>NC_082342.1:51346816-61346816 GCF_027477595.1 Haemorhous mexicanus
GTCAGACCCGGCAGGGCTCGCCCTTGAAGGACAGCGCTGACCAGCCCTTGGCGGAGCCCCGAGCGGCTTGAGACGCGCTCCGCACAAGGAGCCCTTGGCTGCCTTTTGGGGCGGCCGAAAACGCCCAGGGTCTGTCTGTACCACCCCTGCGTGGTCCCGAGGCCGTTGGGATCTGCTCTCTGCCAGCTGAGCGGTCCCATCAGCTGCTGGAGGCAAGTTATAAGAACTTGTAAAGATCGGACTCTTCTTCTTCCACAGGATCCTCCAAGTTAGACTACGGTGATGTTTTAAAGTAACGCTCTTCTTTCTGAAGAGGAGTAGAAGAGTTTGTCCAGCATGGTGCTCCATGGCAGGTGGTAAGATTTGTACTTGGGTTTTATGTATGAAGAGGCTGGTGCTAGTAATGGTTTTTGCACACAATGGTTCAAACCTGCCACATTTCCTCAGATCCATGTGCTTTTTCACTTGAAGGATGTGTTACACCTGAGAGCCTGGACTAATACAGAAGGCAAGATTCTTGTGACAGGGCAGAAACGTCCAGGGAAGATTTAAGGGTCAACTGTCAGAGAGACAGCTCAGTAGGACTGGAAGGGACAGAAGCACCTCTCTTGGGCTTGTGAAGGTTCTTTGTGACAGTGGCTCTGTTCTGTTTGCTCTTAAATTTTGCAGTTTGGCCCTGCATAAATCTAATAGAGGATCTGGGCAGTTGACGAGCTGTGGGGCAGTGAGCTGGCAGCCTGTTAGGACCAGTAACTCCTAATTTTTTCAGTCCACACAGGAAAAGTTTCTGGAGCACTGAAGCATTTTAAGCACTCCTCTTTAAATCTCACTGAAATCTGAGTTAAGTGTGACTTTAAAGGCAGCCGTAAATAAGAATACTTCTAGAGCAAGGCAAGTTGTTGCAGCAGAGCATTGCTAACAGCTGCTGAACCACCACCTTAGTTATCCTGAAACCCTATAGCACTCCGGGCTGGGTACCTGATCTAACATAAGCTCTATTGAAAAAACATTAAAGAGCTATCTAGGGCTCTGTTATAGACTTGTAAACTACTGGCAAAGCTGGAAGGATGTTAGAGGACAATGGAAGCTGGGATGATTAATCCTGGAGTAAGAAAAGTGTGAATAGGGGCATATCCAAACATACATAATGACTCCGGATAAGGTAACCACACACCTGAATGCCCATAAAGAGTTGGTGATTCAAGTGAGGTAGACTATCAATATTAATCTGACATTAAGTCTTCAAAGATAAAACAACTTCAAGATGATGTGTAAGATTTTTAGACAAGTTTAACACTGGCTACAGCAGCTTGTTCAAAATAAGCCTGGAAAAGGTAGGACTTAAAAGAAGTGTCAAAATCAAACTAATATGCTGCAACTTTATAATTTGTTGTCATTTCAAAGTTGTTTAGCCTATTAGAACTCATTTAAAGAAATTAGGCCAATATCCAGACAAAAATATCTGGAAATAAAATGCTGATACATGTTCTGTGAAATGTTTAAGTTTAGGTTGTGTTATAGGGGGTTGTTGTTTCCTTATTAAATTACTGTCTGAATGTGATGGGAATTTGACACTTATAAAAGCTTTCAGGGCACCCCCAAAATATTGGGGTTTTTTTGTTGGTGTTTTTTTTTTTTTTTTTTTTTTTTTTAGTTAATTCATTAATGGTATCAAAACCATGTTTTCTCCACACCCCAATGAATTACATTGCACACACCCCATTTTGGGGACAGCTGTTTTAGCCTGCTGTGTCACAGCAACATTGGCAATGCTGGCACTTATCGCTGAATTTGGGTCCAGTGGTCACAGGAAATGAAGTCTCATGTCCTTTTAAATATATTTTTCTGAGAGTTCTTGTGGTCAGTCACATCAGCCCTGATTCAATGAAGCATGATCCCTGTGTATGGCTGTGGGAATTTACATGCCAGTGATGGGACAGACTTTTCAGGTTAAAGGAAAGTTTTAAGCAGTTTTCACAGTGTTAAGATGTATGAGCTTCCAGGATGGAACATGTACAAGTAGACTTACCAGCTTTGACAAACAGAGCTGTAGTGGAGATGTAGAGGAAAACCTGCATGCTCAGGTAACAGCTTGCAATGTCCAGAGACTTCAGAGCATCACTTACCATTGTTAGAGAACTTGGAATTATATGGTGCAGAATGCCATGTTTTTGCAATTGTCATTGCTATAGCTCACTTGCAAAGAGAGTTGTAGGGAATCAGTCCTTTAAAGGTTTCTTGTTTCATAGCTTAGACAGCTCTTAGAAATTAGCAGCTCTGTCAGGAGCATGTCCTAGGACTGTGCTTCCAGAGGGGACAGCAGGAAAGGAGCAGAAATATGTTCCTCTGCAGTCCTGAGCCTGCCTATGCTGTTCCTCTTCCTCTGGTAGCAGGGAAGCTGGGAGAGAGAAAGAAAGGGCTTGGCTATTATCGGCTGAAAAGCAGGGAAGAAGGAAAAGAGAATAAATTAATAATGCAGCTGTGTCATCTGGGTTATTTTTCATCGCTTCAGAAGCTTCAAACTGATTTTCAGACTTTGCTGAGAAGCAAAAGCCTTTGCCAAAACAATCGTGGTGCTGTATCCAGGTTTACACCAACACAGGGTACAGCTCCTGAGTTCACTCCCATCCTTGCAGAACTGTAAGCTCTGCATGCAACAATTAGCTCATCCCATGGCTTACAGGTGTACACTGCTTCAGGCTATTTGAGTTCTGCATCGTGTTCACAAGCTTCATCCTTATCTCCTGTTTTTCACTGCATTCGTAATGTATTTGTGATATGAACAAATAACTCCTGTTCTTTGTTCATTCTTCAACTCAAGTTTTTTAATGCTGTAGTCTGGGAGACTGGTAGGAATGGTACTGAATTTGGAGATCATGCTTTGCCAGCAAATTTGCTGGGAAGCTTCTAGGAGCAGTGGTCTCCCTGGGTTGCCATCTCCCAATGGATTTTCGCGTTGCTGCAGTGAGAATGAGCAATAAGCTTCTACTTTTCATTAAAAATGTCCTAGGTCTATCCAAGGATGGAAGATTTGAAAGCAGACAACCTTGGGAGGTTTAAATTCTGCTTTGAACAAGAGAATGAGGAGAAAACAGTTGTAAAAAAGGTTTAAAAGTGGTGCAGTCTTAAGCATTCTAAAGACTTTTAATTAAATAAACACTGAATGTCTCATCTTACATAGACAGGCTTTGGAAAAGCTTGACATCAAAGATCTGCAAAAAATATATTGAGGGAAGCAAAATGTATGGAAATTGTAAACAATTTGTATGTTAACCAGAATATAGTTGGATACTCTGCTCTGTACCTTGGCCATGGCTATTTTTATATTGCAATTGACCCACAGGTCTCAGCATGGATTTAGATGCTCATGTTCATCCTACCTGATGCAAGAGTGTTCATTACACAGCTGAAAACATTTCTATGCCCTCTTTTTTTTCACAGGCTCAGGTGCCCATGTGAGAGCAGAGATCACTGCTCTTTGCCCTGAGACTGGCACAGTTAACAGAACTGTCTGTGAAACATTTCTTTCCTTCTGGGATGGACTGTGGGAAGAGCATGGAAGGTCTCCCAGCTCTTGAATGAACCATCCTGTGTTCATGCTGCAAAGCAGCTGGCTCCAGGCACATTGGTGCAAGAGCCTTCATCACTGCTGTCAAGTAAAAAGACTGACACTGTCTTAGCAAAGAGCTCAGGGTGGGAAAATTATGTGTGTGGGGGGGTGCTTGTAAATCTTAACTCAGCAACATGATATAAGTTGCCAAATATAGGTGTGGGAAAGTCTGAACCCCTGCTTGGTCACACTGCTTAGGTGTTGCTTTGTTTGGTGCTGTCACAAATGGACCTTTCCCCCAACTCTCCACAAAGGGACAGGTTAGCACATTGCAGGGTGGGTAATGAGACATTTGGTGCCATTTAACTTTTACCAGACATCACTTCCTATTAAGCAGTACAAATATGGTCTTAATGACTCTTACTGATGGAGGACATATACTGGTGGATGACAATTTCCTTCCAAACCTCAAATATTTCAATTTCCACCTTGACATTAAGCATCTCTGAAGTTGACTTTCCATTAACCTTACAGTGTGTGGATGCAATGAAAACAATGCTGTAGAGGACTTCCCATGCTGCCATACACTTGATCAGGCTTGTTTTTCAGGCTGTGTTAAATCACTGACAGCAAAACATGCCTACTCTTCCATCCTGTCCAAGGCAAGGACAGTAATGCGTGACCTAAGTTATTCCCAAATGCAGGGTGGAACCCCTGTCCTGCAGTCACGTGCAGTGTTTAAGGTTGCAGCACAATCCCTGGCATGGTTTTCATCCCACAGCAGCTAGCCTGGACACAGTTCAGGAGCAACACAGAACCATTCCCTGTAGGTGCTAGGGATGAACTACCAACACTCGAGGGGAAAAGGATTTAGTTATATGGATGTGAGCAGCAGTTTGCCACTTATCCCCTAGGGTCAGATAGCAGATATTGACCCATTTGATTTACTGGTATAGATGTCACTTACAAGTTCTGGTTAACCCTGGAAGATTTACAGGACATCTGTTGAGACTGGGATAAAGCATGATTGCAAAGTATTAGCACAGTCATTTATGTTTAAGAGTGGAGGCTTATCCTACCTCAAGTGTGTTTCTCCTGCCATCTCAGTGCTCCATCCCCCACAAGTGAGAAGACATTAATTATGCTATGGATGCTCAGCTAAAAGCGCTTCAGCAGAAGTCAGTGGAAATGCTGACATACTATAGAGCAGGAGTGAAGGCTGAAGCAGCCAGCCTAGAAGAAAACAAATGGGACCATCCAGCACACGTCTCAACAAAGCTTTCAGAGGTGGATTGTGTGCCAAAAAGAGGCATCTGAGGCTATATTCAATACAGATCAAATAACAGAACCTTAGGTGCCTTTTGTTGGTTGAATCCACACGGCCTGGTAAATATGCTCTCTTATGTATGCAGTATCACCTGGGCACCAAATGATTTATTGTCTCTCGGTTTTCGTTTATAAAACTGACAAAGTTGGGGCTGATAAATGCTGATATATGTTAAATTCAACCAGCTTATGATAAAAGTTGCTTGCCAAGTGGCGACAGCTGGCCGCCTCAGTAAACATGTCACATAGCTACCTTCACCCCTGAGGAATGTTGATTGCTATTTGATATAATAAAGCATTTTAAGGAAATAGGCAAGGAGGTTAAATGCAACAGATACATAATGCTACTAGCCATAATGTATACCACTTAAAAATTTACTGCCAAGTAGCAAAACAGCTAATACCTACTTCAGTGAAGCCTGCCAGGGCAGTGATAATGACTGTGAAATAATGATAATTGCAATGCTTCTGTATTTACAGGATACCATTGCTGAAATGTCATGCAGATGGCTATGGAGGGAAGAAAGCATCTTGTTGGGAAGGGAGGTCAGTACTGCTCTCTACAGTTAAGCTCCTCCAGATGCATCTACTGTGGCGGGCGGAACATTGGGCAAAGCAAAACCTGGAGCCTGGTGCAAACCGTGGCTAACAGAGAGTGCATCCAGCCCCTGCTCCTGGATGTGCTCATCAAATCCAGGCATTGAGTGACACCATCAACCCTTGGTGCTCTTGAGGCTAGTCTGTGTTGCAGGCACAAACACTTCTAAGGCCATGCTGAGACATGACAGGAGTCTGAATTTTCTCCTTGCTTTACGTCACATCTTCAAATTTGTGCCTGACGCAGAGATTGGGTCTGAGGCAAGATGTTGCTCATGAGTGGACTTGGGTCCATACTTAGGTGCCAAAGGAGCACTTAAGTAATGTGACTGGGAAAATCAGCAGAGCTTGAGGGCACCAAAAGCTATTTCAAACCTGGTATAGAAGTGTGGGGAAGCCCCTGCGTTCAGGAAAACCAGCTCATTTTTTTCCAAGCTTTCCACTGGGCTAATTAAAGGCATTGCCTCTCCCACAAATTTTGCCCCATTTACAATACTGAACCTTTGGGCTTGTACAGTGCTACGAGCAGCAAGACTCTGGAAGCCTTCACTGTAATATAAATCATAAATTAGTAATATATGAAAACCTGATGTTGGCATTTCCAGCACTGGAAAAGATTCATAGCATGATTTACAGACCTACCTTGCACCGAGTAGCAGCTATTTTATGAATCACTATTTCTGTCACATTGATTTAAAACAAACCTTGGCATTACTACCCATGGCAGTCTGGTTGCTGTGAGCAACCTGGATGTTTTCAAGGAACTCATGTTTCATTTGAATGCTTTTTACCGGGCTGCAAGAAGGACAAAGAACTGTAGGTTGAAGTAATGTGATGAAAAACGTCTTGTTTATAAGAACAGGACATGGTAGCAACCAAAGTATTTCAGAGGCAGAGGGAAATCACTTAGTTGACTAAATCTTAAATCCAAGGGTCCTTCAGTTGTGTAAGACAGCCAAGATACCTACCAAAATAACATGGGTTCTATGGGAGACATCCCTGTTGCAAAACTGCAATTGGAGACCACGCAGGGTATCCCAAAGTAGCCTACACAGCACCTACATTCAGGCAACTGAATCTCACAGAAATTTTGTGTTCTCAAGTGTTGCTTTGATCTTGCCCCTCTGAGGAGCTGTCCCTTTCCCCTTGCATGGGCACAGTTGAAGTCAAAGTCCTGGGAGCCTAGAGGGATTCAGAGAGTGCTGGGTGTGTGAAAGGCTGCTCAGCCAGGAGACAGACTATGCTAATCCCTGCTGAAAATTCCTCCAGAGCACACTGGCCTGGCTCAAGAGCACTCCTTTGCCCTCTGCTGTGGTTCTGCATTTCCATTTAATAAAATATTCTTGTATAGTTTTCTTCTAATGATGTTCTGGAGAGCATAAATGTACTCTGTGCAGAAAGAGACAGACCTCTGTTTGACCCTGCTGGAATTTACTGGAGAAATTTTATTGAAACCTGGGACCAGATGTCTCATCCTTTCTCCAGTGCCACATTTCAAGACCAAGTAGTTCTTGCTTAATATTTGCTGATTTTTTCCCTGTTGGGATTACCATATTGTCATATTTAAGACATGCAGTGCTTTAGAGGAAAAGCATCTTCAAATTCTGGGGGACTCCTACTGTTTTGTTTTGAGTGTCTGGCATCATGAGAATAACAAACAGTCTGATGGTTTCATTGCCCTGAACTTTCTCCCCTGCAAAATTCCCCTGCCCATGAGACAGCTTTTTAGGTGAATATGCCTGTGTGAGTGGCACAGGAGAGCCATGGGTGGCCAGGCAGAGCAGTGTCACTAAGCTCATATATGTAAAATTCCTGGAATGCACAATTAGAAGCTGTTACTAAGAAAGAATAGCAGGTAGGACTGGGAGCTTCTTCCTGGACTTCACTTCACGCCCAATTTTATCTCACTCTTCCCCCCAGAGTCACAGGGAGATGGGGAATGGGACTGTGCTCAGTTCATCACATACTGTCTACACTGCTCCTTCCTCCTCAGAGTGAGGACTCCTCACACTCCTCCCCTGCTCCAGCATATGGTCCCTCCCACAGGAGACAGTTTTCCATGGGTCCTTTCCATGGGCTGCTGTTCTTCACAAAGTGAGGACCAGAATGTCAGTGAAACATAGACAGATGGAAAAAATAGACATATATGTCCTTCTCCTTAAAATAGTCTCTGCAGGTAACTGTTGGATGTAAGACTGGAGAGCAGAAAGTTACAGAATACGTCATTTTGTCATGACTGGAGAAAAAAAATCTGGCATCTACATTTTCAGGTTAGTTTTCTTCTTCCAAAATTTTTGAAAAAAATTTACTTTGCACTAATATACATGTTACGGATGCTATTCTTCAGAACGGTTCCAGTGGGGTCTAAACATGATGTAAGGTGACTCACAGTACCTAAGGATGAGATCAATCAGTACAACCAGCCCACAAAGTCTTGCAATTGTTTTTCAATTGAAAATGGAGTTCTGATTAAATAAATTTTTGAGAAGGTGTTTGCCTCTATTTCAGACAATGCAATTCCTCTTCCAAAATGTGGTTTCATGTGGTAAAAATCAGACTTTTTATCCAAATGCTTCTTGATTGAAGCTCTGGGAGTTTAAAGGTTATATTTTGATTAAATAGAATAAACTTTTTTTTTAATAATAACCATCTTCAAATTTTGTGTTTAGGGTTGCTGACTGATTTTGTCACCTTACCAGGCAATTGTGAATTCAAGATCCTGATTTATACCTTGTTTTTCAATGTGTGGTATCTGCAGAAATGTACCTGGAAAGACTCACACCTGAGACGAAGCGATCCAGGACTTCAGCTTTTTTGGAAATGTTTCCATTGTAACAACTTGTGCACCTCCACCTGTTGAAATGGCTCTCCTTGAATGTATTTAACTAAAACATTCCAGACAGTATATATTTTGCTTGTCTGTCAGCATCTGACAATATAAACAGTGTTAATAGGCCAATAAGCCTTTTTGTTCTTCACAGCATTTTTGGTTAATAATAAGCCATTCTGGAACATGATTACATGGAGAAAGCCTCAAGGCTCCAGATCCCTAAACTGAAATGATGGTTAGAATTTTCCAGGCTGACAGATGAGAAAGCCAAGACAATATTGTGTTTCTGCTTGGAATATTCATAATTGTCATTCACCCATTTTCAAATGGGTGTCCTAATTCATGTCTATTCCAGGTCTATCCCCTAAGCCCCCTCACATCCCATGTCACCCAGTCATAAAGCTGAGATTCTGTTTGTGCACTTGCTAACCCTTTCTTAGAGATGGGAAGCACCAGAAGAGGTGCTGCCCATCTCTAAGAAAGAGTTAGCAAGTGCACTCCTCAGGGCTTTGTGTGGGAAAGCGCTTGCCCAGCTTACTGCCTTCATGCCTTCCTGGAGAGAAGCTACATCCTGTACAAGGACATGGAACTGTCTCCACCTCCCAGTGTGGACCAGCCACAGGCACTTAAATGATGCATTCTGCTTAGACTGGCAGTGAGTGGGTGGGACACAGCTATTCCTGTCACCTTCAAACAGATTCCCACTTGGTCACAGCTTCTGTCCCCACCAGCTGCGGGGTGGCAGCTGGTCAGGCTGCCTTGGAGTGCTTGTCCTAACTCTCTGAACTGAGATTTTCAATCTACTCACAAGCTGCACCCCTAACCCCCTAACTTTCTAATATTATAAATTTATTTTAAAAGCTAGAATTTGTGCATCCAGGTGCAGTCTTTGCTCTTCTGTACTCACAAACACTTTGCAAAACACACCTGTTATCGCCCATTAGAGTTGTAAGAAACTTGCAAAACTTGTACTACTGTGTGGGGAATGAAAAAACCCTTGGGGGTCTGCAAAATTTAACCTGCCAAGCCTTATGACAAGAGCAATCAGTGTCTGAGATGACCATCTACTTACACAGGACACTTTCCCCTTCAAGGGGGCTGCAATAACAGGTCTTTTCCCAACACACAGTGCCAAACCTCCAGTAGGAAAGCAGGTAGGAAAGAGAGGAAGATTTTGCTGGTTCTTGGAGCAGCTTGGAGATGTCATCCAGTTCTGACAGCCCAAGCTAAGGCAGCTCTTGCCCTTAGCAGAGCTGTAGCTGGGGGCTGCACACCAGTATGAGAGGCAGAAGGCTGGGAGCAGTGGCTCCTGCTAGATGGCACTGGATGGCACTGGAAATCAGACCTGAGAGCACGAGAGACTTCTGCTCACCACCTCCTGTGTGGTCACAAGGAAACCTCTGTCAGCGAGAAATAAAGGCTCAGACCACTCTTCAGTCCAAGTCTGAGAGCCAATATTGCATCCCAGAGGCAACAAGACCAGGACCTAAACTGGCTGATCACAGAACACTTCTGGTTGAGTTTTTTACAGCTTGTGAAAAAAATAACCAACCAACCAATCAATCAGAAAAAAACCCTCTTCAGGGAAGTCCAGGAGGAAAGGCTGATGTACCAACTTCCTCCAAGACCATCCTTCCACTGGAGAATGGACTTTTCCCTGGTCCTTGTGCGTGCCAACCAGTGTTTTTCATGTCCATGCAGAGAAGCTGTAGGGACTTTTATGGAAGGAGACTTTCATCTCTGTGCCTAGCTAGAACAATACTGCAGGTGTCAGGGTTGGGGTAAAGGTTTTAGGATGGGGGAATCGTCTTTTGGAAGAGGTCAGGTTCCTTGGTGACCTGATGACTTTAGAAAACCAGTGAACTTCTGTGTTGTTTCCTGAGGCAAGAGGCTGCTCTGTCTTTCCCAGCCCTGTAGACATCAGTTCTTTCCTCTTACTCTGAGACACTCCTAAAGGCTGCATGTTTCTCACCTCAGCAACTCACCCCCACTGCTGACTGCATGAGAAAGATACCCTGACCACAGAGCAGCTGATAAGTGCGTATGTGCCATTGAAAAGATGGTAGGACGGGGTCACCAGGAGCATGCTCTCTCCCAGTGGCAAAGAGGTTACTGCTGCTGGCTGGGCATGGCATGACCTCTGTAAGGATCAGGCAGGCGTTTTGCTTGGTACCCCTGAGGCTGTACGAAGTGGCTGGCATGGCTCAGGCTCCAGGCACAGTCCCAAGTGTCTGTGGATAGAAAACAGGCAAGTGAGGGACATGAGAACAGCCTGATACTCCCACATTTACACCTCACCCAGGTGTGCAGCGCAAGAAACTGGAGAATATGCATCTTGCACTTGGTATCAGGTTTGTATCAGGCTATTGATATGACAGTGTCAGTGTTTAGAAATGAATTAAGGGCTTTGGGCAGCTTTCTACCTCCTCCTTCTCTCCAAGTCCCAAAGTACAAGTGTCTTCACTAGCAGATAATGCCAAATGAAATCAACAATATATGTAGGTGGGATTTCTCTCCCATAACTACAGAAGTCCAAGCCCAAGTGAGCTGTTGCCTTTGCAACAGGTGAAGACTCATGAGCTAAACACATTGCATCCATCTGCCTGGTGTTCACACTGAGTCAGTGATTAGCAGGGGCCATTTGCCTTTCCTGAGCACAGCTCAGAGGTTGTCTCTGAGGGCTTGGCTGGCTGCCTGGCCCTCAAAGGCAAAAACCTTGTGGAAAAAACATGCAGCTTTGTGATCTGCAGACAGCAGCCCCCAGAGCCCAGCCCTGCTGCTCCCACTGAGGGGGATTAAAACATTTGCAGCTGTACACAGGGAACAAGTGCAATCCTCAGCAATAAAAGAGGTGCTGGCAAGGCGGGGTCATGGAGGCAGAGGGACCAATGCCAGGGTCTGATTTGTGGGGTGGCTGATGTGGGAAGCAGCACATGGCCAAAGTACAAGCCACTGGATGGCAGGAGGGAGAATGGGACTTTTGCTTTAGTGAATTCTGATTTAGAAGCCTTTTCCCCTTTTGTTGTAACCAGAATTGCTGCTAGTAAAGTCCAGGGTAAGGAAGCAAAAAGGCCTTTGCACAGAATCCACTGATGTTTAATTCAGCCGCCTGGTAAGATGTTCAGGGTCCCACACACACACCTCAGGAGAGTCCAGGTCTCTTCTTGTCCCCAGAGGTCTGGGCTGACCCGTGGCATCCGGGCAGTACAAACATCATGGCCAATGGGGGAATAGCGGGGGAATGGCTGAGGGACATAAGAACAAGGAAAAGAGCCAATGGGCTCCCAACAGTCCTTGAGGGAAGACTCTTGTGTCTCCCCAACCCAGGGAATGCCTCCTAGGGTCCCCATACCTTTGGTTCATGGAGTGGCTAAATCTAATGCTATAAAAAAGAAATTAGGAGCTTGGGTGAAATCCCAGGGAAGGGCACAGAGGGTGTTTGTGGTGTGGCCTCAACTCCACAAGAGTTTGCTTCCTTCAGCATCCCTTCCACAGCTCCAGCTTGGCTCCTGCAAGGGCACCAGAGCCCCAGAAGATGCTGGCCCCATGTATCATGGCTCCAGATGGGAAGGAAATCCTAGAATGCTTTAGGTTGGAAGGGCCATTAAAAATCCTCTATTTCCAACACCCCTGCGCTGGTCAGGTACGTCTTTCACTAGAACAAATCCTTGCAGCTAATTCCACATGCCCCCAGAGCTAATGTTTCATCTCAGAAAAAGTGTTAAATCTATCTAGGCTTTGAAAACGCACTGATATCAAATCTGAATTTAAAACAATTTATACATAGACCATAATAACATTTTAATGGGGAAAAAATACACAGTCATTTCAAGCTTGAGGAGTCTAAGTACTATGGGTTTGTATAAATGGCTGATATGCTGTTTGTTTATTGGGCAATCTGCTTTTTTACATTGTTTGTCAGGCTATATAATTTTAGGTGAAAGCTTTTTAGCATGCTGCACCTGCCAGAAGAACTTTCTTAATACACAAGTTTCTACTCCAGTGTGCATAGAAAATAGACCACTAATTGCCGTCTAACCTGCTCTAGCACTGTTAACCAGAACCTGGCTGCTCTGTAAATTAGGCAACCGCATTAATGGTGCTGCTGCACAAATCAGCTGACCACTACATAGTTGATTTCATTTGAGGTTCACAAGAGGATCATTTACGTTAAGAGGCTGGTTTTGGCAACAGTAGTACTCTTTTATTAAATTGTATGATTCCTAAACACAGTGGGGAACAGGAAGCAATTGCTTCATAGGACACCAGCCAAGAATGGGAGACCTGGAGTCTTTCACTGGGTTTATTTCTTGGGACAGGTTCCTTCCTTCCCTTGAGCCTTTGCCTGTGTTGGTCTGCTCTGGATCTTTGGACTGCATATTACTCCAAGAGGAGATCATCTTCTAGTTTGAGCTAGTGGTGGGACCATATGGCCCAGATGGCTGTGGGGTTTCTGAAAGCTGCTTTGCTACAAGGTGATGTAGCAAAGCACTTCCTTCAGTTGCTATGATGAAAATACTCTCACGAAGGTTTCTGCAATGGATTTTATTGACTGTGAAAAACTGTTCTAGATGCAATATAAGAGAACTGCCTCAAATCAAAGGATCTAATTGTCCTGCCTGGCTAGAAACCCAGTGCCTGGGTGTTGCTGTGTTGTAGCTCACTGAGCGGCGTTTTAAGGCTCAAGCGCTCATTTGCGCCTTGGCAGTGCGGACACCAACTTTGTCAGGGGTCATGCAGGCCACCCATAGCTTTTACTGAAACTGAAATGAGCTGAGAGTACCAAGTGTCTCACAATCCCTCTGCAAGCACTCAGGGCTTGCTAAGAGCTGAGTCCAGAGGCGCCCTCCCAAGGATCAAATGCCCGATGCATTTCTTACCAATAGGGAGAGACTGACCATTCGACTCTCCCTTAATGTACTACAAGACCAAACAGTCTCCTAAGTCACGCCGAGTGTTTTCTGACTGCTGCTTTTTAAAGCCTCCTGTTATTCCCAAAGCTTGGACCAAATACTGAGTTAATGATTACTGGGTGAAGTTTCAGTGGTTATTTTGAGGGGACAACCTTTTCCAGCCTTCTGGACACCTGAGGCAGGACATTTAATCAATGTCTTTGTCCTTGTCAGCTGATGCATTAAATCAGATGGTGTTCAAGTACATAAAATCATTTCAAGCATTGACAATGTGCTTTCCAGTGTGCAGGTAAGAAGCAATAAAACCTTCATGCATCATTCAGAGAATAAAAATCAGGTCAAGTTTTCAATTAAATTTGCCAATCTATACCTATTATGTGTGTGCATTTCATCATCCCTTCATAAAGATATTGGGGTTTTTTCTAGTCTTCTATGTAACTGTGGATTTAAATAACAGCTTTATGAACTTGAGCTGGACTTGAATTCTGAATCTCATATATAAATACTGAACAGAAGTAGTATACAAAATAAGGAAATTGATATAAAATTGAGGGATTTGGAAATACTAGATGGAAACATAATTAAGAAGATTGGAAGAGAAAGAAAAAACAAATGAAAGAAAGTGGTGGAAGACAAGGCAAGGGGCCAGAAAGACAAGCAGAGGAGTCTTGCAGATCAGTGGAAATATTTGTAGCTACATGGATCCTTGATATGTCTAAATTGCACTTAAAACAGTGTATTATAAAAATATAAGCAAAGCTGAGAGATGTTACATTGTACAGAAAATGTTTAGATTATTTTATATACAATGCAAATCAGTGGTCATTGCCACCGAACCAGTGAATAATCCATGTTTTTTAATTGGCTCCACTTACTTTTGTCTTAGTGAGTTATCTGTGAGAAAATTCTATTTACTTTTCCTACATTTTTTAAAACATTAGAGAGGTCCAAAAAGTGTTCAGAAGGCAGATACCTCAGCTTAGAAAATATATAATTATTTCAATATTTAGAATTGAACCTGAGCTAATGACTGAATGAGTCTGTAAGGTGTAGATGGATACATTGCTCTTCCCTTGTTGGATAAACATAAGAACTAGGCCCATTGCAGTGTATTACACTGGAAGGAAATAAAGCAAGCAACAGGTTCAGCTGATACCACATCTATGTACTCTGTGACACAGCATTTTGTCTGCTACCCTCCTCCTCTTTCTCCCCAGGGCTCTTCTCTTATCTGCAACATGTTATAGACAAACTCAGTTGAAAGAATGCTGCATTTGTTCTACTTTGCCTCCTTGGACTCAAGGACCTACCTCTGTAGGTCCTCGAGTCCAAGACTTACTCACTGCTGACTTTAGAGCACTCCACTCACAGGACAGAGGGTTGGGTTTTCTTGTAGATTTCTTCTTAGCATGTCCCTTTGTGGAGTTTGAAAGTTTTGCAGCACCTCCAGAGATGATATGGTATCAATCATGGAGGGAAGAATGAAATCTGATGCCTTGATTTCCAAATGAATTTCAGTCATTGCATAACCATATAAAAACCTTCTGAAATCCAAGTTAGATCAAGTGTCATAAGGCTAAAAAGTCTTCCCTAGTTCTTGGTGTCGACTTGAAGTGCTCAGAAGTGCTACTGGAGCTAAGAAAAAGCCTGTGTGGACAGCACTGGAAGGGGTTAAGACTCTTCCAGAGCGCAGTTCCTGTGTCATTGGGTGTTTGCAGCCAAACTCCTCAAAAGCTTCCCCTTCTCTTGAGAGTACCTTGAGTTGCTGAAGATCAGCTGCAAACCACCCAGAAAAGAATTGGTGTTTGCACTGGAAACCCATCCTGGAAAATTTTACCCAAGAGATTGACCAAGGTTACATTATGTCCCTTTGGTCAGACCTGCTGTAGCACAGCCCAAGTCCTGCTTCCCACTTGGGCAGAGGGACGGTCAGAGCACAGCCTCCTTCTCTCCTGGCCTCTAGACCCATGGTTTTCACTGTGGGCAGGGAGTAGACCTTCAAATGCTTTCCTCTGAAGGGTGTTCACCTTGTGTGTATTTTTTACACCTTGTATTTTTGCATAAATCACCTTCTTCCTCCATGCCCAGGGCTGGAGGATGGAATGTGAGGAATAACTCCCAACTTTTCCCTGCAGGGCTCAGTATCACAGCTGCCACACAGTGAGCTCTTGCTCAGTCCTCAGGTCCAGGCCAAGGATTTGCTTACTGTTGTCAACACAAAAAGCACTTGGCTGCCGAGTTTTAAGATGTATCTGTGGAACCTGTGTGATGTGCAGCAGTTCAAAGTTTGATTAAATGTAGGAAGCTTTTCACAGAGATATTGGTCTGGAGAGACACTGATGTGGGACAACATCCCAGCAGGAATTTTAACTTACTTAAATCCAGCAAAAAAACACAGCAGCTAAGAAAACAGAGCAGAAAAATTCTGTGCAGGGTTGCTGTCTCTAAATGCAGCTGTTCCTGTCCTCTATTCATTTGGGATCATCCATACACTTTTGCTTTCAGAGCCTTCAAAGGAGGCAGCGACTCCACAGCCTCCCTAGTAGGCATAGACAGCTACTGTGTGTCACAGTTTCCCAGCTTCACTTTATACCAGTCCAAACAATTATAAGGAAAGTTTCCCTGCATGTTTGGTGAGAGGTAGAGATACAGAATGGAAAATTTCAGCTCAAATGGTTGAAGTCCAGCAAAATTCCGATGGACAAACAAGAGGGGAGGAATGTGGTGAGAACTGCCAGGTGCCGCTTGCCTGGCCAGGTTCTGTCTGAGCCCCAAACCTTATGTGCCCCAAAGTGCCTGGGGTCTAGGAGAAAAATCAAGCAGTTAGGGAATGAGAGGAGGAGTTCTTTCAGGCTGATGATTCTACCCTGGATTCCTCCAGCTGTAACTTTCTGGATAAATAAATAAAGAAATATACATATTGATTTTTTCCTACTCCAGTCTGCTATAATAAGTATTATACCAGTAAAAACCAGAAAACTATGTGGGGCAAACAACATGAAATAGCTGTGTTTTCAGCAGGAAGGTTCACAGTATTCAAAGTAATTCCTCAGCTCTTCTTACAAGACAGTGAAAAGTGCGCTTCCCTGGTGATAATGAAATCATTAATTTTGGGAAAGATGGAAAAAAATTCAAAGGTGTATATTAGAAAGTGTAACAAGAGACTACATATATAAAAGACTTTACTATTCTCAGCTTTCCCAAGGCAAATTCCCTGTATATTTCCTGGACAAAGTCTTGTTTAAAATGGTTGTGTAAACATGTCTTCCTGCAGTTCAAGCTCTCTTCTCTCACACCTGCAGTGTGAAGAAGCTGATGTGTGGTGGGAAGAGCAAACTGAACCTGCTGTGTGCCAATTCTGAATCGCTTAGAGGCCCAAAAAAGCTTCTTGCCAGAAAAAAAAAGCTGATGAACCAGTCTTACTTTAGGGCAGGTGGAATAGTTCGTGCTCTCATTTTTATCGTTAGCTCTAAGAGGGAAAGACAGATTTGTTTTCACATGGTTATTGATTATTAACCAGCTTTGTGAAAGGTTACCTTTCTGCTAGATACAGCCATGGTGGGGGGTTAAAAATCAATCCCTGGGAAAGCTGTTTCCCAGTCACCTTCTCCCACTGAGGTCCCTTGCCATGGATAGAGTTTACACATGTTGGTTTGAGCACAGATGAGAGAAAAAAAGAGATTATTGTGAATATGCTCCACTCACCTTCAATACTTCTTTTCTGTCTAAATGTGGATTCCAGAAAAGGATTTGCATGCTGAGAAGTCGGTAAATATACAGACAGAGAAAATCTAACCAGATTACTTTAGGAAGTGGGACTGAACTCTACTCCTTACTATTGTATGCACACCCTTCTGCAGCTCTCTCAGGGATGCATATTGACCACTTTCAGGATGGATTTGTGTCTGCAGAGCCCAGTTCTGGGGCAAGTGGGGCCATTGGCCATTCCCATCATTCCATCACCCATTTTCCACATCAAGTGGATAATTTCCCGCTCTGGTGGGACACATTTGCTGCTCAGAGACTTCTCCTGCGAACCCTCAGCTGTGGAAGAACTGCAGCCAAGTATCAGTGATTGCATCCCAGGTCGAGGAGGCAGGCAGAAGTGATCCCTGGGATCTGGCTCCAGCCGGGCTCGCCTCCCCCAGGAACCCCGGGCTGCTGGACATCACCATCCCAGGAAGTGGCCGAGGTCCCCAGTGCCGGGATACCCAGCGGGGCCCTTTTCCTGCACTGCAGCTCGCCACCTTGTTGTCAGAACGGCAAAGCGTGCGCTTATCGCCTGCTCACGCAGGCAGAATGAAAGAGAATTAGCTCTAAATTATACGAAATTCATTTGCTTTGGAGGGTGAAGTGTTTGCTCTGTTTAGAAACGTTCGTTATAGAGAGAGGACCGCATTAAGACACCGGGTAATGGTCCTCCCAGGAGATGAATCAATTTGCTCTGGGTTTTATGGCCTCGGGTTTGTTTGTCCGCGCCGGTTCCCCGTGGAAAACCCGGAGCAGTAAGTGCTCCAGGTAACACATCTCTGGGGAAGGGGCTATCGGTGCTGCTCTGGGGTCGGGGCACAAGACGTCTCCGGATCAAAGGACATCCGTGCCTGCAAGAGACCTGAGTGGAGGCATCGTAGGCGCGGATGGGGCAACCACCACGAAGGGAGCTGCGCATCCCCGCTGGTCGCACGCTGTCTGCGAGCCCCGCCGGGCCGCGTATCCTGCCCGGAATGCCAGGGGATGGAGGGGGCAGTGCCGGGCGCAGGGAGCCTGAGCAGCAGCCATGTCTATCTGTAATTCCCGCTAATAAAATACTTTTTCACTATCCGCACTATAATTGGTTTACAGCCTTTTTTGTTTATTTATCCATAAGAGCTGCTGTTAAATGGCTTGGGAAAGCAATCGCTTAATGGCTCAATATTGAATCAAAGGCTCAGTGTGCTTTCTAAGAGATGGGGGACCTGCGTGAGTTCAGAGCGGAAACTCAAAGCGTAATGGACTGGGAGGGTTTATGATCCCACGGAACAGAGCGCAGGAGCGAGGGACAGGGACCCTCCTGCCTCGCCTCTCAGGGAGTGCATCACCACTAGCCGAGCCGAGCCAAACCAAGCCAAGCCAAGCCAAGCCGAGCCGAGCCGGGTCAGGACGAACTGGGCCACCGGCACCCGTCCTACACAGGGCCGAGGGAGCGCACCCCGACGAAGGCGGCCGGAGCGCCGGTGTCGGGGAAGCGGCGGCGAGAGGAGGCGGGCCGGGCCGATAGGAAACATGCCTGCACCCGAGCAGGAGAGAGCGGCGGCCAGGCCAAACGCAGGGAGGCAGGGAAATGATCTTTGTCCCTTTCTCCGCCTCCTCATAGCCTCGTCACCAAGTCAACCGGCACCAGCTCGGAGCGCATTATCTCCGAGGGTCAACACATTGCAGCCCAAGCCGCGGGGAAGGCTCCCAAATTTACCTCTTGGACAAACAATCCGGTGCCTATCGCTCGCTCTGGTGATAGCATTGTGGTCCCCCACCGGCCGGTGCTGGCCTTCGCCAAGGGCTCCGGAACACGGGTACCCCCGAGGGGAGCGCCCTGCCCGTCCGTGGACACCCACATCCCTAGGGGAGATGCCCTCACAGCCAAAGTGCCCTGCCGCTAAACCCCTCCAGGAGCCGAGTCTAACCCAGCCCTCGGAGGGTTTTCCTCCCCGGGACTCACTGAGGCAGCAGCAGCTTCTGGGCAAGCGAGGGCAGAGGGTAAAGATGAGTTTAGGCACCATCCGTCCCGGAGCGCCCCGCGCATCGGCGCAGTCCCCTGAGCCCCTGGCGGGCCCCGCAAGCCCAGCTCCGCGGGACTCCTCACCCCACAGCAGGGAGCAGCGCCCAGCACAAGGCTAGGGGGTCTGGGGTCGGCCCGGCTGAGGGGAAGGAAGGGGTTGCGGGACCAGGGCCACTCCGGGTGGCCTCCTACCGCCCGCGCCCCGCCCCGGAGGGTTGCGGGAGGGCTCACGTGGGGGAGAGGCGCCTATGGGGAGGCGGCGGGAGCCGGGCAGGGCGGTGGGGCCCGGCGGGGCCGCCAGCTGTCAAAGAGGCATCCCGGGCTCCGCCAGCGAGAGCAGCCTTATGTGTCCCTAAGCTGCGAAGCCCCCTTGGCCCCTCTCGCCATGAACACCGAGGAGCAGTATTACGCCTCGGCGCAGCTCTACAAGGAGTCGTGTGCGTTTCAGAGAGCCCAAGCGCAGGACTACAACCCCAGCCCCCCCGCCTGCCTGTACATGGGCAGGCAGCAACAAACTCCTTATTCCAGCGCCTTAGGGGCTCTCGAGCAAGGCAGCCCTCCAGATATTTCACCTTACGAGGTGCCCCCCATCACTGAGGATGCCGGGGTCTCCCACCTTCATCACCATCACCACCACCACCCTCATCTTCCTCCTCCCCACCAGGACGCGCTGCCTTTCGCAGACGGGGCGGACACGGGGGCTGTAGAGGAGCCCCGAGTGCAGGTACCTTTCGCCTGGATGAAGTCCACCAAATCGCACGCCTGGAAGGGACAGTGGACCGGTAAGCCCCGCCGCATCCCTCTGCTCCCCCCCACCCCGCTTCTGTCCCTCTCTGCGCTCAGTAGCTCTCCCTTGCACCGGTCCTGCTCCCACCGCTCGGATGTCGTGCGGTGCCTGGAGGGTCGTTTCCACCTGCCAGCCTCTGCAGACCCACTGCTCTAGGGCAGCTAGTGTTGGGTTGAACGCCGGGGAGAGACCCGGCTCTCCAGCCCCCGCCGGCTGCCTCACGGCTCCCTGCGCCTCAGCAATTATTAACGAATTATTTTTCACCAATTAACTAATTGTGGCCAAGACGGGACGTCGTGACGCCTCCCGGGAGCTGCTTCCTCGGGCAGCACAGCGTCCCCGCGGGCGCGGTGAGCTCCGAGCGGGGGCCGGGTCGCGGCGGCACCTGCGAGGTGGAGCGGGCGGGGAAGCGACAGGCAAGGCTGGCGGGAGGGGACAGCCCCTCTGCCCAGCGTCCCTTCTCCCACCATGCTGCCGCGGAGCAGCCCCCGAGTCTTCAGGACAGCCGCCGAGACCCTCTCAGCTGCCTCTCGGCTCTCCCCGGCGCAGAGCCCATCTTCCCTCCTGGTCCCTCTATCCCGCCCCTCCGGCTCCCCTGCGGGTTTTAGCCACAAATGCACCTCTCCGAGGGAAAAAAAAACAGGGCACGGAAAACAAAGCACAAACGAAACAGAGTTGCCAGTGAGGGGAAGAAACTCTATCTAGGCAGAAAGTTCCGCTGCCCAACAATATTTCTGTCTCTGCCGGCACAATGTTATCGTGTCCTGCGCCTCCGTCACGCCTATACGGCAAATATTATATTAATGGCTTTGTTCAAATAGACAGTTGGAAAAAGGACTGGAGTATTAAAATCTCCACGAAATAGTTTGGGAATTGCATGGGGCAGACCGAGGGGCAGGTGGCTGTCCCCAGTCTCCCTAGAGGCGCATCTGCCCACAAAGGTAGAAGAGAGTGCTGTCCCAGCCCTCGGACACGGCGGCAGGGACGGTGCCAGGGCGGAGGTGGGGAGAGGGAGAGAGAAAACCAGGCTGTTTTCCGTGAGTTGAGTGAATTTTGGGAATAATAATAATTAATAATAATAATAATAATAATAATAATAATAATAATAATAATAATAAGCCAAACTTTTGAACTACACCTCTTTTTTTGTCTTCCTCCTGTACCCGAAGAATGACAAAACCAGCAGGAAAGAGAAACTTTCCCGGTGGAAGCCCAAAATTCTTGCCTGTTGTCCCCAGCCCTCCCGGGAGGAGCAGGAAGGGCCGTGCACGGCCCGATCGGTGTGATGTGTGTGCAAGGTTCCTGCCGGAGCACGCCGCAGGACAAGAAAGGGGCGCCGTGCTGTGCCGAGTGCGACAGAGCGCTCACAGCCAAACCCTGGCATATTTTGTACAGTGTATGTGGCAAACTATATGGCCCGAAGGTTTATTTTTCATGGAAACCCTTGGGATTTAGGTGTCCATGAAGGCTGCGGGCCTTTGCGCTGTTGCCAGGAAAAAGCGCCCAGGGAGGCCGCGGCGAGCCCGTCCCGGTGCCACCCGCCGTGCCCGGCCCCGGGATCTGCCGCTCACCCCGGGCTTATCTGCCTTGCCCGGGGCCCGACCGACCTCGGCCCTCCGACAGACCCTGGGCCTTCCGCCTTCCCGGCAGCTCCAGTTAAGTTTAAAGTAACAGAATAAGGGGTTTTTTTTAGATACAAACTCATGCACGCATAGGTTTAGATTTACCAACATTTTTATACATATATACATTGATTTTAATATTTATTTATACACGTACATAGGTATATAAACATCACTATGCAAACGTTATATGTGTATTTAAATATATATTTTAAATACATATATAAGTTCTATACATAGGTTTACATTTACAAACACTGTATATATAAATACAGAATCATGGGAATAGGAAGATGAGCTGTGGGAGAGTCCACGTATCTCTCTTGAAATTATTACTTCATTCTGGCTGTTTAAAGCACCGTTCCCCGCAGATGATATCAACCCAAAAACGTTCCCAGAGGGGCGCTGGCACTGGCAAAAACGGCCCTGAGTTTCCGTGCCCACCTCGGGCCCTTCTCGATGCGCCCGCCTGTACTGCCCGCGCCCCAGTACTCACGCAGGACTGCTGGGAACGGCGATCCCGCTGCTGCCGCTTTTTACGGGAACAAGAAACCCAAGGTTTCATCAACGTGGCGAAATGGAGCGGCTGCGGTCCAACTCCCTGCCTGACACGGCAGGCCCACTAATTATAATGGTTATTTTTGCTTTCTTTTAGAGGGGTTTTTTTTGGTACATTGGTTTTTTGAAGCGTGTTTTTGAGGGGTTAAATTTTTCCATTTTGCATTGGTTTGTGTGGTAGAAGTTTCTTTTCTTTTTATTTTCTTACCTTTGTTTTTAAATTATTTTTTAAAAATTAATTTGAACAAGAACCTGAACTATTGCGGCCCTGGATCCGGGAGCCTTTCTGAGCTTTCAGTGTCACGCACACAGTAGCACGTGAATTTCTCCCTCGGCTCCAGAGACGGCTCTTCCCTGAAAACCTCATGAAAATCATTGCTAAAAAATATTAAATTACTGTCAAATAAAATAACAGCAGCGGTGACTGCCGCCAGCAGCACCACCTCGCTCTGCCCAGCAGGACAGCTCCCCAAGGCCTCCCCCTCACCCCGCTTGCTTCCCCCCGCGTATCCTCTGCGCCTCGCAGGGGTCGTGGGACGTGGTCCCCGCAGCCCGACGGGGTGGTCGGGCGGGCCCAGGCTGACTCTCGCTTCTCTCCAGGTGGATCCTACATGGTGGAACCGGAGGAGAACAAGCGGACGAGGACGGCGTACACGCGGGCGCAGCTGCTGGAACTGGAGAAGGAGTTTCTCTTCAACAAGTACATCTCCAGGCCGCGGCGGGTGGAGCTGGCTGTCATGTTGAACTTGACCGAGAGGCACATCAAGATCTGGTTCCAGAACCGGCGGATGAAGTGGAAGAAAGAAGAAGACAAAAAGCGAGGGGCGGGCAACAGCAATGACCCCGAGCAAGACTGCGTTGTGTCCTCTGGGGAGCTGCAGACCAAGGAGGATCTCGAGCCGTGCCCCGCCGGGAACCTTCCCTCGGGAGCCTCCAGGGACCTTCTCGCCCCCAGCCTAGTCCCCAGAAGGCAGCAGGACTCTCGGTGAGCCGCGGGGAGCTCCACGGCCCGGGACGAGGAAAAGGATGGGACATGGAAAAGAGCCGAGAGGTTGGCGCCAGCTTCTCTCTGCCGTGCCGTGCCGTGCCGTGCCGTGCCGTGCCATGCCGACCCACTCGCGCCTTCTCCCGGGGAAACGCGGTGCCTCCACTCCGAAACTCTCGTCCTCCGGAGGGTAAATGTAAGATGCCCAGTTGTGGCAAGAGAAGGCTCGCTGTGGGCGCTAGCGCCGGAGGAGGCCGCAGGGAGCCGCCGGGATGGCGGGGAGCCGGGCCCCGCTCCCCCGGGCCTCCTGCGTCTCCGCGAGCCCTACGGGATAGCTTCCCCTGGGGAAGGTGGGTGTCAGGTGGCCACCGACGGTGTGTGCCACCCTGGGTGCACGGAGAGGTCTGGAAACCGGAGGAGAAGGGAGCGCACGCTGCCTTCTTTGCCGCTGCTCGCTCGGAGCGCGCGTCCCGCCGCGTCCGTCGATCCACAGGCCCGAGTATCCCGCACCATCCACGGGCTGGCACGCCGCCGTCCCCGTCCCTTCCAGTCCCTCAGGGCATCGGCTCTACCGAGGACTTTCTCAGGACTGTTACTTCTTTAGAATCTGGAACCTGGTTTCTTTCTTTTTCTTTTGCTTTTGGGAAAGAAAGATGGGGGGGAAGGAAAAAAAAAAAAAAAAGAGAGGAAAAAAAATTTAAAAATTAGGAAAGAAAAAGCCCACGTGTCCTGCGGGCAGGATTTGTCTCCCCCGATGATCAGCCAGGTAGCCAGACCCTTCTCCGGGCTCCGCCAGCGGCTGCGGGGACCCTGCGCTGCTGCCCGCGGGACTCCGCGGCTCCAGGGCTGCGCTCGCCTCTTCCAGGGGGGAATGCGAGCCCAGGGATGCAGCAGAAAAAGTGGCGGGTGCTCTCCGGGTGGCGAGCAGACAGCCAGATATATCTGGGGGGGTAGGGCTGGTCCCAGGGACATTGTCCTTTGGGAAAAAGCTCCTGCCTCTCTTCCAACTCTTTCGCAAGCTCGGACTCTGCCTTGGAGAAGAGAAACCTCTCTGCTGCATGAGCTCCTGTCCCGGCGTGGCTCTCTGCGTGGTTTGTCTCTGCAGACGTGTTTTTACACCCAGCAGAGGCTGGGGGCCGGCTGCCTCCCGAGGCACTGCAGAGCACCAGGGACTTTTCCTGGGTGCTGTTTTTCGGCCCGGCCTTGTGTGCGGGAGAGCTCGGCTCCTCCGGGCTGGAGCGGGGATAGAGCCCAGCCGGGGCTTCCCTGAGGAAAAACGGGTAGCGGAGTCCGTGCCGGCCGCCCCAGGCCCAGCCTGCCTTTCCCGCTTCCAGGAACAGCTTCCCCGTCCCGACAACGGCGGGGGCTGCAACTCAGCGGGGAACAATTCACAGCCGAACTAGGAACAGAAAACACCGGTTGGAAGGAAGCGGGAACTGTCCGGTTTGCTGTCGGTCAGGCAGATCTGCCTTCTTTCCTCGACGGGGAGGTTCCTTCCCGTATCCGGCAGCAGCAGCGCCTCGAGCATCCTTCGGGGACCGCCACAGGCCCTCCGGCGCTGCGGGCCCGGGAGTGCCATGGGAGGAGGAAAATGAGGACAACCTGTCTCACCCTGGCCAGAGGATGTTCCCAGTCCCTCGGCTGAAAGCGAGGGGGAGAGCAAATAGCTTGGCACAGCTCTTTGGGGTTTTCTCGTTTCACATGGAACTTCTAACACTAACGTGGAAACTGAACTGAAGGCATAATTTGTCTGTTGCTTTTCTTTTCTCTGGGGACATTTCTGTCTGTGTGCAAACAAGACTATTTCTGGTACTTTTTCCTGCAAGTTGCTGAGAAATTTATCATCCCAGCCTTTATATCCTTGTTCATCAAAATGCAGTCAATGAGTGAGAACTGTTACTAATCATTATATGAGCAAAATTCAAATAAAGCTGTTCTACTTAAGAAGCAAAGCCCCATATTAATTAAAGTAATATTTCTTAAACTTTTGGGGGACATGAAGCCATTTTTAAACCTCAGATCTTTTAATTGCTATTCTTTAGTGTTAACCTTTCACTGGTAACATGAAGTGGAACAATTTCCATGTACCTTTTACAATGTCTGCCGCAGACATTACAAATCGGAAGCCACTGCAAAAACAGATCCAGCTGAAGAAAAGATGCCTTTCACACAAAATATCTCGATTTTATTCTAGGATTTGTTGAGCACATTGCCCTGGCTGAGCAGCATACACGGTAGCTGAAACATTGCTTGTCCTTTCTTTAATATAGTGCATTCAGGTTTGATTTTCTTTGTGCACTGCTCTGAAAACAAAAAACATGTACAATTAATGGGAATCGTTTGACCACGGTGCCAAGGTGTTTTTATTAGTAGAAGCAGAATCAGAACTGCATGGTTAAGTTTTAATAATTAAAGTATTTTTCTTCTAAGAGCTGACATAGTTTATTTGTTTAGCACTTACATTTTTATATATAGATATATATATATATATACCCTTTTTACAACTGCACCAATGGAAAAATTAACATTAACTAAATCAAGACAGCTTGTAGAGCTAAAGATTCATGGTAACTTCACCTGACAGAACAGCCAGCCCTACACAGCGCTGAGGAAAGGCAAGGCTGACATGGAGAGTTATAAGGCCACTGGAGTTCTTGAGGCATGTCACCTCACCAAAACCAGTTGTCCAGATATATCCATCTACCTAGGAGACACCTCCCCTTATGAAATAGTTTATGACTTATTTGTAGTCACCTTCAGCTCTAGGATAGAATATCCATAAAACATTCTCAAACTACTTTTAAAATTAGACAAGAGACAATGAAGTGTGAGACATCTTTTTATTTCCTTCTTGGGCAATAGAGAAGTCTTTTAGGCAGATGTGGGAGAAATATGTCCCCAGAAATTGTATGTGTTCAGTGTTAATTATTTTAAGGAAAAGCTGAGCAAGATTCAGGGCAATTTTCCTGTCCCTGAGTGCACCTTGCCATGACATCCACCCCTCTGGGAACTATGGAGACTTCAATTATGTCTATGGCTCCAGGGAAGATAGTGAGGCTGTGAGTCTTGATTGAGCTTTGCACAGGGATCACCTTTGCTGCTCCTACTTTGCTCAGATCCATCCCCCAACACTGCAGGGAAAGCGTTCTTGTCCTGCTTCTGCACTTCTGAGACACTGACTGCCATCCCATGCAAGACCACAAGGCAGGACCTCTCCTTTCCCCAGGCAGGGCTGAGCCCCTGAGGTGAATGGCATATGGCTGGGAAAACCCTGGCAGCAGCTTGGGCTGCTGTCACACCAGCCCAGAGTCTGCTGCCAACCCTGCCTTACCCTGCCTTACCTCCCCCCCAGCAGGAACATGTCCCGCAATCCTGCAGCAGTGGCCATGTGAAAAGCAGGATTGCAAGACTATACTTGTCTCCTCCATTACAAACCTACATTTTCACCTGAAAATCTCTCCATTTATGAATAATTACGCCCATAAATCAATACTGAAAGCAGTGATTTAACCTAAGGTGTGAAAGGCTTTCCAGTCAGGCACTGAAGGCTGCTGCCTCCTACTCTGTGATTGCTGCTGCTGCCACGAACACAGCCAGAGAGATGTTGCAGGCTGAGAGATGAAATATTGCTCAGAAAGGCTTTGGTGCAGCCAGGAATGGGGTGCCAGCCCTGCAACCACCACCAAAGCAGGGCCCTGTGGCCTGGGCAGTGCATCTCATGGTCTGTCCTCCCCACAGGGCAGAGGTGCTGAGGGTTAAGTGTTGAGTTTCAAGGCTTGTTTTGGGACTAGAAAGAAATGCCATTGTGCTCCCTTCACTTGTAACAGCTTAGAGAGACCTTTCCACACTAGCATAGGCAAACCATGCAAACACACATGCACACACATGGCTTCCAAAAACCTGTGACTCAGAAAGGCAATACCTCTTCTGCTTTCTTCTTCCCTGGATGGGGATAAGAATGGCCAGATCTTCCAGGATATTTTTTTTATAGCAATCAGGAAGAAATCTAGGGAGTACAATGAAATGAAATGAAATGAAATGAAATGAAATGAAATTAAATTAAATTAAATTAAATTAAATTAAATTAAATGACAATGAAATGTGGAAACCCTGCAGTGCCTGTGTTAGTAATGAACGCCATCTACTTTCACCTACCCACTATTTACATTCATTTAACATTTAGCATTTACCATCACTGCTCCTGTCTTCAGCAGGCTTCCAGCACCTTTTCCAGTGTCTTTCTGTGCACTATGCCAGGACCAATGTGCCCCAGCAGTGCTTTAACTGCAAATGCAAAGAATGGTGGAGCAAAGGGGAAAGTGTTTGGAGGCAAGGCTTCTCCTAATCTTTGCCTTTCTACATCTCCTCTCCTCAAAGCATTTACTGTCCTGGCATGCAGCTCCTCTGTTTCCCCAGCGCTTTTGGGACCACAGCATATGCAGGAACAAATAAAATGCAGAGGAAATGAGCTGAGTGCCTCTCTCCCCAGCGTGCCTCGGGGATGAATCAGGCCTGGCCAGCCTCATTCATGGAGTAGGAAACTCAAACACGTGGTTCCCCTACTATAAGGTCTGACGCACTTGCTGCCTCATATCAGGGCTTGTTCCAGAAATCATTTGCTTCCAGCAGCAGCACCACTGCAAGGAGGAGAGGTTGCACTCGTGCTCCATCTGCATGAGGTACCTTTAGGCATATTGACAGGAGCCCTGGTGTCTGGTTCCGTGCACCAGGATTTACTGGTCACAAGAGGCAGGTGCCTTTGCAAACAGGCATATTCCTCACAAATAGCCCAATAATAGATTGAATGGGAAAAAACTCTGGAGATGTAGGCGAGCTGGACCAACAAGGCAAGAAGATTGTGATGACCACTGCAAAAGCCATGCGTTTGCTAAGGAGCATTGGCAATGAAAGGGTTGTTTTGCCTCATAGCACAGAACAATGGAAACCATAAGCTGCTGACAGTGGCAGCTTAATTTTCTCCCAGTTCTTTGACCCAGACCCAGGAGGAGCAAAGGATCTGCTGAAAGAACCCTTGGCAGAGTGATTTAAGATTCAAAAGTAAAACACATCCATCAGGCTCAGAAGGCCGAGGGTGCAATGGTTTGTGTCTCTGCTCCCAGGGCTAGACTTGGTGGTGGGTACTGGAAGAGTTGTTTTCAAGAGCGATTGGTAGCACTCTGGTGCTCTGTTTGAGCATGGGCAGTGTGTCCATTATATATTCAGCTGTGCCTGCTTTGGACTTTCCTTGCAGACCTCAAAGCACCGAGCAGAGGCAGGCAGGGATTAGTGACTCCCCTGCTGTAAGAAGAAATCAGATACAGGGCATGGACCTCCCCTTGCAGAGAACAGAGGGTACCCACAGCCCTTGCTGGCAGACCAAGCTGTCTCAGGACCAAGGTGGAGCCAGGGGAGGTATACCAGGTCCTGGACTGTGCAGAGACTTGTGTTTGAACACCACTTTCCTGGGCCCAAACCCTTCTCCAGAGAAAAGCAAACAGTTGCCTGTTGGGAGCCTCAGCTGGGTGCGGCATCGTAGGGCTCCAAGGCATGTTTTGAACACAAGCCCTCCAGGAGAGGAGGCTGCACCTCCCTGCAGCAAGCAGTGGCAAAGCAGCCCCCTCACATTCTGGCTTTTAACAACATTTCAGCACAGTGGCTTGAGTCCCTCTGATTCAAACATGTGCCTCTCACTCCCTGCCAGGATTCCAGCCAGGAGAGCTGCTCTCTCATCTGGTATGCCCTCTCTCCTTTTCCGCTGCTAAGCCCTTGGTGGTGAGTCAGTATTTGGCTAAGGGTGAGACTGCATGAGGTGACATTGCTCAAGATAAGGTGGCAGAATAGCAAGTCCTGTTTTGGGATAATTTTTATTTTTAGTCCATTCTGTAAGCTGAATTTTTATCCCAAAAATGAAAACTGTCTCAAAAGGGGGAGAAAGGGGAAATCCTTTTTACTTTGAAAGCATCAAATCCTTTTACCCTGGAATGGATGTGACAGAACTTGTTGTTAAAGTCAGGCTGGTTCCTGGAGTTGTGATTGAAAACCTGCTCACAACTTCACCCTCTGCTGCCCCATCACTGCTGGTTTGTTATATTTATCCCACTTTCTTTAGTGAGACAGTTTCACTTCAAACAGAAAGAGGTACATATGATGGCAGGTGTGCAAGAGAGCATTTCGAGCTGTGCATGAGATTAGGTGGAGGCAAAGGCAGAGGAAAGGGTCATAAAATAGAGCTGCATGACCCTCTCGTGACAAAGGGATTCCTTAGGAGCACCCCTGAAGGAGCAAAAATAGAGCTGAAACTGGAACTACTGAGCTTTCTACTCTGTTCTTCTGCCCAAAGTAAGATCACTTCACACATGTTGTACTTTTCTGTTCACTGAGGGCTACATAACTGCAGATTTCACAATCTTCTCTGTTCCAGTGCATCATTACTCCCACCATGAGTGCATTTCCCTAGCAGCCAACCAATCTTACATATTGCAGTTATAACCTATGGTTTCTTGCCCTAATAGCAAGGAGAGGACTGTGCACTTCTCTTTAAAACAGCCTCCCAAGAAGCCAAAGGAAAAGTTTTGGTGAAAAGAGAATTAATTTTCCAGGCACCTTCTGCCTTATTAGTGACTTTTCAGAGAAATTACCAAGAGCAGATTCCCAGAGCTCAAATGCAGAAGCCAGTCAGGATGGGCCTACAAGGTAAGTAGAGGAATGGTACTCCAGAGAGTGATGGAAGGCAGCACTGTCAGAGGGTGGACAGCCTGAAGGATGAGCTGGCACTGAAAGCAGGAGAGGTCAGAAGGGAGGCAAATGAAGGCTGAAGCAGTTGGTTTGTTATGGGGAGAAGCCAGAGGGAGGCATTAATGGAGAAGGGTGAAGAAAAAAGTAACTGATGTAATGCCAAGACCTCAACAGCTACAGGATTATGACACCAATGAGGTCATTAGCTGGGAATGCCATTTGGCTTCTAGGGAAAAGTCATGGTACAGAAACCAGGTGTTTTGTGTGTTTTACTTAGCTGTTAATTGCAGCTTGCGCCTTCCTTGTAGAAGCCTAATTCCCCCTTGTAATGTGATGGAGTTTTCTCACTTGTCTTCACATTCCTCCTGGTCCATACACTAAAGGAAAGTGTTGTGATTCTGTCAGAGATTTCCATTTAATGCAGTTGCTCTGCAGCAGTGTTTGTTCACTGTTACATGTAGGGTTTGTTCCAGCTGTTCCTGCTTATGACAAATCAGGTACTTAGAGTCCTGCTTGCTCAGAGCTCTAAGTCAAGCTCTGTCTTGGCAAAAAAACTTACAGACCTGCCTGACAGTTCTTGTGAAAATAATCCAAATTCATTTAGATGCAGGCACTGGAAATTGTCAGAAAATCTGCGGAGATGTGGGAGATAAAAATCCATTTAGGGTGGCAGATTTATGTCCTGCTCCAGCAAAGTCCCATTTGTCCCTATATCTCCTTTTATCCCATCCTCTCAGCTTGGATCTGAGGAGTGAGGTAAGCCCCACAGCAGCACTGCTCATGGAAGGTCTGGAATATCCCACCCTCAGTGTGGTGTCCCAGCTGCTGGATTACAGAGGGCTGGGAGTAGTGCTGGCTTGTTGGAAAATCTTAGTGTCCATGCTTCTCCTCCTGATGTGATCCCTAGATAGGTCAGGGCTTTATTCTTCACTGGCTGCAGCTCTAGGAACACTTGGGAGAGTGTGGGGAGGGAGGCTCAGGAGAGACAGGGCTTTCACAGGCTGGCATCAGGAGCTAGGAAGAGACAAGCTGACACCTGCAGGCTGTGTCCGCATGGAGCTGGGGAAGGCAGATCCAGGGAGCTGCGGGGTTACCTCTGCAATGCCAGCCTGGCACCCTGCCTGCTGATGGGGCACGGAGCTGGTGATGGAGGAAGATGCAGCAGGAGCTAAAAAGCATCCAGGGAGGGAGTAACTAAAGAGACAGTGCTTCCCCCCATGCCATAGGGAAGGAATTGTAGCTGGGAGCCAGAAGAGTGGCAGAGAGGAGTAACAATTTGCTTTCAAGCCTTCTCCCTCCTTCAGGCATACATGGAATAAAACATAGGGCAGAAAGCAATGAGGCAGATGGAGGAACCACCAGGCAAGGGCAGAACTGGAGAGCAGCAATGGATGGGCAAGAGCCAGGAAGCTGCCACACCCCAATCTGAGGGTGCAGTGGCATGTCACATTAATCTGAAATCCCAGCACTCCCTCTCTGCCTCCTGTTTCTGCAGCAAACAGAAGCAGCTGGATGAGACAGCTCAACTCATCAATCCAACAAAATACTCATCATCCTGCAAAAATGGAAATTAAATACCTTTTATTTTAGAAACAGCTCACTGCACATCTGCACTACCTTTGACACAAAGCAGGAGCTTCTGCAGGATCTGGAGGCCACAGAGAAGCAGGCAGGGAAGCAGAGGAGAGTCACCCTTGGGGCCATGGATGCAGCATAGCTACTAGAAGAGTTTCCTCGCCTTCCTCGAGCTTCCTTCTGCAGCCTGACACATCTTGGCTGTTGGCCACCTTAATTTCCCTGCTGCCCCTCCAGAAGACATCCCCCTTTGCCAGGAATCTTTCCATCTTCTGCCATCTCTTAGATGGCCTCTGCTACATCCCCATACACTGTCTGAAGCCATCACTTACTCACTGTAGAGAGACATCCTGAAAGAAGGGGGACTAAGGGAAATTTGGTGGAAGGGAACCTTCAAAGAGGCAGAGACTATTCCAGCTGAGGGCTTGGAAGAGGCATAAAGCCAAGAGTCAGTAAAGGAGATCCAGGCCATGGTCCACAGCTAACTGCAGTCAATGGGACTGATTTGAATGGGTTTTAGACTAGATTAGTGAAAGCAGCTGTAAAAGAGGATATCAGGGGTATGATGACTGTGGAGAACTGAAGATAGAAAAGTGATGAGAAGGAGGAGGGATTTGTTCAGCCATTCAATCACGGTTTATGTAGGACATGTAAAGGCTTTCTTTAGTGCCACCAGAGCTCTCCAGACGGTGCCACAGCCATTGCCAAGTTCTGCTCCATGAGGTCGTGTTTCACATGGCAGCACTGGCTGATGTCTTGTATAGCAGTAGCAACAACTATCCAAAGAAAGGAAAAACGCTGCTGAGGGAGGAAGACAAGTGGAACCGTGCTTGATGCCGCTGTGATGCCTGGCGGGAAATGGATGCTGAACCTCTTCAAACTCTTTATATCCAGCCCTTGTGGCAGAAAAGCAGGAAGGGGAGGAAGGATGCGCCAAACTCCTCTTATGACGTCGGATGAAGGCAGTAAGACAGTTTGGAGGCGGAAACGCATTTCCCATCGCCGGGATCCCGGCGGGGCCGCAGCCACACCGCCACCTGCCGGCCGCGCCGCGCCACTGCAGCCAGCCTGCCAGCCTGCAGTCCGTCCGTCCGTCCGTCCGACTCTGCTGCTGGTTGGAATTCCAGCTATGGTCCCAGACCTTCCTGTTACAATGAGCACATGCTCCTGGGAGTGTGTCTCGACCCCGTTCCAGCCCCACAACACAGAGGTGGTGCAATGAGAGCGATTTTGGCTGTGAGGAAGCTGGCGGCAGATCCCCACTGAAAGCCAAAGGCTCGGGTTGCCTTTGGTCAGCATGCCAGCAGGTTGGCAGATGGGTGCTGACAGCTGTCCTCATCCTGATGGTTCAGCTCTGCCAACTGCACAGGCACAATTCTAGGCCGTGTCTGGGCAAGAACATCAAGAAGCAGTCCTGTGAGTCCAGCACAGGTGCAGCATCTATCCCATCCTGGTGCTTTTGCCTTCCTGCTGAAGAAGTAAACAGAAAGGAGTGGATCTCTAGGGACATTTCACTAGGAGTGTTCAAGTTTGCAGGTATCCATGTCTTCTTACAAAAAACACAAGAAGGAATGCCTTTCTGGAACTGGCTCACGCGATTTCAATGCCACTTGGGAATCTGAGTACATCCATAATCATGAGCATGCCTCATGATCACTCCTCAGCGCTGAACCCAGCTGTCACCAAATGGTCACCAAATGCAGGTGGCTTCTGTGTTACCCTCTAGAACAGGCTGGCTGTACCTAAACCACATCCTGAAAACAGTCTAATGCTTTCCTAACTCTAAATCTCCACCCAGAGGTTTCCTCAGCAAGCAAAAGCTGTCCCAAGCCAACTGCTGGCTGTGGACCACACCAGCCATTTAGTGGCCCAGCTGATGGAGCTGCAGTGCCAAGGAATATTTCCTGGCACTTTTCATTTTGTTAGGACAGATGTGGGAATTCAGCCCTACCTTCACTCATCAAATGGGCAACTTGACTGCAGCAAAGAAGATTTCTGTCACCCAAGCTGGTTCTGGATGACTTCAGAGAATTTCCAGGAGAGTTGATCTTGACTTTGTGAGACAAGTACTCTTCTCAAGGGGTTTGATACTGCAGGAAGCCAGAGCAGTGAAGACCTGGGAGCCAGGCTGAGAACCTCTAAAGCAGGACAGAATAGTTGAATTTGAAGAGCACTGCTGAAAGCATCTGAGCACATGCTGATTTGGGAGAAAGCAGTCTTGTGTCTTTCATAAAACAGCATATATGGAGCGTGATGTTCACAAAGGAACAGCAGATTGAGTGAGGTTAAACATTTAAGGTCAGATAAAAACACACTGCTGATTCCTTCAGCATGAATCATCGTTTTGTGCCGACTGTGCTCCTAACACTTCATACTGGCCCTTGCTTTTTCCTGGACTGTCAGGAAGGCACCAGTGAGTTGAGCAGGTTGAGTGGGCAAGGAAGGGAGTGGCATGGTGAGACACGGTGAAGAACCTGCCTGGAAAGGAGCAGTGGCTGCTGGACTCTCACTCCTTCGCTCTGTGTTTTTTGTGGGCTCTGCCAGCTGCTGTGATACATTTACCTGTGCCTGGGCCCCCTCTCAGCATGGAGGCAGCAGGTACCACTGAGGGCATCCCCTGCTCCAGGGAGCCCTTGGCACTGCAGCCCCAATTCCTTCCCTTACCATGGCAGAAGCAATCTCCTTATCTCTGAGACAGGAAAATTCCTAATATTCTTACTCGTGCTACAGCTCTGTTTTGCTGTCTCTTGCATAAGCCGTCAGCAGCAGGGTATTTGTGTGACAGCAGCTCCCAGCCCACAGCCCATATAGGAGCACTTTGCTACACCAAGAGGGAAGGAGGCAGGTTTCCAGGTGTCCATGGCAGTATGCCTGAGCAGGGATGTGCATTGGAGGAGGCTGAATCCCCCCAGACTCAGGATCACCACAGACTCTGGTGGGCTGCTGGCCCCTCGCCATGCCAGCCCCATCTGCCCCTGCTTGAGCAGCTGCTTTCCTTGGGCCATGTGTATGTTTTCCTGCTCCAGCTCAGGAACGTGTGCCCACAGGCAAGGAGATAACAAAGGGCACGTTTTACTGGCAGGAGCCCTCGGCAGGGACCAAGCCTCTGAGGATGGAAAACACCTTTGGAGTTGCGATAGGAGATTGGTGAGGGAGTGACTGAGAATGAAAGAGTAGGTCCAAAGTGTTGCTCTGGCCTTGGAAGTGCAGGATGTCAGTTACTGGGAACAGAAAAAGGATCATGTTTCTGGATTGAAGTCCTCAAGGAAGAAGCACACTCCTGATAAGAGAAAGTCCCTTTTTCTTCTGAGTCACTACATTCCTGGAAATAGTTGAGCAAGATGTTTTCAGAGACCCCTTTTCAGATCTGCATGGTTAGTTCTATCTCCACCTCTATAGATACATACAAACTTCTTGATGGGGAGGAAAGAAAATCTAAAAAATGAGCATAATTGCCAGAAAAACAGCATACACTTAATATATATGAAAAACGAGTGGTTTGGTTATTCTTCAAATAGCACATTTTTATTATAAACTGGGAAAATATTCTTTGGTATTATGGATAGGAAGGATTCTCACTAATGTAAATTCCATCTCACCTGAAATTTTACAAATAACCAAAAAAACCCTCTAGAACAGGTGAGGACTGGAATTTCCCTGAAACATATTCAAAAGCTCAAGTTATCTTTAAAGACACCTCAGTAGTTAACAGTTGTACAGCTCCTTACATGACTTCCAACAATCTCCGTGAGAGAATTGGCTCATTTTCAAACTGTGAAAAAAGGAAGAAAATTCTCGGATACCTATGCCTCTTGCCTCTTGCTTGATTTAGGAGTTTCAATGCCTTTGGAGGCTCAGAAGGCTTCTTGGTATCCCTGTCTTGCCCGTACTGCACTCGAGGTGCTGAAAAGCAGAATGGTCATCTTAAAAATCCTGACACGCACCCAGTTGTGGAGTGCCCTGAATCAAGCACCTGGTTTCTGTTTGAGTTCTGCATCAAGATGTTCTCCAAGGACTTAATTACAAGCAAGCCTTTGTTGAAAGCCCTAACTGGTGACACTCAGAGAGGGAAGAGACCCAGCAAGTCCTGTAGCCCTTGTAGCCATCTTTCTGTTTGCATGGTCACACCATGGCATGGAAAAATTAGATGACAAGCAATCTCAGTTTCCTGGGCTGTAAGTTTGTCTTGAATGCCAGCAGAGGAAGGGACAGAGCAGTGAGGAGCATCCCTTTCCAAAGAATGCAGGAGATAAGGCAGCTTTTCTCTCACAAAGGTCTTTGGGTCTAGGCAAGTTATCTGCAGGACAGGCTGTAACTCTGTGGAAGGCAGCAGGACGTGTCGGGGGAACAGGATCTGACTCAAAAGCAAAACTGCACGAGCTTGCGACAGCTGCCCAAAAATACCTGGGTGACTAAGGGAAGAAGAATGCTGAAAGCAGGGAAGCTCCATGTGTTCTGTTTGGCTTGTTCTCTCCTTTCAGCATAGCACTAAAAGCAGTGGTTTCCCCCGAGTCCTGCCTGTTGCAGCTGGATGCAGGGGCGCTGAGGTGCAGATGTTGCATTTGGCATCTTTCTAATTTTCTTCAGTCCAGCTCAAGTGCTAGGGATCAGCAGGTTGTAAATGAGCTGTCAGAAATTTAAACCAAAGGAGGCTGGTTTTAGACTAGATATGAGGAATAAATTTTTACAATGAGAGTGGTGAAACTGGAACATGTTTCCCAGAGAGGGCATGAAGGCCATGGATTGCCCAGAGAGGTGGTAGATGTCCCATCCCTGGAAATATTCAAGGTCAGGTTGGACAGGCCTCTGAGCAACCTGATCTGTTTGAAGATGTCCCTGCTCATTGCAGGGCAGAAGGACCTAGGTGAGTTTTAAAGGCCCCTTCCAACCCACATTATTACATTAATCTATGAAGCACACTTAAGAAAGGTAATTATGAACTTCCCTCAGTTGAAAAATTGAATCAAAACACCTACCTGGACCAATAGGTCAGATATTACAATAAATAGATTATCTATTATACATATTGCACTAGATATTATCTTAAATGAGTTAGTGGATTTTAATTAGAGGAAATTAGGAGCAATGAGAAAATTATTCATGTCATTTACCAGTGGTTAACTGGTCTGGAGTCTAATGAATGCCACAGATTGGTATCTAGACATCTGTGTGAATATGTGATGAGAAACATCCATGAGTTTTCATCCTCCATTTTCCTATATCTACTTTGAAGCAGGAGGATCCAGTGGGTGTCATCCCCAAACAGGTGACACCTCAATTTAGAAATACAGGGCTTGAAAGGGATTCCCAAGTCTCTAATTCCAGTCTCCTGGCAACAAACTGTTTGTTTTCATGAATAGCTCAAATTTTTCCTGTTTCTTTGCAAGTAACTCTCTGCTGCCCTCTTTGAAGGAGGGTAAGTTTGACTTCTGAAAGTGTCAAAAACTGAGAATGGAACTGGGGGCATTGCAGAAGCAGAGACTTTAATTAGAAGAAACTGTCTGTGTTCACCTGAGTCACAGTGTGTCAGAACATGCAGGTGAGAAGGAAGCAGCCCTTCCTCATCAGCAAGGAGGGCAGGAACATCCTGCTCCCTCTAAGAGCTATTCTGGAGCAAAGCCCAGAAGGCTGCTAAGGCTTCTGGGAGAGTTTGTTCCCATCTGTCCCCAGAGATTTCTGACACTTCCCTGCCATGGCTTTCTGACAGTAACCAGAGCTGTTTTGCTAGGGTGATTCCTGGCATGCACCTCCCTGGCACTGTACTCTGCTGGGTCAGGCCACCCATCCCATGGCCTCTCACTCCAAGGAGGCCTTGTTCTCTCGCTGAGCTGCCCCTGCAGCTGGACTGCCCCCGGCAGACTTGCGTCCTGCTGACTTTGTTAACATTTACAAGCTCTTTGCTTCCTGGAAGGCCTCCAGTGCTGCTTCTCGGGCATCAGTTCAGGGTTTGCTTCCAGCTCTAGCTGCTCTAAACTTCAGCACACAGTTCCATGCTTGTGTGGGACCGAGGGAAAGTATTTGGTCATGAATTTTGGCTATGACACAGCAGAGCTGTGTCAACAGAATTGTAAGCTCCATTATTGCCTTTTCCACACCAGCTGCTGATGGAGTAGCAAGGAGAAACCTATGGCCTCACACAGTCCTCTGGAGCCATGATTTCAGTCAGGCATAGCAAATCCCCCCTCAGTTTCTGGAGGATGGGCTCTGTCCTCTGTTAGATGGCTGGGATATGTGCTTCTAACCCCTGCTTCATCCGCAGATGGAAACAGCCTGGACAGAGGTCACTCCTGTGGGAAAAATGCTGGATGAACAATATGTTTTGAGGTGTTGCTTACTCCTGATGTAAGATCTTTATTTTTTTTCTTTTATAAAAAGCTTCCTGTCTTCATTCTGCAGCAGCTTTAACCTGTTGAGCCCACCAGCCTGGGTTGGCTAGCTGCTGCAGGACTGCATGGAGCTCTGTGAGAATTGAAAACACCCATGGGCTGCTCACCACAACCAGCTCACCTCTGACAAAGAGAGCTTCTGGTTCAATGTCATAGTTCAGCTATGGACTGATCCAGGTGCCTGTAAATATCCACTCAAACAGGACACATAGTTTGTTCCTTTTTACACTCCTTTATGGTGCATGAGGAATATAAAGGAAGATGGAAGCTTGATGGTTTGCTTGCTTGGGAATAGGAGAGGGAACGTATTTGAAATTGGAGTGGATATGATTTACTTTGTTACTTGCTTCTTACACTCAGAAATCTGAGTTCTGTGTTGCCAAAGTAAAGAATTTGAGGAGAGCTCAGAAAATGAATGCTCGCTAATAGATATCAAGAGATCTGGAATGGGGATGTTTAAAATGTGTCAGGTTTGTTGGTGTATCTCCAATGAGCTTTTTGGAGAAAAACACTTCTGTGGGCATCAAACAGGAACCTCAATGAGGGCAAGTGTTGTTCTCAAAAGTCCTACAGGCAAGAAAGAAATTTTCACACTTTCAGCATTAAAAATCCCAGCCCACAAAGCACACGACTGAAAGATTACAGGGACTGTCCCAAATGTTGCCATGCCTGGGCTGGTGCCAGAGGTAACTGTGCCACCACTGCAGCAAGGAGTCCTGGATTCTGCCAGTCCCGTGTCAGCCCAGCCCCACGGGCATAGGTAAATGCCAACAAAACCACAGCAAGCAGCACCTCTTAAACCCTCAGATCCTCTGTGATTAATTTACTTATTGATGGTCTTTCATAACTCTGTGGTCATCTTTTTTTCTCACTGCCATTAATTATTCCTGAGAGCAAATAAAAGGGCCCACCGATATCTCTCCCTCCCACTCAGCACAGCCAGCTTTTCCTTAGGGCGAAAAAACTTGTGCTCATTTGCAGTGGGACAATGCCGACTTTTGAACCTCTAACCACTAAACAAACAAACCTTGCGCTCTGCTCCACAATCCAAACAGGCTTTATTGACAAGGGTATCGCAGCAACGCGCAGCAGCTCCGGCAGCAGCCGGGCCGGGATCAATGCTGCTGCGGGGGTGGCCCCGGGCGCCAGAGCACATCCTCGAAGGGGCGGCCCCGCCCGGGGCTGCTGCCGCCCCAGAGCCCTCGGGCCGGGGACAGCGCAGAGGGAGGAGAGGGCCATGGTGCCTGCAAAGCCTTTCCAGCTCGGAGAGCCCTGGGACAACTGCTCTGCACTGGTTTGGGGCTGGTGCTGCAGAGCTCAGACCCTCGGTGCGGGTGCTGCTCAGCTTTGGCTGTCCCCAGCAGCTCCTCCAGAATGATCCAAGGACCCTTCAGAGTCACAGAAGGATGAATCTGGCTCCTGCCTCCCTCTGATCAGGAACAAAGCATGGACATTGGACCCAGCAGGACGTACTCTGTGTCAAGCCCACGTGCAATGAGCATGACTGCTTTGGGGCTGCACCCATGTTTCCTGGCCAGGCTCACTTCAGAGACCACATGAAATGCAGCAGGAAATCAAGCAGGTTCCTTCCACTGGAGCTGCTGCCTCCCACCACAGTCTTCTCCCATGCACAGGAACCCTGGATCAGGTTTTCATGGCCACATGTCAGCTCTCGGACTGCCAGCCCCTGGCCCTGCAAGGCATGGAGCTGCATGCAGACAAAATGCAGTGCAGAGTCTTTGGGGCTGGTGCTTTCCATTTCCCCAAGTTCCCTTAGGCAGAGAGAGCTGCCCTGTCAGTAGAGTCTGTCCCTGACCAGACCATTCACCCCAGGCAGTTCTGTAGATGCTGCTAGCATTTGGCTTTCAGCAAAAAGATAAGAAAAGCTTCAACAAGGAAGAAACCAAAAGAAGACAAATGGAATAACTTAAATAAATTTGATAACCAAAACTGAACAGCATGGGGCTCAATCCTGGGGAAGTCAATAATCCACATAACATGTTTGGGGCTGGACAGTGTTCCCATCATCCCTGCTGGGCCCAGGCCCTCATGAGCTGGCTCCACACCCAGCCAAGGGCACTGGCTGCAGCGTGGCTGCTCCAGCCCGGCGTCACTTCGCAGTTGGACTTCTCCCATCCCTAAGTAAGAAGTACATATGGCAAACAGCCAGGGTGATTTGGCCAAATCAGCTGGACTTTCCTAGTTTTCATCTCTGCCTAAGTGAATCTTTTGGCCTCTCTACCCCGATCCCCACCATTTAGCCAGCATGTAGAAATGGGCCACAGCCTGTGCAAAGTAGGTTCTGATAGAGCACAGGGCTCTTCCAAGGATTTCTGCTTCTGATGGAGCTGTGATGAAGCCTACATAAAGCTGATAAAATCAAGGGAACTCTGGAAAATCAACTGAAACAGCTCCTCCCTCCCCCCCCAACAATTCAGAAATTGTGAGGATGTGAGGAACCACACACAGTTTAACCAAAGGGACATTGCACATACAAATAAGGCTCCTCACTTCAGTGTGACAGGACACCTTTTTCAGAAGAGATTAAATTCTTTCAATTTCTCTGCAGAGAAGCTAATAAATCTGGATGGATTACTATCTGCACTGGATTTATGGGCTCTTTTACAAGTGCCTAACATTAAGCAATTCACTTCTGAACGTTTAAACAGTGCCTTATCTTGTCTGCTCTGACCCTCAGGGCAGAATGAACATTTTGCATATTCATGGTTGCAAGAAGAAAATAAAATAAAATATAAAATAAAAAAAATGTGCTTTAATTTTTTTTTTTCCTGCTAAAATTCATCATTAGCCCAACAACATTGCAAAGGTCTTTTGGACCCATCCCTGAGATATACCGGGGGTTGACTGGCAGGCAGCGCCCACACTTTATCTAACAAATTCCAGGGTAAAAAAAAGCACCCAAACATAATAATAATATTATTAAAGCGATGGACACGCTTCCCCCGGACGACGAGACACATACACTGTACACCTGTACACACGGCCGGCCCCGCGGGGCGGTGTAGTGCATCGGGGGGGCCGCTCCCTCCGTGCCCCCCGGCCAGGCCCGGCCCGCTCCGCTGCGTCCTCCAGCAGTCCCTGCGCCGCTGTCCCCGGCCGCTGTCACTGCGGGGCCGCGGGGCCCAGCCCGGCCGCGGCCGCCCCCGCCGCGGGACCCTGCAAGGAGGCGCTGGGGCTGAGGGGCTCCGCGCCGCCGGGCTGCGCCTGCTGCAGCTTCTTCTTGTTGATCTTCCTCTCCTTCGCCCGCCTATTCTGGAACCAGATTTTCACCTGCCAGGAGGTGGACAGGAGAGTGAGGGGGGACAGCTCGCCGGGGATCTATCCCCCTCCCAGGGGCTCTCACCGAGAGCGCATCCCAACCCCGAGCATCCCAACCCCGCCATCCCTGCCCCCGCGCAGTCCAGGCACACGTGGCGTGCACTGCGAGCGCCACTTTTGGGACAGACCTGCCTCTCCGACAGCCCCAGGTTGGAGGCCAGCTCCGCTTTTCTCCGGATGGTGATGTAGCGGCTGTAGTGAAACTCCTTCTCCAGCTCCAGCCGCTGGTGGTCGGTGTACACGACGCGGTACTTGTCTTTCGTCCTGGTTTTAACTGCGGAGCACAAAGCCAGGGTTGGGAAAGTCAAAGCCAAAGGGCAGAGCAGAGCCGTTCTGCGGTGCAGAGCGATCAGGAGCAGTCCTATCCCCCCCTCCCGGGCTTGCTGCTCGCCTCACCCTGCCCTGCCCTCAGCAGAGGAGAGGAGACGTTCCGCAGTTCCTTGGGGACGTGGGACATCAATGCCGGGCATGCCGGCGGGCGCAGGGCTCCCAGCCCCGGCTGGCAGCCCTGGCCCCACCGCGCACGCCCGCCTTGCAAGGGGACACCTTCACTGTGCACTTGTTGGCTTTTGGTTTTATTTTGCCTTCCCTAGCGACAACAAACTTTTTATAGAGAAAGAGGAAAAGGGAAAGAAAGAAAGAAAAGGCCCGTTAAGGGCACGGTGATTTCGTTTCTAAACGAGAAACAGCCGTCTAAGGGCGGAGAATCGGGAGCGGCTGCGGGGAACCACTCCTGAGGCGGCCAGCTCCCCCTTTTCTGTTACGGCACGGGGGCTACAGGGATTTCTTAGGAAGCCTGGAAGTGTGACGTACAACTTCGGAGCTCAAAAAACCCAACAACTCAAGCCAACAAACAAACAAACAAAAAACCCCAAACCAAACACCGAAACCCCGAGGGAATCCGAAGGCGAACGCCAGCTAGCAGCCGGTGAGAGTGCATCGCCGCAGCCGCTGACCTCCTTTTTCCCGAGGGTTTCTTGTTTAACTGGTTGTGTCCCCGGCCCTCCCGTTCCCCAGGGAGCCGAGGCGGGGAGTCTCTGCCCCCAAGGTGCTTAATGGCTAGCAGGCTGACTTTGTTCAGGTAAACTCTCTGCAAACCACAACAAAAGCACCCTGTAAAGATACAAGCCTGATCAGAGAAAACTCCCCAGAGCCAGTGAATAGGGAACACAGTCCCAAACAATGCAGGACAAGGAGATCTTATCAAAGAAAAACCCTTCTCAAAGCCTTAATGACAGCTACATTCTGTTTGAATTACCACTACTGAACAAATGGCGGCAGGCGCTTTCATCCCCCCAGCTCTGCACATTAACATAAACACTGGCTCCAAAGGCAGAATTTGAATGGAGACAAGGGACCGGCCACCACCGCACAAGCCCAAACTGTGGGAACACCTCGGGCTGCTGTGGGAAGCGCGGTGGGCCTGTAAGAGTTCCGCTGGCACCAGCACCGTGCTCCGGTGCCCACCGCAGTGTCAGCGGTGGGCACCGGAACACGGAGGCTTTTCCCCCGGGGCGCGGGGGCCACAGGCGTAGCCGGGATTCCCGCACCGCTCCGCTCCCACCGGGGTACCCCCGCCGGCCCTGCCGTCGGTCACGCAAGGCAGGGGATAAGAGGGGAATGCCATAAGTCATTATTCACTGCGAAAGTCGTCATCCTTTTTTTTTTTTTTTTTTTTTTGTGCCACTATATACAAATATTTTAAAATTTAAAAAAACAAAGAAGCAAAAAAAAAAAAAAAAAAGAAAAAAGAAAAGAGGAGATAGTAGCCGTGGAAGACGTATATCAAAGCTCGGGACACGCATGTCCCTTGGTAGATGCACGGTGGGAATGAAAGAGAGGGTCTGCGGGGGTATTAACATCACAAGGGAGAGCGGCGCCGGCTACAGCCTGGCCCGAGAGGGCACGCCCTCGCACGGCCCGGCCCGGCCCGGCCCGGCCCTGCCGGGGGCACAGCACGGCCCGCAGGGATCGGGCTGGCAAGTGGCGGCCGCTGTTGCTCGGGAGGCCTGGCCGCACGGAGACCTTAATAAAGGGCAGGCGCCCAGTGACTCAGAAACAAATGCGGAGCGACACCGGCCGATGATTTATATGACTATAATTGGTTATAAAAATCTTCTAAGTGGCTATAAGCAGGAGAGCCGAGCAGTGGCAGGAAGAGCGAGCGTTTCCTCGGGATCCGGACCATTCCACCCTGCTCCGCAGGAGCGCACCCCCGGGCACTGAGCTCCGGGGCCGGCAGCGGCTTCTCGCCGGCCGAGCGCCGCTCCTTCCGTTGCCGGCCCGGCACTCGGCAGTGAGCGCGGACGGGCTGTTGGTAGAGCCCGGCGGCCCTGTTCTCCCGAGGACAGACCCTCGGAGGGGTTTGTTTCGGGGAGCTCTCCCCGACAAAAGGCTTTGCCAAGCTGCCCGGTGAAATGGGGAGCCGGCGGCGCCCCGAGGGAGTCGTCGGAGGGGCAGCCCCCGCCCGCCTGGTCCCGGCCCGCACTTACCCTGGCTGCTGAGCGGGGGCTGCGCCGGCTTCCTCATCCACTCGCAGAGGCCGCGGCGCTGCCCACCGGGGGAGAGCGGCTCGGGGGCGGCGCTGGCAGCGGCGCTGGCGGCGTTGAGGGGCTGCATGACCCCGGCGGAGCAGTGGGGCGCGGGGCCGGCGTGGTGGTGGGCGTGCGGGTGGTGGTGATGGTGGTGGTGGTAGTCGGCGGGGCTGTAGGCCATGGGGGCGGCGGGGGAGCCCCCGTTGAGGCCGTGGACGGCGCCGGCGGCCGGCGGCGCCCCTTGGCCATAGGTGCCCCAGTCGTCGCGGAGCGGGGCGGCGTAGGGCGCAGGCCAGGCCGGCCCGGGGGACTGGGCGCCGTCGAGGTTCACATGGTACCCGCCGTAGTCCGCGTACTGCGGGGCACCGACGAAGTTCTGCGCCGCCAGGTTAAGCCCCCCCGAGTGCCGCACCGGGCCGGGGTACATGGGCCCGTCCTTCTCCAGGAGGTAGCTCACGTACATGCTGGCGGGGCCCCGGCGGCGGCTCTCCACATGCTGCTCGGGGCTCTCGCCGCGGCGCGCCTGCGGCTGCCTGGGGCCGGGCTGCCCGGGGCGGGGAGGGGGCAGGCGGAGAGGCCGCGGCCCCGCTCTGCGCTCCGCGCTCCCGGTCCGCGCTCCCGGTCCGAATCCAATGGCCTGCAGTCCTTACATGATTAACGATTGTTTACAAGGCTCTATTAGTAATGGCCCAGACACACCAAAGGCAGGTGACGTGGAGAGGCGCTGGGTATATAGCTACTACCCCTAAAAGACGATTTGCATTTAAAAAGATAAGGAGAGGGCAGCGACCTGATCACAGCTAAATATTCAAGCCTTTATTGTTTAAGAGCTTCCTCCTTCCATTGCAACCTGGTGCACTTTAACCTCCAATCACAGGTTCAAAGGATGAAATCAAGAGACTTGCAAAAGACAGAGAGGGAGATCTAAGGGCGAGGGTGGGAATATGGGAGCCGTGTATCACGGCCGATCTGTAGGCAGCACTTTAGCCAGCTCTTTTCTGTGCTTTGGTATTGGGGGGTGGGCGGGGGGGTGGGGAAGGGGCGGAAGAGGAGGGAGTTTTGATTAAAAATCCACAAAGCCATTTTGTCGTGGTTGTTTTGAGCAACAAACCCCATCTCGACGGCCTACTGCTTTTTGTAAAACGCTTCCCACCCGCTCCCTCTCCCGCTCGGTCATGGGCCATGAAGGCGAGGTAAGAGGAGAAATTCCCCCCTCCAAGAGCGCTGTCTCATTCCTCCGCGTGTGTCTACAGAACTTTGAGGTCGGGCGCGCCCAGCAGGTCCGGAAAAGGACGAGGACTGAGGGTGCCTTCGTCGAAAACACCCTCTGCTCTCAGACCCACCGCTGGAGCGAGGCCGGATAATCCCGACGCCCGAAGGGACCTTGGGACCGAGGCAGGGGATGGTTCTCCTCAAGGAGGGAACCACCAACCTCCTCCCGGAGCCCGTCACCTCATTGGGCGATTCTCTCGCTGTAGCGCGGCCGAGCCCGCGGGAAGCCCGGCGGCTTGTCCCTCCAGGCACACACTTCTTCCCTCCCCAACTCCTTGGAAACCCTCTGGAAATGCTGGCTCTGGAAGGGCGGCTCCCAGGCAAGCGGCAGCCGACTCCCCCAGCCCAGCCAGTCCCCTTTGAAGAGGCGACCCCCTCTCAGCTTCCCCCCGCCGCTTTTATGCTTTAACTTTTCACCCTGAGCGGGGACAATGCGAGACGATGTTTGCATATTCGCATCTTTTCCCATGACACAGCGAGGAAACCTTTCACCCGCCGAGAAAAAATGGATGGGGACGGGAATGTCCCCCCGTTTTCCCAGCACTTTTCGCCGCAGCAGCGCAGCATCGTCTCAGCCATTCTCACCGGCTTTCCCGGTCCCTTGGGGCGGCTGCGGCTCGGTTCTACCGGGGCTCCCCAGACGGGCCCCGCGCTGTCCCGGACCCTCATGTCCAGGGTATTACATACGGAATCGTGTCCCAAGGGTGCTTTTACTTCCACATGGGTGGCTGTTCTGTCTCAGGAGTGTCGCTGAGACGGGGTGTCTTGCAGCTGAGGGCGGATTTCAGCTCCGCAAAGGCAGATATCCCGAACCCACTCTCTGAGAATCTCCCCCTCCTTCCCCCATTCTATCGTTCCTTTGGTGCTGAGCGTGGGGCTGAGGCGGAGCCAGGCTTTAGCCCAGTGCGGGAAATTCAATGACCTCTCTCAAAATGTCCCAAGGGATCCAGTGTCAGTGGCCATGGGAGACCGGGACGCCCAAGTAAGAAAGGATGGAGCATCTCTCCTTGGGAACAGGGCACAGACGGCCCCCTCGGAGTCGCTGTGCATGTCCTGGATGCGAGGACCGGGGTATCCCCACCCTGCACACAACCGGGAATGCTTGTGCCCACACCGTCACTTGCGCACAGGCGGCCGCGGTCGCGACCCTACGATAACAGCAGCACAACAGCAGGGATGCAGAGATGCCTGCCGGCCGCTTTCTCGGGAGGGAATTTCTCTCTCTGTTGCCTATTCCCACGGTGACACTTTTCCCCCGCCCCTACGGTGGGATAACGAGGAGAGGGGAGCGGGGCTTGGAGCTCCCAGCGCTGTCTGAGCAGGAGACTGTAATGTCGCTCAGGAAAGGAAATGCTGTGTCCCTTCAATGTAATCGCCTCTCCCGATAAGCGCCGACAGAGCCGATCTATGCAGATGTGAATTTGATGATGCCATAAACGGAGAAAGGGGCCATTAAAACGACAAAACTCTGGACATATTGTAATAAAACACACTACAACCCTGATCAACCCCGAAACAGCCCGAGTGTCTAAGGCTCCGTCAGTGATCCCTGGCAGCCAGGTGGCAGCTTTTTGGGGTGAGACCCGACGCCAGCCCGAGCTGACAGGGCCGGGGGCCGTTGGCCGCGGGATCAAATGAGAGTCTCGGGGCTCCGGTGAAGGAACAGGATAAGGATAAGGCTGCGAGACACCTCCGCCACTACCTGGAATGGCAGACAGAACGCTACTTTGCCATTCTGACAGTGATCCCAGTACGGGGAGGACTTGAGAAGACCGGGCCCCACCAGCCGTACCCTAACCGGCTAACCGGGGTCGGGGCAAGATGGGGAAGAGTCCCACTTCCCCCGCTGATAAATGCTTCGAAGCATCCTCCGCTGCCGAGCAGCTGCTGGGGATGGGGACACCCTGCCCCGGGCCATTCTTGTCTTAAAGAAAGAGGGATCCCGATCCACTCCTAGATGCCTTTGCGGCCTTCGGACTTCTCTCCGTTGTGACAGGCACAGGATTTTTCCTCCCTCCGGCCCCAAAACCCAGCTATCGGGGCTTCTCTACGAGGTTGGGGGGAGAGGATGTATCTCTCGGCCGGGTTTCATGCCTTTTCTCCCCTCCAGTCTGCCCGCTCCCTCTCCGCTTTCGTCTCGGGTTTTCCCGCCACCTCCTGCCCAGAGCTGCAGATCCGGGAGAGGAGTACGGACCTTGGGACCAGACCCTCACACTGGAGCCTGGGTGAAGGCCTGATCTCTCCCTTTTCGTTTCCTCAGTTTTTTTTTTTTTCCCTGGTTTTTTTTTTTTTTGTTTTTTTTTTTTTTTCCCCTTATTTCGTTAGATCCTGAGCTGAAAACTGCCATCCAACGCCTCTCAAGCGGACAAGTGCCTGATGGGGGACACCGTTCGCAGGGAAATATCTTCCCCCACCCCTCCAAGTGTGCCTCGATGTTCTCCCCTTAGGGCTGCTTCACCCAGGGCGGCCTCCTCGGCAGACGCTGAGCTCCCCGTCCTCCTCCTTCAGCCTCAACCTTACTTCTTGATCTGAAAAAATAATTTCCGACATTTTTCCGGGGAGACTCAGGGCAGGGCATGGCTGCAGGGAAGCGCCGGGGGCAGGGCGCAGCTGCCCGCTCCGGAGCCCTCGGACCCCGGGCAAGCGGAGCTCGGAACCGGAGCGGACGCCGCGCTTCGGGGACGACGCTCATTGTCGCCTCGGGCCACGGGGCTGGCCCAGACTGGGGGATAATGGGGTGAGCAGCACAGCCCGAGGACTCCCGTCCCGGTCAGAGACGACCCCGTAAGTCCCGGTAACGGCCGAGGGCTGCGCAGCACCCGCGATCCCTCCTCCACAGACTGCTCCCACTCGGCGGGACCCCTGTGAGGATGCGGATTCACCGTTTTTATTTCTACTTGCTCTGTGGTATAACTCCTTTTTCTGCGATTTAGGGGAATCTCGGGGTGGGGTGTGGGGGACCTTTCCGTCTCCCTCCACCTTAACGACACGGAACCGGGAGCGTTGTTTACAAGGTAAAGAAGAAAAAAAAAAAAAGTCCGCTTGAAAGCCCTTTGGCGGCCATGGAATGGAGAGCAGGGAAGGAGGAATCGTGTGTTAGTCCGACCTGTGGAATTTATGACTCCCCCTAAGCACAGACATGATAAGGACTCAGAAAACATCTTGGATCTTTTCAAGCCGGCAGCCCCCGAGGCTTTGATGTAGATTACATTGCAGAATAACCCAATACTTTTATCGTGGGGTTGATACTCGTCTTGTTTAAGCACATGCCTTTAGAAGGGGGTTAGATGCTGGACTCTCGCTCCCGAGAGGACTCGCGTTGCTGGGAAGAAGGCAGACGGGGAGGGAAGGTGGCACCTGGTGCCTGGCCGGGGCACAGCCGGCCCGTACCGGCACAGCCACGGCCGGCCCTGCGGCCCCGGCCAGCCCAGCCTCTTTGCACAGGTGCTGCCGGGCCTGAGTTCTCATGGCTCTGCTCTCCTTCAGGAAATAGGAACGTAAACAGAGAAGAAGGAAAAAAAAAGTCGTATGATACACCAGAGGCTTCTGCAGCCAGAGGCTGCTGAGGGTGTCCCCAGCCTCTCAGATCCAGTGGCTGGCACACCTCTGCTGACTAAGGAAATAGCCTTGGTTGGATTTTATCCTATTAATTTTCTTTACTTGACTTTACCTCACTTTGTTATCTTTTTTAAAATGTCACAGAGGAAGAAGGCCGCACCAGGGCGCCCCGGCTGCCCGCAGAGCGCTTGTGCCCTGCCCCTGCTGGCATGTCCCGCCTGGGCCGGCCGGGCCCGATTCGGTCACGGGAGCCGTGAGTCACCGGCAGCGCGCACCCGCAGGACGGCCCCGACGGCGCGGGCCGGGCGGGGCGGGAGCGCTCCCTCTCACGGGAGGGGAAGCGCAGGGCTCGGCTGTTGCCGCCCCTGCCCCTCAAGGACACCCCCGCCCACCCACGGACGCTCCCCGCAGCACGCAGGGCCGCTGTTATCTATCTTCCCACGGGACGCAGCGGGAGCGCGGTGCTCCCCAGCCTCACGCTCCCGGCTCTCCGGTGAGGCACGGCCGGCACTGCAGACCCTGGCAGAGGCTGCCCCCCGGTCTCCCGGTCCTCACCCAGAGCCACGTCCCTCCCCGAGAAACCGCAAGGCCCGGCCCAGCTGGTGGGATGGAGCCACTAACGCGAGTGTCGTTTCCCGTGCAAAGCAAAACACTGAATTTGAGCTGTAAAATGGTTTGCACACATTTGCCACAAGTGTGCCTGCCCCCGTGCTATTTCCCTCTCCCAAGGGCAATCTGAAGGCTGATGCCCTCACTGCTTTCCTCACTGATTAATCTACATTTCCCAGCTCTAAAGCCTTAGCAGGGATGTGATGCAAGCCCCTTGGGTGTGTTGTCCCCATCCTCGCAACACATGCTAGTCTTGCCGGTTTTTCTCCACCATTCCCTCTGCTCCAAGCCCTTCCATGGCAAGACACTATGGGCTGTTTGCCCCATACCACTGTCTCCCTCCCTCAGCCTTGTGCTCCGTGGCAAGCCCAATCCTACAAACCCCTTCAGTGAGCAGAGGCACAGGGTGTTGCTGGCCCATGTAGATGGTCTGCTGTTTGCAAGATCATAATTGTACACATCCCTGAAGGCCCGTGGTGCTTTGTAGATAATATTTCATGATAGCAAATGTAGGAGCCCAAAGCAGAGAAGTGCCAAGCACTTTTTTGGCCTGGCAGGGAGCAGGCCAAGGCTCCCACGTGGGACCTTTCCTTACAATGGGGCTGTAGGAAGGCAGAAGACGACTCATCTTTCTCCCCCAACAAACCTTTACCCTTCAACCCAAAACCTTAGTCTTTCTGGCTGCAAGGAGAAATTGGTACCTGACTGCTCTCCACCATCTCATATTTTTCCCAGTTATTTTACTCTAGTTTCTGAGAGGGAAAAGGGATCTCACTACATTTTGTTTCTGGTCTGAAAAGAAGCCCCAACAGGAGCTGAAGGCAGGGGCAGGCAGACCCAGAGCCAGTTTCCCAGCTGTGGCCCACACTCCCCTGCCCCAGGCTCTCTTCCATGACTCAGCTCCCAGGGACCAGCTCAGCCCTGCCCCAGTTTATGTTCACAGCCCCTCCTCACCCAGGGCAACCCAACACACGGGAGGCTTTTCCAAAGGAGAACCCAGTACACATCACGTAGTTGCTTCTCCAAGAGAAGTATTTTGGAAACTGGAGCTAGGCATCTCTTTTTATTATCTGAAGTCTCTGAGCCTCCTCTGAAGATGGGACAGTCACAGCACTGGTGGGACTGGAGGGCTGTCACTAGAAGTTAATTTCTGTGGTTTCTTAAGCTGGTGGATGCATAAAGCAAAGAGGGAGAGGAACCCTAGTGCACCTGGAAAGATGCTTCTCTGGGCAGCCAAACCTAAGTATCAAAGCTCAGCTGTGGTGCAAAGGATTGTGAGTAGGTGTAGGCAATCCATGGCAGGAGGAATGGGTCACTGTCAGGATCTCCTGTCTGTTTTCATTCCAGCTAAGCAGTGTTTAAATGAACTGGCTCCCACACCAGTCTTTAGGTGCCTCTGTGGAGGCAACCACAAGACCACCACCACTTTTCCACTTCCGTCCACAAACAGGTCTTCAGAATTCCTTCTCAGCTGAGATCTGAACCAGGTTGTGTCCCAGGGCACCCACACATCTTCAAGGAGTGTTACTCTATCAGTTTTCTGGCACAGACTTAAACACATAAATTTTAATCTGTCAGTGACCTATAAGGCAGGATCCCCAGAAGCTGCACTATTTATCTCATTATAAAACATTTCAGGAAGAATGAATCTAGCCCAGGTCTCAGACAACCTGCTTGGAAGGACTTCTGCTGGGCCATTCCATAGTGCTGGGTTGCTCACCAAGGGGGAGAAGGAGCTGGGCTCAGGTTCCATCTCTTTCTGAAGCCATTTGAGACCTTCTCAACCACAAGTCTGGGTGGGTATTTTCGTGCTTTTTTTTTTTTTAAAGGTATTTTTCTTTGCATGGTCTAATTAATTAGCCATTAATGCAGGAGTGAAAGTGGCAGAATGGGAAGTCTGAGTCCTGAGCCACTGAGCACTTGATCCAATTCTGTGTTTGGGAGAAGAGGGCTGAGATTTGGTGCATCCAGCTCCATGGGATCCACTCATCTTCAGTATGCTTTGATTTTTTGCCCCTGAAATAATTTCCAGCAGAAATTCTGACTCTCAAAAGATAACCTGTCTGCAAATAGCTCTGGAGCAACTATGACCTTGGATTCTTCATTGCCCTTCACAGTGTAAAATGGTTTGCACACATTTTTCACCAGTGTGCCTGCCCCCATGTTATCTCCCTCTCTCAAGGGCAATCTGAAGGCTGATGCCCTCACTGCTTTCCTCTGTCCATGAAGACGTGGACTGAAAACCACTGCTAGAATGCATGACAGGGTCACTTCTGCTCTTCTCTTCTGGTTTAACACATGGTTAGTCCCAACTTCTCTCAGAGGGACCCCACAGAGCCCATCCCAGGCATCCCAAACCCAAAAGCATGACGTGTTGGAGAAGCACATCCAGTTTCTCTCAATCAGGACAGAGAAGGGTCTCTCACCTTTTTTGTCCCTGCTGCCTGTGTCAGAGGGACACGGTTGTCTGGGAAAACACTTTGAGAGGGGTGGGGGTGCAGAGTGGTTTGTGCTGATACTGGGTTTGTCCCATCGATGCTACGAGCTTTTGGCTGTGGAGTTCTTTTGACCGACACCCTCATGCCCAGCCCTACTCTCCGTGTCTCCTGTAGGTCTGGACCAGACACCGCGGCTGGCCCGGGTCCCTGTGCCGAGCGCCAGCCCTGCTCGCTGTCCCCGATCCGGCGTCCCTCGGGCTGTCCGCCCGGCAGCCGCGGTGGCGGAGCTCCACCTAGCGCCGGCCGCGGCGGGGAGCGGGGCCGCCTGCGCCCGGGCATCCCGCGGGGAGAGCTCCGAGCTCCTCGGGACACGGCTGCCGGCTCCGAGGGGCGCCCGTGCAGGTAGAGGGGAAAGAAAATTCGGGCAGATTCCCCAGCGCCACCCTCTCTTTCAGCTTGGGCTGTCAGATTATCTTTCTTCTTATTTATGTTACTGTTGAGAGGGAGAGCTCAAATGTCTTTTGCCCTTCAGTGCTTTTAATTGTCCTCAACCCTTCTATTGCTCTTCTTCCCGGATTAATGATTACTGAATCTTTGTCAGTCTGCGCCTAACTTAAGGCATCCACCTTAGACTAAAGGCATCTCTGCTGGATGTCTTCAAACAAGCTTAACTCTCTCCATTCACTACAGGGGGCAATTCACCACTTTCTCCTGACAGCGTGCTTCTGGAGGCACAGATTAGGGGTCTGGATCCTAATGAGAGAAAAGCGAGCATTTCCCTTCAAAGATCACGAAACTGATCCCTAAACAGCACTGTCTGTGGCTCTGCACAAACCTCATAATGGACCACCACTTTGCTAAGTTGTGTTGGAAGCATCCTGGGAAAAAAATGTCCTAAAAGAAATTATTTTTCGCTCAGTACCTCCTGTAGCTTTGTTCCATCCATCTCTTCTGTGTGTAGAAGCAGATGCACAATTTCCCACATGTTTAGACTGTACAGGAGGGTTTTTCTCCTGATTGCTCTTCCTCACAGAGTGCTGTGTTGCCTGAGCTGCTTTTCATGTGTGAATAATGAGAAGTTGTACTTGCTCCAAGGTTCTCTATCTGCCTTTATATTCCCAAGTCTCAGCTCAGTAGTGATGATGGGGTCAGACGAGCTATTTCCAGATCTTTTCAAGTCTTGTGGATAAACATGTGACACAATTCCCTGGCTTGTTTTTAAGTACATGGGATTCCCATCTGCTCCTCTTGGAGCCAAGTTCACATATACTTAGTTTCTAGGGCCAACCAGGCTTGGAAATGACCAGTTCAGCATTAGGTTCCTCTAAATTTGAAGGCTGAAAACTCCTGTCTTCACAAGATGGGTAACTCCCACTGTTCAGCCACTGCAGGCTGTGTGCTACCTGTGCTGAACACTGCCATCTTGCAGATGAACACTTTCAAACTGTTATGGGTAGGTTAAAAATAATATACATTTTGCAGAGAATGCAATGTTAAAATTTATTTCTGTCTAAATATCTCCAGATTGCTCTTCAGCAGTTTGTATCTGATTAAAAAACTGATGGTTCATTGATAATTATTAATAACATTAACAAAAATATACAAATCATAATCACTCTATTACAACATTATTTTCATCATTATTATTAATAGTGTTAGTAAGGAGCCGCTCAATTTCTGTGATAGCATATTCTTTGCAAGTTATTATATTATAAGATCTTCCTCTGAAAAATCCTAACTGAACTTAGCACCTTGTAAAATGTAAAAGAGAAAAAACTATTAACCAATATATTCTCATCTTAATCCACTGTGATGTAGACAAATGTATTCTATTAGTCATGATGAAAGTTGCATTTAGAAATTCCTAAACCTCATAGCGAAAATATCTGTCTTTTTAAGTATACCGAAAACACATCAAGCCTCTGGGTATTGTCCTGGGAGTCCGTGAGAAAGTTAAAGAAGCAGACTTTCATTTTAGTGCAGCAGTGTTCATACACTCAGCTGAATTCTGTGGATTTGGAGTGATGATAGCACACTCCTAAATTACAGAATATAATTTCTTCAAAATCAAACTTTTTTTTTTTTATTTGCTATTAAAACACACAAAGCCCATGAATGGAATTAGCTGTAACTCAGCTGAAGTGAGACTTCCAGCTGGAGACTGCCACCTGGATTTTCTAGACCAGGGAGGTAGAAGGTTATCTCCAAATATGACTCCTCCTGGTTATTTTAGATGCTTATTTTAGGTAGAAAGGAATCCCTCCTGTGAGTGCCTATCTCTCATCAGCAATTGCAGAATGTACCCTGGCTGAGTAGAGGCCACATGAGTAATTAAATCTTGATAGACTGAACTCACCTGAACACCCATCATCCATACTTCACAGCCACTGAGATGTCTAAGGTAAGACAGTTACACTCAATCAAACTAAGAGCTCCTTGTAAAACAAGACTGATGGAACTGTAAAATTTGGACATCTAAAACTGGTGACTCCAATGGGGTTTTTTTCCCAACGCTCCCTGATATCTGGAGATGAAGATGCGAATAGCACTTCTGGAAATCACAGCAGCTCTCTTTAGCTGCACAGTCAATGCTTGTAAACATTGACTAAAATTACTGTGGATTCTCTCATATTTGCTTGCCATGTGGCAAGAGCGGTATAATTTAATTTACACAGCACTACTTACACAGCACCAGGAAAAGAGATATTCAGTTGGAGAGAGGCAGCAAGAAACCCTGTCTTGCTATAGAAGTGTTTGCTGAATTCAAAAGAATGAACTATGCCTTCCTCTCAAAAAGTCACATAAATATGGACTGGTCCACAAGAAACAAACAGTGCAGCAGTTGGTGACAATTTCTTTTCTTAGAGCTGATATAAAACACTTGTCCTACACAGAGTTTATGACAATACTGAGACCAAATCCACAACTCAGATTATTTTTCAACTTGAGTGTCTTCATGCTGGAGAACAATTGGGGACAGCAAAGATTCCTCATCCCTGCTTACACGAGGTTTAGTTTTGATGCTGGAATGGTGTGTAGCAAGGTTTTTCTTAGTATTATGGTAAACCTAGAATTGGGAAGAGGAAATAAAAGATACGTTCTGTTATTATTTATTGTATTTGGAAAACTGCTCTCCTCTCCATGAAGCAGGCACTGAGAAATTATATGTTTAGTCCAGAGTGGATGCCCAAGTAGCAATTGGTAATTTGGAAAGGAATTGTTTATCCTCCCTGAAGAGGAGATAAACATCTGGTATGGACAGAACAGGACTTCCTCTGGTCATCTTTATTAATTTGACGTTTGAGAATGACATACAACATTCTGTCTGTGAGAACATGGCATGGTGACCCCTCATGAGACCCCCTGGGCCCAGGCTCAGCTCCCCTCCCATGGCAGCTAGCAGCATCACCAAACCTGACTGCACTGGCTGCTGCACAAGGGAAGCCCATTCCCTCAGCATAGGCTGAGAGACTTCAGCTTTCCAGAGTCAGTGCAGGCAGTGGGAGGAAGAAAACCTCATCAGGAAGGTCAGGATACTCTCTGATGGCAGAAAAATTAGCCCCAAGCTCTTCAATGGATCCATGGGCAACGTATCCATAATAGAGTTGTGCACTTCAACAGAAAGCAGGAGGCTATCCCTCATCTCATTGTGATCTGAGGAGCTGCATATAAACCCCACAAAAACCCAAACCTGAACGCAGACATTGTTCACACGTTCATCTCACTGTATTTACTTACTGCTCCTTCTGCCTCAGCCAGCTGACAGGCCAGAGAGGACACCAGGTAAGAAAAAGAAGGTCTTTCCCTGGAGTCAAGAGCCCAACAGGACTGCATCATGCAATAACTGCAGAAGGAAAGACATGGCACACAAAAACATGTTGGCTCTTGGACTCTCTATAGTGACTGTGCAGAATTGCAGGACTTGAATGGGGAATCATGGGGATCAGAATGATTTTATAGAAAGAGGCCAGAATTACAGTGTTGCATCAGAGGAAAAGAAGCAGAAAGATAAGGAGAGAGGGTGAAATTATCTTACAGTGGCTTTATCAGAGTCCATAGTAATATCTTCCTCATAGTTTCAGGGTCAGGATCTCGCCTTGGCTGCCACATATGGCATGATGACTTTGTTTTTCAGCTTCCACACAGGAAATGTTAGGAAGACAATGCCTGTCTGTCATAGGAACTAAACCAGCTCTTTGTGGACTATGTAGTCTTAAGTAAACTTTCCACAGCTAGTCTTTTAATGTAATTTGACATCAAAAAATATTTCTGAAATTCAAACACCACGTTAAAAGTATTGCAGCTTCATTAGGCATCAGTGCCGTGCCTGACTGCTAGAGTCCCGTGCAAAGTTCCTGGGACAATAGGCTCCCTGATATTTAAACTGCCCAGAGCCATCTTTCATGGGTTAATCTGTCAGATTCCCCTGCACTTTTAATGCCATTACAGCCTTCATGTGGTGAGGATAAGAACGGTGCAGTGTCATAGCAAGGCACCCTGTCCCTAGAGCATCTATGAAATGTCTGCCAGAAGAGCTCGGCCAACCCAAAGTCCTTCCCTTTCCTCCATGTTCCAGACCTCATAATTCTCTGTCTCCTTCTCTTCTTGTGCTCCCTGGGGCCCATCTCTAGGCAGAGTCCACCCAGGCACAGAGTCACAGGCTGAAATTTATGTGATGAGAGCACAGAATTTGCTTCCCCCAACTCTTCCTTAGCAGGGTTTTTATCTAAGAGGATCCCTAGCCACCTGGAACTGAAACAAACCTGGTAAAGCTTGATTAAATAATTAAGTCTAGGAAAGAACCCACCAAAAATTTAGTCAATGTGGAAAACATAGCTTTTGGGGAAAAAAAAAATAAAATGAAAGAAAAGAAAAAAGAGAAAAGCAAAAGAAGAAAAAAAGGAAAAAAATATCTGTAGTCTCAGAATAAGAAGTTCCCTGGGGAAAGAAGGCACAACTAAATAAATATAATAAATTAGTCCTGTCAAATACACATAACCTCTAGTGTTGATCACTTCTGCTTTAAAACAAAGCCTGCAGGATCAGGCAGCCTTTGTTAGATTTAGAGGAAGATCTCACATTTTGCAACTAATTTTGGGTAAGAAATAGTGTACAATAAATAAAAGGTCATTCAAACATTGACCTAGTGAGTATAAATTCTCATGTTGTGCATCACTTGGAAATACACTTACACATCTTTTGTAGCATAATACGGTTGGTCCATTTGAAATCCACTTTGTATTAATTTGTAGAAATTTGTGTCAACCTGAATACCGGGGTAAGGATTTACACCTGTGGAAATTAACGGAGCATATGTGTTAATTCAGGAGCTGCCAAAACCAAGCACCGCTCTTTTGTCCCACTGCAAGACATACCCAAGGAGAATATTTCCCACAGCAGTATTCCATACGACCAGACATCGCTCTTCATGGTGTATGTCCTCTCGAACAAGCTTTCAGGGGCCATCCATTTGACCGGCAGCCGAGCCTGTGCAGACAGGGGCATGGAGGGCAGGTCATGCTGTGACACAGGCGGTGACACAGGCGGTGACACAGGCTTTCTGGGTGACTCACTGTGCTTCTCGCTGCCAGCACGACCAATTCATGTTTGCTGTGTGCAGAGCTGTGTCTCTGTCAGCAATCCCTGGACATTCCCATTGCAGAGAGAATTGGACGCTTCTAAAGAGCCAGTTCGCCTCATCCATTTTAGATGACTATTTAAGGAAGAGCTGAGCTCAGTCCTGGAAGAACCACCTTCCTTCCTCTGACTTCAGGAGTAGAGTGGCCCAGGTGGAGATGCCCACACTGAACTTTTTCATAAAGTCAGAGGGTCTGGCACACCCCCACACATGTGCTGTTGTCCTACACTGTTATTGCCCACAACACTAAACAGCTCCCAGTGCTTCCATCAATGGGTGCTTTAGAAAGAGCATGGGTACCATCTCATTTACAGAACCAGCTTGATTAGTTTAATTATAATCTAAGAATTTGCTTTTGCCAAGGGGAGGAAAAACTGAGATTTCTTCATTGTCCACACAGACATGCACAAAGCTAACAAGGAATTAAAAAAAATGAAAGCTTTTCTTTCTTAGTTCCTTATAATTCTTACAATGGTATGAAAACCAGAGAGCCCTCATGAACTTACATTGCCCCTGACAATGTAGTTGGAGTCGTTCATTACATCTCTGGCAAGGCCAAAGTCACATATCTTCACCACTTTCCCATGGGTCACCAGGATGTTCCGGGCAGCAAGGTCTCTGTGAATGCACTTAGAAGGAAAGGCAGGATTAATTGTCTGCAGCATTTGGTAACAGTAGTGGACAATTCCCTGCCCTCTGAGCTGGCACCTCCTTCCACTTCAGCACTTTGGTGAATGGCCAAGCAATGCCATTTGCTTGAACTTTGGTGAATGTCCAAGCAATGGACACTCCCTGGCTGCTGGTGGCAAGGAGACAGGGCCAGAGCAGGCACAAATGTTCCCTGCAGTTGCTTCTTACTCAGAGTGCTGCCTAAAACTGCAACCCAGTCTTTGCTGTTAAACCAGGGGAGGAGGTATAGTTCAAGCTTGCCACTGAGTGGCTCTGTTCCTCAACCTGCCTTTTATAAACTGACCTATTTTTAGCATCTTTTCTATCTGAAAAATTTGCTACCCTTCGCCATACCGATTTGGACTCAAGAAATTCCATTCCTTTGGCAACTTGATAAGAGAAGCAAAGAAGGTCTTCAAAAGTGAGCACATTAAAATCCTCTTCTTCATCCACATGTGTGTTTGCATCCTTAATTTTATCTGCAAAAAATAATCAAAAGTATGAGTTTTCCATGGACTTCCTCACTCTGATTAATTCCACTGACTGTTGTAAAGGATTTTCACATGCTCCTACCAAGAGCAACATCACAAAGAGTATCCATCTTTTTTACCCTTCACTCAAATACAAAATAAAGGTATTTTTGTATTCAAATACTATGCTTATAGCATGAGCGGAAACATAAGTCTCTGATCTCAAGTGTTGTTGAATCCTCCTCCAGCAAAACTCCTGCCAGGACTGAAGAGAAACATGATAGAAAGAGGCCTCTTTTGACATGGAATCTAGTCTTGTCATATCAATAATATAAAAAATACAGTAAAACAGCATTCCTGAAGATATAATCAATTAATCTCTTACCTTCATCAGAAAACAGCACAATCCCATCTGATCCCAGTGTCACATTTGTGTTTTGACTTCTTTGCATGGTTTCAAATTCATCCCCTCTGCACAGAGCTGTGTTCACAGTGTACTTCAGGTGAGTCCCTGTCCTGGAGAAGGCAACACATTTTCAAAGGTTTCACACAGTGCATCACATAATCTTCTACACATAAACTCTTTTGCAGAGAAAAACATGAACAGTTACTACTACTAAAAATCTGGACACAGACATGACTCTTCTCAAAACTGGGAAGAGAAACAAGAGGTCGTTTGTCTTCTGCAGTCTCCATAAGGAGGATCAAATCTCAGTTCCTCCCAAGGCACTGCTTATAAAATATGTGAAGGCACATTCTCAAGAATTCAATAATTTCACCAGTGTACACAGCACAGGTGAGAATGCAGCTTAAAAAGCAATAGCAGTTTTTTAAAGTGTCAAACTGATACTAAATTCTTTACCTAGAGTTTTGGTCCTGATGGATATTGTGGTAAAAACTGAAGTTTTGCTGCTTAAAAATATCTGTCAGTGTCCAGTGAAACTTTTCTCTCTTGCTCCTCAAGTAGTTCAGAAGGTCACCATAGCAACAGTATTCAAATATCAAGTAGATTGGTCCTGAAATAGTTGGAAATGTAAATAGCCTGCTGCTATTTATAGCACCCTCCCCATTAAAGCCCTAATGCTGCCTCATTTTCTCTCAGGATTAATCTGTGTTAAAACATCCCAAGCATCTTCCATTCCCAGGTAGATAAGCTGTACTGATAGGCACATAATGAGAATTTGTTTACTGACTATAACGTCCCTTGGAAAGTCTGTGTAACTTTGTCTTTGTGGTGCATCTCTCAAACTGCATTGAAAATCCCTGATAGAAATCCTTGCCCATCCCAATGGCAATGGGGAGCACAGTACAGGCTATAAGGATGCAGCATATTTTCTAAACCATGCAGGGCTCAAGCGGAAGATGACTCCTGCTAATTATCTGGATGGTGTGAATTTGTATCCTTTGACCTACATCCTTCCATCTATCTGTGCAACCTTCATGCTCTGGAAAGATCCTTTTTATTTTTCCCCAGGAACACCACCTGAGACCCAAGGGTACTTTGCTGAGGGGACCTAATTGAGGGATGTCCCTTGGAAGGGGAGGTGTTTTAAGTAGAGCACTGGTCAGGACACTTTCTCAAGAAAGGAAAAATACATCCAGTTCCTGACCCAGGCAGGCTTGGATAAAAGCCACGACCTGCCAGCAGGAGCTCAGAGTGGTCACACATCACCCTGCAAAGCCTCACTCTGCCACCACTTCTGGCCCAGAAAGACTGACCATGAATCTGTGGATATTTCTGTCAGAAGGCCACTGTCAAACAAGGTAGGGCACGCTGGAAAAAGCTGTAAAGTCTCTCAGAGGATGGATGGGAAAGTCTTGAGAACCATGTAAGTACTGCTGAAAATGGCACTGGGATCGGGCTGGAAGTGCTCCTGCCCTACCCTACCAGACTAAGCTGGTCTTCCCTGCAGCTCTCCTGCCTGCACCATCACATCCTGCCCACTGTTCCAGAAGGCAGTGGCAGTCTGTGTATTTTAAATCAGCTAAAGCTACTAAGAACAATCTATTTTTCTGCTTTCCCCGTACCCCTCACATGTCTGGCCCTGACAGTATTGCCACTGATGTAAACTGAGGAAACAAAAGTTAACTGTTCTGCTTGGTCTTTCTGACTAAATAAATAACCACAATGGAAAATCTAACAAGCTTTTCAGTGTCAGGTGTTACAGTTCATGATATGGACCTACACTGGGAGAAACCCTGGCATATTCCCAAGCTGATCTGTTCTTCAGCCTTTCTTCACCCAATTTGTTCACCATTGGACTGGCCAGAGAAGCAGTTCTTTGGACAAGAATAGCTGTGTAAGTTACCTCAATTATAACATGAGTCACTCAGTAATTATTCAGTGATAATATCTCTCTACTTCATCTTCGCTCACCTTTGCTTATTTTTTTCACTCTTCAGTTTTGTTTTTACATTTGGTCCTCTAAAAGGTTGTCCTTCTTTCCATTATTTACTTCTCTCATTCCTTTTTTTGTGTCCCTCCTACCCCTGTTATTTTTCAGTTTCTTTTGTTGTCTATCTTTTAGCTATTTTTATCCATTCATTGGTGAGCCACATGAATAAAAAAAAAATTATAATTTCCAATGTGAACATAATAATGTGTATATAAAAGTCCCTGACACCAGATAAGTTTTTCCTTTTCACTTAATAAACTCATACCAGTGCCATCCCCACCATAACAGGAAATCCTCTTCTACAGAAGGACTGTTGTATCACTTCCTGCCAGTATAATCAGACATGACCCTTTTCTGTACACATTCATGGCCTTAAACTTGCTTTCAGTTCATCTTCATCTTATTTTGGGCCAGCACAGAACAGCAAAATTAGTCCTCGTTATTCTGGTGGTTTTAATTGGTACTTTTCCACAATTTCAATTTACCTGACAGGGTACAAGCTCCTAGTAGGTTCACAATATTTTCATGGCTTCCAATGTGAGTCATCATTTTCAGCTCAGACATTAGAGCATCTTTTTCTGAAGCATCAGGTTTTTCTGTAAAAGCAATAATACAGATCTGTAAATCTCTGGCTAAGAAATGAAAATTTTAATGATTGTGATGCTTTGTCATGTGCAAATCTTTATTTCAAATTCATTGGACTGACGGTACATTCGGGAACATCCTAAAAAAACCTTTCCAAAGTATAAAAAGATTCAGTCAAAAGTGGAAACTACATTTGTGTGTGAGTGCAGATTATTTGAGATCTTGGGAAAGCAGCCATTAAATGTCAACATTTTTCATTCTTGGGCTGGCAAGGAATGACAGCAAGATATTAAAGTGTTCCCAAGCACAGAAAAAATGGCAGACAAGTCTGTGGCAGAGAAATGTTAAGAGATGAAAATGGCAGCCATGTGGCACACAACCAGCTGCAATCCAGCAGCTGAGAAGGCCACCCTGTGTTTCAGTAACAGCTTTAGTCTTGCTGTGCAGTGAGCATTTGGTGCTCACGACTTCAGTGAATTTGCTATGTGAACCAAAATGATCAAGTTGAGCTTCCACAAAGACGGCCACCACAAAGGAGTGGGCCAAGGAAGCATAAAACTGATGGGGGATGAAAACCTGAATGGCAGTGCTGCCAGGAAGGGGCTGTGTGGGCACACAGGTGTGGGCAGGGTGCTGGTATCAGTGTGAAGCTCATTCCACTATTTATCAGAAGATGGGAGAGGTGGATACCGGTCTCTTTTCCCAAGTAACAAGTCAAAGGATGAGGGGAAACACTTCAGGGGAGGATTAGATTAGATATTCAGAAAAATATCTTCACCAAAAGGGTTGTCAAGCACTGCAACAGGCTGCCCAGGGAAGGAGTTGCGCCGCCATCCCTGAATGCATTTAAAAGATGTGTCACTGAGGGACATGGTGTAGTGGTGGACTTGACAGTGATGGTTAACAGCTGGACTCAGTGATCCTAGAGGTCTTTTCCAGTGTAAAGTACTCCAGCATTCCGTGAACAGGGCTGTGATTAGTTGGGACACAGTGAGGCAGCCCTCCTCTGCTTTCTTCCAGGGCGGCTTGCTCCTGGACACTGCTTTTGTGAGGAGTCAAGACAGCTTGGAGAGAGGCCAGACCACAGCAAAAAAGAGTATTTGAGGTTTGGTATCCTTATTCATAAGGAGGGATGGAAAGAAACTGGTTTGTGTCATCATCAAGAAAACAGACTACAGGAAATTGTGCCGGAAGTTTTGGAAACAAACTAGGTCAGACGCAGCAAAGGGCTTGGCACAGCTAGGCAGCACTGCAAGAAAAAGGGGCCTTACACCGAGGGTCATAGCCACCAACATAACCAGCAGGCTAACCTGCACTGGGAATTTGCATTTCTCCTCTTTAGAGGCTCCACACTTCCCCACACAGCACAGACCTTCTGTAGTGTGTCTGGCAAAATGCAGCGTGCTGCAGGATGGAGGCACTTCAGCATTGCCTTCCCAAATGAAATAGGGACTTCAAAGCGCTTTGAAAGGATTTTGAAGCCAAGCATTTGTGAGGTGTAACTGCTTAAAGTTTTCTCTACAAGGGGGATTTCCAATGCCTCTTCTACTTTGGAGATACTAGAATACATCACTGCTTGAGGAGGGCACCAGAGTTTATCATACCTTTTAGCATTTTGACTGCGACCTGGACTGAATCTCCTGCATTGTTAATTCCATAAGCTGTTGCAGTCACTACCTTCCCAAAGGCCCCAGAACCAAGGACCTGTCCTACAAGACACAAAATGCCAGTATTATTTGCTGCTGGTACAGCACAGACTACTGCTCCGGTATTGAGATTTACCTTATGGATTGCTCACCGAATTCCAGATTTTCCCTGGGAAATTCCCATTTTATGTCATATTCCAATTCTCTGAAGTCGATGTAGATGTATTCATTATCTGATGGCCCTATCATCTGTATCATTTGCCACTGGCTTTCATATTTGAATTGCTTTGGAAGAAAAAAAAACCACACAATGAAATAAGTCTTAGAGAAGAAACAGTCTGGTAGGAACAAAAGAAGGATGGTCAGGTATCTATGTTTGCTTTTACCTTTTTGTATTTAAGAAAAATGAATACAAACAAAAAAGCAATCAAGAGAAGAAAAAATCCAACGGAGACATAGAATGCAGCATTGTCCAGGGGTGAAGAAACAGCTCCTGCAACTTTAAAAGACACACATTACTACCCACTGAGACAGAGTTTGTGCATACAGCTGAAAATGCAAGGATAGCCCAGTCAGTTCTGGCAGTCTGCAGCCCTCTCACACCCGAGCCTCTTCTGCATGGGGAGTGAGATGCAGCCGTATGCAAAGCAAGATGGGCAGTGGACATTGAGTTCTGGGTAATTCTGATATCTGTTTTCATAAAAAAAAAAAAAAAAAGGAAAAAAAAGAGCTAAATCCATTAATAAACCTAAATGCATGGAGGTATTTCTGTGATCCTTGGATTGAACTTACTAAGCACAAACAGGAATAAGGTGTTGATTGGTAAATGAGCATGCAAACATGAGACCTACCCTCATATTTTGCATGTTTCTAAAAGCATAGGTATTATGATTAGTTTCTATTCTAATTCCAACATGAATGCTCAAACTCTGACAGTGGTCACAGCTTCTGTCCACTGTAGTCAATAGCACCAAACTTCTTGTCCATCATGACAAAGGAAATCCCTGTACTGCAAATACCTGGACGTTTCAAAACAATTCCTGGTGCTACAGCATGCTCCCTCTAACCGAAATATTTTTCTCTATGGAATACATACAGTGTTACAAGTACAAAGTGCAAATAATCACGCTGACTTTCTGGTCCAATGGGGAAACAATCTGTGATTCCCTTGACAAGAAGAGAGACATCCTAACCAGGATATAGCCTTCTGTCGCCTGCCTACAGCAGTTTAAGAGGGTCTCTTTCCCAGTACTACTGCTTTCCAGACAGGATTGACCCCTCAGTGGGTCTGTTGGCTCAGCCATGATCTTTCTTGGGTGTGCAGTGACCTCCATGGGGTGAGGAGAGCTCCCTTGGGCATTTCTGGCAGCACCACAGGGACCTACAGGAAAGCACTAAGGGATAGCACTTGCCACCAGCTACCAAAGTGCCTTTAGTTCTTGCCAAAGATGATTCTTCCAGATTTCATGTAGGAATGACTAAAGCAAAAAAAGAATTCACCCTCAAACATTACCATGGCTCCATCCTTTGCTTCCTTTTTTTTTTTTTTTTCTGTTTGTTATGATGAGGGAGACCTCTGCTTTGGGCCTAGAGAAAAGAGAATTGTGTATCCCATTCACCCACCATTTCTGATACTGTGTACATACAGAGCTTGTGTTTTACCTGCAATGCCATTGCACAGTCAGCCATTTAGCCAAATAAAAAGTACTCTAGGTTCTACCATGCCAGCTTTAGTTGAGAAAACCTGTGCTAAAACACTGGCTTGTGGTACCTGACAGGTTAATGAAACTCTTCTCACAGGCTGAGCCAGCTGAATTGTTTGCACAGCACTCCACTGAGAAGGTTGTTGCTGTCTCCTTTATGTAAAAAGTACTGCTTGAAATCCACGACCCCAGGGATCTCCTCTCTGGCAAGAAGTTCTGAATCCCCTCTGTGATTTCCTCTGTGCAGCTGAAAAAGGAAGCAGACCAGTTTTGATTTTCAGCTTTTGTAGTTGACATTTGCCTGGGGAGAAGATGAGAAGTTTCAAAACATGTGTTACGTCTGTGTTGGAAGAGAAGAAAGGAAGGGGCTTGTGTTTTGTCAGCAACAGAGTGAGACCTCTGGTCACTTACCAGTCTCATTTTTGGTGAAGGACATGGCAGGGTTAGCAGGGACTGAGCTACCTCCCACACTGGGCTCACTGCCACTCTCCACCACTGCCTTGGCAGGGTACTTGCACCCCCTGAACTCTGGAACCTCCACTGATTTCACAACTGACACCACCCCCCATACCTCTTCTATTCCCACCGGTTTCATTTGCCTCAAAACATTCAAACCACTGAGCAGCTGCAAATGAGCCACTGCTAATACTGTAAATGCAATGTGAACCCAGAGCAGAAGTTCTACCTCCTTTCCCTGAAGGCATGTCACTTCACCCATGAAGTGTCTCTCACTCATGATGGAGAGCCTCCATCCACCCAGATGGAGAGCATTAATGACTTATTTAAGGCCGGATATGCAGAAACAGGGAACTTGACACTTGAGGGAAAGGTAGTCCACATAGATAATTTTGACTTCTAGCTTTTCTATCATTCATCAACTTACTGTGTAATTTACTCTCCACATAAATAAATTAGGAGATAAGGAATAAATTTATTCAGCTCTACTCATAGCACTAGCTTCCACATTTGGAAGTTCCTCAGAAAATATATGTCACAGCATTTTCTTCCCAGAATAATGATTTAAGGAGTATTTTAAACCCACTCTCTGCATGGTTTTTTTTCCTCTTCCATTTCTGCACAGATTGATGTGAGGAAGTCTTTTAAGAGGTATGGATAAGAAAATTGTCTAGGTATTTTTTTATGTCTAGTTAAAATGAATACTTTAGAGTTTATCCACAATCTTACAAAGGAAAATTTGACTTAGTATTCTTCTGCACCATGGGATTATTAGTTTCTTGGCGTATCTAAAATAAAAATTGCAGAGTTCACAAATCAGGTCAAAGCTGTTTCAGCATTTTTTTAAATTTTAGAGCCTGACTTGTTCCCTTAAATAAACAGAGGAAATGGAGACACTCTTACTAACTTTACTGGAAATACTCTCACTAACTTAACTGGAAACACTCTCACTGACTTTAGTGGTTTTGGTAACAGGTCACCATAGCAGGTCTTTTAACTAAAGCTTAACAAATCAATCAAGCCTGTATTAACCAATGCATTCCCTGAATCCCTATAACTTTGATAAGCTAAGAGAAAAACTTAGCCCAAGACACACATTTTTATAGACTTCATTTGATGGCAATAAAAAAAGGGAAAACTTCCCCTAATTTTGGTGAATTGGTTCCCCTGGAGTAGAGCAACCAATTAAATGCTCACAGTGAAGTGTACATTTTACATTTAGTTTGTTACAGGCTGGTCTTCATTTAATCAAGGATAGCTCAGATAGTCTTTGCAATGAATAAAAAGAAAGAAAAAAGTTGTTTACTTGGATGAGTTCAATTCAAGACAGTTCCTCCAAACCCAGGATGAGGCAGGGTAACCTTCAGCAACACAGGAGATCTGCTTGAACAACAGCTGCATCCTTATTTCAGGCTTTCCTGCAATAAGACAACACAAGGCTTAAGGACATGGCTTAGTGGTGTACTTGGGAGTGCTGGCTTAATGGTTGGAATCTGTGTTCTTAAAGATCTTTTTCAACCTAAACAATTCCATGATTCTGTAAGACAATTTCTGTCAGCACTTCACGTGACAAAACCCTGGACACTTGTGTGGCAATGTTATATCTGCTGAGAACAAGGTCTGCTCTTGTTTCCAAAATAAAAAAGTGCATGCCACAGTGAGAGCTGGGTGTAACTCACAGTCCTCCTCCTTCCTTGGTTTTGTGGATGGCAGTGTGGCAAGGCAAGGGGAGCAGCCACTTCTCTGTATGGGCACTGCCAGACCAAAACAATGGCAGAGCCAAAATTAGAAGTCTTGACTTCTGCTTTTCTGACTCGGACTAAGCAGCTGGCCCTAGGACTGCCCTGGCACTGAGGTTCTGGGTGTTCAGCTTGTACAAAATGTGCACAGAAGACCCTTGTACAAATTATATTTCACAAATAAAGCCCCCAGACCTGGAGCAAGGGAGAGATGCTGCAGTCATGTGGCAGAACTGAGATGACTGGGAGCATTGGTCAGGACTGTGCATGTGTGTGAGTTGTGGGCAGAGGTGAAAGAGGCACTGCAGCCCAAACATACAAGTTACACACCAGAGGGTCTCCACACTAACTACATTAACTCATAAATGCCATTAGGGAAAAAAAAGTCATAAACATGGCATAGACAGCTAATTCCTAATGGGGAGAAGGGTTTCCTCCCAACTCTGTATCTCATGTCGTTCATGCAGCAGTCACATATGTTCCAGCTTTTTAGAGATAGAGTTACTGTATTTTACTGTGTTCCTAGGCTTGTAATTTACTTAAGCATTAATTTTTCTCAATTGATTCCTCATATTCTGTTTATGGTAGACCAAAGGCAAGAAAAAAATTAATAACTGTCTCCTGCTTTCTCTGTTCTCCATCCCTAACTGACACAAGAAATACATCCCAAAAGCATCTAGTGTCTTTCTCTGACCCAGTGCCTGGATTTCAGCAGTGTGATGCAGTGTGAAGAGAATAATGTTTTTGCCTTTTGATCCTCCATTTTAAGCAATAAATCTATGTAAATGAAATAGGGAATACCAATAAAAAAAACCCCAAAATGGCTCAATTTATACCAGTGACAAAATCTCAGACTTTGCCAAATCTTTGGCAATAGTTTTGTTACTTACTTCTCACATAAAGAGTGAATTTTTTTGTTACAACTGTATCATCATTTTCAGCATAAAATACATATATCCCAGACTGGTGCTGATGGTTGCAGAACTTCGATGAAATGCTGCGGAACAAAGTCAAAAAAGAGAAAAGGACAAAACATTGACTTGAAAAATATTTTGAATGCAGTCAAGACTCACATATAGGTTTGAAACCATTTTGCATCTTCTCATGAAGAATACAAAGGAAATTATTTTTGCTTAGAGAATATAAATCCCAGAATCTAACTGTGCTGGTGAAAAGACTTTTTTTTTTCCCTGCAGTATTTATTTAATTCTGCACTTTTTCTCTCACTCTTCCTGGAGTGCACGCAGGCTGTCAAGCTGTGATTTTGTTACTAATTCATTGGATGACAAGACCCACCCAGGCACATCTGCTAAGACCAGCAAAGGATCAAACTTTCTTCTCTCCCAGGAACTTGGATGGGAGTTTCTAGCTGATGTGATAGATTGTGTTAGGAAACAACAATGACAGGGAAGAACATAAGAGACAAACATCTCCAAGTGGAAAGATCTCACATAGGCTCAGGAAAGCAATCACCATAAGTTCATTGTCAATGAGATGAAGCACCAACCCTCAAGGTCATTCTGCAGGAAAAAACCAGCCTTTTACTAATCCCTATGGCCTTTGAGCCAGTGGATGGCAGAGAACAAAGACCAAACCATGCAGGAGACAGCTTGTGACAATGGAGATGGTCAGGAGGGACTCTAACAAGTCTCTGGGCAGAAGCTAACAACAAAGAGCTGCAGAGAATTAAAGATTCATGCCTGGCTGTCCTGTTGTGTCACTGGTGTATGGGACATGGGATAAGGCTGGGAGAAGGGAATATGCCATTTTACAGTGATGGTATCCTATTTCTGTGTTTCCAGCTAGGTTATTGCTGTAGGACAATTGTCAGCTTTGAATAGCAGATAATGCAGTTCGTCAGCCTTAGAAAAACATCCTAAGAAAATGTCTCTTAGGTATAGCTGCTGACAATTTGGGGATAGGTGTTTCTGCTGACAGCTTGATGGTTACCATATTGTAGGTCCCCAACTCTGTTTTAGTGATAAAGGCAAGCAGGAACATCAGAGAGTTTGAATAGAGAAGGGAAAAAAACACCCAGATAGCCCATATCAGCAATATGCAAAGCAGGAGAAAGAAGTAGTGAGATCAATCTAGAGAACTGAAATCAGGATATTTCTCCTTAAGCAAGATACATACAAAGGCACCAAGTATCACCCTGACATTCTAAACCAGGAAAACTCCCCTTGAAGCCACTGGCAATTTTGTCTTTTGACTAAGGCCACACCTTCATATAGTTATTGACTTTTGAATGTCTTGATCTGAAATGGCCTTAACAATGTCTCCGAACTCATGGACTTTTTAAAGTCAGAACCCTTTTAAGCTGCCTCAAAAAAGATACTGAAGACAAGAAAAAAAAAAGAACCAATCCAAAAATAATTAGTTGCCTTTGAAATCCCAGGTGGGAAGGATTATATCCTAATGAAATAGTCAGAAAAAAGAATTAACATAGTATCTTCCATACCTGAAAATATAAAGGGATGTGAGCTAAATACTATAAATTTAACAGAGAATATTGTGTGTATGAAGAGTCATTAGCTCTTAGGGGGGAAGTCAAAATCAGCAGTGTGCTGAAACAGAGAGCCCACAAAAGTAAATAGAAAATGGAAATTCTGAAGGAATGCCTGAAAAGGTGCTGTAAGTGTAGTGACAGGAGAGATGGATCGCTGGGTTTTGAAATGAAAAGCTGAAGAAAAGTACAGAGTTAATTATTAAAATTTAATATGATCTTTCATCTGAAGGAATAATTTTACAAGAGACTGGCAGAAATTAAAAGAATAAAAACAGGAAATGAAAAAGGATATGAAAGGAAGAAAGTAGAAGTGCTGGCAAACAGGATTACACAGAAATCAACTAGAACATGCAAAGTGAGACTCACAATGTGTTTAGATATGAGACGACCTTTTTTGTGTTGCTTTGAGAAACCTTCTTCTTTAAAATCACATTGAAATCTGCAAGGCTACAGCTTTCAGGCAGAATCTCCTGACTTCCCTACCTCTTGCTGCTTCTGTGTGCTTCAAACAGAATGAGATATGTACCCCTACTCTTTGTCCTCAGGATAGAGGTGCGTCTATCCAATGCTTGTATTCAGACAAAATTGGAGTGTTGTGAGGGATGTCCGCACAAAAGGATGTACATGTCAGATGAAACAATCAGCAAATTCAAGTGCTTCCCCCTTTATTTTATTTTCCATGAAATAAATAGGATGCAAATAAATGCAAAGAATAACTACCTAAAATAAACATAAAAAATCCTGTTCGTCCAACAGCACTGTCAGACAAATGGCCAAGTTATCCGCTTGAAGAAGGCACCAGGACACTCCCCAGCAATGCTTGGTGGCTGTGGCTTGTGCTTGTGGCCGAGCCAGCCCGGACACACGGCTCCAGGGACACGAGCTGGCCTTTCCCCCCTCCAGCAGGTGGTGATCAGCACTCAGCAACTGCTGCTTTTTGCTGTGATGGCTCTGAAGTGACTCATAAAGCCCAGGCCAGCAGTTGCACCTTACTGACTAATGACAGCTGCCTAAACTATTTGAAAAGTTCTCAATATAATTATTGTTGGCACAGTCTGTAGCACCTAATTCTTATCTGGACTGAATTCACACCCACTGTCAATTATCCAAGCAAAGCTGAGTCCTGCTGGTACAAGCAGTGAGGAGGGGTGTGTATCAGCAGCAAAGCAAATCAACCCCGTGTTATCAGCTGGAGGGAGCTACCTATTGGACAAGGATGAGCAAATGCTCCTGGCTGTCCCCTGAGACCTCATTTCCAAAATCAGTCTTGTCACAAGGCACAGTTCTGCCAAGCCCATGTCAGGCATTGCAGATTAGCCACCAACACCCACCCAGTGCTATCAAAGTTTGCTGACAGCCCTCACTTTATCAGCAGGGACAGAGTTCCTGTGGCCATTGCCAGGAGATGACAATTTGCTAACCTGAACTGAGCTGTCTCTGAACTTCACTGAGGTCTGACTCCAATACACAATCTGATGCAGATGAAAAGGCCAGTCTGCTGCAAAGATAACTTGACAAGCTAGTGGATAAAATCAAAGGTACCAAAATGCTATGGAAAGAAATCATAAAAAGTGTAATCAAGGCTTTGACACAGCTTTATGCAGATGATGACAGAGGTTTTAAGAATATGAGAAGGAATCAGAGCAGTAGCATTAGCTCCTGCCTACAGCCTGCTCACTTTTAATGTAAAAACTTGATAAGAGCAGCTTGGCTTTACTTTCATTGAGGTGAGTAAAAGCTGTTACCTGCAAAGCCATGGGACTACTGTGAAAGAAACCCTGAAGGAAATTAGATAATGTTATCAAGAAATTTGAGAGCCTAGGGAATGGAGAAAACATTAGCCTTAAACAGGACTCATGCCAGAAGTCCATTGTAGGAAATAACAGAAAAGGTAGATAACTAACAGTTTTATTCAAAACATGTTTTGCTGCAGCAGCAGAAGAATCCATGACCTGGGTAACGAGCAGAACAGCATGTTTCTGTGACACAGGCACGGGCCAGCAGACCTAGCAGAGCCCTGGGAACTACAGCACTTGGTCTGAGCTCTTTGAAAGACACTGGGAACATCATCAACAACAGGATGAGAAAATGGGAACATGCAGAACTTGTAATCCAGAATGAAAACTGCAACAGATCTGTAATTCAGAACTTAGGTTAGAGAGAAGGGGAATGGCAAAATGCATATAAACTTAAGGGTAGTTGGATGCCTAACTTAGCAAAGGGTTTATTTTTAACAGAGAATAAAATGATTCTACAAGTTGTCTGTGTGAACTGTTGTTCAAAGCCAAAATTATGTTTGAGTGCCTTTTGTTAACAGTCTCACCATATAGGCCATTCATATTTTAAAACCACAGAGTACAAGCATCCACAGTAAATGGCCCAAAGAAAGAAAAGAAATATTATATTAAATTATTACAAAATATTCAAATACCTGTGTCCATCCACACTGTAACTTTGTAAACATGGAAATGTTTTATTGGAATACAGCCACATGCATCTAACTGGAGGATATGCTGTAAAGTTAACTTCAAAGCAAAACTCTTCTTCACCAATTTCAAAATCTTCTTTAGAGTCAGTTAAATTTATAAATCCCTTTTCTGGAGAAAAAAATGAAAGAAAATTTGTATTAGAAAGGTTGGACTTTAATGAAGACATTTTAACATCTGTATGTTTTTCATTTTGGTTATCACAAGCAAAACCATGTTACATCACAAAAGGTATCCTGTTAATCAAAATAAGGGAATGCTTCAATATAGTACTGAAGTATTGTCACCGTGTTCAGTTGCAGACAAATGAGTTGAGCCTCATGAAGCTGCATAATTGGTCAGACCAGAGCACTTCCAAAATAGTCTGACATTTCTCTTCAGTCTAACCTACAGAGTCACAGGGCCAATAATGTCATTATTAATTTGGTTTGGGTGTGTATTCCAGGTGTTAAGCGCTGCAGTTCCTGGCTTTCTTTCTACAGAACAAAACCAGGTGGCACCACCATCATAATCAGTAGTTCTTTCTCCTTCCCTGAAATAAGCTGAAGATTTTGCAAATGAGTCTTGTAGCTGCTCCTTTATTTCTCCATTTAAATTAAACATATTTAATGCAAGATGATATCTCCATGGAAAAATGTTTTGAAGAGGTCCGCGAACCATGTACTGCTAGTATTTGCCCTGCTAGGGTGGGATTTCTTTCACCTAGTGGAGATGTCAAAAGCTCTGTGAACCACCTAAGCTACTTGTTGGGAAGTCTGATAAACCCAGTGGAATGAAAAAGGCATATCCAGTTGAATCCCATCCTAAAGAAGAAGAAGACAAAGATGTACTGAACCACTTCTGGAAATACTGTTTCCTGGCAGTGACTGATGAAGGAGCCAAAGTCATAGCTGGGGCTAGATGTCTCATGGCTTGGAATGAATCCTGCCCAAAGAGACTGAACAGCACACATGTCCTAAAGACACCAGTGGTGTTAGGATCAACTCTGTAAAGATCACAGAACCATGTACATTGGAAGAGCTAGGTAGTCAGACTTCGGCCCAGAGCAGGTCCAGCTAGATGAGGTTGCTCAGAGCCATGTCCTGCTTGGTTTGGGTATCTCCAAGGACTGTACAGCCTCTGGAAAACTTGGGGTGGTGTTTAATCAGCTACATGGTGAAAAACTACACTAGAAAAATATTGCTGGACCTGTTTTTCCCTTTTGAGTGTTTTTTTTCTGATTGTAAAGCTATATTCTGCTTGGAGTTTTATTTGTCTTAGCCTACTTACTACTTGGAAACTCCCATAAAAACCACAAACATTTCAGTATTTCAAAACAAGAAACTATTGCTTTCATGAGTACTCTCCTTTTTTTTTGATATTAAAGGCTTATTGATTTTACACATGGAGGCTTCATCTTTTGGTCCTCAGCCTTCCAGGCAGAATATCACTCTGAGTGTACTGTTAACAACGCAACCAGCCAGGAGTAAAGACTTTCTCCAGAGAGCATATAAGGACCTTGGAGCAGTGTATGCCATTTCTCTGGAAAACAGCTGAGAAAAAAAGTAGTTTTTTTATTTGAGGAGAAAGAAAATGGCACATCATTGCTTGCGTTATTGTTTTTGGCAGGCTTAAGTGTATTTTTGACTATTTACACTTAGCAATGACAAAGAGGTGAGATGAAACTCTTGAGGCTGAACAAGTCTCTGTCTTCCTCATATTTCTGTATTTTTTGCTTTTAACATAATGTGCTGCAAAATAACTTCCATATTCCTGAACTAAGATTGTGTAGTGCTAAAAATTCTTCATTTAACGCTTGTGAAAACTGAGCATAAGACCTGCAGTAAGAAAGAGCCTTGCAGTTGTGATTGTTGGCGTGATCTCTGCTGGGCTTTGAAGTGGCCTAACCACCCTGCCTGACCTGATGGTCACACAAAACAGGATAAATTGGTGAGGTATCAATTACCAAAGAACAAATGAAAGCAGTCAGGCTGCAAGGCATTATTAGAGATTCAAAGAACACCCATCCATACAGCTGTCATAGCCAGGCTCCCCAGGAAAGGGAGTGTATGCCAACCAAATCCGTTTTCTCTTGGATAAGTTACAGCATGATGATTCCCAGTGAAGCTACAGGTGTTGAATCAGGCACAGGAATGGTTTAAAGGTGGGATGCGGGCTGTTTCAGAAGCTGCTACCCTAAGACATGGGCAGCTGAGTGAAATCTGTATCTGTATCACTGCTGGAATGGAATCTGCATTGTTAGCATAAATTCACCCACAGTGATTCTCATTAACATGTTAGGCTAAATGCTGGGATGGGTCAGAAGCACAGGATATTCCTGTAGAACCTTGGAGAGAGAAGCACAGCTGTTAGCTTGGTATGACATCACCCACTTTAATCCATCATGTAAGTAAACAAATAGATTTTTTCATCAGCAAAGACAATGAACCCTCTGAAGTTTTGTTGGGATAAAGGGGTATTAGGGAGGGCACAGACAATCAATATAGGTTGGTGCATTGTGGTGGAAAAAATACCCTGCTCAGAAATACAGCCTTCCAGGGACAGCAATTCAAATATTTCCTTTGACTGTCACCCATGCTCACACCTGATAGTTCACAGATCCCAAAAGCCACTCTTTCTGACCTATGCACAGCCACTGATGAAAAAGAGGATCTTGCCCTACCTCTACAGTACACCCTCACCCCTATGTTCCTGTTTACCAAGGAGATGTGTGTAGAAAAATTGCACCGGTATTGTAGTCAGTTATTGTAAATGATGAGAGAACTTCCTGCTTAGTGGTAGGCAGAAGCTGAAAAGAGGATATTGCACTGGGAAAGTCATTTCTGAAGAGACTGGGGTAAGTATTCTCACTGCCTACCATACCTAGCCTAGGTGTCATAAACCCTGAGAGCAGCTACATCTAAGGTCAAACATGTGGTGAGTGCTTCAGAGAGCCTTGTTTGCAGGGCTAGAGGCTCCAGCTCCAGACACACCAGTCACTGAATTACACCCTGTACCTACTCCAGCAGCATGGCCCTACCTACAGCTTTCCTTTTGGTGCCTTATTTCCAGACCTAGACCTATTTGTATATTATTTCCATCTGAGAAACAAAGTTTGCATTTGAGGCTGATCACACCTAAATTCAACACTGCTGGCTTTTAAATCAGCATGTTGCTTAAGTAGAATGAGATTTGCTATTTAAAATACTGCTCTGTGACACACTGGCTGAGAGTCACCAACAAGTGAGATGAACCCCAGCCTGTGTTTCTAGAAGATCCCATTGAAACAGTCATACAGACTGCATGTCCAAACAGTGCCATTTCATTTCACCTCTAAAAGCACTGTCTCTTAAAGGGAATTATTTGAAAAGCAATATAAAGAAAAGGTTAATTGTATTCAGGTACCAGAATGAGTCAGTTCAGATTAATCTCTTGGCTCTCCTGGATTGCTTGGAAGTGCAAACAGACTTTTTCCTTAGCAAGGGGACTACAAACATACAGTGCATATCTGCAAGTAAAGAACAGACACATGGAAAACAAAGCAAAACAGCTGAGAGACAAAATTAACACCAGGGATTGGAATTACCTAGAACTGTGATCAAAGCAGTTTGATTTGGATGAGCAGTCGAAGAGCAGGTGTAATGTCCACTGTAATTTCTTTCTGCTGCTGAAACAAACACATGCTGGACCCGAATTGCTGACAAGTTTGCTTGGTATTCTAATCCTTCAAAGCAGCAACCCTGGTTTTCAACAGAGATTCACATTTAATCAGTTGGTCGTATCCAATACAACCTATTTTAACATATGCCCTGTCTTTTTACCTGCTCAACTTCTCTGTTTTCAAAAGATAGTTGTATTCTGAATTTATAATTATGGTGAACAGCTCTGCATCTGATCAGCAATGGTTCCCCAACCTTAAGTAGTAGTTCAGGTAAAGGTGCTGCTTGTCTTTCATTTAAATCTACAAAACCAAAACACAGACACTGAAAAAACCATCACTTTGCCTGGAAAATGCTCAGTTAGATCAACATTTTTTCTGATAATGTTGTATAGATATTAATTTTTACATTGCAATAATAATTACCATAATCATTAAATTAGTAACCTTCATGTAACACTTAGATGTCTCAAAACAAATTTTGTCATGATTCACAAGACACTTCTAGGGCACAATGCAGCATAGAGCTTAGCTCAGGTTGGGTTTATTTAAAAAACCAGGCAAGCAAATCTGAGTGCATATATTAATTAATAAGTATATATAAATATATATGTTTGAGAACACTTTAGAGAGCTTTTCCATGCACACAGACCTAAAAGCATGAACAAAAAGCCAATACAAGTATAGGAAATATAGAAAGGCAAGAGGCTTTTTACAGAGACCACAATATGCTATTGGAATTAGGTTCTAAACATGTGACAGAGCAGTGATATTCACTGTTAGCTTTATTCCAGTGATTACAAACAAGTAGCTTAGACCAGAAGTCATGCTCAGATGGGTAGTGCAACTAACTTTAGCAGCAGGATTGAGCTCACATGCAAGTAAAACTTAGAGGGAAGTTACCTATAGTAAAAAGGCTGGTGCATTCTCTGCCCAGGACATTGACTGCACAGCACCATATGTAAGTTTGAAATAATTCATGTTGCACCATCTGGATGCCATCTACTTCTCCAGTTTCTTCATGCCTTTTATAAGGGCAACTGCAATTACAAGCATAATTATTCATTGACTCATTTGGTTAACCACAAGCAAATAAATCTGATAAATCTCTAAGCCATGAGAATATGCAAACAATAGTGGGAAAACTGGATTTCACATATTGAATAAAAAGGAACTAGGAAAGGTGAAGATAAGAAAGTAAAAATGTCACAGTCTGGGCAGAAATGTGAGCTGAAATGACCTGAATATGGTCAAACTGGCTCTTAGACAGGTAATGATGTGATTAAAATCCAGAGAAGATTAAAATCACAGAGGCTGAGAGCTTTCACACCACATCTCTGGTTTCCTGGTGGTGGGAGGTGCTGCAAATCCAGTGGCATTATGAGATCCAGACCCCGAACTGCCATGCAGCAGAGAAAAGCATTATTGCCCCCGTTAATAGAATAAACTTTATCTGTTAATAGAATGGGAAAAATGATTTAGCTCACAAAATCACAACCCCTTGTCTTCTCAGCTCTGATACTCCTGGTGAAGCCCCCAGTGACTGGAAAGGGGAAGCATTTTATCATTTTCAAAAAGGGTAGAAAGGAAGACCATGGGAACTGCCAACCTGTCAGCCTCACCTCTAGCCTGGGAAGGTCACAGAACAGAGCCTCCTAGAAGCTCTGCTAAGGCACAGGGAGGTGATTTGAAACCATCAAATCATCTTGTTGAAGATGTACCTGCATATTGCAGTGCGCTCAGGCTCTAAAGATGAGCTTTTAAGGTTCTTTCCAATCTAAAGTGGTCTATGATTCTAAGATCCAAATTTAAAACAATGTGGAAAACTAGGGGGAAACACTATGCCTTTGATTTGCTCCTGTGACATCAAAATATGATTCTGGAATAACATTTCTAAAGCCAGGAGCTGACAGTTTCCAAAAGAGCAGAGTAGTCAAAATTTCTAGGAAAAATGTGTTGCAGCACTCCAAAAGTGGATCATGTGGACATAGGTTTTCAACCAGCCTGTGAGTGTGCAAACCAGCAGAGCCCATCTCCAAAGATTCTGAATCAAGTTACCTCCCTGATAGCTGAGTAGACACACTAAGCAATGTAGAATCATAGAATCATTAAGATGGGAGAAGACCCCTAAGATCGAGTCCAACCATCAAACTAACTCTGCCATATTCACCACTAAACCAGGTCTCCAAGTGCCACATTACAAGTTTTCTGAACACTTCCAGGGATGGTGATTCAATTGCTTCCTCTGGCAGCCTGTTCCAGAGTGCAACCCTATCAGTGAAGAAATTTTTCCTAATATACAATCGAAACCTCCCCCAGCACATCTTGAGGTCATTTCTTCTCATCCTGCCACTTTTTCTTCAGAAGATGGCAAACTTTCAGTCTGGGGATTCAACACGCATATAAACATAGACATACCTCTTTTCAGGTGTTTTGCAGAATATCCATTCCACAGAGGGCTGGGGGTAGCTCTCAGATATGCACTCGATAGAATCTGATTTTTCCCTTTTCCTGAAATAGGGTTTGGCTGGTTTTTCTGATAAAAATCATGCAAATGTTTAAGAAAGTTGAAATAATTTCGAAACAGTGTTTTCCTCATTTTGTAGTACATAAAGTTTCATAGCTATGATTTGTTTCAGGAGTTTCAACACTGAGGGAACAGAAAATGGTTTAGCTTTAGGTGTACTGTGGGTTGGTCTCATGAGCTTTTCAGCTTTGATTGCTAAATGCATAGCTTCTCTGTACCAAATGCCTGCCTCTATATGCCAGGGGATAATCCTGAGGCTGATACTGAAAGGTGTTAATTTGCTGTGGGTGCTATTCATTTCACTGGGCAGGAGCAACTGTGATTTTGAAATCATGTCCTAAGCCCGTCCTTTGGTGGAGTATCTGTTGAGACTATAAAATCTGTACACAAAACGGGGTTTGCTCAGTCAGATCAGATACATGATGGAGACAGAAGGGGTGATAATGACTTCTGATAACCAGCAAACTTCTCTACCCTGCATCTGTAACCCAGAGGGAAATGATTCCTTGATAATTCCCAGCATCCTGAACTTCTCAGGCACAGACCTGGACTAGGAACAAAAAAATTAATGTATTAAAACTCCTAAAGGTTTGAATCTAAATGAAAAGCACTGAATCCAGTTTTAAGTAATCTTTCAATGAAATTGCAGCTGCCACATGTAAAAGTGACATTTTTCTCAGTCATACTTTCACTGTGGGCAAGGTGATGCGCTAAGGTGAAAGTAATACTCGTAGCTTTGTAATTTCTTTCCTCATTTATGTCTAAGAGGTTTTTTTTTACCTACAGAGATTCACATCCAAGCTGAAGGATTCACATCTAGCCTGAAGGGTTTTATAAGAGATGTAATTATGACATTAAATTCACAGGACCAAAGAGAAAGCAATCCAAGCAATTGATATGGAAAAGACCTTTACCGACATTGTTTCAAACTATTCTTGCTCGCACATGTAATAACACTTTTTACCTCTAAAGCCTAATTAGTAGAGAGATGGCAATTCTTAATGAAAAGTTTAATACCTTGTCCCCTCAATGAAGCCGTTAAAATTATAACTGAGGCATGCAGTAACCTTTCAAATTAAACAAGCAGAAATTAGAGGTGACTTTTCTGACACCAGAGAGAGAAAAAAAGTTAAACAGAAGAAATACTTTAAAAACTAAAGAGGGAAAACCAAATGTTGACTAGTCACAATTTATTTAAACCAAGGCAAGTAATTGCCTTTGTTATACCTGGAAGGGTTTGCTAGTCTTTTAGCTGTTTGGATTGAGGTTTTGCCTTTGAAATTTCTTTTTGCAGTTTTACAGTTTATCTTTAAATTTGTCCCTTTCCAGGCAAAATAATATAACCTTTCTATTCTGTTAAAAAAATCATGTCACTATGTGTCTTTATGGGTTTTTTTTGGGATGTTTTTGGACACCTCTAGTTAGAAACAGAAGCTTGCACTTTGTTGCAGCTGTTGCCTTTGCATCAGAGATGTCTCTTGTGTGAGCCTTGAGAAAACTCAATCAAATCCACTCTCACTGGGAGCCTTTCAAAAAGTTTCACCTCACAGGTGCTCTGTCATAAGCATTTAACAGCAGCTAAAACCTCAGCTTCTTGGGCACACTTGTGTTGAGCAGCTGCAGAATTGATGGGTTTTGGTTTAAAAGACAATGAACAAGTCAAAGCTGATGCTGAGAAGAGGGACTTTTTCTTTCTGCTTTCCCCAGTGGACCTCATGCCACCCACAGAATTGTAAAAGGAAAAGCAGTGAGAGAAGTGAGAGACCTAGCAGCAGGCACAAGTGGAAAAGTGGCAGCAGGTCAAAGTGTGACCAGAATATAAAAGGGAAATCCTGATCTGGTCCAGATTACCACCAAGTTAGCAACACCAACAATAAACAGGTTAAAATGAAAGCAAACAAATCTATCCCATGAGCATGGAAAGCACAAAAAAAAAAGCCACCATCAGTTTGTCCCTTTTGACACAGAGGGGAATTTTTCACTGGGGAGAAGAAAGCTTCTGCACATTTGCATGTTTATTTGTTCATTTGCATGGTTTACTGACTGGAGAGAGCTGACTCACATAGTTTGTGGTTCTGACTTCAGCCTCTGAAGAAGCTCCAAGTGCTATGCTAATCTAGGAAGATGCTTGAATGTGGGAGCTCAGCACATCACTCCTGATGTCCAGAGCTACCGAGAGAACCCTTGGGGGGCTCGGGAGCCCTGGAATGTTGCCAAAAGCACTTGGTGGCTTGATTTTGATCCATCTAGAGATGTGCCACCGATGTATGAGGAAATGGAACCTGCGAGAATCACTCTGGTGTAAATGGTGAAGGGAAGATATCATTATAGGGTGAATCACAAATTTTGGGGTTTTGGTACAGGGGGGTTGCAGAGACAAGATGGAGGAATCAGGGTGTGCCACCAGGCTCTTCCTTCTTCTTCCTGTCTTCCATCTTCTGGAGTGGTGTTGGCATTTGGGGATTGGTCTAAGACAGCAATGTGTGCAGCACATGAAAGCTTCATTGCTTTGACTGAACTTGAGCCTCTGCCCTTGAACCTATTGATGGAATGACCCCTTTCATGTAGACATACTTACTTCGGATGAGAACAGGCACAACCACTGTGTAATTGCCAGTTTTACTTGTGACCAAGAGGGTGTATTTCCCAGCTTGTCCTTCTTGTATTTGGGAAAAAGCCAAAGATGTAATATATCTATAAAAGAGAAAGTAAAGTTATCTTTGTCACGCTAATATGAAGAAGGTAATATGCAACACACACACTTAAATGTTAGCTCTTTAGCACTTGTAAAAATCCTTCAAAGACACTGGTATTCATTATTTACACAGTGCCCTTCAACCTGAAATACTTCCTTCATGTGTCTTCCTGCACAAGCAATACACAGGGATTTACAGCCACACTACCATGTGCTTAATGCTGAGCATTGGGAAGGATGGACTTCCTGAGCTGGAGGCAGTTCAGGAGCTCCACGGCCAAATGCTTTACCTACAGTCTCATTCTACAAGTTTTGCATGAGGAGGCAATTATGGAGCCTCAGGTTCCAGTCCAGGTTTGGCTGTGAGAGTTAGAATGCTGTTGCTGTTGTTCCTGATCTGCACTGTGATCCTAAAAGTCACATTATTCTTCATGCCTCTGTTTCTTTGACTATAAAATCACAATTTTTCCTCATGAGCATGTCAAAGCTCAAATCCATCGATGTCACAGAGTGCCTGGAGACTCCCATGCAGGATGCTATACAAATTAAAGGAACAAGCTTATTTTAAAATGTTCTTGATCTTAAGATTCATATGTGTACACCGATCTAAATGACAATCAGTAATGTGCTGCTGGGTGACAACAGTTATGGATTAAGAGATTGAAAAAGATAATGCATACATGAAATCTAACACAGGCACAGTCACAGAAAACATTCAATTTGCATTCTAAAAGAAAAGATCTCTTAAAGGATCTTTGATCCAGTACATCCCTTGACTTACCTATTCTCTGAGTCAAAAGAAAGCTTACAGTCTTTGCTTTTTTTAAAGAACCAAAAGCATGAAATTATGTTTGAAATGCTCATTGTTATTCTTAATTCAATATCTTCAAATACATTAACTTCCACGTTTTTAATTGTTTGGTAGATGTTCTCTGTTCCTTGAGAATTCAAGTAACACCCAAGATCTTCCAAAGTATTAGGAACCTGCAGTGCAGGAGGACAGACTGTTAGGTATTTATTAGCACTTAGCTTTATTTTCTGGTTTTTTTTTTTTTTTTTTCATTCAGATATTTTTAAAGGGTGCTCTTTTTAAAATTTCTACCAACCAATCTATTAATAAATATGTTGAATTCTACTGCATGAGGAAACTGTATAGGGCTCCTGTTGAATTAGTCAATTCTGTTCTCTAGAAAAACACCACAGAGCAATCTAGCCAGAGCCATGATAATTTTAGTTAGTGATACAAGTTATTCTTTACACTTAATTTTGTTTCCTTTTATTTAGAACCATAGGGAGACACAGAACTATAATAAAACCATTCTGTTTGTAACTTAGATGCAGAGGCAGAGTCAGAATGTTGGGTTTATTTTAGCATCTCACTGCTTGTCGCTGCATCATCTGGCTAGACTGCTTCTCATGTCCTTGGGGGCTTTACTGGGTAAGGAACATTTGGGCTGGATGCTGTCATATTTTTCATTTCCTCAGCCCTGTGTACAGCTAAAGGAGAATTGCAAACAGAAACAGAATCTTCCACAGTCATTGTGAAAGCCACCAACGGATTAGTGAGTCTCTAAGATTAGCTGCAGCAAAAGGTGGCAAGGAAGTTGCTCTGTCTGAAGAGGAGCCCTAAATGTCTCCATTACTTTGTTGGGTTGAATTTTATCCAGCGTAAGTTTATGAAAGGACAGGGTTCATTGCATCCCCATTTTGCTTGTTTGGTTGGTTCTTCTCATGCCTCACTCCTTTCTCTAGACCTGAGAAGTACCCAGAAATAACAGGCATATTCTGCCTTGTCAGATACAAGGACAGCACAGCTCTGGCTGCTGTACCTTCATTTGTTAGTTGAATTACTGATTCATTTGTTCAGGAATGAAAAAGATTTCATAAGACTTCTTTGAAACAAGAGTCCTCAGGAAGTATTTTAACCACAGGTCTCAGCTGATTTATAGTTTAGTTACACATCACCTCCTCCTGGTTTTCTACCACTTTGAGTCAGAAGAGAAGAAAATAAAATTGTGTTTGATTTGTTGTCCAGCTTTGGCGTTGCAGTCAAAGTTTGGACCTGGCAGGGATTCATGGGCTTTGGTGGTGGGAATAAGGGTGTTACAGCTTTCTGTCAGTCCCAGCAGCTGTGGCACATGCCCCATGGCCTTGGCAGTCTCCTCTTAAGGGCACATATTTTCCTATGTATTTTTACACTGATGTGTTGCCAACCAATATCCAGCAATATTCAGGCATGCTGATACAAAATAACATCAAGATGTTTATAAAAAAGCCAGTTTTAGAGAAAACTGGTATTTAAATATTCACAGAGTCTGAATTTTCAGATATGTATCCCTCTAACCTTCTGGAGCCATATTTTGCATAACCCTAGTGATTTTTGTCCTCACATTCTAAATGTTTATGGTACTATAAGTTTCTGGGAAGGTATCCTGGAGTAGACAGGAACATTTTATAAGCAATTTGTTCTCTATTATATCACCTTAGGAACTACTGATGTCTCTGGTGCTTCTGAACCTTCATCCTTCTGGCTGATAAACCCACATGTGATTTCAGATGTATTTTGAGTCTTTGTAGAAGTGAAAGCAATTGCTGTCATAACAAAAACTGCAAAACAGAAATAGAAAACACATGCAATAAAGTCTAGAACTCTGCTATGGGATAGCAGTTTTAGTTAAAATACAACAAAACTGTAGAAAGATTACACTTAAAAAAAAAACCAAACTGAATATGCAGACATACTGTATGAATTTGCTAACTCTGCATTTGTGTACTGAAGCTGAGTGGAAGTCCTGTTTGGAGAACCTTTAAAAAGCATAAGTACATCACACTTTACAAGTATGTCCCATAATACTGCAGAGAAAGTCTCAAGACAAAAGCCACTATGTGTTATAGAGGCTCCTTTAGGAACAGAATTATCAAACACAGATGCTCTCTTGCACTTCCCTTTTGCATCCTTGAGCTGGAAAGCACCAAACCCTTCAGCACCAAACTCTGCAGCACTGGGAAGGAAGATGATCATGCCCACTGTGAGATGGAGGATGATCACGCACCTTCCTTCTCACAGAAGGCAAAGGCAAGGACTGGGAAAATGAGAACCGCCTGCTGTAGGAGATCAGGTTTGAAAACATCTAGGGAACATGGAGGTGAACAAGTCCATAGGACCTGATGAGATGTGTCTGAGTATCCTGAGGGAACTGGCAAAGGAAGTGGATAAGCCCCTATCCATTATATTTGAGAAGCTGTGTCAGTCCTGTGAAATTCCCACTGATAGAAAAAAGGAAAACATAAGTTGCCATTTCAAAGGGGGAAAAAAAAGACCTGGAGAACTACAGGAGAGGCAGTCTTGGTGCCTATCAAGATTATGGAGCAGATCCTCCCGGAAACTATAAGAAGGCACATGGAAAATAAGGATGTGGCTGGTGACAGCCAACATGATTTCACTAAGAGCCAATGACACCTGGCAAATCTGGTTGGTCAATGGATGTATGGTCAAAGGCTTGATGTCCAAGCAGAGAGCAGTGATGAGTATGCCTGAGGGGTCAGAACTGGGACCAATATGTTTTAACATCTTTATCAATGACATAAGTGGGATCAAGTGCACCCTGAACAAGTTTGCTGATGACACCAAGCTGTGTGCTGCAGGCAACACACTGGAGAGAAGGGATTCCATCCAGAGGGACCTGGGTTGGCTTGAGGGGTGAGCCTGTGGGAACCTCATGATGTTCAATAAGGCCAAGTGCAGGGTGCTGCAGCCGGGTCAGGGCAATCCCAAGCACAAACACAAGCTGAGTTGAACATTGATTGAGAGCAGCCCTGGGCAGAAGGACTCGGGAATGTTGGTGGATGAGGAGCTCAACATGAGCTGGCAGTGTACCCTTGCAGCACAGAGAGCCAGCTTCATCATGGGGTGCATCAAAAGCAGCGTGGGCAGCAGGTCAAGGGAGGGGATTCTGCCCCTCTGCTCTGCTCTTGTGAGACCCCACCCGCAGTGCTGTGTTCAGCTCTGGGCTACAGAAGGACATGGAGTCATTGGAGCATGTCCAGAGGAGGGCCACAAAGGTTATCAGAGGATTATCAAAGATTATCTCCTATGGAGACAGGTTGAGAGATTTGGGGCTGTTTAGCCTGGAGAAGAGAAGGCTGCCTTTCAGCACCTTGCAGGCACCTGAAGGGCGATAGAAGAGAGCTGGAGGGGCATGTTTTACAAGGGCAAGGGGGAATGTTTCAACTGAAAGAGGGCAGGTTTAGATTAAATATTAGCAAGAAATTCCTCATTAGGAAGGTGTTGAGGCACTGAATGCGGCTGCCCAGAGGAATTGTGGATGCCCCAAGTAGCAGAAGTCCCTTATCCTTATGCATAAAGAGCAGTGTGGGAAAGCTTCTGATGTCTCAAAGGCACCATCTCTGCAGAATGCTTCCTATAAGCCTTTCTGCAGGACTGCACCTTGAAAGGTCACATTTCAGCTTCAAAGGAGCTACAGTAACCATGTACCCACCACTACACCAAACAGAAGGAAGACTGTACAGCTGGCTCAGTGAAATGTGTCTGATTTCCATTAATTCCCTAAAGCCAGCCATCAACAGTACAAACAAGCAGTGAATCATAAAATAACATCTTTCTCCTGGCAACCTGAAATATTTCTGCCCTCAGGCCTTGGTGTTTTGCTTTGTTTTCTTTTTTTTTCCCCCTCAGTTCCTGAGATGGTTGCACAAAAAGCTAGGTGCAAAGTTGAAAGAAGGAAAGAAGGTAAATATATCACAAAGTACTTGAAGGATGAATATGATGAGTCTCTTTCTGCAGGCAATGAAGGAGCAAAACTGGAAGTAGGAAGAAATGAGTTAGAGTTGTTGTCATCTCCTCCTTGCCATATCTTCTGGAACTGTCTGAGCTCTGAGCTGGCAATACTTTGACAACCTCTTCTCCTTGCCAAAGTGTATTAAGGCTGAGCATTTCTCATTCAGGCATCCAACATACACTTCAATTTGGTCACCACCTTTCCGCAGCATGCACAGGCAATGGGCTACTTTTGCAGATGTCTGAGTAAAACCCTGCGTGTTATCCCTAAGAAAGAAGAACGTGATTTCTTTGTGGAGACATGTATCTCCATCCTTTGGCCATAAAAATAATAATGGCACTTCTTCAGACGGAGTGCCAGCGGGCAGCTGAAAGGCAGGTATGCATTAGGTATCCACACCAAACATGCTGAATTCCTTCCATCAGTGCAACTCAGGTTTCTAGCTCCCTCCCTAACCTTCACCAAGTCCTTCTCTGCTCAGCATTCTCCACTTCTGTTGGTTTGTTGGCTGATTCTTTTACCCTTTTCAAAGCAGAGACCATTCACCTTGCTCACGGCCAGGGATTTAGCTGATGGAAACCCACCTATGTCCTCTGATTTCTAAAACACACCATGCAGAAACCACCTGAAAATGTGACCTTGAAAGCTCAACTCATTTGGCTTGCTGAGTATTCCCTTCCTTTATGTTTCTGATTTGTGAATAATTTAAACTTCTGATTGCACAAGCCAAGCCAATGTATCTCAATGTGGAATTACTCTATTTTGCCCATGCTGCCTTGTCAGATGGAGTCCTAAGGCCACAGCAGAAAAGGGAAGGGTGTATTTAAACACCAACAGGGAGCAGATTTGCAGCCAAAAGTTAGACAGCTGTAACAACCAGACTGTGAGTGAGACATGCAAACGAAGTGTCTGATGAGCTGGAACTGCATTTGCAAAGGACAGTACAAGGGACCATGCTGGAAGCAGTGAGCACCCTGACACCCTCATGTGTAAGTAAAAATGTGACTCCTTTTCATGTAAACTGCAACAGCTTACCACTTCTGTGGTGTACCTTTATTCCTGTGAAGGATTTTAGGGTAAGGAAGGATGTTTTGAACCTGACATGATTCCAGATGCTTTACAGTGAGAAGCAAATGAAAAACATGATGGTAAGAAGTATTTACACGATATTGAGTGGCCTAAATTTGTGGTCTTGAAGGTCTTGAAGACTTGTGTAGGACAGAATAGAAAAGTATTTTCAGAGTATGAATGAGCCTTTCAGAAAAAGTAAAATCAAGAAAAGAAACACTAGGAAAATGGTAATGTTCTGATTTGCCATCTTGATCTTTCAGCTTCGATGTGGCCTCTTCAAGGGCTGCTGTTATGGTCTGCACATCAGTCACCCTCCTGAAAACCCAAATTAAGAACTGCGGAGACTGAAAGCACTGGGTAAAGAATATCAAATATGTAGCATGCATAATCACATTGTCTATTGCTGAACTAGAGTGAAGCTGAAATGGAAATAAATTGCTGCCTCTGAACAATGTTTGTTTATGCCTGCTTTCCATCTTCATTATCTTTTTATAGGTTATACAAAAATAAAGGCACTAGGAGAAATCTTGTTCTCACTGCAGTCAGACAAACATCTAGCTGCCATAGACAGAGCCCAGATTTCATCAAGATGCGTTGGCACATACTTGGGGAAATGCCTGTAAAAGGCAAAAAGGGAGCTTACATGTTATGGTGCTGACAAGAAAGGCCTGAATCTACTGGAGAAATACCAAACCAAGAGGCTCTGTTTAAGCTAGTTCAGCTATCAGATGAATGCAACTGCTTCCGAAATTTTATTTTCAAATGGGAGGCGACAAAAGTAGCCTTTGGAAGACTCGGAAAACCACTCCAAAATATGCTGAAAGTCTAAGCTAACTAGAAAGACAATAGTTTGGAAACTGGAGAACTGTGAAAGATGAAAACCTTTCTTTCATACCAAGGGATGCGTCTTGTATTTTTATTCAGCTCAGGGTAATGTAGCTTAACATTCTACATAGAGGTCAGGCCTTTCCTAGACATAGAACAATTTTCCACTCTGCTTTACAGCTCAGAAGATTTACATAAAGCAAACTATGATTTGGGTCTTATTTGGTTTCTGACTGTGTCCTCTGGGTGTGACTCTCTGGACTAACTTTCCAAAATTTTCTTTGTGATCAGGAGAGGTAGATAGACCTTTTCTTCCAGGAAAACAGTTATGTCTGTCATGATTTGTCAGAAAAAGTCTTCAAAGTAATGGCATTAAGTTCATTATTAAGCTCATGGATGAGCTTATTATTCATTCATTAACTCTTTAAAACCCCCACTTTTGCATGTGGTAGTCTTTTTCTCAAATCACCCCCAGAGTAGTGGATCCTGAAGTGAGAATTGTACTCAATAAAAATATGCTAAAAATCAGAGGGAGGCAGGACAGGTAAAAAGAACTGATCTTAAACTAGTTCCTACCTCTTAACCATATCTCATTTTTCTCCCAACAAACATAACTTTTGTCCTTCCTCATCTTTTTGCATAGCTTCCTTCCTCAGCATCTTCACCTTTTCATCTTAAATAACTCCCAGCTCAGAAAAATATGCACCTTGTGAGTTCATTCTTGTATGATGGTAGAGCCAGACGTGTTGCTCTGTGTTTTGGAATAATAACCATGTTAGAAGGGTTTAACAAGCAAGGTGGGTGACAAGGTGCCTCTGCTGCAGCTCATGTTAATTGTGACCAGCTGTTGGAACACTGCCTGGGGTATGTCTGGGTCAGGAGCAGTCATTTATCTGGTCTTACCAGTTAGTTACGATACATGTCACATGAATTTATTTAATCATCCATGGTCATGTTCAAGCATGATTGAGACTTGAGGTGGAAAGAAGCCCATAGAGTGTGATGGCTCCATGTGGAGGGTTTAGAGGGAGGGAACAAGAATCTCTAGACTTGAACCACTGAGCAAGACAGCAGAGAGAAAAACGGAGCAGGGGAGGGCACGTAGCTTCAAAAGGAGATCAATTTGGGTCTGTATACCGAGTCAAAAACGAAAAATGGGGTCCAACACTGACACTATACAACATCCTGGTATGTTACCGTCGCCTGCCAGTCCGGTTTGCCCTGGCCTGCAGCCCTTCGCGCGGATTATTTTTCCACCCGCATCTGCCACCACCACCTCCCCCGCCCTCCCGGCTCCTCTCCAACCTCCGCCCCCCGCGCAGCCGCTGGCAGCCCCGCTGTTTGTCCGTGCGGGACGGTGTCCGTGCGGGACGGCGGGCACGGCGGGCGGCAGGGGGCGCTGCGGCCCCGCGCGGCCGTCCCGCGCATCCCGGCGCTCCAGCGGGAATGCCGGCGGGATACAGGCGCGGCGCCCGCACCTAACTCGCCCCGTTCTGCCTCCTGGGTGATTGCAGAGGAGATACCATGCTTTTTTATACTCTTAACGTGACACAGAAGTGCCTTCTAAATTCTTTAATGCATTAGTTAAATTGCTGATGACTGACTTCATTATCTTTTTTTTTTTTTTCCCCATGGAATCGCCAGCAAACATTTTCTTTTTTTTTTTAATTGAAAGACAGAAAGCTTAAAAATACTTCAGAAAGTTAGGGAAGAGTCCAGAACACAAATCTGATGAGGAGCAGCTGAGGGAATTCAGCCTGGAGGAAAGAAGGCTAATGGGGGACATTATTGCTCTCTACAACTACCTTAAAGAAAGTGTGGTGAGCTGGGAACCAGGCTCTTCTCCTAGGCAGAAAATCACAGGATGAGAGGAAATGGACTCAAATTACATCACGGGAAGTTTAGATTGGATATCAGGAACAATTCTTCAAGAAAGGTTGCTCATGTGTTGGAGCAGGCTGCCCAGGGAAGTGGTTGAGTCACTATCTTTGGAGATATTTAAAAGACCTACAAATGTAGAACTTCGGGACATGATTTAGTAGTGAACTTGGCAGTGCCGGATTAATGCTTGGACTTGATAATTTTATAGGTCTTTTCCAACTAAGTGATTCTATGATTCTCTAATTTTGAAAAAGAAAAAAAAGAAAAAAAAATGTGGGTTTTCTTTTTATAAGAACAACTCATATAATAAAATCTTTCTCAGAAGAACACCTTCATGTAGGTTGTGGCCCTGTTTATTAAAGTGGCCTCAAAATTGTTTCTTCAGAAGATATATTAAACTAGAACTTGTCACAGCGACTAAACCATTTCTATGCATCCAGTGCAAGGCTCAGCAAAGGGTTTTGCTGGCAGATAACATCCATTTTATGTCAGTTTCTGTAGTGAAACCGCACTGCCTCTCCTAAGAAGTTTGCTTCCCTAGTTCTCCCAAATTTAATCTATGCCTTACTCTGAAAGATCTTCTTCAACATATGAGAAACAGAGAAGTTTCCTCAATCTGCCTCAGAAAACTACTGCCAAGACCCACCTACTTCAACCGAGCCTGACACAAGCAACAGGGAAAACTCTGTCCATTCTGTTTAAAAGTCTGTATTTTAAATTTTCCTCATCTTTTCATCAACCTTCTATTTTCAGGTCCCAGATGAAAACAGCTGCAAGAAATTTGCTCTTTCATGGTTTTTCTTTAAGAAATACCTAATAACTTGGTCACTATTTTTAATTTTTCCTCTGTCTTGTTATGTCCTAAGAAATTTTGGTACAGATTTCAGCAAGCTTCATCTTTTGGATAAAATTATGCTTTTCAGTGCTAGTACCTGTCTTCTTAGAGGAGGACAGTCAGCAGCCCAGCCTATGGCTCATTGCAGACAACTTGTAAATTACATAGAGATTTTATCAAAGAATAATTTTGATGGCTGAAGCTTTCAAATAAGGTATCACATGGGGCATATATTTTACACTCCTCTGTTGGAAAACCAGACAAAAACTCACCCCAAAGAACAGGCAGCTGTGAGTCAGCAGATACTCCTGTTTTTACTGATTACTTATAGGCATGTCAGATTCAGCGCCTTATGTAGCAAAAATAAGCTAACAATGAGAGGAAGTGCAGGAGTATTTTTCTTATGATACTATTACATAGCCAGTGTTATTGATTAATTTTGCCATTAACTTTATTGCAGACTGATATCCAAACCATGCCTTGTGATAAAAATAGTGATTTCAGCATTCATTAAGTCAGGAAGAGTAACAACCTAGTTTGACTGCTCAGGCTGGTGCTCACAGGAACCTCACTGAAATCCCTGCTGCTTTAGCCACATTTTGGGGGATTCCAGCCAATTGTGATCCAGTTTGCAAAGAATAACTGGGACTGCTGAGGACACCCTTTTTAGGAAGTGGCTGAAAAGTGGCTGAAAATACAGTGAACCTCAGCTACCATGGCAACCTCTCTGAGGAAGAGCCTATACTGTGGCTGGTTCTTCTTCTGCTTCTTGTCCACATCTTCCGTCCTCTCAAGGGATCTTCTTCTTGGCTCCCACATCACCTTTCCACCCCACTAAGTATGCTGAACAAGAGGAGGGTTTTTGCCAGCAGACAGAGCTCCTTTGCCTCTACTCAGCACTGTCAAGGACACACCTGGAGTCCTGTACCAAGCTGTGGGTTCCTTAGTGAATGAGAGACATGGGCATACTGGAGAAAGTGCAGTGGAGCGCCACAAAGATGATTATGGGATAGGAATATCTCTCCTGTGAGGAAAGGCTGAGGCAACTGGGACTGTTCAGCACAGGGAAGAGAAAGCTCAGAGGTACAAACACCTGAAGGGAGTGTGCAAAGAGGACGGAGCCAGGCTCTTCTTGGTTGTGCCCAGTGACACAGAGGCAATGAGCACAGATTTTCCACCATATGGGTGGCCAAGTGTGGACACATTGCCCAGAGAGGTGGTGGTCTCTACCCTCAAAGGTATTGAAATGCTGCCTGGACAGGATCCTAAGCAGCTGGCTTTAGGTGCCCCAGCTAGAACAGTGGGGTTGGACCAAATGACCTCCAGAGGTCCCTTCCTCAATCCTGCTGTGATTGTGTGAACAGCTGCACAACTTTGTGGGCAAAGAAGAACTGGTGTGATGCCACCACAGAGGCCTGCCACAAATCAGAAAGTGGCATTGGGCTGTCCTTATCCTTGACTGTTCTCTAGAGGATGTTTGCTCATGGGAATGGCATGTTTATGCTATTAAGAAGCTGGATAGACAACCCTGAAGTAAGGTAAACAGATCCATCTCATCTAATGACATAAGTAAGTTTGCTTTAACTCTTTTCTTTTTCTTTTTTTTTTTAACTGCTCTGTGTTCAAGTACTCCAGTCTCATTACCCAACACACTGTAGCACTTCTACTGACATTAGTGGAATTATTAACTTCTTGCAAGCAAAGGCAACTTTAACTTCAGTATCTAAGGGTAAAGGTAGAAGAATCCTCACACAAATTCAAGAAGGAGAAAAAGATCTGCCTGGAACAAAAATGAAAACAGAAGATGGCAGATAAAGAACTGATACTCCTTGTCATCCTAGTATGGTAAAACTTCCCTTTTAAATGAAAATAGGTTTCTATAACTGACTAGATGATATTGTCCTTACTTTCCTGGAAGAGGGAATGAGGAGAGAACACAGAAGGTCTCAGATGTGTATGGAAGAATAATGGACAGAAAGAGGGAGAGTGGGAGAGAACAATTTTCTGCAAAATAAGAAAAGACAAAAATAAATATGAGATATTTGAAAAAAAATTACAGTTGCTATTTGGAACTAAATATGGTAAAAATTAACAAAATATATACTAGTTGTTCTTATTTGTGTCATTAGGAGGTTAGGGTTAAAAATAATTTCAATTCCAAAGCAGTTGTACAAATGTAAAATCCAACATATTCCTTATAGAGCATGTTGTAACAATAAATCACTTTTCAAACTAGCCCTTGTATCTGACACATTAGAAATCTTATCTACAGCCAAAGGAGTCTTTTACAACAGTAACAGAGCTAAATATTCAGGCAATAAGCTAGCTTGTCGGTCTGTTTGCCCTGCTAATTTTTTTTCCTGCAGTTTTAAAGGAAGACATTCAGAAAATCTAAATCAACCCAGCTAAACCAGCTACTCAGCTGAAATGTGAGTTTCATGAAGTTTCAGGTATTTTGAGAGATACATTTTCAGAAGTCTGTGAACAAGAGGTGCTCCACACTATATTATTTTGGGGGTCATTACAGGAGGGGCTCCTGCAGCAGGACAGGAAGCCCACAGCTCTGCTCTGCTGAGAAACCTGCCTCTGCTAAGCAGCTACAGCAGCAGCACCCACCCAATGCTGGGTAGAGATAACAGGGCAGCCCTGGAAGTTGGGCTGCACTCTGGGCATCTTTCTCCTTCCCAGTACCTTGGAATATAGGTAACCAGAGGAATTTTCTGGAGAAAAGAAGGGGAAAAGCAAATGGCTCCAAACCTCAAAAGAAAAAAAACACCCAAACTTTTAAGTTGCATTTACTTCTCTTGGAAAACAACTGTTTTCCTGCACAGTCCTTTCACCTTCAGGAATCTTCAGAAGTGATACCTTATCTTCTGATCCATGAAATATATGTTGATGGATGACCATGGTCTGCTGGGCCAAACAATTTCCCTGAGTAAGGAGACAATGTACTGGCCTTATCCAACATTCACAACCAGCTTGCACCCAAGTTTTTGCATGTTTTGGGAAAGAGACAAGATCAAACTTGATTCCCCCTGGGGTGCTCATTGATTTCACCTCCCTTCCAGTGGCAGGGCTCAGTGCCTGAACTTGCTCTGGAATGTTTGTCAGCTGTTTTGTTGGAGAGAAATCAGTGTATCGCTGGGAGTTGAACAGATCCTGCAGGTGGCTGGGTCCCACACATTTCTGGGTTCTCCTCCAAAAGAAACATGCTGGCCCATCTCATATTTTCCAGGATCTCTGCCATAGGAATTTATTGGACACCTGTATGTTCTGTGAGGGAATTTTCAACAGTACTGCCCTATAATTTTTGTGCAGTCAGACACACCATAGTCTAATCTGAACCTTGTTGGGATCTGAGTTTGCAGTCCTTGCTCATCTACAATTTCCTCTCATTTGCCAGTTACAGGGAGATCTTAGGCAGCTTCTCACATCTTCATTTCTTTCAGGTGCCCTGAAACTGTGTTTCATGAACATCTCTCAGTAAGAAAAGGGTGCAATTAAAAAAAAGGGAGCAGGAGTGGTTGTCAGTGGAAAACTTCCTCTGATGAGAAAGGTCACTGAAAGTTTCCTTTTACAAAATTCTCCAGTTTGTAAAACCTGAAACTACTACTGCCTGTGTTCTCAGGCCTCATCTATGCTCCTACCTCATCCACTAATGCAAGGCTAATTGTAAGCTAGATAACATTCCCTTTAGCCACAAACTCTTGTTTAGGATGACCAGAAGAATGTAAGATGAGAAACTGGAATAGTGCTTTTAATGTATATAGCTCTATTTACATATATATTGTATTGTGTATATTGTTTTCTGAAGTTCTTGGGATTAAATTTCTTGCTGCTGGGGAGCATTTATTTGCAGCAAGTAACACAGGCAAGATGCTTGTTCTTTCTTGAAACTTTTGCAGTTCTGAGCCTGTAATTTTAAGACTGACCTGCTTCCTTCAGTCTAAAGATATTGTGGAGATTTCCCTACAGGTGTTATTATTCTTTAGCTTTCCTTTGCTGGTTAAGTGTTGCCATTTCTGATGACACTGGTTCATCATACGGATACCATCTGTTGTCTGCACAATTTATTACTCAGTCTTATCTCCTGACACAGATTCTTAAAGGGAGCACAGGCATTTTTAAGAAAGTGTATATAATTCATTAAATGCTTCAGGCTATTTACATCAAAATTGTTTTTAAGAGTGATCTGTTAGAGACACGTGTGGAACTAGCAGTTCTCAGGATTTTGTGTCAAGTCTGTCTCTGATGCTTCAGATCCTAACGGTTTTGTATGTCCAAAGGCATTTGCATTTTTTTCCCTATAATAGCCAACCTTAGGAGAAGAAACACTGCCTCCCTATACACCTTACCTTGACTAAATATTATCTCAGCAGAAAGAACACCAGTCCTCCTAGAGGATAATAATACCTTGGGGCTCTCACACCTTTTGCTCTCTCTGCAGAACTGTCTCTTAGCCATGCTGACAGGGCCCTTTGGGCACCATCACATCCCAGATGCCAGTAATTTTTATTTATTTTGTTAGGCAGCCTGTAAAAGTAGCAAAGCCCAGTCAAGAAGAAAACACAGAAATCCCTCTTTGATAGGGTTTGCTTAGTAGTATCAGCAGTCATGCAAAGCATGAGATCATAAATTATTCATTTTCATTTTTACTCCACCTTCTCTTCAAATAGATCACGTAGACTTTCAACCATGAATGAATAATATCTAACAATTGCTCTTTGAAGTAAATACTATTATCTCTGTATATGGAGCTAAAAATGGACCACAGGTTGTTAAAAAAATTTCCAAGGTATGTACCAGAAGTATATAAATCAGGAGAAAAACATGAACTCAGTCCTGGATTTTGAATCAGCAAGATCATTTTTGATGGGAACAAGCCATTAATTTTAGAGAAAAACAGTTTCAGGCATTTGAGGTGGAAACAAATGCTATTTCCTTTTTTCTTAACAGTTAATTGCTGGGCTGATTTTCCATAGTGGAAAACAAGTTTTAAATTCCAAAACTTCTCACTCTAACAGTAAACAAAGGTACTTTCTATATATTAATATCATGCTTTCTTCTATTTAGATCATTAAACAACAACAAAAAAAACTGATAAGACAATGATGCATCATTATATTTTGCTCTGCTAAGGTATCTGATTTACAGATTATTTATGTGGGAAATTGCAGGTATATTATTTAAAGTGTTCAGGTCAAGCTAGCATTAACAGCAGGAAATACATCTACATCAGAAGAAAGAGAACAAAAACCCCAATAATTTAAATACTTTTTGCCTTGAGCATAAAATGTGTCAGATGCAGTAAGAGCAAAAGCCAGGCTGGGCAGGGAGAGATTAGGGTGATGAGAGGAAGAAGAGCATCTCCAGATGAGAGAAGAAAGATGAGACAGAAAATACAAGATTCAAGAGAAAAATAAATAAAAGGGGAAAGAAAGATGTGAAGGGATGCAGTGAGAGTGGGAAATGGAGATGAAAGGGCCTGAGGAGAGTGATGAGAAGACCTCACCTGCGAGCTGAAATGGAGTTCCAGCGGAGCAGCCCTGGGGCCAACTCGCTGTCATGGCTGGTGGTGCCCTGCAGTGCCCTGGCCCCACAAGTGAAACTGAGCCTGCAGGTGGTTGCCTTAAGGGTGCATGTCACTGCCCACAGTGAAACCACTTCTTCAAAAGAGAGGGCTCGAGACCTGAGCCACAAGGAAATGCTGTGGGATGTGGAGAAGAGGGGCCTCTCTGGGGGTTGGGGACCATCTTCCTTCTGTCAGAGGATGCCTCCACCAAGCCGAGCAGCTGCCTCCACTTCAGCTGCTCAGTCTCGAGTCCTTTACTCACACTTACTAAGACATATATTCTCCTGTTAATTTGTGTTGTCTTACTTCAACTCTTTTTTGTGAAGCAGTTACAATTTCTGCTTTCACATGCTGGCAGTAAGCAGAATTTCTACAAGTCCTGATGAGGGGAAGAGCAAGTGTTTTGCCAAAGCTAAAGAGCTCAAAAAAAAAAAAAATCCAAACGAAGTTTGTGCAATGCCACGGGAATACCCTGCCACATCTGTCGTGGCGGGCCAAGGGAGGTTCCCATGCTTGGTAAGCACTTGCTCTGCTGGTGACAGAGGACCTGCTGTGGTCACCTCTGAGATCCTGGGGGCTGCCACCCGGGCAGGGAGTGGGCTTGTGGCATGGGGCTGTGCTCATACCAGGGGGAACAGGGAACTAGCACTGTTTGCAGGAAGGTTCAAAGTCAGCCACAGCTGTTCTGAAGCTGTTACACAGATTACTTGTCTAGGGGATAAAAACAAAGGCCTCCAGGCTCAGACGCAAACCTGTAGAGGCAGAATCCCTCTGCCCTCAGCCTGTCCCTGCTTGCCACCTTCCTTGGAGCATAGTGCTTCAGGAGCTGCCTCCTCATCAGCTCCAGATTGTTGGTGTGCAAGAGGTGGAACTGGCCCTGGTGTACCTGAACTTGCTGATGCCAGCAAGTCTCACTGATTTATACAAGAACAGGACACTGCAGAGGGGCAGACAGATCTCCCTGCCTTGCACAGCTATGCATCACTCAGTCACCGGGCAGAAACCGTATCCACTTCTTAGGATTAAGCTCAAGCATCTCCCCTATGATCCCCCAGGACAGACCAGGGGATTTTTATCATTTGCTCAGCTGTTGTATTTTATATATAAAGTTATTTTTTTGTTCATTCAGTTGTTATTTTTACTTGCCAAGGGCTAAGCATTTATTCTGCAATTGTTCAGAACCTGGATAAAAAGAATCCCTAAGCAAATAAACTCAGTGTTGGTAAAGTGTTCTCAGAAACATCTCAGAGATTATATTTAGGTTTGTTATTGACACCTGCCTGGCATCAGTAATAAAATACCTTCTGCATTAGGGAAGTCAAAATAAAAATGTAGATGAATCAGAACTAGACAGACATACCACAGCTAAAAGAAGATACAATAAAACAACCTGAAGGTAACTGCAGGGGCAATGGGGCACAGAGGCCAGCATTGTTCATGGATATGAATGCATGATCTCTCACAAGACTGCCTTAGACACACTGACTGAGTCAACAGCATTGTACTGTTGTGCTCAACACAAGTAGTGTGTTTTGCAGGAGCTGAAATGATATGGAAATTAGGGAGGTACATATTTGCAAGGATGCAAAAATGAGAAAAGGAAACAGAATTCCACAGGCATTAAAGAAATTGATGCAAAGAGGAAAATACCAGGCTGGAAACAAGCCTTCTTGGCTTGCAGGTTGCCCCTTATTTTTCCACAGCCCTCACTGGTACATAGTCCCTCAGCATGAATGAGGTTTTAGACACCTCTGAAGATTGCCTAGTCCAGTGCTATACTCAAAATATGAACAGCTAGTACAGCCTGCCCCAGAGCACATCCGGTACAATTTTAAATACCAATAGGGATGGAGAGTCCACAACTTTTCCTGGCAATCTATTCAGCACTTAAACACCTCACAGTATAAAAATGTTTCCTGATATTAGAGTGAAATTCCCCTGTCACAATTTGTGCACATTGCATCTGGTCCTGTCACTGAAATGAGTCTGGCTCCCCCATCAGATATTTATACACATTCATAAGGCTCCCCCCAAGCGTTCTCTTCTATAGGCTAAACAGTCCCAGCCATTTCACTCCCAACCCCTTACCAGATACCCCAATCCCTTATCATTTTTAGGGAAAAAAAAAAAAAACAACGAAGGAACTACAGACCAGTGTAGTTAGCCTCGGCGTCTGTCAAGATCATGGAGCAGATTCCCCTAGAAACTATTAGAAGGTACATGGAAAATAAGGAGGTGTCTGGTGACAGCAAACATGACTTCACTAAGGGCAAATGGCACCTGACAAATCTGGTGGCCTTCTATGACGGGGTTACAGTTTTGGTGTGTGAGGGAAAAGCGACTGACATCATTTACCTGGACTTGTGCAAAGAATTTGCCACTGTCCTGCGTGAAACTTTGTGTCTAAACTGGACAGACATGAATTTGACAGAGAGGCACCAATCAGTGGACAAGGAATTGGCTGGATGGTTACACTCAAGGAATTGTGGGCAGTGGCTTCACATTCAAGAGGAGAGCAGTGACAAGTGGTGTTCCTGAGGGATCGGTTTTGGGACAAATCAGTTCAACATCTTTACCAATTATGTGTTTTCTATACTTTCCTGTACCCCTTTCAACCCTACACATATATACACGTTTTGCCCTCAGAAAACAGGGGTAGACAGTTTGTACTTCTGCTCTGAAAAGAACAGACATCTATCCCAGCCACTGAGTGCTCACTGTTGGTAGGGTAGCCTGGCAAAGACCTGTCTAAACACTTACATATCTACTGGGCAAGTGGATCCTTGTCCTCTGATTTGAAATTGGCAAGTGACCCAAGTGCTTTGTTTTCTCTTCCACCTGATGCACTCAGCAGTGGTAACTGCTAGGATTCCATTGAAGACATTTTGCTTTTTTGTGATTCTGACAAGGGGAAACTACAATTTAATAATGAAAATCTGTTGCTGGTGATTTAGCTGATCTGGTATCAAAAGCCTTTAATGTATATGTCAGTGTAAAAGCTTCTGTGAAAGAACCAGCTAGGACAGTTCACATCTACCGGACTAAGCCAAAGTATATTTATAAATTCTGCCATATTAACTTATTCCTAAAGATGCTGGACTGGGGCCTGAAAGGGTCCAATGAATGTATCAAACACGTGTTTATGACAGTAAAGCATTCTTTGAGTGAGCAGGGCTTTTTTCCACCATGAGAAAATGGTTTCTGTTATCAAGTATTTTATCCATCTTATGTCACATCCTGGTTGGCCTTCACTGCAACAGATAGATAAAGCCTGTGCCAGTGGGAGCATTCTCTAGCTAAGCCATACCAGCACAGTGAAACTAGACTTATATTTTAGTGCTCCTACTAATTTTAATTCTAGCTTCGGGCTAAGACCTCCCCCCCCCATACATTATTAATATAAGTGTTAGCATACATTATTAATGTAGGTGATAGGAAGAGCACTTCAGGGTCAACTGCTGATTTGTGACTTGATTTGAATTCAAAACTTCACTGAGTTGATTTTTTTTTTTTACACATGAATAGGAGTCTGGTTGGGAGCAACACCTGGTTTCTTCCAGATAGTTAGTAAAGACAATTGCCCAGTTAGGGACCCATGGGTATTGCCACAGCAGGTCAGTGCATGCAATCCAATATCCTGACTGCCATATTAGTAATTCTCAAATATTTCAAATGCAGATAAAAACTCCCTAATTTTGTGGGATAATCTGCTCAAGAGCGGCAATCTCCCTTTGACTTCAGACAGTAGCTGGTATATAGCCTGAAGTATCAGGCTTTATTTGAAAAAAATATGAATTATTAGCAATTATGAGAAATTAATAAACATTAAATTCTCATCTAATATTACTGTGGACCCTGATCACATCTGTTTTTTTCCTTAATTATACACTATAACAGTGGTCTTCAAAAGTTAAATTCAGATTATGTAAAAACTTTGTTTAGAAGTATTTCCTTTGATCTGTTTCAGTAATACTAGGGCCAGTTTTATAAGTAGAGATAGTATCTTCTAATAGACTCAGCTGGTACTGTTGGAAAAAACCCAGTGTTCACACATTATTTTCCAACTACTTGGTTGGTTAAACAAGATTCCTACCTACACAACTTGTCTTGCCTATACCTTAAGAAAAGTCAGCTACAGTAAGTCTTTCCCTTAAAAAGTATTAGTATTCATTTGCATTATCTGATGCCAGCCTGCACTTAGGGATCTGTTTACACATGATTTAATAAACATGTTAATTCTGGGTTGACACAAAGAGAAACTGTCACTCTCAATAGAAAACATGGCTTTTTCCAGTGTGGTTCAAATGTTAGCAGGGAGCTGCTTGGCACTTGCAAGCTGATTTGGCTGGAAAAAAAGAGCTCTTGGCAGATGTTTCCTTTCCAAGGATTCCCCCTCTTCCCTGATTTTTCATCTCAGAATGTTTTGTTCTGCCTTTCTGGCACTGCTCATACAAACTCTGTCACTTGGCCATGGCTGCAGGCGTGCATACAGCAGTATTTTCCCCTTTCTGGGTCGAAAAGCACACCACAGTTATCACTTAACTACAAAGTGGGACAAGACCCAGGGGTATCCAGCTCTTTCTCCTTCCTCTTGCTTCCTGAATTTCATGCAAAGTACAGCAATACTCTCCACAGAGGTGCCAGCTGCAATGATCAGGGGACCTAGTTTTGTGAAAAAAATATCATCAATCACTCCTTTGCAGGAATGCATAGTACATCTCCATGCACTACATGAAGCAGGGGAGCAAGCTGAAGCAGACAGAGAATGTTCTGTGGGCCTCCTCAGCACTCTGGCTGACCAGCAGGAACAGGCAATAAAATTCAGAATCTGGAGGAGAAGACATAATTAATGAGAAGATGTCAGGCTCCCAGCACTTCCTGCTGGTCAGTCTTCAGGCCACGTCCTTGTATATAGTGAACAGAAATGAAGGGACAGGAGAGGTGAAAGCTTGCCAGAGTCACAAAAAGAGGCTCATGCCACCTTGAGCTTCTTCCCATTGTTGGTTCTGCTCTACTGGACAAGACAATGTAAAAAAGGTGGGGGACATTTCCAAGTTGGTTTGCTGTTCAGTGGCTGAGGTACAGTACTTAGGCTGACTTTGGTGGGGGAGAAGCCAAACATTTTTGGCACCATACTGCACACCTCATTGCTAGGTGGGCACTCAGGCTGGCAGGATCATGCACTACTGCCCAGCCCACTATCTCAGCTCTTCCCACATCCAGTGGGAACGTTTTGAACCTGAGCTACAGCGTGCAGACAGAATAAATGTGGGTTGTGCGTACACAAGCCCGTTTGTGTCCTTGTTCCTAACCTCACCGTGTACATGTAATATTAGACATATGCAGAGATCAGCAAAAGAGCTGTGGGAAAAGCAGATTCACAAGGCTGAAAACACAGGTTAGAATACACTTCAGCAATGGGAGTGGCTATGCATCTCAAGTCTTTGCTTGGAAGAATAAACTTCATGTTCAACCAGTTTACCCAGAAAAGGCATTACCCTACGTGTATCATCAAATCTCTTGTAAGATAATTTGATACCATTAAATCCACAATACTAAAGCTCCAGACAAAAGGCCCACAGTCTTGGGAAAACTCTGGGTGAAAGCTGAGATTTTTCTTCTCCCTTACTTACATTTTTGTGGCTCCCTTTTAAACCACCTCAGATGTACATACAACTTTTCTACCCAGTTTGACCTCTGGGGAAGGAAGGGATTTTTCCAAGGGACATCATTCCTGGAATAAGAGGTGATAAACAGACTATTGATAAATAGACTATTGATAGTAAAGCTTAAGCAGAGAATGATATTGGGTTCCTGTCTCCCCCTCACACCTGGCATTACTTCAAAAAAACACCTTCTACCTCCCATTCCCCTCTATGAACCCATGCACTCTTAAAGTCCCCACTGCCTGAGACCTCCACCTTGTGCTGGCATTTTCCCTGGGCACCAACCAGCAGGACAAAGGGAGAGAAAACAATGCACTCCCAGACTCTCTCTTCTCTTCAGAAGCTGAGGGAAGTGTCATCAGCAGGTACCCATGTGTAGCTGGAACAGTGCAGGGAAGCCCTTGTTTTCACTCCTCAAAGGCATAACACTAATGCCAGGGGGCTGAGTGATACACAACCAAGCAGCTGGGACCGACCTGTGCACTAAAGCAAACAGATTCTGGTTATCTCAGAAGGCGCAAATTGGGAGTGAAATGTTTCCCATGGTTGAGGCTTTTATGAGGTCTTTCTCCCTCGTGGAATCTGCTGTGGTTTGTCTGAGCTCTGACACCAAGATTTTAATGGAGAAACCAATTGGGTCTTTCCACACTTTGGCCTACTTTTCAAGCTTGGAGGAAGACAGAAGCTGTGAGCTCTTTGCCATACTGTTGAAAGAAACTAAAAGTTTTTCCCTATGTGAAAGAAAATGGTTAGGGGGTTCAGACTCAGGGAGAAGATGCATAATTTAGTTTGCAGGTAAAAGCCCCTATATGAAGGATGCTCATCTAAGAAACAATTAAAAAAAGTTTGCCCAAACCCTGAATTTAAGGCAAAAACCTTCAGAAAAATTGTTGAGTAATGACACAGAGATTATATCCTCACCCTGTCTTCTTGACATACAGTCTAAAACTGAAGTCTAACACTGTTGTCCTTTCTCTAGTTTTCTGTCCAAAATTTTTGATCTTGAGATTTCACCTTAAGGCACGTTTATTTCTCAAGGCCTTTTTACACTCTATCTGAGGAAGAAAGACTTTGATTTGTTCCAATGAGACAAGCTCACTCATTATTTTTAATTTTCTTTTCACACAATCTGTCAAAGCATCTTCTAGGCAGGCCCTGATTTTCTTTTCATTTTTAATAAGAGAGAAGGCTATGATAGACAACAAGTAATCTTAATTCTACAGTAAATGTTTTTCTTACCAAAATAATGTCAAGTACACTTTAACTTATATTTTCTTAACATATATACACACTATTTCAGCACCACGAGCTATGCCAAAAACTTGACTGAGTATAAATTGAAAAAAGTTAAAATCTTGAGTAGCATCGCAAGAGAGTCAGTTAAAATTCACGTAACAAAGTTCTCCAAGCTCCGGGGAAAAGAAGTGAAGCATATTCTTAAGAACTGCATCTCGTCACCGGGAGAAGGAGAATCCCTCGGGCCGCGTTCCCCTTATGCCAGCAGGCAGGCAAGGCACGGCCAGCAGGCTGCCGTGGGGTTTTCTGGCAGGAAAGAGGTACCAAACTTTTGCGGAGGGAAACCGCTTCAGACCCTGCTGGGACGGCCGGTGCTTTGACCTCGACCCCGCGAAGCGGGAGAAGGCTCGAGATCCAGCCCGGCACAGCGCTCGAGAGCCGAGCGGCCCCGGGGCAGGGGCCGGGCCGCGTGCCGGGGGTCACCTGTCGCCTGACACCTCCCGCCACGGGCGCTTAGCGCCCCTCGCCGCCCCGGCCCCTCCGGACACGACGCTCGGCCACCCGCGGAGCGTCCCGCCGCCATCCCCCGCATCCCCATCCCCCTCCCGCAGCACCGGCTCCCCCTCCGCCTCCGCGGCTCGACCGGCGGCGCTACCCAGGATGCTCCGCGCCGGCGCAGGCGCGGCCGCTCAGGAAGAGGAAAATGGCATAAACAACCCCGAGCGCCGGGACCGCTGAGGAGGAGGAGGCGCCGCCGCCCCGGGCCGCGCGGCCCCTTTAAGAGGCGCGGAGTCGCCCCCTCCTCCTCCTCCTGCCCCTTCCGGAGCCGGACCCGGGGTGACGGCGGTCCCCGCGCCCCTTCCCCCTGCCCGCCCCCTTCCCCATGGTGCCGACCCCGGCGGCGGGGCGGTTGCCATGAACAGCAGCGGCCTGCCCTGCTCGTCGCCGTCGCCGGTGGTGGGGCCGCCGCCGGGGGCGGGGGTCGGCGTGGCGGGTCCGGCGGCCGGCGGGGCGGGGGCCGGCGGCGGCGGCGGGGCCGTGAAGCTGAAGTTCTGCCGCTACTACGCCAAGGACAAGACCTGCTTCTACGGCGAGGAGTGCCAGTTCCTGCATGAGGAGCCGGGCGCCGCCCCCGCCGGCCCAGGGCCCGCCGCACCCCCCCTCGGCGGGCTCCCGCTCGGCATCCCCCCACCCGCCGCCGCCGCCGGACCGGGCTACTCGGCTCACGGGGCAAGCTCGGGCCCGGCGGCAGCGGTGGTGGGGCCTAAGAAAGCCGAGCTGGGGGCGGGAGGCGGCGGAGGCGGCGGCGGCGGCGGCGGCGGGGGGCTGGATGGCCCGCGGCTGGCGAGTGAGTGCGGCGGGGCGGCCCGGGGGTGGGGTGGGGGGGGCGCTGCCGGGAGGGGGCGGCGGGCGGCGCGTTGTTCCTCATCCCCGACACGCCGCGGTGCTTCCGGAAACAAATAACAACAGCCATGGTGGTGGCGGGGGACCCCGGGCCGCCCGCCCGGCTGCGGCCATCCCGGCTGGACTGGCTGCCCAGAGGAGACCCGGCCCGCGCCGATGGGAAGGAGCGGGCAGGTGTTTGTGGGAGGGGGCTCCTCCTGTGTGGCTTTAAAGGGGCTCCCGGGCAGCTGTCTATCCGTCCCTCTAGCGCTAGGCTTTGTGAAGGTTCACAGGTATTCCCTGCCCGAAGTCAGGCCGGGAGCAGGAAGGCAGCGCTTTCCCGAGCGGTACCCTTGGATGGGCTCTTCCGAACAGCGTATATTGGGGCGGCGGCTCTGGGAAGTTTGAAATGCTCTAGCTAAAATACAACGTTAAAATTCTGAAAAAAAAAATTATAAATTGCGATTCACTTCATAATGAGAAGAATTGCCTTATGTTGAGGGTGGCAGAGCATTTGAACGGGCTGCCCAGGGAGATTATGGAGTCTCCCTGTCTGGAAGCATTCAAACCCCACCTGGACGGATTTCTGTGTAACCTGCTGTGGGTGATCCTGCCTTGGCAGGGGGATTGAGCTAGATGATCCCCAGATCCTTTCCACCCTTAATGTTACTATGACTCTGTGATGGGTGTCTGTGTTATTTACTACTGTGAGCAGAAATTGTCTCAGAATCTTTTTCTGAGGTTTTCCAGCCCTTATGCGCAGCCTGTTTTCAAATGGTGAGAGTTCAGATAGCTTGTGTGTCATGTAGAGCTGCACTGCTGGTCGGTGTTGCATCCCCCTGATGTCCAGGCCGATAGTTAGATGGAGCTTGCAGTAAACTGAATTAAAGAACCATTTATTTTGTAGGTGAAGCAGCATTTGGCAGGCTAGGAAAACATGCTCCTTCAGAAAAGCCGTGCCTCTTTACATGAGTATATTCAGCTTGGCTGCATTATTGATTTTTGACACAAACATGGCATTTATTTACATTAAATGCTTTAGCTACTGAATGGTCACAACCATATTTTTTCTGAAATTAAGATGCAACGATGCTGAACACCCTGTATGTAGGTTTTTAGTGCTTGGTAAATCTTTCAGGGTCCTGCAGTTGTTGTTTTGTGAGGTTTGGTAAGCTTGTGCTGCTGAGTATTATCTCTGTAGCTGGTAGCTTCTCAGTGTCTTGCATTAGCACAAGACTATCATGTCTCCCCTTTCAGGAGGAGCCTTTAATATACTGCTGCATAAGGCTTTCTTTTAAAAGTCTTCCAGATTTTTGTTGATTAAGTTATTCAAGCTGAAGGCTCTCTTGCATTTATTTATTTAATTAAATAGAAACGTGTTGGAGAAATTCAGCAGCAATAAGTCAATCTGTGTCAATTTTTCGTTTGGACAGAGTTTGGTGTGGAACACACTTTTTCCCTGTGGGAAAGAAAGTGGTTAGGGGATTCAGACTTGGGGAGAGGATGCATAACTTAGTTTGCAGGTAAAAGCTCCTATATGAAGGATGCCCTTCCCAGAAACAGTTTAAAAAATTGCCCAAGCCCTGAATCTAAGGCAAAAACCTTCACAATTTTTGTGTGCTTGGGGGTTGATACTGCTGAGCAGTTAAGTTATTTGAAACACTTGCTTCTATTGAACGTGCTTGCTGCAGTTGTACCCAGTTGAGGAGTGAGGGCACCAAGAATGGAGAAACCTGCTATGATGCTGTCAGTGGCTGCCTGTTGGGAAGGCCACATCGCTTTGTTGTAGGGGGTAAAACGCTTCAACTGGTGGATCTTGAAGGACACTAGCTAGGAAAAAGAGCCCAGAAACAAAGGACTGGGAAATTAAAGTTGAAAAGCTAGGAAATGGGCCTTATCTCGCTTCTGAACTTCGGTTTGGGGATGCATTTGTGAAAAAAATAAGGAAAATAATCCCTCAAAATCTGAAGTTGATATGTGTAGGTACTGACAGGCTAGTATCTAAATTCCTTACCTTGCTGATGGCCTGTGGTGTTAACAGTATGATTTACAAGTGGATGGAATGAAAGTTTTGTTTCTGTGGATGTAGGAAGTAAGACACAAAGTCATATTAAAAAAGTTCTGAAGTTAAGAGTATGAAAGTGGAAATTGCCAAAAATCACCTGCCTGTATGGTCACTGACTGTCTAATTCAGAAGTATTTGGTAGTCTTAAGGTGACTATGGATGCTGTCTTCTCTTGCTCCTTCCTCACTGAACACCAGCCTCATTCTGTGCACAGAGGAGATAATACTCATTGACTAATTAACTGGGTAGTCCTATTTATTGTTAAAAGTGGGTCAGTGCCTCATTCTAACATGCGTGTTACTCTAATCCTGCTTTGAGTACGGGATTATTAATTTGCTTATAGGTTTTTCTCTGGTAATCACAAGGGCTCCCCAAATACCAACTTATTTTCACCACGTGGGTGGTAAGAATGTTGAGTGATGAGGAGATGGTGAGCAGTGAAAATACAAGAAATATTCCAGTGTGGAAGTATTCCACTATTAGAGTATGAAGAGGAATGAGCAGCTGACATCCTCAGAGCTAACCAGGAGGAGTTTCTCAGGTGATGTGTGGTTAAGCTAGTGTGTTCCCATAGATGTTTGAAGCGCTAACATCTGACAGAATTCCAGAAGGGATCAGATAGTCTTGGAAGAAAACTCTCCTTGGGATTATTAAATACAAAAGAATCCCCATCTCTGGATCAGACTCATCTTCCCCTACGTATATATGGCTGAAAACCTGCTGGGAAATCCTGCTTTATCCTTGCCTCATACTTGTGCTTTTGTCCACATAGCTACTGCTGTCCAATGTCAGAGATGAGGTATTGGGCTTAATGAGGCTTTGGCTTGATGGTGTGGATTTTTATGTTCCTGGGGGGCAAGACTGACCATGCCCATGAGCTCCACCCATTCTCAGGAGGCAGCACTGCTGCTCGCTGCCCCCAGACTATTTGATATGGAGCATGTGTTCAAAGCACCATTCCTCCTGCTTCTGCCAGAGTTGAGTGCTCAGCCTTCTGCATGGTTCACCTTCAAAGAGTAAGGTGGCCAGCTGACTGCATACAGAATGGGGAATGTAGTTGATATTGCCTATCTAAAGTTTTAAATAAAAACATTAATCCTTTTTACATAGAACTTCTGTGACAAAATTAGGCAGAAAGGAAAAGAATGCATTTTATCCAAATTTGGTAGCTACTTAAATTTGCTCATGGTACTTTTCTAATAGATGTATGTCTCACGTGTGTAAAGGCTATAGACGAAGCAGACATGGAGGAATGACTGGTGCTTGCTTTTTAGAGGAAAATATATGTTTGATTAACAGGGTTTAAAGGAGTAGTTTATGGAAGGAGAGCATCGTAGCATGAAGTTTTTCTTCTTGTATGTGCCCTCTGTTCTCTGTGGCACTTTTCAGCTTTTGTAAGCAGCAGACCAGCAGCCTGCTTTGCTGCATGCTATGGGCTCGTTCCTAGGCCACTATCCCTTTGCAGTGCTGCCTGAGGAAAGATCCAGAGGGAAATGTTGTGGTATTAAATGTATCATGCCTATACCTAGGTCAAATAAGTTGAAGTTGCATGGACAACGGCCATTGTATTTGCTAGCATTCAGGTAGTTGAACAGGTAATATTCTTTTGCATGTAGATCTCATATATTGATAGATACAAGCTGAAGTATGGCTCCAAACATTGGCTAATTTCTGCCCCACTTTTTGCTGTGAAGTTTATAGTACATAGTACTCACCCTTTCTTCTGGCTTCTGGTTCCTATAAAACACTGGGCTGCGGAGCTGAGGAGTGCTGGGTGTGCTCTGGGCGCAGTGGCAGCCACGGAGCTGCCTGTGAGGAGCTGGCCACAGCAGCAGTGCTGCTGCTGTGTGAGTTTACAGGGTCGGAGCCTAGCCCACCCTTTCACTATGACATGTTTGCATCTGGTTCTCTGCTAGAAAGCTTTTTGCAAAGCCCTCCTAGAAATATGTAGTTGGAAAACAGGTCTGTGTTTCTGCAAGGTGGCATTTTTCTATGGCTGCTGAGAATAGCCCATCTGTGAATAGACTTTATTGCCAGCCTGCGAGAAGGTGGAAAGAGACATCAAAACTTGGCATGTGTTGGGTTGGCCTAATAAAAGCATTATGTTTGTTTTCACAGCCCTAATAAAAGCATTATTTCTGTTTTCACAGCCAGCCATCTGCATGTTTTGTCCAGTCAGGGCAGTAGTGGCCACTGCTGTAGCAATTCCATATGCAATTGCTCCGTGTTTGGTTTAGTGGGCATTACAGCTTAGGTTTTGTGGAATCCCTAAATACACTAGGCTTGCAGTAGAAAGACATGGACATTTGCAAATGTTCTGGTTTTTAAAGGGTGCTTGATTGTTTACCAGTATGCTCCTTTTTAAACAAGATGAAGCAGCTGATACAGAAAAAATGGAAAGATAGCTATTTGTCAAAACTGACACTAAGGGTAATCTGTTGGATTACATTTCTTAATGCAGTGAAACTGGTCAGGGTTATTCTAAATGTGGGTTTTTCTTATCTTTGTTAGCATTTCAGTATTTACAAGTTGAAGTGTTTAGAAACAGTTATATGAAACTTTTAAGTACAAGTATAGTTGCAGTATGCCACATACTCTTCACTTTTCCTGCGGTTTGTTTCTTCTCCACTTCTGTGCAGAAAGTACATGTTATAGTAAAGGTGGATGGTTGAGAATTCTTTTTCCGAACATGTTTGTGCTTTCTGTGAGTGATGCTATATTAGTTGTGTACCTCACTTGGGTGTTTTTTTTCCTTTAGAAGTACCTCCCTCTTCAATTTTCATTATGCCTTTTCCAGGAGTTGACAGATCACACAATTTTCCTCTTGTTTTGCTCTGAATATTTTTAAGAAATGGGGAAAAAATGCTTAGCATTTGGAGGCTGATACAATTGAAAATTGAAGCCTAAAACCAATAACCTCTTAGAGATGCATGAGAGGAAATGAAAGTTATTGAGTTCACTTAATCACTTTTTGTCTCATATGTCAGCTCCAGAAACTAGGCAATTAGACATGGGTTTTTTTTTTTTGCTTTTACGTGTTTCATGTGGAAATAACAGAATCACAGAATATTCTGAGTTGGAAGGGACCCACGAGGCTCTGTTAAGTGAATGGCCCATAGGAGGAAAATTATTCAGGAGAGCTAAGGAAAAAGAAAGAGAAGGAAAAATTCCTCAATCTGCAAAGTTATTTGAGATTTTGAAGGCAGTGAAACTTAAAAAAAATTACACTATTAATTTGCTTTCATTTTATCTGTTAATATACCTCATTTTTTTTCTTACTGCATAGGAAATCATTCAGCGTTCAGATATTTCACAAGAGCTGTGGATATCTGAGGAGTATTGGTAATTACTTGTTTCTGGTAGGACTCCCCTGTGTTGGGTACTGAAGAATACTGCAGCACTTTTGTCACTGTTTTCTGGCTTCAAGGGCAAACATGGAAAGGAGTGTGAGTGTGGGGGTAGTTATTTTATAGGAGCAAACTCTCTGCAATATCTTAGTAATGGGAAGCTTGTTTTTCGAGGCTGAGGACATCCCTATTTAATTTCTGTCTAGCAGGTATTAGAAACTGATTTTTTGGTTTTTTTTTAGGTATTGCTGTAGGAGTGGGCCTTCAGGAATGATTTGAATGTCCAGAACGTAGTGACTGAGGATTAGCTCAGAAAGGTTTCCATGTGTAAGGAACCAGCTAGAAGCAAATTCAGACTATTGTGGGTAAAGTGGGCAAATACTAAGTGAGGCTAGAGTGATAGACACAAGCATTTCTATAGAACCTCCAAAGCAGAAAAAATAATCTTGATTGTGAGACCGCTGATGAAAAGGGGTCAGTGCAGGGATTTAGATAGTAAGCTGATGTGGCTGATGTTTTCCTCATTTGTTGCTTTCTAGTAAAGATGTCATGCTTTATGCCACCAGAAAAATGGTATGGTGAATCACTGTGTGTGTTTGGACATGAGTTGAAATTGATCACACTCTTGTGTGTCTGTAGGCTTCATGAGTCTTTCAGTAGTTAAAAAAGTTCCAGTCATGTGGTTGCCTTGTTTGATTCTCGGAGATATTTTGTGCTTAAAACTTACTTACATTTTTTAATTTGCTTTTTAACAGCCTTTTACTCCTGACCTTTTTAAAATTTGAGAATAGAGCTATAGAAACAAAGCACATATATATAAAAGTGGGAGCAGAGACCCACATTATACAAGTTGTTGTCAAATTGGTCATACAATGTGTGATTGCTGTAGTTTATGGATAGTCTCTCAACTTCAGTTGGTCAGCTGCTGAGGCAAATGGCAAGAAGGCTTTTCCTTTCTTTTGTGCATTCTCCCATGCTGTGAAAAATATCCTTATGTTCTCTTCAGGTTATCTGCACATGCTTCATGTAATTATTTTTAGAAAATGTTGAGTTTTAGTTGGAGGCTATTAAAACAAAAGCTTAAATGTTAAAAAAAACTTGATGCATTTTATTGAACAATTCAATGCAATTTTTTAGGAATTGTAAAAGATCTTGGAGAGGGTTAGCTCTGAAAGCTATGGTATTAGTAATTGTATCACTTTAAATTGCTGTTTCTGATAACAGAATAGTTCTGATTACTCTTTTGAGAAAGTATCAACTTTAATTTGTACTATCACTGTGCTTTTGGATTTGGTCCATGAGGAGGAGTGCAGCTGCTCTAGACTCTGAAACAAGACTTTTACAGAGCAGAAGGATGGCACCTATGCTGTTTTTCTGTCTTCATCAGATGCTTCATCTTCATCAGATGCTTCTATGCTATGGGAGGTATATGAAAAAAAAGCACAGCCATTTACTATAATGGTAAAGATAGCTGTTTTCCTTTGCTTGCCCATGAATATCTCGTGGGGTAGTGGGAGTGTTTGTAAATAAGGCAGCATTTCCCAAACTGTTTTGCTTCCTGTCTGTCTTTCAGCCAACTTGGTTCATTTGTGCTGTCCGCCCTCCGACTGCACTCTGTCACAGTGTCCTAACCCAGGCGTGTGCTTTCATTTTTGCCTCTCATGCCTGGAAGCATCGTTCATTTTCTTTGTCTGTTGCCTCTATTTCAGAGATTCCTAGTCCGTGTTTCAAAAACATTGCATTAAATGAGAGAGACATAAGAACAGCGGAGAATCCAATTTCCCTAACAAGTTCCAAGTAGGAGCATTGTAGAGAAAATAGCACTGAGGTGTGCAAGTGAGGTTAGCAACCAGCACAGGATTTCCTGGTGTACTGAAATGTACATGTCAGTACAAAAAGAAAAACAAGTGTAAGCTCCTCTGACACCTTGGTGCTTCTGGGTGACTAAAAGGACACAAATCTTAAATTACATACTTAGATAAGCTTTGTATAAATGTTTTATTGTTGTTGTCTCAATATTAGGATAGCTATCTCTGTAAATTCGTCTGGCGATGTGGCGCTGTAGTTTTTACTGCTTTATATCTAGCTGAGATAACACCTTGTCCTTAGGATGCACATGTACGCCGTGAACCTATGATTCAGTTTACCAGCATGTGAAAAGTGCACTGTTGCTGTGTTGAGAGTTTAAATCAAGACTGTATATCAACTTTTTACCCAGCCTAAAAATAATTGTACATTAAGAAAAAAAGTACTAATAGCAAAATGAATCATTTGAATCCATGTTTTATTACCTTGCCAGAAATCTTTAAAATATTCTTTTGAAAATTGTCAACTAAATCTGTTGTGGCCTTGCTTTAGCCCATTCACTTTAGGAGTAATATATAATATTATTGGGAAGGATCCTTTCTTGTATTATGAACAGTGTCTGAGATCATCAGTGCTGATACTGGGTTCATAAAAGAAGTAGTCTAGGATAATACAGTATTTGTTTACTGGTTAGTAAAATCACAGAATGAAAATATCAGAAAATCTTTTCAGATAGTATTAGTGTTCTGACAGTGTTAGTGTTAGACAAGACAAGCATTAAACTAAAATTCACTGAAACTGACCCCTTCAGTTGAAGCACACATGCTGTGTTCATGGCAGTACTACTCAAGCGCTTAAGCTGTGATGAGATACTTTGTTTCTGTAAAATGTCATTGTAATGAGTAAGGCAAAAGTAACTATCTTTTCTTTTTTTTTTTTTCTCTTTGGTGTCTGCATCTGGCAGGAAGCCTACTTTCTGCTAAAATTCTGTGGGAGAGGAATTATATAAGAAGATATTTATTTTTAATTGCAGTTGTCACATTAAGCTGCAGTGTTACTCACCAGGCAAGAAAAGTATTAGATAATGTGTATAAAAAGTAGAAAATTTTGTTTTAATTTCTCAAGATGTTCTATTTAATTTCTTTCCAGAATGGCCAGGATGTACCTTCTGTCTTGAATATTGATGGAATTTAGAAATTTGTTCTGTTTTCACACAGCTGCTTACATAACACGTTACCATTTTTTCCCCTCTGGATTCTTTGTTGTTCTGGTTGTTCGCTTGCGCATCCGTCTTTACTCAGACCTGCCTAGTCAGCCTTTCTGCTTTTATAAGGAAGTTTTTGCTTCTGTCCAAGAAGAACCTGTTGAAAATATGTACATCTTCAATGCATGGATAGTGCTGCTGCACCACAGAAAGGCTTATTTCTTTAAGAAAAAATAGCTAATTCAGGGTTTTCCTAAAATTGCCTAAACTTACTGAAGTTGTAATCAGTGTCTTAAAGGAGAAAAGACAGACATGAGAAGAAGTTCATTGGTATTTTAATAGCATGGTGTATGGAATGTTTTAAAGTGTTTGCTTGCAATTGTTCTATAGGAAAGATTTGGATGGGTAAATCAAATATAGGGACTGATGTGAATTAATAAACACATAAGAATAAAAACTTTAGGAGGACTAGAGGTTTTTTTTCCCAGCCTAGGCTTCCACTTACTTAATACCACACAGCTGTGTGGTAAAGTGTGCCCACTTCTGCAGATCTTTTATGGGTTTCTTGTGATAAATAATTTTTCTCAACTACTGTGGTCTTCAAGAAGCAAGTGAGAATTTCTGATTTGCTAAATGTTTGGCAGAAGGAGGAAAAAGTTGTCTACTTCTCATAGAGAAGGCCAGTTGGCAAATACAGTAAAAATGCTTTGGCTGTTCAGGTATTTGCTGGGCTATCAGCAGTGTAAAAGCTGAATGTCCCTTTGAACACAAATGGGCAAATGGAGTATGTATTGAACACTTTTTTTTCCACTCTGTAAGTAATGCAAGAATTACTTTTTTTGTCTTTTCTGCAGGCCTAATTTTCTTGCTAATTGCTACAGGGAAGTCAGGTTAAGGAAGCTAGTATTGAATTTTCTTTTGAAGGCAATAGTTATACTTGCCATTTCTAGAGCATTCTGTTCTAAACCTGAGCTACTGCCAAGAAAACTGTCCTCTGCTGCAATGAGTGTACTTTTGCTGGTTTTCTTTTGATTGTTCCTGTGGAATATGCTTTCTTGTGCGCTGAGTCCTTCAGCTAGCAGTATGTTTCTAGACAGTTTGGAAGAGGACAGTGAAAATCCTTGGTGTTGAAAGCCATTTTGAAGTTGCTGTGGTACCAGTGGAACTGAGTGCTGCAAAGGTGGGTCAGCACTGGAGTACAGCAATTTGTTGGAGTGGCACAAGGAGGCTGATTGGTGTGGCCAAACCATAGCACTTCAGTACAGAGATGACCTTCCTGCAGCTAGATAAAAGGAAATGTTCTTGAGTAGCTTTTGCTGTTTGAAGTGCCCGGTTAGATATCACTGTGCCAACAGCCTAAATTGTAGCTTTGAGCAGCTTTAAGTGCCTTGGATAGGCTTGTGTAGCAAATAGCAGTAGAAAGGCTGCAGTGTCAAAGATCCCAGCAGCAGCCTCAGCCTTGCTCAGCTCTGGGGTTGCTGCCCAAAGCCTGCTCCTGCCTGCAGCTTGACCTGCCTGTCACTGAGGGTGTTTCAGCCAGAGCAGGAGCAGAACACCTGGTGCCGTATCTGTGCCCTGACAAGGTTACTATCACAGACTCAAGTGCTTTGTTTGGATATTGGGTGACTGAGCCCTGCCACCTGTCTGGAGTTACTGCAGGCCAGCTCTGGGGTTTCTCAGTGTGAAAAAACTTGCAAATATTCATTTGCTTCTTCCCAGTTCAAAGGATTTTGTGCATTTAACTGTATTTGTTCAAGGGAGAAGCGGAAGTACCTGGATTCTCATGGTGGCTCTAGCATAGTGAGAAGCAGGAATAATAGTCTTTTTCTTTATTCTCTAAGAGAGCCTGAAGGATTTGGAAAGCTGATGGTGTCATCTCAGAGAGTATCTTGCTAGCTTGTTAAAATTGGATGGATTTGATTATTTCAGGCAAAAGCATAAGATGAAGTAGCAGATATACTGCTGAAATTTTATAGTGTACCATGAAATGACAGTTGTTCTTGAAAATAAAAGTTTTCCCCAGTCAGTCAAGGTGTAGCATAAAAACTGCAGGAAGTTTTGATAATGGTTGAAGTATAGGCAGAGAAAGCTATGTTGGAAATGTATTTTTAGAAGAAATAAAAACCACAGTTAAAACCTTGGATAATTTATGGGCAAACTGGGCAGAAACTGCCTACCATTAGGCTTGGATTTGCTATCTTTTTTGTTTTCTGGTATGAATGGGTCCTAGTATTTTTCGTAATGCCAGAAAACCCTGTATAAGATGCTAACCTTCACAGTGTAAGTTAGGAACTGACTGTAGCGGGAAGGATGAGACAGTAACTGGCATTACTACAGACATTGCTATTTTCCATAGTACAGCAGTTGAACTATAAAATACTTTTCCTAGACTTCTGAATGTGACTTTTCCAAATGAAGGCAAAAGAGGAGCAGTCATTTAAAAGACAAATCCAAAAAGTTTTGTCTTTTTTAGGTTTTAGCAAGAGAACTTCTGAAGTTTCTATGTGGCTACTTAAAATTACGAAGGAGGAGCTAGGGCATGGGTAGTGAAGTTTATTTTCCTATTCTCTCAGGTAACTTTAAAAATTTTTGTAAAAAGAAGTAGCAATTCATTAGTAATTAGCATCTTTAAAGTTTCTTAGGTGTTTCCTTCAAACCTACAGAACGTACAAATAATGTTCTCGATTTGGCAGCGAAAGTTCAATAATCTTTTTCCCTTGTAAAACTGATGTTTATTGCCACTGAGATATTCCATTTGTTTGGTCTCTCACATACAGTTCTCCATTTGAACTGGTGTTGGTGTTACCCCCGGTAGGCTTATTCATCCAGCTCCAGTCTCACGGGAGTGCAGCTGGACAGTGTTTCCTTCTGTCTGTGGTGTGCGTGCTGCTCATCATCCTCTTCCAGCACTTCCTGTGGTTATGTATGACTGTACTTCTTTTGCTGTTTCCTGTGCCTAGCACATGGAAATGGTCACCAGATTATGCAGTCTGTTTTGGAGGGAAAATTCCTGTTCTGTTGAAAATGGAGGGTTTATAGTATGCATTCCTTTAGCTGTGCCACTAAGTTGCATTTTATTTCCTTTGAGGATTAGGATCAGGAAGTCGTTTCCGGGTGTCACCACCTGGCTGCGAGTCCTCCCAGAAGTTCAAGTTGGATAGTTTGGTACAGGATGTTCCTCTGAGTTGGATGTGTGCCTTCCTACCTTGAAGCTACCCATTACTCATGCCTGTTGGCTTGCAGTGGCCTGGCCATACTGATGAGTGTCCTTATAATTTACTGTGGGTGCTTTTACAGAAGGTTCATTTGAACTGCAGCTTGCATACCATTGTAAATTTTTTTTTTCCTCCCTGTCAAAGTAATACCTGCTTGAGAGTTGTGTGTTAATTATGACAGCTTCTTGTTGTTCTTTGTAATTTTTTAGTATTGAATTAATTTATATGTGGTTAAAGTCTTGTATGTCAGGCCCTTGTTTCTAGGCAGGATGAATTTCTTCTTGCATCCTTCTTACTTGCTTTCAAAGTAAAGGATTTTTTGGCTGCATTTCAGGAAATTGTTGCCACTTTACAAAGAATGAGATGATGAAAATTGTCTTAAGCTCTTAAGGAAGCATGTAAAGTGTTGGTGCTTTCTGTGAAAGGGTTTGAGATACTTTTAAATGTGCTTTAAAGGGCAAAATTACCCTTTAAAACAACCAGTGCATCTAGTTCAAAACTTTACTTGATGCATATATTCCCAAGAAGGCCATGCAAGAATATGGGTCTTCATAACATAAACTTGCCTTCTAGGTTTTTAAATGATTTATTTTCTTTTTGATATTATTATTGTCCTTGTTATTCTTGTTTCTAAAGTTCAGACTCCTCATCGCTTTTCTGCATTTGTGCTGTAATTTCATGCTACGAATGCTCTCATTTAGTAACTTTTCATTAACTTCCTTTTTCATGGTATGCACTATTTTGTTTTTGGTTGTTTTGCTGAGAAGACAGTAGTACTATATTCTGTTCCCCTGTGGAAAAAAAAAACCAAAACTATACATATAATAGATACTTGTGAATAAATCCATGGCTAAGGAAATGTTTTCTGAAGCATTATTTTTTTCTCTTTTCCTTTTAGTTCCCGGAATGGATGGTGGTGGGTTAGCTGATGCTAATCTAACAGATTCATACTTTAGCACCAGCTTCATTGGCGTTAATGGATTTGGAAGTCCTGCTGAAACGAAGTATCCCATGATGCAGGTAATAGCAGTGATTTGTATAATGTTTCATTAGTTCTGGCTGGTGTTACACCAAAAAGGGAAAAGTGTTCAAGAGGCAGGACAAATGGAGTCTTCTGGAATGTATCATCTTGTATGATATACAGAGTATATAATCACTTTAATTTTGCAAATGGAAATGAAGCAGTATTATTTTAAATTAACAGTATTATTTTAAGTTAATCTGTTTTTATTTGCACTTACCTGAGCTGTTGTATTGAGCTTTGCTGCATACATTAGTTCTGTGTTAGGTTTCTTTTCTGAATGTGACTTTCTAGATTTCCTTTTAGGCTCATAGCTTTTGATAGCCTTTTGCTAAATATATAAAATTCAGGTTTTGAAACTTTTCAAAGATACAAAGTCACTGAAGGAAAATGTGAACTGTCAAACCTGAAATTACTAGGCAAAACTTTCAGAATTTGTCAACTCAGACTCTGGTGGTGGTATGCTGAATTCATATTTAAATCTTCTGAAATGTTTCCTTGTATTTATAGTATTCTGTAGAGGTTGGCATAGGAACTCCCATGAGGTGGAATTTATTGTGTAGGTAGTATTGTGGAAAATTTGCAACAAAAGTCTGTCATATTTAAAACCTAAATGAGTGTCTACTGAATTAACACATGAGGTATTACAATAACTCCCTCGAAGTGCTATGCACTTTGAAAAAAGTACAGTCCCTGAAAGAAGATGGTCTGTCCTGTAGTAAACAAAGCAACTTGTGGTAAATGAGAGAGTACGAGTCAAACAGTTCACACTGAGTCCTGACAACAACTCTCTTCTTTTATATCGAGGAAACTCTCCTTGTGAGGTTACTTTGATCTCAATTGTGGCTGTATAATGGATTGAAAAATAACTCAGCAAAAGGTGGGAATTAATTAGGTGTGTTCTTTTTTTTTCCTTTTGTTTGGTTGGTTGTTTGTTTTTTTTACTGCATGTTTTCAAGGAGGCTGGATTTTCTTATTCGACAGAATTGCAGAAGTATGGAAATGTTTTCTTGACAGTTATGCATGATTTAAAAAGAACAATTTTAACCTCTGATTCCAAAGTGCACTATTGAAGCTGGCAGTTACAAATTTTTGTATAACCGAGGTCTTATAATTTTAACACCAAGTCATTATGTTTTGTATCCTTAAACTCTATTCTACAGAAACACTAGTGTCTTTCTAAACACTAGTTTTTAGTTACAACTGTTTCTTCTAGAAAGACAGACATGCAAGTAAGGCATGCATCTAACATGAATGCTCATAGGATTTTGAAATACTTTACTAATGCCTGAGATTACAGTCAAGGCATTATTGTTTCTCTTTGAGAAGAAATCAATGTGCTTTTTGCCCATTGGAGGATAAGGAAAATTACTTTGGAAGTAGGTTTTTATTAGTGTTGAGAATGTGCTTACAGGCATCAAACTACAGGTTGAAAAACATTCCTGTATTGATTGTTTTTCCTTTGAATCATGTAATTTAAGTTCTTGTTTACATAGGTAATGCTGTCTGTTTTGATTTTGTGTCAGCTTCTAGGTTAAGTACATACTGATAGTTTAGCCACGTGGAATGAGATTTTCTGTGTCATTCAGCCCTGTGGAGAACAAGGCAATGGAGAAATTTTAGCGGGTTTGACTTGAAAGAATACTAGTCCTTTATGATTTGGAATAGAGACTTTGAATCTGGTAGATTGGTTAGTGTGTCAAGGATATACCTCTTGCTTGCTTTCTCTGAAAATTTGCACAGATTTTGTCAATTGATTAAACCTTTGCAGAACTGGTTTATATGGACCCACTGGAGACTTCTTAGATGTTAAATAATTTCCCAAAGACGTAGTCTGCACTGGCAAGTTCTAGCTTGAGTACATTTTTGTAGTTGCAGCTCTGGCATAATCTAGGCCTTGACTGAACTCAGTGCAGGAACACTGTCAAGTTCATTTCCCTCTTACATTTTCTTCCTCTTCAGACTAAAGCAACATGGAAATGGATCTATATTTAATGAAAGAGCTGTATCTGTGTTAATTAGAGCAGAGGGGTGGGTAAAGGAAAAGAAACTTATGCTGTGGGCTTAGAGAAGCTGAGCTGAAGATAAGTAAAGAAGAAACCAGGAAAGATTGAGCAAAGGAACTGAAGCAGAGAGGAGATCGTGGTGGGACATTCACAGAATGGGGACTGGAATGGTATAAATACAATACACAGAAACTGAAAACAAACTTTCATAATGTAAAGACTGGACAAAGTAGGGTGGGAAGAACAAACCCGTGTTCCTATTTCTCTCCAGGTTCTTAAATCAAACTAAAGATGCTAAAACTTTAGTGTTCTGCCATCAATGAAACACGAGATGTCTTCTGTAAAATATTTAATGAACTCTCAGTTTTACTTTTGCAGATGGAAACATCGGTTCCATCTGAGTTACTTTGTCATCTGTGGTGAATCTGTGTAGTTCACAAATAAATGCATCAGTGATGCAATGAGGCAAGCTCTTCTTCTAGTTTTTTAAAGCTGGGAAATTGCACAAACATGCAAAAACCACACTAATAGCAAAACAGTAGTAAGTAAGCAAGATGTTAAGAAATGGTAAGTTTAGGTTGCCAGTGCAGCCTTGAGGTTATATTTAGAGTAGTATTTCTCATAATGTTGTGTAATTTTTTTTCAGTGGGAAAATTATCAGTGGGACTTGCTCAGAACACAAGATGTGTGGTACAGCCACGTGTATTGAGCGTCTGTTTGATATTTGATAAATGTTCATCATATGGTTCTGTGCTTTATTCCTGCATGCTGTTTGCATCCTTGTGAAGACTCTTAGTTGGCAGTGCACTTTTGGGTACAGTTACAATTATTCCATTAAACTTCATGCAGTGCTTTCTGTATGAAACAGAAAAGTAGCCTACATTGTATGGATGCATAGGATAGAAAAGGATGGCAATTAAACAAACAATACCGCAGCAGTGCTGACAAACAAGAGACCTGAGGTTTTGAAACTAATCTTTACAGTTGGAAGGTCAAGAATGGAACTAATGACCACCAGTAAAATACTTGGTTCAAGTTGCTTAACTGATCTCACTCTAGCAAGGATAGTAAAAAAGTCAGTCTCTTCAGGGTATTGCTCATTTCTGTTACCATGAAATAATCTTTCTGCTGTTCTTGTTTTATTCACTACATAATCGTCAGGTATTCAACTGATGAGTTGTCCTGACTATTCCTATCTAATCTCCAGAATGTGTTAGTCATGTGTAGGTCATAAAGCAGGTTTGTTGAAAAGAGTATGTGGTTGCATATGTTTGGGTTATCATAATGCATATATAATGGAACCAGACTGCATCAAGCAAAGCTATATCACAGTTTGCAATTACCACATTTTTGTGTGCAATGCCTGAGCTCTAGGACTCAGTGTTAAGTAAGCTGCAAAAGGGAGGAAAGTGGATTATATCATGATGAATTTGGAGTGGATGTGCTGCTTTGACCATAAATAATGCAGATGAATAGTTGTCAACATTTCTGTAGAATGGCTGTTTCTGACTTTCAGATTTCATTTATATCTGTGGAAGAATATTTTACAAGATCTTGAACATATTGTTGGGCTTACGTTAGTGATGAAGATGCAGTTAGTGGCAATACTCACTTTGCAGTGGGGAAAACAGAGTAAAAGTATGTGGTACAGCTCATAAGAGGCAGGATTTTTGAAGTGGCTGTAATTCTTCCTTTTTCTTCCTTTCTGAAAAATACCTCTTTGCCTCCTCTTACTTCCAAGGATTTTGCTGTTGGTCAACAATTCATTGCCCCCATCATCTTCTGTTGTTACTTAGTTTCCTATTGACTAATAGTCTTCTGTCCTCATTAGTTTGTGTTTTTCCATAAGACAGTGTGTTTCACATGTCTTTTCTTCCCTGAATCTGCATATGCTTTCACACACTATATTAACAGTTTTGTTTTCCATCTTATCAAAGCACTTTTTTTCTGTTTTCCCCTTCTCTTAGTAATACTGACTGCAGAGCAAGCCTGTGCAACACATGGTCCACAGGCTGCATGCTGTCCTCAAAACTGTTTTTTTTTCTTTTTGCCATAGCAGCAGCTGCCAAGAGACAGTCAGAGGTGTGGTTCAAAAAGCAGCTCACTGCTTTTGGCTTTCCCAGCAGTGAAGAGGCAGGAGCTGGCTGGCTGGGATGCCTCTAATGCTTGGCTGTTTGCTCAGTGCATGCCACTTGGTTGGCTGGTATCACTGTTCTCTGGCACTAGTGCTGCCCTTTGACTGACTCGACCAAAGATGCAGGTGGTGTGGAAAGAGGCTTTAATAATATCGTGTTGGGCTGTTCAAAGGGTATTATAGCAGGATGAGGCAGAGAAGCATCTTGATGTTAAAACTTTTAACATTGTATTAGAACTGAGCAGCTTGGTTGTAAGAGCATAAAACAGTAGAAGGTGCCTTCATCCATGTTGCTTCACAGGAGTCTGGTTTTCTTTATTTTGATGGGATGAGATTTATAACTGTGTGGATTCCATTGGACTGCAGGTTACGTAGAAAGGAAGAATCTTAAGTTCTCAGTAAATCATCCTAATTGAAATAGGAAGGGAGTAAAAGTCTTCAGCATTAAAATTGGCAAGGCCAAGCAATGGAGAAGAATTGGTTTTGCTTGCTTTCACCATGCAAATGTTGGTGTACTAAGCATTCTTGAATAGCCTGAGAAGTAGCAACCATGCTTACTTCAAAGCCTTGCAGCTGAATAAACACAAAGACCTTTGTTGCCATTGCTGCATCTGCCAACAGTCAAGTACAAAAACTCTCCTTATGGCACAGAAGCTTGTAAATGTCTTCAGTTCTTAACTCTTGTGAACTGAGTGAAACTACAGATGTGCTATTTTAAGTATAAAATTATGCTGTTGTTTTCATAATGATTTCTGAAGAAATCCAGTTGCTTTGGTTTCAGCAGTTGAGTGGGTCATTCTGTAGATGGTGTCACATGTGCTAACTGTCAAAGACAGGTTTTAGATTGTTTAAAAAGAAAAGCAAAAGATATCACCCTGTATAGGTCACAGAATCTGACAACTAAACAATGTTGTAGCCAAACAAATAAATCTTAATCTTTTGCAGAATGACTATTTGAACTCAAATCAACATTATTCTGAAAATTATAAAGAAATATTCTGAAATACAGTCCCAGTAAAACAGTAGCAAGATGAAGAGACTAGATTGTGACATACTGCAAAATATTTTGAGATGGTATGCTTAGCATTGTGGAATGACCATTAGGAAAATCCTTACTTTTTCAGGGTTAGGGCATGGAATATAGAGAAAAAAAGGAGTAAATATAATCTCTTACATATTTTGGAGAAAAGAAATGGCAGAGAAAAAAAAGGAAAACCAGTCACTTCAAGATAAGTCTTATAAGCTATGTAAAACTAGATCTAATTGTCTGCATCAAAGTTTTATTCATGCTTTATCTTGATGAGAACTTTGTAATGTACACTTGAGGGAGATGAAAGTAAAGCAAACTTGCCTTAAGTGCAGCTATAATCTTGGGGTTTGTTACTGAGTATTGAAGGGTGGAGGCAAGGTGGTGTGTTCCTTTTAGAAGGTGGGAATGTTTGTTGTCACATTTTTTTTCTTAGCACACTGCACAGAGGAAGTGGACTGCTTGCAGTAGAACATTGCTCAAAGGTCAAGGGTGGTGATCCTTCCCTTCTGTCCAGCAGTGGTGAATGTGAATTGCTGGGCTTCTCAGTACATTAGAGACAGGGATACACTGAAAAGAGTCCAGTGGAGGGTCACAAAGAAGACGTGGGTACTGGAGCATCCCTCCTGTGAGGAAAAGCTAAAACAGAAACAACTTATAAATTCCTTTAAAGGGAGAGGGGCAGGACGTATGCCAGCCATCCTAGTTGAATTTTGAGTACTGTTTAAAGAACCTCAGCAAATCATAGCAATAGGCAGGTAGAGAAAAGAAGTTTGTGGAACTGAGTGTTTTACTTGGTTATCAGAAAGTTGTCTTTCTATGTTAACTTGCACATGGTGAAAGCCCTGATGTAGTAAAACAGTCTGAAGTTCTCATATGTGTGTGCTTTCATTCTCTGTCAGCCTTAATATTTAATTTTCTTCCTTGTTAATGGTTGATTTTGGCTTTCTGGAGCTTTCATCCCTTGGGCTTGAGGTGCTTGCAATCTTCTTGAAATTGAGTTTGTATGAAAAATAGTTCAGTGTCATTAGAAGAGGTTGATAAGTGTTATTTAAAATCAAAGCTGCCTTCAGGAAAACACAACAAACAGCACTTGTGTGTCTTCTAATTATTTTTTTTTTTCTTTCAAGACCTTTTCGGTAAAAATCACATACAGGAGTAGCCTTCATTAAGATTAAATGCATTTGGGTGGTGGCAGAAATCTTAATATTAAAACAGTTTTAAAAGCCTTTACTGATTACATGCAGGTCTTCTATGAATAATGTTAAGGTAAGAAGCTTGTGCATTTGTAGTAAAAGTGAGCAAAATGAAAAATTCATGAATTTGGTGGAGGTTTCTAAGTATTCAAGGCACAGGTTACAGGCAGTTGTTAAGGCAAGGGCTGCCCAAGCTTTGGTTTTTAGGAATCCTGGTGTGTATGTTTGCACCTTGAATGGGAACTTGACTTTGTAAAAGCACAGCTGATATTCACAGGTTTGGGTTGCACTGTGCTTTCAGAATCCAGAACAATATGCTCTGTTGCAGTCAGCCTTGTGTGCACTGTGTGTTCTCAGTGATTGTGTCAGCGCTGGTTTTCATCATTGCAGGCTCCTGTTCCCATTGAAAGTCTGTTGGTTGAATATTTAACTCCTGTACCTGAGGATGGTGAATATTGATGGAATAAAAGTACTTTTTTCCATGTTTAACCTATGCGTTTAACCAGTTTTGATACCAACACAGTTTTCAATATCATATTTATTCCTGTTTCAAGAAATCATGACCTTTTGCATTAAAATTATTATTAAATCTGGTATTATAAGTGGACATTAATACTATTTTCATCTTTACCTGCACAAATCTTGTGTAAATCTGAAAGGTTCCCTTTAGGAAATTTCTTCTTAAACCCCTTTGTTTTATGAGGATCAGTGTGGATGCCTCAAATGCCACAAAAACCATGCATAATAGGGATGCTTTTAAAATATTTGTGACAAACTATTCAACTTCTTTCTATTGCTTAGGAAGGGAATGTGATATATGATTACTTGAGCTACTATAATCCAGAAATGATTTTGGTGTATGTTTATTCTTATATTGATTGTGAGCAATTGGATGAGCATTCTTGAATTTGGACAAAGTTTGCCAATTTAGTGTGCGTCTCTCAAAGCAGTCCCTTGTTTTGTAAAAATAAATTGACTTTGTTTCACTAGACCCATGCCTTTTGTGTATAGAGTCTCACTTAGGCAGTTAGTGATATATATATATATATTGTGTGAGGTCAGTATGCTTAGAAAAGAGACAGGTGACATCAAAATAAGGAAGGAGCACATAGCAAGCAAACAGCTTGCTTGAAGTCTTGAAAGAATTGCAGATTTATGTGCTATTTACATGTTGTAAGCATTCCACATAAGAGCTACTTTACACCATCTATTCTTTTAGATACAGGTTTTAAAAGCAGCAGCTCCTGGTGGTGTTTGTGGTGCTCTGAAAACTGCAAGTGAAGGGAGTCTTGAATTGCAGTAGGATTACAGTTCTACCATATTGGATAGCACTCCCACTTCTATTGGTTGTCCTCTATTCTTACCAAAATTACTCCAGAATGTTGATCTTTGTGGTCAACAATTAGATGAAATGGCAGTTAAGTATAATATAGTAAGCTTCCTGCCCTTTGCCACCAACATTGAGACTTGCTATGGAGAAAAATAACTGTAAAGAGCAACTCCAAGTGACCAGTTCTGAGTCAGTGTCTAGACTACTAAATGAAACATGCCTGGAAACTTTCCTTGATGCTTAGGGCCAGCTGGCACAAAAGGGTCTGTTTGTGCTGGTGTGTGCTCACCCACTAAAGCAGAGCCTGCATGCAAACCGTCAATTTGAAGGGTTCGCAGACCTTTTCACTGCTGAATAGTGCCTGGAAATTGGCTGGGATACTCTGGGTTGATGTGTGCCAAAAGCATGCCAGGGAGTATTTTAACAAATTGGTGGTTGTCTCTTTCAGTGATCAAGAACACTTCCTGACCTTGCCTTCCTTCTCACACTTTTTCTTCCTGTTGGGAAGCTGGTGAAAGAAAGGTGAAAGAATAAGCAGGAGTAAGAAGACACACTTTAAAACTTCTCTGTGAAAGAAGCAGTAGCTCTTAGAGCAGTGCTGCTTCACTTTAGTCCGCTTTAGTCAGTTGCTAGCTGGTATCTCTAGAGGAATGCAAGAGAAGCAAGTGGAACCTAGGAGGAGTGTTAAAAGGGTTTCAGATGTCCTGCTGACTTTGAGGAATTGGATGTTTTGCTGAAAGGTCTCAAAAGGTTCTTTTGTTTTGAAAAAGAGTCTATCAAATACTTAAGTATTTTTCATTGGAGAAGTTTCATGTCGTGGTGATAGTATATTAAAGGGAGTAGTTGTTTCAGGAGTGCAGTGTGAAAGGCTGTTTTAAGGAGATAAGTAATTGTCTTATCTAATGTTTTCACAACATGCAGGAAGAGAACCATAGGCTTGGTAGGCCCTCCTCATTTAGAAGAAATTAAGATAGTGTTTCATTTGAATATACAGTAACTTTTGGTTTGCATTTATGTTGTGCAAAATCCTTTATTTACTAAACATTTTTGTCAATTACAAGTCTGTTTGCTTAGTGTATTTACTAAATGGGGAATGAGCACAGGTATCCTTGTGCTGTCCTTAAAACTTTCTAAAGGTCATCCCCAATGCCCTCAATCTGTTAAGACTTTATTTTACATGAACACTTTCATCTTTTATTTTTACAGAGGATGACAAATAGCAGCAGCTCCCCTAGCCTTCTCAATGACAGTGCCAAGCAGTATGCAGGCCATGGTAAGTATGTTTAAAGTAATATATATAAAAGCGTGTTGGAAAATTTGAGAGATTCACAAAACTGAGGCTTAAGGGAGTGTTACTTGTTCTTGGATTTTGAGATACAGCAAAACTTTATTTTTTAAAGATGATGGTGTAATGAACTCATGAATTTTTAGCCTTTTCTTTGCTGTGGGGGGAAAAACTTAGTCATTATCAGTCTTGTCACTTTAAGTGAAATGTTAGTTTGGATATCCACTGTAAAGCACAGTGGATATCCAAACTAAACTTAAGCATTTTTGTTGCTTCACCATAGTATCCCTTTTTGTGACGCTTCTTGGATAAGTTATTCCATGGGATTACTGTATAGGTGTTTTCTGTTAAATTTAGGGTGTGTGGATTTTGTAAAATGTCACATAACTGCTGATTTTTAATAGCTATTCAGTTTTGTCTTGCAGGCAGTACTTTGCCTCTTATTTTTTTCCTTGCTATAGGAACATGTTTTATATACATGATTTTCAGCTGAAGAAAATGTCTTGATAGTGGAGGCCTATGTACTCACTAAGTTATTGTGAAGGCTGTATTGAGCTTTTTATGTGCTATTCAGAATCACTACAGATTATTTCAGCTGTAGCTGTTAAATTAAGCTCTTTAAAGAAGAGGGTGCTGCTCCCTTATGGCAAGGACATACATTTAAAATAAATTTCTGCTTTGAGAATTGCTGTGTAAATTATGCTAGAACTCCATTTGCATGTCTGACCCTGCAGCTAGTCTACTTACTAGGGTTGTAGTTTTTTAAGCATGGTAGTAACTACTATAAAATGAACTTTCTTGAAAGTGAAAATTTGCAGGTATTTTCTTGTTTTTTCTTTCTAGTTTATTTTCAGTAGTCTTTGAGATTAACTCTGCTTCTTTTGACCCACTGAACAATTAGCTATTCAAGGCAGTGGAGGTCTCCAGTTCTAAATGCAGTCAGAGTTTGACTGTGACAGGCTAAATAGTAATGGTGATGCATGTCAAGGAGAGAAACCACACCAACTTTTAGAAACCATTTTAAATTTTGTCATATCTCAGATCCTTTGTCCTCTTTCTCCCTGGCTCTGCCAAGCAGTGTTTCATTTGTAGAATTGCCCTTTTAGGGAATATTTATTGTTGAACAAATGCAAGATAAATTCTCTGTTAAGAATTTATTGTTGAAGAAAGTGTTTCATCAAAACACCAATGTTTTCAGCTGGCAGTCATGTGCTAATTTGACAGTTTTAGCCATGTAGTTTGGAGTTTTAAGTTGCATCTGTGAATGTTACACAGTTTTTGATACTTCAACTCTGAAAAAGATGAATTGGAACAAAGAAAAAGCAATAAAAAGTTAATGTAATGTGGACTTCTGCTATCCTCGATTCTGATTTAAATTTGACGTGCAGAACAGTGACAGGACAAGCAAAATTCACATCATTATTTGTAAGATGTGTTGCACAGAAGATTGCTAATTTTAGGTAACTGGAGATCATAGAATCATAGGATCTTTTATGCTGGAAAAGACTTTTTAAGATCCAGTCCAACTGTTATCCCAGCGTTGCCAAGTGCACTGCTAAAGCTTTTGCTCAGTGCTACATTTACACAATGCCCCTAGGGATGGTGAGTCATGCACTTGCCCTGGGCAACCTCTTCCAATGCTTGTCAGGCCTTTCAGAGGATCTTCTGGTGAATTGGAAACATTATAATGTATCATCCACAGGGTTAAAAATGACATGCAAATGTAAGGAGCACTTTAGAACAGGTTTTCTGATCAGATGAAGGCTGTGAAATGTTAGGTGGCCTTTAAATAGTGTCAATAGCAATTAAACATACTGAATTCTGGTAATGAGCACCATTTCAATTAAGTAGTTGCACAGAATCTAACAAATGCTGGGAGTTTTAGCAGTGTGATTGCTAAACTTAGCTTTGTCAAAAGGATTTTTCCATACAGAAATAAGTTAAAAAGTATAACATTTTATTTAGTAGAGTATATATATGTAACACCTTGGTTTTACATTGGTTTTATAGATCCACTAACTTCACCAAATTCATCCTTGTTTAATGACTTTGCTGCCCTCAGCGTATCTCAAAGGAGGAAGGTAGGCAACAATTAAATCATAAGTAGCATATTTATGTATGAGTTGACAGGGAAGAAGATCTGGAATAACTTGAAATGCTGCATGAAATAAGGATAATTCTTCTGATGTTACTAGATTTATTTTAATGTGTTGCTGCTGATATAAATAAGATCTTACTACTTCATTTTTGCTACATCAGATCAGTCAGCTGTTGCAGATAAGAAATACTCCAGGCACTTGTAAACTGAAGTTTATAGAATATGAAACCCAGTATGTAGCCCATTGAATTTGAAAACAAATTATTTTTATTCTAGTAAGGGTCATGTAATCTGCAAGCCTTTATGGGAGCAAGATCAGAATACGTTAAGAATCAATTCTCCCATTTCTTTGTACATTATGATAGTAATTAACAGTTTGAAATGCATTTAGGTTAAAAGACACTGTTATCATTGGGAAGTGAGAGTTTGGGGGTTTTTTTCCGTCCCTCTAATTTGTATTGAGAAATCTTTCCTTTGCTGAGGGCTAGACAGCATCTTCAAACATCTTTGACCTGCAGCTGTGCAAGTTGTGGTGTTTTCCAGTTATGCACTCAGTGGCTGAAATAAGAGACAAAAATTTGATTATGTGAGAGTTTTGTCTCATTTTCATGAACTTATCAAAACCAGACATTATCTTATCCCAACCAATTAAGTTTTATTTTCACTGATGACTTTCATGTTCTCTACTATTAGCCACGTTATCCTGAGCTTTCATGTAGTAAATAATGAAAGCAAACTACATCAACATGTTCTGTATTATTCCTGCAGGTGAAGATTGCGCTTAAAGATAATTGCTATAGTTGGTCCATCACACTGGTTTTTAAATATAAATGGTGTTGCTGAACGTTAATTTTCTAATATTACAATGTCTCCAAACTACATGGAATATCTGCATTGCTCTTTTCCTTAATGCCAGTACAGTGTGCTGAGAGTTGGAAGTAAAGAACTATAAATGTGTTGCTTATCCACTTCCAAGGCTGGTAAAAATGAAAAAATAATTGTACATTCCTCCTTAACACAGGCATTGAGAGCCAATATATACACATATGTATGTATATACTTGGATGTAAATTTGTGCTTGTGTGCAAACCACATGCACCAAAGAAAATAAGCTGTCAAACAGAAGTATTGCAAGAATGACTGCTCTCTAAAAAGACTTCAAAGTTAAGCAGTACAAAGTGAAAAACAAACCAATTAATGTTTGCTTGTAAAGCACAAATACCTCAAAACTCAAATAGTGTTTCAGCCTGCTTTCTGACTTCATGTATTCTTTCCTCAAGAAAAATGAGCAAATTAAGGCGCTGGCTGCTAAAATAGTATTAAGAATAAGTTTTAGCTGTGAAATTGAATAACTTGGTTATTTTTTCTGGTTAGCATTTCAGCTATAACTGGCATTAATTTAAAGAGGTTTGTATTTTTCTTTGCATAATAATTTTTTTTTTGTTATGACTGCTATTTTGTAATGTATGCTTGTATTAAAGGTTGTTAAATACTAGTAATGGGGAAGTTTGGATAAAATACTATTTGAGCTGTGTAAATCTAGGCATCCAGGCTCCCTCTATTGTCAGCACAGGGAGATGAATAGTTTAAAGAAACATTTAGCTTTCTCTGAGAAAAATACTTTGGAAATGACCAGATGTTAATGATTGCTTTAAGTGGACAAAAATTGATTGCTAAAGTTATGAGAAATTAATAAGCTTTATGACTGACTTTTGCTGCCAGTCAATACATTGCAAGTAGTTACGATGTAGTTTTAAAATATTTTTAGTATTTTTATTACAATATCCAAATTGTCTGAAGTGATTTCCTTAAAAGCACTAAATGCTTGAGAACCAGGTATTTAAAACCTTGTGTGATTCCCCTCTACCCCATTAACTGGAGTTTGTTTGGAGCTTGAACAATGAGGTTTATTAGGCCAGTGCTTGGTGCCTGCTGTATAAAGGGAGCCTTGATGACTAGTTCAAATGTACATGTTTACAACATCTACTGTTTGAAAAAGTCTCCATTATCTTATTAAGAGCCCAAGTCTAAGGTTTTGTTTGTTCTGAACTAGCTGGCAAAACCAGCATTTCCTTCGTTTATCACTGACTTGGAGGACAGATATAATACAGTCTTGGTAAGTGAATAAAGAACAATTGCTTTCCTTTAAAAATATCACAATTCTAATTTGTAATATTTTGAAGTATTAAGTTATTTAGAACTATGTAAAAACTGCATGTTTGTGTTGTGTAAAACTGAACAGTTTCTGTAAAAGCATGTACTATGTAGTTCTGTTAAGCAAGTTTATTGATTGTCTCTGGATATTGCTGATCAATTTACACTGGCAGCCCTTTAATAATGGGCAAGCCATATGGAGAAATATTCACAATCAATAAAATACTAAACATAAGTTGATGATTGTAATTCTGAATATCCTTACTTTTTAATTGGACAGTATTTTTGAAGCTAGTTAGTATGACAGAGCTATTTAATTTGCTTTTCATTATTTGATATTTAGAACCATTCTACTTTCTGTTCAAAAAGTAAACATAGTCCTTGAATTTTTATGAACATTCTTGAGATAATTATCTCTTTTTAGAAGTTATTAAACTGCATTTCAATTTTAGATTTCAGGAAAGCTAAGATTACTGTTTAAAGACATTTTTATAGGATACTTAAAATGAAATCAAAGGAGCTAAGTATTTCAGTAGATTGAGCCTTGGTGGAGGTTCTGTCAACTGTAAAACCTTCTGGATTTACTGTCTGGTTATTGTAACTCCACATGCAGTAAGACAAGCAACCCTAAAGTGAATTTCCTATAAGAGATTTTTAGGTAAGTATTAATCTACAATGCACAAATAGGATTTGTGAAGCATGGAACAAAAGCTAGAGTTAGTAATAGACTAACACCCTTTCCCAAGAATAATGATGTCATGCTTTTTAAATTTTTTTTCTTTAAATACATGTTATGCTTGTTAAAAATACGGTGGCATTCTGAACTTGAACTTCTGGATGTTTTTCTCAAGTTGACTGTAGCCATTATCTAGAAAAGTGCTCCTCTCTAAACCTGAAATGATCTGTTTGGAAAAGTTCTGTCTTTCATTTTGGTGCTTCTGGTAAACAGTTCATAAAACTTGTGTGACATAACTGATCAGAATTTGCTATCAGGGACATGACAGGTTAATGCACTAAGACGAAAATATATTATGAAACTTTTGTTTAGAATTGTTCTGAGACTGTTGCCACCAATCCAGGCTAAAAGGTTCCTGTGCTTGTCACTGGTCAGCCTTACAGGATAGTGAAAAGCATTTACTTTTACATATTAATTTGTTTTTTCATACCTTCAATCCTCATGAAAACTGAACTCTTAAGAAAAGTTTCTAACACTGACTTATTTCCATTTCATTTTTTTAATTGTTCGGTCATACCTAGAGGAGGTCCATTAAGGTGAGAATAACTTCAGTTCACAGGCTGCAAGGGGTGAACTAATTGCTGAACTGAACAATTCTATAAACACAATTTTAATGCTGCTTTTTATGTATTTTCAAGAAATTTTTTTCTTGAATGCCTTCCATTGGTTTTAGGTGAGTAAAGACAAGGACAAAAACTCTAGATTGGAAAGGAAGGTATAAGAGAGATTGTCTGAAGTGAAGTTCACCCCAGACAGGGTGCAGCTGTTGAGCGCCATCTGTGGAGATTAACAGCAAGGGAGACTGACAGCAGACTTAATTAATTTACTTTGATCAGCAGAAATAAATGTGCATAGAAAATTATTTTAAGCAAAGACTACCTGTAAGCCTAGTACATAAGTGCAAGCGTTTTAAGGAGTATGAGAAGAGTTTTACTTCTCAAGTTAAAAGAAAACAATAAAGATAACTTCAGGTCCTGTGGATATTAAATTCTGAAGACTTAAACGGTTGCTATTTTATTTTTGAGTGTCCTGCCTCCCATCTAGTTTTGTTACCTGTTGGGAAACTGTATTTCTCTCCAGCTTCCTGTTTCCAGCTCTATCTTGACACCTCTAATACCTGATCATTATCTAGTTCAGTGGTGTTCATTGAAAAGCTGTATGTGTCATGTCTGGTCTTGCTGAATTTACTTTTAATGAAAATGTGTCGAGACAGTTTTCACCTTTCAGAGCCTCCTGCATACGATCTCAGAAGCACGAATCATGTTCTGATGAGTTGAGTGGTAATGATCAAGCATCATGTCACTGTGTTCTGAGACAGAATTATGGGTACACAGACTCTATAATGTACCTGGGCTAAATTTGTATTTCAAACCTAAATTTTTCCTTCTGGGCTTTATGCACCCATACTGCAATAATAAAACATGATAGTTGGTGCTGAAAACAGTTATTGCAGCAATGCAGAAGGACTACGTTTTATGAGAAGACTAATGAATGTTTGTAGGTAGTACTGTGCTCTAAAATGTTTTCCAAGGATATAATATAATGTAACCTGCTTTACATTTTTTTCCTGGAATAGTTAGTTATTGGAATTGTTCCTTGGTTGTATGCTCTTTCTGTCTTAGTTGTTACTATTTGGATAAATATGTATTTTTCACTTCTAAGTGTGACATTAGAGGAAATATTATTTTCTTTTATTTTTGTGTGTGAATTAGTGATCAGTATGATATATAAGTCAAATTATAAAAGCATTTCCCTTTAAAAATATGTAACACTTATACATTTTGCTGCCTCATCCTTTTTTGTATTTGAAGTCAACTTCAAATGTAACTGATAAGCTGGATGCTTTTATTTATATTTACAAGCTTTGTTTGATTCTTGCTATGACAAGGTGTATGTAGTCTTTAAGAGTGATTTGCAGTAAAATAATAAAAATTTTTTTAAACTTGTGCACACATTAGTTGAAGGCACTGTACAAATATTTAAGGCAGCTAGAAAATATACCACTTTTGAGAAATCATGCCTATTAAAGACCAGAGTAAAAACTGCATCAGTCTTTAACCCTCTTACCTATATATTTGGTAACTATGCATGATTTTCCCACTTTTTGTAAGTTACAAAAAAATTTCTGTCCTATTAAAAGAAACCTTTAAACACCAAGAAAATCTGTGGTTTGCCCATAATGTTCATTTAGTAGTGGAGTTTTTGAAAGTACATCTTGGGGTGGTGGTACTCTGAGAAGTCTTCGCTATAATTAGAACTGTCTACTTTAATGGTGGTAGAAAAAAGTCTGCTTTTCCACCAGTTTACATCAATTCAACAGATGATATGAATTTCTTAGTAAAGAAGTTTGTCAATATAATTAAATCCATGCCAGGATTTAAAGCTGTGGTAATTCATACCTCATCGCAGCATAGTTATGCTGCAAAATTGATGAGAAAGCATTTGACTTATGTCAGTTTTGCTGCTTCTGAACTCTTCAAGATTTTCATGCCTTCAGCATATCTACTCATGGAAGAAAATATTTTAGTATGTTCGCCTGAAAAGTTTCCCTTAGCTATGGTTTAAAATATCTGATATAGTGCCTGATCTATTGCATCTCTAAAATTTGTTTAAATCAAGAAATTTTTTTTTGCAATGATCAGATATGTTGTTCTAGAATAAGACACACTTCCATGCCAAATGTCACACTCGAGTTTTCTTGGGATAGAAGAATGCATTTTGTTTTCTCTCTGTATGATGCTTTTCAACTAGTGAAAAGTATTGTACAGATACTTTTATACAAATGAAATTCTAACCTCAGCCAAACCCAGGTTTTCATGAGCAATCTGTATGGAAGGGTGTCTAGTCTGTTGAATGTGTGTAATATCAATGTATAGTATTCTAAACTCCAAACTTGTGAGCATTACAAATAGTAGTCTTCTTTTTTTCATAAGGGAAAAAAACCTCCACCCAAAAACAAATAGCAGCCAACCACACAATTATTTTTAAGCTGTTGACCAAGCTCCTATTCAGTTGTTTTTGTAGATATCAAAAATTAAAAAATTGGTTCTGGCCTTCAGAAGCGGAGATAAAAAAACCACAAGAGTGGTCTGCCTGTCTCCCACTTCCCACTGGTTGTAATAAAAAAGGAAGAGTAGAGAGGGTATTTTGGTTAGCAGTTATTCCAATCCATGTAAAGGGGTATTGCAGCTTTATTGGCTACAAAACTTAAACAGTTTAACAGTTAATATGAAAAAGAAAAACTGTCTTTTAAGTTTAAAAGTCTGTTAGGATATTCCTGTTGACCAGAACTCAGGTTCAGGTGTATCACTTCACTGGGTTCAGTAATAGACAGTAACAGAGTTGTATTCACAGTTAAGGTACTGCTTAGCTGATTGTGCCTGTAAAGCTTTGGGCTCAATAGTGTATTGAAGTTCATATCTATGGCTTGGTGTTTCAAATACTGGCTTATTCCAGCTAATCAATTGTTGGATGAAAGTAGCAATAAAGACACCAAGAACTTCTGTTTTGGTTTTCGTTTTAAAGGCATAATAAGACAGACATTACTCCTTTTTCAGTAGACTGGCAGCCTAGCTGAGTGTTTAACCTTTTTTTCTAATGGTCTCTTTGCCATTAATTTAAAAAAGATTAGGCCTTTCAAAAGTCAGCGTTGAAATTTAAAATTGTGTCTTGCATAATTTTGGTAGTCTAGTAAGTAGTACAAGAAAAGTGTGACTTTGTGTATTTTTAAAATTTTCTGTTTGAGAATGTAATTTTTTTTTTGTATGTGCGGATACAATCAGCTCGTCATCAACAGATGAGCCCTAGCTAATGCTAGTGTGATAACTTTTAGCTATAGTAATTTAAGGTAATGCTGCTTCATTTAGCCTGTGATGAAGAAGGCTTAAAATGACTTCTCTTTGGTTTGACAGTAGAAGCACATAGACAGCATTACCATAGCTCAGACTCTTCACAATACTTTGAAACACAATAGCCTGCTCATGTTTGGATAGTAGACTTAATTGGGTATGTTTTGGTACTGAAAAGGGCTTGTAAATCTAAAATTCAAAGCCTGCTAGAGGTAAATGCATTTTAAGGAACAGAAATGTAATTTGGGACCTGAGTGTTCCTAAAAAAAATAAGTTGCAGATCTTCAGTAGAAGAAAACTTTGCAATTGTTTACTTTGATTTGTCAGCTTATCTAGACTTAAATACTGCATGAAAGTCATTATAGTTTGAATGTTTATAGGTATTTTCTTGCTTAAATTTATTCCTCTAGGATAGCCATGGAACATCTTACACTAGAGTTCAGTTTAATCCTGAATTAAAAAAGGGGAGTTTGATATTGCCCCCTGTCCTTGAAAAAGGAGGAACTAGGGGCAAAGGTACTGTTACAGCAAATAGTAGGAAGAAAATAGAGTTGCTGAACACATTCCCAAGGTTCTTGTTGAATGAATGAGAACCAAATAATTAAACTGACTTGAGGAATACTTTTTAGCATGGGCTAGTGAAGTTAATCATCATTAGTAGTGTTCTCACACGAAGATGCTACTTAGGAAGGACTTTCTGGAGTGCCTCTCTTTTGTTTCAAGTGTAATGTTTTTCAGACTTTAGGGATTTATCTTTCCTAGTAATTATGCCAACCAGTAGGCTCCTATCATTAATTGCTGGCAGTAGCTTGGTTCTGCAGGGCAAGGGTTATAATTATTAGCTATGGTTGAAAATGCTTGCCCTTCTCACCCTTGGGGAAACTAAGCTGTTGCTGGCAATTAAAGGTAGTTAGCTGTTCCCTGCCTCATGTAAACATTTGCAGCCAGTAATTACTACATCTGAACAGTTTTTTTACCTCGTAGACTGTAGGGAATGCAAAAAACCAACTGTTTTTGTAAACATCCCAGAGAAATTGTCCCCAGGCAGAAAAGTTTGCTAATTTGGGTAATTTGTCCAGATTGTCATGCCCTCTGTGTTTTAGGTAGATATATTTACATACTTACATATATATATATATATATATATATATATGTATGCATATATATATATATATATATATGTATGTATGTTCAGAAATGATCAGTGGTTGATGAGTTCTTGCTCATTTTAAGGTGACCTGTTTGTGTTGTTTTATTTCCTGCTGCTCTGTGTGGAGGTCAGGGATATAGCAAGGTTGATACACTTACTGAAACTTCTCGATCTATTTGCTTTTCCTTCTGTTGAATCTCTCCTCTTGGCAGATACTGTTTTCTGATTACCTTTAAATTCAGATTGCATTTCTAAATCAGATCCAAGTTTGCTCATTGAGAACAAGTGTTATTTACAATGACTTTGGTGCACATAGACTAAAATTTATTTCCAAATTTAATATTGTCTATTCTATCTTCTAATGTCTGTCTAAATAAAGATATCTTGACCTAGCAATCTCCTACTGTTTTATGATAAGTAGTGAAAGGAAAAAGTGTTTCTTTAGATTCATCTAGTGCTTAATTTCATTTTTTATTACAAGTAAGTAAAGAACTGCTACTACTGGAACATTAATTAATATTGTCTCTATATGATCTTTCATAAAGCCTAGAATACAGTTTCCTCCTGTTGTCTGGAATCTGAATCCTGTTGTGACAAAAATAGTCTTCCTCCAGATTGGCTTATGTCCTCCTTTGTTTTGGTTCTCCTTTTCAAAATATTTGTAGACAGCCAGTAACTATTCAAGATGAGAAGAACCCTTTGTGAATGGAAGTATGTTTGGGCACTGGCTTGTAGTCCAATAGTCTGAGGCAGACTGTGCCCCTGCACTTGGTAGAGCATGGTGGGAGAGAAAGAGAGAGGGGAAAGCTTCCAGGGAAACTGTTACCTGTCATTATATTGTTTCCAATAGTTGGCCTAAGAAAAATACATACTGTATTCAAACCCTGCCCTAAAGTCCAATCTTGCTTGAATGTCCAGCATCTCAGCTCTAATGGCTTTGCAGGTTAGAATTTTAGTAGTCTTTCTGATTTACTGAGATAAGTTGCCCAATAGTTGAGTGTTTCTCCAAATGAACAACCAGTATTTAGATTTACCATGATCGGGTGTGTGTTTGAACTGCAGGAGGACTTTGTGCTACCCATCGCAGATTTCTAATTGGTATGCTTAAATTCAGTCTTGTTTATTGTTACTATGTTTGGTTTACTCCTCTGTGGAGTTTATTGCCTTTGTAGTTCACAGTCCATGTTGGTATCCTTGGGTGTTTTTTGTTGTTTTGTTTGTGGGTTTTTTGGAGGGGTTGCTTTGTTTGGGTTTTTTGGAAAATGAGGTACTGTTGACTCTACTGAGTTTTAATTCTTTCCAAAGCTTTCAGCCTAAAAGGTTCCAGGAAAGTAGAGGAGAGAATCTGTTCAGGTTTTGTTTTTGCAGCCATTTTATGGTAGTTTTGTTCTGTGTTTTACAAATTGTTTCTGTGTGAGTGGGAAATGTTCTCTGATTAGATTACCTCATTTCCTGAGGTATAATTTGTAAAGTGTGTATGAAGGTACATGTTGCTAAGATTTCCAAGGTGCTAGGTGAAGTAGATACCTGAACAAAGGTAAGTTAAGCCTTGATTACCTAGAGTGATCTGTATTGAGATGATAGTTGCACTGTCACATAAAAATGCCCAAACAAAACCCCACAGCAAAAGAAAACCAGCCAACCCCTGCAATTTGATCCAGTTATTGATATAATTGGCGTAAAAGGCCCTGGTCTAAATAAGCATAGATGCTAAAATATTTATTTTGATGATATTTACTATCTAGGTAGATACATATAGGTTTGGAAGCACAGGGAAATCTTGAAAACTTCTGTACATTACCTGTTTGAAAGTATTTAACAGATTTTCTTTTTTACAGTGTGCCTTTTGAATTTAATGTTCATATCATTCTTTATAAATAGTTCCATTTGTAGAGATCATTGCCAATGTAGTAGAAATGTCACGGTTAATGAGGTGCAAGTAATTCCTGCATGTTAACTTCCTCAAATGTGTTTTATTTTCTCAATTTTATGACAGTTCCCAGTGCATTTGTCATAGTAATTCTTGTCTGTTTTCACTTAAGACAGTAGCTGAAGTTATTTTTTTTAAGTACTAACCCAAGCAGGAATGTTTTTCTCAGAGTTCTGCTGCAATTGGCTACTCAGTTTTACCTGATTTTTAAAAGCAAATTTTCAGGAGATGAGTCATGGCAAATTTGAATTTAAAATTTGTTTGGTAGAAATTTCAAAGGAGGTGTTCATTATTATGATGTGATTGAAGGTATTTATTTTGAAAACATGGATTTTTTTTTTTTTTAACAATTTCTCATTTGGACAGAATTTCCAAATTTTGTGCATTATTTCAGTGGCTGACTTGTAATGGATGATTTTGCTTACAAATAATTAGTAGTCTCTGAAGTTTATTTTCTTTTAAATTTTTTTAAAGCATTATTTATTGTAACCAAATGGTCAGGATTGAAAGGAAACAGTCTCAGTTAAATTTTACTTGCAAATTGTTTCCTATTCCACCAATCCAAAATCATATCACAATGCAATACCTATTTTAGTGTAGCTTTAGGATGAGGGTTGTTAGGAGTGGCCTGGTTTCTCTCCTTCTTTTTCATAGCCCAGGAAGTATCGACTGGGAATGCTGGATGAGAGGATAGTTCCGGTGGGATCAAAAGCAAGAAAATCAAAGAACCCTATTGGCTGTCTGGCTGACAGGTGTAAAACAGGAGTACCCATCAATATGGTTTGGTGGAACAGAGTCACAGAAAACAATTTACAGGTAAAATTATTTTTTACTAGTAATTTTTTCAGTATTTTGGATGTTTATTTTTAATTCTGGAAAATGTTAGAAAGAGTTACTCCAAGTATGAGTTAAGATCAAATATTTATTTCACATAATAGACACAGTGGTCCTCTAAGAGAGTGATTTGGAGATATTTAATTAGCTCCACCCGTTGCTGAGCTATGTGCTTTACTTGATTTTGGTATAATCTGCGGAGAAGGAGCAAAAGTAATCATTTAATGTATTCTAAAAGCAAACAACCACAATATTTAATTCTCACCTGAGGAAGATTTTTACTGGTAAAATTAGTCATTGTTGTTAAAATGATTGACACAATGCAAATAGATGTCCTCAGTACAGAATTTTAAGACATTGCCATCATGATCAGAAAGTATAAATTTTTAATTTTTATGTTGGGATAGTTTATACTTCTCAGCTTGCTTTGAGAAGTGTATGCTACTCTTACCATTACTTAACTTCATGCCTGAATCTTCTTCAGCGCTGTAAGATGGGGGTGGTACAGGTGGATTGAAATATCTCTCTACTGAAGTAGTAGGTAATCCTTGGGATGAAAATGAAGAATAATTTTAGCCTAGGATGAATCTGCTTCATGTCCCTTTAAGTGAAATTTAGATGGAAATTATTACAGTGGTGGGAGCTGTACCACTGCTGCTAACTGTTTTCACTTGTGTAGTGCTTTTGATTCCTCAGAGATTGCTATTTTAGTCTTCTTATGACAGTTATATTATTTTTAGTGTTTTCTAAGTGAATTAAGTGGGTAAATTGATAACAGACTTGTAATTAGAACTTGTGGCACTTTAGGATTTTCTTTCAGTTCACTGAATTTCTGCCATGTAAGGGCCAACGTGACGCTTGTAGGAACTCCTTTCCACGCTGATACTAGTTTTGCATTATTTGATGTTTGGACATCTCTGTGTTACTGAAATGAACAGTCGTGGGCAGCATGATGTTGGCAGCATCGTGCTATGTTATCTAGGGACATTTGGACCTGTCTTGGCCCTTTTGCTGCTGGGGAGGCAGCATAGTCACTGAGGGAGAAAAGGTGAAGCTTTAAGGAAACATTGTTGGAAGGACCAGGTAAGCTCGAAGGACAGTGGTGAGACCCTGTGAAGCAGTACTGTTTTGAAGGCAAAGAAGATTGACAAACTGAATTTATTGTGTGTATCTTAGAGTGAATGTAAGTTGTAATTAAAGATAGTTGTTTTGAGAAGGGAGAAGCAGAAAATTGGTCTTCAGTTTTCAGGTGGACGTTAAGGTGCAAAAAAAGTCCTGTTTGCACTCCTGTCGTCTGTTGTTTTCTTGCTGTACAGTGATGCAACAAGCTTTGTTGTTAATCTACTCCATTTAGATTAGACACAAAAGGACTTACTGCTTTTGGAGGCTGGAGAGACAGTGGCCTGAAACTTGAAGCTTCTTGCCAGGAGCAGTTGTCTTCACAGTGCCTATGCGCTGTGAAGTATTGTTCAAAGTGTGGCACAGGAAAGGAAGCTCAAGGTCCCCATGCTTTCTGAGGTTGGCAGTGTTTGGGACTGGCTGCAGAGCACGTAGCTTTAGAAGGGTACAGTTCCAGGCTCCTTTATTACACCAGAATCCTGGCTGCAAAATGGATTAAAAGTATGCGTGGCTGAAGATTTTGTATTACATGATACAGTTGTGTTGCTTCCCATGGAGATGTGGGCTTTAACAAAGCATGAATAAGCACATGAGGTGGAAATATGAACAGAAGGATGTGCTAGCCATAATAAATAAGAAGTGGAGGAGAAACAGGAGGGATTGAAGAGCAACTGTGGAGTCTGGCAAGACTGAAGAAGGAAAGGAGTTAAAACTTGCATTGTAAAATAATTTAACTGTTACTCCTGCATGGCTATGAATTTATAATCTCAATTTGTTTTGTTTAAATATGGTGTTACAGTTAAATGATTAAAAGTGAAGTCTGCAGAGTGAATTGGACTCTGCATTAAAAAAGAAGAAAAAACCCAAATCAAAGTTTGTTTTGTAGTGATGTATCCTACCTTATATTAGGAAATGTCTTGAGCTACTATACTACCGCATGAAATATATTATAATAGCAAATGTTATCCTCCTTAGAATAGTAGGAATTGTTACATTTTAGTTATACGGATTAGTTCTTATACACCATCAAAACCTGATTTTTTTTGTTTCTTGAGCAAAAAATATTAATAGAAATGAAGTTTTTCAAGTATGTTGCATTAGGAGCATAGACCTCTAAAATGTTAGATGTTTTTACAGTACTTTGAAGGATTTTTGTTAAAGAAACATGAAAATATTACAAATCTAATTTTAAAGTTTACTTTTTAGTGAGATCTGCTTGCCAGTTGTAACAGGACTTCGCTAATAGTTTTGTCTGAGCCTATGGTCTGGTTTATAAACCAATAAATCTTTAGCCAAGTAATTTTACCCAGTTTTAATTAAATTGACTCTTAATTCTTCTGTGAGAGCAGTAGAGTTACATAAGTAATAATGTTGGCAAATTGAAATTTATTAGAGCCTATTGTTGGAGTGATGTGATGACTTGTCACAGTAATTATAATAATGTAGCATGTTACACAAATTCAATGGTGGGATAGAAAGATTTGCTTTGAAGTCCTTGGCAACCTCCCATGTCTTCTGGGTTGCTCTGACATCACGAAATGCATCCTTTCCTGAACTCATGGCTGACAAGGAGTCCTTGGAGGAATTGCAACAATGCTCTGTAAAGTCAATCTCCTCGTATAGAACCTCTGCCTATTAAAAAAACAACAAAGAAAGCCCAAAACCCAACAACAGCAACAAAATAACATGTTCAGCTCAATAAAAACTTCTGCATGTTTCTGTATTCCTAAGAGATACTATGAAAACTGTGACAAAAATAGATTGGTAAAGGAGTGCCCTGCTTTGTAGCATAGTTGTGGGTAAGTGGTGGTTTTCTGTAACCATTACATGATTATGTAATTTGGGGTGTCAGAACAGATCAGCATAAATTTGGAAGTGAAGGAGAACATAAAAAGAGAACAAAGAGGCTTGTATCCAGTTTCTAGCATGGTAAGTACATTAGCACATCCTTCTGAAATCAAATGAGATTGGCCTACTTTTTGAGTTAGGTCGCTGGCTTTGGGCTTTGGTTGAATGAGGAACCGGAACCAAGCTATTACGGCCTCTGAAGCTGATGTGGTGTCTCTGCTGCTGCTGCTGTACAGCTATGTTGAGAGATGCTGAATGAGAAATGAGAGAGAAGAGTGGTTTCCAGTATTCCTGTGGGATCCCTGCATGACTTTCCAAAGGCTTCATAACTTGTACATCCCTGTATTCCAGCTCACTTCAGTACTTCAAGGCACTTTGAGGATTCATTTATTAATTAGTACAGCATTGGGGTCTTGCAAGTTTATCACTGAGGAGCGTAAGGACAAATCATGTGTATCAAAGTTTATAATTGATGAAACAGGAATTTTGATTTTATTTCTGGATTACAGAAATCTCTTGTGTGCAGCTTCTTAACATACAGTAATGCCACATGCTGCTGTGTAGTCTTTCCAGTGATGGTCTTCAGCTTAGGTCCTTGGCTTGCTCTTTGCTTTCATCTGTACATTCTTTTACGGACCCTTGAATTATTCTGGAGTGGGTTTTTTTTTTTTTTTTTGTGATACTCATAGAATATTTTTTTACTCCCTTCCATGCTACATTTTAATTTTATTTTGTTTTAATACCTGTAAAAGCATAAAAGTCACCAGACAAATTCTGAGTTGACTGGTGACACAAATGAGTCATTTAATAGTCCTGGCCTCCTTTTGTACTTTTTTGGTTCCATCCTTAGTAATTGCATTGTGGCTAAAACCAGCCTTTATTTGGACTGTATTTTATAAAGTTTTATTTCACTGTGATGTACAGAAGTGTAGGAATTGTTTTTGTAAGTGGAGCTGGATGGACTCTGTCTTTGGAAGTTTCTTTGCAAAGCTGACTGAAAAGAGGCATGGACATAAAGAATCTAAGAATGGGGTATTTAGATGAAATTTCTTCATGGAATCATTCTGCAAATGCATGATAAAGAAATTCAGGTAGCAATTAGGGAAATTGCTTTACTGCTTTAGTTTGAAGCATCTTTATTAATATATTGGAAGAAGGTAGATGACATTTCAGTTGGCAAGGTTGAGAGGAAGAGGGAGTGATGGCAATTTTAGCAAAGGTGTCAGAAGTCACCTTAGGTGGTTTGCTAGAAATGCATAACGTAGCTGACACAGCTGTACTTCCTTTTCTTTTATGTTGTTAATTGAAGACATGTTGATTAGCATTTTGAAATTTTGTGTGTGCTTTTTTATGGGGTGTGTGCATTTGAAACTGAAATTAGACTTATTTAACACAATGCAGACAGTGCTAGTAGGCTTTTTTTATTGTTTTGGGTTTAGAAGTACATCTGCTACTTTTTAACATCCCAGTATTGCATTATCATTACATGATTCTGAATCATTACATGATTCATGAATGCATGCCCATTCTTCTGGTAACTCTTGAAAATTAATAACAGTTTTCAATACCCATTTTCTCTACATATTTTACCAATCCTGATTTATTCTGGCTTAAAATTTTAAGCCTCATCTAGCATGAATAAGTTACTTTATTCTGAGATGAATAATTAATTAGTAATTAAATGACATTTGTTTAAAAGCTGTACTTTTGCAACATTTAAACATAATACAGAATGAAGAAAATGTTTTCACTAAGAAGATCTCTAGATTATTTTCATTCTTATAAAAGTTTTAATTTTTTAATGTCGTCTTGGGAAGTCTGGTAGGGCTCAAATGGAAAAACTGTAAGAATACTTGGTTGGGTTCTAAAGCATGGTTACTATTTAAACAGATTTTCAAACTGACCATAGATCCAAATGTAAAGCTAAAACTGGAATTTATACTTTGTATTATGACTTGACAGAGTGAAAGTAGGATATTTTTCAGGCCAAGAATATAATACTTTGAATCATTAGCCACTAAGAATGTGGCTTTTCTAATTTTGGCATATTTGCATGGCCATTGCTGTAAAATGGTTATCTACAAAGATTCAAAACTAATTAAGATATTAAATATTAAAAAGCTAATAGTAATAGTACATTCCCTCACTTAGTTTGGTCACTTAATCTGGCCTCATTATTTTAATTATTTTCATGCAAGAAAACTCTTTTCAGAAAAAAGAATACTTTACTTTAGATAAAATGTCTTCAAAAGCATAGAAGAACCTTTTTAAGAACTGCAGCTTCACATAGATGTAATGAATTTAAATGTGGATTGGGGCTTAAGCTTCAAATTGTCTGAAAGTATTTGCTAGCTTTGACCACCAATCACTAGAATTTGCTGTATTACTTTGATTCACTTATTCTGGTTAGTGACTGTGGAACTTGAGTATTTTTCTATATTTAGAAAACAATTTGAAGATGGAAGGGTCTTTTAAAATTGTAACCAAAACTTAAATCACCTTTTTTACCAGTGGGAAAAGTCTTGGATTGCAGCTTCATGTTGGTAGCATCACAACATGAAGAGAAGTAAAACAGGCTTTCATGGTATAGGGTCTATCTTCATAAATCAAAGCTGTTTACTCATACACAACATTTTCATCAAAGTTATGTAAAAACAACTTCATCTTACTGAGCTTTGATGCTCCTCCTGAGTTGTGATATCAAATAATGGAATGAAACTGAATTTCCCTCACACTTGACCCATTACTGTTTGTAATTCTACAGCATAAACCAGATCAGCCTTAGCAGATTCCTGGGTTTGACTCTTTTACTTGGATAAATTAAAACACCTGAAGTGGAGCTCTTTCTTAAAGTGAAGCTGCATTTAAAAATTTAGATGGTCATAGGTAACTTTTAGTAAGTAAGTACCTTTTTGCAAGTAAGTAACATTTTAGTAAGTGACTTTTAGACAGAAAAACTGGTCTATGAAAATTTGCAGAATGCGATTAGAAATAAGAAGCATCTCTGTGTGATAGGAGTTTGAATCAGTAGGTGAAAATGATCAGATGGGATTTTGGGCATTCTCTCAGTTGTTCTAGGAAAGTGAGTTACCTTCCAGAAGGTGTCTTTTTCTCTGCTTGCATGCTCCTAGTGGCATGTCCCACCCTTGTTGCCTGGTTGACACAGTATTTAGATGTGATAGAGCTGTGGATGTGTCATTGCTACTTTTAGCAGTGGAAAAATGTAGATCTTGTACTTCCTTGGAATTGTGTTCTTTTAGCAAGATGATGCAAATTCTGTCCCTTGGTCTCCCAGTTGTTTTGTTTGATGGCTATTTAGCTCTACCACTGCTTGGAAAAGTTGTGCTTTACCACCTGTGTAATTTTCTTCAGTTTCAATGCAGATTTCACTGAATGGTTGCATGCCAGTTTTTATCTAGAGGAGCACTGTTCTTAGTTATTCATGTACCTAAATTCAGATAAATCCAGAATATTACCTTTTGAGTATAAATGAGTCAGTTATGTGTTTTCAGTCTGTATAATTCAACTTACCATTTGTTTTGCTGTATTACTGTATATCTTGTTTTCCTGAGGTGTGATTAAAGAGTTTTAAAATTCATGTGAACACTTTACCCATTTAAATGTTTTACTTCACAGTCTGCATATTTACTTGTAGCTGTTCCTTCAATATTCAGAAACATGCACATGTAAGGTGACAAATAAGGTGGTAGTTGATATCAGAAAGTGGATGGTGGTTAAAATTTACTGTGTGATTAAAGGTAGAATATTTTTGCTATTTGCTTTTAAACCTGGGCATCTTCTTTAATTTTACAACTTTGAGAACCTTCTTTTTCACTGCATTGAAATACATTAATACTATGATACTTGGCAGGAGTAATCAGATAAAGGTATTAAAAACCAGTTAACAGAAACTGTTCTCAAATACTTTCTTCACTGTCTAAATTGATGTTCACACTTCACTTTTAATTTGGCACTAACTTATTTCTCTGATGCCACTTTATATTGGTAAAATTAATATTGATAATTTAACAAACAGTTGATATATTTGGTTATTTTAAAACTGCCTGAAACCAAAATAGTCCAATATAATTTTCTGTAAAAAAATGTTATGGATTATTTTAACAGTATCCCTTGTCTATTGGGATCTGTTTCTGTCTTCTTATTTTGCCTAACTTGTTTAGACACTTTTGAGAGATAGTATGCAGATTGCTTAATAAACTAATTCCTGTAATTCAATAATCTTCAAGATTTTCAGTGTGTTCATGTAATAATTGATTTTATTTCTTGGCTTAATGTAGTTTTTGTTCTGCTCCTGTCATTTGTAATTCTCTGTCCAATGATAAGCTTTTTGCCTTTTGAGCTCTAACTGGGATTTTCTTTTTCTAACCCTCCCTGCCCCAATCAAACAAAAACCTCACCTCAAAGCAAACACCATGATCACAAACTACAAAACTGTCTGCACTGATTTTAATAGAGGTTAAAAATTGCTTGTGTTTGCTTTATATACTAACAAATACTGGATGTTTGGGCATCATTCTGCTTCTGGTTTTTTTCCATGGCACCAAATTAGACTTTATTATTAAGGGTGCTAGATTAAATAAAACAGGTAATTAAAGCAGAAGTTACCTTCACAAAAAAACTGAACAAACAGATCTATATGAAATAGAGGCAGGGATGACTTTTCTAGTAGGAATCATTTTTACTCCTTTAATTTTAAATTGCTAGATAGTTTGAGACAGAATTGCTGAAATCATGGGAGAACATTCTGTGCAGCTGTGGTAAAGCTTTCTCAGTGTCAAGTCTGTTCACCAACTTGTAATGCTTATGGAAAGCCTTCTGCAAAATGTTGTATGAATTTGTAGACTAGCTGCTCATATGGAAGGTTTGCTTCTAGCATTTCAGACATAAGCTAAAAACATGTCTAAATTTTTCATGCAGACCAGCTTCCATTATTCTTTGTTCTCTTCAGTAAGCTGTATGTACCATAAAAATAGCTCCTGTACTAGTAGGCCTGTCTAGAAAGTATTTTTTACCAAATAAATCCCTTCTAATTTGAAATAAACATTAATTTATTATTGTTTTTTAAACAGACACCAAATCCTTCTGCAAGTGAGTTTATTCCCAAAGGAGGATCAACCTCCAGGCTGAGTAATGTATCCCAGTCAAGTATGTCTGCCTTCTCTCAAGCCTTGTTCTCTCACCCCTCCATGGGAAGTCCTGCTACTGCTGGGTTAGCACCAGGTAAGCTGTAACGATTTCTAGTACAGCAGCTTGTTTTGTCAAACATATCCCTACATATATATATATGTGTAGTTATCAGATTTATCGGATATAAATGTAGCTACCTCCTACTTCAGCTCTTAATTTTAAGGCAATCATTGAAAAGCAGAGGAACTTTGGATTTGTATTCCAGTAGTATGGAAATCACACTGCAGGCTGTGAAATCTGCTCAGCCACAGCAGCATTGAAATTATAAACTTACTCTGCTCTTTTTGGGGAAAAGGGTTGCGGAGTTATCACATACTGTGTCCTAAGTGGTTCTTGGCAGAGCAGTACCTGGAGAGTATTTAAACTACCCATAGTCTAGAAATGCATTGTATTCTACAATGCATATGATCTTGGTTTACTACACACCAATGTGCTCTTTTTATATGTTTCTAGACTGTGTGATGTAGAAGTTTTTTTTAAAATATTAATGAGTGCGTATGAGGTCTTAAAAATCTGGATTAAAAACACCAAGTAGAATACAAACTAATTCCATAATACTGTGCCTTGCAAAATAGTGTTAGTTTTTATTGTATCTGTCACACGTAATCTCACTTTTAAGACTTCTAATTTATAATTATTTCCCAGGTTTAAAACTCTTACTGAAATGTGTTCCATGCAGTCGTGTAATTGAGTGACAGATTTTTTTTTTTACACATTTGAAAAGTTCAAGCCCTTCATTCATCCTTTAGCTGTCTGATCTTAAGATGTTAACTTAATTCTAATAATTTTGTTTAAATAAAATTAAAATATTTTTAGTATATAACTACCAGCAAATCTGGATATTCACACTGCAGATTCTTTAATGAGTTTCTGTATGTACTTAAACCTCCAGCAGTCTCTTGTGGCTACCAAGAGCCATTGGGTAATTGCCAAAAGGTGGATGGACAAATGCTATAAATGATTTTTTAAACTTCTATTGGCAATTACCATTTATTCAAATTAATTTCAGTCTTTCTTGATGCCAATGTCAGTGTGAAAGAAGCCAGCATTTAGCTTGCATGTAAAAACATAGCAGAGCAGGCTAGGACAGATTGATACTTCTGCTGACCAAATGAACATGTTGTGGTACTGTGTCTGCTTGATCCTGCTGTACCGTCTTATTGGAAAACTGTTGTGTTTATATGCCTCTCAGCCTTGTCACCTGGATTGAAAAGTGTATAAAGGATTAAATAGAATACAGTAAAATGATCTACTTTTGGAAAGTGTCCAGTGGGGTCTCAGAGGGATCCTTCACAGTCCAATTTCTTTACTATCTGTAAGTAGTACTTGAAAGGATAAGTAACACTGATGAAAGAAGTTCACACAACAATTTCAGGTCCTAGAAATAAATATAGATTCCAATGCTGCATACTTTCTAGCCTCAAATGCTATTGTTTGTTTATGGACAAGAGGGATGGGGGAGTGTTCATAACAGAACTTAGGCAGAGTTGGCTTGTTACCCTGCTCTTCCTCTATAAATAAAATGAAAATACAGTTCAAAGTAGGGACCTTGGTTGGATTCTCTGAATTTTTCTAGAAGCGTTTCTTCTCTCACTGAGTGCAGAATTCTCTGAACCTAAGTGTCCTATGTAAATACTGCTCACAGACATTTATTTTTATTTAAATGTCAGCATTAAATAAACCTGTCAACAGGATCTATCCACAAAAATTCCTGTTACCTCAAGGTCAGCTAGGAGGTGCTCTTTCTAAAAAATTAGGCACTTAAATAAGAAAGCAGTATCTTTTTGTGGGGAAACTTCACCACTTAGATCATACTGGGTAACTGAATAAAAAAATACTGAAATACATTCTGAAGTTGTCATGAAAAAATGGTTGAGATATGTTAGATTTCAATAAGTGAAAACAAATTCAAATAAAAGCCATGTAAAGAGTTCATAAGAATTTTCCTTTGAATAAAGATAAGTCTTCTTCTAGTTAAAGGCTGAATATTCTCCAGTAGAATAACTTTGCAGATTTAAGTATTTATGTGAGATTAAGATTGCTTATTGTAATTTACAGGGTACTGGCAGAAATCAAAATTTTATGAGAAATAAGGAAATGTAGTAGGAGTATTTAAGACTTCCATAGTTTTATTCACCCATAACAAAGTAGGTAAATTATGTAAACAGTCCTTTGATTTCCTTCCTGCTGATGAAAAAAATGTAAGTTCTTTCACATATCTAATTTCTGAGATTTCCCTAAACATAGGTGCAAATCAAAACCACTTTTGACATCTAGTATTTCTTGTCCTTGGAAAATATTTGTTCTGCCTGTCTTGTCAACAGTACTGCTGAAATACTGAAAAAATATGACAGAGTAAATGTAAAATACTTTAGTGGGTAGCTTTTTGGATCCATGCCTGACATATCAATTAGGATGTAGCATGGAAAAAGGTTACTCCCACATTCACATGTTCACTTAGATAAGTGCTTACTAGGGTTATCTCAACACACAGTCGTGTTCATCTTGGTCACCTTTAATAGAGTATGGAAACAGAGTGATATGAAGTGCAACTTACACAAGTGATGGGAGAAAATTGTTTCACTGAAGAGTTGTAAACAGATCTCATTTACCATTTCCAAACTTTTTCCCTAAACTCACCTGAATACTACCTTATTGCTCCTCCCTTTCATTGCTAGCAAACACAACCTTTTTGTCATTTGTGTAAGAAATCTAGTAAGAAGTCGACGATCTTCAAATAGCACTTTTGCTTACAAGTTTATCTTACCCAGTCCTGCATGGCTGTATTAGAGTATTAATGTCATTACAATGTGCAACACAGTGTATGAAAGAAATGCATGAATGTCACCGAAGCGGTAAGACATCATTGCTGTGTTGAACTTGAGAGAGAACAGATGTGTAGCCCCCAGTAGTGAAAAATGTCGAGATTGTACCTAAAGAATGATGCCTTTGTCACTGATGGAAGTGACAGCAAATTGCTGTTGCTTTTATATTTAGTCCAAGTCAGGTTCTGAACTTATGCAGAATGTAGGAGATCCCATTTCTGCTGCCAGTCTGAACCTGTAAGCTTAGGAGCCAGGAGTGCAAAGGTGTGCTCATGTCCATTTGACTCATGTCCATTGTGATGAGCTGCAGGATTGTAGTTCTCAGAGCCCACAGCCTCAGCTGGAGATGGAGCACTTTCAGCTGAGGTGGTTTATGTGGCTGAAGGCCCCAAGAGCTTGTTCTAGCCTCCTGGATCAGATATGGTGCAGAGGAAGTTCTGCAGCCATTCAAGAATAATGTAAGAACAGAAGAAGGCAAAGAGACTCTAAAATTATCTTATTTTCCCAATTGAAATGGAAGAGGAAGAATTGATGATACCAATTGTTTAGGGAATGAAGCAGATTTTATTAACTTGAAAATACACAGCTACAATGCTAATGACCTGAGAGAAAGCTTACAATAAAAAAAAAAAAATAGTTAATGACTTTAGGAATGCTCCCTAAAGTTCTTTAAATAATCTGATATTACAATTTACTTTTCTTTGTCATTCTTCAAAATTTATCTCGTAGTCTGAGGTATCTCTAAAGTACAGAACATTAAAATGATAAAATGTTAACTGTTTAATTTTTCACCTCTGAATGTGTTACAAGCATTAGAGACATAGGGATGTGGTTATAAACTAGTAAATTTGTAGGTTAAACTTGAAGGTTTTTTTAAACCTTTAATGTTGTAGGCCAGCTGATGTACAAACACCTGAGCTTAATGAAATCCTGCCTCACTAAGTTGTGAATTCTCATTAAATCCAAAAGTTGTAGATACTGAGTCATTAAGAAATCATGCTTAATGCCCTTTGATCCTGATTATTTGTGTGACTTATCAGATTCAAAATACAACCTAGCTTTTAATTCAAATGCATTGTGTGCTACAAAGCTTTATTAAAAACACTAAACTCATAAAATGTCTTCTGGCATTGTCTCAAATGTGTGTCAAAGTCTGCCATATCCCTTTCCTGAGTCACAATGAAACTTCAAAAATAAAAAACAAGGCAATAAATGAAAATATGAGAATAAAGAGGGATATGTAAGTATGATCTCTCTCTCTTTATAGAATAAGAAGGCATCAGGAGCTGCAGGTGTGTGTAGGTAGCCTGCACATTCACTGTGAATGTTGGGAAGAGATCTTCAAATCCCACAACCATTTCCATGTTGGTGTGACAACACCATGACAGCCGTGTACCGTGACACCTCTTTTTAGATAGAAAAGTGAAAGAAGCCCTTTCCCCTTGCATTCATCTTTTAAGATTGCTTTTGACTTCTTCATGAAGTATATTAAGATTCCCCAAGACAAGGAATGGAGAGCGACAATTTGAAACAGGCTTTTTGATGTCTGATGTAGTATTCCTGTTGGCATTTGAATTTTAATATAGGGGAATCTTGAACCCTCTCATAGGGAAAGCTTAATATTAATTTGTCAAGGTCACTGATATGACTGAGATATACATATACATGTGTATATGTGTATATGTGTGTGTGTATATATATATATATATATAGATGTATGTATGTATGTAAATCATAAGTAGGTTTTTAAAAGCTCATTTTTTGGTAGGCCCTTAAGTCTATAGGCATTTATATAAACTGTGCTATTAAAACCAGCCTAATTCTGTGAGGTCTGGTTCCGTTGTTGCTATTGTATGTTTAGTAACAGCTTTTTCCTTGAGGATGAGTCAGTAGGAATATATAATCACTTGTTAATAAAACTATTTTTCTTTTTTTTCCCTCTAATTCCATTTGTTATGATTAAATATTACTATTAGTATGCTTTTAATTTATTGAAATACTAATGAAGTTGGTGATATCTGCTTGAGTTTGTGCACTCTGTTAGTTGCCTGAAGTGCTTAAATATACACAGTTGCACTGTAATAAGTGTTTTTTGGGTTTTTTTTTGGTTGTTGTTATGCTGGGCTTTCAATAGTTATTTAGATTGTGCAGAATGTAATGCAAGTCTCTCAGAAGAATCTGTCATCTTCAACCTGTCTCAACCTGTCCATACTCACCATGACAGTAGGAGCAAAATTCTTGTAGCATGTGTAGTATATTCTAGTAGAGCAAAATTCTTGTAGCATGTGTAGTATGTTCTAGTAGAATAAAAACAGACTCTATTCAAACTTCATTCATCTCCTGAACTCACTGTGCATATTGGCAAATGAGGAGGCCATATGGCCTGCCTTTCAGATGATTTTCACTGAACTCTCAATGTCCTTTCTGAGAACTGACTAGACTGGAAGGCCATCTGAAAGGAATTGTGTGATGCTGTGATCCTTTTCTTTCAATCTTGCATTAATACCTGTGCAAAGACATGAAGGATTTGTGTGTGTAACTATTCTCTGGCAGGAATAAATTTTTTTTTGAAAAGTAAATCTTAAAATGGAAATTGTTTGAAATTGTATATGTAAAGATCACCAGAGATCTTTTTTTTCTGGGAAACTTGTAGTAGAAGGTTACACTATAATTTTAGCGAGTTGCAAGTCTTCACTTTTCTGTGAGATATTTCTTACTGTCTTGTACCTATAGTGTTTATTTGAAAGGAGAAGACTTCAGTTAATTTTCCATCAGTATATATGAAGGCTGCTGAGTTCTTATTTCATGATCCCTACAGTTGGCTGTTCTGTTGAGTTACTCTTGAAGCCATTTATTCCTGCCTGGGTTGAGAGTATGTGCTTGTGAGGACTTCATTTAATACTGCTCTATTGGAATAGAGTGAAAAAGACATGTCAATAACTTTCCATAGATGAAGAGAATTCTTAGTTATCATTAACTGTAGAGTTGCTACAGTTTAATGACCACTTTACTCATCCTTCAGCTTTTAATACTAATACATTGTTTCATTTGAAATCGGTCTTTCCCCATTGGATTAAAAATGCATTTGTATTTTAGTCTTTTGTTAAAAATGCAACAATCTTTACAGAGCTGTTGAAATATTGAAGTATTACTCAATCACTCAAGATAACTTTTCCCTTAATGAAAATTTACTTTCTTTTGTAGCATAAATTGGTACTATCAAAATATGTAACATTTTACAGTCATACAGCTAATTTCTAAACAGATTTTTAGGAGACTGTTACCATTTAGCAATGCCTATTATAATTCATTTCTTAAGTTATTACACTGATCAGCAATATACTACAATATTGCTTATCTATAAGATGTGTGTACACACATGTACGTGTATTAATACAAAGAAAAGTTCTAGCCTAGAAAAGTGCAGACTTTTATCCTTCCATATTTGTATAATTTACAGTTTTATAAAAATAATAAATGGCTTAAAATACACAATTAAAAAGAAAGGCATATGATTTTACCAGTTGCATTTTAAAAATCTTGTTCATTTTGTTGGAACTATTCACTTTTGAGGAACAAAAGAGAATTGTGCTGAATTAATAAATATGGTTTTTGAGATGTCAAAGGAGTAAATGAGAAGAGCTAAATGAAAGGTTACAAATATTCTTTTAATATCATTAGGATAATGTAGCTTCAAAGTAATTTTTCCCAAGGTACTGATTACTTGTTAATACTGAAACTTATTTGCTTTTGTCTTTTGTTTTAAAAAGAAAAAATGAAATGTAGGTGGGATGAGATTACTTTAGGGACACGATACGAGTGTGAAATCACTCCTACACACATTACTGATGATGTATTTTGAGAACTCTGCATACAGTAACTCATGATTGAAGTTAAATAAACTAGTTTATGTAACTAAAAAGTGTGTATGCAAAAGAAATTCCTCTCACTTTCATTAGTTGGATATTTGCTTAAATTACTCTGGTTACCAGAGTTTCTGTAATTAATTTTATCAAGTAGCTGAGTAAATAACTAACCATTCTTAAGTAGAGAAGAATTCTCAGCTGTCAACAGAATGTTAAATATGAAAGCTGTGTATCTTCTATCCTTTCAAGGAAAAGATTTAGTATGACTAATACAATTCTGACTGTATAGAAGAGAAAGTACATCCCAGTCTGAACTGAACAATAATACCTTTCAACGATGTTTTCTTTGGTGTTAATCTGAACACCTGAATATGTCAGATTTTCTGCTAGTAAGTAACTGCAGGGAGTTTTTTTGAAGGGTTACCTCTTCCTCAGCAGCACCCTGCAATGTCTATTTTACACCTAATTTTTATAAGTAAGCAAATCTGAGAACACTGCATGCAAAAACTCTTGAAGTAATTAGACTGGTAACTGAAAAGTGTGTATGCAAAAAAGTTGCCATTATTTTTCTCATTAATGCACTTTGTTTAGAAGCAGAGTTTCTCAGGCATCAGTGGAGTTGCCCCTGGAATGTTGAAGGTGAACACCGGCCAATAAAATAATTTCAAATAAATTAGAAAATTCCAAAGGAATGCTTAATAGACTTAATATCATGAGATGTTACCTAATTGTACATATCAAATAGATCTTTTGGAGGATGACTTTTCAATATAATAATTACAGGAAAATAGGTAATTATTCCCCTGAAGTTATTAATAGTAGCATATTGTGTATTATTAACACACTCATTTATGGGCTGTATTACTGGAGATATTTATAACTGTGGAGTTCTAATAAAAGGTACATGCATTATTAGGTGAAGTGAGTTACAGCTAAGCAAACTCCATTGACTGCTCATGTAACTGTTAAGTAAACACTCCCATAGTCATTAATATTTTATCTTTTTGCAGTTTAATGAACTATCTTATAGACACAGCATTATTTTGACTTGTCTTCCCTTTTCAGCTACTTATGTTTTTCATTTCACTTCTTAATGTGTATATTGTAAGTTCCCAAGCCCTCTTTCTCTGCAATAAGCAAAGATTTTGGGAAAAAGATATCTGTTCAGTCATGCTCTTAGTGTCTTATCTCTCAAGGATTTCTATATCTATATGAAGAGTTAAATGTCTCACCTGCTCAGAATGCTGTTGGTAGTGAAGGCTGCTTTTCTGAAATTGCTAATTTTTTTTTGATGACAGATTTGATCTAGAATGTCTTCTTGTATTTCTTTAAGGAATGTCACTGTCAGCAGGATCTTCTCCTCTTCATTCTCCCAAAATAACTCCTCATACATCTCCGGCTCCTCGAAGAAGAAGTCATACTCCTAACCCAGCAAACTATATGGTGCCTACTAGTGCCTCTGCATCTGTTGCTAACGCTGTCTCTCAGCCTCCATCTACTGGCCAGGTGATCCAGAAGGAAACAGTGGGTGGAACAACATACTTCTACACTGATACAACTCCAGCACCTCTCACAGGAATGGTATGTTGGCTTTCAATACACAGCTGTCTGGAGTTTCTAAGTGCTGGATTGGCTGGTACTACAGGTGTTATTTTTAAAACGCTTATAAACCACTTATTCTGTATGAAGGTGAGGCCTTTTAGTTATTTTAGTTGTTCTCCAAAAATCACTGAAATATAAGGACCAGAGAAATTTTTATATATTTCTACAGCTGTGTAGAGCTTTCTAGGGTTTTAACACAGCAATAGCAAGAAAGCATTCTATATGTCTCAGTGAATACATACATAATGAGAAAACATCAAAAAGTCAAGATTTCTTTTTTTTGATAGGTTAAATAGCTCCTATATTTATAGTGATGGGGAAAAGGCAGTTACAAAACTGTGAAAACAACTATGTACATTCATATATACACATACACCTCCGTCTCCCTTGAAATCTTTAGAAGTGAATACCACATTAAAAAATTGTAACATATCTGACAATATATTTGTAACTTGTACATGAAGATTTCATAGTTTGAACTGAAAGAGTAAGAAAACTCTTCATTTACTTTATCCTTAAGGACTTGAAAAAGATTCTTGAAATATTTTGTTTTTAGGTTTTTCCAAACTACCACATCTACCATCCAGCTGCACCTCATGTTGCTTACATGCAGCCAAAAGCAAATGCACCTTCCTTCTTCATGGCAGATGAGCTCAGACAGGTAAGATGTTAGAGAGTTTAAAGGAAAATTTAATATCTTGGCAAAAAAAAAAAAAATTGTTAATGGTAGAACAGAAATAGACACTTGCAATATGTGCAGTCAGTTTTCCCAGTGGAGAATTTGAAAAATCAAATCTTGTAATAGGTGGAGTACAACAGAGGGTCGGGGCGAGTTACAGCATATATGACTGCAGTCTAATCTGCATGCCATGATTTGCTATTCAGCTCAGTACTATCACTGATGTGGTTTTTTGGTGTGCATGGGTTTATTTTTATAGTATTATTTTAAGCTGCAATACTATTCGGTTTGAAAGTCTCCCACTGAAATGGAAGCATATGCAGGTGTTAGTTGAAGAGCTCTGCTCAGGGTTCATCATCTCAAGGCTGGCTGTGAGTGTTAATTTCAGCTTTACTGTAGTAACTGCCTTTGTCACTGCCAGCTGTAGCAAATGTCTTCTGAAGCTCCTTCAAGAATTTAGGTATTTTATCATTCAAATTTTCAAGCTGTTTGTCTTCTGACCCTCTCTGCCCTAGACACTTGCATTAATTCTCTATTTTAGTAGCTAGTACTTCAAAGACACTGTTTTCTTAAATCATCAAAAATAATGAGCTGAATTACAATGTTCAAAACTTAAATTAATTTTTCCTTTAGGAGCTCATCAACAGACACTTAATAACTATGGCCCAGATTGATCAGGCTGATATTCCTGGTAAGTAAGTGTTTCTCAAAACTCTAAACAGTGATGATGTTTTTCTGCAACCAGGTACATTCATCTATATTAACAACCTCTTGCAAAAACTGCCACCTGTTTTTATTTTTTCATGGAGCTTTAATCATCAGCCTGGGCTATGGTTAACCAATTGCAGTGTTTCAGAAATGTGAATTATTCTTTCTGTCTTCTATTGTAATTTTCTTCAGTTTTGAAACTCCTTAATGGTTAGGAATTGTTCAAACTGCTGAGAAAAGAAAAATCGTTAAGGCAGTTAAGCCCTGTGAAGAACAGTTTTGTATTTCTTTGTAGATATTAGGTACTTCTTTAAATGATGCTTATGTTTTTCAGAGGTGGTATGTGAACTAGAAAAGAAGTTTGTTTTGAAGTGACTTGGCTGGTATATCAGAGGAGGCTTTGTGCTAGCTGTCAGGCAGAACAACTGTATACTATTTACTGTGATTTGGCTTTTGGGGAATTTACATTATTCAGCTTGATTTAAACAATTTTTGCTTGCAGTATCTTCTCAAATGTGTGCATAATATGATAATGATGCAGTTAAAAAACTGCAGTTTAGTGTTTTAATCCAGATGAAGTGCGAGGGTAATCTCTTAATCTGATTTGCAAACCTTTAGCACTTCTCTCTCCCTCTTTTATAAACCAGTATATTAAAACTCATAAGGCTGATACTTGCTTACTTTTCTGATGAAAATATGGGGTTTTTTGTGTGGTATGAAGTCTACATGGAAATTGGTGCTTATTATTGAATCAATGTAGGAAAAACACCAAAGAAATTCATAAGGGTGAATTTCTAAGGCAAATGAGAAAATGGCAGGTGGAATGGAAATGGCATCTATCCTGTTGATTTTACTTGGTGTAGCATTTTTTCTGAAGACAATAATTTTAGGTCACTGGGATCACTTCTACGAACCTACCAATATGTTGGTGTTAAAGCAAAAATAGTGAATTTGAACTTCACATGCACCTAAAAGATGGAGGTGATAATTTGTATATTAGTGAAAGTCATTTTAATTTTCTCTGCTACTCAGTAATTTTCTCAAAGTCAGCTGAGGCCTAATATGTTTCTGTGTATAAACTGATTCTAGCAGTTCCTGCGGAAGTGGACAGCTACCACAGTCTCTTTCCTTTGGAACCACTGCCACCGCCCAATCGGATACAGAAAACGAGCAACTTTGGGTACATTACATCGTGCTATAAAGCTGTAAATAGTAAAGATGACCTGCCCTATTGCCTTCGGAGGATACATGGTGAGAAAAATTGAGTTGTCACAGTAGGACTAGCGTTCCGAAGTGTACCAGTAATATTTTAGTGTCTGGTTCCTTCTCAGCAGTTTCAGACTAAATGCTAAAGTAAAAATTTCTCATTCTAAACATTATACTTTACACCATGGGTTTCATTTTTTTCTCTAGGTTTCCGTCTTGTTAACACAAAGTGCATGGTATTGGTTGACATGTGGAAAAAGATTCAGCACTCAAATATCGTAACTTTGCGTGAAGTGTTTACCACTAAAGCTTTTGGAGAACATTGTAAGTTTTTCTTTTTCTTATCCCACTGTCCCTCCCTCCCACTCCCTCCAGCTTGATGTGTCCATCCTTTTTTCAAATATGCTTGAGTTAGTAAATATCACCTGTTTCTATTTTTAAGCTCTAGTTTTTGCATATGATTTTCATGCTGGAGGAGAGACTATGATGAGCAGACACTTCAATGACCCTAGTGCTGATTCCTATTTCACAAAACGAAAATGGGGTAAGGAAACTACACTATGATAAAATACTTCTATACACTGTTTCAGCAGTAAACATCTGGTCACAAATAGTTGTTCAGCTTAATTTTTTGGCTAACCAGTTCTGTCATGCCATAAGCTCATTGATATGAGAGAGTTCTTCTTCACCTCCTATTTGTAAAATTTTTTTAAATTATCAAACAAATATAAAATTGATGTCAGCATGTAAGGGAATTACAACTCTTTGAGAGAAAAATAAGTTGGAACAAAACCGGGAGCCAGGAGCTCTAGTGTCCTTATTGCAGGTCTTTCACCGGGTAACACTTAACATTTAATGGCAATGGTTCCAAAATTCAAAAGATATGCTGTGCCAATTTGATGTTTGCTGTTTAGGTGTCCTACCCTTCTGGTTTTTTCCTCATTATGAGAAATAATTAGACAATATTTTATTTTATTTGAAATGTAAAGTACAAGTTAAGACGAGAAATTGATTGAAAAGTCCCTGTACCTTATTCTTTTCAGACACCAACTTCACATCTTAGATCTGAATTTTTTTTAATGATGTTTATACATAGCTTCAATGGAGTCACTACATCAACATTCTTAAATGAAATCTGTCACAGGATGGTCTGTGGCTCAGCAAGTAGCCTAGTAGAGCTCATATGCTTGTGGCTAAAGCCTTTTCCTCTCCAAAACAGTGTGCTGTCAATCATTCTTCCTGTTAGGACCAATTCATGACTGCTGCAGTCTTACAAACTGCAGTCAGGTGTTTACAACTCAAACAGTGCCATGCTGCGAAAGAGAGGTGGTCACTGCTGAATGGAATCACAGAAAGACTTAAGGTAGAAAAGTACTCTGCAGAGCTGTTTTGGACCAACTTCTTGCTTGATGCAAGACCAGTCCTGAAATTAGATCCAGCACTAAAGATGACCAGATGACTGTGACATGGCCTCTTTTTGTTTTTTTTTAGTTAGAGAAGAACTTCCCTAAATGTCTTTAGGCTGCCAATGTATGAAAAAAAACAGAAGCTAAGGTTTTTTCTTTCTTGTGCCTTTTGAAATTAGAGCTTTTAGCTGTGAATTCAAGCTGTTTCAAAGGTTGTGATCTAGAACTTCACTTGGCTATCTTTTATATCAGAGTATAGTGGTTTGGTAGTGTGTGAATATGTTCAAAGACTTGAAGAAAACCTTCTATACATTCAAAGACTTGTGGATACCTTATATACTGCATAATTCTCACTGACTTTGCACTGAGCTGACCATTATAAGTGGAGATGGAACTTGATTTCCACCACTGATTTTGGTGGTAATATTTCAGATGGAGGAAACCCCAGTTTGATGTGTCATATCCTGTGGCAAATCAGAGTGCAGTTACAGATTCAATGAGCCTGATGTGAAACTAATTTGGTGAGATAAAACTGGAAGATCTACTGCTAGGTTAATGACTGTTACGTGCAGGACTATACTCCTGACCGTTTCCCAGTCATAGTTTTCAATTTCCACGTGAATCAGTCCTTGTTATGTTTTTGTATCTACCTAGAGAATCATAGTAGAATGATGTCTGTTCTAGATAAAATAATAGAAGTTACAATAAAATTCTTGGGAACACATTCTTTTGTCACACTGGAAAATAATTAAGTTACGGCCCTATAAAGGGCAGTCATGTCTCATTAATCTATCAAAATTCTTTAAAGGAAGATCCAGTAGATAAGACCTTGGAATTTTCAATGAAGTCCAACAGAGTCTTTAAAAGAACCTAAGTAGTCATATGGCAGAGAAGGTTCTCAGGTTAATGCCTGGTTAGAATATTGGAAACAGAAGGAGTGAACAGTGACGATCACTGATGGGTCTCACAAGATGTCCTGGGAGTTGTATTTCTTAACACATTCACTTGTTTGCTCTGAAGATAAATGGTCTTCAAAGTTTGCTGGTAATACCAAATTATGTGGATTTTTAAAAACAAAGGCCAATTGTGATTGATTGCAGAAGGATCTTACAAGACTGGAATTCCTACTGATAATACAGCAGGTGATGTAATGTAAACCAATGTGATCAAAGGAAAAATTGAACTAGTTTTAAACATGAAGTGATGGCCTCTGTTGTGACTGTTGCCACTCAGTAACAGGTCTGGGACCACAGCTAGGTAGATTGAAGAAAATGCTGTCCTCTTGCTGAATAGTTGTAAATAGGAAATAGGTTGATGTAGCTTATTAAGAAAAGGGCAATGAAATGGTGGACGTTGTATTCAAGTTGTGTGTGCCTGATAGACTCCTCTCTGTAGCTGTGTTCCTCCTCATGCATTTTGAAATGTGTAGAAGAGCAGTGAAGAAGTTGAGATGAGGTGACAGGGATGATCAAAGGTGTGGAACAGCTGGATGAAGAACAGCAAAGTGGAATAATGCTTTTCATGCTTTTAAAGATGGAAAGGAATATAATGGGGTTAAAAATGACTGGAATATGGTCTGAAAAATCATCTGGAATAACGAAGAAATTAGTAAAAAAAGTTTATTATTTCTTCCAGCCTAAAACTAAGGACTTACCAATGAAACTAGACAGGTAGCAAATTCAAAACCTACTATGTAAAGATAATTAAGCCATGGAACTTTCATAGATTATTGTGGACATTTGCCTAGGTTCAAGGTGGAAGTTGGCTTACTCATGGAGGAGAAATATTTGGGGACTGCATAGGCATGGTATTTACTTCTGGGCTGCAAATCACTGGAGGCTAATTGAATATTCTACTTGTTTATGTTAATGCACTTCAGTATTCATGGCAAGCTGATTTTAGTGTATGTGTCTTTGAAACAGGCTCATGAGCTATCTGGACCCTTTGTTTCACCTACTTCAGCTTCCTTTTATAGGCAGGAATAATTTAGGAAGTTGGAAATGAGACATCAGTATCAGTTCAAACCAAAGAATTACTTGATTAAAATGAGCTGTTGCAACAGAACTTACAGGGATGTGTAGGGAAGATAATTGTCTCCTGACTGTGGCACTTACTACCTGCTCTTTCAATATTTTCAGTAGATAAATTAGGGGTAAAGTCACCTGAATTCCCAAATTTTGCCAAATCTTTCTGCATATCTTTGCTTTGGCCTTTTTTTTTTTTTTTTTTTTTTTTTTTTTTTTTTTTTTTAATAACTGCTGCTTTCTAGTCTGGTCCTCAGTAGAAGGAGCAATTTAAGTGAGAAAAATAAGATTGCATACCTATAACTTGATTTCTCAGAATTGCCTGCCTTCATGGATCCTTTCTCCATCCCCTCACAGAGTTTCTTGGCCGTCTGCCTGCCTAGAGGAGACTCCCAAGAGAAGCAGGGGAATGGATGGAAGTTGGGTACTCTGCAGCATGAGGCCCAGATTAGTACAATTGCTTATAAAGGTTTTAGGAGGCACAACACTGTGAACCTGATCAGTGAACTCAGAGAATTTGATTTCAGGTATGCAACCTTATTTATGTTGAACACTTGAGTTGGCAACATGAGACCTTGATAGTTAAAAGATGAGGATTATGGTTTACATGGCTGTCTTGCATGTCACTGGTGTCAATGTGGTCAGTCTTGGGTGTTTTCTTCTTGCCATGTTATTTACAGACACTGTTACAGGACTACCTTGCTAGAGATTTGGTGTGGGGGAGAAAAATAGCAGCTTACATTTATTTTTATGCTGTAAGCTAATATCTCTGACTTCTGAATGAAGTAGAATTTGTTGCTTGTGTTCTTTATTCAGTGATACCTACTCCTCCTTCAGATGGTACAGTGTGATAATCTAACATTGTTCTGTCATATTTTACTAAATTTGCACGGTTTAAAATCAGGTATCTGAATTTTCAGTTAATTGCTATTCAAAGTACATTTATTTGAAAAGTTTCTTCTTATATCATTCTCACTTATATTTCCTCAAAACATTTCTTCATACTCTAAACATTAAATCTGTTGCTCTGGAACTTTTTGGTATTCTTTCGCCTTTCTTATATTCCTTAGCTTCAGACTATAGCACGTATTAGTGCATTTATCTCTGCCGAAATTATGTTCTCTTTGCATTAGTGAGTTAACCCAAAAGTACTGAAATGCTGCTCTTAACAGTCCAATAATTGAATGGTAAACCAAATTCTGAATGTATGTACTTTAAAACTTAACAGCCAGAAAATCATGCCAAATTAACAGTAACTATTGGCAACTGCCAGAAAGGTTTGTCCTGATGAGTTTTTGTGGTTGGCAGAGATAAGCATGCCTTTGTTATGTCCTTTGGTCTGCTTTTAAACTCTCTGAGTAATTAAATGTTGGCGTACACGCTGTTAGTAGGAGTTTTCAGCAGCACAGTCTCTGTTTTTCTGCAAACAAATACTTTCTGATGAAGATAAGCATGGTCTGGGAAACTTGCTTTGCTTTTGACACATTAATAGTAGTATGTCATGCACAAAAATGGACTTCACTGCTGACTTTACAGTTTTTACATCCCCACATGCCGAATGTTTTTTTATAAAATACCCCTTCTATTGAAAAAGAAATAAGTTGTCTGATGATGTGATGAATAGTGTGTGATGAGGAGTAAGAATATGTGAATATTGAAAGTCAGCATGATGTTTTTGAAGACAAAATATGTGACTAATATTTATCCTAAAATACCTTTGCCAAAAGCTGCAACTTTTTCCAAGTAAGTTTGAGTTTTCAGTAGCTTTGGATTTTTTGCAAAAATTACTGCTGCGTTCTAGTAGTTCAGAACCTTTCTGTATATTGAAAACAGGGAAATGTAAAACCAAACCCCAAGTTTCCCTAAAGGAGGGATGAAGACTACTGCATTTGTCTTGCTTTCAGTAGTTTAACTTAGGAACGCCAAGTAAACACCGAACAATTCACAGTTCTAAATGTAAAAGACTGGTTTACAAGCCTGAGAGATTCAATTTAGTAAACAGCTGAATCTTTCATTGGGTTTTTTTTTCCTTCATTACTGTGTGAGAATTTTGTTTTCTTGGCCTGCTTTCAGTGTTCCTGATGTTGACAAACAGGTGTCAAGCAGGAACACCTGCTGGTGTTCCCAGGTCTTACTTCCCATCCCAGGACTATTCCTGGATTCATACTTGCTCTGGAGAACAGAATTTCATTTGAATGCTTTTTTTAACAAGCAAAAAACTTATCATGTACACATGCACACAGGTACAGAGGGTAGTTTTTTGTTATGTTGTCAACAGCATACCACAGAACTAAAAAATAAGTGTCAGGATTTTTTTTTTATGTTTATCCCAATGTGGCAAGAAAAAATAATGGATAACCTGTGTTTTTGAAATGGCAGGTTTTAAATGCTTAATCTTTTCCATTAGTGGCTGTGTTCTACATCACAGAGATGAAATTATTGGGAGAGGGGAGTCTGCCATGCAGTAGGTGGGAAGAACACAGTCTGAAATTTTGCTTGTTGTAGTCATAGATTCAGCCTGTGGTGGGAAGCCTTTGCAAATCAACCATAGAATTTCTTAAAAAAACACTTTTTCGAGTAATACTCTGATCATTTGGGTAATGTCTGCTTATATTTTTGCGATGTTTTCCCTTGTGTTCAGCTCTGTTTGGAAAGCTTTCCGACTGTGTATTTCTCCTGAAGAGCAAGCTTTTAGGTCTCATCTCCTTGGGTCCTTGCTCAAGTGCTGTCTGTGGCAGGTCTGATGGGCTTCTTGGGACATACACTATAGTCAGCGTTGCAGCCAACTGAACTGCTTTTAATCCTGCTTATTTTGAATAGACAGTTATGTAAGAGGACATTTCAAAGCTGCTTCTTCCCATGTTTTAGCTTGTACCTTTAGTGTATGTGAATGCGGGGTGCAGCCAACTGGTGCGCAAGCAGCAGCCTAGATTTGGCTGTAGCTTCAAGTAAGTTTTTCCAGTAGTAAAATAATGTTGCTTGAGATTTTCTGATAGATGAGGAGAAGCTGTGTCACACTCTCGTCTTTCAGTGTATATTGGATATTGTCTCAGTTACATTGCCTTAATTTGAAAATCAAAGGGCAGGTGCTGTTATGCATGCACAAAAATAACTGCCAAGTTTCAGCTTCTCTCTCTCTTTGGGATATTATAGCGACATTTCTATTCTGGACTTACTTTGTACAGATGTAACTGACTTAGAGTATCCATGCACATCCCTGTTAAACTTACTGCTCATGTTGCTGTTCACCAGATACAAAGTGCATTCTGCAGCAAGTAGTAAAGGGTCTCAACTAGTACAGGAGGTTGTGTCTTTTCAGTCATTTTATATTATAATTTTTGTCAATCTGAAGAAGAGAGAGTTACGAGGGAAAAAGTTTGCTACATGAGACTTGGAATGATGGTTTTTGTGGGAAGTGATTTGCATAATGATTCATCAGGGGGCCAGAAAAAACAAACAATATCTCATTATGTTCAGCTTTCAATAGACATGCCAAGTTTGTTGCTTTTTAAAGGAGTCAGCATTTTGATCTTCGTAATCTGTTGTTGTTATATCGCAATGGTTCTGTTGTCCTTATATTGCAAAGGTTCTATATTGCTAGAGTTTCGTACCTCCTCCACATTTCTCATAGGCAGCTCCTCTAAGCACTGACTCTTCCTTCTTCTCACAGTAGCCAACTGACTCTGGTTTCCCCTCAACCAACCAATCCATTCTTTTATAACACTCTTCTTCTTATTGGCTACAGCTGAGGCCTGTTAAAGTCAGGCCTGTTCTTATTCTCTAATAATTGGCTCAGCTGCAGCTCCTTAAGGGGTAAGATTACTTTCTATACTACCTCTATTTTTTTATATTGTATCCCCCTACAACAATCTAAACCAAAGTACCTTAAACCTGAAAAGCAAACTAAAATTTCAAAAATGGGCAATACAAAGCTCAAATGAAAGCTTCTAACACTCCCAGCCCATCACCCCAAAGTCAGTAAAATTTCCAAGTAAAAAGTTATCAGGAATGTGTTCCACTTTTTTTTCACTGTGCATGTATTTTGTGCGTGTGTATGCATGCAAGTATGCACATGTTTACTTTGATCAAATGCACAGATGTTGATTTGGTTGTGTAGGACAAGGTGGGGGGGGGGGAACCTCAATCTCAAAAAACAACAAGAACAAAAACCAAAACAACCCAAAAAACCCCAAACAAACAAATAAACAAAAAACTAAAAAGAAATAAATATTTAGAGAAGAGCACTGTCAGTTCACAGCAAAACCAATCAGATGCTTACAGGATTTCACTTAATACTCATGATATTACTGGTCTCAAAATAAGCAAAATCATTACTGAGGCAACCTCTTGAAATATCTCTTGTGGTTTGTAAAACTGAGATGTACTGTCTTATTCTGGATGTATTTTCTTCTGCTTCAATTTTGTGCAAGGCAAACAATGCCAGCTTACTTGAATTACTCACATCATACTTAAAATAACATTTGTTATCTGTATTTTCATTTTTTCATCTGTGACTCAGTATTGCTCAAACTGTAATGTAGGATTTGAGTGTGTGTTTGCAAAGATTGAGTTTTACTTTTAAAAGGAGAACTACAAATTCATTTGTAGGGGTAATAATGCATTTATTTCATATGACCTTTGGAATAAGGGTCATGCAGTGATGACTTGTCAGGGAGCTGTGTCACAGCAGAACATACAATTTGGGTTCAGTGATGTTTAGCCTCCAAATCTTTGTCTGATTTGCTCGTTTAGGTTGAAATTAGCTTGTTATTTTTTATTAGATGATAGAAAATGTTTAATTGGGAAGCCTGCCTGCAATAAAGGAGGTAAAATGATGCAGCTATTGTGGTAAATACTCTTTGTTTCAGGATATTAGTGTTTTTACTTCTGAAGTACCTTCATCTTTTGATGTACCATCTACTTTGAGCAATTTCCAATCAATGCTTGTTCTCAACTTCAAAACCTAATTTCCCTGAATATGGGAATGAAATTAATAATGCCTAATGAATTATCAGCATTTTCAAAAAACCACCATGTGAAACCAATGAAGAAAAATCTATTCCCAAACTCACCTTTAAAGCAGCATAGATGTGTCTTTCAAGGACTATTAAGAGTTAAATGAAGTTAATTGTATAATTCAAGATGTTTCACTTTGCTTTTTGCACAGCAGCCTTCCATTGATGCTCACAATGTTTTGGTTCTAGGTCAGCATGATGGACCTCTGCCACGGCAGCATGCGGGGTTGCTTCCAGAGTCTTTGATATGGGCGTATATTGTGCAGCTCAGCTCTGCCTTACGGACCATTCACACAGCAGGACTAGCGTGCAGAGTTATGGATCCAACCAAGATTCTGGTAACAGGAAAAACAAGGTAATGAAAGCATTCAGTCTCACTGCGCTCTCTGTTCCCGGCAGCTGCTGACTGTGCACCTGATATATAAATAGCTACTAAGTTCTCTCAGCTGTCCCAAGGCATTGTGCTAAAGCTTGTAACTTCGGTTTTTTAAAGGTCTTCTAAAACATATTTTGGGAAGACTTTTACATTATCCTCAAACTACAGATCAGACCCACTACTGTCAGTTTAGAAATTTCTTGATTTATTTGTAAACAGAATACTGTCTGTACATTTTATCAAATAGTAAAATCAGTCTTTTCTGATTTGCTAAGTACTGATGACTTTTATAATACCAAAAAATTCAATGAATGCTAGAGGAAAAATTGAGGAACCAATGAAGTTTAATGGCAATTTTTCCTTTTCTCTTCTTATCCTAAAGGTTACGAGTTAATTGTGTTGGAATCTTTGACGTTTTGACATTTGACAACAGTCAAAATAATCCACTGGCATTAATGGCTCAGTTTCAGGTATGACAACACTTCTAGTTAGGTTGGTGGCTTGGCAAAGGGATTGCTGCGAACCAGTGTGATTCCTTTTGGAAGACAAGTACTTTAATTAAACCGTAGTCCAGTGTATCTACCTGTAAATTACTGTATTTTTTCACTTCTGATTTGATCTTGGTTCTCCCATACACTGTTCAAATTTGCTTATAATTTATAAATGTGAATGCTCATTTTGATATCTTCTGCCTCTAAAATTTCAGCAAGCTCACCGAACAGGCTGAACTGTAGTATTTAACAAACTTAAGTCAGAAACGACTGGAAATAGAAATTTCTAAAGGAAGAAGAAGAAAAATCTTAGATTTAGTGTTAGAGATAAAAAAAAAATGATACAGTAATAGTTTTTGCTCTGTCTTTTGTGATTTTAACATAAATAACTAAGTGTTGAATACCTATTGAGAGGAGTAAGATCTTTCAATTAACTGCATTTAGTCCCTCTCCTTGTGCCAAAAAGATTCTAGTGTATCTTTATTTTGGGCTCCTAGTTTTTCCGTGCTCTCCTGGTGTTCTCTGAAGCGTGGACTCTGCATAATTCCTGAATTAAGAAGAACCCCTTTAGACTTAACAAAAACTGTTCCACAGTCATCTGGAGCATCACTGTGTACAGGAGTGCCTCTTTCCTTAACTTCCCCTCAGGGTAAAGTACATTACTTCAGCAGTCATCACATACCCTGTCTGTACTGGGAGTGAAAGACTACAGTAGGGAGTTGGATTTAATTTATTTTCATTAATTGACCTTATTCACTGTGAAAACTGCTTATTCAGAGTCTTTAAGTAATAACTGAAATGTTTGAACTTTGGCCAGAAGAAACTATCTTGTTGGAGACCATATTCTAGAACGTAACTTTTTTTTTAATGATACAGTAAAGCAGTTTTCAGTGTGCTTTGAGGAGTACACCAAAGGATTTCACGCTCACACACACACACAAACACGCACTCAGCTACGTATCAGTGGGCTTTTGGTAAAAATCTAGTGGAAAACCGTTATGAGAAGATGAAAATACAAGTAAGTAAGGGATTCCATGCCTAAAAATGTAATGAGAGGGGTTTTTTTTTAAATCTAAGTACTTCTCTATTTTAATTTCAGCTTGGAAAGGGATCCTCCTGAGATATTATGACACTCAAGTAACGAAAAACATTTAGAATACTTGAAGATACAAATCTAAAAATTCTTGCAGGTACACAAGTCTGTCAAAAGCACTTATCACCGTAGCAGCTCAACACATGGCAGCTGACTTGCTTGATAATGCCTAGTTTTGTTTAGGGGGAATGGCTTTTCATGTTTTATATGTTGTTAATTTTCAGATTGTTTAGGTTGCTCTGCTAAACTGGAAAATAAATACTCCTAAATACTTAGTTTGGAAGATCTAAACTGCAATTAGTAAATACAGTATGGCATTTTCTTTTGCTGTTTTTTCTAGAGGGGCTAGGCTTTCACTGCCCATTTTTTTCCTTCCGAGGTGCCAAACTGGGTCCATTCCTTGAAATTAAGGGGTCATTTCTCATGCTCTACCTTTGTTTGCCCTAGCCAGATAAAATTACAAAATAACAGCTGCTGCTCATCCTTTTTCCTTTCGATCCATGACCCAGTTCCTGAATTCCTCTGGGACTCCTGTGTCTGTTAAAAATGTAGGTTATCTCTTGGTTTACTGCCCAGCTAATATGCATTTCCTTGTTGTCTTCAATGGAGAAAGCTATATTTGTTAGGATTTGCCATTTTCTGGCTATTTCCCATGGTTAATATAAAGAGAAATTTCAGTCAAAACAGTGAGGGGCTATGTAAAAGGAATGCAATTGTTCTTTGCAATCTGTATTAAACACATTAATCTCTGTGATCATTTGAGAGTTACATAAAGGCAACAAAAAGGGAAGCTAAAAAGAAGTAAATGAAATATGAATGGCCAATTGCATTGAAAACCAGGGGTTAAACCTGTATAAACTGCCGCATGTGACTTCCTGCCCCACCGCAGTCCATAAGTCTTGTGTCAGTCAACTGCAAGGTACAGATGGGAAAGCTAAATGGTGATCCAGGAAACACTAAAAAGGTTTAATCAATATTTCTGTATTTGGAATAAAATGTAAGTCCTCCCCTTTACAAAAAAAAAAAGAGATTGTTAACTTTTAATAAGGGCTATAAGGTTACTTTGGCTTAAAGTAAATATTTTCAATTTAGCAAACCAAAATAACTTTCATATCCACCTCCCCAAATTTAAGGAAACTAGTTTGAAGAGATATCTCAAGTACTATTTTTGACTCTAAAAAAATGCACCAAAATGTAGGAACTTGGATTAACGTCTAACAACAGTTCTAGGAACTTATCCTTTTAAGTGAATCCACAGAACTGGAGCTGGTACTGATCCAACATAGCAGTGGATCAGGATAAACAAAACAAAATAAAAAGTAGTGTTGGTTTCAAAGTGTTTCTGGAAAATGGATCCTGTCAAAGAAAAGTTTCATTTGAATAGCTTATATGTCTGGCTGGTAAAATCAAATGTATAAAATGTTGAGGTATCTCTAGGGCATTTGGCATAGTGGCATATACCTATTTAATTAGAAAAAATAAGAAACGGTACCTATGTAGTTAACATTTAAATTGGACACTTGACATGCTTGGAATTGACTTGGTAATGAGGAGACATTAATAAAGGGGGCTGTTTCTGAGTTTATCCCCTAGTGCTGGTTTTTAGTGAATGCCATTTAATAACTCTATCAATGAACTGAATGCTGATAAAACCCTTACTTGCAAAGCTTTCAAGAGATAAAAAAATTAAGTTGGTAGAGGTTACAGTTATGAATTGAATTACTAATTAAATGGTTATTAATTGCATGCAAGGTGCATTTTTGAATAAAGGCTGCCTGGGCTTAGAAGGTGTAAAGCCTTTCCTTGAAGTTAGGAATCAACTTAGTATTACTTCATAGTCACTGTTGATAGTTACCCTAGCCGAAGTTTTTTGTCAGATCTGTGGCGAAAGGAACTTACATGATCCATAAGAGCATGCAAACACAATAGGGAGTATAAACAAGGAAATTATGTATTTAGTATAGATCTGTACCTTGCACTAGCAAGGCTACCTCAGGAATGCAGAAAAATATATTTCTGGTGTTCCTGCTGCAAGGAAGTCTGGTAGTTCTTGTGTGCCTTCTTTAACCTTTCTTTGCCTAGGAGCAGTAAGAGCTGAGTATTTTCAGGGATTAGGTTAACACTTAATAGGCATATGTGGATTGCTTCCTTACAGAAAGAATGGTGTAACCCAGCTTCTGGGGAGTCACGTACCCTGTCTGAATTTATAGAGTGGGTCAGCAGATGGTAGTTTAGTTGCTTCTGAAACGGTAATCTGACTCTCAGAAATCCTGAACTTTATGGGATCTTTCCAGCTTGTGATATTCTGATTCTTCAGTCACACAGGAAGAATATTGCCTTTGTGCTCTTATAAAACTTTAAAAATTGGGTATCGTGATAACATTTTCTTTCAGGGTTTCACCTAACAATGAATAGTATTGGAAGTGCCTCCAGAGAGCAGTACAACTGGCTCAAAATCTGAATTTTCTTACAGAATTATAGTTGTCTTAAATTGATCAGTCTCTTAACTGAGTGTTTGAAGTTCCTAAAATAAGTGGGATGAATCCAAGCCACTTTTGTGTCTAAAACAAGCTAATTTTGGCTGTAATTTGAAAACTGTGTGTTTGGGGGTGCATTGGGGTGTCATATTGTCTCTGCCTGTTCTTCTGGTAAATGTAATTTGTGAAACAAACAAAAATTTAAGGTTGCAAGTCAAATGCTCAAAACCCCACAAAGCTCAAATTTAAAATTTCCTGTCTGATGTTAAATGTAAGACTTTCTCAATAATTTCTAAAATCTAATGCAATCTGTATTATGAAAGCACCTGTGCAAAGGAAGACAATTTTCATAGGGACTTGCCTGTATATTTTCAGTGTCTCATGGTTATATGATCCAGAATTTATATAGGTTATATCCTTATGAATGACTAAAAGTTGAAAGGTACTAAGTGTAAAGTAGAGGACTGCAGAAAGAAGTACAACTGTGGTTAATACAAATGCATATTTCTTCCAAGACGTTTTGGAGAAAAAAATCGTAATGAAAATGCCTTTGTGTCAGGTGACACACGTTTCTAGATACTGCACAAGCTGAAATCCTCTGTTTAGAGCCATAGCAGTTCCCTGCTTCTGAAATTGACTACATTTTAGTGGAAGCAAGTTCACACTGAAAAGGGGGTTTATTGCTCTGATTAACGTCTCTTTACCAAAGGAAAAAGGAATGCTAATACTCAGAAATTCTGTGTTGCTTAGGAAATAGTTTAGCAAATGCCAGTCCCACGTCCTTTTCAACCACTTTGTCCTTATTTGTCTCATTTTCCACATCCTGTTTCTGTCTTCATTAGCTATAAGAATAATACGCTTTTTAACTTCAGACGTATTGTGTGTCCATGTTCAAATGGTGCTGCTTAATCATACTTGATGTAGGAACAGCAGGGACATTGAGAGACCTGGAAAGGTTTGGTATTTTTCCCTTTCCCTCAGCTCCTGGGAGACGTGGCTTCAGGGAAGGCTGCTCAGCTACTGCAGCCAGAGGCAGCAGGTGTGGTTATGCCTCTGGGTGGAAGAGCTGTGAGGGGCTGTGGCATGTTCACCATCACAGCACTTTTCTAAAGCTGCCAAATTCTAACCAGAACTTTTAATGCTGCCAGATTTTTTAGCCTTTCTCACAGAAATGTTGGAAGGTGGATTCCTTGTACGACTGCATTCTCTGCTAAATGGCTTGGCCTTGCTCTAGGCTATGGAACTGACATTCTCAATTACTAGTAGCTTTTATGTTTTTAGTTTTGCAAAAATATCTTATTTTCTCCAAAAAACCTCAGGAAAATTCTGATTTCATATCTAGCTGACTGTTAAATTCACTCTGAGGCATATCCAGCATGGAAGGCTGCAGATGTTTTGAAGTTTGGCCAAGTTGTGTGCAGCTGAAAGCCTTTCCATGGAAATAATCAGTTCAACTTTTCCTGTGAATTTCATTGTTTACTACTAAATTAGGCTCTTGCTTTTAGCAGTGGGCTTAAAAAAATCTGTTACAGCTTTTCCAAATCATTTCTTATGGCTGGCAATTAATACTGGCAGAATTTTCTGTTACGACAAGGCAGGCTGTATCCAGCATTCATCTTTTAAGAGCAGTTCTGCTTTTAACAAAAGTGTTTAGTAATGCAAAGGTTTCTTCATAACACACAATGCTGTTCTGTTTGGCAGATGTACAGGCCTGTCTAGTTATTTTGCACAGTTCAGATATTTTCACTCTGTCCATCAGAGATGAAAATATTTGAGCAATTTGTTAAAATGGTGATATCATGTGTTAGAGTGTGGTGTGGATTCCAGTATGGAATTCACACTGGATGGCTAGATTGAAAAGATAGGAATGCAGAAAATGCTGGTTTCAGTTTAACACATGATCCTTTTATTTCTACATCTCATATTGAGAAGACTTGTTCTGTTTGCCACCAACTCCTTGACTTGTCAGGATTGAGCAGGTGGGTGGTTCAGAGAACCTCATTACAGAGCTTCTGCCACTACACAGTTCTCTCTGGTACTGTTCATAAGCTAAAAATAGGTAAATTTTAATAATTCAAGGATAAATATAGTACTTAAAAATTGCTAAGTGTCAGGACAGATTTTTTTCTGTACTTTTTAAGTACTGTAACTTGAACGATCATATTGAACTATGATTTGAATAGCACTTACTTTAGTTGCTCAAATTCTTCTAAGGTTATTGAAGAACTGTCTCTCTTTAACACCATCTAGTACCATAAGTAGTATTTATCTTTACTGAGAATCTTACCTGTGTGTGTTTTCCCTATTAGCAAGCAGATCTGATCTCGCTGGGGAAAGTTGTGTTGGCTTTGGCTTGCAATTCTTTATCAGGAATTCAGAGAGAGAATTTGCAGAAAGCAATGGAACTGGTGACAATCAACTATTCCTCTGATCTGAAGAATCTGATTTTGTAAGTTTGTTTAATAAACCTTTTAAAGGAAATTGCAGCACTTTTTAATGTATACAAATGCAAAAGCAAAATGGTATTTTTAAATGCAAGTAAGATTTCAGATAAATCTACTGTTATTGACTTGTCTTCATGGTCAGTGTGCTGTTAAACATTGATATGAATTTTTTGGTATAATGCTGGTAAAGCTCTTAGTAAGAATTAGGAGTGTAAACAAAACAAGCATTTTAGGTTGTCTTAAACACTGGGCTTCATTGCACGTTCTCTACAATAGCAGTATGCTAGTCTTATCTTAGAGTTTCAGAAGGTACTGAGAAATAGGCACACTGACTTTTTGGCCAAAAGGTTGAGTGCTAGCTTTTTTCTGGCTGTGTGTTCTTTTTGTGTTGTTTCAATATAGTCAGCCTTTTTCTTCCTTGCAGCCTGAGTGGGAAAAATAGAAATCTTTTCTCCTTTCCTCATTTGAAAAACAATTGCATTGCAGTCTGAATCTGCATCCTTGTCTCTTTTTGTATATGTTCTTGCTGTTTGAATGGAGTGAACTGCACAGTTTCATGAGAGTATACTCCCATGTTGTCTAAATAACTGACTCGATGTATACCTGCAAATTGATTGTTTGCTTGATGGTATCTTCTTTTAAGAAACATAACAATTGTCAACTTTATGTATTAAATACAAAAAAATTAAATAGTTATGAATTCATAATGGAATATAGTATTTGGCATTTGCAGAAAGTAATCTTTGGTTGGGTTATTTTGGCAGGTATTTGCTGACTGACCAAAACAGACTTCGCAGTGTAAACGATATCATGCCTATGATTGGTGCACGATTCTACACTCAGTTGGATGCTGCTCAGATGCGAAATGATGTTATAGAAGAAGATCTAGCAAAGGTAAATCATGTAGTAACTCCTGCAGAAAGACTTGTAGTCATTGTACCTGGCTACGTGTTTTCTACCAATTTCTTTTGGGTTTTTTTTCCCTTCTGTTTCTTAACCTAAGTAATCTGCTTGAAGGCTTGACAACTCTAAACTCAGGCTTTTGAAAGCCCCAAGAGCTTCAAGAATGCCTAGTTTTAAGATGTCTTCAGCTGTGTTTTAACTGAAGTAGCATCTTCATTTCCAACCAGTAGTCTTGGGAAAAGTATGTTCTTTATAGCATGGTTAAAAATAGCATTCTGAGTAAAGAAGGCCATGTGTGTCATGTAGATAATTTGATGTGTGCTAAAGCCCTATAAAATTTTAGGTTTGGATTTTGGTGTCCTTGCTCTCATATGTTTTCCTTTCTGAATGAATTCTAATCCATGGAGATACCATGTTCAACTTTCCTGAAGTGTGCACTCTTGCTGTGGGGGTCTGTGGTGTTCAGTCAGGGTATCAAGTGCTAGCTATAAAGGAAATATGTACTATGTATCAAGTCAGGGTGTATTTGTTCAACAGGAAGGAGTGTCTGTTAGTCAGAAGTGACTGACAGCAGGACATACATTGGGGAATGCTCTCATGGCCCTGAAAATGTGTGGGATAGGGTACTACAGAAGAATTTAATCGAGTTCTGTGATTCCACTCCCTTATAACCCCTCACTGAGAACTTTTTAAGTAGGCCAGTGTTTGGGATTCTGATGGACTCAGTTCTCTTGATTTCTCCAGTATTGTCCTGTTGGAGAACAGTTTTCCCCTCCTTGATGAAAGATGCTGAAATCTGTCAGAAGCAAGGAGCTATAGAAGAGCCAAACAGTATCTGTGTACCTCTAGATGCTGGGTGCCCATTTTCTCAGAATCAGCTACTAATCCTTCTCCAGAGGTTTTTGTTTGTTGTTAAGGTGGCCTATGTGCTCGCACAAAGCTGGGCAGATGGGCTCCTTCCCATAGCAAAGATGGAGATTGCCCTGTGATCAGCAATACAATTTCTGTATTTTTAGTCAGGTTATTTGAGCAGTTGCTTATCACTGGCAGGTGGGCAGAGTTACTACAAATTCAAGTTGTTGCTTAGCCCCCAGTTTGGCAATAGCTGTTTACTTGTCAGTGATAAATACCACTTCTTAATTAGCTGTCAAACTGAAGCTGTAACTTGTTCCTACTATGACATCCCCTCCATCAACATCAGAGCCACAGTATCCCTTAAATCTAGCCTGGTACCCTCTGTTCATTTTTTTCCCAAAGCAAATGCTTTGGAGGGAGTATTAGAAAAAGACTAGCATGTGTGATTTTTTTTTTTTTCCTTATATTGTCCAATCATGCAGTCATCTGTAGCTTAGGCACTTCTGATGCTGGGAGTGGTTTCTATGTAGTTAATATTTTTGTCACACTCACTTTTCCCAGAGCAATAACCCTATTTTGCTATTCCTTTTCTTCCTCACTTTTACAATTATCATATTCAGGTCATAGCAATCAAAGCCTCAGTTTTTAAGCCCTGTGGAGAGTATCTCCCTCCTTACAGGCTACTAGGCCTGCAGGGAGGCTCTTGGAGACTTAGTGCCTGTGTTGTTGCTCATCTGTGTTACCATTCACTGGGAATCTGCAAGGCAATGAACTTTATACAGGTGTAGTTTTGCCCTTTGAGTATTTGACCACATGCCAAAAATAAATTTGGTGGTTAGACCAAATAGTAGACCTTGGCTAGCTGGACAGGGCTGGTTTTCCATGTCAGTCTCTTTAAGTGTAGCTACTGTTGCGGTACAAGCTGTTCTCCAGGGTTTTTTTAGACTATTAATAGAAGTCTGCAACCCATAGGTTGTCCAAGGTCAGGCTGCTATCACCTTGACACACTTTATTTACCCAGCTGTGCACAGTAATCTACTCCAGACTGAATTCAGTTGAAGTCAATATGAACATGCATGGAATTAGATGCATCTTAGCATGAATAATGTTGTAGACCTGAGCCATTAGAGAATGTGAGTAATATCAGAGAGGATCTTTTCCTGACAACTTCAATTTACATTGTGAATTATTTTTTTGTTTAATGTAAGCTAGGATGTTACTGTTTTCACTGCATCCTCAGTGGTGTGGAAAAACACGCTAAATCAACTTTCAGTTGCATGTGTGCCAAGCAACTGTAATTTTAATGTTCTGCCTCTGTGTGATCTCATTGTAATTGCTTTATCTAAGTCATTTATGGACTCAACATTGGTGTTCTTTTAAGACTTCGAGTCTAACTGCTTTGAAAAAACTTGTTTCAAAATTATTTTTGAAACCAATTATCAGTTGAGTATTAGTTTGATGATATTGTTGCTAAATATTTACTAATAATGGCCTACAAAGCATTTCTGAAAAATAGATCTGGTAGATTGTTTCTTCTTATCTTTACCTGAAATAAGGTGGTGTACTGCATACTTCTGCATATCTTGGTAACTGTGTGTGTGTGTGTGTGTATATATGTATGTATATATATATATATATATATATATATATATATATATATATATATATATATATATAAAACCCATATTCTTGATATTCTTGTTGTTTAACTAACTGTATTTTAGCATACCTGTGAGTATAGGCTGGCAGGAGATTAGACTTACATTTCAACAAGGAAATAGATTGTCTGGTCCAGTTCCTGCTGGAACTGGGAGGTATCATTGGTTGCTGAATCTTCACATTATAATAATTTGAAGTGCTAAAATGAGCACTGGACTATGGATAAATAATACAATGCATTTGATCTCTGTCTGAAAAAAATGACACGTTCTTCTTTGAATAAATAAATCCTTGTAGTTAACAGTGTGTCATTGGTATTATTACCATGTATCTTTTGCAAGTAAATGTCTAAATTTTGTTTCAGAGACTCTTAACCTTTTTCTTGTTTTCTAGGAGGTGCAAAATGGAAGGTTGTTTAGGCTCCTAGCAAAATTGGGAACAATCAATGAGAGGCCAGAGTAAGAAATACTTGCTTTTTTGGTTTAGAGTATGTAAAACACAGTTTGCAATGCACTTTCTTCCTTCATAAATTTAAATTTTTCCCCCCATGTGTGCCCATGGAGAAATGAGTATTTAAGAAGCCGTGAGAAAAATAAGATAAGCAACTTTGACCAAAACTTTAAATAGACAGGAGAAGGCTACAAGTTGTTTCCCTGTATTTAGTTTGGTTTCTCTTGTGGGTGGCAGTAGTTTTGGAGGAAATCCATTGCTTGCTTTAACTGAAGCAAAGGATGTAGATACTGGTTTTAAGCTAGTGAGTTTCCATGTTGTTTTTTATTGACTAACTACATGAAAATGAAGTGTTCATTGTCAGTTTTCCATCCCTTTGCATAAACTTAGAGTTATGTTTATAATGCAGGTTTCTACATGTGCTTTAAGTGGTAAACTTGTTGCAGATAATTTTTGTTTTCTTCCATTAGTTTTTGGTGGCTCTTGGAAGGCATTAGCTTTAGATGCTCAAGCAGCTGAGAAAGTTTTTGTGTATGTTATCTTCTGTTTGTGGCGGGGGGGATTAATTTAATTGCAATTTATAGCAGGAGATTAGCTGTGCAATTAGACTACTCAACTGAGAATTAAGTGTTGTTTATATCTGTGGGGTTTGATTTTACTTAACTTACTGAGCTTTAATACAAGAATTTGTTCTTCACTAGGTTTCAGAAGGACCCAACGTGGTCAGAAACTGGAGACAGGTATTTACTAAAGCTCTTTCGAGATCACCTTTTCCATCAGGTGACAGAAGCGGGTACTCCTTGGATTGACCTCAGTCACATTATCTCATGTCTTAACAAGGTACACTGTACTTCAGTTAGCTTTTACACATTTGATTGGGTTAGCTTTCTTTAAAAGTATATTCCACTGCAAAGCAAGTTGGCACTGGAAGGTTCATGCCATTGGCTTAGCTGGTGGTTATTTTTCCTATTTTGGGTTAAAACCATGTATTCACTAAGCTAATATTCCAACATCTATGGATATTTTAAAGAAAACTAGTACATGAATATTAAAAATTTGTTAATATAGCGTGAGATACAATATTAACTTTTCATCCTAGAATGCATTGATTACTGTGGATAAGCAATGCTGGTCCCTTTATGCTACTCTGGTCTTTCAACACAGCATAAAGGATCCATAATACTCCTTTAACTGGGGGAGGTTTCTGCTGGTAGTTATCACAAAGCACGGTTGTAAGGCAAGATCCATTCCTACATTGTGCTGACTCAAGTACGAGACAGGAGGGAAACTGCAACAGAAATTTGTGCAAAATCCTTGCCATCAGGACAGTGCTAGAAAATTTCTGTGACTTAACATTTTAAGTCCACTTCTGTAATAACTTCCCTAGTCTCTCCAGCCCTTTGTTTTCCAAGGCTGACTTAACAAAGCTATTTGCAGTTTTCTAAGAGTTGCACCACTAGCAGAATTTTATCTGAGCACTCTCATGATTAATAGCAGGAGATGTGTGAGAGACCACAAGATCTTCAGTAGATGAAGAATTTGTCTTGCTCCATAAATTAAAAAGTATGTGAGCTTATTAATTTTTTTTATTGGTAGATCAGCTTTCAACTTATTTCACATTACTTTGCTGTACTTTAATAATCCGTGAGAGACTAAGATGCTGCAACTTTTTTTGTTGTTGCTTTTGTAGCTGCTTGGTAATTTCACTTGCTCTTCAGAGAATGGTGATGCAGACACTGACAATACACAGTTTTAGTGCCCAGTATTTTCTTTTCTAGGACTAGGATAGCCAGCTTTCTCCTGCAAGAAAAGTGGAATATGTTCAGATCCTTTGATGTGTAATAACTGTACAGTTAAATATTTTTCTAAAATTGTCAGGGTTTCTAACCTCCTATTAGACCACTGCTGTGCATTTTTTAACCTCCTTTTTATCTTTCTGGTTGGTGTCTGTAATCACTTTAAAAAGGACATTAAAGGGATTGAGGCTAAATCAAAAAGAAAGCATGTTGACATTCAAGTAGGCATTGAAATGCCATCATGATTTGAAAGCAGTGACTCATACAGTACTGTAGCAAGAGGGGACAGTCCTGAATTCATAGGTCAGGTAAGAGACAATGTCAAAGAATGCCTTGTTCTATAAATGTTCATGGCTTACCTTTTCAAACAGAGACTCTTCTCTTCTATGGTTGTGGGCTCAGCACACAAAAAAATGTAAGGCTTACAGAACTCTGCTTTGGAAATACAGTCTAAGGAGCACTTCAGAAACTGTAGAAGTACTAGTAGAAGTTAAATGGACTTTACTGGTACTTGCCAAACATATTCCTTTTGAATGAAAGCTATTCTGTTGTTTAAAAAAACCCAAACCAACAAACTTTCCTTTTCAATGTAGTGTTTTGAGCATCTTTTCAGCTGAGAATATAGATTTATGCACCCACAGGAGGAAAGAAAGCCATAAATATTGATGTTTGTAATTAGCAGTGTGGCTTTCTTAATACAGATCTTCCATTAGGAAGATCCTCCATTGAGGTAATTAACTGATTTGTTGTATGATGCTAATGGGAATGAACAGTGGACAATATTTCACAAACACCTTAATTGTATTAATATTTTGTAATGGTTGTTGGAAGACACTGGTGGTTTTATCCTACTCTATAAAAATTAGAAGCTAATTGGCTTGCTTTCATCCTTCTGAAACCATTCACAAAGCAGCAGCTTTAAAATGTGGTGGTTCCAGCTTTTAAGGTTACACTCAAAACATTACTTTAGAAGAGAAATGCATGAAATTGCTAACTTGCTGTGTTGCTCCAGACAGCAGCTAGTGGAACATCTCTGTGACAAATTTAATTTTTTTTCTATTCAGTACAATATTATAATTGTATTATAATTATATTGCATTCATATTACATTTAAACCTGCTGGGGTTGTATTTCCAAAGAATGGATTGGTAGTGTCATATCTCACTTGTCTCTGCCCCACCTTTTTTATTGGAATAAGAAAGACTGTGGTGGAACTATCAGCGTATTGACTAAAACAAAACTACAAAAGTTCTGCATAATAAGAGAGTCTTGACAGTTCTCTATTGATGAACATTTCTTGCAAAGTGCGAAGAACCTAAGAAACAGTGATGTAATGGGCTTCAGCATGTAAAGCAGGATATTCCTCTGTTAGAAATTAGGATCTAATGGAATATAAAAAAAGGGACATACTGAATTTGAGAAGTCAGAGCAAACCATGAGAAGAAATGTGGAACAAACGTTTCCAAATTATCCATTTGGTTTTGGATTATACCAAAGTAATTTTTTCTTTCTAAGGGGTTAAATGTACCATACAGCTTAGTTTGTTTCCAGTACTGCCAAAAATATGAGGTTTGGGTTTCTACCGGTTTTCAGGCTACCTGGGACTGACCCATCCATTATCTCATTTCGGAGTGGACAAGAAGTAAATTACTTACCCTACGTGGATCATATGTGCAAATGTAATGTCAAAATTAGTTTTGTTCTTCAGGAAGTACATAAAAATTTTGCCAGGCTTTCTACACAGGGAAGTATAGCATTACAGGATTACTAGCTTTGTGGAAGGGGAAGAAAACAATGGTATTTCAGTCCTAAGGTCTGGAATGTCCATCAAGTAAAGACCAAAATGTCTCGATTTTTTGGCGAGGACATTGTTGTGGTGCGATTCAGATTCTTCCTTTGTGTCCTGTTAGTGGATTTGAACTGCACCATAACAATGTACTTGCCAAGAAATTGATTGCTTTTATTGTTGGGGAAATGTTTTGCCATTTCTTTCACACTTCTTTTATTTTATCTTTTGCATTCTTGTTACAGTTAGATGCTGGTGTGCCAGAAAAAATAAGCCTCATTTCCAGAGATGAGAAGAGTGTACTTGTGGTAACTTACAGCGATTTAAAACGCTGCTTTGAAAATACTTTTCAAGAACTGATTGCAGCCGCAAATGGTCAGTTGTAGTATTTGCTGAAAGCATGCAGGACATTGCTGAGGAACTTAACCTATAGCAAATTGCACTACAGCTGAATTGTTGTTGTCATCTCATTTCACATTTGGGAAACAAACAGGAGATGAGCAAAGCTGCTTGCACTTCAGTCAGGTACACTGTTACTTGAAGGGAAGAATGTTTCACTTATCCTAGAGCTAAGGCTGCCATTGGAGGCTTTATCTGTGAAGAATTTATTTTAGATTAAGGAACACATCAGGTGCATGATGTTCCTACTTTTATTTTTTCCACTTGTATATGCACTAATTTTAATTTTTTTAAGACTTTTCTGATCTCTGAAGTTTTGCCACATTGTATACTTAAGGGAAACTCTTTGCAAGGACATTTCTGGGATACATTTTTGTCACTGAGGATATAGCAAAATTTATTCATTTTTGATATTATTTGCACCCAGAATAGCATAAAGGACCAGGTAAATAATTTAATAGAAATTGTGTTCTATTAATGACCGTTTAGTTCGTAACCTCTGTAAAAGTGTGTTGTATGCAAGCTCTGTATGCCACCCACTGTTAGCTCAAAGAAATGTGAGAAGAAACAACTTTTTAAAACCAGTCAAGTGAAGTATTGGTGAATTGACTAAAAAGGAAAGAAAGTCCCCTGTCATTCGATTTAAACTTTGTCTAAGCGAAGTGACGAAAACAGCATAATGGGAAACATCTTTAATTTAAGGAGCATATCAAACTTGCTCTAAACACAACCAGCGCCTTTTAAAAACTGTCTGTACATTTTCCTGGTAGTCAGAAGCATTTACATTTATGCAATTTTTTTAATAGATTTTTTTTTTTTAAAGAAATTGTTTAAATGCCTGAAGTTTCAGGAGTGTATTACTTTAGGTTATTTACAGTATAATTTTTGTATAAAGTTCTGTTCTTTGAACCACAGCTTTATTATGGTACGCTACACTGGATACAGATACAAAGACACTGTTAAAAGAAGATTAACTAAACACAGCAGTTGTCTGGCATCAAGAGCTTTTCAAGTTTTACGGCCTGAATCTGGAGGGATAATGATCTGCTGTGCCTTTGCAGTCACTGCTTAGCCCAAAGTAATATTACTTTTGCTAATACTCAACACATGAATATTCCTGAAGTAATTCAGTCTCAAAAGTCTGGAATTTTGCTCCTCAATTACCTTTCTAATTTTTGGACATGCAGTTGTCTCCAAACTTGGGTATTCATGGGATTTCTAGTTAAACACCTACACTTTGATACTGAAGACTGCCAAATATGTAGGAATTTCCTTTCTTAAAGCAGTAGTGAAGACTGTATCTATCCTTTCCCAGCACTGAATGTTTTAATAGCACTGGGTGCTCACCATGAAGAAAATGTGGAAACTCAAAAGGTCAGGACAGACTCTAAGCACTTGCAACTGATGTTACTGACATCAATTTTAATGATTCTCAATATTTGTAGTTTTCAGAGAAGTTTTTAATATTTCTCTGTCCACTTTTATAAGCTTTAAAATGATTCTCCGCCTTGAGACTTGCATCAAGAAAAAAGCAACTCTCTTCACATCGAAAGCTTTGAAGACTAGGGACATGCTTTACACATTTTAGAAAATGTGGTTGAATCCACATTAAGTAGCATCAGTTGTTGAGTTTAAAAATCAATTATTGTTGCAATTTTAAAAGGAACATAATGTTTAATATTCAAACGATAACAGTTGCCAGAATGTTCTTTTTAATATAAAAGGAACAGGAACTTTGAAAAGTGAACATGCAGAACAGTCTTTTATCATTAGCTCATGTATTTGAGGAAGAGCAGCTGTCTTTTCTATGTTTTTTGACAAATCATATTGTAATTCTTTTGTACAAAAAAAAGAAGTACTTGTATTCTAGAAGAAATATGGAATGCTTAATTTATAAGCGGGCTGAGGTTTTTTCCAGTATTGTTTTCTTTGAAAATGAAAGGGGATCATCTGTTCAGTTGTGGGGTTTGGGAACCTTTGAAAATTTAATTTGTGGACCAATATTTTGTGAAAGTGTAAGGCAGGGGTAAAATAGGGCTTGAATTCTCATCCTTTTTAGACCAGCACACCCTCTGCAAGACATGTCTAAATTGCAAACCTGTGTGTATTTGCATAATGTCAGTTTGCTTCAGCCCCTAGTAACCTCAGGACTTGGTTTAAAAATAAAAAGGTAGACAGCTAATAAGTTTTCATACATAATGTCAGCCAGAAAATATTTGGTGTCAGGTAATACATAAAATTAAAAAGAAGTTGAGCTTTGTTTTCTATTTATTTTATTTGGTCTGTATTTGGGAATGATTTGAACAGTCTGAAGTTCAGCTTGGGTGTTTTTTTGGGGAGAGCCCTTCTACCCCATTTTAATTCCATTTAGAAGGTTGTCCTAAAGTTGTAGTTTGATCCATTCATAGGAAGAACTGTGTATCTGTATTTAAAAGAAGTGTCACCAGGATGTGCCCTCCCAGGTGGGAAATTTATTTCTGACCTTCCTATTTTTTACAGCTAAAAGCACAGAAGGGACAACCTTTGAAATCATCTGGTGTTGGTCATTTTAATTTTTGTACCTGTTTTAAATTTTGTTGCTGTATTTACTATATTGTAAATATTTTGTTGAGGGTACCTATGTATTTTTGATTTGCCCTTGTTTCAGTAATTCAGGTGTCAACTGCTTCCCCTAAAAAGCACCAGTATGTTAAGTTCTAATGTCATGATCCCAGTATGTGTTACTCATCTTTAATCCTGTTTTCATTGTTCATGTGTACAGCAGTATTTTTAATAAAGAATACCAGAAGTAACGTGGCCTTATTTTGACATTGTGAAGCTCTGAAGTTGGATCCAGGGCTTTTCAACTTTGGTGGTGGAATTTTATTTCCTTCGTCTCGTACTTCTTTTGTATTCATTCTGTCTGCAATGCAGAGTTCAAACAGACAGGAGTCACAAATTGTGTTTAGTGCTTGACACTTAGAGTGTATCAGATGTCCTAAAACTGTTCACTAGAAGTGTATTAATGCATATTTCTGTAACTCCCAAGTCAAATCCCATCTGCTTCAGTTTGATCAGGTCTGCTTTCCTTGATAAGCCCTACTTTTGAAAATTCTGCTCAAGTACCCTAACTTCCATGTTTTTTGAGCTTTTTTTTGCTCAATGACAAAGTGTATTAATTTCTCTGAGAATTTGCACATGGAGTCACAATAACTTTATTTCATGGAATTCTTTTTCTGTATTTTTAACCAGCAAAGGTTTGATGATTTGCTGGTGGGATAAAGTCTCCTATATCCATCCAGTGCTGACCATGCTTATGGAAGATGTAATTTTATGTAATATATTGTGACTTGTCAATCATCCTTGCATATATTTAACATGGAGTCATTATCGCTGAAATTGCAGTGTTTTAGGAATGTTATTATATTAGCTACATTGTTTGATTGATGCACATATCCAGTCTCCAGTTTCCTCCTTAGTTATGTGCAGCAACAGCTACACAACTCCTGCAGCACTTGATGATCCCATTCTGCTTTCCCAGAGAAAGCTTCATCTCCGCTTCCTTCCAGCAGCTGGAGAGCCCCTCAGACGATTGAATGCTGTTTAGCAGAGAGCACTTGATTGAACATCTCTGTGGAGGCAGCATCCCCAGCTCCAGATGGATGGGGTGGGCATGTGGGGATTCTCTGAAGAAGAGTGTCTACCCAGGCCTAAGGTGCTGCCTGCTGTCACAGTAGCTTCAGAATAGGCTTTGGTGGGGACACCTTAGCTCTGTTTGCTGTCCTTTTTTCTGGTGTGCGTCTCCTAGCTGCTGAAGAAACCAGGAATGGTGAGTGGTTGGATGGATGTTTGTCTTTGTCTTTCCCCACCCTGAAACCTTGCCTCTCCCAGAGGCTGAGTTGAATTTTTGTCTCCAGACAGCAGTAAGTTCTTCCTAAATGTGCTGAACCTAGGGAATGTCACCCACGCAGGAAGCAGTGACAGGTGTCTGTCACTGTAGTTGGTTTGCTGTGCGAGAAGTGTGCTTTCCTCTGTGTGATTATTCCATGTTCTCCTTTGCTCAGAAAATCAGCCTGTGGGGGTGGATGTGTGCCAGATGCTTGTGCTGCCCAGTGCTGACTTGTGTGCCACAGCAGTCTTTGACACTGGCAGAACTCTAACTTTTTTTCAAAAGCAAACTTTATTGTATGAATTTAGTAGTCAGACACATTATATAAAGACAGAAAATGCAAGACAAAATAGGAGTTCTTCACATATGAAGACACTTGAAGGTTCATACAAAAGTAATCTTTGTAGTCCAGTTTTCTTAAATATTTATGCACAAAAGCATATTTATATATTTACACTGTGCAAACACATCCTTTGAAATGCATCATCCTGAACTATTCTTGCTCAGTTCTAAGAACAAAAGAGTACTGAAACTTTTGTCTTAATCAAGGCCAAATATACTTTACCAACAAGAGACAGTGCAATAGATACTTAAAACTCATGATCTCTTGTGCAGAGATACTTAGCTCAGAAGTAGTGGTACATATTTTGCTTGAATATCAAATATAGTTTTATTTGTAAATATGCAAAAGGTCATTTGCCCTAAAGTCTGTTAGTGGGTTACATTCACAGTTCTTTAACTGAATTCTGAGAGAGCAAGAGATCATATAACATGTAGCGTTCGAGTTAATGCATATTTTAGTGGACCACGAGAAGCTGACATTGGGCTGTAATTGATTTGGCAGATATCAGTGCTACTGTGTTAAATGTCCAACTCTCATTTCAGTACTGCATTCAAAGGTGAAAGGGAATGGGTGCATCCTAATGCTTCTCAAGCAAAGAACACTCATGACCTTTCTGAGATGCTATACAAAATCTGCTGTAAATGAATGATACATTTTTATTCCTGTACATACTGGTAACTTAACATGGAAATTTAGGTGTCTTCATAGAAAAGCTGCCCTAACTTTACAGATTGCCTTGTAATTTCTAACTAGTCTCTTCAAACTCTCTAGTGATCAATTAAAGTTTGTGCAGTCTAGTAGCCATCCTGTCTTTTCAGACAAATTCCCATAAATAAAATATAATCAGTGCAGTGTTAGAAGGTCCGTGAGGTTTTGTGGACAGAGCTTGGCTTTAACCTATCTGCCTTGTAGTTTGGTTCCAGTGTGTGCATGTTGGCTTATGACAAAGTGCAAAACTTCAATATTTACTGGATTTCAACAGGATTGTCCAAACTGAATTGGTATATATTCCCTGTTGTTATGGTCCTGGATCTGGTCTTAGCTCTCCTCTATCCTTGCCAGTTGTGTTTAGCAACACATTTTAAATTCTTGCCTTGCAAGGCTCCCTACTGGGTCTGCCATCTGGAGCAGTAGGATCTATATAATGCCCCATCCCCAATTAGCTTATTCAGCTTCCCCAGAGCGTCAGCCCTCCCACAAATTTCTCAAAGTAGTTTTCATAAAAAATATAGTTTATGGTCTGTTTCTAGTTTCTATCTTCTTGAAGGCGCCTTTATTTTCCAGCACCACACATACCCCAGCCATGGGATGCAAATATCTCAGTGCAGATTCCTGGCTGTCTAGGGCTCCCAGCTGCCTCTCCCAGTCAGGACAGAAGTGAGTCTGAGCAGAGGCTGTAATAATGGCCTTCTAGGTTTTACTGGCTGCAGAAGCACTCAGCATTTTTAGCGAAAGCTATTGGTGTTGAGCATTTGGGAAAGTCAAGGTTTAAGCAATAATATTTTGCTCTATTTTGAATACGTGTGCTGCAGTCTGTAGAAAAGCAGATCACTGGGATTAAGCCAGTGATAACTTCTCAAGTTTTATGATAATTGAAATAATTTGGATTGGAGTTTTTAAACTGACAGTGTTTCACAAGAGCCTGCATGTTTACTTGGCCTAGAAGTACTTAAACCGGTGGCTGAGAATAGTGGACAACTGAGTTGTAGTCAGGAGGAGGAGAGCGGCTGGCAATCATTTTCTCCAGCATCGCATAACCACAGGTGTATCTTCGCTTGGAGTCACTGAGCTGGTCACAGCTGAAACTGCAGAAGCTTCTTGGCTTGGTTACTCCGGAAAGCACTGACTCCTTGCTCCTGCTGGCACCTTTAATGCTGTAATAGAGCAGTGTCATTGTGAGCTTTCTTACCATGTAAAGTTTTTTGGTTTAGTGACTTGAGCAAAGCTAGGTCACAAGTTAATTCTTACATGGTGGGAAGGGCACTGATGCAGATGGAGTTGCTCAGAGGGAGTGCAGAACAGAAGAGTAAAGGAGCCCCCCTGTGTTCCCTGTGAGTCCCCTTTAAACAGAGGTGCTGGGAGTGAACATCCCTGTTAAAAGTGTTCGTGCATTCTATCAGTCCTGCTGCTTGGGGGGAGTACTGGACTGCTCAGCCTGAGCAGTCCAATTGCTCATTTGTGGCAGGTGTTGGGGAGTGAGACTTTATTGCAGGGTGGCATAGTTGGGAGAGTCTGGCAGCTCTGCTGATGCTGAGGCAGTGTGTCCCCATACCTAAATGTTTCTTCCTAAGGGAATAGGGGTTTTTGAGCAGGAGTGAAGTGGTGGAAGGTCTCAAACCTTGAGGCCAAAGTAGAAAACTACTAGTGTAGGTGTTCCCAAAGCCTAATGCTGGGATGGATTTCTAATACAAATGGCTGATATTTGTGAGGAAGGGCACAAAGTCTGGCTATCTGCTCTTTTTTGGCTTCTTTTGGCAGCTGCCATGAACTGCTGGTTTCAATTAGAGTTTTCCTGTCACTTAAAAGGACCAGTTATCCTGTAGGCTGCCTTTTATAAGATGCCCTTTACTAAGAGGGGTTTAATGTCTTCTGGGCAAAGCCACTTTTAAAGGCACTGTTACCCTTTTGGCACTTTCTTACCCATATTCAGAGATCACAGTGCTTAAAAGGGCTCTTTCAGTAACGAAGAAAATCAGGGCAAAGAGAATTTTTACTCCATTGAACTTGGACACCAAAGATTTATCTGTAGACAAAGAACAAGCCAGAGCATTTTTCCATCACTGTTTATATGTGAAAAGCTAAAGTAAACATGTTGGACCACAGTGTCTAAAATTAGATTTCCTCCCCTGTATTTTTATAAGTTCATGGACAATCCACTCCTCTCCATTTTTAAGGTCAGAAACATTGGCAGTCCTAGTCTTGAATTCCAAATAAGACATTCAGAGAGCATCTGTTGATGCTTGCAGAGCCCAAAGGGTTTTGCTTTTCATTTTATTTTGCATTGTTAGGTCTTTAGGTCAAACAACAGAACTAGTGGCCCAGGACCATTACAAGTTCCTCTTAGAGGTCACAGTTTCTCAAGTTCTTAACTTAGAAGCCTGTGTGGTTTTTTTAAGGAGTGTGGTCTCTGTCTTCTTCTTACGGTAGGAAATTGGACTTCTCTGTCTCTTCTTCTTCCTGTAGGAAATTGGAAGATCTCCCTAAGACCATCCCATTACATTTATTAGTAGATGAATGGAGCTCCTGAGGAGGAGCCCTTGTGATGAGGATTGCAGATGCCTCCCATATTTTTATATTGCATCTGTTGGCAGATGGAGAAGTACTTGCCTTGGGATAAATCCCAAAACTATGACAAGGTTAGTCACAGATGCAATGGACTTTTTGTGATGAGTTTAAAGAGAAATGCCTCTTTGATTTACATTGTAATTGTGAGTCTTCAGGAGCTGGCAAAAGTACAGTGTGCATGACAAGTTGTGAGTCTTAAAAACTGTCATGCTTTGATCCTTTCATCATCATCAGGCTTTTGCATCCTGAGATTTTTCTTGTGAGCTAGACTTGGCTTCTGCTTTAATAATACTTTATACCAGTAGAGCTGCATCTGTTAATTTTATCTGGAGTGCACTGCTGTACCTGGGCGTGCATTCCCACAAAAAACTTTGAGGGAGCTCAAGGGGTTTTGGCATCTGTAGTCAGGCTTCATTGTGAGTCTGAATTTACAATCAGTAAAGGCTTCTGTAGCTGTGGACTATCTTCTTGCCAGTCTAGGAATGTAAATTGGAAACTGTGTTTAGTTGGTCTTTAATTTGGGATTATTTGCTGGAGGAAATGGCTGCTGGTTTCTTGCCATGTTCAGGACCAGAGTGAGGTTAGAGGCTGGCTGCAGCTCTTGAGATGCTTGTTCCAGCTCACAGGAGGTGGAAGTCTTGCTGTTTTTCTGGCTTTGTAATTTACACTGACTCAAGGGTTTGCCTCAGCCCAAGGATTTTGGCTTACTTGTGTTGGGCTTTTTCACCACTACTGAAAAGCTAGAAGAAGGTTGCAGTTGGGATCCTTTCTACCTGCAAAGGAGCACAGCTCAGAAAACTGCCTCCAAACCTTTCTACCGGGGTCTTTTACCTGAGGCCTTGTATTAGGAAAAACTCACTCCTCTTCCTGCTGCTCAGAATATCATTTTTCATCTCAGTGGCATTAGCAAGTCCAAGACACATTGCAACCATTTGTTTCATGCTCCTGGACACCACCTGGGCCTAAGGAGCCCACCAGGGTTTGGGCTGATGCTCTTTCCTATAGTGAAACCAAGGGTGAGCTTTGGCATTAGTGCCTTTCCCTAGGCAGGAGAAGTGGAAGACCAAGAGGAGGCGCCTTGCCAGGGTCAGTGGGGTACCCCTGCACTGTCAGGCTGGCTCCCTGCTCTGCTCTGCTCTCGGCCTAGCAAGCACTGCTCTACATGCTGGCTCTCTCCTGCAGTCAATTGATCAGTTTCCTCTGAAACAAACGCTGGGAGTGCTTCTGGGACACAGGTAGGGTGCTCTGGGTTTGGCTCCTTCCACACTATGCTGTTCTTCAGCTCTCCCCAGTCTGAATCTTCCAAGGCTTTGTTACAGTGAAAGGACATAACCATAGTAAACTGCTGCCAGAGGAAGGTGAAACCCTTCCTCAGCCTGGTGCTGCACCAGCTGCCCTGACAGTAAGCTGCTACTGCTCACTCAGAAACTGTTCTGACAGTCTGGGCAACCTGAATCAGCTCCCTGCAAGAAAAGCCAAGCTGAAATGTCAGGATGCCTGCGATGCAAGGGAAGAAGCAGGAATGTACATCTGCTTAGATCAGTTTCCATGTCTCAAACCCCTCCAGGCTCCACCTTGCTCAGTACAAATTTTAGGGGTATTTATTTACTGCTCCAATTAATTTTAAGTAAAGGATGCTTAGCTAAGATGCTACCACTTTTAGGAATGTGTGTGGACTGAAGGGTCACTGCCTGCATTCACATCCATGTGTGCTTTTTGGCACAGTGCTACAGTACCACTTGTTTAGCTTGCAGGCCAGATGACCTTGTATGATCTCAGTCTACCACTCTGTTTTCCCAAGGATTTATATTCTAGCAGCCACTGTTCAGTTCAATTTTTTTTTCTTATCCAAGCATTCCTTTTCCTTCTGCATTTGAAAATGCCCCTTAAAGCACTTCCAGAGGGATGCTTGGGACACACTCTATGCAGAGAAAAAGGCGTTTCATAAATTTCATTTAGGGGGGTTGCCATGTTGTCTGTGTGGCTGACAGCAGCCACAGAGAAAAAATGAGTTAAACCACTTCTAGAGAACATTGCATCCTTTGGAACGCTGTAATATCCACATACACTCTATAGTCTCTGGCTCCTCCAAAGACAGCATGCCACCATAGAGCTGAAGTACCATAAAACTCCTCAGGAGCCTATTTTCTGAAAGGTCAAGGCAGGAGAAAGGGTTTCCCAGCATTTGTTCGGAGTGGCTTGTGTTGCCTTGGCTTTGCCACGCATGAGCAGCTTTGCCACGGCAGGCTGCTGCCAGCAGTGCGTTTATCCAGGCCGTGCTTTCCAGCCCCGTGAGCGCGCGTGCTCTCCTACACGTATTGCTGTCCTACATGTATTTATTTCAACCAACACCCTCTTAAGTCACTGGAATTTTTCGTGGAGCGAGGCCTCTCTGCCTTGACCGCACGTTTCAGGCAGCTCTGATTGTTCTTTGAGACAATGCTACGCCTCCCAGGCTGCCCAACTGCAAGGCACTGACAAGTCTGGCGCTGGCAGGATGGCAGGCTGGCCTTGACCTCCTGCCAGCATGAGATGAACGATGGGTTGGGTCTGGGCAGTCTCCGGGCTGGCTGAGAGCAGTGAGCTGAAAGCAGGACCCTGCCAGCTTTGCAGTGGCTGGGAGCTGATACAGCGCCGGCACTGAGAAAATAAACACTTCCCATTTACGGAGAGTTCATGTCAGTGCAACTCATTTCTTACAGCAGCCCTAGTTCCCTGCTTGGGCAGCTGTCAGGAATTAGGTGGAGGAAGATGGCCAATATATTCAAGTGCTTAAAGGCAGGAAGAGAAGTGAGGCCCTCACATCCATCTATTGTAAAGTTGCCACTTTAGCATCCTGAGCCCATGGGTGTTAAATGGGCCGTGCTTAGCTGAGTCATGGAAAAGAAGGGCAAAAACAAGCACAGGGGGCCTTGTCCCAGCTGGGGTGCCCTTGGGACTTGCAGAAACAACTGCAAATCCTTCACAGCCACACATTCCTCCTCTGCTGTTATTAATGGCTTGTTTCCCACAGTTACCTGCCTTCTACTTCAGCTCAGTGCACTCTGACACTCTGGCATTAAATTGAGCATTAGGTGGATCAATAAGTGCTAATAACTCATATTGCTTGTGTGCATCGAAGGGGTTGAGGGTTATTTGCTTCTTCAAAGACATAGGTGGGGAAGATGATTGACTGCTGATTAAACCAAGCAGGACACACCTCAGCAAGTGTGTTTGCAGGGACTGGAGCCACCTCAGCTGCTTTCACACGGCATGATTTAGCACAAGGACCTTGAATTCTCCTTGAATTCTGCCACCTACACCCTGAGCAGAAGGGAATGTAAAATACAGACCCAAAGAGTGTCCGTTTCTGCTTGCTGCCTGTCCATGTGAAGCGTTTCAGTTCCTCTGGAGCCAGCACCATCCCACTGTCTGCTTGGTAATCCTTGAAGAAAAAAAAAAGATGCAGTCCTGTTAGGTGTTAACTGTATTTTACAAAGGACTCAGTTTCTCCAGCATCCTTCTGGTCATTGATACTGAGACAGCTCTAGGAGACAGCAGCTCTGTGCACAGCAGTGCACAGACATTTAATGGTGCCTTTCCAAACCACCGGTGCCTTGGGGTGCAGCAGACAGGTAATGTTAATGCAAATCCAGGGTGCTAGAAGAAAAGTGTCTGCATGCAGTCTGAGGCTCTGGCCAGCCACCTGTTCAACCCTGTGAGGACCACTGTGCCTTTCCCACCTCCTGCTGCTTAATGCCTTCTACTGAGTCACTAAAAGCTTGCCCCAGCCTCTCGTCCATGCCCATCCCTACCGGGATTGGGTGTGTGTCCCACTGTTAGACATGGCTCCAGCTTGTCCATCTGCTAACAGGTCTTGTTCCTACCAAGAACCTCTGATGGAAAAGGGGCTCACAGTCCTCCTTTGTGCGCTACTATTTGGATGAAAATGCAGATCCAAGGGATTTTAAGCGTCTCTCCCACACTGGTGAGATTCAGGTGGGACTCTGGTAGCTGTTCCTTGCAGACCTACTGGAACTGACCACTTCTTGTCAGGGACGGAGTGTTTGCAACCCATGACGTGGCCAGCAAGGATCTCTGCCCCTAATTTGTAGGGCAGTGGGATAACCTCTTGTTGCAAGTACAGCAAATCCTGCACCTTGTATTAGTTAGAGCTGACAAAGCAGTAATCCCCCCCATCCTGATTATCCCTGTATGAATCTGTCACATAAATAACAAGAAATACCTGGCATATCATTTGGCCCAGGAGTCACTTACATTAAATACAAGCGTTTCCTTCATGGGAAGCTCTTCAAATGTCTTTATGCGCTGGGGGGGGTTTATTTTGAAAGTGTTTATGTATCTGTTCAACGAGAGAAGGAGGACAATTTTTGGTGAGAGTGTGAAGTGCACAAGCAGGAAGTGTTGGGTATTTCTCTGTTTCTTTAGGCAGTTCCCAGCTATCTTCGAGGTTGGTCTTACAAAAGGGAGTTGTTAACCAGACCCCACCCAAGTCTCACTCCCCAGTCCCAGGGTACGCATAGCCGTGCCTCTCACAGTGCCTGAGCCCTGTGACCTGCAGGTCCCCTTGGGCAGGGGCACTCCAAAGAGCCACAGCAGTGGGTGACTCAGCAACTGTTGGGACACTCAGGCCACCTGTGGGCTGTCTCTGAGTGTTTTCTCCCACCCAGGTCCAAACTGGGCTATGCAGCGAGCTACCACCCCCACACAAACAAACACAGTCTTATTCTTGCTTATCTCACCTGACATTTTCGGTGCTTCCACAACTTGAGTTTGTAACAGGAAAATTTTCATTGCACAAAGGATCAGATGCAGGGGGACACCCATTTTCTGTTGTAAATATTGTGCTGAGGGGTATGTAATCTTTACCTTCCTAAATGCAAACAAGAAAGAAAAGCCTTATTCCTGGGTCCACGTGGGCAGTTGCCCCTGCCTCAGTGACAGCATGTGGTTGTGACATTCATACCTGCTGGACATTTGCTTGCAGCAGGTCACCCAGCTTTTTCACCAGCTCAGAGAACCGTGGCCTGTCGTTGGGATTGCTCTGCCAGCAGTCCAGCATGATTTGGTAACTGTGAGGACAACAGCAAAGTGAGCACATGGTGGGGTTACAGCTCCGTTTGATCCAAGGCAGCACAGTCTTTGACATCTTGTCATAGATAGACAGACAGAGGGAGGTAACTCCTCAACCTGCTTGGTGTTACAAAGATTCTCTCTAACACCATTGAGGCCTCTTCCTAAAAGTAAAGCAGTAAGCTTTCCACAAAAACAGAAAACCTTCATGCCACACCCCAGAAAACCACATCAAAAGGATAATTCAGCCAACCAGTCATACTTCCTTTTTTTCATTCCTAATTAAGCATTAAACCTTTGTATTAAACATCTATTAACTGGCAATGTTTAGGTTAAAGTATCCTAAAGGCATCCTAAGATGACTTATATGGATGTGTCACTTCCTTGTATTGGTTGAGCCAAGCTTTCCTTCCTGCAATAAAATATGTGGAAGAGACAAAAAAAAAGCTCTTATCTACTGTCACTAGGATAATAAAATTAGTCAATGGGCAATACTCCCAGATAGGCATGGCTGGCTTGCATCCTTTTCTTCTGCTAGAACTATTTTTTGGTAAGTGTTGCTATTTAGAGTCATGACATAGCAGTCGGGAAGGCACCGAGACACCCACACGTGCTCAATTTTGCCTCCAGAGGTAAAATACCCTGGACATGTTCATGGTCCTCAATGATTTGTGTCACAGGGTGAATGTTCGGTGTGCTGCATGGGCCTCCCCAGGCAAGGTGCTCTGTCCTGACCCACCTTGGTCTCCAAAAAGGTGTTGGCCATGCAGTAGCAGCTTGAGGCTGCACCTGAAGGCAGGGGAGAAGGGAGTGATGGCTGACATGGCAGTAAGGACTCAAACAACCCGGGTGGGGTGGGTCCCCGTCACCTTCCTCTGCCATCAGACACCGTGTACAGGAAAGGGTGGACCCTCTCTACCCAGTGACTGCGAGGAAGCCTCCACTGTCACTTCCTAAGTCAAGATGAGGTTAATAATGTCACATTCCTCCAGCACTTATCTTTATGCATGTCGGTAAATATTAAACCTAGCAAGGAATGACCTTCCTCCTCCTCCTCCTATTCCTTCTCTTTCTCCTCCTTGCTCAGCTTCCCTGAGAGCACAGCCCTGGTGGTGCACTGGGTTCAGGTCCTTGTTGCCCCCTACCCTCTGGGAGAGCCAGAGGCCAGGAGGGGGGTGCACAAGAAGATACATATGGAGGATTGGGTTGTTTTTCCTTAGGCTGGCACAGAGTACTTTTAGAGGCTGGAACATCATCTGCAGGGCAGCCCCAGGAGGGCAGTGGTACCCAAGGCAAGCAACTTACATCTCCTCGGTCGCTTGCTCTGGGGCTCGCATTCTTGTGCCTTCCTTCAGCCTGCTGCAGAAATCCTCATCTATTTGGACTCCGGGGTAAGGAGAGGCACCTGGAAGTGACATTGGGAGAATAGATACATGCCTTGAGTACCTGTGACCTCGCTGTGGCCCTGTGCATCTCCCTCAAACTCTCCCTTGGGGTGTGCATCGTCAGGTTGCAGAGCTGGGGGTCAGGAGGTGCCCTCCTGCGGGGTCTGGCCCTGCTGGCTGCCACAGCCAGGGAATTACTGCTGGTTGTGCTCCAAGCCCCAGTCTTTGGAGGAGAGGGCAAGATCAAGACCACAGCTATTGGTGGTGGTTTCCTGGTCTGAACAGAAAAAATGCACATGAGTTTGATTTGAATATTATCCCTTGAAAAGCCAATTTGGGCCACTCCAAATTCTAGTGAGCACAATATTTAAAAACCCCAAATTCCCCAAATCACCTTGAAAAAATTGAAATAATTGTTTTAAATAAGGTCACAGTACATTTGCATTGTTTTTCTGTTTTCTGTGGTTTTCAGATGCAGCCTGATTGTATTGTTGGTATTTTTTTTTCCTGTGGACAAAAAAATCAGGAAAGGGGAAAACGAAAGGGAAAAAAAAAAGGGGCCTCTCATAGAGTCAGAGAGTCACCAGGTTCAAGGAGCTGGGACTTTAAGAAAAAAATAGCAGGTATTATGAGGCTGACCATAAAATCACAAGAGTTGGCAGGCGGACCAACAACATGTATTTAAACTAATAAATGATTGATTGTCCTGAGAATTGTATAGTATTGTTTCCTCTGCTGTTCGCCTCTTTTGTCAGCCTCTGTGTTGAACTCAATTAAGATTCTTCTATTCTGACAGTCATTGTTGTTCCCACTCAGTGTACATCTTGTATCCTGCCTTTTCCACATGAAAGAAAGGGGGGGAGGAAAGGCTTCACCGGGTTTTAATTTCAGATTGCATGCTCTAGTTCATCCTGTGGCATCAGTGCAGATACTTTTTTCCTGCTGTGTCCAGTAGCCTGGGTGAGGGGGGTGCTGGATCCCTCCTGATCTAGGGGGACCTCCTGGGTTTGGGCTGGAAATGGGGGTGACAGGATCTGAGACATGCAAACTGTGGGTTTGGCTCCCTTGCTCCCACAAGAGGAGTAAGAAGCTTTTGAGAGAGCACTCAGCTCATGGCATGCGGTGTCTTGAATGCTGTCTGTGGCACAGGAGGTGGTGCCTTGGTCTTGGGCAGCTTGTGACCCAGAATCACAGCTCTGTGTTATCCCACAGGGTTCTACATTCAATTAAAATGCTTTAAAAATTGCCTGATTTTCCTGGCTAGTGCCATCAGTCAGACAAAGCACTGTGACTGCTCTGGCTGTGCTGCCCTGCATCCTCTGCCAAGGCTTTCACAGGGAAAAGTGGGAAGCTTAGGTTTTGGCCCATGGCAGAAGTAGCTGGTAAAGTTCTCAGACAGCTGTGCTATCCTTTAAGGCTTTCAGATTGGCAAATGAGCTTTCAGCGCTCTTGAAAGCGTCAAAATTTCTAGTTCACAGGGGCATGATAATCCCTCTGCTTCTGATTTAGGTCTTTCTGGAACACCTGCCAAAAGATCTTTGAAGGTAATGGATGTTTTCCCCAAGCTGCAGTCCCCACTCCTGTCAAGCCCCTGTGGTGCAGAGTTAACATACCCAAGGAAAATATCTCCCACAGCAAGACCCCGAAGGACCAGACGTCGCTTTTTGTATTGTAGATTTTATCAAATATGGATTCAGGAGCCATCCACTTGAGAGGAAGTCGAGCCTGGAGTAAAAGGGACAAATCTGACTATTATTTTCAAAGCCTGAAAGATTTTAATCATAGATGAATCAACTATATATTGTTATGTAAATAATTACCATTCAGGCAGGAACCTGTGGGATTTCCTTACAGGGAGTCAAGATAAACCCACACTCATTCATACGCTTAACAAATTGCTGGAGTGAAAGGCTGCTTTTAAAAAACATGTGGCACAAAGCACCAGACATTGGAAACCTGTGACCAGGCCTTTTCTTTACAGGCATGTGGGAGTGTGTAGGAGCAGAGATCTCTTGCCAGCATCATAGAGACAGGGCAGAAAGCCCTGCATCCAAGCACCAACCATTCTGTAACGATGGTGGAGATATTTTGGGGGAAATTTTCAGAGCCAGAATTGGAGGAGCACACCAGCAACCCTTGAAGCCCCCTCAGCACAGCTTGTTAGGGTCTCCTGAGCAGTACCAAAGCTATGTGAACATTTCCCAGCTACTTTGCAATGCTGTAAACCCTGGAAGTAATTTACAGATGTGGGAATAGCTGGCAGATGGGTGAGACCTCCAGAAACAGACTGTCTGCCTGGCTGCAATGCCCACATCAAATTCCCACGGCATGGGTGAGTGCAAGAACAGTTTGCTGGCCCAGCCTTTCACAGCAGGGCTGGCAGGGCAGTCACTGCCTGCTCTCTGCAGTGGGGGCAAAAAAACAACAACAGCAAGCAGGTGCTGGAGGAGCAAGTCCTGCTCAGCTGCTCAGGGCACCAGGAGCACTGGGGGGTACACATCTTCTTTTGGAGGGACTGTTTTCCTTGGAGGACATTTATGGAGTAAGGGGGTTATGGTGAATCAGTCAAGAAGTGTCTAAAAAAACCAAAGAATCAACAGGGCAAAGCTGTGAAGCAGTTAGCATGTCTAAGCCTTATGCCTGAGGATTGAAATGCTTCCCAGACCCACAGCACATCTGGACAGCTCATCTTCACATAAAAACCATGATAGCTTTTGAGCTCTAAAATTCAGGAACTGTGAATGTCTACAGAACGTTTTGGTGGACAGTTTGAAATGACATGTTATAAACATTTGGGTAAATAAACAGCATCTTGACTTACATCTCCTTTTCTCACATAATCAGGATTCTTATAAATATCTCTTGCAAGGCCAAAATCACAGATCTTCACAACATTGTTCTCAGATAAAAGGATGTTTCTGGCTGCCAGGTCACGATGAATGCACTATAATAAAACAGTTTCACAATCAAACTGCATTTCCTTATTCCTGCCCACAAATTTCCTGTCTCCCATAGCCTTCAAAAATTATTATTATTATTATTATTATTATTAATGATAATAATAATAATAATAATTTTAAAATTTTAGGTAGGTTGCCTGTAGTTTGCATGAAGTTACTGTAAACAGCATTAATTATTTTTAAAAAAATTATTAAGTCCAGAAAGTGACAAATTTGTAAGCCCTTTGACATTTGCAGGGAAAGAGCTGAATCATTTGGAGCTCCCCAATATCTGTTGAAGTTAAGGAAAAACCTACCACACCCGAAAGATCTTCCCCAAATGAATGAGCTTGACCCACTGCCTTCAGTCATGATCCTGTGTTTATGGAATATGGATACTTGGATAAACACAGTTATATTTATAATGCCAAGAGGAAAACGGCTCTTCCTTTGGGACCTCTCCCAAGGAAGGTGTCACTGCAATGTAGACATGATTTCACCTCTGAATCCTGTCCTTCTGCAGTGAAAACCCCTCAGTGCAAAACTCACCTTTCTGGAGGAGAGGAACTCCATGCCTCTGGCCACCTGAAAGCTGTAAGAGATCAGGTCCTCCATAGTGAGGGGCAGCTTGTACAGGTCATCAGCATCTGCAGAGGTGGCAAACGGGGTTTGTTACAAAGAGAGCTCACAGGCTCTCTTTCCCCCCTTTCTTACAGACCCCATTATTGCCATAAATTCAGTCTTTATGGAGGGGTATTGGAAGGTCAACCCACTGTCATTGGAAACAAAAATAGTGCTTGCTGTACACCCCATGCTTTGGACACTGCTGTGTTTTCCCCAAAGATAAGGAGCAGTCAGAACAAACAGTCACACATTTTCCTGTCAGATTTTGTAACCCTGGAAATAATCTTTTTTTAAATCTTCTACCCTCTGGACATGACCCTCTGAGCATCTCCCACGGATGTTTATTAGGGTGATAAATGAGGAAAAAAATTTCAGGGATTCACAGTATGTTGTAAAAATATCACAGTCCATGTAGGGACAGGAAGGAATTGATACCTACCCTCCTCGTCCTCCTCCACATCAGTCAGACTTTTATCTTCCTGGAACCCAGAGCTGGCGAAGCTCTCCCTGCTGGTGACACTGGCCAGCCTTTGTTTTTTGCTTTCCACTGGCTCAAGATCCTTTTTCTCTTTCATTGGCTCTCCCTGCAGAGAGGAGTCCTTCAAACCAAAGGAGGAGAAGAGGTGCTACATCAGGGCAGTGGAGGGGTGGGGAGGAACCAAGGCAGACGGCTGATGCCTTTCTGCCAGGCTGGCGGTCTCTGCCATGCGTGGTCACGTCTCTCACAGGTGGGGGTGTCCAGTGCCACTGTGGTGGGCAGGGGCTGGTGGCAGAGCTGTGCTCCACCAAGGTCATCATCCCCAGAGGGCAAAAATTTGGTGGCTTGGGAGCACCAGCACATGATTTTAGGGTGACCAGGGCAATGGGCTATCTCTGGCACAGTGAGGATTTGCAGGGTGTATGGATGGACCTGTCTGCTGGGCTGTGCCTCATCTCAGCCTGAAATGAGACACCTGCAAGGGCCCATTTCTCTCCAGCAGACAGAGAAGGAGCACGAAGAGGTGGGTTGGGGAGGTTGTGTTCGCAATGGAGGTATCCCAGACCTCTCAAACATCAGCTTTTGGTCCCAACCTGCTTAAGACACCTGTCTCTGTGTCCCTGCACAGGGTCTGGTGTGGGCTTGTAAGCCCTTTCCATGAGGAGCAAAGGCACTTCATGTTTGAAAGAGAGCTGCTGTTGGAAGTGATTTCCTCTCTTCAATGCCTTAGTCCAGTGCTTTCTTCTTATGGCCAATCTTGTGATGGTTTATTGGGACACATGTTTGGAAGAAGCTCTCTCACTGCTACCTGTAGAGCAGCCTGGCTGCCTGGCCATACTCTGCCCCCTCTTACTTCTCCTCTTGTCCTGCAACCATCCCTATTCCCTGTGTGTGCTGGTGCAGAGCCAAACTTCCACCTCCTTCCTGCCCCGGCAACATTCCCAAGGGAGCTGGGGCACTGGGTGTGGGAAGGTAGTATGGGAATGACTCCACTCAGCATGGACCCTGCCCAGCCATGCTCCCTGCTGAGCATCCCACTCCAACAGCCACGTGTAGGAGGAGCCAGTTGCTGTGTCTCATGTGGAGTGCAGCATGGACAGCCTTGGGAACAGAGACTCAGCAAAGGCCTTTCAGAAGGGAATGGCCTCTCGAGTGGGCTCTCCCACAGAGCCCTCCCAAATAAAATCCCTGAGATGCTGACAAGCTTTTGACACAGCTCAGCAGAGGTTTTTGGACCTGCTGTTCTGTATCCAGGCTCCTAAGTCTCATGTTTGAGCCCTGGATCATTTGGAGGACTTTTTCTGGAACTGTTTGAATTTTCTGGGACATTTGGATTTAGGTTTGTAATAAGAAACATATAATGAATTTGATTCAGAAGGATGTGGGATGTGAGGACAAGACTCTAATCTCTTTTCTTCTTGATAGCTCATCTCCTCACACAATAATAAGATTACTTGTAAATCTCTGAATATTAGGGTGTCTTGGGACATGAGATTTCATTGGTATTATCTTGTTTGTGCTCCCAGCAGTACTGAAATAAGTGGGCAAAACCACTTCCTTTTGCTTTGCTGACCTCAAGCTCACCAGGAATGGGTTCATCAAAAGCAGGGCAAGAGCATGTGGGGACACTTTGGATAGGATCCACTTCCCCTTGCTGTAGATGGCTCCAGACAAATTGGTCACAGCAGCCTCCTTGCACAGTCAGGGAGGGAGAGGTGAATCCTTTCTTGGCACAACACGTCCCACACCAAATATTAAAATAGGTTAGGTGAACCCAAAAGTAATTTCTCTGCTTTGGTAGAAGAGAGTCTGAGGAGACCAGCTCGGAGAGCTGACATCCTCATTACCAGCACTTACGTCAGGTAAGACGAACCCTACCAGGACCGTCTGCCTCCTCACCTTGTTAGGGCAGAAAAGATTCCTTTTGCTCTTCAGGTAGTTTGATAAATTCCCATACTTGCAGTATTCAACAATCACCATCAGAGGCCCTGGGCAATTAAATTAAAAGAAAAAAACACCGAACATTTTGAGCAGCATAAGGCAATAAAAGGTGGCATCAGTTCTGAGAAAGAATCCTTCACACCCGTAATTACAACTTGAGCCCAGAATAACTGGCAACACATCCCAAGAACTAGAAGGCTGCTTGAAGAACACTGGACATAATCAAAACAATACTGCTTCTGGAAATTAGGGCAGGGCCTAATTTTGGAAAGCTGGGTCTTGAGTCTGGGTCCTGAGGGACACTCTGTTTCCTCTTCGGACAGTTCAGACTGGAGTCCCACAGCCCACACACACTCAATGAGCTAAAATAGGTGACATATCTAAAGCAAACAATCTCCCATACTGGTCTTTTGATTTTCTTAGTGTGGTATCATAGAGGATTTTCCAACAGCTGCATTGTGATTCGTAGTTCAGGGCCAGCAGCTGATATCCCTTGTTCCCAGCCTCTCCAGATCATGTTTAACTTGACTTGAGCAGTGGAGTGTGTGAGATAAAGGATGGCAAGTGGCATATTCCTAAATTCACACTTCACATATTAATACTAAAAGAGAGTTTAAAGAGAGGAAATGTTTAATCACTTTATTAAGTGACAGAAAATCTCTTTTTCTTTTCCTCTTTTTTTCACCAGCTACAGGATGAGCTCAAATATAAAAGTTACTAACTTGACCTCTGGATGAAAAACAGGGTGGCTGTTATTGGGACATAATCCAAACCCATTTTCAGAGCAGTGCAGATTTTTTTACCTCCATTTTTTGTGCAAGCTCCCAGCAAATTCACAATATTGAGATGATGACCAATATGGATTAGGATTTTCAGCTCTGTCATCAGTGCTTTGTACTCACTTGCTGTGGCCCCTTCTGTAAATACAAAATAAAAAGTCAGTGTGAAAAGGCAAAGTACTGGTCCTGCTGAGCTTTGCCACTTCTCGTTACTTTCCATTGAAATAATCTCCATTACTGGATGTACTTCTTGTAATGATGTTCTCTCTCTATTCCTCCCTGCTCAGCATCCTCTTGGTTGCAATTAAACCCATAGAGGCAGGCACTCAACTTCCTCCCAGTAGCCTCTATCCTATTTAGAACTGGGAGTATTTTTTTTTGACATTAATGGTTCTGATGTTTCAGCCAAAAATTGAAAGAAAAAATAAAAAGGGATTTCAATATGATAATTAATTCTATCCAGAATTGGCTCCATCTGATCTGACTTCAGCTATCTAAGGGTTATATGCTAGCCTTAACTATTCAATCTTTTAAGGGGTCAATGTCAAGAGCAAAGTATTTCAGAAGCTGATGTTTAGCCAGTTGTATAAGAGAAAGATGAACTACCCCTGGGTGATGCCTGCCTGGTTCTGTTCATTATGTAGGAAGCCTGGAGATAGACCAGGGAAGTAAGTATTGAAGTGACTATGTCTCACCCTTACCAGTCATAGCAGTCATAGTCAATAATAATAGGAATGATGTAAGTCCCTCAAATAGATCCAAAACGTTCTATTTAGTGTTGAGTGAAACTTCTCATTCCCCTTGAGCAGATTTTTTTTCCTGCAGGACTTGATTTTGTTAAGAAAACAAGAAAACACAATATTGCTTTGTGTAGGCCCAAAAGGAATTTTTCAACTTAGTGACACCAAGAGCAAGAAGAACAGTCCTGTGAAAAAAACCCTCGAGCTGAGTCTTAAAGGGCTTGGATTCAACATCTGAATGGAAACAGTTTTTTGTAGTGCCCCAGACAAAATTTATCTTCTGCTTGGTGATCCACAATTTGCTGTATGGGTGGTGACACCTCTCCTCCACCACATGGGAATTCTGTGAGGATAAGGCCTAATGAATGACTGCAGAGCTCCTGTATAATCTAGTGAGGACACAAGGAATGAGGCAGATCTCCCTGTGCTTTAGGTGAGATATTACAGATACCTACAGAGGATCTGGTCACCACTGGCTCTCTTCATTGCCAGCAGAGCTGAACAAGGACTCAGCTCCCCGTATGCAGGAGGAATATCCATTCCATCCTAAGGAATCTGCCTTAGGATGGGATGAACTGTTGTCTCTCACTGCTGCCAATGAAGGGCATTTGAGTGACTAACTCAGATACAAGCATCTGCTCTGCACATGCACATGTGAATCCCACCAAGAAGTTTTCCTGTAGCTGCCCTCTGCTTCCATCCATTCCAGGAGCACCCACTGCTCCTTGGTGGTGCTGACTAGCACAAGAAGCCAGCTGATGTGCATAAAGAAACCCTGAACCCAGCAGTCCACTCCAAGGGCTGGAATTTACATGTAGGCATCTCCTGATAAATGACAAGTAAGCACATGTGAAGCTGGGAGCCACTGGCTAAGATGGATTCATTCCAGCTATTTCCGATCAGAGTCAATGGAGAGCACTGGGGCTCCAAGCCATACTGGCAGAATAGGGGATGTGTATGTGTCCTGGACGAGAAACAACGCCAGAATGTTAAATAAGATGCAAAAGTCAGGCATGTGTGAATGAGACATAAGGCATCTGGTTTTAACAGCAAGATGATCATTCCTTGGAATGAATGACCGAGGAAAATATGACAGCTTCTATCCAAGTGTCTTTACATCAAGGTAGATACCTCATACTTCAGCTAAATTTCATTTACAGCATTTGGTATAGAGTCAGTTGAGCATTATGGTATGACTTCTGACTGAGAGTGCAGTTCTTATTTCACAGTTCTGCCATTTCATTTGTGGCGGTCCTGCAACTTGATTTGTACACATTTTGGAGGCTTTAAAAAGTTATTGGGGAAAGCTTTTGCTTTTGGCAGAATTGTATAAAAAATGCACCACTATATAAGGCATCATTTTTTCCCAGTGCAGCTTTGCAGCAAGATACCTTTCAACATTTTCACAGCAACTATTCTGCACGTTGGTGATTTCCTAATTCCAAAGGCAGATGCTTGTACCACCTTTCCGAAAGCTCCATGTCCAAGAGACTTTCCTGTAAGGAAAATAAAGTGGAGAGATACATCTTAGTAAAAAAAAAAAAAGGAATCCTACCAGCAAATGGTTTCATAGATCATGAATTGGAAAATGTACTTTCCAATGACTCCCAAAGGTTTATTTCCAACATACAGCTGGTTTAGGTTTTTTGGTTTATTGGGTTTTTTAAAAAAGTAAGCAGTCAAACTAGAAGACAGAGTCATCAGAGGGAGCAAGTGATAGGAGTGAAAATGTCACTAAATGAAAGCAACCATTCATTGGAGGTACACTGGCTTCAAACTTGAATTTTCAGTGTAGCTCTGCCAGAGAAATATTTTGCTCCTCTTTTCCCTGAGCACACTGCACCGTGCATCAGCCTGTGGTGTCCTTAACAACACAGACCCTCTTCTCCTTTGAAATGTGTTCACTTGGACAGCTCTGGCTGCCTCTGCCCTGCTAGAGGGGCTGGCAAGGCTTGGTCAGGGAGATCTTGTCAACATATCAGCTCTAGCAATAAGTTTTGTTTCCAAGTAACTATTTTCAGATTGCTTTTGTGCTTCACCTTCAGCAGAACCCAGGTGCCAAAGTGGCTAACAAGAGTATGGCAGCAGGATCTGCGGTGTAGAGAAGAGCAGAAAACAACAGTCAGCTTTTCACATAAAAGCAGAGGATAACATGTACCATATATTTGTTTCTCAGATGTGCACATGTGGCATGACTATCTCCACTGGACAATTTCCTGTTCCTATGATGAACACCTGTTTGAGTAGCTCTCATATGGACATCTATCTTGTTGGTATCTGAGTAAGAGATGAATCACACTCAGATACTTGCAAGCAGAGAAAAAGAGCTGCTGTCTGTACTAGTTTAAATCACTACTGCCTTTTATATGTGTATATTGTATCTAAACTGTAATTCTCAGTATGTCTGTCAGTAGAAGCAAATAACATATGTTATAAAAGAAACATGAAGTGGAATATGCTAAGCCAAAAAAAATCCCAGAAAATTATTTCCACCCTAGATGCACAAAAGTGCTGTCCTTTTTTTATGGCAAATACAAACCACAAAGAACTTATTCTACATGACTGAAAAGCATCAACAAGCTGACCTTGGTTTGTGAAGGGCTTAGTGTTTGATAGAGAAATACAGATTCAGTCTGCATCTAAAAACCTATTGTTGCCTTTTTCAGTTACTGCATATAGATTCTTCGTTCAGCAGATGTAAGGGAAGCACCATTAAGACTCAGGTCTCAGTTTTCTTTGTGAATTGATGTTTTTAGTCCTTAACGTTTTAAGTGTCTGCGGTTTCTGCACAAAGAACTTGCAGTTTGAGGTCCTATAAAAGCCACCATACCTTTGTTTAATCCGTAGCTTTAATCTGTTTCCATCGCTGTTAATTCACTTCCCACGTTGAGATAACCTACTTAGTCACCACTTGGAAAACACAGTGGCTCATAAAGCTGCACAAAGCTGCTAACCTTTCAGAAAGGAGAATGAGCACTGGAAACAGCACTTCCTTCTCTAAACAGTGCTGTGATTCAATGGGAAACTGTAACAACACTCAGTCTTGCTGCTCTGCTGCTGCTTGTACTGTGCTGAATAGTAGCACAGGACAGGGCTGCTTTAACTTTACATCGTGTAGCTCAAATCTCCACAGTTTAGTGTGCAATGGTGGCTGTGGTTGTTCTTGCAAATGTCCCTTCTGTTGACATACAAAGTAATGACAAAATTATTAATCAGAGGAATATTAAGTTGCCCAACCATCTGAGCAGTCAGTTTGTCATAGCCTTTGAGCAGCTACACTGGATATGTTTGGGGTAGTGCTCGGATATGTAATGCTGCAGCATTTAGATCCACACCAGTGGAGCAAAGTGCTCTGCTAAAGTTTTCCACACTTGACTTGGGTTTACCGGGCCGCTCAGAACGCATTAAAGTGAACATACGCCTCAGTCAAGGAGTTTTGGGTCAGGAGAATTTCCTTTCAGTCCCATTTTAGCAGAGTCCTTCAAGCATGTCGGTTGCTGGACCTGGAGCATTAGCGAAAAGTGCTTGCAGGCTCCGCACCCCATGCCCGTGGGAGGGCACGGGCTCGAAGGTGTGCTCATTTCTCAGGTCCTTTGCCACTGTTTGAGTCATCTGGGTTTTTCCCACGGGTGGCTTCATGTTTTCCATTACGTTGCACAGGACAGCTGTGCACATGCAGGAGATTGGGAAGTGCAGCGCTTGGTGCCAGCGCCGTGGGCTTGCAGTGCACAGGAGGGAGCAGGGCTCGGGAAGCCCACGGCCACCAGCACATGTGACACTGCTCTGGAGCCAACAACCACACTGCCCTAGGCCCTGCATCCCAGCATCAGCGCTGTGCCACCTCTCCAGACCAGGAAGGTCAAGCCCAAGCGGGAGGGGAGAAGCGCCTGATGGCTCAGCTAACACAGCGTGTTATCGCCGGCCGCGCTGACAGTGATTTATGGCACCAGCCTTTTTCTGCCTAATGAAAAGATGACATTTACTCTCAGTGAAACTAATCTATGCTGGATGTTAATTACCCTGACTTCAGTGATGCCCATATGAAATTTCCTGTAATGGCTGTACCTCTTACAGATGAAGGGAGAGTCTTGTTATATAAGCATTGCATTGCAGCCACGGGCTGTGTGTATGTGTGTTGGAGGAACACACAGCAAAAGAGATGTGGGCTGAAAGGAGAGACTTCTTTGCAAAAGTTATAATAAATATGTGTCCTGGAAGATAAGTAGGTGGAAAGAGAAAAACAGTCGCATCAGATGCTGGAAGGGGCTGCATTTCCAAGCAAAAATATTTTTTAAAAACCATAGAAGCACATTTTGTGTTTGTGAGACACTAATCCTCAGAGACTGCCAAGGTTACTCAAAGACTGAGCCAACTGCCATGTAAGCAAGACTTGCACTGAGCTAATCTAGCATGCTGCACATACACAACTTCTTCAAATCTGGTTCTCATTCATTGTCAGCATTCTTTATTTGTTTACACCAGTTCTTCCACTTTTAACTCGTTCTCTGGTCATCGTTCGTCACCTCTGGGCTCCAAACACTAACCCTGAAAGGCATGGGTTTTTCCTTGCTGTTTACATTCCATTTCTGTTTGTTTCTTTCCCAGTGGTCACATTGTCTGCACATCAGGCTCTTGGTCCATTGCTATAAGAAAATTGTCTGAAGATTGAAGTCTCTCCAGCACAAGGTTCCAGCATTCCCAGAATTATGTATGACAATTATAAATCGAGAGCAATGTATCTCAGCTGTGCTTATCCACATCTGGCCACCTTGTGTCTTCTGGCAGGCAAATTTAGTGCGATCCTAATTTTGCATGTGTTAACCAAGCTCTGTTCCTGATACCCAGGAGACAGGAGGAATCTGTTACAGCTCCTAACTAAAATGCAAGGATTTTCTAGACCTTGCTGTAGGACAAATGTAATGCATGCCTGAAAGAACAAACAGCACTATAGCAACGAGGCTGAGCTTATCACTGACATTTTAACGTTGACCTTCTTGCGAAAATCTGTGTGGTTTCTGGAGGGATTCATCAACTTCAAAATAAGGTCCCCTCCCCCCTTCCCTTCTCATCAGCCCCACTCTAGGCTTAATGAGGAATGGTCCCAAACCCATGCCTTTTGCTGGGACATCTATTAGGGAGCTGGCCGTAGGTTTAAAGTTTTCAAGGATATTTATGTATTTATGTGTGGACTTACATGTCACATTCTTACTCTTTATGGTACAATAAGACAATATTTATAAAACAGCAGCACAGAGGGAAAACAAGGAGACTGTGCTAGAAAAAGGAGAGGGAGAAACGGGAAGGGGTGTGGGATGGATTATGAGGACCCATTTCTGCACAGGCCTTTTTCCAAGTTTCCAGGTTGAAGAAAGGGAAGAAAACCATAAAATCATAGAATATCCTGAGTTGGAAGGAACCCACAAGGATCATCCTTGTGGATGATCTTGGCCCTGGACAGCACAATTCCAAGCAGCACACCATGTGCCTGTGAGTGTTGTCTAGATGCTTCTTGAGCTCTGTCAGGCTGGTGCTGTGGCCATGTCCCTGGGGAGCTTGTGCCAGTGCACAACCACCCTCTAGGTGAAGAAACTTTTTCTGATATCCAACCTAAACCTCTCCTGACACAACTTTAGGTCGTTCCCTCAGGTCCTGTCACTGGCACCACAGAGCAAAGATCAGTGCCTGCCTCTCTCTTCCCCTCACGAGGAAGTTGTAGCTGCAGTGATGTCTCCTCTCCACTCCTCCAGGATAAACGGACCAAGCAACCTCAGCTGCTCCTCATACACCTTCCCCTCCAGACCCTTCACCATTATTATAGTGAATCACCAAAATTACAGTAAATGCCAAAGGTCAGGGTCCTGAGTCTAGAGAGAGAAACATTGAAGTCAGCAGTCTGATTTGGAAATCTTTGGTTGCTCATTTTGTGTCATGTTTTAAGTAAATCAGTTTCCAAAATACAGAATGCATCATTCTTGTCTATACTCTCCTTCTGTGGCCAGGTGGCCAACCTAATAGATGAGGGAAAGACTGTGGATGTTGTCTGCCTGGACCTTAGTAAAGCCTTTGCCACTGTCTTCCACAGCTTTTTTCTGGAGTGAACAGGTCGATTATTCATGGTTGGACTTCATCCTGAGGGTCTTTTCCAACATAAATGATCTTGTGGTTCTATTTTATCTTTCCTACATGAAGTCCAAATATACATGTGAAAAGTCAAGTGGACATGGTCAGTCTGTCCTAAAGGCTGTAATTCACCCATTCACAGATCAGTGCTCTCAGTGTGGAATAGATCACACCAAACCTGGCAGTACACTGTGCTGAGTGCCTAGAACACATCCAGCTGCTCTTTGCCCATAGTTATAGATACATCTTACTCAATCAATCCAAACTCTATATAACTATTCCAATATTACCTAGTTTTAGCCTTTCCCTTGCGATTTCCCACTTGCTGGCATCATAAGGTAGGCGTTCACATTGCTCATCTAAGGGAACTTCATCAGGATCCATTATGATTGACAGGTAGTGGTTGGTCTTCATTTCAGAGGAACGAGGCTGGAAAACAAAGACATTGCGGAATGAAAAAGAGGATTAGAGTATCTGCCAGCATCTTCTTGTTTGGATCAAGGGCTCCAAGTTCATTCTGTTCACAAGGCTGAATGTTTCACTGCACGCTGCATGGTTTGGTTAAGCTCCCTTTGGCTTTTCTGTGTATTGCAAGAGTTTTTATATAAAAGAAACTCCTCCCTCTAGCTTTCCTCCCATCTGGACATGCCAGTTTCTTCAATGAAATCCATGCGGGTCTCTATTAACATATGGTGTTATGACACAGGCCCTCTGCACAGTCAGGAGAAATACTTTCAGCAAGTGACTAAACATTGCTGATAAAAATAACTTTCCTTCATGATTGTGCAAAGCAAGAAGCGGCCACATGCAACAGATGGAGTTCTACTGCCGGTGTTTATTTGTTCCATATATCCCGCAAAGATAGGTCATATGTGGTTAGAAATTGTGCAAGACAAGTCGTCAGGACACTGGACTTTGTACACTTCACAAACTGCTGACAAATTTGTAGGATTTTTTATTTCTTTGGTATAATTTCTGAAAAATTTACTCAAACCATTTGAGTCTGGAGGAATTTATAAACAGGTGGACACAAACGCATAATTTAAAACATAAAATTTCAAATTAATTTGCCAGCTTAGTTTCTCCTGAACAAATGCATGATCCACTTCACGTGAGAAATATAAGGAAAGATGATCTGATCTGAAAGTTTCCTGCAGTTCATCCGTTTTGAAATATATGTTCCTCCAAAGAGCATCAAGATTTCCATTCTAATCCACTGGACTTTTCTTGACACGGGAGTACTTGTCTTTCTATAGAAAAGGTCTAGTGTTTGACATAATTTCCTGGCTATTCGTTGGAATCTATGGGAAATGTGCAGACCTGAACCTGAAGGTGTTACTTTTCCTGAACTTGTGGAAATAGCACATGGACAAAGACATACAGAGACCACAAACCCAGAGATATAACCACATATTCTCTTTTCTATTATTTGCTTCAACTCCCTCCTCATACTTTCAAATTCCCTCCCTTACAGTTTGGAAATATGTCCCTAATACCTGCGTTTCCAGGCATGTCTTTTGAGAGGGATATTCCCAGCAGTGCATGCCTTGATTACAAACACAACTAGACTAAAATGACAGTAATTAACAACTGCTGTTCTAGTTGCTTTTCATCCTCCCCAAACACATACATTTTGTCCCAAGAAGGGTGCACTGATGCTTGGGAAAAAGTCAGGAGGCTTAAAGCCTGGCTCCAAATCATCCACTAAGTCTGGAAAGAACATGGATAAGTGGGATATGAGTAGAAACAGAAACTTGTGTGGTGCTCCAGAAAGGGCATTTCTAGATAGAGATGTGTGTACCAGAGTGCTCCTACCCATCACATTAGAAGAGCTTTGAAGTGGACCCATTCCAGAAAAATCAATAGGGGAGTGGAAAAGTCAGGCAGTTTCCCACAGTTCTTTCTTCAGATGCACTCAATATCAAAGTTTTGGCACAAATAGAGATTTGAAGCAACATTTTCAATGATGAAAAATTGTTAAGGATATAATCTGTCCCTGTTTTCATCACAGAGAGGTTTTAAGTAAATGCTCTTGGAGAGCATATTTTTTTTCTGTTGTGGCAACATAATTTGTATATAAAATTCAATTCAGAGCTAATTCCAGTCATAAATCTTTGAGAGCAAGGGTTTATAAGAGAAACAAAGAGAAGACCATAAACATAGACTAACACTAGCTGGAAAGTTGCCTCAACATGTCATTTAGCTAAAGTCCCTTGTTCTACATTATATTTTTATTATCTGATGATATTTTTATTATCTTTTAACCATGTAACAAGTTTTGGTCTCATAAAAAAATAAAACAAAAAAGATCTGCAACCTATTGCTACACTTAAAGCTTACTTTTTCCCAAGATTTGCAGTCACACTATAACTTACTCATCATTACTGTTGAGCATTCAGTACTGGTCCCTCTTGCCTTGTAATTTCCCTTACAGATATGAAGTTTCTCCACAGATTCAGCCAACCTTTGCTTTCCTTTCCCCCCAGACTCCCACGCATTTCTCCTCACCAAAGCCTGTAGCAGCAGGAATGCAGGCAGAGTGACTGCTGCCATACCGCCCTGATTTGGAGGTCTGGAGGTCTGGAGCTGCTTTCCCATCAGTCAATAAAAGTTCCTCGCACCCATCCCAAGACACTGGCAGGGCATTAATGCAGGTTGAGAAGACATGGTCTGTCAGGCTGCAGTGGCCCTTCAGCAGCCATCCCTCAGGCAGCTGGGGCATGCCCAGCTGTGGTGGCTGTGAGCAGATCCCTGTGGAGCTAGCTGTGATATCCTGGGCTGGTGGTGCAGTGGGAGTGAGGAGAGGGGGCACACAGCCATTGCTCAGCTCGTGTCTCGCAGTGCCCCATACCTTCCCTCAAATCCATCTGCTCCTGCAGGCTGCACTGAGATCTTCCTGCCTGACTGAGGAGCTGTATTTTGTGTATTTTGTATTTTGGTTTAGCCTGCACACACCATACAGTGCAGACAGGGTGCTGTCAGCAAAAAGGGGTTTTAAACCATCACAGTCAGCCTTTGACAAGAAGGAGGGTCAGCTGCAGGGGCAGTTAAATTTATCATGTTGGTACAGGATCATCTGCTCTAGAAGCTGCACCATCAAATCTCCTTCAGCAAAATATCACTTTGGAAGTGATGTAATTGTACCAGACACTGTGAGAACCAGACCCCAGCACATTCTGTGAAGATCTGTCATTCCCACTCACTCAGATCTTCAAAGATGATCTGAGGATCACTAGGATGCCAAACCCCCAGAGTTTTTGTAAGGGAATGAGGATGCCTTTGGTGTGAGTCAGGCACCCAATTGAGCCTCAGATTCTTGTCCCCACCCAGGCTTTTCTTTCTGGCTTACTCATACTTAGGCTTGCAAGTCATGGTTCTCCAGCATCCATCAGCAGCCTGATATTCCCTGGAATAAGGGTGAGCAGAATCAAAGAATCATAGAATCATAGGATATTCTGAGTTGGAAGGGACCCACAAGGATCATCAAAGCTCAGTTCCTGGCCTTGCACAGGACCGTCCCAAGAGTCATGCCATGTGCCTGAGAGTGCAGTCCAAACACTCCTTGAGCTCTGGCAGACTTGGTGCTGTGAAAGTGAAACAGAATTTTTCTTTGGTAGACCCAGCAGTCCCAGCAGCCTGGGGAAAATGTTCTGACATGAGCAAAGGGCTGCCAAGGAGAGGCAGGTGCCCCAGGGCATCCCACCAGCCATCCCTGTCTGTCCTTACCCTCTTCAGCTTGCGAATGAAGAGGGTCAACAGGAGCCAGAACAGTGTCGCAGCCACACAGGTACAGGTCAGAGTTATCAGCTCCAGGTTTGACCTCTCTGATATGCCTGGGAAAATCAAGTGGAAAACAAGTTAGAAAATGGCCTGCAAACCAAGGGCACTTCATAGGTTTCTCGGGGTTTTTGTGGGTTTTTTTTTTTTTTTTTTCCATTAAAATAAAATACCAGGAAGGACCAGCTCTTTTCAATGGGATATTAATCTCTGTTTGAACTGGCTCACAGAGCCAAAAAAAAGGTCTCCTGCAGCCTCAGGAGAGGACAGGGCTGCACAGAGGGGATGGCTCTGCTGGGCCTTTCCCACAGGTGGTACTGTGGTGTGAGAGCTGCTGCTAAAGTGCAGGAGAAGCTCCTGGGAGGGTTTGTGCTGGTGTAGGCACCAGTGACTCCAAGTGTCACCCAGGGCACGTTGCAGTAATGCTGCCTGGGGTTTGCTGTCCAGGACCTGATGCCTTTCCTTATCCACCTCTCAGAGAGCTCTTCCCTGCCGGTGGCTGAGCCCTGCAGCCCCCACCTCCATCCCAGACATGCTGTAAACCCTCCAGCCCTCACCAAAACCATCCCTGGGGGTCACCTGGGGATTCTCTTGGAGACTCATGGTGCTGCCAGCAGGAGTCCATGAGTTCTTTTTCCCATGGCTTGGATGAATCTGTCACCTGGGGGCTCAGCTCATACACAGCATGCTACCAGGGCCTTGAGCCTCATTCCCACAGGGCAGAAATCCAGGGCATATGGCCTGGCCCTCCCTCCAATCCACTGCTCCCTTGGCAGGCTCTGTGCCCTCAGGTCTCCTGCCAGTCACACCAGCAGCACATGTCCAGGCTCCCCGAGGGAAAACAGGACCCCTCCTGTGCCAGCTGCACCCCACAGGAGCCAGGTGGCAGGGAGCTGGGAGAGCTCTGGCAACCAGGGAACTGATTAAGCACAGAAAGGGAAACACAAAACTGGCCACAACTGAAAATGAAGCAGCAAGAAAACATGAAGATTAGAAATCTGGAAAGTATTAGAGCCCACTGACAAATCTTTAAAAAGGCCAAAATAAAACTCACTTCAGACTGCTATTTAGGGATTTGTAAAATAGACTCAGAGCAGTTTGTTTTGCAAATCCTGTGATTGCATCAAAAATCCCACACTTCCCACAATATGTTTTCCATCTGATTGGTAGAAAATGCAAAAAGAACCATCATACCCTGTCTCTTATTCTGATATACCCTCTAGAGAGGGTAAATGAGAGGACAAGGAGGAGTAATTCTGAACATGATTTTACAGTACTTTTGTCAACTGTACTTGCAGAGTTTCAGAGCCTGGCAGCTTGGTGCTACTCCTGACATATGAAAAAGATGTTCTTGTGTCTCACTGGTGAGTTTACTGGGTAATCCAGAGGGATTACCTGCCTGGTTTTAGGCAAAAATCCACAAAGCTTTGTTTAGAGGATGTGTTGCTTAATTAGCACAATGTCTTCCCTCCCTAAGAAAGATAATCAGATTTGTATTCATGCCCCATATCTAAGATTTCCCTGGCATGTCCATTCTGAAGCTTTGAGAATAAAGCTCATTGAGGAAAAACATGACTGCAACTATGAATGGAGATATAATAGTCTCCAGAAATACCAAGAGAGTTCTCTTTTCACAAGCATTTTTTTCAAGTACTAGATTTAGATATGGAACATAGTGGTAGCATAAATATCCAATGCTGCTTGCCTATTCTCTGGTATCTGCATTTCCTTTTACATTTGGATAGTCTCCTCTTGCTTCTGCCCAGCACTCCTGCAGAAGGAAGATAATAGCTTCTGATATTTATTCAGCAAAACCTGGAGGGGCTGAAGTTTCATTAGTCACCACAACTTCACGGAGCAGGACACAGAACACCCACAAGGTACAGCCAGGCCCAGGGTGGAAGACAGCAAACCTCTAACCACTACAGCAGCTGCTCAGGAATCAGCAAAGAGATGCAAAGGTGCTGTCTCTGAAATGTTGGAGCAAATGTAGGCAACCAGAAAGCATTTCTCCAGCTGGGCTGGGTTATCAACTGCCAGAGTCCTAGTCTTGCTGAAAGCCTTGGAGTCAGAGCTCTCTGAGTGTCTCTCAGCTGGGCAGGAAAAGGTTTATTTTGAGGCAGGACTGGCAGAAACACTCAGAAGAGGCCTTAGGATTAGCAGAGTTTGGTGAGGCTTTAATCAGTGCTAAATCCCTCTCTCTGCCTGGTAGCTGAAGATTTCAGGCATCCCCTTACACCTCCATCCCAGAGCTTTACTCACCACACACCTCATTAGACAAAGATTTTTCCCTGTGTGCAGCTCTGTCCCATCTGCCTGACTCTGCCCCAAGCATCTGCCCCTTTCTCCCCCTTTCTCCCCTCCAAAAACCCCCCTGCACCACCCCATGTCTGCAGGACTGCAGAGGGGTGAGGAGGGGTGAGTGAAGCAGTGCCACCAGCAGCAGCTTCTCTCTTTCACTAGCAACAGAAGCCACCAGAATCATGTAAGTATGCCAGGACAAGAGCCTGGAATAATCTGCTGATACCCCCAGCTACAAGCTCAAGCCTTTGGCTGGTATGGGCTTTCTCATTAGGGTTTCAACTCTAAACACCTAAACATTGTAGTGAAGGTGTCAGCCAGGAAAAAAGCAATGCCCAGGGGGACAATGTCAACCTGCTGCAGGTTGGATCCCTCACCCCTACCACAATGGGATCTACCCTGCTTAATCCATGTATCTCACAATCACAGTACTGCAGCACTGGGATGGGTGCTCAGAGATGCTGAGGAATGTCCATCCTCAAAGTTTGTCATAACTTAGCCAGACCATTGGTGATGACTCTTCTTAGAACTGACCTTGTTGAACTATCCACCACCAGGACTCCATTCCAAACCTCTTTAGGGGACTTCTGAGGTAACAGGAACCTTGGTGTCCCCTCATGTCCCCCTGAAATCTTGCAAACTGAAGTCATGACCCAGGCTGAACTTTGTTTAGTAGCTGTGGGAATTCCAGACAAACTTAATGGAGAAGTTCCTGATGGCCTCAGCATGACTCAAAAGGCACAAAAACTTTCTGAGATACAAAGTCAGAAAGGTTAGGTAGATAGATAGATAGATAGATAGATAGATAGATAGACAGACAGACAGACAGATAGATAAAAAAGTTATTTAAAATAAGTCATTTAAATAAGAGTTATTTTAAAAACTAACACCATTTTCATAGTGTCAGCATAGTTCAGTGAACACTTAATAAATGAGATGTTTTCCTTTTCATCAGCAGGATTCACATGAAGTTATCAAACATCAGCTTTAAGACAGGGCACTGCTGTATTCCTTTGCTTGCTACATGCCCATATTCCAGTGAGCATGAGCTGCTCCTTCCTTTATCAACACATCTCCTCCAAAGCAGCACCTCTGCAACTAACTGTATCCCTGGGGCTGCAAGGGTCCTCAGTAGGGGAAGCAGGAAATGGCTTTCATGGCAGCTCTGCAAGCATGTTGACGCCCCTCAAGAAAAGCTGCCCAAGATGCCCAGCAGCATTTCTCCCCAGACTTTTAGGGGTACAGTCCCCGTACACCTGCTGGATGCTCAGACAGCCATTTGCTGTTTCTATTCTGTCCTTGCAGATTTCCTGCCTCTTCAGTTCCTCAGCCAAGAGCAAGCAGAGAGATTGCTCTGACATGCCCACAGACATGGCCCTTTTTCTCCACAGACAGCTCAGGGTTCCAAACCAAACACAGCCCACAATTATTTAAAAACAGCCCTTTGATTCCCCCATCCATTCATCCATCTCGGACACAAAAATAACACATTGTTTTATCTGTGAGTATAAGAATGTTTTTTCAGAGAAAATAAAGAGAGCAGACAGTTTCCTTCCTGACTCATTCACAAACTACTCTTCCAATCTGCTAAACGTGGCCATCAACATGAGGCATTGCTCTGCTCCCTTTGATCTGCAGCCCCGTGTTCCAAGAGTCCCAGGACAGAGGCAAGGCTTTGGTGCCCACAGCAGCAGGCACAGAGCCTGCGTTTCTCAGAGAGACAAGAAAGTGGCAAAGCTTGGACAAAGCCTTCAAGCTCTGATCTTGTCCCTCCAGGCTCAGGGATGAAGTGGGAGGCTTCCTTTCCTGGGAAAGGGACAGACACTCCAAAGGAGTGTAGGAATGAGCAAAAAAATCTCTAGTGACATCCCTTCACGTACTAAGAGTGGAAAGACAATTTCCTTGATCATAGTAGGTAAGACAAACTGTCTCTCTTTTCAGCATCCAGTCTCAAAGCCATAAATTTTAATGTGGTGGTCTTCATCTCCTGCTCCCATGGAAGTCATACAAGAACATTACTGGTGGTCCCTCAGGACACGTAACCACAGAAGAAGCCTTCCTGGCTGCTCCCTTTCTCTCCTCTGGACTAGGATATATGACTTCCTAGAAGCTGTCTGACAGAATGCTTGTGGTTGTAATAAACAGCCAAGCTACAATTATGTTAAAAATCAATACAATAATGAATTACATTGTCCAGGACTATGAATTAGTAGGAAGATTTGGACAGCAAGCAGCTGGCAGAAGCTATTCATTTAGCTGTTACAGCAGCTATAAAACCTTAGTATTATCAAGGCACTTGGAGGGAGATGATTCTGCCTCTCTACTCGACTGTTGTGAGACCCCATCCGGAGTGCTGCATCCAGCTCTGGGTCCTCCAACATAGGAATGGCGTGGATCTTTTGGAGCGAGTCCAGAGGAGGGCCACAAAGATGAGCAGAGGGCTGAAGCATCTCTCCTATGAAGACAGGTTGAGACAGCTGGAATCGCTCAGCCTGGAGAGGAGAAGGCTCCAGGGAGACCTTTTGGCAGCCTTCCATTACTTAAAGGGGCTTTAATAGAGAGATGGAGAGTCACTTCCACCAAAGGCACGGAGAGACATGACAAGGGAGAATGGTTTCAGGCTGAAAGAGGACAGGTTTAGATTAGATATTAGGAAGCACTTTTTTACTCTGAGCCGGATGAGGCCCTGGCACGAGTTTCCCAGGGAAGTTCCGGGTGCCACATTCGTGGAAGTGTTCAAGGCTGGGTTGAAGGGGGCTTTGAGAAACTTGGTCTGGTGGAGCTGTTCCTGCCTTCCACTAGACCAGGCTGGAGCTAGAGAATTTTTAAGGATCCTTCCAATCCAGACCATTCTCTGACTCTATAATTATTCATAAGGGGATCGTTTTTTAACTCCTCAGTTTCACCAGCTGGGCCAGCCCACATGTGCATATACTTATCCCTGACCTTTTAAAGCAGAAACATGATTGTATCATCACTATTAACTCCGACTGCTAACACACTCATGGCAAAAAATCAATACTAGTTGTAATTGTCTTGTGCTGCAGGGTGGTATCCAAATACTAAGTATTCAGACACATTTAACAATTATGTGAGGACATGCACAAACATATAATCTCTGCCTAAGAGGCCTGGTTATATTCCAATTGTGTTCTTTAAGGAGTAACTAAATGCATCCAGGGCTACTTACTTAACACCAGGTCAGTAAAATAGATTATGTCAAATTTAATACATGCACAACACTGACCTATATGGAGAATGTCAACCTACTTCTCTAATCTCATAATTCATGAGCCAAAAGGGTACTCAATGAAATTGAAAGGTCATTTAATAAACTTTCTTTTTATTCAACGTAAAATTAATTTGTTTCCCTGCCACAGGCATAAGTCGAGATTGTCAGAAGGCAGAACAATGCTGGACATTTAAATTATTGGCACGATGACTCAAGTAATGGTTACAGAAATAACTAAATCAAACTACTTCCTTGTAGTAATACCTTTGCTTATGTAGCTATTGCTAGGCTAAAATCTTCCAGTCTGATTTGGCAATTCACTTTACACTGAAAAATAAACAATTTAGAATACCCCAGGCCTCTAATTTCTATGGGATTAAACTGAAATGGGAAAGTGTGTGGGTAGGAGAGTGTTACTTACTCTGGTTTTTGTTTGTTTTGCTGATACTAAATTTACATTTGTCTTCTACCCTGACCTGATCTTTGTTGGGTTGAAGCAATTCTTCTTTTTAGGTCAGTGTAAACACACTCTGAGCTAGCATTTCCTGCTGGGCTTCCTTTCCAACCTGGTATGCTTCCCTTGCTAGGACTTCCTTCAAATTGCTTCAGAGATCACCAGAGGAGTCCCAGGTCATACGTCTGCCCTTCCAGCCTAAGAACATCACTCTGGAAGGCTTACTCTTCCAATTTAGTGTGGTGCTTTACCTTGAACCGTGACATACGCCGCACTCTCCACGGACCCTTTCAAGTTGGTGGCTATACACTGGTAAAGTCCTTCATCCTCCTCTTTTACTCTTTCAATAAACAGCATTCGGCTTCCAGGCCCTAAAATTATTCCTGTGAAATGAAATATTTTTCAATGAGAGGGAGCCAGGATATAAACAAAACCTGGCCCTTGTGTAATAGTATCTGCTTCAAGTTCTTCTCAGAAGAGATCTGAGCCACAGACTGCACGGCGCAATGTTCTCTGCAGGAAAGCCAAATACACTTGGACACCTTGCAAGTCTCTTGGAAATCAGTGTTTACAAAGCACTTGTGTGAGTCAAAAAGTTCAGCCTAAGGGAATGATCTTGGAAGTACTTGGTACTGCTTATGTTGATAGCATTGTGCCTACGCTTTCATCCAGGTAAGCACTTTAGCAGGTCTGCAGCTTTTGGAAAAAGGATAATCTGATTACTGCACTTACAGCCCAGGTCTGCCCCAGAAGCAGCTCAAGCTTAGAGCCCTTCCAAAAGCCCTTCAGACTGTCCCTATGGGCAGCAGACTTGCTCCAAATCTCACCTGCCCATGTGGCATGGAATGATGGGCTCCTTTGCAAAGGGGCTCCGGGTAGTGCAAAGAGAATTCCCTCATGGGAATTACCTGAAGTTTTAAACATCTTGTTTGTTCCAGATAGGTCAACCCAGAAGGCAGCCTGGACACTACTCCAAGAAGCAAGGAAGAGGCAGGGAGCAGATTTGGCCTCAGGACTCCTGCTAGGGCACCTTCTAGCCAGGAAATGTGCAGTCAAGTACATACTTGTGTTTGGCTCCATCAGAACCACAGTCCCATCAAAAAGTATTTCCACCATCTATTTCAGGCACCTAACTGAAGTGCTCTGACCTACCTTCTGGAGACATCTCCCTGGCTCCCAATTGTATCTGTTGCACTACACCCAAGTTAGACACCTAAGTTATTAATGCACACTACTGCAATGTGATCACTGTAAAACTTCATGGAATCTGTCTCTAGATTAGGTTTAGTGCCTGGGCTGCAAGTTGGCACAAGCTTATAACTCAGTTGGAGAAATCCTCAGAATTTTTTCCAGTTGTTTTTATTCATGCTATTGTAATTCCCAATAATTCAGGACATTACCATAACTACAATGTTATGGTCTAAAATGTTCTGTAGAAGACTACACTTTGAATTCAAGTTCCTATGCACCAAACCTCCTTGAACATTTTTGCTGAGTGTTTAACACTATCTCAGTGTGTGCTTCTGAACCAAATGTGCCTGAATTCCCATGAGAAAAGTGTTGCCTTTTCCTCTGTCATTCATTTCCATCTGAAATATCCAAGGAACACTTCCATGACTATGGTGCCAGCTGCTGGACATTTAGCTTTAGCTGATCTTTGAAGCCCCATTCCAGGAACACCAGTAAACAGCTCCTAAAGTTTTCCTGTTGTTGCAACATGCCACCTGGGAAGCTGTTCATTTCTGTTGCATGAGACCTGGATTCCTCTGCCGCCATAGATGTGTTTGGATTTTGGATACCCCAGATATGGATTTAGTTTCCTGGATAGGTTTTGACTCATGAACTGACTTTGAGTGCCTGACCACAGACTCCTGCTGGTACTTCCATATCTGCTGGCCAAAACCCTGTTGCTTGAGCTCCCTCTATAACGAGTGGAGGTAAATATATTTCTCTGGAGATGACTCTTTTAAGATGAAAAATGTTTCACCTCTTCCATAAAGGCCGGTTGTGCCTAGATCTCCAGCCTGGCTCATGTTTTGGAGTGACACAGAATTACCTGGAGCACCCGGGTTGCTGCCTGACTGCCTTCCTTCCATCTAAGTACTGATGGCAATGATTCTGGAAAAGGCTACCTAAGGCAGATGGATAAATAAGAAGCCTGCTGTAAGAGGTAGGTGAGTACACAAAGCTCTCACCTGGTTCTTGCTGTATTTCCTCATGGTTTTTAAACCAGGATATCTGGGGCTCAGGAATACCACGAGCCTGGCACTCCAACATGGCAGAGTTACTGGCGTTCACTGTCTGATCCGTAAGCTGCCGCAGTAGGGCTGGTGCCTCTTGAGCTATAAGACAAAACAACACCTTTGTTTTACATTCTTGTAATGGTGGAGATTTAATCATCTCCCCTACACTGACTGGTGTTAGAGATTGCTACAGCTCTTCTACCAAGCTCATTTTTCACTGATTTTATTTACTGTTCTACTTAGCTCAGGAGGGTTTGGTGTGTGCAGAGAACTCCCATTACTCAGCAACAGCATGCTATGGTGACCAATGAACACCCTATGATGACAGTGTTCAAAAGATTTTCTCAGTCCCATGACCAACCACGCTTGTTTATATCGAAAGCAATGACTTTCTCCGAAAGCTCAGTTTTTCACCATCAAAAGAAACAAACTGTGACACCAAAGATTTGAAGACTCATCAGAACAGCCTTGTAGCAGAATATCTCTGTGTTGCTGATAGCTGCTCCATACACCATGGTAGCCATGAATGTGACTTTGATAATTTGCTTACTCTAAAGAGTACAGCTACAAATCATATTCAGTAAACTCACATAATCCAAAACAACCATGAGCACATAAGCATTGTACCAAAGTCTTCATAAATTATTCCACTTCTGCGTTTCACTTATTTGGCTGAACACAACCAGGCCTGGCCAAACCACACCACAGCATTTCAAAAACACACTACAAACATCAAGTTAAAGTCATCTCTGAAAAAAACAAAACAATCTCATGATCATGTCAACTCTTTGCCACTCCTTTCCTCATTTCATACAGTGCTGAGGGCTGTTCTAACAAAGGTCAAGATATTTACAACGTTTATGCACATTATATGGCAACATCTTTCATTCACATTTGCAACTCTCACATAATTATTTTTGGTATTTTGGTCCATTTAAAGCAGTCACGGAGAATGCAGGGAGCTCCTGAGCAGCATCACAGAGGGAAATGCTCTGCAGATTTCCTCAAATTCCCCAATTATTTGCAATCTTTTCCTTCAAGGACACTGCCAGGATCAGCAATTACTAACATGGTAACACAAAGATTCCAAATAAGAAATGAAACAAAAAAAAGCAGAAACCGATTATTTGCAAATATTTTCTTTCAAGCTGCAACAGATGCTAATACACTAAGTTCAGTATCAGCTGAGTTTCTGATATTCTGTGTTTGGAAGATTATTCTTTTTCCTTACAGAAAACTAGCCATCACACAAAATTATTCTAGCCATCTTCATAATTATTCTGTTAGCAGCCAGAAATAAAAACTCTCCAGAAATGTTAAACCCCTATGTACCACCAGATTTTTCAGTGTGCATGAGCCCCACAGCACTAAAAACACCTTAAAAGTGGGATATTTTGCAATACCTTTGCCCCTTAAAATTAATTCCGACATAGTCATGACTGTGCCATGAGTATGGCTTTTGGGCACGTCTGAGCTGCAAGCCAGAAATTTCCACAGGCAATGAAATTTGTTCTTTACAGCCTGGTAGACAATTTGTTCTCTCTTCCCAAACAGCATTGCTTAGGAGAGGCACTCTGAATTCTTCATCACATACCTAGACAATGACATAGTCAACTATATTTGCCTTGCAGCCAAGAAGATTGCCCCCTTCTCCTTGATAGATAGCCTCAATTTTTGTTTAGTTCTCATTTTTCACAACACTGTGAACAGACACAGTCTGAGGCATGTCCACATACATGTGCTGAGAAGAACTCGACATTTATCAGCAGTCCCTCACAGACACCCCAGCCCAGACATCCAAAATGAAGGCGGACAAGATGACACAACAAAGGCAAATCACACATTCTGTGAGTTGTGATTAATTTTAATTTGTTTATAGCCATACACTAAAGATGGGATTTCATATTAAGAAAAACTTTTTTGCTTAAAACTTAAGTCATCATTCACATACTTTCAGTAATTTCTCTGCTACAATCAGCTGATTTTTCAAGGACTTGGTCAACCTGAGGATTATTCTCTTTTGCAAACCACCTGTTTTCTCCCGTTCATTTTTGCAGTGAAGCCAAGGGGGACAGTTTCCAATGTCCTACTCTGCTCACTCCAAAGCCAAGGGGCAAGCCTGGCCACCAGCAGAGTGTGAGGCTCAGCTCCCAGGGCAGCCCCCCAGACTTGACCCCAGCCTTCATGCTTGCCCACAAATGCTGCCTTGCTGGGCAAACTCTGCTCTCAGTTACCCTGAGGAACTTCATCGTAGGCAGAATTTGGCCCAGGGGAATGACAGGGAGGATCACAGAGGGGGAAAAGAGGAGACCGGTATCAGAGTGCTTTTCTGACCTGGGGTGGTAGGGAGGGAAAATTTGCATTTTCAAAAGCAAACAAAGGGAAAAATTACAATTTGTTAATTTTCAGGTTTACATTTGCATTCCATCCATTTTTGCCCTTTGTTAAGATTATGTTGTCCGTTCACTTATTTTTTATTAATCAGTACAAAAATATAAATACAAGCTTTCTTTATTTTAAACACTTAAAAAAAGAAGAAGAAGAAATATAATTCACACCTTTCTCCCTAAATAATATATTACACAACAGAAGGCAGAGAAACTCCCCAAACCCATGAGATTCTCCAGTCATCCAAGGACATCAAAAGCGACATCAGTAGTTTTTATCCTGCCACCAAGAACTGCTTTCCTCCAAGGTTTCCAGTGAGCTTTCTCTGTGCCCTGCAACACGGACAGCCGCATTGGGATGTCAGGACATCCTTGCACAGCGTGGCCCTCTGAGTGCTGGTCGAGCCCAGGCTGGTGGGACCTCCACTCAGCAGTGACATACATCATTGCAATGCACAACAACTTCACAGAACAGTCTAATTGCCACATCTCTTTTTTTTTCTTTTCTTTTTTTTCTTTTTTGACCCAAACTCATATTGCCTGGCAACTGGCTGCTACAAATCATGGTTCTTCGGCTCCCAAGGCCATGGAAAATTCGTAATGTCCTGTCATCACCGCCCACCTCGCCATCAAACGTCTTCCCACAAAATACCCTAGGAAAAAAGGGGATTCTGTATTGTAGTTCTTCTGAAGAATTGCAAATTCTAAAGAGTGAGCTGCTCCATTTTTAAGCAGTCGCCAACGACTTCGCCTGCCTTTTAGGCATGTTTTAGGAAAAAAAGAGAGCCTGATGCCTTTGCAAGAACACATTGTTTCTGGAAGCCATCACGCTAATAATGAACAAAAGAGTTACTGTATACAAGCAGGCTATAGGTGACATTTCGAGATATAAATGATTATTCTTTTCTTTACTCTGACAACTTCCAGGTTACCAATTGTTTTCTGAGCATTTTAGGCTCCATGAAACTGGCATTATGGGGAAATGCTATTGTTTACCCTTTCACACTTGACAAAAGCAATTCCCACGTGAAAGGCAAGTTTAGCCGTGGGACACAGTCTCGATACCTAAAGGAGGAAATAGTCTGGTGAGTTCCCAAGCGCAAGAAACTGTCATTTTGTCACCCTCTATTTTAAAAGCACAGCCACTTTGTTCCTTTGCTGCAGCTATTTTGGTCATTGTGGTCTTTGTTATGGCTTGTGTAAATGCTATATAAATGATCGATCATAAATGTAACCAAAAATAATTAAAGCTATGTAATTGTAAAAAAATAAAGTTATCAGATCTATTAAAAATAGTAACCTTTTCCTTACACAGAATTTATAGCACACAGAAACATCTCATAGCAAAATCATGACAAAGGAAAAGAAAAGGGGAAATGCTCACAAGGAATTCTTAGGTTGCCTTTAATTGTCCTTCAGCAGTTTTGCTGGTTCTTAATCCCCATAAAAATCCAATTGTCATTTGCATACCAAAAGCAATGAATAATTTTAATGGTGTCAATTTTGAATTTGTATTTTACAAATGTATTAACTAACCGTGCTGGCTAAAACCTTGTCAGTCATGTTAGTGTAACATTCCTCATTTAATGAAATAATTACAACATTACAAACTCCTGAATCTTCAGGCCAGAAGCAACACTCACACTTTAATCAGTAGTTTTTTACATTAGTGCAGAACTGACTTTAAAAATTGACCAACACAGCAACTGGAAGTCTACCTGGATTTATTTGGAGAAACATGGTTCATGTCTGTCAGTTGTAAAATCATCATTATTATAAATGATATGATAGGTCTGTGCATTATATCAACATTTTTATTTCTTCCCTGCATACTTCTTTTAGAAGATACTTTTTTAAGATTAATGTACTTTAGTGTAGAAAATAATTTCAAATAAATAAGTATTAGAACTTGCTCAGCAGGTAATATTTATAAGTCCATCAAGATCAGATTAAAATAAAAAATATGTAGTCCAGTCAATCTCAAACTGAATTGTGCTCATTCCGCACATTCAATTTAGCTTATTAAATGTCCATTGTTGACTGAAAACAGCAGTTTTTAAAGTTAATCAGTTTATTCAGCTTTGACACTTTTGATGAGGCTGATATCAAAGCGGAAGAAAAGATTGATCCAAAGTTTTCCTTATTGCTCAGTAGGAGACAGCAAGAGAAAAAATAACGGCATGTAAAATGTAGCACGGGGGATCTTCCAAACCCCAGCTTCCATGTGCCTTTTCAAAGCAGAAAACACCCGTCTGAACTCAACTGGAAGCTCACGCGTTAGGATTTTGTTTGCTATTCCTCCTATTTCCAACCCATGGGGAAATGAGCACCACCTCAAGGCTTGAAAGGTAGCAACAGTGATACAAAAATCAAGATGATATGAGACATCTCTTACTGTTTAATGAGTCCTTTAATGTTTTACATTGCTTTGTGTTGTACAATCATTCCTTGTGCTTTTATATTTGAGGATCCGAGAGTAAACAGCCTTTTTGTTGCAGTGCTCACCTCTGATTGTAACGTCTTTCTGTTGAAGCACTTCTTTCCCCGTGTATATGTTCCTTGCTCGGCAGGCATAGGTGCCTGAGTGTGCCAGGGAAACGTTTTTGATGGTCAGGGTGAGGGTGATGGAGTACTCCCTGTTGTGAGACTTCTTTGCTTTCGTTTGATTGTTGACCGTCCTGGGTAAAATCCAAGCAATGTCTTTGTACAGGAATTTGTTGGCCGAACAGGACAATACCAAATTCTCTCCTTCAATGGGCATTTTCTCCAAACTAATATGGAATCCACTTGGTACATCTGTCAAAAATCAAGAACACTTTTTAGTTTATATGAAACTAAAGAGCCAAAATTAACAGAGCATATATTTCCCTCTTTATCAGGAAGTCTTTGAACTAATCAATGTCGTTGTCTTCCTGCTCAGGTGTGTAATCTTTCCTTTCCTACACTCAGATCCAGCTATTCTCATAATGTTTCTTGGAGCTATGATACACTTGGCCTCAGATGTCAGTAAACTGAAGTTGCTCTTGGAAGTAATGAGTTTGTATGTTATGCCAAGTTTTGACAGACTGGGGCAAGGTACCAAAAGCAGAATTATTTAAAGACAGCACAGTGGGACTATGAAAAAGGAGAAATATTCTGATCACAGCTCCAGCTTATGAACTGCATAAGAGAAAAGGAATCTCAAGAGGGCAGTATAAAAATACTGCATTTCATCATGTTTGGTTACACTGTTTTCTTGTTATTCACAAGTATTCAGATAAAGTATGTCTATTTCTTAAAATTGCTTCAAGTCCTGATAAATTACAACACTGTGATCACATGCCTGAGATTTCCCTTAGAACAGAGATGCTTACTCCCCCTGCATTTAAAGCCTACCAACCACCCAAGAGCTAAGCAGAAGCAGTACCCTCTGCCCTGGGTGACCAGCTGTGTGTGGGCAGCACCAGGATGAAGGTACTTTCTTTAGGTGGCTTGGCATTATCACAGGTGAAAAATATTTTCACCTGAGAGAAACCAAGGATCATTGCACTATTTACTAAGTGTAGGCATGGGTTAAGTTTTCACTTCATGGCAGATGGTTCAGGCAGGAGTAATTTAGCCAACAACGTAGAAAGTCCTGCTTGAAAAGGTTCTGTTTCCAGTTTATTGTAATGTCACTTGCAACTTCCTCCACCTGGGGAGTGGTACAGAGCTGTGGTGGTGTCAGCTGCCTCCCAGCTGCCTCCACCTGGGGCTCATCCCTCCAGAGAGGTGCTTACACCACTGACCTCAGTGAAAGTAGAAGCAAGTTCCTGAGAGAAAGCACTTCCAAGTTTTACTCCTAGAATGCAACCTCTCTTGGTTTATTTGTAGCCAATATTCTGATAAAGTCATTTCCTTCTTCTCGGTCAAGTGACATTGACTGTGGCCATTTTCAATTGTTCTTTCACTGCTAATTGCTATGGCACTTGGCCGTAAACTTGACTTGAAATCCTAAGAATGGCTTCTTCTTTCACAAGGGAGAATGATACCTTCTTTTCTTGTTTCTTAGGTCATGAACAGCTCAATGCTGACTTCCATTCAGTTCATTCTTACCAGTGTTGCTTCAGGTTTAACGTCACTTCAGCAGGAATGTGTGAAAAGTACCTCTCAAGTGAATAATATCCCACATATTTTTTCATTAACATCTCTCATTGATTGACCAATCCAGCAGAAAGCTTCTCCCTAAATTCCCACACTGCAAACTGAGCTGCCTTGTCTTCCATGGGAACCATGAGCATAACCTGCTCAATGCTCTCTGCCTATTGGAAGCCTGGCATCAGTTGTCCCCCATAACAACCTCTTTTCCACATCTAGCCCTGAGTTAAACAGGGGGTAAATGAGCTCCTGCTAGCCCTGGATTGAAATTTCTCCTGACAGTAGATGCCTCCCAGGGAGAGGCCTGATTTCTGCTGGTTGAACTCATTGTGCCCCCGCAGTGGGACAAAGTGTGTGCCTGTCATCAGCTGCAGTTCAGGTGTGCAGTCCAGAGATCAACCTAGTGGAAGCAGTGACACTAAAATATTAGACTGGGTATTAAAGCTTGGGGTTAAATTGTTCCTCTTACGTTCCATTGGGATACCACTTTTCTCTCTCTGGCAAACAAAGCTGTAAGAAAAACTTCAAATTTCATGAACTCATCTATGAGTGACAGCCATCAGGATCCTGTTTGATACATAAGAGTGTGTGGTGCCAGATTCTAATACCAATTAAGAACATGTTGACTGGAAGTGCTATTAAGATAAAACACCTGCATAAATGGAATACATCATATTTAGCCTCAGCTGCCAAAATGCAGACATTTACTTGAATATATAGATGTTTTGTGTTCTGTACGTGGGCAAAAGTTTACAGTCCATGGGGTGACACAGGCTTTTCCAAGGGCAGTGCAAACCATCCCTTTAAGATGGGTCAAATGCCAGACATCCTGGTCCCTCATGCTTAATTATGAAGAGATCCTACATGATCAGCTTAGGCTTAGTACCTAACTGTAAGATTTAAGTTAGATGAAACTTGATTTTGTTAAGAAGCATTAAATTCAGACACACTTAAAAACAATCAAATGGCCAACATTTTGAATGTGGATAAGTACTTGGAAGAAAGAAGGTGCTGCATCTTACGCACAGTACATTTCAAATTGTTCTGATGTTTGTTATGAAAGCCCGGGTATTGGTTAGAAATAGCGATTATTTTTGCTTTTGAAGATGCCAGGACTCAGTAAAAGCTATGAAGAGCCAAGCAAAACTCTTAAGATGAAACTAAAGATCCCTGGGGACTGAGGCAAGTGAACTATTTTTAGCTTAAAAGGATAGCATGCCAACAGTATAACACAGTTACAACTACTTTTATGTTGTCAGGTCTGGAGCTCTTCCTCAATGTGCCTTCTGTGAAGACTATTTTCTGAATAAATCTAGGGACAAAAGCAAAATGCACAGGATTCCAAAAGAATCATTTGTTTAAAGGCTATGAGCCTCCCAATATATGACACCTATCTCACCAATTGTTACAGGCTCAGGCTAGCTAAATAACGTGGCTGGGAATAATGTAAAAGGGTTTTATTTACTTTAGTGATTTGAAGCTTCCTGTGGAAATAGCTCCCAGGTTTCCTGATGGAAGATTTTGTTTATCTTTGCCAAGCACCATCAGGAATCTCAAAATAAAATGCGCTTAGTGACATTGGGAAACCAGGGAGATAAGGCAGAGCTGTTCCTGTTTCACCCTCTGTAATTGCAAACACACCCATGGGCCTGCTGTGTGCCAGCAAAACAGCCCAAAATGTAGGGAAAGGGGCAGGCTGGAGGCAAGGGTGCTAATACAATTAAATTTGGCATAAAGGTGTTGTTACAGAGACTGCTTCCATACCAGTGAGCAGGAGAGCTTTCAGAAATCACCTCTCTACATTGCTTTTATGTAAGTTTCACAGCTACTTTTGGGTCTTGAACAGTTATTTGCTTTTTTAGGGCTAAGTCAGTGACCATGCACCAAAAATGTCCTTTATCTGACAGAAGCCATAGGAAAGCTACTCCAAAGCCCATGGTCTTTGTGTCATACACCCCCAGGCACAGTGTATAAAATCATTTATATCACTCTCAAACTTCCTAGGAAAAGATAGGCATGTTTCCCTTTAAGCCCAGAAATAATGATATTTACAGTAACCAAAGAAAGTGCTTGTTCTTCCTAGGTTCTCTCTGTTGGCAGTAATTTCCTCATGTTTACCTTTCCCTGAAGGAGTGGAACTTGTCAACTCCAAACTAGGGCTGCTGGGACATGTTCTGCCTTCCACCACCTTCCTAATGGTTTCTGCCCACAAAAAAGAGACCCTTCACAGCCACTTCACTGGAGCACATGCATTTTCTCTTCCCCAGGACAAGGGCTGAGGGAGATTGCCTTCAAGGAAAGGGATTTCCCTGTTCAGAACAATCTTTGTCTCTGCTCTTTGGAGTCATTTCTGGCATGTCCCTTTTACAGAGGGCAGCAGCTCCTTTTCCTACAAGGAATCATCCCCTCCTGCTTAGACACTTCTCTTACTTTTAGACACTTTTGTGTGGCTCAGACTGACTTCAAATGGCGCCAGAAGACTCAACAACATAAGATAAACTAGCCCTAAGCTGTCACACAAACCCTGAAGTATTGGTTTTGGACTCATCAGAAGGAAATACTTTGCAGTGTCCTGTTCACGTCCATCAGCATGTAAGGCTCTCAGGTTTTTACTCCCTTAGTGCATTTTTCAGCACATTCTGGACATGTTTGTTTCTTGATGTGAATCACAGGCTGTACCCAGCCACAGCAGTTTGGTCTCAGCCTGATGGAGGAGAATTATGGTGAGCACACTGGATTTTTGTAGGGACCAAACAACAGTATTGTTTGCACTGCTTTCAGCAAATGCAAGTGAGTGTCAGAGGATGATCAGCACTTTCCATGTCACACAACTGAAGTGCTCAGCTCCAGGAGCTCATAGGACAAATGCATTTCAGCTTCACCGCCCTATAAAGAATGTTTGCCACCAGTCAAGGTGTTAAGAAATCCCCAGGCATAATAAAGCTGACACTCTTCTTTCTGAACACCAGCCAATACAAGATTCTTCAAAGGGAAGTCATAATGTTCTGCATGTTCTTGGGCAAGCTTTAGTATCAAGGAGAAGGATTTCCTTCCATCCTTATTTAAGATCTGAGAATGCTAGGTCTAAATAGAAAAACTACATCCTTCATGTCACTGCACTAAAACACTTGAAACCATCATCAACACTTTGAAAGGGAGATTTGGATATAGTGAATGGTGTCCATCAAAGTACAGCTTCATTTGGTTTCAGATCTTCCATGTCATATTGTGAAAGCTGAGGAGTAAGAGTTAAAGAAGGCCAAATTCAGCCCCTTGCACATTGAAAGAGCAGCATTCTCAGTGAATGACTCTCAGTGACTTCTCCAAGTTTCATGTGAACTACCCACACAAAGATGATTATCATTGGCATGTTAATTTATGGAGAACTATGTGGTGTTCATCTTTCTGTCCAAACACACATGATTTGAGGATAGGGAAGAAAACAAAACTGAGAGTGGGGACAAGAGTCATCTTCAAGGTGGCATATATTCTTGTCACTTCCATTAGTAGAACATGGAGACATCTTTCTTGTTTCTGTACTTTAACAAACAACCTGCCTGTGTGTCACTTATCTGTTTATACTTCTCATGCTTCTTACCAATTTTCTATATTTATAGAAAAGTGGCACTTTCTAAATGTGAAAGTGTGTTATGACATGGAGCTTTAACAGCTGTAGACACCCACAAATGAAGTCTGCCTGGTGAAACTATACGAGAAGCACAACAGTGGATACCTAAAAAAGAGATGGCAAGTGCTTGCAGTGGTGCCCATCTGCTGGCATGATGGAGTCATGTTGCCTTCTGGTAGCTGAGGCCTGAAATGTTGGTGAGACAGTGCCACAACTTGCCAAGAGCACTGACTACTACTCATTGCTACTCTTCTATGTGGGCAGCAGTGATACTGCTAGCTGAATGGAAGCCAGATGGAATCTGGGCAGATTGAAGGAAGACCACAAAATCCTGGAGGTGCCAGAGAAAGGTATTGGTGCCCAAGCTGTCTTCCTTCTCTTTTATCAGTTAGAGGAAAGGGCACTCTCCTGGAAGCACAAAACCAGTTCATCTGGGTTAACAGATCTACTCTGCTGGGGACCAGCTCTGTGGAAAGGGACCTGTGGTGGACAACAAGCTCAGCAGGAATGAAAAGGGCATTGCTGTGGTAAAAAAAAGTCAACAGGCTGCTCGGTTGTAACAGCAAGGGCATCACCAGCAGAGATAAAGTCATTACACTCTACTCGGAACTTGTTGGGCCATATCCAGAATACTGCATTCAGTTTGGGTCCCCTCTATACAAAACAGATGTGGAAAGTCTGGAAAGGGTCCAGAGAGGTGCCACAAAGACGATCAAAGGAGTGGAAAGTCTGCCGTATGAGGAGAGGCTGAGAGAACTGCGTTTGTTCAGCCTCGAAGAAAGGCTTAGGGGAGACTTTATCAACATGTTCCAATATTTAAAGGGTGGCTACAAAGAAGCTGGAGACTCCTATTTTACAAGGAGACACATGGAAAATATGAGGATTAGTGGGTACAAGTTTCTCCTGGGGAGATTCTGACTGGACACAAGAAGAAATTTTTCACAATATGGACAATAAGTCATTGGAATAATCTCCCCAAAGAAGTGTTGGATTCCCCAACTTTGGACACTTTTAAGATCCATCTGGACCGGATGCCGCGCTTTTCCCAAGACAGGTTGGACCAGATGATCCTTGAGGCCCCTTTCAACTTGGTATTCTATGATTGTCAGACTGTTTTAAAAACACAGAGTTTGGGAGGGAGAACATTTTTTGAAGTAGTCTTTCCTTTTTTTTTTTTTTTAAATCAAATCTAGTGAGAGTGTGTCTATTCTCTTTTGACATCTCTCAGAATAGAAATAGAATGAGTTTCAGTAAAATCACTCATCAGAATTATAAGCAAGAGAATGACAACATAAAAACCCCAGAGATTATGATTTGGGGATTAAAGTATCTAAATATTTTAGCCTTTTTGCTTTTTCTCATCTTTTTGAATGAATTACGTTTCTTCAACTATCTACCCTGAAAATTGCCAACAGCCTAAGTTTATAAAACTACTGCTTTATAAACAAAATTAAACTTTTGACAGAAAACAAATCCTTTGTAATTGCATGTGCAGACTTCGTGTTGCTGAATAATGCAGTAGTTATTCCCAAAGCCACACTGTGGGCTTTTTTCAGAAATTCCTGAAGTAAAACATTAAGTCATTTGTTTGTGAAAACTCCAAACACATCTCATAATGCAAAAATAGCAGATAGCATACTCATACGTGAAGATAACACCACAGGAATTCTCAGTGCCATGGCACAAATGACATTCCAGGCTGTCTTTCTCAGAAGAGGAAACAGAACTCTGTAGTCTGTATCCTGACACTTTTCCACCCATAATTTGCCTTTGTCCCTGAGATCTGTGAGAGGTACCTCAGACACCTCTAGCACCATGCTGCCTGCAGACACTGGCACTGTTCTAGGCTCTGTGTTGTGAGACATCCCGGTGGGCAACAGAATGAGGCTGTAGACACAGTCAGTGTCACACATGAAACTGGCTTACTGGTGGGCAAAAATACACTAAAATTTCATGTATGAAATGACTGCAGAGATGAACCAAAAGGGGGAATTACTAATTGCAGTATTTGTAATTTCTGCCATGCTTGATGCTTAGTGTTTGAGGGAGGAATGAGTCATTCACCAATTTGGCATCCCTAGAAACCTACCAGAATCACCCAAAAGTATGGTATGAGCTTACACGTGCATGCATTACAGCAATTCTGGAACAGTGGTATATTAAAAAGCCACAACAACCTAACAGTTAGAATTCCAGGATCAGGAAACACACTTGACTCTGTAGAGGAGTAGATCTTACCTGTTACAATAAAACTGACATTTCTTCCAGATTTTCCCACTTTGTTGGATGCCACACAGCTGTAGATTCCTGAAGACTTGGCTTCAGCTACAACAAGAGTGCTAGCAGTCTGCAAAAGAAAGAAGAGGTTTAGTTCTCCTTGGCTTAAGAACTCCGTTAAAGCTTGCCTTTTCTTTTTCCTAAGTCACCATTAGCTGTCCCATGATCCACTCTTTCCATTCGATCAGTGATGGGCTATTTAAAGGAGATGTTACCATACGCACTTTTGCAAAGGATAGAAGAATAACAGGAAACAAGCTCCTTGGGTGACCTTTATATCATCAAAGCCATCATGACTAAAAATCTTTGAACATGTCTTTCAGATTGATTTATCTCTTGCTGGTGATGTAATGGTAAGCTACAAGACATGAAGCACGACAGAATGTGTTTCACACAAGGAGATAAGCAGACTGTAGGAGAGCCAGACTGCAAAGGCAATAGGTGAAGCATGCCTCAGGCATTTGGATAATCCTGGGGGAAAAAAGTAGGTCAATTTAGCACTAAACTTGTTGGATTTCTTTCATTTTCCCACATATGTGTCAGGTGAGACAGAGCAGCAGCATAAGAGTTGTTTACTCATCTTCTTTTGTACTATTTTCCTGGACTTATTATGTCTATTATATAATAACATGTCAGTTGTAGTTATGCTATATTCTATCACCATCTTAAGAGGTCCAGCACACTAAATATTTTCTCAAAGTTATATGATTTGAAAGATGAGCCCTTGAAAGGCGAGGGACCAAAACCAACTAATGTGCCCTTAGAAACATAAAAACCACTGTAATAAAATGAGTTATACTTTTAAGGTGATAGGAAGCCATGGTCTAGTGGCTTGGGCACTAAGCAGAAGGGCAAAGTTATGCAGAAGCAAATGACGTGTCATTCTGTTATGGAGCTGAGACATGAGGCATGGACATGGAGTTCATCAGTGTAATGTGCTTCTAGTTACTACTTGGTAGCTTAATTTTCTCTCTTTTCATTGCCATTTTACTTGTTCTGTAAAGCATGGTTTGGCTGGAGTTACGGGCAGAGCTGGGACGGTGACGAACGGGGCTTCAGAATTCCACTGTTTGGAATTGCTTGGCTTCTCTAAAAATCCTAAAAATAAGTTCTGTGCAATTAATACATTCTTTTAAGTCTGCCTGATTACTGGAGTTCAGAGACAAACACAAGAGGGTGAGGCAGTAATAAATAAGGACCAGTTATCTACATTTTTACATAAACACTGACTGAACATTTGCACTGCTTTTGTCTCCTGCTGGGAGAAAGCATAACTATCCCCAAACTCCTGTTGAGGCCCTAAATGAAATAGATCATCTGGTTTCCCAAAATCATTCTCCACTAGAGAGAGTCTATTACTTTTCCTACTACTCAAGCAAACACTGTTGAGGCAAATAATTTGGTTTTGACTTATTTGCTTTAGAAGACCTCACTATGGTAAATACACTGCAAGTAATGCTAACAGCACCTCTACCTTGTGAAATTGTCTCAGTTGCCAACTACCTGTCTGCTAACATACTACGTAATATTTCTAGCTATAATTTTTATAAACAACCTTTTTGGATCTTCTGTGAGAAGAAGATGAAAGAGGATCAGTAAGACCAGATAGGTAATTACAGCCCTTAGGGAAATATCATCCTGTTTTGCTAAATCCAGCAGGCTGACCTCTACAAATTTCTAATTATAAAGGGTGCACCCAGCCCTCTCCATATTTTGTCATTCTCTTTGAATTTCTTCCAGGTTCTAAACATAATTTTTTTAAGTGTGGACACAGAGTACAGCACCAGGATTCCTGCATCTGTTTTTTCAACACTAACTCAGACCAGAAAGAAGTCCCACAATGTGTGCCACAGAAGGCTAATGAGGGTGGTTAAAAACTCCTTCTGCCATGCCAGACTTTCCACCAAAACCAGCCTTTTTCTGCTAACTGATATTACTTCACAGCAACTTTGCCCAGGAAGCAACTGTGACCTAACATGCACAGTGAAGGAGAATGAAACTCTTGCTCTCTGACTCCAGGACACACAGAAGTATCTTTACTACACACAGAAGGAGAGCATTTCTGAGCCCGAAAAACACGTGCTGACTATTCCTCCCACAGCTACTCCAAAGGTATGAAAAGTTTTTGAAAGTATCAGACTGCATTTTGTCCTTCTATCATAAGGTATTGCTTTTTAATGGAAAATTGTGCATACTCTCTTGAGTTTTACTGCTTCAGCCCACTGCAATGTGATTATTATTTTTGTCACACGGAGGATGGTGCATAGAGTTATGCTAAAGGAGAATGACTGCAGTGACTTACAAATTATGCCTTTTTTTTGTGTATTAAATTGCCCGAGAGAACATTCATTGGCATTGAAAGCCAGTGATTTAAACTGCCAGCTCTTCCCCCCCAGCAGCATTTTGGTTTTGACCATCTTACATTGTCCCAAATACTTCTTTAGCATGGGCCAAGGGTCACTTCCAACAGGCAACTCCCATGCAAGCAATGGCTCTTTGGAAGGCAAGGGAATTAAATGCTGTGAACACAGTAGGCCTTAGTGCTAGAGAGCGCATGCTGGGATGTTTACTCTACTAAGGCAGAGAAAGCCACAGTGTCTAGGAGGAAGCAAGACTGACTTTGCAAAAGAACAGAATATTTTAGAGACAACATGTCTCTGTATAAATCTTTTAGCTTACAAAATAAGTCACAAGGATAAGATAACATCTCTTTAAATAGTTTGTGAGCCCTCCAGTGGTTCAGTCTGTGTTTTTCATTGTGGATGCCAGCCAAAACCCACCAGAGAAGCAGTGTGTACAAAACTAAGCCTGGCATATTGTTTATTGAGAAACTATGGCTGTTTGAGATCAGTTTGTGCAGCATGGTCCCTCTGTACAGCTATTACTGCAAAAGAAGCAGAAGTTTTGCAGTCTTGTATCATCTGGCATCACAACAGGGTGTTTCAGTCCATGGATTTGCAACTATGTTATATACAGAAAGTCCAAATTGAGTTGGCATGATCAGACAGAACAGGCAAATCCCTCCTGGCATGCTCAATATCTTCAGCATCATCTCTCCACAAACTCCATTTACCATCAAAGTTCTGGCCCTTTATGCCTTTTTTTTACTCCCGTCATCTCTGCTGAAGCACCATGTTACAGGCTCATCTCAAAGCCAGGGGCTCGGGAAGTAAGTCCCATACTTCTGCTGCTTTGCTGGGCAAATAAAAAAGGCATAAGGCAGAAATCCTAAGAGATGGAAGAGGAATTCACAGATTTGTTTGTGGTGGAAACTGATGAGGAAAAGACTGGGAAGGCAAAGAGAATGCAAAGCAGCCGACAAGATCATTGCTGTTGGAGCCACCGTGGGCTGGTCTTTCCCCTGGAGGGTCTGCTCAAATTTCTCTCTTTTCAAAGTAGCTGAGATAGAGGATTCCCAGTGCTCCAGCTGATGGCAGAGAAGGAAAATAAGTTTTCAGAAAATGTTTGGCAACCTGGCTCTTATGTGACCCCCAGAAGGTCTCTTAAGACACTGACATGAACTTGCTCTGTTCAGAGATTGCTGCCCTGACTTCTTCAAACAGCCCATGTATTTAAAAACCAAAATACTGCCCTTTCAACAGAGAGCATGTTAGTGCAAGTCTGTCAGTTATTGCAGATTCCCTTCTAGTTATGCATTTGAAAACTTTTGAAAACTATTAAACTATTAATTAACTATTTAGAAGAACTATTAAAAAAAAAGGAAATAAATGAAAATATGCTCTCTTTATGCCCTTGGAATTATCTTTGTCTAAAGGAATATCATTTAGGAAGATCCATTTCTAAATATTGGTAGGGCACTGCTGGATTGGTCTGTTTGTGCCATAGACATATGATCTACGTGCCTCGCATGATGGCAAGGAGCAACACTGTAAAACATCTGGTCAACATGTTTCACCTTCAGGACCACCATGGGAGAAACACCAAAAAATCCTCCATGGGAGGACGTGAGTATATACAGGAGAGCACCCACTTTCCCCCTGGGATCAGACAGAAAAATCTCTTTGAGTTGCTGCTGTATATCAAGCAGAGCTGTGTTTTCCCTCTGCATCCCGTTCTGTCAAGCAGCTCAGCAGCAGCAAGCCCCAAGTTCTGCTGGTTTTAATCTCACCAGGGCTTGGCTCTGCTGGTACCTCCCAAAGATTCACTTAAAAGTGTTGACAGCAATTCTAGTAGCACTCGGGAAGGCTCCAGGAGAAGTTACAATGTGCTGAAGAGAGGAAAGTGGAGCTCCCACTGCTATCTTTAGCCTGGGTTCTGAGGAAGATCATACCGTCCTTATGTTCATCTGTCTGCCAGCCTGTTCATCTGTCTGCCAGTATCCTCTCCACCCCCACATTCTCAGTAATTTCTGAATCCATTGTCCAGTTTCATCCAAGACTAATCGACAACTCAAAGCTCATGAGATCTCACACATTTAATGAAAACCAGCTCTTTGGTGGAGGAGAAAGATCAAAATGCTGCTGTAGTGAGCTAAACAGCTTTCTCTTCCTCTTTGGGTTCCAGATGGCCAATCTGCACAGATGTACTGGCCAGACAGCTGGCATGTGTCAGGACTGAGAACAGACACAGCACACGCTTCTCCATCTCATCAGTAATATGGGAACTCGGAAGAGAGGTAGATGTTTAGGCCTTGGCATAGAAGATGCAGGAGAGATGGAACCCTTTTATTTTGCATGATTACACTTATCAGTCATGTCCTGGAAGGATTGACTCTTCTGACTATTTAGCACTCCACTTTGGAGGGTTGCACTTTTTAATACTGCCACCAGTCAGGCTGACCTATCTTTGCTAGCCAAACCAGAGGTACACAAGGGGAGTCTAAATTTTGTCTTCCAGAATCATGTTACAGGGCCATTATTTTCCATTTTCCATGAAGTCAAGTGGCTTTTTCATTCACAAGTGCTGGAACCACTAAAAAGCTGTGTCAGTTAGGCATTCATGCAGTGGAAAACAAAGCCATGCATACATACATACACATATATATATATATATATATATATATATATATATATATATATATATACACACATATATACTTTTACACACACAGACACACACACACATATATGCATGGTAAGCTCCAATTCCATGAATTACTACCCTTTAGACACTATACCTGGAGGCATACCCTGTGACACAGACCCAGCTTTCCTGGTACCTGCTTTTGGTCAGTGGTACTCCAACATATGCTAGCAGCAGAGGCATGAGGCAGTCAGGTATTGGTCAGTGCTATTGGTCAGTGGTACTCCAGGGAGGGACATTCTGTTCCATTTCAGGTTTTCAGTAGGTTAGTTCCCAAAAACCAGAGGGTTTTGTCTCACTTCCTCCAACTTTTCCTTGTACCCAACTGCCCTACTGTCTACTGTCTCCTTCCCTTGGATTTATAACCCTTTCTTCTTGGCCCACACCTTTTGCTTTCCCTCATCCGAACTTGCCTTCTTAGTGGTCTTCTGCACATGCTGCACGCCCAGGATCCTTGTTGACTTCTCCTACAGAGCCTTGTCCCTTGTACCGCTGTGGCAGGAGTACCAAGTGCCTTCAAAGCTGTTGATAAGCCAGTGTGAGCCTGCACACCCTGGACAGAGCACACTGAATGCATGCACCACTGCCAGTTGTACTCGGGGGCACAATGAACGCACCAGCTCTCTGTACCTTATTATGGCAGGTCATTCACTGACTGGCATTCTAATCGACACTGACCATGCAAAGAATAATAATCAGTGTTAGCCCTCAGTCAGACACAGCTGTCAGCTCTAACGGGGAGCACTGAGAAGAGATGGGTGTTAGTCAGCTGAGTGACAGCAGAGTGTCTGTGACCTGTTTACACCACCGGCCTAGGAATAGCGCAGCTTTGTAGGAAGTCGCTGAGATGTCCAACAAAACAAGAACCAAAACATTGGGTGGGGGAATCAAATCACTTCAAGAGCTGTCTTATGATTAAGTACTATGGCTTATGTTACAAAGTTCTTCCATTGTACCACTCGAGTTTCTCAATGTCTGCTTAGAGAGGCTTTAGCGGAAATGTTGCTCAAACACTGTTGTCACGGTTTCTGTCACCAAAGAATAATGTAGTGCAGGCTTCCTGCACAACTTTAACTGCACAGGCACAGGGCTTGAGGTTTTGCTAACTTTAAAATATACTTGTGGCTACCTTGATAACCACAGACAAACAAACAACCTACCACAGCAAAGAGCCAAACTAGAAGCACTTAGATGTTGCACATACAGGAAACATGTGAAACTGGCACCATGTCTTTAGGAAGGTGAAAACAGCTACCTTCATTGCTAAAGAAACCTGTTGATCATTCCTTGTTCATCTCTTCCCTTGCTTACACTAATGTCATCCTGTGACCACACGCATTTCTCCTTTCATGCTAACCCAAATGTGAAACTTTCTGACTTTCTTCATTCATTTCCTACCTCTTTGTCTCCTACATCTTTGTTGTTTCCATTGAGCTCTGAGATTGTTTTTACCACTCTTGCTGTGTTGGGATGTGGAAGTGGGGTAGACACTCTGTTTATTTAGCAGGGCACCACCGCTGTGGAAGTGCCTCAGAGAGCTGTTCACAGCTGCTGGCAGGAATAGAGCTGCTCACAGTAGCAGTCCGTCAGAGACAGACACTTGCAGTGACGTGCTGCGTTCGGTGAGCTCAGTGCTATTAGCACTCTGACAATATCGCTGCAGATGGGCAAGGGCTCTGTCTGAGCTGTCTCTTTGAGCTTGCTCAGGGATGCTCAGGGTGAGTCTTGGGCTGCGAAGAGTGAAAAGCCATAGACTCCCATGGATTTAAAAGAACAATCCTGGGTGCTCTAGAGCAGCTGTGTGGGCACTAATTGTGCAGCTCTCAGCTTGGCCAGGAGCCTGGGCTTAGAGAGCATTTTTTACTTACAAAAGCAGTCCAGCTGTGCTTGAAAAGCTACGGAAGAGCAGCAGAAATAGAGAAACTTTAGAAAAGCTGTGAAAAAGCTGAGTACAGAGATTGCTTCACTAACCTCCCCCTCCCCACAGAGACCAGGAGGAGTAAAGCAGAGCAAGGTAGAACTTTTTTAGTTGAACTAAAGAGCAGAAAGACAAGGAATACCAGGGAGGACCAATGAGTTTCACTGCAAATCCTTCCGTGCAAGGACCATTTCTTAGTTCATTTCTGGCCACATTTTTAAAAAGGGCTGCTTGCCAAAGACTTGCAGTTCTACCGCAAGGACCCATTATTAGCATCTTCCTCCGGGGAGGAATTTATTTGCTGTTGACTGGAAGTTGCTTTGATATTTTAGCCACTCCTCTTCTGCTGTCTCCAAAATGCATGGTACACAAGGAGAACGAGATCTGGTCATTAGACAGCTCCTCCTGCACCCTGTGAACAGGCAGGACTGCACCCACAGCCCGGCTCTATGACTGCTGGAAAAGAATTGATTCTTATCATCTTGTTCATCATTCCCCCTGTGGAATAGACTGTGTCTTCCTGTGCCTGAAATTATTTCCCTTTTCTCCTTCAGATCCCTCCTTATGTTTCATTTTTCATGTGCTTTCCTATGATAGAGTACCCTAGGAAACTGTTTGCTCCCATCTTTGCCTTGATCTTTAAGCACGTAGAGCTGGACAGCTAAATAGAGCAAATGTCTCCCTGGGATCCAGCCTGTTCCCACACACTGGAATGGTGCCATGGACACCTGTGATACTTTCTAAATAATAAAACAGCCGGAGAAAATGCAGTCCCAGATCTGATTCTTGGCTGCACGTAAAACCCTGTTTATTCTACGGTGTGTGAAAGGGCCTTGACATGAGAATAACTACAGTTTATACTCATTTTCATATGCAGGAAACTGAAGGCAGCCATCAAGGAAAAGAGACCTTTAACCCCAGTGCCCTTAGAATTACAAAATGCATTTTGGTGTCATTAGAAATGAAAGACTTAGAGTAAAATAGGCTTTAAAATGTATAATCTCTTTAGCTATTACAGCCACAAACAAAACTAGCCTGTGAAAACAGACTGTGACAGTGTTATGACACCTGAGCTGCTCTGTAGCCCAGGCCACTCAACCACACCAAATCAGTCTCATGTCTATCCCAGGGAAGTGCACCTGATCTAGGGTATCCTTGATTTGAGGTTTTAACTGATAGACAAGCCTCCTTAGCCCTTGGCAAGTTTATCTCGTGAGCTTTCTCTTCCCTATTAGATACCAATAGACTACAGGCCCACACACACATCCTTCAGAATCGCCTGCATGTCCCCATGACTCATAAAGGGATGCTGGGCTTGGACTAACACCTAAATTCAGATGGCTAACACTGCTGGGATAAATCCTGTCTTGCTGTCTCTGACTGAGATTCTCTTAAACTTTGCTTCCATAATCTGGATTCTTTTGGCTCTTTAGAATTTATTCCAAAAAAGACACGGCCATCTAATCAACTAGGACCACATCTGTGAATAAGCTGACTAATGAGTGTAAATAGCTTAATTCTCATAGGAAAACAACCACGAAATTGTGCAATTGCACAAAATGAAACAAAGATGGCCTGGAACCCTGCCCTGTGCTTCTGAGGTACCCCAAGATACTTCAGACCATGAATAAGAGAGCAGATATAGAGAATCCCACTGATAGATTCTCTTGGCTTGTCACTTACCTTTATGTTATGGCCACCAGAAAAAAAATACTCTCAGCAGATAAATACCAAGTATGAAGCTTATCTGCATGTATGCAGGTCCTCAAATCCAAACAATATAAAAATGCTGGCTTCTTCTCTGTTACCTTGATAGCATCTTACAGTGCCTTCTCAACACATGCTGTCACACAGAAAGGTTATCTGCTCCTAGGAATCATACCTTATTTTTGCCCTCTATTACAGCCGTTCTCTCAGTGATGCTCTGGATCCTGTTTCCTACGTGGCTGCCAGCTTTCAGGATGAAAGATCCTTCTGTATAAAAGCAAAATCCATGCCTAAAGACAAGAAAAATTGAAATGTTAAATGATTTGGTGATAGAAATTGAGTAGAAATTCAGGGCATAAGACAAAACAATTGATTTGAAAATAGTGATCAGTCAGGAAAACTGCAGGTGCTGTGACGACCAGGAAAGTATAATTGCTTTTCATTAAATCTTGAGGTTTGGAGCCTGATAATTGGATTCGTTTCCACATCCACTCCTTGAATATTAGTTCTCTGGAGTAAATGTTCACATTTAAGCCACTGCAAACTGTGAGGTCAGAATTTACAGTCAGAGCCTAAATATAGAGCTGTACAAGACCAACATCCCATTTCCAATGCTCCTGTTTTCAGACGTGGCCAAAACATGAGTTCATACTATTTTTAGCCTTTAACTTAAGTCAAATTATATTTGTTTCAAGATGCATTCTATAATGCATTGGATGCTCTTTTACTCTGTGCAGGTTCTTTCGTCTTTAACAAAAGATTATGCCGGTTTTAATTTCTGAATATTTTTTAGTTCAGTTTACAAAACATCAAGATTTTAATAGTGAAGCTCAATGACTACAAGACACACAGTAAAAAAAAGCATAATCCTGAAAGTGAACAAAATGAAGTTAAACAGAATTAAACCCAGCTGAAAAAGGGATTTAAATGATAATTTAACTGGAAGAAAATAAAATGCATCTAAATGAATGGAAGTCCCAGAGATAAAATGTTTTTGCCTTATGCAACAAATTGGCTTGTAATCAGAACATTCAGGTGTGGTCATGGTAGAGATAATTTGTTTCTTAGAGTCTGATTTGGTACACATGGATATAAACACATTGGAATGCTTCTTAAGTGCTGCCTGACCCTGTTCTTCTTTGAGAAAATCTAGCTCAGTTTTCCATCCAGAATTTAGTTGTTCCTTGTTCAATTCCAGCATCACTGGCAGAGATTAACCCTTCAGCTTGATGAAGTTCATTCAAATACACTATGTTCCTTGGATTTGAAAGATAATGGCCCTAGTATCTGTTATCAAATAGTTTTGGCTTGTATAACAGTTGTTTGGAGAAACAAACTTTAAAACCCAGTGACTGAAAAACAGAATATGATGCAATCCTGACCAAAGAATGAGCTTCATTTCCCTTCAGTCAAACTGTGCAGTTTGCTTTGCACAGTAAACTTTGTGTTGTTTAGAGTACCAATGGTACACCAACTTTATATGCCTGTTTTTAATTGTGCAGCTTTGCGTCAAACCGGCCAATGACTTAGCAGATATTATGGCTTAAAGAAATAACGACATGGAAACTAACTTGGGCTGCCCAAATTTCACAATGTGCACTGAAAAGCCAGGAGAAGGCAATGGAAATTCATGCATGGAGAAATGACAAGGAGCAAGAGCCTGGCAGGAAAACCCTATCTACACAACCATGTCTTTCAGACTCTGATTTAAAAGCCAATTTTTAATACATTATTTTTGAGGCCAGGGTGAATGAAAGACAGGTGCATTTATAAGGGCACCTGTTGCACTCAGATGGGGAAAAATGGTTAAAATTATTCAGAAAGGTAAATGCCATTTATTTTGCACATTTAAAGCTTTAAGAAGTCTTGTTCTGTAACAAGAATAAAACACAGAAGGCATGATAATTTGGCGAAGCTGGTAAGATTTTCATGCCATAGAAGATATCAAAACTCAACTTGTGATGCCAGACACACAAACATGCAGTATCAAAAGCACACTTGTGAGTGGATGCAATCTGTACAGGAACACAGAGACACCAAAATCCCACTTCATGGGATTAAAAGGTGTCTCCTAATTTATTTTTCCCTATCCCCACAGAGTGCATTTATGCTCCTTTGTTACAGTGCTGAAATCTTGTACTCTTTACCACAGAAGTCCTTACATATAATTTGCTAAAGGACACAAAGAAGTCATAATGCATATTCAGAAGCTGCTTGTGCATCTCTGAAAAGCATCTCTAATTTCCTTTCTTACAGCTCTGGAACCTCCAGACTCAGTTGCTATTATTATACTCTTCCTCACAATTCCTTAAAAAGACTGTATATATTTAGTTTGCCATGTCTTAGGGATGAGGACTGTGCTATGTCTTTGTTGATGCTTAGCACAATGAGATGCTGATTACTCATTAATACCAGAATGCAAACCACCATGATAACTACAATAACATCACAATAACAAGAAAAACACATGTAAAGTGCTGGATTAGCCCTGGAGGCACATATGTGAACTTTACTGACGTCACATTCCATTCTATATCCAAACTGGCAATTACCTCGTTAATGCAATTAGAGTAGAAAATTGAATACTTTTCATAGCTGTTGTCCATGGTTTTAATAAAAAAGGAGTCACAATCAAACGGAGAATGCTGCATCCAACAGCACGCAGCTGGAGGTGTGAGTACTGTTGTACACATCCACTGACTGCGGGATCAACAAACATTTACGGATCAGTTGCAGCACGGCTGCCAGGCAGAGTCTAGGACAAGACTCAGACTCGTCCCTTTGGATGCAGAACCAGATGCTTCCTCTCATCAGCTGCCAAATCCCTTCACTTTAACCTCAAATACACTAAAATAGCTCGGGGACAGCACACGAGCTGTGTCCACTATCCTGATCTGGCTACTCAGGTTAATACTCCAAGTCATCCCACCTCTTACTGCTGCCAGGGGCGCCATGTGAAAGATGCTGCCTAAGCCAACAGCATCAGGTAGAGATGGAGAAGGGAAAAATGAGTCAAAAGTCCTGCCTCTTAACTTGACCTCAGCTTCTAACAACTGGCATTTTGTAACAGAAAGAGAAAAGGTTCTGCTGAACTTAGATGTAATCATCAAACCAAATGTTTGTGTTAAGCACAGATGCTTGGAAAGAAAGAGAGAAAAATGAAAACACAAAAATCCATGCTGGCTGGAACCAAAATAGGCAATCATCTTCCTGTTAACTCAATTGATGCTTCATAGACTGTGTCCTCACATAACATCAGCTGCATATTTTTCTGGTTTCAAGGAAATTACCAATTTCTTCAAACTACCCACTCAGTAAAATAACAAGGGCATTGCATTTTTAGCAGGAACTGTCTGTGTTTGCAGGGAAATCCCACTGCATTTTAGGTATTTGAATCTTACTCCAGATATTTCCAGAGTACCTGAATTCCTGAAATGTTTTGCTGTGGGATGAGCCTCTGTGCTTTGCATCTTCAGGAAATCTTACAGCAGGGTTACTGCTGGGTTAGTGAATGAGCACACAGCGTGCACAGGGATGGATGAGCAAGCTGATATCTGCCAGCACATTTCTATGCATTTCTTTCACCTGTGTCCCTGCAGACCCTTTCATGTTTCTCCTTTGCAGGTGCAACTCTGCATGTGTAGAGATCCCACGTAAGAAATACTAACAGGGGTGTGTACAAACCTAAGTTTATGGAAGTTACAACCTCAAAGTGAGGTGATCAGACTCTGCTGCCTTAGTGGAGCGCTGGTAGAAGCAGAGCACTCAGGTTAATCACACCCTAAGTAGTTTTTCCCATATGCCTGCAGGCGTGCTGACACGCACATTTGCAGGTGTGGACCCGCACAGGCATGCATCGACCTTTGTGTCAAGAGCTTGAGAAAAAGGCTATTCTTTTGTAAAAACAGGAGCCACTAATTCTCTGTAAGGTTTCCAGAGAAGCCCAGCACTGGGGAAAAGAGGGGTGAGAGTGTCTCTGCCTGTGGCAGCGTGAGTTCTGCTGTCAGACCTGCTCATCACCCAGAGCTTCGGGAATTCACATGGATTTGGAGAGGCTGGGGGGGTTTATGCAATCAGAAGTAAGTCCAGCTTTATAAAGGGTCTGTGATGTGTGGAGTTGGCACCTAGAGGGGCCCTGGAGGAATGGCTGGGGGGAGGGGAGCCAGCCTGCTTCTCGAGAATACATCAAGCCCTTGAGGAAGCAGAGTGTGCCATGTTTGAAGATGCAAAGATAATCACAGTGCTGGGAACCGTCTTGTGTAGCGGAGGAAGCCAAACAACAAGAGGAAAGCAGCATATGCTCGTGATTTCGCACAGGAAGCGAGCAGCACCTCCTGCCAAAGCGAGATAAGAAAACTCCCATGGCCTATTCTGGACAGGGCTGTGGCCATCAGCCTTCGCTTCACACTGTCCCCACTCTGCTCCGCAGCCCGTTCCCTTTCCTAATGAGTTTCAGAGCCCTCACTTCTATTAGCATGCAGCATGCCAAGCACAATAGCATGGTGTATTTATAACTATCAACAGGGAAAAGTTTCCAGGGTAAGAGTGTACTTCATGTCATCTTGATGCATTTCACTGAAATCACACTACAAACCAGCTCCAAGCTAAAGTCCTGCTGATGAAACCACTGGTCTCAGAAGTAAAGCTGCTGGGTGATTTATAGCAGAGCACGGGAGCTGAGGTAAACAATTTGTCCAGTTACTCATAGGATGGTTTGATCTCATGTATGACAGTCAGTTCTGATTGAAAGCCCCAGATCTGGCCCATCCAGACACATCTTCCCCATACCAAAGACAGTACTGCAGTTTTCAGTTCATCAGTGCAACAACAAATACCAGTGAAAGAGCCTCAGTCCACAGAGAGTTGGAAAAATACTCATTTTCTGTCTCCTTGTCATCCCAGCTTCTCCCTCCCAAGCCCTCCTGTGTGATTCCAGAGGCCATTGCAATCGTTACCTCGTGTAACTTGAATTTCATTCAACTCTCTAAGCAAGCATTCCTCTTGGCAAAGCCCCTGGCAGCCTCACTCACACTCTCATTCACTGGGGTAGTATTTGTGGAGCGAGAGGAAACCATGCTGTCACCAACAGTGCCCATTTTTTAGAGTGATTGTTGGCAGTCACCATACTTTTCTCAGCAGCTATCCTTTTCATAGGGCAGCAATTCCTAGCAGCGTGAGGGCAACGTTACTACAAATTCAAGTGGGTCTGACTCATGTCTTTTAAGAGGCAATGGCAATGACACTAACATTAGGACAGGAACTCTTGAAATTCCTGGAATTGTAAAGAATACATAGGAATTGTTTTTTATTTGCAAGTTGCCAACAAAAATCTGAATGGCGTGGGCTATGCCTGCTCTGCACCTCAGTGTCCAGTGCCGTGTGATTGATAGCACTGGGCTGGTGTAGCCACGTGTCCTTGGGAATATTGAGTCAATCTGAAGCAGGAAACAGAGAGGAAAAATAGTAGCAGGGAGCATGTAGAGTTTGTAAAACGTGCTTTATGGGGGTGGGGGAAGGAGAACATGTGCTGGCCCCCAGCCAGCTTTGTCTATGCATGTGATTCTATGATTCTAAGAAGCTATGGTCCAGGTGCTCCTGCTCTAGGTCAAAACCAATCAGTTAGAGGTCTAAATGCTGGCAAAACTGCAGCTGGGAGCTCATCCCAAGCACCTTCCCTAATATGCACATTGGTGGAGCTAGAAGGAAAACTACAGGTGGTAGGAACTGGATATATTTTTCATTGTTTATTTGTTTATTTCTATTTATTTATTTAGGATCAGGTTCCTGATGTTCCAAAACCTCATTCTCTTGGGGAGTATCTTTGAAAAGAGGAGGGTAGATGGCATTTAGAGCTTAGTTGTGTACTTTCATGGCTCTATCAAAAAAGGAAGCATTTGATAGCTGCACACTGCCCTTCTTGCTATTACTGATATGCAACCAGACAACTGGATGGTGTTTCCCTTTTATACTCATCCTTTCCAAACATTACAGCTTGCCCTTAACTATTCCAGTTTGCTGGCTGGAAAGCTGATTGATCTGAGCTATCTCAAAAAAGCAGCAAGGCCAACAGCAATGTTTCCTACCCCAGCTTTCAGTATTTCATCAGCCCACACTCACATTTCCACAGGGAAAAAATCATTTCTATAACTGCACACCTGAGCACCCTGCAACACCAGTTACTTGCAACAAAAAATGCAGATGACTGAGGCTGAGGGTCACCAAAAAAACCCATTTTGCTTCCAACTTCTTTGTCATCACTTGAAAGCTCTGTCCGCTAGGGAACATAACAGCATTTTTCAGGTGCCCACACATACTGAGGTTGTTTGAAATTTTCTCACCTTGTCTTATCAGAAGATTATATTTTGCTTTTTGATCTTCAATTTTCTGCTTCACACTGCTTAGCATTCTTCATGGACACAGAATACCATCATATCTCAGCCAAACCTACCTTCCTTCCTTGTTATACAGCTCTCTTCCCTCCTTTACCTAAACTGTGCTCACTCTCATCTCCCATGAAGCCACTGTGATTCAGCCTCCACTTTCTCTGTGCGAAAGCAAAAATCATGCCCTGCACAGAGAAGCAGGATGTTGGCTGGAACTATAGAATTATCCAATGAGATTTCCATAAGCACCCAGAATTTCTTTCAGGGCAAAAAAAGTGTTTGATTTGGAGAGTCTGTAGTACTGCAAGGAAGAGGATCTTGCAATTTGGTTGAACAGTCAGAATCCAAAAGAGAAAGTCACAAAACCTCTACATACAATGTCCACTCTTGCACTCAGTTTCTTTTTATTTCCAATTTATGTTCCCTATAAATAAAGTCCAAGATATTGTTCAGACCCTTCTAGGGCGAATTATTTTCCTTGCACAACTCACTTCTAATAGCTCACTCAACTTCTAGACATAACCTTATGTCTATAATATTCCAAGATCCATGTATCCGCAACTCCTTCCTTCTCAAAATGCCAATTTTCCCCTTTTTTCCTTTTCTGTCCTACCTGGATCCTCTTGGTTCTAGAAAGGAGTAACTCTTCAGTAGCCCATTTACACAGTCCTTCATACTGCCCATCTTTCTGACAAGCTGGAGGCACAACTCTCACCCTTTCCATTTTCCAGTGATTAGCAAAGGAGACAGAGGAGCTGTTGATCCACTGAGGTTGTGTTTTTCACAATGATTTGTTTTCAACTTCTCTTCAAGTTGGGGTCTGGGAGCAACTCTCGGCTGACTGGAGTGGGGGGACTGAAGTCCAGGCAGAAAACAAGGAAAGGATGAGAAAGAATGGAGGGAAACATTTTTAAGGAGAGAGGGGAGTTGATTAGAGGGAAAACAGGAAGAGAAAATACTGACAGGCATGGATGTAAGACCAAGGATCCATCTACCCCACATCCTGTCCCAACAATGACCATGTGCAGATGGTTGGGGATGAGTAAGAGTGGGACTCACTTCAGATATTTCCTTCTAATACTCCCCCAGTCACCAATTATTATCGGGTCAGGAACTTCCCGCAATATAGACTGTTTCTACACTTCTCTTCCAAGACTGTAGAAAGTTTTCAAACCCCCAAAGTCTTCTGGCAAGGCGATTCACAGCTATGCTATTCGCTACATGAGGAGCTAAATCCTTTTCCAGTTCCAAATTCTGCTCCTTCTGTCTTTATCTAATGGCTGCTACCTCTAGAATTGGAAAATATTTACACAACTGATCCTCAGACGTGTATCTTTCACAGGTCTGTAAGTCTCTATCCTGTAGCTCCCAAGTCACTTCTTTTTCAGTCTGCAAGAGTCTTGATCTCCCTCCTCACTCATCCTTCACACATTCCTCTCATTCTCTGAAATTCCTTTGATCCTTTTTGATGCTATTCCTGGTGTACCTCCCAGTTTGGCTGCATACTTTGAAATGAAAGGATCAGAAATGCTCATAGCATAAAAGACATGGATAATTTATGGATTTGTGGAGTTATCATGGAGTTCTGTACTGTGGTCTTTCTTTCCTGGTAATTCCTAACACTTGATTTTCTTTTTGAGCTGCTCATGGTGGTGTTCAATTTCACAAACACATCTATCACAGCACTCAGAACCCTCTTTTTAGTAGTAATGATCAGCCAACAGCTTTTTAACATGTATTTTACATACAAAAGGAAGATTTTTTTTCCCTATGTATATCATGCACATTTATCCTCAGTGAATTTCATCTGCCACTTTTTCACTCAGATACCTGGATTCATAGAGTTCTGCATTTCATTGCAATCAGCCCCTGATCCTTACAAATCTGAACAACTTGTCATCATCAGCAAACACTGTCACCTCCCTGCCACGTTTTCCAGGTTATTTCTGAATGTGTTGACAAGTACAGACCCCAGCACCGGCTCCTGAAAAACTTCACTGATCACCTCCCTACGCTGCAAGAACTGGTTGTTCCCTCTTAACCTCTGTTTTCTATTTTTTAACTTAATTTTTTTTTCTGAGCACGATCCTACCCCCCATGCCTGTTCAAAGCCTTCTGCAAAGGCTTTTTGAAAGGCGTACACACAAAAGGAAAGAGGATGCTAACTAAAGTTTGTATATTTTTGTAAAAGGTGTACTCGATCCAGTAATAGCACTCCATTCATAATCACTCCTGAGCACACACAGAGCTTGACCTGGTGCCTTCCTTTGGCCAGGAGCCCCTGCTAGTGCAGGAGCAGGCTGCTGGCTGCGGGCTGGGACTCCCCACTGGCTCGGAGGCTGCCAGCGTGCGGGGCCTCGCTCACGTCGTGCAGTCCCCACCAACAGCCTGTCACACACTTTGTTTCCCATGGGCTGGGCCACACGGAGCAAAAGATCAAGCAGAAACATCCCACCATCTACGTGACCGTCAAGTGTTTTTCCTTAAGGCTGGGTGTCAGACTGCACATAGAAAAGCCAAGAGACCACCCTGTGAAGGCAGCAAGAAATAAAAAAAAAAGAAACTGAGGAAAAATAAAAGGAAGAGCAAGCGCAAAAAACCCAACATAGGCAAGTGAAAATAAAAGCATGGTACTAAGCAGAGTATCCTTGACCATCTGGATCCTGCTGTAGCTCTTATGTTTGAAGATTGATCAACAACAAAATAAATAATACAATGCTTCTTGTTTATTTTTTTTTTTTTTTAATTTGAAGTGATTTGGAAACTAGCAGTATTGAAACTTGAAAGCTTAAGGTTATGATTCAACTAAGATCCATTATGAAGTAATTTATACTTGCAGAATAAATTAATCAATGTGTAACCCTGTGGACAGACTGGGGCAAACTGTACTTAGTATAAAGTATGTATTTGTCAAGCTTATGTAAATATATTGACGTGCCAGATCTGATTCAAATGGCATTCTGCAAACAAAATATTAAAAAATATTACAAATTCCATAATAGTGACTGAAAACAAGGACTTAGCTCTACTCAGAGGAAAGAATGTGTTCACAAGCAAGCATTGGCTTTTGGCTCCCAGTGAAAGTGCAGAATGAGATACTTGAGCATATTCCTGATTCAGGCTGAAGCAGATCAGATGCTGTTTCACTCCTCTTTTTCCTTTGGCTTCAAGTTCCCTGGAAGTCCATGCTGCTGCAACGCACACCTGTGACAGTTCCTCTGCATTTTTTTAAGGTTACGTAAAAAACCACAGGCTTTGACTTTTACTTACACTAATCTATTTCCCCAACCCCACCAAAACAAGGGAATAGCCAGTAGGATTTTTGGTGTACCAAAGCACCTTTACGTTACTAGATTGCAGCAGAGATTATTTTCTTGTAGCACAGGGTGGAAGGCACAAAGGCCACCAGATCCTCAGCCAGTGTGAAGGTAGAGTTGAGGATTCAGCCACATGTCAAACTAAACAAAGGCATTTTAGAACTACCTGTTTGTTAATGGCATCTGACCTACTTATACCAGCTCCAAAGACTCAGCCTTTCCCTTCCTGAAAATAGAAGGTGGCACAGGGAACAAAACAAGTCACTGTGGGCAAACTCAGGGGCATCAATGCTTGCAGACATCCAACAATTAAATTTGGATGGTTCAGCACATTCTTAATTAAGTACAATTAACATTTGTTCTTTACTCATTCATTTTACATACCTCACTGATGTCCCAAATCTGGCTTCCCCAGATTATCTATCCAAGCACATCCTAATGATTCTGCCTTTCAATCCCTTATTAATACCCTGACATAAACAATGCAGAAATGCAATTAGACTGCTATGCACACATGGACTGCCTCCTCTTCCACTGACGCTGCTGGGATCTGGCCATGCACTGTCAGTATGATAGTCCCAGTCTTCTGTATCTCTGCAGAAGTTTCAAGGAACACTTCAAGCTTTTTTCCTCCCAGATACTTCATGTATTCTGCCCTCCATCTCCAACCCCACCAAGAAGAGTTTTGGTTTTATCACCAAGTAGAGTTCATACCTTGACAGTGTAGTCAGGAGAGCAGAGAATCATGTACCAGTTTCCCCAACTACTTTGTTTTTGTAAGCAACTCCATAATACTGTTACATTTCTCTCAAGCAAACACACACAGAGGAAAAAAAGAAAAAAAAACCAAAAGCCAAAAGCCAAAAAAACACAGATTGATGGGATGGCAGGGTTGTAAAATAATAATGTAACATTCAGTCTGAGGCTAAGCAAAACTGATAGCTCAAGAGGAGGGAGGCAGTGAGGTGATGGGACAGTTGAAACAGATACCCGTGGTAAAATGTCAGTGTTGCAACTGTCTGCCATTTCTGAAGAACAAAGCAGTCAAACCTTGGGCAGAGGTTGGAGATCTCTCTTGAACTGCCCACATAGAAATGTCCAGAGAGAAACTGGGCCCAAACAACACTGCACAGCTGCTGGGAGAGCCAGTGCTTCCACTGAGCAATAGCAGCATCCCACATGCCTTTCTTGGCAATTTCTGCCAGGTCAGTTTAAGATAAACAAAATCTACTGAAGAGGTTCAAGTCAAGAACCATTAACATCAAGCACGCAGACGCTTGTTCTGCAGGCTCAGAACTGATCTGTTTTAGGTGGATCCCAGCCTGCCTGGCTCTGGAGACCCTCAGCAAGCCCTGCTGCTGTCTGCCCCCATACACCTCTGCTGACAACCCGGCCTGGGACAAATTCAGGATGGATACAATGGCTCCAGAGGGGTAAAAAAGAGGCTAAAGAGTCTGCTGGGTACTTCAGGACAAGTGTCCCACAGGGCTGTGCTCTTCTATATCCACTGAACACCTGGGGGCTGCCCAGCCTGGGAATGTGTCGGCTACAGAGCAGCAGCATATGCTGCAGTAAGATAGCCCCGGAAAAGCAGTTTCTCAGTCATTAAGAACAGACCAATTTATTTTTTAAATGACTTTTCATATTATTTTGCATTGTGTCTTCTACTGTCTTTTGGCTGCCATCTCTAAATTCAATAGCTCTACATAAGCTTAAAAAACCCCAGAATATTGCTTTTTTGCCCCAGACAGATTTCCTTGACTCTTCTATGTTTCATTGTTTGGGTGAACATCAGAAGAGAATCTTTCCACCTACATATCTAGTTAGCTAGCTAAAAAGGTTGGTTAATGGCAAGAGTTGGTTTAAGCAAAGTAATTGTAACACAGAACAAAGAACAGGGAATTTTTAATGATGTTGGCCTTTCCACATTTCAAAAATTCACATTTGTTGAGCAATTTTACCACTTTTTTTTTATTATTTGCTGCAAGGAAAATATGGAAATTATTTTATTTGGCCAGTCTCCTGTTACTGGCCTGAGTGAAGCAGAGAGAAGAGTTATGCAAATTGACTGCATCAATCAGAAAGCATTGAATTATATCTGCATTTAAAAGCAATGGAATTCATTGACGTATTTTTAGATTTTTGTAACTGAAATACTGCTTGGAAAATAAAGTGAAAGAAGTATCCACACAACCTAATAGCTGCTAATAAAGGAGGCCATAGGCAACAGTCCTTCAAAAATAAAAGCATCTAACTTAGGCAGTCAGTCCCCAGCTAGCAGAGACAATGCTCAAGTGGTGTGAAGTTAAGCACACATATAAAGAAATATTGGAGCAAGCAGATCTTGGAGCCAATGGTGCCCTGCAAGGTCTTTGCAGCAACAGCATCTTTTTGTCCAGAGGGCACACTCTGTCCTATGACATGGGACTTGGAAATTTCCTGAGAATCTCTCCTACTTTACACTGAGGGGTAACCTGTAGGGGTTCATTGCTTAAAGTACCCGGTACATCTGTGTACAGAAACAAACACTGCCTGACCACAACATTTTAGTATTGGAAACCCGATGTTGGGCAGATAAATGTAAAAAAGTGCTGTAATGGCAGAACAAGATATGTTTCTAATCTCCTGCACAAGGTACACACACATTAAATCTGTGGTTTAGGCAAACCTCCCATCACACCAAGAGGGAAGTATAATGAAATAGGTGGGATTAAAGGGTATTCCAGTTCTTCACAGAGAACACCTGAACCTGCACAGACATCAGCCTGAGCAAGGTGTGCCAGCTGCTGAAGTACTCCACTCTGCTCCCTTCCTGGAGCAGGAGACAAAATGTAATTACTCAGGTATTTCTGCCTTTCTGCAATAGTTAATTGTCATATTATTCAGAGGGAATCATCCCACTCTTTTTAGGCAAAGCATTAAAAATGGTGCTTTCCAGGCTGCTTCTTCAATGAATATTTAAAGGAGAAGGAAGGGGAGAGGGTTAAAGGGAATCATCACAGAACAATTATGAAGGCAATTTGGAAGCCAATCTGGAAACAACATTGTAACAGAGCCAATAGCTGATTCAGAATGTTACGTTTCTCCTTTGATCACCTGCTCAAACACACTCCTAATTAGCATTTAATGGAGTCTACAGTTCAGCACATGACTGAACACCTGAATGCAAATGTCAATTCCTCTTTCTGAAGGCTCTCTGTCCTGTGCTGGAGTGCAGACCTGTGCTTGCTAGCAGAAGGAAATATCTGACAACAGATAAGCGCCACCTCGACTCCCAAGGAAGAACCAACTGTTTCTTCAGTCCTGCACTGGATTTCAATCCAGACTATTCATAGCTATATAAACTCTTGAAAGAAACTAAAAGACTGAAAACTTTCATATATGTTTTTCTCGAGGTTTCTCTAATTAAAAGATGGTGTGATTTCTATTCTCTTCTATCTATTAGCAAAAATAAGTTTTGCAACTTGTCCCTGTATGGTAACATACCAGACAGAGGAAATGCAGCTCTCACCTGTCCTTGAAATGGAGAATTTCAGGTAATACCTATTCCAGCAAGAGGAGAGATTGCTAGTGCCACCTCTTGGTGAGAAGGGCACAGAAAGACTGTCATTAGCGTAATCCCAAGAACACAGCAGGAAAAATAACTTCTGCTTCTAGGAAGTGCTGAGCACTCTCTCACTGATATCAAAGCACCTACAAGTACCCATGTTTTGAGATGTTTAGTATTGAGACCCTCAGTATTGAGATGTCCTGTTTACCTGAGGGATGTGTCTTGTACCCTTGCAGTTAAGCACGTACTTAAATATTTGCCTGGTGCTAAATATTGCCCAGTTCTATGAAATTGTTAAAAAAGTGAAACCTTGTGGAATGTGATTATTCTTCTACTGAAACTGAGAAAATGTTGTGCCTTAAACTTGTCAGGTTTTTAAATATCTTCACTGGGCTGTGATCCAAGTACCTTGCCTTGTTTGACCCTGCCAATAGGAGCTTAATGATCATGCTGTTGTGGAGGTTGAGTGTTAATCATTAAGTTTGTGTCAGATTTCATGATGCAGTAAGAGCTGTGGATAAGTGAGTCAACACAAACTCCTAATCATAAGAAACTGAGTTCAAAAGAAAACTAAAATGTAAAAAGAGGATTAGTTGAGCACCACATCAACGTCTCAGTGTCAAGTAAGTTTGCATGGTTTCATTTATTCTTCACCCTTTTTAAATATCATCTGGAGAATGGTGGCACATTTAGCTTGCTGAACTGAATCTGTGAATAAACATATCACAGGACACATCTGACCTTCATAATGGAAGAAGTTTCTATGATATTTTCTGTTGATTTCAAAAGAAACCACACATGGGAGTCACTGTGTGTGGAGAACTCCATGTGAAAGCGTGTGAACTTTGCAAGACATTGTCTTCTCTCATGAAAATGCAGACGCAATTATCACTTCTGGACTAATACTGCATGCATGAATAGTAGTGATCTGTAAATAAACCCAAATAGCAATACCAAATAACCACTCTAAGCCAGAGTGGTTATTTGGTATTGCTCATATTTTCAAATAATGATGGAGAAAAAGTTGCATTGTGACTACATGTCCATTGAAAAATATATCAATAAAAACTAGACAATTTTTATTAACTAAGCAATGTTTACAACAAGCTTTACTCTTGCAAAAAAAAATATTTAGGTGTAATAGTAAAAGAAATCATACTTAATAAAAGTAAAGATGTTGTCCTACCTTGTTTTAGAATGGTTTTGTTTACAGGGATACCACATCCATGTAATTTTAGGTGGAGGAATACCATACACAGTGCATGTCAGCACTTGTTTGCTGCCTAGTAAATGCAGATTGGGATCAGGGAATGATGACACGGCTTTTTCGTATATCTGTGGTTTCACTGGAAAGGGTAAAAATTGGAAAGCTATTAAAACCAGCTTAAGTCCAACATATTGCATGTTTATAAAAAAACTACATTCTTGCAGTGTGAGTAACAAGAAAAGTCCCCAGGAGTACAAAGGAAAACAACAATCCTAAGTCAGACAAGTGGTTAGTAACACATTTAAGTCATCAGGAGCAAATATGTGGCTGCAGAGGACAGAAACACTTCTAATGAAAACCAGCATCCATCTTCTGGTTCAAAGGTGGGTCTTTCACCCTGCATTTGAGGCTTGAGTTTGGGTCCATGAAGTCAGTTAGAAAATCCGCAATGCCCTGATGTGTGCAAGATTGGTGACAATCCAGCTCAGAGAAAACTGAGCACTTACATGTTCAGGAGAAGCTTGAGAACATGTTGCAAACTTACCATTTACAGTAAGAGTGACTGTAAGATTCTTTGACAAGTTCCACTGTGGAATGCTCAGTATTATGGTGTAGTTTCCAGCATCCTCCTCAGCAACATCCTTGATGACTAACGAATAGTCTTTAACCACGTACCGGGCACATTTCTCAGCAGCAGGTAGCCCATCTTTTAACCTGTTTCATGGAATTCCAGAAATCAGAATTCTGAAAAATATTTCTGCTTAAGCCACCCATGTTACATCATATCCCTCAATCTTTGGGAAGGGATTGGATTTCCAGTATGAGATGCTGTTTTTCACAGGCTTTTCCTTTCCTTTCAAATAAGATTGCTGATATTTGTAAACCACTTAAAAGAATACTATTCTATACATTAAAATTTATAAGAATCTGATTCTTGGGGCTCTATGGTATCTGAGAGTTGCTAAAAATTGCAACTCTGTCTCTGAAGATCCCAGCTGTCCATGGCTGTGACTGCCATTTAGTCTAGAAAACAACCATTTTGGCTAAGGGTTGGTGTCAGAAATAAAGGTTGCATCATCTTGCACTGGCCATTTCTCTATGACCTCAGAATACATCCTGGGACAAAGTATTACAGTACTCCAAGCACAGCTGTGATTTTAGGAAGAGGAAGAGTAAGTAGATTAGATAAGCACTTAAGAATCAGATATCCTGCTATCAAGTGAATGTTTTTAAAGATAACAGAAAATCAATGTAGAAAGTACTAACTGGTGCTCACACACAGACTCCTGAAGCAAAATATTTTTCTTCGAAATCTAAACTACAGTTTAGTAGTGTAAAGCACATTTTGTCAAGCTGAAGAAGGTTAACAAGATGTTAGTAGAAGGGTGCAACACATAATCATTATAATGATGGATTTGATCTAAAAGATTCACAGATTTTAGTAAGTTGTTAGAAAAAACTCTTACTGGTATTAGGCAAGCACTAAAATTTGGTCAAAGGACTTATGGATTTAGGCATTTCACTGTATGTGTATTTTACAGAATCACAAAATAGCTGCAGCTGAAAAAGCCTTTGGAAGTAATTTAGTCTAATGTCCTGTACAAAGCAAGATCAGAAGATTGCCCAAGACCATTTTCAGTATGGTTTTGTGTACCTCCAAGAATGCATACTCCACCACCACTCTGGACTATTTATTCCAATGTTTGACCAACCTCAATTTTAAATTTAAAAAAATATTAAAATTTGTCACAATGTTTGGAGATTTTTTTTTTTTGTTCAGAAGCTTTGGATCTACATGTGTAATCAATAAACCAAAACACTGGAAAAACAGAAAATTATGTATAAATAGCTGGCATCAGTGTCACACTCACCCCTCAGTTTTCCACATGAAGCCATAAGTGTAAAGGTTTTGTAAAACAAGACAACATTTTGGAGCAAAATTAATTCCTGGCTGTAACATGAACTCCCACTATTCATGTATGTATAGTTTGTGTTCTTAATCAGTCTTGTCATAGACCCTTTGTTAAAGTGCAATTAATTGAGCCAGAGCTACTGGTGTTTTAAATTATTTAAACAAAAAAAAATCCTTGATATCATGAATCGATAATATTGTTGCATATGAAAGTGGAATGGATTAATTAAAAAAAAGTCTTCCAAAAATTTCTTAGCACAATTTACACTAAACAAAATGAATGGCCCAGTGAATGCTGTGCTGCAGTAGGTCTACAGCCTGCAGATCACTGCATAATAGTACCAGCTTCCATTTTTTTGTAATAGCGCATGTCTCTATGACTCAAGCCAATAATTTGTTTTAATGAAAGCCTTCTTTCCTTTCTCTTACTGTCTGAAAAGCAAGTTCAGGTTTCATATCTAGGTCTGAGTAAAGCTGGATATAACACTTCAGTCAAAGCTGGTAGAGATATTTAGCCTGTAGAGCAACCATTGATTTCAAGAGGAGACATATCCAACCTATTTAGGATCTCAGCTTTAAACTTTCCATATCTCCTTTCTTGCACTTGTGAAATGGAAGTAATGTTCTCATAACCCCAGGCTAAACTTAAAAAAAATCTGAAACTTAAAAAAAATCCTCCCCAACTCTTTTATAAAAAGAGGTCCAGGATGAATACATGGAAGTAACTGTTGTCCTACCATATAACCTCTGGAGAGGGAAATGCCTTCACTTTCATAGACAAACGATAGGATTTTCTTCCAGCTACAGCCTCCAGCGCAGTTTTTCTTCGACGTTTCAAATTAATAAACATTTTATCTTAAACAAAATAAAAAAGTGCTTTGTATTACTGATTTTCACCCTGTGAAATGAGCAGCTCTACTAAAGGAAATGTGACTCCAAATAAAAATTATCTTTAGTAATTTTGATGCTTCCACATGTTAACAGCAAGAATAGAGCCTAATCTCCTAGAGATCTATAAAATATAAAGGAATACCATAAATATACAAGAAACTGAGAGGCAGTTCCCAGGGCATGAATCTCCTTGGAGAAGATACACTCTAGCCAAATTCACATTGTGTCCAGCCAGAAAAAAAGGCACAAGATATAAAGTGGTCTGTAGCATGTGGGAGACTGAACTGAGGATGATCAGATGACCTTTCCACTCCTGCAGGCCAAGGATCAATGAATGTTCCAAAAGAAAATATTTTTCCAGAGAGGATTTAAGGGACCTTCAGAGAAATAGCAAAGGAAAAGGCAGAAACTTTCTGTATCATTGGTGAACAGCTGTTTCATCAAGAAAACAAATCTTTTTACACTAGAATAATAACAACCTGCTGGAATTTGTTCTTATCCATTAGCTCTGCCCCCTGTCTCCAGCTCTCTGCCAAGTTGATGGCTTTTACAAGAGGCAATAAAATATAAAATTCATACAATAGATTGGAAAATATCTCTTTCTTCCCTGCCAACATGTGCAAAAAAAATATTCAATGTATAAAAAATGTTGAGTGTCCTTTTGATGGTATCTAGGGTGCAATATTTACTCACATTATGAACTGCATAAGGATGATGGACATCCATTAAACAAGCTCAACATTTAATCACACCACATACATTGCAAATAATATGCACAAGACAAATAAGTAGTTTAATTACACAAGTCAAGTGACAAAGATACAGCCCTGATTCTGCAAAACTTTATTCATACAGTCCCTTTCTAATATGGGAATCCTATAGATGGGGCTGCTTATGTGAATGCAGGCTGACTTCAACAGTCCCAGCTTCTCTGACTCTAATTTTAGCCTCCAACTTCTCTGACTTAAATTATAATCTAAACCTCAGTTTCTGAAAGATGCAGTTTATCTGTTTAAGATACAGTAAGTGGTCATCATGATTCACCCTATGTTCCCAGTGCCTTATTCCAGAACTTAGAGAAAATGGGCTGAAATTTCTCCAGAAGAATACCAACACAGAGTGCTTAGTCCACACTTCCAGATAAGAGAGGAAAGATACACTGCTGAAAATATGTAATAAATCCATATTCTGACCTTGAGTCATCTCTTGTAGAGGACACCCACCAGCCACTTGGTCTTTAAAACCAATGGTGCTCCAAAGATCCTGGCTAGTTCTAATTGCAACAGGGTGTCCCAAAGAAGGTCACTTCCCAAAGAGACCCGATGCAAAAAAAGCATACTTTTGAAAGTATACATATTTGTATACATTCGGAATAATACCAGAAATTTCCAGATTTCACAGAAGGCCCAGACAAAACATAGGGAACTTGATCTAGAGTCCTGCTGTAAGACCATATTAATGATTTGCATCTTTTGAATGGTCTACCAGCTACCAGCTCCATGTAGAGTTAGGGTATGTATTTATTGCTTATTTTTTCATAGAAATGCATAGGTACCATAGAAGCAGAAGTGGGATTCTTCTATTTAAATTACGGTCGTACCTTCTTTTCCCCCCCCAAACTAGAATTTGCCTGATTGTATCTGCTAGAACTGACTGAGGACAGAGCCATCACAATATTTAGCAGACAAAAGTGATGAAATTGAACATTAACATGTCTATTGCCAACAGTACCTAACAGCCACGGAGGAAATGGCATGTGTTTTCCCTCCTGGAGTGCCTCCCTCCCTCTTTTCCCTTTTTCTGCCCATGATGGCTTCCACCTTGTGTCACAATGTAAAACCATCACACGGCTGACCTTGGTACAGGAGCACTGAGTGTTCCACAAGTGTGCAGCACTTCTTACCATAAACAATGACTGTTGTGTTGACAGCTTTGATGGAAGGCCCGCTCTTCACGTGGCAGGTGTACTGGCCTTTATCGACGTCCCGCACTCTGTCCACAAGGAGGATGCTGTAAAAAATGTTGGCCTCTGAATTCTTCTGGTCAATGCGCTGCGTTACAGAACCTCTTCTCCTTGTCTATAAAAGCCAAAGAAAAGAACAAGAAAGAGCTGGATAAACCAATTTTCATGAGTATTGAGGTTTTTATTTTCCTGTACTGCCACTATAACTTAATTTAAAAAATCCCAGATGCCTTTGTAGAGCACAGATAAGCAAAGGATGATTAACATTTCCGGAGGGTCAACAATAAAAAATATAAGCAACCTTATAGGGCAATTCATCCTGTGTTCATCCAAGGTATCATGGCATCAAAATTAGTACTTTTCCAAAGGAAGGAAGATCCTCCCTTTTGGGCCTGTCATATCAACATGCCCAGCTCCTCATTGCCATTGTCCAGCACTGCTCCTAAAAATCCCTGAAACCATGATATGAAGAGCAGTGCATAGTTTGGTGCCTGGATTCAATGCCATAGGGAACAGACACACAGAAGAAAAGGACATTTACACAAGGAGGGGAGAATTCTGGAAATGCTACAGACGGAAAAGGGACTAGATTTGGCAAGGGAATAGCAGGGTGGAACTGAAGATAATGTGACTCTGAGGAGTTATTTCCTGCAACTCCCCCTCAGCATTTGGCCTCAAAGTTTATTTAACCCAGGACATTGTTGCTGTCTTATAAACACTGAGCACCCTTCAGTTACCATCTAAATAAAAACAAAGCACAATTTCACAAGTGTGGTGCCCAGATAGGGCTTGGTAGGGCAGCAACGAGTAATATAATATATTTGAAGCATTTCTTGTTGCTAAGTTGTTTATTTCTGAGGTGAAAAAATGCCAGGGAAAATGGCTACAGTAAGCAATAAACAATTGCATTAATCTTCCCTATATAATGCAATCATAATTTCAGCCTGTGATTAGATACAATGAGTGACATAATAAATGATCTTGACTTGAATCACCAGCATAAATCAAACTGACATGAAAGGAATGGGAGTTGTAAACCTTAAGCTAATGTCAAATTTCTTATCAGTTTTACACGGACTCCCTGGCAGTTCTTCTGTAAGTGACAAATATTTATGAGGATGCTCCCAACGTAGGGGGTGGAGAAGCACATTCAAGATCATCCCTGTAGTTGTCAAAACAAGAGGACTGTTCGTGTGACACTTAACAAATGAGATTTTGGCTAGCTAAATCAAAATACCTTTTCCAAACATGCTCAAATTGGGTGCCAGTCTTTGGTATGAATGTGTTGAGAAGAGCCTCACTGAAAACATTTTTGTCACAGGAGAGAGCCCCTGCCTGGGACAGGGTGATAAATTTCTCTTGTTCCATCAGGTTGAAAAGAAGCTCTGAGAGATGAAACAATTCTAGCGTTTGCTCGTGATTATGCAATATAACCAGAGCACATTGTGTAAACATGTTTACTTATGAAATTAAGCATCAGAAGGAAAAAAAAAAGAAACCTTAAGAGACATGTCAGCAAGGGTCAAAATGATGGAATGCAAACAATGGCAAGCATTCCGAAGCAGAATTCCTCCCGGGATGCTAGATGCAGCATGATCTGTGGGAAACCTCTGGTTTCTCCCTTCCAGCCACAGCACTCACCTCTCCAGGGTAAGTCCATGTCATCTGCACTCTGGTGTTCCAGGCTGCAGTGACAGTGCAGTTAATTGCTAGGCTGTCTCCCTTCAGCAGCTTGACGAGGCGTGGGGTGCTTAACTGAACATCAAAAATGGTGTTGGCTGCACGTGGCAAAGAGGGAGAACAATTAGTGATGCCAGCAGGGCAGAGTGCTTTCTGAGAGGCAGGGGGTGGAGAATGCCACCTACTTTCTCTGTGCGTTAGGTACTTGGTGCTGTACGTGTGCCCAGCGACGGTTGTCTCACAGCTCAGGAGCCCGATGAACTTGTAAGTTGCCTTAGGTATTCTGAAGCCTTGCATGCTGTCCCAGATTATTGTCTTGCCATCAGGGATCAGGGTTTCTCGTGGAATCTGGAAGTGCCAAACACACATCAGAAAATCAGCTCATGCTTGTGTCTACTCGCTAATCAAAGCAGCCTAGTAAAAAAGGGATGGGGGAAAAAGCACCCAAAAATATGCCAATCAATGTGAAAAGGATGACATTTAATAATGTGGGTTTTTCAAGTCACATTTTCATCACAAAATAGAGGAAAAACCTGGGTGAAGAATGCGAATGTTGCATTTGTTTCCAGGATTTCATTATTTACAACAGGATGTAATTTATGACACAATGGATTGACACTACCATTAGTTTGAGCAGTTGGGCTGCTATTCTGTTGGCTCCTGGTTGGCAGCTAAAGTACTCATCTCCAGGAACCTTTGCAATTAAGTATCCTGGTTCCAACACAGAGAAACACACTTTTCAATGGAGATGACAAATGGGCTTAATTTGCTGTCATTTTGTGGCTTTAAGAAATTCTTGCCAGGATTCAATCCATGCATGTCATATTTATTTTGCTTAAAAGACTTAAAAAACAAAACAAAACAAAACAAAAATTATTACCATGTGGGATCAAATATTCACTTTGTCAGCAGTACAAGTTGTCTTTTACATTATGATCCTTTGTACTTTAAGCCCATTTTAGTAAGGTATCAAGAAAAACCTGAAGGAGAAAAACCTAACATAGTCTAGATTCAATAGTCTTTGAATCTCAGACAAAACCTCTCATTTTCAGATCATGCTATTTTGTTATACCTTATTGATGGAATAAATGCCACCATTTGGAGAGCACAGGGATCAGACATGAGTACAAAGTCTGGATATTACTCTACTTTGATAACGCCTGTTTTAATGGTAAAAATAAGATATTTTTAATGATGGCACAGAGCAGAGTTTAAATGAATTACGGTCATAAGGTAATATCCCTGGATCAACTAAGCACCTTGCAGCCCATCACTTCCCACTGTGCACCAGTCTCACTGTGTGTCTTCATCTCTTTCTTCCCCTTTATTTGGGCAGAGGACTTATGTGCTGGACAGCCCTTTCCTTCCTACAAGCAAAGCCATCATGGATGGGTGTCAGAGCCCGGGGGAAGCACAAATGAAGTCTGTCTCCTTCCCACGTGGTACAGCTTCTCCCTACAACGTGGCACCTTCGATGCTGCCTGCTCAGCCTGTGCAGAAAGACACCCTCGAGATCACACTCACTCATCTCATGCCACTTCCTCCAAAACAACTAAGTTCACGATGAATCAAATGAGTAATAAATACAGAGCACAAAATGACGTGGTAGAATTCCTTATCTTTACAACAGCTGATAAGATGCTATAATAAGCATGCAAGTCACAGGGAAGTGTGTGTAGCACACACACAAGTAAAGCCCGTTAGGTTACAGCCTGCTGGCTACCATTCAGCAATATCTTGGTCCCTACGAGCTTTGTTGCCATTCCTGTTCTAAACAAAACATATTTTCAGCTTTGGTGTAACTAGTTAATAGTTATGTTTTCATGAGCTTTGATTGGATTTATCATCTTCCTGCTTTGGTGAAAATCAAACTATTTCTGAGCATATTTCTCTACAGGTTTATGTGAAGAAAGTGAAGCCAGAGGCTGAGAACCTTCCTAGGCTGGTATTTCCCACTAAATGCATTCACTGCACATTCATTACTTAATTGATGTATTACTGACTTTGTATTAGCCTTACTCCAGGAATACAAAAGTAACCAAAACACCCAGAAGAGTTCTATTTTGCAACTTGTAATTTTGTGAGGTGTCTGGATATCCACTAGGCTTACTTATCCTGGAGGCAAATCTTTGCCTGTACAGTTTACTCGTCTAACACTTCTCAAAACCACTAGAGCCACATCTTTTTTGTATAATTTTTTTGCATCTCTGAGACTTAGAAGTTACACCAGCCACCTGTGAAAGCATAACACAACACTAAGTTACACGAAAGAAAACTTCAGAAAACAGAAGTCTCTGACTAGTAAAAGACCACTGTGACATAGCTGGTCTCTGACCAAATCTGTTGAAGGGGAAAAACCCAAGATGTTGTAACAAGTCCCTTTTGGAGGGTGGAAATACCAGGACTTTGTCTCAGATGAGAAGATGGATGTAGGCTGGGTGCTCAGCCTACAGCCCTTCATAGCTCTGCCCTCTCTCCCTGCTTGCTTCAGTTTCTTACCCAGCTACTCTCCATGCTGTTCTCTGCCAACCCCACTGGCTCAGATTACCTGTTCCCCACCCTCAGAGAACCACAGCTGTCCTGCTCTGCCCTAAACCAGCTTTCAGACCACCAACTAGAAACATGGTATCGTCATCACCATGCTGATCACTGCATGGATGGTATAAGACAGATGATCCAAGAATAACACAATAATTTAGGTTGGAAGGGACCTCCAGAGGTCATCTGGTCTTGCCCCTATGCAGAGAATGGCCAGTGTAGTTCAAGGCCTTGTCAAAAACCTTGGCCACTTGGTCATCACAGAGAGAGACAGAAAATGTATGAAGAAACACCGTGCTGTAACAGTGAGACTTCCACTGAAGCAGCAAAAGATAAATTCAGCCACAATAATAGCTTTCAGATGGGAACCAACAGTGAGTCAGAGGCATTCAAAGAATCAGCTTGTTGCAACGGCTGCAGTAAACATGGAATTTATTGTCTACATACTAATCTGTGTGAACCCTATCACTGTGGCTCCCAGTGCATTCTTGGCCTTTTACCTTCTTTGTGCTTTGTTTCAAATGCAACTATTTTTGGTATAGGCTGTGCCTCCGTCTTTGCTCAATCTTGCTGAATGTTTTTGGTACCTGGTGGCATTAACACAGCACAGCCACATACTGTGTGTGTACACATGGTCAAGAGTTATAGCCAAGCTGTGGTTCCCCACATCTCCAAAGGCAGATTGTATTGGAAAGAGACAACTAAAAGTTTAATTAAAATGTACATTAGCTTCTCGAATGTTTGGCTTTTCTTTCATGTTTCCCCTTCCACCAATTTGGGAAGGATGAGGTGGCAATATTAAGAATTCAGATTGTCTGCATATGTGATTCACACCATCCCTCGGGTTTTTTTCCACTTTTTATTCCTTGTGCTGAAGCTTATTTACTTCTATTCCTATGAATGGCATTGTTTTTATGATGGAGAATCCAAAAGGATTCTTGGTAAACAGATGGATTAAATCATTGTATCAAAAGGGGATTGTATCAATGGTGATCTCCATTTATCAAGATAAGAACAAATGAAGAGAAGTGAACAGCTTACTTGCAATAAGGTTTATCTTATTTTATGGATCCTGAATGAGGCTGCCAGAATCATGTTGATAGAAATGATGGTTTCAGAGGCTCTGAATATCTAACTATTAAGTATTAGATCAAAACTATTAATGGATTTCACGATTCTTCATATGATCAGGAAAAGGCCATCGACTGCTGCAGATAAAGGTTGAAATTGAAATAGGAATTAAAAGCTTCCTCCCCATTTCCCAGTCCATGTTTTATTAGCTTCTTGATTTTTGAAGACCCCTCTCCTATGCTGTATGTGATTATGATTCTATAAAATACAGTCTGCACAGATGTTCAGCCTGAAAATGAAAGCAACACAATATCTGAAAAGGTTGACTAAGGTAAAGATGAAGTTTGAGTAAAAAAATTGTTTGTAGTTTTGAAGATGGATAATAAACCTTTCCCACATCGGTCCACTAAAACTAAGAAGTAACCCTGCAAAGAAACAAACGCTGGAGGCAGTGCTCATGCAACTGTAGAGATTCCTTCCAGAAGAGAGAGATTATTAAAAATATTTTGTTTTTTTACTTCCTGGCAATATAGAAGGCAGAACCTAATGACACTAAAGCTGGTATTTTCTTTCCAGTTCCAGAGGACTGCTTTATGAGGACACCAAATTCTTCCTTTATCGCTGATGGAAAACACAAAATAGCTCTTGCCATTTCTTCACCAGTAATATGCCTGCAGCTGTGGAATGCATTTAGCACATCTCTTAATTGCTCCATGAGTAAAACCGTGCTGGAATCTTCATATAAGGGTGTCACAGAAGATAAATAAAGTAAGATATGATGTAATGCATTGTAGCTCACATGCTTCAGGAAATTCTAGGATTAATTAGGGAACACATTTCTTTTTCCTGGAATGCAAAACATGTAAGCAACCAATCCTTTCTTTCAAGGCTTGGCTCTACCTCCTCTTTCTCCTTCTGAGAGTATTACATCTGGTTTTGATGGTGTAATGCTGTGCCTTATGCTACAAGCCCAAGCTAAAGGCAAGTTGATATAAAAAAAAAAAAGAGCAGCTACATTTCAATCTTCTACAAATAAGGAGATGATTTTTTTTTATATTGTTTAATAAGAGAAACGTGACAGGAATTTTCTCAGCTAGAAATCTAATATGCTGAGATTTCAGATGTAACACTACAGTGCCCAAATAAATTCCCACTTTACAACACCCTTTCTATGGAATGCTAAGTCTCACTTGCTTTTGATTCTATTGCCACACAACCTTGTGCATTTTCTTGCAAGAGAACTGTGTGTGTGTGTTTGTGTGTGTGTGTACCTATACACATAGGGTAACGTCCTCAGTCAGATCACTTTCTTTTCTTTGCATTTTGTTTTCTTTCATGGGATTTCACAGGTGAAAACAAAGCAGCAAAATCAGTATCTATGTTAGTAAAGCAGCACTTGAAAGAACTGATGATTGGTATAAAGCTCTGCAGTCAAAGAATAATCAAAGACTTATGTTGCACTAGATAAGCACCTTATGGTACTTACGGTATTGTTTGGCAATTGCATGTTATTCTACAAAGAGACAAACCTCCTTTCCTTCTAACAGTGATGAACTTTCATTGCCATATGTACATAGCTCCCTTTATTTAGAAATAAATAAATAAGCCTCCACCTAATTTTTCAGAAAAAAAAAAAAAAGAGGTAACTTTGAAAAAATGCCCCATTCTCTGCCTTAATACCAGGTACTTCACTGCATACATATGGTTTAGTTAGCTGTTCATGTAACTCTTAAGGCACCTAGGAGACAAATATTTTCCCAAAACATAGAAATACCTTTTTTTTTTCTCTAAATCTAGCCCTACCACATCAAATGTTGCAGTTTCTCTGCAAAGTTTCCCCACAAAGAAAAGCCATCCCTTGTCTAAGTGTGCTCACATGTAAAAGGAAGCAGCAAAGTCTCTGGTGGGAGTGAGGTAGGGCAAAGGCTTGCAAAGATCCTTGTACAGCCACAGCAAGTCCCCAGGGACTCACCGGCTGTTCCAGAGGACAGAAGAGGAAAAGGGAGGAAGGGCAGGGGAAGAGGTGGGAGGAAATCTCTTCTCCTAACAAGAAATTCCTTCCTGGGCTTAAGAAACCTTTGCCAGTGAGGATTTAATAAAGTAGTACGAAAAGTTTAAGTTTCTTCAGAAAATTTCCACCCTTTTAGGAGATTTGATGAAGTCCTTCTGTGCGCTGAAAATGAAGCCTCCAGGGTTGAAATATTTCTGAACACACTGACATCCAGAAACACTGCATAAGAAACATTAAATTGTCAAAATATTTCAAAAGCATTACAATAGCTGTAAACAAACAAACAAAAAACATCATCCAAAGTAACACTTTCAGAGCATGCTTGGACAGAGGTACCTTTTTTAAAGTAACAGCAATGTTTGGATCCGTGACTCTGCAGGGAATGATCATTTCTCTTCCTACAGCCATGTTTATTATTTTAGGTATATCACTGTGCATCTCTACAAATGGATTGCTTGTATCTGCAAAAGAAGAAAAAATAAAGGTTAATATGTGAAATCTTAAGGTAGTGCATGGGAATTGTAACACTGCATACAGACTTAAAAAACAGACTAGCCCTGTCTGTAATGAAAGCTGAACAAAGTCCTGAAATGAATCTTCTGTTTACTTTTGTCTAAACATGTTCATCAAACTATTATTAAATATTTGAAGGTATATGTATTATTCAATAAGAGTATCAGTACTTCAAAGCCTTCTTTAAATTTCAGGACAGTTGAAGTCCATTTTTTCCATTACAGCAACACCTCTACTGCTGAGATATGTGCCTCCTATTACATGGCATTTGTATCTTTTTATCACCAGGAAAAGTAAATATATGGGAAGTGAGCTGAAATTCACTTATCAGGAACCCCCTATAAAGTACATCTTCCTGCTGTCTGCAAGGAAATTGATAGGAAAAATTCACACTGACTGCATCAGGAGAAAGGATCTACCATGATTATCCAGACATTTTTTCACCTCCGAAAATACGGACTAGGGAGAGTTAATTCTTCTCCTCCTTCCCACTATCACAATACCTATGTGTCTCTTTTTTATGTGACAAGGTAAATGAAAATGCCAGGAAAACATTAATTCCTCTCGAGTCAAAGCTAAAGCTTGGCAGAGTAATTTACCGTCCCTTGAATAATCCCTTTAACAAAGGGCATTGTCATAAATAGCTTGCGCTGGGAACAGGGAACATTGCTGCTGCTATTGTTTGGGCCACTTAACAAAGAGGGGCTTAAGCCACAGGCTCTGGCTCCAAATCTTCTTTGCAGGTGTTCAGATCTGAAGTTTCAGTTTGACTCACATTGCAGATAGACTACCTAATTCACATAAGGTTTGGTTTTTAACTCCTAAAAAAAGCAGAACATCAAGATCTTAATTCCGTGCTTATCTACAGCTTTAATGTTTTTTCAGGCAAATCCCATTATTTTCACTCAGTCAAAAATCCTAGAAATAACAATGGAAATCTTTCTTGGATAAGAAATTAGTAAAGCTAGCAAGAACCAATCCCTTATAAAACTTCAAACTGCAACACTTGATTTAAGTGTTCTGGCCCCAAACTTCTGCGTGCTGACCTATGTTCACTCAAGTAGTTCTTCAAGTAAGTTACTTTTGCTTGTCTTTCAAAAGTATGATATGCACTTCCCAGGGTCATCAAACTGTTCTGCCCTTAGGATCCTCTTTTCTTACTATATGCAATAATATTTTTGTTTGAGACATCAAACAGGAAGAGAAATGGATTCTGCTCTAATTTATACCAGTGAGAATCCTAAGGCAGAGGATCTCAAATGTAGTCCAGGATACAGAAAATATTTTGCTAAAGTGGTTTAATGAAACTGTTATACAAACTTTCTGAAATGAAAGTATTATTTAATAACAGGTATTAAGCGTCCACTGAGATAGCGAAAGGAACTTATGAGTAATAGAGGATGCATATGTCATAAAAAATGCCCTGAGGACTTGTTAGGCTGACGCTTCCTCTGCAGGACGATTCAAGGAATGACCAAGAATGAACCTGTTTGTAGCACAGGGAAAAGAACCTTTTTTGTTTCAGGGACTGCAGCCACAGAAGAGGTCACCTGCCCCTTAACATCACCAGACAAACCGATTTACTACTCCCCGAAGACTCGTTTGTCTTTGTCACAAAATTAAGAGCTTCTGCCTAAAACCAGCAAGCTTTGCAAAGTGGTTTCCTGTACCATAATCTCCAGATCATTGTAAGTGTGAGGAAGAGCTGTTCTGGGGACTGCCGGTGCTGTCTGCAGACAGTGTCACCGCTGACTGATGCCGGTATCAAGGCAGTGGGGGTTGTGCAGCTCAGACCTCGCAGGATTCCTGCAGGGCCAGGAAACCAGCATAAAAGACCATGTTTTCTTTCTTCTTCTTCAGTGGAAAAGCACGTCCACACCTGAGGAAGCCAACAAAGTGCTGTATGAAAGCGGCCGAAGCACTCTGGTTGCCCTTGGTGGGCTCCGAGGCTCGGTCACGGCTCTCCTGGTACCCTCCCTGCCGTGTGCGCCGAGGCGTCGCCGTGCCCCCGCTATTCGCGTGCAGAGCTCCCATTGACATCACCGGGGACTTCCGCCATGGGCCAGAGGGCAATCGATGGCCCCGAGTGCTCCAAATGTCTTCCTGCTTTTGATTAAAAGAAATACGCATCATGTTTCCTAGCACAGTTTTGTTTTCATAATGAGCATGGAGGCTTTTCCTGGTTCCCTTTGATTTTATTTTCCTTCCATCGTAAAGGCCCTAATGGGATGCTCTCGATGCCTCAAGATCAGGATCTGGTGCAGGCTTTACCAGCCTGGATCAGGCAAAACTGATCACACAGCAGCGCCAGGGCAGCTTACGCTACCTTGGCAGGGTTTGCCCACAGCATGGAATTCTTCTGTCCCCCAAGCAATAGCTCTCCTTGCCTTTTCTTTTCCTCTTTCCTTCCCATCACAACCCCAGCTACTGCCATTAGGTCCAACTACATTTCCACTAAATTTCTTCCTGAGGGGAGGTAAGTGAACCTTCCCCATATAGCTGGTTGGTAGCACATCTGGCGTGACTTAGTTTCCCACCAGCAGTCTTTTGAGCCAGCTTCACCCAATTCTATGTTCAGAAAGCTCTAGATGAGAAAGGACCATCACAGACTGACCTATTTTGAAGACCACATGTAGGTTACACATTCAACTTCATTGGGATTTGGAATGGAAGTTCTAAGGGGTTGACCTTGTTCTCATGAATTATTGATTTGGATTGTTGGTTTATTTTTGTTGGTTTTTTTTAATTCAGAGCTGCCTGTGATGTTAGAAAAATTAAAGGCAGATAGCCAGAATACTTACGTATGTTAAAGGTTACTTTAAAAATCAGTTTAGTGTATTTTTAAATTATACCTAGAATGAATGACTGTGTGCTGGGTTTACTGTGTTCCTTAAAATATCTCTCAGTTACAATCAACATGAAACCACAAAATCACAAAATCCATGAAGGCCATTTGCTATATTGTTATAGAGCATAAATAGCAGCTTTTTTGCTAAGCTGGTTGGCAGCCAGATAAAAACGTGATAAGAGACTTAGCACAAGCAATATTATGTCTGGTATCAGTAACCTGTCTAGGCTATTTATGGGGCTTGCACAAACAACTAAATTAGCCAACACTGAAATGCCAAATTCAGAAACAGTGGAGAGGGCTTTTCTTTCCACAAGCTTCAGCTACTGTTCTTGGGTTTGTTTTGTTTTTAATAATCTGAGCTATGTAAATCAGAGGACTTACACATACATTTGCAAGAAGAAAAGTCTCTGCAGGAAAATCTAAGCTCCTTGAAATCTCTAAAAGCTTATCCTCTGAAGTTCTTCCAAAATACCTGCTTACACTTGGCTCATCCTTAAGATTCTTTTCAGGCTAAAAGAGGTGAAATATTTTCATCACATTCACGTAACACCCATTTCCCTCATGCATGCGAAAAGGACCGCAGTCTTTAGTAAAGAACAGACATGCAGACTTCATTGAAGTTCATGGGCCTATTGCCATATTCCCTTTCCATTGAAGGGATTAAACCTCCTTAACTTCATTTATCCCAGATAAATTATTGGGGTTGTTCAGGAGTAATTCCAAAAGAATCTTGCACACCGAGAGTCATTCCAGCCTCACTTTCACATCTACAATACAGGCATTTCTTACTGAGCTAGGAGCCAAACCACTGGTGTTGTCCCTGCTGAGAAAAGGGGAATTTTGCAATGGGACTCATCTGACCTGTTTTAGACATCTTCTTTACCATGAGATGAATCATGCCCTAGGAAATGTGTCTGTTGAACCGGCTCATATGCCTAATTTCCTTGAAGAAAAAAAAATCTCATTTTGTATGTCTTATTCTAGAAGAAAGGTTGTTCCACTCCTGCCTCTTGTAAACCTGTAAAATAACACTCTTCAATAACAAAGTATGTCTAAACCTTGAAAGAAAACCTGATAAAGTATTCCCCTTCTTTTTTGTTTTTCTTTTTTTAACCTGGACTTCTATGATAATTAATTTATATCTAGACCCCACTCCAACACAAAGAATTTCTAATACAATTGTACAAAAATTTTGAGGCAAGACTGGTTTGTTTTACTTTGAGACTAGTTATACTATGCTATCGTCAACCCAGGACCACGACACAAATAAGACACAGTTAAAAATCTTCAGGAAAAATAGTCATATTAGCCAGGAAATCCACGACAGAGCTATTACTATGTTCAGCAAGCAATCCCTAGAAAGGCTAACGGATACTAGGAATGCTCTTTCAGATGTATCCCTCCGTTGTGGTGGCTCGCCCTGGAAAGGTGCTTGTTTCAGTAGGAGCTGTGAGCCTTGGTGAGGGAGCAGGACCATGGAGGGGTCGGTGCCAAGCACTGGATGCTGCCAAAGTGTCGGCACATGCTCCGCTCCTCACGGTGTCCTGTGATACGGAGCCCGTACACGCAATGACAAAAGTGCGGCAATTATAGGCCATTGACGTCAGCAAGTCCTAGAGGTCTCTGTTTTGTAACAGGAACCTCATTAGAAACTAAAAATGTGTCCGCATACTTGATACAGCTGCAACATAGTTTAATTCCAACGAGTTTCCTCTTCATAACAGAAGCGCTATCATAATGTTGACTCCGACGGTGTAAGCCAAAACCGTACTGCTCATATGTTAAAACTGTGCCAAAAGCAAAGACAAAAAAAGGCATGGAGAGGAAGAGTTTCCCAGGCCTGAGCAGGTTCTTTTATCAATGTGTTATTTGTAAATAATAAGAAAAAAAAGAAAAATAAGAAAATGCTCCCTTTCTGTTAGCTCTCAGGGTGTTTTGTCTTACTGCTTCTTTTACACATTGAATTATTTTGACTCTCATGCTTCTGATTTAAAGAGACCCTTTTGCAGGACTCTTTGGATACCCTCCATGTTCTGCAACAATAGTATCTTTAGGATTTCAGGAGTCAATCCATTCAAGCTAAATCTTAAATAAATGCATGTCAGTTCTGGGTCTGGATCCAGCCATCTGTCAGCAGGAGGACCTCCCAGGAAGGTGCCCAGGAAGTTCTAAAACACTCAGAATCTACAGCATAGAACTACAGTGTTTGAAAATGAGCTCAGAATCCCAGATGTTTTGGGGTTTCAAAGGCTTACATTTTGAACAATTCCCTAATGATAAAGCCCTTCATTTTGGACTGCTGAGCCCAAGACGTACATCAAACCAAATACATACAGCTAGTGGGCACGTTCAACATTCTAGGCATTGGTGAGCACAAGTACTCTCAGGACCTGCACCTTTAATTACACAGCTCTGATTTGCCTCACCTGGCTTAAATCCTCTCAAAGCAAGAATTTATTCTAAGCTTGCTCTCCAGATTTCTTGAAAAGTAGGCGATGAACAGTACATACCAGAAGCTTATTTTATTAGATATCTAATACAGTCTAGAGGTCTGATTTTAAAACATGTCTCATTCTGCAAGGAAAAGTAAGTGACCAGAAGACACACCACTGGATTATGAGAAAAGACAAGGAGAGGAAGAACCCAGACTAGGAAATGGGCTACTGCCTCAGAGCCAAATAGTTTTACTTAGAGAAGAATTCTGTTCTCTGTTGCAGAAGAATTAAGATTTTACTCTTCTATATTACTTGCCAAAAGCGGTCTTCATCACAGAAAATAGCAACACTTCAACTTGAATCACAGTTTGCTTAAATTAATGCAAAAATCTAACTCTAATATATCAATGTAATTGAACTTACAAGCCTTTTCTCATTCATACCATGGGAGCAATTGTTCAAAGGCAAGAAATTATGAGAGTAGAGAATTAAGAATACTACACATTTTTTGAAGACAGTGAATAAGCTCCAGCAATTGAAAAGTGCCTTGGAGATAGTGGCACAAAGCAGACAGAAAGAAAAGCCCTTAGTACTGTCCCCAGGGAAATTTACATAGGATTCAGAACAGCCTGCTGATAATTTGGTGTTTCTTAAATGTCTTTATTCCATCATTATCTCTTTTCAAGCAGAAAATTCCCCATGCCTCACTGCAATGTATGCAGTGAGCGTTCATTGCAAAGCTTTCCTTTTTACTGTTAGGCTGCATTTTCCCTTACAAAACAAAGCTCTGAGCAGTTCTGGGTCCGAGACAGTGGAGAAATTGGCAAAGAGGCTTTGCTTCATTTCAGATTTTTCCCATGGCTCATGGGGAAAGTCAGGCCATCAGTTTTCTTGAGGCAAAGATGAAGACTCTTAAGGGAATTAATTTCCCTTGCTTAATGTCTCAATTCCTGAGCTGTGTGGTGTCAAGAGTTGTGGAGACACTCTGCGCACTCACTCCCCTCTGCAACTCAGTAGTGACCTCTCCAGCTGAAAGACAGGACTAGCTCCTCCAAGGCGAGTCACCAGCCTGCCTCTCCTTGACCCCTAAAGGCAGGACTTCAGAAATGCTTCAAGTCATCCTGAGGCCTGTGGGATTTGCAGTCTCCTTCTCATTGCCTTGTGTCTTGTTTTTCTCTATACCAGAACATTTTCTGCTGGAGCACACATGCATCACTGAACCAAAGGACTTACTGGGTTTTTTGTGGTCTGGTCTTCGGGCTCTTTTTTTTTTTTTAATCCAGTTCATATTCAGTATCACTCCAATTACGGAAATGAAGAACATTTTTAAAACAATAAGCGATGACTTCCTGTACAAACAATATCAACTTTCCTGATTCGGATTCTGTGTTTGTAAATAGCAACTATTTGTTCTCATCTGCAGCATGCTAAGACATGGGAAACAGGCACCTTGGTGATCCACATGGAGCTAATATGGGAAATGGACTGACACAACGTCCTGTCACAGGAAACAATACAAGACTAGGAGGGACCCAAATTTCACAAATGTTTATTTCCTAAACAGCCACAAATTAATGCAAAGTAAAACTAAAATCAAGAAAGAGAATTTTCACAGAGGATTTTGTTACCCCCATCTCAACCCCACTTGAGTGAGATAATTAAATTTCATGCATGTTTACAGAAACAGTGGCTCTTAGTAAGAGACAGGTAGAAAAGAGACAGGGATAATGAGATAGCATAGAGAAAGAAAATACTTTTTCTAATGCACACTCATCAGAAAGGGTGAGTTTTGGTACTCAGTATCTTGTTTCTTTCTAACTTACTCAATAATTCTTCCTGAAACTGCAAAGTCTTGGAAGACTAATGGACCTTTCTCCACCTTAGGGCAGAGTGACACTTCCAACAGGCATTAAATTAGCAGTTACCTTGCAGCCTCCCTCATTATCCATCGTTTTCCCTGAGTTTCAGGTGTGCTTCCTGGGACACAATTAACACTTCAATCTTAAGAAATTGGTTTTCCATCAAAATGATTGCCAAATTCAGAAAATTAACATGCCAGAGAGGTCTAAGGTTAATACAGGTTTGTTCCTTAAACATTTTATTTCTTTTTTGGCAATTAAGGTAGGAGGTGTTCTAAAATCTAGCCACTTCTTCAACAGTGACATCAAGATTTGTGACTGAATGTCCTTGAAAAACCAACAAAACCAAGACACTCAGACAGCCTTCTTTAAATAATTAGCAGGGATGGAAGGACAGGGGCTGGCGTGGGACTGTCCTAAAACAATTTCCACAACGGTACGTTTCTTTTCTATCACCATGGGAATTCTGCAGATAACCTTGGTTGACAATCATCTGAGTGAAGGTGCCTTTTAAATGCAGGGAAGCCACATACAAGTTGGGAAGCAGTTAGAAGACTGGTTGTGTCTCTCATTTGTAAAAATTTAGGATCCAGAAAAATTAACTCTTCAAACAGGTAAGGGACAAAGAGAATGCAAAGGCACCCCTTGTATGGTAAAGTCAGTTTAGCAGAGAGGTCCTTCTCATGTGGTGAATGGAGAGGACTTGTAGGTAGGTCTCAGGGATGATATCCAAGGTGGGAGGTTCAAGAAGGTCCCGTGATGGGAAACTTGCAAAAGGCATCCGAGGAAATTGTACATTTCCCTAGGCTGCAGGCCGCTGTTCACTAAATGGATACCCTATTTTGGCTATTCTTCCATGGATGCATCTGTTGCTGGATTTACAGAGAATTATATTAAAAGAACTGGGTGATGAAAACACTCTGCAGCCTATTTCAGATGAAGGAAAGTAGGATGAAAAGCATGAACAGCCAATAGTGCTCAGTAAAGCAACACAGAGTAGTGGGGAGAGCTATCTTATTTTCTATCAGTGTAGTGAGACATCCACTTCATTCTGCTTTTTCACAGCGCCAGTCTCACTCTTCATATCACAAAATGAAAACAAAGGCTAATTCACTCTGATGTGAACTCATTAGATGCAGCAGACCCAGAATTTGGAAAACTTCCAGTTGCACGTTCTCTGTAACATGGGCTTTCAAAACCTGTGAGCCCTGAAATACTACAGAAATCTATTAATATTACTCTGCAAAAATAAGGAAAAACTAAAGTATTAATTAAATCCCTAAAGTATCTATAATTTGTTCTTTTATTGTTGTGTCTATTGAATTCAAATCTTCTCAGAAGTGTCTGATTAATACCCTGGAAGGAAGCAGGATCAGAAAGAAATTTCTTTTATAGTCTAACTGACCTAATTCCAGCACTTCCCATACATTACACAATACTTGTTTTCTGAACACAACTCTGTGTTTAATTTGATTCCATTTATTCTAGATTTTTTCAATCTGTGTGACATGGATCACAGAGGTTATTTTAAAATATGACTTCACATGCAAATAGTAATTTTCTGCAGCATGAGGCAAGTCAGTGGTCCGACAGACAGCTTTAGCATCCTTCAGCTGCCTTGAAATCACATCACATCACATCATATAGGATACAGTTTCTGATACCTATTTCACATATTCACTTGTAGTCTACTTCCATCTGGACTCCTGTTTTCTCTAGGCAAATGGTTGGATTGGGTCTTTCTCTTGCTTCATTTTTTTTTTTTAACTGATAAAGGGTTACCATTTGTATTTGCAAGTTCTGAGAAAGAAGATTTTATATATTAATTGGCAAATTAACATTATGCAAGGCCGAAAATGTCATTCAAAACTCAGCCCCAGCTGAACTGCCTTACTTTTCCACTTTGCTGTATTGCAGAGCAAGTACCAGGAAGTGTTAAAAAAACTGAATCTTACCGTTAATAAATACATAGACTGTAGATTCCTTCTTCTTTTTTGCTGGACTTGTGGGGTATTTGCAGCTATAATTTCCAGTGTCACTTGCTTGAGTTCTGCTCAAGGTCAGACTGCTGCAGGACTGCTTCCCATTCCTTCCACAGGCATATTTAATTACTTTCAGCCTTTTGCTATCCTTGCTAAGAGTTTCAGGCAAAGACCATGAATGAACCATTTCCCCCCTGCAAACACAGATAAGGAAGCAGAAACAATTATGCTGGGCTGCAATTATATAGCTCCAGTTCCCAAGCTTTCTTTTTTATTATATCAGGCTATTTATGGGGTTCTCTTTTATCTTGTTTTCCAAAAACAACAACAGAAACAACAAAGAACTATTAAACAATTGCCATTGAAGTTCACTCCCCACCTTTCCCCACAACACAAGGTTTAATTTTTTTTCTAATTTCAGTTACAAAAAAAAGAAAGTGTCAGGTGTATGAAGTCCCTGCCAAATTATCATAATCCAACTCAGTTGGTTACCTGCAGGTGAGATTTAAAGTCTGGCCGGCTTGAACAACGTGCTGTATGCCATTTATACTCAGCTCAGGAACTTTTAGTTTTGATCCTGAACTAGATCCTAGAAAAACAAACAAAAAAACCAAAGCATTAACAAAGTCAAATAATTCTGCTTCCAGTCCACTCACATTTATGCTGTTATACTGGAAAGGAAAAGAAAAGAAAACCGTGCCTCTCTCATCACACACTCTCTTCCTTTGAGCAAAGTCCTGTTGCCCTGACTCAGGACTCAACCTTCCAGCAGCATTACTCAGGAAAGAAATAGAATTGAAAGCTATCAGTCAATGACTTTGCTCCCAAGTTTTTCACTGAGCATATCATGAAGAAACTTGAGGACCTCATGGATCCACATCTAACCAAGGAAGTGTGCCCCCAGCACCACTGGCTGCGTTTCCTCAGGAAACACGGCCATGGCAGCCCCGTCAATGGGAAGGGTAAATTCAGCCACTCCCATGGCAAGAGCCATGTACTGAATCCTAAGATACCGAAATCCCACTCCAACAACTTGCTGCAAAGCTGAAACTGATGTGGAAGAAGTGAAATGCATTAAGGCTCTTCCCTTTCTGGCTGAAGGTCACAGCACTCTTACTTATGGTCCCTCACCAGCTGCAGACTTCCTGACAACAAAGTAGCATCAAAAGGTGGACCTTTACAGTAAATTTTGAGAACAAGATCAAGACACCTTCCAAATGAGATTTGCTGCTTGTTTGAGAAAGCAAGCATGTTGTTGTGGCAGACCATTCTGGCATAAGTGAAAGCCTTGGTGTCAGTATAACACGAGTTGGCTTAGGACAGTTGAAAATATCCAGGTGGGCTTTGTGAAGTCTACGTGGAGGCATTTTTAAGAAAACCCATGGTCAGAAAACCAGAAGAGCATGAGATCTTCCCTCTCATCAAGTCAGGAGGTGCTGGCTGGAAAGACATAATGATTTATCTTTGCCCTATAATAGGCTGTGGCCACAAAAGCTTTCATGGCAAGCTGACAGAAGAACATGCCTTAGGGAAGAGCCAATGCTTGATCCATCCCGCTGCCCTTGCACTGACAGCAAAATGTTCCAGAAGCTGGGAACACAATGTAAAAATATTTCAAAACAGTTAAAAGTTGAAAACCAGTTGTAGTCTAATCAGAACTCAAGTGTAATTTGTAAATACTTCACTGTTGAGAGAGCAAGAGCAACTACCCCAAATCACTTTACTCCAAGAGAAAGTATTACCTTGTCAACATATGGGAGAAACCCCGTCTCATAGTAAAGGATAATGCAGATTTTTCTCCTAGAACTCAGTCAAGTAGAGTTTTAGCTTAGCTATTTTAAGTCCTTCCAAGAGGTCCCTGCACAGCCAAGTATGAACAGCTGTATGCACCAAACATAGTAGAAACACATGAACCTTTCTTGGGGCTACATATCGCCAAATGGAAAAGCCTCCCGCTTTTGTTGACTAGAGAAGGAACTTTTGGACACCAGCTCTGCTGAGACTGGTGACTAAAATTTAGATGTATAAACACATCAAAGCCAATGGCTGCTCCAAATTCAGGAGCTTTCTTTTTAGCCCTGGATATCTTACTTAAGATGTGGCTCCAGTAGTTTTCGATATATTCCATCATCTGTGCCAATTCAAAACAAGATTTAAAGGGTACACTTGAATATAGACATAAATAAAATTATAGCTTACTTGCACAAGCTGCAAGCAAGGGCATAACAACTTTTCAGAATAAAGAGATCTTCTGGACTGCACTTCAAATAACACCATAGATTTGGATGGTGAGATTGTACATATACACTGACTTCCTCTGCAATTTGTCTAGACAATCATATTTCTAACTAGAAATTAATATATTCTGGCAGCTGGTAAGAGGGGACAAAAATGGTGTAGCAAATCTCCGAAGAAGTAATTGTTATGTGATATGCATTGCAAACATACACTTCTCATGCCTGCCCTTTAGGAATCTCAACTCTGAAGAGCTGGTTCCCCCAAAGTGTGCTCTGTGCTTTTATGGGATAGTCTCCCATAGATGCTTACAGTCTATGAGTCTTCTCATTCACCATTCTGCAACAATGCCTATGAGGCTAATCACTGAGAAATTGAGATAAGATGTTACAACAGCCTAGGCAGCTGCTTGGAGAGCAACCCAGGCACTCTGGTTGAGAGGGTTTGTCAACATCCTCTAGCTAAACAATCTGATGGTTTTGTGAAACTCCCACATTCTCTCATTTCATTTGCATTCCTCTTGTCATCCCAGAATTGAAGGGTCAGATGCTCTCCCAAGAAGGCAGAGTTTATATCCAGCTTTACGAATCTTGGTTTTTACTTCGGGGAAAAGTTGACCTCAATCTTCCCTGAACTGCTCCTTATTTGAGGCTCTGGAAAAACTGAAAGCATGCAACAGTGTTTACAAGCAGTTCAATATGTATGAAAAAAACATCAGTGATGGTCTGCCAGAGGAAACCATTGGGATCAAAGCCCAGTTGCTAGACCTGCAACACTCAGCCTAGTTGCTAGAGAGCAACATGTAGGTTGCTTCCTGTGTAAAACTGGTGAGAAAGTGGAAAAATCCATGTGAGTGACAGGTGTTGACAGCAAGACAGGAGAGTGAGTTGGCAGTGCCTGGTCATGCCTGCTCTGCTGAGCGCTTGGCTTTGCTCAGCACTGGCGCTGCACCATGGCCAGGAGCAAAGCTAGTCCTGCAGCACCTTGCCCACGTCTGACCCATGCTGAGACCAGGACACCAGCCCTGGGAATGTGGGCTGCTGCTGTTTTCAAAGTCTGCCAGAGGTGAGGAGCAAGAAACCATCATAAACGTTACAAGATTTTTTTCTTCCTAACTTTACAATATAAACAAAGACATGAAAACCGTAAGATCTAACTTATTTGAAGCATATGAAACAAGTCAGCCTGGAAGCCTGAAGGTCAGATCTGCCTCAGAGTTACTAAAATCAAAGAAAAAAACATAACAAAACCACCCACCTTTTTACCCCATCTTGTAGGCAAAAAAGAAACCCAAATATACTGGACACATACTCAAGCTTTTGTCCTTTTACACATTTTACTTATGTCTAAAAGACAGCACAGTATTTATAAATATTGTGTGTGAGATCTTAAGGAGTGCTTAGTGCTTGTCTAACTCTGCTCCCATTGACACAAGCCAGCATTTCATCATTGATTTCAAGTACATTTTAGCCACTTAACTCCAGTAGTTAATTGTATTCACATTCAAGACGTAATGTCAGTGTATTTGGGAAGAGATACAAGCCTGGTTATATATTCATTTATTTAGTTTTTTCACTGACAAAAAGCTGAGGTCTTATTTCAAGCCAATATTGTTGCTTTTACAAGTATGGGACACAATGCTTTTACCAGCAAGATGCTATGTCTTGAAGAAAAATAGCTTTATTTGACATCCTATCTATTCATGGGTCATTAGCTTCCTTACGTTTTTAAATGCTTCAAAACCAATGCAGAGTACAAATGCAATAGAGTTTGACGTGTTTACCAGGAAAGAAAAAGGAAGGAGAATAGCAGGGAAATTCCTACTGTCAATATTTAGAAGCAGATTATGCCTTCTATGTACCTTCTGTGGGCATTTTACTTGACACTGTCTTTTCTGAAGGGTCATGGCTCAACAGGACACATTCACTTATCATTGTGCCTGTCACTAAGCGACCATCAGCAGCCTACCCTCACACTGACCTACATTGAGGGGTGCAGCTCCCTTTCATGTGACAACAAGAGAACTAATTAATCCTGATAACTGAGGACTCTCCTCCCATGGGGAAAGGGTGGTTTTTTCGGACGCATTTTATTTGTTATGGAAGGCTTATTAGATGCATGTGAATGTCAGTCAATGGGGTTGCTTAATTAATGAGCAAATGTTAATTTAGATTGCAAAAGTTAGCCATTCTAAGCAAAGTAAGGGGAGGACAAATATTTTTTTTATAAAAGCAGAGAGCAATCCGTGATTTTCAAGGGAAAAAAAAAAGACAGTTTTCTTCCGTTAACTTCTGCGCCCACAAAAAAAGCTGATCCTCTTCCGAATTAAGTAAATAAAAATATGAATTATCTGATAGCCAAAAACCCCTCTGATCACAAGTCATGAAAAAAGATAAAATAAATGAACATGCATGTATTTTTCCAAAATGATATGTGTTCAGCTCTATAGACAAACGAGTAGCCATGCACGCATGATGAACCTTTCACTGATTTCTGCTAAATCCTGGATTCTCTTAAAAATGGTAGATTGGCTGAACTCAAAATTGGGACCATGATCTGGGTTATTATTCCCATTGCAATTTTCCCAGTTTCTACTTTTAAATTTCTTTTCATACATAGAAAATTTCTGCTACCTTTGACTAAAGAAAGGAAATCCAAAAGCTAGCTTTAAAACTAAGCTTAAAAAATTACAATATTAGAAATTATTATTAACTTCCTTGAAGTTAACCAGTTTGATGACTTTCTAACATCTTTTCCATATTTTGGGGCTGTGACTCTCTTCCAGCCACTCCTGTTATCCTCAGCATGTTGACTAATCTTTTTTTCACCTGCACTATGAGAGGTGAAGGAGATTCATCAGTTTATCTTTGCAACTTCAGTGTGTACAAAGAATCTGACCTTCTGGGTTTAAAGTGCCATCTGTGGGCAATAAAGTTATCCATCATGAAGTAATTGTTTCAGTCACTGTTGGATTTGCACATGTTTTACCCCTTGTGAAACATAACTAAGCCTTTGAGGGTTTTACTATGAAATATAATTTCCTCCTGATTCAATCATTCAGTGAAAATGTACTTTGTAGAGGACACTCCTGCGCTGGAAAGAGAGGGCAGGTTATTTCCTAACAGGGTCTCCACCTCTCTGTGATGCTTAAAACATTGGTCATTCAGTTCAGATGCAGCCCAGGACTTTCGCTTCTGGGCACTTCCCTATGAGTCATTCCACTGAAGGATATGGGAATGTCCACATGTGTACAACTAAAAAGCAATTGCAGAATCCAGACAAAATGCAAAGGAACACAACAGTACCCAGTGGGCTGACCTTCAGTATGTCTCCAGTGAAAATGAGCTGACTCTGCCTTGCAGCAGCGCCTTAACCAGAACATGGCCACTAGCTAACCTCAAATGCAGTACATGGCTTTACTCCATTCCATAAGAAAAGCTGGGATATCAGTAGTTTTCTTTATTTCAGAGCTATTCTTGACAAGCTATTGTATTACCGTTTTTTTAAAAGGTTCTTCAATCCCTTCTGTAAGTAAATATAACTATTTTTTTGGTCAAACAGTTGTACCTACCCAAAATAATTGCAATTACATTATTACACCAATTCACTCTATTAAAGGAGAAAAAGGTGTATATATAGAGAAGAAAAACTCATGGTCAACTCTTAAAAGATACTTAAAGTTTCAATTTACATCTGACTATATGAAGAAGTCCGGACCAACAGGTCCTTCTAGTTTAATCAACACTGAGTCTCTCTTCTGCATTAATACTTGCATTTATAAAGGCAGGGGAACTTTTAGGGAGAGTTGTCTTAAAACTTGTGTGGTGAATGGAAAAGAAAATTTTGTTTTCCTGTTCGATGTGTAACTGTCTGGCCTGGTCCTGCCGCAGAACTAGAGGGAGAAGGGAGCACCCTGGATAATGAAGCTTTCTGCTTCTGTGAGTGCTGGCGGCTAGGATGAACTGCTGCTGGAAGGAGACACTCTTCTATCCCCACAACATCACTAGCCCTCTTCTCATCTGTCACCTGAGTTTCTGATGCCCAGCTACGGGCAAAGAAGGCAGCACAGACTGTTTTCTTGCTCCTAGGAGTAAAAGCACCCTCTCCATTGCCTGCACTTGGTAACAGCCTCCAGAAAAGACCTACAGTGCCAAAGCATGGGCCACCCTGAGACTGAAACTGGTATCTCCAGGTCTTTCAGATGTCATCTAAGTTCCCATTCTAAAGGAAACCTCACACTACCTAATTTCACAGCATTTCTCTGAAATAATTGCAAACTTCATACCTGAAGCCTGCAGAAGAGAAACTAGGGCAGCTTAACTGTGAGAGAGCAAGGAGCTGTGACTTTGTCCCAGGCTGACATTGACAATGGTCCAGATGAGCAAACTCATAATCTGAAGCTTCAAATGTAACCATTATTTCTATTGAAGCAGAAATCTGCAGGCCAATTAAGAGCCATGGGGATTTACAAGTGTTAATAGACATAGGTCCCTGGACTCAGAGGCAGTTTTGTACTTGTTTCCTGTTGGCTCCCATGCAAAGAGAAGCCCCATGTGTGCTGGTTCACAGCTGGCAGACAGAAACACCCTCAGGGTAGGAGCAACAGCTCAAGCTGTATCACCCCTTAACAGAGCCATCACTTGCACATATCCCTGTGGTGTCTGAAACTTTCCTCTCTTTTGCATTCAAGACCAAGAAAATTACTTGATACTATTTACTTACTGAGTATACATAGGGGCACAAAAATTACCAGCTCATTGGTTCATCCCTTTCAGGTCCAAAAGAGACATTCCATTCACCTAGTCTGATGTTTTGCAACACATGCCAAGTGATTTCTGGATCAAATGCTTACGTTTGATCAATCTCAATTATAATGTAAGAATTTAAAATACTATTAGAACATAGCAGCCAGCCAAAAAAAAAAAAAAGATAGGATAATGGATGGCAAAGGATGGCAAAGCTAGACTGCCTTATGATACACACCATAGTAAAGTCTGAACAGCATAAGGTTGGTAACAGTATGTTAAATGATTTCTGGGCAGACTAAAAGCCTTGATCATGACTCCATGCAGTGAAACTAAAATCAGTCAGTAGGGAAAATGGATGTGCAACTGCCCAAAACAGGCCTTCACGGGCATAGAAAGGTAAAAGGTATTTGAACAAGTGTATCCCTTCCTTTCTAGTTCTAGATCTCAGAGCAAGTTATAATTTATTTACTCTTTATTCATTTGCTGTTCCTAGATGACTATACACACTGGTGTAAGATTAAATGTTATAGAGCCAAAGCTAAAAAGAATGCAATAGTTCTGTTCTTCATTAACACTTGTGAGCAGTCCACACTGTCATGCCAATATGGCAAATAGCTGCAAACATAAACAAATAAATATTTCTCCAACAACTGCCAAACATTGTGCCAGCATTTGCCCTAGTTAAATCAGGTTGGTTTTGTAGAAGTTTGTGGTGAAGTCTTTCTAGCAAAGAGCAGGGAGGGGCTGTTAATTAAAAAAATTAGATGTAGAAATTAAACAACCTGAAACCTCAGACAGTTATTTGACATAAATCTCATGCCAGTTACTACCAATTGAAATTATTGACATTTCCCATCATACCTGGGCAACCAAGGCCATGCAGTTCCATGTTTTGTGCCCCACAAGACCCACTTGAAGGCACTTGCTTCACAAGCTCATCAGAAGTTTGTGCCTTGTTTGCCCTACTCTCAGGAGGTAAATTCCATGCATGAGCATAGGCACTTGATAAAATGCCAATGAAAAATAAATTTCAGTATTTAACAGCCAAAGATCTGAGAGAAAAATAATCTTGGTTTCCTGTTGTATCCATCAAATTTTAATATCTCTAGAAATATAGGATCTGGAATGAGCATCTTGGCCACTATCTAGACTGATGAAGGTGCTCATTTCATCAGCTATATAAGGAGGACATATTTACAGAGAAGAAATAATACCAGCCACAACAACAAACTTTTTCTTTCCCACTGAGCACATGGAATTGAAAATGGATATCCAAATGCACAGTCTGACCCCTCCATTATGAACCCTTGTGGGACCACTTTGGTAAACCACACCAGGAAGGCCAAGACAAACATACACGTGAAGTGTGTTGAGAAAAGAAGAGAAATACCACAGTTGTGCCCACCTTAGTCTGGTCTCCACTCCAACGGAGTAAATGCCCATATTAAAAACAAAACAGGTCAGCTGAGGCTGGTAACACCAGAGCTAGCAACACTTCTACAGCCACATTCAGCACAAATCCATGTGGCTTTCATACGCCTCCACCTTGATGTGCCTGTCCTGGCCCCTGCATGGAGATCTTGCTCAGGCCATTCTCATCTGGAGAAACGATTGTGACTCTGTCGTTTGCCCAGCCAAAGGGATGCCATGTGATCAGCCAGTGGCACTCACCCAGGGGTGTCATTTCATGCCTCCCCACAAAATTCAGCTTGTGCTGCTCACACAGTGTAGAGAGCCCCATCCAGACTATGCCTGTGAGTCACCAGATCTACCTACTGACATGTGTCAGCAGCCACAGTGCCTCTGCTCTAATCCCACCGTGACAGATCCTAGCACATAATGGCCAGTTCAATATTCTTCCCATTAATAAAAAGAAAAGTTTATCCCATTAATAAATGAATAGAAAAGTATCAATATGGTATAAAGAGAAAGCAAGTACACTAAAATTGACACAAAAACAATTTAGAAATCCTAGGCATTTAGGTATATATTTTCTTGGCCAAACTAAATTTCTTTACTAGTTGGATACTTTAAATTTGTAACAGATTAGCTGTCAGGACAAATGAAGCAATATAATAGGACTGAATTGGAAGACTTTTCATAAAGACAGGCAAACTGCCTCCCTGCCAGTAATCTACCTGCTCAGCCAGCAGCACAAGCCTGTCAAATTCATCTGGGGCTGTAGTAATCACTAAGCTGTAAGCACAGAAACAGATGAGGAACTGTGTAAAAGAAAATGTGAAGAAAAGTTGAAGGAGTTACACTTTGCTGAAGGTAATTATTTCCATTGTTACAGCTGCACTGTCCTATAATGCTGCAAGACAAACAGAAGAGTCAGGAACCAATTTTCCATCCACCCCACTTAAACCTATGAAGCAGAGCTATAAGTAAAGCCCCTGGGTTTAGAACAAGAGCGAGTAAATAATACAGTGCAACAATTTAGAATAGAGAGGTGAGAGGAACTGGAGCAGTCTGCACAGAGGAATCCCTTGCACTGGCTTAGGAGCAAAACCCACTTTGCTGTTAAATGACATCTAAAGCGCCCAGTCTAAGGAGGTAGATGCACGTGCAGAAATCTTCTGGTAAGATTGCCTATAGCTCAATTACACTGGGAAATGATAATCATTCATACTCATAAAATAGATTAGGATGACTGTCAATTGCAGCACTGCATGAGACAAAGAAAGGTGCCCCAAACACTTTCAGCACAACAGAACAAAAAAGTTCTATCTTACATAGTTTATTGTGATTTATTTCCACTATGTAATATCCACTTGCATGAACATAGAAAACAACTAAATTTACTTTCCTTGACCTTCAATCCCATGGTTTCTTATGAAATGCTATTGGATTTTAAATCATACAACCAAAAAAAAAAAAATTCCCTCTTAAGAATGTTATCAGATAACTGCTTCCTGCAAGGCTTCGTGAACCTTTCCTGAAGATGAGATGCTGGACACCACTAAAGACATGACAAGAGGCTAAAAAAGCCCTTGTCTGATCCAGGATGGCAACTCTCACGCTTCTGTTAACATTAGTCTATGGTGATCCTGATGAGAGGTTTTTCCATAGAGGAATGACAATGGGAACAAAAGGGGTGAATTCCTTCACTCTGTGTCAAGGAAGAATCCCACAGGAAGGACGCTTAAGTGAGCTATGTGAAATTGTGAAATTCCTCTCATGAAATGCCCTCACACTCATCCCTTTTTGCTCCCCACGCACTAAGCAGGGGGTCTGTTCCCAGAGCACAGGCTTCCTGAGAGAACATCTGAGGAGCAGAGACATCTGCTCACAGGTCCCTGGCTCTCAAGGACCACTGTGCCCTGCCTGCTTCACCTGCTTCCAGCCATGGAGTGGGAATAATGGCCCCACATTGAAATCCTAGAAGCAGTTTCCCTCTAGCCCCTTGCTCATCCTTCAGCTGCTCCAACAGCAAAGAGAACCTTGTTTCAAGGCCATAACTCCAAAAGAAGGAATACAGCTTACAAAGAAGTTGCATTGCACAAGTCCTTAGTGTCACATACCAGTGACTGCTGGAGAAGCAGCCCCACCACCCAGAAAAGTCATGCCAAGAGAAATTGGTGTCAACAGCACCTCACTGAATTGTGCTCTAAATTTGTTACAGGGGTGACTTAACATTGTGGATATGGATCAACTGTGATTTGAGGGGAAAACAAGAAAGAGAGTAAAACCAGCTCACCATGAACATGAACCTTTTGCTTCAGCATTAACACTAGACAAACCAAAGTCTGAGAAAGATGATTAATGAATCAATTAACTATTGCACAAACATCTATAACGGTCTTAAATACACTGATGCACCACATCAAGCTAAATCATCCTCCTCTTCATCTTTACTCTGGGACATCTCCACTCACTGTGCCACACAAAAAACACCTCAAATGCAAACATGACTTAATGCAGAAGTAACAGTCATCCACATTCCCTGTCCAAATTTCTCCATACAGCTCAATGGCTCAAGACTTCAGTTTCAGACAAAAGTACCTTTGAAATCTATAGGTTCAAATCTCTTAGCCCTCACTGTTGCTTAATTCCATCATGAGTTCATTCTGCTGGTCACACAGGCATGATATTATGCCATGCCTGGCTTTGGAGAGAACACTAATGAGTGCATTTTCACTTTTCCAGCTCCTGCTTGCACCCTAGCTCTTTCTTATGAGCATCGGGATTTATGCAGTACTGATCTTCAACCACAGGAGAATGAAACTGGACTTCTGAAGCTCAGTAAGAGAAAACTATATGGGCACCTCCCTGACAATCACTGGACCAATTTTAGGATGAGCAGTTCCCCATGATGCATCAAGAAGTCAGACCATTCACAGCTGAGGATGCTTGGGAGAGGTTGCTTCCCAGCTGCAGGAATACGTGTAGTGAGGATGCATCACAAGGGCAAAGAGAGAAGAGCCTGGTTCTGTCTGTGGGTAGAATTCATGCACAAATATATAGAGAAATGTTTCTCTACATTCTCACAAATATTGGTAGAGGGGAAAAAAGAGACTGCTGGGGGCAGGGATGAGATCTAAAGATGAAGCATGTCATTGGAGGGAGCGGTTTGCTTCTTGAAGGTCTCATACCAACAGGAGAGACTTGTCTCCAAGAGCAGAGGTGACTGTGATTGGGCATTTCATGCAAAACCTAGTCTTGCAGCACTCTTGCTTTCCATTCCCTCTGGGCCTGCAGCAGGAAGTCCCAAACACTGACTCTGGGGGATTCAAAGGAACAATTTTGCTGCTGAAGTCCCACCACAGCCCCTCTGGACACAGACTTCTGAAACACCGAACCTTAACCCTCATCTGCTCCTGCCAAGCTTCTTCCTTTCCCAATCAGCTGGACATGAAAACTAGCAAGCTGATAAACAGTGTGCTGGAAGTTTCCAAACCACATGAAAGTGTAAGGACTTATCAACTGTCCTGCAAATGTGGACAATTTCCATTTGTCCTATACACCCACACAGTGTGGCAGGCTACTGGTTTCAGTCTTTGAAGCATCTGACAAAAAATAGCTTGTTTGTTATTGTTTGGATGCAAAAAAAAAAAAAAAAACAACACCACCAAAAAACCTCTCAAATCTCCTCAAAGGCAAATTTTTAGGGTTCTAAATATATTGGGTGCTTCTAGACATGAAGATCTTTACTACAGCACAGGCCAAGTCCAAGTTACCTGACACAAAGTGTAAATCTAGAAGATGCTTGCTCTGGATTTACACCAGCTGTAAGAAACTGAAATCTAGCTTTGTGTAGAACACATGAGAAAAACACCTGTCTGGTAAAATATCAGTTAGCTCTGTAAGTGATTTTCTTTGCCTATGTCAGAAAGTTTGATGCTTTAACCCCATATACACCATATATTTTTTAAAAATCTCTGTTAAATAGCAGTTCCTAACTCTTCTCCTTTATGTGAATACAGTTTGGAATTTTTTAGGGAGCTTCATTTCTATGAAGGTCCAGAAGTGGGAAAGCTAATTTTTCTCAACTTTGTTAAGAACTGCAGCCCTTATCCCAAACTGGACCATTCCACCTGTGTCATTGCTTCAGCAAGTACTCAAATCAAATCGAAACCTTAACATATGAGCTTCTATCTGAACAGAACTTTCAGAGAAGGCAGGTTTCTTATTGCAAGAAATTAACCTCAGCACTGATTAGATTTGACCTGGAATTTCTTCCTTCACTTTTTTCAGCTGGCCATGAAGTTGGAAAAGTCCCCTGGGGATTTTGATGTTCTAGTTGCTACTGAAATAACTGAGATCATATAGTGCTGCTCACAGATGAGACTGTAATAGAGTCCAACACCTTCTAACTGCAAATTGTGAGGTTCCACTTCTGTGTGGAAAGCCGGAAATACAGCTAAACCATCAGTTTATGTTTCTGGAAACACGGCACATAAGCCTTGATCCAGGCTGCACACATGTTTTCAGGGTTTGAACACAGTCTTTCAAAATCCCAAATGCTAGTGATTAAAATTATAGTAATACTATAGTAATAATTATAATTATAGTAATAAAGTTGAGGACTGGGAGATTGAACTTAATACAGCAACCACATATTCATGTTGACCGTTATGTGTACAGTCATTAGCAAGCCTATGCAATCCAATTTGTGGAATAAATAATTATAAGATATAACTAAAACATATGTGAGTTCTATGAAAACCCAGAAAAAAAGTATTGTTCTTTCCCAAGTTAACCAAAATATGTGTGTCACAAGAGAGCTGAAGAGCCCAACACTCACATGTCTAATGAATTTAATTTCTTAATCTCATTTTCCAAATGGGTACTCTCAAAGCTTGTAGGCTGTTGTTTTTGGGAATTTTAAATTATTAAGTAGACTTATATGGGCTTCAAGACCTCCTTCTGTCTCCTCCTTGTGGAGGTCATTTTAGGTTCTTTCTGAACCACTGACTATTTCTCCCCTAGAACCTGCCAGTAAATGGAAGCTCAGCAGGCACCTGCAGGGACTGAATTACAAGAGGGCATCAGTGATGAATTGCATTTCATCAAGAGCACTGGAAATGGAAAGTGCTGGGCAGCCTGAGTAAGAAATGCAGGTAAATAAGCAGTGAAGGAGGGTGAAATGGGAGGAACACCACAGAGAGATGTATGGTACAAAACATCCCACCACTTCAACAATAACTTTAAAACTTTCCATGCAAACGCAACTATGGAGAGTTCTGCCAGTGGCCCAGAAGAAGCATGATCAACCTATTTGAGATGTCCAAACAAAGCTGAGCAAGAATACCCCTCTAGAAAACAGACCAAAAAAAAAAAAAAAAAACAAGAAAGCCAATGAGTCTGAAAACATTTAAATTCTGATTTGAGCACAATCTCTTCTACATGGGGAGGGTATGAATTTCCAGCAAAATTGTTGTAAGGGCACCCAGCCAAACTAGAGAAGAAACTTTCCAATGCCTACAGCATCCGACCTGGCCATCAGGATGTTTGTCCCCAGCACCCAGAGCCCCAGGTTGTCCCCTAAGCAAGCCAAGCTTTTCCCACCGGGACTGGTCTAGGGTGTACATGAACAGGAAGGTGAACCAGGGTCTTTCTCACAACCCCTGGCTCACAAAGTCCACCCTCTCCCTGGGCAGAGGGCTTGCCATGATCTGCACAATGGAAAACCTTTCCGACAGGAAAGAGGAAGCCAGTCCCCTGGCGGAGCTGGTCACTGCAGGAGCCCATGTAGGAGCAGGACGCCGAAGTTCAGACTCAAGCTGTGAAGGAAGCCTGGCAAGGATCTGAATCCACATTTCCTGTATCCAGGGTGGGTGTCCCATGCCTGTCCCTATTTCATCTTGGGCATAAGAACCTCCTAGGCAGAGACAAATAATGTGGGGAAATTAGCACTTTCCTGGGGAAAGGAAAGAGGAAAAAAAAAATGTAGAAGAATACCTATGTATCTGTATCAAAGCTGATGAATCAGCACTTCCCGAGCAGGAAAAAGTCTCGTCGGAGCGGCCCCGCCAGCTCTCCTCCTGGGCAGCCTCAGGCAGCGGGACCTCTCCCGTGGGCTCAGCGGCGCGGAGCAGACCGAGCCCGCGGCCACCAGCGCCGCTGACCGCAGGAACGCTGGCCACGACGGCTGTCCCGCGGGGAGCTCGGCTTTTCGCTTCCCCACCCGGGGTTTGTTCTCGCTCCCCGCCGGCCCCTTACTGCCGAGCGCCGTCCCCGCGGAGCGGCCCGCGGCCGCGCGCGCTGTCCCGGGCCGGGACTGGAGGAGGGAGCGCCGGTCCGCCCCTCTCCGCTGGGCATGCCCGCAGGACAGCTACCCTGCCGAGCGGCGAGCCCACGCGGGACCGGCCTTTGCCCGGCCACCACGCACCCCTGCTCTCCCAGCCACACAACGCTGGGACGCACTGCCCACCGCGGCGCTCCGGCCCACGGGGACTGGCTCTTGGCTCAAAGCAAAATAAAACTCGGTTAAGAACATCAAATCTGCAATGATTCATCCCCATCATTGCGGGATGCAGGCACCAGAGAGCAGCTCCATCCCACTCTCCAGTAAGACCCTGCAGCCAGCCCCGCAGGGAGCGCCACCGGTGCTCCGCCGACCTGCTCGGGCGGGAGGCAGCAGAGCCTCGATTTTTGCGAAGAAAAGGTGCACCTTTGCCGCTTCACGGACAGAGCTGGGACACTTGAAAACCAAGTGCTGAGGAAAGAAGCGTGCCTTGCAGCCAAGACATGCTCTCGTTCCGTGATGCACCGGTTGGGACAACTCCCGACGATGTATGGCGATCCCCTGTGCCCGTGAGAGGCTGGCCTCCACGCCACCACGGTTTTGCTGGTGGAGGAGCGGCACCACGGCTCCGCACGGCCGGACTCTCCGGGGAGCTGCTCCCGGGACACGCCGATGGGGATCCGGAGCATAACGACAGCTTGGGGTTGCGGCGTTTCTCCGCTCCCTGAAAAGCAGGGATCACTTCCCCGGCCCTGCCCAGAGGAAAGGGGCGAAGGGGAGGCAGGTGCCCGCCGGCTCCATCCGACAAGTGGGGTGCGGCGGGACCGGTCAGGGGCGCGGGAGGCGCAGCTGACGAGGCACATCACTAGGGACCCGTCGCGGAGAGCTCGGCGCAGAACGGGGTCTGACCGGGGCAGCGCGAACCAGCGGTCCCTTACCTGCGAGCAGGAGGGCGGCTCCCAGCAGCACGGTCCCTGAGAGCAGCTGGCGGGGCATGGTCCTGCCTGCGGGAACGCAGGGCTTTCTCCCTGCCGACGGCGGCGAGGCAGGGGAAGAGGCGCCGGCTGGGCTCCGACGGGCTCTCCTCGGTCCCGGGCGCTTCCCGCGATGGAAGAGATAACGGCAAAGCGAGGGGCGGAATCCGCATCCAGCAGCACCCGAATCCTACCCGCCCGCCCCGGCCCGGCCCGGCCCGACCTGCGGAAACGGAGTATCCGCTGCGGGCCGCCCTGCCAGCTTCACCTCCCGCGGGCATCAGATACCCGCCAGCCCCAGCCTCGCTGATTTATAACTTCTCCACCCCTCGCCGCGCACCCCTCCGCCCCCCCCGCCCACATCCTCCGCCAGGAGCACGCCCTCCCCGGGACGCGTCCCCCGCCCGCCCGCCCGTCCGCCCGTCCGTCCGTCGGCGGGCATGGTGTCGCTGCCCCGCGGGTCTCCCAGTCCCGGCCGCCCCTGGCCCCCAGGGATTTGACCGTGCCGTCCCGCTGGAGCCCGGGTCTGGGCTGCTTCCAGGCGCCGCGGCCGCAGCTCTGCCGGGGCGGGCAGCGGGACTCGTCCCTCGCACGTCGTCAGGCTCTTCTAGGGAGGGCGTGAAGCGGACTTGCGATTCCTGGACTAAATGCTGAGCGGTGGGGTCCCGGTCCTGCGGAGACCCTCTCCTACTCAGCAGGAAAACCTTGGCAGCGCCGTGTCCAGCCACCGGCTGCCGAGCCGTGTGCCGGGTCGGGCGGGGGCCATTTCGAGCCGTTCCCCGGCTGCCCGGCGCGATGCTCGGAGCGCCCAAAGAGCTGCCCGTGTCCCAGGGGCCCGGGGCTCCGCTCCCCGCCTTCCCTGGGGAGAGGGAGCCGCGGGGCAGACCGCTCTGTGCGGTGCCTGACCCAGACCAGCACGGGTCCCCAGACAGCAGCACTGAGAGCGCTCAGAGCCGGGAAGCCAGGAAGGGGCAGCACTGACTCAGGATGCTTGGGGAGTCTGCCCTGCCAGCTCCCCTGCTGGCCTCCACCGACTGTAACATCCAGGGCAGAGCTGGAAGTATATTTCTCCCCCCCGCCCCCATTCACATACCTCACGTTTCCCATACATGTTTAATTTTGTGAAAAATCAGCAGAGAGCCCATGACAGCAAAACTCAAGCCCTGTGTTTCCACTTTTTCCCTGTGTAGCCAGAGAAGGGCTGTTGCGTGAGTCAGGTCTTCAGTTTGACCCACTGTGGCCCTTCCTATATTTTTATACTATGAAACAAGTCACAAGAGTGTCTGCACGGGGCAGGTAAATGTCATCATCCCCCTCTTACAGAGAAGGAAACGGAGGCGCATAGAGAGGTTAGGCAGCTAGTCCAAGGTCATAGGAAGCTGGTGACAGGAGACACAAATAGAACTCGGACCTCCCGTGTCCCACCAGACCATCCTGTGCAAGGAAAAAAAAATAAGTTGATGTTGTTTTTAACTTGAAAACTGTTTAGCTTTAAAGTTTAAAGTCTGTGAGAATATTTCCTGCACGCGTCTGTTCTACTCCTATTCATAAATTACGCCCTAAGCTAAAAATTTAAGTCTGTATTTTCCAATCTTCCTGCCCCCAGCTGAGGCCTTGAAAATAAAATAGCTATGGATACCTTCCCCCTCAGCTGCTCACACCACGGGGGGAAGAACCCAGAGGTTTCTTTCCCGAAGAGGATGACTCACACAAAGTCACCTCCTCCACTGGAGAGGATAGCAGCTGGGAAAACAGCCAGGGAGGACAGGCCGACAAGAACTAGGACACTGAGCATCCTGACAGCTTAGACCCCCTAGGAGCAAGGGCTCCCCTATGGAAGGACCTCAGGGAACAGAGTGTGCCTGCCTTTGGCCAACCCAGTGCTGAGTACGTGCTGAGTCTGAGATGATGCAAACCCAATCACAAGCTCAGCAGCCGTGCCACACCAGTTCCTCCCCATCTTCTTCACACCTCCTACATCACAGCTGCATTCAGTCATGGCCCTCCAAAGACCACATTTCTTTGGCAAGCCATAGCTTCTTCCTTCTTCAACAGATGTCATCAGCTCATGATCCACTTAAGTGGCTGAGGACCAGGAGGCCAAGCCTAAAGATCTGCTCCTAATCTCTTTTCACGCTCTTATATGTTAAGGTTCAGGAAGAGATGAGATGTGGAGCTTGTAGAATGGAAAGACCCTAGCAGAGAGATATGGGGAAGAAAGAATAAGCAGATATTCCCATAAAGCAGAAGGAAGGAATAGTAGGAAGCTTGTGCCTGGAACTGGACAGTCTAAACACATACATTGGAACATCTGGACAGATGGGAAATGCATATGTGAAGGGGAGGGCTGTGTGAAATGTACTTGACTTTCTCTTTTTTTTTTTTTTGGTGTGTGTGGGTGTTTACTACTACCATGCGATTTGCAACACCCAGTAGGATGCAAACTACCTTTGAAGAGTAGGTTAGATGCTGTGGTTGGACAAACACTAAGGAGACAGCCATAGATCTATCCCAGGCAAAAGTCAATCCTGCAGGCAATGTGACCTCTTCATACCAGAATCTTAGGCCTTGGTTTGATCCTAAGTAGTGGGTAGCATATGTGAGGCCAATTTAATCATTTGAATTCAACCATTACTCACTGAGGCAAACAGCTCTGGTACAAGCACATCTCACAGCAGAGCAGGAGATTGTGGAGAATGGGGCAAGTTTCTAAAACCAGGGGAAACCCAAGAGAGGCTCACATGGAACCAGCAGCTTGCACAAGAGAGGCTGACTCAGCATAGGACAGAGCCAGGAGCCCCCTGGGGAGCACGAGCCTGAATCTGGAGACATCCCACTCAGCTGGAAGCTGGCTAATATCCTAGGCTTCAAGGAAGGCAAGAAGGATGACCCTGATAACTGCAGGTCTGTCAGGTTCTGCTGGAGAGCAGCGCCACAGAAAATGTCAGTGGCAAGCTGAATATCAGTGAGACTCATATTAGTGACTTGTACCAGTGAGCCCTGGCAGCCAGGAAGTCAAACACATCCTGGGAGGGTGTCAGGCACACCATCACCAGCCGACCAAGGGAGGGGATTGTCCCACTCTGCTCTGCACTGGTGGGCCTCATCTCAAGTGCTGTGGGCAGTTTTGGGTGACAAGGACATCAAACTATTACAGTATGTCCAGAGGAATGGGACCCAGATTGTGAATGGCACCAAGAGCAAGACTTAGGAGGGGGAGCTCAAATAGCTTTTTTGCTCAGCCTAGAGAAGAAGAGAGTGAGGGGAGACTTCATAGTGGTCTATAGCTTCCTTACAAGGTGAAAAGGAGGGGCAGGAGCTTTTGTCTTCTTTCTGGTGACCAATAATAGACCAATAATGGGAACACCATAAAGCTGTGTCAGGGGAGGTTTAGGTAGCATATTAGGAAAAGATTATTCACCCAGAGTGTGACAGGGCACTGAAACAGCTTCCCCACCACACCAAGCCTGCCAGAGTTCAAGTGTTTGGACAATGCTCTCAGGCATATGGTGTTATTCTTGGGATGTCCTGTGCAGGGCCAGGAGTTGGACTCGATGATTCTTGTGGGTCCCTTCCAATTCAGAATATTCTATGATTTTATGTTTCTATGAATAATGGATACATAACAGTCGTTATGTTCTCTTCAGCTCTGAAATGTGGGAATTTTTATTTTTCTAGCATTTGTTAAAAATACTATTACTAAATACTAGGAAGGAAATCAGCCAAATTTAGCAGCTGAGAGTAAGTCCTCTGAAACATATCAGGCAAATATTTTGCAAGACTGATCATCTGCTCAATCTCCAGCACTACAGAAGCTGAAAAAGAGAGAGGAGAAACAGCCTTCACAGTAGACAACATTTGTTTTCAGTGTTCGCTTGCAGCCCAGAAGTACCTTGTATTGTTGAATTTTACTCTTCTCTACAGGAAGATCGGAGCACAGCTTTTGCTTGAGCAACCCACACATCTGACACTAAAACCATCAAGTCTTCAGGCAGCAGAAGCCCCAACTCTCCCATTTGCAGCCTTTGTCCATCCCTGGCCAGCAAGATTCATTGGAACAACATAGAATAAGAGCAATAGGAAATCTGATTGAGAAGGTGAGTAACCAAGGCTCTCAGACCTTAGGTCCACATTGGGCAGCAGACCGCCGTGACAAAGGAACAAAGATGTCATCCTGAGCATATTGGACTTTTCATAGCTGAATAGTCAGCCAGGCCATTGCCACTTGTCTTGCTCTCTGTCTCTTGCATGTCTGGCTTCAGGAGTTAGATGGAGTGGATCTAACTCCCTTATGGATATGACTTAGTCAAGTCACTGGGACACATTCTGACATCGTGGTTTCTACTCCCCAATGGGAACAGGACACTTTGAACATCCTTGGTTAAGGCTTTAGCCAAATCTTCTGGGAAGAATTGTTTGGACAGTTCCCGTGGACTTGGCAAAAGTAAAGAGTCTAGAAAATCTCATTCGCACTAGAAGTTGATATCCTCCCCGTATGACCTGACTCTTTCTAGCCATGGCAACAATTCCTTATTTGCACCAATACTCAGAATAATTCCTTGTAGCACTGGTTCCAATGTCCAGAGCCTTATACAAAATGTCACCACCAGCACCTGCAACAGCAGGTGCCTGCCCACAGAAGAAGACTGCATTGGTCAGAGTTGCAGCTGAGGGACATCATGATATGTGTTGTATGTACTCACAGCAGAGGTAGACACCTCATGAGAACAGACTAGAATGTCTCTGAGACAGTCCCAAGCCCTTACTGTCGGGAGAGAAGGAAAAATGTCAAAGCAGAGCAGACTGGATCTCCTTCTGCAGATCTTCTGCAGAATCTGCCTCTGCCAACTTAATTTGACTGGATGCTTCCAAGATTGAAAATTTAATCAAAGCAATATTTCAGTTGATCAGCTGAAAACATTAAAATTTTTGCAGAACCAGTGTGAAAGGTTCCAATGCTCCCTGTCTACCATACTCCATCTCCATAGTCCCTTACGAGTTCCACTGGCAGAGCTGTTTCTGAGGCTTACAACAGTTTCTGGGACTCAATTTAAAACAGTTTGGTGAAAGAGTCCAGGATGTAACTTGTTTAATTTCTATGGAGAGTCAGTTATAACCTGGGTCATTTACTGGTACAGCTTACAGGAAGCACATCCATACAATGGGAGACACAATGAACTCTGAGGACTAGAAGAGTATGGATCTAGCCACTGGGGAGACTGTAACCTGGAGCAAGAGGTGAGCTGAGATGGACTGGTCTACCCAAGACCTTCCTCTGGCTCTCATTTCAATGATGTGCTTCCCATCACCATTATTTTGACATCCTCTGGCACGAACAGAGTTCAAGAAGCACTCTATCAAGGAAATCCCATTTACCATCATCATTATCCTTCGTTTTCTCAAGGACTGTGAGAAGTGGAAGCTGAGACCTCTTCTCTGTACTACAGTGTTTGCTGGGACATAACTTTTACCTGCTCCCAGGGCACATGCATAGGTAAATGTGTGCAGAAGCATCGACTACAGCTGGTGGTGCATTCCCTCAGCAAGGCTGAGCTTTACCTTATGTAGTATAGACTTTTGACTTTGTACCCAGTCAGTGTTCACCTGCATCACATTTAGGTTCATTTCTGAGGGCAGGCAAAGGAGGCAGCTCTCTCACCAAAGCAAGAAAGTAGAGGCAATGGGAGGACGTGATTCGATGCTGATCACTTTTCATTATAGTTAGTTAACTGGCATGAGAAATTATTTAGGTTATCTGGTATTTTATTGGGAAATTTGGAATACTTGGATACCCTGGAGGGTATCCCTCTTCTAGGATTTTCAGTGGCTGGACCTCAGCTGATCTAGTACAAGGTCACTGCCTTCACAGGCAGTAGGTGATGTGGAGAAAGCCAGAGGAAAAAGCCCCTCTTGTTCCAAGGGAGCTCTTTGGAACTGAACCATATCACTGCTCATGCTGCACAGCCTTGTACCACTACTGTGGCCTTACTTAAGCAATTACCAGACATGGTCTGACCCTGATCACTGCCTCTGGACCTGATCCTGACCCAAGCTTGCCATCCCACATTCTGGCTCCTTGCTGGTTTAACAACTGCTCTTACCTGCCTGTTTTACTGCCCTTGACTCATTTGAGAATCAGTTGGCTCAGTTGGCTCTCACTGATCTCTGGCACATCCAACGTGATTTGGCTCTGCCCACATCTCCTCTTCTGATCAGGACCATACAGCAGAAAGCCAGTGATTTCAACAACCTACTGAAAGCAAAACCTACTACAATGCACATTTTCTTACAAAATACTACACAACCGGTTTTATGTGTGCATCAGGCAATATTTTACTGAACAGGAAAAAAAAGAGTGGAACAAGATTTTTTTTTGACCCTGAAAAACACAAGTACAACAGAAGGATGTTAGTAAGCATTTCCACTGTATGCTGGACCCCACTCACATGCACTCACACCTGCATCAATATGGGAATGACCCACTTTCAGCATATCAGGGTTAGTGTGGTGGTGACATAATGCTCTTGGCTTAATGTCCCAGGCATCTGAAATTTAGTTCCCAACAATTTCTTCTTCTCTTTATCCAAGAGGATATGTATATGCCTTTCCTGGAGCAATAAGTGCATGAATGTACCAGGACAAGCATTTAGAAAGAGTCAAGACCACATGAAAGGATGGGCAGCATATCCTCCCTGTAGCACTGGGCCAAGGTCACTGCCTTTCAGTGGGAAAGACAACCAGAAGGTCAGCAAAAGAACCACAGAACCAAACCAAAACATGTCAAAAAGGGAAAACTACCCAAGAAAATATTGGGCCATGAAAAGAAAACCAAACTTACAAATGAAGAGCTCTTTTCCTCTTACCACCCCAAGCACTAACCCCCAGGGGTTTAGTGTTTCCCTCACCATAACACAAACCAGGCCTCCGTGCTGGGAGCCCACGCAGCTGCTGCTCCAGAGGAGCTGGTGACTCAGGGATGTGCACAAATGCTTATGCCCTGATTGCTTTGGAACGAATCAGAAACAAAATGTGAACAAAAGCAAACAGTTATCTGGCCACAGAAATGGTGTTCACAGGAGTGTCTTGGGAGCTGTACTGGGAAGTGTGGGATATGTACAGCACTGTCAAGGTCCTGCAACACCATGCATATGGTTATACCACATGTGCCCCAAATAGCAGTGTACTCTGTGCTCCATGTGCTGGTTCACTTACACAGCCACAGGGAAAAGTGTTTCAGGAGACAGGGCTCAGGACACAATTTTGGAGCTCTGGCTCCAGGGCTAAACTGGGCTAAATCAGTAGCAATGCAAGTCTACTGGACAGGTGGAAAGAAAGAAGACCCAATACAGTGCTTGCCTGGAACCTCACACAGCTGGCTCTAGCTGTAATATTTGTCAAAAACCATGTCAGAGATATCTGCAGCTCCATCTGCAAGTAGCGAGGATGACATTGTACAGAGGAGAGCTCCACTGGTCCAGTGGGAGTAAAAGTTTCCTCCAAAATGCATAAAATTGTCTTTTCTTTCATTCTCATAACTGAGATTTTCAAGACAACAGTTTTAAGATAGCTCTTTTCCATAGAACACTTCCTTGAAAATAAGCAAAAAAGGTATAGCATAAAAGTGTTTAAAAATTAAACTAGCTGACAGGAACAGTTAAAAGATTGTTTCACTTCTCGTTCCACGAGATACTCATGGTGATGTGGGCAGTCATTATCTCAGTGATGCAATAGTGTCATTTCCATGCTATGAAATGAGTATCTTTGCTTCCTTCAGTGCAGGAAAACCTTTACTGGCAGATCAGCATGAATGGGGGATGCAGAAAAGGGTTGCCCACTGACTCAACAAGCCTCAGAGTTGCCCAACTGGTGCTTAGTATTCTCACCTGGAAATGCTCTCTTGTCACTCTGCGCAGCACACAGTATCCATTACAGGTCTAGGAGGGAGAATGATCTGTGCACAAACTAACCTCACAAACACAGTTTCCTGCTGAGATGGCTCATGTGTGTCTTTACCCTACACAGATAGCAAGTCATCCCCAGAAGCTGAGGTTTAGGTTGTTATTGGCAAAAAAGGGGGAAGACAAATAGAGCAGACCAGAAGATTTTGGTGGTGGGAGTACTCTTGAGATCGTCAGAGTTTGCACTGACTTTTCCTCAGTCCCATTAGCAGCCAGAGGGAAGGTGGAGAAGCCAGAATTGGACTGCAGTCACCTTTGCCAGAACACCACAAGGCAGTGAAGACCATAACATCATTTGAGGAACAATTTTGCAATGTGTAGTTTATTTTACACACACGCAGTGTTTTTGAAGTCAAATTTGCCCCAAAGATCTATGTCTATACAGGGCCACGTATTTTTTAACCCTATAATCTCTCCTGGGGAGAACTAGATTAGAAAGACATTCAAACGCTCAATTAACAAGTGTGTGGCTTTCCTGGGACAGCCATGGTGCAAAGGCTAACATCCTTAGAAGAAACTGGTTAAAACCTATTTTGTGGAATTGGACTTTACAGGTACCGTGAGCTGTCAAAGGGCAGACCTCTCAGTTTGGGTTTTTTAACTCTCACGACTGGAAACAGACCCTTTTTCCTGGGTGGTTTGTTTTGTTGCTTTTTTTTTTTTTTTTTTTTTTTTTTTTTTTTGGTTGGTTGGTTGGGTTTTTTCCCCCTTAAGGAGATAAGCAGGCTGCGTTCTCCCTCACAGAGCAAGAGAAGCTGCGCGCCGCAGTAACTACCACCTTCAGCCCGAGGCACCGCCGAGGCAGCGGGAGCCGGGGGCGCTGCGCGGGGCGGCGGCGGGCGCGGGCAGCGGCACCGCCCGGGCACTCCCGGCCGCGGCGGGAGGAGTGGGGGCTCAGGGGCGGGGCGGGCCGCCCTCGGGTCTCCCCCTGCGCCGGGGAGGATGCGGAGAAGAGGCTGCTGCCGCTTCCCTTCCCGAGAGCCTGCGAGCCGAATTTCCCGGGGTGTGTACGGTCAGCAATAAAAAGAGAAACGCGCGGTCCAAGTTAATTTTCCACCCCCGAAAGGAAATGCTGCTTCCTGTATTATGCAAGGCTGGTGCCAACAACACTGACACAGGAGTCTATTGTCCTTTTCACAAAGCCGTGGTGGGGAAGGGCGCCTGAGAAAATAGTCCTTTTGCAACAGCAAGGAGCTTTTGATCTTGGGGGGGTGGGTGGGGGTGGGAGGGCTGTGGAGAGAAAAGAGGGTGCGGCTGGGAGCTGGGAGCGATGCGGCGGCGGAGCAGGGTACCGGGGTGTCCTTCGCCGTCCCTTCAGCCCCGCTCAGGAATCCAGGATGCGCAGAAGTGCCTTCAAATATCTTTCCTCTTCCATGCAAAGCGATCACACGCTTCGGCCCCGCTTCCGATGTGTGCAAGCCGGAACAAAGACACCAGGGATTAGGAGCGTCTTCCTCCTCCTCCTCCCCCTCACTTAACCCCTCGGTCTAATGTAGATTACAAAGGCGGTCACCGGGAAGGAGCCCCAATGCCTTCCCCGTTAGTGCTGCGGCTGCACGGCGGTACCGGCGCTCCCCGCTGGGCCCCGGGCGGTGCCGGCACCTCCCGGTACGGGCGCCCGAGGAGCCGGGCGCTGCCAGCCCGCGGGGCTCCGGCGGGGCTGGAGACTCTGCATCCCCTCCGCGGACGGGCGGGCTCCCGCTCCGCACCGACCTGGGCACAGGGGACACGCTGCTCACGCCAGCTGCAGGTCCCAGCAGTTTCTTAGCAGGAAAAGATAAGTAACATCTGAGGAAGAGCCACGGTGTTTCCAAAAGCAGTTTGGGACACTTTCCTGTCCCAATGCTTTCCTGTCACAGGCTTTAAAAATATCGTGGCTTGCTTTCCCTTAAGTAACTAATAAAGTGGTCATATTCCTACTCTAGAAGGATCATGTCAGTCCAAAAGAGGGGGTACATAGATTCTTTTCGATATACGTGTAGATTCAATGTTGCTGATGCTATCCCTTGTTAAACAATTCTTAAAGAGTTAATCTCTCCTTAAGAGAGAGTTTGAAAGAACAATTCTTATTCTTAAAATAGTTCTTATAAACTTTCTTATTAGCTCTTATTAAAGGCGAGTTCCTGCCTTTCTTAATGGGATACAAAACCCATTTCCAAGGGAAGTCTATGTCCAGTAAGAGCAGCAGGGTCAGTCTCTCACTTTGAGTGTTTTCTGGCATCTGGCTGCCTGCAGGATGGAATTCGACTACTGACTGACAGTGAGTGGCTCATTATGAGAAAATGCAAATAATTTTCTTTAAATGTACCTGCTTACAATCAAAAAGAAAACATAATGTTCCTGTTCACACATGTAGATGGGCCGAGTTAAAGGAATTTTAGGGAAAGAGGATATGAGGAACCTTCAAGAATTATTTAGAAACTTTTCTGTATAAAAATAGAATGGGATTTCCTATGTCCAAAGAGCAGAGTCCTTAAAAAAAACCAAACAAACTAAAAACTAAAAAAACCCCCAAAACTCCCAAAAAAAACCCACCAAAAAAACCCCCAAAACAACACAACAAAAAAAATCCTAACCAAACAAATGGTACCCATTTTTTATGTCTCCTTCGTTGTGAAAGCATAACAGAACAAAAATCCCAAGGTAAAACAGATCATCCGGGTTTCCAGTAGCTTTCAAGGTGCTCGCGGCTGAGTACAGCTGTTTGTGAAAGGTGCTGAATGTCAGTGGTGGTCTTGCAACCCTGCAGTTTATTCATTCACAGGCTCCCTTGCCCCCCTTCACAAAGACCCAGGTTTGGGGTTTTTTACACACGGTTTGCAACACCGTGTCCAGCTCTGGTGCGTGGTCCTTAGCTCCCGTCTAAGGTGAGATAGTCAATTTGAACGCAGTCAGCATGCCGGCCCTCCGTGCTCCTTCCAGGCTTTCTGTAAAGGCCAGGAATGCCGCAGGCAGGAAAAGCTGCGCTCCTTCTGCCGGTGGTAGTGCCTGCCCTTCCCCCAGCCCTTAGATGTGGGCAATTCAAGTTTATCTCCCACCAACTCTGCCATAGACTTCTGTTATCTGGAAAAAGCCCCAGAGGCACAAATCCTTAAAGGCATTGAAGTGCCTAACTCCCATCAGAATGAGGGATGTAGTTGTCTAAATACCGCTGATAATCTACAAAGTTGCTCACGATTTGTGTAACAGAGATCACGTAAGTACCCGCAGTCTGACACAGGCAAAGCGCTAAACTTTCTTTTATTACTGCTGCTGCTGCTGTCGCTACTGCTGTTATTCAACATCTCTATACTCACAAGTCCAAGTCAGCAGTTAGGAGTCCACTGGGAGAAGTACCACAAGGAGAAAAGTTTCTGCTTACGAGATTTCACAGCCAAGAAACAGCTGAGGAAACAGCAAGTACGTCTGACACAGAAGTGGGGGAGATTGCCATGAGCACATGAGCACTTTACTACACCAGCCACCTTCTGCTTTCAAGGGGCTTTCAGGCTTGACCAAAGAAGTAAATTTGTAATGTTAAAAGTATGTCACTCTTGCCCCTCTGGTGGTGGCTGTTCACTGAGTATCAGACAATGCCTAAGGTAACATCTGTCACCAAGCCATGGAAAAAAAAAGTTAGCTGCCCGAAAACATCTGTCACCAAGCCATGAAAAAACAGTTAGCTGCCTGCTTGGGTCTCTGTTGGGAACAGGTTGGAAATGGGAGGGATCGTTTCCTTGCACTCACCCATGCCTGTATGCGTAGGATGTCGTCACGGCAAAACACAAAGTGCGCTTGTGATTTCAGAACCTTGGGAAATGGCCAGTCATCCGCTTTACACTGGACCCAGCCAGCAATGAAGCTAAGATGCCCATCTTTTTTGAGAGATGGATGAGGCTTATTTAGAGAGGAAATAGGCACAGTCCTAAGGGATAGGACATTCCAAATGAACACCTAAAAATAAACACTTTGTATTTTCTGTTCCCTGAAAGCTATTGTTGAAGTTGCCACAGAAATATTTCATAACTGTGAAACAGAAAAACACCCAAAACGTAATCTCCCCTCTACTTGGAATTTCTCAGAACAGTATTAGCTTTTTACAAATTCGGAGTGTTTGAAATTATCATTGCATTCAGATGGGGCAGATCCACAACTGTTCATCATTAATATGACTCAAAAAAAAAAAAAAAAAAGCTGCTGTTAAGAACACATCTAATTCAAACACTTTAAAATATATGATCCAGCTGAAGGTGTCAGCTTTGTGTTTGACTGCTTTGTGAAGGGTAAATGTAAGAAGTTAATATAAGAACGAAATTATATGTCTAATTTCACACAGTATGAGTGACTGGGACAGAAGATGTTTTCTCTTGGTGAAGTCATCAGACCCTCTGCAGACAAACGCATTGTTCAAACCCTTTCACTGTGTAACAGGCTGCAGTGTTAGAATGCACCACATGTGAGCAGAGGAACTACTGAAACCTATTTTCCAGTGTATTGTGAGGCTCCGGTGTTTGAGAAAGTCTGGGCTGTGCTCCATGCCTTTCCATGGCATTTAAATGCCCTAGTGAGCTCAGGGACATGCTGCTGACAAAATGACCATGAATTTACACTAAAGACTTTCCCTCTATTGCTTCTCATTTGGGTTCTCTCCACCTAGCCCTTATTTTCACGAAAACTTTAGAAATATAATTACCTTTAAAGCCCATTCCTTTGTGACAGTTTTAATTCAAATAGACCAATGGATTCCAAAGAGAGAAGAAAGTTTTTGTAGAGGTAGGAGCCATGTAGGTATTCATGTTGCTCATACAACTCTCATTTCTTTAAAAACAAAGCTAATTGCATGGATTGTTTGCTGTCACAGAACCTTATTCCCCTACTTTAGAGAATTTCTTCCAATTGCCAGCCTAAGTTAATTCCTATTGAGATTACATTTTCCTGGTTTCATGCTGACTTTTTCTTTCAAGCTTAACTGTTATTTACAGGTATTTCATGATGGTTCTACTAGCTTAACTGCTGTTTACAGGTATTTATTCCTTGATAAATACTTAGGTCAGACACAGAATCAACTTTATTTTTACTATAATTGACTCTTCTCACATGATAGAAATGCTTCCAATACATCAGTCTCAGTTTAAAATCAGTTTGGTCAAACATGCAAACACACCATACATTTTCATGGCAGCTTCACACTGATGGGTCACGACAATTCTGAGATTTTGACTACATCTTTTTTTTTCCCCCCTATGTCATTGCCAGTATATGACTGCCAAACTTATAGCAGATATTTTTGAGGAATTTGCTCAGAACATAAGTCAATGTATTTTTCTGCTTCCTGGTTTCATGATTGACTCACAGGTTGACTCACAGACCATCGTAAGTTATTTTAATCATTATGTACAAAAATAATAAATGTTGACAGTTGGTTTTATTGGGGATTTTCTGCTATGTCACACATTTATACAGATAACTTTGTAATGCGAGACTTGCAAATATAGGAAATGAAGTCTAGATCTGGCCAAGGAAAGAAATAAGGGCTTTCTGCAGAAAAGAATATTGCAAGATAAACCAAAACAAGGCATACGGCTGTTCAAGGAGCTAAACTCCTAAAAATGAAACTGGAAGAGTGCTTCCACCACCAAAACTGCCTACTTTTTCAAAAGACAGCTACACAACAGAAACAAAAAGCAAGGTGCTTGCAGAAATCCAGTCTATTTAAAAATAAACAGGAGGATCTGATAGTGAATGCTTTCATTTGTGCTTCACAAGAAATGGACCTGTTTGCATTTCTGTCTCTCATCTAAGGTAAGGATCCTGAAGCTATTTCAGGATAGCTCATTTCAAAAAAGCAACAGATGAACTTTTGCAACATTTTGAAAATGAGAAACCTACTCATTTCTGAACCAGTCTACTTCTCCATAGTGACCACATGTACTGAGGGCATGAAAAGTCTTTGCCAGCTCTGTCTGACCAGTGCTTCTCAAAGAACCATCATGAAATATTCTGCCCTGCTGAGGAGAGGAATCATCAGATACTCCTTTGTGTTCTTTAAGGAACCCTACCACTTTGGCTGCCACACAGGGCCAAACACCGATGTCTAATCTGACCTGCAATAAGCTGTGGCACGTGAGCTGTCCATCCAGAGATGAATGGCTCCAGCAAGCCCAGGCCTCTCAGGAGCAATGGCCAGAATCCAGAAGGGATTCCCTGGGGTGTGTACAATGACCCGATGCCAATGTTTGGACAACTGAGTTCTCACTCAGGCTTCCTTCTTAGCATGTCTCAGGTATTTCTATCTTCTTTTCTAGCCAAGACATTGCTGAATGGTTAATATCTAGTATTTTCTAAGGAATTCATTTGCAAAGGCATTTAGGCCTAGATTTAAACTAAGCCCTTGTAATTGATGTTTTCTACTGTGTGCACACCTCTGAAGGCCTGGAGTGAGCCAAGAGAAATCACAAGCCACATGGACCAAAGTGGGCACCCAACCATAACTGCACCAAAGGATGCAGACAGACCTCAACTCCTCCTGCTAGTATTGTTAACCTTTGAAGTGGAAACACTAAGGAGATGGATGAGTTGAGTTGACTGAATAAAGCCAGCCTAGATCTGGAAACAGTACAGTCCTGCTTGGTTGATGTTATTTCTGAGCTAAAACACCCTACTGGAAAGTGCTCCATGGATTTGGCCTAGTTTCCACAAGGAGGCTCTACATTTTGGGTGCTTTTGTCTTGTGGAGATACAATCTTTTTTTTTTTCCTTAGGTTGTTTTCCTAAGCAAAGGTGGAATAGCATTTAAGTTGGACAGCCTTTATGCTGCCTATTTCAGCAACCAAGTCTTGTTGAAGATGGTGAATGCACTTGCTTCATTGTCAACTAAAAACATACTTCCCAGAAGGCAGAAACACTGAAACACTTTCTGCAAAAATGCTTTGGTTTAAAAGCTCTGACACTGGTTCTCTGGTCTTTCTTTAGGGTGCTGAAAACCTTCTTCTGTCAGTTTATTATGCTGTCTTGCCAGGAAATCAAGATTTTTGGGAAGTATCCATTCCATGCCCACTTAATGTTTTTCACAGTGAAGTAAGCAACAATTTAAACCAGAAGTAGTAAGTAACTGGTACTGATTTCTACTGCTGAAATCTAAATCAAACACAGCTTCTACTTCCTTACATAAACCTTTGATGAAGCTCCTTGTTATAAGGGCTTATCATAACACATAAGGTATTCTCAAATATATTTATGCCGTGGTTGCCTAAATGCTGTCCTTAAACCTATAAAACTGGATGAGGAACTGCTGCTTTTTTTCTCCCCTTCCATTTAGCACTCTGTTTCAGGGCTTGTCAATGTTCAAAGAATGCCCAAACCTTCAGGCAAAAAAGACAGTCGCTAGTGGGGTTGCTATAGTGCTTTTCACTTAAATCAGTGAAAAGTTGGCTAAACTGCTTTTATGTTTGTTTTCCCTTGATTCATTTCACTTGCCTGCCTGAGTGCAGAATGCTTGTGTTTCCCTGGCTCACACATGGAAATTAAAATTACTCAGTGGTTTACTGTTTCCAAGATGAAAATTAACCCACAAGCAGTAGCTTGAAGAATTGTGGATGAGGAACTAATATTCCTTTTAGAAATTGAATCTCTGCTTCCCATATTTGTCAGCAGTTGTTTTCTTTATTCTGCTCTGGGTAGTACAGGAGAAGGCTTGTCTGCCTCTGAACAGTGTGTAGCGCACTGTCAGATGCCACAGTCGCTTTGGTCACATTTCTTTGCCATTGTGTTTACAACTTCCTTTTATTTCAGAGAACAGAGACTTAATGATATTTCCTCACTGAAACCATCAGGACATTTAAGTATTCCCCCATAAGTTAATCCTCACCTGCATCTTTCTATTTTTTTTTTTCTTTTTGGCATCTTTCACTTCTATTGTGCTGGGAAACGTGACAGCGTATAGTATAGCACACTGTTTCATTTTCAGTTGGCACTCTTTAAGAGTGTTTTGTCTATAGTTTCATGCTGTTGGGTTCTATTTTTAATCATTTCCAAGGTCTCATTTTATTTGGTGTGAATTTGCAATTCAGAGGGCTGCTGATCTGAAAGTCCATTTCACTGTTCTCTCCTTCACAAGCGACTTCTTCTTTGCTGACATTTTCCATATATTTCTTCTCTCTTCTTGCTAGCGCTTTGGTTTTTTTACCTAATAGAGACTTTTAACTTTATCCAGAGGGTGTATTACTTCCTTTTATTCTTTTCTCCTTTCACACTGTCCTTATATATCAAGACTTGAGTTATATGTGCTAGGAAATCAATAATTCTTATTGAAGCAGCTGAAAGGGACCTGGCATCTTCCTATCTCTTTGAAAGAAATATTGAAATATTGAAATACAATTTTATAAAAAAAAAAAAAGTCTGTCATGGAACAGAAAATAGAGTCCTTGCCATCTGGCTTAAGTATCATAACAATAAATTTATCTTCTTTTCAATCTCTCTTTCTAATTGCTGCAATTACAGAAGGAAAATGTCCAGGTCATAATTCACTTCAGTCTTTTAAATGTTAATGCTTTAAATATATAAGCCTTTAAATTTTTTTTTAACAGCTTTGTAGAGTAGTTTCTCAAAGCTATCACACAGACCATTTTCCAGAACACACCAAAACATAATTTTGTGCTTTTCTACTTTGTGTTTCCAGCTACTAATTAAAAAAAGAAAACATGAAGTGTGTTGACAGACAGCACTGAGCTTGGTCACAGTGACAGAGAAACAATAGTAATGTGATTGCTATAGAAATTGAGGCAGTCATTAACTAATCACAGGGAAAGAAAAATAACACTAGCACCAGAATCAAAGGATATAACAGGAGTTAATGTTGCAGAAACAGGAAAGATTTAAAAAATAGTCCCATAAAAATCAACTGATTTGGTGATTTGACAATTAACAGCAGGCAGATGAATCAATCTTCTACTTCTGTTAGTGTATTTTTCTAAGAAGAAAGATGGAGATAAAATATTTTTCTTCTCCTCATACTACTGGAAGTTGATGGAAACAACTAAAAAAGAAGTCATATTTTTTTATTCCAACCCCAAAATTTCATTTACCCATTGCAGTTAGCAACACACCCCTGAGCACCATAAACAGAACTTGCAGAACAGGTTACCAGCACAGGACAAGAGAAAATTTAGAAAAATTACCACAATTTATACAAACGTGGATTATTTTAATCCCTACTTACCTGCAACCATTTACCTTTTCGTAATTTTTTAAAAATTATTTTTAAAATTATTTTCTTCTTTTTAGAAAAAGCTCAAGAACAAAAGCTATACACCGCTTTCCAGCCAAGAAAGACTGGAGTCATTTATTAAAGACTGGACCCATGTTGCTGCTGAATCACCTCCCTTAACCAAGCCTGACTTTCTTATTCAACAGGATTTTATTCAACCAGCCAGAATCAAAGCCATTATTGAAGGACAAAACACAGCTCCTGTGTCTTATAATTAAAGGAGATTATGGCAAGCCCAGACTTCAGTAAATACAAAAGCTGGTAACAAACTTATCTCACTGTCTCTATTGCAACGTCTCAAAGGCTGACTAAAGCAATGCATCTTTAAAGTAGTGGATCATAAAGCAATGCTGAATATTCCTCTTGGTCCATGGACTTTGGTGGAGGAGCTGGGAGAATAGTCACATAGTACAAGAAGTAGCCATATAGAAAAGAAAACAATCATAACATGGGCTTCTGTATCCCTGCAGGATCTTGTCAGTAACCAAGCTGTCCTATGTTAAAATGCTTATTCAGGAAAGAAACACGTCTATCACAGCCAGAATTTCCACCACTAAAGTAGTGGTGGAGAAGGGCACCACTGGGCATCCTAACCATAAATGCCCAACAAAAATCGATTAAGTGGATCTGGTTTTCAAAAAGCAGCAGGGTTTGAAATTCAAGACTTCTGGAGACAGGCATGTAAGCTGCCCACAAAATTAGGCAACAAAATAACCTCTGGCAATTGGTAAATGTAGTAGTTACTTCATCATTTCTTGAGTAGGAATGACAGGGGAGCCAGAATGACAGTACTATCAGGAGATGGGACTGCAATAGTGGGAAAGGCTGTAAACCACAGAGATACTGGTTAGGGCACAGAAACTGTTACACTAAGGAGGAAGAAACTTGAGGAGAAGTATAAAAATTCCGTCCCAGCCCACACAGTAACAGTAGAATTGCCCTAACAATCTTGCCACTATAAGTAGAAATTGCTTGATCTCAGACTTTCAGACCATTAACAAAATAAATATAAGTAAAAGGATACAAAAATGAAAATGGAGTGTACACATTTTTTAAGGAAGCTTAGAGGCTTTTGTTTTCCTGATCAGCCGTTGGATACACCAAATGTAGCCTCACAGCCCGCAGCCAGCAATGTCACAGTCAGCCTCCAGCCCTGCCCAATATCACAGTGAGATTCAACCCAGCCACACTGAGTGCAGAAGCACCTTGCACCAAGCTCCACCTGCAGCTGTCCCTCAGGACTAGCAAGATGTGGTCTTCTGTCCTATAACATGCCTGCAAAAGAACAACGTTTCTTTAACCCTGATGAAACTCTTTAAATCTTGATTTTTTTCTCCTTCTGACTTGAAGGCAGACCAAACACATTACATGCAAAAAGTACATTTCTGAGAGGAAATTGGGAAAAGTATTCTTAGAAATTTACAGTATCTTCTGCTGAATATTTTTGTGATTATACTGACTTCACTTTTTACTATTTGGTATGACTTCATTCCCCATTCCCTTTCACTCTAAATAATGTAACTTACGGTTCAAGATCTATCTGCCTATGATGATTTCATCTTTCTGTACACTCTGTAGTGCATGTAAAATTGTGTGATGTCTCTGTGAACACTTTGGCAAAACTCTAGCAAGTTTATCTTTACATTCCTTTTCCCATTGAAACTCATCCTTCCAAAGCCTTTCAGAGCAACAGTGCAATAGGGAGGTATTAAAATACAATTATTTGGAAAAAAAAATTACCATCAAAATGTTGGTGTTTTTTCTGAACAGAAAGCAGAAGCACAGTCTACTTAACAGCCTAATTGAGGGATTAATATGGAATATATATTACCCTTTCTGCTTGTGGACTTCAAGTCTTCCGACAAAGACTTATAAGCATTACACAGGATAAAAGTCTGTAGTGAGGCTTTTGTCTTAGCATCAATACACATTTCCTTCCTTCTAAAAGTGCCAAGGATTGACATTGTTAAATGAATTTAATGGAAGGCACAAACATTCCTCCTTTGGAACATAGGACATAGCTACCTACTGGGTTGTCTGGTTTTAGATATCTGTGGTTGAAGCAATTTTACATAGCATATCTTTTGGGGTCAGAATGAAAAGAAGGTAAGCCAAAAGGAAGTGGGAACTGAAGTAAGAGGTAGGATATGGCCTCAGAATAAAAGAGATCAGCACAGAGTATTTTTAGATGCTTGGGAATGGAGCTCAAAAAAAAAAATAAAACCGAGCAATCAAGGACACTGCTTCCCCTTCCAATCACACACACACTCTCTATATTGTATCTAATCACTTACAGTTATGGAGTCATTTCCTTAGGAGTTCTAAGGGAATCACGTTTGGATTCCAAAATGTGTAAGCAATGCATTAATTTGATACTACAGAAACTTGCATGGGAAGTCCTTGACCAAAACATTCAGCACTACAAGTACAGCCTCATTCTTTCAGTCCCTTCAAAGTTTTCCACCTGGTATGTTTTTCAAGGATGCATATTAGCTTAGAAAATAAAGAGAAAAGATATTAAATTAGCTTTAAACTGATAATGAATCATTGCATGACTTCATTGTCACACTAAGAAATGTATTTCAAGACAATTAAGAGGAATCTTGACTAATTTTATTGTTTCTGAGAAAAGGCCTGTAGAAGGAAGAGTGGGTGGCTGAATAAGATCCCACAAAGTATTCTGGATTTATGACAAAAAGGCAAATGCATTGACAAGTAAAATTGAAGCTCAGTGTATTATCACTCAGTCACACACTGAGAAGCACATCTGCTGACACAGAACATAGAAAATATCTGAAGTGTATAGTACAATGACAAGTAAGACCTTATAGAAGCAGCAGATTTAAAATCATTACACATAAAGGGAAAAAATCAGGTAACACCCACAGAATCTGGCATTCATGCTGTCACTAGGACAGACAGAAACAGAAAAAAGATTAAGCCATTTGAAAAAAATTACTTATGGACTGAAGTGTAACAGCCGTATTTTATTTGTTAGTAGTAATATCTGAGACTTCACCTTATTGGAAAAATCAGTATAGTTTTGAATGGCTGCCCTCTGTATGAGTGATAATCCAACTGTACATATGTTACAACAATTCAGGCACTGCAGTAATATATACGGAGAAGTAATGATTGTTATTTCACTTTTAAAAGTCGCTATGCCCTAGGGCACAATTAACAGGCAATAAATTCCTACATGCTGCTGAAGTTCAGAGATTAGTGTTTGCCTGTCAAAGCATGGAAACACATTCACACCTAATAAAAAGGGACTAATTAGCTGTTTAAATAATAGGAAATGTCAGTCAGAGGCCACAAAAGGCTATGAACAATAACTAAACCCACCCCCAAAACACTGACACGTGTGTTTACAGACAAATATAAAGCATTCAAAAGAGCATTAAATGTTTGCCAAGTCATCCAAAAAAGAAGGAACTTTATTTAAATAGTGAAAGCAAAAGTTAGTGCTAGAAACTCACCGGAGAAGGGCATGTGTCAGTCACTCAAGTCTGTGCATTCCTTCACAGACTTATTTAGGAAAATCTTGTACATAGTGGGCAGGGATTCAGTGAGAGTTTGGAGCATTAGAGATCATTAGAATAGTTTTTGGCCTTGTCTGGCCATGGGATCGCAGGTGAATCAAAGAGCATGTCTGAACTCCAGGCCAGGAAACTCTATTTGATAGTGGTCAAGGATGAAAAACTGGATCCTAGCTACTCCTGATGTTGAATTTGTACATCCAGATATCTGATTAGTTTTTTTAGACTACTATTCTGTTAGCTTTAACATCTTCTAGTGTTCTACTCCCTTTTCCCCCTATTTTTCTCTAGCTTTAAATGTCAGAGAGGTCAAAGCAGTCATTAACCAGCAACTATATAAAGAGACTAATAGCATAATTTCTGATTGATTTCATGGTTTGGTCTTCTACACAGTGCTTATAATCTGATAAAATGAAGCTGTATCACACAAAATTGAACCAACACTATGAAGACATACCTTTTTTGCTGGTGCAAATCCCCAAATGTAAAACAGGTGCACCACAAATTGATTTTTGTCTGAGATATTTGAGTTTGCCAAACTCAACTGAGCACATCCCTTACCCAAGGCATTCAGCACCTTAGTGAGAAAAATTTGTGGCTCAGCAGAAGTACTTGGAAGGCATACATTAAACTGATATGTTGCATTAAGCAGTGACAAACTAATGCATAAATAATCAAATACTGTTTTGAAACTAAAAGGATTTTTGAACCAAAGTTCAAAGGCAATCAGTGTTTGACAAATTTGTGGATCTTTCCCATTCTGATTTTCTCCTTGCTAATGGCAGGAGTCAGCCCTCAGGCCGAGAACAGAAATGATCTCACATGGTTATAAATAAATGCAGAACCTGCTTAGTGTTTGCAATTTGTGCCCTCTCTTCCATGGTGCTTGCTCTGCATCACTATTGCTGTGCAGCACTGAACGAGAGCTGCACCAGAAAGAGCACAGCCCGCAGACTGAGCAGAGGGGAGTCCCGCTCTGGTCAGTGTATGTGAGAAATCTGATCTGTTGTGCCCAGTATGGGGATCTTCAGTACAAGAAGGACAAGCTAGACCAAGATCAGTAGAAAGGCTACCAAATGTTTAAGGGGGTAAGTACATGACATGAGAATGAAAGAACTGGGTTCACTCAGCTTGGAGGACAGAAGCCAAAGGAGAGATCTGATTGCTGTCTACAACTAATTAATGGGTGGCTACAGAAAATAGATTCTTCTCAGAGAGAAAAGTTGCAGCTGGGGAGCTGTTATTAGATGTAAGGGAAAAATCTTCCTAATGAGGTGCCTAGGTGGGAGAAGAGGCTGCAGCAGAATCCTCATCCTCAAAGGTACTCAAGGCCCTGACCTACACAGTAGAACTTCAACGCTGACTCCATTTGGAGTGGGGGAGTGGGCTTAGGCCAGATGAGGTCATAAGATCCCTTCAACTGGAATTATTATATGATCATTTGATTTACAGGCTCATGAGAGAAACACATGCTGAAATCCAGTTTAGTTTTAGTAGCATTTAAGTTTCTATTTGAATTATTGTTGAAGCAGAATCAAGAGGGAAATATAGCTGCAGGACCTAGAGAAATACAGTGCCAATACACAGGTTCCAAATAGTTTGAAAATGGGAAGGATGTTCTGTCTAGCCTGCCAAAGAGATAATTTATCATTTCCAGCCATTTGTAACAGACTCTTTTGATTTGGGCAAATATCTTAATCTCACTATAAATCAGCTGCTGATTTATTAAATAAAAGGATAAATCTGGTAATACTTAGATATTTGTGAATCCTTCAATAATACTGAAAGAAAGTGCACAAGTGGATTCCAACAGGGCAAAGTAGAGGGTGCATTTCCTTAAGTTCTGATTAATTTAGATTACTGTAAGACAGGCTGTGCCATAAGAGCATCATGGACAGCAAAGCTGGGAGGTTTAGCTCCAGGAATCCATCATGTAGACATCTGGATTCGGTTATTACAGTCTCACCCAGGAAGATATGATGCAAAACTTCTTCCTCAAGCCTTCAGATGTAGCATTAATCAGAACATAATAAAAAGTAGGATGGATCTTTCTTTTCCCGAGGGTCTTAATAACTGCACGTGGTGATGGGGTTTTTCAGCACTGTTGCCAATAATACATTGACAAAACCACACTGTAATCTCTGCATTAAAAAACTAGATCATTAAAATCACACAGCTGTCCCAAGGACTTCCAGGAAATAAACTTCCGGATGAAAAAAAAAAAGGTTCTAATTAAACTTGGGTTAAATATGAATGATTCCTGGGAAAAAATATCTCTGGAACTGTCCAAAGACAAGTACATTGACTGCTTACAAGCACAGAGATCTTTGCAAGTTCTTTAAGCAGCAGCAATCTCATTGCACTGCACTCTTTGAATGCCATGATCACCACAAGAATGAGCCGTGACTTCTTCCATGTTATGCTTGGTAGACACTACGCCCTAGACTTCCAAGTGGTGGTCTGCCTGTGTTCTCCACAAATCCCAATGCGATTATTCCGCACGTGAGTCAGCAGGTGAAGCAATATAACAGAAGCAAAAGTGAAACTCTACTCACAAGCCTGAGTTCAGTAAAAGAAAAAATCTATCTTGGAGTGAGATTCTTCTCCCAACAATTTCATCATTGATATGGTAAGGAGTTGTCTCAAAAGCAAATTAATCTACCAACTTACCTGCTCCCAAGATTAGTTTCCTAACCTTGCTTCTAGAATGTCCCATCTCAGCTGTCTCTACTGACATCTTCCCTTTTGACATTCTTCCTGGAATTCAGTTAGCCTGACTTAATTTAGTTAGCTAAAGATGATTATAGAATCATTAGGCTTGAAAGGACTTTTAAGATCATCGAGCAGCACCATTACCCCAGCACTGCCAACTGTATCACATCTCCAAGTGCCACATCAACACATTTTTCTAATGCTTCCAGTGATGGTGACTCTACCACTTCACTAGGGCAATCTCTTTCAGAGTTTGACAATCCTTTCAGTGAAGAAATTTTTCCTAATATTCAATCTGAACCTCCCTGGCTAGTTTGAGGCCATTTCCTCTTATCCTCTCACTTGTTACGTGGGAGAAGAGACTGACCCCCACCTGGCTACACCTTCCTTTCAGGCAGTTGTAAAGAGCAATATCTCCCCTGAGCCTCCTTGTCTCCAGGCTAACACCCCCAGCTGTCTCAGCTGCTCCTCACAGGACTTGTGTTCTGGACTTTTCCCCAGCTTTGCTGCCCTTCTCTGGACATTCTCCAGCCCCTCAATGCCCTCCTTGCAGTGAGGGGCCCAGAACTGAACACAGTATTCGAGGTGTGACCTCACCAGTGCCAAGGACTGGGGACCATCACTGCCCTGCTCCTGCTGGCCACACTATTGCTGACACAAGTCACTCACTGGCCTTCTAGGCCACCTGGGCATAGCTGGCTCATGTTCAGCGGCCATTGATCAGCATTCTCCTTTCCTTTTCCACTGGGCAGCTTTCCAGCCACTGCCCTCAGTCTGTAGCACTGCCTGGGGTTGTGACCCAAGGGCAGGACCAAGTGTTTGGTCTTGTTGAGCCTCATACAATTGGCCTTGGCTCATCAACCCAGCCTGTCCAGAGCCCTCTGCAGAGCCTTCCTACCTATGATACCACATACTGACTTACACTTATAAACAAGTGTCTGAATTCCCAAGGGCATTTTAAATCCTCAGCTATGATACAAAAAATTAAAGGTTGCAGGGCTGGTCTACAAGCTCAATCTCTTGACTTTTCTTAAGCTTGAAGTATAAACATCTTACAGTAAAAATGATATTTTCATTCTCTATATGTACATTACCTAGTAGACTGTGACCCTTGTCTTAAATTGTGATGCCTGCATATTTTGCACAAAGAGAAATAGCTAATATTGATAAACAACATTTCTTTACTTTTTTAACTAGCAGAAAAGCTGCATGGGAAGAAAATGCCCTCTAGCTTAAGAAACCAGCAAAATCTATGTATTCATAGATAAGTAAAATCCTGGACATAAAATTATCACAATCCACTGTCATTGCTTGCAGACCTTAATGAACAGATGTGATTCAAATTCTTAGACTACATACTGATTGGCTCTTGGGAAAATCATAAGGTAGATTCAAGCAGGTAAGAAAAGAAAATATATCACTGCAACTTGTCACCTGCTTCTGAATTTCTACAAGGTCTTAGGCAATCCCAGTGAGCTGAAGTGTGTGAAGCATGTGGGCTTTCTTATGCCGCTGCCTGGTTTCCTCTTCCTTGAGAACAATGGTATGAATGGGATTGAGAGGGCAGGAGAGCATCCAGCCCTGGAGGACAGCTATTCACTCTGCTCCAGCCAGAGGCCTGTCAGCATTTCCACTGTTTCACACGAGTCCCAACTTCAGACAGGGATGACTTCATTTTAACCACTTTTCTCACATTTAAAAAAGTCAAAATTAGTCAAAACAAAAACAGCAACCATGTGTGCTCAGGGATGTGAGCGGAGAAATAAGGATAAACAAATCTGCTCTCTTGCATATCCTACCAGCAGTTTGTCTCAGCATGATCCTTAAAAACAGCAGGGTGCCTAGCCTCAGCTTTTATCAAATAACATTTATAGGACACCCCACATTCCCTACCCGTGGACCACAAAGAATCAACAGGGAATGAATAGGCTGTCTTTATTCTTGAAATGTTAGGGTCCAGCTTACTCAAAAAAACCCCATGATCTATTTTATTTTGTTTTCTTGTGCTTTATAGCATGGGAAAGAATGGATGAGCAGTGACCCACACAGGCTTACTTATGAAAAATTATGGTTCATCTTACAGGCATGTTTATGAAAACAACTGTGTTTAAGGACAAATACCCCTCAAAATCAGTTCTGCATCTGCATAGGCACAAGAAGGAAGCTGTAAAGTCTCTTTCACGGGAATGTCAGCTCTTCAGTGTAGGAAGAGCAAATGCATGCTCTAGCATGTCTAGACAGATGTGTCCAGGGCTGTTGTCCCTAGACAGCAGAGGACATATAGCCTTTAAAGAGGACAAAGTTTGGCTTTGCTATAAAAGAACAAGCCACTTCCTGGAGAGGAAGATACAATGATTTTTTAGGAAAATGCAGACACATTGTGGGCTCCACAGAACAGTGATCTAGAGAGGAAGGAAGAGGCTACAGAGTGAGGACAAAACATTACCTACCTTCAAACTCTGTAATTAAGGCTCATAGCCTGTTATAAATGACTTCTTGTACAATCTTCACCTAGATGACAAGAAGCAAATACTTTATGTCTTTGTTGTTTTTCTCTTCTGCTTCTCCCCTGCTTGAAAAGAACAACCTGCTTTTAAAGTATGCCTGTAATATGGATTTCACTGCTAGTAAGGAGGAAGGCCAAAGTGGAGTATGCATTGCAAGAGAAGAAAAAGGCTCAGTGCTCAGGAAAAGATAAAGAAAGTAAGAAGATATACAGATAACTTGATAATGCATGCCATGTCTTCATACTTAGACACTGACTCCCTGGACTTTCAAAGTTTCAAGGAAAATCTGGCACTGTTGTGTTCACAGAATTCGTGCAGAAAATAGGAAATGTTTTCCAAAATTTTAATAACGTAGTTTGCAAAGTCAGCAAGTTATGTTTTACTACAGGAAAATTAGGAAAAGCAAGAAAAATATGTGAGTGGGAGACAATGGAAAACTGTTTTTTAGCTTTCTTGTTTCAGTAAGTAAGCACATAACATCCTTCCTTTGACTACAAGACAGCTATGTTTTCTTAATATTTTATTGTGAATAAACACAGATGGAGGTTCAAGGAGTTCTCTTCCACAATTATTGCTGTGGCTTTTAACTGCTGAATTGATGTATTGGGTCGAGTTTCTTTTTTCATAATTTTTCAAATAATAGAATTATTTTAGCAGTATTACAAAAGGCAATGTATTATCATAACTCAGTAGCTTGAATTTTAAATGCTAGGAAAGGAAGTGGGGGATAGGACAGACACCAAATCCTTTGAACAGAGAAATAATCCTGAAATCTACTCTTCTCTTTCTTATCGCCTAACATTCACATCTTATTATGTTCAAATATGCCAGACAGTAGTTAATAATAGATAAGTGTATCTAGAATGAGAGCCAAACACATCACTTCATGCTCTTTATCTCTGTAATCTTTCCTCAGAGGAATTCTCTCCTTCTGGAATTTGGGGCAACTTTTCGGGAAACCACAGTGATACCAAACTCAGTAAGTTATCAGTCCTTACAACATGTGTGAGTTGCCACTGGAAGCAGAGCAGATGAAGATATCAACTGACAGCAGATTTTTTCCCATCATATCTGTCATTAGACTAAAGAAAATATGAGCTCATGGCATATTAGGTATGAAATGAGGAATGAATAATTTCACAAGCTTTCAGGAAAACTGCCAGAAAACAACATTGGGAAATGTGGCATTGAAGCAGAATAGTAGATTATTGCATTAGCCTCTCACTGCCAGACTATGAAGCTATCTGAGATCCCAGAATCACAGAATCAGTTAGGTTAGAGAAGACCTCTGAGATCACCAAGTCCAGCCTTTAACCAAACACCAGTTTGTCAACCAGACCATGGCACTGAGTGCCACAGCCAATCTTTCCTTAAGCACCTCCAGGGATAGTGACTCCACCATCTCCCTGGGCAGCCCAGGCTAAATAGTATTATTTAGTCCTTAATTAAATATTTAATTAATAATTATGACTTCCAACCCCCCATGGATGCATTGGTGGGCTCCAGTTTGTAGACCTTCAGGAATGTGTCTCAAAGAATGGGTATCTTTTTCAGTCTGTCTTTGAATACCACCAGGAATGTGCAGAAGCACATATTTTAGTCTGGATCTGAGCACTGCTTCAGAGAATAAACAAAATGTGTTGGCAGGTTGAAATAAATAAGAGTAATGCAAAATGCTAAGTACACTGGATGTAAGTACAATTGTCTCTTTATTTAAAGATTGGAAAAATTCTTATTTTTAGAGTTTTGGAAGCACAGTGGATAGACTGGCAAACTGTAGTTACTGCGTTTGTATGGTGAAGCCTGGAGCTTTAGTCTTGTGCTCATAAAAATGGGTATGAAATAAGACAGAACAGAAGCATAGTCAAAAATATCTACCATTCAGAGAGAGAGAAATTTGTTGAAATAGCTTATCACCCAATCCCAATACTATTTTTCAACATATAATGAAAAGTAGGTTGTTTCTCTTGGACACAGACCAGATCCACTACAAGAAGAAAAATCTGGCCTCATTTAGCCAAATCTTGTGCACTGAGAAGCTACAATCCAGCACATCATTTAGGGTATGATCGTTATTTATGCTCTTTAGACATAAATATCCCAGAGGAGAAGGCTCCAGACACTCTTCCTTCCTCTCTATTTCAAAGGACGTTTTTGTCTTTTCAGGATGGTCAGTGTGCTATTCCCAAAGAAAAGCCAAAAGCTATAGCTTTTACTGCAACCAGCTTTAGTAGGAATCCAGAGGGAAAATCAAATTTGGAAAAAAAAAATAATCATAATTTTTGTGCAGATATAGCTGTTCTTGAAATTTAGTGTAAATCCAATTTCTAGCAAGGGCAGAGCCACAAAAAATGAGTATTCTACCTCAGTTTTCAAGCAGAATGAGAAGGTGTGACATCACAGCAAGACTGAAAGGTAATTTTGAAGAAATCTGTAGAACTGGAAACATCTGTTTCCAAGATGGGAGAAAATTTTTAAGAGCTGAATAACCAAAATGCCATAGTTTAGGTGATTTTCATCCTCAGTTCCCAAAGAATCAGCACAGTAATCACAAGTCTTACAATATGGGTTTTCAATAAATCTTACAAATATTGGTTTTATCTGTTAGTTTGTGGTACACTTAGGAGCTTTATTTAGAAAAGAGAGGGAAGGAGTATTTTAGATAGCAGTAGAATCAATAATCTGATTATTATAATATGCATAATTTTACAATAAACTTTGAAGGACAGTGTAATTAGGCATTGGGTAATTAGAAAATAACGTAGACTGAAAAAAATGTCAATTTCCAAGAGGAGGCTGTGTCATAGCAATAAAATATCCTTATTTGATTGTGAAAAGGAAGTTTTGAAAATAGGAAAGTACAGCTCTCATCTAAGCACAGTTTCAGTTTAGTACTTGACACATTATAAAGAAAAAGGTTTAAGATTGAGAAGAAGGGTGGTAATGGTAGGATTGAAATTTGAATGGAAGTTTACTCAGAAGGCTACAATGAAGTGCCTTGAAATGCAATGATTCAGCATATATTGGAGTTCATTGGGATCTATTTTTAGGATCAGTCTTATTTCATATTTCCATAGCTGATGGTCACTCAAGAAATAGTAATATGTTAATTAAAGTTAATGGTAGCCCAGAAAGCCATGAGGTCTGAAACCAGAGGAATATCAGACTAATCTCACATAAATGACATGAGAATAGTAGAAATGTAACAGAATAAAACAAGATCTCTGACTTGAGATTAAAAAAAGACTTCCCACAGGAAATTAAGTGCTTGTCAATCAAACATCTGAGATTAAGAGAAAGCCTGAGAAGCAGACTACCCTATGAAGCGCCAGTGTGAAGCAGCTATAAAACCCAAACGTGATCCTAAACTGTATGAGAAGAATTATATTATTTTAGCTGTGCATGCACTGATGTGACCTCATCTGAAGCCCTCTACAAAAGTTTGACTATGCGTGTTCACAATGTAAGACTGGAGTGTGTTCTGGGAAGGGATGTTGGGATTATCAAAGGAACAGATGATGCAGAGTTTTCATGTCCTCTTCATGAAGAAGAACCACATGAGCTAAAAGGCACCAGAACAAATAGGTATAAACTGGCTCTGAATGATTTCTGTCCAGATATTAAGTTTTCATGACCAGAACAATGAGGTTCAACACAACTTCTTGTAATAAGAACAGTCAGGGAAGAAGGAAGAGGAATGAGATCAAGTTAACTTAATATTCAAGTTTATTAAGATGTTATGAAAATAATTATACAGCATGGCTCTTTGTAACATCAGTGGGCAGAACTCTGTATGTCAAGAGGAGCCCTTGAATCCAAATATCGACCTCCTTCCCTCTCCTCATCTCCCTTGAGCTTGTATCTTGCTTTGATCTGCCCACTCTGATCCTTCACCACAAAGGTATTCACGCAAATTTACTCTCAGAGGAGGATATGACAGTCTGTCTTGAAATGTCCACTGTATATATTTCCCAAACCCTTTCAGGACTGTTTGCTTCTTTGAATAAATGGCTTGGGGTTTGTTTTTCCGGTAATCTTTCACAACTTAAAAAAGTCCTTCAGAGGAAGAAACCACACAAGTTTTCACAGTTAATTTGCATCTTCTTTGTTCCAGCCTAAATCTAATTATTTAAATTTCTTTCTTTTCTTTCTTTCTTTCTTTCTTTTTTTCTTTCTTTCTTTCTTTTTTTTTCTTTCTTTCTTTCTTTCTTTCTTTCTTTCTTTCTTTCTTTCTTTCTTTCTTTCTTTCTTTCTCTCTCTCTCTCTCTCTCTCCTTTTCTTTCCTTCATTCCTTCTCTTCTTCTTTCCTTCTATCTTTCTTTCCTTCCATTGAAGGTCACTCTGAAGCTGATCCACAATCTTCCTTTGCAAAAATAGAGATAAAACTAGAGAATTACCCAGTGGCATCATCTTAATTTGTTTCTTTTCTCTTTAGTTGCATTTCAGTATATTAAATACAGAACTTTCTACAACTTTGTAATGGTATGTTCTTCAATAACTGAAAAAAACTTGTATTGGCTCTTTGCTGCAATATTCTTTACTTAGTAAGTATAAAGTTGCCACTCTTTGGATTCACTGAGAGTTTCTGTCACAAGCATAGTCTGTCACATTTATAGTATGATATAAACTGAACAGGAAATCTCATTGTAACAAAGTTCCAGCAACACACAATCAGCATCTCACAGCAACAAACTGGAGCATAGGAGTATGATTCAAGCTGTTGGTATGACACATATAACAAAAAAATAATAATTCATGCCATGGAACAGGTAAGTAGCTCTAAAAACTCAGAATTAAGAGATGCAATATGAAGATCAAAAAAGTTAAGCCCATTATGTGGAAAACCTGCAGTAAGAAAGTATGAATAAAATTATCCATGGAAAATGTATACTCATAGTTTCAAAAAATAAAAAGTTTAAAATAAAGTAGGAGCAAAAAAAAAAAATTTGTGATACTCTATTTTCTCCTTAGAAACAATTAACTTCACCACCCTTCACAATATTATATTGTTGAATGCAATAAAAGCTTTTCCTGCAGAAACACTGGAATAGTTCTCCATTACAAAAACAATGTTGTTTTTTCTCCTTCAGTGAACTCCATTCTCCAGTGTGTGGGATCACTGCACCTGTGTGGAACTGTCTGTAAGTTAAGCAAGCCCTCTACAAGTGTCAGGGCTTGCATGTGAGCTTACTGTAAACTACGACCTCTGTCTACCTACAAGACAGAAAACTGCAGCTTTCTGTCAAAAATGACTCATCAGATTTAAACATAAGCCCAAGCCTGGCCAATGTTTGAGGGGCTCAAGACCTATTTGTGATTTTACTTGCTAAACCTAGGCACTGGCTGGCTCACATCCTGAGGAGTTCAACACATTGCTGCCTTTGAAGATTTGAGCCTTAACTATTCCTAAGCCAGACACCACCATGATATCTGTGGGCCTAATTCTTAAGTAGCACATTGTGGCTGGATGAGAAACTTTGTCACAATTTCACTTTTAAAATAACAGAAAATGCACATGGAGTATATTTTTGATTGACAGTTTCTTAGAGGGAAAATAAAAAATATTCTTAGTGATGCACATATTTTTGCTGAAAATGCCTGTTTTCTGTGCTAAATGCCAACTTTTCAGTTGGTGATTATGGGTTCATTTATTGTAGTCAGCCATAGGAGGAAATTAAGGTGACTTCTGATTATTTAGCTTCTTAATGGATGTGGTTATGAGTCAGAGCAGCGTCAGATTCCCCTTTTGCTGCTAGGCATTTTGGCAAACTCTTGTGGGATTTTTTTTTTTCCTGCACAGTAGCAGGACTAGGAAGTAATGTTCCATTCAATTCTTTCAGCTGTGACTACCATTAATTAAATTCAAGGTTTCCCGTAGGAAGACACTCTCACAGGAAATGTGCTCTTAGTCTCACCTATATGTTCAGAGTGGGTATGCTTCTGGGAGAAAAATCACTCCAGACTGAGGGGAAACACAAAAATATTTTCCTTTGAATTCTCATGAGGAACTTGATTTCAGACCAGAGGTCCTGACTACATGAACACTAGCTTGGTTAAACGTTGGACTCAGCCTGCAGGATTAGTTTAATAGTGTCACAGGGAAGTAATAGATCTTACTGAAAATAGTGGCACTGCGAGTGAAAAAGAACTCAAACCCAGGCAGGAGTATCTGAGCAAGGCTGACCAGAGGCGGCTGGCGAGTGCCGAGGGAAGCAGGCGCGGGGTGTTCGGGTACTGAGCATCCCCTAGTGACCGGCTCTCCCCGTGCAGCATCCTGCTCGTCTGAGTCTGCACAAAGAGCGCGGGGAAGCACAGACTCACGGAGTACAAACAACGGATTAGTACAAAAATAGTACTCCTAGACTTACAAAAGCACTGACAAGCTGCAAAGTAAGTCATCACTTCTAGAGAACAAGGACTCCTCTTAAATCCAAGTACATTGCTTGGATCAAAACACAACAGGTTTTCCTTGTCTGACCCACCAAAAAAGGAATTGAAGACAGATATATTATCTTTTCACTTAAATTTCACTGATGACTTATAAACCAGATAACTAAATGAGGGATTGTCAGTATTATTTTTCCACTACAGTTACATTATGTTTAAAAAGTTTACATTCATATAGAGAACCTGATGCTCCCTTTCTGGTCACCCATTGGACTGCTGGCTGCTTTTGAAAGATGAGGATGGGAAAGTTTTGACTAAAGAAGATCCTACAAACTGTAGATTTTGCTGGTAAACAAACAGGAAAAAATAAGCTCCTTCAGCAATATGTGGGTTTTTTTTTTTTCTTTTTTTTTTTTTGTCTCCGTGCAACAGCAACTTTTTTCTAAATACTTTCACCAGCTTCAGGAAAGGGTGGGTTAGAGACAGGGGTTTCCTGAGCCCTTTCAGAACATGGTTTTAACGAAGCCGTGTGTTCAGAAGAGCCCCTAGAGAGTCTTGTTTTGGAACAGTCTGACGCCTACACATTATTATCTTTGCTACGTTTTGCAGTTTTGTGTGAAATTTATTTTTAATCTTTAACAAAACATGCCCCTGTTTATCTTAAATTCAGAAAAGGTTTAATAATGTAAAACAAAATAACTTTTTAAATAATTAGATTTACAATGAATGCCAAACATAAAAGTATAAAGCAAGTTAACAAGAAAGGAGTTCTTAAAGATCAAAGAAAATGTGTTTATTTGATTTGATTAAAAACAAATAAAAAGTACTTTCACTTTAACAAGTTATAACTGACTGTTGACAAAAACCAGTGAAAGAGTTTCCCAGTCCCACAGAATAAAGGTTTTCTTCTGATAGAGGTTCACGTAGCCAGAACAGATTGCTGACACTGATACGTCAAAGGAATTATATTTTGAAAAGTGACAAAGCTGCATCAATATTAAAAAAAAACATGGATACAAAGACAAGCTTCCTTGGAGAACATACTCCTTTTGCAGCCTTTGCCTCACACAAAAAAATTTTTAGACTAGTGTTAGGGTTAGGTAGCAAAGGCTGCCCCACACCAGACTTCTCTACCCATGGAAGAGGAGATCTGCGGAAGCCAGCTCTCTTCTGGGAACTCTGCTGCTATGTTAAAGCAGATTTTGAACTAATGTTGTGCCTCTGTGTGACAACTTTTGAATCTACCTTTCTTCTGGAGGCTTCAGCAGGAAATGTACAGACCTCCCATGAAATGATGCCATGCTGGGATCCAGGCAAGAGAAAGCTAAGTAATTGAAATCAGAATTTGCTTTAGGTCAGGCTGTTTAAGACTCCTTTAATGAGTGTTTTTTTGTTTTTAATTCCAATTTAACTGATAAAAGACCATTGAACAGTATCATTTTCTTCAAAAAGAGCAAACACTCCCCCATTTCCAAAAGATAAAAGTGTCCATAGTCTAAGGATAGCTTGAATCTTTAATGAAGGTCCACAGCTAAAGCAAAGAGACCAGATTTGACCTTCCAAAAATGCTGCAGTAAAAAATATCCAGAAAACACATGAAACAGTCATACATTTCAGACCTCCACTACACAAAGTGATGAAAAAAAATTCTCAAAAAATCCCCAAAACATTTGGAGTTTATCTTTAAAGGCAACATGTGAAATTCATCATCCTAACTTTATGGAAGTCACCAATTTAGAGGAGCCATAGTTATTTTCACACTAATTTTAAGGCGCCCACATCCTCTTAAAAGAGTGTTCCCAGACAAGAAGGCCCCTTTAGCTGCATCTCACTTTCTATCTGCTTCTGAGCTGTCAAAGTGCTCATTGCTCACCATGGGCTCTCATTTCTGGTCCCAGGTTTGGTCAGCCTGACAATTGCTTGTGCAACTCCTTTGTCTTTGCAGTGGGGCTGCATCACCCACTGTCAAGATGGGGGACCCCATCACCCACTGTCAAGATGCTCACTGTAAGATTGTTAAAGCAAAGCTAGTTGTGAAAGAAATCAAGCCTTGCTCCAATTTGAAATACTTGGTAATCTGATGAAAAAAATATGTGTGTGATTTGTGTTTATGTCTAGAAGTTTTCCCCAGTGTGAAAGCCTGTAGAGGAAAACCAGTTCTTTCTTGCAATGTATGCCCTTTTATGTTATGCAGCCTAGACTGTGGATCGCAGTGATGTCAAAAATGTACAGGGAGTGATTGCATCCTGTCTGTGTCCTGCAAGAATGACTTTGAAAATTCGATGTTTCATCTCTCCAGTCATATCCTGATCAACAAACTCGGTCAATAAATAAATACATTTAGTGACAAAACCTAGCTTTCTGTAAGCTGCAGTCAAACAGGAACTTGATTTGTTTTTTGTATTCACATCTATTCTATAATAATGAATTCAGCACCACAATAACTAAGTACCCATTATAATTATAAGATCAGAGAGACCTTTGTGGTGCTCATTTTCCTAAAAATGATTTTAAAAACTCCAGTCCTCCATTCTCATTCTTTTGAAGTTATTGCTTTAAACCTAAGACTTAAATACAAAGGGCCAGAACTTGGGTTGAGAATCTGGGGGATGGGGGACTTAAGAGGTGTACAGATATTGTCCAAGAAACAGGAAAATGGACTATAAAGTGTATTCATTTTTCAGTCTTATTTTTTTTTGCAAATCTGAGTGCCACTAAAACATATATAAAGTTCCTGATTAAATATTGCCTCTGTGTGTGTGTGTGTGTGTGTGAGAGAGAGAGAGAGAGATGGCGTTTAATCGCCACATATAAAATTTATAAGAACAGGTCAATTTGGGTTACTAAGCGTAACACAAATTAAAAGGTTAAAGGGTTGAATGAGCCACACGTCTCAGAAGAAATATATAACATAAATATCCCAGATACACATGGGGAGCTATGCATTGAAATATTTGGAAAACTCTGGAAGTATCACTGCCTGGTTTCACCACCTCAGGCTATCAGCATTGTGATGCTTTTGGTGTCCCCCACACAGTTTTTGCTGCCTGTGGCAGAGCAGGATGGGATGGGTTTGACTGAGAAAAGCTGCCCACACCACTGACATGGCTGCCCAGTCCACTATGCTAAGGTGTTAGCCGACTTTAGATCCTGCCTGGAACCACGGTGGCACTGAGACAGCTGGGCTCTGCTGGCATGTGAGAACGACATGGAGTTTTAGCCTGGAAAAGAAGATGTCAGTGGTGACCTTATTGCTCTCTACAAGTGCCTTGAAGAAGGGTGTAGGCAGGTGGGGGTCGGCCTCTTCTCCCAGGGGATAAGTGACAGGATGAAACGGTCTCAAGCTTTGTCAGGAGAGGTTTAAGTTGGACGTGAGGAGGAATTTCTTCACAGAAAGGGTGATTTGGAATGGGTTGCCCAGGGAGGTGGTGGAGTCACCGTTCCCGGAGGTGTTTAGGGAAGGACTGGATGCCATGGTGTCGTGGACATGGCAGTGTTCGGTCATGGGTTGGACTCGCTGGTCTCATAGGTCTTTTCCAACCTAGCTGATCCTGCGCTTCAGTGAACAGCGCGTTCAGTTCACAAGGCACAGACCTACGAGTAAGAAAGCCATGGGAAGGAGAGCACAGGTCGGGACACAAACTCCTCACAAGGCGAAGCATCCGCCACCAGACACCGACCCCCCCTCACCCCCATGGCCCCACGCGGCCCCGCCCCTCGCACGGCGACGCACGCGGGGGGCGGGGCGGAAGTGAGCGGCGGCGGCGGCGGAAGTGGCTGCGCGCGTCGGGGGCTCAAGATGGTGAGTGCAGGCAGCGGCGGCGCTGGGCGGGTGGAAGTGTTTCTGTGCCGGACTGCACCGAGTCAAACCGGACCGAACCGAACCTCTCGCCCTGTCACCCCCGCCAGATACCCCTCCCTTCACCCTCTCGACGTCCCCAGGGGGCAGCGGGGCCGTGCTGAGTCATAGGGGTCCGGCGCGGCCATGGCGGGTTTCCTCACGGGCGCGGGGTACCGGGAGGCGCGGAGGGCCCGTGGCGGCAGTGGTTAAAGCCCTTCCCTGCAGCGGGGCGGGACGGGACGGGGAGCCCCGGTGGTCCCAGCCTCCCCACAGCCTGCGGCTTCGGCGGCGCAGCTGCCGGGGAGGGAGGTCACGCCTGGGCCCTCCGTGGTGGGCAGTGGCGCTGGGACCGCCTCAGACGGGCCGGGCACTGGGGTGCCTCGAGAGTGTTGCTTTGGGGCACTGTTTCGTGGTTTTCTCCGTGAGTTTAACTTTGATCTTTCCTCTTGTCAGGTCACCCAGGTACCGTATCGCTTTAATGCTTTCATTTACAGCAGTCTCGCAAAGGTCTGGTCGGTGCTGAGTGTGTAAATTGGTAGATGCGTTACATGCATGGAACAACAGGCATGTTAGGACTGTCCTACAGCTCTTATATTACTGAGAGCTCACATGTTGCTACAAAAGATCTTAGCTGTAAGCATGAGTTTTCTTTTAGATCTGACAGTGCTGCTGGGGGAAACCCTTGCAATGAACTGCTCATCGCTGTCACCTTCCAGAGATTATTGCTGTCACCTTTTGTTTTTTATTAGATATTGCCCTATTGGTGGAGCAATTTTGATGAACAATCCTAAAATCACTTCAATAAATTTGGGTAGGTTAGAGTGAAATTAGTGACCTGGGTTACTAGTAAGCGGTACCTAGTAAGTCTGTGGAGTTCTGATGATCCACTACCGGTTACTGCTTTCCTTTGTTCTTTCAGTTAACTGGCATACTGGACTGCTCAAATACACCTTGTCCTCCTTATGGCAGCCTCAAACCGTGGCTAAATTTGGTCTTGTGTCAGTACTGCCCTAAAATGAAGGAATGCTCCTTTCTGTCCTGTCATCTGTCTGGACTTGCCACTTTCCCTTCCATCCCTGCAGCCCAGGGTGGGAACAAACAGGGGTGTATTGTGAGTTTAACCTGATCTGGGTCAACCAGATCCAAAAATGTTGTCAGTACCTTTAGTTCTTATCAGACTCTCTGAAAGAATTCTGTATTAGTGTAGGATTTATGTTTTGGGGTGTTTGGTCTCTATTTTAAAGAAACTCTAAAGTCTAGGGTTTGTCCAGGGGTGCTTTAAGGAGTTTTTGAGCACTTCCTTTAATTTGGCTGGCCTAATGGCCCATACAAAAGTGGTCTGCTTCTGTTGAAGTAATCCTCTGGGTTTGTTTTTTTTTTTTTCCTTTTCTGTTTCTTTTTTTTTTTTTTTTTCTTTGTTCCAGAATTCTAGAGGCACTGCTTCTCTGTTGAAGGACAGTATCTCATTTACAGACGTTTCAGCTGCAGGGCTGTTTGAAGGTCATGATCTTCTGCGCAGGGGGTACGCTTTCGTTTTGCTTGCTGAATTGTGTGGGAGACAGTGTTGAACTTCAGTGGGTGTTAAATGTTGGCTTTTATAGAAGTCTCTTGCAAGGTGTGTTGCAAACAGGCATTTAGCTCTGTGATATTGTCCTTTAGAAAAGAAACAGCAAAGTATTGAGAATTGTGAAATATCGGATAGTTTTAATATACGTTTATATGAGTGTGCTATAACACTGTGGGAAATGATTAATTTCAGCTTTGGGACAAACCCCAAAAGTAATATAATAAAAATAGTTTGGAGTTTGCCATTTTTACCAAAGCACAAAACTTATGTCTCTGTCTTGGATAATGAATCCAGAATAAGTTCATGGAGTTTAAAATGCCTTACAACTGGCATTGGGGGGAAGGTGTGTACAATATTCAATTGCAAATCTTGGAGGCTTGAAAATAATATACAGTGTAGCTTAGACATAGTTAAATCTGTAATGATTTAATTTATTAGTATTTTAATCTCTTTCTAAATGGTATGAAGGAAGAAAAACATTCTGTTTTGTCAAGAATAAAGGATGTTTGAAACTCTTTTTCTTCTGGTAGTGCTGTAGTTAGTATGTGTCTCTGTGGGCTGGTGTTTGTGTCTGAGATTGGTTTTGGAGTGCAACTTAAAAAACCATATCCCAATAAATTTGAAGTTAATGTCGTTTCTACTTATTCTTTTAGCTTTACAAGTGTGAAAAATGAATTGTTGCCCAGCCACCCACTGGAGTTGACAGAAAAGAATGTAAGCATAACATCAAATGTAGCCATCTTCACTCTTAACTAATTATGAAGTTTAAATTAATGGTGTGGTTATCTGGGGTGCTTTGTACAGTAGCAAGTAATGAGCAGGGTCTTTAACAGAATGAAAGTGTTCAACATTAGTAACATTTCAGTTATACAACTAACATTGTCGGCAAGCCTGTTTAATATTAACCTCTTACTTATATCTCTCTCCACTTCAAGTGTGTAAGCAGCCTTCCAAGTAGGGACTTGTGTGGTCAGGTTTAGTCATCCAAGAGTGTGTGCAACCACCATAGGTAGACCAGGGGCACACCTGTCACCTCGTGAAGGCTGATTCTCCCATTTTTGTCTGTAGATTTAACATCTGTCTTCATTTTCAGCCTTTCAGCCTGTGAACACGTACATATTTTTCCATAAATTCCTCAATTCCATCTAGACGTTTTACACCTACAGTTTATCATAAGTGTTTGCAATCTTTCCTGGCTCAGTCCTCCCTCATGGACCATTACAAGTGGTCTGTGGAAGGTAGAGGGAGGCCAGACTTGCTGGTTGAGCTGAATGTCTCTTGTGCCTACTGTCCTGAAGCAATGTTACCAAATTAAACAGCAGGACAAGGTCTGACTGTAATGTCTAATATTTTCTGATTTTAGCCAGTGTTAGTGTTGCCTTGCATTAAAAGGATGATTTTGTGACTCCAAATTTGTGAGTTTATTTATAAATACTGTTAAAGTTTCAGAGCTGTTTGTCAATTGATTTTTTTTAAACTGATTGCTATAACTTAGTTTTTAATTCTGTTCTTGCTATACAAAATCTGCATAATTACAAGATCACATGTTAAAGAGACAAAAACACACAGAAATAAAATAGGCTATGTGATCCCCTAAGAAGTATGTGAGTCTTCTAAATTGTTTCTTCCACATTTGTTTAATTTTTCTGTAAATCTAAGGCCATTTTAATAATTATTTTCACGTATATTGAATGGGAAAATATTTAACTTAGCCTGAGATAGTTATGGTTGGTTTTGCTGCTATAAATGTTAAAAAGGTTTTTCGATAGCACTGGTAGAAACCAAATGTCTCTGCTATCCAAAAATCCTTCTCTCTATAAAATTAGAGAAATGGAAAAATTATGTAACCAGAATTATTATAATTATAAGATTAGGATGAGGCATATAAATAGTATTTTCTGCTACCTTTTGAAGAGCATTCAATATAGATTGTTGCTTGTTATGTCTTTGACTTGTATTTTTCAGTTGGTTTTTGAGATCCCTTCTCATAAATATGATGTTCTCCTAACAAAAAGGTTTTGTCATGGTGATGGAGTACAGATTTTCCGATTATAGATTTGAATTTTTTTATTATTTAAGCTTAAGTTTAACATTAAGTATAACTTCTTTGTACTCCAGTACACATGGGTGAGCACTTTTTCTTTAAAAAACCTCTACTGAATAGATTTTCTTTGTCTTACTGGTAAGTTTAAGAGCAATTGGGGAAAATATGAGTTTTCATTTGCATTTCAGAATCATAAAGACTGTAAGGGGTGCTCTGTTTCCTTGCTTGATCAGAAAATAAGTATATCCCGTGTTTTTAAGTATTCTTTGATAACTAACTAATCACATCAAATTGCTTTTTGTGGTCTTTAAACTGGACTTAGCTTCCTGTTTATCCAGACAATATCATTGTAAAGTAGTACAAAACTGTACCACTTGGTGGTGTTACATCTCCTGATTATCAAAATAACAAAATAAAATTTCTTCTATTAATTTGGAATAAAATCCAGCAAAAAAACAATTTCAGCTTTATACAAATCTTACTGCATCACTGTCTTTCCTGTACGCTTGAGATATGTTTGATGGTATCACTGAATTTTTACATACAAACTAAGTAAGCATGTTCTTTTAAGTAGGATGTCACAAATTACTTCTATGGCTGTACTTTAAGGTAACTTTTTCTAAACTAAAAATCAGTATTGTTTGTGACAGTTCCAGTTAAATCAAGATAAAACAAACTTTGCCACACTGAGAAACATCCAAGGAATCCATGCACCTTTAAAGCTGCAGATGGAATTCAGAGCAGTGAAACAGGTAGGCATTTTTATCCAACTGGTATAACTTAGGCCATTTGAAAAAAATGTTTATGAAACATGCTTTCAGAGACACGTCTTTCTTTGTTGAGATATCTTATGTTTCCAAAAGAAATTAATTTGCTGTTAAAATCTGCTGTTAAAAACAATGAACCAAACAGTGCAATTACTGGTTTTTAGAGCAGTCCATATACTAAAGCCTCTTAACTGCTGTTCTCTTATTGGTTATTTGGTGAAGTGGTAACTGCTCTAGCTTTGCTGTGGAATAGCTTCCTGTAAGCCTTCAGAGAAAAGCAGGAGGAATTGAGTACTCCTAAAATTAATACTCTTCCTCTCTCCCCTGCAGAATGTATGACCTTCACAGGAAGGAGTCTCTGGAAGTGTAGGGAAAAGAGACTTAGGGGTGTGAAGCAGGTAGTGATTTGGGAGTAGATGTAGAGGTAATGTGAAACCTGAAACAGAGTTTTCTATGTGCTTATTGTTCCTCAGCCTTTGTTGTAAGATCAAGGGGGCTCTACAGGGAGTTAAGTTCAAAGGTTTTAACTCTTAATTGAGAAGCTGAGTCTGTCTCCTTTTCCTCCTTTTCTCCTACGATTGAGGGTAGCTGGAGAAAGGGAAACATGGAAAGCTCATTGGTCCTAGTAAACTTTTTTGTCTTCTTGAAGGTTGTCAAGCTTCTAAGAGTAGGTTTTCCAAGTGAATGAGAGCAGTTTTGTACTCTGAGTGATAAGGCGCTATTAAACCATAGTGAGCTGCATTAAGCTTGGAAGAAGTTGCTGGTCCTGAAGGTGTGAAAGTCAGGATGTGAGATACACAAACATCCCTTGGTCTCAGCTGTGCTGTCTTGAGGAATCTTTTTCCTAACTAACATTAGCTCATTGCAGAGAATGCGGGAGGTGAGGATATCCTCTTAGTCTGTCTCCAGAGGTGGCTTTGGGAGATGGGTGGGGGAAATATGGTGATCAGAAGGTTTTTCACTTCAAGATTCATATTGGGTATACAAGTTCTCTTGTAGTTTAGCTGAAGTATCTCTAGCAGTAGTGAATGCATTCTCAGAAAATTTATGCTCTGAAATCTGTGTGCTACTTGAAATTTCTTTGGAAATATGAGTGAAGGGTGCAGAAGACTGTTGAAAGTAACTGGGAGTGGACTTGAAGCTTAAGATTTGGTTGAGATCAGAGACATAATTATGATTTAGATTAATTAAAAGGAGGATTATGTTTGAATGTGAAAGTCAGGATAGCTCTTTCACTTGTGTACCTGACCTATCAGAGATGTAGGAGGCTTAGAATGTAGTTCCCAAACTCTGCAGTATACATCAGTCACCCAGTACTGACCTCAGGGTCTGGAGGTTTGCAGTGAACCTCCACAACTTTGTGAGAGGAACTTTACAGAGTAGACAGAAAGTACTTTGTTACTTCTCAAAGTGCAGTATTTGCTGTACTACCTACACCACAGTGAAAACTAAAAATCTGTTAGAAGGCTGTTCTTCTCAAACAAATAACCAAAAGGACATGGCGGTGTTTGTGTGTCTTTGTGTGCCAGTAGTTCTCTTATTCCAGTGTTGTTTTTTCTGCCTTTTGACTTTTCTAAGTCACTTCAGACTGAGAAATCCAAATATGAACCCTTTCTATTTCAGACTTGCTGAGACTTGAACTCTTGATTGAACTCTTTTTACAGGTCCAGCGTCTACCATTTCTTCACAGCTCAAACATGGCAATGGATATTTTGAGGGGAAATGATGAATGCATTGGTTTTGAGGATATCCTTAATGGTAAATACATTCTGGCTTTAATATTATGGAATCATTTAAAGGTGAAATTTGGGAGCTCTGAAATTCTTTGCCTCTACTCAGCAAGAGAATTAAACTCCCAAAATGCAAAGAACATTAAATCCTAAAAGCAAAGAAGCACTGGCAAAGAAGAAATAAATGTAATTCAGCTGTAAGCTATGTGGAAATTACTCTGCAATATTGAGCAAGACAGTATTTGCTTATAGGCTGGGTTTCTAAAGGAGTTCATGTATGTTGTATGTCTCTTTGCTCAGAAACTTTTGAAGTACTTGTGCAAATTTTGTCAAGCAGAGGTTACAAAGTTTTTACATTCTGTAATTAGGAAGAAAGTGTTAGAGAAGAGGTAGAGAATTAATGAAACAGACTTAGCAGGGGAAAGGTTCCCTCAAATGAACTCAACAGGCTGCAGTTGCATGGCACCCTGCTGACTGTTAGTATGTGTGGAATAAAATAAACCTGGAAAAATAGCTTTTGAACAAATTAGTTCTAGCTTGTGTTTAAGGAGATGGAAGGAGGCAGAGTATTTTGAAGTGGGATTGGAGAATGGAAATAGCTGGGGAGATAGGAAGCTCTAAATAATGGAGGAACAAATCTGAATCTAGAGGCATGAAAATAACCCCAAATCTGGTGTTATTTTCTGCCATGGATATAGAGGGACCAAGGGAAGGAATATTGGGCTATTGTGGTTCCACAGGGGTAGACAAATGTTGAACATAATTTGTAGAAATTTGGTTATTGACCACTGCTCACAACAAACTGTTAGATTTTTATAGAGTGCTGAGGAGTGAGTGGGCTATAAGTGTTTTTGTTAAGGCTTTATTTATGAGAAAGTGGACTAGATATTTTTGTTGTCTCTGGAGGAATCAGAGGCATTAATAGATCTTGTTTATGGAAAGAAAGCATGATTGATGCACCCATAAAGAAAAGTGTATTTCTTCCAAACAGTCACAACAGTCATGTGTGCTGGCTCTGGGTTTGTTTTTTTTTTTTTTTTTTGTTTGTGGTTTTTTTTTTTAAATTTTAATTTTTTTAGAAAAGGAGTTTGTACTGTCAGTATTGGTCTCTCTTATGTCCTCTGCACATTCCTTGGTGGCCTTTGAGTACAGTGGCTAATGTCAACCATACTTTACAGAGTGTAGGAAATCTCAGAGATATTTACAGGTGTAGAATTTCTGTGGAACTAGGCAGCTGGGTAGAAAAGAGAAACCAGGAATATGACCCAGCTAACAGAAGGGAGGACTGTGAGCTCCAGTTGTGCAGAGAAGTTTTGCTGGAAAGAAGTGTAGGGCAACTATGGAGAAATGCTTCAGTCAGACTTGAGTTTTCTCAAACACTAAACTTGTGGTGTAATCCCTTTGAGATTCAGGCAGTTGGAGTCTGTGCTTACGCAGAACAGGTTGGTTTTACTTGAAATGTGTGTGTGTCATATGACAAGCTGTTCACAATATACTTGTGAACACGTATATTGTTCTATCAGTTCTATCCGTGCTTTGGATAGAGGCTTCTGAGTTACAGATCTGCTCTTTGCAACACTGTCAAAATAAGTAACTGTTGCACTAAGCATTATAATGATAAGAGATGTTCACCTTCATTTGTTGTTGTTAGTCTTTGTAGCTTGCTAAAGGCTTCATGCTGTCAATTTTTCTTTTTTCAGATCCTTCCCAGAGTGAGGTTATGGGAGAACCACACATGATGATGGAGCACAAGCTTGGTTTATTGTAACAAAATATACTTCAGAAAAATGTTTTGTGTGTGTCTTTGTAGTGCAGATCCAAGTACATGGTACTAAATTGACACTCACAGTGTTAAGCAAGCAAACTTAGTTATCACTTGCCTTCCTTAATGAAAAGGCACATTTAATGTTTAATGTCTCTAAATTGTTCTGTGCTTGTTCCCAATCATACAAATGTCCTGTAACTAGGTAGTTTAAATAATGCCTTTTCATAAACTGCTCAGGACAATAGCTTCTCAAATATGGAAATGCTATATGTGTATACAAGAAATTCAAAAATACCCAGGCATTTTAAAACTGACTACTGTGGTAAATGCATTTAATGGGGGAAGAGGAAGGTATTTTCCGTTGCATAACTCTTTGTTCATGAAAATTTCCATACACTTTTTAAACTATTGAATAAAAGTTTGCTATAAATGCTGTTGCATTTCAAAGTATATTTAATCCTAAATGAAGAATCTCTTATCCGTGACCAAGTGTTATCCCTTTTGTTGGAATATCTTTAAAGGTTTTTAACTTTGGCATTGCCAGTTACATATATTGTAGCCCTCTCTTGACAGCTATTTGAGTTAGCTATTAAGCTTTTATGTAGAATTGAAAGTGTTGCTGTAAGAGTAGAAGTAAAGGTCTAGGTTTTTTTCATGTGTGTCCCTGAAAGGGTATTTTGGTTTCTGGAAGTAGAAGCAAGTTCCACTTGGGTTTAAAGAGATATTTTAAAATCTGTTTGAACATAATCCAAAAGAGTGCTCCGAGGCCTAGGTATTTTAGTATTAAGAAAGAATGCAGAATTATTAAAGTACCTAATAAAGCTGCTGGAGTAAGAACATGAAGATATGGTGGTACAAATGCAGAAATAATTATTTGTGGGTTTATAAAAATCAGATCTTAATTAAGGAAGAATGAGAAATTTATACTTAAATACATCTTTTAAAGGAGCAGACCACTGGAAGGGGTTTTGTGTGCTTAAGTGGTTTTATTTATCAAATTCAGGATTGTAACAACTATTCCTGGTGTCATACATGTGTATATGTTATATCAATCTTGCAAGGCAGCTAATACAATGTGGCATATCAGGAAAAAAGTCTGTGGTTCAAAAAATGTTATCTATTGTCATATATGAAGAAGTATTTCTAAAACAGGAATTGTCTTTATTCAGCAAGTTTTAATGACTTGGTTAAATGTAATTAGTGTTCTGTTGTAGATAATTTTAACAGGAATGTTGCTATAAAACTTTTTCCACAACTGCAAATCTCCCTTGTGCTTTTCAGTGGACTTATAGCTACTACAAATTCTCTATCAGTTTGGGCCAAAGCCTCTAGCTTCTGTCCTGTAAATTTTATAGTGCTTTTATATGCAAAACATTGCAGCATTTTAGAAACATTAAGATGATAGTATGATTCACTTTAGTGGTGGTCTTATTTGGTTTTATATTTAAATTTGTTTCATTTAAGAAATTAAGCTTCTAAAATTTTCTGTCACTTAAGACTTGTAGAGATTAGAGGCTTGTGCTATGCAGTACAAGCTGTTTAATTTGTTGGGGTTTTTTTCCTTAGGGAGGTTAAAGAGAGGACCAATAAATTGAACATGCAAGTGTAGACCTACTCACATTTTTGTTTTCTACAGCTGTCCTTGTCCATGAGCTGATAATGTTTATTAAATATCAGAGTTGGCTGCTGGTTTATAATAAAGCAAAACCAAACTGTTAGGAAGCAAGCTTTGGGATTCAGTAGGCTTTGTACTGCTCAAGGCTCAGGCCAGAAAAGCTGAGGGATTTCATTGCCAGGTCTGGGACAAGTTAAAGGTGCTGGCATGGATTTTTAGAGGTCTGCTATCTTACCTGCACTCTTCAAGAAAACAGGGAGCCATCCAACAATTGGACACTGGTACCTTACAGCTCCCCACTTCAGTGTATTGAGCTGGTTGGCCTTTCCCAGTATTGGCTGAAAGATGGATGCTGCTGCATCTGAGCAAAACTACATTAAGACAAGTAATTTACTAGAGTTTCTCATTAGTGCCGTGCAAAACCAGAAGCAGATTAGGAGGCTGCATGCGATTTCTAGGTGGTTTTGTTCAATGATTAGTATACTTTGTAATAATCTTGGGTGAGATCAAGCTGTATTCAGAGCCAGGAAGTTGCATTGTTCATTATGTCTGTAAGGAAGCTAATCCTAGGGGTTAGCCAGGCTGGAAAGCAAATAGTATGTGTAAGAGGCCTGTCTGAGAATTTATGCTGTTAGTAGAGAAATGGGAGTCAAGCAGGACTGAGGCAAAAATTTTTTGAGGTAAAAAGGAAGGGTTGCATTTTCTCAGTGCTACAAGGTGTTGGGCTGTGGACTGTGCTTCCTGCCCCAGCCCATTCTTCCCATTTTGTACAAGCCTCATCCTGTGAAGCAGGTGCTGCACAGAGCAAACCACGGAGGCAGCTAAGTGGGGTGTGCTGGGCACTGGAGCTGGGACAGATCTGGCCTGGGTAAGGGGAGGAAGGCACTTCCAGCTCTGCTGCCCTGGCTGGTGCAACACAATCCTCCACCATGACTTCTTGCAGGTGGCAGTGCTGTCCCTACTCTGTAACTTCCCACCTCCACTTGGTGCCAATGTTCTGGGCAGCATCCTTTCCTCTCCCCAGGCACAGGAGGGAAGCAAAACCACATCTGCTCTACTGTTTGTGTTATGACCATAAGAAATAGATGATACCATAATGTTGCTCCTGTTTACACCAACAATCCTCTATCAGTCATGCCATTGGCCATTTGTCAAAAACCAAAATTTAAAAGCAGAAGAACTACAAATGCAACAGAGTTTAAAAAACCAAAGTTTTTTATTATTATGTCAAAATAATTTCTATTTATACACAAATAAAGAAATTATTATAAACTTAATAGATTTTGCTTTAATAATCTGATGCATGTTAGTACTTGGTTCCTCAGTTTCCACTGTGCAAGGCTTTTTAAAAACACAGTTCATATCCTCCATGTGTTTTGGCCTAAATTTATAGCCAGTTCTAAATGCTCCATCTACCAGAAACACTCTGCAAACAGCACGTACTTTGTGCAGTTAAATAATAACAAAGCCGTTCCTGAGGTGTACGTGCTTGTTGAACTGACACAGCACCACTGTGGAAGTGGCTCGCTTTGTTGTGAGCTCCCAAGTACTAGGAGAGGTGTGCACTGAAGAAGAGCAAGTGCAGGTACACATTCCTTCTGCATTTGCTTTTTTATTTCCTGGCAGTTTTGTGTGAAATAGTTAATTTCATAAAGCCTTACATAACTGCATAATGAAGAGGCAAGGAAGACAATGTAATGTTTGTGCTGAAATCCTTTACATCAGTGTTTTCCTAATCTCTCTACAAGTACTCATTATGTTTTGGACCCACTGGTTATTGTAGCACTCAGCTCATGTTTCCAATAAATTGGCAGTAGGTTGGGCACCTCAAAGGCATTAAGCACTTTTATATTGTAGCTCTAGTCTAAACTATTGAAAGAAAGCTAATGAGCTTTAATTGCCAACATCAGTCTTGGGAGCTCAGGACAGAAGTGTAAGAGCTAGCTAGAGGTGTTAGCACATTCCTTCTGGCCTGGATAAATGGCCCTGTTTTTACCTGTGAGCAGATAGTGGTCTCCTGAATATTGTAAGCTCTCCCTTTAACTTATTTGAACCTTCTTCCAGGCTTCTCTGTGATCATGACACATAACTTGGAAAGAATGCAATCATTCAGTTAAAAAGGATCTATAAAAGTATCATCATTATTTGGTATTACTATTTTTTGGTGGAGCACCACTGGGAAGTTCTGCAGGAGTCTCTGTTCATAGGATGGGTATCAGTGGCTGTAAGCAGCTCATAGTTTATACACCACATGTCTGTCTGCATTTTTATCCTAAGCTGTGTGCATGTGAAGTCATTGTAGTTGCTTTCTTAGAGGTTTCATTCTCTAGATGGCAACCACTTTACATTGTTTTGCTTTTTCTACCTAATCTGTTTTGGGGGAAAAGTGTCACACACAACTTTGAGAGATCAGAACAGTATTGGCCATCAGTCTTCACAAAATCAACAGATGGGAGTGGTCCTTAACATGGTGTTATATTCACACTTCTGCTGTGCTGTGCATTCTAGAATCTAATACTCAGGATGATTTCTACTTAAGGATCTTAAGGGAAAAGGTGAGGAGTCAGTGCTGAAACTGATTCCTAGGTTTGGCAGTCTCACCAGTTTGCACTGGGGCCCTGGGCATGTCACTTGTCCTCTCTGTTAATTTCTCTCTATCTGGCCGTGAGGATAGTATCTATTATGGAAGGATGTTTTGAATAGCATTTGTAAAGTGCTTTGAAGATTAGAAGTGCTGTTCAAATGTTCATAAATTATGCTGCATTTGTTGCAAGATGATTAGATTATTGATTCTAGTTTTGTCACCTCATTTCAGGGTTGTTAAAAAAATAAAGATCTACAGATAAGAAATGCTATCAAAGCTTTTCACTAAAAGAAACCTTTAAGTTAAGTACCAACTTAACTAGAAAACAAGAAGTATCTCTGGGACAAAACAGAGATGTCCATACGCAGTCCTTAATATATGGAAAATGATAAATATGCAATATGGTCTCTGCAAAAATGTAGGTTTCTGCTGAACTTCACACTCTGCAAGATTTCTCAGCAAGAAATTCTCTGACAGTTTTATGTGAAAATCATTTCAAGAGCTAAGTCACAGGCAAGGTCTGCACATGTTAAATTTACACAAATACTGCAAGCTGCAGAACAGTAAGTGTACTTATGGCAGGTGTAAGTACTGCCTCCAGTTTGCTTTCGGGAAAAAACTGGTTTTTAGTTTAGTAATTTTAGACAGTTTGAGGGCTTCTTCACTGTTATGACAGGCCTTTCAAGATGGATGCAGTGGACCACATCCTCAGCTGGCACAAGCTGCAATGGCTTCAGCAGAATTGCCAGCGTCCTCTGGGTTGCTAAGCTTGTCTTTGTCACCCAACTCAAAGTGACAGAAGATGTATCACAATCCACAGCTGACATTCTCAAACTTGAAAGGGTAAGTGGAAAAAGTACCATCCTACCTTATTTTTTCCTTCATGCTGAAGCAGCATTAATCTCAATTGTCAGCCTATTTCCGTAGTTAATAGCTAGCTTTAGTCAAGTGCTAAAAAGAGATTGGGTATTGAGTGGTACCAATTTAGTGCTTATTGCTGCAGGGCCACTTGGAGATTGTGTTGTGTTATCTCTGTGGTTTCTGTGTGACATAACTATCTCTGCCACTGCATGTCGGATTAGAAATTATGGGTATGTGGATCCTTTGTTCAACTATCAGCACTCTCTAAGCTGGATACTTCTTCAGGTACCAGCAGAGCCAAGTCCTCCCCATTCCAGCTTGTGCACAGAAGCCAGCTGTAAGACAAAGATCAGACAGGTATCTTTAGCTGAGATAGCTCAGTATAGCATGCTGATTCAGCAGCAACAAACACACAGGATAGCTCTCTGCAGCCATCCTCTGTGGCACAAATGTGTCTTAGTAAACAAAAGCAGTGATGCTATTTGCCCTAATTACACAAGTCAGACAGTATCATTACTGCTGCCTTTGAGCACAGTACTAAACTAATCTGCGTGTTAGAGACTGGAACAACTACCTTCCTGCTCTCCAACTACAACACTGAACGACACTCTAAAAAGAAAGGTGCAGAGAAAGAGTAGTCAAAGGGTCAGATATCTGAAACTAATGACAGAAGGTAAAGAAATATAACTTTCAGAAATTTATGGTGATGGACTACAGTACTGATTGCAAGATAGAGTGTTTGATGGTAAATATGTTTCCTTTTCTGCAGTAGAGCTTGCTTTCTTAATAGACACTTCCTCTACTTAATAGAACAAGTACTTACTGTGCCTTTGTTAATGTAATTATTTTATTTATTAATTATATTAATTATTTATTACTTTACTGGAAAGTATTCTCACATGCAAGACCCCTTTTCTTCAATTCCCTCAGGTCTAAGACCCATCACCACTTTAAATTACCATTAGTATAGCTTCTCTGTAAAGACTGTGTAAATAATTATAATGTAGCAGGAATAGACTTGAAATTATGTGAAATGTTCTAAATCTACAGCATTATCACTGCCTATTTAAATCTTAAAATGCAGCTGATGCAGAGATAAAAGGTGACCAAGGTAAAGTGTTGGAAAAAAATATGCAAGTCTCTAGCCAGAGTGCCACCCTCTCAAGAAAAACATCTTTTCCCCCCAACTGTAAATCTATCTAATGAAAAGTGATTCTTCTGTCATTTAGATTTTTGTTTCAGCATCCTAAAAGAGCATCCTAAAAAGAAGTAATTTAAACTGGAAATAATGTAAAGTGATCTTTGCTTTATGAGTACTCATGAATGGTATTTCACTGTCCGTATTACTGGATGGTCACTAGGTATGATTAGACACAACTGCTATAGAGGCCTTTATTTAAAACGTGGTTATAAGTTTATTCTTTTGGGCTTTAACATCTTTTACAGATTTTAATGGCACTGGGTCACAAGGTACCCATGACCAAAGACCAGGAAAGATAGCTTTCCATCAAACCCAGTGAGTGACTGTCATGTTTATAACCCTCATTAGCATCTAGAAGAGCTCAGATTGCAAAATTAAGTTCATGCCTTTCATGTGATCTGTGGGAAAGGCTTTCCTGGAAGAAAGACCCTATAAAGGGCTCAAACCAAGGCAAGTCACACTTGCAGTCAAGGGTATGGTGTATTCCACTGGCAGTACATGCAGGTTATCTTCATTTTGGGGGAAATTCACAGCACAGAGCTGAGGGAAGGTGGCTGGATCAGGGCAAAGGTGTGAAGCTAGAGCCACTACAGCACCCTAGCAGATAGGAAAGTTTGAGAACTACCACACTAAACTACAAAGCTTCAATTCATGTCAAAATAGAAATTACTGGAAAAGCCAGTCCGAAGAACCCTCCTGATCTGTACTTACCACAGGACAGACAGTGGGATTAGACAAAGGCCTGCTGATAGGAGGAAGCTAAAGCCTGAAAACCATGCAACAGTAGTTGCATAGAGAATATTAAAAACTGAAATTGACATTGTGCCGGTCACAACTTCTAAACAGGCAATACAAGCAAACACAGCACCTGCCAAAAATAAATGAGCAAATTACAAACAAAACAAAACCAAACCTCTTCAAAATACTGGAGTTTTTAAATACGGTTCAAAAGATATATCTGTTGACAATATTTTTACAAGTTTGCAAGTTACAAGCACTAGGCGATCATACTTGGCTTTGAAAACTGTGGCAACTCCTACAAAATGCTAGTTATTTTAAATGAACAAAAACCCAACAAATAAACCACACATTTTGTTGATGGAAACTATTTCTCTTTCCTATTATTCTGTCACCATGCCTACTTTCTTGCATTTGCTTATCACATCAAATTTAACCTGTTCATCCTCACTAACCATGTTGTGCACATCTCCATTCTTTACCCCTTCCAGTTCTCTTCCTCATTTTACTTTTCCAACTTTTTTATATTTCTTTATATACTTCTTCTTTATATATTTCTTCTATATACTTTTTTATATTTCTTGTTTCTTCCTTCTCTAACTTGCACTGTTATATGTGGAAAAGACTGATTCAGCAAGGACTGCTGGTTCAGCTTAAAACCACTGCCTTCTCATTTTTGAAAAGAAACAAACAACATATTTTGGACTGAACTACCCTTGGGGTGGCAGTCTATCCCATAAGTGTCTTGTTGAACACGTTTTCTGGAGTTGCATTCATAGTCACAGAACCATAACCAAAATCACACTAGGTAAGCAGAAAAGGATGACAAGAGGCAAGCTGATTGCTTCATCAAACTACTCAAATAGCCAAAGCCCTGAAGAATGCCAAGAAACTCAATACCAGAGGTGCATTTTAGCACAGCTAGTACAAACAGATCTTTGTTTTAGTGTATGGAGATTAATCTTTTTAAAAGTAAAACACAACAACTCAGGAAAATGTTTCTAGAAAGTATATGTTTCCCAAAATCTAGAAAAGGTACACTCCCCAAAAGCAAAATATGGGCTGTTAGAGCCCTATTTTGAGGCTTGGCATGCTTTTTTCTGTGTTCCATAAGGAAAGGACTTTGAGAAGTATTATGTTACATTTCTTGGGATATGCTTAGAAGCCAATGGCCTGAAGTTGGGGTCCTGCTCCATAGCTGAAGATACAAGTCTAATTGTTTCCAAATACTATGAAGATTGACCATTGCTTACCTTTTTAAACTAGTAAGTGAGAAATTGACTAAATAATAGAAACATATCTTTCTCTGCATGCCAAAATCTTGTGAATGTAGAAGCCCCTGTGAAATACTTGTATAAATCTTGGGCATTCTTCTGCTTCAAGTTTCCCATGGTCTTTAATTTAAGAACAGTATTTTGTTTGAAAGTTGAAACTTGCAGTAGTTTTTAACACAGTTTATATTTAATTCAGAACCAGAAACCATTAATGTCAAGACATGGGCTCATATTTATACAGAACTTGGTAGAAAAGGAATCATAAAGTACCAATACAGATCTGTTTGTTTAAAGGTAATCTTTGTGCATCTCTGTTCTGAAGTACCGTATTATTTTATTGTTTAAAAACAATTCTACTTACCCTGTTCACCAGGGAGAACCACTTTTGACAGCATGGATCGGAGAACAGGAATAGGCATAAAGCAGAACAAAGATGGCACTCTCACTGTAAAGCAGCCATGAGACATTGAACTAATTAAAATCCAGGGATTTACAAATATATTACAACTGCCTTAGTCATATACTTTTGAACACTTAGTTCCCCAAATAGTAAAAGGCAACAGAAAAGTCAGACTAGATGTGACAAAGTGCACTGTGACACAATTCTCCAAGAACAGAGAAATTTATAAATCAAATATATTTCTATGGCACTAAAACCATAAGCAGGTAATTCCATTGTTTCTTCACATAGTTCATCTTTTAATCAACTGAATCAGTCTGATCACCCATTTATATTTTACCTCTCTATGACCCTTTCAAGGTGGCATGTTCAATATCCAACAACTGCATTCACTACAGATAACACAGCAGTATTTTCATATACATTGTTGACCATGGAACAACTGATTCTGAACTCACCTAAAAACATGAGCAGAGTAGTTTTGGCAAAGGCAGCCATGATCATTCCTCCAATGTAAGAAAACATCCCAATAAAGACAATATAAATGTCTTTGAGACATTTAGAAAATAAGTAAACTCCTAAAAAGCTGGTCAGCGAGATAGAAGTGGATGCAGCTGCTCCATATCCAATGTATACTTCATTCCAGCAGAGTGGCTCATCCAGTTCATACAGTGTAAAAAGTGAACTCCCACCCAGCACAGTAAACAAATAAGTCATAAATGTAAAAAGTAACACAATTATTAAAATTCTCTTTTTGTAAGGGGCAGTTTGAAAAAGTATGTACACTCCAGAAAATGTCTCCCTAAGAAGTTCTTTCCAGGATACTGGTGCTTCATGCTGGAATTGAGATACACCTACGGTATCTTCCAGAAAAAATACAATATAGATTATATTAATGACATGGAGCAGAGATGCTATCACAAATGTCCATGCAAAGCCTATTCCTCTTAGAAAGTAGCCAGATGACAGTCCTGCCAATCCAGATACAACTCCAAAAATCAAATCCACTACAGCTATTCGTGTTGTTTTCTGCTTCTCATCATGACACTCCTCTGCTATGTAAGCAAAGCCTCCTCCAAGGAAAGTTGCTATACTTCCAAACAGTCCAGTAATAAATGCAACTGCAAATAGGACAGAGAGTGACAAGGAAAAATATGATATTGCAGTGAAGCTAATACTAGAAAGCAAAGCTCCCATTGATGGTAAAACTAAAGATCTTTTGTGTCCCTGGCGATCCCCATTAGCTACAATGACAAAGGCAACTATAAGGCTGGGAATGGCTCTAGTTAAGTCCAACTGCATATTAAAAACAGAGGCTTTTTCTTGAACTTCCTGCAAAGAGAAAATAAAAATAATTGTGAATACTATAATAAATTGAGAAAAAAAATCTGTCACAATATTACTTACATAATTTTTAGTATGCAATGTCATGAACATCACTGTACATGTTTACAGATTATAAATTTTACTATTATCATACATGCAATGTAGTTTTATAACATTATATGACATTTTTATGTACTAGGCTATAATAAAATACATTGCATATTCAGACTTTTGTAATTTGATCTTCAATATTCCTCAAACATTCCCTGTTACGTTTTAACCCAAAACTTAAAGCTGAAGACACAGTCTTGCTAGTACTGTTGACACAGAAGTTTCAGTGCAGGCAAGAGAACAATCCTTTTGAACGTGCACTTACAAGAGCTGTAAGTATCTTTAACTGCAAGTATCTCCTTCAATACAGGGTATGGCAAAAGGGCACTGGGCTATTTTAATACTACTCAGAAATCAGTAGTAAGCCAGTCATCGATTAAGGAACACACCCCATGCTCCCTCCTCACAAGAGATCACTTTTCCTCCCAGATAATTCTACTGAGGGGGTTACAAGGAAGAATTAATGGACTAGAGCACACTGTGCAAGTAAACACATCACAGTTTGCTCTGACATCCCCCTGTGCAATCTTACTACTACTATTACAAACAACAGTAGCAACCAAAAAATGTGAAATACAGCTTTAAATATTGTACTGACTCACAGGTATGTGAATTAATGGATTTTGCAAACATGTAAAGCTCTGGGTTCAGGAATTGTCCAAATCAGTGATGTCTCTACAGATACACCAGAGCAGGTATTCACATAAGGAACAGCAGCTAACACTATAAAAATAAACACCCATTATGGGAAAAATTTTAGAGTTCTTTTTAACAGAAGTATAAAAATCAAATGTGACTGAAAACCAACCATTTAACAGAGCATGAATGTCTGCAGAAAAAAAGAACCAAAGAATGGTTAATTGAAAAAAAAAAAATGTTATGAAGCCCACTGCTAAAGGACACTCAGCAAGCTAATTCAGATCTTGTTTTAATGCATAGATGCAGATCTGATGAGAGTAGCCACAACAGCCCTTTCAAAGACAGCCACCTGATCAGACAGCAGGGGAAAAGGAAGCAACTTTATTCATACAAACCCTTTATACTAGCTAAGACAAAGTGTCAGATGCAGAGAGTAAAGTATTGCTGAAAGTCTTATTGGAGTTATCTGAGGCACAACACTGACTTGGGCAGGCATTGTGCTCTTCAATCAGCAACAAGTACACTTGTTCAAATCTGCCCACACCATTCTCAGCCTGTATTCAAGCCATCTATACTGCACATTTCAGGTGTCTCCTCTGTAGCTAACATAATTCTGACTGAGTAGCATCCAAAATGATGAAAAGCCCCTAAAACTTACAGGAATGTACTTGGGCAATTTTAAAAGCTGCTGAATGCTTTATAAATTCATATTTATATTTACAGGCAGAGACCACGAGTTTCTCATTCAATCTCTTCCTTTGCTTACAAGACACCAGGTTTTATTACAAGAGGAAAATTCAACTGATCCTGAGGTTCTCAAGGAAAGTCTTCAAGATCCCCAGCACTCCAAAGCCTCTTGCTCCCTTCCCTTATGGTGTCTGACTGCCTTAGCATTCATGATATCCTGGTAACCAGCCAGCAGTGCTGTCACCCTGGAAGGGTCAAAACCATGAAGACTGAACAAACTGAGATGGCAAATGTTATTCTGATCTGTAACTCCTCTGCTGCTGACAAAAAGAACTCTATGTAGTTGCAGATGTTGCTTCTTCACTAGGATTGTCTTGTTCAAAGCCATGAGCATCAAACAAATGCTACTATGTTAAAAGTAGAATTAAATGTTAATATGTATCATCTCAACCCATATTAACCACATAATACAGAGAATATTGCCAGGCCATAATGAAGTGTAAAACTGAAAGAATGAAAAACCCCAAACTTGGGTGTTCTTGTTTTGGAAGAAGTGGTGCAACACACAAAACTTGGCTACACATCCAGGTAACACACGTGGCCATGAACTTGCTGAGATAAAAAACTTGATGCCTACCAAAAAAAAGACTGCAGACATAAGTATAGGAAAAATCCATTTAGAGTGTAAGGCATGTAACTGCTCACTCTATGGTTGTATGGAGCCAAAGGAAAAGAATATAGAAAATGATAGGTCAAACCTTCGGCTGCTTTAAAATCACATAACTCCATTAAATAACCAGTGGAATGACATATATTTGAAGAGAAAGGTCTAGTTTTTTAATCTGCAAATTCACTCTACTCTGAAAAATTACTCACAGTGGACAGAAATAGATATTTCAATCACCTATTTCAAAATTAAAAAATATGAAGAAGCAAGTAACTTACATAAGGATTAAATTAAGAGAGAAGGGCAGCACCTGTGATTGAACAATATAAAGGACATGATAAACTCACAAGCTGGTAAGATAAAATATTACTGAATAGCAAGGGAAAATTAATGGATTGGATAATAAATTAATGGGATTATAAAAAATGTTTAATGATTAAAAATACAGCTCTTTATGAGATATTTAAAAAGGATTATCCAATTTGATGATCAGAATACTTCAATTTATATTCAATTACCTTCAAACTCACTTTATTATGACTATTTTTTCAAATTGTAAAAAATAATTAATCTAAATTTTGCAAAGACTAGCCATTTTGAATTATACTCTACTTTTTATGCAGGCTCCAAGTGATTTTTGTCTTCAATTTCCATTTACATTTTGCTTTGAAATCGGTGAGATTAGTATAAAGCTTCCTCATTCTCTGAACATAAGGACTTACACTAAATTAACTGTTAATAGAGATGTTCTTTTAAACATTAATGCCAAACAGGGCCTTACAGCAACACTTACAACATCTATAAACCTAATTCAGTTAGATTTAGGTTAGGAAGGTCTTGGAAAATCTGGGACACCTACTACACACTTCCTTGCAAAAGGGTTTGGAATTAAGTAACTGGATCTACTCTTTGGCCCATGCACAGGACTATTACTCAGCACAGAGGCCCATTTGCACTTAAATTAATGCGTGTTTTGAACACCTACATCGTTACACTATGGTAACTAGTGTGGTATAAAAATGCAGCAAGGCATCCAGACAAGAGTGTAATTGTTCAAAAGCTCATGCCCTACTGGCAATCACTGACATGCAGGGAACGGAAATTTGGCAGGAAAGGGAAACGAAGAAGTTCTGTTGGCCATTACTCAACTGCTGTCTTGCAGAACTCATGTTCTCAAATAGCAAATTAACTATGATTTGTAAACAAAAGACCTGTAAAGTGTGAATATGTCATCAAATCAGAGACACTATCTAAACTTCAGCTGAAATTAAGCACTCTGCTTCGGTGTTTTGAGAAAAGAAATACGAAGTCTTATATCTTGAACCAAAGGTGATGGCAATTTGAAAATCAGGTTGAATTTGAGGGGGTTGCAAAATGCAAAGATGTATTTGAAATATTGATTTCTTGATGGGTTCTGCAATTAGAATTTTATGCTTAGAGAAAATTGCCAGACACAGCATCAAATGGGGAGCTAATACTAAATAAAACACTTTTTGGGAATAACATACAAGCATTACTCCAACAATAACTGTTGATTACCTCCATGGGTCAGCCCAGAAGCCATGCTGGACCACAATTCTATTGACCTTTTCACATTTTTTCTACTAAGACCAGCTTCTGTCACATGACAAAGAACATATGCCACACTAAAAGTCCTGAATTATTTCTTTGATCACCTTCACTGGAAGCATGTTCCATTAGCAATCTCCTTTTATATAAGACAAATGAGGCAGATAGGCTCAGGCGTTCAGTCTTGCACATATGCAACACATCAGCGATTCAGATATGGGATGTGAGCAAAAATTTTCAAGTACCACCTTTTCAGCAGTGCAAGGGAATGCCAACTGACTGTTTCTGTGACCCCAACTTCTGTGTAATTTATACAGTGAATCATTTACTTTCCTGACCCTACAGTGGTTTCATCTTTCACTTTATCCAACCCAACTGCCAGTTGTTGTTGACAAGTATGGGTCTATTGCACCTCTTCTGAAAATATGTTCCCTCTGCTATTCCCATGTTAGACACAGAAATCATGTGGCCACTGAGTGTGCCAGAGCAGTGTATTGCTTCAGAAAAAAAAAAAAAAACAAAAAACCGACATTCAAAAAACAACCCCAAAACAAGAGATGAGCTTTCTGTTGAATCAGTGCCTCACTCAAATCCAAACCATAACCTGTAACTGCAGAACTGTGAGATACAACACATGGGGTGAAAGGGGAAAGGGAAATGGGGAATGACCATCTCTTCTGCTGGCAGCTCACAGCTAGCTCTGCTTAAGTGTAGCATTAAAACGGCACTGGAAGTGCAATGGAAGAGGTACCAGTCAACAACTAGCTATCCAGCACACTGAACTATGGAAAAGTGCTAAAAATGTAACTGACCATGAGATCCTGTCATCTTGACGTCCTTGTATTCCAGCAAGGCAGTGCTCTGAATGGCAAACCATCAACTATACTTGATCATGCAAAGATCAGTTAAATTTTTTTCCACGTTTTAAAACCACAAAAAAAATTATTTTAATTTCCCCCCGTTCCTCGTTCTTGTAATTCCTCTGAAATAAATGTATTTTAAGCTAGATACTATTCCTCGAAATTACAGGGCATTTGCTAAGCTTCTCACGGTTACAAAGAACAGTAGGAGCCACAGAGACAACGGATGGCTCACAAACAACACGCGCAATGGTGTGGGAGGAGGAGCCTCCACTCCAGTTGTACCCGCGATAATGTCAGCCCAATGCTAACTTGGTCCCCATTCTCTCAGGCGATTTTCAACTCCCGCTAAAATACGAATTTGTCTCAGTATCTTCCTGGAGACAAATTTTGTCTTTAAAGCACTATCTCTGCCTACACCGTAACATTAGATCGAGGAGACAGTGAAGTGAGAGCAGGTTACAAAACTACGGCTTTCCGGAGAATTAAAGGTTAAGGTTATAAAACAGGAGGTTGTACCGAGGCAGCACCTCCCGGCTCTAAGTTTATTTACAATTATTATTCCTCCCCCGCCACTTGCCTTCTGTTTGATATAAGCCGGGCTGCTCTTATTCTGCTCGCAGTGACTGGCATTGCTGTCGCTCACGAAAGTGGAGTTGTACTCCTGCTCCCACAGCCGCCGGTAGATGAACTGCTGCACCAGCGGGGTCGTCAGGGAAAACGCGAAAACGTAGAAGAAAATGACGGGCTCCACGCATAGAACCTTCCTCATTTCTGGGTCTGGGCTTCAAACCCTGCGTCAGGGAACAAATGGCGAGTGCGAGTGTTTCACCTCACGAGGTGAAAGCGAAAGCCCCGAGCGGCAGCGGGCACGGTGACAGCCCCACGCACGGGGGAAGCGCTCCGCCAGCCCCGTCCCGGAGCGCAGCGGTCCCGGAGCGCCCCCGCCCCGCCCCGCCCCGCCGGGCTGTCCCCTGCGCACCGGCCCGGTCCCGCAGCGCCGTGACACCGCGGGGCGGGACGGGGGCGGCCGTGTCCCTCAGCGGAGGAGTGTTCCCCGCCGCGCCATCGCCGCCCCCCCGGCCGCGGCCGCCGAGAGGACGAGGCCGGGTGCCGCCATCTCGGCGCGCCGTCCCTGGCCGGGCCCGCGGGCGGGGCGCTGCGGCGGGCGGGGCCGGGCCCGGCGGCCGAGCGGGGTCCCTGTGCCCGCGGCTGTCACCGCCGCCGTGCTTGTCCCCACGCCGGGGACGTGCGGGGCTGGTGCCAGAGGTCAGCACGCATCAGCACCTTGGAGATTTCAGCGGCGCTCCCCGGGCCCGCGGCGTGTTCGGGCTGCTTACACAAGGAGCATCTGCGTGATCAGCGGCATCGCTGGCCTCGTTCAGCCCCGCCACCCCGGCCCGGAGCTCGGTCTGCGCAGGGACTAGGTGGCTGTGCCTGGCCGAAAGCGTGCTCCTCCCCGGTGCTGCCGAGCGCTCCGCTCTCAGCTGATAGAGCTCAGAGGTTTCATTATAGCCGCTCCCCTTCGGTGGGCTCTCGGCTTGTCAGCGTGTGTAAAAGCAACATTTGTTAGCCACCAGCTGGTCTCTCGTTAATAGACTATAAAGCTGTGTAGGTTGGATAAAACCTCTAATATCATGAAGTCTAACCACTAACCCAGCAGTGCCAGGAGGAGTTGGATATCGCTCTCTGGGTCTGGCATAGCTGTTGCCGGGTGCCAGGTGAAAGGTCTCCTGTCGCTGTGAACAGCCGCTGCGTTTCCACATGAAAGGTTGTGCTGGTGCGGACCCGCAGTTGTGCGGGTTAGAAACGGCCTCTGCCCACCCTGCTGTACACGGCATCCACAGCACGGCGAGCACACAGCTCTGCACAGTCCTCCCGAGACAGCACCGAGTACTGATTCTGGCCTTGTCACAGGTGTGGTGTACCAAGGAGAGGTAACATAGCCAGGGCATCCTGAACGACCACCTTTCAGTCTTAAATACTGGTTCTCCATCACAAGTACTGCAAAAAGTCCCCTTTGCTAAAAGCACTTCAGAACTTCAAAGTTTCTCTGATGTATTTACTCTATTAAAATAAGAAGGGAAGTTTAGAAACTTCATGAAAATTGAGTTCCTTGATAAAGTGATTTGAAGACAGATTATCCATAACATGGGTCATATGATCTTGAGTAATGCTTTAACTTGTTCACTGCCATGTGACATGTCATTCAGTCCCAAATTTAGGGACAACGCTGGTTTGTCAAGTGTCTCAGCATAGGATCAACCCAGCATACAAGCTCAGTGGCCTTGGTAATTTACTTGAGCTTCTTTGGTCTAGCAAAGATGCTTGCTCACAGAGGCACACAGGCAGACTGATTCAAAAAAAGTACTTCTCTGGCATGAGATCAGAATGGTGTCCTTCTCCTCAACCTGGCCAAGTCCAAAGTCTGACTCATCCTGTGACAGCATTTTGTTTGTTACAAGATAAAGCCAAAACAGTCATGTGAGGCTGTTAGGTGAGAGGGGCTGTTCAGGTCACTTATCCAGCTGTTAACATTTACTTGAGCAGGGTGAAGAAGGGATTTTAGGCCTGTTGGAACTTCCTTTTGCTCCACAGAGTGATACTGTCCAGAGGCCCATTAAGTTTCTTGCCAGATCCAGCTGTGCTGAAGAGCCTGTCACTTACAAAGGAACACAAGTGTCTGGGTGTAGTCCAGGTTGCTGACCAAACTTGTTTTAATGCTCAGCTCCTTCAGGAAAGCCTTCCCAGAGCCAAAGAGGGAAGCTGTGGATCTGTGTTCTGGAGAGGTCCTCTGCTTCTCTCCTTTCTAGTTACTGTGTTGAAGTTTGGGCTTGGGTTTACAGAGCCAAGTGGCTCTAGCAAAGCTGTGATCTCACCAGTGCTGAAGGCAAAGCTGCAGCCTGAGCTGGTCACCTGGAAGCACCTTTTTACCTTTGTGCAACAGCTCGAAGCCTGTTTGTGAATATCTTCCAGTGCTGACACAACAGATTCCCCTCAGGCAGGTACATTGGAAGAGACTTGGTCCTCACTTGTTTCCAGTCCCCCTCACTGCAAGGGGAGCTAAAAGCAATAGATATGATTGGACTTTTAAGGTCAGACTTAGCTGGGTGATGCTTATTCTTTGAAGTTGAGTATTTCCAAATAACACAATACAAGGCAAGCTACCTTCCTCTGTCCCCTGCCACCAGTATTCATGCTGGCCCAAATTTGAGTGACATGCCCATGAACAGACTTCACAAAGATCAGAGGCATGTGGTGGCTGCAGCTCTGCAGTTTGCACTGGTTTGCATTGTATGACATCCTCAATGTGTGAAGAATTGAAGATTCTTTTGATGAAGATATTTTAGAAAAATACTTTGCTGAAATATTTTGCTGAAAACATCAGTAGTGCTTTCCTAAATAATATTGACATGTAAAATGTAATTTTAATTCCTTCTGAGAAGTACTTTTTAAAATTGAGTTGGCTTTAAGTTACAGTGCTAACAATCTGCTGAGAAACTTAGCCCTTTGCATGTAATTTATGGATTACAGAGTAACATTACTGTACTGTTTATACTAACGTTCAACTCATGTTTTCAAGGCTGTCTTGAGAACAATGGTTAACACAAATTTTAAAAAAGGAACCTAAAAAGGGAAGGGAAGAACATTTTTGGCACATAGTTTTATACAAAATGCAGTTCTGCAGAAATCTTTCATACCCTGTGTCATGCCCATGGGCATGACAAACAGGGCAAACAAAGATGTATGAAGGAAGTTCTCCAAATATAGGAGGAAGGAAAAAAGAGTAAGCAATGTAATTCTGCAGAGGCATGCCTATGTTTAGATGTAACTGTAAAGGTGTGGGCAACAACATCTCACTGACTTTGTGTTCCTGAAAATGGGGTGCTCTGAACACCTCTGTCACAGTACCAGCACTACTGCTATCATTAGTCTCCATGCCATATGGCACTTTTTACTCTTCTGAAGCATTGTGTTGGAAATTTGTGCTGCTTTGAATCCTCAAGCATATGTGAGGCATCAGGATATATTTATTTTTTCTGAATAAGAAAATCTTAACAGAACTGGTGTTCTTGCTGGCATCTCATCTCATACACCACATAACAGCAACAATTTCTAAATGGTGTGGTTTATTCAGTAGTTTTGCTTTTCAGTTACCTACCTCTCATACTTGTGTATTTTCAAGTCCTCCTTGTTCATCTCTATTTCTTTTGTCAGATTTAGTTATTTCCATTCAAATCCCTTCACACTGGTGGCTTTTCTGTTTAGATGACTCAGTGGAAAGGAATTTAGCATCTCCCTTCATGCTGTGTTCAGGTGTAGCTTGTACAGAGAGCCCATTGAGGTTTTGTCCAGTCCTAAAGAAAGCTACAAGAGCTACTAGATCTGCCATGACTGGCTTGCAGACTACTTGAGGATTTGAAACTTATTTGATGCAGCTTCTTGGTTCTGTTTGAGATGATCTGGTCTTTTGTTTTTCTTCCTGTTTTGCTTTCAATCACATTTATGTACTAGGCATGTGGTAGCTCTTCACTGTAGATAGCTGATGTAAGTTGTTTTCGCCTGACCGCATTGCTTCATACAGAATTTCTAGTGAGCCATTTTACAGCTCCAGTCCAGCACCTTAGACGTGCTTTGAAAAATAACTGGTGGCACTGGTAATGCTGTGCTGCCTGCCACTCCCTGTCCCCTCCCTCGGCAGCTGTGTCTGGGGCGGCGATGATCAGCAGCAGCGCTCCGGAGATATCCCCGGTTACCGTGACTCAGCAAAGCGCTCCTCGCTTCCGTCTGCGGTTCACTTCACCCTTTGCAGAAGTGGACAGAGGCATCCTTCTGCCTAGATGCGTCTTTTAATCTGAAACAGCAGGTTTCTTTCCTTCTTTAAATTTCCATTTATTTAATGTAAACAGTTCCTCAAGGAGGAACTGAAAGTAAGCAGCTGAGGCAGAGCGGGAGGGGCTGCCTCTGAGTCACATGCTGTTCTGTTGCAGGAGACTATTAAATTTCATCTGTTCTTAAAATCTTGCTAGAGCAAAGTTCTTTCCCTGTTTGTTAAATGAAAGTGCTTTTCATTCCTAGTAAGTTGTTGGGACTGTTGGCTGCGTTCCCTTTTCAGAGATAAGGACTCATCGTCCGCCATTGCCCTCACGGGAAGAAGCAGCTTTTTGAGGAGCTTCACAAGGACCAATAAGCAGAATGCAGTGTGTTTAGGATAAAAGTATTTAAGCTGATATCATCGGGAAGGTGGTGACAGATGATGAGCTGTTCTCATCTTTCAAAGTCAGTGAGAGAATTGCTGCTGTTCTCCCAGAGGACTGTGCATGAGTCATGAGCCTGAGCAGTCCAGCTGAACTCATGAGATCAGTGACAAAGTCTTCATCACTTGAAGGAGTTTGAAATAGGGTGAGACTGTGTCTCTACCCCAGACAGGGATTTCATGTGCTTTTTTCAGTTTTAGATTCTCAGGGGAAAAAGAAAATTGTTTCAAAGGTGAACCTGTGAAGGGTTTCAGAGGAAGCACGATTTCAGTCTGCGTAGCTGTGGTTTAGGTGGTAATGGCGTTTTTCCTCCACCAATTGACCACCAAAACTATTCTTGACATTCAAAGCAGCAGGGGACGCGGTTACCAGTCCTTATTCCTATCCATCCAAAACCACCCAAATATACCCTTACCCAGATTTTCTAAACATCTGACCAGATCTGTTCAGAAAGATCTGCAAAGTGATGTTCAGTGTGTCCTGTTCCTTGAACTGAAATAATTCCTTCCCTGGCATGATTCTGCTGTATATTTGTGCATATAAATATCACTGGGTATTTATCCCAATTATGCCTTTTTATATTTTTTATTTTTAATAGTTGCAGTAGGTCTCCTGTTGGTCTCTTAGGTGTCATAGAACAGCAGCAGAAAATTTCCTGGGTTCTTTCAGATTATGAAAAAACCTGAAGCAGATTTGTCACTTGTTTTCAGACAAGTGTCTTGCAAGATTTCTTATACAGAAAGATGGGGCAATATTGCTGAAAATAATATGGCACTTCAATCCAGCTTTAGGCATCATTATGAAAGTATTTCTTCTAGAATACTGTTAAATGCCATTTATTGCTCCTACAAGGAAAGCAAATAATAAAGCAGCTCCACTGCTTCGGAAGTTGGAGCCCATAAAAGGGAGGTATTGGTTTAGCCAGTTGAATGATAAGTGTGAAGACTCAGGTTGAGCACTTTAAACAGGTCCTTGAGGGACCTATTAAACCCAGTAACCTAACCATGGCAGATGATGTTCCTGGTTCGAGAAGTTCCTGAACTGATGATTCCTGGAACCGGGGAAGGTGTCCTGAGAACAGTCAGCAGATGTACTTGTTCTTTAACCTGTTTTCTGAGCATCTGTTATTTGCCCCTGCCAGAGAAGAGAATTTGAAGTAGGTGGACTTTTGTCAACTCGATGTGACCATACTTGTGTCAGTAGGACTGCAGTGCTGATAGAAGTATGGGGCTAGCATTTTGAAAAGATTTCATGGAAACTGGGAGCATAAAAATTGGACCATACAAGGCAAAGGCTGTACAGTTTAATAAAAAAGAGAAGCTGCTCAAATAAATTTGCATGAAGATACAAACTTTGGGCTATAACATGTACAGTTAGTTACAGACAATTTGGCCCTGAATTATTCAGCTGTATAAATGTATGAGTTTGTATAACATCCTGGAAAAACTTTTTTTTTTTTTTTGCATGGGCCAGGGGATAGGTGTTTTTTCTATGAGAAGGTACAAGTAATTTTCAGATAGCTTTGAAAGTGAGCTGAGTCTGATCAGGAGTTTTAAGCATGCTGAGCTTTAAACTTACCTTGCTGCTGTGAACAGCAAATTTTGCCTTCTGTCTATTTCAAAGACTATGTTTGTGGTAGGGAAATGGGAAACCAGTTATCAAGGGATTTTGCATAACAAAATTGATAGTGACAGTGTGCCTTACAGACACTGAACCTCCTGCTCATAACTGTGCTGTCTGCTTTCCCTGACTGTACTTATATGGCATGCCCATGGCTGCTAAAACTGCTTAATGGGAAAAAGAACAGCTAATAAAGCACCTAGGGACTTAGTTGCAAAATTAATTTGGCAAACAGAAAAAGATCTGCCTGACACTCAGAGATCTTTTTTCTTTTTATTATCTTTTTTTTCTTTTTCTTCTCTGCTGCTGATTCTCGTTGACTGCATTGTGATGGTTTCCTCTTTGCCACTCCAAACTCCCTGGTACCCTGTGCCCTCCTTTGATGCATCTTATGCCCTGCTTCCTACATCCCCTCAACCTCTTTGGCTGAGGCCTTGTGATGCCTTGGGAGCTCCTGTCTCCCAAAGCCTGAGGCCTGGGAATACCTACTGTTATTTCCATGCCTTATTCCCCCAGCACTGACACCTCAAAGAAACAGCTGGGCCTTTTTCCAATAATTGTTTTCAGCTCTTTGCAGATGTCAGGTGAGTGAAGCTCAGAAGCATGGAAAAAGAGCTGCAAACCAAAAAGCCATGCTGTCACCAGCAGATCAAGCTGCTTTCCATGAAACCAGACAGTGTCCTTAGCTCCCCCATTGTTTTACACTGTTTTTACTCTCTGCCTGTCCTGCTCCACCCACACCCATTTCAACACGGCAGTCCAGTCTCTGAGTTGCAGTGATTATGCCTTCTCACACCTTTTCTTTGTGAACTTGGATAAGCTCTGTTTATTCTATATTGACAAGAAAACCCTTTATAAGTATGGTATTTTGAGCCTGAACTTGCATACGTTCTTCCAGGGCAACGTGAGCAAAGTTCCTCTTTCAAAACAAAACATTTGTTATTTTTGAAGCAAACCCACATTAACAAAGACATCACTAGATATCTTCAGTGATTCAAATAGATTCATAAAAGAGATTTACAATATAACATATTGTATTGAAGTGTGAATAATGTTTACCTGGGAAAAGCCAGACATGAAATAGTGAGTACTTGAAATGCCCTCTTTCCCCCCCTCTTCTTTTGTTCTAAACTTTCTAAAGACTGGACTGACATCACAATACTGCTGTTTTATAAAAACCCCTGAAAACATTTTGAGAGATAAATGAATATACACTCATTTAGAAAAATCCCAGCTTGAAGTTTGTCCTTTCTATTTCAAATTTCCTGACTGTGGCTTTTGTTTAGTTTTTACAGGAATGAACTGGTAGAAAGCCCCCTCTTTGTTGTTTGTCTTTGTGTTTCTTGAAGGGCTGGCACTCCTCTGGGGCTCCAGAAGAGCTCTGTCAGTGCAGGAGGTACCAGCCTTGCTCATGTCTACAACCAGCCCAGCTGTAAGCTTGGGTTCATGGGATAGTGACAGGTGAGTTGTGTTCCTTTGGCCTGGCTTTTTGGCATGTTCAGGAAGATATCAACAATAAATGTAACTATTTAAAAATCTTATTTACATGTGAATCAATGTGAGATTGATTTGTGATATCTCCTCACTCAGCTATTTCTTTTTATTTTCTGAATAAGAGTAACACTTCTGACAGTCACTCAGGCCTTAGTTTAATAGAAGAGGGAATCAAATTTTGGCATGCCTCATCCCAATCCAAACCACTAGTGCTACTTAACATTGACAGGGTTTATTGCAGATCAGATAGTGTCTTACCTAACCACTCCAATGCTTTGCCTACATGGCCACAGGCCCTGTTCCTGTGCCCTGTAAGTTAAATACTGCTTTTTTTCATGATGTGACAGCAAGGCTCATGGTTAAAGGTACTGAAACATTTCATTAAACTGTACCTTCACTGGCTGTTACACTGAGGTCCTCTCTGGAATTGGTTCCTTGTTGCTGTGAGCAAATTCAGCTCATGTTTGCAGGAGATCTGACGTGATTGCTGTTGCAGTGCCACTTGCACTTTTCATTTCTTTTGGTTATATGCAAAGCACAGCCAATTATGCATGCTGTTTGTCGACTGCTTGTCACAGCCCGGATGAAGAGAGGTAAAAAGTGGTTTAGGTGGGGCTGGGTTGTCTGGGGGTTCACATTTCTCTTCTCCCCATGCTGTTCCCTGGTGTGTGGTATAGACTAGATACCTCATTTTGGGATGACTGGGGGGAGGTGAGATTCATCCTCATTCTTGCATCTTCTGAAGAAAATTTGGTACCAGTATTTTAACTAATTTGCAGTATATCCGATTCTTAGTAATATTGCTACTATTTACCTGTCTTAGAAACGCTGCTGAAATGAACATAACCTCAAGCATTCTTTAATTGAGGGTAGCAAGGTACATATTTTGGGTAAGTAAGCATCCTGAAATTACTGGTTGAAGACTGATTTAATTCTCCCTCCTAGTGCAATTCTTCAGTCTAACTCAAATACAATTTCTCAGTTCCCTCATGCTGAACTAAACGTAAAATATTTAAAATTTTTTTGTGAAATCACCTCAGCCTCTTACACACCCGTGATACTAATTACCTATTTAATGAGCACAGCTGAAGAAATGGGTCTACTTAGAGAGTTCAGGGAACACTGTATGAGAGAGGAAATTATACTATTCCTAGAATTTCAAGAGTGGATCTTGTTTCTAAGCTAGTAGAAAATTCAGCCCAATTTCAGATTTGGATGATGTGAAATCCCATAGTAAATGGTGGAAATTTATAATAAAATCTGAAGAATCATGTCTACTACCATACAGGAGAGAGAAGTTCTGAATTTTCTTTTTTTGATTGCATCCATTTCAGTGGCTAGATTTCTTACAAGAAGCAGGTTTTAAGAGGATGCAGGAAGGGTCAAACCGCTGAGGATAGCTCCAGCAAATTTAAGGGGAAGCATGTGAGATAGACGTTCCTCTGCTGCCTCCCCTCCCCTCCCCTCCCACGCCAATCTTCTAATGAATGATGAAAGGCTTTTGAATAGTAACACCATTTTTGAGCAGCATATGGGACAAAAAAATTGTTAAAATGCAGTAAAAATTCTCTCCAAAGATGAATTTACAATGGAAAAAATACATGATCAAGGTGGAATTCCTAAATCTGTAAGTCCTATTTAAAAAAAAAATTAAAATGTAAAAAAAGGAGAGACTTTGTGATATTTCTTGGATATTAGCAATAATACCTGTGCAACAACCATATCATCACTGCACATAATGGAAGGAACACAATGGATGCAGATTAGGACACAAGAATAGCTATTATAATACATGAATGTGTTCTGTAGTGATAAAGAAATTTAGAAAGACAAAGTGAGTAGCTGTTGCTTGTTGATGATATATTGTTCCTTCCCTTTCAATAACTGACATAGTGTAGAAATATCTCGGCAGAATGATGAGGCTGCAGGTAGAAGACAATTGCAATTACTTCAGAAAGGTGAAAAGTAACAGATGCTTTTAAAACTCTGGGGAGCACATCTGATGGAGGCAGCTGCAGCATTGTCATATCAATGTCTATCAGTAAGACAATCCTCTGTATGATAAGAAGCCATGAGAAAATAAGCTGTCATCCTCAGTGTTATGACCCTGCCAGCATTATCAGAGCAAGCCTGTCTCAATTGATGAGTCCCATCAGCTAGACAACAAAACTGAATTCAAGTAATTATAATAATAATTATTCCCTAAAGTAATTTTTTTCCCTGAATATCAACTATTCCTTCAGCTAGCAAAAATGACAGTCTTTATTTTCTGATTGTATTTGTAATTTCTCATTTTCTGAAATACTGTCTATAGAATTTTTTCCCCTGGTGATGAAAATATGTACAATGTTAAATGTGATCAAATTTGCTCCAATTTGCATGAGAGCAGTAACAAATCATAGCTTTCACCCATGACTGCACTGTGCATTTCTGCACAATAAATCTTCCTCTCTTACATGTTTTTCATGCTGATGAACCTTCCTGAATGTTATGCAATATCACACAATCTGTAAAATTGCTACTAGGGAGCCCTGGTTATTGTTCCAGCAATTTCCTATGTGGGACTGGGATGGGAATATTTGGCAATATTTGATTTTGCAGCTATCATGATATCCTATTTTGCCTATCCTCTTGAGGCTGTTGTTACTGTCTGGATTCATCTGCAGGCAGTCTGGTACTGCTTGCAAGTAGACAGCTCTGGGAATTTTCTTGCCTTTCACACTTTGAAGCTTTGCTTGAGAAAGCTCTGCTTTCATCTGTTTTTCCCCCTTAAAGCTGTTGTCAGCTATCCTTTGCAGTTCTTTGGTTTGATGGTAAAGTGCAAAGGAATGCTGGAGTCATATCTTCCCTTGGCTGGAATGCAGTCCTAACAAGCTGGAACTGATCTATTCCCCTTAAAATCTCATTTTGTCCTCTTCTGCCTGGCTTTGCTGATGCTTAGCACTACCTGGGCAGGGGTACTGTGCAGGATTCCTCACAGAACTCTGTGTGTCTTTCTGCCCTGACCTGGAGCACTTCCCTGGTGGAAGATGCTATGAAGTGATGCCCAGCTGCTGAGCACCTTAAACAGAGTAAGGTGGATTGTACCAAAATATCTCTGTTTAGGAAGAAGTTTCTTCACCTTTTGACCCACATATCTTTTGTGCCCTCTGTGTATCTCCTGGATCCAGCTGCAGCCTCTGCACTGGGGATTAATGATACAAAGGTGAGGAAACTACAAACCAGGCCTTGCAGTGCCCACAAAACAAGGCACAAGGCCAGCATCAGGGATACCGTGATAATCATGCTATTATCTGCACCTAGTCATTGGGTATTTGTTGGCCATCACTGCCTCACATCTCCCCATGATTTACAGGAGCCTGTCCCCTTCTGTTGTATGTGTACAGGGAATGTATTCACAGATGTCTGTGTGCAGCAATACATGATGCTCATTAATGCCACTAACCATTTGCTTCCCAAAAGATCCCTGCCAACTTTCAGTAGGGAAAAAGTCTAGGTACAAATCAGGGCTGGCATCGCCGAATGATCTGAGATCTGCTGTCAGCTTTGCCAAACTTTTGCTGTTAAAAAGTGGGAAAACCAGGTAGGTTAGTAGTTTATATTTTAATTTTAAATTATGTTGATAGCTAGCGTTTTCCATTGTGGCTGTCTGAAGTCAGATGCATGTGAAAATGACTGGTGTGTGTAGATCCCCTTGGCTTGATAGTTGGTGTCCATCAATCCTGTGAATCTAGATGGTTTTACGCTTTTCAGTGCAGACATCAGAAGTTTCTTCAGATCACATCCTTTCTCTTTCGGGATTTTCCCATGACCACTATGAATGGGGTGATATTCTTCTGATACCAGGTGCAAGTTCAATGTCACCAAATAGATTAAGAACATAAAACTGCTGGACAATTATGCAAGGGGAGAGTTCCTTTAATGACAAGGCTCAGTTAATGGGAGATTTTTAGCTGTCAAGTCATAAAGAGCAAATTATAGTCTCATTTCCTCTGTAATTGATAGAGAACAAATTTCCTTGCTTTATGATCTCTGGTTTTTGAGTAATTGTTTTATTTCTGCATACCAAGTCAGTTATTATGGGATTATCGTCTTCTATGATGTGGATTGCAGCCACAGTTTGAAAGTTTCCTTTTAAAGGAAACTATAATGTCCTAATCTATTTTTTTGGCATTATATCATTTATAGACAAAATGAACAGGATCAAGCTCCAGTTGAAGAATCATGGCATTTTTAGCTAAGGAAGCGTTCCTGATGAAAACACAGATTTTATTAGTGATACTACAATTAAATAAGCCATTATCAACTTCCTACAGATCTCCTAAGAGCAGCTCTCTTTCATTCTGGAGCCCAAATTACGGAAGCAATCTTCATAAAGGCCACTTCCCCAGCTATAGCGCCTGCTGTGATATGATTCATGCCTTTTGTCTTCTACTTGGAATTTGGGGATGTTTATGAAGGACTGTTATAAATACTGCATCTAATTCCTCTTTTCACAAGATGCTTTATTCACAAGAGAAAAAAAAAAAAGAGAAAGAAAATCGCATCACATGTGTACGTCATATCATTTCCATTCCCACTGCCATCTGGCACTATTCTTGTTGCCTTCTTCATATACATATTGAAAGGATGTGAGGCCAGTGCCAGGCAGACTCTCTGGAGCACACGTTTCAGTACTACAGCTGGGAATTTAATGGGGCACAGGCACTTTTGAGACAATCAGTTGGTGTAAATGGGCATTTGAAGGCTGGAGCTGGAGACTTACGTGCTTGGGAGCAGAAGTAATGCATAAGATTCCCACTTACCATGATGTGTATCGCCAGTGATCTAACACAAAAGTTATGAAATGAACAGATTAAATATCTCAGCTGTTCCTATTACTGTTCAGGCTTTCATTTTCTATTGGGAAGCAGTGCCTGGAAAGTACCTGGCTGTTGATTTACCCTAAAGCGTTGTCTAAAAATACATGTCAGTTCTTTTTGGCATGGCAACTTCTTTGAGACAGCAGCTGCCATACATCGGTACTATTTGCATCAGGATCCTTTTTCAAAGAAGAGAGAGACTTTCAAGGCTAAAAAATGATCAGCAGGATGATCAGTGCAAACCCACTGCACTCATTTTCCCTGCTTAAGGTGAAGGGTGATGATGATGGTTGCATTCATATTCAAGCAGTCTATTTACGTGAACCATTATGCTAATAAGTGACAAAGTTATTGGTTATGAAATTCAGATGGGATTCCAAATACAAGCAACTGCGGTCTTGAGACAGGGGAAAGGGAGGAATTTAGGAGTCAGGGATTTTTTGGCTGTGCAAAATACTCATCTGAAAAGCCAGAGAAGTAATTTGGCCAGAGATTCAGAGAGCTGATCCTTTTATAAGGTATACCCAGTTATGGGTTACACTGCTACCATCACTCCTCTCTGTTCATCCTAGAATCAATGCCACCCTGACTTCTAGCAGCTGTGACAGGACTGGACACGCAAAAATGGTTGTCAGCAGACACATCCAGCCCTCATGATCTGCATTTGCTGCCGGAGCTTCTGCCTCCCTTGCTGGGCCAGGGGCTCTGTAGCATTGACTTGGAAAGGAAGTTCAGCCAGACCAGACAGCTCCTGCCCGATGGCTCTGAGGAGTGCACATGGGGGACCAGAACCTGGAAGGAGGTGTTCCGGAGACCCAATACCTGCCTCAGCATCATGAGCAGAGCCCAGCTCAGAATCACTGCGGGGTGATCACTGCCTGGAAGTGCAGTGTTTGCCTGCTCCCGAGGACTGAAGCTCTTTTAAGTAAGAAAGCTGAAATAGCTCCTCTGGAGCCTGCAGGCAAATGAGCCCCAGCAAACAGTGATGTGGATGGAGCAGAAAAATGAAGCAGTTTGTGGTGTTTTGGTTTTTTGTTTTGTGGTTATTTTTTCCTCCAGCTGAGTAAAGGATAAGGTGGATTATTCTACATCCCATTTGGTGGTCTGGCATTAAATCATTAAAGTGATTTATATTTGGGAAGAGTGATTTTTAATCAGCTGGGTACGAATTAACCAAACCTCAATAAAAAGAACAAAAACTCATGAGTAATTCATATTTAATGAGTCAAAAGCTCAATTCTCATCTCAGTACCTTTGTTCTCTGCCCTGAAATCCCAAAGGAGGACACAAAACCCAGTGGTGGTTCTGGGGTTCCTCTATCTGATGTGTCCATCCTGGATGCACAGGACAGATCCTACAAGAGAAGCAAAGGCTACACAATTCCAAGAAAATAAAATGTGGCAAATGTGTCACAGTGGTTGCATGACATCCTTAAAGCAGCTGTTGTGATTATCAACTATAAATGAAAAATAAATGGAATTATTTGAACTTCAGGAAGTACTTTTGGAGAGCTCACCACGTTCAGCCTCTTTGGGTGTGGGCTCCCCAGATGAACAATACCAGACTTTGAGTGCTGCTCTGACAGTGGCTGTGGGGCATCTCAAAACAGGGGCTGCTGCCATGGGGAGTGAAACCCTGCCTGACAGCACCTGGCATTTGCCACTGATCCTGAAGGGAGTGCTGAGGACTGATTTACAGTGGAGTCCTGTTTCTAGAGGGCTGAAGTTAGGCAGATTGGTTGTGCAACTGTAAAACAAATTTTCTGTTCATCACCACTGATGTGATCAGGAACAGTAAGATCTGTCTAATCCATTCCATTCCATTCCATTTTCATCCCTGAACCTTCCTCGCAGCAATAGTTCCCCATGAACTGGATAACATAATTCTTATACAAAACCAACTCCTGACCTCTCTTTATGCTGCAGGGGTTATGCAGCTTGATGCACTCATTCCCCTTTCCAAAATGACTTTGAAGCACTAAGGCATACAGTTTCAAATAGGATAGGAAAGCTAAAAGCTCCCACTGGTAAAATAAAGAGAGCTGAAACCAGACTCCTCCTCTGAATTGCTTTTAAGAGCTGTGCTTTCCCCTGGTTTATGAAGGGAAAACCGAGTGACTTTAATTGCAGCTGATGCAACACTGCCTCCCTCTGCTGCATCCCGTTCCTCTGATGCCTCAGCCATGCTTCTGCCAGCACAAGCCCACTGCTGCTTCCGTGGGAAGGCAGTGGGGCACCACAGATAAATGCCGGGACTTTTCTCATGTTGTTTTCCATGCTATTGATTCTACACGCCCACATGGAAATATCTAGGTCCTTGTGCTGGGCATAACTCTAAACGCTGCCAGCAGCCTTCAGAGCAGGAACTGAAACTTCCATCTCCCTTTGTGGGGAGGAAATTACGATGAAGATATTCCAATTAAAAATCTCCAAATGACAGTACAAGACAGTGTTTCTTCTTTTTTTTTTTCTAATCAAAGGACCATTCCATCTCTTAGGAGAGTACATGCACAGAGAAGCTTCCCCACTGCTGCTAACAATTTTCACAAATAAATAAAAATCTACAAGATCACATATTGTATATTTGGTTTTCACCTCAAATAGCCTTAAATTCACCTTAAATATAAGTAAAAGTTTAATATACTTCCGTGCAAAAGAATGTATACATGCATTTAAAAATGTATCTTTGTCACCATCCCACCAAAGCCTAAGGCTGAGACCAAAGCAGAGACTGAGAGGAAGCAGTCTCCTGTGCCAGCTGATTGCTGGAAAGCCTGTCCTTGTCCTGTAGCAGCACTGTGGCTCACTAGGGGATGGATACTTGTTTTTCTGAACTGGCCCTGTGGCAGGCTGCCTACTTCACTGTGGCAAGTACAGTTGTGTAGCCACTTGCTTCTACTTCCCAGGACAGGAGGATCTTTCCTCCCCCACAGATCTTTCCAGAAATGAAAAGAGCACTGAAGGTACTTTTGACTCTAGTATTGACCAGAGCTCATCTAGACAGGGATTCTGTTCTCCATTGTAGGTTTCAAGTAAGGAGTTGGGTGATATCTTGCTCTGACATTTCACAACTTTCTTCTGACCTACCTAGGCTACAACAATCAAATCCCAAAATGTCCTGCCAGGTGCCTTGAATTCTCATGGTTGTTGATGTCTAAGGAGATTTTGGCTTTAAGATTGCTGATTCAAGTCTATTAATGTAAGACCACCTTTCAGACACTGTGTTACCCTGCACCACCATACTCTCCAGATATGCTGCATCAAGGGATGTACTTCTGCTCTGCTCTCCCAAACCCACCCAGCCCGTGGGCAGCTGGCAGCAGAACAGCCCTTACAAAACCTGACCCTGGATTCTCCATTTGTTAATCACTCAAGCAAGTTTAGCTTGTAAGATAAAGATTTTTTTTTTTTTTAAAGAAATAACCACCCACGCCTTCTATGACAAAAATGAGTGTTTTCTAGTCAAGCAGCTGTATATCAGCTGACAGCTTTTTCTAGCTGAAAATTGTAGTGCTTTTACACAGTTTGGGTTGGAGTCTGATATTTCAGTCCTGGAAGACCATAAAATTTGAGCATATGCCCCTTGAAAGCATTTAGTTTTCTTTTGATTTCATAGGTGGGTTTCCAGTGACACGTGAGGTGTAATCCCTTGTGTCTGGTCTTTCTTTGATGGGGCTGCCTGTTCTTTTGATCCAGTGGGATGCTATTCCTGCTAGTCAACAATGTAACATTCATTAATCAGTTTTGAAACTGTCCAGTGTCATCTCAGAAAGGAGGTTCAAAAGACAAACAGTTGGGAAAATTAAATTTGTGAGGTGTAGTGGGTTTTTTTCAGCCTCCATACAACTCATCTATGGAATTTTGCTTTTTTCTGCCTTCACTTCTCCTGCCATAAGGGACAGCAAAATGAAACGTGCAGCTGATGTATGTTTTTTTTACAGAGCTTGAGAGTGCAGAGCACCACTAACTCAGAACTTGCTTTTGGGGCTGAGGCAGGTTGCATCCAGGATGCTGAAAAAGCTCCCTGGTATCTTGCAGCGCTAGGCTCGTGATTCATCCTCGGGCTGCGTGCAGGGGCTGGGAGCAAGCAGAGGAAATCAGGAAATCCTTCCTGCGCTCTCCCGCTACGTGTGGAGCGGCGCGCAGCTGGGGCCGGGCCGGCGTGCCTGCCTGCAGACACGGCATCCCCGCCGGGCCGCGGGGCCCGGGCTGCCCGCTCCTTATCTGCCGCAGGAGCGGACACCTTCCGTGCCCGCAGGAGAGCCTTGCCCTTCCTCCGGCCGCTCCGGGGCTGCAGCCGTGTGTCCGTGCTCCGCAGCACGGCTCCGGCTCGGGCAGAACGTGGGAGCCCCTCGTGTGTCCGCTGCGTGTGTTGGCCATACATCCAGCCGCTGGGACAGCTTATCCCTGGCTGGTAGTATTGGTCTAGGAGAGCAGCCTGTGGAATACCCACCCTCCTGCAGCAGCACGGATCCCTGCCATTCCCGTGCAAAAAGTTGTCGCCGTTCTGCAGCAGAATTGCTGTGTCCCGGGATGCAGGGGGGATTCAGCAAAGCCTCAGGCTGCCATGGGGTTTGTAAAAGTGCTTGCAGTGAGAAGGAGCAGATGCGTAACAGCCAAAGCTAATGGCATCTATTCCAAGCTTTTAAAAAAGATTTTACTTTTGTTCTTTTCCCCATTCCAAAAATGGAAAAGTCTGTTCAAGAATCCCTAGTGGCCGACTGTGTTTCATAAAGCGAAATTAAAAAAGTAAAACAGCAAGTGGTTGTTCGGAAAGAGCGCGTATGGAAAATGTAAATTGGATCATAAAGACCTGAAAGGGGAGCAAACATCAGCTACCTCTGGTGTGCCAGATGCTGGAGGCCCTTCCAGGCCCTGCCCATGGAACAGCATGCTGCTAAATGAGAAAGCCCATCATCTTTTAACAGCAAAAGGGAAACTCAATTCCATAGCAACCACATGATGTCTGATATGCTGGAAAGGCAGAATTCATTATGGGAAAAGAAAGCTGTGCCTGGCTTGGAAACCTGAAACTGCCACTCTGATAGTGGGAGATCAGAACAGATGCCATTAGAGTAAGATGCAGGATGCTGTGTTACAGAATTGGAAGGAGGTGATCATTTGTGATGGTTTTCCTCTCTAGGGTGGGGAGTAAACAAGAAGGAATTATTTTCATCATCCTCTGATTTTCATTAGTTTCATTTGACTTCTGATTGTCATTTGTTTAAGTCTTACTAGTAGTTATTGTACATCTCTGCTGCATCATGACAAGGCAGACAGGCAGCTGAATAGTGTTGTACCTTAGTAATCTTCAATTATAGTTGTTATTTTAGTACAGTTGACAGTCATTCCCCGAAATACAGAAGAGGAAATTTCAACTGCCTCCTGAAAGAGCTGGATTGGGACTGGAAAATGTTCAGAGCAGGATGTCAAAAGTAGCCAAAGGAATGTTTATTTCTTCTTCCCTACAAGAAATAAACAGTACAGTTCTTCTAGCTGGAAAAGGGGTGACAGTGCAAAGAGGAAGGCAATCTCTAAGTGCTGGGGCCATAGGGAACAGGAGAGGATTTTCACCACTCCTTCCAGTGCAAGCATGAGGGAAAGCAGTGGGTAAGAAGTTTCGGGGCACAACCCAAGGTGATTCTTCAAAAGGCTGTGGGCTCCGTGAGCTCCTTGCCACAGGAATTGGAGGATGATAAAGGTCTTCATGCATTTCATTCTCATCAGAGAAATCAGTGAAGGGCTGGTAAACACAAACACAGCCCATATGGTCCAGGCAGCCGCTGCCCTGCAGGTTGTGACTGGCTGGCAGGATGTTCTGGGCAGTATCTCTACAGGCATTTCCTTGCTTAAACATTCCTCTAGGTATCTACTTCTGGTCATTGTCAGAACAGCTAACTGATATCTGATCCAAGCTGATATAGTTTTCATATTCTCAGAGACTTGGTATACAGGCAGTGACTATTTTTAAAAAACGGTCAGAAATCTCCAGTGGATGTCTCTGTCCTGCCATGTTTCCCATCTGTTGTTCCTATTGCAGGTCTCTTGAGCTTCCCCACTGTGCATGTATCTGTCTCACCTTGACCCTAATCTCACACAAATTTCACCCATCATGAAGGAAAACCCAGGTGCAGAGTGGGACTAAATCCCTCCAAACTACTGCCCCTTGGATGCCAGGGTACCACACAGGTGTAGGGCATATTGTGTTGATTTTGGACCCTTAGGCTCTGGCCCAGTAATTGAAATATTGCCATCAAGAATAAAAGAATTCTTTCTTAAAACTTTCTTTTCAAGGCTACACCAGAATTTCCATTTGTTTAGCTCTCCAGCTTAGAGTCTGTCCCACATCCCTGTGTTGAACTTACATTTAAAATGTTTGTAGCCAGCTCACATGTTTTGCTGTAGTCACTTATTTCTTAGTTATCACATAGAAATCCTACTGGGATATTGACAACTGTAGCTGGTTTACTTATCATGTATCCTTTCGTTTGCTTATCAGCTGTATTTGGGGGAAAGAGGGTTTTGTAGAAAATGTTTCATCCTTGGCTGCAGTAGGCTGGAACCTGATCCGGCTCACGTGTGCACGGGGAGCTGTGGGTTTGGGTTACACATTTGTAAAGGGCCTGTGGAGCTTTTCCCCGTTTTTGTGACTGTGTTGCCCTCTGCTGACTGGAAACGGTTTGGAAGATCCCGCAAGTCCCCACAGAGCAGCTCAGGCGCCTGCAGGCATTCTGCTGCTTATACCGGGATGTATTTTTGACCTGGGATGTCAACCATGCTCTCCTGTCTAAGGTTAGACGTGTCGCCAGAGTTGGGAATTCCCCAATAATTCAACAAACGGAATATCCCCCTCCATTTTCACATTTTCAGCTTAGCTGATATTTTATTAAAGTTTTGATTCTAATTAACAAGTAAAAATTAAATTGACAAAGCTTCAAAACACACTCTTTATCTCCTGTGAGCAGTGTCTAATGCCTCTCAGCAGCTGGTTTAAGAAAACCACAACATGACACACTGTATGGAGGGAAGATAGAATTTGACAGTAGCTTACACAAGAGCTAGTTTTCAAGGACAGGAAAAGGAGATGGCAATTGTTTGAAAATAGATGCAAGTCTGTGCAAAGAGAGAAATCCATCAGGAAATGTAAAGCTAGAGATGATTATGTACTCAGGGCATGAACCACTCCAGACTCATCTTCAGAATTGAAAGAAAACTCTATTACGTTGTTAAAATGTGCTTTCCTACAATCCCTAAAAAAGCTGTTGCCCTGGACCCCGATCCTTTCCCAAGAGGAAACTGAGGAGCAGCATTTATTGAAATGTTAACAGAGAGATTTGTGTCAGGTGGAGAAAGAGAAGCCTGCCCTTTGACATGGTGGGTTCCTATCTCAAACACAGTCTCTCACATAAAAATTGCTTTGAATAGCTCCATCAAGATTTCAGCAAACTCTTCTTGATAATGCATACCTCCTATTTGTTGTCAGCTTTGAGACAGGATTGAAAAAGCAGAGTCTGAGCTGGAGGCAGTATTTAGTTTATTTACAAGGGCTGAATGCAGAGAGCAAAGGGAGATTGAGTGATGCTTGTAGACAATGTAACAATACCCCAGGCAGAGATGCCCTAGATCTGACTTGCAATTCCATCCTGGGTTATAGTTCTTTTTAAATCATCCAGGCTCAAGGCAGGCTGAGCTGAGTATGTAAGACCAGTTTAGCCAGAGAGTTAATGTCTTGGACACATTAAAAATACCCCAGAAATTAAAAATACCCTGCAGAAACAACCATTAGCTCAGAGAGTGTTGTTCATAATTTCAATTTAATAAATCTGTGCAGGGAAGTCTTGTGTTTGCAGATTTAGGCAACTATTTTTGCATTTTTATTTGGTTATCAGATAGTTTCTTGCTAATAAGCACCATCTTTTGAAAACTAAAAGCAAGCACAGCTGCACAACAATTTAATACCAGAGTTGCCCCTTTTTATGAATGCTGTAGAGTTCTAACCTAACAATATTATCTTTTCATACAGGGATCTGTCTTTTTATATGTAATTTTATGTGTGATTTTGAAACGTAGAAGCAGATCTAAATGCAGATCTGCACAGTTGCATGCAATGTTATACCACACCCTGACAGGCAGCAGCCCATCAGTGCAGGCCAAGACTCATACCTGCCCCTACTTACATCAGAATCAGCAGTGCTGCAGCTTTTTAAAGCATGATTTCTTTTTCTGTGAGCATCCAAGACATGTGGGTGAGCCCACGTCTGATGATAGGCCCAAGCCTGCAGAAAGTCAAACTTGGTTCAGTTCTACAAGCTCATAATAAAGGAAGGAGAGAAAGTTCCAGAGAATCTTTAACCTGTGGTGATAGAGGAAGAGGTGCGCTTTCATAAACATGAACTGACTTCATTGTCAGTTTAATTAAGGAAACTCATTTAAATATGACTCAAAGATTCACACTCTCCAGATGAATATTGATACTTGTGGTAGATTTACTTCTTATTTGAAATGTGGTTATCACTAATTGCCTGCATATATTGGGATGACTTCTGATTATGTCGATAATGTCAAAAGTGTTTTTGGGAAGAGACTTTCTCAGTTGTCACTCAGTAAGGACAAAGCAGATGTCACTGTAATTAGGAGCTATACATACTGCTCATTTTTAAGAGCACCTAGATGAACATGCTCCTGCTCAGGTTTGTTTATTTACTTCAAATCTGATTTCTAGCTGGAGACCACTTATGGGATAAGGACCAGTGCCAGGTGTCCTCTCATCTTCTGCCCTGAGATTCTTTTTATAAATGCTAACGCTCTCCTTACTGGAAATGAACAGTATTTCTCCCAGAGAATGGTTAATCCTTAGGAAGGAATACCTGAACAGTACACACACACATTTTTTCTGGCATATGCTCTGTGGTCTCTAACTGAATGAAGCAAGTAAATTTTCATCAGCTTAATACTGGATTTATTGTACCTCATTCCTGCTAGTTTTGTTTCATATTCTCTCATTCTTCTTTTTTATTTTTTTTATCCCTTTCCCGTCCATACTATACTCTCCCATGTTGTTCTTATATCAGCACACTCTCCTGTTATGGTTCTCTTCCACCTTTTTTCTTCTGGGAAAAGTGGGCATTAACTCCACCAGGTCCCACCACCCTTTCCAGGTGTCTGGACATGGTCAGCATCCTGAAGTGGAGATGTGGCTGAGGCCTGTGAGGAGCTGTGATAACGCATCTACACACACTTTTGGGTGTAAAAGATGAGGCAGCAGTCAATGTGGCAAAGGATCTGGCCCACCAGGTAAAATGGAGTGAAGGAAACTTGAGCTAAGGCTTGCTGGAAGCTGATTACAGAACTATGGAATAAGCTGAGTTGGAAAGGACCCACGAGGATCATTGAGTCCAACTCCTGGCCCTGCACAGCACCATCCCCGAGAGTCACAGCATAAAATATGACCTGTCTTTTGAATCTCTTGGATTCTTAATTCCTTGTGGCTGGTTTCAGCCAAGTTTGACATGGAAATAGAAATCTTAAATGTCTCAGGTACTCACCTGTGCCATGAAGGCAGCAGCCAAGTGCCCCACGTGCCCTCCCCCAGAAGCACAGGTAGGTGAGCTGACTTGCACTATTATGTATCAGGAAATCTCAGCAGCCTGGCTGATCCCCACACAGCCCATGGGGGTCTTGCTCTTACAGCTGCCCCAGCTGCAGCTGCCTCACCTTATCACAGGGAACCCAAGCAGGCGGTGCCAAGCCTGGGGAAAACAGGCTCCATCAGCTCCAGAGCCAGAGGCTTGTGCTGTTCAATAAAAGCCTTACCAGGGTTCCCCAGAGATAAAATGAGGGGAGCTCTCCCTATGGAGGCTCTGAGGTTTCCAGCTGGATGGCAGTCACACCTTTGCCTCCCTTTGAGGAAGGACACTGCCAGTGTGGGGAGCACCCCTGCGTGTCCCCAGCTGTGACGATGAGGCCCAAGTGAGGGAGACTACATGGGCATGGCCTCTCCTTGGACAGGGAGGAGAGGATATCAGGGCAAACAAGGCAGTGTTTGGACTGCAGCAGCACTGTTTTAATCCCAGTTTTTCCCAGACGTTTGAGAAAGATTTGCATCAGTCTCATTTGCAGGACCTAGGAGCTCGTAATTCACTGTTTGGCACAGTAATCCCTTTTCCTTAAACACAAACCCTGGAAACTGTGAAACTGACATTTCCTACAGCATTTTTACAAAATTCATAGAGAGACAGTAATCCATTCATTCTTAGGGGCTTAGAGCTGAGTTTGGTTAAATACAATACCCAAGGACAATAGGTTAAGTGCCTGAAATGAAAACATGTCCATCTCTGAGGCCGGTGCCGAAAACTGCTGTGAAACAAGTATGTGCTGAGGGGGAAAGGAAGAAAAGAAACGGGAGTGGGAGAAAATCCCATTTCAGTCTTCCAACCCTGTCTGTAGGACTCAATTATAAATGTGTTCTTCACAGAAGAGCAGATACATCATATTTTAAATTTTTTTTCTTCCAATTGCTTCAGAGTCCACGTAGTCTCATTATAAAGTGAAGCCAAGCTCAAAGGGCAGTGTCCAAATGGAAATGTCCATGGTGAAGGAGGCTGACAGGTGGCCTGCCCTGGGGGAGCCTGAAGAACTGGTGCTGGCAGGAAGCCCTGGAGCAGCCTTCTCCCTCTGCCCTTAGGGAAGCCAGAAGAGGGTCCTTATTTCTTGACTGTGACTCTTTCCTGCTGCCTATAAATCCTATGGAGGCTAATGATGTCTGGGGCTGTGAGAAAGCCTGACAAGCCATCAGCCCTGCCCAGCCAGATGGCATGTGGCCTCACCTCCTCTTCCTCCACTCACCCCTTCTTTAAATTGCAGTCCTCATTGACAAGGAGTCAACTTCATCAAGAGCATCCCAAGGTCCGTGATATCTCTGCAGGTGAACTTAGGCTCTGGGAAGGGAAACTTTGTCCCAGAGGAAAGCAAAGTGGGAAAACACCTCCAACTCTCCCCGAATCTCACGGGGCAGTTGGCTGCTTGTCCCAGCTGTTGAACCTTGGATTTTAAAGTGTGAGAGTCAAAAGTTTGACAGTTTAACTCGGGTTAAGTCAAAAGTTTGACAGTTTACTGGATGCTGCCATAAAGCCAGAAAAAATTAACAGATAAGAAGAGAATGGCACACAAGAGGGCACAGGTTTTAATATAAGTGCTGTATAAATAATGGCCCTTCTTTGAAGCTTTTCAGTTGTCTGCAGTAGGTAGAAATCTCTGTCAGGGCTGAGCTCTGTTCTCACTGCTCCTTCTCTCAGCTGCTGGACTGAGCTGCCCCCAGGAGAGAATCTGCAGCCAGTGTCACTGCTGCTTATGGGCCTGCTAAAGCACTTCCTGAAGAATTCGCTTTCCTTGGAGCTTGTCAGAGTCATTGTCATAATTTTTCATTTTTCCACTTCATTTGCAATATCATTTTTTGGAGGTGCATCTCTGCCATTTCAGGCTGCTGCTATGTCCCACTGTCAGTCATAGCTCCACAAGGCTCATTATTCTGCATCCACACGAGTGTCAGTTCCCTTTGCTTTCCTGGCTGTGACTGTATTGCTGTTGTTTTCCTCCTGGTCCTCATTTGTGGCTGTTTTCCTCCCTCACATATTTATATGCAGTGAGTTTTCCCTGAAAATTACCTGGTGCTGCTTTTCCAGCAGTTGAATGACACAGGTAACAGCAGCTCTACTGTAAACCACCTTCTATTTTCTTTAGTGCTATTACCTAAATGTACTCTGAGGAAAACTAGCTGATACCATGATAAAGCTGAGCCATCCCTGTTCTCAATTTACTCCTGATTTTGACAGAATTCCCAGGTCTCCCAGGAGGAGATGCAGAGAAAGGCATGTAGACCTACCATTGCTCCAGCAATGTTGGCTTGGTTCAGCCAGGGCTTGGCCACGTTCTTTGTTCCCTGGTGACTGTTTACAGTGCATCCTAAGCTGTGAATTTTCAAAAGAAGTAATCCAAACAGAAACTAAACTTCTGTTAAAAAGTACTCTGTTCTTCTTCTCTGTCTGATTTATCACAAGTCCAAACAGTGATAGCTGGTGAGACCAGGGTGTATTTTCCTACTGCTGATTTGCAAAGCCATGGTATAAATCAGACCAGCAGGCAGCTGAGGAGGATAGCTTTGGGTATGATTTTACAACAGCTTACTCTGAGCACTGCACTGCTAGCAACCTCTAAGATAGGAGTGTCCAGCAAGGTCTGGCAAGGTCCATAACCCTCTGCAAAAACACCTGACTGCACTGTTGTCTTGTATCCAACCTGCCTAAGTCCCATGAACAGGCCTGGCTCCCCTACAGCATAGACACCTTCAAATATAAAACTCCAGTTTGGAGTGCATTTGGGTTTTCTTGTTCTCCATACAGCAACATTCAGAGAACTGAAATCATGGGCCTTGAGAGAGCTGCAAAGCACCTTCAGCCCTTTCTTTGGCTAGTCAGAAGAAATACACAGCCATACTCTCCTTTCCACTGAGAATATGCTCCTGAAAAGCAGGAGCACTGGCCATGCAATGGATAGGGAAGCAGTATTTTAAATCAGAATTAATGAGCAGGTAAGTGTAGGAAATTATCTTGGCTGCTTTGTTTAGAGAGAGAGCACTCAAGCATTATCCTCCATTTCTGCCCTTCACGCTGCATTGACTGATCTTGATTCATCTGAGGAAGAGGATGCTGAATGTGCCTCAGAAAGAGGCATCAAAAACACTCACAGTAAAAGATGCTGGGTGTTCATTCTCATGGGTAAGGCAGCCAGGAGAGTGGATTGCTTGTGTCCTCCTCAGGTGATGATCTGCACAATCCTGAGTCTTCATCCTCCACATAATATTACTCTGCTCTTGTGTATATAAGGTAAATTTCCTAAGGCCCTGGCACACCCTCCTCTCTTTCATTAATTCTGAGGGGAAAACTGGTTCATTATCCAGTGAACTCAGTCGCTTTACCAGCCAAGCTGAACATTTGATGTAAAATTTTTGAGAGGATGTAAAATTTCCTTGCTGCTGCTTTTTAATAGTCACATCTTCCTCCTCCTCTCCCTCCTCCTCAGATGAATCAGGAGTCAATCAATGTAAAGGATGGAGAACACAGTAATGAGGGTGGTTGGTAGAGCAGGGGCTTGAATGATCACTGTGGATCTCTAAAGTGATGGACACAGATGTGATGTAGGCTACACGGACAGACGAGTGCTCCTGGGCTGCCAGAGGAGACCTGAGTGCATCAATATCACTAACTTCACTTTAATATGCTCCTAAATTTAGTGCAGGTCCTTCTCCCTACCCATGCTTTCTGGACAGGGTGTATGTCTGCTTCCTGCCCAGGTAGTTGCTCCCTGTTCCTCAGCTGATCTTACAGGATGACTCCATGACAGGTCCTCTCTTTCTGCCCTGTGTTTCTGTGTGTTCTTGGGTGGCTGCAGGGGCAGTGTGGCTGCCACGCAATCTTACCATTGCTCAGGACTGTTGCACCCCACAGCCTGCAGCCCATTCTGCTGCCTATTTGTGGAAGTCCAAACACTTATGGCATTGCACAAGGACTTTTTCCCTAAAACAATTTTCTGGAAATGTAAAAAATTGCACCTCAGCTCCCTAAGCCAGCCTGTAGTGTGAGGGCAAAGTTTTAAGACTCATGCTGTGGTTTCACAACAGAGACTCCCACTGGCCATCTTTCCCTCCATCTGCTCCTTCCCATGGCATTCCTTGGGCAGCTCTCCAGTCATGTACACAGGAAAGAACATGGGTCCAGCCTCCTTTGTGCAGGGAAGGTTTTCTGGGTGACCAGCTGCATTTTAATGAGCAGAGCTGCATGATACACTGAGCAAATCTAACCAGCTCTGACAAAGGCTCAAATCCTTCTCTCTCTTCCATGTTCTCCTTTCCTGCTCTCCTCACTCGACCTCATGTACCAAGGCTGACGCTCACTGAACTCCTTTGTGAGGCAGATCAGTTTTCTTCATTTTCTCCCCCATTTTCTGCCAGTCAGTCGTCAACCTGGCAGAAAATGAATCACCTTAAACCAGACTGGCTGTGTTGCCAAATCAGCCCTCAGCCCACCCAGCTGCTGACTCCGGGGGCCTTGCCTCCTGCCTCCATCCCCAGTGCTGTGCTGCAGCCCTGCTGCTGCAGTTCAATTGCAAACTCAGGAGAAGACCTTTGTTGTCCTGGTAGTTTTTTGCAATGCTGGGGTGGCTCAGAGCAGCTCCAGCAAGTGCTGGGGCCACTATGAGGAGAGCAGAAATGCAGCCCTGATGTGTGATGACAGCTGGAGTGGTTTGAGCAGGGTTAGTGAAATGAATTGCCTCTGGTGAGGGCTCAGCAACCAGCAGGGCTGGGGAAATGAGGGAGCAGGCTGGGACTGAGGTGTAGGAAAGGACTGGAGAATCAGACCTCCCCACCCACGGCCAGTAAGGTACAACTTGTGTGCAGTCTGTCACCTGATGGCAGCAGCCCAATGTGTGTAGGCAGCCACCAAAGCCCACTCCAGGCTTAACATCAGAGCTCCTTGTTTTCCTGTTCTGAACTCTGACAGTCTCTAAATCCCACCTCCTGGCAGAGGAATTGGAGGGAGGTCGTTCTTCTGCAATGTGCCCATCCTGTTGTCTTGAGCACTGCTATTTGAATGGGAGCTGCTTGGATCTAGGGACCCTTGATTTTTGTGGCTCAAAAGGCAGTAGATGCAGGCAATCTGCAAATAGGCTGCTGACTGTGTATGTGCAGTTACATATAGGTATGTGCATGCATATTGACACATGTAACTGCATAAATCCATGGAAATCCATGATCTACAGAGAGTGACACTGCTTGGGCTGCCTTAACAGCTGAGTTTTTCCTCAACTGTAATGTTTCTTCAGTACAAACTGGGGGGAAAAAATAAAAAGGAGTGTATAAATATTACTTAAATTGTGCAGTCTTTTCTCATGATGATTAGAAATCATGCACATGAAAAGCCCCCTTGGTCCATGTAAATGTGCTCAATTATATTTGTTCAGCTAGCAAGATGATGTGCTATGCAAGCTGCCGTTCTTATCTGACTGCAATTACTCTTCTTCATGGCTGGGATTCCTCAGGTCCCACGGGACAGATATCTTCCACGGTGTCATTCACAAGAGCTCACATCAAACTGCTTTATCATCTGTCTGCAGTGTTTCACTGCTGTTATCAAGCAGTAACACAGCTCAGAGAGGCAACTATTGTGATCCCAGAAGATTTTGAATTTATGGCTTAAAATAATCCAGCCGTTTGAAGAGTATTTGAAGTCATCTTAACCGATTGGTTGTACTTACTCAAAAATGATCAGGTTATTGCTGCTAGCATGCCTAATGGAATGTTTTTGCAGGATTTTCAGTCACTAGTGACTTGAGTAGAGAAGATAGTCCTCATAATTTAAATGAAGGAGAAATCAACTTCATAGATTAACTTGATATTTTCCTGGGCAAGACTGTTTGCTTTTCATGATAGATTTGCCCTGACTGCAGCCATTTATTTCTTATTAAATTAGCCAGCCAGCATTCACAGATGAGAGAATGTCAGTTTAGCTGTAATTTACATAGAGCTCCCCTACATCTTCACAGTACAGGTTTCTTTGGGAGCCTGTGTCAAGCCAGTCTGATGAGAAGAGCAGCAGCCAGCCAGCAGACAGAGCCAGCTTCTCAGTGTTTACTGGGACACAAGAGTTGTCCCACTTTAACTACACTGATAACAGCTGAAGTGACCCAGTCACCGCTTGTGTTAATGGAAAAGTGCCTGTGTTGTTACAGCTATTCAAGACAAGGAGATACCTAAGTTAGTATCAGATAGCCTCAGACTGGGACAAGTATGTCAGCACTTGAGTTTTACCCAGTGTAACTGAAGTTTAAGATGGCATTTAAATAAAAATAGCTGCTAGGACTACAGTAATTATCTAAATTAAAAACCAGAAAACAAAACAAAACAAAAAAACAACCCCAAAACCCTAAAAAAAATGTAAAACAACACTGAAAAACCCCACAACCCAAAAGAATATATAAAAATTACACTTTCAACTGCAATAATTTGGCTCATAAACTGTGTGCAGGTCAGACCTGGAAGGCTAAGGAAAAGTTCCCCTAGGAGACAGCAGCTTATGTATTTTACCCAGCCAGAGCTGGGCACCAGAGAGCTGCCTGTCTTTGTCTCCAGGCTGCAGCTCCAGTCCCTTCTCCTGTGCCCTCAGCAGTGCTCGCAGCCCAGGAGCTTCTCTGTGGACCCATCCTCATGCAGACCCAAGCTGCATGCTCCCTGGTACAAAAACCTTCTAAAAATCTTCTGGAGCTAATAGCCTTTAATATGATGTTGCAGCTTTTGCAGCTTTAACTGAGCACAGGAGGAGAGGCTATTTTTTCCCCTGACTTTCATCATTCCCAGATAATCTGCAAAGCTGAACACCAATTGTGTCTCTTGCTTATTTCTGGAGAGAAATGAGCCTTATGCAGCTTTCTGGCATCCCCAGCTTTGTATTAATCACTAAGGGCTGCCAGGGGCACAGACTGGCTATATCCATGCTGCACAGTGCTTGATCCTGGGCTCCCATCTGGTGCCCCTGTGGCCCCAAGACATTGGTATTAATGCAGAGATGTTTCCTTTTTTTTTTTCCTTCCCAACCTATGCTGCCTGAGCAAATGTAAAGCTGTGCAGCAGCCCACAGGAATGGTGTTTTATTGCATGAAACAGGGTGTGGATTGCGTGACTTGGAGGGAAGATTGTGGCCTAAAAGCCTCCTGTGACAGAGCTGACAGATGTGTAAGGAAATGGGAAGCACTGCAGTCCCAGCTCTGCTGCTTGCTGGGGACAATCCCTCCTGTATGCCACCCCACAGGCTGTGCCCAGGCTACACAGCATTGCCTTGCAGCCCACTTGCAATTAATCAGCAGGGGTGATCACCAGTCCAGCCAGTTCCCTGGTCCCACCGTGTCTGTCAGTACAACCAGAGCCACTGAGGTATCCTGGGGCTTCTTTAAACACCAGGGATGAAGCCTGGATGTGCAGCAAAAGGTGCCTCCAGTGTTCCAACCATCCATGCTCTTAACAACAGGGAGGGAAGACCTGGGGGCCTTGATAGGTCAGCCATGGCCATTCCCCAGTTCTATCCAGTCTGGTGAGCTCCAAGGCAGGCTGTGCCTATCCTGGGCCAGGGCCTCCTCTCTGCCTTCTATTTCCAGCTCGATGTGTGAGGCTATTCTGCCACCTCTCTGTAGCTGCAGCAGCTTGTTCCTAAACACATCGACAAAGTGGGTTCAGCTTGAAACTGCTCTGCTTGCATTTATAAAAGCCATCCACTCTTCAGTTTCTCATCATTTTCTTTTACTCTTTGCAGCATAAACAACTATCCCTTTGTTATGCCTTCTGCTTGTGGGAGCTGCATAAGAAATCTTTCATTGAACATTTGTATAGGCTAGAGATCTCTCTTCCAAATGTTGAAGAAAAACAAGTTTATGTGAATTATCTACAGCAGATAATTTCAGTTCTGCACAGAATCTAAAAATAAAGTGAGGCCCACATTCTACAGCTAAGTAGCTTTTAATTAGGTGTGATAACAGCATGAATTATCTTTTAGAGTGCAATAGTCCCATGATCAGAAGTCAAAGGAAGGGAGAAATCACTGTTTGCAAAAATGTTTGAGGGAAGAAACTTGATGCTGGCATGTATCTGGGTTTTTTTCCCATATAATAGATCAGGCTGATTAATGTTTTGGGTAAATTTGGACTTTCTCTGTTATTGTCCCTGTTTTAATAGAGTCAGTGGGTCCTTTCAAATACTGATGTAAAAGAGGGCAGTGAAAGCCTGCTAAGTCCCTGTCGTCAACGGCTTCATGGTAATGCCTTTGGACAAGACAAATGGCACTGCTGCTTCCTGAAAATCAGTGGCTGAGGTGTGGGATGGCTTAATTAATTTCTTCAGAATCCCCTCTCCTTAACTGAGCCATAGATAAGCTCAGGGCTTGAACATAAATAATATTCTGAATTGTGAGCTGAGGTGCAGCCGTGTCTCCTATTCTGCCTACTTTGCTGGGAGGCAGAAGGGTTCATGTCCCAAACAGCCCCAGATAAACCAGCCAGTGCCTGGTTTGTCAGGGTTTGTCCTCCTTTGTGTGCCGGTCAGAGAGATGCTCTCAGTGACTTTACCAGCTGAGATCCTTTATCTTCATTGTCTTTGTAACTGAAGCGTAGCATTTAGTCCAGAGTGGTGTGGCTGGGTGTGGGGGAGGAACACAGCCTTATTCAGCAGGAAGACAAACCTTAAAGGAAGGTCCTTTAAGGATAAGAGACACCCTTATGGTGCCACAGGGATGGTACTTGGCACTTCAGATTGCAGACAGATGCAAGCACAGTGTGTTTGAGCACAGGCAGAAAAAAGGAAGTTATTGTGTGCCTGGGAAATAAGGACATATCCTGTGACAGTGGCTGTCCTGCCGTGTGAGGCTGTAACACCAGCCTGACCAGGCAGGCACTGGGAAGGCAAAGCCTTTCCTCAATACTGAACTGAATCCCAACTGCCAAAGGGCCAGGCTGGCACTGGGATGCATATAATGACATTTCCTCCCATGTATCCCTAGACTTCCAGGCACGCTCTTTCTCATACTTCTGTGCAAGCTCCTGGCTGTTCTCCCGGTGTCTCCAGGCATCACTGCGGGGGCTCCCAGACAGGAGGATGCTGTGCATCATCTGGCTGGCCTCGCAAACTGGGAATCCCTTCATCACCCCCTCCTGAACAGATCCTCATGCATTTGCCCAGAGGACTTCATAAAAATTAATTGAGTTGCCCAGCATTAGACACAGATCATAAAACTCCCATCTGATCTCGTGCCTGCTGCCGATTTTAACAGCTGATTGAAACAATGAGCTCTAGCTCACCGGGAATGTAACAATGCCCACTGAGAGAGCTGTAGCGCGGGTTGTAGGTGTCGATAAGGCTGTAAACGCACAATACAGATCCTCTGCCGGTACCACAGAGCCCTCTTTGCTACGGGAGTAAAACCCTTGGGCTGCAGTTTAAGCATAGCAAAAGTGATGGAGATTACCCTTCGAGTTACAAGTTTTGCTGAAAAGATCAGTGTCTCATGCTATTTATTTAAATAAATAAATATTTGTTTGTTTTTCTATTATCTTGCTCACTGTAAACTGAAAGAGAAATGAACTCGGAGCGAGGGAGAACTGGAGAGCAGCGAGGCAAGGAGCAGAAAAGCCATAACGCAAGCAAGTCCCGTATCTGCCTGATGCCATCGGAGGCATTATTACGCAGACGCTGACCCTAAACATTTCCCTCCCCTACCCCAAAAATAAGCCCAAAACCTATTCGATAACCTACTAACAACCACCTACGTGCTTCCAGGGCGCTAACCTGGAAAGAAAAAACAGCCGGGGAGCGGCGGGAGCACGGCACAGCCGTGTCGCCGTGCCGCGGTGCCGGCGCGCAGCCCGGCGTGTCCCCGCGGGAGCGGGCTGAGCGCGGGGCGCGGGCGGGCCCGCAGGGGGCGCTGCTGGGCGGCGGCGCCCGCTATAAAAGCCGGGTCCGCGCGCGGCCCGCGCCGTCCGCCCGGCCCGGCAGCGGCGGCAGCGGCGGCAGCGGCGGAGGCGGCGCCCGCAGCAGCGGCGGCACCACTACCGCTACTGAGGCAGGTGAGCACCGCGCATCCCGCGGGCTCCGCTCCCGCCTCCTGGGTGTGCGCCACTCCCTGCCCCGCGTCGCCCCGGGGCTGCTGTTGCTCCATGCTCACCGCCCCCGGGGCGCCGGGAACGGGACATGGGCAAAAGCTCCAGGAGATGGGGATGGCTCCTGCGCGGGAGGGGCGCGGCGGGGCTGGCGGATGCTCCCGTCCCCCTGGTGCGGGCAGGAGATGGGGGAGCAAGCGCAGCTTATCAGGGTGGATAATATTTGTGATGAAATCCCTTCAGACAAAAGTTCTGGGGATGTCAATAACCGGACTGGCTGGAGCGGGCTTCGCTGTCCGTGCGCGGATCGGAATTGCCTGCGGGGCGACAATGCCTAGGTAAACAGGGACCCGGGAGGGCTGGGGACCCCGGGACACGGCCGAGCTTTCGGCACGGGCCAGCGGAGGGCTCAGGGCAGGTGCCGAGCTTGCCGGCAACCCACGGGCGCACGGGGCTGAAATGCTGCTCTTACTCTCAGCCCCGTACATGGCATGTAATAGCATCCCATTATTTTTCCGAAAAATGATGGAAGGTAAAGCAGCTGCTGTGAATGAAAAGCAGCGTTTTTCTAAGAAGGGAAAGCTAAAAGTGTGGAAGCTAGGGCAGCGAATCCAGGTCTTCCTACTCAAGTGAAATGCCTTTGCGTGAAGAGCTGTTCATCTAGATCGGTCGTTTCCAACTCAGTTTAAATGAGTACGGGTACCTTTTTCCTCTTTGCTTTACCTCCCTCTCTGTCTTTGCCCCTTCTTCTTTCACCCCGGTCCCCATGGCTGCCTCCCGAAGGTAACAGTGCAGAGGGGCTGGTGTGCCTTGGCACCAGCCGGTACCGGCTCCCTACAGGTGCCTCTGCTAGGGAGCCAATGATCCCCGATTGCGCTAAACATGAAAAGAGTAAGCCAGCGGGAGCCTTGACATTTATCATTGCATTTAAACGGCAAAGGTAAAAAAAAAACCTTAAAAAACAAACATCTCACTGCGGGTCAAGCGTTAGAAATATTTGCTTATACTAAGGCATCTAAGGTAGCAAAATCATTTGCCTGTCAAGTGTTTGCATGCAGGTTAACTTTGCAACGGATGACTGCATTAAGGAGGCACTTGGCAGCCGATGAGCTGGCTGTAATGTGATGCATAAATGCTTTGTTTTGGTTTGTGTGTGATTTCATAGAGGGATTGTTTTATCCTCCTTACATCCAGTGCAGCGTTTGTGGGTTTTATCATTTCTCATCCCCAAATTCAAGCAGGGTTGTGGGCTTTTCTGTATCCCATGCTACATAAACCTTTCACTGTGTCTGCCTGTTTGCAATGCAATTAAATATACCCAGCTACTTGTCTCCTGTTTATGCAATCTGTGGTGGAGAGCAGCGCAGCCTGTGCTGCCGGAGAGCGGTAGGAGAGAGCTATGCATGTGCAAATGAGGGTTAACTTCTCATTCCACGGTGCTTAGCCTCACCTTCATTTCTGGAGACTCAGCTCTATTTTAAGGTACAGGAGGGGGATTCTGTAAGTAATGCCTTCAGTGCTGCACTGTGAGTTTGGAAATTGCTACCTGGGAATGGGTGGGGTGTGGAGAGGGGAGAAGTGATGGAATGGTTCACAGACACTGAGGAAAATTCTTGCAAGGCTGCGTCCATGTGGTTTATTTGCAGTAGCTTTTGATATGGTACCATGTTTCTCTATATATTTGTCTCTTTAAGGACAGAGGTGGATATTTGGCTACTGATCTAACAATTGGCAAGTGTTGTAGGGTTGGGTCAGATAAGTAGTTTTAAATTTCTTTACAGCAAAGCTTTTTCTATGGTAAATTTTTCTAGGGTGTTATCTTTTATTTTAGTGATAGCAGTTGTAACCAGCAGGAAAGAAGCTTTAAAACTCCTGGTCTTAATTTCTGGAGTTTGTATTTCCATGCAAAATACACTTATGTTATGGTAAGCAATGCTAGCTATTTAGGAATGTAGGAGAGGAGAGCTAACAGCAGAAGTGGAACTTCCACAGCTGTAAAGCACATCAGAGCCTGTGCAGGGAACCTGGTAACCAGTGAGAATTAGTCCTCTCTCCTAAGTTAGGAAAACCAAGATTTTCAGCTTTCAGTGTGTGTTCTCTGTTTCTTAAGTTCAGTCAGGAAGTACCAGAAATCGGTGCAGGACAGAGTTACAGCCAACTCCACTTAAATGTGTGCTCTCTGGAAAGTCATACAACAGCAGATGAAGTAAAGCACAGTACAGCAGAGACTCATACACAGTGGTTGGTTTAATATTTGATTGAAGGTTCTGCAGGAGAAAAGATCTAGGTGTAATAATGGACATATGGGTGAAGGTATTTGCTGAAATGCCAGCAGCAAGCAGTGCAAGAGGATCTCTACTCCTCCTCCCCTGTCTGGATGCTGAGGCTTGCTAAACAGACTATTGAGACACAGCTGATTTAGCAAATGCTTTCCCTCGACAAGTACTGCATTTTATCTGAAGTTATTTATAATTATACTGACGTTGTTTAAATGCAACTATTACCAAACCTGCTGCAGTCAGTTTTGTTAAAGTCATAAGCAGCTGAAATTGAAAAGAAAGTAGCAAAGGAGAGCTAAGCTTCAGGGTATGGTGGTTTGTTCTGTATCTGAACCTTTTACCTGTAAACTCAAACCTGTTGAAACAGTTTTTCTTTAGGAAAAGAATTCAGATGGATTTTGGTATAACTTACTCGGGCACTATCCTAATATAACTATCATCCTTGTGAGCCTGGGAATGCTGTCACTTTCTGTTGCTGGGTGTACATTTGATGCTGCACTCTCTGTAAATCTGATTTGGCTGTTGTTCTGCCTACTGCTGTTATATGGTATCATCTTGCTATTCTGGGTTTCCAGTGGGGAACTGGAAAGAGGATAAGATCCAATGCTTCATCTAAGGTGACCAGAAAGATCTCCAGAGTACAACTAAATACTGGAACCACCTGACTGGCCTCTGTCAATGATTTCATAAGAAATACCTTCTTAGTAAGGGTCAGTAGGGTGCAAAGCAAGTGGAGAAATGGTTAGCTGCTGTAATTTGCTGTAACTTGACAACGAAGTGATTTATACCAATGAAAGCCCTGCCCCGTGTTACTCTGTTATGATAGAGAACCAGGTCATTATTTTGCAGCTAAATGACATATATGTAAAATATTGAAAGCTTTTGAAAAATAGTCCAACTGTTAACCCAGCACTGCCAAGCCTACCACATCTCCAAGTACCACATCCACGTATCTTTTAAATACCTCCACCTATGGTGACTCCACTTTCCTAGACAGTCTGTTCCAGTGCTTGACAACTCTTTCAGTGAAGAAATTTTTTCTAATATCCAACCTAAACCTTCCTTGTCACAAACTGAGACAATTTCCTCTTGTTCTGTTGCTTATTACCTGTGAAGAGAGGCCCACCCTGATCTCATTACAACTTTTTTTTTCCTGGCAGTTGTAGAAAGCAGTAAGGTCCCCCAAGACTTTTTTTTTCTGTGCTAAACAATCCCAGCTCCCTCAGCTCTCCTCATAAGACTTGTGTGCTAGACCTTGCTTTTTAAAAGACTTTATTTAGGCAGTTGCCTTAGTAATTTTTTAAAGGATTGGCATTTCTTTTTAAATTAAGAAGGTACAAAGCTGACAGTCAGGCAAACAGTTCCTAAACTCCTGAGATAGTGAATCTTCACATTTTAGGGCAGGAACTGTTTTCTGCTCAAGGAAAAGTTAATGTCACTTTTGTGATGTAGTGTGGCATAGCATATAGTGCACCAATGGTGCATTGGCTGGAAAGTGAGGAAATCCAAGTTTTGTTCCTCTATAAATATGGTAATTCAGTTTAAGACCATGCCTTAACTTCTTCCCCAAAAACTTGGAGGAGTGTGCTGGCTGACTCTTGCACAGTGTTTGGGGACTGTGAATGGTGAAGTCTGTTTTGTTCCAGCAGAGGTCTCAACATCAAACATCTCTGAAAATGGCTTAATCCTCAGAAGCATCTGGTGTAGCAGCAGTTACCAGGCTTTTGCTGTTAGTGACATAACTTGCAGATCAGTGATTTTATGCAATCCACAAAACCAGCAAAAGCATCAAAATTTTCTTGGGTTCCCATCCTGGCCTGCAGCTGTGACTCTCAATTCAGATGTTGGTGTAATACAGGTTGCTGCTCCTTATAAGAGCCTGAGGGCTATAAACTGCTTTGAAACAGCTGCTGCATGGGATGCAAAGCTGGAAGAAAGGTATAACTTGTTCTTCTTTGCACAGCTGTGAGTCTCACTTCTTGGGCACAATCACCAAGCACTTACAGGAGAATTGCTTCCCTTTGAAATCATAGCTAAAAAGTAAACAAGCCTTTAAGATACTGAGCAAATTAGCTTCTCTATTAAATTTTACTTTTTGAATTTTAACTATTTGATTGCTTATTCTAAATGAGTTGGCTTCCATGTTTATTATCCCCATGGGGTGCTCTATGTTATGGCAAAACAGTAGGGCTGTCAAAGAGCCAGTCTGGCAGGCAAGGGTAGCTCAAATAGAGATGCTCTGATAGTGCTTTTGCCCTCTGGCCTATTTTCTCTGCCAAGTTTCACAGGGGGAACATGGAACAACAACCTTTCGAGCCACCTGTGATTTCAGTAGGAGGCAGGTCTCACAATAATTCTCAAATTTATCCTGCCAGAAAAATTCAGAGGGGCTACTACCCAGGTAATGTGTTTCTGTGCTCCAGAGTATGTTAGTGTTACTGGACAAGAATTAGATTGTGATGGGAGGAAAAAAAAAAAAAAAAAGCTTTATATTAAGTGTTTCTGGCCTTGATGAATCTTGCTCATGCCAGAATGCTGGGAGGAATCATAATGTGCTATGCACAGCAGGATGCTGGGCACAGATAAGAAATTTAAAAGCAAATTACACTTGACCGTGTAAGACCTCAGCAGACTCATGCTCTAAGGATGAATTTGTTCCTTCTGGTCTATCAGACCATGGGGATTTTAGGTCCTTCTCTTGCGGCTGCTGCCAAGTTGTTTTGCTCTTGGTGTGATACAATGATGAGTCTTTAAAAAGGAAGGAACAGTAACAAAACCTCTGGTAACAGTTCACATGAGTTTTGGTGGACTCAAACAGCTGCATGAACAAGACCAGAAATGTCAGACCAGATACAATTGCTTAGGACAGGTTTGCTGTATCACCATCACAATCTGAATTGGTTGTTTGGGGTTTAATGCTAAAAGGATCACAACAAGTATTCAGTATGAGCACTGAAACTGAACTGTTTCTTCAATGTGCTAGAAGCTTGAGAGGCTAGGAGAATAGATAGGAAATGAGCTCTACATCATAAGAGTGCTTTTCTCCTTTTCAGATCTCAAACTAAGAAAACATTGGAAAAAAAAAAAAAGCTGGAAATTAGTAAGTTTCTAAAACAAAACCACTGGCTGAAGTGCTAATCTTAATATGACAGCAGCTTGATCAAATGATCAGCCAGGACTCCCTGAAACATCTGCATCTATCCATCCTTGATACTGCTGGAGCATGCCCCAAGTATGAGTCAAGTGATTTACAGAAACAATGGAATTTGTTGCATTGATGTGCATGTTTTTAAAGTAATATGTGTATGCATAGATGTGTCATGCAAAATTGTGTGCATTACCATCAAAACTGTTACAATAATAATCTAAGACAAACCCTTGAGACTTTAGCAAATGAGCTTGCATTTTTCATTGATGAAAGCCCAAGCGTCAGGGTGGCTCACAGCCACCATCCAAGCCAAGCAGCGAAGTTCAGAGCCAGGTCCACAGCCTTTATTCATATGAGTAATCCTTAAATGTCAGTGGAGCCAGCAAGATACTGATGCTGAAACAATGAAAGCATCGGGCTTGGTTCAGAAGGTGAAATGCACCTGGTGGGGAGGGGGATGAAGTTTGCTTTCTTTTACTTTTCTGTATCTAGAGTGAATTGAGAGCTGAGTCATTGTCCCTATAGGCTACAGCATTTTTAAGGTTAAACTTGAATTTAGAGTGGAAAACATAACACTGAGTCTGACAGAATCCCACTGTTCATTTTCAGCTGCTCAGCACTTTTAAAAAATCAAATCACAGAAAAGCTGCCCTGTTTGATTGTTCCTATTACATAATGGCAACATCTTTGGGATTTGAGAGAAGCCATGAGCAACATGTCCCTTACATAACAAATCTAAGTTGCTTTAATCCCTGCTGTGCCACTGCTGACCCTGGGCAGCCAGGAATAGCCTGGGAGTTGTGCTGAGCTCCCCAGGCTCTCCTCTGGGGCTGCAGGATAGCCATGGAGCAGAGGTCCTTTGCTCTGAGGGGTTTTCTGCCAATCATGCTTGCTGGATTTACAGTCTGTCTTCTAAAAGATTGCAAATAGTGGTTGAAGCAGGAGCCCTGCCCTTAAGAAGTTCTGCCTTGCTCCTCATGAGTAGACCTAATCCTTTGCCACTTCCATTTTTTTTTTCCTGAAACATCAGCATGTATCTCCATTTCCAGCTGAAAACTGGTCATCTTATGGTTTTGGTACCTCTGTTCCTCTGCTAGTTTAAAGAAACCAAAAAACCCCTTAAGTCTAGGTCAGACTTTTGGAGCAGGTCCTTGTGAGGCTTTTTCCTGTCTCTGGGGTGGTGCCAAGTGTTGATGCCTTGAGGGATGTGCTGGGCTTGCCAGGGTGGGTGCTGGGGGGGAAGAGCTGCAGCCAGGTATAATTCTGAAGTCAGGGGACACCTGTGACCCCCCCCTAACTTTGGTGGGGGGTAGGGGCCTTGTTCCTGCTCTGTGATTTCTTGGGGTGGGTGTGGAGGCGATGGATGGCTCATGGAGCAGAAAGAAGGCTACTGGGAAAAGTTTGGGGCTTGGTGTCTATGCAGAAGGTCTGACCTTCCGTCATAAATTGTCATTAATTAAATGTTCTTATTTAAAATGGGTGAAGCAGTGTGGAAGGGCAGCTCAGCCCTGCCCAAGGAGTGTGTGTGTATTGCTGGGGCAGATCCTCCCTCACCATCTCCATGGGAGAGCTCTGCACTGCCCTGATCACCTGGGCTGCCTCCGGTGTAATTGGGAGCATTTGAAGAATGATGATGTGAAAGAAGCAACATTGTGGGGAAGGATTGTGCACAAAGAGACCTATCTAATTAAAACTGCAGGGGAATGGAGATGGTGGCTAATGAGGCTGAACACACAACTTAATTTAACTGAGTTATTTGAAAAGAAGCAACCTGCATTGTTGGGGAGCGAAAGATGGGGGGGGGGGAAAGGTAAAAAATAGCAGGAATTCCATATTAAAATACAGATTTCATAGCCATTAGTACATGCTTGGCAGAGAGTTATTTTGGATTTGGTATTTTACCACAGTCATTTGAAATGTATCACAGGTGGTTACCATCAGTTGCATGTGAACAAAACCTTTTGAAATATTGTTTGATTAAATCTCTTTCCTAAAATGCCATTTATACCTTACATCTTCTAATATTTTCCAAGATTTTAGTCTAACTTTTCTCTATTTGGTCATTACATTACCACAAGGAAAAAAAGACTCTCATTATCTCCCTCCCTTGCCTTTACTTCTCCATTCTTTCTCTCTCTCTTCCCTTTTCTCTATTATACTGTCAGGTCTCACCTAAACTCCACCTGCTCTGCTGGTCCCACAGTAAGATCCCTCATCTTGGTCTTCCATGCACTTACATGTCTTAATTCTTCACTTTAAAATCTCCTGTCTGTTTCCCATCATATTATAAATAAATGCATATCACTGACATAATATAAAAATAATTCCCATCTATTTTTTCCCTCTAAAATCCCAACCCAAAACCTTTTTAACTTTTTTTTTTTTTAATCTTTTTAATCTGGATAGTGCTACTTGAGAGAGCCTGTTCTTGTTTCATCTGTGAATCTTGGCAGTTTGACTTTGGCCTTTTTTCTTACCATGGGTAAAAGCACATCTCATGACTGCTTGTCAAATCTCAGGACTGGCTTTCTTTCCTTCTCTGCCTTGACCTGTTGTCTTTTGACATAACTCACATTCTCTGATTCCAGTGTTTAGTTTTTGTGATTGCAATCTTTTCCTGAGTTCTGTGAGAAGCTCCTTCTGTATGCTTTCCTGATGATCTTCCTCACCCTTTCTTGTTTTTCTTCTTTCCCTCCGTGCTTTTTCTGGATGATCTCATCACAAGCAAATGCAGCTAAATCTCCCTGAGCAACACCACATCATCCATGTCACATCAAAACGTGGCAAGGGGGCAAGGTGTCAAGTAGCACAGAGTGTCTTTAAAACAATGATCTCTGTAAATATATGAAAACCTGACTGAGTGGAATCTGTGCTTCCCCTTCAGTTTCTGTACCTAAATTTGACTTGAGTGTTGACTTACTGTAAAGATATTCCAGAGGAAGAGGAACAGAAAATGTGGAGTTTGTTTCACAAAGGTTTTGTAGCCTCTTCCCCTTTTAAGAGTAGGTGCATTGCTTCACTTCACTCAGTGCAAAGGCAGATCAGCTTATCTGTGGGCTAATGCCAGGAAACTTGGACAGGATCCTAATCAGAAGAGCAGGATGTTTAATCTTGAGCACTGTGTTTACAGAAGATTTGATGGTGTATGTCCTTGTTACCTACTCTGGTTCTAATGAGTCTTTTGTTTTGGTTTTTCTTTCCTTTTTTTTTAAAGTTTCCACCCTGGGACTGTCTTCTAAGGCAAATTATCACCAATGGAAGAAAAACTTGTTTTTTCAGCATTTTGGGTAAGCCTGTCTTCTGTATTATTAATGTCTGATTTCATCTTTTAAATATATTTGCCACCAAAGAACTCTTTCAAGAAATCTTTTTTTTTTTTTTTTTGAATAGTGCAGTTTTATCCAATGAAAATTCCATTCAATGATTATGAAAGCACTAGAGATAAAGGTAATTTCAAAGCAGACCATGATGCTTTTTTACTGTGATAGCCCTTTGCTTTCCTAATGTTTTTGCTTTGCTTGTTAGGCATAGCATACACTGAAAATAAGACTATCTAAACCAATGTACTATATATATCTAAAGTAAATCCTGCTACTTTTTGAGGCATTATAACAATGTTTGAAGATAGTCTTTCATGCTTGGGAAGGCAAAACTTTGTCAGTGGGGAGATGACTGTGACATAGATCCTGAAAAACTGTGCTGTAGTGGCACAAGGCTGTGTTCATGGTGAGCAGTAGCAATAGCAATGCCTGCTGAAGGCTCTGTGTATGCATTTCCCGTGGCCAGGCATGATCCTGCCCCTCAAGTGATAAAAAAGTTTGGCTGGACAAGTTCAGACATCAACATGGTGTAAGTTGATGGAAAGTTGCTCTTTCCACTGGGGAGACCCAAAGTCAAAAGCAGTTACTCTGGTGGCAGTCACACTCAGTCACAAATACTGTGATTATTTATGGCTGGGAAATAAGTGATTGAACTGGAGTGTCACTGTCTTCTGGGTGGCACATACATCCTGCAGCAGTCAGGGGCTAAACACCAAAGAGGAGCAATCTTGTGTTTATGGGCTCACAGGTGGCTTGTGATGCTCTAGCCCTGTGTGTTGTCCCACATGAAAGAAGGGAATGCCCAGTGCAGGGCACATCATCTCTTCGAGGACAACATTGCAGGACACTGAGTGATGCAAAGATTCTACAGAAATATTTTTAAATGCATTTCCATTGTTACAAACGACCTTGGTTTAAAAGTGATTGGAACTGTGCCTACCGATCATTGGGGCTGTAAGTCTTGAAGCAATTTTGGTGCCTGCTGCAAAACTGGAAGTATAAAGTCTTCTGGCCCATTCCAGAGTTGTTTACAGGAATGGCATTTTCAAAACCCTGTGTTTTGTTTCAAACAGACAGAATCAAATAATGCTTGGCAGGGATAACGAGACTTTCATCTCCTGTACGGATCTCAGCGCACGGCTTAGGAAGATGATGGGTATATAAGAGCACAACCCTAATTGCATGAAATTAGTGTTAGTCACAGCTGTGCCTGCTGGGAGGCTTTCTGGAATGCCATGGAAATACTGTTCTGGTAGTGTCACTGTTAATAACACTTCCTAGGAACAGGTTGAAGTGATCTATGTGGGGAGGTGTGAATCAAGAGTCTGAAACTGCCCCTCCCTATTTGTGCAAAAGGATAGATTTTTGCTGCTTTCTGCCAAAAAAATCAGAAATTCAGGGAAGTGACTTGATAATATTTTAATAGTCATCCAGCAATTGAACACTGAATTACAGCTGAAAAACCATAGAAATACTCAAGACACTTTACCCTGTATCAGATGGATTAAGCGTCATTCACTTATTGCATTAAATTCCTGAGGGATTAATAATGTTTGGGTCATTGTTTCCCAGGCTTATAAATTTAAAGACCGAAGAGGACCACATGAATATCTATTCTTCTTGCCTGCTCTGTGGAGGTCAGAGGAATTCATAGTATTTCAGTAGTAGTACTTTGATTTTTATTTAGCATATCTTCTGAAAGAGACCAGGCCTTCATTTAAAGGGTGCCAGTAGTACTCAGTCTACCATGTCACCATTACATTTTATTCAGTAAATAATGAACCTTGCCTTCCAAGACAGTCTGTATCTCTTGAGTTTCTGAGTGTTGTACTTCACTTTTTTCCCCTGCTGGATTCTATTATCAGGATGTTGATTCTCCTTGTAGTGATCCATTTAGCTAGTCACTTTTGAAATTCACTTGCTACGAGCAGTGTTCATTTAGTATGGTGAATCTTTTAATTCAGGATTTTATGTATAGCATGACTTTAAATCACTGCCTAGTGTGAAATTAGGGCTAGAGATACATCCTGTCAGCACATACCATTATCAAATGATGATGTCACTGCATGCAAATGATCAGATTTACATGACCAGGCCTGTTTTCCATACAGCTGTGTTGATTGGTGTTAATTATGTGACTGTCTTTCAATGCCTTATTGATTGTGTCCCATGCTAATCTTTCCCCGCTGTTGCTTACTACTGATGTCAGCCTAACTGCTTGAGAGGTGCTTTGCTTATCCCACTTAACCCTTGTAAATGCTGCTTTGATAGCAACTCTTTCCAGTCACCAGGAACCTTTAGTGCACCTATGGCTTTTAAAAGAGTCATTGAATTAAAAGTTATTGATTCACCTGCCCTCTGCTCTTGAATGCAGGGTTTGAACTGAGGGGCTATTTAAAGCTCTCTCAAGTCATAGTGATCTTCATCACTGTAACAAGTGAATAAGGCATCTTGCATCTTTCTGAATGCAGAGAAGTAGTTGTCAAATCTGTATTTTTCTCAATTTTTTGGTAATTTTTGTCTGCAATGACCAACTATTGAAGTCATTGCTTGGCATTCTCTTATTCCTGTTCACTTAGGGAGGAGCTCCTATTGCCATAAACCTCACCATAGTTTTTTACTGCTTTTTTTGCTTCCATTGTTTGCTTGCATTTCTGCAATGTTAATTTGTATTCATTGCTAACAGTGTCTTTCCCCCATCTGTTATGTACTATGCATTTGTTTTACAGATTTCTCTGCTGCTGCTTTCACTTTCTGTAGCCAGGACTCTTCAACCATAAAAGCTTCCTTTCATGTCTGCAGCACAGTGACTTTCCTTTTTATTTTTGGCGTGTATTAAAGCATCCCTTAGCAGGTCCTTTTATATTTTTGTAATTTTGAGAAATGGTCTTGCTAAAATATCCAAACAAATAAATTAGATATTGGTTAAGATTGCACATTGTTTTCCATTTGCAAAAGAAATGAGAGCATTGCCCTTTGCCTGTATTGAATCATAATTTTCTGGTTATATGGTTTACCTGTATCCAGTAGGAGTCCAACATAACATCAGCTGGAGCTGGTTTCACTGCTTGCTTGTATTAAGCCATGACTGAAGTTTGCAGACTTTCCCAAGGCCACACTTTTAAAGGGGTCCTTCCAGAACAGATTCTATGCTGGAATAAAATTCAATGTGACAATATTTTTCATACCTTTGAGGATACATGCTTGAAAAATACCTCACTTGATGGATTTCTAGCAGACCTCAGCCCCTCTCTCAGCTTGTCATTTGTCAATACTCCAGATTCTGTTTTCCTTGTTGGACATGTGGTATCCATGGCTTTATCTTCCCACCCTTTTCCTCATAAGTACAGTACCTTTTAGTGTTTTGAGTTTTTTTTTGAAGTTGTGTGTTTGTCTGTTACCTTCTTAACCTTTAAAAGAATTGAGCTTCCTTTTTGAAAAAGGCAATTCTAATATTTACTGAAATGAAGCCCAGCCATTGCCATTGCCATTGTAGGCAAGCTTTCAGGGGAATGAACTGTTTGCCCTTTTAAAAGAGAAGCTGTTCAAATACCACAGTATGGTGAAAGAATTGCTTTCTATTTCTAGCTCTGCAATACACCAATCACAAGTATTTTGGCCATTTGCTTTGACATGGGGAGGCTCTTGTTTGCTGGTCAGACCTCTTCAGTTGGCAGCTCCCAGCCCATGTGGCCTTTTGCAAGCCAGTGGTCGCTGCTCGGCTGCTGTGCAGACAAGGCAAACTTCCTGAGCTGGAGTTGGTGCTGGGGCTGGCTTTGGGGCTGGCTTTAGAAAGCAGCTGAGGTCAAAAGCTGATAAACCTCCTCTTTTCTCATTCCTTGGGAAGGTCTTGAAAGACCTTCCCAAAGGAATGGGAAATGGCTGTTACTGTGATAACCACGTAAATGGTTTGGTGAAAACAGTGTGCTCCTAGAAATTAAGTTCTCACCAGCAAGTGGCTGGTCAAGGTGTGATCTTGCTCTGCTGCCAGAAATGACTCTCACATACAGACTTGGGGAGGGTCTGTAAGGAGCTGTACAGGCAGAGGATGGTTCACGTAAGGTGATCAAATGCAAATGCCTGAGAAAAGCACAGTATAATACTGAAATGTGTCATCACAGAGGTATTTTGACAACTGAGTGCCATGAGTGGAGATTCTGTAGAATGACTCACTGTGTGTATTCAGGTGGGTTATGAAAGCCTTACTCAGCACTGGTGAGGCAGCACCTCAAATCCTGTGCTCAGTTCTGGGCCCCTCACTGCAAGAAGGGCACTGAGGTGCTGGAGTGTGTCCAGAGAAGGGAAGTGGAGCTGGGGAAGGCTCTGGAGCACAAGTCCCATGAGGAGCAGCTAAGAAGTCTGGAGTTTCTTAGCCTGGAGAAAAGGAGGCTCTGGGGAAACCTTGTTGTTCTCTACAACTGCCCAAAAGGAGGGTGTAGCCAGGTGCAAGTTCTCCCAGGTCACAAGCAGCAGGACAAGAGAAAGGCCATCAAATCACATGAAGGGAGGTTTAGATGGGGTATTAGGACAAGCTGCTTCCCAGAAAGAGCTGTCAGGCACTGGAACAGACTGCCCAAGGAAGTGGTTGAGTCACCATCCCTGGAGGTGTTTAAAAGATGTGCAGGTGTGGCACTTGGGGACGTGGTTTGGTGGTGGACTTGGGAGAGCTGGGTTAATGTTTGGACTTGAGGATATTAAGGGTGTTTTCCAACCTAAACGAATCTATGATTCTACATCTCAAGTTTCTAGTTTCCCATCTATAACCACACTCTTACTGACTTGTTTCTAAGGAGCAGCATCCCAGTGGGAAGCAAGTCCACAGAACAGGAATTATCTTGTAGATGTTTTGGGACAAGAACACTGTTTTCATTCAGCATTGTGTGGCTTAGTAGGAGGATGCCTACTCCAAAAACCCTTCAGTGTGAAGAATTAGTCAAATAAAGTATATAAACAAAGGTTAAGAAATTATCTGTCTGCAATGACAGAATAGCAAAAACTTCATAAGCTCCTGGTTTAGCTTGCTTAAAGTTACTTGCAAAGAATCTTCTGATATGTTAATTATATTATTCATATTGTTTTTCTGAATTTCAAAACAAACTGTGACCTGGATTTCAAAGTAAAAGTGCATCAAAGCATGCTGTGCTTATTTTTCATGATTAATCATGTATAAGCCAATTTTACGGCAAAACAGATAAATGAGGTGTCAGAATATTTGTTTGTAAATACTTTGCTTCAAGATGTTAGTGCAATTTGGTTCTTAGTTTCAACAAAATCCAGTCTATCAGTGTAGGATGAAAGAACAACATGTTAACAAATACTGCAGTTAAACTCTAAAGGGATATACCATACCTGGAACATACATTTGCTTTAGTTATTGTAGTGTGTGTGCTAAAACAGACAAAAAAGGCACAGTGAAGCATCTGACTAATAACAAATGCCCATGAACATCATAATGGGTAATTTTGCATAGTGAAGTTTAACAGCTGATGAAATGTGCTTTGATTTTAATAGGATTGACTGAATTCTACTGAGAAGTGTCATGGAAAGTGTTATTTTATAGCTCACTACAATTGTCTCTCTACCCCTGTCTAACAAGTCCTGGCATTTAGTGTGTTACATACACAGTATGTTAAGTGTCACCATTACTCTTCATTCGAGCTAGTGCTAGTTTGAATCTTATGGCTCTTCCTCCTAAAGCTGCCAAGTGGTAGAGGACACAGCTCCAATGAGAGAACAATTTAAACTTTCTCAGTGAACCAGTTTTGAGAAGAGTTTTGCTCAAATGCAGAGTTTCACACTGAGGCAGCGTGATTAAAAGCCTATGGGGGAATCAAGCATGGGAATGGTTTTAAAGAAGATCAAGGGACTGAATGCAATTTTTTCTTCAAATGATGTAATTAAAGAAATAGCATCCTCATTAGCATAACACACTAAATGATAAAAAGAATTGGACAGATGCCTAATCTTGAAATGCTTCTTAATTTACAAGTATACATTTTAAAAAGAAAGCAATTGAGGTCTGTTCTTTCTAGCTGCCTGCCTGAATCATTAGAACTGCTGCTTATATAACTTACTGTCTCAAAGAGGGACAAAATACACAAAAATTAATCATGTATTCCAGGATACCATCCATATAATGTCAGTTGCATAGGTTTATAGACGCTAGAACATCCACAATGCTTGAGGTCATCTGAAATTGGATGCCTACCAGACAAAAGCACCCATTTGAGAAGATGCTCTCCACTGGGCCTGTATGCAGCCCCAAAGCAGTGCAAAGGCAGCTAGCATAAAAATGAAACACTTTTTTTATTGTTGATTTTGACATTATCTCAAAGGTGATTGATCTGAGTTGATGTTGAATCACTTGTTGAGTCACAGAGCAATGTATTTGAGATGCCCATCAGGTTTAATTTTAAAGGAGAATTTTTCTGAAATCTTGCAACAATGACTTTGTGGTTTTAATGAAATTGTGAATCGAAGGTGGCATTTATGTTGATGCCTCCATGACTTGCCTATATTCTGTTCTTGTCCTATATAAGCTGCAATGCTGCAGTTTCCTTTTCTCTTCAAGTTTCATCCTACTTCTGTTCCTTTACCATCACATCTATAGGCTCCCAAAGGCTTTTGAAATGAAACAAAAATCTTGTGAAGCTCAGAATAATGTTGCCACCTGTGAATGAGGGGAGGTTCCTTAGACTGTGTCCAGAGTGCTGAACAAGAGGCAGGTATGTGGCAGGAAGGGATTTACTTGCCCTACTCTATGTGGAGAGTTGTTCTGCACCACCCAGCACTCAGCTCAGGGTCTCCTCAGGGACCCACAGTGCCCTGTGCAACACAGCTATTTCTCCATATGTGGTTTTTTCCCAGTAAAAATTTGTGAAATATGGTGTTCACCAGAGTATTTGGGCACACAGGATCAGTGGCACTGGCTTTTGAATTATTCCACTCACAGCCTCAATGACGCTGGCTGCAAATGAATGTTAGTTTTTCTAGCTGGAAGGAAACCTCCTTTTCTCTAGTCCTAAAGCTTCTCAAATGGAGAGACAGGAACCACCACTGTGAAGCTGCTCTGGCAGCCAGAGAGCAGAGAGGTAAGCTGCAGTAGGCAGTCTCTACCATAACACAATATTCTGCTCCTTTGAAGCTTATTTGCATTTTGGTAAGTACAAATCCCAGTTTAAGGTTAGATAAGGAAAAGTCAGCTGCTGATGAGCAAATTGACAGGTCACTCTAGAAAGTCAGAAGATCTACTGGCAATAGTGTTAACGTTTTTGCAGGCTGGGTTTGTGTTTGGCATCAAGACTGCTAAGAAAATATTAATGATGCTCAGAAGATGGCATGGCAGGTAACGTGCTTGTTTTCATCTTGACCTTTGGAGTAATTTGGAGCCAAAGACCTGCCTGTTTGATTTTTCTTGTGTCTTAACACATTGAGCTGAATGTGATCCCTTTATATCCTGCTAGTCTTTCATATATGCTGAAGTAGTAACTGTGAGGCCTCAGAGCTCTGATCTATAAAAGGCAGCACTATTGATCTTCCTGATACAAGTTCAAAGCACTGTCTGGAGATACATGATAGTTGTAGAGAGTGAATCAATGGTGTGCTAGGGTGTGCATTTTTGAGGCAGGACTGTATCTCATTCAGAGCTGTGGCTGCCCCCAGTGAGCTGCTGACACTAAGACGTGAGCATCCCTGCATTTAGCCCATCTGATCACTGGTAGCACTTCAGCCATTCAAAATTCAGGATTGCAGCCTGTAGGACTCTGCAGACTTTCTCAGGGTTTTCTGTCCATGCATCCCTGTTCTCTGCATACTGTGCCTGGGGCTGCTTCCTTGGGCATGAGGTGTAGGATAGAGAGTGACCCTTCTTCATCCACTTCAAAGATTTTGGGATCTAAAGGTGGCCTTTGCTGGCACAGCATCTGGGTTTCTTTATCAATGAGAAAGATGGAGACAGGGTGACATGGAGGTGTGTTGCTCTGTGGGCTTGGGATCTACTTAGAGTGTACTTTTTTGGGCTTGAGGATTCAATTCCTCCCCAAACAAGATATTATTATCTAGTCTGTGCTTGTGGAGATCTTGGTATAACTTGTGTGAGTAGTAAGGACCAAGACTAAAACAGTCTTCCTTGCCTTGTTTATTTGGGGTTTTTGTTTATTTTTTTCTAGTATATTATAATGCTATTCATTACAGTCCTATTAATTTTTCTTCTGGATCTCCTGATATTTCATGATTTTTTTTAATGCCTGATTTGCATGCATGTTATTTATACATACGTGCATAAGCTTTTTCTAATACCTACAGTTTGAGGAGAAAAAGCAATGCAACTGTTCCTGAAGTCTGAATTAACAATTGACAAATGTGTTGCAATTTTTTTTTTAATGGTGAAGGTTTGGAGGAGTGACTTTATAATTTTTTAACTGCAGGATTTTTCAATGCAAAATTTATTCTGCTCTTATTTATTTTACTTACTCTTACAGGTAAATACAGGTAGACTGTTATTTTTCCTGCTGGAAGTACATAGGATTGCAGCCTGGCATGTATATTTTTTCTAGAATTCCCATAATTCCTGTCAGATGTCATCTGTTTAGGTTTGAGCTGCAGTTACAGGTTTGTCTGTGTTCCACTGTTGGGATCCATCACTACAGCAGCTAGGAGGTTTCCTAGAAACATCAGCAGTGATTTTACTTTTCCTCTCATAAGGCTAGGGTTTAATTTTTTTTTCCCAATAATGCTTTGTTCTTATTGTAATAGTTAATACTGAGATAAAATACTTTATATTAGTTGTGACTTTTTGAAAAGAAAAACTTGCCAGAAACTTACAGTAAGCCTTTTTTCTTCTGTCCAAAAATCCTGCAGAGTATGAACAGTTACCACATATAAAGGTGCTGCTAAAGGAGAGACTGAAGCTGCTTCTTGCTCAAGTGAGTTTAACTCTTGAGGAAGAGGGGGTCTTTGCTGACATAATAAACCAGTCAAAAAATAAATGTAGGAAGCATGGAGCCTGTCTTCCATTTTCTGATTTGCAAGAGCATTCTTATTCTGTCTGCCCTGACACTGTTTAAAATTGGTTCCTGTAAATTTTGGGGCTTTATTAATTTGATTGACATTAAAATGCTGTTTCTATGGAGTCAAAAGCATGCTTTGCGTGCTGGTTCCATAAAAAAGCAGAGAAAAAAGTAAATAATTGTTCCACTTTTAAATATGAGAAAAGATCAAGAATACACCAAAATCCTTTATTTAAAAATAAAGGGAAACATGTACAATCTTTCTCCCGAATTCTCCTGAAGAATATATTTGTTAGATATTTGTCTCTTAGGGATGATTTTCTGAATGGAGGAGGCCTGAATTTAGGGATATAGCTGTGTTTAGGATGTGCATTTTTCTCAGTTTTTCACTTACAAAAGGTAATATAAATATTTTGTATATTTAGGGGTTTATGTTATTTCTAGTTTAGACTAGAAAATACAAAATTGTGAACCTGCCACGGTTTTTAGAGAGAGCCACATCATTCTATTTTTGCAGCAAATACATGTTCCACTCTTAGTAAATTTCAAAGACTACATTGCCAAAATTCCCTGGGCAATTGGCTTAGCATCTGCTAATTTAATTCCCATGTAGTACTGTAATAGGATATAAAGTAGAACTCTGGGGACAAGTGATAGCGTTCAGTGAAGATGAAACTCTAAAGGATATGAAAAAGGTTGCTTTGCTTATGCTGCAAGTGGTGATAAGAGGTAAAAGAAAGTTTAGAGGAGTAGATGGAGACTGAGCTCTTCCAACACCAAACCTTATCCCAAATGGGAAGAAATTATTATTTGCACCCTGTATCATATAAATGCTTGAGATTAAACTTGCTGTGACACTGAGAGAAAATAGGTGTTGACTGTCACCACCTTCCACACCCTCAGGGTCAGCAAACAGATTTTTCTTTCCCAAGTCTCTCTTCTGGTCTCCCTCAATTAATCCATGCTATAAATTCCTGGCTTGACTCCCCTACTCATATCAGCTACTTTTACCATCAGTAAAAACTTCTTGGATCTCTTGGTTTTTTGATTTCCCACCTTCCTTCACCTGGGCAAAAGGCAAGAAGAGTATGCTGAGGGTTAGGAAATGGAGTGTTGCCAAAAAGACTCATCTCCTGACTAGAAGAGAACACAGCACAAATTATAATGGACTGTGTGTAGATTCATACTGACATGCTTTGAAAATAATGCTTTGGTTAAGTTAGGAGAAAATTTTGCTATTGCTCCACTGAGCTGCAATTATGTGAGGTGGTATCATAGCCATGCAAACCTGGATAGAGGCAAGGGGGAATGCTTATCTATTCATACAAAAATGAAGAAGGAAGCAGCTCTCTGAAAAATTACTCTGCTGCACTTTTTACCACTATTGATGGGTCTCTTCAAACTTTGCCATGCCTAATACATTTTTTTCCTCAACTTTTCAGCTTTTATTTCTGGAAAAAAATTAAATGTTCTTGGATTTATGTTCCTGCTGTTGACACTGCACTTCACATGAAAAACATTTTATTTGGAAACATGCTGATGCTTTTGCCCAGCCATTACTTAATAGATTCATCCTCTCATCCCCATCCCTGAGTGGGGGATTTTTTTAGCTCCTGGATGGGACTGACCTGGTTTTACCACTTTTCACAGTTGCAGTTACCACTGCTTGGTCAGCTCTTTCCAAGACTATCCGCCTGATGTCTTGCCATGGCATTCTCCACCTCATTGTAGCTATGGTTTATCTGTGAATGGCTCATCAGTATTTCAGGCACGTAGCTAAAATAGATATTATCCCTTTTTTTTTTTCCCTGTACATTTTTCTGTGCAATGACCACAGCTGACTACTTCCCACTCTCACAGCAGGGAGTTACCTACACATTTTATTTGAAATCCTGTCACTTTTCCTGTAACACCCCTTAGATATCCAGTGCCCCATTTCTGATGGAAGTGCTTTTCCCATCACAGCTGTGTACACCAGCCACTCTCCAGGCTGACCTTCCCTGCTGCACCACCTTCTGTGCTGACCCCCTTCGCTGCCTCTCATCTGTGGCCAAGACAGTAGAAAGTTCTTATCCTCAGCCCTGAATGCCCTTCACATCTTTACCTGATCCTTGACCACTTTGACTCCTCACTCATGAGCCACTTGTCAGTGTACTCTAGCAGTGGCACTATTATGTTTGTTACATTTAAACTGATTTTATTTCCACACACTGAGAAGTGGTGAAGTTGAACGGGCATGCTGGTAAAAATAGTTTTGTTGTAATACAGTTTGCCATAATGAGTTTGTGCATGGTTAATAATGGTGGGTCAGTTCTAATCTTGTGGGGGGTTTGGTGGTTTTTTCCTTCTAATTATGAAGGAAATCACTAGCAAGAATGCTAAAGATTTCTGCTTTCTGCCCTTTGGCACAAGCCCTTCCTGGAAATGAAGAACCTCTTCTCAAAGGTGGACAATTTATAAAGCGAACTCCATGGATTCACTTCAGCATTTTTGACTTTCGTGGTCAAGAATAAGCAAGAAAACTACTTGGGGCTTGAATGTCTCATCTGGCTTTGCACTGAGTCAGCTGCAGCAACTCTACCACAGAGTAACACCTGAGTTTTACAGTGTTCACACCCAGAAAATCTTCTGAATTGGAAGAAACCCACCGGAACCAACAAGTCCATCTCTTATGTGCATGGCCTTTTGTGGACACCCAATTTACCAGGGTGGTGGCTCTGATTTGACACTCTGAAAATTTCTGTTTTAATGTGGGCTGGCTGAAGAAGAGCTTTAAATCACAAAATAATAATGCAGAATGACACTCATCTGAGAAGTGAGGCTTGTCAAGAGTCTTACTGGCTTCACTAGCCTTTTGGATGAATCAGACCACGGATCTGGTTCTGCCAGGCTCTGGCTTTTGTTCAGCTTTCCTGTTTAGAGTAGGATGGTGGGAATCCAAAAACTATTCTTGTTTTTTAAATCCTCTGAAAGGTGTTGTCATGGGTGTCAAGTCTCCATCAAATCATCAGTGAGAACAGAATTTTTTCTTGGGTCTTGCAGGCACTGCTTCAGAGGCATTGTGTCCTGCCTGTAGGAGATGTCCCTGCCCATGGTGACAGATGTTTGGCCTAGGTGATCCTTAAGGTCCATTCTAACTCCTTAACATTGTTATTTTTCCTTTCTTTTGGTTTTTTTTAATCTGCTTTTTCTTACTTCCTTCAAAAAGCTGTGTGACTTGACTGGGAATACAGTTTTCACATGCTTACAAGTTCTGTTCAAATTTCAGTGGATTGAGCCCATTAGGTCTTCATTGGTTTATTGTATTTGGAACACAGTCTGTGTCCTCAAGACATGGGTTTTTTTTTTATAAACACCTCCAGGCTGTACCTCATAATATACCAAATTTTATCTCACTTTTTAAATATTATTAAAGGAGTTTAGATTTTACCTTAAATTTCTAGCTTATAGTATTGCAAGCTGCATTGAAGGAAAGAGTGCTGCCACTGTAAAAATCCAGCTGGCTTATGCCGTGTTCTTGGAGTAGAGATTTTTCAGCAGCTGGAATTACAAAACCTGTCCTTGCCACTTCATCCAAGGGAAGAATCAATGGCACGAGTTCTGAAAAAATGTACCTGCAAACCATTGGTAGGACAATATCCTGAGGAAAGCTCCACAGCACAGAGTGGAATTGGTAGTCCTAGAGTCTCATTTATTAAGTGTGGAGATCTGTCAGAGCTGGAGCTCCCCTTTGCAGGATGTCTGGTTATTTACACATGACTTGAGGGCTTTACTGGGAGGAGCCGTCACTGAGCACCTCCTCACTGGCCACCCTCCTGAGCTGACACATCACTCTTATTCCAGGAGAGTGGCTATACACACATAACATGGAGCATTGCAGATGTTCCTCTTTGCCTTGAATTGCCCAAAGCTGTAACCAGGCACTCTTCACTAAACACATTTGGTCTCCATTTGTAGTAGAGTTGGACCTTGCTGATTAGTCTGCAAGCTCTCTTGCAGGCACCATTTCCTTTATCCAGCCCCACACTCCATAAGGGAACAGCCTCCCTTTCTTGTGAGAGCAAATAAGTGTAGGCAGTTTATCAAAGTAAGGGGGAAGAGTCTATGCCACCTCATGTTCTTGGTGGAATAAAAGAATTTGTGTTCAATGAAATATCTTTAGAGAACAGAAGAAATCTTTATTTTGCTGCTGAGAAGTTGGCTTCCCGCTGATCTAGTGAATCTCAGCCATCCCTGCTGCTTATTAACTTTTATACTCCAAGTGTTCATTTTGGGTGTTCTCTTCTGAGAGGCCAGAGAAAATTGCCTGGGATATGGAGAGCAGGGAATATGAAAACATCTCTGGTTAATGCAATATGTAATCCTCTTATTTGATATCAGTGATAAGCGGATCCTTGATCTGTGTGTACCATGGTCCTTTTTGTAGTCAGGATATTCTGTTAGCACAATGACTAATGCCTCCCTTTCCAACGACATGAATGCTTCTTATTTACACAGCTTAAACTCTTTATTCTTGATGCTAACTGATCATTTAGCAGACTGGCTGCTGGCATGGCTGGGCACTGCAGACTGAGGGAGAGTGCTCTCCGTGACACACATCATTACACAAGCTCTGGCCCTGCCTGCTGGGGATTGTGTAGGAATAACAAAAACCGTAAAAATATCTGGTGCACTAAGGCTGAAAAGCATAGAACTGAGCCACTTGCACTGCTTAACTGTTAGTGTTCAGAGTGTCTTGCAGCATGATCTTAAGCCACAGTAGATGTAGTGAGTAAAACAAAATCTCTCAGCAAAGCTGAAGGTCTTCCGTAGCTAAACGTTCAAGAGAATCCTTGACAGCTTCAGCTGTGTCTTAGAATGGTACTTATCACTTGTTTTCATATGTGATTTAGGGAAACAACCTGTACAGTATGACTGCAAGTGTGGTTTAAGTGGCAATACAGAAGAGAAGGCAGGAAACTGAGGTTAGAGAAAACAGAGAGGGGGAGGATAATTAGGTGCAAAAATTGAAAGAAGTCTAAGGGGTGGCAGATATAAAACTTGGAGGGATGATGAGGAAGTAAACTTCAGGGACCCAACAAAAGCTTTCGAAGAGTGAAATGGTGAAATGGTCTGCACTCTGTTAGAAACAGATACTGTGCAATACAGGCTTTATCTCAATGGTGCATGTTGTAGACTTAAAAGAGGAGTGCTGGAAGGCACCCTGAGACGTCATCTTTTACATGTGCACCCTCTAAATGTTGCTGACCCATTTTCACATGCACTGGTGAGAATCCATGGCACTCACTGATTGCACGGGTATTCTTTTAGACTCTGCTCAGGCATCTGGAAATATTTAATTGATATCAAGCATGACTGGAAGTTGAATCCAGGTACTAGGATAGTCCCCTCAGTAAAAGTAACTTGAAAAGTAACCATGTGTTTACATCAGATACCAGTATTGCAGTGGTAACACCAATCCTTTGGGAGGAAGTCTAACAGTGGCACTGGGAATAATCTAAACTTCAAGAGAAGTAGAATTGAAGTGTGTTTTTGTTGAAGGACACTTTGGTTTTTAGCATCCATAGAACTGCCAGAGGAAGGTAGGTAGAGAAAAGGACATCAGTAATCAGAACCTCTTACTCAGTGTTTTGTAGTTATGGCTCTTACCAGAGATCTGTGACTGCTGTGATTTATCATCTTTTGCCATGTCGACAGACGTCCCCATGCTTCTGTTTCCCTACTTGCCCCAGGTTTGAATTATTGGTCCTTAAAACTGCAGCTACAACAGACAAGTCTCATGCATGTAAATATGAGTTCTTATGCAGTGTTATGAGTACTTAGAGAGTTTTTCTTGTATGCAGAACATATTATCCATGTCCAAATAGGAGTATCAGCAAAAACAAGGGTTAGGTGGAAGCTGTTCCCGAGCTATCTGGTACACTTCACTGTGTTCAAATAATTTTAGAGAATTTTCTTATGAGTGCTGGGAGCTCTAATCACTCTGCATTCTACCATGAAAGCAATGGACCTGTCTTTAAAATGAAATATTGATTCAGGAGAAAAGGAGCAAACCCCTTTCACATAAAGAAATGCTGCATTTATCAATTAGCATGTCCATGAAGCACAATTAACATGTTCGTGTGCACCAAAAATTAGTAGAATTTTTAAAACAGGACAATTTTATGGGTTTCAAGACTACAGATCTATGCAAATTGTCACAAAAGTAGAACTACTGAAGCTTGGTTTCTATTGGATTTTTCTCTCATGATTAGTTCACTTTTTACAGAGTCATACCAAGCCCTTTTGTAGAAAGCCGAAGAAGCCACACGGGAGAGTCCTTAGTGATGCTGTGGAAACATCAGTCACAGTAGCACCTCATTAGGCAATAGACAGTCACCATGGGAGAGACACTGATGAAGAGATTAATTCCTTGGTGTATCATAAAATACTTATTCTAGTTGCAGCTTTCTCATCATTAAGAAAAAAATTTTCCCATGAGGACTTTCTGTTGTCACATGAAGTGAAAGCTACTTTCTGTGCTTTCCTCAGCTCTACTCCCTGATCACCAACTTTCACAAAACTTGTGGGAATTCAGCACTTCCACCACAGTTGCTTGAAACTGGCCAGGAAGTCAAAAAGAAGACAGGTCATGCATATAAACTACTAGTAGTAATTTAAGATGTACTTGGACATAAAGGAAATCCTTACGTGTAAGAGATCATTTGGTCTGTAATGGCTGGATCTGAGGCTGGAGATGAGGGGAATGTTCCTTCTATGCTCTCTGCATTACTCCTATGTCATCCTAGGAAGTATGGTTCATACGGATATTGAGCATAGGATGAGAAGCCATATGGGCTTCAGGTTTGATCTGAGAGGGCAACTACTGTAAAACACCTTCAAAGTCCTTTATAGAAAGGAATTAAAGCATAGAACACCCCTGTGATGAGCTTTTTAATACAGTAGAAGGCAGGCAGTAATCTAACCTTAGTTAGCAGGCTCCTCAGAAAAGCCACAGATGAAGGTGTGTGGAGCAATCAAGGAGCACTTCTGGACCTTGCAATGGCTGAAGGCAACTTTGACAATTTTGCAGCTCAAGGATTTTAATCTCTATGATTTCAACATGGTAGATCATACAAACACTAAAAGCAAACAAAAAAAAATCCACCCCCAAAAAGCTATTCTACAATTGCATGCTAAAGTGCAGTGTGGACAATTAGAACTTCTCTCCTAGACAGTTTATATTCTGTAATGGGAATTAGGTATTGATGTCAGGGGAAAACTGATTCTGATGATTATCTTAACTTGCTTGTACCGGCCATGCTACACAGTAACTGAATGTGAATGCTTCCAGGTTAGACAAAGGATAAATACGTAAGTCTATTGAGATAAAATATGCCTATTTCTGAAGCAAATCAGTGATGATGTTTTTTCAGAAGCTATGATTAAAAAAAAAAAAAAACCAAAACAAAACAAGAAAACCCAAAAACCTCTTTTAAGCTGTGGAATTTTATATTTTTTTGTCATGGTTTAGCCCCAAGTCAGCCCCTCATGCATTCCCCACTAGCAGAATTGGGAAGAGAATTTGAAGAGTAAAAATGAGAAAACTTGTGGGTTGAGTTAAAGATAGTTTGATAGGGAAAGCAAGGGCTGTTCATGCAAGCAAAGAAAAACAAGAAATTAAAATTACCATTTCCCATTGGCAGGCTGATGTTCAGCCATTTCCAGGAGAGCAGGGGCCCATCACACAGAACTGTGGCTTGGGAAGACAAACCCCATAATGTGTAGGGATAGAATGTAAGAAAATAAAGATGATAGTGCAGAAGGTAGTCTCACACCTGAGGAGTTGCAGTTGTACTAATCACCAAAGATTAGGAACAGGCCTGCCATCAATAGGCCACAGCTCTGTTCAGTAAGAAGACCAGTGCTACAAAAGAGAGGGTTGGCTGGTTGAGGAGAGAGCTGGAGTTTGTTGGTTGTGCTGTGAAGAGAGTTGGAGTTGTTGGCTGCTCTGAGAAGAAGAAGGAGTCAGTGCTGCAAGGAGCTGCCCGGGAGAAATCACCGAGAATGTATGGGACTTTTGCAATAAGATGACAACACCATCACTCCAAATATTCCTCCTTCTTCCTCCTTCTTCCTCCAGCTTTATATGCTGAGCATGACACCCCGTGGTCTGGGATATCCCGTTGGTCAGCTGGGATCAGCTGTCCCTGCTGTGTCCCCTCCCAGCTCCATGTGCACCCCCAGCCCACTGGCTGGTGGAGTGGGGTGAGAGGCAGAAAAGGCCTTGTCCCTGTGTAAGCCCTGCTCAGCAGCAGTAACCAAAACACCCCTGGATTACCAACACTTTGCTTTGTTTTTCCCAGCACAAATCCAAAACACAGTCCAGTAAGCAGCCACTGTGAAGAGAATTACTCTATACAAGCCACAACCAGCACAACATGCTTGACATGCAAGTTCTTTGTAGAGAAAGAAAACATTTAAATTTTTGTTTCCAGTGCTGTTGCATCTGCTCTTGAGAACTGCTTGGGTTCATGGTGTTCTTGTATCTGATTTTTAGGGATCCTTTTTAGTTGCAAAAGGGTTTGTATGGTTTTTTTTGGTTGTTGCTGGCTTGACTGATGAGGAGTGCTGGTATTGGTTACTGGTTTGTTTCCTAATAGTGGTCTTTGTGCAAGACCTTATATAAAGATAATTCATGTGGAAGAGTGTCCTCCTAAAACTGTACTGGGAAATAAGATGTATGTGTGTTGTTGCCTATAAGGCAATTTCCAGTTAATTTTCAGAAGTGTTTATTCCTAGTAGAATAAAGACCTTCAGGCATTTTATTCACTTGGGGGGCTGGTGAGGAAGATCAAACATACCAGGCAGCTGTGAAAATAATCAACAACCAAATCCCAGTGAAAATATAAAGTAATATTTAGGGACTCTTAGCAAATAAAACAGCTCCTTCCACACCTTTGCAAGTTAAAAATGGGGCACTAAATTGTATCGATTATATACCTTAAAAAATGGATTCCAGTTCACTTTTATTTCAAGAAATGTAGAAATTGAATCTCAGATGAATAATATGCAGCAGGAAGGCATATTGTGTTTGCTTTTTGGTGTGTGTGTTGGTTTAGTTGTTTTTTTTTTAACCCAGAAATAGCTCTAAATAACTTAAATTCAGTTGAAAGAAGCCCATCTGCTACTGTTCTTGTTTTCTTACCCATCATTTAAATGGTAAACATCAAACTGTAAATACTTCAACTGTGTTCTCCTCTTTGACAAAGAACACGTGGTAACAGTTGTGAAAGTAATGCAAAAAACACAGGGCAGGTCTGAAATCATCAGCTGCTTGGTACAAAGTACTTATTCCAATCAAATGCCAAAACATTTTCTGCTTAGTTTCTTTAGGCCACAGTTACCTGCTTTTCAGGCTCTCTTCTCCATTTTTCTGAAAGGAGGTAACCCTAGCTGATAGGAATGTTTTAGAAAGGAACAGTTTACACCCTGTGAATTTTTGAAATGCCCTTTTTATTTTAATCGTCCACATATACTTTGTTTAATGAGTTTGAAAAGCTTTAATTTAAAGTGGGTGCTCTAATGCTCTAGTACTACAGCTGAAACACTGTCAGGCAACATTGGTTCTTGTCCAACAAAACAACATAATCAAAAAAATGTGCAGTAATTTTTATAACAATAATGGTTTCCTTCATGGAAAACAGCAAATAAATGGGCCTGAGGACTCTGCCTGGGCACAAATTATTTAAAGCTTGCTGTTGTTTTTTTTTTTACATCAAATTTAAGCTTCTGTTTGTATCTCTGCTGTCACTTGTAGGTTTTATCTATCTGAACCTAAGGTTTTTCTTAATCAGCCCTATCTCAAAAGCCATTTATTTAAGGGTCTTGGGTTTTCCTACCATGACAACCATACTATTTTTTTCTGATTTTCCAGGGTAGTCAAAACAAATGAAGTGGGATGAAAAAATAATAGGTTTTCTCTGACCAGCTGCAGTATTATGTTAAGCTACAGGTTTGTCTCTGTTAGCAAAGGGCACTGCCAGGCCCCAAGGAGAGCCTGTCTGCTGACACTGGGAAGCTGCTGGAGCAGTTCCTGGCCTGAATTAGACCCCTGCCAGGCAGTTTTCTCCCAGTGGGTTCCCAGGCCTATTTTCAGGAGTTGTAGGGTCAGGGCATGTCCCCATCAGGCAGCTGCATGCAGTCACCCATTTCAGTTGTATCTTGGAAGGTGACCTTATTCCCAGGGAGCTACTTGGGAATGACTAATTGAAGGGGATAGCTGTAGCCTGTGAGGTTTCCTCAAGCAGCCTGAGCTGGCAGTGCTGGCAGCTGGTGGGCGAGGCAGCAGCTGTCCCATAACAGCAGCGCTTGATCCCACATCTGTACATGCCCCTCCACTAGGCTGACGGAGTGGTGGCACGGGAGGCGAAGAGCTCTGTGGTGGCATGGCTCCTGTCTGCCCTGCCACCAACACTGGGCTAGAGGTCCTCTGTCCCCTTGCTCTGAAGGAGGTGAGGAAGTCCCTCAGGACATTCCTTCCTGGACACGGGAGCATGGTTCAGTGGTTGAAGTAATGTAACCCCCAGTGGTAACAAGGGAATCAGAATATGTGTCAGAATGTGATGTTTTCAGGCTCACCAGATTAACAAAATTATTTTAAATGAGGTTGGTGTTAGTTTTGATTTATTTTTCCTCATTTTCTTTTTAAGCACTGAGTTTTTCATTTGTTTCTCAGATCATTCTTCTCCTTCTATTTCTCATGACATTGCTTTCTTTCCCATGCCTGTTTCCTCCTTCTGTTGTGTTCTCACATTCCTGGCTGCTTGCCCCACTCATGAATTCTGCTGTATTGCATAGTTTCAATGTCTGTGACCCAGTCCTAGTCTTCTGCAGTTTATCTCTTCTCTGTTGCACACCTTGTCATGACCTGAACCACCCTTGCTCCCCACCAGTGAAACCACAGTGGTAATACCCGTGACTCTCACCTTTTTTACTTCCCTCCTTCTCAGTTTTCTCCGATTGAGGAGGACTGTCTCCCTTCCCAGACTGCCACCTCTAGCTAAGCTCCGTGTCCTTGCCCATCTCAACCCTTTCTAAGCTGTGTAGTTTCTCTGGTGTCCATCACACTGACAGACAAGGATCTGGGTTCCTGGATATTGATACTGCACTGGGTAAAGTAAGCACAGACTAATCTTTTCCTGCTCAAGCAACTTTAAAAAGAAGGATTTTTAATCCTTCTTCTACCCCAGTGCAGGCACATTCAGATGAGACTGCTTTCCAATTTTAGAAGAAAATTAGAATTTGTTGCCATACAGAAAAGGAGCGGGGAAGAAACGGTGATAAATGGTGGCAGCTGGGTAAAACCCTCGCATTTAACTGTTTTGTCTTTTTGCAGCAGAATTGCATAAGTGCCAGGTGACATCTCTGTCTCCTTGTGGGCTGGTACGAGCAGTAGGGAGAGCTGTATGAGGCTGCTCATGGGGGAGACATGAGGTGGCTGCCCGGATACTTATGTTTGGTGCTTTGGCAGTATTTTCTGAGCTACAGTGACTGGATTTTCCTGCTGGCGCAGGGGGATCTGTGAGCTGCAGCTTCCTGGCAGGATTCTGGGAACAGCACCAAAACCCCCGACAGGCAGCGAGCAGGTTTTGTGTTCTGAGTCAGAAGCAGGCTGAGAAGATGCAGCCTTCAAAGCATGTATCCAAGATGGGGAAGGGGATCTTTGTGAGGAGGATATTTCCAGTGTGAGGCTCAGACCCTGGAGGGACCCTCTCCTGCCAACACTCTCGGTGAGTCTGTGGGTCAGCTGCTAGTTTTTGTACAACCACAGGAGAAGGGAGATCGCTGCCTTTCACCACTGCTACCCTGAGCCAGCTCATCCTTCTAGCTATTTCTGTCTATGCTTATCTATAGCATCATCCCCCTTGTGCTTGTGTACCTGCCAAGCATTCAAAACAGGCACTGCTGTGGCAGCCTCTTTCCTTCTCTCCAGCCTGGAGGATAAACGACTGGATTCGTTTTTTTTTATTATTTTTAATTCTTTCTCTGCATCAAGAATTTACAGTGGGAAAGCAAAGCTGGAGAAATGCTTTCTGGAGTGGGTGGCTAGATTGGCAGCTCTCTGCTTGTTCTTAGCCCCTAGAGAAGTCCTGCAGCCTGACCCTTGCCGGGCTCACTCTGCTCCTTTTAAAAGCGATGGTTTCTCGGAGTGAGATGTGGTCTCGGGTAAAAACAAACAAAGTTTGGATGCGAGAGAGAAGATCTGGATCTAACTTGCCCATAAGGGGACCCAGAACAGAAAGCTGAATGCTTGGGTGAGTTCACAGCAGCTGGCTTGTTTGGTGCAGGACACTGTATTCTTCTTTATTAGAGACTGAGTTATCCAAGGTAAAAATAGCAGTATCTGAAATCCTAATATCTCCACACTATCTATATACTCACTGCAGCTGTATGTGTTGTTTTGTTTGGTTTGGGCTGTGAAGCAGACTGCTCTCTGTGTTTAGTCCATCTTACTGTGGCTTGTGACTTTACTTCCCACTGGGAATTTCCGTGCTTGCATCTGGAGTTGTGCAAATACATGCAGGTGTGCAAAATTTACATTCTCCTTCAGCATCTTTGTTACAGCACTGGTTTAAGTAATTAAATTTCACTCAGATTTGAAAATTGACATTAAAGCATGTCTTCTGCTACCTCAGTGTATGACTTCACAGGCAAAAAAGCATAAATATCTATATTTGTAACATACTGCTTCGTATCCTTAAAAGACAAGGTGCAGACATAGTGAAAGTTTCAATGCACCTTCCCAAAGTTGCCCTTCCCAAAGTTGCTTTGTTGGATAGGTGTGAAAAGATTGAATACTCAGAATTTTCTTCTTTCAAGTAATCAGATTTTAAACACAGAATTTCAGTGTGAGGCTGTCAGGGCTTCCCAGATACTTCTATCCTTATACTGACTGAAACTGTCATCGTAACATTTGAAATGAGACCTGGGTTCAGACATTCTGCATCTAGATTTCTTTGTTAAATCTGTAATTAAAAATGAATTCCCGTGGGAATATGTACAGTGGAAGCTGTTTTGATGAGAAAGAAGCGTTGCAGTATGTAGAGTATCTAAATACCTAAATTTCTATGTTTTTGTAATAGTGTTTATAAAATACCTCTGTGATGTAGGCGACCACTGAATTAATTTGCGAAATGCAGCTTTAAAAATAGTTTTTGCACTTCCACAACAGCATGAATATATTTGTAGGTGGTTACAAGTGATGGAGCATTTGGGCTGAGATGTCCTGTGAAGGGCTAAGAGTTGGACTTGATGATCTTTGTGGGTCCCTTCCAACTTCTGTGGTTCTGTGTGATTCTGCTGGATGTGGTTTGGTTGATACTTCTGGACAGAGGCATTTGGCAGCATTTTGGCTTGGTTTCTTACTGGCCTGGCAAGTCCAAGGAAGAATGTGTTGAACCTGAATGTTAAAAATTATCCACCTTTAGTTGTATGAGTCTGGCAGGTCTCAATATATATTAATATTAGGAGGTTTTCAAATCCATAAGTAACAAAGTTCTACTTTTTTCTCAATCCATAAGTATGAGTAACCAGTGCTTGCACAGCCCTTGTCAAAGTTGGTGAGAAAATCCTTTACAAATGGGATTGCTGCCACTGAACTGTTGTGTGCATCGAGGAATGGCAGCAGAGGAGGTGGGAGGAATTTTGTCTCATTTTCACCATCTGAAGTTAACTGGTCATTTAGAGTCACCACCACAGGGTGCGGTGCACAGTTCGTCACACTCTGGAGCATCTTTGTTTTCTTTGAGAAATGCAGTTAAAGAGCTTCATTCTCCTGCTCAGTCCCAGGTTCTTGTTGCCTGGATTTTATCTTGTTGCCTGGGTTTCTTTGCTTCTAATGCTGCTTTTTGGAGACTACTAATTACTTTCCTCTGAGAAAGAACCTGTTTTAATTTGGAGGAGGACAGCTTATGGAGGGGGCTGACACAGGAGGAGTTAAGAGTGATGCTGCACCAGGTCTGCCTCCCCACATCCTAAATATCCTCCAGTGCTGTCTCACCAGCAAGGTTTCCAAAAGCACCCCTGTACACATGGCTTGCTCCAAGACATGCAACAGCCACTTCATGCAGTTGAATGCTGCTCTGGTGAGCTGCAACACAGACCTCACCTTGTAGTGGGCAGTTCTGAATGGAGAAAATAATCAATTGCCACGTGGCACATTGACATGTGGGCACAGGGCTTAGTGTTTGGATGTGACAAGAGACAAGAGACCTGTCCATGGTGTGGGTGTCTCAGACAGAATAGAAGCTGTCCAGTTGGCCAGAGAAGGGCTCACCTGCAGAGCTGGGTGAGTTGCATTTCAGGCAGCTGACAGACGGAGCAGATCTGACCTGAGGTGACTTGCACAAGGTCCCTCAGCAGGTGGGTACTAAAGCTGGATACAAAAACCAGACCCACCTGCTACTCCTTAGAGCACACCACCTCCACAGCAACCAGACAACCTGGGTTAAACACTGCTGTCTTCATGCCCCACATGAGGTGGATCTGGGTGGGGAGTGCCCAGGAATGAGGCTACACATGGAGGTGAAAGCAGCCGTGCCTGCATCATGTCAGGAAAAAAAAATTGGCAAAAAAGGTTCTTTTCCTGGATTTTGCAAAGCATCATGGCTAATATCCTGTTGTGCAGCAAAGGCAGCAGGTGCCTGGGACTGTGAGTGGTCATGATGCCCTTAACCAATCCCTTACAAGCCACCAAACCACACAACATTTGTGAACACTGCTGCAGTGTGCTCCTTTGCGTTCCAGTTCCTATGGAAACATGCTGTAAGAATGTCTAAAATAAGTACAGTGCTTTGAAACTATTATTTTGATCTTTCCTTCCCCCCACCCCCTTCCCAAAATCTCCTTTACCACCTTTCTGGCTGAATTGTTAATACGTTAAAAAGATTGTTGTCATTATCTGGAAGAATGTGCTACCCTGCTTACCCATGCATCTGCATCCTGGGATCTGATGGTTCCCAGGTTCTGATATTGAGATCAGCTCCCTTCCCCCATCCTCCCTGCTCAGTGGGGTGGCAGGTTGTTGGTGCATGTGTTGAACATATATAGATATATAAATCAACAAGCTTATTTCCTGCTCCTTTTAGGATCCAGAATACGGTGTTGGCTGGGAGGGAGTGCAGAAGGTCACCCAGTCCAGCTGCCCATCCAGTGCAGAGCCCTCTGCACTGTTTGCTGCTTGAGATGGTTGTGAGCCAGATGGGGACATCCTGCAGGTGCCCTCTTCCCTGTGTGTGGGTCAGTGCTGGAGCAGGCTGTGGGCTCTTTGGAGCAGCTCTGGCAAAGGAAGTTACTTGTTCAAGGGTGCTCGTGCTGGTAACTGAAAACAGGGCTGGGTATTTAAAGCACTTTTCCCCTGTGCTCCTGTGGTTTCCTTCTAAAGCTTTTAGCTTCCTAAGAGCAGAAGTCTCCCTGACCTTAGTAATGTCTAAGATTTTTGAACAGCCATGTCCCATTTTCAAAAACTACTTTTGATGAGTGAGCTTTAGGAAAGCTAGGGCTAAATCCTACAAAGGGCTAAAAAACCTTATTCAAAGCTAGGTGCTAATTTTTTCTTACTTTCAGGCTTCTGGCATCTTGCAGTACTATGCCTCAGAGCCCAGTGCTAGATACCAGGAGAAGAGCTGGAGGTGCATGTTGAGCATTCAAGGGGGAAGCAGGCACCTAAATTCAGAAAAGTGATTCAGGAGTTTTTGGGCAGTGCCAAAACCTTTTGACACCCCTATATGCTGGACAGATATATCTGAGAAGTATCTGCATTCCTAAAACATCTTCTGGTGATCTACACACCTTTTGTTTCTGATCCTAAGTGTGGAGGCAACAACAAAACCAAGTTTGAAATACAAGGGAGTTGACACTTGAGCATTATTTTTTATGACTCCACATCCTAGACAAAATAAATTGTAAAGAGTTACGATGATTTGGATCTAGCTAACATTATGCTTTAACATTAAACTAAGTCTTAGCAATTTGAGAAGTGTAGGCATCTGTTTGAATCCTATTCCAAATCACCAGGCCAAATTTTGCTCACAGGGTTCCTTCCTGCCAGTGAGCAGCTGCTGTGTAATTATGCATCCTGATTTATGTTGCTCAGTGCTTAGGCTTTGCATGATTTTTTATGTGTTTGTGGTAACTGTAGTGGCAACACCAGATCTGTTTTATTTTGGTGCAGCACTGAAGGCCAGTAGAAAAATTATGAGTCTAATCTTAATAGACAGAATAAAACTTTATAGGCTATTTTCAGGGTTGCTATAATTTTGGAGTTTAACCACTCATTAACTGAGCAGTCAAATTAAAAAGAATATGCTGGTAAAAAAAAAAAAATTGCGAAGCTTGGTATTTGCATTGGTATCTGCAAAGATCCTTCCTTACTTGAATGACAAGCACTGGGTCCAGCACTGAAGTGAAAACCAAGAGAGATGAGAATCACGAACTATGGAACAGCAAATCATAAAGAATAATTGCTCTGTTTTAACCTGAATAGGCAGGGCTGAGATTCTTTTTGTGAGGGCTCTGTTTGAACTGCTTTTGAACTGGAGCTGGGCCATGTAGATGTAACCTTTCTAACCCAACTGATAAGTTCACGTGTGGGCACAGTATATAGGCCATTCACATTTATTCTGAAGGCTCAGTGAAGGGCAGTTGCTGGTCCGTCACCGCAGTGAGCTGCCACATGTACTGCAGAGGCTCTCCCTGTTCCACATCCCACTCCCCTCCCAGTGTTCAATTTTAGCTCCTGATGGTGGAAAATGGAGATAGAAATGGAATTAAGCATAAGCAAAATGGGTGGGGAGCCACAGTATGTGGGGACAGAAGGACACCACCATGGAGTCCTGTTAAATGGGGTGAAAAGAGCAGAAAAGGAAAAGGGAACTGCCCCTTCTCAGAGCCACCCTCACTAAACACAGACCACGTTGGTTAAACCGGGTAAGCAGAGGGGCAGCAATCAATGCAGGTTTTGATCTTGAAATAAAATTTTTGCCAATCAATACACTTTGCCTAATCAAACATCTATATGCCTTCAAGGATTAATGCTTCTGTATTTATCTGCCACAGGACAGATTAAAATAATTTCCTCTTTAACTTTGATTCTCTGTTTTCTCAGTTAAAACACAAGATTTGTTGTCTCAGAAAATGCTTTTGCACATCCTAATGTATGTCTTTCTGTGAACCCTTTCCCAGCCACAGAGAGCACAGGTTTTCATGGATGCCCTGGGGAATTACATTGTAGAGCATCATTATGTCGGAAATTTCAGATTTCTTAAAGTGAACTCATACTCTCCTCAACCACATAAGCTGCTTGTTTTTTTATAGTAGAAGGCTGGAGTGCTTAACAGAGCACTAAACTGAGTATCAGGAGGTCATCAGTGCTTCTCTCTGTTACCTGTCCACTGACCTGGGACAAAGCTTTTTTCTGGGGTGTTTCTTCCACATGCCTTTGGATTTTCCCCACACTTTTTTTTTCAACTCATCCTACTTTAATTTTTTGAGGTGTTGTCCATTTCTTACTTTGTGTTTGTAGAAACACAAAGCCTACAGCACTTGACTGTCTGCCTACTGAAAACGAGGGCTGGAGAGGATTACAGTCATTAAGAAATACCTATTTTGCCGAACTGTGGTTCTTCATGTTAATATAACTCATAATTTGCCATTGATCGCTCAGAAAAAGTGGTTTTCTGACATGCAGAGTTAATGTGTGTTGCTTCAGATGTCCCTGGGAAGAAAACGTAGTTTTGGACCCACACTGTCTGGGCTTTGCCTCCCTGCAGCAGGTCCATGTCCCCAGGCTGAGACTGGGACACTTCTTTTGAAAATCTCCCCCAGCCTGTTTCTCTGATGAAAGGCTGAAAGCAGTTGCAGTGAAAAGAGATTTGAGGAGTGCAAGAAGGCAACAGGGACATTGCTGCATCCAGACTGGAGAGGCTGTGAGGAGCCATGGTGACAATTTTTACCTTCTTTTGCTTCTCTCTGCTTCTACAAGTGTTGTATCAGGGTTTGTTGGATTGAGCTAGATGTTTTCAGAGCACTTCTATAAGCATAATTATTACATTCTTCCATGTAGGCAGAAACTATGGTAGAAGCCAGCACATAAGCATATCTTTATTCAGTCAGATCTCAGCTATTTCCTCAAATCCAGCTGATAAAGCTAAACCCAAATTATCTTTCAATCTCCAAAGCACCTATCAACCCCCCTGCTGATGCCCAGACCAAGTGCTTCAAAGAATTTAAAAAACCCTAAAAGTTATATCCTATGGCCTGTTTCCTTCCCCAGGGTATTTCATTATAGGACAAGTTGAGTGAAGGGGAGAGGTTGGCAAGTTTTTGTAGTTTTGATTGCACACATTTGGATCAAACTGTAATAACATTTTTCATGAGATCTGCAAATTGCTTTTTTAAAGTAAATTTAATCCCTTTGAGCATATTGTGCACTTTATAGCTCTTAAATGATGCTTAGACTACAAGTTCTGTCACTGTTCATGAAAAGTAGGTTGTCTTAATTTGTAAGATCATGAGAATCTTTTAAGCCCACTGGCTCTCATTGCAGTCAATGGGATATTTTTGCTTTGTATTCCAGCTGGAAGAAGATCAGCTCTATTGCCACTGGGGAATGTACCTTTAACTGTCCTGCATCCTACTTTAGTAATTGATGCATTCTGCACTGAGCTGTGACATTTTCATTTTCTAAGCTGTTTATTAATTCAGACACTGAATAATTAAATAGGAGAAAGAAGCACAAGGAAAACATCTCATAGAAGGCCATCACAGAAGCTGTGTATATAAAAAAGGATGCAGACCACAGGGCGGACTGCAAACATAAACAAAGGGCTAGATAAAAATCCAAGGAAGTCCAGAAACTCTCTTTCCAATTATGCACATACAGTGTCTTTAACTGACTGATGCAATACCCTCATCAAATTCTTGCTTGGTACTTCTAAATACAGAACTCGGAGTTACAGGCTGACATAGTAAAGCAGCATCAGTAACCTTCTTTCCACTGTAAGATTGAATAAATATGGCACAGTTTTCCTAAAATGATTTTTTAAAACAGCATCTACACAGATAACATGCTGTGGTGCCCCACCATATTTCCATGGAGAAATCAAAGAATAACAAAGGAAAAAGAAAAAAAAAAAAAAAAGACAGTGCATTTTGAGGGACTGTGAGGAAGCAAACTGAAATTTAAGTGTTAGTTGCCAAAAAACATCATTTGGTGTCTCTGGGAGAACAGCAAGCACTTTACACTCTCTTCTCCCCTGGTGTTTCACTTTTTATACCAATACAAAACTACAGCAATGTGTTTTTAATCTTTCACTTCTGTGTGTTGCACCCTATCTTCTCCTCATAGTTTCCAGAGAAAATGGAATTTGAAAACTTTGATAGGGGAACCAATCAGATAAATCTGTGTGAGTTTTCACCTGATTTGTACTGAAATGACACTATGTGCAGTGCTGTGGCAAAGGCACGAGATCCAATTAAGACTGCAGAGCCCTCAGGAAGTATTAAGATTTAATAACAATACTGATACCTGATGTGCCATTCCCAGCCCTGTGTACAGCATGGCATTTGGATGCTGTTGTAAGTGTGCTTCAAAATGAATCTCTGCTTCGTTATGCAAATTGTTCTTGTACCAAGGAACCACTATGTGCTGCAAAATTAAAACTGGGAGGAAAAATAACCGCTGTGGGATAACATGCAATAAATCCACTAAAGCTGCTGGCTCTGATGAGGTAACGTCTTGTCCCTCTGTGGGAGGAACATTTCTCTATTGAATCATTACAGTTTTGCTCAGAAACATCCTACTGCTTGAACTGCTGTGGGAAGAACGGTAATGTCAAGCAGATACCAGGTTTTCCCAATAGGAGCCTCCTGCTGGGAAATGGGCTGCACTGGTGTGATGGTGTAAAAAGCTCAGCTGCGGCAGCTCTCTGTAATTGCTATTCCCTTCTGATTCCTTTGCTGAATGTACAAAACTACTTCTCACAAACAGATCTGAGAACAAAATCCTTGACTTGTCACTGGTGTAATACTCTGCATGCTAAGCTGGGGCTTCTGACTAGTTTGCCTTCATCATCTCTTGCAATCACTATTTGAAATTGAGTCTGTCGTCTCCTGTTATGGTGCCGAAGCCTGACACTTGAGAACAAATGCTTCTGTTTCAATCAGTGATGTTTAATTTTTCATGATGAGTGCAGTTTATTAGTGCCTTCCCAGGTAGGAGGCTCTGCTGCTAATTACCAAGGAAATGTTTCTGCCTGCACAGGACACATGTGCACTCTGCATCTTGGTTCTGAGATGCAGAGCTGGGTGGGATCAGTGGTGGTGGCTGCTGGCTGCACCAACAGCCTCGTACTACTACTGCTGCTTGAAGAAAGACCTGCTCACTTTTCTCTTGTAGCCCACCCAGCTGCAAAAGAAAGTCTGTTTTATGAGGACACTGTTGAAGGAGATGTGTAGTCCTGCTTGCACTGGTAAGCATCACTTCCCAGAGAGGAGTGCTGTGTTTGAGTGGTGTGAACAAAGGGCAGGCTGGGTTTGGTTCTTCCATGTATTCTTCAGTGATGAGGAATTTGGTACTAATAATTTTCAGCAATTGGCTTGTAGACATACAGCGGAAAACATCTCTCATCTTCAATAATGGGTTAAAATTTTTGTGGGTTTTGGGGGGTTTGTTTGTTTGTTTGTTTGTTTGTTTTTTGTTTTGGCTCTTTTTGGTATATGGTTTAAAATTATGGCCATTTAAGATTTATTTTCTATGATGGTGTTGGGTTGAAAAGATTTGTAAGGTTTATCTTACTTTTTTGGTGAGCTTATATCAAGACAATTGAACAGCATAGCAGTTCTTATATTCCATTTAAGAGCTGTTGTATGGAGTGTTCTGAGATTTGCTTAGAAGGGGTGGTTTTGAATGTATACTTACTCCTTACATAATTTCCTAAGCTGTTGTTTAGCCCCACCATTCATTTTTTAGTAATAAGTCACACAGAATTCTGCTCTTCTCTTTGGTCCTGCATTGTTTGCCAGGAGGATTTTCAGTTGCAGTCTAGTGTACTCAGAGTAGAGCATGTAAATGGAGGAATTAGAAATGCCTCATGATGGATTTTTTGTGTCTGCTTGTGCTGAAAAGCAGTGGCTTATTTAAGAAAGATAAGACAGTAAAACCTCTCCTAATGATAAAGCAAAAGAAAAAGTTGCACGTTATGGGGACTGTACCCTTTACCACCATAGAAAGAAGGGGCTGCTGCAGTGCTCGGACCTGCCCAGGCTGCTCCAGTACTTTCCTCTTAGGGAATTCCTGTTTCAGGGTGAGGGAGTCAGTAAATAGAAGCAGCACTGGCAAAAACTGGCTGAGGAGTTTGCTTTCCAGGGTGTGCAGCTGGCTGTTCCCATGTCCTTATTTCCCCAGCCAGAGCAGGGCTGGGTTTTGGGTTCTGTGCTTGTAGAGACTCCTTAGTGGCTGTGAGGTATGTATGGGGTGTAGGTTTGACTTTCTGGGGGCACTCTTGGCAAGTCTCACCCCACAGGGAATCAAGGAGGAGGAAGGAGATCTTTGGCAGTCCCTTGGATGGGATGATGAGCCCCACAATGATGCTTTGAGGAGGGAGGGGCTGCATGCAGGGGCTCTTTTCCTCCATGTGCTTTATGACATACTGACTGCAGAGCAGATCCCATGAGTAGATCGAGGTACACATGCCTTTCCATAGAGGGCCCAAGATTTTTAGAGCTGCTGTAACTGAATTTAGGAGATTCTTGGTTTGGAAAAGAGAAGTTTAATCTCAGGGCTGGCATAGCTCACATAAGAAATCCATAAACCGTAGCAATTCCTAAAGCTTGCCCTGAGCATGGTTAGGATGTTAGGATCTGAACAAATACAGCAAATCAAGCCCTTAGGACTTAACTGAGGCCCAAAGGACTTAAGAGCTACCAGTCCTTTAGACAAAAGTCCCCACTGCAGGAGGCAGGTATATGCATCAAGAGCCCCATTTCTCAGTGCTCAAGAGGAAAGATTATGAGCACTCTAGAAAATGTTTAGTAGAAACACAAGTGTTGCAGGATGTGCTGTAGCCCACACCTGGGTTGGTCAGGACTTCTTGGATCACAGCCCTCTTGAACACTGGTGTTAATTGCACTTAGCACTTGGATGTCTGTACTTGCTATCCCAGGTGATACCATGGGTTTCTAAACCAAGGGAACAACCTGTTTCTCCACAGAATTACAGGGACTTTGTTTAAGTTCTGACTATTTCAGAGTATTTTGCCAGAGTTGAAAACTTGAAATTTTGCTCCAAATTAAAGCACAAGAATTTTATTAAAGGTAATTGGAGTGCCTCAATATATTTGATTTTCTGAAGAGTTACTGATGAGGTGTTTCAGTGTGAAGTTGGGGTTTATGACTGGGTAGTACCAAACCAAGCTGCGATGTGTATATTTGAAAAGGATAATACAAATTCTGACTAAATGGAAACCTGGTTCTAGGGGTAGTGAGAATTTAACATTTCCTTTCAGGTTTTGGTGTAGGAAGAGCTAAAGAAGCAGTCTACAATTTCTTGACCTTCACAAATTTTGACCTAATCTTCTTTCTCAAAATAAATAAACGAAAAGCCAGCTGAGAGCTTATGTGTGGGAGTGAATGGCTATGACACTTTACCTTTTTCCACCAGGGCAGGGGTAACTTGAGTAGATCTTGCAGTTTTCTGTGAGTCCTGCAGATTTGGTGTGGTTCCTCCTACGGATACAGACACCAAAAGCACAGCTTTCACTGAAGATGGAAGCCAAGTGTCTAGTGCTCATGGTGAAGAAATCAAAAATATGATTAAGAGACACCCAAAGAGAGATTTAATCCAATCCTGACGCAAAGTGTGGTACTAAAAATTTGCAAAATCTAATTTTTTAAGCTAGGCTGTGATAATCCCAGTTATTTTTTAGGATGGTGACATGGTGAAGCAAGAGGTCTTCTGAGCTCTTGGGAGGTTTCCTCTGCAGATATGGAGGATAGAAGCTTGTGTCATTTAATTGAAGGCTTTCACTCTTATTTAATCTCGTGCCTCCCGGAGCAAAGTTCTTTAAGAAAAACACTAACATAACATTCAGCAATTTGCTGTTGCTCTGTGGGGATTTTTTTCCCCCCTAAAACTGGTTTTGCCCATCTCCTTTGTGTTCAGGGAAAATTAGTGAGCTACACTTATTGCAGCAAATCAGCTGAGTCCCCTCCTCCTACTTCAGGTCAGCAGAGTGCCAAGTCCTTATTTTGGGCTATGCCCACCTTTGCCCTGGGATAAGGGCAACAAAAGTAGTTTGAAGTGTGTTAGACCTTTCCTTATTAGTTCAGTGTGTTTTATACACAAGGGTGGAAAGATTGTTTTTAAATCAGCATGTCTTGAGGTTTGTGCTGCAAATGTTCTGTTCAGAAAGCGACCAGCCTCACTGATCTGTGTGAGGTGTGTAGTACCAGCTAGAGCCAGGAACTGGAACTCTTGGGTTTTAGAAGTACATTGCATTATTGAGCTGTAAAGTGCACACCACATAGTTCAGCAGAGCTAAGCAGCCTGTGTGCTAGGGGAACACTTCCAGCAATAAACCTGAGCTGAATAAATTCCTGTTTCCTGTAGCTGGGGAATATCCGCATGACACTGATGAATTCTGCCAGATCACATGTCGGAGTTCATGTTTAATGTTGAAATTTAGTTTTGGAAGGGATTTACTAAATCAGTGCTGTTATGGATGGGGGAGCATGTAAGTAAACAGAGATTAATTGATTCAGGAGAATGAGCTCCTTGCTTGGAAGAAGATTGTGTGGATGGGATCCTGTAATGGCTGTCTGGGTGTCAGGGTAAAATATTGATGATGATTATTTCTGTGGTTCAGGTCACTGAAATGAATGAAATTATATCTTACAGAAGAAAATTGATTTGCATTAATTTCTGTTTGGGACGCACAATTAATAAGAGAGCTATTTATCAGAAGATACAGTACTGTGTCTCTTTGTATTTTACTGTAATATTTTGTATGTTCAATTTCTACACTGTTTTACCTAGGATCATTTAGAAAATTAAAAAATTACTTTCATAAATACACAAGAATGATCCAGCAATGAAAAAAACTCACCCTTCATCTGATCTCATCTGGTACATAATTTAAAGTGGCAAACCACCAGGAATTCAGAATTAGTAATACTTCACAGCTAATACTAACTTGTAAAGATTTCTGATTTTAGAGCATCCTACTGTATTGCAGAGCTATGAATTGAAATTTCAGTGTTAACTTATAAGTAATCCCAAATTTTCTATCTATATGTCTCTGGTTTTGAAGTAAGAAAGGCAAAAAATTAAGGATCTTTTGATATGAATGCATAGAAAGATAATTAGGTTTATTTTCTTTTAAAATCATTTAATATTTCATGCCTCCTGCCAGGCCAGCTGGGACTCCTTAAAAGCACATATTTTCAGGAGCTGACCAACATGTTTCTGGTGTGGGGTTTTGTTTACTTTTTTCCTTCTTTTTTTCTTTCTTTTTTTTTTTTTTTCCTCAGAAAATGCTGATGGGCCAAACTCACAACTCTTAAGTTTGGGTGAATTTTCAGTTTTATAGAACATTCAAATATATTTTGAAACTGGACCAGGATACCCCTGGAAGTTCAAAATAAAAGAATATAGTTTTGTTTATGATTTTGGGGAGGTTAAAAAAAGGTAATTATTATACCAAAAATGCAAGTAAAAGGAAAAAATCAAGCAATATTTTGGTGCTATTAAAATATTTTATTCTCCCAAATTATAGAGTAAAATATTATTTTTTGAACATTTTAATATCAAATTCATTTCCTTCTTGTGTGTCAAAAAAAAGGATTCTGTCCCCAGAACTAGAAATAACAAAGACTCAGTCCATTGGGACTCTGATTTTGACACTGATTTTAATGTGGAAGACAGGCTGGGATCACTGTGAGGGGTGTTCTCATGAAGCTTGTGACAATTATAATAAGCATGAGATAATGATAGATGAATATGGAAACATACAGATGGCAGCTGGTGGCCCATGAAAGATGCAGGAAGCCACATCCAATTTGTTGTATTGGTTCAGACAGGTTTATTGTCCATCAGTGTACTGTGGGGAGCATATTGTGAGTGTCTGGTTGCTCTGTCTTCCTTCCCTGAATTTTGTCTGGAACTTGTTCTGCTAGGAATAGCTTACTTTTAAAATATATATCTTATTGGCTATTGGTACTTTTGTTATTCAGTTTTGGGCCATGTCACATTTCCTCCACTGAATAGTGAGCCTTTCTTCTCGGCCTGTCTTCTCCCCTCCTTGAAATGAAACAGCCATTAGTGTTTTCAGGGGTTCAAGCCCACCCAGGTACCACGTGCTCTGTTTTCCATGGGTTTGGAATGGGTTGCCATGGGAGATGCTGCCCTGGGGCCAATGCTGAGGGTCCCAGCAGTACAGGGACAGCACAGGAGCACAGGTTGAAGGACTTGAGGTAGGATCCTGTTTAATGAAAATAATTGTGTGGGTGGTATTGGAAATCAAAGCCCATTCCCTTTGCCAGCTGGTTCAGGTTCATACCTGCTGTGCCAGAACTCCTCAGTGTCACTCCTGCCAGCCTGCTTTTAAATGGGAGGGATATTTCAGGGCCAGTGGTTTTCCCTTTGTACTCTAAGTGTTTGCTGGAGAACCTCAGCTCTGCTCCTGCCATTTTGCTGCCAGCAGCTCATTTCAGACACAGGATCTGGTATTGATTAGAATTGATTAACATTTCTATAGCCCAGTGCCATTGAAGCCACTTGACAGCTGGTAATTTACATCCTGAAGGGTAAAAGGTCTTGTCCTGAGTAATCCAAGGGATAACAGCAGCTGTTCTGCTCATGGGCTGTGGTGGTACCTAAGGGTCCTGAAGGAGGGGCTCTCTGCAAAGCACAGAGTCCAGTGTCCCCATGCTGAGGGTCTCGGGAGACCTTGCAAGGCGGAGAGGAGGAATGGAGGCACATCTCTGCCCTTGTAACTCTGGGTATGTATCTGCTGTATCAGAGCAGCTTCTGGAAAAAAAGTGTGTGAAGAAAACAAAATGTGCATTGGACATCCGTCCTCTTCTAGCAACTTAGCTCTCATTTGAATAATGGAAAGGTGTGAGCTCCTGTAATGAAGCATTTGTAATGAAAGCGGTGATCCAGTGATGCAGTTTGTGATCTGGTTTTGAAAAGACTGGTGACAACATTTGTTAGATTTCTTTCTAATTTCTTTCTTTATTTGTATTTCTGATCTCCGCAAAAAACCCCAAAAAACTCTTTGAGGCAACTCCAAAAGCAAAATAGAAAATGCAAGGTGCATGCACAGAATCCTCCAGACTTTACTTGTACTTGCTTTTGTTTCATCAGGCATATTAAAAGTCACTTGAAAGATTTTTAGTTTTCTTGTGCTCAATTTCTTCATCCAAAAAATATTGGAAATGTCCTTTCATTTCTTCCCTCTTTGGAATCTTTCGAAGGACATAGATGTGACTAGCTAGCATTTTCTTTCATTCATTAATTGAAAGCCTGGAAAGTTTTGATCATTAATACCCATATCTTTTCTTCTGGCTGTTTATATGGCATTCCTAAAAGACAGAGGTTAACATTGCTGAAAAACAGTTTTAACCTATTTAATCAGAATGATTTCTTTCCCTCAGGCAGAGGTCACTGTTATGATTGCCATCATTCTCCTTGTTCCTCACTCATCAAGGGGGTTTTTCAAATAAATAATGCGGACAAGGACTGAATTTAAAGGAAATGCAGCAGCCTCTTCTTTGAGGCACTCTTTGCATTACGAAGAAGGAAAGTGTGCTAGGGCTAGACTTAATCAAGTACTCCAAGTGTTTGGGTTTACCCAGGCATATCCTCTTCTACTTTGTTGTTCAGGGTACCCTGAGAGCTCACAGGTAGTTTTACCTGGCCCCAGTTCCCAGAAGGCTGTTGCCACCATGGGACTCGGGAGTGGCGGCACACGTACTTTGGGCGCAGGTGCCTGTGTGTCCATCCTGGATGTCTGAGTGGCTGTGGGGAGTCCTCAGTTCAGGTTCTGTATCACCATTAGTCAAAAATTGATCAAGTGCCCGTTCTCCCTGCTTCAGCTCCACTGACTCCAGGGGCTGTGGGCCTAGGCCAGGTAGGGCATGCTTCCATCTCCATCTGGGCTCTGTCTCTTCTCTTTCCAAGGCAGCTGCTCCATTTCTGAGCAGCAGTGCTCTGTGCTGCTTGTGCAGGCTCCTCAGCCAAGTCCTCCCAGCTCACCTACCAGGGTCTGAGCTGGTAAGTATCCTGCTGCTGATTGCTACTTCTGAGCCACTGCACTGTGTGCCTAAATAAGACATTTTTGAAAGTACTTTGCACTTAAATGACTTGTCAGTTTTGCTACAGTTAGCTGGTATTATTTGTCAGGCTGGGGTGAGTTCTGGCATATTGCATTTGACTCTTCTTCATACAGGGTATTGCAATACCATTACAACATTTGCAAACACTATCTGCTGTTTGGCTGGGCGGTAATGAAAGTGCTGTGATGAGTCTGAACTGGGTGGCAACCAGGGAATCATGAAATTATGCTCACTTTAAAGGACTTGAAAATTCATCTGGGAAGCATCTTTGCAGGTGAATGGAATAGCAGTCCATTTGGTTAAATTTGCCTTGGGTCTGGGGATATGTAGAGGTCGTGGTAAGATTCAAATGCAATTACATCAGTCATTCAGAATGTAATAGTTTCCAATATCATATATTCTGCTCAGTACTGCCTATGCAAGTAGATAGAGGGAAAAAAAATAGCCTAAGGGAATGCCCACATTTTCTTAGACAATCAGGCCACTCGTTTTGCATGGGTGTCTGTGTTCTGTGTGCATGTGTAATCCATTACTTGCAGCCAGCTACTATTCTCTGGAACAGGCAGAAGCTAAAATATGCTGTGGATTTATGCTGTGCTGGTCCTTTTTTGACTGACCGACTGACTGACTGTCTACTATCTAGGTGGATGTGTTTTACATCCCCCTTGTATTATAAATATGTCACATAAAAAGTACATAGGAGGCAGCAACCTTAGATAAGATTGTAAAATACTTTTCTTTACACAGTTTCCTGGATTTAGGTGGCCGGCATGTAGTGAAACATTTACCTTTCTAGATGAGAAATTCCAAACATGGCCCATGTCCAAAGATGACAACCTGATTTTAGAGGTTTTACAGATTCCCTAAACAATATTTTTGAGAGAAGAAAGTGGAAAAAGAAATGTTAGCATTTAATGTGATTTTTAGGATGCTTCCCTGGGAAGGTGGGAATCATGTGAAACTTTGAACCTGATGGCCTGATCATGTTTGCGCTACAGGGGTTTCAACATGCTACAGATTTTGGGGAAATGATATTGTGGTCATTTGAAAACCAGCTGATGTTTGTACGCAGCACAAATCCCATGAGCCCTGCTGTCAGTCTCCATGGGAGTCAGGTATGCTTGCAAAACCAGTCAAGTTTTATAATTAGCTGCCTGATCCAGTGCACTACTCCAAGCTGTCTCAGAAAGCTTTCCAACAATTTCAGGGGATGCAAGGTCACGGCAAACAGACCTTTTTCTTGTAGCAGCTCGAGCCCTTGTGCTCCCTGTTTGCCGTAGGGGATGAATGTCCTTAAAGTAAATAAACTCAGCTCCATATAGGGAGTTCTGAAGAGCCTTTGAAGATTGGTGCCCTGTCATCTCAGTGGGGATGTCAGAGCCCTGGAAACTTTTCTATGGAAAAGTCTCCAAGAAGGCATGCTCCATCCTCCTCTCCAAGTCTGCTGACGCTGCAGGTGCTTGCACAGATCCATGTAACCCCACTGCAGGGAGTCGCTATTAAAGTTGCATGGTGGAGCACTCAAAGCCAAATAAAAGTCAAGAAAAAGGTTAAAGACACAGTTTTACTCCCCCCATCCCCTTCCCACCCTGTATTCATTCTGTTACTTTTCAGCTGCCTCACTGCAGCACGTTTTTTTTCCCCTGGGAAAGCACAAATAGGTTAGAGAAGAGTGCCCAGGGAGAGCAGAGATGCCACTCATGTGAGTCCTTGTTCCCAGGGACTGCCCTCGGGATGCACTGGGAGCGGTGCCATCGCTCAGTGAGCAGCATGATGGGGAGCTGGGAGTTACATGTCTGTTTTAAGGAGGAGGGAGCAGGTGGAGCTGCTGCACTTGCAGAGAGGACAAGGACTCCCAGCCTGAGTGCAGAGCCTGGGTGGCTGCTGCTCTTGTGGGAACAGGGGCTTAGAGGTCCCTGTGAGCAGTTGAGGACTGGCTGGCAGTGTTAGCAGAAACAAATCTGAAAGAGGCATGCAGGGCTCAAACCGGACAGATTTCTTGCTGGGAAGGCACATCACACGTTTCTTGCTTCAGGGGGTTACTCAAAGTTGATTGGTGTGTGTGCTGGGGTGCCCTTACCCGTGCTGGAAGAGTTTATTCTGCAAAAGTCTGAGGGCTGTGGTGTGGGGCAGGATGGCCGCTGGTGGGGATGGAGCATGACCAGCACGTGTTCTCCTTACCAGCTGCAGCCTTGTCACCTGTGCCCATTCCCCAGAGCTGGTGTGCATGTCATGCTCCTGGGCCAAGACTTACCTGTGCAGACTATGGAGACTGCTTTACATATGTCTCAGCAGCTGGCAGGGAGGACTCACTTTTTGGCTCAGTGTGTTAGTGACTGCTGAGAAAAGTGTCTGGCTCCTCTTTTCCTTACAGCCTTGTGAGCGGAAACATTTGGAGAGCTCATTACAGACTTTCTCCCAGCTAGCCCTGGGGGTAGATCAGGTGGTATTTGCTTCCTTCAGGGATGGGTTTTCCTGCCCCTTATTTACTGGGGCACATTTCCTGTGAGACCTGTGAGAGGGCTGGGCTTTCCCGTAGCTGCTGCCGCAGATATGCTGAATGTCCCCACCACAGCAAGGCCTCAGGCTGGAGAGCTGCATTAGCGTGCTAATAAGAAATAAACTAATGAGTTATAAGCTAGTAAGTGTCTGAGGAGAGTCCAGAAGTAGCTTATGAACAGCTAACCTGCAGATTTCTGCATGACACCCAGTGTGGTTTAAGCCTGCCTTCTGCCTCCCCGGACACTTGATGTGCTGGTGCAGCACACATCTTCCTCCTGGTCACCTCTCCTTAGGCAGCAACGTGCAGGGTGCCGTGTGTGACCTGAGGACTTGCTCCAGGAGCAGCAGCTGAAGTAAGAAGAGCACATCAGCTGTGTTTCTTCCTTTCACATGGAGTGCATGCTGCCTCTCTGGACCACATGAGGGGATTTGCTGCTGAGAAGCCCCCCAGTGCAGGTGGCTGCTGACGCTGCTGGACTCTTTAAGCAGCACCTGCTTTTTGCTCTGGTGTCAACAGTTGTGCTGCTAAAAACAATAGGAAGTTAAACTCTGCAGATGTATTTTCAGAGTATGTTTCTTATCATACAGATCACACATCTGTATGGGATACTCAACATTGTCTCCAGCATAATTTATCCTCTGCATCAGATAGACACCAAATATCCTTTAGGAAGCCTAAGCTTGAGGAGGAAGCATTGCTTATGTTTAATGAGGCCAGTTAGCATGAAGCAATCCACCTGGCTACAGAAACAAGTTCTATGGGATGTTACTTCTGCTCTCTTCAGATATTTGGTAGAAAGCTGAAGCATTCCAGTGAGGTTATAGCTAAATGCCTATTTTAGTCACTGGGTGTACAAACTACAGGGAAGAAAAAAAATAGATGTTTTTTGCCTTTCTTTGAAGAATTTATATCCTTGTTTAAAAAGAACATCAAAAACTGAAGGTGCAAAAAATAACCATGGAAATAAGAAAACACATTTGCAGGCACTGAACACCTCAAAGAAAGCCTGAGAGGTGGCTTGATGTCATATATAAACTCAGCCATAAAGGGATAGTGACAGTAAAAGACTGGTGAAGAAAGGACTGTCAAGGACTAATAGTTGAAAGCTGATACCATTGAAATTCCAACTGGAAGCAAGTCACTACTTCTATGGCTCAATTAGGGAGCTAACGAATGAAATTTAATAACTCCTCATATAAAGAGGTCAGACCAGATAATTGGTTCATTCCTTGGGGCTTAAGTTCCTCTGGGCTGATGTACCTTCCATGGTTTCACCAAGGAAAAAATATGTAGTAACAAGCAAATGTATTTCCTCAACTCTGAACCAATTAAAAAATGTTTTCTTTGGTCTAAACTCCGTTTCAGAGTGTCAGAATTTTAGAGGCATTTCTGCTTCAATTTTTGGTAAAGTTATTCTGAGACCAATTATCTCTGAATTATTACTGTGTACAATTTAGCAAGCATACATTGATTTTAAATAGATTCAAGAAAATCTTTGGAAAATAATATGAATGAAGAATCTTTTAAAAAGCTAACGTTTCTGAACTGAGCACTAGTTTTATCCTTTGGGAAGGTAAACAAATTATTTTGCTTTCAGACTGGTAGAAATCAGGAGTAATTAAACTAAAGTCAGCAGAGTGACTTTTGTCAGGTTGGATGTAAGCTAGTTTGTATTTCAGGCCACCAACAAGGATCATTGTAAAATGTTCTCCTTGTGGCTTTTCTGATTTCAGCTGTTTATTAACACTGCTTAAATTATTCATGATGTGTAGCTTATAACTTATCTGATAAATTTGAGTTCTTTTTCTATCAGTGAAAATTCACAGAAATTTGCAGAAAGGAAGGATTTTCAGCCACTGAGTGTTTGTGGAGTTCACTTTGACTACCTGCATTTTGCAGCCTGTGGGCTGGTGGCCAGTGGGTCATGTTCATCACGTGGCACTGCCCCAGCTGGGCTTAGGCATGGCTGTCTTCCCAGCAGGATGAATAGGCACACCCAGGGAACTAAAGTCCCTTCAGAAAGGGACAGGGAGTAGAGTTTTTCTTGTTGGGGTATGCAAGACCTGCAGGGCCGGCTCTGTCTCAGCTCCTGCAGCTGGGCAGTTCTTGGATCGGACCAGGGTCTCCTGCCTGTCTTCTGCCCACTCCTTTCCCAGCTTTTCCCCTCTGGGGCCCTTACTCTGCAGTGTCCAGCATGTGGAGTCATGGTCACACTGGAGCCCTGCCGCCTTTCCTCTGCCCTGCCAGCTGCCCGTCCCTGAGCTCCAGCGTGGGGCTTCCTGCTGTGGGAAAGCAAAATGCCAGAGTCTGCTCATAAAGTATCTTTTTCTTGTGTGCATACATTCACGTGCATATATCCACATGCACGTGTGTCTCCCTATGCACAGTTACGTATTCATAAGGAGTAATTGGAAACCAAAGTCTGGGGACTGCAGGAAAAGCCTCTGCTGCCTGGTTCTCCTTCTCATAAATTTTCCTCCTGTGTGAGAGGGGGAAAAATGTGTGGGACGAGCATGCATGCATTCATTGTTATGTACAGGGGGAATTTGCATTGCCTGGTGTGTTTGAATTAGTACATTGATAAAAATGGGGTTTTGACTGTTTGGAATTGTTACACTGAAGCACTGTGCTTGGTGTTTCTCTTGCCTTAGTCTCTGTGAAGCAATTCTCAGAATAGCCTCAGACTTGGAATGTCTGAATTTAATTACTGTTAACACTAGAAATATTTAGTCCCATTTGGGGGAGGAAAAAACCACAAATTTTCAGGAGCGGAGGTAGCTTGTAAAGATAGCAGCATTGAGAAGTTTGTTAGCTGGTCTGTAGTAATTAAGCTTATTTCCATAGCAACATTATCAGTTCAGCTCCAGAATTTTAAGATTTTTATGTGCCTGGTAATTAGAACTAATATCCTAATTTTAGTAGAGATATTACGTTTTTGTTTGGCAAGAGCCTTAGCCTTGTAACTAGGCAAACTGATTGAAGAGTGAAATAATGTTCTATTTTTCTTGATTTCTCTTTCTTGGATCGCTTCAGACTGCTTAACCAGTTAAAAGCAGATCACTGCACTCTGCTTTGTCAGTACATAAGACTGAATTTACCATTGAGGAGAAATGTATATATATCTATATCTATGTAAAATGTGGTTACAATTATAAAAGCTTGCCTATCTGTGCAGTCCATAGAAAAAGACGAAGGCAGAGCTGAAGAACAGCAATTAAGAATTCCCATACAGTTCTGGTCTAAATTGCTCCAATATAACATGGCAGTGGCCTCTCTCTCTGATGAGGGTTTTGAATGAGTTGCTGCTGAGCCCAGGAAGGGAGAGTATCCTGCCTGCTCACGAGCAAGCCATGGTGCTGTGCTCTTGGGATCTGCAGGGAAAGGAGGCCCCCATCCTATCTCAGTCTCACTTCTCACCAGGGTTCCTTGGTTTCCATGAGGTCTGTGATCCTTTCCAGGGCAGAGTGCCATTTTTCCACTGAATTTGGTGGAATGACTCCAGTTTATACTATTTGGTCCCCTATGCCCAGACTCTGCCTATTTCACATAACCAGCCTGGCAGAGTATACTATTTCATAATTACATACATGTTTGCCTTACAAATTAAAACATAAGTTTTCTACTCATTAATGTTGTCTATGAAAAGAGTTATGAAAAACCAAGCAGCCTCAGTGTGAGAACTTGGGTTTGTGTGGGTTTGTGTCCTCCATCCTCTAATCCCTCTCAGCTCCTGCAGCATGCCGTGTTTGCTTTATTTTCCCAGCCTGGTGGATAAACATCACCTCAGGCTGTGGCTGATGTGAGTTAGGTGTGTGGGGACAGACAGCAGACTATTGCCTTCCAGGATGGACAAAATACTCCTCTCTGTCTTCTGTACCTAGCCAGCCTCTAATTTTCACAAGACCTGTCAAGACTTCTGCCTCTGAGACCTCTTTCTTCCCTGAACCCAGCTATCAAAGTTGCTTAAAACGGGCCAAGAGGTTCAATGTTGGCTAAGGAAGGAAGGATTGACAAATGCCATACGACGTAATTTTGTAATCCTCCATTTCCTTAGAAGCAAGGCTAAAAAGTCTGCAGTGTTTTGACAATAAATCCCTGCATCTAGGCAGAGTTCACAAATACCAATGGGTAGATATCTACCTACTGGGTTAACACGCTTTGGGAGAAGTTTTAAAGATTTTTTTTTTCCCCTATAGTCAATTTGTTTTTTCAATTCACTCTTTAAAATAAGGCTAACATTGGAAACACACCACTTCGAGTGGCACAGCAGGTTCAGCATATGCAGGGGTATAGCAGGGGTATATAGTGGAAAATAGCTGTGGCTCCTGCTGCTAATGAGTTCTGAAGGTAAGAGAACAGTTAATGTATTCATAACAGACTTATACTCAAAGATTTGTAAATAATGTATGGTTTTCTGTGACTGGGAAGCCAACTACCATAAACCTTGGACCCAAGTAGAAAATAATTTTGTAGCAGCAAAGGACTTTGGATTTTGCAGATGCAGCAATTCAGCTATAATCCCCCTGGTGGGGAAAAAAAATTATTTATTCAATTTACCATGGAATATCTGTAGACTTATAATTCCATTTTTATGGCCTCCTGGCGTTCTATCACAACTTGGCATCTACTTTCCCCTAAGGAAAATAAAACTCCTTGCAGTATGACCAGTATTTTGCCAACTTGTATTTATCTGTGAAAAAAATACTATTATAAATCTAAATTAAAGACAGCAGAGAAATACACTGTTGGCATATGACCTCCCCACTGGTGATAGATTTGTGTGTAAATTGGCAGATAGTAACTATTCTTAGGAAATACTAGTGAAATAGGCAGACATACTTTGCATGAGAATCATGGTGGCCTTTGGGAGTCTGAAACACTGATTTCTTTTACCGTGGATTTCAATGACTGAACTACTGTTAAAAGTATGAAAAAATCCATGCAAATGCTTTTTTGTAAGATTGCAATAAAAATCAGAATGGCTGCTCAACAAAAGGCAATAGCAAAGGGGACAGCTTATGGACCGGATTAAAGGGAATTGTCTTTGTTCCCAGTTGAGCTGTTTTTATAAAGGTAAGATGAAGGTGTGAGCAATGCATTGCTGTAACCAAGACCTATTCCAAAGTCTGAGCATCGATGGCAACCTTTCTACATACAGTGAAGTAGCATTGCTTGTGCTCCATAAGAACAAAATGATTGGAGCATTGCCCAGAGAAGGGCCATGGAGCTAGGGAAGGCTCTGGAGCTCAAGTCTGATGAGGAGCAGCTGAGGGAGTTGGAGGTGTTTAGCCTGGAGAAAAGGAGGTGGAGGGCGGGATCTTATCACTCTCTACAACAGAGGAGACTGTAGCTGGTTGGGGGTTGGTCTCTTCTCCCAGATAAGAAGTGACAGGACAAGAGGAAAATGGCCTCAAGTTGTACCAGAAGAGGTTTAGACTGAAAATTAGAAGTTGCTTCCTGTAAAGGATGGTAGAGCTTTGGAACAGACAACCTGGGGAAGTGGTGGAGTCACCATCCCTGGAGGTATTTAAAAGATGTGTGAAGTGGTATTTGGTGACATGGTTTAGGGATGGATTTGGCAAAACTGGGTTAATGGCAGGAGTCTATGATATGAAGGTCTTTTCCAGCCCAAACAATCCTTTGATCCCTTTGATTGGCTCAAACAAGGCAATTCTGGCTCTAGAAGGGGAAGTGGACAGATGAAGGTCATGGTGATGAGAGACAAGAAATGCTGGTTGCTTGTTCCTTGTTCTAAGTTTGTGTGATGACACAGCAGCTCTCTGGTGAATTCAGCCAAGCTGTCTTCACTTGGGAAAGTTTTCCTCCTTGCTGGAAGCCACACTCTTGGAGGAGACGGAGGGTTTGAAGCCCCTTGCTATCAGACAAACTATGGTCTTCCTTTAAAATTCACTTTGGGCTTTTGGACCTATGTTACTGCATTGATCTACAGCTCCTGTGAGACTGTAGAATGTTATTCAAAGTTCCTAATTATTCTCAATTTTAGTAGCTGGTAGGGAGGCCTTGGCCTTTTAATATATTTTCTTTTAAATTCCTTTGCAGTTTTTTTTAACATACTTTGGGTTTTGAAGACAATGGTTGAATTAATAGTTGGAGATATATTTTCCTGAGGTGTGTTTCCATGTCTCTTGGCTCCAGGAAGGGGGTCAGTACAGAGAACAAAGAGATTTCTTCCCACTGACCTCAAAATTTTGGTAAGGTAATGACCAGATAATTCTTTATGAGGATACGGCAAAATAAATTAATTTTATGAGCTAGTTTGGGCCTTTGTTCAGTGAAAATTTGAGATCTAGAAGTTGTGTCCAACAGTGCTCATAAGCATAATTTGCAAACCGCAGTTTCACAAAGATTTTATGAACTATCTATGGACATTTCCTGATTGACAGCAAACAAGAAATTGCACTTCTAAAAATTTTGCTTTCCTAGGAGACTGTATCCAAAGAACCTTTTTTTAAGTGCTGGTGCCCTTAGCAGCAACACATAGCTTGCTGAAATGAAAGAACAGCTGAAAAATTATATATGTTTATAGTTTTTGCTATTTCAAAAGAAGTGGGTCAAAATGTGCCTTTTTGCTCATGAAACATAGTAACATTTTGCCTTCATGATTAAGATAAATCACCTTGGCTATCTTCCTGTGATAACTACGTATTAGGACTGACATTTAGGTACAAACTGGTGGGAATCTGGTCTGCTGCATACAAATGAGGAGGCCCCTATGCAAAAGGATGTCTTTGGCCTCTCTCTGTGTGATTCTTACACCTCGTGCATGAAACACAGAATTGTGGAAAGGTTTTTTAAGGCTGCGGTGTGTTGTGGGATTTATTGTGAGGAGTAGTGAGAACCGGAAAGCCAAAGTGGCCTGTCATATTTTGTCTGATAAAGGGATTTGTATGGCCTGCTGCAAAAGGTAAGTGGGGTAGTGTTTCTGCCTTAATGGAGAGTGCTTAGTGGTAAGTAAGAAAAAGAAGAATTGGCAGTGTTTCTTTGCTATAAACTTTATAGGTAGGACATCAAAATTTACAATGCAAAATCAAATAAGGTCTTTCCCCAGGAAAGATTCCTATTAACTGGTGCAGAATATGGGGATTACTTTTGCTAAGTATGTTTGGGAGACATTTTTTCTATTCTCTCTGCACTGTGATTGAGTGGACAGAGTAGTTAAGTTCTGTTAATGGGGAAGGTGAAAAGTAAAGGATAGTAAGCGTTTCTGGCCTGAAATGGAGGAATTACAGGGAACCGTAAAGAGAATTTCTTTGAAGATTTAATGGAGTATTAGTGGCTGGTATTTCCTTATGGTGCCAGGAACAGGATGGTGAACTCCTGGATCAGAGTTAAAATTGAAGAGGAGGCTGTCAGCTAGGAAGAAAAGCTACCCAGGAGGCCCCAGACTCAGGAGCACTTGGACTCGCAGCCATGGATGCACATGAAAGCTTTAGTTTAGTTCTTTTCCCCCCACATTCTTTGAATAAATCCTTTCATTTTGCAAGGCTGTCCTGCATTGTTGCAAGGGAACATACCTCTGGATACAGCCAAGTCTGCTCACACGTAGCCACACAGAAGGCAGAAGGGTTTGCAAATGTCAGCTTCTGTCTCAGAAGCTTCTGTGTGTTGGTCGCATGACTGGAAGAAAGGGAAACTCGTTGGGATCTGATCAAAGAGTGATAGCAGGAAACCTGCTAAAGTTAGGGTACCTGCTAAAGACAGGGATGTGGTCTGATAGCATTTAGACTTCATAGCACATGAGAGCTGTGTTATGACTTAAATACCATCCTTCTGTCGCCCAAATTAAGTACCTGAATTGAGTGTGTTGTTGCATATGGTTGTTGAGAATGTACCTTATTCCCTTTCTGTTTATTTTAGTTTTCAATATCTCATATACAAGATGACTTGGCAGCTCTTTCTTTGCAATTTATTTCTGTATTGTTGACTCATTGTCCATGAGAAAGTGAAAGGGAGATGAACTGCAACTGGCTCTGTGCTTTTCACCCTACATGATCTCTGAATGCTTGACATGACCGTGCCCCACTTCAGACGCCACTGCAATATGTACACTGAGTAATTGTGCAGTGATTGGCTGGGTTGAGACTGCAAGTGAAAAACACTTAATGAGTTTGCAATTCCAGCAAGCCTTTGGTGAAGCAGTTCATTGGTAATTCTGTTAGTGTTTGTTTATGGAAGGAGAGCTTCTCACAACAGGTTTGAAAAGCAAAGGAAAGCATTTTCAGACCACAGGAGTACTCAGTTATGGTCATTTAAATGACCACAAAAGAGGGCTTGTCAGGTAGCAGCTTGGCTGGTTTAATTTTAAAAGTATTATTCAAGAAAATACTTGGATTAACCTGAAAAGATGGACTACAGAACAAGGAGGTTTGTCTTCAGCTAACTAGAAAATTATGTGTTCAATACTGTAAAGAAATATTACAGGTAAAACTCTGATCATTGTTTATTGCTTCAGGGCAATTACACTGATGTTAATAAAATCAGTAATGGAGATGGAAAGGAACATCTATTGCCCAGGTTATTTAAGATCTACATCGCTGCAGAACAATTTTATTATTCTTTGTCATAAAAAGCAGCAGTGCTCAGTTAAATCACTTAGAGGAACTAAAATACTGATAAGTTAATACTGATCCTTCTAATTATTGAATAAATTAGCATAAAGGAAATAAACTATGCAATCCTGGACTTAAAAGAAGATGATTTTATTGGAATGATAATTCCTTTAATTGTTTCTTTTCTTAGTATTCAGGTGTGATTTTTTTTTACAGCTGACAATAAAAGAGATATATGGAAATCAAACCAATTATTAAAATATAAAATGTAGAAGTAGTTGCTTGCTCTTTGATTCAATAGATATATTTACTTTCAAATAATTTATGAAGACAAGTGCATTCAGAGAAGTTCTAAAAATTTTGTCCTTTTCAATTCACATCACAATAGTGCTTCCATTAGCAGTGTACCCACATTCCAGAATTCACATATTTTTCTGTAAAATTCATAAAGTCATGTTAAAAAAGCAGCAGGCAAGAATTCTGTGAAACTATTTCACAGAAGAAATTGTAGAGGTGATAATTGAATTTTTTTCCTGTTTTGGTATATTGGCTACTGCCTTTTTCTCTGCTTTCTTAGATGGGTTTTGTAGCAGTTGATGCCAGTATGAGAACGGATGTGTGTAGGGAGCCAGAGCAAGAAGTTGTCGTTGGTAGTGTGACCATGAGTCACAGAATATGTCAAGTTTGAAGGGACCCACAAGGATCATAGAGTCCAGCTCCTGGCCCTGCACAGGACCATCCCCAAGAGTCACACCCTGGGCCTGAGAGCATTGTCCAAATGCTTCTTGAGCTCTGTCAGGCTGGTGCCTGACCACTTCCCTGGGGAGCCTGTGCCAGTGTCAGTGCCCAGCCACCCTCTGGGTGAAGAACCTTTTTCTAATACCCAACCTAAACCTCCCCTGACACAACCTCAGGCCATTCCTTCAGGTCTTGTCACTGGCACCAGAGAGAAAGAGATCAGTGCCTGCCCCTTTTCTTCCCCTCTCAATGAAATTGCAGACTACAAAGAGCTCTCCCCTCAGTCTCCTCCAGGCTGAGCAGACGAAATGACCTCAGCTGCTTCTCTTGTGGTTTCCCCTCCAGACCCTCCACCATCTTCACTGCCCTCCTTTGGACGTTCTCTAATGAGTCTCATCTCTTTCTAAAGTCTCATAAGTTTCAGATGTCTTCAAACTTCAGCAATGTGCTGAAAGAGGGAGGGGAAATAAAAATAGATGAATGCTATCAGACTTGCCATTGCATTCAGAGGACTCTTATTGAATTAATTTGAAATCTGTGCATTGATCAGTCCTGAGTTTGGATGACTGGCACTGTGTTGCAAATAGCGGTGAAAACTGCTGAGGATGTTGTCTAACCTTTCCTTGTAATGGCAGCATCAATCACTCCATGATTAACACGCTCACAGGCACTTTTTTCATCTTCTGCTATAGCATTTCTTCCAGTAAAAAAAAATGGATTAACAGCTGAGCGCTGAAGGAAGAGTCTTCTCTGAAAGAGACTCTGTGAAAGTCCATGGAAAACATAATTTGTCATGTGTCACCTGGAATAATGAAGCATAGAGAGATACTCTCCTCATCCCTCAGAAGCAATAGTTTTAAAAATATAAATAGAAATATATAAGTGACAATGAGGATTGTTTTTCCATTGAATACCTGTAACCAAATTATATAGTAACTTTGATTTATAAATGCATTTTTTTTTCTGGATGGGGAGAGATCATTCTAATCACATTTTCACAGCCAAAATCTCATTCTTCTGGGATATCAATCAAATATGTGCTTCCTCTCACCCCTGTCTTGAGCATGAATATTTATTTAGCAAGATTCAGGAAAAGTGTGTAGTAAAGAAATCTAACTTCAAATAGTTATATAAAGAGAGAAAACATGTAACTGCATACTAAAATATATCTTTTCATTTGTTAAATTTTCAGAATGCTCTTTTGAAGAAAAAGTAAATTTTCATCACTACTTATACTCTAAACAAATGAGTAAAGAAAAGCATACCAAATAGATAGCAGTGTAAGAGGTTACTTTAATTATTGTGCTCTTAGAATATTTTATGAGTATTTAATCTAATATTGCTTTTTCTCTGTACTGTCCTAAGAAAGATTATACAAAGATTTTCGTGGCCACTAGAATTTCCAAAGCATGTGTAATTCCCCCATCAAAACAATTCTGAGAAATTAGAAAGTGTTATTTACCCCCACCCTCTATGGCACACAGCACTTTAGCTGTCAACAGGTCACTGTCTTAAAGATTGCATTCTTTAGTGTTTTGGAGTCACTAATCCTCTGAGCTGAAAATTTCATTTCCTCTGACTTTTAAAGGCCAGAACTTCATCCTGCCACAGAAGCACTGTATCCACATCTGAAAGCTGCTCAGAGTGTTCAGTTCTCCCAGCACTGCATTGGCCCAAAGCTTGTGCTGAAGTGCAAGCTGCACCTCAGGCAATGAAACAAATAGAAAATCTATGCTAGAAAATAGAAATTAATTGAAAAGGTAGTTCAAATATAATCTAGACCGGTGCTTGTGTGAAAAAGCATACTGGAATTTTAATAGTTATTCTATAATACAAAGAACTTTCCTATTGACCTAGAGTGATTTTTTTTTTTCCCCCCATTTTGATATCTCTTGAAGGCTTTTGATGAACGGAGCAAGAGTCTTCCCCAAGGAACATCTTCAGCAGAAACCAAATAGTAAGTAATACAGGAGGCATGCAAGGTGCACCTTGCAGACAGCATCTCAATTCCACGTGGTCTGATGGGTACCTCCAGAAATTACACTGCCTTATAACTGTGAAGTAGCATATGATACTCAGTTTATGTGCAGCCCATGCTTTGTTTTCGGACTTGCACTGGTAGGGCAGTAATCCATATTTTTCAGCAAGCTTTCTGTGTCCTCTGCTCTTTGTCAGATGTACACACTAAATAAGAGCTTATAAAATAAAAGTATTTTTAAACATCTAAGTGTTCTTACCCCACTTCAGCCAACTGGCTTTAGGTGATTAATATTAGTCATGTCACAAGAAACAAACATTTGTATTGAAATTGAAACTAAGGGTCTGTTATAAACCAACTTCTGATCCCACACCTAACTTCCCATGAGGGAAGGCTCATCTTTCTGAAGTTGGTGTGCTGTATCTCAGCAGTGAATAAGGAATTTCTGGGAATGTAAGGGAAAAAAACTTGCGTAAAATCGTAAAAGCTCACCTATTTCATAGTCAGAAAATCTCAGTATGAGGTGTTTGCTCCAATTCTGAAAGAGGTGGACTAGACATCCCATGAGTACTTTATCTTTGGGGACTTCCTTTGGGCTGTGATTGTTTTGTGGGAAATAATAGGTCACCTGTGGTTATGTGCAGTAGACTCATCACTTAAAATGCAGAGGGGAGACAATTAATTAGATTTTTTTTGAAACTTGGCTGTAAAGGTTTGCCCTACTTTGTGACTGACACTTTAGGCAAATTATTTAGAACACTTGTGTATTAATTAGAAGCTGTAGATGTGATCATATTTCTTATCTTTTTGACAACGTGTGTTATGAGCAATGCAGAAAGAATGGTAACTCAGCAAACTGGTTGTGTATAAAAGTTGGCAAGGTCACTGAGGAAATTCAGAGTGACTGGGAGGTGTTAGAAATGTTCAGGGTCTTGGGGCAGTGGAATGTCCTCCTGTATAAAATATGCCAAAACTCCTGGTGTGTGTGAGAAGGATGTAGTAGGCAGGAAGCCTTTACACCTGCCATCCTTTTCCCTCTTTTGAAGTTCAAATTTTAGATGAGGTTTTGCACATCTAGGAGATAATTGCTTTCCAGTTTTGATAATGACTTTATATACCAGTTCTTCCAGTCATTAGACACAAATTGCAGTACTTTGCAAACAGAAGATCTGATTTATTGTCTGACCTGACTAGTAATGAAGCATTTGACTGTAGCTGGCCTAATTCCCTGCTGTGTAAGCATATGTAGCAACTTAGAAGTGAATGGCAATACATGAGATTGTGCTAGTGATAAGTTTGGCCCATTATTAATAAAATACAACAAATAAATAGCTTTTGTGCTCATAAATTATTTGAATATTCAGACCAGGACCTGGTGATAAGCAAATACAAGGAAATTTTTCCTCTGACACAAGAAATGTCAGATTTTTCCAAGAAACCCAAATGATTCTTATCTTCAAAAACAAAAAAATGTTGAGTTAGAGGGCCTTCTAATCAATAGGTACAACACTCAAAATGATGCATGATCCTTTATCAAGTGCAGTGCTGTTAAAACATAAAAGTTACTCATCCCCTCTGAGTGTAGACTTTGGGATAGGTGAAGGAATGTGTGATGCATTGTCCTGCCTTAGGCTGAATCCTCTGTGGAGATGGCTCCTGCTCTCTATTCACTACATACAGAGAACTAAATTTATTATCTTGGACTAGACAACTAAGTTTTGGATTGCTAAAATTAACTAAGTCCCACAGCCACTATCTTTATCTTCAGCCTATCTTTTTCTATTTTGTTTTTAATTTCATGTCTCTCCACTCACCCATTTTCTGTGTCTCCTGCAGTTTTTCTCAAAATCCATCATCCCACATCGTACAAGTTATTTCCTTTAATTTAACCATGATCTCTGATGCTGGAATGGCAAATGGGATTCTATGATACTTCTGCTCCACTCTATTTGCTGAAACATTGATTTTCCTAAAGCATTTAAGTACTGAAAAAAATCAATAGGGCTATATACAAGTAATATAAAGGCATCTTGGTAACTTATGGAGAAAGAGTCATTTTGACTGAGTTTCATGTCATTCACTGGGAGGGAAACCTGTGGTTTCTAGCTGAGGGCAAATGATAGCGCAATTCTCCCACACCCTGTGTTCCACACCTGCCCATCAAGGGTAACCACAGCCCCACAAGCTACAAGAAGACAGAGCACAAACTGGAGAAAATAGTGTGAATATCCCAACAAACAATAGGGGCTCCTGGTTCCCAGAAATGCCACTGTTTTCTTGGCTGACACATGCCCCGAGGAACATTACTGGGAGCTCCCTCATCAGGAGATCCAGCAGCAGCACCTCTTCCTTAGACCAATTATCCCTTCTCATTTCTGCCTGGCTTGTTGCAGGAGGGATGCGTCTGCCCAAGTCTGGTGTTAGGGAGCTGCTGTGAGCTGGGATGGCCTCTGCACCCTCTCAGGTGTTGGAGGGGATTTTTGGCATTATGTATAACCTTATATGTATAGCCTTGTATGGCATTATGTAAAGCCTTCTACCAGGCTCTGGCTCACTCCAGGTGTGTGTCCCCACCACTGCCTCCAGCTGCTCAGCTCCTGGTGGACAAACTTTCAAACCCTCACGAATGACGTCAGGGGAGAAGGAAGCCAGGGCTGCCACCATCTGAATGCAAAGGCAAACCCACAAGCCCAGCAGTGTTTTTCATCAGCAGCTCCACTGCCACTGTCAAAATGCATTATGAATGAACGGCCAAATATTTCACAAATGTAATGCAATAGGGCTCAAGCTCCAAGGCCAAAAATATCTAAGTGTAAAGATAACTGATGTTTGCAGAGATACCTTAAAAATTTGTCTCCTGGTGCATGTAATGGGATTTTTCCATCTGTTTGTCACATAGCTGAGGAATGCAAAAGCTAGAGTCTGGTAAGATTATAATCAAATTCATTTGTGTTTCAATTACTGCTGGGTATATTTTATTTCTGAGGCTGGGACAAGATCCAGAATTTTTAGCCTGAATGTGGATAATACAGGTTACAATTTTTTCCTCAAAATGTTAGAGTGCTTATTTTTCCTGTGTTTGACATTGTATAATCACAGATATTGTAATTATAGGTATTCATTTTTTGTGATGAAATGTGGCTAGTGTAACAACATTCTTTAAATAGATGTCTCTTTTTCAGTGTGAAAGAAACATTTGGCAGCATCCCATTCTGCCTTTTAATTGAGCCATGTGAAACATGTGAGCAGGGAGAAGAAAAGGAAGTCTTAAACCCTAGAACATACCAATTAGACATGTGTCTGTCATGTCCCAATCCTGGTATTAGTGCACATGTTTTTGATTCTGTGTTAGAGGTGCTGTAGTAAAATAGGAGAAATTCCTAGAAGGAATGACTAGCACAGTGATGGAGGTGGTGTAATGCAAGCAAGCACAGCAGGTACCTACCTCAGTGAATGTGACCAAGCCCCCAGTAGTAGGACCTAAGGATGTATGAGCTGCTGGAATTCTCTTCCCACATAGGTGCATCATCAGAGATCTCTGGAAGTGAAATGAAAACCTTTCCTAAGTGTCTTTCAAAGTGGTGGTAGAGAAGAGACAATTGCTTGATTTGTATTTCCTTGTTGGGAAGAGGTCATTTAAGAGACAGTGTAATTTTTTTATCTGTGCAAAGATATGGATGCATATGAACCTCAGAATGCAAACAGGCTGTCAGATTTCACTCCCTTAGTACTTGCAGTTCATTGCTTTAGGCCGTGAATGCCTGAGAGGATAAGTTATAGAGGTTTGCCTTCTTGTAACGTGTTCTGTTTGCCAATCTTAAATCTGCTTTTTATTCTATACCTAAAATCAGAAATTTGGTATAGGAAGGCCAGTCAGTGGTGTTATGTTAAGCACTGAAGCATCCTAAGGCAGTCTAGATGAGCTCTGTCAGGTATGCACTTCTGTGTGCTTCCCTCAAGGATAGTGATATTTTCCTTCAGAAAGCATAAAATTATTAACTTCACTGATGCAATTTTCTGTGATACACTGTAGGGTCCAGATTTTGACTTTCAGATAGATAATCCAAGTAATATTCTGTGAAAGATGGTCTGCTAATAGTCCAGCATCCAGTAAAGGAGAGCCTCTATGGAAATGTGGTATGAAACATCTAGAATAAACTGATGGGGAGAGCCAGATTGTGGATCCTTTCATGGCGTGGGATTTTGTCCCTGCAAAGGGCTTTCCACACTGTGAACTACTTTGTGATCTCCTTTATCTGCACGTGCTTGCTATGTGTCATTTTTGTCTTACCCTGGGACAAGGCCTCAAGCCCAGTGCTGGAGGGAAAAGCTTTCCCTAAAGGCTCCATAACTCCCAGCCTAGGCAGGTACACATTGCTGCTGGAATACACCAGGCAGAAATGAGAAGAGATAGGTGGTCTGGGTAGGAGATGTTGCTGTTGGAATTCCTGGTGGTGCTCTTAGGAGCTCCAGTGATGTTCCCAGAGCCTGACTCAGTCACGAACACAGTGGCATTTCTGGGAACAAGGAGCCTCTGCTGTTTGTTGGGATATTCCCACTGTATCCCCATTGTCTCTGCACTTGGTTGAGTTCCTATCAGACAGTCTTCCAGAGCCACAGCAGCCATCCTGCCCTTTGCACCAGCACACTTTGTCTTCTAGCAAAGCCTAGTAGCCAATCCATCCCCTTTGGAATTCTCGCCACTGGACTTTGCATTGCTTCTTTTCCATTGATGGAGTTGTCTTAGCAACAGCAAGAAATTTAGGGCAGGACAAGGTGTGATCTCTGTTCTGTACAGTGCAGTGCAGAATTCACAAGGCCATCCAAATGTTTTATGACAATAATTTCCCTTCCCTTCCTTCAACAGATTGCTGTGCTCCTCTTTTAGCAGCTGAACTTCATTTTGCTATTTGTGGCCCATTAGTACTGCTTCCAGGAAGGACTGACAAAGCCACAACTGAAATTGTTCACTTACAGGTACAGATGGCAGCCAAAGGACCTGCTGTTTTGTTGAACTGCACAGCTCTGGAGATTTTCTAGCCTCACACTGATTGTGGGTTGCTATGCTAGCAACAGCAGCATGTGACAAGCAGAAGTGCCACTGCTGTACCAAGTGCAATCATCACTGTGGCATCAGAAATGAAAGCCAGCTGAGAAAATAGGGAGTTTTGCTCCTGAACTTGCCACCATGGAAATTTCCTGCTTGGCATCATAGCATATGTGGAAATTTGGTTGGGATGGCTCATTCAATGCAGGATCACTTAGGTGTCCGTTCCTCCTGCTTTCTGGTGCTGCTGACTTTTGGGGCATGGTTCACAGCCGGTTTGGCCAGGAGAAATATGATAAAAGAAGTTAAAAGTTCTGCTATTGTGCCTCACTAGTGAGATGTAATTAACCAGTGGGGAGTCATGGTTCTGGAGAAAATTTCTGTCTGTTCCTACGGGAGAAGCAATATGACTTCCTGAGGGATTTCATTCTGTTATGCTGTGAAGATGGTGCCTCTGATGTCTAATCAGCAGCAGAAGGACAGAGCATGGTCAGAGCTGATTAAATCTTCATGGCTTCCAGTTGCTGTAATAGCTTTTTTAGCTGCTAATATCTTGATTGAAAAGTGGTTTTCTTCTTTTTTTTTTTTTTTTCTGTAACACTCATATATTGGGCATATTTTGATCCAAGACAAAAATTATATGCAAGACACAAACCCCCTCTCCCAAGCCATAAGCTGCAGAGGACAAGGACACTAATGAAAGTGTCACATAGGTGTCTCTTAGGTCCATTTTCCATAGGCTGATGGCTGAAATACTTACCCTTTTGCCATAAAAATTTCCTAAAAAGATTCCCCCTGGACATGTCACCTACTGCAGAGAAATTTGGCTTCAGCAGCCAAAGGGGCCAGGGCTGTGCTCAGTGCAGAACCAAAGCTGGAGGTTTTGGTCGTGCAATGGAGGGCACAGCTTGTTGCTTTCAGCCCCTCTTTGGGAAGGGTGTTCAGTGTGCCAGCCTCTGCTTCCTGGGAAGGCCCTGGGACTTTCCTCAGCTGGGCCCTTGGATGCTGCTGCCTTCAAGCTGCCTGCAACAGCAGAGCTGCTTCTCATAGTGCTTCTCATTGTAAAAACTGAATCATTCTGGATTTCACGTGCAGGTGGTTTTCCTTCTGGGAGCTCACTCAGCATAGAGAAGGAAAATTGGCTAAACAGTTTTACTTTAGTTTGTAGTCATCCTTTCAAGTGGTATTCAGCCTCTCCAAGGTGTGAATTATAGATGTTTATTTGTTTAGAGAAAGCCTTGACTGAAGTATAATTAAAATTGTATAAACATTTGTATTACTCTTACAGAGTATAAATTTAGACAAAGTTTTTCATGAAAGTTTGTCTTTTAACCAAATCATCTGTCAGTGTTTGAAGTTATAAAGGTATATTCATATAGGTAAATAAATTTGTTACCTACCTTTCATTTGTGATACTCAGTAGATGATAAAAATAAACTAGAATAAAAAGGAGAATAAGGTTATAGAAAATGGAGAAGGTAGGCTGGCAGGTATATTAGTGGTGAGCAAAGAAAATTGGAAGACAGGCTGAGAAGTAATGACATGCTGGTTTTTTTTTTATGGACACTCATTATTTCTGTGGGGAACATCTGCTCTGCAAGAGTTCTTTGCAGCAGCTCATCAGCAGAGGTGAATAACTCCAGATTACCTCACCCTCAATGCATATTATACCTCATCCACATTTCAATAGATGCTGGCTCCTTCTGTTTTCAAGTTTAAATACAATTCTGAGGTTTCTGGTTGAAGTCCCTCTCCCCCATCCCAAGAGGAGAAATAATTTTGGGGACACATTCATATATATGACAGTTTCTATCTGAGATAAATCCTTCTGTTACTTAGTTACTGTTTTAACCACTGTGGACAGAGGTAATTTAGCCAACAACCTTGTGCATATTTACCTGCATTGTAGATGTCTGAGTTCAGATGAATCCAGCTCTGAAGTATCTGTTGGCTGTGATTTGTGATACCTATCTCAGGAGAACTTGAAAAGCTTCCCAGATCTTGCTTCCTCCCCTGTATACCTCAGTATCTGGAAAATTTCATCCCATTATCTTAAAATGTTTACTGAGCGTGTTAAAGGTTTTCTCCAAGTTTACATAAGATATTCCTCTTGCTTGCTGTGTGAATTGTTCTTTATATGAAGGCACTCAGACTCATGTAATATCAGCACACCTAGCTGTGAAAATACCAGAATCACTGTCTTTGATATTTTCAAGGGGGTTGAAACAATCACTATTAATCACTCAAAGATATGAAAATGTCTTACCCAAGCGAAAGATAAGGTGCTTGACTTTCCTTTTAGTTACACTGGTGAAAATTGAGAGTTGCTGGTGTCAATTATGTTTTGTCTGGCTTTATGGAGATAACAATCAGGTCCCTTGGCTTCTAATCAAGTTTGATATTACCCTGGTGAGTTGTTCTAATCCCTTAAATGGCACCATGTGGTAAGAAATCAATTGTGGTATGAAAATTGCTCAGCTTTTCAGTTGTGCTAGTGTAGTTTGGTCTAATTGCCTAATTTTATCTTCTCTATAAAGAGAATATTCAGAATTCTCTATTGTACCACATCTCCATCCTCATTTGTAATTCTTATTATAAGAAAGAATGACAAATATTTTTGGTTAAACAAGTTTTGAATATGCAACTCAGAATAACTAGGCACTAGTAAGCACACTGTCTTAACAAATACCTTGTAGCTGTCTTCTATTCTTTGTGCACAAGTGCTTGGGTAAGTTGTTTTCTTTTTCTGAAGGCAACCTCTTGCCAGTGCAGATAGTTATTTCTGCTGTTGCATGTAATTCTACATGTGAAATTTATGCATTACTGAGCAATAGTTCTACAAGTACTGCTGTGCACAGAAAGGGTGGGTATGTTCTTCTCAGAACCAAATACATCTGGAACACAGTTTTGAATACTGTAAATTATGTAGTGGAATAAAACAACACAAATGAGCACACTCACATCTGTACAGCTGTTTGCTGGTAGAGTTACCTATGTACAAATTTTTATCATTTGGGAATATCTTGTCTCCTGTAGTTGCTTTGACTCTGGCTCTAAAACCAAACCAGTTGATAGAGTTCATGTGTGTGCTTGGTCATCCTGCAGCCAAGGTGAAGAGATATTTTTGTCTGTTTTCTGAAGACAAAACATTATGAATCACTGAACATTTGCTCTGTGCTTGGAGTAGTCTCCACTGTGCAGAAATGCCTTGGAGCACTGTGAGAGGGATTGCTTGTGTAAGCCATGAAACGTAACTATGGCATTTAGAGGCACCATGAAGTGAAAAAATTTCAACAGCTTGGTTTCTTAAAAGCCATGTTACCTTGCAAATGACCTGTCCTACATTTTGCTCTGCTGATGTGTCACAACAGACACCCATGCTACAGCCCTAAAATGCATTAATGTGTCACTGTATAGGATATAAGTTATGCTTGCAGGACTTGTGGAGTGGTTGAGAACAAGGTAAGCAACAGGCATAAGCAAAAGCCAGTTGTGATCATGTGTGTAATAATAAAAAAGACATGATTTGCCTCACTGGGGAAACTCTTGTGCACTGGTCTGGGTGTAGGTATTTTCTGAAGCAATCAGAATTATTGGCATCACAGACTGTTTGCCCTTCTGGCTAAGTTCATGCTTCATGAAACCTGTCAAATTGTAACATCAAAACAGTGACATTTCATGCACTTGGAAAAATATTTTGGGATTTCTTATATCCTCTAAGGAGCAATATCTTCACAGAACTAGACCTGATAGTGGAGTATTAGAATGAGTAGCAACTTGTAATATTCATGCCCAATATACTTCTTATGCATTGATCAAATTATTATCTGCTTGTGTTACTAATTTTTTTGTTTCCTTTCTTTTTTTTTTCCCAATGAGGAAAAATATGGACTAATAATTCTTCAGAATCATGAATTTCTTATAATTGTTTTATTATGGTGGAGATTAAAAGAGCAGAACAAAGGGAAGGTGTTTTATATAAAGTGACAGTTGATTTTCCTCTGCTTGCCTAAAAAATACCTCTTTATCCCAGCCTTCTCTGAATATCATGCTTTATTTTCCAGAGAAGATATTCTATGCTTGGGGCACATTTCCTTAAATCTTTGCAAACCACTGATGCCCAGAATATGTTCTGCTTAGCATAATCACATTAATTCCAGTTTTCACAGACATATGTGTTCCACCCTCCACATCTCTTAATGGCTAATCCCACCTCCATGAAGAGCTTTTTTGGGAGAAGCATGCCATAAAAGATGAAATTAAATTGTTCCGGAACCAGTTTCTGAATGTCACACGGAAGTTTTTACTCTTGGCAGCACTGACATCAATGTGCCTTTACTTCAGAAAAAAAGTCCAGACATGAAGCAAAAACCTGTGCTTTTTTTAAGCTTGCAACTTTGGCGGCACAGGGACTAGGCTTTTTCTCAGTACTGTTTCATCCTAATCACTGCTGGGGAAGTGGAATATTTGATTGATCAGGCTGGAATATGTTCCACTGGTAGCTCGTCAGCTCAGTCCTGGACATGGATTATCCCTATTGTTGAGCAGGTATGATGCTTTGACTGAGACTGGAAAGACTCACATGTTTTTAAAATGCTGTTATATGTTTATATTCATGCTTGCCAATCCTAAGACTTCCCTTTACTTTTTTTTTGAGAGGGAAGCAAAAATGGAGGTGTATGATTGAGGAAGAAAAAGGGAGAAACAAACAAGTGAAACACTGGCATTACCAGGCTGGGACTGTTAAAAGTGGGAGATTGGCATTTGTAATAATAAGGAGGCACTGTGGAAGGCTAGACTGGAAAAGGCCTTCAGTATTGAGTATTTCAGTGAGAGCTGTCTCCTCTGCTTTAGGATACTGGCCCCAGGTAAAGAAATAATAAAATATTAACTTGACAATAACTTCTTCTCCTGACGTAATTGTTCATTATCTAAAAAAATAGTCCAAAGAACTTAATAAAAAAGAAAATATCATTATTAAAACTGTCTTCCTGAAATGATTGCACATGGAAGAATTATCTAAGGATCATTTCATCTTGATTGTGTGTCATGCTGTGTATCAAATTACATCAGATTTATTCCACAAGCAGACATCCTTCAGGACCATCTGACTGGCAAAAGCTTATTCTAGCAAGAGGCAATGCACTTGTGTAAATCATCCCATTTCATGGGTATAATTATTCAATCAATCAGCAGAAGGGGAGTAAAAGTTCTCGATGTGTTGGTCATAGTACATCTCTCTAAGCTGGGATGTTTTCCATTGTGTGACAGTGACATTTGGAGCTGTATGGGGCAACTTATTTATCTGTGCAGAGTCAGATCCAGCCAACAGTGCATTCAACAAGACATTACTCCATAAATAAATGTAATGGGACTGCCTGAAGAATGAGACTGGGCTTAGACTGAAAAAAGTTACAGTGTGGCCCTGATAGAGTTGAGCCTCAGTTTCAGGAAATGGATGTGATGTATAAGAAAAGATAGCCTTCCCCTTTCTGGTCTCTGGAAACTTTTAGCAGCTTATAGTTCATGGCTAATGTTTCCAGGAAAGTTAGATGCCTGTTGTCATTCTCTGCTCTTATAAACTGTGGCAACAGATTGCATATGGAAGTGAAGTGAATTGTTAAAAGTCTTCCATTTCATGTACAAGTTTAGTTACTGTAATTTTCTTAATAAAGTTTTTCGTTTTCTACTTTAACAATAATGACACAGATAAGTAATAATAATAATAATAATAATACAATTGTAAAGAAGGATTATAAAATGAAATGGGAATGAAAAAAAAAGCCAAGTTCCTGCGTCAGCAACACAGCAGTAAAATGGCATTAAGAAAAAATCTTGGTCTGAGAAGGAGAAGCAATTTCCCAGGTAATAAAGCTTTAGTCTAAATCATTATTAAGACAGGGATTTCCCCAGAGATTATGATGAAGTTTTTACAGGTCCCCAAACCAGTATTCATAGTCTTCAAGGCAATAAGTCTTATTTGTCTGATGTTGATATCTCCTCTTTCCAGCCTCTGCACAGTTTCCAAAGATTGATGGCCTCCCAAGAGTATATTGGGGATTCATCTAGGTTAATAGAGCTAATAGAGCTGGCAGTTTTACTATAGACCTTCTAGTGGCACCTCTGGTGTACCTGAGAGTGAGCCACATGGCCACCATCTGCCCCATGTCATTCCTTCACTTGTCTTTGCCTGGTACATTCTTCTTTCTTTCTGAAATAATGTCTTTTGCTCCACAATCTCTGTTGTTTCTGTTCCTAGAGCAGCCCTAAATTCACAAGAAGCCTCTGATGCAGTTGTTGGATTTGACCAAGTTGTAGAAATAATGTAGAAAGCAGAACACTGTTGACTTGTAAGGACTTGGAGTGCAGTGGTGTTTAACCCCAGACAGCCACTCAGTCTCCCACCAGTGGGATCAGGGAGAGAATTGGAAGAGTAAAAGCTGGGAACAAGGAATTAATTCACTGCTCCCCATGGGCAGGCAGGTGTTCAGCTATCTCCAGGAGATTAGGGCCCCATCATGGATAATGGCTTTCAGTTTAAAGCTGTTCCCTCTTGTCCTATCAACACATGTCCTTGTAAAAAGCCCCTCTTTCTTCTAGGCCCCCTTTAGGTACTGAAAGGATGCTGTAGGGTGTCCCCAGAACCTTCTCTTCCCCAGACTGAGCAAGCCCAGCTCTCTCAGCCTGTGTTCATAGGAGAGGTGATCCAGTCCTCTTTCTTGAGAGACTAATGGAAAAATCTGTTCCAAGACCCTCTAAGAGATTTTACCCCAGGTACACTGGACTGAGTGTGTTTGCACAGGGCCCGCTCAGCGTAGGTGTCTCCAAACCTCCTGAGCACTGTGCAGAGATGAGAGTTTAGCTGTGTATTAACTGCTTCCAAGTAGCTTTTCTCACTTGTTTCAAGTGTTGTTAAAAGTAGATTGTATGGTCTCATGCCAAAATTTGGAATCCTTATGTTTTGGTGAGTGTCCAGTGCTATTTCAGATTTTGAAACAGTTTTAAAATTCCTTGTTTGTTGCATAGAAAGAATTGGGATTTGATAAAATACTGCGTAACTCTGCCTCATTTCAAATATAAGGAGCAGAACATATGAGGAGATGAACAGGAATTTCATCATCATTTACCCAGTGAAAATCTGAGAGGTTAGATTCTTGTGTAACTGCTTTGCCCAACTTTACTCTGAACTGGTGTTGTGTTCTCCTTGCATGGGTCACTTGCTGCTATATAAATTCTCAGGCATGCCATGAGCTAGAGTCAGAGGGAAGTGAATACACAGTTTTTAATGCAAAGCTGTTTCTAGAGGAGGTCTTTATAGGATTGGTGTGGGACCTCTCCTTGCATAAAGAGTTGCTCAAAAGACACTAACCTCTTCCTTGTCCATGTGGTATTTGTCTGAAAGGGACAGATGAGGCATCTCCCTGTCCCTCTCTGTCACTATAAGACATGAAACAACATGACACGGACACACTGCTGTTCTCAAGGTAAAAGGGGAAGTTTATTTTCTGACTCTAACACTTAGAGATTTCCAAAAGGGACAGTGGATTGGAGGGTGAAAGTGCCTCCTCTCTAATGACACTGGACAAACTAACAGTCTATCACATTTCTCCTCCTCCATAAAAGAATGCAAAACAATAAGTTATTTACAGAAAATGTGTGAGAAAGTTTGTTACAAGAATGTAAACATCAGAAGGCTTAGAAAATCTTAAAAAATCAGGGCGACATCTCTGCAGATGTTCTCAGGTGGCAGCATGCAACATTAATCACCCTGATGCATCTGCTGAGCTGTCAGGAAGGTTTCATGCATCCTAGAGCGCTGTGAAATCCCTCTCCCAAGACATCCAGTCCTCCTCACATTCCTGGGACAGCACACACACCATGCAGTAGGGGATATGAGCTGAAGACAGAGAGATTCAACAAAGGAAGTTACTGGCCAGATTAGTCATTCAGGATCAGGAACACCCCTGTCTTCCTCATGGGTGCCATCATCTTCTTCAAAAGAGAAGACTGTAGTAGAGAGATCAGTAAAAAGGGCTGGCTGGCTTCTACCTTTTCTTCCTCAAGGAGCCCAGAAGCAGAGGGTAGAGGGGCCAGTTGTAGGCAATCATCTCGAATTGGAGAGATGGACCAAATGCACCCCAAAACCAGAGAGATCAGTACAGTAAGAGATGCTCTTTTTGTTGCTTTGTTCTTCTGCATCTGGGATGCCAGTGTTGATCGAAGTCATTTTTGTATCACCTCTTGGCAGATTTTCCCAGTGCACCGCATTTGGTAATTTACAGCACAGCACTTCCAGCAATAACCATAACTGACATCTGAAAGTAGTTTACACTCATTTAAAAAATTGGGCAATATAAAAGTTAGGCAATGTTTGTAGGAGAAGTAACATTGCATATTATAACAGCTGATGTAGCTGGAAAGGCATGGGCACATTTCCAAACACCCATGGCCTTCCTGGGATTGCTGCAGAGACAGACACTATAGAGAAACAAAAATCCAGCACCTCCCTTTCAATTGTGGCATTTCCAAAATGCCTCCCAGTGCTGCAAATCAGTACAAGTTTAGAATAATCTGATTTATAGCCATAGCACATGCTGTGAGACTGGAAACTCAATAACATTTTATTACCTACTAAAGAAGTTGTTTATTTAAATGATTACTTCTTGTGACATATACCAGAAGACAAACAGTGCACAAATGAGTAAAATGTGTGACTGACTGCTTTGTGACTACACTCCTCTGTTCGTTTTATGCCATTCATTGCTGAGTTTATTTCACAATAAATACAGACACTACTATCAGACTACATGGTCCAGAAAAAAATATAAAAATCTTCAGCTAAAGGAATCAGTGTACCTTACAAGAACCACATATTTTGTCAGATTTTATTCTAATACTCAGCTGCAATTGAAATTGCTAAGTTTCTGTTTTCAGAGTGAAAAGCAATGATAATTCATGTGATAATTCTCTCAGCAAAACAAAAGCAGAAAGAAAAAACCCAAAACCAAATTAGGAAGCTTCATTTTAGTATGCGTAATTGGACATGACGGGAAGATGCCTTATTCCATGGCATCACATTTCCTTTCCTTTCCATGGCATCACATTTCCTTTCCTTTCCTATTAGCGTGATATTTGTGGATATAAAGGGGAAAGATCAGTTTCTCATCTGACAGAAGGTGTTTATCTGTTGCACATAATCTTGAACTAACCTTTCCCCTCCCCTCACTATTGTTGAGAGTATTATTTAATGTAAATTCCTATCTGTAGCTGTTGTGCTGTAAAAGGTGATCTCCTTTTCCCTCAAAGGTATGATAGCTCATTTTGAAGACTGTTCTATAGCCCTGGTTGGTCCTGGTCCTCTGCCTAAAGGAGCAGTGAAGAGCTGAAAGGGTCCTGTGATCCTGACCTCATGATACTGGGAAGAGGGTTTCTGCCTACCCAGTGTCATGGGAAACGCTTTGGGCTCATGTAGCCAAGACTGTGTCTTTCCTGATGGCCTAGGAAGGCCTTCTTTAATCAGGGAAATGGTGTCTGGTGGAGCTGAAGGTGGGAGCTCTTCCCACCTCCCTCTGCCTCTTTTCCTGACATCCTTTTCTGCTGACTCTTTGCTGCCTACTGGAGAGAAACTGAGATTATTTTGATAGTCATGTGACAATTTATTATCTTTTCTTCCATTTCCAAAACTTCCCCATTTCAGCCAGTGCCTCACCTTTACCAACTTAGTGTTCTGCTGATTGCTTGGTCAGACCTTGCAGGTCTTTTTCTGGGGTTGGGGACAAAAAACAGACCCATATTGGCACAAACATCAGCACAAGGCTATAGTCTCCTTTTCTCCTGCTACAGTAAGCATTAAATCTGTTCCTAGTGAGGTTGGCTAATAAACCCCATCACATCCTGGCTGGCATTTGTCATGCTTAGCTGCAGGCACATATTGAGGTTCCTGTTGGAAATAGTTGCTTGCATTTCTGTTCTGTCAGTGCACAGACACTGGAATTTCCAGGGTCAGATTCACAAGGATTATTTTAAACTTTTACAGGGATTATTTCTGCCCAAAGACTGTGACATGGGTGTAAATACTAATCTTAAATGCCTAATTGTAAAAAATTTAGATGTGGTGGCTATAATGTAGGCGTGGGAAGTTAGGTGAGATTAATCTCTCTGATGGATTTTACAGTGATCTCCCTTTTTTCGATAAAGTGGGCAAATGTCAACTGCTCCAGCACCCACTGTGTCTTGTAATGGAACTAAACTGGGAGGAGAAACACTTTGCTGGGGACTGCTCTCTGCTCCAGACCCTCACACCTATTGATTTGCACCCATACACCATGGCCTGAGCTGGAGCAGCAGATCCTGCCTAAGTTCTGGGCTCACTGGGAGTTTATTATTTCTCACAGCCATGGCCATCCAGCTCAGGGCACTGGACCCTCTTAGCTTGTCATCAGTGATGAAGACAGAGACAAAGAAAACATTAATCATCTCTGCCTTATCTATCTCCCTGTTTGTGAGGTGACCATGATGTTGTCTGACAATTTAGCCTTGGTCAAATATAATCTAAATATTTGCTGAGAACCATGCCCGTTCTATGGTAAGAGAACAATAGCCAAGTCTGAAATGGAGCTTTCTAAAGAAATCGATTCTGATTTTACAATTAGCCTGTTAAAATTTCTGCATGTTGCAGAAAATGTTGCAAGCCAGGCTAATGTACTAACAAATATTTGTCTTGGGCAGAATGGCTATAAAATACAGCAGAGCTGTCATGAATTTTTTTTTAACAATCCTAAAATGTAATCACTGTTTTCTAATGCACTTCTTAATATTTCAGTGTTTCTTACAACTGTGTATCTTCAGAAAACAACTTCTTCCATTGAAGTGCTGATATTTTCCTTAAATAAGCAACCCCAAACACTAAACTCCATTTTCACAAAATAAATTATTCAGTAAGTCTTCTTTAATTATCTCCTCTGACTGCTTTGTTGCCTGAAATGTTCATTGCTCTTGCAGAGAAAACGAACCCCTGGATTTCCCTGATGGTTATAGTAGATGTCAGCTGTAGTGTTCAGGCTCTTCAAAGGATCACTCCCATGGCCTAATCTCCAGCAGTCCCCAAAGCTCACCACTGATTACTTTGGTGTGTTTTAGTAGTGACTAAAGGTGAGGTGGGGAGCGGTGCTCATTGCTAGATTTTGTTATCCACAGAAAAAGCTTCCTACCATTGAAAAATGCAAGCTGAATACTGATGAATGTGCCAAAGACAGCTAAGGTCATGGCTACATATAAAGTGGGAAACTTGCCACGTATTGATGGGATAATCAAACGGGATGGAGGAGCGAGTGAACCGTAGATAACAGACATTAGCCACGTCACTTAAGAGACTATTGGAAGGTGCCTGGATGCTGCTAGGAGTAACCTGACACAAACAGCTGCACAGAAGAGTAAAGTAGCTTTAATCCTGCACCGTGTGCCCTTCTGTTTACTTCCCTGTTTTCACAGATGAGTAGCATGGTGGGATTTGGTCTCAAAGCTTCTCTGTGACTGGCAAACAGACAGGAGGCAGTAGAAGCAGTTGCATGGAAAAGTTTTGTTCACTGCTCCTGGAGGAGTGCTGCAGTTCAGGCTCACCCTAGACGACTGAAGTACCGTGTTGAGCTGCGTGGGATTTTGGTAGAACATCCTGGTGAATTGATACATTCTGTGTTTGCACTCGGGGCTAGATAGCTGAAATCTCTGCAAAGGCTTACTCCTCCTCCCCTGGAAAGCCATCCAGTATTTGGATGTTACCAGGCAGGGTTGGATGTATCAGTCATTCAGCCGCTGCCTGACTGAGCTGTGTCCTTCAGGCCAAACTCTGACATATGAAACAGCTGAGGCTAACTCTGACTGAGACTAGACTGGTGCGCAGCTCAAAGAAAGTTTTTCCTTTAATGTGCACTCGGTAGCTGTCAACACTGAACCTGCAAAGTTGAAGTTCCTTTCTCATGTCTTGAGATGACTTTGTGCTGAAGATAAACACATCTGCAGAACCATCTTGGGCTTTATAGTCACTGTCTTTGCAGGAGTGTGTGGCTGTGGCATGCTGTTGACCTCTTGAAAGCCAAGCAGCCAAGGCTTTCTCTTTCCACACAGCCTTCCCAAAAAACCAGCAGATCTTTTGGTAAATATGTTTGTACTAACAATAGTATCTTTTTTTCCTTTTCATTATTTTTTAAGCAAATTGATTCAGTCTTTAATTCTTAAACGTGACAGGTGAACTCTTTGGGCCAAGTTTTAACTTGCAGCTTGTATTTATAGGGAAGAAGTAGGACATGGAAAACCAGGCTTTGAAATGGAAATTCTGCCTCAGTTACAGCCACAGCAGTGCTGCTCACAGCCCTATTTTGTTTTCTTTTTCCCCTAGTCAGCCAAATCAGAGTCACCTCTCCTTGTTCAAAGGAGCAGTGTTAACTTTCCAGAATTCCCTGTGCTGCTGCTTATGAGTCTTACAGACGTTGTCAAATGTATCCAGTAATCCATGTCTTTGAGCAGGTCTTGAGTTTCTAAGAAAAGACTGTTCTTCTCTGGCTTCCAGAGTCTTGGAGCTAGCTCTAGGGTGCAGGGACCCCAAACAAAATAGAAGGTAGATTTTCATATTCCAGTGGTTGCGTGTGATTCTAGGCCAGTGTATGCATTTCTGCTGGATAGCCCTACCCCAGCTGTATGCTTCTGTGTTACCAGGCTGCCATCAAATCAGCAGCTGATATACATACAGCCTGTGCAGAGTAAACCACTATTGGATATTTGTGGGAACAGTTAATATGTCACTGGGAAGTTCCTTAAATGTTTGATCGAGAACAAAGTCAAGTGATAAAGTGAAGGTTAGTTGATTGTCAAGCTGGAGCTTCTACACTGTTGGATGGCCACTGTAATTGTGAGCTACTGTTAACATTTTTCTTTTTTTATGCTGTCTCTTCTGGAATTGATCTTGTTTCTAAATATACAAATTCTGCTCTAATTCCATTTGGAGAGGTCCTGTGTTTTGGCAGATGGCAGAACTTTCTGCAGAGTGGCTTGCAAATGTTGGGGTGTGAAGCACGCTTGGCAGTGATGCTCGGAAAATGATCTGGTGGGATTTGTGAAGCATGTTGTGCTGCTATGCAGTACCTGGGAGAACGATGCCATGAGCACAGTGTAGTGTGCCCAGTCCTTGCACAGGGTAACATAAAGCATCACTCCTTGGCATTTCCTCCAGTGCTGAAACAGCAGGATTTTAGCTGATGATCTTGCATGGCCATCTGGTGAAAGAGAGTGAAAGAACTTTACAGGGACTAATTATTTCCCAGATTAATACTGCTGACAAGTACTCCAAGAGGCAGTGTGTATGTTTGCAGGGTGTTATGCTGCTAGAAATGCCATTAATTATTTTGCCTGTGATTCGCCGAACGCTGCGATTCTGTGTGCTGGCGTTCTGCCCCAACATCACCATCTGTGTATACCCTAGTATTTATTTCAGAACTTTCTGGAGACTTTTCCATTTTCAGATTTAAGAGCCTGGATTAAGTGAATGTTAATAGAAGGTGTTAAAACAATCTATTTTTTTTTTAACACAGTTTTCCTCTCCAAGCTTGTCAAAGTCTGCTTACTAACAATATGCTCTGTGGGTTGTATTCTAGGTGTGACTGCTCTCAGGCACTGTAGTTTAAATGGAGTGTAAGACTCTTATGCATTGATTAACTTCTCTATGTTTTCTTCTTAAGAGAAGTTACTGTGACACATTTTTTTATACCTTGTAACTAAGGTATACTATTTATTTTGTTGTAATGAGCATATGAAAAATACAGCTTTGGTTATCCATGCATATGGAGACATGTCAATAATTTAATCAAAGATGTCAATGTAATCAATGTAACCATCAGAAATGTTAAAATAATAGTAGAAATATTCCTGGTTTCAAAATACTAGAAATACTTAAGTTTCAACTGTGGTTTTCTTTCATGGCTTAACTAGATTCTGATTGATGATGATTTTCATCCCAACACAGAATTCTGATGTAATTCCACATCCAATCAAAGAGCTGTTCCTTTTAAATTGATTTATCTACAGAGCTCTTATTAAGAATAATTTCAGATTAAAATGCCCATGGGTTCTCTTTGACCTTTTGTGTTACTGAGTCTTCAAGGTCTTTTAACACTTCAGGTGTATAAAACCAGTCTGATATGACAAACCCCTCTAGGTTTTTGTGTTGTTTAGACAGATGTCCTGCCTTATTTACTGAAAAATGGAACAATCACCCAGTGGAGCAACACATATGGTCTAAATTCACTGACCTATATTCATTGATAAAAAGAAAATCTCTGGTGGAACCTCAGAAAGGGAAGAAACATCGTGTTATCCCTTCAGAGAGAAAAAAAAAAAAAGGAATCAAAGAGTTTAAAGAACACTGGGGAGTTTATATAAGATAAAAGTGGTTTTGGAGGGGATGACTGTGTGGAAAAATAAGTCCTTTTTTACTCTGAGGACAGAAACAGAGGAAAGGAGTAGAATTTGTGAAAGTTGGGTGGGATAAAATGGGAAAGGTAAGATTTATGGGGTAGCAAGAAGCACCTTGTAAATGAAGCAGTGTTGCTGTCCTGAGGGAGAAGGGTGTTCTTGCCTGGGAGAAAGCTCTGGATTTTGCACACTGTTTACTGTTTTCAGAAGTATCACCCAACCCAAACCCCAAAGTTAGTACATAACTTTTCAAGAAAAAAAACATCATTTCTCGTAATTGTGAAAGGAACAGGTAGGATGAGACTACTGAACTCAGTATCTTAGATTATTAAATTGCTTCAGGGGTACAGTCACTCACTGTTTCTTATCACAATGCTGCAGTCAACCTAGAAACCTCTTATGAATGGCCAAATAAAACCCTGTGCTGTAGAGCCAGAATGATGCTGACAGGACTGCTAGTGATGGCCCAGAGAATCAGATCTGTTGCTGGTGCAGCAACTCTCTGCTCCCAGTGCCTGGCTTCCCAGGGAATCTGTTAAAACCTCTGTGTGGCTTCAAGTCCAGAGTAGGTAACGTACAAGCTGAGTCACCTCTGCAACACAAGACAAACTCTTGAACTGCAAGAAGATGAGTACTTTTACAAAGCAGACTATTTGACTGCCTGATTTACATTCAGCTACCAGGAGCCTGGGTAGTGGTTTTCCTTGAAGGAGTCAAACCTGTTTTTCAAAGGCTTTTCCAGAGCCCTGCCCACAGAATCCAGCATTCTAACTGTAGGAAATACTGTTGCAAAACAGGGAGCCAAGATTTATCTGAGTTTAACCATCTTAAAGAGTCAGGATGATTCAGGCCACAAGTTTAACTTGAATTTCCATCAAGAAGAGCCTTCTTCTCTCAGCAGGCTGTAGAGTATGCCTGTATGACTTACTTAAACTCAGTGCTTACATACTGGGCAGCAAAAGTTTGTTGGAAAGAAACTCTGCTCTACAGAGATGAAGTGATTTGTCCTTCACTAACATTGGCTGGAGTCCAGAGACCAGAGTTCAGACCCCCAAGCCTGAGTCTCTGGCCAGATGCAGAGATTGCACTGCAGGTGTCTAGGTCTGAACCACAGACAGCAGGTGTGGTTCAGGCATCACTTAGCTCAGCAGAGAAAATCCACTGCTCTCAGTCTGAGCTAGGTACATGGAATGAGTTGAATGAATCATGCCCTGGAAATACTTAATTTTCTCTATTGTTTGTGAAAGGAACTTAAGGTGACTAGTTCAGCTGTAAATGCTTGCAGAAAGGTGAGATGAGTCCAGCCTCTCATCACAGCCCTTACTCTACAAATGCTGGCCTTTAATTACAGACTGCAGTCAATTGCAGCACCTGATGGATCTGTGCACTGGAATAGAGAATAGACTGGGCTGGTTGGGAGATTGCCAATTGAGATTTCATTCTTAAACATAACTAAGACAATCTGCTGCAATGTGTTGTGAGTGATGGATCACAAGTAAATCAAATCCTAGATCTTGATTCTAGTCACTTTTACCAATATAAAAGCAAAGGATAGGTTGCTGCAGGTTAATGCAGATAGGACATGAGCTAATAAGAAACAGCTTTAGTACCAGTGGTGATGTAAATTTAAGGTCCTCATCCATACAGTTTTCAACAGTATTTTTCATTGTCTCACTTCTTCATGCTCAGTGCTCTGGTGACCCCTTTTCTCACACAAACATCTGCCTGGTGCTCCTTCTCTGGAATGCAGGACTGGGGCTCTTTTTCACATTTGTTCCTTGCTCTGGATTCTCTAAGCATTTTTCCTTTCAATACAGGACAAGCCTGCTGTCACAGCAGCATGGACTGGCTTAAGCAACATGTAAGGGTAGAAAAATTGAAATGACCCTGAGATGTGTAGCATGAAGTGTCTTCCCACTGAATAGCTGAATGACAGAGCATTAGACAGGATAAACGTGAGCATCACAGATGATTTAAATCTGTTGCTCCCTCACAGCATGATGGTGCCCTGTGTGTCTGAGCTATGTCTGTGCAAAGGGAGTAGGCTGGATGTGAGGTTTGAGTGCTCTGTCTTAACTTTCCAGCTGCTATTTATATTACATTACCTCACAGAGCATCCAGCTGAGAACAGGACCTTGCTGTGGGAAGTACAAGGAGTGTACAGACGGTTTTGTACAGTCTTTGACCAAATACCACAGTCTTTTGGCTAGTCTTGACTAAAAAAAAAAAGCAAGAGAGTTAAACACACAGGGCAAGTGAGGGGCAAAAATAGGAGAGAAAAGTCTGTGGGGAGCTCACCATGAATCAAAAAGAAATGGAGTATGCATGTCTATGTTTTTTGTAATTTGATTTTATGCTTCATTCTGTTTTTTTTCTTGGATGTCCTTAGTGGCCCATGCTAATCAAGCAGGTGAAAGACATCTGCAGTGTGTGAATCAATCCCCAGTAATGAATTCAAGGGTGCTAAAGCAAAAAAGGATCTGCTCTTATAAATTACTTGGAACAACTTCAGTTTACTCTTTTTAACAAAGACTGGGGTGGAGCCAGGAATGAGCAAGGCCTGTATCACTAAAGATTAAGGAAATCTCTCCCTGTTTCCCCCAACCCTAGCATTGTGCTGCAACATTTCTAATAATACCTCCTCACTAATCTATACTTCTAAGTGAAATAGCTGTTATGTATTTTATTACATTCTTCTATCTTGGATTGGTTATGTCACAATTGATCTCTGAGGTCTCTCCAAATTAATGAGATTAGACTTCTTTCCAAATTTTCTCTGCTTAAATACATTGTTTTGATCTTTTTGTGTGCCTAGCAGGACTGAAAAGAAAATGGAATCACTTCTTGCAGGAAATAATTGTTTCTGGTAATGGAGAAGGATCATAACAATGTGTTTGCTTAGCTGCAGATTGACTCTGTGCGGACAGGGAATCCAAATCTGAGCCTTGCTAAGATATTCAAGGGATCTGTTCACTGGCTGTACAAAAGCTCCCAAAGGGATGCAGCTCTGCCAAGAGCCCTGCTCCCATCAGAGCTGTGTGTGCAGGGTGGTGACTGTTGATAGGCAAGGACTCCCAATAGCAGGATGAAATTGTCTCTCCTTTTTCTTAGTAGAGCTTCACTATGACACCTACCTGGAGGGCACTTTCTGGTCCATGAGTCTTGCACCACCTGCCACAAGTTTCACATCATCTAATCCCTCTGGAATTTTCCCATCTTATGTTTTAGAAATACCTCAACAGCAAAAGTCTCTGCTGTAAAGGCTGGGAATTGTCTTCTATTTTCTACCTAGCTGTATTGACTGCCATGTTGTACTCACTTGTTTTTATGACCCAAATTTAAATATCTTCTCTCATGTATCATTCTCATACTATTTTTTCTTAGATTAATCCCCTTATGCTCCCCTAGAGAGGGAGAGATCAGCCTGTCTCTACTTTTGTTTGACTAGACTAAACAAGCCACATTTTCTTTGTTCCTTTCCCTAAAGACTTTTATATCTCCCTCAGTTACCTTAAATGTCATTATCTGCATATTGCATTGAATGTGCCTTGCCAATTGGGTCACTTGTTATCTCACCAATGCTTTATACAGAGACACCTAAATTTGTGAGTCTGTGTTGAAAAAGCTTCCCTAATATTCCATTTGCCTTTGTTTTGGCTGCATCACATCAGAAACTTGCAATTCCTCTGTGATTCCAGTGATTCCAGCTGTTGAGTGTTCGGGTTTGAGCTGCTGTGTTACAAATCCATGAGGGCAAGACAAAAGCTACTGACTGGCACAGAAAGCAGGTGCTGGAACAAGGACAGACCTGGACACAGCCTGATGCCACCAGTGCCAGACGTGACATCAGACTTTGTCTTGTAAAACTTTCTGGTTTTAAGCAAGATAACATTGATACCATGGAAGTGATGGAAATGCATTATTTTCATTATTGTCCTTGTCTCCAAGATAACATCCCTGATTTGAGTAGCAGCACAGAATAAGGTGAAGTCACACTCAAAACAGTTACTTTGCTTATCAGAAGGAAGCAGTTTTATTTCTGTAGGGCACAGCCATGGCTAATCACTTTGCTTGCATTTGTATTTCTCGAAAAACATCCCCCTGTGTGTGATAAGGATAATGGCCTCGTGCCACAATTCCTCACCCAGCGATCCCTTTTCCAAGGACAGGGAAAGGGCTGATGGCAGGAGACCCTTTGCAGGGGAGGTGCCTGTGGAAGGTGTGTGTGCTGATGGTGATTACCCAGTGATTACAGCAGGAAGGCAGAAGCCAGCCTGAATGCTCACATGCTGCATTCAGATAGCAAAGCTCCCAGCTCCTAACCTAATCTTCCACTGATCAAACAGGGATTGGGCTAAGCCAGGACTTGGCTGAGTGTAATATTCCTCTTGCCAAGGAGGTCAGGGCTAGGCCAGGCTGGCTGGGAGCTGGTGGAGAAAATGATGGAGGTTGGTTGATTGTGTGTCAGGGCAGACAGATGCTCCCCAGCCCACTGGGGACCTCTCTGAGATGAGCAGCTCTCTCCTTAGGCTTCCAGGTAGGTGCAAGGGTCACAGTCTGGATCTCATTGTGAAGAAAATTAATTAATGCAAGAGAAGTCTGCATGAGAGCAAGGAGAGGGAAGAATTTCTCAGTATCTAGATCGGATGAGAACAGAATGTGGTTGGTCCAGAGTATCCTTTTTAGCGAAACAGTGTGTAACAGGGAGTTATTTAGCCTGAATTTATTCACTTCTTAAGTCTTAATTGTATACACTGTGGTTTTCTTTCTTTTTTTTTTCAACTTCTCCAAAATCCAAAGGGTTTTCTGTGAGTGACAGTTCTGCCTGTGAAAGGCAAGAATTGTTATTTGCAAGTGGGTGCAATTTCCTTCTCTTCTATGATTGTAGTTCCCTGTCATCTTCCTGGTTATCAGCCTATTCCAGTTTCTTTTATTTTTATTTGTCCTTTCATTGCAAATAATGGATTTCTCAACACTTCTTCTCTTTCTTTTTTTAAAATAATCTCATTATCCATTAAGATTGATGAACTGTTTCCTGCCTTCCTGCTTTCTCTCAGCTTTCCTTCTGCTGTCTCTGCAAATATTCTTCAGCACTCTGATGTTGTCCTTGCATCCGTTGTGGGACGAGGCTTATTAGTACAGGCTTTGCACTTTCTTTGTAGGTCATGGTGTGGCTTTATGCTGGCTGACTTGGATCCTTTTGTTCTGAAATGTCAAGTAAAAAGGCCAAAACCTATTGACTGGGTTATGGGGAAAATGTAAAACAAAAAGAGAAAAAAAAGAGAAAAAATTAGATTAAAACAAATGCTTTTTAAAAATGCATTTTCAGAATTAGCTTTTAAAAAATGTACTTACATTGTCATAACTTCCTTATTCTCATCTCTACTTAAAAAAAAACTAGATAGAAACTTTCCTGCCAAAAATGTATAGAATTTTAATGGGGTGATGATGTTATTTTGATTGAAAAAATTGATCCACATTAGTAACCCCAAAGGGGTGAAAACCTGTTCTCTTAAAGGCAGCAGATGTTTTGCTGTGAACATTCAGGCACTCATCTCTTCTCTCTGGTACCCAGAGACAAAACCTGAGGTAATGGCCTGAAGCTGCTTCAGGGGAGGTTTAGGTTGGATATCAGGAAAAGGTTCCTCACCCAGAGGATGGCTGGGCACTGGAACAGGCTCCCCAAGGAAATGGTCATGGAACCAACACAGAGCGAGTTCAAGAATCTTTTGAACAATGCTCTGAAGAAAGTGGTGCGATGCTTGGGGTGTCCTGTGCAGGGCCAAGAACTGGACTCAAGGATGCTAGTGAGTCCCTTCCAATTCCAGATATTCTATGATTTCTTGCCAGGAACTTATGCAAGGTTCAGGAGCATCTGGAGGATGAAAGCCTGTCCTGCACAGTGCTCTAGGCAGCTGGAGAGAAAAAGACATTTTGATGCAGAAAGTAATGGGGTGCTCCAGGCACTGCATCTCCTCCTGACAGGGTTTGGCTCTGGCTTTGGTACCATGTGAGAAATGGGGCAGAAGAGACTCAGCACTCTGGGGGATTCCACTGACTGCATATGGCTGTTTTTAAATTTGAAGCTGCAAATACCATGAAAATGAAGTATTTTTGTATGGTTGTATTTTTACTGGGGTATTTTGTATATAAGCTCTTTTCCAGAGTGAAAAGTCAAAAAAAGCGGAGAAAAAGCATTTCAGGAGTAGTAGGCCACTATTATTCAGTGATTGATTCCTGCCTTTCAGGCTTATTTCATTAGGATTTGGAGTCTGGCAATGCGGTGAGGTTCTCTACAGTATCCCAAAAAGTTACAGTTTCATCAGCTTCATTTTCTTGTTTCCCCCAGTCACATCTATGCAGGTAAACTAAACAGGGAGCCTTCCTGAACAGTCTTTGATCTCCTCCTGGTTAAATCTTTGGAGGGCCGGCAGTGTAACTTTGGTCCATAAAGGTTAATATTCTCCCAAACATTTCCTTAGAATATCTCCAGTGTTTAAACACTCAAGGATGCAATTACAAGTACAATCCTCCTTTGGGGGATAATAATTTTTGGTAGGATAAAGATGGACTGATGGGCCATTTCAAGCCAGCTGTCCTCACTGCCCAGGAGTCTTTCTAGCCATGTGTACTTTTAGTCTAAGTGTTGGCTGAAGTGCTACCATACCACTTTCTTTCCTTTTTCTTTTTGTTAAACCCTTAATATCCTTTTTGATTTGAAGTATGTAATTTCACCAAGGGAGCTGTGCTATGAGAACATAAATGATGGTATTTTATGAAAAAAAAAATGAGGTGTCAAAGGGGCATTTTTGTTGTTTGGAAAAATTCTTGCCGGTGTAACTCATACAACAGTAGAGCTAAACCAAACAGGCAGAAAACATTTGCACAAACAGCAGTAATTGCAACTGAAAGGTGTAATTGTTGTATCTTTGTCTGAATGATGAATTTGAAATACCATTCACTATAAAAAAAAAATAAGGGGACATTCTGTGTAAACAAAGTAACGTGGTTCACATAGGATAATTTTCACTGATAATCTCTTTTTATATGCAAAACGTGATACAAAGAGACTCTTTTCAGTGATAAGAGCTGTTCTACAGAAGAACTCACATATGCTTCCCACAGTGTAATCTTTCAGCTAAAGCCAGAACAGTTTGTATCCAACAAGTGATCTTGTTAATAAATGTAGGTATTTTATTCCCAAAGTTCCTCTTAAGAAATTTCACTTTGTATGAATTTATCTGACACTGGAAATTATTGAAGTGCTTGATTTGGGTGCACATTTATCTGCAGAACTTTACTGAACCATTCATTAAATTCTCTTCATTACACAGGGTTTAAAAAAAACAAATTTGAATTTCATGTGAGTCCTGCCTTACCCAGAGTTTTTAGCTGCTGTGTTTACATCAAGGCTGCTCACACATGGATTCTTCCACTGTCCTCACTGCAATCTTTCAGTGAGAGCAAGACAAAATTAATTTCCAAGTGTTCTCTGGGCACTGAGATGTTGACCCATTCCCAAGTAGCAATATACAAGTATGTGAGTGTAATAGCTTAGAATTTAAAATCTCTTGATACAGGACTTCTGCTAGTGGCCTTCACTAATCTGGTGGTATTTTTATTCTAACATGCAATTTACCAAATTTTTAAAATTTCTTTATATTATTTGTATTCCTCCCTTTATTGGAGGGAGGAATGCAGACTCACTTTAGCTTGTGGGATTTTTCACATTCTCTAAACAATTGGGGATGAAGCACTGGTGGACATGTCTCTGAGTAACAGAGATAAGAGGTACAAACAATCGTTTCTTAATTACTTGGATGAGGAACCTTTGTTAAGATGCTCAGCTTCCAAATCCTGAACAGATTTAAGACTGGGAAGAAATTAGCAAAGGCAAGAGAATTCATAATTTTTTCACTGTGTCAGGGGACAAAATTGCTGGCCTGGACCATTGTTGGTGCAGGCAGTACATCAGCTCCCTGCTGTGCATGGATCTCAGACCTTCTTATACCTTCATCTTGCATGTCTGTGCCTGATTTCTCAGGCACTGAAATCCTTTAATTTATTCACATTCTTGGTGTTAACACACAATGCCTTTGAGTACCCAAGATTCAACTGCATGATCAAATACTATGGTCTCTGTGATCTAATATTCCCTTCATCCTAAAAATCAATTCACAGAATCAAAATCAATAATGCCCCAACACATGTAAGATGTCAATTCTGAAATCTGTTTCTTGTCATTGTTTTTGTGAGCCTTGTGTTTTAGCAGAAAATGCCCTTGCTGAATCATATAACTTCAAAGAACAACCTAAAAATGTAAGTATGTGCAGGAAGACCGAGGTGCAGAAAAATTTTGATTACATTTCCGTGCAGTTGTATGTCTTTGCTTTCATGTCTGCAGTAGGGGCACAGACTTCAGATCACATAGCAGAAATTGGATCAGAGACACCAACTGACTTCCTATGTGCTCACACCACTAGATTTTTTGCCTACTCCTGCAACATATGAAACTGGCTGGCATTTTTCAGTTAATAAAGAGGATAGACGTTGTAGAGACTTTGTTACCTCTTATTGATGCTTTGCGCTTTCCCCAAGGATAGGAGAAAAGCATTTTCTGCATGCTGGTGGTTTGAACAGAACATTAGATGTCAAGACTATGGGAGAGGAAGGAGAGAAAATGAAAGTTGAAACATGATTAGGTATACATGTATTACACAGGAAGTAATTAAGATCTTGGGTAGGTTTTGCATGGATCTAAGATCTGCAGAAGTGTCCCCACAGCTTGTAACATCCTGCGTTTACATTATGGCAACGCCCACTGCTGTTGTACAGGGAAGAGTCTTTCCAAAAACCCTCTTGTCTTAAAAAAACCCTTCTGTAAATTATTTCTTTTCATTCATTAAAAAAAAAAATCTACATCTAGGCTGGAATTTACCATCTAGTGTGTCATTCCTGAAAAAGTATTTTAGTTATTTCAACTTTATGCACAAGGGAAGAAAACATTTTACATGGCTGTTCCCTACTTCTAAAATTACCTGGTATATAGTTATTCAGATGCTAAAGCTCCTACATAAGCAGTCCCTTTTTAAAATGCAACCTATAGTCAGTGTAAAATGCAGCTTTTGAGCACAAAAAAAGCAAAGGGGGACAAAGGAATATAAGAATGGCAGCATAGCTAATGTTTGTGTGCACCCACTTCTGTCAGCAGGCTTTCCAAAATCTTTCAGTAAGGTGTCAGCTGCATACATGTTGCTTGTATTGATTGAATTATGGGGAAATATCTCCACAACAGCTGTCCTATGATGTCTTATCAACTGTATATGTGTTTGTGTAATAGGCCACAAATTCCACCTTCTAATAAGTTGTTGAATATGTGTTTGCAGTACAGATTTAATGTCTCTGCAGATCAGATAACGCTGCAGAAAGTTTGCCAAATGATACTAGCATGTAGTTTTTGGCAACAGCCTTCCTTCCTTGAAAGAATAAATAGCCCAAAACACTGAGCACAGAGAAGCTATGTGTAAATAGGTCTTCTTTATGTTTTTTTCAAGCCCAGCAATGGTACATTAGCTGATTGAGTCTTTTGTGAGATGGTTTAATATAATGCCACAATGTTATTTAGACACTTTGCCAAATAAAAGAAGACAAACTACACAATTTTAAAAAGGCACTCTTGAAGGTTTTTTTATTGTATTTACTGCCATCATTGTCAGTTGACCAGTGGAAACTTTCTTGAAAGTTAATTCACTTTCAGAAGAGTGGAATACCCAAGAGGCACCTGCTTCTTTACTCTTACTCCTGGCAAGGGGATATTTTCATTCCTCCATCGTGCTATTGGATGTTTATATTCCCTTATTGCCTTGTGTAAGTTACTGTAAGTAAACAATGAGACTAAACAAACAAGCTCCATATATAATCCATTTTGTAGCATGAGGGCAATAGTTTCATGATGTTTATTTTTCAGTACTCTCTTTTAATCACTTTTTAATGATTATAGCAATAGGCTTGGTTCTGTGCCATTCGAGGCAGTAAAAGTTCCCCTAGTAAAGCTCATGGTGCAGGACTGAGTCACAGCAGGAAAAATGTTCATTTCACTTTAATTTTCCTTTCCTCATTTTCTATTACCACTAATAGTGTTACTTTAGGAGTATTGTATGTTAGACAGAATAGCTTAACTGCTATTTCTTTTTCAGATCCAGCCCTCTAAGCAATTACCCTCAAAGCTATTGAAATGGTTATCTGACATAATGCATTTTAGTCCAGCAAAGACAAACCAGGTGTGACTTAACAGCCTTTATCACTCCTTTTGTGTAAGTGTTCCAAGAAAATCCCTAATGCTCTGTCTAAGGATCATGCCTACTATCTGTGCTTTGGCCAGAGCCAGACCAGCTCTAAGAGATCCCATCCCAAGAAATACTCCCCCACGAAATTGGCATATTATTGGATTTATATCCAGAAATCATCATAGACTTATCCACTTGTTAACTGTATAGAAGTATCCTGTAATATTGAACAAAAACACTTCACTTTGAGACTGACAATATTAAGGTCTCTTTTTAGATCGTGGCAAAAATGTGCCACTACCCTAAAACATTTGGTGTCAAGACATCCTGACTGCAAAAGTGGGAGCTTCTGACACCAGATCGTTCTTATTCCATCTCCATACCCTCCAAATGAACGTACGAACACATTACAAACTTACTGACTCATTGCCCCATCGCTTTTTCTACGTCCAGAATCCTACAAGTGTTTCTTGTACAAACTACCAGAGCACTTCTCTAGCCAGATGTTTCCAGACGTTAATTATTTTTATTTGGAAGCTCTCGAAGAGGCAGCATAGAAGGGTGAGCAGTCATCTTTCCTCATGCTGTACAGGAGTAAGAGTTATTGTACTCACAGTGCAAACAATGTTGTTTGCCCATAATTTTACTGCTCTGAGTCATCCCCTTGACATCTGTAAGATGACTTAAGATAATAAAGTTCAGCATGTATGGAAGCATTTGCTGGACAGGAGTTTATAGTTCCCATAGTCATTATTTATCCATGTTGCATATATTAGGTTTTTTTATTGCTTTTTCCCAAAGTTTCACAGATAAGTTACAGAATAAGATTGGGAGGGAGGTCACATTATCCATTCCTCTTCAAGGCAAGATTATCTAGAATTGCATAATTTCTAAGATTTGTCTAAAATTTTCTTAAAAACATCTAATGATAGTTCTATGTCTCCTTATGAAATTTAAGTACAATGTTTGCTGAACTTTTCTGGCATGCAGAGGTTAATTATGGGATAGTGTTCTCCTACTAAGCATTTTTCTTGTGTTCTTCTTGATGACCTGCAATTTCTTCCTGAAACATTGACATGCTCAGAGCTGTACATGAGGTGCAGATCTCTGCAGTTTCGAGGAAAAGCAATCTTTAGTTTTCCCATTAGCGCAACATTTCTACTTCTGAGGGTTGTGTTGTGATCTGCCTAACAATCTAAACAATTTTTATGTATATTAACTGTAGTCAGAATGAATTTGAAAATACAGTAGTTAGTCCATATACATTCCTTCTGTAGTTCATTGAGAGCATGTGGGTAAATTGTTGTCTGTTCTTTTCCAGTGCTGTCTTCTTTTGTAACTGTTTCCAAACGTCTACAGTATCTTTCCAGTTAAGGACACAATGAGGGAATATTACAGAATGTTACTGACTACTTGACTACTGGTGCACTGTGGATTACGAGGTTGAAGGAAGCCAAGAGTAGACATTTTATTTAGAATTTTTTTTTTCCGGGGGGCTGAAGGAACTAAAAAAGAAAAAAAAATGGCAACTTTGGATCACTGAGACTTCTTTACTTTGGGAGAATGAAAGGCACAGACTTCCTGAAAGTAGATGATGCTATATTGGTATCATAGGTAAGTTCTCTGTTTTGAAGACCAGCCCTTTAGTTTTAATGGTTTATAGTTTTATAAGTGAAGGGGGTAAGGGCAGGTGGGTGTTATGACTGCCCTGGTGCAGCTCAGACCAAAGCCTGGCCATGTCCAGCTATGCATTCTTGCAGTATTACTCATTAGTCATCACTACATATTTATTCAGCTTAAGACACACATTTTGCAAGTGGTAGAGTTGGTTGTAGTGCAATTTTTTCTCCTTCTTACAGATTGAAATGGTCTGCCTTATTTCTTCAGTTCTTTTTTATTTTCTGCTTATTTTCCTGATAGAAAAGACCTCTGTTTCAATAACTACCCTTATAGCATGGAATTACCTTTATAGCATGGAATTTGTTACTCTATTAGAATGTAGGGTTTAATTGAAGGAGTGTGGTGCTGATTCAGGCAGAATAAAAGAAGTTTTAACATAAGTTTGTGTGCTGCTTTTGGCTTGAATATTTTTCTTTACAGCAGCTAATGTGGTACTGTGTTTCGAATTTGTGCTGGTAACAGCGTTCATAATTCAGGGATGTTTTCTTTATTGCTGAGCAGCACTTGCACAGAGTCAAAGCCATTTCTCTCTCTCACATTGTGCCAGTACTAGCCTAAAACATTTACTTGCTCCACTAAAGTGAATTTGAGCAGCTGAGTCTATTCTTGTCTGTATGTCACTGGGAGAACAATTAATTTAACATAATGAAGAAAATAAGCACTATAATTTTCTGGCAGTAATAATTCACTGACAAAAATGTCACACATGTCAAACAGAGGGAATTTCTTGTCCTGTTTCTCTGACACTTTTGAGTGAAAAAGGATCTCAAGTGTAGCACTCCCATACCAGGTTCAGCAGAGAAGGTATTTAGAGTAAAGAGCCATTTTTAGCTTCAGTTTTTTCCCCACAGGAGTTAGTAAAATCCTGGGACAGCTATTTACAATAGTGTTTGGATATATGAAACTTGTGTTTTGAATGATCTTCTGAGTTTTAGCAAATGCACTCCCTAACAAAGTAGCACTGATTTACCTGCACTAAGTAGATTCTTATAGGGGTAACTTTCATTTTGTTTCCTTACTTTATGTCATCTAACCATGGCCACACTATGAAATGCCTTGGCCAGGAGAGATAGAGCCAACCTAAAGCTCAATAGATTTAATAATAAGTATTGTGGCATGAAGAAGGATTGCATTCTCCTGTTGGCTGAGAACTTGTGCCTGCCAGTTTTACCTGAGCTACCGTAACTCACTAGTAAATGTTAGGTACCCTGTCTCTGCCACATCCTTGGTGGCTTCAGCTTTATTGCTTCTTCTAACCCAAAACTGAGCCTTTTAACTGCAAAGTAGCTTTACACTACAGGTGTTTCTTCTCCATTCCTGGAGTGCTGAGCAAATAATGGCTGCTACATTTTCTGGGTACTGTTTTTGGGCAAAATTCACTTTATTGCAGATAAAAATAATAATTTCAGGCTGCGCTGTGTCTTATTCAGAGGCATTTCCAGCAGCGTGTCCTTGCCAAAGGAATTTCTCTCCCTTTGAAGTTGCTGCTGTCAGAACCATGGAAAAAATTGATTAAAAATAATGGACTTCTGTCTGACTTCACCTCCTCCAAGCCATGCTCACAACTGGACCAATTTTAGGTCAGGATGCTCAGAACCATTTTGAGCCTCCAGGGATGAAGCCTGCATAACCCCTCTGGGTGATCTGTGCCAGTGTCATTATAACCTCTGCCATTATAACATTTTTTCCCTCTGACATTCCTCACATTCCTCTTATGCTCCTTATTGCAGCCTGATTTTCTTTTTGCTTCTTTTTCTTTGGCTGAACACCTAGGGGTTGAGTCAGGCTCTGCCTTCTCTATTATTCCCCTTTCTAGGCAGTTGAGAAGATGCTATTAGGTCACTCCCGTGCTCCAATCTTTCAGGCTAACACAACCCGACCCCTTGGCCCTGTATTCATGCTTTTTATGCCCCAGATCTGTAACCCTCTTGGCAGCCCTTCTGTGGATCCTCCTCAGTCTCAGCAGCCTGAGGCCCCACACGTGGACACGGTGCTCCAGATGCCTCGTGCATGCCAAGCAGAGGGCAGGGGCACTCCCTTGACCTGCTGGCCACTCTCTGGCTAAAGCAGGCCACTAGAGGGTTAACCTTTGCTGCTGCAAGGACACACTGCTGACTCATGTTCAGCTTGTCCTCCCCCAGCGCTCATCCCCCAACCAGCTCCACCAGCAAAGCTGGAAAGTCTTGAGCAGTTCCTTGGGAGACCACATCCTTCTTCCTTCAGTTTGCAGATGCAGTCAAACTGGAGGAAGAAGGAAGGGAATTTGCAGGTGCTTGCTTTACAGCACCCAATTTTTTTTTTAACCTGATTTCAGTGTTTTGCCTTGAAAGCTCAGCTCTTTGGCACATGCTTCAAAGCCTGAACCTCTTCCCAACTTCAGAAGGAGGGAGGGAAAACAAGTATCTGGTTGGGGTAAGTGGAGAGTGGGACTACTGCAAGTTGAAACACTGAACTCAAAACATCCCTTTCTCTTTGGGCTGAGGAGGTGGGGGCTTGCTGGTTTTCAGCTGATCTGTATCTGACTGGTGCAGGAGATGCCTGGGGCACAACTTTGGGTGCTAATTAACAGCATTAAAAATAAACAAAAAGCTATTAAATCCTGTAGTTTTATTGTATACAAATTTGGCATTGAAAAATACAATAGGGAAAACAAGCTAAGTGCACAAGCCTTTCTGATTGGAATGCATGGTGATAGAGTACTGTAACTGAATCAAATTTCTGTTAATTTAGAAAAATGGGGGTGCAATCTCTTGACAGACAATTTGTTCTAAGTGGTTTTGAGCAACATATACAACATTTTTTAAGTGGAGCAAATTTAATTGTTTACAGAGCAGTGCTGGCTGTGGAGTGCTTGTAGTACAGTTTCAGGATCAGTAGCAGCAGGTGGATAGTGCATTAGTTGTGCTTCACCTTTCTGACCAGTAAGATTTTGCATTCTGCCTTCTGTGCTCTCGGGTGAGAACTCTCCTGCCAGTTCTCCTTGCTGAGCCCTTGGCCTCCACAGACGTGTGGGGCAGGTGGGCAGCGTGGCATCTGAAGTGCCAGCTTCTCAGCCAGAGTGACCTGAGTGGAATAACTGTGTATGTTCCTCCTACCTTACTAATAGCTGGAATTACACCTGGAAACCTACTTCATATACTTTACTGAGGCTGATAGCAAAGTAAAAGTGTGAAAAAAACCACACTGAGATTGATGCCCTTCTGTTGATTGTAATAACTTATGTAACCAGGCTCCTCTGGTCCAGAGCCCTGTCTGGATTTTAACACAGTTTTCATCCTGACACTGCTTTTTCAAACAAATTAGAAGTGGTTTTTTCTTCCCTTCGGTCTACAGTCACAAGTCATAATTTGTTCTATATTTTGGAAATGTAGATTTCCAAATCTCCAATGTTTGACCTATATTTTGGAAATATAGTGGCATTTTGGAAATATAGGTCAAATTATGGAAGATGTTTTTTACTGAGCTTAAAGCAAATGAGCAGAATTTCTGATAATGCTTCACATTTGTTTCAGTTTTTACTGATGGATTGCAGTAATGTTTAGAAATTTTGACTGCAGTAGCATTTCTGAAATTTGACAGCATTACTGAGCTGATCGTGGTTCAAACTGAAATGTGCGAACCTAGCAATCTAAAATTAGGTTCTAAATTCATATTTAGGTATTCAGTTGAGAACTGACACATTTACCTGCTGTTGAATTCAGTAGAATTCAAGAAATTATGTGGAAAGACAGCTTACCCTTGGCTACACTTGAAGTTAAACTGAGCTCAGTATCAGCTGTAACTGCTTTATCAGCAGTGGGTAAATTTGCTGGAGTAGACAAAGCTTCTGAGTTTCTGGGTTTTTTGCTCAATAGGAAGCAAATTTATGAACTTTTTTTCATGTTTGAGTGTTACAACTAAATCTATTTATTTCTGTCTCCCAGATGTTTTTTGGAAGCCAGGAAAGATTTAGCAGTCTTAGCAAAAAAAAACCCCAATGATCATTTTGGAAACATTTCACAATCCCCTTTCTGTGTCGAGATTTTGGGCTGCACAGAAATAAATCAAGCAGTGTTTTGGGGCCCCACGCATCCACCGTCCAGCTGTTGCAGATTTTATGATGAACTGCAGCTCATGTTTTTGGATAGAGAGGGTTCTGGCTGGGCTCTGTGAGCTGAAGGCACCAGAAAGGATGGGCAGAATCCCTGTGCTGCTCCCTCTGTTCTGAAAGAGAGCAGTAGGAGCTGACGGTGCCTCTCTCACCTTCACTGCAATCTCCTGTTTCCATCAGTGGCACCGTGCCCAGGAGTGCTCAGGGGTGCAGTGGGGCATGTGTGGTGCCCCTGCTGGCATCTGGGCAAAAGAAAGAGTGCAGAGGGCTGTCCCCATGCCTCCTGTTTGGGGCTGACCCCTGGGTAATGTCTCAGCACATGACAGATGGGCTGCACTGTGGCAGCACGGACTTGATTTGATACATAATTTTTCTTCTGTTCGTTTGCACTTGTTTGGGAGGAATCAGTTTTTGCCTTGACTGTAGTTTTTGTCCAAAAAATCTTCTTTACTGCTTTCCTTCTTGCCATTTTTATTTGCTTTACAGTTCCTTGGGGTGATAAGGGATAATTTTCTCTCCTTTGGCTTTTGATTCAAGCTTTTCTTGTGCTGCCTGTGTTTTGCTCATGGCTTTGACAATAAAGATCTGCATGGCTTGGGCTGAGGTCTTGCCTTGCTTGATTTACCAGCTTGTACTACTTAAAAAGCCAGGATGCCTTTTTCTGATACTGTCTTCACTGTGGCTTTCCCTGAGGTCCTGTGGTTTGTTTTTCTTTCCTCAAATTGAACAGCATTGTGCCCCAGAAAGTATGAGCTGTTCCTATACCTTTAGCCAGGTGTGCTTATGTGGAATTAAAATAAAATCAGATATTTTTTCAAAGGTTAGTTGCTGTGATTACCAATCAGCCCCCTGGTTGCTATTGCTAAGACAGAGACTTCTGCCTTTTGGGGGATTACTAATTAATAGGATTGCTTATATCTGAGTATGTTGTCTTATCCAACAGTGAATATTTGAAAGCAAGTAGAAATGTAAAAATAAGGAAGTCTTGAAAAACAACTGTTCTGGCTTATGCCTGGTGGAGACTTGATTGATGTTAATAGTGAAAATAATCTGTCAGTTTTGATAATGAAAATCTTTAATCCCAAATCTTGTACTCCTTTGAAATAGCAGTCAGCAGGATACTTTCCATATAATGTACTTTGGGTATTCAGCCCTCACAGGTGATAAATTATTAGAGTATTATGTTACAAAATGCAGCTTTGACAAAAAAACCCCTACCAAACTCATACATTTACAAGTTTCTTAAGAAAACAAAATGATATACATTATTTGGGAAGGTTTTTGATGAGTTTTCATTGAAGACATACTGATCCCCACAGTTTAACTGGAGATAAATTACGAAGCTGTACAAAAATTTCTGCTCTTGCATTGCCATGGCCACTGCCATGGCAGAAAAAATTATGGGTGTGTTCCCCTGGGAGACCATGAAAACTCAGGTTTCTTTAGCCAAGAGCACGTGGCTGTGGTTGTTTCCACCCTCAGTAGAGCCTGTCAGATAAACCACTGCCGTGCTGAAGAGGGGTGTTCAGCCAAAGGAGAGCAGTGCTTTCCCTTTGCTCCATCCATGTGTTGGTGTCCCCCAGCTGCCATACACAGGCAACTGAGGATGCTTGTCAGTGCTTCTAACAGGGAACATCTCCTTCTGGTTTTTTTCAGTGTATTCAGAAAGGAAAGCTGCACTTGTGAGCCAATTACACATCATGACACTGCCAGCTGCTGCAGTGATTTCCAGGGCTGGAGTCTCATGCTGGCAGCTTATTTTTCAGTCCTGTTGTTTCATGTGCTGCCACCTCCCCTCCTTTGGGAAGGTCAGGGGACAACCTTGCTTTAGCACTTTATCTTTGGCTGTGCTTTCAGGAGTGTTGCATGTGGTGGTGATTTCCAGACAAATGGAAGTGGCACTGCTTCCAAGGGATCTCTCAGGTGTGTTGTATAAGGAAATTGTTTTACTGAAGGCTTGAACCAAAAATCTCGCTGGAAATACAGGGAAGAGAGCCAAAAAGAAATGGCTCATCCTAAGTCTAATGAAAGTGAGAACCAGGAGTTCTCCACTGCGCTTGTTATCACCCTGTTACTTAGGAAAATTAAAATACTGATTTGGGTAGGGCAAATAACCTTTCTGTGTTACCTGATTTGCCATTTGAAAATCTTGGCAAGATGAAGTAAATTTGATCTTGAAATATTATTTGGAACTGAAAATGAAAATATTTGATTTAGAAAATTTTGAAGCTAAATATGGCAAATGTTTGAAGTCTGTTTTGCTCATAATAATTTTTATAAAATTTGATAGATCAGCTAAAATTGATTAGATGGACCATTGATTGATTGATTTAGTTTGATAGACCAGCATAAATTTATTAATTATTTGGATAAAATGAAATCTGTTTTATTACTGAATAAAAATTAAAGTATAACAGAAAAAATTGCCTTTGCCTATGAAACCGTAAGTTGTTCTATCTTCGGTTTTTATAATTATACTTGTAAAGGTATAAAATATGCAATCATGTAAATAATGAAATCATTAAAATGTATTGACTGTAGAGACATTAAACACACTAAAACACTGAAATTCTGGAAGTGCTACAGAGCTGCATTCTACAAAAGCTTTTAATATCTTCAAATAATTTCAGTTTTACTTTTGAATCAGAACTGCCTTCCTGCCACTTTCCAGTGTGTAAAAATTTAACATTTGCTCTATCATCTCTTCTCTGCCTATGTCTAATTGGCAGAAAGTTGTCACTCTGAAGTACTGTCCTCTTCATGACAGACAGCAACATTTCCACAGGATCTGCCAAAGTTGAGATTATGCTGTAATTTCCTCAAACAGCTGTGTCTGCTTTGTTATGAATAGAAGCTGTCAGGGACTGTATCCAAATCTTTAGTTCTCACCCTTCTAATTCACATTAAGAAAATTATCACATGCCTGGGTGAGCACTTTTCTATCACTTTTAATTAATTCCAATTGTATGTTACCCATTCCAAAAGGTTTATTAGCTTTTTTCTTTTTAATATCCTGGTATCAGCTTTCAGCTTCTGTCACCATCAGGAATAGTTCTTCATGAAGATCTGGGCTTCCCAAGGAGATATTCCCACCTCCTTTCCATCCAGAGCTGGATTTGTTTCATCTGTGGGCTCAGCTCTTGGCAGCCTGCAGGGCTGGCATTGGATGTGGTGGTATCTTGTCTCCCAGAGAAGGCCTCAGTGAAGCTCTGCCTGGTTTGCCAATCCTCCCCAGTGGCATTTCTTGGGACAACTGTGCATTTCAGGAGGCATCTGTTCCGTTTGCTGTAGTAACTGTAAAAACCACATCTGTTTCCCACCTCATACAAATATATCCCTCATCGCCTTTCATCCATCTCCCTGCATCACTGCACTGGTCAGACAACAGCAGAGTCTTTCTGGTGGGCCAAGATTTCTTCCTGAGGGTCTTTTTCTGCAGGAGTTTATCTGTGGGTGTTGTAATGCATCCAGACTCTCATCCTTTGGATGTGTGCTGCTTGTGCAGAGGGCAGCAGAGCTGGAGATTGTGCTCAGCCCTTGTCCAGGATGCTCCAGGAGCTTAAAAACTTGGATTGTGATAGTCTCTGAGGGAAATGGATGGAGATTTCTCACTTTGTGTTTTGAACTGAGTTGTTATCAAGCAGTTGTAGCCGCCTTCTGTGAGGACAAACACCCCATCAGGCCTCCTGACTCCCCTCTGAGTCATTGCCAAGTGGGCTGGTGCACAGGTTCCCCCCATGTATCATAGGATCATAGAGTGGTTTGGGTTGAGTGGGGCCTTAGAGATTTTCTAGTTCCAACCCCCTGCCATGGGCAGGAACACTTTCCACTGATCAGCTTGTTCGAAGCTCTGTCCAACCTGGCCTTGCACACTTCCAAGGATGGAGAAACCACAGCTTCTCTGGGCAGCCTATTCCAGTGCCTCACCACTCTCATGGTAGAGATTTTTTTCCCAATATCTGATCTAAATCTCTCTTCATTTAAAACTATTTGTCCTAGTCCTGTGAATATCTGCTCATGTAAAAAGTCATTTTCCCTCCTTTTTGTCAGCTCCCTTTAAGTACTAAAAGGCTGCAATGAGGTCTGCCTGCTCCAGGTGAACAACCTGCATCTGTAATCCTATTTCTTGGGCAGCACGACTCACTACCTCATAGGGTTGAGAGCTTTTGCCTTGCAGGAGTGGGCAGCTGATGGGGGATGCTGCCCTTGGCTGACCTTTCACAGGCTACTGGCTCTGCCCCAGCAATTTACAAACTCATTGTTTTCTGTTGTTTGGGGATTTTTTGGTTTTTTTGTTTTATAGTAATAGCAAGAGGCATCAGTTCAGCAGCAGATGGTTAATGAAGTGTTCAGATTCTTCTCATACACATGGTACTGAAAGAGCAAACAGTCTAAGCTGTGCACACTGTTACCAGAACACCCAGGTGTTTTTGGTGTATCTTGCTGTAAATATTCTGGGTTTAGACTCTCAGTACTGGGACGGGTAAGCAGCTGTAGCAGCCTGCATTAGGAAATGTTTATAGAGGAAGCAAAATTCTCAATATGTTTCAGGTTTTATTTCTTTATTCCCATTTTTATTTGTACACGTGCTTTGATAATTCCTTTGCATATCTCATAATTATTGCTGTTCTATTTTTGTGGCAAATTGAAAACAGAACAAACAAGCAATATTGTGGAATTCTTCACAATTTTTATTTTTTCAATTCCTGTTGAGGATACCAATATTTCTACACTGCTTGTTTAACCAAAAAAAGCACTGCTGTTACTATTCAGAAGTGGGCTGCTGCATTCTTTTTCCAGCCAGTTTTATTTTACAAACTTGAGCTCTGCTGATGCAGTCCCTGCTGCATGTCCTGGGGCAAAAATCATCCAGCTCAGCTTCTCCTTCCTCCTGATGTCTCCAGAGGTTAGGGTGAGACCTGCTGGCCAAATGTAAATTGGAGTGCAGCAGAGGAACTGCAATATCAGATGGGAAGAAACTCTTGTAGGCTTCTTTCCTAGACCATCATAAAATGGGCTCAGGTTTAAAATAGAATCTCATAAGAGATAGACATCTTAGAAGGAACCTGATATGGCTGGAGTTAAACAGAAGTATTTAATTGTGTTTCTGGCTCCTTGAACTTTTCTTCTCCCTGTGGGATTCATAGCTAAACATAGTCTGGTGGATATAATTTTGTTCCACTGTCTAGCATGTTCACATCACTTTGTAAGGGGTTTTTGTTTTGTTTTTTTTTTTCCACAAATACAGTTATAGATCCTGCCAAGATGCTGTGACATGGAGAGCTATGACTTCATTTTCTACTCTCAGTGGTTCAGAGGGGATATTTTTACATTATACAGTATCAAGAAAATTTTATCCATATAAATCCTTACACATGCCAAGTTCAGTCTTGAAGATTGCAGACGTGTTTCTTGTCCAGAGTCCCTAGTGATATGCTGCTGAGTGATGTAGTATTGTCTTTGCTGGGCTTGAGACTCCTCTTACTCCCTTCTCCTGTTCTGAGGAGGGCATCTGAAGTTAGGAGGTTCATGTCCTTCTCATCTCAGAGCATTCCTGCACAGCAGGGAGTGACATCAGATGTGTGTATGTCAGCCAACATCAGTCAAGAGAGGTGAGTAATAAAAAATAGAGGAAGAGCCAGCGGAACCCAGACACAGCTGAGTCTTTTCATCTCACTGACTCCAAAGAGCATAGTGAAGTTGAGTCTGGACAGTGCCATTTAAAATAAACTATCTTACAGAAAACCCAAGCCAAAGCTTCTTAAATAGCAGCTATTTACAGAAGAATAATCAAATCTAAGGTCCCAAATGTAACACAAAACCATGTATCTTACTTCCAAATGGGCCTATCACAATGTGTAAATGTTCAACACATTGACTGAATGAAGCTCCAAAGTTTGTATTCCCTAGGAAAATGCATTATAGTTTTATATTAATTTAGGAGGAGTCCTGTATGTTCTATAGCAGAATGGAACCTTGTGTTATTTACAAGCACTGTAGTTATTGTAATGGTAGTCATATAACACATTACAAAGTTAAGCAGGCGATATTCTGCAAAAAAAGAAAATATCTTTGGGTAATTGTATGGGTGTTAATTGTAAGAATGTAGTGGATTCTTCAAGTCTCTGACATCCCTAATCTGAGGCTGGATGTCACAAGAGGAGATGAAATTGGAATGTTGGGTACATAGAGTCCATCCTTGTCAGCTTTAAGGGGTTAGTCTCAACTGGCAGCTTCCTGAGGTTGAGCAGAGCCCTGTGTTTGAGAGGGGCCAGGTCTTTCCTGACCTTCATGTTAATAAATTTGTACTAGCAACGTTAAGCCAAAGTGCTTGGTCTGGTCTCTGAAGCACACCAGCAAGGTCTCTCTGCACACTGTGTGTGAAGAGGCTTTCAGGGAACACAGGGACCCAGACTGGCACCCAGATACTGCAGACAGAGCACTGGACTTATTCTGCACTTCTAATTAGTGCCCCTGTGAGCCCCTGGCTAGAAACCCAGCACAGCTGGGAGTATCACAAGTGCTTTGTATTCCAGCTTCTGGGAAATTTGGAGCATGTTCCAGTTTCCAGTGTCCATGTTTTATTGTGATGAAGGGTATGAACACACAGGGTACAAAGAAATATCTCAGAGAGTGAATTTAGGCATGAAATAGATAGAAATCTCACCTTCATCTTGTTGGAGGTGATAGAAGTCAAAATCTGGGCTCCCAAAGCCAAACGTGTGAGGGAGCCAAAAAGAGAAGCACTGTATTGGGATTGGTGTATAATCCTCTATATTTAAAAATACACACATTCATCTGTCTCAGAAAAAATTTAATTTTTCTTTGCAGGCCTCCCGCCATAGCTTTTGCTTTCTTGGAATCTATAGATCTGGCTAAGAAATGCCAAAGGGGGTGGGGTGTCGGTGCAAAAATAGCAGTGATTTCTACAAGGCAAGGAGAGAAACTCATAAACAACTTCTGTGGACCTGGAATTTTATTATTGATGACTAATCTATAGAGTGATGCTTTAAACGTTTCAGTAGCCACTCTTGCTGTAATAAATGTTGAAGCAATGTGCAAATTTTTAGACCCTCAAGACTGGATCCCACCCTCACCTGGTTATTTTTGTCTATTTCCAGTTGTAAAGCTATGTGTCTTAAAAACAGTAACAACCACTCCTCTAACCAGGGCAGTTTTTGCTGTGTAACTTCTCGAGTCAGACATCTGTGCTACACGAAGAACTTTTGCTGGGAGCAAAGCTGTAATTGAAACAGCATTTTTTTAAAGTGTTTGAGAACACTGTCCTGGGGTTATACCTGGGAGTGCTGTTGATTTTAAGTTTGATTTAGTTAGCATGATTCCTGACATCAGTGTAATGTTGTCTGTTTGGGTTTTTGTTTTATTTGTGTTTGGGTTTTTTTCCCCCTTAGGTTGGCTGGATTAACTGGCTCTCATTCAGAGGGAACTTGGCAGATCTATTTTGCTTTTGTTGAACCTCTCTACAGCGCATCATAAAGATTTCCTAGGTCCAGGAGCTGCCGAAAAGACAACTGAGAAGCAGAAAAATGTGACTCCGAGAAGAGACTTCAAGCCTTCCGATAATGAATTTCCTACTGATCAGTTCTAATTCAAATATATAACTGAAGTATGCATAAAAGTTAACCTGATAGGGAAAAACACCTTCTCATTAATTAGAACTGCCAAAAAAAAAAAAAAAAAAAAAAAAAAGCAGTCGCTCAAAGCTTCAAAATGAGTGGTCCACTAATTCCAAACAAGTCGTGTTATTCCCAGCTTCATGACAACCGCAGTGAAATAAGAAACAACAATGAAAGCATAGTGAATGTTGGGGATACCAATGCCAACCAAATTGTAACAAAAGTTAGAGCCACTGAAGGGGATGTTAAGAAACGTGATTTGACAGATGAGAGTGGGAATATAAACTCTGGAGGAACAGAGAAAGTGACTCATCTGCCAACAGAGCAGAATAAACTTCCAACCTTCAAAGACTCTCGAACCTGTCACACCAGTGCACAGGAAAGTAAGCTGCCCTCCACCACAAGCAGGGAAATGGGGAAAGATTCTAGGACCAGTGAAGCCAAGGATATATCAAGGCACATCAGGATTAGCCGAGGACAAAGTCTGTCCAATTTAAAAAGTAGCACAAATGATGCCAACCTGGAGGTTGTTTCCAAAGGTAATATTGACTTCACCCAGAACTTTCCTAAGGGAAAAATGTCCAGGACTGTGGAGGTGGAGAGAATAAAAAGGCTCTCTTTGGGAAGACCAAGCAAATTTTCTCCTCAGCCCGAAACATTTGCAAAAGACGGCGTTGGTCGTGTGTCGTGCAAACGTTTGCTTTCTGCATCACTGGACTCCATCGACAGGTCTCACCAGCTGGTAGGAAGTACAGAGAAATCCCAAAAAACATCCACGGATCATTTTCTTGGGATGGTGTTTTGTCCACTTGACAATACCTCAGAGGAAAAAACTGTATTTTATTCCACACCATCTACCTCAGGGAACAAGAAAACAAGTAAACCAGAAAATGTACCAAATGTTAGCATTGAAAGCACATTGCATACTTCTCATTCTCAACATTCAGCTGTTAAGCTCAATGAGGTTGCTAGTAAATCAGAAGCACAATTAGGTCAGGGTGATAAAAGTAAAAAACTGGAGCTTAGGACTGCACCATCTCTACAATATAAAAATACTTGTCCACAAAAAATAGAGAGAATTATGCTGGTAGAGTTCCTGGGGTGTCCAAGAGCTGAAAATACAGCAGCGCAGGAACAGAAAAGCTCTGGGTCCGACATGTCAAAATTTCAAGTATCCCATTTTCACGACACCTGTAATAGAGTAGAGGACCCATTGGCAAGCCAGGTAGTAACTCATCCAGATGATAAATTGCAAAATGATAACATCGCCATCAGCAGGGAAGGAAGAGGAACCAATGACAGTGACAGCAGGGCAACCAGCCAGGCTGGTGAGGAATATTTTACTGATGAGGAAATGGAAACAATATTTCCACTCACCTGTGGCAGTAAATCCAGCATCAAAGGGACACCGAGAAAAAACAAAAATTTGCATGAAGCTGACACAGGTTGTGCTGAAACAGTTGGTGAACAGATATCTCCTATACATGATATTAATGCCCCTGACAGCAAACCCTTGGAAGTTAATGAGAATAAACTGATGCTAGTCAAAGAAAGCACAGAGGATGCTGTTGTGCCTGCTTCTGATCCATCAGATCATCACAGAGCGCGCAGTGCAGAGACAGTGTCAAACCAACAACCTGACAGTCACAGCAGTGATGTGGAAACCTCAAGTGTTTCCAATTCAAGTAAAGAAACAGCTAATGTAGAGAAACATCCTCCAGAGGAAGCACCAGAGAGCTGCAACATTTCAACAAAGGCTGATGTCTTTTTATGTGTCCCAACTCCTGTGCGCCCAATGGCAACGCTGGATGTTAATGGTCAGCCCCCACTATCAAACAGTAATTTGAAGGACCTTTACGCAATTCACGATGACAAATTGTCACCCTCCTCAGTCCTACCTCCCATTGACAGCACACAGTTGTTAAACTTATCCACTAAAGTGCCTATCAAGACTGCTTGCAGCAGCGCCATCCCAAAACCTATCCTGGTCCACCCCAAGGGCTCCCTCACAGATAAGGCTGGTGTGGACAGTGACTGCAGTGAAAAGCTGGAAGAAGGCGTTGAGATGAAACCTGCCATCCCCCGGCCCAAACCCGTGAGACCTAAGATCATCACGTACATTAGGAGAAGCCCTCGTTCAATGGAGCAGCTCGACCCTTTGTTCGCGCCGGCGGCGCTGCCCTTCGACGGCGCCGCGTGCAGCGCGCCCGTCCCTGCCGAGCAGAAGGCGTCCAGCGGAGGGGAGGCAAAGCCCGCCAGCGTCCTGTATGACAAATTTAAACCTGACCTCCAGAAGCCAAGGCTCTTCGGTTCTGGGCTGGTAGTGTCAGGAATTAGGCCCCCAGGTCATCACTTCGGTCCGATGAGCGAGAAGTTTCTGCAGGAGGTAAGTTTCTGCAGCTTAGACAGCTGCTTTTGTGTGCCAAGTGGTGATCATTTGCTTATTTGCTGCTGCCAGAAGTTAGTTCTCAAACAAGAAATAAATCCTAAAACACTGTGTGATCATTAGGAATAAACTTACCTAACTGTTTCTGGCACTGACCCTGTTGTGATGTCTTAGCTGTTACTAGAAGTTGTTACTGTGTTCTTCCAGTATTTTCCAGCATATTGATCACCTGCTAGTATTATAAATAGGGATGTTTAGAAAGAAAAAGACATGCTGAATTGAATAATTTTTTTTTTTTTTTCCTTCCCAAAGAATGGCTTTGGGAAATGATTGTAATTTGCCCGTAGAGACTCTTCCTTCCTGATGGGAAAGTTGGCAGGTTTTTGTAGACAGAGCATTAGAGGTCTACACTAATTCCATTCTGTTTGGCTGTATGGAAACCCAGGGACTATCTGTTTGGTTTATATATATAATACAAAAGAAGATTTACTTTTGACTAATTTTAATGCTGTTTCTTACACTGACCTGCACCTCAAAAAAGATTTCTTCTTTTCCCTGGAAAGCCATCCTGAGCAGCCAAAATGTGATGAAAATCCCTCTAGATGCCTCTGGCTCCATATATCTCACTGTGTTTCTGCCCTGCTAAACTGGGCAGGAGCCTTGGGTTCCCGAAATCCCTGCTGGGAGTTGAGCACAGTGGAGGAAGGATGAGCTTGCCTGGTAGGTGGAGGAAGGACAGGGAAGAGCAAGCTGTGTCTGTCATGTGCTCTTGCATCCACTGCTTGGGACCTGAGGTAGTTCAAGAACCATGCTTTTCATATAAACAGTGAAGATAACACAAATTATTTTATTTGAATGAGTCTTTACAAAAAGGATAGAGTGTTTTGCTCTGTGTCTATTTTACTTCCTACCTGATTCTATACCTACATATGGTATAGATCCAAGGAACTGTATTGAAATAAAAAATTTAGTGAGAGTGTTGGCAGTCAAAACCTGGCAAATACCCAAATTAAGAGACTGTGTGTGAGTGCAAATTGACCCTTATGGCTTATTAACTAGAAAGCTACTGAAGTGAGCAAAGAGTATAGTTATTTCTTATCACAAACACAGAGAGAACAGTACTTGCTGTCCCTTTTCCTTTAATTTCAGCTTTCAGCTCTGTCCCTTGTATTTTATGTCCAGGAAATGAATTATTAGTCTTTGGGAGATTGTCTCTTTCAGCCATCAGTAGTCTATTTTCACAATTGCCTTATAAGTTGAGGGGAAATTACTAGGTTACTGCTGTTGAATGCATGGCAATGGAATGAAAGCCAAAATGACCCAGACTGGGCACTGGCTGTTTGACTGTTTATAGGGTGGCATGACCCTCTGGAGACCACAGGTGTCTGTGAGAGATGGGGTTGAGATAATCAGGTAGGATCAGCAGACACATCAGTGAACTCCTAGTTCCTGTGCAAAGGACAGATTTCTGAGCATTGCTGAGGATTGTTTTCAGCATGAAAAGGATTCAGGTTGTGGCAAGCCTGCAGTGTGATTTTCTCTAGACTAGGGTTAGAAGTAGGACACATGAGCTGGAGAGGATCTTCCCTTATTCCTCCAAGAAATATGACTTTTGATGGGTATTTCAAGGAGGGAATATCGGAACCCAAGCAAACTGCTTCTTCAGAGAAGCTGGACTGACTGGAGAAGAGGCTGAGATGAAAAAGTCAAATTGTGGTTTGCATTATGAGTTTGTGTTAAGCCAGGATTCAGGAGCGGACAGCACAAGATGGAATCTTCTTTCTTGGACTGCCACCTTAAAAGCAATAACCTGGCTGTCCTGCCAGCTGGAGGAATACAAAGGGTCCTGATTTGGTTCAGTATGAATCAAGAGAAAGGAAAATGATCAATCCATGAAGGTGAACAGATGCCTAAAAGAGCAGCTGTGCACAGTATGGGTTAGTAACAGATGAGTGATGTGTAATCCAAAAGAAACCAATTAGGATGCATTGAAATAGATCCAAATCACTGAGCTGAAGGGAGAATGTGGAAGACTCAGAGGTTTTGAAGACAAGGAGACTCTGGCACAATGGCCGCTGTCTTGGTTAGAGAAAAAAATCCCATATTGACCTTTTTCACACATCCAGTATTGTCTTTGGAGAGCTTTGATTAGCATTTTGTATCTCCTTATATGGAGCTATGATAGTGTTAATAGCTGTACTCTCTAAGCATCATTCAGCTAAGTGGTAGGAACAATTAAATATCCCTCTGGTTGCCAGGCATGGAAGAAATAGGAAGGTGCTGTCTTGGGCAGGAGACTCCAAGAAAAGGCCTGGAAAACTCTATAAGAAATACTCAAGGGCTGTCTCTGTGCAGAGGGAAGCCTGCAGGGCTTCTTGAGCTGCCTGTGCCAAAGCCCATTTGGGGCAGCTCAGACACAAATCCCAACTCCAGCATGAAGGCAGTCCAGCTCTGCTGAGGGGTTGGGTCCACAGTAGAATTGAGTAAAGGCTGAATGGGCAGCCTGGCTGGTGGAATTAGCAGCTCCCCAGTGCTTTCCTTCAGAACATTGGCAGAGTGTGTAGATAGATCTTTCGTGCCTGTCTTCATCAAAAAAGAAAAAAAAAAAGAAAGAAAGAGAAGAAAAGAAAACCATTCAAGGTAAAATGCAAAATGCTTAAGAAAACCAGTCCTTTTCCAGGGCAGGTCACTGCTGTCCACATCCTTGACTACAACATGGGCTCCCCATCTCATTATGGACCTCACCCTCTTCTAGTCAGCACCAGCAGGTGTTTGTGGGCTCTTTGTTCTCCCAGTTGCCTCTGGGAAGTTACAGGGCAGATCAGGTTACAGGGACCCTAGGACTGTAGCTGTCCTAGTGAACTGAACAGTGGAATACCATGGCCTCCAAGGCTCCATGGCCTCCAGGACAGGTTGACTGCTGGACTGGGAGCAGGCTTCCCAGCCAGGATCAGCTCTGCCAGAGCGTGCTCACCCAGAGGCTGCTGCCAAGGACCAGCATGGATCAGCCTGGTCTGCAGATGGAGAGTTTACTCATACAGGTACAGGCTGGGCACTGTCAGAGTGGTCACTGGCCACTTTTTTCACTGTTTTATGGCTGCTGCCAAGAGCCCTGATCTGGTGAGGGTCTGTAAGGAGGTCTGCTGATCACCAGCTCTCCTGCCTGCCTTACCAAGATTGTGCTGGCCCCATTCAACTACCTTTTTGAGTCTGTTCCCCAGCACAGACATTATTCTGGTCCAATGGATGGACTAAAGTCTGTTGAAACAAAAAGCCTGCTGAGGTAAAAAGGACTGGGGGGAGTTGTTTTATATATAGTCAAACCAAAAGTTTCTCCCCTTGATCCTGTTATTTGAACTGTCTGAACTGATGCTGCCAACTCTTTTCCCAAAGAGTTGCCTGAAGCAGGCACTTGACAAGCAAATTCTTCCTCGAGGCAATAATGTTTGATGATGTTATAAACAAAGTAACGTGAAGGAAAGTGTTGGGCATCCGTAGCTGCTGGCCATGCTGCCAGCTCTGCTCGGGAATACCCAGCCTGTGGAAATTCCTGTGTGCTCAAAGTATTTGTTGCAGACTTTTCTGGCTCATTTTAACAAATCCACTCATGGGTGTGTAGGTAATGAGCAGACAGCCCCACAGAAGAAAACCCTGGGCTGACCTTCTTGGTTGGGCAGGCTGCAGCAGATCATCTTCCTAGAAGTCCCTCATACAAAAACCTAGTACAGGGTGCTAACAGGGATCATATTAATCCACATCTTTCTGAAGAGTTTTAAAATGGCAATGATTTTATATGATTCTATTGAATTTTGCACTTCACGAATTCACAGTTAAATAGAAAGGAAAAAATAGTATATGTTCATAACAAGTTCATGTCCTCCAAAACTGGGATCTTTAAAAAATAACATCCAGTTCTTGAGAGATATTTGGGCAAATTCAGTTGGACTTGATTATCTGAAGGGTCTTTTCCAATCTAAATGATTCTGTTCTAAGTCCTCCTTGAGAAGGACTCCTTCCTTGAGAAGAGCTTTTATGCTTGTGATTGATTTGGTTTGTGTCCATGTTTGTTGCCCTTGTCTGTTGCTCTTAGCTTACTGTCAATAAATAAAAATAAATGGGGTGAGAGAATATTTGAATAAACTGACACAGTTTATAAAAATGCCTAATTTCTGTATTTAAAGGTTTCTCTTTTCCTTATGCTGAAATACTTGGCATTGGTGCTTAACTTCCATTTAATTATGAAATGATAGTATGCATAGTGTAATCTGATAGAAATAAATTTATCAGGGAGAGAGAAGATAACTGAGGCTTATCCAGAAAAACAATCTAATCTCTAGAAGCTGAGAGCAAGAAGCCAGACATCTGCAATCCAAGTCTGCAGAACCATTCATATTATACAGCAAAGAACTGCATCCTAACTTTAAATAGGTCATAGGAGTATAACAAAAAAAAAGAAAGAGAAAGATCTAATGGCAGGAAATAGGACTGCAAACGGAGGGAAAAATATAGGGCAAAACTAAAAACTATAAAGCTCAATGTTTGTTGCATCTGCCCTCCTGGTTCCTGTGCAAAGGCCTCAAATATTCTTCTATATTTCATAGTTTAAGGCCAATCTTGTCTCTTAGCATATTAAAGATTTGCTAAATTAGGATTAAAGCTCTTGAAGGAGGTAGGATCAAAGCTTTTATAGCCAATGTTGAAGTGCATATTCTAATGCTTATAATTGCTAAATAGAAATTCATTTGGCATATTATATGCATCATAACTTACAGCAGAGTTAATTAATTGGCAGTTACATTTCTTCCTAGGTAGCCTGTGGCACTTTTTGATTAATTTTTAAACAAATTTAGTTCAGATTTCCTATTTCCTATGCTTTTTTCTTTTCCCATGGCCTAAATGGGATGACTGAAAAAATATTCATAGGTCCTTTCTACATTATGATGATATTGCATTTTATAAGAAAATGGTGAAGAAGTTGGACTCTACTCAGAAGAGCAAACAGTCCTTTGCAAATGTGAGAGATCAAAACTCGGCACTCTTGTCCTGAGTCACGAAGAAGCACAGAAAAGTGGGAGTCAGAGCCCAGCCTGACTGCACAAAAACACAAGGGCTGAATCACGGAACCAGATCATTCCTCGAGTTCAAGTTCAGTGCCCTGAGCCAGCCCTGAGCTGGAAACACTTCCAGCTTGGGGCTTACTCTGCTATTCTTACAGTAAATGCCCATTAAAATACTGAGAGATTTGACACTGATTTTAACAGAGCAGCATCTATTTGTGCTAAATAGCAGAGGTTTCACTTTTGCAAATCTGATAGGTTTTTTCCTCCAATTCTCATGGGCATATGGGTTTTAGAGCTTTGATTTGGAATATTCAACAGGCCTCTGAAAGCATAAGCTAGAGAAACATGCTCACGTCCACAACAAGGTCTCTTTCTAGGAATTAGATGGGCACTGGTTACAATGAACATTTTGCAGTGAGAACATACTGAGAGTTCTTTTTTTTTTTTTTTTTTTTTTTTTGTCACAGAAATTATTTGGCAGTACAATTTCTCTGATAAAATGTACCTAAAACACCTCCAGCTCTATTTTTAGCTATCTAAGTTAAAACCAACTTCTCCCAGAATTGGGCAAGAATATTTTAAATAACTTCTAATAAAAATTCCATTTACACAGTCTCTTTGTATATCTACCTCTGTAAAAAATATACCCTTTTGTGACTGAACAGTACCCTCATTTTCATTAATTGAAGGCCTTCCATTTGTCCATTTTCTTTTGGGGAAGTCATCAGTTCTCTATTTGGGTATAGTTGCATATTGAGGGTGTAATATACACATTTTTGAAGAGCAATTAATATCGTACGACCATAAATTTTTGAAAGTTTTCAGTGCTCTGAGGACCAGATTCACAAGGAGGGAAATTTAGCCTTTACAAGCAATTTGGAGCTCCATATTGTCTGGGTTTATTGATTTGTTGTGTAATATCTGTGTTAATGATTTCTCTGCAGGTGGGGGAAAGGCCTGCAAAAGATGAATTTTGCCCTCCACCGTACACCCACTATGAGGTGCCACCAAGCTTTTATCGATCTGCCATGATCCTGAAGCCACAGCTAGGGCTGGGTGCCGTGTCCAGGTTGCCATCTGCCAAGAGCAGGATTCTCATTGCGAGTCAAAGATCCTCAGGGAGTTGTCTCCATCAGCAAGGAGAAATAGCAAGTGCACCCAGCCTCTACCATCCTGATGCTTCAGGTAAAGTATGAACTTTCTTTCCTTTCCCTTTACTGTTGTCACCAATAAGATATCTTTTTTTTGAGACAAAAAAATCACAAAATGAGCAACGTTTTGACCTGATCCTACAAAGCTCCAACAGAACCCTTTGAGGTGTGTCTTTTTATCCTGCAGCAAGGCTGACTAGGGAGTCTGGGACTTGTGCAAAGGTTGTTTAGCAGATCATTGCCAAAGAAAGAGAATAGTTTTCAATAATAATTCTCATTTTTCATCTTTTTATCTTCCTCCACCTTGTAAATGCCTGAAAAATCTTTGGTTTTGATCTGGGTAAGATAACAGGACATTTTCTTCCATCATGAAGACCCCACCGTTCAGTCTGGATTTGACTTTCCCCACCATATGCCCACTCTGAAAGCCTGGGCAGTGTTCAAGTGTGCCAGCAGAGATCTTGGGTCTCTGAAGGCCTGGTGTACATCTCTTTGGAGACAACACTTCTAATTCCTTTATTTTCCTAGCTACTGCCCAGCTCAGCATGACCCTGGGCAGAATTACATGGGAGGGAAAAGCGCAAGAAGAGGTGGAAGGAGAAAAGTTCGATGTCACAAGAAAGAGAGAGTAATTGCTTCTACAGGACACTCCTTAATAGCCTGGAAAAGTGTGGAAGTTTAAAAAATGCGCAGGAGCAAGTTCAGAGACAACTGAAAATCAGTCATTGTCAGGGTGAAGTGTAGCAGCTGTTTAACAACCTAGAATGCTGCAAGATTTTCAAAAGTAGTCATAAGGGCTGAAGTTAATTAATTACATGAGGTCACATGATCTCTTTCCCTGGGATGGGATTCTTTCTGATGTATCCTTATTTAACCTGTTCATGAAAAACTATTTATAAAAACCTTTGATGTGAGATCTTGGAGCCTCTGAAAGCAGGACTGCTCCAATGCATTACCTATTTTTGAGTTAAAAGTGTTCCCTAGTGTTTTGCCTAACCCCCTTTGTTGCAGTTTGATTCCTCTTTCATCTGGAATAGTTGTGGGGTCTTTTCCTCTTTGCAGATATTTGAAAACTTAGCATCTCTCCCCAGCATCCATCTGTCCATACTAAGAAGCAGGAGAAATTTAGAAAAATTTAGAATAGAAATGCACCAGAGCATCTTGACTTTACCGTGAGAGGACAGTGTCAGTCAGTAACACAGGCTGACAGGATTTGGGGCTTATCAGAAAATCAAGATTCTCTGTACTACAGTGCCTCTTGCCAGTATCCTTTACTATCTGACCTTGCATGTGGAGTTTATCTGATGCTATTAGCAGAAGCTGACCAAACTCAACTGTATGTGACTTCTGAGACACCCCAAGATTGCAGGCTGGGTTGTAAATACCATTTCAGCCCTGCGACTTGAGTCAGCAATGAACAAGGGAATACAGGTACAGAGAGTAATTGGACCATAATTTCCATTTAAATGAAACTGCAAGAGTCTGTGAGTTCAGGATATGAGTAGGGTAAGCCCTTGTGTTATAGGAACCAGTTTGGGAGATAGATAAGGGAGAAAATGCAAACAGAACCCATTACCAAATAAACGTGGGGTTTTTTTTTTCTGATCCTCAGAAATTACCACTGCCTTCATTTTTATTCATCCATCACCCATCCATTATCCACATTATCCTCTATCATTGATGCTAGCAGACATGACTTTTCCTTAGCCACTTTAAATCCATACAGGAGCTTGTCTTGCATGCATTCATTTACCATCTTCAATGTTATGTGACGTTTTAAAATCTAAACAGGATCAGCTTATCAGTCCCATTTTTTGTCTGTAGTACTGCCTTTAAAAAAAGCCAGTACATGAGGAATGTACATAAGTAAATAGCTCAAGCTGTTACTGTGTTTCTATTCCACTGAAGTTGTACTTCTTAACAGCTTCATATTTCTCAAAAAAAATTTTTTTGTAATTTTTTAAATTAAAAAAAATATTTTTTTTTATCACTGGTTATTTTTTGGACCTTGTCTGCTTTGGAGGTCAAGTTTAATTTATAGCTCTCCATAATTTCCTTCCTACAACTGTTATTTTGCTTGTTTCTAGTCTATTGATACCTCGCTGTTTCAGAAAGGGTATAAAAGACAATTCCAGGTAGTCCAATAATCTGTCTGTCATCTCTTTCAGGACCCCAAAGCGTGTTTCATCTGGTCTTTGGGCTCTGACTGTTTTATGGATTTCAAATTACACAAGACTTTTCTGGAGAGGTTGCTAATGTCTCCAGTTTTTCACTGTCCACCCCAGGACACATTGTTTTCACTTCTGGCATCTCACCTTCCATTTTCCTTGCAAGATGAAGAATGTGTTTAATTTTTCTGCAATACCTTATTCTGTTGTGAAGTATTTTTCACTGCTCTCCTTTGTTTCAATGCCTCTTCCTACTTATCTTTTGTGTACTTCTGAAATCTCACATTCATTTATTTTTGGTATTTTATTTCCCAATTATCTAGTCAAGATTTTGTTATAATCACCTTTTCCTTGACTAAAGCCTTTTTCCTTGTATGTCTCAAATGACTTAATCCTTCTGTCAGCAATGTATAACTTCATAGGTCAGCTTACCAGACTTTTTTGTTTTTAATACTTTCTTTTAAAAAGAATAATTAATTGCTCATGAAAGAGGCTGAGGTGACAGAGGATAATACAAGACTAGTATAGGAGTGCAGAAACATCAGAGAATTGATTCCTGTGCCCATATCCACAGCAGAGCACACAGGCAGACCAGAGATGGGTTGCTGGTTGCCATGGAAGGGATGGATGGGGACAGCAGACAGCACCCCCTGGCATGCCAGAACTGTTGGGGTGCTAATTAGAGCAGCTCATAGAAGGGCCAGACCTTTTAGCCATCTGTGTTAAGGTACCCAGCACCTCTTTCAACCACTTTCCCTTAATTTGGCTGTTAGCTGTGGTATTGTTTACAGTGTACTTGATCTGCATCATTGGTCCTGCTGCACTATTTGAAACACAGGATTAAACACAGCTTTGATAGAGTCATATTTGCAAACATGAGTAAATAATATGCATGAACATATGGGCAGTATCTGGGATGCAGAGCCAGTAAGACTTGCTCACGGGTCTTGTGGGGTGTGAGAGCTTGGGTAACTTCAGTAAAAGCAGCTAGGGACTAAGGGGTATTTTTCTGTCAGGGATAGCAGGCCTGCCTTCAGGATTGCTAATCAGCATCTCTTACAGCTTGATCCTGAGCTTTTAATCCAGTTTCCAATCCTGGTGATATCAGCCCTGCCCTGAGGTAATGGAAAGAGAAGGATCAGCCCGTTGCTATCCCGTGACAGAGCACGGTACCGCGGAGGCTCTTACACTGAAACCGCTGTGGCACGGTATCGAGGACAGCAGCGGGGCCTCTTAATGAGGATTTTATTCCCCTTTGCCATGCCATTTATAATGCAGCAGTCTGGCTAAGCAGCACTGATAAGCTGGGTGGTTTGGCCCATGTTTAATACTAATCCTCATAAAACTGACTCTCAAGTAATTGATAATTAAATCCCTGAACTGCTGTGATGGACTGCAAGTTTTATGAGTGTGTTAAGGGTTTCGTTAGCTTTACGTTGTGCCAAGTAAAAGTAAAATAATGCTGAGTGCTCCCTCCAGTGTGATCTCTAAGTGTGATGCCTAAAGTGTGGTTGGATCAGTGATCCTTCTTCATCGGTAGGATGTTGGACATGTGGTGGCATTGGCTGCAAGTGCCTTATTAAGCAGTGCTGCTCCTTCGGTGGTGCTTTGCCTCGGGTGGGTCAGACAAGCAGCCTGACTGTAAGAAAAAGGGTTCTGCACAGTAGGTAAAATAAGAAGTCACAGAATTGTGATGTACTTATAGGTGCCATGGAGTCTCTGAAAGCTTAATATTTGTTTATTTTATGTAAATAGACTCTGCTCTTTCTATGGGAAACTTGTAAGTCAAAACAAGCATTGAAGCAACTCTATCTATAACATGTAAAATATTAATATGTTTTCCTTGGTTATAAAGACTTCTTGAAGCAAGTATGTTAGGATTTACATTCATTAGCTGGTTATTTTGATGAAATAATGTCTCATTTTGAAAAGTATAACAGAGATCTCATCGTTAAAGCTTCACTTTAATTATGCTCATTAACTTAACTTAATTCTACATTTTTCTGTAGTGTTTTGGGGTATTTTTTCCTCAAAGAGCGAGTTAATGAAATGTTACTTCCTTATCACCTCTCTGTGTATTAAACTTGTCAGTCCTGGGGGTCTAGCTGCTCCTCTCATTTCTAAGCAAGTCAGCTTTCATTGAAGACAGAATTTATCTGTAAATATTTGTCATTCCTCGGACAGACACAGATATATGCATATATTTGTGCCTTTGAATACATATAAAGTATTTAATCTCAAATGCCACAATATGTCTACAGCTTTTTCCCAACAGGAAAGCTTTATTTTCATATTTATTCTCAGGAATAAACAACGTAATAGTGACCTATTAATTGAACATGTAAATTAGATTTGATGATAGAAAAGAGGTTTTGAGGTAACTTCCTGAAATACTCCCATACTGCTACTCCAGCTCTGTCTGTACTTGCAGTCAGAGGTACTTGGATTTGAACTGGCAAGCTTCTTAACTGATTAAGGAAAGAGGGACAAGAGAATAATTCAGAGAGGAAAATGTTCTCTGTCCTCCACTAACCTGCAGAGTTTTCAGTTCACACTCTCTATTTTGTTTGGGAGAGCAATCTGACTGTACTTCATTTAAAAAAAAAAAAAAGTTTCAAAGGGACACACACACACTTCCTCATGATTTTTTTTTAAGGACATTGTCATCTTACTTGAGACATTGCCATCTGCCACCTCTCTGCTCCAGTTACTGTGTCTTCAAGGTACTGAACCCCATCATATTAGCAGGCTTGTCTATATGACAGTTGTACCAAGCTGTCATTTGTAAGAATGGTATGTGGAGCAATCTGGGTGTAGGAGCAGGCAAATGCTTCCTACCTTGCCTCCTTCCTGCTCAGAGCCAAGCATTGTCCCTGGCTGGACATCCACAGCCCTTCTGAGCAGCAGGGGCAGATGAGATGCAACTCCAGTGCAGAGAAGTGTTCTGGCTGCTCTGGGCTGCCAGTGGAAAATGCAATGAGTGAGACTCATGCATGGATGATTCCTGTGCTGCAAGTTTTTGAGGGATGCCGTGCTTTTCACAGTAGCTGTCAAGAGAACACGGACATTTGCAGCTTGAATGAGCTGTGAGATGACAAGTTCTTGGGGTGTTGAGAATGTGCTAACCAGCCTTGGTTTGCCTGGGAACTGGGAAGGCACAGAGCAGTTTTTGGTGCTTTTAAATCTGAATCTTGAGGAGGTGAGCATTTACTACCATATGATTGTGGGCTGACCCACCAGCAATTAATCAGCGTTCAGCAGTGACAACTGTTTGGCCTTTAGAACTGACCTGTCCGAGGCTTGATGGTGCTTGGGTGAGAGACCATCAGGGCAGCTGGGCTCAACCTGCTCACTGCTGTTTAGGTGTAAACCATTACAGCCTCTGTTTTAAAACCCCTTTCCTCAGTTCTTGTTTGGATAGAAGTTGTTATGTCTGTACAGGGAAATCACAAATGCAGTGGGCACCAGAAAAGATTTCTCACTTGTGTGATTTGTTTTTAATCTGCAAAGATACAAATGGTTGGGTTAACTCTGACCTGGGTTAACTCAGCTTGTATTGTCTCTAACTGATGCAGTGACATTGGAGGTAAGTTCTTTACCCCAGATTTCCCAATATGCAATGAGAATAGTGATGTTCAGATCATCAGTAAGTGAGAGAAAATGGCTTTTCATTATTAAAGTTTAACAGAAATGCTGGTTAAAAAAAAATTTAAAAAAGGGAAAGCAAAGAAAATGAAAAATCTCTACAACCAGATAACAAAGACTTGCCAAGTATCCCTGAGTTACAGAGTTTTAAAGTCTTGAACTGCTACTCTTTTTCATAAGAACATATCTGTATAACTCATTTCTTTAATTTTTCATTCATTTCAGCTAAAACATATTTCAAATTTCACAGCGAAATTACATGAAAGTTGCTTTTTACCCGTGCTCGAAGATGCAATTCTTGTGCAGTGGGGATGCGTTAAGAAGTGAAGTTCAGACTTTTAACAAAGTCTCCCCAGGCACATCTTGTGTCAATCAGTCACTAACTCAAAATGTTTCTATGTTTCTGGGTGGGAACAGCTTGAAGTGTCATAGAAAATCACTTGTGTGCATACAGACAACAATACTTAATTCTATAATTAGCTGCAGGCAGTGAGACCACTAGAAAGATTTTGAAGCTTATTTTGGCAGATTTTCATTAAAATAAAAGCTGCTCATTAAAATAACTTTTGTTTTGAACTCCCAGACCTCGTTTGCAGGACTACTTCTATACTTTTAAGGAACAGAAATAAAGCAAAAAACATGCATGAGAAAACTTGATGAAGTTTGGAAGAGAAAATATATACAATAGGCTGGTGTCTCACGTATTTTAATGAGAAAGAATTCACAAAATTACTTAGCTTTAAGGATTTGAATGCATCCCTAATGAGGATAATGTCCTGCCCCCAGGTCCTCATGCTACAGAAGAACTGGATTACAAAGAAGAGAAGTGAAAAATAATTTAAGGATGATGATGAGTTCAAGATGCAAAATATTGTTAGTTCAGGGGCAATTGGAATTGAAGTCATAAACTAGAAACACACAAAAAAAGTATGAGAAAAAAACCACTGAATCCTCTGCCCAAGTCTGGAAGGATGACTTTGAAGAAAAGGTAAAGATGATTGGGCAGTTTGTAACCAAATCCTTTTGGTTTTAAGGAAATTCTTCTTCTTCATTCATGGTGCTTGGTTACAAACTGTAGAGAGCTGTCAGTGTGGGGACTTGTGGGCATCCCTGTAGCTGAGCTGGGGACCTGGGAGTCTCAGGTGAGCCACACTGCCCTAAGCCAAGCACATTTGAAATGTTTTTTAAATAAAGCCATTTCTGGCTTTATTCCGCTGCCCCAGTGGAATTTCCCCTGTTTTGTTGCAGGAAGTCTGTGATATTTATAGTTTGTTGCTGTAAAATGGAAATATCTCTCCCTTCACCTCAATTTTCAGAGATGCTTCGGAAAAAGAAATCTCAGCTTAGGTAGTCCAGGTGCATTTTTTGGAAACCTGTAAAACCCATGAGAGATAGTCCCATACCTTCTCCCTGCTGCCACTGAGCTGGGCAGGTTCCTTGCACCTGCAGCTGCTCACCATGAGTGCTCGTCTCTCCTTCACATCTGGAGGCTGCCTGGGCTTGGTCCCTTCACTGGTGCAGCCCATGGAGTATTTTGCAGTGGGTAGGGAAGAAATCTTGGCTTTGGAAGCTGTCTGGGTGCTTTGCAGCCAGCTATAAATCAGCTGCAGTAGACCACTGTCAAAGCAGCACTGCACAAACCTGGCAGTGAACTGATGGTGACCATCACTGCCTCTCTCTTCTCTGTGCTAATGTGCCTGCTCTGCCCTGCACCTGCCCCTGGAACCCATGGCTACCTTTGAGCCCCTCTTGACAATATCCAAAGGAAGCCACATTCAGGATCAGAGTCCAAAATTGCCTCTGCTGGTGCCAGGGATGGGGAGTGAATGGGGATTTTAATAGTCTTTTATTACTCACTATAGATATTTGTTATTTTTGTTTGGGTTACTCTGCACAGCATGCACTTCTCTGGGCCGGCCATGGTGCTGCAGACATCCATCTCCTTGTGTCTTAATAAAGAGCTCAACCTGGGGAAAGTGGGTACAAAAATGCATTTTTAAGAGCCTAGAGTATATAAATTGTTTTATTCATTGAGCAAGGAGCATTTTTTTACATCTTTGCAGGAATGGGTTTTACAGGAGAACAAAACTCTTTTTAGCTTGGTGTTACAGCTGTTTGTGTTTCAAAAGGAAAGGCTTAGTTACATGAAACAAAGCTGAGCATTAGTATTGTGATGAGGTACACAAATATCTTCCAAAATCCCTGTAACATTTTTCTGCTCAAAGGAGTTAGTCTTGCTTTCTCTAAAGTCTTCTCAAAGTGAAATGCTTCATTAAAATTAATAAGGCTGTGACCTACATAGTTTACAAAAGAATTAAATACTGCAATAATATGACCATATTCTTACTGTGCAGTTAATTTGTATTTTTTTTTATACTATGAATGTTTACTTCTTCCTTTGAAGTTTGTGTAGGGTTAGTGTACAAATAGTGTTCACTGAATAAGAACAGAAAAAGGGTGACTTTGTGGCCTTTTCTGTGGCCTTTTCAGAATAAGTTGATAGCTTTTAATGCTGCCTTTTCTCCTATCCCATTGGTCCTAATTAAACACTCTAGCATCAGATTTTGGAAATTGTTGTTAATATTTTTTTAAAAAATATGTATTTTTGCTGCGCAGAATTCCACAAGGAACAGGAGTCTGGTATTCTCAAATCTAGGAAGAAAAAGCTCAGTCCAAATTGATGTGCACTTGGGGTCTAGAGTCACTTGGTATCCAGACCTTCCAGCCAAAAGTAAAATTTAATCTTTGCTCCGTGACCTTGAAGGCAAGACTGCCATGATCATGGGCCTTTGGCGTGTGAAGGAAAAGAGGAGCATTTGTAAACTGGGTTCTGTATTTGCCTAGCAAAGTTTGCCTGAGCAAGAGCAGCAGCCTACAGGTCAGGACAGAAGCTGAAGATGGGTGAGTGGTTAGTATCCACAGGCAGGCATCACAGCTGAACTGCTGCTGTGGTCTAACTCCAGGTCTTACAAACCAGCTACTGGCACTTGTCTGAGACCTGGTGGATGTCACTCATGGGCTGATGTCTTAGCAAGGAGAAGTCCACCACTGGAAATGGCCAGTGGTATGTTAGAAAAGTAGGACTTTACAGGTCATGTCCTTGTTCCCAGGCTTGGCGCAAGAAAAGGGATTTTTTTTTTTTAGTGGAATTTGAAAGAAGAACTTCAAAGAAGTGTTTCCTTTGAAATACAAAGAAGTTCTGTGTCCTTGAAGAGGATTGTTGCTGGTCTACAATACTTTCCAAAATTGGAGGTTGTGTGTACCCTGTTTGTCTCTGTGAGTTTTTTTTAATTGGCACACAATAAATGTAAAATTAGAGAGTGATACAGCATTGAAGAAGATAACATTAAAAGAGATTCGTAGCAGTGTTGAACTATGTTACTTTGCTGGAAGTTTGAGTTATGCCCCATGGGTACTTGGCACATTTCACCTTTTAAAAATTATTGTGACCTGTAATTTTTTCCACCAAATGTCTTTTCAATGCAGCAAAGAATAAGACATCACTGCAGTCTGATCAGCCATTTAAACTTGCATTCAGTCTTAGTACTGCCTTTATGTACTTGGGAGATACAGGTAATGGTCTCACAGTTAACTTATTTAACAAAAATTTCCTTCTTTTTCCTTTTTTCAGTTGATCTTAAGAAAGGATCATGTCCGAGTGCTGCAAAATCAAACCTGCCCAAGCCCTGCTCGTCTGGACTTCGTCCCCCAGGTTATTCACGGTTGCCAGCAGCTAAGCTGGCCGCATTTGGGTTTGTCAGGAGCTCAAGTGTGTCCTCTGTCTCCAGCAACCAGTCCAACGACAGCTCTCAGAGTGACCCCAGCAGGACAACTAACCGTAAGTCCCAAAAGTGCCCTTCTTTCCAGAGGGATATGAAACAGATGTGTTCCAGAATTGTCCAGACTGTAGTTTCCATATAGTGCAGAACTAATGAAATCTGTGCAGTACTCGCTAATCTCTTCTGTGCCACTGACTTTGGTTTGGTATCTTGATTGGCCAGTGAAGTTAAAAAAAATATGAATAATAATTATTAAATATTAATAACCAAGCATTAAATTCTAACAACTATTTAAAATATTAATAGTAACAGATGAATAGGGCCTGAATGTTGAGGAAGTTGTTTTCTCTGCTACAGAGAAAATTTCATTAAGAGTGAATCTGAGGCATTCTTTCTTGCATTTTGTTTTTACCTGGAACATGCCTTCTTACGAGCTGAAATAGTGAATAAACAGAGTGAACTGTGTTTGGCAAGTGAACAGCAGCCAGTGCAGAACAGGACAAATATTATCTAAAATAGGAGATATTTTCTTTCTCATCTACTTTTCTTCTGCTTCTTAATATTCAGTATAATAAATTCAGCCAGTGATATGAAAAATTGAGCCAGTGATATGAAAGAGATCAGGACTGATATCGTAGTACATCTACCAGACTTTGAATGATCCCCTGACAGAAATGTCATTCCAAATCCTATTTTCTGCAAAGGCTGTTAATTTTATTAAGTACAAAATAATACCCACCGGATTCTGCAGCCCTTGGGAAATGTGCACATGCCCTGGGCTCAGAGCAAAAAGGGGGATTGAGGGATTTTCATGCCCGTTTTTCTTTGAAGACTGGATTGAGCCTGAACTGTGTCAATATCAAAGCAAGTGGTATCAGCCCAAGAGGGGTGCAGACAGGGCCACCAGGTGACAAGAAGCAGCTGAGGAGACAAGATGCTGCAGGCTCCTAAATCTTTCACTGTTTGTATTAATTTGAAAATAATTAAAATAAATACAATTAATATAGTTCAAAACCCTAAGGATTTTTTCTTTCCCCTTTACATGGGGTGATTGAAATGCAAAAGACTAATGTCAGCAGGGACTTTTAACTTTTCCAATGCCCCCAAACATGCCTGTATCTTCTTTTACTGTTGGACTGATCACTCATTTTTGGTTATTTCCTAATAAACTTTACTTTGAGGTCAGTCAGCCTCTTTCGCTTTATGCTTTTACCCTACATTTATGCCTTTGGAAGACTTCTCTTTTTATCTGGTGTTGTCACCTTTTAGTCTTTATTTACATAAAACCTGTGTTAAGGGCAGAATTATCTGATTAGATCTAAACTATGTCTCTGCAAGAATTATTGTTGTTTAGCACTTTCAGGTGTGAATCTGAAAAAAATAACATCTGTAGGTACAGCACTATCCTTGAACACACCAGATGTATACAGGTTCATACAAATCTAAAACCAAAATACTCCAGGCTGCTGAATTTGAATAAATTGATTTCTATTAAAAAAACTGTGGAAGAAGCATTAGCAGTCTCAGGCATAGAAAGTTACATCTGATTCTTCAGTTCTCTTAAAAGAAGTTGATTTCATTTATCTATTCTGGTGTATTTTTATATTATCTTTGTACATTAAGCCCATAAAAACTGAAACCACATTCCAGTCACTGGAAGGACATGGAAGCATTTGGTTTTAGCTGACTCAGCTGAGGGTGGTAGTTGGGATCAGGATGATGTAACCATCTTGTGCATATTACAAGATCAGTTTTGATGGGTATGAAAATTACCCAGGGGAAGTGTTCTGCTTGTACGAATTCATGTAGAGATGAGCTCAGCCCATCACCTGATGAAAAACAGCATCTATAACTTTGCTCTTGCTGCCAAGTTAGATAACTCATGGAAGCTGTTGGGGAGTTTCCCTCCACCTCCATATGAGAGCAAGAAAATGAGCCCCTCCCAAGGGTCATCTCTCTCACGTGGCTCAGACATGCTCAGCTGTCTGGCCCGGAAGTCTTTTACCTGTCTGTAGTTCCAGAAGGATAGTGCTTCCTCCTGGACAAAGGTGAGGGAAGGAGAAGGTGTGTTGCCAAGCAGGTGAGGGCACATCTGGTGTTTAGGGTAAGTTGGTAAGTCATCACACAAAGTGACACCTAACATCACCTGCTTGCTTTGATTTAAAGACAACGGGACTCCTGTTCATGGGGCAGATAGGTAGGAAGAAAAAATGTTTCCTCACTGTTAATTTAACTTTCATAGAAATGTTATCTGTATGAAACTTGCCATCTTTTTCTATTTATAGTCTGTGTGCCAGCAAGAGTTAAATTAGTTGCCCAGCACCCAGGGAGCACAAATTAGCTGGTTTCCATTCTACTGCAGCTTATTTAACACAGAGCAGCAGTGCACTTCAACATGCACAGAAAAGATGTAGGGGAGAGGTACTGGCTCAGGAATCTTAGCATGACATATTATTTCTTCCCTTCACTGTCTGCTGGAAGAACAGTTTTATTTAAATTAAATAAATAGCTGATTCTGTAGCTACTACCTGAGATCATGTCTTTGACTAAATCAGGTCTCCTAGAGGGCAAGCAAAAGCTTTACTGTTAATTTCCTAGCTCAGTAGGGTAGAAAAATGCAGAATTATCTAGCTTTAGAAGTCTTCAAACACACATAACACAATTTTCTATTTAAGCAGCATCTCTGCATGTCAGGGAGACAAAAGTAGTTGATAACATCTTACCCTACAAGTGTGCATTTGTTATAAATAGAGGAGCGGCTGCTGTTGCAAATCAAGGAGCTCATTTCAAAATCATAACATTTTGTAGGTTACTAAAAAGCCAATGACTATGGCTAGGTGAGAGGAAAACACTGCTTTATTTTAGGGACAGAGTGTTTTAGGGTAAGCTGATTCTTTAAAGAACCCTGGTGAGATCCTGTTCTTGCTTTTCTTTCCTCTGCCAGATGTCTTGCTAGTTCTGCCTAAACACATTTCTTTTCAGAAGTCCCAGCTAGTGTCTCTGTCTAGGGAGTAATACCCACTTGTTTAGAAAAAGGAGACGTGATGTTTGTGTTGAGGGGAAGTTTGTTAATGGAGCTGCAATGTGGCAGCTTTGTTCTTCACCAGATTTCCCCCTTCCTGTGACCCCTCTGAAAGCAGTAAGCCTGGATGTGCATGGAGTCTGTGCTGTGCTTCTTGGTTAACTTTCTGGTGATACCTCACATATTCAGATTGACACAATTAAATGGATTTGAAGCTGTGGAACTGTGCTCTTTTCCCATGGTGAGACAGGACACACCGCTCAGTACTTGTCTGCTTGTCCTCAGGTCTTTCCTGGAGTTCCATCCCAGGGTTGTGGGTATCAGCCAGGCTGATCTTTGCCAAAACCATGCCAACAAGTGACAGTCTTGCCACCAGCTGCTAAACAGGATCAGTCGTAATGGGGCTCTGCTCCTATGAGGTCCTGCCCAATTTTCTGTTGAGACAGAAGGGGCAGCCTCTGGGAAAGCCCAGGCTGAGGCTCCACTCCTGGTCCTGCTACCAGTACTCCACAGATCTGTTCTGTGGCACAGATAGGTTTGTCCACTAATATCACTAATATCTTTGTTCAAGGTTACCTGAAAATTCAAATTTAGCCCCAGCTCTGGTGTACTTCTTTTGAGGTTTTCAAAAAATGCCGGATATTGTAAACCATTATTCTTGATTTAGAAAAAAGGAGTGTTATACATCTAAAAACTTGTTGCTGGTTTACAGTCTAAATTGAAAAATTGAGATACTTCAGTCTAAGAAGAGTGTGAATGTATTCTGCAAAATATGAGAAAAAGTGAATGACTAGAAACTCATGTTAAAGTTAAAACCACTATGATTTGGAATGGAGAGAAACAATTGTGTAAACATAAAGAGAAATTTCCAATTTAAACAACTTGTAACAAAATACTTTGTGGATTTTCTTTTGGAGTTTTAAAGGCACTATAGGGAAGCTTTCCCTGTGTCTGCCCCAATACAATTTGCACGAGAGGTTCACAGTTGTGGAATGTGGTTCCCAGTACTATCTTGTGATTCTGCAGTGAGGTAACAGTGCTCAGACTGTACCTTCTGTTTCACTGGTTGGAAGGGCTCAGAGCTCTCTTGCCTGTATCTGTATTTTGAGTGACCATCTGAGTGTCCTGCTCACACAATTGGCTTTATGTACTTCATCAGCATAGACTGCAACTTGCTGTAGGTACCACTTGGGAAAGAGTTTGCCAAGCACTGTGGAGGAATTTGATGTGTGAAGGATTGGAAGAAGGGTGGATTGTTTAGAATGAGTTAAGGTATGCTAACTGCTAGGAGATCAGGAGATGGAAGAATGTCGGTATAACACTAGGAAATACTTCATAGTCATAAGGTCTACTAGTCTGGTAAATAATCTTCCAACTCAAGCATTGAAATCCCTGTTGCTTAAGATTCTTTAAATAGAACAATGGCAGGGTGTTTGAGGCAACGACGTGCTAGACTAAAAGACATAACGCTATTCAATATCTACCCACAGCTCTGAGTGCTGAAGAAATTTATTCTGGGAGTGAGCAAGAAAATGGTGATGAATATTTCAAAACTTGTTTTAGGATCTCACAGCTATTGTTTTTGTTAAAAATGATAGAAAAATGAAACTGTGTGTTTTATTGATGTAAACCTCCGTGATCCTTTCTTCAATATATATATTTCTCACTGGTTTTTGACCTTGAACTGCCTGGCCTTGCTAAATGTTGAATTTCCATTCTAATAAGCAACAATGTCAAAGCGTCAGATTCAGGTGGGTGGAGAAATGAAGAAAGCACAGAAGCCTTGAATAGATGCCTAATTGCCTCCAAAATGGGTAGAACATCCAAAATTGTCACATGGTAGACAGGTAAACCAGTTGTTCTTTAATACACAAGTATTATGTTAATATGAAGAATTTCCTGCATGAAAATACTTTCCAATCATATTTCTCTGGGTGATTTTCTGTTCAGTTTTCTACATGACAGATTCAGGGTTTTTTTCCCTTCTGATCTTGTTCTGATATTAATGCCTTGATGGAAGAATCACTTTATGCCATCATTTCACTGTGAATAGGACTAAAATAGAACAGTATTGAGATTCTCAGCTTTGTGGGATGAAGCATCTGGAAAAGTGCAGCATGCCAGCCAGGAAGAGCAAGGGCTATAAGACATTTTAGCTGCCTTTACTTAGCAGCATTTACTTTTCATACTCAAGTTGCTAATGATGGGGGGAAAAAGATTCTAATAATTACTTGGGGGTGTGGGCACAGAGGTTTCTCTCTGTTTGCAGAGATTGAAACAACAGTGCTGAAGTATAAGTTGGATATTAATTTCAGAGGGGTTTAGATGTGGTGCTTGTGATAGCATTTTAAATGTGGTATTATTTTAATAGCTTAGATAATGTCTTTGCTATCTTCAATATTACCTCTTCAAAACACATAGCAGAGGGGAACAGTTCCACATTGGAAGGATCTTACCACCTCTTGTAGAGGCAGGAAGATCAAGCTGGTTTGGAAATGCAGAACTGCTTTTATATGAAGATGCCAACCTGAAACATTTAAAGGGTTTTCAGTTTTGCTGAGCTTAAGTTTGTCGAAACTGAAGAAATCCATGAAACTCTGAATTCTGCAAAGCTGGCTTTTTATGAGCAAAGAAATGTTGAAAGAACTTTGCCAAGCTCTTGTGCCAGCTCAACTTGAGTGCTTAATCATCATGTTTGTTATTGTTATAAAGTGCCATATAAAATCTGTGGTTTTAGTGTAAGAAGTCCGGTCTGGGAGATTCTGCGTCTGTGTTCTAAAATTGTCCTGGCTCATACCCGGCAGCTCCAGTTCCAGTTTTTGGCACTTATTTCTGTCTGGCTTTTAAAAAGTGGCTGAAATGATCAACCTCACTTTCCTGTCTGTAAAATGGGGTGGGAGAGTACAAACGTTTGTGCAAGTATTGGGTAACGGGACGGCAAGGAAGAAACAGATAGCGACAAATCCTCTTTCCTGGCCCATTTCCACACAGGATTATTTGACTGATTATGTGCACCTAATTTAGTCACAGTGACTCTTAGTGTTTAATCTGCAGAGGGCAAAAAGTAGTTCAAATCACTTGCACACCAGGCTGCCAGACACCAGTTTCACTGGAGAAGGCACTGCATTGCCCCAGCAATTAGATTATTCCCAGTACAGACACCCAAGGGGTCTGTGTTCTTTAACTCTGCGGGAAAATGTTGATTCAATGATCAGTGTGGTGGATGTAGCTACTTGTGGCAACCTGCTTGGTGCCCCTATGCTGGGAGGTTTCAGCAGCCCCTTATTTATTTTAAAGGTGTCCTGTGGTTGATTTTATGCTTCCTTGATCAATTGGAGATCATGGCTACTTTATTTATTTGGGGTATGATTAACTTAAATAATTTTTAGAGGGATACAAAGAAAGCAGCGAAGCCATTTCTGAAACAACCTTTTTTTTTTTTCCCCATCTTTATATCACATTTTTTAAAACATCTAGTCTTCAGTGATCCTGAGGGGTATCCCCTCTGGTAGGGATGTGAGAGAGGCATGAGGAAGAAGAGAGCTGATAGTGCAGTGTGAATTTTACAGTCTGGGGAAAAACCTTGGTCAGTCCAGAGCCAGTAACAGGCACAAGCACAGCACTCATCTTTCTGGGGACACTCAGCACTTGGAACAGTGGCACTTAAAGTGTCCTTTTGAAAATATGAAGACAAGGAGCAGCTGGAACATGTCTGTCACATCCAAATTGAAACCCCTCTTAAGACCAGAAAACTCACTATAAATTGTCTCTTTTTCATACTCTAATCTTCCTATTCTATCTGTTGAGGGGGGAAGTACTCGTTTAGAAGTGAACCCTGTGGGTATTCATTGAAATGGATTAATCTTTTAATTTAGCCCAGAGAAAAATTAAGTAATAAAGCTTTGAAGAAATGAGAGCTCATCCGTTTCTCTTTTTCTTTTTCCTTTTTTTTCCCTAATTTTTTTTCTCCCCTTGCCTTCTAACAGAATCACAGTAAAAACCTTCATAGTCTCCCACTAATGAAGTATGACCTTGCAGGACTTTAGAGAAACTTTCTACTTCACTGTATTTCTCTTTTGCATTTCATTTCAGTTTATGTATCAATATTTTAAAAGGGTTGATTTTGGATGTCTAGCTATGGGGCTTATCACTGGTATATTCCACTGACTTCATCTCCAGTTTTTGTGCTTTCTGAAATTCAAGCCTGTGGTAATCTAGATGCATTCAACTCTATAAAGATACATCTTCAAAAAGCACCACATATTGCTTCTGGTGCAATTCTGCATTTTGCATTGTCTGTGAGGTTGAAGCCAGTGAGCACAGTGAGTCATTCTGGCTTTGAAATCTTTAAGTAAATCAAACAGTTGCCTGACTGAACCAATTACTGTCAGTGACAAAAATCATTACAGACTCTATGATAATAGGCTTTCTTCCAAAGATAACTTTTCCCCCCCAAAAAAATAAGTATTAATTTGAAGATACAAGAAGTTTGATATGGTAGTTATGAGCCAACTTTGAGTCACAGTGAAACAAAGAAAAATACCTGTGTAACAGTTTGGAGTTATGTAAATTTTGAAAGTATTTTTTTAAATTATGTTTTCCCTTGTGTGATTTCTGCTTAGGGTCAGTGAGGCTGTTAGCTTGTTTTCCTAAACAAGAAGCAAATAAGCTTGAGGTTCAGTGTTTCTTTGATCTCTTTCAACAAGGACCAAATTTTAAAAGTGAAACTGAGATGATCTCCTTGCAATCACATTGTTAACAGCTGTAGCCAAAAGTGAAGTGTTGTGAATTTGTCACATACACCATTCAATCCAATTGCCTTGCCAGCAATAAACAAGACCAAAGTTACAAGTCCTGTAAATATGACTGGCAAATCGCATTTACACCAAAAGGTTTCAGAAAACAAAACTGTCCTCTTTATAGAACATGAAAAATCAATTATCAAAATGGTACGCTCTTGCAAAATGAAGTGTGGATAATGAACACAAACAAATGGGGATTTGGAAAAAGCCTGTAAACTGTCGCTTTAGGGATGGAGAGTGACTGATTAGTCGAGGAGAACCATGGTGGATTAGTGCAGGTACGTATTAACAGTAGAGCAAAGGAAGACAAACTTCAAAGATGTTTCTAATCTTTGATCCCATTAGGAATCCTGCAGAAGACTTGTGAATTCTAATTTAGTAGCGTGAGAAGTGTTACAGCCAAAAGAGTGCAGCACTATTTTTAGAGGAAAAACTTTTTCCATGTAGAGGTTGGGGTGGAATATCACTCATGACATTTTTTCCATCACACTAAACTAGTCCAAACAGGTTAAAATTGAGGTCATTTATTTAAGTCTTCCAGGTGCTTCCTTTATCTTTAATAAAGGATGGATTAGCATCTTTTGCAGCTTTCATTATTGCCATGAATCTGTTAGTTGTTATCCAAGAACTTGAAAATTGCAGTTTAAACAGCTTCCTTCTGGCTTGCTGCTTGGTGATCTCTAGAGGCCTGGACAAGATTATGTGAGGCTGTAAACAGCTCAGAATGTAGTGGTTCTTTGTCTTGTGACAAGTGTGAGATCATAGGCTTTCAACTTGGGACTTCCAGAGTTAATTTAAATGCTAGAAGAAAGCTGACTAAAGTCTGAAACAAGTAGAACCACTACTGGCAGAAAAATGACAGACTAAGACCCTCCAACCAAGAACACTGAGCTGAATAAAACAGGAACAATTGCACAATCTTTTCCTCCGTAGTGGGAGTTGCTGGAAGCTGTGGGCTGTTGGCACACAGGACATCAGTGACACCACCATCAGCAGGAGCAGACGTTCAGTCCCTTGGAGATGAGCCCAAGAAATAGTGGTATGCTTCCCATGGGGCAGCTTTAAGGGTCTACCTGTGGAATTGGTGTGGTTGGAGGAGAAAGGTGCTGCCATTTCTGTGGTTTACACACACGCCTATGACTCTCTGTTCCCTGTGGCAAGGAGTCAATTAAGCTGGGCTGCGTGGTGTGAATCTTTGATATGTGCTCTTCCCACCTTCATGATCTCCTCATGTGTCTTGACACAGTGTAAATTGCCATCACTACTTCCCTAGAAGGCTGAGCAGTCAGAAATACTTATGCAGAAATATGTACATTTAGGATGGGAGAATAAAGTGCTCTGATTCAGAGGTGGGAACTGGACCTCGTTGGAAGAGCTGTCAGTGTTCCCATATAAACCTGACATCGGATCGTGCGTCAGTGGGGTTTGTCTCAGACTGGGGCACGTCACTCCCTGCGTGCTGATTCACCAGGCTGCCATAAGGGTACCCTTGTACTCTGGTATTTTAGTGCACACCACCTGCATTGGGCCGTTGGGCATCGAGCAGTGTGTGTTTCTGTGTAAAAAGGTGAAACTGCTAACCAGAGCGCAATGGAGATGGATGCATGCATTGGCCAGCTGCTGATGCCAGTGCCAACATCTAGCAGCACTGATGCTGCACAGTGGTCCTTGGTGAGACAAAACCAGGCCAGATCAGTTAGCTTATGCATGTCACAAACCTTTCTCCAGCTGAACGTGACACCAGTCTTTTCTATTTGTTTTCTAATTTAAAGTAAGCCTCCCAAAGAAGATGAATTCCATTATAGTCCTTAATGAAACTACCACAAAGAAAGAAAATAGCTTCTAATTTGCAGAGAAGAGTCAGGAGACACTCTTCTACCCCACCCCTAAAAGCAGAGAATGAAGTTAAATGAAGGTAAATGAGTTGTCTCCTACCACTGCCACGCATCTCAGAAATACTGTGCATTTCTGGCTCCCTGATTAAGATTATTAGGTGAAATACTGAAGTTCAGTCAGTGATTAACTTCCTGCCTATCCCACATTGCAGTTACACTGTGCTCCTGCCAGCCATTTCTGGAAAGGTATGCACAACCTCCAGAGCAACTGAGCAAAACTGAGTGAGGAATGCTGAGTTTTGAATAAAATGGCATGTCTCAATCAAAACATCTTTTGGCCAAACCTTGGAAACCCTTGTATTGTCTTCCCCTGCTGCTAAACTGTATGGAATAGTGTGGGCTGGAGTTCAGCCTGTGCCCTCAAGAGTATGGTATGATTTTTTGGGTTTAAACAACAGAATTAAAAATGCATCACTTTTAACCAGATTTTTTGTCTCCTAAAAATAAGAATACATAATTTATTTGTAGTTTTTTATAAACTCTTCTGCTCAGTTCTTACTGCACATGAGACAATCTAAGAGTTAATATTACTTTTGTAATCTGAGGAAAGGGGATTTCCCAATGAATGTTATTACAATACTTTAATTTAAACTGAAGGCCTATTTTTAGATGCTTGGATGTGTCCTGGGATAAAACATTCTTTCTCTGACATGTTCTAATGTTGACTAAATGTATTATGTACTGCATCTAGGTATCTAAAGAATTTTAATTGTCTCAGAGGTACACAATAGTGTTTTAGAATTAGGATATTTATCACTTGTCACAGCTTGTAAATTTAGATACAGAACAGGCCTGTACACTGTCAAACTGTGTGGGAAAGAGGAATAGGAGGTAGCGTCATGGTCTCTGTATGCCTTCCAAAGAATAGTTTGGAAGTATGTTCTAAAAATGTCTAAGATGTAGTTTAAAAAGGTGTCGTTTAAAAAAGCTTAAACCCGAAGAAAAGATGCAAGAAAATTTAAAAGAAAACAGCTGATGCTAAGAAACTGTCTCTTGTGTGCACAAGTCAGTCCCACTTCTTTGGCAGAGCGATAGCTGCTCTAAGAAATGTGCTGAATTATGCATGGCTTACCAACAGTCCTGCTCTGGAGCTCAGTTGTGATGGCTTGGGGGAATGTGTGCACTCCTGAACTGTCATCTCTCTATCCATTGTGTGAACCAAAAGTACCTGCAGATAAAAAATTCAGATTAATTGAGAAAAGCCTCCAAGCAGCTCACTAAGTGATAGAAGCTTGCTATCGGTGACAGCTGGAAGATAAAACTGTGGACTGTCATGGTAAACAATTTGCAGCTACGATTTGTTTGGTATTCCCCACTTTGAAGCATGTCAGCTATCGTGTTTAAAAAACAGCCCAACTAGTAAAACTAGTTTAAAACATGAGAGATTTGTATGCTTTAAATCAGACTGACTTTTTCATGGAGCCCACAGTTTTGTAACTGTAATTTTTCACTTTGTTTTTCTTGTAATTGGGTGGACAGTGAACATTTCCCTAAGTGGTGTCTCAGCAGCTGTCATAAGGTGGTTTCTGCCCTTTGCCAGGGTGGTGGGAAGCATCTTAGTAGAGTTGAAGCAAAGCAGCAAGGTCCATTTATAACTTCTCCCTGGCCCATATAGCCAGATATTTGGAGTGAATATCCTGCTTAAATACCATATAATGCCCGTTTATAGGTCTTTAAATGTGGCCATTCTGTTAGTGTTTAATTCCAGCCATCTCTGTTTTGCTGTTTTCTCTCATGGCTTTAGACAGGGAACTCCCTCTCTTGGGGGTGCTGCCCATCACTTGCACGGCACCCAGTGATGATTTGGAAGACTGGTGCTAAATAAGAGTTGTAACATTTGCCTCGACTATAGCAGACACAAAGCTTCACCCTGCTTTTTTTTGCAGTTTGTAATTAACTAATGAAGTGTTTATGTAATTAGCTTTGATAATGCTTCCAGGAAGACACTGCATGCTTGTTTGAAAGTTTACCTCACTGTATAGGTTTTTGAGAGGGAAGTTTATTGGGGAAGAAAGCTCTGCTGGAGTTTTTAGATGTTTTTCACTGGGTGGATTGTAAAGAAGTCAGGGTTTTCCCCAGACTTGAACTTCTGAAGTTTTTGCAACTTCCATTGCCAACGCAAGGTCCTCCCACTGCTTGACACACTGTCCCTCCCTGTCACTTGGAGCCAGGTTGGGTGTGCTGGCATCTCTCATGGGCAGCTCGGGCTGGCCGAACCAATTGTGGTGGCTAAGCTGACACCATGGCTCGGTCCAAAGCTCAGTCACATTAGCCCTGTGAGCGTGCACAAACTCTGCCTGTGGCTAACGAGGCCCTGCTGCCTCTGCCTGTGAGTGTGGGGGCGCGGAGCCGGCTGCTGGTGCCTTTGGACATCTCACCCTCTCAGCTGCAGTGCTCAGAATATGAGCATCCTGCTGCACCAGGAATGCAGCTGAGAACCAAACACCCTCAGCTTTCTTGATCCCTGTCCTTGGCTTGGCATTGGACCTGATAATATTAATACAATTTTGCCTTGAGAGTGGGTCGCGAGATGTAGGAGCCTCCTGCAGTAAAATAAACTAGGTCGGTACAGCACTTGGTGTGCTTCATGTCCCCCAATATAAGTGCATATTCCTGCATAGCAAGTAGTATGTCATTTACAGCATTGTGGTTTCACTTAGCATAAATTTATTCAAATTTAACTTCTCTTCAGCATTAGCTTGCAGACCTGGCAATAAATGAGCCACCGTTGACTTTGGACTTTTGTAGCATTCTATTCTGCTTTTTAAACTATGCAGCTCTGGCAACATTTTAGCAGAGATACATGCACAAATCACCTTATATAAATTGCTGTTCATCTGGTAAGGGCTGGGGGGCTTTAGGTTTTACACTTCCCTTCTCTTTTGCACTATTGTCTTGGAGATGAAGCAGTTTTTCTGGTAGTGATTCAAAGGAAATGGATACATGGTATAAAAATTTTCAGAGCAATCTGCAAGTGCTGAGAGATGGGAAGGGACAGCTTAGCTGGGGGTGGCACTGGCACCCCCCAGGAGTCCTAAACTGTCCATGAGCCGCGGGGGTTTTCAGCACAGGGCTTCAAGACAAACTCTCCAAGGACTCGGAGTGATGCGTGGGAATTAAACAGTACAAGTACAGGGAGTAATTAAGGGTTTAAGGATCACTTGCACTCATGCTAACTTGAATAATTGTTTTCATTGGCTTCATAAGGCCTAGTCAGTGCCATATACCTTGGAAGGAGAGGTCTCCAGCAGTCTGCTGCAGCACCAGCTGGGAATTCATATCACCCAGGGAACTTGGGAACAAGGTGTTTCCACTGTGACTGCAAGTGGGAACTCCAACAATAACAGATAAAAAGCAACCTACTTTTTCAAATATCTCACTTTTTTTAAAAAAAGCCCCCACAACAGATTATTAGACACTTGAAGGTTAATCTATATACAGCTGCATCGAGTGCTCCAGTTGGCTGAAGTATGGAGAGCCTCTCCATATTGTAATGTTAGTATCAGCTCCACTGATTCTGTAAAATTGCCTGCACTTTCCTGCTGGCTAAAGGGATGCAGGGTGGTGACAGATTTTAGCATTTCTGTGTTGCATGATATAGCTAAGCACAGAAACCTTTATTTTTGGTGGACAAACCAGTTCTGTTTGGACAAACCGCCTCTTAAGTACAATTTAATACATTGATATTTTTAAAGACATTTCTGTCGAAAGCTGCTGGTAAATGATAATTTGCTTTCTTCCAGAAAACTGTGGGAGGGAGGAAAGTGTTGTGATCACTGCCTTGTGAAAAGGAGGAGCTCTCACATGAGCCATATTGAAAGGTTTACGTGGGATATTTGAAGCCCAGGTGCCTTCTGCTCTCTGAACCTGCTGTGTCCCAGGATACTTGGTCTGAGACCTAGAGACAGGCTTTCTGGGACCACAACAGGGAAAATGACCAGCAGCTGTGGGAACAATGCACTGGATGAGAAGTTCACCAAAACCATGTCAGGGGGAGCATGATAATGCCTCAAGACCGTGTCGGAAGTGTTCTGAAAAAAAAGTCACACTTGGCCACTTGTTCTCAGCTCCAGTGGAAAAAAACTCTGCTTCCTTGGGGAAAGTTTTAGGAGCATTTATGCTTTTATATGAAGTAATGATGTCCCCTCCAGACTTCCTGAGTGGAGGGAGAACTTCCATGGGCGTGTTTCAGCAGTGAAGTAGATATAGTCCTTCATCTCTGTAAAGCTGGCTTTGGCATTTATCATATCAAAGTATTCAAATTTATGAAGCAGTTTCTTGGAGCTCAGTTAGTCCCATGGGTGACTTTTTTACAGAACCAGCAGCCAAGCTGCCTCCTTGTTAAAACTGCACAGGGAAAAGAGAGAACTCTGTCATGTGAACTGCAGGGAAATTAGAGCAGGCTAATCAAAAAATAGCAAAGATGGAAGTTAGACATTAAAGGGGCTTTCATATAGACCACAAGACATGAGCCTAGAAATGTGGTCCTAATGTGTACAAGTAAAAGCATAGCCTGAATGCAGCCAGAAAAGACCTTATTTGATAAGAACTTTTTTCATTAAAAATGGTAATGAGTATGTGTAAGGCATTTCACAAAGCTTTCTCAGGGGGATCAGAGACATGGGGTCTCTGAAAACAGGGTGGCCTGGTGATAAGTCCTTGCTCTTGATGGATGAACAGTAACACTGAGCATGATTTGGGGCAGATTTTCTCTACTGTTGTTTATTACATGTGTAAAGGATGGACCTTGACTAGGAAGCGTGTTTCCTTTATATTTTTTGAAAATAATTCATGATGTCTAACCTATATTTCTCTTGCAAGAGTTTATGCCTGCTTGTCTTGTTCTGTCTGAAGAGGATGCAGAGAATTGCTTCTGCCCAATACACAAACAGAGAATTGTTTCTGCCTAATACATATTTGAAGACTCCTGTCATGTCTCATCTCATTTCCCTCTGCAGAAATGAATCAATCCATGTGCTTCAGCTCTTTCCCATGCCATGCTTTCAAAGACCTCTGATAATTTTCTATTCCTTACCTTTGGACTTCTTCTACTTTGCCTGAGTGTGATTCCCTGACCTAACTAGTTACAGAAAGCTAATATAAATCCCACTTTGTAAAACTTTTCATAATGGAAGTCAATCACCTATCAAGGTCAAGGAAATTAAATCTTTCAGAGTTGATATAAACTTGCCTAAGGATACCAATCAGACAACTGGCAGAGCCAGGGAGATGACCCAAGGCTCCAACTCCCTAGCCAGTCCTTGTGAAGGCTGGCGAACACACTCCCTGCAAGCCTTTCCTCGGAGAAATGTACCAGGAGGAATCACTAAAAGATCTGGACTGCCCCCCAGACTTGTCCCTTTTCTTGCAAGATGTGAGCTGCAGCAGTGCCTCTGGTATTTATGTGCTGACTGCTCTTGGTATGGCATTCACCCAGCTGAACTCCTACAGCTCCAGTCTCTTGCAGGTTGAAGGCATGACAATTTAAAATGTGCTTTATCCTCTTTCCTCTCACCTTCAAAACCTTCCGTAAATGGAGCTGGGCATCCAAGTTTAAGTTCTGTTCAGGTAAATTTGTGTCTTTTAGTGATAGATTAGAGAAGAAAAGCAGAGCATTTTTAAAAAGAAGAGCTGGTATGTGCTGCTTGCTCCAACCAGAGCTCACTTCACCAACTCAATAAAGTAAAACTACAAGTGTCTCTAAAATGAGGTTGTAGGAGAGGCTGCCCAGCATGAGCTGCAATTGCAAGAAATTATTTCTTCTTAATTATTGTGCAGCAGGGAGTACATTAGGATGTTCCACCTTCTCCTTAGCAATGTGATGTTTCCTGAACCACAGCACATCTCAGCCATACCGAGTAAACACATATTTATCTATCTGATTTAAAAATGTTAAAATATTCTAATCGTTATTCAGCTGATCTATACATCTTACCTTTGCAATGGCTCAGGCATGTTCACTTTTTTTTATTGTTTGTTTGGGGCTTTTTTGTGGTTTGGTGTTTGGGTTTCTTGTTTGTTTGCTTTGTTTTTTTAATAAGATACATTTATTCATTTTCTTCCCTGCTCCATTGGAATAGTTTATCTGTAATTAAGATGCAGTAACTTTGTTACTAGTGGAAATCAATGAATTAATTTGATACCAGCAATTGCTTAACCTACCCAATGCCAGAGGGACCCCAGTGCAAGAAAAGGTGTACTAATACTTTATGAACATGCAGCACTTGCACCAGCACACTGCTGATTAAAACACACAGGAGACTTTTCTTCAAAGGATTCTGAATAAAGCCTTTGGTCCTGTTTCCACATGTGGATTTCTTTTATTTTTTTTCATTGTCCTAAATACATTTGTTAGCCTACCTCATTTTGAACTGTAGCTGAAGCTATATTAAAGAAAGATTTTGCATGCATTTAATACATCGCTGAAAACAATCGAGAGTGATATATATATATATATATTTTACCTGATAAATATCTCAGCATTTTAAATCCTTCTGAATCCTTGGACAGTGCTACTTAATCTCTTAAACATGCCCTTATAATTACTGAAGAATTCACACACTGGAGATCTAGTGACCCAGTTGTGCTCTGCCATATGTGGGAATTGATTTGGGTTTTAGTAATCCAAATAATTTTTGAACCCTGTGAACATACTCAGGACTTTGCAAGTGCTAATGAGCATTGCTAGCAAGCTGAGCAAATGGTGCTGTGCAGCCAGAAGCTCTGTGATGGGTGCACAGCCCTGTGCTGCACACAGTGGTGGTGAGCTCTGCCCTTGAAAGATCTTCTTTAAATGTAGCTTAGTTACAAGGAAATGTGTGTGCTGAAACGTGCAGTGGTATCAGATACTATGGCAAGAAAACTGACTGGACATAGCCTGAAAGATTTTAACTCAAATAATAGTTTTTTTCAAATGTAAATCTTCTCTATAGTACAGAAGAAAAGTAGATGCTTTTCCTTCCTTTGAGATGCTGTGGTGGTCCTTATGTGACTTAAACTGCATTTCAGGGCAGCTGCTGTCTCTGAAGGCTTTATTAGTATCACTAGCTACAATCCCTTTCTATGACCCCTTACTTATGAACTATTTCTGTTCCAGAGAGGGAGGAAAAAATTATTATGTATGAAATAATATAAAGTCTAGTATGGATCTCTCCTGAAGCAGTAGAGGTGTGTTTATCAGTATGAATGCATCTGCATAAGTCATCATAAACCCCACTGTAGGAAGCTGTTAAAATCTACTTGCAACTGGTAATAATATGTATATATTTATTAGCAGCTTTTGATGTTTTAATGGCTAGCCTCATAACTAGCTGTGCTTTGAGAGGTACTGTCAAGTTAAATGTTCCTTCTCTATGTTTCAAATGGTACATTGGGTAGTTAAAATGAAAGAATGCAACAAGAAAAGAAGTTGAACTTACTGTTTGGTTCTGCTTACAGTAGTCCAGCCATGTGGATTGATTATTTAATTTCAATTTAATGTGGATTAATTTCAATCAATGTGGATTGATTATTTAATTTCAATTCAATTTCAAGCATCCTACCAGGCATTGAGACGTGTCTTGCACAGCAGCAGCACTCTTTGGGTTTCTGTCCATCCTTAATTCCATTGGTGTTTGCTTAAAAAACTCTTTTGTTTTCTACACCCCATTTACCTGTTCTGTGCACACTTTAAGACCCAACATGTCACTCACCCTGTCCCTGAGTCCCCTTAGCACTGATGTTTCCATGCCAAACAAGTATCCCAAGATGCTGCTGGGGGAGATGAAAGGGGCAGCCTTGTCACAGTGTGATACTGTTTGCATAGACAGCTGAAGGAGCCCTGGATTTTTGAGGTGATAGGCACTTTGGGCTCACTTATCAACCCATCTGTATCAGCACATGGAAGGTGGGCCTTTCTAGGAGCTGCAGAACAGGTGACAGCTGCTAATTATCACATACTGAAGACTTTGCATGGTGAACAAGAACTATTTCTAGAGAAGCAAAATGGTTTTTTTTCCAGGTCCCCAAGGCAACTGACTGTGCTGGACTGGTTCATGGCACTGCAGGTAAAGCCCACCAGGATTGTGCTTGCCTGTTGTGACTGCTGCTGGCCACACCTGTAATAAGGGTACACCTGCCCTGAATATTGCCCTCAGGTGCTTCCTCCTCTGAAGACACATCATAGCCTCCTCCTCCTGTGCCACTGCAACAGTGTCATTTGAGGTTCCTCTTTGGCTACAGGTCAGACCAGGGCTCCTCACTGTCAGGTAGCTCTTGCACCATCTGGAGCTGAAAGCCTCCTCAGAGAGCACTGACTCACCTTGCATAGCACAAGAGTCATGATTGCCATTCCAACTTAAATGTACTTCTTGTGTCAAGGGCAAATAAACCTTTCTTCTCCCATAAGAAGCTTTGGCACTGAATGAGCCCTTTAAGCTAGTTTGCAAATAGCTGCACTATAGGATAGAGAATTCTTCTGGAGAAAAAGGGGAGTTAAATTGTGAGCATATTTACATACAGATAAACGATTGGTTTTTCCTAGGGTCTAGTTCAGAAACCAGAGGTAGGGCAGGGTACTCTGTATTAATTGGACCCGCTCAGTATGCTCATGAGCTTTTCTTCACTCAGAGAAAGTCAGCTCCTTCCAACACTGTCTGAAGTCAGTCACACTGTGCTCAGAATAAATGGAAGTGCAGCCTCTTCCCTTGCAAGAGCCTTAGGGATCTAGGCACAGCACAAGGGGCATTAAAGAACTCCATGTCACATCTTGCCCTCTAAAGCAGGGGAAATATAAACAGGGCTTCTATGCCACAAGGCCCTGCCCTTTAAAAGTACCATAAACAAAAATCAGGACTGTGAACCTTAGAGATCTGCCTGTGAGTGCCAGAGACAGGATGCTGATGTGCACTGGACTAAACACTGCCATGTCAGAGGCATTAAAATGACATGTTTACCCTATATAATGAACTTGAAAGGGTCAGCTCTCCAGCCACCTGCTCAGGAGTGGCTAAGTGTTGTCTGAGAATGCCTGGTTGGGGAATGACTTGTTTGGATAGGGTGGCCTTGACTGAGGGACAGTTTATTATCCTCTGAGAATAAACATATTTTAATTGTGGAAGATTTTGCAGGGTTTTGGGGGGTTTTTTTTCTAAAGAAAAAAATTCCCATCACAAATGAGATAGATGAGCTTTATTGAACACATATTGAAGATAGTGTCTGGGTAAAACACACAAGGAAGATGCTCTGAGGGGGATTCAGTTGTGTGACTGTAGATTTCTTGTGCTGACTTGGAAAAAGCCCAGGAGATCTCCTCCACCTTGTTTGACCATATAATGTCTCCAATGCCATGCAGATGTCACAGGAGCATAAGGATGTCTAAAAATGGCATCAGGACACCTGTGATTTCATGGATGAATCTTATCTCGAGAGAAATTCAGAAATGCAGATCCTGGCACTTGCAATGCTCCCTGTGTGCGAGTTACTCGTGGCTCTAGCAACAGGAGATGTAGCTGTGGTCAGAGAAGCCTGCCAGAGCTATGTGCCTCCTCCTGAAGTCACTGCTGGTTTTAGGCCTCCCTTACCTCCCAGGGCACTTTTTTGTTTTATCTCCTACAAAGAAAGCAAGAGAGTAGTACAGGTAAATAAACTGTTACTCTCTATTGAGTCAGCTCTGATCCATTCATAGCTTAAATTCCAATGCCATGGCTTATCTTTAAAGGTGAGCTATGGATATTGGTTACTCTTGATCTGCCTGCCTTCCACTCTGTTAGCTTTCTGTTTGTCATTGTGGATGATGCACAGCTCCTTCCAAAATTTGTTATTCATCTTAAGCTGTGCATGCTTTAAGGCTGAATCTATTATTTCTCGTGCTGCATGGCACATCAGAGATAGAGCTTTTCTTGTTATGAAAACAGTCATTGCAATCAAGTGAAGATTAATGGAAAGATTATTTCTGTGAGTATCAAGAGTTCCTGTAACATTGCATTTTCCATGTTAATATATTCAGTGACTGGATTACAATACTGCCACCCCCAACTCTGGTATTTTTTTGTCCTCTCTTTTACCCCCATGTACAGATAATGTACTGGGCGGTCATCTCCCCCCAGACAGTTGCATGTAGTAGCAGCATCCTGAACTTCCATACCTGCACATGATGCATCCCACGTAACCAACCCTTCATGAATCATTTGTCCTTTAAAGCATATGTTTTATTCTAGCAGAACATATGGTCTGCCTTGATCTGCCTTACATACTATTTGAAGCAGCCAAGACTCATTCCTAGATGTTTTCTGCCTCATTAGAGTCATTATTGTCTTGACCTTTTGTCAGAACGGAGTCCAAAAGTTTATGTTTTTTCATTCTGAATATGCTGCATCCTTAACAATTATTTTTAATCAGAGGTGTCCCAGCCTTCTTAAATTCCCAGCCATATGTTGCCAAGTGAGGGTGAATCTTGTCAGTTCTCAGGAGAGTTTTCATGCATTTATGTCCCCAGGTTGCCGCTGAAGTTCTTGGGTCTTCTGACATGATGTGAATAAAATTCTGAGAGAATGTTTTCAGTGGCTAGCCTGAAGAGCAGCTGAGGATCTTCTTACAGTCCTTCCTGCTGCAGTGAAGGGTTCTTACATGTCTTGTTTTGCTGCCTCATCTTCTGTAGGACAGGCAGCAGAAAGTGCCCAAGCCTTCACAGGTGTTGGGGATGGATCTGGTGGGGAAACATGTGCAGGGTTGTGATTTCTTCTAGAACTCAGCAACATGCTCTAGTGGGCTAGAGGGACATGCTTGAGCCAGAGGAACAGCTGCTTGCTGTGGAGATGGTTTTGCCTATCCCACAGTGTTTCCTCTGTGCACAGCTGCAAGCCCAAGGTGAGAGCCATGCCAAGGTAGCACTGGATGGCTTTGGAAGACTTTGAAGCCACATCCTCAAAGTCTTTGTCTCTCAGTAACATCAGTCCCTGCTCCTCCTTTTCCTGTCTGACTCTGTAAAAGATGCCTAAATTTGGTCCTTCACTTCTGTTGTGTTGCTTTTATTAAGAGCACCCCAAGTGCAATGCCATTTTCCACAGTGCAGCTGTGGAAGTGTTTTTTAAAGGCCAAAATTACTCATCTCATTTAGCATGTGCCACATACATCTGGCCATACCAGGGCAACCTGGTACCTTCTTGATGAGGGCCCACCCCTGCTGCTGCAGGGACAGTGCTGCAGTGACTCAGGGGCACCAGGAGGCCAAACTACTTGTTTCAGCTACATAGATTGCACAGTGTAAAATCTGCACTGAGAACAAGCTACTTCTCATGTGTTCTGTCTAGCTGCCGCAGTGCCCGTGTGCACGAGCAGTGGCTCACCTGCTTGGGAATGCCCTGAAATCACTGTTGACTTGGTCTGTCCCTGCTGTTCCTCTTACTAATTTATAGTTTATTCAGAAAAAACAGACATTTGACTGAGGTGCCTTTGGGTCTTTTGGCTGGCTTCTATCCAAGTTTGCTTGTCAGGGAGCCTTTTCCTCTGGTGCAATATGTTTGTGCTGGTTGCTAAGCAGATTACCTCCCAGCTGCATATTTAACAGGAGTGAGAATGGTAACACAGAGTTCAGAGGTGCTGGAGAGCAGCATGGGGCTTTTTTGCATTAGGAAACAGTAAATAAAGGACTAAAATAATGATAGCTGCTGCTTCCCAGGATGGATTCTTTATGCATGAAGTCCTTGAGGTTCTGATACTTGCTGTATTTCATGTGGTGTCTTTATCTCTGTTAATGGCCAAAAATGATTGCACAGGCAGCAAGAAAGTACATCTGAGGAAATGTAAGTAATGTAAAATTTGTTATGAAATAGATGTTTCTTAAAATTTTACTATTTCCCTCCAACGTCTTTTAGGCATAATCCTATTGGCACCTGTGCTGTTGTATTTCCCCTCTTTGTGTAACCCTTTCTGTATGAATGCCTTCAAGTACAGCTTCCTCTGCTGAGGAGTTAGCATGTTCTCTAAGCAAAGAGATTACTGATCTTCTCATTTCCCATTCATACTGTTTCTGTATAAAAATGTGATTATACTGATTGCAGCTCCCTAGTCCACAGGGCTCCTCTAAGATGCACATCATGGGGCAAGAGGAGATCAGGCAAACAGTATCCTCAGGCTAATCTTGCTGTTGAAATTGGTTGGAGGAATAATGTTGACTTAAGACCCCATCATTTTGAGTACTTTCGGTTTGGGGTTTTTTCGCCTTTTTAATATGCCTAAGCTCTGCTCAATGCAAACACTTAGTAATTGATATGTATTTTCTAGTATTCCTTATATTCTTATATTTCTTATTTTGTCTTATTTATTTGATGCTACAAGATATCAAGGGCAGGAACTTCTTCCAGCACACTGGGAGCTCCAGTGTAGTACCCACATAGGCATGTAAATCCCTAGAGAAGTTCGGAGTAAACACACATTTTCAAGTTGCACTTCTAAAACTGAGGAACTTCTCATTGAACACACTGGACTCCAGCAGGGCCCCTTGTATATAGGGACTGACAACAGCTTGGTTGTCCTGGGAGGTTAATCTGCTGGGAAAGGTAACAGACAGCCTAAATTCATATTGCCACTTCTCATCATGCCCTCTGAATCTCACTCCTGCAAAAGGGCACTTGTGGGGCAGGCAGAGCCACAGCACTTTCCTCCTTGGTCTCTTTAGGATGATGATATATTGGGATTTTGGGATGTTCCCAGAGGGCAGCTTTCTTCCATTTCTCCGTAGAGTACATGATGGCCTTACCTCGTGCCCTGCTCTTCCCACAAAGCTCAGAGGTGCTGTCACTCACTGCAGCTGCTGTCCTCTGCAGAGCACAGCTCTTGCTGCTTTGCCTGTGGCACAGTTAACGATGCGCATCCAAAGGCCACTTCCAATTTCCCCAAGTGGGGATGTCTCTGTCATACATGGACTGAGGTGCATCCAGGTGAATAAGGAGCATGTGCTCTGTACAGCTGAAACCAATTTATACCAGGGACTAAATTGTCAGGTTTGGAGAGGGCAAGCAGGATGAGCTCCAGTAAGTTTTCTGGTATCTATTATCTCCTCCTGCAGGACTGTCTGTGGGACTACCTACTCCATGGCAATCATGCATTCCCAGATTTACTGCTGCCCAGGTCTGGCCTCAGCAATGGTGACATTGTTAGCTATTGCTGTTCAGGTGAATCACTCAGTCTTGGCACTACAAGCAGCAGTGGGGAGACACTGCTGGCCAATTTCCCCAAATAAAGGGGCTCCTGCTTGCCAACAAGTCTGGCCAGTGTTTTGGTGGGTAACATATTCTGGACCAGTCTTGAGGAACCTGCATTGCTCAGATCTGGGAGGGGTCAGCTCTGGCCAAGCAGTCTCATCATGTCCATGTGTCTTATTTCCAAAACTAGTGGTACTACTGTTGGCCAGATCCAACCAAACTCACCAGAGACGGAAATTTCATCATAAACAAACTTACAAATAAGAGGTAAGATCTTACAGATGCTCTTACTGTGGTAAAGCCTGCAAAACAGGGTCATCATCTACAATAGCAGGAAATCCTCACAGGAGAATGGCAGTGCAAGTGTCCCTGCAGAAACCTTCATGAAAAGCACTCTTTCTCTTAGACACCAGAGGTCCAGCCAGAAGGCTTGAGGCACCAGCCTGCATTATAATGCTAATAGTAATTTTTCCCTTTCACTTGCATTTGGAGTCACCTAATTGCCACCAGCTAAAGCTCTATTCTTCAGAGTCTTGTTCCTTTCACACGTTTTAGAAAGCTAGAAATAAAAAAAAAAAAGGGGGGAATCTCTTAAACTTTTTACAGTCTCAGGAGTTTTACCCTTCCCTGCTCTCCTGAAAAGTGAGCTATTGTTTCACATGTATCCAAAACACTGAGCAAACTGACAGCAGACACTGAGAGGAGAGAAAAAACAAACAATACTCACATAGAAAACCCTTTTTCTCAATGACCTTTTCTTATCACACTGAGAAGGCGGCAGACAATATTATCATCACTGCTAGCATATTTCCCCCAAATATGCTGGCTAATCAGTAAATATAAAGTTGAAGTGAGCAGTTTTACTTACTAAGCATTGCCTCGTGCCTACCTTCATTAAAATTTATCTACCGTTGTGTTACCCAATCATCCACTTTGATTAGATCCTCCTGGAATTCCACTCCATTCTCAGTCATTTTGTGTAACTTAAATAATTCTGTTTCCTCAGCAGATTCACCACCTTGCGTACTGCTTCCTTCTCGAGAATATAAAAAAAGCTGTTGAGTTGCAGAGATTTTGAGAGCACCTACAACTTCATCTTGGCAAGAAAACTATTTACTCTTCCTTATCTCTTCTTTTCTCTTTTTCAAAACTCTTGCATTTCCACATACAATTGCAAACTTCCATTAGTGTTCTCCCAAGGGAGATTTACCCAAAAGACTTCAGTAAAAATAAGCAAATGTATGGCCTAGTAATTTTGTGCCCTCATAGAGCTTTGCCAGCTTTATTGCAGATAATGTGTTTTGACAGAAACTTTGCTTTTATTTCTCTGTGTATCTTTAACCATCTGAGTTATTTGTGTCTTCAGTGATCTTTTTTATGTTTAGATGACAATGATGACATCATTGTAATTTACAGTCTAGAGTGAGAAAAGGTGTATTGAGAAACAAAGAAGAGATTCCTATTTATACCCTGCAATAGAAATACTAAAAAGACAAAAGCACAGTGTTGATGGCCCTCACAATTCTCTTTGTAAATGAATGGGGCATATCCATGCATTGCTGCATATCCAGTTAGTCGAAGTCCCAGATACTCTCATTTGCTATGATCCCTTTGTGTCTTTGCTCTTTTCAAGGAGTATTTGTATTATTTGTAGTTTATTGCCTACCATGAATGTAGCTGTTTTCTTTGTGTTGTGATTAATGAGTATTAGAAGAGTGTAAGTTTAGCAAATGTGCTATAAAATGAAACTGGGCCAAAATTGTAGCCCAACAATGGCTACATAGGATTTTCCTTCCAAATATGTTCTTATTTTAGATGGTGTACAAGTACTTTGAGATTAGAAAGTTAAATAATTTCCCTCCTTCTATAGTGATAGAGAATAGACATCTTTTTAAGTGGAAGAGGTACAGAAACATGGATGTGCTAATTGCCAGTTGCACAAAAGGCAGAGTAATGCAGATGGGTTTGTCCTGTGCTGGCTCTCAAAGCTGCTGGTGTGACCTGTTGTGCTGTTGGTTGCGTTTGTATTGTCTCATGGAAGTTATCAAAGGCAGGTCTTGGATGTGCCAAATGGAAGAGAAAATAATCTTAGCCTCCTAAAGGTGGAGTTGTCAGAGCAGTGGCATACCAGCTGTTCCACAGCAGAAAGGAATCTTCAGGTCCAAACTTGAGAGAGTTCAGAAGGTCACATTAGGAGAAGTTTCTCTATTTTCTTAGTTCTGTGCATCTTAGCTGTCAGAAATAAATGGCTGGTGAGCTGAGTCACCCTACCACGAGGGTCCATGTTGTTTGTGAGTGAAATGTTCAACCAGAAGAAAGCACCCTCTCCCTGGCAATCTTGTAAAAGTTCACAACTTCATAAAGATTAATTCTGAGAAAGCACAGCCTACCAGCCTCTCAGACAAAAGCCATAGGAGAACCAATACTTTAGATGGTTCTAGCTACTTTGTTAGGGCTTTTTTTTTGTTTTGGTTTGGTTTTTTCTTTTATTTTCTATTGTTGTTGTTGTTACCTGTGCAAGTGAGCACCATAATATAATATACTTATTTTTTCATCTCTATGTTCATCTCTGAGGAAGTTACCTCAATTTATTTAGGGGGCTGTCTTTGAGATTTAACCACAAATGATTCCATGCTGGCTCAGAAATGTGCCACTTCAGCACCATTCATGCTCACAGTGGTTCGAGTAGCAGCCATTTAAATGCAATGGCAAATAACTTCCTAACAGTCATGCAAAAAATAATCACCATCTGAAATATTGCTACCTGCTCTGCTTGTAGACTAAGCATTTTGCACCTGTGAAGGTAAGACAGCCCTAGTGTGTACCTGTAATATCCTGTCTGTAATTGCAAATAAGGGGAGGGTTTGTTTTTATTGATCAGTGCTTGTTTGTAACATTTGAATGTGATTGGTCTCACACTTCTTAAGGAAAAAAACTATGAAATTGTTTTGAGTTGGTCTTGCTCTGCTAGCCTTTTCTGTGCAGTGTTTTGTGGGGTAGATTGCAACGAGGTTTGACATTGCCCCGGTGTCTTATAAAATTAAAAATAATTTTTCACTTCTGACTGGAGCAAGTTCAAATTGACTAACTGATTATGGTAATGATTATGAACTGATTATGGCATAATTTGAAATGGTTTATCAGTGCTGTCAGTATTTGTTTAAAATAAATCTGAAGCATTGCTACCCGTTCCCAGGCCAGGAACTGAATGTATCTTAGAAATCACAGTAAGTGTATAAACCAATTTAAACACTTACCAAGCCATGCTTGTAATGCCGGTAAGATCGAGCTCTTGAAAAATGAAAGGGACACCTGTGGGGTTGTCCATGATGGTATTCACAGTACTTGAAAAAGATGGGTTTTGAAAGTACTGCTTTATGTTAGGATTTCTGATCCCAAGACTGAGGCACATCTTGTTCTTGAATTGCTCAGCTGTTATCTAAGAGGAACTCTAGTGTTGCTTCCCACTCAGCAGCCCCCAGCAGAGCATCTCACAGCTTCCAAGCAACTATTATTAAAAAAAACTTCCCAATAACTCCTCCAGCATACTGAAAAATAGAAACAATAGAAGCACAAGGTTGTCCTGTGGGTTCTACAGTGTGTGCTGAGGAACAACAGTGTCTCAGTCTCTTTGTATAGGTAAGGTCTGAAAGCTGATGAATTCCTCAGGTCTGTTGGCTTCTGCCCTCCTGGTGCTTCATCATTGTCTTTGCCACATGTGCCATTAGTACCTAATCCTTGGTGCTTCTGGGGCATCTGGTGATTTATTTGGTTTCATTTTCGGATTGTCCTTCTTCCTGCCATGTTCATTCTTGTCAGTCCTCAGCATTACTGTACTGATCTTTTAGTCATTATGATTCTGTAATCTGTAGGCTTTTGCTTGTAAGCTACACTCAGAAAACCTTTTTTTTTAAACTGAGTGGTATTTATTTATCATTAGGAGTAGAGAAATTGTGGAGGAAAGAATTAGGTCCATCAGCCTTACCAGATAAATCCAGCACAACACATTTTCCTACCTGTTGTGCCCCAAAAATAAGCCCTTGTCTTTTGAAAATCAGAGAGATGAGGACCTTCTGCAGCAAGAAGATGGGACCAGGCACATTTGATAAGTGCTGTGGAAGGGAAAGTTGGAGCAATGTGCCTTCAAACCAACCTCCAGGCATAGAGCTCTCCCTGCAGTTTCATCTCTCAGCAGATCACACCAACCAGACAAGCAGAGGCCCCTGTGGTACATATATGTGTACAAAAGACAGGAACAAACACATATCCCCGAGCTTTTTATGGGAGCTATAAATATCAGAGAAGTTATTTTACATGTCAACAAGATCATCGTTAATAATATGAAGGCAAGGATGACTTCAATTTCCTTAATGTCTTGTGAGACAAGCATCTAATTACCTTCCTGTCTTTAATTTTTTTTTTTAATCTATTGATGAATAGAAGTATGGAGTAAGGAAATTAAGAAGTAAGGAAATTGTGCAAGGTATTTTCCACTAATTTTTCTTTTGCTATCTGGATAGCTCATTGCCCATCCATGCCTTCTTAGTGCATTCACTTGGAGGAGCTGTTCTATTGTTACAGTTTTTATTATTCCTGGTACTGTAGAACACTATCTCCTTGTTCTGTATCTTGTGTGCTCACAAGTATAAATCAGTATTATTGTTTTGAGAATCACCTGGTACTCTTTATGTTCATCTACAAACACTAATACGAAAATATAAACGGATTCTCTTCAAAAGTGATTGTAGATAAATTCTCAATAAAGCAAGGTATAGCAAAAAGAATCCTTTCCTTCCTAACATTAGCTGCTGAAAGAAAACTAGAAGAGGTTTAATTTCCTTGTAGTTGTCATGGTGGGAAGGCGTTGGAAATGATGTAATCTTAATGTGAACAATTTATGTAGGTAAGCTGTATTACATCCACTGTTGGACCCAAATGGAGTAACTTTTGTGTTATGGGAAGGAAAAAGATGCTGTTGTTTGTACACATAATGGTCTAGCTAGGGGATTTAGACCTGAATACATCTGTCTTCATAAAGATGGAGCAGGTCGAGGTTGCAAAAGCTCTAATGTCTGGGCTTATGCTTTTAAAGACCAGAAGATGAAAAGTTCTCCAACCTGCCAAGCAATCAAAGATTGTACTTTGCAAGATGCCCAATAGCTCAAGCTGAGCAAAAAAGAAACAGAGAAACAAAATTAAGTCCAAGCTGGATCCTTTTCACCCACCTCCTCCTACATATATTTTGCACCCATTAAAGAACTCTGCATGTCGTATCTCAGGGGATTAATAATTAATGCATTGTTTTTCAAAGGCTGCCGCGTCACTGCAATTATTTTAATTTATATTCTTTTCCTGAAGGGATTAATTTCCAAAAAAATGTTATAGTTCTTTTGGACTTCCTGTAGCGCTTGTAGGAAACCACAGGAGTGCTATAACCATTAGCTTAATTCCAGAGCTGAAAAAGTTGAGCAGCTCATAGATATGCAGGAACAATGCCAGTACTTTGCTTAAAAGTACTCAATCTAGATATAGGTCAAAATATTAAGCAGAACTCCATAAAATTCTAAAATACAGTGCTTATCTATATCTCCAACCATCCCTCATTATTTTGCAGTGTATGTAATTAGTGAAGTTCAGTCTGTGGGGATGAGGCCAGTCAGCATTTAAGGCAGGGACACAAATCAGTGAGTCAGGGTCAGGATCAGGTTTGGACCCCATGATCAGGGACAAGCCCAGCTCAGTGATCTTCAGGCAAGCCCACAGGGACGAGGCAGGTGTGGTAAAGCCCCAGGTTACCTGTTGGGTAGAGTTCTGCTCTGTACCAGCTGGTCCATGGTCAGGGATGGGCATGGCTGTGATGCCGTCGTGAGGTAGCTCAGGTGGAGGCCCAGGGCAAGAACTTCATCATGAAGAAAGCTCAAAGAGGAGGAGGACAGCCTTTGTACAGGATTCCTCCAGCCCTTTTTTCACAAAATCCTCACCAGATGTAAATCCAGAGGAATGAACAGAAGAATATTAGAGTGCAGGGATGACTTTTATGTATCAGTGGATTAAACTAAATGTTTGGAGTTGGATGATGTGAAAACAGTAAAAAGGACAGGAGGACACTATTCATTGTCCATAAGTATGAAAAAAAAGAACGAAGCATAGTGTCAGGACAGTAGAAAAATATATGTAACTTCCCTAAGGAATATAAGCAACATTATAGAAAGAAAAATAAAGGTGGCAGTCAGAGGAGATGAAAAATCCAAGAATCACATACATACAGCCACATAACTGTATATGAAGGAGGTGGTCAAAGTCTGTGGCTCAGAACATTTTTAAAGTGGCCTCACTGAAGCTTTCTACCTCCTCTTCTAAGGATGAATCCATGACTGAATGTAACCTCTCACCATTTGCTCCTTTGTAAGAGCTCTGGACAATGATTTCCAATTTTTTGTCAGACAACTCAAAACATTTTTTTTGTATTGAAGCACTGCAAGAAGAATCTTTATGAAATATTGCTGGGGTTTGAAAAATGTTTTCACTGTGTATGGCCTCCTGTTAATTTCCAGAGTCAGTAATTAATGGATGCAAACTGAAACCAGGAATCGTTCTTATGTCTGCTGTTTGAGAACATCTGTGAACAGATATTTTTATCTCTTCTTCCAGTTACAACAAATTTAGTAATTTAATTTCTTGTATTTTGTTATATATACAGCCATAAATTCCAAAGATAAGACAGTGACAATAGGAAGCCTTACTCAGTAAAATGAGCCTACAGGCATATGGATGAATGCTTTTAATAAATTTCACGTTGGTATAAAGAGAGCCTGCAACTGAGTCTTGAAACTTGTGCAGAAACTTGTGTAAGAGTTGCTGAGTGAAACTAATTAGCACTTATTATTATTATTATTATTATTATTATTATTATTATTATTATTATCATTCCTTCCAAATCTCAAAGGCCCATATCAATGCATGATTAAGCATTAAATTTTGGGTAGCTCTGTCATAGTAAATGGTGTAGTCTGGTGGCAATGTGCTGGTAGGACAAATACTATGTTTGCAGTTCAACCCATCCGTGTTTTTTCTTTTGTATTGCTAACATCAGTATTAGCTGATTTTGAACTTGATGGAGTCATAGAGTATCCTGAGTTGGAAGGGAACAAGGGTCATCAATGTCCAGCTCTTGGCCCTGCAGAGCAGCATCCCCAAGAGCCACACCATGGGCCTGACAGCGTTGTCCAAGCACTTTTTGAACTCTTGTCAGGCTGGTGCTGTGACCATGTCCCTGGGGAGCCTGTGCCAGTGCCCAGCCACCCTCTGGGTGATGAACCTATTTCATAATATTCAAGGTAAACCTCCTCTGATAGAGCTTGGTACCATTCCCTTGGCTCCTGTCAGTGGTCGGCACAGGGAAGAGATCAGTGCCTGCCCCTCCTCTTCTCCGCACGAGGAAGTTTTGGGCTGCAATGAGGTCTCCCCTCAGTCTCCTCCAGGCTGAACAGACAAAGTGACCTTGGCCTTTGCATCTGACCAGCAATCAAATCGTTCTTGCTACCTTCCTCCTGCCAGTACAGAAGGGCTCTTTATTGCTTGATGACACTTCCTGTGATAAGGCAGAAACACCTGGTGGATCATTTTGTTAAGGAGGTAAAAATAAAGTTTCTGTGCTCCCATTTCTCATCTACAGAGTGAAATCAGTGGTATGTATTTACTCTGCTGAGAATGCTTTTCAATTAGAAAAGAGGAGTGTTCTGGCAAAAAGGTCTTGAACTGTCACTGGGCAGAAAAAAAGAGAAAGGATTCTTCACTTTTCTCACAGTATTGTGCAGGAGGATGTTCTCACTGCTTACACTAGCTTCTGACAGTAAATAATTGCTTTACTCCTTCTGGGATAAAAACCCCTCACCTCTGTCGAATCTTTCTGCTGTGGTGGAGACAAAACACTATCCAAAGCACTGAGTTTTCCCATCTTGAACTCCAGTTTCTGTGTAAAACCTGAGCATTGGAGCTATGTAGTTCAAAGTGAGATCAAAGAAACAAAACTGCACTGATTGCATTGACTGGTGATGTCTTGATAGTGAAAAACGAAGTGTCTGTAATGACCATTTTACATCTGCCTGACACAGCTGAGGACACTGTTGGTCCAGGATATTTATATTTACCAAAAAATGTAAATTCCAGGGGAAACCTGCAGAGATTGTTTTGAAAGGTCTCTTTCCTTTCAGAGACAATATGGGAGGTGACATTAGGCAACTATGTACTCATACTTGCAGAGATTTTCTATGAATTACTTTAGGCATCTGTCGCTTTTCCCCTACTGTGTATTTTGCTTCTTCACCTTTTATTTTCTGTTCAAATTAGTAAGTTAAGTAGTAGGTATTTCTGTATAAAATCATAGTTAGGAAAATTTCCGTTTACTTCCCTGCTGAGACTTCATGGTTGTGAACTTTTAAGCTAAAGCAGAATAGAAAAAAATGAACCCTGAAAGCTTTGACGGTTTATTTTTCAGCCTTTATCATTCTCCAGGTCTTTCATGATTTAACTCAGAATGTCACTGACAGATACACCTTTCTTTGTCTTAGCAATACTTTAAAACTGCTCTGTAACTGAGAAGGACGAGCAGTCTGGGTGATCTATCAGAATGTATGTAATGCATTTCTTTCCCTTTTCTTGGAAGAATTTACAATTCAAAGTGACAGTCCATGGTTTTTTCAGTAGAGGAAGAGAATGCTGATAATACACTACAGTGAATGAGGGGGTGATGTAGCATTTGAACATACTAAAGCAACATTTACTTCATCTTAAAAGCAAATATTTTCTTGGACTTAGCCCATGTAGACCATAGCTTACCACTAACTTTTAAATACTCATGAGCTGTTCACAGGTGGTTCTTGTGGCCAAGGCCCCAGTGTTTGGTCACTGGGCAATTGGCATCTCTGTCTGTAGATCTAATGAGTGGCAGGGGTCTGGGAATTCGACACAATTTTGAGTTAAATGGAGGCAGGATTCTGATTCCTGTCTCAGAAGTCCAGCCATGTGAACTGGCAATGTGTTACTGGGGACCAGCTCCCTCTGTAGCAGAGCTGCATTGGAGACAAGCCATTGGAATAGCCAAAAAGCATAGTTAGTAAATTGAACTAATCATTAAGGACAATCAAGAACCCAGTTCTTGAGCTTGGTCCTTGGTACCCTTTTTTTTTACTCTTTAAAGACAATTCCTAAAACTATCTAAAAAGACCTTTAGGAAAGCACCACTGCCGCCTGAATCTGTGTTATTTCTGGAGCTCTTGCTCATCTTTCTTCTTTAAAAAAGAAGAGATCTTATCCTTCCAGAAATTCTGGGATGTCCCTCACACAGTCAGGAAAGGGATTCAGTTCAGATCTATGCAGGCTGGCCTCTCTATGTAACAGCTCAGGGCAGTATCTGCCAGTCTTTGCGGGAGCTCCATCTCCACATATTGCTCCCTCAAGTCCTGGTGTAAGACAACAGCGCTCAAAAGATCAGAGCAAAAGTAAATCCTGATACAGAAAATACCAGGATGCACTGTTATCAGAAATTGTCTCCTGTGACCAGTTAAAATAGATTGGCACAGACTGCAGTCCGGGGACAGCACAGAAACATGTTCAGCTGATCTTCTGTTGGTGTCTCCTTGAGGTGAACAATCCACTATGCTCCTCCACCTGTGTTTTCTAGGTTGCTGATGAGGTGCTGGTAGCATACCCAGCTCACAGAGAGACACACCTGCTCTGCTGTATCTATGTGGTGCCTCACCTGGAGCTGAATTCCAGCCTTCTCTCTCTTGCAGAGTAAATCTTTGAAGATCAGATCATGTCTGTTTTGGCTTTCACTTCCAATTGCAGGTCAAGGACACTGGGATTTTCTTTTAAGAAGGTCATATATCTTTCTTGTGGTTCCAGAGTGCTACCTTTGGGCGTGTGGCTGTCATGTAGATTGATATGCTCAAGCTGGCTGGATAATCGTCACATCAGCCCCACTGTTAGATCGTATCTGTCTCGGACATGCCTATCAGCCACATCCCCCAGCTGCAGCGCAGACATTAATCCATCCACAAGAGCTTGGAGGTAGAATATGGGGGCTTAACTGGGCTATTATTGAAATGAGCTCTCCTCCATCAAGGCACTTTCATGCTCAGTGATACAGCTTTTGTTCTCAGGCGCTGGTCTGCCGGCGCAGGTCTGCTCTGGGGAGCCGTCACTGCCACTGTCACTGCACTTGCTGTCAGTGTGGCGTTTCTTAATTTTGAGGGAAACCTAGGCACACACATCTCTCTTTCCTTTGTTTGGTTCCCCAGCAGTCGCTCCCTTGACTCCTTTTTTTAAGAGTCCAGATGTTTTCCTGCATCCTTTTAATTACTCGAGGGGCGTGCACCATTTATTTGGCATAATGTGCTTTGGTTTTCCTGTACTGCATGTTGGGGTGCATGCTCCTCTTCCCTTCTTACCTCTGAGATTACTGGAAGCCAGTTTGCTGACAACAAAGAGAAAAGGGCCTGCCTGTACTTTGAATATTTCTATCCTTGGGAAATCTTTCACATGCTGTAAGCAGCAGTGTTAAAGAAAATCAGCGAGCTATCAAAAATAGAGCAGCAAGTAGTGCGCTCCATTTATTTTTGTCTCCCAGCTCTCCACGTTGGATTAGGAAACATTAAACATTTTAAACTGAGGAGGCAAAAGATGAATTCTGGGCTCAATGCTAAATCCTTACTATACTAGAAAAAGATAAATCAAGCTTATATACTATTTGGTGATGCATACATACTCAGTGTTGTTTAAAAACACATAATTTGACATTGTTTTGAACTCCCTTGCCATTAAATTAACTCAGCCTTGGGGAAACACTTTAATAGCTGCTCCAAGCAGAGAATCCAAAATACTCTAAAATTTCCAGTACATGATCCAAGTCACTCTCAAACCTGTTCCTATTCTCTCTTTCCCCCTCTCTCACATCAGTAAAATGTTACACATGCTAGAGAGCATCTTCTGTTTTCTTTTGAAGTAAATAACCTATTGAACATTCCGTGAAGCTAAGCTGGTATTTTAAAAGATATTATTTTGCAAAAATGCATCATGGGGGCTTCATGGTACCTTCTTGTGGTCCTCAAGAATGTCCATTAAAGTTGATTCTTGTTGATGTTTATCCTCATCCATGTTTTTCTCATCCCACACTCTGGTATTAACTATCACAGTGCAAACTGTTCACCCCTTTGGGCTGTTCTAACACACATTGCAGTTGCTGTACAGTCATCAGGGTTGGAGTTTGCCTACTTCTTTCAAATGGAAAGAAGTAAAATTTAAATAAAATGCATGAATGGGCAGCTCTACAGAAGGCTCAATTCATTTAATTGCTTGTATGGAATAACTGCAGTTGTTATTGCTGAAATGAAAATGTTTATTTCTGTTCAAAATTGTTGTCAGCTCCAGCACAGCAGAATACTGACAATAACTGTGAGGACAGCAATAACTTGTAGCCAGTGTGTAATCTGTGCTTGATGTGTGTGTAATTGATAAAAATTGCTTTCAGTTGGTAACAGTGAAAGAATACACCATGCTCCATATATCTGTCAGGATAGCTTTGTGCTGGCTTTTGATGATCTTTGGAAGCATTGCAATAAGACAGAAGGTTAGTGCACTTCATTCTTTTTAAATTAGTTTCCATATGGTCTTTAGTGTGTAATATAAAAGGTGAAGGCACTCTGGGCTTTCTGAGGAAGCATCATTTAGGTTAAGCTAATGCTAGCATGTAGGGATTGTTGTGAAACTCTAGTCTGGTTGCTTATATAAAGAAGGCTATCAGCTAGTACTCAAGTGATTCTTGTTTGAATAAATCTTCTCTGTCAGAAAAAAAAATATCATGAATTAAAGATGAAAGAGCCAGGATGAGTGAGTGTGTGTGAAGACAGAGTACTCTGTCTTACTGGCAAGAAAAAAAAAAAAGAGAAGGATCAAGGGATCAGGGTCTTTTACAAGGGTGGGCAGAGAAACATCCCTGAGGGAGTCATTTAGGTACAACAAGTGAAGGGTAGGAATTATATTCCCATCTTCTTCTCAAGGCCTTTCTCCCAAGCAAGGAGCAGCTCTGACCTCCATTCCTGCACTGGTCTTTGTGGTAGGAGCAGGATGAGGAGCAGCCATCTGCGAGGGGCACTGTGCTGATTGCTTCCTTCGTCATCTGGGAAAAGTTATTCCCCTTGCTTCCCCACTGACTAAGGTGGGCTAATATTTTTCCATGTGTTTCTGGGATATGCATGAGAGGTACTTTTTCCTGGCACTTCTTTTAAAGGGGTCATTTGGCTCTTTGGTAAGACAACAGAATCTACAGGCATAGGAGATGCCAGCTCCCTAAATTGCTGATACAATATACCTAAAAAAAGTGTTGCTTCACCTGGAGAAAACTGGATTAGACTACAAATTGCATTATTGGTGAGGAGCTGGCCAGAGAAAAGACAAGCTCAAGTGCCACTGAAAAGGGAATTATTAGGCTAAGTTGAAGATATTAATAGAGTCCTTCCTAAATGATTTAGGAACTAATCTTATTTAGTATTTTAATTTCTGACCTTGGTGGGGGTTTGTTAATGAAATTTGCTGACTATCTCAGGTGTGAAAGCTGCATCAATAAAGAAAAGATTTGTTTATCATACAAAGAGTCAGATGACCTTGAAGTGTCTAGTAACAGAAGTGGGATGAAATTCAATTGTACAAAAATACAAGTTCCTGCACTTAGAAACTAATAACAGGAATTTTTACTCCAACCTAAGAAGATGAAATTCTAAAGAAGATCTCAACAAAGTCTTATGAGGTGGAGTTCATATTCCTCTGCTGAAATAATCCTTTCTATTAATCTCTGGGATTGTTTCTGATATTTTCAGTGCCACGTGCCATTGATTATATTACTGGTCACAGGGTAGGAAATACAACCAGATCTTCCCATTGAGGTTTATCATCTTAATCCAAAGCAATTAACTCCAGCTGGAAGAAAGGCAGAAAAGCCTGCCAGGGGCAGGAAACTGTTCATAGCCACGAGTGAGGGGAAATTCCCATGTCTCCTGATATTTTGGCAAAGTGAGAGCCCAGAGGAAGTGTAGCCTCTAAATACATGTAGGTGGCCATTTAGTGACCAGTGGTGGTTTCTTCATGATGGTGGATCTATTTTATTTTATTTTCTGAGGACTGCTAGCTTACAGTTAAGGGAGCGCTGCAGTTACAGCTGAACACATAAGTTGGTGTCAGGAGAGAAGAGTCCACAAATTTTATCTGGGTTTGCATTTCTTTCCCCTGATTTCTGGCATAAAGGTGTCCTTCACCCCAAAGATGCAGAAAAAGGGCTACTAAAGTGATCAGAAGGATGAACAGCCTGATATATAAGACAGAACAGAAAAGATTTGTCTTGTTTAGCATTGCATAGTCATGGATATAAATATTGTGATGGCAGGGATAAAAGTGAAGATAAAGAAAACATTAAATGAATGGACCATGTTGACTTGAAAACAACTGGGTACATAAGGCTGTGTAGAAACTTAGACCTGAAATTAAAATAAATTTAGAAACCAGAAGGTTCTTAATGTAGGAGGAAAGACACTCAGGAAGAAATTCTATGTAGAAATAGCTAAAAAAGCCCCTCACCTTTTAAGCCTGTGAGTGGCACTGTGTGATACAGTTCCTAACCATATCAGGACAGAGAATTTCAATACACAGATTCTCCAGTCAGTCTCTGTATTTTACTATTTTTTTGCTACCAAGGTATGAGACACATAGTCAGGCCAGAACATTTTTAAGCATTATAGGAACATCTCAGGGGCATTGTACGAACAGAGATTCTCCTGCTTTGATTTTTACATATACATAATAGTCAAGATGATTTCATCAGGGCTTTCATTCATCTTAACTTACTCAAGTATAATGGAAGCTGCCTACATTTAGAAAGTCTCCTTTTCAGAATCACAGATGTGTCATCATAATTGTAACTGCTTTCCTTGTCTAATTTTTGCACTGAGTAGAAATAATAGCACATTCAAAGCAATTTTTTAAGATATTGCTGTATATGTCCAACTGTGTATTAAGGTGGCAGAAAACTATTGCTGCTTTTTCCAGAAAATTTGAAAATAATTGTAAATTCTTATTTTTATACCCTCTTCCTTTTAGCCTTTTAACTTTTGGATTTTTTTTTTTTTTTTTTTTTTTTTGTTAGTATTGTTTTCTGAAAGAGAAGGTAAAAGGAAAAGAGAAGGTAAAAGGAAAAATAAGATAGGCAGAAGGAGGGGGAAAAAGCCTCAAAAGATTGGTGCAGTAGCTAGAATAGCACAAATGGTATTCTGTGAAATACTGGGAAGGCAGAAAAAAGCCATTCCTTCAAATGAAATATTGTTGTCAATTTGACATGAGCAGGTCTCTTCAGCCTAAGGAAGAGAAGTCTGGCTGGACACAGTAAGTCTTCAAGTCATGAAAAGGTGTTGCAAGAAGTAATAGTCTGTTCTCAGCACCCAAAGTTGATAAAACCAGTAGCAATGGGTGAAAATTGCAGAAGCACTGAAGTGGGACATTATAAAATCCCTTTTTAAGTAACAGGTGCTGTAGGTGGGGAAGGTCACGTGGGAGGTTATGGAAGTGCTGTCATCCTGCTGATCAGAGGCGATCCTGAGCAGTGATGTGTGTTCCACCTGCACCACCAGGTTGCACCGGGGCACTGAGCATTTCTTGCAGGCTCCCAGGGTGGCTGGAGGAAGAGACCACCACTGTTCACTGCTGAAATGTCTCTCCTCAAAAAATACTTCTAAATTGGAAAAATGTGAACACACACACACAGACCCCAACAGAAAAAATACCCCAAAACAAACAAACAAACAAACAAAAAAATCATACTTCAACATCCTTCCTTTTTCTGATTTAGTCTGTTGCATATACTTTGGTCACTTATTTTTAATGGCAAGATTTTTTTCTATTTATCATTTATTTATTTTATTATGTCCACAAGTTGGTATGCAATTTGTTTTGAGCGCCTCAGAATCATCTCTTGGCCAAGTTCTTTAGTTGTACAGTTCAGAAGTCTAAAGGGAGATCTGAAGTTATGAACTTGTGCTATTTTATGGGCAGAGATGTTTAATAATGCCTTGATGACTTGGGCAACAAAACAAGAACTCTGACTGAAAGCAGCACAAACAATAGACAAGTAGTTTTTTTCTTTAATGCAAAGAAATGTATTGATTTCTGCAGAGGTTAATGTTTCCAGAGACAGCTTTTAAAGGTAATTTATAATAAAAATTGCCTTCTGGTTGTATTGGCCTGTAAAAGACCTGGTAGATATTATAATGTTATTGTCAGCAGCACGTTAGGCATAAACTGAGGGTTTTACGATCGTTGAAAAAGAAAGGAATGCTCCTCTCTTCAAGTGAAGAGCAAGTCATCACTACAGAATACAAGGAGAGAAACAACCCTTTTAAAACAATCCCTTTGAAGCAATGTACAAAGCAGACCATGCAATTCTGAGATCCACTTTGGTGATAGTTATTGTTCTTTAGTGTGTGTCTCTTAAAAGCTGAGTATTGTAGAATTCAAAAAAGTGCAAATTGAAGTATAAAGGGGCTGATAAGAAGAGATTTATGGAGGGAAATTGGCAGAGATCAACACATTCACATCTTTTGAGGCAAAGACTCTAGATTTGATAGTTGCTGGTGATTTTTCATTGCTTTCTCCTCAACTGAAAATCTGTGTAAAGAGCAGGTTAAATAATTTACACATGGTTAATATTGAAGTAGGGAGTTATTCCTTCAAGGCCAGCATTTCCTGGCTGCTCTTTCATGCTCGAATGGGTTCCTCTGCACACACTGAGAAGCCTTCACAAGGCACGCAACCAGCGGTCTCACTTAGCGCTGGTACCTTTTAAAGCAACAGAGACATAACTCTTTCCCACAGCCTCAGCACGTATTTCCTCACTCTTCCCTTTCTTTCTCCTTCATAAATACATCAACTGGTCACACCACTCATATTCATCACTGTTTCTTTATGAGTCACACTCTATAGAACAGGCAGAAAGCAGCGTTGGACTTCCTAATGTTTCCCAAATGGTTTTACTTCATATCATAACTACCAATTTCTATTAGATGTTTTAGTACTTCATTAATGCTTCATTTTTTGTTGGTTCAGTGTGAAAGGGTCTTCTGGCCAGTCTTATCAGAGAGCTCTGTCAGTTTTAGTGATAGGACAATGATTAATGGCTTTAAACTGAAAGAGGGCATGTTTGGATGGGACATGGTGAAGAAACTCTTCCCTGTGCAGGTGGTGAGGCACTGGCACAGTGTGCTCAGAGAAGCTGTGGATCCCCTGTCACTGCCAGTGTTCAGGGCCAGGTTGGATGGATCTTTCAGCAGCCTGGTCTGGTGGAAGGTGTCCCTGCCCATGGCAGGGGGGATGGAACTAGATGATCTTTTGGTCCATTCCAACACAAAGCATTCTGTTATTCTGTGAAAATAGTTCTTCCACTTGCTGTGTTTGTGATTGTTATTAGCCAATAGCGTTCAATACCTGCATGAAAATCTGTTGAGAAGGTGTGACATACCATTTGAATCATAACACAGATCTGATGAAGAGCTGCAAAGAACATATATTGCATTCTATCATGTGCACACAAATTTGAAGTACACAGCCACCAGCTAAGGCACACGTGTGCCTGCATGGACTCATGGGCACATGAAAGGATATCTTAAACAGCCCAAAGGAAGAAAAACCAAACCACATCCATATGACTGCTCTTTGAGCTGCCCCAAGCTAATGTTTATGACTTTTTAGTGCCCTGTTCTAGTAAAGCAGATAGTTTTATATGACAAATAATTCTGTAGAATGGTTTGGAAATGGTTCTTGCTGTACATCTTTTAAGTAGTCATAATCCTGATTTACAGGGAACATGTTTTGGCCTGTACCAGCTTAATGCAGCAATACTAGTGTCTAAATTCTCCTGGGTGTAATTTTCATTGGCTGTAGGAGAGATGTAAATGCACAAAGGAATGAGTGAATCCATTCAACAAAAATGCATTGCACATGAATACTTTTACTGGCTGGAGATTTTTCTGCTATGTCTAATTGGCCATGACATATTGTATTACAAATTTCATTGATTTCAGCAGTTTTCATAGTTCTGTGAATCTCTTATTTTCTTGAAGATTTTTCTCTTTTTTTTCTCTACTTATATTTTCGAAGTAATTTTCCTTATGGGCTCTTAGTTATAATTTGTCTTCTAGTAGCATTCAACTCCTGGTGCTTATTTACATGCCCATCCATGTCTATAATCTACTAAATACAGGATGCACACACCTGCACACAGAAGCCACATGCCTGCAGTATATAGAAAAGCAGAAATTATTCTGCAAAAGCTTATGTCCTGAAGAGACGTGTTAAAAGGGACAGATAAGCTGTGCTAGTTGTTGGCAATTTTGCCTGTAGTTCTGTATTGGTAATTGTTTAAAATTCTATTAGCTGCATCAGATATATACCTCTGTCTGTCCCTCAGTGATTAATGAGTTGTTTGGCTGAGAGCTTTAGCAGAGAGAGCCTCTTCCTGCTACCTTCCTGCTAATGGCTTTCCTAGATGAGAACTTACATGTTGGACAATCCCTGTCTGTGCTTGTAGAGTGTAGGGCAAGCACACACTGGCTTCATTCATAAAACAAATAAATTATCTGATATCTACCCAGGGTATTTCCTTGTTTATGTTTGCCATTGATTTTCAGCTAATTATATCTGTTGAACTGACTCTAGTTACTTCCCAAAGAAATTACATATTAAACTTGTCCCTTCTAGCTATTCCTAGTCTTTCTTGTGCAGATTCCCAATCCCTAATGAGATATTGCCTTCTTCTTGTACAAACACTCCTATAAATTCACAACTCGCTGTATCCGTGTGTGTATTTTCTTAATTCTCTGTGAATTGCTGGATTAAGTGTTCCCAACTTTTCTTTCTGCACAGTACTTTGGATAACCTGTTTCTGATCAGAGGAAAATTGGGAGACAAATTTCTGAGATTTCTCCATAAGCTTTGGACACTTCCATTTTCTTTCTTCACCAGCTTTGGATATGTCTTCCCGGCTCAACTTTAAGAGCTCAAACATTAAACCCTGAGCTCCCCAGCATGGGTGCCTGCCAGTATGAACCAGCAGGCTGTTCCAGAAACCTTTATAGGTGTTCCTGGTCATTTGGTCGGTAGCCTACAGATGGTTTTATGAAAAAGAAAAGATCTGAGTGTAACAACACACAGTATTTTTAGGTAATCATCATATAAATGGCTCTGAGATTAGCTCAGCTGATTATAGCATGAAGCTAATAAAGACAAAGTTGTGGGTTAAATCCCCATATGGGCTGTTCACTTAGGAACTGGATTCAGTGATCCTTGTAGATCCCTTCCAACTCAGAATATTCTGTGAAAATAAAAATTAAAATGTAAAAAAAGAATTTAGAAAAAGGTTACCTTTGTAACAGTTTGTGCCTGTTATCAGTTGGTGGACAGCCTGCATGGCAACCACCACAGGAGGCAGGAGGTGAATTGGTACTGAGCCCTCACTGCTCAGTGGGCACCCCCAGGATTGTTCCTGGAATGCTGTTGAAACTGGAATCTGAAAGGAGTAGTGGAAAACCAGGATATGGCTGTGTAATTAAAGATTGTAATTGTAATCCATTTGCACAGGAGGATAGACTTAATATTTCCTTGGCAAAGTTTTCTGCAGTGTTCCTCATTTTGCGAATCTAAACAGTTCTTGGCTCTCATGTTCCAGCTACTTGGTGCAATACGTTCCTTTTTCTAAGGTCTTTTCTGTTGTTAAAAAATGTATAAGTTAAATGTTTTAATTTAGAATTAAACTTTCTTTAATATACCTTGGTCCAAAAGTGGGATTTTGAATAATACTTCCATGACATTTGCAAACAATTGGAATAGGAAGGAAAATAAATATTTGTCTTCAACAAAATATTTATGGTGAAAAATAGAAAAGTGGGGTTTTTCTCAGAAAGGATTCAGTGGAGGTACAAGTTGAGATTTTGGGAACCTGGCTGTAAATGGGCTATGCCTTTGCAAGGTGGAGAGAAGGCAAGCTCACACATAAAAATTAAATAATGAGGGAAAAAATTTGCTCACTACTTGCAGTTCATTGTTGTGAAAGAATAATCATAGTCTTCCTAAGGAAATGTATGTTTTACAATTAAAATATACTTAATATGGTGATTTAGCGGCACATCAGCCTGTAATAAGTGGAAAATAGGCGGAATTATCTGTCTTCTCATTGTTAGGAAGCCTTTCTTTCTGTACATGAGAAGCATGAGAAATTCTGGGGTGACTGCAGAGGACGGGTCGTGTGTAGTGTCCCATTCTGCTGCAGGCACCAGAGATTAGCTGACCTCCAAGGTCATATCTGATATTCTCAATGGACTGGAGAAAGATGCCCTGGCTGTGCAAAATACTGTTAGTTATTGCTGTCTTCAGTTTTGGGGAACTTGGCATTCAAATAAAACAAACTGGTTGATGAGAATCAAGACTGAAACAACATTGTGCAAAGCATCATTTTCCAATCACTAAAATGCATCTTTTTATGCATGAAACCCTTCCCTGGGGTGGTGGTCAAGGAAGCAATTCTATGATAGCCTCTTTTTATCAGACAGCTTGCTTTCGAGCATGGTCAATTTTCCATAGCAATCCATCACACTGAAGCGCTGCTCCTCTGAGCCCCACAACACCACGGATAACTATGGCAGCAGGGAACCCAATATGTAATTACTGCAATGACATCCTCCACCAAATTATATGAGCTGGTCACAAAGCAAGGTCACAGAAAATTTGTTATGTTCTTGCTGCCACATTAAAAGGAGCTCCAACGCCAGACACATTTTGCATTCTGAATCTCTAGCTCTGCATCTCCCTTTCAATGTTTTTTTTAGTCTTCCAAATTAAAGTAATATTTTAACTATAGAGCTTTGAAATCAAGATTTTATTTGTTGCCTTTGAAAATATTAATGTACTTAAATGAGAAAAACACTGAGAGGTACAAAATCTGTCAGTTCCTGTACACACAAAAAGTACATGAAAGCCTTTCACACAATTAACTCGATTTATTGTTGTTGCTGTGTGGGGTTTTTTTTTTTCTTTTTCTGGATAGCAAAGAAACGAGCAATCTAATAAGGGAATCAAACAAACAAAATGTTCTTTATGAAGAGAAGCTAATAATGAGTACTTGAAGACTTCTGTTTTCCTTTTTTATATTGATATGAAACAGCAGGTGATCTCCTTTAACTGTGGAGAGTACAGTAAATTAATATTGCCAAAAGGCATTGAGGAAGACACATTCCACCACTAATAAAATATTGATAAACATGTGAGTTTTTTGTCACATTAAATATTCTTCATATTTGGTACCCTAGAAGAAAAGCTGAGGGCACAGCTTTTAATCCATCCACCATCTACTAATGAAAATCTCATTTCAAGGGATAAAAACAGTTTGGATAGAGGCAATTTTTAAAAGATGCATATCCTTCTTCAGATTTTATGCAGACTATAGGCCTGCTTGTTTATGTGCATGACTGTATATGAGCACACCAATTATAGAGAAAAGAATACCTGCAGCTCAAGAAACCCCACAAAAAAACCCAACCTGTCAGGAAAAAAAAGGTTTAAGCTTCAAAGGCAAAAGAGTCCTTCACCATTTTGTGGTAGTTTGCTTGTGTAAACTGTGGCCTCAATCCTTATCCACTGTCTGCTTTCCAACTCTATTATGAATTTGTAACAAATAGATGTAGCCAGCTCCAAACACAAAGGCCAGAGAATTTTTCTTTATCACTGATATTTTCATTATTTGCTGGAAGGACGTTTCTCACTGACCCCTTTACAGAGACACCCCTTCCAAAAATCACATCAGAAGGCCTTGTGTGGAGTGCTCAGAGGAGGAGGAACATGCAAACTGCACGTTCCTCAAACCTGTAAAACAGTTGTTTTGGGTGCTGTATCATTCTCCCAAAGTGAGGGATTTGTTTTTGCAGTCCAGGTCACTCTCCAGTGTGGCAGTCAGTTGCTTTAACCATAAAATCATTGTCCTCTCTCATCCTTTACTCTCCTGCCCCACTGACTGACTCACCCTCCCAGTAGCATTGGCCAACTCTCTCATCCAGTGGAGTGCTAGTAGACATGGGTTTTCCAGCATCTGCAGCAAAACCTTGGAGTTCTGCACAAGAACAATGTGCTGCAAAGAGTTGTTTCTCACTGCTCAGCCTGGATTTATTCCCTGAGCATAATCCAGCCTGTGGGCTGAGGGAGGCAGTGCTGCTGAAGTAAATAAAAACACTGAACCCTTTCAGCTAAAAATAAATAAAGAAATCTAATAAAGTGATTGGGGGAAGGGGAGGAATTCCAAGTTATTAAAGTGTATTTAGGTGATAGATTTAGATTTTTGAAAATGGGGTTTTCAATAGAAAATGTCTGCTTGTCCTCAGCAGCAGCACCATTTTGGCCTATATCTCACTTTTCTAGTGGAGGTGCAGTAGGGGTGGAGGTGTCCCTCTATCCCTCTGACAGGCTGCTCCCCAGTATGGATGTAGCCATGCCTGGACACACACAATTAGGCTGTGGCAGCATCTCATAACCTCTTGCCCATCAATCATGGGGGTTGCACTAGCGTCAGATCCTCTGGAGAGCTGCAAATGACTGCAGTGATAAAAAGAAAAATACTGTTGAGAAAATGTGCTTTCTCCCCAGACTGAGCTGGGCTTTGAGCAGAATGGCTTCCCTCTCTCTTTCCAGGGATCAAAGAGGGCCTGTCTACTTTGTAATCTGCTGTATCTGCCGCCTTGAGAACGCAGACTCACATTGCTTTGTGATTCACAAAACACACAACAATCAACCTTGATTGCTTTTCTCTGTTTCTTTTTCCATGGTGTTAAGCTCAGAAGAATGTCCAACAGGGAACCTGGTTTGATTCCTGAGTGCAGTTTGCATGTGGCATCTGGGACAAGTAGGCTTTCAAAGCCTGGCTCTTGCAGTGCAAGCACAGGATAGTGAGTACCCTACCAAGGGTCCCATGTGTTGAACTGTGCTATTTTTTGTGCATGGAAGATTGAAAAGGGTTTTCAGAGCATAATGAAACATCTGAAAGCTGAAAAAAACACATCTGTTTAAAGAACACCTTCTCCTGGTAGTGCCTGAACTGTGAGTATTGACAAGTTTGAAATCCCTACTCGGGAAATATAATTTCTCTTGTCATACATTCCCTATCTGTACATCTTAGAGGTTTGGGTTTGTCACACATGAGTTATTTTCATGCTCAAAAATTTTTAAGAGATTTGTTCAAGATTATATAATAAATAATTGATTTGTCCCTGATACTGTATTTTTAATCTAGCTGTGTTTGGAGCACAGTGAATGCACATTTTGAAAAAGCAGCAATCATTTTAGCCTACTGCTGAAAGCAGAATGAATGTCAGATTTTTGTGAACTGTATTTTCACTATCTTCAAGACAACAGTGTTACATTCCAGTAATGACCAGTCTCCCAAAAGGCATATCAGAAGAAAAAGTCAAGGACAACAGAAAGCAGTGTTTCATCCCAAAGACTGGGAATGGTACAGCCAGTCACTCTCACTGACTACAGACCTTTTATATTTCTCTTCTGCTCCTTGAGGCTTGGCTTTCCCTTATTATCAGGGGATACTCCATAGATCCTCTCCTGGTAACCAGAGAGGGAATGAGACTTTATTGATGATACCCTTTTAAAGAAACTGTGAGGAGAAAGAAGAAAAACCCTGCTATTTCTTAAATTAACTTTTGCCTGCTTTTTTAAAATAAAAATATTTTTCTGTTTCAGACAGAGAAAGCAAAGTGGACCCAATGGTATAATATATGGAGATCCTTTAGGACTTCACGTAATACTAAAACTATAAACCTATCTCGGCTTTAATGAAACTACTAAAGCAGTTAATCTTTTAACCAGAAAAATTGTTGCTCTGAGCTGAAAGAATGGAAGGGAGTAGGCAAGGACCCCATGACCAGTTAAATCCCTCATCTTTATTTATTTACTATGCCATAGCATTTATGTGAAGTTTGGAACTTTGGCATGCCTACATGTCAGAGGACTTGTGAGCTATGGCATGTGTCAGGAGCTCAAGCACAGGATACAGCTCTCATGTCCCCTTGGTTTTGGCTTTCAGGCTCTGCTTTGCTGCATCCTTCTTCCAGAAGTACTTCCCTTTCTTGGTGGTATGGAATGCAAAGGTAGCTCAGGTTGCCATGGAAAGCTTAGTTTTTACTTCAGTGGATCGTTTGCTTGTAAAGATTTCCATCTTTAAAATTGCATTAATTTTTCAAAGTGTAGGTATTTACATAAAGATATTTCTTTTGCAATGTTTGAACAGTTCAGTACACGTTGTAGGAATCTAATTCTGAGTAAGAGTTTCATGCATTTGGAGATAACAATTAAAGACAAACTACAGAAGGTGACCTTTATACATATTTACTCTTGATTGTTTGAAGGGCTACGTGTTCGTTACTCAGTGTAGTTTCATAATTAGGTGGACACTCATGGATTTTCCTTCAGGTTGATGCCATCCCTTAGGGATGTGCTTATTGTCTTTGGAAATTATGACTGTTAGCCTGTTGGGGTGCCAACAGTGAAACTCTAGAGAATTTTTCCTGTCATCTTTTTTATATTTGTTACAGTTTTCAGAACTGTTTCGAAAATCGAGCAGGTCTATAGCTTTTCAACAACAAGGCTCAAGTGAAATACTTTTCATGGTTTCAAGAGATGCAAAACTGTGACTTTCAGTAATTTCTCAATGTAATGCTTTATATGGTATCAGCATGACCCTTGTCCAAGTCATTTAGAGTCACAGAAACAAAATTACTGTGGCATATCAGAAATTCAAAGATTTGACCTGAAGAGACACAAAGTTTTGATTTAAATTCAAAGGACAACTAGTAAAAATTGTAATTCTTTCAGATCCCATGGTTATTTTTTATGAAAACTGAATTTTGTCTCTTCAGTCTGAGAGAGGAAAGGAAAAAACCCTCAACATCCATTTAAAATAAGAGTGGCTTCTTAAATTTCAGCAGTCTGTAATTTATAAGAGGTTCCATGCATCTCTCAATACCACTCATCTAGGTGGTGAAAAGCAGCACCCACCTTCCTTAGAAAGCAAGAATCAGAAAAAACAGGAATCAGAAAAGTTGTGGAGTGAAAATACCATGGCTTCAGGGAAATGGGAAGCACAGCTAAGAGGTATGAGATAGAGTCACTAAAGTGTTTTTAGGGCTGAAACTGCTTGGCTGGCATCATGTCTTGTTTGTGTGCCTTCCCCAGCTTTATGTGCATTCTCCAGACTTGCATTTGGAGACCTAGGAGCAGGCTGTGTGCATCCTTGGGAAATGCATGAGTGCATGATCTGTGTTTGCTGTATTTCTAATACTCCCTGACTGCTTCTCATGTTAACCTAGTTTGAAGCAAATACTGCATGTCAACACAAAACTGGTGACTTCCAACTCAAAAATCCATAAGGACAATATATAATCTCCAAATTCAGCTCTGGGCTATAGACTATGCTGTGAAATCTAGAGGGGTTACATGAAGTTTTTTGAAAAGTAAGGGCTCAAAATCCCTAATAATGTCCACAGACTGTTGTTGATATTAAGTGAAGTGGCATTGAGCACTTCACTTGAGACTTTTACATAACAACAGCCCTCTGCCATGGTGGGATCTTTCAGTCTTACCTTCTTCTCTGTCATCACATGTTTATGAAATTGCCATGGACATTCTTCCCCTGAATCATATCATGAGCCACCAGATGAAAGATTATTGCAGGAAAGATAATTAGGAAAGAAGGATCTTGAATAGTTTATAGAAGCCATGAACATCGCTGATAGGATTTATTTATATTGAAAATAAATTTTCTTTGCTTTCTGGAATCTTAGTAAAACAGACTCAAAATGATTGTGCTGTTTGGGTTTAGATAAGCAGGTAACATTTTTTAAAAGGATAGTGCTTTAATGGGTCCTACATTGAATTTCCCTGTAAGTGATCAAAAGCCTGAACAAATTAAATACCATTTTCCAAAGGACTGAAATGTATTTAAATTTCAGAGAACTTAATTGAACATTCTTTTTCCTCCACTCTATAAACTCAGGATTTGGGTAAAAAATAACTGACTTGTTGAATCAACGATGATCTGATCTAAGAAATTACCCCTTCTCTTGCTCTTGGCCTTGGATTCACTAGTTCATGTCCACTTAGATGCAAGAAGTGATTCATTTAGAATTGATAATCAGGGAAATGTTTTATAATCTTAGAGTAGACCTGTCTGGTGGGACAGACTGCACTGCTCTGATACAACTGGTACCTCTGATGTTAAGCATTGCCAATATTTGCATCTTGAATTGTCTTGTACTTTGTAGGTTTCCAGATCTCCATGTGATTAATTTGATGTCCATGACTGAGGCAGGTGAGGGTAGGTGACCTCACTGTGGGCATCCAGAGTGGCTACAGTGTTGGTTTGGTTTTGGGGATTTCTAGCAAAACTCAAAAAAATTGAAAAGATAACTGCAGGAATGGTGGCAATGTGGCACAGAGTCCTTTTCAGTCCTGTGCATAAAACATACAATGGGGGCTGTGTGAGGTGGAAAGATTCCTGGATAATACTGTGGCATGCCAGACCTGTGCCCACATAGCACAGTTAGTCATGGGTGGTGAGTTCTTAAAAGGTTTTCAGAGCCTGGCAGACACTAAGAATGAATTTGTTCTTTAAATATTGAAGGGTCAGAGCTAGGGATTTGCTGTGGTTAAATTGTGGTTTTTTTTTTTTTTTTTTAATTGCATTAAATTCAGGAAACTAAATGAGGCTTTCTCAGTAATAAACCAATATCAGAATTAATTGTGTATTTTTTTTTATAATTGCTTTGCTTATATGAGAAGAATGCTTAATTCAAATTATTTATTCTTGAGAGAATCTCCTGAGGCAGCTACTGGCAGAGACCTCCACTGAAGACAGTCAGTGTGCACAATACCACAGGAAATCAGAAAAAGCTGTTCAATCCACTGTGGTTTTTCAAGGGAGAGTTAATAATGTTTTCTAAAGAAATAACTAGCATATTTAGACACACAGCAAAAGTGGTGGAAATGAAATCTTCTCACATAAGGTGGCAACAACATGAAATAGAAGAAATTGTGTAAAAGTGGGGGAAAATAATTGAAAATAACAGAAAATAACATTATCTTTCAAAAAATTAACAACAGTTAATTATTAACTCATAGGCTGTAATGCCCCTGCCAATGTGGTTTTGTAAAACCATTCTTCATCATCCGTTTTCACTTGGTGTGAAAAATGATGCATCATGCAAAATGATAGAGTCAGAATCCACCTTCTCATCTCGAATATCTAACTGATTCAACCCAGAAATAAAACTTACTCTATTTATTTATTTATTTATTTACTGCACTTACTATATTGCTGGGTTTTTTCCCAATCTTATTACCTGGTGTCAGCTACTGCCAGACCTTCCCCATATCCTCAGCACTCCTTGGGGCTCCATGGACAGCTTCCTCTCCCTCCCCTTCTCTGCTCTCAAAACGTGGGAATGACATGTTCTCACACTGTGTCCTGAGAGCTATCAAATGCTATTTAGTCAGAGGTCTGGCAGGCTGAGGCAAGAAATGTGCTTTAAAGACAAAAGCAAAAATCCAGGAAATATCTCCTGGCTGTGCAAGCCCAATTATACTGTGGAAGAGCCCAAGTGTTTTGGGAGATGCTTGGCTGGTACCTGCTCCACACAGCTTCTCCTGAGCAGGGTACACCAAGTTCCCCGGCAGTGGTGACAGAGGTTCAAAAGCAAAAATAGTCCCTGGAGATTTCAGGGGAGGATGAGGAACTGTGCAGGTGTCAGGACCCATGGAAGGATGTGGGTGACCAAGCAGATGTGGGTGACCAGCAATCTGGGAGGGGGTGTTGGTCTCCCTGCCCAGGACAGGTTACCTGCTGGGGTTTGGGGATTTGAGAAGCCCCTGGACATATTTTTTTTCTGAAACGTACAAAGAGTGCCCAGTGTCTGAGCTGTCACTGAAATGCTCACACACAGCACCTCCAAACACAGGTCCCATGTCAGGGGCATGAAAGACCCCCAAGACCAAACTGAAGGAGGAACAACACGTGGGAGGTCACATTTTGAACTGGGGAAGCAAGAACAGGCTTGGAAAGTCTCAGACCTTGCAGTCCAGTCACTTGTAAGACTTCCCTAGTGTTTGCATGGAAACAAAGTGCTCTTACTTTTAACTCCACCTGGGAATTAGGTGTTTTGCTACAGACAAGTAGACTGTTGTAAAACAAATCCATGCACAGAGGTTTTATTGGATCTCAAATTTAAATAGCCATAGCATGTAATCCCCAGGCTTTATCAGATCCAAGCAGATCCAAAAATCATTCTCATTTGTAAGGTTCAATGTTTTCTAAATGCAGATGCTACAAAGCATTGGTGTTTCTTAAATCTAGGTGAATTTTTTTTTTTTTTTTGAAGTACATGATTCGGTGTGTCATAAGCTGAAATATTTGTGTTGTTATAGCCAGGGGTGGTAAAAAGATATAAAAAGGCAAAATATTTACAGGGAAAAATAATATTATTTATTAGAATTTAGGTCAGAATTGGGGGAAAAAATAAGCAAGGTTTCAGACAGATGAGATGTTTCTCAGGGTTGATATAGATGTCATAAGCTTTGAACTATATTTAAACTACTTTGACCTTAAGTTGATTACATTAATAGTTAGATGATGTAAAGGAAAAAAGTCCTTGGTACTTGAAGACTAGAGATGTATCTTAGATAAATGAGAGTTGAAAAAGGCATTAGTTCTTCTAGGACAAAGAAAGAAAAGTAATAACCAGCTGTGAAACAGCAAAGGTCTAGCTGGGAGTGAGCAAAATTGTTATGTGCCATAAAGTCACCTTCCTCTCCAAGTCCATAAGTTTAAGTCTCCACTTGAGTTATGAATTTCAGTTCCCAGACTCAGCTTTTGAAGATATTTTTAAGACTTTTGTGGGACCAGGGACTGAGAAGTCAGAGACTGAATGGCTCTTCTGTGAAAACTGATTTCCCACTGACAACTGGGTATTTCTGTCTTCTGTCAGTTATCTACAGCTTCCTCCTTCTAGACTGGCTCATTGTTGGGAGGGTATCCAGTGCACTGGGTAGAAGGAAGCAAATCCAGGGCTGTAGGATGCCCAGCCTGTTATGTTTCTGGTGTGAGAAGCAGTTAACTGAAAGAGTCTGCATCATGCTGTTGGCACAGATTTGAGGTTTAGGGGGCCTCTTACACGATGCTGCATTTTGACCATTTGTTTCTGATGTTAAGATTGATGAGTTAAGGAGGTTGCCTGATCACCAAGAAAGGCAGTAATAGGAAAAGTTAATCAATGATCATCCCAACTGTTTGTTGATTTCCCCCCTCCGTCCTTTCCAGGATGTTTTGTGATGAATAGAAGCTCACAACCATTGGGGTTTACATTTTGTATTCTGTTAAGTATGTACATTTTCCAAGCACCTAAACACAAGTCCTTGTTGAGGGTAGGAGCAGTTCTCAACATGAGGTGCATGTTGTCAGTGTCCTCAGGGCACATCAGGGTTGACATAACCATGACTGATTTGGTGTATTTGCAAAGCCTGTTGGATGTGTGGAGGTTGGACTGCTGCTCTGTGGTGGCTGAAAATGTTTAAACATTTGATGTTGTGGTAAAACTGACCCAGGTGCAGAACCATAAACACAGCTGGATTAGAAAGGAGCAGAAAGAGAATATGGAGCAGCTGCCTCACCTGCAGTATTTGTAAATGACAATGTAAGAAAGTCTGAGAAAGAGCTGGGAAAGAGTCTTATTTCTTAAGTCCCACCCCTTTTAGTCTCCTTTTTAAAAAGCTGTGTTTGTTTTTTAACCTGTCCTTATAGTTTAGTATTTATTTATTTTTTTTCTTAATCTTGGGGACAACTTCATAGTCCATGAGAGCTGTTTTGTCTGTGTGTCCCTCTGTTAAGTGAACACCAGAAGTGAAGTGGATAAAGTTGAGATCAACGTAGATGTCACTTCAGATTACGACTTTTAGCTCTGCCTGTAAGGTTGCACAAAAACAAAAAGAAAGTTAAAAGTGTTTGAAGATGGAATTGAGGGACCTATTTTGGCAGGATCACATTTAAGGATAAATGCTGAAGAAAGAGAGTGTCCTGAATTTCAGCATTTTCTCATCTGCTGTGATATGGGGCCAGACCTTCCACTGGTGCTGTCCTGTCAAGGACGACAGTGGCTCTTCAGTGATTTATCCCACAGATGTCTGCCTGCCCCTTAATTGCAGCTCAGCTTCTGGTCTCACAGAAAGAAACACTGTATTTTTTTGGAAGACATTTGCTTGCTTTCACCAGCTGTGGTACCTCAGGTCCTGCTTCTGTGTGGATGTTTTCCAAAAACATCCTACTAATCAAAATTTCTCCTAGCAATGATTGATTTAAACCTAGAGGTTATAACTGAAAAATAAGACATCATATTTCTTAAAGAATCAATTGATGGTCTCTCAATATGCCCTGTGGTGGGGCATTTGATATAAGCATACCAAAACTGGGAAAGATTTATTATTGAGGAAAAGCTCTGACTGAAATGAGCCAACCTCTGCCTGTAAAGCACGCCCTGAAATTTAAATACATGTCAGCAGCAATACTAAATATAGCTACTGGCATTACTGTTATAGCAAGCAGAGCTAGTATGTACAAAACCAATATCCTTTCTGCTATGGTGGGCTAACAGCCTTCATCTAATTATTAATATTTTCAGTTGAGGGAATTTTGATATGATGAATTGCCTATTACTTGATAAGACACTTCAGATGTAATTTAAATTCAGTATCAGTTCCACTCCAGTAATAGGCCATATTTTCACTATTCTTTAAATTTACCTACCCAGTCCTACAGATATACTACAAATTATGGCAAGAACAATAAAAATCCAGAAGCTAATCACACCCTGGACTATTGCTGCTGGCTAAAGCTGTGTTACTGGTCACAGTTTGCATGGTATACATGGGAGAGACAAAGAGCAGTCATAGTGCCAAAAATTCTTTATTAAAAAAAAATAGTATTTTGAAAGCCATTTGTTTTACTCTGTAAAATGTTCCCTTTTGCATTATATTCAGATTATTGTACCTCACTGAACCCCTGTTTTTGTGTAGATGCAATGTTCACTATCTATTATTTTAACAAACATATTCAAAAGTCTACAAGACCCATGTGGGTCATATGGGTCCAGTCCAGTTCATGAACTTCTGTTTGGTTTTTCTTTCCACCTCTGTGATGGTTTTGATAACTTTTTCTGAAGAATGTAAATTTAAATAAATTTTCTGACATCTTCCACAATTCACAAAAGGAATTAAAATCATTCTCCTAGGAGAAATGAGTGACCATGGAGAAAATCATGGTGTGGATATATGTTAATGTTTTCTAAGACTGTAAAGAGTGGCTTTATTTTGTTGGTAGTAATGCAGGGGGAAGGGAATGGATTGGTTAAATAAGGGCTGTGTTGTGGTCAAGTGAGAGAGTTGTTCATTCTCAGTATTGCCTAAGACAGAAAAAGATGAGACTAGGCACTAGGACAAATTTCCTTCATGCTTGTGTACTTGATTAGTCATAGGGAGGCTGAAGAAGTGCTGCAGCATAGGATGAGAGTCCTCAGGGATTTCTGTGTTATAACTGCAGTGGGTAGCCCAAGAGGAGGAACAACTTCAGATAAAAGCTGCAATGTCAGGAAAAATAATGCTCTGTGTTTTGGAACATTTAAATTCTGTGTTTTTCTAATGCAGCTGTAGATTGTGTTGTACCCGTGGCTGCAAATGTTTCCTGAGGAAAGCAAGGACTGAGTGCAGTGAAGGGAGGTTGCTGCCAGGTTTCACTGCAAGCTGCAAACAGGAATAACCTGGTCCTGGGGGCCAGCAGCACCCATCAGCCTTGGAGCAGCGCTGCCTTTGAAGGAAAGCCCTAGGAGGATGTGAGGGTTGAGCATTTAACCTCACAGCTGGGAGGTTTTATTTGCCATCTGGCTGCACAATTTGGTCAGCATTGGGTTTGTCCTAAGGCAGGAAAACTCTGGAGAAAGAGCCACCCTGAGGTATTGCAGCAGCAGGAGAGTTTTGTTGCCCCAAGGGCTGGGACCTGCTGCAGGGAGAGACAGACAGTGGAAGTAGACCAGGCTTGGCACAAAGTCAGAGAGGACCCTTTTTGAACCTGGCTGGGGGAAGCAGGAGAGACAAGAAGCTCCTTTTGCCCTGCTCAGCATTGCTTGTGCCCTCTCCCTAGCCTAGTGGTGCTGCTCTGGTGGCTCTCTATTGTCCCCAGCACGCTGCTTCCACAGACAAGCTTTGCACAGCATGTGCCTTGAGCACTGATGCTGTTGGAAAGGAGCCTGCTGGAGGGTGGAGTTTTAGCTTTGAGGTATGGGTATCTGCCAGCTTGGAGTCAACTCTGTCATCAAAGCAATGACTTTTTAGCCTGTTCTAGACTAATTGAACAGAAAACACACTTTCTAAGCCTTAGACTACTTTCCCCAGCAGAAGATGACTCATTGATCTATGATTTTAGGATTAGAGTGCAGCCAAATTTTTGATGTTGTGCCCTTAAGAGGAATTCAGCTTGCTCTGGGACTGCTCACCTTCCCTGTGCTCATTGAACAGGTGCCTGACTTGATGAAGGATTGTGACTTGAGCCTCATTTAATTCCAAAGACTTGGCTCATAGAAAAATATACTTATTTGGCTGTGTATTCTTTACTGTCTATGAGATTCTTCTTCACAGACAGACCATCTTCCTAAAAACACCCATGCTTTAATTACTAACTTGTATAGCAGGCACACAGGAGCACAGTGCTGGTGTGAATCAAGTGCCATGTCTGAAGGTTTAATAACTTCATGGAGAAGTATTATTCCTCTCCAAAGGTCAATCCAACCTATCAACACACTGACAAGTGCAGGGCAGCAATCTTGCTTTGGCAGAATGCACAGCAAACTAGGGAATTGTTCGTGGCTCCCTCCTGGCACTGCTCTCCACACTTACCCATCCACTGACTCCAACAGCAAAGGAATCACAGCCAAGCCCTCAGAAGGGCCAAGAGAAGCCCACCAGTAGTGCCATGGGCAGCAGCAGTGGGACAGGCAGTGCTGTCACAGAGGTGGCTGCCTGGAGTCTACCCAGGAGGACAGGGGAGGGAACTGACAGGGAAATGCTGCGAGTCGAGCCTGAGCGGCTGGAAGCGTGCTACCCTGCAAAGGAGGGGTAGATTTTTCCATGGCCACCCTCCCTGTTCCCTACAAGCAGCTGTGGAGCTCAGACACCCCTGTGAGGAACTGTACAGCCCCAGGGCAGCCTGTGTGTCAGTGCAGCAGTGCTGGTGCTCTCGGGTCACCATAGCACCCGGCGTTGCAGCGGCACCCTTGGCTGCCCTCCTTACCCCGGCACTTGCTGCTTCAGCAAGACATGCCAGGTGCTGGAAAAAGTGCCTGCATTTGAGCCTGCAACCTTGCACTTCAGTCTCAGGGGTCAGGAGACAGAATGGAATTTTAGGGGGGTTTGTCTGAGCAGCTGCTGCACCATTTTTTGCAGGAATGTGTTGCATTGACCAGTTCATGGGCACATCCAGCCCCACAGCCTACTGGGCTGCATGGGAACTGTGGGGCTGAGTTGGTACCAGGTTACACTGCCAGATAGTGACTGAGATGAGATTGTATCCTAAGACCCTTTTGGAAGTCTCGCTCTTACCTTGTATTTGCTATGAGCTTTCAGCTTCCTTGAAAAATAAATGGATGCTGGTTTGATGCTCCCCTCCTGCTCTTTGAATGATGCTGAGGTGCTGTGGCAGGCTGGGTTCAGGAGGGCTGGCAGAAATTCCAAAGAAGATTTGCATCCTTTGTTTCTCTGTTGTTACAACATTAGCTTGTGTCAGAAACCTGCTTGTTCTGAGGTTTTAGGTTGCTAAATATTGATGATGTCTACACAGACATTTATGGTGTTTCCAAGCGTCTGAGCTCCTGACTCCCTGCTCTGCAAGGATTGTCACTGCTTTGAACCTTGCACACAATGTAAGAAATAAAACAAGAGTGGAAGAGTCATGGCAACAAGTCACTAGACACGAAGGAGGTCGGATCAAAGAGAATGTCTCATCTACTTGCCTGCCTGTGACCTCACATAAACACCTTGCTCTCAGATCCTGGCTGCACAGACATGTAAATTATTCAAACCAACAGACAAGTTAGATACTGTACATGCCAGAAGAGGAAGACAGCTAACAACAAAAGTCTGAGAATTGTTTGGGCCAGTGGAAGAAAGGGAAGGCAGTAAAACATTTGGTAAAGATAAAACAGATATCAAGCTAAGCTAATATACGCAAATAAAAACCACATGTAACTATGTCCATAAGGACCCAAATGCTGAGCCAGAGTGATTCCCTGTTTCTGCAGAAATTGGTGTTGAACCTTCTAGCACAGGATTTAATCTCCCAGCTTTTCACAGGTGTAATTGTTGCTACATTTGGAAAGGAGGATGAGGGAGTTAAAGGCTTATGAGTTAGCAAATTGTGGCAAGTGTGGGGCATATCCACCTGAGAGTGAATAGGAAACAAAGTTGTACCAGCTAGGCCAATGGGATTGTGAGGAAATGTAGGAGGGGATGACACTACAGGCACAGGAAGGCATTCATAGGATCAAAGGGAGTTCCAATAATTGATTAATTAACTAATGAAGCTCCAATTAACTGCACTCTGCATTTGGCCCAGGAGACACAAGGGTTTAGCCCATTGCCTGCAGCAGTCGAGCAGTCAGCAAGGATTGCCCCATGCACCCTGCCAGCCCCCACTGCCTTTGGCACACAGCTGGTCATGCGTCTGCTTTCTGGGCACGTTCCCAAATCTCCTCTCTCTGAAGGGTTAAAGGTGTCAGTGCAGCTTAATTGGCCATGGATGGTGGTCTGAAGGGGCACAACACTCCTGCCACAGGGGACTGATCAGTCCCCCAGGTCCACGTGATAGTTAGATGTGAGGATTTCCCTCCAGATCCAATTGGAAAAGCCCCTGGGAACCAGAGGCAGATTGCAGCCCCTTGCCGTGGCTGCAGACATTTGATGGCAGCATGGTGTTTCCTGCTCTCCAGTTATGGCAAGAGTCCTCCAGCTGAATGAAGAAATGCGAGTGCCTGCCTCAAGTATTGGGGCTCAGTGTTAAGGGCCCTGGCTGGCATATCTCTAACATGGCTGGGATCAAGTTATATGGGCCAGAGGTCCATGCAGATCTCAAACATTTGCTCAGCAAATTAGGTTTAGGAAAAATGGTACCTTAAAGGCCACAGAACTGAACTGCAAAGCAGCATCTCCTGTTCGTTTTTCTTCTCTTTGTCATTCTGTCATCTTTAGATTTCAAAACTGGATGACATGGGCTACTATTGCTTGCCTTGCTGGACTTTCTGAGTTTTGAGTCGAGTTGTCAGTCTCAGCCTTCACCAGAGACATTTTAAGGTCTTATTTTTAACTGCAAATTTGGTCTTTGCTTTCTTCAATTCTAGTTCACAAAAGCATATGATGGCAATTTTTTCAGAACAATTGATTTCTGATTGCATGAAAAGTGAAAATCAATCATTTACCCCAACTAACCCTTTAAATCAAATTGGGTTTCCTAATATAGTAGTCCTTCTCAGATCATGGTTTGCATAGTGTCTGCTTTAAACACTTTAAACAGTGCTTCTTGAATGGTCCTTTTTTAAAAATAAATCTACATTCTACTTGCAGTTTTTTAACGTGAAGCCTTTTTTTGCTGAAAATAGAGAGGTTACTGATTTTTTGGTTAAATTTAAAATGTGCAGCCTGAGATTCTTGCTAGCAAGAATGCCATCATTAATATTATCACTTCGCAAAGAATGCTTCCCTTTGGGAAACTTTCTTTTGTTTATGAAATGACCCAGTTTATTAAATGAAACTTTGTTTTTCCTTTTCACAAAATGTATGCCTTTCACTGTAAGTTTTGTAAGATTTGCTTAGGTTCCTATGCTTCAGAAAATGTTATACAATTCCTGAGATCAGCACACAGTGACCTGAAATATTCTGTGTCACATACATACTGTGTCACATCCACACTGCCACATTAGCTACTTGCACAGCACATTCTGTGCAATGTAAGCATAAGCCTGTGCCCTCAAACAAACACAAGGGGTCATACCAGATATCCTGGACCTTCCAGCAATTTATATTTTTAATATCATATTCTTAGTCAGTGCTTAATCATGAGTACATAGATCTTAGATGACCTTGAATTACTTCTATTAAAAAATAATACATAGTTTATTAGAGTGTGTCCACTTCAATAACATTTAAAGCAAACAAGTTAATTGTTGGCTCAGGGTTTTGTGTGCGGCTAATGGTTTCTTTGTTCATGGTTCATTCCATAGTTCTTTTTATATATTTCATGGTTTGGGTATTTTTCTCATTTGCATAAGTTCTCCATGCAGCTGGAGAGAGAAGGCAGTTACCATTTCTGCAGGTAGAGAGGGCACCTGAAATAGCAGAGAGCACAGGAGGAATACCTGAGGCCACATGCATTCCCTTTGGCCTGGCTTCCTATGGAAATGTGCCTCAGGCAGTCATGTGTGGTGGAGGTTCTTGCAGTTCCTTTGAATTTGACATGGGGGTTAAGAACTTTTAAGTCCCTGCAAGTATCCTGAAAGTAAACATCTGTGTAGAGGGAGAGCTACCCTGTAAGTGTTTGGACAGAGAGAAAGGGAAAAGTATGAGCTCACACACTGTTAGGCACCAGAGGATCTGCGTGGGACAGGGCTCTTAATAAATATCCCAGCTGTGAGAAAATGCTGCACTTTACTCCATCACTGCAGAAAGAGAGGTGCAGAGAAAGAACAGTTATCCTCTCCTTTGCTCACCAAATAGCACATGTGGTAACTATACCACAGCTTGTTAGCTTTAGTTTCACCTTACATATAGAAGCTTTCTTCTGGTAAACTATAAGCTTCATTTTTTATTAATACTTCTTTTATGCATTTCTCAGTTTCACAGGGAGCAGAAAATACATATTCATTGAGACTGCTTTAAGAGGGAAAATTGCTTATTTTATCTTTCAAAGATTAGATCCCCTCAGTCAATCAGATGATTGCAAATGCATGCTTTTTTGTTTATTTTTTAATCCCATAACATCCAATTAATTTAGTTTAATATCTTTCATCTAATCATACAATGTATCTTCCTCATGGGTGGAAAGTAATTTGGGCTTTACCAAAACATGAAAACAAGTGGCCAGTCATTTCATTCTGCCCTTTTTTGTCCTAAAGCACATCTGGTGCTGGGTGTCAACATCTATATTCCTCCCAGTTGAGATACCAGTCAAGCTGGTCAGTCACAAGAGGCCTGTTCTGTACATTGTGCCTTACTTTCATAGTTTTTGATTCATAGCTTCTTCCACAGCTTCATTTTGCTTATTAAATATTTATAGTTAAGAGAACAGACTTTTTAAAAGAAATTGCTTGCTGTGATTTCACATAATGTCTTCATGCTTTAAGAGAATTAACCCATCTTAGATTTAGGGATGATTGTCTCCTTAGGGTAAAGCTCAGCTCTTGCAAATTGCATTTGATAACATCAGGGACTTAGAAGTCTTGATAAAACTTCTGCTTCAGAAGCTTTCTGACATGGAACAAGCAGACCTTGTTTTGTCAGACAGAATAAGTGATTAAAGGTTTTTTATTTTTACGAAGAGTAAATTCCTGTAAATTTCTTACATCAAGTTATGATATGCTGATATCCTCTGAAGATGTGACATTTTCTCTGAATCTATAGTACACATGTATGAATAGAAGTTAAGAAATCTACAATGCTAAGCTTGTCAAAAATCATTCAGAATAGGTGGTTCTCTAGGTACCGTGACGCAACAATTGTCCTAATTTTTCTTACCTTGAAATGCATCTATAGCAGTTGCATTATTATAGCTGCATACAAACCCAGGTGGAGCATCAGCCTGACCCCCTGCAACAGATCCTATATTCTCTTAGAAATGTAGTAATTTGAAGGTCCAGTCTCAGGTTGCAATCCAGCAGAGCAGTAAGGCAACACTTAATTGTCCAATTAGCAATTAACTTATTCAGGCATTTATATCTAAGCATTTGCTAAAGACCCAAGTATATCCTGAGCTGGAGGGGGGCCTTCTGATGGTAGATGGTACTTTGTGTTAGCCAGCTCAGCTTCAAATAGTTGTATCAGCAGCACATATTAATTCTGTTTTATTGGCACTTGGCTGCCTTCTAGTTTCTTTGTCGCTTAGCAAAACAATTATAATACTTCATGCATTGCTGCATCAAACGGTGTTTTACAGATGAATAGAGAGTTATGTTTTGTCATCTCTGCATTAATAGCATCATTATCATTGTTTTTATTATTATTGTCCATTGTATTATTTTGCAAATGAGATATTAAAGCCCCAAGCAGATTAGGTTTGAGATTCATTCATCCTAATTAGCTATCTCAAAGTTGGACTGCCTCAGTCTGCAGTACTCACCATAGGCTTCTTTTCCAATCAGCAAAGAGGAGCAGGCAGCTCTTGAAAATAACTCAGGTCTTCCTAGAAGAGAGGTTTTGCAGATGTCTCCTGTTCTCTGCTGACCATGAAGAGATTGTGGAGTCACTCATTCAAATTCAGGGAGTCAGATTTTTAGGGAACCATTTTTGCTGAGCTCATGGTGGTCACAAAAGTGTCAGCGGGAAATGTGAAAACTGGATTCAAGTTTGGCATTCTTCTGGTCTATGCTCTGCTCCCCCCACTGGTTCCTGGGTTTCAGGATATTTCATTTCAGGACCCTGACTTGGTAACTTTTTGCTAATTCAGATTGGACATGACCGTCCAATCCCACAAAAGACCACAAACTGTTATGAGGTGTCAGTGAGTGGTACTTTTCTCTCAGCAGCTTTAGACATACCTGGACATAAATAATGTTGGGGAATCTTTGCCTGTTTGGTGCACATCTGCTCCTGATGACTACAGTTGGATTTATCAGTATCAAATATTTGTGGATTTTGTAATCCTTACTAAAATCTTGATTCTGCAAACTAATATGAGATGAAGCTTGGTACTCTGGTGCTTTGTTTTGCCCTTGTTTCTCTTTGTTAAACTCCATTTTTCTGGTATGGGGAACTAGGAAACAATCTTCTACTGCCTCCCTCATCCCCAGGGAAGGAGATGGTGGAGTTGCCAAAATGGGTTTTCCTCTGTGGCAAAGTGATGGTGAAAAGCTGAATTTGGCATTAGGGGTTTCTCCTACTGGTCTGGGAGACAACCACTGTCCCCCAAAGCCCCTTTATATCATGACTTGCAATGTTTAAAAGTTGATCCTCATAGTCTGAGTCATATTTACAGCTAGTCACTTATGCCTTAGTATGGAGTCCCACTGTGACATTACCAAAGTCTTGGATGTGTCTCCTGACTCTTGCCTCCTCTCTGGGCAGGTTTTTTATTTCAGCACTTTTTCATTAATCCAGGAAAAGCTGAAGATGGGGAAATCAGTGGAGGTCACCTCTTTTGTCTCCTTCCCTCTCCTGTTTTCAGGACCACAGGGAAATGCTCCCTTTAGCTGTAATATGATGTTAAAAGCAAAGGAGGTCTGTACATTTTCGTGGAATCCCAAAATCATCAAGGTTGGAAGAGATCTTGAAGATCATGTAGTCCAACCATCAACCCAGCATAATCAACCCTAAAACATATTCCCAAGTGCTGTGTCAAATGCTTCTCGAACACTCCCAGAGATGGTGACTCCACCAGCCTTCTGAATAACTAATTCCAATGCCCAGCTACTCTTTCAGTGTAAATTTTTTTCCAACACCTAATCTGAACCTCCCCTGGCACAATTTAAGGTCATCTCCTTTCACTTGAGACATGTCAGAAATTACTGACCCCACCTCACTACATCCTCCTTTCAGGTAATTATGAATTTTGCTCAGATCCTCCTGAGATATGGGACAAATGAAGGGAAATGTCACCTGGAAACTAACCTGTGCAGGGACAAGGGCAGCACTGAAGCAGTTACAGATGTGTGAGGCAAGAAAAGTCCAGAATCCTTATCACAACCTCCCTCCAAGCACTGCTGCCCTTCCCACAAACTACATTACAGGTCACGTTTGTATTTATGGTGTCACTACCCACATTATTGTTCTAGTCTGAGGCTTTGATGATTGTGCAGCAGTGGAAAGAAACATGTAGCTTTTTGACAGTATTGATTTCCAAAAACAAAAGCCAGTCACTGACCCATGGCAACATGCTTTTTCCTTCACTGCAGTGTGCTGCACTGGTCTCATTTCTTGCCAGGACCATTTTGTGCTGGAATACAGAGAAGCTCTGAGTAAATAAGTAAAGCTGCAACGGTGTCATGGTTGAACCCTAGTCAGAAATTAAGCCCCCCGCAGCTGCTCACTCACTCCCACTAGCAGGATGGGGGAGAGAAACAGAAGCGTAGAAGTGAGAAAACTCATGGGTTGACATAAAGACAATTTAATAGGGAAAGAAAAAAACAGACATTCAAGCAAAGGAAAAAAACCCAAGGAATTAATTCACTGCTTTGCCATGGGCCAGCAGGTGTTCAGCCATCCCCAGGAGAGCAGGGCCCCATCACATGTAAGTGTGACATGGGAAGTTCATCTCTCCAATCTCTCCCTCTTCCTCCTTCGGGGGCTTTCTATACTGAGCATGATATCATGTGGTCTTGCATATCCCCTTGGTCCATCAGGGTCACCTGTCCTGGCTGTGTCCCCTCCCAACTCCTTGTGCACCCCCAGCCCACTCAGGGCCAGGGCACTGCAAGTAGAAAAAACCTCGATGCTGTGCAAGCACTGCTCAGCAACAACTGAAGCATCCCTGAGTTATCAACACCATTTCCAGCACAAATCCAAAACACAGCCGAGGAAAATTAACTTTACCCCAGCCAAAACCAGCACAGTCAGGCTGATTGTTTCCTGGATCGCTGGATCAGAACGATTGAACAGATTAATGTGTTTTGGCTTCTTTCCAGAGAAATTATTTTCTTTTAACCCTGTTGTTCATATCTGGCAGCTGATATCAGTTCAATGAACAACTCCTGTTCTCTTTGCAAAATTATGAATTCGCAGTGTACCTAGTAACTAAAGAACCATCTTCAACATATTTGTAGAACACTCCCAGTCCATCAAACGCTGTATTCAATATCACTGGAAACAGTTCATCCTCTAGCATTTTTGCGATGTTTATTATTTTCTTATCCCATTATCTAGGATAAGCAGACGGAAGAATTTTCATCTAAATATTTTCCCAATTATATGAATAATTAATTTGACGAAATTACAAACGCACAGGCAGAAGAAAGTAGTAAAGCCAGGCTTTGAGTACCCAGGAGGAAAACAAGTAGCCCTTTGTTTGTTCCTGCACCTCAGGTAAACTATGATGTCAATCCTTGCCTTGTGCTTGGCACGGCGCGTGGGAAGCGGCGATCCCGGAGGATGCGCGGCGGGTTTGGCTCGGGCTGCGCTGTCAGGACCGGCGCTGCCCTCCCGTGGCCGCGGCCGCCAATCGCTCCCGGGGCTCCCCGGCACTGCCTGGGCACCCGCGCTTTGCAAACGCTCACTGTGCCTGGGAAAGGGAAAGTCGATGGGAAAATGTATTAAAAAGGAATACGAGGCTGAGCCATTCAACTGCCTTTAATTTTTTTTTTTCCCCTTGGCAAAGGCTTACAATAAAACTCCCGGAGTTAATTCTTGATGAGCATCGATGTGTGTGAGTGAAAAAGGAACTTGGGATCTCAAGAAATACATTTCTCTGCAACTGGGTTCTGTGTATCCAGATGATTTGTGTGGTTTTGCTTAGGCTGGTTGGTTCTCAGGCCATTTCCAATGCAAAGATCTGTTTTTGTTCTCCATGACTGAAGTCTGTATGTAACAGGACTCAGTGAGGAAAGCAAATTACTCATCCCATACACTCAAGCACCCCTCCACAACACACATTATGCCTTCACACCAAGAGAGCTGAAGAAGAGAAAGGATAGAAGAAAGTCAGGGGAGACCACCCACCCTCTCTCCATCCAAAGCCTTTCCTGGTCATTAAGGCTTGGGCTTTATATTGGACTTGTTCCAACTGTCTGGGATCCAAGCATCTTTCTCAGAGAAGAAAGAGTGCATGGGGATCAAAATATAAGTAGAGGCTGACTGTGTAAATGAAATACTTCTGCATGATGTGTGAACTGACTGTACATTTTGGCAGAGATCTTAGGAAATGCCTAGGTGCCATTTAGCTGCTCCTTTGGGATATTCCTCAGTGATTTGTTTTCCAAAGGGGGCTTTTCACTTTCTGAGGAACCAGCACCAGCTGGTTCCACGTGTTCCACACTGATGCATTTGTGCTGACTTCAGTGTAAGGAAAACACATTCCCAGCTGAAAGGTGGGAAGCAGGAAGGTGGGGAGGCAGCAGGGCCAGGGAAGGGTGAGCTCTGGGGCTGGGCAGCAGTGGGCAGGGTGGCAGGCAGAGCAGCACCGTGCTCCTCATGCAGCTGAGCTGCCTGGAGGGGCCTGTGCAGGTGCCAGCCTGCCTCCATTTTCAGCATATCCCGTTGAACACAGTTGCCTGCGTTTGCCTCATCATCAGAGGCATGCCGATCGTACACTGAAACAGCAAGTTGTTCAGAAGTGCAAAAAATGTGGGTACAGAGCAAAACAGGGAGGGACTAAAGTGTGGCACTGCTGTGGTGAGTGCTAAAAGATTCCATGGGCACAAGGAAAGACTGGACAAGTCCATAGAACTGAAAGCCCTCTGTGGCTCTGCACACAGAAAGAAGTTTTGAGGCTGGAAAAGACATGGAACGAAAGAAGGTTCACTCTCTTTTGCTCTGTTTCTGTGTTCTTTCTTTTTTCTCAGTCTCAGCTGCTGAACACCAGTGAAGACAGAAAACTGGGTTAACTGGGTGTGTTGTCTGCCAATAGGGCTCATGTTTTGTTCTCGAGTGACCTCCCCAAAGCCAGGGCTTGATGTTCTAAAGAGATTCAATTATCTGTTGTTGTTCTGCACCCATTCTGCAGGGGGGAAAAAGAAGCACAACCAGTTTCAGCCTCATTTTGCTGAGGGCTGTACAAACTCAAGAGCTCTCACAGTACGGCTTTGTTTCTTACTGAGGTGTTTGCTACCTTTGAATGCTCCCATTTAAAACTATGACATAGATACACCTACACAGTTTTCAAAGAATTGTTGTTGTCACAGTTGTTGCTAGATATCAGATATCTCTGTAATTGTGACTCTTTTCTGTCTCTGTTTCATACTGTGCCTCCAAATTGTTCAGAGGCAACCTGAATTATTTCCAAGCCCTGCTAGGGAGGCCCCATTCTAGGTACATAAAAGAGCTTATATAGACTGTTGTATTTGCAAAACCACTTGAAGCGTAAGCAGTCTATGTGTTTACATAAAGGGAAGCAATAAATAAAGACAACTTTCATCTTGAAGGTTAGCAGCTGTCAGATGTTGAGTTTGTATTAAATATAGTCTGGTAGTACTTATTAATGTAATTAATAGGTGACACTGTTTTATCTGCTCTGGGTGGTGGGAAGGACAGTGACTGTAGACCAGGGAGTCTCTGCTTGTGTTGCTGCTTGGCTGAGCCATGGCCATGTTGCGCCCCACAGGACCCAGCTTGTGGCTGGAACCCTTGCCAGGTGAGAAGGGTCCTTTTGGGGTTATCTACCCCTGTGCAGCTCAGAAACCCCATGTGCTGTAGGTGCCCTCCTACAGCCATCCTGGCTGCAGGCAGCTGGGATATTGGCTTGCTCCTCTGCAAACCCAGTGGTGATTTTCCAATACCAATGGACCCAGCTGGTCTCCATTCACTTGGAACTTTGGAAAGGCCCAGGAAAGAGAACCTGTCAGCAGGTCTTCCTCATCTCTTACTGGACTTTATTCTGCTTTGGGGGAGCAAATGGAAAACATAACCCTGTACAAGTTCCTTGTATGCAAATGTGTGTTTGTTTATGTGCACTGTGGTCCCAGTTTTGTGAAGGGAGGCCCTAGGGAGCCCAAGCCTGGAGGCTCAAGGACTCCAACTGAGAGATTTGTATTTGCCTTCTGAAAAACAGTCAGGCTTTCAGAAGTGATTGTTCCACCCCATAAAGAGTCTTACAACAACTTTGACAGATACAATGGAGGTTGACTTTGGGTCATAATCACATTGAAGGCAATCATAAGGCTTTAAATTAATAAGACTTGTATTAAGCATAGCCTGAAAGCACTCCCACTTCACTAATCCACTCAGAGTCATGGCTTTTGAAGGAATCATGTAGCATTTAAGCTAATAATGTATTTCTTAAAAACACTTATTTTAGTAGCAAATGTATGACAGCTGAACTTATTGTCCAGCCTTCTAATTTAGGACTGTATTCCTGCTTAAATTGGAGTGTCTGTATAGCATTAGAGAGGCTTCCCACAGCTTACCAGTTGGAAAGCCCAGATCCATGCTTCCTTTCCAGTATCAATGCAGTCATTTTGACAGACACGAGGAAGGGCTTTTCCTCTTTCCCTTGGGTCCCAAAAGCCATCCTTGTTGTTCCGGGTAATGTTGAACTTTTAAATGTGGTCACAGTGACTCAAATGTTTAGTGTTTCTCTCTCAATTTAGGTTTTTTTCATGATTTTCCAAGTAAACAAAATCTATGTAAATCAGGGATTAGTCCTGTAATTCTCCATCTCTCCTACATTTTGAACTCCTCTGAGGGAAGGAGCTACTCTAGATTCTACAGATTTCATAGAATTAGCAGCTTCCTGAAGACCAAAGATCCAAATTAGTGCTTTCCATTAAGAAAATTCCTATCTTGTGGCCTCAGTGGTGCAGAGCCTTTCTGGCCTTCTGGAATGAAACCTGCTGCAACACCAGAGCCTGAATAGCAGTTAGAGGACTTGGCAGGGCAATGAGGCTTCTCTGTGTTATTTATGAGGCCTTTGCAGGGAAACACTGAAACTGCAGACACAAGGAGGATCCACAGGCAGGGGCTCATGTTGTAGCTGATGGGGAGCTGGGAGTGCTGCTCTGGGAATAACTGGCACTTGGGTGGGCTGCCATCATCGGTGCAGTGGGGATGTCTAAAGCACAAAAATTCAAAGGAGACCAGATTACATTAGTCCTCCTATTCACAGAGCAGATTGTTGAGAAAACAAGTAGATGGGCAGAAGTTGGCCATGATACTGGCATTGTTAAATAGGGATGGGCTTCCAGATTGCCCAAAGCTCCAAGAGCGTCTCGATTTGCTGCAACTCCCTGCATTCTGCTAACAAGCACAAGAAGGTGAAATACTGTTGAGGAACCACCAGCACCACCCCCAATTTATCTAATTTAGAGGGGTTTTGGCAAAATATGTTGCATTTCCAAACCCACAGGAACCCTTTTTCAAACTTATTTTTTTCCCTAAATTTTAGGGAATGCAAAGACAATAAGAATGCTGTCTGGGGTGTAGCAGTTAAAATTTCATTATGGATTTGAACGAAATCACAACCCTTCCAGAGAAACCAGTAATATCTGGTGTGTTGATTAATCTGAAAATGTCCTTATTGTTTTTCAGGCTTTCCGTTTTCTTTTCATTGTATAAGCAAGAAAACAAAAGCAAAACAAACTCCAAAGGAAGTTCATGAAACTGTGTCATGTAAAACCAGAAGAAAAATTAGTTACCACTCATAAAAGATGAAGCTGTTTGCTTTTTTTCCCAGCTACTGAGAAGCCACTGACTATTTTTGAGGCTGGGATTCTGGTGGAGTAGATCTTAATTTCTAATAATGGCCATGCTTCACTTAGAAGACACATGGTTTGTAATATAAAACATTATCTCCATGTGTGTCTTGTGGGGCTAGTAGTGTTTCTTGCTCTCAGGCAATAATTTTTGTCCACCAGGACCCCCAAGTCTTTCTCCTCAGGGCTGTTCTTCATAAGTTCTTGCTGTATTTTCTAATTTTGATGTAGTAAAGAATAATATCCTTTCTGCAAAGAGTCTCAGCTGTATCTTCCACTCCCTCCTTCATCCATGAGACTTGGGAAATTTAGGAGACAGATGGGTTTGGTGCATTGTCTTGTTTCTCAGATCCTAAGGAGTTTACAAATAATACACATGCAGTTTTAACCAAAATTGGCCTTTCTGCAATAAAAGTAAAACTCTTCTGTCTCCTCTAAGAGCCTCCTTCTTTGTCTTCAGTATCAGTGCTCTAAAGCCCTACCACCACCCCCATGTTTAAATGTCAGGGACTAGGACTCAGGTGTCCTGAGATGAGTGGTCATGATCAGCTGAGAGAAGGAGGAGCTTTTTAAGCATTCCTTAGAGCAAATGCACCTTTAACCTCCATGTCATCACAGTAGTGTGGTGTGATATCATGGCTCATGCCATTTCAGAAAAACCCAGGATATTTCTTTTAAAGGAAGATCTTGGAGATGCTCTCAGGCTGCATATAAGTGTTGAAGAAGAAGGTAAAAATAATAGAAGCATAGTGTAATTATTTTATTATTCATATCAGTGTACACTTTTACACTAACACCAACTGAAATTTTTACATAACCACTTGCCTTCAGGATTCAGGAATATATGAGAAGCACCAAGGGTCCTGTGAGGGTCCTGTCACATTCTGTTGTCGTGGAGGAGAAGGAAACTCTGCAGAACCAGCAAAAAAACTCAAAGGAAGAGCTACTACTTAGACCCTCCTGAGGCCTCTGTCATTTGTTAGCAGGTCTAAGAGCTATCCAACTCCTCCTGCAGAGTACAGGGCTTTGGAGACCTTTTCCTAAAACTGAAGTACTGTGGAAATCACTTGAATTACAGTTTCCCAGCAGAAAAAACTTTGGTTTAATATTTCTGCACTTGTTCTATACATGCAAAATTAATTAATTGTGCCTGATATACAAAAGAATATTATTTGTGTTGGTAAAAAAATTCTACAGATCTTACTCCTAACTGTACCTCGTGCCTCTTTAAAATAATTTGCATTCACTCACATCCATACCCACTCCCCACATACACAAACCTGTTCCTGATCCTGTTGATAATTCCAGGTGTCTTGAAAAAATACTTGGATTTAAAATAGTACAAAATGAGAAATTGTGCTTTACTCAATAACTCTTATATTAAATGTGTGATTAAAAAGCTTTTATTTAAGTGGTCCCTTACAAGTCTTAAACACAGAACAATTCATATGGAGCTGAAGTTAATAGGGCATTTCTCATTAATCCTGCAGTTCCATTTCCACATGCCAGAGATGGGCAAGTGAATTTACCTTCAAAGGTCCTGTTTAAGAAAAAGACCAGTGGCAAGGGTACAGGTAATTATTTCTCTTTGTAACATCAGGACCTTGCTTTTCAAAAGCAGTGGATTTGGAGGCATGATCTTGTCCAATAAAGGAGTGTTGTCAGGTGTCCCAGCCAGGCCAGGAGCAATCCACACAGTACTATATCATGCCAAAATGGATGTTGCAGTCATGGATCCAGCCTGGCAGCAACTTGCCCACTGATGCAGAAGACCAGGAACAGATTCATTACTTTTTTAGAACTTGTTTAATTTCAATGATACCATGATGACATGGGAAAACATGGCACCTGCCCCCAAAAGCCACTCAGAGAAGGCTCCCTGGTGCCAGAGCATGTGGCAAGATCACTGGGGTGCTGCAGTCAGACAGGGAATTTCGTGCCTGGCTGCCCAGGCTGTGTTTGCCCTCTGAAGAGTAGATTTTCTGAGTAATAAGAGTGGTATCTTTCACATTCACAAACTCAGTAAGAAATACATATCTACAGCATAAATGATATTATGATACCATAATTTATATTTAAACTGTCAGACCAAACAGTGGTGTATAGTCTTTACTTTAATCCTGGCACTGGAATCTGGGGGTCTTTGTTGATTATTCCCTTTTCATAGAATCACAGACTAGGCCATGCAGATCATCTAGTCCAACATTCTGTGGAAAAGGGAGCCTAGATGAGATTGTCTAGCATGCTGTCCAGTCACATCTTAAAAAATTTTAGGGATGGGGACTCTTACCACATCGCTGGGGAGGTTGTACTAGGGACTGATTGATCTTAGTGTAAAATAATTGCTTCTTAGGTTGAGATGAAACCTCTTTCAGAGCAGCTTGTACCTTCCTGTTGCCTCCATGTGGCTCCTTGTGAAGTAAGAGCCTCTCTCCTCTCTGTAGGAGCCCTTCAAGTGCAGGAATACTGTGATTGGGTCCCCCCTGAGCCTTCCCTTCCAAAGCAGATAAGAGCTGACTCCTTCAGTCTCTCCTCAAAGGGCAGGTTCTAGAGCCCTTGATCATTTTCGTGGACCTCCTGTGAAACTTCTCCATTTATTCCATTTTGGTTTTGGTCTAGGGGACCAGAGCTGGAGATTCTGGAGTACTCCATGGCTCACTTTCTCTTTTACGGAAAATGCAGCTCCATGTCCTCTTCTTCCCTCTGTATCATTCTGAGTTTGTAGCCATCCACTGTGGTTTCCTAGTCCTGAGATTTTCCCACCAAGTTTCTGTAATCCTATCCCATCATAAATCTCAAAGTGGTCACAGAATTCCAGGTCCTCCTGTCTGTTGCCCAGACTGTGTGTGTACTTGCCTCTGGAAAGACTTGGGGAGCATTCCACAGTACTCTGGTAGGTGCTCTGACTGTGCCTGTGGAAATCAATTGTGCATGCTCCAGTGAAATGGTCTGGCATTTTATTTCTTATCAGCAGCATTTATTGTAACATAGAGAAGCCACTGAGTTTGATTCTGCTACTGCCAGTCAGACATATTCAAGTATGAAAGGGAAAAAAAACTGTAAAAGGATCAAATTAACGGAAGTTTTAATACTTTAACAACTAGAAGAGTTAAATGACTTATTCTGCCATTTTTTAATCTATTTATCCTTTGTGGTTTTCAACAGTTTTAATGTTATGTATTTCGAAGAGCTTTCATTTTGTGAAAGAAATGCAATTAAATATCTGATCTCTGCAAAATATTATGAGTTAACTGGTTTAGATTACTCCAGTTCATAGAAATATAGTCATAGATAAAATACTTTGTAAAACTTATTTAGCTGGATCACTAGGTCACAGCATTTAGTATGGCTGGTTGTAAAATTAGCGTATTGTAAAATAATTGAATTTTGCCCAAAATCATCTATTAAAGGCATTGATTTTAGTAAACATGACATAAGAAAAATTTTTAACAGTCACATCATTAAGAAATTTATGTTTATTCACCATGGATAATGCCATGTATAATAGAAGCCTGTTTTGCTTGTGTTTCTCTCTCCTGGTGGTTTTGAATTGCAGTCTTATACCCAGGCTCCTCGTAACTGGCAATATTTATTAGAAAAAACACTTTAGTTGGATTGAACAGGTTAAGATGTTTTTTGAGGAAGACATTTCACCAGCAGAATTCTGCAAGTCAAACTTCTTTTTTGGAGTCTTAAAATATACAATGTAGCCAGTGCATAATTTAAAAATAAATCTTTCCATTGAAAAATGTTTCCTGACTGTTGAAATTCTGGACTACACAAATAATTTTTACCAGATTTATATTTTGAGGTTTTGAGGTTTTTTTCTCTATGACATCCAAAATAGCCACAAAACACAGTTCTAGACAGGAGTCAGCCCAGAGCAGCACTGTATATGTTGTGCACTACTTACACAGGAGTTTGTGAAAATTAACAGGGAAAAGCAAGTTCACTTGTTTTTTCTTGAACAGCATGTTGTCCAAGAGGATGAACATGATGTGAGCACAGCAAATGGCTGCTCTGAACAGCTTAGCAAACTCACTGCCTGTTTCCAGGGCACAGATTTGGTGCCAATCATCTCCTTTCTCCTCACACCAAAGAACTGTTCAGCATTCATGGGAGGTTCTGCTCAGCTGCTTGCATCCTTCATACTCTGAAATGGAGACATCTGTGGGTTTGAAACTCCTTCAGGGCTGAGGTGGTGATTAAGAATAAGCACAGTGAGTTAAATTTGAATGTGAAATGAAATAGGAGTTAAGTTCCTAAGCAGCTTTGAGGATCTGTGCCTGAGCTCATAAAATGCAATTAATTAGTGACTAACTGGGGACTCTCTAAGGCTCTTCCATCCTTGAGGTTTCAGTATGACATCTCCCCTCCTTAGCCTGTGTCACATGCTCTGGAGTCATCATTATGCCACGTAAGGAGTCAGACCCATGTGCCAGCTCTTTGATCTAGCAGAATTCCGTGTAAACCACAGCACATGCGTTGTTGTGGGTTTGGCAGGGAAGGAGCAGGACTGAATGCCACCTTCAGTCCTTAAGCACTGACAATTGTTAGAGCAGGGCTTCACCTCTCCTAGTCTGCTGAGCTGTGGCAACCAGCATGGATTGCTAAAGCTGGTGGAAATTCATTATTGCTGTTGGAATGTCATTAACACTTTTCTAAGGATTATATATACCTTTCAGTGTCAAAATACTCCAAGCCAATGTGCAAGCAAATTAAAAGCAGCCATTCAGGGGAAGAGGCATTTATTGATGACAAAATGCTACGAGGCCCAGCAGATGTCACTCCTCATAATAAGGCATGTGGCTCTAATTTGGCACTTCTTGCCATCAGGAGGAACCTCTTGCAGAGCAGATGTCATTTCTAATTCTGTCTTTCATGGGTGCCTGTGCCCCACAGGGTTTGGTATGCCAGTTCAGAAGCAGGCTCAGTGCCATGAAAGCAGATGGTCATGAGCACAAGTCATGCTGCAAAACTGGTGCTTCTAGAAGTGTGGGTGCTGAGACCAAAGGATTACCCAGGAACATCAAAATCTTCCTGCGCAGGAAGATTCCCCCTAAGTAGGCTGATACATGCCATTGGTGCTTTAGTGGTAGTAGAAAATGGATGTTGTCTCTATCTTCTTTCTGGTTGTTTTAACTTTTGGCCATTTTCTGGTGATCCCAGGGGTCATTGTGGCAGCTGAGGGCGTTGGACCATATATGTGTCTGTGGAAAAAATGCTATCAGTGCTTGGTGTTACTTTGAGAGCTCTACAGTGCCTGGGAATTTTGTAGTGTAGAGGACTACACTGCTGGGCAGTGAGGGGGAGAAGTGGCCCCAGGACCTGTCTTCATCCATCTCCTCTGTAAGACAGTGCATGACTGTGTCAGACAAGACCTGAAGTGAATCTGTGCCCCTGTTTTTCTTCATGTGCTTTTTGCTTGGCAGAGACTGATCTTTTGCCTAAAACATTCAGCCTAAGTCAAAATTTTGTTGCACCGAAGACAAAAACCTCAACTGCTCTCACAGGATCAAATACCATTTGATCGACCTTCAATAACAATCAATTTCAGTAAATTTACTGAACAAAGGATCCCAGAAAACCTGTTGCTTGGAAATAGCTACTTATTTACTCTCCCAAAATGAACCTTAGAGGAATTTAAGTGTTTAACTGATACGTAATATGTTCTTAACTTGTGTCAGCAGGAAGAGCTTCCAAAACATCATGAGTGTGTGCTTGCCTTCAAGCGTATGTCAGGTTTTAAGAACCAGCCCTTGCTACAGTCAATTGATAGGCTTCAGTAAGTACAGAGTAAGATCAGATTACTCTGATCTGATCTGATCTGATCTATTAGAGATTTTAATCCATATGTCTAGGAGAAGCTTACAGCAGGTATGTTTATCTCTTCTCAGATAGAGAAGCAAACATTTCCCCAGTGTGTAATTCTGCTGCGTCAGCTCCTGCGAGTCCCACAGGAGACACTCCAGTGGAGTATTCCTGACATGGGATGTGTCTTGTCACTGTGATCAGAGTCATACACTGAATGAGGATGGTTTGCAGGGAAGGTTTGGTCATGAATGACCTTTGATGGCTCAGCTACAAGTAATATCTCCAAGAGGAGATTCCTCTTTCAGAAGGTGGATACACAGTGATGTCTGAGGCTCATTTTAAAATGTCTGTGCAGCCCAGGTGTCTTTGGCACTATTCCAAAAAACGTATCACTTCTGACAAATACTACAATTGATCAGCAAAATACTATGCTGTCTTCACTCCATGTCCTATGGAGTTTTTTAGCCAGCCAATGCAAAGGCTCTCAGTTGGCTAAGCAGCTGTAGAATCTGCAGGTGGCAGGCAAAGCTACCACGAACATAGACTTTATTACATAATAAAATGCTCATCTTTCCTGACAGAGATGTAACATCTCACCAGAACCCAAATAAAATGGGTTATGTGACTCCAAAGTCTGGCAGAGTCAGCGAGTTGTCTGCAATTCCCAGTAGCACATACCGAGATTTTACTTTGTGGTGAAATGTTCACCTTGCCCAAGAGGCTTGTAACACCTCAGGGGGGAGCAGCACGTGGCTTCACTCAGGTAAGAAATTCACATAGCCAGATCCTAAAATATATATTTTGAAATGAATTAGTTAGTATTGATACAAGGAGGTCTATCAGCAGAAGGCTGTATTTCTGCAATCAATTATATATGAAGGACACTGAGGATGTGTTTGTGTCCCAAAAATTAATCTAGATTTCAAAAACTCAGTGTCATCAAAACCAGGAAATCATGTGAAGGAGGAGCTTCAATTCCACTTGGCAGAGGCCAAACATCCCTACTTTCTCAAACCCACTTTGATGTGAGACTAAGCTGAATGACCTCCTTTGCCAGTGACATGGAGCATACATGGCCCAGCTCGGTAGATGCTCCTTGGCTGCAGCTCCAACTGTGCTGGTGAGAAATGAAAGCCTGGAAGCCAGGCTAAGCCCAGTCTCCTTATCCCTCACCCTGTTCTTCACACTGTGGCCGTGGTTTTGTCTGCTCTAAGACTCTCAGGAAAAGCTGCTGTGATCAGCCTGGGTGGTGTCAGGATGAGACAGCCTACAGTGCTTAGCCAGCTTTTGTTTAGCAGTGTAAACACAGTCTGATGGACCAAGTCTCAAATAAAGGCCACGTGTGCAAGGGCATCCTGCTGGAAGTAGGGTTACCAGGGCTGCCCTGGCAGCTCAGCTGCCACCTGATTTAGGAAAGCACAGCCTGAAGAGGTGATGCTTCCCTCTGCCCTGCCAGAACCACCATCTCTCTTTTGCTTGCCTGGATCAGCTGCAAGTGCAGGATACAGCCCCTGCAGAAGCAGTCAGGGCAGCTGGAGGTGGAGGAGGAGCCTGCCTGTGCAGCTGCACTGAGCTGCTTTTGCAGCTCTTGTGGTGGTGGTCAGCCTTGCAGGATTCCCACCCTTCTTGTGCCCATCAGCTTTCTGCACAGCCAGGTCCAGGGGCCCCAAACCATCTGACAGCACGTGACCCAGGAGAAAGGTGCTTGGCTTTGGGACTGGAGGGCACGGGGAGAGGGATGGACATGCAGCAATCTTTTACAGGTGTGTTAATGTACAAAAGCCGTGGCTGGTCACGGTTGTCATCAATCATCTATGATTAATTGGCACAAAGGGCACAAAACTCCCTCCCTGTCAGTGAGAGGGCTGCCTCAGAGGTAATCATTGGCAGTGCAGAGACCGAAAGCTATCTAAAGCTGTGCTGACAGGAACTGCAAATTTGGCTCCTCATTTTGAAAATTATTAACCTGAATTCAAAATTCAAGTTTCATTTTTGCATGTAAAGACTTCTGAAAAAATGAGCTTTTATAAAGTCACATGATCAGACACAAAAATAAATATTTAACAGAGAATTATTGCTCAAACATTTTTGTCTGAGCCAAAAAAAAAACAGTAGGAAGAAAGACTTTGAGCTAAGTAAGTTAGGCTTAAGCATTGTGTGGACATCAATTCTTGAGCATCTTCTTTTCTGGATGGAAAATAAACCTGTCATGAACTGATGCCTGATCTCTTGCATATTTGGCCTGAGGAAATACCAGGCACTGTCTCTCTGCAAAGGCAAAAAAACCCCAATTAGCCAGTTAGTAATCTTATGTACTATCAAAACATCTTAATAACATGGTTAGCCCTCAGGGCTAATAATCACACCACACCTCTTGGTCCATAGCTTTGTTTCAGCTTGAGCTACAGAGCTGTATGTTCAATTGTGTCTCTTGAAAATTACACTGTGAAAACTCATACTGAAATATTCCATGCTGGACTTCAAAACTGCAACCCTTAAAGTAGTGAAATAAAAATCTCGTCTGACAAGTTGCCTATGTGGTAATCATTCTATAAAATTTACTTACATCTTCATGTGCAACAATCAGGAATAAAGAATGGGCATTAACTGAAGGATGGGCAAATGTCCCAAGGTAGTGAAAAGTGTGTCTTGCAGGTTTTGGTTTTAAGCATCACCTGATTATTTTCAGCAGTTAAGGTACTTTTCTTATCAAATCATTCCCCATGGCAGTGACTTTAAATTTCACATTATGCTTGTACTTTTGCTTGAAAACTGGGGCACAAAAGTGCAGCCTAGTAAAACCCAGAGGAATAATACATCCCAGTATTTTGCAGGTGAAAAAAAGTCATTCCAGCCTCATTCATCATCAGGTTTTTCTGCTCACTCTGTCTCTGCTGTTTCCTTGCTGTGTGAATTTGGAAAGTGGCTCAAATCCTTTTTTAAAGCTTCTTCATTTCTGCGACTGGGAAGTGATTTAGAATTGCTAAGTGGGATCACTGATGCAACAACAAGACATAACTTCATTCTCATTAACTTGGCATCAAGTAGTGTCCAAGGATCTTTATGCTGGAAAGGCCTTCCTATAACCCTGGGTAAATGTCTGTCCTTCAGGGAACATGCGCAATGCCAGCGTGTTCCCAGTGTCTTGAGTGGGATTACAGCTGTGGCAGGAGCTATCAGCTCCAAGCCTCCTGGCAGCACAGGGAATGCTTGACCTGCTGTGAAGAGCTGGAAACTCACTCCATGTCTCTGAGTGTCATAGGCTGCAGAGAGCAGCCCACAGGACAGGGAGCTGCCCTCATGCTGTAACACTCCTCTGCAGTTTGTTTGTCAGCAGCACACAGACCCACAGGCATTGTTAAACAAGCTGCTTTTCTAGAGAGGATGCAAATTCTCCAGCAAATGGAGACCTTATCGCCCTTGACTTCAGACAGGGAAATCTGTAGCTGCGGGGCTCCAGAACACAGCCCTTCCTATCATTGTCTCCTCTCAGATCAAGACCTGCCACACAACATGGCCTGATTAATTTCTCATCAAATACAGAATCTCCCCATTCATGTTCCTGCTAGTTTTACAGTTATATGTATTATCATATGATATTTCTATCCTTTTTGTAAAATTTGTAAATAATTTCAGAAAAGGAGCACTTACAAGAGGCACAAACTCATAGTGACACATACAAAAGAGTCTTCCTTTTCTGAGGGTGAGGAGCCCCTGAAATAAGCTGCCACCAGGTGGTAAAAAGAGTGGTGACAGATACTGAGAAACAGTGGTTCAAAGACATCTAGGAGCCAGTGGGATTTTGGTCATGGTATTCTTCAAACATGCAGCCTACAATATGTTCCCAGCCCTAATTTCTCCATGTCTACTGGCAAACAAGTGTAGGGAAAGAGTGGCTGCAGTTACTTTCCAAAGAAACTGCAAGTCTTCAAAGGAATGTTCTTCTTTACGATATATATTTTTTCAGAAGCAGAAGAGAAGGATTCCTTAGGGCTCATAGTGAGGAGATGATAAAAGTGAGGCTGAAGGCCTTCAGCCCCAGCAGATTGTTAATAGCCTGTTAAACACTCTGCTGCAAAGTCAGCAGTGCTCCTCCTCATAGAGCACAGAATTTGCAAAAATGCAGGGCCTTTTATGCAGCAGCCCCCAAACGACTCACCAGGTGCTTCAAAGGCAAGCAGAGTCTCCCCTGGCTTGGACAGAATGCCAAAGTAGAGGAGTAGGAGGGAAGAGGTACAATACAGCAAAGGATGTGGTCACCTGGAAACTGTTCACCCACTGCCCATCTGGTGTTTCTGTACAGGCATTTACTGGAAAATAAGAGGTGGTACCATGGAAGGGAAGATGCTACTGATTCACCTGCTGCACATAATAGTGGGAGGCATTATTTCGTGAGGGACTGGCAGATGGACCATCTAAATAATCTTTCTGATTTTCCTGTAAATTGATTCCTTGAAGTAAATGAAAACCTTTATTTTCCTCCCATGAGAAATATGCATTTTCCTACGTCCTTAATTTAATTTCTTTTTTGAATCCTATTTGAGCTCTGGAATCTAGCAAGGTGAAACTCACCTACCTCTGCTCCTGGGGAACTAGAGGCTCCTTAGTGATATCCATGGAAGCAGCAAACATTTGCTTTTTGGGGCATATTATACACACATGTTTGTATCCCACTGTCTCTTTCCAATCTCCATCTATGAGTGAAGAGCAAAGTGAGAGACAATGTCTCTTGAGAGAAACATTGACCTTATCTCAGCAAATCCTGGGTGTCCTGGTGTTGCTGTTGTGCCTTAGCTGGATGCCAGGCACCCACCCTGCCACTGTCTCGCTGTCTCACCTCCTGTACAGGACAGGAAAGAAAATAAGGTGAATAAGACCACAGGCAGAGATAAAGACATGGAGATCACTTATCAACTGCTGTCACAGGCAAAAAATAATTGACTTGGAAAATTTATTTAATATATTAACAATTAAAATAGAATTGAAAGGTGTGAAACAAAGACAAGGCAAAAACCTAAAACCTCTTTACATTCTCAGCTTCACTTCTCCCTTCCAATTCCTCCACCTCCTCCATTCCATATCCCCACTGAGCAGCACAGTGGGAGGAGAATGGGGGTTGCAGTCAGTCCATCACAGTTCCTCTCTGCCATTTCTTCCATCTCACACTCCTTCCTGCCCCTGCATGGGTCTTTACCTAGGGCTGCTGTCCCTCAGGATAAACCTGCTCCAGTGTGGTTCTCACGTCCAGGCCCACAGCTTCTTCCAGGGCCCTGCTCCTCTGAGGGCTGTACATGGATGCAGCTTCCTTTGGACCATGTCCACCTGTGCTAGTGTGGAGTGGATACTCCTGCTCCACCAGGGTCCTCCCCACAAGCTGCAGGGAAATTCCTTCTGGAATTCCCCATGGTCTTCTCCAGGCTCTGTAGGGAACACCTGCTCCCTCTCAGCATTGCACTTCTTCCCTCACTCCTCACTGTAGGGCAGTGAATGAATGTTGAAATTGAGAATAAAGGGTTTCCATCAAAGAACACTTGAACTCTATTGAATAATTTACTCCTCAAGGTTAGTGCTTCTGCAATGAAACTTACAAAAAAATAGCTGAAGAAAGAAAAAAGATTTCTACAAGTGGTGTTACCTGAGCTGACAGGGTAGGCATATATATGAGACCACTTCAGGAATAGCTTCAGGAGTGTGGTGCAGACAGCCTGAGGTGGACACACACATGCTGCAGCATCCCCCTGCCCACCTGGCAGAAGAGCTGCCCTTGTGCATGGCTGCAGAGGAGATGGGGCAGATTTTCTGCTGTTGTGACTTTATGGAAGTCAGCAGTGTTTTGTCACTGTTAATTCAGCATATAAACTTAAATAATTGTTACACAGGTGAAAAAATCCATGCAGTTTGGATATTCAGCGCCCACCTGATGTGCTGAGGGGTTGTTTGTTATGTGCAGAGATGTGGAAAGGTGACAAATGCTTCAGGTCTTTTTTTTCCTGTGTAGAGTACAGAGATGTGGAAAGGTGACAAACGCTTCAGGTCTTTTTGTTCCTGTGTAGAGTACACTACACTGTTTTGAGTTTTTAGTGTGGCTTAGGAAAGGTCACACATGTTTGTGGAAGTCCATTTATGCTGTAGATACAGTTTAAATTAAGACGTATAGGCAAGCAGCCTCAAAACCACAGCAAAACTTCGAGCTGCTTTTTCAGAGCCAAAAGGGATATTCTCCTTTGTCAGAAAGAGGATTTTCTTTTCCAACCTGCTTTTTATTCCTCTAGTAGATTTTCAGTAATAAAGGCAAAATGAAATCTCTTCTTTATTTGAACACTTTCAAGAAGCCTATGTCTTAAAAATATTGGAGACTTGGATATGCCAATTGTTAAGATAATGCTATCATTTTCCTGCAGGCAGTAACTGACCAGTATTATATTGTGTCTTTGTAAAACAATTGAAATAAAAATTATAGGCCTTTGTATTTCTTGCACTATCTCCACTAGTTTTTTTCAGACAAAATGTTCATTCTGCAAATGTTTAAGTCCAGATCTGCTGTAATCTTCTGCTCCTCTTAGGCCTTGTAGACAGATAGGCAAAAACAACACTCCAACTTTGCCTTTCTGAAGCGTTAAGAAAATATTGTTTTCCTTACGTCTACAAGGAATCTAGGATGTCATTATTCTGGCATGCAGGAGGACGCCAAACCCATTTAAAGTTTTGAAAGAGGTCAATTAAAGGTGGAAAACTTGGTAACCTAATATTTGTTATGAGAATATGACTGAAGTGGATGGGAGAGTTAAGGCAGAATTTTTTCTTTGTTCTTTATCTAATTATTCAAATGTCTGAGTGTTATCTGAGGGACTCTGTGGGAAATCTCCACCTGAGCAGGGGAATTTGAAACTTTGCACCACTGAGCCCTGCTATTCCCCTCTATTTCGAACATCAGCAGCTTCCAAGTGATAGGGTGAATATGTGGTGTGGCTCCTCCAGCAGCCACAAAACCATAAACTCATCCACCCATATATTTAGGAATTCCTTGTTTTCTTTATGAGTGTTGTAGCCACGTACCTTCATAGAGGCAGACAAAGAGGAGGTCTTAATTTCCTGTTGGAACCAGACTGTAACAGCTGCCAAGACTTAGCATTAAAGTAAGTTGTTGGGAGCTCTTTATTTTTACCTGAGGGTTTATACTGGAGAAAGTCCATGTCACTTAGCCCAAGCTGCAGGGAGAACTTGTCGCTGTGGATTATAATTGCTGATAGAAGTTCGTCTGTATGCCACAGTTCACATACATTTTTTATGGACTTCTAATTAGTGCAATTCCGGTCTCCTGCAGGTTCCAGCTTTGGAAATGAAGAGCAGACCACCCCTAGGGCACCTGCACCTTCTAAGGATGCTCCCAAGGGGAGCAGCAAAAGCACGACGCAGGTATCGAGCGGCACAGCGACACCACGCAGGAGCCTACTGCCAGCACCAAAAACCGCCGCAGCACCCGCTGGTAAGTGCTCCAAGCTTCAAACACCACCTGCCTTAGGCCAAGAAGTGCAGAAACCTTGCTGTGATGCTGTTTTACTGCTTGCTTTTAATTAATTTTCATGCCATCCTCGGGCCCATTGCTGGTGTGCTGATTTGGACTCCATTTACTGTAGACCCTTTTGAACGCAGTCAACAACACAGCTATAATCTCATTTTGTGAGTTATGTGTAAGATTGAAGGCATTTACTGTCCCTAACTACCCATGCCAGAGATTTAGTGTATACATTGTTGGTTCTCAACCAGCAGCTTTTTGAAAACATTGCATTGCTTTAGAGACCAAAGCATTGCACAGAGCAGATAATTCATTGCTAGGTATGTTTGCAGTGATGAGGATATCGGCCTCTAGGTTTAAGTAATCTTTGGGTTTTTTACTCAGAGAGGCAGAAGGGGGCAAGCAAACAAAGCAAAAAAGCTCCTAGTCTTGTTTCCAGATTGTTTCCTTGCCTAAACTCTCCTTCTGCTCAATTCAATTATGTCTCAAATGACCAGTTCCATCAAGGTCAGATTAGATCTGACAGTTTAGATTCCAAAATAAACAATTTTATCCAGGCTGGTTCTTACTCGACAGTGTTTCATCTCTATGTAAGTTCCATTGGGTGTGACAACACATTGCAAATGGAGCTGGGAAGGAAAAGTCAGCGTAAAATATGACACAAAGACTTTATGAATTGCTAGTTCTTGTCCCCTGGTTTCAAGACAGATTAACCTGTTGTAGTCGTTTCACCTTGGCTGGACACCAGGTCCCCACCAAACCAACCGGAGGGAGGGGAATAAATACAATAAAAGACCCATGGGTCAAGGTAAGGGTGAAGGGATAACTCAACAATTACCATGTCATAAACTTGTCTGATTTATTCTGGAAGGAAACTAAACATGGAAGTAGGGTTACCTGCCTGTGTTATGCAAGCAGTCAGACACAGTTCCTGAACAGGGGTTGCTGACAACTTTAGGAAGTTTTTATTATACACAACAGATGGAAGCAAAAGAAACTATGATAGTCCAATGTTTTGGTTTAATTTTTTATGAGCCAAGTTAGCAGCAATTCATTATTTTTAATTTTTCTTTTTAAATTAAACAGTGTCATGGTCCCTCAAAATGCTAGGTATTTGATAGGAGCAAAGGTTGAAATAAATCAAAGAAGTTACGAAGGCAAGGGTTTTCTAACAGTTCTAATCTTGCCTCTCTTGCAATAGCATATGAACACTGGGTGTAGATCCCAATGTGATAGAGGTACCTACAGAATGTAAATTTTTCTGTTTAAATATCCTTTGGACAGTGATTTCTATAGGCTTGATGTTGCATATATATTTAACATCTGACCAACCTCCTGTGCAAGACATTGCAGTTACTAAACTGAAGTGCTTAGAGCACTCCACAGTTACAGCTGAGGAGCACAGGCACTAGGGGTATTGCACACACCATATTTTATGAAAGGAAGGAGGAAAGTATTTCACAAAGAGGATGGCAGTAATTTAAATAAAAATAATATTTCTAAAAGAGTGCAATATCAGGTAATGTAAAAATTGCCTTTGTATTTCAGAGATGTACTTAATTTTATCCAGGTATGAATAGTAAATTAATTCACAAATGAAAATACCTACCTATATTAATGAATCAAAAATAGCCCTCAAAAATCACATGAAAGCTTTCATGTATTAGATGTTTCTTGAGAAGACCACATGAACTGTAAATTTTCATTTAAAAAAATAAAGACACAATTGCTCAAGAGTGATTATATTCCTGATACTTCACTAAAAGTGCTCGTGAAATAAATTGGCCTGTAGGGAATTTAAAAAAAATTAATTAATGAAAATGGACTCCTTTAGCTGTGGAGCAGATGATGCCATGCTTCAGATGATCAGAAAAGAATTCTGGCATGGGACAATAGCAGTGGAAGATTGTTGTCATGCAAATTGTTTTGCAGGCATGAACTGATGGCCTTTCAACTGCTCTGTGAAAAGAGTTCCCTTAATTAGGTTGCAGTGTATTGCACAGCCCTTTTTATATTTACATGTCTGTCAATTTATGGAAAAGGAGAAAGAAAGCACATACTTGACTAGAAAAAGAGAGGTCTTTTAATTTCACTTAAATATATTAGCTACTTTAGGAAGTGCAGTGAAACCTAACTAAAACTTACCATTTCTATATTGCTTCATATTTTGTTTAATGATAGGTGAAAGAAGCTCTCCATCAGGAACTCTGCTACTATAATCTAGCTCTGAAATTCATATAAGCTTCCTCTTCTCACAGATGTTGATTAAAATATATAGTACTTGAAGCATACATATATGAATTTTCTGGTTTAAATTTCCCTTAAAATGGAGGAATATCTGCAGAAGGCAACGTTCAGAGACTCAGTTCTGTCCACCAGGATGGATCTGCCCCCCAACTGTCTATGAAATCAGAGAGCTGTGGGATTTTTTTTTTTCTATGCCCTGTTGCAGATTTTGAGGGGCGTGTGTTATGGGATTCCTAATTCTACATGGGTATTATTTAATGACTGCATGTCATGCATAAGGTATATCCTAATTTGAGTGCAATGACAGTGGCAATAAAAAATTAATTTGAGCAGCTTGTTCCTACTTGCCCCCCTAAATTAAAGACAATCAAAAGCATTGTTCAAAAAATTCACCCAGTCAATTCCTGTGCTTCTAAAAGTACCAGTAAATCATATATAACAGGACAGGCTGTTAAATGCAATCAGTCAAGATGAAAAATAGGAGGCCAGTGTTATCTCAGCTCTCAGCAGCAATCTTATAGTGTAAAATGTGGTTTTTTTGATCAGATTCTGCAAAATCCAGACAGCACAATGTCAGCAGGAGGGAGAGGGATGAGCTGAAGTCACCTGAGGGGGGAAGGGTGAGCACCAGCACTGTTGCAGGGATGAAGGGAGAAGAGTCTGCTGCTGCTTTGTTCCCCCTTGCAAACCCTTTCCCTTCCAAGCTGAACAGCAGTGAGCAGTGGGTTACATTCATATTGGTCCTGTATTTAACACCGGGGTATGCAGCACTACCTTGCAGGTGAAAGTGGGAGTTCATCTGCAAGTTTTCCTGCCTTTCTTCTGGGAGCCACTCAGAAGCGTGCCATAGCACAGCTGTGTGAGGAAGTGTCTTGGTTTGAAATTTCAACCTTGAACAAGAGGAGACAATAAAATGCCATAGGATCCATGCAGAACGGCAGAAAGAGGAGTAGTTATTTTAACTCCTCAACTCAAGTTGGATATTCTGAATTTCCCTGAGATTTTCTATTCAGTCCAAAGAATGATTTGTTTTATCAGGTGTATTTTTTCCTTTATTTTTTCAAACACCAGCTAAAGAGAATTTTCTATTTTAATATAAGAACAAGGCAACCGTTTTCAGACAAGACAATTAAATAGTCATTATCCTTTTTTTCTTATCAAATTGACTTCAAATTTGAAACAAACACAAAGGGAAAAGCACAAGCATTAGCAGTTTCTACTTCAAGAAATACACAGTCTTTCTTCCTCATCTACTTCTTTATTCAGTTGTTCAGTGTCTCATAGATCACAGGGAGTAGAGAATCTCTAGGGAGAATTAGACTGCTCTCATTCTACAGAAATCCATCATATTTCCAGCTTTGCTCATTTTGTCTCAAACAATGCATGCAGGGATGTGTTGTTGCTCACCAAGGACATGACTGGTTGTGGGTATCAGGGGGAAAGGCAGAAGAAAGCTCAAAGGGGCTCCCTGTGTCTGTGAGTGACTGAAGATATTTCCTTGGGTTTGTTTTTTTCAAAAACTTGCAAACTGCACTAGTTAACTTATAAAATACTCCTGAGAACAGTTGGAATCCATCTGAACGCAGTTAGTCCCATTGAATTGTTAGTGATGTCTGCAGCATGTCAGGATTTGTTTTGGAATAAATACTCAATGTACAATTTGCTAACTTGCTTTCAGTCTGAAGTATGAAAACAAATGGAAGCCTATCCCAGTATACTGCTTTTGAAGACTCAAAAATGTGCAGGGCAAATACAAATGCTGATTCTGCAGAGCTTGAGGAGATGTCTTGGATAAAGCGTCTTAGCTCTGGTTCCTAGGCTAGCATTCTGCACTGCTGGGGGAATGGAGAAGTGGCTTTGTTTGTCTGATATTTTTTTAAGTGATTTCTGGAATGTTTTGCCTTGTGTTTCTAATTATTTTGCATTTGCTCCTTCTGTTTCATCTGGAGCAGGCTGTGTATGTTAATTAGGAAATGTAAATACCTTTACAGAACTGTGTGTTTGGAGGCCTTTTTCAAAAGTAAATGTTGTAAGCACACTAGCAGAGAAGACAAACATTTATGCTCATTGTTCTCTTATGGCCTGAAATATCCATTTCTTTACACAAGTATAACTTTTAAAAGAGGGGAAATGTTGAGAGATTTCTAACCTTAAATGGAATGTAGATTCACATAAAAATTAGTACTTTGTGGCTTTGATTACTGGCTAGCAGAAACAAAACTTTTCACTGCATGAGCTCTGTCAGTGGTAGGAGGTGGCAGAGCCTTGTGAAGTGTTCCAGAAAGCCTGGAAGTTAGTGGTAGTTCCTGAGATACCAGGAACTTTTTGCTAGGAAGCTCAGTGCTAAAAGCTCTGATTATGCAGGAATAAGGCTAATGCACAGGCATTTAACACAGAGCTAATTGGAATTCCATATTTCCAGTCTGTGGGCAATAACATTAAGAATTTGAATAAATTTTGTTGCAGATCAGATTTAACATACATTATAAAAGACAAATTTAGAAGAAAATGAAAAAAGTGTGCAAGTTCACGAAATATTCATTCACATTTATGGTGCTTAATTTCCTTTTGTAATTTCATGCATTTTTTATTATTTTATGATTGCACACGTAACACCTTTTGACATTTCAAAATATATATGACAGAATATGATTTGAGGTTTTACACGTGTTCAGGCCTGTAACGACAACTGAATAATGTTTGTCTTGTTTCCTGAGTTACCCTGGAGCATCAGACCTTTTTTTGTGCATTTTAGTCTTTGAATTACTTTTCGTACACTTCAAGCTAGAAAGGATCAAACTTTATAACCTCCTGCTGCACCATGCCCTGTGCTACTGCACATTATGCTAATTGCTACACCAGTGCTCTCCCTCAGATATTTTAAACATCAAATTCTATATTTCTGTGAAATGACAAAATCTGGGCCCAAACACTTGTAATCTAAAGATTTATTTTCCCTGCAGGAAATCAACATGTTTTCTGAACGTTTCTCTTTGAACCAACTAACAGCTGTTGTTTCAAAAGACAAGAACAAGCCCCAATTTTAGAAAAGCATTCAGCTCAAGCTCTTATATGAGGTCTGATGCCAGGGATGGCTCTTCCCCTAAAATTTCCCTGTGGGTGATGAGCTTAGCAAAACGATAACAGTTTGTTCCCGCAGACCGTCCTTCCTTTTGCCTGCTGTGTGCTTTCTAAATCCCTCTCCTCTAAGAAGGGCCACAGAGAGGCCACCAGGGCCCTCCTGCTTATGAAGGAGAAGTTGAATAATTGCAAGCTCCATGTGTCCCTGTCCCTGTCCCCTTCCCAGCCAGGCTGTGCTGGGCACTGGCTCTTCCCCTGTGGCACAGCCCCTTCTCCCTTGCCCGCTTGCTGCGCCGCTGCCCCACCAGACCTCAGGAGCTCTCCTAGTCTTTTGAAATTAACAAGGGCATTGATCTTCCTTCTTATTAGCCCTGCTTATCTCTCCTTGCCCAGATATCTCTTTGCACCTTCTTGCTGCTGGTCTTCCATTTTCTGGAGCCAACATCCCCCACGCAGCTGCGCCTGCCAGGCAGCACCTGTACACAGCTCCCACTGCTCTGCACAGACCCTGCCCTGCCCTCTGCAAAATCCTGGGCTTCTTTGCTCCATTTTCTTTCAATCGAGCTCTAACTGGGCAATTGATTCGTTTTGTGCTTAAGGTCAAGGGATTGAGTGAATTCCCAGGTGTTCCTCATTGAAATTGTCTCAAAACCAAAAGCAGTTTATTATTTACATGCCTAAGGAAAGCATAAGAAAAGCACACACTTTTCTCTACTGTTGTCTGTGTTTGGCATCTGGCGTAGCAAAATTTATGAAGGAGCTCTGTATATGGCCCATTTGTGCATTGTATATTTATTTTGAACTCCCCAGAAAAGCCAAAGCCTTATTACCTTGAAAAACTGATGCTTGAATCTATAACTATATAAACGATGTCTTATAAAACAAGCCCTGGTTTTGTCTCACAGCTGCTAGCTCAGGTTGGTCCTTAGTAATGAAAAGACACCATAAACTTATTTTATGTCCTACTCTGTAGTTAGGTACAGTGTAATAGGGGGCAGGCACAGGCAATTTCTATCTTCAATCACTGTGAAAAGTATTAATCACAAATGAGACTCATAGGCTCAACATGTTGTATTTATGAACAGCAGAGAAAATGGAGATGGACAAAAATAAAGGTATGAGCAAGTGTTCAGTCTTCACCAGCCTCTGACAGCTGATGGTGTGATTTGCCTATGAACAGTGGAAGAGAATCAAAGAGGGTTTTAGAACTTGTCCCATGCTTCTCTCCCACAAACAGTTGGACGTGCAGGTGCATGTGCTCTTTCCAGAAGCACTCTGCAAGCAAATGCTGAGAGGCAGTGCTAGGAATTATGCAGCTCAGCTTCTGGTGCGTGGCAAATGCTGTGTCTGCAGCTCTCTGCATGCAAGTCCTGATGCAGGCAGAAGTGGAAAGGTGAAAGATGCATCTGAAATAAACCTATATATACTGCAGCTGTGACTAGGTGTGGCTTTGGAGGGAGCAGAAAACTAGTAAAGCAGTAAGTATCCCTCAAGATTATGATCCCCATATGAAATGATCGTTTTTCTCCACTGTTGAAAGAGGCAGGTCACATTTTATATTAAGCAAAATGGAAGACAGTGTTAGCTTTTGGACTGCCACTGTCATTAGGCACCACCAAGAAAATCTGATTTTTTTTCCTGCTTCAGATACTTCAGATTCTGTGGGACATTTTCCTATAAGATATCTGTGAACATACTCATAATAGAGGGAAAAGTCAATAAGGCAAACTTTGTTTTTCCTCTATAGCAAGTCATTTGCCTTAAATCTCTCTGGTTTTCCTGTGTGTCCAGGTGCTGTGACACAGCCCTTCAGGCTAAAATACAACCCTCAACAAACACTGATGGGTAAAAAAAGGAAAGCAAACAGGAAACCACGTTATTGTCCCAGGAGTTTGCTTTTTATTGCTCTTTCTCCTTACTTCTTTGATGAAAAATTTCTACTTGAGATCCTGTGACTGTCACACTATGGTCAAAGGAGCAGGGCAGGACCTCATGTTACTGTACTCAGCATGGTCCCCACAGCTATTTTGATGGGAGCTGTGGGTGGGCAGGAGGAGCTGAGCTTGGGTGGCCACTCTAGCTTTCAGAGGAAGTTGTGTCTCCCTGGTGCAGAGGCAGTCTCTGACTGCAGAGCTCTGGCAGCTGGCAGACCATCCCGAGGCCCTGAGCAGAGAGCTCCAGTGGTGGGACAAATAACAACAGACACTGAGTTGCCTCTCTCAGAAATATTCCATGCCCTGGTTCGTGGCACAATGTCTTGTAGGTTTGTGCCCTGAATGTTCTTGCCCCGCTCTGTCCCTGCCTGACTTACTGCACAGACAGAAACCCACTCTCGTGTCCGGGCAGCCACATCCAGCACAGCTCTGACATGTCCTGCCTGCTTCTGGTTCTGCCTCTCTCTTCACTGTGTGAGACCATCTTGGAAAGCTGCTCTCCAGAAAGGGCAGCTTCCTTACCTGTGGAAAAGGTGACAGGGCAGGAAGTTGCAGGTAATTTCAGTCAGCTTTGCACAGCTATTCCGCTTCTCCTGCAGCCCAGAATGAGGCTGCACAGCAAGGTGAAGAGACAGAACACAGCACTCAGAACAGATAGGATGGGTCACCTGTGTAGCTATTTGTGTTTTAATGGCATTGGTCATGGTACAGATCACTGGAAAGCCAAGGTAGTGTGCAAGGCCTTCTGTCCTTCTTCAGTGCTGTGCGTGTAGCTGAGCTGCACGTTCACAGTCGTGGTTGCAGACATGTCAGGTTGGCATCCAACCCAGAAGTGCTGTGTAGCATCATTCTGTGAAAAGCCCAGGACATGGATTGGTGAAATACATTTGGCATTTTGATGTGTATCTTAGTGACACAGTTCTGGACAGTTATGGACAAAATTATAAACCAGGTGTCCTTCTACCTTTCTTTTTTTTTCTAAAACAGGTGTGAAGAAAGAAGTGCAAAAAGATCAGGATGCTAGCAGACCAGCTGTCTCATCCCCTAAGAAATCAGCAATAACAGCCACAAAACTCCATTCACCAGGTATTTATGAACCTGAAAGCACTGTTTCAGGAAAGATTTAAACTTGTTGACTTTGCATCTCTTGTTAACACACTCAAATCTGAGACCTACTATTGTTAAGTGAGGATTGATTGTGTCCAAGGTTCATTAAGCTGGCTACAGCAGGCTTTATCATAGCAATGCATGAGCTGAATAGACTTTTGTTCTCTTTGTTATAGATGCAATCATCTCTCACTCAAAGAAAGAGTTGTTGCTATTACATGTTTAAGGGCACAGGAATATTTTTTTATCATTACAATTTTCTTACATAATAAGAGGACAGATACATATAGCAGAATAAAAGACACCTCAGAGAATTGCCTGGTGTGATAATGTTTTGCTCAGAATCTACTCTTACTTTTATGCAGAGGTGATAAATTTCCTGGGCTATTCTGTGCATAACTGGAAAAGGGACTTTCTGTAGAAATTGCCTCAAAAGTGCTATTGGGACATTATCTACTTATACCTCAATATTGGGCACAAACACATGGTTTTAGCATTTCTGAAGAGTACTTTTTTTTATTTACTAAAACAAAGAGAACTTGTTTCTATTTATGTCTACTGAGTGTACATTAACAAATGGATAAGGTGCCTAAAGACTTTTGTGAGGCTGGCCTTTGGCTGATCCAAATTTCTGAAATGAGTGTGCATGATCCCACTGATTTCGTTGTGCTTGCAGTTTATCTTCTGTTACCTCATTTTTAAGACTCTGCTTGAATACTTAAAATGTCACCTCTGCAGCTATGTGATACTTAAGTTATAACTGTGGGGGATAGAACCCCATGTTGCTTCATTTGGTGGCAGAATATAAGTAATGTAGAACACCTCTCCAGCTCCTATAACTTGCACCAAGAGTTTCTCCATTATTATTAAACTCAATCTCTATTCTTCTTATTCTCAACCAACAAAATCAATAAAATGGAAGGTTAAATTTAATCTTCCCAGGCACCAACAGGACACAAAATTCTTCTCCTTACAAAGATACTAGAGTAAAAAGATGAACTTAACACTGTCTTCAGAGTCATATAATTTGCAGGCTATTTTGCACCTGGTGAGATCACAGAGAGACCCAAAGAATTTGTTGCAGAGAGTGCCAGAGCAGAAGCTCACCAGTGTTTATAACAGTGGGAGTCCAGTTTAAGCATCAGCACTGATTGTGGCTGTAGCAGCGTGTTACAGCTCAGCTGATTTGCTTCCACTAGGATTACAGAGCAAAATGGAACACTGGAATGTTTTTACAGTGTATTTGTATTGTCTTAAGGAGGTCTGCATCTCCCTGGGTAACTAAATAATTTTCAAGGCCTAAAGTTTTGGCATGACCAATTCATGAGGCCTCAAAGGTTTCTTCATTCTCGTGAGAGATTGAGTAACTGACCTCCATCCATCAGACTGATTAAAAATTTGTTCAGCTTGCCTGTGTGCAATTAAGCCAATGTAAATTTGTTTATCACTCTAAGGATCAAGTAGGAAAATAAACCTCATCTTCATTTATTTTTTTTAGAGTAGCCTTTGGTGTTCTTTGAAATAACAAAGCAATAGCAAAGCAATAATGGCAATTTTTTCCCCTACTTAACATTTTCAAAACATACTCAAAGCAGCCTTTGACAAGTACACACAGTGTAGCTGATGCTAAGGGACAGTCACAGACTTTCCTCCATCAGAATCACAAGCTCCTGCATCATTTACACTTTTTGATGGGAGAGAAGGTGTCTCACAGGTAATTTCACCACAACTACATCTGGCCATGAAACAGGTTCCAAAATTTCTGAGTGCTGTTTCTAGATGTGTTTGTCTCTGTTACTGGCCTTCTCACATTCAGTTCCTTTTAATCAGTGCTGGGTTTTGATTGTCGTACACAAATTTTTGAGCTTTGAATCTGAAGAATTGCAAGGGAGTTTTGAGATGCAGAGTCTTGCAGGGATCTCAGTTTTATCCTTTGATGCAATACAGTTCCTGAGATCTGTGTATAGGAACAGGGGTCATAGATGCAAGTGCTCTCCTTCCACTCCATTTTAGAATGGAGCCAAATGCTTCTGGCATCTGTCACTCTACAGAATTCTTGATAACAATTGTCTCTTAGTAATTTGCTCACTTTCCTTACCAAAATGTTAGAAATTGGATGGTTAAAAGGCAAATAAATTGCATTCCCCATCTAAATCCTAATGGACAGTGTTAATTATGAGTATATTCTTGTTATGTTTCCTTAGTTCAAACACTCACATAGATAAAAAAGACTTGGGAGTTTTGAAGCGGATCAAAGGGGTTCAGTGATTTCGGCACACACAGGGTCTGCCCCTCTGGTCCCACCATCAGCAAAAAGGACATTGAGGATAAGGGCCAGCATCATTAATACATACCCTGTTTTGTGCAGAGCAACAGAAGAGAGACATCAATGGCAGAATAAGCTTACTAAGCTGCCTTTCAGACCCAAATGAACCGAGAAATTCAGATTTATCCCTGAGGAGAATAGCACCATTTAATTTACAAGGACAGCTTATAATACTGACAAGGACAACACAGAGATGTGCACTTCAAATCTTCCAGTGAACAGGAAGGCTAGAAAGATGTAAGGCTAAGCAACCTGACGGGTTTCTGTTTTAATTAAAGACTGAACTGATTTCAAGGGCTTTCCCCTACACTTCTCCCTAAGCCTTCTGTTGTAACATCACCTTCTTGCTTAAACAACTCAAGAATTTTTTACTAAAAAGACAGATATTTATGGCTCTTGCTGTTATGAGTTCCTTATTTTGTGGCATTACCTACTGCACAGCTAAGAGGTACGAATGGAAGAGTCTGTATTTTCTTATTATTGCACAAAAAGGTTGACAGGTTTTAAGTAACATAAAAATGGATAGAGGGCAATAGCCATGCTGCTTGAACCCTCTTTATGACAAAAACTTCTTATGCTGTGTTATTTGTGTCTTCCAATGACATGGCATGAGTCCTGACACTGCAGAACATGGTATTCTTTGTCACAAATGCAGGCCATGGACACAAAGAGTTTCAAAGGGGTTTTTTGCACTCATGGCTCTTTGCAGTTGCACTGTGACATGCTTGGAGACATGAGGCAGCGCCTCTGCTGGAGCTGGCACCCTGTAAGCTTAGCCTGGAGCCAGGGTGTAGCTGAGCAGGATAGAAGAGATGCTCCCAACAGCTCCACACAAGCTGAGAATCTGAAAAAGTAGGAATAGGCTCCTGGGGTATTGCTCTGAGGAAGCCGTACTGTTCCCCTGCCTGATCTCATAAAACTGCCCTTAGGATCTATTTGCACACCCAGACTACAGCCTTAAAGATCTTAAAGATCTAAAGCACATCTGACAAAGTTACCTCTGGAATTTGTAATGCTCTACTTTACAAATTGTCTCAGATTCATACCATCAGAGGCATCTCTGTGGAAGGATTCTTTGGCTTTTTAGGAAAGGGATAGGAGTCTTCATGGCAGAAGACTCTCTCCTATTACATTGATTGCTGGACACTGGCGGTAGACATGGTTTCTGTAGTGTTTTCAGGAACTGGATACTACAAATAAAACTACAAACTGCCCCCTTTTATCATATTCTTGCACACACAACCTTTTTTACTAACACAGAAATGTTCCAGGCCCACATCCACTGTCTCTAGTAACACATGGGACAGTGTCTGATTCCTATTTTCTCCTTCTTTCTTACTGACTTTAGCTTCTAGGGTAAAAGCTGGAGGATAATGGGAGGATCTGTTGAGGACTGGAGGTTCCTGGTCAGTATTCAGGAATGAGCTAAAGACCATCAGCTGAGGGGTAGCAAGAAAGACTGGGGGTAGCAAAAAACATCACTAGGCTGTGCAAAGGTGATGCCCAGCTGGCCATAAATGTTTGCAGAGAAGAGTCCTCAGAAAGCAAAGAAGGTAAAGCCAGAACAGATTTTCCAAGCAGTGGCTTGGGCAGCCTGATACCACCAGAACACTTCCCCTTCTTGCTTCATCCTCTTAACTGGGTATATCCACAGAAATGGATAGTTGACCCAAGCAGGATGTGAACTTAGGAAAAAAAGCCCCACTTTCCTGGAGTGGCTTGTCATGAGTAAGCTTCAGTTCTGGTGCCATTGATACAAACATTGATACACTCTACCCTAAACACAAGATACACAGGTGCTTTCACGTCTTTGTGCAGCATCAGGCTTGCTTCAAGCCAGCCTGGAGCACATCAGAGGTGCCAGAGTCTCTCTCAGCCTATTTCTGCAGGCAGACTACGTAGTGATTCTGGTGTGATCAATGATGCAGCCAAGCAGGGCCAGTGATGCAACTCTTGTGCATTGTGTGGCACTTGGTGGCACTTCAGTACATATCTGCTTACTGCTGCAACTTTGGACACGTTGTAAAGGTGAGGGCAAGAGGAACTCTCAAGGTAGACTGCAGTATTGTAGATAAAAAGTAATAGTGATATCCCAGTAGCAAGCAATCCATGCTGTGTTTGCATTCAGGGAGGGACAACTCCAGCCCCACATTGTCCTGTGTAGAGGCAAAATGAAATCTGCAAAGGCAAAGGAAAACTGGCACCTCAGTTGAGCCACCAGGCTGGTGGTACATGTGAACAAAGAAACCATGTGTAGAGTAGAAATGTCACCTAGCTGTTTTCCACACCATCAGTAAGATAAGGTGAATCCTCACCTGGAAGTGCCCGTTTCTCTCACTGCCAAGAGAGATGCAGACCTCTGTTCTTGTAGATGTCTAGCAGAGGTGAGCTGCTTCCTTCCTCCAACAACCTCAGTTCTCAGTGCTACACTCTTAGGACAGCTCTCCTCAACTTGTAGAAGACTTTCAGGCTCAGAGCCTGAGGTGAGATGACTGTTAAAAAGCTTTGAGCTTTGGCCCCTAAAGAAACATGAAGAAACATGAAACATATTTCACTTTTTTTTTTTTTTTAATTCTGGAAGATCTGTGCGAGTGCTACAGACCTTTTTTTCTTTTGTAGGGATGAGTCCCAGAGGCCACAGAAACACATAAAGGTCATGTCTGTACATGTAAACTAAGTGATCTGAATGGTCTTTTCTTCCCCCATCCTTTGCAGGACATCCCAAGCAAAGGCCAACCACCCCAAAGAATGGATTCTCCCCCAAACCAGGAGAGGGGCGAGACACTGAAAAGCAGTTTGTTCAGAAACTGAAGGAAAAGTGTGATGAACAGTCCCGCCAGTTAATCAATATCCAAGATGAGCTTAAAAGGGCCAGCTGTGGCTTTGATGTCTTTGCCATAACAACACAGTACTTTTTCAGGCAGGTAAGTGCAATGGGTGCTTCTTGCCACTGTAAAGATTCTTTGCCTTTACACCTGTCACTTGCCCAAATTTATTCCATAGTTACTGAAAATGTGTTCTTGGGACCAAAGCATGTAATTTCTTTACAATTATTATTATGAGAAGGGAATTCAGATTTCATAGAATTATAGAAAGGAAAACTGCAATGACAAAGGAAATCTGGGACCTCTGTTAAGTCATCAAGCTTGGGGATTGGGTGGCCAAAGAAATTGTGTGTAAAAGTGTAGCTGCCATCCAATCTGATAAGTTGAATAATTTGATGCCATATATTTTCAAATATATGGCATCAAAGGGTGTAGGAGCTTGGAAAAGGAAGAATTTTGAATGAAGCATTTGTTACAAGCAGAGGTTTTTAGGAGTAAAGGAGATGCAGAAACTTAGAAGGCCCAATCTCTGATTGCTAGAGCTGGAATGGAAAGTATAACTGAGATATTAACACTTGTGAGCAACCAAAGCTGTTAGAAGAAGGAAGCAATTTGATTTCCCACAATAATTATCAACTCTTCCTGTTCACCATGAATCGGGCAGGGTGTCCCTGTCACAGGGCTGCCAGTTCCTGAAGATGTTGGGATAACATTATATCAGCATGCAGAAGATTACACACAGCAGGTATAGAGAACATAAAGAAAATGTTGCTGGTAATTAGAGAATCTTATTTATTCACTTATTTATTATATATTTATTATATTTATTTCTATTATATTATATTTCTTTTTATTATATTATATTATATTATATTTATTATATTAAATGTTGCTGGTAATTAGAGAACCTTATTTATTTTTGACTAAAAATGAATACATTTTAAGACAACCAAAAAAACCATGGAAGACTTGAAGGTATTGCTTGTTTCAAAAGCTGTTTAGTGATCTGGGAAATGTAGCTGGGTTCTGAGGTCATTCACACCATGCCAACGTATTTTATGACATCCCAGGTTAATCTGGTGTCCTGGCTACTTTGTAAAACAGGCAGACAACCACCAGCAGTAGGACCCAAGGCTTGGATAATACCCTTGATGGCCTGTTTGTCTCCTTTTGGAAGAGACAAGAAAAAATGTTCTGTGTTAAACAGGAGAAAGAAAAGCAAGGAAACAAAACCTAAATTAAGTCCGTCTTAAAAATTCTGAGATACTTTATTTAGTTTTGGGGGTTTTTATATTAGTGGGAAAGGTTACCTTTGGATAAATAACCACGGTTCATGCTGTTCCATAAGTAGGAGCTGATCTTGCCAGGGAAGATTCACTGAACTGAAAAAACAAGGAGTTTTTTAAATGTCCTAAATATTTTAAATACCTTCCCAGGAGATCTTCCCCCTCTATTTTTCTTTAGACTTGACATTTCTGTATTTCAGGACTTGTTGGTATTTCTAAACACTTTTGGGTGGGTTTAGGTTTGAGGTTTTTTTTTTTTTTTTGCTTGGGTTTTTTTTTAGTTTGGTGGTGTTTTGTTGGGTTTTTTGTTGTTGTTTTTGTCATTGTTGTTGTTGTTTTGTTTGTGGGTTTTTTTGATCTGGCTGTGGAGTATCCTTGTTTAAATTAGAGAGAAATAAAAAAAGGCTGAGCATTGTCAGCTCAGCTTTGTCTGTGTATTGTCCACTGGGGAGAGATTTTTCATCACATGCCTCATTCACAATTTTTTGAAGGAACTCTCATATCTCCTTCATCTCCTCTGGATATATTTTAAATAAGAACAGCTGCTGGAACCGAGCTTTGAGATGACTGTTCTGCTGTTGGTGCATGTTGGATCTGTCCTGAAAATGCTTCCTAAATTGAACAACTCAGGTGTCTTTATTTAACAGCATCCTCTCCAAGTATGGCCAAGCATAGCTGCACCTCACATTCCCAGCTCCCCTGGACTTCTCAGAGGAGCTGGGAATTTCTCTGAATTCAGCCAGCTGGGGATTGATTGCAGTAATGCTCCTCTAAGTGCCTGGGGGTGAAAAATAATACACCTGCAGAATTTAAGTGCCTTCAGGTTTGGGCAGGCTTAGATGTAGATTTGTTCCAGATCCATGCAGATGTGGTACCTCCTTAGGAGTATGGCTGCTTTAGGCTCCATTTTTAGTGCATGCAGACATGTGAGCACTTCATGAAGACTATTTAAAGCACCAAAGACCTGAATTTCTGCTTGAGTCACTCGCCTGTCTCATCTGAGACTTCCAGGGAGCACCAAGGCTGCTGTACTCTTAAATTCAATGCTAAATTGAGAGCCCATATACAGTGGGACAATCTGGGACTACTCAAGCAGTTGTGTAACTGGGCAGTCATTTGTCTTGCAACATAGACACAGGCTTACAAGTTCCTGAGTGTCATTCAGAAATACAATCTGTAGACATTTTCTGAAGTGGCATTATTGTCTGAAAGCTTGAGCAAAATTGAGTTGGCTGTCTTTGAGTTAGGGCAGCATGGGAAAAAGTAAACTAACTTTTCACATTATAAAAATAATAACACTTGGGTGTATCTGTTTCTGAGATCCCTGCAGGCAGAATGATTGAGGTCTGAGTTGAACTGAGTGGAACAGCCCCGAGAGGTTTGGGGTTGGTTTGTCCAGCTAGCAGTTCCACTCTTGTGTAGCTGAGGGCCCAATCCCATTTTGATACTGGGGAGCCACTTTTGAGCAGATAGTAGTTTGTGTCCAATGTCTCTCTCTCCTTACATCACATCAAAATAATATTCAAAACATAGATTTTTTTTCTCAGATTTGGACCTAAATTCTGTTGTAAAATGTGCTCCTGGGCAGTGAGGACAGGACTGAGTCTTAAAAACAGCCCAAGGAGCAGTGTAGGTGGTAAGCAGATGCAAGTAGGCCCATGTCTGTGGCTCTCTCATCTTGCTTACACTGTTTATCATCTCTTTCTAAAGCTGACAAAAGCACCAAGGCAAGTGGTCCAACAGACATGTTTAGCTGTGTAGAGAGAGAGTGTTGTATGTAATAAAGAGTGTTGGACCACACCAGCAGTTCCTTTGAGTGCTGTAAGATTAAATAAATTATATGATCTTATAATTTTTTGCATTTGTTTTCTGACTGTTTCAGACCACTGCTGGATGGTATCCTGGAATCATCTCTCTTCCTCAGCTGAAAATGATCTTAATTGGCAAGATTCTTTTAATTGGCATCTAGAAGTGCGCAACATGCAGCAGTATTTAATGCAGACCCATTAAATGCCATTTAAAAGAATTTTCTGTCCTTGGGAAAAGCCTAGGCAATCAAAGCAGGTGATAACTGAGGCAATAGATGTAAAAAAATATTAAAGCAGTGGTTCTGACATAAGCATGAAAAGTAATGATTGCGGTGCCTGTGCAGAGCATGGCTTTTAATTATTATTTAATTAGCAGATGTATTAGCTTAAGACCCTCGTATATGCACATGACTCTTGTTGACTTTTGGAACTGCTTCAAATTGATTCTGAAGAGGAGCAGATTAAATTTGTCCTTAATGTTGTCAGATGTTCCTCTTGCCAATACAGCCCTCGTGCTGGTGTTGCAGAGCGAACAGCTGGCTGATGGGAGCTGGAGTGATACCAGAAGACTTTTTAGAGCAAATATTTCCAGAGCCTTGATCTGGATCACTCCTGACCTGCTCTGGCTCGCTAACCCAGTGACAGTGGCAGTCCTGGCCCAGTGTCAGCCCTGTTCAGAGAAGTGCCAGCAGTGATCTCTCTTGGAAGTGATAACAGTGCCATCTAAAGGGGAGTAACCCAAAGTGACAAATCCAGGAGAGAAAATCGTTCTGGCCAGAAAAAGGGAGGGGAAAAAAAAATCCATTTTCATATCTCTAGTACACCATAGAAGTGTTTGTGTTGAGGGCTGTTGTGGCCAAACTGCACCGAGGTCCTGGAAACTGGGCTAATGGCTCTCTGCAATCCAGCCAGCCCCAGCAGGCAGAAAGTGCAGTCCTAGGTCTGCCTCTGAAATTTCAGAGGAGGGCTCTAGAGCTCCAGTGCACGAGGAGAAGAGATCCTTTCTGGGCTGCAGAGCTTAAGGGTGGGAGCAGGTGAGGGGAAGGGTTATGCTGGGGTAGTCTGTCCCATACTCTGCTTGGGTCTGGAGGAGTTTCCAGACCTGCAGCGTGGCCTCTTGATATGGTTTCATCAGGGGAGAAACTCCTCAGGACAGGTGCGGGAAATGGATTTGATTTTGTCTCTGGGAAATGGATCTACAAATCCATTTCCCACAGACAGGTCCCAGCACAAGTGCAGCTGGATGAGCTGGGAATGGAGGAACCACAGAGATATCCTGATCAAGAGTAGGGACAACACTGCAGTATTTGGTGACATCTCAGAACTTTGTGTCTACCAGGACTGGGAAAGGCATGTCACCAGAGACCAGAGAGTGTGTGTCTGCACATCTGATCATGGGTATACAATATTCCATATATAATATACATATACAATGCATTCCAGAATGTATTATTACATTCTTACTATTCCAGAAAAGTAAAGACACACAGGAATAGCCTGCAAAATCTAGGATGGGCAAGGAAAACCTTTTCCCTCATTCGAGTAATGAATAGGTGTGTGCTGGTGTGTCTTTTTGAGAGGAATGTCCCTCTCCTGGGAGTGGACAATATGCCACCCAGTGTCATGTGACATCCTTGGCCAGATGCTAATGACCACTTGTGCTGGAGGCAAAATTGGTTATGCTGTTTATAAGTCGCTTGGCACTTCCCACCACTGCCTCCAAAACATTAATTTGGGCTGTCCTTATCTCAGGCTAAGCTGAAAATGGTTTGTTTTCACAAATGTCTCAGAGAATAAGTTCAAGAGAAATATATCTATTGTTCACACCTGGTGTTGGCAGAGTGGTAAGAAGCCAGCACTATCAGAAAGATTGACTTTCTGGCTTTCAGGGGTAATGATTTCCCAGCATGTGCAAAATATGTTTGAATTTGGCCCAAGAATAGAAAAGTGCCATTCCTCCCTCCTCACTGTTACAGTCCTGTATTGAGCAAGTTCATTCTTTTCATTGCTCCTGATGAAGACCAGAGCAGTCAGAGCAGTTTAATATTTTCATTCTGTATCCTGAAAAAAAATACACTTTGGTCTCATCAAACAATGACAGTTTAGGGTTATGTATCAAAACCATTGTATTGCAAGGAAAACTAAACACTTTGTTTACTTGGGAGGAAAAAAATAGAAAGAAGCTCTGTCATCATTTAGAGCTTTCTGAAGTGATTTTTAAGGAGAAATGCGCGAAGTTTGGTATGTGGGGCTATTAGTTATGGTAAAACAGAGCAGTAGGAATCCAGAGGTGTGCTCCATTACATACAGACATTACAATGAAAGCTCTGTAGATGGAATGGGACCTGCAGGCCACTTACACATGGTCAGTCTACCCAAGGAATGGATTGGGGTTTGTGAAATTAAGGAAATCACCTTGTGCAGCCCCCCTGCTTATTTGCTGTGTGTGCTAAAAGTCAGGCAGTGAGTAGGTAAGGTGCTATAGGAAAAGGAACCTTAAAGCAGCTGAGTATCTCTCCCCTCCTCATCTTTTGGGTACCTGGATCTTACACTGCTTCCAGACAGCATGGCCAGCTCTGCTTCAGGCCCTGCAAAACAGAAGGAAAAAGGTGTAGGGAACCTCATGGCTTCTCCTTGTGTCCTCAGTGACCTTCTTAGACACACTGCTGTGACAGAATTGCAAATTTTAGTTTTGGAAGATGGAAGGATGTGCTTCCCAGGGAAGCACTGGTTTAGTTACATGGCCTTGTTTTGAAAAAAACCCCAAACAAATTAGACTGTGTTTGTATCCTTGGCTGGAGTCACATAAATGGAGACACTTGGCTAGTTACACATAAATATTTTAAATTTTGAGATAAAAAAGAAATAGCCCCAGGCATTCTAATGTTCCCCTTGAAGAGTTTTAAATGGCCATTAAAAATTAAAGGCCTCTTTATTTACATGTTGTCCTTGAAGAGAAATATTTTTAGGATGCATGCCAAGCATCAGGTAAAAGTGGATTTATTTTCTCCTGTTGTTTGTATTATCGATCTGTCTGTAAGCAAGTAACTTTGACAGCCTTGGTTTTATACTGCATTCAGAGGAAAAACACTTCAGAGTCAGAAGTGGTTCTTGTGATGCTGGCAGCCTCCAAGGTGGGTCAATGTCTGGGCTTGAGGGATTTGGCAACACATTGGAAGTGGTGTGAAAAGCAGGGATGAGTAGTAGGGTGCAGTGCTATTGTGGCCTCTCATCATGCAGAGGTCAGGGAAAACCCAAACCACAGTGCTTCCATGCTGTTCTTTAGGTTCAGCAAAGGAGTCAATGGAAATGTGCACCTCTTTTGAATTCCGTGCATTTTAAATTCCTCTCTTACAGCAAAGAGGCAATATCCTCAGATCAATCATTGTTTGCTTTTTTGGTGGTTTGTTTTTTGGAGGTTTCTTCCTTTAATTGATTACTCCCCAGAGGCATTCTACCAAGATTTTTAGTAAGAATGTAGCAGAACAAAGGCTTTACAATTCGGCGTAGATCAATAGGTGCAAGGTTCATATTTGAAAGTATTAATCACACCAGAAACTGAAGAATTTCTCTGTTTCCATGTGGGAACAGAAATATTTACCAAATGAAAATTTATAGATACCTTTCAGGAAGTGAATAAGGAAACCATAACTCTCATTAGCAGTGGAGTGGACAAGATCTGGCCTGTCCAGGTGAGAAGGATCCCAACCTCTCTTTGGGAGTCAAAAAGCAGAGCCTCCCTTCAAAAGCAAACTTTTCAGCTCATCTCTTGTTTTACATACATATTTGTGTGCATTAAGTATTTTTAACAAGACCGAATGTCACTCTTAAAACTGGCTGTAAAGGGGGAGGCCATGCCTCAGCTCACAGATAATCTTCAGAAGTCATTTCAAAATGAAATTTTTGAACAGAAGTCTAAAGAAGGTTAGAATCAGCCTAGAGAGGGGTGAAATACTGAGTTCCCCTCCCAGAAGAAGCAGTGACCACTGAGTAACTTGACACATATTTACTTGCTGGTGGTTACTTCTCAGTAATCTGTCCCTCTGGCAGATCCAAGTCCTTCTTTCCTATGTGGCCAACCTCAGGCACCACCTAATCCCTCCTTCTGATGCCCATCACAGCATCCCAGGAGCTCTCCTGCCCTCAGATACACATCCATGGCCTTCCCTACCTTTTCCCTGCTGAGATTTTCACACCTCTGGCAGCAATACTTTTGTTTGGTGGTTTTACATCCCCCTCAGGTCAAAGTAGCACAGCCATCAATATAGACATGTCCAATATTGACCTATATTGGCATTATAATAATATTGGCAACAATGATCAGTGCAATAGAACTTCAGCTTTTTGAAGTGATCTTAATACTTCTAAAAAAATGAACAATTTATTATCCATAATAAAGGTCTGTCAATGCTAAATGTTCATTAAACCAACTATGTGCCAGCTTTTTAATTGCAGGAATATTAGGGTTTTGCCATGACAAAACATAAAGGCTAACCTCACTCAAAAAATCAATTTTTTGTCTTCTTATTTACCAGTGGAATACAATCTGTTTAAGTTAACATTAGCTTGTGTTTAATCAAATTACACAGAACAAAGAACAAAAAGATGATGGGATTGAACTGGGTTTGTTAAAAACAGAAAGCACTTGGCTGATTCAATGTATTCCTCTTTGTTAATATTCGAGTTCTATATAGCATTCCTAATAGAAATGAAGACATTAAAGTTCTTGTTATTCCACAGTCATCCCAACGAGTGCCAGACATTTTGAGGATGACACGAAGATGATGTCCCAGTCCTGGAGCATTTAGCATCTAAATAGGCAAGAGCCTGATGAAAACTGGTGTGTTAAAGTGACTTAGTCTGGAGATTACCATAGATTTAGTTTCTTAGAAGATTTATTTGGGAAGTGAGGCACGTGTTTGTGTGTGGGTGCACGCACCTGCATGCACACAAGCACACTGTGTTGTGTGTTCTGCTTTCAGGTACCCTCTGGGAAGAGAATCTGCGTTTCCAGTGGCTGTGCAGGGGATAGGGCTAGAGCACCAGAGGGCCTGGGGTCACCAACAGGGTCGCAATGATAGGGACTCTTGGATGAGGACTGGACAGTGAGATGTCCTGCCAGTGTGTCACCCAAGTGCAATAGTGAGGGCAGCCAAGAAGTCCCGGCAAACCCACATACAGCAGGAGGTGCAGAGGCAGCAATGGTTGTGTGCATGCAGCTCTGTGAGCTGTAGAAGAGAGCCCAGCGAGCAGTTTCTCTTCTGCAGACAGAGAGACTCCCACTGTTCATGTTTACTTACACCTAATGGGCGTGATGAATATTTTACATCCCACACAGGTTCGTCCCATCTGCCCTTGTTGGTGTTTCCAGTGGAGCAGTGAGCACACGGCTCCAGGCAGCTCCAGAAACAAGCAGCAGGACGTGTCCTCAGCAGCACTGCTGGGCTGATGGCTGCTTCTCAGGCAAACAGACCCCACAGCTACTCTTATTACCACACTCTCATTTCATCTGTGGGGGAAAATTAGCTCTATTTCTTCCTTGGTTTGTTTCGTTGGGGTTTTTTAAATTGCTTGGTACGCTACAGTCAATGAATAGACCCAGAGCGATGCTTCTCCTCCAGGGACGTATTGAGTGTGTGCACGTGGATTGTACAAGAAGCCCTGGCACCTTTGGTGTGCTGGCTGGGGAGTACTGGGGTTCCCCACCATTCACCCCAGAGGTGCCTGGATTTGGGCATTATTTGAGGCTGGAGGTGCCTTTATACACCTGAGCTTTGGTACCCCAGGCATTTGGCTGCACGCTGCAGGAGGACCCTTTTGGTTCCATGACTCTTCAGTTCTGTGCAGGGTCTTGGCTTCCCCAAGAGCAGAGAAAGCTGTTTTCCCCCTTCTTCTGGAATATTGCATCACCTGGCACATGGGACATTCTTCCTGTGCCTGACATAGGCACCTTGCTCAGGCTGAACCTTAGCCTGGGGGATTGCTCTGACCACAAGACAGTTAAGTAGTGATCCCTTCAGCAGCTGAAGCTGGCTGCCTTTCTGGAAATGGTTTTTGAAGCTTCTTGGAAAAACTTGTGTAATGCTGAGCTGCCTGCTTTAAGCTGCCTCACACTTAGCAGCAGGAGGTGAGCACCAAGGCAGGCCTGTGACAGGCAAAGCTCCCCAGCCCTCTGGAGAGGCAATGACAACCCACAGATAACATGCCTGTTAGGGAAAGATATGCTTGATAGGTGTAGGTGTCTGCGGAGTTATTCTGCCCTGGAAAGTAGAAGGAAAATGTTTAGGAGGGACTGGATGTTGTCCACATATCTCTGCATTTCCAGTGGGATCCATGTTGCAAAAGAAAAATGTTTTGGGATTTCTTTCTGCTCTAACTGTAAAAAACAGAGATCACCTCCTGATTTGGTACAAGTTTCCAGATATTTTGCCTGATTATTTTGCTTTCATCTCTTGCTAACTGGTATTCTTAAAAACAAATACATTACAAAGAAGTATAACACACTCAAAGCAATGGCTAAGTGCATGAAAAAGATTAATTTAGAGATAAACAGGGAAGTGTTGGGTATGTACCATATATTTATATAGGTGCCATTCATATATAATGCTCAAACTTCTTTCTCATAGTCTTAGAATATCTGCTGTTTCATGTTAAACTCAATTTCACCAATCTTTAGCTAAAATGAAGTACTAGAAGTTACTGAGTGTTAGATGCACTTAAAAAAATGTTCTGTCTTGTTTTCCCTGCCCCAAAGGCATTTTTAAACATCATTTGTAGAAAGAGATTATTTACTGTGTTGCCTCACCACTGCAGAGTCCTAAGCTAGAGCACTCTGCTGATATAACTCCCTGTCTCTCCAAAATTACTGTGCAGTCCCAGGGGGTGACAGTGTAAATATCACAAGTCCTCTCATGTAGATCCATCAGCAGATGCATTCTGAGCTGACGCACAGGAGGGACTTTGCATCAGTGTAGTGGAACTTTCCCTATTGATCAAAATTCCTGGCAGATTTGAGGTTGTTCCAGTGCAAAGCAAGGCTTGAAAATGCAAATATCCATGACAAATATTTCACCTTAAGTGTGTCTAGACTGTGTGCCAAACCTGCAAAAACCTATAGACATGCTGACAGAAATGCAGAACTTCCTTTATAAGTTCTGATTTGATCTTCAGTTTTCCAAGTACAATTTCATATCTCCTTTGCAGTCCATGTGGATTGTGGTTACAGATTTTAGCAGCTGGAGAGCCACGTATTTGATGAGTGGAGTGCAGGCTGCCTGCCCTTTTGAGCATATAAAAGCAACACTCTCACTTTCCCACCACACTGGTTTGAGTGATGGATGCAGCAAAGCCAGGCTGAAACCAGCTCTGCCTGGTGCTGTGGCTTGGCCATCAGCTGGAAGGGAGCAACCCCCAGGAGTAATTAGAGTTTCTGGTGTCAGCACAGGTCAATGTGGGCTCCTACTGTGAACACGTGTTAAGAGAAGCTGTCAAGATCTTTGGGTGAGTAAGCAGAGATGCAGCCAGCAGAAGTGAGGCCGTGACAACACCTGCACGTTCAGCACTGGGGAGACTGATACTGAATATATGACATTTAGCACTGCTGCTCACACATCTTCCAAAGACAATGAAAAAATGGGAGGAAAAAGAGACAAGTAATAAGCAACTCTGAGGTCTGGAAAAATTGGAAAAATCCCTTTTTGTGAGAGACAGAGAGAATTGCTGATTTGTTTGCAAAAAAGGGTGAAGTGGCTTGAGTGCAGAGCAGAATAATTCTCATAAAGAGTGTACCAAAAAGCACTTTCCCCCAGGCAGGGGAAAGTTTAGCAAAAATCCCTGCTAAACTTTTGCAGAAGTTTTGCAGCTTCAACATATGAAGGAAGCACAGACTTCTAGGACTAGAGATGCTCAGTTATTAGAAGAAACCACTGTGAGAAGAGAAAGCAAATCCACGGCTTCATGTCAGCAGTTTGCCAATGTGTGCCTTTATAGAGGGGATGTTTTCATCAAATGGAGATATAGAACAACAACTGTGTAAAATATCATGTCCTATGATAAAAAATCATACTATTTACTTGAATCATCCCTTTGTCCTTTGTCCTTAAAGTCTGCTAAGTTCTGTAGGTAGCAAGAATATCTTGACATTTAATATTTGGTGGTGCAATATGTGTTAGAGGGGAGATGCCTGTTTTAAAGTTGGAAGCCTTTTTCAGATAGATGTTAAGATGAATTTTCCATGCAGAACAGCTTTTCATCACACTCTCTAATGCAGGGTTACTTGCTCCTTCTTCTGAGTTTTCTGGCAATAACCATGGCTTGATGCAGGATCTAGTTAAAGAGACCATGACTCAAAGATATATATAGATTTCTAAATGGTAATTATTGTGTTCATAGGACATTTTTGCTATCCTTTCAAGTGGAAAGTATATTTCCTTGATACTGCTTCTGTGTCCTCACAGCCACCCAAGAGTATGTATCTGCACCTTTGGATCATATACCCAACACACAACCTGCCTCTTGCTTAACCCCCCTTTCAGGTCTGAGCTGTTTGGTTCCAGAAATGAACTCTAAAAGGTTTCAGCTGCAATCCTCCTGAAATTCTCTGGCCTTGCTCTCACCCCTGAGAACTAATTCACGTGCAGATTCCTACAATCACTTCTCACACGTCATAACTTCAGACAGTGGTGGTGTGGTTATTATAATGATTGGATACTGTTTACTATTTATCATCTATTAAAGCCAGCTCTAACTACAGAGGAGTTAGTATAAATGATGCATTTCTAAAATGACTTCTAAAAATCATCTGAGTTATGTTTTCTTTGTGTAAAATCCTCCCAAGCCCACAGCTGATAGTTTGAATTTTCATTAATGGTGGCAAGTACAGTTCCTCTCAGCAGAGCACTGAGAATCTTTCCAATAGGAGAAACTTGGTCCATGTAAATTTGCTGGAATATTTTGCCACTGACATTGCTGTCATAGAATGTCAGCACTTGTGCCTTGCTCTGCTTGGCCTCAAAGTACAGCAGCTTGAATTGTCACTGGCTTTGGCCCAGAGTAACTCGGGAGTGGAAGAGAGAAGATTGTTGAGAGAAGGGAACATTTCTCTGCAAAGTTGAATTAAGAAAATGGCCATCTGCTTGCAGCTACTCAGAGGTCTGGAATTTAGAGATAGCCTTGCAGGGGATGTATTCCTGGGTAGAGAGCAGGTGAGGAGTTCAGTAAAAACATGCATTTTTCCTTGTGATCTTGGTGCATAAATGATAATTCATATGAGGAAACATGAATTCCCTGACAGCAAGGGAATTCATATTTCCCATTCATTTGGAATGCTTACTTTGTACTGTTCCAGACATCAAGAACTAGAAAACATAGTAATAAAGCATTGTTCTCTCTTGAATTTTAATCCATGGCCTTGCAAGCTACTGACACTAAAATAAATGTAAGGCTACACTTGCAGAAATAACAAAACTCTGAAGGAATTATGTTTAGATCCTCACATTTTTTTTTTATGAGAGCTGAATTAAAAAAGGAGTCATCTGGCTGGGCTCTCTCACTTGAGAAACAGAGGGCACGTAGTCCATGTTAATTTGTTAAATTCTAGAGTAAACATTCTATTCATCCAAATATGCAATAGCATAATTGTACAGTTGAAAAACTATATTAAAAAACATTTGCTTCCATATAAGTTGCCTGAGGATCATTAAAACCTCATGGTACTGAGCAATGCACAAAATGTGAAACCTCACTGTAAATCCAAGGGAAATGGCCATTCTGGGGCCATCTGGCATAACTTTCAGCTCTAGCTGAGTCATCTCGCTGAAACTCATTCCTGACTGCTCATGGCTTCAGAAATCCCCAAATCACTGAAACATTTTCTGAATTTTTTTTTTTTAAGTTAGGCAAGAACAAAAGCAAACAACTCCAGCCTGGAAAATAATGAATCACGTGTGTGTGTGTGTGAAAGCAATGTGGAGAATTGTGCTGCTGATGGGAGAGCTGTGTCAGAGAAAACTTGTCATGCACCTCCAGCAAGGAAAGTGAAGTGTAATAGTGAATGTATTTGCTTTCCTTATTTCCACTGTAGTTGTCAGTCTGACATGATTAGGGTTCAGGATTCCTGTGTCTAACAGCAGAGTGTGGATTCCATTCCTTGTCCTAGGGAAGTTGGCCCTGTGCTAGCAAAGTTGACTCTCCCCAAATTCACCACTTTATCTCTGCTTTAGTTTTAACTCCCATCTGATTCAGTGCCCAAACATTTCAGGAACTATAAAGAAGGAAGCTGGGAAGAACAAGTGACCAGGAGAGGAGAAGATTAAAAAACTTCCTTTGACAGCAGCACTCATCTTCGTTGGTTTCAAGCCCTCACAGAAATACAATGTGACTGGAAATTTCAATAAGTGAAATTGGAAAGAGAATGTAGGACTAGTTGAGGCTGTTTTCAAATTTTACTGCTTGCAGAATTGAAGAATTAACAATACTGACGATAAATCAATTTCAGTCTTTGAGTCCAACGTTTGGCTTATTGAAAACTAAATTCAATTTCCCTACTTGTCTGCAGCTCTGTCAGTACACTCGACTTCCCTCTTGTAGATATCAAAATTCTGACAAAGTCCACCTGCATGTTCTGTCACACAAACTGTAACAGTGTTTGAAGAGAGCACGAGCAGAGAAATATTTTGTGATAACACATAAATGTGCTGGATGCCCCTTCTCCTTGCCTTGCTCTCCCATCTTTGGCACGCCGCTCAATCATTCTCTGAGCCTCCTGCTCAAAATGCATTGCTGGAATAGCATCGCCCTATTCTGCCTCTGCACTGCCTCAGACAAAAATCCTGCCCCCAGTGAATGCCGCCAGCCAGACTCCTCCTCGCGCCGTCCTTTGGCGGTGCTCAGTGTCGGTGTCACTGTCGCCTCCCGCTGTTGACTGCAGAGAATTCCAGGAGGCGGCAGCTGCCGATAGCCTGGCTTATCCATCACTCTCCAGAGCTGAGACATTTCAGACTTTACAGTGTCTCAGTTATGCACCAGCTCCTCTGCATCTGACTGCCACGTCTCTCCTCATTCCTGCAGTCTCCTGTTCCTTGTCTCCCTCCACCACTGCACGTCCCTTTGTCCTCTGAAATACCACCTGCAGTACAATCTTTCCTTTCTCCTTAGTTTCATCTCTTTTTTTTAATCTGTACTTTTGTTTCTTTACCAGGTGAAGAAGTTTTTGGACTTTTGGTATGCCTCACCTTAGCCTTCTCTCCCAATTTTCTCTCTCTGTATCCCCATGGTGCTGTCTTCAGCCTCCTTGGTCCTCACCACTAACCACTGTCTCCTTCAGCTTTCTCCTTGTTTCTTTTGTTTATAAGCACTGGATGCTTTCCTATCAACTAGAGCTGGCAGTTCTCTTGCAAAAAAAAATTTGCATCCCTTCCAATTTCCTGTACAGTCTTTTGCTTCTCATGCCCTCAGAGTGTTATCTATTGGAATGAAATGAAATGTTTGTTTGACATACTTCGCATACCCTCAGCAAGCCTTTCCAGTGTTTCATAAAGGATGAATAATATGCAGTTCCCTTGAGGATTCTCCTGCTCTGGGACACACATAACCTGCATTACTACCTTTATCTCTCAGAGCTTTCCCAAGACTTCAGTTCTGTTTTTCCTTCTCTATGGATCTCCATCTTCACACTTTGTCACATCTTTGCCCTGTGAAAATCCAGGGAAAGCACTGTATCTCTCCCAGGAAGGTTAGCCAGCCTCCATTAAATGGGGAAAGATACTAATTATTAGGAATTAAAATCTTCTTATATATATTAGAATATATGGATAGAACTCTGATGATTTATTGTTTATTCTCTACAGAGCAGAGTGTATGCTCTGAGACATAAAGACCATTATGGAGCTAAAGAGAATAATGTGCCCCCTTTGGGGACCATAGTAAATTATAAAATATTGCTAATTTATCCCTACCTCTGCCAGTTTAGTTCAGATAGATGTAAAATATTGGAATTGCTTGGGCAGTAAATAGGAATTTTATTATGTGCATCGTGGAGGAAAGCATTGATTCTGTCACTGTAGGGAAAAATTGCTGCCCATGGTGCCTCGTTACCATTAGGATAAGTTGTTTATAGACTAAGCCTCTTGTCCAGCCTCCTCTGGACATTTGGGAGCATGTAGGTATCCTCCTTGGCCTTTAATTGCCTAGGAGCCTTACCCTGTCAGGTGCTGACTACACTGTGTTTCCACTGAAGTCAATAAATATTGTAAAACATACCCTGTTAAGTCACTTGCCTTGTGCAATTACTTTTATGTTTTAAAATCTAATTTTATCAGAATTCTTTCCTCTTAGGTTTGTTGCTTATCTTATACACAAGGAACACCTTTCTTTGTGGAACTTACCTGTATTTTCTCTTTCTAGTAATGAAACAAAACCGCAGCTTTTATGAAGAAAGGTTTTTTAACTAACAGTGCAGGTTTTCCCAGCCCATGTTGATCTCTCTTATCCACAGACTTGTTCATTCTGCCTTGAAGGGAAATATGAGCCAGATCTGTTGGGACAGAGCTCCACACAAAGCAGTTTGGCAGAGGCACATTCGCATTCTGGGTGTGGACCATCAGCAAAATCCATAGCGATGCATTGGTGACAATGCACAGGCAAGCAGTATTGCATGGAAAGGAAAGGCTGGCAAAGTTCATTCTGGGTCTTCAAATCCAGACCCTCCCTGTTGCCAAACCCTATAACTTCTTCCCTAAAAGTATTGATTTTCAGCTTGAAAGTCATTATATTTTCCTCTGATTCTACCAGAGGACTGTTTCAGAATCTCTTGTGATTTAGGTATGCCCAAGTTCACACCTTTTTATTCTTACATAAATACATTTTTTATCCTTGAACTACTTCTGCCTCTCTTAGTGTTCTCCCTATATTTGTAGAAAGCTGTAATTTTCCAACTTTGATGTTGTTTTCTTAGAAGAAACTGATGTGTATTTACATGGCACCCCTCCAGTGGTATGGGTTGTATATTCCCTGCCTCAGAACTGCTATCCCCCAAACACAGGGAACCAGAACTGTGTGAGGTTTCAGGTGAGACCTCTCTGTGGCTTTTTTTGAAGCATTTAAACTTCCCTCTTAGTGTTTACTAGAGCCTAAGGTGATATTTGCTTTATTCAGATCTGTACAGTAGACATCATTCTTATTCTTCCCATGACTGGATAAGCAACACAGGTTTTTGCTCCTATTTCCAGCTGATGAGTTTCCATCTTCTACTTGAATTTCCTGGTATTTGTCCCTGTGATTGGGACCTTGGACTGCTCAGTATTCTATATTTATTTTCTTGACTGCCCCTATAGCCCTAAATAGCATTCAGCTTGATAAGCATCATGTTTTAACTCTCTCACCTTGGTGTTTTAACATCTCCCCTTGATGGACAGTGCATCCCAGCATCACATTAGAATTCACAAATATTTGTCCAGGGTCAAAAGTGAACTACATAACTTGCCCCCAGGACTGATTCTTTGAACAGCTCTCTTCATTATCTCCACTCAGCCCAATAGTTCCATTTACTGCAACTCCTTGTCCTTTTCCCACAAAGGCCTCCTCCCCACTTAACACTTCTTCAGCAACTCCAAATCTTCCCCAGACCGATGATCAATGCTGTGGTTGGCACCACGTGGTCACTTGGTCCCCAGCAGGTGGGAGTTACATATTACCCTTATTTAAAGATATCAATTATTTCAGTGTACAGAGGCAGCACTCTGCACTGCTGTGCATCTGTCTGCCTTTGGTGCTCTGTTGTGCTTAACAAGGTGTTTTTAAAATATTATTCCTCTCAGTATTTGATCCAAGTGCTACATGCCACTGAAATCAGGCAGATGGAATCAATAATTTAAAAACCTTGTTTTGAACCTGCTGTTTAAAGTGCCAGTTCTCATAGAATTTGGCTGTAGGGGCTGTCCTCTCCTTGGATATGCCTGCTTTGCGGAGTGTTTTGCTCCTGTCTCAGTTGTGCTCATTTCCCTTTCTATATCCTTAGTTCCCAAGGCATTGCTGCCTTCAGGAGTGTGCTCAAAGCCCTCCACATAGTAACCTACCTGTCAGCATGCTGCCACCACAGAGACCCCTCCTAAATTCTTTCTTCATCCTCCTCGTTTGTGCATTTGACTGAGAAACTGCTCTTTAAAATAGTTTTTATTTTCCATTTGCTTTCTTAACTTTGGTCTTTTCTCACCTTAATGCTTTGACCTGAAAGATGAGGTTTAGTCTTACTTTCTCCAAAAGGATCTAAGATGACCAAAGAGCCCAGCAGCTTTCCCAAGCACATCCTTATCCCTTATCAATCCTAAATCAGCCTGTGGACCTCAATTCAGCCTTGCCAGAAGGACAACAGATGGTTTTTGCCTAATTTAAGTTTCACTTTAATATTTTCTCTTCCAGTTTAGTGCTTAAGTGGTACTGAAGTTATGCATAGACCTTGCTGGCTAACATTTACCTTGGATTTATAATCACGTGCAAGCAGCAAATCCCCCATTCTTAGCAAAGATTAGTTGAAGAAGATTTTAAAAGCATAACAAAAGGAATAATGACCAGGTTTGTATTCCCTGCCCGACAGTCAGACGTGGATCTAAATACTGTATTTCTAGTAGCCAACTCAGAGAAATAGCCATGGTAATTTGTCTGCAAGTGGTTATGTAGGTTTTTTCTATGGCAGTTAAAAAGTTTCCAGTCGGGATTTGGGCTGTAAAAGATCCAAATTACAGATTTCAGGTTGTGTGGCAAAGAAAAGAAGCTCCTACAGTGAGGATGAGATAATTTCACCATACAAGTCTTTTTGTACCTCTACTCTGTAGCTGTTCAGTAGCCAACCAAATTAATGTTCAGATGCTGTAAAGAAAGTTAGGTCTTGAAAGCAAATGTTAAAAGGTGTTTGGAGTAATGTATTTGGAGTGCAATTTTAAATTTGGTTTGGTGTTTTGTTTTGGTTTTTTTTTTTTTAATTTGTTTGATAGGTGGGGTTTCTATCTTGTTGGCTTGGTTTGTTTGTTTGTTTTTAATTACCTGACTGTGATATTCTAAAACTTTAGTTGAAGTCCTGGCAGGACTGAGGAAGAGCGAGAGAGAGAATAAGAAGTTGACAGAAACCTAAGTTACCTGAGAATTTAAATGTAATTCAACACAGTTTTGTTGGACATTCTTGTTGGCTCTTACTATTTTAAAAATTACTTTGTGCCTCACCAGTCACAGTTGAGCAAACATTTAAACAAAAACTCCTGTCCAGAGAAGCACAGATGTGAACATCTTTCCCACCAGAAGGCAGAGCTGCTCAGCAGTACGGTCAATGTCACTTCTTTGTATGTTTGGTAGTGATTTGGCTTTCAGGAAAATAGTGGTTTTCAGGTTTAAACAGTGGACACAGCGCAAATACCATCTTAGGTGTGAGTCATTGAGCTCTTGTGCCAGTTCCCAACATTGTCTTTTAAGTAAATTGTTAGAGGAAAATATGTCATACCAAAGGCGACAGCCCAGGAGAAATGAGGCTGCAGCTCCGTGTCCTGGGTCTGGCCAAGAAAAATGTGTTCCCAGTGGGCAAACTGATACAGACCAGATATATACAGCACACCCGTGTGTATAGGCAGTGTAAGGTTAGGTTATGCGATGGAAATACATATATACATGGCCAAAATTACGCCAGCCCTTGAGAATTACAGAAGTCTCCGAGTACGTTGCAGAGATACTGTTTTTGCCATTACGAGGAGTCACCCAGCTCCAGTGGGTGCTGACTGTCCTCACGATTTAAATAAACGACTTCAGGGAAAGTCCTTTCAGGACGATTAGAGCATCTCGGGAGGCTAAGGGACACCCGGGAGCGGGGAGACACCCCCAGGGCCCACGGGCGAGCTGGCGGCCGGTGCCGCAGCCTGGAGCGAGCCGCCGGCAGGCAGCTCCCGGCCCCGCGGAGCCGCGCAGCGCTGCGCTCGCCCGGGGACGCGCCGGCACAGCCGCGCAGCACCGCGGGGCCCGCACGGCGGCCGGGAGGGGCCCAGTGCGGCAGAGCCGGGAGTGGATTTGGGAGCGCTGCGGGGCACAACCGCGCCGGCAGCCAGCCGGGACACGCTCCGCTTAAAGGCGCCATCCGAGCGGGAGCGCAGCACGGGACCACGCTCTTCAGTGCCCGTGGGTGCGGCACGAAGAGGAGAACCCAGCGGCACCCCGGCTGGGAGCCCAGGCTCAGTCTTGGGTTTCAGCGCTTTGGGACTGTCGCTGCGAAGTTTTCAGCCTCGTCCCGGCAGCCGCCCGCCCTGGCACTTCCCTGCGATGGCGCTGCTGGACGTGCCCTGCTGTGGGCAAGCCTTTGCCAGCCGGAGTAGCCTTTTTCGGGAGAGGCCGGATCCAGCGGGCGAGCAGCGGTGCGGCGGCAGGGCGGGCAGCGCTTGCCGGGGGCCGAACCCGCCGGGTCCGCAGCCGCCCGCCCCGCGGCACCGTCCCTTCCCCGCTCCCGGCGCCGCGACCCCGGCCCCGGCATCCCGCGGCGCCCCGGGAGGGATCAGGTTGACAAGTCCCTTTGGCCGGTCTCGGCGCGCCGGGACGTGACATCCCTTTCTGACAGTGTCGCCGCTCGGGGCTCATCCTCCGGCTCCGGGCTAGGCTGGCGGCAGTCCGGCGGGTGTCGGTCCGGTGGGCGGCTGTCCTGCCAGGATGGGCAAATGCTGCTCCACGTGTTTTCCCCCCTCTCTGTGCGAGGACGAGACGGTACTTTTGCCTCTTTTTTAAAGTCCTTTAGGGAAAGGGAAGGACGGTAGTGGTGATAGAGCCTGTGCTGCTGCTTCTCGCTGGGGTCGGTGGCGGATGCGCTTCCCGGGTGGCGGAGAGGGGAGCGATGCTCGGCTCGTTTGCAGTGTGCTGATCTCCCCTTCACCAGGGACAGGTCTAAGTGTCGATTTCTCATGCACTGCAGTGCCTTACATAAGTTTATCCTGCAGTCTAAATGGAAGGGTTGGATGCTCCTGAAACAAGGAGGGACTGCTGGCATCTTCTGTAGCAACAGTCGGTTTGATGTTTTGCTCTGCTTTTCTTACATTTTTAATAGCTATGTGGAGTACAAGTTATAAAGGAAACTTGCAGAGAGTTTTAAAGTTTGAAGAGAGATTATTCAGCCTCTAGCTGTCCTAAAGTTTTGCATCTCCAACAGAGGAATGACTCTCCAGTCTAGAAGTGAAACAAGACAAAACTACCTGTTTTCTTATGTTTGTGTGAATCTAAACCAAACACATTCCTAGGCACCAAAATGGGTCATGTAAGAAATGTCAGTGGAGAGGTGGAGAAGTACATAGAGAGCTACCAGCAACAGGAAAATAGCATGTGCAAGAGAAGTTGTGGGACACTTTGAATACATAGTTTTTTCCATTATTCTTCTGGGTTTTATGTACAGAAGAGTGAGAAAATGAATATATGCATTTAATTTGCTTAATAGAAAATATCTTGGCAGAAACACATGTTTGTGCAATGTATTCTGTTAGAGTTTGGCTTTATGGTATATTCATATAACTCTGTTAAATGAAAAATTGATAGTGTCTCCCATTTACCTAATGATAGTTCAAATATAGCTTGAGATGTGCTGCTAACCAGGTTAAGAAAAAATGTGTGGGTTAATATAAAACTTGGCAAAGTGCAGTCACTGTGGAATATCTAAGTGCACATAAACGTTAACCAAACTTTAACCTAAAGGGTGTTATGAATAAGGACTACTTGACAACCAGCATGATTGAAGAGCAGTTTTAAAATGCCTCTTTTTAAAGGAAGATTGTAGGTAATTTTGAGTATCAGCTGCAATGGGATTCAGTTATTGCTTCTACAAGTGTCATCTGAAATATTTATTGGTACAAGAGAATTCCCAATGTATATGATCCTCTTTCCAATTATAATATAATACCTTGCCACAGGGAGGTCTGAATACAGCACAACAGTGACTAAGCACCATTTGGAGGTCAGGGGGGTTTTGTTTTTAGTATTTTGGAAGCTCTGCATCGAAGACAGCTGTTTTGGAGGAGCAGTTTTAATAACAAGTGCCACAGAGCATCTGTGTGCAGAGAGTTTTTAGGAGATACTGTGGAGAACTGAGAAGTGTTTGTACAGTGGAGACAATGTACATGCATTTGGATCTTAGAATATAAGCAAACATGTAAGTTGGCTGGGTGGAAAGTCATGTCAATTTGGGAAGGTAACTCCAGGCTCCCGTATTTGCTTCCTAGCTGCTGGTGACTTCCTCTGTGGGTCTGAGCAATTTTCTGGTGTTCCTTGCCTGACCTGACCCATTTCCACTTCTATGATGGATCTACTATTACTTACCTATTGTTAAAAAGTACCTGGAGGTTTACTTAATTAGTATTTCTAATTCATTAGTACCTCTCAGTTAGGTTATAGCTCTCAGAGGAAAGACATTCTAAGAAAAACCTCAAATCTGCCTCCCCATCCCTCAATTATTCCTGGTCCAAGGTAAAATCTCGACTTGTCTCCTTGATGATGTTCCTTGAGGATGTCTGCCTGTCATCTGAAGCTCCGTGCAACTAAAGCAAAGGCTTTCATAGAACCACCATAGGATTACAGAATAGTTTGGGTTGGAAGGGACCTTTAAAACTTATCTAGTCCAAGACCACTGCAATGAGCAGGGACATCTTCAATGAGATCAGGTTGCTCAGTGCCCCATTCAGCCTCTGCCCACAAGCTTTCATCACTACTTCCTCTCTTAATCTGTTTGGGCAATGCCAGCATCTTGCCCATCTTCAGGTCCATATGCTGACTTCTCCTACCAAGTTATTTTTCTAGGTCCTTGCATGCAGTTATATCTAAATTCAGCTGATTTTTTCCTGAGATACACTGCTAGGTTTGGCCACTGTTATTTGTTTGTACAAATTCCCGTTTTCTTCCTACACCTCTGCCTACTTGCTGACTACCTGCCTTGTTTTCTGGAGCTGTTGCACCAATGTAAGTCATGCCTCAGTCCATCCTCAGCGTGTTTTGAGTTGAATGGAGAACTCACACGTGCTATTTTCTGTGTCTATTTCACTTGCTGAAATGTTGTCCAACATCAAGCCTTTCACAGGGGAAATATTGGGAGGTCTGTATGCTACAGAGCTCATGATAGGAAAAAGAGTTGCTACTGTGTATTCTATTCAACAGAGCAGTAGGACAAACATCTCATTCTGTCTGTTTTATTCTACTTTTCTTTCTGTCTGAAGAGATGGGACATATTCCAGGCACAAGATTTAATCATTGTGTTGAAGAGTTCAGGAATGAGGAAGAAGTTTTTCTTCGTCTCCGTCATGAGTGTAATCTTATTTTATGAAAATTACTTCACTGTAAGAGTAATTTCTTGATATGCAGCCAACAGAAGACCTCTGTCATCATTTTTCTAAAAAGTAATGCGGTCCATCATTCATTAAAAGTACATGAAAAGTAAATGTGACATTTTAATTTGTGCAAAACACAGTTTTGTTTTCACATTTTTGGGCACACACAAAAGGAATTCCAGACCATATCAAAGAAATATTTTTTTTCTTCCTTGGCATTTAATGGCTGCACTGGAAATGGTGGATATTTGCACAATCTCCTTACAGGGTCTCTGATCTTTTCACCTCCTGAAAACAGGTGTGTACACTCGATGAACTTATCAAACCTGAGTTAGATTTGGCCCTTGGGTGCTCACCCGCGATAGCTCAGCTCCAAGTGGTGACCTAGTAGAGAATGCCTGCAGAGCTCCTTTGATATGCTGAGCCTTAGTGGACACAAAACTCTTGGGAGGGCACCTCAACTCTGCTCTCCTGCTGGTTACTCTGTCTTCTGTTTCAAGTCCTTTGTTGACATAATTCATGAAGACTGATCAACCCAATGAACATCCTCTTGACTTGGTTTCTTATCCATTTGTTTTGGGGAAGTTTTCCTTGTGTGCTCGTGAATTTTTGAATTGCACTGATGTTTTGACAGTGGATGTATAGGAATCTCAGCACCGAACATGGTAGCTTTACATTCCGAAGTCAGATCCAGATTTGCCCTACTGTAATGTTTGGTTTCCTTAGTGCTGGCATTCCCAGTTCCCTGGCTACACTGACAGTGGAACGCTGGTTATCTGCAGAGCCACACTGCTGATAACAAGCTGGGGCTCTTTTTTTTTGCATTGCTGTCGTGTTTACAGCATTGCAGGAGCATGTGCACGCCAAACCCATCATGTCACACTGACAGAGCAGGTTGCAGCTACAGAAGATGTCAGGGATTCCTGAGTTCACTGCAGATCCAGGAAACTGTGAGGCTGACTTGATGATCAGCCAAAACTGCACCTCGCTTCTCTTCCACAAGAGGATCAGGATGCAGGATCAACTCTCCAGAAGAACCCTCTGAGAAAGAGGGGCTACTGGAAACCTTGGCACTGAGGGCAACCCTTGCACATCTGATCTCCCAGGAAACATAAGTACGAGGTCCCAAAGAGCAGACAGGAAGCTCTGACCAAAATAAAACACAGTGCAAGAAGTGTTGGCAGAGCAGGAAAATGACAGCCAAGGCACCTGAGCTGTGCTGATCTGGCTGCTGGAGGAGGCCCCAGGGGCTGCTCTGCTCTGGAAACCACAACCCCAGCATGATGGGAGGCAGACATGACCCCCACTGCCCTGGTGGGTTGGTGTCCATGCTGGAGATGGAGTTATGGGATAGCATGTTTAAGCTGGCACCATGGCAGTTCTCCACATTTTTGGAGAGGATCCCACTACCAAATGTCCTCAAGGGAAGGAAAAACCTTATCTAAGATAAAACATCATGTAAAATGTGGAGCCTGTAATATTTCTTATGGGGGATCAAAATTTTAAATGCTTTTTCTTCCAAAAAAGTGGAGGTTTTACTTACTTTTAACAATCCCATTGAGTTCTGCTTATCAGTAGGTGCTGGCAATGATTTGTGCAGAGCTCCCTTGCTTTGAATGGCTTTTGTTTCAAAGAATGAGAGCTGGTAATTTGAGTGGGTGCTTCCCATCTGCAAGTCCTGCATCCAGTTTATCCCTGAGCACACGCCTTCAAGGGCACCAGGCCTGGCAGTCTGTCAAGAGCACTTCTGAAAATGACTCCAGTGAGCTAATCAAACCATATGGGCAGATGCAATGGTATTCTCCACAAGGAAACCTTCTCCTGTAAGATTGCTGGTTTGGCAATATATGTGAAGGAATCTGTTTTTTGAATATATCAGGCTGTATTTATCTGGACTTTTTTTTTTTTTCCTAACTTTTTGACTAATTAGGAAAAAGAAATCCATAAGAATCCACATAATTTTATTCTGAGCCTAATGCAGTTGGTGAGGACTGGACACTCTGCAGTCCTGGCACACAGCCCCCTGTGCATTACTCAGCAGGGTATGGAGCCAGGAGGAGTCACTGGAGGAGCCAGGCCTTGCATTCCTGGCTTCTTCCCATAACTAAATAAGAAAGATGCCCACATCATCTGGGTCTCCTCAAGCCTTCATGGCTCTCAAATCAGTTCAGTTTATCACTCCATTTACAGCAAACTTTCTGGAAAGGGTGTAGTTTGGATCTGGTGGAAGTCATCCCAAAAGGGCAGTATGTAAAGGATTAATTCAAATTCCAGATTCTATTATTCTGGTATTACCAGAAATGAAGTTACTTCTCTTAACAGAGTTAAAAGTTAGGTGCAAGAAAAATACACAGAAACATTAAGTTCTGATTTTTTTTTCCACTTTCATTTCTGTAAAATAGAACTGAGTTGCTATCTTATCTGCTATGTATCCTGAAGCCAAACTAATTCTGTCTGTGCCCTAGATTTTTATTAGCCTTGCTCGCTTAATACAGAAAGATTTGGTTTCTAGGACTCCTTTTAATTCAATTTACTACTGCACTGCTTTTTGTATTGAATATGAGTTTTCTGTAGTGTCCTTTAAGGATTCTTGACCTTTTCTAACCCGGGACATATTTATAGTAACCTGATCTAGTTTTATTAATCATTAGTGATCTTCCCAGCAGGGTACATTCCTTTGTCTTCCTTCTAATATGATTCATGGTACATCCCAGTTTAAGGTGCCCATATGATTGAACTACTATGCTGGGATTTATTTTACTAAATCAGACTCCAGTGGATGGAGATAAGAATTTTGTTTGTCAGTTTGCAGAGCACTAATCAGAGATCTGCTGTCAAAGTCCTTGCATTTTGGTAATAATACCTTAACATTGCTCATGTAAATATGTTTTCATTTTCCTTTAGCCAATTCAACTGTTTTACTTCTTAAATATTCAGGTTTCTTTTGAGACTAGTCAAGGAAAGGACCCCTAATAAATAAACTCACATAAATAGATGTGGTGCGGTATTTTCTGGGTCCCCAGGACGAAGCAGGAATTAAGAATCTGACTTCATGTTCTTAGAAGGCTAATTTATTATTTTATGTACTTACATTAAAGAATACTATACTAAAACTATACTAAAGAATAGGGAAGGGATACAGACAGAAGGTTACAAAGAACGAATCAGGAAAACTCGTGACTGCTTCCAGAGTCACAGTGATTGGTCATTAAGTCAAAACAATTCACATTAAAGCAATCAAACAACCCTCTGTTGGACAAACAATCTCCAGACCACATTCCAAAGCATCAAAACAGGGAGAAGCAATCAGATAATTATTGTTTTCATTTTTTCTTTGAGGCTTCTCAGCTTCCCAGGAGAAGAAATCCTGGTGAAGGGATTTTTCAGAAAATATGACAGTGACAATGTAGAGATGGGCATGAACATCAAGTTATTGGTGGTGTTTGTATGGGAATGCTCACCATGCATAAAATGGTGTGAGTACAGCAATCTGCTCTGTAAGTTTGACTCTGTGAACATATTAATGTGATTGGAGGTGACTAAATGCAGGCTTAAATCGATGAAAAAAAAATTAACAGTTTTAATAAATCCATCTTGTACATGCAGTCCAGCCATAAATGATACACAGACTGACCACAAAATTATAAAAAGAAATAGAGATGTCTTTGTAGACACATAGGAGTGAACAGAGTATTCTGCACTGCCGTGTGCACACAGGTGTGTGTACATGTACTTGTAGACATACAAGGTATTTGTAGCTCATAAGTTGTAGCTCCTAAGCTTGATTTAAAAACTGAATGAGTTCATTATAATCCCACTCCCCTCCCCTAAAAATCCACTAAAAAAAAAAATAGTATGAGGAATCAATCTAATCTGCTTTACTAAATGAACATGTGAGAGTGCTTATCTGGTATAAACCTGGGTACTATACATATTTTTCTCTCTTTTTCCTTAAACAGAATGAAAATGCCCTTGTGAAAATAAAGGAGTTAGGAGTCGAGCTTGCAAAGATCAGGGAGGAAGTTGGTAAGTAGTACAAGAAAAGTAACAACAAAGTGATTTTCTCACTTTACATGAAAGCAGTTATTATGATTCCCTGTGACCTGATCCTGGGGAACCTCCACACATGTGACAAAGTGTTTTCTGAAGCCCAGTGGCAAAGGATTTTGTGATTTTGCAGGGAGCCTTGATTTTACCTCTTTGCTGTGCAGATGAGTTCATCACCACACACACCGGCATTTTTTTCATGCACACTTGTGCATCATCTTTGCTACACAAATTGTTCTCCATAAATCCATAGCTTCTCTCCTCAAACACCAGCACTGCTGAGAAGAAAGCACAATGTGATGAGAAGTGGGAGCTTGGGACCATTGCAGGGCACAGGGACTGGGAATGCATCACCAGCTTATGAACTTGGCTGTGTTTTGCAGTTCGGCTACAAACCAAAGGACACCAAGCTCAGAAATTGCTTGTTAATATCTCTAAGGTCTCTTCCTAGTTGAAAGACAGAAAGAGCAGTGCATCCAATTTGGTCTGTGTGCTCCCTGTATATCTGCATGCCCCTCTTTTCCTTTTTAGTTCTGATCTAGACAGGAGAGAGAGTGTAAAGATAATGCCACTCCTGAGATAAGGTGGGCTTTTGCTCTGGCTTCAGCCAACAGGCTGAGTTCTTCTGGGCTTAAATCTTTCCAGAATGTATGTGATGTTGGGTTCATCTACCTCAGGGCAAAGGGAGAGCAGGACCACTGCATCAGGGGACACCCTGAGCACCAGCAGGTGTTAGAACCACTGATGACTGGAGCTATGAGTAGGGGGGACCTCTCTGCTTTCCCTGCATGTGAGAAACCAGTTCCTGGGTTACCCATTAAGCACAGACTGGGTCATGTGGCCAACAAAGGGAGGCTCAGGCCAAACCCTTGTGGGATGGGCAGGACTGCAGATCCTCCTTGTGCTTTGCCTTCACCTTGCCCATGAAAGCCCACTTCAGAAAAGCTGAGCACAGCTCTTTTCAGATGCCCAGCATCTCGTGCTCCCTGCTTTGCCCCTCTGAAATGCTTTGGCTGATTGTCATTTCATAGAGAAATGTCCCCGTGGCCAGTGTATAATGCAGCAATAGCAAATCAGGTTTCCAGTTATTCCCTGGTGCCTGCCTTCCTTCATCCTCTGCATCTCTACAGCTCTTACAGAAGAATTGTTGCCACTGGTGCTTTCTTCAGGCAGGGCACATCTGAAGTTCTCCGTTCAATAGCCACTTCTCATTTGAGAGCCCTACCTCAATCTAGCAGGTTGGGTTTGCTCATTTTCCTGAGTGCTTTTCTAAGTGGCAGTGACATGGGAAGTAAAGAGAGGTTCAGTGCTGGAGATAAAGAGCTCTGCTTCCATTTACACCGTGTTTGTACAGCTGAAGTGAGTACAGATCCCTGGTAGTTTTGCTGGAGAAGAGAACAAAAGGAACAAGGGTATAACTGGTGTCAGTTTGGGGCTCTCAGGAACAGGAGATCCCCTCTCTGCCTGCCCTTGCCACTGCCCTTGCACATGCAGCAGCAGACACCTCCTCTGCACAAAGCTGAGTCCTGGTGGCACATGTGGGGACAGTTTTGGTAAGAACCACAGGCACCCCAGGAAAGCAGCCTGAGCTGTACTGCTTCAGGAGGGAGATAAGCTGGAGCTGTGTATGGGCTTTCTTCCTCAGAAAGGGAAAAGATGGTGTGAAAGTCCTTTCCTCAGTGGTCCTGTGGTCATGTATATAATGGAGAGGAGTCATTACAGGCCACCTCTTCTTCCCACCACTCTGGAAGACATGGAGATGCTGAGCAGAGGCTGTTTGTGAGTGACACAGGTGGCTGGTCCCCTGCTTGGTGGAGGAAATCCTCTCTGTGCAACCCTGAGATGCAACATGGCCAGCTAGATCCACTCCCACCAGGGATGAACAAAAAGATGAACATGTGCAGGTACTGCACTTCAGCAGAATGTGAAATAATTCATCAAATTCATCAAATCTTAGCATATATCCCTAGATATCCCTAGTCTATATCTCATATCCTATTACATATGGAAGGTAAATGACTATGCTTTTTAGTTAAAGTCAAAAGTTGCTGCACATTCTGTTTCCCTTTGGTGTAAAATTACAAAACTGAATTTTGTGAAACAACCAGGGTTTAAAAACTGTGGATGAGGTGAAATGGTAAATGCCATGTACGTGAGAGCATTTCTCATCAGTGCAGCTCTTTGCAGTGTCTGAAGCAGTCCAAGCTGAGGTTATTACTGCAGACATGAGGGTGCTACTGGACACATGCAGCCCACCTGTGCTGTAGGAGGATTGTTTTGGTCTCACTTTCAGATGGATCAGCGTGTTGTACAATATTGTACATTATTTATGCAAATGAAGAATGAAACAGTCCTTTATTTGACAACGGCAATCTTGGGTGATTCTATGAAGAAATTCAGGGAAAATCAGAGCGTGTTATTTTGACTACAACCAAGCTGTAGCTCTGAATTGCTTCCATCACTTTCGCAAGTAGTTTTTCATTAATTTAAAAATAACCAGTCCAGTTAAATAGCATGGGTGTTGGTCAGAAATTCCTGATTTCTCATGTGTAAAATCACCATGTCAGACTCACTGGTGCAAATGTCTGAATGAATCAGTAAAACAAGGCTGGACAAGCCAGGTTTGATACAGGCAGTGAGTCCAACACTTAGTTGTTTAGGCAGCAGCTGTAATTCAGAGTTATCATTTGGGTGCTGAATGTGCTTGGTTTTCACAGTGTGCAGTCTTTAACTTCAACAGAAACTGCAGGATTCTGCTATGCAAAGCAATGAAACTGCAACAGAGAACCCACTGTTCAGAAAAAATAAGAATATATGCTTAAGGAAAATTCTTGTGGTAAATAAAGCCATTGCTGAAGCAATAGCAGCAATGGACCATGTGTAAAAATAGCTTAGGGAGACCTGCATCCTTCTGGAGCCAGGCAAAATACTGAGGTCAGACAACACTGTCCACGTTTACCCCCAGCCCTCCTGTGAAAGTATCACACCGCATCTGAAACCAGCGTGGGTGAAAGGGGAAATTCTCCCTTCCCAGTCCTGGGGAGGAACCTTGGCCTCTATGAACACTGAGGGACTTGTTATTTAAAGCAATAAGGTTTGCTCATGGATTTTGCTAGAAATAGCAAGGCTAGGAAAACATGACAAGCAATCGTTCTACACTCAAGAGACCGATCTTTATAAATTATAAATATAAGCACTTTTCAGCTGCAACACTGAGTCTCTTTCAATAAAGAGGTTTTGAATACCAGCTGTTTCCCTTCAAACTGGTGGAAATTAAATGTCAAAATTACCTGCTCCTTCACTGTCAGACAAGGATGTGAAGTGTGTTGAGAGGAGGTATGGAGATGCATAAAAAACCTAGATGAAGAAAATGCAATGAGATGTCAAGTTTAAAATTTGTATTATCTGTGTTCTCAAGCGTTTCTAAGCCAAAGCCTTTGTGCCACCTCCTCCTGGATATGCTTCCCAGTCAGAGGACACTTAACCTGAGTGTTGTGGCTGTGATTTGTCTGTGATTTTGGGGCTGAGGCTCGGGAAGAAGAGCCTATTTCTCATGTCAGAAGGAAACAGTCCCTCTGTAAGGCCACAAGACACCAGCCCCAGTTCCCACAGAGGCTGCACTCTGAATGCAAAGTGCCAGGGCTGGGAGGCTGCACTGTGGCTCTGACTGTGTGTGGTGGGGCAAGGAAGGTCAGTCCAATGGTGATATCTACCTTTCCCTCACCTTCCCAGCCCAGCCTGAAGTGGGTTTTGCTCATCTGTTGTGACTCAGTGCTCCGGGAGTAGGGAAACTGCAGTAGCTGGTCTCATTTAGCCCAGCACACTGCCATCCCAGGAAATGCCACCTTGTGTCAGAGTCATTTCCAGCCTGTAAGCAGCAATGCAGATCCTGTAGAGAAGGAAAAAGAAAACCAGGGTGTAACTCTTCAAAACAGACCAGTAATAGCTGTGCTCTGCTTGTCTTATTCCAAGTCAGTAATGCATTCACATAACTTTTCAGAGTCATTTTTTCTTTTTTTTCTACAAGAGTAGTTCACTTTAACAGTATCCCTGTCTTGATGCCTGAAAGATAAATTCAGAGTTTTCCAGCAGCATTAGCAGGTCATCTGTTCAGGCATCTGTTATGGGGTCCCTGCTGGAGATGACCCAGCTGTTTCACCAGGACCACACAGCTGGCTCCAGCAGGGCAGGCTCTCCCACACTGGTTGCTGCTCCCTGGGCAGCACAGCTGCAGACCCTTGGGCTCCATGGGGGCTGCCTCCTGCTAAGGCTGTCCCAGGAGAGCCGAGCACAAAGGTCCATCTCCCTGCTAAGAAGAGATTCAGCTTTTCCTCAACACCTCAGTCCTCAGCCTCATTTGTCTTAGTCTGAGACTTATGGTAGGGATCACTCCTTCTCATTAGAGGTGTTCAATATTCTGTGTAGGGCAAATTGCCTCATTTGCTGCCTCCAGGAGCATTGTTGGGTGTATGGGGATCATGCCATGCTAGCTCACTTTCCCTGCTTCCCTCTTCCCTCCATTTGCACCTGCATCAGGATCTGATTTGTGAATAGTCTTGTATTTCAGGTTACAGGATGTGTTTCAGATGCACTTGCTTTTGGTTAGAGCATGTTTCATTTCCCAGCCCTCCCTGTGTGCTGGGTAATCTCATTAGAGAGGCTGGAGAGAGATGGGGTTCATTACATCTCCTATTTAAAGCTTGAGTAAGTTTGAATTCTACTGAAGGCAGAGCTGCAAGCACAACCCCTCCTGCTCTGGGATCACTTTAAATGCCAAAGATAATAAAAAAGCAAAAAGCAAGAGAGATGGTTTAGAGCTCTAATCCAGACTGCCAGGAGACAAGACATCCCAGCTAATGTACCATTCCATTCTGAATATAAGGCAAGTGGGAAAACTTTCTGTGTCCTGCCAATGAGGTGCTGAACTCACTGGTTCACTCTCTTTCTGTAAGGAGCAGACAGCTTGACAAGGACAGAGTCCCTGACAGTGCTCCAGAAAATACCAGCATCAGAACAGGAGCCCAGCAGTATTGTATTTGCAGGGCAGCCCCACAAAGGCAGGAATGATGCCTCTGATCCCATGTTCTCAGGAGGCTAATTTATTACTTTGTTATACCACATTATATTAAAGAATACTATACTATACTATACTAAAGAATACAGAAAGGATAATTACTGAATGCTGAAAAGATAATAATGTAAACTCATACTCTTTCCAGAGTCCCAACACAGCTTGGCCCCCATTGGCCAATGAGTCAAAACAACTCACACCAGAATCCAGTGAAACAATCACCTGTGGTAAATAATCTCCAAACACATTCCAGACCAGCACAACACAGGAGAAGCAAATAGATAAGAATTGTTTTCCTTTTCTCTGAGGCCTCTCTTGCTGCCTTTCAGCTTCCCAGCAGAAAAACCCGGGGCGGGGCAATTTTTTCAGGGAATGTGAATGCCACACAGCAGTGTTTCTCTGTCTGGCATACTGAGCAAATCTGGATGTTGTTGTCCAGTAAGTGTGGAAGCAGAGCTCTAAATAGGGTGAAAAATAGCTATGTGGGGAAGGGAATGGTTAGCTTGGGTGTCAAACTACCTTGGCATGGGTGCACCAAACATGAGCTGTGGGGACAGCACTGGTAACTTGGACAAATTGTTGCTGTCCTGGGAGAAATGAGCACAGTCTGACACCGTAGTAGAAAGAGGCAGGAAGATACAGATATTGAACAAACACATTGTCGTAGGATAAATATGGGTTTGAAGCATTCAGCAGGGAGACAGCTGCTCCCAATCCTCTGACTTACAGTGCCACAGGGGTCTGTGCATGGCACGTGCATCTTGAAAGGCAAGGGAAGGATAAATATGTAGTCAGTTTGTTCAAAAACCTGATCATCTTTCTAAATCAACTATGGGTCTAAATCAGAAAGAAGATCTAGCAGTGCCATTAGAAACCCATTTTTCCTTTAGTATTCTGAATGTTATGGTCATGATGATTTTAATCACTTCTTACCTGTTAGATCTTTACAAGTGAGCAAGCAAGCTTGCTCTGTAAACGTACTCTGGCTGATCTTGTCCATCTTGCATCTAGTCTTCAATATCTGGATATTTTTGCAACTGTTCTTTAGCAAAGCAAATGGCTGAGGACACAGTGTTTGTGACATTGCTTTCCTGGGACCTGGGGGAAAATAAAGGTGAGGAAGCAAATGGGGAAATAGACTGCTTTTCCTTGACTTGATAGAACTGTTGGAAAACACTGGTGTGAATTGTTAGACATAGTCACTGAGTTAGTTCACCAGAGCAAAAATTTCACACTTTCTGATTGGCTTCAGTGTGAGCCTTTCATTGTACTCTCTGATGCCACGAAGCACACAAGATGGTGGTTTGAACACAAAAATATTTTAAGCAAGTGTGCATTAATGGATTTGAATGGTCCTTGCTGGAGCTGGAGACAGGTTTATGGGATGAGCAGCTTCGAACTGCTGGAAAATGTACTACTAGGACTACTCTCCTACGTGTAGGAGATACAAATCCTTCTGCTCAAGCGGTCAGCCATATCACTTTGGAAAGAAGCACCAAGCTCATTGCCCTACCCACAGGTCCAATGCCACTGCTTGGTCCTGGGCAGTGTGAGGACTGTGTGGCCTTGTCTCCGCAGACCTGAACACGGCGCGATGGAAGGAGCTGCTGAGCGAGAAGGAGGAGCTGGAGAGGCGCTTCCAGGAGGAGGGGCAGCAGCTCCGCAGGCAGCAGCAGGAGGAGATGCAGGCCTTGGAGCAGCGGCTGCAGCAGGAGTACAACGCCAAGAAGGAGAGCCTGCAGGAGCAGCACAGGCTGCAGCTGGAACAAGCCAAGTTGCAGCATCAGGATCAGGTCAGTCTCCACCTGTTGCCTTTGAAGAGTAGTCCATTCTAGTACTGATTGGGTTCAGGTAATGGAATACATTGAACACTCCAAAAAGACACTGCTAATGAGTTATGAGTGGAAAAATGTCATCCTGAATATCTTTACTGCTCTTTCTCCCAATTAGTTCCACTGTTTTTTTGACACACTAGTCTATTACATTGCCATGTCTTGTCTTCACATGCTTGCTGATGCTTTACAATAAAAATATTAAGATTAGCTCTGCTGCCCACACATACCTGCTCCTCAACCCACCTATTTTAGTCAATTTATGATTAAAACCAAGGGTTATAAGAATCTGTTGCACACAGGTAAGGCCAGCAGAGCCAGCCCATTGTTATTTGCTAGTTAAAGGGCAGCACAGTGAAGTGATAGCAACCATGCAACACATGCTGCCTAAACATCAAGCACATGATGTGCTCCAGGTCCCCTGATTGCTGCCCCACCACAGCCTAATCTCTTGGACTGTACATCCCAAGTGTTTCTCCTTGCTTTGCTTTCTGTGTGTAGACAGGAGTATTCTCACAAGCAGCTGCTTTTGTCTGGTTTTGTCAGAGCAAACACTATAACTCAATGCAACTGGGCTGGTTTGTCCTGGACAAACTACCTATTTCTGTTCGTGAACTGATTTCTAAAGATGTACTAGAAGGTGCTATCAAATAGGTCTTTATGTTCTAAATCAGATTTCTAAAAATATTTCTCTGTAAATGGTTAGAACCTATGCTGAGCCATGTCTTTTGGTTCTCATTTCAGTTTATGCAAGTTGGTTTCCTTGCAATGCCCTTCAAAATCTCTGCTTTTCTTTCTGATATGAAGGAGGGGCCGTGTTCCCAAAAGCCTTGACAATTTTTTCTTTTCACTGTGTCAGTGTGTCAGTCTTCCTGGGAGAAGAATTTGGCTCTAGCTGCAAAGGCTTACCTCTCCTGGATCACCTGACATCAGCATTTGTGAAGGAATTTGTTCATTTTTTGCTGAAATAGCTTATAGCTTAGCTCTGCTGCTCTTTGAAGTGTTTCTGTGAGCTCTCAGGCCCACAAGAACAGATGTTGATTCTTCTCCTCTCAAGCTGATCAGTGCAAGAAAGCTGTTCAAAGTCATTGTAGGACTTGACTAGAAGTATGCTTATTTTTCTCATATTTTCATCTGTTGTAACTCTATTCATCCTCACAGAGGAGCAGTGGAAACATGTCCTTCCCTCTGTGGGGCAAATAGTTCTTGGTTTGCTCCTGAGCTCTGTGTTCCCTGATTGCTGAAAATAACACAAACATTCCTCTCCATTGCTTTCAAAATGCTTCTGTGACTCTTGTATCTCAGAGCTTTAGCCCACGTTTTCAATTCATAGTTCAGTTAGCATGATGAGTCTTAGCAGGTTTTCCCTTTGAATTCCTGCTCTGCTGTGCACCCAGCCTGTGTTGAGCACTCTTGGGTCAGTGGAGGCTGACAGGCCTTGCTGGAAAGCTGCTCACCAGCCTTTCTTGGCCAAGGAAATGGAGCTCTTGCATTGCACCTGAGAAAAGCCTTGTGCTTGAGCTGCCCGTCTGCATGAGGGGGATTTGAATTTGCATTCTTGAAGGCAATAACAATAGCAAAATCCTTCTGACCATGGATCTGCATGTGTTTCTGTATCCATAAATCTAATTTGGAAGATACTCATCCCACTTGCATGGTTTCCAGCCACAGCTTAACCTTCCATGCTGTGTTGCTTCAGCCACCACTTAGTTCACTACAAGATAGCTGTTATTTGTTTGGAGACACATTTTCTGGTCAGGTTTTGGAGGTTCAGCTCTCTCTGAGGAGGTAGCAGAGCATGAGAGCAAAACTCCTCACAAAATGATCTTGTGTGCCAGTGCATTCTCACAACTCCTTGCAGCTGAAGGCAGAATTGCAAAGTTAAGGCTGTGATCCCTCTTGCCAGTGTTTCTCACTTGAGGTGCTCAGCTCAAGCTGTTTTGCCCAGCAGCTTACTGAACTTCTCCCTCTAGAGCTCCTCTTGATTTTACTTTATTGAGCCTTAAAAATCCCACCTGAGGTACTTTCCATAGCCAGAAATAAATATGACTTGTGTTAAGTGAGGTGATCAAGCTTACAGGGTAAGTTATTAGCATCCAAGAGAGCTGCTTCCCAGTGCCAAGTTGACTCTCTGCCATGGAAAACTGCAGACAGGACATCACTCTGGAAGATTAAAGAGAGCCATTTGGGATGGGGATATGAAACGCACAGAAGGCAGAAAAATCCCTACAGATAATTTGGGACATATTCAATTGGCTTTATAGATAAATAACTTGTCAAGGACGGTGGCAGCAAGAGGAGACCCCTTCACCTTCTGAGGGTGTGGGCATTGAGGATAATCACTCCTAGGAGGTGCTGCTCAGCTGAGAAGCAATTAGAGTACAAGTAAAGGCTTCAGCAAGGGCGAGGTAAAGAACATGGCAGTGCTCTCGAGGTTTCAGCTTGCAGACATCATATCCAAGGACACTGTGCTCTGGGAAAAGCCAGGTGACAGTGCTTACCACATTAGTAGCCCTTTGAGTCATCTGCCCCCCACCCTTCTCAGCTCTGTCATGCAATACATCAGCAGGCTGAGTCCCCATTATTTTGCAAACAGTTTTTCACCACTGAGTTATCTCCCACATCATTATGAAAATTAGTTTGGATAATTTAAAATTCCATGTCAAATGCCCAGCTTTCATTCTAAGAGCATGTTTTCTCCAATATGGTTGGAAATTTGGCTTCTGGTAGTTACCTAATACAATGTCTGACAACTAAAAGCAGTGAAATAACATTTATTCCAGTCAAGGCAAACTCAGATGAAGTAAACTTCTAACATTATTTACATAACTGTGAGCAAATAAAGCTGTTTAGAGTCAAGTCACTTAGCCATGAACAGAACAGCTGTTTCACTGTAAATATAAAATAGTTTGATTCTCTGCCTTGCCAGATATCATAGATAATATGGTGTTAAATGTAGGGAATAAAATCACTGTGGTTACAAATCCCAGAAAATCAAGTTGATGCATTGCATTCAGAAAGTGCTCTGGGACCACTGACTCAATCTTCATCAGGATTTCATAATGTAGCTCCTTTGATGATTCATATCAAAAAACCTTCATTAGGGATCTCACTTTGCCCTTAGCCAAGTCTAGTAACAAACCGTGTACTGAAGGAGTCCCAAACCCAAAGGGTGCTCTGGAACACAGCCCTCTTCCAGCTGCACTCCTCACTCCCATGATGGCTGTGGGCTGTGTGGCCATTGTTATAATTTAGAGAAAAGGAATGTCAAGACTTCTGAACACTTAATAAACAGCATCTCCACCTAAGGGCTTTTTGACCTTTTGCTTTCTCATGTACCTCTTCATCACCATCAAGTTAAAAGAACAAAAATACCACAGCAGTGACTACATGCTACCACTTAAGGCATCAGCATGGCAAAACTGGCTCAGGTGCTGCAAGTGTCACATTCAGTAGATCCCTTTGCTGTCTCCAGCTCACTGGAGCTCTCCAGCTGTGGCTTGTCAGTGTGCCACAGCCTGTCTAACCATGTGTCCATGTCTGTGCTCACTGCTGCTGGAACAGGTGGAAGATCTCACAGCTGTACATGAAGCTGCAATGTCACAGCTGGAGAACAACCACATAGTGGCCATTACAGTACTGCAGGATGAGAATGACTGCAAGATTCAAGGTAAGCCACAGACAGCCCAACAGCTGCATAGCTGTGCCAGAGCAGAAATTAATGCTGTAGTGACACTGTGCTTCTTCCTCCAGAGCAGATTAGACAGAAAATTTGTATTGGTCCAGTGCTTTCATGAAGGGTGGACCACCAGATTCATATTCATGCTAGGGCAGAGGGAGAGATGTCTGCAGTCTACAGCATCTAACTTTGACCTGGGATTATCTGAGGGGGATCTCTGGGTCAAAGATAAGGCTTTCTTTATGTGTTGCTGAAAACAGAATCCAAATTCCACATCACTTCTCACACATGCTTTTTCAAGAGCCTAATCCACAGATGCTCATGAGGATAGAGCTCTTGGGATAGCTCTGAATTTAGGTGCTTAAATACCCACAGGTGTTTCTAAAAACAAAACTAATTATTTCCAGTAGCAAACTTCTGGCCATGCTGAGTAGACCAAAGCCTCTCACTGGTGCGAATCTGCACCTCAGCACTGTTACCTTTATTTTGTGTTAGTTTGGCCACAGGATTGATGCTGCAGACAGAGCTCTTCTCTCCCTACCAGTTCAGTGTCGAAACATTTGCCTTTGTGCATGCTTTGGCTGACATTTAACAGTAATCTGCACAATCTCCCTATTTTTTCCTATATTTTAAATATCTCTAGTAGGTTTTCCCATGCTTCCCAGACCAAGCCATATTGCTTAGCTCTGCATTGTGTCAATTAGAGACACGGTCCAGAGCATAACATGAACTGAGAACAGTCTATTCTCCTCTCTCATGGGCAGACAAGCTGTCTAGCATAGCATTTGCAAATTAAAAAATGCGATTTTGAAAATAAATAAGCAAAGAGCTGATTCTTGCTTGAGGATATTCTTATCTCTCTGGCTTTTCAGTATTTTCTGATGATAAAATTCAGTTGCGGTTCATCAAGGGTCCGGCGGCCGAAGTTTGTGCTCCCTGCTCCTGGTGCGGGTGTGAAATGCCCTCCTGTGCCTGGAAAAGGCACTGCAGCCACTGGAGCGGTGTGTCACACATCGCTGCTGCGACTGTGGCTGCTGAGCAGGGCTTAGGGGGCAGAACCCATGGCCTTGGCAGGGAAAACACAAAAAACACAGTGTCCATATACTAAAAAGACAGCTGCTACTACTGCACTGAATGATGATTGGATGCCATTGCTTTAGAGATTAAACTTTATTTCACTTTGTTTGTTACACTTTTGGTTATTAGTACACCCAGGGTGAGTTATTCTAGCAGAAAAACCTTTAATCGAGTTTTTTGTCTTCTATGTCTCCCTGCTGGAATAAACCTCTTAGCTTATCTACCACAGCTTGGGGAGAAGCACTGCCATTTGTATTTTTGCATCTCAGGTGGTGGCCCTCCTCTCTATCCCCCCAAAGAAATTGCAACCCAAGTTTTAAATGTGTCCAATTTTAAATCCTTTGATCTGTGGATTCTCACTCTGAACTGGCAAATGGCCCACTGTCAGACTGACCCTTTTCAGATCAGAGCGCCTGGGAGCTGAGAATTCTGAGCCGATCTCAAAAGTCAGAATCTGGCCACATAGAAACAGAGGTGTCTGCAAACAGTGAAAGATCAGGAAACTCTGATTTTCAGAACAATTTACCTAAGGTCACAGAACATATTGCTACCAGTTTTCCTTTTCCATATCCATGTCCTAAAACTGCATCCCAAATTGCACTTGGCTCATGACATGCGTGCTCTCAGACCCCGGTTTGCTGGACTTCACTCAGTAATTCATGTCTGTGTCACCTCTCCAGAACTGAATACTGCTCACAAACTGGAAAAGGCACAACTGGAGGAGACTTTTGAAAAGCTGCGTCTGTCACTCCAGGTTAGCAGTTTCTTTGTTTCCCACCCTGTGCTGGTGCAGAGGAGCAGCCCTGGATACACTGCCAGCACACCAGGCTCTTGCCTCCTTCCAGCTCTGGTACCTCCTGTGCTCTGCCTGTCCAAACTGGGATAGAGCAGCCAACCCTCGGGATTTTTCCTCCCCCTGGGCTGGTTCACAAGAGAGACACAAGCTAAGGTTGGAAATGTGTGAACTAGTAGAGATGCCAGAGCAATTAGTGCAAGCCCAGTTTGATTTCACAGGCAGAGATGAATTGCAATTTTAAAGGCCCTGACTAGCACACATTGTTGCACTGCTGCGACAGCTCGAGGCGTGTCAGCAGTTTTGCAATAAGGGCTGATGTAATGTTCCAGACAAGAAATCACAACTGTGAAAGATAAAAATACCATCTTCACAGCAACTGTGGATTTTACAGGTGTTGTATAGGCAGAAATGCCTTTGATGGTAACAGAAATATGATTGCTTAAAATAACATGTTGTTCCCATGTATAGCTCTGAGATGAAATGATGATCATTTAAATTCCACACCACTAACTCAGCATTGCTTGTTACCATGTTAGAAGCTTAGAAAGGGGAAGGAAACAGGTATCTCCTGCCTCATTTGGACTCCAAGGACCACACAAACGCATGTGATATAAATGCCAGCTCTTCCAAGGAAGGACATGTCTGTTCTCATCCAGCACAAGGTGATGGGGTGATTTAGCACCAGCCACAGGTGTTACAGGGATTTTGTGATTCCCTGAGACTTCTCAAATACCCATTCTATGTTCAAGGAGCCTGGCATAAAAAATACCACCTTACAGGGGTGTCTAAGCCTTATTTAGCTTCCCTGATAAACCACTGCCTGGTTTGGCAGTGCAGACTGACCCATATGAATGTGAGTGGGCTGCTAACACAGCTGATGTGTTAATCTGTGTGTTTCCCCCCCAGGACCAGATAGACACCCTCACCTTCCAGAATCAATCTCTTAAGGCCAAAGCAGACCGGTTTGAAGAGGCTCTGAAGAAAAACACTGAGGAACAGCTAAAGGTAGATAACTGCTAACTATACAGGCATCAAGATACATGTTTCTAAGTATTTCACATCACCTGATTCAATGAAGAACAATTGGATCCTCACTCCAGGGACAGGGGGCAGGTCCCAGCTGAGACCCTGAATATTGAGCTCTGAGGAAGAGTCACGAATCATAGTCAAAGGGGAGACAATATCAGGGGTCAAATGGGCTGTAGGGGTCCAGGTCCAGGTAGTTTTCACACCACTGATTCTCCTAAACCACAGGGTTAGATGGAGGAATCTCTGTCTTATGGCTGAAGATGTATGTATGGCTGACATATCCAAATCCCTGATATATTTCCTAGATTGTGCGAGCTCCGTATCTACACTTAGAAAAAGATTTGAAGAGCTTAAAACATGTTCTGGAAATGAAGAACCTCCAGATTCACCAGCAGGAGAAGATGATTATGGAGCTAGAAAAACAGGTGAGTTGTCACTTTTCCTCCAGAGGAGACATCACAGAGGTAATAAAGGAGAAGTTTGGTTACAGGAGATGAATTTAAGAGAGGTGAGTACCCAGTGAGGTTGGAGCAAGACACAGTCAAAGAGGTTCACATCCATCAATCTGGATTGCTTCTTCACACAGTACCTGCTCAGCATGTTGGGTTAGACAGCGAGGTGAGTGGTGGAGGAAGAACAGGGGAAAGGGAAATTTGTGGCAGGGTACACCAGCCTGCACCATATGCCCCTGCAGGAATCAGGGCTGGAGAGGAGAGGGCACATGGGGGAAGATTGAGCCATGGTGTGTCTTGCTGCTGCTCCTGCAGGCATTTAGGGAGCCGTGTGGGGATTAGCAATACTCAGCAAGCAGTCCCTAGCAATGCTTAGTCTAGAAGAAGTCTCTCCAGCCCTCCAGTAATGCTTTTCTGCAGGCTCTGCTGTTTTCTCCTCCTTTGCTTGTGGGATTCCCTAATGAAGAACTCCCCAGTTCACCATCAATTACATTTTTTGTGGGAAAGGGGATTCATTTTGGAGAGCATAACCTGCAGTGACAGTAAAATACAGTGTGGTGACAGGATGAGGCAATACCTCAGCTGGGAGCTGTGGCAGCTGGTTCAGCACAGCATTCAGCAAGATTTGTTTCCATTTACAGGGAAATTTGAGAACTCTGGTGATTATTTTGCTGAACAGATGCTTTAGTAAGTGGATGCAGAGAAAAGTGCCTCTTTGCAACTGAGGCTTATTATCTCTGCTCCTTCCAACGTGCTACTCTTGGAGCTAAGCCAGGATTTGGAAACACTGGGGGGGGAAAAAACCCCAAACAACAGCCTCTGTAATTCCTGGTTCTTTAGCTGCTTTTGCTCATTAACTGCAGAAGAGTGCACAGTCCTGTTCCTGCCTTTATCCCAGTAAAACACTGGGTCTGCTGTGGCCCAAAGGCACAACTGCTTTCCATTTCAAGATACACCTTTGGAAGTGCCAGAGCACCTACAGGACATCTCCAAATGCTCTGGAGCCTCTCAAGGGAGCAAGAGGGCATTTCAAGCACAGGGTCAGCCTTGGCTCCTTGGCAGCTGAAAGGGAGGCTGGAAATGCAGGGGGCATAGCTACTACTTGTGAAAACTATTGAAGAAGCAGAGAAGGAGCCCATGATGGTGACTCCTCTCTCAGAGCATTTCAAAACAGGGACAGAATCCATGTGCTCTTCTAACAAAATATACTGGGACAGACCAGAATATCTGAGAATCAGGAGTATCCTTTACAATTACCTGCAAAGACCAGAAAACACAACCTAAAACTGATGTCTCCACCATTAAGCGTGAGTTATTGCTATTCCCAGTGCACAATATTTTGGATCTTTATGAAAGGTTGGGAAATTCAATAACCAAGCTCCCACAGAGATAAGGTTACCTTGTGCTATCTTGTTTTCTTTCAAAAGTGTCGAATTCAGCAAGATTTTCAGCTGGACTAAGGTGATAAAGTATGTCAAATTTCAAAGCTTGGGGAAAACAGGGTACCTGAGGCTGTGGAACATACCTGTAAACATCTTACTAATACACTGCTACTGATGTCCTCAAACTCTGCCCTTGAACTGTGCTGAATAAAAGCTACCTGTGCTTGGAAAGGATTAATTTCAATTAATTACAGCTTACAGTTAAACGTCTGGTTCAAGCCTGTCATTTAAGCTGACATTGTCAGCAGCAGTGAGAAGAGTCTTCAGAGGCCAGCCCACCTCATGAGAATGCAGCAGCACTCTAAGGCTGCTGGTGGGTGACTCTTTCCTCTCCATAACTGAGGAATTGTAATCCTGGAGGCTGGATGTCAGACTGCAATGTCTGGAAGATGTACATCATCCCATCTTGCCCTCCTCCTTCATCACTAGGCTGACCACTCATACCACAGTGCTGGGCAACTTCCCATGCTGGGTGCTCCTCAAGTGTCACCAGCACTTTCTCCAACGTCTGGTAACTCTGGCTCCTTGGGGGACAAAAGCTGTGGGGCACCACTGAGGAAAACATCCATTTGCATTGAACAAAACTAAAACCCTCTTCCTCATCCTCAGTTATAAGTAAGGGTTCAGCTCTGTCCCTGCTCAATGCTCTGCTGATGGCCCCAGGTGCTCCACCAGTATGATTGGTGGTGTGACTCAGATCTCTAAGTCTCAGCTGCAGTCAAGAAAACCACCTCCACCTATCCTCAAATTTTAGAAGTTGCTCCACAGATTAATACAGAACAAATTATCTTGCATCAGGTGCTGAGTGTTCTTCGGACCTAACAAACCTTCTTTTGCTGCAGGTCGAAAAAAATTTAAAACTGGAAGAAAAAATCACCATGCTGCAACAGCAGAATGAAGAACTCAGAGCCAGGATTGAGCAAAATACTGTCATAACAAGGTTTGTGCTGGTATTTGCAATCTGTCTGAGCTTGAAAGGAGGCCCCAGATCTTAACTGTCCAAGGCTAACACTTATTTCAGAAGGGGAAAACCTTATTTTCCCCTGAAAATGTATTTGTGTTCTGCTCTGCTTATTAAAAAAATATTTTTATATTGGGGTTTGCTTCCTTTAACATAAGGAAGGCCATGTATCTGTCTGTGTATTTCCATGATTTTGACATGCTGCTGAGAACAAGCTTGCCAGTGGTTCTGATTTCAGTATCAGTGCCCTGAGACCTGTTAGTCAGTGGGTAATGAGGATGCAAAATGGAAAAATACTGGGAAAGACATCCTAAGGATGTCATTGTCACCCAGGCAGGATTAACCTTTGGCAGGTTTTTTCATCAACACTGCCTTTTTGCAGCCTTGTCACAATGGGACAAGGGTGACAAGGCTCCTTGTTAGGTGATATATGAAGAGCAGGGTAGGATAGTCCCTGTCCCAGACAGTTGATATCATGCTGTAAGGCTGGAGACCCCAGCAGGGAAAAGGGGTGCCAGAGAGAGGCCCTAGAGCTGGTATTGTCCCAGCACGGCAGCTACCTAGCTGTCATGGCATCCAGAAATGATGCCACTGGCTAAAAATTTAATTTTTAACTGATTTTTTAAACTGTCAGTGTCTCCTCTCTGATTTTAGCTTTTGTCTTTCTCATGCCTCATTTCTTAATGACTCAGCCTTTTGAAATTGTCTCCAGCATGCAGATATTCTAACATTCAGATTGGGGTCAGAATTATGTTTTCTCCCACCTGATTGTAAATATCTGTAGTACACGTCTCACTGTCTGAGGTGCGTGTCTACAGCATTTCTGTGCAGGGGAGGAAAACGGGGTATTTTTATTTCTGGTTCCCCAGACCAGTTTGAGATGCCTGCTTTTGGGCTGGATGAATTGTGGCCTGGAAGTGGCAGTGTCTCTCCACGCCTGACAGCAGCCAGGGTGCCTGCTCCAGCGCTTGGCACCTCTGCATTGCAGCTCCCTGTCTCTGGCTGGGTGAACAGCACCCTCCCTCCACTCGCTGCTGGCATCCAGCTGCAGCACGTTGCTTGTTGCCTGCAACTGCATAGGTACTGCTTTCAAAAACACCTTTCAGGAGAAATTCTGAATTCAGCCTGGGAACTCAACTTCAAGGAGAATAATTTTCAACAAGTAACTCTTTGGGGACAGCTGTGGGGCAGCTACAGGGACAGCCAAGGCTTTAGAGTTATTAAAGCATGCATTTTTCCAGCTGCACTAAGCACCCTGACTGCTGATTTCTGCTGTACTGGCACTGCCTGGGAAGCACAGTGTGAATGAGCTCAGGGAGCTGCCCCGGATTTGAGCTGTTTCTGCAGTCTGGGTGCCCAAGCAGCCGTGGCAGCCCAGCAGCAGTGAGAGGAGGGGGGGGAAACAGCAAAGCCAGCCTCTGCAGCACGTCAGGAGGGGGTCCTAGAGGCACTGGGGTGTGAGGGGTGCACCACAGAGATATTTCCAATTAAGGACAAGGGCAGGTACAAAGGGAAGGACAAGAGCCTTTCAGGTAGATCATGACCCAGTTTTGGATGCGAGAGCTCCACAGAGCCCCTGCTGGGCCTTCCCCAAGAACTTGAATAAATGATCTGATCTCCCAGCACTTCAGATCCTCCCTCCAAATCAACCATCATTTTTTTGGTCCTTTGGACTGGGGCTGTCTGAAGAATGATAGTTTCCAACACCAAGAGATCAAGGTGACTCTGCTAGCCACTGCTCGCTTCACAGTTCAGAACTTTCGGGGACGGGGAGAAGAAAGAGATGTATTCTTGATTACCTGAGCTACATTTCTGTAGGAATTGAGGCTAAAAAAGCAAAAATTCTTAAAAAATGTCTTTTAGACAGAATCAGAAGTGCCAACCCCACCCTCTCATAGACTTCTGGTGAGTAGACCAGCAGTCCATGACATCTGCTGATGCCTTCAGGCTACACCCGGAAAAGCAGTTGTACAGAACTTTTTGTATGCATCCAAAATCCACACCCAGCTGCTGCTGAACACTGAAAACACCTAGGGGAAGCTTGGGTTCCTCCCTGTTCATTCCTATAAAACCCTAAATTGCCAGTAAATCAGGTTAGGTGCCTGCCCAGAGCTGCTGTGGGTTGATTACACGAGGAGCTGGCTCTTGCCCAAGCGTAGTGGGGCTGCAGAAGCCTGGTGCTCCTGCATGCATCTTTTGGGACATGGGTGTTGTCAGCACATGCCCAAAACACATCTCAATCAGGTCCCCCAGTCTACTTGCCCTGCCCCATTTGTTTCAAAACCAGTCACCTGGCTGATGAGTGCAGACTCACTAAGGCTGTGGTGCCCATAGGAGGTTTCCACACCTCAGCTCCAAAAACCCCATGAAGCTACTGGGCATTCTGGGGAGAACACCTCCCTGGTCATTACTGGTGAAGTTTCTCTAGTGTTGCAGTCAGGAATAGAGACTATTTTGCTACCAAGGAGGACAGAACTGGAGAAGAACCCATGACCTTTTACAGAGTAGAGTTAAAGCCTTGAAGCTGAGCTGTGTCCTGCATCAGGACGTCAGCTGAAATTCAGAGCATGGAAAGTCCAGACTGCTTTTCCTTTGCATACTGTAGCAGCAAGTTGAAAAAATCATAGATGCAACTGGTGCCAACCCTCTTTGTAGTCTGACACTCCAAGGAGAGGGAGAAAGGCTGATTCTGCTTCCAGATGCACCACAGGTGCATCTGGAAGCAGAATCAGACACTGGGGGGAAGCTATGGCTTGTAGAGATGACTTTCTCACCCAGCAGTGAAGAGATCTGGGGCCAGCTGTGCCACAGCTTTGGCAGCTCAGCCCTAGGGGCAGGGGTGGCTGCACGAATGCCACCATCTTTGCTCTGGAGTGCCTTATAGGTTGTCTTGCTTCTCTCTCCAGGCAACTGTCAGAGGAGAATGCCAATCTTCAAGAATACGTTGAGAAAGAAGTGGAGGAGAAGAAGAAGCTCAGCAGGACTAACGAGGAGCTGCTCTGGAAGCTGCAGGAGGGAGACGCCGTGAGCCCTGTCAAGCTCCCGCCCGCACCATCCACTCCTTTTTATCGCTGCTCATCAGGGAACTCCTCTCCAGCAAAAGTCAGAACCTTGAGGCGATGAACAGGCAGCTGTGTGCCAAGGGTTCCCTGCCTGTTATGCATTTCCAGTCTGCAAATTGTTACCATCCAAGGAAGTACTACCATCAACAGGCGCCCAGCGTTCATGGCTGCAAGCATGCTCAGTAGCTGCACAGCTTTACACTAGGCAGGGTACTCTTACAGTCCCCACACAGAAATTCTTGGTTCTGACATGTTGATTAGGGTAGCAAAAAAGATAGCCAAGAACTAGAACAGCAGAAAGTTAGGATAGCAAAAGGTTTAGTTTGATGTGTGAACATTTTAACTATGGTTAGAGCCAAAAGTTGGGAAATGCTCTATTAATGGTTCATCAGAATGAACTTTTGCTGCAGTATTTCAGGTTAGTTGCAAATTGTGTGAATATTTCTGTATATGTGTCTGTGTTTATATACATGTATGTATTGTACCTTTATACCTATATATAGACGCACACACATATATATGTAGTTGCAGACGTTCTGAATTACATTTTTTATATTATTGGATACTACTAAGTGCTGATATATTTTCATTACAGTCAGCAGTTTTCTAACTCGTGCCTAAGACTTGTATCTACACAAAATGCATTTCTGTTTAGCCTCCCAGGAATATTTATACCCAACCTAGAAGAAAGTTACACAGAAGTAGAAGCGCCTTCCAAGTGACCACCAAGTGGTACTCTATGTAACATGAACACCAGCGAATTTGAAATTCTAAGACAGTACTGCCTTCTAAACCATCACCTTTGCATTGAACACCAGAAAAGATATGCATACCATCCACTGCTTTTTAACTCTTAGCATTGGTATTGTAAGTGGAGATAGGCTAGAGATGAGAAAACTGAGAGTTTTAGCAAATTTGGTAGAGGTTACTGGTTGACATGGTTCAATTTTAGTGTCTTTATTTCAGAGTAATCCTAGTCAGATCTTGTTTTACCTTGTCGTGGTTAGGATGCAATCAAAATCTCTGGCTGTAGGTTTCTGTCCATTTTGTTTTATTTCAAGCCCCAGAAACAAGAGGGAGAAAATAAGTTGCTTATCCTTGACCTTTGCTGGATGAGAGGTTTCCAACAGTAAGATGAGATACTGGGCATCTGCTAGGGCTCTGGCTTCCTTCCACCTCAAATGCCAAATAGAGCATAGCCAACTTCATAGGTGCAGATGAAGTCAGAATTTCGTTGCGTCCACATATCTGCATTACTTCACATTGCTACAGCTTACCCAGAGTTACAGAGCACTTTGAAGATTCACGGAAATGAGTGGCTAAACTACCTTTAACTTTCCCATCTAGAAGCAAAAATGTTCACCCAGGCTTGGGGTGACCTCCCACCTGAGGGGATGGTGAGGCCGAGGAGTAGTTGGGGTCAGACTGTCTGCAGGGCCCTCATGGGCATGGCTAACAAGATAAAAATATCCCTGAGCATAATTTAAAAACAAAGAGATCTGTGGAATGCTTTTCTACCCAGCTTAGGGCAAAGAGCCTGCGTGCAGGCCTGCTCTGTGCACTGGGGCCAAAGTTAGCAGGGCGACAGCACCTGGAGTAAATCCCTGAGGTGCAGGACTGCTGCAGGGAGAGTGGCTTTCTCACCTGGGTGTGTGGTGGCACCAGCAAGCCCTGCACCCACAGGGGTGGCACTGGACAGCCCTGCCATGCTGCTCGAGTGGGAGCTGTGCTTCAGCTTTCCTGGGAAATACTCAGGATTCACATACTGCAGCTTAGATATAGCTTCAACCACCATCAAAGCACCTGTGGCCTGTTCCACAGTGTCAAAAAGAAAGATGATTTTTTTTTCTCCTTTTTAGAGAAATTTATTTTTGTAGCAGCTTTTGCATGGTACTGTGATACTGAGTAAATTGAGCATCTTGTTAGAATAGATCATGCCACACCAGCTACTGCTGTTGAAATGCATTGCTAGATTTTAGTGTGTCCAGCAAGTGCAACCCGAAAGACAGATACCTAGCACGCACATGCACACAAAGCCCCTTCTTGCCAAGTACGACTTTAATCATTTTGATATTTGCTAACTGCACAGCTATTTGCAACACCTCCAGCATTGTCATCTTTCATTCCACCAATAGAATTCTGAGACAGTGAGATCACAGACTCAGAGTGTGATTTGTGTTAGAAGGGAACTTCAAGACTATCTAGTCCAGCCCCCACTGCCATGGGCAGGGACACTTTCCACTAGACCAGGTTGCTCAGAGCTTCATCCAGCCTGGCCTAGAACACTTCTAGGAATGGGGTATCCACAACTTCTCTGGGCAACCTATTCCTACCACTCTCATTGTAAAACTTCTATTCCTTATGTCCAATCTAAACCTATCCTCTTCCAGTTTAAAACAGTTGTCCCTTGTCCTATCACTACAGGCCCTGGTAAAAAGTCTCTCTCCACTTTTCTTATAGGCCCCCTTGAGGTTCTGTTCTGGAAGGCTGCTAAAAGATCTCCCCTAAGTCTTCTCTTCTCCAGGCTGAACAACTCCAAGTGTCTCAGCCTGTCTCCATAGAAGAGGTGCTCCAGCCCTCTAAGATCTTTGTGGCACTCCTCTTAGACTCACTCCAAGATGTCTATGTCCTTCTTATCCCTAGAGCTGGATGCAGCACTCCAGGCTGGATCTCACAAGAGCAGAGCAGAAGGGCAGAATCCCCCCCTTGCCCTGCTGGCCACGATGCTTTGGATACAGCCCAGGATACCAAGTGACTTTCTGGGCTTTGAGCACCAATTATTGGTTCATGTCCAGACCCTCATCCACCTGTACTCCCAAGTCCTTCTCAGCAGGACTGTTTTCAATCTCTTTATCCCCCAGCCTGTATTCATACCAACGGTTGCCCCAGCCTAGGTGCAGGACCTTGCACTTGGTCTTATTCAACCTCGTGATGTTCACGTGGCCCCGCCTCTCAAGCCTGTCCAAATCCCACTGGATGCCATTCCCTCCTTCCAATGTACCAACTGAACCACTCACCTTGGTGTCAATCCACAGACTTGCTGCGGATGCACCTGATCCCACTGTCTGAGTCATTTAAGCTATTACACAGTAATATCTTAAATATTGGTCCCAATACGGACCCCAGAGGGGCACCACTTCTCACTGATGGCCGTTTGGACATTGAGCTGCTCCGGATGCAACCATCCAGCCAATTCCATATCCAGCTTCCATCCATCAAAGCTGCATCTCCCCAGTTTAGGATGCTCTGTGGGACCATGTCAAAGGCCCTGCAGAGTCTGGGTAAATGACATCAGATGCTCATCCCTCACTCACCAACATAGTCACACCATTGCAGAGGGCCTTCAGATTAGTCAGAGTGGCTTGTTGGTAGGTCCTAGGATTCTCCTTTTTATAATTTGTAAAAATGGTTGAGATTAAACAACTATAGTTGTTATCTTGATGCTACTCAAAACATTAAATGCACCTAAGCATACTATTGGCCCAGGACAGGCTGAACATGTTGTAATTTATTAATCTTTCTCCTTTATCTGGTGCTTTCTTTATCACTTTGTTGGTTTAAAATCATATTCAAGAGATGCTTCCAGCAGTGAATTGGGAGTGGGGCTTTTATGATGGGAAAACTGTGACTGAACCCAGCTCCATCATCATTTGTTATCATTGCAAATCACTTTCCCATCTCATTTTTGCCTCCCAATCCTGCCTCTCACTGGATTCTTCCTCGGCACACCCTCTGGGGCCTGCCCAATCACTAGCAAAACTGTAGGAAGTTCTGCCTAACCAGAAGGACCCAGCGACCTGTCCCTGTGGGGGGGTGTGAAGAGTGGCTCCTTCTGGTGCAAGCCCAGAAACAGACTTTTTTCCCCAAAAAAGGTTATTCCTTTTTTATACTTTTCCTCTGTCACGTCTTTCTTTGCCTCTGCATGCTAAAGTAGGTGCAAAAGAAAAGCTCAGGTCACTCAGACAGTGGGAGGAAGGCAGCAACCCCTGAATGGGGCAGCCATTCCCAGGGAATGAAGATCCCCAGGGCCAAGCTGGGGAGGGGAAGTATTTGCTTTTGTAGGGCTGAAAACTTCCCAAATGCCATGGCCACGGTGGGAATTTTCCCATTTGGAAATAGGATGGCCTTTGGCAGCAGAGGGAATGTAGCCAGCGTTAAAGAGAAAGAGTTTCATCATCTCTGTTTTTAAGGAAGCCGTTAAATTTCGTTAATCTTTACTCAATGCAGCAGGGTGTAGCAGCAATAAAACCAGCTTACAGCTGCTCCCAAGGGGTTCCAGAGAGGGGCACTGGGAGCAGGTATCAGCCATGGGATGCCAGGAGAGCCAGCAGTGAGTGGGGCATGGAAAACTCCTTTTATTGTGGGAAGGTACCATTGGTCCCTACTGGGACTGCACCTCCAGTGACTGCTGGCACAGACTCACTTGAGGCACAGCAGCAAAGGCTTGTGGTGGTGGCAGGTGGGGGGAGGAAAGGAAAAACTATCAAGTGCAAAATCAGGTATTTTGTCTCTGCACTGATGGTGGTTGTGTCCCATGGACACTCTGAGGAGCCTCTGTACAGTTTCCCATGCAGCAGGAGTTCTGTGGTCCGGTTTCTTATGTGGCTAATGATTACAGGAAGAGTTTGTATTATTTCAATTATGATGTACAGATAAGTGTAATATATTCCTGATAATAAATCCGTGTGCCAGTGCACCTGTGGGCTGACGGATACAAACCAGCACGTCCTGCCGTGTTTTCTGTGCACACAGGAACTGGGATGAACGGGAAACAAAGCAAAAGCCCATTAGAGGGTTACCCCATTAAGGTAAAGACAGAAGCTATTCATTAGCTTCCTGGCAGCAGGGCTGGTCAGCTGCCTTACCTGACAGTGCCTCACATGCTAGGAGTTTCCATGGACTCATTTTCTAGGATGCTTCCAATATGACTGGGGCTGCCAGAACAGTGATTGTGGTCTGCAATGTTTCCATTAAAGTGTCATGCTGCAGAACATGATAAGAGGAACACTTCTGCCAGTGGTTCAGGCTTATCAGCAAACACCTGAACTCCCCAATGCTCCAGTTCACTCAGTTTCAACACCCCATCCCCTGCCCCCTTCACCCTGCCCTCCTGCTGAGAGCCACAGAGCTGCTCAGGCTTTGCCACAAGATTAAAAAGGTACCAGGTCATACCCCACCTCGGGAATGTGCCTGACAACGTCCTCCTGAAAGATTTTTCACTAGGTCCTTGGCTTGCTCAGCGTAGATGAAGCTTTGGTAAGGACACAAGCTTCATGTTTTCACTGAACAGAAGCTGGTAGCCAGGTAGGAAAAACATCCTTATATTTTTAGTACAATACAAAACTTTGATCCTGTCTGAGTTTTCATCTTGTTGCCCACCCACCACACTTTCAGTGCCTTTTGGGAGGATGTGGAGTGTGTTGAAACAAAATAGACTTCGACTTAGTGGCTTTTAATTTCTATATTAATCTCTCCCTGCTTGAGTAAGACTTTGTATATGCACAAGGAGCAAAGCCTTGGCAGATGGTCAAGACTCAGTGACTGGAGCAGATTCCCAACTTCATTCTGTGGGGGAAACTGCACTCACAACACACCCTGAAGTGAACCTAGGAGGCAATAAACACAATGCCTTCACTTCCTCAAATTGCAATCCTGTCAAGAAAAGCCTCCCAATGTACTAGAATTAAAGGACGAAAACAATTCAATGGGCAGAAAGGCTATAAAGTCTCTTGGAAACATGAGAAATGATCCACAATCCAGCCATGAAATCCAGGAGATGGTCTCATTCCCTTTTCTGCTGCATCAGATGCCTGGTGAGATCCTGGGCAAGTCATGCAGGGGTCTGTTCAGTTCTCCAACTCAAGGACAGATGCAAGAGCCTGTCACTTCATCAGCAAGGGCCATGCTGACAAACCAATTAAAGATTCTCCAGTGTTCAGAGGCAGTAGTATGAAGGACACCTAGGAAAGCATCTGCTCACATCGGGAAAGGGGATTTCTGCAGTATCAATCTGGGATGCTCCAACCCAGAAGTGTTTGAGAGCAGGTTGGACAGAGTTTTGAGCAACCTGATCTAGTTAAAGATGTCCCTGCTGATGTCAGGTAAACTGGACCGGATGATCTTCAAAGGTCCCTTTCCAACCCAAACTGTTCCACAATTCTATGACCTGTTTTTCAGTACAAGCTGAAGTGTAAATTTAGATCAGTGGCATTACTTGGGCATGGCTCACCTTCACGGTGCTTTAATAAGCCTTTTTAGGGTAGTGGATTAATTTGGCTAGGGAAAGCTATTAGAGAGAATTAAAACAAAATCATCTTACAGCCAAAACCAAGGCATTGCCAATCAAATACAGACCCTGGTCTCAACCCCAAATTTCCCACCTTTCACTACAGGCAGGCTCTGGAGAGGATGTCCAGCCCCAAAGGGAAAGCTCCCCTCAGCAAGTCAGACCCTAGAGCTTAAGGGTGTTTTCTGGGCTGCACACTTTGGCAGGACTGAAAAGTCCCTGCACGCCCCCACAGCCTCCCCTGGGCAGGTGGCTGACACCAGGCATTGCTCATGTCAGAACTTCATGCCTCTGAGGAAGTCTCCTGTGCTTCCCCTCCCAGGGCAGGAATGTGCTCCACCCACCAATGCCAAGCCAAAGTTGCTAATGCCAGGCAGCCAGCACAGAAGATTGATGTAGGGGGAGGAACATAGGGCTGCACTTGCTGTCAGAGCTAGCTCAGTTCTGCTGGCCACCCCTACCACTACAGCCACACCACTGGTGATTTCTGCAGCAAAGAGGCAGGACTGCTCTTTGGAGACACCCGTTGTTTTCAAGCCTTTGCAGTACTTGCACCACGTGGTTTCCTGACTAAAGCTGGCAACTCTTCTGTGGAGTGTACAGCCGGGAGAAACACCTGCTGGTGTTATCTGTGTGTTGCTGAGCGATTGCTCACCTGACAATCAGCAACCATAAACCTTCCCAACATTTCATAGCAGTAACATGCTTAAAAGCATGTGAGCACGTAGCTAAAAAACCCAGTTAAATAAAAATAAAAAAGGTAAGACCTGATATTTTAAAGAATGCCAATCTTGCAGGTGCTTTGTTAACCTGGGGAAATCTAGTAATTAGTGAGAACCTTTTTTTTGTGTGTGTGCATACACAGAGGGTACAGCTCACATAGGGTGACAGATGGATCCTGGTCTATGCCTGACAGTAGTACTGCAAAACCTGCTCCATGTAAAATTGAGTAGAATATCTGTCGGTAGGTAATTCCAGGGCTACTGAAAGAAGGACATTTGTGAGGCCTGGTTTCATAGCAGCAATTGCACACAGAAGCGCTTCTCTTCCTACACACTGGGAAAAAAAACAAAACCGGAGAGGGAGAGAGGGAAGCGCCCAGATGAGCTACCAGTGCTGCTGGGAATATGCCAGAGTTGTGTCTTTTCATCTTGTGGTCCCTTTTAACTGTGCTGCTAAACAAACTGCAAGCTGCAGTAACCAAGCTGGGGAGGCCTGCATTCTGCTTCCTTATTTCTGCATAACTGATTACAGGTGTAATCTGGTTCAGGATCCCCACCACAAAGTTTCTTCCACTGCAGCCATTCTTTCAGTTGCCCGTAAGCCAAACACAGTCATTTACAGTTGTCTGAGCCAGTGTCTGTGTTTCTCTCCGCTTCTGCTGAGGCTGCATAGCTGGCTTCCACACTGTGCCATATTCCATAGGTAAAGTAGATGATAAAGCCTGTGGAAGCCAAGGGAGAGGGTACTATTAGATCTGAAAAGAAACAGAAACCTCTACTCACAGCCACTGACACAAGATACACCAGTCTAAGTCCAGCCATCCCCAGGGTTAGCTTCTACCAGACAGCCACTATCTTCTTTAGGGAAAAAAACCATTAACACAGGTACCAACCTTTAAAAGTCAATCTATCCCAGCCCCAAATGGGATCCTGCTTTGAGCATTTCAGAAAATTCAGCCTTATGTACATGGCTGCTGGGAGCATCTTGAGATGCAGCTCAGCTTGTTCAGCTCCAGAAGCCTCCACCACCTGGACAGCAGGGCAAGGCCAGCCAACAAGGAATGCTCTATGGTTTCTTGTTGGCAACAAGACCCATAAGATGGTTCATGGGTTGTTGTTTTGTCCACATAAAGGCTTCAAGACTCTTGAATTTGAAACAAAGCTTGTTACACACGGACTAAAGGGCTTCAGTCAAGTTACCAGGGTTGCCCAAGGATGACCAGAGTGCAGAACCCCTCCCTGGAATTCTATAATAAATTTATAGTGAACGGAATCTAATAACCTTGAACATAGCATTTTTCACTTAAACTCACCTAGGAGCATCCAGATTGTAAACCGAATCCACGTGCCTGTGTCTAGCTGCATCATGAGGTAAACATTCACAAAAATACTCCCAACAGGAAGAAAGGGCAAAAAAGGTACCTGAGAAAGAACAAGGGATATGTTACATCTACAAGCATGGTTAATGAGCAGGAACGAACATCACGGCCCTCGTAAATGGGAAGTGATGGCTGTTACCAATTCTTCAGCTGCCAGATGTGAGAAAAGGCAAGGTTGAACCCAAAAGGACATCAGTCCAACACAGGAGGGGCATGTGAACGATGCTGTTCACCTATTTTAAAAGCTTGTACTGTGGCCTAGAAGGAGGTAAGAGGCAAATTTTAGTGGCAATATTAAATACTCGTGGGGCAAAGGAGAGAATAGTAAAAACCAAGGACTGGATCATGACAAGCACCTATTGAAGACCAAGAGATGAAGGTAAGGGGAATGTCAGAGAAGGGACCTGAGGAATTTCATCCATCAGGTACCAAGCATGAAGCAACAGAGAGCAAATTATCCCAAAGCAAGGAAAACCAGCAAATACTGCAAGAGATGACTACAGCGGTACCAAGAATACCTTAGTGGTCTGAGAATCAAGGAAGAATGAGACAGCAAAGCCAAAATACAAAAATAAGAATACAGAAAATAGCACTACAAATATAAAATCAAACAAGGCAAATAATACTAGAAAAGTTTCTGAATATGGTGGAATTAAGTGGAAAGTGAACTTCACTCCTAAGGGAAAAAGGAGATCTACAAAAACAAACAGGCATAAATGTGGGCCTTTCCTGATTTAAGCTTTGCCAAAAAAAATTTATGTAAAGTAGCTGCTCACATCATTAGAGAGAGGGGATAGGCACACAAATTGGAAAAGAGAAGAAGAATATTTTTCTAAAGTTGGCTTTGTTAAGTCAGTAGAGACAAATAAAGACAAATAAAATTTCCCTAGGTGGGTGAGTTATGTACCCAGATATTGCAGAAGTGATCTCTGAACTATTAAATAAGCAACTCTTGGTAGACTGGTGAAGTCTCTGAAGATTTAGAGAAGGGAGAAAAATTACCTGTTAAAAAATACAATAAAACAACTGGGAAACAAACAGGTCAGCCTTGGATTTCCAGAGTGACTTTGGAAAAAAATCACCATCAGGTTGTAAATGCCCACAGAACAACAAGGAGATAAGAAACAAGATTGTCAAGCCTTGCAACAGGCTACCCAGGGAAGTGGTGCAATCATCATACCTGGAGGTGCTAAAAGACATGTAGATGTGGCACTGAGGGACATGGTTTAGAGGTGGATTTGGCAGTCCTGGGCTAATGGTTGGGCTTGATGATCTTAAAGGTCTTTTCCAACCAAAATGATTCTATGATTACAGATTTAGCTGTGACAGGTATAATTTTCTTTTTTTTCTTGGAGAGGGTACTGGCTGAGGGGAAAAAAAGGAGGTGAAATATCCTGAGTGAAAGGTGAACAGACCTCCTCAGAAGCATGTTCAGAAAATAAGGTCTAGATGAGAGTTCATAACTTTTTTGCTCCTGGAATTTCTGTTTCCACCCTTGGAACCATTGCCCCAAAATGAGCTGCAAACACAACCTTGGAAAACTCTGGTTGTATTAAGTTACTAAAATCTGTGGATTTACTGAAAATTTTTAATTGAAGAGCAATCAAAATGAAAGCAGCTTAGAGGATGGAATTATGATCCAAAATTAATAAATTGCAGAGCTACCTGAAATCAATATGATAATGCATGACTTAGTAGGATTACACTAGGAGAAAAAAATCCATCCCAGTGTTTGCTTAACATAGAAAGGATGGGGTGCTTGGAGAGGGCAGGAAAACAGAGTTCCTCATACTTAAGGCTGTTTAAGAGAGAATGGTCATCTCTTAGCCTCCATGAGGACTAAGGAGGACGTGAAAGTGCACTTAAGAGTCTTAGATCTTTGCAAATAAGTTTACTTCTTGAGTTCTTTCTCCTTTTGTATCCATTATCTGATGTGGCCCTTCACAACCATGTCCTTTCCTCCAGCGACTGTCTGTTCCCTATCCTAAAACCATCTGCTTTCAAAAGCAGGGTCCTGCCCTTCCCTTCCAGCCACACCTCTGCAGCAGCTTCTGCCTTTCCAGCTTCTCCTGGATAGCAAAGTTGACATCATGCCTATATTCTATGCACATCCACTTGGCCAGTGTCCCCCTTCTGATACAACACATGCACTTCCTCCTCCAACCCCCTCCCAGACACCTCTTTTCTAGCTACATGTCCCGGGACATTCACCTTAAAGGAGAGTTTGGTCTTGCTTTCAGGCTGTTTCCGTATAATGAAGATGATAATGACAACAAGGATGGCAGCAATAATCTGTATAATTTTTATCAGAATGTTTGGCTCAAAGGAAGTCAGGATACAGATACCCACAATAAGGAAACCTGTGAACAGACACCAAAGGTTACTGATTTATTTTGGTTTTTAGATACAGGGAAAACCCAAGAACAAATCATAAGAAGCAAAGCAGAATCTGAAAGCTCACAAACAAAACAGCAACTGACAAAAACCCTAACCATAACAGATATGCCTTTCCCACTATACACCCCCACACACTCCATCTGTGGATTTCTTTTTAAGTCAGAAATTTAATCTTCAGTTAATTCTGGCCATTACAAAAGCTCATCAAAATCACATCAAAGAGATGGGCTATCCCACCACAGTGAGTACAAAGCCCTACCAGCTGACTCAATGCCCCAGAGACACACTGCCCAGCACTTACCTAAGATGAAGGTTGAGACGTTCACCACCAACCCTGAGATTTTGGAAGGATCTGAGTCTGTGGAACACAGTACAGCTTTGAGGGAAAACTTCTCCTCTTCCTCTGGCAGAAACCCAGTCTGTGACTCACTGGTGCTCACAGACTCGTTGTTATCTGTCTCCTCTGTCGACCTTGCCATCTGGTATGCCAAATTAGGCTGCTCTGGCTGGTACCTAGGAAAAGGAAATGACACAAAGAGCCTGTTAGTTTGGCTTTTAAATTAGTGACCACACAGATAGTCATGGCTACATGCCAGACCATTACAGCACCAAAATAGGCCCATATCACATCTATACCCTTCTGCTTCAAGGGGAAATTTGAGGAATGATGTCATCATGATGTAAGCAAGTACAGCCAGCTCTTATCCCCCACAGCGTGGTTGTAACGTAAGCGTTCTAACGCAGACAATGCTCCCTTTCACGAGCCCTGCCATCCGTGTCACCAAGACATGACTGGGTGACAGGAGAAGGAAACAGCAGAGGGACAGACCGATGGTCATAACCAGAATTGTGTCATATCTGGCAGTTCAGCTCTTGCATTTTGGCACAGAGGCTGAGCTAACAGCTCTGCAGCTATCACACCCTGCTGCAGCATTCCTGGTGCCCCATACCCCTCCACCCCAGGCTCTCCTGCCAGCTTGTCTGCTGCCACATGAGGAAGGAAGAACTGAAACAAGAATGGTTGTTGCTGTGGACAGTACATTCAACAGGGCTGTGACACACAACCATGTGGAACCATAAATAAAAAACACTCTTCCAGCCTCAGCTCTCTGTTACAGAAGGTTTTTGTCAAGTTACTCAGTCACAAGTCTGACTAAAGGACTGGGCAACTTTGAAAGTCACCTTAAAACTGTTCCTGTGGGGATGTGTTCACAAAGAGGCCTTTGTTAAACACTGAGACTTGTGAAATGCAGTGAAATCCTTGGGCCCAGCCACAGCAAGCAACTAGTGGCAGGATCTTACAGCTTTGGAAACAATTCAGCAGCTACATCATTAAACAGTCAAGAGGCAGACAAATCTGCTGCCAAGGTCACTACAAAACAGGCTGTCACCTCTGCCAACCCATGATGGGAGAATGTCATGCAATAGGTACAAGAGCTTGCAAAAACAAATTAAAAAGCCATTTCTAGTTCTGAGGAAAAGAGTAGGCTGGGAAATCAAGAAACTTAAGACAGATAAGGTAAATTGGCAAGAATTTTCAAGGGGCAGGGAGCAGAGCACAAACACAAAGCAATGGTACCACAGAACAGCACTGGGCCTTCACCTGCTGCAAGACTGTTCTTAGTTCAGTGCAATGGTTGTGAAAGCCTCCATCTGATTCTGAGTAAGTCATTCAACACACAAAGGTACTTTTCAGTAACATGATCTTCAGACATTTTTTTCATTAATCAAGCGCTGTTGTCTGTAAAGTGCCAAGCACCGAAGATTTTTAGCTTAGGTTTGGGAAGCTGTGGGAGCTCGGCACTTCTAAAAGACACACTGATTCTGCAAACACATGCTCAGTTCTTTTCCTGCTACTAAAACACCTCAAATCGTCTTTCAAAAGGAGGACAACCTGAAATGGTATCCCCACTGGCACAGAACAAGGGTTAACCAAGTTCAGAAGACCTCCCTGTAGATCCAACTAACACAGTCCCCCATGAAATTAAAGAAACAAGCTCTCCACATGCCTGCAACTGGAGATGTGCCCATAGAAACCATGAGGGCATCTGACTGCTGTGTGGAATTCTCTCTATGTGCCAGAAGAGACAAAGCTTCTACATTCTTACCTCAGTACCAACACACAGGCTGCTACCAAGGAGTAAGCCAGGAGGGTCCCGATGGACATGAGGTCAACAAGGTCTTTCAAGTCAAAGAGAAAGGCCATAACAGCTGTAGGAGGAGAGGAAGGTAAGAGAGAAGAAAAATCAGCAACATGGCAGAAAATGAACGTACCAGCAGCATTAAAATGATGCAGCACACATGTGACTCTTGCTCAGGACTTGGTAGGGGAGCTTAAGATGTCCCAAGAGAAGGAGAGGTAGGCCTTGGTGCATGAATACCATAAGACTCCACAGGCTGACCCAGCCTCAGTAGCTGAAACAAGGAAATGCTTACTACAGTAAATTCCAGCCTGTTTGTCTCACACAGCTACATTCACCCAACTACCAACAAAAAGCAGGGGTTTAAGCCACAACCTCATTGTTAGTCCCCCAGCTGTAGCTGCAGCTGCAGCACTCCTAAAGTCACAATTATCTCCTGGAAGTAGCTGGAGGGAACAGAGGATGGACAGCACCTTGCCCTGGTGTCTCAGCTTAGCTGGGTTGCAATCAGGCTTGTGCATGCAGTGGGACCAAGCATCAAAGAGGGCATCTTGAAGTGTCAAGCAGGTATCATCACAGGGATTTCCAGAAAAAGGCTGCCATTCCTTAGGGATTACCCTGCTTACACACCCTCACCAGGTAACCCTGGTTGTACAGGAATTTGTATAAGGCTTTCAGAAGGCAAATAAATGGATAAAAGACACACAGTCAGATATCAGGGGGCACCAACAGCCATATGAGAGTGTAGGGACCTCAGAGTCAAGCCTTGCCTCGCTCAGCCTTAATGTACAACCTGGAGCCCAATAACCAGCCCAGCCTTCAAACTCAGCTGGCAAATGCTTCTGTGGGTTTTGGTCATAGGCACTATGGACTACTGGACCACTTGGATGAGACTACAGAGCTGGTTTATTTTTACTTTATATTGCTCTTGTTCCTACACCACCATGATCTGGACCCAGGAAGAAGGGGAATGTGCGGGAGAAGGAGGCTGTGAGGAGGATCTGCAAGTCCCAGCAGCAGGAGCTGAGCCCTTTCACAGGAGCTCAGAGCCCAGGGCAGCAGTCCGGCACAACTCCCCACCAAAGGTGGCACATTCTTGTACCCACGGCTCATCCTACATTTGCAGCAGAAGGTAAAGGGGAAGCAGCAAGGCTGCTCTCCTCTTTGCCAGGCATCGTGAGGAAGGGGGTGGCTGCAAGAACAGGCTAAGCTGCTCATCCATGCTGTCCAGGAGGTTTAATTCCCATATTTCTGGCAGGCCAGGAGAAGGAAGGGGAGAACAGGATGGCTGCCAGCTGTGACTAACTGATTAACAAATGCCAGTGCCACAGGGGCCATCTGCTTGTCTCCGGCTGCTCTGGCATCTTCTGCAGAGCTGCTACTCACAGGCAGTGCAGTGTCTTCAGCCAAGCCAGGCCAACAGCCACAAGGATGCTGGGGCACCACTGGCTGCTGCCTTGCAGGGCGTTAATTACTTTCAAGGCTGGCTGAGCAGATAAAGGTAGTTCCTGGCAGGAGACAGGACTGTAAAGCAATGAGCTCTGAGAAAGAGGGACAAGCACACAGCGAGCTACTCATGCTCACCCAGACTCTCCAGGGCATGCCCTGGAAATCCAGGACACCCTCTGGGATGCTGTATTCTGCAATATATCCAATTAGTAAGTGGGCTAGAGTCAGGCGGACTATCTGCCCTGAAGATGAGCTTATGTCTCCTTTCCACACATTTGTGCAAGTCTTTGGATCCTACCTGCAGTAGCTCCTGAGGTCACTGTTGCAATTAAGGGAGTTTTTCTCTTCTCGTTGACTTTAGCCAAAAATTTAAAGAGAAGTCCATCTTCTGCCATAGCGTAAATTATTCGAGGCATCGGAAACATGGAGCCAAGGAGACTACAGACACAGGAAGGAGAAATAATCTACTTATATCACCTCCTGCTGAGCACAGGCACACAAGTGAAAGCAAGTTTATGGCAGTGTAACTATAGAACAGGTGGCTTTCCTTCACTTCAGCTTCTCCTTCAAGGGCTCCCTCTGAATACCCATAGCTAGTAACTGAGGTGCAACTCTATGATTTTGGAGAGCTAAACTTAGCCATGGGGCATAAAACCAGCCTGACTTTCAGGCAGTAAAATAGCGGTAACTTCCATGAGCCTCTGTGAGTTGCTCACCTAATTGAGTACGTCTAAGTTGACCTGAAATAGGCCTTCCAAGTTCAAGAGGTAACAAGTTCTGCCTCCAGCCTGCCCTGCCTCCCATCCAGATGGCTGTCCTGCAGGTAACCTTCAGACAGATGGCCCTGGATATGGTAAGCCGCATGTGCTCCTGAAGATGCACCCTGCACCACCTGACACAAGTCTGCTCTCCACCCAGTAGGACAGGATGTCTTGCACCCAAACCGTGCTTGCATTGCATAGCTGCTTCCATGACTCAGTCACTCAATCCAGATTTATATTCCTGAGATGCACTGGCTGGGTCTTCTGCTAAGATTCTGAAGTGATACTGGTCATCTGCTTCTCTGGTAACTTCCACAGGGTCCTTTTGAGGTCAGTAGCCCTGAATTTCATCCCTGGTCTCCGCTCTATTTCTTAAAGGAGATGGAGGTACATGAGAGATGTACCTTGAGAGATGCAAAAATGAAAAGCAGTGTCTTACCTTGTAGAAAGTGCACACAAGGAACCGACAGCCACTGCATAATTGGCTCCATCCCAACCCACGTATTTAAAGGCATTGGGTAAAGGGCTATTGGTATCCAGCTGGTAGTAAGGCATCATGAGCGTCAGGGCAGCCGACACACCAAAATAAGCCACAAAGCAGATGAGAAGAGATGCCACAATGCCAATAGGAATGGCCTTCTGAGGGTTTTTTACCTCCTCACCTAGAAGAAAGAAATTTAAATATCAACTAAATGACAAGCAAGACCTTTATCCCAACCTAGGGCATGCATGCTGGCTGGAGCTTTCAAAGGTTTCATGGGTACAGAGGTGCTCTTTGACCATAATGCTGTTGATGGCCTGCTCCATCCACTTGGGATATAACAGCCTGTTTGCTCCCATTTCTGCTGCTCCTGTCACTTCTGACACACACTCGTGGAAGCCTTGTAAACTCAGGCACAGAAACAATCTGGATTAAAAACAGTCCTTTCTCCAAAGCAGATCATCCTCCTATCCTATTCCTTCTATCCTACTGATGATGCAGACCCAAGAAGAGTTCAATAATCACAGATGATGGAACAAGAAATTATTGTGTAGTTGTAGGGAAACTCTCTGGGTGTCCACTTTAGTAACACCTCCACCAGAACTAATACACCAGGATCATGGCACCATATGTGCCCATTTCTGGAGAAGAGCAGAGTGCCTGAAAGTCATATGGCTCTTTTAAAAAGCCTCATAACAGAAGGACCTCCTCTAGTTTTATGGAAATTTTTCAACAACCAAGTAGGAAAAAATGTGTGTAAAAAACCAAAATTCCTCAAGATTCAGGCACTGATCAATTACAGAACAGATTTGCGCTTTCCTAGTCCTACAAAACTGCTCTGAAAGCAAGAGCTCCTGAGGTACATCATTTCAGCAGGATGAACTGATAAACACAGATCCATACACCTACAAATCAAAAGCAGATTAATGTTTCTCCCACAAGGAGAGGCTCCAGCGCTGGCTGGAGTAATGGAGCCAACACTTCTCCAACTCCTTTCTTGGAAGAAGACACAGTAATGCTTTATCTGTCTGTGATGATTTCTTTCTCCCTCTGCTCCAACCATTCTTGCCAAATGTGAAATTAAGGATAATCCTTTCTTCAGGGAACTAAGATTCATCTTAACCACAAGAAATATGACCATGCTGATGGCTTTTCTCTCAAAATGAGACCTCTTAACTTTTACAGGTAAAATCTCCTGATTCTGATGCACAGCTCTAGGGTGCAGCTTACTCCCCAGAGACTTCCTCTTTCTCTGGATCTTTAATATACTCCAAGCCATCAGAGCTTCTTCAGCTGAAGGCACTGAAGAACACTGTTCCAGAATAACCTGTTGATTAAAGTATCATCTAGAGCTAGAGGCTCAGACTCATACCAGACATGTGAACCTGGGCCTTCCCTGTTTGCCTAGCTGGTAAACCTGGACATGTTTTCTGTGGAGTCTGACCTGGTTGTGTCATCACTGACCATCCACAAGCTTGGGCCCTGCAGGCAAAGAAGGGAGGAACTTGTGGTTATACAGTTTATCTGTGTGCCACAGCAGCTAGAAGTCAGCATTAAGGCACTCAGGGATTGAACAAATTTAGCACTTTCACTATTAGGAGCAGCTGAGCCAAAAGCCTGTTTTGAGCTGAGGTTCAGAGGGACGACAAATGTGGTGTCCTGAATTCCCTATTATCTGTGCTCTGCAACGTTACTGAAAGTCAATCTACCAGCAGACAGGTTCATAACCAGAATGAAGACATCTTCCCTCTTACCTGTAGTAGCAATACAGTCAAATCCCACAAAAGCATAAAAACACGTGGCTGCCCCTGAGAGGACTCCTTTCCATCCATAGGGCATAAACCCTCCAATACCGTAGAGCTTTTCTTCCTGTGTTTGACTGAAAGGCATGGCACTGGGTTAGAAGTGATCCTGCCTAGCTGGGAGTCACAAAGCTATTCACAGAGCTCATAACAAAATCCGAAGCCAAAGTTTGAAGAAGCAGGCTCTCCCTTTCAGATGCAAGCATACCAGGCAAAATGCTAAGCCCTACCCACTGCTGAGCTTTGGACTGGCCTGCAACAGCCTGCAGAAGGCATGGAATAAAAATGGTTCATGGTTTGTTCCCACCACCTGTTCTGTGGGGTGGATAAAAATGTCCTGGCTAAGACAAGGAGAAAATTGCATGAATATTAAAAATAATCTCCTACCATTACTGCATGTGTGTAGATACATATATTCATTTGAACAGAAGTTTTTGGAAAAGCTGAAGACTGAGAAACATGTGAACCATCCACTTTTTACTTTAGAAGGACTCAGATAAAGGGTAGGTGAGTAAACATAAGAAAGGAATGCAGGGTGCCATGATTGTTTAAAATCCACCCCATCTTCAATTCTCATCTTTCAAATTCCATGTGCCAAGCTCATACCCAAACCATGCCTATAACCATGAGAGAGAAGTGGAGCTTGGATCCCTGATACACCAACTGCTTTGCTGAACCTTAACCAAAGTCCATTTAAGTCAACAAACATAAGCTGATCCCAGTGCACCCTGGATTGCAACCCCATATCCATGTGCCTTGTGCTGAGTGACATAACAAGCATACCCTTCAGTTCAAGTGACTTAGGTCACTTTTTCATTGAAAAATCTTTGTAAAGATGAATTAAGGCAGTTAAACTAAACTAAATCCCAAATCTGCAAGTCTTCTTACATAAAAGTATCTGAACTCTCTCATAGAAGCTCTGCTGAGACTTAGATGAAATCTGGCCAACAGAAATAGCACAACCCAAATGTGGATCACTCTGGAAATAATGATAAAACAAACCCCAGACAGTTTTTACAAAAATAGTAAGTCATACAGGTCAAAGAGCTGCACTCATACTTTGAAACTCTTGCAGTAATTGCTCCTTGCATGGGAATAGCAGGAGGGAAGGAGAAGGGACCTGTCCTATAGAAGCAATTTGTTTGCAGCAGGTTGAATTTTGAAAAGAGGCTCAAGAAGCGGTTTTTCCACAAGATAAATTTGACCCACACAACATTTATGAATCTCACCAGATTTTGCCCAACTGTGCTTCCTTGCAGGCCACCATAAAGGTTTAGGTAGCAAGCCAGGAGTGAGCTGATAAATGTGGAGATATTTAAAGACCCTTATTCTGGGTGGTAGTCTCAAGCAAAAATTAATAGCTTCGTCTTACAGGTAAAGCCTTGTAAGCTCCTTAATTTTGATCTTGTGTAGGATGACAGAATTTTGGCGAAGCAGCAAAATTCATTAAAAACAGATTTATGATATGCTTGCAGCAATGCATTGAAATAATCTGCAACCTGCCTTCATTTTATTGAGGTATTTGGGACAAGGTGTCTATAAGGTGTAACAATGCCCCAAGGATAGTGCCCAAGTATTCGAAGAAAGTACACAGCTATACTTGGACGTGGCTTCATACAGGCAAAAGAGCCAGCCTGGGGTAGACTTGAGTAGAATGCTGTCTAAAGAGCTCTTTTCTCTCAGCTTGGGGTGCTATATAGATTATAAGTCTAGAAATGGTCAGTCCTGCAGCAGGGCCCACGATGACACAGCCTACTCCAAGCACTTTCAGACCAGAAGCACAGCTTGCTTTCAGCAAACACACGCCAAAGACAGCTTTGCCTCCAAGGTATGCGGCAAAGGAGGCAGCCATCCCATTCACTGGTTTTCTAACTCAGTCCACAACCCCCCTTTTAAACTTGCTTTTGAAAATGCACCAGCTTCTGAGATGAAAAGAAAACATCCAACCTACTTGTCTTTGAAAATGCTATGGTTGATGTTGTAAATGTCCTGTTCAGTCAGGTTCCAGTTTTTAACAGATCCTTTCACAAAGCCGGAGATGACGACAAATCCAAGGACAAGGACGTTGATGCAGGTGAACACTTTGTTCACCAGGGCAGATTCTTTCACACCAAAAGCTAAAAGCCCTGGGGAGAAAAATGGCATAGGTCAGGTATTTCACCATCAGCAGCAGGCGCTGAGGACTCACAGACATAGCTCAACTGTGTTCATGCTGTGCTCTGCCCAAATTATCACACCTTGTTTCTTCACAAAGCCAAACAGCTCAGGATTCACTCACCCAGAAGTAGGATGAGTACTTCAGCTCAGACTGAAGTACTGCAGAATGTGACACACCTTCCCACCCAGCATGCCCATGTGGACCCATGTTTCTCTGGTAAAGTGCTTTGTTAATACACTTAAACTACTCCCACATCTTAAACTCCACACAGAGACCCAGAGAAAGCACAACAGGTGGTTTTCAATGAAGGAATATTGTCTTAAGAGGTTTTGGCCAAATGCAGAAGTTATGAACAACACTCAACTTTCCTTAGAAATTGGGGGAAATATGAGCAGGGACCAAATGCAGGAGGATTCTACTTCTAATAGCTACTTCTAGAGCTGAAGACAAAGAAGAAGGTGGCATCTTAGGAATCCTGCTCCTACTTAATCAGCAAGAGCTTTGACAGCGAGCTCAGGGAGAGAAGGATTTCAGCTTGGTCTTAAGATCATCTGTCTGAAGAAGAGCATGGCTACAGGCCTTGGGAAACAAAATCTCACTGAGGCATAGCTTGGCTTCTCAGGTCGACAAGCTCTCTTAACTTCCTCTTCAGGTGTCTGATTTTTAAGAACTGAAACTTTTAACTCAAATCTAAGGCTGAAGGAGAAGTAAAAAAACTTCACACGGGCTCAAGGGAGAAGCACAACACAGTGTTCTTTTACTGATACTCCAAGGGACTTCAGTGAGAGAGGAGCATCTTGTGTACTCAGCTTTCCTTCTTTTAAAGTAAGAAATAAGCTGAGAGAGCCATATCAGAAGAGTGTTTGATAGGACTGCATACCAGCCCACAAAAACTTGTAAGGTCCTTTTTAGAAATCTGAAGCTCAAGACAGTGCAAGGAGAAATAAACTTGTGGTGATGGTATTTGAGACTAAAGCTGCCCTTTCAGCAGCTTTTTTGTAGAAAAGAATAGTTTGCCTTTTTTATTAAAATCCATGGAATTTGCTTCATGCAGGAGCATAAAGCCACCTTATTATAAAGTAACCTTCGTAATTTTACACCTCAGCGGTGCTAAAGTAAGGAGTTCTAAATTTTGTAAATTGTATTTGAAGTGAAAGATCAGATTCTGATTTGAAATGAGAGCAATTCATATTACATACAAATGAAGAAAGGGGAAAATATCTCCCATTCAGATGTAATTCTGAAAACACAGGGCTGCTATTGGCTTCAGCAGCCCCTGATGCAGTCCTAGATCCAAATGCAAATCCAAATGCCAAAGCATCCCTTGCTTATGAGGCCTGTTCCTATGAGCACAGCTCACACTGAGAAGGCCATTCCAATGAGAGTGGAAAATGTCAGGATAACCTTGCTAGTGGGACACTATAGCTTCTGCCTGCTGGAAACCACAGAGCAGCACAGAAGCCTAATTTTTAAAATTTGCCTAAACTTGGTAATGCTTTGCAAGACCTAGTTGGAGTAGAGGTAAACCTTGAGAAGAATTTTGATCTTGCAAGCTGTCAAAACTTTTCCAATTTATGAACAAAGGCTTGGAACATATTTAGGAAAAAAAAAAAAGAAGAGGTGTGGACTGGCTGTGACACATTTATTTCTCTGGAATCTTGGATTCACTTCTGCAAATTGAAGCCCCTACATATTTAAAAAAACCCAAAACTAAAACAGTAGTACATGAAACTGTAACCAAGTCCTCTTTCTTTTTTTCCCTCACTTTTCTGGCTCAAGGCATAAAAAATTGGCAGATTATCAAAGGGGGAATTAGGCTGATACACTAACTGCATGAAATTCTTGTGCAATAGGATTTGTGGAGGGAAGGATTAAAGTCCTATACCTGATTGAGGATAACAAGTCATCTTTTCTTTTCCTCCTCATAAAAAATTGGGTTGAAAGCTTTAAAAGTGGCTCAAAAAAATATCAAGAATGCTCCCCTCTAATTCAAAATCTTGTAAGCAGACTATGCCCTGTGCTAACTCCTCAGCAGCTATATAGGTCAATCCAACACTTATAGCAAAGAAAGTCTTTAATATGTTGTTCAGAATAAATCAGGACTTCCTGCTCATTCCAAAAGCAAACAATGAGATTACAGAAGAAGGAGGTTCAAGACCCACGAACCCCTCCAGTGCCTCACCTGTTAGGATGATGATTATCACCACAGCAAAGATGTCTGGGTATTTTGCTAGCACTCCAGGAGCATCCATCGTCATGTATTTTTTACAAAACTTTTCAATGTGCTGCCCGATGATTTCATCAAACGTCGCGCTCCAGGCTCTGGCCACACTCGAGGTTCCTGCCAGAGGATAGAAAGGACAAAGATCACCCTTTGTGGCTGGCACATGTTGCAAACCAGGGGTAGCCTTGTAAGGTTGTTCAATACAGAGGGCCTCAAAGCAACCTTGCATGTGCTCCCAGGTGCTGGCAGCAGGCTTTCATATCCACACCCAGCCCAAAGCCTGCATTCATGCTTGGCATCTGCTCTGACAGTAACACACACAGGTGGTGGCCTCAGACTCATGCTGAGCTGACAAGATGAGAAAAATCTTTTTAGTCTGGCTTCTTTGCAAACCTCAACTTCGCCTTAAATGCTGCCCTGAACTGACCTTTTCCTTACACTGCCAAGGGCCTGTCCTTCCCCCAGACCTGGTAATTTCTGTTACCAGAGAGGTCCAAAGGTAATGCTGGTAGAAGTCCCTGGCAGTCCCAGTAAAAGTGGTTGCAGCCCAGGCAGAGGGCTCTTACAGAATCCAGCTGCCCTCCAGCAGTGCAATGCCGGAGCACCAGAGCCTGGACCACACACCAGGGGCCAGCTCGGAGCTCTGGCAACACCCAGGTCTGCTCTGACCTCCAGTACTAGAGCATCCAAGCAGGAAAAAGACTCAGATACAAATTACATGTTATCTGAGCATAAGTCAGCCTATTGCAGAGTGCTGGGGATGACCACAGCAAGTGGAGGGCTCCTGCCTGCAGCAAGTGCTCAGGCTTCACCCTCTGGGGCCACTTTTTGTTTCTGTGTGAGTGCATCCAACTATGTGCAGCTTACTGAGATGAGGACTGAACCTGGGGTCTCAGGACAATCAAGCTGGGGACAGTGTCTGGGCCATAAAAGTAATTTTAGAGAACTGAAATAGTAACAACAAAGAGCTACCACCAGACAGTGACAGCATTTTGTGAAATAAGTTGGCTTGGGTAAAAGCCAACTTCTCCCTCTCCTGTGTTAATGTGGCTACTGTTAGACTCCCAATGTCTCATACAGTACATACACTGTATAAAACAGCACCTAATTGCATATCATAATTACTACTGTACATAATTACCTAGTTAAAAAAAGAGCTTGGCTTGGTTTTGGCTTGCAGAGCAGCTCCTCAGAGGCTGCCATCAGGGGCCCCTTTCCACCCAGAACAGTCTGTCCTGCCACACTCACCTGTGAGTGGGTGTTCAGGTCCCAACTCCGGCACCTGCAATCCTGTCAAACAATGTCTGTGCTCACCCACAGCCAAATCCTCTGCAGCAGCGGTGGGCAGCACCTGCAGCACAGCTGGGAACACTCACCTGCCCAATTCAGCTTTGCAACAGCATAAAAATTAAGCTGCAAAACAGACCTGTTGGGAGACTCTTCTGCTCACCAAGACAGAAAAGCGCACAGTGTGAACACCTTTAAAGAGTTTGGACATCACTGCCATCAATTTAATCTTGAGAAATTGCAAAAGTTATTGTACACCACATTACAATTTTTCAGGTTAGCTTTGGCACAATTTGAGGAAAAATACTATTTTAGAGCTATTTTTTGTCCTAGCTCTAATATTTTACATTCTAGGATGGGAACACCCAGCTCCTGCATGTGTTATATTAGATGCCAGCTGCTTCTGTGCCAGTTCCACATAACTATCAGCCATTTATCCGGAACTCTCTGTAACCAATAGGCTTGAAGGAGCAGGGGGAATCTGACATTCTTTCAACACAGACACCTGGATATTATCTTGCTGTTATTAGAGAGCACAGTTCAAAGACATTCAGCTTGTACCTAGGAGGATTTACCAGTTCTGGATCAGCATGGCCTCACCAGAGCAGATTTGGCTCCTGCCTACAGCACACAGCTCCCAGGAGAACTGCAAGTTCAGGTGCTGTGCTCGCTGCAGGAACAGGCACAGGCAAGGAGGTAACCAAGTGTCAGGAAACCCCAGCAGCACCTACTGAACAGAGATGCTGTTACTCATCATACTAACAGCTCCCACCAGTTTCTAGTTCCTGAAACACATCCCACAATCTGGCACAGTTCCCCAAACCCACATCATCCCAGAAAGTTCACATCAGATCCTTGTCCTGAACACCTTTCTCCTTCTCTCTAGACCATAACTGATAAGTTGCACGCCCATTTATTTCTCATCACCTGTGATGGTGTTCGCAGGGGTCTCAGGATGAGGAAAGAGACGAGAATCTTGACTCCATGTTTCGGAAGGTGTGATACATTATTTTATTATATATATTATATTAAAACTATACTAAAAGAATAGAAGAAAGGATTTCATCAGAAGGCTAGCTAAGAAGAGAAAAGGAATGAATAGCAAAGGTTTGTCTCTGACTGAGACATCTGGACAGCTGGACGGTGATTGGCCATTAATTAGAAGCAATCACATGAGACCAATCACAGATCCACCTGCTGCATTCCACAGCAGCAGATAAGAATTGTTTACATTTTGTTTCTAAGGCCTCTCAGCGTCTCAGGAGGACAAAAATCCTAAGGAAAGGATTTTTCATAACACAAGTGAGTGACAATCACCCACCTTCAAGACTCTACACAAGCCTTCCCCCAAGTAAAATCACTTCAATTAATTAAAAGTTACTGGCCACTCATCCTTGGGATGCCAGGATTTCTTTTACCACCCTCACAATACTTCCTGAGCCAATGTCTGAGAAGCCCAGCATGAAAACACCAAGATGGCCGAGACCTTTAGAGATGCACATTTTTGATGCACTGCTTGGCATTTTCTCAGCAAGATTCAGAAAAAAAGAGCTTTCTGCCCCTTTCAGCATGTGCCTGTCAGAGACTGGAAGGACTGATGTCTCAAGACATTTAAGGATGCCTGTGTGTGTGAGTGAGCAGGTCACACTTTGCCCTGGTGAGGCAGTGCCCTGTCCCCACACCCCCCAGCCTGTATTCCAGCACTGCATTGGCACACCAGGGGCAGGGCTCCACTCTGCCTAACCCAGCTCCTGAGTGGCCAAATGACCAGAAGTCCCACCGGGGGGGAAGGCCCACAAAGGCCCAGGAGTTTTAATGGCTGAGTGTGAGTGCAGCACATCTTGACCCTACCTTCCTCTAGGAGCTTGTATCTGAACACTGCTGGAACCCAGGCATTGTAGCTATGTGTGCTTTTCTGTGTCTTCTCTGTCTTTTGCTCCTTCTTCTACTTCCCTCTTCTTGGAAGATTTTGAGTGACTAACAGGTTAAAAATTTGCTAAACTGGCTGGACTAAATTAATGCTGTGAGAAGTGTTTTTATGTTGATCAGATGTTGTACAGAGTCTTTAGCCAAAGTCTCCTAATTTTTCAAAGTTTGCCAGTAAACTTCTGTGTTGTTTTGACCACTTGAGGCTATCTGGTCAGTATTTCTTCCATATGTCAGTCACAGGAACCATTATAAGCACTTTCAAAAGTCTCACTGGGTGAGTTGATTGGGGCCTTACAGTGGCAGCCAACATATCTTTCTCTTCCATGCCCCACAAGCTGCTGGGAGTTGTCTTTGCTCTCAAGAGGGGCAATTAGCTCTGAGACAAAAGCTGGGTAAGATAAAGAGACTTCCTGCACCTCATATCCTCCCCCAGTATTTTTCCACCTTAGCCACCCTTTCTCACAAATTATGAGAAAGACAGTTTGCAAATACACATTCTTGAAACAGGACTGAAATAAAAGTAAGGAAGTTGTATTTGAACACATTCATGGATAGTATCTACTTATTTTTAACTGAATTTCCTGCCTTGTGACAATACACTGAGCAGTCAACTCTGAAATAAGAACTGAGACAGTTGTTCAAAATCCATTATGAGAGGAAAAAAAAAATCTCGGAAATACCACTCTGAGCCCAGATCCTCGGAGTAGAACATTCAGTAGGCAAAAGTTTTCATTGTGCATTTGCAGAATCAGGTTTTGGGACAGCAACCACGGCTATGTCACTCATTTTGGTCATTTTGGTCGTCCAGTATCATGGTAGGAATGGCCCCAAAACCAACTAGATGAAGGGCATGAAGGAGACGATTTATCATTACCTTTCTGGAACAGAAGAAAAATTACCAAAAAGTCTGTTCAATTTTTCTATGTGTAGCCTAGGTAGAGTCCATCGCAGAAGTGTGGAAGAAATTAAACACTTATTTTTTTAAAAATTATTTTTATCTACTCCTTGCAGTGAATGTAATTCACAAAATAGCTACAGGACTCAGATTTCTTAAGGAGAGGAGTTTAATTGACTCTGGCTTTTCATCTTTTTTTTTTTTTTTTTTTAAGAAGGAGGAGGAGAAAAATAATTCAGGTAACACACAGAGGAAAGCCAGCATGATCTCAGACAGGCAGCTGCTATGCCACTATGTTGTTCTTGATATGATCTTACCCTCCAAGCACCATGGAAACTAAATTCCAAGGTAATGCTTACAAATCCCATAAAATGCATTTAAAAAAAACCCAACTCCCTTTAGTAATTTAGCAAACAGTTGGTTTTCAGTTTAACTAGCAAGCTTTCAGTCTCAACTGGCAAGTCTGTTGCAGCCTTAGAGGCGTGATAACAAGCAGCCTGCCCAGAATGTGCCTGAAAAGACACAAATCCTTAATTAGCAAAGTGTGGCTTAGTTTTAATGCATCAGCTGAGTTGCACAGCGCATGCTCTGAGCTTGAGCCAGGGCCTCTCCTAGTGGGAGTCAAGGGCTTAGGAGGGATTTGGTTTGTATTTTCCAGAGACTCTGAACCTGCAGATCATCTCAAGATTAATTCTGCAGCAATTCACAAGACAAAAGTCTTATCTCCAGACACTTTAAATAGATCCCAAAGGGACCAGAATTAATCCTTGTGAGTACAGACACTCTGTATAAAAGCATCTTTCCGTGAGCAGCTCCTTTCTCAGCAGAGAGGACACTCTTTAGCACCCTAGCAAGTGTGCAGAAGCCAGGGGATGCCAGAGGGATGAGGTGGAGATTCAGAGGAATTCCCAGCAGCAATAGGCCAGCAGCACAGGAGCCATCAAATACACATCCCACTGATGAGTCCTGAAATCCTGGGTGAGCAAAAGAGTGAAGCATCTCTTTTGTAACAGTAACACAGGCGTGACCAGAAACAAGGGTGACCCTACAGACCAGGCTGCCGCCTAAAGCTAGGCTCTTGCAGCACGCCCACCACACTTACCAATAACATAGGAGAGGATTAGATTCCAGCCTGTGATGAAGGCCCACAGCTCACCCACAGTCACGTAGCTGTAGAGATAAGCTGATCCCGTCTTAGGAACTCGAGCACCGAATTCTCCGTAGCAGAGTCCGGCCAGCACCGAAGCCAAGGCGGCAATCAAGAAGGAGATAACGATGGCAGGTCCTGCGTTTTCCCGTGCCACAGCTCCAGCCAGTACATAGACACCTGCACCCAAAGTGCTGCCTACACCCAGAGCCACCAAGTCAAACGTGTTAAGGCATCGTGAGAGGCGACTGTCTTCTCGAGAGCAGTCCACATTTTTCCGACGAAGAAGCTGGTTCCCAAAATTGGTAATTTTTTGACACTCCATCTTCCTGTTTGGGCCTGCAAGAAAGATGCTGCCATCGTTATCCAGACCAGAATACCCTCCTACATCAGCATCACCGCACAGGTACAGTGCTACAGCCCTGCCACATTTCAGCAAATGAAACTTCCCATTTTCCACCTTTTTACAGGGTGAAATGTCTCCTTTGACATTTTATCTAGACCTACCATGGGGAATTAAAATAAACAACACCAAAGTTCTGCTTCCAACTCTCAGTCAGTCACGCTGCAAACCTTGTGCAATCCCAGGAGAGAGGCAATACTCCAGTCCAGCTCCCACCCTGCTCCACAGTCACTCAGTTCACACACAAGTGGGTGAATTAAAAATGCAAATTTTGTCTTTCAGACAGGTTTTCCTGTTCTGGGCAAGACGTACTTTAAAAATGAATGTCCCAGTTTCCCCATCTACCACACTCTGATTCACATTGCAGAGAGCTTGTGGAGTGCACAAACCCTGTACTACTAGGATGAATTTAAACCTGAGGACCTTGCAGGGATGTACATAACACTTCTCAACCTGATAGCCTGAGGGAACAGCTACTCCAGGACAACCTCCTCTGTAAAATGTGTTGTGCAGACATCAGATTTTCTCTGCTTTGCTCTACAAATCTCCAGGCTGTGTGCCCAAAGCCTACAAGGATGAACCTCATTTTCCATCTCAGACTGCATTCTCTAGCTCCAACAGCCCCACCCTGATACCCACACTGCACCACTTAGCTGGCTTTGACAGCAGGGCTTTAAAAATGTTTCCTCATTAATTATGGAAAAGGAAAAAGGTTCTTTTACTTCAATGCAATGCTGGATTGAGACATACATTTTCCAGCAGTACACACTGCACACAGACATCAATACTGTGCTGAGAATAACGTGCAAGCAAAAATACTCCTAAATGAAATTTACAGTACAGTTCAGTGAGATTGGCACTTCATCTGCTCCAGCTAAAACCTAGTGTAAAAGGTGGGAAAATACATGCTAAGAAACTTAATTAACTGAGGCAACTGTTAAATCCATGCTTCAATTTTGTTACCACAGCATCAACTACAAAACCAAAAATCCTCTTCATTTTTCCAAGACACCCGTCATAAGTCCTGGCTTAAATCCCTTTCTCTTGGCTTTACACTAACTCCCCTACCATGAGAAAGTAATTACAACTGCAAGAACACGGCTGAGGATTTACAAGGCCCTCTGTGTCAGGAATTGTACCCCACCAACAGCTCTCAAACATGTTCCCAACAGACATGGATTTAGAAAAATAAAGAAAGGCAGGTTTTAGGCCAATCTCACAAAAATCTTGTTTCATTAACGATGGGAGTTCCCAACACATACAGAGAGGGAAAACTATCTTCTCCCTTCAGCAGGAAGACTGACCTAAGTCTTTACCTAAATGCATTCATGTCAGGTTGTTCACTCAATCTCCTTTTCACCTGAATCTCACCCAAATCCATGTCAGCCAGGATTGCTTTTGGCTGGACAACTGCCCGCCTCCCTAAAGCTCAGGGACAGTCAGGGACAGGACAGTCACAAACTTTGAACTGGGTTAAATGGACAAGAAGATTGTGGTACTGCATTGTCTCCTATGAATTCTGCTGCTTTCTAGGATGCTACCTAACAACAATGGTAGACCTTTTACTTCTTCCACAGCCATCTACCTTAACAAAATCTGGTATCCTGCAAAACAAACATAACTTAGTGGTTTTAATTCTGCACTGAATATGAAGGTAACTGGTCCCCAATTCCCTGCCTTGTCACAGACATACACATCATGAGAAATCACTTCCTTGGCAAAAACAGGGCTGGGGAGGGGCAACGTTACCAGGTGAAGAACAGACCCCTAGTGCAGAGATGGAAGATCAGAGTGAGAACTTGGCAAGGTCCTAGGGGGCAGGGGGACAATTTATTCACTAAAAAAATAACCTAGTGAATTATTTCAAGTTTATATATCACTTGAGAGTGTCCCAGAAGAAACATATTTCAAAGCAATTTTGTTTGGAAGCTCCCTTGGGCCTATCTACAGGTGTGCACAGCTGTACTATGGCCATCAAGAATAAAGCAGAACTGCTTTTTATGAAAAATTTGCTTAGAAGAGGGGCTATTTAATTATGACAAACCTGGAAATTAAAACCAACATTCTGCAACTGGCTTAATGCCAGCAGACAGTGCTCTTCCAGGTGAGCTCCAGATTAAGATATCAACTGCCTCTTTCACAAAAAACATGTCAAAGTCTGAGCATCTCTCTTGTGAACAGAATACTTCCTATAGCCTGCAGATAACAAACAGGGAGCCTGCAATGCAGCCATGTTCTGTGGCACACACACACAGCACTGTCATTCATCTCACAGGCCACTGATCACCATCTAAGCATCTCTTACATGTTTTCTTTGCTTTTGAAACAGCAGGTACCAAATCAACCTTTTACTTTCAATTATATTCACTGTCACTTAACAAAGAGACCTTCAGTGAAGACAAGTGGGATTTTTTTCAGGAGAACGATCTTTTGGTTTAGCAGGATACAGTACAGAGTCATTACACCTCTGCCCAAAACCTTCTGTGTATCAGTTGTTATCTTTGCAAGTGTATCAAAGGGTGATTTTGGCAGAGATTGTGATTTTTCCCCTCCTTAGAAGTTGGATCCAGCTGTGATTTCGCCTTCTGAAACAGTCATCCTTGACTTTGAAGTGACCCTTTGTTCTGGGCTGGTTCCACTCCCAGCCTCACTTGAAAAGATGAGCCTTTTTTTTGAATGCACAGTCAGTATTCCTGTGGCATAATGCAGTCCTAATAACATAAAACAATATAAATTATTCCAGAAATATTTCCAGATGGTACCTAACCACCTTCAAGTTGAGGAAACTTGAATCTGAATGAAAATAGATGAGTTTTGCTCTGCACATGCCTAGCTCTCACCCCTGCCTTAGCTCTGGTTTCTCTGATGAGAAACACTGAGCTGCAAGTCCCAGCCACTCAGAGCCTGGGTCAGAAATGGTTTCACCCCAAGACTTTGGGTATCTCCATGTTCTGGCTGGAGCCAAGATCTTTGGGAGTAGTGGGAAGCAAGGACACACCCAGGTAGCCTAGCAGGGTGGATCCCAGGCCAGGGGCCACATTCTTGGGTGAATCCTGTCCCACCAAAGTCAATGGCAAAGCTCCCACCAACTTCAATAGCCCAACTGCTGCTGGTGTTTTATTTACAGTGCATTTTATGTTTATTACTTTTGTTCCCTGTCCAACTTTTTGTGTCTTGAATCCATTGTATTTTCAAATAAAATAAGATATTCTTCCTCCTTTTATCTAATAGTTAACATACCTATTATATCAGGTTGATAGATTTCCTTCCCCATTCCTCAAACCCATAAGAAAATAAGCAATCTGCCATGTGGTTAACAGCAAAAAGTAAACCATAATAAACATCTGTCCTGCTAAACATAAAACACCATGTGTAAAAATAAGCTGACAGGGCACCATTTTACATAAGCAATACTATCACTTCCTCAACAATTACAAGTTGTTTCAACTTCTGAAACGCCACCCCTTACCTACTTCAAGGCACTGCTGCTCCTGAGAATTTTCTTCTCCAATTTGCAGAAGAGCATAAAACTAAAGCTGATTACGCAGAACGAGGAGTTTTCTACTAAGGAAAGAAAGAAAACCTAAGCCTAACCTTGCTGCATGTCCAACAAAGTCCCTAGACATCTCCTTGGAAGACCAGTGAGCTGAAATCCTCATTCAACATTGTCCCACACATGCTTATATCCATTTTCAAACACATGGAAATGGCTACTGCCACAAGCACCCTTCTCTCACAGCAAAGTCATGTCCTGTGGACAATGTGACATTTGTTGAAGACCAAAAGAATGCTGAGGAGAAATATTCTTCATACAGCTGCATAATCACTGCTACAAGTCTGCAGAACAAAGAGCTTGCACTGGTGCTGGTATATTTGACAATGCGGCATGGTTTTCACCCTGTATTTTTAGCACAAACGTGGTCTCCAAACAGGCTTGCAGTGATGATGCCAACCAGTTGATCAACACATAGGTAACAAACCCCTTCAGGAGCCCTTTCCAAAAGGCTGGTTTTGCTGCTTCCATTCCCAAGGCGGCATCATTCACACAGAAGTCCTACAGAGGAAGAGGTGGAAAACCTCAATTCCTACTAATGCTGTTAGCATTACAAGTATTTTTGGGATGTCAGATTTGACTGCGGACTCCTAAAAGCAAAAGATCATAAAGGAAGGGACCAAACTAGATCTTCTGAATGTTTTCTGAAGCATCATTCAGAAAACCAAATCACCAAGGCACATCAGTCCTGGGTGTGATCCATTCCAGTTCAAAGCGAGAATTATGTCAGATACGTCCTTCCAAAATGTCTTGCCTTGGAAAACTCCAATGTTTTATGTTACTCTGCAACAAGCAACAGAGCAGAGTCAAGATGACTACAGAAGATGCTGAGCCTTCCCAACAAGTATTTGAGCACCTATCCCTGGACTTTTACAAACAGAAGCAAAGGACGTGGCATCAGACCCTAAGCTGCATCTGGCTGTGTCCCTGAAGCAGCTGCATGTGTCCCCATCAGCTGTGCTGGAGAGGGCAGACAGTTTAGGGAAGACACACTTGGGACAAATGCTGAGGACCAACTCAGAGACTTTGACTGTAGCTATCTGTAGCAGATGCAGCCACCAGCAAAAAGGCCAGTGAAAGCAAAGGCATGACCAAGCATTATGCAAAGCTGGAAGTTATCTCACTATAGCAGCAATGGCACGGAGTCCAAGCCAAAAGCCACCAAAGCAGCTGCAATTCTTTGCATTTGTTTCATTGTGTGTGAAGAGATGTTGTCTTGCTGAAGTATTTTAACTAGAAAAGGAAGGCATTGTCTATGAGCTGTTAAATTGTTCCCTTATTGCTTATCATTATTTTTTAATATGTGTGCAAATGTATGCATATATCTCAATATACATTAATCTAGATTACATCTGAGTGTATATACTTTTATACATGTACGGACATTAATGTTAAATTCTTTGCCAATTTTGTCATTAAAAATCAAGATCAGCCACTAGCTAGGCATTTGCTACTCAGAGGAAGGGAGCCAGGCAGTTAAATACAAACAACACATTAAACAAAGATAGAGGCATGCACAGGAGTGGGTGTGCAGTGTACACAAAACCCAGTTCTTGTCACCTGCTTAAAGGTACACTGCCTGTCTAAAGGGTATCATATTACCCTCCTTTGTTGAGCAGATCCTTTAACACCACCAGGGAGGTGGTACTGGGGGACCAACCCATTGTCACAGACAGCTGGGCATGCTGCAGTTTTCTGTTCCTCAATCTCCTGAGTATTAGGAACATTTTCAAAGCAGCATCACCCACTCCTCTCCAGGTGTCTCACAGACCTGGAGGATTTCTTCCACTGGAAAAGGTCCAGTGAGGTGCTCTTTATAATCCCTATACCACCCACTGACCAAAAACCAATTACTGAAAGGTGACCACCAAGTCCCACTGGACATGAGGACAGTGCTCAATTACCACCATGGGCGAACACCAGGGCACTGCAGCTCACCCAGCTGCTTTCCAAACTGTCATGGCTACGGGCTGTACCAAGGTCAGAAAATCCTCTCATCCCAGGACAACTTCCAGGATGGCAAAGACCATCCTTTTGCACAAGTTCAGATAGGAACTCTCGACTTCCCCAAAATTTCAAAGCAGGCAAACTTCAGTGTTTTGTCTCAATACCTGCAGAAAAGTCAATCTGGGTTATTTGTCATGATACACAAAATCGATTTTGAAACGAGCAGTTATTTTTGACAAAAGGAGAGGGGTTTCTGCTGTGGAAGTAATGAGAAGAGCACTTCAAACACTCAGAATTCAAGCTTCAAAATCTCCAAAATAGAAGTTGTGATGCCCTTTCTTCTGCACAAAGCTCCAGCTGTGATTATCATCAAATGTGGCACACAGTAAGCCATTCAACTGGGAAAAGGTTGGATAAACACTAATTCCCCTACTGTGGGAACACACACCACATCATGCTTAATTTGCAGTGGGGAATTTGATGTTCCAATCACTTTTCAACTGCGGGCACAATGGAAGGCTGGGATAGGGTACAATATCAGATCTCCACCACCCAAGGTTACAGAAATACCTTTTAGACTCTAACTGGGTATAGTGCACCCTGCCTCAAAACAGGGAAAACAGGAGCAGCCAGACAACATGTTTGTTTTGGCAGGGTTCAATCAAGAAACCAGATCTTCCTCTCCCCAGCCTGCTGCCTATCATCCATAGCTGTACCAGAATAACCACATGGGGAATCAAGCTGAAAGCCACCACCACTGAAACAAACTCAACACTGTGACTACAGCTGACCGAATGGCAGGCCACCACAAACAGCAGCCAGGGCAGAAGAGAGGGAGGTGACACTTTCCAGGATAGACACCCATCTGAGAAGCACCATCCAGCGAAAGGTGCCAGCAGTGACCTCAGCCCTTTCAGCCCATACCTCAAATTTCAGCTGGTAATGATCCTGTCAGCTCAAAACAGCACCCAGATATTTTGAGGACAGCTGCACATTTGCCATCCACAGTTCCTCAGAGACAAAAAAGTTAAGGAAATGTCTTCCTGCCTAGCCATTAAAGAGCATCACACCTCTCTAATTACATGAATCACTATTTTCTGAAGAAAAAACATCTAATTGAAAAGTCTCCCACCAGTTCTAGTACAGTCTCCTCAAACAGTTCCTCAGCATGACTTCAAATTACATCTTGCAAGAAAATTGCTTGATTTAAGTCCCTCAATTTGTCATAACACCAAAGGGGACCTCCACTAATAATTAAACTTCCCAAATGAAAGCCTGAGACAGACTGGCAGTGATTCACTTGAAACAACCCATCGTCCATAATCTGCCAGGGACTCAGCCTTGGTATTGAACAGAAAAAAAAATAATGCTCTGGAAACAATATTAAATAAGTGAGCTTCTGTCACCTTAAAATCAGATAAAATGAAGACAGAACTTTGCTAAGCCAAAAGCCCTCGCCATGTCATTCAGCAGAAACCAGTTGGGGTCCTTGGAGCACAGTGCTTGGAAGAAGGTGGGAAATGTCCCTTAGGGGATAAGGAAGTAAGTTAGACAGCAACAGAAGCTGGTTTGTTATTAAAACAATAGTGGGGAAACAAACAAAACATTAAGAGCCCCAACCTTCATGCAGAACAAAAAGTATCCTGTACAGACATGGGACACATCCAATCAGACTGATAGAAGAAAGGAAGGAGAAGACTTCCCCAAACACCATTATTTTTACCAGGATGAAGGGCACGGCCAAGTTGGGACTTTCAGATGCAGACAAGGGATCAAAGCGGGTATAAACAATTGGACTTTGCTATGTCTCTGAGCAGCAGGGAACAGGCAGAGGCCAGCAGGTAGGTCATGGAGAGCAGTGGCAGCTCCAGCTGGAGGCAGGACCATGAGGCAGCTGCAGACCCTGGTCACCCTTGCCAAGCAACCCATGAGAATCCTGCCTCAGTGACAGGCTGGACCATGGACCTGTGGCCCCCCCTGTGGATCAGCATGTCTGAAGACCAGCTGCTTCTCAAACAGGCATGCTCAGTTTTTTAATTGCTGAACCAATTAAAAAACTGTCCCAATTAAAAACTTCCATTACCATAAAGGGTACAGAATTGAAGCAAAAGATCCCTTTCCCTTGCTGGGAAAGCAGGAGTGTTGTTTCTGTGAATTAGATGGAAGAGTTTGAATAGCTTTTTCAGAGAAAACACACTGTAACAAACTTCAGAGGAATGGCTCACATAAGGGAGTACTCAGCCTGTGCTGGACACACTCATTCAGGGAGGCAGGGGAACAGAAATTGTATGTGGTCAAGTCATGGGGCTCCTTGCCTTATGCCAAGGTTATTGCAGGCTTCTGAGAAAGGTTTTGCTATCCCTGGGTAACTGTGTATGCAAATTAAGCATTTAGAGTCAGGATGGATGGGGCATTGAATAACCCCATGGCAGGTTAGACTGTACTGCATGGAACTTCAAAGCTTCCTTAAAATCCAAACCATTCTAAGGTTCTATGAAAATTCAAAATACACTACATCACTCCTTTAGGTTCCTGCAATCAAAACTAAGTCATTAGCAAAGTAATTAGAATACATTTTTGTTAATTTAGGAGTTTTTTCACTGGTTTGCAGGCATTCAAGGGCTTGCCCCGTGCAGAATTCCAAGTGAGACCTGCCAACTCTGCACCCTGGTGTGGCTGTTGGAGGGTGAATCAATACAGTGGAATAATTAAGAAAAACTTCCCTTTTTTTTGAAGAAACTCAAGTTAATTTCTCATTGAACACACCAGCTGAACTTAAAAATACATTACAGCCTTCTGAGGGCATTTGCATGACTACAGACCTAACACTAAAGCTTTTTGCAACTATGATTTACACCATACAAAAGAGACGCTGACTGTGAAAGGAATTAAAATGTTTGCTTTTAGATTCAGTATTCCCACATTCCAGCCATAATTCAAGGGTTAGGGAGGGATCAGCTCCTTCCAAGCATCACGTGCTCATCACTGCAGGCACAGACAAGCACTTCACAGCCCTAGCTTGGCTGGTGTGTGCAGCAGACACAACCTCTCCTGCAGCAGAGAGGCTGCTGCATGCCTGCAGTTCCCCACGTGCCTCTTCCAAGTAATTCCTACTATCAAGTTCTTCAGAAAGGCCTTCCCCTAACAGGCAGTGCCCTGATGCACACTGGAATGAAAGCAATGACTGAATCCTACCATCTGACCTAACTAGTACTGCCCATTGACCAGACCTACTCCACTGACCAGGGTCACTCAGTGCTGAAGGAGACAACAGTGCACGGCTTGGATGGGCCACTAGTGCCTCAGCTGCCTTGGAACAGCATGAGAAGCTCCCACACGAGGAAGCCCTAAATGAGGCAGCCTGGGCAGCCCAATTGAAGGCAGAGGGGCATGCTGAGCACCAATGGTGTGGCCACACTACCAGTGTAACTAGGATATGGAAATGTTCCAATTTGCTGGGCCAGTAAACAACTCCCCTTCCCCGCCAGCCCATGACATGTGCCTCACCAGGGACCGTCCTTTTGAGATGGGACTTGGTTGTGCAGGTCAGCCACAGAACCCGGCTGCCAGGGCTACAGGATATGCCTACATCAGTGTAGCCTAGACACACACACAGAGAAAAACAGGAGCTGAAGATGATGCAAGGAGGTGGAGCAGAGGAGATAAAGTATGGGGCTATGTGGAAAAAAATTCAGTCTCAAAGGTGTTTTGCATACTATCCCACAAGCCACCACTGCAAAGACTTCACAGCTCCTAAACTGATGGATTTAGAACAAAATGCCTTGGAAAACTGCATCTGTTTTAGGCATTTAAGTCTAAATTAAGTACAGAGCATGGCAAATCATACAAGCATCATGTTTGATTAGTATGTCAGTGGGGTAACCAACCAGCCCTGCTTTCACACACAGGTATGACAACCTAGTTTTCATATATTCTACTTAAATAAATCTCATCAAAAAAGTGCTAGAACACTAATGTGGAATTAAATTTCACAGTGAGGTAGGTGTGGAGGATTTTTTCCTTTGGGTAAATACTCTTTTCTTAGGCACACATTCACCATTCACCTTTCTCCTGCTCCAGAACAGGAAAGCTGTTGTTTAAGTAGAGTTTTGCCTCCACCTAACCCAAACAATCATGGCTGCAAGGCTGCTGATAGGGAAGGAGTGAGGAAAAGAGGCATCCAAACACAGCATATTTCATATTTATGTCAGAACTTCTATGAAAAGCATGACAAAAGACTTCCTGCTCCTTTTCTGGATCAAAGAAAGACTTGCTAAAGTTTGTAGGATTTAAGGGGTTTTTTTCCCTCAAAAAGCAAAGATGACACTGACCAACCAAATTGTGAGCCAGACCATGACCCACATATTTCACATCTCACTGCTGCCAGTGTCACACAGAAGGATCCTGCATGCTGGCCAGCCCCATGAGCGGCTTGGGCAGAAAGCTGCTGGATGTGAAAGTTGAAGGAGATGTGACAGCAGGTCACAGTGATACCAGGAGGTAAGAAATGCAGAAACTTGGCAGACTTGGCCTGAACCTAGACATGAGGCCACTGCAAAATACCATGCAGACTCAGCCCCCTGATTTGCACAAGGACAAGCATTACCTTGTAGACACCCTTACAGTTTATTCTGCCATCTGTGTGGCAGAAAACCAGGTCTTGCAACCCACATCTCTCCATGAAGAAAGCTTGTTCAGGCTCCCTTGGAAGCACAAGTCAACTTAGAGAAGTAATTAAATCCTGTGAGCAAAAAAACCAGATTTGTCATCTACTTTTAATTCAACCCCACCAGTGTAGTACTTATCCAATCTGTAGGCTAAAATCTTACTCAGTTTTCTGAATGTATTGGAATTGCCACCTGCACCTCCCTGCCCTTCATGCAGAAGCCTGGTCTGCCCCAAAAAACGCTCCTGCAACCCAGTAACAGAGGTAAGTGAAGACACCCAGCACACAGTCCTGTCAAGGGAAGTTATACTGCTATCCTTAAAAATAATTGTGTCCCTATCAGCAAAATGCAGTGTTTGGAGTAAGTACACACTTTTCATTGGGAGAAAAATGACTAATATCATCCAGTCTGCTCAACTTTTTAAAACAATGTCATATTTTTTCACATCATCATTCTGGCATCAAAGGAAATCATTCCTAATTATGTTTTTGGGACAGAGGGAATAGACAGAGACCCAGATATGACAGTCTTTGAGAAGTGCACTGAAATGTATAACGCAACACCTCTCTGAACATGTACAGTGCCCTCTCTCCCCATGTCACTTACCTAGAACAAGAAACTTTGAAGTATAAGAAGTTCTGCCACTGCAAGGTGCATTAAGTGACAGCAAGAAGGAAACAAACAACTGGCTGTAAATATTCTGCTTAGCTCCCCTGTGCTGGGACTTGCAGAAGAAAATAGGTGGTTTTAAAGCAATGTAAGTGAAACAAATGATAATTACCATTTCCCCCGCAAGGGTCTGAACAGGAGCAAGTAAAGCGCTGCTGTTGTGTTTTTGATGGTGCCCTATACCATGCTGTTCTGCTCTCCAGGTATTTCCTTCAAAGGAAAAAACAGGTTCAAAAGTGCTCTAACATCTGTGATGGTTTATCTGGGGCAGCCAAAGCACAACAGTGAGGCTTCATCGCTTGTCCAAGTTTTTTTGGGGATCATCCTTGTGTTTCTTCACATGCCAATCGGGTTATGAGGGGTAGGATTCCTCTTGACTAGTTTCAGCCCACTCCAAAGAAGACTTAGGAAATCATCTCACCCCCCTCTGTAACCCACAGGCTAAGACAGGCACCTCCAGGCATGAACCTTTTCCCTTTGGAGGAAAGATGGGAGCTATGGCCCTCCAGAGGTATCTGCTTTCCCCAGTAACTACTACTAGTGTAGTTTTTTTACTTACTACACTACTCTAGCAAACATCTACAAAAACTCCACCAGACAGATGCACAAGACAGAAGACAGGACTGCATCTAGACCCAGCTGAAGCAGAAATACCTTGATGAATTTTGACTGGTCTTTCTGTGGACACTTAATAAAAGGATGGTGAAAGTCTTTGAATAGTCTTAGGGATTTTAACAACTCAGATATGCACTTTTCTCACAAGAGCAACAACTCCTCCTTAGTCTTGCTTTCCTCAAAACTAGGGTTTTCTGGAGAAAACCTCAGGATTTCAGGACTGTCCAAGCACTGATCCTGGCACTTCCAGAGCAAAGCACAAGCATTTTGCTTCAGCTCTTTTCTTTTCTTTGCTTCAGCTCTTTTCTTTTCAGTTACTTAGCTGTTACACTTTCCACTGTATTGCTTGTGTTGGTACTTTTCCTCAACTATAAATCTGCTAGAAGCCAAATTTCTGCTCCCATCTCACAGAAGTTCTCACTTCCAAAACCCCAACAAACACCTATTGTTTTTCTCCTCCAAGAAGATGGAGCACCTCCACCCTAATCCATCATCCAGCTGATGACTTCTGGCTATTGTGCCTTCATTTTGTTTGTGGTACCAGAACATTTTGCTCCTTTCTCCCAGCCAACTGCACAGTCAGAACAGTCATGCCTAATGCACCTGGAGTCAGCACAGACAGACACACAATGGTACAGCACTTCTGCACTTCAACCCAGAAGAGCCAAGTGCTGTATTCTTCTCAACGGCCTCCTCAAGGGCTTTCGGAAGCCATAAGCACACAAACGAGCCTGTCCCTGCAATGTGAGACAAACAATAAGAATCTTCACATCACATATGTTACAGATCACCCTGTTTTGTGAACTTTTTGGAGGAAAAAAAACAAATGAAGTGGCATGCAGCAGCACCCATTGCTTGGGGATTGTATCACACAGGTCATCAATGAGCCATCAGGCAGCGTGCAACCCCCAGCAAAATTCAATCAGCAACCTAATGATAGAAGACTACATTCTGGTTACCTCAGATAACTAATTCCCTGTGGAATATTTTCAAAAGAGACAACACATTATTTACTTTGTTAGCTGAAACTGCTTTATAAAAGAGTCACTTCAACAAAACAATCTTGTTCTACAAACTCAACAATGCATTTTCCAACTAGTTTATTTTAAGAATTTGTCACCTGACAAAAGTAAGCTATTCTTCAGCTTAAAGAAACAGTTCATTTATCAAATCACAGTAATTTCTTGAACAGTGCATTTACTCCTGCTGCATACACATCCAAATAAACCTCCTACATCAGCACTCCCAAATCAAACTATGATTAGCATCACTAACTCTGGGTCAACACTGACTGCAGCTGACCCCAACCAACTCTGCCAGAAGCACTGAAGCAGCTCTCCACACCACACAGCCTCATGGTGCTGCTGGTCAGTAGCACTAGCTTCTCCACACACAGAGTGAAGTCAGCAGGATTTCCTAGCTCATCCTTCAGGAGCGGCAAAGGGGATATGTCGCATCCCCGTCTGCCTTTGTCACCACTGGAAGGCAGAGACAATAAATCCCATCAGGATCAAGCCCGCATCTCCTCAGCACATCTGCAGACAAAGTAATTCACTCTCTTTTCCTCCTGCCCCACTCTACACCAATGCTTTTAGCATCACAGATATGGGTCATGAGAAGAAAATTAAACTTACCACTTTGCTTTCTATTCACTTAAAGCTGGGATACAATTGGAAGTGACATTTCTGAAAGGCTACCAAAGTCTAGTTAACCTGTCCTCAAGCTTGAGGAACTTGCTAGATCAAGAGTGAACTAAAGGTAGCACAGGCAGTAATTGGAATAAGACCCCTGCCCTCCTGCACTCAAACCATATTTCTCTCTCTCTTCTTTCCCATCTGCTTTTTCTTCTTTTCCCACTACTCCTTTTTTCCCCCTCCCTCTTGCACACACCAGGCCAGCAACTGTGCTCAACACCAGCTAGATTGGAACTCACCCCGCTCATCTCAGAATCATGCTATTGCTAAGGTTGGAAAAGATGATCAAATCCAACCGTTTACCATGTCACATGCCTGAAAACAGAGACACAGAACACAGGCACACCACCATGAGAATGAACACTACCTGCCACATGGCAACAGATTACACAGAAAGAAACAAGGAAGGAAAAAAAAAGAGGGAGTGACAAATCTTTGAACAATAACCTTGGAACTGGTTTCTCCAGTAACTAAAGAATTACTAGCTTTTTCTTCTCTGAAATAATGCTTTCTGTTTAGAAAAAATATTGCAAGAATATACTCCACGAGGACTCAAGAGTATATTGCATCTCAAACACACACACAACTGAAGTGCCTGAATTAGAAGCCTAGCAGGCCTCAGGTTTCTGTTACAGCCCACTCGAAACAAGAAGTGCCTTCTGAACACACCTCCTCACTGTTAAGCACAGTCCTACAAGCAGCAAGACTCAAAGTTTTACAAATGCCACTGAAGTGGCATAAGTCAGGGACTAAACACCAACTAGCTCCCCTGCCCAAGAAAAGGCTTTATTTCAAAGCCAATGTGACCACCTAAAGCACGCATGTGATGGAGCACAGTCAAGGTCTGACCCTGTCAGATCACTCAAAATGCAAGATACTTCAAGTACTTGAATGCAAAGTAACTTTCAAAGCTTGTGGCAATGCACAAGCTTGCTCCTGCTTTGTGCCACGTTTGGCACCTGCAGCTAAGGAGCCTGTGCCCTTACACAGTCTTTTGCATTATATGGAAAGCTTGTCCAAAAAACATGTCCAGATGGCCACTGAAGGCGACAGCAGTCCATAGAGCACCTGACCAGAAAGATAAATTTCTGCCTGTTCTTTCCAAGTTTTCATTGTTTTTGCCTCTAACTTGGAGATGGCAGACAGTCAAGCATCAGCGAGTGAAGGACCAGCTTCAAGAGGCATTGCTGTGCCACTGCGGAGGGTCCCACATGACCCCTGCATTGCCATGTGTGACCACATCTTCAACACTTGTCCCCGTGGCTTAGCAGAGTCCACAGAGGTGGGCAAAGGGAGGCAGGGTAGGGTATCCACTAGTTCAGCTGATGTCGGACTTCACCATGCAGTCGCTGCTCAAGCACAAAGTAACGTTTACAAATGACCACAGGCAAGTGAGCCAGCTAACTCATCAACCTTCAGCACCACTATCATCAGCAGCTCTTCGGCCCAGATCTCAGCCTCTGTAGAGCTGCAACTGCCTTTCCGTCACGACTCTATACAGCACCTACCGAAACACCACCTTGCTCCAAAACTAAGGTTTCTAGCAGCTGACAACAGAACCAACTAGCAATTTCCTGTGTAGTCCCAATCTTCCTCTCCAGTCTTAGCTGCATACAAATTTCCTCTAAAGGATTTTTAGTGGGTTCCCCTTGCTCCACCCCATCTGCCACCCACATTCACACATACATATGCAGAAAACGATGAGACCCCATCTGTTAGCCAGAGCAGCTGCCTGCAAAGCGCTGACAGTCCAAATGGAGATAATTCCCTGTCCTGCTCACAGGAGCAGGTTCGGGAGCAGCAAGAAGGCTACAAGGACTCCAGGGAAACGGGCCTGGGATGCGGGCGATACCCGCATTCTTGGTAAATTCTCAGTCTCTTTTCCAATTTGACGAAGGAAGCAAAGCACAGCATGGCAGCCCCTCGGGAGCCGCCCTGGATACGCAAAGGGCGTCAGGGACACGGCCCAGGGTCTCTGCTCGGCACCTGGGCCTTCACCTCCAGCACAGCACGTTCCCTGCGGCGCTGCTGGCACCGCAGAGAAGACAGGCAAAAAAAAAGGGATGGGGGTGGGGGTCAGGCGAGGCGAAGGGAGGGGGTCGCTCCGGCAGGGACGCGCCGCGGGGCCGGGAGCGGCCCGGGAGCGCGCAGCGCCCGCCGCGCCGCAAGATGGACGCGCCGCGTGGGGCCCCCGCCCGCTCCGTCCCACACTCACCCAGCCGGGGGCTCGGGCAAGCGGCGAGGCAGCGCAGCCGCGACCCCCCGCTCCCCGCCGCCGCTTTAGATCTCCTGCGCGGGCCCTCCCGCCCCGCCGCAGCTCCCAATGAATGGGAGGCGCCGTTCCACGTGGGAAGAAAAGCTCTACGTACTGTAGGGGGTGGGCCGGGGGTAGCCTACGGCGGGATGGAGGGGGAGGCCGGCGTGTGGAACCCTGGATCGCCGGGCGCAGAAGAACCGCGTGGATGAGCACGGCCGCGGAAATCGCCTCCCGGGGGCAGGAAAAGGCTTCACAGGCCAGCTCACTGCAAACAGCTCCTGCCGCTCGTTTGGCGTGGGCTGAAAAGCTACCCGGCTTTCCTTTCTCTCCTGATGCTCCCTGGGAGTGAGAACTGAGGGGTTGGGTTAGACTAAATCATCCATTCAGCTGTAGCACGCATCCTGCTCTAAGAGCTGACGGATTCTGCTAAATATGGTTGAGCAAGAGATGCCAGCATGAAATGGATGCAGTAGGTATCACAGAGTGTTAAGGGCTGGGAATGGGCCTTAAACTCTCCTGCTGTGGGCAGGGACACCTCCCACTCGATCAGGTTGCTCAAAGCATTATCCAGTGTGTCCTTCAAGACTGCCACAGTTGGGGTATCCACAGTCTCGCCGGGCAACCTCTTCCAGTGTTTCACCACCCTCAGAGTAAAAAATTTCTTTCTAATGTTTAACTTAAATTCCTCCCTTTTCAATTTTTACCCATTAGTTCTTGTCCTATGACTCCAGTTCCTGATAAAAAGTCCCTTAACATCTTCCCTGTAGGCCCCCCTAAGATACTGGAAAGCTGCTCTGAGGTCTCCGCACAAACTTTTCTGCAGGCTGAACAGCCCCTGATAAGGACAGCAGAACAGCATTTCACTCACTTGATAAGGAACAACACTTCTTACCAAGGACAGTAGAACAGAACAGCACAGCCTTGGAGAAATAAATGAAGGATGTAATTTAGGCAAACAGAAGTCATGCAAAATGCAAGCAGGATGCCAGCTCAGCTCTGCAAGGCTGAAATAGTAGAAGTTAAGCAAAACAATCTTGCTGTACTTAATCAAAAGCGGGGGTCAAAGAATAGCCCCCTGAAAAGGATGCTGGACTTTGATGATGGACTGCCAAAGAACCAATAGAAGGACTTTGATAAGGACTGCACCTGTGTAAAACAAAGTCAAGGAAGTGAGGATAGCTAATGAATACGTAATCAGCGTTTATGATAAAAACTGAACACTTGACACTCAGGGCATCGATTATAGAGGAAATATCCTCCAAATGCCCAGCATGCTGTAATAAAGAATGCCTGTTATCTAGTACTCAGAACTGTGCTAGGAAGTTTCAATCTGGCTAATTGCAGTACCACATCTCTCTATGTGTCTTCACAGGAGAGGTGTCTGTCTTGGTTTACAAGCCAGATGTCTGCTAGGGGAGGCAGAAAACCTTCCCTTGGAATGGAGGCTATAAAGCCCCTCCCTCCAATTAATTAGAATCTTGAAATTAAGGGGCTCTCAGGCAGAGATATGGGAATGGGAATAACAGTTCTTTACTGGTATGTATAACAAAGCAAACAAACAACAACACGGACGGCACGAACACCAAACGAGCCCGGACCCTTCGGTGCAGTTCCGGTCACAGCCGGCAGGGGCGCTGCTGGCTCCCGGTGGGCGGGGCAGGTGCGGTGACTCCCCCGGGCCTGCAGGGGGCGCTGGTTCCCCCGCGGCTGCGCGTGGCGGTGGCGGCTCGGCGGAGTCGGGAAGGGATGGAGGGGAGGCTTCGCTTCACAAGCCCTCCCGGGCTGCTGATCTCAGCGCCCCTGACAGGACTGTCGGAAGCAGCAGGCTGGAAATGGCAGGAATGAGCAGAAATCCCGGGGCGGTGAACGAGAATGTCCCAAAACTCCAGGGCAAATAGCTGGAACCTGCGGGGTGTCCTGGCAGGGCAGGGTTCCCCACTGGCTCACAGTGGTGCTAGGAGAAGGCAGCAGGGACGGAGCCTCGCAGTGGTGGAGAATCCTCTCCACAATGCCTGCAGCCTGTGTCCCCTCCGTGCCGAGAGAGTTAGAGCCAGCCAGGAACTGGCCTTAGCCCCTTCTCTCAGCCTGAATCTCTCAGTATCTCTGCCACTCACCCCCCCGCAAAAAACTCCCAAAAACGAAGAGTTCCCCTTGCCCGCCTGTCTCAAGCCATCAGTGCCAATTAGCAACTCAGTGGGAAGAAACTCTACAGATTTCTACAGGAAAAATTAGAAAAAAACAAAACCTAACCATCTGACAGTGTCCCCAGTCTTCTTACCAACTATGTGACCACCCTTTGGATTGGTCCAACTGTTCCACGACCTTTTTATGTTGGAGACACCAGAACTGTACACAGCACTCCAGGTGGGGTCTGACCAGAGCAGAGTAGAGGGGGAGAATCACCCTCAGCCTGCTGGCCATGCTGCTTTTGGTGCAGCCCAGGATTCAATAATGGTAGACACTGGTGGACTTGGATTAAGGTTTTGACATTACTTCCCATGAAGCACAATGCTCCCAATCTGGAAAATACGCTTTTGATGAAACTTCCATGACTGACCCCAAAACTATGGCAAACAGCCCAAAAGAGCTGTGGATGTTGGACGAACAGCATGGTGTCTGTGCCATGCTTGACAAGATCCCATTTCCATTACCATTCATAAGAGACCACTGTGGGAAAACTCTCCAGTGTGCTGCAGGATGAGATAGCATCTGAACATGAATCTTGAAGAAATACCAAGATTCAAACTGTCCAAAATAAAGTGGAATTCTAGAAAGGAGGAGAGTGATAGTTAAGGAAAGAAAACCAAATAAGCAGTGAAGAACATCTGGCTGAGCAACCAATTAAAATTGCATCAGAGGAGGTTTAGCTCAGATATTAAGTAAAACTTCTTTAAGTTTTAAGAAAAACAACAAAAGGGTTGTCAAGCAAGGAAACAGGCAGCCCAGGGAAGTGGTGAAGTCCCCATTCCTGAAGGTATTTTAAAGATGTGTAGGGACACTGAGGGCTTACTGCTGAACTTGGCAGCGCTGGGTTAATGGTTGGACTTGATGATCTTAGAGGTCTTTTGCAACTAAATGACTCTGTTTAGAAAGAGATCAAGAGATTAAAGTGCATCCCAAAAGCCATGTGAGACTGCTGCATGGGATTAATGGTGCTAATGAAAAATATTACCCAAAAGAACTGGATCTTTCTAGTAGAGCACCTTAATTGCAACATATGCAGTACATAGAAAGGCATTATGAAGCTGTAATCAATAGTGCCAAAACTTTAGTACAGTGCTTATTTTGGCATTTAACCATAAAGAAATACATCTACTTGGTGGAATCCTGAAAAAACGCTGGTCAGAATAACATTCATTAAAGAAAAGTGCAAGGAATTGTTTTTCTTTTCCAGGACAAAGGTAGAACAGTAGAAAAATCCTTCAGTGTTTAATGGGCAAAGGCAAAAACAGTAAAGGAAGAAATAAATTGTGTAATGTCAATTACCATTGCACCATGCTCATTAACAATTACTCACTGGAGAGGCTGGAGGATGTTTTGAGGGTAAGCATTCAAAAAAACCCTAAAACAATGTTTTACTGCTGTGTTGCTTCATCAGCTGCTCCATGTGAGATCAACAGCTATACCTGTCACATTGCCATCTGCTTCTGCCTATCACTTCCATAGAACCCTGGTCCTCTGTTATTATAGATGTGGTTGCATAAATAAGGGTGGTCTGAGATAATGGCTCCTAAAATTGTTCTGGGAAAGAAACCCTCTCTTTTATGCCAAGCTCAAGTACCCAAGACACCAAGTACCAATTAACAGGAAAAAGAGCCCAACCAAACAACGGTTCTGAAATTTCTCTTCTTTCTGCTAGAATTACACTCTGTATTCAAAAATCATTTCTTGCATCTTAATCCTTCCTTGCTCTTTAATTAATCAGCTGGTCTACATGTCATTTTAATCTGTGGAACCCATCCAAACCAGCTAACAGTATCTCAAATAATCCTTAGACACAAGAGCTGTTAGCACAAGCCTGTGGCCATTCCCTGTTTACATACAAGCACCCTGTTTTGGAGGGTAAGAGGATGGAATAGTGTGGACATTAACCATTCTGTTCCATAAGCATATTCTGTCTTCAGCAAGCTTAGTAGAGTAATAAAAAAGCAGTCCATACAGCTGTTTGTGGAACAGTGCTTAGGGTCATGCCCTGTGTTTCACCACCAAGCACAGATGTGGGCTGGAGGTGTGAAACCAAGTGTGAGATGAATACTGCCTTGCCTACCACAAGACCACGATAGGTAAGGCAGTGAGAAGGGCAGAGTTGCTTTAACTAAGCACTTCAACATTTTCTGCAAAATGTATCAAGCCAAATGTGAATATGTAACAAAAGGTGTAAATGGAGTTATACAGCAGTTTTCTCTCAGTTTAACAAAAAGAAACCAGTTATCCAGTGGTTAATGACCCCTAACAGTACATGACTGAGGTCATCCAACACGTCCCAACATCTGGGTCATTTGTATCGTCTGTCTCAGAAGCTAGACTTGTGTTACTAAATAAGGTGGGCTTGTTCTTTGCCTTTGAGTGCACAGCCGCAGTTTCTATCCATTCAGCAAAACACTCTTCTTCTCCAAAACAACTCCACAGCAGGGTGACAACCTCCAAACTGCACACTGGGAAGAACAATCTGATGCTATCCCATGAACTGTGTGCAGGCATTTCCTGGGAGTGGGCTGTCTTGCTTAGACCATACCTGCAGTAGGAACTGTTTAACACCATGGGTAGTTGAGGACTGGCACACCATCCTGAGCCCTCACCATCCTTTATTTTATGATGCAGATGTAGCCAGGGAGGCTGGAGCTTTGCTGTGAACCTAGAACCAAACAAGATGGTTTTGAACATGTGGCTTTGGCATTTCTTCATGAGTAGCTCAGACACCACACCAGCTGTTGTAGATTTTAGCCCCCAGAACATGACTTTCTCTCATTTACTAGCCAGAAGAATAAGACATCTTCCTTAGCATAGTACATTTTGTTCTCAGAGCTAAATTAACTTCCTTGCATTACAAGTCTGTGTACCCCCCTAGGTCTGGCCCTTGATGATCCAAAGTGTAATCCAAATACTGTGTTTGATCTCAGCCTCCTACTCTGTGCACAGCAGCCCCATTTCCTCCTTTTTAAATTTTGTTTTTATTTATACAAACCTTTCCACATTCATCTTCACAGATCTTTGCAAGGTCTAACTCAGCTTGACTTTTGGCATTTGATGTTATATTCCTACAGTTTTGGACCTTCAAAACATAGCTGCATAGACTGACTGACCTCTTTATCTGTTCCCACAGAGTGTTTACACCTAGCATCCTTCCTTGAACAGTCAATTATCCAGGTAACTCTGGAGAATGTCCTTTTTAGTTTTCCCTTTGTTTAGCATACAAATTCCAGAAGGATTTTCTACCTCTGTTGTAAAATCTCATACACCCTCATGCAGACCCAGATCTCATCAAATTAACTCCAGTCACTACTTTTGTTAAATTTCTTTATTTTTTCCCTGTGGAAAAACAAACAAAACCCAGAAAGATATTTTTTAACCTCTTCCCCATTCTACTGAAATGCTATCAACACCCTGTTCCAATTTTTTTTTTAATTGTAACAGTAGTTCTATAGTTCTTCTATAATATGTTCACTACCAAAACTGCATCCCAAATATATGCCCTTTTGCTTGTGGAGATACACAAGTGTAATACCACATCCCTTTATTCTTGAGTTTGCAACTCTGACTCACATTGAGCTGTTGCCCATCATGAACCCCAGATCCCTTTCTGCAGGGCTGCTTTCCAGCCACTCTTCTCCCAGTTTATACTTGTGTCTGGCATTACTTTGTCCCAGGGGCACAATCTGGCATTTGGACTTGTTAAATTTCATGCTACAAATCATAGCCCAGTGTTCCAATCTGTGTAGATCCCCCTCCACAAAGCTCCCTGTTTCTCATGAAAGCCAAAAGCACCTCCCAGTTTGGTATCCGCAGCAAACTCAGTAAAGGTGCAGTGCACTCCTGCATCCAGAGTTCATTGGGAAGTACAGGAACAGGACTGGCCCTGGAACTGACCCCTGAGGGGCACTGCTGGGGACCAGTCACCAGCTGGATGTGGCCCCCTTCACTTTACAACCCTCTGAGCTCTGCCCTTCAGCCGGACCTTCACCCAGCACACCATGATGGTTTTACGTGCCATGTTCCTCCATACTCAAACCTTGTTTCTGTGCTCCTTGTACATTGCTCACACACACCCTTTGCACCCTCTTCACAGAATGGGCCAGGCTGGAAGGGACCACAGTGGAGCATTGGGTCCAACCTCTCTGCTCAAGCCAGGTCATCCTAAAGCACGTGGCAACCAAAGCAACAGGATTGCAACCAAACACTGCTTGAATATTCTTCGGTGAGAATATTTTTTTCTGCTGCTTCTCTTTATTTTTCCCAGCTTAGTCCTTGCAGTAATAGAGAGGGTTTGTTATTTCTGCCTTCCTACCTGAATTAGACACAGTCTGTTCTTTAGCAGGACCAAACTGTGACAGTAGTGTTATAAATAAGAAGCTTGACTATGCCAATATTCAAGCAGCAATCAATTTATTAATTAATATGGTAAAGTATGAGCAACACAGCACTGGGTACAGTGGGGGCAGTTTCCCTCTAACTGCATGCTGATAGCTGGGGCTTACAGGTATTTATAGGGGTACTCATAAGCTTTCTCAGCAGTTTCTATTCCAATTGTTACTCATCAGCAGTTTCTATTTTCCAATTTTTACATCACAATTCTATACCCCATTGTGATTTAGTTTTTCTCAGGATGCGTCCCAAAAAGGAGTAACCCCCCCCCAGATGGTAGTAGTAGTTTCCGAAATATTGGTCCTGGTTTCCACAAGAATAAAGACGAATCCCATGTGGTGAAGTCCAGCTCCCCAGACGTGGGTCCACCTTTTAATTACAATGACTATAAATCTCATAACAGTGATGTCCAGCTTCCCTTGGTCGAAACCACAAGTCCTTGAGATGATGTTCATCTTCCTTTCTCAGGCTGTTTTTCTCTGTTTTGTTAAGGCGTGAGATAGGCATATTTCCTTTATATATATTCCAAAGCTATAGTTTCAAGGATACAAGCAATATTCTAAAATTATACTTCAAAAAAGGGTTATTATTCCAGCACTCTTTAAGGCCTGACTACAAGCAAAAAGCAACATCCTTAACGCTTTAATTCAAATGCTCCTAAATCAGCCAAGGTTAATTGCAAACAAAAGATAGGTTCAAAGGCCTTCTTCCATGCTTTACTTTCCTCAGTTATTATTAGAATTCGTAACTGTCCCATTGTCGGCCTCCACACAGATCGCAATCACAAATACATACGTCTCTTTGTACCTGACACGAAACACAGCTTGGTATTTCACAGTAGGGCTCCATGTGCATCCTCTGTATGACAGGAACTAGTGAGTGGCCCTGCATCATTTCCAGTCTCTCTTGATAAACCAGGCAAGCCATGATAGCCGAAATCTTAAACCCTCGCTCTGCCACTGGTCTTGGCGATGGTTTCTGGGCACATGAGCAAGGTCTGGGGGAAAAAACAGGCAAGCCACGCCACAAGCGAGCAGGCTGTACCTGTGACCACCCCCGCCAAGCACAGTGTGAACGATTAGCCTGGACCATGCTGGGATCCGAGGGCATGTTCACACCTTGAATCCCCAGGAATCGGAGAGGAAGGAGCAGCCTCCCGCCCGAGCCCATCCCGGCCCCATCCCGAGCCCATCCCGGCCAATTCCGGCCCCATCCCGGCCAATTCCGGCCCCATCCCGGGCCCCATCCCGAGCCCATCCCGGGCCCATCCCGGCTCCATCGCGTGCCCGCGGCAGAGCCGGCGGCGGCGGCGGCCCCGGCCGCAGGCGCCGTCCTGCGGCGCCCCCGTGCGGACAGCGGCGGTGTTGTCGCCCGTTCCCGTTCCCTTCGCGCGGCGGGATCGGCGGAGCCGCCTCCAGCCCCCGCCCAGCCCCGGGAACGGCGGCTGCTCTGCGGGGCTCAGGCCTCAGCTCAAGGTGGGTGTTGCTGGGGCTTCACCCTGTCACCCGCCGGGCCACACCGCAGGTGTCCGCACCCCTGAGGTCCCCAGGGTTTAGGGGGCTCCTGTCGCAGCAGTTAATGCTGCCTTTAAGGACAGAGCCTCGCTTCCCCGGCTTGACCTCCCACCACCTAACTTTCCTCTCCAAGAAGGAACCAACCCACAAAGATATTTGGGCACCTAAACCCTCCGGTTTCAGTAGGATGTTGGTACCTAAATACATGTGTAGGTCTTAATTTCTTTCATATTCTCCAGGCAGTGTGGAATTTCCTACTGATCTGATGGAGAAACTCCCCAAGAAACCCCCTACAGTCTCTCCTTTATTGGCATAAGAATAAAGCGAAAACCCCGACCGTGTAGCCGTGGAGCGCCTGTGTTCCATAGAGATGGTGGTTGTGTTTCTTCACCAGAAATTACGTCGTACCCATGACACAGAAGGGAAAACACGGAAGGGGAAAACCATTCCCACCCAAAGGCTGTGCTGTAGTGAGGCTGTGTGGTTTGGCTGGCTTAAATAAGATGGATGCAGTTTGCAAAGTGCTGCTGGAGCTAATGCAATCTCCCAAGTCTTGGCCAGGTCAGATGCTGAGCAGGGTGATGGCTGTGCCCTCCTGACACCTCCAGTAGGGACAACAGAGTGGGCCACTGGCTCAAATCAAATTATCCTGACACTGGCTCTTACTGCCATGAGAGCTGCCTTCCTGGATGTGGCCTGGGAGAAATGCCGCTGAGGGAAAAGCATCCTCCTCCTTATTTAAATGTTCCCATATTGCCTGCAAAAGAAGCCATTACTGCAGCTCTTACTTCAGCCTGCTGAATTATACCAGAAAATGCCTGCACTTTGACCCTCCTCCATTTGACATGCCCATTATCTCCCCCACAAAAATTGCACACCCTCTTGAAATATCCTTTTGGTCTCCCCATTGCTTCATGAAGAGTGGGGTCATTGCCTTCCACAGCTCGAGTTCTTGCTGACACATAAGTGTCCTGTTTCCATCCAGGACAGAGCTAATTTTTGCAGTAGCTGTGAGGAGGGAAAGCCTGGAGTGATATGGACGTGGCTTGGAAGTTATTCTGTACCACCTCACGGACACCAGGGGTGAGGGACTTTCTGGCTTCTGAGGAGAAGGGCTTTCTTTTCCAGTCAGGAGAAAGTGTGCTGTGGTGGGGAAGAGCTGGTCTGTATTTGTTGGGGCTTTCTGTGAAAACTGCAAAAATAGTTTATTTGTCTTATAACTTTTATTATTAATATTGTTGCTGTTACTGTTTGTTTTCTTATTTCATTACTCTTTCCAGTAAATTGTTCTTATCTCAATCGATGTTCTTTGCTTTTTGTGCTTCCAGCTGGAGGGGGAGGGATGATGTGTTATTTTTTTTAGTGAGTCTACTAAATTGAAGAATACCATTCCTAAACCACAACAAGCCATATATTACTTGGGTTAACCCAAGTCGTCTGTTCCTGGCTACCAAATCTTTGTTCCTCTGAGCTAGTAGCTCTTTTTCTTTTTTTTTTTCTTTTTGCCAGTATTCCCCTATCTGGATGCTGCTGTCCCTCAGAAAACTCTTTCAATTTCCTTCAAAAGTAGATCCTTCCAGGTCCGTGGTCTGGCCTAGATCTCACAAAGAACTTCAGATCAGATCCTTTCCTTCAGGTGCCTTGTTTAGCCTTTTCCATTCCTTCAAACACAGTATTTCTTCTTCTGTATTCAATAACCCTGCCACAATGAGACAGTTCAGGCTTTAGAGTCTCACAGCCCCTCTGGTGCAGGGTAGCCTGGTGAAGCCTGGGTGCAGCAAGCATCTCCCATCTTTGAGATTGCTTCCTTCTTTTCTGTTCCTTCCCTCAAGCTGCACCATACCAAGGCAGTGAGAAGCAGATGTGGACATCTTTCCCAGACAGGAATGCATTTCCAGTACCTCTCCTCAATAACCTTCCAGCAAAATCTGTGCCTTGTGCCTGTTCATGGGCATTGCCCAGCCCCTGTCCTTTGTTTCCCTCTCCTGCTCTGAGATGGTTGCCTACAACCAGGAATTCATGAAGGAACGTTTTATGCAGTCTTCAGGGAGAAAGGGCTACTCTTGCAGGAAATTTGAAGATGTCATTGAAAATGCAGCAGGGAATTATGTGCATGTGGTGATTCCTGTTTAAGCTTGCCTAATGTGGCCCATTCCTCTTTGGGCATTCTTAGTAGTTTACTACCCTCTCCTGAGTTTGTAATATGGCTTTATTTTAATGCACATACCTTGCGTGCAAGTCTCTAAGACCTCATGGGTTTTGGTTGCTGTTTATGCTTTTTTTTCCAGAGGACTAATTATGTTCCACCCTAGTTGTGGTGCCATCTAGAAATTCCCCAGACTTTCCCTCCCACTGGTAGCCTTTAATACTTTTCTCCAGAGCAACATATCATCCTCTGGTCTCAGTAAAAAAAACACATGTGTTTGAGGCAAAACATCTGAGCAGCAAAACCAGAGGCACCTCTGATCTTTGCCCTGTCCCTCAGACCCTTGCTGTCTCTGAAATGTAGCAGCTTGGTGTTTGCTGTTTCCAGCTTCCCCCGCTGTGTTTTGTTTCTCAGGTTCTGGCAGAGTTAAATTCAGACAGAAAATACCTAATCACCTTATGCAATGTTTTTACCCCAAACAACCCTGGTTCTCCTGGTATTTGGAAGCCAGGGAAGTGTTATGTGAAAACTTGTCTCCATCACTGGGGAAGCCCAGGCCCGGTGCTTGGCCCAGGGCCGTGACCTTGAGCAGGGATCAGTGAGCCTGACAAGACCATGACCGTGTCTGTCGCTCTGTGGCACTCGCTCACCGTGGAGCCACTGCCTTCCTGCCCGGTGACACAGCGGCTGCAGATGTCCTGGGGCTGCTGGAGCTCAGCAGAGCTCAGGTCACTGCCCAGCCGTGACCATGTGCAGCACAGACAGGACGGGCACCGGGCTCCCACCCTTCCCAGTCACTGGCTGAGGGGTGTGGAGAATTGCTGGTAGAGATCAAGAGTGGGTCCCACTGCCTGGGGAGGAGATGGGTGTTCGCTGTGACACTCTTTCCTCAGAGGTAATCAGTTGATTCCTGGTAAATTTAGTGTTATCAGAAATGGTAACGGTTTTCCTTGAAAACAAAAGGAACAGTTTGATCCTTTGTCCCTGAGGAATGAAATATATGACAAACTGCCCTGGAAGAGAGAGCACAGTGGGAAAGCAAGTCTGGGAGATTCAGCTGAGAGTGCTCTGGCTCTGGAGTGCCACATCATGAAAATCAAAACAAGTCTGAATCATTATAGGAGCATTAATAGTCACAGAGATCTGCCTTTTGCCCTTCAAGGGAGAGAGCCAGCCCAGGAGCACTGGAGCTATTAATTGAGTCACAGAACACTCATTTGTACATTTAAATGGTAGAAAGCTAAATATGTTCTGTAATCAGTCCTAGCAAAGGACACTGACTGGGACATCCATCCACTCTGGGCTGCCTGACAGAGCTCTGCAAGCACAGCTCTTTCTGCCTGGCTCTTACCAGGCTCCCTTAAAAAGGGCAGTTCCTCACGCCTTTTTCTTCCTCAAGCCAAAGGTAATAGCAAGTAGGAATTGAAATGGTCATAACACATAGCTTCCAGCACAAATAAACAACCTCTCTGATTTAAAATGTCCTCTTGATTTTCGAGTTGTATGTGTTGGCACTTGTAGAAGTGGCATAAAAATATCTGCACCCTGGGCAAATCTATCCTCTGGCTCTGCCCAGAGCTACCTCAGCCAGCCAAGTGCTGCCCTTACAGCAGGACTTCCAGCATTCCTTCAGTTTTCCCCCCCGAATGAGATTTGCTTCCCATTTTTTCAGTCTCTGTATTATGCAGCTTCCAGGTGCTGCTTGAGGAAGATGAGACACATGTTTTTTCTGTAAACCTTTCTCTCTGGCAGGACAAGCAGCTGTCTTCTATTATTGTCACTTTGCTTTAGCCCAAGCGCTCCAGCTGGTGTCTGACCAGCTTGGTGTGCTGGCACAATCTCTGCTACTGTGTTTTCCCAGGTCTTAGTGTATTAGATGCAAAATTAAGGGGTCTTGTTTCCAGTTCTTAGCCCAAATGCAGTATCATCTTTTCCAGCACTATGCCAGATAGCTGTTTGCTTGAGATGCTCTTTGAAAGACCTGTGAGGGCAGTCTCCATCCCTCCCCACAATAAGAAACGATGGTTGGTTGGCCTGTTGAAACCTCTGAGCTGCTGAATGTAAATTAAGCAGTGGCTGGAGACAAGAATATCTCTCAAACAGAATGCAAAAAAACATGTGATGTCTTTTTACAGCCTCACCAGAGACCTGCTGATGATGAAGTGTAGAAAAATACCTGGCATCAAGTATATCCTAAAGAAAACATTCCCTTTGCATGTAGTGAAATCACTCCCTTCCAACACATTTACAGGAATCTTTTAAAGTCTCTCCATCAGAGAGTTCTGATCTCTCCCTTCTTTCAGTCTCCTCTTTCTTTGGTGCCCATCCCTTCTGCTGAAATTCAGCATGTAGGATTTCCCAGATAACAAAGAGACTCTGTTTCCTGCACATACACTTTCTGAACGTAACAACTTTACACTCACTTTGGTACTTACCTGAGTTTGCATTCCACACCCTTCCTGTTAAAGATCAGTTTGTGTAGTCTCTAGGGTTTACTGCATGTCTTGTCTTATCTATGGTGTCGCTTCCAGTGTTGATAAAACTGGTTTTAGCAGCACACCACTTTGGGCATCTGTATCCAATTTAAATAAACAAATATACAGTTTGGTTTGGGGCTGATCACCCATGTGTGCTCTGCACCTACTGGCAACCTCTGTCAATGCTGCAAAATGTTGGAGCCGCTGCAGGTTTTGCATCTCCTTCCAAATGTCAAACATCATCTCTGTTGGTGGTGTCTGCCACAGAGCCTGCAGGTCCTTGTGCTGTGTCTTTCTCCTGAATGGCTTCCCTTTTTCACTGGGGGTATTTTCCATTTGATTTCACGTGTGGCACCAAGTACTGTGCAGTAATCACTCAGGGCTAAGGCAGCTGACAGAGGCTGCTCCCTTCAGCACCTCTGGCTTTTGAGCACTGTGTAGCAAGAACCTCTCTACACAGCATGCCCTAAGTAGCTCTGGCAAAAGCCTCCAAAACACTGTTATTGCTGAGGAACACCCAATCACGAGCCTTCTCTTGTTATTATTCTCTGTGTGTTCCTGGGATTCCTCTCCCCTTTGCAGTAATACCATCTTTGCTCTCTCCTGCCGCAGGGTGCTGGAGCGTGGGCTTTGATTTATTGGCTAGTGGAGAAGGGGGTTTGCTGGGATTTTTCCCAGAAAGCACGGCACTTCCTCAGGCCAGTTTGCTAAAAGCTGAGTAGAAGCACGCTGTGGAGACCAGAGCAGATGGGCAGCTTTTATTTAAACGAGAAAAAGTCTATGGTGACAGGAGGGGGAAAAAACTTGGGAAGAGAATGAGAGAGCTCTCTGAATGTTCTCTGCAGGAAACCAGCTCTAACAATGGCCCTGAGGTCTGGGTCCTCCCACTGCCAGATGCTGAATTTATTTCAAGGCTGGGGATGATTAGACCAAATGGAAAAAAAGATTCAAGCAGTCTAGCCAAGGATCATGCTGACAAACTCTCAGAACAGCTCTGCTCTGTATTTGGTGGGCCAAGATCTGAAAATATGTTTTCCTTCAAGCTGATGACTTTGAAAATGCAAAAGTCTAGAATGCTGAAGCTGGCAACTCGAATTAATATTTCATAAGATACTAGATTTTTTTTTTTTTTTGTACAAGATTGATTCTATTGGCAAAGCTTTCATAGCCCTGCACATCCCAGCACAGCACAGAGAATTCACCCACAGGTTTCATGATTAAATGTTACAGGAATTATTTTTATTTTTTGTAAGAGAGATTGCTGGATGTCAGAGAGGCTGTAGCTTGACACTGATTTGATGCCAGAGAAAGCAATTACAGCAAATACACAAACCAAGAACTCCAAGAAGCAGCAGGCGACATAGCAGGGTCCAGTAGTCCCCTAGGAAACATCAACCATGTTATTACTTGATGCCAACAGTTACAGAAATATCAGCAATAACCTGCACTGCAGCAGCTTTTCCAAACAAGCTGAAAACAGTCTGTACGAAGTAAGGCAAAATCAAACAGTTTTGTATGCATCTGGTGCAGCAGTAGCTGCTTATTCCAATGGCTGAGGTAAGAAAGGACACAAGGGCCATTAGACACACATCTGACTCTTGGGAGGAGAGGGAGTAAGTCCCTGAATAGAGAGATTTCACACTGAGAGAGTACAGTCTGTTTCAGGACTATGACAGGAACAGATACTCCTGAGAAGATGTACAAATCTCTTCTGGCTCAGCACATGCCCTGCCCTGTTGGCAGGCAATTTTATGTACCAAAGAGGTCCACACAGCCAGAATCAGTATCCAGGACACCAGCATGGTTTGAGATGGTGTCCACACAGGAAGACATCTGTTGAGTTAAAACCTTTTAAACAGTGCTGCTGAGCTGTAATTTAAGTGAAGAACTAGCTGTGACAAAGGCTTAATGAGAATCCCCACTCAAGCTGAGAAGCTAAAGGCAAGCCATGGCTGGCCAGCAGGCCTCACACAGCTGCAGTTCCTGCAGAAGAGCTGCCTTACAGCACACAGCCCCATTCAGAGCTGCCATGTGCTCTTTTGTTGTCACAAGACTTAAATCACAGACGTGCCCAGCAGTTTCAGTGACACTCAGATTCTCCTCTCTGCCCCTGCCTCCACATCTTACACTGATGACTTAGTAAAAATTAGGGGAACTATCCTTTCTTTGTAGGTTATTTCCTATGGGAGTCTATCTGATATTCCTCAAAATTAACTCTGCAAAATAAAGCTCAGGAAATGTGATGGGCCATAGCATGGTCCCCAACTTAGAGATCAGGAAAAGCTGGAACACAATCTTTAGCTAAGCTAGCAGATGGGCATGCACTTGGCCAGGTAAACTTGGTGCCAAGAACATGCTAAAATGAATGGTATTTTGTAGGTATAACTCCCTCGTGTCTGAGCTGCTCTCCAGACACCCACCATCTGCATTTGAAGGTGCAAGCTCAGATATTTATTCTTTGAAATTTCTTTTGCAGCTAAGACATTTGGAAAGACAATTAGCCACCCACTGTAATATTCATAAGCATGACCTTCACCACATTGTAGTGCATGGCTTTATTGTCTGGAGGCTTTGTGATCATCTGACCAAAATGCTGTGCCTGTTTCAAAAAGCCAGACTCATCTGAATGCAAGCAGATGTGGATTCACAAGAGAAAGCTTCATTTCCATGTCCAGTATGTCCCGGCAAGAGCCAGCTGAGGACATCTACAGAGCATCACCATGGAGCTGAACTCTTATCTGGGTGTGACCAACTTATTGGAAAAAAAAATATATCCCAAAATTGTTGGCACCTGGGAATCTTTGAACTGTGGTACTTTGACTGAAGTGCAGAAAAGGAAGTGATGGTGGGCATAGGAAGAATTGCATTACAAGACTATTGCTAGCTCTGTTTAAAGCTCGCCTCTCTTCTGCCAGCAAAATGTGCCAATGCCATGACATTGAAAGAAGAGATCTTCCACTGAGAAAGAAGGATATGGTGGGATATGCCTCAGGAATGCTGTTCCACAGAGAGAAAAAACATCCACAGGCTTCTGTGTAGCTCTCACAGCTGACTATGAGCAGTTCTTCCTGTCAGGTTGTCCCAGCTTGCTCTCACAAGGAGTGTAGTGAATCCAGATGTGAGGGATGAGGCAATTAGCTTGTGGTCCTGGCAGCCCAGGGGAAGACTCTTGCCACAGCAGGTGCCCTCTCAAGAAGCCCATTGCCTGAAGCCAGAGGCTGGCTGATTGCAGAACTGACTGCTGGTTTATTAGGATTGTGTTACCAGCCACAGATCAAAAGCTGGCTGAAGCCTGCTCAGCAAAGCAGGCTGATGAAACACGATCAAAGGAGCTCTGCCCTTCAGGATACTGAATGAGTCTCAGCTAGGAATGCAGACAAAAGTTCACCCATCTTCCTGGAGAGCTGACAAAGACACTTTCTGCTCATCCAAGAACTGTGCAGGCTGAAACATTCCCATGTCCTTGTCAAAGAAGAAGAGCTGCCTTGTTTCACCTGACCAGCAAATAATGCTTTTTCATGTCTGACCAGTATCACACAGTTCTGGGCCAGTCACACTTCATGGGGTTTATCCTAATACTGGTTTTAATCCCTAAAAGTCCATCTTTGGACTGGCAGAAGAGAGGTGACTTTCCCCAAAGGCTGCAGCTTTAGCCACCTTACTTGGAGACCTTGCTGTTCACAGAGCACTTTGCATCAGTGATGAAGATTATGAGGATCTGTCTAGCAGGAGCTGGTCACACACACAGGGTATTATGGACTTACTGTGTCCTACTGTGACTGTGTCCTTTCTTACCAGCACATTTCTTCCAGTTTATCACAAATTTGTACTATATATATATATATATATATATATATATATGTATTCATAAGGAATATGAGAATAGACAGAAATGGGAAAAACATTGTGGATATTTTGGACACCACAGACCTCTTGAGAGAATTTATTCTTTGGTGATGGTATGTACATTCATGCACTAGTCAAAGAAAATTTTAGGATTCCATTTGTTTTATTTTGTATCTGAAAACTATATACTCTTCTCCTTATCACAACTTGCCTTGCCTTGCCTTGCCTCCTTCCAGCCACCCTCTTGGGGTCATAAGAAACAGGACCAGACCAGATCCTGACCTATCTGCCCTCCTACCCCATAACCATAAAGAAGGAACACAGTGTTTTTGCAGCAGCTCCTGTTTCCCAAGTGTTCATCACAGACTGGCACATCTGTCTGTCACCATTCAGAATAGGGAAAATCCTTGGGTAATCCCCTCTTCGTAATTGCAGTATGTGGGAAAACATCCAACACAGATGTATCCACCCCCACACCAGTCTTTGGCATGAGAAGCAGATGCACCAGTAACTGCAGAGCCTTTCCTTGCAGTAGTGGTCCTTGAAAAGCAGATATTCTCCTTCCTTGGGTATCTGCTCATCGCAGTTTGCTTGGCAGGGACAGTACCTTATCCTGAATCTCTCTCCTGGCAGACTTGGTGCGAACAGCTTTCATGTCTCTGCCTTTCTTTCTCATTCACTGACCCCCAAATTAGCAGCTCCTGTGCCCAGACAGTTGCTTTCCATGGTTTCCTGAAGAATGAAGGAGGCTTAGAACTCTTATTTTGGTCCTGCATGCAAGAAAAAAAAAAAAAAAAAAGGGCCAGGGCAAGGCTGACAAACAATAAAGAAAACTGTAATCTGTTTTATTTTTTCTTCATCTGGCCAGTGACTCACAGCTGTCTCAGCTCAAAATTAAAACTTAGATATGATCCAATTTGCAACCCATAGAAGGAGGCATTTCCCTCTTTCTGTTCCAGGCCTCTCCCAGTAGGCCACAAAGGGTTCAGCAGGTAGAATGTTTTCTGTGCTGTGTATAATGAAATTATATTCACCACAGTTTCTACTGGGAGTTTTTGAACTCCAGGTTTTTTCCTTAAACAGGCACTGAAAATTTTATTGCCAGAACAAATAATTAAAGAGATAATGGAGAACCTTGTCTAATGGATATATGTATCTCAAAGGAGACAAAATTACAGGTTTTAGTCAGATAATTTTTTGGAGATTGTATCACTGAGATTATATGATCAATTATAGAGCAAATTTATACGAAGCAAAGGTTTTTAAAAGTTACACCTGATTACCCATATCAGAAATTCCTTAAACTCCTCAAAAGCAGAATAATCACCCATTAAAATAATTATAACTTAGAAATGAAGCATTAAAGAAAGGTAATAGAACGTGAGCTGTCAGCGTGTGTGATAGATGTGTGATTGAACTCTCTGGATGGACCCATTTTCCAGTCACAGTGAAGCCTGTGCTAGGAGCAACCATTCTTAGACAGCCACTGATTTTAAAAGAACTTCCAAATATAGCTCTATTATTCCATATCTTTTTCTAAAAAAATTTCTCAGCTAGTTCACCAGTCTCCAGGGCAGCGATTCTACACAGACTTCAGACTGCTTGTACATTGGAGAGTCCTGCCTGGTATTTTTGGTACATCAAAGCTTGAATTCTAAATTTGAGAGCAATTTGACAACATTAGGAAAGTAAATTAAGCATTTTGACATGGGGAGTGGCTCCGTAGCAGGAACAAATGTAACTGCAGTCAGGAAGTCTTTCCCCTTAAGGAATTACATTCATAACCAGAACGCAAAATAAATCAGCTCATGAAAAAGTAGAGCAATCAACTCATTCCCCACGTACAGATAAATCCAGTCCCATGAGCCTTACCTATGTCACCCAGCTACATTCTCCCTGTTTTAATCGCCTGTGCGTGAGGAAGGACAACCAGAGCCAAGCACTGTCCTGGACCTCTCACAAGGGAGCACTGATCTCAGAAGGCAGTAAACTCTGCATGGTGCTAATCACACTGGTAAAGCCATTACTTTCAGGGAACATTCTTCCATAGTAAAAAGCCCAGAGTCCCATTCTGGGAACTGATATATTAAATAAGGTTCGTGTCTTCACTTTGTCAATGATTCATGTAAGGAGGCTTTTTAGACTCAGAAACAATTTTTCAGCCCCTGTTTAATGTTTTAAACTCAGAGAAGAGCTCATTTTTCTCTTCATTTTTTTTTTCTCCTTAATGCTTAGGTAAACATAATACATAGCAATATTCATGTACCAAAACCAGCTTGGCTTATCAGCACTCCTCAAAGCATGTGTCTGTCAGAGACTTCAGCACAGGACCTTGTGCTCAATTAGAGCTCCTGCCTTTCCATTGAATTAATCAAGACATGACAGAGATAAGTGTCTCAATGCATCTTCCCATCCTTCACTTCCTTTCTCATCAGCCACTCTCACCTCAAGAATAGCTGCAAAATTGGTCAGAGTTGTCCAGGTTATTCTCCTTCCTCCAAGTTTACTGGAAAATACTTGTTGATTTGGGCAGTTTCACGTAGGTCATTTAATGCATTTCATCTGCAGTAGTGCCAAGGATCTGTTTTTACAAAGCTTTTTGTGTGTGGAGTGTCATCGACACTGGTCAGCTGCAGAAAATTTAAATACTCAGAACTTCATGAACTCCATAGAAAAACAGAAGTAAATATCCAAGAAAAGAAGAAAAAGCTCATTTTGGACAATTCCAAAATAATCATTCCAGTATCTTAACTCAGTTGGAAAGTAATTAAGATAATCTGGAAATCAGATTCAAAATCTAGCTGGAAAGAAAGGCTCCCACTGCTAAGAGAAACAGGATGATGTTTCTGATGCTTGCAGGAGATGCTGATATATAACACATATTCTGGTGTAATGGAGAACAACTAGATTGTTACTGCCATTCCCTTTTAATAAATAAACCCTATATTTTCACTCATTTGCAGCTCTCCCTGCTTTCTTTTCTTCTTTCCTTGCTTGTCATTGTCCCCTCATACACATTCCAGGCAGGTCTGCTGTAAATCCTTTTCATCACACTGTCACACTTATTGACATTTCAAGGACATTTCATTTGAATGTTAAGAAAAACAGCACTTCACAGCCTTCCAAGTAGCAGCATCAGTGACTCTCAGCATTTGAATTAATGTTGTCCCACCTCCAGCAGGACCCAAATCCTGAGAAGCAACATCTGGAAACAGGAATATCAGAAAAACTTCTAACTAAAGGCCTACACACAGTTTGGGTTTGCCTGTGACACAACTTCATGGCAACAATTCACTCACAGCTTGGTGCTGTAACTTAGCACAAGATACCTCATTATTTTTTGCTTGCCTTGTCTGTAGTTTTACCCTTCCACCTGCAATTATGCTCATTCCTGACATCCCTTGTTGCTTCCTCAGCATGCAGCTCTCCCCAGTTCCTCTTCTTCCATTATTGTTCACATCACAAGCTCGCTTAGAAGATTGCTTTTGTAAATTATCAGCACCAGATCCTCCCCTGATGTCGTTCACAGTAGTCCTTGACAATTAACAGCTCGAGGCCATTGGAGGTGTTGGAGGATAAGGATCGCTGTTGTCAAGCCCACAATGTTCTTGGAGATAGGGACTGCACTGCCAATAGGTAAAAATATGGATCAATGGAATAAGATGGTGATAGCATCAACATGGAGTCTAAACAGCAAGGAGGAAAAAGAGATCCAGCCCTTGAACTATGAGACATATGGCAAAGGGAATAATCAAGTGTGACCCCCATGGTGATGTGGGACTTGGAAAGGTTTGGAGAAGATGGTAGAAACCAGATGGTGGAGCAGGCCCTAAATCTTGGTGGTCACGTGGATGGAGAAGGTTGGTGCAGCTGTGCACGAGTGGAGGCCCGTGGGGACAGCTGTGCTCCTCTGCACCTGCTCAGCACCAGGGCTTTGCTGCTGAGCCCCAGCTGGGGCAGCGGGTGGTCCTGCAGGAATGAATGGGCTTGTCTTTCCTGCTTTCTCTTTTCAAGGAATACCATTTACAAAACAGAAACATGATATGGCCCAGAGTAAAAGCCCTTACTCAGTTTTGATCTGCTAGAACAGCAGGATTTGGTAACTGCAAAGGGAAAAAGAACAAAAATATGCCACCGTAGACTAACTAGATACCTGCGTCTCTAGCTATTATTTCACTGCTTAAAAAAAACCAAAACAAACCAGCCCAAGGACAGGATCCACACTTTCTTGATCTGCTCAAAAGTAATTTCCCTGATGATGGATTGCTTTCCCATCATATCCTCTTCTGTGTGAATCCTGTCCTTGTAACAGACCAACTCCAGCTGTCATGGATATCAGAAAGGAGTGAATCAAGGACTGTCATTGTTTCCTTACTCTCCATCACTCCTCTCCCAATTGGTTTGTCTCTTTTTTGGTTTGAAAAAGAAAAATCATACAATCGATGATATACCAACGTGAGATTCATTTTGCTCCTCACTCTCTGGAATTGCAATGAAATTGTGAAATCACAGTCTTCAACAATATATCATTGATGGCCTTTGAAAGTGGCACAAAAAAGTCAATAAAGTCTCATTTCTTCAGAACGACTTCTCTGTTGTTTTTTCATATTTTCCTGTGGGATGTTTGGCAATTTGTCACACAAGCACACATAACCAAGTTGACTTATCACACACAGTTCTTTAAAATAACACTGGAGGAATTCAAGGATTTTACTTAACACAATATTGTGAAGAAACACATCAGGGTTCTGTTTGCATTAGCTATAATTCCCTAATGTCCCAGTGGGTCTGTTCAGCTGGAGCTTGCAATTAAGCTAAAGTTGTTTATGCGATAATTAAGTTTTTAATCATGAATATCTTTTATAGTTCTCTTTGTGGAAAACCATTATTTTAGAATGAACCTCTGTCCAGATCAATAGTTGTCTTGGGTTAGACAAACATCTCAAAAAGTGACTAAGATGATACTGAGGTAATTTTCTATGATACCAGCAATTGTCACTGGTGCCTCCTGTGGAGTCTGTGTTTGAGAGAGCAATGAGCAATTCAGAGCCCTATTTTCCAGCATGCCCAGACCCTGCCTGCTTACGTGGTCCACAAAGAGAAGCCATCAAAACACCCTGGGGAGGTGCCAGTAGACTTTGGTTTGAACACAGGCCCTGCTCCTCACAGTCTGTACAGAGCCAACACTGGGAAGTCTGACGTCTAAACCACTTTTTTGGGCATCAATGTCATAGGAAGCATCTGAGCAGGACCCTTCAGGGTTCAACCACCTCTTTTGTTAATGCTTAGCCCTTGGTAGCGCTGTTCACCAGACAAGTTTGTCCATAAATAACCATCCAGGTTGGTTTTATTTCAGATTGTTTCATCTTTACTGCCTATGTAGAGCAGGATTCCAGCGCCACAACCCTCTCCAGAGAGTGAAAACCCACTCTGTTGGCCTCCAAAGTAGCTCTGCATTGGCATGAGGTTGTGAGTCTGCAGCATCCTGCACCTGGTGCAGCTCAGTCCACATGATTTGCACTTCCTGCTGCAGTGGTGCTGAACACAGTATTTCCACAGCCAGCAAAGCAGTGATTCATGTGCCCCAGCAATCTCGGAGCCTGAAAGCATCCCCAGGCTTTTCATTTGGGAGGGAGCTGTGTTCCTGGGGACAGCTTTCCACGGCATTGGCTCTAACTGTGCAGCAACATCACTGGGCCAAATCCCCATCTCTTGCTCAGTCTCTCTTCTGGGCATGTTTGCCTTTACAAATAAAGAGCAAGACAGAGACAACCAGATGGAACAGAAACAGTCTCTGCCCTTTCTTTGAACAGTGCTTGAAAACACAGTGACCTCGCCCTCACTGAAGGCTTTCTAGTGTTACCTAAATAAAAATAATTATCCTAATTGCTCACTAAAAGTATTCCAGGTTGACAAGAGTTGTGTCTTATAAATGAAGACACGAAATTAAAAAAAAAAATAGATGAAGCAACTAGCCTTATGAAGAAAAAAATCTAAACATTAAATCCACATCACAGTAAGACAAGATTAAGAATGTGACTGTAGCATCAGCATCAAACACCACAAGCTAGAAGTATTTCTTTAGTACTAAAAGTTTCATCAATTTCACAAGCCTTTTGGTCCTGTTTGTGCCCTGATCCCCCCGAGAAAGCCCACGTTTCAAAATGAGGTCTTTCAGGGTCTGTGTGCCACCTTCATAGCATCTGAAGCTGGTGAGAGTACCAGGAGCTATCCAGAGAATATCCAGCAGAGAATATCCAGCAGAGAATATCCAGCCCTCTGAGTGAAACACTAACAATGTGCCACATTTTGTGATACAGCTCTTTCTCATGGCTATTTTCTGCCAAAATCCTGATCATGACCTGGGAATGTTCAGCCTGGATAAACTGAGGCTCAGGGGTAGGTTATTGCTCTCTACAGCTACCTGGAAGGAGATTGTAGCCAGGTGGGATCTCTTTTCCCAGGTAACAAGGGAACAAGCGGGACAAGAGAAAATGGCCTCAAGCTGTTCCATGGGAGATTTAGATTTTAAAATAATTTATTTGTGGAAAGGGTTGTCAAGCACTGGAATAGACTGCTGAGGGAAGTGTTAGAGTCACCATCCCTGGAAGTATTTAGAAGATGTGTAGATGTGTGAGGAACAGGGTTTAGTGGTAGACTTGAAGTGCTGGTTAATGGCTGGACTTGATGATCTTAAAGGTCTTTTCCAACCTGAATAATTCTGTAATTCTGTTTCACCTTGAGGACCAGAGCAGAAGAAACAGATCTCTCTGCAGCAGGGGTTGTGCCCTGGCAGGGCGATAGCAGTGTCTGCAGTAGCCTGGGGTGATGGGGGAGAAGCTGGCAGAGCAAAGAACTCCATGTGTGTGCTCTGCTGCTGGCTGGGGTAGGCCTGCATGCCCTGCATTGGCATGGGGGGTGGAAAGCCTCCTTTGAAGACCTCATGAGCCCTTTGCCTGCTCTGCTCAGCCATGCCCAAACCAAACAAAACTTCCCGGAATCAGCATACGCTGATGGGGTGGGCATTTCGAGCCTCCTGAGGAGGTCTGAGAGAGGCTGTGAGCACTCTCCTCCTGCCCCAGGGGCACGCACGGGAAGGCTGAAGAGGCTTTCTGGGCTGTAAACCAGGGCTGGCCCTGAGCAGGCTGATAGCAGCCTGCCAAGGGCACTTCCGAGGGTCCCAGCGGGCTCAGGGCAGCCCCTGCCCCGGCGTACGGGGCCCAGCTCCACCTGGGTACAGAGGGTGGCAGCTCCATCAGCAGGGCTTATTGATGGATGAGGCACAGGAGGCAAAAGGAGGTTTGTTTTGATGAGCCAGGAGTCCCATCAGTCCCACAGCTCTCAGTCTCCCTGGGAATTTCCAGTAGGCAGCAGAGGTAGGGCTTATCAGCCCTCGCCTTTATCCATACATGTCTGAGTCCTGACTATTGCCCTGCTGCCAGTGACCACCTACATGGAGTGCATCTTGCAGGGGAGCCCCACCCTGGGGCAAAGTTTATGAGTTCCTAATTTTAAAGCACATGTTTCTGTGACTTTGTCCTGTTCTTGCTTCTTTCTGCAGTTTGTCACTGCCAGAATGATCCAGCCATGTAACAATAGAGACCCCTATCTAAATTTCATCCATTATGAAAATTTCAGGCCACGACATTCCTTCAAAAACATATCCCTTTATTATATAACTGGTGATGCTCTGGTATGAGTCACTCTGTGAATCACAGGAGATACACCTAAAAACCCAACTAGAACATGTTCTGTTCTGTATTGTTAAAGAATTATTTTCTGTCACAGCAAATGACTCTATTCCTTCAGTTTGTTACTTTTGCCCTTCTGTCCCCCAATTCCTTTTTTTCCTTGTAAGAGTTGCTTATTTGTCCCTGGCTGGAGGCACATCCTGCCACAGGTCTGCATGCTGGTGCATTCCCCTTGTCACTGGCCTCAGGAGCACATGTGGGACCAGTGGGAATGCTCTCAGAGGCTGGGATACTCTTGGTTCTCGTGAATGCTGCAGCAATGCCCAGAAATGTTTGCCAGGACTATGTAAAAATTGCATGCATTGACACAACAATGCATGATACAAGTATGCTTTTAAGAACTGCAGTGTGGAATCCCAGCTGGGGCTCTTGCGCAACCTCCTTCTCATCCTAAATGGAAGCTTCATGCTGGAATATGTTGCTGCAAAGAGCCTAAAGCAAGACAAGGAGTGAAATATGAGTGCACCATCACACTGAGGTGCACAAGGACTGCCTGTGCTGGGGATCTGGGAGCCATGAAGGACATGTCTCCTTGTGGCTGCATGCCTTGGTCCAGACAGACAGAGCCCAGGCAAACACCCGTCTGGGACAGCAAACTCCTGGCCAGGGCAAGCAGCTCTGCTGCTTGTGAGAGCAGAGTTGATTTTCTTGCTGGTAAGTATAGTTTTTCCATGGAAAGCAACTCTCTGTGTGATGCTGAAGTGTGGAAACCAGATAGGAAAAAAAAAACAAACCAGCAGGGATGGGAAAAACTTTCTCATTATTTTTTATCCAATGCTAAATCAATTTATATTCAGCCCTCTTCTGGCCAAGTTTTCAAGATGAACTGGCACAATCACGCTCGGGAGGGAGAAAAAACAGCTTTCTCACAAGTGCTTCAACATCCACCTTTCCATCCCCCAGCAATGAACCTTACTGCAGAGGGGAGATCAGCTGCAGGAGGAGGTATCCTATTCATTTGGTAGGTTTAGGTGTCCAAGTAGAGAAGAGGAGTTCACTCCTGCCTAGGCACAGGAGCCACCTGGGCATACCTCTGCCAGGGACAAGCCCCGAAGGGACCAGGCTTATCTCATGCAGCTCCAGCAGGACTTTGCTTTTCCATTTTTGCAAACAATTTGTCCAAAGCTGAGTTCATTTTTGCCTGCAGGTTGGGAGGAAGGCTTTCCCCCTCAGCAAGGTGTCCCCTCCAGTGGCACGAGCGCACTCCCAGCCTCCATGACCACATTCAGCCAAGCTGCCAGCCCCGCTCTTCTTTCTTCTTGGACTGCTTCTGTGGGCAAAACACAAAGGAACATGGGCACCTATTGCCATGCTGGATGAGCTCCCTGTCCCTCCTCACTCTGCTGAGCTGGTGCTTTTCCCAGGCTGTGGCTGCAGAGAGCAGGGGAGGGGGCAGGCATGGCTGGGCAGCACTGGCTGTCTCTCATGTTTGCATCACAGTGTCCCAGGGAGCAGAGGGAAAACAGGGAGTGTTCAAGCCAGAAACTAAAGCTAGTGAGAGTAACTAGCACTGTGCAGGAGCTGGAATTTCCATGCTTGTGGGGAAGTCCCCAGTTTCTCAACAGGCTATTATTCTTTGCTGGATCAAAACCAGAAAGTTTTGGAATTTCCTATAAAACTAAACTTGGGAAACACAAGTAGATCCTTTGAAACCTGTCAAGTGTTTGTTGTCATTTCAACAACTGACGGGGCTTTTTTGTATTAAATGAATTTCAGAACTTGTTGCCTCACAAAAGATTAAGCCAAGTAATTCATCATGCAAGGGTTGAAGCAAAGTAATTTTATTATTTAAGCACAGTGCTTCCTTCCTTGCTACCAGGATTTTATTCAGTCTTTTTCTCTAGAAGTTCCCTTAAAAATTTCCCTTAAAATACTTTCTCCTGGAAAAAGGAATGATATTTTCTTGCTTTACTGCTACTAACAAAGCTAAGCAATTGCAACCATAATTTGTGTCTCTGGCACTTCCCGAATCTTGAAAAACAGCCCTATGGAAATAAACCAGATGCTTTTCCCTTTCTCCTAGGTTTTCTTGTGTGCCACCTGTCCTTGGAGGGGCTGGAGGTTGCCCTGGTGGCACCTGGGAAGAGGACCAGCACCTGCCCAAGCTTCCCTCCCATCCCTGGGTCCTCACCAAAGAGAAAGAAGGATGCACAGACAATCTGTTAAAGGACTACAACAACTATTTAAGCTGGGACTGAGTTAAAATTTGATGAATGTGGGAGCAGAAACAAAATTCAGGCTCTGAGCAGCTGCCTTTGACAAGCTGACAGCTTGATCTTGGAGAAAAGCAAGCCCTGATGGATCTATCAGCCAGGCCAGCTCTGCACATGTATTTAGGCTTCATGCTTTCTGTAAGAAAAATATGCAAACACTTTATCCATGTCCTTAGTTTTCCATAAATCATGATCCTCCTGCAGCGAGGAGGTGCTGCAAACCCAGGTGCTCATGCCACAGAGTGTGTGCCTCACTAATGGTGGGAAGGAAGGAGGTTCATGGCTTTGGGGTGTCCCCCCCAAGGCAACTGGTAGAATGAGATGGACAGCCTGCATTGCCTTGTGAGGTGCTGCTTTCATGTAATGAATTTGAAATAACCATGTTCTCACTTGATGCACTGCTCCCCATCCCAGTTTTCCATGGTAGCTGTGCCCAAAGGCACGGCCCTCCTCTGGTTTTGGTGGCCACGAGAACTACTGCAGTGCAAGCCATCCTGCTGGAGAAGGAGCACCTCTACAATGGAGATCAAAATTGTTGCTTTCTTTCCTCTCCATTACTTCAACTAAGTCGTTCCCATCTGAATTCCTGAAAGCCAAATATCCTGACCTACATAAGGCACTTTTTAATCTTTATGAGAAAAGCAAAGGGATCATTTTTCTCTGTATAGGTGCCTTTGTGTTTGTACTAACTGCTTTTCTTCATTTTAATTATTCACTTAATATCCACTGCCCCTTTGCTGCTACCTGAAGTACACTTTGAAGCTCCAAAACATGAGCTAGGTGCATATAAATTTCAGCATAAATCAAAGCAAAGATGAATCTCAGAAAGCCATAAAAGAGCTGCATGGAGAATCTTCCTTAACTATCCCCACTCCCATCAGGCAGCTGTGATGCCCCACGGTTCCTCCCTGGTAGCAAAAAAACTTTGGAAGAATGGTGCTCTTCCATTTGCAGCCCCACTCCAGGGATTACAGTGGGATGTAGGTGCCTAGACTGTCTGAAAACTGTAATTTCACAGGTTTCAATAAAATATTCAAGCCTGTCCATGAGCAGTGTCCACCAAACACACAATGGACCATATGTGCACTCCAGTGCCTTGGCTGTGAGTAGAGCTGGATACTAATTCTCTTCCCAGGATGTGACAGCTCCTTCCAGTTCCCTACCAGCCCTCCCAGGGACCAGCAGCTCCTCCAACACCTGGGTGAGAGGTGCTCTTTGGATGGGTTGAGTTTTAAACCCTTCCATTAATTAGTTGAACCAAGAAAACGACGATGGCTTTCTGTTTTGTTTTCCTAGTCCATCAGCTCATTAGAGGTTTCCTTCTACCCTGTTGGTCTTGGAGAAGCCTCCCTTGCCTTCAAACCACTTAGCTCAGTTTTGCTTTTCACTGCTTGCCCTGTGCTCAGCATTCCTCTATTCCTAGCACTCCCATGTGCATTGCCATGTAAGGTATCTTCTAGGCAACATTCCTGACATGCGTCCAAGTCATCTCAGCTGTCTTTTCCAACACTTCAGTAAAAAGGCAGCTTCTCCTCTTAGCTGTTTCCCTCATCACATCATCTTTTATTTTCTGCAGCTCTAGCCCAGCTGACTTCTCTCTGTTGCTGCCGTTCTCATGCTCCACATCCTGACCCATTCAGTAAAGCCATCTTAAACACACTCATTCCTGACTTTGGCAAAATGTTGGGAGTGCCCTCCAGCCCTTGCAGTTTCTAGAACTGTTCCTCTCCTGGTGCCAGTTTCACAGCTCTAATCACTTCCACTAGTTCTCCACCAGGTTTTCCAGCTTGTCCTCCCTTTCCACTTCCCAATTCAATCTTTGCCTCTTCCTGTAGGTTTCCATGTGACATGATTTTCTCCTGCATGCTAAGCCTCTGTCCAAGCTTTCCTTATCCCATTATTCCCTGCAGGCCTTTTTTCATCAGTGGTACCAGGTCATCAAGAGAGCTGAGCTGGGAAAGTGGCAATGAATAATTTATCTGTCGGGGGTAGCTCCTTTGTGTGCCATGGCACAGCCCTGAGCAGCTTTCGTTTCCCTGGACTGCTTCCAAGTCCTGGCCCCATTCAGAAGCCGGTTAATGACCAAGAGTTTTATTACTCACCCACAGGTTCATCAGCCTGGGGGAAGCCAAGCCCTGGCTCCCACCAGCACCTGGGTCGTGCACCCGGGTCCAGCACTGGTGGCCGAGCAATTTTCCCTCTACAGGTGCCTCACTGCTGCTGCCTTCCACTGCAAGAGGCATTTCAGAGACTCCCCTAGGGGTGGAAAATCTGTTTCCCACACACCTGTGGAGGCAGCCTGGCCACTCCTCATCACTGAGCATGAACAGCAGTGTGGCTGGTCTGGGTGAGCATGTGTGGCAGCTGGCTCCCAGAGGGATTTTGGGAGAACATGGGGCCAAGGGGCTGTTTGTGGCACACAGCTAGGAGCCTCACCCAGCTCCCATCAGAGGACAAACTCCTGATAGACACTTCTCCATAAGGAGTTGCAAAGGCTACCAGGTAATTTTAAAATCTAATTTCATCACCAGTTATGTCAGAAGAAAAGGTTGTCAGGAAGCTGAATGGCACAGGGAAATGTCTGAGTCTCAGAAATGTCAAGGATTATTCAGGGAAACCTGTGTGCTGGCCACTTCTTTCTGAGTAATCCTTGCAATGATAAATGGTGCCTGAACCCAGCCCTTCCTCCCCTTGTAACCTCAGTCACAACAGACTGACAGACAGACAGACAGAACTTGAGCAAGTGAGAGAGCATAGCTAATGGGTTGCCTTCATTCCCTGAAGGGATGGGATTTTATTCCCTTTTAGCTTCAAGTGCTGCCTTTGCACAGTGGACTGCAGGGGTGATTAATAGGAGGAAGAGGCCCATTGACCCAAACAAAAGCCCATTACAGTAAATGGATGCTGCCCATTGATTTTTCTGCATCCTTCCTCCCTTGGTCCAGTGAGAGAGGACATCCCTAGAGCTGGTCTGCAACACTGCTGCCTCTTGGAAACTACTTGGGTTGGGAAGGTGGGAAGTGAAGGATGGTTCTTATCCCCCCACCTTTGCTTCCCCCCTGCCCCATGCTTTGGCCCCAGCGCATCATGACATTGTTTGCTCTGACACTATGGGTGCTGCAGTCACTCCACATCACCAAAGTCATCACAGTAAGGTACACTCATGGAGGAGGCTGTGCAGGCCCTGGGATGGGGGTAAAGCTGGGGATATAAACACCCTGGGTATGGTAGGTTTTACCCCAGGGCTCAGCTTCACAGCTCACTGATTTGGAAAGGCTCAGGAAGGGAAAAAGGCTCCTGAAAGTGCAAGTCCTGGCAGAGGAAGGCTGCTCCTCTGTGGGGTCTGAGGGGAGCACAGTCACATCACGCAAACAGATGTATGCACAGTTGACTCCATCAGCTGGGGTCAAAAGGACTTCCAGGGTTTCAAACCTGTGTTTTCTGGCATACCCTAATCTGGTTCACAGGAGGTCACCAGTCAAAACATGGTCATCTTTTTGCTCTTGAAAAGCTTCACTGTCCCATGGAAAAGCTGCACGTGACAACGTGGGAGCCTGGAGTTCCAATCCGTGTCAGCTGGCACAAAAGCTACCACTCCAGACAAATATTAGATGTATGCAGTTTCTACATCATTGCAGACAACAAACAGCTTGCCTGGATATTCACAAATTGGAACAGGCATAATGTTAGAAAGGGAAGTAAAAAGACCAATGGGAACAAACACAAATGCTAAGCAACAGCAGAAAAAAATACTTGAAAAACGCTGGATGCCATCCTGGGGCTGTTTTCTCTCCAGATGAAAATAGCTTTCAAGTCTCTAAATGTTGGCTAGATGTTAGGATACAGCAAAATGGCATCTATAAGGCAGAGTAGGTTACTTTTCACCTGGGATCTGTTAAAAATGTTATTATAACACTCTAGAGAAAGTTAAGGTTATTAAGCCACCGGCTCTTGGAGCTCAGTCTGCAAGACAGTTTTATTCCCATAAAACCAGTGATGTGGCAAAGCAAGCCCTGGTAATATCTAAATGTGCTTCCCCCTGCAGTCTCACCGTGAGGATTATGATGCTTGGCAGCTGAATAGTAGTGTGTTTGAATTTATGAGATTCAGAGTCATTTCAGGGTAAAATCTCACAAAGTTTTTTTTTTCTTTTTTTTTTTAAAGAAGCCTACATGTTTAAAGGGTCAGAAAAACAGAAAAGGGGATAAATGAGGCAGGATTTACTCTTAGTTATTCAAAATACTGAATTCAAAATGGAAAAACCCTTCCTTATGGCACCCTATCCTCCTGCAGCATGGAGTCTGTGAACACAGGGTGCCCTGAGTTCAGAGAGCACATCCAGAGGAGAAGAAAGGAGCATTTGTCTCCTTGTTCTGTGCCAAGTGGTGCCCTGGCCTCTGCCTGCCATGCTTTGCACTCCCTGGCAATATAAATCAGGATTTCCCAAGCTGCGCTCCAGCCTGCGCAGTAGGAGCTGAAATACTGAACCTCTGGCTGCCTGGAGGCAGGCAGAGCCCCCAGGCAGGGCCAGGCAGCCAGGGAGGTGAAGGGCCTGGCTCCTCTGACCTCACACAAAATGCAACCATTTGATTTGACCACAGGGAAACAGAGGGAAATAATGTGCCCCCCAGCCAGCCCCCAGCAGCTTCTGCCCCACCTCTGCCACTCCCGGCTGTCCAGCGCCAGCTCCACTTTGCAGGCAGTGGTTTTCCTGGGGATGGCAGAGGAAGAAAGGACAGATTTCCTCAAGAACTGGGTCCAAAATCTTATCACAGCAGAAGTCATGTCCTATTTCTCACCTCTGTCCCCAGCTGGCATCCATCTACCTGGCAGCTCCAGTGGGAGGCAGGCCACCTCCACGTGCTGGTGTCCTGCCCCCAGCTCCCTGTGTGGCCATCAGTGGATCACACTAGCAATGAATAGCTCAGCTCACACGCCTGCCTTCCCCCTCAGGGTCTCCAGACCTGTCACCCACGCAGCCATCTATCACTTCTAACACCAGGTGTATCATCTTCCCACTGCTGGGAGCGACACCTGCCTGGCAGATAGAGATTGAGTTGATCAGTGGCATCAGGAGCTGTGAGAGCAAGCAGACCCAGCTTGGGTGCCTGGCTAGTGAGACAGATGCCTTGTGTGAGTTTATGGACCTCACCTCCTCAGAAGTCGAAGCTAAAATTAAGTGTTTGTGCCATGACAGCAGTGGTTTCTATGAAGATGTGAAGAAGTAGCTCTGGGCTCACTGCATGTCCTGGGCAACTGAGAGCAAAAGGTCAAATACATATATCCAGCAATAAAGATCTCCTGTTAACAAAGACTTTCTTATTTCTATGGCTGACAAAGAAATCCATCCCCAAGCATGGAAGCAGAGTCACAGAAAATAAGGATGGAAAAGCCTTTAAATAGGAATTCAGCCTCCTGCTCCTCAGCTGGCACCCACAGCCCCAACCCAGCCCCAGAGTGGGGGTGTCTGACTGCTGCCCACTGACTCTGCATCCACCCTCCCTCCACAGTTCTGGTGGCTTGGGGAACCTTCCAGAGATATCCTCACGGCCAGCAGGCCTTTAACTCATTGCAGCCCTGGGCTCCAGCTCACCTACTGCCCATACTTGCTCAGCTTCCTTGAAAAAAGTCAGTTAAGCCTTATTTAGCTGAGCCTGCCTTGCAGAAAAAGCTGTGCTCCTAGTCCAGAACAAAGCCTGTTTTGCCATTTTTATCCATCTTATTTGGGAGAGGAGGGCACAAGTGGCCCGGAGCAGTCAGGCTGGGGTGCAAGGCTCATCCACTCCTTTCTAAGGAACAGCACTGCTGCCTGCCAGGCTCATGCCAGGTGTCATCTGTGGAATGTTTCTGAGCTGAGGAGAAGAGCAGAGTGATCGTTCTCTTGCCGTGCTTCCTTCTGCTCTGTCTGGCAGTGGTCACAGCAAAGCAACACGAGCAACGTGCAGGTGGTGCCCAGCCCAGGGACCCCTGAGCTCTCTGCAGCTGTAGCTTTCTGCTTTTCTCATCTCACCTCCCCCTTGCCAGGACAGAGAGGGACACTCAAGGTGCTTCCTGAAGAGCACACCTAGTGCACACACAGCAAAGATGAGCAGGGGCCCAGGGGAAACAGCCCATCACCTCCACCCCAAGGATAACTTATGCCTGCCCTCCCTTTTCTCCTTCGCAGAAGGCTTTGCCCTACAAGGTGACGACAGCCTTTTAGGTCTGTGGCACTAAAAGAGATTGAAAAGCAAATTACAAAATACCATTAAAAGACATGAACAAGACCAACTTCTCCTGTGTCCAGCCGCAGGGTCAATAGGCCAGAGCAGGAAGAGGGATGCTGGGGCCATGCCAGCAGCAGCAGGCAGGGAAGGGGCCAGAAATCCCTCTGAAACTTGCTTCTGGCAACTTCAGTTCAGTGAAGCTGTTCAGGAGCCCAAATGCCTTCTTTTTTTTCAGAGCTCAGCTGTGGCTCTGCACCACTGCACAGAGATCAGTCTCAACAAAATGTACTTTAAAAATAGATGGGCAAAACCCAGGGGTGGTTCCTCAGGCAGGGAAGGGGCCACTGTTCCTCCCTCCTTTGCTTTCCTGCAGCCAGCATGCTGAGAGCTGCTGGGGATTTGTGCAGCCCCCCTTTTTGTCTCACTGCAGTCTGCTGGTGCTGAGGAGGCACTGTGCAGAGAAACAGGGAACAGTTTCCTGCAGCAACCACAGCCAGCCATGCCCTTCTCTGCAGGCAGAGTGTCAGCAGCCAAGCTGCCCTTCTGATCGGGAGCGGTCTCTGCCACCATGAAATAGACAATAAAATAAAGCAAAATACACCCCAGGATGAATTTCCTCCCATTTTCTCCCTCTTCTTTGTGGTTTATAGGAGGTGAAGCACATGCTGTACCCTGACACTCGTGTGCTGCCTTCAGGATGCTCTCCCATGGCAGGAATAGCCCATCTGTCAGGGCCAGACAAGGGCTCACTGACAGGCTTTCTGTATTCCTGAAACCACAAAAGAAAACAAACCCTCTGCCAGGAGCCCCAGTTGGCTCCTGAGGAAAATCAGGGATACCAGAAAATGGAAGTGGCTCTGTTGAATGGCAGGGACAAGGGGAAATTTCCTGGTGTTCAAGCAGAAGCCTCAGCTGAGGGATTTTGCTTTTTATTTTCTCCTGACTGCAGCCATCCTCCTGGCTCCCCCTTTGACATGAATCTCAGTCAACATCTCACTCCTGTAATTGGACAATTATGTCAATTATGGAGGTGAGGGAAAATTTTTAAGCTTGTAGTTGCCAGTACAGCCTCCTGGAGACAACCTCTCACCACACAGCCAATGCTTGTGGCTTGGGAAGCCTTCTGCATCAAGGATGAAATTCACCCCTGGGAGAGACGTGCCAGAACAAACCCATGGTGCACACATGGTCCGTGGTTGGGGAAGGGCCCGGGCTGAGCTATTGTCCTGGTTTAGGGCCATAGAGCCACCCTAGGGCAGCTATAGCCCACTCATCCCCTGCTGCCTGGTTTGGAGGTGCCTCTGGGGCTGTCTGAGCACACTGGGGCTGCAGCAGTGGGAAGCTGCTCTCTCTGTCCCTGAAAGTCCACCACGAGTGGTTCTGCTGCAGAAACTGCTGTGAAATAGATGCATTTCTTTTTTGCCCTTTCCTTACAAGCAGACAAACAAACCATTTGATCCTGTGAAAGCTGTGATGCGTGCCACCTGCCCCAATCCCTGTCTCTGCTGTGGATCCTGGGAGCAGCACTGCAGGTCCTGGCAAGGGCAGAGAGCTGAGGGGGAGGCAGCAGCCCCAGGCACTGGGCACAAGCCCAGGGGGAGTTGAGTGGAGCTCAGGAGGGCTTTCCCCAGGCATTCCATGAACATTATATCAAGGTATAATCTAAAGTCATCTGACTCCAAAATCCAAAAGCTCAAAATCCAACTAAATTTGAAGCCAAAACACCTTAAAGGGAGTAAAAGTGTCTTCAGTCACCTCTACTGCCCACTGCAGAATGGTGAAGGAGTAACTGGGAGTACAGCACAGCCAGGGACAGGAGGGGCATCCAGCACTGCCCCCACCTGTACCTCCAAAATAAACACTGGATTTCCACTGCATGGGCTCGTAGTGAAGGATAGGAGTGCTTTAGGTCAATTGTAAAGAAGGTTTTTTCATTCTTCAGGAATTGCATTCTTGTTATGCCACAAACGGCAAATGGTGATATGGCAGGGGCTGGAGTAGCAGCATGAATTGCAGCTTCCAGGGAGTGGGCTCTGCTGTGACAAAGGAGGAAAATGCCTTTGAACCAACAAACTGAGCTGGGGCATGGGAATTTGAAGGTTTCTTTCAGTGCACCCAGCTCAACTGGCAAAGCAACAAACTCAGCAGTCTGCAGCAAGAGCAGTGAAGTCATGGCAGATAAATGATCTCAGAAGGACAGGAAGGAATGTATTGATTTAGGGGCTTGGAGACCACTTTCATGCAGAGGATGCACAGGAAAGCCAGGGCTGTTTAGCAGAACCTGTACCTTTTTTTTTTTTTTTTTTAAGCTATGAGATATCTGCCAGAGGAAAAAATGGCCCGGACAGGAAACAAACTGCCTCCTACTCTTGTCTCATTACCCATGTATTTTTTTGGCAGAATCACCTGAATTGGAGACACTGTTAAATGTAAGAGAGAAAATAAATTACCCTTTTCAGACTGACCTTTCTTACATTTACCTTGATATGGATTGCCTGCCTCACTCCAGTTTGGAAGGCAAAAGCTTTTAAGTATGCAGGGGTCCTCATCACCTGCCATCATTCCAGGCAAGGCCAGAGAGAGGCTTTCTCCTCCTCTTGCCCCTGCATACACATCACTGTTGTCCTTCTTTGTCCCCACTGAGCCTCCTCAGAGGATGCTGCAGCTATTCCTGCTCCTCCCATCTTCCCCAGGGCCACTTCAAAGAGCAGGACTGCCTTTTCCAGAGTGACAACCAGTTTTGTACTTCTCCCTGGTTTATAAGCAAGAAGGTTTCTGGAAAAAGTTATGAGTAAATAGTTTTTGGAGCAGTTAGCCACATCATTTGGTATGAGTGCTCACATTGGAGCCATTTTTAATGGAAGTATCTCTGGAGTTTTTTGTAATTGTCAGGAAATAATTTGGAAATAGCTACACATCAAACAAGGCTGGAGCTGCTGCACGTGTGAGAGGGTAAGTAATGCACCAGGCTATAGTTTGTAGCTCCAACAATGGTTCAGCATTCTGTTCATCTTAGGACCCCTGGATGCTTCTGGCAGGGGTCTCAGGAGGTCTTTAGTCCAACCTGCTGCCCAGAGCAAGGTCGGCTTTGAGACTTGACAGGTGTCCTCTGTTGCCTCCTCCAGGTAATTGGCTAACAATGCTAAACAGGACAGGTGCCCACGATGGCCCCCGGCACCCCACTTATGGGGCTGTGGGTAGAGCACAACCCATTACCCTCTGATCATCTAGACAGGCTTTTGCTTCTACTCTTCAACACAGCAGAGTAGGAAGAGGATGGTAAATTTGAAAAGCTGGTCTCTGGTGGCACTACTAATTTCTCCTCTCTTCACAAATTTTATCCTCTTCTCAGTAATTATTTGGAAGTGTGCTAACACTAGTCTTTGTGAGATCAGTAGCTTGCTTTTGCAAAGAGCAGACATGACAAAGGTTAGGAGGAGTAAACAGAACCTGTGAAGTGGTACTGTAATAATCTGGGCAGATAAAAGTGTCCTCAGGTCCCATCCATGGCTGCATCTGCACCATGGGCAGAGCAAAACAACAAGCCAACAAGGGAAAGACTGCTCTTTCCTTCTAGCCCCTTGCAGGAAGTCCTCAAATGAAAACTGGGAGGGGAAGATTGATCCAGCCTGCTGACTTACTCACATATCCAGGGGGATCTTTCTTCCAGAGGCACTTGACTCTGATCTTGAAAAGGACAGAGATATCCTGCATTTAGAAAAGGGACAAAGTCTTTCACTGGGAAACTTCCATCCGAGCTCTCACCATGTTTGGTACACGGGCCAAATGCAAATAAAGTAATGACTGGAGTCAACAGAAAACTTTCCATGAGCTCCTATAGGAACAAGACAAGGCCACATTTCTCAGTATTTTTTTCTTTTTGCTACTCCTCTCTATTGGCAGTCCTTGGAGATCAGCCAAGTCTGCTTCCTGTGCTCCTCATTTCTCAGCACACACCTAAAAATCAATAGCCTTGCACTGGCTGCTTCTGTTAGTGCATTATCATTTCCTGCAACAAGGATAGCCTGACAAAATGAAGTCTCAGCTAATTAAAGACTGTAAAACAGTTGTGTTGACAACTGGGTCTCCAGCACTCTGTAAGCCATTTCAAAGATTTCTTCTGGAGGAGATTCTGAAAGATCTTAGCTCCTTCATGAGTCCTTTTGCAGTTGCTACTCCTGTGTGGTGCTCAGGTGGGGCTCTGTCCCCTCTCCATTAGGAGTTGCTTTGATTTTAAGGATGCAAGTGTAATCCAGGTTCAATGGGCTGTGAGCCCTTTGCATCGATGTTGACACAAAGGCAAGGGAAGGCTCCATCCACATGCAAATTTCCCATCTGTTAATGCTGAAACCTCTCTCATGGCACATGCAGTCCTTCATGTAAATGAGCATCAGCCTTTCTGTTTTCAGCAGAACAGGTGACTGCTGAGAGAACAACACACCATTGCCAAACCAAACGGCTCCCAAGAGCTGACCAAGGGGCCTTTGAAGGGAAGGAAAGGAAACTGCAGCAATTTTCAGTTTGCTGATAAATCCCAGGGTAGTCTGGGCAGAAGAAGACTGAACAAGATCTATCTGACAGCCGTAGCTCTCCAACAGTCCAGTTAGGCTTGACAGATTAACAGAGCAGTTTGCACAGCAGCACCATGTAACACATGAGCTTCAGGTACTCAGATAAGGTGGACCCTCAGGTTTTCAGACAGGTGCAAAAAAGCACTGAGGGACCAACATGGCAGTGAATCTAAATAGGGCAAAGTCAGTGCACGCTCCTATATTGTCTGCCCTTTCCCTAACAGGGATATTTTGTCAGCTCAGAGTTGCATTAACTTGCTCAGAGAAAAATATCTCTCCCCTCCTTCTAAACACATGGTGAATGCAATCCTGCAACTTGGCATGAGACAAATGCAAAAAGCCCAAAAGAGAGGATGTGCTGGAAGAGAAATCTAGGAGTGTGGCTGAGAAACAGCTGCTGGTGAGAGCAGACAGCCCTCTGGTTTGGTCCCCAGTGTTCCCATATGTTCTTTTACACCTGCCCAAAGTCAGGCATCACGTGATGCACCTGCTCACCAGCCCACCTTCCCATCCACAAACTAAAACCTTTTCTGTTTGGTCTTGGTGTACAGCAGCCTTATTTCCTCCTTCCCTGTGTGATGTGTGGGATGCAGCTCTCAGCTGTTTTTGCCAAGCCATCCCTGTGATTGCTTAGTAATGACTGCACTAGCAGAGCAGCTATTGCTCTGCACACAACTGCATCATAAAGATGCCTACCTCATAGGAGGAAAGGAGATTGATTCCTGCTGCTGCAGCAGCTTGGCCAACCAAATCCTGTAGTTGGCACATTAAAAAAAAAAAAAAGTATATAAATACACAGACCACTGGTACAGGATCTGTGCAGAGACACGAACTGGGGAATTCTTATAGGGTTTTTCTAAAGAAGTTCAGAGGCTTGCCCATTCATAGTTTCTTGACAGCACAAGAAAACCTGGCAGCCTCATCCAAGGTGTAATTGAGAGCTGGAGGTGATGACCTCTGCCTCTGTCCATGCTCGTGCCAGCAGTCCCAAGAGGGAGCAGTGATGGAGTAGCCATAAGGAGGAAATACTTCTTCTCGCCACTGCAGGACTGATGGTCCAGCATTGCCAAGATGTCACATCACCCAGAAAGGTGATTTTTCATGTTGATCAAGTGAATTCAGTGCTCAAAAGAGGGACAGGAAAATAAGAAATTTTTGTTGAATCCAATGCCAATATCCTGGCTGGATTTTTAGTCTAGAAATGAATAATAGCATCTATTAAAAGCTTCTGCATCTTTAGATCTTACAACCCTTTTTTTCAAGTTTTCAGTAGAAAAATACTGCTTTCATTACAAAACTAGGACCAAAAGTCAAGCTACTTTTACAGTACTGTAAAGGTGACAAAAAGGGCCTGCTCTGGAAATTATCCTTTGGTGAGACCTTATTTTCACCCTTAAGAAAATATCAGGAATGGCAGCAGGTACAGGAGGGGAAGTCCTGACCTGCAGGTGCTGTGAGTCCCTTGTCAGGACCTGACACAAATGTCAGACTAAAAGCCACGGCCTCAGCTCCCCTCACCAGTCACTTCTGTGCTTCCTGACAAAACCAGCTCATCTCCCTTGGAGCATTTCTTAACACAAAGCTCTTTTCAGCAGTAGAGGCTGTACTTGTATGAAGAAACAAGCTCGAGAACTGCAGCTATAATGAGCTCTCCGATGTTGGAATTCAGCACCTGTATCCAGGGATCGATAATAGCCTCAATATGACAGTCTGCAAAATCCCAAAGTGCTGGAAGCAGCATTATTTACAAGCAGCCTTTCGTTGCTGATGCCAGACGCTGCAGTAGCCTGCTTGTTTCCCCAGCTGAATGGCACTCAGCCTTTTTCCTCCTCTTCCATTACCGTGCTGCCTTTCACCTTGGAAACTGGCATCTCTGACAGCAATGCTGCTTCAGGGGAGTTGAACCTATGATCTCTTTCCCGTTCCACAAATACCTTGTTTCAGCTTTGGCTCACAACCCTTTTGGCTTATTTGCCCTGACGGTGCAATGAGGGATGCCCACATTCCTAATTTAAACCTCCTCATGCGGCTGAGCAGGGCTGCGGCAGCTCCACCCCGCAGCTGCTGGCCCCTTCTCTCCCCTCCCACACCGGTGCCAGTGTGGCTGGGGCTGCCCGAGACTCTCTGGCCCCACACAAGGCCGGGAGCTCTGGAGGGCTATCAAGTTCTCTTGTCTTCTCACTCAGCAGATAATAAGCTTCAGTCTGGGATTTTGCAAATCCCATTGGCTGTCTTCAAAGAAACATCTGGCGAGTCAGGGAGTGTTCATCCCAGGGGGTAGGACCTGAACCACTCACATTTAAATTGCTCTCCGTGTCTGAAAAGGTGAGTTGTTGAGTGGCAATTATGCCATGCTCTCAGAAGCTTCATTATCTCCAGGGTCTCCTGTTTGCCGTAATCCACAAACACAGAAATGTCTCATCTCCATTTTTCATTCTTTCACCTGAGAAAGGAGAGGTGTCTCTCCAGGTTTTGGAATCAGCCTACAGGGACCAGAGGAACCAGTCGGGTTTTTCCTGGCAGCAGTGATATTTCACTCCAAGGAGCTTGTGAGGAATCTCCGTGTTTGCTGTCTGTGGCCAACTCTTCCCTCTTGGAGCACAGGGGAATACCTACACCTGCCCTCCAGGCAGCTATTTCCAGCAGAACTCTTACCAGAGCTAACTAACTTCTGCACACAGGTTCCCCTTTCCAGGAAACAGGACAAGAGTTCTTTACTGAATCAAAGGGAAGCTGAGTTAGAGATTTAGATACCACAACACCAACCCAACATCTTTAAGACCCACAGGCTCCCCAGTGCAGCCTGTGAACTTGTGCATGCAAGCCTTGCCACAGACGGATCCTCCCACCCATGCACGGCCCTACACCACTGCCAGCCCAGCCCTCCTCAAAGGCAGGGTGGGCGATTGGCACCGACACAGGCAACAAGCCACCACACCTTCAAGCTGCCTTAATTTCCAGAGGCCTTTAAGTGCCTGGCTGCAGTCTCCATGGCTTAACTATTAACTTTCAGGTGAGAAAGGACAGCCAGGCACACATATGATCTAACAGGAACAAAAGCCCCCTCAGGCTTTTAACCAGCAGGCAGAAGAAACTGTGTCTTTGAAGATGAAAGCCCCACAGCCCTGAAGCCCGGGGAAGCTGCCAGGCCAATGAGGTGAAAGGAAAGCAACAGGCTTAGGCCTGGTACCCTGCAAGACCTCAGGTAGAGGTCTTGGTCTTGGTCCCTCAGGGGACCAAGCTCAGGTCCCCCCATCCCACTGGTGGCAGCACACCTCCAGGGAGCTCATGGGAGCATTTGATTCCTGAGGAGTCATCAGCTCAGGCGTGGGTGCTGGATTTGGGAATGGGGCGGAGGGGGGCAGTGAGGCTGCTCCCTACTAGTCAGGTTGAGCCATGCAAGGTCAACGTGGTAATCAAGGTCACTTCTCAAAAGGGGCTGGGGCACAGATGAGTTGTGCAGCCACAGGGAGCTGGCAGAAGTGATCTGCACTGACTGCACCTCCCCAGAGGCTCTCCAAGGACAGGGCTGCCTTGGGCTGTCCCAGCCCTGCAGTTACATCCCAGCCTCCCAACCGGGAGCTCGGGATTATTCTAATCATCACAGACCTTGAGATGGTAAAACACACTGGCAGCTGAGCAGGCCCCAGGCAGGTTCCTCCCAGGGCAGCTTGGGGTGCTGAAGCCAGGGCCTGTGATCCCAGCTCTGGTCCACTGTGACAGGGAGCTCCAGCAGCAGAGAAGAACAGGGCCAGGTCCCAAACCAACCCCCCCCCCCCAGGCACTCTTCCTCTGCCTGTTCCCCATGGTCCCCAGAGCAGCCAGCACAGCGCTCACCTCTGCAGTAGGGGCAGAGCTTAGGGTGCTCTTGACCCACATCTGCTCTCCTGATCAGACCTGGAGAAGCAGCCCAGGAGTTACAGCCTCCCTGCTGCAGGAGGGCCAGTAGCTCTCACTGGTTTGGTCACCAGTGAGGTTCTCTGCTGCAACACAGTCTTACCCAAAGGAAAGAGGCAAATGCAGCTGGAGCTGGGGGCTGGTCAGTGTTGTGAATGGTGCACTTTGCTTGGAAGCTCAAAGCATGTTCCTGTCCTGGTGTTGGTGGTAGTTCAGACTACCATCAACAACCAGAGCCATGGAGGAGTCCTGTCTGCAGGCAGGAGAATGATGTGATGCTCAAAGACCTTGGTGATGAAGCCAGAGACAGTCATTGCTCAGGGCACAAGAAAAAATAGAGCCTGAGGCAGCCTTCATATCTGTTTGTTGAGAGCAGACCCTTCTTTGGGATGCTGTCAGTCATGGTGACAGGAACCAAAAGGTTTGGCTGGCATCACTTCATTAATGCAAGAGTGCAAGAGAAGACTCTTGCCTCTTTGCTTTGCAGAGCACCCATCAAACTCACTGAAAGACAGCTCAGCTGGACAGTGCCATGGATTTGGTGGAGTGCCCCAGTCTGGACACCTGCTGAGTCGCCACACTGACATTTTATCCCACCCAAGAGATTTGTGCTTCTCCTGTCACAGTGGGCACAGTTGCAGTGACTTTTCACCTGCAGGGCACCCCAGAGCTCCCTGACAGCTCCAGCAGAGCCTTGGGACTGCCGGGGATTAATGAGCCTTATTTAGGGACACATGAGCTGCACAAATTAAAGAACTGAAACCCAATCTTTCTTTAATTTAGCCAGCACAGGTAACACACAGATCAAGGTAAGATATACTCCAGTATGTATTTCCCTCATTTTGGAAGTCCAATATCATCCATCCAATACAGAATTGGCTTCCAGCATAAAGGATTTTCTAAAAGATTAATTTTCCAATCTAGCCTCTACAGGGAGTTCCACTCTGTTATTCTGCTCCCTAATGACTGGTGGAAGATCCTATTCCCCTTTTTTGCCAGGCAACAGCTGAAAGTCCCAAAGCGACAACTTGTCACCCCCTTTTGCCTCTCATGCTCAACCTGAGCTATTTAACCCTTGCAATCACTTGCTGACTGTGGGCAGTGATCATTTCTTTCCTACAGCTGTTCTTTATTGCATGGATAGCTGCTGGTCAGTTTATTTTCACCAGACATGAAATGGTTGATCCTATGGTAGGCACCTAAAACTTCCCCCATTGTTTCCTCCTGATTTTTAGTTCAAGGAGAGTAAAAGGAAAATTGTTGTTTCATCCCACTACTTTGCCTCTATCCAAATAAAATAGTAGTTGAAGAGCATTTTCTGATAGAAGTGTCAGAACATTTGCTACCTATCAATTCAGCATCCTTGGACTTGATAAAAGCAGGGTGCTTACATGTGGCACCACACAAGAGGCAGCAGCTTCTGCCCTAAGGTACTGTAGTTCACACTCTCTACCAGCTAAAACACAGTAAATTATTCCCTCAAGCCTGCTCCAGCACAAACATCTCCTTGACTCTGACCAAAATTTCTTGGGAAACAGATGATTTGTGGAGATAAACTCCTGCTGGAGCACTCGATATACTGGCCCTGGGGCTCACATTATGCACTTGCTTGTACATAATGAAGGTGGTAACATGCCAGAAATATTTTTCCCCTCAAAGCTGGGCTCTTCACTGAAAGGGAACATAATGTCTGAAGGGTAAAAATACTACCTTCTTGGGAGTTTGGCATCACTAATGTTGCTAATTCTGGAAATTCTATCAATTTTCATTGATACAATAATCCATTTTACTTTTATATCTAGTTCAGTTGTTCTCCTCAAATTACTTCTGGTGGCAGTGAGTGCCATTCATTTAATGAAAAAATCTTCCTATCAAATCTGAATTTGTCACCTCTGCTTTACAAATGTAAAAACCAGGCCTATAAAGCTACAAGACAAAAATAGAAGTTCTCCATCCATTTTGTCTGTGTTAATCATCACTGTAGCTATTTTAACCTCTCATTCTCTTCAGTCTCTCTGTAATATTTCTGCTGTCTCACTATTTTTGTTAGCATTTTCAAAATCCTAAGGAAATTGAAATACAAAGCATCTGCCCATGATGGCCAGAACTCAGATTTGGACTGATCCAGGTAATTTCAAAAATAAGATTTAGAATACTTTGCTTTCTCTGCCATTCCAAACTGCAACTTCCTTTGTCAGTGTGATCCACTCCCTGAGCTTGATAACGTATCATTACAGTCTCTCTTTTTTTATTTGTGAGCTTGACTTTCATAACCTTCATTATTTTCTATCTCACTTGTCCTTTTCCAGATTAATTAAAAAATCCCAAACCAAATCCTTATCAACAACAACGACGAAAAAAAAAAGCCAAGTAGAAGTCAACAATAAACTACTGGAAAAACCCAGAGCATAACAAGGGTTTTGTAATTATACAGTCTAGTGTAATAAATTGGTAAGCAAATTAGCTCTCACATTTTAAATCTCTTCACAGGTATGTACATGTGGCACAGAAGGACAAAAATGCCTTTATTATCCTACTTTATGAGGATTGTTAACAGCTTATTATCATGAACCATATATCACCATCAGCCTCTTGAATAACAACAAACCTTTTATTGTGCTCTGAAAATAAGCTTGAAACTCAAAGCTATGGCCAAGACAGGGTGCCTAGGAAGAACCTCAGTACTGCAGTAGAAATAACGGGGGAAGAAACTCTCCTTTAAGAGTCCTAACAGATCTTGGCATTTCCTCTGATTTAGGCACAGAAGTCCTCCCGGTTTCAATAGTGTATCTGCTGTTAATTGTCTAAATGCCAACTTACACAGGACATATAGCTCAAAATCTGCTTAAGCTTAACCTCTTAACATAAAGCTGGCAAGAGAGTTTTGGATGGAGAAGTATATCCATCCGTCTATTTGCTTCTTGAAGCAAGATTTGTGTAAGAAATCTAATCAGAGCACACACAGAACTACAACACACACATGCTTTACTCCCCTGGAAAGCAGCAGCAGCGACTCCTGATTTCTAGCTAGCCCAGAAACACCTGCCTGCCCTCTTACCTGTGAGAGAGGAAGTTTTTATAAAGTGCTTATGTTTCTCTTCTAAGTTAAATCATTGCTCCTTCTGTTGCAAATGTGCCAAGGAATGGTATCCATAACCTGCAGAGATCAGCATTAAATTAATCTTCATGCAGCACCTTAGCAAAGCCTCTAATATTACAGTGGCCACGCTTTCTTCCTCCAGCAGCTGAGCTAATCCACAGAACTGTTTCCAGAGCCATAATTTTGCTATCCTTTAAGAGAAGTTGTAGAGCACTTTCATTGCTACCAGATACTAGAGAAGCACAGAATGGGCCAGGTTGGAAGGCACCCCAGTCAGTCATCTGGTCCAACCTCCCTGCTCAAGCAGGGCCATCCTACAGCAAATGGCACAGGGCTGTGTCCAGACAGTTCTGGAATGTCTCCAGTGAGGAACATTCCACAACCCTTCTGGGCAATCTGCTCCAGTGTGCAATCACAGCACAGTAAGGAAGTCCTTCCTCATGTGTAGCAAGCACAGGGCCAGCTATGGCCCCATGGAGGAATACTTAGAGATAAGAATATGCTGAGTCACAGGAATTGAACCAGAAGTCCTCACTCTGGTCCTCCAGGCCTGCTTATCTCTCTGTGACCCCACAGGCTAGTTTCCCTAACCCTTACAATTGGCCAGTTTCCAAGCCCCCCTCACCCTATAAAAGGGGCTGTCTTGACCCATTTTGTTAGAAGAGCTGCATTCGGACCCTTCGCAAACCCCTCAGAATAAACCATCATGGAACACTCTGATGCCAGCCTTCCATCTCTCTCTCGTCTGCTTTCCTAGAAGCCACGACCTGCCAAAGCCCCTGGCAAGCTAAAGAGCTGAAACCATAAAAGAGCTGATATCACAAAAAGCTGGCAATCACTGAGCTTGCTAAGGGGCCACGGCTGTGTGGTAGTCTGGCCTAGGGCACTCAGTCCCCGAAGGGCTGAGATATCCGGCCTTAACACTGCTTGCCTGGGGCACTCTGACCCTATGGGGGAACCAGCTATCTGGCTAAGAAGCAAGCCCCTGTGGCTTCATATTTTTACACTCATGTTCTGGTGGAACTTCCTGTGCATCAGTTTCTGCCTATTGCCTCTTGTCCTGTAGCTCAGCACTGCTGAGCAGAGCCTGGATCCATCCTCTTGGCATTCTTCTTTAGATACTTAAAGACACTGACGAGGTCCCATCTCAGTCATCTCTTCTCGTGGCTGAACAGGCCCAGCTCCCCCAGCTTTTCCTTGTAACAGAGCTGCTCCAGTCCCTCACTTGTCCTTGCTCTTTTCCACTGGACCTGCTCCAGGAGCTCTGTGTCTCTCTTGTCCTGAGGAGGCCAGAACTGGACACAGCACTCCAGATGTGCCTCACCAGGGCAGAGTGGAGGGACAGGATCAGCTCCCCCAACCTGCTGGCACTGCTCTGCCATCCTAATCCACCCCAGGACACCAGCGCCCTTCTTGGCCACAAGGGCACTGCTGGCTCAGGAGCAGCTTGTTGTTTACCAGGACCCACTGCCAGGTCCTTCTCTGCAGAGCTCCTTCCCTCAGCCTGTGCTGGTGCAAGGGGAAGAACACTGCATTTGCCTTTGTTAAATTTCAGACAGTTCCTCTCTGCCCATCTCTTCCCCCCTGTCAAGGTCCTATCGAAGGGCTGCCCAGCACTCTGGGCTATCGGCCACAATATCACTCATCTCATGTGTGATGGTTTATAACACACACACAATGGTAGAGGAGACAGATGTAGTCCCTTCATGGTATTTCAGAATAAGAAGGGCTCCAGATCATCCTGTCCTTCCCTTCCTTCATGACACTATTAACTAATGCATAGGGAAAAGATCATTTCCATCTAGCAGTGCAAATCAAATGTCAAACTCTTCAGTGTATTATCAGACCATCCAACAGCCTGATCCTGAAGAGACTTAGCTTTAATCTTTTTGGGCTGCTAGTATCCACTCACTCCCATCAAAGAAGAAGAGAAGCATATGCATAAGCTTTAGCAAGGCTGGGAAACGTGGGACTAAGAGCTACTGCTTTTGTTTTGGCAAATGCACAAACCACAATACAAAGCACTCAAGGAAAAAAAGCACACATCTTTTAGCAATCCCCCCCACCCCAGTTTTCCACCCTTCTCACACCACAACAGAAATGCTCTTCCAAGGGCAGAACTCTGACAATTGGTGGGAAAATTCAGGCAAACTCTTCTATCCACTTTCTGCAGGAGTCATTTTGGCATGCTTTAAATGCCAGGCAGTATTTGAGGATTTGCTTGGACATGTGCATATATGCATCTTATTCACCTTAACAAAAGGGAACTCCACATACTTTGCTACAGAACCTCACCAAATAGTTTAAATGGAAGCTTCTGGATTTTCATGTATTTATTCTGTATTAAGTACCTGGCTACTTTTTCAAACTAGGATTACATCTCATGCATTTGTTTTTCAAAATCAATGCATTTGAAAGACTTGTTTAACTAACTGAGCATGTCCTGTCTCGGACCATTTCTTTTTCTTGTGCTGTCATAGCCATTTCCCATCTAATTCTGTTTTACTTGAGTGGTCAGCATTTTGGACAAGGGAAGTCTATCACATTTTTGTCTTTTTAAAGAAGAAGGTTGGTGTCCCTACAGTTTCTTATTTAGCAACCAGACTGCAGAGCAGAAGGAAAAGCCCCCTCCCAAGATTCATTTTGGTAATGAGCACACAGTGGTGTCATCTCAGATCCCAGCACCTCAAGGGGAATGTCCATGCTCTCTGTGAGCAGTAAAGGAAGACTGCAAAAACTCACAGTACAGGCACACAGCTCCTGGGAGGCACACAAGGGTGTGACACAGCTGCACTTTTGCAACTGCTCATGCTCACATTCCTCCTCAACAGAAGAAAGACTTCCAGGCCACTTATGGAGTGAAAGGAAAACAAATATTGAAGTGATAAATCTCAGTAGCATTTTCCAGCAAGCTTTGTGCCCCTCTTTTTTTAAAAATAAATAAAATGGAGTCCTTACTTAATTTCCAGATTAAGAAGTACTATTACAAGCAGTTCAGGCCCAATACAACCCTTGAAACAGCACTGAAATGCACTACAATATTCTTTTATTTAGTTTACAGAAGAGTCTATCAGTACAGGTTGCAGAAAGAAAATGTTTAGTGCTATTTACAATTTGTTTTAAAACTCTGCTCTATACAAATTTAATTCTGATCAGTATGAACAATATTTTTGTAAATCTACTGCATATAAAGCATTTCATCAAAGCAGTAACAATGAATAAAATAACCTGTTTACATTTGAATGATGCCAATCATTCGGAAAAACGATTACACAGAACATCTGTAAGAGTTGTGGACACTTAAGTACAGAACACAATGTCAACCTGTGACTCAGTTTTTTAAAGGCTAAAGCTATTTATATGGAATATTGTTCTATTATACTACACGCCAATCTATATTTAACTTCTATAGTTATGTATTTTATAAGATTTTTATTAAATATATTCTACACATATTTGTAATTTCACCCAGGAAGAATTCCTCCCCAGTGAAAAAATATAAAATCTTTTATATTTTTTAATTTTTCTTTATTTTTATTTTTTACAGGTTTAGATGAAACTAGCTCATGCTTTAGTGCTGTGCAAATTTCTTTAGCATATCAACATTTAAATTATTGATATGAAATAAAAGAATGGCATCCTTTTCAATTATGTATGCCTTCAAAAATCAGCTTCTGATTTTAATACCATTGCAAGCACTAATACCAAATGCAGATTACGTAAAGAAACAAAACTAGTACTATGGCAGAAGATTTTCTTTTTGCTTTTTAAATTTTAATAATTCTTTTGAAATCTCTAGTGAGTAAGCATGACACTGAAGTCTAAGGTACAGATGAGAAAAATGACTGAAAAACACCAATTGCCAATATTCAAATACATAAAACTGATTAGTAAATGATGTTTTCTAACATTTATGCACAATAATAAAAGCCTATGAACTACAGGAAACTACCCCTCCCATATTAAGGCTAGGAAATGCACTCTCTGCACTTGTTTGTGCTGTCTGAATAAGCACTCAACTAACACACGATTGGAGTGCACACAGTAACAAAAAAATCAGTTTCATCAGCCCTCTACAGAGTGCTTTTAAATTACAGGCACATAGTATTTTTTCTTTGTTGCAGTGAAAAGATATATAGTTAGACTTGGTTTAGTTAGTATCTGTGCCAGTTTGGCCACCGAGGTTGACTTAGGTAGAATTGACTTAACAGTTTTTCCTTTGATTTGGCCATAAGTGAGATTTGTTTTACTTATTAATATACTATTTTCCAGTGTTGCATTATACATTGTGGGTTATTACTAGATGTCTCAAATATTGTTAGAGATTGTTGAGGAGAAATATACTGTCAACCATATTTAGTGCAAATTGCATCTAGAAAGCTTGACTGGTTAGATCCGGTTAATGCAGATTTTTGTGGTAGCAAAAAGATTCCTGCTATGGAAAAAAACACAAACTTTTCTGGAGACTGAATTCTTTCAAAAAGTGATGTACTTTAAGATTATTCAACAAACAAAAAGGAGGAATTGAAAAAAATAAACAACTAAAGTGTTCATAGATCTTTCACTTATTTTTTTTTAAAAAGACTAATGAGACAGTGTTCGTGTATTATTTCAGTTCCATGGATTTACAGACAGGCTCTTCCTACAGGTGGTTGAAGCAGGGTAGGGCCTCTTCTATTCCAGCAGCATGAAAGACAAAGACTATATTACATCACACTTAGCAGGTAAAGCTAACAGGGTTTACAGGATTACACAGCAATTGCTTTCTCCAGTTTTTTCACGGTTCCTTTGACCTGCAAAGAAGAGGGAAGTTTTACTTACATTCCATTTCTAAAGCAATGAGGCTGTTCTGTGTGAGCATGCTTAATACAAGTCTGTTCTCAGTTATTTCCAGTAAAAAAATTATTTCTTGTTATACATATGCATACATAACTGAAAAATAAATCAGGACTAGTTTTTCACAATAAAAACAAGAACTTTTAAGATCTGAGTAAGTTTCTGCACAATATAAAAATGCTAAACCAGAAAAGTCTTAGTTTTCTACAAATATGTAGAAAAGCATTCCATTAACTTCTTCACAACAGAGCACAAGGACTTGACTTTTCTCTACTATGAAATACTCAGAGCCCTTAAGAGACCTGACAACTCTGCCATCTATTTGAGTAAGAAACTTCTCTAGTGCCCAGCCTACCTTGAGAGTTTGGTTCTGGCAGTGTCTCTCTAGCCACCAAATGCATCACTGTTGTTTTGCCAAAAGGAAGTTTTAATGCTGCAAAACGAAAAAGGGAGAGTTATTAATACATTATATCAGCCTTTTTTCCTCCAAAATACCCAGCTGAAACTAACTGTAATTGGATTAGCACCTATTCAAAATTTCATACTGTTAGGTTTGAACTGCTTACTGGTTGAAGTTTAGTAAATCAGGGACTCAGGGCATGACAATAATCACTTAGAACATTGCACTCTTAAAGACATGATACTCCTGTTAGGAAGCTTAGCTTTCGTCTTTTGAGTAAAAAAGTGAAGTGGGCATTCATGCCAAGACTCAGGTGGTTAAGCACTCTTTAATGAGAAGGATGCAAAAAAATTGCTAATGCAGCCACCAAATTGTTATTCCTGAGATATCAAAACACTGAGCCTCTATGGCAAAACAGATTTTCCTAACACATATTTTGATCCATGACACAGATTTCTTGAAATACAAAATATCTGCACCTTGCCTTTTAATACTGATCTGTAACATCAGCTGCAGGTGAAAAATATCAAATTTAAAGTAGTAGGTCTCACAATGCTGCCTTTGTGAGCTTTAGCAACAAAAAAAAAAAAAAAAAATTAAAATTATGCTTTCCACAATTCATTCTGCTTGTGTCTGAAACTAAAATGATAATTTCTACATTCTAATTTAAGTATACAAATACACTGCATACTTAGAGTAGTTTCCTTGACTGTTTTTCAGAGAAATTAAAGGTCTTCTGTCAAAGTTTTGCCCTTCCTACTTTATAGTAGAAAAAAAAGTCAGTGATAAATTTAACAAGAATTTAATCCTTAATACACAAATAATTCTGACTTGAGTAGACTTTGTCCTATTAAATTCAAGTTACAGCTTTTATTTTCACATACAGTGAAACGGCATTTTAAGTGAATAAATTAGTAAGGAATGGGCAATAAACCTGAAGGCAAATGAAGCAAAAAATGCCCCTGTTTTAATCCCCACAGCACAGGTTAAAGATTCACCACTAAAAAGCCTCACTACAACACCACTATTAAATCATGTTCATTGCCTACATATTTATTTAAATAAATGCAAATTATGATTAAAACACAGGTTCAAACAAAGGTGTAAGCACACAAAGTGATACAGAACTCCACAAGATTCTTTGAAGCAGCTGTACACTTTGGGAAACGCCATCTCTATGGAAAGGCAAATCTGAAAGTTGCTGAATTTACTTGAAGCACTGCCTGGGCCTGCAACTAGAAGCTATTGATAACTTGAAATCTGACAAAGATGATGTATTGTGGGTACTTGATACCATGATACAACTGAAATCTCTGACTGTTAATATGCTCTTTGCAAACTCCATGGAAAAGGATTGTCTTCATAACATAAATTCTTGAATTACAAAATAATCACATTAGGAACATCTTTCATAATATCAACACAATTCAGGAGACTTGATTAGTGAGTTGTGGAGATAAACTATTTACAGTAAACAAGTAGTACTATGCTAATATTTATATTAACTAATTTCAGCTAGTAGTTTGCACAATTCACACAAGTTCTTGCTAGAAATTCCCAGCTTCTTGCTTGGAGCACCACGACAGCATCTGAGCAGTCTAACCTATGCTCAGTAATCCCTTCTTGCTCTTCTCTTTGTGCTCTCACCCCTTTCTCTCAGTTTAGCCAATTTATATTTAATTCCTTTCCCAACTGTTCAATTCTATTGTTGCTTTGCATTTTCTATCGTCAGAACTTACTTTTCACCCCCTTTTGGAATGTGGATGGCACATGATGGGTTAAACTTCCCTTCACCAGTAAATAAGGAAGCAAATGCTGCTGATTACCATTATCTACCAAGAAATGGAGAACTGTTGATTATGTATTACTTCCCTAATTAATATTATTTGAAATGCAAACTGCAGAACAAATATTTAGCTAAAGGATTAAATTTCCTGCTGGAAGCTGAACAACAGACTTTGCCTTGCTAGCCAACTCCCCAGCCCTCTGCACAGGCAGGACACAACAGAGCAGTGTGGCTCAAGCACTGCAGGCAGGAGCAGTGCAGCTTTACAGAGGTGCCTGTTTCACACTGCTCCCAGTGCCATTAGTTTTGCTGTTCCTGTAGTGACAGGCCATTCAGAGGAGGTATCACAAGGGATGATTCATTGAAAATAAAGTTTTTCACTTTTTCGTACCAATTTCTCTTTTTTGAGGCATCTAAGTTTATAGGAGTCTTAAATTCATAACACTACACAGACATGTAAGGTAAAAGTGAACAAAAATGGACTCCAGTTAAAAAGGAAAACACCAAACTGTTTCCTTGGAAACTTTTGTTTCACTGGATGATAAAATGATTTTCAGGAGGTCCAAATTCCAGTCAATATTTCTTAATCACCTAAAGCAAATATAACACTAAGTGCTATAACTTAAAGAGAACTGCAGCTAGAAAAGCTTAATGAAAGTTAAGCTAAGTAAAGAAACATAATATAAATATTGTTTAAAAAACTCCCCCCTTCACCTCCCTTTTAAAGGTAACTATTTCACCTAAGGTTACCTCTAATGAACAACACAAACTGAAGTAAGAGTCTTTTCAGGCTGTTTCATTAATTCCTGTACCACTTTCAGCTGTGTAATCTTACTCCTGATAACTTCATTAGTGCTGAAGTTGAGCCAATGTTTTAGGGATTCTTTTTCTTAAAACAATACAGCAATGAAAATATTTTTGAAAAACACTAATATACATGTAAGATCCTTGGATAAAAACATGATGATTAAATCTCAATGCTGAGTGATTAAGAATGAACTAAAATGCCCTGAATCCAAATAAGTGTTCAAAATTCATAGACCTAAGTTAATGCAAAAGTCAGCAGCATGCAGCTATTATTTTTCAGCTTAACTCATTAAATAATATATTAAATATATTGAACAAATATTCAATGTTTTCTCAGATTTAGACAAATGCCACTAAAGGGAAAAAATACTGGTGGTAAAGAGCAGCATTCAGTAAAGTAAATAAATGGCAAAGTAAATCCCAGTTAGCTATCCTTGCCTGGAAATGTAGGGTAAGACTAGCATCTTTAACTGCAGAGATGATCCAAGACTTAACATTTGTCTTTCAACTCTATTCCAACTGCTACTAGCTGCACTCACTGTCACCTGGTAAAAATACAAATTAAAGAGTGAATAAAAATTTTAGAGTTCTTCCAGCTGAGCTGACAATGATCTTGTTCGCATATATAGAAGCATTAAAAATTTATATATGTGGAGAGTAAATCTATAAGTACATCACTAGGCAACACTGGGAATGGTAGAGAGTGAATCAATAGCTATATCATCCCAGTCAATTCTTCATGGAAAATCACCATAAGCAGTCCAGATATATTATTTTCAGATTCCTCTTAACTTCAAAAACAATTAATTGGTAATTTTGTATTATAATATATTCACCTTTCTGTACTGCATCCAAGTACCAAACCATAAATAATCTAAACATACAAAGTAGGAGCATTAATTCGTTTTTAAACTGGCAAAGAATGGAAAGTCTCATATTGTTTAGTCATTGATACAGCTGATATTCCCACTAGCAAATGCTACCTACAAAAGGAGGGATGACTTAACAAATGTGTGTCACATCTCTGTGAGGGGTTCCCACCAAAATGCGTAATTGCGGGAAAACACTTGCCACGAGGGGGCACAGTTGAATTGCATTTCCTTAGCAAACGAAGTGAAGCCATTTACTGTTGTTTTCACATAACTATGCAATTGTATCCCTGGGAGAGCACTGGACAGCAAGAATGCTTCCCCTCATTCTCATTCACAGGATGTCTTCCCTGCGTTGCACTAAGATTTAAAGTATTGTTTGACCAATTATCATAAAGTTTATCAAGCATTTTAAAACGCTTCAGATATTTATTAAGTAGCTTGTACTGCAAATGCAGTGTAAGAGAGGTGGAACAAAATATTCCATTTAGAAAGACAACAACTAAAAGCAGCACTGCCATTTCATTGTGTGAGAGGAGACTTGACTTAGCAGGTGGGACCTTGCAAAGTTTAACAGCTCGTGGTAACAAGATGGGAAAATATGCAATAAAGTACAATGTCATGCTATGCATGAGAACAGCAGTATAAAGCAGGCCATCCTGTGATATTGAACAGTAAAGTAGTATTCACTGAACTGTAAATAAATATCCCCTTTTGCCTAACTGTAACACATAAAATGAAAATTATTTTCATACCTCCTAATGTCACGTTGCCATGAAGAAACCTCCCTTGATAAATAAGCCGCAAGATATTTGGACTGCTGACTTGTTCTTCTTCCCAGTCTGAAGAGAGAGAGAATTTCCACAGTTACATTGTAATACAAACATCTTTTATTACTTCTCTCACCTTTACCCAGGAAGAAAATCAGGAAAGGACTCTTTTGTATAAAACACTGAAGAGAGAACACAGGCTGAAGGTACAGGAAGATAATTTAAGGCCAGCACTCCTGAAGTCTATTCTTGAATCTATTATCTGACCCTGGGCATCTAAACACGTAATTTTATGTCTGCAGTATAAATATTACTGATGTCACAGACTGCAGGATATATTTAGCACATACACAAGTCCTAAAGAAAATATTTCATACATGCAAATTGCTTCCTGAATCTTGATATCCAGGCCATTCTGAAGCTTCCCAAGCCACACTCCTCATCACCAGCTAATTGACTAACTGGAGCCGTTCTCCAGCAACGGGAAGCTGCCGCACACAGAGCGAGCGCGCATGTGATGGGTCACTTGAAACAGAGAAAAGGACTCTGCGATCACAGCACTGAAAAAAAGCTCCAGAGGCAGCTCAGCGCCGGTCGATGACGGCCAGATCCAACCAGTTCCATGTCTGGAGGGGGCAGTGACCTGAGCAGCCCCCGACCGCCACCACAGAGCCGGGACACAGGCTCTCTCAGAGCACACACCCACCAATACATTTTAGGGAGCTTCTCCAATGCCATCCATTTTTATGTGTGTTTTTATGTGTTTCAATGTTTTTAAGTGGCAAATGGTGGTTGAAAAAAAGCAAGCTTGCATTTTCCTATAATGCTTAAGCTATCATAAATAAATGATAAGCTTAAATGGTCTTTTCCTACTCTTTTCCCATTCTCTGTCACAATGTGAAGAACAACTAAATATGCACTCTGCTTTCAGAACAAGTATCATAAAGTCTTGAAATGTTGAATTTAAATGGTCTCTCCAGGAATGCAGTGTCTTCTGTTTCTTAGATGACCAGATATCTGGCTACAGTTGTTCACCAACATTCTCTCTTTCTGTTTTTGTAGTGTTTATGTAGCAAAATCGATATTCAGCAAGGGATCAGGACCAGCCACAGAAACCAACCTGTTCACTGAGAACACACAATTAACATACAGGCAATAGCAACTGGCATCACAAAAGGAGAAGAACTGAAAAGGGTAGAAGGGGAAGCATTTAAAACAAAAGCCACAGCTGCAGAGTGTACAGAGAGGCATCTGGTGCAAAAAGCAAGTAGGCAGAGATTGGGCAGCAGGAGCCATCTCAGCCCCAGACCACAGTGGGAGCAAGGCTGGTACCAACAGAAGAATGTGCAACACTCCCAGGTGCTCCCATGTGCCTGGTTTATAAGATTAGATCAAATTAGGCAACCAAAGCTATTTGAATTTCAAGTATTTCCACTTAGGGTCTGATTCAATTGTCTTGCAATTCAAGCACATGCCTGTTCTACTGTGCTGTGAAGTGGGCTACATCAAGGCTGAATTATCACACTGCTACCATAATAGTTTTGTTTTGGATTTTTTTACTCTATACAGTCTGAACTCCACTATACTGTGGCTGTAAAGAGAAATTCAGCCAGTGTACAGTGCCATATTGATGTAAAACCACAACCAAAAGAAGACAGACTATATTTTGGCACAGGTATTTTCTCACTGTTAAGCTGCCAAGTTACCCATCCTTTTAATTTCTGCTTCTTGGCTGGAAGTCTGAAACATTTCTTTCTGACATGAATTCAAATTTTAATTTCCACTGATGACTAAATGAGCCAAGGACTCACTGACTCTACCTTTTTTTTTTTTTTAAGTTCAGATAATTGTTGTACAAGAAAGAAGTTAATATTATTTAGCAGAAAATGGGGAGAAGAAGAAAACAGGTAGCCTATGTAGATGATAAACATTAAAATAAATTTGGCATTTTCTACTGCAAGTCGAGACATCCTTAATTAACAACTGTATTGCCAAAAGAGGTGGGGCAAGGTTTGCCTTAATCCTGCCAGCATGTGACGGAGATTATTTCATTCCTTTTTTCCCTACAAGATCATGACAAGTCAAAATGGTAGTAAAAGCAATTGTAACATCTCTGTTTCAAGGCAACTTTAGTCCTCATCAAGATTTCTCCGTCCTGTGGCAAAGAGGAGCACTCTCAGTCTGAAAACAGCTAATGGGGCTAATGTTTGTGAAAATCTATATGCTGTTCTGAAGTGAGATTTATTAAACATTCATCAAAATTTAGAGTACTCCCTCAGGACAGCAGATATTTGAACTGAGATTTCCATGTCTGGTTCTACTTTTTTTTGAAGAAGAGACTTTATGGTCTGGGTTTCTTCCCAACTCTAAACTCAGAATCTGCAACTTTCAAGCTCTTCACAAGACCATGAGCATGACAACACGTGTTCACAGGCACAGACTTGAGTAAGGAAAAAAAATCCAGTTCTGACTCTACCAATTCAGATAAATGTACACAAAGAACATTTGGTTAGGACAACTACATTATGTACATATGTACATTAAAATATGTACAGCACAGAAGTTATGTTAACCTATTTTTTAAAGCATTTTACATCTGTAACTCATACTTCAGAGGACTTAAAACCTCCTTCTTCATTACATATTTTACTAAATATATATTACTGCATCCCAGCAAATCAAACAGCAAACTGAACTTTCTTCCTGACCTCAAAGACCAGTTTAAGGCCTAAAATACTGATTACCACCATTAACTTTTTGGCATTAACTATTATCCACAATATGTCTTTGACAAAGGCACCACAGAAACAGATAGTGCAATGTTTTAGTTTGTCTAAATAGTAGTCTTTTTAACATCAAAACAGTAACCCAAATGAAGTCCTGTACCAAAAGAAGCATTTTCTTTCATCGTATGTAATGCTATGTCTGGGTTTTGGCTATTTTCCCATGAAATCATAGTCAGGGAGAACAGAAGCACTTTGTTTTGGGGAGCTATTCACATATGTGAATACACATCTTAAGTTCTCAAGTCCATTTTCCAAAGCCAGTATTCCTCTATGACACCAAGTATATTTACACAAACAACATCCAGTCGTCTAATGTCTCTTAAAATGAGCCTTTATATTAATTTTCTTCCTGGAGAAATATCAGTGTTACAGATCCTTTCCAAGGCAGTAAGGAAAAAGTACTTCAGACTCAATTTCACTAATGCATTCCTGTGACTTCCCATGTTTTATTTTAGCTGTTCTCACGTAAGAGGTTTTCTATCTCTGACATTTCCTCACACTTACCAGATCCTCTAAATCGATCGATAAAGTGTCTTAAGATAGGGAGAAAGAAGTACTTCAATTTCGGGAAGCAAATTTTAGAAATAAAGTAAGAAACAGTCCTCACATCTAAACATCTGCCCAGCTGAAGGAACTGTGAAAAAGAAGGCAGGACACCTGTATTTCTACATAAATCTTTATCCAGATAGTGAATAAACATACTTAATTTGAATGTTGAGCAAGAGATCAGTTTACTGACACTTCAGTCTGAATATACAGGGAATCTCCTTGCTCACCAGTTAAAAAGCCAAAGCCACACTGCTACTCACCCATTGGCCAGTTGTCATACACATGTTTTGCAATATCTGCAGCAGAGTCATTCGGTGAAAACAGGAACTCTTTTGTTTTCCCGCTTACCAAGATGAGGCGCAAATTTATCTGGTAAAAAACCCCAAAACATCAGTATTAGGAAAGTTTACAGAGACAAATTATTTATTTTTTACAGTTACAAAAAACTGTCATTGGTTTTGGAAGACTGATCCAAATGATTTGACAAAACAGTTTAACATGTTAACATATGTTAAAAAGAGGGTCAAAGAGGTCAATAAAATGTTGTTCACATATCCATAATCTAGGAAGACTAAATTCTAACAGCTGGTATTTTTGATTATAAACACCAGAAGATTCTGTTAGTGATTGAATCAACTGTGCCAGTAAAAAATAGCTTTCAATAAGGTAGAAACATAGTCTAGCAATGACAAATAAGCAACATAGCTCCTGAATGAAAAGTATAAACCTGAAAAATGAACTTAGAATTAAAATATCAAAACCTGCACCTGAATACCCTATGAGCCAAATAAAAGCCCTAGAATGCTCCCTCCTGATCTCAGCCAGTGCATCTCCTACAAAATGCCAGAGTTAGACAGCATCCTTCCTTGCTCCCAGCTGCCACAAAGCTGTCTTCCTGAATCCCTCTGCCAGTCTTCTGAATCCAAAACTTTGTCCCATAACTGTCTTTCACCACAAGCAAAGCGAGGCCCACATGCAGCACAGCAATAACATCACACCATAATTTTTCTTTCAGTAATTTCCTCCATATAACCACCAGCACCTTCAGCCATAATTTTCCTCTCTTCTATTTGCAAACTACTGAATATAATTTCTTTTTCATATAGCATTAAAATAACATATATAAAGAGCTCACTATGACATTATTTACAATGCAAAAGAGATTAAATTTTGGCTCCTCAAGCGACTGTTAGCAAGGTCACAAAATACATTTGGTAGCACTTAGCAATGCCCATGGCAAGCAGGAGTCTAGCTGCTGTTGTACTTTGACCTACAAGCCTACATTTCATCAAGTTTCAGTGAGACTTTAGCAGACTAACTGCTTGGATACTTTTTTCCAAGTCACACTCTCAAGCTGTGGCTCTCACTTTAGGTAAGTTGCAACAAAGCTTTCTTTGTTGGAATTCAGCAAACTGTTTTCTACATCAAATATCAAGTGCAAAATTTACAGCAAAGTCCAAGTTTTCTAGACTTCTTGAAAAAGATCTCAGTGCGTCACGTCTTCTAAACATAAGAGCCCTGCCTCAGCTGCTTACTCTCCACTTATTTCAGAAGCTCTTTAGACAGATCATCTATTCCCTCCTGAATGCTTTGGCGTGGATTCACCCCACCTTCTTTAAGCACCTAATGGAGGTATCCAAATTACAATCTCTACCATCCAGCACACTGCAAGGTCAATGAAGGAAATGACCCCTCCTAAAAGCAATTCAGTGTCTATTTCAAAGTGTAGCAAGTATAAAAAGATCGAGCATAAAAGGCTAAGTTCTCCTCCCTGTCCTCCCACTAACACCCTTTCGAAAAATACAAGTTCTCCCATTAGCCCAGGAAAGCAAATGGTAGCTGTCTCTGAGAAAACACCACAGCCACTCCAAGAGCATCATTGCATATCATGAAATGACAAAAAAACTTGAAAGAGAGAAACTGAGGGAATGTTGTTTAGTTGAAGACAATTCTTCATAAAATTCAGAATACATTTGGCTATACACAATATTGTTTTCTTTGGAATTTCCACAATGATTAAGGATTTATTTTCAAATTTCACCAACATTTAGGAGAAAAAGCAGATCAAGTTCTACTGTTCTTGTTTACTCCAAAAACCTGACTACTGTAATGAAACTACAGCTTCAAAAAGTTGGACTACATTCAGGTGTTGTTTTGCTTATATTGTCTTCCAGTTTCAGTATTTCGCCCCCCTTTACTGCCTCCACCTGTGTATGTATAGGCAACACTCACATACACAGTTTCTCTAGCTGGACTATCCCAGAAAAGTTCTTCAAGCTTTCTCTAGTGAGACACCTATTTCCCCTTTCGTCCTAGGAGCCTGTCTCTGCACAATTTTTTCTATTTCCTCCTCAAACAAATGACAATTTTTGAAGCATACTACATGATGTCTAACCAGATGCTTGTAGAACACCACCAGTAATTTCCTCTGTCTACTGGAAACATCTGTGACTGTGCCCCAAGAGCACATATGCCTTCTTCATAACTGCATCACGCTGTTTGCTCAGCTACATTGCACCCTTTTCTACTTTGATCCTTTCAATTATTCAGCCTCCAAGCTTTTCTTTTCGCTGTATCACCCTAAAGCACATGGCTATAAATTTCATTCCACTCCTATTAATCCATCCCTCAGAGAGAAAGGAGGCTAGGTGTAAAGAAGTATTCTGCATCACGAAGATGTTTTAGATTTACCCCATGTCTGGGCATTGGACCTAAGAAATCCCCCAAAGTTCTTCTTCCTCTCTACATTACAAACTTTTCAAACTTCATGTCATCAATGAATTCTAGCAGCAAGACATCTTTACACTTACCTTTGTCATTAAATGAATTAGGAAACATCAAAATTCATCTGACAGTTGTTTCATAATGAATTTAATAACAAAAGCTCTCTGAGCTGCCACCCCCACCCCTCAGCCAAGTCCTTTATATGAAGCTCAGAGACACAGTTTCTCTAATACTTTTTAATTTCTCCTGTTGAACCAACAGTTTGCAAAACACCACCACATCAGTTACTAAGAACATATTCAAATGACACTATAAAAATATGTATATAGAAAATAAGTTCTTTTCATCACTTTACCACACTCCAGCTTTTGGAACTGGGGTGTACTGCATTTGATTCCACTCTCTCTATACCTCATTTTAAATTATTTTTAAAGCATTAATGCACCTTTTTAAAATACCAGCATACTGCCAAAAATTTAGGAAGTTCAGACCACATCACAAACTGTTACTTGTGCTTGGAGTGGGCTGCCTGTTTAAAAGAACAAACAAACCAACCCCAAATTTTCAGCACCAGTGCCTACCTCAGCTTCTTCACCAGCAGCCCCTTTGCCTCTCACTCCAATTCCCCATATCCATTTCCTATACTCTAACTGGCTCATGAGACACCCCCATAGCTTGCTCCCTCTGGCTAAGCAGCTCCCAAACTCTGAATTTATATAATTTATCTAAGGATTTATTTTCCTTCATCTGTGTAATTTAGCTGTGATGGGGGTTACCTGGTTTTAAGACCACAGCACTTTCCTAAGCAGTAGACATAACACCATCCACTCCCTAGAACTACCTGGTTTGGATCCTACAAGGAGATGACTAAAATAAACCCCAAAAGATTAGCCCTGCTCAGCACTTATAAGTATGATTATAGCACTGCATTAACGTAGAAGTGATGTTTTTCTTTTTCTGCCACAACATTAGGAAGACACATTTGTTTTATTCTCACTACTGAGTTTTGATATCACCAGGCACACTAAAGTGAATACAGAAAGAAGATTAATATCACTAAAAAATAACCAAAACTAACCTGGCTTCCTGGAAAATTTCATTAAGTCATACCTCTGCAGTTAATACACACCATAAAATCAATAAAAGCAATAAGGGGGGGGGGGGGGGGAACAGGGGAGGGGGAGAAGAGTGAAAAATGTTAGATCCTTCTTTCCCTCTACCTCCCGAAGATGGATAAGGTTCTTCATGCTGAAGAGCATTTCTTATGGTCTTACTATAAGAATATGAAATATATTAAATATATTACTATATTAAATATAAAAGGCACATTTTGATAAGATAATAATTTTACAGGGTATATTACAAAGTATGTGTAAAACACAGGATAAATATTTCATTAAAAAAAAAAATCACATATCAGCAGAAGCCCAAAATGAATTTTTAAGTCAGTCAAGCAGATGTTACATGAGGTGCAAAGATATAGCTGTTCTAATGAAAGGTTTGAGTATTTTCTTATTTATAGTACAGCATGCCACTGACACATTTAGTTTGCATGTTTGTCTCTCTCTCTCTCTTTATATATATATGTTTCTTAATCTTGGCTTGAAGGAATCTTAGTCTTGATTTGCTTATCACACTACCCCAAAGGGTTTGAAGCAAATAATCCTAAAACTTGGCTCTAAATTTAGAATCCAATCTCATTTCCCTCAAGAATATTGGTAAATGTAACAACTTGCAACAGCTGTACTACTTAATCTTGAAAACAAACTATAGGGGATCTGAAAAAAATATTTCTGGCAAAATTCCACAAACCTCAGAACTAAAAGAAGAAAGAGAAAAGATAGGCCCATATGTATATACACAATTACTCAAGGTGAAGAAAAAAGTCTTGGTTAGGTAGAGGAATTTTGACACAAAAGCTTCAAGTTTTTATTTTTCAAGTTAAGAAAGGATTCTTAGCAGTCTGAGCTATCCTATTTCCTACATTAAAAGCTGCCAAGGAAGTTGTATCTGTATTCCTTGTATGCTGAAAGCCCCTCCACCTATTCTTGTCAAGTGTCTTGGTCACAAAAAACTTTTACAATTCTCATAGTCCTCATAAGTTTGCTCTTCAACTGGGAATGTTACAACAACTGTCCTGATTATGGTTTTTTTTTTTTTTTTTTTTTTTTCAGGGTACCAAAGGGAGTTCCAGCCTTTTGCTACAACAAAGTGACAGAGATCATATCCTCACACTTCTGCGTTGTAGCACCAACTGCAACATTACTGCTGAAAGCAGTCAAGGGCAGCCAGAGTATCAGAAGAAGGATTAAATACAATTTGCAGTCTACATCCCCTCTGCACACTTATGTAATAGCACATTCTGTTTGTGATCTCGACCATGCAAATCTCACCCTCTCCCCCCCACCCCAATCTCATAATCACAGCTCCAGTAACTACCCCATCAGTTGCACTGCATACACAATAAAAATTTTCAGCACAGATTATGGTATCCAAACAACAATAACAAACCCCCCCCACCAAACAGAAAACCACCCAAAAATAAAACTGTATTTATGAAAAGATTATAATAACAACTGTGACCACAATTTTTGGAAGAGAAATTTGGGTCACATATGCTGACGTAGAGCAAGTTGTGTTTTCTTTGTTCCAGGCATCTGCAAAGTTTGTTCATTCTTTAAGGCAAACCTACAAAATATCTTAGTGCCACAGTGCTTCTAATTTCACAGCTAATGTTAAATAAATGGGAAGTCACTTTAACATCAATAAATATTGTGTAGGTTGGAAATCTCATTTCTTAATGTTTGACTTCTCATCTATTCAGTTAAATAAGCTAGTTGGTTATCAATTTTATGCTCCAGTAGCAGCTTAAGATTGCTCCCCAACTTACAATTCAAATGCAGAGAAATGTCATATCACTATATCATATGCAGCCCCAAGTTTAAACCAACTGCTTTTCTTTAGCTGTTTTAGGATTGAAATACATACACAAAACAAATTTTTCCTCAGCATCCAATACACTTATTTTTTTGTTCAAGTTCATTAATGTAAGAAGTAAGTTGCCTCTCTAAAGACACATTAAGGTTTCCTAATGGCTCTAGGCCAAAGAGAAACCTCCCAGCCCCACTATAGTGACTGAATTCCACCAGATTTACATACAAGGTTGAACAAAGCCCAAATAACAATCTTAAGCATCGCACAAGCCAAGTCAGCAGGGACCTGCAGGTTCTGGACACCAGGTCACTCCTGGAATGCATCCACCTGAATCTAATGAAGAACTTCAGTTTTTACATGTCCTGCATGTCTGTTGTAGAACCTGAGGTGTTTCACTGAGTGCTTTCTTCTCATTCCCAGCTTAAATTTATTCTTGAATAAGTTACACTCATTGATGTCACATGCACATCATGCTTTAGCCAAAAAAACCCTGGGGTTTTGATGGCTTTCTTCTGCATCTGCAGACAAGGACACAGCTAAAATTAAAAAGCAAAGGTTCTCCTCATTAAAAGCCTGGCCCTTGGTGGCAACACTGTCTTCAGAATGCTGAAGCACATCAGTAGAGATTAAGGTAACTGGGCTTGGTAAGCCTGGAGGGGACCTATTAGCAGCCTTCCCATGCCTAAATTACCAAAGGACCCCTTTACTGAGGTCCAAGACAGAAGACAACAGACAATGGTCATAAATGGAAGCAAGAGACTCTGAACTGTGATCAGGTAAAGGGTTTTCATCCTGAGGATCTCAAAACAGTGGTCACTCAGAGATGCTCTGGAAGCTCTGGCCTTGTGGATTTTCAAAGTCCAACCAACAAAGCCCCAAGCAATCTGGTTTGAATTCAGTGGTGAGTCTGCTTCTAGCAGGAGCTTGGGCTAGAAAATTGTTCAAGGTCCTTTCCAAAGCAAACAATTCCACAATCCACTTTAATCCCTATCCATATTTTTAGTTTTGTTTAAACTTTCTTAAGTATGCATAATTGAATGATACACAGTATTTCAGGAATTATAAAATGATACTAGAACCTCCTTAAACCAACTGCAAAAACCTCTCCATTTTCAAACATCACAACTGTTTTACATTTGTAATGCAGTAATCTCACAATGCACTTCTCCAGCCCAGTTGTTTCTATGACATAAACTTTCAAGCTTGCATTTCAAAATACAGTTTTTAACCACCCATAATGTACAGGATAATTTTATTGTAATTTGACTAATTCTGTTCCTATTAATTCAGTCTTTGAGATAATCCCATCTCCACACAACATCACAATCATCTTCTATACTATTCATTATCATCAAATTTTATCAGCATACTGATTTTTCTTGTCCTAGAGGCATAAACGAAAACAATACAAAGACAGCTGGTCCCAAAATTATCTTTAAGAAATTCCACTAAGCTTAACTGACAGCCTGACACATCCTGAACACTGTACTGTACCATCTTCTCCACCTAAGTCACACACTCAATCAAACCCTGCCTTCCCCAGCTGATCCCTTGCAACACAACATCAACTACTTACTGAAGTCCAGGCAGATTACATCTCTTCTGCATTCCCCCATGTGGAAAACACTCGCCTTCCAGAGAAAATTGGCTGATGAATCTGTCCTGATATAATTTGGATAAATAGAAATCATGAATTTTATTCCATTATTTCTTCTCTGCTCCTCCTCATCATCCTTCCTTCATGGTTACTCATCTGTCAAGTTCAAAGTCTCTCTTCACATCTTTTCACTCAACTAGTACACAGATATTTTATAACTTAATTTCTTCAACTTGATGAAACACCAAGAATGCAAATTTCTTGGGCAGACTCCTTATTACTAACCCACTACATTTCGTTTAATCACTATCTGCCTCCTTGAAATCCAAAGCATTTACATACACTCTTGCTTTGTTTATTCTTCCATTTGATTTTAACTGTATCAGTTCATGGTCATTGAAACAAAGTCATCTCCCCAAGCAGCCTTCTGAAGGCTTCCAGAACCTTCTGGGAATTTGAGACACATCTAGAATAATAATATTAGCTCCTTCTCAGCCAAGAAACTAGCTGGTAGAGGGACTGAGGTGACCAAGGTAAGAAAGTAAGAGAGCAAAAGTATAATTTTGTAGCCCAACTGTGCCAGCATTCTCAATCAGAGAGAAGAGATCCTTCATTCTGAACTCTTCAAGAGTCACTTGGTAAAATAAACTACAGTTCTCATGAATCACACTTCTAGATACCTATTTTCACCAGATACTTTATAGGAAATACACGTAACTTAACCACACTTCCTCAATTGAATACCTAAAATTTACACTTGTTAACACTCAGAACCCCTGTATTTAGCTTTGCTCTACCTCTACAGCACCTTGTAGTACCTGTAATAAATTTACTCCGTATTATGAAAAAAAGATTGACATGGAAAATGAAAAGAAACAGAAATTGTCCATGTGAATGAACAAAGCTCTGAAGGTCCATTGCCAGCTGCATCACTTGTTCAAAGGCACAGCACTTGAGAAAGTAGGGCAATCCCAACACGACACCAGGTAAATGTGACAGCACCCTGCGTCACTCTATTCAGGGCTAAGGTGAACTTCACACCAGTTCCAATGACACACTCACCTTTAGATTACTACAAAGTGAAACAAATATGGGTTCATGTGAAACTGCTTTCTCAAACAGGGAATGGATAAGAAAGCTTTGCACTGCTAAAAATTTAGTTAGCAAATTTCAGAAACTCAAAGTGAAAAGAAAGAGAAAGCCAAAAAAGAGATAAACAAATTTTACTTAAAGGGGGAGAAAAAAGCAAAATCCTATAGGCATTTAACTCAGTAGCTATGATAGAAGTAGCTGTTTCTATGGAAACTATGACACTCTTGAACTTAAAATCCTAGTGCTCGGTTACACTTCATCCATTTCCTCACTTCTGTTCAAGGAACAATGGCAATACCCTCCAATGAGTTCCAGGGTTATGTTTTCAGAAGAAGTATCTAGGAAACACTGTTCTTCAAAATAAATTAATACAGCCACTGTAATAAATAACCAGAAAAATACAATGGATTTCAGTCAAATTTACATACCGTTTCCTTTGCTATCCTGACTATTTGCATTCCTGAAACAATTCTGGATTGGTTTGGTTTTTTGGGGTTTTGTGGAGAGGAATGAGGTAAACACGACACTAACGAGTCTGCAGGAGCTAATTAAGAACTAAGAATTTTCACTGAAAATCAACTTTAACAAGACTTGAAAACCAGAATAACTTTTACTTACAACATACTGGTTCTATTAGCAAAAGATTTTTTTCTTGATTTAATGAAGTAAGACTCTAACACAGAATAATTTGTCTCACAGCAGTAAAAGAAAACTGAGGCACTACTTTACCTGGATCAAGTACCTAGTCTTCTTAGGTCAAATGGAATTTTGGCCACTGAATCCCAAGTACATACTTCAGTCATAAACTGTCTCCTGCTGCCTCCCAGGAGAATTCACTCTGACAGAGAAGACTCAAAGACCTACTCTGATTACTCATTAGCCATAGTCAGGGCAGTTTCACCCTGCACATGTTATAATTGTCTTAGTCCATCGTGATCCTCATGTGCAAATTACAAGACAGAAGACATAGAAGACCTTTAACTTGTCTTTAACACATGTCAGAAGACCAGGAGACTTAATATAAATAAGTAAAAAATGCACAAAGTGGCATTCAAGTTTGCTATTTTAAGAGTTCATCTTTTCAACTCAGTGTTGGAATAAGTGTACCTTCACTGAGGAATAAAGTGACTAAAACACGAAACAGCGAAACTGATATACTCAGATTAACATGAAATTTGGGTAGAGACCATTTTAGCCATCAGTATGCCACACTGAGCCAGTCAATTCCAAACACAAGAGTGGAAACAGCAGTAGAATTGTATGCAATATCAACACCCACAAGGGAAGTTCATGCTTGCAGGCTGAACCAGTTAGCTCTGGTCAGCAGGGCCACAGGGAGGTGGTTTGGTAACTACGGTGGTTTACAGCTCCTGTTCTCAGGAGGGACCTGTAAACCAGGAACCACGCCACCCTGCGGTGACATATCCTGGGGTCCCTGGCCTGCAGTGTGTGGGGTTAGTGCTGAAGCTCCAGCACAGGCATTTGTATGCCTTCTTCAGAACTTACATATTATAATAGCAGAGAAGAGCATTCCAGGGTTTCTTTATTAAGTGGGGAAGAGTGTGAGTAGGAGAGAGAGAGAGAGAAGAAGGTGTCTGTTTCTATATTTTCAATCTCTGTCTCCCTAAAAATATCTTTTAATGACACACATCCCAGTGTTTGACTCCAGAATTTAAAAGTGAAATCAGCGTGTACCATTTGTGTTAGCATTCTGCCATCTCTTCTCAAGAGCTGCCCCTGGATAAGCCCAACACCTTGTTTTCATCCTCTCCTATTAAGCTGATATTTGAAGCTTAGGAGTAAATCCCACAAATATTATTAATGAGAATTCTAGTCACTTAAATTTGGATTTAATTCTGATATAACTCAATAATTCTTCTATTGTGTTCTGTAGAGAGAATATTTATGTATTTTTTTTTAAATATTATTTAGGACGGTTCAGTGACACCTTTTAAAAGACCGATGCAAGACCACCAAGTCTGTGAACACTGATGTTGTGCAATGCCTAACACCTCCAGTCTGAAAGTCAACACTACCACTGCTGCAAACAAAGGAGAACACACAATTCTACTGAACCTGTTCCATACATAGCTACTTTTTCCAAGTGCAAGTGGCCTACAGATACTCTCTATCCCTTCATAATCCCCAATCAATTATTTTTTCTTACTTTTAACCAACTTTGTAGGGTTCAATTTGATTTAACCATGTACCTAAAAGATCACCTAGACTGGGAGATACTACAACTTTTTAACCCGCACAGGTCATACCATAGACAAAAGTCAAAGTAGTCTTCCACTTATAGCCTGGATGAAAATAAACGTCAGCTTCAATCTGACCAAAACTAAAGCTCTTTGGGGGGAAAAAAGTGAACACAACGAAAACATTAAAAATACATGAAAAAAATGGACATTTCAAGGGAGCTGCTATTTACTGGAGCAATCAAAATAATTATAATTGCAAGCAGCACTTATTCGTGGATATCCTCTAGTTTCACATCCTAATTTTCAGGAAAAAAGTTTGAGGTTTTTTAAAATATTCTTTGTTTGTTTTTAAATGAAGTTTTAAAACATGATTTTTCATATTAAGTTGCCTAAACATAATAAAGATGCATTGGGCTCTCTGCATTCTTGAGCTAGACTTTATTGCAGAAGTCCAACTGCTCCTCCCTTTGCTTCGCCTTTCTACCATGTGAGGCAGGAACACCAACTAAGGATCACTTCAGTGTGTATATTCAGGTACATGAACATATACATAAAAAGACACAAGTAACTAGCCAATTCAGAAATCTCCTGGGAAATATATAAATAAGGAAAAGAAAGCATTTATTTAAAAAGAAAAGACCCCCAAACATAAAACACACATACAAAACCACAAAAAAATCACCCCACTGTCCTGGAAATGAATGGGCTACTCCTTACATATGAGAGAATAAAGATTCATGAGATCTTACTCATGAAGATTACAGCATGAGATTATACTTTTCCTCAGACACAAATTGATCTCCAATACAAAGCCTATATTTAAAATGTGCTACTCTTCAGGCCCCCAAAAATGGACAAAAAAAGTCTGATTTGGAGCCAAAGAAAAATAATACAAGAGCAAGGAAACAACCCAACCTTCTGAATCCAATTTTATCTTCTCTCTTCTCTTGCAATAAGTGTTGCATTATACGTTATTTAATACAGTTTACTGTGCAATACAGAAAACATCACACTGTGACTAAGTAGGAGATTATAGCTAAAAAAATATTATTTTCCATTTCAACTAAACACAGCTTGAAAAACTCCTAAGAAAAAAAAGTCACTCCATAAGGATAAATAAAGAGTGACACAGTTCTAGGGAAGTCCCCTCATATAAACTCTGGGCTATCAATAAGTAAGTTGCGTGAATAAAAAAACAAAAACCAAACAAACTTCCCTAGGATTTTTCAGGATCAGGACCTAGATCCCAATGGAAATACCAGCAACAGGAGGTCAACTTTGTGGCTTCTCACTTCACAGTCATATTGGGACTCTGCTGGCAGGTCCTTTAACTTGGTCAGCACCAAAGTATGAAATTTTTCAGGCCTTGAGAGTGTGTGTCAAAAACAAAATAGAAAAAAAATCTTTAAAATCTTTTAAAACATGAAAGAGGCAAAGAGTTGCACCTTGACTTAAGATATATTTCAGATCACTTGGGTGGGCATACCATAAAATTAAATTTTTATTAATAACTACCAATTCCTAGGTAGGTTCTGTGGGCTTGCTGTGCATCATGGCAGTCAGCCAAAGTTTTGCCATTCCAAAGCACTCCATAAATCACTGAGCTGGGATAATTAAAGGCAAGAGACAGGACATTATATATTTTTGTCTCTGATGCAAAATATAGTTCATATTTTAATCAAAATGGATGTTTCAATGACCAGAGAGCTCTTTTACTCTAGCAAAACCAAGCAACTCAGATATGAATGAGAACACAACCTTTTCTAATTGTTTTCTTTTTAAAATAGCCCAGAGAAAACACTGAATTACAGGATAAAAATCAAGGATTTTGAGGCTGTTGCCAATTTATTCAGAATACAACTCTGCAAGAGCAAACAGCTTGACTTTGACCTCTGCTGTACTTCTCAGAATAGAATAATGAACACACTTTCTTTCCTTTTTTCCTTCCTCAATGAGTTACCCTTAATGTTCAACAAAAATTTAAGCCATGTTTATAGAAAGCTTACATGTTTTTCTTCTATTTAAACATTATGGCACTAATGCATCCCCAAGCTAAGGTTGCTGAAGTCAACTGACTGAATTAATGGAATGACATCACAAATAAGGTCTGATGCAGTTATTTATTGTGCTCTGCATTCACTGTTGAACACTAAAAGGCACAGCTTATTCCCCTCTGAAGCCAGTCAAGTGCTTCTGTTGTTCCAACCGGCTCTCAGTCTAAGAGTAATTCTTATCCTGTTTCCATCATGAAGAGCACCAGCACATCCAGACTCCCTATTAATGACTAAAAGAGTTAAAGCTGCCCTTTCATTTTGGTCTCCTCCTTTTCCAGAATTGTAAAGACTTCTGTGGAGTCAGAAACATACAATTTACCAGCTGTGAACTTACCACTCACTTCCTTGGATGATCTAGCTTCTGATGCAGTATCCCTTTATGACTACCGCGTGGCTTTGTGAAGTACTTGCCACCACAGTGTGTCTGCATGGGAAGGTACCTTAACTTTTTTCATCCACAAAAGAGTTTTCTCCAAAGAAAAACAGATTTTAGTAAAGATGAAAAAAAAAAAAGATTTATAAGAAAAGCTTTTCAGAGCTTTCTTCTATCTTCATTTGTCTTATATGCCCAGAGTCTACACAAAAAGCATCAAATTACATAAAAATGCTTCATTCCAGCCCTTCAGAAAAATCTATCTTCATACAAATAGCACAAATTTAAGACCCAATTGATATTCAGGCATCTTCTAAGCATAAATATCCTCTTGGTCTAGGATCTCACTAAATCCTTACCACACGGAGAGAACAGTGATGCCTTCTTGAAGGCAATACAATCTTTTAATCAGTAGTGATTATAAGCAACACCAGTCACGGCTCTCAGTTCTTACTGCATCAACAACTACATTATAACAAGCCATCTGCTCTGTGTCAAAGCAGTGAGTAAGGTTGGCTTCTGTGAATCTGGGGCAACATGTGTTCTAGCTTGCATCGTAATTATGGTTTACAAAACACTAGGTATGGACAACCACAGAGGTATGTCACTGACAGCTCCCCAAGTAGCTATAATTCTTACCTTTAAAGTAAAAAGGAATTAGCATTACCTCCCTGAACTAATTTGTTTGAATCAATATACACAGGCTACAGCAGAATACATAATTTAACATGCTTTCCTTCTCATACGTTGTGACTTCTGATAGAATAAAATAATTTTAGACCTTAGTCATATTCCAAAACTCTCAACTTGCCTGTCCTCATGTTTTTGAACGTGGTCAATACAGCTAGCACACACTACTCACCACCTCTGCATGTCCAAGTCCTCTAAGACCTGGAGATGATCTAATGAGAGATGACCTGACTCTCTCTCCTCACTTCTGTTTCTTGTGTACTCAGACAGCTAAGATTTTTAGGATAGCTATTTGTTATGCCTGACATATAATATTACTTCCAGGCTACAGGACAGATGCTGATTTAAAATTAAGAGTGTTTTATTAATAGTTCCACAAATGCCATAATGGGTTTCAAAGACCCTCTAACCTTCTATTTTCATACAGGAAAAGGCCTGACAGTCTAGAGTGACTGCATCAACTGACCACGTTATGAAAAATCCCACTGGCACCACTTGTTATAATTAGCTATACTTAGAGAAGAATAATTCCCTACACAGTTACTAAACTTTTGTATTTATTTCCACTGAAGCATTACTTTGATGTTACAAGAAACAGAATAACCTCTCACAAAAACTGACAAGCCAGAAGACTGTCTTCCTTATTGGGGTTCAACATGTTCAGCTCAAGAGTTGTGAACAGACGTCATGTCAGCAACAACAACCAATCTTTAAAAAAAATAAATTTACATATATATATATATATAGATATATATATATAAAGGCATCTTTTCATTAGAGAGAAGAAATATGCTATAGTTTTGCACTTCCTGTCATGACATAGTAAAGTTAATGAAACCATGCTTTTGAAGAGAAGAGGATAAGAATAGAATTTAGCAAGCCCTCTCTGTCAGGAGACACAACATCCATTATTATAATATGTTTTTAGGGAAATACATATGTATATTTACTGAATGTCAATTCTCTACATACAACCTGATGCTAACAGTATTATGGTTCAAAAGTTTCCAGTTATCAGGCAAATGATTTTCTAGCTAATTACCAAGTCAAAATGACAGCACAGTAGTAGAATTGTAGATGTAACTACTCCTTACAAAAGGTCTAGCACATAGACACAAAACAGCCTAGAAAAATACAGCTGTTCTATAGGAAGAGAATGAAGGTCCACATAGTCAGATCTATTCCATTCTTCCCTATCAGTTTGGGAGACAAATAATTATACAAAGCTGAAAGGAAGATCTGGCATTTAGAAAGAGAAGTGCATTTGTCATACAAAACAGCTATCAAGAAAACTATTGTCTTAAGTCATGCAAGGCTTGGGCGAGTATCCAGCAGAGAGTCAATCAGCATCAACCTGCGACAAGTAATACTGTCCCTTACTGTGCCAGACACAGCTATGGCATCATCTGCTTTCCACACTCCCATCCTCATTCAGAAATTACTTTTCAGCAAATATAATGAATTCTCATGTGCATATAACTATTCCATTGATTACTTCAACAAGCAAGGCTTGCAAGAAACAGCCCATCAGATCATACCAAGTAAGTGTTATACGAACACTATGCAGTATTTACACAACTAATCAAGGATCTGAGAAGCAGAACAAGCGTACACTGCTGGATACTGTCTAGGATCTAAACATCACTACATTACACAAACATTCAATCTTGTCATCTTGGGAACACATTTGTTACTGTGTCAGCTATCTGATTGACAGGTGAGTACCATGTGGGACAGTTCAGTTATTCTCTTTTAATCTGTACTGTAAGTGATGCTCAAAAAACTTTTTTTTTAATTCAAGATTTTTTAATAAAGCTTGAAACCACTATAAATCAACTAGACAAGGCAGCACAGAGGGGAAGAACAAATGTAGAAGTGGAACAAGATGACAGCTACAAAAACTTGTAGAACCTGGAAACTGTCTCCCTGGGAAAAAATCAAACAAACAAATCCAAAGCAAAACACAAACAGAAAATAGCTACAAACAAAAAAACCACAAAAACCCAAACCCAACTCAATTCCAGACTGCAAAGAACACAGGAATAACATCAGCAAGGGAAACAGAATAGCAGCAAAAGGACAAAAATCAAAAACAGTAGTGATGAACACAGCATGGAACAAAACTGATGCACACCAGCTACAAACTTTGTAAAGCTACCTGAAGCCTATGAGGCTCTAAGCCATGAAAAGTAACTGGCCACAAATATTCATGGCCTAGCAAATAAAAATAAGTAAAACCAAGGTAATAATCAATTGAGTCTCCTGAGTTGCAAACCTCTCCAAGAAAGAGCAGGTGAATACACCTAACGTGATATCCTCCACATAAAAGCTTAGCCAAAGTACCTCTGAGGCAAATGTTTAGGAACTTCTAATAAAGTATCAAAGTTTATTTCTATCCTGGCAAAAACATGTTTCCCATTTTATTAACTGCAGCACAGAGAATTGTAACCAACCATAAGCATATCTCCCCTGTTCAAAACCTGTGGTATTTTGGACCTTTCCAATACATGCCTCAAAGGTAGGATTCAGAAGTTTAATTAGCTTTTTATGCAAGTACTGAACCAGCTGATCATATTCACCTTCCTCCCCAAGTGCGTCAGTGAAGTCATCAGGGTGCTATTTACTCTCTGAAGAAGAGACCATTATCATGATTACCTGCTAACAGCCAAATCTCAAAAGCCTTGGTGTCACCTCAAAACAACATAGGAAAGGTCTCGTGATTGCTGTGTTATACAGCACAGACCTTGCACTCTTGGACCCATCCACACTCAGGAACTGAGAACACACCTGTGCTCCATAATCCATCTTCCTTTCTTTAAATGTGAAGAAAATGGACTTCCTCCATAATAAAATAAAATCCTTACGTTAATAAATGTCATATTGCTTACATTACACATTTATATACATTATATAAATGTAATATAATAGATATAATATAGTAACAAAAATATAATAGCAATGTAACCAATTAATTATATTTTTGTTACAATAGAAATATAATAGATTAGCAAAACAGAACCAATCTTCAACACACTAAGTATGGAAACAAGAGTAAGTCTTTACAAAAGATAAGTCTCCATCAGGATATAATCTGAAACTTCAATACATTGAACAAACAGGAATACACATAAGAGAATAGATTAAGTAATAAATATGTGACTAGTGTTGCTAAAACCCACCAGTTTTCTAAGCATTACACACACCCTGAGTCAATCTGGTTTCATTATAAGAACAATAACTCACATGCAATGTCACCGTGAAAAATTAAGATAAACTACCCATAGAATTTAGTTTCACTAATAGTGAGAATATTAATCATACATACAATATTAATAATTTGTGCTTTCACAAAGAAAGTTGAGGCAGTATTTCAATCCTACATTCTAGAATGCTTGTCAGGTCACAAGTTAAAACTTCTGAGATATTTCTTTGCAATTCAAATATTATTAGTGTTTTTCCAAAAGGCACCTCTATCTTTCCCCATTAAAAACTCTGCCAAATAAACAACAGTAAATTCCACATACTAGCAAGCAGTTCCATAATTATCAATTATAGTATTACTTCTCAGTACTAATTCAACCTATGGAGAATATGAACTTGCAGATGGAGCTTTATTTTATCACAAACCTATTCTGGATATCTCAGAGAAAGGAGTAAAATTTTTATGGAGAGTCTCATTTCCACTGTGCCGTAACTGAAGAATGTTTTCCTGCCTTCAACGACTGGTTTTAGGCCTTGAAAATTAACAGCCCTGTTTGACATAAATCAAGACAATCATTTTCACAATGATTCTTACTAAATTACATCTTTTGTCTCATTAAAACAAACTAGTAAATTCTACTCAATACTTACCTTGCACATCCTCTGTTTTCTTGGAATCTGACCATTAATCTCCCTCATTGTCCAAAGACAATTTATATGGTGATTAACTCTTACAGCATTTTCCCATCCTTTTCTTACCTCAGAAGGGAGATTCAGAATGTTTTTTATGTCCAAAAAGGAAGTAATTCAGCAGGTAGCATACCCAATTTTGGTCTATTTTGAAGCATTGTATTTAATCAAGAAAAAGTAACCTTTCACTCCCAAAACAGCATTTTTATCCTTTAATATACATGAACTTCTCACTTCTCTTCAAATTTAAGGGTTAATAACAATTCACAGCTACTCAGACTCCCTTATTTTCTCAGTTAATGTTTAATAGTTAACATAATTCACAATATGATATTTCCACATATAGATAAAGTTCAAGTCAAATACAAGTGCACTAAGGTGCACACTGGGAGGTTTGAAAAAACATTAACTTTGATCCTTCTTTAAATAGTGATAGCCATTACCAAAAAAACACATGCACATACATACAGAGAAAACACATTTCCTAAGAAGTCTGCAAATTGCAGCATAAACTCAAATGTTTCTTGCCTACTAATAAATTCTTTTGTGGTTTGGTAACAGAGGGAAGGTACTTGCAATAAGCTAAATTACTACAGGGACATAAATCAAAATAGTATTTCACCCTCTTCTACTTCACAAGCTACATTCACAGACACTCATCAGTTAAGTACTTCCAAACTTTCCAAAGGAAAATGCAACGGTAAATAATATTTCCTTGTTATTATCCTGTTTGTTTCATCAAGGCAGGAGGTGTAACTGACATTAAAACCACAAGAGACAAAGTCATTAGGACTCTTAATCATTATTTTTTCCCCTCCCTCAACAAACTCAGCTCTGAATGGACGCCGAGTGTCCAACTGACACTGATTCAACAGGAGAAGTTACAAGTGTGGCCTCTACAGCATTTTCATGCGCTTGTAGGTGAGGATGACCTGAAGTTTGACTTGCAGCTCCACAGGCTGCTGCTTCTGCTGCCTCCTAACAACAGGCTGAAGCCAAACAGATTCTCCTACAGAGCTGTTACGGCTCTGTAGAAAAGCATTAAGAAGAAAACCAAAGAGAAATATTAAAGATGACAAGCTGCTAAATGGACCCCCTTCCATTCCCTTCTGTCTCTCCAAAACCACACACAGCCTGTCATATGATTTGTCTCCTGCACATAAACGAGTGCAGACAGAAACACTAGGAAATACATATGGGGAAAAATTATCCTATAGGCAAACCAGCAAGATTAACAGTTGGAAGCATAAGTTCATGACAACAGGCAAAGGCATAAGCCTCAAATTGAAAAGGCTTCCATTTCCATTTTGAAAACTGTGCCATATCTGTGCACACTTGAAATAGTTTTAGTTAGACATAATGTCCCTGGAAAGGGGTGTAAAAGTACCACCCTCAGTACATGCTCTTAGTTTGAGATTAAGAGAAAGAACAACATATTTTTTTTACCAGTCTTCCACAGGCAGCAGTTCAACGTGCAGAGAAGGGAACTGAACCATTGGCTTCCAAAATTAACAGATTTTAAAGACCTTATGACTTCTGATCCAGAGTGCTCAGTAAGGAAAACAATTAATATTTTTTCCAACAGTACTGTAAGAACTTCAGTATATTTTTGTGTTTTTTGTGGTAGCTTCTTTTTCTTTTTTTCCTTTTTTTTTTTTTTTTCTTTTTGGTGACACTTAAAAAGTGTGCCCTAGCATAGAATCTCTATTACTAACCAAAATGTTTTCCCCTTTGCACATGGTTCAAGTATGAAAGCAGTACAAAACACAGAACAAATATTTAATTTCTTGAAATAACACTGATTGCTTCCCTTTCCAGAAAAGCATTAAGTGCTTGTGAATACATATCTTTTAAGAGATTAGATACTTCTATGTAAAATAAAGGGTTAGAGTTGCTAGGGCTTTTAAATGGCCACAATTATTTTAATTGCTTCAGAAACAGCACAATTACATTTTTGTTGTATAAAACTGCAGGTTGCACATATGACTCCAAGCTTTCCAGAAAAACATTTTTAGAGACAAACAGGCCCACATTCACTGCATTACTAACACATACAATGTTAGCAGCAAAGGGATAGTTAACTCTTACTGAGGTTTTCCATTGAAACCTTCTGCACTGATCACACTCAGTATTCTAAGACCTACATCTGTGACACTGAGATTTTCTACACTAGGTCTCACTTAAGATAGAGCTTGCTCTGTATGTCCAAAAGGAGGGCTGGAATGAAGTAATTGCTTCTGAAAAAAGTGAAGAAACAAGGAAAAAGGAGAAGTGCTTCCACTTTTTAAAAAGCAACTTTTAAAATTTAAATTAAAGTTTGAAACAACTGTCTTAATACAAATAGAAAGGAACCTAAATGCCCAGTGGTAACATTCGAGTGATGTGTACCAAGGGCTCTACTGAGGTCTTGCGAGACCCCATATGGAGAACTGCCTACAGTTCTGGTGTCCCCAACAGAAGGACATGGAGCTATTGGAGCACATCCAGAGGAAAGCCACAAAGGTGATAAGAGGCCTGAAGCAGCTCATTTATGAAGACAGGCTGGAAAAGTTGGGGCTGTTCTGTCTGGAGAAGAGGAGGCTGTGTAGAGAGACCTCACAGCAACCTTCCAGTACCTGAAGGGGGCCTACAGGGAAGCTGGAGAGGGACTCTTCATCAGGAACTGATAGGACAAGGAGTTATGGATGAAAACTGAAAAAGGCGAAACTTAAGTTAGAGATTAGGAAAAAATTTTTCACTGTGGGGGTGGTGAGACACTAAAACAGGTTGCCCAGAGAAGGTGTGAATGTCCCGACCCCGGGCTGTGTTCAAGGCCAGGTTGGATAAGGCCTTGAGCAACCTGGCCTGGTGGGAGGTGTCCCTGCCCATGGCAAGGAGTTGGGACTGCATCATCCTTAAGGCCCATTCCAACCCCTTGTTTATTATCTAACACAGCTACCTTCTAACTCAAGCAAAGAAAATTAAGCTGTTTACAGTTCTCTTGAAAACTGTGTCAGAACACAACAAGATTTAGTCTTTCCTGGAAGAGTTACATTTTAAAGGGAAGCTTTGCAACAAGTCATCTTTGCAGATGTCATTTTAGCTGACAGCTTTCTGGTAATTAATTCCTTGGCCCACATTGCTGTCTGTAGCTTAGATTTATTTCCCAGCTCACAGTGAACTAGATGCACCTAGATGAAGAAGTAAATACTATCCAAGAGACCAAGCATCCACAACAATACAGGTAAGTACGTAACACTGAGGAAATCTTTCTATAAGCATTCCATATTATATTCAGCTTCCCTCAGGAACCATCCTATACAACTAACTTTACTTTTTCTAGGTGGGTGAGTTCTTGTTCCTTGGGAAAAAGAGTACAAATCACTAGAAAACATGGATTACCTCACCTTTCCTGTTTGACTGGAACTTGTCAAGAAGCCAAAAACCAATTTACTCCCAGAAGGTGAACAAAACTAGCAAGAAACCACTCTATGACTCTTTAATCCCCAGTCATCTGCTGTGATCCTGGACGCTCTTTGCTCTCTCTACCTTTTACAATACTTCAGCTTCCTATAAATTTCCTTACTTATATTCCTAACTTTTCGCCCCTTCAGCACTATTTTCTCATTATCTGCACCCAGTAAAAGGTGACTAATTTGTATTCACACATTTATTTGACACTATACATTGAAGCACGTTCCCTTAATTTAGTCACTTACATATGTGACAATCCATTTTATTTGCAGGTAGCTCAGTCTCAGCACAGTCCAAAGTAAGCTTGTGTTTTGTCTTCAGACTCTTTCCTACTTGTACCTATTCCTTCCTACTTGTACTTACTACTATTTTCCCATTTTTCTGGCTGCTGTGAGTAGTTGCTGACCAGCACTCACTCAGGAGCACCTTAAAATTTTCATTTGCTCCTTACAAACATGGACAGACACTGTCCACCTTTTTCTTACTTATCTGTAATCAAAATATTGCCTAGAAATCCAGGACTAGCACACTTAACTGTTACCAGAATAAACAAGCTGTCCCTTATAACTCAAGGTTGACAAAAAAATACAAAACCCATACAGACAAACCACAAAGACAGCACTGCTGACTATTATTATGCTCAGTGGTCTTAGAATAACACCTATGAGTTGTCAAAATCCTTGTGGAAATTTGCAAAAGATATTCAAGGGGTAAAAAAAAAGGGAAAATATTAGTTTTGCAACAGACATACACAATACTCTTTCTGAAAAGAAAGAGCACTATGGGATAAAGGTCAAGATGTACTGACTGGATCATTAAGTGCACGTGCAGCTGCCAGTGAGAGACAAACAATCCTACAGCAAACAGAATAGTATAATACAAAGAAAGATAAGCAATGTATTTTTTCACGAACTAGGGGAGAAAGAGACAGTGAATGGACATATTAAGAATGCAAACATTACATGTATTATCTTTGCAGATCATTCTGAATGTTTATAAAATGAGCTTTTTCAGAGAAAAGAATACTGCAGCAACTAAAAAAAAAAAGGAGAACCTGGACAGTAGGAGCTGTAGGGACAAGAAAATGTAAGGTACTTACACTTGCTATGAAAGAAGAATCTTTAGATGAAGAAAGCTTTAGATGAAGATCTTATTAATGACTTTCAATCACACCCATTCAAAAATGTCACCCAGATTACAGGCCCAAGTGATGATCAGAAAGATGATGCTCACCAGAAGAGAGGTAAAGAGAATAGCTTAATGCCCAGTTCTGCTCAAGCTAATAGAAGATTATCAGGGGGGCAGAGATGTTAGCTGGACCAAAAGACAAGCTTGGACTAGAGGCTTTCACACAAACCTGGCAGCAGATGGTTCTCTGTGAACAAGGAAGTGCTTGGAAAAGTCATAGCAAGGAGAGACACAGCAAAGACAACTGAGCAAAGTACCAAGGACAGTGTGTTTTGAAACCTCTACAAGAAAGACTGGAGTGAAAGAGATTGAGCCATCTAAAGCAATAAAGATACTGCTGGAAAAAAAAAAAAAAAGAGAGAAAATAATGTTACAGTATCCCTGAGGGATGGACTTCCTCAAATCTATTATAACCCCAAGGCTGTAATTTATTGCCAATAGTGAGATATATGCACACATCTCATTTAGAGGTTAGTAACAAGTGTATTATTTGATGAACACTGGACACAGGCGTAAGATGTAGTTGAAGCTGACATTTCCCTCAAGGATTTACAGGCACTTGAGTGGGCACAGAAGCTAGAACAAGAAGTTTTGAGTCTTTTTGAGTTGTTCCTACTAGGACAAAAACAACTGCAAATCACACCACATAAAATTGCAATTCCATCTTCAGGAAAGAAATACAGTACTTGCATTAACACAACAGAAGATATTGTCTGAAGTATATATTAGGATACTTCAAGGAAGTGATTAAACACGTTCCCAACCTTTCAGGACTTAAAAGCCAGATAAAAAAATTAAATTAAAAAAAAATTAAAGAGGCTTAGGAGAAGCAACTGCATATGGAACACAACAGAAAAAGACAGCATCCCTTTCAAGGAGGGTTTCAAGAAATAAAATATGGCAAACCATCTGGATACAAGAGGGAGGTATACCAGATTCAATCTTAATGTACATCAGTTAACTGTAACCCTCTCTTCCATTTCTGTAGTCATGTTCTTTACATCATTTATGTTTTCTATTTGAAATATTATAAATACAGTAGGGGAGGTTAAATTTTATCTAAACCTAGATTTAAGCAAAAATAATTTCAAAGTAAACCTGAACACTAAGGACATGAAACAAGCTTATGAATGAGTCAAAAAAATTTCATATAGATGAATGCAAAAGTAACAAAAAAAAACCCCAAACAAACAAACAAACAAAAAAAAAAACCTTTGCCACCAGTATTCCCCCATCCCATCCCTTAATTCAAAACCTTTTTTGTTCCCATTTAATTTAGTAAAAAGATTGGCTTCAGCTTTTAGGCAAGCTCCCTGTAGATACAAGGAGGCTGGTGTAAGGTCTCCCCAAAGCCAGCTTTTCTCCAGGCCGAAGAAGCCCTGTTTGCCCAGCCTCCTTCATAGAAGTGCTCCACCTCACTGCTCTCTGCTGAACATGCTGCAGCTGATGGACACATTTCCTCTTTCAGTGCGTTCAAAACTGGCCACTGTATTCCTGAAGCAGTCTACTGAGTGCCAAGTAAAAGTGAACATTCACTTCCCCTAGTTTATGCTCCTGCTGGAATCACCTGGGTGATGTCAGCCTTCACTCCTGCCAAGATGCCCTGGCAGTTCATGCCTGGCTCCCAGTCAATCAGTCCCCAGCATGCATCATTCTAGAGCTTAGTCCACCCCGGGTGCAAGACAACTGTCCTTGCTGAATTCCCTGAAGTTCCTGCTGGTCCATTCCCTGGGCTGGCTGGGTTCCTCTGCATGGCAGCCCTCCAACTCCAGCAGGTCAACTGCACCCGTAGTTTGGTGTTCACAAGAGTTCACAAGACAGGAGTGTCTCCTCCTCCAGGTCACTGATAAAAGATATTAAATAATCTGGTCTAACAAGAAGAGCCCTGCAGGTCTGCTTGTACCCAAACTGCAGGATGGAAACCAAACATTAGGCACAACCTCTGAAGTTTAAAGATCCAACCATGTTTAACCAACCAGCCTGCAGGCTCCGTTCTTCATTTTCCCCATTCCTGGGATAGACTATCTCTGTGCTTAGAGCAAGTGGAATCTGCAAAAAGCCCTGATAAAGCAAGCTCAGACAAGGGAAGCTTCAGCAGTTTGGCAAGGGGCATGGCACAGTTCCCAGCTGGCACTGTAGGATGCTGCAGTCTACAGGATCTCCACCATTATCTAATTAAAAAAAAAAACCTTCTGTTTCTTCTCCTACCATATGTCTGTCTACAGAATACCTGAATTAACACAGTTTTTCCCCACAACCACACCACGGATGTTAGGACTTTCTGGCCAGGCAAAAGCCTAGGGAAAAAAAGGCATGTCTTATCAGAATATTTTCAATTGTTGGTATATAAAGCTACTTATAAATTATTCTCCTTTTATTCATAATCCTCCCTTGGCACTGAGAATTAAATGTACATTTAATATACCAATCCTTGGATCTCTTTAGAAAGACAAACATATTGAAGAGAATAAGTATCTGTTCAGAAAGTAATTTGGTATTTGAAGGTAGTTTTTGTGCTTTTTTATGATTTCTTCCTCTAACTACTATGACTATGAAAAGGTCATTTTAAAATTAATTAAAACAGCATGAACTTCTCCCTTCATGGCCCATATTTGAAGGGAGGGGAAAAAAAAGCCATAGTGTAATTTTCATTAAAATTAAGATATTCAGAAGCACCACTTTCCTAGAATATTATACAAACCCTTTACAGAGCTTTTTGGGTGGTTCTGGCATTTCCTTAGGTCATAATTTTACTTCCAGTATTGCAATTCTTAGAGTGACAGGCACATATTTTTTTTCCTATATCTGAAAGGATCAAAAGAGTCACCAGGTATAAGCAGTCACCCACACTCCCTTGATACATAAATGCTACAAACATGCTTTTCTTCACTGAGTCACTGCCTGTTCACACTTGGAACTGGAATGAGAGAACAACACACACAAGAGCAGTGACAGAGTGAAAAACACTACTCAGTATACAGTCACACCACCTAAAATACTACACAACCTGCTGCAAGGATGACACTGCTTGATAGCACTCAGATGAAGGTACTGTACATCTAATGTGACATTATCCTGAGGGGCACAGCTCCCAGTGGCCCTGCAGGACTAAACTGCTGTGTTTTATCACTTGAGAAATGGAGGGGCTTTTCAGAAATAAAGCCAGGGGAACAGACACTCAAACAAAAATTTTGTTATGTACAAACAGCAAGGTACAGCAACAGTGTGGACATTCAAGTGAAGCACAGGACAGTGAAACACACATCACATGTTTGACCAGACAGGGACAACATCACTAACTGAGGCCCCTTCCTTAGCTGATAACAAAAGCTAAGAGCAATATTCTGCTCCACATCTCCCTCTTTTCCAGTAATTAGTACCAAATTCCACCAGGATACTTACTTCAGAGATGACAACTCTTGTAAGATCTGTTTTCAAAAATTTCTGAAACGCATGCAATAAAGCATTTCAGAGAACAACTTAAAACACAATTTCCACATCTTTCAGTATCAATGACACCACTTAGATTAAATAAGGTATTTGCTGGTTTCTTACTCCCCTTTTTCTGTTGCTTCTTTTAGTAGCCTAAATGCTTAAAATAAGTTTAAAACAAAACCAAAAGCAAGCAAGCAACCAAAAAACCCCTCCAACACATTAAATGAAGTATATAAGTGAACAAAATACAGGTTATTATACATGCAAGGAACAAAAGGTTAACTTCTGACCCAGAAGATTGGATGGGAGAATATAACATTCTGCATACACTTTTAAAGCATGTTAACAAACACCAAAAAGAGAAGAAACTTTTCCTTGTTTATTGTTTTTTGCCTTACAAAAATCTGATCAACTGCTCCTCTCCAAAGCTTCACATACACAATAGCCTGTTTAACACTTGGGAAGAATTCTTTTCTTTGTTCCTATTTAGCTATCTAGTTTCAATTGAAGTATGTTGCTATTTTTAAGTCCCTCTTATCCCAAAAAAATAAATTTACTTTCTCTTTCCTATTTCCACCGAAGTAACTGAGATGGCCTGTTTTGTTGGTATTTTAGGTAAGCTTGATTTTCAATACAAATCTACACAATCACAACCATTCCATCTTTAGGTGGGGGCAAACATTTAAATGAAGTGAGGAATGCAGAATGACAGGCTATTTTGGTAAAACTTCAGAGATATATCTCCAAACTCCTATGTACAGGCAAAATCCTTATCCACTACAGATGCCAAATCAATCACATGTGGACTTCAAAATAAAAGGAATTCAGATGTAGCTTGATTTCCAAGAGCATTTTTACCATCTTGATGGTGGCAAGCTGCAGCAAGGGAAATTCCCACTGCCCATGCAGATACAATCTTCCAAGTAAAGGCAGGTTAAGCTCTGGCCCTACGAAGCAGTAGAATCAGCATTTTTGGACACAGCCAGAACTCAAATGCAAAAGGCTCAAGCAGCATGATCTAAGTCTGAGGTTAGCCCTGCTCTGAACCACTATCACAGCTTGCCATGCTTTGGGCTACAAACTGCAGAGGTCTCTTCTAATCTTAAGACTCAATCATCTATAAATACAGATTTTCTTACTTTTATTTAGCATTTGTTTTAAACACATTGCATATATCAAAGCACTGGTAAACTGAATAGAGCTTCAAAGTTCATGTCTGGCAGCCTCAGCTGCCAAGCTAATAAGCCCACTAAGACCAGCTAGGAAGTTCTGGAAAAATTATTATGAGTCTAGAACTATATCTCTGCATAACAAACTCTGACTTAAAACTTTTCTCTGAGACTCCAAGAGCTAAAGAGAAAAAAAAATCTTTTATTCTGCCTTAACATTTTATACTATCGCTTCACTACAACTGATAGCTGAAGGGTTAAACAAACAAAAAAAAATTTACATTAATAGGTGAACGTTACCAATGCCTCTCACATACATGCACATGGCAGTTTTATTAAAACTGTAATGCATTAAAAGTCCTCTCTCAGACCAATGGACTTTTACTGCTACAGACTCCTCACTGTTCCTCTGACTTACTTCCTCCCCCCTCTCCCAAACCAGAATCTGTTGGGAGATTAATGTCTGATAAATATGGCACCAGGAATATGAGAAGAGAGTGAGTAAATATTCTATCAAAAAGGAATTAAAATGAAAGAAGTTTATTTCCTAAATTCTCTTCTTGGGTTATTCAATTCCATCAGAAGTCTACAATAGCAATAACTTCCTAAAATGAAGACTATTTAGGTATTCATCTGCCTTTCACTATTAATATATTCAGTTCATGAGATTAAAAAAAAATCAGAAGAGTGCTTCTGTTTTGCCTGACAAGCAACTAATCCTTTAAGCTATGTTCACTGCTATGATCCGACTTGGAGACTGGCATTGTCTCAGAACAGTGGTGGTTACATAAATGTAAGCAGGCTTGGCTCTCTAACATTCAGCTTGCTGGTCTTTTCATTACAAGTGTGCATTTCCTGTTACCTCTCCTGAGGTAACACAGGCTATCAATAAAAGGGATGCTCTCACTCTCTCCCCTACGAGAGGGTCAGATCTAATAACCTACTATCACCAGATGAGTGGGTTTAACCTGGACCTATGGAAAAGCTTTGGGGGAATTTCTGGTAGATTACTGCTCCCTCAAATCACTCACTGGCTAATTCCTCTTGGAGCAGTCCTACTATAATGATGTGGAGACAAGTGGAGGGCAAGTATTACATGGTTAATTGTGTACAGACATAATTACTATATGGGAATGTAGAGGGAGAACCAGAGCTTACAGCAGTTTTTGTCTACTGTTCATGTGGAGATGTTCAAAATCCACCCGAATGTGTTCCTGCATAACCTGCACTAGGTGACCCTGCTTTGTGTCTGGGGGGTTGGACTAGATGATCTCCAGAGGTGCTTGGTTTGGCTGTCCACTTGCCAGGAACACAGATAAATGGACCATCTTGCAATCATCTTATATACTCTGGTTTTAGCTACAAAGCTTCCAGTGAGATTTTGAAGACAAGGGCTGGGGCAAAGGAGATTTTAAAAGCATAGATTTGAGGTCCTTGATCTTCCTAGAATAAGCCTCTGATGAACTGGGCCAATAAAGTTAAGCCAAAGCAAACCATGTACAAATGGCAGAGACTAGATGCAATTAATTCTCAAGTTCAGTTTATCCAACTCACATATGCATAAAAAAGCCCCAAGCATTTCAAGTATTTTGATACCATAGCTTGATTAGTAGTCCAGATGTACTCTATACAATACCAACAAATTCTTGTTTTAATTTCTCTTGCATATCTACACTTCGGAGAAACAGCAAAATGCTACTCCATCAAGCTGAACACAAACAGTGCTGCTGTTCTGAAAATATCAAAAATGAAGCTGGACAGGATAAATATCCACTGGGGTACTCAAACACAACATTGACTTGAGAGGTTCCATGCTTTTAAGGGGTACAAACATGTCTAGCTAACACGGTGATGAAGAATAAACAAACGAGGACCTCCACCTTTCCCAGCACAGCAGTCTCATCCTGACTGAACAGAGTGAGCCAATGTGAAAGGAGCTTTGCCGCTCTGAGTGATCAGACATAGCAGACAATTTATTTCAGGGAAATCCAAATCAGCAAGTACAGTGCATTGCCTCAGGTAGCTTCTTCAACTGACTTCTACTCAATTTTACTAAGGCATTATTCTGCAATTTAAAAAGGGCCAAAGTCCCGTGGAAGTCAGAAAATTAACTTCTAAAACTAAGTTTTAAAGCCAGCTCTAAATTGCAGTCAGCAAAAAACTTTTAATTCTAAGCCATTTTCTGCAATTCATTATTTTTTTCCTGAATAGAGGTTGTTTTGCTGCAAATTGAACAGCAGAACAGAATGATTACCTGACCTGCAATAACCTTCTTCCCAGGCTTTTGTAAATACTGACTTATTTCCTTGTCTGATCATCCCTTATATAAATTACAATCAAGTACACAAACAACATAACACTAAAATCTGCCAGGTCACCCTGACACCATTACAGAATAGATCTTTTTTATCGTGAAGACAACCCTCAAAATGAGAATGATTTCAGAGAATGACTTCAGCAAGCTCTAGTGGTCTGAATGACCATCCCAAATCACTCATGTAAAGGAAAATAAAGTTACAAAAAGCTGTATCATCTCACAGGGTCAGATAAAGCAAGGAGAGCGCTGGACAGATTAAGTGACCTCCACGTGGGCTGCATGTCAATAGGATTAGAGTGGACTTTGCCTGCCGCGAGCAAAGGCGTCCACATGCCTGGCAGAGGGGTCGCTGCTAAGGCAAGTCTCTTCCTGTGGGGCAGCTCCACACAGCAGTGGGAGAAGATGAAAGCACAAACCAGAGGAGTGCAGCAGGGGAAAGGTTTCAAATACATTCCTCAGCCAGAGACTAAATATAAGGAAGTGTCAGACAAGCTAGGGGAGTTTCAGATGAAAATAAAAAAGCTTTTTGTCAACTCACAGAAAGCCTACTGTGTTATTCTTAAATGCACGCCTCCATCCAGGCAACATTATAAAATGGACAGCTGGCTAAATCCATCCAGAAAAAAAAAATAAGCTTCTGGTGTATTTAACAGATGGTGACACAGGTTATGAAATTGGTCTTTGCTTCAGTCTACAAATATTATTTTTAACATAATTGAGATATAATATTTAAACAACCTTAGAATAATTCTCAGATGAAACAAAACTAAGCACTTCCTGAAGTGCATGTGTGTATAGATTATATCCTAGTCCACATTTCTGTTATCTGAGGAAAAAAAACCGTGCTCACGAAAGTGAGTAGTTTAGGGTGACTTTCTTATATCTAAATATTATATTGCTTAAAAAAAATTGCAAACAATTAAAATTTTCCCCTCATTCATATGGCTACCAAGTTGTTTTCTACATAGGTGTTCTGGAATGCAATGCCATGAAACAACATTCAGTTTTCAAAGAGAAAAGAGTAGAGCTGTTATCTTTGTTTTATATCACAAGATTTCAGGAGAAAAAGAGGTTTGTTTTTTATAAATAACAAAGCTCATTCCCTTCTATTCCTTCATAAATCAAAGTCTTAACCTTTTCACATGGTATAGGAAAAAATGAAGGTATCCTCTCAAAAAAATATTGGTTTAAATTAGGGTTTTTTCTTAAACTTGCAAATAAACATCTTCAATCCTGTGAACTTAATCACCAAATTTAATGCCACAAAAAACAAGCTTTAGTAGCACAGCCCCACATTTCATCAATTTGAAAAGAAAGCAAAACACAGAACATAACTACTTAACTGCAATTCTTTATTCTAATGTTTAAAACTTTTATTTTCACATGTCTCAGTAATAAATTTGCTGATTTACAGTGACTTGACCATCTTTGAAAAAGAAAAGTGAATACATACTAGGGGACGTTTAGATTGGATTTCAGAAAAAAATTCTTCACTGAAAGTGTTGTCAAGCACTGGAACAGGCTGCCCAGAAAAGTGGTGGAGTCACCATCCCTGGTGGTATCTAAAAGCCGTGTAGATGTGGCACTGAGGGACAAGGTTTAGGGCGGCTTTAGCAGCGCTGGGTTACCAGCTGGACTTGACCTTACAGGTCTTCTTCAACTTAATGTATTCCATGATTCTGTAATTATTAGACTTCCAAAATTCAAATACCTATCACTACAGGTTGGGCAGTCAATTCTCCCTAAATATGTACCATGCTGATGCCACAAATGTGCAAGCTACTTACTCCAGAGCCCACATCAATTATATAGGCTGACCTCTCCAATATGGGTGAAACATTCTCCTCACATTAAAATTAAACCCTAAAATTTAACATATAATAAAATACTGTGCACATTCTATTAACAGACACGTAACTCCCAAACATAAAATAATTTATTCACCATCAATCTTCAAAGAGAAGGAAGTAAAATTAAACATAGACATACTTGTGCAGAGATTTGGCAGCTTAATGCTTTCCAAAGCATGGAAGCCCAGAACTATGTCACAGCTTTACCTTACAGATCATTTTTAGCTTTGGTTGAACAATAAAAAAGTCATTTAAACAAATCTGCCTGCATTCAACAATTATGATACACTCATCCTCAAACAGAAGCTGTATGTGTAACAGCCCATGTATCCACAAGAGAAAAGGGATGGATTTGAACAAATATATTTGTGGGCTGATAGTTCTTTGCTCCATTGTAATTCAAAATTATTAAAAAAAACAAATATACCTGACTCTTCAGGTCAAGTATTATTTCCAGGCTTCTCAATCTACAAATTCTTTGTCAATTTTTCATTGACCTCTTAGTAATGGAATCTGGCCATGCAAAAGAAGTCTGCTAGAAACAAAACTACAAAGTTTACTTTTGTCAAAGGAATGAAGAGTATATTTGGATATATAACTATTTACACAGTTACCATGTAAAGATTCCTCTACATGAAGTTTCTCACAACATGAAGAAGTGTATAAGCAAAGTAACCTCCATGACAATTTATACTGGAAAGGTCTCATTTATGACCATTAGATTTCTACCTCAACTTAAAAAAGCAAAGCATAACCAGCAACAACAAAAACACAACAAAAAACACCACATATACAAAACCTATATTTCAAAACTTCAATTCAGACAGAAGTGCTAATATGAAACACACCAGATAGGCTTCACTCAATCTGTAAATCAATCTTTAGCAGTACACAGATATCAAAAACTGCCTTCTAAAATATAAATGGAAAACATATTCATCAAAATATAAGTGTGAAATTATTCCAGTATCCAACTGGAGAAATTGCATTGAATTCCTAGGGCAATGATAACAAATCTCCCTGCATTTATATCTTACATAATGCCAAAGAATCCTCATTATTTAATTATGTAAGCATAATTTTTCAACCCACTCATATTAATTTCTGCTCTGAGGATATGAAATATCTTGCAAACATTTCAGGCCAAATGTCAAGAGAGACCTGTCAAGCTTCAAGCAGCAAGCCTCTTTCTTTTAATCTAATACAATACAAAAACCCCCAAACCAATCCATATCTTTCTTTGCAAGATTCCATTATAAAAAGTTGAGTTATTAAAGCAATTTAGCAATGGTATAGGCAGTGATCTCTCTCTCCTACTCCACAGGTGTGATTACACACCTAAGCAAAAGCACACCACATTTCTGCTGTGATTTTTAGAACACACTATTCGAGTCCAACTTTATGTAACAGATAATGATGAGAATGGATAATGCTCTTTAAATTTTTTCAGAATTACCCCAAATTAAATTAACCCATTATTCATTTGTTTGATAACTTAGATTACTTTTAAATTTACTGTGATAACATGTATAAAATTCCTTTTTCTCCTTTTTAACAGGCTGTATGCAACAGCTTAGGTGGGATCATGCTTAGCAAAGATCTGCAGCCACACTGTACCTACTTCACCACTACAAGCAGCTGTACAATATCTCGATGTTGTTGTAATTAAGAGAAGATCTGCTACACTCAAATGGCAGCAATGTATTTTGAAACCCAGAAAAGTCTCTTTCTTTTGGAGTGTTCCCATCAGTAGATGTGAGAGTTTTCTGTAGGAAATAACAAAGTTGGTAGAACTGTGATTACCAGCAAATTGAACCATTTAACAATTTTGAAACACTACTTAATGAATTTAAGCCAGGAAAAGCCAACCTACCAAAAACCAGTATAAAATGATGGGAAATGAGGTTTTACAAAGCCCCAACAGCTCAAAAGAATCACCTAAAAATATACATCAAGTGCTATTTCCAGGTGTCATGAAATATTCCCTTTGTCCAGAGCAGCTGCATCTCCTGCAGGGCATGGGTCTCCTGCAGCTCACGTGTCATTGCTGCCTGCCCTTTTTGGCCATCCTGAGAATGCTGGCATGTGCACACTGGCACTGGATGCCATGTTTAGGCAACTGAATCATGTGCTTGAAGCTTTATTGCTGTAAAGCCTGTATTTGGTAAGGTAAGATTTACTTTTGCCAAAAGGTGAGATAATGTTTACATGGACATTTCTCAACAGCTTTTCCACCCAGCAAAGTAACACACACTGCTTTTCTATCTCCACTCAGGAGCAATACTGCAAATACAAATATTAAGTGATGGATTTGGATATGTTTGTGTCTGGAAGGCAGGGGAACAGCAAGGGTGTTCTTCATCAGAAACCTGTTATCATTTGACACACTAATAGCTTAATTAAATGGAATTTAATCACTCCAAGTACAACCTATGCATGGTAAGAGAAATTCATTATAATTCCTTGACTGTTTCTTGCAGCCCATTGTGCTTGTACAGCAAATTACTGTCCATAAATAAGTCTGATGGCTTTGACACTGATATGTTCAGTGTCTGTACCTTTATCACTACACGATTGTGTAAGCACAATTTGTCTTTCCTTTTAAGTCCTTTCAGCTGCTACCACCACCCATCCTACAAACTGCTATACTACTCCAAAATGCCTACACTGACAAGTGAATGCCATCTTATCCAGCCACCCAGCAAGAACTACTTTGAAGCAATTCAAAAGACTTCTCTTCCCTATCCCAATGGCTCCACTCTGGGGGGGGTTAGCCAATACAGCTTCCAACAGAGCCCCACAAAATAACTGCTGGCTTTATCCAAAAGTTAAACACAGGACAAAAAGACAAGACTACTCTATTTTTGGATTTTGAGTAAGGGATTTCTGTATAGAAAATTTTAAACTGCTACAACAAAGAGCTATGGGTCTTCCTAAAAACTGGATCCCTTTTTTTGGAACATGCTACAATCCAATTTTACAAGAAAATCTATGATGTGATAGAAAACACAGCAGAAAATGCTGTGCTCATTCAAGTATAATTCTCTATGTTCCATTTCCTGCAAAACAACACCTAGTCAAAGAAAACAAAAAAACAACTTCAAAACTGTACTTCAAATGGTATTCATTTCTATATGTTAAGAATTACAAGATAAAACAAGAAGTTTCTTTTTTTTTCCCCTTTCCTGAAGAGAACAGTAAAGGGGAACAAAATCACCTCCAAACCACAAGTTCATTATAAATAAAATTCATAACCTGGGACACTTATTTAAGCATCAAAGTCAGGACAAACATGCAGGAGCAGAATCAAGTATGAAAGGCAGCAAACTATTTACCTACACTCTGCCTTATCTGGCACTGCTCAGCACACTGAATTATTCACTTTGGTGCTTGTCTGTTGGTTGTGGGCTTTTCTAAAGCTGACTTTGAAACTTACCAAGCAGCACATTTGGAGATAAACGCACTGACTGATAATCATATAATAATTCTGTGCTCTATGCTTAGGGCAAGCTGTCTTTCCTACATTTCATTTCCTGAAAAAAAATTAATACAGAATTTATTGGAGATAATTTAAGAATAAAACTAAATCCCTGTGTCCTTGAACACTGGGAACTACTCTGGATTTTTTTTCTTCTCCTGAGATTGTTCCAGATTTAAACTGAGGGAATGCTATTTAAAAAGTAGGAACATGAAAATTGGCAGATATATTAAGTTAATATTTGACAATCAAGAGCTCAGAATTACTACTTTATTGAAAGATCAACAAAAACACATCAACAAATCACGTGATTCTCAAATAGCAAGAATGGAAAGAAATAATAACAAAACCCTAAAAACCAGCTTCCCCATATGCATTAGCGTCAAAACTTGCTTTTTACAACTCATTAACAAATACAGTTACAACCTTTCTCCAAATGTTCTTGGGAGCATTTCTCAATGCATAAATATTTCATTGTCATTTGCCTGATTTTAATTAATTCACTCTGCACAAGTCTTTTGAAATAAACCCTTCACATCAGCACAGAGCATGCTGGCTTACCTGAAATGCTGGTAAAGTCGTGCTCTGCACAACCAAGATTGACAGGCACAGAAGATGCACCAGAGCAAAGCTGGCTTGAGAAATTTCAACAGAATTTGACTAAAATAAGAAATGTCATTAAAAAAAAAAAAACATAAGAAAGTCTAGATCTTGTTTGATCAAGACTTTGAATTTTGTTTGACTCACTCCAATTCAAACAGTAAGATTTTATTCCGTGCAGCTCTGCTACAGTTATCTAGCATAAAAGTATATTTGAGTGAAACTACATTTCCACAACATCCACCATTCTTTATAAGTAATAACCTTCTTCCCAAAAAATAGATGGATTTTTATTAAGTACTTGTTAAGAAGACTAGTATCACAGGAAGGCTGAAGATTAGGATTTATCTTCCAAGAAAAGTTTGAACGGTGCAGGGAGATAAGACGCTGATCCAGTCTCTGAACAATGAGGAGGCACAAAAGCACATGATTCCGGAAGGAGACAATTAAGCATTTACACCACAGGATGGATAAATATTGTTGAACAATTTAGGACCAGTTGTACTTCATTTAGCAAGTCGAGGGAGTTCCCCCAATATGGGGTTGCCATGTATGACACAGCACTGTGGTACATACACCACACTCACAGCAGCCAAACACACAAGATAAAACTGAAGGCCACAAAATCTGTACTGAAAGACAATCTAAGCTTAAAAATGCCAGGCTCTTTGCAGAGAGATATTTCAGTCCTCAAAGTTAATTCTGGGACAGTTACAGCTGCACTTCTGGTGTCCACCCCCACCAAAAGTTTGCCCTTAAAAACTTTCCACTCCTTATTCCTGCAGTTAAGTGCAAGGAGCACATATGCTGGGATCATCAAGTGCCTGCATGAGAATGCTGGAACAAGAAGTATCGAACAACTGCACTGCAGGCCTCTGTAGGGACTTCCCTGGCTATCCCTTGAACCACCTTCTCCCTTCCTAGTGAGAAGAAGCAAGTAAAAACTTTTCCTCTCCAAATTAAAACAATTTTGCAAATACCTGCTGCCACTTTCACCAGAGCCCTCACCACAACCTTGCTCACAGTTTATCAATCATTCCACCCACTATGATAGCTACTTTGAACCTCCAAATAATTTCTAACATATGTAATTTGGAGGGAAAAAAAAAAAAAGTATCCATTTGCAGACTTACATGAAATCCTGATTTATCCAGAAATATACTGGCCAGACGCAGTAAGCAGACAGAAATCAAACCCAGTTGCAGTTTCTCTTTATTAAGAGCTCCTAGCTATCTTGTCATTAGTTATGAAAATGAGATCCTCAAAACAGAGTCAAATATCTCAGTAACAAACTGTTGTCTTGGTGCCAGACCTAACCTATTGCACTCAAAAACCTCAGTCTTATGTCTAGAACACTAGAAATACCCACCAGCATAATCTCTTTTTTTGAGATAAAGGCTTCCCTTCCTAATTTCTTGAGATTGAAATGAACTTGCAAAGAGCTGACCTTACAAAAAATACTTGACATGACTTTAAATTATACAAGTGGTCTCTAAAACACCTTTACTTGGAAATCCACAGCATGAAGCAAACACATTACAGCACATTTTGGTACAAAATCTTTGAATATTCATGTCAAACATTACTGTAATATGGTTAGTGGAAGTTACTAATTTTGTGTTGGGACCTCATGTTAACATCATTACCACTGAATCATATGGACTTAGCAAATGTGGATTTATTCCCTACATGTAAAATATTTTAATAAAGCTTTTTGCAAGTTTGGGGTTGATTGCCAAAAAAATACCTATATAAGTACGCAAAGAGTATAAATCACTAAAACCTGCAAGTCCAATAGAGTTTGCTTGCATCATCCAGATCAACCACTGGATTCAGAAGTGAGAGCTAAGCTTTGACTGTCACAACACACAACCGTTATGATGCCCAGATTAAAAATAAATTCACAGGCAAAATAACATAAATATTCACATATGCCCTAAGTAATGTGTTGTGCATCAAATACAACCACCAAGCACTATTTCAAAAATTAACTTTATTTTGACGTTACTGCCTATAAAAATAAGAAACCTATAAATAAAAGAAAATACTGCAATCAGGTATTCCAGACCTTAAAAGCACACAAAGGCTTCTAGTTACTTTCTTATAGTATATAAAAGCTAAGCATGCCTAAAAACTCTAGCACAATATTTAATCTTCAAAGAAATACTGAAAAGAAATGTTGTTTTAGAAGAACTATTTTATATAATGTAATTTATAGTAAGTTTTCTGAGACCTACTAGTATATGCCACAAATATTTACATTTAGATTGGCACTAATCTACTTTCAAGAAGAGAATCCTGAATTTACAACCTCAGCTACGAAAGATTTTTGACTAGCACTGCACTTCACTTTTTTATCACTATTCCATCACTATTCCATTATTTGTCTATGTTAAAAACATATGTCAGATTCTGGGGACAGATTAGGTAGTACCATCTAGAGCATATATTAAGTATCAGAAACAGATTATGGTGATGTGGATCTCTGCCAAACCACAAAGCATTACAACATCACAATTTTGCTGAGGAGACACCAACAATGCTACAGTATATGGCTGCAAAGTACTGTTCTTTTTAAGATGAAATACACTCTTCTTTTCAGTCTCAAAGAAGAACAGACATAGCTTCCTTCTATTTATTTTGAAATTGATATCCCATTTTTATCAGGTGCTGGAGATAATTTCTTATGCAACATAAAACACCTAATACTGCATAAAGAAGAACACAGAAGAGCTTAGAGAAAAACTCAGGACTACAAAAAAAGGGAAGGGAAAAGGGAAAAGGGAAAAGGGAAAAGGGAAAAGGGAAAAGGGAAAAGGGAAAAGGGAAAAGGGAAAAGGGAAAAGGGAAAAGGGAAAAGGGAAAAGGGAAAAGGGAAAAGGGAAAAGGGAAAAGGGAAAAGGGAAAAGGGAAAAGGGAAAAGGGAAAAGGGAAAAGGAGGAGCTTAGCTTTCATTTCCAACCAAACTGTCCATAGAGTCACAGACTAAAATCCAGACCCTCAGCTGCAGCTAAAGAGCACTCCAGGATAAGACCACCTTTGTTCCTCAGCAGTGGTCCAAGCCCTTGACATAAATCATACCAGCCCTGAGAGAGACTGAAACCACCACAGCAGATAGACACCAACACAAACAATTCCAGTCTGTACTCCTTATGTGAACTCCAAGGATCATTTTGGCACCTCCATCCCACTAAGGCACAGAATTCTTGTTAGGCAGTAGTAAAACAAACCTACCAAACTCCCCGACAGAATCTCTGGTTTTACTTGGCCAATTTCTATGGGATACATAAAACTCAAGGAGTTTCTTGCTTGCTTCTGTCTCCATAACGACAGTGTCATGGAATAAAGTCTCAGCTAAACTCTGCCACAAGCCTTCCATTTGACTCTAAACTGAATCTCTCAACTAATTTTAAGAAAGCAGCCAAACCAAAACAAACCCACAAATGTAATCCTGTCACTGGCAAGCTATTTTCAAATTTCTTTACAGAAAGTAAGGAAAAAACTCCAAGACGCTGATGGCAATGTCAGAATTGTGCAATCTGCCAAATCTTCATTTTACACTAAGTTTCTATCTGTGGAAAATGTACATTATTTTTTTAAATCACATTTTACCATACGTGCAGGGTCTTACTACAAATTGAGAGTAGGCCTTCACTGCGGATGGTATACAAGCAGCTATAAATTTATCCTCTGTCAAGGAGCTAAACACAATCCCAGTTAGTGACCACAAAATACACCAAATTTCCACAAACATATAAGAGCTGTCAGCTGCAACATTAAAGTATTTCTGCAGAACTATACTTCTCAGGCTCAACAAATGTACAAATAAAAAGGTCTTAACTTTTTCTTTAAGTATTGCTCTCAAAACCAAGCAGACCTCCTAAATAATTTATCTAGATTGTTAGAAAGCTTTTAGAGCAACTTTTCTCCCACTTCAAATTTCTTTTCAGATATTGAAGTGCATTGACATGCTGTTCGTTTTCCAAAGTTTTTGAAATGAAAACATCACAGTCATATTCCTTTAATAATTACAATGAGCTTAAGTTTACCCATGCAAAATCGTGTCAGGAAAGGCTTGCAAAATAGTAGGCTCAATTAATGGCTGCAAAAACAGACTCACTGTGAAAAAAATACTGATCAGCAGCAATGTCTTCCACCATATTCAGAATAAGAAATAACCAACCTAGTGGATCCAATACTGTACTCGGAAGAGACTGAAAATAAGCTGAATTCTCTCTTTTACATAAAACCACAAGAATGATTAGTCACATTCCAGTTATTTCTGGATTCCTGCAAGCTAGTGTAGCACTCGCAGGCTGAGTCAGAACTGAGGTCTCCATTCTGCTCACTATTGCATAAGCAGATATAGAGACATATCCAAAAGTTTACATTCTGAGTTTTACTGAGTAACAAAGCTCACTGACCAGAAGGATAAAACAAGTAAATCCCACTGATTACAAATACCGTGGCCATGGCTTTCAACACTCACAAAAGTTATACCTAGGAGGAACTCTCAACTAAAAAAAGTAGTAAAGCATGCCTTTAGTCATTTTGCTCAAAGTATCATGAAAGTATTTCTTCCCAAGACCGCTGCAAGGACCTCGTTCAGAAAGCCTAAGTTCCCACTGCAGCCTTAAGCCAAACCAAGGAAGTGAGAGATGGGCTTTGAACGATCGAAAGTTTAGATTAAGATATGCACAAAGCAGTCACAAGCCCCACGGTGAAACACTGACTACAGATACCTGACATTATCCCTAATTCCACATCTGAGGGGTGTAACTTGTTCCCATTCAGGCCCTGACTGACCTGTCCAGTTACCAGATGATGTCTGCTATTTTTGTAACTTGCAGAATTGAGCATTCCTGCTGTAGATATTACTGCTTTCCTACACTCACATATACTCAACATTTGTCTTTTGTCTGTCAGTCCTGCTGGAACCTGCCAGCAGCTACTTTCCAGCATTCCCAACGTGGGAGGAGTTAAATCTCCTTCAGTATACATTCCCTCCAGTATTTCATGAAGTTAGACAACAAAAGCAGAAAGAAATCAATTCAGGTAATGGCAACAACAAGGGTGGGTGGCAGGAAGGAAGGAACACTTTATAGCATCAGCCTACACTTCTATCTGTAGTATAGAGCTGCACCACAGCCCAGAGTAAGGATCAATCCAACCACAGCTTACAGCTGCTCTTCCCCAAAGAAAAGGAGATGACAAACATTGTTTCAGAATATGTCTGATGTGTTAATATGTTACAAAGTTTCTCCTACAGTGTCATACCTAAAAATGTCAGTGGTTGCTAAGATGTTTCTTTTTGGTCATTAGATACATTTTTAATCTGTGAAACAAAACAAAAAGGTGGGTGAGAGAAACGATAAATACAAATCATTTCGGAGTACACCCAAATATATACACACTGAGGATGAGCTTTAGTAAGTTTATCCCTGGCCACTGCTTCAAATAATAAAGAAAGATTCTTCATTTCATTACAAGCACTGCAATATGCTACAGAGGCTCAACTGGCTTATATATTGGCTCAATACATAAGGAGTCAGAAAGAAGCTTCTCCAAGCTCTTCTTTCTAACACAGATTTCACCTCCAATTCTTTCTCCAAGAGAAGAAAAACAAACCCAAAACAAACAGTGAGAATGACAAAAGATAGGCTACTAATTTCTGTTATAATCAGCAAACAACTGTGGAAAAAAAAAATCAAAAAAGGGAAGGAAAAAAATACCCATACAGAAAAACTCAATTAGCTATTTTTATTACAGAATGTAATGAATTAGAACTTTCAACATGTGGGGGATACAAAAATACAGAGAAGTAATCATACTTCTATTGCTACAAAAAACATAAGGGACTGACTTCAGCCTGTTATGCACAAAGGCCACTAGGACTACAATAATTTTCAAAACCACAAAAAGGATCCACTGAAGGCAAAAGGAAAAGCAGTTAAAAGAGAAGAACAGAGATGCAGGACTTCTCACATTTTGTTCTGATACATTAAAGTGCTATAGTGAACAAATTATTTTCTATGTTCCAAGTGTGTTATAATGCTACTACACCAATTATTCTTAAATGAAATAATTTTTAAAACTGAATGATGGACAACTAAACTCAGATGCCATACAAGCAACTACTCCTTTAAGCCTCCCATATCTGAACCTTATTCTTGGATGCCAAAATTCCCTTACTGATGATGTAGCATCAGTTTCTGTCCATCCTTTTCCACTGTTACCCTACATTAATATGTATTAGAAACAAAGTCCTTATATATGTTCAACTATTCATCAACATTCTATATTAAATTTTCCTAAAGAAGAAGATGCACATATAGATTTCCACTAAAGATGTTAACTCTAACAAGCAGTGAACTGAGCAGGGTTTCTATTTGTTTTTCTTCTTCCACCTACTGCCCCCTTTTAACATTGGCCACATATAACCATACACTTCATGCTCTTCTATGTCTGCAAATGTCTCGCATCAAACATTCAGTTTTCTTAAAAATAATCTCTCCCATACCACCTACATCTCTTAAGTATAGCACATAGATTGAAGAGCTGTGCACATTAAAATGAAAACCTTTAATTGTTTGGTAGTTTCCAACATCTTGCTGTTTACCAAATGCAGAAAAACCCAACAAACCAACAAGAAAGCAAACCAACAATAAAAACCACGCTATGAGCCAAAAGCATCACCCTCTGTTACTGCTCAGACAGAAAAGGAATTGGATCTCCTAGAGGGCATGCAAAGAACTGCCCAGAAAGAAAGTGTTGGCAGAGCCTTTTCATACCGACATAAAACACATGGACTACAGGAAACGGTGGACACTGACTTTTTTAGTCATTTAGGCAGGCAGCTTTCTGGGGACTCCTAAAATCCCTGAAGAATTCTGTCTGTCAGAAGAAGTATCACAGGTGCACAGAATACAGAGACGAAGCTTCCCAGATTCTGATAACACCACTGAAATAAAGGGGATTATTCAATTGAGTAAGAACTTCTTGACTGAGTGTAAGTTTTTCATAGCTTCCTTTAAAATTGTCAGCTAGAGTGTTTAAATAAATATCAAACCATTTTCTTTTTGTGAACTCAAAAAGCCAGTGTGATTAATTTCACACATCCAGAAACCACTGCATGTCTATTTATCATTACAAAAGAAACACAACTTGCAAATAGCCCCGCTGTTATTCACAGTCAAACTCTAACTGCTACCAAATGGTAAAACTGATAAATTACCTGATTAAATTACTGAACATAATCAGAGATGCCCTGCTGCCACTACAGTCATCAGTGCATATGTGAAAAATTGAGCAAAATTAGGCTCTAGATATGCAGTTTAGTCTTCAAGAACTGCCCCAGACACATCTAGTCTTAATAAAGTTAATGAAACTACTCAGGTAGAGAGGTCAGTATTAGCAGGTTTCATTCCAGGAGTGGAGTTTTAAGCTGTTGCTTAAGGAATAATGCTAAGCAATAAGGAAACATTGTTAAGAAATAAAGCACCACAAACTTACAACACTGGGAATGTGGTGTGTCACTATCCAATTTATTAGTGGAATGCAAATGATAAAGTACTGCCTTAATTATTTAGGAAGTGATGTTGAAATGGTTAGCTGGTAAAAACTGCAGTAGTTCTGGAAACAAGTCAATGTCAGAGAACAGGAGACTGGGTCAAATTATGTCTACAGAGAAATCCAAAGCTTACTGGAAATCAGATAATTTACTATTAATTTATGTATAGCAGATCATTCTCAGAGGTGGGACAGGAAGACAAATTAACGCATTTTTAAGAAGCAGCAATTATAATATTACTATTATTATTATTATGAGCAGGTTAATTTGTGAATCTGACATAAACAGTTTCAAACATTATTATTATAATACTTATGTAATTCATAGCAGATTTACTAAGTATAATGGAGTCTTCAAAAAATGACACTCCATCACACTGCTGCCAGCTCCTACAGAAATGGGAAATCAATTTTCTGCAAATGCAAATTACACAGTGGGTGGGTAAGAGAAATGCAAACTGCAAAATCCTACACTAAATAAAAACATATATAAACATGGTGACAGCCTGGTAAGGCCTCCTCTTCAAATAGCTAAGGAATGGCAATCCCATTTTCCTTCTTGAACAAACTCCTTTCAAATATGGAGGATGTCAACAAAAGGAGACCAAAAATGAGTTTTCAAGCAATCTTTTCATAAAGTAATATTTATTAGTTGCAATTAATAACTGGAATTTCCACAGCACACTTCAAACTTTCAAAGAGAAACTGCATCTAATAACGCAGACACTGAGAGAAAAATGATCCCATGACAGGCCAGAAAATATCTATTTATTTAGTTAAATTCTACCGACATTGGAAACATCTTCATTCAAATGTTTTTGTAATGACTCAGTATTTAAACATCACTATGTATAACAAGCTTCTTCCTGATTTGAATAAACAGAGCAGCATTAGGCCCAGCTACCCCCAGCAGCGGTATTCTCATTACACTGTAACAACACAAGGAAATAGTTTTCGTAGAAAAAATTGTATTTTGCCTATCTTAAAATCTGTGTACTTTGTAGCAAATGTCAAGCATTACAAGCCTAGTGGCAGCAGCGGGACTCCCGGGCAGGCAGGCCCTAGGAGGAGCACGGAGGTGGCAGCTCAGCCCAGGGTGACAGGGAGGAGGAGTGTGTTTCATGTCACAGTCAAGGGACTCCTCCAGGCAACTTAAAAAGCAGCACTAAGAGATTTGCACCTAATCCTCCACGGCCCAGGCGAGGATTTCTGTGATATAACGCTAGACAGCCACGTGCAGGAGAGAAGGGGGATCAAAAGGCTCTTACAGTCAGAGAGAGAGAGAGACACACTAAAAAGAAATACGTGAAAACTGATAGCTGGGGAGCTGATTGCCTCTGAGTTTAAATCCCTTCATCACTCTTTTCATCCAGGGGAGGCAAAATTTATTTATAGTATTTGAGAAAGCAGGGGAAAGAAAAGAAAAAAACCTGTAAGCTTATAACTTGCTGTTTGATCATCCCCTGTACCTTACTGTTTCTGCTTTTTTTTTTGGTCAAAATTCACTCCTTGTGACTGTTGTACAAAAGCTGTGAAGGAAATACAGAAAACAAGCAACTAAACAGATACCATTATTTCAACAGCCCAGTTGCCATACATATCCCAATTAACTGTACATCAATGACTTAAGCAAGGGCTACTCAGTTTTATTGCTCTCACTGCCGGGGCAGGTTGTACCCACAACACAGAACTTCATCCTGAAATTTAAAAAAAACCCAAAAGCATAGACAAGTCCTCTGCTTTTGGGGAGGTAATAAAAAGTACCTTTAAATGTGAACAGCCATGTGGAAATAAGTGAAAATATTCTGCTGCAAGAATAAAGAATTAACATACCAAACTGCAGCTACAAGTTCGTGGGTTTTTTTTTCCAATTAAGTGACTTATGAAAATATATCTTGATTTATGAAAATACATACAAACGGAGAAAGTCGTGCTGAACGGAAGATTACCTCGCAGACCTGACTCACCCTACCTCCTCAAGATCTGCTATACCTTCCTGATTAAAATGTACCAAGCCGAGTATCCAATACAAGCTGAAGTACAGTCCGCCATAAGAAGTACTAGGAGTGCCCTTGAAAAATGTCCAGATTGCAGCTAGTGCACAAAGGACCTCGCCATGAAAATAAAGCGCATGAAAATTTCTCTCTTGCTCTTGAGCCGGCAGCAAGTGAAGAGATTAACTTCCCATCAACATCGGAAGACAAAGCGTTGTCAAGACACAAGCCAAGTTTAAAAGGTTTAGAAAGAGACAAAAGGGAAAAAAAAAAGAAAGAAAGAAATGGGTCGAGCAATTAATCCCGATTACTCTGCTTCGTATTTATCTTCCCCCAAAAAATGCTCGACGGAGCTGAAGAGCAGTGCTACACGACCCAAGTGGGATCACTCAGGTACTGACTGCCATAGGTAAGGGAGCCTGGCATCCCCCTTCCCTCGCTACACGGGAGGCGACGCTGCAGATCACCCACTCCATCACCAAAAAGCGAAGCAGAACCAGCATTTGGAGCGGGAGGGGGAAGGTAATTAACTGGGAACTTTATGTTCCTTAAATATGTAACCAAGACCTTTTCTTTCTTCCCACGCCCCTCTTATTTCCATGTTCTCTGTCAAAACCAGGCTGAAATAAACGTTATTCTATAATACAACTATTAAATAAGCAGTAAAACACTCACCATATCAGCTGGAACGCTGCTGGACATTTTGATGTTACCCTAAATGGCTTAAAATCAACTTTAAAAAAAAAAAAAAGGCAAAAAAAAGAAAAAAGCAGCAGCACCAAGAGCAGCCCGCCGGAGATCTTCAAGATGCAAAACCGGTGTCAGTATCGGAGGCAGCAGCTTCCACGTCCCCTACGCGAAAGAGGTGCCCGATAAGCAGTGGGAAAGGCGACCGGCTGAGGAGCAGGAATATCCAGGGGCAGCGGTGCCGGGCTGGACCGGAGGAGCCAGCGGGAGACCAGAGATGGCAGCAGATCCCTGTCAGCGGCAGCGGCACCAGCGGTGCCAGGTAGACCAGGCAGCAGGACTACACCGCCACATGAGCTGCGTGCGGGCTTTTTCCCCCCTTCTCGCCCTCTGCCTTCTCTCCCAGCCTCGACAAATGACGACGGGATGATTCACACGGGATAATAGTGCGTCCAAGTCACCTCCTCAGTCGGCGCAGGCGACCCGGGCGCGCAGGCAGGACCTGGCTCCTGCCCTGGGCGGCGGGCAGGGAGGCGGGAGGGCCGGGGTGGGCCCGGGGCCGCTGGGGAGGACGCCGGGCTGCGGCCCCCCCTAGGCGGTGTGCGGCATCCAACAGCGCCCGGCGGGGACGCGGGCCGGGGAGGGAAGGGAGGGAGGGCGCTCGGAGGGGAGAGCCCTCCCCCGCGGCGCTCGGAGGGGGCCGGGGGGCGTTCGACGGCGGCCGCCTCCCGCAGCCTCAGCTCTCCGCTCGCATCGCCGCCGCCGCCTCCTCAGCCCGCCCTCCCTCCCTCCCCCGACTCGTCCGCCGGCGGCTCCGGCCGCCCCCGAGAGCCGCGCTGCGAGCCGGAGGTGCCGCTCCTTCAGCGCGATCCTCGCCCGCAGCCGCCCCCTGTCATCTTCGGCTCAAGCCAACATGGCGCCCGCCGAGCCGAGCGAGGGGACGCGGCAGGGGAGACACGGACCCTCCGCCGCCGCCTCCACCGCCCCCGCTCCCGCCGCGTCACACGCCGCCGCCCCGCGCGGCACCATGGGGCTTGTAGGCGGCCGGGGCCCTCCGCCGCCGGGGCGGGGCCACCCGCCCTCCGCGGGCCTGGCCCGGCCCACCCCGTCGCCGCAGCCGCTCGGCCTCACCGGGCTCCCCCGGCGTCGGTCGGGGCGGCTCCGAGGGGGCTCCGCGGCACCGCTTCCCCCCCCCCCCCCCACCCCGGGCAGCAGAGACGCCCCGAGCTGCACGTGAATCGGCGTTTTCCCCCCATGGGCGCTGCAGCTCCCTCAGGGGCTTCCGGCGCTCCCCTCGCAGCCCCTGACTCCCGTTGCTGGTGCCGCTCCCAGCGGGTGGGCCCGCGCTGTCCTCTTGGATTGAAAAAAAAAAAAAAACCCAAACAAAAAACCCCCAACTAATTAGCATAGAATGATAAGGGTTTGGAATGGAGCTTAAAGATCATCTAGTTCTTACCCACCCTGCCCCTAGATCAGGTTGCTCAAGGCCTGACCCAGCCTGGCCTTGAACGCTGCCAGGATTGGGGCATCCACAAGCTGCCTGAGCAGCCTTTTCTAGTGCTTCACTGCCCTCTGAGTAAAGAATTTCTTCCTAATATCTGTATTTTCCCTCATTATGTATACGCTCATTACTCCTTGTCGTATTACCCATTGTCCTCTCATTACAGCTCCTGACAAGAGTCCCTCCACAGATTGCCTGTAGATATGCTACATTTTCATGTTATTGTTTTAATTGTTTTGCACCCCAGATCTTCAAGTCTGGGCCTGTAAGTCACATTTATTTCTCATTCTTTTGGTTTTTCTTTAGTTTGTTTTTTTTTTTAATTATTTTAATTATTTGAAATTTTGGTGGTTTTCTTTTCCCAAACTCTGTAGTTTTAATAATGAAAAAAAGCTACTATGAGATTCCCGGTGCAAACAATAACCTTGGAAGCACTCTGAGAAAGGAAACTCCCTCATCATGTCGAATTCCCCTTCAGAAGCCACCTTGCTTCCTGAACAGCTCTGCATTTTGTTATGGACCCAAGTTATCAGAAAGTGTGTGTGCAACTGGTGTTTTATTCATTATTCCAGGCAGCTCCTGGAGACCAGCATTCAACAAAGAAAGGCAGTGCCTGATGAAAAGTGCACTGCAGCTCAAATACACACCAAAAAAAAAAAAAAAAATACACACGATACAGCACATGTCTACTGAAGAAATGAGTTGGCCTTTTGAGAGGGGTGTGGATAGGCACATTCACATACCAAGACTGTGAAACTGTCCAAGAACAAAAAAAATAAATCAAGAAAATGAAGCAGATGGTGACAGATGGTTCCTTTGTGGACAAATCTCATGTAAAACCACAGGAAATTAAGAAGGAAATTAAGACAGAGTTGTTCCCTTTAATTCTAAAAGTTTGAGTCTGCCTTTCTTCTGTAGGACTTCATGCTGCAAAGGCAACACACTGTCCCTTGCAGGGGTTATGATTCTTTACTTTGTACTGTGCCCCAAAATAGTTCAAAACTTCTGACTTCAGAAGATAGATCTGATAGCAAGCAGCCCTGTGTGATGCCTGGGAAAAGAGTTGGGGGCCAACAGAAGTGGCCCTACGTGTTTGATCTCTGTGAGCGTTCTGTACTGCTGCATTGTGTGACTTTAGGTGTGTCGCTCCCTCTCTTGTTAGCCAAATTTGCTTAGATAGTACATTTTTGGGAGTCAGTGACAGCCCCAATCTCAGTCAGACCTTCTAGACACCAACAGGATAAAAGGTCTTGTGTCTGTGGGAATAGCAAACTGTTGAAGCACCACTTTCTCTCCAACTGGGTATCCTTGAGGGACAGAGAAAGTACAGGAGGGTAGTCAAAGAGACTTGATAGATGGCTCTCTATTTCAAACATTGTGCATTCCTGGTATCTGTGACTTTCTGATTGAATCAGTGACAGACTAAGAAATTATAAAAGATCTTGATTAGTAGAGTGTATCCTTAGAACCTTACTATGTGGACTTTTCCATTAAAAACAATCAAACAAACAAAATAACCCCAAGAAATTTACATAGAACAGCTTAAATTTATTCAGGATTGTAAAATCTGTTCCAAGGCCATCCTGCAGACCAGCCCTTCACTCCTCTCATACAGCAGCCATGTACAGGTGCCTTGAGGTGATCCAGGTAATTTAGGACGTGCCCTGCCCATACCTTTCCCGCTAGCACTCTTAGAGTAGGGGCAAGAGAACAGGCACCACAACTGCTTTACAGGCACTGCACATCACAGCCGTCTCCTGATGTAAACTGAAATTGGTGGCAGCACAATTATGTCCTCAGCCACTCTGTGACTGCTGAGGTGCGTGGCCCTTCCCACCTCCCCTGCTACAAGCAGGCAACACAGACAGTGGAGCTTTGTAATCCTTTGCAGCTCAAAGGGTGGATTGCCAAAGAGTATGTGGAAATACCCTTCCACTGAGCATCAAGAAGTCCATGTGCCCAAGCAAGTCAGGCAAGTAAGGACAGCAGCAAGCACAGGCAAACTGGATGCAGGGTCAGCAAGGCAAGCAGGCAGCAGCAGGGCACATCCGCTGCACTGGATATGGCTCTTTCTAATGTTCAGATGGAGCAGCTCTTCGGTGGTGCATAATGATAAACACATCCAAAGGACATAACCACAGGAAAGAAACCAGCATGATTCTATGGGTTTTGCTTTTTTGCCTCTATTTTAGCAGTCCAATAAGAGGAAGGATCATGTGTTGGTGAAGCAGTGGGGTACAGGAGGAGTCAGGAGTCCTGACTATGAGTCTCTTCTGCTTTGTGTATGCAGTTGACTTGGTCAACTTTTCTGCCAAGTGTTGCATAAATGAGGATCAGCTCCTCTCTTTGATACACAGCTGTACAGACCAAGAGATGTCAATTACCTTTTTAATGATTATTTTGATTACCATCTATTTGTATCTACAGTTATGATTGCTGGCCAGAATGCTCTTGTATTAGGTACAACACAGTATAAGTAAATACCGTGTCCAGTTCTGAAAGGTTCATGAGTCTCAGTTTGCCCAGCAGCTGATATTTATGTCACATTCAAATGACTGTTTTTACCCCTGGCTCTTATCTGTGATGACCAAACACAAATTAATGGAGGGTCTAGTACAACTGGTACCTGCTGGAGATCATTTCATGGTGATTGTGTGATGGGCAAGTGAATAAGAAGAGTTGCTGAACGATGATCCAGGTAGAAGTTGCACTACATATGATGACAGGGGTAAAACTTACCAGTTTTGTAGAAGTGAGGTCATGTATATTTGAAATTCAGGGTGGTCAAATATAAAACAGAAAAATGATCTTTTCTCTTTGGCATGTATTAAGAAGTGCTGTTATGATAGTATTCATTTCACATTTGCAGAGAGAGGAAATGAGAGTTGTGGTCAGCAGTAGTTGTCTGGAACAAGGGACCCTGCAAAAGCATAACCACAGGCTGAGTCTGCGATCAGCTTGCAGATAAATCCGAAGCAAGTGCTACAGGCATACACATCTGAAAACAAATCTTTTCCACATCCAAAGATCAAAGAAAAAAAGGGAAGATGCTGTTCAAGAGGAATGCTAGCAGCATAGGAAGCTTAAAAGGCTATTGTGTTTTGGGGGTCTTATCCTGTACTCAGATGTACAAATCTTATTTCCATTAAGTCTCCTTTGCAGAACTGTCATTTGAATTTGAACATCCAGGAACAAAATCATTCTTCATCACTACTTTGGCAATTTATGGGGAAATTGTCAAAGTATACAACTAATATTTCCTTCCTTATTTGAAAAACGTGGCATGACACAAGTAGAATTTTGCCGTTCTGTATTTCCTTAGAGAAGAATTGTGCCATGTATTTACAAGTAGACTGAGCTGCGGATTAAGTCATGGCCGTCAGTACTAGTTGAAAGCTGACTCTGTACTGAGATGTGCTTAATAGGAATAAAAGGTCTGTTATACTAAATCAGATTAGTAGTACAGCCAATGTGATATCCTGTCTCCAGCAGTGGCCAGCATCAAATGCTTCAGAGAAGGACACAGAGACCCCCACAGTGGACAATCACGTTACAGTCATCTTATTTGCTAAGTTTCCACTGCTGCCTAGGCTGCCAGAGAGGCTGGTTTATGCCCTGGAGCACAAAACTTCATGTCATTTATAGCCTTAATGGCAGCATAACCCACTGCTGACATGTGAGACTGATTGCCATTTTTCAGAAGAGCAGCGCTCTCTCCCGAGCGTTGTAGTTGCTGGGGTTGGAGACCACATCGAGCCTACATCCCACGACTGACACTAGAAGCTTTTAGCCCAGTACTGTCCTCCAGTGTTTTCCCTTTGAGGCAGGCTGTGAACAGGAGCATCTTCAGGAGAGGTAGCACAACATCAGGAAATTTCTTTTAAGGCAATTTCTGATTTGCCTCCAGATTTTCAGAGCACCCTGAGAAGGTGAAAGGCTCTCAAGACAAAAGGATTAATTCTTTGGGGTTTGGCTGGGGGTCAGATCAGGATTCTTTCCCTCTCTGGCAGCCACAGCGGCAAGATATCCAGGGCAGCAAGAAGCACACCGAGTTACTCAACAGGATACTTTTAATACCTTTGTAGAAACATGTGTCCTTTTTATTTTTAACTCTTACAGAGCCGAGTTTGCATTCAACCCAGTATGACTCAGACACACTGAATTCAGACACCTTACAATGAAGCGTTCGGGCAAAAAGCTGCACTGGAAATGAGGGCTGGATCCCACAGAATGCTTGCCACCCGCTGTTTGCCCCTATGCTCTGCTGGTTTCTCATTCTGGCTGCTGCAAAAAACTCCTATTTTCTGTGTTCAGATTTTTTTTTTAACTAAACTGACTCCTTTCCCCTTGGAAGAACATTGATTTTTGCCTGTTTGCTGCTTCTGTGTGAAGCCAAACCAGCATGTGGGTCCTATCAGCCCCTCTGTCAATGCCAGCAGGCTTCTGGGAACAGCATTCCTCAGGTCCTCACCTTTCTCTGAGACAGCAGGAAGGCAACAGAAGGACCTCTGAGATTTTGTAGCATTTGGAATACACACTGCCAGGCAGAATCATGGTTTATTTATCTATTTTTTAAGTTACTCATCAGATTGATCTTGCCGGAAAATAAAAACACGTAACCAGTTTAAACCAACTCACATTGTTCCTCTGAACGCCCCAATTTGCTTTAAGGGTTTATTTTCCCCCCTCACATCTGCAGTACTCATGTACAAACAGAAGATGTTAGGAAACAACTGAGTGACACTGAGTGCCCGAGGTTATTCCTGACCTTCCTGATGCAGCTGAACCAGGCAGGACCCGTGCTCTGCCACTCTAGGCGGTGTTTCTGAGATATGGCATAGTGGTGTTACACTTACTGATGTCACAAATTATGTCAGGTAATTCAGAAGGGCAGAGGTGAGGACTGAAATAAGAGGTTACAAAGGTGGAATAAGAGCAAGAAGTCCCCAAGCCTGTTTTAGAGAGTATTCAAATCACCAGAGTTCTGGAGATGGTTTAATTATCCATATACCTAGGAATAAATGGATACCTCTGTCCAGTTCATACAGAAAAATAACCCTGAAAATAGCTGGGACAGGTCCCTTATTTTACAATGTATAAGAAACAGGAAGGAGAAATTTTAGCAGAAAAGCTTCCATCCTGGATCAGCTTCCTGACAACGAGGGGGAACTAGGGGGAGCATTGAGGTTACACTACAGCTCTGATATTGAAACTTGAATTTAACAAAACATGACAGTAAAATGCTCTTTAATATCATGAAATAAATATGTGGAAATTAAGAAGTCCTACACAACTGATTGCAAGAGTTATGGTGGCAAAAATTACTAAAATTTTCCAGAGAAGAGGGAGGTCAAAGATCATGAAAAGTGCCATATCAAATTAAATGACAGCTCTGCAGAAAAAGGAACAAGAATTTGTGGCTTTGGGGAATGACGGTTGCAAAACTCAGTGCTGCACAAGAAATTGTCTAGGAAAAAAAAAAGTAGAAAAATGTATGGATAGTGTGACACTAAACCATAAGTAAAAACAGTAGAAAGAGAAAACAGTAAGAAGAACAGTAAGAAACAGTAGAAGAGCACCAGGTATCAGTCTCAGACCAATCAAGGGTGTAAAAGGAGAATGGCTTTGTAAAACTGATGTAAAACTGTTTGTTAAACATGAAGGCTAAAGCTCAGATTGTTTGTTGGTGCTACCACGATCCCAGCTATTGTTTGTGACTTCCATGAGCCATAGCAGCCCAAGGCTGAGTGCAGCCTATTAGTTGTGCTGAGCCAGAATCAGCAGGGACCCTGGGGTACCAACTGTGTTTTATCATCCTTCTGTCCTGCTGACTGCAGCAGGTTATTTTTTTACTCTAATAGGCAGCTAAGTTCTTTTTTTTTTTTTTTTTTTTACTATAAGGATCTCTAGTGGGCAACTAAACATTAGTGAGCTCCCATTAATAGCTCAGATTTACTATTTATAAAATTAGTACTAAAAATACTAAATTGAAGTAAGAAATAATTTTTGCTTCTTTGAATTTCATGTCTGTTATCTGTACTACATTAGAACTATTCAGGTGTTTTTAATTTAAGGACCTTCATATGCCTGTATTTTCAGGCTGTTACTTATATGCATGTGTATATATACTTAAACATATGTTCATAAAGCTCTCAATCTGTATGCACACATACATATTAATACTCTGAACTCTTTTTAAATTAGCTGAAGCACTCAGATAGATTACATGCAAATCTAATTGTATACTACTTGAACTGAAACAAAAACCCAACCCTGAATCTGCACTGAGGAGTTAATTGTTGTTTTCATAAGTTATGTCTATGTAATATAATATTTTATTTGCCTTATTTTCTATCATTCATTAGCCTTTAGATCAGAAACAATATTTGAATGAAGCAGTGTCTAGAAATGCTATTTTTAATTGGCTAAAGAGATTGGTTGACCTCTGGTAACTGGTCACTGTTGTTGGGGAGACTCTCCATGAGTGGTGGTGCATTGTTTAAACATAATGGGACAACAGTCTCATGTCATCCATAGGATATGGAGACACCACAGTTTTGTGTTTCTTTTACTTTATTACTATACATGTGAGGCACAATCAACAAAGACTTCCTGAGGATGAATGTTGTCAGTATATGAAACACTGAATAACTGCTTTTTGTTTTGATGAATGGCCCCCTTTCTTTCAGATTCAAAGGGGAAAGTACAGAAAAAAGAAGTAGTAGCTCTGGGGAGTGGAGTCTTGAAGATAGGATTTTTTTTTTAACAGGCTTTGGGCTGCATTAAGTGCTTACAATAATTTTATATGACTTTGACTCCATTGATATAATCTAAATTATTCCAAGCTTACAATATAATGTTAGGGACTCGGCAAATTAATAAGAAGCTGAATTCCATGTTACTTCCAAGCTTAGTGTCACTTGGGTCCTGAATATTGCCAGTGTTGGGACTGATTTTTTGTTTGTCTATTTTCACTTTTGTACATCATGAGCATGAAACCCAAGAGAGCCTGATTTCATTCTAGTCTCCCTTTCTCATTCCAGTCCCAAGGCTTCTGTGGACAGTGATAGGTATTTGTGTTGCAGAGACAACTGCTCCCAAAATAGCCAGCACTAGAAGTCTTCTAATTGGTTTACTATCAGCAAAAGAGCAACAGAATCTGAAAGACTGAGTGGGCAGGTTTTACCATGTTTGAGTTTGTTCTATGTATGTGTAGTTTCTTTGAAAGAGCTTTATCTGTTTTTATTAATCTTAGTTTTATTAATTTATTGAAATTATTTTAATGACAAGTTCAATAAAAGGAGGCTTTGTCAGACACCAGTGTCACTGCTTGCTTATGTTGTGTGTGTCATTGGCAGTGGGCTGGTGCCTTGGGTGCCAGCTGCAGGCACAACAGATAAATGAGGAGCAATAGTGTCAATTCTTGTCCGTGCACAAAAACTTGGGCCACATTTTCAGATTCTCTTTAGCATAACTCAAAGGGTGGGACTCAACTCATCTAAATCTAGTCCTCTAAAAATACTGAGTATCATATCTAAACTACTTTTGCAGCCTCAATCTGTCACCAGTGGAGCAAGGTACATCCATTACTTTGACCTTTTAGATAAGATTACTGATGTCCTTCTATTGACCATTTTGAAAGATTTTAAAAGTCTAGATGCTTAATTTTTATACAGCTGAAGATAACCTTTGTGAATTCTCTCCAATCTCTCTCACTTCTCTGCACCAGCATGGTGTTTTCTGCTCCCCACTCTGCTCAGCTGGAAAGTTAGCCATGATTTGATGCTCAGGGCTGTTCCCCACTAACCCACCCAGACCCTGGCATTGTTCATGCTCCAGAGTGCTGAGATCCAATTCCAGGAAGACTGCAGACATTTATGCCAGACCTTCAGCATGAAAGTAGTACCACCGTGGCTGGAGTCAGTGGGCACAGGCTGAAGGAATTACCTAACAGAAGCAGAACTGGTTACATACTTAAGCAGGTGCAGAAACTTTGGCAGGATCAAGGCTTAAATAACAATTACCTCAAGGCAAGAAAATGTTCTTCTTTTGTTTCCTTTGCAGCACAACACTTTCTATTGTCACTTAATTAACTCGGTTTTCAAAGTGATGAATGATGGAGTAACTTTGGAAGAGTTACAATCATGGCATCACTTGAAATGCCTCAGTGCTCTCCCGAGAGAGGTGAGAAGGTTATGGGCCGCCTGTTCTGCTAAATGAGGCTACTCAGTGATCACAGCATGTCCTCTGGAGTCTGCCACATCAAGTCCTTGGGGTGCAGCCTGGCTGCTATCAAACTGTATGGGCAGAGTCCCCTTACCCAGGTGAGAGCTGCATCAGGTCTGAAAACCTTTCATTTTTCCAGAAATACCCTGATGTAGGACACCGAGGACACAGTGAGGGAGCTGATTGTTACAGGTTTGTTGAAAAAGAACAAGAAGAGGATATGAAAGCTTGGAGAAAATATGCCTAGATCTCTTTTTTTTCATAGCTTTAATATGGCATGTAATGTGTGTATGCTTCCTAGTTCACTGCTGCAGATTTCTCTGCAGATGCAGCAAGAGGCAGTTCTTAAGTAGACTGGTTACACAGAATATTAGAGTATTTCAAGGGTATTAAAAATGCCACTAAACAAAGATCATGTTCACTCACCCTGCCCTTTCTGTGACAAATGACTGCAGTAAAAGTGAACTCCTGCTTTTCCTTATTTATGAAACACCTCTTCCCTTTTGTATAAAAAACTAATATTCCTGTGCTTTAGAAAGTGTATAAGTGGCAGTTGAGAGAGCGACTGAAAGCTGTACATTAGAGTGGTGGAACAAGGCAAGCACTCAAAAACAAAAAGCTATTCAGATTTTCTTTTTTTCCCTAAAAGAAAAGGAATGAAAACTCTCATCAGACTGAATTGTTCCACTCCTGATTACTGTGTGTAGCATGATGAAACAAAAAATGCATTTCCATTTTAGCTTTTGCAGGCAATATATGCCTGCAAACCTTTTGATAAAGAATGGATTTTCAAAGCAGCACATTCCTGTAGGCTGTCAGTAATCCAGCAGAGCTCTCACGCTGCTTTGACTTTTCCTCCTCCCAAGAGTATCAGACCTTTACAATTCTTTCTAGGATCCTAGCAAATTTAATAATATAGGCAAACTTCTCCATAGATTGATTTTGGATTTACAAGGCTCCTGGCTGTTTGCTTGCAGAGACATAACCAAGAGGCAGAAACCTACATATCAGTCTTGAAAAAAAACAACCTCATTTGCACAAAATAGATTTTACTCTTCAACATCTTCACAACTGAAACTGGCAATGTGTCACACTTAGCCATAAACATTTTTTCAGGAAGGAACTGGTCTCAAATAAGCCAGTTTAAATAAGATCAGCAAAGCCATCTCCAGTAATACCATCTGGTGACTCTTAATCACATTCGAGTGTAGAATATTGAAAATATGAGTCAGGCTAGAAAAGACATGAGGAAAAACAGTGTGAGCAGGGAAGTGCAAGATACTAACCAAGAGTAGCTTGTAGGCTGTAGGATGGAGAAGAGCAATAAAGAGGAACACGTAGCAAAGCAATTCATAAACTCAGGGACTAAGGCAATACTTTCTCGTTAAAATGCAGCCATTTACCAACACTACCCTGCCCATTCTAACCTTTGGTTTTGGCTCAGTCCTTATGTGCCACCCAGCTACTGAGACCGGTGCAGAGGTGAAAGATCAGTGCAAACTTGAGCATTATGTGTTTGCAGTGGTCTCACCAGCACTGGACTGTCCCTCCCCTGCCAGGTGAGCCACAGCAGCAACATGTGCCTCCTGAAAGTACATGAGAATCCATGAGCCACCATTCTGTCAACTTTATTTTCTAAGCCACTGGCAATATTTTGTAGAATTTGAACTTTGGTGTGTGAAGTGGTGAGATTCTTTTTCTTTTCCACATTTGTTTTTTTCTTTTCTGCAGTTGAACCCTTAAATAAATAACAGCCTGTAGCAGCTTGTGTCAAGAGTAACAAGAAAGTGGCTGGCACCTGTACTAGTTTGAAGAAACAATTTAAAGAGTTTGGTTATGAATTTTTCTGCAAAGCAATTTTTTTTTTCCTGCTGGTATGCATTGTTAGATTCAGTTTCATTTCACTGTCTGTGATGCCATCCCTTCTCCACAATAAGCATCCAAGTGATGCACCTCAGACTTGCTGTATCAGGGAATGTTGACAAATAAATGAATGTGCTGTTTTCTTTGGCATTTAAGCCTTTTGTTCAACCCTCTAAGATAAAGACAGGTGATTTCTTAAAATGGTTTTGCATGCTAGCAAATATAAATAATCACCTAAAGTGACAGTAGAGGTGAGATCTCTATGGACTTGGAAGTCATTAGAACAAGAAATTTCAAAGGTGAGACTAGTTTTCCCATTTTAAAAATACTTTCCAATTAGTTTAATAGGATTTGATGCAATGTTTTACAGTTTGATGAGCAAGTAGCTGAATAGTTTGGGCAGCATGTGTCTAATCTTGTTCTGAATATTTGTTTTCTTTAAGCAGGTAGCAGAGTGTGCATCTGTCTCCTCATTACTGGCCTCTGTTCCCACATTCTTTCTTTTCCTTCTTCGGTCAAAATATTTTTGCACATGCTTAATCCCAACAACATCATTAATCCCAGGATCTTCATGTGTGAAACTAAGGACAGCTTTCAGTACTTTATTGGCCTGTGCTGAGACACCCAGGGACACATCCCATAGGAATCCACCTATCCTGGGGAAGTCTGTGCTGTGTGCTCTGTGTGTGGGATTGACTTCTGCTGGCCAAGGGTGGGGAGGTGACAGCCTCTCCCTGTGGCCATAAGGCAGCCATCGGGTCATGCACAGCATGACCTTGATAATCAGGCTTAAGCACCTGCTCTGGCTACTAAATTCAAGAAATTAGTGAACTGTTCAGGTGGTCTGTTCTAAATGTCAAGTTCAAGCAGTCGGTTTAAGTCCATTTTAGATGTTTCAGCATGGTGTCTGCTTGTAAGATCTGCAGTGTGGCAGGTCTGGGTGCAGGTCTGGTTTTTTTCCTCACATTTTCAGACTGGCCCTGGCTTTGCAGCTGTGAAGAACAGCAACTCTGAAACACCTCTTGACTTTTTCTGGTCACATATTGGGTGACCAGATCTGTCAGAAGTTTCATGGGGATACTCTCTTCCCATTTGTGAACTTCACTCACTATTGGAATTTGTGTATGATAAAGCAATGTGTGATGGATGCTCTTGTCATGCATTGAATTATTTAAATCCTCTTGAGAGAGTCTGGGCACCCACTTCCTCCTTTCTGGGAACAGGAGGTCTTCAGCTGTTCTGCAGCCAAGGAAAAGTACTGATCAGAGAGGTGAACATAAAAAAACTACATGTATCAAAATATATATTTATAGAACTATGTGTGTGTGCGCATGAGTAAAGCCAGTTGTTTCTTTTCTCCATATCTATTGCCTGGGAGTGCTATTACCTGGAGCTTGGCCCTCAGGACATTTTGTGTGGTTGTAGAATTAATTGGCATTTTTGGTCGGGTCTTCTGTGATAGACATTTGGGGTATTTTGGTGAAGAGTTAGTTAGTTTTATGAGTACTCTCACTCATACAGAATCAAATATGCATGTGCAAATAAAACAAGGAAGGATACAAAGCATGGGAATAGGGTGTTTCTTTGTCCTTGTAGAGGACACGTTTGTGGTTCTTCAAGCACTTTTGTGAGCAAATGAGTATGTTAAACTAGGTCCTGTAGAGACTTGTTGGCAAGTGGCATAAGGAAGCTTGTTTCCAGTTTTGCAGGGATCGATTCTTTTCTTAATCTACCAAATTAAGTATTGGGTAGACTTTTTTATGTCAATCCCATGGCAGAGGACAACAAATGGCAGAGGACATGCAAAGACTCTATTCTTTGACCCTCCTGGTCTCAGGTCTGTGGCCTCTCTTTCCTGAGGGGGAACCAGAATTCTGTGTTCTGCAGAATCAGTGCAAACCTTTTCTGGCACACGAGCCTGTCTCACATCAAACACCTCCCTTGAAAAATACTGACACACGTTAGAAGAAAACAAACCAAGCCAGAAAAAAAAACCCCATCTGTTAGTTTCTTCACAGGTTTCACATTTGTTTCAAGCATGCTGGTCAAAAAAACACACCCCAACAACATAATCACATGGAGAAAATATCAGTTCCTCACCTCAGAGAAAAGTCTTCTACAGCAACTTTGAACACTTCAGAGTGGATTCACCTCAAAGCCATCTGAAAGGTTGGTGTTTACCTTAAGATTCAAATGAACTACAGAAAAAGGCAGGAGCAGAGGGCAAGCCATCCCATCTACTCTGGCAGCTGTCTTTAGAGGGGTGAATATTTTGGCAATCCATCTCTTCTCTGACCAGACAGGCTGCCAGCATGGCTGGCTAAGATTAGATGCCTGACTCCTGAAAAGCTAAATTTAAGTAGTAAGAATCCCAACCTTAAATTTTTCATCTTAAGACAAAATGAGTGGCTGCGGGTGCCCCAACAGAGTTTATTGTTCCTTTTCCAAAAATCCGAGTGCTTTGTGTCATGCCAGATCAATTTTAAAGACTGGTTGCCCTTCAGTTGAGGTGTGGTACTGTGGTATTTCTGCTGCCAGATCATTCCTGCTTTGCAGATAATGAAAAAAAAAAAAAAAATACTCCCTCCAGCTGCACATTGAGCAGTGAGGAGCCTGGAGCTGAGAACAACAGAGTGCTCGAGTGATTTTGACCAGCACATCTGAATAAAACAACCTTTATAATATTTGAACAACAAAACACTTTACTGCTCTTAGAACAACAAACCCCTTTGCACACAATAGCAAAGCCAGTTATTACTGTTGCTAGAGCACAGTGGTATCTCATCAAGGGATCCATGTCTTACCTTTCCAGCATTAATCACTGGAAATTCTCACTGTACCAATAAGCTTTTACTTGTACACAGTGAAAATAATGGTCTCACCTATTCACCTGTACATAGTGAACTCAGAGAGAAGGCAATGGTGCAGAGCCACAGGTAGCATTTATATCCTGTGTAGTGAAATCTGGCAAGGTATCCTTATACGGAGGCTTGAAAATAAAGACAGCAACACTCAAAAGCCACTTCTTGTAGCATAGTATTTACTGCTTCTCACTTTGAAACCACAAAGTGCTTGTGCCTTTTAAAAATCAAAACACACAGAAAGCAGAAATGTAATGACTTAATTTTGTAATAAGACCCAGGCACAAGAACCCACGAGGATTTTCTTCCTGATGTTGAACTTCACATCTCACACCCGGAGAGGCCCCATGCTGGCTTTGGCTCCCAGCACTGTCCCCAAATGCCTTCCGGCATGGAGAGGAGAAAGCCTTCTCTGGTTACCTTCAGACTTGTCCTTGGGCTGCAGGAAGAGAGGGAAAGGACAAATCTGTGTTGGCATCAGGAAAAGACTATTGTCTGAGCCCCTTGTAGAAAGTGAGTGCACAGCACTACGGGCAATACTGGGGTTTCCTTCAGCCAATACGTGTCTGTAAAACCATTCCTCTCTCTGGAGACAGCAGCAGCAGAAGGTCCATTGCTGTTCCTACACTCCTTCAGGGATGCTCTACAAAACAGAGAAAGAAACATCAGGCAGAGTAAATATTACCAGTCCCACCCATTGCTGCATGCACAATGAAAATCATCTGTTTCTGCTCATGGATGAAAAAAAATCTCATGGAATTGATGAAGAGCAAAGAAAGAAAATGTAGGAGTACCCAGAGACAGATCCCTGTAGGCACAATGCTTCTGGAGACATGATCACAGAGCTGCTCTCCTCCCTGTTTATTTTCAGAGCACACAAAGTTCTACTGCAATCAGCTCAAAGCGTGCTTATCTGTACCTGGAAGGACTTACTAGTGTGCCAGTCTTCACACTTACAGTCATGAGCCCATGATACCCAGATACATCTTTCCCCTGATTCCTCCCAACACATCTGTGGCAGGGAGGGGAGAAACAATTTCTTTCAGAAGAATAATAGGGCTAAGCCCAAAGGTGAATGCTGGCTCAGTGTGAGCACTATTTCACACAGAATCAGGAAGAAAATTCTCCTAAAGGCCTACAAAATTCCTTAATCTCAGCTGCTGGAACTACCTGTATGTTTTGGAGAGTCCAGTTTATCAGAGCTGGATTTCATTCAGGAAAACAAATGACCTTTTTTTTTATTCTAGCAGCATTCCACCCCAATACCAAAATCTTTGCAGAGAAATGCTCCTCTCTTGACTTTTATCTCTGCATGTGGCAGAGTTTGTGCAGAGAAACAAAGGACACGGCCATGAGGCAGAAAAAATCAATGTACTGAGGTGCTGCATGGGAGCATCCAATGTGGGTTTGCTCCCTTACCCACACAAAGGAGGTTCCAGTCTGTCCTGGCTGCCAGAGCCAGGCAGGACAGCTGGGGGCAAGGGCATGGAGGGTGTTCAGACCAAAGCAAGGATAAATGTAAGCTTCAGCCGTGCAAACAGAGGCGAGAAGCTCTTTGCTGAAAGTCATTTCCCCTCTTTCAGCAGCACCAGCTCCTGACATGTCACCATGTGCCTTGTTTGCAACACCGGGGAAGGGAAGCTGGTGGAAGTGATTTCCTTACATTTCTGGATCCTTTCAAGCCTGAACAAAAGACTTACTACTTCTGACATTGGATTCCCGTGTCTGATGAATCCCTGACTTCCCTTACTTGAATAAGGAGTTTAATTCATAGCTGAGCTGATTTCAGTTGGTGGTGCTGAAGTGTTGTCATCACAGCATCATTCAACACAGGATAGGAAGGTGACCAGGAAAAACTGAAATTAATAGTGCTTTCATATGGCCTTCCTAGAAAAGCGTGAACAAAAAGAAGCCATAACTGTAGAGGAAAAATTGCAGTTTCTGTATGGAAAAGATTCATTCTGCCATTTGCTCTCTGGATCATTATATTTACTTTCCACCACCACCATCACTCCTTTACCGTAAGATAGTAACTTTTCAGAAACCTATTCTCCATTGACATTTCACCTCTATTTCATTGGCTCAGACAATTTGAAGTGACTTGGATAAGATTTAGTGAAAGAAAACAGACTGAATCTGTTCAAACATTCTTTTCTTTGATGGAACACTTAAAAGCAAACCAACAAAAAATATATGAAATATATGGTTAGTATCGTCATATGTTCTTAATTTTGTTGGGTTACTAAATTACAGGGACTGCAAAAGGAGACATTATATAAATCCCATGTGAACATATGGCATTTTTTCCCCTTCTGAGACTGCAGGCTGAATCTATGCAATCCTGTTAACAAAATGAGCCATGTCGTTTGAGGAGTAGTGCTTAATGACAGTTGTCAGTCATCACTGGGTACCACACTCAAGGGACATCTTGATACGCCTGTGACAGACAGATTAGATATTGTCTGGAGAGAGAGGGTTGTGCAGCAGCTGTAAGAAAGCCTAGTGAAGAGGAAATGAGGATAAAAAAAAAAGAGGGAGGAAATCAGATACAGCTTTTCCAGACCCTGATCTCTGGAGCAGATGATTCTTCTCAGGTATGAGCTGTGTGTGTCTGAAGTTAATGGCTGCATGGGAGATGGCTGCTGCTGAGGTTTGACTTCAGTCACCCAGAATTGCAGCCTTGTTTTGATGAGACCTGGACAGATGAAAACCCTCTTTTCCCCCAAAATAGTTTGCTGTATAATCAGCTTTCCTTCCATTCTTCACAATATTTTGCACTGAGGGCAAATGTAATTAGCACAGCTATGTCTGAGGCAGAAAGAGACCAAAATCATTTGGCAGTTGTGACTTTCACTGCCAGTAGCAGGAGGTAGTGGAGGGAGGCTACTGCCCATCCTTGTGCCCTGGAGGGGACCTGTTCAGTGCCAGCAGGGTTCTGGAGCTGGCCCAGGACCCTGCTCCCACTGCCAGAGATCTGCAGCTCCCAGCTCAGGTATACCTGTAGGGATTGCCTCCCAAACAGCTCTTAGCCTCATTTGTCCTTGTTAATTTGCCATGTGGAAACCAAAGAGATGCAGGGGTCAGCTCAGGAGTCTATGCACACACTGCTCTCATGAAGATGTGCTCTGTATCCGTGAGTGACCAGAGACTGAGCCTGTCAACCAGAGAAAAGGCTTTTCATGCATTTCTAGTAATAGCCACAAGGTCATTCAACATAGGTACAGGCAGCAGGAGATAGGATATGGAGCTTCTGCTGCAAAAGTCCTTTATCTTTTTTTCAGCCAAGGGTCAAGTGAGATTGCAGAGCAAGAAAAACAAATGGGACACCAGCCCCAGGAGACCTGATGCAGGAGGCCAGGGGAGGCTGCCGAGCCAGCAGGTTGTAGCACACGTAGTGCTGCTGACATAAAGCTGAGCAGTGGAACTGCAGCACTCTGGGCCTGTAGAACTGCTCCCTGCTGCCTGGCTGGGACAGCGGGGATGATGGATTACACTGGCTCCACTCCGCAGGATGCCCAGCCACAGGAACACTGCCTCCTCCCTGCTGCTGGAGACTGCTGATGTCTCAGGAGGCTGCAGGCAGCATCTCCCACAGTGAGCTGCTCCCCAGGGACCAGCCCTCTGCTCACATCAGCTTTTTTCTCTCGTGAAGTCAGGAAACTCCTTGAGGATTCATACAGTGCAACACACCCCACCTAATACCTTCAGTCTTGATCTTCGTGTCCAGAAAAGCAGATATGAACAGAACACACTACAGAACAATAGAAGTTGTATAAAAAGAAAGGAAATAAGTGACCTTGAATTGTGGAGAAAGCAGGAGAAAATTCAAGGTTTAAAGTTAATTAGCCCTTGAACTGTCAGGCCCAATTACTTCCAGCAGGCTCTGACATTTCGAAGATTAATTAGGGAGTCCGTTGTCATGTCTCACAAAGGACCACCATTATGCCAGAGAAAACCTACCTGCTTTCTGCACACAATGTCTTGAAATTTTGTGAAAAACTAATTGGGGACCTTTGATAAAAGGTTTCTGATTGTTATATCCATTTTGAGGAATACATTCTATTTATATGCTGAAATAAATCTGGCAGCTTTGAAGAGAAGGTTTAACTCCCTGAATGATGATTTGAAATATTTGAAGCTCCTGGAAAAAAGGTCTTTACACTCCTCTGCTTCTTTCACGACACTCTTGTTGCATCCAGCATAGACTGTGCTGTAGTGCTGTACCCAGTATGTATCAATTATTTAGCACATTTACTCCCAAGGAGATCCGTGCATGTTACTGTGTAGCTGTCACCAAAATCAGCCTCCTGAATGATTTCTGAGCAGCAGAAATGCAGCTTCACAAATCTGAGTTAGCAGCAGCCTCCTGCAGCAGCAAAAGCAAGCCATCTCCTGGGCTGGACTGGCAAGGGCATAGCTGGCAGAGCAGGGAGTGGGATTCTTACACTCTTCTGTGGAATCTGTGAGCCTGGTGCAATTTTGCCCCCAGTTCCAAAGGCACATTGGAAAATAGGAGAGGATACAGTGGATGTCTATGATGGTGCTTAACTAGTTGGAAAATCCAATCTAAGACCCTGTTTTCAAGGGAGAGTCACAGCTGGCAATTCCCAGAAGCTCCTGTCCTATTCTGGTGTGATATGTTAACCCTCTGTTCTTCCCTGGACAGACCAGCTCCCTGCAGAGCTGGAGGGAGAGGCCACATGCTGAGCTTCCTGCTCACCAGTGCAGCGAGCTCTGCAGCAGTGAAGCACGATTCTACCTGCAGGTCTGTCTATCTCATGCTATTTAAAATGTTGTTGTGAGCTCCTTAGCAGATAGAACACGTTCCCTGGCTCACAGCAAAGTCTGAAGCTTCGACATAGTGATCGCGGATAAGGTCCTTCAGAAAAACTGGAGCAGAAAAAAAAAAAAACAAAAGAAAGGAAAAGGAAATGAAATCCCATTTTAGACACAAAATGGTTTCTGGCTTACAGCCGTGCAGATATTTTTAACATGTCCATCAATACAGTCTCTGTGCCCAGCAACTGACTGATCTGTGACTCTCTGTTCATGCTTCCATCTCTCCCTCAATGACCAGAAGGTGTCTTTAAAAGAATAATTTAGTCATAACTATTTTTATTTTCCTTTATCATCAGGGGATACTTATGTGAAAGCTGAGATCTAGAGAGGTGGGACCTCTTTCCAGAGAGGTGGTGCGTGTCCCATCCCTGGAAACATTTAAGGTCAGGTTGGACGGAGCTCTGAGCAACCTGATCTAGTTGAAGGCTCATTGCAGGGGGGTTTGCACTACATGGCCTTTAAAGGTCACTTCCAGCCCAAACTATTCTATGATTCTCTAGGAAGGTGGTTGTTTCTGTGGTCCTTCTGCTGTCCATGGGAGGGGGATTCCAGGGCCATGGCAGAGCTGTGTGCAGCAGCCAGTCTCCTGCAGGGCCCCCTCAGTCCCAGCACAGCGAGCTCAGGGGCCACTGCCCAATCCATGCCACCAAGATGGGAGTCACCAATGAGCTCTCTGACCTCTGCCAGCTGAGGTATGTGCCTACAAGTGCCTACAAGCCAGTGCAGCTGCAAGGCAAGGTCCTGAGGAGGATGAGGCTAGGACTCACCCGAATCTCCTTCACCATCTCAAAATTAAACAGCTAAGCCAAGTTGAGAACCTGTTTTTTAAAGTGTTCTGTTTTGTAGGTTCTCCCAAAAAGCACTTCATCTCCTCCCAAGATATGTGGGATGATTCACTCTCCATCACTTGTAGGGAGAACCTGTGGTATTCATAGGGCCTGGCTCAGGGGATGATCCTGACGTAGGTTTTCTCTCTCTGGGAGCTAGACTTCAGTTTTTAAAGCCCTAAAACAGAAGTGCTTTGCTCTCCTAGTGACCCATTCAAGGTCACAGATTTGGCAAGCAGACCAGGAAATTATGTGCCCCAGCCATAAGCCTGTTTTTTCTTGCATGCTTTTCTAACCATTTTCAAACCTACCAGGAACAGATCGGAGGAAAAAAAAACAAAAAACCCCTGAGATTCCAAATGCCTTCTAATCTTCCATACCATCAATGCCATGATCATAAATACCCACTGGAACCAAGCCAAGGATAGTTTTCCATTTCATCTTTCAGGGTCTATTTTTTTAAAAGCCAAGAGAAAAACTAGTTCTTCTAAGAAAACAGTTAATCATTAATGGTACATGCAAAGCATAACATGCTTGACCCTTTGACGTGGTAGGAGCAGCATGTAAGTGGAGATGACAGAATATATTGGTTTATGCTCCTCCCAGAAAAATCTGCATCACTGTGGGAAGGGAGGAATTGAAATCTTTATCACCTGAGCTTAGTAAGGATGCTGCTTTTGAAAGGGAGCAATTGGTTATTTTAAGGCTGCTAGCTTGTAGCCACTTCAGTAATTCTGCCTAATAAATGCAAAGTCATTCATGCTTTGTGGTTGATGTCCAGCATCAGACAGGGAAGTGCTTGGTCAGCCTTATTTTGCTGACTCACTGACTCAGCTTTTGGAGGCACAGCCCGTCTTCCCTGAGCAGTGCTTTGCAGGGTGAAATGTAGGAGCTGGCAGGCAAGCAGGCTGGGATCAGCATCCTGCACACTTCTCTGTCACCTCACCAGCACTCAGAGATGCTGCCTAAGAGGTGTGTTCCTGGATCCTCTTGGAGTCAGACCCAAGGCACTGAGTACCCTCAGCTCCTCAGGTCAGGAGGATGTAAGGATGCTTGGCATATTGCACATGCAGCCGTTTATTTCCCGGGAATAAACAGGGCAGCGTTCCTTCATTAGGTTTTGCAAGAACAGATCTTTAGAGAAAATCAGTATTTATAGATGTATTTTCTAAATTCACCCATTAAGTGCTTTGCAGCCCTGGGCTCATCTGCACCTAAAAAAAAAAAAAAAAAAAAAAAAAAAAACAAAAAAACCAAAAAAAAAACCAAAAAACAAAACCCACAAAAAAACCCCCACAAAAAGCAAAAAACAAACGATCAAAAATTGAACAGAGGAAAAAAAAATAGAAAAGCAGACTTTTTTTTTTTTTTTTCTCTGGCCAGGGCGTTGAGAGTGGCGATGCCATCTGCTGGCGACAGAAAGCCGGATCCCCTCGCGTCCCCGCAGCTTGTACTGCATAGCCTTTGGTGTCACTGTGATGATTTTAAAATATGAGGCTCTCAGCCGTGACACGGGGTGGATGTCCCGGTGCGAGGCTGCAGAGTGGGATGCTCAGCCTTTTGTGTCACGGGTGATCCCCGCGGGAATGACTAAGCCCTTGGGAAGCAGAGGTCTGTACATGTGCTGTCATACTGTGTGTCTGGGTTTGGTGGGAAAGGGGGGATGCTGGGCAGGGGGATGCTCTTTCTGCTCGGACACTTCCACAGGCATTGTGCTGATGTATCCCAAATTTCCTCCTCTGTGAACCCCTAACACATGGATTTGAATCAGTAGCAGCTGAGGTCCCCTGTGGTAATGCAGGAGCTCACAAGGAATGATATAAAGAGAAACTCAGAGACAAGCCCAGAAGCAGGGAGTGGAAATTATGAGCCTCATGCCACGCCATGTCTGCTGCCCACTCAGCAGCGTAGTCACACTCCTCCCTGCTCCTGTGTCTGGCTCTCTTAGCAGAGGGAAGCAATTTCAACAGCCACAGGGCCCCTTCCCTGGTCTTACAAAACGTGTCCAACAAGGAGAGGAGCATCTCTGAGATTTCACAGGAGCTGTAAAGCTTATTCTAGTATGTCTGCAGCAGCTGTGCTGGAAGGGAAGGTGGGCAGCATGTCTGTGCCAGGGCCCTTCCTGTCCCGTGGGCACACCTTCTCCTCCAGTCGCCCAAAGACCACAGGAACCATACAATGTACTCTCTGGCCACCTGATCATTTTGGCCAGGGGCAGCCTGTGCTGCCTCAGAGTTCATGTGCCTGTGCATTATTTGCCCAGACACACACACAGGGTCAGAGCTGGGGCTGAACAGGCTTCACCTCTCATCTTGCCCTGGGAGGGTTTGGCTGTGCCTCTCGCCCAAATGTTTTGACCAGAGTGTGTTGCTAAAAGCTGGAGGTAAGTGTAAGATGGAGGCTTGGAGAGGCAAATGCAATAATTGAAGAGCTAAGGAAGATTTGATCCCATTCAGTTTGCAATGCCTTGGCACCTAGAGTCTTCCCAAGGCCTGTGCAGAGCACTGTGAGATGTAGCTGTGGGGTGAGGCACATTCTGGCACAGCAAAAGTGTTGCAGCTTCTTCTTCAGAGTAAATAGTTCTGAAGAAAAGATTGGATGGTGAAGTGCATACAGAAAATCTTCCGTGGCCAAGCTGCCAGCCCCAAAGCAAGTCTAGGAACTCTTGAGAGGGTTATCCAAGGGCTGGCATCTATAGTGGAAGCTGAAAACAATTCTGGGTCATTCTTCCAGACTTCTCAGAAGAGACCTTCACCTTGAAGGGGTGCTTTGCACTGAACACCACAGAGCTGAATGAGAGGGGAGGAAAGAGCGGGGTGGCAGAGCCAGGGGAGCAGGCAGCCCTGTGCAGCCAGTACCACCAGAGCAGGTGGCCACAGTGCCACAACACTCTTCTGCTGGGTCATAAATGGAACAGCGGGGGATTTGGAGCATGAGACGCCAGCACAGGACAGAGGGCAGGCACCCACCGAGTGGCTCCCATGTGCTGTGCCCTCACAGCAGGGCAGTGCATGCCCCTGATCATCAGCCTGCTGCTTTTCACAATGGCTTTGAGACAGCTTGAGCATTCTGAGCTCCTGGAGCCCTGGGAGGGGAACGCCTGGTTCTGCCCTTGCCAGCACCCTCCCAGGATCACGGTGGCACAGAGGAAAGGGAAGAGAAAAGTGATGTTTCATGCATGGGCAGAGACCAGCTGATTTCAAGAGGAAGCATAAGAAAATAGTTTCTGATTTAAAATACCCTCAATTTCTTACTGTCCTTTCTCATTGGTATGGCTGTGATTAAGGACAACAGGCTCCCACCTGGCAGCTGGGATAGCTGCTCAGAAAAGTGAGAGGAAGTGTGTCAGGTGGTGACAGCTTCTTCCAGGGCAGGCAGGTTGTGGCTTGGGCACTCAGTGAAGACAACCACTTAAGCTTTCTGTGAAACAGCAGCATCTCAGCTGTGACTTCTGCAAAAAGCTGTGCTGAGGACTGGAGTGTGGTGACAGCCAGGCTAGTCCAGCACCATATCTGCAGCACTGGAACTGGCATGGAAGGTCAGCTGCTCCAGAGATCACCATCATTATGGAGTTTGGCCAGCAGTCAACTCTCTGCATTGGCTGTTAATTCTGATTAATTCTGATTGAAAGATACCCTGCATCAGATAGAAAATGGGGACTGGAGAGGGGGCATTAACCATTTAATTTCTTGCCTAACTCAGCTGAGGAAGCTGCAAAGAAGAACTTGTCGTTCTTGGTCATTTGCCCAAGGCTGTGTGCAGCTGGGGAAAGAAGAAGTGAAAGGAAGAACCTCCTGCTTGGGTACCAGAGGGAAGCATGGTGCTGACAGAATGCAAAGCTTAGGTCTGCAGCCACCAGGCCAAAAATGCACGCAGTGGGTAAGAGCCCTAAGGCAGTCCTGCCTAACTGTACATGCGATGAGAACATACAGTGCCAAGGGCATCTGAGCTAATCACCCTTCTAGCCTGAACTCTGACCCTGGGCAAGTCTCTTCACCTCTGTGCTCAGATTTCAAAACCTCCAGGCTCTCCCCATGCGTTTGACACAGTGCCTTGGACTGCTGCAATCCCACTGGTAATAAACTGGTGGTGAGTCTTTCACAATGTCCGTCAGCCCCGACTGAGCAAGCCAAGCCCCTTATATCCTCACTCTCCTTGAAATGTTTTGTTTTGTACACTCTCCTTGAAATGTTTTGTTTTGTGCAGCTCTTTCTGTAAAGTAACTCCTCATTGTGGCATCAGAGACCTGAAAAATCTGACTCCGGATTCAGGAGCTCCAGAAACTGAATCCCTCAAATCCCAGTGATCTCCTTCATCATGTCTTGGAAGCAGGCCATGTTTCTTTGCTAAAGGTAAGTTGATTGTTGAAAAAAAGTTAAATCTCAGTTATTATTTAGTACCAATTAATTAAATTCCTCGGTGTTTCATCAGTTATTTTCTCTTTTGTCATCCTCCTCTTAGTTTGTGTAAATGAATGTCAGGAAGGACTCTTGCTCCCTTTTGATTAATGTGCTCATTAGCTGCCCTCATCTCACCAATTTTCTCAATGGTTCCGAGTTCATTTAGAAGAAAACACAGTATTTCATTTGGTTGTGGTGGGTTGACCCTGGCTGGATGTCAGGTGTCCACCAAAGCCATTTTGTCATTTCCCTCCTCAGCTGGGCAGGGAAGAGAAAATGTAATGAAAGGCTTGTGGGTTGAGGTAAGGGCAGGGAGAGATCACTCACTAATTACTTTTACAGGCAAAACTGGCTTGACTTGGGGAAGTTAGCTAAATTTATTATCAATCAAATCAAAACAGGATAATAAGAAATAAATCCAAATCTTGAAAACACCTTCTCCTCACACGTTGCTGTTTTCCAGGCTCAGCTTCAGCTTCCCTCCCAAATTCCCTACCTCTTTCCCCCAGCAACACAGAGGGACAGGGAATAGGGCCTGTGCTCAGTTCATCATATCTGGCTTCTGCCACTCCTTCCTCCTCAGGGGGAAGAGTGCTCACACTCCTCCCCTGTTCCAGCAAGGAGTCTCTCCCAAAGGAGACAGTCCTCTAAAAACTTCTTCAATATCCTTTCCACAAGCTTCAATTTTTTCCCAAATTGCTCCAGCATGGGTACAATCCTTCAGGAGCAGGCTGCTCCAGCATGGGTCTCCACTGGGGTCACAGCTCCTGCCAACAAACCTGCTCCACTGTGAGCTCCTCTCTCCATGGGGCCACAGGTCCTGCTGGGAGCCAGCTCCAGCATGGGCTTTCCACAGGGTCACAGCCTCCAGTGGGCTTCCACCTGCTGTGGTGTGGGGGCCTCTCTGGGTTGCAGATGGGTGTCTGCTCCCCCAGGGAGTGCCATGGGCTGCAGGGGAATCTCCGCTCCAGCTCCCAGAGCACCTCATTCCCCTTCATCTTCTTCACTGACCTTGGTGCTTGCAGGGCTGTTCCCCTCACATCTTCTCACTCTTGTCTGGCTGCAGTTGCTGATGTGCAGCATTTTTCCACCACTTCTTTGACCTGTTATCCCAGAGGCACTACCACTCTTCCTGGCAGGCTTGGCTCTGGCCAGCAGCAGGTCTGTCTTAGAGCCCTCTGCCACTGGCTCTGTTAGACATGGGCCATCTTCTCAGAGAAGCCCTGTAGCCCTTCTCTGTAGCCATGAAAACCCAAAATATCAGTAAATAAATAAATGTGTCCAGTGGTAAACAATCACTACGGATGTAAATAATGTGTCTTATGCCACTTCATGAACAGATGAATCACATTCTGCTGGCACACTGTAAAAGGTGTTAACCAGCCTAGCTCAGGCCCTGGTGTGCAGCACATTGTGCTTGGAGGAGCCACTGGCTGTCCTGGGACCTAGAGGCTCTTTCCACCTGGGCAGAGCCTGGTGGGCTCCAGCAGATGAACTCCTGCAGCTCTGGCAGGCTCTTTCCCAGCAGACCTGCCTATCTCCCTGCAGGTGCTGCCATGCCCCAAGGCTGGAGCAGCCCTCACATGTCAGAGCAAACCTCAGCACTGACATGCAGTCAAAACCCAAACCCATCCTGTCATACAAACCAGTTGGAGGGTGTGGAAAACCCTGGAATGGCCAACCTCTTTGGGACTTTTTCTTTCTAACCCAGCAATAATACTGTGGAATTCAGTGAGGCTATCCCTGCTCTGAGAAACCCCTCATTAGTGGGAAGGACAGATGAATATTTACATTCCTTCAGAAACAAAAATTATCAGCAGAGATGGATACAGCTGAATTGACATGGACGTGCCATTCTTGCTGCTGATAACCAAGGAATAAATGGGAACACTGCAGTCTCCTCCAACAGCTGTATCTGGGGCACCAGAAATCCTAGGGTGAGAGTGAGCAAGCTATCAGACCATTATACCAGTTGTCAATATAAAATCAGATTTAAACTGAGGAAAGGTGGAGGAAAAATCCTATGGGTGGGCAGGAAACTCCCCTCCCTGGGAGTCTGCTGGCTTGGAGGTGGCCACCATCCCCAGCCAGGGCTTCAGGCTGGTCTTTGAGGTCTCCGGATCCCTGCTGCCATTTCTCTGCTTGCACCCTGGACAACTTTAGGGGCTGCCTGGCTCACTAGGGTTTCCCAGATGCAGTGTGTCTGGTAGCTGCATCTTCTGGGCTTTGTCCCCACTTGCTCCTCCTTGTTAATGAGACCAGCATGGCTTCCAGTGTTGCCAACTGCCCAGCCCTGGCTGTGCAACTTTGTTTTCACCCATGAGACTCATTTCTGCTTGGGGTAGAGAGTGAAATTCCCAGGCCTAATTCTTCTAGGTTTCTTGCCCTCTGTGAAAGGAGATCAATTGGTGCCATTGTCTGATGGATGTTGCAGGCATCATCAGTGTCCGGGATGAGGTTTCACCCAGCAGCTTATCCTGGGAATCCCTGCAGAATGCCAACCCAATGACTGGTTGTTCAGTGCAGGAAGCAGATGTTGCTCTGCTCCACAATTCCCTTGCTGGAGGCAGCACTGCTGGGAAAACCCTCCAGCCCCTGTCCGCCAGTGACTGCTGCATTCCAACTATTCTGGGCTGCAGCTCACCAAAGGGTTTCCAGCCTCCACAACTGCCCTGGGGAGCTCAGGGACTTCACAAGACATCACTTCAGTGGTGAGAGATATTCCCTTCTAACCTGAACTGTCGTGGAGACAGGTTATAATTTTTTCTTTTCTGATGCTGGAATTTACCTTAAATAGCCTCCCCTACCCTCTTAGGAATTTGCAGCTGGCAGTGGCAGCTCCTCTTGGCTTTCCTTTGGGTACACCACAAACATCAGGTTTCTTCTTAAAGCAGCCTCCATTTCCTTGGTCAACTGGTTCTCCAGGTGCTGGTTCTTTGTGGGGCACTTTGCTCTTGTAACCAAGAGCAGTGTTTGTGCAGTGCCAGAGCACTGCCTGAACTGCAGGGACACACAGAGAGGTGCCGAACAATATTGACTTCCTTGCTTGGTTTTCTCATGGGTTGGGCCTCATAATCCTGTAATTTGATCATTATTGGCAAATGGGCCTCTGGGCACTCTTTCGGGTGAGGTGCTGACAATCAGAACCACAAACACTAAAATATTTATCTTTCTAGGACAAGAAAATAGAGCTTCCTTATTCCCAAAGCATTTCCTTACACATCTCCCAAATATATGTAAAAATGAGCATTTTTGGCCAGCTTTATGTCCTCTTGGAAATTTACTCAGCAAATTGTTCTACATCTGCTCTAGGACAAGCTCTGTTAAGTTACTCCAACTATTTATTTTGGTGTAAATATTGGCATGCTAACCTCCAGTTCCGTGCCCTTTTTCCCCTAATTTTAGTTCAATATACCTTGTGTGTTGCGATCATTTGGGAGAAGTGTTGAGGCACAACTTAGGTTTCTGGCAAGTCTCTTAAACTGCTGTGTCCCTGGTGTCCCACAAGGAACCAGATCAGCCTTGGAGTGGTTCAGCAGGAGGTCTCTGACAACTGCAACCCAGCCTGCTGGGAGGAAGCTGAAGGACCAACAAAAGCAGGTAATAATCTCAGTGCTTGGTGCAGTGCATCCAATGGAAACCCACTTCAGCAAGCTTATTTACTGAGAAGGAGGTAAATAACCTTCCTTTGGTACTGCAGGGATTTGTTTGATTGCTAGGATAAAAAACAAACCATGATTGCAGGTGAAAAGTGTCTTGGTCTGAGTGAAAGATTATCAGATGGAGGTGGGAAAACCTTATTGTTTGAGAAAATTATCCCAGTTCATGGGAAGAGAGGAAAAAGATGTTAAAAAGAATCAGTGGCTGTGTTTTCTTTACTTGTTTCTTCTTCTAAAATTTTATACAGATAAGATCTGTGTCTCATCCCTAATGCTAAACTCAGAGGGTATTGGGTGAGACCTTTTCCATGCCTGTCACAGTGGGAGATCTTGGAAGAGTTTTTCTTAGTGCAAAGCGAGTCCAGGGCCATCAGAGATCACTGGCCTTGTGGCAGGGGATCTTCTGGAGATGTAGGTGGAGTAGACGGAACCCCTTCCCAGGACGTGCTCGGCAGGTCACAGAAAGCAGCTCTGTTGTCATCTCTGCAGTCCAAAATGCCTGTGGGACCCTGGGTCCACTGTTTGGGGACCCAGATTCAGCAAGGTGACACCTTCTTGCATTCAGCCAAGGTATCCACTTCATGATATCATGGAGGAATATAATTTTGGGTTTGGTTTTGGAGTAATAGTCAAGGACCGGTTTAGATATAATTCTTCTGGAACAACTACATCTGTAAATTTTCACATTTGGGCAAGAACTGCACTGCTGTAAATCTGTATAACCACAGAAGAGAATAGAACCAGATTTTACACTACAGATGTAACCAGGAGGAGGGCCTGGCTGGATGATTAGTGTCTTTGCCCAACTCACACTTTATTAGCACCAGATTTGTTGCTGAGCTCTGTCACAGAGGCCAAACACCTTGACTCCCCTCAACCTGAGCATCTGAAAATAGAGCAACCTCAGCTGAAACTCACCTCATGCAGCATCATCCCTCTTCTGTAAGCCATCCTGTGTCTATCCATGGTTAGCCCAGGAAAACAGACAGGAGGAGAGCACTGGCTCAGTGACTGGGCGCTAATCCTGGCAGCACAAGAAGCACAGATGTTCAGCTGAGGCTGAAGGAAACTTTCATACGGTGCAAGTCAGAGAAACCCAACCCCAAGACCAGAGGTCACGCTTGAAAATTGTGACTGTGGATTTTATCTTAGGTCCCATCACTGTGGCCACTGGGAACTCTATGGGAAGCATACAGACCATCAGACAAGGTCATGAAACCTAAGCAAAAGGAAACACTGATAAAAAAACTGAATACAACTAGTCTTTTCTCAGTTAAGGAGTCATGCTGATTACTCCAGTGCTCTTGGCCTGCTGGTATTTTAATCAGAGGGTCCCACGAGCACATTGCACTTAATGTGCATTAAACACCCCAGCCAGGAATGCAGGCAGCAGAGACAGGAACACTCAAGGATGAAGTGCCTCTTAATGTGTTTTCCTGTTTAAACAAAACCCTGCACTCGCTAAACACCGCTGCGGAAGGAGGCAGCAGCCCTTGGCAAGCCCGCCTACCTGCGGCACGCTCTGGGCATATGTTTGCTCAGTGGCTCTGAGAAGTGTACCCAGTGTGTTGACATTATAAAGCTGTGTTCACTGGGGGCCCTGCCCTGCCAGCCAGGAGGGAGGGCTGCCCATCTCATGGCTGGGGCCAGCGTTACTCTAACCCAGGTTGTCGGTATTTCTTTGCAAATAGCTGGAACTTGGAAGAACTGGATTAGTTCCCAGGAAAATTTAGAAAGAAAATAAGTTCTGCCACCAATCAAAATCCAATCACAAAGCAAACACGGGCAAAAGTACTCGAGGCGAAAACAAAGGCCTTGTGTGGCAGCTCACAAGCCCTGCCTGGTTGCAGAGAGACATCACTACCCAGAGAGGTTCTGTGGGTGATACGCAGCACCCAAAGCAGTACCTAGGTATCAGGGGAGTCACAAAGATCTGCCTGAGGCTGGACAGATGCTGCACTCCCTCTCTTCCTGCATGGAGGTCAAACCTTATTATCAGGTTTAAGAGTCTCACCCAACACATTCAGTATCATCTTGGTTTTGGGGCACATCTAAGTAGAGGCAGGATATCCAACTGTCAGTGTGTGTTCATTTCCTTCCCATTATGAAGTTGAGATTAGATCCTGCTATATGGAAAAGGCCAATCATGTAGGTGGCAATTTCTTTAGTTTTATTTTTGGTTATGGTACATGCCTCATGCTGACCAGTCCCAGATGCTCACCTGGTTACCTCCAAAATCTTCATCCTGCTTGTAAACACTTTAAAACCACAGACACTAAACATCTTTCACAAGCTCTTTGAAGCCTGATCTTCAGGACTTGGAGCTTCAAGCTTTCTTCTTTCACATAGAAGAGAGAAAGAAGATGATGCAACAAAAAGTTGCAATGCTGCTAAAGCTGGGCAACTGCAGCCTCTTGGTCCTTAACAAAAGCTCCAGATACTGGAATTCAAGATGAAATAAATCAGATTGAAAACATTGTATTAAAAGCACTAAATACATTTTCCATCTTATTATTCTATTTCTCTCTGTGAGGCTGTACTTGTGATGAAAAGTCCTGCCATTTAGATAAGGAACCAGGCTTTGAAGCCAGGACTTGAATTAGGTTTTGGTGTCTTTTCCTTCGTAGGAAACTCCGCCTGTTTGGTCGGTCTCTTTCCGCATTGAAAAGAAATATCCTCAAGCCAGGCAAGCTCCACTTTCCCCCCAGATCTCTTTCAATTTCAGCTCGTTCTGGCTCAGTGTCTCTTTATGCCATCCAAAGCATTGCCTGCAATACAAAGAACAGAAAAAGAGAAATCCATTCAATTAAAAAATGACACAAAATAAAAAAGGGCTTTGGAGGGCAGGTGTCAGAGCTGGGCACTGTTCTCACTGTCTGACTCTTGTGAATTTGTTAACCCTAAGGATTATTAACAGAAAATTTATTTCCTGTTCTCACACAGGTTTCATCTGCAATTTGTGGAGGCTTGGGGTGGTTTTTTTCTAGTTTGAAAATGTTTTCTCTTGTCAGTGTACACTGATAAATTGCCATTACATCTCCTGAGAAAAAGTAATGTCTCTTAAAAGAAAAGCCGTGGTGCTCTGTGAAGACCTCACTAAGGCAGAGGGACCCTTTCTCTGGATTCTGTTCTCTATTCATCATGAGGATTCCCCAACTGCTCTGGAGCTCCTAATTTTTGCTAAAGCTGGTAAAGTGTCTGCTGGAGGAATCAGTATGCATATGGGCATTTCTCCAAAGCTGCCTCCTTCAGCATAGAGCAAATTAAATTCAGTGTCAGTCCCAGGGCTGCTTCCCTCAGGGCCCTTTGAAAACCCCAGCTTTTAAGTCCTGCTTCAGCCTTGCAGTGGTTTTCTGTAAAGCTTAACAAGCTTAATTTGTTTGGTTTTCTTTCTTTTTTCCCCAGACTTAATTTGTCTCACAGCACTGTCTTCGCCATATACCAAAAGTCTGTTTTGAGCAAAAAATGTGGCAAAATAATATGAACATACAGACATTCCTAAAGCTGTCCCTCCTTAAGGTCTCCTAAAAATTGTGCATGTTTAGCAAAGGGAGGTAGGGGAAGTTTAATGAGCTGGCCTTGTAGGGAGGGATTTGGGTGGGGGTTGGTGAATAATAAAATTTAGGTGTGAGGTTATGGCTTTGATGGTGTTAGGGTAACCACTGAGAGAGGGAGGAAGAAGAACCTGCACATCTCCAGCTGAAGAGGGGGTGAGACATGAGCACAGTGAGCAAAGAGGGGGTACAAGGGCATAAAGCCTGGGCAGTGGTGTGGCCACCACAGCAGAGGTGGGATTGGCCAGGGGCTTGGGATAATCCTCACCCCACACTGGGCTTGTGTGCAGCAGTGCGCCAGGAGTTTATGAATATAATTCCAGGGAGGATCTCTCTGAAGTGTAAGCTCAGGCAATTTCCCTAATTAGGGGAAGTTCATTTAAACATGGAGAGGAGCCAGAGCTAATCTCTGTGTCCGGTTACCACAGTGCCTCCAGGCTGGAGCACTGCTGCAAAGTGAGCAGCCATCTGTCACGGGGTCACACCGCTGGACACAGCGCGGCACAGAGCAGGGGACAGGGTGTGAGAGGCAGGGCAAGGCTTTCCCCTCTGTCAGCGTGGAGCACACAGGTGCTGATACAGAGACACCCACCCATTTCCCCAGAGAAATGGAAATATAAGGAGAGCTGTGCTGTTTCGCCACTGGAAAGAGGGAAATGCAGGTGTGCAGCATCATTCCAGCTCCTTATACTGAAGGAGGATACGGAAACTGAGCCAGTCTCCCATGTGCTGGGTGAGGAGAAGGAGGAGGGCTGGGGTCAAAAAAAGAGGTGACAGCCTCCCCACCAGTCTCTTTTTCCAGCTGGAACACCTGATCTCTAATGGAAAAACTGAATTGATTCAGGGTGCAAAGAAAATTGCTGGTTAGTAATGGAAGCAAGAAGCTCAGGTAAGGAACTGATGAAGAAGAACCTTTAATTTCAGGTGGCTAAAAGGCCTTCCAAGAAAAGCCCAAGGTACAGTACAGAGGAAGCCAGAAACAATTACAGAGAAAAGAGCTGCAGACAAAGGCATGAGGATACCACCAGCTCTCAGATATTGCATCTGCAGAGCTCTCCTTTCACAGATCAATATAAAAGATGCAGAGAAAGAGAAAAGAGAAGAAAAACCTCACATTTTTTAGTGAATACTTCCTGAAGCATCCACTCTTGGCTGTATTACCTGATGCCAGCCCTCTCTGAAATTGAACCCCTTCCATTCACTGCCAATCAGTAGCCACTGACCCAAGTTTAATTTTCTGTTATTTTATGTTATTTTTATTTTGGTAGGGTGAGGTGGAAGGATTGCCGCTGTGCTGTGCAGTGAGAGGCAGCCTGTGAGCAGAGGATATTAGGGCCCATGGTGAGGAAGGCACTGACTGTTCCTGTTTCACAGACACTGACCACAATTCCACAAAGTGGAAATGGAAGAAAAGATGACACCAGGCTTCCCCACAGCAGCTCCTTTATATTTTTGCTCCCCTAACCAGAGCAAAGCTTTATTTTGTCCCTTATTCCACACCAGCATCTCTCCTAGTAGGAGCCTTTAAATCCTTTAATGCTTTTAAAAGCCTTTGCACTTTAACTTTGGATTTGAAATCTATGTAAGTATGCATACATATATGTCAGAGTGGGTGTAGGCACATAGCATAAGGAACTCCTAACAAAAAGGCCTGTCAAGGTCAGGTGAGCATTTCTCTCCATCACCCCCAGCCTGCTCCTCCTTCCTGGGGGCTGGTCCTGTGCCTGGCATGGTGATGCAGGGCACACTGTGCAGGCTGCTGGCCCCTGGGCATGTTCCAACAGTGCAAGCTTTGCAGCTCGGAGCAGGGTCTCTGCCTGGACTTCTCTAAGGCCTTTGGTGCAACCCTTCACATCGTTCTAGACACCAACCAGGAGAGATACTGTATGGACTGCTGGATGGATAAGGAATTGGCTGGGTGGCTCTGTCCAGCAAGTTACGTCCAGATGGAAACCAGTAAAGAGCGGAATCCCTCAGGAGTCAATACTGGGACCAGTACTGTTTAGTATCTTCATCAGTGCCATAGACAGTGGGATTGAGGGCACCCTCAGTGAGTTTGCAGACCATCAAGCTGAACTGTGTCGTTGATATCTTGGAGGGAAGGGATGCCATCCAGAGGGACCTGGACAGGCTTGAAGAGTGCACCTCTGGGACTCCCATCAGGTTCAACAAGACCAAGTACAAGGAGCTGCACCTGAGCTGGGACAGCCTCTGGTATCAACACAGGCTGTGGGATGAATGCATCAAGAGCAGCCCTGCAGAGGACTTGAGGATACTGGTGGGTGGAAACTGGACACGACCCAGCAATGTATGACTGCAGCCCAGAAAATCACTTGTGTTCTGGGCTGCGTCCAAAGCAGCGTGGGCAGCAGTGGACAGAGAGGATTCTTCCCTTCTACTCCTCTCTTGTGAGACCCCACCTGGAGTGCTGCATCCAGCTCTGGGACCCCCAGTACAAGAAATGCATGGACTTACTTGAGTGGGGCCAGAGTAGAGCCACAAAAATGATCAGAAGGATGGAACAGCCAAAGAAAGGCTGAGAGAGTTGGGGTTGTGCAGCCTGGAGGAGGGAAGGCTCTGGAAAGACCTAACTGTGCCCTTTCAGTACTAAAAGTGTAAGAGAATATTTATAAGAATAATGGAGAGAAGCCTTTCACCAGGGACAGGATTAGGGGTAACAGTTTTAAACTGAGAGAGGGTGAGTTTAGATTGGACATGAGGAAAAGATTCTTTACAGTGAGAGTGGTGAGACACTGGTACAGGTCACTCTGGTGAGACACTTGCTCAGGGGAGCTGTGCATGGTAAGAGCAAGGACAGTGGCACAAGGACCTCAAGAGACTCTGTTTTGCCCCAGAGTTCCTGCAGCACTGCAGAGCCTGAGCTGTGCTGCACACTCAGGGCAGCTCTGGCCCCTACAGGTTCAGAAAGTGGCTCCTGTCTTCACCTTTATTAGGGGATGTTGCTAATTTTGTGGACTGACATTTCTCTGACCATTTGTCAGAAGCACCACAGCAAAAATAGTACCATTAAAAATGGATCCTACCTGTGACTTGAAACTGAAAGCCATTATGTGGGCTAGCTCTAAAATTTATGCCTTAATATTGTGAGATGGGTTTATAAAGGAGCTCCATTTCAGGTTCCCATTTTCATCTCTTCATGCAGCCAGCCCTGAAGGATTACAAGCACTTTTCTGACAGGATCTCTCTTTACACCGTCTCTTACTCATCCCTAAAAATCACCGAGTGAGTTTTCCAATATCCCATTAGTCACCTAAGAACACTGTTCATGCTGAAGTTCATTACTTTCAGTTTGAGGAAGATTTGTGGCACATGGTAACTAAAGTTCAATTAAAAATCCTTTATTTCCAAAGACAAAATCCATCCCCCTAATAATATTTATTAACAATTTTTAACCATCACCCAAGATTTCCATTTTACCAGCTGGGTACACTCAGCAAGCTCAGGTTCAGGTCACTCATGCTGAATGAATGGCAGCTCAGGATGAATGGCAGCTGGCCATAATCTGTGCACCCACCACTTTCCAAAGGCTCTGCATACACAGCCAGCAAAACCAGAGGTTTTTATTCCCAAAGACACACAGCTCTGAAGGCGTCACGCCTGCAGGCCCTCCGGAGAGGGAGGATAATCTGTCACCTCCCCGGTGAGCCAGCAGGGGAAGCCGGACAGCCGGAGCCCTTTGCCCTGCATCGGTGCCTGTCTCCTGCCTCGGGATGCGCTCGCTGCGAGTGCCCCGTGACTCCTTCAGCGCCTGCATTTGACTCTTCTTACATTTGATTGTTCCTAAATTATTAACATGCCTAGTACTCTGTGCTGTGGCTTTGTCTGAAGCCTTTTCCTTTGATCTGCATCGCCTTTGAAACTCTGCCTGTGTGTGTGGGCAAGCCAGGCTGCTTTCTGCAAACTACCACCCTGCAGGCTGATATTTCTCTCGCTGAAACCAGTGCAAGAGGTCCTGCAAACCCTCTGGAGCTCAGCACGCAAACTCATGCACTGTTTTAATGTTGGGGGATTTTTTTTTAAGAGCCTGGGCATTTCCCTATGTCTCACAGGGTGTGAGGTGACTCCTGCAGTCACCAGCAGCAGGTGAGAGCACCAACACATCCTCAGAGGCCCCCAGCATCTCCAGTATTAGATCCATCTGTTGCTGCTGCTGGTTTATACCCTTCAAGTGTAAATTTGAGTCGGTTTACACCCTTCAAGTGCCACGCAAGAAAGCTCAAGCATCATCACTGCACACATTTGTATTGCAAAAATGCACATCTTGTGCCAGACCAGCAGCTGGGCTGCCGAAAAATCTGTCTGTGAAGGCATGTCTCCTTCTGGAGGAGTGTCAGAAAAGGGATGTGCCAGAGCAATCTTACACATGGTGTGTAGTTGAACCCTCCAACACAAAGCCATTTGAAGACATTATGAGGCTGGAGTTGAAGGCAGGCTTTGTCATGCAGCATGGATGGATCATTGCTTCCCATCTTGACCTTAAATTCTGGAATGTGTCAAAGAACAAAACACAGGCATAGGAAAGCACCAACTATGACTCTTAGCAAATCCAGTGGACCAGCTGATTACCTGTTGATGAGCAGTTTAATTAGTGTTGAATTATACGCTCTGGAAGTTTGGCTCTCAGGGAGGTAATTAACCCGAATGTCTGCCCTCTGATGGGGCCCAGCACGCTGGGGTGTGTGTGCTGTCCATCCACCAGCAACCCACCAGCTGGCAGGCAGCAGGCTGCTGCAGGAAATGTCCTGACTGCTGCGCAGGGAGGGAAGGAGTCCTGGCTGCTGAGCAGGAGGAATATCCATACTGCTCATCTTCTCATGTCACAGCACTTTTGAAACACCAGTTAATAGGGACTGTTTCAAGAATGCTTTTAAATCAGAAAAACACCCCTATGTTTCAGCCATGTGCTGAATGTGTTTGATTTGAGGGGAAGCCAGGATAGCCAACACCCCCTAACATTAACACGAGCTGGCTGGGGCCCCAGGCTATGGCAATTTTATTTACTGGAGACTTTATCTTTCATGTCCGGTTTATATTTAGGCCTGGTTGTGCAAGGCTGTCCCATGCTGCTGGGCATGCACTCATTTCCTCTGACATTAGTGGCAGTGCTCACGTGGGGGAGGACTCCCTAAGGTGAGTAAAGTGTGGCTTCTGTGGGAAAAAGCAAAGTTTCCAAAATGGCAAAGGCCTTCCTTGTCTTGGATGTTTAGGCTGGGCTCACACTGCAACAGTCACAAGGTTTGCTGGAGGCTCCATTTTAGGAGGACATTGTGCAACCAAAGCAGGAGGTAATTCTATCTCTGGTGGGAAGCCCCGTTTCTTTAAATTCCCAACACTTCAACACTTCCTTAATTGCTGCTGTTATGCTCTCTGATAAAATGTCTGGACAGGTATTTCTTTGCTGTGTGAGTATTTGTGCCTTGATCTTGCTCTTCCAAAGCAAAAGGAGATGGCATGTTATAAACACAACTGCAACAAGAGTTACCCTGGCAGGATTGCTTAAAAATCAGCAGCACTGGGGCACATGCCAGGAGCCAAGCAGTTGGTAATTCTGGAGTGAATGAGGCCTTGTATTGTTTTTATCCAGGAGCTACAGGAGCAAATCAAGTTTATACAGACAAAGATCATACCCTAGCAAGCTGCAAAGTGCAAACAGGATTTGATGGCAGAAATAGCTGGCAGAGCTTTGTGGACACAAAGATGGATTATTAATTAGGAAAGGATATTTCTGCTGGTATGAGATCATATATTTAGGGGGTGGAGAGATGGAGCATAACAAAACCAGGGTCTGAGCTCACTTCCACCTTGTGCAGCAGTCTCAGCAGAGCTGAAGCCTTCTCCAGCTTCTGTCCATCACCCATCCTGGAGCAGGGCTGCTCCCTGAGCGTTACCCTTGTCTGCCAGTAAACACATGGCTGCTTGCAGCTTCAGTGTCTGAAACCACCACTAGACTGCCAAGATTTGTCAGTGCAGCTCCTCAGAGGCATGTCTAGCTGCACAGTCTCCTTTACTTAACACAAAAAGAAAGAAAGGGTGGGGAAAAAAGAAGATTATCAGTCAGATCTACGTGTCCTACATCTCTATGGCAACCATGTGCAGTTTGGAAACGACACAGGTGCATCCAGGAACTCTCTTAACAGCATCCACCTCAAACCAGCAGCCTGCAAACAGGGATGGAAATCTGTCTGGCACCCTGAGAGTAAGGCAGGGGAATTGGAGGGCCAGCACAGAATTACCCTCCCAGGGAATTTGGATGTCTTTACTAGAGGGCAGTCAGGCATGAGTCACACTGTGCCTCGCATAGCACATGACATCAAAGCAGCCACATTCGCCCTGTTGGTGAAGGAGCACCTGTGGTCAGAAGGCACTGCAGGGACTTAGTGAGCATGTACCAGCTTCGGGGTGACATGAGAGACCCAATGAGCAAGGGAAGGTGGGGATACAGGTGCAGGTTTTGCCACACTCATATTTTTGTGTAACCAAGCAGGTCTCAAAATGTGGCCAGCTTTCCCTGATTCCCTCTCTGCAGTTTTGCTCCAAGCTGTGATAGGAGAGCAGAATGCATGGGACATCAACCACCATCAAGAAGCCACATCAGTGGGCATGAGTTTGTTGCATCTTGAGGAAGGAGCAGAGGGCAAAAAGGGGTAAAGTTTTTGAACCACCTGGTTGGGATATCTACCAGCTGCTGCAGAGGCTGTACCCCCCTCCCCAGCCACGGCTGCCCTAGCCCAGCTGGGTTTCCAGCAGTGCTTCCAGCTGTGCTGTGAAGGTGGTGGCAAGCAGTGGAGTAGTTTGAAGGAGAGTGGTTCAAAAGTGCTTTGCACAACAGGGCTTTTAGCTCCCAAAATGAGGGGTTAAGCATGGGGGAAGCTCCCCAAGAGACTACTGTCCCAGCAGCACCTTATCTCTCCCCACCTCCTGCCCTCCACCTCCTTCCAGAGCTATCCATCTCAGGATGCTGGTGAGCATCACCACTTCCCAGGCTGGCTCCTCTGCTGGTCCATGGGGCAGGAACCTGAACTTCGGGGCAAAAGCATAAAGGTCTAACAGTGCCCATCCTAGTGGATTGGCTAGTTTTTTTCCACTTAAGCCTTAGGAGATCCTTGACTGGAATGGGACCTGAACTTGTTTAACACTTCCAATGAATATTTGTCCATACTTTTCTCTGAGGCTGAATATCTTTGCAAGATTATATCCCATTCCTTCTCCCTCCTTTCTCAAGCCATGCTCTTAGTTTTATTCTAAGCAAATACAGGTTTTAGGCTTCTTGAGAAGTCAAATATTTAATGAACTCTCTCAGTGATGGTATTTTCCCTCCAAACTCTGTGACTAACACATCATTTCTTGTTTAGAGCTCTGCTAAGTGGGGGGTGAGGGCTGGCCACCCCTGGGGCCACATCAGCAAGAGAGTGTGCAGGATATGGAGGGAAATGAGAATTCCCCTCTACTCAGTACCCATGGGGCTGCATCTAGGGGACTGTGGTAGGGAGGAGTCCTAATGCTGTCTATGGGGGGAATTAGTGCTGTTGTCCATTGCCTAAGGGGAATTACAGGGAAGAGAGAGGCAGGCTCTTCCCAGGGAAGCACACTGAAGGGACCAAGGCAATGGTCACACGTTATGACAAGGGAAAATCTGGTTTATTAAAAGGAAAGTGTCTTGCCATGAGGTTGGTCAAACACTGGCACAGATTGCCCAGTGAGAAGCAGGGATCTCCATCCCTGGAAAAACTTATAACCACAGTCCTGAGGACCTGGTCTAGCTTTGGAGGGAGCTGGCCATGGCTTGGGTTCCTTCTCCCTGAAATCATCCTGTGACTCTGCAATTCTATTGCACACATAAAAAAAGGATGAGAAAATTAAAAAGAAGGGCAAAGAGAAACAGTTGTTTCTGTCCTGATGGCAATAAAGAATAAAGCAGCAGGCTTAAGCACAGCTCTGAAATTATTCAGTCTGATGAGTCTGCTGATGGTTATGCCTGAGAAAAACACAAGCTGCAAAACACAGCTAAACATTGTTTATTCTAAACCTAACATAAGATTTCTCCTTTTTTTTTCCTCTCCTTATGAGTTTTCAAATTCACACAGGACTCTTCTGCCCCCTTAATGCACACGAATCAAATACGGATTTTGCTTTGCTGTGTGAAAGTGGAGAGCTGGAGCTGCCTGTTTTAAAGCTGCTAAAGCTCCCTCAGGGTGGCAGGGTGGCCATTTTATTTCCTTCTGCTTGAAATAAAGCCCTCTTTTTAAAGCCCTCGTTTGATTTCCACACTTGATCTCTGGTATTCTCAAGAACCAGAGCCTTATCACTACAATGGTATTGCAGATAAAAGGCCTCACACCCACCCTCCATGAGGCCTTTTGCCAGGAGAGCCAGGGGCACAGCTCCCTGCAAAGCAGCTGTTTTATTCCCACTGCTTTGCTGCAAACTCCCCTGGTGCTTCTTTGTGCCCCAGGTCCTTGGGCTGCCTGCACCGGGTGGAAATTCCACTCACAGCAGCTTTTCCCACTCCTTTTCTTTCTTGAAATCTCTCAGGTATCTGATTCAGATTAAATTCTCTCTCTCCCACCCAAAGGCTATTGACCGCTGAATTCTTTAGGAAGGGGTGTTTCTGGCTGCTGTAATCTCTCTGGAAACCCAAGGGTTTCTCAAGCAGAACATTTACTATTTTGCAAGCATAAGGTGCTCTCCCCCAGGTGGGCAATTCACCCTGCAGTTCCATCATCATTAAACTGAGAAAAATCACCCATTTGGGCATGTCTGACCAGGGTTAGACAGAGGCACACACAAGGGTTCATTTCTGTCCAGCTGGCCCAGGAGGTGGCACAGGGTTGCAGCAGCCACAGGGGAACAGACAGTCCCTGATGGGACACAGAGTGAACCTGCCAGCCTGCGAATAACAGGTTCCCTCCAACACAGTGTGTTTACTCCAGATAAACCTTTTGTATCAGGGGTCTGTGGCAGTTCTGGTTTGATGGGAAAAGCCCCAGAGCTCCACTCAGCCTCCTGCCAAGCACAAGCCCAGGGAGCCCTTTCTGTCCCCCCAACAGAGATTCTCCCAACACCGCATGCTCCAGCAGCCAGGCTGAAGGTGTTGGCACCGGCACAGCACAGATTCCTGCAGCTCCTTACCACCATGTGAAAGGGGCAGGCCTGGGAGTGAGCTGGGGCTTAAAGTGGCAAGGAGACTGAGGCCACTGAACCCCAGAACCACCTCCCAACAGATCCCACATCGTGGATCTCCATGAAAACTGCAGCTGGCGAGATGATGGCATGGTGAGCTCGGCTGTCCCATGCCAGGGGTGCTTCACTCACACTCACAGGGATGATGATCACGGCCAGACAGCCCACAGACCACCTGAGGCAGCAACTGGAGCCATGGACACTTAGGCATATCCTCTTGGAGCCTACAGCTTCTGTGAAAGCTCAAACTGCTCTTGTAGCAGCTCCCACTGGCTTGTCTCTGCTGTTTCTCCAAAGCAGTGCTCAGCTCCTGCAAACTCCCACAGGATTTTAGGCACCAAACCTGCTGAAGAGTAGCAGAGGAAACTAAAAGGGAGCCTGGAAGCCTCTTTCATGTGATGCTAGAAAGACAAAACAGTGGGTTTAAGGAACACAGTGTAAAGCAAAGTAACCTGTGGCTGCCAAGATGAATCTCCTGTGGGCTGCCTGCAAGTAATCCTTTAGGCATGACACTCTTCTGTCACAGGAAAGGAGTCACTCTCTTGCGCATGACCAACAACAGTGACGAGAGATTAGGAAGGAAGAGAGCTATCACGGTGACAAGCTGTATTCACATGGCACGGCAGCACAGATCCTGACGAGGCAAAAATAGCATCATGATTGTCTGGGCAGGCAATCAGGAACTCAGGGCAGGGTGATCAGGAACTCAGGGGGTAGTTTTCAGGGCAAATCAAGTTCTATCCTTGCAACACCCATGCCTTGTTTCTGTGCCATGCAGGCAGTGCTGTCTCTCACGGCTGGTGACAGAGCCTTCCCATGGAGCTCAGGGCAAGGGCTGGCACATGGCATTAGGAGGAACACAAGTGGTCCACTGGCCACTGTCCCATACCAGGCAGGATGCTCTTGAAGGGTCACAGCAGGGCCTGCCAAGGGGACAGGTGCCCAAGGGATGGGTCAGACAGCCATGAGTGTGGAGGTGGTTACAGCAGCTCAGGCAGAGCAGTGTCCTACGAGTCACGGCTGGATGGGGAGCAAAGCCTTTCCTCTCCTCACCTGGCAGCCCTGCCTGGGCACAGGTGGGTGGGAGACACACAGGGCACTGCCATCTCCACATCCAAGGCCCTGGCAGCTGCTCCATGACAGTCTCCTGTTGCAAAGGGGCCAGCTTAGAGGTGGCCCCTGGTCCTGAGCTCTTCAGACCGGTGGGGTTTGCCTCCAGCCTCTGTGCTGAGGGAGATGAGCTGTGAAAAGCAGACCATTCCTACAAACCCCCATTCTTTCTCTTTTACTGTTTTTCCCTCCATCAAATTGAGAACAAATCCAGGCCCAAGGTAAGGACACCAACATCTCCCCAAAGCGATGAACTGGAGAGAAACCTGAGCAGTATCCACACTTTGCCCACCTTTCTCCCCATGCCTCCCTTAAACACTGTGCTCAGGGAACCTGCACTTCCATGTTTTGCCTGTTTGCCACAGACATACACACAGAGCAATTATGGCACACGGGGAAACAGTAGTGAAAAGTATATTTAGCAAACCTGTCCTCCTTAGCTTGAATTTTGTGTGAAGTTTTGATCACTGCAACATGAAAAAGATATTAAACTACTGTAAAGCATCCAAAACAGGGCAGTGAAGATGGTGAAGGGTCTTGAAGGGAAGCTGGATAAGGAGTAGCTGAGGTCACTTGGTCTGCTCAGCTGGGAGGAGACCCCATTGTAATCTCCTTGTGAGGGGAAAAGGAGGGGCAAACACTGATCTCTCCTCTGTGGTGACCACTGACAGGGTCCGAGGGAATGGCCTGAAGCTGTGCCAGGGGAGGTTTAGGTTGGATATTAGAGAAAGGCTCTTCACCCAGAGGCTGGTTGGGCATTGGAGCAGGCTCTCCAGGGAAGTGGTCACAGCACCAGCCTGACAGAATCCACAAAGTGTTTAGACAGTGCTCTCAGACACGTGGTGTGACTCTTGGGATGGTGCTGTGCAGGGCCAGGAGTTTAGTTCAACGATCCTTGTGGCTCCTTCCAACTCAGCACATTCTGTGATTCCTTTTTTAACTGCAGAGTTGTATTTTAAGCTGGGTATTGCAAGGCTTACTTACCAGCTTATTTTTGATGGTAAAGAGAGTGGAAGGTCCCCAGTGACTCATCTCATCAGCCAGCAGAAAGGCAAACCACTGCTCCTCCCTACTCAGCTCTGATGGGCAGCCCTGGGTCCCTCAGACACGATGCTGCTCAGGCTCCCTCTGCCAGGGACATTTGAGCTCAGCAAACACCAGCGTGTGAGGAAAAAGCATCCTCAGTGCCACCAGAGAAGGAGTGCACACGTGAAGGTGTGTTTGTGGGCACATCTGCCCAGGATCAGGGACATGTTTCTGTGGCAGAGCAGGCAAAGACTTGGTGTCCAGCTGCAGTCCAGTGACCAGCTTCCCAAGTGACTTTCACAGAGTCAGTCTGTCCCACTCAGCAAAGGACAGATGCTGGGAAGGGGCAAGCCCCTAATGACAAGGACCCACCTGCCCTTGTCCCCTTACTCCCAAGTGGTGCCGGAGTGAGGGCCTTGCTCAAACTCACACTGGAGGTAGGAACAATTCAGATTTCACCAAGTCCAGCGCTGTGCTTTGTGCTAAGAGGGGTATCAGCTGTAATATTCCTTTTATCAATATTCCTTTCAGCTCTCATCTACAGATCATAGGGCAGGATACTGTACTGGCTTTTTTGGATGAAAGATACTTTAAAAAGTAGAGAAGCATTTATTCCTGACCCCTTTCCACCCTGATTTGAAATGAAGGATCACACCAGGCTCCCTGGCAGCCAGGCTGGCACAGCAGCTTCCCCGGGAGGGAGATTTTACCACATGACATGTGTCTGCGGGCATGGGAGGAACAGTGATAGCATCAGCTGACATAAGGGGAGAGAAGCCATTATCCTGGCAGCCTGGAGGTCAGGAGAAGAGGAGGCTGAACAAATTCCAGCTCCAAGGGCCCAAAACACCACAACTGTCATGTCATGGGTTATCTGGGAATAAGTATGCACATGCCACTCCCAGCACTCTATTGCTTTCCATCATCAAACTGAAAGAGAATAGGTTTGGATTAGATATTATGAAAAATTCTTTACTGTGAGGGTGGTGAGGCACTATCACAGGTTGCCCAGAGAAGCTGTGGGTGTCCCATCCCAGTAAGTGTTTAAGGCCAGGCTGGATGGAGATCTGAGCAACCTGGTCTAGTGGAAAGAGTTCCTGTCCATGGCAGGGGGGGGTTAGATGTGAACTAGCTGATCTTCAAGGTCCCTTCCAACACAAAACATTCTATGCTTCTATAATTCTATGGTCCTTAGCAGTAGGGCTGTGCTGGGGCTGTTCCATGTGCATCTGCAGGTCAAACACACACCACAAATCCCTCCTGGAGATAAGCACAGTCCAGCCACTGTGGCATGCAGAATGGCCTCCTCCAATAAATAAACCAGTGCAGCCTCCCACAGGAAGAGTCTCTTGCTCTCCCTCTGCCTCATCCCAAAGCAGAAGGAACAATGTGACCCAAGGCAGGCAGGTGTCAGCAGCCTGGAAAGACTCTGTGCTCAGACAAGCAGGCTGGGAGCAGCAATTGGAGCTGCTGGTGTGCAACTGAGAGGGCTGCAAAAAGGGATGTGAATTTAGGTCCATGTCAAGTACTTCCTTGTGAAAGATTTACTGTTCTGCCTGGCAGCTGTGCCCACAGGGAGAAATAAGGCACCATCTCTGCCGAGGTGACTGCCTGCTTTAAGTATAAACTGTGCCCAACTCATCTCTCTTGGTTCTTTGTCTGGGGAACCTCTCAGAGGAAAAAACAAAAAGTTTTTTTGGTCAAATGCACCTGTTGAGACAATTTTTTCCCACCTGATTTGGCTGCACAGTTCTGGATGCAAATCCAGGTGGAGTGAGGTCTCTGCTCATGCACTCAGTGGCTGCTGCTGTAGGGATGCCCTGGTCCAGTGCTGCATCCCAGCATGTGGCACCACACTCTGAGCTTCCAGCCTTCCTCCCTGGGCATCTTGCATGGGTATCTTGCTGTCTCTCTGCTCCTCTCTGGAGTAATTTTTTGCCTTACTGGCCTACCTCAGCCAACCACACACCAGGGCAAAGGCGACCCAGGCACTCAGGTTTGTACAAATCCAGTAAAAACAGCCCCCAAGGTAAGGCAGGATGCCCTCTGTGCTGAGGAGAGCAGATAAAAAGCTGGCATCAGTGCAACATCAGGAAAGCCAGGTGAACACAATTGCTTAGGCAAGCATAATATGATGGGGGAGGCTGTGGGCTGACCCTAACTTCCATGGAAAAGGTTTTCCCTGATAAACGTGCTGAGAACTGCAAATCCCCATGCATGCTGTGTTCCCAGCCTGCTTCAAGGCCAGGAATTAAGCCAGCTTTGCAGGCAAAGCCATGAGGACACTGGGGAGCTGTCAGCCCAGCAGATGATTTAATAGAGCAGCAGCAGCACAAGAAGGGGCAGGGCCAGGCTGGGGCACAGCAGCCACCCTTGTGGCAGCCCAGCCCTGCCCTGGCTCCGTGCTCAGCCCGGACCACTGCAGCCCACGTGCAGCCACATGCCTGAAGCACAGCAGCAGGCACAGCATCTGCCACTGCCCTGGCTGCCTTGTCAAGGGCTGGGGGGCACGGGTCTAATGGGAACACTTTTATTTCCCAATCTGGAGAGGTTTTTCTCCTTTTGGAGGAGGACTATCAGCTTTTTCTGACCTTTGTGCAAGGGACAGATGTTTTTGCTCTGTCACTCATTCACTGCTAAGGCTCTGGGCTATAGCTACCACTATTTCTTTTAGGTTTTGGATTCAGTTCCACAGCAGTGGTCCATGGCTAAGTTAGGCGGCTTAATTAGTTAATAAAATGGAAGCACTTTTTTTTTTATCACATCTCCTACCATTTTGGAACACATCCACTCATAGTAGACACTACTCAGACAAGCATTTTTTACTCTGCCTTGAATAGACTAAATAATTTTGGCAAGTCAACCTTTCTCTTTTGGATTTGCCAGGCATCTGACTCCCTCTCCCATTTGCTTTCAGGAGGGTACAGCTGCCAAAGACAAGGCAGCTGGACTAGGCACAGGCACTCTGTCACCCCAGCAGCAGCATTCCCACCCGGCATGACAAGAGGATATAGGGTTGCTCCATCTCTTTGGGGTGATGGTTTGCTCCAAAAGCCTGATTAAGTGCTTATGGAGGTATCTTGTGGCAGGATTTCCTGTTTATGTTGCCCTACACCTTGTTATTAGCATCACACCTCTGCTGAATGCGTGCCCTCACCCTGCAGCTCTGCACGAGTGGGGCAGGAGGAGGTGGTTGGGAAGGTGAGTCAGGAAAACACTGGGGGCAATGGCTCTAAGCTGGATGACAGAGAGAAGGAACAATGAGGGAGCGGTGGCACTGTGCTGTGAGGGGACAGACCACAGCATGCCTCCCCTCCCCCTGGTAAACTCCACAATTTACTTTCCAGCTACACCCCAGTGGAGGTAAGAGTCCACCATGCATTCACCTGGGATTTGTTTTGGCACAGGGTCCTCAGGAGCCAGGAGATGCCAGGAGAACAGACAGATCCTTCAGGGTCTCAGGCTGCTTTTCTCAGCTGCTTGTTGTCCTCTCATGCATTTTACCTTCCAGAACTTTCCTTTCCTCAGCAGGAAGGTGCCGCAGGCTCTGTGCCACGCACGCAGCCTCAGCAGGGTCGTGTAGCCCTGGCCCCACCATGCCTTGGGCCATCACATCCTTCACAAATTAAGCAGTGACCTACAAGTCAGCTAGACACCAAAGCACCAACTCTGGGTGCCTGACAGAAACAAATCAGCATTTCACTGGGGGATGCAAGTGTCACAGATGCTCCAAGGCAGCCTGAGGGAAGCCAGAGCAGACCACAGAGTGAATATTTCGGTTTCTTGGTTTTGTGGCAGGCTGGTGATTAGCTTGGCCTTTGCATGGAGCTAATGAGACGTCTCTGCACAAAGAGATGCCCACGTGCCCCTCTGAGGCTTGCGTGGAGCAGTGCTTCCCATCACCCAGGCACAACTTGAGCCTTCCTCCTTTAGAGGAAGATTGATGATTTCTGGGTGCCCAGCGTCTGTCTAACACTGCTCCCTCCCTTGGCAAGAGGTATTTCCGGGGTCTGGGATATTTTCCTGGCAGACAAAAAGTGGAAGTACACTTCCAGTGTGTGCCAACCCCAACTACCCAGTGTTCCCACCACTGACATGCACGGTGGGTGGTAGGTGAAACCTCAGACGTTAGGATTAGCTTTTCCAAGGCCCTTCAGAAAAGTTGAAGGTTTGCTGTAAAAAAAAAAAGAGAAAACTATCAAAAGAAAGATTTTCTTGTCAGGCACGAATGTTTGCTGCTGCAAAGCAAATAAGGAATGCCTCAGGGCTACCTCAAGATTACCCAGTTTTTAGTATTTGCATGTTTAGGTGAGGCAGAGGACAAGCACACCACCTCTGTCTCTGTGCAACCTGCCACACCACCCTGGAAGCAAAATTAGCCACTTATCAGATCTGAAGACTGTGTCCCTGCTAAATGGCTTAATTTGTGCCTCCGTTCAGAGGGGAAGCCAGAGGGCACATCAGCCCACCACTGCCACAGCCATAATCCATTGGAGTGACATTTCACCAGGTGGCAGAGCTCTGGGCTGGCTTAGAGGGCTGGTGGTGCTCAACACCTGCAGGAATTTACTCTGGGTCTGTCGTGCACAGCCTCAAAGCTGCAAAGGCAGCTCGTGAAAAGGGGCCATCTGGCCCCCTGCTCCTTAAAATGCTCATGGCTAAAGTGCTCCTGGGGGTGCACCTCTGGGGGTGCTGGGATGACCCCTCTTTCCTGGCATGGAGCCAGGATGTGGCTGGGACAAAGAAGTGGTTCTGAGAGATGGGGAGTTGTACTGGGCCCAGCACCCTGCCGTGTCCCAAGGCTGAGCTGCCTCTGCCTGGCCGGGGTTGCAGGTATCTAACCCTGACAGGTTTTGGTGGTGCCTCCCCTGGTGCTGCTTTTGGCCCCTTGGTCCCCTCCTCAGGCTATGCCAGCAGAAGCCAGCCCAGGCTCTGGGACTGGAGCTGCTGCCAGGGAGGAGGTGCAGGGAACACCTGGGTGAGTGCTGGTCTGGGTGAGGCAGGAGGGGAATCTCCATCCCCAGCCCCAAGCAAGGCACTGTCACATCCCAGATTCACTGCAGGATGTGGGCCATGTGCTATCTCAGCTGCTTTAGCAGCTGGCAGGGATGGGGTCTAAGCTGGACTGCATAGCCTGACACAAGGCATGTCCCCAGGCAGGACAAGTGACAAAAGCCAAGGCAGGAGGATGATTCCTCACCCACCATTACAGCCTCTACTGCCCCCCTTACCTGTGAGCTGGGCTGGACTTCCACACGTCCAGCTAAGCTGTGGCAGTGCTGCCAAAGGCCTCCTGTGCCAGAGGCACCTGCAGGCAGCTCCACAGACGGACAAACAGCCACCTCACTGCAGAGCCAACCCCAAAATGCTCCTGCCAGGCCGCCCTGCAGCCCTGAAAACACCCATTGGTTTGCCATGCACAACACAGTGCAAGGCAGTCACGCCCCACAAAAACATAAAAATAAAAGATGCCCGTGTTTCAGCAGATCCCCCCTGGCTGTGCTACCAGAAAAAGGGCATTTAGGGTAATGAAGGAGTCTCTGGGTAGCTTGGCTCTGCACAGGGAGCTGCAGACTAAGCTCCCCGCCTCCAACTTCCAGGCCAGATGGAGCTCAGGCAGGATGTGATTGCCAAGCACCCACTGCAAGATTTTCCCTGGCTCGCTTGGGAAGGGATTACATGGTTGTGGCAGCGGGAAGAGAGCCAAAGGAGCCCTGTGGCCAGACCACAAGGGGCACCAGGCTCTGGTGTCCCTGCTCTGTGCAAGCCCAGAGCTGCCCACGGCTCCCTGCTGAGGAGGGCTCTGCAGCCAGCTGTGAGAGCCCGCTCCCGGCAGCGCAGGGGTGGCCTCAGCTCATCCCCAGTGCTGATCCTGCCGTGGGGAGCTGCAAGGAAAGCTGAAAGCTGCTTAGGAGGCGATGCTCGGGTGTCTCTGGAGCTGGGCCCTGGCAGCAGCCCCGGCTGCCTTCACGTGGCAGGATGGCAGCAGCAGAGCAAGCAGCAGCCACAGCTGCTCTCTTTGCCTTGGGGTGCTGTGTCGCTCTGCCTCCAGGCTTGCCACCTCCACCTCGCTGGTTTTAATGGATTCAGTCCATTAAAACCAAACTTCCTCTAACTCAAGCCCTGGCAGGACAAAGTAGGCTCCCACTGGCCTTCTTCACCACTGAGCAAGAGTCTCATCCACCACGAGTGGTACACCACCGAGCCACCACACTCCAGGCATAGAACGCTCCTGTGGGGCACCAAAGATCTCCACTGCAGCAGCAAAAGCGATTTCTCAGCTTTTAATTTCAAGAAATGAAGTGTGTGTGTGTGGAGTACACCCAGACTCCCTGTTACACCCTCGCTGTGTCTTTTGCTGCAAGGCAAAGGGCTGCCATGGCAGGGAACACTTCCTCTCCAGGGAAGGGCTTCTTGCAGCCAGCAGGTCAGTCAGGCTGACCCCAATGTCCCTGGCATCCTAATGTGAGCAATTACTGCTATGGCTGGGCTCAGTCCAGCCCCAGGAATGTCTCAATAACTGCAAATAGAGAACAGCTGCTACTTTACTCATTCATCCAAAAGCTGAATTGATGGAGAGGCTTCACAGGCCACTGCTGTCAGTGTCAGGTCAGCACGGTGTAGGGTCACTCAGAGGGACACCCTGGGCAGGGGAGGATGCCAATCCCCACTGGATCACAGCATTCTTGCACTGAAGCTCTCAACCTTGACACATTAAGAGGAGAGGGCATCTTGCAGGAAGTGTTGATCCCTTTTTTAAGCCCTGAAGATGTTGCTAAGGGCACTGCTTGCTATCAGGCCAGGGGATGACTGTGCCCGCCCTCTCTCCTTCAGGAGGGAGTGTTGCCAAAAAGTTGTTGCAGGAATATCAAAAACTTCTCCCTGCAGAAGCTAAAAATCAATAACACTCGGGGAAGGGAAGAAGGAAGTATTTTCTTCTGAGAAAAAAGGGTGAGGTTGTTTCTAGGGGCAGAGTGAAGGTCCGAGCAGCCTTTCCTCCATGACTGCAGAGCCAGGCCTGCAGGAGAGGTTGGCTGTACCACCAAAAGAAGCTGGAGCACCCTGAGTGACAGGGCTTCCTTGGATCTGATCCAACGGCAGGCAGATACCAGCATGGTTTTCTTTAAATTCTACACAGCTGCCCCCACTACAAAGTCACCTCGTATTTATCTGACAGATATTTACAGCCACATCTCTGCCCAGGCTCGTACCAGGGTCTCCAGGCACCCACTGGCAGGACTAACTAAGGCTCTGGCAGACCAGCTGTGCTGTCTTTCAGCAGGAGTATGCACATTATGTCTCAAAGACCTGCATCCCAATGACCTGTCTGTGGCTTTTACACCACTACTAGAAAGCACAGAAGGCTGGAAGGTGTTACACAGCAGAGAATTCTCCTGCTAAACTGATGGCTTGCTGTGGTGTACTATGAACACAGGAAGAGCTGGGGATGGGGAAGATGCTTCTCCTTGCTTTGGTAGGACTGAGGAGCATCACTGCAGGATGGCGAGGGTCACCTCTGGTCTTTCCCCCATAGAAGCCATGCTTTTGAAGAGCATTTTGAAGGGTTGGATCTTCCCATAAGTGAGGCTTGTTTGCAGTTTTTACTGTTAAAGGCCTGAGGGAAAGCTGAATTTAGATGGTGCTGTGCAAACAGAAAATAAGAGCTAATCAAAGTACTCACAAAAATTGATAGGTTAGCATTTTAAACCACTAGTTTCATCCTTCAGAACATGTTTCTACCAGCATGGTACATGATATAACAAATAACTGGCCTAGGGTATATAAATACAATATATTATCACTCTTTCTTGGGTGTACTTGAGTATCATCCTAGAAAAGTTGCTTGTGCAGCTTTCACTTAACCTGTGGATTAGGAAAATTAATGACATGCTCACATGCTGGAAATCAACTGGAATACCTGCTCCCACCTGTGACAGGAGAGACAATGCTCCAGGAACATGTCTGGGCTGTGCATAGGAAAGGCTATTGCCTGAAGGATCACTGCCCGTGTGATGTAACTGGGAAGGAAAGAAGGGAAAGAGGAACAGTGACTTGCTAAAGTGACAGGCTGAAGGAGCCCTACCAGAGACAGGGGCTCTACCCTTGCTGAACTTGTGATATTTCTGTTTCTGCCACCAGCCCACCAACCCACGGGTCGTGTGCTTTCCCTGTCTCCCAGACACCCAGGAAGCAGGGAGAGCTATGTGTGATTTTGAGGCAGCCTAGGCGTGCAGAGCTGCACCAAAATGAGCTCTGCACACTGAAAAGATCCTGCCTTGAGCACCCCAGAAGAGGAGGGCAGAGTGACCCCAGCCCCCTCATTGCAGAGCTGAGAGGGGAGGCTTGCCCGTGCCTGCAGGGGAACAGAGGAGGCAGCGTCAGCAGCAGCTGCAAAATGCTGCCACACCAACACCATTGCAGAAGCACCTGTGAGGAAATGAACCATTATAAAGCCTGTGCAGGGAGCACCTGGGTGCACACAGCCAAGCCACCACCTGGGGGTGGGCAGCAAAGGCAAAAGGGGGTGAGTGAAGGGAATGAAGGCTCCAGACCCACAGCTGATGCAGGAGAGAACCCCGGGTTAGAGCAGGGACCTGGAGTGACCAGCACTGCTGGCTGTGCTCGGCTTGCTTCTACTCTCCTGCCACCTCCCTTCCTGAAAACCCTCATCCCAGCCCCGTGAGCAAACTGGTGTGTCACGGTGCAATTACAGGCTGTCAGCCTGTGTCACCCAGAGGTGGGTGGGAATTAAGGCTCCCCTGACATCTAGCATTTTTTTCATTTTTGACAGTCTGACTAATTTCAGAGTAATTTGGTGTCTTCTTGCATTCTGTCGTTTGGGTTTTATCATTATTACTATAATAACATTACATTTATGCACGTTTCTGCTTGATTAAGCATCAAATAGTAAATATCCACATGTAGTAGTCTCAACAAGAATAAATCCAGGGATCTTCAGTCTCTAGCTGGCCCTGGAGCAAAAAGCACGTGACCCAGGACCTTCACCTTAGAGGAATGCATGAATTCTGGATATGATGATCAGAGAATTGCCTCTGGGCAAAGCCAGGAAAAACAGTTTGCTCCCTGGCTCCACTGTCCTTTAGGTTCCCACAGCAATCAAGCATCTTCCTTCCCCTCTTTACTCACCTGCTGTTTGCAGCTTAACAGTTGTGTTAACATGTGAGGCATGAATATTGTCTGGAATATGTATTTATGCAACCTCTTAGGCGTTTGAGGATGTTCCAGAGGCAGTAAGATACGTGAGCACCCCCATCAGCAATGCCCACCAAGGCATTACTTGACAATGATCAAGATTTGTCTTTTTGGGCAAGGTATAATTCTGCATCCTGGATAACAGTGGCACCTTAATTTAGGAAGTTATTTGCACCTGCCAGCTGTGCTGGAGCAGCAGCTGTCTGTGATTGTGTTCAGCAGACAGTTCCAATGGAAGTGCTGCAGGAAGGTGAGCCAAGGGCCCACGGGTATAAGCTGGTGGCAATGGCATGGCTTTGGTGCTGAGTGCCCACTTCTGGGTGCAGGGAGACAAGGAGCAAGGGCACAAGGGGGAGAATGCCAATGTCCCCTCCGTGCTGCAAAGGGAGCCCCTGGTCCCAGGGAATGTGCCACCTACACTAGTGGGAATTGCAAGTTGTGCCAGCGGGCAGGGGCAGTGAGGGAGGGCACAAGGAAGGAAGCACTTAGCGACACAGGAGGTGTCTCACCACGATTGCTGCTGGGGGGGAAGTCATTCTGGGACACAGGCACGCCCATGAGCTGTCCCGGCCTCAGCAGCTGGGTCCTGAGCACTGCTTTGTTGTTTGGTTGGTTTACATTTCTCCCAAACCACTGCGGTGGCAGAACCAGGCTTGAAAACCTCAGCTCACCACAAGTGAGAGCTCCAAAGCAAGGCTACCCCGACCAGGGCAAGGGATGGATGTCACCATCAGGAGGCATCACAAGGGCAGGAGGGTTTGGGTGGACCTGGCTACTTGTGAAAAAACAGGTCTGAGTTCTGCTCTGTGAGAGCAAACTGGCTTTGCCAGGTGGGGACAGCTCTGGCTTGGCACAATTCCAGCTCTTCCAGAACCACTCCCCAGAGGAGAAAATATATTACTTTTCTTTGTGACTGGAGATGTGACTTCCCTGCCCCCTCCAGAGCAGAGGCTTTGCAAGAGAAAGGTCTCTGGACCCGAGATCCACAGGAGCTATTCTGGTCCATTAAATGGAGACTAGAGCATGCTCTCATCTTCAGAGGGCTTTCTACCCTGCTTGCTGCCCCAGCACATCCCATGGCTGTTTTGCCTTCCAGAACCAGCAGGCATTTCCTCAGGGTTTCACCCAGGAAGCACATAACATGTTCTATCTGAAGCCCATCAACAGGCTTAGTCAAACCCTGAGGTGCCTGGGTCAGGTCCTGTTTGTGTACAACACACCAGACTTCTTCCACAGCTGTCACAGGAAGGGCACAATTTCACATCACTTATTGCTTGAGCAGCAATTTGTGACATAACAGGAAGAGCCAAAGAGGGGCATCTCATGCCAGCTGCTCTGAGAAGGAGTTTGAAGGACATGTGCCCGTTTTGTGCCAAGAGGATGGCTCAGGGGTGGTGTGGAGCTGCTGGGCTCTGTGCTGCAGGGTGCAGCTGCTGCATGCAGGGCTCAGGGAGGGCCACTGGTGCCCGTCTGTGCACACGTGCAGGCAGCAAATATAGGAGCTCACCTGGGAGAAAAAATGCGGAGACATTTAACCCAGGAGCTTTTCATCACTCTGGTCGGACCAGTCCCAGCCTGACTAACAGGAGGCCAAGCCTATATTTACTGCAATTTATATAAATCAAGAGACATCCCATGAAAGACAACCAACCAACCTAATTGCTCTAGGGACAAATTCCTTCTGACACACACACACCTGATAACATCAATTACTTCCCAAACAGACTGATTCAAATGCTGTGGGTGTTTTCAGAGGTGATAAACATTATGGGAGGAGGCTGGGCTGAGGCTGAAACACACTGGCAAAGGCATGGACCTGTAAGGAACAACGCCATCAGACACCACACACTCACAGGCAAAAGAGACCCCAGAACGAGCTGTTCACATCTCCCTGCACACTACAGGCCAAAAAAACCTTTCAGCATCTTATAATAAAATTCAGACTTATTGTTAAAAAAATTTGGAAGCTAGACTGTGCTGAGGCACACTGCTGCATCAAAACCTCCTGCAATAGCAGGGAAAATGTTGAATGAAAAATGCTTAAAACCATGGAGACTGCTCCCTGACAGCCTCCTCAACAAATCCATCCCACTCTCCAGCCAGGTGCTTGGTGCTCAGGTGAGGGCAGGCTGAGGTCAGCAGGAGGCCAGGCAGTGCCTCAGGAGAAGAGGATGACACTGCACCCATTACTATTCATTGCCACACAGAGCAAACCTCCCTGCTGCTACAGATTCCTCTGCACCTCCACCTGCCCTTCAGGAGCTGTGGCCACCTGGGGGGAACTCTGCAGGAGAAGCTGGTCCAGGTGAGCTCAGAGAGCTGGAGCAGCACAGCTGAGCACCCTGCAGTCTCAGCTGACTTTGTGCCCGAGCTGCCCAAGTCCACACCACTGGTGTTGCTTTGCAGGGCTGAGCTCTGTGGCTGAGCAGCACAGGCACATCTCCATCTGATGGCAGCCACCTCAGCTCCTCCCTGAGCCAGGGACAGCACCCCATCTCCGTGGGCAGGCAGTGGCTTGTGCCCAGCCTGCTGGAAAGTGGCCCAGGCCCAGGGTCCTATACTGTGCCCCCACAGTCATTAAGTGTAATTGTTGTTTTTCCATGGTTTCCCCGTTCCAAGGGTCTAAAATAATATGTCACAGCCTGCCAGTGTGGTGCCTTCTCATAGCAATGGGTGCCAAGGGTGTGTTTTGTGTGCCCCGGGGTGCAGCAGAAGGGCTTTGGAGGGCATCCAAGGGTAAGAATGCCTGTAGGACTACAGCACTAGAGGACCATTAGGATAATTGGAAGCAGTTTGCATCAGGCTCGGGAGGCAAATTTCCTATCAGCTGGGTGGATACAGGGAAGGAAGCCCCCATTTCCAGTTGTATTTTAGGGCTAAGAGCAGCTTCACTGTGGACCTTTGCAGCTGCTGCCCATCCCAGTGAGTGTCTCAATCCTGGGAGGAATAGGAAGTGTGAAAAGGGAGGAGGAGAAAGGCTGGGCAGGAGTTCAGAGAACCTAACTGTAAGGTGAGAAAGAATGAGGCAGGACAAAAGTGAAAAGTAAATAAAGTCAGTAGAAAGCAGTAACTGCAGAACACAAATGAATTTGTAAATCTTGGAAATAAAAAGGAAAGAGTTGTTGTTAGAGCAGAAAGGAAGCTCGAGACCTACAAAAACTCTCTTGTGTCTGTGAGAAGTTGAGGTCAAAGTGAACACAACACTGACCCTACTCCTACACTTGGAAATGCTGCAGAAAACCACCTCACTGCGAGGAGCAGCGGTAACTGAGAATGGACAGACTTCAGGTGGGAAGGACCTCTGCTCTCCAGTGTTTGCTGGGAGCTGAAAAACCTACAGGCAGCCATGGGAACAGAGGGAGAGGCATCTAAAGGTAATTGGTTGTGATTTGAAAGAACTAAATATAAATCCTGGGGGAAGACCTCAGCCAGCAGCACGTCTCTCCAGGGGACGCTGACTCAAGCAGAAGTGGCATGACGCAGACGAACAGAGAGGCAAGACTGTCCTGAGCAGAAATCTCATTACAGCTGCTTAGCTATTCCTGCTAAACTGCCTCCTATTTACTGCCCCAAGGGCTTAAGCAAAGAACATTAAGAGTGAGATTAAGAAAGCAGAAATGTAGGCTGAATGTCTGAAAAAATTTCCCTGACACAGCAGGATGAGCCAAGCATGTCCGCAGAGACCTTTGCCTGGCTGAGACAGAGTGGAAGCACGCACAGTCCTGCAGCAGCGACTCCTCCAGCCCCAACCAAAACTGCCTGGGGGCATTTCCCACCTGCAGGGCACCTCAGGGCTCCTGGCAGGCAGGAGAATTGGGGATGCAAGCTCCCCCAGGGCATCCTGTGAGCAGGGATGCTCCCACTAGCTGGGTTATTGCCCCCAGGCTGGGTCAGTTGCCCACTTGCCACTCGCCCTTGCTAGGAGTGGGGATTCCACACAAAGAAGGAAACAGCTCTGGCAGAGGATGTGCAACATCTCATAAGTCTCTGAGTGAAGGGGTGAGCCTGAAGCACTTTTATATTTTTATTTGTGGTAGCCTTTCAGCTGCTCCCACAGCCCCCAAGAGCACTGAGGCTCACACAGGACCGTGCTGTAACAGTGAAACTTCAGCGTGTACTCACCCAACCAGCAGTTTCCCATCTCTCACCCAACTGTGCTTTTTGGTCCTCTTCAAAACAGGCAAACTAATCAGAAAATGAAAACCCACTGGGGCCCAAGCCTTGCCGATGGACAGCAAAGCCTTCCTCCCTCTCCTGTCCCCACTGCTGCCCTCTCCAGCAGCAGGACCTGCACCAGCTGCAGGAATCCTTTGTTGCTGGCACTGCAGCTCGAGGCTGACACGTGCTGTCTGTGCTGGAATTTGCTACACTGGCACAGGCATCTCTGTTGGCAATTGTGCACCTAGTGGGATCCCCAGGGTTGCCACAGGGGCTAGCCCCAGCAAAGGGCCAGAAGGGCGAGAGCACAGCTAAGTGAGGAGGCTGGCACCCACAGAAAATGTCACACAGTGTGTATCAGTGCCTCCCTATGGTGAGAAGTGACTACAAATACTTGCTATTATAAACAAGAGTTGAGTAACCAGGGCATAAATGAGAGCATCTCTGTTCATCTTTCCACCACTCCTGCTAGTGCAGAGTTGCCATCTAGGCAGAAAGTTAGTTATCTCTGGGATGGGAAGTGCAGCTTCCAGGACAAGGACTTTTCTCTCAAATCCAAGGGAACAGGGAAGTAGTTGCTGCCAGGTTTGGGTGGATATTTGTCCCATGCAGTCTGAGTAACTCTAGGCTGGAGAAGGCTGAATGTCTATGAGGTCTGAAGAGGGGAGCAAATCTCCAACTCTCATTTAGACATCCCTGCATTGAAGCTTTTAAGCAGATGCTCAGCTTCACTCAGGTTCCAGACCGCAGAAAACACCTGTAGTTCACAGTCATGGCAAGATCCCATGCCAGCTGCCCCCAAACTCCAGCCCCAGAGGCTGTCAGGAGTTGATGGAGCTTCACCAAGCAGGAGGTAACAGTAATTCTTCCTTCTCAAGTGAATTTTGTCCTGAAGACACGTTTTCAGCAGTTAATATATGTCTCTTTGACAGGACCTGGGCCTTAGGACCCAGATCTCTGCTGCCAGGGATCTTCTAACATACAATGAGGGAAAACTGCCTTGGCCATGGAAATCCTGGTTCTGCAGCATCTCTCTAAATTCCCAGACTGGAATACCCTGGTCTCAAAGCCCAGGAGCTGGAGTGGGGACATCCTTCTCTTCCAGGCTCCATGCTCATTGCTGTCTTGGCTTGGGCAAAACAATAATCCATCCCAAGTCTTTTTGCCACTTCAGACCCAGAATAGCAACTTAAATTCTTCAGAAAAAAAAGAGATCATCCTTTAACAGTGTCCTGCTTTACAAAAGGGTGAGAACCTCATTTTTTAGCTCCTGTTTGAATTGCTCAAATAATTACTTACTTCTAAGCACTTTTAATTAAAACTCTGCTGTATTCCTAGTTATGTTTCAAACAGTTAATATTGAATTACTCCATCTACAATTTCCTGAAAGCAGCAACCACTGTTGCATTTATTATTCCAATCCCAAACTGTCCTGTAAGAGTTATTTTTATTTGTACACTTCAGTGACCACTGGTAATTCTGCAGCTCAAATCAACATAATGCTTTTTCCATTCCCTAAAATGACACCAAAATATTTGTGAGAATTGTAGTTGTCCAACCAAATTATCATCAATCACATTAAATTAGAAAGCATCAGAGGGACTGTTCCACTCTAAATCATATTTTTTGTTCCAAGTAGAGCAAGAAAAATACAGTTCCTATTCTTCCCTGCCAACATTCCCTGACCTCACTTCCCATTCCCTCTATTCCTGCTGCTGATGCTTTGCAAGCACCACCCGGTGTGGGGACTTTCCTTTGAGGATGATGAGAATTTGGAGATGTCATGGCATTGCCCAGCCAGCACCCAGTGGAGCAGGCTGGGATGCCCAGGACTGCAATGGAGAGAAAACAGAAGGAAAATAAAGTTCAGTAGAAGAAAGTTGCCTGCACAGAGGTGCTGCCCCATGCTGCAGTGGACCTGAGATCTCCAGGTCAAATATCTCACCCAGGCGTCCTGACCCAGCAGTGCTTCTGCCCCTCTGCCTTTCCACAGCCCACAGGCACTGTGGCAGGGGCAGCCTTTTTCTGTGCCTGGCCTTCCTGGTTTGACTCATCACTTAGGATAAGTGAAAACTGCATTTCCAGAGCTCTCCCTGTATAGCCATTGCCTGGAATTGTGCACAGCTGGAGATCATACCCATCTGGGCACTAAAAAGCCTGTTATTTCTCACATGGTATCTCATTCCAGCCTCTCTATGACATTTGCATGGAAAGAGGCTTTACAGAAAATCCAGGGGAACACTGCATCCTTGTGTCAGGTGAAGCTAAACAGCAATGCAACTTCAGAACTCAGTTTATAGTAACAGCCATCCCCTCCACACACCTTGGGATGGATGGATGGATGGATGGATGGATGGATGGATGGATGGATGGATGGATGGATGGATGGATGGATGGATACAGCATCACTCACAGCATCCTTGAGAAATCCCTTGGGAAGACCTAGCAGGAAAAAAACAGATAGAGGTGGGACTTCGTCCTTCTGCTTCTTGGCCAGAGGGAGTAAACAAACCCAGATTCTGGAGCACCCAGGTAACCCAGGTGTGAGCTATCTGTCAGGACCAGCTCTGCCTACTCAGCCAGCTGCCTTCAGTGCCGAGCACAGGAGACAGCAGCATTGTCACCTGCATGGCCACACCCAGGCTGGATGCTCTGCTACCTGCCTGCAGCTGATGTAGCTCTGTAGCACTGAGCCTCCAGACCCCAAAATGCTGCCAATGACGCAGGGAAAGTGTGAAGGAATTCATCACCTCTGCTTTCTCTGGTGCTCACCAGCAATGAAACACTGCCTGCTGAATGCACCAGCATGACAGCTCCAACTCTCCTCTGGGACAAAGGATGAGATTTGCTTTCAAAACTAGGATTTAAATAAGCTTTTTAAATTCTATTTCAGGGACTTTGGACTTAAATCCGACTGTAAAGCCATATCTCCTGTGCCGGGAGCAGAAATGGCTGGGGATGACACAGACATACCAGAAAACGCAGAAGTGTAAGGAGCACCCAGGGACACTGAAGCATCTGACAACCAGCACCAAGCACCCCCGTTCTCCCACCCTCTCCGTGCAGCGCAGGCGCTCCAACACCGATGGCTGCAGTTTAAGTTGGAGTTTTGAGCTCATCGCAGAAAGGGCGACCGAGCCTGGGGAAAGCCAGGCAGGGATCCCAGTTCCGCACACTTCCACGATCGGACGTGGCACCGCACGGGAAGGAGCCCGGCCGGTTCCCAAGGACCCCGCCGGGCGCGGAGCACCGCCCGCACGCTGTTTTCCACGGGAAGCCGGCAGAGGGCAGCTGAGCCCTGCCGAACGCCGGGAATGCCGCGCCGGGAGCGGCGGCCGCGCTCTCCCCGCCGCGCCGGGGCACGGGGGTCGCACCGGCCCTGGCAAAGGCACACGGAGGATGCGGCTCCGACTGCCGCCCCCGATCCCCACCCTCCGGGCAGCGCGGAGCCAGCCCGCCCTCTCTGCCGGGAATCTCGGGATATGAGTGGCAAAAATGCTGCAGCCCATCGTGTCTTTCGGGGCTGCTGGAGCTCCGGCGCGGTCCGGCTGCCCGGCGAGGGTTCGGTCCTTGAGACGCCCCCGCTGAAGCCGCTGCCTTTGTGCAGGAGAGGATGGGTTGGGCAGATGTCAACGCCCGTGCCCGTGGGGGTCCCAGACCTAAGGGGGAGTGACGGGGCAACAGGGATGCCGCCCCCATCCTGGTCCCGATGTGGATGGTTTGGACGTGTCCTGGAAAAAGCCCATGCGGCCCAATGTAGAAATGGGGTGAATGCCTTTCACCTTTCGCGGTGTGGGGGGCTCACCCTCCGGGCAGGGGAGGCTGCCCTGCTGCTCCCCTTTCCAAGCACTCACTGCCACGTGTGAGTGAGGGGGTGAGCTGGGACGGGAACATGCCAGGCGTCACAGAGCCATAAGGAAGGGCACAGCCTTGTTAGAGATGCATTTTCTGCAAATCATTCCTCAGTAAATAGATCAGCGGAGCCCCAGCTCTTACATAAACATCATCAGAGAGGGTGAGTGAAGAAATTTTTACCCAGAAATAATTTATGGCCATTCTTCCTCAATAATTATGGTCCAGGCAATTGGGTGATCCACATCCATGTGCGGCAAACAAACTTGGACTGGAAATGCTTGCTGGCTTTATCAGTAATTTTGTTATCTTACCAAAGGCTAAGGTGTACTGCCAGGCCCATCTTCTGTCACAAGCATTTTCTTTCTCCTCTTTCTTAAAGTCCACTCTGGGATTTCCATGCTGGCTTTTGCCACACTTTATCTGCATGTGGGATAAAAACAATCACACAGCAAACAGCAACCACAACCATGATGTTTCCATCTGCAACACACAGTCCTGGTGAAGGCCAGTGAAGACAGACCATGTTTCCAAACCAAAAAGTCAGCAGGGAAGAGGTCCCTGGGAAAAACAATTAACTATAATAATTAATTAGGAAATCACCATGGCAATTTTACACCTCCAGGATAGAAAAACACACCTGCAGCTCATTTAATTGGTATTCCACCATGTTCTTATGAAAATATATATGGAGGACACACCACTCATCCCAAAGGTGCTGTGCCCACCAGTGGGACCAGAAATGTGTCCCACACACGTTCCTGGCCCGAGCTGTGCCTGAGCAGCACAGCCACAAGCAATTCCAGGTGCATCACAGCACAAGGAGCCTGGTGCACTCCCCTCTTCAGCCACAGAGCCAGAGACTGCCTAATTTGTACAAGGACAGCAACACTGAGTTAAGCAATCAAAAATGACACCAGGTCTTGGCACCAACCTACCGGCGTGGTGGCTCTGCCAGAGCAGGCAGTTGTCTGATGCTGTCCCACACCATGGAATGAGCATCTCCTGTGTGCCAGGGAGATGTGGGTCCCACAGCCTGGGCTGGCCAGGTGAGCCAAGGGGGCTGCTTCCTTTGGTTGCTGATATTATCTCGCATTTTGAAGTCACAAGCCCAGACAGGGATGTGTCCAGGCCATGGCACATTCCCGTGCTTGGCTGCACAGACAGATATTCACTGTCTTCTACATGGACATGGACATGGACATGGACATGGACATGGACGTGGACATGGACAGCAAGTTAAGGCTGACAAGAATCTGACAGAGCCCTGGGCGAGGTGGTTTTTTGTTCTCCTGCCTTTGACTGCCACAGGCACAGACAGAGACAGGACCAGACCTTGACACATTCCCATCTCCTCCCTCCACAGCCACTCAGCCAGAGATTTCTGCAGCTTTTGACAAAGCCTAAGGGCAAAAAGGTACACAGAGCCCCGGTCTGCATTGCACCATGCTCCCACAGGCAGCTGGAGGCTCCCCACAGCCATAGGCAAGGGGGAACCAGCCTTTGCAGTGTTCAAAAATTGTGTGTTTGTGGCACTTGGGGAAATGGCTTTGGGGTGAAGGTGGCAGTGCTGGGTTAATGGCTGGGCTCCGTGGTCTCAGAGGTCTTTCCCAACCTTAACAGTTCTATGATACCATGATTCCACAACACAACAAGCTCAGTCTTCATTTACCTGACACTGCTCATTGACTGTGACACAAATTCGTATTCACCTCGGGTTCTCTGAGGGATTTTACATGAATAAACTACTTATGAATAAAATGTAACCTATCATATGTACAATGAATTCTCCTGGTTTTTTGGTTTAAAAACCCTAACCCTGGGCGGAACCCTAACCCTAACCCTGGGCAGTAAAACCTGCCTTGGGCTGAGGTTTGCAGTTCTGTCTTAAGCGTGCGTTTCCTCAAATGAAATCTTGGAATTATGTATAAAAGAATCCCAAATTTTACACTGCAAATCACTACTGTAGCTGTAATTATTTTTCACCATCATAGTAATGTTGTTAAAACATGAAGCTTTCAGAACAAAGTGATGCCCAAGTTAGACTATATTACAAGATGATCTGGGCATTTTTAGCAAAGAAAGTAGGACAAGTCACATTCTGATTTCTTTTTCTACTTCAGCTCGTTCTCATTTTCTGTATAGTATTTTAAACTGTTTAACTTTTTGTGGTTTAAAATGAAACACGGCTATTGTAATGTATTATTTTGTTACCTTGCGTATTCTGGACTAACTTGAGAAATCAAGGCTCTTCTTCTGTGTAGAGGATTGTAGCTAAATCAACCATTTACAAACTAATTCTTACCAGAAATACAGATTCTACAACTCTCAGGACAACCAATGTCAGTGCTTTGTCACCCCCATAGTGCAAAAGTGTTTCCTGATGTTCAGACAGAGCCTCCTGCTTCTGTTTGTGCCCCTTGCCTCAAGTTCTGGGGCAGGGATGTCATGGGTTGGCCCCTGCTGAGCAGCGCTGCCGGCATGTCTCACACACGGTATGACACACATGCTGCTTACTCAGAGAGGAAACCAGGAAGGGAAGCAGGAGTCCTCCCTGGCAGAACAAGCCCTGGAGGGTGAAATGTTATAACCCCATCCCTGAGGCAAGGGGAGCTCTGCATCCTCTTGAGGACTTGTTACGTACCCTTGAAGCAAAACGGAGGCAGCCGGTGATGCTCCCTTGGCCAGGGCACAGGGAGTGCCTTGCCCGAGCACCTGCCCGCTGTTGCCATCCAGCTCACACCTCTGCTTCACTCTCCTTGAGCTTTTCTGTTCATGCACTTGCCTCAGGGCCCCGAATCAAAGACCTCTGTAGTTTTAGAGGGATTCTGCTCCACAGGAACCAAGCTGCTTCTGCATGGACATCACAGCCCACAGACTGAGCAAAGAGCGAATGTCCATGAGTCATCGAGCTCTTCTCCCACAGAGAAGCAGCTTGCTCCTGGTTATGTGCCGGAGGTGCCTGCATCTCCAACAGAAGGTGGGAAAAGGAAGTTTTTAGCCCTCAAGTGTAAAACAAATGTTCAATAAATAGAATCACTTTTCAGCCAGGAAAAAGCAGTGTTCAAGTCACTGGTGCCCCGGAGCTATTTACTTGGCTACAAAACTGGTGGGTGTAGAACAAGGCAGCTCCTGAGTTTTGTCATGCACGCTGCAGGATTTTGCTTGAGCACTTTGGCGGTCTGTCTGGATTGCTTTTAAATAAGTGTGAGGTGCAGGTGGTGCTGTGGGGACACCGTGAACAGGGCAGCTTGAACTCAGCCCTTCCCAGGCACTCAGAGAAAAAGATCTGCTTGTGAGGTAGGGCAGAAAAATGAGTTAAGTTTGCTGGCACCATCACTTGTTTGGTGCTATCTTTCCCATTCCCCTACATAATTTGCCACAAAACAATTAACACACTTGAAGCATCAGCCCCCTCCAGTGCCCATCCCCTGCCACCTCTTGACCAGTGTGCTGCTGAGAATGCAGCAGTCAGTAGTGCTTTCTGAGATAAAAATTGCATGTGGAATAATCAGATCACTAGGGCTTATCATGGTTTTCACAGGAACAAGTCAAAATGCACCTACACTGGACAGAAATTTGGAATATTCCTTCACACATCCTGTCAGCTACATCCCTGTTAGCACTGTGAGCATGGTAGGCAGCACTCCGTGGACCCAGACCTCAGTGCCCCACCATGCCTCATCCACGCTGAGCATGATTGATCCAAATCCTCCCAGGGGACACCCCAGCACTTCCCCTGGATGGGCTGATGCCAGATCCTTGCCCAGAGATGCAGAGATGTGTGTTTGGGCAGCATTCACCCACAGGTCACCTCTCATCCCCTCCCGTGGAATTCCCCATTAGCCTTTGAGTCCCTGTAGGGTCTGTGCCCTAAGGCAGCAGAGCACCACAACCCTTCCCACATCATCATCCCAGAGCAGGGGTTTGGGGGAAAATGACATGGCTGGGCCCTGGCAGGGACAGCTTGGACTTATTCTGGTTATAATTCTGGTGCATTTGAGGGGCTCTTTGGTATGCATGTCTCTCCACAGCAGAGCACAGCCAACAGGATACACCTTCTTCCTCCTCTCCCCTCCACGTTGTCAGGGCCTGTCTAGCCTGAAACCTCATTAGCTCAGTTTAAGAGGTTATTTTGTGAGAGTGACCCATGCCAAAACTAACACAGGAAAACCACCATCAGCTGTTTCCTCCTGCTCTGCCAAAACTATGCCCCAAAGCCCTAATGTTTGATCCAAGACACTGTCCAACAACAATAAAACCACTCATGGTTGCACTCCTACCCACGCCCAGCCAGGAGGCAAGGAGCACCTAGTGCTTGGCAGGCATTTGCTTGGAAGACACTACTTTGGGATGCCCCATGTCCGTGAATAATTTGTTGTGCAAAGCCTAAATGTTCCAGAGGAGACCATTTTGTGGTGCCAGCATCATTATCCAGCAGTGTGCACATGCATCCAGTATCTTCATGGAAAACCAGGCTGAAATAACCACCTCTGAAGAAACCAGTACAGAGCAGTTGGCTGATTAAGTAAAGCAAAAATTGTTTTAGTCCTGAACTTATTTATTCAGAATTAAATCCTTTTGTTTCAGAATAGAGTCCATGTGGGAGCTGCTTGGGTGTACGTACGCCCAACCCCCAGTGGGAGGGTGCCAACAATTTCAGCATGAAATTAAAACACAAAATAAACATAAAAAAAAAAAAAGAAAACCAGTGGAAAAAATCCCAAACAACAAATCCTGGAGCAGGTCCAGGAGCTGTGATATTGAACCAGGGTATCACAGCTGAGTCCCCAGCACCTAGAGCAAGATGCTGCCCAGTTTGGGGTGAGAACCCCGGGAAGGGATGGGGCACAGATAAGGGCTACATGGCCTGGGTGCTCCTGGGGTTTGCTGCTTCTGACCACGCACTTGCAAGCAGGCAGGGTGGTACCTGCAAGGGAGAAAGATGACGCCTGCAATAAATTGTGTACTCTGTCAAAGGCAGCCAGTGTCTGTGAATAATTCTGACCTGCCTGGGCCGTCCCACCCAAACCAGCCGCGCTCTGGTTTGCGGTCTCTGGCAAGGAGCAGGGACTCGCACACAGCGCTTCCACTGCCTTGGCAGGAGGCACCCAGCTGAGCAGGTGGGGCAGCTCCTTCAGCCAAGCAAAGGATATTGCTTCATCAGGGAACAGCCTCTGGATCCAGTCCATGCCTGCCTGACCTCACTCAGGGCATGGCAGGGCAAAGCCAGCAGTGGCAAACAGGAGAGTCACACCGGCGGCAGGAGGATCCCAGAGCCCTGCCCGTGCCCAGCTGTCAGCAGCACGCCGAGCTGCAGCAGGGCTCAGGGGAGCTGCCTGCCAGGCAGAGGGGCCATCCAGCCCAGCCTCCAAAGGGCCACATCTGGCTGAGCCCTGAGCAGTGCCTGCTGCCAAGAGTCACGGTGGAGCGGGAGCAGACAAAAGGGAAGTGGGCTCTGGGGTCAGCAGGGAACGGTGGGGAGGGTTATTCCAAAAGGTTTTGCTGCAGGCATCAGAGAGTCTTCCCTGGTTATGAGAAAGTTGTTCTGGGAGCAAAGAGATCAACTCTGAGCAGCCTGTGCCACGGGGTTGAAAAAAATATCGCTGCAAGGATGTCAAGGCTCATGGCTAATATCTGGATTTTTGAAATTCACAAAGAAATACAGAGTTCCTCTAATTTACTACCACATTAAACATATAAACCAACAGCTTATTGTTCCATAATCTCTCCCAGGGGAGGTTTGGCTGTTGCAGGGTCCTGTGAGAGCTGCAGTGAATGTTGGAGGTTAGTCCAGCAATCTCATTGTGAGAGCTTTTTGTGAGATGGGACTGCAACAATTACTGCTCCCCAGGAAATACAGCTTCACACTGCCATGGCTATCTGAAGAAGAAATGGGGTGCTGGATGGAAAATGCTGTCCAGGAGTGACACAGCCATGAAGCCTGCAGCTGTGTTGGTCCTGCGGTTTGCTGGGTCCCAGCAGAGCTCAAAGCCACTCTTCTGGGTTTCTTCCATGTCCATAGTGAACTCTTCTTGGACAGAAATCTCTTCTTGGCATCTCTGTTCCCTTGATTTTCATTCCAGAGAATTGCCTCCATTTCTCAAAAACTCTCCCTTTGCCCAGCAGCTTTCAAAGGACCTTTGGGACATTTTTCTTCTCTTTTGTTTTTCCATTCAATCCCATTTCCTCAGCAATTGTGTGATACTTAATGCAAATATCTTCATAGGTCAAGTCACTTCAGGTGTTGAGCTGTTAGAGATGAGAGAAGTAACAAGTTGTTCAGTCTGTTCGGTTTCTATGGCAGCAAGAAGAGAGGTTTTTTATTAGGCTTTGCTTTCAAGACACCGCTTCCAGAGCAGCTCTCAGGCTCTGGCAATCAGCAGTCCCTGTGTGACCTGTGGCTTCAGCACCTGCCAGACCCACAGACATCTGTCCTCCCTCAGTCAGTCTCATGGGCAAAGGGCACTGCTCCACCCCGAGGATCTGAAAGGATCTAGGGCACGGCTGCATCCCTAGGATCTAAGGCCAAAAGACTGACTTTTTTACATAGACCTGAGGTACTGAACAAGAGGTGAAACACTGTAATTCTTCATGACCTTGCACAGGGCTGAAGGTGCATAATCATATGTTTAGAATCCGGGAAAGAGCTTTGCAATGGTGGAACAATTTCTGTAAGTAACATTTTGTTTCACGTGGAACAAGCTCAGATCTGCTTTTCCATCAGAGCTGTTTACAGTGAATGAGAGTGTGTTGGGTGTCAGGGTCCCAGCAATGCTGCTTCTCTAGGAGTCCTGAGGGACACAGAGCCTTCCCTGGCAACTGCCTGCTCCTGCAGAGTGCTTTGTATGGACACTTGTAGGTATCCTCCAAAATGTTCTTTTGGGATTTCCACAGACACAAAACACATTTTTCACATTTGTGCTGACAAAGCACAAAGTTTTAAGGTGTAATTCAGCATTCTTGCTTTATTCTCCGTCTTATGGCACAGATAGGCCAGATCAGGTTTTCTCCTCACCAAAACACAAAATGCCTTTAAGATTCAAATAGCAATGTGCCCTTCTCTCTTTGAAAAGCAGGGAAAGCTTTTCTGAAGTCTTGTGAGGCAGTCTCTGGAGTATTTAATGTGGTAGCTGGGCCCGGAGCAGGAGGAGGCACTGCTAGCACAGGAGGAAGAGTCAGCAAAAAAAATGATGGATACCATTTCGGAGAAATGAGGGACCTTGGGGAGGTGTCTGGAATCAGAGAATGGAAGAAAGAACAGGGAGAGAATGACGCACATGGATGCCTTTGGTAGCCTGGCCAGGGCAAATCAAGCTGAGGTGTTGCTTTTCCACCAAAGGCAAACAGGTTTTTTTTCTGACAGGAAGCATAACTCTTCAGCTCCCCAGTATGAAAACATTGACTCTGAAAGAGCAGAAGTTCAGGATAGTGGCAGATGGCATCAGGAATTGGACCTCCCTCTCTAGCTTTAACCATATAAAGCTCTGATTCCTGATCCCATGAAGGCAGTATATTGCCTTGGTGCTGAGCTTGGCACTCACAGGGACTTGGTCCCTTCCCAGATATGTTGAGCCATGTGGAGTCTTAAGGTACATCTATAACCAAACCCCAGAATGGGTTGTTTTCACTGGTCAAGTCTAAGACAGCTGTCCCTCTAATCTCCAGATTAGACTCCCACTCTGTGGGAGTCAATAAAGAAAAAATAAACTCCAAATACCATCATCAACACTGTCAACTCACCAGTCTGAGACACACACCTCAGGATGAGCTGAATCCTCCAAGGGGAGCACACCACCTTCCACAGATGGAGAGCCCAGTGAGCCAGCTGGTCTCCAGCCCTGCCTCCCAGACCTGAAGTGGGATGATGTGACTCCCACCTCACACAACCTCTCACATCACCCCCATCTGGCCAAACAATGCTCATTAGTCTTCTCTTCATCACTGCCTACAGCCTGAGCACTAATGAGGATCTCAGGCCAAGAGGTCACAACTATGGAATTCCCAGGTCTGTCTCCAGGGCCTTGGTGCAGCTGCTGCCTCCATGAGAGCTCCCAGCAGTGCTTGTAGAGCACCTGGAGCATCTCTGGTCAAGGAGACACAGCTCTCCTTCAGCCCCTTTGTGCATCGCCCCTGTCCAAGGTGAAATGCTGCTCCATGGACTAGGATTAACACTGCTTTCTTTAATTAAAGTGGTGCTGCATGAAGATTAAATTTTATCCTATTCCTATGCCAATAAGCCATCTGCATAGCCTTCATTTCAAGGGATTGTGGCTGTTGTCCCCTCGCTGTCATTGCCCTGCAGGTTACTTCAAGCGAGTCAGAGAATGACAGAGTAGCTCAGGTCAGAAGAGACCTCTGGAAGCCATCAGGTACCAGCCCAGCTCCAAGTAGGTCCAGTCATAGCAAGCTGATCAGGACCATGATGAATTTTAACATCTCCAAGGACGGAGACACTAACGCCTCTCTGGGCAGCCTGTGCCAGGGTTTGACCACTCTCACAGTGGTCTGATGATTCTGATGCCTTATATCTGCATAGGATTTCCTGTGCTGTCTCTCATCCTTTCACTACGTATGTCCTGTAAAGGTCTGGATTCATATTTTGCATTACCTCCCATAGGGTAGTTGCAGGCAAAAACTGGATCTTTCCTTTGCCTTCTCATATGGATGAATAAGCTCAGCTCTCTCACCTCAACTCCTGGTACCTCACTGTGCACCAGCCATCTTGTGACCTCCACCAGGCTCTCTCTGTCCATCAATCCCCCAAAAAGTGTGTCTATACACCAGTGCTCCTGTCCCTGGCTTTGCTTTGCCCCCTGAGGTAAGGACACCCTCCCACAGGTGTCCAACAAGAAGCACACGCAGCAAGCACAGGACTGACAGTGCCCTCAGTGTCCAGGTTCCTGGAACACCAAGCACCAGGGGTCAAAGCCCCAAACCAGCAGGTCAGCAAGGGAGAAGGATACACCCTGTCACTCTCATTCTGAGGACAGAAGCAGTGCAACAGGGTTTGCAGCAGCACAAACAAAAAAAACTTAGGATCTGAGCATCTTATCCAACCCCAAGGCTGTTAAATCTATTTTACAGATATAGAAATGAGGAAGAAAGAGACTAAAGAACTATCTCACAGAAAGCCTTCAAAGACCAGGAGACCTGACCACTGGCACAGGGCATGTTACCCTTGAGATGCTGCAGGGAATCCCTCAAAGATTTTAGAGCAATAGAGGGGTCAGGTCACTGTCTCTAATACAGGGAGATGAGGTTTATGCTGAGGATGTGTACTGAAAATGTATTTGCAAATGACACAGTGACTCTGCATTCAGCAAGTGTCACCAGGCACGGGAACTAAGGAAAAACCTCCTGCCTGTGAAATATTTTCAATGCAGAAGACAGAGAGGACAAAGGGTGGTGGGTGCCTTCCTGTGTGAGGAGCTCTAAAAGTATCTCCCAGTTTGCAGGGCAGCTCTATCCACAGCTAGCTGTGGGCTGAGCCTGGAAAAGATCAGAGCTTGCCTGGCGTCTCAAAGAGCCTGGGGGCACAATTTAGCAAGGTCTCCAAGCACAGCCCTGCGATCCCGGAGTCACTCACCCTCCCCGGGGCTGCCCTGGCACTTGGTGGCACTCGGAGCACAGCCTGCCCACCACACAGGAGCCTTCACAGCAGCACAGCCTTGCAATCAGCTCTGAAGTGGAAGAAACTGTTTTCTCAGCATTTTTTTTCAACTAATGTGTCCAGGCTAGTATCACAGTGTGCTATTAATCCTGCCCTGGTTTGTAATTCTGCTTTTATGTTGGCTCCATTTATCTCTTTTTAATACCACTATCTGGCCTTCTGGTTCTCAAATGTGGGGTCTATTTTTTTTTTTTTTTTGTCTGCTGCAGCAGAATGAGCTAATTTGGTCCTTCAGTGCATAAGCAACAGGACTGTGAAGTGGAATAGAAGGCGATTTTATCTCAGTGTATGTCCTTGGTCAGGCTGACACTAGAACACTACATCCTGCTGAGGTGCCATATTTAAAAGAGCACATCAAAAAATTGGAGCGGGTAAAGAAAAGAGACATAAAAAATGGTTTGAGAGCTGAAGAAAATCACTTCCAGGGAGAGACTTCTAGAGGTCAGCCTCTGTAACTTGTCAGAAAGAAAACTGAGAAGTGATCTGATGATGTGTAGAAGTACATGTGTGGAGAGAAAATATGGGATGCTAATAGGGCACTAAGATCCTAGTCTGAGAAAGATACACAGATAGACAGTGATGGGCACTGGAGAACGCGCCGAGCCGAACTGGGAATCAGGCACAATTTTAACCATGAGGACATTAACCTCCTGGAGAAAATTGCCCAGCCTGTGATGGATACTGCACTTCTTGAGGTGTTTGAGACAAGATTGGATGCTAATTCCACATGTCAGGATAGAGGCATACGGAATTTCCACCTAGCAGATGGAAATTGAGATGAGCTTGCCCAAACACAGCCTGGGAGGCAGTACAATCTCCCTTCACAAAAACTACAATTCCACATTTTATTTTATATGCCTTTTCTTCCTGTTGCCCATCATGATCTCGGAAAAAATCCTTGTCGTGGGGGGGGGCAGCTCAGTCCCTTAGGTATTAATAAACCATAAACAGGCCAAGTGGTCACTTTTAAGGCTGGGGGGGGACATAGGGAGGGAGAGCTGGGGTGTGAGGATGTGTGCTGTGAGGCTGCTGCCATGTGAACACCTTTAGGACCGTGGAGCAAGGGGATAAATGCCAGCACCCCAGCTGGCCCCAGTACTTCCACACTGGCCAGCGTGGAAATGCCCATCCAGCTTGGTGTGAAAAAGTGTCATCAAATTCCTGAAACTGAACTTTTTCCTCTGCCTCTGCTGGTGGGTGCCAGCAGGAACTCCACGAAGCAGCATTTATAAACTCATGTCTTTGGTGTACAGGAAAAGGGGGAAAAGGGTGTAAGTCCCAAATCGTGGCAGAACTCATCAGAACTATGTCCAGATGATCGCTTAGTCCACTGCCCTGCTCACAGGCAGGATAGCTGCTCCAGTGCTGTTTGTGGGGAAAAATTTTTAATCCAGACACATCTTCCTGGAATGGTGTCTCCACTACTCTTCCAATTTTTGACGTAGGGATGTTTGCCTTTTTTCCCTTGATGTTTAACACAAATATCCCATATGATATATCTTGATATAACTTGAGCTTGTTTAACTCTGCCTTCCCCACAGTGGACACCAAGAATGGTATATCCTCACCCTCTTAAAAAAAATTTTAGATTTTTAAAGATTTTTTGAAGCTAGATTTAAAAATAGGCTTTTTAGAAAAATGTCAAGTTAACCTCTCTTAAAGTTTTTTTGTAAAAATGTAGTGACCCTAATTCTGAGTACCTTCCTCCACAGACTATATTTCTTCTCACCTCTTCTATTCCTTACTGCCTTTCTGTGGACTCACTCAGATCCCCCACATTTTAATAACCACAGTGCCAGCACTGAGAACAGATACCTAGGGGATAAGGGCAGGAAACCCTTTCTTCCACCCAGAGAAGAGGATGCTGGTCCCTCATACCCAGCTGGTGATGCCCTGAGACACCCAGACCCTTCCCTGCACTGCTATGGCTGCTCAGGTCACTTGCCTATCCTGCACATACACAGTTCATAAATATATCCCCAATTATGCAACTCCTCTTTAGTAAACATGGGCCTTTTAAAAGACTCCTACACGTCTGCATCAGAAAAATAACACGTCAGAAAGCCGCAAAGAGAAACTTCCAATTAAGCACACTTTGTAAATCATCTGCGGTTTCCAAACAAGCCTGGTGCATCACATTCCTCTTGGCTTTCCTCGTGATGGATGCTTGCAGTCAGCACTTTGTACACAAACCTTTGCAGTGGCTTTAAAGCTGAAGCTGCTCTGAGCAAGAGGCGCGTGCCTGAGCCCAGCCCCGAGGCCGGGAGCTGCATCCAGCCCCCAGCCACGGCTGCTAGAGGCACAAACAGAAAGCTGCTGGGCATGTAAAGCAACTGCTGAGCTGATCCAGCTCTTAAAACCTCCTCAAGGGGCTTATGAGTCTTGAAAGCAGTTTGAACCCTTTTTTTCTTTGACAATTTCTTACTCTCTTAAAGGACACACTTCTGCAGACAGCTGCATTTGGGAGGTTTCTGGTGGATCAAGGAGTCAAGTGGTCTTCGAGAATTCAGAGCTCAGCAGGACTCTGAGTCCCCTCCAGCTGAGCTCTTATGCTGTGCAACCTCTGTGCTTCTTAAGAAATTTCAGTATTTATCAATCCAGTGTGGGCACCACACCCCAAGAACCCTAAATCAAAGGGGTTACAAATTCCATGTACATGGGATATAAAACACTGTTTGAGGGATTTGTGCTGGATGAGCAAGTGGGTTCTGCACACTCAGTACCTGCACGTCCCTTTCCGTACAGGAAAATTACATGGAAAACTCCAAGGCTTAAATGAAAAACAAGGCTTAGGTGTAAATTTGTAATGAGTCCTGAGAGACTGGAGGAGATACTGGAACATTTGTTACATGGCATGCTACATCAATTCTTAAGCAAAAAATGAGTTTGTCTCAAGGTTAAAACTGAAGCTGAAGCTGAAGCTGAAGAGTAGAGCTTACTGGAGACAGAAATGGTCCAGCTCTGTGCACTGTAGCAACAGCAGCTGGAAAATCCTGGTGGGACTAGAAAACCTTCAGGAAGCTGAGCCAGGAGATGTTGCACCACCTCTCTTTGGGAACAGATGGAAATGGTCCCAACCCCAACTTCACAAAGAGCAGGTTTCCTGTGCTCCCAGCTGCCCATGCCCCACAGTGCCCCAGCTGAGTCTGCGAGCCGCCCAGCCAAACTGCAAACCACCCCATGGCTGTGGTCTGGACAGCTTCCTTCAGCAAAGGCTGTGTTTGACCTCAGCCCTTGGAAGATACCATCTCCAGGGCTGCCAGCAAGCATCAGGGACAGCAACAAGCTCAGTACATCCTGGCTGCACCCATGATGGGATGGATCTCCTACCGGGGATCTTGCCTCTTCCTCTGCCCATCCTGGCTGGTCTCACTGGTGTCCCCAGTTTCCTGTTCAGGCTGGGGATGTCATTCCTGCATGCCTGTCCAGAGCCCCTTGCACAACACAGGTCTCTGAAGAGATGCAGTGCCCACAGAAAAGTCAATAGCCTTGGCAATACCTCTTCCACGGGACCCTCTGTCCCCCGCCCTTGAGAAGAGTGTTAGCAAAGCTCACAGCTATGAGAAATCACAACTTAACCACCAAAGCCATATAAACTAGGAGTCTGTTCCAAACTCATACCCCTAAAGCATCCATGGATCCTCACTTGGGCAGCTGGACTTGCTCCAGCAGCAGGAATTCCTCCCACCTATCTCTTCCTCATCCTGTCCCATGGTCCTTCCCTGATCATGTTGAACACCATCTCAAGTCAGTGTGACTCCGATTTGGGGAGCTGCGTGGTGACCTCTGTCAGGGCTCAGACACAACCTTGTTCCTGTGTTCCTGTCCTTTACCAAACCTGGCCAGGCATTTTTTCTTAAGTGTGACAGTTTTATTGTCATCTTAAAACTACTCTGCACCATTAGAGGAAAAGACTGGCCAGGCAGCCTGCAGGTAACTTCTGTCAAAAGGACAGAGTTGAAACATGGTACAAAATACCTCTGGTTGGAAGAAGTCTTTGAGAAGTAGAGCTGCTGGGTCTCTAATGGGAGACAAAGCCTTTGCACTCCCAGGGTCACCAAGCAGCAAAGCTGTGCTTGTCTGCACACAGCCACTGCAGGCTGCTGGCACACCCACAGAGTCCCAGCAGAGCAACACAACAGAAAAACCACAAACCAGCCCTGTCACTGAGGAGCAGAAAAGCAATAGTTTTATTCCCACCTTGGCTGTAAGAGCCACCAGCAGATATGAAGGGAACCTCTTGAACAGAGTCAAAGTGGGTTCACTTCTTACATAGTAGGGTTTCTGGTGCCAAATGCTTAACAGCTCCCTTTGGGAGGCTGCAGTTTGGTTTTGCATCCAGACAGCTCAAGAACAAGGAGCACGCACTGGAGAATCCTGTACCAGCAGGGTCCTGCACAGAGTGATTGGGGACTCATGGCAGTGGGGACCTGAGTGTGAGTGCCTGGACTCCAAGAGCAAGGCAGAGCCAGGCAGACTGGCAGAAGGCAGTTGTTATCCATCCTGTCCCTCCCCACTCACATTAATCCCTGGTTTCTGGTGGCCATGGACCGCTGGACTGTGCTAGCTGGTCCCAAATATTTTTTCCCCTTTGTCTGGGCAGCATCCAAACATGCACAAAAATGCTGTGGTCTCCAACCACGTGGGTGCATGTAGCTGCAAACCCTGCAAACAGAATATCCACATCTTTTCTATTGCTGCTCTCTGGAGAGTTCCTGCATCTTCAACCACTTCCCTGTGTATCCCATTGCCTATGAATGCCTCAGTTATCTAATGAGGCCTCTTTGCTGTGCAATGATAATATACCCAAACCTCCTGCCCTCCTGCGTGCCATAAAATATTTGGTTTATTTACTTGATTACAGGAATGTACCATGACAGCACTTTCTTTTTTTCTTTGCCTTACTGGGTAACTTGCTCTGTGTGGCTTATGGAGCCACCATGTATGCTCCTGATGATCTGTGTTAAATAAAGAACAGGCTCAGCCAGAAAGGAAGGGTGCTGAGGAGGATCCAGTCTGTATAAGAGCCTGAAGGAGTTTGTACTGTACAACAGAGCACAAGGTGTTGCTTTATATGGTGAGTCTGTGAAAGCATTCAGGGATGTAACCCAAATATCAGGGAGTGAGAAATATTTGTTAGACAGTGCTATCAGCACAAGATCAAATGGATACAAATCAAGTGAGAACTTAGATTGGAAACAAGTTCCAAATCATCTGTGAGAAAACAAAACATCTGGATATGCCAAAGAGATGAAAAAGGCCTCCTGGGTTACAGGCTCCACTTGATCTTAAAACTGATTCGTTTGTCATTTGTTCCTTTGTTTTAAAATAAGTTTCCTGCTCTTCTCCCATCCACATCTATATTGCATGCCTGAGGGAATACTGCTCCCTCTCCTCACCACTCATTTCCCCTGCCTGGACTGGGTGGGCACACAGGGCTGCAGCCCAGCATCCCATCCTACCCCAACACTGCCTGAGCTCCTCCCCAGCCTTCAGCACACAGTTTGCTCCCACAGGCTTCACTCGGGGCTGTGTTTTGCAAAAGCACAGCTGCCTTGGCAGGTGAAGGAGGGGAGCCTGAACGGGGTGCCAAGAATTTGCTTAAGCTGGGCAATTCCCAGTCTAAATAAATCTGAATTCCCAGGGTCTAGGGAAGGAGGCTGACCTGGCAGTACCGCCAGCGTGTGGCTGGCAGCCCCATCGGGAAGGGCAGGATTTCCTGCCTCGTTCCCACCGAAGCTGAGGCACACACATCCCTCAGGCAGGGGAAGAGCAGGCTCTCGGCTCCTCAGCAAGGGGGAAGGAGACTGGTCCCCCAGCACCATGGCAGAAATGTCTAATTAGACCCAACAGAGGGACAGATATGCATACCCAGGGACCTTTCTACACAAGCATAATTTAAGGAAAGCCAAATATTTATTTTAAATGGCTGTGCCATATGCTGATGAAATGCTAATCTGCACAGAAGAAAACACACCGTAAATAAACTCCCCAGAAGCACCTCACATTCACTGAGCTTCATCTTTCTGAGCAAACTAACAAGTAAAAATAAAATCAGCACCATCCATTATAGACTCTCTCCCATAAGAAATTCAGGCAAGATTAGGATGTCATGGGCCAGTGCTTTTCAGACCATCATCTGTGGCTCACAGGAGCACCTATTAAGGGTCTGCAAAAGGTATTTAAGAAAAACAAACCTGTTCTATTAAAGAAAAAAAACTACCAAAACTTGCTCTATTTAATTCACAATACAGAGATCTTCAGCCTCAGTGCAAAAAATGCTAGGGGGCTGCAAATCAAAAGCAACTGAGAAATACTACTGTCTGCCTTAGGATTGGGAACTGGGAGTCAGAGGGACAGTTTTGTCTCCTCCACTGATCCCAGGACCTTCCACCTCCCTTCCCATCCTTCTACCATCTCAGCTCCCCATAAGCATCTGGAGTATCTGTTCTTGCACACCCAAATTGTAGCCAGCACAACAAAGCCCCAGGACCCTACAGAACTACACCACTATTAACATTGCCTTATTCTTCTAGGCCTCCAAGCCCAGCTCCAGTCCCACCACATGCCAAAGTCTGAAGACATTTCAAGACAGGCAGCAAGCTTTTGGAAAGTCCAATTTGATTATCTAAAAGGCAGCTTTTGTAGCAGCAGTGACAAATTGGCCCCTGGACATTGTCATGCTTTAAAGAGCAAGGCTGGGTGATGAAAACTGTTGGCAGTGCCAGGAATTGGTTTCCTTTGAGCCACTTCCACCCTCTTACATAGGTTCTGCTCACTGGTGAAGACACAAAGACCCACACTTTTACCAAGATGCATATTGTAGTGCTGTCAGCATCTCCTTGAGGGTATTCCCCTTTTCTTCTTGGCAGTATTTATAAACCCTGGGCAGAGTTGCTATGGTTTCTGTTCCCGCCAGCCCAATTGGTATTCTGTGCTGCTCTTCTCACCTTCACCATTTGGGTGACCTTTCCTTCACAAGGAAGATCTCATGCCATCAGCCTGTTCAGTCAGATGTCACACAGCACGCTGTGCCAGAACACCAACAGGCAAGCAAAAGAGGGCTCTGTAGAACCAAATCATCTGCAAAGGCTGTCTGAGAGACGGATAAACAATGGTAATTATTTCAAAACAAATTGGAAACAGAAAGCACAGCCCAGCAGTGCAACAAAAAGGAAAGCCACAAAAAAAGGAAATTGCAAATCTCTATGTCTTGAGTGCTCTTGTATCTTCCTCTAGGCAAATATTTTTCTACCTTTCTTGCTCTCCAAAGTCAAGTTCAAAAAAAATCTTAATTCCAAGACATTTTCTTTTACCTCAGTTAAACAACATATGCAAGGGGCTGCTTACAAATGAGAGCAATACAATTGCAAACTGGCAGTAAAAATTTCTCTCTTTGTCAAACAAATATTCTAAATATTATATTTATGTGAGTTTGCACAAAGCTACACTGCTTACTGTACAGCCAGACAGTCAGGCAGGATGTATTATGAGTTTCTCCAAAAGTCAGCATCCTGGGAATGGGTTCAGTTGCTTTATGTACCTACCAGATCATGGGATCTCCAAAATCCTAATCCAGACAGTGAACAAATACCCCATGGCTTTCCCCTAATTCTGAGAAAAATGTTCCTACTGCAACAAAGAAATCACAACTGCACAAAAGCCAGGAAACATAGCTTGGATACGATACAACCCTAACTCTGCCTGTGCAGTAGGAGTGGGAATATCCCCACATTTTGCCACTTCATACCAAAGCCAGAACTTTTGTTGTGGCACCTCCTTGGCTGCTGAGGTAAGTTTTCTTGCATTGAGCAACCAGGCTAGCCAAGATGTTTCATCCCATCTGCTTTTAATGCATCTGGGGCCTTCTAAAGAAGAGGAAAATTGCCTGAATGTTTCCAAGACACCTTCACGCCAACGTGTAGAAGCATGGCGCTTTAGCTGATCAAAAGACAGCTCTGTCCTGCACACAAAGAAACCCCTCTGTCAGAGGTACTGAACCACCATGCGTGCACTGAGTGGGTCACAAGAACGGGTCACAGCCAGCACACAAAACCAGGCAGGCCCAGAAGGCAGAGAGGGTCACATGTTCCAGTGCTGTGGGACACAGGAGCACCCCTTGCTGCTGCAGCTCTGTCAGCTGTGCTCTGTGTGGCAGCTGGGCTCTGAGCTGGTGACTGAGGCATCCACAGTGATGGCCAAGCTTTCACAGAGCTCCAGTGAAACCCGTACCATGAACAGGGAAATGGCCGTGTGAGACATTCTCTGAACTGCACCAGCACCCTGCCTTTGCACCAGCAGTCTGCTTTATTCCAGAGCACTACTGAGCCTGCTCTTGTCCATCTTGGCTCCACTCTGCACCACAGAGCTGCCTGGACAGCCCACCCTCACAGAGGGGGCTCAGCTGCTGCCGTGGTGCTGACACCCACTTTGCACCGGTGTGCAGCTCTAGGACTCCCAGGCTCCCTGCCTGCTCCCCCACAGCACGGTGTCACCTGCATGTTCATCACGTATTTGTTTGTCACTACAGCTCTGAAAAAACATCTCAATTCACAATCTGATTGAGGGCGGCTTATTCCAATAACAGACTAAAAAAAAAAAAATCAGTATTTCTTCATCTGCTTCCACGTCCTCATGCCTGGATTGTACCATGAAGTCTTTGCTCATTTGATGGAGGACTTCTTTACAGCACACAAGCTCTTTCATCTTTCCCATGATCAGAATGAGTCAGTGCACCTTTGCTATTCCAGTCCCTTTTAAACTAGGGTGAGCTGAACTTCCTATGCAAAGATTTGACCTCTCCTGAAATCCCCTGATCAGCATTTCCCTTGCTCAGTCTTTCATGTTTGAAGCATTATGAAACACTGGAAACTCCATTCTTTCATAAGGAAGTTAGTGAGAAAATTCAAATAATCAACTCAGTCCCAGGAGACACAGGGTCTCTTTTTAAGTTTGAAAGCTCCTTCCTAATAGAAGTTATGCTCTTGAAAGTCTCCTGGTTAGCAGACAGCTGATGATACAGCTTCTTTGGAGCCTGATTATACTTCCAGCCCAGGGGCAAGTAATAAAAAAGGCTGCCTGGTTCTGTGAGGTCTGAATCAGGTGCTAACACTGAACATCTGCTGGGGCCTCTGCTCTCCCCTACCCCCCTTTCCATGTGCTGGGCATTGGAGCATTCTCCATTTTATAGCTTGTGGCAAAGAAAGGCCAATTTAGAGAGAAAGCATTGCTGACAGCTTTATCCAAAACCCCCAGATTTTAACTGCTCTCCATCCAGGACTTTGGTGAAAGGGCACCAGGACATACAGAAGAGATCCACACTGTATGGCAGCCTTTGGAAGCAGTCAGCAGCAAAGCACTCCCAGCCCCACTCGAGCGAGACGGAGAGACTCTAGTGCGCGTTTATTACTTCATACAACCAGATCACGTACTGTACAAAAACTAACAGTGCCACCCAAGAGGGCCTTCACAGATGTTTAGAAAACACATAAACACAGCTCTAAGGCATGTTTTTTATGTAATCTAGGCACAACTACTGAAGAACCACCTATCGTGTGTGCGTACCCCCACATGTGCGGATGATCTCCATACACAAACAGGCAGAGACCGAACGGTGTCGCAGCAGGCTGTGACATGCTGGTACATTGCTCTCCAAGGAATCCAGTGTCCTTACACAAGAGTTTCCAGCACTGGGACATGAACTGGTCTCACTTTGAGCTGTAAGCTCATCCTTTGGGCCTTGAGCTGCTGCCACTGTTGGTTGTCCTTCCTTCCTGGGCTGGCTCCCTGGAGTGAATAAACCAGTCCCCAAGCCCACCTAATTAATAACCCAGTTTCCAAGCCAGCATTGACTTGGTAAAGATGAAAAGGTCAGTGTGCAAGGGCAGCTCCCTTTCCTGAAAGGTCTCAGCAGGGAAGGGATGGTCTCAGCCTTCTGGGATGCCTGATCTAGCAGAGCCCAAGTCACATCAGTAATTCTGGGGCACAACCATCATAAACATCTACTGCCTGAAAACGTTCACATTTCTGTTCTGCAGCTGTAAAGGATGAATGGACCTGTAGAGTAAAAACATTTCTGGGGTAGAAACCATGACCTTTAGAGAAAAAGACTGCAGCACCTGAATAATTCCTACTAAAGGGAATACCCAGTACAGTGAATTTTGCTTAACAGCCAAGAGGGAAGTTTAATGCCTTAAGGTAGAAGGTTCATCAAAGAGCTAAGGACTGACATTTTCACCAAGTGCTGTGCTTTCATCAGTAGGAAGGTCACTGCTGCTTGCAATGTGAAACTGAGCAAACTGCAACTTAGACCCTGCTAAGCAGCAACTGTTGAATCCCAGCAGTGCTCTTGGGCAGCTGAGTAGGGCTGTTACTGTCATTCATGTCAACTCCCTTCTACATCTTGGTTGTGTAGATTAAGCTCCTTGGGCAGCAGTGGCCTCTTTAGTCAGAGGCCCCATAGTGCTAATCTGGTATTGGCCACAAAAGATTTGTGTAGCTTTACTTACGTCTACTGCAATCAAACAAACAAACAAAGAACAACTGTGGCTGCCTACAGCTTCATAAGGAAAAAATGACAGTCCATAGCAATATTTTCAGAGCTTATTCTCTATTCAGTCCAGTTATTGCCTGGGAGCAATTACAGAATCATTAAGGTTGGAAAAGACCTCTCAGATCATCAAATCTGACCATTAACCCAGCACTGGCATGTCAATATGTTCACATGTCCCCAAGTGCCACATCTACATGTTTTTTAAACGCTTCCAGGGAGGGTGATTTTACCACTTCCCTGAGCAAACAAAGTATGTGATTGAAGGATTTTGTCTTAGTGTTAACATGTCATGGCCCAAGAGACCATTGTGCTCAATTACTGACATTATTGGGAACTTCTGAGGACTAACAAAAAGGAGCAAATAATGATATTTTCCCATTCAATAAGGGGTGCTGTGTGTTTCTTACTCCATCACATTTGTCTGTGCCACTAGGAGTCTCCACAGAGAGGTGAAGGGTTGAATACCTACCAAGCTGCAGTGCAATTCACATCCACCAAAATACTTAAGGCCTAGCTCACAACATCACCAAAAACCTGAGAGCTTGCATGTTTCTCTGTAAATCTGGTTGTTTGACCACTCCTTCACATTACTACCACAGGAAAACTTCATGTGCCAGACTTGCAGCAGGCTGAGCCTGTCTGTGAAAAATTGATACAGTCAGCATGACAGGTATACTCTAGAGAGGATTTCTCATGTTAGACTTTAAAACCCTTCTCATCACTGCACTTGTATGAGAGAAGGGAAGAAACAGTTAAGAACATAAATGACATCATACAGATTATTTTCTATATATTACTAAACCAGTAATATTTATACATTTTTAAGAAACCTTCACCAAAAAAATTAAGCATGAACAGTTCTACAACATAAAAAGGTAAAAGTCCCATTGCCTAGTAATGCTAGCAAAAAGTTCATATCTAATCAGAAGTGGAGGTTCACAGCCATTTGTTCTAAAGACAGCATTTTGTTTTAAATACAGCCTTGAAATTAGTGTCTTTATTAAACTCTTAGTACTAAAATAATAATAATAGTAATAACAATTACATTTAGATAGCACAGACAAAGCACAAGATGATATATAAAGCATAAAAGTGCAAGTTATAACCTAAGTCAAAGTGCCTACTGGTCAAACAGGTTCAAACTATGTTCAGAGAACAAGCATAAACCAGACTAAGAACAATCCATGCCTTTTTCTTTCCCTCTCATTCCCATCTGAAATCATTGCAGGTAACACTGATAACAGTCTGAAGTGACATCAATTCCAAATGGGAGTACATGAGAGGAGAGTCAGGCCCATGTCTTGATGGAAAACTGATCCTCATTTCCTCTGTGTAATGCCAATTAATCCACAGGCTTTGCTCTGAATATCCGAGCACAGAGAGAAAGAATAATAACTTGGATGCCACATTCAAGGGAGGCAGAAGCAGCACTTAAGAGCAGGGGGGTACAGCAAGCCCTTGTCCGTTCCTCTGGAGTCACATCCCCCAGCTGATTTATTGACTCCAGCCATAAAAAATGACTAGGAGGAAGTTAAGTAACACTGCTCTTCATTTGAAAAATAAAAAGACTACCCTCAGAAGTATGATTTTTCCCTTCCTGTTTGTCTTATTTTTCTACTTCAGAGATAAAATATCTTTTACAATATCAGCTCATTATTGTGTTCATTCCCTTTAAAGGCAAACAGCTTAAAAGATCCTGTCAGCAGAAAGGGGTGGGATGAGGGCAGAGGCAGACCTTTTATTAAACCTTTAAAAAGATTCTAACTCATTTTGAAAGTGAGAACAACAAAAACCATAAAACTCCAGCGAAGGAAAGCTGTCACTGAGATTAAGCAGATCCAAACTCAGCCATCCATTTTTCATACTTCTCCAGGTCTGCAGCAGAAACGGATTTGGAGATTTTCTTCAGAGCCAGCTCAAAGTCCCCCTTGGTAACAGGCATCTGAAGCTCTTCTTTAGAAAGTGCACGAATCTCTTCTGGAGTTAAGCCATTAATACGTCTTCTCATTGCCATTAAAGATGCATCCCTGGAAATACAGGACAAGGCATGGCAGCTAATTGCGAGCAGAATGTGCTGTGAGCCTATGAATTTTGATTGTATACTCTTGCTAGAAACCACTGGCAGGAACACTTATGACAGCATTTATTTACCATAGAAGATGCAGTTCACATCTTTTGTAGCTTCCATGTTCCCAGATCACTACATTAATTCAACATAAAGAATGTACTGGCACCAAAACCCATTTAAGCATATGGTAAATGTGCAGAGATAATTAAAACTATAAAACTGAAAACCTTTTACAATGATTCATTGAGATGAAATTTTACAACTTCAGAACAGAAAAGGGTGGGTTGGGAGACAAACTCAAAGACTTTTTTTGTTTAAGTAATCTGGATTATTATACTGCATTCCTTTTAGACTTCAACTTTCTCCCTGCAGTCTCCCAAAGGACAGTCAGCAAGGGTTAAGAGTGCAGCCCAGCTTGGCTGCCTGCTTGTCCACAGCACCTGGACAAGGTGAAGGGCAGAGCAGGAGGCATCAGACACAGCATCACATGGCCCTGCAGTGCTGAGGCCATGGGTGCCTGTGGCTCCTCACGCTCTGCCTGCTCTGTGACTCCTCCCCAGCTCAGATCCTGCCAGCCTGGCCCATCAGCTTGAAGAACACTGCTCATTTTCTCACACTGTGGCCCACAGGCAGTTTGAAATTACATTTTCTTTTTCCCCAGGTTTTTCCCAGCAAGGGATAACACAAGCCTTAGGGAGAAAGGTAATTTCACTACTACGTGACACACACCGAGTTTTCAAATCCATGGAGTGAATTCACATTTTCAGAAAGGCAGCAGGAGAAGAAGATTCCCAAGCCATACTCTTACAGGATCAGTTTCTCTTGACAGGATTCTTAAGGGACATAGAGTTTCTTCAAATACCGATCCTTCACCAGAAAAGACTGATTTGTCAAAAATGAAACAAATTGTGGGAAAAGGACAGACATAAATTAAATACTAATATTTTAATTTATATCCCCCTTGGACCTAAAAGATTCAGGTAGACACCAAAATTCAGCTGCACTAGGGGCTGTTCAAACATGCAGCATATAGAAGTCCCAAAGAAGTGTTCTGTGAAAGGAATTTTTTGGATTACAGAATTCTAGCTCTTAAACTAATGGGATTTTAAAAAAACCCCAACAATCTGCTTTGCACTACATTAACAAATGCAGATAACTACAGTAAATGCAGCCAATTGTAACATGAGATTTGCTCAGATAATTTTTTTCACTTCAGATCCAAGAAAAACACATCACAGAAAGACTCCATGGTATTTGGACCACTCCATGTGACAGTAATACATGAACACAGTAAATAGATGTGGGCCTAATACAGAGACACTGTGAGCATGGCTTCAGCTGTAGTGGGTATTGCCTTTTATCACATAATGCAAATGATGACTTCCCATGCAGTTCTATTTGCAAATTAAAGGCAATGAGATACCTGCAAACATTAGTGATGTCAGCACCAGAATAGCCTTCAATCTTCTCAGCAATTTCTTCAAGGCTGATATCAGGATCTAGTTCTACTTCCCGAAGATTAATCTTCAGTAGTTCTGCCCTGCCTTTTGCTAGAACGTAAAAATATTTGTTTTAAGACTGGCAAGAGTTACACTAAAAAAAGATATAAACACAACCTAGATTTTTCAGTGAAAAGTATGAACAAAAGAGTTCAATATAAGAGAGAGAACAAGTCATACTGAAGTGTGCAATCAAATACAGTAAAGTCATTGGTTAAATGCAGTGTATTAAAACAGCATGGTCGAGAGATATTTGTCAAAGTGATCTGTCACTAAAAATGTCTGTTATGTCTCAGGTGATAAAGCATTTGGTCACATATTACTCAAGGGCACAAAAGCACAATCCTACAAATTTCTGTTTCTTCTCACATCCCTTCAGATCCACTCCCTATTCAAGGGTTTGACTGCATATTATTCATAGAGTTTCATTAGAACTACAATAAGGATTCTATTAAAAAAGCTTCAGACAGCACAAACCCCTTAACAACAGGCTGAACTTTAAGCATATGTTTAAGCAGTTTATTCAGTTGGGACCCAAAAAATCAGCTGATAGAAAACAGACACATTAATACAATAAACCTATATTAATATATTTTTGATAGCAATGTCCTGATATCCCACTTTCCTACCCAGATGCAGTGTGCACACAGTGATAACCAGCAGTGTAAATGAGCCCTTATGCAGTCAATTAACCATTTCTCTTGCAGAGGGCATGTGCATATGTGCATTTGGGTACACATGTTAAGCAGCCTAAGCTTGTAAGAGGGAATTCACATTTGACAGCTTAGGCCTCTGTGTTACTGTGCACAACGGTGGGAAAGAAGAGGATGACTGGTTTCCTGGCTTTCACTGTACAAGACAAATACGCCAGCTCAGCATCTTTATTCCCCAAGTGACCAATTTTTATGACCTACAAAAAAGGACAACTGCAACAGCAGAAGTAGCAGTAGGAAAGGCTAAAAGTCTTAAAGAAATGTTCAATAAAATACATTATGTTTTATTCATTGATGTCCCTAATTCTTATTTTTTTTAACTTTTGGGGAAGGAGAAATACAAAAGAAAATAGAAAGCTTCTCTAGAGCTGCTGGTTTTGTGTGCTTTGCAGAACTGTCAAGAACCCAGAGCTATCTATCCCACACAACTGGCACTAGCTATAAAATGGGGATTTATTATTCAGAGGGCACAATGCACACACAGCATACCTGCAGAGAGTATCCTGCATCAGAGAACATTCTTCTAATTGTTGCTGTGGGGCTAAGCAGTCTGTGCAGCATTTTGAAAATTAAACACTACAGAATATACGCTTGCATCAAATTCCACAATACACAGGTGCACATATGCTACCATACCACTTTTTCAGTTAAAATGCCTGACTACATCAAATCACACAGCACAGTTATAAATGCATCACTCAGACTTGCCCGGACATTCCTACTTGCAGAATAGATACAACAGAAACTAAGACTGGAAATAAAACCAGATCACATCTCCTATGTTGTCCAGGGTGTAATACACTGTGTTAAAAAACAATCTGGTTTAATTAGAAACAAGAGGAAGAGCTGATAGGATTTTAAACTAATTGCTCATAAAGACAGGCATCCTGTTAGGGGCCGTTACTGCCTGTAAGCTGCACAGACAAGCTGTAGAACTATTAAGTGTCCTTAGACCTGCTAAACTCAATCACAACCACTGTCACCATGGACATGCATCTTGTTATCTTGAGTGCTCATGCAGAGAGATGAGGCCTCCACTGTACCAAGAAGAAAGGGAGCTATGCAAACTTCAAGTGATAGGAATCTCAAAATTAATAGGACAGGTGAATGACAGCTAGGAAAGACAATACAAGCTGAGATGTCTTAGGGCAGGAAAGCAATCAGCCTGCTGCATTCTGAGTGACTGGAAGCACAGTAATAAAGGCAAGCAAGCAGTGATTTGCAATGAACTAAGCCTGTAAGTGAAAATTCATGGAACTACTTCTTTCCATTTGTCTGCAAGGGCATGGAGTGCATTTGCAATATTTGTGAACATGTCCAAAGGCTGCCTTTGATGATCACTCAAGGGCTGACTGTTAAACATTTAAAATAATTCCAAGCTCATTAAAACTAACTCTCTTTCAAAATATAAGAACCCATCAATGGCTTGCAATGAAATGCCACAGCTCTTTGTTTTTCAGCCCCCAAGCAAGCAGCATTTCTCTTTTTTTCACTCTCTTTAAAAATAAAGTGATCCAGACAAATGATTAACCCCTGCATTACACTGCTCATCACAAAACCATCAGGATTTCTTACAAGCGCAACTGTCCTGCAGTTATCCTAAACTCATCTTGCAAAGAGGGGAAAGGAAAATGGTCTTATCAAACACACCTGTGGGCAAAGGTATATAAATCCTCTTCTCCAGTCTTCGTCGGAGAGCTTCGTCAATGTCCCAGGGAAAATTTGTAGCAGATAATACCATAACCATCTTGGAAGGGTCATCGTTTTCCAGAGCACCACCTACCCCTGCAAGCACAACAGTTCAGAGCAATTTTACTCCAGAGCTCTTATTGATGGAGATGCTTGCTGAGAAACACTGCACGGACAAACATAGCCTGGACAAAGCTAAGCAACAGCTCTCTATAGTCCTGTGTCCCTTTCCAAAGTTCCCATAGCTAGCATCACAAGACCATCATTATCACAGAGAGAGGGACAGTCCATTATTTTGCTGAGTAAGGGGAGGGCTTTCTTGGACAGTGCCAATAACACAGCAATATGTGAGTGTAGCCCTACTAGTCCCACTGACAGTGTTATCTCTGTCGAGTCTGGTCATAGAAGAAACAGGAGTCACTCAGCTTACCAAGTGAGGACTGCAAAGAGATCAAAAGCTTTCCTATCCTGAGCTTACCACAATGAACCTGCAAATTTGAGAACATTTAAAATAGTAGTTTATATACAGCAGTTTATACAGCAGTTTATGATAGCTGTAATATAAAGATGGCTATGAAACCTCTACACCATACAATATTCCTCAGATGGTCATGCTTGTTGTGTGCACCTGCACAAAACAGGTACTACATCTGACTTAAAAGGGTAATATTAGCTGCCATCATAGAATACAGCAAAAGCAGATCTCACAATGGGGTTCCACAGTTGGAGAGTCTAGCAAAGGGCAGAATTTTGTTTAAACTGAATACAAATTAAATATCTGCATTAAACTGCACAAATCTCCATTATCTGCTTCTTGTGGAGTCTGTGTCTCTTTAATATGAGCTTTCAAGTCACCCTAAAAATAACCATTTTAGAAAAAATGAAGCAGAACACCCTTTTCAGTTATCTGTTGTTGAACACTCCAAAAATACACTCATCTCAAGTTGTGCTTCATTTTTCTCTCATGCTTAAAGCCAGGTTTTCCAGATGGCTCGAGTTCCTACGTTCCCACCTGTAAAGAAACAGCATCCCAACCCCAAAGCCCGATCTAAGCCTTTGTTACCATCCATTTGCACAAGCAGCTCTGACTTGACTCTGCGACTGGCCTCGTGTTCATCAGATGTGCCTCTGCGGCTGCAGATGGAATCTATCTCGTCAATGAAGATTGTTGTTGGCGCATAAAACCGTGCCTTTATTCAAATGAAAACATCACTATTAAGGCTGCTCAGCAAGCACAGGCCTTCATCAGACCACAACCCAGCCCTGCTGGACATACTGCACACATATCTTCCCTGATTGTCACAAGGGAGGAATTCAAGACCTTCTTTTACAAACTGTCACATGCTGAGGTTTATACACTTTAAATTGTACTCCTGGGGTCAGTGTTGGTTGGCTTGCACCAGCAAATGACATTGAAAAGGGGAAAAGAAACACTACCACAATAGGATAGTCTTCTTGACACAATACAGGAAGTTTTCATGTCCAGGTTTTGGGCTGCTGAGGGTTAAGCATTAGGGACAGAAGGGAGCTCAGCAATCTCAAGAAACTCAGGTTTTAGCTGTGAATATTACAGGAGTGCAGGGAGGGTCCCAGAAGAACAGCCCACATGGACATGTCCTTCACACACCCTGCACGATGGAGTGCACCCACAGCTTCACTGAGAGGCTTGTGACCATCATTCAGAACAAAAACAGAACTAAAACATGCATTGCTTCTAGAATAACAGTTCCAAACCCTTCCAATTTCAAATCTACTTCACATGGGACTGTTACCCCATAACCAAACAAATACTGAATTTCTGTTGAGGTCACGACTCTCGATTTAGTCTGAAAAATGCTATCCTAAACATGGGTGGTGAAGCATTTCCCTCTTAATCCTCAATAACATACCATATGTATGGAAACCCAGAAATTATGTTTCGCTAATGGGTTGAGCGGGTGTCAGTTCAGTGAACTCCACGCTTCCAGCATGCTACTGGAAAGGCAGGAAACTGAGTGCTGTCCTTTCTCACCTGAATGAGCCCCAGACCACATCACTGAGGACATACCATTTCAAACAAGAGGCGGACCAGCTTCTCAGACTCGCCTCTGTACTTAGACGTCAGTGTAGAGGAAGACACGTTGAAGAATGTTGTCCCACATTCTGTAGCAACAGCTTTTGCCAGCATTGTTTTGCCAGTGCCAGGAGGACCAACCATCAGCACCCCCTGAAAGGTGAGAACAAAGGAAATGAACAACAAATTAAGAAAACTTTGGTACTTTACACAACATCTCTATATGAGCCAAGATCTGGATTTAAGTTAATAACATAATCCTCATCAGTAGAAAACAGAAGACAAGTATCCTGCTTTCGAGGACAGTGTGGAAGTGTTCTGCCACTTCTTCTTACCACTCCACTGGAGTCAAAACCACAAAAGCCAGCACCTGTTGCTTATCCTGACACCTAGGAAATGGACAAGAGATTTACAGCCTTGCTCAGAACCAGAGTCTTGACTTGAACTCAGGCCTTTTCCAGCTTACAAGGAGCTGCATAGGCAGATGAAGATGGCAAACTCTTTTTTTGGAACAAAGGTCCCTTCACAAGAAAGTTTCACAGAAACCAAAATACTTTCACAGTTAGTTGTGTTTCCTCAGTAGAGAAATTTTCTACAGAAAAACAATTTCCCAAAATATCCTGACAATATGTATGAATCTGGTTAATGTTTACATTTGCATAAGAGCATTTACTGAATACATCTGTTTGTTTTTTGCTTAATCTCCCGATCTCAATGTTCCTATGACCACACTACTGCATCATAGCAATTTTTTGGATGAAACACCATCCTCATCATGCTGGATGACTGGACTGCACTGCTATTCCTATTTTACAGATAAGCAACTGTGGCTCATGTGGACTACTGCTTAGTCCCACAAAAGCCTAATCTGAATTTCAGTGATTATTCAGAATGCTTTACACTAGAAACAATTCTTATATCCACATCATCAGACTATCTTTCCATCTGTGGTCTGTGAAAGAAAGAAGCACACATGTCTGCAGCTCAGCACATTTACCCATCATTACACAAACAGTTTTTTGGCTTTACACACAGTGCTCTCAGAACCCATGTTAACATTGTGTCACTGAGATGGGCTAATCACTCTTGATACTACTACTAAATACAGCCATCTTTATGGGTAGTCTTTCCAACCCTTTCAGCAGCAGCACTGGAGAAGGACAAAACACTGTTCCACGTTCTGCACAGTGCTAGTATAGGGTCCTGTGATTTTAAGTAAATCAGTGAAAATGTAGGGCTCAAGCAGCTTGGGGTTTTTTCCCCCTCCAAATTGCAAGATCTTATTACATGCTAACAAGAGTTTCCTAAAATTGTACTGTATTGCAAGGGTAATCAAATTAGCTAGTGTTAGAATTGCACATCATAATGTGCTTTGCAATTAATAACTTACATAAAATGCCACAGCAATAAAATATCTGTTAAATGCAAGCCATATAGCAAATTAGATTTCATCTGTTCCTCACAAAAATTTACTTCAAAAAGCACAAAGAATGACATGGAAGAGATCTATAAAAACAAATCAACCGGGAATGCAATTATTCAAAAATGTCCCATTCAAAAGCAATAGCCTCTCTGTATTCCATTTTCCATTAACTCTTAATACCTTTATTGCCATTTAATACTTAGCTAATGCAAGCTCAACATGCATTCATCGGTAAATTAAATCAGAAATGTTCACACGCCATCTCTACAGCTAACAGTCCAAAGTCACTCCTCAGGCTGTCCAAGGTTTCCTAAGCTCCAGAGCAGCAAGTATAAAAAGCAAATGGACTCACTTTTCTCCCCGTGAACACTCAGACATTCTGATTTGAGATGCTGCACAGTTATATTGATATTACAACAATATTGCAAATACAGCCCTGAAGTGACTGGGTGAAAATTACTCAGCTTGTAATATGGAGGTCAGAGATGACTTACTGCTCTCTCTGAGCTTCAAATGTGTTCATTTAATATTTTTTTAAAAACTTCACCTCAATTCAAATCACATTCAAAGCATGTTTTTGATAAACTGTGTTAAGTGCAGGACCTGGTGATATAGGGAAGTAAAGACATTTTTGGGATATTGGTTCAATTCTCCATTATTCTGGAAGGTCAAATCCTGGCTTCAGGTACACATGCAAAAACTGAAGCCCATCCATTGCTTTGCACCTCCTGCTAAGTATTACAGGAAGCGTTACCTTGCACGAGATACAGGTGGCATTATACATGTGCATAACACAGGTGCCAAGCAGCCACACCAGGTGTAAAGCCCAGGGGAAAGTAAGGTCTCAGGGGATAGAGACAGTAGAAATATCAGTTAAAAAAAAAAAAAAAAAGAACCTGAGTTCTTAGCAAAACAAGATGTGCATGGCTGCAAACAGAAACACATAGGATCAAGTTGCTCTTTCTGCAAACTAGGAGGCTGCCACTTACTATTTAAAATCCTTGACAAACACAAAGACTTCTTTATTCTTCCTCTAAGGCTCTGTTAATCCAAAGTATTCCAATAAGAAGCTGAAATGCACCGCAGGGAGTAAGTGTTTTGATGAAATCACTGCAGGGTTACTTCTTGTTGTTGTAACAATCACTAGCAGAGCAGTGGGAAGCACAGTGAGCAACCAGGCTTTCTTGGCACAAAACATTTCAGAGAAACAGAAAGAGCAAACCCATGGACACTCAGAAACCCGTGGCTGCAACTACACAGCACCTGTGTTGAATCAGGGAAGACAGCTGGCTCCTTCAGACAAGGCACAGTTCTCTGAATACAAGCACAAACTGTGAGGGCTGTCTTGGGAATTGTTCTCAGGGGAGTCTGAGCATCCAAAACCAGCTTTGGCTGCCTTTTTCCCTGAATTATTGTCCTGAATTCCTAGGCTCAACAAATGCCTGCTGCTCCACTGATTACTGCAAGAAACAGCCTTCCCTTCAATACTTTTCATCCTTATAGCACAGTCAGAGGTCAACAGTAGGGAAAATACATGCTGTTCTGTGTGAAAAATAAATTCATGAGAGTTACAGCTTCACGAGTCACCAGGGAAAAGGCTAACAATGAAGACTCTTCATAGCCTTGTCAGAAATCAATTTGCATTTCAGACTGAAGAGAGGAAATAATCTTAGAATCTTTTCCATGTCTACAACCACCTGGTTTTCAGAGGTGACACTGCTCAGTAGGAAAAGGTAGTCTCGTGCAGAGAGATGGAGATTGTAACTCTTTAAATGACCGAGCTCCTGCTCCTTTAGCCACCACCACAGCACTTGGAGACAAGGTCAGTGGCATTTTTCACATTTCCTGCATTCTGCTGAAGTACCCGCCTTAAAGACAGATGGCCACTGCCTCCTCTATGCATGCTAACAGGTGAAAAGAAAGCAGAGCAGATCTTTATTCCATTGGAAGATTTTGAACACTAGACAGATAGGGCCCCCATAGTCTATAACAAGAGTATGGATCGACTTCCTCTCAGCCAAGAAGAGAAGAAAGAGACTCAGCTGTTCAAAATACACTAAAATCTCACCCTGCATATGTAACCCACAACCTCTAGGCTCTGTCCAAGATGATAGCTCAGTTAACCCTAAGGTTAACCACAAGGCCACTCGTACTGACCACAAGCACTCTAACTCCAAAGGCTGGGGCTAGGTTTGCACTGACTATATATATATGTGTTCCCTCCCTGCAACTCACTAAAACCTCTGTGAGCAGCTCCCAAGCAGCAGCCTCCCAGCTCCTGCTGAGACTGACCTAGGTACAAGCTAGAAAAGCACAAGGACCAATCAGGAAAAGACAGAACAAGTGTTAGTAGAGCAAGATCTGACACATGCTGCTGAACCAGCATACTAAACAGGAAACTGCTCACATACACAGCATTCCCTACACATGCCACTTCCGTCCACACTCAGAGCAACAGACAATTTTCAACAATCTCTTTCCCTTAGTCATGCTTCTCAGTAACCAAAAAGGCCTTGTGTTGCGACTAGGTATTCTCCAAAGAAGCATCAATCCATTCCACATTAGAAGCAAAACAATGTTGTTTGCTGTTTACAGAAATGCTCGCCAAACTCCCCCCTCCTCTTCCTTCTCAGCTCTAAGCAAGGTCCAGATTGGGCTCCCTTCTGGTCAATCAGCCTAGTTCCACCCTACATCCTTCCTGCTGCCCTGTTTGCAACTCCTCCTATTCTGAATTTCTCACTCACTTTCTCCACTTATATTTGCAGCTGCAAATGTAAGTGCAAAGCTAATTCACCAGACTGGCCCCTCTTTCCTTGCTTCCTTGTACCCTGCAGGCTGCAGTTTGCAGTCTGAGTGAGAGATAGTTGAAACATTTGGAGAAAAATAGTCCAAGGATTGCTTACTTCTGGGAAGGGATGACAACTGGACACCATAAGCCTATGTAGAGCTCTCTCTAAAGCATTCTGCTTCGGCCAGTATAATCTGTTTGCTCACATCTACAGGTTGGCATATAGAAGGTATTATAATATCAACAAGCTATAAGTGAGTAAAAAAACAGAAAATACTGTTTACTCTAAGAGCCAGATACACTTCCAGCTGTTTGTTTCAGTGCCTTTTACATGAATCATTATGAGAGGATTTAATAAACAAATTCATTATTTTTCCTTTTTAGCCTTTGCTACAGACATCCACATGTTACAGCAGGAGTCTCACATAGCTACAGCTTGCCATTTACTAAAACACCACATAAATTCTCACCTTCCAAGGTCTTCTGATCCCTTTGAAAAAATCAGGCATCCACATTGGAAGAACAACAGCTTCTCTTAATAATTTCTTGGCTTCTTCCAAATCCGCTATGTCATCCCTGTGCAAGATGAAGAAACTTGTATAAGATTCTCATACAACTATATTTCTTCTATTTTTATACAAGAGAAATAGAAAAACTTTTCACTTAGTACCATTTCTTTTAGTATGCAAGCATATGCCTCATGAGAGCACTTCTATCATACTGTGACCTAAAACTGAATCCACTTTTGGAAGACTGGGAAAAAATTATTTTCAACTCAAGTTACCCAGAGCTGCTTAATTAAAAATTGTTTTGGACAATGTAAACACCAAAGGAGTATCTTTAAAGATCTCTGGAGCATATGTTCATTTCAGCAGTACCTGTAATGAATGTACTGCACTTAATATCAATTAGCAACAAACGCTTAACTTTAATCAAATTAATAAACTGTTAGAGAAAACATCTCATTTTTGCCTGTCTGTAGAAGATTATCTTGTCTCCTTATTTTAGGAGTTTGAAGATGGGTAATTTCTCTCCTTTCTCACACTAGCAAAAAAACTTGAATTGAGAAAATCCTCATACCAATGAATGCTTGGATTCCTTGACACAATGTCTCTTTCAAGAGCTTCGATCAGGTCTTTGTCGTAACCTGCTCCGTCAAATTTTGGAATTTCCCCATCGCCAAATTCCTGGGGTAGTTTCTTTCCCTAGAAGTGAAAATCATACAGACCCATAAGAATATTACACTGACACACTTCCTGGCCAACCAAAGGCATGAATGCAGGAACAGCCTGCATTCAGATAGGCAGCTGGGTCACAACTAGCTGAACACCAGAGCATCCAAAGCACATACTGAAGATGCTACACTAGCCACCTGTCAGAAGTAAACATCTGACACTATCGTCATCGAAAAGGAACATAAAGTTGTCACATGCATTGTCTTTGATAAGGAAAACCAAAATTCTCTCCCCTTGTTTCATTAAAGCCTTCCTGCCCTGCAATACCTGCTTTCCTCAAGTACAAACTATCCATGCCTCACCTCCCATTTGCACGCCAGCTTCATAAATAATTAAAATGCTTTTCAAAGGTTGTATTTATTTAAGGGCTGCACCAAAAGCCCTAAAGAAGCTCCAAAGACACCCAGGTTTCGATAATTTTTGCAGCACACCAATGCTACCTCAGTGATCAAGCCACACTCTGCCCCAAATGGCCCAGAGCTTCTGGTTAATACTTCCACAGTGCCGTCTAGCTGATGGGGGTGAAGAGAATTTTCCTTTTGAAGCATCAGGGCTCACGCTCCTCCTCTCTCGGTTCTGAAGGAAATCGCTTCCCCTCCCACTATTCAGGGTGCCTGAAAAGCAGCTGCGCTGTTTAACGGAGGGGGCTGAGCAGGGAGCTACTTTAGGACTCTTAACTCAGCTTCTAAACACTATCAGCAGCAAGTTAAAGAATCCCAGCTGGCGGGACAAAAGCATCCTAGACGAAGGCGGGTTGAGAGGCAGCTGGAGACACACAAATAACCTCGCAGTGGAAAAACAAAAAGGCAGCGATTACACCCCTCCCAATTGCCGTTTGCCCACGACGACTTGTGAGGGAGTAGTTTATCTTCCCGCTACTTTAATTTCTTGCTTCCAAGCGAACTCTTGTGTTGTTTAGTACTCCTAACTCAGCTTTTTGCAATGGAAACGAAGCTCAGAGTTGTGTTTAAGCAGAAAGCTGGTGTAAAAAATGTAGTGGTCTGGTGTAAAAAGGAAACGGTGAAAAGACACCCTGTGAAGGTTTCAAGATTTCAGGAGAGATAAAATGGAATCCAAATGTAACCATTAAAAAAATTAGTAAGAAGAAGAAACAGGACAATGAAATGAAGGTATTTGCCGTCTGCCACATACTCTTCTTGTTCTGCAATGGACTGGAAATCCTAGTAGAAAAATTTTTCTGCACATCACAGAACAGTTGGTTTATCTTGTTGCGGTTGGGTTTTGTTTTTTCCTGAGTGAAACCGAGTTAAGGCAGGAGTTGAAGAGAGGAGCAGGGAGGGCGGCGGGCTGCAGCACGCTGGGGAACGGGCGGCCCCGAGAGCCCCCGAGCCCGGCGGGCAGACGGCGCAGCTCAGCTCCGCGGGGCGGAACAGAAATCCAAAAATGAAAGGGGGAAGGAAGGCCCGGGGCCGGGAGGGCGCCGGCAACCCCGGGGCGGCCGCGGGGCGGCAGCACGGCCCCGATGCCGGCCCTGATGCCGCGGGACGCGCTGGGCCTGGGACCGCTGCTTCTCCTGGCCCTGCGGAACGTCTCGCCAGCGGAACGATGGAGAAGGGCGGCCAGCGGGCAGACGTGCTCTCAGCATCACCTCGGCTGTCATCGTAGTGACACTGAATTTTTCTTTTTTTTTTTTTTTTTTTTTTTTTACCCCCAGTTCCGTAATTAAACCAAGATTTAAACTAGTTGTAGTTTTCACAAGTAATAAGATTATTAATGCTGATCCCAAATTGGTCCAACCTGCAATTCTCAGTCCGCAGATAAGTGAGCATAGGCTAGAAATAATGATTTTTTAAAAATGTCACCTGAAACTAGGCAGCAGGAGTAAGCATAATTTTTCCAGTCATCTCTTCAGGTATTACTTTCACGAAAAAGCTTTAAGTAAAGTTGCTGTGATGGCTTCTCTCTAAGAAGGTATGCCAACAGATAGGTAAACAGGGCTGCAAAAATCTACTCCCACCCTTGGCAATCCCATCTCATAATTTCAGGCAACCAATATCTGTCTTAAACATTTAGAAATCAGCTGTCCTTTCCATCAGGGAGAGCCATTAGACCTGCACTAACACACTGGAACAAAAACCTTGTTTCCAAAATTGATGTTATTTCTACTCTTGTACTAAATTTCTGCAATAGTTTCAGCAGTTCGCTCCTCGGTGTGTCCACCACACTGACATACTTGCATCAGATTTGTGCTCTCCCTTCATTTACCAAACTAAGTAAGTCTCCTTTTGGAATATAAGCTGAACAAAATTACCCATTCACTTTGGCAATGCTTTTTTTTTCTCTTCCTCCTAATGTTAACATATCTTTCTTGAGTGTGGTTGTACACAAAACACTGCAGCTGTTTTCTCAGCAGATCCCTCTATAATGACACAGGTATCTCTTCTCTCTGCTGGTAGCACCTTAATAAACTGGGATTTTGTTTACTGGGATTTTGTTTACATTTGCATCCATAGCATTATCATACTGCTCCCCATTTAAGGCAATCTCAGCATATTAATCACATAGAATAACCCTGAGGGCTGTAATGGCCAGAACTGGACTCTGAAGACACCTTGCCTTCCTGTCAGTTCTTCCCACTGCATACAAATGCCAAATAACCACTGTCACATGGAGTCTCCATCCCTCACTGCCAAAGCCAAAGGTGGCACCTGACTGTGCCTCACCCTGCAGCCAGCCCTTCCCATCACCACCAGGAAAAGGTAATGTGCCAAATGGAAGTTCAGCCTGATCCAGTTTCTACTGATACATCCAAATCCATCTTCTCCTCTGCTGAGCTCCCAGCTTCTAGCAGAATTTCTTGTTATAGTTTCAAGAACACAGCCTGCTGCTCTGCACCTCTGAACACTATCCCATTTCCATGACTCCAACACAGAGTCATCCAATTCTTCCTGTGCAACAGCCTCATTTGCCTTTTGTGGTGATGGTGCTTCCCAAATCGGTGTCATGAGCAAATTCAGTCAGTGCATGCCTCTTTTTTGTAGCAAGTTAAATTGGCACAATTTAATTTTATTAATAAAAATATTAATTAAAAATATTAATTTAAATACAAAACAAGAGTCAAAAATTATTTGCCAGTTGACTGCCACTTCTCCTTTCAGTACTGCTTGCTTACTTTCCCCTTGCTGCCTAATCCCACTTTAAAATTCCTCTACACCACACACTAGATTAACAAATTGCTTCCCATGTGGTCTCTGGGTAGATTGATTTCTTTCTAGAAGAGATTAACTAGAACTCTAAAGAAATCCTGGCAGAGGCAACACCTTTGCTTAAGAAACCGTATTTCACTCTATTCCACTTTTCAATTAGTTCCAAGTCTTCAGCTTTTCGCTTTTCATCCACTCTAAATTTGTTGTAAAACATATAACAATTAACAACTCTGGTTGCCTGGATCACTTTTCCTTTCCCCTTCTCAATAGAGGCATTGTCAACACAACTCACCATTCACGAGACAGAATCAGACTAAGTAAATTTTACTGTAAAAATGTGCTCCCAGCCCTGCAATTTCACCCAACAGTTCTTTCAGTGTTTTCAGATGGAGATTATGCAGCCTTCCAGTCCCAATGCATGGAGGTCTGTGCTTTCACCTAAATGCAACTATCTCATCTCATGTCACAGTTGGTGATGCACAGGAGGATAATAAATCAAAAATAATTTAATTTTTTAAGTCATACCCTCATTGTTGTTAATATTCCTTTCACTGATATGGCTGTGTAGCCCTTGGCTGTTTCATATCCTTCAGAATATTTACTGTCTTTATCCACTGACAGTCTAAAATAATCTAAAAGAGTACTCCTAGAAAAGCCTTCCACTACTTAGATATAGTATTATGCATTTTCTAAAAGACATACTGGTAGCATTCATGCTGACTCCTTAAACTGAACTATTAAACAGAAGCTAAAACTCTTGGTAATGCTTCAGCAGAAGGTACTCTGAAAACAAGCCTAATAATTTCTCGTGGAACTAAGAAGGAAAAAAAAACTTGAAAGCAGTATTTTAGGGGAAAACAAAAAGACACATAAGGATTTAGTGGATAGACACAATCTGGAGGGTTTAGTTCAGAATTATTTTATATAGCACTAAAAAATGTAATTTTATTGGCATAGTTAGGTTAAAATTACCTATCCCAAGATGGCTGCTGTCAGAATGAAAAGATGTTATGGTCTAGAGAGGAGAAACATTGAAAGACGGCCTTTTTTTTCAAGTGAGACAGAGCATTTCTAAAATATATGTACTATACTTACATTTACCTTGAAAAAAAATATGCATTACATTGTGGTATTATAGCCAGGACAGCATGCAGCCTATTACACGGCAGTCTTAGGAATGGAAACATCTTAGGAAATGGATAGTTCATTATGTGTTCTGAATAGTCCTGTCCTAGTACCCAAACCCAAAAACTACAGAGCTGAAACATTTAGTAGGAGAAAAGATACCTGGTTACTTAATTTAAAGCTTCAGGTTGGCCCTATTATTTTTAATTGAACAGGATGAGTTACCAAATCTCTTTGATTTGACATTGCAGTCTACAGAGCAAAGCTGCTTGATGGTTCAAACTAAGAATCTGAAGAACAAACACTTGTAAACTAAGAAAGGATGAAACTGAAATGGAAACCTATTTTCATGCCTATGTGCAAAATATAGGAAGTTGCATTAACTTCTTCCACTTCCCACACCTGGCTATGTTTTCTTTCATTCAAAATCTTTCTCAAAGGCAAATCATGGATCCCTTACAAGAACCTTTATATAACGCATGAGGATTTGTAACCTGGGGTGATTTTCAGTTACATATCCCAGACAAAGGAACTAGAATAACCACCCAGGAGCTAGACAAAGGGGAAACAAGAGCACATGTACTGGAATTTTTTGAGGAGTAGACATATTTTCCTTCTGCCACCTAGTGACCAATTTATTTGGGTAAGAGCACTCTTTAAAATGTACCATATTAAATGGAACACCTTCATGACTTTTCCTGCACCTCACAGCAGTAGTACTGCTAATCACATTATTCCCAGAGACAGTATTATACAAGTCATGTTGTTGTAGGCTCCTTATAGTAAAGCCCTATAATGCTTATCACCGGAAAGCCTGGAGAGCAGAGTTCACCCTCATTAGAGCTAAGACTTTGAAGGCTGCCTTACACAAGCACATCTGGTGAACCTGTCACACACCATGACTCCAATTCCCCATATAGCTGGAAAATCTTTCAATAATTTCACAGATCTTCACGAGATTTTTATAGCTTGCAGGAGGCACACTTGTTATTTTAAATCTTACTGATCCAGGGTAGAGAGATTTCTAAAATGCTTGATCTGTACAGTCACTCAGTGGCACTGCTGAAAATGTGCCTGGCCCTACCTTCTGATGGTCATAAGGGCTAGGATTACTTAATAGTTTTCCTGTGTATTAGAAAACAATTTATGATGGAAAAAGCGTATCTTTGAGTTGTTCCTAAGCTGTCAAGAAGTGCAATAGAAAGGTCACAAAGGAACGATCCCCATTTTGGAAGAAAACTGGCCTAAGTATTTTCTTATTCATCTCTCAAGATCTGTACAACACTGTGTGCCCCCATAGGAAGGCATGTCTTGTATCTTTGTCTGTCAGGAAAGTAATGCCACTTCAGAACAGTCTCAGCTTGTATAATTGACACCACAGAGTCTTTGGGTTCCTGGCACTAACTCCACAGTTAAATTTAAAACAACAAGTGTCTCAGAAGCAGAGATTTGCACACTGACATTTTTCCAGCCACAAAACAGTCCTGTTTTGACATCACCACTTTATACTGAATCACTGTTTCTCCTTTTCTTTCACTTCAGCACTGCTTCCTTTTCATGGATCTTCAGAAGAAAGTATCTCCAGATTAGTCTAGTTTAATTCATTGTTTTACTTTTAAAACAAAACAGTTCCATCAAGCTTCTTTCTGAACACTATGATAAATACAAAACCCCTTTGATAAACCAGAGAAAATGAATGTTGCTTAGAGTTTGGTTTTAATACTTCTCCCTCATATTATTTTCAGGTATGTAACTTCAAATAATTTGGCACAGATTTACCTACCATCAATGCATTTATGGAATTGTTTTGAACTCCTAGGCATGCCTAAATTATACTATGGTATGGCAGAGGCAGTGGTACTGTGGAACTCCATTCATAATGCTTCAAGTCTAGGGAAGGACACTGGTCTCATTTTTGCACTTTTTACATAAATATCTTTACAAAAGCCATGTATTGGATTCCTTTAAGGGAAAAAAAAACCCCACCAAGCATGGGGGAAAAGGAGGAGAAGGGATTTTATGCCTGAATGATACTTAGAGATTAGAAACAAGCCTATGGTCTTCACTCAAAGAATAAGAAACCCTCAGCAACAGGACACTATGCATCCCTTCCTCAAAAAAATGTTACACCAAGACAGAGCAGACATGACAAAACTTTTCTTAATTTGGTGTAATTATTAATAAATATCACCACTAGACATGCTTTGATCATGGGGAAAAAGAAAGCTCTAAGTTTTCCCACAAGTGATTATTGTGAATTTTATTATCTGTATAAAAAGACTGAGTGCTTCCCTTTGCCACCTGCTGCAGCACAACACCTCCCTGCCAAGTTCTTTCCCACTTCTTACCTTGTCATCCCTTCCCCTGGCTCTGGATTCCCTTTCGCGGCTGCCGGAAGATTTCTCCCCCTTGGACACCAGGTGTGCTCTGCCCGCGGGCCCGCGGGGCTGCAGTCCGGGGGAGTCTTTCTTCAAAGATTTTCCATCTCGGTTGGGACGTTTTATCTGAGGTGGAGCCCTAACAACAGCAACCACAACAAAAACATGCTAAAAACAGCGAAAAAAAGAGCAACATTAAGAAGGAAGGATTCTAATTTGCCTTAGTACATTATTACTAAAGCTGCCATGACCCTAAGCCTGACTTCCCTATATCTACAAATCCAATATCACATTCCTGGTTCTGTCTGATACCCAAAGTAAGAAGAAAAAACACAAAAGAAAAAATTAACAACATTATTAGATCAGTACACCCAATCAGTCTTAGAACAAACCAACACCCATGTAACAAAAGAGGAAAGAATTTAGTAAAAGTCTTCAAATCAAATATTCCTCTGACTCCAAACCAGGAGATTATATTAGGCTACATTCACATGCACAAACTCTACACAAACAGATGACATTCCTGGTAAAATAAAGATTTAAAAAATAGAGGCATAAAAAAAAGGTGGCTAAAATCTTTGACAGGCCCCAAAACAAAACAGGGAGGATTTTAAACAATCCGCCTACCTCTGACTTCATTCCCCTGTGTGAAAATGTCAAAACATAAAAATTGCCTTGAAAGCAAAAGCAAACAGAGCTGAACTGCAATCACCTATATTTTTGTGCATCACCCACAATGTCAAAGAGTACTCAGCAGTAGAATGAGGAGAAAGAATTTGGTTTTAAGACAAGAAGTCATTGTCATTTTTCTCTAGGGATTGAATTTGAAATACAGAACTAAAATAAACAGCCAGGAATGTCACCCAAATTTAATAAGTGTCCACTATTGAATCTTGTACTGATTCTTGTTTTGAGTAACTCAAAATTTGTTAACCCCAAAAACATTTTCCTGGAATATGCTTTAAATTAAGCACATTCTTAAATACATTGCTGGATACAATGGCAACATTTTGCTTTTCATGCATTTTCTTTAAACTTAACAGCAGAGAACAGTGCCTAAGTTTCCTTATTTGCACAAGATTTAAATTTCAGCTTAAAAGAAGCAGATGAACTGTTGAGGCTTTACCACTAAAGAAAATACAAGAATAAATACATCTTGAACTTTACATAACATTACCACAGAAAATCTGAGTTATTTCTACCACTCACAAAAGTAATTAGCATTAATATAATTTTACATTTATACTCTTAGGTGTTTGGTTTTTTGGTTTTTTTTTTAAAAGCAAAGATCTTTTCTATAATCATAAAGCACAGAAAGCTATAAATAAACTTGACATTTCTTTCTGTTAATCGAGATCTCTCATTTTACTTTGCTCCTTAGCTTATGGGAGTATACACATGTTAAAATTCTGTGCTCTTCTGTTAAAAAACTATTGGCATGCTATTTTTGTCTGTAAACTGAATCTGTTTCCAACCAGCTCTGTTAGGTTGAAAATAGGGATTTCAGAAAATGCACAAGCATCTATTTTAAGAAATCTATTAGCTAACTGAAGTTACCTTAAATATGGTTACAGAAGAGATATACCATATGTAACAGAACATGTTTAGCAGTTACACTAACCAATGGATTAAACACAGGTTGAACTATCTGTAGCTAGGGAGTGATTTCTAACTACCATGTCCTTCAAGACCCTTCAGTTCCAGCTCCTTACAGCTCAGTCATCAATTAATTCTTTTGCTCAAATAAACTAAAATGGAAATGTTTTCTCCTTGCACATGAGAATATGTCACCAAAAGCCCACTTACGTCTGCAGCAGACTCTAGTTCCAGGCACTTAGTTACTCCTACCAGAATAAAGGAGTGACTCTCTTTAGAATGTCAGAAATAAATCTGACTGTACTTTAAATACTTTTTTCTCAATGAATTATATTTACTCTTTATTACAAGTGACTAAACTAAATGTAATAAATGTGTAAAGTAATTGTGATTTTCATGTTACAGAAGCATTCAAAAACAAATATAAAATTATGGTGACCCACCTTTATTCCACCCACTCTGCTTGAGCCTCTCCTTACCTGTGTTCAGCTGGTACAGGAGGAGGCCAAACAGCTGGATCTCTGAAAGGCTCATCTTGACAGGATACAGAGATATCTGGAGGTCTGTCCATTTTAAAACTCTCTAAAGTGTTGACAATGCTCTTAACTTGTTCATATTCTTCAACTAATTCTTGTCGGACCTTGAGAAGTACGTATGTTATTTAAAAATTGTTACAATTCAAACTTTAAAAAGAATCAAACAAACATAGAAAGTACCTCAAGACCATACGCTAACCTCAAAGGCAGGGACTCCTAAATCTTCCTATTCACAAACTTTAGACCAATCAGGGTGATAACAGACCTTTAACAGCAGCATAAGCAATTGAATCTCTCTTGAGTTCATTTTCCTGCTTGTTGATGTCCCAACCAGACACGACTGCTAACGCAGTGATCAATGATCACTCATCCGTAACGTGTGCTGATGCTTGGATTCATGGGTACATGTTGACACGTATGCACACATACTCTCACACTAGTAAGGGTGCTGTTGGCAGATCTGCAGTAATGTGCTACTATTTTGGCATAAAAGATCTCTGATTACAGTCTCTGATGTCCCAGTTGTAAAACTGGCCAAATCATTAAACTTTAATATTACCACATGAATTCTGTGAGGAGCACAACATTAGAGTGTGACCAAAGGAGAGCAACTATGATGGTGAAATGGCAAGGGCAAGATATATGACGAGCAGTTGAGGTCACTTGGCTTGTTCAGTTTGGGGAAGAGAAGGCGGAGGAGTCACCTCACAGTGGTCTACAACCTCCTCAAGGCAGGCAGCAGAGAGGGAGCTGCTGATCATCTCTCCCTGCGGACCAGAGATGGAATAAAGCTGCATCAGGGCAAGGTCAGATTGGACATTAGGTTCTTCACTGAGAGCATGGTCAGTCACTGGAACAAGCTCCCCAGTAAAGTACTCATGGAACTAAGTCTGCCAGAGTTCAAGGAGTGTCTAGACAATGCTCTTAGTCATGTGGTTTTGTTTTAGGTAGGAGCAGGGAGTTGGACTCAATGATCCTTATGACTTCCTTCCAGCTTGAGAGTTTCCACCATGATTTTATTAATATATGTGACTGTCATGAGCAAGATACTGGCTTGGACAGAGGGAAAGAGAAGGGTAACCCCCCAAGGCCCTGAACAGATCTCAAAACACTGCATTTACTTTACCAGAAGGTTTATGAACACCTGTACAAAAGAGCCTTAAGTACAGGAAGATCTTGATCATTTCACAGGGCAAAGCAGCCTTCTTGCTCATTCCAGATGGGGTAACTATATCTCTCCAAAGACACAAGACATCCAGCTCAGGCAGGATTATTCCTGCCCTGCTTTGCTCTTTGCTTTCTCATCACACAATCAGTGAACACATTCCCCAATGTGAGAGCTTCCAGCTGAGTTACAAATGTGATTGATTACTAACTTGGTTCCTTCAAACTGTCTTCACACACATCCCTCCTGTCCAAAAATAAATCCAGCCAAACAGCTGCTGTGAGGTACAAAAGAATGATACAGCATAAATCCTCCAGGGCACCGCTCCACAAGAGACAGCCACTTCCTACTCCAGTGCTCCAAAAGTACTGACAGGATTCCTTCTATCAGCTTTCCAACACATGCAGAGAAATTGGTGGAAAACAACTTTCTAGCACTAACAGCCAGTGTATTGTCGTTCACCTCACTGGACCAGCAAGAGGATGGTATCTGAAAACTAAGGGAAAGTGACCATTTGATGCTTTGGAAGATGAAAACAGACTAATGTCTGCCAGCCATCTCTTAGCCTGACCTGAGCAGACCAAACTCTGAAATACACACCCTATTTCTTAGTCAATACCTGGCAAATCAACCAACAAGGAATCCTCAGCATGTGGACCACAAAGGAAAACCAGCCATAAACTCCTAAAGGCCTTAAAGAAACTCAGATGAAATATGTGCAGAAAGACTTCCTTGCAGTCGAGAAACAACCCAGACATGGGCCAAAAAAGTTTGTGCCACAATTATGAAGTTGACTGAGCAGTGTCTTTCAGTGATCGCTGACACTCTGAAGCAACCTAGGAAGGATGCAAATGGAAAAATCACTGGTTTAGACTCACCCAGTCTCCTTGTCCCCATCATGCACACCATTATGTGCCAGAACCCTTAGGAAACTCCAGCTCAGGTTTTAGAGAGCCTGAAGAAAGCTTTTAAGTTATATACGTTTAAGCAGTTTCAAGAGATAGTGTGGCAAGTTAGCAGATCACCCCTACCAAACAGAAAAAAACTCCCTTTACTTCTTCTCTCCAACCACACTCTGCCCCTGCTCTTCTGGATTCAATTCTGGCATCTCAATACAGTAAGACAGGCTGGTAAAATGGCAAAAAAATTGACCAAGGAGGGTTAAAAAAAAAAAAAAGACACTTCTGCTGAGTTAGCAAGCTGCACATGCACACCATCCTGTGATCAGGTAAATCCCAAGGAAAAAATAGGAAAGGGGGCAGAGGAGGGAGAGAAGCTGGCACAGATGGAAGGAAAAAAAAAGGTAGGGAAGAGCTTGGTCTCTCTAGGCATGGCAGGACGTTAGCTGGATTCAGCTACCAGGTGAAGCTGCCTGGTCCCCAGATCCAGGCTCTGGTACAGCCCCTACAGTTGCCCCTACCAGCCACATCACCTCCTCTGGGCACTGGGTGATGTTGGAAGGCCCAATAAAAAGCCTTTCAGCCCATGGGATGGCCCCACAGCCATTTTGTTTTGACATGCCAACCCCAAGAATTTCCAGTAACCAAGCAGAAAACATATCCTATCATATGGGTATAAAACACAGTGAACAAGAATTGAGTTCACTTGTTCTTAGTGGTAGTTAGAAAACCCATTTCAGGGAGTACCTCTGTATTTCATAATCTGGCAACTGTTATACCTTTTCCATCACCAGCTTTTATTTGCTATGCTAGAGCTTGTACTTCTATGCCCATTGCAATAAGTGTGGGTATTTGTACCTTGGTAAATACAAATAATGTGTGGAATTTTTCTTTAGCTGAAGAAAAACTGATCAGGTTTATCTCTAAGTGTTTTCCAAACCTGAAATTACTACCTGCAATTAGTGTTAGTTATTCAACAAGCTTGATCTTTTAAAAAGTGAAAATAAAAGATCCCTAAACCATATCCAAAACAGATATCCTGCAACGCTGTCTGATCCCACAGAGTGAAGGTATAGCTCCTATAATGACACCTATTCATGAGTTACCCACAGAATGTTTCTTAATTAATCATGAGGTAACCTACTAAGTGTAAATGAAACAGGCACGAAGCAAAAGCCAGCAAAAGCACAGATTGACCAAAATGTGTTTGAAATTATAATAATAAGAATTTACCCTTTATTCTTTAAGCAGGAATAGGTGCACCTAATCAGAGCACCTGCAGTGCTCCAGTGGAGGCCCCTGTGCTCTCAGCTCTGGTGCAACACAGAGCACATGGCTCTAACACGCAGCAGGTTTTGCTTGACAGCCGCTGGCCTTGTCGTAAGCCAGCACTATCTCCCAGGGGCACGCTCTGCTGTCATTCTGCAGCTGCTGAACTGTCACTGAAGCCGCTCGTTCCTACAAGCCAGCTGTCTAGTAAAAACACTGCAGCAGCCAAGAAACTCTCTCAGAATAAACAGGGAGAACGTCAACACAAGTAAAGTTCACAGTAGTGGACATGAGACTAAACCTACCTTTTACTTTTGGTAAGGATGAGTTGCTTCTGATTTTGTATCCTTCCAGTCCCAGCCTGCATTTACATGAATTAATATGCCTACCTGTCAGCCTAACCTCAAAGCACAACAAAGTAACTTTTTCTTTTTTAAATGAGCTCAAGAGGCCTAGGAGTGAAGATGCAAATGGAGGTACACTTGGCCAACCCAAGTGCAAGCTGGGAACTCCCTGGATGCAAAACAAGGATGGTCGCAAAACCAGGTCACCCTGATTATCCCCAAGATAAACCAGTCAAGAGATGATGATCAATGGCTGTGAATTTTCCATGAAGTCAGAGGAATTCTTATCCTGTAATGTCTCTGCTTTAGTGGATCCTCAGCATGCATCTTTTGCCCTCTTTAAATCTGCAGGGTGTGCCAGACAGTAACAAAATCCCTCTTCCCTGGTGAGCACTGATTTGGAATTCCCAAAAGCAGTATTGCATCAATTGTAACTGAATGAATCAGCTGTTTTCAGAGGAGAAGATATTAACAAGTTCATATTCCTCCTCATCCTAACCATCAGCTCCAAGCATGAGGAGTCCTCATAATCAAGATGTCCAGTTGCAAAGCTGAAGCTGTCTCTCGGTGTGACATGAAATACAGCCCAACAAATACTTGCACAGAACATCATTCCGTCCAGACCAACCTGTAGCAATTTTAAAACAATGACACCTATGCAAAGAGAGGTAGATCAAGAGCATTTGGGAATCTGATCCAAAATCCCAACTACTTCTGGTTCACCTGGGCTTTGACATTGCTCAACAAACTACTGAGAAAATCCTCTGTCGTATACAAGGCAACAAAGCAGATCCACCAGGCATGAGGTACCTGTTCAGGATGGAGCACCCACTGTTAAGAAGGACCAAACGGGAAGAGCAATGGTGCATGTAAGAGATGTAAGTTGGTTTGCTGCACAGCCACAGCTGGAACCATTCTTTGAGATGTTCCTCAAATGAACATTTTTGTTTTACAATGGAATGTGTCCACAAACACACTAAACTTAGTTCGCTGCCTCAGAAGTATCAGTAGGACAAAAACCCTGTTAGTGAGCTGCACACAAACCATACAGAAAGGAAGGGGATGCTTCATACTGACACTCAGCATCCCAGGAATCCTTCAGAAGGCTCAAGATTGTGAATGTGTATGCAGACAGTACATCCCAGAGAAGAACTAATTTAAGTAACAGCCTTCTCCTTTGAGCACTTACATGGACATTCAAGAGTAAAAGCTCTACCCACACAGTGTTAGTGATTGCTAAACTCCACCCTCAAAAGGCACCAGTGGTATTATCCTCTCCAGATTCCTCAGATGATGGAGAAGCTGAAGTACCTGAAGAACAGGCTAGTTCCATATGTTTGAGGAGACAGAATTTCAGGTAAAAATCAACTGCATTAATCCCCTTAACCATGACCCAAGGGCTGCTTTGCTACTCAAGCCATTTGCAAGAACCACACTGGTATGGGAATCTTTTGCTTCTGCACATTACTGGTACCAGGTGGGTTGGACTTGAAATTTGCTAAACTTACATAATCTGTATGGCATTACTCTTTAATGAGAAAGATCTAAAATTGATATCTGGATTTTGCTTTAATACTGTGAATGAATGTTACTTGTGATCCAACTTCTCAGTTAATTTTTTTTCAGAACAGGTTGTCATTCAACACAGCTCCTTGGCTATGACTGACAGTTTGAACGTAGCTGCTGTGGAGCTGGAAAGTAGAGCTAACATCCACATCATCAGACTCCCTCTTAGTCTGTCTCAAGGAGTGAGAAAGCACAACAATTATTTATAAAGAGTGGGTAAAGAAAGCAGGTCAATCTCTATAGGTCTCACCAAAACATGCAAGCTCTGGTATAGAAAAGCTAGTAGTTCCAGGGCTGCATTGTTTGCTCTTGGGCTGTATCATTTTGTTCCCATAAACGAATGAGAAGGCAAATAACTTAAGGATGAATCCCTTAAATTTTTTTTCAGTCACACTTCTTACTTTTTGCTGTTTGTCTCTGAGCCTGGCATCAGCAGCAGCAAAGCAATATTCTGACAGAGCTCGTCTGCCACTACTGTGTTGGGAAGTTCAGAATTGAGTGCACAGCATGAGAGACACTACCCCACCTGCGGCGGATCTTATTTGGGACACATCTCTAAAGCATTTATGTGACATGGTCAGGAGCAATTCTTCTTTTGCCTAAAGGGGATCATTTCTGAGAAGGTGCCAACTTCAGATTCTCTGCTGGAGAGACAGCTGCCTTCCCCAGGGAATAAATCCTGGAAACTGTGTTAATGGTCCTTTTGTACTTGAGGTTTGTCTCCAATATGCAGCACACATTCCATGGTGCACAGGCTTCTCTGAAGCAGTTCAAACAACACACAATAACAAGAGACTTGAGTGACCTTCACAACACAAGAGCTGTTGAAAGTTTATTGAAAGAATCAGTGTCATCAGAGGAAACACTAAATACTAGATGTGAAGACAATGCAGTAGTTCAGCTGCAGAATGAGGAAATCCTCATACTCTACCTTCACATCAGCTACAAGTTTGGCAGGAACTAAGGACATGTACTGGGCATGAACACCTTGTATCAGCATGTCCTGGGGTGGGAAAAAGCTTGAATACAAGTACTTGAATGTGAATATCTCCTATACAACATCCAGCTTACTACTTTACCAGGAAAACTATCTCTGCTGGATGTACAGGCACATGCTTTGCAGCCAAGCTCTTCATAAACAGACTTCTACAGTTCTATGATAAACACCTATGAATAGTACTGTTGCTACAAAGTGATTGTTAATAGTGTTGTACTTATCAGTACACAAAATACTCTATGTTAGTGTCAGAAGTTTCAAGCACAAACCTATAAACAAATCATCTGCTGCAATAAAAAAGGAAAATTTGCTTCTGTTTCTAGGTGATATCATTTACACATACGATATTTAGAAAAACTCTTACTGAAATCATCTCTTTAGCTACCTACTGCAAAATTGTATCTTTCATAGGAGATACATTATTCTTTCAAAACATTGTCTTTATGCAACATGAATTCTTTATTCTAGGAAACACCTTTATATGGTTTTTCTCCTTTTTATGTTTATAGAACACAGTTTGTACCATGAATAATGGGCCAAAAAAATGTGAGGAAGTCTTAAATACTGAAAGAAATAAATAGATGAGATTCTTATATTTCACCTGCAGATTACTTCCATGGTTTCAATAGTACTCTGTCTAGCAGGGAGATGGATGTGTGCAAGATTCAGGCTAAGAGTATGACTTGCAGTTTTAGAAACCTGATCCAGATTTGTACACTATAGTCATTTATCATACATTTAGGGTACATTTTGTGTCATTATAGTCAGACAACAATTCTAGTGATGCTACCCCACCCACTCACATTTTAATTTACTGGACATTAGATGGCCAAAAGATACAAGGAGAAAAGAAAGTCCTTAATTTTTTCAAAAGTCTGCAGTCACAGAGAGTATGCAGAGAGAAACAGACCAGGAATTAGACAGACATCTTAAGTGACAACAACAAAAGAATTGATTCAGTTAGAACAATAGAATTCCTTTTGAACACACCATAGAAATCATTTTCCCATGAATATCAACAAAGTATTGTACAATTGTTGCCAACATGACTGAAATGGAAGTCCTCTGCATCTTATAAGGTTTGGGAGGTATCGTGTGGTTTTCAAATGTCAAGTAATAGAATATGGTCAATGTTATTTCACCCTACCTGTTGCCATTTGCCCTTAATTGCTGGATCTCTGATCGACTGGCAATGTCTCTGGATTTGCTGGATGACACCCTGGTAATATACCATAGAAGAGTCATAATTCCCAAGGAGTGCATATTCTCTTCCTTTTTTGGCATTATCACAAATCTCTGCTAAATTCATCTTCAGTCAGAAATCTAAAAGAGAACATAATTAGCAGAAAAAATGAATTTTACATGCTGTAGAATAATTCAGACAGTGATGCTTTAGTTTTGTTATTTCTCTCATAGCTGAATTGTGTCTTTCCAACACTGCTCCCATCCCTGCTCTTCTACAACCATTTATGTCTGGAGTATCTCTTTACTAGCCTAAGGTTTCAGATCATGAATCGTAACTCTTTTATAGTGATTAAAAACACAACTTCTTTGCTGCCTTTGGCCTCAATCCTGTTAAATTAATGCAACAAAATTAAATGCCCTTCCCACACTGAAACTAACAAACTCAACTTTAATTTGTAGATCACCACAATGTATTAGCAGCCATCAGCTGTGAATCACAAATCACACGAGGCATTAAATTGCTTTTTATTCTGTTATATTACATACGTGCCTAAATGTGCCAACCAGCATCAGGGATGTCTGCACTTCACATTTTCAAGAGCCCTCACCCTAATGAGATTATGATATGGTTGAATGACTGCTCTACTATAGATGAAGTTGAGAGGCTCATTCTGTTTAAATATTCGTTCAAAGTACTCCAACATCCACACGCTGACTTGAATTTTTTCATTAAATTTAACATGTCACTTTGGGATTTATGGCAGTTAGCAATCCAAATTTAACATTCCTTAGAACAGCGATTCCCGAAGTACAACCTTCCCCTAGTCCTCAAATTGCAGCATGACTTTAAGGCAAACCCATAGTCCAGCTTTTCCCAGTAACCTGTCAAGAAAGCAATAACCCAGACATTCAGAATTAAGCTGTATTGTACAGCTAGGTTTGTATTTAAGATTCAGAATTGAAGCAGTGCCTGCCCTTTTATTTGAATCTCATGTGACCCAAAGTTTAGGTCCCCACCACAGAAAAGGAGCATCAGTTCCTTTTCCTTGTCCTCCCAATATGTGTGGGGTCCCTGACATTCACCAAGATATAAACCTTTGGAAATTAAAAATTAAAAATTGCAATTCATAGCTATGCAAAGCAGAGTTGCACTGAGCAAGAGGGAGGAGGTCAGCTCTGGAGCATGGTCCACTAGTTGTATCAAGGCTTTGGCAAGACCAAGGAGGTGAAGAAGAAACTGGGAAGGAGGGATACAAACACAGTTCAGGCTACACAGCTGAAAACAGCCCATGCTACAGGAGTGCACACAGAAGGAACAGGTGGTAGCAGACAGAAGCCAGAACAGGGAGAAGCAACCTTTTACATCCTAGTGGGTTATAAAAATGTTAGTAGGTTTTATAAACAGACAAGACAAGAGCAAGATGGCATTAAGGAGGATGTGTCTTATGCTTTTGTATTCCCTTGTGCTTAGCAAAATTCAAACCCCTGACAAGTTAAACAGACATCGACATGAAATTCATTCTGCCCTGAGCAAACACATACTGCACCTCCCAAGGGTGCCACACTGATGGTCCTAACTGCTGCCTACAGCTGCACACCAGGTCTGCTCCACCACCTCATCACTCCTGCTCCCTGCAACAAAGCCATGGAAACCTGCCACCCTCACTTAAACCCACAGGTCACACAGCTTGAATGTGGCCGATGACTTTGAGAGCAAGAACATGCTGCTGCCCTGCAGGTGACACTCCACCAAGCACAGCAGGACTTACTGGGTCTTTACTTGTCCTCATGCTGTGCTGAACATTTCAGCTTGCACAGCGTTCCCACTGGGTGTTGTAAACTACTGGGCAGGAGAAAATCAAAGGTGGAAAGAGTGACAACCCTAATTCTGTTTCCTGACATAGGCAGGATACATCATTACCAAGATCTGGATTAGCAGCAACTAAGATAATTTAATTTTTAAATACAGAAGATTGTCACTAATAGGAAAAAAAAAGTGATGTCACCCACATTGCATAGGAAATGCATAAAATGAGAGGAACTGAAGATAGTTTATAACCCATTCAGATCTCATGAGTCAGCTTATAAATGAACAGAACACCATGTAGGGCAGAAGCCATTGACCTGTCTTCAAACACATCCAGCTCAGGATCTGCCTCACAACCAGCCTGTCACCATTAAGAAAAACATTCCTCAAATCTCTGGAGGTTTTCTGCATTTGTAGTGAAAGAGAGCAAGTAAATAAAACATTTTTAAGGAACTGCTGAATTCAACTCCTAGAAATCCATTAAACAGAACACATACTTGCTTTACAACTTCTCCTTGCTATTTATTACAGCTAGTTCCCACCCTGTTTTGCCTTAAGAGGATTGATACTCACAACTAACTCCCCTTAATTCCAGAAGAGTTCCCTGCTCACCAGAGGAGACAACCTCCTCATTTCTGTCTGTGGTGGGAGCTGGGTCAATCCACAGGCAGGAGGCAAGCCATAGGAGCCGTGCAAACATGTGCCCACTTCAGGACAAGGAAGATGAGAAGCAGGAAGCAGAAAAATGTACACAGTTTTAAAATCACGGGAGCAAACCAAACAAGACTCTCCCATTTCCTCCAGCTTCCAAGAGTTTGGGGGGGCTTCTGTTCTCATGCTTGTGATGCCAAAGCTTATGCACAAGCTTGATGCCTGGTGCGTCACGTTGAAGAGCTTATAAAACACTGACAGGCACTGAAACTTGGAGCATGGAGGGAGGCTGCTGGATGTACACCTGTGTACCTCCTGAGAGGTCAATACCTCCAGAGCTAGGCAGACAAAAGCCCCCGGATCTTTCTTGTGGATTCAGGCACTTCAGTTTTTACTTATTACCTACCCTAGACACCAAAGGTGTCATACAGCTTGAAAAGGTGAATCGAGTGTCACCCATTTACCTGAGCTTTATTTGAAACAGCAGCTATAGGCCTCAGTCCTAAACCAGTGCTTCCCAGGCAGCTCTCTGAGATTCTACTGCTATTTAAAACTAATGCTAAAAATGGTTTAAACAAACTACAAGCCTCCTATGCACACCAGTGAAGGTAATGTTACTTCAGAATATCCAAAGCAAATCAAAACAAATAAGTCCAAAATCAAGGAAAAATTCTTTTTTGGAAATAATTATTTCCTGTGTTGTTTTCTGGTTATCCCATTCTTCAATGTCAGGGATGGGGAGGGAGGGAAAAGTAACTACAACTAGGTGAGGTCCTTTTCATGCTATGTACTCACTCTTTATTATCTGTTCTACATTGTATTATAGAGTTCATACAACATCAGAGACATCCAAGGAACCAGAAACACAGAAATCATAAATAAAGCATTTTGTTGTTTGTTATCTAGAGCTTTGTTTAGATGTTTAATTTTCCTACCATACCACAGCCACATCTTTTAAGTAAATATACAGCCAGGGACAACTGTTGTCAAGTACATTTAGAACAACTTACACACTACTTGTGACACCAGCTTTTCATTCTACCATTGTGTGGTTCTCTCCTGCACTAGACCGTAACAGCTCCACTGCACATCAAGATATCCTTGGAGATTCCTCCGTTCACGGATCATTGACAAGAAGAGACATTACAGACATTCATGTCGGCATAGCTGCCACACATGGGGTCTTAAACCCACTTGTTAAAAACCCTGCAGCAGCCAGGCTAAAAGGTCACAGGGGATATTAATCTCTATTCTTTGGAGCATAAGCTGAGCTGATCCCTATCTAGGGTCAGAAAAGAATTTTTCTCCCAGAACTAAAGCAATGCACAACTGAGCAAGATCCAAAAGACTTTGAGATCTCTACTTTATACACACAAACATATCCACGGGCAGATACAGTGACTGTGTGAACGACAGGTAAAGGGGGACAGCTTAGCACACTATTCCAAACTTGTGTGCGACACCAGTGGGAATGGATTCAGGACTGGCCCCTTTCAAACCATCTCTCTCAGCGCTATCTCACCACAGTTACCAGAGGCAGAAAATGCTCTCCCCTGTAGAGGGGGTCTGCAGCAGGGCTTTTCCTCTTGCTTGATCCTGAACAGCCACTCTGCAAGTGCCAAAATGAAAGGCATCTGCTATCTTTACGTGTCTCTTTTATGCATGTGTTTTGACACAATCAGTGACACCACTGCATCCCATTTTCTCCACAAGCCCTTGACTCTTGCCCAGGATGGAGGACTCTAATTAAATGAGCTGTTCGACACTTTTGCTTTATTCTCATTGTTTCAATACTCACATCAAGCCTTATTTAATACCTACTAATCAGACTTCTCTCCAAATCAGATGTTAATTCCCCACTGAAAGGGCTATACCATACGTGGATTTTCCTGGACATGTGTCTTTCTCTGATCAAAATTTTATCCAGGCAAAACAAAAACATTCCACAGCTTCCTGAGATTGCTGGACATATGCTCTCACATCATGGCAGCCCTGCAGTACTGCTGACTGGAGAGCTGAACATCTGGAAAGGCCTGGACATACGCTGATGAAGACTGGCTACTAACCCTCTTTCTCATTTTCTGTAAATCAGCCGTGCGTGATGTTGGGCATCCCGAAATGCAATGTAAGAGTTACAACTAATGTCACAAGACAGAGAGTCACACTGTTAGGCACCATCTTCTGAAAACAGTGCTTATGACTGAGGTATGACTGTACATTTTCCACTTCTACAAGGCAGAGCCAGGATGACTCTCTGCCACTGCACAATCCCAGAACAGATCAATTGCCACAGAAAGCAAAGCAAGAGAGAGAAGTCCAGTGTTAAGAGGTTTTGATTTTTGGTTTTATACACTTTTCATGTGCAACCAGTTCCATTTTCAGAGTCTAAGTCATAAACTGAAGTTGTTTTTTCTTCAAATTCCTCTTACTGCTTGGAAGTTTTTCATTACAGTTAATTGAAACCTGCCCTTCTTAAGTTAAAGCCATATTGGTTTTGTATGCCAACTTCAACCAGTTTCAAACAGCTCTCTCTCCTTCAATTATGTCTTTACTTAAAATAGCACAATGATCTGATTTTCAGTCTTCTCTTCAAACTGAAAAATTGTTAAAACAGAGACATGTAACAATACGACAATGCTTTACCTGAGAAAGCATAAACAGCAACACTAACTGGAACATTGTCAGAAGAACAAAAAAAGTGGTTTTCCCCACATGACATGTGACTCCTACTAGAAACCTACAGAATTCTATTTCTGACAGAAATACAGACTATAGTTTTTATGTGCTTGATAGATTTTATTTAATTTTTAAGAATAAGATATTAAAAAATGCAATAATTAAGTCTTTCCTGCTTTATTATAAAGATTATATCTTTTGTTTTGGTGTTGGATGCAGAACAACTGATCTTCATTGCCAATAACTGTCTGTCCCTGTTCAGAAGCAATTGCTGATGCTGCAGACATTAGGTTTGCATGACAAAAACAACATTTTAACTGATTATTGTCAGATAAAAAACAAACAAACAAAAGGCTTGCCAAGTTCCACAGCTAAATCCATCTTTCCCTGTTAACATGGCTTTGTTTGAACATGCAGCTGTAGTCCCATGGACTGGTGTGAAAACTAACAATCATGACTTCACAGGATCACAACTCCTGTTAAAAACATATCTATAAGCAAAGACATGGCTCAGTTCCAGCAGATTTGAATTTAAACTACATGTAAATGAATCAAAGATGAGAAATGTGTTATGCCAGTGCTGTTTTTTCTTTTTACTGTGTGCATTAGCAGTGACAAGGCTGGCTACAATGGCAGCAGCAGACACCAGATAAAACACACACACACACACACACACATGCACACATGCACACATATACCAAGGTCCAGGAAACCCAGCACCAAGGGATCTTTTAATTCAGTCAACTGCTTTCTGCTAACTGGTTTTTGGCCTCTTGCAGTGAAACTGTTTTGCAATAGCAGACATGAAGTTAATGGGGAAATGTGTATGGAAGTGGGAAGGAGAAGAAGCATGCATGCAGGCCTCAAACTATTTTTGTGTGATTCTTAACTTAAAACAGAGAGTTACTTTGAGTGCAAGTGAAAAAAAAAAATCTTCAAATGAAGTAAAGACATTCACCAAAAGTTACAAGTAATCACATAAGAAAACACTAAATAGGTGGCCAGTCTTTTAATTAAAGATTAATTTAGAGATTTAAATTAGAGATTTCATTAGTTTGGTGAACCAAACAGAAAGCATCCTGGAGAATGAAATTGCCATAATGCATAGCCTTTGAAGTACAGTTCTCTGAAGAAGCAGAAAGGAGAATCAGAGACGGCTGTGCTATTCCTAAAACTGAGTGTGAACTGTATCCTTCTCCAAGCACCTCACACACCAGTTTCAGACACATCCATATGGCCCCATCACCATTCCTTGGGATAATGAGGTGTTCATTAGCAAGGCTGGGTAGAGAAAAGAGCTAAAACAAATGCTGTGGGGCACTCTGGGGAGTGCAACTCCATACACACACGGGTCAGGCAGTGACAGGCTCGCCAGCTTCTGCTCCATCTTAGCCCGGCTGGACCCAGGCTGGCTGCACACCTCTCTCTCCTCTCCAGCACAGCCTCCAGGGCTTCTGGCATTAGTAACAAATCAAACCCAGGCCCATGATCAGTCAGCCCCTCCTCTGACAGGATGCAGGGCCCAGAGACCTGAAGGATTCTGTAGGGCCAGTCTGGAGCTCAACAAAGTGGAACCCGGCCTGAGTCAATAATCCTTCTGGTCCTTTGTGGAGCCACTTGCTTCTCTGCATATCATGTGTGTAAGCACTTCTGGTAGAGCAAACATGCCACTAAAGGCTCCCAAGATGGGTCTGCACAGAGCCAGCTCGGGTTCAGAGCATTTCTTAGGTCAGGCTCTGTGCCAAGAAAGGCAGTGAAACTGCTCCTGCACCCGGCCCTGGATACAGCACTTCCATGTTCCCCCCTCCACAAAGAGTGGAGTGCTGTGCTGCTGCTGCTCCATTCCAGCTCAGCCAAGCTGCATCCCAGATAAGCTTTCCATGAATAATTGCAGGTTTAATACATTCACACAGGTGTTTATAACACTGACTCATAAGGTCAGAATTTCAGGCTGAATACTTTTCTACCTCTTGAACTCTACTCTGAATTTCAAAGAATTGGCTCTTTAGGACTAAGGATATGTATTACTTAAATAGAATAGCATACATTTTTTAAAATATTCATTTATATGCCTATTGCTGTTAGTGCTACAGACATCAAATCTTCAGATCTCTCAGTTCATCCCCAGAAGAATCAGCTTTTTTTAAAAATAATTACACAGAAAACCAGATAAAGGCCTATCTTTTTTTTTTTTTTTCTTGTATTCCATTTATTTCACAGTCTTTTGATTGGGATTAGGTCAGGGCAGGAACTATTTCTCCCCATTACCTGCTCAAAAGCTCAAATCTCCAAGAGCCAGGCACCCTGGAAGCACTCTGCAGCTGCAATGTTCCCTTCTGCAGTGTGGCAAGTACCAGGAGCTGCAAGAAGCTGAAGCCTGTCTAGGATATAGCTGACATAGAGGTGGGGGGAAGAGGAAGAAAAAGGAAACTGCTCAACAATCTGCAACTGCAATCAAGCATTCATTGGAAAGAAACCCATCTCTGTGAAATGTGAAACTGTAGTAGGAATAGACATTCAATATTCATATACAAGGGAGTACTAATGCACTGATGCTTTTAAGATACAGATTTTGAGGAAGAAAAAATGACCCCCCCCTTATATACCGATCATAAACACATGTACTTTAAGTATGATATATAGAAAAACTGTAATTTTATTCCCCCTCATGACTGTTAGAGAACACAAGATAAAGAATAACACTAGAACTGTCAGGAGAGGAAATGCAGAGAGAAAAGGGACAAATGCTGACATCATGACAGAATTTTTTGGGGGAAAAAATAGAAATCTAGTAGAATAATTTTTAAAGAGTAACACTGTGTCCAGACCACCCAGCACACCAAGCTCAACAGAGCCTAAGGGTGGTAGGAGATGTGAAACTGGAAACCTTAAACTCAAACTGGTTGGGGAAACTTTCCAGAGCTCCCTCTGACCATTGCCTCCTTCGTTTCCATTGCCAGCCTCCAGGCTGCTCTGCCTTCTGCACAGCTCTCCGTCCATCTGCTCCACCACTCCTCCTCCAGCACATCTCTCTCCATCCATCCATCCATCCATCCATCCATCCATCCATCCATCCATCCATCCATCCATCCACCCATCCACCCATCCACCCACCCATCAATCCACCCATCCATCCATCCACCGATGCTCCCATGTGCCCCTTTCCTTGTATTCTTTCTCTCCCCCACTGGCATCCAGACTCCCCCAACCCATCTTCCCTTCACCGCAGGCACCCATCCCCATTCACCGCCCTGCCCCACGCCTCCCCTCTGCAGCCGCACCGCCCCTGCGCCCACCCTCCCCGCCGGCCCTGCCGCACCGCCCCTCCCTCCAGCCCCTCCCGCCCCGGCAGCGGCGCAGGGGCTTCTCTCCCTCGCTGTTCCGCGGGCAGAGCCACCTCAGCGCCCTCGTTCAGAGGGAGTCTCCTGTCCCCACAGGGCTCCCCCCCGCAGCACCCATCTCCCCCCCTATCCGTCGAGAGCGCTGGGGGCTGTAGTTCCCTCCCGCCGCCTCTCCCAGCAGTCCCCAGCGCCCGGCTGGGGGGCGCGGACTACACTTCCCGGCACGCTCCGCGGGAAATGGGGGGGGCGCCCCCGCCCTCCTCCAGCCTCTACCGCTGGTTTCCCCCCCCATCCCCGCCGCCTCTCTCGGCGCGGCGGGGTCCGAGTTGTCGCCGCCGCCCGCCGCGGGCAGCAGCGCCGTGAGGGGCTGCCCCGTTCCCGGGCCCTGCCGTTACCTGGGAGAGCCAGGGGTGCGTGTCCGCGGGCGGGAGCGGCGCGGGGAGGGGGCGCAGCGCTGCGGCTCTGTCAGAGCGGGGCCGTGGGGGGGGGAGAGGCGCGGGGGGGCGGGCGGGGAAGGGGGTGCGCGCGCGCGGCGACGGGCGGTTGCCATGGCGGCGGCGGCGGGCGCGGGGAGGGGACGGCACCGCCGCTCCGGCCTCCGGAGCGCCTCCGCCTTGTCCTGGCGGCGGGGGAGAGGGATTTTCCTGAAGGAAAGGAAAACCCCGCGGCACCGCCGGCGATGGCTGAGGGCGCCGCCGCCCAGCCCGCGTTTAGCAGCCCTGGGCAGGGCTCCGCGCTGAGCATCCCAGGCGGAGGCGGGCGGAGAGCGTACGCTCGCTACGGGAGCTGGAGCAGCGCGGGGCCCGGCCGGGCAGGAGGGAGGGAGTGCCGGAGCCGAACGCCCGGGCTGGCTGCTGAGCCCGCCGTGCTCTGCGCTGTGCTGCGTCAGGGCTCGGGGCGGGGAGGCTGAAAACACAGGCACAGGGTGCGTCAGGCTGGAAGGGACCGCCTTGGGGCATCTGGTCCAGACTCCCTGCTCCAGCAGGGCCGTGCCACAGCACATGGCGCAGGATTGCCTCCAGACCCTTCTTGAATAGCTCCAGTGAGGGAGGCTCCACAAGCACTCTGGGCAATCTGTTCCATTGCACGGTCATTGCACAGTAAAGAAGTCCTTCCTCATGTTCAGCTGGAACTTCCTGTGCATCAGTTTCTGGCCTTGCGTCGTGTCCTTGCAGCTGGAACCAGCGGGAAGAGCTCTGAATACGCATCAGAGCTCATTCACACTCTGAATGCAAACCTTATGTGCCTCCACCTCGTCTGTGGGAGCGTCTAGGAAATGCAGAGCATACGTTTGTCCGTGGGCACGCAGAAGGGCACTGGACCATCTTTGCTATAGCAGTGTAATACACTTTTTTAGTACTGTAAAGGAACAGATTTAGGGATTTGCCCCATTCCTGGACCAAAGTGGTATTTGGTGATCAGAGGCAGTCTCACAAGGTGGCAACACCCAGTTTGTGTCCTCTCCTGAGGGTGAATGTTACCTAGCGTTTCTGAAATGTGCAGCTCACTGATAATACGAGCAGCCTAGTGCCCTGCAAGGGGAGCCATGCAGTTATAAACCTTTCTAAGGATGTAATTTCACAGTTAATGCAAGACAGCCTGTGTCTGTATTGCCACCGAAAGGGGCAGTCCTGCATTCCTCTCTGATCATGGATATGCCTTCCTGTTTGTTATTTACACCGCAGTAACACTGATGATGCCATCTGGCAAAGCAAGCCTGGGATCTGATCTGGTGGAGAGCCAGTTTTGCTCCTCCAAAAAATTAACCGAGTTCAGCTGGAACTGAAAGTTCCCGAATTAGCTGAGTCTGTGGAGCTGCTGCAGGCACAAGGAAGGCAGAGGAGATGTGGAGGCAGGAGCAGCCCATTGAATCTGCAGCCCAGTGGATCTGAGCTGTGTTTCTGTGTGCAGCTGCACCACTGCAGTGAGCCCTTACTGCTGAAACTGCCTTGTGACAGCTCTGAGAGTGTCCCAGTAAAGATGATCTTGTGATCATACCTGATAGTGGTACATGATTTCTCCAGAAAATTTCTGTTGTTGCTACTTTAAGGCAGCAGCATGAGGTTGTATCTCACAATAAGGTTCTCAGAAATGCTAATTGACACAAGTGAAAGAGCAGGGATTGAAACTAAAAGCTCAGTATGCCTCTTAAACAATACAGCATGCATGAATGTGTCACTCATATATCTACAGATCTTGCTTCCCTCAAAATCATGTGGAGATTCTTATGTCTTTGTGAGAATTTTGGAACCGAGGCCAAAATCGTGATGAATTCATAACAGCTGCAACTCTGGCTTCCCCCCTTTCCAGATTTCTTCAAACTTGCCTGCCCATGACATCAATTCCTGCTGTTTTTTCACATACACAAAAGCATAGATGCTGTGCAGACCTTACAGAGTTCAGCCTTTCTAGGGGAGAGCAGATGATAAGCAGCCTCATCCCAGCACTTCCATAACATCCCTTCCCACAAGACTATGTACCTCTTACCACATTAGGCAACATATGAAGTGCTTTGTCTGAGGACTGTGCCCCCCCAGCTAGGAAATTGTGACCCAGAGAAGGTTGGTTATTTGGGTGCAATCTCTATGTGTCTGGTTGGGGTTTTTTTCCCCCCCATCCCTTTTTCTAGTAACCATTGAGCGGGGCTCCTTCCTAGTGGCAGAGGGTCCCCATGCTACAGCTAACCTCGCTTTTGAAAAGCACTTTTTCAACACCAGAACAATACCAACCTATTTTGACCACTCTGAGGGAAAGTTTGGTAAGCATGGGTCTCCACAGTTTGCCAAGATATGCTGTGACTGTATCAGCAGGAAGAACTGTGTCTTCAGATTCCTGGCCATGCACACCAGGTATGTAGGGTAATTCATGTTGGAGGGGACCTCAGAAGGTCATCTAGTCCAGCCAGACAATCAGAAGTTCATAAACCTGTTAGTAAGCCATAAGAATGATTATTTTTAAGTGTGAAATTTCTTAGTGTTTCCTATTGCTTGGTCAAATTCGAGCAAATCTGGCTGGACTTCTGTAAAAGATACTGCTTCCCTGACCTCCTTACTGAAGGTTCCTGCCTTCACAGCAGTCCCTGCATTGAAAAACACTAAGCCATTTTACTGCAAAATATGATGTTAAAGTCATCTTATGAGCAGTTTAGGCTAATTTGCAGGACCTTGTGTTGAAGCAGCTGGGACTAGTGTGTGTGTCTCATTCCACTGGCTCTGCCGTGAGGCAGTAATTTCAGGCAAAGAGGAGGTAGGAAATTGCTGGGAGGGGAGGTGACAGCTTAAGGCACTGAAGCTTGTTCTACTCTGAGCATATTCTCATGGCTTACAACTTGTTTATTTTTTGATGGAGGCTATAAACCTAGCAGTTCTGGATAAGAGGCTATAAACCTAGCAGTTCTGGATAAGACATGATGATGGTGGGTGTCAGAGACTGTGGTTAGGCAGGATCCAGCTGTGTTGGTGGAGGAGAGCATTACTCACAGCTAGACCCCAGAGACTTATCATGGCCTTATCCAGCAATCTGCAAATCTGCCAGCAGAGCTGATTGTGTGCCCGCTCACTCTGATTTATTCTAGTCAGTTCAATCAGAAGCTGATAGAAATTAATGTAACTCTTTTGCCATGAACATTAGATTTGGTTCAGAAGTGTCTCTTCAGCTAGAGTAATTGCAGACACTGTCAGAGAAGTTTAAAGCTGTGCACTCTTAGGGTCTCTGACAGATTAACAAAACTGGTTTCTGAATTGATTTGGTTATCATTACATAAATTCCACTGACTAGAGGGCTGGCACAGGTTTTTAGCACAAAGTAGCAGAGAGCTTCATTTGTAACCTCCTCCCACCCACAAAGTTCTGCAAGGAGAAGGTTGAAATCATGAGAGAAGTCCATGAATTATGAACTGCCCTCTGCTTCTGTCTTCCCTTCCCCTTGCAATTATATTTAACTAGACTCCAGGAATTATTGTCCCTTCATAAAAAGCTTTAATGCTCAGGTGCAAACATAACTCTTTACCAAAGGTCTTACAGGCTGTATGGAGAAATGCTGTAATAATAAAAGGGAAAAACAATAGGGAAGCAGTAGGGAGAAGAAGGTGCGTGTTACATATTCATGGACATTACCCTTCCGAGGGAAGTTATGCACAAGTCAGTAAAGGCATCAGTAGACTGTTAATTTTCATACACACATAGTAATTGTTCTTCTGCATAGATATTTTTATGGAATTATATTTACCATATGACACATCCACCAATTTTTCTCCTAGGAAAGAACTTCAGAGTCTGAACCCTGAGAAAGATTTAATCAACATCCTTCCCACAAGGCACATCTCAAAGTTAATACACAGCAGTGTAAGAGAAAGCAGTTGATTTTCAAACAGGATTGATTGCAAATAAGCCAGAAGGTGAGAGATGGAATAGACAAGGATGTTTTTATTTTCTGGTCAATGTAGACAACTGTCATGTAGACTTTTGCCTCTGAGTTAAGACTTTGGGGATACAATTCCTGCTTCAACCAAGGTGGATTGTGTCCTGAATGTGCTTAATTTTTTTCAGTGCTTATAGCAGACTCATCTGATCAACACAGATGTGTTTGAACTGTAGATGTCTAAAGGTAGGTGACAGGAGTCCCACCCAATGTGTTGAGTTGTTAAGAGTCCTAGAGAGGGAAAGCTGTCATGGCAGTTTTAAGTTGGTTGATTAAAATGATGAAGAACAGGCCAGTGTTACTTTAATGGAAATCACAGGTGGAAGAGAAGACAGATCTTTGAGATGAGTTGAAACAAGCCCACAGTACACTAGGAAAAAAACCCCACCTGTTCTGCTTTGAGTCTGTGGACAGAAATTAGAAAAATAAACAGGAACTAGGATATTGTGTTTCTTTTATGAGTATACTTAATATGTTGGAGTATTACTTTTTGGAGAGGAATAAGGAAGGAGTTTACAGCAGTTAAAAACAGAGAGGAAACTTGTACAGAAGCCTCAGAGAAAGTAGAGTCATGCCCAAGGAGCTGTTAAGTGAAAACCTGGAGCAGGAAAGAAAGTTTATTCACACCATCTTGACTTTGTGGCAGACCACTAGACAGTATCAAGTGGCAAAGTTCCCTTAATCTGTCTGCTGGGATTGACAGCTGAGAAATCTCTCGTGATGTGCTTTTGTTTGGTGGTACAACTCTTTCATGGTAAAGTGTGAACTTTAAGCTGTTTCTTGAAGATGTGACATTCTGGAGTTGCACTGTCTGTCCCACTGCAATAAGTTTGAGCCTCACTTCTCAGTTTCTGCCACATTTACAGAAGGATGGAGGTCTAACTGAGTTCCCTTCAGTTTTGTAGTAAGTAGCACAGTAGAAAAGGTACACTCCAGCTGGTGCTTCTGCTGAGCACACGGCAGACAGACTCAGCTCTTCTGGATTTCATCTGGCAGCAAGCCCAGTGTGCCCATGTAAAACGACTGGCAGCTCCCCACTTAACGATACCCACAGCACCTTCTTCTGTGCACAAGTTGCAATACCATGTATGATCCATTGGCAAGTTTGTTGAAGGGATGAGGGCTTAGTGGAAATGGATACACCACAGGATTGTAGGCTTTGATAGTTTGAACCAGTTACATCAATTGAGCCCATTAACTCAGGCACAGCCATTTTAAGTCATGCTGGTATATATTATTCTCATTCCCCTGTAGATGTTTTTCTGACTTAGTAGTGGCAGTTTTAAATCAGGGTCCTGTTGGGCAGCTTTTTGCACGCACTGTGTAGATGCCCAAACCACTAGAATAAACAAATCACAGTCTAATACATATTAATGGCTTGCCCAGCATGTTTGATTTCTTAGGCGTGTTAGTTGCAGTTCCACATTGAGAGACACTAGAAAATGAATTGGTCATAACAATCCACTCCTGTAAACATATTCATCCAGGAGAGAAGATAGCTACATTTAAAGAGCATTCCTTCCACAACTGCCTCAAGTAGTCCTTTGAATAGTGCTGTGATCAATAGCAATGAGCATGTTTACACTGGAGAAAGACACTGAAAATTGGTGTTCTGGTGTGTGCCTTAGTATCAAGATTTTGCAGGGCAGGAAGTAAGCCATGCATCTGCACTGAAAGAACAACTTCACAACTTCTACCATTTATTGATAAATTCTGAAACCCACATCACTGAATATGTGAAAAGTTCGGAGTAGATAAGAGCAATGTAGACAAGAAGTAATTACAGAGCTCCTAATTGAAAAAAAATTTTTAAATGTTTGAGGAGAGCAATGAAGTTAAATATACACTGGTGATCATTGTGAAGAATCTCTTTTCCCTTTCTGGTCCCCTAAAATGATTACTCCTGGGAATTTGCAGTGGTTTCCATGTGAACAACTTAATCTGGTTCGTATTTTGAGAGTAAAATTTGGAATCTTTTTTTAACTTCAGAATTTAGACCATCACTGAACAATGTGCATTCTGTTAACGTTGTTCATTTATCTAATAAACAAGAAACATGGTTGTGTCAGTAGAGGATCGGTGGCACAAAGAACAGTATCTCGTAAAAGAACAGACATTGGCATCGCAGCTTCAGTGAAACATGTTTTAAACTATTATAACATCCCATTCACATTCCCAGGGGGAATATTCACTGCCTACGTTTAAACATCTAACTTACATGCCTAAATTAGGAGGCTTGTCTCCCTAGATGCCTTGCATAGTTGAAGGAGTGAGAGAGGCTCCTCCAGAGAGCAGTTCAGACTGTTAGTTAGGCTTCTGCTCTGAATTATCTAGAGGAGCCTCTTCAACTTTGAATGCCTTTCTATGCTATTCTTTGCATCTTTTCCTTGGTAACCAAACTGACTTACCTGGTTTCCACCCCTCAGCACTTGTTCTTGCATTCTACTTTACATACCAGTCTGTCTCTTGGGCTAGTACAGGGATTGATGTGGTGGTACTGCCAGCTAGGTTGGTGAAATCATCTGAATTGAACCCTGCCAAAGAAGGTGTAATTTTTAACCTGGGTCATGCCTCTGATGTTCTTAATTGCATGACCTTGTAAACAGGTCTGAGGAAGGGATGCTCTTTAGCAAGGGACAGAAATGCACTGTTGACCTCTTTGCCAAGTGTGTCATCAAGAAAAAGATATGTTTAACTTTAGGATGTAAGTTAAGGAGACTGAGTCTTGTATGTAAGCGTTGTTCTGTTCTAGCATATTATTTTTATACCATTACAGTTTCAAAAATATCATGGTAATTTATTATGATTTGCACCACTATAAGAAAAATATGTAGCCATGTATCTCCGTTATCCGTGTAAAAAGTAGCCATAATTTAAACAGAATTATTTACAGAATTATTAATATTTACAAATGTACCATGAAAAGGTGTGCCAAACTTTATAAAGAAGTCTAGAAGCATGGTGTTGCCACTAGCACAGAGCAGCTGCAGTCAAGTTGGAGTAGCTTAAAAAGTTCCCCACCCATCAGCCAAGGGCTGCTAATGTTTCATCAGACATGCTGGATGCAGTGTACCTGCCTTTAATGGTTTACAGTGCAGGCATCTGCTTGTAAACTAGTTGTCTAAATTTCTTTTCAAAATCAGTGGAAAATCTGGCCTTTTAGATGATGCTTTCTATGACCCATAAGAGATGCTGAGATATGCAATACCTACATTTGGGCAGCTGGATCCCACCTCCAGGCTGAGCAGCTGCTCCTTGTACATGGAGCACTGCTGACTACAACAAGCGAGGTTCAACTGCCCTGTGTGCTGATCTCTAAAACCACCCAGGCTCAGCTGCTAGTATGTCACTAAAGCTTCATTTTCTGATTGTTAAAACTCATTCCAGCTCAGACAGACTGGATGCGACTGGTGTCCACCACCAGGACACTTCTGCAGTCTCTGGCAGTGAAGGTATTTCATGTTGTTACAGAGTTAACCATCCTGTTATAAAACAGTATTCTTTTAAAACAAGCATATATTAGGAATGTGAGCCACAAACCCAATGAGGTGAGAGAATTATTAGTAGTTTTTAATAGTTTTGCCTTGCATCTTTTGCTGCTTTTTAAATTCCAGGTAGGCATCTTAATAACCTGTGAAGAGATTGTTTAATTATATTTATCTGTGACCTTCTATAGCTTCACAACGTAATTGCTTCTTTTAGCTAAAGTACTCACCTTTTTCTGATCCTTTTCCATGCAAGTAAGAATAAAAACATTCTTAAAGATTTAAATAAGGAATAAGATAAAATCCACAAGGAAGCACAGCTGAAGCTAAACCTCAATATGCTAAGCTAGAGTTAAACCTATATATGCTGTTGTCTTCCTGTATGCATTTCCTCATTCAAATAATTTTTCATGTCACCTTAAAAGAGAAAAAAAAAAAAAGGAGGAGAAGTGTTGCATTTAATTTTCATGCTTGATATATTTATAAATGTAATGAAGTCACAAAATGAGCCTGTTGTGGCTTAACCCCACTAGGCAGCTCTGCCCCACACAGCTGCTTGCTCACTCCCTGGCCAGTGGGATGGGAGAATCAGAAGGGGAAAAGTGAGAAAACCCATGGGCTGAGATAAAGACAGTTTAATAGGTAATGCACAAGCCCCACAAGCAAGCAGAAAAAATTAAGGAATTCATTCACAACTCCCAGAGCCAGACAGATGTTTGGCCATCTCCCAGGAAAGCCAGGCTCCATCATGCTTAATAATGATTACTTGGGGAGATCAACATCATCACTCTGAGCATCTCCCCTTCTTCCTTCTTCCTCCAGCTTTATATGCTAAGCATGACACCCCGTAGTCTGGGATATCCCGTTGGTCAGCTGGGGTCAGCTGTCCCTGCTGTGTCCCCTCCCAGCTCCATGTGCACCCCCAGCCCAGTTGCTGGTGGAGTGGGGTGAGAGGCAGAAAAGGCCTTGACCCTGTGTAAGCCCTGCTCAGCAGCAGTAACCAAAACATCCCCATGTTATTACAGCACAAATCCAAAGCACAGCCCCACACGAGCTACTGTGGAGAAAATTAACTTAAGCCCAGCCAAAATCAATACAAGAGCCTTAAGTCTTCACATCCTTTTACAGTGTAGAAATACATGTATGATGAGGGTACTTGTGCATTAGAAGATAGAAGATAGAGGTTTCCATAATTACAGGTTACAAAAGAACAAAGGTTATCTAACAAAGTTGTTCCAAGTGCACAGGATAATAATATTCTATGGATTTCTCAGGATGGGGAAGGTAATAATTTTTATAATTTTTTTTCTAGGTTCCTGTTTTGCTCAGATACCAAAAAAAAAACCCTCTCCTATTGAGACAGTCCTTGGGATCTTTCTATCTGATGAAAGCAATCTCCAGTGCCACTGTTGAGTGCAGTGCTGGCTAATATGGGCAGACAGCCTATGCCATTATTTGCAAGTGTCTGCAAAGTCTGTATCCACACAAGAGAGAGAGCAGTTTTTCATCCCAAGGCTCAGTGGCACATGCTGATCCACAGCAAGGATGCTTAGAGCTACTCCAGGCTCCTCTGTCTACGCCACACAGCCCTGGATCTCATATAGATGCACCCTGTGGTGTCCATCTCTGCCCAGTGCAGAACCTGCAGGAATAGTGTTGGAAGACAGCATGGGTCTGGGAGAGCCAAATACAATGTTCTTGGCCTTACTGCCATTTGGGGGGAATCTCGAGAGTGAATGCAGGGGATGTACCTGAAGAGGTCCCCAAAGAGAAAGCTGAAATTCAGCAGAGGGGACAGTTGGGTGCTCAGGCTTCCTCCCTGCCAGTGTGGGACACAGTGGTGACATTGCCTAAGTATCCAGTTTTAGTCCAGTGGTGGGATGAGTTCTATATAAACACACACATTCCCATAGGTTAGCTGAGTATCTGTGTTATTGTATGCAGATTTTGGAAACACAAAGGGTTAATACCATATATCTGAGGCACCTTATTCTTTCATGCATACTGCTGAAATAAAACCACTCACATTCCTAGTTAGTAGCTTACCTGCAGCTCAGCAGAGCTTTGGCTGGGTCTTAGATGTAAACATAACATTTTCTTTCCTGAGATAGCCTACACTTCAGTGATATTTTTAGTAGAAATGCAGTGCAAAAGTGAAATAGATTATATTAATCGTTGTCTAGAAGCTTTCTATCCACTGCATAGGAAGTCCTTATTACATTTTTCATCAGGCCATATGGCATCTAAATATAATGTGCTAAATTACTAATGCAGGACAATAAATAACATTATGATTATGTGTTACGGGTGCCACCTCATACGTGCACAACAAGTAATTATAGTTGGGATGAGTAATGGAGATTTGAGTGTTATATTTAGGAATATATGAGAAAGGACACAATTTGTCATTAAGGATGGTAATTGTCTCATCTCACTTTGCAGATTCAATAAGTAGGTGTCCATACTAAGCCAGTCATCTGTGACTGCATCTGTGATCAGTGGAGAGGAACATGGACTTCAAAAGATAAATGGTCCTTCCTCTCTTGGACAAATATTTTCAGAGGACTGCATCTCAAAATCTCATGCAAACAGAAAATCTTCAACATCTTTCTGGGGAAAAAAATAGCATCCAGAAAGACCTGGTCACACATTGTAACCTTTCTCAGATCAATCTCTGGGTCTTCTCTGCTTCAGTGAACAATCATCCATAGTGAAACTTTTGATGGTGTTTATTTAAGCCTTTTTTTAATGTACCAGTGATGAAAGTTTCACCATTTCTCCAGGCACTCTATACCAATGCTTAATTTTCCTTAATCCTAGACTGTTGTTTAGTGGTTTAATGTAAATATCCTTTACTGCAATTTATCCCTATTGCTTCTTGTTCTAATAAACATAAACAAGTTTATTTAATCCTTTTTCACAAACACTTTCACATATTTAAAGATTCCCCTGCCCCCAGTTTTCTCTCTTCTTGACATTGTTTGTGTCTTGACACTGAACTAAAGTACAAGTCAAGTGATATTAGTAGGATTTATGTAGAGTTAAACCTTCCCTCCCCTACCCTTTCACACCCCCAGTAACCTCAGTGTTGCACAGACTCCACGACAGCACTGATCTATCTTGCTGCACCCATGGTTGTGATCCCCTAATGCTGTTGGTCTCTCAGCTCTGGCTAATTTCAAGTGAGCACTCCCAGCTCCTTCCTGGTAAATTGAGGACAGGAGAGGGTTAAGTGTTTGGTTGTTTAACATTTTTTATGGACATTAGCTGCTTCACAGATTTCCAAGGCATGATGTCCACACTCAAAAGTGATGGTTTGGGGGCTTGTTAGCTAGTGTTTACAAGCATAATGTAGTTTTTGACTCATATCTGCCTTTTTAATTTTTATGTACCATTTTCACTGGCCTTCCATGCTTTCTAATTTCTTTACAGTGATACCTTCATAATTTCCACAAATCCAGCCATTTTGTTTAAGTGTACTGAAATATGCTTAAGGATTTTGTGAGTTACGCTTCACAGAGAACATTTCACAGAACTATACATTATACCACAAAATTGTTCTTACCATGCTAATTTAAAACATATTTTTCTTTAGATTAGTTCATAAAAAGAGAGGAAGGAAGATATTTAGCTCCAGACAGCACTTGCAATAGAAATCAGTTATTTCTGTACAGCATCTTTCCTTTGAAATATCACTAAATGATTTCCAGAGAGAGGAAGAATGTAATTTAATGATCCCTTGCACAGCTCAAACACCTTTCATCAGAGCATCTCAAAGCATTTCAGACAAGCCTCAAAGCTTGTCTGTTTTTCCCCAACTATTTCAGTTGGCCTAATAAAAGATACTGTCTTCCTACACACATTGTATTGTTTAGCACTCAAAGCATTATCATACTTGTTTTACTGATAAGTAAAAGGGGCACAAAGAGTCCACATAGTTTTATTTGAGACAGTGAATCTAAGGTGAACTCTGTGGGGTCTGGTTTTCACTGAGTCTCCAGGATGTGCAGAATACATGTTCTCAGATTACAGGCAGACATGTAGAGCGGAATCTTCATTCCACTTACATCAGTGGCAGAGTTCCCACTGATCTGAATAAGGCTGAAATCGCATCCCAGCTTTTCTAGCTGCTGCCTGCCAAAGTCAGCTTCAGACCTGTGCATCCTTCCCATCTTCTGCGTCACTGTTAGTAATGGAGGTTCTGTCACACCACGCCTGCCACACCATGCCTGGCATTTCCCCCCCAAATAAGTGAACACGACAAGTCTAAATAAGGAATGAGAGACCCCAGCAACAGGAGGGGGTGAGTGTGTGGTGTGTGGTTAACAGTCTCCCTGCAGTCACTGCAGATCCCTGCATCTGCCTGCACGCTCCCTGTGCTGACAAAAGGAACCCTATGAAGAGCTCTTTGGACAGGCTTGCCCTGAACTGGATATGTGCTGTCCTGGCTCATGAGTGTCCCAGGTTGCAAATGTGCTGCTGACACCACCACAAAAACCATGTCAGGTCTCTGTTACCATGTCTGACCTTTTTAATTAAAGGACAGTCTAACCATTTTGAGAAAAATCTAGCAATCTCTTTCAGCTTCATTTTCGCTTAATTAAGATTGTGGATTTGGGCATACAGCACCAAATGCATCCAAGGAAACTGTTGTCTTAAGGAATTAAGACTCTCAAAACAATGATTATTAAGTCTTTTTATGTACTGCCTGTGGAGCATGCACTTTCATCAGAAGCCATATTGTAGAACAGAAATACGAGCACTTTAAAATACAGATTACAAAAAGGAGCACAAAGAGAGAAAATGCCGTATACAGATGTCTTCTGCTGTTGAGGACAGATGAATATGGTCCTGATGAGAAACAGAATATGTGTTCATTCTCACTCCCTGTACTGTGCATTTGTTCCTTGCTACAGGGGTCTTCTCCAGCTTGATGGGGGTGCAGCCTGGGTGGCTGGTCTTAGTATATTCCTGTTTATTTTTCAGCAAAATGATCATTAAATCCTCTTGCTGTGGTGCTAGACTGAGAACAGAAAGCCCTTGCCCATCTGGCATTTGTTATCTTCAGCTGGCTTTCCTCTTTCATAGGTATTTCAGGTCATGGATAAGCTAGAGGAAAAAAGAAAGTTTTTCATACCACCAGTTTCAATTTGAAGGTAAAGAACACCAAACAGACAAGGTCTGAGAGTAACTTCTAGGCTCACAGAATCATTTTCATGTCTTTTTGGCAAAATTAAATGCTGGTGTTTCTATACACATCTTGTATTACAAGCCACTTGCAAATCTTTATATCTGATCATTCTCTCATTGTGTTGGAAAACAATATGTGGGAGTTTCTTTCCATACTAGATCTTTGTGGGTAACTTGCTAGTAAACTAATTTTACATGACTCAGATTTAAATAATAAAAAGGCTTAACTCCAGTCTGAGAAGAGTTTATTGTCCACAACTGTAGCCTAGAGACAAACTCCAGCACCTTTGGGACTCGGCTGAGGCAGCAATTAGGCAGCATTTTATTGTGATGCAGTGAGTGCGCAAAAGATGAAGCTGGACTACTCTCAAGAGCTTAGAAACAAAATTGGCTTCCTGGAGAGAGAACATAAGAAATCTGGCAACCTAAAAATATTTAAAGAGCTTAGGGCTCCCAGGGGAGAATTTCAAGCTATTGAAGTGGAAAAGACTGAGCATTTGCTAAGATTGAAAAAAAAAAAAGGGGGGGGGGGTTTACATGAAAAACGACAAAATGGGGATTTTTTTTTTTACTGTAGCATTTTTCAAAGGGGAAAATATAATAAACCTGAAATCAATCAGTAACACAGACTTCAATGCAGCGTTCCAAATCAAACAGTCCTGCCTTGAAAACAGGAGTCAAAAGAGATTTTTTTTTCCATTTGAGAATTATAAGGGATTGAGGCCAAGAAACCATTAAATGAGGTGAAAGGTCTAGGGTAGAGGGCATCTTGAGCAAGTCTAATGAAGTCACGGTTGCTTCAGCAGCCACGTTCCCGAAGGGTTTTGCTGTGTCTTTCACTATGTCTCTGTTCCTCTGAATCTGGCTCCCTGGCCTCTGGGGTTACGTGCCAGAGCATGCTGCATCAGGCACCCTACAAAGCCCCTTTCTGCAGCCCCAGAACATGCAGCATCCCTGTGTCAGAATGCAGCCGTGCAAAATGGGATTTATCTCGCCCGTCGTTTGGTGTGTGTCATGCAGGCATTCACCTGGGAGCTGGCTATGCCGGACTCCATGTATTATCAGCGGGGAGCAGCAGGAGCTCACGAGGCACAATTGAGTTCAGCTGAGTGTAAATTTCTATCTTATGCCAAAAGTGTCTATTTTTCTCACGTTAAATGGCATCCTAAGGTGACTGAGTACCAAATGGACACCTACCGCTTAAACATCTACATTTGTTCAATGAACTCTACCCACAAAACTGGCATCACCCCCGTGCAGACTGTGTGTTAGAGGTTTCTCTTCTGTTTTCTTCATGCAACATGTATCTAGGACTAAGATGAATTAGCTGGAACAGTTTCATTTTTGTCCCATCAGGAACTAGAGGGTGCAGAGTGTTTACCTTGTTTCAGACTCTTCTCTTACTTGCCACCATTCCTCTGCATTATGCTGACAGCCCTGTCTCATATCACCCCTCCAGCCAGATTTGGGGGCTGAGGAATGGCTATCAGTAAGGAGAGAGGGATGGGGGTCACCATAGAATGGAAATTAAGAAGGCTGGTGGAGGGAAGGAAGCAATGCAGTGTGAGGAAAGGCCAGGATACTTCATATGAAGAGTCACAGCAGCCCAATCTGTCTCCTGGGCATTTGCAGGGCAGTGCAGTTCACAGTCCTGAGCTCTGAGTGTGTAAGGCATCTGAGGAACAGATCACTTAAGTTCTCCACCTGGGTCCTGGGCTGCACTGCAGGTAGAGGGAGCATGCTGTGTGTTATGTGTCTGAGAGAAATGAACCCTGCCACACACATCCTACCTGAATCTGGTATTACCACCCTGCCTCAGCCATACAGTTTATCTCATGATTTCATGTATCAGAGGCAAACCCATCAAATGACAAAAGAAACCCTGAGAGATGTCTGAGAGATTTCTGCCCCAAGGGCAGAACCAGGTGACTGATGGAAACGGAAAGTCTTGCTCTGCTCTTCTGTACCTGTGTAAACCACCTGCACAAACTTTTGACATCTCTGTTGACTGACAAAGCTGTGTGTAGGCATAACAAGTCAATGAGCTTTAAACAGTCTCCCGAGGATTACCCATTCAGTGCTGAAGGTAATTTCTTCTCATAGTCCCAAGGCATCCCTTTCATGTATTTAATGTCATAGGCTTCCCATACTGTTGTTCTCTTGCTAGTTTGGAAGTTTTATTATCTCTGGCTGCAATTTGCAGTGCAGACAGTGTTTGCTGATGTTATCACAAATCATCAGTCTAAGGGCCTGGTACAAGTGTGATACCCAGTATCAGGGGGCTTTGTTGAGCCCTACTCACAGGCTATATATATTGTAAAGCCATCTTGCTCACCCTGCAATTGATTATTGGGAAATTGCCCAGAATTCTTCTCTTTTGTTTGTCAGAAATTAGGATTACGATAAACAGCAGGGAAAAGGACAGCATTATCTTCTCTGAAATGCACCAGCATAGCAGCCAATTTCTGGACACACCATTCATAAACCAGGAAGCAAAGTGCTGGCTGGTGTGCAAATGTGCAGCAAGCACAGCGTTCCCTGGAGAGGCTGAGCTGTAATGTGCAGAGACAATGTGGGCAGCTCTGGATGAGCAGAGGACATGTGGATCTCAGTGTGCTGTAGACAGCTGTGGCTCTGCTATGGCATGGTGTATGACCAGACATATACTTAAGGCATTTCCTGCCTCACCACTGACTGCTCAGAGCACGATACACACTTTCTATGTATCCAGATGACCTAGGATAAATGCAGTCACATCTGCAGGAGAGGGGGAATACCTGGACCCAATACCCAGGACCCCATGTTCAGTACCTGTATGGAAGTGCTCTGTGGTCACTGCCGTATCAGTAATAAGGATCGGTGCACACTGCATGGTACCACATCATGCTGAAGAAGAGAGTGCTGAGGATCTGTGCAAATGCACCCATCCCAGGCCTAGCTGCTTTGTGCTGGAGATCCTGTCACTTCGCTGAAGTGGTGCAGAGGAGGAGCATGATGGAGGTTGAGTTCAGCTAAACACGGGAAAGAACAGCCTGGACTGTGAAGGGGCGTGGGTATACCTTAAATGAGTTTGTTGCTGACAGGACAATCTGCAGCCCCAGAGTCAGGGCCTTATGGTAGGAATCCAGAGCCATGTGCCTTTCTGCAGTACACCCTTTGTTGCTGGTTGAGCATCCACAGACAAAGCATATATTGCAGCAAGGCTTGCAAGAAAGCAGGTATAATCCATTGTCATATTGCTAGGTGACAAGAAAATAAATGCTTTTATGCCTACCAAGATGTGACTAGCTTTGCCAGTTATGTAATCCACTTGTTCATGCTGTTGTCAGGATCAAAAGACCAACAGCTTCTTGGTCTCCAGAAACCCTAAAGATTTGGGCTACATTGCATTAACATGATGCATACTATAGAAGACTTAGAACATCCTCAATAAACTCTTCTTGTGGCCATATATTTGCTTTTCTCAGGTTAGCTCAAACCTGCAATATGCAGTGATTAAAAAACAAGCAGACTCTTACAAGTCTTTCAATTTTAAAGTTACATATTTAATAAACAATTCATCCAAATCATACCAAGTTTTATACTAGAGATGTGAAAGGGGATCAGATGTATGAAGTGTCAGATCACGGTTAGTTTAAGACACACTTCAGAAACCTAAGAAACACCAGTAGCACTTTGTACCCTTGTTGAGATCTCACCAAGCTGCACCATCTCAAAGTGTTCTACAAACAAGCAGTTGTGCCTCTGCTGTAAGAGATATCAGTATTACTCCCATTACAGATAGGAAAGGTTAAAACAAAAGAGACATGGATTTGTCTCTTGCCAGTGGCAGAGCTGGGATCAGATTCACTTGTCCTGATTTTTTGCTCTAAGCACCAGCATTTTTTCGCAGGTGTTATCTCAGCTAACCCATCACTGATGAACAATGGGGCAGGAAGCAGAGTAAAGACAAATAAGGCCAGTGTTCATCTTGAATTAGATCAATACTAATGGCACCTGAGTAGCTGCTTGGAAATTACTACGGGTTGACAACTCGATAATATGAGGAAGAGAAAGATCTGTGCATTTTGGTGCGGAAAGAGGTCCTTGGGGAAAAACTCTTACAAACTAAAACCAGACTAACAGGTGGATTTTGGTATCTGTTTATCCGCTCTTTGTGGTATAGCTGAGTTTGACAAATGTCATTACTTTCCTTGGTTTACAGTTATTTTATTTTGTACCTGGAAATCCCCGCTAATCACACTGAACTGTTGCCCACTAGATGCTCTGAACACACAGTTCATGGCCCTGTGACCTTCCTGAGCATTGAAGATGCATTGAACCTGGGCAAGAACATGGCAGAGGCAAGGGGACTTGCCTCAAGGTACAGAATTGAGATGGCACTGCATGAAACACAGCCATCGGTGTCTCTGTAGACATTGACTCACTTTCAGAATTACAGGTTCCAGGGTATGGAATAGAGAGGGAAGAAACCAAGGGAGAGCCCTTCTCAGGCAGATGAAGCACTTGGAGTGCTGTTCTGGTGAGGAATGCTTTTTTAGCTTCTGTCATGTGCATGAGCCACTTCCCTTGGAGCATCCCTCTCTGTCATTGTTCTCATCCTCTACAATCCCCACTCCTAGGCAGATGCCGATGCTGTCTGGACATGCCTTGTGGAAATGAGCTTCTCTATGGGATGGAGGACCACATGCTGCCTTTGGAGAAAAGGAAGGCCAGGATTACTGCTCCCAGAAGAACTGAAATAGCTATTTACCCACAGTAAGAAAATGTTATTTTTGGGGCAAAAGGGAGCTGTAATGTTTTCCTGTTACAGTAGTTGGCAGCATTTCTCTATAGCCCAAACAGTTCTTTCTTTACTCTTTGCTGTAAGTTTACTAGAGGGAGAGACATATACGAGCAATTCTGTAATTCAAACACAATATACTGACAGTAAGACAGGTTTAAATCCTGGGAGACCATCAGGATGGAGTGAAGGCAGAGTGGGACCCTGAATCAAGAGCCTGAGCTGAGAGGATACTGGTGGCTACAGAAATGTTGCATGTACAGTGATTTTCAAAGCACAGACTATTTGGAATAAAGTAAGGACATCTCTTGCAGGTTTTGGGTTTTTTTTTTTTTTTTTCTGGGTTCATCCAGATGTTTCAACTTACTAGATTGGAGTGGTGGCATGGGGAAATGTGAACCAAATGAGTTAGCTAAGACAACTGCACTTTGAGGCTGAGGTAGCTGAATGAGCTGATCTAAAACAGGAGGAAAATTTAATGGAAATGCAGAAGAAAGCCGGGTAGTGACTTGCCTCTCCTACAGAACAGATTATAAGCCAACCAATGACCCTGGTTTTCCTCTCCCATTAACATCTTAAACCTCTTTTGCTTCAGGGTAAGGTTAATGGAGAGGCTGCAGTGGCTTAATGCTGGCAGAACTTGTCTTACTCTGTAGCTTCATCTTACAGGGGCCACACAAACCTGACAGACAAGGGAAGAATAAGTTCTCTCTTCAGGGAATGCTGAGGGGCCTCTAGTTCAGCTGGTTGCCAGTGTTTGTCCCTGTTTTGCCTAGTCAGTGTGAGCACTAGGTCCTTTTCTGGACAGTTCCCCACACAGCTGCAGCACTGGCCCTTCACCAGACACTCTCCCCCAGGGCAGGCACCTACCAAATACACTCTCCCATCAGCAACATGCCATAATCAACTTGATTTTGGACATAATTTTGTTCTTTGGGGAGAGTGTTGACCATGATGTGGCTAATTCAGCCGGGGTATAAGCTGCTGTTGTAGCTATAGCCATGGTGCAGCAGGTGTTAAATCTAGTGCATGGGTTGCACTGAACACATTTGCAGCTTGGGTGCATAGCTGGATGGTAAAACTGTAAAGACCTCAGGCCTAAATACCACAGGAAAACCCCACACTTGCACATATATCAGATGTGTTTTCCTCGTGGCACCATTCTTTAACAGATGGTTTTTAAATCCCTTTTCTCTGTGTTCAAAGGAGAAGAGGAATGTTTGCATCCATCCCATGGTAAGGCAGTGGCCTGCCCTTCCCTCCTCCCACGGGCATTTGGGGTGGTTTGTGGGCACTGCAGAAGCTGTGTGGTTTGGTGCACAGCCCTCTGACTCCTGGGGGCTCAGCCCCACGGTGGCAGAAAGGCCAGACTTGCGCCTTCCAGCTCGGCATCCCTGGACATCTCCTTGTGCCAGCTCCAGTGTCCACCCAAGCAGTCGGCCAATTCAGCAAACCGAGCCAACTGAAAATTAACCCTACCAAAAGAGAAAAAAAACAGGAGGGGAGGATTGCCCTGAGACCAATCAGCCCCTGGCACCACAGACCCTACAGCCAAAGGAGCACAAGAGTCAGCAGAGGGGTAGAGCAGCCTTCTGGCTGGAGCCCAGCTGTAGGTCAGCTTAGGCCAGTTGTGAAACCGCACAGCCCCTGTGCTGCCGAGAGAGAGGGCGTGCTCACCAAGAAACCTCTCTGTGGAGAGCTTCTCTGTCAGTGTTTGTGTTAGGGAGCCTGGAATGTCCTTAATGGATCCAGCCACTTCCGTGATTCATGGCTGAGGCCTTGAAGATTTAATGGCTATTTTCTCAAGCAAGAAAAGAGCAGATTCTCACTGCACGTGCCCTGTGAGTGCCCTTCAAGGATGATTTTGTGTCATCCCACTAGAGGAAGTGCCTCAGGGCAGAGGTGGGTCTTGTTCTTTTGCAAAGTGGGAGGCATAAATAGTTAATAGAAGAACAAAAGAGGACAGCTATGCCAGGGTACACACCAGGGAAAGTGAGAGCACAAATTAACCTTATGGCTTGTCTTTTGAAGAACCACACAAAGTTTTGGATGTTTTTACAGTAGTGTAGCAGCAGTGATGGTGTGAGGCTACAAGCAGGCCAGAATTTATAGAAAGAGATTAGGTCTACCAGCTGACCATGTTGTAGTAAGCAAGACATAAGCTCTTCTTCAGGCCTGTTTTAGATTTGAAGAACTTCTGTCTCTGAAAGCATGTTCTGCCTAGGAAATAGGTTGGTCTAGCAAGCATCTTTTCCACCGGTCTTGCCCCACTGCTGATTTAAGGGCACTCTTCTGGCAAAAGTTTCAGCTGGAATTCAATTCTCAGTCTTGAAACATTGACTCATAGATCTACATTGTTAAAGGCACATCAGAGGCATTAGTGCAGTGCACCCAGTTACACACTGAATTAATTCTTCTCCCTTCCCTCCCCCCTGCCAGGCACCACCACACGCCATCTAGTGAAGTAACAAAGAACACTGCCAGACATACCGTGCACATGTAGGCTACATTTATCGTATTAAACCATGAAACGATGCCTACTGGAGAGAGCAGGCTCTTTTTTTCAAACTCCAGTTCTTTGTTTTAAGGTAGCTACCCTAAGGAAGGAGTCTTTCCCAGCCTTTGCTGTTACATAAACTGGGGCACTTATCATCACTACTGTGATGGGATTGATATGAGCAGAAGAAAAAATTTACACAAAAATTGCTTAATACATACTCAGTAAGCTTGAAGATGCCTGTAAGGTATCTGTTGCCTAAAATACTTCCTGGCTTAAAGGTAGATGCTGTTTCAAAACTAACTTTATCGCCGTGTAACTGCAGCTCAGAGTGAACTGCGCTCCTTGGCCCTTGAAAGCCACATTCCTCCCGCTGGCGCGGCTGCAGCCTGCGCTGCGGAGCTGCGGAATCCCTGTGTCCTTCCTGCTTCGGGCTGTCGTGCTGTAGCAGCAGCCAGAGCTACAGGAAGTAACGCTGAGCACACACCCTCCCTTTGTGCTTTAGGAACCTTCCAAAGGCAGCAAACACTTGTCCTTTGTCAGCGAATAAAGCACAGAGCGTAAGGCACAGAAGATTTATAGGTGTACTGTCCCGGCACTGCATGCTTGGATTTACCCTCACTCAGATCCCATTTACTTTAAGAGGGATGTTGCTGCTAAAACCCGGCACGATGTTTAAAATATTTACCCCATAGAGAGCAGATAATCTGGGAAGTAACAAGGTGTCATTTCCTACCAAATGTGCTCTCTGACTATAACCACATGTTAATGGTACTATTTAGGGGCATGCTAGAGCAAAGAGCCAATTCACCACTTACCAGCAGAGTTAAGCTGTGCTGCCATGTGAACTAGGAGGGTTCTGTTTGCTGTCATGCTGATATTTGTCAGATAGGAAAAAGAAAAAAAATTATAATACCAAAGCTGGAACATCAGGCTTCCTTCTGTGTGGCAGCTTGCTTTCATTATTTTTCTTTTAATCCTCAGGACAAAATATTTTTTTTCTTGCAGTCCAACTCTGAAGTTTATTAGATTTCTACAAGTACTTCAGTGGTGCTCCTCACATGTGACCACCACAGATGACACGGTGGTCCTAGAGATCACGTTAAGCATGGCAGAAGGATGCTCCACATCAGGAATTCTGCCTCCCTTTTTGAGAACGTCAAAATGCTACCTAGCTTTTCATTTTGCCAGGATTTTGCCCATTCTGGTGTTGACATCAGCAGATTTTACTCAGTCATTTGCAACATGAAGCAAAGACAGCAGCTGAGTTCTCCCATCACTTCACCTACCTCTTGCTCAGTTCTGAACCTCTTGCTCAGTTTTAAGCTGTGCTGCACATCAGCACAGCACAGCTTAAAACCTCTGAAGAAGCCATAAAACCCAGCAGCCCCTATGAAACTAGCCTTTCTCCTGCCCAGACTAAAGTGGTGCTTGATTGACTCTCCTTGTCAGTGGACAAGGAGACTTGTTATGAGATGTATTAATGAGTGTGTTGGGAGGGATTAACCACAGTCCCTCACCTTGAAATTGCTTCAGCTTGATTTCTTATGGACATGAGGGCAGCTGTATACATATATCTCAGTCTCTGCTTTTCTGCATATCTGCCCTTCCCCCAGCAACTTCTGAATTCTCTGACCAATGTCAGCAATCTGTAACAGAGGAGTAGCAGTCTTAAAGATAATTAAGTTGCTAAATGTTTATTAAAGCTGGCCATGAACTACAGGAGAAAGAATCTATTGTCATTTAAAATAACAATGTGGCTCAAAACTAACTTGTCCCAATGAATCCCTGCTGGGGAGGAAAATATGCGAACCCTCTTTTTCTCCCTACACATGTTTAGTAGAGCAGAATCCAGCCCTAAAAACTGCAGCTTCTTTGTAAACTATTTCTAAGGTGGAATCCCAGATATTATTGCATTGATAATTTACCATCAAACACTAATGAATTCTTTCAAATATGGTGTAAGGCACCACAGAGAGTGTGCTGTAACATGCTGCCAAATGAAGCAGTCTATTCAAAACTGTAATGGGATCACTAATAGGGTTGCCCAAAACACTTGAAATAATCTAGTGGGATTAGAAAAGTTCACTTTGATGAGGGGTACGTGGTAGCATCCAAACAGTTTCCATCAGGTGCTCGCATGGAGCTTGTTGGGCTTGTTGAGCTTGTGCACGTGTTGCTGTTCACCCATTTTGTACTCTAACCCCATCCATTTTGTGCATGCTGGCATGGCAGCAGCAGCAGCATCTCTGTCTCAGGCAGTTTGCAGGGAGGAATCACCTCACTCTGCAGCCCTGCCCCACAAATACAAGAGAGCAGAGTCTGGAAGCACAGATTGAGCAAAGAGCTGACATCCCTTCACCAGGAGCCCAAAGCCCCTTGTGCTGTGACATAGAGAAGGGGTGGGAGTGACAGACGTTCCCTACTCATCCCCGAGCCCAGAGCTACCACTTGAAACAGATGTCTGTGTGAAAAAAGGCCTCACACCTGCCAAACCACCAGCCTCAAGCTTCCTTCCTTGTTTCTTCAGGCCTCAGAATAATAACAGCATTTGTGCAATATGTACTGTGGCCTGTGGTTTTCTCTTGTCCCTGTACACATGCTATTGAACCTCCCCGGAGCAAAAATCAGACAGCAAAGCCTTACAAGATGGCAGAAAGAGATGAACAGTGAAGCAGTGTGTACTCTGCTCAGCTGGGTTCACTTTTCAACACTAATAAAAAAGGAGGAAAAGTGTGGGTCAGTGTTGCAAACCTTGCTGGAGAGGCATTTGAATCTGATAAATACTACCAGCACCTCATTTGCACGTAGACTGCAGAGCACTAAACTAGGAAAATAATCCGTTAACAGAAAAGTCATCTTGAATCGGAAACTTTCAAGATTTCATTTTGAACTGCGGTGAGAATTTAGCATTTATTGCTGCTTTGCTTTTGGTTCCTGTTTTTGCTAGCATTGAGAAACGAGGTGTCTTAGGAAGCCGCATGGTATGTAACAGGCAGGAGCAGCCTGTATACAAAGGAAGGAAGATGATGTGGCAGAACATTGTTGAGGAAAGATCCTGTTTGTACAGGGAGCTGCAGAATAGTAAACCAGAACAGAGCAGGGATGCAGAATTGAAAGGAAATCAACTCAAAATGATCTTGAATCCTGTTTGTGTGCAAGAGCCCAGTAGAGGCACCAATAAAATTTAAAAATCGGGCTTGTCTTTTCTCTGATTTCTTATTCTGTAGTGGAGCGGAGAAGAGAGAGAAAGAGAGGGCAGATATATTAGCTTGAATTCCCCTGCCAGTCTTTCTTCCCAGTGCAGTCCTGCAGCAGTGACTGCAGCAGCAGTCAGGTTTGCTTTAAAACTGCTAGAGCTGACCAAAAGTTTCTCAACAGTCATTCCTAGCTGTGTTTTATCCCAGGAACACTTATTTCAGGAACAGCTTCTGAAAAGGTCCTGACTACCTTTCTGATTTCTTGAGATATATTAAAAAAAACATCTTTTACGGTTTGTTTGTTTTGTTTTTGTTTTTTTTTTTTTTTTAAACAATTAACTGATTCAATGAGCTTCAGTTCCTGATAAATATTTACCTGTTCTGCAGATGCTGTATGTGTAGCAGAGGGAAGTGATCTCCCTGCAATATATGCCCGTTTCAGGTCACATACTCTTTTGTTAGCCCTTTTAAAGCACAGCCACTTAAGGTCATTACATTCTCTAAATAAGTCTCTAATACGGTTTTCAATAAACTTATCTCCTCAAAGTCATATCAAACATCTTGATAACATCTTGCTATCCCTGCAACAGGAGGATTAGCCTGTGAGTAATCTGGGTGGTGCTGCAGCAGCAAGTGTTTGGGGTTTTTTTAATTGCTTCAAGTGGTTTATGGTCAAATTTAGAGACCAATACATGCAAATCCTGCATCCAAACCTGAGCATTTGTAGTTACTTTTTTGCTTGTATGTAACCTTCTTGCTTTGGTGTGAGCAACTTTATCTTTGATACACTGACCAGCTTCCTGCAGTAGGCGGAAAAGACATTCTTAACTGTGTCTGCAAGCTACGTCAAGAGTTTATCGAAGTTGCTGACTCCTAAAATTCAGGCGAGTAGTGCCACAGCACATACTATAAATGACCTTTTTATCCTGGCCTGCTGGCTGTAAACAAGCTTTATACAAACATAGGCAAGGAAAGCACCATACTAAGGTGTTTCTTGGTTTCTTTGTGTTGTTGATCTGGTGGTTTGGGTGGACCCTGCTGAAGTCCCCTATTAAAAAAAAGGCAGTGCATGAAAATGCCTCTCCCATGAAAATTGAAATAATCTTAATTGTAACATGCCAGAGATATTCTAGCACATATCAGAGGTGTCCTGGACCCGAGCAAAGAATAACATGATACTTATCCCAAAGCATGCAAAATGCAGTCAGCCAGTGCTGAGTGGGGAGTGAATCACTGATTCAATAAGCTTCAGTTCCTGATAAAATGTCTGGGAGAGATGTAACTGGTCAAGGAGTTTTTCTAGGCATTGAGAGCCTAGAAAGCCTGTTTCCACAGGAAATTTCCATGGGGAATTTGTGTGGTTTGCGCTTTTCTGTGAGTGATGAATGATGTCACTGGATAATTTTGGTCATTCGAATGCCAGGCACAATACAGATGGGGCAAAGGGAGAGCAAAGGGAGCTAAAAATCTTCCCTTATTTTAGATACGTCATCTGCTCCTCACAATGTGGCTGGCACCACTGTGCTGGTGGGGTGAGGCAAAGTGACACTGGAGACAGCCAAAGCTCTTGTGCATAGCTGCAGCAAGGTGGGGCAGTGCCATGGACTCCATCAGCTCTCCCTGCCAGGCATGGTGAGGTGCTGTATAGCTAGGAGATCCCCAGACACAATGAAGTGCTGTGTGGCCAGGGGACCTCAGGACTGGAGGGCTTGTGGGCAGGTATGGGCTCCAGACAGCAGCAAGTCCTGCCTTCCCATGTGGCCTACATATGAAATCAGGGATGTGTCTGGTATATATATATATATCCAAGTAATCCCTCCTAGAGGTCCCATCCCATGCTGGGGACATGTGGGACGTATGCCTCCCCAGCATGCACACTGTCCCTTTCACAACTGGCAGTGAATGACCCAACTTTCTATGAGGCAGCAGCAGGGCTGCAAGTTTTAAATTAAAAAAAAAAAAAAAAGCCCTAGCACACTTCCCAGTCCCTAAGTTCTGATGTCTGAGTATGCCATGGGGCATCCCAGGTGGGATGGGAGCTGTGGATGTGTGCTTCAGGTAGCCATCAGCACCAAGGTACAAATCTGCAGGATGTGGGTATGGGAAGTGCCTGCCCAGGTCTGCTTCTGCTGCTTCAGTGTTGACTAGGCATACTAAAAACTTCACTGTGGTAAGGAATGTCCTCTCTTCTCACCATTTTGGTACATTTGTGCAGCCTCTCTGGGTTTGTATGATGCATGTCTGAAAAGGAAACAGGAAGGAGCTGCAAATGGAAATTTCAAGCTGTCAGCAACAGAGCAAACCCCAACTAACTTCCCATAGCTTAGGTGTAAAACTCAGGCTGTGCACTTCAGCTTCAAGTGACAGAAGATGCTGAATTTTACACAGAGTCTTCTGAGATCAGCAAGTGCTGGAGATGAAAGAAGTGACTTTGTCTTGGTTGTATCTGCCCCAGAAGAGGGCCGAGGTTCCAGCATCTCTTGGCACAGCTCTACCTGTTGCCTGTGAGGCCTCTTTGAGATGCTGTTCCTTAGGCTGACCACCCTATTTTGTTTGGAGGTGGCTGTGGGAGAGGAGCTTGCTGTGTATAAAAGCTCTGCTGTGCCGCTTGCTGATGGGGGAGAGAACACTCCCTGGTCTGTTTTGCTAACAACATAAATCACAGTGTCACATATGTCTTTGGCTTCACTAGAATTGTACCAGTGAGTTTTAGCCCATGGCTGTATAATGCATGTCCAGCTGCCATGAAAATGCATGTGAATAGAACAGGAGAAAAGATCTATGATATGAGAGTCTAATACCTGTACTGCCAAATATTTCTGTGTGTACACCATCACTCCACTCCAGAACTGGTCACCACAAACAGTGCATGGAAGAGTAAAGAATTTATTCTGATCTCCAGTTAATCAGTTTCTCACCCAAGGACTGATGAGTGTGTGACCTTTTTCTAGGAAAGAGCCACTCCCACCAGCTATATAATTTCACAAATCCACAAAACAAACAAGTTGCCATTCTGCAAAACCCTCATACCTATGGAATTCTCATTTCCTGCAAGGTGTGGATTTCAGGTGAGCAGTGCTGGATTCTCGGATTACTTTGCTAGGCTGAAGGAGCATACACTATACATGTGTATCTGTAAGTTGATATGAATCCAACTGAGACAAAAAAAAATTAGCAGTGAAATTGTGCAAGTTTTTCAAACTTACAGTGTCCCACGTATGTGGTTGTTGTGCTGGTCTGCATTCATACAGGTAAGGGCTTCCTTCCATATAAGTGTGAGGATGAGTGAAAATGTGATTATCCCATAGTACTGACAGATTAAAAACATTATTTTCTAGAGCTGTGAACTCTAGACTGGGTAGAATGGACAGAAAGAGGATCATTTTCCTTGAAAAGACTGGGTAGCTGAATAAGGATTCTTTTAATAGGATGAAAGTAAGAGAGCAAGGGGTGTGGATCATCAATGCTTCACAGCTGGAAAAAAGAGCGTGAGCATTTTCGGTCCATGGGGAGATGAATGGAGACAGAAAGCAAGTCCAGAATATGTGAAGGTAGAATCTTCATAAGGCCTTGCTGCAGGGCTTGTTTTCTGTGCTAGTGGTTTGGGGAACTGGTAAAACTGGACTGGGAGATTAAAGGCTGTAATCCCAATTCATCGTTTATAGCCTGCTCGTGTCCAGGCAGACATGTCCATCCCAGATACAGTGAACTGCTGCATTTCACAATCATGGGAAGGGCTTCCCAGCTGCACGATCCGAGCGTTTTGAAGTGACACATGGTGCATTATATTAACTTCGTTCAGACAACCAGCTTTAAACATCTGAATCTGATTTCTTGATGCTAATTCCTCTTGCTCAATCTTTATTTCAGCTGTGTGGAATTCTCAGACCTTTCTGACCCTGACTTATCATTTCCTGATGTTTTATTGCTAAGTCACTGAGGTTTCAGAGAGGCTGATGTCTCTAAAATGTGCACACCTTTGATTGTACGCATGGTTGGCGTGTCAGAGCAAGCTTTTCATACGCTCTGTATATATCACTGTCTGCAGTGCTGTGTGCTCTGCATTTGCACCATTTGGTGTGCTTATCTGCATGCCCCATTAGTGCAGTCCTCCTTAAAATGTGGTTGTTATTTAAGGCTTTTCAAAAGCTCAGCCTCTGCACAGTACAAAATTTGATCTGAGCCTACGTCCGCTCTTGTCACTCAAGTACAGGTTCCATCTGTTCCCCTTTTCCTTTCCCGTTGCTGCTTGCCACATCCAGACCACATGCTGCTTATACATTGTACAATAGACATTTCTGCACACACACTTCTGAAAATGTGGCTCTTAGCGCTTTATTGTTCACATGTGTCTTGTTGCTTAAGGCAAGTTTTATCAGTAACAATTTTGTTGTTTACTGACACATAGAATAAAATGAGTACTGTTAAAATGTGGCTGGAGGAGAGTAAAAAGACCTTTGATACACCAATTACACAATTTCTACCAGCTTTCTGATCGCTCTCCCCTGTCACCACTTCCCCAAATTCTGTAGTTACCCAAGAATAAAGCAAGATCCTAACATCACTCACAGTAAGGGCCACTCCACTCTGCATGAGGCTGCTCCATGTTGGTAAAGATTCACCAGCACCTCCCCTGCTCCTGTGTCTCGTGAGGAGAAAAGACACCTCCCTCCTCTGGTGAAGGGGACCTTCTAGCACTCCCTTCCAGCAAGGCAGCTCTGGCTTCTGCTTTAGGTCTCTTTTACAGGTCCCCCATGGTACCTTGCAAAATGGCTACATTCTTCCATTTGGGGAAAGAAAATTCCCTACAGGAACTAGTTCCAGAAGTGAAATCAGAGCTAGGAAAGCCTATGAAGACGCTTCACTTGCAGGAGCTGAGCTGAGCTCTAGCAGCTCCCCCAGTGTGCAGACTGGAGCAGACCCAGAGGTATGCAATGACAAGGGAATTAACACAGGCAGATTCCCTGGGAGCCTTCTCAGGCCTTTCCCATCACACCTGGCTCCAGACATGTGGTGAGACTGGAGTATCTGCAAACAGATCACACTGCATGCAACTCCCAGTAATGTTCCTGGGTGTCTGCAGCAGGGATGGCACACAGCCCAATGCACTGGGTTATTGCCACCCAGGGATTTCCCACACCAGGAAAATCCCCAACTGCCCAAAACCTCTGGTTTCCCACCTGGAGAAACCTAAGACCTGCCTATGGCAATGATAATTTCTCTTACTGGGGAAGACCACAAATGGTAGGAATAGAGCTGGTTTCTATCTGATGAAAGCTCACCTGCCAAAGACAGCGTGTGCTTCTGACACCGGCACAGTCCCCTATGAGCAGCCACACAGCTCCGCTTGCATCCTGCACGTGCAACCAGACGCTGAAAAAAACCTCAGGACAGGATCATAAAGAGCCTTTCCTGACCATGGACTACATCCATGGCTCATAGGGTGTCTCATGGCTACTGTTCCACCCTGTGGCTTCCATCCCACCCAGTCCCCTCTGCAGATCAGCAAAAGCGGTGAGGAGACCCAAGGTCTCTTTTCCCTCAGAAGGGGTGGGCAGGAAGAGCCAACTTTTGTTTGCACCAAAATACTCATCATTTTCAGATACAATTCACTGAATATTTTGTGTACCGCCCTGTACCAAATTTGAGGTCATCCATTGGAGGGGAAGCATGAAGGATACAAAAGAAAAGAATGGAGCAGAGCTCTTGGCAAGCTGTGGTAAATTTGAAAGGAGGCAGGTAGGAACACAAATGAAGCTAGTGCTTAAAAGAGTTATTCAGGAGAAACAAGGGCTTTAAGTGACATTTGAGTACGGGAAAGAAATCAGTATCCGTGGTTTCCACTGGTGTTCAGAGTGCTAAAAGCAGAAGTGGTTGCTAAAGTCTAAACAGGAATGTGAGGTTGAGCTCTTAGCTTCCTCCCAAATTGTATGATTTACAGGCTCACTTGATTTACAGGCTCACGTGCAGAAGAGGTCTTATTTTGCAGAACTTCAGGCCTTTTTGAAACAAATTGCTTGATGAGCAGTGGAACTAATGGCTCTTGGTTTCCTGAGGGTCTCTGGCCACTGCTTCATTCTCACCTCCCTTTTCTCCTCTCCTCCTAAAAAAAAATGGCTGCAATGAGAGCCACTCTTCCCTCATTATGTGCTCCAAGACCCTTTCCTGGGCTGGAGCCAGGCCCATATATGCTGGCTGATCAGCTAATGCTTACATGGCCAGCCTGCATGCGCATAGTCACTAGCCAGGTGACTGCATTTCTTTAGCTGAGGTCCCTGCCCCTCACACAGCAATCAGTTTGCACAAAATTTAGAGAGGAAATCAGTAGCTGTTGAAATTTCTACCTTTCAGTCCTGTGTGAAATTAGGTACAAATTATTGATGGAGCTGGACAGATAGATGGAATCTGAGCTAAAAAGGTTCCGTTGTATCGGCTTTGGATGCACATATAGGATATTAGTCCAGGTTCTGGAATTAATTTCTCTCTCTCTTTCTCTCTCTCTTTTCCAGCTATTTTTAACCTGGATGTGTTCTGTGATATGTTTCCCACACAGCACAGAAACTGGCACAGCTGAGGGGTGAGTGAGTGGTGGGAGAGGGGAAATCAGGGGATGCTTATGTTGGTGCTGCTGCTGAAAGAAGTGCTCATCAAATGATAGCCTCTCAGATCTGTGTAACGTGGAGTCCCACACCTCCCCACAGAAAAATTGTTACTCTAAATATATTCACGGTCTTAAAGTGCTCAGATACAGGGCAAAAAGAGCTAGAGGAATTAAGGGAAACTCTAAAAATAACCAGCAGAAACAGCAGCCAGTTTTGAAATGTAATGTTTTCTGTCATGGCTTAACATCTTGGTACTGCCCACATTCTTGTGTGTACATCTCAAGACATCCCTTGCACAGGATCTCATAAAGAAAATCCTGTTTGTGGCAGCTCAGACTCTGAGCTGTGTGCACAGAGTGCACAAAGTGCACATCAACTCAGAAAACCTTTATCTGACTTACTTACTTACTTACTTGCAAAACCTCGAGCTTGAAAGAACAGAGGTTTCATATAGAAAAACATAGGAAAAAGCTTCTTGAGCATTAATTTACAAAATGAGACCTCTAAATGTGAAGCATTTCTTCAGTTAACTATAGATAATTATAATGTGCGAGATCTGCTTTTCCCCCCATGTTCTGTTTAACACTGTTTGTTAGACATGAAAGGAAAAGAGGATTAAAAGGGAGAGATGGTATTGTAAACAACCCTTCAGGGGAGGTGGGAAAACAACAGTAACTCTCTCAAACAGAACACAAAGATGCCCTTAGGAAAAGGTTTTCAGTGTCCTGCATTTGAAAGTTAATGAGTAAATTGATGTCAAATATTGCTTTAAGGACTGACAGTGCCATCTTTAAGATCTCAAGCATGTACCACAACTGAGAAGAGACAAAGGGAATTTTTAATGGGCAATAAATGAATTAATATTTTTTGATGCAAAGCTACAAGCAGGTTAGTTCTCATGGGATGTGGGTTTGGTCTGTACTTCCTGGCACTGTGACTTTATTTTTTTTCATTTGCTTTACACTGTCTTTTGATGAAGCACTGATTTTTCTTTTAAAAAGGAAAAAAAAAGTGGGCTTAGTAAATAATCCTCCTTCGAGTTACAGTAAGTCCCTTGAGGAGTACAGAGTTGGCTGGTTTGGGGGTTGTGTAGGCACGTGCCAGACCATCTGCCCACTATCCTGTTATGCCTCGCCTCATACCAAGCTCAGGTTGCTTGGTCATCTCTGCCCCTGCAGAGATGTTGCCAGACCACCTTGTACAGATGCCTCCTTCACCCAGAGCTACCTGCCAAAAATGTTTTAAGACCCTACTGATGTCTTCCCTACCTTTTACCCACTCAGGGATCCCAAAACCGTAACACCTATTCCCGATTGCCTCTTACTTATCCTCACACCTCAGAAATGCACAGGCCACTTCACAAGCCTTTCCTACTCCCCATTTCTCAAAAAACTCCTTTGCCATCACAACATTGAGACAGATCTACTTACACTGCCATAAGTTGCCAGCCTAAAAAAAAAAAAAAAGACGAAAGAATCAGCTCCTCAAGTTTAGACAAACAGACACAAGGGAGCACATGCTCAGCCTTGAGGGAGTGCATCAATAACACCTCCACCATCATTGCTGCTCTCTGGCTCACTTAACCTATTCCCAAGGGTCAGCCACTACTTTCCAGTACTTTATCCACAGAAAAGTTAGTTTAACTTTTCTGCTCAGCTGCTATGTTCTAGCTCTTCCAGAGCAACTAAAACCCCAGTCTGCTCACACTTTCATGCCAGACCCTGCCTCTCAGAGCTATGGGTTGTACTGCTCCTTGAAAACCTCCCAGCACTCAGCCTCTCTGCAAGAGACATCCTGACCTAGTGCAGCATCTGCCCTCTCTGCAGGAGAGGTGCCTGTGCTCCAGCACAGATCACATGACTCCCTTGTCCTTGCAAGCTCGAGTGCTTCAGTACTTGGACAGAGAGACAGGCTTGGCTCCTCTGTGTCATCTGCCTCTCAGGGCATTTTTCAATACATTCCCTGTCTCCTCCCTCTCATTAGCTTCTGGGTTAGTCTCAAGCTTATCCCTATCTAAATGACAGGCTGCCAAACAGGCACATAAGCTTTCACTTGGCTTGTCCAGGGAATGCAGCTTTGATCTGCTAAGAATATAACTCTTAGCAGTTCTCCTGCCCCATCAGAGATGACAACCCATGGAATCTGCTCTGCTGTGCTTTCTCTCTCCCCTTTAGAAGTCCCCACCAGCAAGGATGCTAGCTTTACACTATCCAAAAGCAAGAACCGTGCTGATCACACCTTTCATACACAGGTACATACTCAGACATACATACACATGCTGGCTCTTCTGCATCCTGTCCTGCTTCTGAGCAACTGGAGCATGAAAGTAGAGAAGCAAGAGGATACTGAGGTGCTCTATGTGTTTATGGGAGAGAGACTGCTTGAACCAAGTGGCTGTGTTCTGTGTAGTCCCTGGTAACTGGCACAAGGCTCTAGTCAAGCTCGTTGTGACCCTCTTTGGAAAAACTGGAGTTCAGCTTCCATCTGGCTGATATAGTTGGTATTGTGAAGAAACCAGAAATACAAGTCCTGCTCAAGAGCTAAGCTGTGCCTCGGGCAAGAATATGAACACAGGCTTCTCCCTCCAAATTACAGTGAAAAAATCAGTTATTCTCAGAACAGCCCTGGGTGGCAAAGCCTTGCTTGCTGAGATACATGAAGTGGGTACACCTAAGGGCGATGATGTGAGACTGGGGACAGCTGGGGCAGGGAAACACAAACCCATTTGGATAAAGGGTTTCCCCACAGTGCAGAACCAAAGAAGCGTTTCAGCACCATGCTTTTCCTAGGCACAAGTCAAATCATCTTGATGCCTCATTGGATTTGACTCACCAAGAACAGCATCACGTTCAGCACCAGGTGAAGCACAGAGGAATTGCATGGGCAAGTGTTTGCAGAGATGCAGATGGAAAAGGTGGGTGCTCCAATATTATCATGGCAAGCATGGAAGAAAAAGTTTGAAGAGAGCTAGGAAAAAACCTCAAATTCTCCTTACCATGCATGAGATCAATTGGTACAGCAAGGTTAAGTCTGGGTCTTTTCAGTGGGAGGAGGAAACCTCTCAAGCTGAAAACTGTGCTCCCATTCCCTGTCCTCATCCAATGCCCAAAGACTAATGCCAAGCATCAATATCGTGTGAAACACAAACCCTAGTACATATCATGTAAAAATCCTTAAATTCTAGCAAATTCCATCACACTCCAGGGAATGTCCAGTTCCCCAGCTTGTTTTCTGCTCCTTCTGTGCCTTGATTCATGCTAGACATGGATTTAGTCTTTAAAAAAAGACACTTGGACTGAACAAAACAGTCCTTTTACTGAAAAACCTGTCCTGAAAAAAACACGGTCCTGAAAAACCACACTCCAACATCCCTTCCCTCCTACTCCCGTGCTGCAAGTGCAGTGCTGGGCATAAGTCACCTCTCCAAATGCAGGTGTCAAACTCATCAAAGGAAAACCAAACAAACTCCTGGGACTCCAGTTAGCGAACTGACTGAATCTGCACTGATTGTAAAGTGCAAGCTACACTCCAGAACTCACTGACACCTCTCTGAAATCCCGAGGATGCACAGTTGGAAACCCAACACCAGACCTATAACGTGCTGTAGAAAAATAACAGCTGCTGTAAGGTCCCAAGTCTTGCCATAGCAGGGACCCTTTGGCAGATATTTCAGAGTCAACTCATCTAGACCCCTAACACTATTCCCATGCAGTACTGGTGTGTATTTTAACTTGGACAGTGCCCAATCTGCATCGTTAGTGTTTTCCACAAAAAAATGCCTGGTTGGTAAACTTCCAAGAAGTTCTATTTTAGATTCAATGAAGAATAGCAGCTTTCCATGGAACTTACCTTTCTTCTTTCCTCTTCTCTTTCCCCTCACCCCAAAATAAGATTCCTAAAAGACCCATAAATTTTCATTTGGAAATGCTACCTGGGGTGCGTCATGGATGTCAGAGTTCATTAGTTCTGTCCTTCAGGCAGTGGTATAGTTTCATTACAAGTCCTTTTGTACCTTGAAAAAATACTTGGGAGAGCAAGGAAGGTGAAGATTACAGTGTCCCATCTTTACCCTTTCACTGAACTGCTTTTCCCTCCTCTTTGAGAGAGTGCAATAGAGTCTCTGCTGTTGACTTCTGAAAATTCACAATTATTAACACTGTGCTGCTCCTCCTATGGTGTGTATGAGTGTATGGTCACTCATCACCATGAAGGATGAGGAGCAGAATCACAGCTGTGGAGAAGCCATCCCTCCATGGTCAGAATACAGATCTGCTGACGTGTGACTGCCTCAGAGCAGGAGATACACACAGATCCTACCGGAAACCTCTTATTCTCCTGCATCCAGGCTCCCCTACTTCTGCATAAGAGTTGTCCCACAGCCTGCAAACCATGTCCTAAGTAGCTAAAATTTGCAGGAGCATGCCATCTCCTTATCAGCTCCCACTTTGTGGTACATTTCTATACTTGTTTTGTCCCATACTATGTCTCCATAGATCTCATCCAGCAAGAGCTGAGCTCCTTCCAAGTGTAATGATCCTCACTTGTTCACTCCCTCACAAACAGAAATCACTTTGGCCAAAAGCCAGGATTGCAAAAAGGGCCAGGCACATATACAGGCAGCTTAAAAACACCTCAGCTTTGGGAAATCCTGCTGGGCTGTAAAAGCTGCCACAAACCCAAATCATATCAAGCAAGGCCTGTCTGATAATTCTTTGGCTCAATCCCCAAAATGGCTAAACTGCTTTTCCATACAAAGTATTTCCAGGTGGGTTATTAGGTCCTGTATCCCTTCCATGTTGTATTCTCTCATGGTTGAAAAAGACATTCCTTAGAACAAGCTATTTTTAAAAGAAAAGAAAATATTCCCCTTTATATTTCTGGCTCCTCTAAACCAGAAGGACACTTTGCAAGACACAAACTGTTCCCACTGAGTAGCACATGGGCCTTATCTGCCCACAGTGTCTGTGCCAGTTCAGGACTTTCTACTGGGGATATAATTTACATTTTCACAAGGAGACTGATGCTGGTAGAAGTACCAGTGTGAACAGTTTTGCAAGTATGAAGGGTCATGCTCTGTTAAATCTAGTTTCACTTCCTGTATTTTTATAGCAGCATCACTGCAGCCACATTTGAGTCTACGCTGCTTTAATTGTACCAGAGGAGTTAAAAGGAAAGAACTGAGCCAAGCGTGCCCCACAGCTGGTTGCTGGCTGAGCTGTGTGAGTCGCAGTGTGAGGAGGCAGAAGCCTGGCTCCACGCAGCTCTCCCAGCTTCAGGTAGGCACACTTGGGCTGTTTTACATGTGTGCACACCAGATCCATCAGTAAAGCTATGCTGAAATAGCTGCACCTATATAAAGCCCTCATGCTGCAAGACAGCAAAGCTTTGGGAGGGCTGGTTTGCTGCACTCCCTGTGGTGGATGGAGCAGGCCGTGACTGACCTGCTGTGACTTTGGCCCATTGCAAAAATCTATGTCCAATGTGAACAGGATCATTGGAAACCAACCACAAGTGTGAGACCTGTAGATCTGTAACCGGATACTGCATGACAGAAGTAGGTAAAGAAAAGACAGGGTTTTCATTTGAAAACTGTAAAGAAAAAAATAACAAACGTGGTTTGTTGGTTGATTTGAGTCTCTGGGGTCTCTGAAGAGAGGTGGAGACAGAACAGTATGAAACCCAGAGGTTTCTGTGAGTTAAAACAAACTGTTTCACTTTGAGACGCTTGCGGACAAGATGATCTGGACATGTGTCTTTAGAAAAAAAATACCCCACACTGACCAGCAATATCTGGCCAGGCAATTGCCAGGGTCTGACCGAGCTGCGGGTGAGAGGCCTGTCCCCAGGGCGGGCTGCTGCGACACACGGTGCCAGCCAGCATTTCTCAGCGCTGCTGAAGAGGCAAGTCTCGGTGGGAGCCCTGTCAGCTGAGTGCCGCCTCGCCGGGCCTGTGCTCCGGGCGGCAGGCAGGTCCGGAGGGCTGCAGCGCTGCAGGCAGGTCCGGAGGGCTGCAGCGCTGCAGGCAGGTCCGGCGCTCGGGCTGCAGCGCTGCAGGCAGGCCCGCGGCACCGCCATGACTCAGGCTCCCGGGCGCGCAGCTGCCCTGCACGGCCTTCCTCGCCGCGGCCTCCCCGGGCCGCGATCCTGATATCGCCCACTCTGGATACCGTCATCTTTTTCCAAAGACAGCGCTGCCAAGCACTGCTGCCAGCGGCTCACGGCTGTGCCAGGCACTCGGCCAAAGCTCCTGCCCTTAGCCCACGGCAGCCCGGCTCGGTCGATGAGTCCTAGTGAGACAGCGTGAGGGCTCCTCTGGGCTGCACAACAACCTGGGAGTCCTGGAAAAACGGCGGCATTACCAGCCTGGCAGAGCCTGGAGAGAGCCCCGTGCTCTTGAGGGAGAGCAAAACAAGGCAGGAGCTGTTGCAAACACTTTCTGTTTCCTCCCCGTGAATAGTAGAAAGCCCCACCCAAATGTCACTCCTCACTCCCACTTTATGTTAAAAAACAAACACTATCAAAAAAAAAAAAAAAAAGTCAACATTTGCTACTGCATGTTGTCCTTGCTTCCATGTGACCCAGGCATGTGATTAAGTTGTTGATACTTGTTTTTTATAGGATCAAATTCATAGCTGCTGTAGAAGCCTGTGTAACTTGTCAGAGCAATTCTCTATCCTGGCAAGTTGCACAAGCTGAGGAGCTTCTGTCTGCCACAGGGTATCCTGCCTATCTCAGCCTTCTCCCTACACGTGTGGCTCCCTCTCTCCATCCCGTTGCAAAGCCACCAGCTGTATACATTTTTAGGAAAATAGGCAAAATCTCTCTTAGCTGCACTGAAAATCTTGGTGAGAGGTCTTCACCTCATGGTAAGTCAGTATTTTCTTCGAGCATTTCTTCCTCTTGGAAGTGCTGCTTAAATATAAGAGAAGGATAAGACTCCACCAAAAAAAAAAAAAAAAGAAAAAGAAAAAAAGAAAAAAAAAGAAAAGAAAAGAAAAGGCCCAGCTTGCCAGCCCGCTGCACACTCTGTGTTTGGTTTCCGCTTGCAGCCTGCACAGCCCTGCCTGTGTGGATCTGTTGAGTCATGTTGCATGGCTGGATGGGATGGGGCTGTTTGCTTCAAGCCTGCTTTTTGTTCCCAGCTCTCCTGAACCATCAAGTGTTACCCATGCTAGGGAGCCACTGTGTTGCCATCAGGCCCCCTTCCCTCCTTAGTAGGCAGGAACTCTGGGGGATCAAGGGGGCCATGCAGAACCTGTACAGGGAAAACATGGGGACACCCTTTTCCTCAGGGGGTAGAAATAACCATGGCCCTGCTTGTGGTGTCTCTCTGTGACCAGTGTGCAATGCACTGGGTCACATCAGCCCAGCAGCCACTTCTCAGGTCTCAGTAGTCCCTATGAATAATGGGGGGAGCCTCTGCATCTGTGACTGCCTTTGAGCAAGCCTCTGATACCTACACAGGGCTCTGGAGTTGGCCGGGGACCAGGCCAGCACCTGATCTGAGGTGTATTTATGAACCTGGAGTCCAGCCACAGGTCCATGGTTACACAGAGGCACGAGTACGAACCAGTGCTGCACTGTTGCTCCTCAGCGCCCTGTCAGGGGAGCACTGGGGTGTGAAATGCCTGTGTCTTACCTCAGCGTTAATTCCTGAGTACCACAGAATCATGGGATGTGTCAGGCTGGAAGGAACCACAGTGGAGCATCTGGTCCAACTCCCTGCTCAAGCAGGGCCATCCTAGAGCGCATGGCACAGGATTGTGTTAGACACCTCTCTGGGTGTATTGAGGCAGAAGACACAAGTGTCAACCTTAGAGATCTCCCCAGTTTGCCTCAAATCCACGTGTGCTTCCAACTGATGCAACACACTCTTCTTGGGATTTGCTTTTAATTACAAATGAGCTTTTTGTTCACAGTAGTAGGCACCTACCTTTCCTTATGGGCTTTAACTGCTTACAAAGTTGTTCCTGCAGCAGTGGTGTCCCCTCCAGTCTTTCTGCAGGGCTCACTGGTGTTAAATTGTTGTAGATGCTTCTACCAGCAGCCATCGCCAAACAATGGAGACACTGGATGTTTTTTTAAGCAGCAATCAGGTGTAACAGTCATATAATCTCCCCCATACAGAAAAACATTCTTTTTTTCTATGGGTGTCTTGTTTTGTTTCTGTCAAACATAAAGCCTCAAGGCAGCGCTGGAAACATCCTTGCTTTTCCCCTTTCCCAATGTTTCCCTTCTTCTGTACTTTGCCATTCTATTTCCCTCTTGTTGGAAAGGTGAATCTTTGAACATAACAATTTATTATCCCCTCATTTCATAACAGCTGGATTTGAATTAGAAACTCACAATCTCTAAAACTCATTGAAAACTCTTTGAGTTGCCCCATTCTTTGGGGAAAAAATTGTGATGTTAGTGTTCTTCTGTTTGAAAAAAAATATTTGGAAAAGGCACATTGCTTTTAATGGAAGTTCAGACTGTCAGAACCAGGAAATTTTAGGCTTTCTGTGCTGAAGTAAGAAATCATAAAATTGATAACTTTGTTTGGGTTGGAAAAGACCTTCAAAGATCATCTGGTCCACTCCCACTTCTGTGGAAGGGACATTGTTCAACTGGATCATCCGACCTGTCTTTTAACATTTCCAGTGATGGACATCCACTTTACTGGGCAAGCTGTGCTGTTTGGATGTCAGTCAGCATATATCATATCCCCAAAATATGTTTATTTCTAGATTTTTTAGTTTTTTGGTATTCTGGTCTTCTTGATCATGGCTTGTGTGAGCACCTAGTTGCTTCTCTGGGCTCTCTCCTGTGGCACGCTAGTCTGAAATTCCTTCTCTCCTAAGGAACTCAGGCACTTCATGTCTGGTTTGCATCAGACCTCTTGTGTCTCTGACATGGGCTGAGGTCTCTGTGCACTACTGGTTTCTTTTTGCTGAACAGAAGCATCTAAATTTAAAAAAAAATTTATTCCCATGGCTGGAGAAGGTTCTCTTTTGCAAGATCACCAAACCATCAGCATGGAGATGCCAATTATCCATAGGTCCCTAAGCAATTAGTTGAATGGAGTTGAGTGTGTGGTATTCAGGAGCAGTCAGTATAATTTTTCTGTTTTTTTTCAGATCAGTATAGATTGTTGTTTCTTGTTAAAAATTACTTTCTGATATTAACAACCCCCTTTCTTCTCAGAACTCTCTTTTTTTCCTTAGTGATGCCAGCAGGAAATCCATTTCTGATGGCAGATATTTATAGGAGTAATAGACCTTCAGTTTTCCAGATTTTAACTGAAATGTCTACTTTGCATTTCAAAAAAAAAAAAAAAGAGTCTGAAATACTTTGAGAAGGTCTGCCATTTTCTGAGAAACTCTATTAAAAATTAATTTTCAGTTCCTTCCTTTTCTCCCTGCCAATATTCTCTGGCAGGTGGGTGTTTTTTCTGGCCAGGAGGGGGGCTAATCCACATCTGTTTTCTTCTTAGCCTGGCAAGGCCTATAGGTCCGAGATTGCTCTGGTACTTGTGCTGCTGCTGAGGGCAATAGGCTGAAGCTCTTCACAAAAAACAGTTCAGCTGCTTTCATTCTCCCAAATCAACAGCTACTTGCCAAAACAGAGAGGAGTATTTTTGCCAGTCTCAGATCTCTCTTATTTCCCCATGAAAAGTTACACAGACTTCTGTGTCAGCCAGGGGAGAAGCATCAGCTCTCCTCAGCGGTCATCACAATTAACTTGAAGCTGTGAGCCAGAGCTGCATTTCATGAGCCCAGAGCTTTCCCATGCAGGAGCTTTAGCCTTAGTGAGAGGTGCCACATTAGAGATGAGCTTCCAGACTCCCAACAGCAAGTCTGTTGCAATAACTCTGTTGATCAAATAAAGTTTCTGTTCACAGCACAGAGCCAAAAACTGTTTTTGATTGCAGCCTTGAGGGGTATTTCTTGGCTCATAGTCAATGTTTTAAGCAATGTGCTGCTCTACAAGTCATTACCAATGTTTGAAATCTCTTCCTTCTTACTGTTATCCTCAGAGATGTGGAATGAAGACTATTTACCTTTCCCTCATAGTTCATTATGATTATTAAGCCAGGTATGAGGATTTGTGCATGAGAGTTGAATATAGCAGGCCTGTTCTGGCTGTGATATTATTTTCAGAAGAAGCGAGTATATTCAGAAATATCGCCAAGTTTTTCTTTTTTCTTCACCTAACTGTATTTGTGTACAAAGATTTCAAGATTTCACAATACCATGCTGTATATGCACTCTGTGCTGAAAGCAGTAATTACAAGGTTTCTCACTGCCACATTACCTAGACACTTAAACAAGTCACTTCATTAATAATCTGCTGCCTGTACCTTCAGATTCCAGTGTCTGGTCTCACCACTGTTTGTTCTCTCAGCTGCCTTTCCACATCCCCCCCTCCCCCACTGAATTTAAAGCTATTTTGGGTGCCCCACCTGCCCCCTTGGGTCCTACCAGCTCCTGTGAAACAGATCCTGAGGTCATCTCAGAGAAGTGAGGAGTAACTGAGGTCCCAGCACAGATGGGGGGATGTGAGCACTTGCAGATGTGTCCACACCACACCCACAGCAGCTGTTTCCAGCTGGAACCACCATGTGATGCTGTGCAGTGCCATGCAAGGGAGCTGTGGGGATAGGAAGGGGTGTATATCTGCATTGGCACTGGGTTACACAGCAGCAAAAGAGCAAAGCTTGTTCAGCCAGGCTTTGATCAACCTGGCTATGCTGATTCTAGCCCTGAGGGCACCTTGAGCTTTGCAGACCACCTTCACTTGGTGCAGTGGAGGTGTCTCCTGAAGTCCTTCATGGCTTTCTAGCTACACGATTGAGCCCTGTTTTCAAACAGGCTCATATACACGAGACTTCCACACATTAACAATTACGTTCAGGCCATGCCAAAATCTCTTTGGAAAATGCAAGTTGCTGTTATAAGTCACTGCAGACAGTGGGTGGCTTAATTGTCATATCTGAAGTCTGTGAGTAATATTTCTCTCAGCCCTTTTTCCAAGAATGGGGAGATGGCAGTGGTGAAGATCCTGCTGTTGATGGAACTGGGAACACAGAGAGCAAGCTGCAATGGGTACAGAGCCTGAACTGTCCTCTTCTTCCCTTTTAAATTTAGGCTTGACAGGTCACTGTGGAACAACCTGATATATTTGTTCTCTGGATGGAGAAAACTGAAATTTCTCAGGCTTTTTATTTTTCTCTTTTCATAAGCACTTCACCCATCCTTAAATAAAAATGAGATGTCTGCACAGACCATGAGCACTTTCACACTGTACAGTTTTCTCCTGAAAAGCAAATTTTTCCTGCTCTGAAGAATGTGGTTTTTTGCTGGACACATCAATTTGCACATTCTCATCATTGGCACTGTCCTTTATCTTCTGCTTCCAGGTCACAGTGGCACTGCATTGGAGTCTGCAGGAACAGGGACTGTTTCATGACTTGTTCATGTAGCACCTACAAAAATGAGGTTTTAATCCCAACACACATCTCTAGTCCATAAATACAATAAATTGGCATAATGAAAATGGATAACTGGGAGTGCATTTCATTGTGGAAATAGTACCTAATATGGGAATAATTCCTAACTCCTCAGGGTTCCAGTGCTCCTTTCTGCTTTGCTTTGAGCACTCAAAAGCATGCTCACCGTAAGATGGTTTGTGTTAAAAATGATGACATTTGCTTAATTAAATTTCAAAAATATCTAAGTGGCAGCCCTACTGGGCCAGAGTCAAGAACTTTTCCATGTTTTCTGGTGCTCAGGCAATGTTGGTGGTGACTACTAAGTTTTCAGTTTATATTCTCAACAATACATTGCTGATGGCAAATATGATCTGACTCTTTGGTCTGGAAGCCTTACCAATACAAATCTGTCTTTAAAACTTAGCTGTGCTACACTAGCCAAAAAGAAAACAATATTAACTTATAATTCTATAGATAGGTGGATGGCTTTTATTAATAATATAACCTGGTATTTTGGTAATGTTACAGTCCCCAAGAGCAAATGCACATAACCAGGATCATGCTGCATTGGACTCTCAGCAAGGAGCAAGACATACCTGCTCCGAAGCAGTTGACTGCAAGAAAAAATAGATGGATATAGGTAGAATCATGTAGGGGCAGGAGCAGGTATGGGTACAAGGCTCTGCTAGCAGAACTGAGCAATGGGTACAGTGTCTCATCTTGCATGGAGCTGTCACCAAGGTTAAGTCAACCTGTGTCAAAACAGTGTCCATGAAGAGAAAGAGACAGGTCATTGCCATGGAGGGCTCCCTTCTGAAGGGAGAAGAAGGCCCAATATGCTGGCTGGAACCACTTCTGAGGGAGGTCTGCTGCCTGTCTGGGACATGGGTTAAAGATGTGAAGAGAAAGGTTCTTACCCTCGGATTGTTCTCCACTATTAATTTTCAGGTAGGCAGAAATGAAGTTGCACCAGGAAGTCCAAAGGCAATCAGGAGACACTGCAGAGCTTTGGGACAATTGGTTAAGGGATCTGGACCACAGGCAGTGTTCTCCCTTATCCTACCAATTGCAGGGGATGATAAGGAAAGAAATAGGAACAGAGAACAGATCAATACCTGTCTCTGAGCCCGGTGTCACCCACAACATTTGGGGGATTTTGATCATGGGTCAGTTTACATGACAGCAGAGCTACTGGTGACAGATGGGGCACGCCTGTGTCAGAGGGGGAAAAGGATCTTTGCCCTGAATACTTGGAAAAATTTGTTTACCAAAGGGATTGTCAAGCATTGGAACAGGCTTCCTAGGAAAGTGGTGGAGTCACTGTTCCTGGAGGTATTTAAAAGACATGTGGCTGCAGCACTGAGGGACATGGTTTAGTGGTGCACTTGGAACTGCTGGATTAACAATTGGACCCAATGCTGTTATAACTCTTTTCCAACATAAATGACTCTATGACTGCATTCCCGCCTATCCACATGCCTTTAAAATCAATACTCAAGATCCTCTCGGTTGGTAGATCAGAACAGGGCTGTCTTTTAAGCAGTAGCAAATGTTCAGATACCAAAAATACCATGTAAAGTTGTGTGTACATACAAAATGTTGTCAGTTCCCGGCACATACCAGGTACTCCTCCAGCTCCAGAGCATGCATACAGCCCCATACATGTAGCAGCTCCCCCAGACCTCATGCCAGTCTCCCTGAAACTTGAAAATGCAGTACATGCATGTGTACTTTCTAGTGGCAGCACATTTCAGCAAGGTGCAGTGTTTGGTGCTGGTGCAGCTCTGAGGGAACTGTAGCTGCTCTGTATCATCTTTCACTGATGCCATCTTTGCCTTTGCTTCTGTCTCCATTCAATCTGTTTTAACTAGGTTCATCATAGCCACCACAATACTGCTGCTGCAGAGCTCCCCAGAATGTCTGGCCCTGTCAGTACCTGGCACAGTGAGCAGAGGTTGTAGGGCTGCTGTCTGCCACGAGGAGAACTAACAGAGCTGCTGGGACCAAGTCATCATGGGTTGAATACAGTTTGGGGTGAAAAGGCTAGCACAGGCACTCGGCTGCCAGAACACTCATGGGTGGAGAGGAGCCCTGAGGCAGCACTTTTGTGCCACGTCTTCACTTTGAGGTTTGCATCTGGCCTTAAGGGCATCTCAGAGTCCTGGGAGGCTTTGCGGGAGGCATTGGGGCTCTGTATGGGTGTGCTGTTGATACATTATGGAATTCAGAGGGCAAAAGCTTGGTCAAAGAAACAGCAATTAGTCTGGAGGTGCCTAAAACTGAAGAGAACAGATGGAACAAGTAAACCAGATGTATCCAACTGGACAAAACAAGTTGTATATAAACAGTCTTGAACTGTTTACAAAGTCCAAAAGAAAGAGGAATACAAAAGATTATTTTTCTGTCTGAGAGCAGAGGACACACGCTGGTTCTTTGTCCCTTCCACCATTGTTGGCCAGCTTGTTGCTGGTGATGACACAGTCTGTGCCTGTGGTGTTTTGGAGTGTGGAGCTCCCCATGTTACACAAGCGCTTCCATTGGTCACCCAGCCATTTCTGCAGTCTCTGCCAGATACATCAGGAGAAGTATAACAACTACAGGCACCCGCTCATTTGACTTCTTTCTCTTCTGCCCTTCTCCTTATATCAGAGCACCAAATCATCCCCTGGAGCAATCAGTCATTAACAAGGACCTTGCTACTGCCAGGGCTCTTCTCAAGCCACTGCAGTCAAGATGACTTCTGAGAAAGAGAAAGCAAGTTAGATTTTCATCTGCGGCAAAAAGGAAAAAATGACTGCTTTACAACTCTGTTTTCCTTTTTTTACCCCATACCCATGCAGGACAGCAGGGTAAGGCTGCAGCACTGCAGAGATGGCTTGTCAGAAGCTTGTCTGCCATGATGAGTAAATAAAAACTCATCAAATAGATCCCCTTTTCCCAAGAGAGGGGGAAGTTGGCAGAGGACATCCAGAGGATGCAAAGGGCTAGCAAACATGCAAAGACTGGAGCTGCATGGAGTTGCAGATCTCTGGCTAGAGAGAGAAATTGTTTCAGGCAGAGAGAGGATGCTTCATGATCCCTCTGTTAGCAGGAAAGGAGCCTGCTGAAGTGTCCATGGTGTTCATGAGTGGAAGCGGCAATAAAGTAACTGTGCCAGGATCCTCAAGTGAACAGAACCTGCTGCAAGGAGACATGGTCTGGGTTGGTTGATGACAAGTAGAATTCCCAGCAACAATTGCTTCCTGCCCTGAGATATCTCTTCTTCTACCATTTAGTTCTGAGTGAAGCAATTGGACTGTCAACACTCATGGGTAGACCGTGCTCACAGGACCACAAACCATGTTTCTGCAGCAAAGTGGAGCCTGGAGGTGGACACAACACACTGCTGCCTGTGGGAGAAGGAGGGGTAGAGGGGTACTAGGATTTCTTATCCTTTACTGCCAGCTTCTTGGAAAGAAGACTGCAGGACCAGATCCTTAGTTGGCATAAAAAGACACATATCCATGAAGCTGAAGAGTGTTTATTTCCTACACTAGGAAAAGAACAGAAGCACAAAAGTGCTGGTTGGAGGAGTCCTGTGAAGGCCGAAGGTCAATCCAGGCTCCTGCTTGGCACAGGACTATCACAAGTCAGCTTTGGCATTGTCTAGCCAAGTCTTGAAAGCCTCCAATGATGGAGAATGCAGTGTGTCCCTCTCTGGGACATGTTTTCTGCTAATGCTCATTCTCTTCTCCCAAGCTCCAGGCTGGGTTTGTTGCCCCTCATTTGTCCATCTGTTGCTTGCAGGATGGATTGGGGTCTGTCTGTCTGTCTCCTCCTGAGGGAAGCATGATTGGCAATAGGGTCCTGTTGGATCACTCCTCCATCTCCCTACCTCTGGACTAAATCCACCCAGCTTGCTCGGCCTCTGCTCCTAGCTTGTAGCAGCACAGTACATCACCGTTGGCATCTGTGGAACAGAGGCTTCCCTCTCCCTGCCAGCTACGTGCCTCCTCCTGCAGTCCGCCAGGCACTTTGTCCTGCTGGCAATGCCAGCACACGCTGGGCTCAAACAAGGTGGGACCTGTAATTATAGCAACATGAAAAGCAGTAGAGGTCTCATTCACTGCATGGAGATAGTACAGTAAGCAAACAGTTTTAAAATCCAATTTCATAGACACAGAGATTACATTAATCTCTTTTAATAGCTAAACAATTCAGTTTTCAAGACAGGACAAAGCATGGGATATTCTTGACAAAACTGGTGCTTCAAAGGTGCCTACATCAGATTTCCAATCGTAACTCCTAAGCTCCTAATGGTAGAACCGATTGTATCTTTTCATACAGTAGTGCTACAAAACTTGCTTTTAATCTCCTCTTTTTATAACATGCTGTAGCTGCCTGGGCTTGCCTGTGGGAAGCAAATGTCGATTGTCTTTGCCTTCAAATACCATATGAGGAAACTTACCCAGCCCTCACCAACTGATCTTGGGGGCCTGTGGAACAATAAAAGCCCAAGTTATCAAAGTATCTGTAAACCGGCTTCTGATTTCTAGCTGGAGTGCCTCCCTGAATCTGGACCCTTTGATTTAAGGTAGCTGCTTTCTTTCACCATGTCTCAACAGGCAGGAAAGAGCATAGCTTTAATTCCTGTTGGCTCAGTCACATTAGCTCAACATGACTGAAAACCCCTCTTCACCTCTAGAAATGCAAAAGTTAATATGGATCTACATTGGAATCTTCTGCCCTTGTAGTAAGTACCCTGTAATATACAGGAATGTTTCTATACTGGCAAAAATATTAGTGTAAAATGCTTTTCTTGGTGACACTGTTTTGCTTGGAGGACCCAAGTTATCTGTCCCAGGGAAGGAACTATTTCTTGAACTAGACTGCATGTTTTTAGAGAATTTTCAGGTCTTGTGGTCTAGCCATATCCATTTTGGGTTGATTTCTAGAGTTTGTGTTGTGATTTAGGGCTCTGACAAATGAGCTCTAACAAGTTATGGTGAGGTGACTGAAGAGGACCCACCCAGATGCTTTTACTGTTCTGCTGGCAAAGATTACAGGCCCTGCAGTGGAGCTGGCAGAAGACATTTGTCCAGGGCAGAGCTGCTCCAAATGGCATTTGAGTTGAAATCTCCAAGGAGGTGGGCTTAGACTAAACAGAAGACTGTGAACTAGACATACTGAGATGTTGTCCATAATGGTTTATGCTCACCTAGAACAGCTCTGCTTCTGTGCCTCAAGTCCTAACAGATCCTGCCCCATGTTCCTGTCCCTTCCTTTACACCAGAACTGGCAGTCATCTGATGCTAATACAAAATTATATAGAGACTTCAAGCCAGCCAGTTTTTGTTCTCATTCACCCAGAAGGTGTGGAGAGGACTGAAACGCCACCAACTTCTATCAGATTAATCATGATACCTGTTTCTCAGGTAGTGGTAAAAGTGTCCCTGGCTCTCAGTGCCACTCTGCCCTGTGGTCACAGAGTGATGTCAAGCAACAGCTGGTGACAGTGTCTTCATCTGCTCATTTGTTTTCCACCCAAATAATAATCTGGAGCCAGAGCCTTCCCCTGGCTCCTGCATGGCCAGCCAGCAAGGCTCTGCTACCAGGGAAGTCCCTTCTCCTTCAGTGCAACCTCTGTTCTGCTACAGGGGTAACCTGCGGTAGTGGTGGCCTGGCTGTCAAGAACAGAGCTGGCATGAGCAGTTGTCTCTTTCCCCTCCTGACTCAGAGGGTGTATGGCCAGAGACTGCCCTTGCACCCCCATGCAGCAGCAAGCAGGAACCACAGCAGGAGAGAGCCAGGACCGACTGACCTGAGCAGTATTTCCCAGCTAAATCACATGAGAGTTTTCCTCTCCCTAGCCCATTACTAACATGGCAAAAATCAGTGGGAAAATGCCTGGGCCTTAAATATACGATGAGCCTTTCCCCACCCATTACCACCTAACTGATAAGCTGCTCCAGGCTGTCTTGTTTATGTTTATGAGTCTTTAATACCTCATAGCATTTGCATTTGCCTTGAAGCTACAGGCAGCTATGTGCTGTAGCGTGCTGAATTTTCCTGCTGTAAGTACAAACAGATGTTTGAAGATCTGCTTTGAAGCAAACCTATGCCCTCTACATTCTCTCCCAAGACTCCTCAGGAACAGTATGCATCACTATATTCAGAGGAAAGCCTCAAAGGGCAGTGAGAGAGGAGACACAGGAATAGTTAGCAGTGGAACAGGAACACAGTCACATATCTATTGTATAAATCCTTCACAGCTTCGGATATCAGTGTGCATTAAAAAATTTGCAGGGCCTCATTCCTATAAACCAGCTGCTGCTGTATGCACATCTTTTAGGCTTGCCTAGCCTAAGGACAGACTCACTAGCCAGATCCTTGTTGCCCTCAAGAGCTATTTCCTGCAGCCTAAATAATTTCCCTGATACCAAAAATCTCAGGGTGAGCAGAAGTAGTAAAACCCGAGCAGTGTGCACAGATGGCTCTTGCTCACTTCCACTGCTTCTGCCAGCTGCTCTTAGGTGTGGAAAAGCTTCAGGAGGCGGACTCAAGTGACATTAAGTAATTTGACTCTCTCTCAAAAACTCAATTTAGAGTCAAAACCTATGAGATACCCCATGATACTTCATGTTGCATGCAAAATAATGGGGAAGCTTAAACAGCTTCTGCCTCAGGCAGCTCCCAGTTTATGTCAGAAAACAACAGAAAGCCTGAGAGGGAAAGGTAAGATGGCAGTGGTAAAAGCAGCCAAGATTGTGTGGTGATTGCCGTGTGGGAGGTTGCAGCCAGGACTCTCAAATGACTCAAACCAATGTGGTATGGTTTTGGTTTTATTTCTTCTTTTCTCACATTTTGGGGGAGAAGAGGGTGTGTCTGAAAGTTCAGATGCTAGCTTGGAACTTGAGTAATCTAACATTCAGGTATCTGCCTTGCCAGTGACTCCCTTGTGTATGCTGGTCCCATCCTTCTGCCTTTTGCCCCTCATTTTCCAAGGAAGAATGTGTTTCCATACCCCTGAGGTGTGTGAGATTAATACCTGTGAGGAATCTAGCTACAGTATGAGAGAGAGTCATATCAGGCCCTGAAGTGGTTTGGTCTGCATTACCTTTTTACTATAGGCAATGGACAGCAAAGGGGATCTTCAGAGCACTCTGTGTAGCTGACTTTCAAATGCAAAGCAATCTTTGACCTTAGCTTCACAGGGAGCTGATATTGTGCTGTAAATCTCTCTAATTCCCTCTGCAGAATGCTTTTTCTTAATTCTGCTTCATTTCATACCTCTCACATTTCTTGCTTAAACAAGAAAACTATTCATATCCTTATTTATAGAATTCTTTTTCATTTCCTAGTAACCACTCTTTTGTCTTGCCTAGTTCCATTTTATCTGATGCAGATTTTCCTCCCTTCCTCCTCCTCCTCATCCATGATCTTAGGGGATCCCAAAAGGACCTATCTGGGAGCCTGGAAGCTGCCTGCTGTACCCCTCCTTACCCAGCACCCCTGAAGTGGCCTGAGTGGAGAAAAGAGGCCATTCTGGGGGGACAGATGACTGCAGGGCCTTTCCCTGAGGATTACACTGGGTACATCAGTACTGTAGTTAACAAATCTTGTCAGAGGTAGTGGTTCCTGCAAGTCATGTACAGCAGATCTCCTTTAAGCAGCAATGAAATTTGTGTTGTTTTTGTTTGACATCTGCAACCTCAGGGGAAAGAAAGTGAGACCCTTGCCTTGTGTTTGCAGCTGAAAACTTATTAAGGACAGAAAAGAAGATGCACCTCTAGTTTTTTAATCTTCCGCATGTACAAACAGGGTTTTTTCAGTGTAAATTGAGAGGTGTAAAGCTCTGTGGGAGTGATCTCCTTCTAGGAATTTATTTCATGTCGCTGTGAGGGGCTCAGCAAGATAGGATGGGAAAAAAAAGAACGTGGCCCAAATCTCTAGATAACTGAAAAAGTGAAAGCGCCCAGTGAACGAATCCTCACATGAAATCTCCTATTTCTCAAAAAGAAAGGAAACCTTTCCCAGGGATCTGACACCTACTTGTTCTAGACTACAGCCAAGTGACACTAGGAAGTATGACCTCCCCAATCATAAGTCAAAACAAATAAATATTCTTGGGGTTTGCCTTTTTTTTGCTCAGTGCCAGTTTTTCTGTGCCCAGCATGAGTCTTATAATAAATTCTCCACAAACATGAGGCCAGGGAGGCAGCTCCCTGGCCCTGTCCCCTCCACAGTGGCTGACAAAACACAGAAGAGCTCAGACAGCCAATGACCCCACATCCCAGCAGGTTGGCACTCCATTTTTGACCTTGCTAGTTCTCAGTGCAGGGCTTGTCTTTGAAGGAGGGACTGTGTCCAGTTCCCTTTTAGAAAGGGCAGTTTTTTTAATTGTTCTTGTTTGAAAGAAAACATTGTGTTGGGGAGCAGTGAAAACAGAGAGCTGAATGCAGTCTGATGTGTGCTGTGGTGATGTGCTGAAGCTGGGCCATGGGTCCAGGAAGTTTTGCTCAATTCTGCACTGTGTGGTGGTAAGCTGCTCTCTACATTATTTTTCCTTTATCCTGGAGCTTCCTCCCAGGACCCTGCCAGTAACTTGATCTTGCTTTGATAAACCATCATGCAGACACGATGTGAAACTGTAGTCCTAATGACCTGTGTTATTTAAAAATCAAATGACACTTTCTCAAGAGAAAGTTCTTTAGTTCCAATGTTTTCCTAAGATAACTATACCAAGGCAGCATATTACCCTCCCCTGTAGTTTCATTTATTGCTCACTTTGTCTAAACTCCTGCATGCCATAGCACTGCATTATTTTGTCATGTTCCACCCCATCATTTCAAAATAGCTTCCCTGTTTGTTTAAAAGTACAGCAAAAGATTTAAAGACTTGAGGAAAGTGATGCCATATACTTTGTGTAATGATGTACAGCCTGCCAGCTCAATTTCACTGCCTTGTAGCACCAAATTTTGAAACTTTTTGCCTCTTCATCTCCCCTGTCTTCTGAGCTAGCAAGAGATAAACAGGAAAAAGGAGAGACACCTTCTGTTTGATATTGTCTGACTCTCAAGTCAGTTCAGGCTCTGATATTAATAACTTCCTGTTTTGCTGTAAGTCTTCTGATAAGTGAAAAGCCTCCATGCATGTTGACTTTTCATCCTGAACATAGGCAACTACATGACTGGTGTATTCCCAGCCCCTGGGCTACAAATTCCAGTTTGATGCTTACTTCCAGGCCAGAATTTTAGAGTTGGAATCCAAATCACTGAAAATTTAGATGCCTAAATGCACAGTTAGTTGCCAAAATACAAATGACCTGACTTGCTGACCCTGTAAGTGTCTTGGGACTTGAGAGGGCAGAATCTATACAAATCAGACCAATTTTATTTACAAACTCAAGTAAGGATCCTAATCTGAAATGCTGGACTATTGTTCATTGCTCAGGATGTGCTCAGAAGCTAGAAACAGAAAAGAGGATCTGCAAAATAATGTGGAGAAAGGTGCATTTGTGTAATATCACTTGTGCAAGATGCTTGTGAAATGTAGTATACGCTGTATTGTGTATTTTTCCACACATGCTTAAAATAGTAAGGCCTTTTCTTTTCCAATGATCTGTAGCAGGTTGAGCCTGGCTGGGTGCCAGGTGCCCACTAAGCTAATGGGACAGGGGAGACAATAAGATGGAGAGCAACCAGCAGGTGAAATAAGGCAGTTTTATTACAGTGAAAGAAAAGAAATAAGAGAGAACCTTTGCGTGCATAAGCGAAGGGAAAACTCAGTCTCTACTTCCCATCAGCAAGCAATGTTCAGACACCTCTGGGGAGCAGTGCTTCAGCATGGGTAATGGTTCCCTTCTATCAGTCCACAGGCCAGTTTGTAAGGGTGTTTGACTGCTCAGGAGTAAAGTCCCAGGCAATGGGAGATGATAACTGCCCTAGGAATCTGCTCAAATCCCTCCATGCACCTTTCCGCCCAGGAACTGGAAGCCTCAGGGCACATTTTAATAGCTCCTCACCTAAAGGTTTTTTCTCCTTTTCTAGAATGATGAAAAATTCCATGAATTCCATAGAATAACAGCGGTATTGGCTAATAATATTAACAGTATCAGACAGCTTATAAGGATTGGCAACAACCATGAAAGTCTGCAGTAAAAAAATCTTCCACATTCAACATACAATCTTTGTTTAGAACAAAAACAACTAAACTAAACAGAAAGAAAAGGAAAAAAAGTTGCCCACACGAGATCCAAAAATAACATCATCACAATACAGAACAAAAATGGAGAAACTACACAAAATCCACTCATAGACCCTTCACTACAATTCCTTCATTACACTGCAAATTCCCCACTATCATTCTACTTCATAACACGGTTTATTAATTGTTTTGCCCAATATTTCTCTCAATTAATATCCTTATCTCAAAGTCCTTGTTAGTGCCTGCATTCTCCACCAAAATCTGTTGTGGTTTGACAGTGCCAAACACCAGGCACCCACAAAAGCCGTTCACTCATTCTCCTCTGCCACAGCTGCAGAAGAGAGAAAAGTTTAATGAAGGGTTCATGAGTTCAGATAAGGACCAGGAGAAAACACTCCAAGGGCAAAACAGACAACTTGGAAGTGCAAAGTGAGTTTATTACTAACATAGTCAGAGGAGGATAATGAGAAGTAAAAATAATCCCTCAAAACACCTTTTCTTCCCCAACCCCCTCCCTGCTTTCCACTGACAGCTCAGGGAAACAGGGCATGGGGGTTTGATCAGTTAATCACCCGAGATTTTCTTCCACTGCTCAGGGAGAGGAGTCCATTCCCTGCTATGCCATGGGGTCCCTTCCCATGGGAGACAGTTTCCATGAACTTCTCCAGTGTGCTTCCAATCTCATGAGTAGCAGTTCTCCCAAAACACTGCTGCACTGTGAGCCCCTACCATGGGCACAAGTACTCCCAAAACTGCTGCGGTGTGGGTCACACTTCCACGGGGTGCAGCCCTCCAAGGACAGGCTGGTCCAGCCTGGAAGCAGGAGCCTGCTCTCTCCACTGGGTCTCCCACTGGACCTCCTCCAGGCATCTACCCCCTCCAGCATGGGCACCTCCCCAACGGGCTGCGGGTGGATCTCTGCATCCCCCATGGAATCCCAAGGGCTACAGAGGAACAGCTGCCTCACCACGCCCTCCTTACAGCTTGCAGAGGAATCTCGGCTCTGGCACCTGAAGTACCTCCTCGCCTCCTTCTCCCCTGACCATGGTGTCTCCATGTTGTTTCCCTCACACATTCTCACCTCCCCCTCTTCTCTAGCTGGAATTAACACTGTGCACACACCTCACTTTGTTTTGATTTTCTTCTTAAATCTGTTATCACAGAGGCATTACCAACCTTCCTAATTGGCCCAGGCTTGGCCAGTGGCATGTCCATCTTCAGAGCCATCAGCCATTGGCTCTGCTGGACATGGTGGAAGCTTTCAGCAGCTTCTCACAGAAGCCACGTCTGTGGCCCCCCTGCTACCAAAAACCAGGCCATGCAAAACCGGCACACTATGAGTTATTCAAATAACTTTCTTTGTGAATTGAACTATTTCCTGTGGATAATGCATTGTTTTGCTACCTGCTGCAGAGGTAGAGTCCCCCTGAATGCCTAATGCCTGTGTACTGCTGCTCTGCATGACTGGGAATAGTCTCCTGATCACAGTGTGAGACAGGAAAGCTTGGACTTAGCAGTTCTGTGAGATTTACAAATCATAACAGCTAATCAAGACTTAAAACAGCTCTGGACTGAAAAGGCTAGCAAGTGGTCCAGCTGTGAGTTAATTCATTAGTTGCAGTAAATATCACTGGAAGAGCTTGTCAAAAGGAAATGTGAAGCAGCTGAAAAGAATCGTCCTTAAAGTGAATGTCAGAGGCTTTTGCAGCTGTCATCCAGTGGACTGGAGACTCTGGGCATTGGAGAGAAAATGAGGGTGAAAGACATAAAAATTTGAGTACAGAGGATAAAGTACCAGTTCCCACTGAGTGATTATAAAGGAAGCAATCTCACCACTACAGGGACCTAATTAGAGACTGAATCTCACAACCATCACAGCACTCTGAGAAACCCAAACCAGCGAACACAGCCCGCTCTGGAGCAGCAGCAGGAGGAGGCTCTGCTGCCTCAGCAGCATGGTGGAATATCACGTTTGTGTAGCTGGGGGCATTTCCAGCGTCCTTGTGTCCTGCTCAGCGATCACTTGGATCCAGAGGAGCCACATCATTTTCCTGCCTGCCAGCACAGCGTTGTCCTGGTCCTACAGAAGGCAACAATAGGCTTCCACTGCCACACACCTGAACATCCCAGAGGAAAGGCACCAGGACCCTTTTCCCCAAGCAAATATAAGAGTTAATTGTCAACATTAACAAGACACATTTTTGCATTTCTATGACTGATCTGATAAATCACCACTTTTCTTGCTCTCCTAAAAGTGCAGATCGATGTGAGTCCTCAGGCCTCCCTGGAGATACCAGTGCTGTCAGTCAGAGGTTGCATGTATGGTTCATTCAAGTCTTGGTGCAGGGCTCAGCTCCGCCTCACTCCAGCTGTTGCCCATCTGAGACACTGTCACCCTTCCCTCCATCTTTGTGGAAGTGTGGGAACACTGGCTTTAGTCTTTGGCAGCAATGCCCACTCCTGCTCTAGCTGCTCCCTCCTACCTCTGATTATCACCTAATCATTGGTATGCCAAGCAGGGAATTCTCTGAGTTGGGTCTTTTCTTTGTCTGATGATTATTTCTAAGCAGCAACAAGTTTTTACTGGATTTTATTCATGATTGGGTCATTCTGGGTGCTGGTCCTTGGCACTTCTCTCCTGGTGCCAGGAAGGACTGTGCCTGCAGGAGCCATGCTCTGGGGTGAGCAGCAGGTTTAGCAAGAAGGAATTCTTGTACCTGGTATTGCCATAAAAGGCACTTTTAATGTAACCCTGGGAGAGTTGCAGGAATGTCTACCATTATCACTGCTACTACTGGCAATGACATTTTTCTCTAGCAGGATTTTCCAGGCATAGGGAAGGAAGCCTTCTGAGACAACTTGGGCAGCTCAGGGAAGAGAAGGGATAACTGCTCAGGATGCACAGATGTATCATGCTTGGGGGCAGTGGTTTATGGGTCTCTTCTGAAGCTGGTAGGAGATAGGTTACCTGCCCAGAGAGAGCTCAGCTGACATCTGACAAGGACATTTTCATAGCCAAGATAAACAGATGCCTTTTGTTTTGTTCCAGGGAAAGCAAATCACTAGCCTGAGGTCAGGCTAGCCTATATCTTTACTATATGAAACAAGCCTAAACCATTTCATTTGAGGTTGTTATTTATTTGAGTAAATATGAAACATTTCTAGCATTTATTTTCCATTTTTGGCCATCACGTGCTGCTGTTTTCACTCCTATGTATATGTTTTCTTCTCTAACACTTCAGATCTCCTCTCTTGTAGTATTTTAAATCCTTATTTGACTGATGCTGAAGGTGGAGAGTATTAGTTACCTTCCATTAGTTACCTTCCACTCTGGCCCCAATGACTCCTTTGCTTGACAAGCTGATTACTTTGTCAAGGTGAATGTTAAGTCTGTCTGGAGTATCTCTGTGTGTCTTTTGCAAGATTGCAGTTGCAAGCTGGTTTCTTATTGGGCATGCAGTTTCTCCAGACACAGAATACCTTTGAGGGGATATTTTCCCCCCAATTTTTCTCCTGAGAGTGATGTTGCTGCAGTTTATACCAATAAGATTTAGATAGCTGTATCTCTGAATTTGACAAGCTAGTGGATGGCAAGCAAAGCCAACCGATGAAATTCCATTGATAAAGAAAATTCTCATCCTAGCAACTACCCAGAAAAGTCCACAAGTAGAGATTAGGAGTTAATAACAACTGCACCAAGTCTGCCAAAGCTGCTGGGGATGTGACCAACAGGCACTTCTGTGGAGCCAAAGAATCACTGCAGTGCCTGCTCCCTGCTGCCCTTCATCAGCAAGTTTGGAAGAGCACATTCTCAAGAGTGCGATGAGGCTGATGAGCTCCCCAAAGTACCAGTTACAGGCAGTAGGGATCAGTCAGGAGCCTTTGTGACAGCTTTGCAAAAAAAGCTTAACATTGTGTAGACTCATTAAAGTAGGAAAGAAATTTCCTGTCAATTGTCACTGGGGTTGGTGTCTCAGATTGCCACTCACACGGGAGTCCATAGCCCCACTCCACAGAGCCACTGCACAATGCAGGATCCAGGAGTATCTCTGCTTGCCAAAGTGGCTGTAGGCAGGACCAAACTTTGCCATGCACGAGGCACCCAGGCCTCCTTCAAATAGTCATATCCTGCATGATCCCTAAAAGAGGCCAGAGAGCAACTGCAGCAGGGAAGCTGTGGCATAAGTAGTGCCTTCAGATTGTCCACTGGATATAGCTGAGACACAATAGCAAAACTCAAGTAAATGAAATGCATTTCTTAGCAGTTCCTGAGAGTGAACAGGTTGTGTTGTTTGTGAGCTGCAAGGCACATCAGGTGAAGTGGGTCTTCCACAGAGAAATTGCTGCCTCTGGCCCCAAAATATCATTGTAAGAAGGTAAGAAAAACATCCAAATTTTTCTTAATTCTTTCTAGATGGTACGTTATGAGCAACTGGCAGTCAGACCACTATAGATATTCAGAATTCAGGAAACATTACTAAGCAACACAAAGAACAGAAAACAGCGTGTATTTTCTGAGGAGATTGGGGAAAAAGTCCTGTGCCACTGAATGCTTTGGGAGAATAAGTCCTAATAGCTACAGTAGCCAAATGTCACCTGGGACCAGCATGTGAACAATTCTTTTGTGATATTATTTGGCAAATGTCTCGACATCTTGAGCTCATTGCAGAATAGGAAAGAATAAGTTGGCCAGTGTTGTTTTCTGGTGGTACAGGAACATTAATTTCTCTAACCCTGTGTGGTGTATCTGACCATACCTGAGGGGGCAGGTCAAAGGTAAGCAATGTGTAGACGTGGTTCTCAAAGGCACCTCTTTCCAGTGAATGTGAACCTCATTTACTGCTAGGAATAAATTTCTTCCTGGCATATTGTGAAAGAAATAGTAAAATAAACAAAAGCATGGTATACTTTGTGAGAGGAGGCAAGCATTTGTAAGGGGTACCTTTGTAAGATGAACCTCAGGGCTACCACTGCGCACAGGCAAACCAGCTCTGGGTGCCATGTGAGCACTGAAGGCAAACGCTGGGCCGCTCTTTTCCCAAGCAGATGCTGTCCTGGGACTTCTCCTCACGGCAGGAAGGAGAAAAAGCAGCTTTTACCATCCAAGTGCATGACATTCCTGCTCCTCCTGGGTGGAAAAGAGAGGGACCTCTTCTCCCCCTCTGCCTGCGAGGGAAGCACTGACTGTTGCAGTGAGGGGCAGGAAGCTGTCTCGGGGCAGACCTTGCCCTCCGCAGGGACCTGCACCCCGGCCATTCCCTGCCCTAGACCGGTATGCTGGGATGCCCTGGCCTGCCCCTCCCACGCTCCCCCTCTACTCTCTAGCTCCGAGCTCTGCCACTTTCTGTCCTCGGAAAGGCAGAGGTGGGGGAGCAGGCTCCCGGCAGCTCCAGAGGAGCAGAGGGTCTCCATCGGAGGTATCTCCTAGTAGGAGGTGAAGAAGGCACCTCTGCCGTAAGGGCTGCAGGCAGGAGCAGTCACCAGCCTCCCCTGCAGCCGGCAGTGCTCTGCCTTTTCTCGTTGTTTATTATCTGACGTCTGTTTTCGTGTGTTTCCCTGCAGGCCAGGAGCCAGGAGGGCTGGCGCTCGGGACACCTCCTCCTGGTGGGCTGCCAAGGACGGTGGCAGTGTCCTCCAGCCCAGGGCGGTGGCCCGGGCACACGGCATCCGTCCCTGCTGCTCGCCCGACCCTCCCCTCGAGACCTACTTCTGCTGGGAGAGGCAAGGTAACCTCGTCACTGAAAATAGCTGGGACGGCGGCCAGCGGAGATTAATGGCTTCATTAACGTCCCCAGTTTATTTATAGGCTTAAAAATGCCTTGGACCTGCAAACTGAACACAGTTGCTCCGTGTAAGGCAAGGGAATCACAGGTCTCCTGCTTCTGCCTTTCCCCTTCCTGCTATTTCATTCTGATTGCTGGGACTGTAAAATCTCTGGAGCAGGCGCTGTTTCTTATTGTGAAACTACTTTGTAAACCTTCCTAACTGAAGGGACATACACTTTTTTTCTTTCTTTTTTTTTTTTTTTTTTTTTTTATTTTCAAGAATGATGTATTTGTCTGTTCTCCTTCCTCTACCAGCTTTTTGTGTGCACACTGTGTCCTGTGGCCCTCTTGGAGAAAATTCTCTTTTTGATGAATTCCTGAGGCAAAGGCTGAACAGCCATCACAGGAATTAGTGATTTCCCACCTTGGGTTGTAAACTGTGAGCTCCGTGGGAGGAAGACTGAGATTCTCATAGCTGTGGAGAGCATGGAGAGCACTTAGGACATGTAGGGCCCTAGTGAGAAATGCAGATGTAATTAGTAGTGATTGTGGAGGTCTTCCAACAAAAGCCAGCAGAGCTAGCCCAGCACCCAGGTCCTCCAGGAGCCTCATGGGACTGGTGAGAAAAGAAAAAAAACACCCCAAGTGTGCTGGCCCCAGAAGAGGAGTTTTTGGCTTGTGGCCTGTGGCCATACTGCCCAGCCTGTTTCCCAGTGGTCAGTGAAAGGTAAGTGAGAAAGGAGACTTGTTTTCAGCAAGCGCAAATCCAAGGGATAGGCTGTTTGACTGGGAGATAGATGGCTCCATGGGTAGGAGAAAAAAGTAAAAATGCCTGTCCTCACACCCACAAGCATGGGTCATCAGCGTGGCAGCTCATGGAAGTGAGGTTGTTTCAGAGGGCAGCCACCCTTCACTTCACTGTTGTTTTTTTTTGTTGCATCAATCTGAGATAAACTCCTGCGTCAGTCTTCCCTTGGCCCTCCTTTTCTAGGGATGAAATAAAGAACCAGCAGAGAACCACTCAAACCTCTGTTTTCTTAATTTTCCTTCTGGGCAACGACAATACTTCAGGGCAGAGTGAATAAGCCCAAAATGGTAGGAGGGTTTCTGTGCCACTAGAGGTGAAGCCACAACCCTGGGATGCCCTCACCCTGCCAGCAACCCGTGTTTTTGGGGCATCTTTGGGCCTTGCTTTCCCCTTCCTCTCTTTCCCACTTGGGTTCTTGGCTCCATATCTCCTCCATCCCATCTTGGCCAGGCCCAGCTCTCCTGGGATGGGGCTATGATGAGAATGGGAATGCCTGCTCACATCTCACTTTCCACATCTGTTAAATGGGACCATGACACTCTAACTTTATATGGAAGTGTTCCAAGTTGGATGGGGCTTGGAGCAATCTGGTCTAGTGGAAGGTGTCCCTGCTCATGGCAGGAGAGTTGGAACTGGATGGTCTTTAAAGCTCCTCCCAACCCAAACCATTCTGTGATTTTCTTCAGTCCATGGAAGGGCAAAAGCAGACATGCAATTCTTCAGCCATCCCAAGATGATAACTGGGAGAGTATTTCTATGCCTGATATACATGAGAAAAGACAAGTCATATGCAGCACCTGAGACAAAGGCAGGAAGGGGGGAAAGAGTAATGTTTAACTGTACTCTATTTATTCTAGGAAAGAGACATATTTTATGTTGTTGTGTCTCATCTAAATTCCTGAACATCTGACCAGACAAGTCAGTGCAACTTTCTCACTAGACAGATGTCAGACTCGGGTAGTGAGTCTTGTGACAAGAGACCATCTGCATCTCAAACTGATTACCTGCTTTGAAAAGTGAATATAAAAAGTAGAGGTTTTGGGGTTTTTTTAAACAAGATGGCTAAACTTCATTTCAGCTCTGGGACACCTATCCCTGAATGCTGGTGCTACCCAGCTTCTGTGACATTACTCACCCCTAATAGAAAAAGCAAGAGCTGGGTTGGGTTTTTTTTCCTGTTTCACTGGTCTACACCCAGTTGTAACCATATTTAACCTTCCTTTTTCTAGCTGCCAACACTGGGTGGCACTAAGTAACTCCTTCTGACATTTTACAAAATTGACTCTAAAACCTTGAATCACACTGATTTGGCTCCACTCTGTCTTGACAGCAAATGGTTTTGTTTGAGAAACTTTGGATCATATGGTTGTTGCATAGAAACATCTGACTTGCATGGCATATTTTGTACTTCCCTGGTTTGTTAGGTTGTTAAAACTCTTATGAAACTCTGGCCTTTCAGCCTGGTAAAGGTTCAATGTGCTGTTGGACTTGAAAGCCAAATTTCCTGTATTGAGTCGAGAATTTATGGAATACTTGAATAGATACACCTGAATATCCAATCTGTGCTTTATGACAGAGGTTTAAATAAGTCTCACTGAAAGGCTGAGGTTGAAAGGCACCTCTGGAGATCACCCAGGCCAAGTCCTCTACTTGAGCAAGGTCAGCCAAAGCAGGGTTAACTAGGTGGTCCCCAAAGAGTTCCAGGATCCTGTTGCCAGCCCCAGAGTTTCCTTGTGAGTCTGTCACCAGAGCCTGGACACTGCCATGTCTGCTGGCCAGCTACACTCTGTAAAAGTCCTGCTAAAATAAATCAGCTTTAAAAGAAGCACCCCTACAAACACGTGGCTGTCACCCCCACTGGCTGTGCCCACCCTACAAGCACCCCAGCCACCAGCCTGTCATGGCACCAGTGGACTCTGGGAGATGCTGGTGCATATGGTGATGGAGGTGGCAAAAAATCAGGGCTCACTGCCATGTCCTGGTAACAAACATTACCATTGTTGTGCATGTACCTGTCCCTAAGAAGGTGTTTACATTCTAACAGACAGCAGATGGCATAACCTGATGGGCTCATAAAGATGTGTGTCCTGAAAGGAGGACACAGAAATGCCACTTATGGTAGCTAAAAATGCTCAGTATGGAAATTAAGTGAGCAAGTCATGACAGACTCACCATGGCCATTCTGACAGCAGTGCGAGAGGTGCAGCTGAGGAAGAAGCTGCCCAGAGTGAGAGATGGTAACTGCTGAAGGTCCTTAATGTCTCCAAGCAGAAGAGCAGGCAGAGGGTGAGACCATCTGGTGGCTACATCAGAGCCAGGGCAGCAAGGATCTTACATGAAGCAGTACCTGCAGTACCCCTTCCCTCTCCTGTGGCAGTGGGAAGGGGGTACAAGTAGAGCCGATGATGTCTGAAGAACAGCTTACCCACTGAAAAGCACAGTTTTTGATTGACTGAAGCTATCTGCCAATTGGTGTGCAACCATTCATCAGAATTAGCCCCAAAAATTAGAAACATAAAAATGGCTTGCTTTGTTGGTTTGAGGTTCTTTTTACTTTTTTTTTTTTTTTTTTTTTTTTTAAGCTGATCTCAAAAGGAAACCTCAGCTGGAGCAAGGATTTACCCAACATGCTGTGTCTTCAGAGTGTGGCCAAACCACAGGACAGCCTGCAACGGGGCTCTCCTAATCCTCCTGCTCAGGGTAGAATTATTTACACAGTTTATTGGACCAGATAGAGCAGGAATACCAGCAGGACTAAACTGCCTGCCCCAGAGAGCAGGCCTGGGATCTGGTAGGTAGTGGACAAGAACAGTTGTTTCAGAGTAGCATTGGCTGCTGAGAGCCAGCCAACAAAAAGGAGGCTGAATTTGACAGCACAGCATGGCACTTGACTCCAGCTTAGCTTGGCCCTGTGTGTTGGGCCTATGGACCTAAGAGCAAACCAAAGTATTTTTGTAAGTTTGGTGGGTTTTTATCCCAGCATAAAATGCCCAGGAAGATGATGCTATAGCTCACCAGTGCTGAATTACATAGGGTGTGTAGCATGGCCTGGATTGAGGCATGAGAGCATTCATAATAGCTGGAAGATGGAAAGGCTGGTGGGACCACACTGGAGGAACATCCTGAGGGAAATGAGGCAGAGCTCGTTCATGTGGCTCTTGCAAGTTGTCCCAGGAGTATCCATGCCCAGAGCAGCACTGCTTGGTGGCCGGAGGGAGCTGCTTGTCCTGGTCCAGAGGACAGCATAGGCATGTGCTGACCAACACCACGGGAACAGTCAAGGATGAGGACCCAGAGTCAGCTGGGGAGCTGTGTCTGATGTTGTAGACACATCTGACAGGCATAGCTACATCGCCAGCAAAGAAGAGATGGACTCCAGCCCTGGATTTGTGCTCATTGTCTGCTGGGCTCTCTGCTAACTCTGGGCCTTTGGTGTGGATCACTCCAAGGAGCAGTTGCCAAGGTGAATGTTCTCCTTGGGAAGCAAGCTCTAGGCACAGTGCCTGCAAGCCCAGGGGTGCCACTCTGCCCTGGGCTTTATGCTGAGCAGTATAGGCACAGCAAGGCACAGCCAGTCTCCTGCCTCTTTGTGCTCCATCTCCATGTGCCTCCGGTGCTGCCTGGCACACTGGGTGTGATATTGCTTCCAGGAAAGCTTTTTTAAAATATTTTCCATATGAGAAACAGAAGGGATTTGAACTTGCATCCTGTGTGCTCTGAGGCTGTGTTGTAGGCAGTGGATTGCAGTGGGTGATAGCTTCTCTTCATAGGCCTTGTGGCTGAGGACAAAGTTTCCTTGGGACTCTCCCTTTTCATTCCCGTGAGGGGTTTGGGGTTGACCTGTATCATGCTTTTTTAGCCTTTAGTTTGATTGCCAAACAGAAAATCAACTATTGGAAGATCTGCCTTGTCAAATAGACAAAGGCCCCAAGAGGCAGAAGCTTTTTGGAAAGAGGCCTTGGCTTTGCAGGGATCATGAGGATTTAGGCAGAATTCAGGCAGAGGATAAACCCCACTATCCAAGAGGATAACTTGAGGAAAGGGAGTTGCACAGGATTTTTCCACTGCTGTAGGAACCTTTGCTGTAATTCAGCTCGTGTTGATTAACCCTGGATGCTGGATTCTTAAAACGTGATTAGTGAGATCACCCTGGAAATAGAAACAGATGTGCCATCTGTTACGCAGTGTATGGGGCTTAGAGGGAGGTTTTGCTGAAGCACTGAAAGAAAGGAGGAGATCCCAACACTGAAATGAGACGTCACTCCTGTCACCTTCCTGTTTACCTCCCCAGCAGCTAAACGCCCCTGTGAACATGTGAGGTGAACTGGTGGGATTCGCTGTCAGTGGACAGGAGCTGTAGTTCTGGCCATTAATTGGTTGAGAGATGAGCTATGGTGGCATCTCAGCCTTCAGGGGAAGACATGGTATAGGATTTGGTGTCAGAGACACTCTCCAAACACCTGGAATCCCGAAGTGGGAAGTCTGGGCTTCAGTCTGAACTTGTGCGGGTGCTGCCGCAGAGCACCTTTCCTCTCAGTGAAATGTAAACTGGAGGTAGTTTTTTTAATACTTCTATGGAGTATCCCTGCCCCAAAATGCTCTCCCTTCATCATGTACTGACTCACTGCAGGTCTCAAGGATTATCAGAAGCACTAAGCAGCTCTGAGACAGCAATTGCAATTATGCCTCTACAGCTGTGATTGTCCACAGCCGTGCTTTCTGTCTTCCTCCAGAGCAACAGAGGATTTTAAGGAATGGTGCAAGGCTGAAGAAGGCAATACATCCATATGTGCTTTCCTAAATCTAATCTGGCATCCTTCTGGCTGCCATAGCCTCTGGAGAGCAAAGTGCACATTTGTGCTGCTCACAGCACTGCTGCCTGATAACCAATATCTGCTCTAATAGGGGAAGCACTGCAGCACCTGGGGAGAACGGGAGCGGGTTCCCTTTGATCTGCAGGGCACCTCTCTCAGCACAGCTGCACAGCCAGGTAGAAAACTGTCAGGATTCTTGTTTTCTGCTTCCTTTTTCTCAGACTAAATCTCAAGTCTCATACTCAAAAAGACCCTCTGGCAGGCCTCCATGTAAAAATATAACAATATCACTGCTATTTATTATTCATACATACTGTCTATTATTCATATTCAGGAGCAGAGAAGGGCAACTGCTTTATGACCATGCAATAAAACAGGTCACTGCTCCCCATGTGCTTTGAAGCCCAGGACATGATCCAGTGGGGATAGAAAATGGGACTCCAGGCACATAAAAGGGATTGCTACAGTGGATCCCGTGGCAGAGACCAGACCTAAATACACAACACACCTACAAAGCACAGGTACAGCTCCACACTGGAAAAGGAGCCCAGCATCCAGCTGCCTCCCTCAAGCAGAGGTGTTGCAAGGGAGGCTGAGCACTGCTTCACCAATACCTTTGGGGATCTGCTGAATGTGGAGCCTGCTGGCATTGCATTGGTTTTACCTGGGTAAATCTAGCTGCCCCTTAAAACAAATTACTTAAGTGCCCTCCTGTTGCTCCTCTTGCCCCACCTCTACCCAGTATTACCTGCCCTTGTCTCTGGAGTCTCCACTGGGACCAAGGTGGGGCAGGTGATATGCCATAAGGAGGAGGGTGACCAGATGGATTCAGCATGCAGTTGTTCTTTACATTTCCAGAATGTCATCTCAACCCCCACCAACACCCCCAGCTCCAGCATTTCATGGCCATCCCCATGGCTTGCTCCCCAGGATGCTGGGAGTTTGGAATTTGGAATTCAGGAGGGTAGAGGGGACAGCCTGGAGAAGATAACTTACCTTCTGGAGGTAGGGCACATCTAGAGGCAGGTAGAAACTTCAAGAGCTGAGTCACCATCTCCTCCCAACACCACCTGTATGGTGAGGAGCCTGAGTAGACTCCACCAGTTCCATTCACTCCAACAGGAATCTGGGGACACAAAAATGTGTGGTGAGCAAGAAGGGATCGGGTTTGCTCTCTGGTTCCCTATAGAGGCATTTTAACCTCACAGGGATTTAGGGGACAGGCAAGCACAGCACAGGGAGAAAGCAGGATGCTGTGGAAGCCTGTGGAGCCAGCAACCCCATCTCTTTTTCCCCCCAGCAGTGGCAGCAGCCCTCTGCCTCCCATCCCAAATGGAGCTGCCCCCCAGCAAGCCCAGCTGTCCTCAAGGATGACACGGCTCTTCCGGGCTTTCACTTGTTCATGCAGGGCTGATCCAAAAAAAATGTTGGCAGAAGATGTTACAGACCTTTCAAAATCCCTCTTCATACTCCAGCACTTCCTGCTCTCCATCCTCAGACAGGAATCACAGAGGTCTGGACCTTGTTCCCCAGCCCTGGAGCCCCGGCAAGCAGAAGCCGGTGCCCAGCAGCAAGTCCTCCCAATTACTCCTTCTAAAAACACTTTCACCAAAGAGTTAAGACTACCAAATGTCCTCTCTGAGCACCTGTACCATGCACAAGGATCACACACCCACTGCCCAGGGAGAGGATGGGGTCCAGACTCCTCCTGGAAGCCCTAATGGGTGAGGGGAGAAGGGATGTTATCAGGAAGGGCAATGGTTATCCTTGGAAAAAAGTCACATAATATAAATCTTTTTGTCCCTCTAAAGCCATGGAAACAAAAAGACATTGTTACTCTCTATTTCCATGGAGCTTTCATCAGAAAAATGGAAAGCATGTTTAAAAAATAGGAAGAAGGATGTGGGGAGCCTTACCAAAGGTGTCTGAAATCTCTGAGCACGCCTGCCTGGCTGTGTTAGTGCTGCTGGACCCTGCGCCGTGGAGCTCAGCGATGCTCAGGGGACAAAGCAGTGCACCCACAAGGGGTTTTTTCCCAGTCAGCCTTCACACAGCTGGAGCAAGGACACAGGAGGAAGTGCTGGTGGTCCTGAATGTTTTGTTTGAGCAGCTGAAAGGAGAGATGTTTTCTCCCACAGTTTATTGGAAAAGCAGAGTAGTGTGGCTGCCAACACAGCGACAAGGTCCCCACTCGGTGGTGAAGGCCTGAGCTCAAGGGCGAGCTGGAGCACACTCTGACAGGGCAGCCCAGCCTCCCCCGGGACAGACACCACTCAGTGCTGGACCTACAACCACCCACAACCATCCTCACACTGCCCCTTGGGCCTGCCTGCCCTAATAACTCAGTCATAACTCCCCTCTCCACACACCCAAGCCTAACCACACATTTTTCCCAAGTGTTTAGCAAATGTAACCTCTGTGTTTTATACCTTTCACTCATTGATCAAGCTGATGTGTTTCTCTTTTGGACAAATAGTCATTACATCTGAAAGTTTATGGCTTGGCTTTGAAGTTAATGTTCTCTGAGATGAAGGAGAAAGTTCACACTTCTTCTATTGCTTCCAGCCCTTCTGGCTGCAGACCAGATAAGAGAGTGATGCCTTCAATTTACAAGTGATGACTATTTTTTCAGGCAGAAAAGCTGAAAGACTTCTTAATGTAATAATGGCTCGAATATTGCTATAGTGCTCAGCAAAATGCTAGAAAAGGAGGGAAGTGAGTCCATGAAACATATGGACACCTCAGACTGGTTATTTCTCTATTTACAGTCTCATTTTCATCTGAGGCTGCATTTCCCTTCCTCCGCTCTTGCTGTTGCAGCCACTCTGACTTTGTTTGTCCACAAGCTGTCATTTTCTGCCAGCAACCTTCCTGTGTGGAAGAACAGCCTTCACAGCCAAAAAGTTTTCTCCTGCTTAACATTAAGAGGTCTCTCCCTCTGATTCTCCTTGAATGGGTAAAGAAAATGCAGTTTTACAGCACACTCCATTAACAGCCAAGACTGAGTGTTTAAATTGGAGGGTGTTAAGGCATCCAGTTCCTTCACACTTATTTGGAAATTGCAGCCTTGGTGTGACCTTTTCAAGCCTCCTACTTCTCCTCCTTCCTACTGCAGCATCAGCTCCTCCAGCCTTCACTGGGAGAAAGATTTTAGAAGCTTTTAGGAGCAACCTGCGCAGAATGCCTAGAGCACAAATGTCACTATCTGCAAGCTGCAGGGACAGTAAGCAAGGGACTTTGGAGAGGGATTGGGTTTCCCAGAGATCCATCAAGACAGCTTTGGGAAGTCTCTAAAGATGGCAGAGCCACCACTTGAGTAGAGGTGCCTGTGCTTGCCCACGTCCTGCTCCTCTGCCCACCATATCCCTCTAGGCTTCTTCACTCAGATGTGACTTTTCCATTTGACCCCCCCAGTCATAGGACTTGACAAAAAAAGAGATGCCAGGAAAACCTATGTGCACCTCTCAGCTGGGGCTATCTGAGCTGTGAAATGTAGCTCTGACAAGAACTCCTGCAGAGCATGCACAGTATGGCCAGTATTTTGATACTGCTAATGAGTAGATGCTTGTATAAATAAAATACCCTCTGATATGTGATTTACAAAACATCAAGATTTTCAGTAATTTAGGATTGAATTACACCCTGTTGTAGCACATAAGGGGAAGGATTAGGGCACTGCAGCTCACAGCTGGACAGCTAAACCCACTTTTCCTGTTCAATTGTCTGCCTTCTATCTGTTTCTCTTTAATATTCAGCTGAAATTCAGCTGAAAGGCATCAGCCATGCTCAGATCAGTAAGGTACCACTGGATGAATGCTTGTGCTCTTTGTAAAGTGAAATTTGGCACCTGACTGGAGGGACCACAAGCTCCCCAGGAAATCCTGGATGCCTCCCTATTGTTGGGTGGGGTGCTGCTGAGAATTGGCAGCCGAGCAGCACAAGGCTCACAAGCCTCCCTGGCACAGCCACAACAACTGGTCAGAAAATCCCTCCCAGGAGGTGACGAAAAACCCCAGGGTGCCACCAGCATCCCCCACACCAGCCAACAGAGCCCCTCCAACACTACAGACCTGCAGCATCCTTTGCTACATGCAGTAGTTCTCTTTTGTTGACATCTGTGCTGCTCATTTATTTGCCTCTGTCAGCATGACCAAGTGATGGGATGGGCTCTGCAGGATTTCTGTTGATCCTCCTCCGTGTCTTGGCATTGGGATCTGGCTCACTGACCACTCAAGAAACTTCCCTTTCCTTTATTTCACTCCATTTTATCCTTTGATGTAATGCTAAATAAAATCTACTTATTGTTAACCACACCTCACAACAGCAGTGGTTATGTTTGTTGCTGGTTTAGTTTCCAAGTAATTTAAATAAACAACTGAGCCATGAGGAGAAACTACAAAACATCCTTTTCCCCTGGACATCATGACATGGCAGGCCATTAATATTTCTTTAGCACAGCAAACTTTGAGGCTTGAAATACATACCTTGGTTTGTCAAATGGGATAATTATTAACATTTTCAACTATCCAGCTAATGAGTTCCTGTGTTGCAGTGAATGTGGTGTTGTATGGTGTTTCTCACACTAATTTCTTGGGAAATCTGGGTCTGTAATTTGGTGCAGTCCTCACAGCAGGAATGTGTTTCATCTTCTAAGGTGACGTCAGCCACTCTTGTCCTGGCATTAAAAGTCAGCCAGTGTCCTTCCAGCTTTCCCAGGCAATCAGCAGCCAGAAAAATCACTGTTGTTCTTGGGAACACCAGTGTTAGGAAGTGTGAAGGTGGTTGTCCTGCTTCTGGTGTCAGGGCTACCCTCTGGGAACCAGCCCCAGTGCAACACCCCCTCTATTTCAGTGAATGCCCAATCTTTCCTCCAGGAGCACCTACAAGTGTTTGGCAGTGTCACACTGGGGACACGATGGATAGATCTCCCCCCAGGAGAACTTGGGGGTTGGAAGTCACTTTAGGGTCTTTGATGCTTTTCTCTCCTTCCCCTGGGGAAGGCAGGGCCAGTGGGAGGGGGGCTGGGTACCAGCGGCACTGGAGCATCCCTGGGGCTACCAGGGACACCAGGACATCCGTGCCGTGGCCCTGCTCTGTTTTTATGGTGCTGCCTGCTCACTTCCATTTTCAGAGGGTGGCATGGCTGAAAGTGAAGCCGTGCACCCCTTGGGGGAGACATTCTGGACAACACCAGCCTGTTCCCCAACTCCACCGCAGAGCAATATTGTTTCACCACAAAAAAATCTCACTGGCCAACACACAGCAGGTCTGGAGCAGCCCCTGAGAAGCACCAGGCTCTGCATCCCATTAGGGCTGCCTGGAGGAAGCTGGACAGGATTTTTATTAAATCAAGCTCAGTCAATGCTTAAAGAAGGGCTTTTTTGAATTACGAGCTGAACCTCATGTTTGGTGCCCTGCCAAGCTCAGGATAGTGCGAGGAAGAAAAGGAGATGTATTTTTGGACTCCATGTCTGCTAACAGGCTGTTAGATAAAATTAAAGAGGCTGTTTGTAAAGAATCCACTGGTGCTGGAGCAGATGTGGAGGCCCGAGTTTATGACAAGATATATTTCTGGTGTTGGCATGAACAATCAATTCCATTCAGGACTATCCTCATGCTGTAATGATTTGTTGGTTTGGGGTTGATTTCTTTTTTATTTATTTCATTATTTTAACTGAAACTGGCACAATGCCCTCATTACTTGTGATAAACTTGTTTGTTTACTTATGTCGTGGTAACCGGAGAGCTGGACTCAGGCTCTGCTTCCTTGGATGCTGGTTGTTTCCCACCAGAGCACTTGGAGCTGTCTGACACTGGCACTGTGCTTTAAATATACACTGCCTTCCTCAGCCTTGCAGGCAGCAAGGGCATCGCTCTGCTTTTACAAGAGAAATCAAGAGCACAAGTGGAGGCACATTGTCATTAATTATGTATGGTTTGGGTTTTTCCTGCCTTGCTGCTCCTTTTGGACCCTACACTGAGTCCTGACTTCCTTATGGCACAGATAAAAACTTGAAAGAGAGAAGCCCAACACGATTGCTGTGATCTAAATCTACAGCAGGGCATTGCATATGGAAGGCATAAGATTTGATGGTAAATTTTTGTTTGACATTATAGTAGAAGTTAAGGGAAAAGGTGTCACCCTTGGCCTAGGGTTTCATAAGTGCCACAGGCAGATGGGCTCTTTAAACCTTCCCCTCCTCTTCTAAAAGGAGAAACTCACAATCTGGACTCAAGCAAACCTTAAAGTCATAAAATTCCAGGTTCCAATAAATCTTTGTTTTACAAAAACACATCGAGCATATATCAAAACAGAAACTGTAAAAGGAATTAAACATGTGTGTGTCACATACTCTGCTGGATGCTCCTTAATAGTTTTGCAGGATCAGTGGAATAACGAGGTGCAGTTTTGCTCTGTGAAGTTTTGGCACCTCCCTGCAGCGCTGTTGGGCTGCCCAGGGCGCCCACCCGGAATGCGAGCAAGCACCAGGGGAAGGGATGGCAGCTCCACTCCCACATCCTCTCCCTTCTTTCCCAGTGCAGACAAGCTGGGCTGTCGCTGTATCCCCACCGGCCCTGGGCATCACACCATCTTCCCTTTGGGGGCCCAGCAAAGTGGGGACTTGTTCCTCCAGCCCCAGCGAGTGGCAAGGTCATGGCAAACAACAGTGCTGTAAGTCAAAGGGAGGGAAAAGTAAAATGATATCTGGGATTTGCCTGTCTGTTCCTGTAAAGTGGAAGAGCAAAGCAAAAATGAAAGGAACTGGGATCACACTGCAGAGACACAGACTTTAACAAGCTCCTTTTCAGGGCTTTAAAAGATTACGCATGTGACGTAATCTTGACATTTCCTGGCTGACTGGTGATTTCCTAGGATCAAATACTCGGAATGCTGGGGACTTGTCACCACCTCGTGCAGCTCCTATTACTTGCAGCACCCCGGGGGACACAAAAGGAGTGAGGCACAGGGTTCTGGGTCAGGGAGCAGGACCTGCACCCCCCTCCCTGTGCTCCCTCTCACCCTGGCTGGGTGAGACATGGAGCACACACCTTCCCTTTTAGAAATTCCCCTTAACTTTGAGGGTTGAGGTTTAAGGCTCCTGGCCACGGGTCCTGCACCCAGAAGCCTTGGCAGAGAGACTAAAGCCTGCGAGAACCCTGGCAGGGACAGACCCTCAGACCTTGTGACAATATAGAACCTATTTCTTTCAATCTGTTGCAGAATGACAATTTTATAAAATTCCAAGTGACTTGCTGGAGTAGTCAAAACCAAGACCAAAAGCCAGCAAAGCCCTATAAATTTTGGGAATCTTCTTATCATGAAGATTCATCAAGTTTCTGCTGGTAGTGTGCTGAAACCTGAAAGTTATGGGGAAAGAGAAAACAAATGCAGCAAAACATTTATTAGCATTTTGTCTAGCATTGGAACAGGCTTCCCAGGGAAGTGGTAGAGCGGCCAAACCTGGAGGCTGCAACCAGAGCAGGGACCAAGGAGGGCACAGCGGCAAACCCCCATCCTGACTTGAGATCCTCTCACCTCTGCTGTAGTAGGTAGAAGGAAAAAAACCACAAACTCTTCCCAGATTTTTTTTTTTATCTGGATTTCCAAAGAGTGTCTAAATTTGGGTTGCTCAGGAGCTCTCTATTATTAATTACCCTAAAACAGGTACAACCAAAGGCAAACAAAGAAGCACCTGTCTGGGAAGCACTCATACCATGACCAAAGACTCCAGGCAGCTCTTTCCCACCAGGGAACCACTGGCAAATCAAGTCAGCTGGAGGCTGCAGGTCAGGTGGGAGCTGCAGGGGTCACCCTTCTGCTCCTGACCCAGCAGGTTCTGGCTGGCAGTGCCTTTTGCTGTGTGTAAACAGGGAAGCTGCAGCTGAGAGGTTAATGCAATCCCCCTCCTAAAAAGTCTTTAGAAAGGGCATTTAAAAGAGTATCACCAACTAGTTTAGTGCAGCACCAGCTTGGCTTTAGTAGTTATTTTAAAAAAAATAATATTAAAAGGAATATATATTTTGTTATGATTTCCATGCAAATAGTGTAAATAATTGATAGAGGATGTTGCAACCCTTCCAGCACAGCCCTGCACAGCAGAAAGAGAAAGTGAAACAAAGTGCAAGCTGGAAAGCCCCCAGGAGGGCAGGGAGACAAGGCCAGGAGGAACCTTTGGCAGGGCTCCTGCCGGCCCAGCGCCTGCCCCAGGCTCCCAGTCCCAGGCAAAGTCTGGGCAGAAGGTTACAGCAAGGATTAGTTAAGCAGCATGGGTTGGTTTTGGTTTTTAGCTTAAATATATCCCATGCTCCGGCTTTTTATACTCACATGGAGATATATGGTGTGATTTTCAGGCTTGGATCACTTCAATTTTATTATTGCAGGTGGCCCAAATAAACTTTCCCAAGGTTTTTCTTGTGTGTTTTCTAAAGAGAATTGTAAAATGAACAGCTAAGAGGTTTGTTGGAGCTTTTTAATAAGGATGGGGAGCAGCTTCCCCATCAGTTTTACAATTACGCACTCTGCCTCAACCCTGACATTAAATGAATCATCCCAATGCCAAAAAAATCAACAGTACTTACCTGACAGATGCAGATATTCAGATGCACAAAACAACTGTTTATTACAGGCATTTCAGGCAATTTGAATTGTGTCATGCATCCCCCTTTCCACCTTTCTTTCCTCTGTTTTGCTTCACTAAAAACCTCCACAAAGCACATGCACGTAATTTGCTTCACACAAACAACCTCCCAAGGTTAATGTATCACCAATTAACTTGAGGAGCTCAACACCTTTGCAAAGGCTGGTGTGAATGCTCAAAATCTATAGCTGGAAATCAAATACAGGTAAATCTCTGATTAAAAAAATAAATAAGGAACAGGATTAGTAAATCTTTGGTGTAAGGAACAGGATTAGTAAACCTTTGGTGTTTGGCATCCAAATCAACGGAAAAGGGAGCAAGGCTAATGACCACACACCCCTTTTAGGAGCAGAGCTACACACTGTGCAGCACAGTAGGTTCCCTCTGAAGCATTTGTAAAAGTCTTCTTTGGGACAAAGGAGTTGTCCTGAACTTTTATTGTTTTAAAATTAATGCAGAAAAATAGGAAAATAGGGAGTTGCCTCTGCAAAAGTCATGGACCAGTGACTAGGCACAGGGGTTATCAACTTGAACTCAAGTTTTGAGAGCACTGAATAGAGAAAAGTCCATGGAGAATACCCAGTTTGCAAGTTTACCTTTGAAAAACCACCTGTGGAGCCTCCTCCGGCCTTTTGGTCTTTTTCATGAAATCCAGGAGGTCTCAGTGATGAGAGATTTCTGCACGCTGTGGGCACGAGCCACTGCTCGGAGCAGCGCTCTGGAACGCTCTGTCTCCTTGTTTATATTTCAGTGCTACGCGTGATTAATCCTCCATTTCATTCATTGTCTTTTTACTTCTCTGCTACTGGGAACAGTAAATAAGAGGGAAGCTGTAACAAGAGCCTCCCTTTTATTCAGAGACCTTCTGTTTCCTGCAGGCTGGCGGCTTCGAAAAAAATCACAGCTCCATTGTGCTCCAAAGTCATACTGAATGATTCAGATGGAAAGAAAAAACCCACGTCAGAAGGAACAGGGGACTCAAAGACGAGTGTCAAGGCCAGCAGACCAGGGACATGGATCCCAGGCAGCAGCATATCCTGAGAATGTTGCACCCTGTGACAGCAGCAACATTATGGTTTACCCCTCTGCACCGGGGGTCTGTGGAAGACAAGGGCTGCTCCCGGTATTGGGGGTGTCCCTGGGCACCCCTGGCCCCACGGGACTGGCATCGATTGCCTGGGGGTGGTGGGGCAGCAGGAAAACGCTCCTGTCCTACCTGGAGGATGCAGATCCAACTCCCAGCAGCTGGGGGAGGTGAACTCACTCCGTCCCTCCTGGAGCAGGGCTGCCAGCAGTGGAGGTCAGGCAGGGCAGGAGGAAGGGACAGGGTCACCGGTGGCAGAGGCAGGCAGGCAGAGCCCGGGGGCTCCTGTGCGGAAGCAGAGCATGCAGTGATAGAGACAGTGTTGCCATCACCGAACATCTGGTGCGAATGCTCCCCAAAAATAGATCGCTTCCTTCTTCCACCTCAAAGGAAACAGTGTTGGAAGGAGATTCAGATACAGCAGGGCTGGTGCAAGGTGGGGTCTCGTTCACCGCCAGCCTCCCACTGGGAGCCACTTAAACATTCCGGGGTGTGACTCTGGGACCAGACATCAGTCTCAGGCAGCTTCTAATGGATTAGTCCTGTGAAACGCCCTGACAACCCACGTGGGTGCCGAGCCTCTCAGCGCCCTGGAGCAGAAACCCACCAGCACTTTCCATCGGTGTCCGGTATTGCAAAACCAATCCCTCTCTTCCCGAAAGCTGCTCCGGTGCCGAGGGGCTCAGGCTGTGATCAGCCCTCACCTGCATTTTCCCGTACCAGTTTTACATTACAGCGCTGCTTCACAGCATCTTCCTTATTGGCAGGCGTCAGGAGAAATGTGTGTCAACAAATCTGAAGCGAGCGTAAGTGCCGCTACAGTCAAGTCTGATAATAAAACATGAGTCACTGTTCTTCAATCATTTACCAGTGCACGTCTTGCAAGAAAGTTCTCTCTTCTGGGAATCACCACCACACAAATTTGAGAGTTGTTTTAAAGAGCACCCTGCTTTTACTTTCAGCTGCGTGGCTGAGTTTTCAGAGGGCTGGTTCCTGCTATCCCTACTTGCAGCCCACCGCCCCTGCGGTCTGCGTTTCAAAGCCAGGCATGAGGCACCCAGCCCTGGCGTGACCTGATGCTCTTCCCAGGAGATTTCACACTCTGTCTCCTCCACACCAGGAGTGAACTGGCAGCAAGGAGGGGGCTGCTGGGACTGACCCCCCAGTTGCCATCGATGCCCCCCCATGCCATCTGTAGTGCTGCTGGACAGTGTTCAGGGGATGCGCATTTTTCCCCCGGGATGGGATGAGGAAGAGCATGTTCAATCCCAGCATATTGGCAAGGAGACTTCTTCTCATAAAGATATTTATTTTCATTGTTTTCCTACATTTCAGTTTGGGAAGGAGCAAGAGGGGTCAGGAATGTCATCCCAGACATTTCTCCAAAAGTGTTTTTATCCTTGGTAACAAATGCCCCTGCCAAACACAGCAGCACGCATCCTCAGTTTCCCCTCCATAAGCCTGATTTTTTGAATGGCTTCTTGGAAAAAGCATTTACATGGTGACCTCTTGCTGCTGTAAGATGTGCAGGGAGATGGGTCCTTTCCAGGCATTCAAGCCGTAGTGCTTGGTCCTTCCTGTTTTTACTGAGGAACTTTTGGGAGGTCAGAAATACATGAATTGAGCTTTTGCTGCCTTAATAGGTGAAAGGCTGCTGGAAGCACGTGGATAAACTTCCTCTGTGCCAAATGACCGTCAATTAAGTCAAACACTTTTTAACAATAGAGGCAAAATTTTAAAAGGTGTAGTTAAAAAAAAAAACCCACATTTGCCTGTCTGTCCTCCTTGCTCCGTGCTGCTCTGCCTCTTGCTGCCTAGCTTGATCTCGAGCACTCCTGCTGCAGGGAAGGAGCTTCTGATGTGGCAAACAGGTAGACTAAGCTAATTTATCACTCAAGTCCTTTATTCCATCACAGAGTGGCAAAAGGGAAGGCTCGTCTCTCTTGTGGGTCACCTCTAATAGCAATTGCTACAGCAAGATGGATTTCAAAATTAGGTGCTCTTGAAGCAGAAGCCACACTGTATTTTTCAACAGCACAAAGCAGCCGTAAGAGGAATCTGACCTTCATTCTTCATAATAAATTCACTGGGGAAAAAAAAAAATCCATCTTTGTTTTTCAGCTTGAAGTACTGTCAAAAGAAAAGCCAGGGCACACACAACATTTACAAAATAAAAATACAATACAACTTCAGCAAAATGATAAAAAACTTAGGGATTTACTTTTCCTGTTTTTTCTTATTTAAGCATTGGAATACAGTCTGACAGCTTGCCTGCAAGTACATTGTTTGGAAATAAAGGCTGGTGTTAATTTAAAGTGGATCTGTACTAGGCTATATTAAGACCACCTCAAAGTGGTTTTCAGATGTAGAGTGCAATCCAGTAGCTAAGTCTGGGGAAAAGTTTATCGATACACACCCACATTTAGGCACTCCATTGGACTCAGCATGTTTGTAAAATGTCTCTGAATGTATTTCAGGTGCTAAAATAATGTCTGTTGCAGCCTGCCAAAGGAAAATGTCACACAGTTATTTTCTGCTAAAGTGCCCCAAAAAGATGTGATCTGCAGACAAGTACAGACTCGTAAGCTAAAGAATATAATGGAGGAATGCTTGAAAATATTTGGCATTTTAGTTATTAATAAAATGATTGGTACATTTGAGTCCTAAAAGCCTGTAGCTGGTCAGCTGTCACTGGCACAGCCTGGAAATGGTGAAAATTAATCGTCTCCTGTATTAAACACTATCGTTGTATTTTGCCATGTCTCCATTACAGACTCTGTATTGAATAACTCATTATAACCCAACGCAGCACATTGCCTTTATTCCTTTAATCTCCTGTCAGGCATAGCTGGGAAGGCAGAATGGGAATGTGTATTCTAACCAGCAGGTCTAACCCTTAGGCTAGCAAGAATTAGGAGAGGTTTTTTCCAAGCTCGGCTTGTCCCCCATCCAGAGAACCTAATGCTGTGGCCGCAGTCCACCTGGCTCCTCTTCTGGAGGAGTCACTCAAATCCATCTTCCCACTTTCCAGCAAGCCTAGACTCAGCTGTTACTCTGCCTTTTCTTTCCAGGATGGGCCGGTTACAGGGATAAAAGCAGCTGTAAAGAGGCTGTGTCAGCAGTGCCCTAATCAAGCTGCAGAAATCAGCCACTTCACACCCCTTAGTTCAGGTTTCCAGGGGCCCGTTTGCCTGGACAGAAACATTTTGTTTAATAAGCTCAGCTTTTTGCTAGAGCTGGTGTGACCACTGAAAGCTCGGCAGGAGGGATGAACACTGTCCATACATTTAGTTAAACCAGCTTAAAATTACAGAGCATATCTAGCATATCTAGGTGGCTGCAACTGCAGCTCCTTTCAGTACCAATTAGAGATAAACAACCATAAACATCAGTCTGGCTTCATTTGGCATTCAAGGTATCATAACTCCCACATATTAACATTCAAGTTCTCTCCAGACCAATCAATATTTTGTTGTTGTTTAGAAAAGGAAAAGCCTTTTCTTGACCTCTGCAACAAGCATTTACGTGAAGGTTAAAGCCCGAGGAGATGCTTTTTGATAGTGATGTCAAGGCTGTCAGCTCCCCTGTAGGGAACCACCACCTAAACAGTCGCAATTTCACTGCTCATTATCCCTCTTCTACAGCAAGCATCCACTTCTGAAGATCAAGGGGAGGCAGGTTCAAGCTGAAGTGTCAGCAGTAACTGACCTCTGACCAAGTCATCTTGGCGTGGCCAAGTCTGACCTATCGGTGAGGACGCTCAGACAGTTTTGACCAAGAGGATTATTTAACCACTGGAGCTTGCAGGGGAGCACAGCTGCGGAACAGGGAGGTCCTTTCCAGCAACAACCCTCAGCAGCTCTTCCTTAAAAAGGGCAATTAATCTCCCTATGGCATTGCTCTTCACCGAAGAACACTTCCACTGTTCCAGAAAAGTTGTGTAGCAGACACAAGCAAAGGCTTCGCTCCCAATATCCATGTGCTGGCTCAGCTGAGTTACAGACACCTACCGAGTGCTCCACGTGAGAAAACCACGGCCGCTCTGGAGAGCTGGGGAGGCTTTGGAGCATCTCCCACCCAACACTGGCCTCTGCAGTGAGATGCAGGGGGCTGCTCTCCTTAGTAAGCAGCACTGATAATTACATTACCTACCCTCTTCAGCCTCGAGCACACTCTGTTTGTTACCAGCGTGCTAAAGGCGAGGCAAAGGCCGTGCCTGGCTGCCGGGAAAGCGCTCGCTACTCCTCTTTTAAGTTCAGCTGAATCCTCTAGGTTACTTCTGTCAACATCAAGCACCGAGAACAAAGGCACAAGGTTATGGGCATCTCATTAAGTATGCTTGTTCCAAGAACAAGAAATGTGTCTACTTTCCTCTGATGACCTGGGGAAACAAAAAAACCCTTCAGCACAGAAAATTTATTTGTCATCAGTTACGAGCATTTGAATGTGTAATATCCAGTTTAAGGAGACAAAAAAAGTCTGTCCGTCCTGCCCTTTCTATATCGAGACCTTGCAAACAGCATCATTCTTCTGCTTGAAACAGAAAGCAGGGATGAACATATCTGAGAACACCAACACACACAAAAAGCCCCAAATCCTTAGGGTATTAAGTGAGCCATTTAACTAAGTATTTAAAACCTCTGCAATTATTAGTTTATTAGTATCATCCAGGATTTCAGATGTTCAATATTTCTCCTGAAGTTATACATAAATGCAAATTGAAATAAGAATCTGAAAGTCAAAATTGTATAACAAAACAATACTCCATCACAAAAGCGTGTAAAATTACAAGAATGCTTTTTTTTGTTTGTTTTTAAACACTGGCACTTAAGAGAACCATAATTTTGTAACCACAAAATTGCCGAATTGTCCCCCAAACTGGTAAGCAGGTATATGTGAAAATAGTTACAGCTGCCAGCACTTGAAGTTTTACTAAATATGCAAAAAACCCCTCAGCTTTGGTTTTGGAAGAGAACTGTATTTGACCAAATTAGACATTGTTGGTATACCATAAACATTTAACTTTTTAATGCAAAATTTAATAAAATGTACTTTTCCATACAACTATATTTAACTTAAAAATGGGCAAACATCAAGAGTGCGGTATAAAACCTAACAGGAAAAATACATCTTATCTCATTTTCAATTTGAGACAATATACAACTTTGTTTAAAGGGCTAAAACTAGAATTTCAAGAATACAAATATGAATTTACATAGATTTAACAAATAATAATGGTACCATTTATAGAAATCTTAGAAAGAAAAATCATTTCTTGTGGGCCCTTTGCTACCAGGAGTCTCATGGTATAAAGCCCGTGGCCATCACCAGACCTGTCACCAAAAAATAATATGGTCATTTCATGCTTTTAACTTTACACATTTTAGGTACGCTCATCACTCCCAGGTGTTCAGAGATTTACAAATATAACTTCCATTACATGGTAACAGAGTCACACGTGTAAATTTCTCTACACCGGATGGACATACACTCTTCCTATGGGTCCTTCTAGGACAAAATTTAACATTCCCTCCCTCCCCACCCCCCAAAGTATTTAGTTTCTGTAAAATTGAACTCTATACTTCTCAACTGTCCAAGACTGGTAAACTCATGCAACGCAATAGAATATTACATTTCACAAAAATCTGAACGAGTATCCGTTTGCTGAGATTGAATTTTTGTTGTTTCCAGTTATGGAAGATTTTCATCATATGCCTATATATTTCTTTTCTTACCCTATCATGATAATGCAGGGTATGCAGATCAAAGCTTTGTTTATCAGCTGGTTATATGAAAGATGAAAACTGTAATATTCCCGTGATCCCATACGGGCATTCAATAAAGCAAAAGATGAGTTCCCCTCAAAAGAAAAAAAAAAAAGGAAAAAAAAAAGAGAAAAGGACAAGTATGATTCTCAAGGGCACCTATTAAAAGGACAACAATACTAATAAAAAAAATTGTATTTACTTAGAAGCATTCAGAATGTCAACAAAACAGCTGCAACTTTTTTTTCTTCCTTTTTGCAATTACAGAGTGGTATTCAGTTAACAGAACAACAATTATTTTTATGATGCATCAGAGACAACTGAAGATGAGAAATGAACTACATCCCCAAATATAACTAAATTTGTGCTGTGCACCAACAAGAACCTGCTTTATAACTCCCATGCCAATTTACAACCCCCACACTGTACCAGGCAAGGTTAGTGGCCATTGAAATACCACTAAGGACAGGGCTATCTAAAGACACATTCGGTAGTGTGTTAACTATACAAAAAAAGAGACACTGTACAGTTTAAAAACAAATCTTACACAGCCTTACATTTCAATTTTTTTTTTTCTTTAAAAGGAGTGAGTTGTGTACAGGGGGGTTAAATGCTTTATAGACAAGAAAGAAATTGCTCTAAAAGAGACTTATTCATCATCATCATCATCTTCATCCTCCTCTTCTTCCTCCTCTTCATCATCTTCATCCTCTTCATCTTCGTCCTCATCCTCCTCCTCTTCCTTCTTCTTCTTGCTCTTCTCAGCCTTGGCAACTACTTTCTTGCCTCCATCAACCTTCCCTTTGGCCCGGTATGCAGCGATATCCTTGGAGAAGAAAAGCAGGAACAATCTCTCAAAGATTTAACCAGCCAAGAGGTCTGAGCAACCTCCAGAGAGCATTTGTGAAAGCAGACACCCAGCTACCTGCCCTTTCTGCACATCCACCGGGCAGGACCCAGGAGGGAGCTGCGGCTTCAGCTCGGAGGTGAACTGAAGCCAAAGAAACGGGAACCCTCTAACACAGCAATGACACTGCCATGCTACTGCACACTGCTTACGGCTGCTGAGGAATCTCCATTGTTGGGTTCTGGGAACAGGCTGGAAATGCTGCTACCTCTGATGGTAAAGGCACAGCTGAGCCCGCTATCCCATAAGGAAATGAAGTAGGGAGACCTCAAGTTCCCTTTCTAGCCCTACCTCCTATAATGCCTAAAGAAAAGCACAGGAAACCCTCGTTTGAGGCACAAACCCGGGATTAGCCACCCAGAAGACATCAGAATGACCCAGCCTAACAGCTGCAATGGTATGCCTCAGCAAAGAGCAGTTAGACTGAACTCTGCCTAACAGAAGTTTACTAAATAAAAGGTATAAGAACTTGATTAAAGGGTAGACACTGCCACCTTCTGCATGCAATAAATTTATTCCAGTCATTTGAAACGCACAAAATTCAGTTCCTGTTACAGGGAAGTTAAAACTGTACCTGGAAGGCACAGTCATAAAAGCAGTTAAGACTTCTCAACTTTATGCCAAAACAGTAAAACCATTAGGTAGGAGAATTGATCTACAAAGCTTACACACACCAGCTAGAGAGAAACATCCACACATTCACACAGATGGTTCAAATCTTCAAATATTCCCCACCTAATAAACACTACACCACTAATCTCTACTGCTCTCTTGGACTCTCTAAAACTTAGCAGGAAATTTCAAGAAGATATGATAGCCACTAAGTCAAAAGCCAAGCAGTAAATAGTGAAGGTTACTACCCCTTAAAACTCGACACATAGGTCAAAGAAATAAAGACATTACTACTGAAAATTAAAATAATATGTGCAAATAAAGACTAATAATTCTATCATTTAAAAAAATGTCTGAGTTGCCTTGGCTGTGTGTACAAGCACTTACTATGAAGCTGTACAGAAAGCATCATTACTTTGGGGATGCTTTCTGTGGGAAAGCTCCTAGATCTGCAACTCCTCTCTGGCACATCAACAGAGCTCCAAGGTTCCACCTTGCATACTACAGTGCAGAAATTCTGAACTTGGATTTGTTTGCCAGCAGGAGAAATATCCAGAGGAAGGTGACAGCACACAATGGACATAGGTGCTGCATGCCAGCAGAGTGGTCGCTGACCCATTGTGAAGCATCGTCAGGAGATGCCAAGGTGCATCCCTCCTCTTCCCTTGGCTTCCACATACTGGGATGGGAATCTGCCTCTACAAATAAAACCATGTGCAGCACAGTCCTGTGTGCACAACAGAATTCTCCAACTCCAATTATGATGGCAGGGTTTAGCCTTAATAATTAAAAAAATTGTATGACAAGCTGCTTCATATGCATAATTAACCAAATTCATTACTAGAAAGGACATGGACACAAAGTAGGTCCAGGAAAAACACATGCCTAAAACTAGCATCTCCTTTGTGTTTTGTCATTTTCCCAGGAGTATATTTTAAAAATCAGCTATGTGTATCAATTATCCTAACATTCAAGGATGCTCACCAGTGCCTCCAAAATTAGGGAGAACCAATTCATTCCTTACCAGCATTACTTACTGCTACCAACTCTACTCAAATTCTGCTGTGACCTATGGATTTCGTAACAATACAGAACCCACAGTATTTATTCAAGCACCTGTGACAGCTCAAAATTACAGACAAATGCAAATAGTTCAAGGTAAAGGACTCCAATTTAGTGTTATGCCAATTAATCACTTGCCCCTGCATACAACCCTTTTCAACAAATCAAATGAATTATATCATTAGCATACTATAATTTGCTACATCAGGTGTCAGGGTACACAATAAGGAAAAAAGTGTCTAAAAAACTGAGGCTTGACCTCCCCAAAGCATGTGCCTGAATGTCAGTGTTACCTTTTCATATTTCTCCTTCAGCTTAGCAGCCTTCTTCTCATAAGGCTGTTTATCGTCTGCAGCGGTGTTGTTCCACATCTCTCCCAGTTTCTTTGCGACATCTCCAATGGACAGACCGGGATGTTCTCCTTTGATTTTTGGACGAAACTCAGAGCAAAACAAGAAAAAAGCCGAACTACAGAGGAAAAATAAGAGAAATAAGAGAAGATGATTTAAATTTTAGACTTTGCTACAGCAGCAACTTTTGGGACCTTTGCTACTGGTTCCTTAAGAGCACTTTGGAAAAAGCACCTAAAAGTGAGACAGACATTGATTACAATGGAAGGTATCAGAACTGAACAAGCCACTTGGCAAACTCAATGCACCCTTTTCTCTTAAGTAATGCTGTACATCTGGTCCCATTTTCAGCAGGATCCCCAGACAGGCAGATTTTATACACCAGACACAGAGAAAAGCTTTAGAAATTAGACTAACTCAACGATGCTAGGGCAGCAAATGTTATGTCAGAACTGTTAGAGGTGGGAGGCTGCAATATTTGTAAGAAAAGCAGGATTTCCAGACCACAGCACCAGCCCAAGCAAGAACATTAGCTTGTAAAGGAACTTACCTGCATTAGCTCAGTTTAAAACACAGACATACACACACAATAAAGTACTGGTGTCCAGTAGATGAATTTGAATCCAGCTGTCATTATGTTGTGGCTAAAGTTTAAATTTTCCAAGCTGGTTTTGAGGAAGATCACCCCTCAAACCTGTTCCGTGCAAAAGCCTACAATTTTAAACTGACTGCCAACCAAAAATTCTGCTCAAGCCAACAGGTGATGAGAGCAGGGCCAGCAGTATTTTACTGCCATATTACACTGGAATTACCCTCTTAAGAGAAATTAGAAAAATCACTCAGAATCACACATAGTCTATTTTTGCATCTACTTTTAAAGGCTGCCATTACTCCAACTTTGATAGTGGGACCGCCTACCTGAAAATAAAAACTTAGCACTCATACCTAAAATTTCAACCTATCTTTACACCACTGGTGAGGAAGATACTCTTGTATTTCTGAAGCTCGTGGATAAAATTACCATTTTATAGATCCACACCAGTGTGATGGTCGCAAACAAGATAACCTAAAGCAAGGAATCTACTTACGGAGGCCTCTTCGGTGCATTTGGATCCTTGAACTTCTTTTTTGTTTCCCCCTTAGGTGGTACATAGTTTTTCATTTCTTTTTCATAACGAAGCTTGTCAGCCTTTGCCATATCTTCAAACTTCCCTTTCTCCTTAGAAGACATAGTCTGGAATGCAATTAGAATCACAGAATACCTTAGAAGGGACACATAAGGATCAAAACAGTATTTTAAGATTCAAAAACATACCAAAGCCCATTCCAAAACTTCGGCTGGGGGAGCTAAGGGTAAGACGAGGACAATGGATAGTTACCACTCACTTTACAACTACATTTCATACTTACCCAAAACCTGAGCTTCCAAAGAAATAATTTACAATCTTGAATGGTATTTCAAAAAAACAGTCATTTAATGTTTCTTGGCCTTTTTTATTTTTTAAGCAGCTATTCCTACCTTCCATCGTTCTGAGCATTTTTTTGAGAACTCTGAGAAGTTCACTGACGCATCTGGATGTTTCTTCTTGTGCTCCTCCCGACAGGTTTGCACAAAGAAGGCGTATGAAGACATTTTACCTCTCGGCTTCTTAGGATCACCTTTACCCATTTTTGCTGATTTTCTGTAATGAAGTAAATGAGACACCTTTAAAACTTGTATTTTCAACAATCCAAGGCAGGAAGTAAGACACAACCAAGGGTCATGCCAAACAGGACCTGCTGGAGCAGTATTCTGAAATCATATAATGAGAAAAAGATTATCTTCTGGAAAATTTTCCTGAAGATTTCTGTCATCCCTGAGGTGACCTGGATGTAAGCAACCTGAAATCTCAAAGGGCCATCAGAACATGCAGTTATGGTCTCCTGCAAACAAGAAGTGTCCTTCCAAGCAACCTGAAGGCAAGTATTGCAGTGGAGACTACATACCACGATTATTACCAGTGTATTAAGCATAAGCTTGGGAAGAATAGATGCTATTGAAAGGAAGGAACAAGTGCCCAAGTATCCTGTCTCAGTGGCCTTCTGGATTTCTTTTTTTTTCACAGCCCTTGCTCCCTGTAGGCCCTGGGTGTTTATTTAAAAAATATGTTTTTTATTATTTTCTATACCATATGTTTTGACCAATCTTTATGTGTACTGCAAAAGCCTACTCTTTGCAGGTATACCTTGAAATATGGGAATGAAACAGCTCACTTGGTCAAATATGTCATAAACTACGCAGGGAAAAGCACAACATTTATGTACAGCCAGCAGAGCTGTGCTCAGCAAGAGCACTATGTGACACTTTCAGGGACTGAAAAATGCCTTCCTGGGACTTTCACACCCAAGTCAGACATTTGGAGTATTTCTTCATAGCTTCCTGAAAAAGTCACTTGCACCGTGACAAGCTCTGCTTTTCAGCACGAATTAAAAGAAGGAGAAGAAAAAAAAAAGCGTGAAAGAAAAAAAAAAGAAGGGCAGGCGGTGCCTGTCTGTATTGCCACAGAAGCTGTATTTCCTATCGGTTTGGCGGATAGACAGAAACAGATTTCTGCTCTGTGACTAAACACGTCCGGTTTGAAGTTTCTACCAAGTAAACAAGAGGGCTGAAGAAGCCTGAGCCGCTGCTGCCTGCCCCGGAGCCGCTCCCAGCGCAGCCGGGCGCGGGGCTCGGCCGGGCCGGGGCAGCGGGGCCAGGCGGCTCCGGGGCCAGGGGCGGCCGCGGGCAGGGCTCGGCACCGCGACCCCGGGGCTGGCGTTTAAAAGCCTCCTCCTTCCCGCCATTTTGGACGCTTCCCCTACCAGGGAGGCAGAGGGAAACTTCTGAAGTCCCTCAAGAGACCTGCTGGGGGTTGGAAGGAAGGAAAAAGAAAAAAAAGAAAAAGAGAAAAAAAAAAAAACCAAGAAAACCTAGTCCCGTTATTAGGGAGAACACGTGTAAGTTTTATTTCGCGTTCAGGCGAGGGCTCGCAGCGGCGAGCACATGCCCAGGAGCCGGACAGCCACCGGGGTGCAGCTGCCCGCCGGCGGCGACCCCCGGCCCCGGCGGGACAAAGCGTTCTCCCGCCGCCACCCCCGTCCCCCCGCGGCGGGGGGAGCGTCCCCATGCCCAGCCCTGCCCGCTCCGGCCGCCATGAGGCGAGGCAGCCCGGCCTGCGCTCCCTCCCTCCCTGCCGGCCGCGCCGCCGCAGCGGCGGTGTCGGCGGGAGCGGCCGCCATGGCGCAGGCTCCTGGCGGAGGAGGTCACCCGCCGCCGAGCCTCCTTCCATTTTGTGCGCCGAGGAGCAGAGCCGGCCGCTCCCCACCCCCCCGCCGCCACCACACCCCCCGTGGCCGGGCGGGGCGGCGAGCCCGGGCGGCGGGACCCCCACCGAGAGGGGCCGCGGCGCGGCCGGGCGGCGACCCCCGCCCGCGGGGGCGGCGGTGGCAGCGCAGCCCGGGCGGCGCGGAATGGCCGCTGTGGCGTCGCCCGCTGCCGCCGCCGCACAGAGAACATGGCTCCTTCCTCCCTTCCCTTCCCTTTGTGTGAGCGCGCCGCTACCCTGGCGCACACGCTCAGCCATTGCAGCCGAGGGAGGGCGGGCGGGAGACGGGGGGAGGTGGGTGGGAGCGGGGGGGAAGAAGATGGGGGGGACCAGCGCGCTTTCAGAGCCTGCCCGAGCCCCGGCGGCGCGGCAGAAGCCCCGGCGAGGACGCCCCGCTCACTCGCTCGCCTCGCCGAGCTGGGCGGCCCCGAGGCTGCCAGCCCCGCGCCCGGGCGAGCGGCGGCTGCTGGAGAAAAAGTTCCCCCGAACTGCGCCCCCGCCCGCCCGAGCGCCTCCTCTGCTGCTCCGCGCCGCTCGCCTTGTTTTCTCGCTCGCGGCTGCCGTCAGCCATGTTACAGCCGGGCGGCCGCGGGGCCAGCGGCGCCCCGGCCCGCGCCCCGCTTCCCCGCGCTCCCCACCGCCCCGGCGGCGCGGCGCGGCCCGCCCGGAGCCCCTGCCGCCCCCGCCGCCCGCCCCGCCGCCGCGGCGATGGCTACGGCGAGGCACCGTGTAAGCGGCTTACGGCGGGGCACGGCGCGGCCCTCGCCCCCCGCGGCGGGCGACCCCCGGCCGTTTGCCCGGTTCCCATCGCCCGCTTCTCTCTCCCCACCTCGCTCCTTGCCTCCCGCCGCCCCGCTCTCCCGAAGTCGCCCACCGCCCCCGCCCCGCCCCGGCCGAGGAGCTCGCCGCCCGGGAAAGGGTCTCCCGGGCACAGCCCCGCTCGCCTTTGTGTACGGGTGTCCGAGCCGGCGCTGCCCCGCGCTCCGCGGTCATGTAGCGGCGGCGGCACGACGGCCACCACAGGCTCACCGCCCGGCTGCGAGCGGGCGGGCGAACGGGCGAGCGCGCCCGGCCGGCCCAGCGGCCCCCGGCGAGTACTCACCCGTGTCAGACAGAGTCGGCACGCAGCCCTCGCTCGGCCCCGAGCCCCAGAGACGCTCCCGCGGCCGCCCGCCCGGCCCCAGCGCTGGCTGGGTCGCTGTGCAGCCCGGTGCACCGCAATGGCTGAGCGCGGGATCGATACGCAGCCTCCTCACACTCGCGGCGCTGGTAACATTACTCTCTGCACAGCCCCGCGCCCATTGGCCGCCGCCAAGCCGAGCGCCGCGCCGATTGGCCCAGGCGCTCCCATTGTCCTGACCAGAGCGCGCCGCGGGTTGGGCGCGCGGCGGGACACGTCACCGAGCAGGGAAAGGGCGCGCAAATATAAAAGTGAGCGCAGGGAGCCGGGCGGCGGCGGGGCCCGCAGAGCGGCGGTGGCCGCCCGGCGCCGCGCCGCCAACAGCGAGGGGCGCGGGCCCCGCCGCCCCCGCCGCCGCCCCCGCTGCCCCGGGGGGACCGCCGCGGCCGCCCCGCGGTGAGGAGCAGGGCGCCGCCGCCCCCCGCCCCTGCGCCCGCGCCGCCCCGCCGCCCAGGCGCGGAAGCCGGAGCTCAGCGGGGAGCCGTGCCGAGCCCGCGTGTCTCGGCTCCTCTTGCCCCGTTCCAGCCGGGGCAAAGGGCTCCCCTCCGCTGCCGCGGCGGTGTGCGCGGCTCTGCCCCCTCCTTGAGGTCGGGGGACGTTTGTTTTGTTCTGTTGTTCGTGATTTTTTTTGTTTTTTTCTTTATTTTTCCAGAAATGCCTTCATCACCTGTATGAGCAACAGGCGGAAGATGCTGGCTTTCTCCATAACCTCCCGGGTGACAAGGAGCAGTCCGCAGTGGTCGGACAGCACCCCCCAGATTCTCAGCAGTGGGGCAGCCGTGGCCCGGCGCCGTCCCGGGCATCCCGATGCAGGGGCGCTCTGAGCCACACTGCACCTGTCCTTCGCTGCTGCTCCTCTCTGCTTTTTTTACTGACATTTGCACCGCACGAGGCTGCTGAAAAGGACTGGCGAACGGGAGAAATACCCCTTAACATCAGCTTCGCTGTTTACACTACTTTATTAGTGCAAACAACGCTGGGAGGAGCACTGCTGAGAAAAATCCAAAACCACTGCTCTGCCCCAAAAGGCAGTGGCAGCGCACTTGCTGTAGTAACACAAACTTGAGTGAAGAGAGGTGTACATTGCTCAAAAATATTCAGGTGTAAATAGCTGATTTCAATAATTGCTTAATTATCATGCTCTCTCAAAATCTATCCATGAAGTTTTGCAAGGGTCTGTGGTCTGACACACAAGGGATAGCAATTGTTGAGAAGGCATGGTGCTTCATGGAAGGCAAAAATCCTTCTGAACAATGACCCTAATTCTAAAATTGCCTCATTTGTGAAGAAGTGCTAGTTGACATACAAAGACAGTTGATTCTGCTACCTGAAATCATGCAAAAATACGTGAATAAGGAACACTAGTGTTTGGCTCAAGGAAAGTTTTTGCTGTAGTTTGAGGGGTTTTTTTTCTGATTTGCATTTAAAGTTAAAACCTTTATATGGAACAGAAGAAATCTGTAAAAATCGCTGCTATTTATGCGGTGTACTGTGCAGAAGCTGATCGCTTTGTACATACAGAACTTGAAGGTTTATTCTGTGAAAACCAGACCTGAAAGGAAAGCAAAGTAATGCTTTTATTTCTTGCTCTTGTCCATAGCTGAACCTTCAGTAAAAGGCAAGTGAGGAGAATTTGATTACCTGACATACTCCTGTAAGGGTTTTCCTTCATCTCTGTCAGTTATATGCTCAGGCCTGTACGGGTTTGCATATTCCAGTGGGTTTCTTCTGCAATCCTTGATGACAGAAATACAAAATTTACTCATCATTTGCAGAGAGTAGCATTTTTTACGGAAGCAATATAGGTTTTTTCTCTTGTTCATGCTGTGCCACATCCCTTCTGATACTTCACAAACATGCCTTCTTCTGCAAACCTCATTGAAGTTCAAATCTGTTTTAAATTACACTCCACTAGACAGGTGCAGTCACTGAGATCACTTGGATAACACAAAACACCTTTAACTTCTTGCACATAAGCTTTGCCCACAGAACATTTGGGTCACAACAGCCCAGTACCACTGCTCCTGGAAAAAAAAAGTATGTAGCTGCAAAGGAAGTTTCAAAACTCCTGTTTAGTAATTTTGATGTTTTGTAAACTAGGGTATGCTCTGGGAAAAGACACATAGATTGGTTGTCATATTGCAAAGCAAGACTAAAACTAGGATTTCTATCAGAAAATAGAATACTTCTGTTTTTAGCATACCTGTTGTAGCTACTTATTTGGAAACCTGCAAAAATGGTTGTTAGAAGCCTTTTGGTTCAACTCCTTTTCCATGTAAGGCAAGCTGAACTTGAATGGAAACATCAGCTATACATTATCAACCCTTTTTAAAGCATCCTTTTGTTCTCCAGTTTTCTTTAGAGGTAACAGAGAAAGGCCTCTCCAAAGACAGAACTGTTCTTCTTTACAATGTAGTACTGAGTAGGAACAGAAAAGTTCCAAATGAATGGCAAAAAAAGTTTCATCAAAATTTTCCTCTCACTTCCTATCATCCCCCATGTAGCTCACAACCAAAGACTTCTAGCAAACATGAACAAGGGTGGAGAGTTCCAACAAGTACAGACTACCTGGTTGGCAGTGGAGCCTGACTAAGAAAGAGATGCAGAGATCTCATTCTCCCCCATTCCCAAAATAACTGTGAAACACATTGGTGACAGTAAGCCAGCAGAATTTTTGATGAACTCACAGTATAAAGAACCTTAGAAAGCTTCTGCCCACTTTAGTGCTGTGGCTGTTGACAGAGGTGGGAAAACACACTTGCATCAATTCCAGAAGTCACAGGGTGTGGGGCAGGAACGTGGTTCTTCCGTGCCCTCATGCTCTCCTGCAAAATGTGTATTCTGTGAAGGACACTGCTTACTCCCCAGTGGGATTTGGCAGGAAAGCAGATGATTTCATAGCTTGCTTTGACAACGAAGAGATTCAGTGTCGTCACGGGACCTCCAGATTTTGTCACTCTGTCCTCCCTCCCAAGGAATGAGATCATTGTTTCTTTGGGTCAAAATTACTAGACTATTACAGTGAAAATGGCACAGTAACAACTACCTTGTCAGTCAAATCCAAAGCTACTATTAGGCTTTTTTTAACAAGATCTGAAAGCCTTTTTCAACAAAAAAGTTACACTTTCTGCTCAAAATGAGAGCAAAACATTTGTGGAGAGAAGGCACCTGGGCACATGCACTTCTGATGGAGTTGCTGGTAATGTAGATTTTCACTCTTGTTTTTGAACACTTCCATTGCTACAGTGGGCACCGTTTTTGCAGTGTATTTGAAAAAAAAACCTGGCCAGATTTGCCTTTTTCCTGAGGATGCAGTGCCAGCCTGTGCGCAGCCCAGATGAACACAATTCTCAGTTGCTCATCAGATGCAGACTTGCAGTCAGTAAGTGACTCTGGTGTCGTATTTGAAATCTTCAGGAGATACACTTTAAATATTTCCTTAAAATCATTTCTGGAAGAGAAAGACTCGGTTCAAAGGAACGAGAATCAGCATGCCTGCAAACAGTACCAATGCATGGAACCTGATTTGCTTTACCTTTCTCTCTGGATTTGCTCACATTGTGTCAAGTCATCTGTGTGGGCTGCTGTCCCTCTTCTATCAGTGAGCAGGGTTTCAAGTGGCTTTTTGTTCACTCCCCACGGATGAGCGGCTGGCTGACCCAGGTGTGTAAGTGGTAACAGTGCAGCAGTGGCAGACAGGCAAGGGAACCTTGGCTGACTAAAGGCAGTGGTCTGGGAGAGGCAGGCAGGGAGCAGGGATGGCACCGATGCCGCTGCAGTGTTTTGCTCTCTGAGCTTCACGTGTGAACCAGCTGATCTTTGTTGACATGTGAGCCCTTAAGACAATTCCATCGTTTCTAGAGCTAATACATTCTTAAATCAGGGTCAGTATTTAACACAGTGCTTTTATCCACAAAATGGGTAACATGAAAATGTGTACACTTTTTGTGGAATTAGCAGATGCATGGCAAAGTATCCAAGTAAACAGATTTTTATAGCAAAAGCATATACTCACACTGTTCAGCTCAGAAAGATGGTGAAAATACATCAGTATGGACTTTTCCTCAGATGATCAGTATACCATGAACATTTTTTTAAAGTGAATATGTGTACAGAAAGTAACCATATTATGGTAAGATTAATAGATTTATGAAAGATGATTCCTTCAGCATCTTATTCCTTATGCATAAGTACATAACTTCTTTAAGCGCCTCTGTGAAGCTCTCAATGTACAGTTTCAGACAGATGGAACTGTGTTCAGCTTCAACAGCAAAAAGGAGTTCAAAAAATGTTCTTTCAGGACTGCACTATTTCTGAAATCGCTGACCTGCTGAGATGCTTGCTTTGCTGAGAACACAACATGCAGTGCAATATCCACTTATCTCTTCAACTTTCTGGAAATATGGCATCAAAAATTCAGTCCCCTCCAAAATCTCCACATCATTTATGTATTGCACACTCAAGCCTACCACTGAGATAAGAGTTATCAGCTGCTTCTAATAAACCCAAAATGCTGCTGTCCATCTTCATAGACACTGCTCTAAAGGTGTTAGTACTCCATCTCACTCACTCCAGTCTAGAGTCAGGTAAGCTTCTGATGCTGACACCACTGTTAGACTTCTACACTCAAACAGGCAGAATCCAACCAGGCCTAGGCTGATGAAAAACACCTGAGATGCCCTTCCTTCCTATTTTATCCAGCCCAGAAGATTCAACTGGACATGCTCTCTCACTGAGAGGACTCCTTTAGACAGATCTCTGCTCTGTGTCACACTAGAAAGATCCTAGAGTTAGGTACAATACTAGGACTGAGTTACTTTTGCTTATCTACGTGTTTTCTGAAAATACACAATATATAAACATCACCTGACCTGTACTCTGGTCCTTTATATGGGACTGCAACACAGACTAAACCATCTGCTTCTGCATACGAAGATGACACCTTAATGCCAGCACAGTCCCTGATATTAGAAATCCTAGCACAGTCTTATGTGAATTTATGGGATGCTGATATCCAAAAAACCAGGATGCAGCACACATCAGTCTATCTAGTAACTACTCAGGACCTACTTTGAATGTTGACTGTATACAAGCAGTTACAGGAACTGCTGGAGGAAACAACCATTAGCTCACAGCTTCAAAAGGGGAACTTGCATAGTTTGACAGGACAGCCTTACCCTTTTGCTGAATACAGCCGAGTGTACATGAGTGCCACTAAGTAGTGTCTGTCTCAGCCCTTACAATGCAATGGAGAGTTTCTCATTCATTCAAGGAATTGTCCACATACTCAGGAACTTCATAAACCTGCTAACTTCCCACAGAGATATGGTGCTCAAGGAAGATCACAAGTACTACAAGTTATCAGCATATAGCACTCACTAGGAAAGGCAAAGAACATATCCTGGAAGAGTAGAAGCAGCCTCAAAAAAACTCTTATCCTTTCTCCATCTCTCTCCTTTCTGTCCCCTTTTTCTTCTCTTCTTTTATCCACACTCTTGTGCAAAGATAAACTGAAAAATGCATTCTGGCAGCTGTATGTGCTCACCAAATAGTCATCAGTAGCATTATTTAATGGGAAAGTAATTTTCTAGCCAGACCCCTCTCCCTCCACTTCCAAAACAGTTTTCCAGTATGTACTGCCTGCACAGGGTGCTGCATTGTTGAAACACCCACCATTACATGCAGCCATAGCAATTTCTTACTGGTTCAGAAAGGAGGATCACCTTTTAATTGGCTGTTCAGAGAAAATAAGTCATTCTAGTATTCTCATGAAGACTGTCTCCAGCTTCTATCATAATCACCCTGTTTCTTCTACCTTCTTCTTTCCTAGGGATGTAATCTCCTTCTATTTAACGGTTCTATTCCAAGATTTCTGAGACCCAGGAGAAGAAACTGAGGCAACTTAGGATGTAAGAAATCACATACTTTACACTGACTAAGCCTGTGATACTAAAAAGCATTCAAGGGAATGCCCACTTCTCTTGCCTTTTCCAACAGCAGATGATTGTTTTGAAAAGGGCTCTGTGAGCTCATCATTGCAGGGGGACAACTTCTACCCCAAGTCACCTAGTGTTACCAAAATCTTAGTAATAACTTTTCCATTAACACACAAAAATTAATAGCCTAAATCTGTTTAGCTTAGTACTTTCTTAACTAGAGGCCATTTGGCTATTCAGTTCTTGTTCACCTTTACTTCTTTTCCATGAGTTTTAGAGGATTCTAAGTCTTTTGCATTACTTTAAATCTCATTCCTTCCTCATTTACCATGTTTCCACGAACTTTCATTTTGCTGCAACAAATGAAGACCCTTGTGGAATATGCCCCGAATTTCACAGAGGGAATGCTGCCACAGGGGAAAGATGCATTCTTTTCAAAGTCAAAAATCAAGTCACTTTGGACAGAAAGTCAATGCAGTGACCTCAAAGTTTTGTCAGACACAACATTAGACAAACTAATGTGCACAACTTACATCAAATTAATGTGCACCACTGAGAGTTTAAACAGTCTGAAGTTGAATGTAATGTAAAATCTGATGGTTTCCAGGAGGGGTAAGTGTGGGCCTGGGAGTGCAGATCCAATTCAGATGCTTATATGCATGATATGCATGAAAGTCATTGGGTAGGCTGAGATGTTTTGACTAGACAGTCATCTGATTAGTCTCGTTCGTGTAAATTTAACTTAACCTTGCCCTAAAGTATGGATGCAAATCAAAATAAATAGCCACCCCTTTGGAAAGAAATACTGAAGCAGTGAAATTTCAAGCGCCTCTTTGAAGCTCTGGATTTTGATGGTTTGAACTTTTATATGACTTTATAGTGACAATCTTCATAAAAAACTGAATTCTTAATACTATGTTATTTCTTCTATTTCAGCATAACAGATCACATAACTGTTCTTGGGTTTCCAAATATAAGCAAGTGGCTACTTATAGGATTAAATGGATGTAAGGGATATGTATATTCACATCCACTTGCAGTCTCTATTTCTAATGACCCACAACAGTGTGTTAATAACAAACATTTTTCATTCAGTCTTACAAAATTCCTGCAACTATGTATTACTATGCTAAACACAGCACTTAAGTTTTGATGTATTATTGTTGCTTTACAATTAAAATTATTATTTTTATTTTCACTTCTAGCTCCTTAAAAACCTCAACATAAATACTTTTGGCATCCCTCCTGCACACCCACTCTTGCTGATTTGTGGATCACTTAAAAATATTTAAATGTTTTTAAAGTCATCCATCATTTTCTTCCTCTAATAACTACACTCAGGTGTGCATAAGTCATATTAGGTAGGGGTTTTTTTATCTGACCTTGCAATAACATATATTTCTAACCATACTAACACAAGAGGAACTAGAGAAGTCATTTTACTCCTGCGCATGTGACTAGTAACACACAGTTTTAGGGATAGAAAAGAGCCACAAAAAATCATCCAGGAATGTGAAAAAATAATGAGAACCCTAAAAAGCACAATCTGTTCAGCTTTTTCGTAAAACAAACAAACAACCACAAAAATAATATTGAGAAGTAACTTGATCACAGGGTAAAAGCACCTTCCTGGGGAGAAAATAGTGAGTCCTAAAGAGCTCTTTAATCCATCAGAGAAGGCATAACAAGAATCAATGACTAGAAGCTGAAGGCAAACAAACGCAAATGAAATAACGTAGAAAATTTTTAGCAGCAGGCATGATTAGTACTTGTATTATCCTAGCACCTGGAAGCCAAATCATGGATCAGGGCTCTGTTAGGTGCTGGTAAAAAAACCCAACCCCAAGCCAAAACAAGATACCCAAAACACAGAGAAAAATCATGATTCCTGCCAAAAGGTTACAAAAAGCAGGTAAGATGAAGTTACATAATAAATCAGTGATAATATTATCTGATATGACAGGCAGCAGTTTCAGACCATGGTTTCATGATACAAAGTGTTGAGCTGAGATACAGACTTAGGGTGATTCTACGTATCAAGACTGTTTTGTCCTATTCCCACCATTTCTCTACAGCTATGAAATGTTGAAAACTGATCCTTATTTAAATAAATCAGTACTAAAATCAGGGTTTTCATTTTTATTTTGCAACAAAATGCCAGTGAATTTGCAAGTATTTTGATTTTTATGAATTTCAGTGAATGGGTGGAACAAATTTTTCTTAACAGTATTCCCACCAGCTCTTTTTACAGGAACTTGCTGCATTACTTGCAAGAAAAGACTGTATACCCCAGAGAAAAACATGCAAAAGCAAAGTATGAGATTGTTTTGTTTTACTCATATCAAATCACTAGGCTTGGTGACCAAATCTCAAGCACTATCCATAGATAAAGCAGACATTACCAAAAACCAAAACTCAGACCATGATCTGGCAACGTTTCTCTGAAAAAAACTTATTATGCTACCAAATTCTAACATAAAAGATAACAAGATGAGCTTGTGCTCCCAACACAATTGCTCTGGCACTGGAGCCTACACACCATCCTTGGTAGCTTACAAACACAGTAGGCCACTACAATCTGACCAGGAAGATTAAAGGGGTAAACCAAGAGCAAAATTTTCTATTATTAAAGTTTTTGCCATCTATTTGTGAGATCAAGGATCAGAAGGATAGCCCCTGAAATGCATTGTGGAGAGAACTGGGAGCATCTCCTCTTATTTTTCAACAGGAAAATGTAGAAGAAAAGCCCACCTTTGATTTTTGTTTCTTCTTTTAAATTATTAGCAGACTACAGCAACACCCCCAATATCTACTGTACTGAGAAGCTCTGGAGGAGCTAATTTTTGGGGTGGGAATGCTGAAGAGAAAACAAAAGCCAAAGAGCTGGAGTCAGCACTCCACAAATAGTCCCTGAGACTTGAAAGCAAACTGGATATAGCCATGGTGTTAAGCACCCATCCTTCTTCTTTCCCTTCCTCCCTGGAGGTGGCCAGCCTCCTCCCACTGGCTGATGTTCTGTGTTTCACTGAGCTGGATATTCACATTCACAGGCTAGATAGGGAATTGGTTACAACCAGTTCTAAAAGCTTTAATTTTTCTCTTGTTTCTCGTTAAAAATACTTTGAGCTATGGCGATAATAAGTGACATTAAAAGAACACTGCTTCATTGCAAAGTTTAAAGACACTTAACAGCCTTACTCTTTGGTCTCGTGCACTGTGCTGAATTTTTCCACGGGACTGCGGCCACTCCGTGTGTGCAGGACACAGCTCAGGAAGTGAATCAGGGCTGTGCATCAAATTAGATTATTTATTGGTTGGTATACATGTTGACTTTAGGAGTTCTCCTGAGAGCAGGACAGACAACTACAGGAAGAGAGAGATGGGCATGTGGTTAAGGCAGTTGAATACCACACAGAACACTCAGTTCTGCCTCTGCCTTCACCAGCAGTCCCCGTGAGCGAGGAGAGAGTCAGACCTCGCACCCTGGCAGACCCTCACACCCAACCAACCTCATCTTCCTCGTTTTCTGGCTGTCCAAACAGAAACACCTTGGGCCTTTCACGTAGAAATGCAAAGCAGATGATGGAAATGGAAGGTTTGGGTCTTGAGGGAAAAATGGAGCCGGAGGCACAGGGTTAAAAGGCAGGAGAATCCATTTAATATCATTGACTTTACTACTGACTAAAAAAGCAGCTCAGTTTTCTAATGGTCTAAAAGGACAATGGTTCTTTTCTGTTCAGGGAATATGCAAAAATTCATCAAATACTGTGAGGCTCCTTAATATCATTGTAATAAGCCTACAAAAACCAAAAATATTTTTCTGATTCTCTATAGAAAGGATGTTTTGCATCTTTTAATCTCCTAATTATCGTACGCTGCTAAATACTTGCTTTAAAAATATATAATATAAAATAACATAAATACTAACATGTACAGAGCTAGAACACATCTATATTTCCGCTCACACTCTATCTGTGATCACACTCTACATGTGATTTTTCAAAGTCCTTTCTACAGCTTCTACAAAGGCTATAACTTTACTATGCAGTGAAACTGCAATATGGAATAGGACAGGGAACAGCACTTACTGTCAACAAAAGGTATACACTGGCTCAAAAAATAAAAATATCTTCACTCTCGGTTGTTTGTTGTGTAACCACAGCCACAGGAATGGAAAAGCAACAGGAAAGCTAGTAAAAGGGTCATTTCCTACTTATTTTATTAAATCAGAGTATCAGTGTATTGAAAGCTTTAGTAATACTAGGCTACCAAATTTGCAAAATAAAATATTATACTTTGTATCCAGCAAGAAATAAACAAATCTACCTACATCTTTAAAAATAACCTGAACAGTTTGAACAGTTACTCTGACTTAAAAATCTGAGTTAAGAGAAATACCACAACGATTGCAAACACATGTGATGATCTTCTCCATTTTAGGTAGAAAGGCACTAAATAGAAAAATCTAACACAATAATCAGAGCAATCATGAGGTTTAGGCACACAACAGAAGAGAAATATTTTAACAATGTCTGACAACATCCCAAGCACACAGTGTCTGAACACTATTCAAGTGGATTTGCATGAGACTCAAAGACAACACCATTTTAAAGGATAATTTTCATCATTTTAGAAGCAAACAGACAGGAAAACAAAATAGAAATTTAGTTTCAGGCCTACAATCAGATCTTCAGAGTGAGAACCTGCAGTCACCAGAGTCCCATGGACTTCATCAGGCCTCCAGGCTATTGAGGAGCATTTGAACAAATCCAGTTACAGGACTAGGACCTAAATATGTAAAGAGAAAAAGAATTAAATCAGGTAACACAGCACACAGCTCTAATTAAAGAGACACCAAACTAATCACAGAAAAATAATCTGAGTGCCTAGACCATGACAAGATCTCTATTTTTACCCTAAAATGCTGCAGCTACAGCAAAGGCAACAGTAATTTCATATGCCAAGAGATTTATAGAGCATTAATTGATCACAGCACATTCCCCTTCAGGCAAACAGAAGTACCTGCAGTGTGTTTGCTCACCTCCTGTGTGCTGCTGCTTTTTTGTTGTTATATGCAATTTGTTTTATTATTTTTAATAAAAGAGAGTGGTCTAAAATCAATAAAGGTGATATATTTATCTTCATCAGCTCTTCATGGAGATTTTCAGCCTCTTAGTAACACAATGGCCAAAACTAAAATGAAATAATCTGCCTGTATTTTAAAACACTGTAAAACTGACAGAAAGTAAATAATATTTCTATAAGAACTGTCATTGCTATGACTATTTGAAGGTTGTGAGAAGTTCTAGCTTGGGAGTGTGTCTCCCCAAGGTTTCAGTAAAACCCCATGGTAGCATGCACCTAGTATCATTCAACTGCTAATGAGAAGAGAGACTAGCAAAAAAGTGCCTATTTCATAATGAGGTTTGCCCACTGAAATATAGACTTTAACACAACAGGAGAGTGTGACAGAAGCCATGAAGACACTACAGGAATATCAGATTTATGGTGGCACAAGCTCATGGAATCCCCACAGGCTACACCGAGGGGAGCTGTGTCATCCAGACTTCCACACCAGCACTTATCATCCACCCCAGGAAGGGGGCCATGCTTCCTCTCTACCTGAGGCTATCTCTCAGCTTGGGAGGCCACAATGGCCAATTCACCATGCCTGTAAATGTCATCACTGCACCTTGTACCTTCACTAGCATGATCTCTTTGAGACAGCCAGACCAAAGACAGAATGAATTGTCCAGGAGCATGATACCATTCTTCCTATTACTAGAGCAGAATTACACCTTCAGAGATCAGCATGTAACCAGACAAATCAATTTAAATACACCTTCTACCCAAAAAATGTTCAAGACCATCAACAATCTCTGATTACTTTTGTATCTCCTACAGGATGGCTTAAGATGCAGCAAGATTCTTTACATTAAAAAAATTGCTAAGTTTAAAAATTAACTCAAGATACACGAGGACATGAACATCTTAAATTCACGGAGACATTGATTTGCCTATAGCACTCAGAGAGAGATAAGGACTCAAACTGCTATTATTTCTAGATAGGAAAAAGTAGTATATACAAAGTTTTCCAAGCACATGGACATTAAGAAGCCTTTTTTGCCAAGATGACACAGTGACTTAGACCACTTATATATAAGGAAACTCATAGATATGCAAGGCAGATGAGATTTCCAAAATTCATGAAGAAAGGAAATGTGTTTGTCTTTTTAGAACTGGTGTTAGCTCAGGACAGATAACAAAATTTTTACTCCCATTTTAATATTGAATTCCCAGTTATATCCTACCTGTATGTCTGAAACTGGCACATAGTAAAGAATCTACAACACTGAACTTCAAATATAGTGTCAGATTTTGGTTATTTTATCTCCAGAGAGATATGGCCTCTAACCTGGGATCACTCTGTAGGCACACAGGGACTTGGGGGGAAGAAGCAGCCAGCAGGGTTCAGCCTGGTGCAGGCAGAGGTCCCAGTCCCAGGACCCAGTATGCCTGTGGGGTATGTTTGCTCAATAAATTTATGATTTCACAAATGATCATCAAGCAGAGAGTATTCTACTGCCTTATCTGGCTAGCACTGCTCTTTCTTTGAAAAACCTGAAAATACTGATGGGCCATTAATATCAAATTCCTTGCCAGAGTTGCATTTCCAAAGAAAAGCAGGTTTTCTTTTCCTGAAGCTTTATCTTTTTAATCTGGACACCTAACTACTCAATACCTAAGACAACCTTTCTTCTTGCTCTTGCAAACATACATTAACAGTTTAAATTTCCACACCTGGCAGAAATTTATTGAAAAACAACAACAATGTAAAAGCTGTTTGGATTTTTTTCTTCAGGCTATGCTTCCTTGATACTAAAGCTGCCTCTTCTCTGGTTTAAGTCAGAAAAGCCTAGAAACAATTCTAACTCACACCTGTTTGCTACCATGTCCATACAACTACACACCACTGGAAAGTTAGCCAAGGGCAGATATATTTCCTCTGTCCTTTCTCAACCTGTGAGTTCTGGGACATGCTGAAGGGGTAAGGGAAAAATTACTGTGGCTGGTATGGGACCTGGCAATAAAATTCTCAAGCAAGCTGAAAGCTTCCTCCTCCTGTGGGGAATTCTTGTATCATCAGGCAGAATCAGAATGAGGAACAGAATCAATTAATTATTACTGAAATACTATGGAGTATTGTTATTAGAAGACTTGACTTCATAATTTAATTGTAAGGAAATTACTGCATCTGTGTTCACCATTGCTATAAACCAAATGAAAAGATCAGTGCCTTCCCAGTAAATGTAAAATACATCTTTTCATACTAGGCATCCCACTGTGAAATTACAAATCAAACTCAACAATTAATGTCCAGTCCTTTGTGGCAGGTGGGGAAATATTCTAAGCAATATTATGTGGGAAGCAGTTGTAGGAGTGAAGAACGTCAAATAATAAATAATACAATTATATTTGAGGACAGATTTTACAGTTTTTCCTATGAATGACTTAACTGTTGGTTACACACACAAAGCTGCACAGCTACACCATCATCCTGCCTATTGCTCAGACATGTAACTCTAGCATCACCTTACATCCCAAAGATACTCCAAATTCCAACATTCATATTCATAATTTGCAGATACTTTCAATGCAACATTTCCAAGATGGTATTTTTCTTAATCCTCCCAATCAGCTAAAGTATTCAATCAGGTTAATCATCATCATCGTGTTTTGATTCAGCAAGATTTTGCTCTCTGTTTTTTGATTCAGCAACATTTTTTCTCTTTGCTTTTGACAAACACAGTCTAATATCACACACATTCACTCAGAGAACTGCTGCAAAGACCCTTTTCATAGTCAATCACTTGGAGAACACATCACTATCTCCACAGCTCTCTCTGGATACTTCTGCAGCATCTACCACTTGTCTTCACTTTCAAGGTCCATCCTTGCTGATCACCACCACAACTATTGCTCCTTAATCTTTTTCAGGAAGACAGCTGTGGTTTATTCATGTTTGAAACCAGGCCAATTTTCATAAAACATAAAGCTCAAAAGACCATTAGATCATACTGCCTAATTTGATTGTTATGTTATTTTTGTCTAAAACACTTTAAAAACTCTGCACTTTTTACTGATCCAAAAATAAATTTCAAGGATGCTTCTTGTATCTCTTCCCTTCCTATCTCCCACCCGCCATTCAGTGCCAGGAGTCCAGTTTCCAGCTTCTCTCACACCCACATGGGGTATTTTCAAACAAACTTCTTGTGCCTTTTTCTGTCTTACACCTTACACTTTATGGAAACTCCCTTAAATATCTGAAAACGTACGGCTTTACTGTTGTTCAAAGCTTTCTCTGAAATTCAGCTTACTAACGTGCCCCTACAGCCCCTATAAGCAAAATGTGTGATAAGTAGTTTTATACACATCACCTGATTTCAAATGTCTAAAGTAAGCAAGAGTGGGATGTAGGAGACAGATCCTGTGCTACAGTAAATAGAGAGAGGCTCCTTGAGAGAGATTTGGTTGAAGGAACTCCTGAAATGCTACAAAATGTCCTGTGAAGTGGTCTCTGCATATGCTGTGGAAATGGCCTAAGGAAATCAGTCTTTTGATTTAGTTACAGGAGTTGGATCCCTAAAGTATCAATGTTCCCTGACTACTAGCATTTCCCTTTTCCTCTGTGTATTTTCTACTTTCAACTGTATTAGATTTACACTGCTAAAATTTAAAATTGCAGATATTCTTTCCAGCACATGTCTGCGTGATGCAAAGCATCATAGGAACTAACTATTTTACAATCATACAAAAACAATCTTACAATGCTATACAGTATTTCATTAGACAGATCCTGATCATGTAACTATCATAGCATTACACACATATGTCTGGTGAATGATGCACAGCTCTGTGCACTAACTTCAACTCTGGTATTTACTAAATTCCTCAATCCTATAATAAAGACCTGGAATGTGTTCACGGCTAGCACCAGCCTTTTTCTTCCCACTGTGAATCATGGGCAAATCCTCAAGACAAATCAACATCGCTAAAAAAGCAGAGAAGGGAAAATAATATTAGGAAGAATTAGGATATCAAGAAGAATTTATTCATATAAAGGGTGATTCAACATTGGAATGGGCTGCATAAACAATAATCAAAAGTCATACCAGGCACCATGTAAAAAAGAAAATAGAATAGAACAACTGCTACTGGTGATAATCTAGTTCTTGCTCCAGATAACAGAAAACATGTTCTTTCAAAGCCCAAAGAGAAAAATGCCTCCTGAAGCAATCAAACAAAGAATGAGGACACAGTCAGTCATAGATGAAAATCTGATCAAAATCTAACCAGGGAAAATATTGAACTAAATTATTTTATTTCATGATAATAAATGTCCTTAATAGCAAAGAGTTAACCCCAAATTGCTGGAAGGGACATATTTGGTCCTGTATTACAGTACAGTTGTTAATAATTCAGAAACTGGGGCAAGTATCATGGCAGAAAATGTGTAGTTATTTGAGTTACTCAAAATGAAGGAAAATTGTTAATCTAACCAAAATTAATAAGTGGACCCCAGAAACACTAAATAAAGTTTAAATGATGACAGACAGATAACAGACACATATTAAAACAAACCCATTAAAAAAACCAGTCTGTGTTTTATGAGATTTCAAATTGAAGACACAACTGTAAGGAACTTAGTGCAATAAAATTCAATGTGTTAGGCAAAGGGAGGGTAACAGTTACCTACAAAATCTCCAGATAAATTGATGCTAGTCACTAACATTTAGTGTCCCATAGATTTAATTTACTCACAGTCTTACGTTCACTTATTCACAAGCACCGACACTTTAAAGATCTGCTTAAAGGTCTGGCCAAGATAACTTCCATGAAAAACAAAAGACAAGGGCCATCAGCTATAAAGTCCTCGCTCCATTTCAGGAGTTATTTTAATTATCAATATCAATTAGACAAGTCATACAATAATAAAATGGTTTGGTTTAGAGGGGATTATCTAGTTCCAACCCTCCCTGCCATGGGTAAGAACATCTTTCACTGGACCAGGTGCTCAAAGACCCATCCAACCTGGCCCTGAACACCTCCAGGGATGGGACATCCACAGCTTCTCTGGGAAACTTGTTCCAGTTCACCACACTCACAGTAAAGAATTACCTCCTAACATCTAATCTATCTCCTTTCAGTTTGAAGCCATTAACCCTTGTCCTATCACTAGATGCCAGTGTCAGGTGCAAGGGGGTGGTAGGATTGCATCTATTTAATGGAAGTCAATCATTAGATCAGTTATCCCATAATGGGAAAACACACCAGTTGCTTTGGCCTCAGGAAGGAACCAGGGCCCACTTCAGCAGTTTAGTGAAAAATGTCTGCTCAACACACCCCTACAATCAAAATAAAAATAATAAAACAGGCATCTTAAACAATGCAAAACAATTAGAAGAAAACCAGTGTAATAGGATTATAGAAATCAGTGCTGTGACATTACCAGAAAAAAAAATCCTGTATGAGGTACAGGCCACTCTTCCTCCAAAAGGATACTAAAGATATAGACAAGGTTCAAGTGTGAACAGTACTAAACATAGAAAATATCCTATGAAGAGAAATTAGAAAGTTTCAAATCAGTTATATAATGCATGCACATGTAAAGCAATTGCTCTAGAGAGGTCAGATTAGACATTTGTATGCTTGCTATCTTACAACACAAGAAAAATACAAAGAAGCACTGAAAGTGTGGAAAATTAAAAACTAAGCAGAAAAAATGTTTTTTTCGCATCATATATAATCCACTCATATTGATTATCATGGAAATTCAGTTATTAATCTTAACACAATGTCCCTATCAATGACAGTAAAAATTAAACCAGTTACTACATAGAGAAATCAGGAAGCAACTTACTCATAGTTAACATCATCTGAAGCATTAGGAGGTATTTTACCAGTCAAAAGGGAAACTGTATTATGGTTTAAGCAAATATGATAATGCCTTTGTAAAAATATAAATTAAAAAAAGGAATTGCAACTTGATTTCATTATTGAAATTTTATTCACAATCTCACAGTAACTCTTCCTACAGTTTGCATTAAATACTATTAATAGCTCATTAACAACAGTAGTTGTCTTTACAAGGTTTTGAAACAAAGTTTGGACATTAAACTTTCATGTAAGCAGTAAAGTCAAGTACATGAAAAATTAAAAACTGCGTGATAATGAACTTGTTTACTCCATCACGGCAGCTTCCATCTAAAATACCTTTTTTCCTCATTTCCAATCACAGCCAGTTTCTTAGAAGCTTGCCTATTTTTCAAAGACCTGATACTGAACAGTGTTCCCTTTATCACTTTTTTAAAGGATTATTTTAACAAGGATTCTCATCACAAATCTTGCTAACAAGCACCCAAAAACTGACTACTTACCACTCACCCACAGACAAGCCAGCTAGAATTAGCTTAAGCACTGAGTCCTTAGCATGCCACAACTATACTGCTTGGTTATCTTGATAAGATCATCCTGGTTTAGTTTGAAACGCACATTGTCACTGCACATGCTGAGACCCACACGGCCCTGCTGCATCAGCAATTACAAAAACATATATAACATTACAACCTATATAAAACATATAACATTATAATTTTCTTATCAAAGAGCTGAGTCTTAATTTTATTAGGATAGGCAAAAATGAAAGAGAATAAGGATGTGGCTTCATATATTTTTGTTGATTTTTTCCATCATATCTGAGAGGGCAAAGAGAGCAGTATATTGTCTGGAGGCGGGGGAGCAGGAGAGGCTGCCAGCACTGTCAATGCAAGGTTGGACTAAGGGGCTGGGTCAGGTAAACAGGGCAGAAGTAAAAGGCTGCAGCATCACACAGTATGAGAGACAGTAAAAGTGAAGACTCATACGTCAATAATATAGAGAGCACAAAAAACCAGAAAGATTGCCTGGGAACTCTTTCTTGGATAGAGAGACTATAGCATGTACTAGGACACAAGAAATGGAGAGATTTAAAAAGCTACATGAACTTCATGTGGTGATACTTGAGTGTAGGCTCTAGTTGTGGTAGAGCAGGGAATTTCAGTCCATGGGCAGCTGTAGGTCTGAGAAGACCTTACTGCCAGCAATGATGGGAAAACTCTCTGGAATAAAAGCAATGCAACAAGTTGCAGAAAGGCTGTATAAAATTTCTGAACCCAAAAGGCAACATCATCTGTATTGTGAAAGCAGACCATTCACCACCAGGATACTAAGAACATAAAAATTATTCTCCTTGGGTAACTTACTCTGTTTTGCTGTCTCCATGGGCTGTGTATTTGAACTGTCACTTGGCAGACTTACCTTTCAGTTGTATAGTTTCAACCTGTGATCATTTTAATAACACATCCCATTAACAAATTACTCTAAAATAAAAGTGACATTTTGCTTTTAGAAAGCTATTATATCCTTGATAGTATCTTCTGAATGTACATAACTTGAAATATACCTCAATTTACCTGTAAAGTTGCTCCGTGCTTTTTTCCTTTTAAGTAGAAGGTGGGCAAGAGCAATAAACTAAACTTATGGGAGAAACTTCATTCAAAAATTACTTCATTTAGATGTAAAGGAAATTCTTTTTAATGACACTTCTTTGCTCATCCCAACAGTACCAAAGCTATTTATTTGGTAGTAAGAGTTTCTGGACTGAAACAGACATTTCTGAACTTGTTGCTGATGATTAATGTGCAGTTTAAGAGAGGCATTACTTTGTGACAGGCACTACAGAAGCCAAGTGTCAGATAATATATCAACTTCTGCTCCAGTCTAATTCTAATTTAATGGTTAGAACTCTTATTCTTACAGTCTTGTTTCAAATATGATACTACAAAGAGTTCAGCAGGATACATAGTAGTTGCTGTAAAAGTCTTGTAGTGCGAATATCATGTGGGCATTAAATTCGATGTATTTTAACATTAGCCAAAGCACGTTTTTGAAGACGAACACGTGCCACAATCCCCTGCACAACCACTGAAGGAAGAGCTAAGTTTCTGCTATAAATGAACAAAAGAAACCTGACATGAAGCCAGCGCGGAGCGGGCGCTCCGCCCGCCCGGTGCAGCGGCTGTTCGGCGGGCAAAGGTCCCTCCAGCCGCGGCCGCCGCCACGACCTGGCGAGGGAGGGGGAGAGAGGGAGCCACGACCTGCCGGGTCCTAATGCCGCCGGGCCCGGGCAGGAGCCGCTCGCCTGCCGCCCCAGCGGGCTGAAGGTACAGAGGCGATGCCCGGACCATCCCAATGGAGAAATTTCTGGCCGCGCTGGCTCGAGAACAGATCTCACGGGGAACACCCTGAGGCCACTCGGACGTGCTCATGTGCAACACGGTCCGTGCGCGGGTAACCGGCAGAGCTGAGCATTGCCACGGGTGAAACCACCTCCTCCCTTCCCGAGAGAAATGCATCGAAGGATTCCACGCGGAAAGGAAGAGGACAGTACCCCACCAGCCCCTGACATCGATGCTCCTTCTCTACTTGTAAGAAACCCTGATTTAATTAGCCAAAACTCAGCCCCTGAGCTTTACCTGAGAGCTGCACATCTTCATCATGCAGTATAGGAACAGAAAAAATGCTTTGGAACAGGTGAGAAAGTGAGAGAGCAGGACTAAAGCTGTACATGCTGCAGCAGACACGAGCACGATTCCAGGATTTCTCCTGGCAAACAAAGAAGGCTCTCGACAAGCCAAAGACTGCAAGAAGTCCAGTGATCCAGTTTTTACACCTATAGATGTGGAATACACCAGCACATCTGCTTTCTGGCTTGCTGTTGTTACTATGGTCTATTAAAAGCAAATACGGCTGTACAAGATTACCACCCTCTGCACCTTCACACCATTCTTTCAAACACATCAGCTGGCAAGAGCAGTAATCTCTGATGTATTTTCACTTTGCTACCTCCTTCTTCTTGCCTATACATCAACACCACTTGAAGATTAAACAGTAGACTTGTTATAATTTTATATGTTTTAATACCATTTTAGTGAGACAACCTTTAGTGACCTGAGATGACTTGGTCTGGGGGCGCTAGAACTGCAAACAGGATTGAAACAGTTGCTTTTATTGCCTTCCAGTGTTTCCTGCGCAATTGCCATCAATGTTGTTAACAGTTGCACATAGTTTTCATCAACGTGCCCAGTCTTGCTGCCAAAGTTGACAGGGGACAGGACAGACAAGCTCCCCATCAGTGAAAGTAGAGTTTGGTGGGCAGTGACAACCTCCTCATGAAAACAAGCAGGCACACAGACAGAAAAAGTTGCACCCGATGTTCAGCCATGAGTAATGTTGAGTGAAAAATTTATATTGAAGAGTGGTCTTCCCATAAATGTATCTTGTTCACTTTGGCATGAACTCCTCCATTACATACTATGCACGACAGAACAAGACCATTATTTAAAAGCCAAAATACCTGACTTGTGATATGTTTTATCTATCCTGTCACAGCAATCTGTCTTACTCCTATCAAAACCACAAAACAAAACCACAGAAAAATTCTGCAGCCATGCACATACTTTCACTATATGAATCAATGAAGGCTTAGAGTTATCACCACTACATGGCACATGAAAAAAACCCCAAATGTCCTAAAGATTCAAAACAGTATCAAAAAAGTTTTACTTCATATACTTTTCAAAGCCTTTCCTCTCGCTGCTATGAGTGCATATCTCTCTCCCTATTACAGATACTAAAGAACTTGCTCCTAGCAACATTCTGATATGAAGCTTCTGTAATGTGATAATTTTTGTGACTTCATCAATAGGCACATCTGTTTCATCTTTCACATTCTTATTAAATGATGAAAAATCAAATGGGTAAGAAAGCCAAAATTCAAAGGAGAGCTAAGGTAATCAGGTCCAACTTGCTCAATCTAACAATGTGGAGAGCATTAGATCTGTGCTATCAACTTCCAAAATAATACAATTTATGAATCTGTCAAAATACTTCAAAAAAATGCACAGGTGGCAATGCAAATCAGATACTTCTGTATCCTCTCATCAAATAGTCCAGAAATTAATATAATGAAACTGTACCACCTTGTTAAAAGAAACACAAAAAACAACTAAAAATTACTATTTCTCAGTTCCAACTTGAGCTCACAAGACAGATGCAGCTTACAAACTCAGCAAATCAACAGTGTGAAAAAGAGCAATCAGACATGATAAACCACAGCTTTTTGAAAGAACATACATTGAGTAATTGCTAGCACACGTGTCCAAAGTGCACAAAACTTCCCAAGTATTCAAACGGATATGAGCATCTTCCACATTTTTCTGTGCAATGGCATCAAGTTTCACTGTGGGCTGCAATAGCGAGGGCATGCCTTGGGGCTGGCATGTTCATTTAACATATGAGTCATTCAGTGTGGAAACAACATAACAGAAATATCCACAAACCAATGAATTGTGAAAGAACTATAACATTTTCCCCCTCAGGCCTGCACCTACTAAAGTGTCACAAATGAAGTTAATATCACAGAAATTATTCAGCAAAAGAAGAATTAAGCAGAAAATGACAGTCAACTCTTTTACAAGTCAGTAACTTAACTGTTTTTATTTGAAACCATACCAGTCAGTATAGTCATCTTAGAAAAGATCAACAAAAAAAGACACTCCAGATTTGACTTTTATAACTACTGCAACCACAGATAAGATACCTCTACAATATGGAAATTGCAAAGTAGGTTTTTCTTCACTGGTATCCTCCTTCAGAATCGGAGAGAACTTAAAACTAAGAACTTAACACCACTCCCTTAGCCCCCTCTCCCTCCACCCCTCCCCCTGAAAAAAGTTGGTTTAAAATATAAATAAGATAAAATAATTAACCAAACACTTGACGTGCAATGAACCTGAGTGAAAGATTAGCCTGGCAAGAAAAATGAAAGTTGTAGAGCAGCCTAGTTTCCTCTCCATTAGCCCCTTACTACATTAGCCCACAGAATCACAACAGTCAAAAAAACCCCCATTTATAAGTACATCAAAGCAGCTAAGTTACATTCATATATCTAACATGCATATTTGTCCAAGTGCACTAGGGAACCTAGTATGCCCCTAAATTTAAGGTGCTGATTTGTGTTTCGTGTTTTGGCACTGGAATGAGTACATAGTACTTTGAAGGCCAGATTGTATCTCCCTCCCACCTTGAAAGAATGAAAAACTGAATGTTAGAGAAAGGGATATTAAATAGTCACTCTCAGTCACCTTGCTTGCCAATTAACTTCAAATAACGAGACAGCTTACATTAATCTTTTTAGGTCTAACTTATGCACTTATATGAGACCTTCAGAGTGTGGCCACAGACCTTTCAGGAGCTCACCTACCAGGCATTCTCTGTCCTTCCTCCCCCAGTATCTTAGTGAGGATGCTCTGTTTCAATTAATGCTGCCCTAGGTACCAGTTATGATGTACATCTATACTGTGCAATGGAGTCCAGAGCAGCTGGGTTCCACCAGCCTGGCTGGCGCTCATCCCCACAAGAATAGCCCGCAGTTTTCCTGCTCTCACTTGTGTCCATGGGAAGTATCTGTGTTGGCACAAGGATGTGTCTGAGCTCCTTATCCTTGCCTCTCAGCAGGGCTAAGGCCTCTGACAGGCCCGCTGTTAGCACTCAGACATGAGCCACCAGCCCTCTGACCAACACAGACTATCCGATTAACGTCTAATCCGCTTGTGAATCGGCTCCCAGCCACTGCTGCTTTCTGCAGGGCATGACAAAATTCAGAGTTCCTGAGGTGTGTCTAAACCCTGATTTCACTGGAAGTAGCATGCTCTGGAACAGCTATCTCAGCTATGAAACTGGCTCAGCAGAAGAATGTGCAGTGTCTGTGCTGCTCTTTACTACAGAGCATATGTACATCCAGCACTTCAAAATACCCTTAAACCAAGGAGATTTGAGAACTGCCAGCTGCCACCAGAACAGTTCCACTTCAATATAAGCCACCAGTGGGATTCAAAGAGTAGGATGGAAAAGAGGCACAAATTCTTTATTAATTTCAAGAAGTCATTGTCTACACAGATAAGAATATACTTGGCTTTGGTGAAAACAAAAATTTTTGTTTAGGGAATTGCTTGCCTAAATTATTTCAAATAATAAATTTAAAGGAATCACTTGTACTACATTGCAGTTACAGTAAAACTTTCATTAGTGTTTTTACTTGCACTAATTGTTTACATTTTTAAATTTATACATTATACATTATTTAAATGGTGTGAAACTTCCAACAAAGTAGTACCAATCAATAACTTAGCATGCTGCCATATTTTTTTAACTAATATGAGGATTAAAAGTTTCCAGCTATGATTAGTTTGCTAATAATTATGTGTTTTGTATCTCCTGCAAAGCTGGATGCAACGCCTGTTAGAACATTCTCATGTGTAGTGGTGAAATATGCCACGAGAGATTATACTCGAGTGAAAAAAAGCCGTTTTTTTAAATGACAGTTCAAAAATATTCAGTTCTAAATATTAAGAGAAACAGGCTCACAGTGAGCCATAAATGGCCACTAACTCCCTCTCTAAAATAACTTTTCTAAAAAGATGTTTTCACTATTTTTATATGCAAGAAGTCAATGCTAAGTAAAGTTGTTGTACAATGCTTCAGAATTTAAAATACTTCATGATATAGAGCAATCCTCCTCCTTTTTACATTTTAGAAGAAAATTCCATCAGACAAATCCTCAGAGAGAGACACAAACACATTTTACTGAGAACAATCACGTAGTGTTTAATAAATTACATACAAATTCTTACCAGAATGCCACTGCTTTTGAAGGTGCCATATCCATTGTTATCCTCAAGATATCCACTCTTATTCATCATTAGTACCCTGCTTCCTTTGCACTCATGCTTTGGAACAGATTTCTGACAAGCAACCCACACCTACCAAAACGGTTTCTAGAAAGCAAATTATATAGCTGTAAGACATGGAAAACAAACCAGCAATTTGCAAACCACTGCAAGTACAATGCAAACACAGCAAATAGAAAATTCATTCTGAAATGTTCATCCTATTATGCTGGACACTAATATAACCACAGCTGTAACATTATACTTTTAAATCACTGGTTCACCTATAGAAAAACTGCAAGAGCAAAATTCCTTTTTATCCCATGGAATCTCATCTATTTCATCTCATTAAGGGTGGTCATTTGCTTATGAATGACTTTTATAAAAGAACAGGATAAAGAAACATTATTCTAAACTATATTTAAGGTCTTCTAAGGACTTATGAAAATTGAAGTTCCATTTATGCTGGATAGAGCAAATACACAGAACAGTAAAAGGTCCCCGACCACATAAAAAAACCAAGTCTAAACAGGTAAGACAGCACAGGGGAAAAGTCCACACACAGCACAAACAGCAGGACTGCAGTAAATGTAACAGTAGTTCTACTTTGCAGGTGGCTTCTGCTTGCAAACAACATAGAAGGAGGTACAGGGTAAGGAGGGCACATTGGGTGGGAGGAAGCATATGTAGTATGCAGGAACGAAGCAGAAGTGAAGAGGCAGAATGGACAGCAAGAAATGGAAGAAACAATCAGTAAGTACAGGACAGAGAACAGCTAATTAAAGCTAGTGAATGTTTTCTGAATGGTCAAAGGTCTCTGGGCTTTTGGCTCTTTCTGTTCCTGTGAGCTAGTCTCCGGCAAGGTCCTTTCTTTACTGCTCCCAGGCTCAGAGCAGTATACCTAGACTTATTTTATACTTATTTTCAGTTCTTTTCCCCAGCAGAATCCCCTCCCCACATTTTAAGATGGGATCAAAGATATTTCCCTCACTTGGAGCTTTAAAACAGAGATAATCTGAATCTACTCAACAATATCTGTATAGAAAAAGCACATGCAGATCAGCCCTATTTGCAAGTGATCCAAGTTCTTCTATTCTGACTTCAACCTTCCTAACTCTTTCTTAGGTAACACATACTGGATAGTAGAAAAGTGAGACAAAACACTTTTCTATAAAACAGCAGTTGAAAGTTGACAAGAGTACATAAAACATTGTACTTCATGCTGAATAACAGAGTTGTTAGGATTCAGGAAGGGGACAGCTGCTCTATAGGCTCTGGTGCACACAGCCAGATGGAAATATTCTAACCTTCACAGTAAACTGTACTTGTTCTAGCATTAACTGAAAGGATTAGGCTTATATCAGAACAGAAGATGCATTTTCATGATCAAAACACTCATTATTTATATCCTTTAGCAAAAATGGAGATAAGTCAGTGTAAAGAACAAGTCTGCCTACAAAGGCAAATCAAACCTGTGAAACTGAAGTGGTGTAATTTTTTATGGGGCTGTATGGATAAGGGCACATAAAATAGATTGAAGTCACTTTTATCTGGCGCAAGATCTCCAATAGGAATAATTTCTACTGGCATAGCAACTGCAATATAATTAAAAACAATTCCTGGAATTGGGCCAGCCCTCCCAGGTTGTTTCCTTCTATGTGGAAATGAGCTACCAATAGATACAGTTTTATACTGATACAGCTCTATTCACACCGGGGAAAGGTGGCTGATATTTTAATTATGCCAGTACAGATAAAGTAGAGAAATGTCTGATAGAAAACCAGGGGTCTCAGATATAGTCCATTTACCTGTTGCAAGATAGCAACAATATTCCTAGCACAGGCAACACTTTAGAGGACTAATTCTTAACTTAAAAAATAATCCCTCCTGTGTCATTCCCAGAACACCACCAACCTTTGAAATGCTAATGGAATTACTAGAGACAAATCAGACTTTGAATTTCTGCCAGATTCTGTCAGGAGTTTATCTGACAAAAGTTTTCTCCGTGCCACTCAGGTGTCACTATTCTCTTCATATCGCCTCTTTTAAAACAATTTTTTTTTTTAAAGCAACAATGTTGGGGTGATTTTGAATCTTCGTAAAAATACTGGTAAAAGTAAAGTTTGTGTCTTGGCTTGAAAAATACGCATAAAAGCAATTATTACTTCTCTGCCAAACTACAGCTTCGGAAATTACCTGTAACTTGCCAATGACAACAACAGGCAAGCAGTTATCCAGCAAAATTCCTTTAGTTCAGCTGCACAATAGTACTTCCACATTACCTGCACTTTACTTGGTTGTTTGAAACAGCATCTGCCAATTCCAGCTGTGCTGTTAAAAAAACCCCAAAAAACAAACAAAAAACCCAGATGTTTTGCTTTGAAAGGAATAAAGTTTAGCTATTTATCCCAGCGTTCTTTAAAGGACAAAACAAATGAAAAAAAAAGTTTTAACTACTGTGTTGTCCCTGGGACACTAAGAATGGTAACTCCCAGACAACTGAGTCGAGACACCAGCATCACCTGATAAAACAAGAATGTATTTTCCTCTTTACTTGTGACTTCTTTACAACAGTTCCAAAACAGACTCAAGAGAAATGCATTGTTTTTGTCTCCCTATCTCTGCTTCCCCCTAAAATAATACCTCTGCTCTCAGAAATCTTTGGATAAAGTGAAATATCTACAGTTGTAACTTACCTATCAAAGGTGAACTGCATGTGCCTCACTAAGAATATGAACTGCAGCAACCATAACCTAGCATATGTACTGATAGGTATATTAGTTATTAAAAAAATTGTAAAATATTGACTTTAAATAGCATGAACGTTCTCATCCAGGGTTCAACCTGTGTTTAAAAGTGAGGTGCTTAAAAGTAGGGGGTTTTTGTTTGCTTGTTGATGAACCTCAGTAAGAAGAAAAAAGTTGAAAATAAAACTCAACATTACAATTCTTGTATAGCATGCTAGCATAAATTAATGGGAAGGGCATACTTATACAGAAAATCTTGTTAACCAAACATGATGTCTCTATTTAGAAAAATTATCCCATTGCAAATAGTTAACAGAACACTTTAAAGACCTGCCAGTAAATGTAGTCTATTATATGCAGAAATTATCATTTCTCAATACTCAGAAATTCTGTAAAAATTAATTTAAAATACTTTAAACTTACAGAAAGCATCTTGAAGGATGCAATACTTAATCTATTCCTTAAAAATCAACTTCACTGCTCTTTTTGACAGTATTCCATAACGTACACAATTACCATTCCACAGCATGACAATGAAGTTAATCTTCAAAGCACTACATAGGCTTCATCACCTCTTCTTGGTGAACATGTCAGGAATGAGATATCCTCTTTTGGAAGACCCTGCAACTCCCATAGCTGTATTGCAGATAATGCAACAGATTCTCCTCCTTCAAAAATATAACCAACCAGTTCAATATGACAACAGTAAAAGAGTGGGATCCAAGAGGAGAGCATTTAAGCTGGATGTTCACGACCAGGATAACACATTTCTGGGCCTGCTCTCAAAAAAATGTCATGATGTTGGGACCCAGAATCAGTGTGGCACATTGGGTGGTATCCAGTCCTGCCATTGTTGCTAAGCCCTAAGGTAAGCTACACATCAGCTCCCACATGAGCCCTCTCTTAGACATTCTTGGAACACAAGTCCCAAGAACAAGTTAAGATACGTCCTTCTGAGCAGGCAGGAAGCTAACTCTGTTCTAAAGAACACTGGAACAAAGATATTCCACAAGACTAATATATCAGTGGGTTACCCACAGAGAGAGGTACATGCACAGCTGATGTGTTGCTCAGATACTTCTATTTTAAAGTGCTAATGACACTAACTTACCTACAGTGGTATGAACTGTCTCTTAAAATATGTCACTTCTCTAAGATTGAATGTGTTGTGTGTTACATGATTTTTTTTTTAATTATAAAGAACCTTTAATAACTGTTGCTCAGATTTACTACAACTTTATAAATTCAAGAGGTACAGGAATTTGCCCCCAGTAGTTTAGTATATCCTGTGGCAAGAATTACAGGGATTACTCATTTCTATAGAGAAAAAAAACCCAAACCCTTGTATTCTTCACCACTTAGGAACACACAACTTATTACAAGCATATGATTCTCCTTCTACTTACCTAAATGAATTAGGAATCTACTATAAAGCCACTTGTATTTTAATAGGTTTTTTCAACCAATTGCTTGGAAAGAATAGTTGCTCATTTTTTAAAGCAGATGATCTACTTCAGATGCAGCTGTTTCGCTCAAGTTCTATATTGCCTATAGAACTGAACTTAGAAAACCCTAAATATATCTCACTGATGTTAACAGCCCATTGAAGATAAATATCTTAAAAGGTAATACATGTATTTCTTTGATTTGTTGTAATCTTTTATCTTAAAATACTCTCAATTTTTATTCTTGATCTCAAAATACTGATCCTTTTATATTATCTTTCTGGTTTTGAAGGTGGCAAGGAAGTAAGTCAATAGTTGAAATTGGGTCTTAAAAACAAATACCCAAATCTGTCATGTTTTCTCTTTGAAACACTACAACAGAAGAAAAACTTTGTTTTTTAACAAGGAAAACCTACTGCTTTCTTTAACAATTACAAAATTATTTTCCACTTTTTCCTCCCCATCCCTCCCAAAAAGCAGAGCAAAGAGGACCCTGGATGATGAACTAGAACAAGCTACCAGAGATGGCCATAACAGCTCCTGCTGCCATTGCACACCGTTCCTCTCCAAGTTTTCTGCTCCCAGTACTGAGGCAGCAGCACTGCTGTACTTTCCAAGAGCAGAAATAAACTACAGCAGCATCAGTTGTGGGTGACCTCAAGGCTCTCTGTTACCAACTATACTGAGCTGACACAACACAAACTGAGTTACCCAGTCCTTGGAGAAAGTGGGGACTAGCCGAAGCAGGAAACAAACCAAGTTAATCCCATGATGTGAACAGAGCCCTTATCACTTACTCTAATATGGAAGCTGTTAGTTCTAAATTATACATTCAATATGAGAAGACATCTCTGTCTTTGCAAAATAAAAACCACAGTAGTTGAACCAACTACACACAGGTTGACATTGGAAAATGGGATTAGAATTAGACATTCATGTTCTGTGTCAGTATAGAAGTCCTCTTTAGAAACAGTACTGCTGGAATGTTAGATAATTATATAAGGCTCAAACTGCAGCTAACAAATCCTCTCACAAATATAGACATGTCTATTTTAAATTAAATGTTAAGTGGGAAATATTTATAGTTTAAGTTGCACACTTTGCTACTTAATTATCATAATTTTAAAAAGAAGACAACTTTAACTTTCTCCTCCAAAGAAATTATTTACCTGATCTGTAGCCTGGGAGTCCCCAGTAGTCAGTTCTGAGATTTTCATCCCACTGAATGTCAAGGACCTAGCATTTGAAGGATGGTATTTCAACATCAGTTATTGACAACTTAACTTTGACTCACCAAAGATAAACCAGCCTTCATTCCCACTCAGGTCAGCTCATTGATTTCACAGAAAACACATTTAGAAAGCAGAGCTGAATGATTTCAGAAATTCCACCCATGAGATAAAAAGGGGAAAAAAAATCCAGGCAGCAAAAGGGAACTGATATAAAATGTTTGAGACTTCTTGATGCATGATGAATCAAGTATTTTTGTATATTTCTGTGCAAAGTAACAAATAACCAAAATGACTGTTAACTGCTTGCTGAAATGATATAATCTCAAATACCTTACCTTCTTAATCTTCAGATACAGGACTCTGTTCTTTGACAAAAACCCAATTTTATCCTTGTACCAGAAGTTGTGTTAGGAAAATAACAGTTCTGCTGAATGAGTCTGAAAAAAAAAAAATACACTTGCCGCTCTCAATATCCATATTATAGACACCACAAGCATTATTATGAATAATATGGAACTTGGTTTCTGTTTTACTCTTGTCCTACTTTGGGTTCAATGGAACTGTGTTCCATTAATGTTTGACTTCATGCGCAGCCAGAATAGATTCTCACCAACAGGACCTAATAGGCTTAAGAATAAATATCGTCCTTCAATTTCATTAAAAATTAATTTGGATACACCAAAACCCTCAGTTTTTATGACTCGGTAAAAAAAAATTGTATCTAGTGAACACTATTCATAGCATTCATACTGCAAAATAGGACCAGATAATTCTGGTTTGTGATGATTTTATTGACATGTATTTCAATTTTTAGAAGTACACTGAAGCAACAGCCTCCTTTTCACTACTGCCATTCCTGTTTGGAGTACACAAACAATTCAAAAGCTATTTTAAACTAGTTTCTGACTTCTAATTATCCATTACATTATAAAGCAGTTATTTAAAACATCATCTTCATGATTCCTACAAGAATGAGGGGACTAAACTAAAGGCTTACACTTAAAAAAAGTGATGCTCTTTCTATGTCGCTGAAGTTCTCACCACCACTTCTCTACCAGGAAGGCACTGACAGGAAGTCAAACATGCATGAAAACATGCAGAACAGGAGCCTCTGTTTCCAGACCCAAAAGATACCACAGTAATATACCTGAGAGATTTGAAATCCATTTAATTCTGCAGGATTTTTAGCATGACAAATGATATTGTTAAGGCTTCTCAGATCATATATGCATCAAGAAAGATGCAAGGGATCCGGTAATTTAACTAATAAATCTAATTAAACTAACTAAACTAGTAATTTAACTAACAGAGTAGACAGATATCATTAAAAGATTCTTGATTTGTGCACCACTGAAAAGGCTGACAAACTGTACTCTACCTGATAAGAAGCATTTAGCTGTTGGGTTTTTTCCCCAAATTATCATTTATTTGTCTGCTGGTTGGAACACCAAACCCATCACCAGTTAAAGAATCCCCTCAGTTTGCAATGAGAACACAAGAAATTCAAGTGTCTGTTTAAATATTCACAATTATTTTATTAATTTTCTGCTAATAGTTCTTATTGAATGTACACTGCATATAACTCCCATACAGACTATTACTAGAAACCAACTTGTGCTGTGAAGTCATGATTAAGTTATTAAAATAATTGGATGTCTTGAAAAAAAAAAAAAAAAACCCACTACATAGAGAAACCATTAGTCTAAAATTAAATCCTGGTCAGGTCTTACAACGCCAAGATTTAAAAACACACTTTAGAAAAAATAAAATTAAAATAAGTTTTTAAAAATTCCAAGGCTGATTTTTTTAAAGTAGAAGATTTTCCAAGTTGTGAAAACCTAACTGTGCCTTCCTTTTTACTGCCTCTGAATTACTTGAGACTTAATAACATTTTGATCCAAAACAACAACTCAGGCTTAGCAAAATACTGAATTTATATAATAAACACATACAAAAAGTCTGAAAAAGCATGCAGCAAAAGGGAATTGTGTCATTAAGATCATAACCTCCATTGACAGCTACTCCAGAGATACTAAACGGTGCCAGAATTATTTTCCAGACTATTTCCCTCGACTCATCTCATATAAGTATGTCTGCTCCTACATGTGCCTTTTAATTTCAACATACTTCATGTGTCAAATGACCAACACAAAGGCTCTGACAGGACACAGCATATATGCTAATGTAAATGAAATGCCAGTAAGTAACCCAAGTAAGTATAATTAAACAAAACATACCTGGACTCGAAAAAGCACCCTTGAGCTGCATCAGTGCTAATTCCCAAATGAAGACTCTTCCTTGCAAATGAGTGAGCTTTCTTCAGATCATTATTCTGTGGCACAGGCTCCTCCAAATGGCAGAATGAATGTATTGCCATTATTGAAAATTTACAGATCATCTGAAGTAATTGAACTGAAAGCAAGAAATACAGCAACTTTATTTGGTCTAAAGTTACTGAAAATACTTTACTTAGTTTTCAAGAACTTGCTACTTAACAATAGCACTTAAAATACATAAAGGATATGTATATGCAGTGATTGATAAAGTACAAATTAATTCATTAAACCAGACAGACAGTTCATCTAAGCAGAGATGCCCAGATAAGGAACTTCCATTTAGTGCTGCAGAGCATCATTTCCCTACATTTTAGGGATGTTTCTTATACATTATATATTTCTTCTCTTCAAAGAGGCTTTCACCTGGGTATCTATAATGATACCTGTATTTTGTAGAACATTTGCTTGTAATATAGAATTATCTTCAAGTAGTTCAAGTTACTCCTTCCAGCATGAATTATTTTGTAACTAAAACCACCAAATGTCATCTACCACCATGGTGCTAATACAGACAGTTTTAGAAGGCTGCCTTCAAGTTTCTCACAACTTACTCTGATTTTACAGAATGTATTCTATATTACTTGAGATGCTTACTTGAGGGCAAGATGAGTCACAGATTCTAGAGGCATAATCTGATGAGCATCTATTCTGGTAAAATGCCAGTTCAAAGAGAAAGGACCCTCCTGCTGCTTATTCTGATCCTTAGGCCATGATCCCATCTCCTGGTGGAGCCACCCACTAGACCAGAGTGAGGAACTAGCTTGGGTTAGAAATAGCTGCTTGCCACAGAACCCTCTTGAAGTCAGGATCAATTTTCTGATTCAAGTCACTGCATGATGGCACAAAACACTGTGCTAATACAACAGGGGAGAAAATGGGGGAACAAGACCACTCAATTAACTGCAGCTACAAATGTCAGTACTTAAGAAACTGCTGTTGTCATCTGAGTGCAAACTACAAGGTACATCACAGCTTTGCCACTGAAAGCAGCATGGCATACTACTGGACTGCTTTAACTCTCAGTTCCACCTCTGCATCACTGGTCATCATCCCCACAATGGCATCAAAAATGACGACTTGTAGAGCCTCACCAAAATTGCGTGGGGTACAGTTTCCTGCCAAAGGCCACACACTGCAAGTTTAAGATGGGATGAACTAAACAGCGTGCATGAGTGTATCAGCATCCCTCTCTAGTCTACTAATAACAGAAGCAACTCAGTCATTCTTTAGACTGCTAAACACAGAAGAGATTAATGCAGTTAAACATGTCTGCTTAGGTTAGGCCTGGCATTTTCTAACTTTCAAATCCACCCCCTGATTTCAAACTTTATCAAAAAGGAAATTGAAAAGTCATTTACAGCTTAATAAGAATTCAGAGATTTCAGAAACCTAAGTACTGGGCAGATAGATATAGAAGACCAACTCACAAACAGACCAAAGAGAAGTACAGACTGCAGCCGATGCCCTTGTTATTAGGGAACAAACACACAAGCAAGAGACACATGACAAGTACCCCAGCTGCAGCTGGTATTTTTTATTACCTCTAACTGCATAGAAAGCTGTTGTATCTAGTGCTCACAGAACTACTAGACTATCCATGCAGAATTCAAAGCTACTTAAGTGGCATTAAAATAAGAGTCCTTGGTCTGCAAATTCCAGCTCTGCTCTTTGTGTGCAGTTTAGAAGTACAGTATGTACGGCACTTGACAGCTTCCGGTCTCCTGGCACAGCATCTCATCCTAACGAGATGCATTCTTCTTAGCAGATCAGCCACTTCATCCTTTAGAACCACTAAAGGAATGAATAGCATCGAGTCCTGGTGACTTAGGAGTCTTTAGCACCTCATTCTAGCATTCAGTCTTCTGCCACTCTAATCCCATAATCAGATAACATCCAATCAACATTATTTGAAAAGAATAAAATGCCCACAACGTCCTTGTGGTGAAGAGCGGCATAAAGAAATAACTCCACTCCTTCCTAGCACCTTTTATTCCTTTTAATTGCTTTCTATACTCCCTAAAAGCCTAAGAGACCTGTCAGGTCCTTAACACATTACTTGCGATGTTACGATACTCCTTGTATTTTTAAATAAAAGCACACAACCAAGTGTTTTCCTGAAATACACTACTACCAATAAGACTTGACAACAACTATAGCCTGTTACTGAGATTAATGCAACTATTGGGAGGCTTAAAATGTTACATAAAAACATTTCTAATTGCATGCAAGTGAAAATGATTGGCCTTTTACAGGCAGCAGTTAAGAGATTTCCTCTCTTATCACCAACTTCTCGCTTAAAAGGAAGGAATTAACAATACTAAATGAGAACAGTTACAGAGGTATCAATGGGTACAAAGTTTATCCAGACACGGGAAGAAAATCCATATGATTCCCTGCACATGAGAAGGATTATTGTTTATTAAACTCAATCAGCTGTGTCTCAACATCAACATATATTCAGATTCTACACAGTATAGTCTAACAGTGGGGGGATTTGCTGGGGTAGTAGTGGGTTTGGGATTTTTTTAAAATATAAGAATACCCTCTCACATTCTGAGTCCTTGCTTTGAAAAGTTGTTAGGGCCTCAAGCCCTTGTTAGGCTGCTAACCTGCACTGATGCCTTCGTTACTGTAATCTCAGTACTAGCGGTACCTGAATTAGGCAGAGTAAGTTTAAATCCATTCAGGCACCTCAATTGCACATCAAGCATCAAATTTTCAGCCACTCCCTCTGGACTAATTCTAGAACAAGTCAACTGTATGCTAGGAAAAAATTCCCACACAAGGAATTCAATCTGACATAAAACTATATACAAAGAATTTGAAGCAATACACAAAAAAGGCATGAGGAGTGTATTCTTACTGTTTTAAATCTTAAACTTGGGTCAGATTTGCAACTTCATGCTACAACACGATGCAATTAGGTAAAATAATGGCAGTGACTTACTAGAGTTTAGCTTATCCAACTAATGTTTTTTTAATAAAGGAAGTTATCTATTTGCATAATACAAGTGTGATAATCAAAAAATCATTCTAGTAGGAACAGGCCTCAGAGGTCATCTAGTTCAATCTCTGCTCAAAGCAGCATTAATATGTGAATACTCATTAATGATACAAGTTGTACTCTCAACCTTGCAGCCCACTAATCGCATGTAATCCTTAATCAAATGCACTCAACTGCCTTTGATAGGATTACTCATCTGCAGAAGGGTTTGTGGGACCAGTCACTTGCCACACATTATTCCTAAGCATGGAACATTATAGCACTTCCAGCTGTACTCAGAACCAGTACCATGCTCGCATTTAACTTCAAATGTCTTCCAATCAGGTACTGTTATGAGAGCAGCTTTCCAAGGGGACCTGCTGTACAGGGATAGATTTTGATGGATGACAAAAGGATGGAGTGAAGTAGGGGGTGATGAATCCCTAAGCAAGGTAGAAGCACAGGGCTGGGTCCTGGTTTCAGATGGTTTGCAGGTTGATGAATGTAGGATAGAGGTCCTGCTCTGAGAGATGCCTATAAACCTAAAAAATATCTATAAAGAGAAATTAACACCACTGGCACCAACAGTCCTTTAGATATCAAAATCAGGGACCAAACTTCAGCAGAGAAAGTTTGGGAATCTCTGCTATAGTAGTGCCATTTTGTTTTGTTCCTTCAGTTTTGCTCTGATAAGGACCTCCAGTTTGGATTTGTGCATAAGTTTACACCTTTATTTCACACATGAAATATGGTACAGAGTTGCTAATTACAGAAAAAAAAGAAACCCTCACTAAAACAATCTACAAGTAATAACAAAAGAAGTTGAAATGTTTTATTAAAACATGGTTACCCAAGTTGGATTACAAAATAAATTTGCCTTATATTAGTTCAGTAATATCCTCTGTTCTGAATCATGAAACACAGCGACAGTTTTTCTATGCTGTGTGACAATACACGAACTCTGCCAAACAAACTAAATAAAAAAACTTCATCTTCTAAATAATGATTTCATTTGAACATTTAATACCTGCTATTGTAAGTAACTTCAAATATTAATACTGTAGACACTACTGTAAACAATATAGGCACTATTTAAGTGGTAACAACAGCAACAACAAATAAATGCCAGAATATGTAGAAAAAGAGAAATTTACTTTAGCAGCTTTGCTAATCTTGGTTTTAGGACCATTCAAAAGGCATTTTAAAACACTGGGTTCTGGGGTATTTTTATTGAAAAAATTTACTGAAAACTTTTTAAATTCTACAGTTCCAGACATTACTTACATGCATTCCCCAAGCAATCATTAGTAGCCACTGCTGTTTGCTAGGTCACAGAGGGCCTGTCCCTATTTGACCTCACTCGCTTAAACTACAGGATACTCCAACAACATCCAGAAAAAGAGTGAAATTTTCCACCAGTGTTTTAAGTGGCAGAAGTTAGGTCACAGGATGGTGCACCCACATCAACCACAAAGTCATGAAAAAAAGGGACATGGTTCAAAGATGCAGGTAGGAAGCAGCAAGAGACAACAGTCAAGCCAGCAATTCTAAAGCCAAAAACAAGAGGTCAGTCAGATTCTCAAACTGACAGAACATCTTCACTAGCAAATTCCTACCTTAGATAACTTTATTTTATAATTGTGTTAAGAAACTTCAATATTTTTTCTGATTAATAAATGTGAGTAATTGATTCCACTAAATATTTAAGTTCCCTTTTAACAATAAACTCTACTGCTTTTGTGATTTAGAAAGAAAAAAATTTACTTTAGAAGAGTTGTTTGCAACAAAACTAATTGCATTTCCATGTTTGCAACCCTTCTTAGAAGTGTGGTGTTAGGCATATAGTTGAGAAAGGAAGGGCAATACCTGACTATCAAACAACAAGTCCCTGTCCTGGCACCCTGTCTGAGAGAAGAGAGAATAAATTGCAAGGAGACGCTCCATGGTGTTGGCACCTGCCAACACAGGCATGCCCACATTTTGCTAGGTGCTGATGCCATATAAAAAGCAGATGATTGGTTTTGAGTTTTGGCCAAGGTGCAAAATTATTCTACTGAAAACTTTAACTAGGAAAAAGGAAAAAAAAAAAAAAAAAAAAAAAGACAGAGTTGTGTCAATTATACCATATTGTGGACAGAGAATGACATTAGCACACCTCAAAACTTCTGCATTAGCACACCACAGGTTATACAAAAATTACAGGTCTGACTAGCTAATAACATTTCTGATATACAGAAAATGCACTATCAGGCTGAAAAGGACAATTACAGCCATTCCTTTCTGTTCTAAAGGCAAAGGTAGAAATTATGTTTTACATAGAACTAATACTGAACACTACCATAGCTGTGGAACATAGCTCTAATTTTAAAGTACAAAGAAAGGTTGAGAGAATGACAGGGAAGAGGACATGCAATTAGATGCACTTAACAGGCCAATGGGTTGCAACACTTGAGAAGGAGAGAGGTGCTACATTTACATCAGCAAAACAGAACTCAGCAATATTTCATTTGAGCTAGAAGTTGAACTATTGATATTTTAAGCTAGAGGGAAAAAAGGTAATAATTTTTTGTTATCACCATGATCACTCATCCACTCCCTAAACCCCTTGTCAATCCAGGGTACAAGAATTACAGGAAAAATGCTCTAAAAACAGTTTGGAGATTTAAAAAAATTATTTAGTTAAAAAAGAGTAGTGGTCCTTAGGCCCAAAATGTCTCCTATTTAAGGGTGAAGAGCTACATGCATTCTTACAGCAACTAGCATAACAAAATCATGTGGTGATTCTGCACCAGAAGCAAATAAATACTGTCACATAAAAATGTCTGGGTCCTACACCTTAATAAAGACAAATTATTTTCTTTCATTAGCCCTACCTAAGGAATAACTTCATCTACAAATAAAATTTTCAGACGTTTAAAAAACCAAACAAAACCATCACAGGGTAACTCAGAAACAAGAAAGATTTTGTAAGGGCTTTAGGCTCTCACAGAATTAGTCCTACCAACTTTAACAAACTCTTTAGACTCAAGCAATTAAGTGAAAAATCAGGGAAGTATGCAATATGCTGGCAATTCCAGAAAGAGGAGACAGGACAGGCATTTGAAACTCTTCAGAATAAGCATTAGTCTTTGTTTGCATTTACACAGCACTTACTCGAAAGCATGCCAGAAGCTGGAGCCTCTGTTCACTGACAGTGTGAAGTGGCTGTAACAATACCAGCATCCTTACACAGGATCCCCTTTAACCAAAGGGGATTGGAGAAAGCAAAAACCTCCAAGACTAAATCAAAGAACCTCAAGATAATGGTGATAAAATGTAGCTCAAGTGCTTCAAGTACCAGAGGGTACTTGAAGTCTCTGATGGACAGGTAAAGGGAAAGTCTCTAATGGACAGGTAATGCTACATCAGTATAAGTTTAAATAGTAAGTAAGAATGGATAATTTGTCACTTTTAAATTTCACTAAATGGATCATTGTTCTTTTTTCTTTTGTCAGCACCAATTGACATCTTACAAACTTAGGATCAGTCTACTTGAAAAGACTTCTTCCTTCTGAAAGCACTGGAATACATGAAAAATATCTTCAAGCACATTATGGAGTGTAAAAAGAACTGGCCAATTTCTTGGACAGCAAGTGTGTTACTTAATATTCTTTGCTTTGCTAACATAGGAACCGGGTTCTGCAGCCAAGATATTTAGAATTTTTTTCTCAACATTCACAAGGGTTCAACTTCAACTAATATGTTTGATTACCACTACTTTTTTCAAGAAGACAAAACAGCCTTTAAACTTACTTTGGAAACAGAATGAAACAACTAAGATTCTTTTTAGAAGTGCCATTATATCAATTACTGTTTACTTGCATAGATATAATTTAGTATTAATTTCCCTTTTATAAACACACACAAAAGAGTGATAGCACGTTTTACACCATCACAGTTCTCCTAAATTCCTGTACAACACTGTCTTTAGCAACTACTGCTGAAAATCAGTAGTATTCAGTATCAGTACTATTCTCAAAATGAATGAAACCTCACCAATAATACGTCTTGGAATTCTGCTATAAGTCAATCAGTTAACCCTAAAACCACCTTAGTAATTCCAGACTTTCATACAGAGGAAGAGAAAAACAGTATAAAGGCCAAACAAAAAGAAGAGCCAAATATAACCTGCCTTAAAAGAGCAATTAAAGCATGAAACCAGAAACCAGCATATCACATCTGGGCAACTGTTAACTATTTGTTCATTTCATTTCAAAACACTTGGCTTGCTGTAATACTTCTAACTTTGTAAGTCTTTTAACCAGTGCAACTCCAAACTTCCATATCAGTTTTCAAGTCCTTCACATCAAGCTAGCCAATATCTTTGTCACTACAGAGACATTAATTTTGTTTGATTGTTGCTATATTACCTCATTCTGAGTCCTATCCATATCCTTCCACCAACATTAAGCTGTATTTTCTGTTTTTGCTGATTTTCACAAGAGTAGCAATACAACACCACAATGCCACAGAAACACAACCTAACTACTGGAGGATTCCTAAGGACACAAATGCACAGCATAACTATCATGATCATATCAGCAATCAGCTTTCTACGGGTTTCAGAAACAACATTTCATCACTGGTATTTTCCCACTAGAAAGATTCCTGAAAATAATTAATTTCTGAACACACAAGATATACTAAGTTAACTCTTGGCTATTGTTCCCTACTAGAATGGGGTGAGAAGCCTACAGGCTGTAGGAAATGGAGGTAAGAAATTATTTTGAAGGCCAGCTGCAATTCCCAAATGGAAATCTTTGCAGTGATTTCTGAAAGCAATGCATCAGGTGTCAAGTGTTCAGCTTCTCTCTTTCTACACAGGAAAAACACACTCCTGTTAAGGATGACAAAATAAGAGGCACTCTTATACAATCCAAGAAGAAAAAAGAAATCTACCTGTACCTCAGAGCAATATATAGATTTCTCCTGCTCTGTCAAGGCTACAGGCACCATAGTAGGGAAAAAATGCAGCACTTTTTTTTCTCCACTGTACTTTTGAAAATGAGTCATAAAAATGTAAGAGGTTTCTACTCCAGAAAAAATAAAGGGTTTAAACAAGCAGCAGTTGACAAAAAAAACCCTGGCCTCTTATTTTAGAATCTCTCTCAGGAAAGATCTCCCTTTTTCTGGTTAAAGTACTGCAATGCAATAGCAAAAGGATACTGTGTGTAGATATCACAATCAGTAATGTTACTAATTTGTGGGTTTAAAAATAGTTGAGGAATGCAACAAAGTTTATACTATGAAGTCACCTGGACTTCATGCACAAAAAAAAAAAGTTATCTAAGAGAGACAATGGCTTTCTCATGGTCTGTACTTGAAAAACAGAACATAATTAATACATTTAAGCAATTACACAGAGAAAAAGAGGTACATATATAATTGGTTACTTTATTATTCTTACATTGAAATTTAAACTTGCAAAGTGCCATTCTAGAAATGTTCTTACATTAGGTTTTGGAAAAAGGAGGACAGTCAAGCAGAAGTAAAATCCAAGAAACAAAACCTTTAAAGCAAAAGTTTTCAGCTGGTACCTCCCACTCCATTCTCAGTTTCTCAGAGACCATCATGCAGCAACAACATGGTTAGAACTGAGCAGCCAGCGGGTGCGTAATTTGCATATGAAAATATTTTTAGAAGACACACATGAATAGCATATGCCCTCAGCCTAATTACAATTTTCTAAATAAATGCCCTGAATATTGTTTCCCCAACATTCTTAACTATGTTCCAGACAATGGTTTCTTGTACAGATTTCTTACTCTTTGAAAGCACCATACACACACACACACACACATATATATATATACATATCTCAACACTTAAACAACACTCATTTCATCTTGGGGTCTGAGGGGAGACTCTGAGTCTTCACTGTGTCCATGTAATCACAAAGTTGGCAAATAATGATTGAACAGAGTGCAACAAGAGGATGATTACCTGATTCAGGAAGTTAAATCAAACATGGATGTTCATTCACTTGCCTGAACCAAAGGAGCTTCAAAAACTGTATCTTAAAACCCTCCTAATTCTTTCTATGCTATAAAAAGGTTTCAAAAGGCAGATAGAAATTGGTAAAACAAGAAATAAGCCATGTGCTCATGTACTGTTAGTTAAATCAAAACCAAATCTAGTCAAATTGACACAACATGCAAGACAAAAATCCATTTGAGCAAACAGCAGTCTAACTAGATCCCAAAGTCATTGCCAGTCCACATCTGGAACACTCAAATCAATTCCTATGACTGCAGAGTTGGCATCATGTAGTAATTATTACCATAGGACTGTTTTGTTCAGGACAAATGAAGTTCTATGGTAAAATGAGATGAAAAACATCAGTTTATTTTCTTTGCTAACACACAAATTCTGTTCCTCAGGCATGTGGAAAAACTCAGGTTCTGGATTCTGCGGGTGGCAGGAGCTTTCCTTTAATCAACTTGAATGTCAGGGAGGAAAAAAGATAAAGGACACCAGTAAATCCTACTGTGGTACCCAGGGGTGTATAAAAAACACCTGAAATAATGGAATACTTTGGGTTGGAAGGGACCTTTAAAACTCATCTAGTGCCACCTCATGCAATGAGCACGGACACAAGACCAGGTCGCTCGGAGCCCTGGCCAAAATGACCTTGAATGTTTGCATGGATGAGGCATCTACCACCTCTCTGGCAACCTGACAGTTTTTCACCACCCTCATTGTAAAGTATTTCTTCCTAGACTCTGCTAAAATGTCTCTCCCCAAATACAAGTTAATTTACCAAAAAAGTTGGGGATGGAAGGGAGGAGACAAAGCAGAGAATAGAGGCATTAGGCAGCTTAAAAATTCTTAACAATATTGAGTCATGAATTCTAACTTACCAGAGAACTGGGATCTAGTACTAGAGCTTTTTCAAAATCAACCCATGCTAACAAGTAGGAAAAACATCTATTTAATCCTTCCAGAGCACGAACACACACAAGTACACACCTTTTACCACATTATCTCTTAGGCTGTACACACTTGAAACGAAAGTTTGTGGAAAGGCGAAAACAAAACGGCAGACTCTAGTAACCCCTGGGAAAAGGTAAAACTACTTGCACTACAATCAAAGCACTAATGAAGCATACCCCAACATCAATCTAAAAAATAAGCACTCGTGACATAATTTCATTGCAGTATTTCTCCAGTCAAGCATAAAACTTCCTCCAATAGAACAAAATACTCTCAAACATTAATTCAACCTTGACAACATTGCTGCACAAATTAAAGGAATAGCTACAGCAAAAAATTAGATTACGGATGTTACGACGGACCCGTTATAGTAACACATCATTTCGCAATGCAAGTCATACAGCGCTAAGCGCATTTTAAACACGCAACCAGGAGCAGCGCGTCAAGAAAGCAGAGGCAGGCAGTAGGAGCGAAGGATTTTCAGTGCTATCACTGGAACAATCTCCTGACTCACTCGCTCCTGCAGCCCCGGGGAGCAGGGGGCTGGGCCCGCACTGACAGCTTTCCTGACGCAAGAGAAGCGGAGCACTGACCTAAATGCCGCAGCTGCCGAGCTCCTCGCAGCTTGGCCCCAGGAAAAGGGGCCAGCATGGATTCAAGTGCCAGCCACAAACACCTGGGCTCCTGCAGCCCGAGGCTGCTGCTGCACAGACGCTCGCCGAGACCCCCACATCACCTCGACCTCTTGAGCCTGAAACTTCCAAAAACGACTGCGAGGCGAGCTCTAGGTTGAGATTTAGAGCAGATTTTCAACAGGGAGCTGCGCATCCCCGCAGCGCTTCGGCGGCAGCAGCAGAACTGACCGCCCCAGGGCCTCGGGCAGAGTCACACGAGAGGCACCGAGCCTAGAACAAGGTTAAACCCCACCCTGGGCGCGACTTTAGGCAAGTGCTCAGTGGCCCGCAGGTTAATCATCAACTCCCTGCCCCGGGCACCGCGCCGAGCGGCGACGCGGCCCCGCCCGCCACCGGGGCAGCGCTGCAGGGCTCCCGCCTCCCGCGCCTCAGCTGGGGGGAGCAGGTGCGGGCCCCTCCCTGCCCGGGGAGGCGCCGCAGGACCGGCCCTCGCCGCCGTCCCCTCCCACCGCGCCGCGTGAGTGACGGAGCGGGGCGGAAAGACGCGGAGGAGAGGGGGAGGGAGCGAGAAATACCTCGGGCGCTGCTGGCCCCGCTCGGCGCAGCCCAGGGCCCGCCCGGCGGTGGCTCCGCCTCCGCTGGCTGCCGGGAGCGGGGCGGGGCGGGTCCGCTCGGAGGCGGGAGCGCGCCGGAAGCTGCGCAGCGGCAGCGACCAGGCGGGGAGCGGCGGTGGAGGCCACGCGTGGCGGGGTCCGGGGCAGCGGCGGGAGCCGGGAGCGGCGGCGGCCGCAGGTGAGAGCGGGGCCGCCGAGCACAGCGGGCCGGGGCTCGGTTGCCGGCGGGCGCGGCCTGTCCCGGTCTCTTCGGCGCGACCGGGGCGCAGAGCGGGGGGGATCTCTCGGGTCTCGAAATGCCGACTGAGTATTTCATGTCAGTAGCATTGCGGGGAAGGGTGCGGGCCTTCCGCGCCTCTCTCCTCAGAGATTTGCCCGGGGAGGCACCGCGTGTGTGTCCGCCCGTATCTGCCCCTGGCACGGTTTTCTAGTGTTGAGCGATTAACTCTGTGAACGCTTTTTCCCTCTGCAGTAGCGTGTGGATCACTCTGGATGTGGAATAAGAGCTCAGGAGGCAGTTTACCCATAGGTTTACCTGAAAAAGCCGAGCACATTTCGGTGAGGGAGGGAGGGCAGCAGCCCCGCGCTGGGCCGGCCCTGCCCTGATGGCTGGTTGGGTGCATCCACACCCCCGTGCCTCTCATTTCCACTGCCTTGGGACACACATCGCCTGCCTTCCTGAGATCTTGCCTCTTCGCTGCTGCTATAATAAATAAACTGCATTAGCTCAGGCTGTGGTTTTCGTAGATTCACCTTTTTGTTTCGGAAGGACTGAATGATTTGCCCGCAAAACACAGTCCCTGTCCCTTGTCCTACACCCATTTAATATGTGGATATCTCAGAGAAGTCTGCCTGTAGAAGAAACTCTTAGAACAGTGGAGTAATGATGTTGCACACTGGTTCATTTTGCAATGTCATCAGATTTATCTTTATTTGCTTAGTCTACGTTAGGCTATTTTCAGGAAAGGAATTCATGTTTTCTCCTACACCATGGAGCCTTGCAGTTCTGCCCAGCACTTACAGGCTGGGCTGGAGAGAGAGTTGCTTTCTCACAGGAACAATATTATTGTTGCATGTAACAAAATACATTTTGTGGCCAAAACTGTCAATTTTTGAGGGAGGGACTGGGATTTGGATATCTGTAGTTATGACCTCCAATAAAGAAAAACCTTAGTACTCTGATTTCTTATTGTGTAAAGAATGGCAAGGTAACTAACACCACTTTCTTTTTCTTCACATTTGTTTCTTTTAATCTTTTCAATAACCCCTTGATGAAGGAAACAAGACTTGTGATTTACAAAAAGGTTATTTTTAAATGTCCTTTTAGCCTGTAAACAAAGGGATGTCTTGTTCACTGTAGTGTAACCACTGTTGTTGCCTGCTTTTTGCAGTTTGTAACTGATTCCAGTTCATAAGGTATCAAAAAGGCCCAGGTCCCTTTTTCTGTACAATTGTTTGATGTGATGGTTTGGGCTGGAATGGACCTTTAAAGATCATTTAGTTCCAACCCCCCTGCAGTGGGCAGGGATGCTTTCCACTAGACCAGGTTCTTCTAAGCTCTGTCCCACCTGACCTTGAACATTTCCAATGAAATGTTTCCATCCACAGCTTCCTTGAGCAACCTCTCCCAGTGTCTCACCATCCTGATTGTAGAGAATTTCTTCCTTTAATCCAATCTAAATCTGCCCTCTTTAAATTTAAAACCACTCCACATTGTACCATCACTACAGATCCCAGTAAAAGGCCTCTACTCTTCCTCATAAGCCTTTTTTAATTACTGAAAGGCTGCAGTAAGGTCTCCCCAGAGCCTGCTCTTCTGCAGGCTGAACAATCTCAGCTCTCACAGCCTTTCTTCATAGGAGAGGCGCTCTGGACTTGCTCCAGCAGGTCCACATCATTACTCAGTTCCCAGCACTTCAGGGGGATTCTCACCAGAGCAGACTGGAGGGGCAGAATCCAGATCCCCCAGTCTGTGTCTCTTTGCTGAAGATAATAAACAGTATTGGCCCCACTGTGGGCCCTTGAGGGACTCCACTGGTTTGTGCTTGGTGCATTGAGCTGCAACTGGTTGGATGTGGCCATCCAGCCAGTTCCTTAGGCATTTAGCAGTTCTGCTTCAAGGCCATATATCTCTATTACTTCATCTTTTCCTTATTTTCCATCTTCTGCCCTCCTTAGGTCATTGGAGTTTTCATAGGCCAGTTTAATTCCATGGAATAGGAAAAAAACTTGTTTTTTACTAAGTTTTCTGCTGTTTTGTGAGTTCATTTAGTTGATAAAAAGTCTGATGAGGACATGAGCTGTCAGGGAAAGTGGGGAGAAGGGAAATAAAGAGAAAAGTGATGCCCCTATTTTGCAGCAGCCAAGTTGTTAGATCTATTCAAGGAAGCATAGCCACATCATAATGATAATTAAGTTGCATCCATAGCATATTTTGCATAACATTTTTCAATATGCAGACTTAAAGTAGGAAAATAGCTTTAATTGTTTAGAACATGACCTCATAAGGCTGAACCTGCCTTCCTTTGTACTTGCCCATCTGTAATGCAGTTATTGCATGTGGCTGCAAGTAGTTGTTGCAGTACTTGATGCAGCAGTCTTTTACTTGGCTGTTTTTCTTGGCAGTGTTGATCTGATACCCAGTGTTTGCACATTGTGCAAAGACCACCAATACCTAATGTTAGAAACTTTGAAGAGTCCAGGCAGGCATCTTGGTACCACTCTGCATATTTAGTACTGGCAGATCTATTTTATTTGCTTGTTTTTGTCTTTGACTTAAAAAGATAATTAATTTTTTAAAAATGTTATTATATTTGTAAGAGAAATAGAAGTCTTCCTTTCAGTATTGTGGTACTATTGGCTGGGTGATTATAGCTGGGGAAGGTATTGTACATCTTAGAAAATCTTACACATCTCAGTATTCAAGCTTTAAAAATAACAGCAGAAGTAACAGAAACTGAACACAGCCAGAAAAAAACAACTTGTTTTCATTTTGAGAGAGCTAATAGAGTAAATATGGCCTTGCAAAGAAATAAATATGTTTTTTAAAACTAAGGAACATGCTTAAAACAGAATAACCTGTAGGTTCTTAGTGTTACTAACCTTTTGAGTGTGTGGTGAATTTTTGTGGTGAGAAATTTCTTAGGAGTTTCTGTCATGTGATCTGCTTTTTATTTACTCTGGAGTGCTGAGACTGCTTCATGCCAAGGAATTGACTAAAAGTCCCTTGAAAAATAAAGTTATGTATTTTAGTATGATATATCCTATGATAAGGCTTGTTATCTGTACAACTTGTAATTGTATAAAACAAGTCAACTTCCTGGCTAGACTAAATACATGATAACAGAGTTGAGTGGCAATGTGATAGTGCTGTTGCTGCTGTGTGAAAAGTCGGGGTGCTCATCTTTCCTTTACACTCCAACAAGCTTGTATACCTTGAGCTAATTCATTAATTTTCACATTGTATGAGCCCATGCTGTTTCTTGGGCACCCTACAACATAACTTGGAAAGCTAAATGTGCTCTAAGGGACATGGATTGTTATTTTTATGCTCTTGCCTTCTATTACAACCATTAGTTTCTTCAGTCAGGGAATACTGTCTGCAGACATGCTGCATACTGGTAATTCTGAAAAGGGCTGCTGGACACACTGAAGGTTTAAATAGGATATGATCTCATTTTGACCCACTCTTAAGTTGCCATGGAGGTCTGATTTGAAATCTGAGTGGTTATGTTTTTCTGCTGTGCTTTTTTAATTCATTCTCTGTTGGTTTTTAGCATTCCATGCAGTTCTGTAGGGTCTCTTCTTGCCAGATATTATAAGTAGGTCTAGGTTGAACTAGTATTTATAGAATGCCTGGAGAACTTTTTTTTTTTTTGTCAGGAGTTGTTGCTGTACTGTATAAAAGTGTTTAAAGGATAACATGATGTGTGAGAGAATGTTTTTCAGTGAAATAATGAAACGGGAACAGTTGTGGCTGAAGATACTGCATTGATGACTTTGCAATTCAACTTAACTTCCTCATGCATCTTGAAGAGATGTATATTTATCCTAGTTAGTTTCAAGTTAACAGGATCAGGATTGGGTCCCTGTAGTTCTTAATTTAAAGTTTTGAGTTCACAGTCTGCACTAGAACAAAAAAAGTATTTTCAGTTTAGGAAATACTCTTCTGAATTAATTTCCACAAACTATGCAAGCTGCATTGTTGTTGGTATCTTTTTTTTTTCCCAAACTTCAGTCTAATTTTTCTTTAATTGTTTTATTCACTTCTTATTTTTCAGGAGACTTTGAAAAATCCTTAGTGGTCATGACATTGTTACAAGTGACATAAATTAGCCAGTGGCTCAGAATGATGGATACCCAGAAGACTACAAATGGTTTGCAAGTGATTGGAGAAGGGACTGGTATAGGGAAATCGACACTCCACATGGTGGGGTATTTGGGAAAAGTCAGTTGAAACTTGTTTTACATATGTGCAAAGTTCATATTTTTCTCTGTTTTGAGAGATTTTTAATTGGTCATAATTTTACAAAAAAAGAAAAAAAATCTCAAAATTATTTTCCACGGAAATCTATAACAATGGCGAAAGATTATTCTAAGTAAATACGTGCCTATGTTTTTTACTGGCACTATTTTTACAACTATTTGCATTCATATGAAAATTGGTTTGTCTTTCAAAGATCTGAGCTTGTGTTCCCTTGCAATAAGGGTCCTGTGGTTTAGTTCAAGTAAAATAAAATGTGCATAATTGTGTTGTCAAAGACACTTTATTTGAATATTTAAATTAAAAGATAAATTTATTTAAATCATGCTACCATAAAAATGCATTAAAAATAATAAAAAAGAAACCAATGTAGTTTGCTTTTTATATTGTATCGTATTATATCTAGAAATTGAACAATGATTTTGTATAAGTATGTCTTACCTTGGGATAATGTATGAAATACATAAATTTATGCTGCTTTATCTTTCTTGGTTTATTTTTGTTTTAGAACTGTAATCCTGTGGAAACAGCTGCACATGAGTATTGTCCAGTCTGCAAAGAGAAGGGTCAGATCCAAGGATTACGGACTTACCGCCTTAATTTTCAAGAGTCCATTTTCCTTTGTGAAAATCCTCAGGTATTACACTAGTAAAGAGTTTTATTTGGCCCTGTAGAGGCCTTTACCTTCAGCAGTTACACCTCTCTAAGTCTGTGATTTTGTTGGTGGTAAGCAGACTGTTGGAATAGGACCGCTCTGAGTCTGTATGCTGCAGAATATTTGCTTGCAGATAGGGAAAAACAGAACTAACCTGTGTATATGCAGTGTTTAGGCATAGGTAGCTACCCTAAAGGATTAAAAAGAATAAACAAATAATGAAATAAAGGAGGGTTCTTCTCAATTAGCAAAGGATCACAAGTGGTACTAAATAAATTTTTGTACAAGTCAGAGTAGAAGGTGAATAATTGATGATCCATGGAACTAGTACATAACTCTAGCAGATCTGAGTCTCCCATTTTCCCTTCTTTAAGTCTGGGTAATGCATATAGGTTTATAATTGTAATTACTATGCTTTTATTTCTTTTTTTTCCCCCTTTTTAACTTTAACCTTAGCTGGATTTCTGTGCTGCTTAATATTTGAGTTGTGATTTTACTACCTCTCCCTTCACTGCTCTGTGTATGTGGGAAGGGTATAGCAATCCCAAACAGACTTAAATTGACCTTAAATTAGTAGAAACTTGGGTCTCAGAGTTGTTTTTCCCATTCTTTCCTGCTTTTAACTAATAAAGGTATAGTTATGAAGATTGGTAATAGGGATTTGTCTATATTCATTGGGATAGCCTGAAAGATACCTTGTCAGTTTGGGCACCAGTAGTCTCTCAGGCATGAGATAATAATGTCAAATCTGTACCCTAAAGGAATGGATTTAGCAGAATAAGAGAAGAGGACTCTCCTTAGCAAAATTAAGTTGTTTGCAGAGGTTGGGAGAATTTACTGGAAAAGCAGTGTTGAAGTATCACTACTGATATATTTATTTCACAGCTGCTTGTAAGATGGTGGTGGGATTACACACCCTTCCTGTCATACCTATGTTGAATATATGTATTGATGTAATTAAAATATCACTTTACAGGAGTCTCTATTGCTGGGTTGGATGGAGGTCTAAGCAACTTGGTCCAGTAGAAGTTGTCCCTGCCCATGGCAGGGGGTTTGGAACTGGATGGTGTAGCATCCTTTCCAAACCAAGCCATTTTATGATTCTGTGATTCAACTCCATTTTAAAAGCATGTTTTGTACTTTCTTTAGCTCTTGTTCACCTGAAATTGCTTTGTAGATTTCACTGTAACCTTCTTTCTTTTCTTTAGTGTATCTACCCGCTTGGTTATAAACCATTAAACAGCATAATTACTTCTGCTGGTTCAGAAAATCATCAAGCTCCATCTACTCACAAGAAGAGGAAATTTGGTAATATCAGTGACTTTTCTGCTGTTGAATCAGATCCAAAAAAAGCAAGAACTAACAACCTGCTCAATGTTGAGCACACCATTAGTGCAGACTCCTTTGTGAAAGGCTGCCAGAATAGTTTGTGTATTCCCAAGGCGAGCCTACACAATGTATTACAAAATGACCAGCAAAACCTTGGCAGCCATGTGGGGTCTTGCATGCAGAACGTGGGTTTTGAAACAACCACCAAGACCAACAACTACCAAGAAAGTCCACCAAAGACTTCTAGTCCCAAAACACAACTATTGCCAAATTCTCAGAATTTATCAACAGCATCTGAAATTTCACTCAAAGAGGATAAAGATTCCACTAATAACAGAGATTTGTGTCTTCAGTGGAGAAACATACGTAATCTTTGTTGGTTAGATTGTATTTTGTCAGCACTGGTACACTTACAAACATTAAAATCTGCTCTAGCAGAAGAATGTAACAATGGAAAATGTTTACTCCAGAAACTTATAACAAAGTATAATCAAGCATCTGCTCTTCTGAATACCTGTAAAAGGAGTAAAGTAAAAGGTGAGTAAATTTAGCTGCTGTTTTCTGGTAGTTAGACTGATTTGCTACAAATATGTGGAATTTAGTACAGTGCACTTCTATATGCCTCTGTTCTATTTCAAGATGGCAAAAAATACAACTGTTACCATGAATTTGCAGAATAGTGTGCTTTATCTAGCAAAATCCTGGTAACATCTAAAATGCAAACATGCACTCTTTGAAGGCATCAAGCACCTCTTGAAGGCATCAAACATCTCTTAAATTTTTTTTGTCATATCCAACATAAAGATATTATGAATTATTTATGTAATTCACCCTTACTTTGTTTCCTTCCCCTCTGTTGGTTAACATCTTAGGATACTGTTATAATCTTGATCTTCAAAACAATTTCTGTTGTGGTTTATATCCTTGTGTAAATGGGCAGTTGCCTTGTCACACCAAAAATAGAAAAGCTGGGAACCTAAGTTCTTTTCTGGCTGCAGCTGTGCTCATTGAAGGAGTGCTGAGGTCTGCAAGCTGCTGTAGATGACAGTGTTTCCTAACCTGCTTCAGTCAGACGTAGTCAAACACATATGGATCATATGGTCTGGAAAGGGTTAATGAGTACTCTGTAACCCTTAACAGGGGCCTAGCATGTCAGCCTAGCTTACACATTGGAGGACTGTAACTGAGGAGGATGTGTCACTGTATTCTACTGGTGTGGCCTTTAGTCATTTTCTGTTCTGTGTATTCTGTTTAAGGCTCCTAAACTAAGATGATGGGTTTTTTATTTCTCTTGAACTGGACCATTGGTGTCATAAGTCTAAACTTCTAAGATATGGTCTGTTAGAGAAGGAATAAAGTTCTGTGGTTAGCCAGTACCTCTCCTGAATTTCAGCGGACCCTCTGTTGGACTACGTGTATTTGAATATAAAAAGCACAGTTACAGAACACCTCTAGGTAACTTGAAAAAGGTCCTATCTTTCCTGGGAAAAATCATGTGTATCAGAAGTAGTTTAATCCATATTACAAAGAGGGCAGAAAACCCCAAAATATTCTGAACTAATTAATGTACTGTGCTTGTCAGGAAGTCAGGATGCTTGAGTTTAGGTGTTCAGCAGTTACTAGGAAGCCCTCTGCTATCCTAGAACCTGTCTGAGATGTTTTTCTTTGTTGGGCTGTTTTCTGGTGTGCAGTAACCCTTAAATGGGAGTGTTAAGTGTTGGAATACAGTGTTGTTTTGAAAGAACTTAAACCTTTTCACTTCAGTTGCTGCAAAACAAATCAGTTTATTTGGGTCACAGTGGAGAGGGGATTGGGTGAAGGCTATTTTTGTGAAGAATAGGTGTAGAATTCGTTCTGTTCTTCTGTGTAATTTTACAGTATCTTTTGCATGCAGCTATTTTTAAAAACAATCAAAAGCAATATAGCTGCAAGAAACTTTGTTTCTTTTTTCTGTACACAGTTTATATGTATTAAGCAGTTTCAACAGCTATTCTAAGTATTTCCTGTAATTTCTACAGGTTATGATCATGATTGTGTAGTAGAAGTTATGTTCTTGCTTGTGTTTAAAGAATGTATTTGTGTTTAAACAACACACAAAATAAAAATACTAAGATATATAAAGTAAAAAGTAATTTTTAAATTTAAAATTATTTTTACTGTTTTAAAGGCTGATTTAGGAAATCGGTATTTAATCTGAAACAATACATTAAAATGTTTTATTATTTGAATTATATAACCTTAGAAAGCATGTAAGCAAATTTTTGTGCTTTTAGTCTTAATGCTTAAGTTTTAGAATTTTCTTTTGATCTCTGAATCTTCAGGATTTGTAATGTGTGGTCACACTATCCTTAAAAATTGTTACTACAAAGCTGTTGGCGCAGGCTCTCTGTCATAATTTAAGTCAGAGCAAGTAGTTTTTTTAGTCAGCAGACTGCAGTAAACTGTGAGTAACTTCTGTAAATTCTTCTCCAATTTTCAAATCTATTAATACCAAGAATTGGCTGTTCTACCAACAAGTCTTAGGCAAGTGTGGGTCAATATGAAAGGCATTGGTTTGCAGAGAGGGAGTGCATGCTCAGGATACGTGTGTGTGTGAAAAGGTGTGGGGGCTGTTACACGTGACTACATGAAGACATATGTATTTTTTTCTTTAGATGTTCTTCCAAAAGCAGAATCTCAGCTCAATGAAATCAGAAACGTAATGTGTACAGAACTTAAGCCTCAGCTGAGGTGTGAATTGGGTAAGTAATTAGTGCAGCATCTCAGTAATTACTTTCAGGAAACCCTAGATGTAAAGCCTTTTATGTCATACATAAAAGTATGTGTGTAGGAATGCATACAAGAAAGTTTGGAAATACATTTGTTTCTGTTGGTGACTTGCACATACTTTACAGTATGATCAGCTGGTTTGTTCTTTGCCCATTTTGACTTCTTAGAGAGCAGATAATCTTTGTAATTTGCTGTAGTCATGAAATTGTCACTGATAACAACCTAATAACATGGATCAATTGCTTTGCTGTGAGAATTGCAAATAGAGCCTTGAAATAATAACTGACATTTAAATCGTAGTAATAAGCTCACCTTCTTCCTTTCTGAGGTACTGAAAGGTGGTTTCAATTTAGTGACCATTTTTTCTGCCCCAACTTTGAAGGTGATATGAAGAATCCAGTGTTTGCACTTCAGCTACTCTTAGAAGTGGATCAACAAGCTGAGAAACTATTCTTGCATTCTTTTTCATGGAAGTCTGAATGTGTACATTGTGGCCACAAATACCAGGACCGGTGAGATTTTTATATAAGTAGCTTCTACATAGCTGTTCTACCTTACCTTTTAAAATCTGCATATAATAGTTGGTTTTCTTTAGATTTCCAGGTTTGAGGTTGTTGTTGAAGTTTTACATGATCTGCTTTTTCATTTGCAAATAGTTTACTGCTATTCCATGTCTTAAGCAACCGTGTTATCTATTAATTAAGAAAGAAACAATAGGTAACTGTGTGAGTCTCAGGACATACTCACTCTGATATTTTGCTGAGAGTATACAAATTGCTGTGGTTCTAAAGAATGTATGCCTAGTACACTTTTGCTATTGAGAAATACCTGGAATATTCACTTGGGTTACAAAGAATCAGAGATTCTCTAACATAGTTTGTCTATTTTAAAATCGTATTTCAGGGGAGTAATTTCTTGAGAATTGATTTAGTTCTGTGTAGCCGCAGGTACAAGCTCATAATTTAGGCTCCTTTTAGAGTCAGCAGGTAAAGAGAGACACCTTAAGAAGACAGCTTATTTTATTTGAAAAACATCTGTACTAGGAAGTAAAGTATGCAGATCCTGGTACAAGCTCTGTCTTATGTTGGAAAGGAAACAGATATTGCATTAAAAGGGAGAAACAGCAAATAATGTGAAACTGAAGGCCACAGGGCTGCTGAAAACAAATTGTGACTGATGCTGTTTGGCAGAACTGAATTCAGGGCTGACTTGGATGTGATGCTGTCACAGTGAATTCCACACAAATGGCATGAACACGAATAGAATTTGGGTTTTCATAATTTTTTTATAACTTGTTTCCTGGTAAAGTATGTATATTTATTGTTTTCTGATCACCAACTGAGCTTACTCTTTAAATGTGTGTGTGTGTCCAGATTGAAGAAAACAGTAACGACATTTACAAGTGTAATCCCTGATTGGCATCCGCTCAATGCTGTTCATACTGCACCGTGTATTAAGTGTGGAAATACATCTCAAAGACAACAGATGATCTTGGAAAAGTAAGTTTGAATATGTGAACTTGAAAGAAACATACATAAAGTTCTTAGACTTCATTTATTGAACATATGACTTCTGAAACCAAACTATTACTGTGGGTTTGCAGGGATTCTAAACCTTAAACTCTGATCAGTACTCACTTTTAACGATTTTTAGATCATTCTTATAAGCTGAAATAGCAAATAGTGTTTACTAAAGATGAAACAGAGCGGTGTTTTAACATGCTGACCAGCACGTGTTTAACTAGGTCATAAATACTTAACTATCAAGTAGTAAATACAGACAACTGATATCCAGTGTCAGACTTTTCACAGCCCCTGCTGTGGATAAAAGTTATTTGATCATTTGTCTACTTATTTGACCTGGCAACAATGTCCCTTGCTGCTGTGTTTATGGCACAGGAATGTTTTTTCTCAATTTTTCCCCACTCCCAAAACCCTTATTTGGTGTTGGTTTTTTTCCCTAATCTATTATTAAATGGCACATCAGTTGGGATATTCTTTTTCCTTTATGTTTACTGAGCTATCTGAAGAGTCTGTGGGGAGTAGAATAGTAAGAGCAGAACCACATACTGGGAGAGGTGTCTTACTTTTTCATTACACTTTTATTGTAATAAACTAGTTCTTTATTGTTTCTTTGTCAGAGTACCCTCAATATTAATGTTACATTTTGATGAAGGCTTGCCACGTAACAACCTGGAGAAATACTCGTTTCGATTTGAGGAAGACACCTACCAAATAACATCTGTTGTTCAGTACCAAACAGATAAGAAGCACTTCATAAGCTGGTCATTGAATCCTGATGGTAAGAATCACAGAATGGGTCAGGTTGGAAGGGACCACAGTGGGTCATCCAACTTCCCTGCTCAAGCAGGGCCATTCCGGAGCACATGGCAAGGGATGGCATCCAGATGGTTCTTGAATATTTCCTGTGAGGCAAATTCCACATCCTCTCTGGGCAATCTGCTCCAGTGTGAGGGCACTGCACAGTAAGGATGTCCAGGTGGAACTTCCTGTGCATCAGTTTCTACCTGTTGCCTTCTGTCCTATTGCTCAACACTGCTGAGCAGAGCCTGGGCCTGTCTTCTGACACCTCCCTCTGGATACTTAGAGACACTGATGAGGTCCCCTCTCAATTGTCTTTTCTCAAGGCTGAGCAGGCCCAGCTCCCTTGGTCTTTCCTCATAAAAGAGGGAGATAAGATAGAGTTTATGGCTCTTATCTACCGTGATATTTCATATTTCATGAGTTTTATGGGTTACTGCAGTAGTCTCAACTGTTGATACATAATAACAAAGATTTCTTTTGTCTGCATTCTAAACTTTATATTAAAACCTTGTGAATAACTGGGGGGGACTTGCTTCTCAGAGTGCAGGTTTTCAGTTGGTTTTACTGCATTGTGCTGTCTTACAGAGAATTTACTGGAAAAAGTAATTTGGCTATAGAGTTTTTTTCCCCTTCATAACTTCGTAAAAGTTAAAAAATGCAGTCTGACCATGACCATGTTCCACTGTGGAACAAATAGTATTGTTTATTTTTAAACCAGTGATTCATCCATTCTTGGCTGGAAGCAAGGTAACCTATGGTACTATGAGCAATTAATGAAGTTATTTTTTATATCTGAACTTTATGGGACCTCAGAGGTAGGAGGCAGAAATCCATGTTGGAAACATTACTAATGGTATGTACCTCTGATGGAAGATCCATAAATAGAGAAGGTGAAAAGGTGATATTTTGATAATCATGCCTCTGTAGAGAGCATGGGGTACAGTCTTATGAAGTGTTGTGACAACATGAAAATTGTCTAAGTCATATTGCCAGAGATAAAAAAGAAATGGGAAGAGTCAGCAGCTTGAAAATGCCTAGTTAAGAAGCTCCTATATGTCATATATATCTGTTTTAAAATTCTGGAAGCTGTAAAATATTTTTTCATGGTCTATGAACAGTTTGCAGGTGATGAGACAAGAGTATTAAAATAAGCAGTTTCTTTTTAGCCCCTGTCCTTCCTACCCAGGCAATTAAAAGGTCTACAGAGAAACTTAATTTGAGAGGTGGTTCTTACCTCAGACTTGTGAGAGTATTTTCATACAAGATGTTTCAGCCAAAAAAAACCCTTAGCTAGCTTTGTTTTATGGTTGACCTACTCTGACCTGTCATAATATTGCTGCAACTTCTTGTATTTGATCTTTTTACAGTGGAAGTCTCACAGTTTTCTCTGGAGAAAAAAAATCCCAAACTCTATTTTCTGCTTGTCAGGGGAATGGGTTAATAAAAACACTTGGCAAGTGTGAGGATAGTGATTTCAGTTTTAAAAGTCTCTGAGTCTCTGCACTGATTGCTATTTTTCAGGAACTTGGCTTGAATGTGATGATTTAAAGGGTCCGTATTGCAAGAGACATAAAAGATTTGAAGTTCCTCCTTCTGAGATTCATATTGTTATCTGGGAAAAGAAAGCACCCCGTGTGCCACAAGAACTGAATTCACAGTTCCAAAGTAAAAATAGTGAAGATATTCCTCTTAATGATGTACATTCAAATTCCACAGTGTTGCATTGTGGTTTTGATAACACTGTCGGCAAAACACCTGCAGAACATCACAAAGAGGATTCTGTGAGGACTCCAGAGAAGAAACAGCAGCAAGTAACTGAGGACAAAAGTATTGTTCATCATGGTTCAGAAAATCTGGCAGATGATGATCTTGTAACACTGATGCTTGAAGAAGTGCTGGTTGACTCAGAAGATAAATCGCTGCCTAATGGAGGGATGGTGGGAAATAACCTTCTTGATGGATGGGGCACACCAGAACAGCAGGAACCAGCTTTTTCACTTAGCACTCCATATGCAGGAGAGTTTTCTGGAACTAGTCTAGCTATGAACAATAAATCCATGTTGTATGAAAATTCCAGTATTTGCTTACCTCTAGAAGAGTTGAACCCAGTAAATATTACTGCTCCTGTGCCCATAAAACATGACCCTGATTCATCTGACTCATCACCTTCTCAATTAAATGGCAGAGCTAATTTAGCTAACAGAGAACATGGATTAAATTCAGAACTGCTGCTAAACAAAAAGTTGTTAGCAGTAGAAAATACTATACAAAAACCGCATGACTTGAAAGATGCAAGCAAAACTGTAGTTAATTCTCAAATTGGCAGTTCTTCTGGTGCCAGTAATTCAGTTCAATCCTCACACAAAGACCGAAAAGGAGGATTTGTAGGAAGCTGGGTAAAGAAATTAAGCAAGAGTACTTCTTTTATGCCTTCAAGTGCCTCAGCTCTCAAGAATGACAGAAGTTGCAAAACTCCCTCAGTGCAAAGAATAAGTGAAGTTCGGCTGCCAGTTAAGGGTGCAAGTAATTTTGGTGGATTTCAGAGCAGAGGTACGAAGAAGACAACTGAGACCCCAAAGTTACTGGCTCCTCAGAGTAATAATACTCATCCTTTATCAAATTTCAAAGGATTTTCTCAAAGCACTTGTCTTCCAACAGCAAATCATACCACTACTGTAGGTCCAACTGGGGTTAAGTCAGAAAGTATGTTGTATACCTCAGGTAAAGTGACTCAGTTCCCCTCACCTGGCTATAACTCTAGTAAAGCAGAAGAGTCAGACAGTGACAAAACAAAAAAACTTCGCCTAAAATTGTTAAAAAAACTTAATGCTAAAAAGAAGAAGTTGGCTTCACTGGATAGATTAGCAGTGGAACAGATGAAACAGGAAAAACCTGTGAGTGGAGACGTGAGCACCCCATCGCAGACTGAATCCCAGAATGACAGTGAATTATTGCAGAGCTTCTTAAGGGAGCTGCAGTATCAGATTGATGTCACAGGGAATGGATCTGAATTGAATGCAAACGCTGTGCCAGGGTGCACTGGCCCTGATAACACTGATGAAATACTGGCAGAATTACTGTCCCCTACTTCGACTGTCACTTCCTTGGAGGCGCTGAAGAGCGAAGAGGAGTGCATGTACATGGAAATGGTGCACGGCAGCGTGGCAACGACCGTGCCCCAGGAGAGCACCAGTGTGCCACAGGCAGCAGTGACAAGTGAGGACCACAATTACTACAGTCCTGTAAAGGACACTGCTGCAGAGCTTGATGCAATAAACAAACACAGTGTGAAAAAACTTTCTTTTGAAAGTCCTACAAGAGATGATATCCTCGAAGACCTGTTCTCCATTTCAGCACCAAGCTCAATGGCTGGTGACATGGATTTACCTCATTTTGATGAAACTCTGTTTGAAACTTGGTAAATACTCAGTTTCTTGAGTTTAAGTATTTTTTCAGTATTATGTATATTTTGAAACAAAGCACTACTAAATTTTATTTTATAACTGGTTTAATTGCACACTGGCTGTACTTGAACAATTTACATTTGAGATTTTTTTTTTCTTAATATTTTACTGTAACAAGCAAATCAGGGTTTAATGTATTTTATTCTTCTGAGATGCAGTTATTTTAGCTGTCAGATATGACAATGATTTTTAAGTAAAAGCTCCTGCAAGTCTTAATTTTTGTGGCATTTAATATGAAAAACTTCCATACACTAGTGAGTTTGAAAACTAATTAAGTTCTGTAGTCTTCATGATGTAATGGTGTAAGAATTACTATTTATGTAGTAATGATTTTACAGGACCACTCAACTCCTGAAGTCATTTTGTCCTACATTAAAAAAAAAATTGAAGTACCTTCTGTAATTAGGGAATTTTGCATCCTCTGATACGAACTTAGAGGTTTCTTAGAATTAATTTAACTGTAAGTTAATGCCTATTACTGTTGTCACTTGGAGTTTTTCATGACTCAGGCAGTGCACCCCCAACTGTATGTGAGATGCCAAGGAGAGGCAAGGTCAGTAGGAAGAAGGTAATGGAAAAATTTGGCAAGACAGCAGTGAGTAAGCAGAGGGATTCACACCTTGGTGTTTCTGGATATGTATAGCTTTCATTTTGCTAGATTGGAGTCTTTTTTAAATGCATGGCCACAAAGCTGAGGGTGTTATATGCCAACTTAGATTAGCTGTACATTTTTCTTGTTCTTGGAAATAAGGATTTTATCAGCAAGTCTTTATATCAGGCATATTTAGAGCTGTCCTGCCTTTTTTCATTGTTTCAGATCCCAAGTTCAAAACATTAAATGCTCAGTCTTACTTTTCTTGTAGATGCAGTTAAACATAATGCTATTACAAGGCATGGTTACAGATTCTAATGGTTTTGGATTGTTTGAACTAGGTTTAAAAAGTGTTTGAAAAACTAACATTGGCCCCGAACTTGCTGTGTCCACTTATTTCTGCTGCAGTTTGGTACATTGTTACCAAACTGGTACTTTAGGCAGTGAATTTTTGAAACTCAAGTTATTGTGAAGAACTTGAGCTTCTTCTTTGTTTTGAATACTGTAATTGGTAATGTTACAATAGAAAACAAATTAATGGATTCTGAATGTTAAGGGCTGGTGTACTGCTTGTGAAATGTTTGCCCATTTTTGAATTCCCTAATTAAAACAAACAAAAAAAAGAGCTGACCGAAATGAGAGTTTGATTTATCCATGAATGGCTTGCAGTGACCTGCAGCTGTGACATGGGAGCTCCTTCACCAATGGCTTGGGACACAAACACAGACTCAGGGGTGAGTAAAGCAGTGAGCCCAGGGTTGGTGATGCAGAATGCACAGGGCAACAGGAGGAAGAAACCCTGCTAGAAGATAAGGAGGTCTTGGTGGAGAGATTTATAATGAGGTTCATGGCAGAGGAGGGAGGGTGTGGGGGCACACCTGCTGTGCACATACACCTAGACAGAAGGAAGAACCTCTGGTCACCACTGGCACCCCCTCCACAAACTGAAGTTGGGAGTGTTTCGTCTGCAGCTGCGTGGGATTCAGTGTGGGTACAGGTATATATAGAAGCTCCAAGAGCAAACAAATAGCACTTGAGATTAAAGATGGTATGAAAATAAATCTGTTGGTGCTGCATGTTCCTGGCTGCCTTTTTCTCTGAAACAGAAAACTAAAGATGATGCAGTGCAGATTTGTTTTGTTTCCATAAATGTTTTACTGCCTCCGATCCTGTGCAAGTGAGAATTCAGCTGAGGTTGAATGAAAACTCCATAACTAAAGAAACTGTTTGGAATTTGAAATGTTACTGGGTGTTTTATATCAAGAGTAGATTTTAAATGCAGCTCTTAATTTGCCATGAAGAGAATAGAAAGTATTGTAGTAGTTTTCTGTCAATTGGTGGGCGTACAGTAAGTACAGGTAGTGATCAGAAACTGGCCCCTGTATTATAGAGGTTTTATTAGTTTAAGGGCTTTGAGCACTGCCATTTTCACCACTAAACCATGTCCCTAAATGCCACATCTACATTTTTGAATGCTTCCAGGGTTGATGACTTCACCACTTCCCTGGGCAGTCTCTTCCAATTCCTAACCACCTTTTCAGAAAGGAGATTTTTCTTAACATCCAATCTAACCTCCCACAGCCCAACTTGAAACCATTTCCTCTCATCCTGTCTCTTATTACCTATGACAAAAGGCCTGGCCCCACCTGGCTACACTCTCTTTTCAAGTAGTTGTGGAGAGCAGTAAGGTCCCCCCTGAGCCTCCTTTTCTCCAGGCTAAACATCCTCAGCTGTTCCTCATCAGTCTTGCACTGATGAGGAACCCTTCCCCAGACCCTTCCCCAGCTCTGTTGCTCTTTTCTGGACACAATCCAGCCCCTCAATGCCCTCCTTGCAATGAGGGGCCCAGAACTGAACACAGAACTTGGGGTGTGCCCTCACCAGCACTGAGTACAGGGGCACAATCACAGCCCTGCTCCTGCTGGCCACACTATTGCTGATACAAGCCTGGATGCCATTGGCCTTCTTGGCCACCTGGGCACAGCTGGCTCATGTTCAGCTGCCATTGACCAGCATTCCCATTTCCTTTTCCACTGGGCAGCTTTCCAGCCACTGCCCTCAGTCTGTAGCACTGCCTGGGGTTGTGACCCAAGGGCAGGACCAAGTGCTTGGTCTTGAGCCTCATACAATTGGCCTTGGCTCATCAACCCAGCCTGTTCAGAGCCCTCTGCAGAGTCTTGTTAGTCTGTATCTTCTGCTTTGGGAAAGGCATAATCTGGCACTCAGGAGTTTGGAATCAGCTCTGCAGAGATGGTGCTGTGATTCAGATCTGACTACTTGGTGGTACATTCAAGCACTTCTTATAACACAGTAAAGGGTGAAAAACAGGGCTGCTTTCTTGCATCCTGCCTACAATAAACCAACACATCTGCATAGGAGCTGCCTGGATGCATTTCTAGCTGTATACCTGCTAGAGCACTCTTCAAGAAATCTATTGTGGTGCTGATTACAAATCTGATTTTGGTCTCGATGTTTTTCATGGCTGGGTATTGCCGTTTACTCTTCCATCAGTGTTTTTTTAAATAATTATTCCTTTCCTGACAACCTATCAGAGCGAGCCATTGTGTGTTGTCTGCGTTCCTTTTGCAAAGCTAAACAGCTACTCTTAATGTGAGCCCCTTCGTGCCCAGAGCAAAGCACATTGCCTTTTGAGCAGCTTATACTCAAAAGTGGGTGCAGTTCTTTGAAGTCCACCAGGATTCGGTCTCAGAGTGGAAGAACTTCCAGTCTAAGTATTGATCTAAGACAGGGTGCAGTCAGAGAAAGAGAGGTTAGTGGGATAACAAGGCAGATGGAGTTTGAGGCACTTTTAGTTTTACACTGCTGTGCACAAACACGCTGTGGTTGTTTGTGAGGGAGACGCTGAAGCTGCACAGCCCAAGAGAACACGGTGGAGCCACAGGGCTCACAAAGGAGAGGAAATGCTGGGAAAGGAGTGTAAGGGGCTGGGTGTCTCCAGCTATGTTTTCGACGACGAGGCTGGAGAAACCCTCAGGAGATGCTTCCCCCCCGACCTGGATCTATATTATTCTTTTTATGTAAGTTAATAGCTAAAGGGCCTTCTGTAAGGCCTACGGCAAGTCGTTGTAGTCTTTGTCCCAAGTTTTCTGATGATGTTCAGACCGTTTCAGCTGAAGCTCCTTTCCCCTCCTCTGGGCGATCTTTCCGGAAAAGACGCGTTTGCCGAGGCACTCCTACATGGGACAGAAGCAGAGCTTCTGCACAGCCCCCAGCCCTGCCCCTGCTCCTCTCTCCCGGCCCCCATGCAGCCCAGGAGGCCGCTCGCCCTCTCCCACGGCGGGGCGGGGGATCAGCCCCGAGGCTAAAGAGGAAACCAGGAAACACGTCCGGGCTGACACGGGAAGAGAAAAAAAAAAAAAGTCGTGTTTCCGCCCGGTTTCGAACCGGGGACCTTTCGCGTGTTAGGCGAACGTGATAACCACTACACTACGGAAACTGCCGTTGTATTGCCTCCCTCCTGCAGTCTCTCTTGAGTAATCGGACGTAGTACTCAGAACCCTACTGTGAGCACACGGTACGGGTGAAACTCCTGGCAGGACAGGAGAAGCGAGGTCCCGGAGCAAAAGCGGGTCTAGGGCAGTTCCCGCCGCTATAAAGGCGGCGCAAACCGGTTGTAGCCGCCTCCTCTTGCGGGAGGGTAGGAAAAAACACACTACGCACCACAAAAGAGCCGAGCTTCGTCCCTGGGTGGGCTCGAACCACCAACCTTTCGGTTAACAGCCGAACGCGCTAACCGATTGCGCCACAGAGACAAGCTGCACGCCAGTCTTGCCGAGCCACAGCTGAGTCCCGCGGCGACTGGGGCGGGCTCTGCACTTCTTTGTGTCCTTGTTCCCGCTCCTTCGGGGGCGGCGCGGACTGGGCTTTAATCACCGGCTTCGGGGCCTGATTGCTTCTTTAATGTGAAAAACGGTCCTTCCCTGGCTTCCCTTTTTGTTTTCTCTGTTGTTTTGTTTTCTCTGTGGCCTCTTCTGTTTGTTTTCCTGAGGGATTGGGGAAGAGTGGACAAGCAGAAAAATGTAGTGGTTGAAGTTCTGCCTGTTGGTGGGATGGTTGCAAATGGGAGCCTGAAAGCTGCTCTCCGAGACAGCTCAGCTGGCGAGAGGAAGCTCTGACAGTATGTGCCAGGGATGAGGAAGGCAAAAATTAGCATTGCCCTGTTATTAAGGTGGTCAAGGGATCCAGCATCTTTCCTTCTGATAATTACAGTACCAAAAGGAGTAGTTGTGACCAGAGACTTGAAGAACAGAAGACAAAATTCACTCCCCAGTGACTTTTGATTCATAGACCTCTGATAATTATTTGCAAGAGCTAATCTAAAGTGGGAACAGAAATGAGACAGGGTGAAAGACACTTCTCAAAGCAGAGTGGAGAGAAAGACCTGTGAATCTGCTGCCCAGGCAGCCTCACCTCAGCTCTAAACAGTCTATAAAATGAATTTTTAATCGAATTGCAGCCACCTAAAAGGTAATAAGGTGATAATGGCAGCAAACATGAGTTACAAAAAACAAATCAGCAAGGAAGATTTACCCTAGATGGATGAGGGCCAAGTCTGGGAATGCTTAAGGAGCCTGCATGTACTTAAGTCCATTGGCCCTGGTGGGATACACCCACAGGTGCTGAGCGAGATGGCAGATCCATTGCAATTTCCATCAGCTTTGATCAGTCATAGCAATGAGGGGAAGTGTCCAAGGATGGGAATAAAGCAGCATCACCCCCATCTTCCAGAAGGGCAGGAGGGATGACTGGGGGAACTACTGGCTGGGGCCAGCTTCACCTCAGTGCCTGGGAAGGTGATGGATGAGGTAATCCTGGAAACCATCTTCAGGCACATCAAAGAGGAATTGCCAGCAGTTGGTCAGTATGGCTCGAACAAGGGGAAGTCATGTCAGACAATTTGGTAGGTGATTGGCCTGGTAGAAGAGAGGAGGGCAGTGGGTATTGTCTACCTGGACTTCAGTGAGGCCTTTGACACTGTCTCCCGAGATCCTTGCAGAAAAGCTGTTGATGTGTGGGTTGGATAAGCAGACAGTGAGGATTGAAAAGTGGCCAAAGCATTGTGTCCAGAGTGTGGTGGCATGGTCTAGTTGGATGCCAGTGACTATCAGGGATCAATATTGCACAACATTCCATTAATGATCTGAATGATGGGCCACAGTTTAGCCTCAGCAAGTTTGCAGACAGCACCAGACTCACAGGAGTGGCAGACAGAGCAGAGGGATATCCAGAGGGACCTTGACAGGTTGGAGAAGTGGGCTGATGGGTACCTCATGAAGTTCAGCAAGGAGAAGTGCAAAGTCCTGCAGCTGTAGACAGAAAAACCCAGCATCATTCACCAGGACATGCTGGGGGCATCCGTCTAGAATTCAACCTGGCAGAAAGGAATTTGGGTGTCCTGGTGGACAGCAGGTTGAATATGAGCCAGCAGTGGGCCTTTGTGGCCAAGAAGGTGAATGGTACCCTGGGTCACATTAGACAAAGCATTGCCAGCAGGTCAAGAGAAGTGATTCTGCTCCTCTGCTCAGCTCTGGTGAGGCCACATCTGAAATACTGGGGGTAATTTTCTTCCTGGCAGCTGGCATGTAGCTCTGTTTCGGACTGGTGCTGGAAACACTGCTAATCACCAAGGGATGTTTTAGTCTCTGCTGAGCAGGACTTATGCAAAGTCCAGGCCTTTTCTGCCTCTCACACCACCCCACCAGCAAGTGGACTAGGGGTCCACAAGAGTTGAGAGGGACAGAGTGGGGACAGCTGACCCCAGCAGATCCAAGGATTACCCCTTACCATATGGCACCATGCTCAGCATATAAAGCTGGGGGAAGAAGGAGAAAGGAGGGAACATTTGGAATTGTGGCATTGTCTTCCACAGTAACCATTATGTGTGATGGAACACGGCATTCCTGGAAGTGGCTGAATCCCTGCCTGCCTGTGGGAAGCAGTGAATGCATTTATTGTTTTCATTTGCCTGCATGTGTGGAATTTCCTAACCCTTTTCTCATTTTTATCCTGCTGATTCTCTCCCCCATCTCACTGGTGGCAAGTGAGCAAGTGGCTGTATGAGGCTAAGTTGCGGCTGGGGTTGAACCGTGACAATGGGACAAAGAGGGTGAGGAGGAGGAGAGTGTGCCAGGGGACCTGGAGGGACTACAGCTTCTGTCTTCCATCTCTGTTTTGAGCTGAATTTGTACCAAAGGAATATGAAAACAGTGAGTGAAAGGAGGAAGCCTGTGAAATGTGGAGAAGGAGGGGTTTTTGAGGCGGTGCTCTGTCAGCTCATTCTCTTGGCTGTGCAGAATGAAGGCAGCATTTTAAAACCTGCAGCACTGCCCTTTTCTTTGTGCTGCACTTCACAGTTCCAGCTCTGTTCACGCACTCTGCTGGGGTTTTGTCAGGTTCAGCGAGGATGGGATGCTGAGGCAGGCTGTGTGACGGCAGGGAGTCACCCACGCGTGTGCCAGTGCGCTACAGCTGATGGGGCTGTGGCGCTTCAAGTTTGCAAAGCACACTGCTCCTATTAACCAGCCAGTCCAAGGGGCTTGTGTCCCCTTGCATTTGTGACAAAGCATGACAGCTGGGTGTCACCTGGCTTTCAAATGTGGGAGCTTCACACGAGCAGCCTTTATTTTATCAAGAGACACACTTTCCCTGGAGTCCTTTCTCCTGAGCTCTGATCAGAGTGCATGAGAGGAGATATGAACATCCCGAAAGGTATTTATAGATCTGCGTTCCCACTCCTTTCCTCTTCACCATGAAAGCAATTCTACAAAGGGATTATTTTGACTGGCTGTTCAAGATTCCAGGGGAGGAGATTAATGGGCAGGAATCCTTGCAGTGCAACTGGAAAAGCTCGCTGGCTTTGCACATTTTCGTGAGCTTCATGGCTCACTGTGTCAAGGTTATCTTCCTTGGACAGGATGATGTGGATGTCAAAGAGCCATGCAGCAAGCAAAAGAGCTGGGGTCTGACAGCAGCTGCTGAAGTGCTGAATTGCCTGTGCCTGAAGAAGTCTGACCACAGCTGGGGGTTACAGAAGGTGCAGGCACTGTTCCCCAAGGTGTGTATCCCTCCCCCAACACTCCCTTTTATTTGTTTTTTTTTTATGTCTACTCAGGAAAATCCCTTATTTCAAACGACCAAGTGAGATGTGATGGAGGTGTTTTGCACTGATGTTTCTCCCAGGTGGATGGGGTTTTCCAGTGGTGCCAACTTTGTCTTTTCCAGGCAGTGATCCTGTGTGTGTTTAGGTCTCAGGGAGAGGGAACAATTTAGTGTGTAGATATGGAAAAAGCTACTAGCAGAGTCATTTTAGCCCTCCCTTGCCAAGGCAATTCCCCAAATTGCAAAAATATTGCCAGAATCTCCTTCTACCCTGCAGCTATTAAAGTGCCAAGGGCTAAGAAAGGTAATATTCCTTCCCACAAGAGGTTTCTGCTCTGTCTGGCTACACAACAGTGTTGCCTTGACATGGTAAAGGGACTTCTTCTTCCACGTCTCACATACCATCTTGATTTGCTTGTTTTTCCTCAAGCAGAGCCCTCAGAGTGATGCTGCACTTAAAAAACAAAACAAGCAGCAAAACCCAAACAAAACAAAACCCTGCAGTTCCCTTCTTAAGGCAGCCATACCAAAGAGGTTCTTGCTGGCTAGGCTTTTTTCTCCTTGCACACCAAGAAATCATTTTAACAAGCCCTGGAGTTGATGTCATGTTTTTTTTTTACTGCAGGGAGGAGTGTGAAACCCTGCTTTCCTCCACACATACATGTGGGATGGCTTTGGAGCAAACCTGGGTGAGAGGAGGGAACAGGCTGGGTTTCCAGAAAAGCACTGGGGATGTCAAGTGCCGAAATGCCAAAGCAATGCCAGGGAACAGGGGGAAATCAGAAGGGGCAGAGCAGAAGAGCAAAGTGGGGATGAGTCTGTGGTGAGAGGCACTGAGCAGCAGCAAAGCAAAGAGCTGCAAAAGAAAGAGCAAGACAAGGAGAAAGCAGAGGCATCAACAGCTCATCTCTCACGATGTGGCCGCTGCACAGGGCGAGGGATGGGAGCTTGGGTCAGCCAGCTGGAAAGCCTGCTGGCATAAACTCCTGGTGTTTTGTGGGGTTTTGTTTTTTGCATTATGGCAACTTCACACCTCAGCAGCCCGAGGTGTTCCTGCCCCCTTTTATACAAGAGTTCTGCTGAATGGAGTCACCTTCTCAGCGGGGAAGTGCGCGTGTTTTCTTGGCAAGTTGGAGCAGGCTCATGTGCTTGTACTGCCACTTGTAAATCCAAAGCAAGCTGCAGGCTGCCTGCTAGGTTTGCACCAGCACAAAACAGGTAGCAGAAGGAGAATGCCTGCTGCAGGAGGACAAGTGGGAATCCTCCTACCACAGATGCCCTGAGGACCTGTGCTGTCCCCTTCACCCTCTTCTGTCAGCAGCTCCCTCCTGCTTGCCCGTGCCCATGCACAGCTTCTCTCTTTACAGTCCTAACACTGATCTCTGCTTAGACAATATTCTTCTTTTGACTTAATTCCATCCTGGCTTTTGGGTGATGGGTTCTTCTTCTCAGAGCATTAGTAGATGCTTCACATTAAATACCATCCCTAAATACCAGCTACAGTCCTGTGCTCCATAGACCACAAAACATAAACATTGATCTTCAAGTAGAAAAAGAGAACTGCTGGGGAAAAAGAGAACTTTAGCCTGAATAAAAGCATTCTCAAAGAGCTGTTGTCATTCTCTTTTTGTTCTTGGATTTGGGTTTTTTCCTTGAGCAAATCTGGCAAAAGTTAAAAATCTGAAGAAAAAATCACAGGCCAAATCTAAACCTTGATATCTTTATGGCCTTGCTTCTCACACAGCTGTATCTGTATGGACTGTAGGGAAGTCATCCCAGAAAGACAGCCTTTTCCTCTGCTGATAACTACGTCACAGCTCACAGTTAATCACCCACCTCTGCCAGTTCATTTCTGTGTATTTGTTTATACCCAAAATATATGAGAGTTTTCCATATGTAAGACTATGGATTGTAAAAATTTGCATGATAGAGAGACTGGGTAAAAACACCATTGTAAGTAAATGTGTCCCCACTGAAAAAGATAGGTTATGCATGTTGGTTCAGGCTGGAACTCCTGCCTGGCTGTGTCCCACCCAGAGTGAGGTCTGATTTGCCTGTGACAGTAACTGGTGAGTGATCTCTCCCTGCCCTTATCTCAACCCCTGAGCCTTTCGTTGTATTTTCTCTTCCCTGTCCAGCTGAGGAGGGAAGATATAGAGTGGCTTGGGTGGGGCATCTGATGTTCAGCCAAGGTCAACCTCCCCCTCTGTCCAGCACTGCACTGCAGCCTGTTCTTCTCTCCTTCATCAGGGGTTGGATCCAAGCTGTGAACATGCTGCAGCAATTGTGCTCAGCTATATTGGGCTTCAAGTACTAAAACTGGGGCACAACTGTGAAGTCTGAGCCTGTAAAACGCTGAATGCTTGTAGCTGTCAGTATCTTCCGAGGAGTTATTCGTAGGGGGCAGGATGCAGGATCCATGCCTGGTCAGCAATGCTCACAGCACTGCTATAATGCCCATTTCAATATTCCAGGGGGTTCAGGAGCTCTGGCTTGTGACCTGCAGGCCTGGGGTCTCCTCACTGGTGAGACTGATGGAGGAGATGTGACCAGGGAGAGCATCTGCATGAGAGCAGCACCATTGCTGAGACTTGTCAACATTATTTCTCCTCCCAGCTGCTTGTGGAGTGGCTGGACTTGCTGACAATGCTGTGGTAGCCTGACTGGTTTCTTCCAGCCTTCTGCTGTCCCACACAGCCAGCCAAATGCTCGGACATGCTTTAGATATCCAGGCTTTGCTTGTGTGTAAGAAGGACAATAGGTATCTTTCCACATTACGTATCATCTTAGATCTTAGACATGTAATCTCTTTTTTCCCTGGGCTTCATCTGTACACGATGAGTGAGTGAGCCTGCGATTGTTGGTCTGACAGGCACCAGAGCAGAGGGTGCTGCCACTCTCCTGTGAAACCATAGGAAGTGTTTCATGATTCAAGATAAGACCTTCACTTCCTCGTTCTGTGCTCGTAGCACTGAGCTGCCACTGAGGCTGCACCATCCACCCCGAGAGCCCTCTCTCAAAATGGACCAGGAGACCCTGGGAAGCATTGTCCTGCTTGTCATCGTCACCCTGATCAGTGTTGTCCAGAATGGTAAGACAAAAATAAACCTTTATTTAAGGGATAGAAGGGAGCTGAGGAAAGTTCAGGATGGCATATGCTGTGCTGATCTTTGGATAGATAATATTTAGTTATAAGTGCATGCATGCTTAGGCATAGCTTTGTCTTTAGAAACGGCTTTCTAAGCATGGAATTTTGTATGACATTGTGGCAGTATCCTGACAGTCAGGTGGTCTTACTCTCTGACATTCTGGAGTGAGTTTGTTACACTGTTCAGCTAATGTAAGGACTAATATGCTGGGATACCCTGTGGCAATGTGAATTTTGATTTGATGACTAAGACCTCCTTTTCTGACCCAAGTCCCTGCTGTGGTCAGCCAGAGCTGCCCTCAAGCTGGAGCCTTGCTGCCATGGGCAGGGGTGGAGTCCCTGGGGGTCTGCAGTGAGAGCTGGAGTATGGAGCTGGGTGAAGCTCAGAATTGGAGGAGTCTGTGTGGGCTATTTGTGGGCAGGCAGAGCTCCTACTTTCCTGCATCTCCAAGTCCTGCAGTATAACTAATCTCAATTAATTGTGGTCCCAAGAACACTGTACATTTCCTGAGATGGTGAAGTTTCCTTCTCCAGCCCTTATTCAGACCTTGCATAGACCCTTGTATAGTCTTCAAGATTTTTTAAATAAAATAAGTATCTCTCCTGTGCAAATTTGATTTTAACTTCTTCATCCTCTCTTACAAATACTTTTTTTAGCAGGAAATTCTGCCCAGAATTCAAAGGAAGGATTGAGTTTTGCTTCAGCTGCACTACGTTTGCCCAGGCTCAAAGAGATTCAGCAGTGGGCTGGGCGGCTGGTGAAAATTCCAGAAATCTGTAGCGATGGCTTCTTATTACGAATGGGAGATTCCCACCGAACACAAAGTCCTAGGAAATGGGCTATTCTTGGGCTGCTGCAGAAAGGGGGAAGTGGGGAAGTGGTGGGAGCCTAGCTGCCAAGGAGCCAAAAAAAAACCAAAATGCAGGCTGGTTTAGTTTCAACATAGGCAGTAAATGCCACATCATTTAACCCAATGCTGTTCTCTGGCAAATGCACATCATGTGACATCAGCAGAATATGGCACATACCATAGTTTAGAGAATGTGTCAAATATACATTTCTTGCTATGTAATCATATGACTTTATATACAGGGTTTTTTTCCTCTCACTCGGACATGCCAGACTTCCATCCATGTGCTTTTATCTGTCTGTGAGATTATGGACCCATCTGCTACAAAGGGGAAGTAGGATGCTTGGCAAAGTCTGCCAAGCATGTGAGGCAGACAACCCTAAACCATGATTTCACGCTTTGTGTCATCTGGTTTCCTCTTCCCGAGCTTTCTTTCTAGAAAGACCAGACCTGATATGCAGTCTTGCAGTGAATGCAATTATGAAAGCAGTAGGAATGTTTGTCAAGGGCTATCAGGAGTGCTGAACTCTTGCTGAGGCTGTCGTTCAGCAAAGCACTTGGGCCTCTGCTTGACTGTCTCTGAGCACATGAAGTCAGCGCCACGTGGATTCATGATTAAATGCTTCTCTGCATAGGGTGCAGGACCAGACAGCAGCTTGAATGCTGCTGTTCCTGAAGATGGAGGTGGGCTGTGGTGCTGCCCCAGTCTGGTGTCCATTTACTGTCACCTTGTTCATGACGGAATCTCCACATCCTACGGAATGACTCACGTTGCCGCATACCACAGAGTGACGCGTGCAGCCTAAAGTTTTGTTCTTTTACTGGAGACATGTTGCAATCCAGCAGCTTTCAGGGCAAATCAGTGGTCATTGCTGAGGAGATCAGGACAGAGAAAGCAAAGTGGAGAGAAATAAGTGGCATGTTTGCAAGCACTGGCTATGTGGGATCATCATCTCCCAGCTTCTTTGGCACGGACTTGTGAAACAGCCAGGCTTACACTGAACTCTTGCACATTATCTTGATCAGAGTGGGACTGCCACTGTTCAGCCTCTGGGCAGTCTGTGGAACCTTGGAGCCTCAGGGCATTATCTCCTGGAACAAATGAGGTGAATTAAACCTCTCCACTCCAGCCTTGCTCTGCTCACTCCTCTCATGATGGCTTGTGAAAGCACTCTCTTGCCTCCTAGCATAGTGGAACTTCTCTGCAGCAGCAAGCTGATATTTGGGAAGTGGCAGGATCTGCAGCAGTGGAGAGGGAGATAAATAGCTTGTTTGGCTTTCTCGGAAAAGGGAAAGCCAAGTATGTGGTATTTTCTAGAGATTTTCAAGCAGGATAAAAGAAAGGGAGGAGGTATGCTACCAGTGAGTCCATGGGGTCCTAGACCTGCAGGAAGTCCATCGCTGCAGCTCAGCACTGACCAAAAAAGTGCTGATCAACTCTGTCCTCTTCAATTAGGTCCTCTTAGTGGCTGTAGGCAGGGTAACCTCTTGCCAAAGGCTGTGCTTGTGTGCAGATGGAGATGCTGAGAACTCTGCCGCTGGATGGTGTCTGGTCCCCCAGGAGCACCAGCACTGTGCTGGTGGCTGTGGGAGGATCTGCAGCCTGGCTCAGAGTAGGAGCTCTGGCCTAAAGCACTGTGGGTTTTTCTGCAGAAGGAATGTATGTACCCAGGGGATCCCACAATACTGGGAACCAAAACCCAGTTATTTTTGTTAAAGACAGTGGAAGTACAAGAGAGCTATTTACAGCACCGATGAAGGGGAAAAAAAGAGGCAACTCTTCAGATTGTAGGGATGAAATCCTGCAGCTTATCTAGCTAAATTTTTATTGCTATAATAATGTATTTCCTGATGGGCTATCTTTCATGTGTATATATTAGGTTAATATTCCAAGCCATAGAGTCATTTGGAAGCACTTGAGATGGGGTGCACGACAACAGAAAGCTTGCAGCTTGTAGCCTGCCAGAGCTCTCTCTGGTGTACTTAGACATATGATTGATGGTCTCTGGTTTAGTGTCATCAGATAAAACGTGTTTGTCAAGAGCATGATGCATTATCTCGAGGTGCTGCATTTTTGCAGCAGCTAACACTCTGACACAACTCTGTTGCTTAAAAGGAGGATACACAGAGATCAGCCATTAAGACCAGGCTTTCTTTGGGCCTTTCTGAGAAAAGAACCAGCCCTGCAGGATGTCCTTGGTTTGGCAAATGGGTTTCACTAAAAGAGAATAGACTCCCTTGTCTCCCTACTCCATTGCAGAGCAAGATTTGAGGTTGGCAGCTCTGACTGGAAAGCTCCTTTTCCACTGGGAGCTCAGAGAACCAGGGTCAGGGCAGTGCTTCTGCAGCAGAAATGCAGAGACTGCCCAAAGTGCAAAGTTGGGATGAAGCAGGGATTGGAGGTGAGAGCCTGCTACCAGTCACATGCAGACATGTGGGGATGCATGGAGGGTTTGGTTAAACCTGGGTGACAGAGCGAGCACACTGGCCACATCCTGCACCCTCATGCACGTGTGTCTTCTCCTGCCATCTGTCCATGGGAACAGAGCTGAGCCCACAATGCCCAGCTTCTGCAATATCTTCAGGTGACATCTCAGACTGACTACTCTGTGGTTTTTTAACAGCTTTTTTTGCTAACAAAGTGGAGCATGAAAGCAGACACTGCAATGGGAAGGTGTTGCAGCGGCAGGGATCCTCCTCCTTCGACCGTGTCTACACTGCCAAGTGAGTAGACAAGAACTGAGGAGTCGGTGAGGGCAGAGTGGGGTTCATCATGCTCTGCATTAAAATTAAGTCCAATCCCTTTTTGGGGGCCAGGGGTGGATTCCAAATTGTCTCAGATGAGGGCTTTGTACTTAATCCCTACCTGTGCTCAGTGTTCAGACATGAGGTTTTTGGGTATGTTTGCTGGATGAATCCAGCACCCTTCTTGCCACCATGTGCTGCATCTATGTAAGTCTTACAGCCTTCACAAGTGTTGTGTCCCTGCATTTGGGAACCAGTTCACTCTTCCCTGCTGGAAGTGTGGCACTGGCACAGCCAGAGTGTTAAGGGCTCAAAAGAAAAGAGCCAGCAGATACATCAGCCTGCTGAAGAGCAGGTAGGTGGCAGAGCTCATACAAATCCCTTGGTCTCTGGCACCTCCCTTGGCACACAGATCTCCACTTCTCCACTCCTTTGCCGCATGGAATCACTCTCGACTTCTTCACTTCTCCCCCTCAGAAAGCATTCACAGCTGAAGGAGGCAGCTGGACACCATTCCTGTTCCCCTGCAAAGACACTTGTTAACTCTGTGAGACACTCTTAGTTGTGACACAACTCTAGATTGGTTGGTTTCATCCGATAGCTTTATTAATATGACTCAATTAAAAGGACTTTAGGCCAATAAAGCTCACAGCATCTATAATGATCAAACAGGTTAGGGAGAAAGTGGCTTCCACAGGTGCCAGGCAGGCACAGGATGATTTGTTTTCCTCATCAGGCAGCACAAAGGCATCCATTTTCTGAGTGAGAAAACAGGGAAGCAGACCTCGGTGAGGAGCCCAGCCCTTGGCAGGTCAGGGGCCTCCCACTGCTCTGGGGTAGCAGTCTGCTCTCAAGGGTGCTAGTGCAGCCCAAATTCACCTGCCACCAGTCTCTGCTGGTGAAACATACTGATTTTTTTCTATTTGCCTGTGCTCTGATTTCTGTCCTACAAATTCCATTCCAGCCAGAACTGCGGACATGCCTACCCTACGTTCCTCGCTGTGCTTTGGTGTGCTGGCCTTCTCTGCAGCCAAGGTAACACGCTTTTGTTTGTTTGTTTGCTTTTCTCCCTTCAACCTGGCACCACATTCAGCGGAGGATGGTGAGCACTATGGAAGTTACGCTTTCAGGGATCAAGCCTCCTGCAGCAGGGGAGCCTCTCTTACCCCCCTGTCCTGGAGCTAAGCATGCTGCTGGAGTAGCAGCACACTTATGGCATGGCTTGGCTTATGTCAACAGATGTGTTCCCAGACTTAATTCAAGGTAGTCCAGGCCAGGGACATTTCCCATACTGGCACTATGGATGAGTTCCCTTTGTTTTGGGTGAAGGGTTTAGTACTTGGTTGCTGGGTTATTGCCACATTATTCCATCTTGGGACAGAAAATGGGCTCAATTTATTAAATTGCCAGAACTGCCACCTCTCCCCTGTGCTGAGGACCACCCAGGACTACTGACCTGCATTTCTAATTGTGATCCCCTCCAATTCAACGTGAGTTTATCTAACATAAATATGAGTGCTTACCTGGGGTATGTGGCTATTCTTTTTGGAAAAAAACCCTAGTTTCTTAACCAGGAGAAGAAGAAGGGAAAAGCTAGAATTATGGGGGAAAGCCCTTTTTTAATGCTCAAAAGTTAGTATTGGACCACAGTGTATCCTCCACCTGCTCCTAGTGAAGTACCTCTACCAACAGCCTTCTCTTTCTGGTGAGGACAGTGCCTGAGTTGGGGCTCTCTTTCCTGAGCCTGATACAGCCCACACTGGGTTTCATAAAATCATAGAATGGTTTGGGTTGGAAAAGACCTCAAAGATCATCTGGTTAAAGCTCCCTTGCCAGGGGCAGGGTCACCTTCCACCAGACCGGGTGGTTCAAAGCTCCCTCCAGCCTGGCCTTGAACACTTCCAGGGATTGGGCATGCTTCCCTGGGAAACCTGTGCCAGTGCCTCATCACTCTCACAATGAAGAACTTCTTCCTTATATATAATCTAAACCTGCTTTCTTTCAGGTTAAAGCCATTTCCCCTTTTCCTATGAGTTCATGTCCTTGTGAAAAGTCCCTCTCTAGCTTTCTTGCAGGCTCCCTTTAGGTACTGGGAGGGTGGTGGTGAGTGTGTGCTCTGCAGTGGGCACAGCTGTGTGCAGGATTACACCCACAAAGTTTTCAGAAAAGCTGGAGTGAGGGCAGGCAAGTGCTGTTTCCCATGCAGAGGTCTCTATCCCAGTTCCAGTACTTGTCCCATAACCCAAGACTGCCGGTTCCCATTTCCATTCCAGGCCAGGCAGCAGATGGGGACAGTGCATACAATGAGAGCTGGGCTGGTGTTGTTAATGCCTTGTTTTGTCCTTTACCCAGCTCCTGCTGCCTTTGCTGGCCTGATGTACCTGTTTGTGAGGCAGAAGTACTTTGTGGGCTACCTTGGAGAGAGGACCCAGAGGTAAGGACTTGTAGAGCCTCTTTAAAATATCCAGAATGTGGTAGCAGCACAGCTGGATGCTGCACGTCCACAGGCAGAGCAGCTGGCTTCTTGTGCTGCCTGCAAGAGCTGCTGGCATTGGGTAGTGCAGGAAAGCCCCTCTCTTTTGGATGAATGGAGGTAGCTGTGGGAGATGTCGGATGTGCAGCAGCACTGGGTTAAGGGGGCCTGCAGCTCCTGCTCACAGAACTCTTTACCGACACAGGTTTGCATGACTGTGCCACAATTTGCACAAGATTGTCCTTTTATATTTATATTAATAAAGCAAATTACACACATGTGAAACAGAGTTGTCCCACAGCCTGTAATGGATAAGAACACATTCAAGCGCCTCTGAACAGACACTTTTGTAAGCAGCAGCCTACACTGAGAACAGAAGGTCTAATCCAGATCCAAATGGATCCTGAAAATTACATTTAAGTCCTCTCAACTGCCTGGCAATGCAAGACAAAAAAGAAATTTCCCCCCTCTCTCTCAGCCCCTGAGGTCTTTCAGTTGGTCTCAACAGCAGAGCCCTAAGTCTGAGGGTTCTCATGTGAGATGATGCCCATTAACAAATTGCTTTCCCCCATTTCTGTCTCCTCAGCACTCCTGGTTACTTGTTTGGGAAGCGCATCATTTTGTTCCTGTTCCTCATGTCTGTGGCTGGAATACTTAACTACTATCTCGTCTTCTTTTTCGGGAGTGACTTTGAAATACACATTAAGACGATAACCAGCGCGATCTCTCCGCTGCTGCTCATACCCTAACTCCCCACAGCACTGAGGGGGTCAGCATGCTTCGTATATTGATGCCCAGAAGCTGCTATAATTCAACTGTTCAAGAAATGAACCCATAACCCAGTGAGATTTCTGTAAATCTCATGCTTGACAAGCTCTGTAGTTTGATTTAGCCTTGCTTTTTTTTCTTCAGGAAAAAGATTTATCATGAGCACTTGGCATGTCCAAGGAATGGTAACAACTTTCAGTTAATTCTTTAGAATTTTTTCCCTAAAGGGCATCTTGCAAGCTGACTGCATGACTGGAAGGGACATTGTATGCTTGCTTCATAACTGTGTCGTGCTTAGCTTTTGTCCCAAACCCCAGGATCCTCCCAGTGTCGTTCCTGACTGGTGGCTCCCCCAATCACCCTGAGATGCAAGAACAGCCTTTCACCAGCATTCCACACGCCCCTGCCCGCACAAAGGCATGGACCAGCCTCCTCACCTACCCTTTCCCTCCGACTTGGTGATGACCAAGCTCAGGCTGTTGCAGGACGGTGGCAAATTGGCCCCTTTCTGGTCTTCCTTGATGAATATTCATGTGCGTAACACTCAGCACGCTGATCTCATTTACACTTCAGCCTCTTTGTTCTCCCAGAACTGGGAAAAGGAGTGGTGTGTAAATGAGGAGCTGGTGTATAGCCGGTGGGGTTGGGTTTATTTTGATTGGCTTAATTTAATAAAACAGCCTAAAGCGATGAAATGTGTCTGCTGCCGTCTTCTTTGCGCCGTGCGTGATCCCATTGCTCCGTGGCTCAGCAGCTGGGAGAGCGGGGCAAGGGCGGGAGCGCCGGGCGCTTTGTGCGAGCTGCTGATCGCGGCCCCGAGAGCCCCGAGCTGAACAACTCCCCCTCTATGAGCACGGTCAGTGCTCTGCTTCCAGCCCTGACCATGTGCCCCGCAGGTCCACGCTGAGGAGGGCTTAGATTAGTGGTGCAGACCGAGGCAGGCAAACGGGTCAGTGCAATCTTTTTAAACATTGCTACCCTCCGAGTGCTTAAGCTCTTAAGCCTGTCTGATTGCTGCACAAAAGCAGGTGCAGAAAGCCATCTGCCTTTGTACTACACCAGGGCTGGAGGGTTTTGGTGCTGTCTCATGGAGCAAAGGTGCTTGTGCATGGTTGCTCTCCTTTCCTTTTTTTTTTTTTTTTTTTTTTTGTGTGTTCTACAGGAATCTTAGATGTGAAAGACTAGTAATGGGCACATTTATTGCATGATGATTATCAATGTTCTCACTGGTTAGAACAGGTAATTAAAAATATTTAATCTAGCCTTCCAACCTATGGCTGCTGAGACACCTTATTCCCAGGCAGGGCACTCATGTTCCTTCCCTCCCATCCTTCTCATAACACACTCCAAATACTCCTCACACCATGCTTTTCTGCCATAGCTCTCTTCATAGCTGATGCCAGCTGCCTATCCTCGTTGGAGACCCACTACTCTTCTGTTTCATGGTGTCAACCCATCAAGGGATGGCAGCACCCCAGGAGGAGAGAATAACCCCAGTGGTCTGGAGCTACAGAGCTCTTCGGCATTGCTGGGAGGCAATGCAGCTCATGCTGCCTCCACCTTTAGCCAGTTCAGAGCAGGAGAAGCTTCACCAGCACCAGTCCCTGCTCTCCAGCCTGTTTGGTCTCTCTGAGGTCTGGGACTTGTTAATGGAAACCATCACATGTGGGAGGTGACTCTCCCAACTCTGTGTGTCCCCCTTGCAGGTCTCTTCAGATGGCTGAGTCTCCTCTGGGGCTTCTTTGTCCTCTATATCAAGAAACAGCTCACTTGAGCTCCTACTTTCCTCTGTTAGCATGAGAAGTGACTCTCCACCAGCCAGCTATAAAGGGAGGAAGATTCTATTCAAGTGTCTATTTTGGGTCAGATAACCTATCATAACACTCTGTGGTCTCTCCATCAGACTTGATGGTCCTTGTGGGTTCCTTCTACTCAAGAGATTCTGTGATTCTCTGTCAGCTGGATGGTTGGTTTTTACATGATTGTACTTAGGTATGATCAGGTCATCTTTCAGAGGAACCAAAGCCTATCTTTTGCTGCAATGTTTTATTTTGCAAGAACGTTTCCTACTTGCTTCCTCAAAACCTTTCTGATAATGAAAGAGATTAAAACGTAGGCAAAATCCATTTTCCATCTATCTGTAAATAGAAATAGTAAAATAGTGACAGTATCAAACAAACAGGTGCAACATAAATTGATCACTATGTAAATTCTTGGTGACTATCACGACGTGTTTTCCATATTACAGGCGGGCCTTGTGGTTGCATTTGCCTTCCCACTCTTTCTGTGAAAGGAAGGCAACATCAGTGATATTTGGGCTTTTCTCACAGTCTTACACAGCTCCAGGTTTTGTTTTCAGCAGCAAAACCACTCTGATCTTGTTGGTACAGTTGTCAGCACTTAGCACACCATCTACTCAGAAAGCTGCACACGCAGGCTCTTTGCAAGGGGGTTGGACTAGATGACCTTTAAAGGTTCTTCCATCCCAAACCAATCTATGATTTTATGATTCTATAGATAAACATGCAAAAATACAAACACCACTGCAAACATGCATGCTGGGATCACATTCACAAGAACCTATGAGGACCCACTGAGCTGCACTGGACTTGGGGACGTGGTTGGTGGCAGAAGTGGCAGTCCCCTCTGATGGCTCCTGCTTAAGGCTGGCTTGAAAATTCCAGGGGCCAGCATATGTGTTTGGTGCATTGCACAGCATGGTAGCTCCTGACCTGGAGCCACAGCTGTGTATGAAGAGCTAAAGCTTCCCAGCTCTGCTGACCAGCAACAGTGTGGCCAGCAGGACCAGGGAAGTGATCATCCCCCTGTACTCAGCACTGAGGTGGCACTGGAGATCTTGTTGCTCTCTGCCACTACCTGAAAGGTCTCATCTCCCAAACAGCCAAGCAATAGGATGAGAGGGAATAGCCCCAAGTTGCACCAGAGGAGGTTTAGATTGGATATTAGGTGAAATTTCTTTACCAAGAGGCTGCTCAGGCATTGGAACATCACTGTCTGGGGAAGTGATGGAGTCATCAACCCTGGAGGTATTTAAAAGCTGTGTAGAAGTGGCACTGAGGGACATGGTTTAGTGTTGGACTTGACAGTCCTGGGATAACAGTTGGACTCAATGACCTCCTAAGTCTTCTCCAAACTGAATGACGCCATGCTTCTATCATTGTGCCGATGCTGCTAGTTGTCCAGCTCGCTGTGTTGCCAGGCTGTGGGCTTTGCTTGACCAGTGGTGCCCTGACTCACTGCCGCAGCATGCCAATGCCACGCCTCGTGGCTGTGTGTGCATCAAAATGCCAGGTGCACAAACAAACATTCTGTCCATCAGTGCATAGGCACAGTGCATTTGCTTACCATATCTATCTATCTATCTATCTATCTATCTATCTATCTATCTATCTATCTATTTATCTATCTATCTATCTATCTATCTATCTATCTATCTATCTATCTATCTATCTGTATTTATGTCTCTAACCATGTTGTAGGTGCTGAGTCACGTGGGTGCTGAGGCTGTTCAGGGAAGGCAGGGAGGCAGGCTGCTCAGGCAGCAGCCCTCTCGCAGCTTGCCGGCTGTGCACATCAGAGACTGCAGAGCCTGCTGGAAGCCAGGATATGGCAGGTTGCTTTTGATCTGCTGACAAAGGCCTGGAATGCATTGCAATATTTCTGCCACAGTAACCACGTCTGCTTCCTTACAGCACTACAACCCTCTAGTGGAAACTCGGCCCCATCGGCACGCTGGTGCTGCTGGCTGTGGCATGAGCTGTTCCCTCAAGGTTTGAAGCCTGACAGCAATGCAAAAGCATCCACATTTCTGAACAGGTGTATTGTTACTAGTGAATGCTGTTTATCATTATTCTTTTAAAAAGGAGGCCCAGTCCTGAAGCAGGACCCCTTCCCTACCCGTGCCAAAGCAAGCAGTCCTGCTTAGCACAGGATCTGAGCAAGCAGGTAAAATCCGAGTGAAATAAGAAATGTGTGTGCACCAGCTACAAGGGTTTCCTGCAGTAATTCCTACATTCCTAGTTTCCCAGAGCTTGAAAAATCATCCTGTGGAGTATCAGCTTGGTCTAAGTCACACCTCTGCCAGGTGAGGTTTCCAAATGTGTCTCCGAGGATTGGGAAAGCAATTCTGCTGACATGGAGAAAAGACTGACCCTGGACTCCTTCAACTCTCACCTGCTCTGAGGTTACTTTCTTCTAGCAGAGTAGTAGGTTTAATATTCACAGAAAGCTTTCCAACGCCCTGTTGGGATGGGATACTGCAAGGCACTGAGCACTGGCCCTAGGCAGTGGCATGCCACTTGCAGAGGCAGTGGCGTGCCACTTGCAGGTGGCACTGGGAGCAAGACGAGTCCATGCTTGGAAATAGTCCACCCATCATAAGTGAAAGGGCAGCAAAAATCGAGAATAGTGGTAAAAGCATTCATTGTGTGATTTTAAGTTGGTCTTGTGTTCCTGCTGGAGTGAACAGGATGAGCATTCCCATGAAAAAGCCCTTTTTTGAGGGGCTCTGCAGAGCCCAGCAGAGCTAACCCTTGCAGAGAACACGTGGACTCCTGGGAAAGGGAAGGGCATTGTACACTATGAAATTCCTTTGGAGCATGTGGGGGACAGATACCAGCTTCACAATCCCTTTGGGTGAAGAGAACTGCTACCCCTGGAGCTGCCAGGGAGTATGCAGGACACCTCAGCTGTGGTTCCTGTCAAGGCAGTTCAGTGCCTCAAGGGGTGAGGGTGGAGAATCAGCCATTGCATTGCTGGCTGGCTGCAGTGGAGCAAGAAGTGCTCTTAGCAGCCCTGCTGTGATCCCCAGGTCCCATGGAGAGAGGAGTGCTGAGCTGTGCTCCTCATTGTCCCTGCCCTAGCAGAGGGAGGCTGTGGGCAGCAGAGCACCAGCTCTGCTCCATCGTGCCTGCCAGAACATCTCACTGCTCCCAGCCAGCACACAGAAACACAGAAGCTGGCAAAAGTGAGATTCTGCCCCAAAGGACAAACAGCCTCCACACTGAGATGTTTTTCCCCTTTAGAGGAGAAATAAATAACTTTTCAATTTCAGCTGCAAGGATCTTCACACTGTGAGATGATTTCATCAGACAGAGGAGTTCCTGGGGCTTGGTGCTGGCTGCCTACTGAGCTGCTCAGATGCTGTCCTCTGGAGCTTCCTGCTCATCCTCAGGGGAAGGGAACCAGGCACCAAAGGGGCAGCTGTGACACAGGGTGCAGAGAGGAGATGGGATGTGTTTTCCACCTAAAGAAATGAAGGTGTGTTGCTGTTGCAGTTATGGCAGTGCTGTTTCTGCCATTTGGGAATTGGCAGGGACTTGGTTGTGTGCCATGACATCTTGCAAGGCCAGGGGATGCTTTGGGAGGCCTCAGAGCAGCAGGCTGCTGCCTGCTGTGCTGCTGTTCACCACCACTTGTACGAGCATACGATTGATTTATTGTTCCTGTGTTTGCCCAAGAGAGTGCCACTGCTGCCTTCATCCCCAAACAATGTTTTCTGTGCTTTTGGCACAGCACTTCAGAGGGTGTCAGTCTGATCCAGCAAGAGCCCCCTTGGTCCTCTGGGATTGAACAGAACAGCATGGTATCTTCTGGCCAGCTGCTTCTTGCTATTCCTTTTGCTGCAGCAAAGGAATTTCTTTTCAAAAGGCAGTGCCAGCCTTCCCACTGCCCTCAGCAGATGGGAGGGGATGTTGGAAGTCCCTGCCAGCAGCTGTGAGGCTGCAGTTCTGTGTCCCTGTGCTCTACCACCACTGTGGGGACCACACACCTTTGCTGGTGGACAGATTTACCTCCTTCTCTCAGCCCAGGCAGCTTCAGACATAAACCAAAGCAGGCAGTCATTTGTCACAGTTTAAGTTGCAGCTCAGTCCTGAGCTATATTTATCAATACTGAGGTTTCTTGGAGTGTGTCTTGCTCCCCTTGCCTTCAGCAGAGGCCTTGCTGAAGAGCAGAAAATCATTGTTTTCATGGGTTTCATGGCATGACCCCACTGCTTGGTGCAGCTCTGACCTCATTCCCCAAATCTCACGCACCCACTCTCCCTGCTGCCTTCAGGCTGCTTCCCAAGCATTCCTTTCAGTGCCTGCTTCACTCATTCATCCCTCTCTGTGTTTGTTGTCCCCTCCATATCCCTCCTAATCAATGCACCTACTGGCAGAGCCACCTGATAAGCCATACAGGGACCTGATCTAGCCGAAAACAACCTTTTTTGCCCCTTTACTGGCTTGTTTTCTAACCTACCTCAGCACCCTGGTCCCCACACTGCACATGGGGACCTTAACAGAGGTCCTTGTGGGGCTCACAGTGTGTCCCTTCTGCGTGGTGTAAATGCTGTGCTGCTGTATCAGTCTTGAGATGCTCCTGTGGGGTTTAGTTGTCCTTCCCCTAGTTCACACCAAGTCACCACAGAGTCACCCAGAGGCCAACCCTCCCTCTCTCCCCTCACACTGTCTGTAGGATTGGCACAGCATCCCACGCAGCACAGAAAACATGACTGACCTGGGGCTCTTGCCCAGCTTGCAACCTCTGCTGCAGATCTCTGGCAGCACAGACCTTACCCATGACATACCAGTGAGTGACACTGCTCACAGGTGTGAAATAGCAGCAGGAAACTCTGCCCAAACTTGTTATGGGGACCGAAACCCCTGCTGGTCATTGCTCATCCCACCCACGGCTGGCTTTGTTCGTGGGTTGCTGTATTTCAGAAAAGTACTTTCATTTCTCAAACAGGGTCTTTGGTTTGTAAGTTTGTGGGGGCTTTTCTGACTGAAATAGAAGGATGTAGCCCTTCTGACAGGGCTGGAAGCAGCAAAGACTTGGCTCAAATTTAGAGGTTGCTAATAACACATCTGCTCCAACTCCTTGGCAAAAGTCAGCTGAACTTTTTCTGTTCACACACAGTTCACACGGCCTTGGAAACAGTCTTTTATAGCAGAAATGAAAACCAGAAAGGGGGACAAACAGTGACACACTCCTACCTGTTCACAGCCCAGCATCCCAGCGAGGTGCCCTGAGCCAGCAGGCTGTTTGCTCCCATGAGGTGACAAGTCCCCATCCCGCCGGAGCCACCACTTCTCTCTGGGATTGTGTGTGCTTCCCCAAGCCTGACATTTCTCAGATGCTGCAAGCCCAGAGCTCACGACTTATCACATTTGCACCTCAGTAATAGCTACCTACCTCCACTATTTCACTGTGAAACCTGTTTGGAAGAGGCTGACCTGGTTTCCAAGGTGTTGAGTGTCCTGCATCACCACTCACTCTGTGGTGGGCTGATTCGGCATGCTGAATCACCCCTTGCCTCTCTTCCCTCTTCTCTCCCAGATCCCTTGTGACACGTTCTGGTTTTCCCCTGCCCTGTGTGGTCTGAGGAGCTTTCAGATGACAACATACTCAAAGTGCTAATTTGGAGCAGCAGGATCCCACCAGGGCTGTGTTCCCGGCACTCAGTGGGCACTGGGCACAACGTGCTGGGTGTTTGCTTCCTGTGGGATGCAGAGATGCTCATCCGTGGCCATGGGCATTACAGACCCACCAACAGCTCTGTGATGCACAGAGCTGCCCCAGGGAAACCTCTTGCACTGCTGAGTGGGTGTGAGGGGATCTGGGTGGGTCTCACACATGCTGCCACCGTGCAAATTAGGAGGGTAAGGAAGGTTGAGTTGTGAGGCTGCACATCACATGAAAACACTGTGGTTTCACACACCACTGAGCACATTTGATATCTTGCAGCCACTGGAAGATGGCTGCAAGATATCAAATGTGCTCAGAGTGACTGGAAGGAGGGGCTTCATGACTTAGTGTGCTTATCCCAACCCTTGCTTTCCCAGTCCTGGTCCCAGTGTCTCATCACCACCTCTGCTTCAGCACCAGCACTCAGCAAATCTCTCCCTGAACCGCTCTATCCCTTCAAATGGCAGAAGACCTCTCATTTCTGTGGGTCACACCTGTCTGCAGAAGGAGCCTGAGAGGCTAGATCTTCTGCTAGGTTAATTGCAAGGTGGGGAGCTGTGCTCATCTCTGTGCAGTGTGTTCTGCTCAGTGTAGCTGAAGAGGTTGCACTTGAAGGTGCCTGAGTAGCTGTGGTGTTGAACTTGGGATCAGCACAGGCTTATCCTGCGCAGGCTCAAATGCTGCTTTTAAACACAGCCAGAATTAATAGGAGGCCTGGGGAGTATCATTCTGTTTGCCTTGTGTTTACACTTAGTCACAGGGATCTCGCTCTCAGCCACCATCAGAGGCAGGATCACGTTGACAAGCATTTTTTGGGTTGATTCAGTTCAGCTGACCTTATGTTATGATGAATTTCTGCTCACAGCCAATTTTGCAAAGTGCACCACGGAAGTCCAGCAAGGCAGGGGGAACAGAGTGGTGATGCTCACTGCTAACCAATTAAGAGACACCCTGCCAAATTAGTTTCTTTGTCAAACGATTCAGCAAATGACTACAGGATGGTACAAATGGCTTTTATTAGTGTAGCATGAAAAATTCAGCACTGTAAATGAGAGAAAGATTAGTCCACAGGCCCTCAAGACCATAGCTTGCTCTCTCCCTCCACCATCTGATGATCCTGAGTCACACACAAACCTCAAGCTTGGATGGTGCCAAGCTGCTCCAGGGCTTGCAATGGAGAAGTCTCCATCTCCTAACATTTCCCAGGGGAGGAGACTTCTCTGCTGGCCTGGGGTGTGCCACAGTTCTTGTGCAGGAGCCCCACACAGCTGCAGCCCCAAGGGCAGTGACCACATCAAGGTGGGTGCCAACACTCTCCTCAAGGCTTGGGTGAAAGGGAACATGTCCTGGGACTTGTGGTGATGGGAGCAGCAGCCCACAGAGTAAAGCACCCCATTGTCATCCCCAGTCCACTTGGGGAAGCTCACACAAGCCTGCAGAGTCACACCTCCTGCATCCTGTGCTCAGCCTCCTTCAGCAAAAATGCCACCAAATGCAGGCAGGCTCAGGGCAGACATACGTCAGATGTGTGGCTCCAGCAGCTGTGGGACAACATTTGGCAGGATGCTTAATGCTTCCTCCCCTCCCTTTTGGGCTGAGAGAACGCAGAGGGTGATGCAGCAATTGTTTCTTCAGCACAGCCTGTGCTGCAGCTCTTTGTTATAGTGGAGCTGTACCAAGCCTGAGAAGGCAGCACATCCCAGGAAGTCTTTGTATGTGGACAGTTCCCTAACCCTAGCTCAAACCAGCCTGCACTGGGTTTTGGCAAGGGTCAGTTGGGGAACATTTCCTAAAAGTTTTATTCCAAACATGTCAGTGTTTTTCACTGTTGCTTTGTGAGGTTTTCTAACTCAGATGGCAAATTCCAATTGGCTTTTCCCCATGTTTGGCCAGTGTAATATCTGTAATAGTGCGACAGGTTTTACAGTAACAAGAGATTTATTGTTGATTATTAGTCCAGTTTCTAAGTCTTTCCTTATAAAATACAGCAGAAATTTGTGGGATCTTTGCTTAAGGTGTCCATCCCTACCATTGGTGCAGTCGTGGTACAGCCCTGTCAGAGCTATACAAGGCTACATATCTCATTCTTTATACTCATCACATACGTGGGTAAAGATGAAATTATGACATATATCCAAAGTTCTGGGGGTGAAGTACTGTGCCCAGTGTGCCAGGAGACCCTACTGATTACTTGATGGCATTTGTTGTCTTACCTCTGACAAAAATCTAGTGACAATGACATTTTAGGTACAGAGATCAAGTGTGTCTTGGATGGAAGGTGCAAAGAGCACCGAAACAGAGTCAGCTTCTCACAAAAGACCTCTCTGTGCAGTAGCTGTGAGGGAAGCAGAGCTGTGACCCCTGCTCCTGAGGATCTGTCACTGTCTGGTGCTTCAAATACTGTAGTTTTGGGGTTGGGGTAAAACAAACTGACCTGGGCTAACTCACACGCTCCTCTTCTGCCTCAGCACATACTATATCACTCAGGTCAGTGCTTTCCAACAGGTCTCAGGATTTAGTGCCATTCATATTTGATCAGGCAGAGATCCCCAAGGAACCATTTGAATAGCAGAGAATATGAGTACAGAATATGAAAGGACCACCTGGGCCATTAAACCCGGTCCCCTGTTGTCCCTTGCAACCACATAACAGACATTTAATCCAGAAAGGTCTGGATTAAATGGAACTGCCTCCATTCCTCCTCCCCTGTGTGGCTGAAGCCTGCAACATGATATTAAAGCCATCACTGAAAGCACATTTTTTGCTGCAAAAAGGCAGAGCTCCCAGAAAATGGAAAGTCTCTGGTGTCTTTGGCCATAATATATTGCTAGGAATAACACAGTTCCTAGCAATAGCATTTCACACTGAGCCAGACTTGGCATTTCCCCAAACAGTTCTCAGCCATTCTAGAGATTTATAACTAATAATTGCATAGCTGGATAAATAATTAGACTCTGAGGTTTTGTCTCAGCCTTTTCCTTATAAATAAATCCCTTATTCACAAGCTATATTAAAATACCTGTCGGTGGTGTAATGTGCATTTCATATCGCACTTGCTTATTTACTGCCTGGGTACATTGATTTCATTTCCATTATCTGTACTTTATGTTTGCAATTATCAGACCTGTCTTTCATCAGAAATGCACTTATTCCATCTGTATAGGTGTATATCACTATGTTGGAGATGGTTCACATACACAAACTGCTGTGGTTTAACCCCAGCCAGAAAACAAGCACCATGCAGCTGCTTGCTCACTCCTATCTACCCCCATGGGATGGGGAGGAGAGCTAAGGAAGGGGAAAAAAACCCCTCTGGATTGAGATAAGGACAGTTAATAATTGAAACAAAGTAAAATATAATAATAATAATAATGCTAACAATAACAGCAACAGTAACAATACCAATGAAGGAAAATAATAAAACTCAATTGAAAAAAATAATGAGTGATGCACAATGCAATTTCTCAGCACCTGCTGACCAATGTCCTGCTCATCTTTGAACAGCTATCAGTCTGCCCCCTGGTCAACAGCCTCCAGTTTATACGCTGGTCATGGTGTTCTATGGCCTGGAATATCCCTTTGGCCAGTTCAGGACAGCTGTCCTGGCCATGCTCCCTCCCAGCTTCTTGTGCAGCTCCTCACTGGCAGAGCACAGGAAACTGAAAAGTCCTTGACTTAGGGTGAGAACTATTTACCAATAGCCAAAACATCACTGTGTTACCAACATTATTCCCATACTGAATCCAAAACTGTAACAGCACTGTACCAGCTACTAAGAAAAAAAATTATCTCTATCCCAGAAAAAAACAGGACACAAACACACATGTGAAAAGAGTAACAGAGAAGTGGGTCAGCACAAGGCAGAAACCCGTCATGAAATGATGGAGTCATTCCAAATTGCATCTGATTGCCCTGAGTGAATGTTGGGATATTGCAGAGCTATGGCAGACTGTCTTGTCCCACTGAAGGAGCATTTTAAAGGAAGAGCAGTGATTCCCAGGAACAAACTCAAACCCTGCAGAAGAGCTGTTGGTTAATGTTTAGAAGGTATTTATAGGAAGACAGAAAGAGCTATTGCAGCACTGCACTCTCACAGGGCCTGTTGTTAGAAGACATATATTAAGCATATAAGAAAGTGAGGGATAAAGAAGCATAATGAGCAGCATGAGCAATATATTCCCCTCAGAATTTTACACCACACCCATTTTCATTCTTGGCATGCCCAGAAGTTGCACAGCTACTTACAGTCAGGACAGGACAAGAGATGTCAGATTAGATTTATAAAAGGGCAGGCATCCTCAGCACTGGAATTAGATGAGCACATCTCCTTCCATCAGCTTGAGGCAGATTTGTGGGAAGGAGGACGTGGGAGGCCATCAGGGCTGTTTCTCTCCCCCACCCTGTTCTGCTGCCTTGTACAGCACATGCACGGCCCCTCATCAGCGCTGCAGCCTTTTTAATTTCTGGCCCCATTTTAATTTCCACCACTGTCAATCCCTGATGCAGCTTTATCCTCTCTTCCTGTCTTCACTCCTCTCCCACATCAGCCAAAATCTCTTTTGGGCAGTTTGCAGCCAACAGTAATTACTCTCTCCTTGGGAGATGTGTGGAGGGGAGCAGGCAAAGCAAGTGTTGTCTGGGAGCAGACAGCTTCTTACTCAAACAGAAACATAAGCTCAGAAATTCCAAAAGACCCAAAAGACTGTGTTTTCTCCACACTTAATTGCCCTTCCATTGTGTGCCAGCTGGGTGCTGCTGTGAGCTAAAAGCAATGGAGCTAGACCAAGAGACCTGTGACCATTACTGTATCCTACAACAAAGACTGGGTATAGCAGCATGGGCCTGAGTCCACCTGACCTCTCTCCTGAAAACTGAACTTGCTTCTGTGTCAATAAACTTGATTTCATGGTTGTGTTGGGGAAAAGAGCAAATGAAGATACTGGCTTCTGACCCAACATCTCATGCCCTGGGCAAGGGTGACAGACAGAGGATGTGCAAGATGTATTTCTTAAAGACACTAATTTCTTTTTGTCCATCTGAAGAATTTAGCAGAACACCAGCAAGTTCCCATAGTAAAGCAGGTGGAGAAGCACTGCTTTTCCTGTTTAATCTACTGATGGGCATATTTTGCATCACTCAGTTGTTAAACACAGACTCTAATGGGCTGAGTCAGACAAAAGCAATCTGTAAGAACTCATTACTATTTCCTCCTAACCACATTTTTCCTTTCTCCACTGGGCTCAAGCCTTGCAGCAAGGGTAATAGAGAAGCTTCTAAAAATGCACAGATGGATACATGCATACAAATGAATATGATTCTGCCGGAATTCCACAGAAAGGGGAAGGACAGTGGAGCCAGCAAGCCAGGCTTGGCAACGGATCTTCCCCTTGCCCCCACCCCAGCCACACGCTGGGCTTCTGAGTTCTCTGCAAAATTGAATGTTTTCATATTGCTGGCTGGCAGGAGGTTCAATTGTCCCTGGCTTTTGTTGAGGGGCATTGTGGAGCAGCTGCTCCCCCAGAGCCAAGGCAGGGCTGTCAAGTGGTGCTGGTAGCTGGCTGGCTGCTGGAAGAGGGCCAGGAGTTTCAGGAAAGACATTAGTCATTCGACTTGCTAGAAAAATCCTCAGTAACCACCAAGTGCTTCCCTGGTCCTATGAGAGTTTGTTTCACTGTTTTTCAGGTTTGGTTTTTGTTTCCCTTCCTTTTCTTTGGCTTGTTGAGTTTTGGTTTTGATACTACCTTGTGAAAATAACTGATTCTGTGAAACACCCCAGAGAACCTCTGCCTTTAGCAGCCCTGTGTTTATCATAAATTTCCACACAGTTTAAAGGACTTTCTGTGTTGGGTCCATGCTGGCTCATGCAGACCTGTGCAGTAAGATGTGATCAGGACAACGTGGTGGGACAGACCAACTGTTCCTTGATGAGGTGGCCTGTGGGACAGAAAGGCTGAGGGACATTTCGTAGGGTGCCAGTGTGTTTGCAGCTAGGGAATTCCACTTCATAACCCACAGGGAAGGCATTCCTACTGATGTTAAGCCATGTCCTCTCCAAAGAAGTTAGAGGAAGGTCAGAGAGGACAAGTAAAATGATCAGTGTAATGAAGCAACTTCTAAGGAAGGCTCTGTAGATAAGGAAACTGGGGGTTATGACTGACAATTGCAAAATTATGAAGGCAGTGGATGAGGTGATTGCAGAATGGTTATTCATCCCTGGAACTAGGGGAAGCATGATCAAACTATGGTAGATTAGTCTAAGACAGATAAAAGTGCTTCTTCGCATTTAAGGTAGCGAGCCCTCCTCAGAGCCCTGTCTGAGCTTTCTTGTGGAAACAGCTAGATGGACCACATGCAAAACTGAACAAAGGAATGAGCCAGAAACTGAGCAGTGCCTTGGTCAAAGAAGGTCAGGGTCCATTATCTCCTCTTCTATTAACCATAACCATATGTATGTCTGTAGTGTATATTCGTCAATACTTTTTATATAAGCTTTGTAGGTACTCATGAATTTGCCTTATTACAAGAACACATCCTCAGCCTGTAATTCTTGCAAAGAAAGCAAAATAAGAATTAAGAGCTGTGATTTACAAGAGTGAGTAAAGCAGTGTTTAACCTAGCCAGCTAATTCTTCTTTAAATCTCTGCTGAAAGCCACAGGCAGGCTTCCAGAAAGTGAGCCTTTCTGCAGAATTTCCTATAATTTGAACAAGAGTTCAGCTGGAGTTCTAAATTACTGAGGGAAATTGGTTCTTCTCTGTCTGGTTTCCACCAGTTCTGCCAAGATCACACAGAAATTGAAACAAACTTCCTAAAATTTCAAGAACATGCTGTAGCCATTGGAAGTTAGTGGGAAACACTAGTGCCATAACCTACCAGCACGGCTGACTGCAAAGGAAACTGGACCTCTAGCTGCAGTGTGACCTGAGCAGTGTTAGAAGAAACAATTGCTAGATCATGTATGAGGAAGAATTCCTCATTCACCCAAGTTAGCGGCAGCCACTGGAATGGTTTGGGAACTCCACTTTCCATTCAACCTACATGGAAAGAAATCTGGAAACTGCCAAGCCACCCCCCACTCCAAGTCAAACAAAAAATTTGTCAAGTCTAAAGGAAACGTGTTTGCTAGACATGGTAGTGCTTCAACCCATGCACATTTCCAGTGAAAGGCCAAGAAACATCCTGGGGTCTGTATCCTGCCTTTTCAGTATGCTCAGCAGCTATTCCTGAGCACTGTAAGAAATTTGTTGTGGGTGAGGTACAGGCAGGTTGCATGGAGCTGCAAGTGGAGCCCGGCAGAATGCAGAGAGGAGAAATTGCTGTACAGCTCAAGATGTTTAATGTGAGCATTAACCTCTAATACTCACATCACTGGGGACACAGGAGACTGCAGGTTCAATTTAACTCACTGCAGAAACCCTTCACTCACTCTGGAAATGTTTGTTGCATGTAGATTTGTTTAACAAACTTGTGGGGAAAGCTGAGAAGTGAACATTTATCATCTCTCAGGGCTGCTCAATCTATAGGATTTACTTTTAACAGTTATTTTGTAGCTGTGACTTTCAGGCAGAGAATAGAGCAGAGCTGCGTGAGGTGAATGTTAACACTGAGCTGCTCTGGGCTTGGGAGAAAGAGAGGCAGAAATCTGGGTAGTTGCAGCCTTTGGAGAGACAGCCATTTCACAGGCTGGTCTCAAACTTTTACAAATCTGGGCAGTGTCTACAGACTGCTGTTCTGCTGAGAGCCCTGATGACACAGGCAGGATTTTCCAGCAGGACATCCCTCAGCAGCCTCAATGGGCGGCCTCTTCCCTCAGCTGTGTTGTTTGTGGGAGGATGTAGAGACCAGCCCTGGAAACTGATCCAGCTTACTAATAATCTTAAGGAAAAAGAGGTAAGGGGTTACTCCTGGTTCATATCAGTGTGCTGACACAGAGATGGCAGTCAATAAATATTCAGCTGTGGAATGTCCATGAGCAATTAGCCGCAGAAGCTGCCGAAGGTGGCAGTGCTGCAGTAAGAAATGGTTGTACACCCATATCTTGAAAAGTTAAAACTTTGGCCAGTACTTCAGCAAAGGACTTAAGCTGATATGCAGGTCAGCAAGTAGGTAAAGTAATGCAGACCAAGAATCTTGTCCCTCCCTTACAGCTTCCAATGCATGAGCTTATCACTCTTCTCATAAACACTAAAATATTCTCTCTCAGTATATCCACATATTAGATATGGCATCATCAATTCAAGGATTCTTCCAGCTCCCCATGAGATTTCAGCCAACAGATGGCAGCAGCCCTATTCATAATGGCACTACTAATGCAGGTTTTGTTCTCAACCAGGCACATGGTCGCCAGGTTCCCTGGGATGCTCCCGACCTCACTGATGAGCCTGGTGGTTAGAAGGGCATAAGAAATGTCCCTGTAACAGAGCAAGCATCCATGAAACACAAAGAGTCTTGACTGGCTGCAGTCTCCACTGCTTAGGGACAGGATGGCTTAAATGGGATTACATATGCCTTAGAAAGAACAGCTGAGCTCTGTCAGAGACATTAAACACCACAGCCCCACAAGCTGCATAGCAGCTGACATTCAGCATCGCTGTTTTTTCACACATGAACTCTGCATGGTTTATGTAACATTTATTTGGGCACTACCTCCACAGTGTTTGCCAGGCAGCACTTGGCACAAAGCGTGTGTGGGTGGTCCTTTTGGTCAGACACCACAGGCACTTCTCACTTCCACTGGCTCCCTGCCACTTGTCATGTAAAAGCATTTGGCCATTCACAGACTGCCACAGGCTTTTCCCTCTGAAAAACCACTTGAAACTCAATCTCCTCACGTGAAAGTTTTCTTTCTCTGAGAGCACTTACCTTTTACACCCCTCTTTATTTTACAAGTGTATTTAGGTTGTCCATGCACATCAGTGATATAAAAATCAATATTTTTCTGGTTATCCGACACTCCCCACCTGTCTTATACACATTTTGCTGTATGTGCAACATACAGCCCCAGGGCTAGAGACAGTGTACCAAAATATTTCCTTGGCCTGCCACACTACACTGAGGCAAGGATCCAGTGGATCTGAGAAGTTGGGTATTGCAGGGCTGACTGTGCCTGGCTGAATTCTCCCTCTTCTTCCCGATGGCATTGTGATGGTCACGTGCCGCTCCTGGGGCAGTGGTCACTGCACTTCTGATGGTGAGAGGGTAAGCATGGGGGTGGACAGGACAAATGCCACTGGGAGGTGGCAGGAAAGGGGAAACTGTGGGCCTGCTGCTGAAGGGGGAAGGGGGCCTGGTGACTGTGAACATGAAAGAATGCTGACATACCCAATGCCATCCTTGACTAGGTCATGGTCATTCCAGTACTGCTTTCCTTCAGCAGTCCCAGGCTCTTGAGACTCCTGGGAATGTCTGGAGCAAAGAAGAGTTACTCTCTCTGGAGGAGGCACAGTTTAGGGAACTGAATTGAATTTAAATCAACTAGACATATAGAAGTCTGTGGAACCTGATGGGAGGCACCCATAAGTGCTGAGGGAGCTGGCTAATGTAGCTACGAGGCCACTCAAATATACTTGAAAGGTTGTGGTGACCAGGGGAAGTAGCTAAGGATAGGGAGAAAGCAAATATGACTCCTACCTTCAAGAAGACCAAGGGAAAAAGTTTGGGGAACCACAGGCTGGCCAGCCTCACATTAATATCTGAGAAGATAAAGGAGCAAATAATCCTAGAAACTATTTCCAAATACATGAAGAAGAAAACCATGAGTGGAAGAAGTCAGCATGATTTATGAGCATTATGAGGGTGAAATCATATTTGGCCAGCCAAAGAGCATTTTAAGATGAGATGACTGGTGGATGAGCAGAGAGCAGTGGTCTTCGTTTCCCTTGATTTTAGTCAAGTCTTTCTCCACAGACCAACTGAGGAAGCTAGGTGTGTGAGTGCTGAGCTGGACTGAAAGCCAGCTGATCTGCTGAGTTCAGAGGGATGTAATCAGTGACATGAAGTCCTGTCAGAGGCCAGGGCCTGGTGCAGTACCCCAGCATCCCTACTGGGTCCATTACAATTTCATTAATGATCTTGATTATGCGACAGAGGATACAGAATGGGGATGAGGGTTTGATGCACCAGCCAGCTGTGCTGCCATTCAGGGGGGCCTCTAGAGATGAAGAAATGTGATGGCAGGGATCTCACCAAGTTCAGCAAAGAGGAGTGCCAAGCATTGCCCCTTGGCAGGAATAATGGTCCTGGGACTTGAGGGTCCTAGCCTACCATAAGCCAGTGGTGTATCCTTGTGAGAAAGCTAGCCAACCTCCTCCTGGGCTGCATTAGGAAGTGTGTCACTAGGAGGGCTATGGAGGTGAACATTCCCATCTGCTCAGCCCTGGTGAGACACCTCTGGGCTGCTGTGTCCTAGTCTGGGATCATCAGTACGGGAGATATGTGGACTTACTGGACAGAGTCCCTCAAAGGACCATGAAGGTAATTAAGGGATTGGAGCACCTGACATTTGAGGGAATGCTGAAGGACCTGGGAGTGTTCAGCCCAGAGAAGAGAAGGCCCAGGGGGGCCTTATAAATGTATACCTGAGGTTGGGAGACAGTGAAGAAGACAGAGACAGATTTTCTTATTGGTGCTAAATGAATGGTTGGGAGGTAATGCAAACAACTCGAAATACAGAAATTATTTTTTTTTTTTTATCCTGCAAGTGATCCAACACTTGAACTGGTTGCTCTGAGAGGTTATGTAGTCACTGTCCCTGAGGTATTCAAAATCCATCTGGATATGGTCCTGGGCAGCCACCTCTAGGTGGCCTTGCCTGACTCAAGCTAGATAATCTCCAGGTGCCTTTCATCCTCAATTCTATGACTGTTGTATTCTTTAAATAACCTTGTTTTAAAATAAAGTCAAATGCATATTTTTCCTGACATGAGAGCCGAAGCCAAGGAATGACACAGAAAGATGAATCAGTGGAATCTTATGATTTCAGAAAATGTTTTTCTGTGATTTCACTGTTCCTTAAAGTAATTGTGTGACTGAGCCTTGTTCTTAACTTTATTCCTTGGAAGCTGAAAGCCTGCCTAATTCCACATAAAAGTCAACCCTGCCAATGCCCCGGACACCAGACCAATAACCTTCCTCCTCCATCACATTTGGGCTAAACAAAATACACTAAGCAACTTAATTAGGTATGTGCAGTCATCTTGGAAGGCACATAGAAAATGACCTAATCCATAATTAGCTGACTGAGTCTGGATTCTGTGGGAATTTTCTGACGCTCTTGATTTAGCTGCATACATTAGCGTAGCCCTGCAAAAACCTCTGAGGCTGACAAGAATACACAAGCATACCCACGACTGAGCTGTCCTTGTCCTTCTGCTCTTACTGCTGGCCTGTGCTTTGTCCCTGTGGTGCCCCACTGAGGGACCCTTCTGGAGCTCTGCTCATGAGTATCCCAGGCACAAAGGGGCTCTCTTGACTCTGCTGCACATCAATACATCAGCCTGCTGCTCTCCATCTCCTTTGTGCAATCCCTAGGGGAGCACTAGTGCTGCTTGCCTCAGAAGAGGGATAAGAGAAAGCTCACCTTACCATTCCTCCCCCAAGGGCCAGGTACAGCCCCCAGCTCTGCACTGAGAGGAGGACAGTGCCCAGTGGCCATGGCAGGGCCTGGCTGTCTATACCTGGCAGGAGGGAGCCAGGGATGTGCACGGCTGTGATGCTCGCAGGGAAGGTGACAGCAGGGCTGGCAGTCACAGTGATGGTGCTCAAAGGGAAATGGGTACACAGTCACAGTACTCAAAGAGAAATGTGCAGCCCTAGAAGATGTTTCACTCTTTGAGCAAAAATGAGGCAAAAGTAAATCAAAATAAACATCCCAGCTTCCACAGAGTCACTGAAATGCAGCCTAGCTGTAAGAAAAAAAAAAAAAATCATGCAGAGTGTATAGCTCATTTTCCTCTCTGTAGGTTAACCAGAGAAGGTCACAGCAATCATGTTTAATAAAAGAAGGTTTCCCTTGTTTCCTGGCACTAGCTCTGAGCAATTGGCCATAAGGGCTCCTTTCAAATCACTCCCCAGTTATTCTGTCTCTTTTCTGCTCAATATTCCTTGAGGCACTTGCAGCCAAGTAGATTATCTCTCACTTTTTGTTTTTTTTTAATGAAAAGATTATATTAATTTAGCTCAGATTTCAACCAACACACATTATAAGTCTCCACAGATTGTATATTAGCATGGGAACTTCAAATACACAATAATTCAACTATATTACATTCAAATGAAGTCTCAAGAGAGCAGCTTCAAGTGCCAGTTTAATTCTACTGGTTTTTTAAAAGTCTGATCATGGTATGAAAATAAGTGACTGGGAGAGACTCTCCCCACACTGATGAATTGTTTCACTGCTTTCTCCTAATGGTACCTTGTGTCTTTTCTTCAACAGCTATGCTGAACATTTGGTTTGATTATCAGCAGATCTTTTCAGGCTGTAGTCTAGGCTGAAAATGGTTTGTGTGGTGCAAACTGTCCTTATTTCATGACCATCTCTCAGAACACAGCCACTTCTCAGTACCAGTTGACTCACATTACCTGTGGCTACATCCATCTTTCCCAAGAGCAACCACACTGCCTGCGTGCCCAGCCTGGCTGTGGACTCTGCTGCAGCTCTGCCTGCAGGACGATTGTGCCAGCCCCCTCTCAGAATGGCAGCTGGATCCACTGGCATCTGCTTATCTGGAACCCCCACCTTAGGGGTCTTCACTGGGGCTGCTGCTCTGTGGGGGCTAGGCAGTGCCAGCAGGCCTGCAGAGCCCAGTTAATGCCCACAGGGAATGAGTCAGGCAGCACAGCTGTCACTGCCGCCCACCCAAGGAGCTGAGAGCCCTGGCAATGGAGAGGGAGCTGCAGCTTGTCCTAAAAACAGAGCTCACAGGAGTGTGTGCTCGTGCACACCACCAGGACTGGCCATGCATGAGCCTCAGCCATAGGTGACAGTAATCTTGGGACAGCCTGGTCATGGCTGGGTTGGGATACTGGACACAGAGATGGCATCTGCAAAAGGGAGGGAACCAGACAGACATTTCCCAAGCCAGTACCCTCCTGCTGGGAGGCCTGCTGGCAAATACCTGGCTCAGTGTCCCCAGGAGATGAAGGGCCCTACACAAGGAGGTCCCTGCCACTCCAGACTCACCTACCAGCACAGGTCCTCAAATAGCCAGCCCTCCTAACTCTCAGCGCCCTGGCTTCACTGGTACAGCTTCAGCCTAAAGCAGCCCATGGACTGGGGGGATTTCTGCTTCCCTTTCCTCAGCTCCTTTTGCACATTGCTGATAGAAAAACACCCAAAAGTCTGTCTTTCAAGTCAGCTTAGGAGCAGCAGAGTTTTGAGAGCTGATGCTCCCTGGGAATGTCTGAGGGCAGGGTGTGAGAGGAGGAAGACAACCTCTTATGTGCCTGTGTCTGCACTTCCCCATCACAGAGCTGTCTAGATCCCATGAACACCCTTCTTGCTTGGAAGATTTTAGTGGGAGCCATGATTCAGCAGCCTCAGTCTGCAGACACCAGCCTTCCTGTACTGCTGGTCTGCATCTCTCATCTCTGCTGCCTATGTCTGAGCAGCCAAAGTTTGCACCTCAGCCTGCCCATGCATGAACCTCACTGCTGCTGATCCCTGCACTCAGAACACTCTCTCCTGCTCATACCCCTATCTCCTGTGGCTGCTCCCCTGCTGTATCTTTCAATTGAACACCATGCATGCCAGGAATTTTAACAGAAGTTAGGCAGTGGAAGAGATTGGAAGATGCCTCACATTCTTCACGCCCTATGGAGCTCTAAAACCAAAATATTTTGGCAATTAATTAAATGCTTGACCATGGTTTTATCCTCAGCATCATGTTCAGCAGCTAAAATGGATCACCAAGATTGTGGCTTTTTATTGGTAAGCTGCACTCAGAGGTGGAAAACTGGGAAATGGCCTGGCTGCAACACAAGAAAGTGCTGAGGATCTTAGTGCCCTAGAAAAAAGAAAGCAGGGTAGGGAAAAGCCAGCAGATGAAATGCTCCCCTTACTGAAGTCAGCTAGAAACAGCTCCCATGAGGATGTTTCCAAGAAGGGTCATTCCTGACTGGCCTGAGACGGGGATCTGTGCAAACAAGTCAGTAGGTGTCATTGCAATGCCTTCAACCTCAGCTGGAAAAGCAGTGGCAGGAGAGCAAAGCCTGTAATGTACATATCCCTCTGAAACCCCAGCACTCTCTGCAGCATGATAAGCTAAGTGATAGAGCCCAAACTGCTCCAGGTTCCTGAGAAAGAATTTAAATATTCACAGAGGCAATAGGACCAGAGTTTAGGCAGAAATAGGAAATTGCAGTTTAACAATTCTTGACATTACTAAGCACTCTACTTCAGGCCACAACAGGACAGCTGGAATCACTGTCTCCCACAACTCTCAGTTTTAAGAGATAGTCCAGTGAGAAAATTCTACCAACACTCAGGTGTGCTATTTCTCAAGGTGTGCTAGTCAACATATTTTTTTTCTACTCCACAAAGATTTTGAAAATAGGAGGGACCTTTAAAATACCTGGGCAGAGCAAATAACTTTGAACGGATATAGCTGGAATTTTGGGGTGTATGAACGCAAGTAGGTTTATGGAATAACAGTGCCCTTAATTCCAGAAGGATAAGTTTCGATAAAATGAGGAGTTAATGATTTTAAGTACTAAAGGTCTTGACTGTGGAAAAGGCTGGCAGTATCTTTACTCTAAAGAAAGAAAAACTGTGGGCATTAACTATGATGAGTTTTTGTTGTAAGCACAAGGAAGATCACCATGGTCAACAGGATAAAAAGTTATAATCTTAAAAACAACCACCAGGAACAAGGAAAGAGCCTATTGTGAGTGAAAGGAAAACATGGACAAAAAAAATGGCATTTCTTCTTGGTTTAGAAGTACTGGGAAGAAGTAAGCATTGACAAATATCAAAGTGAGTTAGAAACAGAACAACAAAACAATAAAAAATATGGCAAAAAGCTCTTAGAGCAAAGGGAGCTCTTTACAATCAGTACAGGATAAAGACTAGAGACTACCCATGTATAGCATCCAAAACTAACACCCATTTATAGGCCTGTGTTGAGAAACTATCAGGAATACAGTGTACAATTCTCACAGATCAGCTTCAGGCAACATCTGAAATGAAACTAGTACAGGGTATAAATACAAAGGGAGAGAAGGGCTCTTCTAAATGGGAAACTGGCTCCCAAAGAATCCTGGCTGGATATCTGAGGGCAGAAGAAGGATCCTGTAAGAATTTTGCAGAAAAGGCAGTGATAAAAAGTAGGGCAATTAATTTTGAACCTAGCTCATGCAAATCTTCTCAAAGTACTCCTGAAGGTGACATGCTGCAGACAGTGCATTTCTGGTGCCTGCAAGGGCAGAGCACTGGTTGCAACAGACCAGGGAGTATCATCAATGCAAATAAACTTATGCAAACTGATTGTAAGGAGGCTCATCTCCAGTAAAAGAAACACTATATTATCTCTTACACACTTTCACTACATGTCAGATAGAACTATCATGTTGATACTTTTTTTTTTTTTTTAATTGAAATATTTCAATGCAATGAGCAAAACACAAAAAATTCTTGGACTCATGAAAGGGATTTCAAGTGGTTTCACTCAACATGTCCAGTACAACCTGACTACTGACTTTCATGAGATGACCTTTTGAAAACAGAGAAAGCATTGGTTTGGTCTGACAAATTTAATAAAAAAGCTCTTAACTGCAGTGATTTTTTTTTTTTCACATTTTTTCAAGATGCATGTGTGCCAAGTACAAATGTTGTTAAGTTTTCAGCTCAGGCTTCCTGCATTGTCCTCAGTAGATTGTTTGCAACACTGTGAATTCAAAGACATTCAGTTTCTCCAAATAGTTGTTTTGTTCACTGATAATGGAAATATCTTGAACCTTTCCTTTGCATTATCATCAAAATAAACAAGGAAGAAGAGGGGAAAAAACCCAAGCAGAGCCCCATCTCAGCATCTGGGCTGTGTCCTGGATATTCCTAGGGCAAAGCCATTGCAGAAAAGCCTGTCCCACTTGAATGGTGCCCTACATTCTTCTGTTCTCTGTGAGGCTGCCTAGCTCCATGGACCGTGGATTTGCCCAGGCTTCCCCTAGGACTGGGACAGTAGATCTCGCTATTATTCTTGCACTTCTTCACTGCTTAATGCTACATGGTCCAGCAGGACAAATCTGATCCTGATTAAGGCTAAATACCTAGTTTCCCTTCTATTACATTATCCTGAGCCCATCAGGATATTTGATCTGACTTTATGCTTCAACCAGTCTTCTGACGAGTTGTGGAAGGACAAGCGATGCCTTTTCTTGCGTGAAATTATGGTGGCTGACAGCAAACCCCGTCGGCTGTGAAGTGTGCACTCTCACCAGGGTGGGTGGACACTGCCTCCATTCCTTGTGCAATGGCTGCAGGAGTTTTGATTCATTATTGGTCCATTTAAACCCAGATTTATGTCTCTTAGAGCTGCAGCACTGCACTGATTAACATTGTGTGACTGCATTTTCTCCCCTGATGTTTGATAGGAAGGATGTTCCTCTCTTCAGGAATATGACTAAGAGCAGCAGTTCTGACCTGGAAGGTGCAGTGGGCTCTTTTCTGCCCTGAACTGAGCAGCACTTTCCCTGTGCTCCCCTCATTGCCCTGTGGCACTAGTGGCAGTACCAGAGCCAAGCCCCAGCTTGGCATCACAGCAACACTGGTGGAGAAAGGAACGAAGGGGAGGGCTCAGCTCTACCTCAGCCACAGAGCAGAAAGTCAGGTGGGCAGCATAGCAGAAAGGCAGGCTAGGGAGAAAGTCTGCCATGCATTTTCAGACTAATTTAGTTTGTCCTTGGTTGTCATTGCAAAGCCTTCCACGCTCACTTAAAAATACATTTCTGCAGGCTGAGCGGTGATTAAAGTGGAACGGCACAGTCTGACATGCCGCAGGAGGCAGGACAATAGGAACGTATCCAGAAGTTCTTCCTTCCCAGAGGCGCTCCTGGAGTTGCAGATTCGCTCTTGGCCATCAGGACACGATTTTGGAGCTGCCAGTTCTTTGGATCTGAGCCCACTTCAGCTTCCCCATGCTCTGTGCCTCCAGCTGCCACAGGGGCACCTTGTCCTGCTCTTGGCCCCACCTCATGCATGGTTTCGCTGCCTTCAGTTAAAAACTCTGCTTGCATAAGCAATACTAAAACCAAACTTTCCAAGGAGTTTTAGCTTCATTATGTCTTTAAGGTACTTTAGCTCTTAGAAAGAGCAGCTCTTTGTATAAAGCCACAACATAATAGTGAAGTACTCCAGCCTTCAGCTCATGTACCACTAGTTCTTTAAAATTCAGCTGTGTTTAGAAAGAAAATTTTCAATTATTTAACATGAGAAAGAAAATTTTCAGTGATTTAATATTAGAAAGAAAAAATTAGAAGCACAATTTTTTCTGCATGAACAGTCTGTGGATGTTGGTTGGTGTTCAAATCCTCTTTCTGAAGTGTTTAATGTGAATTCTTCGTGATTTTGTTTTGCTGCTGTCACATATGCTCCATCTGTAAGATTTGAATCACTCTTGAAGAAAACAGGAGGATCTCCATGGTGACAAACTCCTGTGGTCTGAAAAAAAAAAAAAAAGGATAATATTTTCTCTATATTCTTATGGGGTTTTTTTGTGATTTTTCCCCCCAAGATGAGTTAACAATGATAAACATATAAGGGCATGGTTTGTAATATTCAGTATAAACAAAATTTTCCTGAATGTTCAAAAAATCTGTCCTCTCTTATATACACCTGCAAAAAGCTATCAGCATGCTGCTATGTGGTGAGAACTCTGCGGGAGGGATACATGAACAAAAACTGCTGCAGTCTCACCCACACAAGAGCTCCAGAGCTGGAGAATGTTGTTTCCTTAGCCTTCCCTTATGAAAAATTAACACAGAAACATCTCTCTCATAGATCCTACCAAGATGAAAACACACAGCATTCTGTGTTTATGCACCCTAGTGAGTGATGCCCGTGAGGCTGCTCTGAGCAAGCAGAGCAGAGGGAATCCCTTTGAAGGGGACCAGGATTTGGCTCCCCATTACGATGACAGCAACTCTCAGAAGTCTTTCTAGTTCCCATGACCCACTGTGCAAAGGAGGAAATGGAACATTTCTCCCAAAGGTCTCACATTCCTAGTTACAGACTTTGAGCTGTTTTATTCAAATCACAGAACATTGTAAAAGACAGAATATCCATCAAAATTAGGGTGAAAAAACACCCAGCCTCTTCTACTTTGCACCATCTTGGAATGGTTGGTCTCAAAACCACCACGGGATTGAACTGTGATTTTAGCACAAATTCAACTTACATTACATAAGCAAAGTATTTCTGGCAGTTACCTTGTTGTGGGTACATCCTACAATCTGTGTGAATAAAACTCTATGGGTTTTTAACTGGAAGATTAAACTGTGCAAAATGGCTGGCAAAGAAAACTCAATTGTGTTTTGCTCTTCCAGCAGCCTGTATTCACATTGATCCTGTTAAAAACATTACAGGATTCCTTGTAGGATAGTAGCCAGCTGAGCTTATGCATTTTCTTGTTGCTCCTAACACATTATATAGCAAATTCATTCATGTCAAAACTTCTTGTAAAATATTCCAGATCATGATTTTTCAGTAAATTGCTTTTCATGTGAAGTTTTTTCAGTTTCTGTAATTATGGCAGGGTACATGCACAGCCAGTTCCCCAAGAAAATGGCCTTGGCTTCCCCTAATCTTATACAGGTTTTATAACACAATATTTATATTTATTCAGTAGGATAGCTCCTGATTTATATGGGTTTGTCATTGAGAGAAAAAAGGTAAGAAAAAGGACCAGAGAATTATAAGGGTCATGGTTTAACCACAGCCAGCACCTAAGCCCCAGCAGCTGCTCACTTGCTACCACAGTGGAATGGAGGGAGGGAATCTGAATGGTAAAAGTGATAAAATATGGTGGGTTAAGATGAAAACAGTTTATTAGATAAAGCAAAAACTGGGCAAAGCAAGCAAAGCAAAGCAAAGCAAAACAAGGAGTTAATTCTCTGCTTTCTATGGTTAGGGAGGAGTTCAGTCATCTCCAGGAAAGCCAGGCTCCATCACAGTGGCTTAGGAAGACAAGAGCCACGACTCTTAACATCCTCCCCTTCCTTCATCTTCTCCCAGCTTTATATGCTAAGCATGGTGCCACATGTTCTGGGATATCCCTTTGGTCACCTGAGGTCACCTGAGTCCTTTCCCAACCCATTGTGCACTCCCAGCCCACTTGCTCGTGGGAGGGGATGAGGAGCAGAAAATATCTGGATGCTGTGTAAGCCCTGCTCAGCAGCAACTAAAACATTCCTATGTTATCAACTCTGTTTCCAGCACAAAAACAAAACACAGCTCCATACCAGGTACTGTGAAGAAAACTAACTCTGACCCCAGCTAAAGTTAGAACAATAGGATAGAGTTTTTTAAATTTTGAATTCTGGGGAAAAAAATTTCTGGAACAAATTAGCAATTTGTAAACATGAAAATGAGTAAGAGATAAAATGAATTTGTCAGGACAATCTGTCAAATTAATCTGCATCACTTCTGTGTGGTAGGTCTTGTGAGTAAAGGAGAAACATAAGAAACATAAGTTACACATCTAGAATTCAGCAAAATCTCAGCTGTCTTATGAGAAGTTTTCATTGGCAGAAGAGAAAAACATGGACTAAATGAAATAGTGACTAAAAGGTGTAAAAATAATTAGATCACATACCAGGCTGAAATTAAAAAAAATTAACTAATCAAATGAGCAGATAAATTGACTGTAGGACATCTGCTGCCTGTCCTGAACCGAAGTCTATTGCATTCTTTCATTAGTAATTGACAGCACCACCAAGAACTCACCCAAAAAACCTACCTGGCAAAAAAGGGAGGTTGCAGCCATGGCCATTTGGATCACAGTCTGGACTATGCTGATGGTACCAAGTAATCTCCATTGGCTGTAATGAGAGCTGAGATTCCTCTCTCACACATAGACCCCCACATTTTTTTTTCTTAGTTAAGAGTGAGGTTAGTAAATTTTATTTCAGCCAATTTTTGAAGTTATTTTTGACATTCAGTAGTTTAGGTCCAATGGCAAACCATGAAAGACAGTAAGAGTTCTGCCCTACCCTTCATGATGGAAGAGGCCTTCAAGTTCTTGGGAACAAAATTCCCTCATTTGGTCCATTTTATTGTTCTACTGTTACTGACAAATGGAGAATATTAGCTCCTACTACCTGTTTTCTCCCCATTAGCTCCAAGCACCTGACAGACAGGGTTAGGTAATCCTGCCTTTCTCCTGACACAGAAATAGAGACAACAGATACATGGAAAATCAGTGCAAAACTGAGAGCAAGACCGCATGACTTGTCATATCCACCCACCAGGTCTTGATGTCCTGTGACAAATTTTAACAGCAAATTGTCTTTTTCCTGTTCTAGCAGAAATCTGCATAATTTAATGGAGGCACCAGGCACCAAAACACAGAAGCAATAAAGAGAAAAGAGTGGAGAAAAAGAAAAACTTATAAGCTACTACATGTGTACTCAAAGTACCATTGTCTCCCACTTCTCATTGGGAATTCCCGCTCTTGATACTTTACTTAGGCATGTTTGGGATCAGATCCTGTTAAATGGAAAAGACCCAATGTCTCCTTTCCCCCTTTCATTATATAGGGCTTGATCACGTTGTGCAAATGTTTGACCCCCAAAAGGAGCAGAATCAGACAAGAAGGTAACAGTCCTTCTGCCATTATTAAAGCATTCACGCTCATTAACATCACAGTGGGGAAAAAGCACAAAAATGGAGGCTTCCAGCCAAGCAAAATATGTTATAGAATACTGAGAATTTGTGAGTAATGAGATGTTTGATCCAGCATCACTCAGCTTTCTCATTTCCAAAATGCAATGAGATCTGAAATTGCCCATTTTCTCATCATTTACCAAGGGTTAACAAAAAGAACCATTCTTTCTCACACTGTGTTCCCTAGAGAATTTCTAAATCATGTGATTTTGCCATTGTGGCCCTTTCTGCTTTCAGAAGTGTCTCTGCAAAAATGTCTATTGTCCCCAAATGACTGTTAATTGTGCTCAGTTTACTATGAAATCATTGTTTTTTCTTCTAATGGCTTCTTCTGCAAATCAAACAGAGATCAGCTCATCCATCTGAGCTCACGCTTTCCTGCACATTAACAACAGTGCAGAGGGAAGCTAAACTATGCCCACAGTTATTGCAGGCAGTCATGATCTTCCAGCTAATCTCAGACTAATGTCACTGGAATCCCATTATCTTCAGCAGTAGAGATTAGGCTGATTGAAGCAGTTATTTTCTATATCAAGTTCCTCCTCTACCACTGAAGTTTCAGGGCTGATGTGCAGTGTTAACTGCACAGCTTGGATTCAGTGCCTCAGTGAAGTGCTGGCTTTCTTGGCTACCTTGGCGCTGCACACGCGTGTGCTCAGAAGTGGGGTGTGGACAGCAATGCAAGCAGACAAAATTCATTTCCATTGAGCTTCAGCAGTGCAGAAGTACCTGTTAAAGATGGTCAGTACAAGCCATCACTGAACAGATCAAAACTGATCATGAGCAAGGCCAGAAACTGGAGCTCTAACAGTTAGATCAGTAAAGTCCTGACACGGGCTTTTTAAGAAAAATTAGGGAGTAGCTCAGATGTAACCGTGCTCCTTCATGAGGCTGCAAGAATGCAGTGCTCCAGACTGCTGTCCAGCTACAGACAGCCTCCAAAAGTGACTCCAGACAGGAAAAATGCCTCTGCATGCATGCAGGCAGCAGGCTTCCCACCCAGCACCACCTGCCTGCACCTCCCAACTCAGCTGCAGGCTTCCTGGGACAACACTGGAGCTCCAGCAGGGAAGTGTGCACTGCTCACCACTAAATACTTTCCTTTTTTAGATTAAACTGCTGATTCATCTGAGCTGGTAATTGGCACTCCTAAATTATATATACCACTTAAATCAAAAAGAAAAAATAAAATAACTACAAATTGATGTGAATATTGGAATAATCAGTGGAACTTAAAACCCATGATACATTTTTAACATTTCAGTGCGCACAAAAAAACTATAAATATATCTCTATAAAACTCCAACTGCTGCTGTAACAGAAACATGTTCATAAATTATGAGGAAAATTGTAATTGGGTATTTAGGCATTTGCAGGCTAATTTTGCCCCAGAGCACTCAATTTCCTCTCCTTCCCCCATAATTTTCTTGAACTGTAATTTAAATTCCTACTCCCCACAAGACCCACAAGGTGGTATGGCATTAGCTTCAGTTTTACTCAAGGCACCTGCCAGTTTGCCAAAGCTGGTTAAAACATACTGCCAAGACATGTCCAATACCTCAATCAGTCTGTCAGTGACATTAAATTGTAGCACTTGAGCTTGAATGGTTGGATGTTTCAAGAGAAGTGTTGGCACTCTTGTATCTGTATCTGAGTAAATTTAGCCATAAGTTAATTTTTCTGGAGTTAAAATTCTCCATTTGCTCTTGTTACAAACTGAAGTTTGCATATGAAGTGTATCCTCAGTTTAAAACATCACCCTTGCTACTGCCACCACAGTCCAAAATTGCACTTGCTTGGATAGTACATGGGAAACCTCTGGCACTAGGGAGATTGTGTGGAAGGGAAGGAAAATCCTGGAAATCTCTCCAAGACAGCAGAAGTTTGTAAAATGGGAAACCCACAACTCTTTAAGATGCTTTCTGTGAAAGCTCAGCAAACTCCTTCTCAAATTAATTTTGCACACTTCCAGAGGCCACTAATGGATGTGAACACTGATGTTTTCTCTGGCAGCTGCAAATAGGGGATGACGCATGAAGTCTTACTGGAGCCAGCTGAGGGCCATGTGGTTCAGCTGAGCAATTGAAATACCTGGATAATGCACTCAGTGTACAATTACTGCATCTTCTAACCACCTCATAATCCTGAGGCTTTCTGACAACAGAACCTCTGTTCTGGCTTCTGAACACAACCAAAGAGCAGCAATTCATTAAAAGACTTGTTACGTTGACTAGAATATTTTCAGTGTTGTGGCGTGGCTTTCAATCTAAGAAATCAATGAAGCCTTTCCAAATATCCATAAATCACCTTGAAATATTCCTCAACAATTTAAACTCCTGCCCACCCTGTTGAAGCCAACAACATTAAACAGGCATGGTTGTAAGACAGAGCTCAGCGAAGGACACCAGCCAAGGGGGAATTTTAGGAAGAACAACAGAATTCTGAGTAGGGCTCACAAGCAAAACAGCCAGTGGTGGCCCTGGGACACTTCCAGCAGAAAACCTCCTGCAGAAATCATTTTTAAAAGATCACTCAAAATTTTACCAGTAGAGGGAAACAGAGCACCTCTGCTGCAACGTGCTCAGAAACACAGGGCTGTCCCCGCTTCTCTGAGGAGGAGCTGTTCTCCTGCCCCTTCTCCTGCTCCCCCGCTTGCACCCTGCAGCTGCACACTTGCATGCAGGCAGCCCCATGCCTGGGGGCAGCCGAGGGCCCTGCACTGGCCACTCCATCTGCTCAGGTAGAGATGAGCAACACCTTTATCATCTTGCTGCCCAGGCTTTTCTCTTCTTGAAACTGGGATCGTTTGCCCTTGGTATATAAATGAAACCTTCAAAGCTTGTTTCATGAAGTTAGGTTGCTAAATATCCATTAAAGCTTTCAAATACAGGTAGCTTAATCTTCAAAGCTGTTACATACCTCTGACTTGATGAAATTTGTGGCTTCTTAGTACTTCTGAAAATCCAGCCCCTAAATGTGTATTTCATCACTCATGTTTGGCATTAGGATCCTGCCTAGAGAGACAGAGTTGTTTGGAGTGGGGTAGGTTGATTTGTTTTCCTCAATCTGTCATGAAATATTTAAATGCTTTTATATTAAACCTATAATTGCTATTTTCACTTTTGCACTTCACACTCTGCTTTTTTCATAGATGTGCTTTGTGGCGTCCAAGTTTAGATAAAAAGGCATCATATCTGTGCCTTGTATGGTATGAGCACAGCAGCCATTCCTTGCAAGCAATGATATCATGAAGTCTCAAAAAGAAAAATAATTCCTTGCCTTCCCTTGGTTGGATCCTGTCTTTGGCAGCTGGGTAGAAATAGCATGGTCAGAGGAATGTTCTACTCGTGCAAACCTATGCTCAATTTGTGCTTCACCACCCATCCCAGCTTCCTCTTCTGTGTTCCATGTTCTGCAGGGGCACCCTCACATCCTGAAAAATTGCTTCTGTTAGCAGTGGTGAAGAAGTGAAGCTGGCTGGCTGTGTTTTAATTCTGCCTTCATTAGTGCAGCAGTTACACAGAGCTGTGTCAGTCCAGTTGTTTTAACCTACAAGTTGTAAATAACTTTTTAAGTGGATCTCGTTTCCTGAAGTCACACAGTGGGGGGGAAGAACAGGAGGTCAGGGGTCTGGGCCTCCCATCACCAAAGTCAGGTGAGGTTCTACCTTTGGCCAGAACATGTCAGAGAGTACAACTCACTCCAGGATGTGGCTGTGATGGGCACTCAGGCCTTAAAGGCGCTTCTGTATCCTGAAACTGAGAGCACTCCTTGAAGAGACCTAAACTTGCAATCACTGATCTGCGTGCTCAAAGGCAACAGCCTGGACTGGTGCTTTAATTCCTGAAAGCCACAGTCTCACAGCAAAGTGCTCCAGAAGTGTGAGCATCATTAGCAGAGCTTTTACAGATTCTGTTTCACTGTTGAGTAGCCCCATGCCCATTAATGCAGTCTTCTTCTCAAAGGAGTCAATATTCTACAACCATTCAACAGCAATGAAAAAAAAAGTGTCTCATTAGGAGGATCATCATTCTCTAGATGATTTTTCCAAGAATCTAAGTTATTTTGGGCTTTGGTCTTGCTACTAAGATTTCCTTGCATTGAGAAATTGGTCTTACAGAGAACCATTGAGGAGTTACTGGAAATGAGAGAGTCTGGAAGTGTGGCACAGGAAATGTGTGTTTTTTCAGTTGTGCTTTTACAAGTTTGTCAGTGAAAGGTGTAGACGTAACACCACATCAGTACTTTATGGGCAAGAATCTTTATTTTTACTCTTTCTTATAAACCATACCATTATAAAAATCACTGCTTATCATGATAAGCTTGTACATTGCTGGGAGAATGTTGAACAAATGATACAGCACATGAAATTATTGGTATCATTTGTTTCAAAGTGAGAGTAGCAGACTGTTTTAGTATAGGCATTTTTCCAGGCTTTTTTCTGCAGTTTTGTTCTGTTTGGCTTTAATAACAGTCTGTGCAGGAGTGATACAGAGAAATAGTTGCAATCTTTTTTACAGAGTGATCTATAAGCTACAAGTAAAACACAACAGATAGGATTATATTAAATTGTCTCAGCCATCAAGCCTTTTTTCCTGCCTGTTATCTTTTACATTTAAAGCATTGCTTATTGGGTTCATTTTTGCTCCTTGTTTGTTGAGGGGAAAAGGAGAAAGTTTTCTTACACTTCCCTCATTTCAGCTGATCTTTTTTGTAAAGAATTATTGGATTATCTAAAAATAAATTTGGTATTGACAGTGGCAGCTGTTCTACAACATGAATTAGGTAATTGAAATCATAATACTGGATCAAAAATAATTTCTTCCAAATAATTTAGTCTGAAAATCTATTTCCTTTTAAAGCAATCTGGATCATGCTTAAAGGTTTTTCCTTCTAGGACAAGCAACTTGCTTTCTAATGGAAGAAGTGGAGTTTTATTCCATTTTCTTTTGAGACTAAAGGATAAATATTGAATACATTGCATGTATAATAACAAGAACTTCCTGAGAGCTGGAAACAAAAATTAACAGTATTGTCAAGATTTTCAAGGGCTGGTGGATAAAGCTGGAAAACAGCTTAATCAAAAGCCTTTTATTCATCTATTTAGCTCTTACATTGACAATTGGAAAGAATAATTTTGTAACTTTCAATTATTTTTTAAGCCTCTCCATTTCTGTATGAGTTTGGCTGAGGGATGCTTTAGGTAACAGAAACTTAATTATATGGGTTTTTTTCCTTTTTCATGAAATATGAACCCCTGTTAAAAAAAAAAAAAAAAACAAAAAACCAAAAAAACAAAGGAAAACCATAGACTGAAACCCAGAAATATATTCTCTTCCAAAGCAATAGCTGATAGCAGTACCGATGATGTTTTGCTTAACTGAGCTCTATAGCTCACCTCCCATGGTATGAAGACTACAGAGAAAATAATTTTAAGCAAGCCATTAGTATTCTTTAAAAATGTCTAAATGAAAAAAGGTGTCATAAACCCATATGTATTGCTATTCTGTCTTTTTTCTCCTTGCATTTAAAATTTTTACAATCAAAAAATAAAAAACAAAACCAAAAACACAAACGAAAACCAACCAACCAAACAAACAAAAAAGGAAACAAAACCAAAAAAACCCAAACCAAAACATAAAAGAGAGTCCACCTGGTACTCCCTGTCTCAGAAAGAGTGTGGTTTTTTTAAATCATTTGGGCAGCAGTGCTGTGTTTCCCCTAGTTCCCCTAATTCTACTGCCATTTGCTGGAAGTTATCATGAATGCTGACTGCTTGATCTAAAGTTATTTTACATTTTGCCACCTATTTCTCCCATGTCCTGAGATTTAAGCAAATAGCAAGGCAGATTTGGAGGTCCAAACAAAACACAAAATACACTTCTTATTTCACTTAACTGATCTGCATTCAAAGCAGTTATTCATCGGAAGATGCACCTTCCTATGACAATGAATTCCAAAAAAAAAGGTACTTTGCAATGGCCAGGTGAGAACCATTTTTGTATCTGTATCTCTGCAAGTGTTGTCATAGTCTTCTTAAGTGCTTTTAGCTTGTAAATTATTCAGATGGAAACATTATGCTGCATAGGATCACACTGAAGAGCTGTGAAATGAAGAGTGGTGCACAGGGACAGAAGAAAAGTATGCAGAGACTTTGCAAGTAGCTTTTTCTGTTCCTCAAAATCCTAAATCTGCAAGGAATTCTGATGTGCACAGGACAAAAAATTGCTCTCCAGTGCTGAACTTGATAGGGAGTGTTCTCCTCACACTTCCATGCCTTTACTTCTGCTGAAGCACTGTATCAGCAGACAAACACAGTTCATAGCAGGTGCTTCTGGGGTTTTGTGCTATTTGGTTAGCTTCATAACACTAACAAGTTTAATATTGGACCAGCTTTCTTCTCCCTTATTTTGTCCCCACAGTCTTGCCTTGTTTTTATTTCGTAAGCTCTTTGTAACACCTCAAGCAATACAGACTGTCAAAGACAAAATAGAGCTCCTGGTGCCACTCAGCTGTGCTCACAGCAGTCTCTGGTACCTGGCTTCTGTGTGGACACGACACAAATTCCAGCCTGGGTGACAACAGCTTAGGACTCAAGGATTTTTGGCCTGCCTTTAGTCTTATGCATGAATTTCATGCTAACAACTCAGTGTGGCAGTCACGTACAGCCTTTCTCTGCCTCCTCCCCCACTGCTGGCGTGTTAGGAGAAATAATTCTCACTCTGTGGCTGCTAGATAACAAAAGATAACAAAAAAATCCCTGTAATGCATGAACCAGGCACTCCTCACTGATTCAAGCTCAGCTGTGACATTGTGCTACAGGATGACCTCACACGTGACCTGGAAATGGACCACAGCTCCATCAAACAATTTTGTAAGGATGCTCACGGGCATGATTTACAGGCGGCAGGGATTGTAAGTGTGCTGCTGGTTGTAATCTCTGCTCAAGTATGTATCAGGGATGTTTGGGTTTTCTTTTTCTGCATGCTGGAGCCTGGCTGAGACAAGCTGGTTTTTGATTATAGGGATTGGAGCTACATGCATGCTGTTCTCAGTTACACAGCGTGTTAGATTACTAACATTTTAGAAATCACCTACTCTTCTTCTGGCAAAACCTATTCTTTCCTGCAGTCTCACAGCATGAGCATTGTTGTCACTTGAAAATGAATTTTTCAGGATTGTGGTTTATATCACAATTCTCTTCTTCCCCTAATTTAGTTTCCACCTGTGTTTTTCATAGATGCAGATAGAGTATATGCTGGAAAAACACCAAGCAGGTCTTCATTCTTTTGCTTTCACTAGTAACATGCTCCTGTTGATAGTAGCTGCTGTGACAGGTGGGAGCCTTGAATCTGTAGCAGGTTCCCACTGAGCTAGTGACTCCATAAACCCAGGAAATGATGAGCTACACCATGGGAGTTTACCCCAGAAGTGTATGCAATAGGTACCTATCAAATACATGAGTACTAGAAAATCCATGTAATATGGTAAAGGAGGGGATACGGATAAAATAGGATTAGTGAACATAGAACGGCTTGGTTGGGGAGGGGCCTTAAAAATCATCTAGTTCCAACCCCCCAGGGGCAGGGACACTTTATACTAGACCAGGTTGCTCCAAGCTCCACCTAGCCTGGCCTTAAACACTTCCAGGGATGGGGCATCTACAGCTTCTCAGGGAAACCTGTTCTGGTGCTTCACTACCCTCACAGTAAGTAATTTCTTCCTAATGTCTAGTCTGAACCTGCTCTCTTTCAGTTTGAAACCACTCCCCTTGTCTTGTCACTATGTGCTCCTGTGAATTGTCTCTCATGGTAAGTGCATCAGAGAGCACAAGTGCTCAGCCTCACTTCAAGCCTGCAAAGAGCTTCTGGAAAGGAAATGTGTGATGAATGCTGCACTGTGCATCCCTCAACTCCTAAATGTCTCTTCTGTGAATAGGACTTGGCAAAGAGGAGCCAGACAGCCAGACACAGAGCTGTCACAGGCAGTTTGGGAGAACCTAATTACCAGTAATGTGTGAAAAAACCATGGGTTTGGCATGCTGAATTACATGGCTGGCTGTTCAGATGGAAGATGGAGTATAAGCCAAAAACATCCAAATGGTTCTGCACTTCTAACTCCACATAGTCCTAGATATTGGCTCGGCAATGAGCTGTTCTGATCTGACAGAGGAATCAAACCTCCCATTTTCATAGTATGGCCTTCCCAAAAGGGGGGTTGCTTCTCAGGCAAGTCATTCCCAGACACTTGCCTGTGTCGGTCAGGCCACAAACCAACAGTGAACCCACCAAAGTTCACTGGAAGTGTGGAGCTGAGGTGAAGCTCTGTTTTTCCTGACTGAGTTCAGCCTCCAAGTGTTGGAGGAGAAATGAAAGAATATGTGGATGGGCAGGAGGTAACGCTGAGGAAGGGAAGCTGGGATGCTGGAGCCTACAGGATTGTTTGAAGAAAATAAAAGCTATTGAGGGTGCAAATCCTCTGGCAGCAAGTGCAGCTAGACAGGCATAGGAGAAACTACTAACTGGAGAAAATTCCTGCCCATGAATGTTGGCTGCTTTGTCTTCTGAGTCAGGCTGGGTTTCTGAGAGGACACAGTGACACGAGCTGCTTCCTGGGGAATGACAATGCTGAGGCTGTGTGCAGGACCTGAATATCAGATTTCCACAAGTCAAATCTCTCGGAATAAAGAAATGTCATCTCTTTCTTCAGCCAATTATTTATTCACTTTCATGAAAGCAGAATGGGGTGAGAGAGAAAGAACACCAGCAGACATTGGAATTCGAGGGTAGAATTAGAATTTTAATCTATCTGTCTTTTACTCATGAGGCAAAATTATTAATATAAACATTAAGCATCGCGTGCTCCTATTACGATGGCTGCATGAATAGGCATTTCTGGTGCTGGTGTGGGGCCCTGCCTTGTCAACAACTGGCTTTGGTGCAGTCAGGTGTGCAAGAAAGAGAGGTAAAGGAGCCAGGCAGCAGCTCTTCCTCAGGGCATCAGCAAGAGAAGGAGCCAAAGCTGGGATGGATATAACCTGGGGTTAAAAGAAAGTTAAAGTCAAGTCAGGCTGGAACCTTCTGCTGCAGGGGAGATAGAGATAACATTAAGAGGAGCAGCAGCTGGACCTGTCAGGGCTGGGCTTTGCAGTCACTTGGAGATGCCTGTACAATCCTGCTGGGACTGCCTTTGGAAGGCCGAGAGAGCTGAGCAAATTTCCATCCCTTTCAGTATTGCCCCTCTTACTTCCTGCTCTCCTCAAATCCCTTCCCAAAGGTTTCCTGTGCAGACTACAAAAATGTCTGCTGTGGCCAGCCCTTTTGCTGCTTTCACCCTGCTGCCTCTCCTGCAGGATCTACCCAGTTCCTGCTTCAGCAGCTGGATCCTGGCTCTGGGCTGTCTGTACAACGTTACTGATGTGACAGCGTGGCTCTGCATCGATCCCCGCTGATGCCACCTGCAGTGTGTGCACTGATAATGAGGCAAAGTGCTGCTCTGCCCCATCACTTAGCATCTTGGCATCTTGTTAATTACTGCTGCTCAAGGAGCTTATTTGTGCAGTAAATTATTGATGAAAGCAGCTCTGTGAAAATTTGAAATTTTTGTGTGTCATTCTCCTGAATGAATAACAGTGCATGAACACTTGCAGCGAACACCACATCTCCCTGATCTGAAGAAAGGGAGGGGAAAACAGAACAGACAAAAGCACTTCCTTGGGTGACTGCCAAGGTACAGAAAATATTTTGCTTCTCTCTGATCCTATTTGATTTACCTAGGAGCTATGTTCATATTAAAGAGTGGCTGAGCACTGGAGCAGATTGCCCAGAGGGGTTGTGGATTCTCCCTCACTGGAGGTATTCAAGAACCATCTGGATGCAACCCTGTGCCATGTGCTCCAGGATGGCCCTGCTTCAGCAGGGAGGCTGGACCAGATGCCCCACGGTGGTCCCCTCCAGCCTGACCCATTCTGTGTTTCTGTGAGTCTAGTGAGCTCCCAGCAGCTATCAGAAGAGATTCAGCTTGAAATGAGGAGACAGCAGTGGTTTAAATATAGGATGCTTCCTTCAAAGTGTTGTATCCTCATTGTCTTATTTTGGGAGTACGCATAAATGGGATCTTGCTTGCATAAATATAGTAAATTTATTTAAGAAAATAATCTGAGAGGAAAAGAGCTGTCTGCAGATTAATCCAGAGCTGCCCCTTCTAGAAGCACAAACTTGAGGCAGTGGAGCAATGTACTGCATCACTGTGGGTGTGACTATCAGCACCATGGGTGACTTCAGTCTTTAACACTTGCTTTCTTCTGTTACTTTGCAACTTTGGACAAAAAAAAGACTCTTGAAGTATTTCAGAGGCTGAATTCTGTATTTCAGGTACGGGTTTGCCAGCAAAATGACTATCTCTATTACAGCATGAGAACAAATGCCCAGAATGGGCCGAGGAAGAAAGGAGAAAACAGCTGTGAAAGTTCTGTTCTGTTGGAGCAGGAAGCCTGGCACTTGCCTGGAAAGGCAGGAGTAGGTTGGGCAGCCTACAGAAAGCAGGCTGCAGTGCTGCCAAAGAGGTAGTGCTATTCCTTTGCTCCCCCTCCAAACTGAAATTAGGCAGCTAAATGCATCCCTTTTCCTGCTGCTGTTGACAAGATGAAAAGCTGGAGCTGTGCTGGGAGATTCCCACATGCCTGTGGGTGGGGGGGGAGCAGGGATGATCAAAACCTCTGCCTGTGCTCCCAGCCAAGCCCCAGCTCGGGATGCTGATCCAGCATGGGAGCTTTGGTAAAAATGAAAAGAGCAAGGTTTTAGTTTGGCAAATTCCTTGCTGTGGAGTCCTGGGGATAGAGGATATTATAAACAGATATTATTTAAAGGGTCCTGTGATCCTTTAAATAATAAATAGATAGCCCTGGTTTCTGGGTGACCTGACATGATCACATCTCTCTGCCCTGAGGGCCACGAGGAACAGCAAAGGCAGGAGGACACAAGGGCTGCCTGAGCAGGTGACACAGCCTGGGCAGGGGGCAGGACTGGGGTAAGAGGATGCAGAGATCACCCAGTTTTTCCATGGAAATTGCTCTGTGGACTGGACTCTGCAACAGGCTGGGCCTTGGAAGGAGAAAAGAGTGGAAATGAGGACCTGAATGGGGAAAAAGTGGAACAGAGAGATGAGAGAAAGGAGCAAGTGCAAGGAGCCAGGGAGGAGGAAAAGTCAGAAGCCAAACAAGAAGGAAGAAAAGCCAAACATGCAAGAAGGAAGAAAATCAGCCCAAATCAGAAAGCCAGCTTGAGAGGTGTCAGAAGAGTGCAAAGGTGTGAACACGTCGGCCACTTTCAGGTTAGAGTATCCTGACGAGGACATTGGCACATTTCAGAGGGGTGTGGGGGCTGCAGTGGGAGCACTGCTCTGCACTTCCAGGTGCCTGGGGACATGTCCCACCTGCCAACCACTGCTCAACAGCTGCTCTCAAGTCCCAGGAGGGGCTTTCTGGGTATCCAGAAAAAATTGTCCCACCCTTGTGTACACAAGATCCATAACTCAACTTGACACTTTAAAGCTCTTTGCCATACTTACACGGACTTTCCACAAGCTGCAAACAATGCTTTTCTCAACAATGTCTTTCTAAGGAGCCTGAAACTGCCGTAATTTGTTTTGTACTGCAGAAAAAGGCCTGGGCTTCTTTCTTGGATTTTGTTTTCCTTCATTATTAAACAATAATTATACCACTGTATCCAGATGTCTAAAAAGTAGCCAAACAGGTTTTCATTTTATTTAATAGTATAGCCAGGTTAAAAGAAGAAGGGAACTAAACCCAGTTGCCATGATCTGCTGGACTCAGGTGAGAGGATCCTTCCCAAGATCCTAAGACAATACAAAGCTGGAATTTATCAACTGCTGGAATAATGAACCCATGATGGATTTAATAAAATTTTTGTATTTCTAGAGAGAATTGTTCAGAAGCGCAAGTTCACATTAACACACTAATTTATGAACGATTCTTAAGCAAACCCAAAATAACCTTTTTCTGAAATGTGTCTTCCACTCCCAGGAGCTGGATAAAAAAGGCTTTAGGACAGTGCCTGTGGAGAAGTTCAAGTGGGTAATAAAGAAGTGCATGAGTCCACATAGCACTGTCCACGAACTACAATTTTTAAAAGCCAAAAAAGCAGGACTGCTTTTTGCTAAAGTGTAGCTCTGTTCTGTGCACCTAATCCTGAGGACAGGAGATCCTTCAACAGCAATATAATATTGGAGACACTGAATACTCTGAAACCCAGAAAATTCAAAAATATTAAATTTAAAAAATCAAAAATATGGAAAAGTTATATTTTTAACATACATTTTCTCTCCATGTCCAGAGTGGTTACTTGTTTATGGTTATGGAATGTGGGAGTGTGAGGTGTTTGCCTTAAGTAAAAACTATAGGATAACTCTGCAAACAGTATTACACAAAATTGGGCGACATTCTTATTTACTTTGTCATGACAGATATGACATTTTAATGTAAAATGAACCCTCATCTGATCTATATTTGGGGAAAAGAATAATTCCAAAAATTTGGATATTCATCCAGAAATCAACATGAAGACAAAGACTGTGAAACCTTACTATTTCCAGCTGAGTAAAAATCTGCTGTGAAAATAAAGCATTCTAATTCAATTACTCTTCACATAATGTCTGGGTCAATGTTGTATCATACACACTTTTCAGAGTCATAGGTAAGTTGAAAACCTTTTCATAGAAAAGTCTGCATTACAACAGGAAGAATTCAGTGTGTGTGTGTGTGTGTGTGTGCGTGTGGGACAGCTTTGGGATGTTGTAATTTGGTTTTCTCACTTGAAGGACAAGTCTTTCAAGCAAAAATAGGAATAAGAGCTGCGTCCTCAGAAATTCATAAATAGGATTTTAGTAAAGGTTTGCAATATATTAAAGAGAGGAATATTATACAAGATTCAAATTTTGCATTAAAATTCTCCTGTAATATGAAATTTTTAATTCTATTTTAGACACGATATTGCTTGGGTTTTGTACAAATTGAGCAATATATTTAGAAAATTATGCTTATTTCCTGATCCTGCTCAAACTGGCTCTAAGGTGGGATCCACATCACTGTCCCTGCTTCTTTCCCTATGCAACAATAATCACTTGCCAGACACTCTTTTAGAAATCTCAGGAGCCTTCCCATGACACTCCCAAATGCAGCCATATGTTGTGAAGACCTGAGGCAAGGGCCAGCCCCACTGCCAGAAAAGGGAGCTGTGGAATAACTGATTTGTCTGTGCCATAAGTGAGGAGCAGCATGCTGACCCCAGGTGGATTTGATGTCTCTTCCCTCTCCATTGTATTTAACAGGAAGCTGCTGTGCTGCACTCAGCCTGCTGAGGGTCACTATCTGTTTGCCTTCCCTCTCTGCAGGGTGTCTGGGGTGTCCCCTTGGCTGCGTGAGGGGACAGCCACACACAGAGACCTGAGGTGGCAGCAGCACTTTGTCCGCTCATGGAGCGTGGGGGTGGCAACTCCTCATGTGCTTTTTTAGGAGGCTGTCAAGGAGAAGCCAAAGTGGGTGTTGACTCTCACTGTTTCACAGCACAGCAAACTCCTGGGAAGAGAGCAAGGGGTTCCTGCTTGCACTATTGTGTGTTTTTTTCAGGGACCCCCATGGCAGGAAGGAAATGATGAATCTGACTTCATGTTCTTAGAAGGCTAATTTATTATTTTATGATCTATATTATATTAAAGAATACTATACTAAACTATACTAAGGAATGGAGAAAGGATACAGACAGAAGGCTTAAAGATGCTAATAAAAACTCATGACTCTCTCTCCAGAGTCAGGCACAGCTTGGCTCCAGTTGGCCAATAAGTCAAAACAATTCACCTGTTGGATAAACAATCTCCAACCACATTCCAAAGCAGCAAAACACAGGAAAAGCAAATGAGATAATATTGTTTTCCTTTTTCTCTGAGGCTTCTCAGCTTCCCAGGAGAGAAATCCTGGGCAAAGGGATTTTTCCAGAAAACATGATGGTGACACTATTGGATCCCCCTGGCCTTGGTATCAGTTCAGGTCCTATGTGATGTTCCTCCAGAATATGGTGTTGGATGTACGAAGCCGTAGCGTTAAATAGGTCACTTTGTCTCTCTTCATTATAGTCTTAATTTTATCACTCTACTCACATTATGTGCTTGGGTGTTTATTGACCTTGAAGTCAGACATAAATGGTAGCGTATGGCTGCATCCTGCCCTTGATGGGAGTGAATGTGAAATGCAGCTAATGCCTTTTGAGGGCCTGACTTCAAAATATCTGGCACTAAGGCAGGTTCAGTACAAATGGGAGGTGACACTGATTGACAACACCAGTTTCCTTGTGCCTAGCCGTTCCCTGCTTTACACTGGGGATGGAGGAGAATGTTTTGCCTCTCCCAAAGAAAGGCATTTTGCCTTCTGCTGTGAGACTTGGAGGCCATTTGCCTGAGGAGAGCAGTGGGCAAGTGGGTTTTCTTTCAAATGGCAAAAAGCAGGGTTGGACCCAGTGCAAGAAAACGTCCCTGTTAACTGCTGTGTGGTACACCAAACAGCCTGCTGTTGCAATAAAATATTTATAACTAATCATTTTGTTAAATGAAACATGTACTTTATGACACCTTTTATAATTAACAAGCCATGCTCCAGCTGATTGTGCACATGGTGTTCCACTTTTTATTACCAGGTACTACGAGAAGACATAATAAGTACCTACAAATAACCACCCATATTAAGATGTAGTATCGCAAAGAGAAGCAATTAAGCTCCTGGGAAGCTTAGTGTTATTTGTTTGTAAACAAGCATAAGGGTAGGACCTTTGCCAAACAAAAGATTGGGTTAGTGGGATGATAAAGCAATAAACCTCACAGTGCATGAACACTTTGTGGTGGAGCTACAGTCAGGGAGTGATGAGGAGGCTTTAGCAGAGACTTTAATCAAGCTGGATTTTGCTGACAAATGGTGCTTAAAGATACTGGTATGGTTAAGCTGTATTTAATGATGCTTTAGATGTCCTGGGTGCTGGGATTAACACTGAAATAATGGCTCATGGTCTCAGTGAGGCAATCTCAGTGGACTTCGGTCACATGAACATTTTCAACATTCACCATTAAATTCTCTAATTTGCAGATTAAAGACTAAACTAAGAGGCTTGAGGGTGTTGTGCTGATGAGAAACCTCAAACACCTGTCATTCATATTGTCCTCAACAAGTAGAGGCTGTAGGTACAAGGAACCCTGAGAGATTCATTTTAATCAAACCAGAGAGCAGTGATGTTGCAGAGGTCGCTGACTTGACCACAGCAATGCAGAGAGCTAAGTCATCTCCTAAATTTTCCTGCTGTGCAAGCACAGGACAGCCACTGCCCACTGCACCCATTTTCCATGGCTGTCTGTCAGGACAAATCTAGTCAGGATGGGATTGCTCATGTGCTTAATCTTGTAGTCGAAACTAGAGTAGGTTAAAACAGCTAAAACTCAACATTTTCATATGGCAAATGTGGTCTGAGGTCACAGCTCCAAATACTAATTGGGGCATCTTCTGAGGCAGAATTATCCCTTGATTAGAGCCAACAAAAGAGGGGTGTTGCTCCTGTTATCCCTGCCTGGCAGAGCCAGCTGGGTGTGCAAAGCTCAGGCTGAGCAAGGCGGGACAAAGCCTGGGCTGGTGCACCTGAGTGAGCCTTGCTCCATCAGTGCTCCCAGCACATCCCCCTGCACTCCTGGGGAGGGATGGAGTGGGGAATACCCCCCTGATACACACAGATGCCCTTCATCTCTCCTGAGCTGATCCCTGCTTGCCTGGCTGGAATGTGCAACCCCCACGGCAGGGGGACAAGGACAAGGCACCTCACCCCAGAGGGGCACCACTGCCACTCAGGGTGAGCCAAGGGACAGGCAGAGACTCTGCATGCTCACTGCCAGGCACGTGCCATGGTCTTGGGCCCCAGTGCTGCAGAACTGGCCCATCCTGTGAATTAACCAGAAATGTGGCATCTTCTGGCTTGCTCTGAATATGAAGGCTGAAGCTGGCACTGTTGGTTATTTGGAAACCTGCAGTCCTCATATATTTTTACTTTTATTGGTGCTCTGGGTTCAATTTTTGCAAATTGCTGAGAAGTTTTGCCAAACCAGTGGCAAAATTTCAGCTCTCATTGGCTTAATTGGTCCTTTGGTAACAAATGTCTATAATGGGAATTACCATCTGCAAAATGCTGCCCCACTCTATTTGTGCCAAATCTCCACATGCTCATTTGAGATCAGGGACTGAGGGGGCAAAACAAGTCTACATACATGATTTTCTTGCAAAACACTCCCTGGCTGTTTCTTTTTTAAGGCTGTGTCAACATTTGGCTCACATTGTCTATAGGGGTAAGCTTTCGTGTTTCAAATACAATGCAAAGCCAGGTAAAAAGTTAAGTGTCAGTTTGAATGCTGACAAAATTATTGTGGATTTTCATTTCATTTAACTTTCTTGTCTTTGTTCTATCTTACCTTGATCTGTCTGCAGGATTACTGATGTTCCCTGGGCAGTCTTTCTCTGGTTGAGTATACCCATCCTGGTTGGGTTTTTTGATGTTGTGGGCTCAGTTTCTTTGAATTTGCCTTAAAACTGGAGGCAGAAGAGCTGAAGAGACACGAAACTGAATGAAAAACTCCTGTTTTTTTCTTTCCTGCTGAAGCCAGCAGATGGTGCTTACTGCCTTTGCACATTTCTTGGAGAAGCCCCACATTATCTGTCAGCTCGTTTATGGTATTTACCAGGGAACAGCAATAAGGCTCTCAGCCACTTGTCACTTTTCAGAGAGATGAAGAATTGGGTTCTGAAAGCAAGACACATCCCACAATGTTGAGAGCTTTAGAATTTCAACTCCCTACGATTTTGGATGTTTTCACAAACTGTTTTCTCAAAATGATGCTTTGCTGCTATCACAATAATTGGTGCAGTTTGTGTTGTTGTTGGGAGTTTTCTCTCCTTAAAATTGGAAAGAGTGAGGAAGATAGCAAGTCATAGCATCTCCTTGGATGGGTTTTTAAGTGGAGCTTACAGAAGTAGGCTCTAAGGGACAGGTTATGCCTCTGGTATGGGGTAGCTGAGGCCCAGGGGAGCCAGCTCAAGCTGGGATGATTTGCAGGGAATACTGAGCAGTGTGTGCCTCCAGGAGGGGTGCTCGAGAGCTCTTCAGCCCAGAGAAAAAAAGGGTAATAAGCTCTCAGAAAAGCATCTTCCCAACCCATCCCCAGCACTGGTAAAGAAGCACTATCTATCCTCACTGATGAGTGTTGGAAAGTCATCAGGTTCCCACGTGTGCTTTGGGAGACTTTTACACCCTGAATATTTCCCCAGAACAGCTGTTCTATAGCTGTTCTCTCTCCCAGTGTGTCTTAAAGCTGCTGAAAGGTGCAGAGAGGTTGAGTTACATGGTATAGAAAAACCCCATAATCAGAGGTGCTCTCTCATGTGGTGATGGAGAGGATAAAATACTCAGTTGCACATTCACACTCATTTTTCCTGTGCAAAGAGCTTAACTTGTACATTTTATTTACCTGTGTATATCACCTATGTATTTCTTCCTTTCTATGGCCACAAATCAAAACAGGAGCTTACCTGGCAGACTACATCTTTCTGTGAGCATCCTTTATTCATTATTAATCTCATTCTCTTCCTTGGAGCTGAATCATTATGTCTACATTAAGTAGTAATTTCTATTTCCAGCCACAAGTCAACAGCTTTAGTAATAGGTAACAAATTTGCTTATGCTTAAAACCAGTAGGAATTTCTTTCAAGAAAATGTGTGTCCAATTTCTCCCTGCTTCCAGCCCCAGCACAGTGTCTGTCAGTGCCATCTGCATTTCTAGAAGCAGCCTCAGGTTTAAACTTTTCATTTGATGATGCAAGCTGAAAAAGTATTCTCTTTTTTATTTTCTTTTTCATTATGGATTACCTGATGTACAAACACAGCTAGGTTTTCTACATGGGAGGGCAATTTCCAAACCCTGCAAAGCTTATTAGAAAAGTCAGCAATCTGACAGCTGGGCTGGATGAATTTTCTGACCACTTTTACCAGATTTGGCAGCTAACCCTGGAGAGTGAGAGCTTCAGAGAAGCTGTGCTGCTCAGTGCTCTACTCTTTCAGTCCTCAGGTTTTCTCCAAAAGACGTTTTTCCTCCCTGCTTGCATGTTCACACTGGAAACCTGGTGAAATTATGGAAATATTGGTGTTTTCCTGAGGCTGACAGCTACTTCTTTTTAACTCACAGACAATTATTAAGATAAAGGATAAAAATCTCTGATGATTAATGTCTTTATGATTTGATCAAATGTGGGTAGTGTGAATCAAGGATTTTCTAAATAATACAGGAGGAGAGTGTGGCTAAGCTTGGGCAGAGGAACCAGGCAGGGTCTGGCCCCTTGTGAATCCTTACTGAGGAATTGGTGTATTTCAAATACCTGGAATGGACATCCATGGCTTTAACAAAAAACAAACCTCCTGGGATAACTTTAGTTTTCATCTGTGTCCAGGAGTGCTGAGCACCTGCCCTTCATACTAACATTCTATCACTGTCTGAAAAAAATGACAAAGTGGTTACTGAGGTATTATAAAGCTACAGTTTTTGGTTTATGTTATGTGCAGGCTGACCCACCTTGGTCCTTAAATAACCTACCTACAAGGAAAAGGCTTGCATAATCAGGTTTTTTCTGTCCTACTTCTGGGAGAAGGTGTTGTTAGCAGAAAAAGTGCTCAGCAACTCTGTGACCCTGCTTCAGCAAAGCACAGGCAGCTCCTGAGCCCTGAGCTCCATAGGAGATGTGACAATGCCCTTCCTTGCTTTGATGCACTGGAGACATAGGAAGGTCTCTCAAATCTGCTTTGCCCCCAAAGAAGTCAATTACTTGTTCATTTCAATGAGAAAAAAAACCAAAAAACCACTGTTTATGGGTAAGTAAGTAAATTTATCTCACAGATGTAGAGGTCAGTGCTCACAGAGCTTTGCAATATGAAGCACTGAGCCCCTCTAGCACCACAGTGAGGTGGGTGCTGCCTTGCTGTGGTGTTCTTTATCATTCAGCCTAGACCTTCCCCCATCCAGGCTGTCTTCATCTGCCCACAGGAGCAAAATTAGAGGAATCACGTTTCCTCCAGGTCACCTTGGGTTTCCATAGTGACTATTTGAATGTGATTGTCTTATCAATCAGAACCTTCTTTACTCTCATAAGCAACTATAAAATCTCCTCTGGTTTCTATAGCAACCATCTTTAAATCCATATATTTATTTTCTCTAGGCTTAGCTGAATTGTTGGAAATAGTGCAAATTAACTGCTAGTGCAATATTTCTTATATTTTTTCCCTTAAGCTACCCTTTACTGTGACCCAGAGCAAAAATTACTATGAGGCTACTGTCCTTCTGTTTCAGTTACTTAGAGACCCTCTTTGCTTGACTAACCACCTGAGCAATGCCTCTTAGACACCATGGGTTTCATGAGGAGCATGGTAAACCCCAAAACCTCTGGAGATCAGTCTTTCCCTTCCCAGCTCAGGCCCTTATGCCATTCCATCCCCATGCACCTAGCCCCCAAAAAAATGATGTTGTTTTGATACCCCAGATCTCTTCTTGTAATAATATGCAAGAATAGCACCTTCCCTTCAGTAAGCTCAAAGCAAACTACAGCTGTCACTTAACAGCAACCCTGTGAATTACTTCAATATTATTGTTGGTGCAGCACAATGTAATGGTCCATTTACACTCCAAAACCAATAAATGCCAAGAAGTTTATGGGGTTTTTTCCAACCTAAATGTGGTAACTGGAGACAAGGTCGATACCACATAGCCTATGGTTTCCTTTCACCAGGCAGCAGGTTCACATGAAGTTTTCTCTAGAACTGAGACTGGCACAGTCACAAGCACGCTTTTAGTCATGATCTGGCCATGAACACCCATTGCCTTCAGTCTGTAAGTTCACCTTCCTGATGCCATGGTTTGACTTGGCAGGAAGCTAACACTCTCACATTCTCCCCACTGCCCCTCCAGCAGGATAGGGGGGAGAAAAAGAGTAAAATTAATGGGTTGAGATAAAGACAGTTTAATAGAACAGAAAAGGAAGTGATAATAGTAACAGTAATTGTAATAGCAGTAATAATAATAATAATAATAATAATAATAATAATAATAATATACAAAACAAGTGATGCACAATACACTTGCTCACCACACACAAGAATTCAAGGTTATAATGTGCCTAATTCAAGATAGATGATAGATAATTATTCTGCTCTGTGGCAGTGTTTTCTGGAATCCTGTGGGTAGCAGTAAGTTGCAGACATACCATATTTGCCTCTGTGCAACCTCCAGGTTACAGGGCAGGAGAGCTCTCAGCTCCATCCTGGTGCTGCTTTCTAGCTGTTCTGGGCTTTTCTTTCTCCTCTTTTCTGTAGAACGAAAATGATTTTGGTTTTGGCATGAGATGAGAGACTTGTTAGTTTTTCCCTTAATTTCTAACTTTTCTCTAGAAAGGTTTGGTCCCTACAGTGTCTCCATCTGCTCCCCCTTGCCCAGAGCTGCCGGGTTGCTGGCAGAAGGCAAGTTTGTGCCTGCTCTGCATGTGCAGTGACACCAACAAAGCTGCAGTCAGTCCACCTTACTTAGGAAAACACTTACTAATGAAATTGAAGAAGTTCAAAGAAAGGTGAAAAAAGAGCCAGGAGCTGAGGCTGTGGTCACATATTAGGGAAGGACAAAAGATTTTTGCGCCAGCTGATGGGAAATTCAGTAACTGAAATCCTATGGGTATGAGAGGAGGAATACATCGAGATAATAAAAAGGAGAGGAGTCAACTACTTCTAAAATTAAAAGGAGGAATGTGTAGTGACTCAGGATCACACTGCTGAATTCACAAAAGGTGGTTGGTACTGCAGGGGCTTGGGCCCTGCAGCTGCCTGGCTGTGCTCAGGGAGGTTTCCAGGCTTTTCCAGGCTGTGCCTTTGGTGTCCTGATGCAGAGCTGCAGATGAAGGAGAGGAAGGGGAAATGGAATGCCTCGAGGCTGGCTGTGAGAGCTCCTCCAAGGAGAGCTGTAGGGGACCAGACCATATTTAGAACCCCCAGGGAACCTAAAAGCATTTGTGCTCAGTCAGGGTCATGGCCTGCTTGTGGCAGGAGGAGGGCACTGGGCAGTGCCTGACTCGCAGGGCCGGGGCTGTGCTGTGCCAGCGCAGAGCTGGGGGCAGAGCTGGGGTGGCCTGGCTGCCAGTGCAGGGAGGAGTCACTGGTGTCTGTGCCGACTGTGAGCTCAGGGCCATGGCTCTGTTGCACTGCTTCAGACGTGGCCAGACACCCCAGAGCACAGCGTGGCAGCTCTTTGCTCTCACTACAGCAATTCCTCTGCTCATACAAACCCCAGAGTAAAATCACTCCCATAAAGAAATATTTTGCAGAAGCACAACTTTTCTTTTCAGTGGGAGCTTGCCTGGAGCTCTTCATCCCTAAACTTTCAATCCCACAGCATTTTTTTGCACACAGGTGCCCCCCCAGGTGCACAGGGCTTTCAGCTCTGTGCAGGGTCCTGCAGCACTGCTGCATGCTACCAAGGCAATTGCAAACCCAGTCACAAATCTGCTGGGTCCCAGTCAGAGTGGGGACGCCAGGAGCCCGGGTGACTTCGGGTTTGCAGGGGAGATGGCTGCAGGCAGAGAGGGGGCACAAGGAAGACACAGAGCACTACTCACCAGCAGGAAGAACTGCTTCCTTCAGGCAGACACTTGCAGCACCTCTGCCTTCCTTCAGTGAAGGGTTGCTTCTGCTGGCTAAACCTTCCTGAGGAAAGCGTCACAGCTTCACTCTCTGAAACACAAGTGTTGGGAGACTTGGGACCACTGCATTTGACTTGGCATGGTAAGAAACTCACAGGTTTGTATAAGAACTGTCTAACATGAAGCTGTTCTTATCTAAACTTCAGCCAATGTGCAGGTATGTTCAGAAGCCATAGATCTCCCATCTTTGACCTTCATATGTCTGAAGATAAATAATAAATCTTATTGTCATAGAATGATTATATAAAATACTGTATAGATCCACTGTTGAGGTCTGTAAAAGCTACAACAATCTGGTTTTTTCTATGCAGATTTCCTGAAATTGTCGAATATCTGAATGTGTGGCTTGTATATAATCTGTAAAAAATTAGCACATGCCCATTGCTGGCAGTAGATGAGCATTTGCAGAGCTGAAGTCAAATACTTAAAAACAGGGAGATGCTGAAGTTATCATTGCAGCTGTATCTTATAAATGCTCCAAAGAACAGAGTGTTTCTTGCTCCACTTCCCACCTCCCTCCCCAGGCAGGCTGAGCTTTTCTTCCTTCTCTTTTCTCTTTTCTCTGTGGACTTCCAGAGCTGCTGGCTTTCAGCTTGCACAAGGACAAGCAGGGACAAGCTCTGCGCTCGCTTTTATGCACCTGGCACGCAACCCCTTTGTGTTACTGTGGATACATTTGTTTTTCACTTCCTAAAAGTGAGGAAGAGGGGCAGCTGGGGAGAAGGGGTGAGACAGGGTGTTTTCACATTGTGGTTTTCCCCTGAAGCCTGTGGTTGGGCGGGTGCAAGGCTTGTGAGAGCACAACTCAAAAATGACAGCAGGACTGCCATATCAGGGGCAGATAAGAACCACATTGCTTGCAAGGACTGAAAGCCTCATTGCCCTTATCTCAGTTTTCAGAGCCACTGAAGCCCCGTGTCTTTCTTTCTCCCGTTTGCTTAATTTATTGGGAAACTGCTGCCGAGCAGCTACACATGCTCCGGTCTGCCTTGGGGCATGTACAGCCCGGCCTGCAGTCCCTCCCTCCCTCCCCGCTTCTCTCCCTCCTTCCCTCAGGAGCGTGGGGGGCACAGGCTGTGCTTGTTTAACACCCCACTCTCTAGCTGCACATCCCAGGCATCTTCTCAGCAGCTGCCCCCAGAAACACGACTTCGTATTTATGCTGCTCCCACTCCCGCCGTGCTGTGTGGGTCCAGAGCCTGCTGTGGGTTTTCCCTTGGGTGAATGACTCAGGTGGCAATGAGACCCAGCAGCCGTGCTGGAGACTGCCACAGCAGTTTCCACTGGATTAACCCTGGAGGACTGCCAGTAGGATGGAGGGTCTGGCGTGCTGCTCACTGGGATCTCGCATCCCTGCGAGGTGGCTTCAGCCCCATGCCTTGAGATGACTTCCAGCCTTCCTCTGAAGCAGCTGAGCAGCTGCCACAAAAATAGGAGCAGTTTCTGTAGGAGGGACTGTGGAAAATCACTGGACTCGGATTTAAAACTAGCTAGCACTGTCTCCATCCCTCACTGGGATGCCTCTGGGCACAGTCATAGAGCAGGTCCTGTAAATTACGTGGTGTTTGTCTTCTCCTGTGATACCCACAGTGTCCGGGGAGATGCAGCCTGGGCCTGGGCAGCTGTCCACCCAGCAGTGCCTGCTCACATGTAGCTTCTAGACAAGCAGATCCAAGCTCCTATTCACCCTCTGGCCAGCACTGCAGCACTGGTCAGGGACCAGAGATCTGAGCAAAGGTGACATAAGGACACACACCTTTCCCATGATGTTCAACAGAAAAGAAAGCCATGGCATGAAAGTGGGGACAAGGAGTGAGAATTTCAGCAGAACCTTTGAAATACCTTTCTAAGAGCAAACTTTCTTTATTTTTTTAAAAATTTTATTTAAAGACATCTGAAGTGTGGGATTTTGAAATAAGAAAGCAGTTATTTGAGCCTCCTGATGCTCACATTGAGGCAGGGATCACCTGTTTGACTTGATAGCAGTGGGTGAAGCTACATTTCCTTTTATATTAGTTTCAGCTCTGTAGGCACTGTAGCTGGTGCCTGCAGCAGAGAAGGCTGTGTTTGAATCCTGTGCTAGGCTGGCTGCAGGAGGCAGAGATGGAGGCATGGAGAGAGGGGGTTACAACAGCAGGCACTGCCTGAGCGCTCTGAAGAGGGGCAAGCAGTTAACAAATTTCTGGAAAACTCAAAATCATTTAAAGGACATAAATGAGAGTGGATTGGGCTTTTCTTTTTCTTGCAGAAGGCAAGTGTGATGAGATCTGTGACTGCACCTCTGAAGAGGTAAGTGAGGTAAGTGAAGTTTTCCCTGACATTGTGTAAGTCTTGTCCCAGGGTCAGATGCATCTGGTGGGAGTTTATACTGCAAGTAACTGTGCCTTTCTGTGGGAGGTTCCTCCCCTGAGACATTCCTGAGGGATTAGTCAGATTTCTGTGCCTCAGAAAGAAATGTGTACTATGGCTTCTGGAAAGAAAAGAACAGAAATCTACCCAAGCAGAGCTGTGGTGCAAGCAGAGGGAGCTGCCCAGCCTGGCTGAGCAGGCTGAGGCTGCCCATGGCTGGCTCTGCCCACCCACAGAGTGAGTGCAAGTCAGACACAGCTCTGGAAAATGAATTGTTTGTGCTGTTCAACAGAAAACAGAACTGGGGCTTGAAGATGGGGGTGAGGGTGGGAAGTAAGTTTGCAGACAGCACCAAGCTGGGCGGGAGTGTTGATCAGCTGGAGAGCAGGAAGGCTCTACAGAGGGGTCTGGACAGGCTGGATCAAATGCTGTGAGATTCAGAGAGACCAAGAGCTTGGTCCTGCACCTGGATGACAACAACTCCAGGCAGTTCTACAGGCTGGGGGCAATGGGTGGGAATCTGCCAGGTGGAAAAGGAAATGGGAATGCTGGTCAATGGCAGCTGAACATGAGCCAGCTGTGCCCAGGTGGCCAAGAAGGCCAATGGCATCCTGGACTGGATCAGCAATAGTGGCCAGCAGGAGCAGGGCAGTGGTGGTCCCCCTAGACTTGGCACACTGGGTCCACACCTCAATTCTTGTGCTCAGCTCCGGGCTCCTCAGCACAAGGAGGTGCTGGAGCCATGTCCAAAGAAAGGCAACAGAGCTGAGGAAGGGTCTGGAGCACAAGGCTTGTGGAGACCTGCTGAGGAAGCTTGGGTGTTTAGCCTGGAGAAAAGGAGGCTCAAGGAAGACATTATCACTCTCTACAATTGCTTGAAATAAGGGTGTAGGCAGGTGGGGCTTGGTCTCTTGTCCCAGGTAACAAGTGACAGGACAAGAGGAAATGGTCTCAAATTGCACATGGGAAGTTTGAGATTGGATATCAGGAAAAATATCTTCACTGAAAGGGTGGCCAGGCATTGGAACAGGCTTCCCAGGGAAGTGGTGGAACCACCATCCCTGAAGTATTCACAAAATGGGTAGATGTGGCATTGGGGATGTGGTTTAGCAGTAAGCACAGCGCTGCTGGGCCAACAGCTGAACTCAATGCTCTTAGAGGTCTCTTCCAACCTTAACGTTTCTATGATTCTATACATTTAAGTGGAAGGTTTGTGCTACTTTCCAAAATCCAAACTTTCTTTGTTTCTGTTTTCCTTTAAAGACAGCTGAACTGGTGCTATTTAGTCTTGGATAGCCCAATAGGGCTAAGCAGAGGACCAAGTACATCAATAAAAGGTTCTGTAGTTTCCAAGAGGAACACTAATTCCAGAATGGAAAATTATTACTATTCCATCCCTTTAGAGACCAGTGGATAAATCTGCTCATGTTTGAGTACTTGAATTAACAATGTGTAAGTACCACATCTCTTTCTAATTTCTGAAAAGTTTGTTGGTAAATCAAAGACATCCAGAGCTCTGTCCTGAATGTTTTTCTGGGTGTACTGTGGCTGCTGCGTGGTAATAAATGTGTGCTTTCTAAGTAGAAAGAAAGATACGATCTATTAGCATAAAATAATGTGAAATTGTTTAAATGAAAACCCAAACTTGGTGTTTAGAGCTTGGTAAAAAATGGAATGGACCAAAAATCACTACCACCAGTCGAACTGGCTTTTTGGGCTGGAAACCAAAACTGTGTGCAAGATACACAAAAGCCTCAGGGATCTTTCCCTGGGGTAAGTGGTGTTAAACTGTCCATCTGCCTTCTCTGCCCCACTGAGAAGCCACCCAGTTGCTTGGCTGTGGGCTGACTTTGGAACATGGAAGTAATTTTGTTGAGGGCAGCTTGACTAATCAGCCCAGAGAGCTGGGTGTGTCTGTACATTTTTGCAGGAACACTACCAGAGGTTTTATTGTCCTCTGAATGCAGAACTGGGGACGAGGATTTGGCAGACGAGGTCCATTCATGCTCAGAAGTGTCAGCCCTTTGGCAGAACAATATGGTAAGGATGCACCTTGGGTCAGTATTTTGAGTGTATTATTTAATGAGAGAAGTTATTGCATAGGGTAAGGCAGCATGGCACAACAGATAAAAACTTGGTTTTGATTTAATGTAGGCAAATGAGAATTTTGTGTTCAGATGTTAACTTAATCATAGCATTGCACGACCCTCAGTCATTGCCTTTCATAAGGTCTAGGAGGAAAAGTCAGAGACAGAAATAATAAAAACTTGGGAAGGGCCAGGCTGTTAAAACTGTATGGTTGTGAACTGGGATGGGAAGTGGAAATCAGGTGCCACCAAGCTCAGGGCAGGGTTAGGTTTATGTGTATGGTCTGAGCAAGCTGAAGAGCCAACCAAAGAATGAAACAGGAGGACAAACATTGCTTCTTTTGCGTTCTCTGCTTCCATCCAGCCCCATGGCTACAAAGGAGATATCCTGTGTGATAGCCACTCACTCTCCTTGCCTCCCTTATTACAGAGGTGATTCTGTGCTTTGGAACTTGACTTCCAGCTGCAACTGCCATGAAATCCACACTCTTCTTCCCACTGACTGTGCTGGTGGAAAAGGCAAGTGCTGCTTGGGAAAACAATAAATATCACCCAGCTTCCAAAAATCTCTGCAAAACAAACTTTGAGAAAAGTATTCAAGATAGATTGAAATGGTCGGGTTTGACTTGTATGTTTGCATCTGCCACATATTTATCTTACAAAACTAATTTGAAGTGTATTTCTGAAGGAAAACAAAACTGGCTTTGTTCTGAAAATGCTTATACAGCCTCTCTTAGAGGCTGGCTGGACTCTTCGAAGGTTTTGCCCTGAAGTGAAATCTTAGTAAAATCCATCATTCAGAAGACTGTTTTGCATTTAACTCAGGTTTTCTGGTGTGAAATCTTTCCAGCTTTCTTTGACCAGCCCTATTGAGAGCTGTCAGCGGTGATATCTGATGCCAGCAGTGGCCTTGTGAGGCTGTGAAGGGAGCTCTAAGAAATGCTTATCAATGCATTACCACTTGCTTTAGAAAAAGATTTATTACTTTACCTTCAACACAGTAATGGGGACATCTTGCTGTGTCAACATGATGTGTTTTATTCATTTAACATCCTTTGCTAAAGAAAAGTAATTCTGCATGCTGCAAGTTGAGTAATTCTTATGTCTTTTCACACTTAAGCTTGCAGAGGACATCTAGGGTTTTTTTCTTCCTATTGCTTTCCAAGCTGCAGTCACAAGTGGTACCCAAGCAATATTTCTATGGGCTTCCATGGCTGGGTTGGGGTCTGGAACAGTGAATTTCATTTCCAGTGGGCCTCAAGGCAGGAGTTTACACTAGGATGTTGCCCATGTCCCAGCACGTGTTACAGCTGTGTGCTATATGTTATGCTTGTTTTTAAAAAAGACTATGCTTGTGTTTCTTGAAAACTCTGAATTGTTTCTCAGTTTGCAGTGATAATTGTTCTCCCCTGTCCCTCTGCTTTTACATCATGAACATGTAGATGCAGATTATTGATTTTCCAGATTAGATTTCAAAATAAATCTCTTCATTTCATGACAGTGAAATGAAGCCCCACCTCTCCTGTGGGGCAAAATCTGCAGGATCTCTGGCCCTGCCATGACACAGTGGTCCAAGAGAGCTCTGATTTTTCCCTGATAACAAGACTTGCTCTAATGTCTTTTATCTATTTTAAGGTTGAGGGTTTTTTCATCAAATACATATATTTTATCAATCTCTTCCTTTTTTTAAAATAATAAAGTTTTGAATGAAAAAAATAATTCCTTAGAAGACACCCAGAGAATATTGAGGTGGATGATAGGACTGATAAAGGCAGTGTGCTAGGGAGATTTAGTAAATAAACACCTTGTAAGCATGCTGGTCCGTGAAGGATGATTTGGGATCTCTGCTTCTGACTCTAATTTCAGCCCCTGTGTGTTCCCCTTCCAACAGATTCACGTTCTGCCATTACTGAGAAATGGTTTTGCCATCACCATTTGTTTTCCTGCAGGTTTCTTCTATTCTGGAGTCTGCTTGGCTCCACAGCTCTCAGTGTGTGTACACCACATAGAGCCAAGCTAGGCACTGTGTGCACAACTCCAGACAAACCACATATGAAAAGGAGGAGGAAAAGCATTTTCTCTCTGAAAAATTGCTGCTGACATGCATCCAGCCACTGTGGGTTTTGATACAGGCTTCCACATGTATGTCCATTAAACAGCCTGTGCTGTGCTATCACAGACTGTGAATTGCTGATTGATCTCACAGCCAGCCTGGATGTCCATCTCAGACCGAGCTCAGCTTCTCCATGTGACTGATGGCAATGGATGTGTGCATGCTGACAGCACCAAGTGTCACATCCTTGGGAATTCAGAGCAGGAGCCACCAGAATGAATGTGGAGCAACTTGCTCTGACCTAGATAAACTGTCTGAGGGCTTGTATGTGTGTGTGCACATTTGAGCAAACACGATAAGAGAAAATAAGGATTTAAATGAGCAATGCCCTGCCCTGTATAACAATAAACCAAGCAAATCAAATTCCCTTCTTCTCCCCACACATTAATCTCTTTTCTCCTCTTGTTCATTCTCACAAATCTGTCCTTGGTATTGCAGGGGCTTGTTTACAGCATAGCAAAGTTTGCCCCTGTGTAGCATTTCAAGCAAAGCAATTTAATGGCCCATTGGCTAAACGCTGACTAACCTACTTTGAATGCAGTGGGAGGTAAGGACTGAGCATAAGCTCAGCAAGGATTTTGGCATAGCATCCCGTGACACTCACATCCTTGCAGTTTAGTGGGAGCTATTTACCCACGTGGGGTTTTTTCATGCTCTGCATGAAAACTGTTCCAACATTTTGTTGCATTGAAACAGCATCGCTGAGCCCCCTACTCAGTTTTCACTTGTCAGGCTTTGTGCTTGGCCCTGCACAAAGCGTGGCCTCTTTGAGATGCCATTCAGCAACACATTCTTCTCTACTGACCTCTATTTGTGCAGGACTGGGAATTGTATGGGATCTTACCCATGCATTCCCTGCTTTGCTGTGGATAGGAATCACAGGCCAGCACACACGAACACTTATTGTGTAGCCATGGTCTTCCATAGCTCAGTTTGGGCTGGAAATATCCAAAAGCACACAGGCCTGCAGCCAGCTGCTTTTCAATGGCAGTGTGATTGAGTTACTCAACTGGCAGCACAGGAACCTCAGCTCTGACCTAAGAGCAGGCAGCACCAGGCTCTGATGCTGTCACAGGGCTCCCGGTAGGCACCCATGGATCTCTGTGCTGTTCTGCTTTGACAGATCAGAGTTGATGTGCAGAGACAGAGTCCTGCTGTCCCTGCCTTGGGATGGCACAGCTCATCTCTGGAGTCTGCCTGGAGAACACAGGGTAAGCAATGCTCAGGGCTAAGCAAGTGGCACATGGCAAGTGTACAGGGAAGGAAAACCTGCAGGAAGCCAGTGTGGCCTTTCCTAATCACCCTCCTGCTGGAGCCATGGGTGGGTGAGCCCGGAGGGCTTGGATTCATGGACTGCACTCAATGTTTAGACCTTTACTCTTCTCATGTCTCTTCTGCTTTAGTCTCCATCTCTATTTTAAATCACAAGGGCCTACAGGTGATAGGATGAGATTTCTTCATTCCCAAGGGGGTACCTTTGGGATTTTTCTATTTTTTTCTATACAACTTTCATTCTGAGGAGGAAATACATAGGCAAAAAGTTTTACTTCCTTTAGCCAGGATAATTTTAGATTTTGGATTGTCTTATAAACTGGCCTATAATGTTAAGAGGTTTCATTATGCCTGCTATGCCTTTTTAATGATAACAAAACATGGAAATTTTATGCTAAAGTTCTGGTTTGCTCTATTCAGTTTTGTCTCCTTCACCACTTTTGAAAGTCAACTGAAAGCTCTCCGAATTAAAACTCATTGAAATCAATACCAGTTTGGGGGAATTGATCAAGGTCCATGGAATAAACAAACATATCTCTCTTTTTGGAGTATTTTTCAAGGAGCTGTGCTGGGGTTTAATCACAGGAAGGCATGAAGCATAAATATATGCATGGAACACAAATATTATCTGTACCAGAGCAGTAGACACACTGATAATCAGATGCTCAGCTGTAACAACAAAGTTAAAAACTCCACTCAAATTTAGCAACTGAGTTCAGTTCAGTGACTTCACCTGCAGAGTTTACCACTACTCCTAATTTACATGAATAAAGAGCCAACCTGAAAAATGAGAACTTTATTATAAATTATACAAGTATATTTGGTATTCCAGAGAAATTATCTTATTTGGGCTCCATCATTTGCAACACACACCCCCTCAGGAAAGTCAAACCTATTACAAAATGGGAGCAGTAAATAATAAAATGAGTATTTCACTGAGGGGCAAGGTACCTGACCAAGAATTAATATGTATCTTTTAGACTTCAGTGGTAACCAGTCTATGTAATGGTAGTCTGCCAAAACACACTACATCAAACCTGAGTGAAAGAAGTTATACAATAGATAAAATTAAGGACTTTACCCTTTTTTATTACTTATTTTATCCATATCTTTTTTGTGGTTATAAGCTTTTCTTGGCTTAAAATACTTTAAAATTTCATGTAAAAACATGACTGTGCATAATCTCACAGTTCTTCATTCCACTAAAGCTTTCAGGAAAAAAAATGGCAAAAGAAAATTCAACAGTTATGACAAGTCCCATGTATTTTACATAAATTTTAGTCATCTAAGACTCCAAATTGGACAAAGAGTGAATTTTAGGCAACCTGATGTGTGCTGTGAGTTTATAAATTTTACTCTAAAGACTGAGTTAACTCACAAGTCTGCTATGTTGGGAAGATAAAGGTAGTTAAGGAATACTTACATATGTAATAAGGTTATATATGTAAATAATATATGTATATTTGTAAATAATACATGTAAATAATAATCCAAAAAGCCAATCCGATTAGGTCCATTCTGAGTGTTTTCCCCTATTATGACCTTAAACATTTTTAGTGGGGCATTTGAGTTTTTTGTATACAGCACACATTTTCTGAAGAACAAATAAACGTTTTTATTTATAAGACACTTTTCTATGATATGTCAAAGGGCTCTCAAGCATTTCAAAACACAGCTAAAAAAGGCCATGCCTCAAAAATAAAACCACACTGAATACTGATGTAAATTCTCCCCTATTAGCAATCTCACTATAGCAATAGAGCTGTAAAGACTTGGGTAAAACTGGGAACTCTGAGAAACACATTATATGTGAATGCAACAATACACAGCACCAAAAATCCTTTTTGAAAAGAATTGCAAAAGATTGCTTTAGAAGAATCAAGTTATCTTTCTCTCTCCTTCCAAAAGGATAGTCCAGCCTTTGTGCAGTATTCAGTCAGTAAAATATTAAGGCCATTACACCCTTGTACCAGTGAGATTCAGCTAGCCAGTAATCTCTGTCTTGTGGGGCAGTTTTTGTGCTATGCTGCAGCATGAAGGGAACTGCCATCCTGAACCTCCTCACCTCCCTGTCACTGATTCTGAGACCAAAGTGAAACTGGCACAGAGGATTGCCACATGTCTGGTAAAAGGTAAATTGGAAAGCAAAGTCATTAAACTGGGGCAAAGGGAGGGAAGGTAAAGTTCTATCACTGATCTATTGTTGTTTTCCTTCCTCCCCCTGTTAGGGTAAAGCACTGTAAAAATTTAAATAAGCCACTTAATCATAAGGGATTAATCACTTGTCACACCATTAGCTGGTATGAAATAGTTAACATTGCAGAAATCTAGAAAAAAAAAAATCCAACCCAGATTCATCTGTTCCCAGTGCAGACTTTTTATAAAGGCTCATGAGAGGAAAATTAGAGGGAAAATTCAGTACCTTCTATACAGGTAACTCAATACATTGCAATCCATCAGGACCAGAAAAGCTGCTTTTTGTAGATTCAGGACTAGTTCTTCTGACAGAATTCTACTTCAAATGCCTCTACAAAATTTTCTACTGATTAAGCTAAGCTTTCTCCTAAGGCATCTTACTGATTTTGCAATATAAGTCCATTTCCATTTCAGCAATAATATAGGCAAGCAGTAGTCTGTTAGTAAAAGTTAACTCTTGATGAAACCTCTCTACTGGTACCAATACAGAAATCTTTCTTCATACCTCAGACATGGTTTTGAAGTTTGGTCTGATTTTCAATCCCTTAGCACTAGGAAATGGAAAAATCAATATATCTCTATTGTTGCTAACTGTACACCATTGTCTAATGGATCAGCAGAAGTGAAAAACAGGCAGCTCAAAGCAGCAACAGTGATCTGCATTTTGATAACCCAGTTATTAAATGGGTTATATGCTGTCAATATAGCCAGTGCAGAAAACTGGGCACTACTGCAGGAAACTGCACACACTGCATTAGAGCTCCTGACCCTGGCTGTGGGAAGACTCATGGAAGGCTGATGCTAAAAAAACCAACTAGAAGAAAAACACTTGCCTTGGATAGGCTTGGCTGGCCCTTGAAAGCACCAGTCCTCTCATCTGTACTCCCTCTCTAGTAGCTCCAGTGGCCCCAGTTTATCTTTTCTCCATTAGGCTGTGTTGTTCTAGATGAAACACTGCTGTACCCTTACTAAAAAAACCAAGTTTTTTGGGTTTAAGTTAAATAGTTAATTTTATGCTGCATTGCAGAGTGCAGTTTGTACAGCTGTACCTGAGTTAGCTTTAAACCAGGCAGTGGCACCTAGTCACAAAGCCCAGCACAAACTGGGGTAATCCTGAGTGCTAACCACAAACCAAAACATTTTTGCATTTAGTGACATTGATCTTTAAACATCTGGTGCCACATGCTTACATATGGAATCTGTGCTTCCATGCATCAGCAGAGTTAACACCCTTCAGAATATGCTTCCGAGAAAAATTCTTCCCTCAGCATTTCAGGTGCCTAACAATCCCTAGCGTAATTTGATGTTTAACACAGAGCATCCTCCCCTGCACCAAGTATGCAAAAAAAACTAGAGAGGTTTACTTGAGAGGAATTCTTAGTTTTTAAAACCTTTACTAAGGTCTAACCAGAGCAACTTGAATGGGCTGAAAATATCATTATTTCAGTTTAGTCTATAACAAAAAGCAGAGCATGGCCTAAGTATTCAACCAGGCTTTAACATCTTGCTCTGAACTGCAGATTACAATTTCTAAGTTACATGGTTCCATTAGGCTGGAAATAAATCCCACAGATGTCTACACAGGAGGTATTTGCTTCTTGCAGCACTGGTGATGAGGAGGATTTCTCCATCTTACTCTCACCTACTTTTGTCAAGTGCTGTGGTGTACTTAGAGAGTAAGTACTGCCCAGTATCACTGTGTCACTGCAACATCATCACATGCATGATCTCATGGTTAGTGGATAGCTCTTCTGCACTGCACCTGTGCCTCCCCATTTCAGGGGTCATCAGGGGTCTTTGATGAAGGCTTCCAAGGTCTTCTTTGCATCGAACTTTCCAACCTTGCCTTCAGAGCATGTGCAGTTACGGTGTTCCTTGGTCTGTCTGGGCTTAACCAGCCTGAATTCTTTGTTTTGTGGCTAATTGCCTTTACATTTGCCAATTTCTCATTAGTACTATACTTATCTATCTCTAAAGCTGTCCACCTGGTGAATTTTTCCTTCTTTTTTTGTCTATTCAGCATTAAGCAACTAGTTAACCATATACTAGCCATTACATTGTATAGGAAGTTATTTATATCAGTTACCTAGGTATAAAAGTTATGATTCAGGTTGTATTGGTATCAGGTTATACAGATACATTAGGTTATACTGATATCTTATAACTCAAGCTATAGAAGCACCTTGTAACCTAAGTTATATAGGCATCAGTTACAAACACAGTCCTATGCTCTACCATCTGTGAAGTTTCCAGGTTCTTTCAGGTGTTTACAACACTTGGGCCAAAGAAAAGAAAGAGGCATTACTCATTAAGGAGCTAAATTACATTCATCTCACTGTACAACTGGTTCTGTGCAAAGTGTGAGAGTTTTACATGTGTTTATAACTCTCCTGCACAGAAGCACAAAGCAATGGCCTGTCAAACTGTGAGGAGGGCAACACTTAGAGCAGAAGTACTGCAAACAGTTAAACTCAAGAGGTCAGGAGATACCAGTAAAATGAACTTTATTTCAAAGCTCTTTAAAAAGCTTCACAATAACACTAACAGAATTAGCATTTCCTTCATTTTATGTACCCCACATGAAAAATGTATTGTTTAGCAAGAGATGAAACGTAAGCGTTTCTGCATGCTACTAACACATTTCACCATCTCATTACCTGATAAGTACTTTGGACTGCAACAATCAAAAACCTCAGACAGAAGGATTTCTCCTGCAAAGTCCTTATGAAGGGGACAGACATTGGCTTTTTCTGACATACCCAATTAGATGTCCAGACAAAAGAAAACTACCTTGGCATCTACAAATGCCTACGAGTGTTTCGGTTACAACCTTTTAAAGGAGCAGTACATTTCAAAGCAAGAGCTTCTTTTCATCTTTAGTGATGCAAATGGTTAAATACTGCACAGAAGCTTAGTATGAACTCACAATTCCACAGGAATCTGAAAGTTACCAAGGCAATTTTCCTTTTAGGATAGTCATGACCAACACTTTTACTATTCTTCCTCCTACAACATAACATATTCCCAGACAAGTCTTAAGAAAAAAAATATAAATAGTTTCCAAAACAATGCGTTCCCACCCCCATCACATGTGACAGCCAAAACATCTTCTGTCATGGGATGAAATAATTTGCTGCAAGTGCAGTGGCTTAGTCCAGGTCCATGTTAATGGTGTTTTGATCACTTGGATGACATTCGCCGTTTTGCTGAGGCATTTCAGAATTTTTGTCATCTCCCATGTCTTCAGTTTTATAATCATTCTGCTCACTTAATGGGTTTTCCTCCTTAGGAGAGTCAACCTTTGGTTTTGGTTGTGTCACAACAGGCTCACAGACATTGTTTAACTCCTAAAAAAGATGGAGAAGATGTGGGCAGAATGCGTATTAAGGAGCCACCAGCTTCCCTAGTGCCAAAAGTCCTGTGTCCAAAAGACTGCTTGAAATTGGCTTCTGCATTTGTTCCCCTGAGTCCAAACTGACAAGTACTTACTGTACTCTGAAATAAATTAATTGGTATACTTTCTGATGTTCTGTGGGCAAAGTTCAACTAAGTATTTAGGATTTCACATTGGTTTTTTTGATACTATTTTGTCTCTCAGTAAAACACTGAAAAACAGTTTTTAAGGTGACTGAGAGACAAAATATTAATGAGCTCCACAGAATTGTATACAGTACACTAGAGCTCCTCTGCTTTCTGCTGGATCTCCTCCTTTCCATACTTTCTACCTTTCAAGAACACTAGAGAAGCAAGATGAAACTGGGGAAGACAAAAGGCACAGATACCAGTAACTTTTAGCACCAACCTCTAAAGATAGTTTCTTATGGTACTTACCTGTAGCTTTGCCTTAATTTCACTTGAATGCACAGCTGGATCCTGATCTAAGCTCTTCTTAGCCTGTGCACTCACAGCATTATTCATCCACTCTACCACTTCACTAACACACTTCTCTACTTTCATCATTTCCATCTCATCAATGTGGATGTATTTCTCATCCTGCCCAAATACAAACATTTTGTATTAGTTAACACTGTCAAGTGTTAATAATGTAATGAAGTTATGCCAACAAGTCTGTTTCAATTATTTATAACTCGTACATCTCTTCCAATGGTCAAAACAAATAGAAGTTAGCCACAAGGGAGATCCATTACAGCAAGAGACAACAGGAAATACAGATGTGAATATAAAGCTTCCTTTACCCAAATGAACAAGAAATCTGCTTCACAGATGGCATAGAAGCCTCACAAAAAAGTAATGCAAAAAATATAACATTCTTAACAAAGCCAATAAAAAAAATATTGCCTCCCGTTCTAGAGGAGCTACCTGTGCTAAAGGTAGTTTAGACATTGAGATTCTGATGTACAGGGAAAGGATCACAGTTTTCAACTTTAGCATTGCATACAATGTTATAGTTACACAATTAACTACTATCAGGAGAAGGACCTACCCAGCAACACAACCAATGAATCCATATTTAGAATTCTTAAATAAAACCAAATTTTTAAATATACTATGTACAATGATGCTAGTTATTTCACATATAACACTACTAATGATTTCACCTAATTTTGTAATCTATAGCTGTGAAGACATAATTGTTTCTGATGTTAAGTCTCAGATTTAATTAGTCTGAGTGTTGTGAGCCATCCTATTAAAATTTTAAGCAGAAATTCAAGGAGCAAATTTTCAGACTGCAAAGCTTATCAAGAACATAATCTACAAATATCAATGGAAAAAAAACCAAACAAAAACCCCACAAAAAAACCAAACCCCAAATACCCGCATATAACAAAATTGTGTCTTTTACTTTATCTGCAGCTAGGTTTTACACTAATGCTTCTCACCATACAATAATTCTTGTCCCTGAAAGAGGAGCACATTTCTAAAAAAGTCAGATCAATTTTTTAAAGGTCAAGAATCAGGCCACAAGTTTAAACTCTTTATAAGAACACCCTCTTCAGCCTGAAAACATCCAGAAGTATCAAGCAACTGAAGATATGACACACTGCATGAGATTTTTTGACTACTGGGAAACATTTGTGGTGTTAAATTTGTGACCTATATAGCAGCAGTTCACAGCTCATCTGAAAGTGCATTCGAAGCCCTGCAGCCAATGAGCCTCACCGAAGCACTGTGGTTAAAAAAAGGCCACTTACTTTATTCCTGAATTCCCCAGCTATTGTAGCATAGTACTGGAGCCTGTGTCCCAATTCTTGTAATAGCTTTGGTCGTTCCTCTGCTTCTTGAAAGCGCATTTCAATTGGAGTACCTAATTTCTAGAAAAAGCAATTTCTCCATGTTTATGTGATTCATTAAAATTCATTAATGCTGTTTAGCACAGTCTTTTGGAAATTTTGCTTTTTGGGCATATTAACAGGCCTACCTTTAAATTCTCTAATTTTTCTACATACACTTGCTTTGCTTCATCCTCACCCTCTTCATACAGCCAGCCTTCTGTCTCTGCTAGGAGGGCAGAGAATCCCTGCAGATCCTGTGTGTCAATATAATTCAACACATCAAACACTGAAATACACACCAATCATGTTTGTCTTGAAGTAACACGACAGAGGTAAATATACACAGGAATCCTTAGCCTCCTGTATAAAAATTTAATTTCTACTGCAGCTTTTGCCTGATTTAGTTACTTAAACCATGCCAGCTTCTGGACTAAGAAATACACATCTACAACAAAGGTAGCATTTATAGACTTTTGTCTTTGATTAGGTCAATGCTTGGGGTGTAACTCTAATTCATGGTTTTGGTTACACATAAAGCAACACAGTTTCCCCTTCCAGTCACCAACTGGAAAAAAAACTTTACTCCATTTGTGACAAAACCTTTTTTCAGGGATATATATTTGTTACACCTAAGCCTTATTCTGCGTTAGTCACTGCCATCATTCAAATGGAATTCTGGTTTTGCAGCTATGTCCAGGGTGGCTTTGAGCAAATTTAACCAAGGTATACAAAACAGATACTTGGTATTTTCAGAGAAGTTCCTGAAATCATAACCTACCTTTTCACAAACAAACTTTTCATATGGTCCAGACAATTTGTCCCTGAACTCATATACATATTCCTCCACTGCATTCTTTGCATCATTTCTTTCTTTCTCCAGTTTATCTTGCATAATCATCTTTCCCTGTATACCACAGAAAATATTTTAATTAAAAAATAACAATGTTCAAACAGCATTCTATGAAGCACAGCTCCTGTAAAGTCTACCAGAGGCCTTGGTTCACCTAACTGTTGAAATTCTCATTATTATCCAATAGATTGATCTGAAGAAATGGATTGCACTTCTCTGGATTACAACAGTTTAAAAGAATCTGTGATGCCATTCCACGGATCAGTGCTCTGATACTAATTGCTATAAAGGACACTTCAATCTTTCTGATAAACATTTCTCAGTTATGTGTTAGAAGGCAGACAGTATGTTAGCTCATTGTGAATTGAGCCCACACTCCAGGGTGACAGTACAAGAACAGAGGCTGCCTTGAGAAGCAGGTGAATGGTTAGTAACTGCACACAAGAAAGCAGTCTAAACCACACTAACTCACCTCTGTTTCAATATACATATTGAGGAGATCTTTTCCTAACTGCCAAACCAAGTTAGCTTCAATGGGTAGTTCCACATTCTTCACTTTTATCTTGGGTTTTTTAGCTTCTGGGGGCTGATCGCCTTTCTTCTCATTTGTCTGAGTTAGAAAGAAGAAAAATAAGATAATTTTCCTGACTTCTTTCTGATGAAGTACTATTATGATGAAAGACACATTCAGAGGAAGAACACACAAAGGTTGTTCTTTTAAAATCTTCAAAATATGCTCATGAGACACTTTCCTTTTGGGGATTCCACCTCCTATCCTAGTCTCCCTACAGTCTGTTTCCAGACAGTAAGCACTGAGCTGCAGCAAGGACATTCCTCAGATATATGCTGTGTTTGCAGATTTTCCAGAAGGGTCCATCTGTAACGTAGCAGTTCACTAATGATGCTGATAGCGCTTAAGATTTTAACCCAAAGCATTTTTCATCTCATACAGATGAACAAACGAAATCACTAGCAATAACATGCAGACAAATGTTTCACACTGATTGTTTCCTTTTAGATTTATGAATTCCTGACCCCAGCTTCCCTCAGCAGGCCTAATAAGCTTGGCCTTTAACTGCTGTTTAAATTGAAATGTCTGCAACCCAAATAAATGAGTTGTACAACGCTGCAAGAAGATATGGAAGTGGTAGAGAAAGGCTTCTTGCAGGAATCCTTTTGCAAACTCTGTACAGAAATCATCACAAGATACAGATATTATTTTTCACTATAGTAAAGATGTGAAAATGAAAAAGGTTCCAACACCAAGTTCCTACTTTTCCTGAAATATATTACCATTTTAAAAGCCATTATATAGGATAACATTTTCAACAGAGTTAAAGGGTCACTCACTTTCTTGACATCTGGGATTTTGTTTTCTTCAGAGGGAGGTTCTGATGAAGGGGGAGACTGTGACGTTTGCTGACCATCAGTTTGTACCTGGGACTGTGTTCCAGCCTCACTGTTCTCTTGCTGGATATTTTTCTGAAATGAAAGCCCAGGCACAAAGGATGTAGAAGGCATGTGCACTTGCATTTAAGTATAGGGCACTTGACTTCTGACGCACATACGGTACAGAGTGCCCTAGAAAGCATTCTGTGCACACGCAGAAACACACACGCTTCAGCTATGGAGATACAGACTAGGTGCAAGTTCAGAAGGAGTTCATGAAAATGTTACCAGTGCCAGGCTTGCTGCACAATACTTGTGTGCGTGTGTGCACGTGCTACCACTTTTTCTTACAAAAAGGGCCTTTTAATTTATTGAGTCATAATGTTTACTTTTTCCCCCTCAAAATTATTAAAAGATCAAGTAGACTATAACAATGTGCATTATTCCCCAGTGCTCCCCTCTCCTTCAACGCTGTAGAAAACAATTCAGCTTTTCCTTTCACACAAAAAGTTTCAAAAAACTTGACTGATACAAAGGGTTACATACAAATTCTTTCAACACAAAGTGCATGGATGATTAACAATCCAAATCTAGTTTTCCTGTTTGGAACAGTTGGATAACTATGGCAGCTGTAAGCAACCCCACCCTCAAACAACCTGCCGCTATTTGGCACTTTGCCCAATAACTGATTTTGAAATCCACACACTTTCAAGATAGCAAAAATTGTCTCCTGTTCTTGTAAAGACAATTTCCTGACAGCTACACACATCTTAAAATTAATCTCCTTTTGCTTCCTTAGAGGAAGGTATTTTTCTTCCAGAGTACTTAACAGCAGAACATACTTTCATCAATCAGTAAGGACATTCACACACAAGAAAGGTCAACTTACATCACTGAAGTTTTCAACAGGCCTCTGGTCCTGAGCTTCCAGTTCAGTCTCAACACTGACATCTTCACACTCTTCACTTTTGACTGGTTCTACCATAGATGCAGTGGACACACTGAAAATGCCGTGAGTATTGACACGGACTTTCACTTTGACTTTAGACTTCTCTCCGTCTTTCTGGGCTGCCACATTCTGGATAACATACCTACCTAAAACCAAAAGAATCAAAACTCACACAGTGGAACTAAGTAAGTAATATTACAGAGCCGGGAAAATATCTCCCTTTTTCATAAACAAACTGTTTTCTAAATACTTGATGAAGCCTCCATGCTAATCTCATGGCCCCTCAAATTAAATGAGTACTACGAAAAAAAAAAACAACAAAACCAAAGTACACTGCTTTTCAGCCAACTTTATCTTATAAATCAATGAGTAGGCTCTCCTGACACACCTAATACAGAGTAAATACAGAACTGGTGCTCTCTGTGTTACTAGTAGGCTGAAAGAAAACTACTGAAGGGCTTGTCTAATGCCAATATTAAGCGGTACCTTTCTAATACAAGTTACTGCCCAACATGGAAACAGTATTTCTAGAGGCTTTCCTTAGCTTCTAACATCCATGCAAGTCTGCCATTACCTTTTATTCTAGGGCAGAACCTAGGTGTTCTGTAACTACTGTAATACTTGAAACAAGCGTTGTGAAACTAATAGACAATTAGTTCAACAGTAAATGAAGAATCAGATGTCCTTGACATTAACTGCAGGCATTTTTCCTTATTCATGGATTACCAGAAGACTGACCTGGAGACCAGAATGCTCACTTAGCTGCAAAGTACAAATTCCCCAATTTCATAGGCCAAATATACACATTTGCACACACCATTCCTTCAGCAACAGATCTAGATCACAAACACAAAAGCTTTTACCTGCCTGTCTCACAGGCTATGGAATGCAATCCTCTCTCTTGTAAATCAAATAATACTGGAGTTGTGTGAGATGTTCTCTCTTTTGCCAGTCTCATTAGAACTACAACTTCACCCACTAGTCATACCAATAATTCTGCTCTCAGCAAAGAATTAACTGGCAACTGAGTTGAAACAAATCTGATCTTGTTCTGTTCTTACCAGTTTTCAGAACAGCAGATAAACAGTTTCTCATTTTTCAAAGTCAAATTAATTGAACACTGACAAACCCCACCATCAGTCTTTATGATAAGAGTTAACCACAAAAGGAAGTCTGATGTTTCTGTAAGTGCAGAATACAGTCAGAAAATCATAGAATGGCCTGGGTTGGAAGCAACCTTAAAGATTGCATTCCAAACCCCCTGCCTTTCATTAGACCAGGTTGCTAAGGTCTTCATCCAACCTGGTCTTGAATACGTCCAAGGATGGGGCATCCACAACTTCTCTGGGAAACCTATTCCAGTGCCTCACCACCCTCAAAGCAAAGAATTTGCTCTAAATATCTAATCTAAACCAGCTCTCTTACAGTTTTTAAAGCTATTCCCCCTTGTACTGTCACTACTTGTGCTTGTAATAAGTCCCTCTCCATTGTGCTGGTTTTTCAAAATACACAGCATGCAAACAAACAACATCTAATTGCATGTTTAGAAGTCAAGAACAATTATTTAATTGGCCTGTCTTTACCATCAGTCTTTTTCTAACTAACCGTGTTGTAAGCTCTTTGTAAGTATCAACACTGTCAAGTGCTGCAGTTTGTCAAAAAGTATGAAAGAACTGCTTAGAAATGTTACATAGACAAATCAATACTGTAGTCTCATAGCTGCCACTATTTCAGACTGCTTTGATGAAGTTACTCAGCATTATGTCAATCCCAGAAGGTACAGGTAAAAACAACAACTAGTAATTCAAGACATGCTTTTTTTATATATAGGAGATATTATTCAATTATTTCTAGCTTGCTTCAGTGATAAGCAGAAAAGAACATTTAAAAAGTTAAAAAGCTATCTTTAGTAGTGATAACCACGTTTTAGTTGTAGGCATTGATTTTTCCCCCCCTCATTTCTTTGTATAGCCAAAGCAACATTATAAGCAAGAAAAAGAAAACACACCAATTCAGTTGCCTCAGGAATACTCTGAGTCCTTCAGAGACAAAAACCTGAATATATACATCATAACCATACTGCACAACAACAGTTACTCTTTGATTCCAAATTGTTCTATTGGAAACAACATTATTTCCAGGACAGCTACTTACCAATTTTTGACTCAGGATATGGGACTCCATTAGGATCAGAATAAAAAGCTTCTAGCTCAAATGGACCTTTCCTATAGAATGTAAGTACCTTAGAAAAGGGTGCTGCATGATTTCTGCTGAAGACCTCATGAACTCTGTAATTAAGGGAAAAGTATCACTTTAAGCAGTGTATTTGATCTGGAAGGTTTTGATATAGGATCAGAACTCTTTAGAGGAACATCACGTTTTGAAACATTTACCCTTCTGAACAATTCCAATAAAGATACTTCACTACTGTACTGCAAGGGAAAAGGATTTGCTGTTCTCTACTGTAATGAGAACTTGTCCTATTCCACTATTTGAGCTTGAAATAGTGTATTTTGAATCATAATTTGCACCCTTCCTCAGTCTCAAAGGGATAATTATAGCCCTGTTAATTCCTTGCTCATTTACGTTCCATGGCTCAGTTGAGAACCCTGACACCAGATTATTATTCATTCCTCAACATGACAGAAAAACAACCAGCTTTACTTCGTGTTCTACGGCATGTCCGCTGTTATGCCAGCCTGATCCTAATTTCCAACTAAGTTTTGTCTCCTAACTGTGGAAGATCTCATCTAATAACCTAGATGGGAGAAAATGAGAGCTTTACCTAGAACATGAACCCACAGGCTGCTCTCATAAGTGACACAACAATTAGGTCCTGCACCTCCACAGGAAACAGACAGAAGATAAAAAAGCTGAACTACAAAGAACATGAAAAAGGTATGAACAGATCTCTCTACAACTGTGATTTTTCTACAGGCTGAACTTGGAGCTCTTTACATCCTAGAAAACAACAGCATTTCCCACAGGCATGGTACAATTAGTAACAGATGTCAGTCATAAGAGACTGCAGCAAGAAATTACTCTTACAAATGTTAAATTTTTGCTAGGTGTTAAATTCCTCCTGCAGTCAGATAAATAACATCCATATAAGTTCACAATATTTCCTATAGTACCTAATATTACTAATAAATCAAGAATCTTAGCTGTAAGGCACACCTTGAGTGAAAAACAAAAAGCCAGAAGGCAAAGTGGAATCAGGACCCAAGGACTGATCTAATTTTATATTCCTAATCCTGACAACCAGATAAAGGCAAGACAAGACACTAGTTGGTAGCTCTCTCACTTACTTTTAAAAAATATTTATATTTTTACAAATGAGGAATTACAGTTCAAATTTCAACCTGTGTCTTTACAATCTTCCCTGTCAACCATCTCTGGTACATGGCCTATGGGTTTTCTACATGAGAATGCCAAAATCCTAGTTTAAATGCAAGCAAGAACACAACCCCTGGACTATGAACGTCAAAAGCTTCATGGAATGATAGTCTGAGCTACCTACCCTTCAGTGTCCTCTGCTTCTGTGTTCCACAGCAGAGATATTGGAAAAGGTGTAGCATCTGTCACAGAAAATTCTCTCACTTTAAAAGCTGGAGAAAGAATGGCACACTGAAAAAATAATAATTAAAAAAAGCTTGCATTAAAGCTGGTTAAGTCCTCTATTCCAATACCCAAGAGAGCAAAACATTTTCAACAAGTGAGAACTGTATTGATTAGGCAGAACTATTTCAATACTCAATTTCAGTGCAGCATGAGAAGAGAAATCTCACACACAAGTGTTTATGTGCTGTGTTAGTAGGCCTTTTGCAGCTTGTGAGTAAAGGTAACACTAAGAAAATAGCAGGACTATAAAAAAGGGAAATGCTGCAGTGCTTAGTCCTAGAAGAAGTGTTTATCTAAAGGGTCCTGCTTCTTTCCCTGAACATAACTGATTGCTGGCAATGGGAAGATGTCAGTGAGATGGAATAAAGAAACGAGTCAAAGAGAAGAGGGTGAAATAAGACAAGAAGTTAAAGGAGAAAAGGAAGAACACACAATGAGTGGTTTGCTTGTAAAATATAGCTGGAAACAGTAAAAATGGGAGGGAGACAGAATAAAGCCTGTTTCACATTGCTGGCAAGGCTGAGACCAGGAAAGTCAAACTTGCAGTAGTTTGGGCTCTCCATAGATACTTTTACTCAACAAGGTATAAGGAGTATCTTTCAGCTTGAAAACAACTTAAAGTTTTGGCATTAAAGATCCCTAGATCGTGTTCTTCTGAAGAGCAGAGTGGGCTCCTTCCAGAATGCATCCTGCAATGGAGTACTGCACCAGAGAGGAGTACTCTGGACATTTTAAACAGTACAGTCCCATAAAAAGACCTAGTGAACACGCATGTTCCCTTGAGTACTTTAAAATGGACCACTTCTACAATTTTTCGTAACTGCTTGACTAATTCTTCATGGAAGAAATACATCTTTTAATTTCATCTAGTGTTGCCAGTACTATACCTGCAGAGCACAGCCCCTAGCTATGGCTTCATCTGCATTCAGGGTTGTACTGACATCCTTGCCAAAGAATTTAGCAATCCTCTCTTTGACAGCAGGAATACGGGTTGCTCCTCCCACAATCTCTACAGCATTTACATCTTCCACTTTCAGCTGTGTTTGTTCCATTAATGAAAGCAGAGGCATTTCTATCCTTTGCAGCAGGTCAGCACACAATTCTTCAAACTGTGACCTAAGGAAAAAAAATGGAATTAACTAAAGAATGCCTGTCCCATAAGAACCTTGCCTGGTATTTGTTTCCAAACTGATGCTGACCAGGTTGGTTAACTACACTGCAGAGAGACCTAAAGCTAAACTCCTGTGAGTAGGCCAAAGTGGCAACCATAGACAAGGTAGTACACAAACACCTGCTTTCAAATTTTCCTAAGCCACTATCACCGTAGTTAAATAAGATAAGGGATTTGTTTGAGCAGCTATTAATGTATTTGCCTCAGAGCAGAGGTTACAGATAAGAAATCAGAAAATGCTGACACTCCCTTTATAATGAAAAACTGTTGCCTAAGTACTGGAAGAAAAAACCCGCCACTCTTAGCAGTAGCTACAGAACTAACAAATGAAGCCACGCCTGTGAACATGTGCAAGAGAGAGACTTCATTTACACTTGGACCATAATCAAGTCATCACCCATAAGCACTGTTTCTGCCCTCCATTTCTCTACCAATATCCACAGGACACTAAGAAGAAGAAAAAAAGAAACAAAGCTTAAATTGTTGCTATCTTAAGAGAGTATGGCATTTAGGTTACCTAAAATATGCAGAAGGTCAAAATATGCAACCAACCCTCTGGTTTGCAAGCATAAACCTATGGTTTTAAGAACATATTCTATAAAAAGAATCTAATCTTCTTCTGCATGCTTTATTGCACTGAAACATTACCCAAGTAGCTGAACATCACATTTCCCAGCCTTAGCTATTCTAGCATTACAAAATGCCACAGCTATTCGGCACTTACACTTTATTTTAGCACATAAGGCTTCCTTCAAACACTGAAAGAAACACTTGTTTAAAAAAATGGCCACTAAAGCAAATGCCTGTCTTGTACAGAACCCACCTGTTCATTTTTCCAGATACATCAGTATCATTCATGAAACACTCAATATTTAGGGGAATGTCTGTGCTATTTGAACTCATTAGTTTCTTCAGTTTCTCACATTCCTGATACAGACGAAGAAGAGCCCGAACTTTCGTTTTTGGATCTAGTTTGTACTTTGATTTTATTTCTGCACAAAAGTAATCTACCAGCTTTCCATCGAAGTTTCTGCCACCGAGGAAAGGGTCAAATGCTGTGCCAAGCACCTGGTTTGAAAGAACACTATTTAGTCTAACATTAATAAAATCAAAGGCAATAGCAGTCTTCCAATATCAGCAAGTCCTTGCTTCAAAATAATGTTAGAGACAGGTCAGCCTACCTTCCAATGCACAACCACACCAGCTAAAAATTGATCTTCACTTTTACAGAGGAAATAAGACTAAGTAGCTAAGTGACAATCCTAAGTATTCAAAATTTTCATCCATACACACACATTCAGATAAAGCAAAATAAATTACAGCACTAGTATTATGTATCTTATATTTGTGTATTGCAAGAAATTTACAGCCTGTTTGAAACAATTTTAATGAAGTGAAGGACACTGATGAAAACCTTTGCCTTTTGACTCATTGCCACATTCCATGCATTAAATTATTTCAGAATTTAAAATAGAAGGCAGATTGGCAGGCTATTTTAGTCTAATTGCTGGTAAACCTTTTTATTTCCATTTAATCTTACTACCTTCAGTTTACTCTTGTTGAATGCACAGGCTGATACTTGAAATGCAGAATGTCCCATATCAACAAACACAACTATCCGTGGCTTCTCTTCAGGAGCTGGAAGGTCTTGTTTATAAATTCCATAATTCAGAGCCACTGCAAAAGAAGTGTCAGATATTATCCACACAATCTCTAGTTTCCAGGGGCATACCACAACATCCCTGTGAGCATTAAGCTGTAAGATCAAAAGCATAAAGACAAATCCAGACATACAGCTGTGCAAGGTATATTATCTTCATGGAAGCTTTGTTCCAATAATCTAAGCTGTAGAACCTGAAAAGCAGAACACACTCCCTTAGTCATATATATGCTCCCTAAGCATTTGTTTGGGGTTTTTGGTTTTTGTGGGGTTTTTTTTGCCTGGCAAAGTAATCAAAAACACAGAACATCTTAACATGAAAACCCAAATCCAGATTTGTATTTCCAGTGAGTATCTTCCAAGCTGGGAAGTTTTGTCTGAGAGTCGTATAAATGGTCAGCAGAGCCACGTGTCTGTTTAAAATCCTGACTATACTGAAACAAAGCCTTGGAAGTTATGAGGTGTTGATGTTTAATCAGTGAAATTCCGATAGGAGTGTCTAAACTGTGCATCTGGGCAGTACACTAAATGAACAAGTAGTCCAGGCACATGTAGTGACTCCTAAGCAAGTGCTCAGGGAGAAAATTATCAATGGAGCTTGATCTCATCTACCCCTTCACAATGAAGGCATTAAACCAAGAAAAGAACAGTGAGTTTTACAAGTATTTATGTCTCATATTTGTCTTTTCAAGTCAGTCCTTTTTCTTAAAGTAATTAAATGCACCCTCTATCCCACCTGTCAATTGCAGGAACAGCTGCTATTTTATCCTACTTACCTGCTGTCATGTCATTCATTAATCTAAGACAATTTAGACCAACAATTTGAGCTGCATCCAGGAGGGACCTCCTTTCAGCATCCGTGAAAAATGACGGAACCTGAAGAAAAAGTAGGTGAGAATACAAAGTTATTTCCAAAAAATGAGACACTACACTATTTATTTTAAAGTATTAATTTAAAAATTGTATCTATTCCTTCTCTTTGAGGAAGATACTGACTGCAAGCCTCTAAAATGTAACTTCCATACTGAACTGACACTTTAAATTTTCTAGTCAGAGATGGAATTAAACCAGCATCAGCTAGTTTACATGAGCACACACTAGCAAGAAACAAATGAGTTATATGTATACAAATGCTAATAACAGTAAGTGCTGGCCCAAAATGTGAAACTGGGTATTATGAAGACAGTGACATGGAATACCTTAATCAGAACTAGCAGGTAGACTCAGGCCCAAAAAAGGAAAGAGGGAACTAAAAGCATACAGCAATACTACAGATGTCAGAGATGCAAAGAAATAAGGGATAACAAATGAAGAGAATCTATTTTGGCGGAAATTACTTTGGGCAAGAAATGCTAAGAAATTCTGAAGGAATATGCTGCTGAAAGTTTCCTATTTTCAGATCTCTAGAATTGGCACTGGACAGTGCCTTCTGATGTCCCCCCTTCCAGGGACACATGAAGAACTAGCTTTCCAGGTTCAACTGGAGAATCAACATTTCTAATAATAACAGAGCTAAATATTCCTAGATGCAACATGAGACAGACTTGTTCAGAGTCATTGAGAACAGAGAGAGGCAGGTGTTATTTTATTCTGGGGCTTTGCAATGGAATGACTGATCTTGATCTGAGGTCATTTTCTGTGCAGTCACAACAGTGAAGGAAACAAAACAAAGTTTGCTGAAAGGATGAAGATAAACAGGACAGAAACTCAAACTTTCAGCTGACAGGGGGCAAATCTTCATAAACAAAGGAAATTGTTCAAAGTTATAAAATTGTTTTAAATCCAAGAAAAACCACAAACATATGTATTTACTTCAATGAGTAATTAGTATGCTTAGTCATGAAAGCAAGCTGTTTCAGAAGGATTTATACCTGGATCCAGAAACATTTTGGGTCCAAAGGTCCAGACATTTCCAAGAGAATGAGTTCATGAAGCTAGTCAGGGTCTGGAATATGGCAGCAGCCCTAGGATTTCTTTAAGTCAGAAGCTCTAAACCTAGTTTGGATTAATGCCTTTGTAAGTACTTAGCAGAGTTCTCTTTCACTTTGCATGAATAGAAACAAAATGCACTCAATAGCTGAAGTTAAAAGACATAATGTTCCTGTGCACTACAATTACTTACAGAAATAACACAGTCTGTTACTGGCTTTTTCAGGTTACTCTCTGCAGTCTCCTTCAATTTAGTCAATAGCATAGCTGAAATCTGTTCCACACTGAAGATGTGCTCCTCATCCATGTACATGACCTGGATAGAATAGGTAAAATAATTCCATTAGTTCAGCTGAAGGAAAATTACATACATTTAATGTTCTTTGATACACTGCTGGCTAATAGTCTATGAATCACGACATGCTTCATTATTTCATTATAGAACTTTGGCTTACAATTTAATTTCCCAGCTGAGTGTTTATAGAAACAATAATTCCATTCTGTTTTAAAACATCAAGAACTGTATCAACTCCACAGATTAAGGAAATGGCCAAATATGACACAAGTTTAAAATGTGGCACACCATTAAGTAAAAATAGCCATCATTTTTCAAACTGATGCCAAATGCAAAAAATGTACAGAAGTACTTGCTGTGCATTTTTCCTTGGTACTTTTATCCTTCTGCTCAAATATGTGAGGTGTCTCTGAAAGGAAGAACTGTGCAACAACAGTTCACCTGTGCACATGAAACAACTAAAAGCTTAAGATAAAGCTTAGCAAAAAGTTTATTTATTGCTCTCTTAGCAAAAATTATTCTTGAAGCACCATTTTTATCATGCAATAGAATACATGACAATGATGAAGTGAAGTAATATGTTACAGCTGATGCTTGAAAGTAACACTTCTCTTTTATTCACTTAGTATGGTTTGGGGGAAAGTGAGGTATTTCGGTTTCATTAGAAAAATTGTTCTCTGAACCTCCCAGTCTTAGTGAATTTTACTGAATCAATTATTAAAACTTTCTAACCACACTTAAATAGAAATAAATACTAATTTGTTTTCCAATCAGCCTAAGGAAAAAAAAAAAGGAAAAATACCAAATAGTAGAGTTCTCCCAACACTAGATTCTCATATAGTACAAGACTCCTACACACACCGATTAAAGGAAATCAGTAATTTCTGTCTGAATTTATCTGTTAACCTCACAAACCAAAAAGAGCAAAAGAAAGAGCATCTTCCCTTTTTTTCTGTGATCTATGCACTACTTAGAACTGATCAATACTGACGTTATGAGGGACCAGTTCAAGCCAAAGTCTCCAACAGTGAAGCAACGCTGATTTTTATGCCAGCCAGACTTCATTATTGGCAATTGTACATATTTCTGTAAATGGACACAATGCTATTAACGGCACCTATTCTATGAAAAGCTGACATTTTATCAGTGAAGTCCTTGAAATGTAAGCAAGAGCCAAACCTGCAATGTGGTAGGAGCTGGTTTTGAACACCTTTTTGCTAGTAGCTGACTCCAGGCAGTCCACTAAAGACACACTTGCCACTCACTTAAGGCAATCATTCTAAAGAGGAGTTCTGACTATTTTCTAAAGCATTTGTAAAACACCTAGTAAGTCTGCTGCAATGCATTCCACACAAGTGGCAGAAAGTCATACTTTGAAGTAAAGCCATACAACCTTGTAATTATCTTAGCAGTTTTTCTGCCAGTGTGTTTGAGCTAGATGTGCAATTTGCCAACGGGGAAACTTGCATTTCAGCAATTATTTGTAAATGAACCTTAATTTGTAGGTTAACATCCACTATTTAAAGATAAAACTGTCTATTTGTAGAAGAGCTCTTCTTTAACAGAAAGATTAAAACAACCTACCTTTAGGGTAATTAAAAGAAACCCATATTTTCATGACTAGGTGCTGAAATGTAAGACTCCAGATTCAGCTATACAACCCAGCAAGATACACTGTAGATTTACCTTCACTCCAACTCCACCATTCTTCATGGGAACCAAATCATAGCTCAACTTTTCTTTTTCCTTCTGAACAAAAGGATCGTTAAATGCACGGCCATGGAATCTCTTGAAGTTAGATACAGTGTTGTGGGCATGAGTAATTTGCTGTAAAGAAAAACGGGATAGTTAGAAATCCACTCTTAATCAGCCTGCAATGTTTAGTGCTGCTCTGTAGGCCCCCAAGCACAGGTCAAGTTTTAAGACTACTGCTCACTCCCTTGTCACAGCTTTATTTAACACTGGTAATTACTGTCTGGTACTTTTTATCAGCTCATTAATAACTTACACACAGACTTCCAGATCATTACTTACTAAGGATTATAAAACTATCTATCTCTGAAACCTTGAGACAACTTGGTGAACCATAACATGATCACCAGAGTCTACTACTTTAGTCAACTAATTTAGAATGACAGAACCGTTTAAGTTGGAAAAGGCCTTTCAGATCAAGTCCAGCTATTTACCTAACACAGCCAAGTCCACCAATGTCCCCAAAAGCCACATCCACACATCTTTTACATACCTCCCAGGACAGTGACTCCACCACTTCCCTGGGCAGCCTGTTCAGATGTTTACAAACCATTTGGTGAAAAAAATCTTTTCCTAACAGCCAATCTCAACTTCTCCTGGTACAATTTTGTGCCCCTTTTAGGTTATTATAGAAAGTGATAAGGGCACACCTGAGCTTCCTTTTCTCCAGGCTAAACACCTCCAACTCCCTCAGCTGCTCCTCATCAGACTTGCACTCCAGACCCTTCCCCAGCTCCATTGTCCTTTTTTGGATTCACTCCAGCACTTCAGCATCCTCCTTGTAGTGAGGGGCCCAGAACTGAACCCAGGATCTGAGGTGTGGCCTCACCAGTGCTGAGTACAGGAGCACAATCAGTGCCCTGCTCCTGCTGGCCACACTACTGCTGATAAAGGCAAGGACACCATTGGCCTTCTTGGCCACCTGGGCACAGCAGGCTCATGTTCAACCACTGTCAAACAGCACTTCCAGGTCTTTTTCCACCAGGCAGCTTCCCAGCCACTCTGCTCCCACCATGTAGTGTTAGATGAGGTTGTTGTGACTCAAGTGCAGGACACTGCATCTGTTAAACCTCACACAGTGGCTCTCAAACCCTTCAATCCAGCCTGTTGACACCCTTTTGTAAAGCCATCTTGCCCTCCAGCAGATCAACACTTCAGTCCAACATGGCCTTACCTCCAAACTGACTAAAGGTGCATTTGATCCCCTTTTCCAGATCATTGACTGAAATATCAGATAGGGCTGGCCCCCAGTACTGAGCCTTGGGGAACACCATTGGTGATATGCTGGCAGCTAGATTTAACTCCATTCACCATAACTGATGGTGAATGGAGCCAGTTTTTAGCCAGGTAGGAGTAACACCCCAGTTGTGCCAGTCATCCCCCCCTCCCCCGCCATGCTGCCACAATGGCAACTGTGTCAGAGTTTTACTGTTGCACAATGGTGTCCAGCTCCTCCTCTTTATTGCCTGTGCTGCAGGCATTGATGCCTGGGGGCATGCACTTCAGCTGGGCTATTGATCCTGCCCCTTTTTGCAGAGAAGAAGCCCTAGTTCCTATGAGATCATTCTCAGGAGCTTCCACAGTTTTTAAACAATATCAATAATAACCCTTGTGTCACTGCTGCTGCATGGATCTCCATCCCATCTCCACCAAGGCAGCAGGGTGAAGGACCTCACTAGAAGGACCTCACTCTCTCTCAAACACTGCTGTGGTGCCCCCTAGGCTTATCTCTAGCAAACTTGGTTGTATGTCTTTCCCCCTCTAAATCTGGTTTAAAACTCTCAGCGATCCCTCCTAGCTCCTGTGCAAAGATCCTTTTCCCCCTCTGAGACAGGTGTACCCTGCTTCAGAGGTGTACCCTGCTAGCAGTCCTGCTGTCATGTAAACTGACCCATGGTCAAAACCCCCAAATTCTGCCAATGGCGCCAGGCTCAGATATTGGTCTGCTGGCTCTTCCTGTTTCCTCCTTCATTTCCTGCCACTGGAAGGATAGAGAACACACAATAGCACTACTTGTGCTCCTGATCCCTTAAGCAGTCATTACAAGGCCCTGAAATCTCTTCTCATTGCCTTTGGACATCCTGGGGCAACCTCATCACTGCCAACCTGAGAAACCAATAATAGATAATTATCTGACAGCCATACCAGGGTAGGAATTTGGACCCCAGAGAGGCAGCAGACTTTCCCAAGAAGTGGTTCCTGCCAGCATATTGGGCCTTCTGCTCCCTTCCAAAGGGAGTCTCCCTTTCTTCAGGGAAGCAGTTTTGACACAGGCCAACTTAACCTTGGTGACAGATTGCTCCCTTTTCCTTCAAGTCACTGATTTCCAGCAGGTGGAAGAAAGAGAAAGGAATCCTCTGTGTGTCAGGTTTGCCTCCCAGGGATGTCCCAGGGAAGGCAGGGTGCAATTCCACTATATCATCTCTCTCTCTCTCACACTCCCTGGTAGTCCTCAACCTGTTCACCTCCTGCCAGAGTTCTGTCAGTAGGTGGAAGAGTACCTGGGCACAATCCCACAACTGTGCTCACAGATGCCACCCACTACTGCTATTGAGAGCAGGGCTCACCCTGCAGGTGCCACCCAGTAGTGGCAGCGTGTCCCTGCCCGAGCTGTCTGGGCAGCTGTGCCAGCCGTGCCGGGTGTGGAGCTGAGCGAGGCCGTGGCTTTCTGCCAGGTGGATGCCACTGCTCCCTGGCTGGGCTGGCACTGCCTCAGCACCCTTCCTGTGCACTGCTGTGCCACACCCTGCTCACGAGGGCTCCCTAAGGGCTCGTTTTATATTTGGGGGAAACCGCTGGTGTTGCTCCTGGCCCCACCTAGGTCCCATCAGCCACTGCCACTCAAGCTGCAGGCTTCTGGCAGCTCTTGTCTCCCCATGACACTCCCCCAGTTCAGGAACCCCCCCTCTGCATTGCACTGGAGCACTCTGCTGCTCATTGTGCTGGCAACCAGAGCCACTCACCTTGCACCTCACTTCTGTCCCCTTGGATGACAGAACATAGACCAAATTCAAACGTTTAAAGATTGCAACTACATATGAAACTGGCTTCTCTGTCTGCAAGTTGGCCCTCCAACCCAAGCCACACCACCTCCACTTTAAACATTATTACATTAAATGCAAGCAAGGGCTTTCCTAGTTACTAAGTGTCAAGCTTAAGTGTTCCAATACATTTCAATACTTTTCTCTCCCTGTGCTACTTTGAAATCACATCATTTCCTTGTTCACACTCACCTAGCAGCAACTCAAAATCCCGCATTAGACCAAAGAAGAATACAGTGCACAGACAACTTGGAACTTATTTTGCTAACATCAGCTTGAACTATGTGCTAAACTACAATGCAAGCTCCCCAGAGCAAGCGACATAAAAAAGCATTCGTTATCAGAAATGCAAAGCACAACAGAAACCAGACAACTAGAGCAGCCTAAGAGATAATGCAAGTATCTCAGAGTAGACTTAATTCTATTTTATTAGAGAGAAATGATGAAACTGTGTTATTATCTACAGAATAGATTTAGGCAGGCACCAAGAGACCGCATGATAGCAACTCAAATGCTGACCACACCAAGGAATATTTCTAGCATTCACTACCCTCAAAGAAAAGCATCAATCCTGGTTGCATTAAAAATTTTCCACCATGAAATAGAAGAATTTGAGCTACATCCTTATTAAAAAACTACTCAACTAGGACAGTTCTCCTACAGAAAAGCTCCCTGACAAAAAAAAGGAGGCCATACTCCCGCTAACAAACAGTAACTTTCAGACAGCTGTGTCTATGGAAAGATGTCACACTTGGACTGCCTGCTGAGAATCATCCTTGGTTTATTCTAATCACCAAACAGTGCTCAGCAATTAATAGTACGAGCACAAGTTAACACAGGCCAAAAAACATGCCAGGAGCTATTCCAGCACTTAAATGTGATGGAGTAGTTAGGTTCCTGTGTCGAAGATTGTTGCCCAGCATGGTTTTATTTATTTGTATAGCCACAACTTCAGAGTGCTTGAATGCTACGTATTTCACAGCTGTATGGCTGAAGAACGTAGCAGCAGGAATTATTACCATGTAGTGGGTAGAGAAGCGCAAACACTCTGGCAGCTTTTATGGCCTAATTTAGAATTAACCTCAAAGCCTTTTCTAAGAGAACAATCTTAAGATATTTTTAGAGTAATTGTATGCCATTAGGTCTGTAGCATGTTTTAATATCTTCCTGCTTAGTCACAATTAAGAAAGCTGGGAATTATGATCTCTTAACTAATGTACTGTTCCCATCTCCAGTGCTGCCACACTTACCTAAAGGTTACAGAAATTCGCTGAAAATCTGCTCCAGCAACAATTTCTCAAATATTAAAGACAGCATCTTTGAGTATTTTGACCTCTCTCTTAAAATCACACTGTAGAAGTCACCAATCAAAACCTCTTTTTATTTTATGGGATTTTTTTAGTTTTTTGCTTTTTATTTTTCAAATGGAAACAGCCATTGTACTCCTTGATTTAAGTAGCTACTACACCTGAAGACACCAAAAATGTAACTCTCAGTAGTCCATGTCAGGAAACTTCCACATTTACAAAAGAAACACAATTCACATCTCGGGTCATCAGCCAAACTGGACCACTTACAACTACAAAAATAAATGATCTTTCATCTTTTATCATTTAAAGTATTACATTCTTTTTTCCTGGCAAAAATATTTAGCTTCAACTTCTAGGAGAGCCAAGCATGAAACACTCAATCAAGTAACATCAAACAGGTTAGTCTGACAGTAACTGAAGTCACAGGTGTTCATCACTGCAAATACACACTTGTAAATGCAATCTAAGAGAAACTGCCTCACTTGCAGCTTACTTGATGTTTTCCACAGCACCTACCGGAACAATCTAACAATACTGAAACATGCTTGAGAGTACATTGGGTTCGGATCATTTCCCATTTTGAGTAACAATTCATTTTTGCACACTAATGAATCATACTAGTTTCTGACTTGCAACAATGTCAGCAGTCAACTCAGCAATGCTGAAATAAAATTTAAGAAAAAACCACAAACACATGTATTTTCTTCATTACTCCAAATGCTAACATGTAACTGAATGTGCATGTGCTTGTTAACATGTAAAGTACTCGTATTGCCTCGGCTATTCAAAATTAAGAGGAATGCTATTACAGTGGAATAAAGTCTCCTTCAGTGCTCTCTCCATGGAAACCCACTGCAGTCCTTTTGCTACATGACAGAGATGCACAGGCCAGCTGAGGCTGCATGCTTGATCTCCCAGCAGCAGTTATGTAACAGCACACAATACTTAAGGATTTTTTTAATCATTACAGTTTGTTATTCTGCGACTTGTTGGAATCAAGTTCTCCTTCTAAACTGAAAATACTATTTTAACAAAGAACACAACCAATCTTTCAAAGCACATTAAAAAAAAAAACAAAAAACCACACACAAAAAACCAAAATAAGGACTTGCACCTTCAAAATCAGAGCATTTAATTTCAGCAACTCCAAAGGTAGTAAGGTACCCTAAATAGCTTTAAAAATCTGAGCCAAACCTCTCCCCTTACATCTAATTTTAAGAAATTATATACAGAATTTAAAATGTTTTCCTTCAAGTACAAGGAATATACAATCATTAGGAAAAGATACCCAGTGACCTTAACTTGTCAGAATAGAAACATATTCAACTGGAAAGTATTACATTAATGAAAGAGAGAGCAGAAGCATTCTAGCAAAAACATCCTACATTTCCCCAAAGAAAGCATGGCAGCATAGTGCAGCATTTCTAAAATAAAAGACTCAACAAGAAACTGAGGCTGTTTGGCTTTAAACACACAGCCAACTCTCTTTACACACACTGGTACTTCAACAGTTTGCAGCAGGAAATGACCTACCTGGTTTTTAGCCGCGACACCAATAGCTCTGTTTTTGGATCCAAATGAAACCACCGACCTGGAAAGAACAACAGGCTAATTAACTCGGTCCTGACAACACACACGATTGAGAACTGTCACGGATTCATTTTCTACTACTGCAGATAAAACATCTAAGTCTTTCCGTCAAAGTGTCATTCTTTGAGTTTACAATAAAAAAACTACAAGAACACTTTTATCCGTCTTAAAGCCTTGGCTCGAGTCCAGGACTTTTCACAACGGCTTATCCAAACGGTAAAACAGGATGATCGCAATTCACAGCCGGACTACACCCTACCCGTCTGTGCGTGGCTGCTTCCAACTTGTCGACTAACTCCTGCTTGGAGCCAGAGGCTTTCTATATCTAACCTCTGACTAAAGGAGGGCTGCCCTGGAGCAGCTGGCAAAGCCCATCCTACGCAGCACGCGTGGGAGCGTGTTCGCCCGTGTCCCACTTAACCCGGGCTGCCCCCACGGGATCCTCCTGGCCGCTCCCGGCGCTCCCAGCCCGCCGCAGCACGACCCGAGCGGGCTCCGCACAGCCCCGCATCCCCAGGGCACTGCCTGCGGGACGAGCTCCGGCTGCGGGGCAGGGAACGGGTCGGGACCGGGACAAGGGGAACAGAGAGGGTCGGGACCGGGGAGCGGGCGGGGGGGAACAAAGCGGGTGGGGACCGGGGCGGGGGGCACAGAGCGGGTCAGGGTTTCGGGGAGTACAGCGGGAGCCAGCGGCTAAGGGGATCGGGGCACACAGTGGGTTGGGGTGGGAAGGGGAGCACGGGGGCACACAGCGGGTCGGAGGGACACACAGCGGGCTCCCGCCCGGCCCCGCCATCCTGTACCTACCCCCGGCAGCCCCCGGAGGCGGCGAGTGCCGGGGAACGCGCTGGCCCCGCACAGCGGGAACCCCCCCACGCCCCATCGCGAAACTTCCAGCACCTTCTCCACGGCGGGCGCTCCGCCGGGCACGGACCGTCCCCCGCCCGCCAGCCCCCCCCACTCACGGCGTGCATCGGTCGCTGAACTCGTTGGCGACGGTCTCGATGCCGCCGGCCCGCGCCACGGCAATGTAGCAGCTCTGGAAGCCCAAATCAAAGCCCACCACGGCCATGGCCCCGGCGCCAGAGGGAGGCCCCCGCTCTGCCCGGCTCGCTCCCGGTGCTGCTGCGGCCGCCGGTCCCCGTAGCGTGCGCGGGCGGGCGGACGGGGAGGGGACACAGCGGCGCCGCCGCCGCTTTAAATATGACAATGAGGCGAAGTTTCCAGAAACTGCGGCAGCCACTCACCGGCTCCACGTGCGGCTTCCGCTTCCGCCCTCGGCCGCCTTCTCGAACAATTCCGGCCAATCGGCGGCGCCGGGCGCGGTGATGTATGCCGTTCCCACGGCGACCGCGGACGCCGCCGGCCCAGCGCGGGGCGGGGCCAGGCGCGCGGGGCGGGGCGGGGCGGGGCGGAGGAGGCGGCGGGGGCCGGGAGAGGCGGGGGCCGGGAAAAGCGGAGTCTCCGCGGCCCGGAATGTGCGGGAGAGGGCGAGATGAGCCGCTCTCCCTGTCCATGTTCCCACTTTAATGCACTGGGCAACCTCTCTAGAGCTCTTTGTCACGTTGTCGTAGGTATCTCCCTCCTGCGCTGGCAGGCGGAATATGCTAATTCTACGCATCACTGGCTCTCTGCAGAGGGCTTTTGTCTCGGTGTGCCACAATCCATTATAATATAAATGTCCTGTTGCCCCCTAGCAGTCTAACTCTAGCCTTTTGTGCAGGACTGCATCCCTGTTAGAAGAAGCCTTAACCTTCTGCATTCCATATGGAGGTGTGGTGGGTGCACAGACCCTCATTTCAGTTGTCAGCAGTACATCCTTCACAGAATCAATTCTTTTGGAAAAAAACTCTGTGATCATCGAGTCCAACATGTAACAGAACCATAACAACCAGACCTTGGTACCGAGTGCCTCATCCAGACTTTCCTTAAACACCTCCAGGGACAGTGAGTCCACCACCTCCCGGGGCAGCCCATTCCAATATGTAATTGCCCTTTCTGTGCAGAAATTCCTCCTAATGTTCAGCCCCATACCCCCCAGGCACAATTTAAAACTATGTATCCTCTGCATGTTAGGTGCTGCCTTTCAGGCCCTGGCAGTTACAAAGGGCAGAGAGAGATGATAGTCCTGAAGAGGATCAATGGAAGAGGAAAGATATTTCCACCCCCACCCCCAACACCCCTTTTTAGGAACTGTGATTCAGCAATTTCTGATAAAGCTTTGCTTCAGTGTTGAGTAGCATTCAGCTCTGCTGGATTGTGACCCCTCTTGGGGGTGTATGGGGAGGATTTGGTCTCCTAAAATAGTGTTTGCCTGTTTCAGAGGAGACACAGGGCTGAAAAATTCAGGAGACCAGCATGACTAGCTAAGGATGCAGCTTCTAACTTCATAACGAGCTGATAGGCTGGCCTGATAGATGTGTGTGTGTGAGCTGGTGAAGTTTCATGTCCTTACTTGACGTGGTAAATATTCGTGGTAATGTATTTCCAGCTTTGAATGAGGAGACAGACTTCATCAAAGTATTTAGCTGCTTAAATACCCTGATACAGAAATGCTTAAAGTACTTAAGCGGCCTTCATGAGCATCCAAAGTCCTTGTATCCTAGATAACACTTCTGTAGAATTTGAATGTTAAAAGCCAGTCTTTGAATTGATCAGTTCGCCTGTATGTCAGCTGTCACCCTACCTGACAAGAAGTAGGGTACCTAGCATTTTCCATGATTGTTTAGGAATTCCTGTTCTGGCAAATTATGGACATGCAGCGTGTCTGGTGGTTAAAGTGTTGCCATAAATGATAAAAGTAGATACCAAACATTCTTTCCGCTTTTTCTCTTTTGTTACAAACTGTTTATCCTTGAATAGAAAAAGAAGAAAACTTGACTGTTTGCCCAGATTTGCAGCTGCTCTCTAAAGGGAGGAAAAGATCAGCAGCGAATTTGGAAGTTACTCTGCTGGCACCATCTCTGATGGTGCAGTGCAGTGGTTGAGTTATGCCTTCAATGAACTGGAATCCCAGTATAGGAATAAAGTTTATTTTTACTCAGCCTAGAGCAGAAGCACATATTGGGAGTGACTCGCTATGCGTTCCCACTGTGGAACTGTAAATGGTGTTGAGGAGGAGTAGAGAGGAGATAAGAACTGCTGAGGGAGGTAAAATTGGTAAGGTGCTGCTAGAGATGGTTCCTACCTCTGGGCCTGGGGCAGCTGAGGCCACAGTGAGGGCTGTTCTGAAAGGACAGGCCAGTGCTGCATGATGCCAGCAGACCTGCAGGCTGGAAACCCTGTGGCTGTGAGCACAGCCCGCTGCCAGCAGGAAGTGCTTGGTGCAGGGATAAGTTTGAATGTTATGGTGTGAATAAGAACCCCCTGTTTTTCATCACCGATGAGAGCCAAGAAATACAGGATCAAAGAGGCATCAAGAAATGACTCGACATTGGCTGGCTGAGGTTAACACACTGATGGGGCCTGGCAGTGAGAACACGTGCATCTGTCTGCCTAGACTGATGCTTTGGATAAAGCCAGCAGCACTGGAATCCTTAAAACCATGATTTACCAAGGGCTGTAGAAATGAGATGATAAGCTTTATTTCAAAAGTCTAAGAAAATATTCTGAAAAGTTTGGTTCTTTCTGCCAGCAATGTGGAGACTGTGTGGGTCTTCCTTCTAAACAAGAGACAGGAAGGGTTACATATGGACAGTCCACCCTCTTGTAGGGGTGGCTGGGGAAACACTGTAACCTCTGCTGGTGTTCGTGTTGGAACACTAGCAGTTCAGAACTGAGGCTAACCAGTGTGCTGCCCTTTTTGGGTGTCACATCAGCCTTTATTGGATGTCCATGTGGACAGTAATGCTGGCCTGATGTGAAGTTTCTGTTACTGTTCTCCTTGGTCATGTAGTCTGTGATCTTAATGCTGCTGGGAAGAGCAGAGGAGAGTTCTGTTACTCCTGCTTTCTCAGTGTTCAGTGGGGTATTTGGTTCTTTAATATGGCTGCTCTGTTTTAACCTTTGTGGTTTTGAAATGCATCAACTATTGTAGTTTGTCACCAGAATATAATGACTGAGCCGTGATTTTCAAATTTTTAAGGTTGCCTTGCATATTTAGGATGAGTGTTGCTCAGTTTACCCAAATACTCTCTCTACATTGGTGTTAAACTTATGATAAATGAAGAGAGAGTTTGGTGACAAAAAGGTGCCTCTGGTGGATTTTTCCTCACCCCTCAATACATGCAAGGAGTTTAGTTCTCTAAGTGCTCTTACTACGGCACTTAATGGCTTCTGTAAACATGCCCACATTCTGACCTGGAGAAAAGATCAATCTGACCTTCTTCAGTGCAAGCAAAGCTTTAAAATGGTTGCTGATCAGGCCTTTAAAATTATTTTCATATTTGATACTGTGGCCTCTATCAGAGCATTGATAAGGGCGTTCAGAAACTGGATTTAACATGGGAACAGGAGTTACCTCATCTGTTAAACCAGTCCTAATGTTGGTAACCTGCCATGGGGAGCAGAGATAGAATGACATTAGTGTCTATACAGGGAATGTTACCATTATAAAACATGACCTCAGTCAGCTAGAGGATGGGCTAATGTCCCTGTGGAAGGCCAAGCATAGGCACTTATTCCAAATTAACATGGGAATCAATTGAGTACTTGAAATTTCTGCTGTGTTGCCAGAGGCCCAAACAGAGATCTACAGGACCTCTGCTGGGAGAGTAGAGGCAGCATTCTTTGTACATAATCTTCATATTTTAATAGAAACAGAAATCAGGAAAACCCATCCCAGTATAGGCAGGCAACCTGGAAACGTTGCCCTCCAAGTAAATAGGTCTCTGTCATTTTTCTGGGGACTTCATAGATGTTCTCACTTTCCATTTGGGGATTGAGCTGCATTCCAGCCCATGCTATTGTTCTGATCTGTTTGGAAGTTGCCCGTGCCAGCTTTACTGCAGCTGCCTCTCTGTAAATATGAGCAGTTGGCCCTTGTGATAGCACATGCTGCTCAATCAAAGCTTCTGCACTGTTTCTGTCTCTCATCATTTGAGAAGGTCTTTAATGCAACCTAATGAGATTAGGGTTCATTTGTTCTTGGGTTCACAGCTAAGTTTTTAAAGGGTAAAGAGCTTTTCAGGTCATTGCTTATTCCAAAGAAGGACTGCCATTCCTATCAAGCTGTGGTTCTCTGGAAATATGAATTAGTTCACTAGACAGCTCCAGTAGTCTCACCCTTGAGGTGCAATCTGGTACTTCAGCTCTTGCTTTCCACTGATTTTCATACCACCGTGTAACTGCTGTATGGTATTTATTTTCATGTATATAAACACTTTGTAAATCAAGTGAAAAAGAGGATTGTGTCAAGGAAAATTATACGAGTTGCCAAAAGTCTATGCAACTATGTGAGACTAGCACACGATGCTTGGATTTTCTCTTACATTTATTTTGTCTCTCCTGTATAGGAAGTGTTAATGATGATTTCTACAGTATTATCTTTGCTAATACCTCCATTCACATTCTTCTCCTGGAAAAAGAGGAAAATTGAAGAGGACATGTCACCAATGTGGTAGTGTAAGTAGCCTGAAGCATAGCAATCTATGGGCACTGCTTTCTGAGTGTTTGAAATCTGAGCTGAGCTGTTCAGAGCATCCCTACTGAGGGGAATATCCACTTGGTACAAAATGCACAGGCTCTTGGGTAAGGCAGATCAACTTAACTTGATAGATTTTTGCATGCTTCCTGATCAGAGCTTCAGCACTTGGCAAATTCTAATGAGGCTCTTTGCAGCTCTGGCCATGTGTCAGCACTTGTACACTCAGCACAGCACGGATCCAAATCCCAGAGTAACCAACAGGGTGATGGCTTTATCTTCCTCACACACTGAATAAGACTCTTAACCCAAAGAAACCTTCTTAATCTGAATACAAGGATGTTCCTTTTCTTGTGACTTTTTTCATTTTCATGCCTATTAATAGATCTGTGTTCTTATAAAACATGAGCATGCTTTATTTTCGAGGTTAACATGAATTCCTCAAAACCTGTAGCTGTGAATGTTTGCTTTGATGGCTGGGAAACTACTGTTACTGTCTGATGTTGATTAAGCATTATTTGGATTTAGAAAAGCACAAATGAAGGCTGAAATTAATGCAAAGGTGGAGAAGGTAAGTTAAAAGTTACAATGCCAAAGTTATTGTGAAATTCTTACTTTTATTCCCTTGGTGTTTTCATCCTTTCACTTAAACAACTGGACTGTCCCACTGGAAAGTGTTAAGATTTTAGAAAAAAGAACATTTACTCTTTATTTACTTTGTATTTAATAAACTTAACACAGCAAAGTAGGTATACCATAAATGCTTTAAGATCCAAAATTATGGAGATTGGGCACATTCAAATAGTACTCAACCTGGAGTGGTCATGAATCTCAAATACTCTAATTTGAGTGGTTATATGTTTATAATTCCCTCATACACTTTTCTCCTGTTGTCTAGACATGAGATGTGTTTTAACTAAGAAAATCAGACAATATGATTATGGTTGAAAACAAAATTCATATAGGCGACCAGCTGCACATCTCTAATTGGAAGAAGGAGAGAGATGGATGTTTTTTAAGTAAATATGGAACTAGACTGTATAAACTCTCCAAGGCCTAAGTGCAATTAATAAAATAAATGTACTTGTAAAAGCAGAAAGATTGCAAATCCTCTTTAGACAGTCTGGATTTAAAAAAAAAAAAAATCAGTGGGGTTTTGACTGGTTTTTGGATATAAAATGAAAGGAGCTGAATGTTATTTTTAAGTGGGGAAATGCAGAGGGCTGAAAATGAAAATAAGGGATGAGGGGAATGGAGATAAATAAGCTAAGTTATTACTAGTCGATCTGATAGCAAACCATCTGGCAATATGCTGCCAAATCATTATGTATCATTTATATGACTCAGTGCTAATTAGATGTGCATGGATTATGCAGACTTCTTGTGCTTTCAACATTGATAGAATGTTTTAAAAATATCACTTACATTATTAGTATGACATGTACTTGTTATGAATTTCTGACAGTAATCCAAGCCATTTTTTCACTAGAAAGTATCCAAAGAACTTCAAAGACTGTTCAGATTTTGACTTATTTAAAAAATAGAAACAAAAAATATACCCACCCCGATATAATATCAGGATCTTCTGTCCAGACACTAAGAAATTCATTTCTTTTGCTTTTCCAGTAACTTTCAGAAAATCTACTGACTGAGTGGTTAGCCCTGGACAGCATGAAAAGTTAAGTAAGTACATAAATATACATATACTACAGGTTACTGTAAACATGCTCAGAAAGATCAAGTAATAAAGCATCTTTTAAAAGTGTGTGTGCATTGCACTGTGTCTATAGGTACACAAATCAAACACTTTTTTCCCCAAAAAGAAATGTATGTTTGCAATTTCCCCACTTTCATTCTCATAAAGTCAACAACTGCCACAAATTGAGGACTACAAAATTCTCCTTTGAGTGTGTATAGTATCTCTATATCTATATTTAGAACCTATTAGGTATTATAAATATATGTCTATCTTAAATATGCTGCAACATAAATGTTAATAAAATGTATTCTGAGAGTTGAAAAATTTACACTGTTTTCATGTGAAAGCTATAAAAATCTATTGGATGGAAGATGAAATACAGTTCATTAAAAATGAACAGGCTGAGTGATTAACAGGTGAAATTGTTTCCTTTTCAAGGAATGTGTCAAAGGTGGTGCATCTAAAACTACAGAATTTTTTTAAAGAAAAAAAATCAATATGCTTGACAAAGAAATATTATGTGCATTTTAAAAATAAAGGCCTCTGAAGGGAGCTTGTTTATTTGTCACATGAACACAAGACTTGGTTATGAATATGATGAAAATAAGACAGTACAAACCAATACTTGCATAATGAAATAGGGAGTGCAAAGAAAGAAGTAATATTTGAAAAAATATCAGAACATTCTAGTACAGGGAAACAGACCTTAACACAATAATACTTTTTGTGATGTGAGTGCTTTAGTAAAAATGCATGACTTGCCATGTGTAGTTTTTTATTTACATTTGTAGATGATTTGGAAGAGTCGAAAAGAGCCCAAAGAGCTGGCAGAACAGAATGCTTTATAGCGTAGAACACACGCTCTGCAAAGTGGTATAAATAAACATTTATAGACTTAGAATTACACTGGAAAGAGGTATATACTCATTAAAGCATTTTTTTTAATTTCAGAAGAAGTCACATGAAATTCCTATAGTAGAGGGAGGAGGGCAAAATTCCAAACAAAAGTGGGATGTACACTTTTAACAGTAATTGTCATTAATGATTTCCTGCCGAGGTTTTCCAAGAATTTAAACTCTTTATTTATAGTTACAGGTGCCTTTCTAAAAAGTTACTGTCCTTTGAACACAGGCTAGATACATCCATTTATCAAAACTGGATTATTGTGCAAGACTTTTCATTTTAGTAGTTTAATAGTAAAGTCCCTGCACTGCTTGAAACATGCTGAAACTGATCTCTGTGAGAGGCCCTAGCTGAGAGGGCTCAAAAAGTGAGAAAATGAAATAATGAGGACCTTAGGAAAATGCTGGTAGAAGTGTTTTGACAGCTTGAATGGATTTACCTGGGCTGTACTAATATTCATTTTTCAGAGAATTCAAGCTGAAAGGAAAAAAATATTTGCCTGCTTGGAAATTTACCACATCTGTTAATCTTATGCCTGAGCCAAGCCTTCACATACAGTTATGATTACTAATAACATTACACACAGCTTGTTGAGTTTGGGGTTTTTTTTGTTCTTGGATCAATAAAGAAAAACCAATTTATGTATAACTTCTGGACATTGGGTGGCACCATTGCCTCATATAAGCCTTCACAGTGTTGGCTCTGCTCCTTTATTCCTTTAGCATAACTATATAAGGCAAGTCACAACGCAGAACTGGTTGCCTTTCTTCTCTCTCTTTTTTTTTTTTTTTTCCCTTTTTAGTTTGATTTTAAGTAATCATCCTGCTTTAAATAGTAACAGATTTTTAACCAAGATCTGATGTTGCTCAGTTTAGGGAAGTGGTGTTTTGATTTCAAGTGCTGAAATGGAAAGATATTCTGTACAGCCAAACTGCTTTCATGTGCACGTGCACCAGCCAGCCTGTGATGAAGCTGTACACTAATGCAAAAAGCAGGAATAGCACCTGTGTGGTTTATTGTCTTTAATAAAATTCAGTTTAGAACAATTTTTAAATTCAGAGCTGATTTGTGTCTGTAGCAGGTCTAATATATCAGATACCACTACCTGCTTCTTAAGCTCAAGATTCCTCTAGGTTTACTTTTAAGTTGTATTTAGGTCTTTTTAAGCGGACCTTGATCTCCTTCCTGGCAGGGACAAAAGCTTTGCTCCCAATAAGGAGACTGTTATAAAAACTTACAACAAATACACTTTTCCTTACACTGGTATGAATTTTTTTCCAGGGTTCGTTAAATTTGTTGTAGAAAGTACTCAGTAGATAACTAATAGTATTTTGTCTTGACATTAATTAAACCATCAGAGACTGCATTTTGAAAGTTTTCTGACCAGTTACACAGCAGTGACTACTGTGGAAGTAGTCCAGTAATGAGCCAGTAAAAAGAAATGCAGTTTTCCCATTAATTTTTACTTTATGACTGTGCATGTCATGGTCATTTTCTTAGGACTGGTTTTGTTTTCTGTAGAGCTGTGTAAAAACTTGGTACTGCTGTTATAACCAGTGTGCCGTGCTGCTTGATCACAAAACCTCTTTTCCAGACTCTTAACTGAGTGGGTTTGATTTAGGACTGTGTATTTTGAGGGTTTGGGCAATTTCCTAGACAATGTTGCCATCAAACTCTGAAACTTCTTTTGAGTTTTGTAGTTTCCCTGCATCATGTTGACTTGGTGTTGTTGTACTTGAATGGTTCTGTACCAGATGTGTCATTCTGTGCTTCTTTTGATCCAATTCTGTTTGACTTCCCATATCAAAAGCAGAATGAAAGAGTCCTAAGGGAGCCATTGTGGGCGGACATAATCTAAAACTGCTTTGAGGCTGTGATGAGTGCAGTTGCTCTGAAGGGACACCAGGCTGTAATGGCTCCTAAGGGCCACTCCAAAACTGAAAACTTCAGAGTGAGAAGCGCTCCAGTTCCTAATGTCAGCTTTGATCACTCATCTGGTTAACTATCCCAGCCCTTGTTTCCCCTTATGTCACCGAAAAGGACAAGGCAGATGTCCACCTTTGAGTGAAGACAATCAGAGTGCAGAAGTCCTTTTCAGATAATTAAATCTATTTTTATTGGATAGATGTGGCTTTGTTCATATAAAGGGATGGTTGTTAGGTGACATTCATAAGCAAGGACAGTTGGCAAGCTCAGAATTGAATCATTTTACCTTTTATAATGACTGATATAATGACTTTAAACTGCTGCTTTGCCTAAGTGGGAGGCCTCAACAGGCAGCAAATACCAACTTCTATTGTTGGTGGTGAGAGTGAGTTTACATATCCAAAGTTGATTGTTTTTGTCTGCAGGTGAGTGTCAGGTAGGTGTTGTCTTTTTCTATTCTTCTCCCTACCACCTCTGAATAAGAGAATAATTAAGCTGGGAAAGAAGATTTGAGGTCATCTGGTGCAACACCCAGCTCAAAGCTACTTCTGAAGTGGCACAATTTCCCAACTCTGCTTGTTCAATGGCATTATTACTATGCAAACCTGAGCTGGTTCAAAAGAAAACTACTTCAGCGGAAGAAACTAGCTGTTATGCACCTGCCACTGTTTAGAATGTTCACATCTAAGTATACAGCCCCTTTACTTCTTGAGACTACTGGCATTAAAAGCTGTAAGACAGACATCCCCCAAAATCTTTGTGTCATCGTTTTATAGGATGGATTTTTCCAGTGTCTAAAGCCTAATTAAGATGTTCCATGCTGGCAGAACATCTCTGGATATTACTATGTCTGCTTGTTTCTTCCCCTCTCAGGGATTCTTTTTCTTTTTTTTTTTTTTTTTTTTGGCTGCCAAATTGGGATGTCATAACAGCATTTGAGTTGATTTCTGAACTGTCATGGTTTACAGGTCAGCTGTAATAAGGCAAAACAAAATATATGGAAGTTATTTGTGAGGCATGGGACATCTTGAGGCAGAAATCCCAGGAGATGGTGCAGGTTAATCAATGCTTGAGTGATTATATTTACAGGTCAACAAACCAGCAGACATGTTAAATACAAATACATGGGACTTCAGTTCAAGAAACACTTCAGTGTTTCTTGAACATTTTGCCTCATTCTTTCCCCTGCCACTATGACTTAGTACACGGCTGAGAAAAGTGGGTGATTCTTTACACCACCCTTTCTTTTCTTGTAAGAATTAGAAGCTGGGGAAAGAATTTAATGTAGCCAATAAGCTCTTTAAAACTTATGGAAGCATTTCATTCATACATTATTTTGCTCAGTTAAATCCCTCATTGTTCAACTATACTTTGACTTTCAGTTGACAAGGTAATATTTCCACTAATTTACTAAAAGATAGGATCAGGTAGTTTAGGACAGATGTTTTGTGTTTTTAAATAGCTACATTTCAGCAGGGAAAACATAAAGAGCTCAGATGAGCTGGGTAGAGGCAGTTATGTGTCAGATGGAAGCAGCAGGAGACCAAACAGGAGAGAGCAAGTCTGACAGTTCTCTAGACAAACTGTTCATTTGACCAAGGGAGTGGGAAACATGCCCTTGGCTTATAATCAAGACTGAAAAGCTCCAGTCCTCTACACCTGCCTGTAGAATTTTCTCCTTGACTGTTTGCAGTGCGGTAGACAGGAGCATCTGATCATCTCATCAGCTGAACTCTGGGTACCTGTGTTAAGTTCCACAGCTTGATAGATCTGTTTCTTATCTGTAGCTTGGTCTGCAATAGTTCAAAAATGTTGGAATTCCTGTGTCCTGCCCCCTCCCCTTAGTGCATATATTCTGCCTCTTGGACAATGCTAAATGAGCACCAGAGGATATGCTGCAGATGGTATTTTCACTGTTTCTCTGCCAGAAGACGGAGGAGCTGACTGGCAGAGACAGTTAAGCACTCATTGCTATCCCATAGGAAAGGAATTGTCTTTGATCCATCTTTACAATTTTGTAAGAATCTGTGACTGATTGCTTCACACCCAGTGTTTTTCCAAGTCCTTTCTAGAGAGTGTGTGATCTAATATCAGCAGTCTGTCATGAAAAATTGCTTGGTTGAACTCTGTTCCCAGGATTCTTCGCTGCAGCTGCACACCAGTTCTCTATAAAGCTTTGATTGAAGGCTCCATGACTTGGCTCATGAATCCTCCAATTTTAATTAAAAACAATCACTTCCCAGGTTAACCCAGGAACAAGAGGGACTAAACTCAGACTACACCGTGGGCTGCCACAGGGGTTGGCTGGAACACTGAGTTCCCTCAGTGATTTGGTTGTCAGGTTTACAGCATGCACGTGCTGGTACTGCAATGTTATCAGTTCTCTCGAGCAAGAGGGGGCAAGTCCCAAGACTGAGTCATGTTTGGAGTGTAGGGGGCATTCCCTGTAGCTCCAGGTTTCCCCCAGGGAGAGCTGTTTAGAGTGGTCCAAAGGGGACAAGCGAGAGTAGTTCAGATCTGAATGCTGCAGAGAATCAGAGCTCCCCTGCTCAAGCCCACTGCCGAGTGTTGACAAATGTAGGCGTATTCCCAGGATATCAGTATTTTGGGGTACATAATAATGGAGTGGAACTGCCACTGAATATCTGCCTTGAGTAGCTGAAAGCTGAGAAACTCTGTTTCCAAATGCATGTTGTAATTTAAAAAGTAATTGTGTGGTTCTGAACTCATTGGGATTGGTTTTGCTCCTTTCCACAGGATTTGTCATCACTTATCTCCTTACCTAACTTCCTGAGTAGGACAGAGGGGTCTAATTGCAGAAGCCTGAGGAAGAGCTGGAACAGAACTTAACTTGTGATTTGCAGGGCTGTCTCTGACAGAGAGGTTTTCTGCCCAGCCTATTGAAAGAAACTACGGAAACTCTGTTATTCCTGGATGGAACCTTTTTCACATGGCTAAAAGAACAAAGTAGTAGCAGTCACGTTCTCTAACTCAGTAATTGCTGTTGTGTCTGGTTCATAATTTCTGTTTCCCTGTATTATAGTCCTTCTAGAGAAAGAAATGACAGAGCCACAAGGGTATCCAGAGGCACTGCTGCAGTGCCTGCACAAAGAGCAAGCTGCCTTTGAACCCCATGCCAGCCTTTGCATTTGATATGCATCTATCTATCTATCTATCTATCTATCTATCTATTATTATTATTATTATTATTATTATTATTATTATTATTATTATTATTATTATTATCATCATCATCATCTACCTATCTATCCATTACTATTATTACTATTATCTATCTATCTATCTATCTATCTATCTATCTATCTATCTATCTATCTGTCTATCTATCTCTGGCAGCATTTATTTGTATTTGCAGCCCCCCCCCCTTTCTAATCTCAGAGATGGAACAGTAACAGTGCTACATTTGTATTATTAAGGAATTTAAAAGATATGTAATACTAAAAAGAAAGGAGGCTTGCTGGTGATCTAAATCTCTGTGTTCCTTAACAGAAAGTTCATTTTCAGCTTTCCTGAGATGGAAATTCTCAGTGGAGTAGTTAGAATAACAAACACAATCTGAGTGTGTAAGTAGAGCAGAAAGCAAGAAAAAGTTTTATTTCATACTTCCTCCTCACAGACCTAAATATAAGACTTAAGACACTTAAGTGCTATTTTTCTTAACAGTTAGAGAGCACCATGTTTCATGGCAGAGTTCCATATTTCTTGGGGGTTGTTACAATGGAATTTTTCTTTTATTTGTGACAAGCCAAAACACTTATTACATCAAAGCAAAAGGCTGGGGTTTTTTTTCCTTACAGACTCACTGCGTGGGGAAACTTTGGAACACGGGCATATCTTAACCATTTTGAAAGTGAAAATTCTTATGCTTATCCCAGATATTGTGGGCATGATCCTTGTGTTGCAAGTTCTTAAAGAAACCAGCACAAAACAGAGAAATGGAAAAAAGGGTGGGAAATTCTGCTGAAACTTACAAGGAAAAACCAAGCAAATGCAGATATACATGTTAAGCAAAAGGTTTCACATATTTTATGTTGTTGTGGTTCTAGAAATGGAAGAATAACTTTATGCTTCTCTCTTATTTTTTTTCCTGCTAATGATGAATATGCACATAAAATCAGAAATAGTATGTAAGTTTCTACTTAGTTGGTATCAGAATTATTATTCTTGAGGCCGATAACTTATTTAGTGAGTTGGAATGTCAGCAACGAGCAGTTGTTCTGTAAGGCAAAAGCAAGCTGTTGTTCATGCTTGTGCCTCATTTTCCTTTCTCTTGTGATATCAGGGGGTGTGTGTTTAGAAAATACACCAAGCAGGTGGAGCACTCCAAAGAAGTCTGGCTAACACGTTTCTATTGCGATAGATTTAAAGGAAAGTGTGAGGTCTGCTACCAAGTTACTGTGATATAGATGTGCCTGCCTGAGCTTGCAGTGGGAGTGAGCGTTCATCACTGTGAAAAGATTTGCATTCATCTTCACTATCACTTCCCTGGCATATTTAAGGTATCCTATTGTAACCACTTGACCTTGAGGAAAAGAATGCCATAGATCTAAAGGTTGCAGTGTTTGGAAGAAAGATCCAAGTTGTGCTGTTTGGCCTTGCTGGATTAAAAATAGTTCATGGCTGACTTGGACTCTGCACCATTTTTCTCCAGTGAGGTCAGTGCATACTGAATGGTTGGGTTGCTAGGAGGGGTCTGTGTGAAAAGTATTTGATGGGAAAATGTGTAGAAATAGACCTGACTGGAATTAATGTTTATAGGTAGCCAGCATGAAAGGAATTGTTACATAGGGACACTAGGTATTACACTCAAAATCATGTTTAGGAGCAAAGAGGAAGCACACCTTATATGTTATATGTCAAGAACTTTTTGTTTCTTGCTACTATAGTTGAAATGTGAAATTATCAATACAGACCTAATTGTTACAGGAAAAAGAAAGAATAACACTGCCCTGAAAATTTTCTACACACTGCTGAGTTTCTAGTCCTATCACTGCTTGACTTTCTGAGGCTTCTCTGGGTCTGCAGGACAGCAATTAAATTCTGGGGCGTATGGAGGAACTTATAGCAAGTTGTTAACATGTGGAGTGCTTCACTAGGACAAATCTGACATTCCCGTGGATGGTTTCTTCTTTCTTGTGCCAGGATTCATGTTGGGTCATTTTTTGTTTACTAACACGGTTTCACATTATTGATCTTTCTTCTTTGGTCTGTGGCTCTGTTATATACAAATTTACTGTCTGTATCGTGATATATATGCACGTTAGAATCTACTTTGTGCTACCCCTAAAACCAGTTTTGTGCAGCTCCAGGTCTGCATTTCTTTAGCCAAATAGGGTGAGTCATTTTAGCTGTGGAGTCTCCAGCGCCAAGGCTGTGCTCCAGGTCCCATGCCTGTACTCCATGCTGCACCCTGTGTCCACACTCCTGGTCACACAGGTAGTTTAGGAAAGGCTATCTGACGGTGCCACGTGCTCTCTTGGGTAAGGTTTGTGAGGATTGGTCTAGAGATGAATAAGGTCCCCTGATTTGTTGGATGAGGTTCCTGTTGGAGTGCTGGGTAACATTTCACAGACTAACAGAACCAATGAGTTTGGAAAAGACCTCTGAGATCATCGAGTCCAACCCACGACTGAACACCACCATGTCAACCCGAGTGCCACATGCAGTCTGCCATTCTATCCTTAAGCACCTCCAAAGTCGGTGACTCCACCACCTCCCTGGCAGCCCGTTCCAACGGCTGGTTAAGAAGAGTTAACGGCTAAGGAGAGCTGTGCTTACTGGGATTATTTCGGGCAGGATGCTCACTCCCGGTCCCGGGGGGGGGGGGGGGGGGGCGGGTGTCCCGTGACGAGCGCCCCGGGAGCGCGGGGAGCCTCGGGAGCGCGGGGCGCTGCCTCTCCCGCTGCTGCCGCCAGAGGGCGCCGCGGCCGCCGAGCGCCTCCCCCCGCTGGCGGCCGGTCCTGCCGGGAGGAGGGAAGGGGAAGGCGGCAGCAGCAGCAGGAGGAGGAGGAGGAGGGCGGGCAGGCAGGCAGGCGGCGACCGCGGCACCGCCACCAGCCGGAGGCCGCTCGCCCGCGCTCCTGCGGCAGAGGCGGGCAGCCGGGCGCACCGTGCCCTTCGCCTCCTCCCCGCGCCGTGCGGCTCAGCGGCCCCCGCCAAGATGTCTCGGGAGCCCGGCTGCAGCCGCTGGCTCCTCTTCGCTGCTTGCGCCCACCTCGTCTTCCTTCTCCCGCCGCTCCGCGCCCGGGGTGAGTGGCGGGGGCCGGGCCGGGACGCCATGGCGAGGTGAAGGGAGGAGACCCGGGACGCTCGGCCCCTCCGGGGAGGAGGGCACGGAGAGCCGGAGAGCTCGGAGCGCCGCCGGAGCTGCCGCCGCTTCCCGGCCGCAGTGTGCTGCCCCGCGCGGGAGGCGGGCGGGGAGCCGAGGTGCCCCGTTCCCGAAGTTTGTTGGCGATCAGGGCTGGAGCGCGGCCGGGCGGCGCGGGGTCCCTGCCCGGCCCCGGCTGCGGGGGCAGCGCCGGGAGCGCCTCCCGCCCCCGGGGCGGGGTGCGGGGCCAGGGCGTGCGGGCAGGGACAGCCCGCACCGGGGAAACCGGCCTGGGAGCCGGAACAGCTTCGTGGAGCAGCCGAGCCCAGCGCGGAGCACTCGTGCTTGTGTCTGGGCAGCGCCGCGCCGACGGAGTGTTCTGCTCGGGTGGGGGGGGGGGGGGGGGGGAAAGGTAAAGCCGCCCGCCTAACATGCCAGCCGAGAGGAAGGAAATATATGACTGTGTTTTAGAGATGTTTTTCATGTGTCTAGTCAGCTGGGAGAAGATGAAAGGAGAAGGATTATTAGAATGTCAGCGATTGGGTTGCTACAGGCTCCTCGAGTTGGGAGCTGTTGGCGTGAGTGTAAGAGGCAGAAGTAAATGTTTACATCTGTTCTCTTCCTCATCTCTTTCTGCATAGGCTTGTCAGTTTGTTGTGATCCTTTGGATTTGATTCTCTTCCACTGCTATGGGTTGTGCATCAAAATCATGCAGGGGAAAACTGGTGCTAATAAATCACGTTTCCAGCAAAGTAAAGCCGTGATATTTTGGTTTTCCTTCTGCTAAACACTTTTCCTTTCACAGACATAGCTTAGTTTTTGGAGGAGTCCTAATACTCTACAGCTCTTCCTAAAGCTGCCTTTCATTCTTTCCGGGATGAGTAGTTTTGCTCCAGCAAAACTACTACTATAGCACTTCTAATGGCAAACAGATTGTAGTCAGAGAATAGCAGATTCAGTTTTTTCCATATCTGTATTTATTGTACATGCATAGATACCTACCTACATGCAGGTAGAAAGCAGAAATGGAAACACTTGTGTTCTTGTTTAGTAGGTTTTGATTTAGTCATCTATGGGATTTATTCACCAGTAGCTTCCTGCAGTATCATGGTTTTCTTTTTGTTTTTTAATACCTGTTTATGTTACAGAGTCTGTCCTTTCCCAAATAACCCGTGCTTTTGAGATGGCCTGGATAGTAAATTTGTTCTTCAAAAACAGAAATAATTTGAATTGCCTTCCACAGAAGCAGACAGCTTGTCTGTCAGTAGTTAGGTAATTTCATAAATTCCAGTTTGCAAATGGCAGCTTACAGAATGGGAAAATGTATTCAGATGATTTTGTATGGAGTAACTTCTAGGCAATCAGAAGGGATCATGATGATGCTTTTTCTTCCACTGTTTTTGCTTGCCTTTTATAAAGATAGTGGTGCACACAGCATCCATTGAGCCATTCCAGTGGTTCAGAGTAGTGATTTCAGCTGCCTTCTTCCCATATGTGCTATTTGTGTAAAGAAATATGAGTAGTTGCTTTTATTTTATGAAAAGCTTCAGATGCTGCAAATTTGCTTGCATCAGCCTCTCCTCTTCCTCCTCCCCCTGCTCTTTCCCCATTTTGTGCTGATAAATCTGTAATACATTCTTATCTGGCTAGACCAGAGTCTTTGATGTTGATAGTGAAGAAATATTGTAAATATCATAAAAGCTTGCATTTAAATACACAAAACTAATTTGTAGTGCTCACAGGCTGTCTCATAATGGAAGATCCTATCTCTTTGACTGAAAATATCAGTGCAGATTTTCTCTGCAATCATGTCAATCCATAGAAGCTTATGTTCTTTGAAAACTTCTATGGGGGAAAAACCCAACCAAAACAAAAATAGGTCTTTCATTAAATTATTATTTGAAGTGTAAAGAAATTCTGTTGTTAATGTTTTCTCTACTGCATACATCGTAATCACTGGCTGTCATTGTTTGAAGTGGTTATTATCAGTCACAGTTTTGCCATACATTAAGTCATAGAATTGTTACTTTTTTGTCGCTCATTGAAACTGACCCACAGCTCAGTGAGGTGGTTGGAACGAAACTGGGGTCAGTCAACCTTGAATCAGACTGTGAAAGAGCAATATGAGAGAAGTATTGCTTTTCTGTCTCAGGTGGATTAGTCTGTGAAAGCAAAGAGTTAACTCCTCAGTTTTAACAGCCTTGGCACTTCAAGGACATATAATTTCAAACATTTCGGAGTTGTTTATGCATGTAAGAGTATTGCCAAAGAAAGGATTGCTACTCCATATAAAATGTGATATTGTATAATTGTATATATTTATACAGTGTATTGTGTTTTAATGCCGTAGTGTTTACATCCATTTTTCCATCCTGCACATATTCTTGCAGTTCAGTTGCTGAACAATGAAAATAATTGCCGAGTTTTACTTTCTAGTGTTATAAGCAAGTCTACTTACTTATCAAAATTTTAATGGAAATACCAGAACACTTGACAAAAATGAATAGGAATTGAAGGAATTGAACTGAATAGGAGTTCTCATATAAAATGTCCAGGGTTTGAATGGATCCAAAAATGTAGTCTAGCTTTTCCAGTGGATTTTAGTTATGCTCTCAAAAGGCATAAAGATAAGATTGGTGATAATATAGAACTTTAAAGTCTTTCTAAAATTTCTTTCCTTTTCTTATCCTCGGTTCTTGGCCATTTAGCAAAAGGAGGGGAGGGCTAGTGATTGGTTTGCTTTTGTCTGCTTGTGCCAGATGACATGATGTTAATGCACAACGTGTGTTAACAACCTTCAGAGTGCACAATGCATTAAATAATGAAGTGACAAATACAAGATTACAGTTGCATTTAAGATGGTGCCTTGCTGTTTTTTTCTGCTTTGGATAGCTTTGTTTGCAAGAAACTGTATAGTTAATTACCCTGGTCTTTTGGTTACTGTGGTATCTACAGGGCTTGAACTTTTTCCAGCTAGTAAATTTCTTCTTGCAATGTATTTTCTCTGTGCTCTGTGGCAAGTCAAACTGAGGTATGCTTACCTTGTATTAGAAAACACAAAAAGGGCTTGGGGAAATTCTGGATTTTTCAAAGGTACCTCTAGCTCCAGAGAGGGATATGTGCTTTAGGGAGTTATACTGAAAGAAATCCATTATAATTGTCTGAATTAATAATGATGTTTGGGCATGAAAAGTTACTGTTTTGTTATAGTAGCATCTGATAGCTCCTAGACATAGGTCATCCTTCTTTGTACATGTATGCCTTGCACACAGCAAAAATACATCCTTCACACAGAGAATTTATAGTTTCTGCCTGTGTTGTACAAGTGACCTGGCCATGAGCTGCATCTGGAGTTAGAATTTTTTTATCAGTGGTTCATTCCTGGGGCCATCTTTTTCAGAAACCTCCTGGAAGTGAATTGCATGTGAATGAATTAATCTTGGAGTTGTCCATTTGTGCCAAGGCTCTGTATTTTCTACCTACCCTCTGGTCCCTTTGTTGTTATGTTGTAGGCCAGATAAATTTACCATGTTCTTTTCCTGCTGCCATTTTCCCAGTAAATCCTTAGAAGGGGATATTTATTTCCATGCTGAGAGATCCAGTTGCTTAGCCAGAAGAGTCTTGGCCACAGCTGCCTGCTGAAGACTGCTTTATCAAATTAGATGTGCATAACAGATTTGCTAATCAGGTAGAAGAGTGTTGCTAAGAAATTCATACAGTCTCTGTGCATGAAAAACTTCACTACTGTTGGGTGAAGAGTCTTGAGGCTTTGTTGGTGGTGTCTTCAGGGGTCTGTTAGTCTGTTTTATGAATGGTTCTTCAGTAGTTTAAAAATAGTCTGAACAGTTCTTGTCTTATTAAAATGTATTAGCTGGAAAAAAGTCTTCCTTATATACTTAATGTAAAAGATACCAAGTCATTTTAATGTGTTTAATTGCTGAAAAAGGAGGGGAAGCTGCCTTAGTGAAATCACAGGGAATAAGAATAATGGTACAGCAAGAGAGTTTAGCATTCATTGCATGTATTGGTTTGTTGAATAAATTATATGTGTGAGTGTTGAAATTGCACTGTGTGACAGGGTCAGAGCTGGTTGATTTTCAAGACTCTACTTCTTAATAATGATCCATCCCCACATGCAGGAGGGCAGGCAAAGATGGTAGGAGGCCCACATGCACAAACAGGAGCTCCTGACAAAGCTCAAACATAAAAAAGGAAGCACACAAGAGGTGGAAATACAGTCAGGTAACAAGGAGACACTGTCTGAGAGTGCAGGTATGCCATTAGGAAAGCCAGGGCCCACCTGGAGTTGAATCTGGTGAGAGATTCAACTTGTGAAAGGTAAGGAAAAGGGTTCCTGCAGCTGTATCAGCGAAAGGGAGATTAGGGAAAATAATAATAGACCTTCTTATCAATGGAGGACAGGGTTAAAAAAAGGACGTGAAAGAGTGCAAGGAGCTTGGAACCTTCTTTGCCTTGATCAATATTATTAGAACTCACCTTCAGCAAACCCAGGCCCCTAAAACTCATGAGAAAGTCTGGAGCAAAGAAGAGTTACTCCCACTGGAGGGGGACTGCTTTAGGGAACATTTCAACAAACTGGACGTGCAGAAGTCCACAGGACCTGATGGCAGTCACATACAAGTGCTGGCGGAGTTTGGCCATGTCAGTGCAAGACGTGATAATCTTTGAAAGGTGATGGAGACTGGGGGAGGGTCCTCAAGAATATCACCCTGCTCTTCTAGGAGGCCAAGGATAAGTTGACTAGTGGTACCTCAGTCCCTGGGAAGGTGCTGGAGCAAATAACCCTCAGTATCCCTGCCAAGCAAGGAAGGACAAGACAAACATGTGAAGGACAAGAGGGTGACTGGGAGAATTCACCATGTTTTTATGAATGGGCACTCATGCTTACCAACCCAGAGGACCTCTGTGATGACATGACTGCCTTCATGAATGTGGGTAAAGCAGTGGGTGTTGTTCATCTCAACTTCAGCAAGGAGTTTGAGCTCAGTCCAGTCTCCTACAATGTCGTAACAAACTGGTGGAAGTATGGGCTGTCAGTGGACAGTGAAGTGGATAGAAAGCTGTCTGACTTGGTGGGCTCTGACGAGTGGCATGGTGGCTCCAGTAGTGTTTAACCTTTCATTAATGACAATGGGGTGTGCACCCTCAGGGAATTTGCAGAGTATTAAATGTGCAGGGGGAGTTGTTGCTCCAGCTGGCGGTGCTGCCATTCAGAGGGAGCTCAGCAGGCTGGAGAAGCAGGCCTACAGGAAACTTGGGAAGCTGAGTTCAGTGAAGGGAAGGACAAAGTCCGGCCCCTGACAAGGGGGCACCCCATCTACACTGCACACGGGGAGCACATTGTCTGGGAGACAGCTTTGCAGGGCAGGACTTGAGAGTCCTGGCATGCAGCAATCTGATCGTGCACCAGCAGTGTGCCTCTGTGGCAAAGATGGCAAGCAGCCCCCTGAGCTGCTGGGGGAAGAGTGTTGGCAGCAGGGCAAGGGAGGTGACCCCTCCTGTCTGCTCTGCACTGGTGTGACACACCTGGGGTCTGCATCCAAGTCTGGGCTCTCCAGTACAAGAGACATGGACATACTGGAGTGAGTCCAGCAAAGGACCATGAACATCATAAATAGATTGGGACCCCGATGGACAAGGAGAGGCTGAAGGAGTTGGGGCTGTTTAGCTTGGAGAAAAGAAGGTTCAGGGAGAAGCTCCAACATGTAAATACCTGATGGGATGCAATAAAGAAGACAGAGCCAGACTGTGGTACTTAACAGGACACGAATCAGTTTACACAAATTGAAATACAGGAAATTCTCTTGGAACATAATTACTTCTTTCTTTGGTTTTTATTTATTTTGTTTGGGTTTTTGTTTAATTTTAAGAATGAACACTGGAAGAGGTTGCTCAGAGAGTTTATGGAGTTTGTTCGAGGAAATAATCAAGACCTAACTAGACAAGGTCCTGGGGATCCAGTTCTGGGGGGCTGAACTGAATGACCATTAGGGATCCTTTCCAACCTCAACAAATCTGTGGTTCCATAGTACCAGGATGAGTAGGTTGCTAAATTAATTCTCTGAAGAGCTTTATCTGTGCTCTCAAAAATGTGGTGTGAAATAGGTGATCTGATTATTGTTTGGTTTGTTTCAAGGATCATGTGTGTTAATATTTTATAAAGCTTCGGAGCAGTGTGGCATGGGTTATTGAATGCACTGTGGTGACAGAGGCAGCATCTCTTGTCAGTCACAGTTGTCTTAGGTTCCATGTGTCATTCCTCAGGTGCATATTAAAACCTGAAAATTAGGCTTGTGAATAAGCTGAATTTATGAGGTGACACTTCTTCAGGCTAATACTACATAATTAATACATTTCCTGGAATAAGGATGTTATGTGTTGATCTTGTAATTAGGATTGTGTCAAGAAGAAGGTGTGGATCTGGTTTGTGTAGGGGAAGCTATTCCTTGTCTGAGCTGTAAATACTGTTATATTGTGAGAAAAGGAGGAAAATGACCTTGACATTTGCTCAGTTGGTTAGAGCCTGGTGCTCATAACATGGATTCAGTCCCTGTACTGGTCACTCCTTTGAGAGTTATGGGTCTCTTCCAACTCAGAATATTCTGTAATTCTGATTTATGACCACCATGAGTCTGAGTGTTAGAATGATTTTTGGAATGTCTGGGTCCAGCCGTGTGATTTGACATGCAGGTTAACCAGCACCTGAGATGTCACTGTGAACCTCAGCTCCTGGACGCTTGATGAAATTTGATCTCCAGCTGGAAGAGCATAAGGATGTAGGTGTTCAGAGATGGGGCACCCCAGAACCTAGGACAATCTTGTCTTACTGTCCTATATTGTAGGTTTCTAGTGCATCAAAGGAATGGTGCACTAATGGCTAACAATTCACTCTGAAAGTCAGTTTCAAGGTATAAATAATTTAAATTTGTCGTGAGACAATCCAGTTGAATCTGTTTTCCGCCCCAGTTTTTAAGAAAACCATCAATTTGACCATGAAGAATAATATCTTGAATTCCTTCCAAATTGTAACAATTTGCTTTCATTTGCATCCTTTAGTGCTTTTAAGAAAAGGATTTCTTAAGAAGAATCTTAGCAAGGCTTTCTTATGTTAAATGGAACTACTTTTACAAATGAGCAGGCTGAGACAAATTGACTACATCAACAACAAAAAAAGTAGCACCAGAACCCATGTTATGATTATTTTTTCTAATACAAACCAGAAGTGTGTCAAAGGTGGCGTCACTATAAATAGTTTAAGATAATGCTGCTTCATTGCAGACTAGTTGTGTGGGGTCCCTGTTCTTTTTGTTAACATTTATTTGGGTCTCATACATTTACAAGTTTGAATGTTGTTTAAAGATAGCATTCAAAGCCTGTGATGGGCATCTTCACTTTTGATAGAAGTTTCTGCCAGCCACTGTAAGTTTCTGTGGTTCTAAGAGAAGCTTTGGTAAGCTTTCAAACTTTAACCTAAAAACAGTGCACTGCAGGTCTCCTGTGTGGTAGCACAGTAGGCTGTTACCAAGTGAGCTACTGGACTGAACAGATTTTTTTTTTTTAAAGGGATTTATTTGCCTTAAAGCCAAGAAATATTGGCTTCATATCAGAGTGATTTTTTTTCAGTGGTGGTGTGGGACTGTCAGGCAGCAAATGTTTAAATTCTATAAGAACAGACTCTCATGTTCACAAATATTATTACAAATACAGTATCATTTAAGGTGAAAAATCTACCTAAATGATTAAGGGGGAGAGGGGAGTTGTTTTTTTTTGCTGCAGAACTTCATCAGTTGTGAAAGTGAGCTGCTGTAATATGAAAGAAGTCTGTTTTTTCTTTCAGCTTTTGCTGTAAGTGTAGTTTCTGAAGGTGCAGAAGATGAGACTGAACTACCAGTGCTGCAGGTAATAAATTTCAGTTGCTAGAGCAGGAACATTTTACAGACATTATAAAATAAACTGGAATAGACCTTAGCAAAAAGCCTAATATCTGTGGCATTGAATATTTTAATTATTGACTTCAGTAGTACCAAATTTCATGTGATGTCTTTCTGTTCTGGGTCATATAAGTTCTTAGTGCTATTGCTGTTGAGAAAAGTTTTGAGTGTATAACTTTTATTAATTAAAAGTTTTTGAGTATATAAACATTATTAATTCAAATTAATTCATTTTCCTTTTTTTTTGGTTTTGTTAAATATAGACTACATTGAGAGGGAAATGGCTGCCTCTCTGCCAAATTAGCATTATTACATATTACCTCTCAGGTCACGGCTGAAGCAAAGCTCGTGTGTGAAATTTCAAATTATCCAGATGAGGAGAGCTAATGGTCAGAGCCATCCCTAGCTTTAAATAGCATCCTGAGTGTTACGTGTGTATGCATGCATGTCCTTTCACAGACTTCTGACTACCATTTGTATATGAGCACATATTTGTAACAGTTATTTGTGTATGCATAAAAGAAATTTAAGGGAGGAAAACAAAAGAATGGAATGAATCAATGGTTAGAATCTATAGCTGCCATTTAGATCTAGCGATCTGACATCAAATACAATAGCAGTATAGTCAGAAGTATATCTTTCTAAATAATTTTTGGTTTTGATGGTGATTGCTATAACTACAGTAATTTTTCTAGGTGAAAAATATCCCTGTTGCAAAGTGCTGATCTGCCTCAGTGTCTGGGAGACTCTGTTGCCATTCTGTTGTTATTCCTGATAGGTTGCTCTTTGTTAAATTCCATCACTGTCTCAATCCAGCTGTTACCTTCTTATATAGGATATAATTTATGAAGGCTTTCCTACTATTTTAGAGTTTCAAAACCTTCCCTGAGATGAGGTCAGAGGCGCTTCCTAGAATTCTTCGGGCCAAAATACCTTTTTTTCCTTTTTTAAAAAAATAACATTAACAGACTATAACAGGCAACAATCGTTTTGTGTTTTAATAAAAGTCATTTTAAATATGGCTTATTCTTCACACAGTGTACCACAAAACACAAAGGTTTTTGTTTGCATGGAAATCAATCTTCTGTGTTTTTTCTGATCCGGGTTAGCTTTAAATGTTAACTTATTGTGCTATATAACGACAGAATTGTGTATAGCTATCAAAATAAATTTATCTTATAACACATCTTTTAAACTTTATTGACCCAGGCAGCAGGAAAAGGATCATAAGAATGGTTGCAGTTGCAGTAATTTTTGGAAAGGTTTTACAGATGGCTACCAGAGAAGTTGGAGCTTATTCATTTCAGTGTAAAAGTCAAAGGAAAGATCATCTGATGCAAGTAGAGCTAAAAGGATTACATACATCTGGTATTTAAAAAAAGGAAAGGGGCTAAGTATTTAGAAATAGAACTTGTCTCAAGGAAAACTATGTATGAGATTATTATTGAGGAAATGTATGGCATGTCTTTCTGAAAGTCTTGAAACACTGGAACCAAGATAGGGCTTACAATATTCTTATGCAATTAGTAAAGATGAGTTTGATTTTCATGTGGACAAAACAAAGCTGACACCTGGGATAAATTGTGCACCAAATGAAGGCTCTGTTTTCCTTCCTACAATTTTCTAGGCAGTGCAGAGATACCTGATGTTTGTGATACCTGAGTAAATTCCAGTGCAGTCATGTTATGTGCAACAACCTTTTGATATTTGTCTTGATATAAATTGCATTTGAGTCTTCCTTTAAGAATTGACAGAAGATAGATTTGATAGATAGAATTGATAGATTCCTTTAGTTTTGATAGAAGCTTAATAGTAGATTAATTTAATAGAGTGTGTTGGGTTTTTTCCCTACACTGAACAAGTGTGTTTTTATTGTAGAGCTCCATATTCCAAACCTAGTGCTCAGAAGATACATAATTTAAAAAAAAAGACATTGTTAGTAATAATTTAAAGAACTCTGGTATAAATTGAGTAATAGAAAAGCATTTTCTCTTTTTTTTTTCTTACTCTTACTGTATTTTCGAGTTATAGTATGCAAGCATATAGGATATTTCTTGCAATTCTTGATGATGAATAACATTTTACTTCATTTTTCATATTAGTTTTTGAGTTAAAACTTTTATGTATACATTTATAATCTGATGAGTGCTTTGACTCCCAGTGTGTTTCTGTATAAACATTTGGGCTTTTTGTATATTCTTACTTGGTTTTTTTTTTTTTCTTTCTTCTAGAACTCTGAAAAAAGTAGAACAATTGGTAAAATAGGCAGAGGTAAGTAGAGTATAGGGCTGTTTCACAAATACTTTTTTTTTTCTTTTCTTGGTTCATGTAGTCTCATCAAACAGAAAACTCTAAATCTTTGACTGTACTTGCAGTTCTTGTAGTTTTCTGTGAATGTGTGCTCTTGCACTGTGAAAAGGATGAATTGCTTTTGTAGTGCACTATAGTTTAAAATAAAATTTTATGATACTTAGCTGTTCTTGTAACAGTTTAAGATGAAACTGAATTTTACCATTCTGCTAGGCTCTGACTGTATTTGTAATAACTAGGGTTTTTGTAAATTGCTTGTAACAAATTATGATTACTTTGTAATATCTAGAAGCAAGTATTTAGGAAGCATGTCAAACATTAATAGGTAAAATAGTGGTAAAACAACTTTTGGCTGCTGGACAGGTGATGAATAATGAAAATAAAAATTCTGCAAGGTTCTGCCTTCTCTGAAGACCAGTCTGGTGACCTTCTGGCAAAAAGTTAACAGACCTGACTTGCATTCTCTGCGCTGTAACTGTGGGCTTTTCACTCTGCTAAACCCTCAGGACTTGGCTCTGCTTGTTCTGAAAGGACCCAGCTTAATCATGTCTGTATTCTGGCATTGCCTAATGTAATATTTGACAGTGCTGGGAGGGTATGAGGGGCACAGGAGAAAGTGAAAGTTTTGTGGTGTCTTTCCTCTTACTGCTGTTAAAAAAATGTAGTGGATTAGATGGACTGCTGGTCTGATGCAATACATCTTCTTTTTTGCCTCTTCTTAATAAAGTTATTTTGGTTTCAGGTTTGTTTTTTGTTTTGGGGTTTTTTTTAAGGTCTTTTAAACCATTTCTATAGGTAAAATGTAAAGGCTTGAAACAGAATGTAGTTCTTGATGGTTCTTAGTTCCTCTGATATTTCATTCTTCTCTTTTGAGCTGCTATGTACAGATCAGTAGCACCTTTGGAAATTAATCTTTCAAAAGACTGTTTTTTCTCTTGCTTCATTGGGTGTTTCTCAGCTTGAGAAACAATTGAGATGTTCAATATTGTAACTGTTTTCTGCTGACATTTTCATACACTGAATATGTCTTTTATTAAGGACTTTAAACTGCCTGTAGCAAAGGAAACTATTTCCATTTGATTTAATCATCAGAGTAGATGTTATCTCACTCCTAGAAAGTATGCTGTTGTGGAATATCACAGGTGGTGTTAAATGTACCATAAGAGAAACCAAGTGTAGTTCAGATGCTTCCATATCTGTAAATATACTGCTACTAAACCTGCAGTTACTAAAAACCAGGTAGTGTTTGCTTTTTGTCTCTGTAGGTGTTTGTGGTGTTGTGCATGTAGATTTAGCCCTTTGACTCTCATTAGCATCAACAAAGTGTAGTTTCAGTTTTCACACTGATTTTAATTTTTGCACAGGAAATCTAGCAAAGATCTTGCTAGGTAGCAATTAGTTGCTATTCAGAAGTTTTTATTATGTATGGGATTTTTAAGCAGTTTGTTTGGTGGTTCAGAGCATGAGCACTGTTGATTCCTACACTGTGCAGAAAAAATGTGAAATGAATACTGATATCTAAACCAATGCTTTTTCCACCTCTGTAATATATCACCAGAAACCTCATACAATTAGACAATTGTCTTGATGAATAAGCTAATAAATTAAGGGAAAATAATATTGAGGGGAAAATAGAAAAACATCTAACTGCAGCTTTGAGCTGTCACAGGTCTAAATTAACAAATAACTTTTTAGAGCAACAAAGCCATGTAATCAATAGCAGTCTTCTCATAACCTTAGTGCAGGTATTTGTGGTTAATGCTCTTTCTGTTCACAATATTTTCCTTGTGATCCTTCTTCATGAGCTCAGTTTTACTCTTTTTCCTTGTGATTACTTCTTTCACTCTTTGGACTTTCCTTCTTTCCTTCTTTTTTTTTTTTTTTTGGTGTGAACTTTGTTCCTTCTCCACAAAAAAAAAAGAAAAAAAAAACACCAAAAAAACCCCAAAACCCAACCAAAAAAACCCAAAAAACAAACCAAAAAAACCCCACACCAACATTCTGTACAGATCTCTCTGGCATTAGTTTCTTTCCTTGTGGCGCTGTCTCAAGTTTTTATATTCTGAGTTTCCTGGTACACTTTCTACACAGTATCTGTCAAATTCAGCCTTTTATGGCCAAGCAATCCTCCTCATTGATTGATTAATTAATTGATTGATTAACTAAGTAGTTAATGGTCTTGAGTGGGTTAAACAGCATGGTTAAACAGCACAGATAACTCAGGATAGAACTCTTGGTAAGAGTTCTGGAAAAGGCATCTGTCCTCTCCCTTTTATCATCTCATCCCTTGTTGTTGTCTGCTGTGCTCTGCTTCTGAATTCTCTGCTTCTTCCTATTTTCTAAGATTTCCAAGTATTGAGGGATTATTCTATATCCTATTATCAAGAAAATTTGGCTACCTGCTACATCATCTACTTGTATTTTACAGTAGGCACTTGTATAATCCATAAATGTTTGCAAAGCTACTTCACTGTTTTCTTTTAAATTGCTCTCAGTCTTCTCTCCTGTTTAAAGTTGTAGTTGTGATGCCTTTAAACAGTGTGAAGACACCTGTGAGATATTGGTGCTGTCAAATTAGATAAGAGTATCAGCTCAGTGTTCTTGTGTGTGTCTCTCCACCTGATGTTTGTTTCTGGGTAGGCTTTTAAACTCTTGGTTTGGGAAGCAGCTTTTCTGTTTCATGTTCATGTGTTTCCTGCTGAGGGGAGATGCTGGTCTGTGATGAGCACATTTTTACTCTGGTGACAGGGAGTGCTGGTGTCTTGGAGAAAAAGCAACCTCATGAATGTGGCTGCTGTTAACTGCTGCACATCTTCCAGTCATGCCACACTCTTTTAAAATGAATCTGGAAAAGGGCTGGTTTGTATTTTCGTGTGTGTGTGTTAAATAATGCCTTCTTACTATTTCATGAAATATTTATATAATTAAAGGAATAGCTTACTGTGTAATAGATTCCTACATACAGCTGGGTTCTCACTAGCTTTGGAGCAAATCAGAAAATAACTTCTTTTATCTTTAAATCTTCTTATTTTCTTGTTTACAGAATTAAAGGGAATTGTATTTGTCATCCAGAGCCAAAGTAATTCTTTTCATTCCAAGAGAGCAGAAGATCTAAAAAGAGATATTTTGAAACAGGCTGTAGATCTTGGAAAGGTAAGTTGAGATAATATTAAGTGCACCTTGTTATATATCCTGTTGCTGCAATGTACTAAAAATATTGGGATTTGTAGTGCCTTCTTCCAAATCATCCTGTTTCTTTTCTAATTGCTTTCTGTGTGCTTATAAAAAAACTATTACATTGGTTATTTACTGATTGTACACTGTGATTTATCACTACTTTAATTTCAACTATCAACATTTTGTGTAACAGCTGTTATTGTTTGGATGGCATTTGATGAAAAAGTGATAAGAAAGACTTGGAAGAAGGCAGCTTTTCGGTATGACTGTAGTGTGTTTCCAGAGAAAAAAAAAGATGCATTCTTTATGACGTGTAAAACATAACAATTTGATTATTAGTTAGAATAATTTTAGCTGAGTATTTTAATAGAGCCAGTGAATGTGCTGTAGTGTAGATTTTGTCAGAATTCCATTGCACAGTTGTGACACGGTGGCAGTGGAATGGAAATGTGTGTGGACAGTAAATTCCTAAGGCAGGATTCCCCCCCGCCTTCCTGCAGCAGCAGTCCTCCACACCTCTCTTTTCCCCTCCCTAACTATTCCTTGTTCCTCTGCAGATTGAGCAGAGCCACTCCTCTGCAGACTCTCCCCTTCACCTGCTGGTGGGTCACACTGACCTGAGAGCTGCATGTTGTACTTTACAATCTAATGGGAAATTTGATTTGTAAAGGGTAAGCCTAGAGAGAAGAGGTTTTTAAGAAACTTACACTGAAAGTTCAGTGTGCATAAACAATTCTTTATTTTCTTTGTGTTTTATAAAATTAAGAAAAAAATTAAGAGTGGCATACATCCCCTCATATGAAATAGCTTGCTGTGAGGTTACTTGACCTGTTTTTCATTTCCATGTTCTTTGTTGTAAAGGAAAAAGAAATCTGATGTAAATTGTCTTATGTACATTAGTCTTGCAGTGCCTAAATCAGATTGCTGGATGTTTTAGGCTTCATTTATCCAAGCTTATCAAACCTGTTGTAATTAAATCCATTCTAAATGCAGTTTTTAATCCCTTAATGAAATCAGTCATGTGAACAGCCTTTGTTCTGCAGAGCTCTCTGCTCTTTCAGAGTCCTCTTCGGAATTGAGACGAGCGTTCAGATACAACGTGTGCAGAGAGGATTATGGTGTCAGTTGTTAAACCCAAGAATTTTAGTTGAGTTCTGTAATTGATGTTGCAGAATAGGAGTAATAAAAAGTTCAGTAAGTAGAAGTACAAATGGTTTCAGTGAGGCTGGAATATAAGCATGTTTTGTGGGAAAGAGGTGAAATAATTTTGTAATCAGAGTTGTACCTGAAACTGACCTGGCTTCTAAAAACCTTTATTGCCTATTTGAGAAGATGCCTTTATGGAAATGCTGAAATGGTGATGCTTTTCCAGTATTAACAGTTACCTCTTGAACAGCAGTCATGGTGTCTTAAGAGAAGTGGTGATGGAAATCCCACCAATAATCTCATATCTGAAATTTGGGAAAAGGGGAAAGCCATCAGTGTATAGGAAAAAAATAAATGGGCATAATCAGCAGGTTCTTGATACATCTTGATTGTTTTGGTCAACTCACAATGAGATACTCCCCAGTAATGCTGATTATGGGCATGGGGCAGATCATCTCTGCGACCCTGCGTATCAACATTTGAAGTTGGCATTTTTCACTGCAGAGAATACATATGAAATTATTAGTTTCAGGCAAAAAAGTTAAATCCTTGTGTTTTCAAAGACAACTGCTATATGAAAACAAGACTGAATCATCAGGTTCACTCCTCTGTTGTTACAGGCTCAGACAATAGCTGTTTAGTCCATAAAGTTTCATTAGCTATTTTCTGCTAGTTTGAAATGAGAAATGGAATCCAACTGCTAGATTTGTGTTACTTCATTAAACCAGCACATATGCCTCGCTTCAAAATGGATTAAGTAACTGACATTAATCTTAACAAGTGATTTGTCCATTTATTTTCTTTCATGGTGTACTTAAAACATTTTTTTAATGTGAAACCAGTCGGTAATCCTGGTCCCCAGTAGATGTCAGTATTTTGTTCTTGCTTAGAAGCATTTTCCATAGCAATTTATTGAATATTAACCAAAACTCTTCAGTTAGAATTTAGCAATGGCAAAAATTCATTACAGTTTCTACCAATCTTCTTAATTTTCTGATGTTATGGAACATTTAACCTCTGTAAATTAGACCTTCGTAAGAAGCCCCAGATAAGAATAAGGAAGCTGTTGGGAGTGTAATATTTGGGACTATGGCCTTTCTGTCTAAAAAAGTCATAATCAGGATTACTTTTTTGCTATTACTTTCAAAATCAGAAAAGAGGTAAAATAAAGTTTTTGAAAAATTACCAGTTTAGGTGCAGTCAGTGCTTTTTAATTGCCTGTGATTATGACACTGTTTAGAAGACAAAAGTCTGTATATTTCCCTATGAAAACTGGTCTAGTAGAGTGGGAGATTTTTTTTTTGCTTTAGGTCTTGAAGGGTTCTTGCATTGAACACCCTTGGCCAATTCAAAAAACTGTAATTTTTCCTGAAAAGTCTAAAGATCAAATGGGGTCCTATTAATAATGTTGTGGTTATGATTTAGTGGAAGAACTTATTTTTCAAGGCAACTGAGTTATTTTTAAATAACTGATGAAGATTTGTATGTTTAGATAAAATAGACAGAATTTGCTTGAGACTTTTCAAAATTAATGCCATGAATTCAATGCAATCCGTAATGTACCTCTTGCTTCCATTTTCAGTTCCTTGCTCAAATTCAGGGTTCTAGTATGAAAACCCTGCTTACTTCTCTCCCTCCTGTAATGGCTTCCCATTTCATGGAATCCTCTTTCCAGCTGAGACTGATCAGGCCATTCATTTTTTGATCCTGCAGTTTTAACAAGGTTTAACAGATTATATTTAGGTGAGGTGTTGGGCTACATTCTGACCTGCCCCCCCATCTCCATGTCTACAGTAGTTTGTCTTTCTTTATGGCAAGGTTTTCCACCATATCAAGATCAACACTATTTTTTTAAATTAAAACAGGCATGTTTTAATGTCAAAATTTCTCAGTATTACTAGATTGATTCCCTTTGGTTTTTTGTGTAAAATAATAGTGTGCCCTTTATTTCTTTCCTAGCAACAACTTTCTTTTTTTTTTTATTCTGCAAGGATTTATTCATTCTTGTGTTTGCAACATCATCCACAACTTTAATATTTGTATTTATTTTCCTAATCTGTTCATAAAACTACATTTTTATTATGTGGGGAGAGCTTGCAGTATAAAACCCTAATAAGAGTGTGCATTTAAGTGGTCAGTGTATGAAGTTCCTATTTCTACATTTTTATCCACGTTAGCACCTGTGTTGGTTTTATGTTGTGTTACTTATTTTGCTTGCATACATTGCCTAGTATCAGTATGCTCTTGGTCACTTTTCTTTGTTTTTCTTTGTAATGCTTTTAGATTTGCATTTTAAAGTGCAACTGCTCATTCTGGGGCTTCAATATTTGAGTGCTTCTGTTGTGAAATGCTTCTAAACTCTGTTCTGTGCAAAGGTGAGGTGCATTCAAAATAAAACCTTTTGAAAGTGGTCCAGGAAAAGTGTACAAAAGATACTGCTTAGTTTGGAAAATGTATTTTGGAGTTGTCTTAAATCTCTTCAAGGTCAGCTTGCAGGGCTTTACACATTTGAGTGACTTTTGTTTTATCTTTGCTTTCCTCCAGCTGTTTTCCTAGCTTTTTGTTTTAATTGTTTGATCTTTGACTTTCTAATATGCCCTTGCTTCTCATTCTGCAAAGGTACTGGCATCCTTTTGACAATTGCTAGGCTTTGTTATCAGCAGAATTGATGCCTTGCTCATTAGCTGTTGAAAGTGTAAAAGTTACCTCCACTTTGTGCTGGAAGGTGAACAGGATCGTTTTCCTCTAATGGATGCTCAGCAGATTTGAAGGAATTTGTAGCAGTCGGATAATTCTGCACTAATGAGATCTTTTAAATGTTTTAGTAGTGATGAGTGGGCTGCCCTCAGCCCTGCCTTGCAATCATATGCCATTTCTATATCACTGCTTTTACCAATCAAATATGTGGTAGCTTCCTTCATGTTTTTAATGCAGGACCTGCCACCTCACAGAGATGTCTTGACATTTCAGGGCGAAATATAAACAAGAAATTCAGAAGTTTTAGAGTGCTTTAGGCTAAGTGTCTCTCTCAGCCTCTTCAGCAGCAATCTCTGCATACTTAATAGGATTTGAACAAACCTGTTTTACTAAGGTATTGCTTTTCTTAGTAAAGAGTAAGAGATTGCTATAAAGAATAAGAGATTGCTTCGTCCTCCACTGGTTTTGGCAATATTAAAATTGCTCAGTCATCTTTGAATAGAATGCTCAAGTGTACGTGAGACTGGAATTACTAAACCATCAGATAAAAATCATTACCTAGTGCAGTTGTTTTGTTCTTGTATATTCGCCTGATCATCAGTACTGGTACTTGGAATACATTCACCAAATTTCTTGTCTCATGGAAGCTTTTTTCTGCTCTCCTGTTCCTTCTCTTCTTCCCTAGTTAAAATAGGTACATTGGATTTACTTGGCCCTAGCCTGTTGTGGGGAAGGGGCCTGCTCCCCCATGTATCACACTGATTTAGCTTGGGAGACAACTGTCTCAGTCTTGCTGTCAGTGAAAGATGCTTCAGGCTTTCCATGAATATAAATCTACTTATACTGCTAATTTTGCTGATATTTAAAGAAGCATCTGAACCCCATAAAGTGCTTCATTTAATTGCTTGAATCATAGAATCATTAAGGTTGAAAAAGTTCTACAAATCAAATCTTTGAATACCACCACACCCACTAAACCATATCAGGAAGTGCCACATCTGCTCAATTTTTGGAATACTTCTGGGGATGGTGGCTCCACCATGGCCCTGAGAAGCTTGTTCCAATGCTTAATCACTCTTTCAGTGAAGAAACCTGTCCCAATATCCAACCTGAAGTGTTTATGCACTAGTTGTGATTGACAAAAAAATTTGCTTTTAAGTAAAAAACTCACTTTACACGTGAATATTATCAACTACAATACTAAAATCCTATCTTAAACCCATTCTAAATAAAGACCATACTCAGACCAGGCAACATAATTACAGTGGTTCATCTTTAATATTGGCTTTCATGAATAATAGCTATGTACTGTATACCATATGTCTGTCATTTGCATGATTGCATTTATTTAGAATTCTTGTAAACTGTGAGCTGTGGAGAAAGTATTCCTTGCTGCTTTTTATTCACTCAAATGAAGAGCAAACAAATGGCACTTCACTGGAAATGTTGTCCTGCTAGGCCACTGTCTTATTATGCACATCTGTGGTAGCATTTATAATAAGCACTCAAAACTTTTCCAGATTTTTTTCCACACCTTTTTTTGTCTTGTTACAAAAAAAGGTCTGATTTGTTAATTTGCACACAGTACTTGCTGTGGTTTTTTGCACTCAGTATTTCCTTTGTGTTTTTTGCTCTTGATTTGTGAAAGCAGGGTAATGCTATGGCCTTTCACTGAACTCTCTGAAATGACACATAATATATTATGAAAACTCAGCTCTTTTTTAAAATGATAACTGGGCATCTGAGAGTAGAACAGAAGTAGAAATTCTCTCTAATGGAAAATAATACATTATTCTTTATTACTTTGGGCTTCCTGAGGAGCAAAGATTATTGGAAACCGTGCCTTATTAGAATCATGGGTTTTGTTGTTGTGGGAGTGTTTTACACCTCATTGTGGCCTTTCCTTACTTAAGGGGGGCTTATAAAGAAAGAGGGGAACAGACTTTTTAGAGGGCCTGTAATAATAAGGAAATGGTAAAGTTTTAAAACGAAAGGAGAGTAGACTGAGACTCAGCATAAGAAAGAAATTTTTTACAGTGATGTTGGTGAAAAACTGACACTTTGCCAGAGAGGTGGTTGATATCCCAATCCTGGAGACATTTAAGATCATTTTGTTGGGGTTCTGAACAACCTGATGTAGCTGAAGGTGTCCCTGCTCACTGGAGGGGCCTGGACTAGAGTTTTGAATGTTCCTTCCAACTCAAAACTGTTCTAGGATTCTATGAATGAAGCCTAAAGGAAGAAATAGAGCAAGAAATTAAAAGGATTGGACAACTTTGGAGAAGCTCCTAAACAACAGATGTGTTAAACAGAAGCAAAGTTCTTTTACAGTGGTAATGTATAATAGTACTTTAAATCATCCGTGAGTTGTATTTGAATGGGATTATTGAAATAGTATTTTGTCTTGGATTCTTGGAAATGAGGCTCTGATAAAATTGATATTTATGTCTTTAAAACATGAAAAATAATTTACATGTGTATTGTAATTTTCAATATTTAAAGATATTGTTAGAATATAGAGAAGATGAAGTGTTTGGTACAAGGGTTGAAGCTGGAAATTCCCAGTAAATTGTCTGACCTGCTGGGCTTAGAGGTAGGAGCTTTGCTATTACTTTCTTTTACTGTTGCTATTGGTATTACTTTCTTTTAGAAATCCTTCAGGATGTCTACAGAATTGGCATGTTTTTGAAAATAAAGCTGTAGGGAGACTTCAGTATGTATTCCACAGCTCTACTCTGTCAAAGTAGTCATAACAGATGACTGTAAGAGCTTGGCTTATTTAGCCTCCCAAGGGAAGGCTGAGAAGGTAGGCTAGCTATGAAATGCTGTTACATGCTTGAAGGGTATGTAGAGCTAGGAAGACATTTCTGAGTCTGGAGCTGTGCAGTTCAGCAGCAGTGCTCTGGGTTTAAGGTCCCCACTCCTGCCCCTCACCTCTGGGCTTCACGAGGCAGTTTAATGAGCTCACAAAGCACAGAGATAATAAATGCAAGACACCTACAGATATGAGCAAACTGGACTCATTAGGAGCAAATTCCTGTACACTACTTTATTTTTCTCTAGTGTATTACAAGATGGCTTTTTGCTCTGCTCAGGTGACTCAGTAATATAACAACGAGCACATTACCGTCGTGTTTTGCATTTCACCGCAGTTCTGGATCTGTTTCTATGCCTTACTTGCAAAATCATGTCACACAGGACATATAATTAATAGTGCTGAGCAAGATCTGGTGTGAGTTGTGTTCTAATAAAGCGTGTTCCCACAAAAGAATACACTTAGGGCAAGGTTTGGTTATGCTTAGGTGAAATTCAGTGAGCTGCTTTGTAGGAAAACAAAGCAAACAGTTCTGCTAGAGGAACAGAGAGGATGTGACCTAGCCTGGAAATACCATTTTAGCTGGGGTGGATCTCTGCCATCCTGGGTATACAGAAGCCCATTTTGGCCTCATAGTCTATGAAACCATAGCATTTCCTTTTGTTTTTACCCTGTATGGTTTTGTTCTCGATAAATTGCACATTTCTCATGTAGGATTTGGTAGATTGATGTGAAATTCCATGTAGTGCAGAAAGAATACATGTTTCAGGTTAACAATTTCCTTATTTAGCTCTTAACTCTTTTATTCTGAATTACCTTTTCTTTATTGGATAATGCTAGTCCTCCAAGTTTCCTCATGTTAATGAAGAGGACTTTCAATAGATTTAAAAACCAGAGCTCTCTAGATGATTTGGTGTGAAATTGATCGTGTCATTAGCATCTTTGTACTTCAATTTGCATTAAAAATACTAGATGATTTTAAGGTACAAATGAGGCTGTGTGAAACTGTGTTTTTAGAATTGGCTTGAAAATGTGGATCTAACCCCTTTATTCACACTTAGTTTTTCTTTGTGTAGCATTTGCCATTGTCATCTGTCACAGGTATTGTTGATCTCACTGTGCTGATAGAGTAGGTGGTACTTGGAGTAAAAATATCTCATACTGTATTTCAATTCCATTTCTTGGTTTTTCCCTTTAAAGTCAGCTCAGTTGTGTAAGTAGGGAGAGTAGTTTCTCAGTCTTCAAGAAGTGATTAAATTAGGTTATTTAGATTATAAAATACTTTACTTGTGTCATATGTAGAATGTTGGTAAGTGTGAAAACACGTGGTTTGTAACTGTGGAAATAATAGTTTCAAGCTAGAATAACCAGCGAATGCAGTACAGGCCATAGATGCATTTGTAGGAAAGTTTTATGAGATAGATACAGTGTGCAAGTTACATTTCATTACCTTGACTGCATGTGCCCTTCCACTCCTCAAAGCTGACACCAGATACATTTTGCTTTTCTGTTCTGTCCTTGTACTGAAGATGGAATAAATAAAATGAACAGGTCAGCCCAGTTCCACTAGGTTCAGAGTAAAAACGAGAAAGGAAAAGCAACAGAAATGCTCCTGTATTTTTGTAAGTGGCTGTTTTAGATCTCTAGAGTATGTTTTAAGCATCTCCTTTATTAAGTTAGAATTAATGCATGGTTCGAGGTGAGTGGAAGGAAAGGATCCTGCAGGACATGAATTTTCATGTTTTAGAGGAAGTTGGGTAGAGAAAGAGAGCAGGTTTATGAGAAGGTCAAAGAGAAAAGATACCTTGTAAGAGTATTGGATTAGCTCAAGAGAGCTTTTTCTTTATCATCACTCCTTTGCTCTGCACAAAGGAAATAGAGTAGAATGGTACAGCTACTTAGATTATGTCATTTACTTCATATCCTTTGCATGGGTAAATGCTGCTTTTATCTAAAATTAATCCAGTTTCAGCCTTCAGTGTGATAGAGACACTGAGTGTGTTATTATTAACTACAGTTTTCTTTGTCTATTGTACATGGAATACATGGTTTCCTGAAAATACTAGCAGGCTTTGTATGCATGTAAAAATAAATGTTTTTGTAAAGACAGAGGTCTTCCCTTTTATCTTCCAATCTGCAGCCCCTTAAGGAAGCATAATTTTGTAGTTTTACCATAAACTTATGCTAAAAATAATAAAAAAAATCGAAGTAAATAAAATCAATAAAGATAAAACTATACCCAAGTAAATTTTACCATTTTCACATTTTAGTGAAATACAAGGTGTTGAGAATACTATGACTAAGATTTGCCACTTCCACTAAAAGCTCTGAACTTTCGGTTTTTTAGTAAATTGAAAACAAGCAGAAACATATTTGTTAGGTTAGTTTGAACTGGAACCATAAATCAGAAATGCTGATTTTTGAGATGCAGGTGAATATCCTGTTACAAATTGGAGTTTTGGCATTGTTTCTTTTCAGTTTGGGTCATTCTAATAGCATAAATCCTTATTTTTGTATAAGGTCAATGCACTCCTGAGAGACACAGTTATTCCTTAGAGCAGTAGATGTTTTCTTTAGTATATGAAATTTGGAGGTTTGATGTTTTTCCAGATGCTTTACTTAACTGGCCTTAAAAAGGATTTAAAGTAAACTTGACATAGTCAGCAAATAGTGTAAACTTTATCTTAGAGCTTTTCTTAGAAAATAAATTACTTTTGTGTTTTAGTGTGAATTTTATGTTAATGGCATCATTCACAAATAGCATTCATCAATCAGAGATGTTTGGCACATGCAAGCTCTGAGTGGAAAAGGATTAGGGCTTGGAGAGACAGGTGCACCCCTATAACTCATGGTCCTCTCTGTGCTTGTGGGCACACAGACCTCCAAATACAGACACACAAAGCCTCCTGCACAGGACTTAGAAATGTGCCACTGTCATATTTTCTGGAAAAATCCCTTTGCCCAGGATTCTTTTCCTGGGAAGCTGAGAAGCCTCAGGGAGAAAGGGAAACAATATTATCTCATTTGCTTCTCCTGTGTTTTGCTGCTTTGGAATGCGATTGGAGATTGTTTATCCAACAGGTGAATTGTTTCATTGGTTTCATGTGAATTGTTTTGACTTAATGACCAATCAGGGTCAAGCTGTATGGAGGCTCTGGAAAGAGTCACAAGTTTTTCTTTAGTATCTTTCTAGCCTTCTGTCTGTATCCTTTTAGTATTCTTTAGTATAGTTTAGTTTAGTGTTCTTCAATATATTCTAGTATCATAAAATAATAAATTAGCCTTCTAAGAACATGGAGTCAGATTCATATTTCCTTCCTGCCACAGGGCACCCTGCTAATACAAGAGAAATGGAATTTAAGGAGAAGACAGGACAGACTGCAGTGATCAGAGCAGGCCATGGCAAAACAAGTGTCCTGCCCAGCAAATTGTTACAAGTGACCACCTCCCTTTTTTCCCTGTACTTACCAATGATTTTTTTCCTCCTTGGCCTGGTTTCAGCTAGGATAGGGGAAGAGAGGGGTTGACTGAGCAGCTATGTGGTGCTTAATTTCCAGCTGGACTTAAACCACTCCTCAAACACCATGATCCCTCTTCTGCTGACCTTGTACTCTTTCCTAAACATCTCATGTGAAGTTTTGTGCTGACCCAAAGTGCTGTTCCCCTGAATGCTGTGGTGAGTCCCATGCTCCTGTGGGCAGTGACCCCCTGTAAGGCAGCCAGGTGAGCAGGGAGCCTCTCCTTTCTCTTTAGCTGGTGTCACACCTGGACAGATTGATGCTGTGTTGGGGGTTGGACTCGCTGATGGAGTAGGGTACTGCCTGTGTATTGAGGGATGTATCTGCATCCAGCTTTCCACACGTATTACAAATTGTGCACTTTGGTTTATCAGAAGGCTGTGTTTAAATGGTATTTTCTTGGAAACTACCCCAGAATTCTAGCTTATCTGCTAGACACTGGGATCTGCCACATCAAAGAGGTTTCGAGTAACAAAAGAGCAAAGGAATTTTTGAGTATTTTCCTTTGTAGGAAAGCTTCTTTGATCTTTCAGGAAGAAAAAAATGGTAACTCCTCATTTTGATTTTTCTGTAAATCCATCAGTTTTTGTCATGATTTTAGTGTGACAAGTCAAAGCTCAGCTCAAAGTAAAGAGTGTTGGAACTCTCCCTTAAGCTGTGTGCAATGTGATTGTCCAATGGAAGCCTTTGTCGAACACCCTTCATTATTTATAAGTATTTCTTCACAGGATTGTATGGTGTGGCAAGGAGATTACTATGATCTATTGATTGCATGGGTTTTACTGCAAAGCATGGAACTCCCAAGTCTGTTAGCTTTATAGCTAAAAGACAATTAAGAAATTACAGGTTGGAAGAAGCACTAACCCTAACTTGCAGTTCACCTTGTTTCATACCATCCTAAGTCATCTATTTTTCAGGGCTGCTTGCCAGTCAAAACCTAGTAACTAACTGGAAAACTAATTAGTTGTTCCAGAATAATTTTTTAAAGATTGATTGATGTTTAGGAAGAAAGTACATATAATTCAAGTTTAATGGGAATATTTTTATTTTTCTTAAAGGAATTGCCTACAGTTCTGCTTATTCATCAGATCGACAGGCATGAAGGTGCATGGACAATATTGCCATTAATGACAGAGTAAGTGTAATGCATGCCAGTCATTTTCAGAAGTTTTTGTAACCAAGAATATATGTATTAGTTACTCAGACCTTTTTTGCTTTTTTCAAAAAGCAAAAATTTTTAATGAGAGTTGCAACTTTATATTTTAACTTTCTTGCTGTACTTCTTTTTTTTTGTGTTATAAAGCAATTTTCTGATGAACTTAATTAAATCAGAGAAGCCTATTTAAAATAAAAGAACAGTAATAATAGAATTTAACTGAGCAACAACCTTCTTCAAATCACAGTGCATTTGAAAATTATTAGGGAAGTAAACTAGTCTAAAAAAATGGCATTTTTAAATGTGTATTTTTCTATTTGGTCCCCACTTCTCACAGTGTAAGGTGTGAGGTATTACAGAAATTTTGATCTCTCAGATTACTGAATGAAGTGGAATAAATTGAAAAAAAAATAGTTCATAATACTTGTTTGGGGTTTTTATTGCTTATAGAGTAGTATGTCTCTGTAGTGAAAAGTTTTGGGTTTCAGCATCTTTTTAGATGCTTATATGGCAAATTTTCAAGTTAATATGATCAGAAAAGACAGGTAGCCTCAAATATCTTTTCTTCTTAGCTTATGCAGATGGCTCCAAGGAGGACACGTTGCATTTACATGGTAGTATCTTGCAGACTTCAGGAAATTGTTTTAGTAATCCTGAAGCGTCACAGTACTGAAGATTATCTTTTGCCTGAAGCTTGCATTTGAAATCTGCAGCCTACTGAGGTTTAATTTAGTTAATATAATTTATTAGATGTATTCAGGGTGAGGTTTTTATGTCAGAGTGGTTGCAGGACAGGATACTTTTCCTTTTGCTTTCCATTACTTTGTGTGTAGAAAAACATAAATAGTGCTTGCATAGCAGCTGTCTGTGAGATATATGTAAACTGTGAAAAATAGCAGAAGAGATTTGAAGTAAATTGAAAACTGGAAGATGATGTTCAAGCTATCAATCATCTTTCTTTTCTTCCCTGCTTAGCTCCTGTTTCAATGACCTTGTGGTTCCTCTTCTGAATTATTTATGTCATGGTGACAGGGTTTACAGCTCTTATAAGATAGCAAAACTAAAAGAAAAAATACAAATGCTCATTTTTGTGAGAAAGCAGAAGAAAATTCTTTAGAAATCAGAAGAGGAATCTTTAGTAGAGGATTTCCATCTTGAGATTTCTGGAATATGAGTTTCGTTGTGTGTACTGTTTCACTTAGTACTTTTGGCTAATGAGGACATGGAGTAGTTTAGCAGTATGTTGATGTTTGGAGTTTGGGTTGTTTTGTTTTCTCAATGGACAAAAGAGGAAGAAGGGAGTTCAGCCCATCCTGCAGCAGGTGAGGATGCTTTTAATTGTGATATAAGATGCATCTGTATCAGAAAATTGCTTCCAAAGAATAGATTTCTCCGTCCTATAGCTGTCAGCATTTTTAAGGAGGTCTCTAAGCAGTTGTGAAAAATTTTAATTTTTAGGTCTTGGGCGCAGGTTAAGTTGGACAAAATATTTAATTTCAGAAGATAGAATCAGTGAATGTCTCATGATGCAGTATCCTTACTGTGCCCCAAAGGCTTGCTACATTTCATCTCAGTAACCATTTCATTCAGCAGAGCAGAAATCCCTTCTTTAAAAATTATCCAGAACAGGATCTTACCATGGTATCTCCAAGGTCTCCTTGCAGTCTGAGCTCCAAACATTTGTGCTCTGAAGTCTTCATAAGACTCTCTTGGAGACCTTAAGTACTTAGCCTTGGGAGTCATTCCCAAAAGCCATGCAAAGGAAACTGGAAAAATAGATATAGTAGGGTTTTTTTTTTTTTTTTTCATTAGGATGTTATTAATTAATCTGGCTCTGTTTTGATGAGCAGTGGAAGAATTAAGACTAGAGGAACAGAGAAACAGAGAATGTCATTTTTCTGAAGGGAATCCTGCATTGAGATTATTGCTATCTTTGAGGATTCCCTTCAGTCTGTACCGTTTCACTGTACTGGAAAAGCTAATGAAGTTTTTACATTACATTTACATTTACATTTTGTACATTTCTGAATGTAAATTCTTTATGTATCTCTGTTCCCTTCTTCCTGGAATAACTGGTTTTTTTATAAATAGCAGCAGAGTCAGTATCTTTATCCATTCACAGTAGTCCTTGATGTGTAATTCTAAATCAGTAGTAAAATTTTCCGTTTCTGTGTAAATGAAGAATTGATGGCAAATTATTTATATTTGGAGAATGTGCTTTGAATGTGCCATTTTTGTTCATAAGCCACCTTATTAGTGAAATGTTTCTTTCTTTTTTCAGCTTCTCTGTTACCTATGGTAGGAACTCCTCATGGATTTTCTTCTGTGAAGAAGATACAAGAATACAGGTCATAAAACTGGTAGAAACACTCAGAAGATTTGACAAGTCTAAGGTGAGATAAAAATTTAGAGATTTGACTTTCTTTTTTAATGTGATTGAGTGTGTTTTGCCAAATGTTGGAAAAGATGTGTCCAAACACCTTAAAACAGGGGCATAGATTTCTGAGGCTGAGAGCAAGGTATTTAACATGAAGCAGTACAAATGCCTGTATAGCTGATGAAAAACTGTTAAAATTGAGCAGAGAAACAATTATTTCTGTGAATAGCCTGAAAATTCTGTATCATAAATAAAAAGATGAATATAGTCTGTTTTGCAGTCCCTTCTCTCCATTTTCCTGTCTGATATCAATTCTGATTATCATCAGACTGAATGACTGATGCTAGTTTGTCTCTGATGTAAAATAGTAGGGTGTTTTACTTGCATTCTGTTTCTAATCTGTCTTGGTGATAAATATTCTGTACCTATTGGAAAAAAGCACCACCAAAAGACTTGCAGAACAAAACAGAAGTACAGTCACCAAGGAGCAAAGCGCATTTGGCAGTGCAACTGACAAGAAAGGTGCTAATATTTAGAATTTTCAATGTTCAGAAAAAAAACCCACCTTGGTGTCAGTCCTTTGCCTGTAATAAAAGAAGCCAAAATCTCTTGTGTGAAATATGTTTTGCTTCTTTGTTGTAATTCTGCTTCAGGACTCACTTTGGCGTACTTCTTTTTCTGGCATATGGCCATGTGTTTTCTCAAAGTTGTTTTCTAAAATGGTAATAATAATAAAAATTCAGAGGTCTTACCTTTTGAAACACTTGGTCTTCTAAACAGAGGACTGAATATATTGAGACCTTTGTAAACTCTTTTTTTTGTGTAAGAAACATCTACTTGTAATTGATATTCTCAGAATAGAAACATGAACATTTTTGTTCATGATGTGCCCTTTTGCCAGTTTTACTCTCTCCTTTGCATTACATACAGATTCTAATGAAATTACAAATTACGTTCCAACCCACAATGAAAGGAAAATAAAACACTTTGCTTTTGTACATAGTAATTGTCATCTTAGTGTAACAGTCCATCCCTGGTTGTTTATATACAGTAGTAGTCCATCAGATACAAAATTCAAGGTGATTTATATCAGAGCTCCTTCAATATTCATTTTAAAGCCTCAGCAGTCTGCATAATAATAAAAAAGTTGGAATACAGGTTGCCCAGAGAGACTGTGGAATGTATTCAAAAGATGACTGGATGGAGTCCTGGGCAGCCTGCATTGGGTGATCCTGCTTGATTCCTGGGGAATTGGACTGGGTGATCTCAAGAAGCCTCTTCCCACCTCAGCCGTTCTATGACTCTGGGATTCAGTGTTCTTTGAACAGGTGGAAGCCAAGGAGTGTTCTGGAGTTTGAAAATGCAGCCTGATTTTGATTTCAGAGAACAACTTTTAGTTTCATTTCTCACCAAGTACAATTTTTGTCCAGATTATTGTGAACAATGGGCTTCCCTTGTTTATGTTTTCAGGTTTGCTTTATTCAGCATGAATGCAGTCATCAACTTCACTAAAGGGATGAACAAAATTGTTTCCTATATTCCTTTACAGGAGTGGTTTTTAGGTAAAGCATTATATGATGAAGAATCTACAATAATTCACCATTATGCCTTTGCTGAAAATCCTACAGTCTTTAAATTTCCGGATTTTGCTGCTGGTTGGGCACTTAGCATTCCACTTGTTAACAAGTAAGAATTGAATTCTAAGTCACTTCCCATTTATTTGCCATTATTCTACATATTCCAAGTATAATTGTTATAAACACTTCAAAATTAAAGAAGAGTGCAGAAATAGATTTCTGTATCATTGCTGTGCATGTGATTTATTTTGCTTCACTCTGCCTACGTGAAGTAGCTGATAGTTGTCCAGTAGTAGCTGTTTAACTAGTTCAATTCCTTCTTGTAATGTTAAGGATGTATTCTCCCCCAGACAGTGGTTTTATTCTTGGGTTGTAGAGTGGCTGCATTGCCCTCTAGAATGTTTCTCATGCTGTACAGACAAACTACATATTTGTTTCTGCTTAGACTCTTAGGTGCTTTCAAATGAGATTTGAAAATTTCTTAAATTTCAGAGGTTGAATGTGTCTTACCATTCATGAGGTCAATGTCCTCATGAATTAAAAGTCCTTAAACACTATGCTTTGAAATACACAGAAAGATAATATTGTCTGTAATTTGAGATGCTGATCAATACTGAGCTTCAAATGTGCTCCTGCTTTTAATCTGTTGCAAACTTTATGCCAGACTCTCTACCTTCTCCAGATGAGAATTTTCTTCTTGTGTAGGAAGAATGTATCAAAGTGTGTATGTTGGAAATTAATGTTAACATCATGACACTGTCAGATTTTTTTAAAAAAAGGATTGATATGATAAATATAAGTTGCTTATTGAGGGAATAAATACAGAAATGTGATTTATTATTATTTTCCCCTTATAATATGGTCAGTAGTACCAGCCACACTTTCCTGCCTGCACTAGTGATTGGGTTTTTTTAGTATGTTTGATTAACTTTCTTCATCTCTAATTGCATAGGCTTGCAAAGAAGTTGAAGAGTGAACCACTCAAATCAGACTTTACAATAGATTTAAAGCATGAGGTAAGCAGTGGTGTGATGAAAGAAAAAATTGTCTCAAAGTTACATATTTGAATGGTGTTAAATCATAAGGGAAATAAGAGATTATTCTTAAACATTGCTAAAAAGTTTGACTGTAATGGAATGTTAGATTTCTTTTCCTTCCTTTAGAATAATGCAGTACTTTAGGACTATATTTTAAGCATAGAAAAATTCACTGAAGGGCTTGCATTCATATAAGAATGCATACATGGTTGTATACATTAAGCTATCTTCTAAGGATTGCTCTGTAAGGAAGGAGAGAGACTTCCAATTCGTGAACCATAAGCTGAGGTGAGTAGTAGCTCAGTTCTAGCCAGTCTCCCTTTCTGAATGAGACTCTCAGAGATAAATATGGTGGGGTTTGCATTAAATACTTTGAGGAATCTGCCTTTGTGCGAGCAAGCAGTGCTGCAACTTGCAGCTTGGAAGTCTGGAAAGATTCCTTTTTGTCTCTGGTATGCAACACTTTAAAAAGGTTGGCAGAAGGTATTTCAGACAGTGAGGGAACTGACTGAAAGGAACATGAGAAGGAGGTTCTAAAAGAGTATCTGTGCTACTTTTTTGGAGGCATTTTTTTATTTTTCTGCATTTAAAATGTTTGTGCTGTCCAGGGTTTTGTACTGTCACCAAAGTGAACTTCTGAACCAGAGGTGGAAGAAGGGGATGAATCTGGCATAAGCTTCTGGCCTGAAATAAGAATATGATTAAGATTAGGGTAAGGAATGTGAAGAAGAAGGAAGGAAGAACAGGATTAAGATTTTGTCCTGAAATTATGAGTGACACTGAAGTAGTTTTAATTCTTTTAACACTCCTGAAAAGCATCTATAAATTGTTGTTCTGGTCCAGAAAAAAAACAAAACACCTTTACATAAAACTACTGCTGCCTCCTCATTTACAACATAAATCTATGGTGTATTTATAGAGTATAGATATGTAGCATATTTAAATAAATTTGGTTTTATGCAGAACCATTCTTTTATATAGTTCCCCCTCATTTTCTCAAAAACAATTGAATCCCTCTCAGCTTTCATTTTGCTGTGAGAAACAAAACAGGAAGCTGTTTTCTTCCTCTTGTTGATTTTTTTCAGTGCAAGACCTTGGGCTTCACAATGTCATTTTATTTTAACTTTATTTTTAAGACAAAATCATTCATATATTCCCAGTATTCCAGTCTACCTCAGCACTAAAAAGTCTCTAAATGCATTGTCATAAGCAAAGATCATTCAGAGCTACTCCTTTATGTTCCACAGATTGCTTAGTAAAAAGCAGTTGGTCACTCAACCAACAGAATTACTTCCATCCACTTATTATTCTGTGAGCAGGTCTCTGCATATGTTTTATTTCAAATTTATTGCCATCGATAACCTGCTTCAGCCCTGGAGTTATTCTTTCTGCACAGTCTCATGTCTCCCTAGAGACAGTTTCACTCCCTCTCATTTATTTAATAAATCACCATCTTCTCTGTCTTAAATCATTTTTTGTCTACGCTCTTCTTGTGTGAATCGAGATTGACAGCAAATCAAAGAATATAATCTGTTGTTTTTTATGATTGTGTATAATGTTAAAGTTTATGAGAACTATTTTAGTTTGAGGGACCCCTAAGAACATATACCTCTAGTCTTTGGTATTTTATCGTGCTCTGCATCTTTTTTATCTGCTACACCATGCCACATCTTTCACTTTTCTCGTTGATATCATTTCTTTGTATGCCCTGAAAATTTTTATTTAGTTTAATCTATGTTTCCAATTTTGATAGATTGCCCTGTACATTTGGCAGAAAGGGGAGGGACCACATCTTACTCCAGTGCCCGAGTTCTGCACAGATGATGTGAATTCATATAAGGTTGATCACTGTGCAACAACTTTCAGTAATTTTCTGCCACTTTGTGTAAGTACAATATTTTAAATACCATTTGGTTAGTAAAAGTAAAATCCTTACTAAAGCATAGAATACATGAGTTCAAAAATCTTGAAACTTGGGAAAATATTTCTAAGTCAGCTAAGAAAAAAACCAGCAAAATAGTTTGTTCTGGCATTTATTGAGGATGTATTTTGGATATGCTTTCAGGCTTCTGTGGCACGGAATATTTCCTGGCAACTAATATTGTGTATGCTTTAATGAGTCTTTATACCACAATGTTTGCTTGGTGCATGATCTATAAATTATTTATCCTTACACTCCTTACACAGTGAGCTACTGAAGTATAGATGATCTTTTTTTGTTTGTTCCCCACAGATGGGAATCTAAAACTTGTTGAGGCTAAAGATAAAATGTAATATAGTATTTGGTGCCTAAAAGTCTCTTCCACCTCTAGGAGAATACATTTATTATATTATGATTTAAGTGTAGCTAGTGGCCGAAACGTGTTCCGTGCTTCCAGGAGAGCAAAATTCTAGGTGCCAAAAAGGATAACAAATCAAAGTGGTCAAATGGTTTATTACAGTGGAGGAAATTAAAAGATTTCTAGTGTGTATCATTTAAGCTGGTTTTTCCAAGTGTGATACAATTTTTGTTCTCATAGTGACTGATTTCAAAGAAATCAAACATTCTTTTTCAGATTAATCATTCTTAGTTCAGCAAGTTTTTCTACTCATGGCCTTTTCTTAAAGATAGGTGTTTTAGTTCTTGTCAGAGTACTACATCAATGGAAAAAAAATTCCAAGAATGTTATTTCAGGAATTTTAAACAACCAATGCCTTTTTTTTCAAGATATAAAAATTTACTTCCTGGTGTATCACCAGGCCATATTTAGAACATAATAGAACATAACAGAACACCATTCTGCTTGATAGGCTATAGAATAAAAAGATATTTCCTGTTTTATTATATGTACAGACATACATATCCTATAAAATACTACAGGCACAGCCTGCACTTAAAAGGTAATTTTTTGTTTTGTTCATATAGGGAGAGCCAGTGAATAAGGAAGATGTTTTTGTTGCTGTAAAAACATGTCGAAAATTTCATGGTGACAGAAGTAAGTTGTTGGCTGGTCAAGGTAGTAGTTCTATGCAATATAGTTCATAAAATGAATCTTTGAAAATCAAGCTGATATATGCTGTCTCTGCAGCTCTTGTGACTAAATGTTTGCCAAATCGACTCAGAAACAGGAAAGTTTTGGAATTTTAAACAGCTTATCCTTCAGGTAGAATCTTTTTGCTGTTCAGTGTCCTCAGGAGTGCTGTTAAACATTTAAGATTAAAAATGGTTTCATCATTAGTCACTGTTGGCAAAAAACTTGGAATTGAATACCTAAATTAAAACGTGCATAGGATTAGCTCATATTGTTGTAAATTGGAACTGATGCAATATGAATTAATGCAGCAGCTATTAATATCCTTCAGTGAGCTTCCCAGGTAATTGCTTCATTTCTTTTCTTTGTGCCAGCAGTGACAATTGTGCAGCTCTTTGGTGGCTAACTTAGAAATCTGAACAAGCTGAAAGGTCCCTCATCTCCTCCTTCCTTTTGTCCTGCCCTCCTCTCCAGTAAAAGATGGAGCAGCTCATGCTGTCCTGTTGCTCCTAGCTGTTCCATGTGCACATGTACTTGATAATGCTTGGAATGAGAAAATCTGTCCCTTCCAGAAATCTGGTCATATGTAGTACTTTGTCCAACCAGTGGCCCAGATCAAGAGTGTGTAAAACACTATAGCATGTTTCATCTGGAAGTTCATCTGAAAATTGTGGAGTTACACAAGCAGCTGTAGTCACCATGCTAAAAACAGCAAACAAAAAAACCCTTAGTGCAGCCCAGCAAGATGCACAGAGTGAGCATTAATTTCCTCCTCAGAGACCCAGAGAACAGACACAGAGAGACTCTCAGCTTCTGCTAGCACACAGTAATGCTCAGCTAAGTGGAGGGAGATCAAGTCTCAGCAAAGCTTGGAGGGAAAAATTCCAAATCCAGCTATTGAACAGAAGACATTCCACCTACTTGATGCCACCTACCAGTCTGTTCTAGTTTGCTTTTAGACATTTTGTTACTAAGGAAGAGATTTGTTTCCAGGAATTTGCTTGAATTTTGTGTGCTCTTTAATACTCCAGGAGCATAATACTCTCTCCATTAGGCTTAGTTTATTTATAAGCATAATTTAAAGGGATTATAATTGGCAAAAAAATTGCAAATCGAGTAATTGGTTAGTAGTTGTACCAAATTTTGAGAGGTTTTTGCCATACCTGTTGTCAGAGGACAGGATGAAAGTAAAAGCTCTTTTCTTAACTAAGTCTAGTTAAAAACAGGTGGGTTTTTTCATAAGATTTATGGAATTATTTTCTGAATGCTACTGCACCTGATGAAAGCACATTTGTAGTGTTTGAGTCACATAATTGTTAGGTTATCTTTAAAGTAGCTTTTGACAAAACAAAATTGACTGTCCTGTAACTGGAGTTCACTGAAGAGTTCTCCTTCCTGGATCCATGTTAATTTTTTGATATCAAAATTTAAAAGAAGAAAAAAAAACAAAAAAACAAAAAAACAACCTAGAAAGTCAGAAAGAAACATAAGGCCCCAAAAAGATAGCATAAACATCCTTCAAGAAACACCTGTTGAAGACTGAGGAAAATTCTTGAACTTTCCTCACAGCTTCCAGTGTTATGCAATAGAGGATAATCTTACTCCAGATTTTGAAAGATTAATGGATGCCAGCTTCAGAGAGCTCTTTTTACCTGGTAAGTCATTCTTTTTTGTATGCCAAAAACTACACTAATGCAGCACTAAGGCTTGGAAATTGGTGTGCTTTTAAAAGCAGCTAAATTTTACCTCAGAATTTACTTCAGTTACAACTCTCCTTCTTGCACATACCTTCTGTAGTTATAAAAGAAATTTTCAAGACTGCAAACATGCATCAGGGTTCTAGAAAGGGCAGAAATAAAATGTCATTAAGAGCTTAGAGCTGACCCTTAAATATCTCTAGTGGTATTCAAACTTTGGTGTGATCACCAGTGTTAATGCATATTGATAAATATTTGCATCATCATCTAGTCCAAAATTTCTGCTAGTTTTCTTTGGAAGATACAATTTGCCAGGAATTACAAAGTATTGGTGGATTCAATTTCCAATTGACATTAGTCTGCATGGTGACACTTCCATCAAGACAAACAAGGGAAAGAGAAGGACACTTTAGCCCACAGCCCCCTTGCTGGAGCTTGTAACTGAGATGAGACTCAAGTCCTTGCTTCAGTAAACTTTTCTTCATTTATAGAAAGAGGGGGGGGCCCACCAAAGGAATTGGTCTCTAATTGCAGATATTTCTGTGTGTTAAAGGATCCTGCTGAGTTTCAGGTCCTTGTTTGGAGGAAGATAAAACAACCTTCACAGGTGCAGCTCTTCTGCCAGGGGAAGTTTGGATGCTCTTGTGTATCTGTGATTCTTCTGTTCTGAAGCCATGTTTTCAGAAACCTTTCTCATTTTGTTCTGCTGAGAAACATTTTTAAGTAAAACATTTCAACCAAATAAGAAAGTAATTTCCTGCCTATACATTTTTTTGTACATAATTCCTTTTTGGATTTTTTATGAAAAAATGAGAATGCTTTTAAGAACTTTGAAAAGTAGTATGGACCATTGCAATGTGCTACAAAAGTGGGTTTTTTTTTTCTTTTCAAAATATTAAAGTCTTTCCATTAGTGCATTGAGTTCTTATTACTCTGTCTTAACACTAAAAGGTAACTGTTATCAACTTGAGTGTTGATCAATCAAGAGTAATAAATTCTGTGTGTTCAGAGTAGAGGGAAGTGAGCAGCTAGGATGCTAGAATTATCCATCAAATTAGGTGATGGATGATTCTAGCAAGGCTTTAAAGTGAGTTGTTCACAAGCATCAGGGTTGTATAGCAGCAAAGGGAGGTTATGTAAGTATTTCCTCCATTGGAAGCACTGCCTGCTACTGGTGAGACCTCCTGGATGGTGTCAGAGAGCATAAAGCAAAGAAACAGTAACAGCAGAATGCAGAACACTTGCTGGTCTCAGGCCTGACCTCCTCATTTTTAAGATGGAAGAGAGATCATTATTTCAATCTGTTGGTTTTCAGCTGAACACCCTGCAGATGGTTGGGTTGGTTTTGTGTTACCCATAATTTATTCACTTCTCGATGTAGTGTAAACACTCATGGCATCATTATTAGAATTTTGTGTGATAATTTTAAATCCTGATGTGAAATAGCAAACTAGTAAGAAAAAGGTGGTTTTTTAAGAGAAGCATTAAGCAATCCTCCTTTGAATAGAATCTTTCCATGGGATTAAAATCGATTGTATGATATTTACAAACTGCACTATACAAATGCTTCTTATTTATAAATGAAACAATAAATATTTATAAGTTTATAACAGTAATGGTTGTAAAATGTCCTGTGAGTGTGTCTCCAGAGACAGGTGCTTTGGAGCATTGATGTGATGTTGCTGTCAGATAGGACGTGTGTAATACCAGTAAAGTATTTCAAAAGGTACATTTGATCTGTTTCTGATTCAGAATATGTTACAGACTTTACAGTTGGATTAAAATGTGCCATTTCAATACTGGAAGAAGGACTAATCTCTGATAGTGTTTGTGCTGATGTGTTCTATGAGTTGTACAATAGCAAGTGTAAAAGCAGAATTCCATGCTTTGGTTGGAAAAATGTAAATATCACAGTTTTCAATTATTATTATGAATAATAGAATCATGAAATATGGTCATATTTTAATAAATCTTTTTTAATCATTTAAATAAAACTGTCCTGGCTGGCTTTCATAAAAGTGTTATTTTTTTTTTTCTGTCTAAATATTATAGGAAAGAAAATACAGTGGACATTTAGAATCATGATGCTGTAGTTGAAGCAGTGTATTTATTACCATGTGAAGAAGTGTGGCTAACAAAACGTGATTAACATGAATATTTGGATCAAGTATCTTTTTTAATCAAGTTCCTTGTGTTTGAATGCCAATCATTGTTTTGCAGTACCAGTGGTAAAGCAGACGTGGGAAAGAGAAGCTGCCCTTATTGAATACTACAGTGATTATGCAGACATCTCCATTCCTACTGTAGATTTAGGCATACCTAACACTGACAGAGGTGAGCTTTTGTCAGTTTTACACAAGTGACTCACTGAAGAAGTGAAGTTTTATGGATGATACGTGTCTTTCATGTCAAGCATGTCATGTAGAAATTCTGGTTTTCTCCAGCACATATGTGCAGGAGAAAGAATGCTCCTAAACTAAAGAATGCTCTTCACACAGGAAATGGATGGAGAGTACATTCAGAGTCCCCCTATGCAGATAACATATTCTTTTAAGCAGAAAACTAAATACTGAGATTATGAAAGCATGGTATATTGATATACTCCAAGAAAAAAAAAAAAGGCTTTATTACTTGGGGTAAGAGTAATAACTCTGCAGTTATTTATGATTTTTCAGTAGGATCATTAACAGTGAAGAAGACATAAATTTATTTCAAAAGACCTCAGGCAGTGCCAAGTGGTTACTAAGCATAAACTGCTTGCCATATGGTATTCAGATATTATATCCATGTGCCTTGATTTAAGCACAAAATCTGAATGTTAGGATTGAAGCATCTTTCTATAGCAAATAACAGGCATTTAAATCAATTTACTTTGTGTTTGAATATAAAAAAGGCTATGGGTATGATGACTTTCTTGAGTTTATTAATTTGGTTTTTTTCTTTCATTTGATATATTGTTCTTAGGCTGATATTTTATATCTGTTACCTTCTGAATTACAGGTGTCCAGGCAGTGGCCTGTTAGCCTTATTTGGCCCCCTAGGTCAGTTGTTCTGACCTCTGGGTTATTTCTGCCCCTTTATTAGAGGCAGAGGGAACCTAGGCAGGGATTTCTGTGTGCACGGGTGGGAGAGTTTTCAGGGGGCAGCCAGCCTGCTGAGCACACGTGGGTCAGTGCCAGAAGCCATGCCCAGTAGTTCCAGTCATGCCTGGAAGCTTCCATGGTTTTTTATAGAGTATAATATAGAAATCTTGGGTTTTACCTTGGAAATGTTCAGATATCAGTCTACATTAAATTCACAGTCTCACAAAATCACCAGACTTCCTTCATGTCTTTAGCATAGAATGGCTGCATTTTCTCAAAGAATATTTTAACTGAAAGTGGCTTCAAATATAATGTTGTTATTTTGAGTGATTATTTACTGAATGTAATGTTGATAGCAGTAATTACTTTAGACAATCAACTGGGATGAATAAAGACTGACTGGAATGAGGTTTGTCCAAGATCTAAAAAAGACTCAATAGAAGTCTGAAACTTCTTGTTTCTCAGGCCATGCTTATTCTGAACAAGTGTGTTCCACTTCTGCACTCCTAGCAAAGGGTAGCTTACCTCCTGAACTTCTTTATAATCTTGTGATAAATGTTCATACCTTTCCTTGGAGGCAGTGATCAGGACCTGAGTTGCCAGTGTGGAGTACAGTAGATTAAAATAGATTTAAATATATCTGTAAAAGCAGTGGATCTGCCTGATGCATCTTGAAATGCTATAGCAGTGTCTTGGAGTATTTTGCAGAACATTTGCTTCTATCATAGTCTCCTCATTTTTACAGCTCTTTAAATTTAGAGTCGCAGTTAGTCCAGTATCGTTCAACAGCTTGACAGATAGCTGGAATAAAGCTTGTTTTTAATTTAATTCCTGTTTTATTTAAGTGTAAATTCTGTTAATTTATCTTCTTTTTAGGTCACTGTGGGAAAACTTTTGCCATTTTGGAAAGGTTTTTGAATCATACTTCTCCCAGAACCCCTTGGTTGGTTGTAGTGGATGATGACACACTGATAAGGTATATATTGCATTACTTCAGCAGCTACCACTGTTTGTGTCAATAAGAGCGTTAGCAATATTCACCTATCACTTATTTAAGAGATGCAGCTATTTTATTAGTCATATGGCTTTACATTACTTGAATTTTAAAAAAAGTCACTTCCCATCAGTATTCTTTTTACAGATATTAAAAATAATGTTGTAACCTGGTTAAAACTGTGCATATCAGTGTTATTGTGTGATCACATAGTCTGAATACACCACATGTTGTGATTCCTCAGTGTAGGTATGTTTGAGCTGATAGGGTTTAGTCATTTGCTAACAACCTTCCTAAGGTGTGTTCCTCAGACAAATGTGTCAGAAGAAAGGTTCCATAAGCTCAGGTCAGTTGTCCCAGCTGCCCAGAATGGTGTTTTGGAACTTGCATTTGTTGGAAAATTAGATCCCATTCTGGTAAAACTGCAACATAAGCAAAAAAAAGGCATAGTGAGCAATGTGCAGGATGGTGGGGTCATGAGCAGTGGTTCAGGACTTTACATTAAATCATGTGACAGAAAAAGAAACAGTTAGAGGATGTAACTGTGGATAAAGCAACATTCATAAAACTAAACCTTTTCAGTTTTCAATTTGTAAATGTTCATAGATAATTTGCAAAGATCACGTTGCTTGGAAAGTGTCATTTCATGTTTTCTCTGAGATGAGATGCAGTTTTGCTGACAAACTGCCTATTTAAAAAAATACTTCAAGCTAATTTGTTCATCATTTGATCAAATTGCACAGTCATATCTCATAGTAAATTATCCATCATGAAGTTCTCTTTAGCAGTTCGCATCTCTGGGGGAGTTTTTGTTGGGTAGAATTTCTGAATTTTTCCTGTCATCTCTTTACTATTTAATAGAATGCTGTTGAGGGTAGCAATGTCTGTTCCAAAAAGAATGTTTACAAGATTTTTTTTTTTTAATGGCTTTTCATATTATAGTATATTCAGGCTCCGAAAACTGCTCAGCTGCTATGACCCAAATGAACCAGTATTCCTTGGAGAGCGTTATGGCTACGGCTTGGGAACAGGAGGATACAGTTATATCACTGGTGGAGGAGGGTAATTTATTTTAGTTCCTGCTGGCATCTACATTAGTTCCTGTTTTGAGTGCAAATGTTTTAAATGACGACACAAATCAGTTTCAACAGAAGCAGTGATGTTTTCCCCAAGTTCGTGCAATTTTCCTCACACCTTCGGTGTAGTGACCCATGCTGGTCTCAAGTCCCCAGCTCTGCTCCCTTACATTTGATTAAGATTGAGGAGAACACCCCTTTTGAGTCCAGGCCAAATTTAGAAGGAATCAGCTCTAGTAAAAATGATGGGTAGCTAAATTATTGTTGGAATAACAACAATGGGTATAATTGGTGTAATTAGTTTTCAGTATAAAAAGTAATTATCTTTCAGAAAATGCTTCTTGCACTATTTGTCAGTTCTGATGCCTTAAATTTTGAATTTCAAATGTGTTGTATCAAGGGGCTACATTCAGTCTTGCAGTTTTAAATAATTTAGCAATATTTATTAATAACAGCTATTTGGTGTCTTTAGAAGTTTTTATATATTTCATGTGCTTTTTCCTTATTCAGGATGGTTTTCAGCAGAGCAGCTGTTCAGAAGCTACTTGCTAGCAAGTGCCGGTGTTACAGCATGGATGCACCCGATGATATGGTCCTTGGGATGTGTTTCAGTGGCTTAGGAATCCCGATAACACACAGTCCACTCTTTCATCAGGTCTGAGAGCTATTTTTGAGTATTAAAAATGTATTTCACTTTTTAAGTGTACACATAGAACAGTCATAAATATTCAAATTCCATCAATATGTAATAACACTAAGATGCTGCTGCTGCTTTACCTTGGTTCTCAGCAGAACAAGACTGATAAAATAAGAACATTCTCTTACCATGGATTATCACAATGCCTTTGCTAGTTTATGTGATATATTAGCTAACCTTTAACTACATTTTATTAGAAATGCAGTCAGAGGTGAGGATTTTGAAAAAGAAATTGAATTAGGAGCCACATGCTTAGAATAGTTGTCATATGTCCTCTAAGGGAGGAAACCAACAACACAGTACTTTTTTTATGCAGGTAATGGAGAACTGAGTGTAAAATTTTTCAATAAATCCGCCTGCTCTACTTACCTGATTTTTCTATTGATTCAGTATTTACTATTCTGAAATACCTCCTTAATGAAGATATAAAAATTTTTGCTTTTATGGTGGATTCTGAAGAATGGGATAAGTACAACAAATTGCTCTATGCTAGCACATGGGAAAGAGAGCTTACAAAACATAATTTTCATGTGAGTTTGGGAAAAAAGGGCTGGAGTAGAATTGAATCTTGTTTCTATCTTCCATAGTATTTAACAAGCTAACTGTAGTGTCACAGTAGAAAGCATTGAGGCCTATACAGATTTTCTTCCTTGTAAGCCAAGTAAACCAAATCCTTCCATGGTATGAACAAGAGAAGCACTAGAGATTTTTTTTTTCCCAAACAGTGCACAACTCTTTTAAAAGTCAACATTTAAATCAGTGTAGCATTTGATATTTTTCAGGTGTCGATCTAGTTGAAAAACTGGGAAGACCTACATATCTGAATATGAGCTGAGAATTAGATAATAAGCTACTTGAGAATTAGCAAATTACTCTGTAGTTCAAAGCAGCTATCAATGGAGGGGGCGAGTTTCTTATTTAAATTATCAGCTTTTCCTATGTTAAGATTCCATTTCTGATTACATTTACTATTTAGCAAAATGGGAAGACTGAGAACATACTATTTAATATTTTAATTCCTTGTCCATATAAAAAATTTATATCTGTTTACTCTCCTGTTTTGTTTATCATTGCTTACTCTGTTCAATATAGAAAGAAAACAAGTCATACATGTTATAAATTCAACAGTTACTGAATAATTTTGCTTGCACAGCTGTTAAAAAAACCCAAAACAACAAACCAGCCTAATTAAAGGAGAGAACAGAACTCATTCTCCAAAATTGTAAGAATGATTCTTATTGAAAAAAAGGACCTCCTTGTAATCCTTAACAGTGCACATTTGATACTGAATCACTTTGAAAGTGGAACCCTAGCAGTTTGATTTTCCACACAGAAAATTGCACTTGACTTCTAATTCATCTTTACTGTTGCTTGTAACAAATTCTAATTTGACATCCCTCCAACAAAAGTTAACCTGTGAGGGAAAACCACTGAATAAAAATTGAACATTCTTAATCTACTAAATCCACTATTGTGCAAAAGAAAATTTTAAAATGAGAAAACCAATTTTGGATTTTCTGTCAACTAGAAAAGAACTTTCCAAGGACTTGACTGAAATATTATGATGTGTGATATTCCTTGAAGTATTTGATTCTAAAATTGTACAGAAGCAAAGATATCTTCATTCTTGGAGTGTCTATGATATGTTTGCTCAGCCTTACTGGTTTCCTGCTGCCTGCTTGCTGAGGTAGATACATATTCCATAACCTGTTCCAGAGGTTTTTGACTCTTAAAGAGAACAGGAACCTTCCCGTGTTGAGTAGCAGCCTGAATTGTGGTCTTAAATTAAAAATCTGGGCTAAAGCAATATATTTGGATTTTCTAGAACACCAAATACAAATGTTAGCCAAAAAAAATGTAGTTATTAGAGTAGATATCATTATTTTAGAATTATAGAAACACCATAATTTTGTTTATAGCTTAATAAAAAGCTGATTCATTTTCAAACAGCAAAATTCTTTGGTCTCAGATGTGTAAAAACTGCCTCTATCCAAAATAAATTCTTCAGGTTCTTGAAGCCTAAATGTTTTTCAAAGTGTTTTTCAAAAGCCGTGAGGGATACAGATTCCCTCTTGCTTTCTCCGGTGGAATTTTTAAAAATAAGCACTCTGTGTTTTAAATATCAGAATTAAAAAACCCAAACCACCAACAACACATACTCAGATTTCATAATGTGAAATTCTGTTGCTTAATTTAATGACTGTAATGTATACAGAACTGTGTGAAGAATTCATAAATACCACCATAAGTAGGTGAAGTGTGCAGTATTGAATCAGTTACCAGCTTAGGCATCAAATCAATTATTTGTTATCCAAATAATTCCATTTTCTTCTTGTTTGGTTGGGTTTTTTCCCCCCCTAGATGTAAAACACAAATGTTTGCCTTCCATGCATTTTTCTTACAAAAGCTCTAATGGCAAAATGTGGTTGTTTTACCAGGGACCACTACAGGTGGCAATGTTTTATGTAATGATGCGCTCAGTGTCATTGAACTGCCAGAGAAAATGAAATACACATGGAGCATCAGGACAGCAGCTGCATCTTGTAGCTGTGTTGTAATTCTGTCTGGTTTGATATAGCCTGATAAAGAATAACAACACAGTTTTCTGGCACCACAATATATCCCATGTTTGGAACCTTTACCTGTCATAAGCTCTATATGTTTTGGCTGCTTATGGCCTTATTAGAATCCTACAATCACAGTGGCAGTGCTGACAACTCTCGTTAGAAGAGGAAGAGAATGTAGTTTAAAATAATTTTGTCATTATTGAGTAAAAACTGCATATATAAAAAGATTTCATACCAGCTACACTGTTTGTCACTTGACTTCTGAGATGGTGGCCATTTCCTCCTGAGAAATAGGACAGATTTAGTATCAGTGTACTTCATTCCTAGCATGATGACTGCAGTGTGGGTTGAAGATTTAATCTAATGCTTTGTCAATTGATTTAATAGAATGATGTAAAAACCCCTTTGTTACTGTCTTGTGTATTTTGTCACAGGGGCCATTGAGCTGTGATATCTTTTAAAAATTATTACTGATCATTAATACTGGTGCTTTTGCTTTATTCTTCCATCTTAGGCAAGGCCAATGGACTACCCAAAAGAGTACCTTTCTCACCAAATTCCAGTATCATTTCACAAGCATTGGAATATTGATCCAGTGAAGGTGTATTTCACATGGCTGGCACCAAACACAGAAGAGTCAAGCAATGGAAAAAAAGTTGGATATAACAGAGAGGATTTATAAGCAGTAGAAGAATGTAAGTGTTAATTAATATTCTACAGCTGTGAGACAGTCACTACTGTGATTTTTGTTTTGTTTTCACGTTGTTCATCTGTTCATGACATAGGAAGACAGTGTTTTGTTCCTGTTGGTTGCATCCCTTCAGAACAATGGAAGAAGGCACTTAAATGACCTTTGCGTTCTTTTCCTCCACTTGCTTTCTTTTTAGAATGATTTTGGGCATTGTATACCAATGAACTTGACTCACATTTTGAGAGTCTTGTACAACTTCACCTGTGTTCTGCTTTGGACTTGGTTCAGACAGCACCAGTTTACATTCTGTTCCTTTGTGCTCTCAAAAGCTGAATTTATGTATTTGGGACCCTAATATTGAATAAGAGTTGAGCATCTGTTAAACATCATCTCTTGCTGTCTTACAGAAAACAGTTCTCTAAAAGGTTCTGGAACAGTTTCTTGATAAATCATGAAGGACACTTGACTTTTTTTCTGTGACCAGGAGCTAGACTGTGTGAAGGTTGTGCTTCTTATGCTCCTTTCTGATAGAAATACTGTCCTTTGCTGGAGTAGCTGGACCAGGCATGAAACCACTGTTGTACCTTTTAAGTTGATTGGCATTTGTGTGGAATGTCATGTACAAAATGGAAAAACAGGCTAAGGACAGGGATCTCTTAGGTGGCCGTCGGAGGTCACTGTGGCTCTTTTAGAAACCGAAGTCACCGTGCATCAATTTGGCAAACATAAAAGTGACTCTTAAGGATTTTTGCAGAACTAACATATCAGTATTTCTGAAATGCACGCATCAGTATTTCTGATGCGTGCATTTCAATAGCGTATGAATGCCAGCTTTAAAAATTTTGTAGTATCCCTAATTTATATCATCAAGATAAGTAATTTTATGCATACAACATGTAAAGTATGATTCATATTTAAAACATTCTTGATTTTTTTTTAGTAATTCAGTTTTGTAAAAATGTTTGTACAAAAACTGTCTTTAGTACGTTCTAAACTAATTTTTATACTGTAAAACTGCTTCTTTTGAAATGACAGTATATGGCACTTGTATGCTGTTATTTAACTTGGCTTGCTATATTGTAACCAAATACAGGGTCTTAAAGCCATAATGCTGAAGTGATTAGTGTTTTGGTTCCTTTTAGGAGGTTAAAAGTTTATTCCACTCCAAAGAAAAGCAATACTTGCTCTAGAGTCGAAGTAGGGGAGCCGCTGATTCCTGTCTCGGTAATCACTGAACTTGTATAAACATTTGTTTGTGAATGTAGTTTGTGGGTTTCTAAGCATTGAATAGCAAGCACATATTCATAATGCATTCAAATTCCAATTAAGAAAGAGCAATCCATGTTATGTCTTTTTTTCTTCCCACTACCAGTGCCTTAAACAGTAGACATTTTACTGATACCAGGACTGTGTTCTCTGATACCATTGGTGAATTGTTAATTATGTTTACTGTTTAGAACTGTGAAAGCTGAAAGCAGAATAAAAGCATTCTTTAACCTTTTGTGCCTTCTTGCTCTTTGCAAACCAAGTACAGGATTCTTTAAGCACCAGTGAAATAAGTTCATCACCTTAATTGTAATTATTGTCTGTTTTATTAAAAGGCAGCATAATCTTTGGGGTTGTTCATGTTTTGTCCTGACCTCCATATTAGGTCAGTTTTCAGCCTCTAGTTTTGTGCAAATGGAAAATGCTGTTTCAGTGAACTCCCATGTGATTGGGAACCTTGATGCTGTCACAAAACATATTTTACTATCAGATTCTCCAAATGTCTTGCAACTCAGTCCAGTCAGGTCCAACTTCCAACTGCTGATACTTAATCTCTCCTTGGGCCCTGTGGAGGCAGACTAGATCAACAAAAGATCATGAGATTTGAGTCCAGGCTGTGTTGTTCCTCTAGACTGCTTATGTAGATGTGGGAAGTCATTAACCCATTGATTGATTGCTTACTTGACTTTTATTTCTGGTTTGACAAATGTTGTAGTAGCTGTCCTGAAGTCCATCTTTTCCCTTGCTGTTAGCTCTGGGTTTTACTGCAAGGTTTCTGGAGGTATTTGTAAGCATCAGACTTCTGATTTTAGTCTCCATAGTTTTGAAGGCAACAAAGCCATAATTTGCTCAAGTATTTTTCCCCCAAACCTCTGACTTTTGAGACACTGCAGCAGCATGACACAAATGACCTTTTATTCCACCACCTAAATACGATTTTTTCAAGCAAAGGATTACAAAGAGTTTATATAAACAAGAAATAAAGTCTTCTATGTGATCTTGAGTTTTAGAAGATTTAGAATGACTGTTACTAGCTGAAACCTAAGGACAAAACTGTGTGTTAATGAGCCTGAACAGTACTAACGTTTCTAATGAAAATCAAGTGGATTATAAAGGGTGTAATGTTAAAGAAAATTAATGGAAGAGGCATTCACAACTCACCTGGTAACAGGCAGATTTAAACAGGTCTGCAAAGTTGATTGGCTGAAGTTTCCTTTTCTGGGACATTGCAAGGTTGTGGCATGAAAACAGAAAATCTGGGAATCATTACTGACTGTTTGTTTTTAATGTTTATAACATTACATTTTTCCATGCATTCAGGTCTTTCTTTCACAAAATTATTTTGATAATTTGTTTAGTTGGTTCATCTGCCAGGAGCCAAAAAACCCCTTGTGCCTTCAGTAGAGCAGATGTGCAAACGAAGAGTAATGAAGTATTTGAGGCCCACATTTGATCATTAGCAAGAAGGAGGGCTGTGCATCTGCTTTGACTTCCCTACATCTGCATATGGCCCAGGGATGGAGAGACCCGGAAGGATCTGACTTTTGTCTCTTCCTCTGCAATTTGGAAAATGGTCAGGAGTCTAGAGGCAGCTTTCAAGCTGGGTAACTTTGTGTTTGTGTTTGTGCAGAACACTTTGCCCTGACACCAGCTCTGATGGCTGCTCACTGGAGGGAGGAGTCCAAATTACCTTTTTTTCAATTCTTTAATTTCTCATGGATTTTATTATCAGGGCTGGAACTAGAATGTCTCATTGGAGACATGTCTAGTGTCATGGAGGCCTGAGACACCATTCAATGAGATTCCTGGAAGGTGAGATCAACACTGTGCAAGACTGCCATAATTATTTACTGTGAGCACCTTCAAAGCCAACAGTGCCAGTGCATTACCAAGAAACATGGAGAAGTAGTAAGAGATTTGCTTTTTGCAACACTGTAAAGCTCTGAATGCTTTTGTGTGTTGGACACCATGATAATAAATATATTTGAGTTTGCTTCAATGCCATTGCTGCTTCTTCTTGTTGATATGAAACTAAAGGGAAAATTTAGAATTCTGAGCAAAATGCTCCCTGAGGGTGTCACCTCATCACACATTGGCTGAGGAATCGAAGAGCACTTGCCTCTGCTCCATTAGTGCTGTCTGGTGTAGCTCTGGCTCTGAGGTCCCAGCTCACATCAGCATGGTGGCTTCACCCTCTGTACTAACCCTGTTCACACGTCTGCTGTGTCAGTACAGAACAAATTCACCTCCCCAGTCACACTGAGGGTTTTTTTCTTTAACTAATTGTTTCATTCAGCAAAGAAATAGATTTAATATTGATTTGTAGGCGACTAATTTATCTGTTTCAGTTTGTGACACACAATGTGCATGTTTAAAGAAAAGCTTTTTTAATACACAGTCTCATAGTGGTAGCCATTGTGTAACTGCTTGATTTAAATTCTGTCCGTGGAACAAAAGTCCTCATGCTCTTCAGATCTCAGCCTGTTGTTTTCAGGAAGAGACCTGTGGGACTAGAGGAAGTAGAGAAAGATGAACAATGTGTTTTTATCTACCTGCTTTTGCAGATTCCCTTGACTTGTTTATTTGTGCCCTTGTCAGCCAGGAAGCAGAAGTACCTCCACTGAAATCAGTTAATGAAATTTCTTCTGCTAGGACCTGCATTTGCATGGCAAGAATGAAGCAGCTTTGGTGGAGTGTGTGTGCACTGGTTAGTTCTGAACACAAGAGGAAAAGACAGTAGAAATAATTTATTCAAAGATGAGAGGGTAAGTAGGCATTATCCAAATGCATACAGAGGCCTAAAGGACTCACTGTCAAAGAAGGGAAGAACTGGTTTGGAAAACAGGCTGTGGAGAGGAAACTACATCAGTGGAGTTTAATGAAACATTTTTTATGGAAAATCTATAGGCATGCTCCTTTTATAAGCTAAAAAAACCAATGCTAAGCTATTCCTGTGAGAAATAAAAATTTAAAGCAATGCTTTTGTAAGTCTGAAGGCTTAAGAACCTGACTGTTAAACAGAACAACTCCAAAAAAGTTGAAAGCACTAGGCTGTTAATATTTTACAGACACTCAATTTACAAAAAAACCCCAAAAAAACAGTGTAAGCAGATTGTTAATTAATAAGAAGCCATTAAAGAAAATTATCTACTGGGAAGATTATTGTGCATCATCAACTGATTTGTGCCCACTTCTCATTTATGTATTTCTAGCTGGGACATCCTCCAGATGAAGGTCTAATCAGACAATTGATAATGTATCCCATCAGGGTCCTCATAGCAGGAGCTGACGTGTTGCCCTAGTTCTACAGGCACTGCACCCCATCTTCACAGGGGTGCTGTGTGACAAGTGTGGCACCTGCTCCCCATAAGCCTGGGAGAATGGCAAGAAATACAGGAAGGAGGGAAACTGTAGGAGTGAAGACCTGGGAGTTCCTCAGTTGTCTTAAGGGGAGCTCCCACTGGTTCTCCTTCAGAGCAGCCATTCCCTGGCCAGCAAGGCAGCAGAAATGATGTGGGGTGTAACCCTCACTAAAGAGAAATATGCAGTAATAGCCTGGAGCAGGTCAAGCTTGTTTGTAGCTCCAGAGGCATTGGTAGGTCTAAGGACAGTCAGTCACAAGTGCTGATGGGTGATGTTAGCTGATTCACCAGCCTTTTTTTCCAGAGAAGACTTCTTATGTTGCTAAGATTCTGTTTGCAAGCTCCTTGAGGGAGCCCTTCACACAGAGCAAAGTGCTCCAGGTGCAGTGCTTTGATGCAGCCTATGCTGTGGCTCGTGGCCTCATTCTGCCCAGTCACGAAGCTCTGCTGAAAAGTTCTCAGTATGTCTCTCGTCCTGACAAACCAGGTTGTTAATTGGTTGTTCCTCTTTCTGTTGCTGTTTTTTCAGGCTAGAATTTTCCTGTTGGTGGATTTTATGTTAACTAAAACATCTGATCCTACAAATGCAAGTTCTGGAATGACTTTACACCTAATAAACAGTGAAATACATTTTTAACAAAATAAAATGTGGATAATCATCTATAGTTACCAGGTTATTATATTTGTGTGAGTGTGAGAAACTCTGTCAAGTGCCAATTGAATGTCTGAAAAAGATAAAGTTTTCTTTCATAAGAGCTGGCTTACCTCTACTGTGGTTTGGCCCTTGTTCAGTTAAGTGATATGATTAACATGTAAACAATCCTTGCCTTAGAAGCTCATATTTGTCCTGCCACCATTGTCCAAACCCTGCTCTTGGGCACTTGGTGCTTGAAAGCCAAAGCTCCAAGCAGGGAAGTGTCTTCCTTGTCTACAATTTTCTCTTGTGCTCTGTACATCTGCAAAATCTGTTTAACCCTGGACCTGTGAACTGAGCCATACCACTGTTCCTGGCTTGAGAAAAGGAAGATGGAGCCCAGCTCTGGCTAGGCTGAAATCCTGCTCCAGGTGAGTATTGAATTGACACTCATCAGCATTAATCACAGTCGGTCCCTGAGAGGACTGGTGCCAGTGCTGTACCAGCTTCTTCTGGGTGAGCAGATCCCTTGTACTTCGTGCCCCTCAGGCAGTGCCTCTCAGAGCTGTTTCTCAACAGGAATAGCACATTTTCTACACAGAAACTCACAACAGCAAACCAGCCCAGGCTCCTCTGGAGGTCACCTGGTCCAGCCCTGCTGCTCAAGCAGGAACACGTCCAGCTGACAGCTCAGGACCTGTCCAGGTGGCTTTTGAGTACCACCAAGGATGCACCAAGGATGGCCACCACTTCTTTCAGCAACCTGTGACAGCATTTGACCATCCTCACAGCATAGAAGGATTTCCCCATGTTCAATTGAAATTCCCTGCATTTCAGGTTGTTCCCACTGCCTCTTGTCCTGTCATTGGGCTCCGCTTGAAGACTTCAGCTCAATCTAATCTACACCTTCCCATCATGTACTTACTGATAAGATCCTACCTGCGCCTCTGCCTCTGAGAAGTCTCTGAAGCTGCCTAAGTGGGATACAGAATCAATTTGGTTTTGTTTATCTGACAGTTTCTCTTTACCATGGCAAGGTGACTCCAGGCACTTTCCACCAGAGCCTGTTTACAGGTTTTTAATGACTGTCACAGTGCCAGGCGTTTGCTGCATGGTGAGAAGCTGCTGGGAATAATTAGCACCGAGGGGAAAATGTCAAAGAGATTCAAATGTAACATTTATACAAAATGTTGCTGCTTTTTAAAATTCCGATCAGCAGCAGCACAAAACCTCTGTGATTCCCTGTACCCCGAGGTTCATGCCACCCACACAGCTATGCAAAGCAAGTTCCCCACTCAGAGTCCCATTTCTCTTCCCTGCAGGAGTGGTGCCAGAAATGCTGGGAGCTGCAGAGACCCATGGGCTCCTCAGTGCCCTGGCACCCTGCGCGTGGCACCTTTCTGCCAGCCGTGTTATCCCTGGATCATGGCCCTGTAGGAAGCTGCCCAATCTGTGCATCACTTACATCACTGCTCAGCCCTTCTCTCCTGTTGCCTCCCTGCCCTGCTTGATTTTGCCTCCAGCCACCCTGTCAGTGTGCCAAGCTTTCCCGTTCTGCACATCAACCCCCCCAGTACCAGCCATGAGTTATGTGACATGTTCCTCCTGCTGCCCTCATCCCACTAAAAATCAAAGGGCAGTTACTGTGACCTGCAGTGAAGGAGTTGGTTTTCCATTAACCCTTATCCCCCTTGCAGGGTTCATTACCAGTATCCAGCATAAGGTGTTATTGCATCCTCCTTAAGGATTGTACTGCTTCAGCTGAAGGCACTGGAGGAGAGATTTCCTCCAAAACTCACTTGCTCTGTGCCTTCCCTGATACTCTAATGTGGAAGTGCCCTCATCTTGCCAGCACAAATGTGACCTGCTCTTAAAACTGCATGCTTTGCTGTGTTGGTATTTTGGGGGTCAGATTGAGGCTTCTCCTGCCAGAGCTTCTCTCCCAGTGCAAAGAATGGAGGAAAAAGTGTTTGCTGCTGAGGCCGAGTGGAGGGTTTAAAACATTTGAGGGATTGGTGCTGGCATCTATTTCCCTAAATGTTCACATGGAATTGCTTCCATGGTGAGAAAAAAATTAATACATTTCTCCAGAGATGCCCCAGTAGGACTGAAGTGCCAGTGTATATCTTTAAAGCAGGTTTATATCTTCAGGAGCATTGAGCTCCACAGCAGCCCCACCACAGAGTGCAGAGCAATATAACTACTTTTAGTCATCTCTTGGGGGTCTGACCTATGGGTGGTAACTTGGAAATACAAGGTGTTTAAATTGGTAAGATACAAATACTGTTTTCTGTAATATCCCCAGGCCTATAAAATGTTTTCTTTCCCCCATTAAGTCCTCCTGATTACTGAAAAAACAGTTATTATTGCAGATTTCCAGATAATCATGATATATTCTTCTCCCATTCAAAAAAAAAAAAAAATTAAAAAATCAGCAGCAATCTCTTTGGATTGTATGCCTAAAGAGAATGTATAGGTGTGTGTTCTACAATTTATATGTACATTTACAGCACCTCTTTCAAAGACCCATGATTCTGTTAAACCTCGGTGTTAATAGCTCCAAGGAACTGATTTTATGCAGTCACCACCATTAAAATGCTAGGTTTACATTTCATTATCCCTGGGCTGGGAAATAATGGTACAGAACACGTAATGATTTTTACTGTCCTGTGTACTTTTCTCAGGTGCTCCTCATGCCTTGGTTGGCCGAATCCTTTCTGAAGTGCCCTTTTCACCTGTGCTGAGAGGGAGCTGGAGTGCCCATCTCTTCAGTTTTAAGCAGAAACACTCCATGCTCCCTGGAGCCACTGGATTTCTGGACAGGTTTCTGTTGCAGACATTTCATTTTAGGCAGAGTACGTACACACCCAGAGGAGCAGTCCACAGCTCTCAGGTGTTGCCCTGCAGTGGCTGAGCTGCTGAGGGATCTGTTGCGATAAAGAAAGGTAAGGGGTCCCTATTCAGGTGACAAGGCTGCAGTTACCTGTCTTTGTACTGAGAAATGTTTAGTACAGTTGTATTTGTATCGCTGTGGATGCAGAGCACCTCTCTGCAGTTGAGGGTAATTTATCACCTCCCAGTAATTGTGAGCCAGAAATAAAAAAATACCTGTAGTGTATGCTAGTGTATTTTACCTCTCAGGCACTATGAGGAATGTAGCAAGGCTTTCTTAATTCTGTATTTTTAGAATTTATTTTAAAATGCAGTCTTTCTAATTTATCTCATGCAATGACTGTTGTGCAGACAGAAATGTCCCACATTAGACAAATAACAAATCATTTTGAGTTGACCAAATCATCCCTTTCAGGGTGAAATTAATTATTCAAGAAATACACATCCAAATATTACATAAGAGCTCTCTTCCTTCTGAAATTACCAAGTATAATTAAAAATGTATAAAGGAGGAGACAAGTAGCTTCAAATAACTTTGGGAACTTTTAATTATTTTTAAAATATGTTCAAAGCCAGTATAAAGCTTCCATGTTTAGCCCTCATGCCTCTGACATCTGTGTGCCACCACTCTGCCCAGGTAGCACCAGTCCACAGCTCATCTAAAACCCTGGTCTGATTACAAACAAAACCAGGGCAAAGCCTTACATTTAAATCACTAGCTAGAGGAGATTATTGAATAGAAAATGATGAGAGTTTGTTTTTCCTAGCAGCAGGAAGCAGGAATTGTCAACAATAAGCTACTGAATAACAAACATCATCTTTTCTGGACAAGTGTTTCAATTTTATTTATGAATGAGGGAGATTTAAAAATGAAGATTTACTCACAGGCTGAAAAACATAACAATCTTTACTTTCTCTAGTTATTTCCCAGGGGTTGTGGATCAGCCCTGTCAGACAGGCAAAGGGAAATGCTCTGTTAAAGCAACAGAGGCAGATTAACCTGGTGGGGCTTCTTCCCAGGCATGCTGCAGAGCTCCACACATTCCATCAGTCCTGCAGGGATAATTACAAGTCTGTCAGCTCCTCCTGAAACACTTTAAACTTTCACACCACTCAGCTCTCAGAACCAGTATTGCTTAACAAATCCCAAGGCCTGTAAGACTCTTTAAAAACTTCATGCAGTCCTAAATTTTACGTACCTGTTGTTTACTATTTCTTCCTTTCTTTTCCTCTGTTTTCTCCCTCTGATCCCCAGCTTGTTTGGGTTTTTTTTTATCTTTTGGCCAATGAACCTACCACTCAAGCAGATTTGGTGGGGAGGCTGAGGGCACTCCAGTCACCCACTCCAGCCCAACTAGTCTGGCGTGCCCTTGACATGGACACAGCCATCTTGTTTAAACCAAGGCTACCTGTGAAGTAGAAAATGCCCAGAGCACCTCAGATTTCCTTTCCTGCTTGCCATTTGTGCCAGTCTATGTCCTCACATACATTTTGTTCCGACAGAGAAGACAGATGTGCCATTGGTTGCAAGAGTCAATGCAGAGCAGTATCCCAGGTCTATTGTGTGTCAGTGATCTCATCAGTTCCTGCTGTAAGGAACACTCTGAATAAACAAAATGTGATATTTTCTAGCTCAGCCACCTGGGGCCCTTGGCAGCACCTTTGCAAATCTGCCTCCTGAATTTTGAATAACCCATCCCACACCTGAGGTCAGGTCCCTATATGTACATGCTGAATGCTCTTAGGAGATTTTGGCCAAGCGTTACCATGAAGAAAGAATTATCAACTCATGGTGAACACTCTCAAAGCTGAAGAGCTTTACAGAAGGAGGCAGAGCTCAGTGCTATACAAACCCAGAAAAAGGGGGAGTTTTGCAGACTTTTAAAGACCAATACACAGTTGCTATTTTGTCTTGAATTAATTCCTCTGCGCCCATTACCTTTGAGCACTGCAGTGGTATAATTTCCCTTCAGAACTGGAAGAAAAATTCTCCATGGCCAGTGTGATTTCTCTCAACATATTTTTCCCAGGAAATGAGGCTGGTTTTTTTTCTGCTGTGACTAAGTCTCCAGCTCAGTGCACTGAGTGCCTGTCTTCATTCACAAGTACCAAAAGGACTATACAGCCCCCTGGTCATTCTGCTCAGGCTTGAGCCTGCATCAGCCTGGCTTATCCTGGTGCCACAGCTGCAGCTTTGGGTACTCAAAGGCACATGAAATTCCTGTCTTCAGCTGCCTTCTCCCTATGGATATCACTGTATTTGGCCATAGGCTTTAAGGCTGAAAGGACCTAGTTACTGTCTGGTCCAGTGTGCTGCAGAGGGAGAGCCCTATGCCCGGCTGGAGGCTTGGCTGCACAGTTTGGGGAGGGGTGAGGTGGGTGACGTGGGACCTTGCTGGAAGGAGACATGGCAGAGTCCTTGGGAATGGCACACGTGGACTTTGTGGGGCCACGTCGTCATGGAAAGCAGGGAACAGAAAGGATATGTTCATTAGGGGCAGGAGGAGCTCGAACATTTGCAGTGAAAAGGAGAGGAGACCCAGGCAAATTGTGTGAGACCAGCTTCTCTGTTGCTATATAGCCCTCTTAAGGGCTAACTAGGGGAAAAAAAAAAAAAAAGCAACAGCAGAGGGACCAATTTGCTGAATTTTTAAAAAGTAAAACCAGTTCTCTTCGTGTCTTGGAATGCATGGCTTTCCTTGACATTTATAAACCGAAATGTTACTTTATAGATAAATATGGATCTTTAAATCATGCTTGAATATTATAAAAATTTTACATAAGCTCAAGTATTCAAGGATCGATGTACAACTGACTTAGTTGTATTTCATCATGTCCACTGAAATCCCTTTTTTGTGATGATTTCGTTTTGACTCTCAGCAAAATTTCATTCAAAACCAGGCCCTGGTATTGGTTTATCATTCGTCAATGTTTCTCAATGTGGTCACCCATAAAAATTTCTTCTTCTCTCCACTTTCAGGTTTCCAGACAGTGTCTACATCCTTCTTGTTTTGGCTCATCCCATAAAATGCCTTCTCAGCTGATTGCAAGGCTGGTAGCAAGTTTTCCTGCATGTGCCTATTGCTCAGGGGTGTTTAATCTCCTTCTTCCAGAGCACTGCTCCATGCTGCACTCCTGGCAAAGGTGATGAAAATCCACAGAGACTAAGATGTGAATCACATAAATTTGGGGTTTTTTTTGCAAAACCCTGCATGACCTCAGGCAAGTTACTTTGTGTCTGGTGAGACAGGATAGCTGTAGATGTCAATTGGTACTACAGTTTCATGTCTATAAGTCCATGGAAAGTCCTGGATTGCAGTACCTTTGAAAGCAAAGCCCCAGACTCTTCAATCTAGACACGTAAAACCAAATAACCTTCAGTGAAATGTGGGTTTGTGTTTTATTTTACCTTATTTTTCTGGGCACTGGAATAATGTGTAGCTTCAGAAGACTATACATTTGGTTGAATTAAATTTTATTTCTATATGACAGATGAGTCCTCAGGACTTGTTTGGTACACCTATACATTTGTCTACATATACATGAGCTGGGTAATTGCACAACTCCTGCAAAAAAAGCTTGTTGATGACCCTTTTTGTATTAAATCCCAGAGAGACACTTTCCATCACAGACTCCTTTGGGTGACAAGTGTATTTTAAATTCTGCTCTCTATATCAGCTCTGACAGCCCTTCTTAGCTAGTAAATTTGTGCTTTGGGAATCGAGACAAACAGAATGTACGTAATGAAAACTTCTGTGATATAAACAGTGTCAGTCACCAAGTCATAAAGCCTAATGTATTGTAACCCATTAGGGGTAATTCTGGCTATATCTGGCAGTTGGAAAGGACTAGATTAAAATATTTAACAAGGCTAAGGAAAGTCAAATTTACACACAAGACTCAAAGCTGAGGTGAATTGTTTGCCTTCAAAGCCAAGGAGAAAAGGCAGATGAATGGGAGCTGCACACTCAGCAGTGTGTGAGGCAGCAGTGCCCGTGGTCTTGTCTCACACCATTCCTGTGAGGCTGTGTGCCATGGCCAACACCCTGACTGCCTCGTGGCCCATGGCAGACTAAAATCAGGCTCACAGGATGATTTCCCTTGAGGAGGTGCTGGGGAGGGATTCACCACAGATGTAACAAACTCAAATCCATCCCTGGGGCTCAGATTTGGGTTCAAAGGGAAAGGTAGATGAACTGAACTGTCTGTTCAGTTCATCTCTTAGAGGCCATGCAAGCTAAGCTTCTGCCCAAATGGACATTTCTGTGAGTGCTGTATTTGTGTAGCCACCTTCTGCCCTCACTGGGATAATGGGAATGGGCACAGGGTCAGAACCCCTCGAGGAAGCCCTCTTGAGACCTCCTTTGTGCCCATGGATGTCTTTGCAAGTGGATTAGTGAAAACCTTAGAATTATTTTGAAAAAAGCCTTTTATCAAGTAGCAGAGAGCAGGGTACCAATGGCCTAGTAGCTTTGGAGTTTTTTTTTTCTCTGAATGCTGTTCAAGCTCAGTGTTATGCAGTTCCTCTTACTTATGCTTTGTGGGAGGAAAGTGAATCTCACAACAGTTCCTCAGGTTTCTTGCAAGTTTCAAGAAAAGCAAGGGATTTTTGGTCATTTTCACTGAAAAATTTTGCCGAGCTCTACAGGTTAAATCCTTCTTCTTTGAGGCCCTTCTGGAAACTAAGTGATGCTTTAGCAGCTCACAACTCACAATCATTTCTGTCCCTTTGTCTTGTCCTAAGGGGGAAGATGATCTTTCATCAAAGGAAGCAACAGAGTTGCTGTTCTTATATAAATATAAAATTAGTAATTTGAAAATAGGCATACATTTACTTATTTTCTGAAAAATTTTTCCTACCTTATTATGAAGATTTTGATAAACTAATTTTCTTATTATTCTTTTTTAAAATCAGAATTAGAGTTGACCAATAAATTTTGATTAGAAAGGCATTTTAAAGAAAAATAATTATTAGGAAACCCCCGGTGTTTTCCTGGGGAATATATTTTGTTTTCCCCCACAGATTTGAAGTGAGTCACAATGTTCTGTGAACTGCCATGTATTTTCTGGACTTTGCAGCATTCAGGGAGTCCTGACTTCTTTTCCCTTTTTTTCCTCTCATGGGACAGGGTTTATAGAAAATGGTTTGTCCCATTGAGTGTGTTTGGAGGTCACAGCACCCTGAATTTGTTCCATCCTTTTGCTCACAAAGATCAATAAGATAATCATCAACTCTGAGCTGAAGATTATCAAATGAACTTAGTAACATGATCAATTAATTGTGCCAAAACCAGGTACTCTGATTCTGCAAATGCTGAAGGGGTTCATTCTGACATTGCTTGAAATTATACATCCCAATTTTGCCCTGGAATGGGATCAGAAATGTGGGTTTAAGGGCAGCATTTGCTGCAGTCTGGACTCAGCTCAGTTTGTTTTGGCAGAGCAGCCCATGGAGGAGTGTCCATGCAGCATCCTCTCTCAACTTTGCAGTGCAGGCTGGAGTGAATCCAAACCTCTAAAGGTCACTGAGCTTTGCTCAGTGCTCAGTTATAGAAGAACATGCAATATCTGTGGTTTCATAGTGAGGAGTGATGCCTTGTGTCCATCAGGGTGATAAATGCCTGTGCCGGGGGCCACTGGAACTGTACTTCAGCTTGTACATGGTCATGCAAGAAATAGTCTCTCTCAAGACCCCTGCAGGGATCAGCCCTTCTCCTGCTCACTGGAGTGATGGCTCAGTCTCCAGCTTCTGTTCGAAAATGCAACAGAAATGGTCGCTGGTTTTCAGTGAGCAATTACCCAAACAGCAGTGCCTTGGGCATGGAGAGCTGATCAGAGTTTTGCTTTTCTAAAACAGCGCACAAAGAGCTCCCCTTTGGAGCTTTCATCAGAATCATGTCAGTGGTACTTCTAGAGCTTTGCCTAATGCTTTTTTTCCAGTCTTCTGCCTCTTGGTGGTGTGTGTCTGCTGTGTATTTTGCTCTGATATGCTGCTGAGAGCCACTCAGCTTGCTGCCTCTGCATTATCATTATATCTGCAGTGGGAAACCCTGTGACTGAATGAATCAATATCACATATGGCCTGATTCTAGGGAGGTAGAATTAACTATACAAGCCACCACTGCTAACGTGCTTTTCCATTGTTTGGCCAAATCTGTCCAAAATTGTCACTGTCTCAGTCCGTGTGGTGAGAGTTTTCTCAAGCACTCAGAAAAAATTGTTGATCCAAATATGGGCCAGTCTGTCTCTCAGTGAAAAAAATCCTCATCCAAACAGAATAAAGTAAGGGGGGAAACTGAGTTTCAAACTGCAAAATAATAAAACCATGGGATGATGTCAGTCCCATTAGGTTAACAGGGTCTTAGGGTTACATGCACAGAGACTTCTGTGAAGACGTGGTGCTTAGGGTTTGTGGCTCTGTTACTCTTTGCACGCAGTCATTACTGCAGCAGCTGCTCTAAATAATGCATATCTGTTTGCATGCTTTATGGGCTTCTTTTGAAGATGTGGATCTCTCTTAAAGCAGTTAACAGAAGGATGCACAAGAGAGTTTGACTCTGTTACCCTCAGAGGAAAATGAAAGAAAAGACTCCAAAGCTCTCCAAGATCTGCAAAGCTGGTGTTTATTTCCTCAAGGCAAAGTGAGCCCAGCAAGGGAGCACCAGGCAAAGGCAGTCCTGATGAAGCAGGTGTGCTGCCCCTCATCCAAATCTGAGCAATGTTGAACACTCTTCTCAGCCTGCTTACATCCCCACTGTCCTGGTACCAGCATCAGTGGCACACGTGGGTTTTCCTCAGGGACCAGATGGGTAGAAATCTTTGAAAAAATCTTTGCTCGGAAACATCATCTAAAATGGGATTGTTTTATTTTGTAGGTTTCATCTTACTATAATATTACACCTTCACATGATAAAGGAATCAATGGACAGGACTCGCTAGATTCTAGCTCATTTGCTGTAGAATGTTTCAAATTAACTAATGTTAATAACTAATGTTGTTTGGTTTGATTCCTGGAGTAATCCTTGGCACATGCATACAAGAACTGATTACTCTTAAGTGGGGATGATGCCAGTCTTGTTTCTGCAGCCCACGCCAGACTTACCCTATTCCTGGTGCCTCAGGAAGGATCCCCATGGGGCAGGAGGTGGCTTTCAGGGCAGAGATCAGACTCAGGGGGCAGGCAGAATGGTAAAAGTGTGTCTTTAGTCCCAGTTGCTCCTGAGACAGAGAGCAGTTTTGTCTTATGCCCTGGGCATACAGACAGCAGCAACAAGCCTGGGAAGCCCTGTCCCTCCCAAGCCATCAGCAAAGCAGATGGATCTGATAGGGAAGGGTTTCAAGGAGGAAGAGAAACCTTCAGGGGAGTGCAGACTCGTGCAAGGTGGGCACTGACTGCTGTGTGCACCCTCCCTTGGAAAGTGCACAAGGGACCAGGGTTTCTTGTCACATATGAGGCCCCCAAAGGGTGCAGAACTGCCCCACTCCGGGCTGGTTCTTGCTGTGCATGCAGACACCGGGGACCAGCAGGGCACACCAAACTCAGGACAAGTTGTACACCTGGATGGAGGTGGTCAGTACAAAGGCCAGGTGCAAAGGCCTCATTTGAGACGAGGGAGATCACCATCACACAGTCCCAAAGAAACTGAAGGCTGGTTGGAAAGGACCCTACCTGGAGTCCATCCATCAACCTTTGGATGCTTTGGCATCCAACTGCTGCACCTCTCTGCCTGTGTACGCTGTGCCCCTTTGCCAGAGGAGCAGTAAAATATGTGCAGAAAAATTACTTGTGAGAGACCTGCAAGAGTTCATGTGCAGGAATTTCATTAGTGAGAAGCTGTAGTGTTACCCAAAAAATCCTCACTAAGGGCTATAAATCAACTCAAGCAACTTCCACATCCAGGGAATTAAATGGCTGTAAACTCAAGTGCAACAAGCAGGATCCTCGCCCCTGGTGTGGAGGGCAGACATCCCACCCACAGGATGAGTGGGAGGAAAAAGAAACTAGGAGAGCAACTGAATCAAAACCTCTTCTTCCATAACTAGGCAGCAAAGTGAGAAAATTAGTTTTCTGAATCATGTTAAAGTATTATTCCTGGAAGCGTAGGGTCTTCTTAACATGTAAAGCAGGAATAGCCTCTAGAATTTGTTTTTCTGTTTCAGAGAAGTCTAAAATTAGCTGCTAAATTATTCTCCTCTCTGCTTGCTAAAAAAAACCAAACCAAACCATACAGAGATTATTCACATTTGACTCAATTTGAATAAATGTACTATCACTGACATGATTGCTAATTATCCTTGTGCTCAGTTACTCAAATTAGCATCCTATGAATTGATCAAAATGGATAAGCCGTGTCAGGGAAAATATGTTTATTTGCTTAAACCTGCAGTCTTTCACAGATAGAAGCATATAGCAGGGCTTCAGCCTTTGACAAGGTGACACCACGCTGCTGTTTCACACTATTTAGAACTTTTCTTACCTTGGGGTGAAGGGAACAAGGCTGGCTGCCCTCCCTTCTCAGCAGATAGCAAAGGGACTGATGGTACTCTTTTCACTGGGCCTGTTTGGAAAAAATGAGATGGGCACACTCAGCTGCTCCAGCCCTGTGTTCACTTTTTTCATCATGTCTTAATCCCATTACTACATTTCTTTGTGAAACAACATCATGGAGAAAGAAAGGAAGTTGAGTGATATAGAAAGGAACATCAGGACAAGAGCCCTGGATGTGTTTTCCCTTTGTCTGGGGAATATGGCAAAGTTTCCTCACCAAGAAGAAGTACAGAAATGTGCAGAGACAAGTCAGGAGAAGTAAAAGAGGGAGAAATAATGAGTGGAAAATTTACACTGGGGCTAGGTTAATATAAGAGATGAAGACACAGATGGAGGTAATGTAAAAATGAAGCAGAACCTGCTGCTTGTGGGGTGGAAGTGACTAGTGACTTGGAGAAGTGGCAGAGACAGGGAGCCAGGAGTGAAGACAGTGTAATTTCGGAGTCCCTGGAAATGCTGTAGCCTCTCACACAATCCAGCATCTCTGTTTCCAATGTGCCTGATTTACTTGATGGGATCACTTGGCTGTGGGACACCATTTGTTGTTCTTCTCATTTTTCCTCCCATCCTAAATGTATGAGATCACTTACTGCAGAGCTCTTCCAACAGGCATGAGACCCACAGGGCTTTGACCATAGGAATACAGTCTCACAGGAGATTTATTCAAAGGTAAGTGAAATCATGAGTCACTGCTTGAAAGCAAGAATTTAAACATAAGAAAGGAAAAGACTTCCTATTTCTTGGAAAAAAGAGCAGGACAATGAACATGTTAAATCTTGTTAACTCCAGGGGTCCCATGGCAAAGCCATTACTTGCAGCTTTCAAGAACCTCTGAAGACCATACCTTTAACAATATCAGATAAAAAATGTTCCTACAAGTCTATTAAATTGGTTCTTCACTGTTTTTTTCTTTAGTTTTTATTTAACCTGCCAGAAGTGAGAACTTGGCCTGGGCCTCTTAAACTAGAGTTCAGATAAAGAATAATATTTGATGTGAAGTAGGACGGAAATTAGCTCACTTTCGCAGAATATCTTGGCTATGTACTAATCAAAAGAATTAACACTTGCTCCTAATTGGCCAAAGGGGAAATGTCACTGAACATGTCATGAAGAGCGTATGCTTTTAAGTAATCTCAGTAAAAACACTTCCAGCACCTATGTTATAAAGGCATGGTGCCAGGTAAAACAGACTCAAGAGTCGTAAAAGGCATCCTATAGATCCAAGTCTTAGAAATCATAAGTTACATCCTTTTCTGCACAACTTTCCATCACCTGCATTTGGCTCTCTTTTGCCAAAATTGCTGTAAAGAATTATTTTACTTCAGAAAATTAATATATAGCAATATTCTAAAATGAATTGATTATGTTCACCAGCTATTTCTGGCTTTGCATAAATAAGCTATTATATCCAACCTCTAACCATCTTTCCCTCCCTCCACTTTCACCTTTTCCCTTTTAAAATCATAAATTGTCCTTTGCAATATTTCCTGTTATAGATATCAAAATATATCCCAGGCACAAAATGTACTCTCCCCCAGAACCCTTCTGCACCCCAACACATTCCATTAGTGAGAGGAGAAGCTGACTCATGCTCTGATGATTGATGCATCTCTGTTTATCATGCAGGCAGGAAACTTGATGTGCAGCATTACTAAGAGAATGTTTGCAATCTGTTTACTCAATTTTTTGGCTAATCCAGCTGAATTTGCTGATCCTGTTGAAGTGCATAAAGCCCTTTGCCTGAGTTACCTTTAACACAAGTCTGAGTTATTCTTTGTTTTATTGTGAGCACAAAAATGTCATTTAAGCCCCAGAGTGACATATTCCAATGTCAAAGGTGACTCCCCATTTCTACATATAAATCTAAACATACATAAACCAGGGCTCAGCTCTTAAGAATTACTTCAGGCCCCCAAACAAAATCCCTGCCATTTGCCTTTTGTAATTAATGTCCATTACTCATCTTAATTAAAGATTCAATTAAATTAATTCTATTAATGGTACTGTGTTTGTTACTCAATGTCATAAATTAAATACACTTTCAGGGAATTACATCAGTGCTTTTTCCCATTAGCTGTTTTTGTTCTCTAGAAAGCATCTATTCCTCAGTTGGTCTAAATCTGCCACTTTTTCCCCATTCTTGTCTGCTTTGGTGCTACCATTGTAACCACCCCAGGGGAGCCATGGAAAAGCTTGGGGGCGATGCACAGAATCACCACCCTTCTCTCCAGGCCCTCAGCATCTGTACTTCCATTTTAATCCTTGCCTTTCATGCTTTGCTGCTCTTGGCTGGGTTTGTCAGACGCAAACAGGCTCAGCACAATTCCCTTCCCTCCATCCCATTAACAGGCTTGTGGCAAAGGTTTGGCTTATGCAGGATTTCCCTGATGGTAAAAGCTGTTCTGCATCTCTCCTCAGGAAACACAAACTTTTTCTCTCAAAGCAAAGCAACTGAGCCCTCGTGAAAACTAACCCTTTCAGTACTATATGTCACAGCTTTAATTGAATCTCTCTCATTTCAGCAGGGTCTTTCAACAGCTTTGTGGACTCAGTGAGCTGATGAAAACTTGAGCTGGAAAAAGAGATTAGTGTGGCTACTGGCCAGGACAACTCTCCTGCATGATATGTGCCACATCACTTGTTGAATTACAATCACTGTGTCAAGACAGGATTGATCCAAACAGCAACATCCTGCTTGTACAAGTGTGGCTATTGTGTAAAAAAGCCACATGGCTACATTTAAGTGCAAGGTTGTGTTTGCATCTGGTGAAATTCTGACTCCTGGAGCAAATCCCAGCTTATATGAGCAATGTAAAGCTAATGCTACATCTATATTAGCTCAGCAGGTAAAACTGCAAAAATCAAACCAGTTGTCAGGTACACTAGTTCTCAAAACCATGAAGGGACAGGAAGGGCCACTTCAAAACCTAACACGGGGTCTCTGTGCTTAAAATCTTCTTAGCCTTCCAATTCGACCCAATGGTCTCCTGAAGAAAAGTTATCCCTACCTACAACAATTTGATTCCCTTACGCTCCTGGGAAGTGAGGTCTACAGTAGCATTGCTGATTCATTTGTGCTTCATCCTACCCTCCTTCGGTCTTTGGAGCCTTCTGTCTGGAGCAGGAGGGACATGACTCCAAGAAATGGCACCATCTTCCCCAGCCTGGAGCAGATTCCTCCTCAGGAATGTGGGTCAGTGAGCTGTCCCTTAAACATGCTTCACAGCAGCATTGAAAGGTTATGGATAAAAATAAGGTTGAAACAAAAACCACTGACATTTATTTATTTCCCCAAACATAGAGCACTTTCTGAAATTAAATACACTTATTAGTGCAGTTGTGAACCAGACACCTAGAAATTTTTACAAGGGCATGTAGTGACGGGAAGCAGGGGTGGCTTTAAACTGAAAGAGAGAAGTTTTAGATTAGATGTTGGGAAGAAATTCTTTACTGTGAGTGTGGTGAAGTGTTGGTTCAGGTTGCCCAGAGAAGTTGTGGATGTCCCATCCCAGTAAATGTTCAAGGCCGGGTTGGGTGGGACTTTGACCAGCCTGGTCTAATGGAAGGTGTCTCTGTCCATGGCAGGGGCATTGGAAGCAGATGATCTGTAAGGTTCTTTGCAACCCAAAGTGTTCTATGATTCTATCAGTAACACTTGTGGAGCTGAAAGAGTCTGCTCCACAGAGTGGCTGCTTCGGCTCCTGAGTGCCCAGGTGGGACAGGGCACCCCTTTCTCTTTGTGACAGTCCAGGATTTCCCATAAACCTTACCTCACTACAGAGCAACCCATAAACTTCTTCTTTCTTTTGCATGAGCAAAACCCCCTCATTTTATTTAAATCTCCACAGAAGGACCTGATTTAACTCAATTTTTAATGTTTTTTACGCATTAAAAACATGTTTAATGTTTTATGCTCATACTTTCTGAATTCCAAAGAGCACTTCTTGATCTTTGCAGGCTCAGTTCATATTCTATTCTCTTTGAGGTGAGTATTCACCTCATTGTGTAGTATTCACCTACGGTCAAGAGCTGCAGCTCTGATCTTACAAGCATTTATCACCTCCTTGAGATGCAGGTTCCAATATTATTTGTATTTTTAACCTGAACAAATGTCAAGTTCTGTCCACATTCAAGACCTTGATCCCTCTGCATGCATGGCTGATCTAAGGGGGTTCTTTCATTTCTGAGTACATTGCCTGCTGAGTCCTGAAGAATGAGAGGCATTTACAATGTCTGAATTTTTTAACAAGGTTACTGAATTTTGAACATGAAAAAGCTCAGCATTCAGTCTGCCTCTGAATGAGTGAGTAGCAAAGGAGGAAGGTAGGAAAGAACTGGGGTTACAGGAGTCATTCTTTGTCTCTTTCCTGCTTGATTTCCATTTATTCTGTCATTTCACCTAGAGCAGAATTTAACAATAGAGGGGAGTGAGGGAATGTCAGGAGTATATCTATGTTGATCAAGTAGATCATCAAAACTTCTTTACACAGTAGTTCCCCTGGGTAACAGAGTAGACACGATTGACTAGGGCTCCCAGGACAGCTGGAAACTCAGTGGCTCAGGAGATCTATAGTTGAGGCTGCTATAGGGGAAGTTGTCCAGGACTTTATGAATGAGCTGAACAAGTTTCTCATTTTCTATCCACAGAAAGATGGGATGAGGGGCACTGCTCGTCTTGAAAGAGTGGTTTCCCCACTGCCTTCAGTTCTGTTACTTTCCTGCCATCCCCTTGGTCTGCTGGTTGCCTCCCTCAGTATTCCTGGGAGATTCAACCCTCTTTGAAGGCTGGCAGCCACTTCTGCTGGCACGGCTGCTCCAAGGAACCTCATTAGGAGCACATCTTCCATGACCATGTCTGTCATTACTTTCTGACAGAGTTAAGTGCATTTTCCAGGTGCTTGCTGAGTGTTCCTTTCAGGCAACACTCTCAGCTGTTTAGTGCTCAGCTCAGCTGTTCTCTACCTTCTCTCAGGTGCTTCAGATAAGAGCCCAATCTTGACTTTTTCTCAGGTTGAAACTGGGTGTGCACCCGTGGTGCTGTCCTGCAGTGCTCTTGCTGAGACCTTGACAAATTTGTTTTGCCATTTTCATAGCCACAAAGAATGTTGATGTTAAAAACAATTTCTAAGCACGCCATTTCAACAATGCCAAGTCTTTCTGAACACCTGCCTGCTAGGTAATTTTTGTCTTTTACATCCCATGTCTTCAAACATCTTTAGGATTTACCTTTAGAGAGAGTGTAGCATTGTGGAAGTAAACACTCAGTGACAGAGCTCAAGCTCTGTTCATATGTGCATAAAAGGAGAAACTATCACTTTCAAATAACTCAGACCTCTTGAGAATGTGGAAAAATTCCTGCAAAAACCATGCTGATTTTAACATTTCCTGAACTACAGACTGAGCTTTCTAGTGCAGAATACACTAGTAATCCCACAAAGTAATAAAATAAACTATGCAGAACAATTTTCTTTGCAGAAGGCCATGTCAGGATGTGATGTCAAATGCCCCTAAAATAAGACATGCAGTATCAATTTTCCTCCTGAGCTGGGAACTGCCTGCTCCTGGAGGGGAGAGGAAGGACTGTGCAGGGGTGCTTCTTGCTGGAGACTGATTAAACAGTTGCTAAACTGCTGAATTGAAAAAAACTACCCCAAACCATCCTTGGCAGAAAAAAAAAAAAAGGAAAAAAAAGAGCATTCTTGCCATGTATGAAGATACCTAAATATACAAAATGTTGCTGTAAAAATTGGTAAGTAAAGGCATTACAATGTCAAAGTACTCAAACATGGGTAGCCCCCTGCTACAATTGTGCAAATGAAAGCTTTAATTTTTCTTGTTTTGTGCTTCCTGATGCCTAATAAATCTTGAAAATCAGCCATTTACAGTGATTCAAAAGCTGAGGGAGAACACTGCAATTGGAACCCCATATACACAGAAGACTTGGTGAAGAAGCACTAGAAGCAACACAGATTAGAGGTCTTTTGTTTCAGAGAATATTTTCTTACAGATATTTGTCTAGCTGCAGTTGCTAGAGATGTTCTTTATTACACGAACATGCCTAAAAATCTGCTAGAAATGTTAGACAGCTGTCACAGTGTTCAGATTGGGGATGTGAGGTGTAACATGGGTTTTATTTTCATCTGAGTGAAATGGCTGAATAACATTCTGCAGTAGTACAGCATATAAATAATTCAGCTGCTCAGAGGGTTTTATAAATAAAAATACAAATTATTTAACACCACTTTTTAAATTGTAATTAGACCAGCTAGCCACTCCTAAAGTTCTATATTTTTTCCTTGTATCTCTCTTTTTTCATCAATGATAAATGCAGGATTTTTCCTTCAGGGGTTAGTGTGTTTGTTTTGACATTGGTAAAACCAAACTCTTTTGTTAATTTTTAATTGAATGAGTAGAATATGTCCTTCTGTCTTTGTTGCTGCAGCTTCCTCCAGCATTCACTATATGATAACAGAGGAAGAAAAATAGCTCTGTGTCAGGAATGCAGATCATGAGTATTTACCAATGTTAGCAGATAGTTTAAGTTCTAATTTTCTTTGCTTAAATGTTTAGACTCTTAGAGAGTGGGCACTATATTTAGATAAAATACTGCTTCCCTTATATTTTTGTGGGGTGCCAGCCTAAAGCTACCCCTCTGATTTACTAAGTTGTTAAACACCAGCTGGTGTTAAAAATCATGTTCACACAGCTCTGCCAGAAGTGGTTCAAATGGCTGTTGACACCTGGAAGCATTTTCCGCCAGAGCTGAAAACATTAAATTTGTGTGAGCACTCCAGGCTGCTTCACAGCAAAGTAACCATAAATTAACTTAAATCACCTTTAGTGCCAGAGGTCAGGGAGCATTGGCATAAGGTGAGAACTGCCAAAAGGCAAGATAAATTACAGCCTGCAATTACCTTACATTTTTTTAAAGTTACATTGAATAGAAAGTGCTTTTTGAGCCATAGCATTTAAAAGAGGAAAACAAAAGATATAGGGTCACCAGTATGGAGAGAGAGGGGCAGCTTGAAAACATTTGAGGCATGGTCCCTGCCTAAGTGCTTAAGTTTGTTTTTTTAGTGGAATGCATCTGGAGTATGATGATAAAGGCAGGGTAAATGGCCCGAAGAAAGCTATGAAAAGAGAAATCTTAGGACAGACTAAAAATCAGCTTCATGAGGAAGGGCATAAATCCAGTTTGTGCAAACAACTGGCTTCAGAAATGGTGGATGTGATCGCAAGAATCCCAAGTAAATTTCTTGTGCTGGGAGAGGTGATTGAGAAAGTGAGCCAGGCAATCGAAAATGCAGCTTAATATTCCTGTAAGAGTGGCAGTGGATATTATTTATTAGCACACAGCCAGTCTGCGTTGCCCTGCTGCACTGAAGGTGACCCAGCTGTGTGTTCCTGCCTTTGCACAGGCTCAGCAAAAGGCTGCCAGGGGCACAGGATATCCTGAGTCCATGTTCTCCTTGTGGGCATCCTGCTGTTGTCTCAAAGGATGCACTGGCATGAAATGATAGGCCAGGAGCAGATGGCAACTGTGGTGCCACAGAGTAGAATGAATTTGCCGCTAGGAGAAAATGCAATGAGGATGAAATGAGGATAGCTGCCAAATCTACTGACTAGACTGAGCGCAGGAAAACACCCCAACAAATGTCCTTTATGTGGTTAATAATGTCCCACTAGATAAGCTTTTACAGTTCTGTTGCAAAAATGTCAAATATCAATTTATTTGTATGAGGCACTCACCGAGGTACCTCATATATTTCCTGAGAAGGTGAGGTTCTGCAGCATGACCTCTTGGGGCTGTCATGGACCAGTCTTGTGTTTTCAGTTCATGACCATATATCATAAACCAGAGAGACCAACATTGCCCTGGCAATGCCTTGTATAACCTTGTATAACTGACAATATTATTGGAAAATAATACACTGACAAGTTGGAAAACGAGAATAACAGTATTTGACCATAAGGTATTAGTTAGTAGGGCAAGATGCAGAGCACACAAACCACTCCTGATCTCCTTTCTCTTTCTTTGTTCTGCTCAGTTTTTCATGCACAACAAGCATGCCTGCAGCCCAGCCTCAGCTGTCGTGGGACCTTCTGTGCTATTTGTAGGAGTAACTATTGATTTTAGGATCGTAGAAGATTGATCACTGCCGTCTGTGTGTGGGACTGAGGCAACAAAATCTAATTTAGGGACGTTCCAGGCAACCTGTGACGGGATCCCTTAGTTATTAAGTGAAATGCAGTATTCTGTTTCCATATTTCAGGTAATCACTTTTATCTATCACAAAGTTTGTTTTCATTTATCCCACTCTCAGAGGAGAGTTGTGTTTAGTCTCTTATGCTGGCTGATAAACATGTTCATATATATATATATATATATATATATATGTATAAAAATATACATATACACATGTGACATATACGTATGTATACATGTATATTTATATATACGTGTATTGCTTTTTTCCATTAACTCAAAGCAATTTAAAAATGTGCTTTGTAGTTAAAACAAGAGATTGAAAAAATTCCAAGAGCAGTTTTCCTATAAAATTTCCTTTTTTACATAAACTGGCTTTACTCTTTTTCAACATACATTTCAATGACATTTTAAAAGTCAGAATGTACCATTTTGAATTTTTTTAAATGACAAAGTATTAAATTTTGACCTCATTATTGATTTAGATGTTACATTCAAATATAAATTTCAAAATACTTTTTTCCCACGCTGTTTACAACTTTTTAATGCAAACCTTATACTTACAGAATAATCCACACATCCAAAATTAGGAAAATAATCAGGAAACACTGACTCATAAAACAGTTTAGGTTGGAAAAGACCTCTAAGATCATCAAGTCCAAACATGACCCCAGCATTGCCAAGTCCACCACTAAACCATGTCCCCAGTGCCACATCTCACATCTTTTTAATACCTCCAGAGGTGATGACTCCACCACTTCTCTGGGCAACCTGTCCCAATGCCTGCCCACCCCTTCAGTGAAGAAACCTTTCCTAATGTCCAGTATAAACCTCCCCTGGCACCACGTGAAGGCATTTCTGCTGAAGCAATATAAAGTGAACAGAAGAAAAAGTTGGAACATAATATTTTGAAAGCCTTCCTTTGTTTCAAATTACAGTGAGAATTTTTTGTGTGCCATTACAGTTAATTTATCTGTATATAATATGTAATACTTTTATATATTATTTTAAGTACATTGTGATTAATTTACCATGAGTGTAAGATATTATTTTGCTCCAACTTTCTGAAAGTGGAAGGCTTCCTGTTAAAACAAGTGCTAAGTTAAAGTAAGAATATATTTTAATTATCTCCATGGAAATATAGAAATTTCCTCTTGGCAACCAGAGGTGGAAGAAAATCTGATAGAACAACCAAGAAGAAAACTTGATTTTTATGTACAAGTGGATACCTGATTTATTGTTTGTTCTAGTAAGCCTGTGCAAGATGATGGAGTCTGAAAAAGTCTGCCTTTATTGGCTGTGCTACAGGAGAATGTCTTTGCCCTTGGTCACAGTAGTTTTGCCCTTGGTGACAGTAGCTTCAAGTATTATAAACTCAATATAAATGAATATTGTACAAAGTATAGCTGATGAGCAGGTATAATCCAATTGATTTTATTCTGGTTTTCATCATGAAGTTTGTGCAAGACATTTTTGCATCAGAAATATAGGCAATTCAGCCAGTGGATCGACCTTAAACATTCATTCATGCACAAAGCCTTTAGGACCAGAATATTGAAAAGATCTCCTGAACATAAAAGCCCAAGACACAATGGGCATGTCTTGCAGCCTAACTTACACATATTTCTGAAGAGAAGAAAATTTCATGAGCAGCTCACAAAACTGTTTTCACAAAGAAGCTCTTCTTAGGGGATCATGGGTAGAATTGGCTAAAGATAGCTACCTTTCTAAGGCATTTCCTTTGAGTTAGAAGTCTCACTCTATGCTAGAAAAAGGAGTTGGTGTCAACCAAGATGAATAATATAAACCTTTGATCCCTGGTTCAAATCACACTAGTAAAATCACAGTGAGCTTGTAGTGTTAGTGTCATGACAGTGAATCCTATTTTTGTTTCAATAATGTATTAATTTGGGATATTCCTTGCAAAGCAAGAAATTTTGTTTAAAATAAAAGTAGTTGGCTGTATCCACTGTTCAACTTGCTGCTTTTCAAAATTCTCTAGCTAAAGGGACTGTTATTTCTGGAGGCAGATGTTGGAGGAAACCACGGGAGCCTTCAGAACATAATAGAGATTACTGCAGAAAGCCTTCAAGCTATGAGATTCTTCCACTGAAGAATTTTTAGATTAGATTCTCCAAACATTTTGTCAAAATCTTGCATTAAATACATCTGAGAAACAGAGGATATGAAGGGTAGAGCCAGGGAAAAACAGTATTCTTCTTTAAAAAGCACTGGTTTAAAATTAATAGATCTAGAAGATTATCCATTGAATCTTGGAAGGTTCTCCATTTCATTTTCAGGTCTTTTCCTGAGAATGTCATATAACACATTTTTAAATAATGGACTGAATTATTGCAGCACGTTATTTAAGGGCCATACACCCTGCTTCCAGTTACAGCAGCATTGCAGATGAAAGAATAATTTTGCCAGTGGTTCACTGTAATGAGGATATGAGATCTGGAGCTGGTGGGGGAAATGTCAGTCTTCTCAGAAATTTTATTATAGAATAAGATCTCCTTTGAAGAGCCTACTTCTGGGAATTGCCCCTGAGGAAGACTAAACACCAAATGTGTGACAAGCAGTGTACAGAAAACTCACGAAGAAGCCAGTGTTCTTGTCCTTAAAATGACTTATTTTACCCATTTCTGAATTTAGAGGTGTCTAGGAATGATCTATATTGTGAAGGGAGTGGTTGTTTACTCATTCTCACAATCAGATTGCTCTGATATGTGAGTTATCTTGGATAGAAAGTGATAAGCACAGGCATTAATCAAAACTACCCAGAGTTGCAGGAAGCCTGATGGAAGCAGGAATTACTGCTACTGCCCCCTGTCATTTCCATTCCTTCAAACTGGGCATATGTAGAAACAGCTGTCCAATTGAGATTTAAGCACCTATGGCAAATCTAAAACTGAGTGCAGTAAATAAAATAGCTTATTCTGTTTATTTTTGAAGTTGCCAGCTGGAAAATTTGCTATAATCATTTGGAACGGCTACAAATTGGTTTCAAATTTGTGGAGGGGAGTGGAAAGTAACTGAAGTGCTGGCTTGGCTGGAGGAAAAAAGTGAGTAGCACATCTGGGTCAGTCCGTGCTAGAGTCACCTATGCATGGACTGGCTGCCACGGGGGGATCCAGCTTAGCTTTAGCTTTGGTGGAAACAACTGGGAATGGGTATTTTCTCACCTGGAGCTCTACAGTGTGTTTTCCCACTGTAATAAGCCTGACCACCATTTTTATGGTAATGTGTCTTAATTGATATTTCCACCTTCACTGTGGATTTGCAAAGTTTAGAGCCACTTTCCCTGATGCACAATATGCTTTTGGGTGCCCGTCTATGTGCAGACCTGTATTTGAAGTGGGCAATTTATCTCCCCTTTCCCCAGCATGATTTAGGCTTTCAGGGACTTTGTGAAGAATGAATACCCAGTGGGGGCAGAGTCTTGACAGCAACAAGAACCAGATTCACACCTTGCAAGTCCTCCTGGTCAACCAAAATTCTGGGTTGACCTTGGTTAGGTCACCAACCTAATCCTTACTCAGCCTGCCTTTTCATTTCAAGTCCTTTCTGTGGACAGTTTGAACTGATTTTCAAGTGACTCAAAAAGAGTTTTGCCATTAAATTTTTGTATAGGTATACCTTCAGAAAGTGAACATAAAATCCCCATGAACTTAATAAAACCATATTTATTTAATAAAACCATTTCCTGTAGTATTCATGCATTAAATATTTCTGAAGCTTGAAAGGAGATGTAATGGAAAGAGTAACATCAAAGACATTAACAGTCCCCATAAAGTGAGGTTGCAAAATTATATGCTTGGGAAAAAAAGACTGTTCATATTTTATTCCTTTTCTGAAAGACTATTATATCATGTCATGATGTGATGAGGTTGTGGATCTGATTGATAATGAGTTTTATCCTGTTTGGTTACTGTTTGATGAACATGAATATCTGCAATCAGGAAAGTGGTGTTCGTAGCAGTAAAGTAAGCGATAACAATTACATTTTTCTTTCATTTCCATTATCTAATTTTTATCCATCCATTTACCTATACTTTCCAACTCATTCCAATTATTTTTAAAGCTTTCACTGCTCCCTTCCATTGCTGGTAAGAAGAAGCTGACATGGCTGAGTGTTGCCAGGAGCAGCTGTAGAAGATTCAAGCTGCCCTAAGGAGCACTGTGACCAGGAACAGTAGGATCAGCTAGGAACAACAAATAATGAGGCTTCCCTTAATACAAATTGATGTTTCCACAGTTGTTTTCCTTTCCTTCTCCCTCTGCAAAAAAAAAAAAAAAAAAAAAAAAAAAAAAAAAAAAAAAAGAAAAAAAATCATATTATAATGCTATCAGATTACAGCAGCTCTGAAAATTGTGTGCATTGGGAGGCAAAGAAAAATGGCAGATTTTCTATTTCTTATGTTCTGTGTGATTCATTTGCAAGCTGGATTGAAAAGCAACAAGTGGAAAAGTAATGCAATGAAAAATTAATCAAAATTTTGCTTCCATTGCAACATAAAAATTATAATAAATGAAATCACAAAAGTGGGCTGGGAGCAGTAGATGGAAAGAAAGGAGCAACTGTTGTCTTTTACAGAAAGAAGCATTTCATAATCAGACATGCAGTTTTGCAGGTTGCACCTCCCTGACCTCACATGTCTGAATGGCAGGTAGAGCTGGAACCTTGGCCTTCCTTTGCACCCTGAGACCAACTCCACTGCCTGGAGTCCACAGAGGATTTACACCTAAGAGAGACATTGCATCCAAGGAGTTCAGCTTTCCTAGGACTCTGATTGATCTCCCCAGAATGGTCACATACAGAGCTACATTTCTTTTTCTAGAGCCTTAAGTTGGTCAAAACAGGCTTAGAAGGAGCCAGAATTATTTTTTATTTTAATTTGTGACCTGATTAAAGGCTAAATGCTGTAATCCCAAAAGCCCAGTGAGAATGAGAGGATGACTGACAAGTGGAAACTCCCATAACCTGCTCAGGTCACTGCTGGCCATAGCTGGGGAGGCAGAGCTGCAGGAATGCCCAGAGTCAGCTGGCAGTGATAGAAAGCCCCTGGGTCCTCAGGTCCACTGGGTACTGCAGCCTCTAGCAAAATCAAAAAGCCAGAATCCATGTATATTTATGAAAGTTTAGCATGCATTACAATTTTTCTTCAATTTGACATTAAAGTAACAAACATGCAGTCAAAAAGCCCCTGCAATCAAAGGCGGTGTCGGAGGACAACTTATTTCATTTGAACCTATGAAATGTCACTCTACAGCAGTTCCTATGCTAAAAATATATTTAAGTATATCATACTGAGATTGGCTTTTAAATAGTAATTTAGTTACTCTTTTGAACATAGCACCTTGATGTCTGTCTATATATAATTTCATTTTGGAGTCTACAGAAGAAGTAAAATAAATTTTTCATTATGGTTTCATGTAGATTTCAACATGGAAGTTGACTCAATGGCCATATATATATATATATATATATATATATATATATATATATAAAATTATGTATTCTGTTTGTGTCTCACTTTCAGAATTGAATACTCTACAGTCCTTAGGAACACCAAAAACATTTTCCTCTAAATTTTAAAGTCTCTTTTAATGTGAAAAGTCTTTCTAAATTTGAAGCGTATTCAGCTGCTTGATGTGCCAGATAGAGACAAGAATTAATCTTTTGTTCTTGATTTTTTTGAAGTAAACTGCATGAATTCACAGAGGCAGCAGACATACACTGCACACAACACCAGGGCACTGAGTTTATGAAATGCTTGCTGTTCTCCCTACTGATAATTTACTGTTATTATCTCTACTTGTCAGGATATTTTTGCCATTTTGAGATAAACCTTGCTTTCAGTTTTCTGGCAGGCATAACTTCCTCCCTTTTACTACCTTAATTTCTAAGGCTTTCAACAGCTTTTCAACACTTCTAGACTCTGAAATTTCATCTGAAATTTTCACTATGAGGGGAGCAGCTATTTGCATCATAACTCTTGTAATTACCTTATCACTCAAGAATGTGATTACTCCAATTTGTGTGTGTGTGTGTGTAGGTGGGTGGGAATACTATTAATATTTTTGAGAATTAGAAGTAAAAACTGAAGACCTGCATTGTTTTCAATTTGACTGGCATTGCTTTGAAACACCATTTAGGCAATATCCTTTTGCTCAGAAATATTTACCAGCACTTCCTCAAGCACAGTGTATTCTAGGGTTCTGGCAGAAGAGAAAACTCAGTTTTCCCTTGTTTTAACATTTGTAAAATCAAAAACTTTGTTCAAATAGCAAAATCCCCTGCTGTTAGGATATGTGCTACTATATGGAAGGGATAATAAATGCAGATACGTGTTACAAACAACTGTGTACTCAAAGAATATGATTTTTGGCATGTCCCTGAACAAACAATGAGAACAATATTGCTTTCTAATATGCTCCAAGCTTCCAACTATTTTCAGCTCCAGATACCTCCTTAGGCTGATGTGCTGTCTGTGTAGTTGGGAAACCACTAGTTCACCCTTCCATGAAATTGTTATCTCTTCGAACTCATGTGAATGGTTGCTATCTTCAATAAGCTGAAGGAACTCAGAGGTTTACCACATTTTCAATTAAGAGCTCCATGCATGGCTGTCACCTAATCATGCCTGAGCAACACACAGCTTTTCCAGCTGCTGTCACCCAGAGCAGCAAAAGAACCATCAGTGGAGCATCATATCCAATTTCTGAACTGCCACTCCATTGGTAATTGCACATGAAAAATCATGCTGTTCCTGAAAGTCCTTGCAAATTTTCTGTTTAACCAAAAGTTCAAGAAAAGTTGAGGAGAGGAGAGGAGAGGAGAGGAGAGGAGAGGAGAGGAGAGGAGAGGAGAGGAGAGGAGAGGAGAGGAGAGGAGAGGAGAGGAGAGGAGAGGAGAGGAGAGGAGAGGAGAGGAGAGGAGAGGAGAGGAGAGGAGAGGAGAGGAGAGGAGAGGAGAGGAGAGGAGAGGAGAGGAGAGGAGAGGAGAGGAGAGGAGAGGAGAGGAGAGGAGAGGAGAGGAGAGGAGAGGAGAGGAGAGGAGAGGAGAGGAGAGGAGAGGAGAGGAGAGGAGAGGAGAGGAGAGGAGAGGAGAGGAGAGGAGAGGAGAGGAGAGGAGAGGAGAGGGGGTCGGTTCGAATGCCATGTCTGGTCCAGGTCCATCAGATGGTGGATGCACACGGTCACTCTGAGTTGAATTATTTATACTCATTCCCATGGATGTGAATTCTGTCTTTTCCAAACTTTTTAGAAAGGGGTCAGAGGGTCTTCTGGTGGTTTTGGTGCACCTCTTCTCTGTGAGAGACTCGGGTACAATGCTATTCCAGAATTGTTTGTTTAGGTAGGTACCAATGATAAGGAAGACGGAAAAGTGCTATCTTGCTTCTAAAAGACCCTCTTTCCTAATTGCATCCAGTCCTCTTGCTGGCATTGTTAAGTTCTTTTGCTCTTCTGCAAAGTGAGACATTTTTTCTGGTTTTTAGTCTCTCACAAGTTTGCAAGAAAACCAAGACTCTTCAGAAAATAAATGTCCACAGAAATAATAAAAATAAAAACTCTATCTTCTTGCATCCACATGTCAAACTTGTCAGGACCAGTCCTCTGTTTCCATGAAAATCCTGTCCTAGACTGTCCTAGGAAGGTAGAGACCTTCTAAATTCCTGGTCATATTGTCAAAATTTGGACAAACCAAAAATCTTTTTTTTACTGGACACCTGGAAGCCTAATGTTCCTTAGCTAGTCAGTGTCAGCCCCATGCAACCACACCTGGAAGACATGATTGCAAATCCTAGCTTGGCTCATTTATTTATTTATTGCCACTTGGTAGGAGAAGCAATATGACTAAAATGAACAAAGAAGTCAAAATTTATTAGTCAAAATTTATTATTATTCTTGGTTTGGAAAGACAAGTGTCTGCTAAGGAAGGCAGGAGCTTCCTCTGAAATGGAAAAATGTAAACCTCCTCCCTCTGAACTGTTATAAATATGAAATTAAGGGGGGCTCTCAGGCAAAAATATGGGAGCAGGAATAACAGTTCTTTATTAGGGAAGAAAATAAAAAGATAGAGTAAACAATACAGTAAACTAAAACAACACTGACAGAGTCAGAACAAAACCTGACACCCTGTTGGTCAGGGTGTTGGTAGCAGTCCAATTGGAAATGTGGCTGCAGTCCTCCTGGAGTGTCAGGTGTGGCTCTGTTGGAGCAGGGATCCTGGAGAAGGGTGTAGTCCTCCTCTGAAGATGCAGTCGAAGAGGCAGCTGTTCCTCTGGGAAATCCAGTGGAGAAAACCATGTTGGTGTTTCAGAGCTCAAGATTATATCCAGGTAGGAATGCTTGGCTCCTCCCTCTGGGCAGAGCATCTCACAATGGGGTGCTGTAGCTCTTATCAGTCATGCAGTGACATTCAGTAGCCTGTTATCAGCAGATGTATCCCCAGAGGGAGGATTGGGTGTGGAAGAGATAAGGAAAGCTGCCCACATAACAGAAGACAGCTGCCATACAGATGGCAAATAAAATACAATTTGCTTGGCAATCCAGGACATAGTGTCTCCCAGAAGACAATGCAAACATAGTTTTCAGGAGGAGGTATTGCACCACCACAGCTCTTCCAAAAATTTTCTTTTATTGTTTTTTTGGGAAAAGATGTTGAGGATTAGTCACAAGCTGGGAGATGACTGCAAAAACATTTGGAAACTGCTGGTAAGCTACTGAATTAGGGAGTTTTTCCCTGGCCAGCTCTGATGCCTGTGTAATTTCAGTGTGAGGTGTGTTATCATGTATGAAATGGCATCTAAGTCTGCCACAATCTGTTTATTTGGGGAGTAATGCTAAGCTTGTTTGGAGAATATCCAGAAAAATATTTCCTTTACTTCTCCCCAGCAGCTTGCTGCTTTCTTATCTGAGTTACCACAAAGCTGTGGAAGACCCTTTGTAGAATAACAGGCAATAAAGACAGTAGACACTAGGTAAAACAGAGGAGCAAGGAGCAGCAGTGAGGGTGAAGCACACCAGACACGCCACTGATACAAAACGTGCAGGGTGACCGGTGCTAAGCGGGGCAGGCGTGTGCCACCAGCAGGGCTGCTGAGAGACCTTTCTGGCTAATGAAATAGTTCCCTCCCTTCTCAACCTGTTCTCTACTACCTCTCAGTTACTACTACTCCACTCAGAGGAACTGCCCAATCTACATAAGCTTACTCAGCAACCCTTGCTGCCAGCACCCCACAGTGATGGGACTCCAGACAACTTCAGAGGGATCAATTTTCTCTGTTCCTAAGACATGCAACAGACAGTAACCAAGACATGGTGCAATGGATTCTCATTACTAAAGTGACAGGAACACTAAAATGATTTAATGCTGAAAAAGTACCTAACAAAAACGTACCTTGCAAAATGGATCAATTTGACATCAATGTTCTTAAACACGTATTTTAAATTAGGTGCTTTTGAGACTGAAGTGCTTTTGAGTCACAGTACAAGTTAAACAGCCTTAAAAGAAACACTTAAAAAGCTTATAAATCAGTGTTTAACCATAAGAATTTTCATTTAATTTATATGTGGGCTTGAACCAAAACCTCAACATCATATTGCACATATCCTTAAACTTAATCCCTTTTTATTTGAATTTCAGTGGCCTTCTGACTGTTTGTATCATTTATGAGCCCGCCCTCAAAAAAGTTGTGTTGGCAAAATTGCAGTGAGGTATTTCTTTTTAATAAATCTTATGATGATCAAAATAATATTATTTTAAAGTATAATCAAGTACTGCTAAGGAGATATTAATTGTGCCTGTCTGTATTTTGGGTGTGTGACTTGGAATGCAAGAATTGCCATAACACCATGTCATGCTGCAATATGCATTAACATCAAAGAGTTAGTAAAAGTTTTACATAAGAGAGTTTCTCTAGGAAAGTGGGAGCTCATTGAAGTTTTCCATCAGAAAGAATAGTCTTTCTGTAGATATTTCTGCCAGGAAAATCCACGTGACCTACTGCATGTGTAAATTTTCATGGTCCCTGCCTGCCTCAGGTATTTCAAAATTCTGTGCTCATAATCCCATTTCTGCATTGATTCAGCTTTCCATTACATGCCCATGAAATAATTATATATAAATACATAAATTTAGAATTAGTTATATAAATAATTCATTATAAAATTTCATCCTACTTGTCATATGCACCATTTTTCAATAAACTTAACCATATAGGAAATATATATTCATCTGTTCTATTCCATTTCTTAGCTTGTTTGGGGTAGGAATAGAGTCTGACACAGATGCTAAATTTCTTAGAGGGTTCAGTTTCCATTAATTTGAATTCCTACACTATCTAGCAGATTGGATTGTAACATCTCAGAAATTCATTTGGCTCTCAAAAGAGTATTAGTACTGTAAGGGGAGGTTATGTTGTGTTTCTGATACACAAAAGAGTGAATGAATCTCTGCTTCAAACAAAAAATTATTATACTGTTATAAATCTGTATTACCTTTCAGTGCATTCATGGTTTTACTTCCACAATTACCTGAGGCTGATTGTAAATAACCAAGATTTACTCTCAGAAGACTTAGGAACTGAAAACTCCAGCCAGACAAGTCACAGCCATCTTTCTTTGCACTTTATGATCTACACATTGGAAATCTGACTTTATTATGCTTTCTTTTTTTCACTTTGTACTCTCACTTGCACTTTATTGTCATATTGTCTAATAAACCCACAGGAATCCTGCAATCTCCACCAGTCTGGGTGCAGGACTTGTACTTGCCACCATTTCATCCTCTTCACTGCAAGGCACCATGACAAGCATACATCTTTACAAGGAAGATTGTCAGGAGTAAAGACTTAATTTTTTTTCTGAAACTCAGACCAAGAATAAAATATTGCATAGAATCACAGGCTTATGGCATGACTCAGGTTGGAAGGAAGCTTAAAGATTATCTAGTTCCAGCACCCCTCCAAAGGGCAGCAACATCTTCCACTAGACCTGGCTGCTCAAATCCCCATCCAATCTGGTCTGGAACCCTTCTATGGATGGGGCATCCACAACTTCCCTGGGCAACCTGTTCCAGCGCCTCATCACCCTGACAATAAAGAGTTTCCTCCTAATATCTGATCTAAACCTGTCCTCTTTCAGTTTAAAGCCATTCCCCCTTCATCCTACCACAACTCACCTTGAAGAAAGGTCCTCTCCCTCTCTCCTGATGAGGTAAATCTTCCCTTTCCAGCCTGCAAGGCAGTGAGGTGGTTCTGAAAGGGCCTGTCAGGCTTTGGGGGAACCCCCTTCCTCTTGTAGGTTCTTGTTGTTGTAATCTTCCATTCTTCTGTGTTACTGGCTCCCTCCCTCCCTTCTGTGTGTGCCCTTGGGGGAGTTTTAGGCCGTTTGACTGAGGCTGTGCTTGTGCCCAGTTATCCAGCTCTTTCTCAGTCTCCCTGGCATTATGCAGCTCTCTCAGCTCAGCCACCTGCAGCAGGAGGTCCTCCATGGGCACAGCTTTCACAGGCAGGTCTGCTGACTGTCCCTGCTCCAGGAGACAGGTCTTGGCACCTCTGCAGCCTGAGGTCTGCACAGCAGCCTCTCCCTTCAGCAGCTCCCTCTGCGTGGTGACATTGGCCACCACCGGATGCCCCAGCCATTGCTGCAGCCTGTGCTCCCAGACAAGAGAAAGCCAGTGGAAGTTTGGAAGAAGATGTGACGTTGCTAGTTAAATTAATCTGCAATAATTCATATTTGTCTCCTTAAAGAGAGGGTGTAAAATCCCCTAAACTAGCAAAAGATTTGTTAATGATGTAATTGTCATCAGGCTCTGGTTCACAGCACACGGCAAATGCTTCACAAAGCAATGAGACAACAGGGGCAATATGGGACCTTTTGTGCAATGAATCATAATGGTATTGATTGCTGCAGTAATTTATCATACTTGCCTTGCTCCTGGCATTTGCTCATTGATGGATTCTGTTGGCAAAAACAAAATACTGATAACTTGTTATCATGGAAATTTGCAGAAAATTGAATTGGTATAAAATACAGCACATTCCTGTGTTCAAAGCCATGCAAAACAGAAAGACCACAAATAGAATTAAGTCATTTGTTTCATGGATATCCAGCAGAGGAAGCATCCCTGCAGTTTACTCATAGCCATTTAAAAAATTTAGATTACTAATATACACAAACTGCAAAAAAAAAAAAAAAAACAACCACCAACTAGGAAGAGAGAAAAAAATTCAGCTTTTTATATAAAAAGGTACAATTAACAATTTGCTTACTGTGAATTGACTTTAAAATATCCATATTTCTTCTCTTTTTTATCTCCTGACAGAGTTACCTTCATAAGGACTTTTCACATGGACCTAAATTTCAGGTTGGATAGATCCAAAGCTCTTTTAAGTGTTAATAGTTTTCTTTGCACTTCAAAGAGGATAAGTGTACAGAGGGGTACTGTATGAATTTATAAAGAAGAGTAAAGCAAGACCTAAAATATATCAAAACATAAACAAGTAAACCATGGACTAGGTTTTAAAGAAGAGGTTAGTAGCTGAAAAAATTAAGAAATTATATCATTGCTTTGTGTCTTTTATAATAAAACAATTCCATCTTCCAGAATTTTAGGAACTAATACAATAGAAATACAGGGTTGTTACCAACAGAGAATACAGTGGCTGCAGCAGTCACTGTGCCATTGTCCCTGTGACATAAAAAAGGGTCTTTGACAGGTGTGTCTATTCAAGAAGCATGTTCCTGTTCATTTTTCAGTAGAATGGTAAATTGTTATCATTTTGAATGCTGGAAATAATTACTACATAAACTATTTGTAACCATAACCTTGTTGTAGACCTATGCACTTTAGGAAAGGAGAATAAATCTTGTCATGGTTTACCTCCATTTCCTTTGAGTACTGAACTATGTTGAGAATGGTAGGGCTTAGGAGCAACTTAGTCTGTTGCTCCTTTAACAGACTTTGATAAAAACAGGTTTTCTTAATATTTAATGAACACTTACTTTCTTGCTACTTTTTTTTTTTTAAAGTAAAATTACATGTCTCATGTACTGTTCGTATCTTTTCTGCTCTTTTGATTCAGTTTCTTCTCAGTTATTTGTGTTTTGTGATTTCTGATCTTGCCTGTGGTTCTGCAGCTTTTATTTTGTAGCGCAGAAACAACCATCACTAGCAGAAAATACCAGTAGTTTTCCACACCTTGAGCTTACAAAGGAAAAGGATTTTAAAAACCCCAAAAAGCAACCAATCAACCCTCAATGAAAAAAACCCTGAATGCTTCTAAGAGGTGATTTGGAGTTCACAAACACTATCTAATATAACTGCTGGCTAAGTACTGATGATATACTGAGGAGTTCATTGGCACATTCTCACAGTACATCCAGGTAGTTGCAATAGTTAATATTGTACTAAAAATAACCCTCAGACTTTGTTATAACAGTGCTGACATGATTTACCAAGACAGCTCTGGCATTCTGTATGGGGTAAGTGCAGGCATATCCTTGAACTCTGGTCACAGCCTAGTAGGAGATCCTACCAGAGTACTTTTTTGGTTTTCTTATTTCTGCTTATCTAAGAGAAGAAAGAAATCCATAGCCTGATTCTGTTGTGCCTCCTAACTTTACCTTCCTCTTTACTTTTTAATTGCCTCTTGGAACAATTGCCTTTTATGATACTGTCTACCTTCTCATCTTTGAGAAGTAGTGAGAAAGGAAGGCAAACTCTTTTATCCAAAGTGGCAGGCTGTTAACTCCTTCTCTCTGCAGTGAGAGAGGCTGTTTGCAGTAGGTGTTTTTGCAGGGCTCATGCTGTGCCCCTAAGGTGTGGCTATATTCCCAGCTCATCTTCCCCTTCCCTTCTCACAGCCTTGCCTACACAGGATGCTCCCCTGGTGCACTGCCATACAGACAGGTGGGAAATGCTTTGAGGGAAGTGTTTCCCTCTGTCTTGCTTTATGAAGTGCACAGGACATTTCTGGATGCTTTTTGTAACAACTAGAATTATTATTTGTGCATAACTTTAGGACCCAGACTCTGATGATTTACTATTTACTTTCAGTACATTTATTATCTGTCTGATAGATGAACAGGATTTCCACAGGAATCTATCAAACCATGAAGATTTGGTCTTATTCTTATCAAAATAAGACTTTCTGCTGGTCTCAAATGGTGCAGAATCAGGCAATACAGCCTTGGAAACATTCTCCACCACTGTATTTGAGCTGAGTGAAATACTTAGATTTATAAAACTCAGTAAGAAAATACTCTATAAAAACCAAGGGCTCAGTCCTGCAAGGATTTGAGGGCTGTGGTTTTGATCCAACAAAGAACAGAAGTATGTATTTAACTTTAAGATATTTATGCCCCAGGGTATTCCTATGCACTTTGAGTTAAATACCCGTTTAAGTGCTTTACTGACCAGAGCATTTTTGGCATTTTTTGAGGCTGAGTTCTTACATAAGACTTCCCTCTGAGGTCTCAAAGCATTTCACAAAACCCACTAAAGACAATTCTTCAAAATAATAAGGTAAAATACTGTTGTAGGACAGAATATTGTGTTATTCCCCTGAGCAGGTATAAGATTCCCATCCCTAACTACCTCTCCCAGTTTTCTAAATCTGTGATACAAAAATATTGTTTATTTTTTCTCCATTTACTAAAAAATGCCCTTCTCCAGTAAACACTGAAATGAATGAGCCATGTAGGAAAAGCAGGTTTTAAAGTAAGCTACAGTGATGAAAATCCCTAGCTACAGGGGTTTTGGGGTGTGTTTTGTTTTCTCATGAGAAGATGCAGAGGGATGGGGTTTATTTCCTTATCTGGGAAGAATTGAAAACATTAATAAGATAAACTAAAGACCATTTATAACAGAGGCAGTAAAGCGCCTAAGAGAAACAACAAGGAACTGAATAAAATGTCCTCAGGTGCATCAGGCAGAGCATCTACACCAGCTCAAGGAGGGGATTCTCCCACTTTGGTCTGCCATGGTGCAGCCTTGCAGTAATATGTGTCAATACTGCACATAAATCCCACTCTAGATAAGTATGTAATAACAACATCAAAAGACCCCATCTAACTTCTTTGTGCAAGCAGTTCAAACACATATGGAGAGTTAAAATGTATTTTAAAAAAAACTCTGCAGCACATATGCCCAAGAAAGACAAGAAAAAAAATACTATAATTTTTCCTCCTTTCCTAGAAGGCATCCCTTCCTACTAGTAGGAGCCCCTACTGGGCTAGTTGTTTGCCTGAAAAGCTCAGTTCACCTCAGGACACAGAACTTAAGTTTCTGAGTTGCCACCTCTGAATGACACCAAGGCAATCACTTGACCTCTCATATATGCGACACAAATTTCCATCCTTGCCCAAACTGTAAGAGCTGTGACAGAAGAACCTTGCCCTCTTCAGTTCAGCCAGACTTAGAAATCACTGAGAATTCTCAAGGCCACCTAATGTTCCCTAGTTCCTCTGTCCCCTTCCCTCAGGACTCTGTGTAGCCTCAGGACAGATAAGAGGGGGAGAAGTCCTTGCCCTCCATTCATGTGGCCCTCAGCTGAAATCCCCTCCCAGAGCTGGATGTGAAGGGGCAGGCTGAGGATAGGAAAGACAGTAATGGAGCATCATTGCCTCTGTCCACCTCCAGGCCCGCTGACCCTGCCACTGGAACATTCCAATGTTCAAATGTAGAACAGCTCTGCAGTACACCATCCTGGCTGTTATAGGGCTCTTCCTTGACTGTGGGGAAATCTCTCAAAGATGTGCCAGGCAGCTACAGAAGGGTTTTTTTGTATAGGTTGCAGTAATACAGGAGAATTGTGGCTGTTCTCCATGCCTACTAATGCTAGAAGAAAAAAATCATTAGCCTAATTTTCAGAAATGGAGATATCAGGAAGAGATGAGAGGAAACCTTCTTTTTTTAAGGCTAACATAGAAGAAAGTGCTTTAAGAAAGATAGTAAAATCCCCAGCCCTGGATGATTGTGATTCAGCCAAGAATCTCTCAGAAGAGATGTAATCTTACTTGATTACTGGAGCATATAAAAGATTCATTTTATGTCCCTTTCACTACACATTTCTGTGATTTTTATGATTTGACAAAGCAATGGTAATTAAACCACTAGCTTTTTGCTATGATCTGCCAGATGGATCTAGTGATAAATCACATTCCCTTTGGCATCCTTTTCTTAGCAATAAAGAATTTAAATGAGAGCTGACCTAGTTTACATATTCAGCATGAAAATACTTTTGCCTATTTAAAAGGTGAATCTATTTCTAATAATGTGCTATTTAATTCTGCCAACATAATTCCAACGGCTCAGTTTAAACACGGAGAATATTTTTATTAGCATTTTTAACAACTCTGTCATTAATTTCCAAAGCCAGAGCATTTTCACAATACCTCTGGCATTAGTAGAATGAGGTCTTAGTTGATCCTAAAGGCTACAAGCACATGTTACTGTTTTACAATGATTGCTGTAGTTTCTTTCCTCCCTCTCTCTTTTTTCTTGCCATTCCCAGTCACTCATCTCTGCCATGAGAGAGTCATGCCTCCTCGACTGCTGGGTGCTTTATAACCATATTTTGTTTGTTAAAACTTCACAATCATGGATTAAGGTTTGCATTTACATTTCACTGGATGGCTGAAATGCAGACAAGGTGCGTACATGCAGTGCTCTAAGTCACGTGTGAACAACTGGTGTAGTGAGCTGCGTGGTGGTGGCCTTCTCCTCTGCATTTAAACTTAGGTACCTTTCAGAAAACTATTTTATTACTTGTCTTATTTTATGAGCATGTCATATTCCTACAGCACAACACCACTTTGGATGGAAGATAACTTTATGCTGGGAAATGAGTCAATTTTTCTTTCAGGATTCTTGAAATGTAGAGATCATGCTGCAGGCATTAGGGACAGTTTGATGGAGTGTCTAGTCTGACATTATATCCACAAAATGTGCCATATTTTGATGTCCCTGATAAATCACAGTGTACTCTTTTTTTCTCTCTCTATTTTACGAGAATACTTTTTGAACAATGCAGCTTTGGGATTTGAGGGTGAGCAGCAATGAACTGAATTGAGAGTCATCCTAAGTACATGAGCCAACTGAGGAAGAAAATAACAGTTTAGAATGTATTTTTATGGAAAAGATATGAACCTTTGTTCATACCTTGGTTCTGGACCATGCACACTCACACTGGATCTAAAAATGCTAAAAAGTCTCAAATATTCACTTGCATATTGTCTTTAAGTATCTCCTGTTTTACACTAAGCCACTTAGATTCCTCTAACATGCTTTTCATAATTTCTCCTAACAGGTTTCAAAATCTTTCCAATAATTTTTGCCATATGCTAGGGGAGAAAGACTATATAAAACTTAACTAAGATGGCAACTACATCTATTCATGTCTCTCAGTCTCTTAAGCTTGGCTATGGAGTCACAGAACCACACAGTCACCCGCATGTCTGCAACCATTAAAGACTCAAAACATATGTATTGATATTTCTTGTGCAACTGACACATTCAAGTAACAGAAATTTCCAGAATTTTATGGAAGTACAGCCAGGAATTCAGCCTGAGGCACTGTGAGGAAAAACCCAGGGCGGAGGTTTGAGCTAAGCATGATGCCTCCAGGAGCCCTGGAGGCCTCTTGCAGTCTGCTCCCACACAAGCTCCATGAGATCTGACACAAATAGCCTGGCAGGAAACAGATACTGATTGCAGGAACTTGGTGGGCATCTACTAATTAAAGCAGAAATTTTAAAGTAGGTGGTTCCCTGTTTCTGCTGCATAACCCCAAATCCTGCACAGGGAACTGGATTTGATCCTGGACTTCTTTTGGAAAGGTAATATATCCTCCTCCTAGAAGCTCAGTGTGCTCTCAGCTCAGTGTGCTTTCAGCATTTAAGTGATTCAGTGTGTTATTGAAGTTCTGTGTTCTTTTTTCCATAGGCCAGCTAGTTCTTGAACTGAGTGAGTGAACCTCTTCATCAAACAGAAGCAGGAGACCAGAAGGAAGTGCAGCTGACAGCTGTACCACCACTCCAAGGCAAATAAGTGTTCAAGCACCACAATGGCCCAGCTTTTGTTTTTTTTTTTTAACAAAGTATTCTTTTTTTTTTTGTGTCTAGCAACAGGAGGCATATTTTGCTCCACCAAGGAGTAAGGGTGGGCAAGAAGTAAAATACAAATACTAGAAAGGCAGGGAACTTGTTCCCCTCCAGATTTTGCTGTCATAAATAAATACACTTTGTGGCTTCACTTTTGTTTGCCAAAGGTAATCTTTTTCTTTTTCTGCTATTATTTTTATCATCCTTTCTACTACAAGAAGTATGACCTACAGAGTCCATTCTGAAAAGGGTTTCAATTGTATGTTGTCCTGCTGCACCATGAGAAAGCTCCCATAGAAGTGCTGCAAGTCGTTGTACTGGCAATGAACTTTGAGCAATTTCTGAAGGACAAAACCATTAATGTTGCATCACTTTGGCTGCCTTTTTTGGGGTTGTTACTTGGAAGCTTTTGGGTTGTTACTTGGAAGCTTTTGAGACCATCTTTTAACCAGCTTAATATATTTTGAGATGTGCAATGGGGGATTTCTTTGTAAAAACTGACTGAGATTGGATATAAAAAGAAAATTAGTAGCCTTGTTCACTTTAATAAGTATGACGTGGCATTCTTAAGCCAACAAGGACAGCACTCTAAAGTGCCACCAGACTTTTAGCAATTAATCAAATTACTACACTAGTTCAGAATGGAGGAGAAAGAAATCATGAAACTTTTGAGACTTTTAATGTAAGCAGAAAGTGCAATATTTGCTTTACATGAGCACACATGAAGATCCAAAGAGAATTTAGGTTGGCAAACTCACCCATTCAAAGGAATTTAAGTATCCATCAGTGGTCAATTTTTAACTGCCATCAAATCCAGTCTTAAAAGAAAAGTCATGTTTAATTATTTGCTTGCTAGGTAAGTATTTGTCAAAAACTTGTGCAGTTAGGAAAACAAAATGATGCATGAATAGAGAAAGTGTTTTCCTGAAAGGAATGATAAACAGGATTTTAGATATAGTGATTTTAATTACCACTTTTCTGATGTTCAACAACTTTGAAAATAGTGAAAGACTTGCTGGGAGTGAGGGAATTGTGACAGCCTTCCCTGCAAAACCACCTAACAAGTTCCTGCTGATAACCTTTTCACTGGAACACACATCTTGCTTCTGTCAAAGCAGACCAGCTACAAATTACCTTCTGGGCTCATTTCCTAGGCTGTAAAGAAAAAATTAACAGAAGAACCAGAGGATAATTTACATGAGAGGGGTTCAGGGCTGAGCTTTATTAGTTATGTTTCTAAAAGTCAGACCAAAGGTGTGACACAGGATATTCTTATGAACTGCCCAGCATGACAGACTTGGCTCCTCACTCCTCCAAAGACCTGAAAGATCTCATCTATGAATTTATTTCTTTTCAAGTCAGACACACAGTCTCAAGGTACTTCATGTCAAAACAAATAACTATTCCTTACATTCACTGTAACTCAGCTGGTACTGAGAAAAGGGAACATAAAAATAAAAGTAACATCACAAGAATGTAATGTGCAATGAACCCACTCACCCAACAGGCAACTGCCCACCCTGCAAGGGCAGTGCCTAGTTTCTCACTTCCCAGTCTCCTTTGTGTCTCACACATTCACTTCATTCTTTCTTTGCAGGGAATTTCAGTCACATCTCCTCTTGAGCCTTCTCTTTCTCATCTCAGTCCTTGAGGAGTAGACTTTGTTGGGTGGAGCACTCTCTATTTGGGTTAGAGCAGTGGATTTTTTGCTAGTTTTTGAATAGAAGGAACACAAATCTTGAAGCACAGGTGATCTGAGTGCTCATTTGAAAGTAAATTAACAACTTTCTTTTGCTTTCAGGATTGTTTATATACTTTATCCAACACCTCTTGTAGGATAAACTTACGAGGACCATGATGACAACACCACTGAATAGTCCCAAGCATTAGATAAATGTCCCTGATACTTCTCTCTCCTTCCTTTCCTTTCACGGCCAAGCAGACTTTGATTTTATACATGCAGAGAAGCAAAACTTACTATCATGTATCTGGGATATGGTACCCACACACCAGAAGGCTCAGGAGTTGAAATCCTCTCTTCTCTGCCTATCTTTTTAGAAGACTTGTGCTAACCCCATTGATTTTGAGATCTAATTAGTGAGCTCAATGTACTAGAAGCCGTGAATTGTCATCTGAAGGAGTCCAAATTTCCATAAAACTCATATGAAGCATTAATTATGGGTGCATCTCACTCTGAAAGGACATGACTTACATCTTGAGTCCTGTACTATAACTTCTGGCATAAGTGTTAAAGCATTACCATTTAAGGCCCTCATAAATCTGAGCTTCCTTGAAAAGAACCAGAAAAATTTCCTAGACAAATACCCAAGACCAGTACCACTTCTTATATTCTGTAAAGCTCAGCACATACCAACATCCTTCTTCTGAGATTAAATACAATATATCAGCTAGAGTTCTGGGTAGGCATGTAGGTAGAAGAAGTTGAAATCTAAAAGCAAAATAATACAACCCTCACCTGAGTCAACCACAAAGTTTGTCTTGATTATCTGCCCTTTTAATTTGGTAATTAATCTAGTCTGTTTATTAAATTTTCATTGTTAGTTCAGTTTTCTTCTTGCAACGTTTCATCTTTAATTCATCTTTTCCAGGAATCTATTCATTTTCTCACTCTTCTTATTAAAATTCCAGAAAAACTATGTGAACCCAGCTGATGCTGCTGCAGTCAAATCCCAAAATAAATCCTAATCTCCAAAGACAGGAGTAACCTCTAATTTAAAAAATCCTGCCCACCAGGTGCTGCTACCAAAGAAAATTCTTTTTCCCAAGAGTTTCTTTCTAATTCTTAAAAATAAACTACTCTCATCACCACAGAATATAAAATATTTTATATCAATAGCTTATTTTAATTTTGAAGTGTTTGATGTCTTTGTGAGCTATGCAGTTTCTCAGCAATTTGGTTTGTTTCCAGATGGAGATATTTTTAAAACATTTAAATGTGCTAAATTTGTGGACAATTACATTTTAAATCTAAGCATATGGTTCTATTGTGTTAAATCTTTCAATAATTCTTTGAAAATCTCTTATCTTTCAGTTAATGTCACAAATGTTTTTACTTATTCTATAAAAATATTCCCCCTTGTGTCATTCTGATTGCATTTTATATCCAGTTGTAACTCACAAAACCTATAAATAATTTTTCATGTATCTTCTTATTTCAACAAATGTCAGCAATAATATATGCAGATAGGGTTTTTTTTTAATAATCACTCTATTTTTAATTTTCATTACATGCCTTCTTGGCAGTAAACCAAATAGCTTACACAATATTTGGAAAAGCATTACTGTGGTTCATTTTGCATGTTTTTAATCTCAACACAGCAATTGTATGGAAAAATAGAGCAACTTTTGTCAAAGCAGTTGAGTCAAAGGATAGAAGTTCATTTTTCCCCGTGCAGTGAACACTCTTTGTCTTATATTTGTGTTGGAATTCTCTGTAACTAATGTCAGCTCAGTAGGTTTTGATTTTCTGTAAGTAGTGCAGCACTGGGTTCATCCTATTCTCTGATTCTCTGTGGGCTTCTTCTGACTTCGTGCATGCCTTTTGCACCGAATAATGCACCAAAAAAGGCATGGACCTTGATCTCCAGAGCAGAGAGAGACCTTACAGTGACTCCTGATGGGAACAGTCCTGTCTACCCCTACCTGCTCCTGGCTTCATGTTCCCACCACCTCTCTCGCTTCTCTGGTGCCTGGCAGAGGAGCAGTGAGCTCATTAAATAAACGAAACCAGCAGAAAGCTTCTCTGGTAGAGGAACTCTTTGGCCTTAAGGAAAAACCTCACCTTCCCTTAGCAGCCTGTCAACACAGCATCCAATTAAAAACTTAAGCATCTACTGGGTGCCTCTGAGTATTTCAAAATTACAGTTTTGCTCCCTACCTTAGGGTCTCTTGGCAAAACAGGCTAACAGTGTGATTTTGAACACAAAGGCCTCTGTCACCTGCAACATCAGCCCAGAGCCCTCACGTGCTGCATGACCAGGCACAGGAAATCAGCCCAAGCAGGACTTGTGCATGGCAGCAGCTCTGCAGCCTCACTGGGGAGGGCGAGGAGAGGCTGCCAACAGACACAGGAGTCATTCGTCACAAAAAGCTTTCATTCCTCCTTTCAGGCTAGGTGACAGCTCTAATTCCTCAAGCTTTATTTTTCTGCAATTCTGATGAATTTTTATGGATATGACTGTCACAAACATCGTTGCAAAGATCTATATTTAATATTGGAAATCCAGGTTGGGAGCGTCACAAAGCCTTTGTATGTCTGCCTCTCGTTTTCGATGGCATTTTGTGCATTTTCAGACACACAGATGCATTCAAGCCAGACAATTAAAATGCCAGTGTTCAAATTTAGTTTTATTGAATTAATTAGCCAGAAGTTTAAAAGGAGCTTGCCTGGGATTTGGGTTTCATTCCCAACGACAAACTGTCTCCTCCAGCTGATGCCCTGCAACCCAAAGAGGTCACAGCTGTCGGACCTCCTACTTGAGACCCAGGAGCCCATCCAAGGAGATGCCTTGCCCTGAAGGAAGTGGAGGAAAAGCTCAGGCATCCAGCAGCAGCCAAGCAGCTCAGGCTGCCCACATCCCACAGCCCTGGCTGGCCTGAAAGCCTCAGCCCAGACAGAGAGCTCCTGGAAGATGCAAGGCACTGATCCGTGCACAGCCATGTGGGTGTATTCCAGAGAATCGCCTTTGTATGGAGTGCAGGGAAGGAAGGAAGGAAGGAAGGAAGGAAGGAAGGAAGGAAGGAAGGAAGGAAGGAAGGAAGGAAGGAAGGAAGGAAGGAAGGAAGGAAGGAAGGAAGGAAGGAAGGAAGGAAGGAAGGAAGGAAGGAAGGAAGGAAGGAAGGAAGGAAGGAAGGAAATCAGCAACTGCAGAAGACAGAAGGAACAGGTCTCCAGCATTAATCCTGAAATAGGGATACACTAAAACTCAACTTCAGACACTGATACAGATATTTGGAATTGCAGGAGTTGTAGTCACAGGGTCCATTGCACATGGGAATTCTAGTTAAGGGGTCAAGCAGCAGTTGAGGCTGGAATATTTGTATTGAGATTAAATGCAGCATGTAAATCAGCAACAATCTCATCAGAGACTTCAGTTTTATATAACAATGTGATCGTGTCTCTTACAGCTTGCTTGGATTTACCAAAAATGAACATGCTTCTTGATCAAGAAATAAACTCACTTTTATAACCTGCTGTTTTCAGATTTGTCTGAAGGCAAAAACAGTTTGGTTATTTCCTTATTTTTTTCATTAAGTATCTGGTTTGAAACTGAGGTTTCAAAATCCTAAAAGACAAAAACAATACAAGAAGTTACCTGCTTCAGCATTCAGGGAGTTTACATTTTCCCTTGCCTGAGGTTACAAAGGCTTCCTCTAGAATTTTGTATTAGCTTTCATGGAAATAGTTGCTTGGTAATCTGTCCTTCTGTGGCTGCTAGGAAGTTCTTTGAGTGTATCCTCAACATCTCAGAAAAAAGAAGTGTTCCCCCCACAAAGCTCCTAAAAACAATGAATGAAAATTAAATTATTTTTCCTCAGAAAGCACCCATATATGTATCATTTTCAGCACAGTTATATTCTACTTTCCCTTCTACTTAAAATAGTGCTATATTTTGTGTTTCAAACAATATATACTATATAAATGCAGCTACAGCTGAATGGAGCAAACAAACCATTTTTAAGGGGAAATTACTCAGGCTATAGTGAAGCAGGAAAACAAGTCACTCTTCCCTGCACATGGAAAGAATTATTAAAATGGTAAAGCAAGACACTGAAGAAACATAATGTCACAGCATGCCTCAGGCCAGTCTTGTACTATCTGAGCAAGAAAAGTACCTGATGACAGCACTCTGGAATGTCTTTTGCAAGGAGTGCTGACCTGATAGTACCCTCATTGACTCAAAAAACTCCATTGTGTGAATGTTAAGAGATAGGATTTTAAATACAGGTAAAACATGTTTTCTTTTGAGAGGTTAGAGTTGTCTGGGAAAAAAATCGTGAGGCACTGCCTGCAAGTCTGCTAGCTTGTTAAAAGTGTCAGAGGGAGTTAAGTTGAATTAATATGTAGCTGATACAAATTTGAGAACAAAAGTCACCAGTTGCAAAGCAACATTTTTGACACTTTCTCTTTCAAACCTTGAACCAGTTCTAGTCATATCTAAAGAACACCACAAACAATATTATGCGAGAAAACGCAATGAGAAAACAGAGAAAAGGAGCAAAAAGGAGAACAAAATTTACTGTCTCTGGTAACCTTGAAACCCTGCACAAGAAAATCTCCTGTCCACATCTACACTATGGTAGGCTCTACAGTCCTGCCTATAGCACAGATGTTTTTCCTGTTCAGAGCTACTTGACAGTAGACAATGAAAGGAACATCTGTTTTCTGTTTTATAAGATTGAAGCAGAAATAGAAAAAAATTCTCCCCCTTGAGAGCTCAGTCACTTTCCTGATGACAGTTTTAATCAGGCAACAAACAGAATTAGAAGCATATAGCTATTCTTCATAGCCTGATGAGAAACAGCAGTGACCCCAACCCAGCAACATTAAAAAAATCACTAGATGGATGGCAAAATGTTAGGGGACTGACTGAAAGTTATAAGTTTACATTTTAATTTTTAAAAAATCTCGTATTGGAGGTTTATTTCCTCAAAAGGAATCTCATGTTTGCTTCATGAATTCAGTATGAAATCTTTGACATCCACAGCAAACACCCTGCCTTCCTTTTTACCAAGGGTCCTCCTCAACATCCTCCCAGCGCTGTCCTGAGCACTCTCCTGCACTTTTTGTGATGTGCACAATGGGCACATCACAGCCCATTGACCACAAAGAGTTCACTGCCTGCTGCTCATCAACCAACTTCTGCCTGAGCAACACTCTGCCTTCAGGCCAGTGTCCTCCCTGCACCTTGCCTTTGCTCATTCTCTCTTGCAGGTGAGCTCACCTCTGTCACACTGTGCCTGGCCCCTGGCTAGAGCACTGTCTTTGTTGGCACCCTAAGTGAAGGACAGGATTCCTGTTCTTCACAGCCTGAGCTGAGCCTTTAACTCCTTCAATTTTTACATCTGCTTTTCCAGTTCAGGACATTGCAGATAAAGATCTGGGTGTAGCTAAAGATCTTCTGAATGTCTTTGTTATCATCTTTTTTTTGGGAAAAAAGCATTTTATTAAGGGAAGGACATATGTAACACTGCCATAGCATGGGCAGAAAAATACTAACCTTCCAGAATAACAGTTAGGACAAAGGGGTAATGACTTTTCTTTGAGAAACAGTAATTTCACAAATCACTCTGGGACACAATTGAGCAACCTAACTTAAGCAGGCCAACTCCATGCAGTGTTTGAGTACATGTTTAAATATTTGGATATTTATACTTAGAGGGCATTGAATCTAAAAAATCAAACTGACATCTTTGTAATCCCAATTGCAATACACAAATAGCAAACTTGAAATTTTCATCACCCTTACAAAGCTATTTGCTATTTTCATAAAAGAAATATCTCCAATAATGGAAAATTACCTTGTCAGAAATCACTCACAGATCCAGTAACATTAAATCTCTTATGCTCTTTCTCAGATGAGAGGAGTAATCCCAATGTCAGACAGAACAGTTCAAATGCTTTAAACACTTGTCAACAACCTAATGGGTGACAGATTTCTCCTTTAGAAGTGGGAAGCAGCAGGCTGTGAGCATCCTCAATGCCACACCAACCTGAACTGGAGATTTCTCTTTGAGAGCAGCTACAAAGTTGACCAGACCCTGCGCACTGCTCAAAGGCCATAAACATATTATTGCCTTCTGATCTTACTGACTTCAGACTGCCAGCAATGCTATTTCTGCTCTGCTTTGTTCCTTTGTTAAAAATCCAAGGTAAGATTGCTTCTTTCTTAATTCGTTATAAACCTGGCTGACTTTTGGGACACAGTCAGCAACTTTTCTTCCATTAAAGAATTATCAAGGTATTTCATCTAAAGTATGGAATCAGTAGGGGATTTTCATTTACAATAGTTTAAAGCACATAACTTTATGGAAAAAACTCTTCCCAACATATGAGGAAATTTGATATCATAAAATGACAGAATTGTCCAACAAGGGTCAGGGTAAATTTTGATTATATTAAATTCATCAAAAGTACATATACAGAATAAACTGATGTTTTCAGTAAAAGTACTTATAATAAATCATTGTTTAAACAGCAACCTTAACACCAGTGTCATAACACATTTCCTACCTTTTATATAAAAAAATAAGTATTTAGTTTAACAGTTGCTAAGTATAAGTATTCACAAGTATTTCTCTATAGGAACAAAAATTGTGGAATTTTGGTGAGGAAAACCCTTTCAGCATAAGCACATTAAACATTTAATGAAGCACTTTTAATCTCAGAAAATATTGCCTAAAATATTGCTTCTATGAGAAAAGTTCTTGCCCATTGAAACACTGTGTATAATCATATACAAGTAGAAGTTACAGTTTTTCATTTACATAAAATTTCTAGAATTAAGCCTTTCCAGTTCCTGCACAATTTATTTTACAATAATAAGCATTTTTCTTATTCTTAGTAATTCCTGAAGCATTACAAAGGCATGAATAAAGGGTTCTCACCGAAATTAGCTCATGAATGGTAATTTCTCATCTTGTGTAAAATTCCCTTTTTTCCTAACCATGCACAAAGGACAGGTTATAATATGATCCAAATAAGATACTGAAATAGAAAAAAAATTGCTATCCAGAAATTTTCAAAATTGCCAGACTATTAGAGACAGAAGATAAGCAACAGAGAATATATTCACTTGTTCTATAGACACCCTGTTACAAACTAGTGAAATATGCCACAGTTTAATATACTGAATTTCACTTAAAAATAGCTATGTTAAACTCCTTGTGTTTTGTTATTGAAACTCTACCCATGAAAAGTTTTTATTTTAAATTTTATTTAATTATGTTTTCAACATTTGGATTAAGAAAATGTAGTGAATAAAAAACTACATAATGACTTACTTTTTCATTAGACAAATTTACATATTGCTTTCATTACTACAGTTTTGACTAGAAGAAACAAAAGTTGGAAATAATTTATTAGCAAAGCATATCTTACTTTACTTTACTTCTTATTTATACACTGTTGAATGTATCTTTATTTATTTTCAACTGTTAGAAAAAAAAATTCACTTTACCTTTCTTCCAAATTTCTTTTTCCATATGCTCCCTATCAATAATTGACAGTAAGGCTTGAACCAATTTTGTCATGAATTATCTTAGTTTAACTATAAGATCTCTGTTCCCTTTAGCCAAACCAGACCAGTTCAGACTGCTCCAGAGGCATTCTGAATTCGAGATGACATTTGGGCATTCCAAGGCAGTGCAGAACGAGTTCCTGCTCAAAAGCTTTGAATAACCACAGGTACAAGGAAAAACTGGGGGAAAGGAGATATGAAAAATCAGAGAGATTTTTCCTGCGTGGATGGGGGAACACATAACTGTATTCCAAGTGGTACAGAAATATGAAGAGAAGGGGAATGCTGATCAGCTCCTGACTTGCTTCCTGCTCTTAAATGTGTCTACAAAAGAACACGTTCAGTACAGCAGCTTTGGGAATGTCCAAGAAGGCAGTTATGTCTGGGAAACCCCCAGAGGGTTTCCATGGAGAACACCTGTAGCATAAAATGGATATAGATTACGGGCTGGTTAGGCTTCCCTAGGTGTGTACTCTACAATTCCTACAACAGATATGTGAACCCACCCCAAAAGAGTGGCAGCATCCCTCGGTTATGAATCCTGCTGGTATCCGAAGCGCCCTTCGGGGGAGCGAGCAGCGCCGGGGTGTAAAGATGGTGTTTCACTGCCCTCTAATGGCTGGCCACAACCAGCTCCCTTCTTTTGCAGTTCCTCCCCAAAAAGCTCTCCCCTGCAGGCCACTGAGACACAAAGACTTCTAGCCAGAATGAACCTCACATACTTCTCCTCACATGCCAAGACCTTTAAAAAGCAGCTATAGAGCACCCTGGGCGTGTTGGAGAAACAAAACTGGAACCCTCCTGAGCCGAAAGAAGGTTCTTCAAACTTGTGTAACTTTCTCCAAACCAGAGATGTAACTTTGTAGTTGGTGGTTGGACAAACTGTGTCTAAAACACCACTGACTGAAACTTCAACACCTGAGCAAGTCTTATCAGTCTGATTTGATAAGCCCTGAAGGATCTTCTGCTGTAGCTGAGAGAAAAGGTATCTTTAACAGCAGTTCCAGACTATTTTGTGTCACTGCCTAGAAATTCTTAGTAACAAATTGATGGATAAAATATTTAAATCCAGACTTTTAAGTCTTTTCTTCTTATGGCAAGCCACCACTCACAGGAGCCATAGGACCTCTTCAGAGTAGCTGCTTCTCAGTGTCAGGAAGGGATTTACAGTCCAGTCCTTAGTAAGAGTACCAATGACAATACAAATCCCCCTGCTATTAAAAATGACACAATCAATCCTATTTAAGTGTTGTACAACTACTGAGCATGAATTATAATGTGAGTCATTTTTTAACCAGGGAAAAGAATAAGCTGGTAAACCACCCATTATTTCAAAAAGAGCATTCAGGGAAGTTGTTTTCCTGTGGAACACTGTGGATGAAGAATCTGTCATCATAGTAAATGCAGAAACCTTAAAGCAAGTACATTTTATACTTTTGTGAAAATCCTATGACAGTGCCATTTTTTGGTAGATTTTATAAATTTCAAACATGGATGTTATCTAAATTGCTCTGTTGCTTTAATCCTGCTCCACTCCTCAGGCATGGATGTTTCATGTTGATAATACACAGAATTTTCAAAATTTTATGACAATAATTCTTGCAGTTCATAAAATATCTCTTCATCCTGTTGTTAGAATCTATCCAGTTGAGGGGTTTTCCTTGGAAAATCTGATATAAGACCAAGTCTTTCTTTTCACAGCTAGAAAAGACACATGGGAATGGGGGGTGGGGAGGGTTAGGAAAATTTAGATCTGTCCACAGGTAAATAATTTTATGTATGTTTGAGTGTGTGTCTTTACTGAAAAAGGATCCAGAAATGAAAAGATTTCTTTTTCTAATTTTTTTTTGCTAATTCTAAGTGCTTATGATTCAACTTGGTTGTTTTGTTGTTTTCTTTCTTTTCATCTCTTCCTTCTTATGTAATAAGTGAACAACAGCTGTGGTTCCACTGAGCTCTCAGTCAGTATTATTGAGTGATTTTGAAGCTAAGTAATGCAAACTGTCTCACAGTGACCTGGGAGCAGTAATAATTGGATCAAAAGATACTCTGTTATCATCTTAAAAGTGCCAGAATTATGTGTTACAATGGCTTCTAGCAGTATTGATTCAACTAGTGGCTTTCAATAAACCAATTTTAACCAGTGCTGAAATCTCTGGATCTGTCTTATTGCAATGGAGAGCTTTTGCACAAATTGGATATTTGCAGAGAATCTTTTGGTTTTTCTGCTTGAAACAAAACTGTTACAACCACAGTCACTAAAGGAGCCAACGTTCCTTGTTCGCACTACGACATTTGCAATCAATTTATAGACTTATTTCAGTAAAGCATTGAATAATGATGACATGTTTGAGAGCTGTGCACATGTTGCATGGATTTAATGCATGCAATGGTTTGGCAGATTTTTGCCCTTCAGAAATTTATCATGAGAAATAGGGGAAATGTAGCAGCAACTAGAGAAGGCACAACTCCATCATAAGCAGAAATCTGAAGACTGAATTTTATCACATGGTGAAGAAAGGACTGCCTTTAGGGCATTATTGCTTTGAAAGGGAAGCTTTTGCTTTATCTGTATCTATTAATCAGCCAAAGTGGTGCTCATGGAGTAGTAAATCATGAGTCTTGTGGACCTGCACCACATAATACTGCAGGCACTGATGAGAATGGGTGTGGATATCGAGCAGATGACACTGTTGTTTGTGTGTCAGCATTACTGGAAAGTGTGTCAGGGTTTCTGGAAAGTGGGTCAGGAACAGGTGCAGCCTTCAGAGCAGTAAATGCACTATGCTTGAGAAAAAAAAAGCAAATTAAGACAAGTTAAAATTAATTTAGAGACTCAAAGAGAAAAACTAAAAGAGCAAGCCCCTTCTGTTTGGATAATAGCTGTTTTCTTGTCTGCCAAGGCAATTAACTGAATACTGAGAGGGAAGAGAGATTCAGGGTTCATTTTGAGCTCTGCTACACCGCATGCATTCTGTTACAGCTTTGCTTCTCTCAAGAGGTCATGGACACACTCAGCTCTTTAAAAGGGACTGTCAGGCTATACCGAACATCTACGTGTACTTCAAAGAAAGGCTTTTTCTGTACTTGAACAAGTACAGAGAGAAAGCTTTTCCATCCCAACCTTTGTGCAAGATTCAATACATGAAAAAATGCATTGGAACTAAAAATGGCAGCACTACCATAAGGACTTAAATGAGAACAGCAAACTGTCAGAGTCTAATTGTTAAAATACTGTTATACGAAGATCTATAGTTTAACCAGTCTAAACTACCTATTTCTGTCGACCTAGCGGATCCCTACAAAAGCCTTCAGAACAGGTAGTCCCAATCTCATCGTCCATCTTCAAGTTTTGTAGCAAGAGATTGTTAGAAAAAAATCTCACAAAGCAAAAAGTATCTTGAAGTATCCAAAACAAGTTGAATGTGGAGCTCAGGCCTGGGCTAGGAATCAACTATGTTTCTCAAATACAATTTTTTGCATTGACAGTGTTATGAGGACATATTTAGAGAAAACTAAAACTTACTTTTCAAAGATCACCACTTAGCTGAATTTTTTGCTCTTTCCATCCTTGCTGATTCTGCCCATTGATCTCATAGGAACCGGATTACTTCACTTTGTTTCTGTCATTCCTTTTCATAATTTTATCCCATCTATTTCATTTTAATCTTGTCTATATTCCATTGGCATCTCAAGTGTCTACAGTCAAAATGTCTCTTTGCAAGCTGAGTTCATAGACATTTCTACCTCTTCAACTAAGATTAGAATAAAATTTCCTTTTTCAAATTAGAACTTCTCTTTTGAAAGACGTGGCTAACGAGAAAAAATAAAATCAGCTCTGCATGATACAAAGAACTTTCCTGTTTTGTCTGGTTTGCTTTTTATTCCAGTTTTAGCATTCTTTCATTGGTTTTTCTTGGTTCCTGCAATCTTTTTGAAAGGAAAGAAGTGTTTTACAAGTGAACATATGCTCCATACACGTAATGAAACAATGGAGCAGATTTCCTGCAAATGTTCTACAGAAAACCAGTAATTTGTAAAGTGCACCAAAAGAGGAAATAAAAGCTATTTTCTGGCTTTGAACATCTTGTTTAAATTAGTGATTTACAAGGCTGTAAATATAATTTAATTATTGCAAAAAAGGAAAGCCATGAAACTGCGTCCAACTCTGCAGATTTGTACTATGATTTCACTTGCCAATTGTTCAAATATTTTACTGTAATTGTGTGCAGTAAGTGTTCTATGCAGTTGTACGTCTCTGATGTGTAAGCGATCATTTCCCTGTTGCCCAGCTGCCTTCAGCACTGGAAGTTGTTTTCCACATGAGACTTACATTTCATTTACCCCAGCCATGAGATTACATTTCCCCCAGGTATCACATCCCTGTCCATCCCGAGCCATGCCACAGGGTGCTGCTGCTTAATGCTTGCACCTCCAAAGAGTCAAAATACCAGGAAAGTGCTTCGATATTCTGGTCAGCACAGTGCTCTGCCAATGATGGGAAAGAGAGGGGAAAAAAAAACAAAAAGAAATTTTAAGCTATCTCTTCTTAAATTTCAGTGGTGGTAAGCCATTTGTGGCTGATGCTGTAATGCAAGAGGCTGAATTGTAATGACACACAATGCATTTTAAATTAAAAAATGAAGTATTCAAATGTGGTACTTGTAGTTTGATCAGGCCCTTCTAATTTGAAACTTTATCAGCTATAGAGGAAATATCTTCCCTTGTTTTCTCAGAATCCTGGCTGATGGAAAACATTTCTGTTGGAAGTGTCTGCCAAAAGGGTTATTTTCCATACAACATGCCTCCCATGGGCATTTCACTGTGATAGCATAAATGACTGTGGGAATGGGGCAGACGAAGAGAACTGTGGAGAGCATTCCAACATCTGCTAAGTACAAGAAACAAAATGTGGGTGTGAGATGTGTTCTACAGCTAATACACACTCCTATTGCCAATAGTCAGCAGATGATGCAAGAGCCTGACAAGTCTGGGAGTTTCAACATAATTGAATATTTTCCTTACTTTAAGAATGAGGAAATTGCACCATCCAAAGAAAACTGACAAGGTGTCTAAAAGCATGCCACAAATAAACTCCAGCTGTGGGATCCCTACAGAATCCCTGTTATATTATCCTCTGCTGTGGACAGTGGGCAATCACTGCATATCAGTGTGCTGAATCCTTTAGAGTGGATGCATGAACTCCCACACACAAGTAAGTGTACATATGCTTAGTGGGACTTCCTACCAGTAGAGATGAAGAATTCATATTCTATGATATTTTCAATCATTTGAAATGTCTTGGATGTACACACAGGTTGTTACATGTGCATGTGCACATATGTGGTTGGTGTCATGTTGATCTCCATGCCGACTCTCAGACCAAATGGCAATGAGGAAGTCAGATCAATGAGAGCAGTGCTGGCTGGCAAAGGATCCCTATTTTGGACTGTGATGCCCTCTATATCACATTTGACATCTGGGACTGTGAAGCATGTTGGGTCAGAAGATAATCTGTCAACTTCACTGCCATCTCCTCCTTTTTATCTTCTCTCCCTGTCTGCCTTCTAGTGAAGTTCTTCATCTCTTTCACTTCTTTTCTTGTCCTAGGTATTTCAAATCATCCTTCTGTGCCTCTTTCCTGTTTCTTTACCATCATCCCTCAGCTTCTGTCTTTGGATGCGCTCATTTGTGTTTATGACTTTCCACATTGCACCTTCCCTGTTTATAGTTCATCCACAGACCAGGTGCCACACTGCACTATGGTGTCCTAGCAGGGATTCCTCAAAGACTGATCATGTCCATATGGAAGAAACATTCCTACCTTCTACCAATCCATTTAAAAAAATCTTACTTTCTGTCAAATCTCAACTTGTACAATTGACTCTACATGTATCTGTCAAGTCATGATCTGTTCTCATCATCTTCTATGGTTTTGCCTGAAATTTGAGATCACCAAGCATATTCATTTACTGAAATTGATGCAAGCTTTCTGATTTTTACAGTCAGTTTTTGACTTTTAGTCTTGTCCTAGAACATTTCCATTGTCATGCAGAGATTTTCACCATGAACAGTTTGTAACTCTCCGTGATACACCATGTACCACAGTATGAGATTCTGACTACATTACTCATTCTATTTTAGTTTTCAGTTCCTTTTATAAACCCATATTCTAATAATATTTTGCATCAACATTAGATTTCTCTATTTGTCTAATATCACTGTCCTGCTTACAGTCTAGGAGACTTCTGATAGTCAATTTGTGTGAGTTCCTTATTTGGTTTTATAATTGCTGCTCACAATCAGCAGAAAAGACAATAAAAAATTTGCATCCTGTATAAGAAAATACAGGTATCCCACAGCATTCATACAGGTATCCCACAGACAAATCAGCATTCATATTATGGTTTTCATTAAAATCTGATAGATTATTTACCACTGGAAAATATTACTACTTTTTTATAGGAAATAAAGTGGATGGGGAATGTATCTTTGATGTGGTTCAGGGAAAGCCTAATTATCTTGATTCATCAGAATTCCAGCTTAATCTGAATGTCCTTATTAACACCCTTAAACTGTTTTACACTTCTAGGGATCTTCACTGGGTACATTTATTTTCTAAATTTATAGATACATCTGGAATTTTAGATGCACTCAGGGAACTTCACTTTCCCACAGCTTTTTGCAAGCACATCAGAGTGCAGCAGCATAATGCAATGGAGAAATCAGTTGCTAGTACCAGGTTGCAGCTTTATAAAGTTGCAGGAAAATGGTAATTACATTCTTGGAACCTTTTGGAATGTGGGTGTTGATTATGCAGCAAAAGAAAAAAGAAAGGATTCTCTATGAAATGTTTTTAAAAAATCTTGAAATGTTTCATGTTGATCCCTTCTAAAATATTTCTTCTTGCCTATTTATTAGGATTCATAAACCCAAAACCCTTAGCTTGGTCAAGTTATTACAGCACTGGGACAGCTCTTCAGATGGGCTGCCAGGCTGGGGCCCTGCAAAAGCCCTTCCCTTAAATCCAAGAAAGCAAGGAAAGTGTCTTGGCAAGAAAGAGGCAAGTTTAGATGCTGTTTTCCTCTGGTCTGCACTAATTTCTCAGAGAAGTGGAGTCATTTAACCATGCCTACATTCTCTAGTGGAAATTGTTCTGTCAGCAGTTTCTCAGATGTCATGAGCTCAGTAGGTCAGAGCATGGGGCTAATAATGCCAAGGCTGCAGGTTCTACACTGGTGTGGGCTGTTTGCTTAAGAGTTGGACTTGATGACAAATTTGACCTTATCCCTCTGTGCAAGTCCCTTCCAGCTCAGGATATTCTATAGTTCTGTGATTTGTATGCATATATAAATTTGTACATATGTCAAATACCCGTCTTCTTTCAGTTTCCCTTATTGTAGCACATGGACAGTAGGACATTGAACTCGAATTAAGTGTAGCTTACATTTGCTTTTGAAGAATGTAAATCACTGTAGTCTTAGGAAGTGCAGCATCAGCATTTTATAGCCTTCCTGATGGGGGAACCTTACCAAGGAAACTTGGGGGTGTTGCATCTAGGTGTCCAATCCCTTTCTAAAAAGAGGTCCCAAAATGACTTTCCATGTGATCAGACAAACTTGGTGAGTCATGTGTAAGACATTTCCTCAAGAATTCCTTTTCCCAGGCCTCCACTAATACCCAGAAATTTGGAGCTGCATGGAAGCAGAACTTTGTTCAGTTCCACTTGCTTCAAGTACCTGTGAGTAGAGTTCCCTTTGGTCTCCAGCCTAAAGCTGTTTTACAAGCCCAGAGATGCCTAAACACACTCTGCATTGCATGACTGCAGAAAAGGTTGAGCTATTTATTAGGCTGAGATATTTATTAGGTGATTTACTAGCATGTACTGAATGCTGTGAGCATTTTGCTGCAAGGCTCACTTCAGTGTAGAATTCATCTGACAAAATATATGTGTCAGCAGGGTAAACCAGCCAACTGACACAGATCATAAGGATTGCACACAGAACATGTTTATGTTCTCCTCCAAAGAGAGCTTGGGGTGTGAGCCCAGATGTGCCTTTTGAAGTGTAGATGTTTGTCATTAGGTGAGCTGGATGCTCCTGGGGTTTGCCATTCCTACTGCTTAAAGCCTGATAGCCCCAGGCCACTCACTGAAGATCACTGGTTGTGTAGCCAGCAGTGGGGTAAAGAGCACCCACCAAATATTGCTGAAGTTAACAAATCAGAATTTCAGGATTATTCATTCTTAATGATGCCTGACAGGTCCCTGTTTAATTTTATCAGTTCAGTCCTAAAAGTTGTCAAAGTTTTTGTATGGCTGAATACTTGTTAACATGACAAATTCTTGAAGACCTGCCTGGCTCACCAAAGGAAAATAGTTAAAACTCAGCAATGAAGCTCCCCGGCCTTCAGCTAGTTTGTTCAAAATAGTTAAGTACATTTACTTGCCAAACAGATGCCTGTCATTTCCCAGCATCTCCAGTCGCAGGAGGCCACTCAAACTTCATCTCAGAATTTAAACAATAAGGACAGATGACAGAAGCTGAGGTTACCCAGGCTTCACAGGCAAGGTGAGTCACCCAAGGTACTACACCTGGCATAATGTAAATCCAATGTGCCTAAAGCCCTTTCCTGTCTCTGACCCTGTGTCAGCTCACTCAGCTGTCAAGTCTGATTTTTGACTGTTGCAACATTGACTAGTTAAGACCTAATTTTAACATCGGTACCAACCACCTTTATGTCACTCATACACAACCAGATCCATTTTTTCCCAGATAAAGTTTTTAGGAAGTGTACAAAGGTAAAGAAGACGTGACTGTCTTGGGATTTTCTCTACTTATTATATGAGTTTCTTACATTATTACACGAATCCTGGAATACAGACATTGAACAAAATCAATATACAGTCACTTTTGTGATTGCCTTTTTAACAATATAGAGAAGCATTTGCCTTTGAAATTCATGTTTTGATCATGTTGGTCAGATGTGCCAGATGTGCACAGGTGCAGGAAGATTTGTGTGCAATTCACAGAGATCTAGTCTTGCTCCATGCCACAGAAAAATAACTAAACAGAAAATAAGTCTGTCTAGTAAAAAACACCTTCTTTTTGTCATGAAACCAAGCTGTGAAACTGTCATGAAACTTTTTTTTTTTTATAAGTACTCAGGTCCCACCACTGGCACTTGAAAACATGACTTCTTGGAGTGGAAGAAGCTCTTCCTTTATATTGTTTTGAACTCCATCCCCTTTCCAGGATTGTCCTGTGGAAGATGATGCAACCTTTGAGGAAGATGAGAGCCAGGACTAGCAACTGCTGTCAGTGACAGAGAATAAGGCCTCAAACACCCTGTGCTCAAATGCCATCTCCAGACGTGTGACACAAATGAACTGGATTTTGAAGTAAGAAAGGGGATTGTTTAAGCAATCCCCCAAATAAACCTGATGTAATTTCTCAGTGTATTCCCAGATCCCCCAGATCAGACCTGAGAATCACAGGGGTTTTTCTCACAGCAGTACAATAACAGGAATTAAAGAAAATATGAAACCTGATGGCCAAATTTCTAATGCTCATTGCAAGGGCACTATTTTGATGTCACTGATGTTGTCTTGTAGTGTTTCTCATCATTCTGTGTAGTCAGTCATGTCACAGACCACTAGTTCATTTTTTTTTCTCCAATCTGTGTGGTGTCTTCCTGTTTTCCATGTTCTATGAAACATGGTGTCTCAGGCAGAAATGTCTCACTAGTTTTAAACCTGGGTTACTTGGAGATCTACACAAATGGAAATGGCTCTGAGTGCCCATATTCTCCCTGTCTGTGAAAGCCCCATTCATCACTTGTGATGTGTTTTTTTCTACACCCCCAGCAGCAAATGTGCTTATGCCATTGATTTTAAAAGAAAGGAACAGGCAGTGGAGCTATGTCTGCAAATGACATTTCCCCTGTATTCAGCACAGGTGAGGGGCTGCACCTTGAATCCTGTGTTCAGTTTTAGACTCCTCACTACATTATTTACCAGGGTTTTTGGGTTTGGTTTTTGTTTTTCGGGTTGGGGTGTTTTTGGTGGTTTTTTTTTTTTTTTTTTTTTTGGCAGAGGGGGACATGTATAGACTCTTGCATATTTTCATATTGATATTGTTCAATATCCAAGTAACTTTTCGTAGAACCATGGAAGCATTACAGTTGGATAAGACCTTAAAGATCATTAAGTCCAACCATCAACCCAGCACCAGCCCCATGTTCACCATTAAACCATCCTTTTGTTTTTCCTCCATGATATTCTCTTTCTTTAAAACCTTCAAACATCTTCTTGAAAGAATCACACTCGTCAATGCTCCATGTTAACCATGTCATCAGGATCAAAACTGGGATCTCTTCCATGCCAGGAGTATCCTTACTAGGTTTCTTTTAAAACTAGAGGACATTCCTCAAGTTGCAAAATTGGTTAGAATTATTTATATATTTATTATATCTCCTTTCTCAAAAGGCCTACTGGGACCTCATGATCTAAACTGGAAATCCTTGGATGCAACCAGCAGAAACCTAGCATCTCCTTTTAGAAAACTGAAATAGCATTTAGTACTTGGATACTTTCCCATGCAGATGTCACTGTTATGACTGTAACAGAAAATTACATATATGGCAGAGCTAACAGAGTGTGGGAGGGAGATGTTAGCATTTCCCATTGCTCCCACCAAGGAAACCAGCACCTCAAAAGTACAGTCTTCATTTCTCATAAAAGCTGGTTTTTAACAGTATCCAGGGAAATACATTATTTGATTTTCTAGCAGAAAATTAAGGTTTTGCTGCTAGTCTTTTGGCTCAGGGCAAAGAAAATTCACAACTTTGTGTCTTTAATGTTACATTGACTCAGCCAAGCTCAAGGCAGACAGCTGCTGGCATCAGAGCTGGCACCAGCAGCCTTTGGTCCAGACTCCACAGAACCAGCACTGAAGCAATGGAGGGAGCAGGAGCTGAAATACTTTTCCAGCCTTCCTAGCTCCCATAGGAACCCACAGCAGGGAAAAGAAGATCACAGCTTGTATGGAAAACTTACAGTAATCATACTGAGAATGTCAATTATTTAAGAAACACAGGGGGTTTTTGAGCTGTTCAATTTAGTGTATTTTACTGTCAATCAATGAATCAATTGCCTGTAAATAAAATACATTAATGAGCTGCTATCAAATACCACTATTTATGCTATGTCTTGCTACTGGAAATTTAAAAAAACCTTGTCTTGTGCAGTTTCTGTAAAACTTACTTTAAATTTCAAAGCAATGTAACAAAATCTAATCTTGGATTCTCTCAAAAGTTTACATTTGCATATTTCTTACACTTACATATTGTGTTATCAAGTATAAAACATCCTGTTTTCTAACCATGATTAAATTTATGATGATCAATGATAAACAATACACTTCAGATTTTTCCTAAGATCTGTAGCCAAATGTCTCTTATTGACTGGACATAAGTAGAAGATGCAAAAGTTTTACTTGATAAATGAATTTATCTTTTTATGTGAAGATAAAAATCTATTACCTGTTTATTCCATTAGACCAAGCCACTTTTAAAGGTGTGACATTTTAAAAACATCTATAACCTCACCAAAGTTGAACCTCAAAGTGTTTCAACTGGCTGTTTTCAAAAAATATCAGTCCTTTGCCAGCATAAACCTTTAGAGCTGCTTGTTCTCATGCCTGTCATGAGTTTAGCAAAATTCTCCCTTCACTTTAGTTTCCCAAGGAAAATTAAATCAGTTACTGTGAATGTGTGTTTATCCCAAGTATAATCTAGAATCTACAAATATGCACTGCAGTGTAAAATCTCCACCTAGTGGTCTCTATTTATCGTGGTACACAGATTACACATCAGAAATGCCAATATATCAGCCTATTATTGCTGAGATGACTGGTGAGTTAAGCCATAAATAGAGACAAAATAACACTAAATAAAGGATATGATCTGCTTTATTTGGTATCTACATTCATATTCAAAACTAAGTAATAAATTTAGGCTATTTTTTGAATAAATAGATAAAGGAAAGTCAGAATAAAAGAAGACTAGCCCAGACCTTAAGCTCTCTCCTGCAAAACTGTTACACAACACATGAATAAAACCACTTTCTTTATTGTTTTGCAGGGATGTTGGAGGCAATCACATTAATGCCTTAACTAATCTCACCTTCCTGGAATGTGATGTGCTCACTGTACTGTAAGGAGTAAGATGTATTCAAACAAGGCAACAAAACCCTTTTGAATATGTGTGGCTCTCAGTCCTAACATGGGATTTGTCTGGCTGTATAAAGCCTCATCAGGACAGCTGTGCTATTGTCAAGGAGGCATTCTTTACGATTAATTGCATTATTGTATGTGCAGTCACATGACACTTTTTGGCAATTGTCACAATCACTTGTTCCAACAAACTGAATAAGAAACAGGCCTACTGTATTATTTCTGCCTTGTGATAAGATCATGAGCACCAGGGTGCTTTTTAAACTCCACTAAATGCTGGGACTTGCAATCTGATCATGAAGCAGAAATAATGGTGTATGCCTGTATCTCAGCATACAGATATTTTCTCTTGTTGAAGCCACTCCTCTTTCAAAATGGCCTTTCCCTTGGCTGGAAACCGAAGCAAAACATTAAAATGAAAATAGAATATATTCGTTATGTTAACTAAAATATAAATAATTAAATATCTTGTATAGGGCAACAATTTTCATATATGTATTTTCAGCTATCTCTCATATAACACACAGGACAAGAAAAGGAGGATCATGAACATGAATAGATATTCTACAGCTTAAGAATTGCAAAATGCTCATTGATGTTATTCATGTGGTATTTTACCAGTGAGGAACAGGAATTGGGGCTGTATCGATCACAGTGAGAGAAAAAGCAAAACATGCTAAATTTGTACATGTAGCATTCCTGAGAATAAGAAACTCCAGAGTCTTTAATAACAAAAAAAAAAAACAAAAGAAAAACAAAAAAAACCCCAAACCATATTTCTCATTTGCTTTGCAATTTGCTTGTTTTAATTAAAACTGAGGAAAATTTTACTTAAACAACTACTTAGTCTTGTGTAGTTTTCTTTTGCAGTGACTACAATAACACACCTTGCTGCAGCTTGAAAAAATAAACCAAGTCCTGTAATTTCTAAGAAAACTAGGGAATAAAAGCACCAAGCAGTAATACTGAAACATGAAATTAACACTCAATAATAAATTGAATCATTAGGTACTCTAATACATATTTTATTTTATAGGTTCTTCTTAGAAAGCAAATTCACTTGCTACCTGCACATACTTTTTTGTCATTAAAAGATTTGGGGGAATGATGAGTTTTCTGAAATCTATTTTTGAATCACAGAGCGTGAGCTCTTCTGTGCCTGTAATCTGTGGGAGCACTGCACCTTTGCTGCCAGAGGTGAGGCAGGAGGCTGTGCAGAACCAAAGGCAGAAGGACAGAAAGTGAGAAGGCAAGAGGGAGCTGCTGGCAGGGCTTAGGGGAGAGGGGAAATTTATGTCAAACTTTTGTGTGGTTTACAACAGGCATAGTTGTATGGGCTGAAAAACAAAGCCTCCCCCTATCCCAGTGACTGACTGTCAGGATCTCTCCCTGAGTAGAGCCCAACTTCACCTGGGTCCCACAGAGCCCATTCGGACATTTTCCCTTTGCTTCAGCTCGCACACCCTGAGGATACCCATGGTACTGTGGAGTCCATAGAAGGATTGCTAGGGCAGCATCTCTGTGCTCTGGAGGTGAACTTCTCTCAGGGGAGAGGTGTCTCTGGGGGGCTGAGAGACCGGCTGTAAGATCTGGGACAATCACCAGCCCTGGGGATAAGCGTGCGTGCTTTAGGCTCATCTGCATCCAAAGCAGTCGTGCTGCATCTGGGCTCTGGTTGCCTCACTATCTGCTGTGATGGGCTTAGGCAGGGACATGAAACAGCTGAAGAAAACATAGAAGCTGAAAAGAGAAGGAAAAGCTTGAAGGAGAGGGGGAGCTGTCAGTGACTGCAGTGACATGAGTGATTGAAATCGGCTGTGACTGGGTGAGGAAGGAGAGTGGAAGGAACTGATGTTATTTGTGGAAGACCCTGAGTTGCTGTATAATGAAAACTTGTTCACTAACACCGGTCTTCAGAGGTGAATTTACTTTGGGAGTTTTAATTTTTTTTGCTTTGTTTTTCCTTGTTCTACCTATATTAAATGTGAAAGCTTCACATCTATGTAATTAGGCTTTGATTCATCTCACCTCTCAGCAATTATTAGGTTCATAAATTATAGAGAGACCCTCAGGCAACCAGGTTCCCAAATTAGATACCTCAGCTGAATTAGTTATGATGAATCAGAGCTGAAATGATCCATGTTTAGCAATTGCCAAACATCAGTGCCTGTACCAACTGGCTTCAAAGTGACTTATGGATAAAATCAGAGAAAGGAAGTACTGGATGAACAGAAGTGATAATAAAAGCTAATTTTGCTGCTATTAAAATTTTAAGATAGCATGCTTCCTCACCTGTAAGGAGAAAATCTCAGTACTTACAGTACCTGAAGTTGGTGTGTTGAAAGGGATCGGTGGAATATTAAGAGTCAACCTGACTGCTTTTGCTCTCTCAAAGGGATTTCTCCAACAACATGGTTACAGACCCACCATGTTATTTGTTTAAAGACATGAAGTATTTACAAAAGCTGTGAGTTATAAATGAGAATTCTGCCTGAATGTGAAAATGTACTAATTTACCATGTCTTTTTCCCAAAGTAAGTATTTTTTGTAAGTAAAACCTGAAACATTTACTAGCATAGTACATTTAATTAAATCTTTTTTTCCCAAGAGAAATACTAATCAATTACTAAAGGTGTGTGAAGTATTGATTGCCATTCTGTAAGATGCTGAATTAACTTCTAATATCTCTTCCTTCAACACATTAAGGTGGTAGGCTAGAATACAAAATTACAGTTATACAGTTCACTCAGTTTTACTGCTATTCACAAATTATAAGCCTAGGAGCAAGCAAAACACATAAATTAAGAACAAATTACACAAGTACAGACAGGGCACTGGGGCACACAAGGACAACAATAAATGGTGACAAATGATTTAGAATATCAAGAAAATCTTTTTTGGGGTAGTTTATAAAACATTCACTTCTTGAGCCTGAGGATTCAGCCACATTTTGGTTTTTAACCAAGCACTTGTCTACAAACAAAGCTTGAATTCTTAAGATTTATTATTTCCTCTTTAATTTGCAAAGAATCACCTTCATTTAAAAGTCCATCTCATAATTTCATTGGATTAAAGGCTGAAAAACAAGCCTAAACCATCTTTTTAAAAAATGTCACTCTGCCGTATGGCTTTTTCTTAAAAAGCTGTCCAAAAGAAGAACTAAATGTTATTTTTTATATTCACACTATCTTTTGTTAAGGAAAAGATCCTGAATTAATCTGAATGATTAATCTGAACAGCTTTTCTGCAACTCATGGTTTGGTGTTTTTCTCTTCTGCTACCCAGTAAAAGCACTGGGAGGAAGCCAACACAGCGCAATACTCAGTTCCTTCCTGCAGACCCCTCTGTGCGCCCAAGGACAGCCAGGTGATCCAAATGTCATTACAGCAAGGGCAAAACAGGTCAGGTGTCTAGTGCTATATGACATCCCTACACCATCCCCATTCCAGAAAATCTTTGGTCTCTCATGGCTCCTGTGTCATGTCTGCCTGCCCACATGGATGCCTCAGTTACCACAGGACATGCCAGGAAATTCCTGATGGAGTGTTAGTCTGGAGAGCCACACAGCAACCCAAAAGGTAGTCCAGGTTGTAGCCTTTCTACAGATCCCTGTGGCTGTGCCTGATCCAGCTGCTCATGTACAGGAGTTTGGTACCATTGGAGATGCCTGTAGGTATCCATACCTCTGGACTGTCCCCTGCTAATCCATAAGGCCACAGGCCTCTTGCAGCTCTTGTGTCTTATCAGACAGCTCTACACAGGCACCTCAAATGGGTGTTTCCAGGACACCTCAACTCTTTTTTATGGATAACTGTGTCAATTATGCAGCAACTGGGCCAGAATGATTTCCTTTTGGATTCTTTGTGAAGTTCTTATAGCTATCAGTTTCATTATTAGTCAGAGAATTAAATGCACCAAATATCAGCATTCTAGTCCATTATCCAACGCAGGAACAAGGCAGCAATCATAAGACAGGACATTGTTTTAAACCATAGAGGGAGACGTGCTGTGCTGCCATACAAACTTCAACCAGCGAGGGAAAGTGTAGCTATTTCAATCTGAGAGCACATTAATGTGACAGATTTGGTACTGCCAATGTAATAGTACCACCTGCCTGCCTGTCAAAATGATTGCCTGATCTACATTTCCAGGCGAGAATATGCAGCGCAGAAACAAAGAATGTAAGACAGACATAATGTCACCCCCGAAATCTAACTGGGCTAGAATTAACCAGAACAAAGTGATTCAGTAATCATTCATCTTTTTCCAGAAGCACTGCTGACAGAATGACAGGCATTTCATTTCTTGGGATAGACAGTATATAATCCAAAAAAAAGAGTTTAAAGTTAGAAATCTTGAGGGGGAAAATGTCTGTTGGCTCAGGTCAGGACAAAAACCAAACCAAATCCTCAAAATAAAATTTGAAATTCTTGTCAAAAAGAATCTCCCCTGTGTCTTTCTGGAAGTGAAACATACAATAGAGCAGAAAATAGCTGAGGCAGGAACATCTAGTAGGTTCTATGGAAATACAGGGATCTCTGATCCTGGATTAGGTATCAAAGGGATGTCTGCCCTAGCATCAAGGCCCTGGAGTTCATAACTCAGGATTTCATCTTTTCCTGTAACAGACATGAGCACTCCTCCGTCATTCATAGAATTGTAGGATGGTTTGGGATGGAAAGAAACTTCAAAGCTCCTCTAGTCCAATTCCTGCAGTAAGGGACATCTTCAACTAGATCAGTTTGCTCAGAGTCCTGTCCAACCCGACCTTGAATGTTTCCAGGGATGGGGCATCAACCACATCTCTGGGCAGCCTTGATACAGCCACAGCAATAACATTGTTTGTATTGGTTGTACGTCCTGGATAGATGCTCCACACACATTGTCACATCTGTCAAGAGGATCCCCGCAGTTCTGTCTCTGATACTCTTCAGAAATGAAGAAATCATTGTTTTTCTCCTTTCATCAAAGTAATTTCAAAGTGACATAGCCCAAGTGCCTTTTATCCAAGTAGATCACCTGTCTTGGTTATTTTTCTCTTTGGTTCACTTGTGATGTTTCCCTTTTCTAAAACACGATCAAAGGATGTTTTTTACACATTCTCTTGCCATTGCTGTGAGCCAATTTCAAGTTATACCAACTGAATCACATGAATATCATGGGGTTTGTTTTTCATATTCCTAGAGCCTCATTGACAGGATTTCAGTTCCTGCCACTCTTCCAATAACTCACACACCATTCCCTGAAATATCATCTGTGCAGATATTGTTGCAAATCCCTTGAAATGCTATTGTCCAGCAGATGAGGTGAAATTTATACAATGCAGTCCAGATATGCCAGTATCTGCAGTGTCTCCTGCAATGGACTCACTCACAGGTTTCTGTCACCATTTTTGCCTCTGTCAGGTGGCTGCCCTTGGCTTTGAGTATGCCAGCAGTTTCTCCTCTGTTTTTGGATCACAGCTAGCCAAATAAGCTGCTTGCATGGCTTCTTTTTTTTTTTTTTTCTCCAATATAGACAAATTATGCAAAAGATGGAACTTCTGTCACTGTTTCTGACCTTGCTGGCTTTGCTAATCCTCCAGCACATGCACTCCTGACACTGAATTTGCAGACTGAAGGTCGAGTGGGATGCTGCAGAATGAAGCTTGGCTTTCAGACACTTCAGGAAATGCTTACTGAATACACTCAGTACACAAAGTGTTCTTTCACAGCAGCATCACCATTAGGTTTTTATAAAGTTGAACACTTTTAAGGCTCTCAGTGCCAGTGCTGGTTTTGTTTACATGTTTGTAATGTTATACAAACCTTGCTTTCTTGTCTTACGCCTTCCTCTCTTCTGATCCTGATAGCAGAAGCTGCCTTTTATCTCTGCCTGTTCTGGGCTTATTCGTGCTTTCCATTCTGACTCCTTTGTTAGTCAGAAGGCCCTCTGGCCAAGGTTTATAACAATAAGATTTTAAATTATTCTGCTGTGAGCAGCTGAGCTTAGCACTCAGGGAAAGAGACAAAATCCTGTGCAATCTCTTCTTGTGCTTCCCTTAATGGATATCACATCATTTCAGAATGGCATAACCACAAAGGAAATTCAGGCTAAGTGTACCTCCCTGCAACACAATCTTCCAGTAAAAAAGCTCAGTGTGGTAAACAGTCATAGGATCATTTCTAGTCAATATAGTCAGGAATTTTTCCAGTAGTTAGTTTCTTTAAGACCTATCATCTAAAACAAGGCTTGTTTGCATAATTAAAAATTTGCTAACTACAAAATCCCCCGTTTCATATACTTCATTTACAAATCATGACATTTACATATTTTACCTGGAAATTACTGAGATTCTAGGTGCAAATGGAAGAATTTTTCAACCTAGGAGGAACCTCTTTTACATGTATATATGCAAAATAAAAGGAGTTATTTAAGTGGGTGGGTGTCTATAAATGTCCAAAACCATCCCAGGGTGTTGCTTTTCCATTTTAATCTGAAAAAATAGACAAAATATTTCACTATTTTGCACAGATCTTCATTTTGTTCCCTCATTTCTGCATCATATCACATTACTTTTTTTTTTTTCCTGGCTGAAGTGGAATAAATAAACATGTTTGCTTGCTTTGGAGTTACTGTAGCCTTAAGCTTAGCAGACAGAAGTAGAATACTTCATTCATATGTTCCCAAAAGTGGGAAGTGAGTTAAGAAACAGAAAAGTGATTATATTTTTGGAGAGGAATAAAAACCATCTATGTTCATAGAGAAGATAGGATGTGTGCTGAATAGACATCCTAACAGCTGCCATAAAGCATGTTCTTTTCCTTCACAATGTGTCACAGCTACAGGCCAGTAACACCAGGTGACTCTGAACTGCAACCCCTGAGCTGTGGCGAAGGGCTTTGGGAGTGGCACACTTTCACAGTTCAGACCAGCCAGGATAAATACTCAAATACTTCTTGCCTCTCTAAATGGTTGAATTGTCCTTCTTGATGGGAAATCTTTAGGCTTAACTTTTCCTTCTGGGTTTGGTCTTTTAGTCTATAATAACCCTAAAATACTTATATTTGCTTCTTCTATTCCATGAATGTAAGCACCTTCTTCAACTGACTATTTCAAGCATCTTCTTCCTTACTTTATTGCTAAAGAATTCATACTACACTCCACTCTTTCCTACCTCTTGAAAAATAAAACTCAAATCAGCTACTCTCCACTTACTTACCAGCAGAGGGTGGATACAATCAGTAAGACCACATAAACATCCTCACAAGGTTTGTGAAAACAAAAACATATGCCAGCTCTGACTACTGCATAGTAGAGAGACCTGAAGGAAAACACTGGTGACTGTGGCCACTACCAGCAGGATCATTACCAGGGACTGAAAGGACATGAGCTGCCACCAAATGCTTAAGTGACGCCTCCTTTGATTTACTATCTCACAACCTGCCCCTTATATGCACTAGGAACTCTTTTCTTGAAATTTCATCTCTGATTGCTCTATGTCCCTTCCAACTGAAGTAATCTCCTCTAGTCTAGTCTAGTCTATCTCCTTTTTCTTTTGGCACAGGAACTAATAACTGCTTCTGTTATTTTTGAATGGTGTATTTCAAAATGTGATATTTCCAAATGATTGCACCATATCCTGTCCAACAGTTGCTCCCAAATAAAGAATAATGGAGCCAATAGAAATGGGGATCCAAATTCATACTTGCTGTGGCTAAATCCTACTTCCTTGCAAGCTTATGGTGCAATAGTGTGACACTGTTGCTGGGCAATTAACCCTTTAAAAGCATATGAAACCTATTATTACTTCCCCTTTCTTTGTTCAAATTAGTCAAACCTGTAAACTTTACTCTCTGACTGATAACTTCACACAGGAAAGATAATATCTTGCATGACTTCAGGGGTTTACAGTGTAGATGTCTATGAAATGGTCACTTTGCTTTCTCTCTTTATAGTCAATGAGTTCTACAATTTACCTAATTCTGAAGACATCCAAAGCAGGCCTCATGAGTCATGTCCCAAAATCATCTGTTGACTACATTGGCTGTAAAGACAGACAAGGCATGACTGGCTCTGATCTTCAGCTTTGCAAATGACCAAAGACAGGAAAAATTAATTCATTGCTTACAGATATGAAGAGCTGAATCCAAGGCAAGACATCAGAGGTCTCCTGTGTATTTATTATATAGTGCCATGTATATATTTTACAGTGCCATAGGCCTGTCTCACACACTCTGCCTGAGATCCTTCCAGCTTGTTCCTGGCTGGAATGCTGCCACTGCAGTATCTCTGACCTGAGGAGTGCCCAGACACTGTTGCAGCTCTCTCCAGGTCTGGCTGCCTTCGTGCCAAATGTTGCAGTGATTCAATATTCTGCTGGCCAGAGCCAAGGAGCTCGACCCCAGATCATTGCATGCTCACAGAAGACCCATTTGGCAACACTTCCACTCTTATATCCCGACACCAATTTTCACTCTCTCATTTGAAGTAAGGTTTCTAGCCCCATAGCAAATGAATTCTGATGCCACAAACACAGGGTTAAATTATTTTTGTGTGCTACTCCAGGTTTAGCTGAACATGTAAGTATGTTATTGGTGGAGTATTTCATTGTTCTTTTTCAGTAAACTGTAAAATCAATTTCTTAAATAGGTGCTGTCTAATGGGAGTATATTTGTTCTTTGTTAGAGTTTTTGATATTAAATACTGTGGACACCATAAAAATAAAATTGTAGATGAAAAGTTTACCATGTCATATCATGGGGTGCATTGCATGCTATCGACAGAGGTATTAGTCCTGTTGTTGACATATTTGATGACGCATATGTATTTCATGTTTGTCTTTCCCTTCAGGAAAATCTGTCCTGGAAAGCAGACAGCAGTGATTCTTATATCTGTAAGGATTGATGGACTGTTAGCTCCAAATGGTATTTCTAAGCAAGAGCCTGGTTTTAGGTTGTGGTGGGCTGACCCTGGCGCACATCAAAGCTGCTTTATCACTCCCCTTCTCAGCTAGGCAGGGTGACACCAGACAGCAATTACTGTCACGGGCAAAACAGGTTTAATTTGGGGAAATTACCTCAATTTATTGCAAATCAAAACAGAGTAGAATAACAAGAAGTGAGCCCAAATCTTTAAACCTCCTTTCCCTGATGCCTCCTTTCCAGGCTCAACTTTACCCCCAATTTTCTCTCCCTCCTCCTCCCCTTCTCCCCTCAGGGGGACAGAGAATGGAGGCTGTGCTCAGTTAATCACATGTTGTCTAACTGCTCCTTCCTCCTCAGGGTGAGTACTCCTCTCATTCCTCCTCTGCTCCAGCATACGGTTCCTCCCACAGAAGGCAGTCTTCCATGGGTCCTTCCCATGGGCTGCAGCTTTTCACAAATTACTCCTGCATGGATCCCTTCCATGCAGTGCAATCCTTCAGGAACAGGCTGCTCCAGTGTGGGTCCCCTGTGAGATCACAAGTCCTGCCAGCAAAACCTGCTCCAGCATGGGCTCTTCTCTCCACAGGGCCATGGGTCTCTGCTAAGAGCCTGCTCCAACACAGGCTTTCCACAGGTCACAGTCTCCACCTGCTGTGGGGTGAGATCTTCCAGGGGCTGCAGTGGATATCTGCTCCACAATGGACCTTCGTGGGCTACAGGGTCACTTGCTTCAACATGGTGTTCCCAAGGCTGCAAGGGAATCTCTGTTCTGGCACCTGGAGCACCTCCTCCCCCTCCTTCTTCACTGACCTTGGTGTCTGCAGGGCTCTTTTGTATATTTTTATTCTTCTCTCTGCTGCTGTTCTTCCATTTTGTTCCCCCCCCTCCTTAAATACTGCTATCCCAGAGTTGCTACCACTGCTGCTGGTGGGCTCAGCCTTGACAAGTGTCAGGTCCATCTTGGAGCTGGGTCAGATATTGGCTCTGTCAGACATGGAGGAAGCTTCTGGCAGATTCTCACACAAGGCACCCCTGTAGTCCTCCCAGTGCTAAATCCTTGCCACACAAACTCGAGATACAGGTGCTGAGATCTTGACATAAATGGCTCTTGTAATGACTCTCAGCTACTTGAGAGTCCAGGGTTTTTCCACTTGAACAGTAAAAGCCTTGCTCTGAAACATAGCACAATGTGATTAAAATCTGAGTTGCACAGCTTGTGCTGCACATGTTCTTCCATCAGTACTTTGGGACAGATAGTAATACAGAACCCAGGACACCAGTCTGAAATGGACACATGCCTCAATCAGTTTGTCACGATGCTGGGGAATATGTTGGTTTTTCCATACTACAGAAGAGATCCCCAGGTGGCTTCTGCTTCAGGTTTACTGCAGCATTTCTGGTCGGGAGACCAGATCTCTGTGGAATCATGAGCCCACCCATGTTGCACATTAATTGTGTTTCTATAGTAACTTCTTACAACTTATTCACATCTTGCTGTGTAACAGATGGGAACACGTGATATACAATGTATAAGCAGGCTGTGGGACAGCAGACAATATTGAAGAGCTGTTTCTAACATAAAACTGGTATATATATACCACAGATATATTAAAATTATAACAGAACAATGGAAAAGAATGAAAAAGAAAAGTGGTCAGAAGAAAGGAAGAGAGGAAAGACTATTTCAATGCTCTTTGTTCTGAATCTTCTTTGTGCACAGGTGTAGCCTCCATCATCATTGTGTTTTCATAGGGTAGCATGTTTAATTTTGTTCCATTCAAAAAAAAGCCCTTCAGGCATCAGAGTTAAGGAATCACATACACAGGAATGTTGAAGTTGACAGTCAATATTTTTTTCAATAGTATTCACTGATGCCATCTGCTGGAATAGTGCAATTGTCATTGAAATCCTCTGCTCATTCCAGGTGGAAATTCCAAATAATGCTCTGTGTGCGTGACTTCCTTTGTTGAAGATTCAACTTAAACCAAATCAGTTCTGCCAGAGGAATTCTAGTTAAGGGTGAAGTATAAGTATTGCTCAAAATCTTTTACCTTTTCTACATTCAGAAATTGACAAAACCAGCAAATACATGACTACTATTCATCCCCCTCCCCCAGAGAGTCAGTTTATCTAATCTTCATATAATGTGTACAGATTAAGGGAAAGGATCTTTGTCTCATTTGGTCTGTACCACCTATTTCAGGATACATCTTCATGTGAGGTGTTTCTCCCAGGGTTGGGAGTCTTTGGTGGGAGAAAGCCAGAACAGTCTGGCAATGTGTAAATCTATATTAATCTTGTAGGGTTTAAGTAATATATGAGCTCTGCAGAGAGGTGAATGTCTCTTTGTGCATATAAAGTCACTAGTCAGGACTGCAAGACCTGAGCAGTGTTATTACCATATTTTAAGGCACTAAAAGTCAAGTGAAACTTCCTGTGTAAGCAACAGAGCCCAGACTGAAACAAGAATTAAATAATGAAGCTCTCAGAACGACCCTTGAAAGCAGTCAATTCAGTTTTCATTGCACCAGGTTTTATGAAGCATAGGCATCCGGGCAGCATGGGCAGGCACATGCTTATGGGGAGTATTTATGGCACTGGGGCACTTCTAAGGAGGAACAAGGCCCTGTTCTTACCCATGTTTTCACAACCACCTTAGCTATATATTGACTTTATTGCATATGAGTTGCTGACCTGTTATAACCAGGAGAATCAAACTCTTAGAGAGAGAATAAAGCAAAACTTTCAGCAAACTTTAAATTTGTTTCAATATTCATAAAGATCAGAGCTCTAGTTCATAAATCATTCTGAAGTGTCATCAAAGGGGTTTGGAACAATGAAGAAGATCCAGAAATGGAGAAAAAACATGTGTGGGAGAATCACTGAAAATGAGGAGCCTGAAGAGTTAACATTTCAGAGCTGAGATGGTGAGACTGTGTGCTTCAGGCCCACCCAGACTCCAAAATATGATGGATATATTTGAACCACCATGAAAGCAGGGAGTGAATAATAAGGTCATTTTACTGTGGCAATGAGCCCAACTGTGAAGTTTTGAATCTTCACAGCACAGACTTCAGCATGGGATTCTGCCTCAAGGTATCTATATTTCCATTTAGGTATCAGAAGATTCTCTTAGATAGCGACACAGTCGACCTACTTTCCAGTACTGACCAACTCACTGAGTGCCTTAACTTGGTAGACACTGTCCTACTTGTCCTGCACATTCCCTGGAGCCTCCTGGGTTCAGCATGTGCCTGGTGACAGCAGAACAGGAGTCCAGGGGCACAGGAGCTAGAGCAGCTTGATGGTTTGTATCAGTGTTTCTCTGCCTGTATCTGTGCAGGTGAAGTTGGGTCTGGCTGTTGTAGGTGCTGTAGGAAATATCCTACCTTAGACACACCAGGACTTTGCACACAACCATGCTAGCACAATGGATGGGAATGCCAGGGGAGGAGCAAAGCAGTCCCGCTGCTGGTACTGTGTGGAAACCCAGGGCACTGGGAATATTTCTCTGTCTGCTCTGGGGTGCCCTGACCCCCAGGGGAGCACTGACTTTGACCCTCATTCATGGAGAAAGTTTCCTAGACTTCAAGATAGACTAGAATCCACAAAAGTGTGAAATAGATTATAGAGAGTAGTGTAGGTGTATCACTTGGTCAGAAATTTAGGTTTTGGGGATTTTTAGTATGTTGTGGATGGAAGCAAGAGGGCACAGGGTGTCGTCTTGGGTTTCTTCTTCATGCTTCTTCTTCCTTCTTCGAGTGTTTGGGTGGCATTTTGTAATTGGGCAGAAAAGTCTGCATTGCGGGCTCTGTGGGATCAGTTATTGGGTTAAAAGGGAAAATAATCTAGGTGCCAGTTCTTAATTGGATAGTTTAGTCTTAAAAGACCGTGTAACAAGAGATTGTTAGCCATTTTGTGCCTTGCTAATGAAGAGCTGCCCAACTCACAGTAGTGAGACTGTTTTACTGATCAGAAATAATAAACCTGAGTCCGAACCTGAACTACCGTCTCAAGTGCCTTCAATCCAGACCCAGAGAAACTGACAACTGGTACTGCCACAGTACTGCAGAGGGGTGATGACATACAGGGGCAAAAGTTGAAGGCCAGCATCCCAGCAAGGCTGCTGTGCCACCTAAAATATGTGTTGCCTCTGCAAACAGAAGTGTAGGCAGCTAATCATCATCCAGATTTCATGTGCCTGCCTTGAAGAGGCAATTTCATCTCCTGCAGCCTCTCCTGACATACAAACTGATGCACCTCAGTAGCAAACCATGTCCATTGCATGGGCTAAAGAGTGGGGATGAGATGGAAAACTGGTCTTGACTTCTCCACTCCAGGCACTTCTCTAGGATAATGTAGACACAGTCTGCCATCTTTTCCTCTCCCTGACAAAGTCCTCACCTAAAACTCACTTTCTCTTGAACTTTGGGATGAAGTAGAAATTGATCTTTATCCAGCCTTTTCTGCCCACCCAGATTTGATTTATAAAGACAGAAGGTTTGTTTCCACATTAATTTTCAATGTTACAACAGATTAATATCTAAAGGATGCCATTTATTAAAATAAACAAATTAATTCAGTTTTGTATTTTTTGGGTTTTCATATGTAGTAACAGAACTGTCTATGACTATGAAAGAAGAATTAAGCTATCTTTTTTCTGATTAAAATATCTCAAACATCAAAGTGATATAGTACATTCTTAAAAGCTATTAGATCTTTTCCAAACTGCTTTTTTTTTTCTTAATTTGTACATCCTGATGGCTCTGTCCTCCTCTGATAAGTTACAAAATATGCAAGACAGATTGTTAAAAAGCAATAAAGGAAAAATTATGCAAATAGAGATTACAGAATCACAGAACCAAAGAGAAATTGAGGTTGGAAGGCACCTCTGGAGATCTAATCCAAAATATGAACTCAAGTTGGATCAACTAGCAGGTCTTCCAGGATCATGTCCGTCTTGGTTTTGAGTATATTTCAAGAATAAAGATGTCACAACATCTCTGGGTTGCCTCTCCCAGTGTTTGACAACCATGCAGTAAAGAATTTTTATTTTGCTTACACTTAAACAGAATTTCCTGCATTTAAATTTGTGCTCCTGTCCTGGCATCGAGCATGACAAAGAAAAGTCTGTCTCTCTCTTCCTTGCTCCTCCCCAACAGGAATTGAAACACGTCGTTAAGATCCTCACTGAGCCTTCTCTTCTCCAGGATGAGCTGTCCCAGCTTTCTCATCCTCCTCCTGCGGGTCAGGTTCTTCTGGCCCTGAGGGATCTTCATGGAAATCTTCCTTAGTGACGCCTCAGCATGAACGTCTGTCCTCTGCTGGGGAGCCCTGATATGGATCCAGCACTCCAGATGTGCCTCTCCAGGGCTGAGCAGAGATGAACGATCACTTCTCATGACCTTGTGGAAACACTCTTCCTGCCTCAGCCTAGGAAGATTTGCTGGTTTTTACTGCAAAGGCACATTGCTGTCTATGAACCTATTAGCTCTCCACAAGGACTCTCACGTCCTTCAGAGCTGACTTCCAGCTGATGGGTCCCCAGTGTGTACTGGTACATGGCAGGACTCCTCCACACAGGGGAAGGGATTGGCTTTTGCCTTTACTGAACCGCGTGAAGTCCTTGTTGGCCCATCTCTCCAGCCTGTTAAAGTCCCCCTGAATGGCAACACAACCAACTGGTGCATCCTCCTCACTGTTTTGTGTCTTCTGCAAACTGTCCCATTGTTCAGGTCATTGTTGAAGACACTAGACAGTGCTGGATCCACTACCAACCCCTGAATTATTTCACTAATGACTGGCCTCCAAGCTGGCCTGTTTGCCTCTCAACCTCTAAGCAGCTCAGTTTTCAGTCCACCTTACTGTTCATTTATCTAGCTCATATTTCATCAGATTTTCTATGGGACCTTTTGGAAGACAGCATCAAAAGACTTTCTTAAGTTGAGATACACAGCATCCACTGCTCACCCTTCATCCACCAAGGCCATCGAGTCACTCAAGAAGGCTATCAAGTCAAAAACATGCTGACTGCTCCCAGTCATCTATTTGTCCTCTATATATGTTTGGAAATGGCTTACAGGATTGTTTGATCTGTCACCTTTCCAAGTTCCAAGGTGAAGCTGACTGATCTGAGGTTCCCCAGATCCTCTTTCTTGACCTTCCAATCACAGAAAGTGACATTTTCTTTTTTTCAGTCTCAGCAGTGTCCTCTTATTTGACACAGCAAAGTTTCTTAGCACATAAAATATTTGAGGAGTTGAAAAGATTTGTGGGGCTTTTCTGCCTCTAATGTCTGTAATTCTTTATAATTATTTCCATGGCTATTTGCTAAATTCTGAATTAAAATAAAAGAAAAGAAAATCAGAACAAACAGCTGTGCCTGGACAAATATTGTTCAGATAATTGCCCACCATGAAGAACTAAAAGGAGAATTGCTTTTGTGCTGTGCTAAACATTTTTACTCTGTTGTTACTGGGATCTGTTTAACAAGCAAATATAAAAACCCCTCAAGTTAGCTTTGCAACATAATTTTTTGACAGAACACAATGATGAATAAAATAATTTCTTGTCCCTCAGAGCTAGTATGTAATCAATGACAAATGAAACACAGGGGCAGGAGCTGAAGGTGAACACTGAAAATCCCAAGTGCAGTTCAATTGTCTGCAATGCAGGGAAGTTTTTTAAGGTCATTATCAGCCTGATAGCAGCAGAGAACATTCCCTTGTAACTTTTATCAGTGAACAACCGAGCAACAAACACTTCAGCCTTAGAAATCCTAACAGGAGATAATCTAACTCAGAGAGAGATCTTTCAAAGGTAATCTTCTTTTATGTTATCTTCCTACTTGAAATACAAGATAAAATGGATCACACAGGACTGGCTGCAATGATACAGAGGATGATGTATTTTAAAACAGGGACTTTCAAACTGTTGCAGAAATCCGTATTATTCAGCATTTTCAGTGTTTAGTGTTTTACAACAAGTATGTGCCCTTAGGATAGTTCTAAAATACTGTGCATTATTCATTGTTTGTCCAGGATAAAAACACTTGGTTTTTCTACTCTGAACAAAGGTTGTTCACTGTAATATCAACAAAGGCAATCTCAGGTCAGCACATGAATAATGGAACAGAAAGTAAAGTTAGACACCTTCCTATCTGCATAAATCTATAAAAAGTACTTCAGTATGATAGATGGTGGTGATGGTGGACTGAATGTAGAACTGTCTCTGCATTCAAACACATAGATGCCTTACATTATTTATCAAAAGAGAGACTCTTAATTCTAAAAAGAAAGCTGCACCAAAACATGACTTGGGCTGCTCTCTCTTATTATTCTACTCATTAGAAATCTATAATATGAACAAATTCTGAAAGGTCAGACAAGATGATTTCTTCAATGGTATGAGTAGTATCTCAGTGTTACTTGTTCTGCAGCCTAAAAATATACCAAAACCAAGGGCCAAAATATCCATCACATGTAAGATAAAATAAAATGCTGCAATGCTGAGTGTGCACACTAGTTGAAAATTAATTTTTTATTCAATGTCTTTGTTTATAATTAGAATAATTATAATTAATAAAAACAAATGTGAAAGTAGTACAAGTATTTCCCACAAGACACCCCTCCTTCCTTGAAAAAACGAGGAACCCTCAAAAATGTTCTGGGAATTTTCTCAGCACCTTAACCCAGAGTTTTAGGGATGGCAACCAGCCCTACACTTCCTGAAGCACAGTGTAATTGTAATGCTTGTAATGGCACTATTTTATAACCTTACTGCAAGTCAAGACAGAAAACTAAAAAGTTCAATGTGAAAAAGGAAGATGCTCTACTCTTTCAAGGTTAAACATTCTTTCAATGCTCCCTGCTATTTGCTGTCTTCTCTCCATCTGTGTTTTATTCCTGTATAATTTTTCAGCTCTGTTCCATGTGAACTGATAATAACATTGTGTAACTGAATGAAATGATGCCTTTCAGAAGCTGACATTTTAGTTATTTTTGCTTTGTTTCTTCTACCACACAGAGAAAGGGGCAAGGGAATAACAATGGAGGAATTGGAGAGTAAATAATCTCGTTTGTAAAGGTTCACCAAGCAGCACAGCACAAAGGAATTAACAAAATGTTCATGGCAGCTCTTTAGCTCTTTAATCACTTCTCTAACATGTGGGAGACTTTCACTGCAAGGGAAAAGGTATCTCAAGAGAGGAGTTCACTTTTACTAGAGATATTTTTGCCCTTATTGATAGCACTATTAAAGGTAACAGCTGTCCTTGGATTTTATTTCCACTTAACAATTAATGTCTCTTATACACTCCCAGGGCCCACACCTCTGTTACAAGAGCCTCCACACTGACTGCCTGGAGCAAATCTACCATATACTCCTTCAGAGACCCTTTGGCACTTAAAAAATGCCCCCAGGGTTTGTGGCATCAATTACAAGTCTCTGCTGACCTTGGTCCTAACTCGTATTTCCCCCGTCATGTCCTGTGATGCCCTCATAAAATTCCAGGTAACGAGCTGCTCCTGCTGCAGTCTCTCAGCACCCACAAGGACCCTGGTGGTCCCTGTGTGACAATACCCATGAAACTGAGAAAAGGAAGAGAGAAGATCTGGGTGCTTCAAACAGCTCCAGGCACTGGACAAAGCACCATCTGTCATTCTGCAGTGACAGATGCATAGAACAACCAAGGAATCGTGCCACCAAAATTGACACCAGTCACAATTTCAGGATCCGGCATTTCCCCATGCTTTGGGAGCATGGCCAAGGGTTATCCAAGCCCTACTAGGCAGGGAATTTATTTGCTAAGGAAGTGGCATAAGCAATAAAACAAGACTTCAGACACAGCCTGTAAAGCTTTAATGTTTTTACATCAATCAGCAGCAGTTGGCTGAACAAGAAGGAGAGTTCACACTGTACCTATTCAAAGGGAAGCAGAGCTGTGACCGCAGCGTGACATCCCTGTGGACCTCCAGGGTTCAAGGTAGCTTTGCTACGTCTGATCCCCCCCCACATGACTCTGCTGCCCAGAAAAGATCCAGCTACCCAGGAACTTCTTGCTGTCTTGCTTTTCAACACAAACAGTACTAAACTTAAATCACTGGAGGCATTTGAACTAAGCAAAAAACAAGAGATGTGAGGAAACTAAACTTTAATTTTTAAAAATGGCATATATAGATGAAACTATACACAATTTGAATGCAAAAGAGCTAATGAATGCTGCACTTATCAGTATTTATTGTGATGGGGAAAAGCATTAATGCCATAAATCTTAAAAATCACCCACATGTAGCCACTCAGAATCCAACTCTTTTTTCACTCTGACAGCCACTGAGAGGATTACATCAGAGTAAAGTGCTCTTTGCCACATCAGACAAATGTTCTCTGACACTTTTGTTACAAAACACTTATTAAAAGGGAAAGAGTCCCTCAGCTTCACTTTTCAATGCTAGGTGATCCTTGATGAGATAGTTTCCCAGATGTATAGGATGAAGTAGGAGCTGTGAGACTATGAAATCCAAAAGGGACACAGACCCAAAAATGTGGCTTGTGATGGCAAAAGTGTTTTAACGGAAACATTTCTCACATTTCTGCTACCATTTCCCCTGTATGAATCAGTTCTGCACCTTGGATGAGAAAGCAGACAAATAAAGAAACATCCTCCTATTGCTGACTAGTGTAAAAGTGGCCCTCAGCTCTCTAAAATCAGCTCCACTGAGCATGAGAGAAATGCTGTCCCAGAACAGAAATATCCAAAAAGGTCATACACTGAATGAGTGTTTCATACCTACAAAGAAGTCCGAAGTCTGTAGTCTTCTTTGAGGGGTGTAAAACTCCTCTGCTCTGATTTACTGGGATCTTTTAGTACCACTTGTTTAAATCAGTTTTGGGCACACAGACAAGACGGTAAACGACATGGTGCTAACAAATAGCTTAAAAAGCATGAAGAATATAAGGGATACATTTAATATGAAAATACTAAAACATAATTTCATCCTTCCTACACATTACTATTCATCTGTAGATCTGAAAGCCATTACTAATGACTTTTTTAACACAAAACTTTTTTTAAAATTCAAGCATTCATTTCTTATATCACAATTAAAATGAGTATTCAAACAATCTTGGAAAAAGGATCTGTTTGAAAGCAAATATGTATTATAGTATATATACTTTTATCAGTGTTCATAATTATATTTTCAAATGAAAGCACAGCTACCAGAACCTTCCAAGAGGCAATTTTTATCCATGCACGCTTATGAGCTTTTAGGTTTGTATTTTCTGTCAATAGCCCTAAAAACTATGACACCTGTAACAAAGACTGCATTGCATAAGAAAACAGAGTCTCTGATAATAGCCAGTTTTAATTTAGGATGTGACACACTAAGCACTTACATGAAATGAGCACAAGCAATAGAGAGCAGGAGACTATTATAGCTCTGTGAATGTATGGTAATTCAGGTATAGAACTAATGACATCAGAAGGACAGCCTAGAAATTTCTGCTGCACATCTGGGTCTGAAGAAGAAGTGGGAATTTCTGACAATTTCTAAAAAAACATATGCAGTCCCGCCCATCATTATGTGTTCATGAAAGTTAAAACAGTGCTTGTTGATTTTTGCTGCTTCACCCTTGCAGTTACAATCACCAGTTCACATTTAGTAAAGGTGAGATTCACTATTTTCTGTTTGATACTGAAAGGTGCTATGTAAGGAGGTAAATCCTTTATACCAGAGGGATGTAGAGGAACAGGAAGCAGGAGGACACAGCAGGTTGTAGAACTGATTTTCACCCAGCTGAATGAGAAACAAAAGCTACAACAGCTGCTTAAGCAGATTGTATTAGACCTTCACCACCCTTCCAGCCCAGAGGACTCCCAAGCACAAAGCAAAACCTGGTGATCTGGTGCTCTGTGCTACAGCTCACCATGAGCGAGGTGTGAGAAGAAGGCTGAAAAGACCAAGGCTGTGTAAGCACACATGCCCTTGATAAATGCAACCAATACATTTCAAAGCCACCAGAGACTAAGGCTGAAGCCTGTCCACTTCATGCTGCCTTTCCAACTTCCACCTGTTTGTCCATCTGATTTACTGGGATAAGTGTTTTGCCCTCAGGTGAATCGCCTCTCCTGCTTGTTGCTTCACTATTTAGCCTATGGGTAAAACAGGTTCATAATTCATAATAAATTTGAAAAAAAAAGTAAGCCAATGGACAGCTGTCTAAGCCACCTGAATTCTAAGCACAGACATGAAAGCAAGGTCTAATTATATCCTATTTCCTTTCTAGAGTTTCTGGAAATGTGATGATGTTTCAAGCAGCAAAGGGAACTAGTTTTACATAAGCAGCACACACATACATACTTTTCAATCACTCTTCCTCAAGCAGCTTCATAATGTCACCTCAGTCCTGTATTTTCTATTTGGATCTTTAATTCATTAAGAAGGTTTCACCTCCCATTTTGGAGAAGCTTTGTTTCCACTGATGTAACAGCTACGAAAAACAAGCACTATATGCTGTGAAATCTAAGAAAAGCCTCTTACTGGTTGTTTGATATTATACAATAATATCCATCCAGACCACACGCCACTGAGACAGCAGAAAATTTGATTTGGGATATAATAACAGTCAGAGAGAGTATTTGTTTCTAGAATTTCAAAGAGCCCATGTGTTAACACATGGCAGGCTTATTATCACTCTTGACAGTCTCCAGGTGAGCATGAGAAGTCTTGCTTCTAAAATTAGGGTCTCCAGAATCTCAACAAGTGAAAACACAGTGTATTTGTGGGCCATTATTTTGGTCATGCTGCTACACACAAATCCAGCCAAGCAGACTGAAGTTCAATTCCCGTGTGCCTTATTCAAGGCACAGCCATGTCATTCACCAGTGCAGATCAGGGAAGCAGCATGCAGATGAAGTGCATATTTAGGGAGCAACATCTCCTTCTGTGTGCTTTGTCAAATGTTCTAGCATGGGGGAAATAATTTCTGTGATTGGTCTAGTATTGCAACTCCTGTTGAGCAACTACAAATGCTTCATTAAGGTTTATTTCCCAATCACCTGTGACCCTATTCAAAATTGCTCTAAATTAAGTCATGCTATTAGAAAAGTCACTTGTGCAAAGTGTTACAAATCATCATCTTTTTGCATCCCTCTTTACACTGGTGAAAATGACAGAGAGGCAAGCAGCCACTGAAAACTGCACTGAATGCTTGAGTCCTTTAGTGGGGACAAGCAATTACAGTCTTATTTATTCAGACTTTGGCAACCAGTTTCTACCTTTTGGTTCTCCTGCCAGAAGAATCAATACAATTAGATTCAAGTGCACAGCAAACAGTTTGAGGAAGACATCTGAACAGCGCGTAAGCATCTGAAGGATGGTGAACATGAGCACATCAAGATGGTGCCTCACTCCATGAAGAGATGAAAGCTGTTTTCAAGATGCATTTCTTCCATTATTCCCCAAGGATGAATCTGCATCTGGCATGTTTTGAACTGGTGTTTTGCAGTCATCTAACTTAACTCCCCTCAACACTTCTGACAGATGCCAAAGCAGCTCCACCATCACCTCCCATTCAGTCCACCCATCTCAGCCCAACCAACAGAAAGTGGCAGAGGTCAGTTCACACATCTCACAAGTCAGAAGCCGCCAGAGTCCGGCCTGAAATCTCATTGCTGGAATAAGACGCTCTTGGACAAGAGACTCTGCTAAGAAATGCAAACTTTTAAAAGGTAAGATCCATTCCAGACACTGGAAACAACTGAGACTATTTAAGAATGTAATTTCTATGCATTCCCATGATCCTGGCCTTCAGTGAATGGAAACAGGATTTTCTTGGATCAAAATTAAAATAAATGGATGAGCTCTGATTAGTACAAAATGATGTAGTTGTGGATATTCACAATTTACTTAAAAATAATTTTCAATATCAGGAGAAAAAGGAAGTGTCATCTCTTAGCACTAACAACTTCCTCTTTTATCTCTGCTAATGTAGCATGTGGTATCTTAGGAAAAGGAATTTGAAAAATCACATGTTTAACAGAACTTGTCACAACTGAGAAAATAGTTGATCTTTGAGGGTTACCAAAGTGTAAGTAAAGGTAAGGCAGGAGCTGAAGAACACTCATTCTAGGTACATTTTGAAAAGGCAGGCAAGAGTCAAGCAGAAAGGTGCATAATGCCCTGTCTCGCCATCATACCAAATCATTTGAACATGTTAATTAGAAATTTTCTGAAAGTTTCCCTTGTCCTTCACTGTTGATAGGCCATTAATTGAAGAAATGAGGAGAAGTGGAAAAGCTGGGTAAATAAAGCTGTGTTAGCTGCTCTGAGACTTGCCTTCTCTTCCAAAATACAATGCGACAATATTCTGCTCTTGAGTGTGTCAAAATGCCCAAACTAGGAAAACTATTTTTTATTAATATAATCAAACAATAAATTTCCATTTTCAACTCAAATGATTTTTCCAGACATTCATTTCAAGCATGTTTCCTTGTTTCCTTGGAAACTGAGAAATGAAGAAACCAAATTAATCCAAACTGTTCTTTCGTATCATTCTCTGTCAGTGAGAGAAAATTCCTTCTCATTAAAAGTTGTGCTATAAAATTTCTGTTATGTATAGCTTCCAAATATTTGTTAAGACATCCAAATAGGCATCTTTAAGGCCAAATGATGCACAGGTCAAATTTTTAAAAATCCAGCTTCCTACTCTGAAATATACTGAGAGAGCTTCCACACAAATCACATGATCTTTACCAGTATGCAGGCCAGTTCATTAAATGACAGACCAGGTCTCAGCCCTGAAGCCAGCATGAATGCACACCTTGTGAGTAATCACTTCAGGCTGGAAATTCAGCTTTCAGCATCCTTGTAGGAACAGAGGTATTCTAATTTGCTTGCAAGGGACTTAAGTACTGTTATTATGAAGAACTGCCACTGTTATTAGACCAATCATAGAAAATAAGGCCAAAAGAGTTCAGATACACTCCATTTCCTTCCTCTTCCACGCAGTGCCTTTTCTTGCACAAATTCTAGCTCAATATTTCCTTCACATCAGCCTGTCTCCTCTATAATGTCCTTCAATTTTCCACTTCATACCCTGGTTCCCACTGTCAGCAACCCAATACTTTTTCCCAGTACACCCCTCATAATATCTTCACCACCATCTTCCTTCCTGGTTTTCATGGGGGTGGGGGGTACTCAAGTGACACAAAATTAATGCTGGCCCTTTCCATTCACTGTCAAACACATCACAACTTGACTACTTCCTATTTTTGTGTGCTTCTACTATTTGTCAAATACAGGACACAGAGATGGAGGATACCATGGGTTCTGCTTTTTAATAAAGTCAAGTATTTCAAAGGGTAACAGAAAAATACAGCATTATGCTGTCATAGCTCCCTCCTTCTACACCCAAAAGGACAGATGGGATAGAATTGTCTTCTATAGGATGTCACTGGTTCTCAAACTGTTTTTTACAAACATGAGAAAATCAGATTTTCTCTAACCCACGGCTTTAAGAGATATCCTAATTAAATGTAATTACGAAATCTAGCTGACCTGAAGACAAAGGGGCTCATCCAGTCATTCTAAATCACAATTATCACTCTGATCCTCTTTTTCCCTTGAATGTTAGAAATTTTGTCCCAGCATTCACAATCACCATCAATCCCATAGTGGCTCTGTTGTATTGTTAGTGTACTCTAGGGAATCAGCCAAGATTTAATTTATTGCACTCTAGGAGATGAATATTGTGTAACCTTTAAATTAGGTTACTATATAACCTTTAAATTCTTGTTTCCCAGTGGCTTTTGAAAGTTGTGTGCAGAGATTTAACTGGGCTTCTCATGAAACTTTATACCCCTATGAAGTTCCAAGATGTTTTCTGAGAGCTTAGTCTCAATCTATAAAATGGCACAGCCTGAAAAGACATTATAGGTGCTCAAGGTAATTACAGTGGTTTTGCTGTATCTCCTCAGATTGCCCTTCCTTTTCTAATGAATTGTTAGGAAAGTCAAAAATCCAAAATGAAGATTCTGATTTTTCTTATATTATAATCCTCCAGACAGAGGTCTGGGTAGATGAGATGCCTCCAGACAAAGACAAACAAGTGACATCATGTGCAGAGTAAAGGAATACAATGAGGAACATGGTAAAGCTGGTTAATTGGGAAAAGGGAATGGAAAACGTGAACCCACGGTAAGGGGGTTAGTACTGGTTCTCAGGTATAAGTATTTATATGCAGTTTTCCTACAGAACACCAAAGATGAGATTTTAGGAAAGGCTGAAGCAGTGAGGTGTAGAAAACACTGTCTGTTGCCTCCTCACTCTGAACGCTCTGACATCAACCCAGAACATTTAAGAGGCTGCTCTGAAGAATGCCGAGAGCACTAAAAGGCAGGCAGAGGTCTATTACCCCCCTCTCCCCTAATGGCTCTGTGCTGCCTGGCAGTAATGCACAGCACAGATGGTGTATGGATGATATAGAGACAACACCTAATCTTTCACCAGCCTGCGACACCCTGCTAGATACATCTTTGTTGCATAAAAAATTACCATTTGTAATCACTGAGATTCACAGTAATTTAGCTTCCACAGAGGTGTCTAACTGTAATATAAATATGCTTTACTATAGACAACAAACTAACATGAGTCATATGTGGTCCAGTTTTCACCTGGACTCAACCCTAAGTAATGTGAGGCTTATATGACTATTTCATTATTCTGTCCTTTTGTCTGTCACTGCATGCCCCTCACAGATTGTGAAGCCTTTGCCAGTTTGACAAGTAAAGTGGAGATTTGGATACAAATCTCAAAGACACTACATTTTCTGAAATTTCATGAGAATTCAAGGAGTAGAAGAGATACCCCAATTAGTCTCTTGACTAATGTCACCACTAATTTCACAGTTTTACTTGAGTGTCTTATGAATTTAGAGAGTAATGACACACCTCTTGACTGGTGGCTCAGCACATGGATGTCAGCCGGGCATACAGGCAGGAGGAAAAGAATTACAGGTGACTTTGCCAAGAGGGAGAGATCCAGAGGACTCAGGAAATAAACGGGGAGAATGAACATCCCTCCCTAGGCAACCAGGCCTCATCAGCTATGCTACTTAAGCAACAGTGTGTTTCTTGTAGGAAAAAGACACCAAATTGCTTTTACAAGCCCATCTGCCTAAAGCTGAGCAGAACTTTATATATATCTTAGTATTAACAGCTGACAAACTTTTTATTTCCCACGCAAACACATTCACCTTTATAAAAACCTTCTCACACATGTCTGTGTTCCTACCTCTGTTCCTCGGTATTAATACAAATTGTCTAAAGCAACATGAATGGGTTTAAGTCTTTCCTGGCTGACTCTTTTCACACATAGTTATCTTTTAAGTTAGCCGAGACCGCAGACTTTAAACCCCATCCTCCCCCAGTCCCTCGGCGAGCAGATAATGGAGCGCTGTTCTCCTCGGGATGCCTCTCAGCAGCGGCACCGCGCTCCTGCTTCTCCCGATCAGAGCGCAGAGCGCTCGCTGCAGCTTCTCTGTTATTTTAGACTTCACTCAACCCATTCCGCCTTATTTCAGACCCGCACCCCACCCAGGACTTCAGATTAAGACCTCCTTGCTGTCAGGCACTACCAGCACTGCTGTTCCCCTGGAAGTCCCCATTTTACACCCTCTTTTCTATTTCGCACATCGAGCATCTCTCCTCACTAGCGGGGTTATCCGACCCAGCACACTTGCTGCGGAGAGCGGCGCTGGGATCGTGTGACACAGAGGGAACGCGCCCGGCCTGCAACCGCTCCCAGCGCTGCCAGCCGGGTTCCATAGCCCCACCGCCGGGCTCCTGCCACCTCCTGCCGAGAGTGCGGCGTGATCCCGGCCGGCTCTCCCAGGAAAGCTGCCTAGCTTTCCTGCCGCGACGCCCAGGTCGCTCCGTGCCTCGCCGAAGGGCAGAAGGCTGCCGCGCCTGCCATGCCCGCCCGCTCCCGGCACGGCACAGCCCGGCACGGCACGGCACGGCCCACCGCCCCCCTCGCCTCTCGGGGCGTCCCGGCGGGGAGGAGCCCGGGGAGCTCCGGGCGGGGCGGCGCGATCTCGCCGCTGGCTGGGACTGCCCGGAGCCGCCTCCGCTGTCCCCATCTTCCCCCGCTCCCCCGCGGCGGCGGCGGCGGCAGGACCAGGTGAGGGCGGGGCGGTGCCCGGCTCCGCTGGGGGAGGGCCCAGGCGGTGGCGGCGACTCCCGGTGGCGAAGGAGGGGCCGGGCGGGGGGAGCTCGGGCGTAGGGAGGCCGGGCTCAACTTGACAGGAGGGAGGGAGCGAGGGCAGGAGGCGCTGCTGGCTGCGCTCGCCGGGCGCGGGTGAGTGAGCGGGCGGCGGCGCGGGGAGGGCAGCGGGCGGTGGAGCGCGGCGCGGCGCGGCGGGCGCGTCCCGGCGGATGGCGGGCGGCCGGAGCGGGGAGGCGGCGCTCGGCCGCGCCCGGCGGACGGGGAGAGAGGCGGGGACACCGGGCAGTCTCCGGCTCCGCTCCGGGGGCTAGCGGCGGCGGCGGCGGCTCTTCCCTCGCGGCGGCCCGGAGGAAAGTTTCGGCGATGCCGGTGAGGTGGGGGCTCTTCCTTCCCCTTCGCCGCCCGCGCCTCTCCTGCTCCTCGGAGCCCGGTTGCCAGCCGGCGGATGCCCGCCTTGATGCCGCCGTCGCTTAGCGCCCGATCGCAGACAAAGCCGCCTCCCCACCTGCAGCTCCGGCTCCCTCCCCGCCCGAGGCGGCCCCGGGGACCGCGGGCCGGGCAGGCTGCCCTGCCGGGGACGGGCGTGGGGAGCGACACTGGCCCGCTGAGCGCCAGCAAACTTATTTTTAGATGTGCTTCCCATCACAATGCGTCTTAAAAATAGCATGGTTCTTATTTAAGGAGTGGGAAATAAACTGGTTCTGGAGGCCTCGTGGTGGGATTGTTTTTTTTTCTTAAGCCTTTTCTTCTTTAGAGAAAAAAAAAAATGTTTCAGTGGTATGGACAACTGTGGGCCGGTTAATATCCACAGGTGCACCTAGGATGCTTTTGCTACGTCTTCATTAAGGTGACGCCTGAAGCATGTGAACAAAGGTACTCATGGCGTTGTCCTCTGCAGTGTGTCTTCGGTGTGAGACGCGAGGTCTGATGTACGTGCACACCTGATTCACGCAATACTTCCTGTAGGGTCACTCGAGCTTTTTTTTAACTGTCGTTTCCTTCGTTTTCTGTCCCGTCACTCTTCTCCAAACGCCTGCAGCTTGTGGGTGATGCAGGCTGATGGAGTGATAACAGCCTGCACGGATCAGGGCTGTTTATTACTTTGTAAATGAATTCCCTGCTTTTGTTTTAGCTACTGTATCTCAGCAGACTCTGGTGATGGAACTACCATCACCCAAATAAATGGGTCTTATTGCACCACATATGTAATATTACATCATTTCTGTCATGACCTCATCATGATTGCTCGCAAAATGTTTCTGATTTTTATTTTGAAGCCACTGCAAATAATTGGGAGACTTGTGTAAAATTAAGGATATATGAAAATGGAAAAGTACACCTCCAATAGGGAAAGGAACTTTAGGAAAAAAACCCCACTGATTTGTAGAGTATTTTAAATTGCAAAGGACCTCTGGATGTCACCTAGTTCTGTCTCCGCACTCAAAGCAAGACCAGCTGGATAAGGTTTCTCAGACTTTGTCCATGTGAGTTTTGAGTATTTCCAGGAATGGAGGTTATGCAGTCTCTGCGATTATGGTGGTGCCAGTGTTTGACCATCTTTGTGGTGATTTTCTTTTTCTTAATCTATTGGCAATTTCTTGTGTTGCAATTTGTTTTTCTTCTTATTCTGCCACTGTGCACCCCACATCCACCCATGTACATCTCATGTACATCTATAGTTTTAGACACTAGAAGAAGCCATGCTAGTGTTTCGAACCAAAGAACTGATTATTTAGTGACATCATTTTAAGTATAATAGCTAGATTTTATCCTTATACATTGGAAAATTATTAATCCCAAACATTTGCTTAACACTTCTTATTTATTTGAATGTGGTTAATAGCCGATTAACATATTAATTTGAAATGCATAAACTCGTGGTGAAGACTATTTGTTGGTGCTTTTCTTAAATAAATGTCTCAAGTTATGTACCCATCTCTGTCCCCTGGCCTTGTGTTCCATAACCTGAAATTGAGATTGCATGCTCCCAGCTTTTGCTAGAGTACTTTCACCATCAATAGTGTCATATTTAATCTCTTAGAATGACAGAGAGTCTACTCATTTTAATAGAAGCAAAGCTTTCTGGCTTTAGTCTTGAAATAGATTTTCCTTGGGAAGGGATGTGCCACGAACAATACAGTACAACCTGTTATTACTGAGAAGTTGCCTTTGTACTATATAGGCGTTTAATGCTCTGGAGTTGGTTGATATTTATGATGCTGTTGATGTGGTAAATTATGTGGGCACCTTTTTTTTTTTTTTTTTGATCCAGCAGGAAAATTAAAAAAAGCTTCTGTGCTGTGCAGAATAAAAATCTGCATGTTCTCCACCATGGCATAAGGCTGTCAAAATTACTTGTTTCTTAATTTGCGTAAATTCTTGGATGTTGCTAATAATACCTCAAAAGCAGGGGAATATATTTGTAATGTGATTTATATCATGTCACTTCTGGACATATCTGGGTAGAATTTCAAAACATTAGTATGGTGCTGTTAATAGCAAATGCTTCTGAGTAACTCATGCTTTCCATTAGAGCCATATCAAATAATTTATTAGAAGCTGTTTGAATGACTGGCTGCACTGGATTTGTTGATATTTAGAATCATTTGATAAATAATTTAACTTACGTTTCCAGATAGCAGCTGCCTTTTCATAATGATGGGAACACCTGACGGGTCCATTCATTGACTTGTATTAATTGTAGTGAGCTTCCACTCAGGAAGAAATCAAATCTATGGGTCAGTTTTTTTGTGGTGTTATTTTATATTATTTAGTCATGTAATGACGATGTGAGATTTAGATGCTCCTGACATTTATAAATCTCTTCTGCAAGCTTACTAAACTCTAGATTATGTATTCAAGATTTTAAATTTTACCATTTAAAATTTATTTTAGGTCTTTAATATGCTATTTTCTATTTCAAATGTGGACTGCATGGTCTGTTTATGCTTTCCCCAGTCTGTATTAATCTCCTCCTAGCATGTAATTATGGTAAAATAAATTAATAAATGACATATTACATTTCCACAAAATCAAACCTTTTCAGGGGTATAAAGGCTGTATTTTATTTGACAGTATTTGAGGGTGATTTGCATAGTTGGAAAAACAGCTTATCTTGGACTATTAAGTTCAAAGTCTTGGAAGAGGTGATCATCAGGATAGCAGTGATTCATGTAATAAATTTCAGTTTGAATTTGGTCAACAACATAGAACTGGGAATGCTCTTGTTAGACTCACAAATGGTTTGCTTATTCTAGTGCATACAGAAAGGCTGTCAGTGGCTTCAACTTTATTGTTATAGGACAGAATTTCATAATGCAGCTTGTGCACTTTGAGTTTTATGGCCTGCAGGACTGTATGTTGGAATGGCTGTGCTAAATTAAACCTGGGTCTGTGACAATGACTAATAAAACATGCTTCAGAGGGAATTGAGAGAACAAATGGGAGGTAATTTGCATCCCCTGCTCAAGGTGAATATGATGCTTTGTAGTTTGGAATTGGCTTAAATTCTGAATAATGTTTAATAGCCTCTTCAGATGTTATTATGCATAATTATGATAATTTTGGACATACTTGTTGCTGATATAAGTAACCAGTCTAGATTTATGGCTAATTTGGGGGGCAAGTATTTTATGCTGGTGTTCTATTTGCTTGCTTTTGCCAGACTGTTTGTAGACACAGGCCAAATTAATTTAATGTTTTCCACCAGATTGAGTGATTGGGGATAATGTGACATTTGGGAAAAAGAGGCTCTTCTGCCTACAAAGTTTATGGTTTGAACTGTAGTGGTGGCAACACTCATCTGGATGTGAAGCCTGCCCAGTTGCAGATTGCTTTTCTGTTTGTGTTAGAGCAAGGTCTGGAACAGAAGCTGTTTCTCAGTTTGTAGGAAGGTCTGCGGCGTGTATCTTTCAACTTCTCTTGTGGAACTGACGTAGAGACCGTGCCTGTACTTGCTAATTAGGTCTTTTATTCTGGACTTGGAAAACCTGGGAAGTTTGTGTTCCAACAGCTGTCCTAGTGAGTTTCCAGGTATTTAAAATATAAACAGCATCTACATAAAAGCTTGAAACTACACTGATACATGCTAACTTGAGTCTCCTCATCTCTGGGCTTGACTTAAAACTCGGGATAAAAAAGCATTGTTATAGTACAGTCTGTTCTTCCTGAATATTCCTCAATTGCAGGATCATATCATCTTGGATGAGGGATGCTTATCATCTCTCATTTATTCAAAGCAATTGCTTCTGAGTACTGAAGCAGTTGCTTCTGATTCTTGGTGTTTATGGTTTCTGGTAAGAATAGGTTATGTGCTGTATGAGTGTATATTTATGAACTTGCCATTGTGTAGTGGAATGGCACCAGTCAGTATTACTCAGTGAATACCTGTGAGTCTAAGTATAAATTTCATTTTGTTACTGATTAGGAATTTTTTATGACTTTTTTAAACTTTATAGATTTCTTATGAAGCTCCATGGAGGGTTTTGAAATGGTGAAATTCTGCAGTTCATACCACAAGCTCCTGACAGGCTCCATACTATGAGGACTTACATGTTAGAACTTTGATTGAAATTGCAGAAAATGCTGTTAGTGACCAATAACTTTAAGTTATTGGTCACTAATATTTGTACTCATGTATGATCTGAACCCATTTTTCACAAAATGCTTTGTGTTTGCAACACAACCACACATTCTGTTCTCATCAGAGCTGGCATCACTGCTGCAAGCACGAGACTGCTATAGATGGCAGTGTCAGGCTGGGGAAACGGTGGGAGAATTTCTGGTGACTACAGGCACAGGAGGTGAGAACTAAATTTAAAGCCTGGATTTCTGTCCCTGGTAATTAAAGTTCATTTCCCAAGGTAGCACTGATAAAAATCATAGCTTTCATTGACTTTTTGTTGTATTATCCATGTCAACCAAGAAGTGATCTTAAATGCTTTAGGCAAATATCTAAAAGGAGGGTTAAAAATGTAGTAGGTGTTTACTGACATACCTAAGACTTATTTCTTGGAAATTTGTACTTCAGAAAAAAAGATTCTTATAAACCTCTTAACATATTTTTAAATGAGCTGGAACACGACGTGATATTACAAATACCATTACTAAGGTCTATTAAATGTTAGCCCATGCTTCATGCTTCACTTAATTAAAGTGCTTTGAAAGGAGTTTAAATACAAGTGTCAGTCGTCATCATAAATGAGTGATTGTTAGGATGTGGATTTATTTTATTCTTTTGCATCATAATATGTGGTTTGTCTTGGAGCAGCAATTGCAGCCTTCATACCAGGCCATGACAGAGCATACAAATTTGGCACGGGATTCCAAACTGGAGCACCTTGCTGGAGTAAGATTGGAACTTCTCAGGCCACTCCACTTGTAAGGGAGTGGAAGACATTCAGAAGTGCTATAGGAGATTGCTGTCTTCCAAGTTAAATAATAGGTGTATTCTTGTTTAGACAGAAATTAGTTTTCAAAGAAAAGTTCTTTGGACAACAGATCCCCGAAAAAGAGTCTTTGTCTCACCTTGTGGAAGGTTTTATTTGGAAACAGAAAACCTCTATTAATTCACTGCAGGATAATTCACTGTGATCATTTTATGTGTACCTGACAAGCTGCATAAAAACAATGCAGTGACACTTAGGTTTGGTTTTCTTAACTTGATGAAATCATCTGCTACATCCTTAATATTTTGTTTCAGATGTCTTTACTAAAAATCTGATTCCATGCAAAAGCACAAATATTTTGAGTAGATGATATTGTTCTTCAGAAGAAGTACTCCATACTTGTGTATTTGGCATAAGGGAAATGCAAACTGGTGTTTCAGAGAGCAAGCTAAATTTCTACTATGGTAGAAACAGACTTACTTGTCAAGACTGACAAGTTTAGTGTTGCTGGGCAAGAGCATGACTTTAACCTCTGTGTGTGTGATGAAATACCCCAAATGATGCTGCAGTTAGTGTTGGCATTGAGGGTGAAATGACAGACAAAAGTAACATAATTGTTTAATTGTACTATGGCTGCCTGGGCTATTCTTAAGGCAGTAATAAAAGCAATTTTAACAGACTTCACAGAATTCATCAGTCTCACTTTTTTTTTTTCTTTTCCCCCACAGCATGATGAGATTTGAAGTGAGTTAGAAGGAAAGCTGTTTGCTTAGCATTTGTTCAGAAATTATTTAATGGTTGATCTGTAGATGTACTGTCAACTTGGTTATTACCGAGTGAACATTTTCAGTATCTGTAAATTCTTCATCTGTTATACCTTAAAAAGTGATATTAATTGCTTGTTAGGGATATTTGTAGCAATAGATGTTCTGAGAGAGGGATAGTTTTGGCTATTACTAGTTTCATTAGACAACCATTATTAGCAGATTGAAAAAAACATAATTCATCTTTCATTTTATATTTGCCTATTTCTTCTGTCTCCTGATTAAACATGATCACCATTAGGAGCAAGTTTGTCCTCCTGTGAAGTCTGGAGTTAGTAAATCTCATTTGTATGTTATGGTTCCTCTGATGGTTATGATCAGTGTTTTTATTATGTTGAAGGCATGGTAAGGTTTCTGTCCATGTGGACTCTGCTAATGCGTAATATGATGTGAATCCATACTCCAGCCTTCATCTCATTCGGGAAATCTATTTGAGCTGCTTGTCAAAGGCTGGTTCTTCACTTGGCCATCTGTTTCTGTAAAGCATGTAGCAATTTAACCACCTTAGAGGTTGCTATCCTGTCAAAAATCAGTAATATTTGTCAAATGGTTCAAAACTCTTGGGAGGGGAAGAGAGAGATGTTCGCAGACCTCGTGATCACATAAGCTTCTTAGCTTTAGCAAAGCAGACCTGAAATCTGTATTTTAATTATTCTGCAGCACTTGGGATTCTGATGCTCTCCTTAAAGAGATATATCCCCAAAAAGAAAACTATTTTTGTAGGAAAAGTGTAAAACAGGTGCTGAAAAGAGATAATATTTCTTATAATGCTTAGTGTCAATAGGACACCTCTAAAAATACTGACTTCTTTTTAATAACTGTCAGACCCCCATTTTTTCCCACTGTAAATTCCAAGATTTCATGGGTATTATGTAAGCAGTAATAGCTACAATTCAGTCAAGCAAGACATTTTGATGAATGTTTATTTTACTTAAAATCCTTTACTTGATACCCTTCAACTTAATATCCTGAATGTCTGTAAGAGTTTTACAAGGAGTGCAGAGTCACATGTAGGATTGAGTCACCTGTAAAAAAGAGTAGACTTAACATATACTGTAAATACAAGGCTCCTGCTAGAAGTACTTGTGGAGTAACATATTCCAACACAATGTTTATGTCAGTTTTTTGGGTGTTTTTAATGTGTTATTTCAGTTCTGGTCTGTTGCAATGTCATTTAGCAATCCTGTTCTGGAAGTCATATTGCAGAAGTCATCTTGAAATTAATCCATACCATGCTAATAGGAAGTTGTCCCATAACAAATTAAAATCAATATCTTGCTTCTTTAACTGCAGAAAGAAGAATAGAAAACTGTTTTCAGTCAATAATGATCAATCACAGTTAAACCCTGCAGGACTCTGAAGTGTGCTGTTGGTATTGACATGCTGTACATTCTCAGGAGTTGTCTTACTGTAAAAACAGGAGGTGAGAAGTAAAATCCAGAAGAGGGAGATTGCAAAAATAAATGTCATTTTTAATTTAAGGAAACTTGATAGATTAATAGGAAGGCATTGGAAGGGTGAGATTGGATGGAAATGGAATGAATGAAGAGCATAATAAAGAATCAAGGGGAAGAAATTACCATTTATGGGAAAAAAAAGAGGACCAGTAAAGCCTTTTGAAAATCATTGGTGTCCCAGTAAAAGTAGAGCATATACCTGTGAATATACTAATTAAAATACATTCTTCAAAAGTATCTGCAATATTCTTAGACTCATGTCAAGCTGAATTTTTGAATGTCTTCTTAGATTTCATTGCATGATTTAGCTGTGAAAATTAGTTAGCTGTGACTAATTTGCTAGCTGTAAATCATCTAGGCCTGAATCTTCACTTCTCAAAGTTTGTCTCATAAAACAAAAAAGTAAAATACTTTGTAAGTCTGGATAAGCAGTGTCAGAACCACATGAGAATTCTGTATTCCCTGTTTAGGAGCAATACTGAAGGCTTACACAACGAGGCCTTTCTGTCACCAAATAAGCTTAATAATTCTGCAATGGTATTTCTTCCCCAGTCTAAGCACGGCAAGTAAAACAACTATGGCCATTTACAGTTGTCTCATTAGGCAGGTGCAAGAACAAAATAAAATGAGTATTTTATTTTGCTCTTGCGGTTCCCAAAATGCTTACTAATGTCATCTTGGAAGGTAAAAATACACAATTTGTTTCCATGCTTTGTACACACAGTGTGTCTTGTTGGAAAACACTGCTGCCGTGCTATCATAAAAGAATGAGAGAACAGCTGCCTGTATACTTAGCCCTGAGTGCTGTCTTGGGTCAGACTGAATGTTTCTGAAAGGGGGACAGAAGGTCACTTACCAACAAGGAAGCTGTGATCCAACTGGAGCAGCTTCTGAGGTGTAACAAGGAGGAGGAAGGAGGGAGCAATCAGAAGGTGCAGTGCTGCTGGGCTTTGGGAGAGGGGGAGGAATGGGTCTGCCCCCAGCAGAAGTCAGACCTCAGCAGCTGTGTCTGTACCGCTGCGTCCGTGGGTCTGGACCTGGACACGCTGCTCAGCTGAGCTCAGCCTGGAGCAGTTTGTTGTACAGGGCATGAATGCAGATCCAAGGACAAGCTGAGTGGTGAACACTTTAAAGAGTTGGTTTGGTGCTCAGGATGGCTTCTTGTACTGCCTTTTGTTCTGGCAGAAGATTTTTAGGGTGCTAAAGCTGCATATAGGTTTATGGAAGTACCAATTTCTTAGTGATGTTGTTTAGAACAAGTTGTTCTAAATTATTTATGAGTCCTTGGAGGAAACTATGTGGATATTCTTCGCCCGAGGTAGTGGCTGAAGGTTGTCGAGCAGGAAATAAGGTCCAGAGGAAGGCATATTTCCCACAGGAGCATAGTAATGGGCTAGATTTGGTTCTGAGCTTTTTTTAATAGTGTCAACTGGAAACAAATCAGTTTGAGTTCTTGTTGTGCCCAGTTGTATTGCTTAATGTTCCTATTTTTTAATTTTAATTAAATACAACTTCGGAGCCCAAAACCTATGGTCTGGGGGGTTCTTTTCTTACTTTCTCTGTTTCAGGGTGGATGGGGAAGATGTTTTCATCTGAATTCTGCACTGGGTTTCAGCTGCAAATGCTAATTCAATTTACACAAATAAGAGGCCAAAAGGAACAGTCAAGAACATATTCTTACCTCTGACAGATTGCACAGTGTGCAAAATTCTTTGTAAATACAGGTATTTAATATGATGACCCGGTTAACTTTTGCCGGCTTTCCACTGAATTTTTTTAGTGAATTTACAACTTAAATTTAAAAGCATATTTAAAGAGTGAGAGTGGGATTTTTAATACATTTATTATAAAAAATGGAAAAGACTAAAATTTCCTTAGTTCATACATTCAAGTTGTCAGTAGAGAGGAACAGTGTGGAAAGTGAATGTTGCTGTGGCTGACTATTTTTCATTGTCTTTAGAGTGATTTCCATGCTATCCTTTTCCTATCGCTACTTTCTTTCTTCTGCCTTGTAAGTATTGCTGTGGAGTCTTTCTTCTGTTAATAATTCTGGTCTAGTAGTTCACATGCTAATGCCTAGCTTTGAGGTATGTAGTAACAGGATCTACAGTCCCACTATTCACAAATGAGTCTCCATTCTTAAAACAATCTGATCATGTTCCCCATCCCTTGGGAGGATCCACAGTGCTGCCTCTGGGACTCTAGAACAGTTTGTGACTGATCAAAGTCTGATGGTCCTCAGGCCAGTGAATCCACCTGAGAAGGAGCCCTGCTCAAATGTTGTTTGAGGCATTCTGTAATGTTATTACTCTTCTCCACATTTCTGCCAGTATTGAAAAGTGAGAGAAAGGAGGAAATGGCCAAATGGTTGTCTGTTGTTTTCATAGATTTGCATAAATCACATAGGTGGTTTGTTGTTTCTTTTCCCCTTTGGGAGATGTTGAAGAATAGCTGTATCCTTAATATGCCATGTAAGCCGTATTTGGGTATTGCTGTGGCAGGTAGTTCTTTGTATACAGTTTATGTTATTATTACAGTAGTAGTTAGAGTAGGTTAAAACTGTAAATTAGTATTTTGCTCTCTCAATGAAACCTGTCTTTGAAAGAGAGTGCAAAAGGCAAAAGTTAAACTGCTACCTATTGATTGAGTACTGTGATACTGTGCTGGGTGAAAAGGTAATATTGATATCCTTGAGGATGGCAGGTTACTTTGCTTAGCAGAAATTTCAGAAGATTCTGAATAAGTTTGTCAATGTTTTTTATGTGAAATTCAGTGTTGACATGGATTAGATTCTACTTTGTTGACAAAGGGAATAAAATAAAATACATATACACCATTGGGACATCAGAGTAAATATCCCTCTGTGTTGATGGATTGATAGATAAGCCAGGCCCTTCAATTATTTTTTCCTGACCCAACCAGTTATGAACAAAGACATGGAGATCTCTGTTTATGTGAAGCCATTTGCAGTCAAGAAAGAGAGTAGAAGCTGGAGATTGTCAGCAATAATAAACAAGCTTTGGAAAAATTCCCTATAAAGCAAGATTGAGAAGACTGGCACTTTTAAACTTTTCCTATTAGAACTATATGCAGAATACTAGCCTTGATGAGGAAAGGGAATTGTGTGTTCTCTCTATCCTTTTTGATGAAAGGCTAAAATCTGTGTAATAAATTTAAAAAAATGTCAAGTATGCAAGAACTTCTTTTTAGAGGCTGTGTCATTAGTTTATGTAATTAACTGACAAAAATATCTGAGCAGTGTGAGAAGATTCTGTTATGTCTATGACAAAAGATTACATGCTTAAATGCACTATATGCATTTAAGTATTCTTGAAGTCCTTTCTTATGTAAATCTTTGCACTCCAAAATACAAGCAAACTAGTTGGAGCAACTAAAGAGACACTTTCCCAATCCAGAACTGGCCGCTGACGAATTTCTTGCACCTTCTGTCAAACCATCTGCCGCAGGCTAATGAACAGACAGCATGCTGGATTAGATGTAGCACTTGTATGAGCTATTTTGATAGCTCCTGTGTTCCTTTCAGTGGGAACTCAGTGATTAAGGAAGCTTAGAGTTAAATTTTAGAGGGCAGGGGTGGGCAAAGTGTTCTTTCTTTGAGCTTCCGCACTGCAGGATTCTGTTGACAGAGAGGAGTGACAAACCCACATCTCTGTTTTTGAAGCATGTTTCAATGTTTTCTTATAAGCATTCATTTAGAAAAAGAACATCTCACTAACCTATGTCACATGGCCATGGGAAGTAATGACTGAATTGAGAGGAGTGCAGAGTTGTGCCCGTTTTGGGCTGGGGAATCTTCATAATTCCAGGCACCAAACATCACGCTGTAGTACAAAGCTGGAGCTGGAGCTACAGCCTAGCTGGTACAAATACCAGCTTCATTTCAGACCTCTGTCTCTGAGGAATAACCACCATGACCTCAGAGTTTCTTCCTGCTGTGTCTCTGGGCAAGATACCACCTGTGTGAGCTGACACTGGCAGGCAGTGCAACAATCACAATTTTGCAGCTAGAACACAAAGAATAAATTTATTTCTATTACCTCATTAACTGGGGGATGCCCCAGCAATACCCAGGCAGAGGCACACAGGTGGAGAGGCAGGCACTGTTAAGTTTTGGTCCAGTGCTAAAGAATCACTGGCCTGCAGTTCACCCAGGTTTATCAAGGGCTATTCCAGCTGCAAGGTCATTTGGGTGATTTACAGTCTTCCTCACCAGTCTTTGGCTTTTTAACACATTCCTCCCAGCCCACACAAGTATTTCTTCCAGTAGCAGACACAAATCTTGTGTTTGAAGCTCTCTCCACGTAGACTAGCAGAATAAGTATTCCTTTGTTTAATTAATTCCAGTATATGTGCTTTTGAAGTATTCTTAGATATGCTTCATAGATGCATTTGTGAGGGATCCGGTTTTACTTTAAGTCAATCATTCTTGCATTTGTCAGGATTAAAAGAAAGTTCATGATGCTGTTTGGTCACTCTTTAGTGATTCCTACAATTACTGTTGAAATGGGAGCTGCTCATAACATCAAAGATCCAGTACCAACAACAGTAGGTGGAAGTGACTGGCATTACCATCAAAGCTGTCAGCGCTGCTGGTGGGTTTCCAGTCTCTAGACCTGCTCATGATCAAAGCAGAAGCACGTCACTGAACACAGGTGGGCTGCTCTGAGGACAAAGGAGCAGTGAACCAAAGGATGCTCTTCCTGCAGTATGCTAGCTGCAGGAAGAACATCCTTTTTGCCTGCCGAACCCCTCTTACAAGCAGCTGGACTGAATCTGTGTTGACCTGTCAAGAGTTCTTGCTGGAGGCTTTTGCCATACTACATTTGCTCTCTATACAATAATATTTGGCTCATCATTATGGCATTTTGCGTGTAGATCGACAGTGCAATTTTTTTCTTTTGTTTGATTGGGGGTTTTTTTATAATATGCTGAAGAATGAGTGTGCCCAGGTGTTCCTCAGCAGCACAGGAGCTTCTTTGCTAAGGAGAAATTCTGATGGCTTAAAATTTTTGCTAAATCAGCTATAACCTAATGATGCCACTGCAAGAAAGTCCACAAAGTGAAAAACCATTATGGTCATATTGGAAGAGTCTGTGCATTGTGCCTGTGTGCACTGTGCTAATAACCAATCATTGGAACTAATTGATTTTTTTGCCCAATCTGATATACAGCCCGTTATCTTTGATGTATTTCATGAACTCTCCTCATGCAGTAAGTTGTATGTAGATAGTGCACAAACCAAAAATAAAAATGCTGTGGGTATGACTGGTGGACCAACCCATTTCAGTCCATGCTTTCTGTCCTAGCATAACTTGAGTGACTTCATGCTTTCAGTGTGCCCACTTTCAATAAACTGACCAGCTTAGCTTACGTAACTGTCAGAGGGCAAGAGTCATTGCAGTTCACTTGTCATTCCTCATCTCCCCCAGCTGTGCATAAATCCATGGAAGTTAAAAGGAGATTTGGGGACTTTCTGTAGTTAATGTTAACGGGTTGTGATCTCCATTTCATACCTCTGACATCTCTGTGTACTTATTTTTATTCTTTTATATGTAGGGATGACAAACTCAGAAGCTGAAGTTGCCAATCGTAGGCATTCTGGTGACCAACTATGATATTGTGTAATGCAATTCTGTAGTGAATCTCCTTAAATTTTACACAAGATAGAGCTAAATGAGCTAAGAGAGATCTGTTAGAATTCTTTTACTTTTTCTCTCTCTCTATCTGTTTATTTGCCAGCTTAAACGCTTTAAAATCATCATTGTTGTTTCTTGAACCATAATCAAATTTCTTCGGTATTTGGGGGGTGGGGAACAGATTCCAGGGTCTGTCTCTTAGTTTTGTTTGTCCCAAAAGGTACAAGGCCATGAAAGGGTGACTAATTTCACCCAGTGAGTTCTGCATCCTCCCCCAGCTGACACCTGCAGCATCTCAAGCAGCACTGGACGCTTGTGTGTGTGTGATACTAAATCAAGGCCTTAATGCCATATAAGAGACATAAATATGTTATAGTAACTCAGAGTTAAAATATCCTAATAATTGCTGACATGTGTCCTTTGAACTGTCTTGAGGAAAAGTTCTAAGGTCAGAAATTTTATGGCACTTGATGCTCTTAAGGAGGCAAGGAGCATAATTTAATTAACTTTTAAGATGTGGACTGCTGTACTGTATCTCTTTTAAATTTGTCTGTATCCTCACTGCTGCTGAAAGGATCAATCCCACTCAACATCACTGAGTGCATTAGGCTTTAATAGCAATTTGGGCTGGGTCCAGTTATCATGACAAGTAATCTTTTCAAATAAAAATCATCTTAAAATTTGGAGTGTAGTCATATCTGTCTTTGAATAGATAGTGTTGCTATTTTTAATTAAGTTGGAACTATTTTATTTTTATTTAATTTCCACTTAAAACTATCAGTCATAACCAGAATGTACTGCATCCATTAACTGTCTGGCCTTTTATTTTCTAAAAGATCTGAAAACTCAATTAAGTTTTAATTAGTGTGTATAGTGCAGATTGTGGTGGGTGTGTTGTTAATCTTTTTTTTTTAAGATTGAAAATAAATCCACTCCAGCTTGCCTTATATAACCTCACACTTTTGAATATGAGCTGTGGAATATTGCTCTACAATTAAAATTTAAAAATCTCCATACTAAGTCTCCATCCTTGGGCTACATATGATTCAGAAAGTCCTGTGGGTTTTGCTGCTGGTTAGATGGAAAACTTTTCACCATAGTCTTGTTTAATATTCATCATATAAATTTTACTATTTAAACAAAGTGATTATTGAGACTTAGTTGGTGGTCAGAGTGAAGGATAACAAACATAGCATTTTTTTACATAACAATGTTAAAATAAGCAAGTTTGTTCAAGGCAAGATTTTCAAATAGCAGTTTAGTTTATTTGCTGTTTCTTGAAATAAACATTTTCTTCTCTAAAGAAGTATTTTCCATATTTTTTTAATAAACACTTAAGTTTCATCCTAAGCTTAACAATAAGGTCTCATTTGAGGATACCGATAGCTTTCAGTACTTCTAGTAAAAATTCTTCAGTATTGTCAGTTCCTGTAGTTAGAATTTTATTTAAAAATCCAGCTTATTTGCATGAATTGTAACTTTACCATTATAATTCAACTAGGAAGTATAAGTTGTGTAGGTAGGGTGTACATTTCTCCTTTTGGATCGAAGTTAGAACGGTTAAACAATTTCAAGTTCAAGTGTGTATAAGCTGAGCTGAACTGTAAGTGTAATCCTAGGGCCCGTCTGTTGCTGGTGGAGCAGCTTCTGCTCTCTGAAAGATGTGCAATGTAGTGGTTTATATTCACATATGGAGCATTATGGTTAGCTGCCTTGGGAATGTGTGCATCACTGGCTGGCTCAAAATATGGAGGTGTGGTGACCTTGTCACTGATGCACAGGAAAAAGTATTTTAAAAATCCTAACTACATGCATTTTTCAGTGGTATTTTGAGTCTTCCCCGCACAACCAACTCCCCCAGTTTATACACTTGTCATGATGTTCTGTGGAATATCTCTTTAGCCAGTTTGAGTCAGCTGTCCCAGTCGTGCTCTGTCCTGGCTTTTTGTGCACCTGCTCACTGGCAAAGTATGGGAAACTGAAAAGTCCTTGACTTAGGGTGAGCACTACGTAGCAACAACAAAAACATCACAGCATTGTCAACATTATTCTCATACTGAATTCAAAATACACTGTACCAGCTACTAAGAAGATAATTAACTCCATCTCAGCTGAAACCAGAGGGAGGCTGCTGACACTCAAAGGTTACTCAGAGTGTAGTCCCACGCTTCCCAAACAAGAAGAGTGGAGCAGTCTTGACATTATCCAGCGCCAGCCAGTGAACAGCCCCCTTTGCCAGACAGTCTGGTGGTCGTGAAGCAACTTCCTTTTAACTGTGGTGAAGATAAGGAATGTGTAAGGGAAATATCACACAATTCATATTTTTAACCAAGAACAATGTTAAGGACTTTCTGGGAAGGGACATGAACTCTCTGTGTATATCACAGTTTCTGTGCTGTTAATACTGTAGTTAGATTTTTGCATATTAGAGACACATCACGATTTTTATACATTATAAAAGCCTTAGAAATTGCTGCCAGAATGATAATGAGATGCTCAAAAGCATAACTTTAATCAGTACTCCCTAGAGACCCCAGTAGAGGTATCACAAGTTGAACACCTTTGTGAAAAAGCAAGAGTTGGGAAACAAGAAATGTTGTCTGTTCTGCTTTCCAAGGTGAGGGGGAGAAACCTTGCAGCACTAAAGCATTAAGGATGTCTCTTCTGGATTAATGAGCTACATAAACAATTTTAACAGTCTGCAGGGGAAAGGAAGCATGATTGTGTGATGGAACAGCCAAAAGAGGCTGAGAATTAACAGTATCAAGAGTGTTGGAGAAATACAGAGGAAATGGGTGAAGAAAAAGCTAATTAGACAAAAAGAAGAGAGGAATTAGAAGAAAATCACTGAAAGGGATAAAATAGTTCGGCCCAAATGAGCTAGAAAAAGATGCATTTTTATGTATATACATATGTTTAATAATGCTGGAAAACATATAGAAAACATTGAAATTGTATCATACCAAGAAGACTATAACATATGACATATTTAAATTAAGGTACTTGCTGAAAACAAGTGAAATAGTTTAAAAAATGAAGAGTGAATTTAAAATCTATGGGTTTTGGAAGGTCAACCATTTCCCAGTTTGTGAAAAGACCACAGAAGAGGTATTGCATCCAGACATTAAAATCCATTCTGAATTTTGCTAGTGGTATTTCAAAGCTACATATTTATATTTAGCAGTAAGAGAGGAATTGGCTGGTTCTTAGCTACCATCTCTATATTGGAACAAATGAAAGTTTATTGATATCTTGGAAGCTGTGTAGGGTTCGTGATGTAATAAGAGAGACACGTCTATGTTCATGGTGTAATAAGTAGAATATTGAGTAATCCGGCAGCTCAGTCTAATATTAGTTTACAGATTCACTGATTAAGGCTGGGAAGGGAAGAACAATGTTGCCATGGTGATGTCTATATGATAAAGCACAAGCAGAACTAGCTAGTGAATAATTGATACATGTCTAAGATTAGAAACGATCATTTGCAGCTTGTGCTTTGATGTTCATGCATGCTTTTTACTTTAAAAAAGCTCAGAGAAACACATTAGCACAGACTGTGACAGATTTTTGCATGAACTTCTAGGTAAAGCACCAATGACTTATGTGTGGAAGAGCACACGAATATAAAGTTACTGCTGTGCTAAGATTGAAAATTCAGGCGTAAGCCAAAAAGTTCCAAAATGGAAAGCTGTTAGTGTGGGATATATTTGGCCAGCCTGCAAGTATTACTATATTTCTTTAACACAGAAGACAAATAAATAAGAATGTTTATCATAAAATTCAGGGAGATAAGTTGTAACCTTCTGCCTATGTCCTTATCTCCTTCTGGGTTTAGTCATATAATTTTTTAATCTTTAGTTCAGAAGTAATTAAGTAAGATATCCCAGACCATCTTGAATTAAGGAACAGTAGTTTTAAGTCCTGATAAAGCTTAAAAACAAACCTTTTCAAAACAGATAAAAATCTGACTGCTGTTGCAAAGGTATCTGAGTAAAGTAATGGAAAGCATTTTTGTGGGATAAACCTCTAGATCTGCTTGAGCAAAGAACTGCAGGCACCATGCCTTTATAAACAGTTTTGCTTAATGAATGTGTGATTAAGTTTTATAATTGTATGATGGAAAACAACAAACATACACAATAGTTCTAAATACAGTCTATCTGCCCTGTAGCAAACATTACTTCTCATAAATTCCTTTTTTTGAACTCTCAGTAGCAAGAGCAATTTTTCCTTATTATACAGACCCTTGAAATAAATAAAATACTTGAAGTTGGCTTGTTTAGAACAATCCTGAGGCTGAGGGTTTTGTTTTCTCTGCTTGCAAGCTGAATGCAATTACTTAGGGGAAAAAAGAATGACCAGTATGGATTAATCCCTGTATAAATACTGCATGATTCATTTTTATTATTTTGTTCACTTTTTTGATGCCTCAAGTTTGCAGGGCATTTTATAGTACTCATTAAAGGAAACATCTGCATGTTCACTAGTGTAAGTTATAAGTTGGGTTATTCTATGGCTAAGTTATAAGCAGGTTGTGGCCACATACAAAAATGAGTCCAGTAGTTACTGTGAAATAGTGATGGCAATTGTCAGAGGATAGAATTGAGCGATTCTCTAAAGAATTATGGCAAATGTCAGTATAAGGTTCAATTTTAGTTCATTTTCTGCCTAGAATAAGTAAGGAGTAGCATACAGCACATAGCAAAACGTTTGGATTTGTACCACATGATGAGGCACTTGACTTCTGTCATTAACTTATGAAGCTGCACAGGCTTCCTGTGCTTTTTTCTGTTGAAAAATAGACAAATTGGCACTAGTGATTACAAAGGAATAAAGACATAAAAGCTAAAAGAAAAGGGAGAGGGTTTGAATTTCCTAAACATAGTATGGATAGAGGATCATTGAGGTACTTGATAGATATAAAAGTGATAAGCATTTTTTTTGTCAGCTGGTTTGTAGTATGCCTAAATATTCTTATTTTCCTCAGACAAATGTATTTAAAGATTGGGCTTTCAGACTAGAGTTTTGTTGCCTGTCCCAGAACTGAATCAAGTACACTGATGTTTTATGTATTGAATATTTTATACAGACCAGCCATGGTCTGTGTAGAAGAAACTATTCCAAACTTGTCTGCTTTTTGTACTTGTGTGCATACTTGCCTGCACAATGTTTTAAAAATGGGTTTATATAGAAAAGGAAAGAGGCTTTGTATCTGAAGCAGCAATCCCTGTAGATGTAATAATAATACTTTGTGTGGTCCTCTTCAAAAATATTTTGGTGCAGAATGGTTGTGTTTCCCTCTGCATTCTTCAGTCAATGTTATATTTGATATTTGAAGACATCCTTATTAATTGCAAAAAAAAAGATAGGATTTTCAAGTATGTTGAAGGTCTCAGATAAACATGTCATTGGGGAATATGAACTTGATAAATACACCTTTGAGAACAGACTGGTGAAGGTTACTTTTTGCAAGAAGTGAGTTCTAGCTCAGCAATTAAAATGGAAGTGAAAATTATACAGATCAAAAGCTAATAACTGTAATTATCCTCAAAAATGAAAAGCACTTATCTTTTAGCATGGCCCCATCATTAATGGGAGACTCTTCAGTGAATGGCAGCTGTTGTCTGGTCCTTGCCTTCGTGTTCATCCCTTTGAAATGGAAGTCTGAGGGCTGCAAAGGTTCCCCTCTGGGTATTGCAGTCAGCAGTTCCTCATGTGCTGCACCGAGCCGGGATCACGGTGTTGGCAGCAGAGGTGCACCTTGTGTGCCAGTCCCACACTGCCCTGTGAGGCACTGCTGAATGCAGCTGATGTGGGCTGGGTTTTGAGATCTACTGGTCAGTTGAAACTACATTTCAAAAATTACATTTCAAAATTTCACAATGAAGGAAAGCTGTGTAATTCCATCAATGCCACAGACACAGTTATTTTCCTTAATTAGCTCTTCAGAAGTTTCAAAGTAACATCTTGAAAAAAGTGGCAGCATTGAAGTCTGTCTGGTTTTGTGTGCACACCTCCAACAAGGCAAAGGGGGTATCTTCTTTTTAATAGATGAGCAAAGGGTTAGGTCTGTATTTCTGCTACCTGGTACTTGCTGTTTTTCTATTAGATATTTCCATAAAATTTTTTCCTATACCTTATTTCCCATATAGGTTGCTAGGCATCAATAAATGAATTCTGTATATGTTACTGTCTGTGCATACAGGGGAACATTATCACAGAAGTTGCATGCATTTGTTAATATTTATTTCCATTATTTCTTTATAAGTGGTGGTTTTGCTTGGTTTGGGTTATTTTTCAGAAAAGCAGATAGTACTGAGTATTGCAAACCACAGATATTCTCAAGTTTCTCTCTCAAAACGTGGAACTGTATCATGTAGTTTTCCCACCTTTTTATGATAGAGTGGTAGACATTTATCAAAGACTTCACTGTCAGAGACAAACAGGTCTGGATCTTCTGAGCATGGTGGAGAGAAGCAACACAGTAAGGACTCACTATTAATTATTTTGAGGAAAGATTGTTTAGTCAAGATACATGTTCATCTCGTTCTGTTGGTGTAAATTTCAAATAAGGTATCGTCTGCTTTATTCTGAAGCATGATTAATAGTGCAAAATATTACAACAAAAAAAGCAATACTGATTGCAAATATAAAGGCATCCTTACAGATACTTTCTGAATTGTTTAATTTTTTCTGAATGAAGTAATTTAAAAAAATTACAACTGAATGTCTCTTTTAAATTTATCTAATTTTTTTTGAAATCTTTATGATCTGATTCTTAATTTAATTTTTGAGATTGCCATAGGCATGACATCTAGAAAGTGCTCACTAAAAGTATTATTTAGAGCACTCATATTATCAAGTCTAGGCCCCTGGAGTTTGGTTTTGTATTTCTTTTTTTGTCTTGTTTTTGGCTTTAAGTATTTTTATAAGTAAGTGGGCTGTAAACTGATTGGTATTACAACTAAAAGTGACTTACATGCTATTTTGGTTAGTCTTGCTTCTTAATTATTCACTCTGAAGGAGTGTACTTTAAGTGTAAAGACATAACAGATGTATACATCAATTCTAAGTCAAGGGGAGGCCTTGTTTGGTTGTTATTTATATTTATTATTCAATTTCTGCTCTTCTCTGTCAAAAATGCTAGAGTTACTTGAGATGGAAAAAGAAAAAAGTAATGCTGTACTAAAGAATTTGCCTATTAGTTAGACAAAGGAAATTTAAACTAAAGAGATGGCTAATTTTATGACATGAAGTGAAAGTACTGGCTGAAGTGGGTGTTTTGTTTCTTTTCTTAAACTACTTAAGCTGCTGACAAAATATTTGCAGATCATGAAAGGGTCTCTGTTAAATAGGTTTATGTTCTACACTTTTTGGTACCCATCTTCCAAGTTGTTCTTCATGCTTGTGCTTCCAAGTAAAGCTGAAAAAGTTCAGGTCTTAATCTTGTTCAGGATGTTGTACAGACTGTGAAAGAGTTTCATCCAGAGTTTATTTACTGAAAGTTGCATGACCCATTGTCTGGGTCACTTAAGTTTTTTCCATATCTGATTAATCAAAACAGCGCGGGGAGGAAGTTCAGAAAAAGGAAAGTAATTTAATGAAATGCCATTTTAGACATTGAATTTAATTAAAACTAGCAAAACAAAAGTAGTGGTTCCTATATGGATACTATTGCTGCCAGACACATCAAAGAAGACTAGTAAAATAAAGATCAGATTTTTTCTCCAATTAAATATCTGAATTTTTTAATAAGGGGATTAGTTTTCATTTTTTTTATTCAACTGGACCTTCACTCTTGCTGTAGTCACCAAAGCAGCACCTCATGACCATTAGAGATGCTTGCAGTTGGAGGCGTCTCTAATGTCACATGCAGAAAATTCCTTCCCTTTTGAGCAGTTAAGTGCTTTCTTTTTATTGCTCTGAGTCCCAAAGAGGCCATGGGTTATGTGACCACTTTCACCAGGAGGAAATGAGGCCTGATGCTGGAAAATCAGATTCTGTCATCCTGCATTCTTCTCTGTCCCACTAGCTCTCTTGTGTTGGCTGTGCTTAAGTTCTCCCAATGAAAGTTAATGTGAAATAGAAGGAGTGTTGGGTTGGTTTTGGTTTTGGTTTTGGTGGGGGTTTTTTGTGGTTTGTTTAATCCTCTACCATAGACATTAGGACCCTGTTGGAATACTATCTGATTTGTCTGAACTCTTTGACAAATGCAAGTTATTCAAGACTGACAGGCTTGTATCTAGAAGTGTATCTAGAACTGTTTGGTTTTGAAATGTTCTCTTATGAAATAGTCATGAGAGTTTAAAACTAGAATGGGATGGCATTTATTGATGCTAACTCTCAAAGTATTCATCAGTGTGGAGCTCTCCAGAGAGCTGGCTTGGAGCTGTCAGTGACCACAGTGAGGGACAATAATCCAGGTACTGCCACCCTGCTGGCAGTCAAGGTTGATCCTAGCCTTCCCTTAGCAATTTTTCATAGTTGAGGTGTTTATTTTTATTACTCTATCTTCTTTTCTATCAGTGAATTAGGTAAATGTTTTTAGGACCACAGAATGCTTTAGAGCAAACTGCCTTTGCTAATAGCAGTCAGGTCATACAGGTATACAGTCTATTAGTAAGGTTTCTCACTAATTAGGTCAATGTTAAAGAAGCACATTATCTTATGTATAATTGGTAAGAAACAGTCTGCCAAGTTGAGCTCTAGAGACTGGGTAATAACACATCAGAGAGTTGTGCCTTCCTGCTGGTGTGTTTATCAATCTGTTTCACAGCATGAATGATGCATCTCAGCTCTTCATTGAGTGTATTTACTAAATGAGTAGTTCTTCCTAAATAAGCATTTACTTACTGAGTGAAGCAACATGGTTACCTGAGAAGGCTCCTTTGTAAGAGACAGTGTGTTGGGGTGAGAGCTGGAGCATAAATGAAGAGCAGTACCAGTTGTCTGTGGGAGCATGAAGGGAAAGCACAACTGCTGGAGCTGCATGTGCAGTGTGAGCAGGACCAGCAGAAATGCTCACGCTGCCTTTCGGAGCTTTTTGCACCAATTCAGAGCTGCAGGCTGCCTGGGCCTGCCAGGCCAAACCAAACACTCAGAAGAGCAGCTGTTTGGGTGGATGTGGGCAAGTGATAGAGCTCTGCTCCTTCCAGCCTCCAGACCAAAGGCTTTGCCTTGTGTAGCTGAAGCAAGCACAGATGTTCCTGGTGTGGCATTGCACTCCATGGGCTGGCCAAGTGCATCCCTGCTGCTCAGAAGATGTGCTTCTGCCCTCTGTATCAAATACTTTAAAAAATGAAAAATACAGCTTCTATATGAATAAAAGTGGTCAACATCGCCAGCTAAGCTTATTGTCTCTGTGGTACATAATCAATTCCTGGCCAAATAGAGAAAGACTGAATTTGTGGAGGGTGGGAAAATCATTAACTGGAACAATTTTTTTATGAACACAAAAGTGATACTAGTTTGTGTACCCAAATAGTTTTGGGTAGTTTTGTGGGGGTTTTAATTTGGGGCTTTCTTCATACACTACTGTTTCAACTACTGGTTTCATTGATTCTTTCACAGAATGTTTATTTATAAATCTTCAAAATAATGTATTATATCCTGTAATTATGCCTATTGTTAACCAGCACAAGCTTAGTAAATTAAATTAATAGTTAATTTTATTCCTAAAATTGTCAACAGTATTTTTAATGTTTGCCTTCACTTTTAAGAAAATTTAACATCTTGACACAAAGATACTGGTACTGAAACTTTCTCTGTAAGTATTCAACATATTCAGCTATTTAACCAGGAACATTTTTTTAAATTTTATTGTAAGTGAAGCACTTTATTGTAAGTGAAGATTTTTTTCAGCATTCAGTGGAAAGAGAAGATTAGTACAAGAATAGCGAAGTATTTACACGATCTTTTGCAGGGATTAACGTGTTCTCTGCATGAATTATTTCACTTAAGAATCATTATCATATTATGATCTCAGAAGTAATTACCACTCTGAGTGAGAAATCGTTTGGCTGCTTTTGATTTCTTCTTCTATGTTGTTTGTTGCCTTCTTAGAAAGTTACATTTCTCATGAAGAAAAGTGATATTTCCCCTTGCACTTCCCATTCCTTTCTCTCTTTTTCTTTTTTCTCTTCCACGTTTAGTTGCAAAATGTGACTGGTGCAGTTGCTGTTTTGGACCCCACCCTTGGGGTTGCTAAGCTGAGGAACGTGGTTGCATAAGTAACCTGTTCCTGAACAGGCTACTGCAGCCCTAGTCAGCTACCTAATGACAGCCAAATCCTAAAGGAAGTAACTCCTACCATTTACTGTTTGGATCCAGACCTTTTAAACATGGAAAAAATGAAGCATTCAATTTGTTTTAAAATAACAGAACAGATAAAGAGAAAGGAATCTACCAGCAGAAACTAGTATAAAGCAAGAATATAAATTCCTGAAAATAACTGTGAGAATAGTAACTCCTGAAAATGGAAAATGCAAGTGCTCTGTTGTGGTTTTTCTTTCAGTTTTGAGGTTTGGGGATGTGGATTCAGTTTGGGTCCACTTCTGGCTTCTTGGACTGGTTAGTCAGTGACCTCAAATGAACCGCATGGATTTTGTGAGGTAGTTTCAAGTTTGTTCTGTGCAATAAATATTTGGCTCTAATAATCCAGATCTTGACATTCCAAATCAAACTGATTTCTCCATCCCAGTTAAGTGGTATAATATAAATTACCCAAATTAGAAGCATGTGTGCAAATATTTGAAATAGGGTAGTAATGCTTTCTGACAAATAGTACCACAGATTTGTTTGGTAAAACTTTTGTATGCATTTCTGCATGTTCTGGAGATTGTTATCAAGCACTGTTTATTAACACCATCTTAAAATCAATAAACATTGAAATATTAGGAGATAATAATGTGAAGCTGCACATGGGAAAGAAAAGAAGCAGAGAAGAGAGCCTGGAAGGGTGGTGAGACAGTGGGTATGAATTTCAGGTGAGCAGACAGGATGCTGTGAAAACAAAACTAAGGAGATACAGAACTGTAGAGAGGTTAAAGGTGTGAACTTAAGAGGCAGTGAAAGGAGCAGGTTTGCAATAGCTGATGTCATTTTTGAGAATAAATTTTCCCTGTCATTAAGATCAGTGAAGAAAAGCTCTTTTGTTGTTTGTTTGGGTTCTGGCCAGTGTTGGCTTAGCCGTAGGGAGATAAGGTAGGCAGTTACTCAACCGCTCGGCTGCTGGAAGCAGACAGACTGCTCCATGAGATCTGCTTGTGTCCTGCCTGCCCTTTGCTTGTGGCTCTTCTTCAGAGGTGGTTCAAGGACTGTGGGATGGCCGGGCAGCAGGTCTTTGCCTCTTGCTGCACAGCCAGGCATAGGCTGCTTTCCCCTGTTGTCACACACTGAGGGGCCAGAAAGCACCAGGCAGCCCCAGTCACCACCCTGGGTGGTTTTTCTCAGACACCCATACCGCCCCAGCTCCATGGGAGCACACCGCTTCTTCATCTCAGCCCTCCTGCTTCCTCCTTCCTCTTCCTCTCTGCTCCCCACCACAAGTTCACATCTGCCTCTGCAAAGCTTTGAGCCGGCTTTGCGAAGCAGCTGCCAGGCTCGCTGGGCTAAGGGCCTTTGCTTCTGGAAATTACACCATCTGGCTGTGCACAGTGCATGGAGCTTATATTTAGATCACCTTGTATCTGGCATCTGGACTTTATTCTGTGTGCTTGATGAGAACCTGATTGGAGCACTTTCTTTTGTGGATGATATTCTGCATAATATAAGCGCTGCTCGTTCTCAGTAGCCATGGTGAATAATGTTACATAAAAAGAGATGTTCTTCTGTTGTTTCTGTTGGTGAGAACTGCATGCAAGGTGCCATTTATTCTTGGTGTTTGTCAGAAATATCAGACACACACAGGGCTTGCAAAGAACATTTTGCCCTTGAAGTTAGATCAGTTATAAATATCTGCAAAGATGGGCTAATGCATGACAGATCCAGCAATACTGAGTAATCTGATATTAAACTATGTTGTGGTATATAGCTGAAGAATTTATGCATAGAACTTGGTTGCATAGTAGGTTTCTCTTTGCTTTTCATGTATCTTTTTCTGTGAAGGAATCTTTGTCATAGCTTCAGGATCCAACAACTGACTTTTATAGTAAGAGTGCAAAAGGTACTATGCTGCCTGAGGGCCAACAGAGGGTGCTGGAGTGATGCAGCTCTCGCCTTCACTCATTTTTGTTGCTTCTGGAGAACAAGGCACATTTTGACAAACTTCTTATTTGGCATGTCTTACTGTATAGCTATGAAGTTAGTGCATTTTTTGTACATTTAGTATCATAATTTTGATACTCCTAAAGATTATTACATGTTATGAAGGTTATTTCAGGAATACACATTTAGCACATTAATATTTACAAGAGCAATGTGTACCTACTTAGGGCGTTTCAAAATTTTCTTTACTAGTAACAAAGACACAAATAAAAATTCTCGTTTTTCAGAAGAAAAAGTTGAGCACAGTGGAACTATCAATTATTTCTGTGACTTATGCACATATATTATTGTATACAATATATACTATATATTATATACTAATATAATATATACTATAATGCATATTATATAATGAGGCTGATGTAGCAAAACACAGATCTATGAAGGTCATGGTTTGATGCAAACAATACCTGGGTAGAAATAGCATACTTACAATGGAATTGTTCAAGGGGGAATGAATAAAAAATTAGCATATGACAAATCATTGTGCAATACTTCACAGTTAAATGAATTATTTCCATACTGTACTTTAGTTCAGGTTCCTCATTTTTATCCTTGTTCTGGTTTTCCTCAGTTTGTAGAGGAGACTGTGCCCTCTGTATACTGACTGAAAAGGTGGTGTGTCTGCAAAGGGTTGTAATGTTTAGCTTGAGACTGCTTGTTTCAAGTTGTCCCTGTTCTTTGAAGTAATGTCCATGAAAGTCAGTAATTACACTGTATTACACAGTGTCTGGTATGGAAAGCTCTTCCTCCTTCTCCTCCTGACCATTCTCCTCCCCCAGAGCACAGGATAATGGCTTCAGGTTACCAGAGACTGAAAAGTGCATTTTGTCACAGGGATATACAAAAGTAGGTGATTGCTTTTAACCTGCAGTCTCTCCTTACTTCACAGATGTGATGTATGATGCCTAAATCTGCTCTCTTGTACTGACAATGACAACCTAAAGTATTCCATGCCACTGGGATTTCCTTTTATGATTTTAAAACTTGAGAACCCATTTTTGTCCAAAATTCTTGTATGTCTCTGACAGCATCTCACAGGAGATGAAAATAGGGTGGTTTCAGTAACCTGTCAGACCTACTGTCTGTCATTTCTTACATTACAACACCAAAAAGCATCTGGAAAATGGAGCCTTATCTTTAATATGCATCTGGAGTATAACTTAGAAAAAAATACTCAAAACTGCAGAAATTTTGAAGGAGCAGATCTGTGACTGCCCTGTCTCTCTCTGACTTTACTCAGATGCCACAGCTAGATACTCTTAACATTCAGGAAACCTGACAAACATGACAGAAGAGAATTATTCAGACTTACAGTAGTGCTACTTTAAGTGTGGACAGAGGTATTGTATTTTTATAGACATCATCTGCAAAGGGCTATCCAGAAGGATAAAGGCACCACACAGAGAAATCAGGATGTATAACTCCTTTAATAATTCATGCTGAAGTGCCAAGGGTGGTTCCTGTTGTCAGGGGAAGGGTGGGGAAAGGAGACAGGTTGTAAAACACCCCCTTATGAGATAGGTGACTACTCATTATCATTTGTTAATATCAGCTCAGTAGATCTTTTAATTACATGCTCTGTCAAACATTTCATGGAGCTGAACAAGTCAAGGGGGAGAGTCCTGTTTGCTGCCATGGATCTGGAGTATTCAGGTGGAGATACACTGTTCAACAGGCTGCTCTGACAGCACTGTGGCTGGCCAGACAAGTGTGTCTCTGTCCTTGGAGGTATTCAGTGCTTTGGCTGGACGAGGCCCTGTGTAACTGCACTTCATGTTCAAGTTAGCAAACGAGGTGATGTACATAGCATCATCGTTTCTTGAGCTCGCAGAGAATATTCAAACTGCCTTCACAGTAACAAGACTCTACTTGGACTTGGTAATTCAGCATGATGGGCCTCTGGGCATACCCGTCATGGGACAGCGCTCTCCCTCCAAAGTGTGGGATCTGCATCTGCTGCCAGTGCTTTTGCAGGTAGTAGTCTTCAGAGCCTTTTGGCAGCCAAATGCCTGTATTTGCACCAAACAGGAGTATAATGTTTCCTGTTGTAATAGGGACCTTGCAGCTGTACCCAAATAGATACCAAAGTACATTTCTACTTCCCACACTTTTTTTCCCCCATAGGCACCATTTTGTTTACTTCTGCATAAGGAATTACAGCATAACTCAATTTTTGCTGTTGCTTATAGCTTCTGACCAAAAATCTACAAAAAAAAAGTCAAGTGTCAAGTCTAGTTTATAGTTCATATTGTCAGTGTAAAGACAAGTTGTAATTTAAAAAATTTACAACATTTGTATATAAATTTTTCTCGCTTGTTTTATGTCTTTATCCAAGAACATAAATCCTGTTAAGAAAGCATGCAGTAGTTCTTTTAATGGCATCTGTTATGAAATGTTTGGTAGATAAATACAAATCTTAACATCACATTTTATGACATGGATTTGTTTTAAACCTTTTGTTTAATCTGGGAGCAGTAATATTTCACACTGTCCAGGTGACTGAGGGTTGGCTGTTATTTTCCCTAGGTTGTTGTGATGGCTCACAAAGCAAAACAGTGATCTCCAGGAAGCAAGCAAGATACATCCAGACTGCTTGCAGTTAACCCATCTCTGCCTGAACCAGAAAACTATTTATGAAAATTACATAGCAGAATTAAAGCATTAAGAAAGATCACTGCTGGAAACTGTTGCTTCAGGGAAAGGTAAGACTTTGCATTAATTATGTAGTCATAATGGATTTACATGAGATTTTTCTGGTAAGACTGATAATAAATTCTAGGTATTAATGCATTTCTTTATTGAATAAATTTGGCAACTATTCTAAAATTTTTAATAAATAGTTAAAAGTCTTTTGCATAGGTGTGAAGAATGTAAAACATGCAGATTGGTATTTGGAAGCTCATGTATATGTGGTTCTCAAAAAAAAAAGATTGTGAGCATAAATTTAAATATTTGGCAATGACAAGTTTTGGATTCTTATGGCCTGACTTTAAAAATGAATTTAAAGTAATATTAAGACTACCACGTGTGACATGAGACTGTGCATACTTTACTACAGATATTTGTAGAATCTTTGTCTTAATGTTGTTGAAAACTGGCAAGCCATCACCAGGAGCTGAAGAAACTTATGGCTTTTAACGAGTCTGATGCAGTGCAAGTGTTTAGTTAAAGCCTTCCTGGGGCTGAAATTCCTTATAGCAAAGAGTTGGCTATATTTGGTTTTGGAAATGCTGATACGTTGCTGGAAAAGAGATGAACAAGCATTTTGCACATGTACTAATTAAAGGATATAAAATAGCTGCAATTGCTGCCATGCATTTATATATCAAGGAGCCAGGGGAAAAATACACAGCAACATGAGTACATCAGTGTCCTCTTGAACAAAACAAAGCCTTTCTTTTCCTACTAGAAAGAAGGTTGTATTGGTTTTAAGCTACTGTTAGGCTGTATTTAGTCCTTCTGTCATAAATCTTGGAGACAATTAATTTTGCTGTGTAATCGGCTATCAGCCACATCAGATGACCTTGTTAGCAGAATTTCTCCTGGCGTGCTGGCTTCTACAGTGCTCCCAATTCTACTCCAGTGGGGGGTGAAATATTTTCTTTTGCTCTTAAAGAGCAGTACTGTAAAGACCCTTGACAGGGTCACAGCCTTTTCAATGGAATAGTTACGTTATTTTCTTTGTTGATTGCTTAAATACAGATATTTCTGTTTCAGCTTTCCTAGATTTTTGGATTATGGTTTTCAGCGCATTGGGACAATTATTATACAGCCATTTATTATTTGGTTCTTATTTTATTTTGATGTAGTGTGGTTTTTATCCAAGACAGTGCAAATCAAAGCAAGTAAAAGGATGCATTTATGCTGTAGAGCACTGAGATCTGTAAATGTGTGATATGTGTTCTGGGCCTTTATGATCACTGTGAAGATGGTTATTTTCATTGCCTAGAGATAAACTGTTCTGTACACCAGTGATGTGTATCTTACAGCTGACATGAAAAGAGCTCCCTTTGGCCCAGGCTGTAAGTTTGCTTTGGCTAGAGGTGGGGCTTGGGACACATCTTCACAGCAGCATGTCCAGTTTCAACCTGGTGCATTGTTGGAACAATAGGAAATTCCCATGACAATCTCAGAAGGGTGTAAGGGAGATGTATACCTCTTGTAGAGCAGTGCAGCCCCAGGAGTCCAGGGCACGATCCCCAGTGCTCCAGGCAGGAGATTGAGCACGTATCATTGCACCACGTGAGCCAGGAGGGAGTGACTGCCTGGTGACTCCAGTCTGGAAAAGTACAGCTGTTGGAATAACAGCCTGGTGAGCTGGGAAATGCAGGAGCTGTTTCCTAGACTACCTTGCGACTGTAATTCTAAAACCTCCAGGTTGAAGCAAGCTCAGAAAATACTAGATCTGGCCACTTCAGGATTGGCTTACCTGTTTTACTGTGCCTTCAGAGAACTGGTTATACTTATGTTTCTCCTTCATGAAGCAGTTTGAGAAGATATCCCCTCTCAGCAGTTAAGCTAATGGCTTCTGAGTGGAAATGGTATCTCATGGCAGCAGGCTTCCCACTCCAATGAATACAAATTTGGCATGTTAGCAGGTGTCTTGTAAGTGTCCTTGAACTCAGAGAAGGAACTATGTGAATATGCTAACGTATTTGTGGGCTTTTATTTTCTAAAGGGAGATGAGGCCAAATGGCATATAGAGCTATTGTGAAATTTAGAAAAACTCCCAGGGAACTGAGGAGCTGATCTAGTTCCATTTAAGTAGAGCAGTGTTGTTTTTTAATCACACTGGTTGCATGTCAGAAAAATTAGCAGTACTGAAGTCTGATGAATATGTGACCTATTATCTTCCCACAGATCTCTCAGGTTTTGGAGGGTGACAGTGCTGGCCTCAACAAGAGAGTGCTAGAGAGAAGGGAGATAATATCTGTTGCTACTCATAAATACAACTGCCTCTTTTTCCCTTATTTATTTTAATACTTCACTGTAAATTTATGCTATTTGTTTTATTTGATCTGATGATATTTTAATAGTATATCTGTCGAGCTGTAGATTGAACTTAATTAGTTCTGTGCCTTTGTCTTTTAGAAGTAACAAATGAAAACTGTGTATTTAGACCCAGAAAGGCATGTGACAAGCTATCTGGCAGTAATCTAGGAATGCAATTAATTGTGTTTAATTATGCACTTTGTTTGCTAGGCTAGAGTTTTTAAATTTTGCAAGGTAGAGACTTCACAGGACATAAAAGTTCAACCATTTTATTTTTTTTTTTTTACTACTTTGGCTTCATTTGTCAGAGTTTTAAAAACTCCTTAATTTCTTCACTCAATTATTTGTGAAGCCTGTGTTACCTAGGAAGGTCCTGATTTTTACTTAAGTTCTGAAAGCAAGCATCACTTTACTGAGTGAAAGAAAAGTGCAGATCCCAGCAGCTGTAGGTTCAGGAAGTTGTTCTCCATTTTGATTTCCCTTCTTGGAAGGCCTGGCTCTGTGGAAGATCCAATTCTCTAACTGCCTAAATAATGTACATATATACATGGGTTACAGTACTTCACAAACTGGAGAATGAGATATTTAAACAGGTCTGAATAATACAAGAAAATAAATTACAGCTAAGTGCCTAAGAATTGAGATGGAACACAAACATAGCAGTAGTTAAAAAAAAAAAAAAAAAAAAACAAGAGAAAAAGCCCCAGAGAATGAAGAACTAAAAATAGACTTGTTTTGTTATTTTTAGGCATTCCTGCTGGTTGCATAGAAATCACTGAACTTAAAAGGTCATGCTACCAATGCTCAGTACCTCTCAAGCATTCATTTTAATCTAGTGCAGAGATCCAAATGAAGACTGACGCTTGGAATTTGAGGGAGGCAATATAATTTTTTCCTAATTAGATATGTCAGTGTTCTAGCTTGAAATCTGTTCTGGGAAACGTATCAGCATCATGCATCATGTTGAAGCCAACAGTATTGATGATGACCTGAATCAGGTGACATTTTACAGCTGATAAGCATTATTAATATTGCCTAAGAGTGGATTTTGATTTTCCTTTCATGTTACATAACTGTAATAGTTCAGGAAAGGAGTTTATCAATATTAATTCCAGAAGAATACTTAAGAATCTCTATAGCTATAAAATGTGTGAGTGCTTAAGTAATTTCGGTTTTGCTTTAGCTTTCTGGTTTCTTAAAAATGGGGGTAGGTGGGGAATGAATAAAAGAAAATATTTTTCTTTAAGAGTGTGTCTAGCATCAAAGACAACACAAATAGGCAGCAATTCTTATTGCAACAGCAAATACTGAAAAAAAAAAAATCCTCACTAGATGAACTACAAAATCACAGACAGTATGCTGTTATTTCCAAAGTAAATATTTTACCAAATAGGTTTTTGATACAAGGAACAAGATGTGCAAGGAACAGGATGTGATACATATCCAGTACAACATTTTAAACACATTTTAAACATCCTGGCTTTTCCTTTGGTTCTATTTAAATAAAGCTTAAATGGTTCCACTCAATGTTGTTTTGCTTTGAATAAAACAGACATTTTACCCATGTAGGTGGCTTATTTGGGGGCTTTTTTAAGAGTAAGCAATTTTTTCTCATACATATAGCAGAATAAGAAAAAGGGTTTTATCCTCCATTTCCCCCTACAGAGAGATGAGCTAAAAAGTCCAAAGGTACAGATATACTCCTTCTTCTTTCAGTGCTGATGTGCTATTTTGGAATATGTGCTGACCTACTTTCTGTGCTTCCAGAAAGCAAGCTGAAAAATTTTCGCTTAGGCTGCAGACTTGGATTTATTTTTCAGTGTATTTTTGTACATACTTTCACACAGATATGCACACACACACATTGATAATGTGGGGGTTGATGTACAATAGCAAATCAAGATTGCCAATTTTGGTACAATTTCAAACTGCTAGCAGCAGAAATCTGCTGCTAGACACCTTCCTTAAAAGGATTTGACAGGAGAATATTTTCAACCTAGTGATGCCATTATTTAGAATTACATCATAAGACAGAAAGTTTTCAGTTCCCAACTTCAAATAAATTTGATACCTAAACAGAATAGTCCAAAATTGCAGTGAAAAATGCTGTAAGAATCTCACATTCTATTTTTTACTGTTTCTTCAACATTTTCTTGACATTGGAAGATAAAATCCCTTTGAATTGTTTACTTTCACTCCATTCATCTTTTTATACAGCACTCTGACCAACAAAGAAAGTTCTGCTCATTGGTTTGCCATTCCCAATTAAAATAATGATACATAAAGCTTTGGAATTGTATGAACAAATTAAGAGAAAGTAAGTCATGAGAGATGAAGCCCTGCTCCATCCTCTGCTTAGGGCTGAAAAAATTTATCTGTCTTGGCAACTCTGTGCTCACTCCTGAGCTTTCCCCACCAGAGTAGCTCTGCTGGTGGAAGAAAATTCTTTTTTAGTGTATTGTAATTCACTCGCAATTTCTGTAGTGCAGAAGGTCTTGGTGTGGCACTCCTCTCACCTAACCTGTGTGAGAATTCAAAGGGTAAGCATCTGTAAGTCTCAGTAAAGGGCTGCAGTTAAGGAGGAAAGACAATTTCCCCTCTCCTCAGGTAGAGGAGATGAATTCTGCCTTGCAGAGGTGCATCCCTGTGTCTCAGTCAGATGGGGTTTAGACTTTGGCAACTTCATCTCTGAATATGTGCAGCTAGGTGGGGGACATGCAGTCTCCTTTCTCTGTACACACCACAGTATCCTGATGTTCTGCAGGGAAAGGCAAGACAGTGTAAATGAGGCCTCAGAATATCATGAGTGGTAGGTCTGAATCTTCCTGTGACTGACAGGCATCTTACTTCTCTGGAAAGTAATATGGCCTCCTAAAGCTAGCTGTGGATATGTTGTATGTTTCTAAGACATTTGAATTGCTACTTCTCTTCTTTAAATTTATCTTGTATACCTTAAAGACTATATGCAGTAGTTTAAAAAAAAAAAAATCTTTCAAATCTTCTCTTATGGTTGATAATTGAGATGATTTTTGGCTCGGTGGGAGAGTGAAGAATTCTACAGTTTCATAGCTTTTTCATACTGCTGTTTCCAAGCATTTGGATGATTGTAAAATTTTCACTTGGTAAATATCCTCAGCAGCTCTACTATTTTTCAGGGGGTCTAAAATTGGTGAGATATTAGTTAATAATTAAGTTAGATCAGTATTACAGGCTGATAGTCATATGTGAATTGCCTAGTTTAGTGCTCATGGTAGAACAAAACATATTCTTAATGCTGTTACATGGAAGGTAACTGGGCAGTATTTGTATTTGTAATAGGTTTTTGTAAAAAACCTATTACAAATACAAATACAAAAAAATTTGTAATTTTGTATTTGTAATAGGTTACAAATACAAAACTGTTCAGGGTTGTAACTTGAAGGAAAGCCAAGGGGCAATTTAAGAAGCTTCTTCAGCTTAGCTGCTAGTGTGATGCTACAACAGGATGGTACCAAAATACTGCATCTAGTGCCTTAATATTCTGACCTAACAAAGAGGTATAAATAAGGGAGAGAGTTGAAAAAGGAGGCCTGTGGGATTTTTGGAGGTTTGGAGAAGAAAAAAAAACAAAGGAAAAACTTTTATGTTGTGAGGCTTCAAGAGGTCAGTTGTGTAAATTTTTAGAACAGAATTTTGCACAATGAGTTAATCATCATCTACAAATTCTTGTGTTTTAAAAACCTATCTCAAAGCAGGGAATTTCTAAGCCTAATAAATGAAGGCACCTGAATGTTGAACTAGCTTCATACAAGCCAAATTTTTCTCAAAAGAGGAAATATCAACATTGAAATAGATGAGTTGTAGCATCTTCTGCCATAGAAGGAGGGATAATGCTATGATTGTGGGACAGGCACTCCCAAAAGCTAACTTTACCTTTGCCACTTTTCAGTATATTTAGTGGTGAAGCAAAGTTTATTCCCAGCCCTAAATCAATGGCTCTATCCATGGACTGTAAAACAGGTATGGAAGAATAGGCTCTCAGGCTGAAATTAGGCTTAGTGATCTAGCTCATATGAGTCCCCAGAACCTTCCAAAAGCCCATCCTTAGCTAGCAGGAAAAGCTCTGCAGCCTTCTGTATGCAGTTGGTCAGACCCTTGTTTACACTGATCTCTTGGGTTTTGTGGGCCTGTGCTGTATTCTTCCCCACGAAAGATGTGTCCTGCTTCTTAGACTAGACAAACATTTCTGGAAACCTCATTTCTGCTGAACTGTGATCTGAGCTTCACCCACTTCTCCATGTGCTTCCAATCTGTGTAGGACCCAAGGGAATCTCAGGTTATTTAGGTCCCTTTGGACCCCTTATTATTTTTCACCCTCCCCAAAATTATTTGTTACATTTGCACACTATGTTAAAAGAGCTTTTCCCCTAATACTTGCTGTTTGGAGTCAAGACTTGGAAAGATAGCCCCCAAATAATTCTCTCCACCTAAGAAAGATAGAAATTGTATGACCAGCAGTGCAAAGTGCCATGTCTGACCCTTGCTCTGGTACTTTTTCACTTCCATACCTGTGATATGTTCTCAATGCAGAATCACTTAGCTAAATTCATAGTGCTAACATGACAGTGGTGTCTGAACTATAGAAAGGTAAGGGTAGTGATTCCTAACACAAACTGATTGAAGGATTTACTTTACTGATACATGTCTCCCTGAAAAGAATTAATTTCTACAGTATCAGGACTTTTTATTGGATGTTTGCATAATTGCAGAAGGCTTCAATAATGTGTTTGCCTATTCTAGAAACTGGTGACAACTTCCCAGAGATAAGCCAAACTGTGGTGTTCTGTGCTATCATAGACATTAGTTCTTCAATTTCCTCTTGAAACTAATCCAAAATGTCAGGAAATTTTGTTTATTCAAACTATACGTTTGAGTATCTTTGAATCTGGATTAATTTCAGGGTTTTCCTCCTGAGTCTGAAAGCCCTTAATTAATTAGCCAACAGTCCAGCTGAAAAATGTATTGCTCCTTGATATTTGGCCACCCATCTTTATTTCAGGGCTATAAAGCCTGGAGCTGAACTTGGAAGAAGCGTGAAGATGGTGGTGTTTCATGCACCTCCCTGGACTGTGGAATGAATTGCTGTAAAAGTTCAGTGGGAGTCTCACTAAGTTTTGGGAGTGTTTCAGGGTTCATCTCTCTTGGCAAGCTTTTTTGTCTCTAACTAAGCTCTTAATTAACTTTAGGTGAAATAAATTCACTGTGTCTGGAACCCTGCATAAAGATAACGGTAGAAGACATTAAGGAGTGAAGACTGTTTCCTTTTCTTGACAGACCTGATACTTGTGTGGATTAAATGTTCACAGTCAGTGGGCAAACTGAGTTTTGAGTTGTCTCAAAATTTGTGCTTGCTGCAGGGAGTGTCTGACCTGAACTAGGTTATTGCACGTTTCATTTTACACTAATTCTGTGTTTTTCTCTGTTGTTTTCATTCATGTTACTACTCAAAATAGGGTTGTGCTGTCTTAGTTTGAAATTTACCAGTTGCACAGCTGACATTCAGAAAAGTAACTCTCCTTTTCTGTTGTGTTGTTGCAAGTGTCTGATTTCCATGGTGTGCAATAGTTTGTGTGTATGTATATCTGTGTATTTGGTGTTTATCTGGCAAGCCCTGGGCCACCTTGAGCAGCACAACCCCTAAGGGAGCCTCTGCTCAGCACGTGATCTCTCTTTCATTTTGACTGTATTTAGGGGGCTTGCAAAGGGGACACAACTCCCCTCTTCTGCTAATACTGTTTTGAATGCAGTCACTGTTATTCTTGCAAATTAATTGTCAAATTAGTCTAAATTGTATTTATCTCAGGCCTGTACAGAGTCACAAATAATCCCATCCAAATTTTAAAATGTTTTTCTGTTTGTATTAATTGAAACTGTGTCCACTGGGTCTTAATATGAATGTTAATGGAGAAATTGAATAATCAACATACATATGTAAGGCTTTACTAGACGTGTTAAATATCTATATATTTATATTTAGAATGCACAGGCACACTGTCTTAAATCTATTTTAAGTATATTTATATAGCCTGTATTGTCATACAGGCTATATAAATTGAGTAATATTTATGGCAGGGTAATAGACTATAATATTTTCCAGTCCTGTCTAGGAATAATATTTCAGTCATTATTTGGAAGCCATTTTATCATGCAGCTGATTCTTCAAGAAGTCAGAGGAAAATAACCAGTAAAATTGGGAGGTTTCATGTCATTGTTAAAGATGGTGATGCTCTTTAACTAGTTAGGTTCTCAAACATCTGTAGTAAACAGGGATGGATGAAAGAGTACCTGAAAATATCTCTGACTTCAAGTAAATCTGTACAGCATTTCTTATGCTTCTTTTCATGTTCTGTGGATTTTTCTCTCTTTTTCAGTCTTTAAGCACTTGAAATTTTTCCCTCACCATGAGGCTTGCTTTAGGGGTCAGGCCCTGCTTGTGCTTGCCAAGCAGGGCTGGCTGTTGCTCTGTGTCAGTTACTTGCCCTTGGCCACTGCTTCCTGTGGTTTGCAGACCCTGAGTTTCACATCCTTTCCATTTTCCAGTCCTTCTCACATGCCTGTTGTCATTTTTTGTCTCTAAGTATGGTGGGTCTCTAAGTATGTGTGTGGAGGGGATTGTAAAATTTACATGTGCTATTCAGGTTGTTCCTTTCTTTCCTTTTTCTCTTTCTTTCTGTGACATTGTAGGAGAAGCTCCAGTTTGCTTCTAAATCCACATTTATGAACTGGTGTAGAGAAACTTTTCCTCAGCCATTCTCGTTTTGCCCAGGCAATGATTTGCTTACTACAGCTGGGAGAAGGAAAAGGGGAGAATAGAGGCAGGGAGAGAGAGGGAGTAAGCACAAAAAATTCTTATATTGACATATCCTACTCTATTGCAGTGTTAGGTGCAGTAAGAGGTCTATTAATACCATTTAAATGCAAAATAAGTATTTATAAGAAAAGTACTGAAGTTTAATATTGTACAATTGAAAAAGGACAAATGTTCAGCTGTGGGATTTTTTGTTTCTGTAACTGAAGGTTTTAAAGATCATTTACACATCCTGCTTTATGATGCTGTAGCAATGTCACAGAGATTTTTGTATACTGCTGACTCCTGTAGCAAAAGTTGAAACTCAGTTTGGAGTTGTGCATCAGTCAGACATTTAGAGTTGCTTGGGATGTGTTCTGGTGTTTCTAGAGCTCTGGCCTTAGGTGGAGTGCCTTCATTTTCATATTGACTGCTCTTGCACTTGAGATAGTAATCCTCTCTAAAAAGTACTTTCAAGTTCCATACATGGTGGGGTTTTTCCTCTATATCTGTGTAACACTTTTTTTTTTTTACAGAAGCTGAAATGCTGTTATAATCTCACACATATGTGCTAACAAAATTTATTTCATGTAGAAAACTGAACACTCAGAAGTGGTTTTAAATAGAAAATTGTCTCGGAAATCTGTAACCTTCATATGCATAGTTTGCTCATAGCATTCACTTGCAAGATAGAAGGCAAGAGGAAAACCATCTGCCATGTTTATTCAGGACTAATACTACCTCACACTGAGTAAAATTCCCTCAGAACCTCAGGTCTTTCTCTTGCCACTCTACCCAGAGCATAGGCTTAATGTCCCAGGTTGCAAGGGAATAATATCAAGCATGATTTTGTGATTGCAATGTTACCGTTGTGCAGATTCTGGCAAGTTCCACCCTCAGCCTTTGATCTTTGGAAGATGTCCAGCCACTGCCACTTGGGCAAAGCTTGGGCTTACAGCTCTGAAGCCATCTGCAAGGAGCTCTGTCAGCTAGCTGGGTGCTTGTGCTGTGCCTCTTCACTCTCCCCTGCCAGAAAATGCCTCTTTCCTGGCTTTGGAGAAGGATCGACTTTCGAGTCCTCCTGAGAATAAGGCTGCAACAGCCATTGTGTACTGGGAACATCAGTGTGAAGTGAAATTGTTACAAATGGACATTTGCCTATGAATTGTTCTGCCTATGAAATGCTGTGATTTAAATCAGGTTTCTGTTTTGTGCACATTATAGATCCAACAGTAAAAGACTAATGGTATCTTAAATCAGATTGCAGCTTTAACTATATATTTTGTGTGTTGTTAGCAGGCAAGAATATGACTTAAAATTAAAGGTGCTTATCATCTTTCAGCTGAAGGACAATGCATTTGAAATACTCAGCCAAATCTCTTATCAAGATTCATCTACTCAAACCAACATTCCAGCACAGAAAGCAACTCTGTAAAAGCTCTGTTCTTTTATTCATGTTTTATCTGTTAGTATTTGATAATTTGAAGAATCATCTGTGCTGAAAGCCTACTTCTCTTTTCTGTGACTGTAATTCAATGTTAAGTGATCTACCACAAGTTAAAACCATAAATGTAGTGTGTGATATGATGAACATCTAATACTCTTATTTAGCTTCTTGAAGGTGAGGTGTAGCCTGGCAACTGAGTCCTATTAGCACAATTCTGTGAGCCACTGTTTGCTACAGGGTAGAAATTCATGTGAACCTAAAGTGATCTCTTTGCTTTCTTTAAGACTGTGGCCACGATGAGCATTAATTTGCTGACCTTTTCCTCTTCTACTCACTTCTGAAAAATGATGCTTGACTGAAGAGAGAATTTTTGGATGCTAAGTCTGTAGCTAGTCCAGACTCTGCTTCTAACAGCATTAAACCAGAAGAAATAGGTTAATTCAAGCAGGGAACTTGTCAGATGTTCACATCCTATGGATTAAGACAGCCAGGATATTCCAGAAAATTAAACAGATACTTTTTTGAGCAACAGTTGGAGAATTTGAACAGCTGTATATTTTCCTTATTTTTGATACCCTGTTTTCTCTTCCTTTGTTGTTTAGCTTTCCTATTTGAAATGCAAAGCAAAAGAAGTTTGAGACTTCATGGCATAGATAACTTTTGAGGTCTGTGACTGTTCATATATGAACAGGGTGTGACAGCTGGGTAATAAGTGCTTATGGGGAATAAAAGAACAGGATTGGTTTGCTAAATTGGTGTGTGCTTTTTAACAGTCTCCTTAGCAAGCAGGTACCCAGGAATATTCAACTTGATTTGAAACAACTTCATTTCTTTAAATGTCTGACACCTGTAAAATGCACTCAAATTAATTACATAGCCTAGCATTGCCTTTATAACCTTATTTTTACAAATATTTTAAGGTGTAACACTTAAAATTTTTCTAACCTGGCTCAGTCGCTAAAAGAAACAATTCATAAATCCCTGTCCTGGGTGCTTACTCTTGTCTTTTTGTCCTTTGTGGCAGCATGACTACAAATAAATAAACAAATAAACAAGAGGCAGCCTAGGTTTGTGCCATAGTTTGCTGTGCAACATCACAAAATGGGTGCTAATGCAACAAGGGGAAAAGCTCCATGGGCCACAGGCAGGAAGGATGAGGTTTGGCTGATTAAACTAAGCTGGTTTAAAATGTTAGTAAAGCTCAGACCTTCCCTTCACGCCTTTGCAGTTCCTCCAACATATATGGCTTAGAGGCCTCGTCCTCCCTTGAGGAACCATTGTGTTCTGGTGTGTGTGGAGTGGTGGGAAGGACCACGGATCCATGTACACTGATACAGAAGTTACATTACCAAACCAGGCAGGAACTCATTGCAGAGCTGGTTTTCCTTTTCCATAATACAGATTTTCCTAGTCAGCCTGCATGAGGTGACACACTGAGAACACTTTTTAGAAAAACCTTTTCTTGCTTCTGCTGTTGATAAGCCAAATATTTCCTCAGCTGAAAAAGGGAATGGGAGCTCTAATGCAGTCATAATAACAACTGGCTTACTGCACATGAAATATAAGAGGATTTGCTGCTGTATTATTTTTAAAAAGCTAATGATAATTTCCCCAGTGAGAATTTTTAAAATTATTTTTTGCACCAGGCTAATTTTGTAGCTTCCAATCTGCATTACTGCAGTGCAGGGTACCATCCAAACTGAAATCAAATATCAGTACCTTCAGCACGCACTTACCAATCTTCAGTCAAAATAATTAGTAATAGAAACTGCAGACACTACAACTGGGTAATTTCCTGAAAGCAAGGGGTAAGATGTTCTGATTTAGCCTTTGACTGTAAAGGATAAACCAAATGGTTATTATACTCACATTTTAAAACCATAAGAAAGTACTGAAATACACCAAACCTACCAGAGAAATCTGAGGCTTTATAAACCTTTGCCAGCCTGAAAATGTAGCCAAATTATGATTCCTGGTATTTGTTTTTCATAACTTGAGCACTTTCATGGTTCAGTTCTGAATGTAACACAGTGATTACTTTCCTGTAGTAATCCCTTCTGAAGGATCTTGTGTATTATTTATCCTTTGGCAGGATATGTAATAGAGTTAAGCTACTAAAGAGACATTTAGGCATCTCATTCTCAACAACTTTCAGACACCACTAGAATTCTCAGTTTCTGTTTTACCACTGCGTATTCCTTTGCTTTGCCTGCTCAGGATTTTCAGTTTTTGGAACAAGTGTTTGCCTTTTTTGATTTTCAGTTCTGAATGCATTTTCAAGAATGTGTTCTAGAGTAGATCCTATCGAAGGCAATTTGAAAGCCACTCTGGATTAAACTTTTCATAGATTCTGGTGTACTCTGACTGGATCAGGGGTTTGTACCCTTGACAGTTTTTCCCCATCTGAAAGAGTATGGCCACTATACAAATTTGAGTGTCCCAGCAGCAATTTCTTCTGTTGGAAATGTTCCACTTGACATGAATATTCATTGGGCTGGAGAAGGTAAGATTGTATGGTGCAGCAATTGTATCACTCAGTGAGAATATGGGACACTCACTTTCAAGTCACTCTTCTAATGAATATTTAATTATTTATATGTGTTAGAGTTTTTTAAGAAGGAAAAGTTCAGAGCTGTTTTCATATCTTGTAGCCTAGAGCTTAGATCACTTGCTGAAGATGTTGAAATTTTATTTAAAGCTTACTTCAAATTTCCATTTATAGCTCCTCAAAAGTTAATTCCTGCCTTTTTTGTTTCTCAGTCTTCACACCTGTTTCATGTATATTTATTTGCTCACATTTAAGCATTTTCTGTTGTTTTGAAAAGCATTTGATGAATTTACTTTGGTTAAGTTGGGCTCTCAGGAATGGACTAAATGTTTTTATGCTGGTTCAGCCAAAGCTGAAAAAAGAAATTGAGTTGTAAGAGAAGGTGAAGCAAGGAAAACTTCTTGGACCTATTTTTTAATTAACTGGGAAAAACAGGATGAGATACACAGGTCTGAAGGACATAAATTAAGTATTTTGGTCTTTAATGATGAAAACCAGTGTGTAGATAAATTTTTTAATGTAACTGAGCAATTCAGACACACAATTCCCTTTGGTTATAACCTAATTCTCACTATCTAACTTCTTTTGGATTCCTGTGGAATTTTCAAAAGCTTATTTCCACATGTAAAAAGAGCTCTGGTGATCTCTAGAATACTCAGCAAGATCAGAAATAGTCCATTGGCTATCTACATTTAATGTTCATTTGGTTCAAATGATCAGTTTGTTCTGAATGCAGGGTATGATTTCTGAGTCCAATGTATTTAAGATTGGATCCTTCCATTCATAATTTCAGCTTTCAGCCCAATGCAATGTAATTCCCAGAGGAACAAGAGAGAATCTAGCAGATTATTTGCATCCTCAATAAAATATTTTTAAAAGTTACACACTATATATATGTATGTAAAATTTCCACTCTTCCCTTCCAAAAGCATGCAGATGAACCATTTACTTTTTTCATCCATAAAATTACAGAAGGTTGTCATGAACTTCACCTAAAAGTGGGTTTGGAACAGCCAACCTTGAGATCACTACACCAATCTTACAGTGTACCCTATCTTTAGGAAAGTAATTAAAGCATTTGTGGTTTCATTGTTTTTAAAAAATTGAAGAAATCAAGTTCTATCTTCAGGTGTTAAAATCACTTTTTCTTAGGTACCCACAGCTGAAACATTATTTACTCTCCCTTTGAATTACCACTCTGCTTATTAATTTCACCATATTAAGTACTGTTTTTTAACAGCAAAAGGCATGTTAAAATGCATCAGAAATTTGTTTGTTTTAATTTACTAATTCATTTTGCCTCATTTATGGTAAGAAAATTAGCAGGTTCATAGAAAATGTTTTAATTTGTCTTCTTTCTGAACATTTGAGGGAAGAAGATCACATCCTTGGGGGACTCAAAAGATTTCATTGGATTAACTGGAACAAAACAAGAAAAGTACCTGGAGTTTGATTTAAATGGAGAATTTACAGACCATCTCTGTGATACATGTATTCTATAATGTCTTATTTTAACTAGTCAGCAGTTGCATAGAGAGAGAAATTAGTCACACTATCACATCTTTGATTTCTTCAGTAGGAAATAGCATTATTGCTCATTGAGGAAAGAAGCCCCAAACTGACAGTGGTGGCCATAAAACCCTTTGTGATTTGGACTGTTTATCAGCCTTCAAAATGGAAGTTTGTGACATGACAGGACTAAAAGCCCAAACATACTGTTCGGGTAGTGCCTTTCACCTGACAGGTCCCTAGGCTGGCATCTAGTTTGACGGTTTGTTTGGGTGTTGTTTTGTCATTGTTTGGTTTGTGTGTGTTATTTTTGTTTGTTTGTGGGTTGAGGTTTTGTGTATGGGTTTGTTTGTTTGTTTGTTTTTCTCTCACACTGTTTTCTTTTCGTAAGGTTAAGCAGCACCTGTTTAACTTGCCAAGTTAATGAACTATTAATGAACTGACCTGAGAAATGCTGTGGGTATAATACAAACCATACTAGCCCTAGACATTGCCTCATATTAAATTGTATTTTCCACTTTGCAGAGATTGTTCTGCTGAGCTCAGGTTTGCTGAACTTCCTAATTACCTCAAAAGTTTCAAACGAATTATTTCAGCCTGCCTCCTCCCTGCGCTGTTTCACTGCTGCAAGGAGGGGCGATGCAGTAACACTACACCTGTCCCAGCACACGCCTCTCAACCTGCTCAACTTCCCCAACGGGTGAGTTGAGCATGAGAACATCCGAGATTGCTGGCTCTGTAACCACGGGTCCCGACACTTGTGGGTGTGCGGGCTGCCTTCGCGCTGGGGCGGCTTTGACGCTCCATCATGGCACTGGATGACAGCAGCTTGTGCTCCAGGACTAAGAGTAAACTTAATCCCCATCAGACTCGTTATAAATCAACAAGACGGAGGAGCCTGCCGCCAGACATCCTGCTAGAAAATGATTTTAAAGGAAAGTTTCAAAAAAATATTAGGAATATAGACCCTATACACCCGAGGCGCACTAAGAAAAGACCTTCTATATTTTCAGGTAGGAAATGCTATTTCAATAGTATGTTAGTGCAGTGTCTTTTCACCTTTTTGGTAACTGAAGGATTCAGCACTGGATTACAGTCAGAAGTTACTCTGCTTTAAAACCTAAGACAGTTTTCATGGATAGACTTAATCAAGTGCCATTTATGTTAAATTATGTCAGCCATTAGCGTTTAAATGATGGAACCAAAAAGACAGCCTTCATGGTTTTGATTTCATGTTGCTTGCTTGAGGGGTTTTTTTTTAATACTTAGCATTTAAAGAAAGCCAGTCGTTTCTCCAGAGCTTTAAACTGCATTTTGCTTAACCCCACTTACAAGTAATACAGACAACAGCTGCAGTGTAAGAATCTCTCTTGCTGCTCTAATGCTGTATGTCATTGCTTTTCCAGAGGAGAGTGGTTTGGAGAGTTCTTCAGTCTAGCAGATTTTTGTGTATGTGTAGCCAGAAATTAACATCACTAAATAATCAAATGCATGCTTTAAATTCCTGGTTTGAACTGGAGCCTGTAATGTCAGGAGTTAATAATTTAGTTTAACTCCCTAGTTGTTAAGAAGTAGGAACAAGGTGTGAGTGGATTTCAGTCAAGCTAATGGCAAGCTGGAATATTTTGTTGTGTTGTGCTTTTAAATAATTTTAAATGTGCCTAAAAATAGGCAACAGATTATTATGAGGACAAAGGATTTGTTGGAAAACAATCAGGTCATCTTTACAAGGAGCACTTAAAAGGTTCTAGGGGGAAAATCAATACCAGCTTATCCCTGATGAAACTAAAACTGTGTTTCCGTGAGGCGATCAAAGGAAATTAAATCCTTTATAGAAATAATACTTCTTTAAGTATCTCCCTTTCCAGATGGAAATCAGGGTTTTCACATTTCTGGGGGAATTAGTACAATCATACAGATCTTTGAAAAGTTGTGAAGCATATAAAATTATTTAAATAATTATATTATATTCCTTATGACAGCTAAGCTTACACAGGTACCTTTTCAACAGCTGAAACACCAGTGAAGGAGTGGGAGTACAATGTTAAAAGACAACACAGGGCAGCATTATTTGTGTGGGATTTAGATCCTCTGTTGAACCTTAGCTAAGGCAGTTTAAGTATTTCAACACCTCAGGAAATAAAGCTTTTTTTTCCTCCTTCCTATTCTACTTCTCAACTTAAAAAAATGCAAAAAAGCCTTAGCAGATCTCAAGTCAGATGACTCAGACATGCCCGAGGCTCCTGGGCTTCCCAGGAACTGGCTCTTCCTAAAGTGATGTGGTCTGTTGGTGACTCTCAAAACACATTATTTTGGATAGGATAGACCCTCTGTATCTTTCCTGACTTTGCATCTTATCTTTATCTCAGTTGCCACTTTTTATGTTTTAGTTACCTTTTCTGCTTCTTAATTACTCTGTGTTTGTGGGTTTTTTTCTCCTTCCGTTTTTTTCTGGTACATCGACATTTTTGTTAGGAAAAAAACATACTATATATGTTTTTTGCCTTGTGTTTGGTCTCCAAAACTCACACTCTGTTGTGCTTACCCAGATTTCACCTTTATTCTGTGATTTATTTTTTTTAAAATGCAGTTCTTTCTCTCAGCTCTTTTTCCACCCTCCCAAATGACCACATTAGCAGTAGTACTCCATTCTTTGTGCTGTGTCAGGCATGAGCACTTCAGTGCTGTTTGTGTGTCTGGAGCACTGCCATTATGCTTATGAAATCCACTGCAGATGTGTTACTGTACACTCAAGGGCACTTAACTCAAAGGTAATGCAAATTGATTCCTATAAGCAACTGAGGGAGCATGATGGAAAGATGGGTGTAGCCTTTCATTTGGTAGGTCAGCAGTACACATGGGAGAAGCTTCACTTGATTTGCTTTTGGGAACAGGTTAACAAAGTACACTTGAAGTCCTCTAGACCGTTGTATTTCACTCTGTAAATGTAGGTTAGAGTGGGAAAACAGCTGTATCATAGAATCAGGGAATGGTCTGGGTTGGGAGTGGCTTCTAAAATCCATGTAGTACAGCCACCCTACTGTGAGCAAGGAGATGCTCCACCATTATCAGGTTGCTCAAGGCCCTGTCCAACCTTGAATAGATAGATAGATTAAATGTAAATATAAATAAAGAGACAGGCTTGCTCTGCAGTCTTTTGGATGAATGAAGAATTTGAAGAATGTGGTAATTCCTACTTCCTTGTTTCAGCCTAATCACCTATTAAAATAAGTATTTTAAATCTATATCATATTGACTCTTCCACACCCTTCTAATCCCTGTATCTCTGCTAAGTAGCACTGTTAGCTGATCTTGCATTTAGGACATTGTTGCAATTGAGGCTGAAGTCATGGACTTGTTGTTTTCTTCTCTTTTATTCTGTCTTGCAGAGCTTTACTCATTCCATAGTGAATAGTCAGCTGCAAGGAAATACATCAGTCCATCCATTGGGACTCTTGTTGCAGTCTTGGTGCAAGCCCAGGGAGGGTTCTTTCATGCAATAGGCTTCTTTTACAATTTTTTCTTAACTATGATAGCTAGAAGCTGTCTCTTTAAACATGAAAGCTGAAACCTGAGAAAAGTGAGTTGTCTGTCTGTCCTGCCATCATGAAGTTAGTCATTCATGTATGACTAGGCAGGATTATCCAACCAATAGTATCACAACAACCAACAGCATCATTGTGTTGTTGTGTTCATCCCCATATGGCAAGGGAGAGACAGAAACCGTGTGCTGAGAAACCATGGCATTGCCCAAGGGATACACTGCACAGAGATACCTTTTTCTTCTTTTACAAAGCGCCTAATTTCTTCTTGTTCTTTAAATCTGAAATGTTTAGAGCTGCCATATACTTCAGGACTTGGTTAATATCAACTGCTATTTATATGTAAATTTTGAGTTTTACTATTACATGGTTATGCTTTAAAAAAAAAATTTAAAAAAAAGACATAGGCACAGAGAAGCATAGTCAGCATTGTAGGGCCATTTATTGCCAACAGAGAGGTTCATCACCCTAATTAGTGGACTTTGTACATATCTGCTGATATGCTCTCAGTTCAGCATACTTTCATGGCCATGACTAAATCTCATTCTGGCAGGACCATGCAAAAATGAACAGTCTTTTCTTAACTTGGAGATAAACCCCTCACTTGTTAAAGAGAGAGGAAAGAATTGTATAAAGACAGAGTGGGCAATGAAGGGATCGTAAGAGACCAGGTCTTGGCACAGCTACCTAGAAAAAGTAGATTGAACTAACTCAAGCAACATAAAATTAAAATGGATTAGCTAAACATCATTAAATGTGTATGCTGATTTATGTTTAAAAGCACAATAGCATAAAGAAAATTAGTCTGCATTTTTATTTTCATCCACAGAAGTGAAGGGTGAGTTTTCACTCCTATTTCTTTTTGACAGAAGGTTGCTGACGTTGTTTGAGTTTTCTCTTCTGCATAGAAAAGACATGAGATTTTGGCTGGGAATGTTAATTTTCTATAGAAAACAGAATAAGACAGAAATCACAAAGGTCAAAGTGCTAAAAAAAGTATAATGGTCAAGTTCTGCTTGGAAGCCAGGTGTATTGTGAGCTAGGGATATTTTTTTACCTAGGTACCATTAAAAATCTACTTATAGTACAGCTGTTGGGGTTTTTTTCCTTCTCCTTCATCCCTTGGTCATGTAGGTAGTCCGTATTATTGTTGAGTGATGTGTGCTCACTGATGTGTCAGTTTTGAAGAACGGAAGGTGAGAAAAATACCTGGGACTTTCTGCCTCCCCAGGACCAGGCATGCCTTCATTTCATGGTAGTTTGCCTGTACCTCAGGTGTTGTCTTCTCAGCCAAAATTAGATCTGTGTATTCTGTGGGACAACACATGATCACTGCTTTGGTACAAGCAGTGTGGTGTTGCTGTGAGTTCGTGTAATGAAGGTCACTGGTTAACAGTACTTTACAGAGCCACTCAAAGAAAGTATGTAGCTTGCTAGTCTGTGATTTTACAACTGAATAGCTAGTATTTTTTAACAAATTCACTGCCTTTTTTTTTTTTTCCAGTGAAAATATTGTCGCAGTTAGAAGTCTTGAGGTACTCTCTCAAAGCATTTCTGGAGTTCAAACCAGCATACAGTCTAGCAAAGTCACTTTCTAAAATAAGTAAGTTGATTTGACGCCATATTTGCATGTAAATTATAATAATAAAAAATAATGAAAGAAAGAAAGGGTTTTATACATAGGACAAATTCTTAAAAGTTGTTCAACAGTGACATGAATAAATTATTTCATTTCCCATGAGTCGTGCATCTAAGACAGCCGGTATGTATGACTTACTTTTTACTTTTGACTGGCTGTGTTAATTGGGAAAGACTTGCCAAAATCTAATTACTTTTAATAAGGATGCTTAAAGTCATGGGTACAGTATGTGTCTTGATTCAAATGAGTAATAATGATCTGTGTTCAGTATTTTAATTTGGTGAAGATTTGAATATCCTGCCTCCTCTGTGAATAAATTGTACTGCACGGCAATAATGTATGCTTGTGATCTGCATATGATAATTGCTGTTCACTTCTGGTGCCCCTATTGACATTTGGGAGATTGGCCTGTGTTGGTGCTGCATTTTACAAGTATCATCCAGCAGAAGGAAGGGAAGGCGAGTCTGACTTGTCCCAAAGTTTTTTTCCTTCCTGCCTGACTTGAAAACATTGGATTGGTTTTCCACTAATACTGTTACCAAGACCTTCTGCTGACTGAAAATGCAGTAGGAGGGAGGAGTAGTAATTTCTGTTATTTGCTGTTCATATTGTAAGCTGGCATTAGTTCTGCCTTACTGGTTTTTATTGAGCCTTATGCTCAGATATGCCATTGGTGCATTACTGGTTGTGGGTCCACCCACTGATGTGGGTGAGGGGCCACTACTTCATTACCAGAAATTATATTACTGATAATATCTTGCTTTGGTCTGGTCTTTTGCATTTTTGTCTCATACATATTGTTATATATATTACTAAATGTGCTCTTCAGCATTTTAGTTTGTGCATATTTCAATTAAAGTGACATTTTCTTTAGGAAGGATGGGTTGATGATTCAGAGAAAAGCTCTGGATTTCTCATGAAGTCTGATGTAACAGATGTATGTTGTCAGACTTGTTTTCTTCTTGGGTTCACTGGCATTTTATGGAGTGGGGAGAATGACTTCCAAATGTTCTTGCAAGCAAGTCATGAAAATGCTGCCTCATCTTTAAGTTATGTAGGACATAGCTGAGGTTCTCTATGTCCATTGGAGAGTAACTTGAACATGGAAATGAGAGAGAAGATAGGGAGGAAAGTGAGGTTAAGATAAAGAAGGCTTCTTCTGCTATTATGACTTGGATTTTTTTTTCTTTGTTGTTTGTTTGTTTTAAAAACTGTCTAGTTTTCTCCTAGATTTAAATTGCCACCATCAGTTGTTAGAGATGTTAAGACTTCTTGAAAGCAAAGACTCGAATGTTCAAGTGAATGAATCCCATTGTACTACATAGTAATTTACCTCAAATCTTAAATGTCTAAGGATTTGTAGAGTTCATTTGTGCTGAAAGACCTTGTGAAGCAGTTACAGCACTTGCATCCTGATTTCAGCACAGATTTCTGTGTGTGCTGCCTTAGAAATAGCACGTGAAAAAAGAACATGGTTTAGTAACATGGTTTGCCAGTTTTACCCTTGGGGTCTCTGCTATATCTTTTCTAGTGGGGGGGGGGGCAGTGATGAAAGCGTAGAGGAGAAATCTCAAAACTTGTGCAAAATGTTCTCCTTCTGGAAAATATAACAGTTTTGGGTATTTTGTATGTTTCCATGGTTTTCAAGAAGCATTGAACTGATATTCAACACTGGTTGTATCTCCAAAGAAATGTATCAATATAAAATATATCGTATTTTCAAACAGAAGGCAGAATCCTAAGAAATGCTAGCAAAATAGGAAACAGACAAAAATATTTTAAAATATTTGAGAATAAGTCAGTCACTCTTTATATCAAATGGTAGTGGCCTTAGCTACATTTCATGTGCAGTGAATCTATGAGTGTTTGTTGACATTATTTCCAAGTAAATCTTTCTTTGGCCATCAAGAGGCAATAGAACTGTTTATTCTCTTTATCTGATTTAAGATGTACTGTGAACGGTGCAAGCACCATAAGAATATGCCCATCTCTGGCCCACAGAGATAGATACATTTTTGTGCTAATTGGTTGGAGAGATTGACAATAATTTTTTTCACAGAGTTGTGAAACACATATTTTAATACATGGAAGGCAGACATTATTTTTAAAGTCTTACAGTAGTGCATCTGCAGTAATGAAAAACTTATCAACCAAGTAAAATGTTTTAAAATAATCAGGCTTAAAGGTTGTCATAATGGCTTTGATTTAGCCTTCTGGCTGATATTCTGTTCCCCTCCTGAAGAGCTATGTTCATATAAGCAAGTGTAGATAATGACACTGAAGCATGTTCTCCTGGTAATCTGATGGATCTGTGGACTGCATACAAATCACTCAAAATATACTTCTTCTAGTGCTTGTTTAATTTTAGATACTTCTGTGCGCTTGTTGGTGCATTTGGCAGGTGACTAACTTTCAGCTAACTTTACACATTTACTTGGTGCACACTGTACCCAAGTTAAATCACCTGATAATCTTGGAATCTCTGAAATAAAAAATTGCATTGTTTTCTTGATTTTAATTTTTTTTTTTTTTGCTGTCTTACTGTACCTGAAGTTGAACTACAACAACAAAAAGTTTAAGATTTTCTGAAAGTACTTGCGACATTTCCAGAAGTAATTTTAAAAAATCAGTATTTTATTAAGCTGGGTGCTAGACTGTTGTGCCTGAAGATTGGTGTAGAAAGGAGAATTTATCTTAATTACAAGAGACTACTTAATGAAAAATCTTAGAACACAACTAAAGTGAGTTGGAAGTTTTCTTTTTTTACTGCTTCTCATGAGAAAAAGATGCCCTTAAGGATGAAATCCCTATGGTACTTCTGGTACTTCAGTTCTTATACTTGGATTTTTGTAAAGAACGTAGCTCTCATATTTATTTTCTTTATTGTTATCAAATAAGAGTGGTTATTTTGGAATGTGGTTTTTTATGAATTTTGGGAGTTGGATCTCAAATTAGGAACCTGACATGGATAGCTCAGGACAGTCTTTATTATATTTGGGGTTTTTGGGAAATTGAAATTGCAGAGTTTTTCACTATATGATATCAATTTAAATCCCTTTGCTCTGGATATACAAATGTGTAGCTGCTAGACAAAACTAAAATGCAGTATTATATTTAGATACGATTTTAAAGACCCAAAAAATGTCTGTTCATGCTTTTTAATCATATTTTAAGCTGTACTTAAAATATATTATAATAAGAAATCTTTTCCATCTATTACTGGAAGATCTTTCTGTTTTCAAGGAAAAAAAGGTCTGTAGTTCTGCAATGTATATTGTGTGTGAGACAATCCTGTGGCTCCTCTTACAAGGACCTGTTGTGTAGTGGGCTTTTTATTTATTTAGTTGGTTTAGAACTGCCTGAGGGTATTGATGTGACTTTCTGTGGGGTTTTGCTCTGGGTCTTTGGAGTTACTGTTTCATGTTGGCTATAATGGGAAAATGCTTTATTTGCAGAATGTGTTAGAGATTATCTCTATGGTTATCTGTATGCTCAATTTATTGTGAATTATCTGCGAGCAGAGTAAACCTTTTGTGGGGTAATTTATGCTGCAAACAATATAAGGCTGGCACAATAATTTTTAAGCCTAATCTTAAGTCTGTGTTTTGGTAAGGAGAGGGACAGTTCACAAGTGGCATCTTTCTCACTGTAATCTCATTTATCCTGTATTTCCTACTAAATTTAGGATCTTTGAAGTAGGCAGTCTCTTGCTGGCCTGTCCTCTCCTGCTCTTCTGATGCAAGTCAGAGAAATCTCTCTCTAGCAAAGTTGCTCCATTTCTTCTGCATTTTGCCTGGGTAACTCTCCTAGCAATTCTCAGACCCAGTTCAGAAGTTGGCAAGAGCTGAGGAATCGAGAGAGAACTGGATTTCCCCCCAGAACTTAGGTAATGTTTTGCTGTACACTTGTAGGCTGCTCCATGGCACCTGGCCTCGTGGCAAGAGAGCAGCCCCAGGGGCTCAGCTGGGCATGGCATTCATGGGCCTGCAGAGCTGAACCACCAGTCTGTCCAGCAAGACATAACTTTAATTACCACAGAGGCCATTAAAACTCAGCACCAGTTTGTTCAGTGAGTCACAATAAAGTGCTGCTGATCACACTTGTTTAGCTTTATCATGGACAGTTACTGACTCCTCTATGGAGAATCATTCAAGTATTAAATTTCCACTAGCTGCTGAGGCTCTGTTCCCTAGCAAAAACTCTCATCTCCAGCAGAGGTTTTACTATTACACAAAGATGCCAGGGTGAAAGAAGGATGACAAGAAAAGCAGAATACCAGAGACTAAATTAAGCTCACAAGATGGAATTTCAGGGTCTGAAATGTAATTTTCTGCCCAGTGAATTGAGGATAAACAAAACATATGTGTACAAGTCCAATTTTAAATCTGTTCTGGAGCTAGAAAATCAGCAGTTCTCCCTTTAGAAGCTAGTAATAATGTAATTTAAGTGTAGATTTGTCATACTAAATGTCGTTGGACTCTTAAGTAAGAGCAGTATCACAGTTTGTTCTTTATCTGGTTTCAGGGTTAAGAATGCTTCTGCATAACCTGTTGTTATACATTTATTCCTCCCACTTGAAAGCCCATCCTAAAGTAGGTCTCAGTGACTGTGTAAACTTCACCCATCAGCAAGGACAGTGATGGTGATGGAGGTGGAAAAGGCCCAGGTAGGCAATGCTGCCTTTGCCTCAGTCTTTACCTTCAGGAGATCTTCGGGAATCCCAGGGCCCAGAGATCAGTGGGAAGGCCTGGACTCAGGCTTTACCCTTGGAACAGGGATAATGAGTTAGGGAACATTTGAAACAAGCTGGACATCCATGGGACAGGGTGTCCTGACAGGATGCAGCCCCAGTGCTGAGGAAGCCAGCTGGCATCATGGTCCGGCCAGTCCTGATAGTTTTTGAAAGCTCATGACTACTGGGAGAGGTTCCTGATGACTGAAAGAGACCAAATGTGACTCCTTTCTCCAGGAAGAGCAAGAAAGAGGATCTGGGAGCTGCTGGCCAGTAATCCTCACCATAATCCCTGGGAAAGTGATGGGGCAAATAATCCTATAATCCATTTCCAAACCTAAACTGGCAGCAGTCAGCATGTTTGTATGAAGGGGAAATGATGCTTTACAAGCTCAGTAGCCTTCTAAAACAATAGATAGCCAGCTTGGTGGATGATGGAAGATCAAAGGACACTGTTTGTTTCAACTTTAGAAGGGCTTTTGGCAGTATCTCCTTGAACATCATCATATCATATCACCACAATGATGAAGCACAAGCTCGGTGGGTGAACAGTGAGGTGAGGGGAAGGCTGAGCTGCCAGGCTGACTGGGTAGGGATGGGCAGCAGGAAGGCTCACAGGAGGTCAGTCACTAGCAGTGTAGCCCAGGGGCTGATACTGGAGCCAGTACTGTTCAACAGGAATCTCATGAAGCTCAATGAAAGGAGAAGTCAAGTTAATACAATTTTAACACAGTTTTGTTCAATATTTCCTCTACTACTTCTACCAGTACTTGGTTTCACTCTGTATTACTGAAAGTTCTCTTACTCTGCTTTCCAAGATTATTATACTTTGTCAGGCATTTCCTCATTATTCTGTTCATTGACAACCTTCCTCACTAAATATTTCCAGAAAACAGAATCTACTTTTCTTTTGTTGTTCCTTTATGTAGAAGATAAATGGAAAAACTGTCAAGCAATCCTATAGGCCTACTTCATGGTGTGTAGCCTAAAAGTGAGGCCCATTGGTGCAGGATTTTCGCTTTCTTTTCTTAGCTCCATTGCTTTCCACTCCTGATACTTGCAGAAGGAAAAGTGGAAGTAACTTCCATGAGCATTAGCATTGCTCCTTTCTCACAGCAGAGGTCTAGAAGGAACAGATGCAGTAACTTTAACAGAGTTATTGTCCTATAAAGACTGCTTATCACTGTTCATTCTGTTTTTTTAAATCTTCAGGCTCATTTTCTGACCATGCTTCTTGCAATTAGAGCTAAAATTTATCTGTTCCTGTCACAGCCAAAGTTTAATAAAGCCTCAGCCAGAAAAGTGGCTTGGAAGAATGTTCTTACTATAAAAAGCAGTACCTCTTGTAGGTAAAAGTGCCTCTTATAGGTGTTTGTAAATGCATATGAGCAGTTGGGAAAGCTATTTAACCACATAATACCTATGAAAAGCATGTCTCTGGGTTCTTTAAATAGGTTGGGGTTTGTTTGGGTGGGTTTTTTTTTTTTTTAGAAGTATTGTTTTTATTTGCTTCTTTTCCCCAGCTGTACACCCATCAGCCTCATTGCACTGACCTATGGGGATGCTCATAACCTCATTTGAACTGAAGGTAATTGAGGCAAAACTGTAGCCCCAAGACACACCTGCTACTCAAACCAAACTTCTGCTCCTTACTAGTGCCAGCACAAGGAAACCTGATGAAAATTAAGGGGGAAAGCGAGGGAATGGAAGGATTTCACAGCTCTTTCAGCAGTAGCACAATCTCAGGTTAGCTTAACCAAACAAGAAAACACACTCTGGGTGAAATCTGTCCTATTATCAGATGGGGGGGAAATATCCTTCTGTTCTTGGAGAAGTTTCCATTTTAGAAAGGTTCTGCCTGTGCTGATGCTAGGTTTTTAGTTCACTGAATTAGTCAGTAGCGGGCGATGACCTCCCTTGATCTGTGGAGGAGTTCAGGCGAGGTTGGTGCGCTGCAGCCCGGTGGGAGTGGGCAGGATACGGTGTCACTGAGCCCCAGGACCGACTGAGCACGGGCTCAGGTTCCACACCCAGCACTGCCTCCAGCTACACTGAAAGATTCCAAAGCAGGTGAATCCCAGTTGTTGTTTTTTTATGATCACCGTTGCCTTTTGAATTAGGCTGCTGTAAAAGTTAACTGGATTTTTTTCCAGATCTAAGTGCCATATTCAAATGAAAGAATTCTCTCAGTGAATTGTTTTCAGTTATATATTCTGTATTTTAGATCTCACTTCACAGCTGAGAAGCCAAACCAGAGATGAAAAAGAAAGAACTATTTTCCTCTTCTGATCTGGCAAAAAAAAAAAAGTAAAGAAAAGGGAGAGAATAAGATAGGCTAATTTTAATAAGTTTTTTAAAAATTAGTTTAAATTTTCAAAGCCTTTAATGATGCAGTGAACAAACAAGTACATGGGAGTTTGATACTTATCCAGATTAGACACTTCATAATATACAAAGCAACTGTTAGATGTTTCAGAAGCTAAATGCCTTTGAAAATCTAGGCTGTGGTGACTCAAAATCATTAATCATTTTAAGTGTATTTAAAGCAACTATAATTACAACTGCCTTTTCTAGGAAACTGTTGGATTTTAAATGTGGCATCTTTCTGGTGGTTTCTTCCTTGTGTACCGAGCCTAAAGTTCTTTCTTTTTCTTTTAGTTAATAAAAAGCAGATTTAATATTTTGTTTTGTACATTTTATTGCTAAATTCCAGTTTCCATTCAAATGTAGCATGCAAGAAACCTTGAGTAACATAACCCTCTTAAACAGTAAAAAGGTAATTTACCTTTTTCCAACATAAGCAGGAAGGTGAATTAGACCTCATGTCCCTGGGAGACCCAAGACATTTTTTGGCTTAGCAGGAAGGGATGGACTCTGAAGGATATAAAAGACCCAGTTACAAAGGCTGCACTTATATTTAACTTGGCCTCTCTGAGGACACTTGTGCTTCTGTAGAACAGCAGCAAGTTGGAGAATGCTGGAGCTCTTCAATTGCCTGGGCCCAGACTGAAGCGTTGCTATCACAAAACCTTCACCACAGCAAGGGGAGAGCCCTTGAACAAGTGCTCCTCAGTTAAAAAGTGCTATGTTCAGGGGGGGAAAAAAAGCAGGAAAGAAAGATTGTGCCTCTCAAGTTGACATCTCTCCTGGCACAGATTACTCCAAAAGGTGAAACAATACAGACTTACAGATAATGTTCTAATAAAAAAAAAGAAAAAAAAGTCTTGCTTCCCAGTACGTCAAAAAATATTACAGAAAAAATTTTGCAAGTCAGAACAAGCATTCTTATGTAAGATCAGTGAGGTTTTTTTTTAATCCAAATGGTTGTCTCCTATCTAGCCAGCATCTAAACAACACCGTTGTGCAAGTTAATAGTATTACATAGTAAATTCCAGACGCCGTGTCTCACCAGTGCTTGCCTAGGAGGGTTATGTGAAAAGTGAATTCAAAACTACATAAAACAAGACATATTCCCTTCAACAACTGTTTAGGATTGAGATGGTTTAATGACATCAATTCTTGAAAGAATGGAGAAAATAATTTTGAATAATAATGGGAGAGCCCTAAGACAGACATTGTAACTGAAAGGTTTGTGTAATGAGAAACTGAAATTTCACTGGAAAATCATATGGCCTGATTTTTCCTGACAGTACCTCGCAGCACTCTAGTTATTTATGTAAAGTTGTGTAAAGTAGCCAGTGGCTTGAGTCATGTAGATTTTTGCTGACAGCTATTTATGTTTACTTTGGATATTCAGAAATATTTTCATAGGGATGAAGGGCATGGTGACAGCCTAGCTATTAAAGGTATCAAGTGAGCTAAGAAGTGTATGTGCATGTCCTGTTTATAACCGACAGTCAGGGAAATAACAATTTTATTTTTTGGTCTATCACCTGGCATGTCTTCTGGGGTAATCCTGATTTTTGAAGTGTTAGTTCTTCCCATCTTGAAACAAAATTTTTAAAATTTGTTGATGTTATCTAGCTTAGTCATTAGGTCCCTGGTCTAACTAGAGGTAGCACTGATCTGAGCTCCCTGAGCTTTCTATTAGCACCTCTGAGTAAAATGAGGAAAAACCTCTTTACAGTGTAATGAGCCAGGCTCCAGCTATTCCAGGCACTTCACTCACAGTAGGGGCCTGAGTCCTGGAGGATGTACAGTCTTGTTTGTGGTGGTACATGTCAGGGAAGTACATGACCAGGAAGGAAAATTGATGGCAGTGATACTTCATCATTTGATAGGTAACCTGTGACCAGCTAAATCTGAAGGTGCTCAGTTTCCCTTTTGCAGCCACATAATTCTAATGCAGCTGTTGCAAGAGGTAGGATTTTTTGGAATCATTCAGAGTGGACACTGTGTGCATAAGGCCCACCTGAGGAGACTGGAGGTGTTTGTGTTACAGGGGCACGTGTGCCAGCTCAGACCCGAAGCCTGGCTGCTCTGACCCTCTCTCTGACAACGGGCAGAGCCTGATACCCGATAGGAAGGTGTGAGAGGCAGCAAATGTAGTACAATCTGATCCCATGTCCATCTCATCTTGATCTATAGTAGATGGAAGCTGGTTGAAATCCTTCCAACATTTTTGTTCTCATTTTTTGAGATAAATAAAAAAAGTTGACTTATCTTCTAAGGTTGATGTTTCTAGTGGAGCAAAGGGACACAAGCAGAAGGATACCTCTCTGCAGAATAATGTAAACATTGAGGTATGAGTATCAAATGGGTCAGCCAGAAAGGAAGAAGTGTTAATAATTGAAGACAGAATGAGAGAATGGAAAGGAAAGTTTAAAAAAAGAACAAGTAAGCAAGTAGCCTTACACCTTCTTATTTAGAGTCAGGGAAAACTTTAGGATCTGCTCTGGCAGAATTAAGAGAAAGAAAATATATCTGAAGAAAATCTATGAAATGTATTTGAGATTCAAGAAAACACTTGTGTTAAAAATCACACACAGGAAGTGCATTGAGATAAGATCTGTCTGAGAGATGGATTAGTATTTGAGATCAAATTGGAGCTACTGCATTGAAAATTCACCTTCTAATTAGATAATCAATGAAAACATTATACACATGCAACATGTTACAGGGAGGCGTCTTGTGGAAAATGAATATTTTGAACATGTTATTCTACAAGGGAGACAAAACTAAGGTGTGTGATATAGTTTGTTTGGGTCAGGGGTGCCTTAGTTTTGGCATGAGGTCACCATTCCAAGTGGGTACACACTCCCTCCTTGTGTGTCTTGCTGTGCTTTCTGTCACATCTTGGGCACCTCTCTGAAAAGGTGGGAGCTTTTCCTTTCCCAAGGCAGGTTCCATTCCTGGGGTGGAAAGGAAAAGGGGAGTTTTCCCCAGGTCCATGGTCCTGGCAGAACAGGGGGAAAGCTGTGCCTGAAATCCCAGGGTGTGTCTGAGAAGAAGAATGAGGAGAAACAAAGCTGAGAACTCTTATGATCTCAGCTGCAGTAATGTGCAGTAATTGTGAGCCATCCCTAGAGACCCTGTAGGAACAAACAGGTTGCCTAGAAAAATGCCATGTAATGGAAAGTGTCCCTGCCAATGGCAGGGGTTTGGAATAGTCAATCTTGAAAGGTCCCATCCAACCTAAACCATTCCATGACTCTGTGAATATCTAGCAATGGGCATGGTCCAGCCCTTCCCCTTCCTGGCTTCCACCCTTCTGCCCTCCCACAGAGTTTCCTGGAGGGTAGGAGATGTACAGCTGTGTGACAGAAGGGAAGTGGAACAGCGAGTTTATGACTTATTATGGCCCTAAATTCTGCATTATTTGAAGATTCGGTCTATGCGTTGTGTAATGAGGAAATATGTGTAATAACTTGAGAAAAACAGGGACAGCCACAAAGTCTGGATTCCCTCTGTCCTAGACCTGGTACCAATCTCCTACGAGTAAATTAGCAAATACAAATTATACTATGAGTGTGTGGGTGGGGTTCAGTTACTTCATCTCATCTCTGAAACGGAATGAGAGTTACCTTCAGTGGTGGCTTGGAAACTTCCTGCTGTAAGGAAGTTCTGACACCTCGTGCTAGGATGTTTGAAGACTATGATACCTGGTCTCTAAAATACAGGTAAGGGTTTGTTACAAAATTTGTAACAAACATCCCTTGTTTAGGGATGGTTCCTGGAAACTTCAGGTGAAAAGCAGGAAGCAGATACTGCTTAATACTCTTTTTGCCTGCTGATGCCTGTGGTCCGTGCTTGTGGGACACAGGCTGCATTTTAACATGCACAGCAGTATTTCTTGCATCACTGTTGCCTGAGTCTGTGCCCCAGTGGTAGTGGTGCAGATTTCCTAATGGCTTTCAGGATGGTATCTTTACAGCATACGTATGGTAAGTCTGGGCAAACAAAACTTGCTCCTGGCTGGCCGATGCTTCCAGACACACTGTTCATCTAGGGAGAAATTCAGAGGTGAATGACACAGTCCTAAGAGGACGTGTCAGTTTGACAGCTCCAAAGAAAATTCAAGGGAAGAATAATAGTACTTTGAATCTTGAAGGCATAATTCCAACATTAACCAGTTAATCCTCTGCAAAATGCCTCGCTATCATCTGTTATTTATAGATTAGGCACAAACTCCTTACAACCTATTTAATTACTCTAATGAATTCACTAAACAAGCTGAGGATGAGAGCTGGGTGATGTGTGAATCTATAATGTATCTATGAAAATATGTTATTTTATTCTATTAAATACCATTCAATCGGTTTCTATTTAAATATTGTATATAACTGTACCCAAGTTGCCCGATGCCCTTGCTTCGGAAATGCAAACATGTGCTTCATTTCAATGCTGCTGTCTTCCATTTTGACGCTGTTTAAGATGTAAACAAGCACACCTCGTGCATTATTTACCGTTCTCTTGTTTCTGCCTGTTTTGCTTCCCATCACTAGGTGGCAATAGCTGAACAGTCACTTACAAACAGGAGACAAAACAAAATGGTGCAGCAAAACTAATGAGACATAAACTAAGAAGGATTTCTATTACTTTATTTAGAGATTATCATATTAAATGAGATTTCCTTGATGAAATCTTATTTTGTGGAGTGCTTTCTGTCACTCTGTACTTTTAATTTGGATCATAGCAAGATGTTTGTTTTACCTTGTTAATACATGGGACATCATAGTACATGAAATTTGGTTGGTTTAGATACTATAATTTTGATCTTAGATTCAGAGAGGACATTAGTAAAGCTGTGGATCTAATGTATGTGTTATGTCATATCTGCCAGTCTCTGTGAATAGTTCCCATACCTTAGGTATCTATAATTGTGCTAGACACCTATATTTAGGCACTGGAATACCACTGAGCTATGAGCAGCATCCATCTGAAAGCTGGCCCAGTCTTTCAAGAGCAGGGCAGAAAGAGGTTCCCAGAGGAGGGAATGTGAAATCATGAATGCAATGCAGCCTATCCCAGGACATGACGATATCCTTCTTGTTTTCTTCTGTTAGGTGTGTTCTGCACTGGAATCAAATGACTCTGGGAATCACTCTTTGTAGGGTTGCTTTATTTTGTCCAAGAGGACTAGACTGTATCAAAACCATGAAGAGACTAATAAGCAGCCCTTACTTATTCCTGAAGTGAAGAACTCCAGACAGCCTAACTTTTATACAGACTGTACCTGTGTGAATCCAATCTGATTCCATGGAAATCAGAGACACAGACCTAATTCAATATATGGTATTATTTGGCTAGAAGGCTCAAAATAAGGAGGAAAAGCTATATGAAGCCATAGAAAATTATAATCATAATCATAATAAAGCACGTTAAAGCCTTCAGTAGCTCAGCAGAGCTACTTTAAGGCTTTGAGACGTGTCCACACCTCTGCTTGCAAGACAAAATTTGAATCTATATTTGCTTTGTTGCTGTTGTCATCCTTTAGAGGCTTTCGGCTACTCTTCACATTTAGCCTCAGGTTCTGAAGAGTTAAGATTGCAAAATCCACATAGGCTCCTTCATACCAAGCTAAAATGAGCCCTAGAAGATTGTGCAAGACTGTGCTATATTCAAATCTCCATGTGCTTTTTTAAGGATTCCTGCAAGCATTGCTGAAAACAGAGGACTAAACTGCCTGAATGACTGTAATAAACAGTAGTCACTAAAACTGTAAACAAAATTGGTACCTATGCTACTAAATATTAAGAATCTAAAAATCCAGTTTACAAAAGTAGTTACCCTAAGTATCATGTGTATACAGTGAGGAGAAACAGGCTGCTTTGAGCAAATAATTGTGTTCTTTACTGGAACTCTCTGGAACTATTGTGTCATGCTGAAAGCACTCACCTCCCAGTGTAGGCATCTGAGCTGGATGCCTCAAGATAGATATTGTGAATACCTCCAGCAGTATGTGGTTTTGTTATTCTTGTTCCTTTACTGAGTGAAAGCTTTGGAAGTCTATTTTTCAGATGTTTAGCAGTGACAATAGCTGTTCATGCAGCATTCTGCTCACAAGGACACTTCTGACCGTGTTGATGAGCAGTGTCTCCCAGCTTCTTTTTCCCCAAAGCTGGGGCATGGAAGTTCTAGACTTTGTTCAGACTGAGAAGGGTATTAGCCAGGTAACCAAGGTTCCTGGATATTTGTTTCCTCTGTCTCAGAAAACAGTGGGAGAACAGAAGGTGCTCAGTGTGTCACAAATGTGGAGTGGGTGTTACGTTAAGTTTAACAAATGTTTAGTTTAAACAATGTTTGTGGTAATCAGCAGGTAGTTCATCATGGCAGGCACATGAAAAGCCTTACATTTTGAATCTCTGGTTTCATATGGTGGAAAAAAAGCAACTGTTATTGTCAATTGCCATGTAGTAATGTCATAAAGAAGGAGCCCACTGTACCTGTAAATTTGTAAGTCTGTAACAGCCCTCATCAGACAACTTACTTTCATGGACAGATTTCATATGCTCATGCCTGCCTGTATTTCACAGCCTGGAATATGTAATTAAATTGTAAATCTTTTAAAGTCAACAAAAATGGAAGTGGAAGCTATGCAACTGCAAAATTTCTTAGTCTTGTGAGCCTACCAAAAATAAGTTCAGAACACTAAATTAGAGTGCTGATGTTTCTGCCATTTCAGTGTGTTATTCCTGTTTTAGGAGTGTTTTCAAAATATGAGTAAAATCATTATATATGGAAGATGTCTTACTTGCAAATTTACACTGGCAAATATTTAAACTTATTTTAGTATTTAAATTTAAAAAAAATATTTTATGTCTAATGATAGAAATTAGTAAGATTTTAATTGTTTATACTTTTAATTTTAAAGAAGCTTAAAAGTTAAATTCTGAGTCATTTATGTTATGGGTGATACTTTTGGAAGCAGAACCAATAATGGAGGAGTATCAAACCTGAAGTAAATCTTAACAACTACTATTCTTTATGAACTCATTCATATGATGCCAAAAATACAGACTCTAAGGGTGGTGGCATTTTTCCTTAATACGCTTTGTCTCAATATATCCATTAAGCTTTTCAGTATTTTAGTACAGCATCATACTGTCAGTGGAAACACACAATAGGTGGACATGTTTTTCAGAAAGACTACTAAATGGTGAGAGCAGTGAGATTCTGCAATTATGTGGTGATGCAATGCTTAAAAAAGATCTACTATACATGAAATTGGATCATTTTGACTTCATATCACTTGGAAGAAAGTCAGTAAAAAAGGTGCTGGGGATCTGCCACTCCTAGACAGCTGAAAGTAGCTGTAACCTTTTTAATATGTTACTCAAGGAAATGCAACTAGGCATTAGGTGATACTTTAACATGCCAGATGCAAACTTTTCCTTTGGTAGTTGAATCCTTTGGTAGGTCTCCTTGGATGCAGTAGCCCATCTATTTCTTCACCAAATGATCACAGAGTCAAGAAAAGATTGTTAGATTGGTTAGACCTGATAACTGGTGCAGATCAAGGGGCAGGAACGTTATTGGATCCCGTTCATACAAGTTGACTCAAAATTAGCAAGGGTAGATCTGCAGATCGGAAAATACAAACTTGAGAAATAAAAAGAAGCTGGATAGTGACAGTTAAGAAAAGTGCCCATGTGGGATATCTGAAATTTCTTTTACTTAAAAGCACCAAAACCTACCAACCAACAAAACCCTGAACTTCTCATTCTGCTTGTGAGGGACACATGGGACCCTCGGGAGCATCCCATGGAGCTAACAGGACACCCGTGGCAGCTGGAATTCTCCTGACAGCAGCAGCACAGAAGATGAGCTGGGTAAGACTAGGTGAAGGAATAAAAAGCAAATGGTTAAACATCCTTACTCCTTTACAACTTCAAAACAAGGACATTGATTTTAAAGAGTCCAGTATCCAGTGAGGATGAGAGATGGAGTAAGAACAAGATTTGACCACTAACTACGTGAATGCTTTTGCCTTTAGTTTTCGTTTTCTCTTGTAGAAGAACAGAGGTAGGAGGAGTAATACAAACAGAACAATAAATCATTTGTGAGTTGTTAAAAAACCACTCAAAGATCTTCAAATTCGCATTACAAAACCCAGTTAACTTCCCATTTATTCACTCAATGAAGAGAGGCATATGACGTTGCAGCTTGGGTAATAACATTTTTGTTGAGCATATCAAAACAGAGATTCTGCCCTGTAAATATAAACCACAGATTTGTTGGGGGAAAAACTATCTGCACCAACAGAGAGGCTGCTTGATACTCAAGACTGAAAAAAAATTGGTGAGAGATTTTATTTAAAGGTGTGGATTTAATTTAAAATTGGATAAAATCTAATATGGATTTAGGAAATACAGCTACTTGCAAATTAACCTCCTGTTTTTATTTTCAGCAAGAGAGTTGCAATGAAATTAATTTATCTGTCATCTCTAGAAAAGCATGTGATGTAGAACCACAGGGGAAATTATTACTTAAATCCTTGAACATAGGAATTAATGCAGTATTTGTGAGGGTGAATAAGAACTTCCAAAACTACTTGGCATTGTGTCTGATGAAAAATCAATTAGTGGGCTGGTGGAAAGTCATCAGTCCTAGATTTTGGAACTTCCCTTATTTGGTGTTAAATTTAACTTTAATTGTAAAAGGCTGGATTGTGCTGGCTAAAGCAGGATGGCACAAAGAGGAGGCTTTGGGGGTCAGTGATGGGGTAGGGAAGGAGGTACCAATGGGACAGCAGGGTCTCAATATAAACTGGGGCTGCAGAGTGACAGCAGTGGGATGATAATTAACAGCACAGAGAGAAAGAGCTGATCAGCTTTCATTGATGTGGCTGGTGAGGTCAAACCTGAGATACTCTGAACACTTCGGGTTGTTCATGTCCATGAAAGGGTGTAAACAGGTTTCGAGTGAAGCTCATTTAGGAACTGAAAGAACGTTTACAAAGTGAGTTTAAACAACAGCCTGTCATTAGTGAGGACGCAAAACCTTATCTCTAGATGCAAAACCTTATCTCTAGATGAGGTATGTTTGCAGGAGACATTTAGCATATTTTCAGTGAGAACCACAAGAGCTTGGTCTCAGTGACCCTTGTGTTCCTCAGTTTCCAATCCAAACATCAAATATTCCACATACTGAAACTAAAAGTAATGTGCGAATATAATCGCTGACAAAGTTTTTAGAAGAATCAGCAGCAGACAAGTTCTATTTTGCCTCAGATACTATAATTATGAAATGCTGCAGGAAATTTATTTCACTAAGTGAGAGAAAAAAAGTACTGTTATTCCCAGGAAATAATATCTGGAAGGATGATACCAAGAATATGTGAAACAAAAAGTATTTTGGAAACTGATTCTTATTTTTCTTCATTACCATTAAAATATGCATACTGATTAAGTGTGATTATATGAAATAAAACCTTAGGAATATGTAAATTGTACCTAGCAATTAAGTATTTTGTAGAAAATACAGAGAGATTAAAAAGCAGTGAATTGCTTCTGCCTCATTTTTCTTATGTGAATTCAGTTCCTTTTTAGAAACCATTATTCAAGATAAAAATGATATCAAACCGAGTTTTCTGTGGCTCTTTCAGAGGTGAATACAAAGCAGTGAGCTCTGTGGCTTATTTGGCGTTACGAATTCAGCTTGCTGTCTCTCGTCTTTGTAAGGGCGGGGGGGGGGGGAGGCGGAAAAAGTGTCAAGAAAAAAATAACAACACGTTTTTCTGTAGCAGTGAAAGAAAAGCGGGAGCAGCCGGTCTGCACGCCGTGGGTTTAGTGCTCTGGAAGTGCTTCTCTTGTGCAACTGGGCTGAGGGAGAGCCTTTTTTCCTTCCCACCGACACTGCAATCAGATACAGGGGCGCAGCTCTGCTTTGCTGCAGCATGATGCAGTTGTGTATAGTTCAGCGGGCTCTTCGTGGAAGCAGGCGGAAGGAGAGCAGCTGACCAGAGCAGGCAGAGGATGTTCATCAGAGGGTGCTTTCTTTCTCCCTAAAGCTAAGCAGTACGTGTGAGATTCCTGCAGCTGCAGAAGAGACGCTTTCACCGGGGCTTCAAGTTGACACTCGGTTCGCCAGAGGAGGTGCTCACGCTGGGGCTGACAGCTCCTGATGGGAAAACAGCTTCAGACAGGCGGGCTTCTCGTTGCCAAGAGCACGGCTCCGACACCCTTCGGGAAGGTGCTCTGACTGTGCCTGTGGAACAAGTGCTGTGCTGCTGCCTGTGCCTGCGCCGACCAGAAGAAATTTGCCCAGTCGCAAAATGGAATAAATGAAACTACTGAGTACTGAAGGGGCGAGGGAATAAAATACTCTTCAGCTAGAATTAAGAACAAGCCCCGAAGGAAGAGCAAAGGACAAAAATCTCATGGTGTGTTGTTGTTGTTGTTGTTGAGCTTTTTTTTATTTTTTTTTTAATGAGCTTACCTACCATGAACGGAAGAAGTGGATCTGCGGAGACTTCATTTCCTCCTCTGACCCCTCGTTTACATCACTGACTGGTGACAGTCACATCTACATACATAGTACCTGCCACTTCAGCTGCTCAGAATTATAGAAGCCTCTTTGTATGCAGCAGACATGGCTAGCCAGCAGGATTCAGGCTTCTTTGAAATCAGTATCAAATATTTACTGAAATCCTGGAGCAATAGTGAGTAGCAGAAGAGTAATCTTTTCATATTACGCATTGCTTGGTAAATAGCTAGGGCAACCTAAAGGATAGAATCGTACCTTTCTATATGTTTGTGTTGTGTAAACCAAGTAATTCTTGCTTTTTTTTCAGCTCTAAAAATCAAAATGTCAGGGATTTAAATAGGTTTCATTAACTGCAAGGGCTGTAATGAGGTTATGCTAGATTTTGCTTGATTGAATTCTGAAGTTAGGCTGCTTTCTGGGTCTAACAGTACATTGCAGGGAGTGCATTCCAAACAACATTTCCTGCCTACATGTTTGTTTGATTTGTTCAGACTTTATCTAAACATTTTTTTAAATGATGTTTAATCACAAGGGTGTGGCATTGCTCAGAAGTTGGTTTTTATTAATTGTGCACCGAGGACAAAATATAATTATTCTACTTCAGGTCTGAAAGTCATTTTGATGCAATGGGAAGCAAAACATCAATTGCTTATAGCTGCACTTCCCACCCTCTATGCCTAATTTCAGAATCTTATGCAATATTTCTAGCCAGAAAGAATCCGTCTGTTTATCTGAGCCAGGCTGGGTTTTGCAGAATGTAAACAAATAGCATTTTAGTCTGCCTTAGTCTTTTCAGTACTGCTGTTCCTGATTTCCATTGCTTTTTTCATCAATTACTGTATAGATGTTTTAGCAATATTATGTAATGAAGATGTCTGAATAAAATTTAGTGCTTGCAAATATATTTAGATTAGGTAAGGTGATGAGATAACACTGGCAGAAATTTGCTTTTTAAGTTAAAGTACATGAACAGCATGTATCTCCTCTATAGAAGCTTTTATTAACAGGGGGCTAAATCTCCATATTTAACTGTTTTTAAAAGATAGAACACGATGTCTCTGGAAAAATCCAGCTTGGCTACATGTGAAATAAGGTTCTGATCATCCTGCTATCTATAATTTAATAATGTCTGCATAAAAGTCTAGCATTTAAAAATTCTATGGTATAAAAGAATTGGAAGATCTGCTCAATACAAGGAGAGAACCTTATACCTGCAAAGAAGTAAACAAAACACTATGTTAGATGTGTGACATGCAAGTCTTGTATTCATTAAATGATATCCATAGAAACTGTATTTTTCCAGGTCATTTGTAACCTCAGTAACACTGTAGTGCTTGTTTGAATCTGTTTTTCTACCACAAGTGTGAAGCCACCAGGGAATAATAGTATTACCTAAACAGCATTGCTTATCTCTCCTCCTACAAAAATATGTAGTGCATATTCATTCAAACGAGTGATCCCACAAGGACTAGGAGAGAATTTTATGATTCAGTTACCTTCTTGGACTAACATTAATCTAATACTGAGAACATAAGTGTGTATTGTGACAGCACATATTTTATAACAAGCTAGGTACAGCTTATGACAGAAGAAAAACAAGTCAGTTTATGGTGCAGAAATCAAATCAGTTCTGGCATTAATTTTGTAATAGCCTGCTGTAACTTGAAGTAAAACCAGCACTTAGGAATATAAACCCAACTACATTATAGAATTAAATATAAAGTGTTGTTTTTTTCTTTTTCCTTTATCTTGAAGTACACCGAAAGTATTTCAATATAGGAAAGGTATTTCTAGTCTGAAATTAGAAGTCCTTAAGTTCTAGTTTAGGGAAATGGAAACAGTATATGAGTAATTGATATTTCTGACATTCTTTTAGTGAATAAACACCCCTTCTACTGTAGCTGAAGAAACAGTAAGAGGAAATAGAGTAAATGAACCCAGGTTGCCTTAAACTTGTTGTCAATTGGAGGGTTTTTTGCCTTTGTACTGGAAGGGTATGTTCTTAAATCTGGTATGTTCATAAATCTGAACGTATCCTTTCTAGCTGAAAAACAAACTATTTGATAAGAAGACAGTAGGGAGTTAAAAAAACCTAGGGCTTTCTTCAGCCCTGCTATGTGATGGGTGGAGCAGAGGAAAACACTTCCCTTGCCTGAGAAACTGCTGGGAAGCCTGCACATGCATGCATGGAGCATGTTTGTCTGAGAATGGGTGCTGTGTCTGCACACCCAAGAGCAGAAGTAAGCCATGAATTATGATGTGGCATTTACACAGCAGCAAGAGGTCCAACATACAGTTTTAAAAGAAAAATAACTTTGGTTCCTACAGTGTATATTTTACTGCAGTGTTAACAGTGTAGAGGTGCTGTCCATGTATGTTTCTGCAAACTGGCACTTCAGAACATCACTTTAAACAGCATTTATCCTTCCCAGGCCTTTTAGTCCCACCAAAACCAGGTCTTGCCATTGATTTGTGTTTTGGCTTACTCAGAACATTAGCATTTTCTAGGAGATTGCCATCCATGTCTGTTGCCCATACCATGAAATATACTCAGTTATTCTACTTGGAATGACGTTTTCCCCTGATTTTGCTGTCTAAGGAGTTTAACAAACTAGCCTTCTTGCCATGCCAGGCAGGATTTCAGTTCAGTGTCACACAGCACTGGCTGAGGTGTTCACCAGGCACGCTGCTCGCATTTGCATGTTCACCGTCCAGCTGAGGAGGCAGGTAATTTATGGGCCATGGGGAGAGTTCACTTTAACTGTTGCAGTCAGGATGATGCAGTGTGATACACTCCCTGGGGTGTTCTCAGAGAACCTGCACCCTTCTTCCTGGGGGATAAAAAAGCCACGTCACAGTCTGGCCTTTGAACCATCCTATCAAACTGAGAGATCTCAAAATACTCCTTTGTGCAGTTCCCAAGACAGACATTTGCTCTGCATGTGTCCATAAGGTAATGTGCACATCGTGCTGTCTGGAAAATATTCCTGTATTGTGTTGGAGAGGGAATCAGAATGGGGATTCTCTGGTCGGAAGATAAGAATAGTCTAAGGGGCCTTTTTACCCATCTCACGTGTTCTTATATTTTCTTAAATATTTGAGTGTTTTTCATCAGTGCTGCAGTAGTCAACAATGGCATGAATCATTTGCATTACTTCTTTTTGGAAGTACTGCTAAAATAGCTATGCCTGCACAAGATGAGTGGTGCTTCCTTGGCCCACTGAGGTCAGTAAGCTGACAAGAATAAAACAGGGCTTGCCAAAACTAGAACAGTCAAGAGTTTTCTCTCAGATTTATTGTGGAAATATTGCAAAATGCATTTTTATAAATAAACATTTGTAATTTATTCAAGGCATAATACATGAATACAAATGTTAATAATTTGAAGCCTGATCTTTCCTTAGATTTTTTAACTTTTTTGAATGAATAAGATAGATTTTTTCTGAATTTAATTTCCAAATGTCTGTTTCAAATTCATAGTTAAAAAAAAATTCTGAACAGAAATTTTGAAATCTAGCTACAAGAACCTAAAGTACCATCATTATAAACTGCAGAAAAGTCTGTAATAAATTCTGCCTTTTGCTGTTCCTACATCTGATCAGCAATTAAGTTTTTTGGAGGAAAGGATTCTGTAGAAGAATCTAAATGGCACAGGTAGATGGCTCACTCGTGCTCTCACAGATCAGCTGCTGTGGGCTTGTAGAAGCTGCATTTCTTTGTCTCACAGTTGCTAGAGCTAGGTTTTAAGGTTTCTTTCTGTGTAAAGAAATGAAATAGCATATTCTGCATAGGGAATATTATCTTTGGCACTTCTCATAGAACAGAGTTATCTGCAGGGCCTGATTTTGAGGATTGCAATGCTTGTTTATCTGCCTTTGAATAGAAAGGGGGTTTTCTGCAGACGTGTGTTTAAGGACTTTTCTAGTATCAGGACTTCAGCTCTCTCTTCCATGCCAGAATCTTTGCCTTCTTTCACAGTAGCCAACATCCACATCAAAATCCTCATGTCCTCATCCTCTTCCCCTTTGTGCTGTCCATAGCCTGCTGCTCAGCCCTCCTGCTGCCCTGTGTGCTCTTTCTCTGTGCCCCTGTGTGCCCAGTCCCTGTGGCAGCTGTCAGAAGCTACTTCTCCTTTACAAGTGGTGGCAACATCAGGGACAGCCCAGGCCTGGGACTACCCAGACACCCACATCAGCTCACATCCCACAGCTCTCCCTGTAGGATCTCTGGCTCCTCCACAGCTTGCTAGTCACTGAACACAGGGCTGGCATCAAAACAAGTTCTGGGGTCAAAAGAGCATCAGGCAGCAGAGACTTGCCGGTGGCCAATGTGAAGCCTGGGGGTTGCCAGCTTCCATGTGGTCAGCCATGTTCTGTCCTTCTCTTGAGGATGTATTTCTACCATGTCAGGAAAAGAAATTAGTGAAGAACATTTCATTAAATGAATATAATACACAAGGCAATAAAACTCAGCCTTTTTACAGAGAATGTTCATGAAGTCGCTGAGTGTTCATGTCAATGAGCAAGAGAAAAGGGAAGACCACAGACACTTTCTTAGCTGAAAGTCTCTGTTATGTCCAAGTCTGTGATACATTTGTTTGACCTTCCAGTAGGATTTTATTGTGCATAAATGTGATAACAGCTGTTCTGTAGGGTTCCCTTTTCTTCAGTCAAACACAGCCTGTTTAAGGCTGAATAGTCTGAGCACACTATGCTATCAGAATTAGAGATTTATATCAAGATACCAATCAAGGGAAGAGGCTCCTTCCTGTTTCCTACTTAGGCAAACACATTCATTGAATAAGGAGAACCTAGCCTTCCTTCCCCCCTCTCTTGCTCTGGCATCCGTACTCTTGCAGGCACAAATAACCTGATTCCAGAAGCTGATGTGCTGCAGGCTCACCCTGCATGGAGAGGAGCAGTTCTTGCCTGAAGCAGCTGGGGAAGGGACAGGGCCAGTGGCTGTGGTGAGCAGACCAAGAAACTGGGACCCTTGTGTCCTACTGGCTCCTGAGGTCTCACCCTGACACAGCCACTGCCTCTGGGCAGCCCTGGGCACAAAGGCTTAGCACCTGCTGTGTCTTGGCATCTGAGTCTGCCTGGGACAAGGGATGCCACTAATTCAAGCTGTTGTGCTACCTGAAGGGGATTGATTGCTCTGTCCATTGAGCCTGAAGGGAGGGTGCAGAGTGGATTCTTCAGCTCTAAGTAGTCTGTGACTGTCAGCAGTAAAGTGTCTAGCTTGATAATGGTGACTGTTATCTCCCAGGAACTTTCTTTGTATTTGGTCTGATCCAAAGGGAAGGGTAGTAAACCACAATGTTTAGGCTATTTGTGTTCTGGGGGTACCCATTTTAGAACTTGCATTTTGACATGGTTGTTCTCAGAAGTAAGGGAAAGTGGAAGTTTTATTACTTTGGAAACATGAGAGCTCTTTAAAAAATGATTTTTTATTTTGTTTATTTTGATGTTTGCTACTCTGTTGAGGACATTCCAGAAGCGTTTCTACCATACTTGGAGGGAAAAAAAGGATGAGAAAATCATAAACGCCTTATTGCAAGATTCAGTCGATTTGTAGAATGAGTTTCCTTGTCATTAAAAAGTTTGAATTACTGCAGTAAAAATCTACAAATGCTACAAATGTTTTGACTGCAATATAGTACATAAGTTTTTCTGGTAAAATCAAAATATAAGATGATCTGGAAACTAGGCTTTGTTAGTTACTGGTAGATATTCCATGAAGGTTCTAATTATTTTACTTGTGGTGAAAACAAAGCTATTCTGTTATACTGTATGTATTCACTAAGAGTGATTAATTTGTGATTTTGATGTTATCAAAATACCAGCAGCTTGTTTTTTTCTAGTATTGCTAATTATTCAAAAGGATCAGGGAAAGAACTAACAATTCTTATGTCTCCTCTATTCGTATAACATACCTTTGAATCAGCTGTTGTAGCTTTTATTTTTATATGTCTGTATAAATATTAAAACTATAATTATGAAAAAGGGAATATATATAGGTATAAGGAAAGCGATAAACAGGATACCTTAGGAGTATAAAATGTACAATAGTGTTTAAAACTTAATACTGGAGAATATAAGTTATTATATTAATATGTTATATTAAATTGCTACTTAACAATCCTTTTCTGTTTTCTCCACTTTTGATACACTCATTGCATTAATTGTTTAACTTTTTTCTGTGTGTTGACTTGGGGGCAGGAGGAAGCAGGCTGTACACCTACGGAATTACAGTGGCATGTGCTTGTCCAACTTTATTTTCTGTTTTCATTCCTAAGTTTCTAAACAGTCAGAAACTACAGACCCTTGCTGTGAGTTGGTAGCCCTAGAGACTGAATTCCTGAGGGTGTTGAAACCATGAATGGCACATATGGCATTGCAGTAGCTGTGACTGGGAGGAACAGTCTCATCCCAGCGTCTTACTCCTGTCACCATGCTCCTACCCCTTCTCTGCCACCCAAATTACCCACAGAGTTAATATCCTGAAAGCTAAACTTTCTAAAATGGTGTAGATGCTGGTATCAGCATGAGAAAGGGGATGAGGGTACACTACTAGGAGTAGGAGGCAGTTTTGGCTGATTCCTGCTATTAGGCTGGTGGAACTGTATGGTAAGTCATATTTACTTTAATGGTGACTCCTGTACCTATGCCTGCTTTTAAATAATAGTTCCTTCTCCAGGAAGGAGACAAGTCTAGCTTTTGCATCCCTCTTTTCAGAGCATCAGCAGTGAAGTTGTTGCCATTGTTTCCATGACAAATTTGGAGTGCAGAATAATTTCACAGAGATAAGTAGCTGAGTTATTTGTAAGTTGGTAATTTTTCAGTCACTGCAGTTACCTAAACTAGATGAGAATCAATTGTCCACGGAAAGAAAATCGCTTCTCCTCAAATTTTCTTTCTTCTGAATCCTTTGTCTATTGCACTAGCTAAAAGGAATACTAAAGATAATGTTCAAACTTGGCAATAGTTCTATCAGCGAGATATTTTAAGTTCTTGAATGGTTTATATTTTTAAGAATGCAAATAGAAAGATATTCAATAGTATGACAAAGCAGGAGAAAACATCTACTGACTGGCTCGTCATCCTGCTGACAGCTGGAAACTAGGGGTGCCAGTGGAGGGGGATTATGACCCGTAGTTCAGTTAGGTGGCAGTGAACAGGGGTGGAAAGCAAAGGATGTAGGGCAAAGAGAAGAAGAGAAATGTATTAAAATGTAGAACAGGATGGAGAGACAGCGTCTTGTATATTGTGTGCATACCTTAAATGTATGAATATAAATACATGCATTCTGGAAAACACTAAGGAAGAAGTCAAGTGCTACATGCAGTCACAAGTTACAGTGTCACAGCAGCAGCAAGCTGGGTGTTTACAGCTCACACTGTTGGAATGCTGTGATGGATGGATGCTTAGAAGTTTTTGAAGGAGGACCTGCACGGAAATAGGGAGTGGAAGTTGCTGCCTTTGTGAAGGAGCTCCTTACAGATCTGGAGCTCTTCTATGGGATGGATGTCTGACAGTGTGCTGGAGAGTTTGTGGGTCAGGGTTAGAACAGATGAAGTGTTACAGGGTGGTGGTGGAAGTGTGTTACAGGGCATTGATCAGGGTGAGGAAGTGTAGAAACAACTTTGAACAGCTTGAGGAAGTTCATGAATTGTTGATGTTGGTTCACATGAGAGACTTGAACTTCCTGATGTCTGCTGCAAATGTGAAATAGTAGGTTGCAAGCAGTCAAGATTTCTTGAAAGTGTTGGAAGTAACTTCTTGAATTGCAATAGACCACATGGGTGAAGTGCAACTGGGTCTGTTACCCATTAACATGGAATAGCTGACTGGAACTCCAAATCCTGAGAAGAGTGGGGAGAGAGTGTGCAGACTTTGGACTTAAGGAGAGTAGATTTCAGTTTTGAGATTTCAGAAACTATTAGTGGGGATCTCATGAAGGACAGCTCTAAAAGGCAAAGAAACTTAGGAAAGCTGACAGGTCTTTGAGGTCAGCATCTTCCAAGAACAAGAATGGATTTCCCATGCTTGAAGAAGCAAGCAGGAGTATGAGGTGAATGGCTTGGCTTATCAGGGACCTCTTGGCTGAGCTCCACTGTGAAAAGGTGATATATCTGAGGCAGAAGTGTGATTTGGCTGCAAAGAAGGAGGAATTTATAGACATTGCCTGGGCATGCAGGGACTGTGCTTGCAAATTCAAAACGTAACTGGAGGTGGGCTTTGCAAGGAATATCAAAGTCAAGAAGGAGAGTTGCTCTTGCTTCTTTAGTGGTAAAAGGCTGAACAAGGGAAATGTGGACCCATGGCTGAATGAGGCAGGGAATTTAGTGATAGCGGTTCAAAGTACTGAGCAACACTTCTGCCTCTTTCTTCAGCAAGACGGTCTCCCTGGTCTCTGTCTGCCAGGTTCTGGAGTTCCCCTTGACATGGCGCATCTCAAAGGTCAGAGTTCAGAAACTCAGACTCTCTTCTTTGCAGGAACTACAGAGAAGCCTGGCAATTCCTTACATATTTATGGTCTTCTATAGATTGCCAATTATAGTCACATTCAAAACCGAGGGATGGCAGAGTTTTTTTCTTTTCACAGCAGACGGCAGAGCTTGCTAAAACAAGCCACTGAATGAAACACATCTGAGAAACACTGACTTCCTAGTTTGCTCTCAGCCAAGTAGCAGTAGTTTCACTTAGTTGCTGAATCCATTCGCTTCCTTATCTGTGTGAAAGAGAGATCACAAATATAGAGGCACTCCCCAAAATATTGATGTTTGTGCATAATGTAAGATCACTGATACAACTGGTGTTAGAGGTGCTCAAGAGATTCTTCTTTGTCATGTCTCAGAAGAGAGATTTTGGGGCTTTTTTCAGGACACTAGTTTCAAGAGAAATCTGAGTGCTGTTTTGTAAATACTGTGGGATCACTATAGTGACAGTATCATGTTTCTCTAGGGGAATACGTTGCTGATAAAGAGCTTAATTAGGTGATTGGAGCCTTAGGAGAGAAGTTTCACATATTTAAAAAAAAAAAAGTAGGCCCTTTTGAGAGACATGCTATACAGTCTTTATCCTGGATACTTTCTGTTCTTTCAGAAATTTGCAGTCATCACATGTAGTGCTAATGCATAGTTGAGAGATTGCTGTGGTTTCTCACTAGTCAGGGGGTGAGAAATCACAGTTTGTGTATGGCCAAAATGTGAAGACATTAGATCGATTAGTATCAGACAAGAGATGATCAACAGAATGCATCAGATTTTCATTTTATTTATAATCATGAAGTTGCAGATGGTTTTAGTTTTATTTTGAAAAGCTTGACTTTGGGACACTAATTTATATTCCCTTGAATTCTTAACTAGTACATGGCTCAGCACAGAACTCTGACAGAGATACTGGTTTGAAGGAATTCTCCCGTAATTGGATGGTCATTATGCTAACATTTTTTTCCTAATCTCAGGCTATCTCCTCTCTCTCTATAACTTTGAAGAGTCTCAACTTGTATGTGGAGTAAATTAAAATTCAAAGGATGTCCATTTCTAAATTGGTTTGTTTTGATGCTGTTTTCCTTGAACAAGTTTTGTTGAATACAATATACAGAATTATCTTTTTTGCTGTATTTCTGATTATTATTTATGAATGCCTTTAAGTGTGTGGAATAATTTTGTTTTTTAGTCTGAACGTTACCTGGATAGAGTTCTTGTTGAAGTTCTACCTTGAGCAGTTTGCAGAATGGGTTTCTGCATATACTCACAGCAATGCATCGTTGTATGTTTTCATAATGAGGTTTATTCTTTGCACATTGCTGAGATACCAAGTGCTGAAAATAGTCATTCCCTTATAACTGGAATTGTTTTAGATAGCTTTCCTCTGCAAGCAAAACTTATTCAGTCTGCCTGCCTGCCTTTTTTTGGACAGGTTAACCAAATTCAGAGCAATTCAGAGCAGGGTATAATTCTTAAAAATACTTGAGTTGCTATGAATTTGCAAATTGAGGCTGTTTGACAGTGAAGAGGGGATCTCAGATGTTGAAAAATGGCTGCATGAGCCTCCTGCCTTCTTAGATGCAGGGAAATCCTTTCTCTGACAGCCTTCATAAATACCCCAGCTGTGAAACCAGCTTCAGTCACACCTCTGAGAGGATTGCACACAAAACTCCTTGTTGCCTATTTTAAACTACATTCACCAGATGCAAATTGACACTCATTAATTCAGGGAAAGTGCAGAGAAACCACTGCAAATAACTTGGCTGCAGTGGTCTCCATTATAATAATATTCATACAGTGCTTCTCATCTGGAAGCTTGACAGATTTAAATTCTTCCAGCATTATTACCTGAATATGAAGGATTGCTTTATTGCCATTCCTGGGCAAATCAAAACAGAGCAATTAACTGAGAAACACATGTCCTGTGTTAGATCTGGAAATGAAGCCCTGTCTTCTATTTCTGTACTGGAAGGACCTTTTTTCCTTCACATTCTTGGTAGCCAAGTCACACGTAAATTGTTACTCAGGCAGTTAATATATAGAATGAGATTTTTAATTGACAGTACGTAGTAATTTTCATATGGAAATGTCATTAGATTGTTTTAAAATTCCACAGCATGCATATTTGTTGCTACTGATGTCTTAAATGAGGAGAAAATTGCTTAGCTGTATTTCTTTTTCTATGAAGGCAGATGTTAGAAACAAATTACTTCACCCCACCCTTTATCTGTGTGCCATCTGAACCAAAGCTAGGTGGTTATTTTGATTTTTGTTCTGTTGTTCATAGGCAGGAAAATGGGACAGAACAGTGTATGTATTCTTTACTGGGATGAATGTTTGAGCAAGAGAATTTCTGATTCTCTGGGAACCAGAAGTTGAAATGTATCACTTTTTGAAATACAGAAGTCATCAAGGTTTGTAGTAAATCAAGCAAAGTCTCAGTGTGTCCTTGGTGAATCTTTAACAAATTTGTAATGGAAGATGAAAATATTTTCAAAGGGATTGTGAAGTTAAAAATTTTGATTGTCTTTACTCATTTGTCAGTCATGTATTCAAGCAGTAAGGGATAGGACAGGTAGAAGTGAGTGTTACAGGGACCTGCATACCTCCATAGCAACTGAAATGACTGAAAAAATTTGAATTACTGTTTTAATGAACTTTTAAAAGTTGTTAACATAAAGAGGCTGGAATATTATTTTAAAAAATTAAAATCAATGATTGTGTGTATATTGCTCAGCATACTTTTTTTATTGTAAATCCCCTCTTTTCCTGAGCTCTGCAGTTTGGGCTGAAGCACTTCTAAACTTGATGTCCCTGAAGGTGAATTTTAGAATTTTCTGCTGAAATGGTTCTGCCTTCTCTAATAATGAGAAAATGCAAAATAAACCTTGCTGTTGGTACATGTTAAAAATTATCTTGTTGGGAATGGGTGGGGACAGAGACCTTACAGCCAACTGCCTCTGTACAGTGACTGCAGAAAGAAAGTGAGGGCACAGGAGGGTGAATCTGCAATAAAAGGCCAGCAAAGAGCCTGTGGGAATGAAAGGAGAAGAGGCAGGGGAATCATGGGGAGGGAATCAGAAGTAGAGGAACTGATACTTCCTAGATGGTGGGAGTGGAAATTGAGAGTGCCTGGTATGAGATGGGGCCAAGGGGATGCTGGAGAAGGGTGGGTGAAGGGATAGGGATGGGAGGAGGAATGGGATGGGGTTAAGAGGGCTGGACAGGTGAGATGAGCCATGTTGAGATGGGAACAGTGCATGGGAGTCCAGAACTGGAATAGGGAGCCTGAAGCTGAGGAAGATACAGCCATGAGGAGACACCAGATTGTAGAGATGGAGTAAGAAGAGAGCAGTTGGGGAGATGGGGGAGGTGAGAGACAGAGAAATCCCCTCCCAGGAGCAGAATGCAGTGCAGGAGACCTGGTTTCCATCCTACATCCTTGCTTTGTAGGACATCCTTCCAGCACAGGGTATGCCTCAGTGCTTGGGTGGACATAAAGTGTTAAATGTTATCAGGTGAGGAGAACAGCAAGTGCCTTGTGCATGCTGTTAAGGTAACTGGGTCAACAGTTGGTTCATTTGGCATCAGATTAATCATACATCCTCTCAATTACCTCACTTCTGAAAGCCTGGGTCCAATGAGGTAATGCAGCACAGTGGAAAGCACACAGATGTACAAAGAAATGTCCTCTCAGCTTATTATTCTATTTATTATTACTCATAATACAGTAGCAGGTAACTTCCTAATGGACTTCTCCAATACAGCAGGTAATGTCTAACCTAATAATAAAAACTAGTCTGTAGTAGCATCTGTAGGGGAGGGATCAGACAGATCTGGGCACTTTGGACAGTTCTCAGCTGCATGAAGAAACAAACCATGTGTTTGGGCATTAGGGGCTATTTGAGTGTCACTCAGCATACATTCAAGCATAATAGTTTTATAAGCAATGTGTTAAAAACTGGCATGAGGCACTGTAGATATTAAAAGTATCCTTGTGGATGGTTTGTTGTCACATTAGATTGAGCTAAGCAGTTGTGTACTGCAGGGATGGACTCTCGGCTTTACTTTATCTCATCAGGGATCTGAAAGAAGATAAATAGCATGTTGTGACATTTAGGTATATGTATACACATTGATGTATATAAGTGTTAGTAATGAGAAAGAGAAAAAAAATTATCAAGTGAAATAAGGGATTTTTTTAGAGTAAAAGTCTGGAAACTTCTTTACCACGTGAATCTGCAAATGCCTTTTAAGATAAACTTTGCTTTTAAAACATGAAAAAACAAGACTGGCTACATGCTTAAACTGCAGTATAAGGGCCAGCACTTCCCTGGAAGGGGAGAAACAGGATTTCTCACTGCAGCTACAGTGACAGAAGGTCCATGTACATGCATAGCTGCTCCTGGGCTAATTCCCAGCTCTGTTTTGCCCGAAGTGGGAATTCCAGGTGACTTACTGCTACAGTGGAGCTCTGAGAATGGCATTTAAAAGTAAGGGTTTTTCATTTATTTGAGGACAAGCAGTAGTCCTTTAAGGAGTAACATAGAAGCATCACACTGCTGGCAAGTTAGATATTTATTTAAATTTATCATATGCTTTGATATTAATAGATACTTAGAAGGACTATCTGCCTAATATTAATACCATTGTTTCTAGATCACTATAAAGTCTGTTACTAATTTCAGCAGTAATTTCCTAGTTGCATAAAGGAATCTATCCCTGCAAGGTAATGGGCAAGTTTTTCAAACTTGTTACCACTGACTTTAATCAAGCATTTGTCTCAATTAAGTACAAAGAGGTGTATAATTTTCAGAACCTCTTGCACAGCTAGTACACTTACTTAACAAATTTCAACCTAATTGGTAAACTTCCCTAAAGCCTGACTGAGATATCCTGCATTTTAAAAATTCTGTTTGTATTATGACAATATCCTTGGGGTAAGACTTTTTGTTAAAAAAAATTCATTTTTATAATATTAAATCCAGAAAAGACATTTTAAGTTGGTATTGTTTGCATTTATTAGGTTGGATATGTTTGCCTGCTTTATAATGAGCAGAGTTCTAAACATGTGGCTAGAAGGTTCAAATCTCTACATTACTGTTATATGTGTGTGTGTGTGTGTAAATAACAAATCGTGTCTTTCTCATTAATACAGAAGATGATCTTCAGTCATTAAACTTCCTAAATGCAATTGACCAGTGAACATTAGATGTCATTAAACAGAAGTGATCAGTGTGATCAATGGCAATCTTTTTCAACTTCTATTTTCTGTTTTGAATCATGCAATCATATGCATTTTGGATTCAAATGATAGCTATGATTTTCTGTAAACTGCAGAAGAACTGACATGGTGTCCTGAAAATCTAATAAGTGTCTGCATTCATAATTTAAGTAAGATATACTGGATAGCATTTTCAGAAAGCTGAATATTGTCCTAAGGGTTTTCATGGAAAACTAGAGAGTACCTAATGTTTTACATCAGTGAAATTGGAACTAGATTGATTTTAATAAAACAAAACAAAACAAAATCACCCCAAACTTAATTTTAAAATTACTGTATTAGTTATTCCAGATGAAGTTTTTATATAGGTCAAAGATTGTATTTCAAAACCTTGAAGTTTAATTAAGCATTTAACCCCTAACTATCACATTCTGGGTTAATTTTTTAGCCATTAAGCTGTTACATGAAAAGCAATTACAGCCAAACTGAAAAGGAGAAGAGCTGCTTCTCTGTTCTACTTTGAACATTCAAAGTGGCCCAACAATGTGAGGTCGTTGTGGGGATGTATCTAAGGCAGTGTTGGCTGTTGGGGATCCTGTTCTGAGATGATGCTTTACCAAGTGAATTTACCAGCAAATTTTACCCAGATTTATTCAAGTGATTTATGATTTGGGTAATTTTTTATGGTTTCTGTTTCTCAGGCTGATTTTAAGCATTCAACTTCCTAATTGGTAAGCCCTTAGCAAAAGTGTCCTGGAAGTGCCACATCCCCACAAAGGTAATGAATGGCTGACAACATGGGGAAAATTCCTTTGTCTATACAGAAAGAAGTGTCAATGCTGGGGTTTAAATTCATAATATGTTACCAGCCTTCTGTACCATTTCAGGTGCCTGAGTTCATGCTTTGTATAGTTTGGTACATGCTTCCTTACTGACAAAGGCATTCATTATCATTGGGTTGCCATGGAGTACTGATCACATGGATCTGGGAATAATAACCCATTATGCTAATATAGCTTGTCATTGTTTTTGATGCAAAGCGATGTCCCTTGACAACATCTGATGCTTGTAACTAATGGAATTTATGGTTAGATCACAGGTCATGGAAGTGTTGGCAAAATTGCCTACACTCTTCACTTTGAGCTCTCTGATTGCATACCTATTAGAAAAACTATTTGGGTATCTTTAGGTCAGTATTCTTCTGGTTTTAATGTCTTTCTGCAGTGACAATCAGAGGTTTCTAACAGATCAGTTTTGGCCTGTTTGCTTAGTGCTAGAAATGTTTTTCTTTTGAGCTCTCCTGCCCCTTTAGGAGCCACAACTTTGATACTCTGATTGTACCATTTCTATTTGTACCTGGATGTACAAAGAGAAATCAAGTACTGATAGGAATGCAGACTTCTGCTTCTTGGCATTATCATGATTAGAGAAAGAAGAATCCCTCTTAGAACATCTGCATCCTAGCTTTACCAATGAGAGATTGTTCTCAGAACTATTTTTCTACTAATATATTCAACAAGTCATAAATTATACAACCAGAAAAAACATTGTGTCATCCAATCTGTGCTGCACATAGAACAGGCTTTATGGCTTCTCTGAATTAATTTCTCTTTGAGACAAAGCATCTTAAAAAAAAAAAAATCTTAATTTAAAATTCCCAGTAATGGAATAATCAGCACCAGACTTAATAGCATTCTGACAGTTAATTTTCTTTCCTTTGTATTTTACTTTTTTCATGCATTTGTCTACTCGAAAATTCTAGACATTGGATGTTTCTGAACAAAAATCTGTCTCTTAGCAAATTTCTATTCCTGATATTCATGCTTAATGGGCATGGAAATCATCTCACCCAACTTTCAGGCATCCTTAGCCAGGCCTATTTTACATCTTACGCGATCAAGTGTGGTTTTCCTGATAGCCAGTGAGGAGGTACAGGGGTGCAGCTAAGATGAGCTGCTTTAGACATGGTTATTGTAATGAATCACACTCTGAATGTGCTGAGTGCCTGTGCTGTCTAAAAAAGGCATTTGTGGGTAAGAGGTTCCATGGAATACCTTTTGCAAGTAGGTGCCATTGTAGGAGCAGTAAGTGCAAATTTCTGCCATTAGATATGATGGTATAACTTTTTCATGGTCAAATTAAACTAAACTTCAAGGCAACTTTTGCAGTTATGAGTTATTTTTCACCTTTCCCAAATTTTCTCTGGCTCACCAGTGTCTTTTCTCAAGCTGCAGACACCAGAACAGGACTGAGCATCCAGCAGTGGCTGCAGAGCCACTGACAATGAAGCAGTAGGGCTTTCCTGCTTTTGCTTTTTTTCATACTGCTTGAAAAGGCTCTCCATAGCTCTTCAGGTCACAAGAATAGCAGCCTGTTTCCAACACATTAGTCATCCTGGTCTCAGGCCTTTTTTCATCATCAGTGTTTCCCAGGAAGAGAAAGCTGCCTTCTGTCTGTGTGGCCTGGTTTCTGGCCATGCAATCTTCCATAGGTTAGAATTAGTATCTCATGTGTTATCTGCTTGTATTAAAGTTTCAAATGCTATTCAAACAGTGTAGAAGAGCCTTTTTTTTGCTATTTTTTCTGTCACCCTTAATTGGTGTTTTGCCCTTAAACTTTGTACAAAAGTTTTTCTTTCATGTCATTCCCAGTAATGATAAATAGTACACAGCCAAGAACCACTAGAAGTGCATTCATTACAGTATGATTCTTCCTGAATTCATAGATGTTACCTGTCTTTTAATCTATATTGGTTGTGAATGTCGATTTTACAGTTTGGTAAAATACCAATCCAATTGCCAAGCAAAAATGTAAGACTACACTTTCAGCCCTGCTAACCAAATTTATAATCTCATAAAAAGATGTGGCTAATTTAATAAAATTTACTTTCCATGAACCTATGATTATGGCATTGTATGATCATACTTTCCTTCTTTATTAACCAAATGCAGCCACTCCAGCACGAGTATCAGGCCAGCTCTGCTGTGGTTGCCTGGATTGCCCTTGCTGGCACTTGAGAAAATCTGATACAACTTTAGTTTTGTCCCAGCCCTCAGGAATACTGAATTTCCCTTTGAATATACTATAAAAAGCATATTTTTATTATTTTCAGAATTGATTGGGCTCTTTGGTTTTTCTAATGAATTGCTCTGTTTTTGTAGGGTTTAAACTGTTTATTTGAAAAATCCAGTGTGAACCCTAGGATTCTTTCTTTATTTTCATAATTAAATTACACAGAGTTCATCTCTATAGGTGCCTGTTCCTCTCCAAATTTAGTAACATATTTCTGGCATTCCAAAACATTTAGACATTTCAATGCATGGAAGGAGTTTTCTGTCATGGCCCACTGACCAGCATGAGAGCAATGTCCTGTCCATGTTGTATTAGGTATTTGCAACTGACTGGTCATGCAGAAGGTCCCTTGGACAGCAGCTAAATTCCATGCACTCCATTTACCTGTTCAAGTGAAAGTTTCTCAGTGGGCAGCTGGACTCAAGGCAAATTTTCAGAAACCTTCACTGAGCTCATGTGGATGGTAAAATTCATTATCTTGTATCTCAGTCACCACAAAAAGTATTTATATCTAGGAGCCACAGTCTACCAAAGCAGCAAACATTTGCATTTGCATTTAGGTTAGTGGCTGAGAAGCAATTGAACCCACTTTCAAAGAATTGTCAATGTAATGTAATAAAGGGGGTAGTAGATACAATAGCATCATAATGGTCTGTGGCTAATAAAATGTGGCTAGTGTCTGTAGGCAAAGAGGCCAGATAGCATTGACTATGGAAGACAGGCCATGTTATGGGTGTGCTGCTGCTGTCAGTATTAAGTAATGACATTAGTGATTCATTCAGACATAGTGTAGGGGGTTGATAATGAATATTAATCCAGATTTTGGCTGCAAAATTTTTTATTTCATTTTCTTTTGTGTAGATGTTACTTTGTGTGCTCCACTGTAGAGGGGAACATGAATTGATGTCTCTCTCTTTATTCAGAGAAATCCCTCCTGTGGTGTCATCACAGAAAGCTTCACAAAATTTTGTGAAAGTCTTCTTGGTTTGTGATAGTTTCACTTGCCAGTCCACAGATCCAGCTTGTGGCTTGGTTTACTGCTGATGTTGTGCCATTTTCCACCCACATGAGCGAGGGCAAGAATTTGAGCCAGCAGCAGCTAAAATGCACCACAGTGCAGTTTAATCCATGCAAGGTGCTCTTGAAGAGTCTACAGATTTAAGAGTGAGAGTCATCACTAATAAGTTTGGGTATCTTTGTTGTCAGCTCTCTTTCCATAATCACTGAATGAGTAATAGGCACCTCTAGAAAGTGATTTATTCTGTCGTAAGATAAGAATCTAAGGAGGATTTGATGGGTCACCTAGAAATGTCAGTCTCAATTTCCCCAGAGCCTGGATAGCTAGATTAAGTTTGATATTTGGTTGGTAGGTGGCTAAATTTATAACTTCCCCTAAAAGGCACCCATATAGTAGATCAAGTGCACCAGAAAATGCAAGAAAGCAAGTACAGTTCTGAAGATTTTCCTTTGTAGTACCACACTTTGAAACATAACTAGACATGACATCTATAACATGGCATGAAATAAACAAAGCTGTACGAAACCAACTCTTAGTTGGTTGAGCAGTGTTATGTCAGGAGAACTAGAAGCTGTTTCTTTTTATGCTTTGGTAATAAAGTACTGCTTGTTTGTGCAAGTGCATCACAGCACACTCAGGTTTTCATACACATGTGTACATTGCACAGAAGACACATCATCCACAAGCAATATGCTGTTTCCATTCCAGTGAAAGGAGTTTTTAACAGCATGATCCAACATGTCAATAGTTTGGAAGAGCAAGTGTGAACAGACAGCAAAAATTCAGGGACGGTTCCAGTTCTGACATCTGAGGTAGCTGTTGAAATTGGAATAGGACTGAGATGCAAGCATTTAATGTCTCTTCTCTGGTAAAAAATAAACTGTTTAAATATATGTTCAAAATTCCATCTTATCCAGACTTACAGTCGTATTGCAGAACCTTTAAGTAGAAAAGAAAAAGTATATTGTCCCAAAGAGACAGTGTATAGATGTCATGGTTTAAACCCAGCTGGCAACTAAGCACCACAAGGCCCCTTGCTCTCTCCTGTGTGCAGGCAGGTGTCCAGCCATCCCCAGGAAAGCTGGCTCTCCATTGCAGCTTACAGTAGCTGGGAAAGACAGACCCTGTAACTCTGAATGACCCCTCTTCCTCCTTCTTCCTCCAGCTTTATATCCTGAGCATGGCACCAGGTGGTCTGGGATATCCCGTTGGTCAGCTGGGGTCAGCTGTCCCCACCGTGTCCCCTGCCACGTGCACCCCCAGCCCGCTCACTGGTGGGGTGAGGAGCAGTGAAGTCCTTTGGCTCTGTGTAAGCCCTGCTCAGCAGTAACTGAAAAATCCCTGGGTTGTCAACGCTGTTTCCAGCACAAATCCATAACACAGCCCCACACCAGCTACCGTGGAGAAAATTAACTCTACCCCATCCAAAATCAGCACATTAGGGAAGGAAGATGTAGGTCACATCCTCCCTGCCTGCTAGTCAGTCGCTCTTCTGGAAGTAACAATTCCTTCTCTTTTGGACTCTTTTAGCCTTGTACTTCCTCGGCCCTTTTCCAAACTCCCTAAAAATAATTCTTCTGCTAACACCCATCAACCACAAAATTACAGGAATATGTTCATCTCCCTGTCTCTGAAAAGGAAAGCAAATGCAATAAAATGTCTGTCTAAAAATCTTATAGGAAGCTATTTTCTGATCCAACAAAGTAGAGCTTAGCCTTTTTGCCTAGTACCTGAAAAAAGTGTAAAAGAAGAGTATGAATGTCTTTATTCAAAATCAAATTATTTTTAAGCTCTATTTGAGCCCAAAGAAATCCTGGTATAGTTTCAGAAATAAACCTTGTTTCTGTTTTAATTTTTTTTAGGGAAAAAACCCAACAATTACTCATCTGAAAATGTCTTTTCACCCTTTTTTGGAGTTTTTCCTTTTGGAATAACTGGGAAGGTAAAAAAAAACCCTTGTGAAGTTATGTAGGAAAGATACTAAGATTTTGAAATCTTTTGGAAGTATACTGTTAATCTCAAGTCAGCCTTCAAAGAGGCGGCATGTCATTACCACATAAAACACAGAAACTGGGAAGTATTTTGGTTTGATTTGGATTGCATCAGAGGCAACAAAGATATTTCCTTTAGTGAGAAGTCACTCCTAAATAAAACACTCAAATGTGAAAACTGTAGATTTTCCACAAGATTTTCCATGTCATTTAGCACTTTCAGTCTTTAATCTCATAATAAACCAAGTAATTTCTAGAACTGGTGCAGATAATATCTTTATGTTATGTGCATATATTCCCACATATCTTCAGCACAGTGGTATATATAAACAAGAAAATAATGATTTAGAGAAAAAGGAGCAGAATAATAGGTAAGTGAGCAAAGAGAATGAGAGGGAAGGAGAATTGCTTTCCTGCCTCACTCACATGTCTTGCAAGGATCTGAGAGAAGAACCTAGGGAACACTGTTATGCTGCTCAACCCCTGACCTGACAGTTAGGAGAAAGAGAGAGGGAAAGTCTCTATCTTACAGGATGCTTAGCCAAGTCAGTGAAAAGGCCTTTAGAAAGTCAATGGACACATATGACAGGATTTCCTGTTTGTTTATTTGTTTTGGCAGTCATCATTCTCGAATCCTCTGCATATGCAAGGGGAGAAAATGTGTTCCTCTCACTGCTTTCCTCTATAGGCTCTCCCATCAGTTACCCCTCTCTTGCAGAGAATTGCAGTACTCCTCTGAGGATTACAAAGACATTTCTGCCATCAGCTGGGATGTGAGGGCCAGAAGATTGCTAGTTTGACTAATAAAGCCAAACAAACAGTTTTATTCTTTCCAGGGTTCTAGGTTAAACAAGAACCTTTGGCTTCAAAGTTAACAGGCATTTTACCACATCAATCTCAAATAAGACCTGTCTATATGTTGCAGTCATGTAAGGGCTGTTCTAATGTTTCCCTGAGTTAGAGCAAAGATATTTGTATTAAACTGATTATTTCCTGGTGGGGTCCATCACAGAAAATGGCTATTTCATAAGCATCTCTGAGTGGAATGAACATATGAACTCTTTGTAGATGTGCAGAGAAGAGCATTCCCCACAAGTGCTGTTTTAGCATCCATAAGGCCTACTGAGTGACCATGTATTTATTTCCAGATTTTGTTTCTATCCTGCAGAGGATTGGATCTGATTGTTAAAAAAATACCATATCTGGGACATGTTCTTAGGCTCTGTTCCATAAATCATTGTGCACCCTTGGGTTAAGGGGAGGCCTGAATGAGTTTGTAACAAGAAATTAATCTTATGTCCCCAAATCTTCAGTCTCACTGAGAATACCACATGGTCTGTTTTAGGCTTGTTTTTTTATAAGATACTGAAAATAAGTTCAAGAATGGAAAGTATGGGCACACAGACACACACACACAAAATGTTCAAGCCTCCTTTTCCTTGGGTTAAGTAGTTGGGTTGACCAAAGCTTACGCTTTATTGGCAATTCTGCCACTTTTTAGTGAATGTACTAGTTAATTTGTCTCCTGTTTTCTCTCCTTGCTGTTCCTTGAGTTCACATGAAATTTGTATTCTCCTATTATGGTAAAAGGAATAGGAAGTCTGGACAAGAATTGCCAAACCAAGTCTACAGGATTTGGAACTGTCTTTTGTAGCTCCACAAGTACTGTGAAAAGAGTGGAATAAGTATATCTAAACCTGGCAACAACATTTTTTCATCAAGTACTCAGACAGAAATAATTTAAAATATTGGTCTTGAGTAAATTGGTAACCAAGTCCTGGAGTGCCTTTATCAAGGAAGATATGTTCTTCCTTTCTCTTCCCCTTGCCAATTTACACAACTTAATCTCCCAAGGCATGTCTCTTCAAAGAAATTAAGGAATCTGAAATGTATAAATTAGCCTTTTCTCCCTTATAGTTTCAGAATAATCAAGTATTTGAAGTTACCCATTTTGAAGAGCTGAGGTCATCTCAACACTTTTTTGGCTATCCTCCCAAATCTGTTCCCTTGAGACTTGTTTCCTAAATGAACTGCTTTGCTCCAGAATCTTGAACTTCTGTTGTATTTTCCCCACTGACCCTACTGTCTCTTCTCTATTTTATCTTCTAGACTAGATAGAATTTCCTCTGGCATCAGGATTTCCAGACTTTTGTTTTGCATGTAATTGTTTAGGTTTTATCTTTGTTGCATTGCAGACCATCTATCTAATTGGTCAACCAAAGAAGCTCTTCCTGAAGAATCCTGTATTTGGATTAAATAGGCTTTTGAAAGTCAGGATGAGTTGGGATGGTTTTATGTCATGTTCTTGTGTCAGGACAGCTGCACAAAATGACTGATTGTCTTCTCCAGTAGTTGCCTGAAGAGTTTTAGACAATTCTTAGAGTCTGGAGTTTTAGAATACATGTTTACTGAGATTTCACAGGATCACAGAATGAACTAGGTTGGAAAAGACCTTTAAGATGATCTAATCCAACCTATGACCTAACACCTCCTCATCAACTAAACCATGGCACTAAATGCCATATCCAGTCCTTTTCTAAACACGTCTGGGGATGGTGACTCCAGCACCTCCCTGGGCTAACAATTCCATTGCCCAGTCACTCTTTCAGTGAAGAACTTCTTTATAACATCCAACCTATATTTCCCTTGGCACAGCTCCAGACTGTGTCCTCTTGTTCTGTCAGTTGTCTGGGAGAATAGACACAACCCCCACCTGACTACAGCCACCCTTCAGGTAGCTGTAGAGCGATAAGGCCACCTCTGAGTCTCCTATTTTCCAGGTAAACACCCCCAGCTCCCTCAGTTGTTCCAGGCCCCTCACCAGTCTTGTTGTCCTCCTCTGGACGTGTTCAAGAATCTCAACACCCTTCCTAAACTGAGGGGCCCATGAACACATGCAAATTAATTCTGAAAATAATGCTTACATTAAAATAGTGCTGTTCGTGCTATTAGTACATCTTACTAATACGCTGGAATAACATTTTCCTTGGGAATCTTACAATTTATTCCACTAAGTTAAAAATAGATCTGCTAGACCTTTAGTTTGTTTCTTTCAGCAAAAGTTTCCTTTTTTTATTCTCTGTCTATCAAGCTTGAATTAATTGGGAATGTTCTCCTTCAAAAGCTGAAAAAGCAACCTTTTGTGGCACATTGACCATATCATTTTAAATTAAATTCTTCGTGTTTTATTTAATAATGTGTTTTCTTTTTAATATTATGATAGCCATTCTAAAACAAAGCAAATTTTCTCAAGAGTTACTGCAGCAGATTTACAGTTATTCTTAAGGATATGTGATTTCTCACTGATTCTTGGCATGGGAAAGGAAGAGATACTGGGTTGGCTTTATCAGAAGGAATTTAGACTGTATGTACTTTTGGCCAAAAGACTTTAGTTATGAAACAAAACCCGTCCTGTGTTGTCACTGTGCTTTGCATTTCTATACTAATTGCTTTCAGCTTGGATTGTATGATAATACATGTGTTTGATATGTGTGGTTTGTTTTTCTCGAGCTCCATTATCCTGTCTCATGTTCTTGGAGTGCCTGAAGTAGTTTCACTAATCTGTCAGCATAGTATGTACTTGTGGATAAATATAGATGTGCAGCCACTCTGTGAGTGGTCATCATCATATGCTGAAGCTAAAAATTACCCCTTTGGTTATGGAAAGGCTGAGCTGATCTGCAGGCCTGCTCTAGCTCAGACACTGCAGGTCTCCAGCATTTGTCTACTGAGAAACAATACCAAGAAACTGAAGGAAATGTCTTCCTCACAAGCAGTGAGGAAGTGTGAAACAGGATTATGAAACAACTAATTTATTTTTCTATTTTAGTTAGAAAAGGATTCTAACTTTTCTAACTGAAGGAGTGGAACATTTCAGGTATTCACAGGCCCATGGATATTACAGTAGCATGTTGGAGAAAATCCAGCGTGATCGGCTTTATAAAGGGGCTCGGTAGGTATGAAAATACTGCAAGTTGATGTTTGCATTTGTCTTATTAGTTTGTTCATTGCTGCTAAAGTGTAAATTTGACACAGTTTACTAAAAAAAATGCAACCTCTGCTTTTCTGCTTAAAGATACTGAAAATTCAGTAACTGTGTGGCTGAAGTTATATCCAGTGTAGCACAGATTCTTGGCTTGTGCATTATGATTGTTCAGTTGTTTTGATTCCTCTTACAGCTCTAAGAAAAATAGTGCAGATCATAGCAGGGACTCTCTTATGATAATTTAATTTGGTACTTATCCCCAGTGTCAGCTTTTGACCGTTGCACTAAAACTACTGTGCTTTTTTACAGCTGTGTTTCCGATCAGGGAAATGATCAATACATGGAAAAATCTAGCAGTGATTTTATGTCAGGAGGCCTTTCTGTGGCAATAGTATATGGCTGTGATGACAACCATATGTGATATTTCACTAATATTTCCATATTTATTCCCTGTCTTTAATTTTTAAAAATACATAAAATTGAGAAAATTTTATATATATAGGTATAGCATGTGCGAAATGAAAATACTCTGTAGCATAAGAGTATAATTTGAAATACAGCTTATTGCACATTTAGTAGAAAAATAAGGGGCCATGTTGGAAAGAAAAGATGCTTCAGACAGAATTACACCTCCAAATGGTATAGACATTTTATAGTTGATCTAGCATGGCTAAGCTTTGTTACAGGTTTTCATAGGATAGGAGCTTTAAATATGTATACAACTTTCTAAACTTGATCTGTACATTCTCTGCTCTTGCAGAGTCCTTGGGCATCAGGGTTACCATGGTCTCCTCCATGTGCATCACCATTCATTCTCCTGGGGAATGAGCTACTTTCCTCTAAGTCAAGGGTTTAGTTTATTACAGTACTTGTGTGGTGACCAATACTCTGCAATATACAGACATTCAAACTAAATGCTTCTGTGGTTTGTTCTGGTGCTTCTCTTAGTATAAAATTTATTAATTTGAAATTAGGCAATAAAAGCTAAATTTGTTAAGGAAATCAGTACCTCAAATTGAGTATAACTCCTTCCTTCCACCCACCTCCTTCCATGTATCTTCAGCATGCACCCACACAAACTATACATGGTGATTTCTCTTGTTAAAATTATGCATTTTATTTAATGGGGCAGTGTTTCACTGGGGTAGATGGTGAAAGTGAGCCCATCCTTTTTACTGCTACTTCTAAGGCTCATATTATAATGCGTCAACATAAAGGAACCAACCAGTAATGCAGCTGCTTCTTAAATTTTGAGTCCTTGATTTCCACTTTTATGTCTCAAAGGCAACTTTTTTAAAGAGAGTTTTATAGGGCTCTAGATCTAGGCATAAAAGCTATATTCTGTTAAAGCTCATACATTATCGGTATAGATATCAGTGATAGTCTTGTCACCGGGCCAGATTTTTTCAGTGCAAATATCAAGCATATACAAATGCTGCAGGTAATGAAGCTGAAAAGATGCCTTAGAAAGCCAAACCTCTATATAATAGTTCATGACCACTCATGATCAACTCCAGACCCTCAGAGTCTTGGCAATGTTAGTTTTCACACTAAAGATGCTTAAATGGAGTTAACAGCTACAAAATGGTCTTTTAAAGACTTGAACTAAATCAATGTCATATGTCAGTCATTTCTCTAAACTGCTGTAATTGCTGTAGTAATGATAGATGTTAACCCCCAGGATGTGCTTTTTCTGTATTTGGGGAAAGGTTGTGAAGTTCTTTATTTCTGAGAAGAACTAGAATGAAAATTCTTGGTGCACTGGCAAATCTCACAAATAATTGCATTCCTCTGTTGCAGTGTGCAAATAAGTGATTTTTCAGTTAGATGTCTGGGAAAAAAAATTAAATCCGCCTGTGTCACACACCTAACTGAATCATTGTTAAAAGGCTTCCTACTAACAATGACTATGTGGATTTAAATTCCAGTCTCAGAATCCTGGCTGAATGCTGCGATGACGGAAGATTAGGGTGCCAGCTCGCAGGTAGCATGGCTAAGGTTTGGCCGGGATGTGCAGCGTGCCTGCTCTCGCACACTGCCTGCCTGCCTGCCTTGAATCCCCCCGATGTTCTGAGCTTAGCAGCCAGGTTTGAAGCAGAATTGCCGAGGAACAGAAGGCAAGTTTGTGTTCGATGAGATTCCTCCGAGAGGCAGCCTGGGCCGGCTGCCTGGCCCCAGCCCGCAGTGTTGTGCTTGGCAGGGGCCGCGCTGGCGAGCAGCCCGCCCGGCCGGCCCGGGCACCGCGCTCGGCACCGCGCTGGGGACGGCCCTGCCAAGGACGGGGCTTGTCCCGCACAAAGGACGCAGATCCTTGGGAAAATTGGTTTCGCTGCTCACCAGAGAATTCTCCCGACTGAGCGCTTGGAGATCGAGCTGATTTCATGGGTAGATATGAGCCGGTCAAAACCGCACGTTTGGCAAATATATTCCTAATTGTAAAAATGTTGTCTGACTCCATCCTGAAGCTATTAGTGAAGAAATTTCCATCGCCTAGTGTATTTGATAGTCCATAACAATTTGCATCTGATCCTTTGCGTCCCACTGTCTTCAGGTTTAACTTTTAAGAGTGCCTGGGTGATGACAGAGGAGCAGTAGCACTTACACTCTTCTCTGCTGGCACTTTATTCAGTACTTTGAAGTAGATTATTATTGAGAACAACAGTGTATTTTTAGAACAAGTCTTGTGTAGTATAAATGTAGGAGTTTTATGCACTTTGTTTTTTGCAAAGAGTCATAATGCCAGGAAGATTCTATGATAATGCTTTTGCCCTCAAAAAATCAAGTGAAACTTTGCAGGAAACAAATCTAGCAGGAAACATCTGTCACAGTGGGAGAAGTGCTGCTGCTGTGCTGAAGAGTGATGCTGTACCTCGTCAGTGAGGGATTATTTTCAAACAGAAGTATAGATGTGTTACGCTTGCAGAATAATAGCTACATGAAGAGAAGCATTTCTGTCTTCTATTATAGTCATATAGGAACTTCTAAACTGATTTTTCTAATGGAAAACATGTTCTCTTTTCTCTAGTGGATCCTTTTTTATTTTTCAGTGTGTAATTTTGGGTTCTTATTTAAAAACTCTGAAACCATAAAATTTCTTCCTTTAAATTTTTTTTCATTTTTGTTCAGCAGTGGAGTGTTAAAGTCCATAGGAAAGGTAAAAAAAATGTAATTTATTGTTAAAACAATCATATATCCCTAATAATTACAATTAATTTCAGTACACTTACAATTCTGTACCTCAAAGGAAAAGTGATACTAAAGGTATTAGATGCGAGGCAACCATCATTGTAGTTCATTCTTCTTTCTCTTTTTCTTTCTTTTCAACTTGGATGCAAATGTAACACTCTGGAGTGCAGTGCTATGGGGAAGTGCTGTAATGGTTTTAGTTCACAATATTTCCATGGTTTGGATTGCCTTAAAGAATCTCTGTCCTGCTCGTGAGCATTGTGACACTTTTATTATGTTCAGAGTGGATAATGGCTGGTCTTGCCAGTGTTATTTAATTTGCTACTTTGAAAGTCTCTGGCAAAACTAAGAGAGAGAGGGTGCTACCAGTTGAGCACCAAACATGATTTTATTGCCAACAAGAGCTGAGCTCTGAGGATTTTGGGTTCAAAATTTTATGTGTGAAATGGTAACATTTGCAGTGCTTCCATTTATTTTTCCTTCATTCACAGAAAAACAGCAAGGAGAGCTCAGTCTAGTATACAATATCTTGATACTCGTTATGCGGAATTCAATCACAGGATAATTTAGATTGAAAGGTATCCCTGGTGGATGATTAGTCCTACCCCAGCTTGCTCACCACCTAGGGAAGGTTTCTCAGGACCTTGTCTGGTCAACTTTCAAGTGTCTCCAAAAGTGGAGTTTCTGCTTTATCTCTGGACAACATGTGGAAATTATTTCCATACATGTAATAGAAAATTCTCACATTCAAACTAGTCTCTCTTGCCTCTTGTCCTGTCATTCTCAGCTCAAAGGAAAATCTTGGCATCTTTGCTATACTCCATTAGGTAGCTAAAGAGTGCACTAAGATTCTCTTCTCAAGGTTGAATTGGTCCAGCACTCTCAGCCTTTACTAACCTAGCAAGCCCCTGACCATCTATGTGGTCCTCTCTTGGCCTTGCTTCAGAATAGCAATGTCATTCTTCTATGGGAGAGCACAAATCTGAACAAGATACACCAGGTGTAATCTCAAAAGTGCCAGATGGACCATAGGGTTTGGTACTTTCAGGAAAGCTCATGCATAATTAATACTTTTTGGCCATGGAAAACATTCCGTGTCTGACTCTTCATGTAAGATTCATACTGGTGACATGTATGTTGTTTTTTGAGTCATTCTTGACTGATCTCGGTGTAGATTACTGGAGAATAAGATCCTTTACAACTCACCATAGTCAAAAGACCAGACTCCTGACTTCTGCAAGGCTGAGCCAGTTTGAGCAGAAATAAAGAATAAATTTTTGTTAGTTGAAAGCTGAGTTACAGGTCTGACTTGAATGCAAAAGATAAAAAAATGAGGATGTTTTCAGATAGGTATCAGCAAGTCTTTCCATTAAAAAAAAAAAAACAACCAAAAAGAGAGGACTGAGTATGAACTGCATAATAAACACCACTCAATTTTAATATAAAATATTACATCTTTGATTTCTTCTTCCAGTTAGATAATGTGTATTTTACTTATGGTACCATGGAAGTTGTTATACTGATGTGTTATGTATTTCTTTGATTAGCAGTGTAGTGAGCTGTTGAGGTGCTCTGTGACAGTTAAACCATGTTGAATTACCCAGAAGTAAATGTGTCTTTTCTACATTTCAGCTTCTCCAGTTGGTAACGGATATATCAAGCCACCTGTCCCTCCTGTTTCTGGTACACAGAGAGAAAGAGGACCCCCAGCCATGCTGCCCATCAGCATTGACCCAGACAGCAAACCTGGGGAATATGTCCTGAAGAGCTTGTTTGTTAACTTCACTACCCTGGCCGAACGCAAGATTCGCATCATCATGGCAGAACCTCTTGTGAGTAAAAGGAAACTCCATGTGGATTTATAAATATATATAGATTCTGTGCTTTGGATTTGTTTTGAAAGCAGGCTTGCTTGCTGTGCAGTGAAGAATATTTTGCTTGCAATCTGCGTTGGAGTTTGATAGTGTTTCCCAAACTGTAAGATCTGCTGCTATGGCAATTAGAATGTTGTGGGAGAGGGCAGAGGTATGCAAGATATGCCATAGGGGTGACATGAAAAGGAATTAATATTTAATTTCTGTTTGCAATGTGGGCATACACTAATGGGATTGAGAGGCAGAAGGGGTGTCAGCCAGCATAGATTTCACAGCTGGGAGAGCAGTCACTTGAATCAAAATAGATTAGAAAATGCTGAAATATGATAAAAGCAGTACTTTTGAACATTACAGGTTTTCAGCTAGAACATGAAAACGGCTACCACTTTTAGTTCTGACAGTAGTAGATTTCATAATCTAACAGAGGACTATAGCACCTATTTTCCAAGATATGAAAAAGCGTGCAGCACTTGAGAAAGGGGTTACATTAGAGGGTCTTGCACAGTGAGAGAGCCATTGTTATTTGTATTTTTAGGCAAATTTAACAAGCAAGTATGTCTGTTACAATTTTCTTATGTAACTGAACTAACAGGACTCTGCTCATTTAACTTGAGATTACATTTTATATACATTCTTGCTGTTTTGATTAAGGAAGAATATTTCTGTAACTTATTTTATTTTAGTTCTGATGAGGTAAAAAAACTCCAAGACCTAAAAATAACCAGAAATCTCTACTTCTGTACTAAAAGGGAATCTTAATAAAATCTTAGAATGTTTTTGTTATAAGGTCCAATGTAGAATACTTAGTTCAGCTCCCCATTTGCAGGATATTTGGAAGGGCAGAATTAAATTTTTCTTTATTCCGATGGCATCTGTGTAGCTTTGATTTAAATTCAGATGCATTTGATGCTTGGAAAGTTTTACCAGGCTTTCTTCTGAAACATTAGCTAGATGCAAGATGACAGAGCTATCTTATGTAATTTGGAAATAACACCAAAAAAAGCTTACAGTAAAGAATATTAAGGCAAAAATCCATTTTTTTTCTTCTTTGATGTGTTCCCTCCAAATCACGAGAAGTAGAATAAACTGACAGTCGTAATAGCTGCTGGTATTTTATTTTTAAAAAATAAAATACCAGCAGCTATTTATTACCATCCAGTCTTCATGTAATGCCCAGAGAACATTTTTAAAATTTTAAAACAAAATATGTATAAAATTCCTTGACAAGATCAGGAAAACAGCAACAAGACCAGTACTGAGGACATCATTTCCTTGCAGCACCTTTGTTACTCTTAAACATGAACCTCTGCATTTTCATGTAAGATTTCTGGCATGGATTTATTCCCATTTTGCCTTGTGTTAAGATGATTTTGAGTTGCTGTGTGGTAATATGGTTTTTTTTTTCACTTGGAGAAACTATTATTATCTGAATGTTGATCTTATTCTAGAGGTTATTCAAAGGAATTTTATTTGGTAAATTCAATGTAGAATGTAGAAATATTAAAAGAGACTGGAATGTCACCTTCCTGTCATGATTTTCAGAATGTATTTTTTACAGGGGTCTGACCATGAGACACTAACAATAATTCAATTACATACTCACATCTCATTAGTACTAATAAAACTTACAAACCATGGCATGCTGCTGTTTGAGGTTGGCTGTGACCAATGAGTAAGCAGGATTCTGCAGACATTCAGTCAAAATGATCTTGAAATAATTAGGTTGTAATGAAAGAAGTGACAAGGGAAAATGTCAAAAATTATTCTTGAATAACAACTAAGAATATAAGTCTACCCTTTGGTGAGGTAGCTGCTGGATGTTTAGCAGCTTTGTTCTCCCATTTTAATCTACTGATTAGAATTGTGACCAGGAGGTCCCAGGGGTTTGGGAGACGAAGTTTATAAGTTGATGGTGAAAAGCTACCTTTTGGCCTTTTTTCACAATAGGAAGTCAGATGGTGAACTCTTTGAAGTTTATGTTCTAATTAAACTCAAGTGTACTTCAAAGGAAGTCAAACATGCACTGTGCTCAACACTGAGCTATTTCTAGTTTGATTTCTCCAAGTCATTACAAGATATGACAGTTTAATTTTTATAATGAGTGATGAATACTTAGGATATCTTCTAGAGAAGATAAAATGATCTGTTTATAATATTGTTGCCTTTGCATATCTTTTATCACCAAGTCTAGCTCACATTGAAGCTCTGAAGTTACTATGGTTAAATTAAATATTTTCTGATACCTTTTTTACCTGGATCATTCTTTTGATACACATATTCTGCCTGTTTATACTTTCTGATTATCATTACTGTTGTTTTTTATGAATTTTTCTCTCAGTTTCTTTGGGTTCCATATGCCTATGTGATGTATCAATCTCTTTCTTTTGTTGTGCACACAGAGCTGAAGTGTAAATTGCAGTGCTCTGACAACTATGTTGGAAAACCATGTTTGTGTCACACCATGAGTTGCAGGTGCTAGAAAGGCACTAGAAAACTTTGCTATTCTCTAGGGTGTCAGTGAAGGGCACAGCAAATCCCACCCCTTCCTGCAGCCCCGTGAGGTCTCATCTGGGATAGCAATATTCCAGTGGGAGAGAAAGCAAAGGGCAATGTCACCCACTCATCCTGCTGCCCTTGCTGGCCCCCTAGTATCATTTGACATTTTGGTTACTGGATCTGGCAGTGATCATTTTAAAAAACACACTCCCCTGTTAATCTGTTTTCTAGACATGAATATAATGTCAGCTATCCACTGCTAAGTCTTTAATGAGTTAAAATGGAAAATTTTTGTTTCCAGATTTGACATTTTTTAACTTTGTCTGCAGAATATTTTATTTAGAATTTCAGGTCAATTTTTCCCCTTTTTGGGATCTTTAATATATAAAAAAACAATTCAGTAATTAAAAGTTCGTAATCATGTGGCTAATTTTTAATGATTAATTGCTCTACCCACATTGTCAAGTTATATTATTTCAAATTAAAAGTATTTGACATCAGACTTGATTAAAATGGTATGTCCAGTTTAAAAAAGAAAATTCCCATAAATGAAATGTAAATAATATTTTCCTGATAATCTTTAATAATTTCCTAGTTCTTTTCTGTAGGTAATTGTTCTTTTTTTTAACAAATAGTAAGATTTTATTCCGCAGACCTTTTTCACAGCTGATTTAATTAATATTGAATTTTTATCAATTTTTATTTTAAGTCTTCTCTACATTGCTTCACTTATAAACACAATCTGATATTATAACTGCTGATTTTTTTTCAAGCAGTGGTGTCCTTGAAATGAAGCTAGAAAGAGGAAGCCAGGGAAATATTCTTGCCAGTTCAAATGAAAGAATACGTATCATAGCTCTGTAAGGAGAAAACCCCAAAAAGTTTCCTTTTTTAGGACTGTTGATTATCACTTTGGGTAATAATTCATCCTGTGCATACAGAGCAGGCTAGTCTTTGAGTACGGCTTTCAGCAGTACTTACACACAGCTGCAGACATTGATAAAACATAGGGAGCTACAGGCATTGACAGTTGTTAATGGTTAATTTAGCTGTTGGTAAACTTTCATTATGCTTTTCTCCTGCAAGCATCTTCTTTTACTGAGCTTGTCTAAATTCAGGATCTCTCTGAATACGGAACTCAAGAACAGAATTTACTCATTATAGGATGGGGACTATAAGCATATTCATGTATTCTGCATGTAACTTAGGTAGGCTTCATCTCACCATTAGGAAAAAACCCTGAAAGGAGTGATGTGGTTGATACTAGTGTCTTTATTGCTTCCATTTCCTTAGAAGCTTGAAGACATTCAAATAGAGATCTATTTCAAGACAGGGCTGGTGATAATAACCTAGAAGATGGTTCAGAAGACTTTGAAAAAAGTGAAAGAATAATGCAAATTGCAGAGACTGACCAACCAATATGTATAATGGGATTTGTTTCTGATTAGCTTCAGTCTAGGCTTCACTTTCTCTAGGCAGGAGAAGAATATGCTAAGAAGAGACTTGGGAGAAAGGAAGTAGGGTTTTTTTGTTTTCTGAGTACTGGGCTGTGATAACTAGGAAGATTTATATAGGCTATGATAATACCAAGCAGTTTTATCCCACAGCTGTAATTCAGAATTTTCTGGCTTGCATGGACTAAAGCTCCATGCATCACACCATGTGACAACTCCTTGGTTGTCACCTGTAATGAGACATATTACTGCTACACATATTTTACATTTGAAGTCCTCATTATTGGTTTGGCATGTACAAGGACTTTGGCCCCCTGTTTGTTGACAGGGAATAGATAGTAGTTACTGTAAGGAACAAGTAATTTCCTGGAAAAGAGGAAAGGCAAGCTGCCTTGCTCTGTTCTAGCTATTCACTCAGGATATGTATGCCCAGACAAATTGACAATTGCACAATTTTATTTGAATACCTTTATGCAGATATATATTGAAAATTTTGTTATCTTTTCTCATACAAAACCTATCTAGGGTCTTTCCTCTATAAATGCTACAAGCATGATGCCTTCCCATTTTCATCTGTCCCTATCCACCTCTGTGTCACTGAGGGATTATGCCACTGATCATTAATCTAATTCTTTTATTCCACAAGTGTTTGTGCTAGTCAAAACATTGTAAAGCATGTGGCAGTCAATCCCAGCTCTAAGAACCTCATAATTTATAATACCATACCTCAGTATCTAATGTCTCACAATTCTTTATTTCTACTGTATTATTTATTTAGCATTTAAATTATAGAAATAAATATTATTATAGTACCTTCTTTAGACCTAGTTGCAACAAAAAATGTGTAGGTCATTAAGGATAATTATTCTTAATTATTCTTTCAAGAATTGTCTCTGAAGTACTTAAGATGCTTCCTTATGAAATTCTGCCTCACTTTATTATACTGTGCTGAGGACTGTTCTCTCACCTCCTCATAGGAAAGTGAAAGCATCTGCACAGCATATTACTTTAGGTACTCAATATGTAACCTGAACATGTATGATCTTTTCATTGCACGGAGCCCCACGGATCTGTTACAGTGGATGTGTTATCTGACTGTGCAAATCTCTGTCAGTCAGTCATAGGACAGTCTGGAGGACCGAGAACAGTCATTCCCCTCAGGAGAGGGTCTGTCTCCTAGTCCTCCCAGAAGGTGTCAGCTCAGCAGAGTTTCTTTCCTGCTAGTCATTGACTGGATCCTGGGTCAACTCTTTAGACTTGTAGTTGGTCTCAGGATTTTATTCAACTTCTAGCCATACCTAAGGACTTCTCATTGCCCAGAGAAGCTTTACGTGCCCAATTCCTGGATCAGAATAGAGCAATCTGATCTAGACCAGAATAGAGCAATCTGACCTAGTATCCCTGCCCATGCCAGGAGGGTTGGAGTTTGATGATCTTTAAGGTCCTTCCAACCCAAACCACTCCATGATTCTATGAATCTGAGTTTAATTTCTGTGTGGACTGTCTCTTCAGTTCTGTTTCCTTTTACTCAGACTTTCCAGCAGCTAACTGCTCAGTTTCAAGAAATCAATTAAGCCGAACAATGGTTCAGTCATCACTCTTCCCTCCTTCACTAATCAGTTTTCCTTGGGAGTTCACTGGCTTTCCAAATATAGTCCAGTCCACTGGTGATAAAAGAAGCCCAAGCTGGGCCAGATCAGCGTGCTCTTTTCTCTAGCGGAAGGAAAGGCAGCTAAGCCTGGGAAATCTCTTCATGAAATAAGCAGGCTCTACTCAGGAACTCAAAGGATGTGAAAGCAGAAAATCATGGGAAAGATTGGCCTTTTGTACGAAAGATGGAGAGCAATTAAATACAACAAAGACAAGTCCAATGGCATAAAGGTCCTTCACTTCCCTTTCCTCTTACCACCTCAGATACAATATCTCCCTCCAGTTATCTCAGTCTGTATCTCAGGCTGAGACCTGTAGCAGAGCTAGGGTGAGTAATCTTGAACCTCAGCACAATTATCTTCCAGAAAGACCTGGGAAGGTTTGCATTATTGAAGCAGTGATCATAGATCAGCTATCTTCTGTGTAGTTCAGGGAGATATACTGCAGTATTGAAACACAGAAGTTGAGGGAAAAGAGTATGAAGGATGCAGCTGGGGAAAAAAGAGCTAGAGGAAGAGACAAATGTAGGATTTCAGAAATAATCGTGGGGAGTGCAGGAGAACAGAGAGAGCATCCAGTATGGTCTGATTCCAACATGCACACGAGACTGAGGGGCAAACTTTATGCCATTTAGCAAGTCAAGAAGGAAACAGACATGTTTTTGCATAGACATTGGCATTGTCATTTGCACTTGGATACAGGTCCATAGAACACTCACGTTTCAGAGTCAGATGGTGTCAATGGGCACTTTCTCAGTGCTCTCAGGGTTTCCATGGCTGGATGTGTGTGCAGAATGCTGCTTGGGACATGAGCAGAGCTCATTCCAGTGGCAGGACTCTGCAGGATGCTCGCTGTCCCTCGGCCTCATTACTGCATGGATACAGTGTTGGAGGATGCATTACTGCATTGGAGGATAGGCAGTGGCGCATACGATGGTTCAAATCACTACAAGAATTTAACATTACAAGACAGACTCAATCCAAGGTCACTGAGGCTGTCACACTGCATCACTTGTTGGCCAATGCTTGCAAATACAGCAGAGAACCTACCACATGCCCTTAATCACATTTTTGTGTCATTTAAGGATATTGGCTATTACCACTCTCAGAAAATGGAAGTCCTACTGCAGTCATTTCAGGCCAATCTTATCACTGAAGTCTGCCATCATGAAGGATGGAAGGCAATCAAATGTACACTTCGGTGGCATTGTTGGCGGTTCAGTAAAGGGCTGTCTTCCCATAGCTCCACAACAGCTTCATCCTTTGCATGCTTTCAGAGTCACATTTGAAGTCAATGAGGTATTGCTTAATATATGTGCTCTTTTCTGGGCCTGAATCTGGCATGGCACAGTTTACACATCAGACAGCTTGAATTATGCCATATTTGACCCTGCATATCTGGTGACATGACAAATATGAGAAAACTTTGAATACTTCACGTAACTACCTCCCCAAATTGGAGATTCACCCAATAAGGTCTTGTTTCACTAGCTGAGCATGCAGCACGTGTGGAATCTACAGCTTTTAGGGCCAACATGCTTGTAGCAAAAGAACAGTGAAGGCTTACATTAGCCCTGCAAGGGCATCTGGCATCCTCCTTGGCATCCTCCTCTGTCAAATCCATACCAGTAACCAGTAGGGAAAGGCTTCAGATCAAATCATCTTGGGACACCTCTCATATGGTACAGTTACAGCCTTTGAAATAAACACATAGCCAAGAAAGGTTCAAGTAACAGAATTTCAGAGAAAACTACTGGCAGTAGTTCTCGAGTTCACTTTAGAAATACACTTTCCTCATGTCTCTTTCTGTTCTGTGAAAACAGGTGCACAGTTGGTGACAATAAGTATCTACCTGATGTTAAAGCAGGAGTGGAAATCAGACAGCAGACCATGGCCAGGGTCATTTGCTGCCCTTTATTACCCCTGCCTGTCTGGGTCTTGAGAGAATGTGGTTCCTGTTTGCAGAGATCCCTGCTGTGCTTGGAGCAGCCCTGCAATTACAAACCTAAATTTATTCAAATCAACTGATAAGGGCTTCCTATAGGCTTTATTAAATTAGGTCACATTATTCTGAGTGGGTGACCAGTGGTCAGGGCCCTAAGGGCACTGATAAGCTTTAATGGCCTCCTCTGAGTCTCTCCCACACCTGCCCACAGGCCAGGACCCATTCCCAGGTTTTGGAGCCATTAGTCCCTGTCACAACAGCCACAACAGTCTCCTGCTCCCACAGCCCTGCCCCCTCCCTCTCAGGGGCCAGGTCACATAGCTGAAAACTCTTAATAAACCTTATACAGCTGAAACAATATCTTGAGTAGCAGTTTCATGGAAAGGTCTTAACATAGACTTGGAAATTTCGATCTCCATCATCATTATAGTTCTTATTGTTACTTGGAAATCACTTATCAAACATTTTCTTAGAGCATCATGCTTATTCCAGTCCAACAGGCTCATAAAGATCTTGGACTCTCATACTGCATCCTATGACACCACTCTTGACTGAGGCCTTATGCATTCCCTACCCTAGTAAATTAGGCTCCAATCAACAAAATTTTATCTTCCTATATTGGAATTTTTTAGGTTAGAATCACACAAGGCTGTGATGGAATTATGGTGTCAACATGAAGTGCCCACACTTTGTCTCCAGATGGTCTTTTTAAGTTTATCATACTTACACATCGTAAAATCTTCCTCTTTCTGTACGCTGTAGTATTGCAATAACTAAAATCAGAGAAAACCAAGGGACAGTGTTATAATGCTAACCAGTAGGATCCTGATACGCAGAGGATTCTGATGTGTTCATTAAGTTACAATTTTGAAAAAGCTTTCCTATTAAAACAAGCTCTGCAAACAAAGCCACGAAAATTTCCTTTCTCACTTGTGCTAGAGTGTACCTCAAATCTCAGTAAAGTTATCATTAGTATAGGTTTCACAAAAGTATGTATTTGAAATATTTAAGGTTTCACAAAAGCATGTCTTTAAAATATTTCTTTCAGAGCTGGTCCACTAGTAGTTATCAGGTTTTTTGCGGCTTAAAATATTGTAGTAAAAGAAATGTTTCACTTCCTGCGTACGATAAAGCATCTTACTTTGCAATGAAAAATAGAAATGCTGGGAGTAGTGGGTTTGTTGTTTGGATTTGTTGGGGTTTTTTTTTTTTTTGTTTGGGTTGCTCTTTTTTAGGGCTGTTTTATTTTGTTTTGTTTGTTTGCGGTTCTTTTGGCTTGGTTTGGTTTGGTTTCAGTTCATTTTCCAGGGGGGTTTTTTGCTGTTACCTGTATATTTGTAACAGCATTTCACTTGTGTTTAAAGTTTGCAACTGTTTATTGTCCACACTGAGTTCAGGGAATATCTGGGAATTTTTGTACTGTTCAGAGTTCTTGAGTTGCTTGCTAAAGACTAGTGAAAGAAAATCAGTTTTGTTTGGTGGGAGTTGGTTTTTATTTTTTTTACGTTCTGTGTTATCTTGGGAAAGTAGCCGTGCTAATTTTCATACTTTGCATCAAATAGCAATCTCTAGTTCAGTGGGTTTGCTTCTTTCTTCAGGATGCTTGAAATTTACTTCTGTAGAGTACCACTTCAGAAAATCAATATGGTTTTTTTTGGCCTGTATGGCCATTTTTTTCTGACCTATCAGTTACTTCAGACTAAACATTCACATGACCAAAATTTATGTGTCCACGTTTTAGTTTTCTTGGTAGACACTCTAGGTAAAAGATGCCTTTTGCAGAGAATGTGGTAATCAGACAAAAATTAGCCTTCAATACCTGATGTGCTGACATAGTCTGTCATTGAATCAGAACAGTGCATGACCATGCCAAAGAGTCAAAGCCAGGGAGTGAGAACCTGTATTTGAAGCTGAACTGATGTTTTCCTGAATTTTTATATTCAGCAGTACAGGCACATCCTTTTCCTCGTGAACAAAACAGAAGAGCTGTTACAAAGCAATTACATGAATAAAGAATAGACTCAGTAATACTGAGCTTGTCTTTTAAAGATGCACCTTTCATTATTTTAATGCATTAACTGTAATGACAAATAGGTTTTTGACTTGAGCTTGTTAAATAATGGTGTGTTTTTGAGATGTAGCATATTTTTACATATATTTCATGGCCACTTAAAATATGCTTATTTCCACTTCCATATGAAGTATCATGCACAATTAGTATTGCTTTTTTACTCAATTTTCAACAGTTAAATGAAGTCCATCACAGTTTTTTGTTAACATTTTGTGTATCTGTAATTTTGTCTTATGCTGTTGTGATGTTTCCTTGAAGCTGTACTATTGTATCTTCTTTATTATGTTTGCCTTTAGAATTTCCAGTTGCTGTATGCTTAGAATTTCAAAGGTTAATGAGGGAAATCTCCTTTATTTTACTCTCTCTGTACCGTGGTCTCTGACTAAGTTTCTTAAAAGTGTCTAGCAGCTAATTGATGCTAAGAGAAGTCAAAGATTCTGTTGTCATCCACTGAACAGGCAGTTTATATGTTTATGCATGAGGACCTGCTGACTTGCAAAGAATGGTTAATGAAAACAGGACACTAATTTGCCTGTTTCATTGAACTTGCAGGTGGGAGACAGTTGGGAGGCTATCAGAGTAAACAGATTATCCTTTTCAGTCGAAAAGCTTGGCTCTCTTAATTGCTTAGGTATAAATTAACTAAACTCTTTGAGGTGGTGGTGGGAATTTAAAAAGGTATATAAGTGAAAAAAACACTTCCTGAGAAGTTCAGAACTATTTTGTGTCCAAGGGCTTTCTGTGTGTGACCACAGACTGTTCCATATCCAATTTTGAAAGGGCCAAGCAGAAGTAAATACTCCCAAGTTCAGCTTCATGGAGCTGCTCAGTGCAGGATCAGCACAGATCCATTCTGGGAAGGAGAAGGCCGGAGCACGCAACTTTTTCCTGTATTTACGAAATAATCAAGGCAAAAAAAAAAAATTGGCATGTTTGAGAGCAGACCTTTTCCTACAAACACCAATTCTCTTTCCTGCTGGAAGGTGTATAAGACAGAGATGTTCATCTGAGGGAGAGGGGGCCGATGGGGTGATTCATCATAAGAAGACAGAATCACTTTTGGGGATTTTTGGGCTCTTAAGATTGTGCTGACATGTATCTTACATATATTGTAGCTGTAGTAGTTGAATGTGTTCTATGTCTACTCCATTTTATGTGAAAAGGTCTGTTCTTCTTTCTGTTTGGTGTGTCTTCCACCCCAGCAGAGCTCTCAGTAGAGTATGTCTGGCTGCTTTTTAGTGTGCAATGCAAAAATTAAAATTTGTGTAAAAATATCCTTTCACCATGCTATTAGGAGGGAAAAAAGAGGGGTTTTATCTCAATCAGTAACACAGTAGCCTGTCACAGTTCAGTAGGAAAAACAGGCCTAATGGTTGCTGAGATTAGAAATAGCTTTAAGGGGCATTATATGTCATTATAACATGGTGACATAGTGAAGCTTAATAGGCACTACAACATCCTTTTGTTTTTATGTTTCCCTGAACACTCAGTTCTGTGACAGGTGGCTATTCCTGTGTAAATTTACCCAATTATATTTGTGTAGCAGCCCTAAAAAAGCCTTAATGTATTAACCATTAAAGTCACTGACAGTCTTTGGAGAAATGTTTTTGTGTGCCTGTGTGAACATAAGGTTTGAATGATATGTTGTTTTTTAGGCAATTTATAAATATTATATTTAGTTGATGCATGCAAATATGATAAAATATACATTTTCCATTGCATAGTTAAGATATTCTGTTTTATTATATTCTATTTATGTTTTCCCAAAAGCAATGAGAGAGAGGAAGGAAGTTAAGTTTTAGTTGAGCATTTTGTTTTGTAGGCACTGGTGACACAAAACATTTAGATGTTTTTATTAAGAAACAATGGTTTCAAATATTAAATTCCTTTATGATTTAGCTCTAGCATATTTATATCATGGGAGTTATCAGCATGAACAAATACAGAGTACAGAATTGAAGGCAGCACTTCAAACAAGAAATAAGGATGTTTAGTTTAGTGATTAAAAGTTGAAATGTTACTATTGAGAATCTATTCTTCTAAAATTTTCTAATGTTTTTTGACAGTTCAATAAGCTATGGGCCCTTTGATATTAATCAAAACTAATTTCTTTCTTTATTCATATATTCATATATTGTTGTTGTAGGCTTTGGCTCCAAATTCAGCCAAACTGTTCATCTAAGATTTGGAAGACATTTTTGTAGAATGTAGTACATCGACAGAGACTCAAATAAGTGAACTTATATTTTAAAAAGGCCTCTTTGCCATTCCTGAGTTGGGTGAGCAAGAAAATAAATTGAAGTAAAATTGTACCATGAGGCTAGAAAACAGTTTTAGGATTTTTTGAAAACTAATTAAGTGTATCTCCAGGTTAAATAGACTACTATGGAATCTATTGCCTAGAGACAGTTTCACATTATTACTCATTTTAACCTTTCTTTGCAAGTCCTGAATCTGTGGTTTGCAGTCAAGACACCTACCAAGAGTATAAATGTATTTTATGTAGTATCTGCCATGGCAACACTGCTGAAAATACTGCATGAAATGAAATTGTGAGATTTGTAAGGATATTGGAACTAAGCAAATAGAATAGGCAAGTTGTTTACAGTAGATGAAAATAAATTATCTATTGCATAAAGAAAAATTGCTGTTTTCAAAGGGCGCTTGAGGTACCTGCATATAAGTGATTGGCCTTTGAATTTACTCAGTAATGTCCCCCTGACACGGTCAGTTGTTACTCTTATCATGAATGTATTCATGCTTTTATATTTTAGGAGGGCTTAAACAACAAAACCCCAAGCACATTTCTCTCTGGCCCTTCATCTTTATTCAGTTCTTTATCGATTCAGCACTCAGCATTAGTAATAAGTAGTAATAACTTCTGTGCTGAATTGTCTCAAACCTCCAAACCCCTCATACAATTTTATATGGCTGTTGCCAGTCACTACAGGGATACAATGAGTGGCTCTGGTGTGGGCACCCCGCTCCCAGGAGTGGGAGGATATGTGCAAAGACTTTTGTCTCCATGGGGTCAGGTTGGGTCCTGCAGTGGCTGCAGGCAGCACCAGTGGCAGAACTGTCCTAGGAAGGAGTCAAGGGAGAAGCAGCAGCAGCAGCAGCAGCCCCAACGGGGGCGTGATGAAGAGGCAGAGACGGCTGCAGCAGCAGCTGCTGCCTGGCAAGAGTGTGAGCAGCAGGAGCAGCAGTAGGTGCAGGATGGGATGAAGGGAGGGAAAAGGCCTCAACAGAAGCCCTAAACCAGAGATACTGAGAAGTTATGGCAGCAGAAGCCTTCCTGGATTTTGGCAGTTCTCCATCCCAGCTGCCTTCTGCTGGGACCAAGGCTGCTGCATGGCCTGTGACTGGTTCCTTTAGGTCAGTGCACTGTGGCTGGGGAAGCCCTGGTGTAGCACCTGTAGGAGGGCACACGATGGCTTGTGTTGCTTTGTCAAATGGAGGCGTCTTCTTTAACTCAGGGCTGCATCCCCTGGGAATGTCATCATCAGAAGCTGAAGTATCTGGGAGGTGTATGTGCTTCCCCAGATAGGTTACAGGTGATGAGGACATTTTCAGGATTGCAATTCCTGTCTCAGGTTCCCGGAGCATGGTTTGTCTTGTTTAATTGTGCCTCCCTTAGAGACAGCACGTTATGAGGAATCCCACACCTCATTTCTGCCTGAAACTACTCTCTGAAAGCCAAGTACTGTAGTGTTGGTCATGGAAACACAAAGCTTCTGAATGCTGAAGCCCTTTTTGTTGAAACAGATGTTTATCTATGGTAACACAAGTCTTCTGAACAGGATCAGAAATGTCTTGATTAAAAAGACAAAAAAAGGGGGTATTGATTTTTTTTTCCTAAACAGCAGTAAATTCTTAGTATGTTGATTTGTCCATCACCCATGAAAACAAGAATCCATTTCCTTTCAAATAAGTTGAACACTACTTTTGAAAGTTAATCTGCTGTCCTTTTCAGTGAAAAGCAATAGACAAAAGAAGCATTGTCCTCCTGTGAGACAAAACTAGGCAGGGTAGAACCGACTTACTGATTGAGGAGGAGGAGGACTGTGGGTGGGGTGATTTTTCTCAGGGTAACAAAGTTTTTTTATGCAGATGTTCATCACTAATAATCTGTCATAAAGTTGTAATTAGTATCTGTTGTGCCTGTAATGTAACCTGGAGGATTTGCTTTAGATATTGGAGAAAACAATGAAAAATACTGATGGCTGTTCTGGGTAAATCAGTGACTCAGTAGAAAACATTTTGTTGATTTTTGTATTTGCTAGGTAGTCAGGGGATACTGCAGTCACCCCACAGTTGGCCTCCTTGCCAGCTGGCATTACAAGTGGATCAGCATAATTAATTTCAAAACCAGTCAGCAGATTATACCAGGCAACATTTGCTTCTGAAAGAAACATGAAATAATAGAAATCTTTGGTCCAGCTCAAGTCTCTCCATTTCCTTATCTCATCAGCTTTACAGATTTCTTTATTTTATATCTGTTATCCCCTGGCAGGGATGGTATTTTGCCTGCTACATTAACAGATGCTGATGAGTGTAATAGTTTGTTGAAAGCTGAACACAAAATCTCATTCTGAGCTGGTGGGAGAGTCCCAGTCTTGCAGCTGTAGAAGAAAGAGTCATGATTTATAGAAGAATAAGGCACTGGCACATTGCAGACACCAGAAACAGTAGTGTAATTCACAGCAGAATTGTGATGGTGACAAGTGATGTGTTTTTCAGAATGTCATCTGCTCTCATGTGTTGTTTATTTTCATTGTGGTGTAGGAGATTCATGCTTTGTGTGATGTTGCATGCATCTAGAATATTGGCCTGTGCACTTCTCCATGTCTCAGTAGTTCAGCCTGCTTGACAAAGAAGCCATGCAGGTGAATGTGTGTTCACGCATGGTTTCTCTGAGTTGGACAGTTCTCCTTGGCTTTCCCACTTACTCTGAGAATATGACCTGAAAATTTGCTTCATTCTGAAAATACCTTTTTAAATTCTTTTTGTGATAATTTTCCCCACAATTGTCTTCCTTAAAAACAAACTCTATGGTCTTTGATTCTTCTAAGACCACCTTTCTTTCAGTATGCCCTGCGTGATGCTTTATATCTATGGTCATGTTTGTATTGCCTGGTAGTTTTATAACGAGAAGGGACATCATGTAACAGAATCACAAGGTTGGAAGAGATCTTCAAGATCATCAAGTCCAACCCATGCCCTAACACCTCAACTGAGCCATGGCACCAAGTGCCACATCCAGTCTTTTTTTAAACGCATCCAGGGATGGTGACTCCACCACCTCCCCAGGCAGACCATTCCAGTACTTTATCATCTTTCCATAAAAAACTTTTTCCTAATACACAACCTATATTTCCCTTGGCACAGCTTGTGACTCTGTCCTCTGCTTCTGTTGCTGCCTGCTGAAAGAGACCAACCCCCACCTGACTACAACCACTTTTCAGGAAGTTGTGAAGAGGGATAAGGTCACCTCTGAGTCTCCTTTTCTCCTAAATAGAGCCCCTTGGTTATGTATTTGAGGAAACACTAGGTGCTTTTTAGGATGTTGTAAGAATTTATCGTTGGTGTGAGCACAAACTCAGATGTAATGAATAGCCAACCCTTCTCTTTCATGAAAAGACACTCAAATCACTCAAGACAGTCTGTCAGTATTGGCTGAGGCATGTGCAGAAGCCTCCTTTGCATAAGCAGTAATTGTCCTGGTATCTCCAGGATCAGATCGGGAGGCACATAATGTGAGTAAAAGATCTAACAGAAAAAATAATAGTAGAATATGATAGTATTGAGCTTAAGTAATGCATATTTAATATATTTTCTTTCAGGAGAAGCCGCTGACCAAATCTCTGCAACGAGGAGAAGACCCCCAGTTTGATCAAGTAAGACACTTGAAATTACATTATTTCCATTCCTCAGGCTAAAAGAAGAGTGCATTGGAAGGCATTCTAGAGTCCTTTTACTGTTGTTTCATACTGCAAAAGTAAAATTTCTTGATGTTCTTTGGGTAGATAAATGATAAACGCTTGCCTAACCATTCTTGGATATAAATTGGAAGAATTTTTCCTCTGTTTCCAAGCTCAATATTTTTCTGCCATAGAACTTGTTCCTTTTATAGTGTATTAGGCACATGCATTGTTTCTGGTCTGTTTCCCCTGGTGGGGATCTTGAAGCAGAATTTGTATCTTTTCAAATCATGTGGTTTTTGAAACAGGTGTGTGACTCCCAATCTCTCTTTTATAAGGTTCCTTTTATAGTTAATATGAGGGCTTATAGAATGATGGTTGTTGCCATCAGTCTCATCAGTCTAGTTTGCCTCTGTAGCTGTGACTCAGCATGACTTACGTATGTGTTGCCCTTCAAATAGGCTGAGCCAACTTGCTGTGTTGAAAATTAAGTATAAGTTCAATTGTCAGGATTAATTTTATATACATATAATTTTCCTTCCTGTGGGAAGAATGTTACACTCAAATGGGAAAGTAAAACAAATTAAGCCATCCAGATGCAAACCTTGTGATACTGTTCCTGCAGTGCATTAAACAAACTCATAATGGGTGGCCATGATTTGATTAAATATTTATGGTTTAGGAAATTTTGGCCCTTTAAAAGAAAGAATTGGAAGACTGATACTTCTTCTAGTAATTGGTAAATAGACAGAAAATTGAGTAATTAAGTCAAGATCATTTAATGAGAACAGCAAAAGCTTCCCAGAGTGAAACAACTGTGCATTTTCTGCTGTAGCAATTTACTCTGAATGCAGGGAGGAAAAAAAAAAAAAACAGATGCAGATCAAACAACAAGGTGAATTTTATTATATATGACATTTATATATCTTTCTATCCACATATCTGAAGTCCTATGTGCAGAGTTGGTAGAAAAGTACAGTGGTGAGATTGACTTAGATGTCTTGTCAGAAAACCTGCTTTCAGGTGCTTGAAATTTTTAAAACAAACTATTTAAGCTGAAATTTTCAGAATTTGTCAGACTCAGGCCAGGTTGCTGGCAATGTTTCCCTTTTCAGCTTTCGCATTGTTTTCTACTTAAATAGCATTTTCATTTTGAGATGTTCTGGTGCTCATGTGATTGATGCAGGCCTGTGACCAGCAGATGGGACCTGAACCTGGCTTGCAAGCCCATTTTCAAGAACATGCTTCATACTTACTAAAATGATTTTAGTTCAGCTAAATGCATACGATCACAGAATGGTTTTAATTGTATTCAGGGAGTTTGCATTCAAAATCTTGTAATGCACAGTACAAATTTGGTAGAACTGAGCTAGAGTAGAGACAGGAGGACAGAGCAAAAAGTCTTTTTTCACCTGGTATGTTTCACTCACTAGATTATGTGAGTACATTGCATTATAAGGTGGTTTTCAAATGATAATGTGTCAGTATTGTAAAGTTGTCATGAAAGTATGGATAATAAAATGAAGGTGTGGTCTGCCTGGGAAGCTCTGAAGATCTTGGTATGATGTGGTACCACAATCCAAGTAAGAAGGCATGTGCTTTTTAGTGAAACCACTCAAGTTTTATTTTTGAAGTTAACTCAAGTATTTAAAGCATTTATGGGATGAGGGAAGACCAGGTTGGTAATCCCTTTCTTCCCTTTTCCAGTTGGGGTGCAGAAAGCCTTGGTGTTTATTTCTGAAACCCAGTCATCTAGCAAAAACAAAAAATGCCAGCCATGACATTCCTGATATTTTTACTACAAAATGAAGAGGGAAAAGAGGGACAATCCCTATGAACAAACTTCTTCAAGGAGTGTCCAATAGTTTTTACTTTCATTTGTGGGGCATTTAAGTGACAGACAATCAAATCTAATTTTATTTCTTTTGACATGATCAAAATTATCTCTATTCAATTTAAGTGAAATTGATAAGTAGTGCTGAAGTGAGTGGGTCACTAGTTACTTTAAAATGTCTGAGCTCAGTCTTCTAAGGGTAAATTAAAAAAACAACAAAAATAAGGCATGTCTTGATTTAAAACTTGCTTTTTTGCAAGCCGGATTCAGAGGTGGGAAAAAAAAGCCCAAAAAGTAACTTAACAATGAGCAGAATGGCACTTTGGCTATCCAAAGTAAGCAGCATCAAGTTTAACACCGAAGCCCCCAAACCATTTGAGATGGCTATGAAAGCACTGCTTTCTACCCCTGAATAGTTCTGTCTCTGTCTCCCTGAGAACCAGCATTTTTTTCCTGCCCATTCTTAGACCCCATTTTAGGAACACTGGTTGTGATGGATCCAATGTCTGGAAACCTGTCTGGGCCAGGGCTGTGTCTCTCCACATAGGTGTAGTCAGTGTCTCCTGTCTGGCTGCCAATTGCACCACCCTCCTCAAAAAAATAATAGGATCTTGAGCAATGTATGAAGTGATGATACTTATCCCAACTTGCCGAGTGCCTCGCCATTGGCCAACAAACTGCATTCCTTATGCTGACTGTGTTTTCCTTTCTAGGTGTGCATGTGTATAAAGAAAATATATACAGATTTTGTAGGGCTTTTTTCATATGGTTTTAAATATTTTCATGGTATATTTAAAATCATGCTTTGAAAGTCCTTGATCAGACAGCTCTAGCTGCCTATTGGCAAAGAGCATTTACAGCTCCAGCATTAGCATGCTCTGTGCCCCAGTTACAGAGATGTTATTAAACATTGTACTAGTGAACTATGACTTAAACTTCCTATTACAGGAAACCATAAAGTTGCAGTACATGAAAAGATCAAAAGCTAGCAAAAACCCATAATTCTCTAAGAGGGTGATCCTCACCTAAGGAAACATTTTTATTACTCTTTTCTCAGCCTCTACTAATGTATCGTTTGTTCTTACTACGGTGTATAAATGTTCCATGAACTGACAACACTGGAGGCAGAAGAAGGGCACTGTGTAATCTTGGACTGAGCTACAGACTGCTTCCCATATAAAAACACATAATGAATGTCATGTTTTGGCCATGAAAGTGAAAATTTAACAGGAAGGCTTAGTTTTCATATGAAGCTATCTGTCAGAGGAGCCTGTTGAAGAAGTTTCAGGATAAAACTGCACAAAAGCTTATTCTTGTTACGGTTTTACTGCTCTCTTCTTTGAAGTGCACTACGTTGGAGACTACAGATTGGAAAGCAAACACATATAATCTTTGATATACTTTTAGGAGAGGAAACCAAAAAAAAAAAAAGTCAGCCATGGTAAAGAAAGGAAACTAAAATAAGTAATAACAATAATAAAAAAGTGGAAAATACAATAAATAAATAAGGCACTAAGCAGCATACTGTGATAAAGTGTCCTTTTTCATAACAGCCTAAACATGCTTAATGATGTGCTGATAATGATTCTAAACCAATATTATTTTTAGATGTAGTTAGTGAATACTGATATTGTTATTGCAGCAGCACTGCAGTTGGCCGCTTTTGTGTTTTCCCTTTCCCTGAGTTTTACACATTGTCCTTCATCACCAGAAAAAAGCACAGGGTAGAGAAAGTATAAGAAATGGTAGTCATGGGATCATAAAATAACCTTTGGCTCCTGGTCAGAGATTTGGGTTCAAGCAGTGTGCAGAGAAGTACATCTGAAGGCAAAATTGAAGGTAACACCTTCAGAACTGAACTTGCTGTCCACTAAAAGTAAATGGGTTTTCAAGTAAACTATTATGCTGGCAATAAAATAGCTGTAAACTTTGGTAGTGTATAAGCATGCTAGCTGAAATCACCCATCCATAAAATTATGATACTAAAAAGTCCTTCTTTCTTTTTTTTGCCTCACAATGCCAAGGCCATTAATGAAAATGTGTGAGTTCAGCTTGAATAGTTTTCAGTTTTTAACCATTTCAAGGTTAAAACTTCATAGTGTGGTTCAAAAAAAAAGCTGAGAACAAAGATATGAATGAAGGAAGATCTCCACAATCACAAATGCACTCAGCAGCATTGATAGAAAGTGTAAAACCTTACTTATGCTTGTCCATTATTTAGAATCTGCACAACAATTTGAAGATAAAATATGCAGACACTCTGCAAAAAATAGTCACAAGAAATAAACTGAGACTATGCAAAAATGAAGTACTGCAATTCTACTTTATTAATATGGCAATAAAATGCCCATTCAACATATATATTGATATATGTGGTATAGAAAAAGAATGTCAAAAAATTAATGATACTGTTGGAAATTGGGAGCAGTTTTGAATATATTTGGTGTTAAAGCACATATAAATTCATTAGTGAAATAAAAAAAGTAATCATATCAATTTGCTGTTAGTGGAAACCTTTCGTGTATTTGAATTTTGCTAATATATCAAGACTTTTATGAAAGTATATAAATCATAGTGAGCTGTCTGAGAAGAATTTCATTAAATTTACTCTTGCATTTTAATCCAAAATAAATATGAATCATTTACATAAAGTATATTTAATACTCTGTGAACACAGGTTTCAAACAGCTCCCTACTTGTGCAGCTTTCTTATCCTTAAGCTATACAGTAGGTAGTTCATTTATGATGGAAGAATATGATCATTTGTCCAACAAGGACATATTTGTACATCTGTGCACTCCCTTTCAGGAGCAGCACAGAGCTAGAATTCATCTCACTCCTGGATTTACTTCCAGTAAATGAAAGGGTTGAGCAACCGGCATGCTGGCTAGACTTCCCTCCCTTCCTGTTCCCTGAGAGCCAGGTCTTTTCCCAGTCCACCCTTCCTTCCTGTCTTAAAAGTGCAATGACAGAAAGATTAAAAAAAAAAAAAAAAAAAAAAAGAGAAGATAAAAACAAAAAGCTATATTGACCTTTTATCCCAAATGAAGACAGACACTGTAAATTCAGCAGAGAAAGTATGGCATGAGAAGATTTAACAGGAATCACTTTGACTTTTTCTGGTGAAATTGTTTAGGTGGCATTTGGAGATCAGCTGTGATAAGTATGTCAGCGAACATGCAGGAAGGTCTGATTGAAACAACTTTTCATTTATCGTTAGCTACTGCGATTTCTGAAAAGATATTTAGGCCTATTTGGGGACAGACTTTTTAGTAGGGCCGTGGACATAGGACAAAGGCTAAGGGTTTTAAGCTAAAAGAGGGTAATTTTTTACTAACTAGAAGGAGGATATTTTTTATTGTGAGGCTGGAGCAGGTTGTCCAGAGAAGCTGTAGATGCCCCATGCCTGGAAGTGTTCAAAGCCAGGCTGGTTAAGGCTTTGATCAGCCTGGTCTAGTGGAAGGTGTCCCAGCCAATGTTAGGGAGGTTGGAACTAGATGACCTTTGAGGTCCCTTCCAACCCAAACCATTCTGTGATTCTATGATTTTATGGTTCTTTTCTAGTCTTCCCCAGGAAACTAATTTTCATTGTATTTCATCATTAACAAACAGTGTTGTGCTAACTTCATAAAAAGTTTTGTAAGAACAGTAGAGAAGTGATTCAGTAGTGTGTAGTTTGTCCCAACACGAGGTGACTGATTTTTTCTGAGTATTTATTTGAAGGCTTAACACTAGAAGGCTTTGGTATAATTGAGCTAGAAGTCCTATAGTAATTCTTTATGAAGGGCCTCCTGTCACTGCTGCAAGCAGCTGGTTCGTAATGTCTTCCACAGCAACTTGTTTCATATTTCGGGTAATAAAATCTATTGCAGACTAGATTGAAAGTTTTCCAAAAATATTACTTTCATGGAAACTTTTAATTTAGCAGGGGCAGTTTTTATATCTTTCTAATGCAGCATGTTTAATTTTAGGCCATAATACCTGAATAATAATAATAATACTTAATCCTCAAAGTGTCTCACTGACTTTAATCCACAAAGTCACTGTGAATTAGTTAAATCCTGAGGCTGAAAAACTACAAAAGAGATTCAGAGTTACTCGTCTAGACTAAGTGTCATCCACAAAAGTTCTCAATTAAGGCTATAGTAATGTTTGGGAATGCTTGCTCTGCCAGTTTTGCTCTGGTCTCAGTCAGAGCAAAGTTTGGTGTTACATGAGGTATTCAACTCTATTGGTTTTCCACAAGCATTGAAACACGCTGGTTTAAGTTTAAGCAGGTGGATAAACCTGACAGTTAATTACATAACCAGTGTGTTTAGCATGTAGTGCTTAGTTCAGCTCTTCACTCGTGGATACTCAGCACTTTGCAGGATCAAGCCCTGCATGATCTTGAGGTAGTCAAAAATCTCCAGATCACTAATTTCTTCCCTATTTTAAATAGTTGGGGTTTTTTTAATTTTCTTAGGATGTGCACAAATGCTGTAGCTGTGAACATTCAGTTGCAATACATGTATTATCCTCTTGTATAATAATGGGGTTTTTTTTCACCCTACTTGTTGATCTTTTCATGTTTTGTAGCTTTATAGTTTCCTGTAATAGAATGTTTAAGTCACATTTCATTACAACATGCTCAGTAACATTTCTGTAATTGGTGACACAGTTAATATTGAGTGAGCAGTAATCTTCTTATCCAGTATGCCACTAGAGCTGTTTAATTGGCAACCTTTAAGGAATAATTCTAAACTATGTTTTGTTTATTTGTGCCCACAAAGACACAAGAAACTCTAAACATTTTCCTATATATAAAAGAGAAGTTTTCAGGTTTTTTCCTGCATTTTCAGGTGTGGGAGCCTATGAGTAAGATACATCCATCTGCATGGTCAGTTGATTAAAATTATTGCAGAACTTGTGGTGTTTCTCAATATATTTGGAGGTTCAAGGGGGGCATCCAGCCATCATATATAACCCCTGGAGACAGTACCTCTAATTCATTACTTTTTCTTTTGTTGCAATCAGTTTGAACTCAAATCAACATTGTATAACAAATCAAAATAACCTGCTTGAAGAACTAGATGGTTTTCTGGTATGTTGAAAGATGTTCAACACAATTTTAATGCATTTTAATATCATCAATATAAAGACTCTATCAACGTACACTCTGGTGATGCATTTCTGTTTATGTTTTACAGATAGATTCATTTATGTTAGAAAAGACTTTTGATATCATCAACTTCAACCACAAACCCAACACTCCCAGGTCTAAACACTAAACTATGTTCCTACATGCCATGTCCGCACATCTTTTAAAGACAGGAAATGCAGAATATAAGTCACTGCTTATACCATAGTTCTCAAAAAATGGATGAAAACAAGAAAGAACCATTGAATTAGTACTCTTTTTAAGGAGGAGAGAAAACCTGAACAGCTTTTCATTTGTTGACTCATTGTGTTTTCCCAATAGGTTATAAGCTCAATGAGCTCACTTTCAGAATATTGCCTACCCTCTATCCTGCGCACTTTGTTTGATTGGTATAAGAGGCAGAATGGCATAGAAGATGAATCTCATGAGTACAGACCAAGAACAAGCACTAAATCCAAAAGGTATGGTTTTGAATATGTGTAATTGATAAATTCTAAGGTAAAGTGTGTTACATTTCACCCATCAGTTTTGTGAGGAAGCAGTTGCTTGAAAGCTCTATCATTTTTCTGCTTGTTTCTGCAACTCTCTCCCAGCTTCTTGATGGATGGAATAATTGCGTCTTTCATGTTATGATCCTCATAGTTCAAACATAAAAGTGCTGTTGTAATTGCCTTACAGATGTTTTGGATGCTTTCATATTTAAATACCAGTTTGTATAAACTGTATTTACTCGAGTGATGGTGCAATAATTCTGTGCCACTTGGAAGAATTTTTCTTATATAGCCTTCTGCTTACACATAAAAAAAATACACATATACCTACCCTCAATCTGAAAACCTGAGAATCAGTCAGGGAGTTTTAGCAGCATACCTCTTATAAGTAACAAGGACACAAAAATAATTATGTCAGTAGTTCTTCAGTGATAGGGCAGCAAACTGGTCTTGGTTATATTGAGGTCTGGCAGTATGGTTCAGGTATATTCTTCAAACTTTGAGTTTTTCTAAATACTTCAGTACTACATTTACACACTTCAATGAAACAGCAGGAAAATTAACATTGCTGTTCAGAAATTCTAAGGAATTCTTCACATTGGGATTATATTATAACCCAGCAACTACAAAAGGCAGTAGTTGCTGGAACAGGGGGGTGGGGGCTAGGTTGAGATACCAAGGTAGAAATGAACCTGAATTTGACTCTTTATGTCAGTAGAAGTGGGCAGTATGAAGACACAGTTCATTAATTAGATGTCTGCTTTTGGGTGAGATGAATCCTTGCCTTAAATTGCTTCTTTCTCCCAACTTGTTCCACGACTACCTGCTCATAAATAGCTGTCTTCAGGAACTCCACCCAAAATTTCGTTGGAAGTCAGTTTAGCAGTGAAACAAGACCACACTGTCAATGAGTGGTGTTACAGAAGGAATGTATAACGAGTCCTTTCTCCACTTAATGTAAAACCAAAGGAAACCAAAATGCAAATAACTTGCTTCAACACTGATCAAGTTGCACTCTCAAATGCCTGTTTTATTAAAAACCCATAAGTACAATTGAAATCACTAAAACTCTCAATGTTTGTAAGAATTGTGCCAAATTTAACAAAAATCTCACTGGAATCATGTTAAATGCTTCAAATGGACTGCAGAACTGTTTCTTTAATGTTTAGTTTTGCAAAAAAGTACTGTGTATTTCATGTTATCTTTTCAGTACACTTTTAAACTTTAATCAGTTGATTCAAATGGGTATTTTTTTGGTATTTCTATTGGAAGCTATTCACCTCAGACTTTTATTCCTCTGTGTTGTTCTGTACAAGAAATGTGTTTGAAAAGTTTGACAAGTGTTGCCAAAGTTAAAAAATTAACACTGGGACTTTTTAAGAGATAATACAATTTGGTTGTGAATTCTCCACTGATACTTTTAAGGCATTTGTCAAAATTCATGACAAGTCTAACTATGAATTTGGTAGCACAAAGTTACGTTTGCTTCCAAAGTGTAATTAAGAATGGTCTACATGGTGTCATCAGCAATAAATTTAAATTAAAACGATTTGTTAGAATACAGAATCCACAAGCTTCCTTGTTTTTTTTTTTTTTTTTTATTGTTGTGGATCTTTAACTGGAAGAAAATGAAGGAGGAAATGGATAGGTGATTTATAAGCATTTGAAAGAATATCACAGTCACAAATTAGATTTGGTCTGCTTATCTCAGATTTTAAGAGCATAACATTACTTTCTGAAATGCTGGACTGCAGTTTAAAAGGTAGAACACAATTCCCTGTTATGTGTATTTATGTAATTGAAGAAGGCATATAATATGAATTATGACACTTCTCCAAAATATTGTGTTTCTTGGTTTGATTTTGCAGTGATGAACAGCAGAGGGACTATTTAATGGAGAGAAGAGATCTGGCTATTGATTTTATTTTTTCTTTAGTATTAATAGAAGTTTTGAAACAGGTAGGAGTTCTCAATTGTCCATTAACTAATAAATGATGGAAATTAGCAATGCTACCGAATTTTGGGATTCTTCTTTCTGTTCGCATCTTTAAGATTATAATAAAATCATGAAATACATCCTGCATGCTTCTTCATTGCTGTCTTTCTTGCACCTGTATGATACTTAGCATTCTGTGCTCATACTGACCTTACTTTGCCAAATTTTTGGAGCTAAATCTTCCAAACTAAATAAACATAGAATGGCTGGCCCATTTTAGCTACTTTGTTAGCTACATGCTGTTTTAACTGATATATTTCTGAATGGATGATATCCCTCAGTAATACTAGCACATGTGTACTTGTTATATTTTATTTTATGTTTCCAGATTCCACTTCATCCTGTAATAGACAGTTTGGTAAATGATGTTATTAACTTGGCTTTCAAGCACTTTAAGTACAAAGAAGGGTAAGGCTTTTTTCATGCAAAAATTCTATTAAAATGATACTTTCTAATTTTTGTAATAGTTGTGGTTTAAACAGTATGTTTTCTCAGCTGAGAATTCTTTCTTGTGTCTTGCTAGGTACCTTGGTCCTAACACTGGGAATATGCACATTGTTGCAGATTTGTATGCAGAAGTAATAGGTGTTCTAGCTCAAGCAAAGTAAGAAAAATTCAATATATTGTTTCCTTCATAAATATGACAAAGTCTGCTTGCTTAGCATGTGAACATTCTGATTGTCTCACTTTCTTTAAGTATTCTGTAGGAATAAGTCATTTCAGTTCATTGGCCTTCTATTTATCCAGATGTTCTAGAACATTGGTCTCTAGGGAATCGCAGGCTTTCTGCATCTAGTCCAGTGATACTGAATAAATTCAACTCAACTACAGTAGCATTATTTTTCCTATCTCAGCAATGACGTCTGTAGAAAGCCCAAAGGGCTGAAGAGAGCTATTTTAACTAGCTTTTTTGTAGATGCTATTTTTTCTTTAGCTGGGCAAACCTATAAATGTCTATCCTCCTGCATGGCAACAATGTTAAGGCTGTCTGCAGCTATTTCAGCTCAGAACTTAATGCATCTGCTTCTGAACCCTTCGTCCTTCTTAGAACAGATGACATTAAACATTTTGTGGGTCAGATCTTAAATTTTGAATTTGGAAACAATCAAACTCAGGATCTCATGTACCTCATATAGCATCTCATTGTACACTTAAAGCACAAACTAAGCAGAGGATGACTTTTACTGCCCTGATGTAATGCTGTCTGTCTCCTAGCACTTAGGTGCTGCTGAGGGCGAGTCTCAGCTCTACAAAACCAGTCAGTTTGGCTGATGTGGCTAAAACAGTTTGAGATTCTGGAAATCGTATAAATTTAGCTAAGGTCTTACCTGTGCCTCTAAATTGGTCAAATGCAAGAGGAGAAGTTGCAAAGCTGGATCCGAAGCTTCGTGTTGATTGTCAAAGTTTTGAAGGGCCTTGCTAAGATGTTGCTATCACTGAAGGGCTTCTTCCCGCTAACCTGTTTCTTTCAGTTCACTTGTGTTGTCTATCAGAGGGGATAACAAGAGGTTGCTATGTGCTACACCCACCATGACAATTACAATCTTTCCATTTTGTCTCAAAAAGGACAGGAGGTCCTGTTGGATGCTCTTTCTAGGTGTCATTTTTATGGACAATGTGTCTCCAAAGACACCTTCAATAGATTCGTGGGGAGAACAAAAATTATCACAGAGCCCGCTACCCCAAGTTATTGTAGTTATTAATGCTTAAGTGTTACTGTAATGGCTATTAGGGAAAAAAACCTGAAGGGACAAACTGCTGTATGACTATTTTCAGGGTTATAGTATAAATATTTCCTTTTGAAAATATTACACGTACTTGCAAGATAGCTATCTTCCATCATGGATTTTTGAAAAACATATGAAGGGGTTATTTAAATGACATTGTTTGTTCTTATGTAAAAGGGATGCATGGTAATAAAATAATTTGAAACATGTGGTTATCTAGAAGGACTAAGATCAGGCTGTATGCTTCCTTTTCTCAGTTTATTAGAAGTGAAAGAAAGCTAAACAAAAAAAAAAAATCTATTCAAATACTGAGCAAAATGGTACTTTTATACAACCTAAGTTTTATCTTCTTTAGGTTTTTCCCAATCCATATACCTTACAATACATTTCAAATGAAATGTATGTATTTTTTGAAACTAACCAATCTGAATTCGTAGATTTCCTGCTGTAAAGAAGAAATTTATGGCAGAGCTAAAAGAGTTGCGGCATAAAGAGCAGAGCCCGTATGTAGTTCAAAGCATTATCAGTCTTATAATGGGAATGAAATTCTTTCGCATTAAGATGTATCCTGTGGAGGACTTTGAGGCTTCTCTTCAGTTTATGCAGGTAAAATTCTTAAGTACACAGCTGTGGTTTCCCAGACCTTTCTGAATGGGCTAGCCTTTGTTTTCCATGTAATATTCTAGGAGATTTTCCATATGTCATTCCCACATAAACCTACAGGCAGCTACTTTCTGCTTGTTCTGAGCCCCATACCAGCTTTTCATTAGTCATTTTCATGCACCTCTAGTCCCTAGAGCTCACCCTCCAGCTAGAAGAGGTTTTGTTCTGTAGACCCCAGCCCTTCCACCCCACTATCCCACAGCTGTCCCTTGCCGTGTCTGTGCCTAGCTGTGTCTCCCTAGCTGCTCACTACCTCCAAAGTGGATCTTCCAATACTCACACAGTTGCCAGAAAAGAGAGGAACTTCTTACGGAGGAAACCACTGAGGAACAGACAGAGAATTGATGCAAAAGCTGGACTGAATTTCTTTTGGACATGTTGTCTCCTTCTACCACACCTTCCCCCTGCTTGCTGTAGAGTGCATTCTGTACTCTCCAGGTTTAAAAGTCACTAGTACAGAACATAGTTTGACTGCAATTAATGCTTTAAATTAATAGACTACATAATTTTGTAAAAGGCATGAAATTCATGCCTTTACAAAATTATGTAATCTATTAACAAAATTCAATTATGTAATCTATTTACAAAATTCATGTTTCAGAGTTCTTGCTGGTAATGTTCAATTGGTTTTGTTCCCACCAGCAGGTTTCTTTAGCTTAATCTTTCTATTTCCCTGTTTTTTCTTGGGATCACCCACATGGTTACATGCTTTGCACCCACTCATCCAATAAAATAAATATTTTATATGAACCTCCATGTAAAGTTTAGTGTATTGGTGCTGTAAATGGAGGGAAAAAATCAGTGTTAGATGCCCACAAGTAAGAATTTGACATTGGAATACAAATATTTAGGCATACAGGCACACTGAGCTTTTTCTTTCAAGTCCTGAACAGGATGCACATTCTGTTTCAGCTTTGCAATATATTCTAAACCATATTTAATTGTATACTTAAGGCATATTTAACAACACAGGAACAGGTAATTTTTTTCCTACTTTACTCTTAATTATGCAAACACATTCTAGTATCTGTCAACTTAGTTTAAGTTATCAAGAGCTGGCAAAATACCAAAGTAATGTATGTTGAGTGCACTTGACTTGATGAGTGAATGGGGTTGTGCCTCAGCTTTATCCAGTGTTCACTACTATTAAAATTTGTGGTAAAAATCCTGTACAGTAAAACTGAAATTTCGATCTCTACCTTCCCCCGCTACATGAATTCTTCTGTTTACTACTCTGCATCATAAGATGAACTTGTGCGTGTGGGAAAACCTCGATTGCTCAGTTTGGTGAAGTACATTTCAACTCTTTGGGCAGTTTGTCTGTTTGAGTATCTCCATGCAGTGTTTCACCTAAAACCTCTGTCACACAGTGCTGCTGGAGTAGAGAGAGGTGCTTTCAAACGGTCAGCTAATTTCAGGAGTGAGCTCCAGAAGAGCCTGTCTTCCCCCAAGGAGTGCAGAAGCACCTCAGGAAACCTGGCTGGACTGACTGAAGCCATGTGTTGTCTAATCCTGTTAGCCCACGGGAAAAAAATATGCATGATCTGAGGTTTAAACTGCTCTGCATGACTGTGAAGGAAAAATGGTCAGTGGGGACCTTCCTTGTGCAGTCAGGGGCTGTTTGGGCCTTGAACCCAGAGAAAAACTAACTGGGGCAATAGGATTTGTCATCCTCAGAGAAGCTGTACACACAAGTGGGTGGATGCTTATCTCCCCTCCCTCACTTCCTGAGCAACACAGCTGTCTGGAGAGTAGTTCGCTGCATGTTTAGGACGCAGTCTGTTTTTATTTTTTTCTTAATCCCCAGATGCAGGCTGGAAATTGTCCTCACATAGCACAATTCCATATTGACCCTCAATATGCAACGAATCCTAGCAATGAAATTCATCCAAAAATATTTACAATAACATTGTTCATTGCCCTGTGTGTCTTAACCAGAGAATTACATTTCTTTTCTGGCTATTGTGTGAAGCACTCCATGTTGACTATTAGTTTTGCTCCTGAAGATACACAGAGGGCATGAGGTCAGCCCCTGAGTCCAACTCAATTTCCAGTCCAAAACACCACCAGGCACAGCTGGAGTCAGTGGAGACTTTCTGGATTAGAGTAACAGCTCCTTGATCTTGACTTATGTCCTGCTTTCTGCTTGCTGCAAAATGCAGATTTAGAAGTTAAGAGGCAAATGTTTTCAGTGGGATTTGCAGGATAAAAATAGTCACTGACATGTGATTCACATTCAGCAAACATTCAGAGGTCTTTATTCCAACTGATATGCAATTTATGTTTCTTGTATTTTTTTTTTTTTTAATTTAGGAATGTGCACATTATTTCCTTGAAGTTAAAGACAAAGATATCAAGCATGCACTGGCAGGACTGTTTGTTGAAATTCTTGTCCCCGTAGCTGCTGTAAGTTTATTTTTGATGTTGTTTGCATAATACTTTAAAATTAGATAAAACAGCTTTTGAAATATTTTTTTTTTACTGACATCAAATTTTATTTCAGGCTGTTAAAAATGAAGTGAATGTCCCCTGTCTGAGGAACTTTGTTGAAAGCCTGTATGACACAACGCTTGAACTTTCATCACGAAAGAAGCACTCATTGGTTAGTAACTCTAAGAAGCAGAGGTTAAAATTTATTGTTACAAATAGTTCTGAGCAAGACCCTTGGGAAATTGCAAAATGTTTTATTTGGATTTGGCTATAACCAATACATTTCTGTTTGCAGGGAAGATTATTGTGTTTCCAGAAAATAACTGTACTTATTTTACTGATAATATAATCTGAATTAGTCTGAATCAAATATGTTGTCAGCTTCTGGTTCTGTTTATTAAATGGTTAGGTTTTCTCATAGTTGTTATGTGTAAACATTAGGAGAAGAGGAGAAAGAATAGAGTTCACTTCTTGTCAAGCGAGAACAAATGAGGCATGTGGGAACAACGCTTTCATGGGGCTTAAATAATACACTGTAGGAAGGAAAAAATTTATAACACATGCCCTTTTAAATCCATAACTTGGCTACTGTGTAGCTCCCTATTTCATTTTTTTTCATGTGAGATGAACTGTGGCACTGCAGTGTATTTTTGGAATCGTGAGTTGATCTGCATTAAATGAGGATCTGAGTCAGTTTGATGCTGGCTGCCTTAAGCAGTCTGTCTCTCCAACTGGGTCAGCGCCTGTCAGCAGTGTGGCATCAGCTAATCCATTTTGAAGTCTTGTTCCTTTTAAGTAAAAAAAGTTTGTCATTTGTCCTCCCTGATTCTAGGGGAAAGTCAAAAAGGCTTCCCTGTTTCCAGTACTTTCGGCAAACGGCGGTCGCTGGCACTAGCGAAACTGCTGGGAGGACTGCAGGAGTGTGCTGGAGCTCTCTGCCTCTTACAGCATTCCCAGGGGACAGTCAGAGCATCCCCTGGGGTGCACTCCTGATCCAGTTTGAATTAGTGGGAGGCTTGAGATGGATTTCTGATTTCACTCTGCTGGCGTTCGTGTGGCTCTGTTCCACTCTACTGAGTTAATAAAACATTGCTGGAACTGCACAGGGTAGAGCTTTTTTTGAACAGTTTTTACATTAAATAGAACTTCCCAAACTGTGACCATACTTGCCAAAATCAATACTACATTCTTGAGAAAGGATTGCACAGCTGGGCCTTTGCATTTGATTGCTTGTCTACACATACCACACTGGAGGCTACATAGTTAAAAGTGACAAAATTGAATAGATTCTTGTGAGGGTGTGATTAGAAATACAAACATTGCGAGGAGGAGGAGGAGGGGAAAGGCAAACAGTTGACAGAAATAGCTGCAGTGCATATTTCCAGACTTCCAGGAAGAAAGCACACTCCTTAAAGTCCAAACTGGACCAAGATCAGTGTTTGGTGAATCCATGCACTCACTGTTGAGACAGGATGGGGGAAGTCATCCTGCTTCATTTTCTATCTAAAACTACCTCGTATGAGCTAGTCATTAAGGCTCTCTTGGTAGTGCATGGAGAGAATTAGGAAATTCCAGGAGATGGTTTCTCTTCCCTCCTAAGGATCTTCCTTAGGATGGGCTGTAATGCCCTTGGAATGTTACTAAACTCTGTGATCCAATCAAGTACTCAACTGAATAGTAATAAAGTCTTCTGTGAGAAGACTTCTCCTGTCCCATATGTATTTTGGAGATGAAGATTATAAAACTTAAAATTAATGTACATTTGCCATTTGCTCAAGAAATTCACCTAGATATGGACGGTTTTGTTACATGTTACTGGAACAGAAACTGAGATTTAGAATGTGTTTATAATTTGAGCTGTAAGTGAAGTTAGAATTTAGACATAATTTTTTAAATAATTAATCCTAAAGTGAACGTTACCTTATTTTTTAATAACAGCTTTTATGTCCTGACTGGATTTATTAACATTACAACTGAAACCTTAGTCTTCTTGAAATAGCAGAGTCAGTTTCCAAATCATTAGGTGCATTTTAGCTTATTTTTTAGTGTATCATTTACAAGTGTTAAAGTAAGTGTTGACAAAGAGACTGGGTTCCGGTATATCAACTTCTGTGTTCTGCTTTGCTTCGGTTTTTTTTTTTTTCACTTCACAAGCTGTAACTCCCAGCAGATCCAGGCATTCCCTGTATTTTAACACAATCCTTTGACATGTCTCGTGGTAAATATTGTGACTGCAGATTTTGAGGAGTAATAGTCATCTGATTCACAAGTGCCAACAATCTCTGTGGGTCCTGTTGTTATAATAATAAAGTTTAGTTATTTCCATGCCTTTATTTCTCAGTAAACTGGCAGAACTTAGCCCTGAGAGTCTGTAAAATTGTGCCCTATCTTACACTGCTGTGAGCGCACGTGGTTGGTTTTAGTTCATCCTTGAAAGGTATCAGCTTTAGAGAAGGCTCCTTTTAGACAGTACTGCTTGCTAATGTGTTTGTGTTGGCTAACTTGTATTGCACAAAACGGAGGGGTTAGAACTTCAAGTTTACAGTAGCTCCATTAAGTTAGTTTTGTGTTGTGTAGACATGCAAATAACCCTTTATCGACATCCCTTTCCTTTTTAGGCTTTGTACCCCTTGGTGACGTGCCTGCTTTGTGTCAGTCAGAAGCAGTTCTTTTTAAACAGATGGCATATTTTCCTCAACAACTGCCTTTCCAATCTCAAGGTTAGTATCTCTTGGTCTTAATATTGTATTCAGAGTTCAGTATGCACTGTTGATCTGTTGCATAGCCTTTTTAGGTAAATGTGCTGAGTTATTGCTATTATCTGATTCCATACATTACTTTATTCCTGACACTACAAGTTCTTTAGCTGTGCAGGTTTTTTCAATAGCAAAAAAGTATTCTTGGGCCTAGTTTGAGTTTCTACTGTTCCTCTGACTCAAGCCAAGACTGAGTCAAACACCTGCAAAAAAACCCAGAAAAAATTGCTGATGGAAGTTAATAGGTTGAGTGACATACCAAAAATGAGCTAGTAGTAACTTGCTTTTTTCACCCAAGCATTGGAAACAAAGAACCTGTTATTGCTTTTTCAAAATGAAACTACTTGTAAAACACTGATTCCATTGCTTGTTTCACTTGTGTTAACTGTTTGCATTACAAAAACCCTAAACAGTTTCAAGCTTTTTCCTCCATGTAGCCCTTCTTATTCCCTTACCAGATGTTAGATCTTTGAGGTTTAAGGTTAGTTGTCCACTGCAATCTGCTGTGGTTCCCAGGCTGCATGTGGTGTTCAATGCACACGGGCTAGTTATCATTGCTGCTCCTCCACGTGCCTTTTACTTTTGCAATAACTCCTGTCCTGTGCCATGCTAAATCTGCAGCCCTGTGAAAGGATGGTCCTGTGCCCACCTGAAAAGGACAATATAAGAAACACAGTACAGTGATTAGAGCAAATGAAGGGCCTCCCTACTGTGTCTTGATGAACCAGTGGTTAGGAGGCTTCTGCTAACAGCAGACTTTAAACTTCATACAGACTTCACATTTCAGCCACTTTCTCAGCTCAGTGGCAAATATCTGTTCTCCAAAAGCTGAGTTCTCAAGCTTATCAAAAAGTTATATATTACATCCTTTTTTGCTGTTGCTTTCTGGTCATGCTTTCTCTCTGTCTTAGTGAAACAATTTGTCTTGACTCTCTTCATATGGATCCTGCTGTTAGAATAGCTCTTCAGAATGTTGTCTGCCTAAAAATTTCTTTCTGCCAGTCCTTGAATACCTAACCTGCAGTGAGGATTCATTAGAATTTTACTTGCAAAGAGATTCAGAAAATAACATTGTTGTTATTGAAACTAATTTTGTGGGGTTTTATGCAATTGTGCAAGCTTCACAAAAGGCAAAGACAGATGGGAATACATATTTTTCTGAAAATTGAGGAGATCCTGACAAATTATTTGAAACCATCAGAGAAAATATAAGAAAAGTTGGTCCTATCTTACTGATTGAAAATAAAATTGGAATTAATCCTGCAACCTGTAATTCATTGATATATGCTTCAATTTATAGGGCTCTCAGATTAATGTGGTGGAACTACTTTGGGGAGAAAGTAAGGTAGCTGAATATATGGCTAAAGTAAGAGAGTGGTTGGCCACTCTATCCCAGTACAGAGAAAGAGATGCCCCAACCATTGAAACAATCTTTTCACCAGACAGGCTGACACCTCAGAACCCAAGCCAAACTCACACAGCTGGAGGAAAAGCTGGAAATCCATCTGTTAGAGGGAGAGTTGTGCACACCAACACCATGAGCTTGGACAGATCTCCCTCATGAACGTGCCCTAAATGTCCCTGGATGTATCTTGGGCTTTTTATCACCTTCCTCTTAATCCTCTCTCTGCCATGCAGCTTACTGATCTGACAAAAAACTGGTCTACTATTTTTTGAAAACTCCAATGATACTGGTCTCAGCCCTTTTCTCCTCCCTCTTTCTCAATGGCCCTCTCAGCTAAATACCTCATCACGGGGCTGTTTGGACATTTGTTGACAGATAGCTTCCTCCTCTGCTATACAGTCTCTCAGCCACAGCCTGCTGTTTTCTTGAAAGCTTTGGAATAAGAGTAAATTTTGATAAACGTACTTCATCACCTATTGAAGAAATAAAATTCTTGGGTCTGAATTGTACAAGGACTGACGTGATTGTAACGGATTAAAAATGGAGTGGAAGTAAACAGGTTAATAAACAAATTAAAGGTTAATAAACAAATTGATTGTAACTGATTTTATTATTTTAAAGTCCTGCAGAGAATAATATGCCAAGTAAACTTTGGCATTCCTTTTTCTACTTATTCCAAACATGTGTTACAACCATTGTATGCTGCTATAATAAACAAAAAATTTTATTCAGTTTTCTGTCCATATAAAATTTTATTGCATAAAATGTATTGTCAAGGAGTTGAATGGAAATTGGGGCCCAAAACCAGTGTTTCTGTTCCTAAGCTTGTGGCAGATGCCACATTTAAAATTGAAGTTGTCTCCCATATCACTGGCAAATTGTCTTCCCATCATTTTGGAGGACCCAGACCCATACACATTCAGGAATTTCTGATGGCATCAGTTGCAGTTTCTTTGATCAAACCTCAGTCTTTGATCTGTGGCTCAACATTTGCCTGCCAAAAATATCTCAGATTTTTGCTGTGGAGATTTGCCCTGTGGGCCAGGCAAACCTTATCTCAGGTCAAAGTGTACAGGACTCCTGCAAAGTTTAACCCAGAAGATGGCTCAACATGTGGGAGACCATCTGATTGGACTGCACTTACTTGTTTCTTACAACTGCCACAGAAACAGAATACTGCATATGACTGAAGAGACTCAAAGACAATCCTGTACTAGTTTCTAAAAATAAACAGCAATCCAGACAGATAAACCAATTCAGTCCAGCTGATAGCAGATGCCATGTTAATTAGGCCTCCCTAAGCATCCACTGATTTTTGTCCTTCCACTCTTGAGTATGTGTGGCACATTCTTTTATCTGTTCTTTGTACCAAGCCTCCACCATAGGGCAACAGCTTTTGAATTTTCTAATCTACTGAATAGGAGCTTTTCTTTTCATAGTCAAATTGTGGGGTTTTCAAACAGAGATTTTAAATTGTAACATGTATCTAATGTAACTAACTTGATACTTGGGTTTTTCAACAACTTTAGTAATAACAGAAGCAGGTTGGATGCATGAGCATCCTACAGCTACAGGGATGGAGCTCTGAGCAGTTGTGAGGCTCTATTTTTTTGTAGTTTCATTATCAAAATGCTGAACATTGGCATCCATTAAGTGTAAAACTTCCTTGCTAATTTGTACCTGAAGTTTTTCTTATGTGAAAAACTTATGTATTTCTTATATATTTCTCTAGAATAAGGACCCAAAAATGGCTCGAGTTGCACTGGAATCTCTGTACAGACTACTGTGGGTTTACATGATCAGAATTAAATGTGAAAGCAACACAGCTACTCAAAGGTAAAGGGCTTTATTTGTAATGAAAATCCATTGTAGAGTGGATGTTGCAAGTGAAGAGGTTTTATATTCTCCTGAATTCCTTCAAACTGTACCTATTTCTGTTGTGAAATAAGCAACTCAACTGTACACAACAAAATATTACCTCTTGTGGCACTGTCAGTTATTCTGTCACCTATGAAAATTGCTGTATAAAGTGTTTCTGCTTTTAGAAAAATTAGAAGTAACTCCTTGTTCAGTGTAAATTAAAAATACTTTTGTAGTGGCCATTGACTGGTTAATTTACTTTTAATGTAGTAATGAAATAAAATAACTACACTCAATTTGTAGCAAAGGATCAGAACAAGATACCCCATTACATTTTCAATTCAAAGGAAGTTTTTTCTGCTCTTACTAGATGGGGTGTCATGCTAAATGAAGCTCTGCAAGGTCCAAAAATGTCTAATGTTCATTTTTCTTTTACAGTCGACTTATTACTATTGTCACAACCCTTTTCCCAAAAGGGTCCCGTGGTGTTGTGCCAAGAGATATGCCTCTAAACATCTTTGTGAAGATAATACAGTTCATTGCACAGGTATGGGAGAGCCATGAGTATATCTTTGCATATAATGAACAGTTTATTTTCCCAGTAGCGAATTAACAAATAAGTAAACTTCTAATGACTGAATTTTTTACCACCCTGTTGACATTATTTTTTCATCCAGGGAATGATGAAATTATTATACACTGAGCTGGGGCAAACTTCTTTGGAACAACAGGTTTTGATTAACCTCATTCCATTGAAAATAGATTAAAATGTGTTCACTTCACTCACAAGTAATTTTTGTCAGTTTTTTTTCATTTCCAGCAAGTCAAAAAATGCATTTGCTGACACATTCTGACTGTCAGTGAAGTTCAAAATAATAGGCCATGTTTCATCCTGAGTCTGAATCATCCCTGGTGTATAGGACAATAAGTTGCACTGCTTTCAAAGCAGTAAGTCAGATGTCAACCAAGTTCAGTATGGAGTTGACACATGTAGTTTTCATAATTTCAAATGGGAACTGCTAAAGTAGACTAACCTGCAGTACTGGAAGTTTCATCTCTTTTATGACTTAAATTCAGAAAATTTTCCCATTGAGCAAAGCACTTAAGCACGTACTTAAAATCTCTGAATAGGAATGAAGCAAACAGATGCTTGAAATCTTCCCTTAACTGTGCCATCTGTGAACAAGCTCATTTTATGTAAAATACTGTGTTAGTGCCATAATTACTTCAGTTTAAATGAAATAATTAAAAGCTTTATTTCCAAAATGGATCATTTTCTATTTAAATGCTCTACATTTTGGATTTTGTTAACATAGAGCATTGTTAAAAGCGTAAATCTGATAATATGTTCTACATACTTCTGAAAATCTGTTTTTCCATATATTTAAATAAACCCTGAATAAACTGGTTTTCAGCATTCTATAGCCTTAATGAAAATAACTAACAGAAGTGAGCAGCTTACTGATTTGCAGTGTTTTTGTTATTTTAGGAACGTTTAGATTTTGCAATGAAAGAAATTATCTTTGACTTCCTTTGTGTTGGAAAACCAGCAAAAGCTTTCAGTCTCAACCCTGAGGTATGTACATCTGTGCTTTTTTACTTCTTTTTGTTTTTTCTTTTTTTTGTTTGTTTTTTTTTTTTTAAAGTTAGTATGTATTGCATTGTGCTGCATTTACTTCCTGGTTACATTCTAAGCACGCTTTCACCTTTGTCCTGTTTTCAACCAAAATCTTGAATCTGATTGATTGGTAAAATACATCTGTGAATTTCTAACTGTAAAATGTCACATTGTTTATGCCTTTCTGATGTTTTCTCAGTGAAGAATATCAAATGTGAACTAATGCAAATGTATAAAACAAAAAAAAATATATAAATAAAACTATTGGTTGCAGTATGTCCGTATCAGCAGTATGTCTGCTGTTGTGACATGCAACGCCTTAAACTTTATTTTAATAAAACAATAATTTTTCTGTAACAATGTCAATGTTTTTCAAAACAGTTTTACTGAGTACATAATGCAAGAAAGCTTGAAAAAGAAAACACTCTAAAACAATTTTACCACTCTGACCAGCAAAACTGCACTGGTGTTGGTGTCATGAGTCAGCTTCCTAGTGCTTTACCTAGAGAAAAAAACCAGAAATTTGAAAAACTTTTCAAAAAAATCAAAATATAAATAAGTACTAAGAGAATAAAAAATTCTCTTAAGAATATACAATTCATTAAAATTTTGAAAATATTTTCCTTTGAAAATTAAGAAAAAATACAAAATAATTTGTGATCCTCTCATAAAACATGTCTGTATTAATCTTGCAGATTTAAACTGTTGTATCTATTCACTAAGATGTTAAAATAGAGGGATTGCCTTGCACAAATTATATTTGCTAGAAAGATGTGGAAAAGTAGATTAAACTTTCTACTGTGAAAAGCAGGAAAAATGAAAGGCAAACTTTACTTTGAACACAGCTTTCATCTTTCTGTAGCAGAGTAAAAAAGAATGAAACAGAATTTTTGAGCGGGCAGTCCTCACCATGCTCTGGGTCAGCCACCTGCAGCATTGACTGAGGAGGGTCCTACAAAGGACATTCTGTGTTAGCCCAGCTGAGAGGGGGTGGACATAGTCCTTAGCTTCTTGTTGAATCAACATCTGAAGTTTTACTGTTTCTCAACAGCATTGTAATTCTGAAAATAAAGTCATTATAGTGACCCTTTTTTATGCGTGCGGACTTTAGCATTCTGAAAAAAAATTCCCCATAATCTGTGTAAATGCATCTCTGGGAGACTGTCAGTAGGGCAGCCTCTTAGTTTTTGGAACACATTCCAGAGAAACTGAAAACATTCTAGTCTTTCAATCACTGCAATGCAAAGCTTGCAAGTTTTCCTCTGGTGCATTCCCAGAAGGCATTCAGATCACTTAGATTCAGCTTCCTGATATTTTCAGATTGTAGTTTTGGCATTGAGCATCATTCCAGACTTTTCTCTCAGTATGATTAACCCTGGGGCCTTTCAAGACAGTTATTGATCTTTTTTTTTTTCATAGCAGATGTAGGTCATTTATGTTTAACTGAAAGTCCATTTAAGATGCATTGCTACACTACAGATCATATCCAGGTGTTTTATCCTGAAGATAAAAAGATAATGTGCTAATGCAAATACTTAAAATTCTGAGAGGGGAGAGCGCTGCTCACAGTGGAGAGGAGAATTCACTGTTTATTTCATGGGCAGTTTTTGTGAAATATATCAGACTACTTAATGCAGTGAAGATACAGAAAAAAATGCCAGCAAGTGCATTCTCAACATTTCAAAGCGTATGAAGAATATGAGTAGAATATGATTATTTGATTATGGAACTCATCCATCTTCTAAACTTCACAGAGAATGAATATTGGCCTGAGAGCTTTCTTGGTAATTGCTGATAGCTTGCAGCAAAAAGATGGTGAACCACCAATGCCAGTGACTGGAGCTGTCCTTCCCTCGGGAAACACTCTCCGAGTGAAGAAAACGTATTTGAGCAAAACTCTTACAGAAGAGGAAGCTAAAATGATAGGTCAGTAAGAGAATGGACAGTACAGAAACTTGTGTGAGAATGGATGTGAACATGTTTTCAGCACTTGAGCAGAATATTTATTATTGTAAAGTATTTGATTTATTTTTGTATTGTAAGTATTTAATTTATTGTGTGTTCTAATGAAATGTGTGGTTCAGTTTGACAAATGCCACTTTTCATAGGTTATTCTGAAAAGTCCTCAGTTGTGGTTCACAAGAGCCATCAGCCCTGTATTCTGAGAGGGGTTAAAGACCCAGGTAGTCTTTAATCTTTCAGTGCTGATAGCTGTGTTTATTCATGGATATTCATCCTATTAGAAATAGTGCCTGTGCTCAAAGATGTACCAGCTTTGAAAACCATCGAAGATGCCATTGATAGCCTTGTTTTATTGTAATATCTTTAACTTTCAAAAACTCTTAAATGTAAAATAACGTTGTACTGAAGCACGTAAGTTAGCAGCACTGCATTCTTGGGCTTCAATGTAGAGCAAGAATCCTGTGCTGTAGAAGAGCCCCTCTATCATGCCCTGAAGGTGCCTGGTTTTGTTGGCAAAAAAAAAAATAAATTTAGTTGCTCCCCTTCACACTTCATTAAGCCCTAAAGTTGTGTGAATGAAATGAAGTCTGCACCAGTGGCAAAGACCTGTGCTGTACTTTGCTAGATCATTGTAGTAATATCAAGAAAATAAGAAGAGTAGGACCCACTGCTGTTGAAGTATTTAAAGTATTTGAAGTATTTGGAGATAGTATTTGATAACAAATGTTTGCACTATTAAATTCTTGGACTAGCCATTTCATTGTGATTTTATGACCCAGTATTCCAGTTTCCATGTATAATACATAAGTGTTCCTTTTGGAACAGGCAACATATTCTGGTTTTGGATCAGGATATCGTTAGTAGTGGAATATGCTATCTTACGAGGAAAGCATTTTTCTTACTTCATGCACCACAGCATGAGTAAGCAGCTTTCTTTTTCGGAATATATATACACATATGTATATATAAATATCCCCAATTATACAAAACCACATATTTTTGCAGGTATGTCATTATATTATTCTCAAGTAAGGAAAGCTGTGGACAACATCCTCAGACACCTTGACAAGGAAGTGGGTCGGTGCATGATGCTTACCAACATACAGATGCTTAACAAAGAACCTGAAGACATGATTACGTGAGTGCTAAAGAACACTCATTCCCATGTAACATGCAGATGTAATTTTGGAACTTTTTCTCTATTTCTGTCTATCATGAGTCATCAGAGAAACAGCAAGAAACAGGAACATTTGGCTTAATTAGTATATACTATGAAAAAATGTTTATGACAAGTTGATTGTGCATCTTTGAATGTGTTTGAGTGTTTGGAACTGAAGATGTTCTTTATGTAGGTAAAATCACGTGTGAATCCTGGGGTTGTTTAGATGGTAGAAGTAGAATGCTAAAGTAGAAAACCTGGCAGCCTGTGGTCCGAACACTGTCTCAGGGTATATTTGCATCACTAAACTTCAAAATGAATGCAATGAATTCTGTAAATCCCTATTAATAATAATATTCAGAAATTCCCTTTGCTTTTCTTGCCTGTAATCAAAACCAAATCTTAATTAAAAACCCAAGTAATCTTTTGATAAGGCTTGGATTTAAGCAGTATCCCACTGGAACAGAATCAAACCAATGTGCTTCAACCTGTGTTGAACAGCATCATTTTTCACTTTCAACCAGAATTATTAGTGAGGGAAGTTTCATGGAGAGAGTTCTGGTGAGGTACACATCAAGTAGAGGTTAGAGACACAAACATCATCTTATACATGCAGAGCACAGATTGTAGAGATCTCAGCTGTAAGGAGACCTTGCATATCTTTCCTGTTAGAGCAGTAGGCATGGTCGTTATTCTAGAAAAGAAACAACCCCTGGAAAAAAAGTTAGAGATGTAATGAAAAGGACACTGCTCTCTTTGAGATTAATTTTTTTATTTACTGCCTAAAAAAAGTCTACTTGCTAGGAGCACTGTGAGTGATAGACTGACTACCTGGTACAACTGATACAATCTTCATGTTTTTGTTCCTTTGGCCTTATTTGTTGCAGTGCCTCTAGGTGAGACTGTAAGCTGTGTCACCAGCATTGTCTTACTTTATTTATATTCATAGCTATTATTACTATCCAATAAAATTTCGTATTTTTCTGGTAGTCCTACCCTGTGTCCTGTTCAGTTCTCACCCCCAGTTTTCATAACCATTTTGGGTATTCAGGCTTTTGTGGTAGAAAAAGCAAGTTTTCAAACTCACATTTTATCCCCAAGAGATAATTGCGCAGTGAAACCTTGGGCACTAAGATAAGAAGTGTACTTAGTCTTTGCTATAAATATCTTTTGGATGGTTTTTCAGCGTCACCAAAATTTTGTTTATTTTTAGAGTCGTTAAACAAATAGACTCAAAAGAGTTTTAAATTTCAGGATGTCTTAAGATTTGGTAGTAATTTTTATCATAAACATGAAGATTGGAATATTTAGACATGTAAGTTACTGCCTTTTGTGTTGTATTTTCTATCCAGATGAGCTCTAATTTAATATATGCATTTGAAAGGCAAACCACATTATAACACATTTTAACTTGTTCTTTCAAGGGAAAAAATATCTGGGATGCTTAATTATCAGTTGATCTAAAATCATGTGAACTCACAAAAAACATCAATAGCTGTTACTATCAGGATTGAAAATGATCCTTTCAAAAAGTGCATTGTGGATACGTGGGAAAACCAACACTGTTTTTATGTAATTGCTTCCCTTTTGTTTACAGAACTCTATGCTTCACTGGAGTTACATATTTATTTTGAATTCTTATGGGCTTTTACTGTATTTATGTGCATTTTGAAATTATTGCTTTGGTCAGAGTTATGTAAAGTTTATGTGTAAACTGTATAAAATGAATACCACAGTGGTAATTTTATTAACAAATAAAGTACGAATCTGAGGGAAGTAGCTAGGCAGTGAGCAGACATTACATTGCAGATTCTGGAATTTTCTTTGGCAGTGCTTGCTTCTAGACAATATTTAATTACTGATCCTTTAAGCATTTATTGTTGAAGTAATCATTGCCAGCATGGAGAACCTTATTTAAAACCTGAGTAAGAAGCATCCTTTGCATCTTGCACTGGGATATGAATTTCAATACTGGCTATAATTACTTTCCAACATTTAGTTAGAATAGGGCATGCATTTTTCTAAAATACAAACCTGTCCTTGCAAGTACTTCAAAGGCTCCCCTTGCCTCCCTCGCGAGCTGTGCCTGGTAGCTCAGATGGTGAGTTGGGAACTTGAGCTGAGGTTTGGATCTTCTCCTGCTCCTCTTCTGAGCAGCTGATAAGCCACAGAACACCCACAGATTTTATATTTATAAATAATTACTCATTTGGCTTCAGAAGAGTTTCCTCTCTAACTATTATTTTACAAGTCTCCATTTGAAATGCACAAACTTTGCCCTTGCTGGGGTCTGAGCATAAAGAAACTCTGTAAAGTTCTTTAACCATTTCAAGTCATCAAGGAAGACTTGGTTTGCCTGCACATAAAATTCCCAATGGCACTTTAATGTTTACAACTGTAAAAATATAGGATTTTGTACTAGTTATTAATCCAGTTACTAGTATTTGCTTTAGTGATAATAGTGGAAAGGGATTTGTTCATAATTCTCAGTGAGTTGTTGTATTTTACTCCTTTTCCAGTCAGTTGCAGACAGCTTTCAAGTTCTATGTTAGAATACAGACATAGTGAGACAGAGGTAATTAATCATGAATATAGTTTCTCCTAACTGTACCATTAAGACAGTTAATTAGAAATATGTCAACATTTTATTCATGTAATATATATCCAAGCTGATAAGGAGGGTGTTAACAGACAGTATGGTATTCACTACAAAACTGTCTTTAATCTTAGAATTAAATAAGTCTGATAACTGTTTATGCCTTTTGTGTATGCACTGAACTGTTCTCAGTGTTACTCACTGAAATAATGAGTACAGAAAAATCTTCTTTCAGACTGCATTGCATCCAGGCTTTCTCTATGACTGAACTCAAAAGTAAGATACCCAAATGCAATGTCCTCTGTTGCGTGGAGAGACACAGTAATTGTCGTAACCAGGGCAATGGACCAGGGTGCAGGAAAACTGAGTTTATTTTTTGTTTTGTTACTCCATTTCAGTGTGGTGTTACATAGCTTACAATGTCTCTGTTTCCCCCCCTCATTCTTTTCTAGTTCTAGTGGAAGCATATTAAAAGAGGAACAGTCTTTCTCTGCATGTTTATAATATAGTCTCTAAATAGGACTTTACTTTTTTGATCCTTCCAAAGCATATTCCAGGCTAATAATTAATAATATTGTGGGAAAGACTGCACAGTTTGAAATGCTGTTATGCTTTGGTAATTTCCTCTACACTCCATTGTCAGATAATAGATGATTGAGATAAAAATGAGCAAATAAAAAAAAAAGTCCACCCTTTGGGGTCTATCTGAAGGACTTATGTAATCTGCAGGCTTACCAAAAATGTTGAAAACATGTCAGAAATCAACTGCATCTGTTTTGAAAATAATCAACAGCTGAAACTTGAGCTACTTTTAGAAGATTCATGGACTTCCAGCCTAGTGTTTGGTTCATGCTGAACTTTGTGCTTAATGATTTTCGCAGGCTGTTAGGGAACAGTTGTACCATTCCACAGATTAGAACAGCCTTAGGGCTGCTAAATCATGTTCTAGCTGATAAGAGTTGCCAAAATGCTGTTATCTCTGGCAGTGATCAACAGAAACTCTCTGACCATACCTACCTCTAAATTATGCACCTTTTTCAGTATTAAACTGTCCCATGATGTTTTTCCATAGGCTTGTCCTCTGTTGGGGACAGATCTCTGTATCTTCCGTCATTTGCACTTATTACCCTCTGCTATTTTCTTTATACAACTGGTGAAATATAGCTGCCCTATTCTCTCTATGATGGAGAACATCCCGACTCTTTCCTGATTGCCTCATCCAAAGCTTGCCTCATATAAATGCTGATCTTGATGGAGGAATCCTCCTACATTTTACCTCCATTTTTTATGTATATGCCGGTTCCTCTCAGAGAGAAGCAAATGAATCATTAATAACTGATTTTCCAAGTAATGTATAGATATGATGCATGAAAAATGTCAAAATCAAAACCATTTATTCAATGGAAAAATGTATTCATGTTTCTTTCTTACTTCATTATAGTGCCTAGCTGACCATCCTGATGTTCTTAGTAGGCATCTGGCACTTTAGAGGTGCATCATTTAGCGCAATTCCCTCTTAAGCTTAGTCAAAATTCTGGTTTAATTTTTTAGTGGTGAAAGAAAACCAAAAATCGACCTGTTCAGAACATGTGTTGCTGCTATTCCTCGATTACTTCCTGATGGAATGTCAAAACTTGAGTTGATCGACTTGCTGGCAAGGTAAGCTGTACAAACATTGAATGACTGCTCCAGGGGAACAGTGTGAAAAGCTGAGCCACAGAATACGTAACTGTTTCTTTCTATACATGCTTTAAAAAAGTAAATTGCTCTTAATGAATTAGACAGAGATGTCCTAGCATCTTTTTACACTTTTTGTGGTTTTATTATAGTTCATAATTTTATTGAGAAGTTGGTATGCCCTCCAGAACTCATTCCCATCAGTATGTAGGCTACGTGATATTCAGTGTTATTCGAGAGAGTCACAACACATTTCTGTTTTCTAACCACCACAGCAATCTGATTAACAGGAGAAAACATCTTTTCTGTGTAGTGGAAAAACAAGGAGATACCTGCTTAGTTTTGATTTATTATTTCCACGTCTCTTAGGTAAAACAGAACGTGCTAGATGTGGTATATTACAAAAACCTTTTTACATTGTTATTATTAGCCATAAAATAAAAAAAATCAGTTTAAAAAGTTTTATATCGCTCCATTTAATTTGTCTGAGTAGACTTCACTCAGCAAGGTAGTCTGTGACATGACTGCTACACCACTAAGGTTTCAGGACATCAAATCAGTGACTTGTGGCGAATAATTATGGTAAAAGGTGCCGGTCAATACAGAGGAGTCTGTTATATTTCAGTTCAAGTATCCAAGACCAAGGTTCCAGCTTGTGTTCTTTATGTAAGTGGATTATGCTATTAAATTGACCCAAGAAGGCTTTGCAGTGTATTGCTCTCAGGTAACTGTGGCAAAGCCACCCTGTTCTTGCTTTTCAGACATCACAGATGTGAGAATGGCAGATGTGGGAGCCAGAAGGCAAGATACAAAATCAGTTTTTTCTGCTCTCTGAGCAACTAACTCCCAGCGATGTGCTAAAACAATTGATTCTGGTAGTAGTGGAGGGTGCAGACAGCCAAACAAGCCAGATTATCAGCCAGCAGTAGGTGTGCTGTAGTGCATGGCCAGCTTGATTTCTTTGTGTGCACGTTGTCTGCTATAAATCATTTGTAGGTTGTTTCAAATCATTGCATTATTAAATTATACAGATACCTTATTAAACAGTTGCATCAATTCTGCTTAAGGGAAATTTAAAAGGACATGTTTTCCTTTAATCCAATATTTTAACTGGAGTTCTATCCTTATTAATGGCCTTAACTGAGCTGGTATAAAGCTGTTCAGGTGTCTATTCAGGTCACAGCTCTTCAGTCACAGGATTGTCCAGGTCAGACCTGTCACTACTCTTAAAAAAATTTGGACACCAGTTTGAATTTCTTTATAAATTAATGCTACCCTCCTTAAGTCTCACAACTGTCAATATAACCACTGGTCTATCTTTATTCAGTCATCAGACTTCATTCAGAAAAGGTCAGCTGTGATTCTAAATATTTCTTGGGTAATTGTCCTGATGGGACAATGCAAGCCATTGGTTTGCTGAGTTATCTGACTCTGACTTTGAAAAGAAGTGAGACCTCAAGAGGAGCTGAGGGAAGCTTCTCTAGGGCTACTTCAGAAGCAATTACATGCTTTCTCCAAGAAGGCAAACTTTGGAAATCTGTTCTCCTCTCCTACGTATACTCCAGCTACAGCATCTTTTAGACATTGGCAGTGTTTTAAGTCATATTCCTAAGTATGAGCAAGGGAATCACAAATTAGGTAAACTAGGTAGGTACATAATAGGTTAGAAAGCAATTAACAAACAGTTTATGGTTCAGAAGATGTACAGAGTGATGTTGAAACAGCTTGGTAGGGTCTCAGTATTGCAAAGCAGGATCACAAACAGAACAGATACAAAGAAGTGATGTTCCTATGAAAAGACAAAACTTATTCACATGTATAGGTCTAGAAGGTTTTCAAAAATTTCTTCTGGTCTAATCAATATCAAGGATGCCTGGTTTGGAGAACAGCATGCAAGCTGGGACACTGTAGTTGAAGAAGAGACTGACCAGAGAACAAGGGGAAGGAAAAGTGATAAGTGAATTGAAAAAATTAGGTCCATTTAACCTAGGACAGCATGAACTGAAAACTGTCTTCAAAAATATACCTTCAGGGAAGAAAGTAATAAACTGTTTAAAGAATTAATACCTGGCCAAGACTTCATGTAAATCACCAGAATGCCCCAGCACCAGAGCTGTTTCTACATTCTGTATACTTTCCCATGTTTATTTGAGACCAGACTGACTACTTCTCCCAGTTTTGAAAGTGTAGGCCCAGAACACACAAGATTGTAATGCAGAGTTCTCCATCTGCAGTTCTGGAGAACTCTGCTTTACAATCTTGTGCTTTTTGGGTCAGAAGCTACACTCAATATAGCGATAAGAAGCTAAGAGATTTCAGTTTCCCCCTGTTTTTTAAAAGAGCCCTTGAAGCTGTTCTGCCAGGGATTTCTGGGAGCCTGTGCTGTTGAGATGGAAAGCTGTGAAATATTTTCTTTTCACAAGAGATAAAGTTACGTCTTTGAGTTAATTGGTTCTTGTATTCACAGTTTGGTTTCAGTTTTTCATGCTTACAGCAGATCTGTCTTGGTGTGCAGAAGGAGCCCGTAAGTCAGCAGCTAGACTTTTTTTTTCAGGACAGCTGCATTCAAATTATAAACCATGAAGCAGATGTCAAGTATATACTGTACCTTTTGCCCTTTCTCTGCCCACTGCAACCATTCATTACAAATTCCTGAGCAGGTCTTAAATTTAACTGACTCAAGTGCAAACAAACTTGTACTTGCTTCCTGCACTGCCTGTCATACAGTGGTCATACATAGAAGCATTCTTAAGCTCAATTTGAATTTTGTTTTGTTAGATAGTGCCACTGGGCAGTAACTTGGGCTTAGGAGATGTCTTTTGTATTCTCTTCTCTGTTATTGCTTTGTGTCATTGTGCATGTCATTTCATGGGTGACTTAATTGTGGTCTCGAAAGGTTTTTGCTTGTTTATCTGGTTTTGGCATTCCGAAAGGGAGACAAAAATGATTGTTTCTTATCCTAACAAAATACTGCGTTTCTAAATAAATATAGAAAGTCACATGCTTATTAAAGCATAACAGTTATTTTTGGAGTCATACTCACCAGGGGTGAATTTTCATGGCAGTTGTTTTCTTTTCGCCTAAATAAAATGTCCCCTGCCTCCAAATTAGGCAGCTATAATGAGCCAGATTTTTTATGAACCACATCTCATCATACGCTTCCAACTGAATGGACTTGGTTCCACTCCATTTGCTGTTTGGGGTTTTTTCTCCTAGCTTTCTGTCCATTTCATTATAATGAGTACTCCTTTTCAACTGTGTAGATTAAATGTAGATAAAATACTTTGAAAATGAGTTCTAACACACTACAGAAAATTACAGTCTCATGTGTAATTAAAACAAAATACATCACAAAGGCAATGAACCAAAAATTGCAGAACACACTAATCTGAATTTACTTTATTCTGCCAACTTCTAACACAGAAGTGGTTTGATGATTTCTGTGTCAAAAGAAAGTATAAAAGTTTTTATGTTGAGAAGGACCTCAGCATGATGCAAATAAAGAAGAAAATAAAATTTAAAAATGGGATCTGAAATGTCACTATCTTTCAGGACTTTGAGGGTGTTCAACGTGTTTCTAAAAGTATAGAAAATCCTGAGGCTGTTTTCTGCATTTCCTCATCTTGTTATTTAAAACATAAAGCAGTTTTTAATTCAAATGCCTAATTTTAATTCTTTTGAAGATTTGCTTTCATTATTTGTGATTTGCATCTTGGCTAAAGATTTGTTTTAACTGTTAGCTGACCTGTTGTGACTCTTTTATTTTTATATTTAATTTTAAAAAATAAATACCAATGCCAAATTATGTACTTTAGAGATACCCTGTTTTAGGAGGGGAGCATACTTCTTTGTGATCCATGAATATCTTCTGCTGTAGCAAGAATTACAATATAGAGAACAGGCCAAGGATGTTAATTGTGCTCAGCAGTAATGAAACCATGATAGCATCATCCACCATTGTCAGTGGGAATTTTCCATCACTTTCATGTAGTGATAAACATTCCTCATATCTTTTATTATCTGACATTTACTTTTACTTGCAGGCTGTCCATCCATATGGATGATGAACTTCGACACATTGCACAGAATTCTCTCCAGGGCCTACTTGTTGACTTTGTTGACTGGCGGGAGGATGTCCTCTTTGGCTTCACTAATTTTCTGCTACGTGAAGTGAATGATATGCATCATACCCTTCTTGATACTTCACTGAAGTTGCTGCTACAATTGCTTACGCAATGGAAACTTGTCATACACACTCCAGGAAAAGCTTCTGAGCAGGCCAAAACCAGATCTGCAGAGGTACGAAATCAAGAGATCTGTGTCCTAACATTTTTACTAATTGAAGGCAGAAATTTTGTTCCTTGATACCGCTGTGGTTTGTGTGGTTGGTATTTACTCACCTGAGAAGAATTCACTATGCAAAATTTTTTTTAGGTAATTAGTTCACGTGTCTTTTGAGGACAGCCATGTCCTTGTGTAATACAGCAGATGTTGTTGTTGAGCAACATAAGAGAATGCATGTCAAACTAAAATATGCACATCAACAAAAGCATGTAAAGGGAAATATGTGTATGTAGATGTGGCAGAAGGACATTTTCCCAGGGCTGAAACAGATTGATAATGCTAGTGGGAATGCTGTGAAGAGTGAAGTGGATCTTCTTTTCCCTTGGTTGATTCAGAAACATCAAAGAACCTGATTGTTACCGTAGCCTGCTGTCTCCATGTGTTGCAAACATTTCTGGGAACTGAACAGCTTTTCTCCTGCTTCTTCCGTCTGCACTGTGCCACAGATATTTTCATTATGAGAAATTATTTTTAGGCTTCTTATCTCCTAAACTAATCCCACTGAGTATGTTTTCCTTTGGGCAAACAAAAATGTGTGTTTTATATCACAGAGGACCATCAATTAACAGGTAATAACAGGAGTACATACAAATGTAGAAAAGAGAGTTCTCACATACTTTTCATTAAATATTGTTATGCTTTACTGGTGGGGTTGGGTTCTAGAGGCCACCTACCTAAGGTGTTGGCTGCTACAGGACCAAAGAAAGACCTGAGGACATGCTATCTGGAGTGGAAAAAGTGTGGTGTTCACCATCTGACTCACTCATTCATTCATTCATTTTCTAGTGGAGGGTGGAAAAAAGTGGGTAGATTAATTGAAAATTAGAGGAAAGAATTTGTTCAAAAGACTCTGCTCATACATTGCTTTTGTGGAGCAAAAAAGCAACAAAATTTGATTGTTTGAGAGAATGTGTCAAGTTTCCCAGTCTGGCATCTACATGGCCTCTGCATTTTGATTCTTTATATGTCCTAGTTAATAGAATATTTCTTGGAGACCTGGTTTTCAAACACCACCTCTCCTTTTTCCCCCCTTGCACTGTTCAACAGTTGATACCAAACGGATCCAGCCACAGGATGCAGTCTGAAAGGAGCCCCTATTCCAACGTGCTGCACGCAGTCGAAGGATTCGCGCTGGTTCTGCTCTGTAGTTTCCAGGTTGCGACGCGGAAGCTGGCTGTCCTCATCCTCCGAGAAATCCGTTCCTTATTCCTGGCCCTTGGCCAGGCGGAGGTAGGATTTTTCTCTTCTGGAACTTTGAGTTAAAACTTCCCGAAGATAAAGCTCAAAACTGCTATTACAGTTGCTTTTAACGTAATTGCTGCAGTGTAGCAGGTATGCACTTAGTTTAAAAAAAAGCATTTGATCTCAGCTTACTACTTCTATTTGCCTTAACACTGCAAACCTTTCTATGGACTCAACAATGTAACATGAATGGCAAATGCCCTGTATAAGAATGTGAAGGGAAATGTACAGCAACTTCTATTTTCTCTTGGAATTATGTGAATGTAAAATACAGTGTAAAACCTTTTCTACTGCATGGGTCATTTTTGTATTGTCAAGATAATAAATTTACATTGGAAATGAAACCCATTCCTGTAGCATACCATTGTGGGTGAAAAGCCCACAGCATAAGACACCTTTAAGATCATTCACATACATTTTCCTTCTATAGTAAAGACCTCTAAGTCTTTTTTATGGGTGCAGAAATATGGAGAGTCATGTTGTGTACTGGCGGTCACAGCTCAGTGAGCCATCTAAATGCCTAAGAACACAAATATGTGTTTTCATGGCAAAGGAATGCTTCAATAAACAGTAAGCTAATTTTTCAGTCTTTTGATACTAGCTATCCAAAGTCATTTGGGATTTTCTGATATGTGCTTTTGTTCGCTAAGCAGTGAGCTATAGCCACAAATTAACTTCATTTCAAACCACAGCTTGGACCGAGTTCTGAGATTAACTTGAAAAAGACAAAATGTACCCATCGTTAACAATGAATATTTTTAGCTGCTTCAGAATCATGTCATAATTTTCAGATGTTTCTGTTGCCTATCCCAGAAACATAAGAAGGGAAATAATTTGGTCAGGAGAGCAGTAAACTTGTATTCTCTGTGTTATTCAGGATGATGACAGACCTATGATTGATGTCATGGATCAGTTGAGTTCTTCTATTCTTGAAAGTTTTATTCATGTTGCTGTTTCAGACTCAGTAAGTACTACTTTACTGTCACTGCTTGTGTTTGCATAACAAATATTAGACATGAAATACTAAAAACAATTCTGCTAAAAATCCAAGAAATCATAGAGCTTTACAACTCCAGCCATCTACCCAAGAGCTCCAAGGCTCCCCAATGCCCCAGACAATCTGTTCCATGAAGGTAATTGTACTATGGATGGGGAAGATACTGCATACAGAAAAAAGAACAGTTGAGAAAGTCTTATCACTAGCACCACCTAATGCTGGAGGCACTCACTGCTATCATCTGTTTGAGAAGGGAATCAGCTTTAGCTGCCTTGTGTCCTCAGAAAGTGGCCCTGCCTGCACACCTGAGCATAAGCTCCAGAGTAATTCACAGCAGGGGTGAATCTCTCCTTTCGCTCTCTCAGGGGTCTGATGTGGCTGACATGCATCAGAGGAAGCAGAGATTGAGCATTTTAAATAAAAAAGTGTCGTGTCAGTAGAAGAACTGATACATAAGAGAACTGATTTTGCATGCTGTCCTAGGGATTAGTGAAAGGCTCATTCCAGAGGGCAGGAACAATGAGTATGGGGCACTTTTCAGCCTGATTGAGTTTAAAGCAACAAAGGGTCCTGTTCACAATGAGTGCCCTTTCCAGGGCTGTGGATTTGAGACACATGTTGTGTGCTTAAAAAAGTAACCCCAGCCAGTAGTCAAGCCTCACACAACTGCTCACTCACTTCCCCCCAGTGGGATCTGGGAGAGAATCAGAAGGGTCAAAGCTGGAGAACTCATGGGTTGAGATACAGACAGTTTAACTGGGAAAGCAAAAGCCATGCACACAAGCAAAGCAAAACAAGCAATTAATTCACCAGTTCCCATGGGCAGGCAGGTGTTCAGCCATCTCCAGGAGGGCAGGGCCCCATCACATACAGCAGTGACTTGGGAAGCCAATGTCTTCACTCCAAACGTCCCTCTTCCTTCTTCTTCCCCCCCTTTTACTGAGCATGTTGTCATACAGTCTGGAATCTCCCTTTGGTCAGGTGGGGTCACCCGTCCTGGTTGTGTCTCATCCCAGCCTCCCAAGCGCCCCCAGCATCCTCACCAGCGTGGCAGTACAAGAAGCAGAAAAGGCCTTGGCTCTGTGCTTCCCTGCTCAGCAATAACAAAAACATCTCTGTATTGTCAGCCCTGTGTTCAGCACAAATCAAAACACAGCCCCATACCAGTCACTGTGAAGAAAATAAACTCTACCCCAGCCAAAAGCAGCACAGAAGGGGACATTAAACTGGTGGGGAGGTTGGGCCCCTGTGCATCTGGAAACAGAAACTGAGCAAGAAAGAGACATTCTGACTTCATAATACAGGAATTAGGAAATTTGTCTGAAATAGCAGCACCTGGGTTTGGGTGTTGCAGTTTTTAGAGGCCAAGGTTTGAATCTTGTGCTTTCATTCTGTTCATTAATAATAAAGCAAAGCAAATGTGTTGCCTCTGTGCCTGGTTTCTGACTAGCACAGCAAGGAGTTTTAATTTATCTCTTCTCTCCATAGACAACAATCCCGTTAACACACAGCGTGGATTTGCAGTGGCTGGTGGAGTGGAATGCTGTCCTAGTGAATAGCCATTATGATGTGAAAAGTCCTTCCCATGTCTGGATTTTTGCACAGTCTGTTAAAGACCCATGGGTTCTCTGCCTTTTCAGTTTTCTTAGGCAGGAGAATCTCCCAAAGCACTGTCCTACTGCACTCAGTTATGCTTGGCCATATGCCTTCACGAGGCTCCAGCTGATCATGCCTCTTGTGGATCCAAAGTAAGTGGCAATCTGCATTTCACTTTCTTTTGGACAGGCTGTGTGATTTTAATGTAAACTTTTCTTTGGTCTCCTGTTTGAGTATCAGTGCATACATCCTGCAAGGTGTCACACAGAAATTGGTGCCGCACCAATTTTGAGTTTCATAATTGCAACTTGTAAGGTGGAAAACTCCCATTTTCTACCTTTGTTGATTTTTCCTGTGTGTCATGTCATGTTGAATTGCAGCTGGTAGATACACAGCATGATTTATTAACTCTTAAAATATTTTAAAATACTGTAATTAAGACTTTAGTACTTATAATCAATACTGGAAGATCGTTTTAAAAATTACAATTGCTTTTTAAATTCTAGTATTCCTGTTAATGCAAAGAAGACAAGCACAGCAAGCAGTGGAGACAACTATGTTACTTTGTGGAGAAACTATCTTATTCTGTGTTTTGGAGTAGCAAAGCCCAGTATTATGAGCCCAGGACACCTGCGTGCTTCAACCCCAGAGATCATGGCTACCACCCCTGATGGAACCATGAACTACGATAACAAGGTGATGCAACCTCTTACAAGTAAACTATTCCTTTAGGAGAATTGTGAGCTGCATCTGTGTGCAAAACCCTATCCTGATGAAAGTATTTCAGTTAGGGAATGTTTTGACATGAGCAGACTGCATAACAGACATGCTTAACAACTAAAACATCTGTATGATATGATGTGTTGATAAATATTTGGCAAGAGCTATGATGTTTTCAATATATTGGGGGTTTTTTTTTGCGTTCTGGGTGATGTGCATTCAAAATATAGAAGGTCTGAACATGTGTTTTGAAGTCAACTTTAGTTTGCCATCCCCTTTCTTTCTTTGTAGAGCACTGCACTGAATTTAAAACATTAGGAAATAAAGCAGATTTCTGAATGCAAATTGTATTCCTGTTGGATATATGCCTGTCAGAAGCAATAATATATTAAATACACTTCCAAGTAGTAGCAACCTGAGAGGAGCAGTAGCTCCACAAATGCAATTACTGGAATATTTTAATGAAGCAACAAATAAAGTAAATTGCAATAATCTGTACTAAAGCAAAGAGATTTCCCAGATGTATTTACTTGTTAGGTATTATTGAGATGATTGTTAGGTAGCAGACATCCAGTTAGACTGGTGGATTGATATCCATAATAGTAAAATCATTCCAGCATGTTTTTAAAATATGTATTGATTCTCAGACAATGTTTGTTTGTAAAAAAAAAAGAATTGTGTTTGATTAATACTGATATCCTGACAAATTCAACAATATTTTAATATATTTTAGGCTATTGGAACTCCATCTGTTGGAGTCTTACTAAAGCAGCTAGTTCCTTTGATGAGACTTGAAAGCATAGAAATAACAGAATCCCTTGTATTAGGATTTGGAAGAACAAATTCCCTTGTTTTCAGGTACTTCTCCACTTATCATATTCTCAGTTATTTGCCTATAATACAAGTTTTTTATTTTTGCTGTAACTTCAATATATATTTAAAATTTTATTTGCACTTTAGAGCTTCATTTTTATATGTTGAATAAAATATTTATGCTTTTCAAAGGACATTAGATTTTGTTTATAAGTATTTATGGTTTTTTGTTTTAGGGAATTAGTAGAAGAACTCCACCCACTAATGAAAGAAGCCCTAGAAAGAAGACCAGAGGTTAGTTGCAAAAATTAAATGTACTAATTTTTTTAAAATGAAAAATTATTTTTAAAATAGTAATTCTGTCTGTTTGAAATACAAATATATTCTTTTGTACTAACTAGAAAATTAATTCTGTTTGCAAGAAGAATTTTATTAATTGCATAATTTGAAATAATTCCATTAAAAACCTAGTTAAATTTAATTTCTATCAGTGATCTGAAAGGTACAATATAGAATTCTATTCTCAGGAAAAATTTCCCATCCAATATGGAACCTCCTGATACAGAAATTGCATATATTGGAAATTCACTTTAAGTATCTGAAAACAAAGAGCTTTAACACAGCTGGGCTACAAGCACATTTTGTAGCAGTGTTTAGATGTGCTTTTATTTTCAGGGCAGGCAGGGTCGCCTATTTCAACTTCATAGAATCACAGAATGGCTGGAAAAGACTGAAGTGGTCCAACCTTCCTGCTCAGGCAGGGTCATGCTGGATCACATGGCACAGGATTAATTCCAAATACCTTCAGTTAACTGACAAATTCCATCAGAGTTTTCATTACAGTACTTTTTAGTTACAAGAGAAAGTAGTGCTGGAAGGGTTCCCAACAGATCTTCCAACCCACACAAGAGAGAATTCTGTGTTCTTAAAAACCTCTGGTGGTAAAATCTGTAGCCTCAGGAAGCAGTTTCCTCACAGGATGTGTCTGTGCAGCTAAACAGGAAAACCGTAGGGAGAGCTTCAGTACTGGACTCAAGTTCTGCTCAGTTTTCCCTCCTCGACTCAGTTTTGGACCATTCCATTTGGCTCCAGGATAGAAATCTGAGATGGCTCATGGACAATTCTTAATAATTCTGTGTCTGGTAGACATCCACAATCATTTCCTTCTGTGTTGCTTCACACCTCAATGCTGTTGTGTGGCTTCCATCCCTATGAAGTCACTGATTTGAAGGTCATTTGTTTTGGTACTGGGCAGAAGGGGAGAAATACATCTTAGTGCAGCCACTTGCCTCTGCATTTTGGCTGTGCACCATTTAAGACAACTTAGACTTGAAAATCCTTTTCTGGAGACGTATATATCCAGTGTACCCTCAGGAAAGGAATTGCAAGAATTCAGAAGTTTATTGTATGCAACAAGAGCGAATTTAGCACATGGAATTTTCTGCAGAGGAATACAAGAACAAGAGACTGGGATGTTAATTCCTGTATTTTTCCTGGTATGAATAAATGGGACACCTTCCTGCAAAGCAGTGCCACCTGGAAACCCAGGCGTGACTGTATGGGCTGTGTGGCTGTAGGGATCATGGCAAGCCTCCATGTCAGCAGGCAGATATCCAGCACACCAGAAACAATGTCCTTGAACATATGCTGTGACTAGGAAGAGAATTCCCAGCATGGCCAAGAGCTGCAGGGATGAACCAAAATGGACATTACACAAGATCCGCCCTGTGGGTGCTGGCACGGAGCTTGCCAGATCACCTCTGACACTGCTGCAGGAGGCAGCTGTGTCTGGTAAATACTCTGTTAAAACTGCTTTTTTCTCTGCATGTGCTTCCTGCAGCCTTAAAGGTGTAACAGGAGAAAAACAGGGCTCAAGTCAAATGGCATAATAACTGGAATAAAACCTTTGGCCGGGATGCTGCAATTCTGCCAGTTCTGGGTCAGAATACCAGACAAAGCATCATTTTGTTCTCCCACACATCTACTGCTGGCCATGGGCAGAGCCTGAGTTCTAAGAGTATAGATAAGCCTTTGATTTTAGTATTGCTCGGTTTTGAAGAGCAAAATCTGCATTTTCTCTGAGCTTTTCTTGTTTCTTTGAGCGCAGCACAGCTTTTTTACCTTCTCATGTTTTTCTGGCTTAGGGTTGATGCAGAATACCAACAAGTTAATTTAGCCTTTCAGCAAAGAACAAGCCTTGTTGCATTCACGTCTTTCCAGGAAAGGTAGAAGACAGAAAGGACAGCTTTCTAGAAGACAGAGAGATACAATGAGCCATTTAACAACCATGCAGTCCTGTTCTGTGGGAGGGATTCATTACTGTGGGAAAAACCCCTGCAGTCAACACACCCAGTACTGGACTGGAGTGGTGTCTGCTAGGAGCTCACTTGAATGTGAGTGATGGTGTCCTGCAGCATTGCCAAGTTCAGGAATAGCTAATCACTAAGGTACCTTCCTTAGGTCTGGATATACGTTCTGCACTCTAGGTGCCTCCAGCGCCCAAACTAGATGACATTAAACTAACATGAATATCCCTGTTACCTGAAGATAACATGGGTTTTTTCTACAGGAATCTTGAATATTAGTTATTTTTATCCAGTATTTCATTATTTCAATTCCACATTTTTCAATAAGTACTAAGGCAGTTGTTAATATTTTTTCCAAGAATACTTACAAAGACAAAAAATTGATCCTATTCAGCTCCTTGCTGATGTAAAAGCACAATGATATAGTGCAATATCCAAAAGTACTTGGGATCCTTCGTGAAGAAAATTCTTGAACTGGAATTCTTAAATCTCACTGTGATACTGGCATTTCTGAGGCTGCTGGTTTTTAATGTGTACACCTATGCATTTAAACATGGTTGTTATTTTAAATTCCAAGAACAAGAAACGTCGAGAACGACGAGATCTGCTAAGACTGCAGCTACTGCGAATTTTTGAACTCCTTGCTGATGCTGGTGTAATAAGTGACAGGTAGGACTATCACTCTTCATAAATACTGCTTTTTTTTATGTGAAACAATTTTCAGTCTTTGCCACACTGAGATTATGTCAGTATGTTCTTTGAAGAATTGTGTGGTCTATCAGATATGGAGAGATTTGCATGCATTTCTGCAGAAAACTGTAGCATAACTACTCTGTTATTCTATATTAATGTGCAACTTTCCTTCATGCTAGTACAAATGGAGCCTTAGAAAGAGATACACTAGCCCTTGGAGCCTTGTTCTTAGAGTATGTTGATCTGACTCGCATGCTTTTGGAGGCTGAAAATGACAAAGAAGTTGAGATCCTTAAGGATATGAGAGCACATTTCAGTGCAATGATTGCCAACTTGATTCAGTGTGTTCCAGGTATGAAGCTAAATCATGCATTTAATATAAGTATTGGAAAAGTAATTTTTTGTTTCTTTTTTTCTTTGTCTGTGCTTCTCTTTGTCTGTGCTTTTGAATTTTCATATAATGAATGTAAAGTGTAATGCAGAAAAAGAAAATGTTCAGAAGTCTACTAAGATTGAAATAAAAATGCCAATAAAGCTTGATGAAGCTTGTAATAGTCATGTCTAAGAATCACCTCTTTAAAAGCCTAGCAAAGAAATTGTCTGTGACCTCCAGGGGCTCCAGTTTTCTTCTTATTATTTTCTCCCATCTGACTTGATTGCCAGACTCTTCATAAACTCAGACAGACCTTAAAAAACACAAGTACGTGCAGACAATGTGCAATCTTAAATGCAGTGGCAAACTTGCCCAAGGTGTTGAGACAGTTTCCCATGTTACCTGAGTCCAATTGTATCACAAAGATTTTTCCAGTTGATTTTATGCTTTTTGTATATTGCAATATCACTTCAGAAATATAATATAATTACATTAGCAAAAAGCAAAAAAAAAAAGCCTCTGCTTTAAAGGCCTTAATGTAATCACTGGAAGATGAGGTATGAGGCTTTTTTTTTCATTTACTTAGGTAATTCAGCTGTTCAGAATGTATACCACGTATTTGTCATAAACAAAGAGCCACCAAGTTTCTGTTATTTATTGTCCCTACCTATTACTGTATTAGAGTGAGACACATGTATTGTTTAGGCTCAAATTTAAAGAATTGGATAAACCAAGTAAATATTTGCCATGAAAGGAATGCAGGAAGCAGTGAAAAATGCTGATTTTATAATTAGATCCTCAAATGCTTTTTTCCTATAGTCAGATGTACATGTTTGTATAACTCAAAACTGAAGGTTCTTAGAAATAAGATGCACCTTACTCACTTGGTTGGATTTTTTAAAGGGGCTTAGATACTATGGAGGAAGTGTATGCTGCACATATAAAATCCCTTCTCCTTTTGTAGAAATTTGAAAATCGTCATCATTGTGGCTCATGAAGGTGTATTTAATATTAAAAAATCACAACTATTTCTATTTCTGTTCACTTAGTTCACCACAGGAGATTTCTCTTCCCCCAGCAGAGCTTGAGGCATCACCTGTTCATCTTATTCAGTCAGTGGGCAGGACCTTTCAGTATTATGTTCACACCACTGGACCGTTACAGTGACAGAAATCACCAGATTACAAGATACCAGTATTGTGCATTAAAGGTACTGAAGTTTCACTGTGCAAACCAGTAACAGCAGTTTTTTCAGTGAAAATACGAGTTGTTGTGGGGTCTATTTCATTTTACTTTAAAGAAATTTGAATTGGCATATTTGATGCAAGCTTGTATGCTCATATGTGAATGTACAGTGGTATCATAGAATATAGCACGGAAATTAAATTCTTTCTCTTTGTTGACACTTTTCAAGGCTAATTATTTTAAAAACCAGAGTGCATTTTGACATTTTACTTAGCTGTTCATTGATGGGTTACCAGATTCAGCAAGGAGATCTTAGGCCCTGAAGTTAGGTGTAGTTCAGATGCAGTACCTCGGGACACTGAATCTGTACCAATGTACAGCTCAGGAGTGCCTCCCACGCTTGCCTGGAGACATGCTCAGCAATAATGTACTTCTGTGGCAAAACTGGTTGCAACTCCCCTGCATGAGTAAGCTGGGAAAGTAAAAGCTTATGTACTTATATAAGCTGCACCACTTGCTGTAAGACAGTTTTAATTTTTGCAGTAGCAAAAATTAAAAAATACTATTTAAACATCTGAGTGTATTTTAGTTGTTTTTGCAGCTTGATTTGTGAATACTGGGTAAAATGACAAAACAGAACTTGAAGATAGTACTACCCCCAAAATGCTTCGAGCATGATCTGGAATCCAGTAAAATCTGTAACAAAATAATTGTTGAATTCTACCAGTCAGTCAGCTGTTACCATTTTCACCATAGTTCCCTCCAAACAGAAAGCAAGTGGCAGTCCTGCCACTTGAAAACTGTTAGCCTGGCCTGAAATGATTCTGAAAGGTTTGTTGTGCTGCTTTTGGTGTGAGTGAAGTTCCATGTGTTCCCAGGCCATGTCGGCTGTGCTCTGCTGTGGACCTGTGTTTGATAATGTTGGCCTTTCCCCCGATGGATATCTTTACAAATGGCTCGATAACATTCTGGCTTGCCAAGACTTACGCGTAAGTACTGACCAAAATGCCACACTGATGGGCAGTCACTCACTGTACTGAGTGAGTAAAGAGTTTGTAAAGTGTTTTCTTTCTTCTTAAAGAACATGTAATGGATTATTCTTGCCATTTTCCATTTCTGTGAAGATGGACTTCAACTTTGTACCTACATAGTCATGGTTCTGTGTTTGTAGCTGATTGGACTGCCTCTTTGATTGAGGAGGAGTAGATTGGTGATTTATATCAAGTGGAGAGAATGAGACAACTCTCACTTTCCCTTTTGGTATCTTGCACTTTGTCCTGCTTTGTCCCCTCAAATTCTCATACCAGCACACATAACTCTGCTAAGGAAAGGTAAATAGCAGAACGTAAATAAATGCATGTGATGCAGCTAGAGGATAGAGGCTGTGGGAATGGTAATTGATTAGGGGAAAAAAAAAAAGGTTGAACAATTTAAAGATAGAATGAATAGCTGCAGAAAAAATCCTTCAGAAATTACATGGGATTTTGGAATGTTGGTAGGGACAGAGCTATAAAGATATATGCAAGTGATATGCAGCTTCTACAAGCAGTCACCTACACTTGGTGACAGAATATTAATAGGCCTTGGTGTTTGGTGTGCCAGCACTGCCCTGTGTACTGAAGGAAGTCCAAGCCTTAGTTGTGATGTGTTGTAGCAGTGGTGCTACCAGGATTAAGGGATTCACAGTCTGTAGGGAGAGTTGTTAGTTTGCTTGATGTAGCTGGATTAAACATACAAGTTTTCAGTCTTGTAAAGGGTATTTTTCTTTGTCTGCCTTGCTTCTGTGTTAGTCAAAAGGATAAATGTGAAAGTTTGTCGCTCTGTGAAATTCACGTGAAGTAGGAAATAGTTAACAAGTAAGATCATTGATAGAAAAGGAAGTTACCCAAGAACACTTACCAAGTATCTTAGATTTTCCAAAACTTCTGCTTTTTTTTTGCTGTTGTGCCCAATTTTGAAAAATTCATTTCATTTATGTAGTCTTTGTACATAGCACTTTTTCAAGTGATGAGTTTTGAAACCTGAATCACATTCTAACTCTGCTATCCCTAAAATAAATTAATTACAAATGTTCTGATTGCTTCTTACATATTCGAATTTTCCATTTTTGCCCTGTTTTCCCAGTGTCACTCTGAGAATTTTAGAGAATGAACATATCTGACCCCGCCAATCCTGTTTTGACATTTGCTCAGGTTCACCAGCTTGGCTGTGAAGTTGTGGTCCTGTTGCTAGAGCTGAATCCTGATCAAATCAATCTCTTCAACTGGGCAATAGATCGATGTTACACAGGATCATACCAGCTTGCCTCTGGGTGTTTCAAAGCCATTGCAACTGTGTGTGGAAGCAGGTATAAATTAATTTATTGATCTATGCTTTCAAATGTAAAGAAAACTGGAGGTTCTGCTCACTGTATTGTTAGGAGCTGTTGGTCACACACATACATTCTCAAACAGGTTTTGGGACTGTATAGCTTGATTTTCATGAATCTGAAAACAAAGTGATCTGCTTGGTGGAAGATGTTCTTACTATAGGTATGTTTGAAATCTGGGGAGTTTTGATGCTGTTTCGCTCAGAAAGATACAAACAAAGCTACAACAGTTTTATTTGGAGGTAGGTCATAAATCTGGTTTCAAGAGATTTAGCATGGGTTTTAATTTAATTTATAAAAGGAAAAATGTTTTCCATGTCAATGGCTTGAAAGTCATTATTTTGACTTGTCATTATCTTGAAAGTCATGTTCTTTTTCTAAACTGGCTTTCATTTGATTTGTTTAGTTCCTTTCCTGTCAACTGCTATCATCATCACTGCTAATGCTGAGCAAGCACAAGCTACATGAAGAAATAAGTACAAATATTGCTTTTGTGTCAGGCTTTCATAAAACCCTATCCCTTTTTTTATTTTCAAAGTCAAAATTTTTAGAGAAATTAGATAATGCAGTAAGTTGCATTTTATTAAATTAAATGTGAAAATTTACTCTTCAAAAAAAATTTGGCAAGATGTCTGATCAGCATAGAGAAATACTCAATAGAGAAATAATTGGAATTTGGAAAATCAAAATAAGTCACAAATTTCATTGTTTTCCTGCAAAACTGTTTTGTTCTCGCAGGAACAACTAGACTAGAGACTGCATTACATGGAGGTTTTTAGAAATATGAATGGAATTTGGTGTTGGCAAATTCAGTAATGTTAACAGGGTTTTTGTTTTAATCAAAACAGAAACTGCTGTTTCAGCCAGTCTTTTTTCCTCAAATTGTGTTACCCGTGCCACTGTGATCTAAAAATTATTCTTTTCCATTCTTACAGTAAAAAGTGAGAGTATGATCTTTATGATTTATTTTGAATGGAAAGTCCTCTTTCTAGCAAGCTGGGAATTTTTATTAATATTTGAAAGCTTTTAATAGTTTTTCCTTTATCATTTATCAAAATGTATCAGGAGACCACTGCCTAAACTGCCTGTAAAATGAGCAGCAATTGATGATGTCCATCCAACTTTTTACAAAGAAGCCACTTCCCTTCATTTCTTTTCTTTTTGTATTTGTTTTTTAAGCAGTGGAAGGGCAAAGAGCCAGTTACAGAGCTTGGCTTGCAGCTAGTATATGGAATTACCAAGAATGTCCCATGCCACACATGTATCTGCCATATTAAAAAGTCCAAATAGGCTTCCTGCAGCCATCCAGGAGCACTGTAGCTGACATCTAGGGTGGCAAATTGATGGTTCACAATTCAATCAGTGCATTTACATATCATCAGGAGAAAACAGAAGCCTATTTAGTGCAAATCCAAATATTGTGACATGGGATTTACTCCTCTAACAATATTCTCATTAAGTTAACACTTTGGTATGTTTTACCTTAAAATTGACATTGACTTTATAGATAGCAGACTTTTTGAAGGAGTTCTTAATGTTTACTTTTTGAAAGCAATTTTCATAGAATTGCCTAATACCTCAGAATGTTCATGTCAGAGATAAGTGTCCTTCGTCCAAAGGGACTATTTTAATTGCATCTTGGCTTAAGAAATTCTTTATCCCTGGAAATTTTCATGCTCCCCATTTTCTTTCATGGGCGTCAGCCTGTCCTGTAAACAGTTTATGCTATAAATTAAAATGAATTGACAGTCATAGACACAGGTATTCCATTTCTCATTGTGGGTAACTCAGTGCATTCCTAAGCATTGGTCCAAAGTAATTATAAATAATCCTTTCTTTCTTCCCATTCACCAGATGGTCCTTTGATCAAGCAGTGTGTATTCATAAGAGCTCCCTTTCCCATATTCTGATGGTAGAAAAGAAAAAAGAAAGATGACATTCTCTTTAGACCATATTACAGAGTAAATCAGAGTGAATATAATCTGCATTCCTCACCAGCATTCACAAAAATGTTCTGTTTATTCTTCTAGGAACTATCCTTTTGATATCGTGACGCTTTTAAATTTGGTGCTCTTCAAGGCATCTGACACCAACAGAGAGATTTATGAAATTTCCATGCAACTTATGCAGGCACGTATCAGCTACTTATTTTTTCCTCCTATCCTTGGAGACTTTTTTGGTGAACCTCTTATAAAGTACTGTTATTTGCACATTAGTTTTGTTTTGAAAATAAACAATCAGTTTTGTCTTGGCTATAAAAACTTACAAGAATATTTATGTGAAAATGAATGTTATCGAGTCTTTTATATTTGGAGCACATACTCTGAAACATATAGAGCTTTCTCTGATAGCTAAACTTCAAATGTTGATATTTCCTGATTTAATAAATTTTTATTGTCTCATTCCCTTTTTTTTTTCTTTTGTCTTTTATAGATCCTTGAATCAAAGCTTTTTGTTTATTCAAAAAAGGTAGCTGAGCAAAGACCAGGCAGTATCTTGTATGGGACACATGGTCCATTGCCACCTCTTTACAGTGTCTCACTTGCCCTTCTTTCATATGAACTAGCAAGGATGTATCCTGAACTTACCCTTCCACTTTTTTCAGGTACCTGTATTTATTTGACTTATTATCTCCTTTACTTTTTTTTTACAAATTCTAGACTGCTACCATTTTGAACCACAGTTCTGTTTATAAATGTAGCTTGACCTGGTTTTATTCTGGTTCAGGTCAAATCAGATTTAGGAATCCATATATTTCCTAGAGGTACTCCCACAAAGTACAGAAACCTTCTTCGGGGACTCTGTGCCACTTATGTGACCTTGGGGTAACTTTGAAATTACAAGTGCCCTGAATGAGGTAAAATGACATTGGCAAACTCTACTGTGATGGGTTCTCTTGTGATTCTTCTTATGCATGGATTTACATAGATCACACTTGTGAAGATTTATTTCTTCATTTTATATAACATGACTTTAACTTTGGGCAGATTGATTGCCTGTGTCCAGTTCTATCAATGATTCCAATTATTCTGAGTGATCTCTACCTTTTGTTATTTGCCACATCTGCATGTCTCAGCACTTTTTTAAATTTTACCAGAAATACATATTTTCAAGATTATTGAGAAAAATGTTAAAGAATAAGACCTGCAGGAGCACCAGTCAGAATCTGGCCACTGTGAGGCTATTCCTGGGAACAATGATGTCTTGAGACATATCTATCTGGTTTAATCAATCTTATGTGTTGCTCTAGTTTTTAAATAGCAGAATGCAAATATTTGTAATCATGGGAATTTTTACTGGCTCTTAAAATCCCTTCCTGTTGTTTTTACTCAGTCTGTAGGGGCTGGAGGGGAGGTAAAGAAACAATATATCACCCTTACATTTCCAGTACCCAGGATACCATGAGTTATAAATAACTGGTGTAGGGAAATTCTGATGGCTCATTTGTCATTGAGCAAATGCTGTTCATTATCTCTGTTATTGTCTGCTCATGTTGCTGTGATGAGTGTGTCTATTTAAAAATCTCAGATATACCAGATATTACAGTCCAAGTGAGACATCCTTTCTGTACATCTAGAATCATAAGGAGGAGAGAACAGTGTGTGTCTTCACAATTTTTAAAAAGCAGGGAGTAAGTAAAAAAAGGAAATGTTTGCTGTACTGATTTTACAGAAGAGTTCTGGTACAGAGAGATAATGTGGTTCACTTTGGCAGGAAGCTGTATTTCTTATCCCAGATTTTCCAAACCCCTTTGCCTTACAGTGCCAGGTTTTTTGGGTTTTTTTTTGTAAACTATATAAAGTGCTGTATACAAGCATTCCTGAACTGACAGCCAGCTATGTATTTCATATACATTCCCACAGGAAGTAGGATCTCAATATATGCAAGATTTTTTTTGTAAACTCAGTATACTAAGTGCCTTAGTATTTAAAGTATAGCTTAGAAGCCTGGAGGCCAGTGAGGCATTTGTAATCTGCAGAACACTTTTGTGTATTCTCCAGAAGCTCTTGGAATTCTAGAGTAACCACCAGTAACTGAATGATCCTTTTTCCTCTTTACTGACATCCACCTTACTTAATATATAACATGGCACAGTAACAAGGGGGGACTTTCTGTTTCTAAGGCCACACTGAGTTAGTTATTTTAGACAGAAGACATGACCAATTGCTTGCTCTTACTGAAGTAATTCCATGTTCCTCCTCAGGAAATTCAAGAACATGTTTTTTATGCTTGTAGTGTGCAAAGTAAAAACCATCAGGTAGTTCAACAAATGTCAGAAATGTGATTTAAACAGTGTATTTAGGGTTTAGATCATAAATTATTATGCTGTCCTTTTCAACTCTTACTGTTTTAGAGGTAAGCCAGCGATTTCCAACAACACATCCAAATGGAAGACAGATCATGCTTACCTATCTGCTACCATGGCTTCATAATATTGAACTGGTGGACAACAGACTGCTCCTCCCTGGCTCAAGCCCTACCACTCCAGAAGATGAACTGAAGGACAAGGAGGGGGAAATAGCAGTCACAAGTGGACTAAAAGGCAATGGCTGGGGCTCACCTGAGGCCACCTCCCTGGTTCTTAATAATCTCATGTATATGACAGCCAAGGTACTGTAAAACTTCTGTTTCTTCCCTCCGGTACCAGAAATTTTACACTGGAACAGTCTGTACCAATCAAATAAAACCCGCTTGATTTTAGGATTACTTCTTAAATTTACAGTCCTCAAGACTTTTATGTTCTCTTATGATTTAAGTCCTTCTGTGGATCAGAATGTAAATAGTTTTAAATGGAGTTAATGCTCTGAAATCTGTCAGGTAGCTGTTTAAAATACTGTTTTGTAACTTTTCACAGCATTTCACTGGGGTTTTTTTGCGTGAGAAAATGTTCTAAAAGAACATGCTTTAGTTTGGAAGTCTGCATATTTCAAGGAATGTATGCCTATGATTCTTTGCAGTATGGAGATGAAATTCCTGGACCAGAGATGGAAAATGTCTGGAATGCTTTGGCCAACAATGAAAAATGGAGTAACAATCTTAGGATAACTCTGCAGTTCCTCATTAGCTTATGTGGTGTTAGCAGTGATACCATCCTTTTACCCTATGTAAGTCTTTGCACTTCATTTTATTTACTGCTGATTACACAGGTTGTAGTGAAGGATACAACTATTACTTGCAGAAAATTAATTTCTGTATCAAAACCAAGAAATACCAACATACTCCCCAACACACTGTACAAAATTAAATGGCAGGAATAGAAATGACAAGAAACTGAAATTAAAAAAGGAAGTAATTCAGATCTCAGCCTGCAGCAGCAGAGCACACCCCATTGCAAGTGCGAGGTGGGTTTCTCTCCAGCCAAGAGAAACCTTGTCTGTGCATGGGAACAGTAACAGAGAATGGCCATAAATTGCCAGAAAATGTACATCCTTTTCTTTAGCAGACCAGAGCTTTCCGTGGGGCATCTCAAGAGACAGAAGATAGTTAACCTTTATACGCTTACCATATCAGCTTCTGCCTCTGCATGACTAACATAAATTATCTAACAGTTGCTGCAATGTGCAACTCAAACTGGGCTGGATATTGTTATTATTCAAGTTAAAATAAAATCAGGGCTGTCTGAGAAAAACAGGCTACTTCCATTCCCATGTTCCTTATTGCTCAGTTGCTGAGTGAAACAGAATCTAAATTTAGTGAATTTTCCAGCCCAATTACAATATGGGGTTTTTTTATTAGTTAGCCTCTTTCCATTGATTTCCCTGAAATAAATCTGAAATTTATCTAAAAAGCCTCATAAACACACTTCATTCACAGTTGCTGAAATAATAGTTTGCCCAAGGTGTTTATAATGACTGCTATAAGAAGCCCATAAAAATCCTCAAAATGTTATTGTTGTACCATAGGCATCCCATTTGTTTCCTTTCATTTGTAGGGTTTACTGTTCTATATTCTCAAATCAATGTCTATATATGCCTAGCTGGTCATAAGTAGAAAAATTTGAAAATGAAATTGGTGTAAAAAAATCTCAAGGTTTATATGAGAGGAAAACTAAGGGGTTGATCTGAAATAAGATCTTTCCCTCAATTGTTTCAGAGGCTTTCCATTGTGTTGACCATGCTTTCAGCAGGAGGGTAGATGAAGGACTTCCCAGCTTCTTTCCAACCTGCCTCATCCTATGACAGACTTGGGTTTAAGGTCGTCTCCATCTATGGCAGAGAACAAGTGGAAATCAGCTGTTAGAGATAAGACAGAAAATGGGGGCTGTTTTACCCTCATTTCTGACTGCTTAGAAAAGGGGTAGGGGCAGTTTTCTGAGAGGAAGGAGTAGTCCTGTGCTGACTCCAAATGCAGCCTGACTGGAAAAGCCTGATAACCCTGGCACCTCTTGCCCAGAAGCCCCTCACATACCTTATCCCCCATCCAGATACTTGCCAAGCCAAAGCTTTCCTTTTTCCATAACTGTTGCCATGCCACAGCTCTGAGCAGCCTTTCCTCACCTTCTCCACCCAGTGCACTTCTTTCTTCAAATTCTTTTTTTTGCCTCAAAGCCTTGGCTTTCACAGTCCTGTCCTCCTCCAGGTCAGTACTGTCCTCTTACTTTACAAAGAGAGCAATCTGTTCTGACATCTCCAGCTTCATCTGCTCAGCATCTCCTATTTCGCCTGTGGCACTTTTCTGGTCTCCCACCCAGGCTTCTCGTGGCTGGTGGCAGCAGCAGCTGACAAGGTTCCCCTGTGTTTTACCACCCAGTTAGTCTGTCTTTTGTAATGTTGAGTTAAAAGTCTGATTCTCAGATTTTGCAAAATCTGAACAAGTTTTTAGCTTCTGTAGGAAGCCTGACTGTGCTTATGAGTCACTCCTTTGCTGATAGCTTTGTCTGGAGTAGGAAAATACACTGGTCTTATCACATGCATCTGCTCAGTGTTTTGCTAATGCCCTGGAGTTCAGAGATAAGAAATCCTACCTAACTCTGCTAACTACACAAGACTGCTGATACCATAAACATGTGTCTTCCATTATCATATAGATAACAGATACACGTTAGCAAATAAAGATCATTTGGACAGTTTATCAGCAGTGTCACCTGGGCTTAAAAGAGCACAGAGCTGCAAGATTGCCAGTTTGCCCATCTCCTTTAGGAGCCCCCTGTGCCCCGAGGCAGTCACCAGCTGCTTTGTGCCTTTGGCCATCTGTTCTCCCTGTGTGGGTCCAAGCCAAAAGCATGCCTGACTCACATTTTTAAAATTTTTTTTATCATCTAAATTAATTGCTTTGTCTCTTATGTTTCCTTTAAGCATTTTTTTTCCCAGTGCCCCCGTACAAATTGCTGAGCTGTCCATTCTTTCACATTATGTAGTGAAAGATTTCTTAGAATATTTACAGTTCAGAAACCTCTTCAGCAAAAGCTCATGTTGGGAATGTGACCCCTGCAGTGGTGAGAGAAGCTGAAAGTGGCACTGTGAGCCCAACCAGAAATGAGCCTTGGGAGGGAGATGGATTTGTCTCTGGAAAGTCCCTGGGACATTTTTAGCACAGTAGAGTAAAAGAGACTTTGCATATGTGCTTTTTTCTCTAAGGGAAAAAAAAAAAAAAAAGGAAGGAGAAGCAGTAAGGAAGTTATTTAGTGGAAGTATTTAAGAGTATAAGAACAGCAATACTTGGTAAGGCCAATAGCCTGTTCACTGTTCAGTCTAATATATTAGCTCCCCCATAAGAACCTGTTTAGGGACATCTTTAAAAACAAGAAGGCAAGCACAGAGAGATATTCCCCATATGGTCTCCCAGTTCCAGCAGTTTATGAATCCAGTAGTTTTTGAGCTGGAGAGGGTCTCTGCTTTTAGTAGTGATCAGGGGTTTTTTCCTTAAGAATACAGCTGAATTTGGTCTCAGTATGTCAACAGTCCTCATTGCTGCAGTGCAGGTTTGAGATCTTGTTCAAAGATTTATAGAAATTTCCAGAGTTTCTATAAATTATACTCTCAGATTTTTTTCAAATCAGGATACATAAAGTCTGCATACGTAATTGCTCTGCCTTTCTTCCATTAACTATTACTTTGGTTACACATATGAGTAGCAGCTCAAAGCCTGGCTTACTCTTTGTGGCCACAGCTACAGTTTAGTAGATGTGTATGTTATGTAGTTATGTACATAAACAATTCATTGTGAATGGTAAGCAAAAACTTTGAAGTCATTAAATCATAGAGTCAGTCTGCTGGGGAAATGATCTTGATGTCAAAGTGAGAAGTTTTATTTCTGTATGAGCTGTATGTGGTTGTGGTGTCTGTGCAGGAACAACACTTGCATTCGAGATAATTTCAGTACTGCAGTGTAACACTCATTGACTCCTTTGGAAATTCACTTTAGTCAGAGTTTACAACTGTTACTTTCTCCCACAGATAAAGAAGGTTGCAATATATCTGTGTCGCAATAACACTATTCAGACAATGGAAGAACTTCTTTTTGAGCTGCAGCAAACCGACCCAGTGAACCCCATAGTCCAACATTGTGATAATCCTCCATTTTACCGTTTTGCTGCCAGTAACAAAGCCTCAGCTGCAGCTTCTGGTATGTCCTGAATGTGTTTTCTTTATGCTCCCCTGTTCTTTTGAGTCTTCATCTCTTTGCAAAAAACAAACTCTTACTTTTGCATCCATTCAAACGTGTACATAAAGTACAAGTTTCAGGGCCTTGTTGCATGTCTAAATTACAGTTCTTTTTCATACCTAGTGATATATATGCTTTGTTAACATGTGCTTAATTATCTTAACTATGTTAATAGCATATTAATAGTGTTTGATGCTGTTCAGAATTCTGCCACTCTTCTGAAAACTCCCACTCTCTAGTGGCTGTTTTACTCAGAACAAGAAATCGTCATCGATGCAGTGAGCGCAGCAGATACATCAAGCAGAGTTTCCTGCAAACTGAGAGCCTCGAGGGTGTGGCAGTTCTGTTTTGAAAGGCCTAATGCCATTTTCCAAGCTGCAGTAGGCAAATATACTTAAGAACCAACCCCACATTTAACATTGTACATGATTTGCCAAATCCTTGAAAAACAATAGACTATGTCTCTTCAGCATGACCTTAGTTTAAGAAGACCATCATTCTGTTCATCTGCTTCTCAGAGCATGTGAACTTTACACCATCCAGCCATGGAAGCAAGTCCCGGTCTGTAGAAGTAAGAGTGTTCATTCGTTCATGTGTGCAAGTACTTGCAGGATGGTCACTTTGTCTGTAGCTGCTAAAAGCCCCTGTGAGTGATGGGCTTTTATTGCTTTGCAGATGCTGTCTGCTGCATCTAACAGGTCTTCTTACTCACACCTCATTTACAGGAACCACCCTGTCTGCTGCATCTAACAGGTCTTCTTATTCACATCTCATTTACAGGAACCACCTCCAGCAGTAACACTGTTGTAGCTGGCCAAGATAGTTTTCCTGACGCAGAGGAGAACAGAGTAGTGAAAGAGACTGATGAAAGGTTTGTGGCTTGGGTTTTTTCCCTCCAAAATGTAAGTGTTTTCCTAGGCTGAGGGTGAGATGTTGAAAAAAATTCTGCATTGTTCTGTGAGGAGCTCTGGTGCTCAGATTGATCCTAAGTGGCATTATTGCAGTATGCATAATTTTTTTTTTTTTTAAGCTGTTCTCATGATTCTAGTTCCTGATTCTTGTTTAATGGTAAAGGAAGAACTGTTAAATCTACATTCAATGAATTGTCCTAAGGAGGTCATGGTTTTGTAGGAATTATCCACAAAGGTGAAAGAAAAATTAGGAATGTGCATCAAATAATGACCACTAAAATCTTTACAAAAAATCAGATTTGATCACACCATTTGATTTCATGGACAGTGAGTAAAATTTAGTTTGCAGGTTTATATCAGTGATTGCAAGGACATCTAGACATCTTTGTCTAGATGAAATGTTTTCTAGAGGACAGCTATGGAAAATAACTTGCTTATAAATGATATCTTCAGTTTAGACTTCTGCTTCTTATGGTACATACTGACAAATGACAAATGAGTAAATGCAAAGCCTAAGGGCCATCAGATCCTCGAGCACAGACATACAGATTGCTTCTCTCACAGAAACACTCTTAGTTTTGCAAGAGAACTTTGGACAATTTATAATAGCATTTGTCAGTTAGTGTATTAGTGTTACATTAGTCACTGAGAGTCACCAGTATCACTTCACTAGTCCCGTGCTCCTTCCCGAAGGTTCAGGGCTTAGAGGTGCCAAGATAATTATGTGAGCAAACTTTTCTGTACTTTAAAACTTTTGAATTATTTGCTCTCTCCCATTACAAACTAGAGTACATTTTGTCAGGTTAGTTAGATGTGTCTGCTAATTTAAATGTAAGGAGAAAATGGCACTCAATGCTGAGTTTCAAATTGATAGTAAAACAGATTTGACTCTAAGTGATGTTTTTCAACATATGCACTAGAAATGTACTTAAAAGGATTATAAAACCATTTTTTCCTCTGAATTTTTTATCATTCTCTACATGAATGTATATGACTGCCTAGCTTTAAGATAAATTTTTATTCAGTTGATTTACAGCCAAGTTGAGCAAATGTCTCTTAAAGTAGTTCAAGTCAGATTTTCTTGTCTTATAGAAGTTTTAAATGTGACTCCAAAAAAAGATTTTTAGAATTCGGATCTGCCAGAGACTTTATGATAAGAATGAAAGGAAAATTACAAAGTTCTGATATTGGTATCCAGGATCCTGCAGAAAGACACCTCAGAAGATAATGAAAACAAATTTGCCTGAACTCATTGCTGGCATGTATGTTACCAAAGCTGGCTGTTAGTGCATCTGCACTTACAGATGCAGTCTACAGTCTTAGAATGTCCCTTAATACTAACTTCATATGCCAGGACATATGAAATAATGAGGGTCATAGATAGAAAGCCATGTATTGGATGGCTGACAATGCATTTTTGTCAATTGCACAAGGAATTTATTGCAGAGGAGGAACATGCTTTGGAAACAATGTAATATGTTGATGTATTATGAAATACCCTGCACTCACGTGTGTGAACATTAGTAAGAAATTGAATTGAATTTTGTCTAGAAAATCTTCAGTCTTGTCTTGTTTGATCCATGGTTATTTGTAATTAGTTTCCTAGCTCTGCAGGAATGGTGATGTTTTTAGATCATCTCTAGTGTGTGAGCTGTCAGTATGGCTCCTCCCATTCCACTTCAGGCCTGATTACCCTGGGCACACAAGGTGGAGATAGTGAAAGGAGATCACCAGGAAAAGTCAGCTTAGCCTGAATCTGTGGCAGATTTGAGGACAGCTGTGAGCAGTTTGCTGTGCCTCTCATATCCCTTAACTTTTCTGTTAGGTCTGCTCTGGCATTTGCTGGATTCTCCTCTTGATGGGTGATTTGCTGTAGTTTTTCCTGCTTGGTACCTGTGGGGGCTTGGCTTTGGATTTTCCAGCCAGTCATAGAATCACAAAATATTCTGAGCTGGAAGTGACCAACACGGATCATGGAGTCCAACTCTGAAGTGAATGGCCCAAGTGGGGATTGAGCCCACAACCTTGGCATTATTAGCAACATGCTAAAAAAAAAAATCACACATTTGCAGCATGACAGTTTCCCTTTGCTAAATTTTAAAGGCTTGTGACACAGGAGCACCCTGTTAGAACATCTCAGAAACTGGCTGCAAAAATGTTTTGTGGAAAGAATCAGCAATACATTCATTTGATGTCTACTCCTGTGTAAAAGTGAATGCTTAAGGAAATGCCCTTTTTCTTTTTAGGGTAAACATAAAGTCCAGATGTTTCATGTCAGTCTGTGTTTTTAATGAAGATTTCTTTTCTTGTATTTGAAGGTTCAGTAATGTCATCAGAGCACATACCCGACTAGAATCGAGGTACAGTAATAGCTCTGGAGGATCTTATGATGATGACAAAAGTAAGTTACATTCAATTTGATGAAATATCTGGTGTTTTGGTTGGAGAGGAGAACATTGTAATGACCAGTGGAGCCTCTCTGTTTAAGTTCTCTGTAAACAGTAATGTAGCATTGCCATGCAGGGAGTGTCCTTATTTCCCCTCCGTATCTCACATAATTAATTTACTTCATTTAATCTGGGTTCAGTCAAACCCATCTGAAGGCCAGAGAACTCCACAGAAAGCAGCAGCAGAGAATCCTCCAGAGAGTAATACATTGGCCTTTCCTACATGGCAAGGCAAAAGACCTGTAAGAGCTTTAGAGCAAGTACTTTGAGTTGTGCCATTTGGCAGTATATCCCTCCAAATCAAGTGCTCTTATGAGCATGAAAAGAGGCTCAGGAGTTCTCAAATATGAGGTCTTATCTCCTCATTAGCTTTTATGTGCTCTCTGCAACCAGTTTTGGGCTGCACTGTGCAAACATGTGTTAGAGGGGAGATGGGGCTCCTGAGCATGCTTCTTGTTCTTCATGTATTTCTGCTAAGTGGGCTGTAAATGGACACTGGTGCTCAGCAGAGATTCCAAAGAAAACCAGTTAACTATTGTACAATAGTGCAAAACAGAAGAGTTGGATGGTTTGACTTCATTTCTGGAGTGAATTCAGTTTACAGATTTTGGCTAGGCCCTAACCAAATGTAAAAAAGGCAAGATCTTGTCATTGACTTTGATCACTGGCTTATTTCAGCCATCATGTCTTGGTTTGGTATTACAGACATCATTTTGGAACAGTATTTTGACATGAAAAGTAAAGCTTTTATATTTTTTAATCCAAGTAATCTTTGGTGATACTCTTCTGCAAAATATGCAAAGACTGCAAAATACAATACAATAGGATAATTTAATGTACACCACCAACTATTATTCATAATTATGAAGCACAGCATGGACAAAATACTGTGTATGTACAAACTCCAGTGTTTAAATACATAAGAAAGTGTGCAGCATCTTAAACTCAGCAGGGTTTAGTACACCTGTTGTGAATTTTTTAGGGCTTTCTAGTTCTGCAGCTACTTGAAATGCTTCACCAGATGTTAATTGAAACACTGGTGCTAACCTGATCTGCATGAGCAATCTTTCAAGAAAGAACAGCATTTATATTATCAGAACAGCCTTCAGAAATACCTGGTTTTGACAAGAGCTTTGAGTGATAAAAAGTTCAAAAATACTGAAATTTTCTTTGCTCTTTTGGAATGTCTCCTCCAGCCAGTGCCCGAATGTTTTTTTCCTGCCTATACCTGCAAGTTTTGTACTACTGTGAATATTTATGCTAAGTGTGCTTCTCACAGGGGTTCCTGTAGCAAGTGTGTGAATACCTAGAAGGAAAATAAAATGTATTTAGCTACTGACATTTATACAGAATTCTAATAAGAGAAAGTAATTTTTATATCTCTTGTCATTCTACAAGAAACATAATGCAACTTCCAGCTTACTCCCTCAGACAGGCAGCCCAGGCTGCAAAGGATTTGGTGGTATGGCTTCTCCCCTCTCTCCACTCTACTTTAATATTCATGTATTGCTGAGGATATAAATACAGAACACCATTCTGCAGCAAGCAAACTTTTTTGTTCAGGCAAGGATTGTATGTTTGCCTTCAAGGTGCTTCTTTTATTTTTTTTTTCTTGGTCTGCACATAAACCTGTGAAAACAGGAGTGAGGATCTAGGTCTCATTGTGACCTTCATGAAGCACTTTTCTGTGAAACACTTAAATTGGTAGAAATAAGTAGTTCCTGTGCAGTGCTTTTTCTGTGAAAAGCATTTGACAAACAGTATCTGGTTAATTCTGGTTAAGAATATGTGAAAATGCCATACTTTGCTACATTATCAAGTCATTTTATTCTTCTTTATCTGTAACTGATCAATCATCCTCCAGAGAATCTAAGTAGAGGTCTAAATCATAAAGCTATGAAGTGTTTCTTAAAAGACCAACACTTAAAAATGGGAGTTAAAAAGCTGGCATTTTTTAAATAATTGGAGAAGCAGCTACTGCATTGAAAGTCTCCTGAAGATCTGGAAATCTGAAGATGTTTTTCTAAAACTAAGTGATGCACATTAGAAAAATCCAGCTCTGATACTTTTGCAGGCATCAAACCAGTTTTGTTTCCTGTGGGAAAGCTGACAAGCATCAGATACATGCTAAAAAAAAAGAAAAGAAAAGGAAAATGCTGAGTTTCAAGCTTACCTAAAATACAAAAGTGTAACAAAACAAAACCAAAACAAAATAAAAAAGCAAACAAACAGATGAAAACACAAAAAGAAGGAGAAGAACAAAAAAAACCACTCATTAAAGGGCAATGTTTGAATGTATGTCAAAAACAGACCAAGAAAGGATACTTTCCATGGCAGTGTGTCACAGACTGCCAGACCTAAGAAATAAAAACTGAACGGTGAGAAAATCGAGAGGAATGAGAGGGAACAAAATACAGGAGAGATGAATGAAACTGTGTAGCTGAGACAAGACAGGAAGTGGTGGAAATAACTTACTTGACCCACATCATTGCAGATAAGCAGGTGGGAGACAAAACCCTAAAACTCATTAACAAAGAGAAGCTGTCACACTAAAGCAAAATTAAATACATCTTTGAGAAATCCAAGCTATAATTCATCCCTGTTGAAAGAAAATTACCCTGAAGATGTTTTTTGCATTCCTTTTGCCTCCTTGCTAATTCAGGACGTTTAACTTCTGCCTCTGTAGCGTCACTCAGCAGGGCACTGGTGAGGAGTTGCAAGAATGTGTCCCTGGTACTCTGCTCCTTGCAGCAGATGGCTTCTGACAGCAGCTTTGTTGGCTGAACTTTTCCCTCATTTTTGAAGAGAAAGTCTGTTGCTTGGTGCTTTGTGATCTGAATCCAGCACTACTAAGTGACAGCAGGGATTCAGCTGCCTCTCCTACCGTTCAGTGCTGTCTGCCTGGAATCTCTTTAATTTCCAGCAGCATGAAAGAGGGATTAAAAATGCATCTCTTGTTATTGAACACAGGAATTTGCAAACCTCATGGCATCTTATCACATTGTTCCAAACAGCTGAACTCATATGTTAGCATAAAATCTCTTATAGTATTTTGCAAAAATAGGTAATCAGGCTTGAGTTTTTATGTGCTTTTTTTGAATGGTTTTCCATGCAGATGATCCTGTTTCTCCATACACAAGCTGGTTATTGAATATTGTTGAAACCAAACAGCCACATCCCCTGCCCATGCCTTACAATGGAGGATGTTGGGCACCACTCGTGGACTATCTCCCTGAAACCATCACACCCCGGGGACCCCTTCATAGGTGAGCAGTTTCTCATTCTGACATTTCACACAGTCAGATGCTTCCTCTTAATAGTTGACCAACACCAATCCAACTGTCCCACCATTCAGAACACCTGAAAATCATACAGTCAATTTATGGTGATTTCCAGTGCAAAAATCCACATGCAGTGAAAGCTCACAATTCTACCAGATTTCTACCAGAAAGCCTCTTTACAATGTAGGACATCACTGATAAGAATAAGACTTATGAAACAACTGAAACAGAAAAGGAAAATTTCTTTTTCCCAGGCCTCTGTGCCTATTATTCATAGCACTTTGATCTTTTATTCTAACTAGGCCATGCATATTCTGAAATTCCTATTTTACATAACTTGTATTGACAATAATAGGAGTTTTTTTTCAGTAATGGTTACTTGTTTGCTTGATACTGTAAGTAAAGTGCTTCAGCATTAATTGTATCAAGAAGAAATGCCCAAAATCTGAAAATTTATGGATTGTGTATTTCTTCAGAAATAAGCATTCTGTTTGTGCTTTCCTGTTTCCAAAGTGTTTGAAACTGATGTTGTGATTTAACTTCAGGTGCAATATTGCTGTTATCTTCATGACTGAGATGGTAGTGGATCACAGTGTGAGAGAAGATTGGGCTCTTCACCTCCCTTTATTGCTACATGCTCTCTTTTTAGGTAAGACCAACAGAACAAGAAAGAAAGTATAAATGTATTCCCTCCTTTTACTTTAGTTTTGCTGGAGCAATGGTACCGTGTTTCTTACATGTTTTATGATTTCCTCTCTCCACCCTAAAAGAAAAACCCCAAGGCAGTTGCAGTCTGTAAATTAGTCTCAAAACTTTGAAGTTTTTTAATATTTTGGCCAATTTCACCCAAATTTGAGAGATGTGTAGAAATCCGAACATGAATAACTTCCTAAAGTATCTCTATTAAAACGTGTGGCATGGCTCCTGCAAGAAAAGGAGGTGAAACTCATGCCTTTGTCCAGCTTGGTTAGTGATGGCAGTCTGCACATACCTTGAACCAGGACTACACACACCTGTGCTTTCTCTTGCCTTTGAAAAATAGTCTGTAAGAGAGCCAGGATAGCTGTGCTGCAGAGGGAGTGGATGAAGGACACAGACCACTGGAAAGCAAAGCTTCATTAATTTCAGTGCTGATGGAATACTTTATCATCAGTGTGTTCCCTTATGTACCTGGGCACTGAGGCACTGCTTTTTCCCCACTGTTCTGTCTGTCCCTGACTGTAGCACAGTTCATCTGAGGCTGTCACCTTCCTTGTCCTGCCATTCAACGTTACCAAAAGTGAGTGGCCTAATTTTTTAGCACACAAGGGTATTCAGCATTATAAAGCCATTCCCTGACTTCGGTGATTGATAAATAGTAGTCTTCACAAATAAATGCAGGCAGTTGTGAAATAATTTATTCTAGCTGAGATCACAGTTCACTTCTCATTCAGTCACCATAGTTACCATTAAGTATTCCCAGTCAGTCTGGGAAGAGTCTGCTGATCAGCAGGCAAAAAGAGATTAAATTGAGATGTTACAGCACAGTGGTAAAATGAAGTATATGTTGAAGAAGATACTTGTTCTCCTTTACTGCTACTCTGTTACCAACTGTTCTGCTAAAAATTTTTTGGTGAAATAGGGTTTTGTATATCAGCACGTTGATTTCACAAATCAAATAACCATTAACTGATCAAACAATGTCTTTACTATGATTTGTAACAAGTGTGAGAAAACTGGTACGCTTAGAAATTGTCACAAGAATAAATGAAGAACTTAAGAAAGAGTAGTGCAGAGTAATGTGACCTCTGCAGTTAAGATGGCTTTAAGGAGCCATCAGGGAGCCACGCAGATAAACATAAGCAGAAGCAGAGTTATGATACCGGTAATCAATTAGAAAAATATCTTTAGTTGTTTTTGCAGTAAGGTTTCAACATTACAGATTTTTAATAAGGAATAAATAGAAATGTATTAATACCATGTGAGACAATCCCTTGGCTAAAAACTCTCAATTTTGAAATGTGAAATTAAAATTAAATGTAACTGGTAAGTAAATGTAACTGGTTTAGTGATAACTAAAGGGAGATCACAGCTTTCATGCTTCAAGGTCAGTTTCTCCAGGGCTGTTTTACCTCCCGTGGAAAATTTTTGTATTCTGTAGTAGAGCTCTTGTGATGTTGTAAGGAAGTTATGCCACACATTAGCCAAAGGTATGAATGTAATTAAAAATTAAGTATTGCTGTCCTGTTGGAATGTGAGGGCAGATGCATCTGACTGAAAAGCAGACTAGAAACTTGTGTGTTGGCTAAATGGAGAGCTGGTATCTTTTCATTAATTGGAAAGAGTGAGAAAATACTAAAATGAAAGAATTTTGCAATGTCTGTGTGTTTAATAGGCTATTGAATGGTTTGTAGCACTGTTGGAGAAGCAGGCAGGCAGACTGCTGGTTTGAACTTGCTTATCTCTGGTGCATGAAAATCACTGCTGTTTAAAATCTCTTTTGCAACCAGTGTGAAATTAGTTGAACACTAGACTCCTTTCCCATGGAAATGTGTCCATGTCACAGAAGCTTACCCTCCTTGGAACTCTTACAGGTTAAAGAAGGGACCAGCCCTGGCCAAGCACAAAGACTGAACTGTCCTTCTCACTTCCCAGTTGGCACATCTGTGCCAATACTTTTATACAACTTGGGGTTTAATAGGATTTCAGCTACCACTGTTGCCAAGATAGAATTTATTTTCACTTTTTATATCCTTTGAAATGTATCTTGAAACCAGGTAGGATGGGTTCATTATCTCCTGGCAGGTGGAAGTAGATGGAGAAATGTGAATAGGAGCAGAAACCTTAAGAAGCTGAAATAGAGGTGGGCAGGACGGCCACAGTTCTTTTGGAGAGGGCTATTGAGAGATGAGTAAGACCAAGGGTCATGGGACCTTCAAGGAATTGCCCTTAGGAGCCAAAGGCTCAGTGTTCAGACTGTGGCAGTATGAGCAGCTTCATTATTGCAGGCCAAACAAGAGCCAGCATGACTAGAGTATAGTAGAAAATACCTGACGTGAAAAATCTATTGGCTGCTGCCACACAGAGTAATGAAGTAGCTGCTTTTTTGAAGAGGGATATATCCTGAGAAGAGAGGAGTTGAAGAAGAAAAAAGTTAACTTTTTCAGCGCTGAAACTACTCTTAAAGAGAAGAAAGTATGTTTAAATATACTGCAGGGTACTGAAAGAGAATCAAAATGAGATTACTAAAACAGAGCGCAGAAATATCTGTTTCCTTCGTATTTGTAATTTGTGAACTATTCTTGCTGTTTTAAAATCTTACAGATGACAGTAGCATAAACCAAATCAGAGTCTTTCAGTGCTAGATCTTCAGTTTGAGTTCTGCATCCTGAGTTAGGGGCTAATGTCTCATGCTGCTCACTGGTAGTTGAAGTTCTCTTTCAATCACTGCAGTGATATGTCTGTCAGTTCCTCTTACAGTTTGCACTCATTCTAAAACTGATGTCTGTGCCAGAAAGCCAGATACTGTGGTAAGCAATGTAATTACAACCACAATGAAGAATACCTCATCTCTAAAGGTTTTCCAGACCTGTCAAAGTAACTGCAGTGAGACAATGCATAAAGCTGTATTGCCATTCATTCGTTGTACCTCATGTGTGGAACTTCAGTCTGGAAACTAAATATGCACATACATTTAAGTGAGAGCACTGGTAACTATGTCTGGAAATACTACATCTTTTGTTTATTTGCACTCTTGTCATGAGCTGCCTTGGAATTTTTGCTATTTCTGGAATGTGAACTTGTTTATTATTCCTTCATATTCAGAGATTGCTGTAACCTTTTCTTTTTAGGTCTTGACCATTACCGCCCGGAGGTCTTTGAACACAGTAAAAAGTTACTGCTTCACCTTTTGATTGCATTATCTTGCAATAACAACTATCAAGCCATTGCATCTGTGCTTCTTCAGACCAGAGAGATGAATGAGACCAAGACTCTGACAGTACAACCAGCATACTTACCTGAATATCTTTACACAGGTAATGAAGCAAAAGAAGAACACTGCACCGTACTGTCAGGTTTTGATAAATCAAAGTAATAAAGTGGCAAATATGAATAGTTCCCATTAATACTAATTCCATGTGATCTACCCTAGGGATGCATGCAATTTATTATTAGACAACTTTTCATGATATTGAAAAAGTTATCTAATGTAAGGCAAAAATATGTAATGTAGTATTTTAAAATTAATAGGGCTAATAACTTCCTGATTCCCCCCTCAGGGATCCAGAGCTACTTTAAATGAGGACAATCATTCCTCACCCTTAAAGGAATGCATAAATAATTCTGACACAGGAAGAGCAGCTAGAATGTGCAGCTCAGATTTTCCATTATTAAATTAAGTTTCACATGATACACACCCTCCTTTATATCACTGATACATTGCATTTCTGTCCTGAAATCTCTTTCTACATTAGGAGTCATGCTTCAGACCTCTGCTGAGGTCAGTGTTCTATTACTTTTAGCAATTTACCTGTTTTTAAGGAGTTGGTTGGAACCAATTTGTAGAAAGCTGCTAGTTAGATTTACTGCTGTCATATAATATTACTAAAAGCAAGTGTTCTGTTCCATTTTGAAGGAATCACAGAACCAATATAGACTTGTGGGTGTAGGATTAGTTGTCAGTAAGAGGGTGAGGAACTTTACCATACAGTGAAAATGAAAAGTAAACATTCTCATATCAATGCCATTTCCATGGTTATTTAGGAAGTAATAAGTAATTTGGCTTTATAAAAAATATTACATGATAACTTATTACTATTTTTTCTGAAACATGACAAAATTATTTTAAAGTAATGAACGGACGGGATGGGTATTCTAGATTGATGAACTATTTTGGCCAAAGATAATTCATTCTGAATAACTTCTGTGAAAAATTATCTCACAATAATTTCCTGTCTGGAGTTGGGTGGGTTTCTTTCCCAGTGCACATCTATGAATTATTAAATACAGAATAAAATTCTTGCATTAAAATTATATTACTGCTTTTCTGCCAAAATGAAAAACTGTTTTCATTCTCGCATCTAAAAAATGTAATTGGTACCCTGATTCTGGCCCTCTGGAGTTCAAGAAGTTATCATGACTTGGTATTTTGGACTGGTTTTTGAGAAGCTAACATAAAGAGTGAGAGTGTGGGTGAGTAGCTATAGCAGAGAATCCTAACTGAAAATGCTTCAGCTCAGGTTTGTTCCATGTAATGTCAGGCAAGTAAATTAAGAGTCTTCTGATTTGACATGGATTTTGTTCTGCTCCCATTTGTCTCAAAAGGCCATTTTTTTCTGTTGTAGGTACAGCCTAAACATGACTAGAAGTCTAACCTTAAGAAAACAGGTCTTGGTTTCTGATCTTAGCTCTGAAACTGTAGCAAGCTTTTGATCTAGCAGAACTCACAGGTGTTTCATCCTAATGCTGAAAATATTTTGTATGACGAGTCCAGTGGGTACAGTTACTAAAAGTGTTCAAAGAAGCCACATTTGTGTCTTGATTTCCATTACATTTGTAAAATTAGGACAGCATAATCGTTCTAAAAATTCCACACAGCAGTTTTTTTCCGTATCAGACTAGCCCAGCGAAGTGAACTTTGCATGCACTTTGCCAACTTCTAAATTCAATTTTTAAAAGTCCTGCTTCTGAATGTAAAATATTTGTTTTCCAAGTACCGTTGTCCTTGTGCAGTAAAAACTGAAATCTTGACTTGGTCAAGTTTTTATTTTTTTCTGGATTCTACACATTTAGAAGCAAAGTACCATTTTCACTCCCATCAGTATTTGAGGGTTGTGTTCTGCAGGTTTTCCCCCTGTTTCCCAGTGGAAGGTTTCTGCTGCTGACTCTGGAAAGAGCTGCTTGGCAGACACTCTCATCTGCAAAGCTGGCCCAACAGTGCATTCCATCTTTATCTCCTCCCTTTTGGCTGGCAGGTGGCTTTGACTTTCTGCGGGAATACCAGTCCTCTCCAGTGCCAGACTCCGGCTTGAGCTCCAGCTCCACCTCCTCCAGTATCAGCCTGGGAGGCAGCAGTGGAAATCTCCCACAGATTACACAAGAAGTTGAGGACGTGGACACTGCTGCTGAATCAGATGAGAAAGCAAACAAACTAATTGAGTTTCTGACAACCAGGTAATGCAGATAAGCAGAGGACACGTTTGTACTCGAAATGTACACTTTCATGAAGCAACTTAAAGGAAAATGACTGAGCTCTAATAGTAATCACAGACCCCATTCCTCTTTTATTGATACTTACAGTAGGTAGGTACTGAAAAGCACTACAATGTCAGAAAAAAACCAGAAAAAAAGTCTTGCCTGACAGAAATAAAATGTTCAATTGACCGATAGTTTTATGTTCAGAAATGAGCTAATAGAAGAAGCCAGTTTCATTATTATAAAATTGGATATCAAGTGTAAAGTGCATAGTGAAAGGCCATGGTGAAACTAATACTAACTACCAGCTACAGCCAGCAGATTCTAGGCACGATGTTAAATTGAAAACCAGGGATTTGTTTATGCTGCTCACTACACAGCAGAGCTTATATTTTAAAATACAGCGTAGGAATATTTATTTACTTTCATTTAAAATTATGTTTGGTTGCATGTCTCCCAGGTCACGGACCTGTACAGATTATATATTTTAACTGATTACATTTATTTCAGGTAACTCAAAGTAATTTTGCACTTTGTTATGTATTTCTTGAAGGGCATTTGGTCCACTTTGGTGCCATGAAGATATCACTCCCAAAAATCAGAACACCAAGAGTGCTGAACAGCTCACTAATTTTCTGCGCCATGTTGTATCTGTATTTAAAGATTCCAAGTCAGGTAGTAAATATTTTCCTTTCATAACTAAAAAAATATTCCCTCACAGTCACACCTAATGTTTATCCTGTGACTTAGTAGATCTACTTATGCAGAAGCACAGTAAATATGTCTTAACAAGGTTGTATGACATATGAAAGAATTGCTTTAAAACAGTCATGTTAGATTAAACTGTGCCTAAGTGTTGAATACTTCTTCAAAGCTGTTGGTCGAAAGTCTTGTCATTGTTTCTGCCAAATAAAATCTCCTCTGTGTCCTGTTAGTAAAATACATCACAGCTACTAAGTAAATATACTTCGTTAAATTTCTTCTGGCAATAAAAGTTAATTTTTCATTTATTGTGGTTTTTAGAACATAGGGAATGTGCTGATTGCATGTTGAAAACCAGCACAGTCACTAATTAAATAATTTCCAAGATCAAAGCAGAATGCAGCATCAGTATTTATATTAAAGATCTTATCCAAAGCCTTCTGAAGCTAACAGAAAGACTGCTAATTCAATTTGACTTCAGGTTTGGGAGTCTTCAGAAGTTGCTGTTGCTGCCAGCAAAAATAGTGGATGGCTTGAAAGTTTGTCCAAGAATTGTAAAAAAAATATAAGTCAGATTATCAATTTCATACTCCAAATTTTGTTTGTCAGTTAATTCAGTTAATTTTCTTGCATTCTGTGCAAAATAAATGTGAAACTCCCCAAAGCACAGACATTTCTGCACCTCCATTTCTCAGTGTTTGCAGCATACACTAACAAGCATATCCTCCTCACAGAGTAGGTTCAGTCTGTTCATGACCAACAGTAAAGTCTGTAATAAAAAAGGGGGGGAAAAAATTGACATTCTGTTCTTTTGCTTAGGATTTCATTTGGAGCAGCATCTGAGTGAAGTTGCTTTACAAACAGCTCTTTCAAGCTCTTCCAGACATTATGCTGGTCGCTCTTTCCAGATATTCAGGGCCCTAAAGCAGCCCCTTTCTGCACACGCCTTGTCTGACCTCCTGTCAAGATTGGTGGAAGTTATTGGAGAGCATGGAGATGAGATTCAGGTAGGCATGTGTAAATAAAGCTTCTTAGAACTGTTGATTCAATGCATACTTAATGTAAAATTACCATTTTAACAAGGTATTCTGGACTCATGTGATGAAGAGTAGAATGTGGCCTCAGAAAAGGTTACTTCTGAGTTTTCTGAAATCATAAGTATCTCAGCTAAGCCTTCATCAGGCTGTTTACAATCTTATAAAGCTCTCAAGAGAGCAACTAGAAAATTTTAGTAATTGTCGCTCAAAATGAAATATTTGTGATGACCATTTTTTTTCTTTTTCAACTTCATTAATTTGGGTTTAAGGAATCCATCCTCTGTCTGCTGATGTAATCTCACAACATGAAGCAGACACTGTCTCATTCCTCAGAAGTTAGCATTTTTTAGGAGTAAAGAAATCTGCACCATCCATAATAATACAAAGCTTACACTGACTTAATTTGATACAGACCTTTCACAGGACTATGATGTTCACTCTGTTTAGCTAAACAGACTGAAATTTTACAATCAGAGACTATTTATAGCAAGATTCGAGACTTAATAATTCAAGTCTTAATAAAGAGAAATACTGGCTCTCAGTAAGAAATAGACTGACATCACCTCCATATTTTATTTAGGTAATGAAACTGCCACAAGATGACAGTAATACTCTGTCACAACTGCTTGTGTAGAATTTAAATCAGTGACCTGCAAGTCAGAGGTTCAGTGTGTCATTACCAATCCCTTGATGAGATATGTGCCCTTCTTGCATACCTTCATAGATCATTCAGAGGCAGAAAATAAAACATATTTGTAGGGACATTTTAATGTTCAGGGCAGTGGCTTTGATAGGAATGTGGGGGCTTTTTTCAGGAGAAATTATAGGTTTTCAGTAGGTGCCTGTTCCTTTTATGAACTGAAGATTTTTAAATATTACTTTTTGGAATGTCTTTGTTAAAATGCTTAACCTCCTGCATTGGTAGGGGTATGTGATGGAGGCACTACTTACTTTGGAAGCTGCAGTGGATAATCTGTCTGACTGTTTGAAGAACAGTGATCTTTTGACGGTGTTATCACGGTAAGAATCTGTTCTTCTAACTGTATTCTTTTCAATGTTTTATGGCATTAAGTGTGCAGTTCTGCAGTCTAACAGCAAAAAATAATTTTGATGAGACTGACCTCGTTTGTAACCTTCTGATAATCAGACTATGAGCACATTTCAGCCAAATTTTGCCATAGTTGAAATAATGTTGATAGAACCAATAAAGCTTTACAATGTGTGGCAAATTCTACCTTGCTGCCACTTGGCTATAACCTACTTTAACATCCTTAAAAAAAAATATTGTATTTTTGCACCATTATGTCATAAACCTGAAAATGTATCTGGGAAGGAATATGGGTTCTGTAGTACTGGTTTCATACCAGTGTGTCATTCTCAGGTCAAGTATTCCCCAGGAATAAATTATCATGGTTTCTTCTCAATAAAACTAGGGAGGATTTTTGTGTAGACATGGATTTGGCTTGATGTGTTGACCATCTTTATGAAACCCTTGGCCTGAAAGACCTTTGTACGTGGAGGGAAGTCACAGGCTCCCTCTGTAATGTGGCTGTTGACAGAACTGAGGGAGATGAATGTCTATCTGACTCCTAATAGTAGCAACAGAATAGGTAAATATTTTTTTTCAATATCCATAAGTTACCGTGCTTTCCATGCAGCACAACAGTACCAGGGCTGTCATTTCTGTAGCTAGCAGGCAGGGTGCTGTGCCATGCCAGAGCCCAAGGAGTGCCTTGGAACAGAGTAGAGATGGATAAAAACACTTCTACTTCCTAAACTAAGAGCTGTTTATCTTTCTTCAGTGTACATTTCAGCAAAGAGCAAGATGGAATAAAGAGTAGGAAACACTCCAGAAAGGAGTGGGATGCAATATGCTTTACCTTGACACTTGATTCCAGGATAAGATTTTCTTCAAGTACCATAGACAGTAGAGACTCACAGTGTATGAGGTAGGAATGGGATCAGAGTCAGGAATTAGCTGTTGTCCAGAACAAGCTTCCCTTGTGTGTATCAACACAGCAAGTTCCTCTGTGCAGATAATTGATAGGTATTGTCTGGATCATCACGTGGTAGTCCATGAGGAGGCATTAGTCATTGAAATTGAAGCACCTACACTTTCTGTAAACCATCTTGAAGAGATCTTAGGATACAGGCAGGGTAGGATGCAATGACAACAAATTTTCAGAAGGACATGTATTGGCAAGAGCCTGGGCAACCACATGACAGGTTTCTTGAGGATAGTGGGGTATATTTGTGGTTCTGCCTAAGATTTTTCTGCCCACAGTTACCCAGCAAGCAATTGTGCATTTGCCGGCCAGCTGTGCCAAGTTCAGGGCTTGCTCCATTGATGAGGGCATTTTAAAGACCAAAGTTGTTTTCAGTTCTGCCACTGTCCCATTGGGAATTGCCATAAGTCACTTCACAGCTCTGTATTTCTCATCCCCATGTCATTCTTGCCTATGTAGACTGTAGGCTGTCCTGCTCTGGTTTGGTGCAGTGCCACGTGAATCTCATCTCTGTCAGGTCTGTGAGCCTGAGTCTGTCTTCTGGAAAAAAGAAGGCAGGCTGCAATAGATGGTTTGCTGTTCTGTTTCTCCCATTTAAATATTTATTTACAGTCTGGAAAATACTTAGCTCGCATCTAATATGTATCCTTTCAAGCTGTGCATTCACACAATGTAATGGATGTTATAAATCTTGGTTTCAGTTCATCATCACCAGATTTAACATCCAACACCAAACTGACCGCAAACCGGAAGAGCACGGGGCAGCTGAATATGAATCCTGCAGGTGGCAACACAGCCACCGCTGAGCGAAGTAGACACCAGAGGAGCTTCTCTGTACCCAAAAAGTTCGGAGATGTGGACAAGTCCTCGGACCCACCACGCAGTGCCACACTAGACAGAATTCAAGCATGCACCCAGCAAGGCCTGTCCTCTAAAACCAGAAGTTCATCCTCTCTAAAGGACAGTCTCACCGATCCATCCCATATTAACAATCCAACCAACCTACTGGCCACCATCTTCTGGGTTGCTGTGGCTTTGATGGAATCGGACTTTGAGTTTGAGTACCTAATGGCACTGCGGTTGCTGAATAAACTTCTGGCTCATTTGCCGCTAGATAAAGCTGAAAACCGGGAGAAGCTAGAGAAGCTACAAGGGCAGCTGAAATGGGCAGACTTCTCAGGACTTCAGCAGCTACTCCTGAAAGGATTCACATCCCTTACTACCACTGACCTCACGCTCCAGCTCTTTAGTTTGCTGACACCAGTGTCTCGAATATCCATGGTGGATTCCTCTCAAGCTATAGGTAAAACCATTATGGTCTCCTCTCTTTCAATTTCTGTTGCATTGACGTTTGGTCACAGACATCATTCAGCTATCTGAACAAAACCAAAAATAGCAAGTTCTCTTTCTCTTTGAATATAGCATAATGTACTTTTGCTTTGAGCTGGGTGAGCTTTTTTTGGAATTTCATAGAAATAATGACCTGTTTCTAGAAAGTGGATCCATTGCACAAGGTTTTGGAGGAGAGAAATCATATCTTATTTAGCATTTAATTTCTAGGTCTTTAGCATCATATAAAGTTTCTGATTGGTGGCAAAGCAAACATGTAGGGAGATACTGTCAAAACTTCTATTACCTACTTTGGTCAGTTTTTCTGTTTAATTGTTTTCAGACTATGTAAAACTGCTTGATTTTAAATTAGTGTTTAATGTTATTTTTTTAAAAAATATAAATGTCAAAAACTCTTGTAGACTTCAGATAAACTACAATAGCATGATAGTGAGTGAGGAGAGAGGCCTGGGTTATAGGGAAATAAGATAGCATTTTGAAATTCCCCATTATTTAGCTGAGGTTGTGGCCACTTCTTAATTATATTTCTTGAGGAGAGTTTCTGCATTGTTCCAGATTTTTAGTCCTCTCTCTTGATCAGAAACACAGATACTAAGACAAATGTCCAGGCTTGAAAATCAAGTCATAGCAAACCTAGACACAGCATAAAGGAGTGAATGCCATGAACAGCCTGCCCATCTCTAAGCACCTGTGTGGTGCCTGTGCTCCAGGCTTTGGTTGGACAATTCACACACTGAATTGCTGTGACAGTACCATCTGGAGGTATCTTTCCTTTTCCCTGAATACAAAGGAAGAGTAGGGAAACCACGATGCTAATTTCAGCAACTTGTTTAATTGTGTAGAATGAGAGGGAATGAACGGTTAGAAAATCATTTTCATAGAACAAATTCTTTCTTTTCAAAAAGCAGATTGTATCCAAATTCAATTAGTTGACTTCTGAGCTCCCACCTGAACTAGAGCAGCTTTTGTTATAGCTCTCTGTTACAGCTGCTGCAGGTATTTCATCAACCACTTTGAGCTATGAGTTGGTGAAGAAGATCTGAATCCCAATTCAAGACAGCACTTAAGCTAATTACAGCACTTGGAACTTGCTGCATTATTATTGCCTTGAACAGTGTAAAACAGTGGAAGCTGTGCCTGGCAGCTGACCAGAACAGTAGTTTATTAATCAATGCTCACTGAATTTCTTTTTGTGTTTTAGCAAATGCCACTGGTTAAGACTGTCAATAAGCCAGTTAAGTGGAAAAGATAATTTTTATCTCTAACAGAAGTGTGCAGTAGTGTTTGCAGAAATAAAATCATGCTTTACAAGAGTACTGTTGCCTAAATGACATACTGGATTTTCAGATTAAGGCCCCTTTAAGACAAATGTGGTGTGGGCAGTGGTATGACCTACTTGACAGGGTCTGTGTGAGTTTATGGCTAATGCAACATTGAAACTGTGACCTCCCGTGAAAGACCAATTTAAAGATCACTGTGGCTCTTGCTGTCCAGAATATATGTTTTGTTCTGTATTTTCTTGTTCTAGGATTTCCACTGAATGTTTTGTGTCTCCTGCCCCATTTAATTCAGCATTTTGACAGCCCAAACCAGTTTTGTAAAGACATAGCCGAAAGGATTGCTCAGGTATCAAAATCATGTGCTGTTTTGTACATCCTCAAACCCTGTAAATGCAGTTGCCTTGTTCTTGATATGTTTTGATGTTTATATTTAATTAGGTTTGTTTGGAGGAGAAGAATCCCAAGCTATCAAATCTTGCACATGTCATGACCCTTTATAAAACACACAGCTATACAAGGGACTGTGCTACCTGGGTAAATGTGGTTTGCCGGTACCTTCATGAAGCATTTGCTGATATTACTTTGAGTATGGTTACATATCTGGCTGAGGTAAGTTTTCAAAAACTTTTCACTGTTCTAACTCTTCTGTTGCCCAACAGCCCAAAGAGGTGAAGTGTGCCAGCAAATTACTGGGAGCTCTGCATCTGTTATTTATAATTTAAAAATAAAAGCAGAATTTGGCAGGAAGAAACACAATTACTTCAAAAAAACAATATTTAACACTAAAACAAAAGCTGATACATGTTAAAGCAGATTCCTTCATCAGCCAGTTGGATTTTCTACTGTGAAAGTGAGAGGAAACTGGACATTTATTTAGATCCCATTGAAGAAAATCAGAAGACTAACTTCACCATGGGTTTTCCAGCAAAATAAGATACCAGATACCACCTGCTATGTAAGGATCTGGTTCTTGATAAGAATTTGTATGCTTTCCTCTCATACTGAATGGTATCATCTTGCTGGGGCTCCAAGGATCAGTTCTGCTCTTTAGCACAAAGCTGCTGGATATTGCCCCCCCCCCCCCCCCCCCCCCCACGTTGTCAGATCACTTTCAGGACAACATTTTATTACAGGGTTCTCAGATTTATCCCTTCCCTGCTGAGTTGCCTTCAGTCTCCCCTCTCATCCAGGGAGAAGACAGTGCTGCATTCTCAGAATCTCAGAATAATTTTTAGGCTGGAAAAGACCTTTGAGATCATCAAGTCCAACCCCAAATCTAACACTGCCAAGTCCATCACGAAACCATTTCCCTCATTGCCACATTTACACGTCTTTTAAATATCTCCAGGGATGGTGAGTCCACCCTTTTCCTGGGCAGCCCGTTCCAATGCTGGGAAACTGTTTTCATGAAGGAATTTTTCTGAACAATCAATCTAAACCTTCCCTGGCCTGACTTAAGACCATTTCCTCTTATACTATCAATTGGTACTCTGGAGAAGAGGTTGACACCCACTTCTCTACATAAATTAACTGGCATCTGCCAAAGGATCTATTAAAAACCCTCAGGCATCTCTGATACTGGCGAGTCACAAATCTGCAAGAGCCTGAAAAGGCAGGTGCTGCTCCCATGCTCACTTAAGGCTCCAGAACAAGCTAGGTCCTGCTATGTCAAGCTGCTTCCTCACCTTGCTTGCATGTGGGGGCTCTAAGTAATCAATCACATGTGATCTTTAGTGATGGTGAAAGCCCTTGAAGGTTCCTGTAGGAACCTTAAACAGGACCTTGAAGTTTTCCAGTCTCTTTTCAAGTCCAAATACTCTGGAGAGCTATTAGCTCTTCAAATAAAGAGCTCTTCATGACATTGAACCCTCCAGAGTCAAGTGTCCTCTTCACAGGGGAGCCTTGTATTCCTAATAAAAAAATGCTATTCAAACTATATTTGTAATAAAGAAATGCTGTAAAAGTGGAAGTGTTCAAATACTTTCTCCTTTGCTTTCCCAGCCTTAGGAAAGCAGCTGCCCTTCTGTTTTCCCTTCAGTGCTCTCTGTACAGACACTAGTGCTGCACAACCTCCACAAAGGCCATTGCTCCTAATCCTGCTCCCCTTGGAATGGGTTGAGACATGCATGTGGAGACTCTTTTCTGCACGGCTTCCCCTTGCTGTAGATTGGCACCACCTACTGTAGCAACAGCAAGCCAGGCAGGCTTTTTACTGTAATTAAGACACATTCCTCGCATAGCACCAGCAGCAGCAGGATGACAGAGTTGTAAGCACTGACTTCCTTCCTCTGTAGTTACATTGAGTGCAGCTCTGTTGAGTCATGTCTGGAGAATATTTATATGGGCATAGAGTAGCTGCCAGTCTGGTGGTGTAGCAAAAGACAAGAAACCATCTTATTCAGCCTGCTGTGGCCTTGGTGGTTTTTTTTTCCCCAGCTTTCAGAATGTTTGCTCTTTTCTTCTTAGTTAATCCCCAGGCCAGGATAAACAGTGTGCCCCTGTCTCCTATAAACCAGCTGTGGGATGTACTGTCAATTGGTAAAGCCAAGTAGGTTAGCAGCCCCACTGGGCAACCTGCACTTGAAAGTTAAAGCCATACACAGAGCTTTAGCATTCCTGGTTCAGTCCCAAAGGCCTGGGACAGAGGGAAATTGTGAAACAGGCAGTGCTTAAGAATAACAAAGGAAATTGTAGTGCAGCAGTGACCCTGTCAAACACAGGTGTAGCTTCAGAAGGAGACACTGTACCAGAAATTAAGACTATGAAAACAAATGCTCTCAGCACAAAGTAGAAGTTTCAATTATTGCCACTCAGATAAAATTTTGTATTTAACCTATTCAATGGCAAGTCACTGCTTGTCATCAAGGAGTATGATTCCAGTACAAAATAAAATATTTGAGCTCTGTTATTATCCAAATCTCACAGTGACAAGTAGTGCTCCTTACTTAGTTTTACATATTCTCCCTTCATGAAAAATTATAATTTCTTCTAGAAAACTACTGGGAGGTCTCAATCTACAGATGAGGAAAAATCACTATTCAGCAATGCAATAGAACTCTCAACCTCCACAACCCAAATCAGATCAGCATACAAACATATTACTGAAAGCTTACTTTGGTTTTATGCTAGATTTTTTTCAGATTAGTTTTTGAATTTTAAACTTTAATCATGGCAGCACACTTATTCCAGGAGCATATATGAATTGGCGTGTTAGACTGGTGACTCATTAAGTCCAGGATCATGTTCAGACTTAAGAAGCTAATGCTATTAATAGAGAAGAAAGGACAAGAACCCATAGTGCAGAGTAATATGCTTATGGTAGATTTTTCCTCCTCCTCCTTGTTAGATGGTGATAAAAACATAAGTGTTTATAACCTGTTCAAAACCAAAGAATCAGTAGAAACTAAACCATCTGTATTGCAAGGGGAAGCAAGCATGCCCTAGATAAGTCATTAATCCTAGTAATGGCTTGTCTCTCAGACATGGCTTTTGAAATACCCTCTTTATTTCCTCTAAACATTTGTTTGACTGCATGGCATTGCCTCAGAGCTGGGTATCTCTTCACAGCCCCTGCCAGATTGGCAGGGACAAAGGGAACTGTCTCCTGTGGTAGCACCCCAGCAGCCCAGGCAGCCCTTGAAGGAGAAGGCTCTCTTCTCCACTTCGTTCTGGGGTAGCTCTTGCTTCAGGAAGAGGGCAAATGTTGCTAATGCAGTGTGGACTCCTGAGCCCAGATAAGACCCCAATAGTTACCACACAGAACAAGAGAGGAATCCACAATTCTTCAAACCAGGTCATATGTACAAGAGTCCAAAACACAATAATTCTGAGAGCAGTTGTATTTCTTTCTACAAATACAGTGGAAACTCTTTGTCCTGGAATTCTCTTATCCAAATGATGTGTTACCACTACTCCATCTCGCTGCTATTTTTTTGTTACTTCAGAATTCACATTGCTCTAAAGGCATATTAAGGTTGCTACTCTTTTTTAAAACAGAAATACTCTTTCTTATTGCAAATTCATTATGTATTTAAGGACACTCTTGGACTGACGACCGCCACATTTATTCATCTGAGCAAGTGAGAACTGACACAGTCCACAAATAGGTCAGGTTTAAGGGCCAAGAGCTGTTTCCGCCAACAAACTCTTTTGACAACAAATTTGTACCAACTGTAGTGGAAATTACAAACTTTCAGAGTTAAGGTTCCTGTAACAGCTTTCTAAACACCGTTTGAGACAAAATTCCCTTTCCTATCCCAAAAGGGATTGTCTGATGCAGTAGCCTCTGTCAGAGAACAAAAAAAAATTCTTTCTGTCATCCAGATACTTTCTTCTAATCCTGCACTGAAATGGCTGATGTGCTGCATGCATCACATAAACTATTTGCAAACAAGGAATCAAACTTTCCATTGCAAGATCCTAATAGAAGGCAAAAAAACCCTTGGTAACCCTGTTTTGAAAAAGAATCGCTAAGCACATTTTCAGTAAAGGTATTTGAGGGGTTGACAGTGTCTAAGAGCTGAAACAGGTTGCCAGACCTTTAATTTAAAAATTCTTCCTGTCTGTTTGTAGAGGAATAGATAAGTATAATGAGTTTCCTTTATTGTGCTGTTAATGGAATTTGCTCGCTTTGTTTTATGAATCACTAATTGCTACCCACTTTTGCTGATGAAAGAAATCAGAAGATATTTAGTGGGATAAAATAGGTTCCATTTGCACTGGCATGAAACATTCTCATTCAATAAAAATAGGAACCTTATCCTTCTATATCCTCAGAAGGTTATATAACAACTACTAAAGTCCACTTAGATAAAAATTGAAATTTCTCATCGATGGAAGGCAGGAGGCAGCTTGGAGTTTTTATAAGCTTTTTTTTTTTTCTAGAATCCAATAACTCAAATATCCAGTGTTAGAACTTTTTTGTCAGCCTGAATTGGGAGGATGGTGTCTAGTATTGAGGCTCTGATAACATCCAGTGAAAATGTTTGATTGGCTCTGAAATTTGTGGGGTGGGACAGTGCCTGTCACCAGTGAAAGAACATGCTGCCTGCCAGGAAATTCTCCACTGAGATATTTCACACATATACAAACAATTCATGACTATCTGTAAATTACTCTGTAATTACTGTCACACATATGTACGAGCATTTCCAAGGTTCATTGTGGTATTGCAGGATCTACACTCAGGTGTCTGAAAATTCCAGGATTTAGATCAAGCCCTTATTTGTATTAGTCTCTACGGACTCCACCTCCTTCTCAACAAAAAATGTTTCTTTGGCACTCACAGCCAGTGAGAACTTGCAGTGAAATATATTTGATAAATATTTATTGATGTCTGAATAGTAGTAGTTTTGTTTCTTCAGCAAGTTTCCTTCTTTCTCACTGACTTCCAGCAAATGTAGGCATAAAAAGATCCTCCCGTGTTTTTATTGGATGTGCTTACCCAATTACAGTATAAATTTTACCTACCAGTTTACTCAACTGCTGAATGTGTTTTCTGAATAAGTTTGGGCAGGCATATATAAAATAGAACAGGCTGGCATTTGTCTCCTAACTTTAGCTCTTTCTTGCTTCATGCCTGTATCATCATCAGTTGTGAAATTATTGTAAAATGGCATTGCAAAATCAGTGAGTGAAGAGAGATGAAGAGTACAATTGCTGTTTGTGAAACTAGTAGCTTTTTACTTAAGAAGAAATGTCTCAAAATTTTGTTATATTCACTTTTCTTTTAAAAGCTACTAGAAAAGGGCCTTCCAAGTATGCAACAGTCCCTCTTACAGATGATCTACAGTCTTCTTAGTTATATGGACCTGTCAGCTATTCCCGTGAAGCAGTTTAACATGGAAGTGCTAAAAACCATTGAGAAATACGTACAGGTAAATACCATATTGTTTCTATATTATTACAGGAACTTAGTAGCATTTACTCTCCTAAGCTGATTTTCTGTGTAAGAATTTAAGACTAGATTAGCAGGGAGGGCTGCAAATGTCTGGTATGGTACAAAGTTTGTAAACATCCTGATGTCTCATAGCCTGTGCATCCCCAGAGAAGATGCCTGGCTGTGTTTTCACTGTGGAGGAAGGTTGGGCTTCAGCCTTGGAGTACTTTGGAGCAACCTTAATACCACTCAGAGCCTGAGTGACCATTCCTTAATTACCAGCACAAGGGAGATGTGGCATAAGCACTTCTCTTCAGAGACCTCTGTACCTAATTCTTGACAGGTGAAAAATACATGGGGGTACTAGGAATTCACAGAGGTAAAAACCTGTGTCAAGTCACCTTTTTTATTAATGGAGATTCTGCTATGGCCCTTATATTTATTCATGCTGATTAAGACATTCTGGTAGGAGATTTTAAATCCTCTGCCAAGTTGGCTTTACCCACAGGTCTCCCAGCTTGTGGGCCAGTTCCCTAACAGTGACACCGTAGGCAAGTCTTGGTCTCTGATGTTGAAATTATTCTGCAATTACACAGACACCTTGTCACTGGCCAAGAGAGACAAAGAATATGGATATTCCAATTTTACTTTTTAATTATGTAGTAAAAAATATGACTGCAAAATAATCTTGAATGTGTGTGAATCTCACTTTCTGTTTGCTGAGTAAATATCTTATTTCTAGAGCATTCACTGGAGAGAAGCCTTGAATATCCTGAAATTGGTAGTTTCTCGTTCTGCCAGTTTAGTTCTACCTTCCTATCAACATAGTGATCTTTCAAAAATGGAAATACATCGAGTGTGGAACAGTGCCTCCAAGGAGCTACCAGGGAAGACTTTGGAGTTTCATTTTGATATTTCAGAGGTATTTTTTGTAGTTTTGTTTCTTAACACCTTAATTCTGTCTTCTCACTGGACTCTCTTACAGCAGTCTTTATCCTGCAAACCCTTGTAATTTCATAGAACTAAATGGTCCTAGTGACTTTAATGGGCAACTCACTTTATTGTTAAGAAGCTGCAGAACTGTTTGCAGGATTATAGATTATTTCATGCAGATAATAGTGAGCTATTGAGGTTAAAAGGAAATGCAAGCATAAAAAGGCATATGGTACTATTTGCTTTCCTGTCAGTATAGTTCTGGAAAATGCTGAGCGTCCTATTGTCAATCCAAGAAAGCATTTCAATACCTGTTGGAAAAGAGCCAAAGTGTTCAGCACTCTTAGGGAAAAAAAAATATGCAAGAATTGCAGGTTTGAAATTAACTTCATAAGCTTTCTTTGGTTTTTGCTGGTTCTTATGTCAGGAAGTTGTGTGGCAGTTGCTACGCAGACATTGACAGTGGAAAACAAGAAACCTACTAAGTGATGCAAAATTTGCTGTACTCCTTGTTTTATCCCTGTCTGTGATCTTCAAAATAATATTTTCTTCCAACTGAAGCAAGATAGCTCTTCTAAGTTCATCCTGAAGCAGGGTGCTACTGAATAATTCCTCTCTGTTTAAGACTCCAATTATTGGGAGACGGTATGATGAGCTGCAGAGCTCTGCTGGGCGAGATGGCAAACCCAGGGCAATGGCTGTCACCCGAAGCACTTCTTCAACCTCATCAGGATCTAACTCCAATGTCCTCGTTCCTGTGAGCTGGAAGAGACCCCAGTACTCTCAGGTAGGTAGCCCACTATTCATTAGCAAGTTGCAGTCAGAGCAGCTGAATTAACACATGCTTGGGTCCTTAACTACTTGTGCCCTCTGTGCCCTGTGCAGCCTGGGGGCAGTGGCAGCACAACATCTGACTCTGTGTGCTGTCTTTCTTGGACTCAAAAATGGACTTTTCTATCCCAAAGCTTGCAGGAAATGCATCTCTTTCAGACCTCTTAAGTCTAGGTCAGATTTAAGTAAACAGGACACAGGAGTTCAGATTTTAGCAAGGGCAGATAGCTTGTGCAACTTTTTAAGTTGTTTTCTTGGGAAATTCAATAAAAAGAACAATTTTCTTAGAAGTGATATTTGATTACCTTAATGATTTTGTTTATCTGCCAGTTAAAGTAAAGCCATGCAGAGTAAACTTTTTTGCTCCTTTCTGTTTTTTGAAATAGCAGGTTATACAGCAGTGACTCAGGCCCAGTTCTGAAAAAAGAAAAAAAAAAAAATTGTGCATGTGCTTAATTTTAGGCTTCTGAACTGTCTTTTTGAAGTGATGCATATGAGCCAATGTTTTCTTAATATACTCAATGGAATTTATAGACTAATTTAAATATAATAAACAGCAAAATCATTAACAGCTGTTTTTATGTTTCCTTGATGCATAGTTGCTCTGAAAGCAATCCTTTGAGCATTTAATGACTAATTGGTTGGTTCCTCCTAATTAAAAATTGCTGATATATGTTTCTAGCCACAGGGAGAATGGGTGGTTTAAGAAAAATGCTCACTTGAGAAACATCTTGTTTTCTAGAAAAGGACGAAGGAAAAGCTGGTGCATGTCCTTTCCCTGTGTGGTCAGGAAGTTGGGCTGAGCAAAAACCCTTCAGTAAGTAGCCTTGTGTTGACCAGTTTTCTGTTTCATTGTGTCCTAAGCTTTGACAGTGAAGAGCTGTGTTTCTCAGAGTTGCTGACCAGATTTGCATAGGTTTGAAGCCACTGCTGTCACTATCCTTTGTTCTGGCCCAGGCTGTGTTTCTCAGCATATGGATCACGGAGTGGATGGCCCTTTCACTTGGAGAAGATTCTCTTCAGGAGCTATGTGTGGTTTTCCTGTGAGAATCTCTGATGCTGTAGTTTTTACTTATGCCATCTCAGTGGGTAGAGAGTAACAACCTCTGTATTAACAATCCAGAGGCTTTATAAAGTAAAAAACTATACTACAGAAATAAAATGGGAGGGGAAAGGGTGTGTAAAGGGTGTGTGTGTCTGATTTTTCCATTAGACACTAGTTCTGATCTTACTCTGTAAAAATTAGTGTTATCTGGTGCCAGGAAAAGGTGATTGATCACCCAGGGTGGGAAGCTCTTAAAATATTTATTAAATATTTTCTACAGAAAAAATTTGAATGTTTTTGAACATGCTATATGTCACTTGAATAATGGAGAACAGGTCCTTTGTTTCTGCAAGACAGGAACTCTTTAATTTGTGCACCTAAATTGCAGATACAAGTATACTCAGTAGGAAAGAAAAAACTAAAGCTCGTTGTATTTTCTAATCTTGACGTATTTTTTAACAACTTGTTAACTGGAGGGGGTTTTTTTTAATGAACTTATTGTATCATCCCCTTGACAGTATTTTCTCTGCTAAGTTCTCTGAATTTTGTTCCTATATATGTCTACAAACATCCAGGCAACATCAATCTGCAGCCTTTAGGAGGTAGCTGTAATATTCTTGGATGTGTTCCCACAGTATGAAGTTGTTTCTTTGTACAAGTTTAATCTGAAGGCACCTGTCCAACATAAATAATAAAGAGTGTTCTAAAAATACTCAGTGAAGGAATTAGGTGTGTACTGGAAATGCAGTCTACTGAATAACCAATTACAGCTTTTAGGAAGAAACAACCAGAGGGAACAGTTTGTAACAAAAGAAATCCTTTGAATTGTAGGTGATTTTTTCTTCCTGTGGTGATTTGGATCTGATTGAGCACCAGACGAGCTTGGTCTCTTCAGAAGACGGAACAAGGGAGCAGGAGAACATGGATGATTCAAACAGTGAACAGCAATTCAGAGTCTTTAGGGACTTTGATTTCCTAGATGTTGAGCTGGAAGATGGGGAGGTACAGTATATTTTCTCTGAAACAGCTTTTTTATTAAAACACTTTTATACTCCTTCTGCTAAGCACTTCTCTTCTTGTAACATAAAACTTTAACTGTGTAGCTATAAACGTACTTTTAAGTTCAGATTATTTATGATCTTCACTTAGTGTTTATTTCAGTAGCGTAACAGTAAAAAGACTACCACACCCTTCCTTTCTGAATCTGCTTTAGGAAACACTGCAAAACTGGTAGAGGAAAATAAAGCCTCTATTCTAGTACCTTTTTGGTGAACTTACTTTTAAGTGAACTTGTTTTAAATACAATTTGTCTAGATTTAAATTGTTAAGAAAACAGATATATTTGCTGGTTAAAAACGTATAAAATGAAATTGTTCCAAATCTGTTGGTTCCTAAGGAACCCTCTGAAACATTAATTCAGGCCTTCAGGCTGCTGTTATTCCTGCAACTGCCGATGAAATCACTTAGAGATGTACCTTCCACTCTGCTGAGGTGTCTGTGATTTCATCATTTCATGCAGGAGCTAAACAAAATCCTGAGCACCCAGATCAAGTCTTGACAGGTGAAGGCTGTCAGCTCACCTTGAGCTGGAACTGCTGAAGGGAAAAACTGATAAATTTTTGGGGGCTACACCCTTTAACCTTGCTAAATATCAAACTTGGGGTATTTCTTTCTATTTGATCAGGAAAGACCAAAAATTAATATCTGTTGCTAAACAAGTCTAACAATTTTGTTGCTATTTCAAAGTTCAGAAATTATTAGTTTTTTTTGAAGGACTTAAGACTCGGATGTCTTAATTGTGGACTTGTTTTTAACATGAATTCTCTCAATCATCACTCTTAGCCCTGAGAAGAACATGTGTACAGGAAGAAATATTCATTTTTCTACCTATTTGTATTACAGTAGGAAAATAATTTAAAGGTAAACAGAACACTCAGATGTGAACTCATGTCCATGGGATTTTTTTTTTTCCAATGAGGAGGAAGGATGAAGGAATGGGGAAAAAAAATGTCCCAAAGTCCTTATAATTCCAAGGTAGGAATTTCTGTATCAGAATCAGTAGTCTTGGCTCACAGATGCCCATGACTTTGCTAAGGAGAGAAAAAAAAAACCACACACACACAAAAAAAAAAAACCCAACCAAATAAAAAAAAAAGGAAAACCAAAACAAAGCTGAAAGGGTAGTTGGCAGCAATGGTTGAAGATACATTAGACAAATATTGAAGGAGCTTCAAGGTTCCAAACAAGGATGAATGATAAAACAATAATGCTATGTTGTCTGGCAGAAATACACTGGCTGCAGTAATTTCTGTGTCTAAAAAGCTTTCGAGATATTACAAGGATGTAGGACTGCAAGTTTGACTGAAGATCACTTGATAATTTTTTTCCACTGAAATTAAGGAATTTCTTCTTTCTCTTCACCAGTTAAAATTATATAGAGAGTATAAATAATTACTTTTAAAATAAATTTCCTTTCATGGCCTGTGACTTTGCAAAAGATTTTTTTTTTACACATGTGGCCAGCTTCAAGACTGAGGCCTAAATTAATTGATATCTTTATAGCCTTAAGTTGGTCATGAAACAGATACCAAGCTTCTCTAGTTTTATGTGAAGCAAAATTAGAAATGTTGAGTTTCACTTAGTGGTTTTTTAATTGCCATGGATTACATTCCAAAGTTTAGTTCAGATTTGGCTTACTACTGTTTTAAAAATAAACTTAGACCTAGTGTAAAAGGCTGCTTCTCTAATGACTGAGTTGAAACTGTAACATTTACATCATATCTGAATGTGGTATATTCATAAAAATGAAAAAACAGTGTTAGATTTTAACAGGCTAGTGTTGCTTGGATCATCCCTGGACCACAAGGTATACTTGTTTGAAATTTCCTAAAGATGTGAACGCAAGAAATAGTTCTTTTCAGACTTAAAAAGTAGAGTTGAAGTTTCTGTGATAATATTTGTTAAAATTGTAGGCAAATGTTTGTCTGTGATGTCTTTGATGCAGTGATTTTTCATAGATTCTTTCTATTTGTTTTTCTATCTGTTATATCTGCTACCCAGGAACTTCAGGTAAGAATGCTACTTGAACTCAGATGTGCCAGCATATGTTTTGCCTTCTTGCAAATTTATATTGTAGAATAACATCATAGTTTTGCTGTTGCCTCCCCCTTCAGTGTGTGTGTAGGTGAGTGTGTGTGTGCTTGCATTTCTGACAGGTGCTTCATTTTTTGCCTTGTATTAGAAATACTTTGGAGGTCATTTTCAAACATTCTGCTTCATTTTAAGTTTGGTTTTGACATGTTCAACAGTCTTCACAAATTTTCAAAGATCTTAATTCTAGTATCAGTGTTTTTCAAACTGAGCCCTTTCTCCTCGTGATATCTTTGTGCATGATTAATGTGTAGAAACTTGATTATCTATAGAGCTTGGGCCATTTGTTATTAGGAGCTAATTATATCTAATTTCTACCTTTTCTGTTGTGACACATTGTGTCCTGTTAGCATCTTCTAAAGCTGGTTTCTGAGACCTCTTAAGACAGTTTGCATTATTGCTATCCGACTCAATTTAATTGAATAAATAAATTATTTTTTCTGCAGCCTAGCTTAATGCAGCTGTATGGTCCTACCAGCTTTGCTGGATCATTTACTCTGTGAGGAAAACTGAAAAGACACATCAGTCATTGCCAGTGTGGGACCAATTTTAAGTTTGTCAATGCATAGAGAGAACTGAAATGATAGAGGATTTAATGAGTTGTACAAATAATACAGAAATCAGCAACCACAGAATTTTGCATATCTGTTTCTGATAGTTTGTATATCAGTTATTATGCAAACACAACCCCCAAAAATCTTTGTCTCCAAATGCCTGTGCTAGAAGAGATACATCCATGTGGAAATAGTGCCTTGCTATGTAGTTCCACAAGGCTTCTGCCTATGCCCTACAAGATTTGAGTGTTTCCATTAACTTTGCCTACTTTGTCAACACAGTAAGGATGAAAACTTGTGTGAAAGAGGTTTTGCACGATTCTTACTGCCTCTGTGGAGGAACTTTACTGCTCTCCCCCACATAGGACTACTTTCCCTTCTGCCTCTCCTTTCCCATGGGCTGATGTAAAGTTTGAAGTAGCTGCAAGGGCACATCTGCTCCTTTACCAGAGGGGGGTGACTGTAGGAAGTTCTGTGTGGTACCTGCTCCCTGCTGGCCAGACACACTTAGAATGTGACTGTTTTCCTCTGACTTGTTTACCACTGGTGACTTTTCAGATGGGAGGTGGCTTTGCTCTTGCTGTAGAGAAAAATGAACAGCCTCTCAAATACATCTTTGCTCTTTCTTGTTAACTGTGGAGGAAAGATTGCGAAATCAACTACAAAAACAACTCCATCTTCATAGACATGTGCTGACCTCTTGTTTAAATTCAGGATGGTTCTGGGTGCCCCTGTAGCAAACTTACACTAATCCAAATGCTATGGGTATTTGAGTTAAAGTGTTTCATCTCTTTCACCCTTTTCCCTCACTTTTAATTCACTACCCCTTCTAACTGCATGACCTGGAAGTGTCCCTTTTATTTTTCTTCTTTTTGCTGGCTTCCTTCTTTAAGGCATTGCAGAATAAAACTGCAACAGGAAATATTCCCATAGACATGGGCTGCTATATTTACTGATGGCTTTACTAGGCATCAAGAGGATAAGGGTGGGATGGCAGTCATCTTTGCTTGCTTGCTTATTTATGTCATTTTGTCATTTGTTAGTTCAGTAATAGATGTGTTTGTGGAGGATGTCTAATTGCTGCATGTGTCCTCCAGCCTTTGAGGGGGAGGATGGACAACCAAAGAATTTGTTAAAATAAATAACTTGGAACTGAACAGTCATTTTTATGATTTAAAGAGGCCTGACTTCTTAATTCAGATGTGTTCTGTTCTCAGGGTTCTTCCAATAATGTGTCAGGCTTCATAATGATTTTATCTTAATTTTCTCTTCATTGTAGTGCATTCCTTAGTTTTAAATGTTCTTGTGAATTGCAAGGGTTGTCTTTTTCCTTAAAAATATTTGTTTCTATTTTCACCATATTTGTTCATGAAACGGTGAGCTTAAAGTCATGAAACTGAACTTTCCCTCCTGTTCAAATTCCACAGTCCATTGCATTAAATGGTAATGATGCAAAATAAGATCAATTTGTGCAAGAGTGTTAAAGTTAAGGTAACAATCAACAGATTGGAATTTAATTCATTGCACATTATGCAGTTTGGTCCCCATTCAGTAAATGTCTGAGTAGTCCCAAAAGGGCATCACTCAAGAGTTTAAAATCACAACTCTGCTTAAGGGGCCTTACTGAACTGAGACCTTTTTCTCAATGACTGCACTGATCATAATTTTGATCCATATAAACCCAGGAAATAATCATAATCAGTTATTTGATAATGATATTATTTTTTGGCAGAACTATATAATTTTTTTCTAATTAATATTTAAGTATCACTGTCAGCTTGAATTTCCACCAATTGACTTGCTTGTTTAAGAGCATTGCAACTTACAGAGTCTTGTTTAAAACAGGCAGCCCTGAACCTTAAAAGGAAACATTTTTCTCTATAAATTTCCTTCCCGTGTTGATGCAGAATTGAGGGCTTTCACCTAGGTAAAGTACCCAAAACTGCATCTGAATACTTCTGGGGAAGCCTTTCTTGCTGTGTAAGGCCTCTGGAGGTCCATGGCAGGAGCAGTTGAGGATCTGGTCCTGCATTTGTCAGAGAGGAGCCTGGCTAGACTTAGGAAGGGAGCAAGAGATTATTGCAATCAGGGAAAAGGCATACAGTCCACTGGAAAATATACAGTAAATAAATACAGTAAATAAATGGAAAAGGGGTGGAAAACTAATTGTCATTTTTATACATGAAATAAATCAAGTGATCTTTTTATCAGTTCAGCAGCCTAACCATTAAGCAAATGGTTACATGATTTGCTTAATGCACTCAGCTTTATGTAACTGTGTGTGGGATCAGAACTGGAAGTCTGATAAATATAAAATGTTTGGTCCATTTGACTGTGTCCTTTTTAAAATGTGAGATCACAGGCAATGCTTATCAGGCTGCTCCCAAAATATAGTTTCAAATAATTCAAGTAGATTCAAAAATAAGCAATATGGGCCTAGAATAAAAGTTTAAAAGCTGTGCTGCTTAAGGAGTTACATTTTATGTGTAAAGCAAGGGTTTGTTCAAATCTACTCACCATTACGGTTATATAAATAAAGCTTAGAATCTAAAATCTTTAACATAAGTTTGGCAATTGAACCATTAAAATTGCTTTCAAACTTTTCCTTTGCATATCACTGCTCTACTGGCATCGAGAAGTGTGTATATGTGGACTTACCAAAACAAATTCCTAAATTAGCAAATGCATGAAAAATACCTAATACTGAAAGGACTGAATGTTCATTTAACTGCCATTTCCATGCTTCTGCTCTTATCTCCAGGTGAACAAGCAAGATAATGCTTATTTCCAGATTTTACTATATTTTTATATTAAAATATTTCTGGAGCTAACTTTAGCATATGATTATTTTTACATCAAGCAAGCTGACCCTGTGTCTGATTTCAGGGTGAGAGCATGGACAACTTCAACTGGGGAGTGCGCAGACGGTCCCTGGACAGCCTGGACAAGTGTGACATGCAGCTGATGGAAGAGAACCAGCTCTCAGGGAGCACACCCAGCCTGAACAAAATGAACCATGAGGACTCAGATGAGTCATCAGAGGAGGAGGACCTGACCACCAGCCAAATCTTGGAGAACTCAGACCTAGTAAGTTGCGAACTTGAAACTCAGGAAAAGATAGGGTGGTGGGTTTAAATAAGCTGGGCTTTTAGTTTCCTCTGCCCAGGTGCAATCTAATGAGCTGAAAGTGGTGGGTACATTTCCCTTATTTGCACAGGTAAACAGGAATTTTAATGCAGAGTTTGAAACATAGGAATCATCAGATCTTATTCTTTGCCTTTTTTTACTATGGGAAAATTTTTGACAATTGACCAATAGTAAATATTTCTGATGTATTTAATGCTTAAAGAAATAGAACAAGACTCCAGGTTGGTAAATGGTTTCAGATTTTCATTGTTCACTTCTGTGATGCTTTTAATAAAAATTTTATGACAGAAATATTGAAAGGGTTGTATCTATGTACAAACCAAGAGAGCAACTGTCACTGCACTGTAAGACACTCTCTGCTTTGCATGTTCATGAAAACAGCGTGTGGTAGGGTAGCTGTATACTCAGTTCTTTTGTGGTTTTGTTGTCGTTTAAACAGATTATAAATCTTTCGCCATCTGAGGATGCAAATCATATTGACTCACTTTCTACATCATGTGACACAACCTCAGCAGACCCTCATCATTTTAACATGGGAACATCCAGCTTTGATGTGTCTTTGCCTAGTATGAATAATCTCCAGGTGTCTGAAGGACCCAAGGTGAATACATTTTTTCTTTCTTTTCCAGCTGAACTGTATTTTATGTAACATTGTTACAATTTCCTTTGCTTACACTTCATAAAGAGTTTGAGCTGTGAAATCAAGTACATTCTGGCTTCCTCTGTCTAGTGGCATAGTACAATACTTTCATGCACTACTTCACTTGCTACCATTTCCTTTCTACTTAAACTTTCTTCATGAAGAGATTTTATATATTGGTTCTTAAGTATGTTGCACTACATGTGCACCAAAATAGTACAAGCTTGTCAGAAGACAAGTTCATGAACTGGCTACCAGTTACAACTCCAAGGCAATATTCTTTTGTTCTTCATGCTGAATTAAAGAACGATATGCCAGCTCATGTGGTGGGTGTATTCATGTATTCTCTGGAATATTTTTGTATGTGGGGACCTATTGTACAGTTGTGTGCCCTGGATTCAGTGCTTGCCTTTTGGCAGACACGCAGAAATTTTAAATCCATGACCACAATATTAAACCATCCTGGGGGTGGAGAAGCAGGATTTGCAAGGATACAACAAGCATATTCAGCAGATTGTATTTCAGAGAACTGTATCAGAAGAAGAAGACAAAGCAAGGTTGGTAAATCATTATCAGTGTGGGGATGGTTTCTTTAATTTTCTATTCAACGGTACTTGCTCTTGGGAGATGAGATGAGCCTACTCCTTTCAGTGTCTCTCCAGAAATACAATCTGGTTTTGTGGGGGGGTGTGTGAATTAGTGGCTTGATGATACTGTTGGCTTCTGTCAGTAAAGCCTCTCTGCCATGTCTAAGTTGAGTGACTTCTGCAGAAAGATCAGTGTATGAGACTGGGGCAGAGGAAGAATATATCTCCTGTAATCATTGGCTTTCCTTCTTGCACTTGCCCCCTCCAAATGCAGCCACACAAAAAATGGATACTGCTAGCACTGCATGTTTCAGAAGGAATGGAAACTTCTATAAAAGAGGTCATAGAAAAGGAGGTTAGAACTGTGCTGAATATCGAACAAATTGTTTGTGTCAGAAACCGCTGCAGTAGGGAGAAAGGATGGGAGGAGGGAAGTGTTTGTAAGGATAGGAAAGGAGGAGAACCTCTCCAGACAGTGGCTGTGGAGAAGGTAAACTCATTATCATTTGTCAAAACAACTGTTGGTAGACAAGTAACCACATAACAACCATAAACAGCAGAAGTTGGCAGAATTTCAGTTCAGGAAGCAGCAGTCAGGACAGACACATTTGCAGGTGGGAGCTGCAGCTGATCTCATGCATCCAGCTGCAGCAGCTGTTGGTGTGTACTGAAAGAGAGAACTGAAAATCACAGCTTAGGAGTTCAGTGTATGTCTGTGGGTTTGGAATCTTTACTTTCAAAATGTCTTTAATGTCCCACATGCCAATATTAATCAAAAATTAAAAGCTTTGGAATAAGTAGTGAAGAATGTAAAATCAGAGCAATTTATTGTGGAATTGACAGGCAAATTCAGCTAGTCCTGGTAGAGATTTGATATTGGTGTAAAATATGCCCAGGTTACAGCTGTCACAAAGATGATTGAATTGGTCAGCACAGAATGCCCTATTGGTGGGGTTTTTGCCTCAAAGGTATTTTCTCCTAGTGTGCATACTTCTGTATTTTTACTCAAAATAATTTGGAGTCAATGTAAAGAAGTTATCCAGTTTTTAGTCAGAAAACTTGAAACTTACACCTAAATAATTTTTACTTAATTTCATAACACAAAATCTGAGCTCTTTACTGTTTCTCTTTTCCTCTGAATTCTTCTTTTCAGAGAGCTGATGAGGTGTCATCAGTGCAAAGGAATTTCTTTTTTACTTCTTCAGCGATATACAAAATATTTAGTTGTTGTATCATAAGCAAAACCAAAAATATCTCAACCTTTAAATAGATACAGCAATTGAGAAAAAAAAGACTGATTATGTAGCATCTTCCGAGATGTTTCAATGCCAAAATCCACATATTATTGTTAATAGCACTTAATTAATTAAACTTTTTTTCTATTAAAGATAGTGGGATAATTCTGTGAGGGTTACAAAAATTCACATGATGCTATATTATGTATTTTTCCAGTTACCTAAACTCACATATTTCTGGAAGTGTACTACAATCCTCCATTTATATCCAAAGTTCACTTTTCTATTTTGCTTTTGGGGCACAATTTTAGACTCCAGTGAATGGGAGGTATTTGCTTCCTCTTCCTTCCTCCCTTGCTCTATCCCATCAAAATGTGTTTTCCTCCTACAGACTCTGTCATTGCAGTGAAGAAAATGCAGTGGTTCTTTCAAGCTAATATTTAATATATGAAACTGGTTACTACTAATTACTTCTTGAATAAGTATGAAATATTTACACTTTTTACCAGGTGCTTTGGTTCCTACTCTGACAATTCAGCCATATAGCTTGCATTTCTCTTTTCATGATGGTTCAGGCTCTGATTCTTTTCATTCACCCCCAACTCAGGAGTATTCCTACCTCTTTTGCTTAGAAAACAAAACAAACTAAAAGATTATTCTACTTAATTTCTGATCCTGTCCCCTCTGCTACAAGTCTTGTTTAATTTTTCCAAATACAAATCCCCATAATTAATCTGTTGGATCCAAGCAGACTTGATAAACTGCAGAGGGCCACTTTTCTCATTTAATTCCATTTGCCACAGATTTCCCTCCCTGTTCATTCCCAACACGTGTATGTGCATGCACATGGGCATATGTACACAAAGGTTTGAGCAACCCACTGCAGTCATCCCTACAGGAAGTGCTTTGGATGCTGTGGATGAGGCAGACAAAAGCCAAAAGATTAAAGCTGAAACAAAACTTGTTCAGACTAAAAATGCAAGAGAAGTTGGAACGTTTCAAAAAGAAACCATGACCTTTAGGTGCTGATAGATGAAAAAGGAAGAAAACTTAGCATAATCCTTTAAATGGCCTGTTAGAATGCTTGGATTCCTCTTGAATGTAAATGACGTGCTAAAATTAATTCCCAGTTCTAAACATGCAGAGAGTCTTCCAGACAGTAATTGTTTCCAATATATTCTGAGAGGCTTTAGTACAGTCTTGGACACTATAAAGTGTTAAGAGACAAAGGACAGACTGACAGTAACAACAACCCTATTGTTTTTTCTGAAAAATTACTTCCTTGCTATGTTGCCACATACATCGGAATCTGACATTCTTTGCTAGACAAGTTGAAAAAATGCCTTAAAACTAATATTTATCCAAGACAGAAAGTTGAGCAAATACAGTATTTTTGAAGAAGTGTAAGTTGATTCATGTCATTTATAACCTGTGGCTTTATATCTGTGCAGTTTAACATGTTGTCAGCTGGGCTTTTTTGTTAAATGCTTTCTATTTATTAGAGGAATTAACTTACTAATTTGCTGTTTTCTAACACATCATCCTTCACTCCCCTAGGCTGAAGCTGTACCTGAAGAGCAAGATATAGCAGTCCATGAGGATGAGCTTTCAGGGTCTACAAATGAACTCCCTGGAGCATTTGAATGCAGTGATAGCCTTAGTCTGGATATGACAGAAACTGAAGAGAAAGCTGACAGGCTGGAACAATTTGCTCTTGCTAGGTACTTTGATGCACTATTATTCACACAAGTTCTTTTACAATGTACAGTAAAATTATTTCAGGGTGGTAGTATGGATGGATGTTTTAGCCACAGGAGTTATAAAATTCTCATGAGTTTGGAGCAATTAGAAGACAATGCCCTAATTACCTGTATATTGACCCACAACTGAAAAAAAAAGCAAAAATAACCCAAGCTTTTCATTCTAGGAAAAATGAGATACAATATTAACGCACATCTATGCAGCTAGGAATTATGTATATAATATGCTTAATAAAATAAAAAGGAGGATTTTAAAAGATTTGCAGATATTACTTAGGTACCTGTTCAACAGATCAGATGTGTATTCCTCCTTCTGCTTTCTCATGAAAGAAAGTCTCAGTATTGTTAAAAATCCCAGCTATATGCTCGTAATGCTGCTTGTGAGTGTGGCTGGACCCCAGTATATGTTATAAAAAGGCTTTAAGATATTTTTACATGCCATGTGGAGCTCTTTCAGATTTTGGATGACTGAGTTAGACTGCAGTTAGCCTGGGGAGGGGGAGAGAGAGAGAGAGCTTTATTCTCCTGTGAAGTTTCAGCCTTCTTCTGTGAAATGATGGTACAAGAAAACAATTCTTCCTCTGGGATGGAGGAAGATGGATGATAACGGCCTGAAGATAGGGAATCTGATTTGGAGGCTTTTCTCATTGTAGCCAACATCTTGTCAACCTTCAAAAGTAATTTGAAAATTCATGAATATTTTTAGAAAGGTGCTGTAATTGGTCCTGTGATTTTATCTCTCTGGTATAGCATATTTTCTCTGCCACCTTCTTGGTATTCTCCTTTCACCACCTTTTTCTGTTTCCTCCTTCAGTTTTGGAGATGTTGATCGAAATGCCTCCCCTCCTCCCTCACCCTTTTTTTCCGCCATCCTCGCTGCATTTCAGCCAGCAGCATGCGATGATGCAGAAGAAGCCTGGCGCAGTCATATCAACCAGCTCATGTGTGACTCTGATGGCTCCTGTGCAGTTTATACATTTCATGTGTTCTCTTCCCTGTTTAAGGTGAGAAAATAAGTTTAAGAAGCAAAATCATAATTTTTGTGTGTGGCAATTAGTGTCTCTTGACAGCAGCCCCAGTAATGAACTACTAGATATATAACCCTTGTCATTTTGCATACTGCAGAATTACTGCTGTACTACATTTTCATTTTCAGCATTGTCTTCTGTGACCAGTTTTGTCATGAAAATACTATGTATCTCATACTTGCAGGTTTGGAGGTCGTGTTGCAAAATTCAGATCCACTTTATAGAGTGTTTTCTTCCGTACTTTACAAACAGACTGCAGGAACAGTAACTGCAAGAGACAAGGAAATAACCTGTTTAATATTAAACTGTAGTTAATCTGTTCTTTTTATCTCAAACTCTTGAAATCTGAGCATGTCCATGTAAATACCAGCATAATTCAATGGCTTGTACTTACTCATCTGAATAGAAATACCCAGCTGCCATCATGTAACATAAATTCCAGAGACTGAAATCTAGAAATGTGTTTCTCCTTTCTAAAACTGTGTGCTTGCAAAGATAAGAATCTTGCAAAAAGATAAGAAAAGAGAGAGTCAAAGGTACAAGTTGTTCTAAGAAATGATTGCCTGGTGTTACCTGTAATTAGTTTTAAAGCCTTTTTTAATTGTTTCTCCTGCAGCTGCAGGATGTTTAGCATGCTCCAGCAGAAACAGCTCCAGTGAAAGCAGTAGCCAGGTAACTTTCTGCAGAGTTGAAGTCCCTGTGATCTCAGACTACACAATGTTTTATTATCAAGGGGTACCCTGCTAATAAATACACAGTTTCAAGATCTTTTCATACATCTAAGACTAACCTGATATGAAAGAAGCAATTTATAGTAAGAATCTCTTCAACATGTTTCCTCTGTGCTCCACTGGAGTTGAATGTCTTATCTACCTCCACATTGTCCTCCTTTAAACATTATGCCACTCTAAATATGGATGTCTTATAGGCATTTTTTTAAACACTGATAAACATTTGGAAGAAAAAAAAAAAAAAAAAACACAAAACCCAATGCTGACTTGAGTGTTAACCCTGTGTTTATTCATGGTGCCAGCTTTTCTGTCTTAACCTCAGTCCTAGAGGTTAACAGCCCTGTCTGAGTGTTTAGAGACTTACTTGTCCTTGATCCTCCTCTTTGAAGAGGTGAAAAGGAACAGGTGCCACGATTCTGAAGATTAAATACATAATGCAGTGTAATGAAAGACCTAAACATTACTTGTAAAATACCTGTTTGACTCCAAATCCCAGTAATGCACATGCTTCATTTGCTGTTGTGCATGCCCTACATTCAGAAGATACCCTACTCATTTTCTTCAGTTGATACTGAAGGAGAAAGAAAAAGGTGTTAATAATATCAACAAGTCACAATTTTTAGCTGGAGTCACTGCCATATTTTTAGTGTATAAAAATAACTTTGTTCTTCTTTTCAGTGTTAAAACATAGGAGTATTATTTCCCCTTATCTTTTTTGTAAGATCCCAGCTTGTCTGGAATTGTATTTTGTTTGCACTATTAAACTTCAGTACTCATCTGCCAACTTTGACTTTTGACCCTCATTAACAGGAAATTTCAAAAACAAGTCCTGTATGTGCTAAGCTTGCAATGCAAAGTACTGCCAAAATACTTGACTGTGAAACAAAATCCTTGTTTGGAGGAGCTTGTCAACTAAATACTTGCTGAAGTGAAAGAAATGCATTTTCCAGGGCACCTACATTTCAGTCCTGTGTCAAGTTAAAGGTATCTTGGATGTTTGCCCACAACACACTAAACTTGTTTAAAATTCCTGACATTATTGAAGTACTTTTCCTGTAAACGAGTCAGAAGTCAGAGATCTCTGGATTATCTTTACTGCTGCCTCTTTGTATTCCCTCAAATTAAATGTCTTTCAGCAGACCAGACAGCTGCAAGACAAGCAGATTTCAGATCTAGCAAGTACCTTCCACAATCAAGCCCTTTTGTTATGTAAAGTCCTCTTCCCAGGAGAGGAAATCTGAGGTTAAGAAAACTTTCTGAGAGTATTTTTTAATATTTACATGGACACAAAGAACAGTGACTATATGCAATATACATTTATTCACAATATGCTGACAGCTGATATTACTGTGCACAGTAATCCCATTTCATTTAATATATGCTGCATTCAGGCCTTGCTTGATAGATTTCAGCCCCTGTAGTCTGCACCCAGAAGGACACAGCTGAGATGAGAATTTATTATAGAACTGTTAGTCCATGTAATCACAAAATAAATATATTTAGTGTGAAGTATTATACATAGCAAAGTACAATCTCTCACTGTTTCACTCTTAATAATTTAAAACACTCTTCAAGACCATTATCATCTTAGCTATAGATTGATTGTTGCTTTTATGAATAGCTGAAAAGGAAAGGAGTAGAAGAAGAACATCTGTTACTTTTTCTATAATCTGTCTCCTTCACTGTCTCAGATTTACAAACTCAGTTGTTGTTCCCCAGGAGGGCATTGCAGCAACTAAACAGGTTACCCAAAGCCTTGAGGAAGCTCTGACCTTGGAAATTTTAAGACTCAGCTAATTAAAAGCAAGTCTGACACGATCTGGGGTCAGCAATAGTTCCACTTGGAGTTTAAGGTTGTATCAGATGCTCTCCAGGGGTCCTTTTCAACCAATGTGTCTTGGATTCTCTTTCATAATCTGTTGTTTTAAATTTTCTTCCACTTCTTTGTTCTCAGCTAGGTCTTTTCTGTTGTTTAAGATCAAATGTAGATCTCTTTGCTTTGCCAGGAGAGTTATTAGCAGCAGTTTCATGAAGACTTGGCTGAATCTATCTTTCCAGAAGACATCACAGTAGTAAATCTCCAGTTTTCACCAAGCCCTATGATTCAGATGATTCTCCTAGTTGCTTATAAAAATAGTAATTTATCTGGTTTGGTGGTAATTAGTGATTACCCTTGCCTCTAACAGACTGAGTGCAGCAGAGAATCTGTACCATGCTCTGAGTGAGGTGCTGCAGCACGTTGTTTCTGTGTTGGAGCAAGATGGTGGAAACAGTAGGGCCAGTATCAGTCTGCCTGGTCCTAACTGTTCTCAGATGGGCAGTTGAGATGCTTTCGAGAGAGATTCCCAAATGAGTAGTTATGAAATTGATTGGTACAGGAACTCCATCCATTTTATAAATCATTGGTAGTGTATAGCCTACAGTGTGTGGGCCGATTTAGCATTTAAAGAGAATCATTCCATCCAACAACTTCCATTATCAATAAAGTCTGAATTCAACTCACCTGATTTTAGGTGCTTAACTCCCATGCACCAGCACAGAAACAGTAACAGGCAATACTGTGTTTGTCATCCAGACTGGGATTTGGGAAGCGCTTCTCTCTAGTGAGGCATACTTATGGTACAGGTCCTAACCTACATTCCTACCAAAGAGAAACGCCTTTGGTAACTTGGAATAAATCATATAAAAATGTTGCACACATTTATTTTTAAAAATATTCCTCTGTTGCTCCTAACTGCTGAGCACTAGGCCTTAGTGAGATATATTTGGGCAGTGAAAATGGATGGGTATTTGTCAAAATCATTGTTTCAGCCAGTGCAAGTTTAATATATTCTTTTTATTCATTATTCACTTTATATATTAATAACTGAAAAGTACTAGAATGTTTCTGGAAGACTAGACTGGTTTAGGACTCAAAACATTAAAAAAATCTGCTGAGAAGAATAATTCCCGGATGCAGTGCAATATTTCTGGAATCTTCCCAAGCAGCAGTAAAGTTTTAGTAAGAAGGTTCTTCCCACAAGGGAAAACAAAAGGTTTTTTCTGATTTTTCCATGCTGCTGTTTGGCCTTAGTATGTCCATTATATTATGTGATTAGCCACTTGACAGGAATATTAGCAAAACAATGCCCGGAATGGGCAGAAAAAGTAATGTGCTGATCAGATCTGTTAACCCTGTAGAGACCAGAAAAAAAAGCTACCTGTGGCTAAAAGGCTTATAAAGATTGATTTGTCTTTACAGGAAAGAATGTCTTTCAGTAGTAGGTTATGATGAACTCTGTAATTAGTTTCACAGCTGCCCAGCTGTACACTGTCTCCAGCACAATAACTCTTATTCAGTATCCTAGAGCAGACATTCAGCTCTTCCCAGGGAGATGGTCTCTTTTGCACTTTGTTATTCAAAGAGAAACAACCATGCCATTTGTTTAGAAAGGAAAGGAGCTCATACTTGAGTAAATAATGTAATAAACTGTATTTTGCTTTACAGAATATTCAGAAAAGATTCTGCTTTCTAACCTGTGATGCAGCTAGTTACTTGGGAGACAACTTGAGAGGAATAGGCTCCAAGTTTGTGAGATCTTCTCAGATGTTAACATCATGTTCAGAATGTCCCACCCTCTTTGTAGATGCAGAAACAGTGAGTATATTCCTTTCAAAAGGCACATACTTCATTGCTGTGTGTTATTTTACTGGCTCTTTCACTTTTGAGCAACTCCTGAACAGATACGCCAAAAAGAAATTCTCCTCCTATCTTACATGTTTTATCTCTTCTTGGGAACCGTATTTCCATTCATTTTCTGTATTATTTTATTAAGTAAGTAGTGACAGATGGGCAGTATAAAATCATAGACTCATGGAATAGATATGATGTGTTGAACCTGTGTGCCAAACCCCAACATAAAACAGATGCCTGCTGGACCCAATTGGCTCCACAAATTTAAAAAAAGCAGCTATTTTTTTACATAGTTCAGCATGAAAGGTGGTAATATGTGCAATGATTTCGTTTGAGTCAATTGTGATACGAGGATGATGATGGCTGAAGAAGAGCCAGCTGTGCCCAGGTGGCCAAGAAGGCCAGTAGCATCCTGGCCTGTGTCAGCAATAGTGTGGCCAGCAGGAGCAGGGCAGTGATTGTGCCCCTGTACTCAGCACTGGTGAGGGCACACCTCAAATTCTGTGTTCAGTTCTGGGCCCCTCACTACAAGGAGGGCATTGAGGGGCTGGAGCATGTCCAGAGAAGGGAAATGGAGCTGGGGAAGGGTCTGGAGCACGAGTCTTCTGAGGAGCAGCTGAGGGAGCTGGGGGTGTTTAGCCTGGAGAAAATGAAAGCTCAGGGGAGACCTTATTGCTCCCTACAACTATCTGAAAGGAGGGTGTAGCCAGGGTGGTGGGCAGCCTTTTCTCCCTGACAGCCAGCGACCAGGTAAGAGGGAACAGCATCAGGTTGTGCCAGAGGAGGTTCAGATTAGATATTAGGAAAAGTTTCTTCACTGAAACAGTGTTAAGTTTTGGAACAGGATGCCCAGGGAAGCAGTAGAGTCACTGTCCCTGGAAGCATTTGAAAGTGCCACATCACCAAGATGATGTGGCACTTTGTGATACGGTATAGTGGGCATGATGGTATTTGTCAAAGGTTGGACTTGATCTTGGAAATCTTTTTCAACTTCAATTATTCTATAATTCTATAAAAAAATATATTAGGGAATTAATGAGATTGCCCTTCCCATTGTCTTCATTCTGGCTCATGTTTATCCAGCAACATGAGGACAGCGTGACATCCCACAGTGAAGTCTAGAGGTAGAAACTGGCCAAGTGTAGTCTTGAGCCCACTGCTGTGACCATGGAAGAGCTGTGCCTTACATCATCAGAGAGCTGTGGAGAGAAACTGATTAAGCTTTATGTACTGTTCCATTTTAGAGAGGTCCTCTGCTAAGTCATTAAACACAGAACATAGTTTCAATTCCACGTTATTATAGGTGCAACTTTTGCTGTTTCACTTTTCAGTATAATATCCTAGTTATGTAGATTTTTGCATAAATGTTAATATTTTTCAGTATTAGTATATGTAAATCTAGGTATTCTTTTGCAATATCTTTCCTATACTGTCTAGCAGTATTTCCATTCTTTTATAGTGACATTTACAGACCCTTTGATTTCATTTCTCCAGCTGCTCTCTTGTGGCCTTCTTGAAAAGCTGAAGTTCAGTGTTCTAGAGCTGCAGGAGTACCTGGACACATACAACAACAGGAAAGAGGCCACACTCTCGGTATGCTCAATTATGCTCTTGGTCTTGTCTGTATATTTAGGCTATGTCAGGAAACTGCACATCCACTCACATCTGTTTAAACTAACATTCAGTAGAAAAACAGGTTTCAGATACTGGATTTATTGAATGTTTCTTCCTGGATATATGAACCAGAACTAAAAAGTAGTTATTTTATCCTTTAATATTAGAAACAATAGTATCTTTAATATCCCTGGTCTCTCTCCTATTTATTCATTAATAATTTTCTTAATTCATGCCAGTGAAATGCTAATAGAAATCAAGACTACACTTTTTAAATTACAGTCATCATCTATGGTAATAAAAAGATGCAATTGGAAATTTTTATTTAAAAGATGTGCTATGAAACTAAAATACTGCTTCTCTTTCTTCGAATCAAAGCATAGATCTTACTAATATTTTCTTTAATTTCTTTCTGAAAACAGTGGCTTGCAAACTGCAAAGCAACATTTGCTGGGGGCTCACGAGATGGAGTTATAACTTGCCAGCCAGGGGACTCCGAAGAGAAGGTAATGACTGGCCAGTATTATTTCTCTCCTATAAAGTGACAAATGTGTGACGTGCCTTGTTCTTGAACCCACAAGAGCCTGCTCCACTTCCTCCTTGATTGTCTGCTGGGCTTGGGCATGACCCAGTTTTCACACTTTAGGCTTGAAGCTATTGTTGTTGCCTCAGTCCTGGCCACAGGAAATGGGAAGTATTCACAGGAGGTACTTCTGCTGTCCTACTCTAGACAAAGAAGCAGAGCTGACCCTAACCATGTGCTCTCCCTTTTAGAAAGCCATTGCAGCAGCAGTTTTCCACAGTGTCTCTGAAAATCATTCCTGCTGTACTCTCCTTCCATGTTACTCCCATTTTATCTTCAGCTGTTACATTCTCCTTCTGCCCAGCAGCAAAAATTGCCTGGTTGAAATACGCTTAGGTCAGTAGTTACAAAACAATGACTGTAAATTGGCCAGCAAAATTATTTATGCTGTAGATAAGTATTTAGAGCTAAGGCAAAATATCTCTTTATCAATTTTTAACAAAAATTTCATATACACATGTACATGTATATTTATTTGTTGTTTATGTTTCTTTATTCCAGTTAAGGAATGGTATTTTCAGATATCAATACCATCAGCAGTTAATACTGTTATTTGATATATTAAGTATAGGAAACAGATGATATCTTGGTGATGTATAATGAGTTAAGGAATGTTATTTTGTTGGGCTGTTTCCTTTTGGAAGAAAGACGGTGGAGGGATGGGAAAAATAGGGGGCTGGACAGAATTAGCCAAAATTGGGAAGCTAGCAAACAGCATGTAGAAAAAAAGTGATGTTTCCTCTTCCCATGTATTTTGACTTATAAAAGATAATTGTTACATATTCAGAACACAGACTTGCCTGTTGTAACCATTTTTTCAAATACCTTGTTTTAATCTTAAGTTGGTTTCAGTTTGTCTGTCTTCTCCTCCAAGTCACTTTATTTTCTTCTGTCTTTATCTTAATCTCTCTTTCCTATCTCTATGTGTCTTCTTGTCTTTGAACTCCCTTGATCTTTGTTTTTATACGTCATTTTCCAAGAATCCCAAATCCATGCCACCCTTGCATTTGGGCTTCCTTGACCTTATTAGCAAATCTGATTTTCTAATAAATCCTCTGGCTGCAATCACAGGCAGTGGGAAAATTGTTCAATCTTCCCCCACTTAGCACTGGCACCCGCAAAAGTTAGGCACTTTCCAGTGCATTTAAAGGAGATACTGTCTCTTCTGTAATTGTGATGGTGTGCAAGGAAGTTACAAATGAGCTATTCTGAAGTCTAAAAAAAGTAGCACATATCTCTGCCTCTCCTGTGAGAAGGAGGTGGAGTATATGGCACTACTAGGATGTGTGTGGGCATTCGGTTCCCTGGGATGTACAAACACCCTGAACAGTGACTTCAGACTGTGGTGTTACATACCTTGCTGTAGACAGCCTAATTTATCCTCTTCATCTCTCTTTTGGAAATGCATAGAATGGGATGGAGAATGACACATCTTGCTGATCAACTGCATTGTTTCTTTTTTGAAAAAGTAAAAAAATTATGCTAATGAGAAGGAATAACCTGAACTCATATATGCTGGCCTAAACACATCTAAAAGTCAGTAGATGTCATGTTAGACCTGTGTAGATTTTTCTAACTAGGTGTTCTCTGTTTCTGAATTAAATGTGTGTTTTGTGAAGCCAGGGTTGGTATTTACACTCCTTATCAGACAGACTGAAAAGAAGGTTTCTTACTCCTTTTGGAGTCCCTGGTTTCTCCCCAACATTATTCATTCAGGCCAAAATGCATTATTCCTTGGAAGCTGACAGGATGAACAGGCATATTTCTTTTCTTCCCCTACTCATTCACCTCAATTGAAGCAGCTTTTCCCAAAGGAACAATCTGTTTATTCAATGAAAGTGCAATGGGAGGAAGAGGCCAGGAAAACTGAGGAAATGCAATTAGGAAGGGACAAGGAAAAATTACTGCTAGATTGGCAAGTATTTGTTTTCTTATCTTTCCTCTCCACTTCTCCCTCAACATGAAAGGCTAAAGAATCTAATAATTGTAGGGGGGAAAATGTCTGTCTTACAGTGATAGTCACAAGGGAACCTGCCTAAACTCTCAGCCTTGTTGAGGTTTAGTCTAGGGCCTGAAATCCAAATGAAAACTTCTGTCTGAAAAAAAAAAATTGTTTAGCCAAGCACAAAACCAGGCTACTCCTGAAAAAGGTTCAGAATTAGGAGAAAGAAGAAAAAGCAACAGCTTGCTCTACAGAAGGCAGAGATCTTAGATTCTTAGAATTCCTCACCTGGTAAAAAGCTTGAGGGGAAAACAGACCCTTTTACAGATGAGACAGATGTGAGACCAAATTCAGCCTTGTCACAAATGGTTGTGTCACAAACGCCTCCTGATGCTGGTAACTAATTTGGCACAGTTTCTCTAATCAGATCTTATTTCAAAATACTTGCACATGATTTGTTGACTATTGTTACTTTTACTGCAAATGGGCAAAGACAAAACTTGCTTATTCTGACATTAAAGAGGCTTGAAATAGAAGCTGTCTAGGTCAGTTGCTAGAGCTAGCAACTTTTCTGAAATTGGGTAAAAGCTTCTTGTCCCAGAATGTCTTTCCCCTGCCTTAGCATTGCAACAAATTACATGATTTGGACCTGTGTGATTGTAAGCTTTGATGCTACTTTGAGCAATAGAGTCTCAATGACATGGGAGGCAAGTTATAGACAAAAGATAACTGCACATGCCATTGTGTCCTTCTTTGATGCTGCATTTACTGGCTGTTTAAAGAATTGGGCAAATGAACATTTAGTATTTTCAGCTGCCAAAACCACTGATTGTGTAGTGTCTATCAACTAATCTAAAACACTTTCCTTACTCTAAGAATTAAGCCAGAAATTGAAAAGTGTGAAGGCTGTGATCATTCCACCTGGGTCCTTGCTGCTTCAGAAAAAAAAGAAATATCACTTCAGCCAGTAATTAATCTCTTTTCAACTTCCAAGGAATCTTTCATTTTACAGTGAAAGAGGGAGGAAGTTACACTCACGATATTGGAGAGCAATATGGAGCTGAGCATCAGTAGCTCAGGGAAATTTTGTATCCAGTGTATTTTCTTCCAGTGAAGAAGGAAGTTTTTCATGTAATGTGAAACCCCTTCCTCACCCCCTTTTTTTTTTTTTTTTGGCTTGCCCTGGTTTTGGAAGCAGTACAGAGGAGACAGTGTTTTCTGGCAAAAAAGACCATGGAATTCACTTATTTGCTGCTTCCGCCTCCCTCTTCCCCTCTTCTTTAAAGTAAATTCCATGGCAAATTATATATGGATTCCAGTATTTTTGAAAGTCTAAGTGAAGCTTGGTGGCATGCTAAACTTCAGAGTAGCTTAAGAGAGACAACAAGATTTGAAAAAACACAAGCCAGCACACCTGTGAGTGTACTGGAACACAGTGATCTGTCTGCTCTTGTCTTCTTCTTATCTTGAATTTAGCTTTATAAAGCTTCATTTATGTGAACTGCATGGAAGCCAAGCTATAAAGGGTTTTTTTTGAAGAGTACTAAATAGAAGAAGCAACTATTCAAGCAATGTTAAAGGAAAAAAAAATTAAGCATCACAAGACCTTAAAGCTTAGATTGTCATGGTTTTATAGAAAAGCAATGCAGGGTTTGGGGCAACACTTTTCATATATATATATCTTAATAGTAAGGCCAGTGTAAAGAAAACAGACTGAAATGCTCTGTTAGACTCATCAAAGTTAATATTATTTCACATTTCTGTATTTCTGCCTTTGTATTGGTGGGAAGGTAAATAATTTTAATAAGAATTCCATATGCTTATTAACACTGTGTGCATATGCACTGACATCAGGCTGTAACTGGGCAGATGTGGTTGTGGTTGTTACTAACAGCATTTACATGATGACTCTCTCCATGTAAAATGTAATGAGATTGTAATATTTATAAAATAAGAAAAGCTGCATTAAGTGAACACAGAGTGCAAATGTTAGTTCTTAGCAAAGAGGAACACTTCTGTTTCAAAGAGAGCATTTAGTCCCATAATCTTTGAAATGCTAATGCAAGTCAATTAGAATTTTTATTATTATTGGAACAGGACTTGCACTGACATTTTAATAGCTTCAGAATTATAAACCAGTGAATCATTAGTGGTGAGAGGAAGGAATACAAGGCTCGACTTGTGGCATTGCCATGTAGTTAAACAAAATTGGCATTTTCCACACTTTTTTTTTCTTTGTGATAGTCATAACTTGAAAGTTATATGCAAAACATTTCCATTGTAATGTGCCAAGTAATAAGCCCAGCAGCCATAAAACTTATCCTGCCAATTTTGTTAGATCTATTTGTAAAAAAAATAGAAGTATTTTTAAACAAGAAAATATTTAGAAATAGCAAAGTTCAGTTTTATTCATCACTTGAAAATAATTCCTAATTTTTTTGGTACTTTGCAATATGAGCTTTTCTTAATAAGAAAAAGACAAATTTAAATAAAAGTATTGTTTCAAGAGTTTTCTAACACTATTTCACTGTAAGTTCTTGAGCTGCTGGGTAGAATAAATCTAAGCTAATAAATCTGAAGATCTAACTGAGGATATTTAGACTGGAATTTATCATTAGAATTAAAGCTTGGTTTTATTAAGAATGCTGTGCATGTTGAATGTGATATTCCAACCAATTATCAGGTTGAGGCAAGCATTGCTAATACTGCTGATAAGTTATGCTGTTACAGATGGGCTGTGCTTCCTATTGCATGCATTACACTGACACTATACTTTCTTTCCTTTCCTTTTCTCCTGTGCCATGCTTGCTGTGTAGCAAATGGAATCTCTTGCAGTAAGTTGAAGTTCTTTGATATTTTTTGTCCATCTGTGGATGGACTAACACACCCCAATTCTACTGTTTTACTTCTAAGCATGTTTTCTTTTTTGTTATAATTTTCCTATACAATACGTGCTTCTAAATGTGGTGACTAAAATAATTTACTAACATGTGTTTTGTGAAATCAAAAAATACTGTGCCAAAATTTTGACACTTTCATATGCTGTTTCAAATGGTCATTTACATGCATTTTTACAAATCAAGTTTTTTGAATGGATGTAATATGCTGGGTCAGGAAACATTTTTTGTTATTTTAAAATTAATCATTTTCCATTTTTCCTAGTGAAAACTACAATTTATAGTTGGAAGTTATATTTCAAATGGGTTTTGTGCATGTGTTGATGAACAATTTCACCACTATTGGTTTCTAATACTTATTCAGGAAGGACAAAAATTGAGTTTCTTGATACAGTAACTAAATACTAAGTGAGTCAAACTACAACCATTACTTTGACCTTAGTTTGTTTTCATTCAGGTTAACAGCCACAAGGGTGAAACTGAATTATTGTTTATCAAGGATTGAAAAAAAAATCCAGTGTTTCAAGCTGTCATGAGATGGGGTTTTGAATGATGTGAGGCTTGTTTTCAATTATTAACTCCCTGACAGCTGCAACTATATTTGTATGTAACTGCTATGTAGTGATGCTAGGTCTCCAAAATTTGAATAAAGTGAATTTGATCCCAGCTAGGGAGCCTCAGGCTGTGTCCCTACTTGGGAGCTGAACAGGACCAAGGAAGAAGCGAGTGTCCCTGGGCTGGCACTTGCTCAGGTGAGCGATCAGCACCTTCCCTGGGCAGGCCACCAGCCAGCCCCTGACATGCCTGAGCAAGGCTTGAGAGAAGACAGAAGCCAAAGGCATCTCCAGGAGGCTGTATCTAAACAATCAGTCTTTATTTTGGGAAGAGAATCGCAGATTTGGCAGTGCGCTGTGCCCTTGGTTACAGAGGATGGCCCCTGGGCAGGCTTATTTCACTAGGAGTATTCCTCATGCCCTCCCTCTTTGTTCTGATAGGCTTTGTCCCTGTCCACAAGTCAGTTCTGCCCTAGCACATCTGCTCCCCACCACATATCTGCAGGGCCTTCTTTCTGCATTTGTGGGTCTTGGCTGTCATATCCAGTCTGGTGAGATCATAGAATGGTTTGAGTTGGAAAGCACCTTAAAGATCATATAGTTTCAACCCCATAGGCAGGGACAGCTTTCACTAGACCAGGCTGCTGAAAACCTCATCCAGCCTGGTCTTGAACACTACAGGGGTAGAGCATCCACAACTTCTCTAGACAACCTGTTCCAGTGCCTCCCTACCCTCCACATAAAGAAATTCTTCCTAACATCTAATCTAAATCTCACCTCTTTTTGCTTAAAGCTTGCCCCTTGTCCTACCATGATCTGCCTTTGTAAAAAGTTGCTCTCCATGTTTTTTATGTGCCCCTCTAAGTACTGGAAGGTTATTATAAGCCCTTCCTGGAGCCTTCTCTTCTCCAGGCTAAAGCCTCTCATCCTGTCTTCACAGGAGAGGTGCTCCTGATGCTGCCCAGGATGTGGTTTGCCTTCTGGGCTGTGAGCACACACTGCTAGGTCACATTCATCCAGGAGAACTCCACAGAGCTGCTCTCAATGAGTTCCTGTTCCAGTCTGTGCTCATGTCTGGGATTGCCTCAGCAAGCCCTTTGCACTTGGAGCTGTTGAACCTGATTTAGGTTCTCATGGTCCTGGATGGCATCCCATCCTTCTATGTCATCTGCAAACTTGCTGAAGGCCTTCTCCTTGCTGAAATTCCTCCTTTCCATTTGGGACAGGAGCACTTCAGTTCTGCCCTCCAGTAATAGACATTAAACATAATGACATAGATACAGATCCACAATGGCACAGAGCTCAGACCAGGCAAATTGACAGTGCTGAGCTCTGCTGCTCTGGTGGTGCTGAGGTGTAAGCAGCGCCATGTGCCTGGCCTTCAGCAGGACAAACTCTGCTAGGCTGACACCTTCTGGCTTGGCACTATCCTCCTGCTCCCACTTTCCTCCACAAACCCTCTTTGGAAGGAGGCTAGCTCTGCCTCATTTTGGCAGTGCCCTTGGCTGTTTGTTCTGATGGGTAGTTGGTGTCGACCTCACCCTGATGAAAAAAGATGAAATTTGCTTTTGACCTTAGCTCCTTTTGACCAGCCCCTGTGAGGCTGGTACAGAAATCTGGGGAAGTGGAACACTAAACTGTGGTTCTGATTTTGGCTAATTATTAAAAAATGTGGCACTTAAATGTTGAACCATAAGTAAATAAAACACTTCAGTCAAATTAACATTTATAATGTACTTAAAGTACTTTCTATTAGTGTTTGTGCTGACATTTGCACAGTCCCAAATTCAGTAAAGAGCTGCAGCATGTGCTAGTAACTAAGCATGTATGAAGTGCTTTAAAGAAGAAAACACGAATAGCTTCTTCTTTTCTGCCAATTTTGGCATGAAACTCTGCTGTAGTTCCTCCAAACAGATGGAAATATCACCGAGCCCACCCTTGGTCACGGTGTCTGTTACCGTAGGCAAATCAAATACGGTTGGAAGTCTGTAAGGCTTTCCTGCCAAAGGGTCACTACAAGGTCAGCACTTGCACTTGCAGGATTTTCACTTTTTATATAATTAGCTGAATATTAAATGTTCTTCCCTTCTTCACCGTGATTCAGCTGTGGAACTAGGAGATTGCCCTCCTGTTAGACACAAGAATAGCAGGAACTATAAGCATATTAACTTGACCTCTGTGGCAGCTGTGCCCATCACCCATTATTTCAATCTGTCTGAATCTTTTATGTCATGCTGCACTTTACGCTGGAAGAAACAAGTGAATATTAATAGAGGAGTATCTACTTACTCTGGGAGAATACTTCATAAAAGCCAAATACCCTCTTACAAATTAAACTCCATCCATCTGTTGTATAGTTTCTTTAAGATGGTGGAAAATCCATGAGAAGCGTTTTAACTTCCAGGGCTGGCATTTCCTCCTTCTCACTCCTAGATGAATTTATCACCTCTGTGTCTCTCTCCTCAGAGGAGCAGGCAGGAGCTTTGACCATCTTGGACTACTATTTCATGGCTTCTGTCTTAGATTTCCATCCCTTAGAAGAGGTCTTTGACCTTATCTGAAATTCCGGAGTTTCATGTTCTATGTGGGGAAGTCACTTCCCCTGTACTCTGTTTCTGCTTTCCAGCTGCAAACTGGAGACAGTGAAGCTAACCAAAACAGAATATTTTGAGGCTGATGCTGACATGTGCTACATGAGACCTAGCTGTCCTAATTTTATTTTCAATGTCAATATGACTTAGCTGCAGAAGAAAACTCATTACTTATTTTCTGAAATAGTATATGATCATACTTAAGTAAAATAATGTTTTTTAGAACAAACTATCTCAATGTGTTTTGTTAGTTATCAAAAATTATCTAAACTCACGAATATTTATTAATTATTTCTTCTCCTACAAATCTTTCCTTAGCAATTGGAACTCTGTCAGAGATTATATAAACTGCACTTCCAGCTGCTGTTGCTTTTTCAATCCTACTGTAAACTTATTGGACAAGTGCACGAAGTGAGTTCCATGCCAGAGGTATGTAACTACAGAGTCCTATACTGAAAATTCCACTTTATTTTCATGTTCTTATTTTTCCTTTCTCTGGACTTAACAACAAGGATTCCACTATCTCACACTGATTATGAATCTGCAGGCATACATAATCAACTAAATATCTTAATGTCCTGTATTTTTAATTCTGTAATGTTTAGAAACCTTTTTCTCTAAATATTTTGATAAGGCACACTCTCACTTTTGACCCAAACATCTTTTTGGTTTTAGATATATCTATGAATCTTACTTTAAAAAAATTTCACACAAACAGTACTGTTAGTAAAGTTTATTTTCAGCAGTTGCTTAAAATATGTAATACTTTGAAATATCTTTGAGGTGATCACTTTAAGCTGAATGATTATCATTTAATTTAGCATTCCATGTGTATTTTTCTCCTGGTAAGGAGTAATATGTATATATTTTAAACTATTGAGTAGAAGAACTTGTACTCTGCTCTGTAAAATAAAATTTGAAGCGATTACATGTATCTTATGACATATTCTAGTAGTTTATATATGGCCTATAAACAGAAATTGTTTTATCAGATGTGCTGTCAGAATAAAAAGAGTTTGAATATATATTGTATCTTAAGGATACAATAAATTGTATGTTGTGAAGGCTGGCTTACATTGTGACTGGGCTGTTCACTTTTAAGACAAGACAGGACAATAGGCATCTACTACTACTACTAGAGCAGTATAAGTTTTAAGAGTATTTTTGCTGAGTCCACAAGCTATTACTTGAAGGAAATTCCATTGTCAGTTCATGTGACAGTGGTTATTTTTAGCATGTAGGAGCATGAAAAAGTAGATCCTTGGAAATTATTAACTAAGTATTTATGAATCTTGTGCCATATTAACTTTTCAGCCTGAGAAAGGGTTATATATTTCTTGTCCATCTGTTAATCATGTCAGATGCTGCATGTGTTTTGTAAATAAATATCAACATCTTGCTAGGAGAAGTACATGCTTTCTTCAGTTCTTCTACTATGATGTGAAAAAAGTAGCAAGGGTGAAAAATAAAAGCTTGTTTAGTTATGCTCCTGCATTTTAGCAAGCCAAAACTACAGCATAATGTTAAAGGATGCACAAAGGTAAAAAAAACCCTGTAATTTGGTTTTTCTCTATATTGTACAGAGATCAAGAAATGTCCTTGTATTAAATTGGGGTCTTTTCCATAATGTGTACATCCAATGTAGTAGTAAGGACAAACTTGAAGTACCTACTCCATGTGGGGCTTTTGGAGAATGAAAATACCCATCTCTCATTTGTCTCCTTGGAACAGCTGTTAAATATGTCAAGAGAACTGAGTGAGCTGAAGAAAAATCTGAAGGATGCTACTGCTGCACTCGCAGCTGAGCCTCTGACAACAGAATCTGAGCCCACATTCAACTCTACTGAAGCAGCTATTCAGTCCATGCTGGAGTGTTTGAAAAACAATGAACTTGTTAAAGCCGTCAGACAAATAAGAGAATGCAGGCAAGTTTTGCTACATGGTTCATATTAGACTTTCATGTTATTAGAAAAGTATGCATTTATTATCTTCCTAATGAAACACAATGCACAGGATCAGCATAATTAATTAATTGTTTCAACAAGGAACATCGGGGCATTGATACTGGCTTTTGGAGAAGTGTGCCACAAGTAACTATCAAACATATGCTTGCAATAATTAAGATGTTTAATTACATTCTGTAGATCAAAAGTCCCATGAGACTCTTAAGAATCTTTATTGAGTTAATTCCTTACAGGTGCATGTCATTGGCGTGAGCTAACATTCAACCCAGTTTCACTTACACCTATTTGAATGAGTTTTCTTAACCATTTTTTTAGATAATGGAAATTGCATTTTTATGTGTATTCAGTGCCTGATACCAGAATATGAGTAACAAATGAGTGGTGTAAAACAGTGAGCTGCTTTAGGCTTAGCGCGTGCAAGATCATTCTTCATTTAGAGATCTGTCACATAGCTCCTCTCTCTGCTAATAAACCCGTAATGAAATGCCTGTTTTTTTCCTGTCTCCTTGCAGGATTTTGTGGCCCAACGACATCTTTGGAAGCAGCTCTGATGATGAAGTCCAGACACTACTGAATATTTACTTCCGCCACCAAACCCTGGGTCAGACGGGCACCTATGCACTGGTGGGCTCCAACCAGAGCCTGACTGAAATCTGCACCAAATTGATGGAACTGAACATAGAGATCCGCGACATGATCCGCAGAGCTCAGAGCTACCGGGTCATCAATACTTTTCTTCCAGACTCCAGCGTTTCCGGCACAAGTCTCTGACAGGACCCTTGGGCCCCCTTTCAAGCTGGGAGTGCTGCCCTGTGGGAGTGAGGTGGCTCAATGTCTTCTCAGCCTTACAAAGGTTTGGTCAAACTGTACTCACTCTTGTTACATTTAGGATTTCCTCTAAAAAGCGATGGGCTGAACTTCAAACACATAGCAATACTGTAAGGACAGAGGTAGCATAGAGCACCTGGGACAACATCCTTTGTTCTGTGTTGCACAAAAACCAGTTAGCATTTCACTGAGCAACTGCAACTCACTACTGAAGAAGTGACTTCCATTGCATACCAAAGCCTACTACACTGAACAATACTTCCTTTATAGCAAATTAATTTTTGGTTGGCAAAAGTGCAATGTTTCCTTCACAAAATAGTATTTTTTGTTAAAAAAACAAACCTTGTACATTTTTTCCTTTTTTTTTTCTTATTTAGTTGAGTGAAAGATGGGCAGAATGAAGCTGGCCACGGAATCTCACAAACTTGTTGGTCAAAAGCTGAGAGCCTGTGTATATGAAACAAACTGTAAACAGACTATAATTTAATGTACACTGTAATTTGAATATGATTACAGTATCTTAAAACAATGAGCTGCTATGAAGTACATTTCCTAATGTTACTAGGCTACTGTCTCTGAAGGTACTGGATCATATTGTAGAGGTCTGTTCTTAGGCCCCCCCAAGGATCATGAAAGGTCTTGATAGATTTTTTTTTTTTTTTAATTAAGGACCTTGGCTGCTTTTTACTAGAGGTTTGCTTTTATGAATATATTTATACTATTAAAGGATGGTTGATCTAATTTAACTTGCTGTTTTGTAGGAGAAAGTCCCATCACAGAGTCAAATCTTTTGAACTGTTAAGCATGCATATTTTTATTTAATATAAATTTTGAGTATAAAAAGTAAAAATATTAACGTGAAATGCAAGTTCTCATGTTAAGTTTCTTCAAAGAGAGGTCTTATTTTATTTGTAATGTATATAGAAAAGTCATGACAATATGGGTTTTTTTCTTACATTTAACTGCTGTCCAGTGTTAAATGTATGCATGTAAATCTGTTGCACATCTGAGACACTTTTATTCTGACAACTATGTAACTTATTCACACTGTAAATACACTTAACTGTTTTTGTGAAGTAACTTTGAAATTTGGATCAGTACATCCATTTAACTAAAGTATAAAAATCATATATAGTCACAACACAGTACGTGCTTGTTGTGAAAATTGTGTTCTTGTCTGAATCTGTACTGTTGCACATGGTACCCATGACCAGCAGCCCCCCAAAAAATATCTGTCTCCTGGTTTATGCTGAAACCATTCATAGAAAAGAGTGAGAAATGTAACTACAGCCTGACCAAAAATCCTCACAACTCAGCATGGAAGACTACAACAGCAAAAATAGTTTCACTGGTCTTCCACTATGAAAGCCTCTGAACTTCCTTCTACCCTAAAGAGTGTTTTTTACCCTGTCACAGGTACTGCCAGAAAGTTTTTCCCCTCCTCATCTCAAACACGGGCAGCTTACACCCCTTTTCCTGCCTGTTTTACAGCCATAGTCTGGTTCTGGCAGATAGTCTTTGATTAGCAAGCAGCTGTGGTTTTTATATATACATTTGACAGAGGTAGGGGGAAGACACATTTGCATTTACACCAGACTTAACCCTTCAGATTATTTGCATCTTCCACCCTTGTTCAGTTTGAGTGGCTGAAGGAAAAACACACTATTGTAGCCTGAATCTTAGCATTCCCTGAAGACTTCAAAACAAAGTCTACTATCTTCAGGAAATCAAATGGGTTGCTTCCTTTCATATATACTTTCCTCTTTCAACAAAGGAGGCTGAAACTAAGGGGTATCAAACTAGTGCAAACTTTTTTTGAACTTTATTTACAGCATATATTCAGTGAAATTACATACTTTAAGTTATTATACTTTACAATAATACCGAAGTCTTCATCCATTATCCAATGCCAAGTCAAAAGCCTTAAGTCAAAACATTGCAATAGACAAAGTGCAAAGCACAAAACAGAAGAGGGCACATGGATCAGACAACGTATTTGAAGCTGTAAGTGCTATCACAGGACAGCCTTTTGCCTCTGCAGCGGCCACAGAGTTCTTGGCGATGAGGTCTCTTGGGATCAATATGTCTCTTCCTCTGAGGGCAAGAGCAACGAGTCTTGGAACAGATCTTAAGAAACAAAGGCATGTTAGTAGTAATAGATCAGAGAGGATGCACTTCATGTTAGACTAACATTTGGTTTTTCTTAATAACAGCAACACATTGGGACTGATATACATAAGAACTCTAGTAGTAAAAACCCTGTGGCTTTAAGGTGTGAGAGCTTTCTCATCTGGAAACACCATACATGTAGCAAGCCATAATGCTATGTGAAAACTGTTAAGATAAGCCATCCATGAGAGGAGGGAAACCTACACCAAAACACATTTCCCAAATAACATTTCCTGGTATTTTGATGAAGTCACATTTTCTTCCAGATAAAGTCAATATCAAACTCAACAGCACAATAAGTGTATATGATAACATCTGACAGTTTTAATGGAGTACAGTTAACTTACCTGGCACTGGATTGTTTCCACCCGGTAGGGATTGAAGCCTTTCTGGCACTTGCGACAGAGCTGCTTGAAGTACACCTGAAAAAAAAGGCACGTAGTATAGAGACTTATTCGAGGTGTCGTATACAGGTACCTAGGTTTGCGCCAAAACATCTGATTTGTCAAAGATTTTATGTCATTCTTACAAGTCTCAGGAGAAAAGAGATGTTAACTACCTTGTTGCTTCCAGAAATGCACCACACATAAGCACTCTCCCATCTGGTCTTGCAGTCTTTGCAGTGGAAATAGCCATACTTCTGCTCCAAGAACTGCAGAGACAGAGTTCACTGAGCATTCTCCAGCAGCCCAAGAGCACCCAGCACTCCCTCAGTACTACTCCCCGAGGATGGTGAGGCACTGAAAAAGGTTGCCCAGGAAGCCATATGGAAATATTTGAAGCCATATTGAATGGAGCTCCGAGCAACAGAGTCTAGTGGGTGGCATCCCTGCCCATGGAAGGGAGGTTGCAACTGGATGATCTTAAAGGTCCCTTCCAATCTAAACCGCTCTGCCATGCTTTGATCCACACGTGTGGGTTTTCACAGGCTGGAGGCTCTTCTGCTCTAGGTGAGACAGAGACGGCCCGGGGCAGGACAGGGACCACCGTGCTGCTCATGAGGTGATTTCTGGCCTCCCTGCTTGAGGGTTCGCCCCCCGCCCCATCCCGGCGCACCTGGAAGGCAGCTCCCTGCCTGGGAGTCGCGGTCTCCTCCCGCCGCGTCCTCACGGGCTCCTGGCGCGGCGGCAGCGCGGCCTCCGCCGGGCCCTCCTGCTCCTTGCCGCCGTCCGCCGTCGGGGTCTCCTCGGCCGGCGCAGCCTTCTCGGGGAGCGGCGCGGCGTCGGGCGGCGCGAAGAGGCGGCGGTCGGGCGCGGCTGAGTAGAGGGCGAGGCGGCCCGGGGCGCGCAGGGCGGAAGGGCTGAAGGCGCGGGCGGGCGGCAGCGTGCGCGGCCCCAGCGAGCACTGCACGGCCACGTCGGCCCGCAGGCTCACCTGCACCGCCGCCTCCTTCGTGCTGGCCCGCCGCGGCCGCGGCGCCAGCGCGGGGCCCACCTGCGACAGCAGCGCCTGGAGCTGCGCCCGCCGGTAACTGTCCAGGTAGTCGGAGGGCAGCGGCGTGAAGGGCCCCCCGAGGAAGGGGCTGATGCTGCCGCTCTTGCTCTGCTTCCAGCTGGGCTGCTTGGGCGCAGTGTCCCAGCCGCGGCCGAGCGTGGGGCTGCTCCTCAAATTCTGGTACGTGCTGAAGGGAGAACAGACGAAGCTGTCCATGATTATCGCCGCTACAGGGTTAGCCCTACCTGTGTCCCTGCCCTGCTTTTATCCTACCTGGGGAGCTAATGGTTGCTGATTGATGGGTAAAGTGGAGGCAGCTGACGGCAAGGGAAGGCCGGCTTGCCTGCCTTCCTCCTCTGCTCCTCTGCCAGACTCTAATGATGGAGAGATGTCATTCAGTCACAGCTGGGGAAACCACGGCCTTCGTAGCGAGGAGAAGCCTGCTTGCTTACAGTTCCTTCTGCTCATGGTCTTAAAAGAAGGAAAAGGGGCTTTGGGAAACTAACAAAGTCCTGATAGACTGGGTGTCCCCTGGAGAGCTGAGCAAAGAATCCAGGCAATTACATCTCTGAAAAGAAGTCTTTACCCGTTTTAAAAGGTCAGAGCATCCCCATTCTTCCATGACTTGGGGATTGTCTACCTGGAACTTTTTCTATCAACTGAACCACTTTAGGAAAAGATGGAATATACTCCTGTATACAAACTGAAGTAAGGGAAGGCAATGGCTTAATATCTGTATATGAAATAAGTGCTAATAATACAAGCAAGTAATAAAAGCATGTGCATATTAGACTAATAGTCCTTCTTCTATAATTACATCACTTTAGTTCAATTTTAAGGTAATACAGTTAAAATAATGTAATTAAATCATCCAAACTGTGTACGTAACCCTTAAGTCCCTGGAACTGCAGTGATGTGAAATCCTTTCTTTGTATGACACCTTACCATCTTTATAAATGCATTGCTTTATAAAATTCACTGGGCCAGCAAGAGAGAGGCTAGAGAAGACCTGATAGGGATGATGTCTTTAAATGTTCACAGTGTGTCTGACACTTTCAAGGGTCTGAGATAAATGAGTAAGAAACAGCATTTTTAGAGGGCACAAAGAGGTTAAGATTCAGGAAACACATTCATCAAAATTAAACTAAAAATGTCTCAAGGCTTCACGTTGTGCTTGGGTTTTCAAAGCACTGTCAGTATCAAAGCAAAATAGGGTATTGATATAGCCAAGTTAAAACTTAATGATTGCAGTGTTGCTGCAAAAAAAATAAGTTTTTAGGGTGCTTTAGGAATGGGGATGGAAATCAAATTGGAAACTAGATGCCATCATTTAAACCAACAGTTTGAGTTCCTCCAAAATGCTTTGGGAAGAAAGTTACTGCAGCTTCCCAGAACACTGCAGGGTTAGAAGTTCCTTGAAAGTACAAGGTATATGGAAAATTATTGTAGGACAAGAAACTGATGAAAGTGGCAGATGACTAAGCAGGTGATGTGATAAAACTGCAACATTAGGACTGCTGTGGAGAGGTAGGAAGAAACCCCTTTATGGCACAAGAATAGATGAACATCCCACTAAAATGAAGATGGTAAACTCAAAGCTGGTGGTAGAAAGAGTGTTCCATACATCTTGAAGTGGTTCCATCACCAAAGCCAAGAATTTAATGAAGAGACAAAGCGGGAATGGACATGTATGTGGAGGATAGTTAACATTCTCTTTATTGGAACGTCAACAACTATTTCATGTGTCAAGGCCTACAAAACCACCTGAGAAGCAGAGCCTTTTCCCAAGGGGTCGGTGTTAGCTGCCGTTGCCCAGCAACGCGGGCCGTGTCAGCCGCGGATGTGGTACCTCATCCCCCGGCCTCTACACGCGAAGCTGCTGGCGGCCATCCCGGCTCAGGGCATGCACCCTTTCTGCTCTGTGCGGAGCCAGCCACGGCGGGCCAGCCCTTACGGCGGGCACCACGCGTCCCCGGCCGCAATGCCGGGCCCCGTGCAGGGCAGGCCGGCGCGGCCGAGGCGGGGCCGCTTCGCCGCCGCCTTGCCGGGAGGGGGCCGCGGCGGAGGGCGGGAGCGGCGGATGCTCCCGCTGCGCAGGCGCGGGGCTGCGTTGGCGCCAAGCTTCGAACGAGGCGGCCGGGCTGGGGGTCTGCCGTGCCCCCTCATCCCCCGTCGCCTTCCCTGCCCGCCCTGCCCGCTCCGCCCGCCTCGCTCCCCTGCGTGAGGCGATGCTGCGGCCGCTGCTCCGCCCGAGGCGCCGCCGGCAGGTAACGGCCCCGCGTGTGCCTCGGCCCTGCCCCGGAGCTGCGCTGTGCCCTGAGGGTGTCACTGCCTCCCCTCGGGCGTCCCCCCCTCTCCTCACAGCCCGCCGAGGGTCCGCAGTTACCGGGTGTGACTCGGTCACGGGAAGCGGGGGTTGGGTTCCGTCCCCGGGGACCCCGCGGTGACCCGGCGGGGCTGCACAGGCCGCGCTCCGTGCGCAGTCATTGCCCGGGAGGAGCTTCCCCTCACGGAAAGCGGCGCGGACTGGTCAAGTCGCGCTTTTAAAAATGTACTTCTCAGGCAATGTTGAGTTCCTCGGTGTTCTGTCTTAATGCTGCCCGTACCCTATTTTAAAGCGCCCGTTTTTCCTAAGGTTTTGGTAAGGCAGCGTGTGGGAAACGTGATTTACTGTGGAAGGCATAGATGTGTTAAACGGTGAAGTCTCACTATGGGCTTATTTTACATGTTTTTTTGATAGAACCGTGAAACCGGCAGTGTCTGCTCCACTTGAAAGCAACTTTGAATTAAATTCTTGACATGTAAGTTGTACGAGTATGGTTTTTAGAGTATATATGTGATACTACATATTCCATCCTATCACGTAGTAGTGAGTGTGGGGTTTTGATTTGTGTTTAAAATACCTTAGAAGTGTTCTGCCCTTTCCATCGTGTCGTTTGTTTGCTGAGTGTTTTCATTATCTCTGGTATAATTCCCTTTGCTCTTGTCTGTTTTTTTCCCACCATGTTCATCATTGTGGTGGTTGAATGCTCGCATCACTGTCAAAGCAAAACAAGCTGGGCTGTGGCACACCACAAAATGCAGAAAAGCCAGCCTAAGATATTCAAACAGCAGTGTATGAAAGTGTTTTATTTCTTCTCAGGCTCTTCAACTGTTCCGGTAACTTAATGGATAAGAAAATGGCTGGCAAACCAGTGGAAACACTAACTTTCTTTGACATATTTAAGGCACACTGCAGTGAATCAGGTACAGCTTATCTAAAGTAATTCTTACTAAGATTGCTTTCTGGGCACCAGTATTTTCTACATATTTGCTGTGTGTTTCACAGGAAAGCTTTATGCAAGTTGTTAACTGCTGTTCTTGCCCCAAACCTGTATTTCCTATTACCTAGATTTCTTCAAGTTTTTATTTGTAGTTTTTGTACTTCCTTTTTTAGAGTTGTCACCTCTGTACATACCCACATGTAGACCAGGCTTAGTCTTTTGGTAGAGATACCTGTGGTTGTTGGTAATTTTAAAAGGAACCTGTTTAGCTTGCCACTCTGAGCGAAACAAGAGAAACTAAAAGCCAGAGTATACTTGTGATTTTAAACAAACTGGATATTTTTCTGGTCCTTCAGTTAGCTTGTTAATGGTCTGAGAATTTGGGCAGACATCCCTGTATATTTGTGGTTATCAGAGTCCAAAGCCATCCAGAAAGAAGCAAACCAGGACTATGGCAGTGGCAGGAGCGATGTGTTTTGCTGTTAGCATTTAAATGCCTGGTGTGTTTTCGCATCCTCCATGGAGGAACCTTTTTCCTTTTCATGTGGATTTCTGTATGTTTTCCTTTGTAGATCTAGGACCTATCAGTCTTAATTGGTTTGAAGAACTCAGCGCAGAAGCACCCCCATATGAGCCCAAATCCTTTGGAGAGGTTGATGGGCCCTATGGCTGGCTTGATCAAACAGCTTTTAAAACTCCAAGAACAAAACCCTCTACATACAGTCAGCTGGCATCAACCCCACTGCTCTTTAAAGAACAAAATGCAATATTGCCACCTTCTTCTCCTGAAAAAGAGCCAGATCAGAAAAAAATAAGAGCAAGTGAGTAACTTTTTTTTTAACCTTCTGTTGCAGCTGATGATCATTATGTAATAGATAATGCTACTGCAGCAACTGTGGGACTGAAAAGCTTATTTTAGTAGTCTTCTGAAGATCATCTATAAAAATGCAGAATTAATCTCAATAGTGGATTCAGATTGTGAAAAACTGGCAACATATAAGCAAAATTCCCTGTATAAATGATACTGTTGTGGTCCAAACATTCTAAGTACTGTTAATATGAGGGGATATGAACTCAGTATAACCTGTTGACTGCAAATCAAAGTGAATATTTCAGCAGTCTAATTTTTTTATGTGGAAGTTTTGAAGCTTTTAAAGGGAGAGAATCATCCTTATCATGATAATGTGGGAGGAAATGTAGGGCACTCCTTAACCTTTCTTGGAAAGTTTTAGAAGCACCATCAATTTGGGTTACTGAGATTGTAAATTATAGAAAAAAAACTACATTTTTCCATTTGGAAAAAAAAAGTAATTTTGTGAGGTACTTCTCATGCATTATTTCCAAATCCCAAGTACATCATGGAAGTACATGTCACTCTGCTCCTTTCTGGTGTACCCATCCTCCTTGGACAGCCAGAACCTTTTTTATGGAGAATGTATATGCAACATTGTCTGTAAGAATATCTTCTTTGGAAGAGTATTTAACCTAATTCCTGAAGTATGTGATTGGTACATCTGCTCTGTGTCCTTCTGATAAGCTTTTCTAACCAGAAACACAAGACTGCCTTTTATTACCAGAATTGTTCTTAGATCCTGTGCAAATTCTGTGAAGGGTTTGAGCGGTGCTGCTGTTCAAGTATACTTTATAACACTACTTCCATGGAATATTGTAACTCTCTTTGTTCCTGCTCAACTTCTGCTGAGAAAATGTTTCTTCTCAATGTGTAGCTATTTGTATTTTACAGTGTAAAGTCCTTAGGGAATTCCTGGTTTCAGGAATTTCATTTGGCAGTTTCATAAATAGCAAAGAAAGGAGCCTTATGATAGTTTATTTCAAAATGGTCCATTTTGGTCTGCATATGTGCAAAGTTCACGTGTGACTGCCTGAAATATTCTATTTTCTTGGTTAGAGCCAAATGGCTCTTGTGAAAACAGGTGCCTGGATGGGAGCTGATGGATTTCATATCTTGCTGTGGTACCGGGATGCACCTGTGCTGTGCATATGAACTCAGGAACTCAAAAGCAGAGAGAAATGCACAAACTAAAGTGTAATTTTTGATACTAAGGTTGTTTGGAAACTTCAGAGTAGAAATTCCTGTTAGTAGTTGATTGTCCATGTAAGGGTCTCACTGTTCATAGGGTTCTGCTGGCTATTTAGTGGTTACATTGTCTTTTGCCTGGAGATGCTTTGCAAATAAAGAGATGGTGCTGACAGTGACAGTGACTCCAACAACAGTTCTGGAAATAATTTTTGCTTTTTGCTGCTTATCTGAATCAGTAAGTGTATGACTTAGTAAATTTGAGGGTAAACTGCACAAACCTGTGTTTGCATGTATTGTATTTTTGCTAAGAATAACTTGTGCAATGACAAGAAAGGCACAATGCAGTATATTAAAACTGAAATGGAATGGAATATATGACTTGATTAATACCAAGTCAATAAAGTGACATGATGAGGGGTCTTCTTGGCTGTGCATTTGAAACATGTTTAGCATTGGTTGGATATAAAATTTGAACATATTTAAAGTACTAGAGTAGAAATTAGGATTGGGTTGTGGTTTTTTTGGGTTTTTTTGGGTTTGTTGTTGTTGTTTTGGTTTGGTTTTGTTTGGGTTTTTGTGAAAACTCAGCTTTAAACTTCAAAATTGAAACTGTTACCTGGAGTTCTGCAAAGTTGTGCTATTATTATCTTCTATGTTGTAGATCGAGAGAATTTGATAAGCCCAAGTAACACAAGAAGAAAAATAGACCAAGAAAATGAAATGCTGGCTTCTCCTTCTGGTACCTTCCACAACTGCCTCACTGCTAGGTATGCTAAATATGTCAACACAAATAGAAAATAAGCTGGACCTTAAGCAAAAAGTAACATTTAACCCACCATATTTGACTATTGAATTTTAAGAGCAGTAAATAGTCTTGTATGTCTTATATGTTTATGATACATGTAGGTTGCTAAGTGAGTTGAAAATAAAACAATAGCTAAATTCGAAAATGTCCTTGCTTTCAGGTGATCATTCTTCATATTTTTCTACTCTTTCACAGCTGGAATACAAAATTTTTTAACATTATTTCAACTTTCCAAGTTCAAACATCCAAAGAAAGAGTAGTAGTGATGTATCATGTACTTCTCAAATAGTAAAGCTATTTGTTATATTTACTGAGACTTTTTTTTTAATAGTAGCCTTGATTTTTACAGACTTATGTCTGTATTTCAGATAAATTTTATCAAAGTACTTGTGTTGATTATAAGAAGAGTTAAAGTAGTTATTTAATTGCAGCCAATTTCCCTGATTTCATACAGCCTATTATAAAATGCATGGTTACGTTAGAATTTATTACTTGTCAGACAAATCATCACTGAAAATTATAATATTTACTGAAAGAAAAATGTTACAGTTTATAGTGGACTTATGGTAATGTTTAAAATATTGACTGATGGTTAGGAGGAATCTACATTTTATCTAGTCAGGGAAGTAACCATGGTGCAAAGAAAAGAAATAATGGAGGTGGTAATATATGTAATGTTTGAAATATTCAATGATTTTAAGAAATTGAGACATGAAATTAATATTATGGCTTTATTTTTCTTTTGCAGTCCAACTATTTTAAGGAATAATTACAGAACACCTCAGAGAAATAATGTCCCTGGTTTGTATCTTCCCTTTTTGGTTCTATAAAATATTTGACATCTCTAGATAAAAACCCATATTTTTTAGTCACTGTTTAATGTCCTTTTTATATAATGTTTTTCAGGTCCATATGGAAGCTTGTTTTACACACCAAAACTTTTGGAGGTACAGATTTTATTCATGCATTTTGTTTCCTTTTCCTGAGTTGTACATTTAGAATTTGGTATAGAAATTATATATATGATTGTTAAATGTATTTCTAGGTCAGAACTCCAAAATGTATTTCTGAAAGTCTGGGAGCAGAAGTGGATCCAGATATGTCCTGGTCAAGTTCTTTAGCCACACCTCCTACCCTTGGTGAAACTGTGATAATAGGTATTTCTTAAAATGAGCAATTGCTAAGGGTTTAAAACTTCTAGTCTTGACACTGGAAGTTCACTCAGTATGAACTGTTTGGTTTTTCAACTAAAAAAAGACAAAATTCCTACAGTGATTATTAGTGGGTGCCTTTAGATAATGCAGCTCTACACAGAAAACTTTTCAGAAGTTTTCTTCCTTTGGCTGAGGGGTTAGGGAATATAAATTAAATAGAAATAACATAGCAAAGCATAGAAAGAGGATTAGATATGTTTCCTTTGTCCTGTCACTTAACTAGAAACTGTTGGGCTAAGTTAAATGGGTTTGTTTATGCAGTGTAAGATGGTGGCCTGCTGAGTTAACCTGCCAGCAGCAGTGTTGTGTTCAGCATTTTAACCACTCTCACTATGCCTGCCATCAGAATCAATCCAGTGCGATGGACTGGGATACTCATCCAATTTAAGACCTGAGCTCCTGGGTTCATATTTCCTGGGTTGTTTGGACGGGGCAATTTCTGGAGCTCATTTACTGCACAGCTGCACAAACAGCTGTGTCAGCAGAGCTGTGAATGAGAATGAGTGAGTGATAATTGCTTCAGTGGTAACTAACAGTGATGATAAACATCAAGCCTCAACCTAAGGTGTTGGTGAAAGTGAGATTTCATTAGCATATGATAAGCAAAATGAAGTTTGACTGTATGATTTGTTGATGAAAATTCATGAGAAAATGGGGAGATGTGGATGTGTTTCCTTAGCTTCTGATATTGCTCTTTTTCATGTTGTTAAACTACCACTGTATAGAGTATATAAAGCATATTAAGAATGAATTCTAGGACTGGGAATTTCTTTTGGGATGTAGGGGATGGTACTATTCACAAGGCTTTTGAGTTGTGCTATTTTGGGTGTTCTTTGGTCCGGAAAGGTGTGAGCTGAAGAAGGGCTGGGGAAAGTATCCATACCTTAATGATGATATTCTGGGAGATGAGCTGTGGTTTGAGTTCTCATTCTCCCATGTTGTGGATAAGCCTAATATTTTATAATAGTGATGTCATGCTCTCTGCCTTCTGACACCTGTAAAAATAGAGCTGCTACACAGAACCTAGATGTTGTGCCTATGAAATATTTTAATATACGCTCTTCAGGCATTTTAAAAATAGGGTTCACTTTCTCCTTTTTTTACAAAAGTGAAGATAAGACTGCTGTTTTGGGAGGAAGTGGGAAAAAAACCCAAATTCCTGAAAGGCTTGAAGATCTCATCCACATCTTTGGACAGAAGAAAATGGGGAGTAGTGCCATGAATAATTGCTTGAAAGGGGAACGACAGTGCTGTTTCAAGGTGGTAACTGGAAACAGCAGAAACCATAACCTGTGGTTTGTGCTGTTACAAAACTGCCTTTGTACCCTGTCCATCCTCCTCATCTGTATGACTTTTTAATTAGAACTTTTAGTTTTTAGTAGTTTATTTATAGATCTGAGAGGAATTTAAAATAATCCAATGAAAATCCTCCCAAAACACAGCTGTATTTGAAAACACACAGCAGATCACTCAGGAGAAAATAAATTGACTTGTCTGTCTCGTTCTAAAGCTAGAGAGAATGATTCTGTTTCTGAAGCAAAGCGACAGGATGGAAGAGCTGATACAGTAAGTGGTTTTAAGAGCTGTATTCTTCAATTTCAGTTAAGCTATTTGGTTACATGTTTACATTCCTTGAGCCAAGAATAAAAAATTCCGTTGTTTTCATTTTAAGCTCTCCTATCTGTTTTTTTTTAAAAATTACTGCTCACAAGACAAAATTTGCAATACATGGTTGCAGAATATGTTCTCACAAATAACCCTCTCTGAGGAATATTTTTTGCTGTGCTTATTAAAAAAAACCAAAGCAACCCCAATCCCCCAAACCACTTGGCTTCTGCAGCACTCAGTATTATTCAGAGAGGAATCAAATCTAGGAATTATGTTACTTATCTGAAGATTGATTTTTCTGGTTTTTCCCACTTCCATCAGATTTTTGGAAGTTATTCTTTGGGAATAATGTGTTGCTCTCAACCTCTACAATCAAGAGTTGAAACTGAGTATTAATTTCAGTCCTTTGATAGTGGTAGGGAAAGTTCTTGCATAATTGGAATTTGACACTGTGTATATGAAAGCTGAATGGTTATTGAGACTGAAGACCAAGAGTGGCATTAAAAGGATTCAATTACAAATTTAAGTTGGATCCTTAATGACCTGAAATTTCACAGTTAACAAACTGTTACAAGTGAAAATAGGCAAAATGTCTTTGTCCTTCCTCATATCTCCTTTGTTCCCTTTTTGAGAAGATTACAGTAAACTGCTGAATCCATTTACTGCCCTGAAGGCGACTTTAAAATGGAATCTGATTTGCATCAAAAATGGGGATTATCTGATTATTTGTTTTATCTGAATATTTGTTTTTCATGTGTACCTGTGAAAATGTTACCTTTCATTTTAAGAGATGGAGTCAGGTACTGCAGTAAATGTTTAGAGTTCTGTCCTTGACAATTAAAGTGACACTTACTGGTGCATAATTTAACAACTTTTGTCTTTGGTTTACAGATTTTACACAACGGTTTTTCGGAGCATGATAAATGTCCTGGGATAAGTGATGCAAGTATGCTGCCTGTACCAGAGACAGTAAAACTAAATGCTGAAGATGACATCAAAGATTTGGGTATGCATTGATGCTTTACCTAATAAGTATTCAGTGAAGCAAGACTGAGGATAAAAGTACATTCTGTGGTTTGGGCTGTTCTTATGGCTGGTTTGTTCTGCCAGCTGTGTACTGTGAGTCCCTGAATTGATTCTCTTTTTTAAAATTAATCTAGCCTTAAAAAAAAGGGAGTCTGTTGAGTCAGTGAATTAAATCAGTGTCCTGGTTATGCCATGAAAGTCAGGTTATGGTGCCACTGGACAACAACCAGATTAGTACTGTGAAGTGTGTTCACCGCAGCTGGAGAGGTGAAACTGTAGAAAAGCTGAGACAGAAAAATGGTACAGGCTCAAGGGGGAGCAAGACTACTGCTTCTAGATATTGAACAGGCTTACTTTATCATGAAGTTTCATCCCAGCATTCACTATTCTGTGGGGAGCTTGTTTTTTGTTCTTGCTGTATCCTTTCTTCATTTACTTCACCTGTTCAAAATAGGTAGTTCAAAATTTGACAAATCCTTTTGGGAAAAAAGTGTTTCTAATTTCTTTAAATGAATGCAGAAAATACAAAAGACAAGGGAAAAAATATTTTCATTCCATGTTTTTAGATCACATTAGTGAACAAATGAAAGTGTACATTTCGGTGGGAGGCTTTTTGATTTTAGTTGAGAAATGAGGTCAGAAGAGGAGATTATTACCAGATATTTGTGCAGCATGCATGGGTGTAAAAGGGTGCTGTAGAGATTATACTTGCTAGACAGGACAGTATATCCTTAGGATATACTGTCTCCTTATCTGAATTGAATGACCTGCTCTAAAAATAAGGTTTGGTGGTACATGTAAGAATTTTAAAAGAATCAGTTTAGAATTTGATAAGGAGAGCTAAGAATGCTAGCATCAGGAAGCATTGTTGCTTACAGATTGATATAGGCCTGCTGTTTTTATACCATAGGTTCAAATGTGCTGAAAAGAGTGTGTTCGGTAGTAAATGTATTCAAATAATCTGTAATTAGCAAAATACTTATAGAAATTAGGCACAAATTAATTTATCTTGGTCTGTGTTCCAGTAGGTCCTGTTACATTGCATACTACAGTAGACAAGATCAATTAATGTCTTAGAAAAATAAGAGGGAGAAGAAGACCATTTGTCTTAAGAGCTGAAAATAACTTTCAAGTGTTTCCCTTTTCCTACGTCTTCCCTTTTTGATAATTTGGCATTTGAAGATGCCATGTATCAAAAGGACAGGTCCACGTTTGTAGCTTTCAGATGTTGGTTTTCTCTGGAATAGTTTCATAAAGTACAGTAAGTTTTACTAAGTATACATTTTGTATCAGTTAAAGAAAATAAGATCATAATACATCAAGTCATCAAATAATATCATCCTCCAGTAAGTTTAGAAGTCAGAATTAATTTCCCTGATTTTTGTTTTTCCCTGGCATGAGATTATTCAGTGTACAGACAGTATCTGTACAGTCTTTCAGTTAGTGCTTGTTTTCTTTAATCCTAAAAAGTAATGTCTTTTGTTTAAGGAAAAACAAATAAGCTGTGTCTATGTAGAAAGCTGTAGTGACAAGTTATCACAGTGTGAAAGGATATGGACACAGAAGTTGCTTCAGAGGAACGTACTTTGGTGAAGGAAAATGACCTACCTATCCGCTCAATCAGTAGAGTTACAGTTTCTTCGTTTTTGAGATCTTATTTACCACTCAGGCAAAAAAAAAAGAAAGCAAAGAGAATGCGGAACTTTCTATGCCTACAACATCAGCGGGAACCTATAGTGCATGTATTGCAAATAATCGGTTGTGTGTGACCAAGTACTGGGAAATCTCCTATGGACTTCGAAATGGAAAATCTTTCGGATATTACGCTATTTAAAAGTTCTAGTAGGGAAAGTTATAGAGTCTTAAGTTAAAAAAATTATACCTAAAAAAAGCTAATGGAAAAAGTTAAGCTATTGGTTATGGGCCTAAGGAAATCAGAGGACTGTTTTCTAGGTACTTTATTATGATTTCTGTGATATGAAAAAGCCTAAAAAAGCAGTCTGTACATGAAACCTGGTTTTGAATGAAGACTGCTCTGATAAGTGGGTCTCATTTCATACATTTGAGAAGGTAATATTTTTATTTGGCATATATATACTCTGCATAGTAGAGTTTGGGTTATTTTACCTCCATTGCATGTTGTTTCTAAACAGAAACAAAAAATTCTCATTATTTTTCTAATATTTATGTCAATCATGGAACTACTTAAAAGCTTCCTAATCAATTACAAGCCTGAGAATATTTCTAAATCTTTCTAGATACTGTACTATTTTATATCACAGTAGAAGACAATTTAATAATTAATCTTCATATAACAGTTTCTTTAGCTGCCAGTTACAGATAAAAATTGGCAGCTTCTTAACCTGCCTGGTACCTATCATCAGGTATAAATTTTGGAAGAAAAAACCAATATATTTATCTTGTCAAATTTTCTACTCGCTCTCTGTAGGGGGAAAAAAATACCCTTTTGAGACAGCCAGGTTTCATCTTGGCAGTCTTAGCCACTACAGAGAAATGCCAGGGCATTTACATGTATTTCCTTTGCCTCCTGTTTCCTCTAACAGCTGCTTACATTTTTCTTTACCAACTCACTCCTGAGTACAGGTCATGACTATAAAATTGAAAGCTCTATTTAACAATACTGTTCCCAAGTTATTTCCTAAAGCATATTTTCTTACTTCTTTTACTCTCTCCATCTTCTCTAAACTCTAGAGTCGGAGGTGTTAGATGGCTTACTGGGTGAGATGGATAGCCTTGAGGACGCACTCAGGATGCCAGCTGAATCCAGTGGAACTCTTTTGCTGATGCCACATGCTCTGGATGCAGTAGAGAAATATGAGATAAATCCAGATAAAACACAACAGAAGGGGGATGTTCCCTCTCAGAAGCCTAATGGAAGAAAGAATGGCATTTCACAGGAAGTCAAAACAAATAGCTGGACTGAGAAGAGCCACTGTACTCAAGTGAACGGTTCTTTACTCCAAAGCACCAGTGAAGATACAGATGGTAAAGATGGTGGTTTAATAGGACAAGAGAAAGAATTGGAGTCTCTTAGGAAGGCAGGAGATGTGCATGATTATAGAGCGCACAAGTCCTTTGAGAATGAGCAGCCTGTGAAAGAAGGTGTGCACTCTCCATCAAGCCAGTGGTCTCAACTGAACTTATCTGGTCTTGACGAAACTCACCTGGAGATGTCTGTATGTAGTTCTCCACCCTCTGACTTATGTAGGGAAGAAAAGTCATCACTAATGGCCAAGGATGATGCTGTGGAAACATCTTTACTGAACTCTTCAGGCTTGATAAAAGCACAAAAGCTGTTGAGTGTGGATTTGTCAGAAAAATGCTGTGAAATTAAAAACACTGAAAACAACCCAACATCGGAAATAACTCCAGTAAAATCTGTGTCATTGAGTGTTCAAGATCTAGTGTTAGTAAAAGGATGTGCAGCTGAGGTTTCCAAAATGAGCTTTTTAAACTGTAATTCTTTTTCAATTGAACATGCAAATGTCACAGAGTGTTCTGTAGTCCACAGTGACAAGTCTTCCCTGCATTTAAAAACAGCTTCTAAATCTGTCGTAACTGATGTTCTGTCTCACCCACTTGTGTGTAGTGCCAAATCTCAAGATAACTCTGATGACCTACATTTAATAAATAGTGAAAATACTCTTAAAAAGTCTGGTTTTAAAAACCTGAAGACGTTACCCAGTCTGAGAAAGAGATCCAAGAAATTTATTTATAGACTAAATAATACTTTACTGTATCAAGAAAAAATACAAAAAGAAGTAACCTCTGAATTACCTATTCATACTGCATTGCCACATTTGGAATCTGATTCATACGAATTTAGAGGCTGTCTGGTAGCCAGTGATGTTGAACAAGGTATATTATTAAGCTTTTCATCATTTGTGGAGAATTCATTATTTATTATGAGCCTTTCATGTAAATGTTTCAGATAAAATAATGTAAAATCTTTGTGGAAAAGTAGGTGGGCAGCTGGGAATCAACATATAGGATTGATCTGTTATAAAGTGATAAGGATAGCATAATTTTCAAGTAATTTTCTGATAACTTTTTTCCTAACAGGTTAATTTCTGGAATTGAAACTTCCACCCTGAGCCATTATTGTACTTGACAAGCTTAGTTATCTTTGTCAATGCTGCTTTTACATCCATAGTGTCAAGGGCCATTTTGTCCGAGTTGGTAACTTCTAAGCGATCATAAAGAATGTTAAAGTTGTATAGTTATTTTTCTAGAATTAGATGCTTTAAGACTGTACATCAGCTTCTTCCAAAAGCACAAAATATTTTCAAAAACAGTATAATGAAAGCAAGCATATGCTTCTATTTTTAGAAGCTGTTGTTCTTGCTAGAAGAATTACTTTGTATTTGAAGTACTTTAAATTTGAAACAAATCCTTACGTTGAGACACAAGGAGTTAAAGCCCATCTTTTGAAATTTCATTACAACTAAAAATTTATTTATTGTTTTTTACCTGGTAGCATTAACTGCAGCCAAATCTCTTGTTTCTGGCTGTTAGAATATAATTAGGTTAAACAGACCTCCAGCCTTGTCAAGGTGTTTGCATTTGAAAACAAAAGTGATACTTTGGCTTCTGCTGTTAAGCTTGTGTAGAAATTATCTAATCAGCCAAAATTTTATGAAAATCTGAATCTACATTTGTTTGAATAAATTTATTCAAAATTTTCTCTGTAATGTCTTGTCTTGTAGACCACTTTCTTCCTGCTGAGAGAAAGCGTTTGGAATCAAATACGAGGACAAAACACTTCAGTACTTCTACTTTAAAAAGGGGTATAATGGACAACTCATCCGATAATTCCTTTAGTGATAGGCTGAAACAACAAGACCTGAGAGACTTGGGGGATAATGCAAGAGAGGATCAACCTGCTGCATCAAAATGTTTAGAAGGATCTAATACACTGGAAGAAGACACAAAAAATTCTTCAAATAATGAGATTCTTTTGAATATAAAACGTAAAGTTCTGACTTCAGCATGCCTAATGGCAAGAAAGCGTTCCGGATTTTTCCCTAAAAGCTTTGCTTTAGGGAAAGGTGAAGAAGATAAGGACATGAGTGCTAAGGTGAATGATACAGCTGCTGTACCTCAGAGCCTGAAAGAGCTTGGGTCTTCTCCTAGGGACAAGGAACTCTTGGTTGATATTCACAGTGACTCTACATCTGTAACAGATAGCAGTTCCCATAATACCTTGTGTCAGATCAGCTTTGGCATAACTGGAGTCAGTAGTGACTGCTGCAATAAATTATCACCCAGTAAAAAGCATTCTACAGACCAGAGGTCAGGAATTGACTGTGGAGAAGTACACAGACCCTTGGGAATAAACTGCTCAGAAAATGACAGTACTGTATTAAAACAAGAGGAGAAAACAGATGCAGCTGCCTTTTCAGAGGATGTAGCCAACACTGAAGACCCAAAGCCAGCTGAAAACAGCAAAAGCCCTCAAGCAGCTGCATTCAGTAATGTAGCTGTAGACATTTCTAAAGAATTATTGGATTGTGTAGATGATAATTCTTTACATGAAGTAATTTCTGCGGAAGATAAAAAAGAAGCACCTATGTATTCCAGGAAAATGCCAAACAAGAACCTAAAGTGTAAAGGGGAATCATCAGAGACTCTTAATGCACGCAGTTTGAATCTGGGCTTCAGTGGCTTTCAGACTGCTTCTAATAAGCAGATTAAATTCTCTGAAGCCAGTATAGCAAAAGGCAGAATGCTGTTCAAGGATATTGAAAATGAATGCTTTGAGGCTTCTTCCATGGAAAGAGTCAGAAACATTTCACAACATAAAAAGGAAAAGATGTTATTCTCAGATTCCAAAAGCAAGCGGGGCAGTAATTTATCTGATTCTTCAGATTCACAGGCAAGTTTTCTTGAGCCCAGGCATACACACTTTGCTCCACATAAAGCTGGCTTGTATAAAAGCTTTCCTAGAACTCCACAAGCCTTGCAAGAAGCAAATCAAACCTTGACAGCAAGCCAAGAAGCTGAAATTGCTGAACTTTCCAGTATCTTGGAAGAAACAGGTAGTCAGTTTGAATTTACACAGTTTAGAAAGCAAAGTAACACAATACAAAGTTACGGCTTGCAACAATTAGGAACTGTAGAAACAAATGGAACAAAGAATGTAGAAAGTATTTCTGAAACAAGGAAAGATGTGGAGGTTTGTAGCACTTTTAAATCAGAAAATCAAGTAAAAAATGACAAGTACTGTACTCAGGAGGAAGACACAAATGAAGACACTGAATTGGTGAAAAATGAAAATGCAGAGTTTTTCCACGGAAATGATAAAAAGGTTACTTTTACTAACTTAGACATAAATGAAAGAAGATCTGATGAGAGCTTTCCCATAGCTAAGCAGGACAGCTTTTCTAATTTCATAGGCTTTACTTCAGCTGGAGGTAAAAAAATAAATATTTCAAAAGCAGCTTTGAGTAGGTCTGCAGAGCTCTTCAGAGACTTGGATGATGATAACTCTTTGTTCAAATCTTCTGAAACTGGTACTAGATGTCACAATTCAAAAGGATCTTTGTCTTCTAATGGTAATTTTTCCAGATGCCTGACAAAAGAAAGCAAAGAAAAAACTGTTGGTGTTTCAGATTTCAAACGCATTAATGCTGTTTCCCACACAGGTTCTGTTTCCTACCATGCACATAATAAAAATGAGGAAAATACTAGTACAGCATTCAAGGAAAATATGGAAAACAAGGCAAAAATATCAGCAAATAATACTGAAAATGTTAGCTTCAGTAGTATTAACAATATCAGCAGCCTATTATCCACTAAAAATCATAAGCAGAATTATGAAACTTCCAAACAGATTTTAAATCGAGGAGATGATGAAGGCAATTTGCAAGACCACTCCTTAGATGTAACATGTCTTGAAGATGCTGTTACGATTGCAGAAGAACACAGTTTAAATATGTCATATGAAATGGAAAACCAGTCTCCTAAGCAAAAAGAAGAGGACAGAAAGGAAGTTGATTGTTTGTCAGCAAAACTTCAGACTCCTGGTGGTGATATATCCATTTCTGATGCAGCTTTGGATCATTCTCTGCCCTTGTTCAGTGTACAGTGTGGAGAAGGAGACGTAAATGTTTTGGAGAACTCTGATAAAGAACAAACAAATTGTAAAAATATGGCAGAAGACGCTACTCATGATAAGGACCTGCTAGTGAATGAAAGCAGAATAAAAATAGGTTCTTACCATCATTATCGAATACCTCTTGAACAAGAGGTAAACATGGGGGAAAATGAAGTGGAAGGGAGTTATCTGACTGGTTTTCGTACTGCTAGTGGCAAGAAAATAGCAATTGCTGATGGATTTTTGGCTAAAGCGGAACAGTTTTTTGCAGATGTTGATGTAGGAAAGGAATATAATGACAATTTTGAGAATCTCATCAAGAAAAAGAAATGTGGCAAGAACTGTGTTAAAGACTGTGATTTATGTATTGAAAACGTTGCTCAGTGTGACTCAGAAAAACTCAATGAAAAGCTTGTTGCTGAAGAGCTTGGAGATCAGTTTAATCAGGCAATAGAGAGCAGTCCTATTAAACATGCTGCAATTCTTGATCCTGCTGAAGTAGATACATTTGTTGATCCAGGTGAAGCTTGTGAAGGGCATTTGGTAACTTCACATGCACATAAGAAGGCTGATGTCAGACCTGGAAAGTCAGAATTGGAATCGCTTAAAGGACAGGAGAGTGATGCTGTAAGTAGAACTCATTTGTCTGAAGATGGAAAATTCCTTGCAGAGAAAAAGTTGGACTGCTCACCAAGAAAGAGGGATGATTCAGGAGCTATAGATAATTTTCCTGTGCACTCTGCTGCATCTCTGCATTTAATAAAGGTACCACATGGCCTTGAAGACAGCTCTGTCCCTAGAGATACAAAAAATACTTTATTCGTTGAGAAGAGCAACAATAAAGCTGATCAATCACTCCTTTTAGATGCAAAAAGTAGCTGCTCTTACATAAATGGTGACAGTAAAGAATTCGACTTAGAACATTTAAATGAACCTGCTGCTGATAAAAATTGCTTCACAGACACCATAGCCAGTGCTTGCCAAAACCAGTCACTAGTCAGTCTTCTTGAAGAGGAAACTAATTTTTACAGGTTAAAAGAAACAACACTTAAGGCTGAAAAGCAAAGGGGTGATCTGAAACAAACCGTGTTTAGCACAGCAAAAGGGAAAGCTGTGTCTGTTTCAGAAAGTGCATTAGCAAGTGTCAGACAAATGTTTCAAGACTGCAGTGAGGCTGTAAAATATGAAATTGAGCCTAACTCAAGAGGGAATCAAACAGACATTGCTAGAAATTCATCTGTAGTCCTTCACACCGAATGTCCTAATTCTGCTAAATTTTTTAATGCTGCTACAAGTGAAGAGGTTAATTCAGCCACATCCCAATTTATTGAAGTAAATGCAAGTACTGATGAGGACAGTCACCAAGAAAGAAACACATCTGCAGATGCAAAGTCTGCTTCAAATTCTCAGAAGCAATCCTTTGAGCAGAATATTAAATTTTTAGGGCATTTTGTTCCAGATAAGCAGGTAAAGCCATCAGATGCTTCTACAAGCAATTTTGGATTTAGTACAGCAAGTGGAAAGCCTGTACAGCTTTCAGAAGAGTCACTCAGGAAAGCTAGACAGCTCTTTTCTGAAATGGAAGTTAATCATTCACCACATGTACAAGAAGCATTTTTAGTTGAGGAAGATGTTGAAAAGTCTAAAATACACCCTGAAGTACTTCCTAGGAAAATGCAGGTAGTGTCATCAAAAGGGGAAGAAAATACCAGCCCTGAATTGATTTCAGATTCTGCTTTTGGCTTCAGCACTGCTAGTGGAAAGCAGGTAAAAGTTTCTAAAGATGCCTATCAAAAAGCAAAGGCAATTTTAGAAGAATCTGATTACTTTTTGAGTAGTGGGCTTTCTACTACAGATCAACTTTCTTCAATTAAAGACAGTGGTCAGCGTGTAAAATCTTTAACAGATAAGGTGATCTCAGAATTCAAAACTGAAAAAAGCTGCAGTCAAGACTCTGACTTTAAAAACATCTGCCTTCAGGAAATAAAGTATTTTCCAAGCACTCACCATGTCAGAATGCCTGAGCACACACCATACAATCAGAAAAACAAGCAGTTTACATCATTTAAAAATAACTTTCAGCAAGAGAAAACTGAGTCTTTTGGAAAAGGCCAGCTGAATTTGTGGCCTTCAGAGTCTGAAGCAATTTCATGCAGTGCTGCTGCTAAAGCAGAAATTAATACTAATATTCTCCAAAGTCCAAAAAATTACTTGGAAGTAGAGGCTGTAGAAAGTGCAAGAGCTTTTATGGAAGACAGTTTTTCCAGTTCTGGAATACAAATTAATGCTATGCAGACCTTCAGTGGCAGACCAGATAAAAACTTCCAAAATAAGACCTTTGGGAAGAGGCACTTTGAAGAAAACAACTCACTTGGTAGGTGTTTTATCTTACATATGTTCAACTCCATACTTCTATATAGTGGATTGGTTTAGGTTTTGGGGGGTCTTTTGCATGTCACATTGATTTTTAGCTCACAGAAGCATTCAAGTTCTCTCTCTAGAGGTCAGTGACAAAAACTCTTTTTGCTGCAGGGTGGGTCATCCACTCTTTCCAGGCTTAAATATGCACAGTAGAAACTAAATTTGTGATTAGTAATTTTGAAGTTGTACAGGTTTGCTGTTTTACCGTAAACTTACAGAAGAGAACTACTGCTCCTTTTCTCTCTGAGCACTTTCTTCTTTTTTTCCCCTCTGTACAAATCTAGTGTTTTTTCATTGAAAAATGATTAGCAGTATTTTCATTTCCACTTTTTTGTGCATTGTAGGTGAGGACAATGTTTATCAAGATTGCTAGTCTGATATGAAAAATAATTGTTTGTCTAAGAGCAGTTTCTTGCCTTCTGTCTAGGGCTGAAGTGTTGGTACTTGATATTTGCTCAGACACCCAGAGCAGTTCAGGGAGCTGGGCAAGCTGAAAACTCCTTGTGGAAGGGGAGATGAAAACCTGAAAACTGACCTGAAAACTTGCTAATTCTGCTTGCTCTGACTTCAGTGTTTTATTTAGAAATTACAGTTATGTTGTCCCGATTGATAAGAAACTGAACTTGAAAGGAACATGACTTTTAAAACTTCGTGGTTTTATTCTAGGTGAACCTCCAATTAAGAGGCAGCTTCTGCTTGAATTTAACAGAACAAAGATTTCTCCCAGGTCTTTGAAAGCTTCAAAAAGCACCCCTGATGGTAATTTTAGTCATCTTGTGTTCTAAGCAGTAATCCAGTGTCAGTTGTTATCCTGAGAATTCTTCAATTTCCAATAACCTAACATATAAGTTTGCTTAACTACTGCATTTATCAGTGTGGTCATAGAAATTCAGGAAAGCTGCTGTGATAATGCAAACTTGAAATTATGGGATTCATTATTTGCCTTATTGCATAGACTCTAAATATATTCCTTCTGCAAGAACTCTGGTTTAATTTCCAGTTCAGGAGGAATTTACCTGCTCTCTCACAAATTCTAGTCTCAATAGGAAGAATGCGTTTTATTGATTAATTCTCTGTAGATACTTACTGGTAATATACTTACTATATAATTACTTCTCATAGGAAACTTCCTTTTTGCAACCTAAGGGCATAGCACAAGTGGGTTTGCAACTTAGATCTCTCTGGGAAGATGTTTAAAAAAAACATTTTTGGGGGCAGGAAAGAGTAAAGCTATTTAAATCCAGTCTAAAGACTTTTTTTCTTAATTAATTATTTCTGTTAATTTTCATTAATATAGATAAAGTATGTGGCTGTAAATTTCTATCTATCTATATAATGGGCCATTTAAAACTTTTTTTTTCTACTTATATTACAGGCATTTTCAAAGACAGAAGAAAATTTATGTACCATGTGCCTTTAAAACCCATAACTTGTCAGCCTTTTGGGTGAGAATTTTAGAGTTCTTCTTTGTAACTGTCTAAAATATACAGTAATAATTTACTACCCTTTATAATTTATTACCCTTTATAAAAGGCTAATAATTTTATGACAAAATAAATATTAAGTTACCATATAACACATGCTGCTGCAGTAGACCAGTGAGATACTAAACAAACTATACCCTATATTACACTGTGTCTTTTCTCAATCGATAGAAGTATTCTGGTTTTAAAATATCGAAGACTGATGTTTTGTCTTTTAAATGATACTGAATTGAAATTTTTATTACTAAATTAAGAATACAAAACTCCTGACAAAGATTTTTGTCAGGAAGATGAAATTTGTATGCTTAAATGTTTGCATTTCTGTAGGTCAACTAAAGAACGACACGAAGTCAAGAATCCTACCCTTACCCTGCCAGATCAAGACTTCAGAGGATTCCAGTCTAAACCTGCCATTTTTCAGCACTGTGCTCTTAGGCGCTCTTCAGACAGTGCTGTAGGGGTTTCCACTCCCTGTAAGGCCTCGGCAAAAGACAGCGACGAAACAAGAAGTTTGTACAAATCTGGCAAAGCTGCTAAAACTTTTATTCCACCCTTCAAAACCAAGCTGACATTTTCTACATGCGAACAAGGCAGCAGCAGCAGATGTGACTTACCCATCAGCAAAAGTATGACCAAAGAGATGGAACTAAATCCGATCAGAGCTGAACAAAATACTGCTGACCCTCAAGATCAGCAGCCTTGTATCCAGCATGCAGCAGAAAATGACCTAGAAAATGGCAATTTAGGTATTTTCAGATCTTACTCACTTAACTATTGTGATTACTAACTGTCAGAGTTGATTCTTTAAGGGGTTTCTGCATAATTTGCAGACTTTTTTTTTTATAAAAAGAAGCTTCTTTTTAAGGCTTTTTTTATTTTGGCAGGAAAATTAGGAAATTGCTACTTTCCTAATATTTTATATTGCACTCCTAAAAGAGCATATCCTGTTTATCTCCAAAGTTAATTGAGAAGAAGGAAAATATTTCACACAGTGCTTAGAAACAAGATAGCTCATGTTTCATTTGATATTAGATTTTTTTAATATACCTCATAGATAAAATAATCTAGGAATCTTAGATTAGCCTTGCTATACTTCATTCACTTAACAGAAGCTTGTTTTCCTTCTGTCCTCTAATTAAATGTAGACTTAGCCCATATAAATGATTGATTGTGTCATTTCAAAGAGGCAGACTTTGAATGCTCAACTGTTCTACTTAAGAATGTGGGTTTATGCCTTCTAAGCTCTCTGGAATGCTCTGGTTCTTCTGGGTACTTCTATAATTTACTGTCAAATAATCTGGATTTTTTTTCAGAAGGACTTGCGTATATTTGAACAGGTGTATGAACATGCAGAATCAGATCCTACAGTAACAAGCCAAAATTTCAGGATTATGGATTCTGTAGTCATCAACTAATTTTCCATTTGGAGTTTTCTATGAAGATTGAGTTCAGTCTTCATATGAGAAAAGTATGTGGGTGGAAGTTTAGTTCAGAGACTTATATAAAATTAATATGGATATGTAATTTGTTTTATATAAATATTCAAATGCCTTCAGTAATCACTGCCTTCTAAATGCATTAAACTTTTAATATTTAGACGTGCAGTTTCTAAAAATCTGCAGAGTGGCATAGAAAAAACTCTGCTCTGAATCTGCTGGAGTGTGACTGTATATCTTTATTTGATACTGCTTTTAAAAGTTTTTGATGTTTTGGGGTTTTTTTTAATTTGCAGCTATGGCCAGGATGGTGACAAATCTCCGCTGTGCCAGAGATCTGCAGGAAATGAGAATTAAAAAGAAATGTAGGCAAAATATTCATTCACAGCCAGGCACTCTTTATGTCATTAAAACATCTGCAAGCAGTAGAATCCCTCTGAAAACTGCAGTGGAAGAGAAATCTCCTAGCTTTTATTCTACAGAAGAGGTATATTGATATCTTTTTATGTTCTGTCTCACATCTGTTTCTCAAGACTAGCAAATAAAAACTCAGTGGCTTTTGAATAGATACATTCTTCAGTTTTTAGGTAAGTATTTACAGTAGCTGTTACACCAGTTGCTACAGTACTTAAGTATCAAAGATCGAGTTTTTAAGACTATTCCAAATAATAAAGGTCATAAATCTCTAGTGTTATAATCAAACAGGAAAAAATCCACCAATTAAAATGCATATGAAGAGATGGTTTAAAAGAACAGTTAAAATTTAAGCTTAGGTAAATCTATATGAAAATGCTCTTGCTTTTGGTACTGTGAAAGTACAAAACCTATTGAATTTTTTAAACACTTTCAAAGTCATTGTGATGCTGTTCTGCTAAAACAGTTGTTGGGAATCCTCCATTCTCCATGGTTTACATATGGCAAGGTCAGACAAAATCTGTGTCAACCTTAAAGAAATATTTAATCTGAAATTATGAGACTGGATATTTAAATTCTCTGTTGAATTCTTACTGTATTGTCATTATTTTGTCTTTTCCATCTGATTTTTTTCAGCTGTACACATTTGGTGTTTCAAAACAGTGTGTACAAGTTAACAGCACAAATGCAGAATCTTTCCAGTTTCTCATCAAAGACTTTTTCAGTAAGGAGTATTTGTTAGCTGGAAATGGAATGCAGCTTGCTGATGGAGGATGGCTAATACCTACAGATGAGGGAAAAGCTGGGAAAAAGGAATTTTACAGGTACTGTTGCTTATGAACTTGGGGATAGCTATGCTATTCATTAGATAGCAGTTCTCTTTTCTCCTAGAATAAATCCAACACAGTGGTATTTTAAAGCCTCTGATTACTGGTTTTTTACTATTCATTTTTAGTACACCTCTGTTGCTATAAATAAAGATATTATAGGATTGTAAATTTGCTATGTAGATTAGTGTTGCTAGTGATTGATCCTCATTGACCATTAAAGAAAGCAAAGTCAATTTGGAATATTTCTAGAAATTCTTCAAAGGTGTAAATAGTCCAAGTAATAGGGAAGTTAAAATTTGCAGTGGATTTCAGATTAATTTATTAACAATTTATCTGCAGAGCACTCTGTGACACTCCTGGTGTGGATCCCAACCTAATCACAGAGGCCTGGGTTTACAATCACTATAGATGGATTGTATGGAAATTGGCAGCCATGGAAGTGTCTTTCCCACATGAATTTGCTAACAGATGTTTGACACCAGAAATGGTCCTGTTGCAGTTGAAATATAGGTATGTGTATAGCAATATGAATATTGCTGTGATTTGTGTTACTGTGTGCTTTTTGGTTCGTCAGTATTACAAAATAAGCACATCTACCTTGCATTCACTACTTAGTGGAATGCTTGTATTGTTAAACTTACACACAGCAGTATTAAAAACACAGTGTGTGTTACCTGCAAAAAATGTAGAAAACATTTGCTTTGCTACAGTGGTGCTTAATCATGTAGATGAATAACCAACAGTTTTCTACAATTGTGTTTAAAGAAAAACAATGTGATGGATTTTGTTCGCTGTAACTAAGCACAAATTCTTTTTGTAGGTATGATTTGGAAGTTGATAAAAGTAAACGATCAGCAATCAAAAAAATAATGGAAAGAGATGATGCAGCAGGTAAAACACTTGTACTGTGCATTTCCAAAATCATATCACTGAACACAGTTGTATCTCCTAGCAGTAGCAATAAGAACATGGAAAATAAAAAAGCAGCAGCTTTAATTGAAGTTACTGATGGCTGGTATGGGATCAGAGCTCTTCTGGATCCACCTCTCAAAGCTTTCTTAGATAGAAGAAGGCTGACTGTTGGTCAGAAGATCATAGTGCATGGAGCAGAACTTGTTGGTCCTCAAAATGGATGTACACCACTGGAAGCCCCAGATTCCCTTATGTTAAAGGTAAATAAAATATTAGTTCAGCTTGATTGGATGTGGCTGAGAGATGTGATAAATGCTACTTAGTTGAGCCATATTTTGTAAACAGAAAAAAGTTATTGGGGCTTTACAAATAGATGGGGCTTTGCTGGAGTTTAATAACCAGATTTGTAAGACATGATTCAAGGGTGTTACTCAATACGGTTGGAAGAGAAGTTTGCAGTATAAAATTCTGCCAGGTTTTGCTATGTTAAAGCAGTTCCAGCTCCTTACTTTGGTTAAACACCAAGTTGCAAAAAAGTATTTATCCATCTCACACAATATGGAAATTGGAGGAAGAATGGGGGGAGGGGAAAAACCAATGACAGGATGAACTGGTGGGGGAAGGCCTTGGCTCATTTGAGGTTAGCTAAAGAGCTTTAACTTTAAAGAGGGTGAAGTTTCAGCATAATACTGAAATTGCTTCTCTGGTACAAAGCAATGGTTTGTCTCATAGAGCCTCATTTCCCAGAGAATTTTAACTTTTCAGATTTTTAGATTCTGTTGAAAATACATTCTTCAGTGTGAAAGGAATTAAAATGTGATCTGCTCAGGTGCAAAAGTGATATATTCCCAGTGAGGTCAGTGTGAGAATAGGTATTTGTGTAGATAAAATAAGTTGGATATAACTTGGACTCAGCAGTGCCAGTTTCTCATTCACCATTTCCTTTGCTCAGATCTCAGCGAACAGCACTCGCCGTGTGCGATGGCACACTAGACTAGGATTTCATCGGGATCCCAGACCTTTCCCTGTGCCTTTGTCATCGCTTTACAGTGAGGGCGGTGCAGTGGGGTGCATTGATGTGGTTATTCAAAGAACTTACCCTATTCAGGTATGGTCTAAGTATTTTATTAATCTAACAGGGTTCTGTGAGATCTCAATTATATTAATGAATTGCTATATCATTCCTCAAATCAGATACAATATAGAAAACTTCATTTTTTTAAAGATACCATTGTGTGTAATATAATGAGGAGTGGTTCTTGCATTTTGCATGTATTTAGTATTTCAGGACTGGAGTATCCTGATATAAGAAGAATTTGATTTTGTGTTCAGTATCTTTTGGTTGGCTTTGCTTTGAGCTTCAAAAAGCCAGAAATAATTGAGTTTCAGTTCTGTACTCTAAAAAGTACTGCACTTGTTTTATTATAAACATATTAACAAAAAGTTACATATTTCTAAGCATTTGTAGGATTACTTTTTCTTACGTGTAGCTAACTGTATTGTGTAAGTTCTATATTAGTGAAAATACAGTGTGTAATTATGGTGTAAAATAGATTTTAAATCTTTTAAATACCACTTGATATCCAGACATTTTAAATACTTCAGTCAGACTTCACTGCAACTACTTGGTTTTATAACAATACCAGACACAAAAAGAAACAATATTTCTGTTAGTAATCAATCTTTTTAATGTAACCAGTTTAACCAGGACACAACTTTTCATATTTTATTACCTTGCCTCAGAGCAGATTATACTTGGCATGTATATCTAAGATTGTTTTTCATTGCCTCTTTCTAAGGTATTATTTTATTGTTGGTGGATGTAGAATGAATTCTGCTAAGGTATTTGGTTTGGATCATTACTTTGCTATTTAGATCATTACTTTAATGGAGGAAATTGCAGCACTTATTATGTGAGCTGTCTGGTAGAACAAACCTTCATTTAGGTCTCAGAAAGGGGACTGTAATCTGTACCTGCATCGCAGTAAATGGTTTCCAGGCTGGGGAGGAAAGTGCTACTTCGTATCTGGCTATGTCAAGAGATTGATGTACTTTTTTCTTTTTTAAACACTGAGACTCTTGCTCCAACTTACCAAAATTATAGGCAGATTTGGGCTGTCTGTCTCCTTTTACCTCAAGAGTCAAGGAGCGTAGGAATCACAGTAGCCTTAATTAAAGGTGTCAGACTGAGTAATGCAGGAGATACATGGTGTGCAATTAATGAGGTAGGCAGAGCCTATTCAGCAATTCACTGCCTCATAAGTATTGGTCCTGCAACCTTTCCTTGTCTTGCTTTCACTATACACTCCTGCTGCTTCTCTGGAGCTCACCTGGTCCTGTTACTTAGCTTAATTCATTAAACAAGGAAAAAGTAACTAATAATATTAACAACACACAATGAACTGCTGTCTGTTGAATTACCAAACTGACACAGTGTGCTGAGGTCAGATATGTGCTAGAGCCAGTGCAAGGGAGAAGACAGAACTATGCAGAAAATGCAAATGGAAGGAAAGGGACCACTTTCAACAGCTGTGGATCTCCTTGTTTAGCTCACTGGCCTCTTCAAATCAGGCAAGCCAGTTCTGGTAGAGTTGTGGACAAGCCTCTTGTCCTATGGAACCATCTCAGCAGTAAAGGTTTAGGAGCATCTGAAGAACTACATCATAGTTCTTTTACAGCATCTAACCCAGAGAGTTAAAACAGACAGTTCAGCTGATGTGGAAAGACAAATTGGGTAGAATTCAGTCTGGTGTATTTTTTAGCGTTGAGTTTGATGGTTTGTATCTTAATGTATTTACCAGTGGGATTCATTCATTATCTAAATTGCGACATTGATACCCACTACTTGAAGCTATGTTTTCTTCAGCTGTTAAATCATCTGGTTTTGGGTACTGCTCCATTCTGCTTGTTTTTGACAAGATATCAACCAGTGCTGTGGGGTTTTGCCTTTTATCTGTTACAGTTGAAGAACTTAAGGTCTGCTGCCTGTTCGTTTTTAAAGTATTTTTTGTTTAACAGTGAGTATGAAAGAGAAGCTAGATAATGTTAAAAAGAATTTTTTGAAATTCTGGGTTTACTTTTAATCTTTTTATTACAGTGGATGGAAAAGACGTCAGCTGGTTCCTACGTTTTTCGTAACAGCCGAGCTGAAGAAAGGGAAGCTGCCAGGCACGCAGAGGATCAGCAAAAGAAACTGGAAGCTCTGTTTGCAAAAATCCAAGCAGAATATGAAAAGCATGAAGGTAAAGCTTTCATTATTTCAGAACATCTGTAAAGAACAGGAAAACATTTTGATGTTTTCAGACAAGTCAAAAGAAATTGTCAAAACTCTTCTCTGGTAAAAGAGAAGCAGGGATGGGATTTTGGGTTGTTTTCTTTGTTGTTTTGTTGGTGGTGGTTTTGGTTTGTGTTATTTCAGGTTTTTGCTTCCTGTGTGTCAAGACCGTTTGGTACAAAATGGTTATGTGCTTATTTGCATGGCTTTGCAGCTATCTAGGGAACACCTTTTGAACATATTCATAGGCCACTAAAAAATTATCCTTGAGGTGATTCTCAGGGAAATGCTACAAAACTGTAGAATTCATAATTCCCTTCAGGAATGTGAGACTGTAAGATTTCACCCAGAGGTGGGCACTGCTAGGATATATCTCAGTAGACCTGGACACCAAGACTGAGCATCTTTCCTCATGAATAATTGCATGACTGTGTATATACTGAGGTCAGTGGAGCTGCTCAATGGGACAGGGACTCTGGTGATGCAGGCCATGGAGAATGCTGAGTTGCTGAATGCCCTTGGTTGGCAATCCCAGGCCACGGAGACCAGGGGAAATTCTGAAGCAAGGAAGACATACCCTTGGTGGAAGAGGATCAAGTTAGAGAACACTCAGGCAAACTGGACGTATGTAAGTCCACAGCTGATGATGGATTAACTCAGAAGTGCTGAGGAGCTGACTGGTGTCTGTGGGGCTGCTTTTGATCCTCTTTGAATGATCATTAGTTCATTGGTAGAGGTGCCTGGAAACTGGAAGAAAGCAAATGTGTCTGCTGAATTCTGAAAATATAGGAAGGAGCACCCAGAAAACTACAGGCCAGTCAGCCTTACCCTGATCCCTGAGAAGGTGATGGGACAAATAATCCTGGAAGCTGTTAACAGGCACAAAAGGGACAAAAATGTGATTTGGAGTATTCAGCAAAGATTCACTCAGGGGAAGTCATGTTTGACCAACCTGATTTCTGTGATGAAATCACTGGCTTGGGCAGTTGAGCAATGCATTGCCTACCTGGTCTTCAGAAAGGCTTTTGACACTGTTGTCCCTTAGGATCCGCAGAGAGAAGCTGATGGGCTGGATGAGCAGGCAGGCAAGGTGGATTGAAAGCTGTCTGAACAGTAGGGCCCAGAGGGTGGTGATCAGTGGCACAAAGTCTGTTTGGAGGCCAGTGACTGGCCTGGGGTAATCCTGGTGTATGCCAGCGATGAGTACTGGGTCTAGTCCTGTTTCAACAAATTCATTTATGATCTGGAGAATGGGGTGATGTACTTACAGCAGGTTTGATGCTGAATATTAGGACAGGTGATGGATATACTAGAGGATTATGCTGCCATCCAGAGGGATTTTGGCAGCTGGAGAAATGGGCTGACAAGCACCTCATGAAGTTCAACAAAGCAAGTTGCAAATCTTGCACCTGGGGAGGAGCAGTGCCATGCACCAGTACACGCTGGGGATCACCCATGTGGAAAACAACTTGGCAGAAAGAGCCCTGGGGGTCCTGGTGGACAAGTTGAGGATTGTTGCCAGAATGTCTAAGAAGGTGATCCTTCCCTTCTGTTTAGCACTGGTAAGGCCACATGTGGAATGCCATGTCCAGTTCTGAGCTCCTCACTACAAGAGATATGGACACACTGGAGATACTACAGCAAAGGGCCGTGAATGTGTTTAAGGAATCGGAGCATCTGACCTAGGAAAAACTGAGAGAGCTGGGACCATTGAGCTTGGAGAAGGCTCAGGGACATCTGATCAATGTACTTAAATACCTGAAAGGACAGTGCAGAGAAGATGGAGCTAGGCTTCTGTCAGTGGTGTCCAGTGACAGGTCCAGAGCCAAATGAGTGCAAACTGGAACACAGAGAGTTTTCTCTGGACATCAGGAAACTTTCACTATGATGGTTGACTGACAGTGTTGCCTGGAGAGGCTGTGAAATCTCCCTCCTTGGAGATAATGAAAAACTCACTGGACATGGTCTTGATCAGCCTTCTGTAGGGAGTTCCTGCTTAAGCAGGGGTGTTGGACCAGATGACTTCCAGAGGTCACTTTCCACTTCAATATATTCTAATTCTGTTATGGCTGACACTGTTCACCTCTGCCAGTGATTTCTAACAGTAGTTCTAGCATGGAATTCTTAGTTGAAATCAGAGATGGCCTTGTAATTCTTAACGTCACTGCTCTGACACCTTGTGCATTGTTTTATGTTTGGTAAACTTGTGTACACAGGAGTCTGCTGTGCTGAAGGAATTTATTGAAATTCTGGCAGCAAAGTGACTTACAGAAGGAGAGGGTGATAGTTTAATACGAGTGAACTTGGCATTTAGCTGATGTCCTGAGGAGGCTTTGTGTGCAGGGCTTTGCTGTCCCACATCTTGGTGTCTTTAGGACTTTTCTACTGCATGAGAGAAAGAGCAAGTGATGGACATAAAGAAAATGTAGTCAAGTATCTAGGAAGGTTTTTGGCAGCCCGTCAAATCTCCCACCCTCCCACCAGTGATACTAGTAACTAGCCTCCTTGCCACTGCTACTGGCTACCCCAAAGTTTGTATAATGTTCTATCTATGTTGTATTTAAATGAATAAGATTTTTTTTTTTCTGTATTTTCTGGATATGTATATATATGCACACACACACAAATACACATCAATTCCTATACATGTGGTTTGTGTTTTTATTCTGGCAAGGCCTAAATACTACTGTACTTCTTACATAATTATTTCTTCCTTCATTTTAAAATGTATTGGTTGTACTCCACATAAAGGCTTTTTCTCAACAGAGAGAACCAGTAGAAGAACACCAAGATCACGGATCATCACAAGACAGCAAATCCATAATTTGCAAGATGGTGCAGAACTTTATGAAGCAATTCAGAATGCATCTGATCCTGGTTATATGGAGGTAACTGTAGATACTACTGGGTTAATTTTGAAAAGCTTTTGGAGTAAATTAAAATTTAATAACTCCTGCTGAAATTGACCATTACATTGCTCTTTTGTTTGCTGCCTTTTTATATTTTCTACAGCATGCTTATTGCTAAATAATTTAATATTAAAAAAATTGAAAAAAACTAAATGAAGGCTTGTTGTAATTGATTAATATTATCTTGGATGACAATTTTCTCTTGGTATAAAAATCCAGGATATAGCACAATTAAAAGTTAATGCTACTTGTAATTTTATTACTTTGCTTTGTCTTGCATATATGAAAACTTAATGCATCTCATCAATCTAGAGTTTCATACACATACTCTTGCATGCTGTTCACTGAATTGTTTGGATTATTATATTGTCTTTGTTGTCTTCATTCCCTATTCCAGTTAAATCACAACTTTTAAGTGTTTATGCCTTTGCTAATAAAGATACAGGTGATTAGTCCCTGCCAGTTATTAAAAAATTAAATACATGCCTTGCCTTTTGCAAGTGAGGATCCTTGTCTGTCATATTTGATGAAACAGTATCTATGTCTCTGGAGCTGCATGTACAGAAATCTGGGTCTTGGAGGCTTGGTCAGTAAAGTGATGGGTTTGGTGCATTTTAGTGTAAATCACTGTGTCAGCTCAGAGACAGCAGCCTGAGGAGAAGTGCAACTCTTCCTTTATTCTCCCAGAAATTTTTCCTAATATGTTTTCATATGAAACAGGCAAGCCTGCCTGTTATATTAAATATTCACCTTACTTACACACTCTCAAGCAGGCTTCTCACTAGTTGTCAGGTAGGAACACTGTAGTGTAATCTCTGCACAGACCAGAGAGCACCTGCTGAGTACCAGCAGTACCACTGCTGCCTCCTGTTGTTTTAATATACCTCATTTCAAGTCCTAGTAGTGCATCAGCTGGAAATAAATTGCTTCTAACAGATGAACACTCAAGAAAGAGGCTATCTAAAAATCTTGTGGCTTTTTGATTATTAAAAAAAATACTGAGTTCATCTTCTCTTGGTTGCAGGGATATCTCAGTGACGACCAATTAAAGGCCTTGAAGGCTTACAGGCAGCTGATGAATGACAAAAAACAAACTCAGATGCAGGAACAATTCAAGAAGGCTTTAGAGGCAGCAGAACAGGAAGAAAATGGTTGTTACAAAAGGGACGTGTCTGCAGTATGGAGATTATATGTAGTAGACTACAGAAAGCAAGAAAAACATAAAGGTCAGTGCTTGAAAAACTTATAAATAACTTTTACCAAAATGTGGTAACTGGCCAGCATAGATAGATATGAAGAGTTTCCCAACAGTATTTTAGCTTACATGTTAATATTTCCAGTTTGATTCTTGGTTTAAGGCTTTTGGATAGGAGGGAATGTTGTAGATTTATTTTGTTTAAAAGCCTTCAAAGTATGACTGAGCAGGTAACTGAGCTTACTGTGCTGTTGTCAGGAGCAGTACTGAGTATCTGGCGCCCGCTGCCCGACGTGTGTTCCTTGCTGAAGGAAGGAGCTCGCTACAGGATCTTCCAGCTGTCAGCATCCCAGTCCAGGGGCAGGGCAGACTCCACCAACGTCCAGTTAACAGCCACCAAGAAAACTCAGTACCTACAGCTAGCAGTAAGTGCTTTAAGTGCATAAAGGTGCATCATTAAAATGTGACACACTCATTAAAATGTGTCACACTCTCTAAGTGTGGTAAATACTGAAGTTTTGTGTTTCATCAGGTATCACAGGAGATGCTGGTACAGATTTTCTTTCCAAGAAAGGCTCTAGAATTCACCAGTTTGTTGGATCCTTCTTTTAAGCCCCCATGTGCTGAAGTGGATTTAGTTGGGGTTGTCATTTCTGTGAGCAGAACAGGTACGTTGCAGACCACATTCATGTCCTCCCATTGAATAAGCACTGAATTGTTTATTTCAAAGTCAGAATTATCTTGGTGTTGTACCTGCATCTCAGGCCTGTGAAAACCTGCTAATACAGCCCATCATGGTGACAAGCTGGCAGATAAATCTATGTTTCTGAAGAAAAACTCTCTCTGCTTATTAGTTCAGGAAGTTAGTAAGGCAGGATCTAAGCTCAAAAGCAGCTTATATTTAAATGTTTGGGGTTTTTTCCATAAATGGTGGGCCTTAGTTCTCATATCTGCAGAGACACCATCGTGCATGTACATGAGCTCCCTCTTTGGTGTACAGTGTCATGGAATGAGTGGAATTCATGCACTGGAGCTCATGGATAGGGAGAGGTGGATAATCTTCTGCATTAAAAGGAAAAGTTCCACAGGAGTATTGTTTTTAAAGACACAGACTTTGAGTTGTTTTCTGTAATCAGTTGGAAGCTGGTGTAGAATATGAAAGAAGTATGAGATACCTGTCACCATGCAGATGGGCTGCCATGTGGCTCTTTCAAGATGTGTGTGACTTTTTTTTAGTAGATCCAAATCACTTAAAGAGATGTGAAGGTTTAATTCAGACTTTTTTCCTGCTTTTAGGTTTTACTACTGTGGTATACTTGTCTGATGTAAGCTATAATTTAGTGGCAGTAAAGATCTGGACAGATCTCAGACACTTGGCTATTGAAGACGTGATTGTCCACTGCTCACTCATTTCTGCAAGCAACCTTCAGTGGCAGTCTGAATTCAGATCAGAAATTCCCGTGCTGTTGGCTGGAGATCTTTCTTTGTTCTCAGCCAGTCCAAAGGAATGCTATCTTCAAGAGAAGGTTAATGAACTGAGAAGTGTGATAGAGGTAAACCTGCAGAAGTGTCATTTCATGGTTACTTTTAGTTACTGCTATGTTACATCCTTCAGCAAAAAGTCTGTTAGTATTGATCATCCTTTAAAACAAGTAATGCACATAATGCTGAATTTTAGGGGAATTTTCTGGGAGATGGAGTAAGATGTCCATGCAGTTTTCCTGGGGGATCGAATGTCTTGATTTTTTTTTTTTTTTTTTTTTTTTTTTTTTTTTTTTTTTTTTTTTTTAAATTTTCTAACTCATCCGGCATTGTCTTTAGGATGTGCCACAGAACCTCTGAGTTGCAAAAGATCTTGTACCTGTCAATAGGGAATCTGCCATGGACAGAAAGTAGGGGAATCTTCTATCTTGTTGGTTTGATATAAAATAAAATTCCAGTGGGATAATGATGAAAAAAGAAAGTCTTAAACTCCTTACATAGTTTGAAAGCCAACTATTCTGCGTTGCAAACTCTGTTCTCCCTTACAGAGTGTGCCCTCCTTTTGCTCTGATGCAGAAAGTAAACTGAAGAATTTGCTAGGAAGAAATCTCTTGCTGACACCCAGTTTAACTAAAAGATGTGGTTTGGAAAGCCCCTCTCCTTCCTGCAGCCATGCAGAGGATAGAAGTTTGGTAAGCTTCTGGTAATTAATGCTGTGTTTATACTGGCAGTACATGCAGTAAGGATTTAAGCAAGTGTTATACCTGTGTGAATGGTCTCACTTCTCTGTCCATTTCATCCAATCTTTTCAGGGCAATGCAAGCTGATTAGAAGCTTTCTCTGTGTGGGGGGGGTTTAGGATTATTCCCCAGAGGAGCCGTGAGATAGATTATCCTTCCTCCAAACACTATATGGAAACTTCCCCTTGTGGCCTGTGTTTCCACAATGTACTTTAAGTATTTTGAATTTGATGTGAGTAAAATGAATCATCTTTCTTTATAGATGATTTATTGCTTCTTTGGTCCCACTGTGAAGATGATCCAGTGTGAATGTCACAGAAGGGGAAAATCTTGAACTGTACCTTTTTATTTCAAGGCATTCTCCATTTCGCACCTTTGTTCAGAGAATTTACTTCTGGTCTTTTTATAGATAGTGTTTACTATTTCTAGGATTTAATAGGGATGTCACCTGGAAAATGTATTTTAGCAGTCTTGACAAAAATTGATTTAAATAGTACTCAAGTTTCCCATGAAAGCTGCTGGTGGTGAGTTGCTTCTGACATGGAATACTGAGCACAGTCAGAATAAAAATTTTTTCTGCCATGAGTTTCAAGGGTGGAAACACCCTGGTGTGATATAAGTTCCCAGGGACTAAGTTTAAGCTTGTAAGGCATCCTTTTCTATTTCAAAGGGAGGACTAATGTTTAATTCTGAAGGTCTAGTTTATATACTTTAAAGACTGACTAATTTATTTTTGTATAGTTTATTGAATTCATTAATCATCTTTTTAAAATGAGACATTAAGTGTATTCTCAGGCCTGTGCCTGAAAGATTTGCTATGCAGCATCTGTCTTCTGTGCATTGTTATCTTCAATTTTTTTGGTCTATGTTTTATCCTAGGTTTTTTTTCCAATTTTTTTTCTCCTTTTTACTTATTTAACCAACCATGTGTGGAGAACATGGCCAAGGCAGTAGAAGACTTATGAGTGCTTTGATTTCTTACCATCTGGCATAGAAAAATTCCCATACATTTTGCTTAGCTCTTAGAAACAAAATGTAAATGTACAGGTAAACAGTGACTTATCAGTCATCAGCACTTGAAGGAATAATATTAATCACCATCAGGAGATACCAAACTAAACTTAAATGGGATATGAATGATGATGTAGTTTTTATAGTGGGGGGGGGGGTGTCCCCCATTTTTTGGAAGTTTTCGAGGAAGTTCATGAGAACATTCTATTCAACATAAAACTTCTCTTTTTATCCAGATCTCTTCTAGAATTGAAATGAAGCATCCAAGCCCTTTGTCAACTAGCACACCAAATATGGAACTTGTCACACCAGGGTCAACAAAAACACCTTCACCTGCTACAGTGAATGAAAGCTATCTCAAAACCAGCAAAAAGAGAAAAGCTATGGACTTCCTCAGTTGCATACCTGCCCCTCCACCCCTGACACCAATATGTTCAGTAATTTCTCCATCTGTTAAAAGAGCATTTCAGCCTCCACGAAGTTTGGGTTTACAGCACAGCAAGTCACCTGGAGGGGCAGATCAGAATACCGGCCTTGTCACCCCTTGCAGAAAAGTGAGAGAAACTGTCCATCTTCCTGAGAATGACCTGGTTGCTGATGAAGAACTGGCAATGATTAATACACAAGCACTCATGAATAATTTACCAGAAGAAAAGAAGATGGATTACCTAAATGAAAACAGAAATGCAACAGCTACTACTTTATCTGATGATCTTTCATGCAGAAATAGTTCCAGGTCTACTGGGGAAGCAGATAACTCATCAAAAGCAGTTCTGAAGTAGCTGAGGCTCTTTAGAGGAACCCAAAGGAACATGAAGACTCATTACCAGCCCACAGAATGCTACAAAGACCAAAATCCCGAAAATGCTGCTAATGCACATGTACAGTATTGTATATATTTCAAATTCAAATTATTTTTACACTTTGTACATTAAAACTTGATTGTATTTAATAAAGTTCTATTACAAAAACAGACTCATTAAATAACACTTCATTTGCAAAATAGTTTGAAGTTTAGTATGTAAACACTTCTCACAAAGATGTATTGTACAATAACATCAGTGTGGCTGAGGGTTGGATGACATTTTGTAAGCCATTGATTCTGTGTTCTTATATTACAGCAGGATCTTTGTTTCAGTCTAAAGCCATCAGTTTTGTTACCCTCTGCAACATTAGAATAGTTGTTTGGCTGTCCAAAGTGGCACAGGCATAATAAAGAGTTCTCTTATTTTCAGCAAACAGAACACTTTAATTCTGAAATGTTGCTCTGCTATTCTGGCACAGTTCTTGTACTTTTCTCCTCGGCCTTTCCATATAGCACTAAGGCAGGTTTAAAGAACAGCTGTGATTATTTGATTCACAGCAAAATGCCACGCAGGGTTATTATTAAATAGCTCCTCGGTCTGTGTTTCTGCTTCAGCTGTTCAGAGCTGCTCCTGTAGCCCTTTTCCCACCTGGGAGTTAACACGCACAAGCCTAACACTAATGTTGCATTTTAGGAGCCTCTCCATCTTGGCAACTCCTATGTCTTGGCAAGATGAAGAGCTAAGTTTGCTTTGTTGAAGTGTTTTGCTTACAGGCTGGAGAAGCTGTTTCTGTGTGAGGTAAGAGCAGCATGAATCCAGTCAGAGGAGAGAGGGAACAACATCAAATCTTGCTAAAATCTGTTGAGCTACTTTTGCCATCATTCACTTTGCCTCTGAAAGTTATAATAATGCTGTAGGCAAGTAGTAGATACAGAAAGTTTATACAGTCAGATATAAAGCATTAAAATGGCAAGAAATGCCATTGTGTGGGGAATGAATTGGCCACAATGGCCTTAAGACAGAAATATGTTAGGAATGTTTACTGCTAGTGTCAGACTGATGCAGAAAAAAACAACCAAAATGTGGCATGTGGTAGAGCCCAGTGCATTTCACATATGCCTGGATGGATTTTCATGGAGGAAGAGGGATGAGACAGTACAGTTTGCACTGGGTACAGTGCTCTTACAGTGGTCACATATTGCTGTGAGATCATGGTCCAATGCCATTTAAAGATTTGTATGAAATAAAAGTAATTTAGAAATGTAGTTGAAAAACACAAGAATAAAAAACAGTTTAGAAAAAAATGTAAAACTAGAGACTCTTGTACCCTGATAATTAAAACACCAAGGAATGCACATCTTCAGTTAAATGTCACATTCGTACGTGCCATGCCAGGTCTTCTCCTTGGGAAGGCAGAAAGGTGGGTGGGATGGGGACCTGTCCCATAAGCTGCACTTGCCCCACTGTAGCTTCCCTCATCCCTGCTTGGTTTTTCAGACCGGAGAACACTGTGGAAGGTAACATTGTGCTCGTATTGCTCTTTCATCCGTTGTATCTTTTCCCGAGGGACATGATGAATATTTCTTCTGTAGAGTCAACAGTAACAGAAAACACAAGTATTTAACTGCCTGTGCTAAAGGGACTGTGAAGTCCCTGAAAGGTTCAGCATAACGGTTCAGGTCTCCACTGATCTCTTTCTGGGCTCTTGTAACAAATTATTGTTCACTTCCACCTACTTCTTAGGAATAATACTGTGACTGCTGAAATACATAACACCGGTATTTTCTGGGAGGCAGATGGGACATAGGGAGTTGACAAATGTCCAAAATAAGTGCAGAAGACCTGTGTGGTATTTTATACAAGTGTTGCTGCCTTTAAGCACTAACAGCTTGTTGGCCTCAGTGAGCTTCTGTACAGCTGGAGAGAGGCGGCCAAGGGCTGCAGCCAGCCCAGACACGCAGCAGCAAGGACAGGGGTCACAAACTGCTGTAGGGAAACATCACACGTGATGTGGCTCAGGCTCCAAGGCAGACTCATAAATGACAAGTTTGAGAGGGAGGGGAACACAATGCTCAAACATGCAGGACTTTCTGAATATAGTAGCCAGAGTAGCACCAGCCATGAGCGCTCCATAACTTAGCAGGAACTGTCTTCCCAAAGACCACCAGGAATTTCTGTTTGTGAGTCTGCAAACCCTGAGTATCTCTGGGGTTGCCATTTAGTGCTGTTAAGGCGCAGCTTGTGCCCCAGTGAGTGTATGTGAATTATCTTTACAATGCTGCTGTGAAAAGTCAATGTGTGTCAAATATGCAATAAAACAAACTGCAAGTTACTGAGTGGCTCTGCCGACAAGGAATGATCAGATTGTGCCCCTGAAGTGCTCCCCTACCAATGGCTGGGGCTGCTGAGGCCAGAGCTGGTTGACAGCTCAGGCTGGTGGTGTCCCCACCTGTCCCCAGGCCTGAGCCATCATCTGCCATGTCCTGCCTCCCTCTGCAGCCATCAGCACTCTGGGCCTTGGCCCTCTGCCATTTGTGTCCATCATATACAGACAGGAGCAGCATTAATTTTTGACCAGAGCTCCTGGCTGGTAGAAAACAAATCCATCTATTGCAATGAATGGATGCCTTGTTATCTTGCACTAAGCACATGTTATCTTCTGGATTTGGTAGCTGGGAGAGCACTGTTCCCTGTAACTCACTTCACATCAGGCTGGCTAAAGGCTAGGACGTCAGCCTGCACTAAATATTTCAGTGACTACAGCAATTAACCCTGCAGTCACTGGTCAACATAACATTCTTAGAGCCACATTCAGCTGCCTCTATATCCTACTGCACTGTGCAGAGTGTTTATATCCTTTTTGTGTGTGTGTGTGTGTTAAGATCCTGACAAAGATTCTCTAGAGCCCTGCTTCTTACCCACACTTATGATCCCTCCATGCTGCAGCAGGACAGCATCTGTTACAGTTAGATTCTTAAGGAAGTCTCAATATTGGCTATAGTGCTTAGATTTGAGTTTGTGCCCAAACAAAAGAGACTGCTGCTCAAAATACAGAGGGAAAATCAGGGCTCCTGCCCCATCAAGCTTGCAGCACAAAGACATGCTTCAGGGCTTGTTGCCTTTTCCACTGCCTGACTCACTTCATGCTCTTTCAGGGCTGAATTCACTACAGACCAGGTAGTCAGGAATGGAAATTTTACACAACAATCCCTCTGTTGTCATTTACCAGGCTACATTCTTCCTTATGTGAAGAGGAAGAAGGCTGACCTGAGAGCATGTCAACAAAATGAGAGAAGCTGCCAGTTCCAGCGAAGAGAAAACTATCTACCTTGTCAGTTCTTGAACATTGAACTTCCAGGGTGTATCCGGTTCTTGGAATGTAACTTCATATCTATTTTCATGTGCCTAAAGGACACAAAGATGACATTATGAAACTGCACTTAAAGAATTGCCACCTCTGCCAGAACTCCTGACAAGAGACACGGATGCGTCTTCAAAGACTCTGTACGGTGTGTTTTTCACAAATCATGAACTACAATTATAAATCACATCTTGATATATTTGTCAACAAATAGTTTGGGAACTGTTCAATCCACATCACTACTGGGGAAGGGTATGATGCCCTCATCACCAAGAAGTAGCAGGGCAGGTTCAAAGGCCATTAATCTTTTCAGTCTTTTGAGTTACAAAGCTGACCAGCTAAATAACTACATTGGCACCTCTGCCCCTACTTCATCACAATATCCATCCTTAACTACAATTAGAGAACTACAAGAAAACTGAAGTAAATATTTTTAGCCATGTAAAGTACTTTTTCAGTCAGATCAACCTGTAAATGTCACAGCTAGGCATATAAAAGCAATAAATCAGAGCTTGCCCTACCATCATCACATACGGCTTCATTTCCCAAGCATGGATGTTGGTGTTGTCAATAATAACCGGGCTTTTCCCATTCTTCATTGCTTTGCGTGCTGCAATGTAACACATTATGTAAAGCTAAAATACATTAAATAACAGAGCCAGGCCTTACTAGCCCTACAGTGTTCTTTCTTTGCCCACTGCTCACTCAATTGGTTCCCTACCAGACCTGGGTTTGCACCAACCACCCAAATGGGAGCCAAGGCCAGTGCCCAGCAGCTCTCCTGGAAGAGGTGGTGCAGCCTCTGGCTGATCTGAAGCTCTTATAGAACATACTTACAACAGCCAGAAATTGCTGTCATTTGCAGGAGATCCCTGTTACATCATCCCAAAGTATGAGATCTCATTGTCATCCCTACAAACTCCTTCAGAGCACAGACACAAAAGCACGGTACATTGAGTAAAGAGCTGGGTTGTTTAATTCTCAAACTTAAACTTAGCCTGCAAGTTTCCTTTCTGTCTATCATTATATTCTCACCGCCTTCCAGGTCAGGACAGACACCTAAGAAGTTAGAAGTGAAGGCTGCAGTGCCTATACTGCAGGGAGCAGCTGCTGGGCTGGTGTCTGAAGGGCATCAAGATTCAGCAGTGCCTCCTCTAAAATATCATTAACCAACCTCCAATATGTTTTCATTTACAAATTTCCCATTTGTAAGTCAGAAGAAATCAATTCAGAAGTCGTAAATGTATTTTTAGCCAACGCCCTATGAACTACAGTGTATGACACCACCTTGAGGTATTTTAATCTGGGGGCTAAGTTTAAAGACAGCCTGAAATGCAAAACTATTTTGCACATCCCCTGGATAGAGTTCAGTCACCTCTTTTCTGGTTCCACTTGTGTGCATCCTCTAGGAAGTCAGGCTCAAAGATGTAGACACCATTTTCAATAAAGAAGTCATCAGTACTAAGGACTACAGCACCGGGGTTGTCACGTTTCAGCTGTCTGCAAGGAAAAGAAAAAGATGAAAAAAGGATTAGTACCAGGTAACACCTTTTAACAGAGACCATTAAGCCATGAGCTATTTGAGTGCTCTGCAAATACACACAGTGCTTTACTTGAAAAATCCCAATTTAAAGGATCTGGAAGTACTACAATCAGTAGATGGACACGTAGGAAGAAAGGAATGGAGCCTGAAGGTGTGGCCTTGATTTCTTTAATTCAGCAGAGAGATCTACACTGGACTACCAACATCTGAGTCTTTAATCTTATTAATATATTTAGCTCTCCTTCTGAGTTATCTGAGAAAGCAGGACTGTAAAGAGAAGGAATTAAAACAAAAAACAATAGCCCAAACCTGCTTATCCAGGCATGGAAGTTGGCGTCCAAAGACAATTTGATGATAAGAGTTTTGCTACAGAGATTTCTGAAGATAACCAGGAGGAGGGATTTGTTATTTAGTAAAGATGGTCCAGAGAACCATGAGTTTGGTTTGAGGGGGTTTTCTTGGCTGTAAAGCAGGTAGCATTTATTTAGAATTTTAATTTGCAAACAAGTATTTGAATGATAAGCCTATATTTTGTGTTAATTTATATAATTTTATGGTTCTTATCACTGGTCTCTATTCCACTTAAACCTCCTCTTGTAGAGTTGAGTAATTTTTATAGCTTCAGCTTTTAAACAAATTTTCCAAACAAATCTGAGTATAAAAAATATTTTATAGACAAATTTGCAGATCCATAAAGCAGACTGCTGTGGTGAGTGGCACTGGGCAATCCCACTTCCCTTCACACGGGTGTGCGTCCCCCAGCAGTGCTCCTGCAGGCCAGGGATGCCATGGGGAGCAAATGTGTGTCCTGCTGGACACTGACCAGCAGCCTCACAGGCAGCACTGGCTCTTGGAGGTGAAAGGAAGTGCTGCCTTGTGTGGAGGTTTAAATATGAAGCATCCCTCTGCCAGTCCTTAGAGACCCCCAAAAAAAAAAACCAAAACCAAAAACAACCAACTCTTAATGTATGATTGTGCTCCCATTTGTGTCTAACCCAGAATTTTTTGTGTCCATAGATATAGAATTGTCCTTTCTTTAATCAATCAGAGAAGAGTTAGGGGAGGCGAGAGTCTCTGCAAGAAGTCAGGGAGAGCCCATGGCATCATCCCACTATTTCCTGCCCCCCCAAGGCCTGGAATGTCTTGGGAAAAGACAGAAAGGTCAATCAAGAAACTCTGTGTCTCTCAGACATGAATGCTGCTGCCCTTCTGTATCATTCCACACATGGTCTCCAGCCCCTGTGAGTCATTTCAGCTTTCCTCATTAACACTTCTCCCTCCATCCCCACAAGCTGCGAAATAACCATTTCTCAGTGTCTTATCTACATGGGCAGGAGCCAGGGAAAAGGTGTCTACAGGTTATCAGCAGCAGAACAGGCACACAGGCAGAAAAACCTTAATTCTGTCACCCAGCTCTGCTCCAACCATTTACTTACCAGTTGTACCCTCATCTGCCTGCAAGCAGCAGCTCTTCACTAGGACTGCAGGGTGCATTTAGCTGAATAAAGGTCAGCTTCTGACTTGCTCTGTCTCCACTGTAACTTCTACCATCTGCTGATTAATTAATATTATTTTGTGGTGGGGTTCACCCCAGCCAGCAGTGACTCAGTGCTGATGGAGCCAGGACTGGGCTGTACCCCCTGTAATGCATCATTCCAGCACCTACCTGTCCTAGTCTTCTAGCCCCAAAGGGATGTTTTATTCACAAAATTACTGCTGGGCAAACTGATTTTAAAAAAATCATGTTTTAAACTGTTAGCAAATGGTAAAATTTTGTCGCTTTAATTTTGGCCTCGGGCAAAAATTCTTATTATGAAAAGCAAAGCAACATCTAATGCTTATCTGGTTACTGCTGTGGATAACTTGATATATTCAGGTCTCCCTATGATTCAGCACCTTTCCCATTGCTTTACTCATTGCAATTTCTTCTCTAAAAAACTGACTGCTAAAATATGTGTTTTCCCTTTAGCTACTAATAGGCACATAAAATGTGCACATTAATAAAAGATCTCAAGACTAATTTTTTTTTCTTGTTCAGTATTTCTTTTTAAAATGCTCTTAACCAGTGCAAATTTTAAAATCCATTATCTTAGCACATACCTTACTGAATTTTCAGCCCTGAGAGCTTTGATATTAACCATTTAAGCAATCTAAACTGTAGGTGAATATTTGTGAGCTCAGTCTATGGTCCTCACATCAACAACTAAAGCAGATTAAACTTGTGTTTCAAAGGAGGAAAAATGTGGGACAAAATGAGCTGAGAGCTATGAATTACTGAAACATTTGCTATATTCATACCAAATGAGCTCCTGCTAACTACAACATAAGAAAACATGAAGTGGGAAAAAGATGGGTCACCTTCTGTTTGTTTTGCTGGTTTTAACTTTTAGCTTTCCAAAACAACCAAAATGTGGCTGAAGTTGACAGCTGTTTTCTGTAATCCCTTCCATATTGCCCACAAAGCTGACAAAACTCCTATTTCTTCTCTCCCTTATCATTCCAGAGGGCACCAAGAACCCTTTCATGTGTTCCTTACTAAATCAGCCACAATCTTCACAGGACCTCAGGTTAGTTTAGAAGAAAGGTCCTGCATAATCACATCATGCTCTTAATTGCTGGAAGCAATTAAAATGCCTGTATTTCAGAAAAATACAAACCAGCTATGCAAAATGGGAGGGCTTGTGACCAGTTATTTATGAGTAAATCTTGAACTGCCCTGTAAAAAGAAAATTACCCACTGCTGACAGATAAGCACACTTACACAGTAAGCATAAAGCTTACTAAGGAGGAAAAGAAAAATGCAATCTCTTTTCAAGATCAAAGGACACATAGGAGCCATGTTGGCATTTTTTAAAGAAGCCACTGAATTGGAAGCACTGCCTTGTGACAGGCAGCATCTCTGAAAAGTTCAGTATTAATTTGCTTTGGACACATAATTGCACAGTACTACATGTCTTCATCTTGCAGTGGATATGGTACCTCCTTCACCTTGTAGAGGGGTGAGGTGAAAAGGGTTTAAGGAGATCTATACTAAGCAGAGGAAACACCCCTCATTCTCTTCTTACTTTCTTATCCTCTGTAGGTTCTGAAACAGCAGCAAACCTTTCTTTAGCAAAGGGTAGAGCATAATGCATTTTGTATCCATAGGTTTTCATACTTTTCCATCAGAAAACTTGAAAATAAATTAATTTCTGATAGCAGATTGGAATAAACATTTTCAGTGCTCAGAAGGCCACAGAATGGAATGTCAGAGACCAGAACATATATGTACTGGCACCATATGCAACCACTTCCTCTGGCCACTATTCCAAACGTTAAGGGTGCTGTGGCATTTCAAAGGTGTCTAAAAGCCTTTTGCTCCAGCAGGAAAGCAGGACTGTGAGATCTGGAGTGGCAATGCCCAGCGCTTGCCACTCTCTACTGCATTTGAAGAACTCCTGGTGCCCCGAGGGCTTTGCCTGGCCGAGCTGCCAGGTGCTGCTGGCAGAGCACAGCCGTGCCTTTGTGTCTCACCCCCAGGGGGTCCAACCACGGCTCTGACTCCTAGAACACCAGGCTCGTGTCCTATTTGATCAAGGCACTGAGGAGACTCACCTGAAGTGGTTTCAGGCAAAGGTAAATGTTTACAGTGCAATGCTGCGCGGAGGCAGGAGCTGCAAGAGCTGAAGTCCATGAACCCGTCAGAGCTGCAGTGGGGTCAGGTGCTGGGAACGCTGGGAACAGCTGGCCCAGGACTGGAGGTGCTGGGGTAAACTAGGCAACAGCAGCAGAGAGAACTGGAGAAGACACAGATTGTGCCAAGCAGTGATGCCTCAGTGCCAGTGCATTTTTTTCCCTCCTGTTCTGAAAGAATACTCGTTCTGTGCTTCTCAAGATAGTACAAGAACGAGCTCATTTTGAGAAATAAAACAACAGCTGCGGCTGCAAAGTTACAAGTTTGATCATGTCCAGCCTATAGAGCTTGAATTAAACTGCTGGATAAAGGGTCAGGTGTAAGTTGAGCTGTGCAGCACAGCAATGTGCTGCCAAAGAGCTGGAACTGCAGCTACTGCGCAATGCAGTTTGCTGGGGAAGCAGGTATGAGCTTGTATGTGGCTCACTTAAATTCTGGAGGCAAATTCTGGAGGCATCTGGAAGCCTCTGCCACTGCACCTCAGATAACCTCTTTCTTAGCAGCTGCCTCAGTGTGATCACAAACCTGCACTGTGAAGCCAAGGACAATGTGCTCAGGAGCAGCATGTCCAGCTCGCCTGAAGGAGGCTGATGGAGATGTGACTCCCAGCTGCCCCTTCTCCTTCACACTTCTGTGACATTCAGTGAAAGGCAGGTAGCTGGGGCCACCTGAAATATGTGGTTCAGGGAAGCTCATCCTGAACAGTGAAGCTGCTGGAAAGGTGTGAAGCTTGGTGGTGAGCAGAGCAACTCCTCGTCCTGGCTTGACTACTCAGAATGTCACACGTGGGTCCTCCGCTGCCTTTACCAGAAACCAAAAACCAGACCTGAACTGATCCATGCCAATGTAGGGATGCTCTGAGCTGGGAGCAACCAGGATGAGGAAATAATTTTAACAGAAGTGCCACAACTAAAGCTTACAAAGCTATATCCAAACTCTGCTGAGTGACATTGAAAGGTCAGGGAAACAAGCCATGGATCCAAAATTGTTCCTAGGACTGTGTGATGAATAGAAAAGGGGCCTTTTGACTGGAGTAATCACTGAGTTGCTGTATCACCAGTGATAAGATTCATGATTTGTGACTCATGGGCACTCTAAAGATGTAGAGTTTGTTACAGAAACAGAGAAACACTGGCTGATCTGCAGGAAGAATGAATGTAGATACGTGTGAAAGCATCAGAAGAAAGAACAGAGCACAGGCTAAAACAATGGTACCCACTGACAGCCAAGATCATTAACAGCAATAAAGCTGGGAGAGGTCCTGTTTACAGCCCCCCAAGGCCAGCACTCAGCTGAGGCCCAGCAGTGGTGACCTGCCACAGGAAAACTCATGCTCTGAGAGCAGGAGGATGGCCAGTAGGTCGCACCAGCCTCTCCACACCTGCTTCCTTCCCCTTGTTCCAAGAGGGGCAGATGATGAAGACATGGGAAAACAAATATAATGGGGAAAAAAATCCACCTAAGACTCATAAAGCACCAAGTAAGCAGAATTCACAGGCAAAAAAAATGGCAGCATAGGAGCTGTTGGCTGGAGATGGCACAGCAGACCTGGCCAAAACCTACCCTGACACTACCAACTGAGAGCAATGAGGCAGAGAAAGCGAGGATGAGACAGCTTATAGTCCTTGTCTGCTCTGATTTTGGGCAGACCATATGAGCACATTTATCTTGATGCTTGCAAGTATTAACTTGCGATATTGTGAGTGAATCAATTCTGAGAAAATAAACTTGAATTTATAAAATGAGTTTATGGAGTACTTTTGCAAATAAACAACCACCTTCCTCCTCCAGTGGGATCTTGCACTGAGATCTGTTGCAGTCATTTTCTGCAAACTTTCCCTTGTGCAGCACATAGCATCTGCCAATACCAAAAGCTATGCAGTGTGAGAACAGCAAAAGAATTCTCTTGGTACAGTCCTTCACAAGCTGGACAGGGTTAAGGAGAGGCACTAAATGCTGCTTTTTGAACTGTGTGTTGCTGAACAGCTAAACATAATTATGTGATTAAGAGAGGCTAGAAACAATAAGATACTCAACCTCCATCTCACAGAGGACTACTACAACAATACCTTCAACTGATTCTGTAAATGTGTCATTAACAATTAACCTTGTGTTTTGACCTAAAAAGTACAGGTAAGTACAGTTACTTGCACTGCCTGAGAATATGCCCCCAAACCTTTATGTTCTTACCGTGCTGTGAGAAGACCCAAATCCCCCTGAAGGAGCAGGCCCACACTTACACAGCCTCTTAAGGGAGAGGTCTGGTTTTTGGGTGTGAGCAAAACACGGCATTTGGCAATTCATAAAAGAGCTTTGTTTGCCAAAGTGCAGTGAGGCAGAAGGCCCAGTGGGACAGGGAAGTGCTGTACTGGGAAGAGGAAGCTGCAGATGAAGCCAGTGTATCACACAGCTTCGTGCTGCCGCCTCTCACAGCAGAGCCCTTCCTGTGGCAGCCCATGATCCCAGCACGGGTTCCTCAGCCCAGCAGAGTAAGAAGACGGAATGTTCCTCTTTTGATAGAGAGTGGGTGGCACTGACAGCTGTGTGACACCAGTCTGTGAGATTTTGTGATATCAAACTACAGCTGCCACGGTCACACCGACTGCGGTGCTGCTTCCCAGAACTCCCCGCTGTGTTTTTCTACCTATTTACAATCAGCCTTTGAGATGTTGGAGCATGGAGTGGTCCCCTCTACTCATTGTATACACTGCTAAAGCTCGGACCAGGAGTGTGGGACATTACAAAAACAGAAGTCAGAGTTGCCAATTTTCAGCCAGAGAGAGGAAGTTTTTTACCATGTTCGTGATTAAACACAAGAAAAACCCAAATCACCAAAAAAAAACCAACCCAACGAAACCAAAACAAACCAAACAACCAAAAAAAATTTTTTTAAAGAAAAAAGAAAGCCACCACCAATCTGGCGCCTTTGAGAAAAGGAGCAAGTACCGCCCTGGTCGGGGTGATCAGTCCATCTCACCAGAAGCATCCCTGTAGGTACCGCTCGCTCGGAACAGGAGCTCGCACAGTCCCACGGGCAGGACACCCAGACACGGCCACAGGTGCCGGGGACAGCGCAGCCTGGAGCGGGTCTGGAGCCGGGGGGTTCCGGGCGGCTGCCCTCAGCCAAGGCTCCCTCGGGGCTCCCGCTTATCCCGTCCCCTCCCAGCCCAGCCCTGCCCCGGCGGGTCAGCAGCGAGTGCCGGGCGGGCACACGGGCTCCCGAAGCATCGCCTCGCTTGTCCCCGGCCGCTCCTCCTGCCCCGGAGCCGGTACCCGCTTACCTGGCCAGGGTGCTCTTGCCGGCGCCCGGCAGCCCCCGCAGCAGCACCAGCCTCCCGCCGCCGCCGCCCCGCGGGGGCCCCAGGCTCAGCCCCCCCAGGGCCTGCAGCAGCCGCTCCTCCTCAGCCCCCGCGGGGCCGGGCCCGCCGGGGCGGGGGGCCGGGGCCGGCCCGGGATGGGGAGCCCGGGGCAGCCGCTGCGCAGCCCGGCCCCGGCCCCGGGCCCCGCCGCGACCCCGGCCCCGCCGCCCTCGGCCCCCGCGGGCGGGGCCGGGCGGGATCCCGCGTCCCTCCATGTCCCGGGCGGCCGAGACTTTGCCCCGCGAAACCGAAAGCTGCCGGGAGACTCGGGCAAGGACGGGCGTCTGCCGCTGCACAGCCAAAGCGCTCAGCTACGGCACTCGCTGCAGACTCAGAACTTTGGGCCGAGATACCATCTCCAGTTATTTAAAGTCAGGATTATTCCCCAGATTCTCAAAGGCAGGAAAACACGAGGCAGCGCTGACAGCGTTCCAGTCCCAGGTGCTGCCCCTGTATTCCGAGGGCAGGGCCAAAATGGAATGAATCATCAAAGCCCCAAAGAGAAGTGGGGCTGGTTACAGGACACCAGGTGTGCACCGAGACCTCTTCGCCGCCCGTCCCTTTCGTAGCAACGAGCTACCGGAGTCCTCTTCAACCACAGAAGCAACAAGGATGCCAAGGGGATGAAGCTAAAGAACTGCCCAGCACTGAACAAATGCTCACTACACCTACCTAATTATTTTCTTTCTCGAACATATAAGAGAAAGTAAAGGAAATTTTAAAGATTTCTCTCCTCTAAAGAAAACCTGATTTCCATTAACTTGCTCACCAAAGAAGCCAACGAAATTGCAGTTTGCAATAAAACCAAAAATATTTGGAGTGGTATCACACCCTCCCTTCTCAGAGCTACACACAGCATCATGCCCAGCTTGGTTAGGAGCGAGTTTCAGGTATGCCCCAAGCACACACCGCCACCAAATCTCAGTGCTGGAGCTTTAGGTTCTGAGGTTCCAAATAGTGCTAAAGAGAGTGTTCACACACAGGGAGAAAGCTTAGCTCCCCAGGGACATGGCACACCAACACTAACTGAAGCAAGTGGGGAAAATGTGGCAGGAAAGAAGAGACAGAAAATGTGAAATTCAGATACTGGGGAAGGGGGTTAAAGTAAATTTAAACTGGCAACACTCTACTAAGAGATGAAACATGACTTGCCCATACAAGAGAACTGTGAGATTTTGAGAACTATTTTTATTTCAAGCATTCTGGAAGGCCAGGATTCAGTAACAGAAAATAGAGGCATTCAGATCTCTCACTCAATAAATAGAAGTAGGAAGACAGTATTAATCCTTGAGTGACATTTTCCTGAAATCAAACTAACTTGTCTGCTGCCACTAGTACAACACAGAAGTCTGAAGCTGTGGTTGGGGGGGTATGAACTCCATTCCCCCTCCCCTTTACATTTCATATAATGTTCTGCTGGTAGGAGAGCAGGACATTTCCAGCCAAGGAGGACACACATGTGTCCATGGGAGATGCATTCAAACAGTGCTGCCAGAAAATTTCACCAGTGGTACAACATTTAGAAATACATACATTGTTAATTGCTTTCATGTAGATGCAGTATTTAAGTAGAAAGTGGAGACACATTGACAAATTTGACCATGGTGGAGCTTCAACACAAGTTCAGTCAAGTCCTGGCTCTTCAGTTGATGTATAAATAAATGCAGGGAAAGGTGAGGAAGAGGAGATCAAAGAATAAATGGAGAAATATTCTGGATCTGCAAGCTGCTCAAGTGGGAAATATTATTTCTGACAAGTAGACACAACCGAGTTTCCTTCTTCTCTTTAATCTTTTCTCACACTTTTATTGTTAAATGAGGTGACAGCTGTCACTCCCTCTCTCTACAAGGAAGTGTCCAGCCTTATGCATGCCTCATAATTGACAGAGGTTGCTCTTTATAATTAATTATGATTTATCTCTACATACATAAGTATTTCCACCACCACTAACAGAAACATCAAATCACTAGTTACCAGTGCTAGTTATACATCTTCTCAGCCTACCACAAACCCTACACACCCTTCCTTCAGCATGTTTGAATCAGTTCCCTAGTGAAATATTCTTGTTTCTGTAGTCCCAAATTCCCAAATGAGTCTAGCTGAGGGGAAGCCTAAAGGCTGGTTTCAGGAGAAAAGAATGGAAGTTTTGCACCCCTGTTTGAGTGAATAGGAAGGACAGATGAAGACATTTACCATCAGAGGTTGGAAAGGGACTGGGTGCAGTTATGACTGAGGGTGAAGGCAGAAGGAGGCAGCTAAGACACGTAACAAGCACCATTCCCTGCAGGTGAGCATCACTGCCTGCTTCTGTGCCAGTATCCTGGATCCTGATACAAGTGAATGAAATACCACAGCCTGAAGCTCACATCCCATAGTGACAGATGCCTCTGGTCTCCCCTCTGAATCTCTTTATACCACACTTGAAGATATACTGACAAAGTGTAAATCCCAAACAGCTTCAGAAAATGATCTTTTGCCATACACAAAGTGATCTCAATTTTGATCATTATTATGTGGTCAGAGAGGTTGATACTGGAAGGCAGTATTGGGGGGGAGGTGGCCAAAGATGTATACCAAAAAACCTACAGTGGTTTCTCTCTTCCAGGTTATCCCTCACGTTTAAAATCCTTGGTGGCCAACTGAAGTCCTTCCATGATGGAATTAAAGCGAGAAGTTTCTGAAATAAAAAAAAAAAGAAGAGGGTCTGCTGAAGTTCCACAACAGCACAGTCAGCAAAAAGACTTAACAGATAACCCAGCCCTCAGACTGAGAAGAGTCTGTCCAATGTTTTTTAAAGTTTCTAATGCTCAGCCGTTGGTTATTTCCTTAAAAAGTTAGAAAGGAGAGGAAGCAGACAGCGGAAAGCAAAGGAAAAATAAAAGAATGCAAGGAGAGCAAAAAAGGAAGATAAGAACTTGGATGTCAAAACTAGAGGCAGTGAGGACCTTACTACTTCAAAGCTGAAAAATAAGGAGAAGAGTGGATTTTTTTCTCTACACATCACAAATGCTATATAATGAACAGCTGTTCAACCAATACCACCATAGTACATCTCAATTTTTTTGTTACGATGTGCATTGTTTCCCCTGTTACATGCACTCAGGACCTCACAGGCTTTCATATTACAGAGTTAGTGTGAGGCACCCGCACAACACAATTGTTCTTTCTTGAGAGCTCCAAAACCAGAGCTGCAGGCAGCACTTATTCCCCCAAGTAATTAGACACTGCTTGAATGATTTTTTTGAGCCAGGTTTTCCTGGTAAGCACTCTAAAATGCAGGTGAGGTTTTCTGGTCATAATTCTGTGCACTTTTTCGTGCTTCATTTTGTTTAATATTAGTGGCTAATGTCAAAGGACAGATAAGTTTTTTCACTATTATCTGTGTATCAAAGTAGCAACTGGAAGAGGTTTGACCATGGGACGATATTTTCTGTGGCAATACTGGGAAGACTGCTTTTGTTTGCTTTGTATCCTTCAGATTAATTTTTTTTCATTTTAGCCAAAAACCAGTCCTGCCTCTCCCAGCTATACACTCCTGCTTTTTTGCCCATGTCCTGCTGATCTCATGGGCTCTAGGACAATTTGTTTCAGTTCCATAGCCCAGACCAAAAACATTTTGGATGTCTTCATGCATTAGATGTTAGAGCTGAACTGCCTCACTCACAGCTGGCAAAGGGAAGTGCTTGGAATAGCACAGCCAGGGAAAGGAGGATAACACAGGGGTATTAGGAGATTTGTCCCACCAAAACCACACCCTTCAGGGCTGTTGTGGAAGAAGTATTCCTGCAGGGAGTTACTGACTGCTGTACTTCAGAAAGAAACATGTCAGCTTCTGCCTTGCAGAAGTCCTGCAGATAAATGCTTGAACAGACACATTTGTATTGCACTAGCATCTGTGAGTCCTGGTCTAAAGAACTTCTAGGCACCAAAATAATGCTGTTTTCACTGATCTCAGCATTTCTCAAACTGGGAACTCTTGCTTAATCTCCAGAACAAATACTGATGTGCTGCCACTGCCGCAATAAGGAGCTCTCACAAAAGCTTGAGATTAACCCTGTGTTTTCCCAGAGGAACACTGTTCACCCTCCCATTGGAATACAAACACCCTTACACAACATGAATACAGAAACATGTTCATCTGGCTAACAGATTAAGTTGCACTTGGCCAGTAATGCTCAGTTTGCTTTCCAATCTAAAGGGACCATAATGATCATATTAGCTCTCCCTTGATTTCCTATGATTTTAAAATCTTTTTGGTAGGAGTGTCTCAATTTTCCTAGTTTTTTATTCCCCCCCTGACATTTGAAGGAATGAAATCCATTTCAACACTTACAGTTGTTCACTTGAGCAGTTTCACAACCACTCTGGGACATCACTCTTGGCAAGTCTGCTTTAATCAGGAACCAGAGGGGAATTATTTTGTAGTGACATAAGACAACCTTATCCCTCAAAGCCAGGGGCACCATTGATCAGGAAAACTCCCCTGTCTTTTACAGTGCCTGCATGCAGACATTGTGGAAGCACTGGAATACTCACGTGGGGTCTGCATTAGCCTGTATCCTGTGCCTGACAGTGAGCATGAGCTGACTGAAAACCCTAAGACATTCTTCTTCCTTTCCACATACTTTTCTTGCTTTAATTCTTCTAACATCCTACATTTGTAAAAGCTTAAAAGAGTGCTCCACCTGAAGGTTTGGTTGCAGAATACATAGCCCCTGATATCAGAGCTGACTGCTGCCCAGACAGGACACCCTGCACATCCCCTCCTCATATCTGCAGCAGCACGACCTCATCTGCTCCCTTGCCTCAGCCTTGGCACTGAGCTGGCCCTTACAGTAGCTTATCTAAATGCCTCAGTCCAGCAGGAAAGTATTGATTTGTTTGCTGTGGGGTTAGTGAATTAAATGATAGCCTTCGTGTCAGCCAGCAAGTGCTGGAGCTGCTATCTGGAGCAGGGCTGGGAGGAAGGGCACTTCACACTTTGGGCAGCAGTTACCCATTGCATCAGCCTGGTCTGAGATGGCAGATCCCAACTCCAGAGCAGCCTAAACCCATCTGACCTCTGGTGTCTCATCCTCTCCCTCCAACAGCCTTCAGGACTTACCCTGACTCATCTCAGATGCTGAACTAAAACAAAGCAAAACAAAAATCCCCCAACATAAAACTCCAGCTGTATCTCCCCACTCCAGGAGAGCTCTCAACGGCCAAGCCCTGCAGAGACAGTGCAAGGCCTTTTTACAAGCCAAACACTGATGGGGAATCTTCTTTTGTGGCAAAGTCTGCATTGCTTTCATTCTATATTCCATAGAACTGACACAGGCTGACACAGTAGAGTGTTAGACTGCAAGGCAGCATAACAAACTGGGGTTTCCTGGCAGCAGACAGTGGCTGGGTGACAAACATGCAGGGCTCTGGGTCATTTCTGCTGCACTCATGACAAGCAGGAGAGGAAGACTGAAACAATTTTGGGAGTAGCAGAGCAGACAGACAAAGGGAGTAAATCTGATCGGAAAAAAATAGTTTGTTTGACTCAGCAACCAGATAAAGGTGCAGACCATAGGGCAGGATAACTTGCTAGCATGTGTCTTTCCTTTCTTGAAGCCCAAAAAGAAGTTTCATATTTCACCATTTTCTCCTAGGAAGTGAACATAGCTTTTCACATCTGTTTCTTTAGTATGTAAATATTTAATCAATAATCTGGACATTTCTGGATAATAGCTTAGGACACAAACCCACACAAACAGCCAGTCAGGACCATAAGCAAAAATCCTGCCTCTAGAGTGTATTGCAATATTATGAATAAATAGCTTCTAAAAATTGGTAGCAGGTGTAGGCCTAAGTATTTTGTGAAAATACTTTTTATTTGCTTACCCATATTGTAGTATCTGATTATTTAAGAGGAAAATACTGCTACCAGATGTTCTTAATGTTATTAATGATCTGTGCTGAGAGCACCCTGAGAGACCAGTGCTGTCTGGGCCACATGGTTCACAGAAATCTCCCTCCTCCTCCTACACTGGTGGCTGGTACCAGCTAATCAGCAATGTCATTTTTGTCATCAATGACATATAATCAAATCAAACCCCATTCAAGAGGTTTCAATTCCAACCCAAACTATTCAACTACTTCCCCTGTGACATGAAGATCCACTGTGAAAACTTCTGTGTTTATAACAGCTCCAACACAGTGCACACCCATCTCCTTGACTCCTAGTCCAGCCATCAACTGGAGGCATGGTCAGATACAGGACAGCAGGTGACAAAGACCCCCTGACCACACCCCATGTGGATGATATTCCAGCAGTCCTGAAATGTCTGGATGGGAACAATTTAAGCCTCAGGATATGGAATCTTTTTCTGGCTCAGTTTGCTCATGGTGCAGGTTATTCTATTTCCATGTACCTCAGTTTATTTGTTTAAAAACTACAGATTGATTCATTTTCCATTTTGGAAAGAACAACTGATGGCAAATTATAGAGAAGTTAAGCTAGCATTTTCCTGCTGGAACCCATAATCCTCCCTTTTTATCTCAATCTTCCCAGAATATCTTTCATAAACAAACCAAAGAAACTTTGCCAAGTTACCAAAGGGTTCAAAAATTCATGAGACAAGCAAGAACACGATAGCACTTTGTCACACCAAATGAAAACATTAATGAAAATTTAACACTTCAATATTCGGAGTCTTACTGTGACCTCTTGCTACTGTTTCTCCACTGAAAAGCAGAACTGCCATTTCTTCATAATTTGGTGAAACACTGTTTTATTGCTCATAGAGTTCTTTTCATAATTAGACCATTAATAGAGCCAACATTACTCTCCATACTGAAAAGACAAGGAAAGTAGGACTCTGATGACTCACAACAGATTGCCACAGCAACCAGAATGGGAATAAATTCCACCTCTTAGGCATCCTACCCTGCTGCTTTCACTTCACCACACATGTTTTAGATTTCAGAGGAAAAAATAAAATCATATGGCTTTAATAACAAAATACTGCCTTCTCTTTTCCCCGTTTGGGCTTGAAAGAAACAAAATCCGAACAACCCTCAACCCTAACTCAGTTAAAACCCAAGTAAATTAGAAGATACTAAATGCACCTTAAAAATTATAACAAACAATATTCTTTAGATATTTGGTCAAATATAATAAAAAAATATTTGGTTAAATATAATAAAGGAGTAATATATTCACAAGGTGACTGATTACCTGTTTGTTCATGCAGAATTTAAGACGGTCACTCATGACTGATGAAATGCAGCATCCAGACAGCCAGTGCAGGTTATGCTGTTCTCCTCTATCACATCTTGACACAGCTCCATGTCTGATAGTGTTTCAGAAGAGTCTTGATTCTCTTGGGGATTTTTATTTAGATCTTCAAGATTAATAATATCATCTAAAAAATAAAGAATTTATAAACTGCAGCCCAAACCACCTGAAATTACCTTACATGGTCTGTCATTGCTCTTGTCAGGATGGAATATTTCTAGAACAAACTGTCATTTTACCAGAATCCTCTTGATTTTTGCCTCCTAAATGACCTATAAAATAAATGAAATCTTTCTCTTTTGTCTCTCATAGGGGTGGGGAGTGAGAAACAACACCCACGCATGTGTGTGTCTGTTCCCACTCTTACACTGCTTCTCCAAAAGCAGCCTTTCTTCTAAAATAGAGAAACTTCTCTCCTATTTTAGACAACAAATTCTGCCAGCTTTCAGGGAACTACTGGGGTGTATTTTCAAACTTGTCAGAGAACCTGTGAAATTGTAGTGCATTACTATGGAAATCACAGAAAAAGACAACGAGCAACCCTATCCCATTACTTCCACACTGCAGGAATTAATGTGTGCAGAGGTCTAGAGCTTCACATGAACCCTGATATCTCTTACTGCTCAGGTGTGTGACCTCAAGTGCTGTTTGATAGCAACTGAAGATGAGCCAGCTGTGCCAGGTGACCAAGAAGGCCAATGGCATCCTGGGCTGTATCAGCAATAGTGGGGCCAGGAGGACCAGGGCAGTGATTGTCCCCCTATAGTTGGCACTGGTGAGACCACACCTCAGGTTCTGGATTCAGTTTTGGGTCCCTCACTATAAAAAGTCTCTGGGGTGCTGGAGCATGTCCAGAGAAAGGTAATGGAGCTGGGGAAGGGTCTAGAGCACAAGTCTAATAAGGAGCAGCTGAGGGAGCTGGGGGTGTTGTTTAGCCTGGAGAAAAGAAGACTTAGGGGGGACCTTTTGCTCTCTACAACTGCCTGAAAGGAGGGTGTAGCCAGGTGGGGGTCAGTCTCTTTTCCCAGATAACAAGTGCCAGGACAAGAGGAAGTGGCATCAGGTTGCACTGGGGAGGTTTAGATTGGATAGTAGGAAAAAATTCTTCACTGAAAGGGTGGTTGGGCATTGGAACACCATGCCCAGGAAGTAGTGAAATCATCGTCTCCCAAAGTGTTCAAAAAGTGGGTAGATGTGGCACTGAGGGACAGACTTAGGCAGTGCTGGTTAATGGTTGGGTCAATGATCTTGTAGGTCTTTTCCAACCTATATAATAATTATATTAATAATAATTCCATGGTTCTGTTATTATGCTGCCAACGTTTAGTGATAATGAAGTTCAATTAACTTCAAGATACTCAACCTTTCAGGGAAGTAAAGTCTCAAGAAAGACTATATCATGCTAAACATAATTTTGATCTAGCATGGATAAACTTGAGCTAATTACTGGAATATTGCAATGTAGGAAACTTTATAAGGCAATGTTAGCACTTAGATGAGGAAAAATGAAGTGATGACAGCAACCACAGCTCTGTGGACCATGGATGCAATCAATGACAGCATAAATTCATTTATCGCTTCATCGTGCTTTTGCACAAAGAGGAGTGTTATCACTCATTGGTAATGAAAAACCCTTTGATAAGAAGAATTTTATACTTTTTTGTATCACAGAACAGACTTACCAGTCAAGCCATCTTCATTCTGCAATCCATTTGGTTTCTGTTTTTCCTAAAATAGATAACAATAGTCCAGCAAAAGGAAAGTGTGTGACAAGAGATGTTATTTTGGGCAAGAACAAAGTCCATGCTCTATTTTGTAATTATTAGTTCATTGTAATCAGGATTTTCCTGATTTCCACTACTGGACAAGGAAAAAAAGTAATTTGTAAGTTAACACTTTCCAGACAAAGAGAATTAATCTGCCCACAGTCACACAGAATAATTTCTCTGCTGCAGCTCTAGCAGAGGTGATGGAAGATGAGATCTGCTCAGATGATGAGAGAAAACTTTAAAACAGAAAACATCTGAATGATGGTAGCTTGTACTTAATGAACATAGGTCAGGTCAAGACAAAGTTTTTTCACCCTTTTTTAACTAGTAGTTGCACACACTTCTGAAGTTGATCTTTTAAAAACCTGAATCCTACCATGCCAATGAGCTGGTTTTAGAAATACTCAGAGGAGGACAAAAAACATCTGTCTCCTCATTGTGGATATTAAAGCAAATTTACTAACAAAGAACTGAAGAATTCCCCTTTGCACCTGAAAGATTGGAAAGCCTTCCAAAATCCCCTAAAATTCATACCTCCACAGAGGTCTTCCACAGTAAATAGATCATCTTTGAAACTTTCCAGTCAAGGGGAACTATATAATCATCTGGCAACAAGGATTCTGCAGAAGAAAATATTTTTTGCAGTTGAGTGTTCAGATCTCTCCACAGCCAAAATATATCATTGAATTACGAATTTTGCACACATTATTTATATATATTTTTTTTAAAAAAAGCAGATATTTCAATGAGCCAGCAGCAAAATCAGAATTTAGAATTTCTGGGATCTAAGGCTAGTGCACAAGAGGGGAAAGAGAGGGAAGGAGATTTGGGATTTTTTTGTTTATTTAGACAAAGACTTTCCTACCATACTTTCATTTCCCCCACATACTCCCCTAAAAATAGGCACACACAAGAAAAACAAGAAGTTTTCAGCCATTAAATTAAAAGAAATTGAACTTAATTAACAATCTTTAAAATTTAAAATGCTTGATTATAAGAATTTGTGCACTATTAGTAGAGAAGGTGTTTCCTAAAGTGTTTTAACCCTAACACCACTTAAGAAGCCGAAAAGAGGTTCTTTATAGGAAAACTGTTTGAAATATTTTCTAGTCTAATAAGAACCATACAAGCACGACATGCATTTAAATCTTCCATTTATAAATAACTAAAGACATTTATTTACCAAAAATTTCCCCTCCAAAATAATTTCAATAAAGATTGACTGCAATTCCAAGTGTTGTAAAATAATACCACTCAAATGTGAGCAGCAATAAGTAGTTGCCTGTCAATGCACTGTATGCCACCAAAAAAAAGCAGCATTAATTTTTGGAATTGTAGGACAATAATAAAAGGGAGAGTGTGGCCAGCCAGGCACAATTCTGATGGGAAAACCCCAGCAGTCAGAAATCACAAGCTGGCAGAGCTTCAGAGAGATATCGGGGTGGATTTGTATTTCTTGAAGGTTATTTCCAAAGGAAACTAACCTAAATTCCAGAGAATGTCACCTGTTACTGACTCAGAGAAGAAGGACATTTGGTTCACTAAGCTACTGAGTGTTTCTCAATGCCTGGTTATTCTTTTTCTTTCTTGGAAGATGCCTGTTTTCAAGTCATGGCCAACTCCCTCTAAGATTATAAAATTTTAGACCACAAATATGAAGACTCACCAAGTTTGGAGAAGAAAAATGTTTTACTTGCAACTGTTGAGGACATGAACACTACTTCTTTGCTTAATTTCAGCTCTGTATGGCAAGTTCTTTGGTGTGTGATGCCAGATTTAGGCAAAGCAGTCCTTTAGGTCCCTCTTTAGGGATCTAAAGTCAAGTAATGCTTCCCATGATTTGCATCACTGTTCTGGCAGATAGCATTGCCATCAACTTTTACAAAACAACAAAATCCCGAGGTCAGTTGGAGCAGATAAAATGACATAAACTGCTCCTCAGCTGTCAGATTAAAATTTTTATATGAAAATTCATGCTTAACTTTAAATTCTACTGAAACAAACAAATGTAAAGGTACACTGAAAAGCTGGCCTGTGTTTTTTAATCCTGTTTGTCAGCTAAATGAAAGTTACAGTTTCTCCACTAAATTTGGACCCAAGAAGCTGAAAAACACTATGCACAGGAAATATGTCTCTTTCAGCAGGTGTTCTAGGGTGACTTCCAAACAAAAACTCTGTTTATTTTACTGGTTACAGCTCTGTGGGATTACATTAGCCTGCAGCATAATGGGAAATAGTGGCTGGCACACTCAATTCCTTTGAGGATTGCTCATATTTTACCTGCTAACTTATAAGTATTAAACTGAAAATACAAAACCAAGACATCTGGAGCTCTGGAAGGCAAGTATACAACACCAGGACACTTATTAATAAGGCACACTTAAAAAGAAGACATTCACTTTCAGAAGACATCTTGTAAGCCTGATACTGAATTTCAAACCAAATTAGATTTTGGGAAAGTTTTTCAACAGCATCTAAGCCACTTAAGAGTGTATGAAAACTCTACTAAAATAAAAAAGAATGTTACTATCTGGAATATAAAACCAAACATGCAGCCTTTATATAAGTGCACACATTTTGTACCACATTTTCATTTAGTTCCATAATCATCACAGTGAAGTCTTACTCAGTAGGATGTATTAAAACATCATTTAGTTCTGTAATCAACACAGAAAAGTCTTACTAGGATATATTAAATATTCAGCAAGCATTTCATGTTTGAAGTTAGTCAATTTTTGCTACTAAAAGACTGCAAATACAAGGCCAAACCAAAAGCTCCTTTGACAGAGACTAATGATTTCAGGTACAAACTAAAAACTGTCACCAAAATAGCAGTGATTTGTTTCAACAGCATTAATATTTAACTAAAAACTGCAATAAAAATTAGTTTCTAACCATAGTCTTTTCACTTATTTTTTGGTTTGGAGGGAGTGCTTTGGTTTTTGTTTGTGGTTTTGAGGGGATTGTGGGTTTTTTTTGTTTTACATAGGAGTAGTAAGAAAAGCATTATACCCAGTGGAAGACCTGGAGAACCAAAGAGCTGCACAAGTTGAAAAGCAAATCCTAATGATAAGGGAAGTCCCAGAAAACTGCATTTCACATCTGCATCTTGATAATCTTCAAGCTGTGATGCCTTTGCTGGCTCAGAGTCATCTGCTCCATTTGCATCTTCACTGCAGCTTGCCATTGTAGTAGAATCTTCTAGATATTCAGAAACAACTTTACCAGAAGACAAATTATCTGGTTGGTCACTTGTAACCTCTGAAGAAACATGTTCACCCTCGTCCTCTTTTTTATTAACAACCTGTTGTGGCTGAAGGGGTGTAGCTTGCTCCTCCTTTGCTTTGGAATCTACACAAACCCTGCAGGCGTATTTTGATATAGGAGAACATTGTCCTGAATGAATGTAAGAAATATTATATAACAGAGCATCTGCATCCTGAGTGGGTGAGGAATATTCCTGCAATGCATGGTCCTGTTCATGTGCTTCTCCACAGTTCTTGCTTAGAAAGTATTTTTGCCTCACTTCTAAACCACTATTTTGGGGAATATCCTCTCTCACTGAGATGTCCTTCCCTTCCTCTGTATGAGCAAAGATCTGTCTTGGTAGGTTAAACTTTGGTGCTAAATTGACAATTCTCCTGTATCTCTTCCTCTTCAGTGTAATTGGTGTAGCATCATTTATTGGCACATTTACTTCACTTGAACTCTGCATGAAGGCAGCCCTGGCTTCCACTACGGAATCAAAGTGCACTTTAGCAGTTGGAGATGCAGAGAGACCATTGCTTATTACATTGCCAACTTCCTCAGTTTCTGTTTCATTATGGTTTTCCTTTACCAATTGCTCATTTGACTGATAGCAGTTTAGTTCTGTTGAACTGTTTGTGTGAGTCTGTTCAGGTTTCCTCACTTTTTGAGATCTTTGTTCACTTACACATTTATCCTCAGAGCAAGGAGAGAGAGAAACTTGAGTATTGAAGCCCATCTGCAACTCCTCAGTAGATAAATTAATTGAAAAAAAAGCCCAGGCATTGGAGCTAGTTTCTTCTGCTTTTAATAGACATTTGCCCTCTGTGTTATCAGGCACATTATCAAGTACATTTGAACTGCAACACTGAGAGATTTCTTTTTCTTCACTGTTTAAACTTACCCCCTTGGCTTCCAAGTCAGGTTCACATGTAAGTTGGCATGATCCCAGTTTTTTTTCTGTGCTTAACAATGACATATCATAGTCTTCAGAAAAGCCTTCAGTTTCCTGGGTGGAATTTTTATCATTGCTTATTGTTAGGAAACTCTCTTTGTGCCTTTGCTTTGCTTCCTTGTCATCTAATGCATTTTTGGTTAGGTTTTCAGTACAAAAAGGTTTTACATCTCTTAAAAGCAAACTATCATCTTCTATAGGCAATTCATTTTTCCATGCACTATTTGACATTACTGAGACATCAGGCACAGTGACCAGAAAACTCTCTCTTGAAACCCCTGCAGCTTCTTTTAGGCTTTCATCACTACACTTTGGCTGCTCTTCACAAACTGTTGCTGGATCCTCCAGGCCTTTGCTGAATGTATACACTGATTTTTTGTTTTCTTCTTCCAAGTCATCCTCTTCACTTTCTGATCCATCATGGTCACCTGGAACTGGATGATGAGCTACTCCACATAACATTTTCTTTGTAATTTCTGTACGATTACTTTTCATTGTTTTGTTTCTTTTTCTCTTTTTCTTCTGCTTTGCTTTTATTAACAGGTATCCAGGGTTCTTGCTTAAAATTGTCTCCCTATGTGAAAACAAAGAAGATCAAATGTAAAACCCCAAACAAATAAAAAAACCAAGCCCCCACTAAGTTAGAGCAATAATGTATTCAGGGAGATCAATCTGAAGAATAGGTAGTTTTCATTACTGTGATGATCAAACACAGACTATCTGCATTTTTCAGTTGATAATATCTCAGATAACACCTTCTATTGGTTAAACAAATGCTTAAATCAATACCATTCAGAACAATCCTGAACATTTAAATCCATTTAAGTAAACCCAGCTGCCATCTCCATAACTTTGCTTTACAAAAATTATCACAAATCATCGTTAGACCAAACATTGTGTTTCTAGATGCCTTTCTAGCATGATGTTTGAATAATAGATCCTGAAAAGCTGGTGCTATTCTGAAATGTCAGTAAATGCCATATGGAGCTGAAAGGTACAAAGTAGAGGACAATGTCATCCATTAAGATCAAATACTCCAATTCAAAACATACTAACCAAAATCCAAATAATGTAAAGTTACAGTGACTGCAGCAACTCTGATATTTACTGTTCAGTATATTAAGGGTTGAATCATACATATTTGGAAGAAATGTTTCATACTTTATTACCAACAAAATAACACACTGTGGAAAAATTAGGATGCTGTAGGAAAAATGACATGTTTACAGTTAATTTTGTAGCTCTTTTCAGAACATCTTATTTATTTTGTCTGAATTTCTCATCAAATCTAACAGAAAGCAGCCCTGACTTCTCTGAAATCTTGATGTAGGCCCATCAGCCAGCTAACCCTGAAATGAAAACTTGTAAGAAAAACCCAGTCTAGGATTCCATCCAGGAACCTAATATCTCTCTTTTCATTTCTTCAGAGAGATGAGGTTTTCAGAGCTAAGTTTGATTGATAAATCTTTGTACCAAACACCTGTTCCTTTTCTGTAATTCTTCACTTTTCTGAAAGCCTTTGTTTAGGATGGTACTTCACTCAACACACTAAGGCAAAGCAGCAGCTAGAATTATAGGGTAAAATTGGTTGATTTTTGGGAATGTGTATGTAAAATTACCTGCTTTATTAAGTGCTGTATTCTGAAATTCTTTAGAGAAACAATACAAAACAAACCATAAAAGGGGGACTGTCAATGTAGAGGGAATGCTGATCACTAGGAGGCAGCCTAGGAACTAATGGGAATCCTATGGGAATCTATCCTTACCCTTTATTCATTCTTAAATTTACTCACTGTTAGTCTCTTTTAAGTTTTTCCCTAATTTGAACTCTACAAAGCAAACCCTCCTAATTCTCTGAGTGCAAAGGACAGCAGCAGCCTTCTCAGCATAGTAATGAAGTTTGTTGACTGCAACAGGATTCCAAAGTCTTGGGGCCTTTATATTGCTGCAAGGGGCACTACAGATCTCCATAGTGGTCTTGTTGGAAAGCATATGAAATTTATTTCCTTATAATAGCATCCAGATAAGAAATCCTACTAAGAAATGGGATTGTCTTCAACTGTTGGCATTTAAGTCTAAATGGTGCTTTTCTCCAAGTAATGAAAACTGACTTCTCCTTTTCCAGATCTGTGTATTTTCGATACAGTGCCCAATGGTTTACATGGGAATGTCCACATCATGCTGAATTCTGTTCACAATACACTCCATAGTCAGCAACATGCCTCCTGTCTCTCCAGAAAGAGAGACATACGATGCCAAAGTTTTAGGATTCAATAGATCCTATTTGCCTATTGAAATAAATGATATTAAAGTGAAGTACTTGCAATAGTAACTGGAGAGACTACTTTCATATAGCCCACATATGCAGAAATTATATACTAATCCAAGATTATATCTTAAATCTTGACATTAACTTTCTTCTTTGGTGAAGAAAATTCATAACTTGAAAGTGGTTTTAGACAAGGAAATTCTCTGGAGTTTTCAGATTCAGAAACCCCCTTACCGGTGAAATAGAAAATAATGTTCCAATTTTAACTGTTTTTAATGTAGTGGGGAATAAAACATCAGACCTGTGCACCAATTCCAAGAAGAATTCATTGTTGTACCTAAAAGTCCTTGTGCTGCCAGAACAACTGCAGAAATGACAACTAAATTATCCATGTCAACACTGGCACAGGAAAGGAATTAACTTCTCCAGTCTTGATATTATTGTAGCTAACCTTTGTTTATCACTTACTTTTCCCAGATGTGAATTTGCACTGCTGCTGCTGGAAATGAACTTCCCTAATACTGGTGCAAGCATGTTTCTGATGTCTATCCCCTGACACTGACAACACTTTCAGGACAATGCTCACAGAAACTTGCTTAGGCTGGGATGTTGCATCAGAATTGCAGAAATGCAAGAAAAAGTCTTAAAGGTCTGCTCACTTTCTTAGTCTCCTTACTATTAATTCTGAATCAGGAAAGAAAATCACACTGGATGGGATTCACTTTAGAATGCAAGAACAGAAAAAAACCCACATCCACCAAATAATGGGATAAGAATCCCCCAGATGTTCCAGAAAAACTAACAGCGATTACTGCATTGAAATTGTTGCATGTCAAAATAATAATGAATACAAATGTTTATCCAGGATGATGATTTAGCACTCCTGGATATGACCATGAATAGTGACATTCAAGAGTTTATTATAAATACAACTATGTAATTTCTGTGCTTTGGAAATGTGGAGGTTTTAAACAGTTCAAGGAAATTAGTTTTATAAAGATTGAATTTCCTAAAGAAAGGACTAAAGCAAAAAGGAAAGTGATGAACTATTAGGTGTAGAATAATAAAATGTATTATTCTTCATCATTCCAAGTAACATTTGTTTTTCAATTGAAAAAATGGAAAAATACTACTCCAAGGAAATATTCTAATGTGCTGTGATGGCAAAGCTAAAATTACCTGCTTGGGCTATATCCCCATATCATGTTAAAGTGTTTGCATTCAATTAAGCAAATTGTCTACTAGTTTTCACAAGTTTAACTTTGTTCCTCCTGTTTTAGTCCACCTACATGCCTTTTGAGAGTTTCTCTTACTGTAAAACCATATGGCACACAACCACTGAGAAAATGCAAGAACCAGCATGGAGACAGACTTCTCTTTAAAGAGACATTTGCTAGTGAGCTGTTATTAAAGGCATACAACACATGCAAAAGGGAAAAGAAAAAAGGTGCTATTTCAGCTGGTATTTAAATTCTGCTACATATTATGCATTTAGAAACCTGGTTAGTAATAAAAAGACCTGAAAAAATATGATGGTATCTTTGCTGAAATAGGAATTTCCCTTCTGTAACACTTACAAATTTCTCAGCCTACTGTTTAGACAATACTAAAAGCTTTTTGCCATAACTCTGTTAGATGTGACTTTAAGGTTGTATCCTACTGCTCAAAGTAGCACTGACCAGCTTGATTGCGAGTCAGTGCTCAGACAACGCTTTCAACTGAGAAACAAATGCACTTTCACTGAAGTAGAACACATTAATTAATCTAAAGCAATTAGTCACATTTTGCTGGAAAATGGCAAAACTAAAAGAGTGACTTATTTGCAGTTGTACAGACTCCACCTCCAGCATATATCTAAGCTGATGTCTGCTTAACGTAGAAAAATGCCCGCAGTCACTACTGTAACGAATCATAAAGTCATTTAGGTTGGAAAAAGTCTCTGAGATCATTGAGTCCAACCATTAACTCAGCACTGCCAAGTCCATCACTAAACCATGTCCCCAGGTGCCACATTTACATATCTATTAAATACCCCTAGGGATGGTGACTCCACCTCTTCCCTGGGCAACCCATTCAGTGCTTGATAGACAGTAAAGAAATGTTTCCTTATCATCAGGCAAGATGGAGATAAATTTAAAATCCAATTCTGAATGACATTTAGCAATGAGGTACATGGTCTTTCAGAAATTATGCCATCATTAATCTCCAAAGTCTCTGGACTGTGTTTTCAACATAAAAAATTACAGCAGAGCAGTTTGCCTAAGATGGCATTTACTGGGATACACTTCACTTTTCCCATCTGGTAAGTCCAAGTACATTCTTGAATTCCTTGTGATTTAATTTTGCTTCAGAAACAACTAAAAATTGAAGTTATAATTTTGGAATGAAAAAAAAAAAAAACAAAAAACCTGCCAAGGTACCAGCCTTTTTGTTACATATCTTGCCTTTAGAACTGAAATGAGTGATAAAGATCTAGTTCTGCAAAACCAAATGGAAAATTGGGTTATATTATCAGGTGATCAAGCACCTGGAAAAAACCAGAAAACTTGCCAGCATTACTGGGTTTCCTGAAAGCTGAAATTCATTTGACATCTGAGTATTCAACTTAGGAGTTTGCTGCTGAAGAAGCAGTCTTTGTCACCCTTTCCTACTTTGCTCCAGATGATGCCCTTGCACTTCCACTATGGTCTTTTGCTGTCTCTACCACTCTCTTAGTGGGTGGATTCACCTGCCTTGACCCTGCATCAAAAGAAAAGAAGAATACACTTTGTTGTTATGCTCATTTAACTCTCCAAAGCAAGAAGGAAAAAAAGTGTCTAGCTAAGACAAAGAAGTTGTTGGTGGGAACATGGGAGTACCTTCAGCAGCAACATGTCAGATTGCCTCACAGCAAGGAAATTCACCACAAATTATTTGTAAGAAATGTTTACACATTAGGGTTGCAAATTAATTCTCTCTGCCCCCAAATCAGTAAAGATCATACTAACTGAATTAAATTTGAAGTAACTCAGTATTTATTAGTCTTTTTTCTCTCAACAGCATTGCCACTGGTGGTGAGATTTAAGTACCTTTATAAAATAAACTAATCTATCATAATGCTCAAAGAGCTGGTCCAATCTTTATACAGCAATGATGTATATACAGTTCTGTGCAATGTATAATCAGTCAGACTGCTGCCATGTTATAGTCCAGACACAAAAGACCTTGATCTAGAGAGTACACAGAGAATAGCATACAATTGGTCTGATTAAATCATGCCTTTAGAAGCTGTTCATTTAATCAAATACCTGGCAAAGTGCAAGCACTTTGCTTTCCAAGGTTGAAAACCCACAAAACCCACCCACCAAAACCCCCACAATCCTGAGTTAACAGCAATTCAGTTTCAAGTGACAGTCCGTTCACTCCACAGAAATTTCAGGCGGGATGACTTTACTGATCCTTGTCCTGCCTGGTTCATCAAAGTCATGAATATTATATGATTTAAATGTCCTAATTTGGCTCCTTAGTCATAGACTATGTTGATCAAAATTAAAGAAATCAATCCTGAATATACTGGTTAAAACATGTTTATGTACTGAATATACTTGTGCCTACTATGAAACACCTACTTTCTGAGCAAGGAAAAAACAAGCTGTTTCAACCTCTTCTAGATGCCATAAATATCTCACCTAACACAATTCGAAACTGAGAAGAGAAACAAAACAACTCCCCCAGAAACAGATGGACTGATGGATGCCAAGAGATGGAGAAGAGGTGCCATTTTTTTCTTTGACTGAATTTTTCTGAACGATCAAGTATGACTTGGTGTTAAAAAGCAGGTTAAGGTGAAAAAAAATGACAAGTGACTCAAAGTGATCTAATTACATCTTAAGGGGATGTACTTACAATACAGAGAAAGAACCCTGCAGTTTCCATCAGCCTTTCCCTCATGAAGGCTCAGAGGATCAGTTTCAAGTTCTGGCCACATTCAGTCCTTTGAAGGGAACATGATGGGCCACCAATGCCAATGTTATGCACTGCAAATACAGTACCAATCATCTTGTCATGCACTCTAGAGTTACTGTTCAAATAAATAAATAAATAAATAAATAAATAATTTAACCAGAAAATAAAAATACCCACACACTATGATACATCATCCTAGCACCTGAACACAGATGACAGACATTGTAACAGGATGTAAAGATAAGCAAGTACAACAAAAGGGTTTTAAAAGTAAAAATGAGATTTACAGGGGGAAGTGTTGACCTTTCTTACCAAATGCACATTCACACCAAAACCAAATGTAAAATGAAATTTGAGATGAGACACAAGCAGAATCAAGTTGAAGAAAAATATGGTTGGGAGACTAAGGAAGCAATAGGGGCATAATGAGAGCAGTTTCAAATATTTGGAGATAAGTAATAAACTATTCCTTGTTAGGAACTTTCAATGAAAGATAACAAATTTTAGCTGTATTTAAAGTAACTTTAATTAGCAAAATTATAGCAAAGACTTAACTATCCACCAGAGCACAGACTAATTCTGGAACAAAAGCATGAGTTTTACAAACACAAGACAATCCTGCAAACTTAAGGAGGAAAAAAATAATGAAGACAAACAAATGTAGTATTTTGTACGACACAAAATACTACGTTTAACAGAACAAGAAAAAAATTCAAATCATTTAGGGGGTGGGGTATATATGCTCAGCTTTTAAATCAGCGAGGGACTGGAAGCATTTCAAAAGTTAGAGAACAAGGTGTAGCTCTCAAATTTATAATGAAGGGAAGAAAAGGGAAGGAGGAGATGGATCCAGAGTTATGAAGACAATTGCACTAATAAACACACTGGACTCAGATGAGAAAAAAGCAGTTAAAGAAGAAACAAAAAGTGGGAAGGGGGGAAGTTACAAAAGGAAAACAGTAAAACAGTATCAGCAAATATTAAGTAACCAGCCTCTAACCTAGATTATAGCAACATTAAAATTCAAATACTTGTAACTGCAGACAAAGTTGCCATTCAGACCATTTGTTCCACTTGTTGCACTCATTCTGTGCATCTCAAATGCTCTATGAAAGATTAAGAAACCACAGAGCAGTCAGTTAAAATGCACATTCCATGGACATTATTACACCTTTCCCAACAAATCTCCATACTTCGTCATGCTAGCATCCAAATTTTACTATTTCCGCATACTACTCTTTGGTATTCACTCATTTTCCTTTTCAAATATCTTTTACCAAAGGGCTAGAGATATACAAAAGACATGACGAATTAGTCCCTTAAAGATGCTTACTTTTTAAAAAACAGCCCTGTATTATTCCTAGAGTGTTGGGGATGAATAGGTGCAGAAAACTGTCTTCCAACTCTGTAATTTAGTGAGCATCAACAGAAATTTGTCTTTGGACAGAAAATAAAAAATTACTTTAGAGAAGCACTAATATATACTGTTATTTTCTAGTTCTGGAAAGAATACAGCTAACAAATGGACACTGAGGGAGAGAAAAGGGGAGCAGCTAAAGGTGTTGTCAGGAACCTGTGAGCAACTCTGCCAACACGGCTATGAAACAACATAACCAGAATAAAGGGTACAGACAGTTTTGCTGCTAGCTAAAGCCAGAAACTTAAGTGCCCACCTGAGAATGAGAACAGCATCACAGCCAGCTTCCAACACCTTGAGACCAGGCAGCACTTCCATTAGTGATTTAAAACTCTGCTCTGATGGGTAAGGGTAAGGGCTAACTCTTCTGATATTCTGGACACTGTTCTCACTCCATCACTTATAACCAAATAACTTCTGTCAGAAAGGGTCAAACCTCTGCTCAAAGCAATATCATGACCCCACTGCTCAGTGCCTTGCCCGTATAAGTTTTGAATATTCTAAGGATGAGATTACACTAACACTATTCAATACAAATTTCCCACATTGCAACCTCCACCTGTTGCTTCTCATCTAAAAGGACCTAGACCTAGGACCAAGAAAGGCACCTAAGTACTAATTATTAGAAAAAAGAACTCAGTTTAGACTGCAGGAACAAAGCAGTAACAGAATGAAACACAATGCTCTGCCATCTACATATTACATACAAAGAATTAAATTTCTAATCCTATATAATGAACTTTTGCTGCACTGCCAAAAGCACAGTCTCCATAAAGTGAAGGATAATGCTAAATATTCATCGAATATTTAGCACATGTAACAAATGCCTGCAAAGAGCCACAAATGCAGCTCAGACATACAGGCCTGACCTGCTTTGGGCAGACCATTCCATGTCTATACTTTTGTTGTCAAAGTCCCTGTAAAACACTGTATCCATCTTACAGGCTATCAGGAAAAATGCCAAATGGGGGAAAAGTAATACATCCTAAGCCCCGTTCATGAGCCTTCAGAAACTATTAATGGTTAAGAGCAAGATGTGGGATAAGCTGTTCAGTAACTTCTCATAGACTATTATAACCTATAATACAGGCTACCCAGACCTAAAGCTAATGAACAAAGGAAAAAAAAAATTAAAAGTAACATGACTAATACAACAGCCACACAGGATTTTGAGCCTATGACTAAGACTGATTTGTACATGATACAATACAGCCCTTAAAAATAAGCAAATATTTACTCAGTAAGCTAAAGCTAGCACTTCTGCTAGCAATTTAGAAAGAGGTTAAACATTATGACCAACAGAATTCAGCCTTTTTAAAAATCAGTAGTTTAGACTGGATTAACAAAACAAAAAATTTAACATCACTAAAAAGACTGCAAGTACAACTGATTTTTTTTTTTTTTCCTTTTCTGTTTTCAGTTTTCATGGCTATATTCTGGCTTGGCACAACATGATATTGTTACAAGAACACTATAAATCAGTAAGGTACACATGACATGGTCAAGGACTGCCTGCCTACCAGAGAAATAAAGCAGCAGCACTATCAGCTAAAAGGAAACTGTAAAGACCAATTCCAGACAAAATACTTCAATGTTTTATTATCCTTGGTTTAGAATTACACTGACAGTATACCTCAACCAAAAAGCACCATTTGTAGCTTCTCTATTCCTACAGTAATAAATTAAGACAAATTTGAAATGATCAGACTTTGACAAACTGTTACTTATTTTTTCAAAATAAAACCAATTATATTTTCACACATTTTTTTCTGTGATCTCAAAATAAGCAGATTTGAAGCTAATTTAAATCAATTAGCCTATAAAAAGAAAAAAAACCCACAACAAATTTATTGATGTACAAGAATTTCACCTACGATATTAAGAGAGCTTTATTCTCTGCTCTTGCTTTTGTTTCAAAAGGACAAGAACATAAACATTAAAATGAGACAAGTTCAGTCTAGAAACCCCAAAGAGAAATATTTCTACATCTGATCCACATGAAACATCTGATCACTTAAAATGAGGGCTTACTTTCAATTTCATTCCAACACTGTCTTTTTAATGCTTTTTACAGGGAATTGTAATACATGTATCTGCTCTTTTGAAGTCTCAACATATTCCTAGTCACCTCATCTCCATGATGTACAGCACTGAGCAAAAACATTTCCTCCAGAGAATATGATTGCTAGGAGAAAGCAGCAGTTAAAACTACATGCCACACATGAATGTGAGAATTCTTCCAATTCACCAAGAATGAAATTTACAGTTCAGCTAAAAGAAGAAAATACCAACAGTCTAAATTACAACAGGAAAGACACACCAAACAATTAAATGTTATGGGTCCTATCTCAGCTAGAGAAGGCCTTGTTTTCAATGATCTATTAGCAGAGAAACAATCACCTCTGCAAAAGGTTTCAAGAGACAGATGACAGATGAAATCTTGGCCGCCTTCTTAAACACAAAAAGCTTAAAAATTATGCATCGTTGCAAACTAGATTAAAATGAACCTCAAGAGTGTATGGCTATAAGAACAGAAGACAGGATTCCTCACAGGAGATCATTTCACATCACATCCTAAAAAATTAGCAGTGTTACACCAGGTTGTCACCATTTATCCCCAGCAGTCACCTCAGCCCCACACAGCCCCTCACTCAACTCTTTCCTGATGGAATGAAGAAGAGGATCAGAAGGTTTAAAGTGAGAAAACTCATGGTTTGAGATAAAGACAGTTTAACAGGTAAAGAGCTACACATGCAAGCAAAACAAAACAAGGAATTCATTCACCACTTCCCACAGGCAGGCAGGCGTTTAGCCATCTCCCAGGAAAGCCAGGCCCCATCACATGGAACTGTTACTTCAGAAGACAACTACCACCATTCTGAACCCCCTCACTCCTTCTTCCTCCAGCTTTATATACCAGGTGTGATGCCATAAGGTCTGGGATCTCCCTTTGGTCAGCTGGGGTCAGCTGTCCCAGCTTTGTCCCCTCCCAACTCTCTGTGAGGAGCAGAAAGGCCTTGATGCTGTGTAAGCACTGCTCAGCAGTAACAAAAAACATCCCTGTGTTATCAATACTGTTTCCAGGGCAAATCTAAAACACAGTCCCAGACCAGCTATTCTGAAGACAACTAACTTTATCCCACTCAAAACCAGCACACAGGTTTTTTAGGGTTTGGTCTTGGGGTGGTAATTTTTTTCTTATCTATATGAAATTAAAATATGAAAACTAAATCACCCAAAGAATGCTGATGAAAACTTCTGGTAATTCAGGATGTAAACCAATAAACAGCAGCTTAGATGAGGCAGTAAAACTAGAACCACTTTTTCCTATACAGCTGATGCTAAGTGGTCTGCTATACTGATGCATTGAGAATGAGCCAATTTATGTATGTTCTACAAAATAATTTTCATTTAAATTTCATGCTTAGAAAAGTCTTAAATTTACTTACCAAACATCCCACTAGTTTCAAGTTTGCAGGAGAAACTTAGGATTTTTATTTATATTATGGCTCTATGCATTAGTTAAACTAAAAAAAAAACAACCTGACATTATTATTTCATGAAATATGATGAACTAGAAATTTATTTAAAAAGTGAACAATGGGAAACCTTCATTCTAGTTACACTATCATCATCAACAGAAGTACTGTACAGAAGGTACTGACAGCAAGATTTTTCAGATCCCCTGTCTAGCTAAGCAGCAAGTTTACATTTCTTGTACATTTTGACCAAATAACTAATTTTCCTTGGTTTTGAGAGCATAAGAAATTCAGTACCTGTCACATGTATTTCACATTTTTTTACCTATAAATAGTATCGTGTAAAATCAGCTTCTGAGATATATGTCTGTCCATGATCCGTGACTGTTATATCCTCAAAAAATATGATTATACCATGAAACAGAGAAGTGTTACACTGACAGTAATTTCAGAGGGTTTTCACCTACCATATCACTGTACTTACCTTAGAATGCAGCTGTACAGATGAAGCAATTTACAAATGTTTGATACACAAATTGCAAAGCTTCCCTTTCCTAACTGTCCTTTTCAAACTGCAGGCCAATTGATCAGCATGCTTTGCACAGCAAAAACACTCCCATGCACCAATAATTAAAAAGGTATCACAAGAAAAGCTGCACCATCTTAGAACAGTACAAATTAGTACCTTTTCAAATAAACAGTACAAATTAGTACCTTTCAAATAAATACAGCCCCATTTCAATCTTCAATAATCAGCTCTTTTTTGCCATGCCTTAGCACTGTGTGAATATTACATAAGCCTCAAACAATTTTATCATGTTATAGCTTACAGTAAAATAGAGTAAACGAGTCTAAAACCTTTTTATCTTCCCCACACTTGAAATGTGCTTTCATGTTTAAATACAAAAAATTTGGCATAACTGAAGTATTAATGAGCATTTACAATGATACCCATGATTCTTTTGAGACATGGAAAAATATAATGAAGACTAAAATACATTAAATACTTGGTATGAATAACAGACAATAAAGGAAGATAATTAATATAGTTGGGGAATCCCTTTCCTACACATACACATAATTCAATATATTAACAATGTTATGTGCTAGTGAGACATTTTAAATTCTGTTTCAAATAATTAAAACATAAATTTGCACAACAGGTGTAGAAAATTACAGAAAGATACTTCATTATATAGCTGGATTTTCAGCTCTTATGGTATTCAGACTTTATTGACAAAGTAATTTTTAGGGCCTATTCAAAAATTGTCTACAATTAAAAAAATTATGCTGGCTTTGCAATTTTAAAAATTCTGATACTGTGAACCAAAATGAGTAGTAGATAACCATCTTAATTATTTTTGTTACATACTCATGTTCTTGACAAAATTATCTAGCCAATGTTTGGTCAGTCAGTGTATAAGGAAGTCAAGAGTAGTTAGGCTATTTCACCTAGCAGGTTAGCAGTAATGCTCATCTACATAAAATCCTACAAGCCTGAAAATATAAACTGTTGCATTGAACTACTTCAACAATACTGAACACAAATATATTTTATTAATACAGCAAGCTGTTAGAAAAAAGGCAAAGTGAACACTTACAAATTCATAATTTTTTTAAGAGAAAAAGAGCAGTAAGTCAGTCTCCATGCTGGCTCATTCTTTGTTATGTGCTAAACAGATTATGTTGGCTATGCAAAAATTAGGAATTCAAGATGGTTTTACAGAATTATATCCACTATTTATATTGAATTGATTCATCCTAACTGTGGACTAGGAATTGACCGCCAAATTCTTTAAAACTTCATTTTTATCACAAATGAAAGAAACTGACTAAGAAAGGCACAGCTGGGTAATTTCAGTGGTTTAGTGATAAAATTTAAGGTTTTTTTCAGTCAGCATAAAACAAGCTGGTGGTGTGCCAACATCACAGTTTATATACTTCTGACAAGAATAAATAAAAAAATAATTCAGGTTGCACAGTCTATGACTGGTGAATACTGTACTGGCAGAATGTCGCTTCAGCTGCCACATGAAGTTCTGAGACCAATAAAGAAAGGAAAAAGACCCAAAAACCCAAGAAAACAACAACAAAAAATTAAACCTCTTAACTGAAATAAAAAAACAAATGCCAAAATTTTGCCAATTGGCAATACATGCCAAATAGAACTAAAGGACAATCCAGAACATAATTGCTTTCAAAAAAATCTCCAAAAAGGTAAGAAGACTAAATAACTATCATTAAAATTGATTATTACGTAAATAAACTCTTTTTGAGCTTCTCTTTTAGAAGCTCCTTAATATGACCCCTTCTTTAAAAAAAACTGCTCAACAGTTATCTAATATATGACACTGTCTTAGATTTCCAAAGAAAGTCTCTGCTATATGCCATACTATATTAAATATTTTACTAAAATCCAAGTTCTTACAACTTTAATAGTTTTAAAAAACATTAAATGTACAATTTTATTTACATGCAAGTCCATTAAAAAGAACAACCTCCAGAAGAAAATGTGTCTTGAAATAGGCCTATTTAAAACACAGAAAATCACTACTTTATTGGAGGTGATGATGTGTTTTAAGAGGGCAAATAACAGATTCTTATTAACTGACTGCAACTGTGTTACTGGCTACTGGAAATACTGAAAGACCTCCATGAGTCTGTATTGTCTCCCCACCTATGTCTTCTCTGCAGAGGTGGTCTTTGAGAGTTTTTGTGGGGAGGTACCACTGAATTCATGACAATAGGGATGGATATTTGATATTCGTATCGTTCCAACATCTGAGCAATCTTCTCACGAGTGACTCCATGCTTATTCCTCCTACAAAAACAAAAATTTCAATAAATTATCTGGTATGTTTATGGTTATATATAGTTATATGTAAGTAAACATATATATGTGTGTAAAACTGTATGTTACAGTCTCTAAGAAAAAACCCGGTAAATTCTCAATTTTTCTTCTTGCTTTCATTACACTATATCCTCATCCTCAAGGTATTCAACTTGCATTAAGGTTTATTTTAACAATTCACAGCTGCATATATTGAGTAACAGTAAACAATACAGTTATTCTTCTTCATACACTAATGTGATGTTATTCACTGTAACTATGCACCTGAATTACCCTAGAAGGATTTTACTATTGATTCATCAGATTTTACATGGTATACTAGCTAATGAGTAGAGATGAATACTAGCACAGACTACTCCTTATGAAAGAAATGTTCAAACTAGCAAAAAAAATGCAACTACACTGTTTCAAGACTTAAAGACAGAATACTTTCTCATCAAGAAACCTCTCTACAGAATAAGAATCGACTTTAGTTCTGAACCAGAACAACACACTCACAACACTTCAATCTACTAGTTGTAACTCACACTTGCTGTAAATTCAGAAATGTATTGAAACACATCTAATGGAAAGGGTATGAAAAGTGCTGCCTTATTCTTGCAGTGCTCAGTAACCAGCTACTTTCAGGGAGAACTTTGTCTATTAAGAACCTGAGCACATTACATGAGAGTATATAATCTCCTTGGTATTTATGGAATAGGACCTTAAAATCCGTGTTAGCAGAGAATTTCAGTCTCTGCCAGAAGAAAACCACAAGCCTCATGCACAAACTGAATGTCAGAGAATTGACAGAATTGTAACAGAAATGAATCTAAAAGAAGAGACATAAAACAGAAACAAAATATTTTGACAGCCTAAACAAGCACTTATCATAACCCAGTACTTCCTATTCCCAAGAAACCTTGTCCAAGCTAAATTATGTCCACAACAAACCAACAGGGAATATATTTATACATCTTTGTACTTTCTCCCAGGGACAGAAGAGGTATGGGCCTTAACAACTTGATCAGTTCTATAGAGGAGAAATCAGCAGTGGAAACAAACAGGCTATACTGGAAAAACAATATTCTATACAGAAATATTTTAGACTGATTCCTCACTACCCAGTTCCCTCAGGACTTGATGAGTACTATTATAACAAAGAAGTAAGTATCAAGTTGACACGGACTCAAAGCATAATGCAGGTAGCACACTAATTTCACATTCAGAATAGAAGCAGAACTGGTGATCTCAGAACTATTCAAAATTACATTGCCTCTTTAAAGGTTTATTTTATCAGCTTGCTTTCTGTGAAGAAAATACTTAAGCAGAGCGTTTCCCTCATAGACACTCTTCCCTGAGACAACACCAAAGCTGGAGTGATCATCACATGTGGCTCATTGTTTAAGTGCTTTTAATTTCTACATTGTGTTAAAGTAGCCCAGGAGCATCACTTGATGAGTCTTAGCAGTTTTGATTTTATTCACAAATATGAACAAGGTTAATGACAGAGAAAAAAAGTCAGCCCTCTAAAAATATCTAAAGCACTTGAGATTTGTGACAGACAAAAAATGAGAAAAGCAAGTCTAAGTCTTTTAATGCCAAATGTGGGAAGCAGAAAGGTTTTCAATATTTTCCTATCAATATTCTATATTTTACTATCTTAGTAGTCCTAGAAAAAAAATTACAGCTCAAGTGCACTGACATAAAGTGCACACGCATCCACAATTGAATGGACTTGTGCATAATCACTTCATAAAAGAGGAAGTACTTCTCCTTGCAGAATAAGGTAGGATAATAAAATCACCAGTAGCAAAATCGCATCAAGTGTAGACACTGATTTAAAAAAGGAAATCAATTTGCTGTATACTGTAATTTAATACTGGTATCTCCTGTTCAGGCATGTCTTCACTCATTCTTTGGCAGCTTCGCTATGCTGAGAGAGCACAAAGTCATCTATCTGAACCAAAGTAGACATACCAGCAAAAGCTCCTAACAGATAGGTGGAGGAAGACTGTTTTGCATGGAAGAACACAGAACCTATTGATAAAAGCAAAGTTCTGCCACTATTAAATGCTTCCATACTATCCTTCACCACTGCACCCTCAGCAAGCTTGCTGATAAAACAAAAATGAGGAGTCCTTTCCCAAAGTAACTAAAGAACAAAATGAAAACTTACATCACCACCTTCATTAAATTCACAAAAAATAAAGTTTCCAGGCAATGGGCCTCTGTTTAAATATTTAAAGCAACCAGAACTGCTAAAATATTTCTAGGAATCTTCTAAAAACTGGTAACAGCACTTCACAGTTCAAGGGTTTTGCTCTGGGAAAGATACCAACTTTACTCCTACAATTATTAATTGAACAATAAAATTCAAAAGTTGCTTGTTAAAATCATCTGGAAACATGAATTTTCCTGGAAAATTAGTTTGTTTTGTGTAATGGAAATCTTAAGTGCCTGATTACTAAGATTCCTAAGCTGGCTGTGCTGCATGCCAAACTAGAAAAATGGACTGTCATTCTACAGAGAGAGAACTCCATCTCTAGAAACAAGTGAGTGATAGCTTATGAGCAAAAGGTGAAAACTTTAGAACATTTATAAACTCAACAGAGTCCAAGTCAGTAAAGCAAGCATTATACATATATATAAATACACGTATTTCATGCACTGTAGGGGCTGCTTTACAAAGCTGAAACAATAAGAGGCAACATCAGCTGGATGAATATAGAACAAAAATCAGTGAGAGAACTCTGTCATCAACTGTGAAAGTATTACACTACTTTTCAAACAAAGAAATATCCTTGAGCTGGTTTGATACCTCATAGATGCCTAAAGCAGATATATCTAAGACAAAAAGGACATTAACCAAGAAAAATAAGCAGCTTCCCAAGCACCCTCAGAACCCAGAGGTTCAATGACCCATGTTCAGCAGTACTCTAAGTCACATCTACACATATCCAATACAATTTTAATATTGACATTTTGGGCCAACAGATGGAGCTGGTCTACTTGTTTATCTATAAAACTGCCATGTAAAGGTATACCTCAAAAATGCCTATTTAAATAAAATACATTTCCTATTAGTAGTGAAGAACTTGAGAAAATATTTTGAATAAAATATAACTTTCTGCATATAAATTTATGCATTCATATTTATCTGCCTATCTATCTATCTTTATATATAAAGTACCATGATTTCTGTAAGAGAAACCTTACTTTTCCAGTTCTTCAGGATCAAACTTCCACCAAGTATCTGGCTCATGGAATTCCACTCTGTATCCTTTTTCTAGAGCCTGCAGGAAGCAAAGAAATATGTGTGGTATGTATCATGTTCACATAAAACATAAGAAAAAAATAAAAGACAAATATAATTAACAGATGCAGCAGCATACACTGCTGTGGAACTGCACTAAATTTCACTTACACCCAGCTGTCTCAGCTTTTATTTCAGGCTAAGCAAATTAAACCAAGTCAGTTCTTGAATTGATCTAAACCATTGCCACACCAATTACTAATCATTATCAATAAGCAGTCTCTCTTTAAAAACTTGAGTAAAAATGTTTCTGGACAAAATGTATCAACTTATCCCATCGCAGTGAGGGTAAGTCTGAGTCTAAGCTGGTGACAATCAATGCAACAAAACCTACCACTTCCACATAAGGCTTCATTTCCCAGGCTTGAGTATTAGTGTTGTCTATTATAACTGGAGATTTCCCCTGCTCCATTGCTTGCTTTGCTGAAATGAAAAATTGTGCAAGTTAATAAACCACATGTAACTCGAACAAAAATAAAAGAACAAAAAAACCCCCACACACCAAAATACACCCCCCCCCCCCAAAAAAAGCCAAAACAAAAAAAAACTGCCCCAGATTTTCTTTCACTAATCTACTGACTGAAACACTCTGTTCTGAAAGAATAAAAGGTACAGGCAGGAACGAAAAGAAGTAGAAACAAGAACCTGATGCCCAAAGAAACAAGGTTATCTATTTTTAACTCTGAGCCTTGTAGAAGTTCAAAATTTAATGTATGTATATATATATATATATATATATATATATATATATATATATACACACACACACACACACACATGAATTAAAGTATAAAAACCACTTGAAATACTTCTATATATGCTTTGCTAAAATATATATACTCATTTTCATATAGACTCTTAATACTCGTAGATGTTAGGCTACACTTCTATTTTCTCTATGTAACACAGCTTAATAGGATGCCTTTTATTCATTCCAACCTCTCTTCCGGTTCCACTCATGGGCATCACCAAGCTGAGCAGCATTATAGGTGTATCCATACTGCTGACGAAAATAATCATCGGTGCTGAGCACAATGCCATCACAACTCTGACCAAGCAGAACACTGTTAAAGGAAAACACAAATACATATTAACTTTTAATTTTTAGATAAACACATTAAAAAAATATAACTAAAATAAATTGAACTGTGACCTATTTCTGAACTTCTTGCAAACTTCACAGATTTATAAAAAGCACACCCATATATATATTACCAATAATTCTAATCCAAATCAAAGCAATATTTCCTCTCTCTACTATTTCTGTATTTGTTGTTTCTTCTCCACTCCCAAGAGGAGTTTGTAATTTTACAGCTATACTGCAGTAAGTATCTCATAATAATTCAATATATTTGCCAACATTTTCCATCTCAATCCTCACTTGGAAATATGTCTAGAAAGCAATCTGATCATGAGAACTCCCCATTCTGCCAAATGTAAACCTAGTTTCAGAAAGTCCTTGGCAACTGGTGTTTAAAGGAAAACCTTACTGAGACAACAGTACAATTCTGTTTAAAGTCCAGCCTACAGAATAGGTGTAGATTGGACTTTAAGAGACTCCTTGTCTCTTTTAAATTCTATGGTATATTTAAATCTGAAAACAGAAAAAGCCCATTAGTGCCACAGAGCCCACTGCAACACTCAGGTATCTATGGAAATTTAGGCAATTAGTCCAGCTCAGAAATAGGCAACACACCACCCACAGGCTACCAAAGTCAAACTGCACTAGCAGTATGTGGGACTGCACTACTGCTGAGATGGCAGGAACAAAAAAAAATTGGCCAGATCCCAAATAACTTAGGGGAACAAAGATATGCTAGTTCTAAGTTACCAAGCTTTCCCATATATATCTGCAGGAAGAGGCACTTAAATGTAATTCCTACACAAGGAATTTGCTGTGCTTTGCCACCTGTCAACAACAACAGGCCCATTACGGTTGCTTCAGGACAAACAGCAAAGCTATTTCAGAAAGCAGAGCATGATACACTTAAAGTTCAGACACTTTATTTGAACACTGATAAATAATTGGTTTTGTTATAAATATTATAAATTTAGATTTATATAAATTATAGGTTTTGTTAAAGCCTAGATCTTTCAACAGGGTGTGTGTTACACTGGTTTAGAACAGTGCAGAAGGATTAATCATCTATTTTTGTTCTAAATAGATCAAATGGCAACAGTAAAACATGCACCACACGCAGCAGCAATTGTCTTATCCCTCTTCCTCTCTTGTATAAAATATTTAACAAATTTATATTCATTAAGTTACTTGGCTGTGATTTCACACACGGCTCAATTCTCTTATTTACAGTATGCTACATTTGCCAATTAATAATGCAAGAAAAACTGGATACGTCTTCCACACTCATTCCTTGTGTGGTGAATGTATATACACATATTCTAAAGAACCATCTGCCTTAATAAAAAAAGATAGCAAATAATATCTGGGATTCTTCTATTGGCTGACTAGATGGACACACCTCTACAGTTCCTAGGGGCCTGAGCACCAGGTATCTATAGGAGTATATGAAATGACAAATCAGCATTAATGAGACATTGATTTTCATTTTTATTTCTAAGAACTGACTCTATTTGCTCATGTTCTGGAGAATAACTCACTTAATTGAATTCTTCTGTTGTATCATCCAAACATCATTAGTAGCAATAAAGAAATATAGTGACAAGGGTTCAGAAATCTTGTAAATCCATCAACAAAGTGTATTTTTGAAATTGTTTGTTAGCATTCCTTGAAATTCAGAATACACCACAATTATTAATGGACAATATGACTGAAATAACAGATTTAATGTAGTGAACTGTATTTGCAATAATCCTAAACCCACTGAATTTGAGAAGGCAAAGTAGTTACCAAAGAGGCCAGAGTAACAGAGCCCTTATCCCATACACAACACACAAGCTATCACAAAGTCATGAGTTCATGAAATGAACTACAATAATGACTGGAACCTCTTTCTAAACTGTGAAATTAAATCATAAAACATAACATTTTTAAAAGCATGACAATTACCTCTTTGAAAATTCCTAGTACTTAAACTTTTAAAATTCAAAGCAGAAAATTATTGGTGGACATCATATGGAATAGTTCATTTACCTCTAAAATGTGTTTGGAAATAAAATTTATCCCAAGTCCGTGAATTAGAGAACAGAAAGAACAAAAAGCATATGTATAGAAAGAAAGCATCATTACTATCTAAACCCACAGAGATGATATTCCACTTTAAAGAGATTAAAAAAAAAAAAAAAAAAAGACAAATGTATTTGTAATGAGAGTCAAATTCCAGGTAAGTTAGTATGTGCACATGCTTGAAATGAGTAGCATATTTTCCAACTGCTGGAATACATCTTTTTCATCCTAAACCTTCCCTCCATGCAAACACCACCTTTGAACACAGTAGGACATTGAAATTTAAGCAGCTCACCTACTTTTTCCAGAAATACTACCTGATCTAATAGAAGCTATTATCCTATCATACAAAAATCTCATGTTGAAACCAAAATATTAACTATTCAGCAAATCAATACACATTTTTTCCAATGCATGTGTGCATGCATGCACACACACAAATCCTGTTTAAACAGTGCCCAAATATGTATCCTGGTTAGCCTACTTTGATAAACGGTTTTATAATAAAAAGATGAAATATTTCACCTATGCAAAATAGCTACTATATTGTGGATGAGGAAAAAAGTAGGCAATAACTAAATATAGTTTCAAAATATGCAGCATTACTGAGCTGTGTAAACACTCCTCTAAAAGCACTGTTTATAACACTGTTTAAATAAATACATAATTAGAAACAACAGCACACCACTGCTTCTACATCCAGCTATAAACATTAACTCTAACTCTTCTCTTTAGAAGATTTTCCTCTGAGGAAAAATGGCCCCAGAGAAAGACAACTGTCTTTACATGTTACTGGATTTAACTAAAAACAGACTTTTTAAATGACAACAATATGTGCTCTTTCAATTTCATTAAGCTCTCTTTTATTCAAATTAATGCTTAAGTATTTATGGAGAAAAGGCAAATTGCAACTGCTGCCAACTTCAGTAGCAAAATATTTTAAAAATACAAGTCTCTTTTCCTGTAACTTTTACCAGGGCTGTAAGATCACATTATCATCTACTTCTAATTGTAGCAGACTTTGGTTACTTGGGCTAAAGCAATCACTGCTGGGTATGTGTCTGGCCAAACTGCTTTCTAACATTTTTAACTAAATGCTCAATCTCTTCCAAAATCAAGGAAAAAATGAAGCATTTGTATAGTATTTTGTTATTCCAAGCTTTTCTCTGAGAAGCTTTGGATTGAGGAAGTGAAGTCCGACAAAAGTACATGGGTTTGTTTGCCCTGCAAAAACTTTTTGTAAATCTGCCCAAGGTATACAGCTTTAAAATGTCATGTGCACAGCAAATAGTAGTGAAAAGAACTCATGATTCTCACAGCAAACCCAATCCTGAACAGAGCAATCTAGCAGTGGCAGGAAGCTGATTCACGACCAATACTGCACTATAAGAACACATTTCTCCCAACACAGGAATGGCAACAAAAGGAGCAAAACTGGCCTTAAATAGGAGGACACGGGAAGCGTAGTGGTACAAACACTGGAACAAGCAACTTGGTACTGGCAGTAGAGCTAGGAAACAGGGCCAAGGCAGAGTGATGCAGAGGGAAGACATTGGCATAATGAAGTTGGGAGGGAGATAATACCACTGACTGAAACAGGGGGAAAATGAATCTGGGAAGAAACAGGATGGAGACTGGAGATGGAACTGAAGAAATCAGCTTAGTATTTAGAAGCAGATATGGAGTTAGGGAGCACAGACCAAAAGCCATGACTGATATTAACAGGAAAACAAAAATGGAAATGGATGGTTAAGAAAGAGATTTCGTATGAGCCTCAGTGGCTAGGATTGTCTAAGTCAGGTGAACACAGGAAATAAATCCATGAGATGAGGGGAACTCTCCAATGAGCCAGAAATGGCTGCTGTTATGCTCATATTCAAGGCAAGAAAAGATAAAGACCCGAAGAACTAATGGCTGCTCAAGCTCACCTAATCTCTGTCCTGGAAACAATAGAGGGCATCCTCAGAATCTATTTCCAGACATGTTAAGAAAATTAAGATAACCAGGAAGAGCCAGTGTGGGGTTTGCAACAAAATCATACTTTACTGACCAGAATGCACTCTGATGAAATTAGTGCATTTGTCAATGAGGACCGAGTGATGAATGCAGCATACTCAGAAATTATCAAAGCTTCCAACATCATCTCCCAGCCAGTAATAAGCAGAGAATAACAAAGGATATAGTAAGATCACTTTTTCAGTATCTTCATCATAAACCCAGATGATGAGGCAAAGAACTTGCAGATGACACCAGATTAGCAGTGCTGCTCCACATTGAGCTGAACAGTGAGGTTGCTATCCAGACGGCCACAGAGAAACCTGAGAACTGGTTCTCAAAGCAAAACACCAAAGCAAAACACCAGGAAGCTCAACAGAGAAAGAGTAAAGTTCTACAAATGATGAAACCTAAGCCTTGGCACAGGCAGGAAAGTGAGCTCTGTTGAAAAGAGTCTGAGGATTACAGTGGACATCAAATGAGATGAGTGAATGGTGTACCCTCATCAAAGGCTGGGCAAATCACAACCTGGGCTTTAGTAGAGGAAGCGTGGCCAGTAGATCATCTGAGAAGGTATCACCCACACTTTATCTGGCTCTTGTGTGGTCAATTCTGAAATACTGTATCCAGTGTGGAACTTCTCAATTCAAAAGACATGCTGAAAAACATGGGAGGCCTGAACAGATGGCTACCAAGATGGCTACAGACATACAACCTCCAAGGAGAGGTTAAGAGCAGCTGGGCTTGTTTAGCCTGGAAGTGGAGACAGTAAAAGGTCTGATGCCAACCTATTACAGTGACGTAAACCTCTCCCTTATCAGAAGGGAAGCTGCAAAGAAGACGAGCCATATTCTACCATGTAACAACACATGTTATTACACAGGACATGCAAATTATGTCTTCAGAACTTCATTTTGGAGAATAGGAACAACTTCCTTATTTAGGTGGTTTGTACTGCACTAGAGAAATTTGGTGAGACCACAGAAATCTCTGTGATGTTTTTAAGCTCAGGCCTGACAAAGACATACCTGACCTGATCCAGCGACAGTGACAGACCTCCTCCAAGCAGAACAATGAACTAGTTCACATCCACTACTCTCTTCCAAAAAACATGCCCATAATTCCAACTGCTTAGTAGGAATGGAAGAGTCAAAACCAAAAACAAACTTCAGTGGAAGATTTGAGACAGACATAAGTCAAGTTTGTGAGCAGGAAAAAAAGTGTCTGTACTTAAAAAACCCTTACTCAGCACAAAACACAAATAGAAATTTGAGATTCCAAGGTCTCGCTACTGGCTCTGCTGTCATTTCCTGCTTGGGAAACCCACTTGCAAGATACACCTTATTCCCCTCTAGTGCAGATCCACACAGACAATGTCAGTTTTCTGCTTTTCCTTCACAGTTATTTTACTGGCACAAAGGGCAAAGGTTTGCCTGCAGCTGCCAAAAATGCAAATATCTACAAAGATACCTGTGGATACTAATAAGACATCAGACATGACATCACTGCTGTCCTAGGCTACGCTGCAGAATTCTATGATGTTACACAGAAAAACATGTTCAAAACATGTTTATTAAGACTCAACTAATAATAAAGGTATTTTCCCATGGGCACCCATTAATTCTGGGATGTTTTATTCCCAAGGTATCCAAGACCCATGATTTCATGGGAATTAACAACTGCAACCAAGCATTAAACATATGAAACAGCATGTAATTGAAAACACTGAAAAACAAGCCCCATGCTGTTCAAATTCTGCACTCACTTTTGCTAACTATTCTTAACGTTGATCTCATAGTGCCTGCTTTCCCATCTGCTAAACAAAATTAGTAACTGATCTCACTAATGAGAGATGAAAAAAAGCACAAATACATGTTCTTAAAAACCTGAAGATATTTAGAATCTTTCAGATGATATGTGTCATATATTTGGAGAAAGACTTAGAGACAATTTAGCACACCAAAAATGGAAAACAAACATATTTCGTATCTTCATATTAAGTTCTATCCAATCTCTAAACTGAATGAGACAGCATTTTTTCCACAGGGTTATTTTTAAAATGTTTTATGCTGCCTTCACATATTAAAGGAATTATTGCAGTAATACCAAATGGGCACATGCAGCTTCAAAAATGCAGGCTTGCAAAATACAGCAATCAGTAACTATAAAAAAATTATTGCAAAAACTACTGAAACATGTAAAAAAAAAAACCTTATAGAAATTTCTAGTTGTAATATGTCTCCTAAATACCAGGAAAAATCCACTAATAGAATGTTAAATAGAATGTTACTCCTTTATATTAAAAAAAAAAGTAAGAACATGATGACTGTGTCTATTCCACAGACTCCTCACATAGAACAGATGATAACTAGAAAAGATATCCTGTGATATAGTTTCTGGATGGAACTCAATCAGTAAGTACTGATTCAAAAACTTCTTTTTGATATACACAAGAGAAACTTCCTTTCACTTAATACAAGTACCATCCGTGCTCTGTCCGCTTTTTGTGCTTTTTAAAATAGGCCAAAAAACACAAAGGGAAAATCCAAGTTGGAGGTATTATGTGTTTTTAACCTTGTCAGACTTCAACAAGTATATTAGGAAGAAAAAATAATGCTTTTATTGTGCGCTGTTCACAAATAAGGAAGAGTAATTGACAGACCATACTATGAAAAAAGGGAATGAGATAATGCTCAGTTTCTTCAATACACCAAAACCAAGTATTTTCAGAGTAGCAGCATTCTTCTAATGGCCTTTGAAAATTTTTACATGGGCATGAAAAGGGATTTCTGGTTCAGTCAAATGGACATTGTTAGACTTGATGGAATTTTTTTTTTAAATTAGGGAATTAAAGAATTACAAAAAAGCAGGAGACTACCACATACTAGTATGAAAATTTCATAATAAATAGCTATGCAATTTAATGGATACTCAACATTTTAAATTTAACACAGAGGAGCTCCTGCTCATCAAAACTCAGAGAGACAAAACCCCCAAGTAAATCTTTTTAATATTTACGGTCACTTGCACTCTTTAAGCACAAATGACAGCTTTAAACTACTGCATTTTAAGAGTCTAATTTACAAACTAAAACATTTCCTTAGTGCTTACAGATGCATTTAAAATTCTTAAAAAATTTTACTTGAATGAACTTCTCAAGCTTTAAGTCTTCACTTACCGAGAAAGTGTGGATTTTCCTGAACCTGGTAGGCCTCTTAAGATTAGAAGCAATTTCCGTGAACAACTGAATTTTTCTTCAGATAACTGCAGTGAAGAAAAGTTGTGCATTCCTTCTGTACTGTCAGCTTTTGGATCATTCCAACACTCTTCTCTGGTTTCACAGAAACCATTTCTTTGGAGTCCATTCTGACCATTATTCCCATTCCTGAAGACCTGAGTAGTATGGATGTTAGTATGACCAGAATAGTCAGTATTCTGATCAAGCAATGGACCATGACTTTTGATATCAGTACTTTCACGATAACTTTCATAAAGAAATCCCCTATTCTGAGAAGGAGGAACATTTGGAATTTGTGGTGAGGGATCAAATATCTGAAAATGGGATTGATGATTGAATCTAGGAGGAAAAGGTCCCTGAGGTTTTTTGAAAGATGCCCTAGTCTGCCAAGCAGGTCTGAATTCAGGCACTGAGCAGTTCCAAGTGTCTACTTGGTCATTAAAGGTATTTTCAGTTTTCCAGCCACCTGTTTCCACAACTAACTGCTGCTCATTGTTTGTTTTCTGACTGTTCTGCTCCCCCAAAGAACATTGTCCATTCTCGTAAAATGGGTGTGGACTGCCCAAAAGTACAGGTTGATAATTTTCTTGTGAGCTCTGACCAGAGTTAAATGGAGAGTGCTGTTCCTCAGAAATTTCCGTTTCTTTTTCCTGAACATTAGTATCCAAATTTTCATTTTCCAGCTGGTGAATTTCTTTATAGAACTGATCCAGCTGATCATCTATTTCTGGTACAGTGGCAGAAACAGCCTGCATCTTCTTCGCCTCCTTTCTTTTACATCTGTTTTCACATAATTCATTCTCATCTCCTCCAGTGTTCTTACATTCATTGCAATTGACAGATTTGTCCTGCTTGTTACTTTTGGCGGGCTTGTAAATAGGTCCTATAAAATCTTTGCTTGTAAAAAAGTCTTCATCTGATTGATTTCTATTTACTGAGAATGATGCACTGTTTTTTTCAATATTATCTTCACCAGAATTATTTGTAATAAAAGGGTCCTTCTCTTCTTCAACTTTAGAGTAATTCATTGATGTAAAAGGAGGATTTATACTCTGCACAATTTCTAAATCAACTGGCTGACTAAGCACTGGATTATTTTCAGGGAGAACTTCATTCAAGGACCCCAGGACACCAGGAGGTATTTTCTCTTGCTTCTGCATTTCACATTGCCCTTGGTTATCTAAGGCACACACAGGTATCCAACCATTTGATTTTCTCTCAACATCCACTTTCTTCTGAGTACCTTTATCATCATCATCAGGGAATTCCTCACAAGCCCCTTCTGTTGACTTCATTCTTTTAGAATATGGCTCAATTCCAATTTCGTCCTGACACTCCAAGAGCCTTACTGTATTTTCAGCATGAAGCATCTTAGAAAAAAGAATGAATATGTTATCAGCATGCACATTTTTAAAGTAAAGTATAAAAAAGCTGAAGTTGCTCAGTCCTATGATATCACACTGTCCATGGTCACAACTAGAATGGTACTCACCCAGAAGAAAAACAGACATCACCTACCACAAGTATGGTTTAAACTAGACTGCTACATTATTTATTGTTCACTTCTAGTAAAAAACGTTAGTGCTGTATCAGTCGAGCAGTCACATTTTATGATATTCCTTAAATAATTGATAAATCATGCTTTTAAAATGTGACTGAAAAAATAATTACATCAGCAATCTCTGACCTATGTTACTACTGTTCTCTACTAGCTGTTATTTCGCCAAGTGTTTGAAATCTCTTTTAAAGATAAGCATATGCCAATTTCCAATGCATAAACTGATGCCTGACATCACTACTAATACACCAACAAAATATAAATACTTCAACCATGAAGATTGTTTTCTATGACATAAACCAAACTCAACTAAGTCATTTAACACCAATCAAACAGGTTTGGGTGGTAATTTAGAAAAGTCAAGTAAGACTTAAAATCAAAGCTGCAATCTGTTATTATGGTTTTGGTTTTGGAACTACTAAAGACTTTTCTTAAGGACCAAGATCACTTGCTTGCATGTCTTCTAAAATTAAACACACACACACACAAATCCCTGTCCCAAACAGACTGCCTTCTGAGAACTAAACCACTATGACATGTCATTATCCATCTATTAGTCTGAATTTCTTGGATTTTGAAGTCTACACAGTATGCAATAAAGAGCACACTCTTTCCTCCAAATAAATACAGTTTCAAACACAAAAGAACACATTCCTCCTACTGGAAGGTTTGTTTATTCTACTGTTTTCTGAAACATTTCAACTTTCCACCACTAAATATTAACGAAGTGCTACATGCCATTCATCCTGGATAGGAAAATAAAGTTTTTCTTTATCTGAAAAGAATCTGTAGGTAGTATTATGGGAAGATTTGTAAGTAACCATTATCCCAACATGTTCACTTACAAAACTCACAAGAAAACATGCTACTCTAGGCACTTTCTCACCTACCATCCAAAGGAAGAGAAACCTGCCATTCTCAATCTCTGGCTAAACCAAGGAGATGTTACTGTCCGCACTTGACTTCAGTACCTGGAAGAAAGCATTACTATTAGAAGGGGAAGAAACACAGCCATGCAACTCTCTCTTCCTCAGAACTGGTACCATGTTCTCTCCTCCTCTCAAGATTTATGTGTTGTATGCATGCCTCCAGCTTCTTCGCTCTTCATTTTTGTCTATTAGAAAGCAAGTATGACATTACTAGTATCCACTGAGTCTATCCCCATCTAGAAAAAAAATGTCCTGCTGCCTCCACTCAAAAACAGCACTGGGGTAAAAAAAGTTACTTTATTAGCTCCTATGTCCTTATCTTCTGTGATGGTGTTTAAGCAGACCCGATTTCATGATGTGGAATTAAAACAGCAAACCTGTGAACACTTGCTGTATGACAAGATCTCCAGTGACAGAAAATGCTGCTCTGTGACTGCCCCACATAGGAATATCCTTTCTTGCTAATCTCTAACAGACCGTCCCTCACTAACCTTGGAGAGAGTGAAGCTGCACGCAAAAGCATATCCGCCTGAGTCCTTGGCGAGGACAGAGCAAGCATGCTCAAGGAAAATGCAGTCTCTCTGACACTCTCACCTCTTGAATGGGCAAGTCCGGGTCTATAACATTTCTGTAAAGAACTGGTTGCAAGCATTGAACCTGAGCCGGCACACGGGGATGCCAGACTTATTTACCATTTTAACTGACCTGTGAAACACCCAGAAGATTCAGTCAACTAACTAACTCAAGGCCTTGAACTCCACCTGCATAACACCTTTCCCTAATGGAAAAATAAGACCTATTTGGCAGAACCTACAGACAGGCTTTCCTTGCACGGTGGTACGGCGGTCACGGGGCGCACAGCCCAGCGCCCCTCACACGGCACAGAAGCAGGGGAATGCAGGCGCAGCTCCCACACCGGGCTGGTGGCGGCGTGTCCGAGGCGAAGGCACGGCCACCGGCCTCACGGCTCGGGGAGGTGTATCAGCCGCCCCGTCCCTCCTTTCCCCACGGTGCAAAGCCCACTCCTCTCCCCCACACACAAACACTTCCCTCAGTGCGGCGCCCACGTCACACAACCTCAGCAGCCGCCGGCTCCTGCGCGCTGACACCGCCATCCCCACGCCGCCCCTTCCCCGCCCGGTGGTGGCACAGGTCGGTGGAAGCAGCGCTGGTGGCGAAGGAGAAGCGGCTTCCCTTCGCGGCCCGGCCGATCAGCAGCCACCTCAGCCACACAGGGGGCAGGACACGAACCTCAAGGCCGCGGCTCCCGGGGGCGGCAGAAGCTGCAGTTCCACCCCCTACGCCCAAAATGGCGCCGCCTCCCGCTGCCCTCTCACCCCGCGCGTGGCGCTGCGAGGGGCGGAGCCTTCCCCCCCCCAAGGCGCGCGCTCTGCCTGGCGGGATGATCCCGGTGCCAGCCCCGGGGTGGGATTTGTCCTGGTTTATCTTCCTTCGTGGCCGGCTGCTCAGGCTGTCTAGACGTTTGCTGTAGGTGGTAGCCTGCTGTGAGCAGCGTTCCGGTGAGGACTGTCCCTAGTGTAAAAGCCGCCCAAGTTTCTTAGACGTGTGTTGTACTTGGATTTGCAATCTTCCCTCCTGCGCGTATAAAGTAAAATTTTAATACGACCTTACTACCTTCCCCCCCCCCCCCCACGCCCGCCAAATCTTGTGATACTGTGCAAGGCAAACCACATTTTTCCTAAAAGCCCCTCAGTCTTGTAACAGTAATTCCCCAAATTTCATTAGCGCACACAAGAGCTTCAGTAAGTGATGCACCCACTCAAAATACCTGCAATGTTTGTTCTTTCACATCACGCAAATGGATTGTGAAGGTTTTAAAGTATATGATTAATAAAGTCACTGAAATTAGTTTATTTGCTATAAATGGTAGAAAGAGAACTGATCAAATCCACTGGCCAGGCATTCCTTCCAGTTAATCCTGTAACCAAAGCATAGTCTCCTTCCCTGTGCCAGGTGATGGCCTTGGTTTTTTTGGAAGGTATGGATGTGTCTTTGGTAGCATTTTAATCTAGATCAGAAGTGAGCTGTGAAGTGAATCTCCCAGTTTACCACTATTTTTCATCTGTAGTAGTAATTACGTGCTTCCCTACACAGGCTGTCATGCAACACCCAAACTAACCATTAAGAGAGTAAGAGTGCTGCACATGGACATTTTGTAGGTAATATCTGGAGATCAGAGCTCTCAAGCATTCATGTTGTTTATGTAGTAATTGTCTCAGATGTATTTAATTTGGGGAGTTCTCCCATTACTGGTACCTAATTAAATAAGCCACATGTTACAACTGGCAGAATCCTAATGTCATTTTTTCAACCTCATTGAGTATAATGAAGTAGGCTTTCCTTGACAATCCTGTTACAGCTGCTACAGCTCCTATGTGGGAAGTTTCTTGCTTGAGACAAAGCTGCAAATAATTCCTCCTTATTCCTTGTCCTGCACTAGATTATAAAAAAAGTTCCATTGGAAACATCGTTAGGAGAAGCTGATAGGGTCGGAAAAAGCAGTGTCCAAGAGGCTGAGTGAAAATATTTACAAGGAAACATTAAGAGATGAGGTTTTTTCTTCATTTTCAGAGAAGTCTGAATTTTAAAATTTCATTTTTTACATATGTTTATAAAGTTACTCAATGCTACCATGTACCACTACTATGTGTCACCCAAAGCTCACTTCCTATAACGTGCATCTATGATTGTAGTGGAAGTGTCTCACAGAGGTAAAAAATCTTAGAGTGAGGTAGTGTTATTACATAGTTAAGATATAAAAAATTATCTGTTCCTGTGTTCCTAGACGTTTATTATATCACCTTCATATTAGTTGATGATTTGTAGGCTTTAACTGATCTAAGAGAAGAGTGAAAGGAAGATTTTCGACCATATGAATTCAGATTTTGATTCAGTTTTCCAAGTGACTTGTAAGTTTAAGCTGATTTGAACCTTACACATCACATCAATTAATTTGCATATGGGAAGTGAATTATGTTCTTTTTTAAAAAATAATTAGAGTTTTGATGTTTTGGAACTTGAGTGTTTGAACTTGCAAATGGAGCATTTTCTCAGAGCAGTTTTTGCAATTGATTTCCTACATTAAAAAGGGAAGATGGCATCTGACCAGTTTGGAGGATCATCTTGATTCCTTTATGGTTCACTGGTACAGTTGATGCCTTAAATGCAATGCAGACATCTCTGATACTTGTACCAAACTAAGTTGTTGCCCTGCTATCTTCTGCGTGGGCCCAATTTCAGGTTCTGTAGGAAAAAATTCTTTCAGGTGCAATTTCAAATTACAGGTAAACTAAAATGAAACTACTGCCAGAGAAAGTGCTTCTGATACTCTTTCCCACCCATGGTGTTGCCTAATTGCTGTTCTGCCTCCTCTAAACAGGTGGCTTTGGTTCTTGTTTGAGAACTGGGTATTTTTGATAAAAACATCATACTATTTTTTGTGTGTGGAAAGGTTTCTGTTAAATTTACTTCCAGAAACATTTTAGATAAAACTTTCTAGAATAACTCAGCATAAAGAAGGTAGCCAGCATAAAAAATATTAATGCAGAAAATTAAATATTTGTTAGTGAAACAATAAATGCCTGTGTTATGCCTTTTAATAGAAAAGATCAGGCAAATTTGATAGACAGAATGATGAGACTCCATCTGTTATTAAAAGAGAAAAAAAATTATCCAGCAGGCACTACTTGAGATTGACTTTTGTGTTTAAGGGTTAATATGGAATGATAGCTCAATCATTTAGATCTTGTGATCTCGTTATCAGACTTGACATATCAGATTGTTCTTTCTTCTTCTAATAACACTTAAATATAGCATATTTTTGAGTTCAAGAGGACAAGTTACAGAGTTAGATTTAATCATGCCTCTTTCTAAAGGGCCTTGGGTCATAGATTGTCTTGTCACTTTACAAAATCTTGTTTGAAAAAGTGAGGCTTCAAGATGATTTAAGAAATACTGTTGCATAATTCTTTGACTTTAAATCAAGCTATCTCTAGGGAGAAATTCCGGTGAACTTTAAGAGAACTGGTTTACTCAACAAACCAGGAATGTTGCTTGCCAAATTATTTTTCCGAAGCTTTTATATGACGAAGAGGAATCCTGGTATGCAAATGTCACATCAAAGTTTCAGTGGTAAAAATACAGTAAGAGCTTTTTGTTTATTAATTTTCACAGATAATATGGAGGTTTTTATTTTCAAATTTCAACTAGAAAATTAACTTAAGAATTTTTGATAAAGTTATATATTTTTACAAATAAAATAATGCCAGGTAGCCTGCTGATTATGTGAGATAGGAGTATTTTTTTATATATTCAACAGATTGTAGCAAGTGATGTTTAAGTCATGGCTAGATTAGTATTTCTTTTGACTGTGATATAACTACTTTGTAATTTAAATATTGTTATTTGATTCCCTTCTGGTACTGGATGAATCCTTTTGGAGATAAAAATAGTGGGGCAAGAATAAAAGCAACATCTAGTTAGTTTATCTCGGAGGTTCATGAAACCTTTCATTTAATAATTTTTATCTGACATTTGCATGATACATAGACTTTTTCTTGATAGTAAGGCACATGTTCTGTGATTTAAGTCTCAAGTGCTACAGCAAAACAGAATTAAAAGAATGGAAGAGATTTAACTTTTAAGACAGAGTGCTCTAGACAATATAACAACTGCTGGCCCACAACAAAGCTGAGATTTTGGGTTGTGAAAGCCAGCCAAGGAAACAGAATTCAGAACAATTCATGTCTTTCAAAGTAGAGCATGGGGAGTTTCTAGGAAGCTGACACTCAAGGTGAAGGTCCAGTCACTGCATAGACCGCGGGACTCTCTAAATAGCATCTGCCATTTACATGAAAATGAAGGAGACTGAGCGGAAATTCAATGGGACATTAAAGTAAGTAGCTTTAAACAGAGGGCAGACAGTGGAATGGTAAAAACAAAAAGTGTGAGTAGAAGAAAACAAGCACCAGATATAGCAACTAAAAAATACCCAGCATTTTACGGAGGACAGTATGTTCAAGTATTTAATGCTTAATGTGATGTTTAAGCAAGAGGAAAGAATTTATCAAATACTACAGAAGTTTAGTGCTACATGCTTAGTTATGTCCATATTGACATCCTCTTGGTTTGGTCAAATACTTGTTCATTTTAGCCGCTCAGCTTTTCCTGAAATTACTTTTATTTGACTTTTTAGAGCTGAACTACTGAGATGCTCACTTTACAGATACAACTTACAGTAGAAAGTTCTTAATTTCCCCCCATTTTGTTATGCTAATGGCATTGCTTAAGAATATGCAAGTTATGTACTATCCTCTCCCACCTCCTATCGTACATCTCAATTAATGATGGAGAGCACTTAAATCAATTCTAGGTAACTCAGAGGAGAAACTAATTTAATTCACTGACAAACTGAGCTAATCACCAGGGAAAGAAAGACTGGTACAGGCTCCCAAAATACTAATTCACTACTGTATTCACTACTGTCATACCTATTTGCAAGGCACCAAGGGAAGAATAATTTTTTTACCCTTTCTACTGTGATTTTTTTAGATGCTGGCTTCCATAGGTTATATTCCTGCTAAATTGTAGGAATACATTGTGCAAATATAGTCAGCAAAAAGAATCCACGACATTTAGCAACAAAACAGCTGTTGTCATACTAGAATTAAAAAAAAAAAATTAAAAATCCAATAATAAACTTGTTTTAGAGGATGAAAGGTTTAGATATTAATGCTCTCTAACCTATTCCTATCAGATGGCAAGATGGTTTGATTTGTTAAGTCATAAAGGATGGTAGCAAAATATGCACTGTCACTTCCTGACTGCAGTTAAGAGACAGATTCTGTTTTAGGACATTACACATCTAAATTAAGTTTTTACTTCTGTGGCTACTGTAACATGAGGCATTTGATTGTTCTCTTCCCATGCATGTCTCCAACTAGGCAATGACCTCTTTAGGAAGAAGTCAGAGATGAAGATACATCTACAGCTGATTTGTGAGGACATGTTTTGTGAGGGGGTAATGCTTCTTGCTTTAATAGACTGACTTACTTTAGTAGGTCATTTAATCTTAATGGTGTCCCAGTATAGCTATTAACTATTTAATGGAGAAAGCAGATGAGTAGGTGGAGTTGAAAAGCTTTCTGCAGTCCTCACCCTGAAGAATAACGTCACATCCTCATATCCTCTCTAGTTTTGTTCTTGTTGGGTTTTTTTTGGTTTGGTTTGCTTGTTTTTGTGAAATTCCATATAGTACTTAATGACTCTTGTCTTCCTGTTAGAAAACATCCACAAGACAGGCAGAAATAGGTATTTCTGGTGGAGTCAGACTTGTTTGCACTAAGATGAAAGTAGTACTTTCAAACTTCAAAATTTATATTGCACATATATTGAAGCTAATAGATTCTGAGCATCACTGCCTTATTCAGCTGTTTGATTTTTGTTTACAAGGAGACAGTGTTGGAAACAGCACACGCACAGACAGTAAGAGTCTAAAAATTCCAGTAATCTAAAGTCACTGTTTCCATGTGGCTTCCTTGCAAATTACTTAAGAGACATATGAGATACTAAATTAGTTGCAAAGTTAACTCATGTTCATAATTCTATCAGCTATTTAGTTGAAGTGGAACACCAATACATGAATAAATTTTTCTTTCTCTGAGACAAATCACTACACCTGCAAGTAGAAAGCCTCCCTCCTACATGTCAAAGGCCCCTTCCAGTGTGAAGAGCTCAGAATATAAACTACATATATTTAATCTGAATTATTTTGCTAGTAAAATCCTTTTGATGCAATTGTTTTAGAGTCACAATTAAAAGAGAAAAAAAGGGAAGTAACTATGCTGGAAACAAAAGTATAATTTTCACAAACCTGTTATTACCTTGACAGTTGTTTGTACTTACACTGAAAGGCCAATACCATAGAAGAGTATGATCACAGGGCCAATGGGTAAAGACAATGAGTTGGGAAAGGGCCAGTGTAGTTTCTGTGAAGGGAGATAGAGACAGACTTCCAGCAAGTTTGTGAGTCAGGAAGTGCATGGACAAGGAAAAACCAGGGAAAATACTTGTCTTTTTAAAGAGCATTTGTGCAGCTTTTTTACTAAAAGTTGTCAAACCAAATTTTCATGGAATTGAAGTAAATGTCCTATGCTGAGTTGGAAATAATGGTTGAAGGATGGAAGCACAGAGTACTTTTGGTCACTCCCTTGGGTGGAGAAAAGTCAGCAAATCTTTCTCCCAGAAATATTTGGGCTTACTTAGGTTGTTTTGTGCAACAATCTTTGATTTTCATTAATGACCCAGAAAAGGCAATGCATACGGAATGATACTTGCAGGATGTTAAACTCTTTCAGGTAATCAGATGCTGGGCTGGTGTAAAGAACTCCAGAAGGCCTCAGAAAAGGGGGTGGGTAAAAAGAGAGGTTTTGAGAAGTAGATCAGTGTAAGATAAAGCAGAGAATTGCCTGTCAAACCTGGAAGTCTAAGTTCATGAAATCTTGAAGTTGATGTCAGCTCTCTGAAATCTTCGACTGAAACTGCAACAGCAACCAAAAAAAACCAAACAAAAAACAAAACAAAACAAAACACCAAAAAACCAAACCCAAAAAACCAAACCCTAAACAACAGAGATGTAAGGTGTCATCAGGAATAGTACTGAGAGCAAGACAGAAGACAGTTTGCTGCTCTGAGGGAAATCTCAATGTACTCCTATCTTGAGTACAGTGCACAGTTCTGATCTGCAAGGACATAACAATTTTAAAGAATGAATTGAGAAAGATAACTAAAATGATTCAAGGGGAGAGACTGTCAATCTGATAAAGTAGGGACTAAAAGGCCCTTGTCACTGCAGTCTTCTGTTTTCACACAATGTTTTTACAGACAGAAGGCTGTGAGAAGAATACTGCTGTGTAAGGATGTTCTTTGACTATGTTCATCATTGTCACTCAAACACTGAGATGTGGAAAGTGTCTTCAGCACACACAATCTGGAGCACAAGTCTTCTGGGGAGCAAATGAAGGAGCTGGGGTTGTTTGGTCTGGGCAAAAGGAGGCTGGAGGGGTCTTATTGCTCTCTATAACTGCCTGAAAGGAGGTTGTAGTAAAGAGGGGATCACTCTCTTCTTCCAAGTAACAAGTATCAGGAAAAGTGTAAATGGCTTCAAGTTGTGCCAGTGGAGGTTTAGAATATTAGGAAAAATTTCTTCACTGAAAGGGTGGTCAAGTACTAGAACAGGCTGTCCAGGGAAGTGATGGTGTCAGCATCCCTAGAGGTATTTAGAAGACATGTAAATGTAGCACTTGGGGTCATGGTTTAGTGGTGGACTTGGCAGTGCTGAGTCAATGGTTGGGCACAGAGATCTTAAAGGTGTTCTTCAATCTTAAATGATTCTACGATTCTGTGTAAAAGACCTGGTCTTGGAAGTTCTGTGGCACTGACATTCCTTATATGTCCTACTGCAAGCAAAATATTTATTTTGTACAAATATTTTAAATCTTTCTCAAGTATATAGTTTCTGTAAGTAACACAACTTGCCTACCCTTACCGGAGGTGGCAAATCCCCTAAAATTTAGCTGCTTAGAGTCACCAGCTCCACGAGAGATGCAACTTTTCTCGTGGGAAAGGCTGAGCCTGCCCTCGGGACACAGCCAGGGCTGGCACCGCTTGAACTGTGCAACTGTGGGACGGCATGGCAAAGGGAGCGGGTGCGTGTTGCCCTCTCCCGTAGGCAGAGCGCGGGTTCCCGGCACTTTCCAGGGCGGTGAGCGCGGCTGAGCGGGCGGCGGTGGCGGACGGGCTCCCTCCGCAGGGCCGCGCGCGCCACTGCGGAACCGGGACCGGGTGGGACAAGGACGAGTGAGCAAACTCCTCTGAAACGCCGATTCCAAAATCGTGAAGGGTCTCGGTGCTGGCGGGAAACAAGGGCGGAGCGTGCCTTGGGGAGGTCCCGTTGTTCAGCGCCTTGTCCCGCTCCGAGGGGCATCCGCCGCTCCTGGCGTCCTGATCAGGCGCTGGAAGCGGTGCTGCTGTGACCTGCTCCATCAGAAAAACGGAGCAACACGGGGCAAACCGGAGCATCTCAGCGCCGTGGTTACTGTCACAGTCATACGCCGGGTTTTGCAATTTCAATAGCAGCGTTAAGAGAGTTCAAAAAGTATTTCAGTTTTCTGCTGCTTTGTAAGTATCCCTGCACACATCTGCAAGTGCCCCACTGGGAAAGGATGTGTTCCCCAACCTATGGCTTTATACTCGGTGAGCCCAGAGAGACAGCAATGGGGGAATTGAGGGGAAATTGTTAAACCTGCATCAAAAAGTTATATCTTGACTCCAAGTCCTTCCCAATAGAAAATTGTCCTTCCCAATATAAAATTGTCAGACAAACCCTCCTCTCTTTTATGTCTCTTCTTTTTTTCTTTTTCTTTTTTTCCTAGAAGGTGTGGACCAAATGTAAGTCACTGGGAAAAAAAAAAATACAAACAAGGGAAGTTTTGGGGGCTGAAAAGTGATTTGTATGTAACAGTTCTGGTTGGGCTGAGGTAGTCTGCATTAGACAATGGGGTAGTTTAGCACTGAATGAAGATAAGGCGTGCTCAGTACAATGTACTAGCAAGTTCAGAAAGCTTGAGAGGACCTTCTGAAAGATTTAAACCACTAGTTACAATGTATTGGCTAACAGTCTGTCGAAGTGTGTTTCTCACACTGGACAAAGCTGTGGGTATATTTCAGCAGATCTGTTAAGTGTGATTTGTGTTTTTTGAATCATAATCTTCTAAACACTTACATGCTGTCCTGATGCGTTGGGAGAAAGTTCTTCTTCCAGAGGGTGGTTGGGCACTGGAACAGGCTCCCCAGAGAAGTGGTCACAGCACCAGCCTGCCAGAGTTCGAGAAGAGTTTGGACAGTGCTCTCTCTGGCACATGGTTTGACTCTTGGGGATGGTGCTGTGCAAGGCCAGGTGTTGGACTTGATGATCCTCATGGGTTCATTTCCACTTATTCTATGGTTCTACAGTAAATGAAGCCTTTTAGCTGTAGCGGCGAGAAGAAGCCACATTGCTTTTTTGTTTGCATTTTCCTGTGAGGGCACCCCTCAACTCTTGCACTTACTGAAGCAAGAGCAAAAGACTAGATGAGTGACTTAGAGCAGAAAAAGAAGCGTTTCTCCGCAGTTAAGCGACTTTATTCCTTATTTTTTCACAACAATCCTTTAGTAATTCACCGTTTTGGGGAAGCGCTCGCCCCAGTCGCCCACAGAGCGCTCCTCAGCGGGAGCCGGCCCGGGCCCACCCTCAGCCCCGGCCGGGCCGGGCCGCGGGTGCTGCCCGCGCGCGCCGGCAGGGGGCGCTGCTGCCCCGCGCTGGCCGCGCTCGCTCCCCTCGGCGGTTCCATTGGAGCAGCCGGAGACGAGTTGGCGCCATTTTGAAGCCGGCAGGGGGACCGGGGCGAGCTGCGGAAGGGGAGGGGGCTGGCGGCGATTGGCTGCGGCGGCGGCGGCGGCGGCAGCGCCTCTCCGAGCCCGGAGCGGCGGCAGCGCGGAGCGGACTCGCCTGCGACCAGCGAGGCGAGGCGGCTGCGGCGGGGTAAGTAGCGTGGCACCTCGGCCGCGGATACCCCCACCCCGTCCCCGCTCCATTTTCCCTTCTCGGGGGCGTGAGGGGCGCCCGCTCGGACCGTGCTCCGCGGCCAACGCTCGAGGAGGACGGGGAGTAGAGGGGGAGCGGGAGGGCAGAGCTCCCCCTGGCCCGTGGTGAAGCTCCCCTTTCCCATCCCCCTCGCCCCTCCGCGGGGCTGCTCCCCTCCCCCCTTTTCCGTGGCCGCCGTCAAATACTAAATTTCCCCCCCCCCTCCCGCCCGGCACCCCGGGCGATGGGGTGACCTTGGCTGGGGTGCGTGGGGGCCCGGGAGTCACCCCCTCGCCCCGGTGGCCCGGCGGGCGGTGTCGCGCCCAGCGCTGGTGGCTCCTCGCGGCGCGAAGTGGCGGGGAGGGGGGGCGGGGAGGCTGCTCGCCCGTGGCTATGAGTGAGTGAGTGATCGCGGCTTCCCGGGTGTCCCTTTTCTCCCTGCCCCGGGCGTCCCCTCCCTCCCTGCCTGCCCCGGGCAGCCGGCCTGGTCCCCGCTCCGCGGGGCAGCACGGCGCTCCCGCCGCCCCGCGCGCCTGCTGCCCGGGCTGAGCGCGGGGACATCCCCGTCCCCTCCCCGCCCGCTTCGGTCTCTCCGCGCCGCACTTCGCTGCGCTCCTCAACGGGAAGAGCTGCCGGGGACCGCGGTGTGCTGGGTCCCTACTTGTGTGCGAGCGCGGTTCTTTCATGCTGGCTTAGCTTTTTTTTTTTTTTTTGCCCCGTTCCTTTCCTCCTCTTTCTTTTTCCCTCCCACTTTGCATCAGGCTCTGTTAGCGCTCGAGAAGGGAGGACGGGGGGGAGCTGTGGGGGGGCGGTTGCCGCCGCCTGGTAGATGGAAAACTATGAATTTTACGTCTGAATTGCCAGATGGAGAATGGTTAATTTATAGGTTATGTGTTGTTTACGTTGAGAGCCTCCGGTCAGGAATTTAGGTCCGTAACTTCATCCTGCTGCAAATAAATCACTATCTGTTCTCTAAAACAAATCAACAATTAATGATAGTGAACCGTCCTCGAAAATTAAACTGCAGCAGACCAGCTCCTACAGAGCTGGATTTTGTCTTGCAAGCCTTATTCCGACTTTTATGCTTGCTTGCTGCGCGGTTGCTTTCTGAGAGCTATGATTATTTAGTTAGGCGTTGCGTTTTCCCATTTAACACAACTGCTGAAGCGTTCTCGTGTTGGTCTTTGTTTTGTGCTTGCCGGGTAGGTGCTTTGGCTGTAATTGATTTCTCTTCGCTGGGGATGGAGTAGAAGGAGCGTTGAAAATTTGAGTGGCTTTAAAGTTGAAAATGAGTGTCAAATCATGTTTTGGGAAGGGAGTAAGTTGTCATGCATTATTTCAGGTTTTACCCTTTCACCCTAGTAGAGTTGTTCAGCTTTTGGGGGCGGTAGAAATTTTGCCTGGAATGTTTTTGGTTTAGTACAGATATGCTAGATATTATACTGTGTAAAGTAACTCCTCAAAAAGAAGTGAAAGAGCTGAATGTATGCCATGCTCAGATCACCTGAAAGAAGAGTGACAGTGACAGGCCATCAGGTAAGGTGGTTTAGCAGAGGTGTGTGTATGGTGTTCATCACAGCGTTTGAAACGGTGCACTGCTGGAGAAAGTAGTTTAGTACTTCAGCACTTGCATGACATCTCGTGTCTATGTTCGAAGCAAGGCTGAACTTAATTATTGTAGGGTTGGGAGGGGGTATGGTGTGTCTGGGTGGGGTGTGGTGTTTTGTTTGGGATTTTTTATATAGATAATATACTGGAGTATCTGCCTGTATGTTTCTTGCATCCTCTTTACTAGTTAATATACAACTGAAAAAACTATGGTTCAGTTTTTGATGAAACAACTAAATAAATTAAAATGGAAAAATCAGATGTTTAGCACTTGTATGCAACTTCTTTTTTCTCTTGTAAATAATGAATTTAGACTTTATCTAACATGCTTACCTATGGACTGAAGAGTAAGTCACCTAAGTCGTTATTAAGCTGTAATTAACCATATAAAAGCCAGCAGTCATTGCTAGCATTTGGAAAAGCACAGTAATGAAATATGGGCATAACCTCGGGCATTATCCATTTTTATCTGTAGAACAGGAGGTTCTGTTACCTCCTGTAAATTGGGAGAGATGCATTTTCTTTTGGGATATGTTGCTCTCTACCAGACTTTCAGGTTATGCCTTTTTCCTCTCTTCCTTCAGTCACACAGTTTATAGCCTTACAGACACATACACCCTCTTACTCCTCTGTATGGGTATGAGTCTTCTGGTTTAGTAAAGGATTTTCATTTAAAAGTGTTTGGTGTTAATTTTTTTTATTTCTTTAAACCTGAATTAGGAGAGGTGATAAAGACTACTTGTTGCACAAAGGAGAATTTTTATGGGTGCAGCAAATAAGAAAATGTGAAGTTGAACAGTAAAAGCATGCAAAATTGGAGATGGAGGGAAAATGTGATACTGCAACTCATTATTTTTCCCTATCAGTTTCACTGTAATATCCCTATCCCTTTATATTGCTTGCCCCAAATATTATGCCAAGAAAGAGGAAGGTATGTCATTCCTACTGCCTTTAGAGAAGTTCCTTTTTAGGATCAAAAAGTAGTTCTGATATGTGGAATATTATCTTACCACTTGTCAGTATCATTCTTCTTTTAACAAATACCTAAAGTAATGGTGTTTTTACTCTTAGCACAAAATGTCAATACTGCAACCTGAAATAATCTTTGGACAGACTGAGAGAATATTGGAGGCTTTCAGTCAATTCTGAAACTAGGTGGTAAGGAAAAACTGAGGAAACTTTTAAAAGGTGTGTTTGTGTGTGACAGTGCTTGGTGGTGAAGTGTGTTGATTTTCCTGATCTGTAGACCCTCTGGACAGTCTGAACATCACTGACTGACAGATCTGGGAAGGAGTCAAAGCTTTTAAAGAATTGTAAAATACATGCTTTAAAAAAAGAGAATATTTTCTTCCCCTCAGAGATTGAACATCTAAAAGTCAAGGCTATGCATGTACATAAATTACATACCTCTTGCTTTTCCATTGGTGGCCTATTCAGTTGAATGTAGTCTTGTAGAAAAGCTGAGGTGTTTTTAAATCTGCTTAGCTCTGTTACTAAAAACAGAACTTAATATAGTTCTGTAAAGTAAAAATAAGAAAAAATAATGAAAAGTGAAGAGTATGAATGAAAATTAACATTGTTATTTTAGGAAGTTAGTGGTTTGTTTCAAAACCTCTTTGGAACATTAAGGATTCACAGTAAAAAAAGCTGTTTATGTGAATATTTGCTGTAACAAATCCAACTCGAAAGAATTCAATTAAATACAAGTAATATTTTAGTTTCTAAGAATCAAAATGTTAACACCTCCATTCTTTTTAACGGTTGTTACTGTCTGTCTCTGTGTATATTGCTTTTCAGCCTTTTCTAAAGTGTGAAGAAGTCCCTGAAGTAGGTTCTGAGGATTAAGACCTCTATTACTTTGTCCCCTATCTGTGGAATTTACTCTTTTGCATCCAACCCCAAGCATTGGAAAAACATTCTGCTTGTTTAATACTGCCTGATCTTTGGTTCTATTTTTTCAGCTCACCACAACTTAGGTATTAATATGCTTCAAGAAATAATAATAAAAAAGTGCCATACCTCATTGGGAACAGATGGGGATGTTTGTACTAATGATCTTGTGTCTGTCACCATTTATACGGGAGTACCGTAACCAGGGATCAGGACCCCATCTGGAGTTTTCTAATTCAAACCCTGTTCTTTAAAGATCAGTTCCAGACAATACTAACTGTGTACTTTTTCTCTGACTTAACTTGGAATCCTGGTGAATATTTCTGCTGCTGAAATGAGATGCTTTGCTTTCATGCTTTTTAATGGACAAAAAAGAGATCAAGTTAGCAGTCAAAAATGTTATTGTCTTAATTCTTCCATTGTAGTCACCTAAACTACAAATTTATAGAACATAGAATGGTCGGGTTGAAAGGGACCTTGAAGATTACATAGTTTCAACTGTCCTGCCATGGTCAGGGAACCTTCCACTAGACCAGGTTGCTCATGGCCCCATCCAACCTGTCCTTAAACACTTCCAGGGATGGGCATCCACAAACTCTGTGGGCAGCCTTTTCCACTGTCTCACGGCCCTCAGAGTAAAGAGCTTTTCCTCAATATCTAACCTAAACCTACTCTCAGTTTGGGGCAAATCCCTCTTGTCCTGTCACTACATGCTCTTGTGAAAAGTCCATCCATCTTTCTTGTAGGCTCCCTTCATGTCCTGGAAGGTCACAATTAGGTCAGCCTGAAGTCAGGCAGAACAATCCCAGTTCCTCATAGGAGAAGTGGTCCTTACCTCTAATCAACTTTGTGGCCCTCCTCTGGATTTGCTGCCTGATGTCCTTCCTATGCTAGGGACAGGAGTCTGTAGCTCTTTTAAAGAGTATTTGATTCAGCTAAAATGTGATAACTTAGGAAGTGACTCTTGAGAAGGTAGTTGTCCGCAGCTTCTGCCAAAGCAGTCTTGTTGTCTCTGAGATCCCAATATATCCACATTGTAGTTCACTTCAAAAACTTTCAGGTCAAAAACATTCATCCTAAAGTCTTAGAAAGAGAGGGAACCAATAAAAAACTACTGAAAGGAAGAAAACAACCAACCAAAAACCTAAGTTATCCACAATAAGTAGAAACATACTGCTCGTGAGGAAGTCCTGAAAAAAATGAAAATCAAAACTTCGTGTATGTAATCTTTGGGCCACCTTGAGTTTGGCTGTTCACTTCTGTTATTACTACTTTGTTACTTAGATGTACATTCCAATGAAGGCAATCAGATTTCTACGAAATCTTTGTCACCACATATGTTTGGTTTTTGTTTTTAACAAAAAATAATCGAATTGTTGTCAGTTATGACAATTGAGCAGAAGACACTTCATGGAAACTTGTAATTACATTTAGGGATTTAAAAATTTTTTTTTCTTTTAGTTTTTCTGCATCTGCCTATGTAAAATTTCAAGGACTTTTCTTGGGGAAAATGTACGAAGATGCTAGGCAGCTTGCCATTAGGTGTGATATTTTCTCTGATAATTTTGTTGATTTTGTTACTTGGCAGCTCAGGATGTAGCATTATGTGTAATTCCTGAACACAGAAACAAAGTATATGGAAGTAACTGTAGCTTTTTGTGACATCACTTTGTGAAAACTTTTGTGAGGGATTATGTACGTGGACAGTCCAAGTGCCACCCGGTGCTTTTCAAAAGTCTAAGTGAGACAAATTCACTTAATTCATGGTACAAAATAAAGTCTACATTTGCTTTTCTTCCTCTGAGTATGAACTGATAAGAATAAGGCTATAACTTTTGCTTTCCTGGGTTTTCAAAATGAAAAAAAGCATAAATAAGCCAATGATAAACTGTTCAAAATAGTTGTGAGGAAGTTTTTCCAAGGGACAACAAACAGGAGATGCATTTTGTCTTCCAGTTGCCCAGCTTGGATCATGCAGTTCATAAATCCTTCAGTTACAGAAATGCTTCCAAGAACTAAGAAGATAGATTTTTGGTGCATGTACAATTTTTGGGAATGAATATTCTACACTTTTTTTTAATGACTGGCTGATTTGTACTTTGAGAATGTGAAACGCTTAGAAAGTTTTCCCCAAAGTTACAAATGTTGCCTGTAGTAAGTTCTCCATTAGGTTGTCCATACTGCATTTTATATATACATATAAAGGCATATTTAAAGTAACTTTTTATTTCGTAATGGACCATTGCCCCCTAGATCTTCTGTATTACATACAAAAAAGCTTTAAAACAATATTAAAATGGCAAATTATTTTTTAAAATGGTAAACAATTTAAATTAATGTTTGTCCTTGTAAGTATATGCTGTGGTAGTCTTTAGTTATAATGTGGGGTATTTTCAAACCACTGTATTTAGGAATTAGAACTGCATATCAAAGTCGGCACACATATTTTCCAAAAGCTTGAAAATGTAAAATGAATTGACAGGGGACTGTGGGGAGGGAGAAGCATATCTAGTAATTTGAATGATTGAATGTCACTTTGGGATACTGGAATTCATTCCTTCTGTCAGTTTCTTGTGATCCCAGGCAAGTCTGTTTAAACCAAACTTCCCACAAGAGCTTATTAGTAGTGCATTGATTTCCTGGGAGACGGCTCTAGACCCAGACTACTTCTGCTTGGCTCAACAGATACTTTAGTTTTAGATGCAGTGCTGGATAAATTGGCATACTTTTAAAAGTTGTGTCCTAAATTCTTCCTCCTAAATTCCTGTATAGGCAAAATTGGTTGCTAGTTCTTAAACTTCAGTCTGTATCTTCGGTTAGTAATCTGTGAAATGAGACAAATACTTATTTTTATGAAAAATCAGTGAAAGTGTTGCAAAAAAAAGTTAATTTTAATGGCATGCTAACATAGTACAGCCATGAAACCTTACAAAAGCCCAGTAAGAAATTAAGTCTCTTCAGAGTGTGGCTTAAATAGAATGTAATAAGGGACACACATAACATTATAAGGAGAAAAGTTGAATAGCTTCTTTGCTTTGAATGAAAAAGAAATCCTGTGGTGTGGAAAAAAGTAGTGAAGGATGAGATATATCAGCTCCTTTGTGTGTATTCTCTTTAATATTGTATAAGAAACTTTAATTCTGTTTCTTAACTCTTTATAAATGATTTTACAACTGTTTCTGTATTTTCATTCCTTTTTAATTGAACGTAGTAAACAAATTCACTGTATGGATGTGCTTCTGTCAGTCTTTAGGTTGTAACTTTTAGCTTTGTATCTATGATTAATTGATGGAATGCTATTAGTAGCAATGAGTTTTTCTCTTTTAGCAGCTTTGTGTGGGGTTAGAGATGAGAGCTTTTCAGTGGATTCTTGCAAATATTTGTTATTGGTAGAAGGGCAGTGTAACCTGCTGTTTGCACACTGTATGTTCTGGAAAGTACTGAGATCTGCTGGGGCTGCATTCCCCTCCTGCCAGCTGCAGCTGGTCTTTCTACTCTGATCTCTCTTTAGAGACTTCTCTGCCTAGTTTGTCCTCAGACCTCTTGGGCTTCCAATCCTTCATTGTACAATGTATTTCCTCTCTCACCTTCTTCAACACGTCTTAGGCTTTACAGGATCATAGAGTAGAAAAGGTTGGGAGGGACCACTGGAGGTCACCTAGTCCAGCCTCCTGGCTCCAACAGTGTCCCTGAGAGCACCTTTCTTGTGACTGTGTCTTGGTGGCTTTTGAATGTCTCTGGGGAAGGAGACTTCACAACTTGTCTAGGCAGCCTGTTTCAGTGCCCAGTCATCCCTATAGAAAAGGACTTCATCTTCAGATGGAACTTTGTGCATCAGTTTCTGCCCATCGCCTCTTGTCCTATTGCTCGGCGCCACAATGAAGAGCCTGGCTCTATCCTCTTGATGCCCTCCCTTCAGATGTTTATGTACATTGTTTTGTTTCTATTTTTTTCCCCTTTTTTTCCCTTTTTCTTCCCTTTCTCATTAACTTTGCTTCTTGGTTGGATGCCTTTCCTGTAACCCCTAAACTTTCTAGTCCCTTTGTCTGATAGAGCCTGTTAGGTCTCTCTTAGTAGAAGTGTGTCCAAACCTCAGCTGTTTCTCTGGTAAGCTGAGCTTTTTGTCTTAATTAAGACAGACTGCTCTTGCACTGAGAATCTGGCTGAGGTGTGAACAAATCCAGTTTTTTGTGCTAAAGAAACAGCAACATCTGGCTGTAAGCAGGCAGGTGGATTAGAGATGGATTCAGCTGTCAGCAGGATTTACCAGATGTGTTGGTTAGTGTGGTTTGGCTGTGTGAACCTTCTAACTTCAGGGGAATAAGAAGAGAGCAATGAGCAGTTCTTGTGTGTGCATGAAAAGTTCTTGTACCTTTAAGTAATAGGTAGAAACTCTCTGAACTGTTGTATCATGATTGTATGCTTACAGTCATAGTGCAAGCAGCTATATTTCTTTATTAATAATTTAAAACTTCCTCCTTTCAGTTGAAAACCTTGTTCTTTTGAAATGAATAAGCATTTGTTTCCTATAGGTGTTTCTTGGGTCGTAGTGGTTGCTGTTTATGGAACACAATCCAGTGGGGAGTTTATACAATTTTTCATCATTGTTTTTGATTTGATTTTTTGGTTAATGCTCTCCTGGGTAGGAGAGGTCTTCTTGGGGAGTGCTTTACAGGGTACTGTGAGGCAGTGATCCAATCTAGTAAAATGTGGTCCGTGTCCTTACAGCACATCAGCAGAGATCTGAGCTTGACGGAAGCACAGCCCACACAGTGATGCACGCCATGAGTTTGTCTGTCATTGTGCAGCGAATGTGGCATAGAACCGTAGAAATTCTCAAGCTGGAAGGAACTCATAAGGGTCGTTAAGTCCAACTTCCTGCTCCACACAGGACTCCCTAAAACTAAATCATATAATTAAGAGTGTTGTCCAGACATTTCTTGAACTCTGAGGTGACTGATGACCTGTCAGTGAAGAGCCTTTTCCTTAAGTCCAGTATGAACTTCCTCTGATGCAGCCTTCATTCCATCTCCTTGGGTCCTAATATGAGTGATGAGCTGCAACTGAAGGATAACTAAATATTAAAAAGAAAACAAACCAGGGTTTGTAAATTTACTATCAAGAAAGTTGACATAGCTGTACATATGCTCCTGTTTATACAAAAAACAGGACTAAAATGTACTAATGTATGTAAATTTCTGAAAGTGGGATACAAAGAAGATAGAGACTCTGTTACTTTGCAGTGGTGCCCAGTAATAGATCCAGAGGCAGTGTGCACACGCTGGAACACAAGAGGTTCGTTCTGAATGTTTTCACCATGACAGTGGTCAAGAACCAGCACAGGTTGCTCTGGGCTTTTGCAAGGTCACTGTCCTGGGAGATCCTCTAAAGCCATCTGGATGCATTCCTTGGCAAATGGGTTTTAGGCAGCCCTTCTTCAGCAGGGAGTTCCAACCTCAGCCATTCTGTGAAAATTCAACCCTATTCAATCCCATAGGGCTAAATAATTGTAAGGGATGAATAATTGTATTAGAAAAATTTACAGGAGTCAATATATTATTGGCAGAGAAGTTATATGTTGGTTAAATTTTGAGGTGGGTGTCAAAGGTAAGTTAAGACTTAAACATTAAAAGAATCTTAAGCTTTTTTTTTTTAAAGTGATCTTACTGATAGATCCATATATGACAGTAGGTGACTAGATTGTGAAACTGTTGCTGGTCCTTGTGGTCTTATAATGCACTTAGTTCACCTGGTTGTAATATGTCTTCATCTAATCTGTACTTTGTGATCAGTTATGGGTTCTTTCTCTGTCTTTGGGGACACAGTTCTCTTTTTCAGTCTGTTTTTCTGTCACAGTTATACAAAAAGCAAAATAAAATGTTTTAGCTGGGAAGAAAAGCTGAACTGATAGAAGCCATCTGGATAGACAACTTCTATTTGTAAAACACCCAGCTGAATGTGTTTTTGGTACTAAGATTGCTATATGCAGTTATATTACAAATGTCTGTTTATAATTCATGTCGATTAGGAGTGGATGCGCTATTGTGTAGAACAACATCCAACTTTGCAGTTGAATACCCATGCTTTTTTTAGGCCTTACAGTTCAATCTGTCCCACTAGCATTCTTTGTTTGCTCTTTAGTAATTCTGTATCAAATAATTTATAGGATGTAAATTTTGTATTTTTTTAACATTATATGCAAAGTTAGGAATGGAAGTGTATCTCATTTAGGTAAAGAAGTTCTGACTCATTACAAAAGCAACTTTGTATTGGTTGACCATTGTGAAGTTTTCCATAATGTCATTTTGCTTCTGTGGTAGCATACTAGTATTTTTTAAAATTTAATTTTAGTTGCTTATTTTATTTATTTTTAGTATTTTATTTTGTTTTTTTTTTAATATTCTTAGTGTTTGGGCTTTTTTTCCTTGGGGGGGACATTTGTTTAATTTTAATTCTTACCAAAAACCCCCAAAACAAAAAAAACAATGAAGTTTCATGGTAAGACTCAGTAAGGCACTTTTAGCCAAATAAATGGTACACTAAAATAATAACAAGTCTTGTTTCCTCCCAAGGGGCAACAGAGAGGTTAAACTTGATTTGTGCCTGATGTCTGTGTGTTGTAGTTGTCTCCTGCTTCCTGTTATGTTCTCCTTATTTTCTTCATGGCTTCCATGCCATTCTTGCATGGTTTTTTTTCTTGGCTTGTGTGAGTACTACTGCTGTTAATCATTTGAAATTATGTATTACAAGGTATCTGAGATTTGTGTCTGCTTTTTGAAAATAGTTAATATAAAGAAAAATAGTAATTCCTGCCTCTTTTCCCCCATTCTTTTCTAGCAGCTGGAGGAAGGAAACAAATAATTCCTGCCTTACTAAATCTTAAAGTAACTTCCCTGGTAAAAGACAGCTGTGTCAATATTACGACCATAAACCATTACGTCCATAATGTTGTGGAATTTTGATACCTAGGCTGGTTGTCAGTTCTTCTCTTCTTTTAGAGTATCAGCCTATGAACTTCCAGTGTTTCTGGTGATTCTGGAAAAAGAATGTTTTGTGGAGTTCATAGTCTGCTTTTCAAATGTACCATATGAAAGCAGGGGCTAATCTCTGCATATTGGTCAAGTCGTACAGTATTCTATTTGGATATTTTGTTTCAGATATTGACAAGAAAATAATTCTTAAATTTTAATTTAAAAACTAGAAGTCTGCCTCTCGTGATCAGTTTTTCCTCTTTGGGCTATTTGTCTTCGACACTTTGTCTTATGTGATTCATTTTCTTTGGGTGGGATCTCCTGGTATTTGTGTGATTTTTGGTGATTTCTGCCTCTTTCTACTCATCCTCCTGGCAGTCTCTTCTTGTCACATCTGTGCATGTGCTGTCCTCATGTAATAGACTTCATGGGCGCTTCTCCTAGTTTATACTATCTGGATGATAGGTGCTGGTGGCTGCACATAGTATTCCAAACTAGTTCTTGCCAGAACTTAAGATGGGTGTTAGCTGATGGAGTTTTGGGTTTGTGGGCATTGGTTTGTTTGTTTGTTTCCCAGAATGGGTGATGTTGGAAGGGACCTGGTCCAACCTCTCTGATCACAAGCAGGGCTGCCCTAGATCACATTGCACAGGATTGTGTCCAGATAGTGCTTGAGTATCTTCACTGAGGAGAGGAGGTTCTTGAATACCTTGTCCTAGAATTAATGCGAGTAGAAAAATCACCATGAGACTATAACCTAGACATTGGCCTCTCTTTAGACCTCTGTTGTTTTCCCCTCATAGCTGACTTTTTTTTCAAAGTTAGTGTGTATATTCTTGTTTAGATGTTCATATGCAGTCTTTATATTTGCAAACATTTCTGTTGCTCTAAACTTTCAATGTTTTACTGAGAGACAATATTATCCATCTCTGCATCCATCTGCCTATGATTTCCAATTTAATGCTTCCATAATAAATGATATCTGGTGCAAGGAATGTGTTTTGTCACAGATAAACCAAACATAAATTATTCCAGGGTAATATGATAAACCTGGAAGTTACATTTATCCCTGTTTTTGAAATTTTGACTTCAGTATGCAGATTTTTTCTTAAACTCTCAAAATATTACTGATATCAAACTAGTGCACCTCTAGTGGTAGTTTTTTTACCTTTTTTTTTTTTTTTGCTCTGCATTAGTAATGGGAGTGCTGCTTTTATTTCCTTGCAGCGTACCTTAATTTTTAAAGTTCATTTAAATTTTTTAAATTGAAGGGTACTGCACCATAATTGTTAAATACCTTTAAAAAACTTTGTGGTCCACACAGGTTCATGAATTCTTGGATGGTGTCCATGTGATTGCTTTGATTTGAAAATGTGGAGTTTGTAAGTGTATACACAGTAACTTCTGATTAAAGATATCTGTTACCAGTTGTCACAGGAAAGTTTTATCTGTCATTTCTCTGAAAATGGGTATTCAGTTGATTTTATAGGATACTTCAGTATCCTATGTAGGATGCTTCAGTAACTTCTTTCTTTTCAGTCATTACTATACAGCAGTACTTCCTTTTTGATTCTAGCTGCTGAAGTGCAATTTTTTTTTTTTTTTTGTTAAGCTTATTTACAGTGAATATCTCAGTTTGGCTTCAATTTTACCTTTATTTTTGTATTTCCTGGTCTCTGTGGTAGAACTGTCCTGTTTTGAGGGCTCTAATTACTACTTACAACTTCATTAAGTGGTTGTTGGAGTTCACTTAGTAGTATAAAAACGTTTCTTGCACCCCAGTCATGGGTACAAAAACTTAAAGCTTAATTTTGTTCCTTTGGCGTGGACATTGCTTGTGACCCCTCCCTGTTTGAGTTATGTACATCACCAAATCACTTCTGTTTGAACATTCTGAGGACTGGTCATAGTTTGTCTTAAGATTTTGTGTAGTATGCTTGAATAATGTGACCACCTAAGGAATGTTTTCCCTAGCACTTGGCTAACTGACAAATATATTGCAGATGTCTATTTTATTAAAATCATATTTAGTCAGCCTACACTCTTCTTTCTCTGTCAGATTCTTTTACTATTGCCTTCCAGTTTTTATCTCTTTGTAATTTCTTTTCCTGCAGCCATACACAGAAATAAACCATTTTAATTCTTACAGTCCCTTTTAGTTAGTCGTGAGTAGAAGTGTGAAAGCAGAGATCTCACAATAATAAGTCAGTTTTATTTTTCCTTAGGTTGTTGAATGGTTTAGTGGTGAATTCTTTTATATAGTTTCTGATTTTTTTTTTTAATCTGAATGTGTTTCAGTGAAAATGCTGTTTCATAAAGGGCATAAAAAAGGGGCAGTTTTATTAAAAGACAAATGACAACAGTAACATCTGGAAAAATGCTGAAACTTAAAGTTGGGTCACTTATATTTTGTGGAAGCTGCAAGTGTCTGCAACACCACTGGAGAGAGCTGTATGCTGAGATAAGTTGGTACTGAATACTTTTTACTTGCTAAATCTTTGGGAGGCTTTCTTTAATGAAGTTTGAAAAAAAACTTATCAGTGGAAGTGAGGGCTTGCCTGGGATCATTTGCTAACTTATTGCAACTCTGTTTAAGTTGCTTGAGGCCCTTAGTGTGCATGTGCTGATTTTGGTTTCATGTGTTAATCTTTTCTTCTTTGTTCTTTTCTGAATCCTCGAAATCCACTCTACATTGTGATGATGTTTCTTCTTGCACATCTCTTCTTCTCTGATGTTTCTTCTCTGCACATCTTTTAATTTTCCAAAGTTAATGTGTTAATAAAGAAACTTAATGTACTTCGCTGCATTTTCTGGTGTAAGTTTGAAAAAAGTATTTCCTAATTTAAACAGGTTATTACTTATGTATGACTGTCAGAGGACTGCCATTAATGGCATTCTGGAGTGAAACCCAACACTTTTTATGTCATTTGTAGGACTGAGAGTTACTTTTACCTTATAATTTGGGTCTTCATTCCAGAAGACATTTAATTAGTGGCTTCTGTAAATTCTTCCTGTAACAGTCCTTACTATGCTGCCTTACAGAAATGGGAAGCTAACATTTTGTTGATATGGATAATACTAGTATCTTGATTTAATGATAGTTAAGTAAACAGTATAACATGATACATTTCTAAAAGAGAATGGAAAGTATTAGTCTAGGCATTATACCTGAATAAGTATGAAGAATAACCTGGATTTATGTAAGCACCTTTGGTCCAACACACTAAAGTTTTCTATTTATTCAACAGCAAAAACAATTAATTTCAGCTTACCAAATTTCAGCTTGGAGTGGCTTTTTATAGACAAGTTATAACTCCCTAGCAGTAGATACATTATGGAAATAGGTTTAGTTTAGGGGCAGTTGGATAATGCAAGTCTCTAACACCAAAGCCACTTCTCACCTTGATCAATTGCTGTCAATCAGCTGTATGCCAGCAGGAATTTACCAGGATGTAAAGAATTGCTGTAAATAACTTAAATTGTTATGTTGTTTGTGTTTTATTAATAATACTAATAAAGTAGAAAGATGCCTGCCTCTTCCACTTGCAAAAGTTGCTGAGTAATCTCTTAATGATATCTTGTTACATCTTTTGTGGAAATTACATCTTGACAAATTTTTTCATCCGTCCTGTGTTGTTGAAACAAAGTGATCTTCAAGCATTTGTCACGGTTTATATTAATTCATGCAAGGATGCTACACACTGAGGGTGCAGAAATAAAAATTGCATAAAAATAATAAAAAGAAATTACAAACTGCGTGTTGAAAAAGGAATAGAGCTTTGGAGTGAAGTCTGTAATGTGATTTATGAGATGGAAAAGATTTTGCTTCCTTGCAATATCCCATGAGACAATTTAGAAAAATGTTTTTGGGTCTTCTAAACTGTTTTTGGATTGTTGATGGAATGGCCTCTGACAGTGAGAGGCCACTGGTCATCCTGCTTGGTTGTAGAGAAAGTGTTGATGAATATTTGCCAATCTTTTTTTTTTGCTACACTTTCTTGTTAGGATGTGTATATTTAGTTCTTTACACATTCAAATTTTTTTCCATGTGAACCACTTACTAAATTCACTTGAGCTTCTAATACCTTTGTGAATGTGAAGAAAGTGTTATTTTTGCCAGCATATTAAAAAATGTCTTGCAAACATAGATTTAAAAGTATATGTATTAGCCTACATAAATTTGATGTGTACTTTTTTAGGTTTTATATACATTATTTAAAAATTATCTCAAGAATAGCTGTAATTATGTATATTCAGTGAAAGTTCTGAAAAATAATGATGATAGAATTTGCTTAGTTGATCACTGTTTCTGGAGATCTTTTAAGTCCTTATGTTTGGATTCTGGATTTTTAAGAGGAAGCAACAGTAAGGCAGGAGACAGACTTGCGAGGAATATAGGGATGATTTGCTAAAGTTTTCTTCATCACTTGGGTAAGACTTCTATCTGGAGGATGAGGATTTAAACACATGTATAGGTCTCTGGAAAGTCACTGTTGACACATGATGTCTTCATGTTTTTTAAGGCACAGTTTGTTTAATGATTAGCACAGTTAATTAAATCACCATAGGCAATGAAAACTGTCAGCCAAACAAAATACAATTAAATGGAGTGGGGTTTAAGTCCTCCAGTTAGATCATTGACTTAACATCTTCTCATGATATTTATTGACCTTTGAAGTGTATTTGCATAGATACTTAATATACAAGATATCAATCCATGCTTTATTTGCATAATCACAGTCTGTATTTTAAAGTATTGAGCAAATTAGTATATGTGAAGTTAAGCTATTCATAAAGTTATCTACTATATAGAAAACATTTATGAATGTTTTAGCAATATAATGGCCAGTAGACTTAGCTGGAACTGAGTAGCTGTTGGATGCTACTGATTATGTACAGAACTCATGTGTAGTTTATTTATTTGAGCTTGACCAATTTTGGCAGTGGTGCTTATTACTAATTAACTCTGTTCAGATTAATTGATTGTTCCCATTTGTGGTCTGGCTGTTAGTCATAATTTTACATTAAATATGATCTTCTGATTTTTGTCACAAGAGGTGAATGACTTTTTAATCCATCCTGATCTAATGCCCAATAGATGTAACTTCTGCTTTTGGGTTTTTTTCCATGCTTTAGTTTTCCTGTTGTCATTGTACAAAGGGTATGTGTTTTGTCATCTTTCTTTCTTTTGTCTGTAGTAGTTTCTTCCACCCCACCTCCCTTATAACTTAGTTTTTAAATTGTCGTGCTATTTTGTACATAATATTTTTCAATATACTTCTGAAGACTGGCTCTCGGTTCCTGACTTTAGGTCTTTGAGAATTACAATTGCAGTGGTGCTTCTGTGTTGAAACAAGCAGTTCCTGGACATCTTAAGTCCTACTGTATCATCTTCATGTGTACAAAGAGTGGGGTTTGTATCTTAAATGCTCTACTAGCTAAACATTTATTTATTTTCTTCATCATTTTTGAAGACTTAGCTTACAGTACTGTTTAACATTACTGAAAAAACCAAAGTCTGATTGAAACATGATTTTTATTCCTATTTGTTAGGACTGGAATTTGTTATATATTTGTTCAAGTTTCTTGTGACATCTATTTCCCTTCTTTATCTTCATATAACAGCAGAAACAGGGCACATGTTAAAGTTTAGTTTATGTGCTGGGATTCTGCGTGGTGCAAAGCATTTCATGGTCTGAATTGTTTTCTTGCCTTAAAAAAGGCATCCATGTGAACATTTTCCTTTTTCATAGGATCATAAAGGTTGGAAAAGACCTCTAAGACCATTGAGTCCAACTGTTAACCGTAACTACTGTGTTCTCCACTAAACCACGTCCCCAAGAGCTGCATCCACATACGTTTTGAACACTGCAAGGGATGGTGATTCTCACAACTTCCCTGGGATGCTTGTTTCAATGCCTGGCCGCTCTTCTAGTGAAGAAATTTTCCCTAATGTCAAATCTGAACCTTCCCTAGTGCCATTTGAGGTCATTTCCTCTTGTGTTGTCATAGATTACCTGGAAGAAAAGACCAATCCCTACATTACCACACCTTTTTTCAGGTAGTTTTTGAGAGCAGTAAGGTCCCCCCTGAGTCTCCTCTTCTCCAGGCTAAACAACCAGAGCTCCCTCAGCCTCCTCTTGTAAGACTTGTGCTCTTTCCCTTCTGATGGTGTATATGGAATAATACTGGGTTTTTGGAAACATGGTGGAGAACTTCTAAAATATCATTTGTTAAAAAAAAAAAATAGAAACTGTCAGCTGAGTCTGTTGAATCTCAAAGACGGTTTAAAAGAATTTCCTTCTTTCAAAATGCTTGTCATCTTAGACTGTTTTGCAATACACTGAATCTATTAAAATGAATTTTAAAAGCTTTTTGAAAGTCAGTCATTGAATATCACATCACTGGGTTATGGATTTTCATTTTCAACATGCTGTACATATAGCTGGCCTTGAGGCTGTTGTTCTTAGCTGTTACTGTCTTCTTTTTCCATGACAGAAGTTCACTGAAACAGCGGATGTATCTAATGTGAAATCACAGACTTGCATTTGGTTAGAGTCACCAAAACACCTCCCCCACCCCCACTTCCCTGCCCCTGAATAAAATCCTAGATTCTACTAAGTGTTGAACACAGATTATTTTGATAAAGCTAGGTATGCACAGTTTTATTGGCAGTCCAGAAGAACAGGAACTTCTAGCAGTGGAATGTAATGAAGTTTTACTTAGGTCATTGAAGTTCTAACTGTTGTACAAGTTTGCTTAGCATTAAATTTTCTTTTTCTTTTTTTTTTTTTTTTTTGAATGATAGGTTTTGTTTCCTGCTGTTTCTTTTGAATGGTTTTTGTTTCTCTCAGTATTAGAAGCTTTATAATTCTTTATCCTTTATGTTCTATTTCTTAGAACCTTTTTAGAATTACTTTTGACCCTGTAAGACTAGGTGTATTAATTCTCTAGAAAGAGAAGTCCTGTTTATTTTTTTTCTGTACTTCTGAGAGGGATAAGCTGTGTACATCCCTGTGTGTAACCTTGGCTGGCTGTTAGGTGCTAACACTGCTGCTCGCTCACTCTTCTTGCCTAATGGAACAGGGAAGGAAGTAAGAAAAATGCTCATGGGTCAAGATAAATGCAGGGAGATTGCTTTCATTCTTCACTAACCTTGGTGGCTGCAGGTTTTTCACACATTTCTTCCTAGTAACAGCTATGCAGCATTTTTTGTCAGTTCTTAAATGCGTTATCACAGAGGCACTGCCAGCATCGCTGATGGCTCAACTTTGGCAAGGGATGAGTCCATTTTGGAGCTGTCTGGAGCTGGCTCTGTTATGGGAGCAGCCCCGTGTCTCTTCCCACAGGGGCTATGCCTTCAGCCCCCCCCCACTACCAAAATCTTGCCATATAATCACAGTACAGATGTTCAGTTTCATCCAGACCTTGGATGCCGTTGTAGCTTAAAAGCTTGGTTTCATGGCCGTTGGACATATTGGCTGCACAGCTGAACTTGACTGTAATGTATGAGTTTCAGTCTTTGAATTATTTCAAAATGTGCTCCAAATGGGACTACATTATCATGTTCTAATCAAGTTTCCACTGCATTTGATCTGATCTGACAGCTATCCACCACTGGAAAATGGAGTTTTGTTCCCCCATTCCCTTAGTTCCTGTTCTTTCCCTTGAGTTAGCTTTGATGCTTGTCACACGCTTTTCAAAAACAATTAGGCTTGTTTTTTGAGTTGGTGAGTTTGATTGTTCCAGCAAAGCATCTGATGCTTTTACACATTCTCATATTCAGGCGAGCAAGGCTCCCTTCTGCTGTGATGAGCTGTTAAAATGAATTTAGGTGTAATATATAACATCATCCCATATGAAAGGTAGAGTGTAACATTATGTCCTATGGCAAGAAGAGTGAACTTCATTACAGTTTCTCTGTGCTTTTGAGGAGTCCTAGACTTGACATGGACTTGTCATGGCAGTGTGTTTAAGAAATATAACGGGGATAAAAGTGGCATCATTTTTTGTATTAGAAAAAGTTACTTCAATGAGCTTTGTTTCCTCCCAGCTTTGACATTGTCAATTTTTACTACTACTGCATGCACATGGCACTGTTTCGCTGCTGGGTGCATGTAGGTGCAGAAAAGATGACAGAAACTGAGTTGACTTTCGTGTATCTGTTGAAGTACATTGCATATCATGCCTGTTGAATGAAATCTGATTATGTTCATTCTATTCATGTTTTCCCTATTTACAAAAATAAAATTTATTGTGCTGTATGAGTTCATTGAAAAAAAAAATTAAAAGCCAATGCTAACTTTTTGTTTGGTAAAAGATTTGGTGAAGATGAAGCAAAATCTGTAACTTTGGTTGTTTTCATGAAATATGAACTGAAGAATACAAATCCTGATACTTGGGATTCACAGTTCAGAACAGTCATGACTGCTAGAAGTAGATCATACTTTTAGCTAAATAAATAAAAATACCAAGACAATGACAAAGAAATTTGGTTCATTTGTTACATTCTTCATTTTTAACTGCCCTGGTACAGTCTTTTTCTAATATCCTGATTGTTCCCACACATGCCATCCAGATTTTTTCACCACCTTTTGTATTGATTGCTTTTATGTAAGTAAAGATTTCAGTTCAGCTTCTTTCTCTAAAGCAATGAAACTCTGCATAACTTAGAGTGGATTACATGGTAGTTTTCATTTGCATCCATTTAAAAGGACTGAGAAACCAAGTAACTGAGTTGTGTTTCTAGTTAGAGTTTATGAAGAAGATACCATTGCATATCTGCAGTCTTTCACTTGAAAACTTGGCTTTAATGGCATAGAGGAAAGAATTGTATTTGGTCTGCTCTGTTTCTGTCTCTAATTTCATTCTCTATTTGCTGCTTGCCTGGCAATATTGGGGAGTTAGAACTGATGGTGTGTAACAATTAACAGCACTGGTGTTTAGGCATTTTGGAAAATTGGGTTTTCCGAAAGAGTAAAAATGAACAAAAAGTCCAGTTCAGATGTCTGAACACCCAAGCTCGCTAGGATGTATTATTACCAAGAGGTGGAAACAGATCATACAGTACAGTAAGATTCTTGGTTGTGTCTTGTTAGTGTGACGATCAATGCCATTCTGAAATGAGGAGTTTTAGCTTTTTTCTGATGTGTACTTCTTGAAAGCTTTGGTGTGTCATAGGACAATCTACCTGGATATCAAAACTGTTGCCGTCGCCCACAGTATGGATTACTTTAACCAGTGGAAGTATTTTGACTTTTTTTGTGTTTGTATGGATTTGTTGGTATATTCCTAGTTGGATTTTGTTTGTCAAATGGGACAGATATGGTAAAGCATGAACTAGTTAAACAGCATTGTCTTGTTAATTTCTTTCCACAGTTTTAAAACCGTGAAATCATGGCTCATTCAAAGACGAGAGCCAATGATGGAAAAATCACATATCCTCCAGGAGTCAAAGAAATCTCTGATAAAATATCTAAAGAAGAGATGGTGAGAAGGCTAAAGGTTAGTAAAGCAACTAATTGCTTGCAGATTACAGTTTCTTGTAAAAGATGTTCAGGAATCCTATTGCTATATTTTATATCTGGAAGGGGTTTTTTTCCCCCTTTGGGCTTTACCTTTTCTATGCATAGAAGGAGAAAATTGTTTGCTCTTGTGCCTTCTGTTCTACCACTTTCTTGAAATGGTTTATTCAGAAAAGGTTTAAATGCATTTAAAAATCACAAATAGAAATGAACTGCCTTAATTTAAAATGCTACTTAAATTTTATTTTGGCTACTATGCTAAGCCAGTACTTTCATTGTTTTCCAGTATTTTCCTCTCTAAAAGAGAGTAATAATTTTGGAAATAATTTGGATACCTCTCAATACGTTCTTTTTATGCCTTCATGCCCTTTGGTTTGTTTATAAAAACTATTATTCTCATTGTTTTAGCCTGTATCATGATGAAGGTAATTTTTGTTATACTTAAATATATATACTTTGACTATACTTACAGTCTTTGAAGTATTTCTGTCTTGAATTTCTTGATCATTTTATTTGGCCTAAGCGTACAGGAAAGCTGGACAGATTTGGAGGCTAATTTTGTTACTACAGTTCTGTATCTATCTATGTACTCTCACAAAAAGGCAGGCCTGTATTGTGCAGAAGGAGTGCCTGCAGCTTGGGCTTGCCCTGTGAAGCAGGGGGAAACAGATGTGGGATGGGAACCTTAAGTATTCTAACAGATGAAAGAGCTTAATTTGGAGTTTTCTGAAGGAGTAGTTTTAAGTCAGTTGGAACTATGGGTAAATGAACAAAAACCAATAAAATTCCAAAACAGGAGGGTTGCTTCTTGTCTTCCCCCCAGTAACCTGTCTAGGCTTTGGGATTTTGATTGGTGGACTAAAGTGAGTATATTGCATTCTATGGTACTGAATAAAAGACAACATTTATAATTTTACATATTAATGATTCCTAAGAGAAGGAATTCTTTGTTAGCACTTGCCTATTTTTTTCAGCTTGTGGAAATGGCAGCACCACAGCTCTTACTATTCCTTTTTCTCCTGTAGCTTAATTTCATTTCTGGCCTTGAATGTCTAGTCCTTTCTGTCATCTTGATCTGTCTCACAGAATAAGAGGACCTTGTAAGATGTCTTGTGTTTCTTGTTGGTTGTTTATTCTGGCTGTGAATTCACTGGTGCTCAGGCAGGATAAAAACTGAAGTATTTCTTTTATAAGAGGTTGGATGATCCTTGCTACACCACAAATGTAGAGAACTTCAGTATAAACACAGTTGCAGGTGCTAAAGAACAGTAGTTGATAAGTAAGTGAACTATTAGCCTCTTGATTTCTCTGACTGCCAAATTCATGCAATTATTAGGGGAAAAGCACTTTTCTGTGCCAAAGGAGACATTCTGCTGTTTGTTGATAATGATATATTAATATAAATGCAAATTATTGAGAAATCTGAGAATAGAATGGAAAATATGCAGAGTGAATTTCTGTATTAGCATAACTTATATTGGACATATGATGCATTTTGAATTGATGCCCTCTTGAAGTTTATAATAGATTTGGAAATGAGATAGAAACTAAATGGTGACAGTTGTGAACTAGCACTGAAGAGAGAAAGAAGGTGATAAACTCTTGGAGATGATGAATAGTGTGAGAAAAGCATTTTTCAACAGTTTCTTTAATACACAAGAACCAAGTCATCATCTAATGAAATATTAATTTTAGACCAGCAGTCTAATAATACACTTTTCTGTCAGTTTCATACAAGTAGATTCCAAAGCTTGTTTCTGTGGAATGATGTAGTAAAAACTGAATGGGTTAAGAAATATTTGCCACATCTGGAAGATGAAGCTCCAGGAGTATAAATTGTGGTGGTCTGGGTGTGATTTCAGGCTCTGGAGTCCTCTAACTTACTGCTTTGCAGGAACCTAGAAAACCATGCTAGGAAAACTAGCTTGTTTTCCTTTGTTTTTCCTTAAACACTATGATGGATTGCTCTGCAGACAGGATGACTGATCTTTGTTGTCCTGATTTGTACAGATGTTCATGTTATCAGGGAGAAAACATGAAAGGTTTATTTCCAGAGTAGAAAAAACCCATAGTTGTTGCAAGAAGTATGAAAAGACTACTTTTCATGGAAATGAAAACAGGTCTGACTTGTAAATTAATTAGTGTGTAAGGGCACCAGTGCACTTCAGGTGGTTCATCTTGTGCCTGACTGGGGAGGACTTTATTTTTCTTACAATGGAAGTTGTGTCTGCCTAAGCTGCTGATCTTCTGTGCCTTTTTGTAAAGGATTCTCATATGTTTGAAAACTTCACAGCTTCTGTGATCCTAATTACGCAGATGTTTGGAATATTTTGAGTTGGGCTTGTTGCTCCCTGACCAGTTATAGTAAATTTTTTGGAGGGGAAAAAAACCCCAACCAAACAACACACTACAGCAAAGTATTTTGCAGTGTTATAGGATTCTGGGACTTTACGTTATAATTCTTTGAATATATCTCTTCTTGCACTGAAGAAATAGATGGGAGCTTTAGCTTTAATTCTCAGGATTGTGTAATTAAGGCTGTAGTACAATTTTGTTAATTTTACAAGAGCGGAACTCTTTAAAATAACTCTGCCTATGTGAGTCAGATAAGGAATTACTTAGTTTCGTCAATAAATTTCTCTCCTTCACAAAGTTTTTCAAATGTAAGAATTCTCACCAACTAACAGTTACTAAATATAGCTTTTCCTGCTTTTGTTTTATTCAGCATGTTAAATATTTGGTGTCCCAGACTCCTTTTTTCTTCCATGACTTTATGGATCCTCATAATCCTAGTGGTCATTTTAGTCTTGTTGGACAACATCCTTGCTGCTGAGCTTCCTGGATTTATATGTGCATTTGCTGAAAGTGTGGGCTCTGCTTCTGCTCTTTCCTCAGAGCAGAAATAGGCAAAAACCGGAAACTGAAAGAGAATACGAGGAAAAAATTGTCACTGAATAGTTGAGAGAGAAACAAATATTTTTAATAAAGTTTTGCCTTTTTCTTAATTTTTAAATGAATAGCTGCAACAGTGAATGCTGTTGCACTTCTTCAATTGTCAAACTCAAAAAGATTTGGGAAGTTTACAACTAGACTTTCAGTATTTCTGCTGAAACTGTGCGTTGGTTCAGTTGATAGAGGACTTGGCCAGGTATTTCCTGTGCCCTGAAAAATGAAAACACTGGTGCTCAAGTAAGTACTACTGCATAGCTAATAATGCTTCTGAGAGAAGCAGAAAACCAGAAAAGTAATTATTAGTAAGGATTCTGTTACACAAAGTATTTCATTTTATGTATTGATGTGTGTGTCTGTCTATTTAGATGGTTGTGAAAACTTTCATGGATATGGACCAGGACTCTGAAGAAGAAAAGGAGCTCTACCTAAATCTTGCTTTACATCTTGCTTCAGATTTTTTCCTCAAACATCCTGATAAGGATGTACGTTTGTTGGTAGCATGTTGTCTTGCTGATATTTTCAGAATTTATGCCCCTGAAGCTCCATACACCTCACCGGATAAACTGAAGGTAAATAAAACTAATCTCTTTTTCCACAGCAGGTTTTTACACTCAATGATTAATATAATTGGTCATGACTGCTTTTTTCCTCCTTTTATTTCTGGTACAGCCTAAACAGTTCAAAGCTTTCACTTGATTTTGGGATGGGATTGGTCAAGTCAGTTGTCCATGACACAAAGGGCTATACAGTACATATTCCAATAACTTGCAGAGTTTTGGATTTGTATTGAAAATAATTATTTTATTGAACTGTTTTTGGGATTTGCAGGTTACTTTACTTAAGAAATATTGATTATATGTATAGCTTTTATCAAAATCTCTTGCAAGATAACTAATACCTTTACTTGGGAAAATACCCCTGCATCTCCAATTAAACTACCAAGTGGCAGGTACTTGTATATTTATAGATGCTATAAAGGTGCTATTGAAACAAAGATAAAGTACTTTTGTACAGAGTTAAATGATATTTGATGTGACTTGGAAAATTCTGTAATTACAAACATCACTGATCCCACTAGATGGAGATGGTTGATAGAGAAATGTCAGGTTTGAAAAGGAAGTACAGATCTGACTAATTTGTTCCAGAAGGAAATAAACTTTATATTATTTTGTTGGTTCTTTTACTTTTCAAAGTAGAAATCTAACTTAGTTCCCAGCTCTCAAAATCAAACTGTTTTCCTTGTGCAGTCAGAATCTAGAGTAATGAACTGAGTTTTGGGGGAAATTTACCAAAACAGGTGAAAGTAACACTGAAAAATGCCTGCTTTTTCATCTCCTTGATTTAGAAATGTGTGTGGTCTTTTTTGCTTAGTCTGGTTTGGTCTTTGTTTATTCCACAGTAGGATAAAAAGATGGTTGTGGTGGATGGTCTATCTATTTTCACTTAAGAGGAAATCACTCAATTTCTCATCTAATGGTTTTGCCAGCAGTGCTTCCTTATTAGGGAAACTGTGCAGTTTCAACTGCTGTAGTACATCTTTTGTTAACAGATATACTGGAGAGATATCTAGAGATTTTTCTTAGTTCTGTTTTCTTAATTCTGAATTAGTGTGTAATCAGAGGTACAACATCTACTTCCTGTACTTATTGATTGCACCATCTTCAACTAGAGATAAATATTAGCTTTCTCTACTGTGCTATATTTAAGTCTGGTTTTCAGGTGTCCTGATTTCTATTTCAGTTTTTAGTAGATGTTTTCATTTGCTTGTTAGGCTAAGAGCTTTTAATTTCTCTCTTTCTGAGTTGGGCTAACTAAGTTCCTGCTTAGAGTATTTGATCTACCAAATGCTATTAAGCTTCACATTTCGTAGTGTACACTATTGGAAGGTTTACAGTACTGATCTCATACCTGAAGTATCAGAGTACTACAGTCACTGCTTGGACAGAACTTGGAATGGATGAGGGACTCCCACTGCCAGCATTGAGTTCTGTAATCTGTGTGGATTTCAGAATTCAGTTTCTTGATGCAGTTTTTTAAACATATTTTAAGAAATAAAGACAAGCCAAACAACAGGGACCCTTGCCTAGGGCTGCTGGGGTAGGTTTCTTGCAAACCTGTTTCTTCTGAACTCAGCTTTTGTGGTTGCAGGACAAGCTCTGATAGAAATGTCGAAGAGTTCCCTCCACTTTATGACAGAGGTAAGAGGAAGAATGCTTCCTCTTGGGTTATATCTTGGCACTATTTTTACCCAGTATTAATATAAAATCCATACTGCAGCTGAGTCTGTTCTTGTATGTTTAAAAGCAAAGTTAAAAATGGCAAAGGGGAGTGCTGAAAAGACTTAATTTTTTGAGAGGAAAAGACTCGAATCATAAGTTTTTGCCCTTGCTTCAGATTCAGTGGATCTCTTTGTAACTTACATATTGTGCAAGTGAGATGCTGAGGAAAGGAATAAGAATCTCAGCTTTTCCTCTTTTATGTGTATCATCAGTGTAAATCTTACATTCCTTGCTGATCATTGAAAGAAGGTTGATAACAGCGATGGAAAATGCCATGAGTAGAATAAAAACAGAGCTGGAGTATGTTTGCTCTGCTGGGATCTTGAAACTTCTAACTTTGAGCCCTCCTCAGTCCGTGTAAAGCCTAGAGCCCAAATCTAATTTTTTGGTGGGAAGATAATATAATCATTTATATGTGTCAGTTGAAAATGATGTAAGCAGAAGGACTGTCTACCTGTCTCGGCTGAAATGTAGATGTTAAAAAGGGTAGCAGAACTTCAGTTATCGGAAGGCATTCTCTGGTGAGAGCCATGACTGATGATTACTGAAGCCATTATGTCGTTAATTGGCATCATGACAGCAATCCACAAAACAAACCAAAAAACCCCAAACCAAACAAAAAAAACCCAAAGTAAAACAAAACAAAAACTAAAACAACAACAAAAACCCAAAACAAACAAACAAAATCCCTAAGTTTGAAGTGTGAGCACTTTTGTTTCTGAAGTCTGGATCCTAATGCAGACTTGCTTTATGCAGTCTCATATGAAAACCTATTTTCCAGTTGTGAAATTATTGCAATTTTTTGGCTGCAGCCAAAGTTTATTTTAGCCTGTGTTTTGAATTTATAAATGCCTATGTTCAAGTCATATGTTATGTGTGCTTAAAAAAGGTAAAAATGTTTGGTCATAGTATGTGAGATATTAAAAATTAGTGAGTACTGAATTTAGTCTGTGTTGCTTTTAGTCTGTGTTCTGAATTTAGTCTGTGTTGCTTTCTTTAAATAGGAATAGGAAAAAATATTTTAAGACTAAATGCGTACTTTTTAAAACCGTGCTGTTATTTGAAGCAGTCAGGTGTTGGACTTATTGTGCATATATCCTATTCATTAATGTTTGTAGTTATGTACAGCACAGTGATGAGAACTTTCTTTTGGAAAGTTAGTAGGGTCTTCAGATCACATTCAGTAGATCAGTCTTGCATACTGAGCTGTAGGATAAAAACTGAGATACTTGCTTTAATGAACTGATTGAGATTTACCTCTACAAGTAAAGTTTAACACAAAATAATTAACACAGAGCATGGGTTCTAAGATTAAGTAGTTTTTATGTTTGGTATTGGTCAGTCTGTCACATGCCCTCTTTCTTCTTCAGTTGATTCTTATTCTTCCCTGAGACTTGGTTTGAATGTGTTCTGAACTTCACAGAACCTTCCAGTGTACCTGTTTTCCATAAGACAGCATTCATTTTGGGTGGGCACTGATGGCCTGCTAGTGTTCAGGCAGTAATTTTTAAAGGAGGGATTCTTCAGATGGGCTTTCTTATGGGAACTGAATTCTTCTGAGTGGTTGGAAGCCATTAGTGTGTCCTTTGTGTCTTTTAGTTTAATTTCAGCTAAAGAGTCTAGATTTTGTGCTCTGTAAGAGATCTGAAGTATGAACCAGATAGTGATCCTACTGATCATCCTTAACTCTTCAAAATCTGTTTCAAACAAAGTTAGAACATGAATGTGGCTGTAGCTCTGAACAATGTGCTTGCTGTGCTTTTTTGCCAAGACTTGGTGATGTCACATGTAATCTAGTTCTTGATTTTACCTAGATCCACAGTAATTGCTCAGCCTGGATTTTCTGTTTATAGTATTGGAAAAAAAGAAACCATATTCTTGTCTTTTGTCTGTGTGTTATCCTTGGGGGACTTAGGGGAAATGTTACAGAAACACCTTATAGACTATTTCGAGGATAGATTTTCAGGATTAACAGTAAGGCTCTATTCTATTTATTATGGTAACTTTATACCTTTTGGAATATATTTGATTTACACCTAGGTTGTTAGATGAAACATAGATATAGTTGAGGCTGTGAAGAGTGTTTCTGGTGATACTTATTTCTAAATATTTTGATTTAATATAGTTGTATTAGATTAATGTAGTTGTAGTTGTGAATTTCCAGCTGTTAATTATCTGAATGTGAAAAAAAATTTAAGAAGATAGCTTCTTGTGTGTTTCTATTTAGTTCATAATTGACTATTTGTTCCTTGTAACCTGCTTCAATTTACTGTGCGAGACTTTTTCTGAAGGAGTCTTCTGGTGGTGAAAGTTGATAGAGGAAGCAGGAGGAACTTGGTTTATTAGTTTTTGCAAGAGATGTTATCTGTGTCAGTATCTTTATGACTGAGAAATGCACAAACAATACAGAGTGAACATATAATAGCATCTCTTAGGAAAGATGTAGTTCCCTACTACTATTTTCTCCTTCTTTTGAAACTGTAATATGAAGTAAAAATATGAAATTCATTGTCCTGCTGAATAATAATCTCTTGACTTCTGCAGTCAGACAGTTGCAGCTGTTTGTCAAGTTGAGTGCTTTTTTTTAGAAATGAAAAACATTTGTTTCCTTAGGGAAAGGTTACTTTCTCAACCCTTTAAAGAAATATGAAGTATTTTTAAATTACTCCTTGACATTTTCCATGATGTTTTTGTTGATGATCTTTTTAATAGTGAAATAATGTCTGTCATTGCTGCATATTTTGTAGTAACTAAATAATACAAGTAATTTTAAAAGGTAATTATTTTATATTGAAGGTTTAATTGCAGTTTATTGAATAACTAGCGCTTATTTCTTTTCAGGATATATTTATGTTCATAACAAGGCAACTTAAAGGTTTAGAAGATACAAAAAGCCCCCAGTTTAATCGATACTTTTATTTGCTTGAGGTAAGCTTCATAACTTCTTTAATAATAATTGTTAAACATAATCTTTCAATTTAATCTTGTGTTGACTTCTCCTTTTATTTTTTCCTGTTCCAACACAGAACATTGCTTGGGTCAAGTCTTATAACATATGCTTTGAATTAGAGGACAGCAATGAGATTTTTACACAGCTGTATAGGACGCTGTTTTCAGTAATAAAGTGAGTATTTTCACCCCAGATTTCACGGTATATTATTGCATGATTGAGGTCAGCGAGTTCTAACTTTTAGCATTAATGAGTTTTGTAATTTAATTTAACTAAAGGTAGCAGAACTGTCAGTTGTTTCATTAAAACAGAAAAAAGACACACTGCATATCATCTTTTTTCCCCTAAGAAACTTTGATTTAGTTGTCATTAACTGCATGTATTTTATTCTGTTCTTGAAACTGATTGGTGTAGTATGCAATTCTAAGGAATTTGGAGGGTTTTTGCTGTGAAAACATGAGTCAGAAAGTAGCAGACACTGGAAGGTACTGCTAGAGGTAGTCTAGTCTTTTCCCTTTGCTCAAACCAGCTTGAGCAGATTGCCCAGAACTGTAGCCAGTTAGGTTTTGGGCATCTCCAAGGATGGAAAGGCTGTGCCATCTTAGGGGAACCTTCTAGTGCTCAATCACCCTTTTAAATGTCTGAATGGTATGTCTTGTATTTCACCCTGTGCCCACTGCCTCTTGTTCTGTGACTGGACACCAGTGAGCATGTGGTGTCAAGAGTCTTGCCTTGTCTTCTCAACTCCCAGTATCGGGTATTTAAACTTATCATTAAGTTCTTTCCTAAGCTCTCTCTTCTCAAGGCTAAAAAGTAGATGTCAGCTTTCTCAGCCCTTCCTTCCATGAGAGCAGCTCCAGGTCCTTAATCATCTTTATGAACCTTGGCTGGACTTGAGTTCACGATGTGTGTGTCCCTTTTGTGCTGGGAAGCCCAGAACTGGACACAGCACTCCAGAGGAAGTCTCCCCAGTGCTGGGCAGAGCAGAGGGATGCTCTAATACACTGTCTTTTCATGGTAGGGACAGATAGAGTCTTACTGCAGTAGTGAATGAGGAGAGCATGAAATTTAAGAATGATGGTATATGCAATCAAGGAATCAAAGTATTTCTAAGAAAATCTGTGATTTGCTGATTTTATTCCTTGTTTGCCATCACCACAGGGATTACTCTGAGCAGAAGTTGTACTTTATATAGATATTACACTAAGAGTTCTTGGTTTTAATTTCAGCAACGGTCACAACCAAAAAGTACACATGCACATGGTTGATCTAATGAGCTCTATCATCTGTGAGGGAGATACCGTGTCACAGGAACTTTTGGATACAGTGTTAGTTAATTTGGTGCCAGCACATAAGGTAAGACTTAGTGGCTTATGTTTTGTTTTGTTCTGTTGGTTTTTTTGTAATCATGATTTATTGGATGTATGTGTTCAGATATGCAGATCTAATTGAGAGAGTGGCTGTAGCAAATGTCTTTGTGTTATCTGGATTTTTTTTAGCAAGCAAGTAATTTTAATAGAAAATTCAGTGAACTTTCATTGCTCTGATGTACTTTCCATAAGCGAAGTATCAGTGGTCACAGTAATCTAAAAGGTTCAATGTCATATGAATTTAAACAGGTTTTTTTTGTGCCATCAATGCCAGTAAAATGGCAGAGAGAAGTTACATACATCCTTTGGAAAGTTTTTATTAATTCATGTAATGCTGTATCAACAGTTCAAACTAAGGTGCTGCCCTGAGTGGGAGGGAAAAAGTTGTTATGACTGCTAATTTGTAATTGGCTCTGTTGTATTTCAGAAATGTTGGCTTGGTGTTATTTTTATGTTTCTGATGCAGCCATAGAATCAAACCTGTGTGCAGAAATGATGGTTCGGGAAGAGCCCAAGGAATGGCTATCTTAACTTAATGAATTATGTCATGTTTTAAAAAAAAAAAAGTCTCCTATAGATGAACTAAAGGAAAAACTTCAGAACTGTGCACCTGTTGTGATCTTAAATGTTTAAAAAGCATGGAAGTCTGACTCCTTAGTTCAGGAATTTAACTGTGTCCTACTGAAATCTCATGGGCTACTCACTTGTAAGTTGTGCATGACAAAAAAAGACTGTGGGGAATTATCTAGGAAATGTATCTTTAGCTGTATTTTGGACACTTCTAGTAGCTTTTTTTTTTTCCTTAAAATATGTTCAGGAAGGTGCTAACTGCTGTAGTTTCTAAAAAGTGTAAGGTTAAGTGGTTATTAACAGAGATATGCTTTGGAGTGCCTGCCTGTGTGCCTTTACCACTAGCCATTAATTTCAGTAAATCAGTAGGACATAAATTGTTTTCTATTGACAGTGAATGACTAAATGCTTAGTATAGGTCAGTAAATTTTTTTCCACCACTGGAAATGTTTTAGCTTCCACGCTGGAAATGTGTCCTTCAAGGAGTCTAATGCTTGTGTGCCAGACTAGACTGAAATTTCTGTGGCTAAAGTTCAGATTTACGAAGTACAGCTTTGGAATGCAAAAAACAAAAGCAAGAATATGCAAAATACTTCAGTTTGTGTTCTCAGTTAGTAAGAATCTATTGTTTCATTGTGTCATTTGTGTTCAAATTGATTTGACTGTACTATTTTTATGTTTCATGTTTAATAAACTGGCTTTGAGTTGAAGAATTTGTATCCTGTTAGGATGTCTGTAGCACTAAAAGAATTCTGTTTTATAGTGGATTTAAAATTACTGACTGAATATTTTAAAAAGGGAAATATATTTGGGGGTTTGCATTTTCTACTGCTTTTCTTTTAATCAAAGTCTCTCTGTGGATGGGATGCTCATTTATTGCCTGCTTTCCAACAAATAGATACATAATGTCAGATTGTATTCTGAGTATGTTTACCTTTTTTTTTTTCCCATTCTATTGGAGAGGAACTTCTAGTGTTTTTCTGTTGCATCTGAAAGTCTTCACATGGTGAATTTTTATTTAAAATTATTTAAAATTTGGGTCCTCTAACTACTTTCTGTGGCTACTGATGTCAAGTTGGAAAAGTGTAATAAATTCAGAGTTGAGAATTTTTCCACTCTTCCATTGAGCACAAAACTAGAAGGAGATAAGGGATAAGGTCCACCATATAAAAGAGCTGTGTCTTGGCTGACCTCACTGTTCAGCTGTATGGGCTGTGGAAAAGAGAAATTGAGTTATCAGACTGGTCACCAGAAATGGCATAAAGGCAGACATTGGTGTAATGGTCTGTAGGCAATCCCCAGATTTCCTAGTGACCAAAAAATATCTTTGGAGTGGAAGGCACATAGATCTGCTACTAGCTCAGTTTGAAGATGATCAGATTGAGAGATTGTTGAAGACAATTGTATCTATAGAAAGTGACACAGGCAAGTGGTGTATTTTTAATATGCCCAAAAGGAAGGTTGTGTATGAGAGGGAATGTGTAGTGGCCTTTTGAACTGAATAGCTGCATTGTAGAAAAGAGTTGTATTGGTAAAACAAGACTGAGCTCTTCAAATCTCAGTCTGTATAATTTATCTAACCTGTGGTCTGTGTGTTGGGAGCAGAATGTTCATCCAGTGGCTGAAATTCAACATAAGACAGCTTTAGGAAAAAATTACATTAATATATATAAAAATTACATTAATATTTTAAAGAGATGTAGTAATTAGTTGAACGGTTTACAAAAGGTTAATTCAATACTGTTACCCCTTAAGCAGACAGTATTTTTCCAAAGGTGAAAAATAGATATGGTCCGTAGTCCTGAGTGGGAAGTGTAAAAAGCAATGGTTCTCACAGGATGGCTGCAAAAACTTGTGCATAAAGAGCATATACTGGGCACGTGATGTATTATCAAATGTCTGTATACCATAATTAGGAGTCACTGAAGTAGTGACAACTCTAAACTACTCTATCTCCCTTGAGTTTGTCATCCATCTCACTTGGTCAGGATAAAAGCCACACTAATGTAAACCTGAATGAAAGCAGCTGATACCAATATCAGAAAAGAGGCACACTGGAGTGTGCACAGGCTTTCTTGACTAGTACAGCTGTCAGATAAGCCAATAAAATGGCAAGCTTAACTTGACTGACCATATGCTTAACTCCTAATTTTGATACTGAATTATTTTTTTCCTTTTTAAATTTCTTTTCTATCAACTCAACTGAAATTCTTTTGATAGGATTGTATTAGGAGGGAATGAATTTAAGTGACCTAAACCCAGATAAGACCTAGAAGTAAGGGAAGAGGTAGTTAGTATGAAAAGGCAAGAAAAATTAATAGTTTTCCTTTCCCCTTTAATGATCTTTTTGTATTATAATGCTTTTATGGCAGACCTGAAAACAATTTTGTGTTTGTGCAGTGTGTTAGAAGTCAAACTGTACTTGATTTCCTTGGGTCTTTGCCAGTGTTCCATTTTCAGCCTCAGGACTGCTACAGGGAATCCCACATTGCACATCCCACGTGCTTTACATGCCCATGTTTTAGAAAAAATGATATTGACAATTAAATTCCTAACTGTCTCTACTAAGAATTTGCTTAATATTTAGTGTTACCTATCTTGACAACACCTCAGCTGAGCTTTTTCTTTGTCAGCTGTCCATAATCTGTTTACCTTCCTGAGGAGAACAAGAGAATCTCTTGAAACTGTTTTATCAGGCGCTCTTGGATACTAATGCAGCTGCTGTGCCATTGATAATAACAATAAAACTGAAGATGCTTTTCAAATTCCAAGTAAATAATATGTGAAAAAAATGCTTTTCAGGAATATTTGTACTAGATACAGACTTAACATTTGATTTTCCTCCCAAAACTACAAGATAAAGGCTGAATTGATGCTAGCTTAGTCATCTCCTGTAAATAAAAGATAAGGCACTCACCTTTTTTTTCCTTTTTAGGGGGTGGGTAAAAATTATTTCACTCTCATAGTGTTTTGATCTGTGTTAAACTGGTTATTGAAAGGTAACTGGAAAAAAAGTAATTTAGAAAAAGTCAAGTTTGTATGAATTTCTATCACTTCCGACCCCCTTGTGCAAGAACAAATAATTTTGGCTCTGTGGCATACTCTGCTGGAGAATATTGTCAGTATAAGCACAAAAATGTGTGTGCCATACAGTCAGAGAAGTTGCCACAGCTTCTTCTGTCAAAAAATAGACATTTGTCATTCTAGAGAAAAGCAGGTATGAAAAATGAGTTGCCAAAACTTTTAATGTTTTCCCAGGTATAAAAACCTTGAAATGCCAGCAAGAAATCCCTAAAAATCATGGTAGAAATTGAGACAAAGGAGAGAACTTGTGGTTGACCAAGATAGCCTCTATTCAGATATTATTGCTGGAGGTCTCCCAAAGCTTTAAAAAATGTGAATGTTCTCCACTGTTTATTAACATTCTTTTCTGAAACAAAACTGCAAGTTCTGGGGGAAGAAGTCTGGTTCAGATGTTAAGTGTAACCTCCGTTTTCTTGCAGAAGATTTGTGTTCTGCCTTCTCAGGGATGGTTCTTTTGTTTCTGCTTATTAATCAATATTTTGTTTTTTTTTTCCTTCAAGGTGTACTAATTGCTAATGATTATTTTAAACAATGTTGCCAAGTGATGGCTTTTTTCCTAGCCTGTTCAGGATTCTAAAAACCTTAGGCCTACTGGATGCTCCTAAATGCATCCTGATTAAGATAATTGTCCCCATCACGAGGGCTTTCTTAAATCATTAAAAGATCTTGAAATACACATCATTTTTCTTTACAAACATATGGAAAGATTGTACAGGTAATAATGGTAGAAGAGCTTATCTAAGAACAGAGAAAAAAAATGGTCAAATTACATGTTATCCTTCTAAAATTTCTCCTTGAGGGGAAGGAAGTTTAGGATATTTTTGTGACAGTTGAATTAGTCAGGTTTGGTTCTGTAAAAGATCTTTGAACCTACTTTGTAAAGGCTGGGCTGCTCTTGCTTTCATTTCACCTAAGCAGTGCCACTTTTGCTTGTTTCTGATTTTTTCCTGAAACTGGAAAATGAGGAGAAAACTCATGTGCTTTTAAGACTTCTTTGATACTGTTATTTTCAGAAAGTGGGGCCTCTGGACATTTGAGGGTCATGACTATTGGCACTATTAAATCAAGTATAGGAGGCATGAAAAAATAGCTAACTTTCCTTAGCTGCTTGTACTCTGGACTATTTTTCCTCTTTAAAGCTTTTTTTAGATAGATATTTGCATTACATTTCCTTCTTATTCAGGGATGCAAATAGCCACTGCTGGCATTTATCTTGGGATGCATTAAGCTTTGAAGTGAACTGCTGTGCAAAAGATGCAAGCTGAAACTGTAATTAATGTGAATCAGAACAGTTCTGCCTGTTGAAACTCTCCTGTGCTAGGTCTGCTGTTTGGACTTGTTTTATACTAAACCAGATCTTGCTCATGATCCAGAGTTCCTTCTTCTCCAGGTGAAAGTGGTTTTCTTTGTGTTGTTGGAGGTGAACTGTGAAGTCAAGAAGGATCAGAGCAAGAATTGCAAGTGGCATACATTGCTTGTTATAGTCATTTGAGCCTTTTATTTCTGGAACCATAACAATTTTGAATAACAGAAAACAAAATATTCCAGTAGAAATACCTATTTTTAAAAAATTTTTATTGTGACCATAAAGAACAATCCAGCATGCAATGTTTTCTCTTTTCTGGGGCATGGAATAACTGTACAGTTTTGTAATAAGATGAAAGTGCTTTATATATTAAAATATTTTTACAGAATTGGAATTTTTAGTCATCTTCTCTAGTGGCTTTGAGTAAAACACACTTCAGGCATGAATCTTTGTAGTGTTTCAAGTTCACCTGACTTAATTCTATCAGTAGACAAGTCAACGATGTTTTTGTTTTATATTACAAGAAAATGTTAATCTGTTCCCACTGCTGTTTAGAAGCCTATAGTTCTATAGGGTTTTTTAAATTTCAGACAGTACTCTCCATATCTTTGCAAATCCTCTCTTTCATTCAGCATATCCAAGTAAAGAAATACCCTGGGTTGTAGCATGACACCTTGTGTTTGCTATTCATTGTGCTACAATGAAGTTTTCTTCCTTTTATGATGAGAAATATTTTAAAAAAGCAACCACAAACTGCCCCTTTTTTACTGTTGAATTATAAACTGAATATACTGGGGTTTTTTTTAATTGCAAAGACTAATAAAAATTGTAGAAACTATATTTCTGTAGAGTTTTTATAGCTATTAAAATACTACATATTGTTGTGTATTGAAGACGTTTTTCTTCATTCTCCTGTGTGTTAATCAACTGCTGTGGGTGTCACAAGGGCTGAGTTGCATTTTCTCCTGAAAATTTTTTGAGAAATAATTGTGATATAGAAATTGGAGAAAGGGTGTAACAACTGGAGCGTGGTGAATGTGTGCAGGGAAAGGGAGAAAACAATGATAGAGCAATAACCCATTTAGACAAATGGAAGGATAGGAGTGGTGATGAGGGGTTATGTTTTTTAATTTTTTTTTATTAGTTTGGTTTTTATTTTCCCATAAACCAAAATTCTAGGGTATTTTTTTTTCTTTGCTGTCTCAGGCAACAGACTGAGTATCTTTGCATGGTGTGATGGAGAGGCTGTGGTGGTGATTCACAGGTGACTGCTTGATGCAAGGGCAGAATTGCATTTTCTGTGCTCCTGTTCTGAGTCTCACTTCTGCGGTGACTCCAAATGCCTTTGTGTTGCTTTGTATCACTTTACTGGTTTTCGGGGAAACTGATAAGGAGGAGCAGTAAAATTCAGGCACTGAGTTAATTGAGCGTCAATTTTAGCTGTGCAACTGAAAAATAAGTCCTCATCTGCCTGGACTTTTTTTATTCTTCTTAGTAATATCAGTGAACACTACAAAGTTTGGTTTGAAATAGCTTTGCTTTTATGATATTATTTTCATAACTGAAAATATAAAAAGAATAGGCTATTTCCTTAATGCATTTACCAGTACATGATGGCTTTAAATTATTGGGTTTGTTTTTAGATAAATGCATGTGCTTATAACTCTTCTGAGTTTTTGTTTGTTTGTTTGTTTGTTTTTCCCCCAGAACTTAAACAAGCAAGCCTATGATTTGGCAAAGGCTTTACTAAAGAGGACGGCGCAAGCAATTGAACCATACATTACTAATGTAAGTGAGGACTGCAAACAAACATAGAAATCAATACTTTCTGTAACTGAATGGTGTTATAAAAAGAGTGAATTGCATGAAAAAAGGAAAAGGGCTGAACAAGAACTTTTTACAGGTTGTCATTTTTCTTTGAGAGAATGATTGATTGTATCAATGAAGCACTGCATATCCTGTCCTTTTGAGTATAATTCTTTACCATATAGAAACTATTAAGTACTTGAGATTTTGGAAATGCAATGGATAATTTACTTCCTACTGTCTTGGAAGACCTTGTAATTCAATCCTTAGAGTGACTGGAATACCTAGTGTATTTATATATATTGTTCTGATAAAAATACATAAGCACATTGTAAGCAAAATTTCTCTTTTAGTAAGGAGATAAGACAATTTAGAGTCAAGAGAATTGAAGATGGAGCAGAATTTTAGTGCTGTTATCACAGCAGTAGAAGAGGAAGCAGTCTAAGAATAGATAGTAAAGAAGAAAACTGAGTGAATTGAGGATTGTAGCAGAGTTAAATGTAGACATCATGGGCACTGTAATAGAAGATGGATGAGGGGAAGTAAAGATCAGAGAGGAGTATGCTCTAACTTGAGCTGCAAAATAGGAAAAAGAATAACTATTCTTTTTTTAAGCAGTTGAGGATTTAGCAGGTACTGCATCTATCCAAAACCTCAGGAGCCTGAAAACACTGGAGTACCTTAAATGCTTTCTGTTACTTTAAGACTTGTAACATTTAGAAAGTGGGTGCTTCCTAAGATTTTAAAAAATCCTCAATAAAAACTCTTCCTTCAAACCTACTGTTTGGGAAGGTGTTGGTGCATGGTTTTGTTCATCTCTAAGGTTAGACTGCAAACTGGGTGCAGTTTTCTGAGCTTTCAGGGAGTCTGTACAATGAGAATCTTCCTTCATTGGAAGAATGTACATAGAGTCTTTGTTTCACACACGAGAAGTATTTTGCGGTTTTGAAAAATTTTTTTCTTGTGATACATTAAAAACACAGTATCGGTTAGTTTCCTAATCAGGATTATATACATTCAGACAACTCTGTATCCTGAAAAACAAAACATTTCTTCAAGACAATCTTTAACTTACAGTAAAATGCACTATAATATATATATTCCTCTTTAGTTGCCTCCTACCCATCAGAGACAATGTAGTTGAAAATAGTGTGGAAATATTTTCTTTAATGGGAAGTATGAAGTTTCTCTCAAATATGTCAAGTTTACCAAGGAGGAATGTTTGCTTTACAGTTGCATTTTGCTGCTTGTAAATACAAATTCTGAAACAATCAGTTATCAACTCCTATGCTTTTACTTTCAACTCCTTAACCTGTCTGAGGTGCAGTGTAGTAATTAGCCAGTTGTTTCAGCCTTGCTTTAAATGTTAGAATACTTTTGAAATGATGATTTTCAATCGTGGAATAACTGAATATAGTCTCACTATAAAAAGATATGCACTGAAATTCCTTTAAAGTTGTGTTTCCTAAATCATTTTTAGGCCTGCTGGGGCAAACATTGTGTTTAATGTGTTTTCCTTTATGTATTACACTTGATAAGAGACAATGATATTTCAAGATTTCTGCTATGGAATTCTCATCTGTGTGTGCTACCTTCCATCCTTTTTCTTTTAGAAGTGAAATTAATGTTGTAAGATTAAAAGTGACTTAATGTTTTAGGATTTTGCATAGGATTTAGACGAGTGCATGTATACACTCATTCTTAATGTGTAATCTGTTTTGTTTCCCAGTTCTTCAATCAAGTCCTCATGCTTGGTAAAACATCAATTAGTGACCTGTCAGAGCATGTATTTGATTTGATTTTGGAGTTGTACAACATTGACAGTCACCTCTTGCTTTCTGTACTACCACAGCTCGAATTCAAACTTAAGGTAAACACTTCTACCGTTTCTATATATTTGAAACGTGTATGCTTTGACCATTATTGTTTTGGGTTTTTTTCCTTAACTGACAAGTTCTTCAAATTATTTGGCAAATAGAACTAATAACTATATGTAAAAATTACCTTCTCTGCATTGTTTAAAGGAAAACCCATACAACTCCTCAAAAATGTAATTTAAGTTCAAGTGTAACCTACAGTGCATGTGTGTATATATTTGGGATTTGGTTGGTAGATGGTTTGGGCTTGTATATTTCAAGCAATAACTCCATTTTTTTGATGACTTGAGGGCTTGACCTGTTTTATTTATGGGTTTACTTATTATTTATTGTGAAAGACCTCATATTTTGAATATATATGCTAATAATTTTGTCCAAATTGTAGTTCTGTGACAGATGAAAGAAGACAACTGGAATGCATCAGCATGTCTTGTAGCAATTGCTGCAATGTCTTATGATTTTTTAGACTTGTTTCATATGTCTGGAGAATAGCTGGTGCTAGCTCTCTATTTTAATGGGTATTTTTCTTTTTGACTTCCTTTTCAAAGTGTCTCCATCACTTGGACAGATGTGATATAACACATGAGTTGGTTCTCCCTTTATTTTGCACTACTTTTATTCTATGTGTCATTTCACAGGGTTTCTATGAGGACTGTGATTAGATTAGTATTACTCTGTTTGTATGTGATCTGTTACTAAGCTTGAGGGGCTGATGTGCATTGGGCCTCTTGTAAGTTTGAATGTATTTTTATTACAGAGAACAGATTTTAGGTTGGTACCACCTTTGGCCTCTTCTTATGGTAATATGTGTTATCCCAGTGGCTTGTTCATGCCAATTACTTTTCCCTAATGTTGCTAGGCAGGCACGCTACACTTGCTGGATGAGGGTTTTTTTCAATGCTTTTATCATTCTATTCACATTTCCGAGAGAAGTAGGGTTCAATTTACTGCTAGCTATGTCTTCAAAGTAGACCTTTTTCAGCCTTTAATTCTTGTTCCTACAGATGGCAAACAATTATCACTCTCACTTCAATAAAAATAGTACTTCTGCAGCTGAAGGTGTTATTCAGGATATTTGATCTTACCTGCTGCCATAATAGTATATAATTGCAGTACTTTTCCCATCTGTAAGTCCGCTAAAATCTGCAGGTTCTTCAATTGTCATCCAGCTCCTTCATTGACTCACGTTTCATGATTTTCAGTACTGATGTAATTTTTGAATCTTATTTTATTGGAATCAGTCTAGTAGCCAATGTCAACTTTTTATTTGTTTATTTTGTTTTGTTCCCTCTTTACCCGGGCCGGAAAAAATTCTGGTCTCTATCTTCAGCGAGCTGATTTCAGCCCTAAGCAGTTCCATGTTTTCTTTGTACTTCTTAATTTACAACACATTTTTTTCATGTTTGCATTTCTGTTCTTTGTTTAGTGTGTTCTTTTCAGATGATGTACATGTATTTTGTTGCTTTCTGTCTCCTTAGTGTAGTTTTCTCATTGTGGTCTGAACCCTTAAAGGGCGAGTGGTTTGTGTTTGATGTCTACAAGATCAACTTTAACAATGTTTCCAGGAGATATGTAGGTTTTGATAGCTACATTCTTACCAATCTTATTCATTGTTGTCTTCTTGAACTTAATATAGTTTGTAGCTATTCCAAAAGTACTGTAATAATTTGTTACTCCATGTATGTGTTTTGATACTTTAGGTTATAACACAAAATAATATATGCCTATTTTTTTTTCCCATTGGCTGTCAAATGACCATCTTCTAAAGAAGAAATAAAGCACCTCTATTTGGAGTAGGATACACCTGCTTTAAATTTTGAAATGCTGGAACCGGTTTCCCAGAGAACTTGTGGGTGCTTCACCTCTGGAAGTGTTAAAGGCTGTGCTAGCTCGTGCTTTGAGTAACATGGTCTAGCAGAAGGTGTTCCTGCTTACAGCAGGGGGGTTGAAGGATGTCCTTAAAAGTCCCTTCCAACCCAAATCATTTTATGGCTCTAAATGAGTTGAGGGATCTTTAAGATCTTTCTGTGGTGAGAAGAGTATTTTGAAGATAAGTGTTCTAAAATATTAATGAAATACAGTCAACCTGTGTTTTTTGTGAAATCAGCACAAGTTCATTCTACATGCAAACCTGCCAGTGATGATTAAATACTTTTCACTGCAATGATAGCTTTAGCTTTATTCTGAACAGCAGCAGCTAGTGTCAACATTTTTTTAAATTCAGTTCCAGGTAAATAGCTCATTAGTGTGTTGAGAATAAAGTGTGATTTCAATGAAACTCAGAGTGATTGTGGTTGAAGATAGCCAGTTTTTTATTGCTTCAAATAAAAAGAAACTAGACTGCACTAACCCTGTTAAGCTTGATGAAGCCTTGGTATAGGTGGCTGGTAAAGGAAAAAACATGCATGACAGTCCATACTGAAAATTGGGAGAGGGGAGTTGTTTTTTTCAATAAAGGTCAATTAAAATTAAGGATACAATAGCCAAGAGCTTCAGTGAGTCCTGCATATCATTCAGAGCTGGACTCGGTGATTTTGCCTTTTCTGGATTTGGCACATAGTACTGTGTCTCTGTATGCCCAGTTAAGGAGCCTTGTCCTTCTGAGCTCACTTACCATGGACTACTAGGTATTTAAACTAAGGTTTGTACAGTATATTTAGATGAAATATGTAGTTTCACTGAAACATCCAGTTTTTGTTCTATGAAATTGTCTGATATGGTTCTTGAATACAGAGTTGTGGTAACAGAAGGCAAATACTCCACTAGTGCTTAAGAGGTAGTGGGACAGTTAGTGTTTTCCAAGATCTCATATTGCTGCTTTGCTGCTTAGGAGATTTTTATTATTCCTTAGCAGATGATCATAGAATCATAGACTACCAGGTTGAAAGGGACCTCAAGGATCATTTGAATAAAATTTTCTTGGCAAAAGCACAGTCTAGACAAAATGGCCCAGTGCTCTGTCTATCTGGATCTTAAAATGTCTTATATCAGGGAATCTACCATTTCCCTGAGGAGATTATTCCAATGGCTGATTGATCTCATGGTGAAAAACTTTCCTCTTGTGTCCAGTGTTGAAGGAAAGCTGTGATTGTCTGAACAACTGCATTGTGGAGATGTGCCAGAATGATCTCATCTTGCATGCACTGAACACACGGAAGGGGACATAGTATCTTTGCAAAGACAAATGGAATAATTTTCTCTATATTTTTGAAAATATGCATTTCTTTTTCGTTGGCTTCAAAAGCAGTAAGTGAAAACAAATTTTGGCTAGATGAAGTGCACTCATGGCAGACTTATCTGAGCATGACATCAAGTGCTCTGGCTCACTTGAAAGCTGAGGTGCAAGCTTGGTTTCAGGTGTGAAATTGGCTAGTTCTGCATGAATTTGAATGGATTCCTCCTGGTATCAGCGGTGTTACCTCTAGTTGCATATTCTGTACGTGAAACAGACTTTCTATGTAATTATTTCTTTGCTTCTAAACATTTAGCCTTGAGAAAAAGAGGCTCGAGGGAGATCCTATCACTCACTCTACAACAACCTGAAAGGCGGTTGTAGCAAAGTGAGGGGTTGGTCTCTTCTCCCAGGCAGTAAGTGACAGGACCAGAGAAAATGGCCTCGAGTTGCACCATGGGAAGCTTAGATTTCGTTTTAGTAAAAATTTCTTCACTTAAAGACTTGTCAAGAATTGGAATAGGCTTCTTAGGGAAGTGGTGGAATCTCTATCTCTGGAAGTTTTGAGAAGGGAAGTGGATATAATAGTTTCCTTGTAAACATGGCAGTGCTTGATTAACTGTTGGGCTCAAGGATCTTAAAAATTCTAGTTTTCCAACTGTTATGACTCTATGATCCTGTGTTTTTGTAGCATGATTTGAAAATGAAGAGATGATGATTTTCTCCTAACCACCAGGCGAGCTTCACTGAGCCATCTCCTCCGCCTTCTGATTGTTTTGAGGCTTGATGGGAGTTTGAGGATGTAAACAAAAATCTTTGAGTTTGTGACTTATTACCTGACAGGATCCAAATCTCTTGCTCTTCATCTCCATGAAATTTTTTGTGCTCTTTCTATCAGGAAGCCTTCTAGTTTATCTTCATGTGTTTAGGGTTGTAGACTGTCTCTTTGAGTGGCAGTAAAATCCAGGGGCTTTCTCCTCAGAGAACAAATAAATTTTTGACCGTGTGTAGAGGGGAAAAAACTCTTAGTATGAAACTTGTGAGAAAGTATAGGTGTCTCTAATACTGTTGAACCTACTCAGTATTTAGGATGTAAATGATGTGGCCACCTAGTGTTCAAGTACCTTGCCATTTTGGTACAACAGTGAAGGCACAGGTAAAGGCTTTCTCCCTGTGCCATTCCTCCTCCCCCCAGGTAGGCTGAGTAGAGCAGAAGGTTGAAAGGGAACATGTGCTCAGCAATAAAAGGCCAGGGGAAGGAGAAGGAAAGGATTAATTTGTGTTCATGCTGTGTGTCTTCCCAAGTGAGCCCTATGTGAGACCCTGCTTTCCAGGAACTGCCAGGGCATGTCCCTGCCGGTGGCAGGTAGCAAATCAATTCCTCTTTTTGCTCTGTTTGTACACAAAGCTTTTTCTTTACCTGCTGAACTCTTGTTCTCTTGATGTATGGGCCTTTTAACCTTCCTTCTCTTCCCTTCCTCTCTCTGTTGGAGAGAAGGGACTTGGGTGAGTGTTTGGCTTTTGGCTGGGGTCAACCTGCCCTAGCTCTATAGATTCATGTGAAGAAAAAGCTCCTGTGTTCTCAGGTGGCAGAACTCTGTTGTTAAGCTCTGTGAGAACTGTGTGAAATCATGGTTGCTTCTTACTAGCAATTTAGTTTTTGCCTTACTATGGAAAGGAGTCTGGGAAATTACCAAGAGAAGGAGCACTGTATGCATTTAATTTAACCTCTTCTGTGAGGGTCAGTCATTTGTTCCTGATCTTGGCATTTTAAGATGATGTGTTTAGAGATCTAGTACTGACACAGAAGCACTGTGGGTTTGGGAAAGAGCTAAGAATGTATTATTGTATAGGTCAGCTTTTAGAAGGAAAGGAACTTTTTTCAAATTTCATAATGAATTTTAGAAATTTTTGTTACACAAAGCAAGTAACATTTAAATGTTCAGGAGAATGGAAGGCTGATGAATAGACTGTTTTGGAAATAATTGTCATGGGGTTTAGGCTTTTATCTTAGTGTTTTACTAAACCAATATGATGTAATGAATAAAATCAATAAAAGGTTGACTTCTTATTTTCCAGCTCCCTTTCTTCTTGGATACGATAATTAAAATTTTCAGAAGTTTCAGATTACGTGTCCACCTCTTAGTCCCAAATCTCCAGATCCTGAGTGCAGCCTATCTTTTGGACTCAGTAGTGGTAACAATCTGACTGGCTTCAGCTGTTCTTACTGACAGACTCAGATGTCTAGGCCAAAGAGAAGCTGCCTGTGTGCTAGGACCATGTACGGGGAACTGAAAATATCCATGTTTGGTGTCAATTTCTATTGACAAGTCCTGACGGAACACTACTAGAGTGCTGGATTTACTTAAGATGTGAAGGGTGTGGCTCTTCAGAGTGTCCATAGAATGGAGAAAGACTGAGATTTTTTCAGAGGTTGATGCCCTTTTTTTCATCCTCAGAAAAGGGGTGGAGATTAAAGTAGCATAAAGGAGAGAGACTGTAGCAGCAATGTATTCATTCAATAAGAAGTACAGGTTTATTTTTGTTACCCCTCGGAGTGTGTATAACCGTGTTTCAGGGAAACCAACATCAGTGTAAAAAATTTAGAAAGGACCAAATAATTATGTACCAAGGTCCATAATCACAAGTATTTTGCTGTTTCTACAACAGGACTAGAAACACAAATGGGTTGTTTTATAATTGGATTAGTGGCTGATACAGCGAAAGCTTCTTCTGCAACTAATTAATTAAGGATATTTTAGGGTTTTGTTGTTTTGTGGGTTTGTTTTGTTCTGTTTGGTTGTCATTTTTTTCCTCTATATTTCTGACTGTATAAAGTAGTTGAATGTTTAGTGTGCTCCCAGCTCTTCCATCTGGCTCCTTCTTCCACATTCTGGAGTGTCTTGCTCTGAGTCTGTGTTGGTTCTCTAAAAAAATTCAGAGGTGCTTAATATTTTAATGTTTTGTTTAAGCAAGAGAGGATAGGATGTTAGTCATGAAGGCTGGACTAATGTAGCCCAAAAAAAGAAATTCTAAGTTCTTAACCATGCCCCACAGAATAAAAATTTGTAGTATAATGGGCTGAAACTCATTAGGAAAAAACTATTATTTATTGCAGATTGAGGAGGTAGTTGTAGAATGCTTTCAGTAATGTCAGTGTGAATGTTAATTGGAAAAAAATTAGTCAAATGCAAAAACCCATATTAATAGATTTGCTGTTGGTGCTTTGAATACTTAAGTGTATTCAAAAGAATTAGTTTTTTGTAATATAGTAATATATCACTGTTAGAAATTAGTGTGTCCTTCACTTCTCTTGCTCTCTTACTTTAAGGATTTTACAAATGATTTTACTGTTCTTAGGGTTCTGAATTAAAGACATGCTGGCAAATGTTTCAATCCTTTTATGGTATTGAGACAGGAGAAATAGTTTGTCTCTGAAACTGTGGTGTCATATAAAAGAATTCCAACAGCTATATTGTGCTCCTATTTCTTGTTCATGTTCAAAAGGGATGCTGAACTAATAAGAATTCAGAGATGCTAGAAAAAAACCCCAGTATTTTACACAGTTCTCAAGTTTTACCAGAAAAAAACCTGTGAATAATAAGGGATTAGTAATATCACCTAAGCAACAGTCTGGCCTAATTAATATAAATTAATTTTAGCTGCCCATTTTCAATGAATTGTTGCAGCCAATTGAGTTTTCTGCCTTTTCTTTAATAAGCAAATAAAAAAAATATGAACAGTAAGTTCACACTAATTGCACAAATGTTAACATGTATTTCTGAAGTATGCATTAAGGTTCAGATTCTGTGTGTTGAATTAAAGAATGATGCAAACAATGATAAAACAAGGCCTTCTTTATATATTTCCACTATCTCTGTTAGTGCTCATTTTCAATATAAAAGGAAGACTATCTGTTGTACCTCAGCAGTTTTGAATATAGGCTCAAATACAGGACCACATCCTGTGGATCTCAGATCTTGGGTACTTAATCTGATGTTCTCTAGAAACTTGTATTCTGGAAACTGCTTTTTTTGACTAATAATTTTAATTAAGCAATTAAGCACTGTTCTATAGAGCTCTAAACCAAACAAGCAGAGACTAACTTCTGTAAGTTTTGTGTTGTGTCTGAACTTGTACCAGGTACATATCAGATTTCCTAACAATCAGTAAACTGTAAATAAGTGTTAAAAAGATGTGTTTTTCACCAGGCTTTGTTCACAGCATTTTTTATCTCAACATTGTTCTTCATTTTCACAGTCTTTATTATTTTGTCTTCTGAAAAAAATAATGATGGGTCTTTGCCTTGAGATGGACATTTGTATATAAGAGAAGTCTATTAAGCTGTATTGTGATATTTCTAGAAATATGTAAGTGCATTGGTGTAAAAACTGTACAAAACAGAACTCTGTTTTTTGGCTTAGTTTTTCTTTTAACTTTAAGAAAAATCTGTTTATTTTCCAGAGCAATGACAATGAAGAACGTCTGCAGGTAGTAAAACTTCTAGCAAAAATGTTTGGGGCAAAGGATTCCGAGTTGGCATCTCAAAACAAACCACTTTGGCAGTGCTACCTGGGGAGGTATGTTCTGGTTTAGCTCCCTGTCTAGGGAGGAAGAGCATTCAATGAAGTCAAATGCAATTGGTTTGGTTTTTTATTTTTAAGTGACACAGCTAAGCCTGAATTCCCTCCTGCTGCTTTATCTGAGATCTGGCAGATAATGCTAAAGCAATTTTACACATATCTTCCTCATCTGTCATTCTGCAGAGTGAACATTTACAAATCATCTCCTTAAATGCTCATTTTTTTCAACCAGCTTTGTTGTCATTGTCAAGAAAAATGAATACTTTAATTTCTTCACAACTGAAACTGTTCAATGACGGATTAATTTTAAAACAGCATCAAAGGACGTTTTTAGTATCAGGTGATATTAAAACTACTTTTGAGGCTTTTATGTATGATCTTTGTGTATGAGTTCCAATTTTTTTTTTTAATGACAGGAGTACTTTAAAAAAGTATGTAGTATTTATGATGCTGCAAACATACTTAGTTTTCTGGTTTTTGAAATATTCTGCCAGTTTGAGATAGACAATACAGCTGGAGCTTATAATTATGAGAAACTCAAGTTTGGCTACCATAAAGAAAATATTTTTGATTTGAGTAAAAGAGAATACATTCTAAAAGTTATTGCAAATGCCATAGTTTATAATGTAGCTTTCAATCATCTAAAGCAGAGTCCTCAAAGAAATGCTGCTTTTAAGAATAGAAGAAACTTAATTGGAGCAAGGTATTTTGCATGAAAATATTTAACTATTTAAAACATGAAATGTCACCAAAAACTACCACATCTGACTGGGCCCAAAGGAAAATGCTTTGTTGTGTTACAGTGTGATTATGTGCAGTTTGTTCACGATAACTGTTTTCTGTTAGTTATGGGTCACATTCATGCATTTACACTTCTAAAGATTTTCACAAAGTTGTAATAGCTGTGTTATTGAAGGAAGCATTCATAAAAATCTCTTTATTTTTTTATTGAAAACATACCTGGCTTTTACTAAGACAGGTATTCCTTAAAGTCTCTTTAAGATGTCTATTTTGATAAATATTTCAACGGTAACAGTGTTCTAAAATTACATTTTTAATTTGTTTCATACCAAGGATTTTGAGGATAGCTTGAAAATGTATTTTATTTTGGAAGAATTGTTTTCTAATTGCATCTAATTAAATGCATCAACAGTTTTGTTATAAAATGACTTATATAAAAATTAAAAATGTGAAAATACTAGTTTTCAAGCATCAAATTGAGTTTGGTCTTCCAAAAGGAAATCCAATGAAATGATCCATGTCAGAAGAAATTTGTAGCAGTCTAAATGTGCATTTGTTTGTTGTCTGTCGTGCCGTACAAGGAGGGGATGAATGTCACAGTCTTACAAAATTTTGAGTTTCTGATACATGGCTCATGGTTAATTAGGTGTAGCATTACAGAAAAGGAATTAAAATATATCATACATCTTTCTAATAGTTTTTTGTCTGTCTGGGAGTTTTTAATGTGTACCAGGAGATGATTATTCTTTTCAGGTTCAGAACATGAATCAACAAATGAGTATGAGAATTTTTTTTTAAGCTGAAGACAGTCTACTTAATACTGTGAAATCAGAGATGCTGTATGCATGTAACCCTGCATGGGAAGCATAAAAAACATTTTCAGAAGTATTTGATAATTGTGTAGAAATTAACAGATTGCTTTGGTAGAAGTGGAATTTTGGTTGTAATGCATTGTCTTGTTTCTAACTAGGTTTAATGATATCCACGTACCTATTCGCCTTGAGTGTGTCAAATTTGCAAGTCACTGCCTTATGAACCACCCTGACCTGGCAAAGGACTTAACAGGTATCAGTTTCATTATAACATTAAAATACCATTTTTAAGACTACTGGAAGAGTCAAAAAGGCCAGCTGTAATCCTAATTAATGCTGTCAGATGTTGTGGAGGACCTAATTGGTGGTGGAGTTCTAAGTTAAAGTCCCTGCCTTCAGTGTTGCTTCTCAGGCTGAGGGGATTGTACACAGCGAATGCCTCCTCTAGGGAGGTCTCTCTCCCTCTCATACAGGAGCACTCCCATTGCATTCCCAACCGCTGCTGAGATTAAGCACCATGACATCAGGTAAAGACAGCCTGCCTAACTTAATGGTTCTGGTGTTTATTGATTAGGGTGCATAGGGGAGGCTTAAGTTACACAAAGCTGAAATGTTTAAGTCTTATACAGCCGCTGTCTAAAACAGAACAATCCTCATAACTGACCACAGCTTCACAGTTCCACCTCCTTCAGATCAAACACAGCCTGAAAATCAGGAGCTCTGTAGGAAGAAGGCGACTGGCATCAGTGGAAGCCTTTAGTATTTGTTGCTTCCCATGTCTTAATAAAAAAACCGTGTAATTAATGAGAATTGGTTGGTTTTCTTTGTTGACTGTATCTTCCCCTGGTCATTAAACTCCTACTTGTAGTTTTTTTGAGACAATATCTTTGCCTAGTTGGTTTAAGGATGGAGTTAAAAGGACTGTTATGTGCATGGGATTGCTCTCCTGCTTGCTGGGTATTTGTCAAATTGGACACAAATAGAGACAGTCTGGAGTCACCCTGTAATTTCAGGTTTATCCAGAGATTAGCTCAGTTGGTTGGAGCATGGAACACCATGGTCATAGATTTGATCCTCATATGGGCCATAAGGGTTGGTCTTGACCCTTCTGGGTCCCTTCCCAACTCAGAATATTTTATGATTCCAATTAAGCCAGCTTGAAAAACCCAAAAGGTTCTGGGTCTTTCCTTAATAGAATGGCAAAAATATTTTCATTTTTAATTATCAGAATTGTATTTTCAATTTATCTTATTTTCACATTGCAGAAAGACTTTGTGCCCCCTCTAATGGTATCCTCTGGGAAATATAATTTTGCTTGCCCCTCCTCTCTCTCCCCACAGTGCTTATCAAAGCAAAATTGTTTAAAAATTTCTGTGGCTCATTGGTATTGGAGACAAGAATTGATTTGTGTAATGGCAGTATTTATTATTTATTTTAGTTTATGTTCCTGTGAAACAATAGGTTTTTTAAAAAGGCTTATTTGGATTTAAAATTTCATGCCCTCCATAACTGGAAAAGATTATTTTGAGATGTGCTCTTTTGACACTTGGGCTGATTACTGTTAATGTTAATTGCCAGTGTTTCACATGAGGCTTGAAAATTTTCACTGGTCATTGAACAGTCATGAGAGAATAGTAACCTCTGCTTATTTCATTCAAAGTTTGAATTTGCAAAGTTTCTTCAAGTTCTCAGCATTGCACAGGTGTATGCAGTGAACTGTGATATTTATTTCTGTTAGGGTGTTCCTACCTTTTGTGCTTCTAAAATAGCCTAAAATACAGCTAACAAGATAAATGAACTTGCCATTTTATTTGCCAGCTTTTTAAATTGACAATAGGTATCTAACATATTTGCCGCCTAAAAGCAGTTTTTAGGTGTCAATAGTGTAAGATTATTGGTGTTAGTGAAAGAGTAGCAGTGTACCAGAGTAATCTAGCAAAATTGTTTAAGATGGATAAACTATGATGTGTCTAAATAAGCATTTGAGTTTGAAGTATCTCTTGATTTGTCCCTGCTTACAATGCTCACATGGCTCATACTGTTGAGTGTTCCTGGAGCAGATGAGCTAGATTCCTTGTGGATAATACAGAAGTTGTGTGCAAGTGTGCAACTAATGTGCTCTAGGAGCCAAAGGGGATGGAGTCTGCAAGAAGAGAGTAGCTTCTAGCCTGATGTAAAACTTTGAAATGTATATGGTGTGGTTAGCAAGTTCTCAAGCACTGTCTTTTCTACTCTACAGCTCCAGTCCTGCTTGGTTATGATAGTTGCTAATGTATACATTGTGTAACTACCATAAGAAATAATAATAAAAAAATGTTAGCCACATAATTCTTATTTTAATAATGCCAGTAATACACATCTTTAATATTCTAAGCAAATATGAAGTTTTACTACATTCTAGTTAGTCTTGGAAAAAATTGCTGGTTTCTTACTGCTGAAGCAGAATAAAATAATTGTTCTGTTTCTGTCTAGTGGGGAATGTAGCTGAAGTTGTATACTTACATATACTCATGTTTTCCCCCCAGAATATCTGAAAGTAAGGTCACATGATCCTGAGGAGGCCATACGGCATGATGTTATAGTATCCATAGTTACTGCTGCTAAAAAAGATCTTTTGCTTGTCAATGATCACCTGCTAAATTTTGTCAGAGAGAGGACACTGGACAAGCGGGTAAGATATAATTAGCATTGATAATAGCTGTTTTATACTTATAAACGGTAATATTCACCTTCTTTAAAATCAGCACTTCTAGGAAATGCTATGCTGATTTTAAATTAGAAATAAAAACCAGTATAAAGCAAAAAACCTTGATGAAATTAAGGTGAGGTACCTTCTTCCCATTACTAGCATGCTACATTTTTCATTATGCTGTATTTTATTTAAGATTATATGGTTTAAATAATTAAATTGGCTGCAGCACAACAATGTTGTTCCAGTTGTCTAGTTCAGTAGAACTTCTGAATCAAAGAAAACCCTTGTAAATCATTCTAGCATTTTTCTTAAGAAATTTTTCCAGCAGGTTTCAGAATGTATTGCATGTATTGTAAATTACCTGCTTTTAATTAGATCATTGTAAGACTGCAAATCAGGGTGGTAGCTTTCAAATTTAAATAGTCTTGAATTTTAGTTGAGATATATTGCATTATTTGGTAATATTTATGAGGTTCGCTACTTAATTTAAAGCATAGTAAACAGGTTTGTTGATGGCAAACTTTAACAATTATCGCCTAATTTTTTTTTCATTTGGTGACATGCTTTTTCTTGTTGCGGCCATAACAGAAATGCAGATAGTGAGTATGGAGTGTGAGAAAGGGTGGGGGCTTGAATCTGTAATAATTGTAAATTCAAGAGACATACTTCTATGGTAGTTACTGGTGTTGAAAGGCTTAGTGTAATATGATGATATGATGCAACATGTGTCCTAATGAGAAACTGTTGCACTAAGAACTCAGTTCAACTTTTTTTGTGAATTAAATTATGTTATTTTGGTGTAGTTTAGGAAATAACATTCTACAGTCTTTTCAGTTTTGAGTTTAGAACCGCTAAAATGGCTGCTATTTCTTTTTGTCAAGTGGAGAGTGAGGAAGGAAGCTATGATGGGACTTGCACAGATATACAAGAAATACTCATTGCAATCAGAAGCAGGAAAAGAAGCTGCAAAACAGATATCATGGATCAAAGATAAACTTCTGCATATATATTATCAAAACAGTATTGATGACCGGTAAGTTAATTGTAAAAGCTGGGTGATTTACTGTCAAAGTGTTATAACGTGTTATGAAGATCTGTTTTTCCTTTGTGTTCCAGTGCTGATGAGAAGGAGGAATCTTTATAATCCTGTATTTTTTGATTCAGTGCATAATCTTACATAGCTGCAGCCAAATGTTGACCTGTGTTGTTTTCTTCTATTTTATTGTTGCTTATTTTAAGGCCAAAAGTGGTTCTAAAGGGTGTGAGAGGTTGGGGTATTTCAGAAGTCTTACGTGTACTTTGCCACTGCTTCAGTAGAGAAGATCTTTGTTTAAATATCAGTAATGTGTTAATTTTTATGTTAAAATTTAGGAAGTAAACTTGCTTGAATAATGTTGGTTTGGATTTGCATGTTGTCCTGTATGTTTTAAAGATAGCATGCGTAGTGACAATGGGCAAGCTATATCACTCTGCAGAAGTTTAGGTTTCTGTAGCAGAGAAGCTGTGAATTAGGGCCTTCTCCTGGATTTGTGGTGAAAGCAGTGCCTCTGTCATACCAGCTGTAGCCTTGTATACAGTTGTTGGTATTGAACAAGAGATGGTTGCACATGGGTAACAAGTTTGGGAACAAGTTTCCCTTGACTAATCAAGGTCATCATGTTGGCTTTGGAAATGAGCCTTCGCAGGGTGTTTGGATACAAATGGCATTGCAAACCCATACAAGTCTTTCAAAAAATGCAAAGCCTCAAAAAGTTACCTTCAAAACAAGTAGTTATTTCATGGTGCTGTGGAAATGGACTGTCTGCATCCTTAAACTCAGTCTTAACCACTGACGTGTTTCTTAAACTTTTTAAATTAGCTGCATTTGGGTTTTGATCACCTGCTCCAACTGTGCATAAGGACTTTTGTTTTCTTTTCCAGCATAAGCATACATGATTGTTTTTAACTCTGTTCCATTCTGTTAATGCTGATCTCAGTATTGGACCTCAGTCTTGGACTTCTTAGTATTTGGGAGTAGCATGTGGGCTTGGTTTATCGTTTTTTATTTTCTTCTTAGTCTTTTCTAGGTAACTGTCAGGCTCAAACCTCTCTCTCCTCCTTTTTCCAAATAAAGAGCTTCATGTTACACAGAAGCTTTTAATAATTCCCTGGGGAATATACCTGCATTTATATTGCAGAAGCAAAAGACATGGGATAAACTCAGCCTATAGGGAAGGGGCCAGAAAAGGGTGAAAGGAAGTCAGCTCCTTATAACTGGTATCTGAATTCCCCTTCTGGGCTTCATGATATTGTGTGATATAATCAACATGATACTTCTTTTTTTAAAGGCATTATTAGTAGTAGCTGTATTATTTTAGGGCAATTAATTTGGGTCAGTTCATGAATTTATCCCAATACTGACTTGTAATGAAATTAAATGATAACATCTTATTGGGTTGGTAATTAGTATCTTTCTTGGATCGTTTGGTTTCTTCTAGATTAATACATCTGATTTTGTTAATTTTAGGAGATCTGTTAAATCTCCTAATGCCAGCATTAACATTGCATCTTCTATAATGAAAAATTCTGTTTAATTTATGCTCAGTTACATCAAATAACTTGAGCTTTAGGTTTTTGAATATCCCCATTTTTTTTTATGCTATAACTGATGGCTAGATAGGGCTGAGAGTTTTTGAATTGATGTTTCAACTTCAACTGATGTTTCAACTCAATTGATGTTTCAATTCTAGGCCATGTTCTTCCTGCACAGCTTAAATGTCTTAATCCTGTCTTTCAGGTTACTTGTTGAACGCATTTTTGCTCAGTACATGGTCCCTCATAACCTGGAAACAAACGAACGAATGAAGTGTTTGTATTACCTGTATGCAACACTGGATTCAAATGCTGTGAAGTACGTGCTGCTTTTTGCTGCTTGCAAAATAACTTTTAATACAAATGTTATTGTAAAGTAATTTTGAATTTTTATCAGTAGCCTAAGTCAGTGGACAGAAATATTTTGTAAACTATTAGAAAACAAAAATAACATCTATTTTTCAAGTGAGATTTTGAAAAAACCCTAAACCTACGGGGTGTTTTCTAACAAGATGCAGTACATTTCAACCATAAACAGCTAAAAAACATAGTGTCAAAGATCTGGAAATAAGCTTGAGGGCATGTCAGTCCTTTCATGTCTGCAGAGAGATAACACAGATATGGTATATCAGCCCTAAATCTTACCTGTCAACTTATTAATTGATAAACTACTTGTTGCAGCAGCCATGATGTCTTGAGAAGAACTTACTTGTTTGTCTTTCCTCCTTCCTTATTATTGTGTTATGTGCCTTCTCCAGCTTAAAATGGGTACATGCATGTGAATTTGGCTAATAACAGTTAAACTGCTGTAATGTTCACAGTTGGTTTGATTTTAGATAGTTTTACTTTGTTTTTCATGCGGTAGTACTCTGTCATTTGAAAATCAAATAGATGGTCTTTTTTTTGCCATGAAAGAGACTAGAAAATGCTTTGTGTATGAATGAATGCCTCAAAAGATCCCAAAGCCTTCCAATACTACAAAACCTGATATTTGAATCCCCTGAATTTCTTATTGCCTGTCCAAAGATATGGCAACTATAACAAACTAAAATTATTAATAGTATACTAAAACCAAAAAGTTATTGTTCTAGTAATTTTTAGTGTAGGCTAAATGAGAATGCAGAATGGATTCTCTAAAGTTACTTGTTTATTTCAGGCAACAAGTAACTTCTGAATTCTACAGTTCTTGTACTCATGTTAAAGACATAATTTGTTCAGTTATTTATATAGAAATTATTTTTTTACTTGTGGATTCTGTAAGTTTTGTAAATGTGGCTGTGACTTCTATTTATATGGCTTACTATTCTCGAAAAGTTTGTAAATTTTCTATTCTGCTGAGTATCTTTTATGCATCTCTTACAAGCTTAATCATGTCCACTTTTCACAATTTATTTATCTAGTAGCTGCTTCCTGTCTGCAAGAAAAACGTTGTTTTGGTGATAAAAATCTTAAACATCTGCTTTAACCTACTTCTTGGTATGTTTTTAGAAGAGTCAATACAGGCTTGTACAAATGAGTTCTTAATAGACAAGAGATTAGTTCCTTCCTCCTTCTTTGAAAGGCGGTGTACTTAAGCATCTGAAATGAAACTTATTGCAAAATCTCACTTTGTTTCAGTCTAATATGACCAAGTACATTTTCCATGTTATCCTACTAGGAAATTTAGCCTTTGCTCACTCTGCATTGAAAGTTCAGGTGATAAGTACATTTCTGAGTCTAAAATTGAAAAGACTGTAAAGACTCACTTTGGACAGTTGTGTAACTCCTTGAATAGATAATTTTGACAATTCTTTTAATTTTTTTTCTATTTTTAGAGCATTGAATGAAATGTGGAAATGTCAAAATCTGCTACGACATCAAGTAAAGGATTTAGTTGACCTAATAAAACAACCCAAAGTGAGTTCAACTTATCTTTATTCCCCAGTGAATATGCAGTTTTAGTTAATGTACTGGTTTTTAATTCCCTTTGTTTGGCTATCTTAAGCTTATTTTTAATAGCAGATAAAAAAAATACTGTGAAAGTCAACTGATACTCCATTAGACTACATTTGCTGAAGGAAATGTGTATACAAAATGTTTGTAAAATTGAAGAGTAAAAGGATATTACAGAAATTTCTAAAATGTTTTGCCAGTCATTTAATACTAAAATATTTTGTCTTAGTGTTTGCCAGGACTGTTCTGGCTCTTGAAACAGGGTGAAAGCAGCATATTTTTTTTGACTGCCAAATCAAGTAATTAAGAATAAGTACCTATATAAACTCTCTTAAATTGTTATCTTATGTGTGATTGGTAACTTTGAAGAAATTGGAATATTTTGTCCTAACAGGTTATTAATTTCTCTTCCCTCAGAAATTTCTTAAATATTGTATTGGAGATACCAGACTACAATTTAATTTTCTTGCTTACAGATTTTGCTCAGAAGGGAAAAATGAGAATTTATTGAGCATTTAGGATATTCTCAGAAAGTGAATTTCAGTTTGTTGTAGTTACATCTATGTTCATACTCATGTTTGGGTAGGGGAATTATAAAACTAAATTCTTGATATGCTTTGAAATATAATTAAAACTTGGCTTTAATGCTAGAAGCTTGATCTGATGCTTTTTTAACAGAAATAATATAGAGTAGAAAATGTTGCCATGGTCAATTTTCTATGTGCCTCTTTGTGTGATTTTTTTTTTTTTCAGTGTGTATATATATTTGTACCGAGATAAATTTAATGATTATCCATTTTCTGGAATTGCCTGAACCAGGAAGAGCGGGTAGCTAAGTGGTTGGATTATCTAATGTATCCAATTAGAAATGCTAGTGTCTTGTTAATAGAGAGATACTGATTGAAATTAATAATTTTGACTTAGTGCATTAAAAACATGCTGTAATGTATTAAATTCTAAGTGCAGTAAAGGCTAGCACAACAATACTTCATTGCATTTTGGTGACTGTTTTGAAATGCTTTTCGTGTACTGTTTAATGTTCTTTGGTGTAGGTTAAACACGTTGATGCATTTAATACCTGAGTTAGTTCCATGATATTTTCTACTTTTCAGTTGAAAGTGAAATTTCAACTTTTCCTTTGTTTTCAGAACTTGTTAAAGTTTTTTCTCAGTTGTAAAATATCAAATATGGATATTTACCAGGAAAGTTTTGATGCCAGCATAAGCATTGCATTCAAGACAGTGCAAGCTTTCGACATGTTTGCCTTTGTCCATCTGGATCTTATCCTATTTTTTGCCCTTAAATGCTAGTCCTCTGCACTTGGGTATTCTCTTGAATAGCAAGACTACATGGGAGAATTTAGATGGCTTGTGATAGAGCAGAACAGGGAGGAGAGGTGTCTGAGGGGCAGCTGAACGCTGTTCTTTGAAGTGTTTGTTTGCTTTTATTTCTCAATACCAGAATAAATAAGTGAAACTTTGTGTAAATTGACATACTAAATTAGGTAAAATTCCCTGATGCAAAACTGTTTGCTGCCTTCAATGGCACCTCAGACTATCACATAGTCCAAGTAATAATCTTGAGACTAATATCCATTAGCAATTCGGAACTATGTAAACATTTATTTCTTTCAGGAAACAAAACTGAGATTAAATAGTAACCTGTTAGAAAATGAGTTTTTGTGTGCTTTTTCACTTCTGTCTAATTTCTTCATGTAATCATTATAGCTTAGTTGTTGATTTGTTCTTTTGTGGTTGTTATCCCTGTGCCAAGTGTAGGCATTGTGAGAGCTCTCAGAGGCAAACTGGAATAGGACAAGAAATAGTGTACAGATGTTACCGCAAAGAAACTTTGATTAGGTAGTAAGAAAAAATAATTGCAGTGAGAGTGATCAGATATGGGAACAGGTAGGCCAGAGACACTGCAAAATCTTCATCCTTGTAAATATTTAAAATGCAACTAGAAGTTTGCCCGAAGCAAAACCTGATACTGCTTTGAGTAGGCAGTTCAACTGTGTGACCTAAAGTTGTCACTGCCAACCTACATTATTCTGTAACTGTAAGTCTTTGAACTTCCCAGTCTACCTTTCTGCCATTTACTGAGACGCTGTGAGCATCCTCCTTATTTCCTCTTCAAGGCCTTCTCAGACAAAGCACTATTGAGGAGGCTGGAAATGTGTTAAGGACATTTTTATTGCTGTTGGTCATAATTTCTCCTGACTTGAGAGAAGGGACATCAAACTTACCTTTAAGACAAGTTACTTTTCTGAAGAGCGAAAGCATAAATCACAGCTCCTCTTTTTTCCTTCAGCAGTGGTATACAGTGAAGTAAAAGACATAACCTTCCCTATTTGTATGTAGAAAAGTGGGTGAATGCTGTTTTGTGTCTATTGGCATATAATCTTGATTTGCTGCAGATGAATGTAAGATTATGTAGATCAAGTGCCACAGCAGATTTTCTGAAAAGAATTGTTTCTTAGACTTCTTTAATCTGTCATAATTCAATAGAGTTATACTACTGCAAGTTAATACTTCTGCCTCAGGTTATTTGATGTTTGGCTGAATTATTGGTCGTTTGCTCAATGTTTTTTGATGGGAGCTTTAGCCAGTACTTGAAGACTTAGGTAGTATTAGGAGACCAGAACAGTCAGGATGAAAGAAACTCCACAGTACAGTTTTTGTTTTCCCCTGAGTCACAAGAGATTTGAATATGGGAAGTTTGTGTCTGCTGACAGCATTACTTGAATCCTGTAAATTATATCTGATTTCTGTCTTTTATAGTTTTTTTTTGTCTGAACATTTGAATTCAGCTGTGACACCTAGGAGCCCTGAAAATAATGGCATTCTTCTGAGACTACACACTGCAGAAATAGCCCATTCATGCTGTTCATAAGTTAAATGGTTGATTGAAAAGTAATAAAAGTATTTTATGTAATTGATCTGTAGTGATGATCTACCTTTTACTTCCTGTGTCTACATTGAATTTGCAGTGGTGGCTTTTGATTTCTAACACACTGATGTGTTAGCAGAATGGATGCTGACTTGTTGTTAATGCAGTCTGGAATCTTCCTTACTCAATATTCAAATGGAAATAAATAATGTGAAATTTTTACTTAATCCATTTTTCTTTTGTGACTTGCAGACAGATGCCAGCAGTAAAGCTATATTCTCAAAAGTGATGGTTATAACAAGTAAGTCAGTAAAAGTATTTACAGTGTCTAAAAATTACAGTAGAACTTTATTGCTTTCTTCCTTTAAAAATCATTTGGAGTAAGTTTATAAAAAAAGCGTTTTGCAGCAGATAAAATCTAAAGCAAATCATAATAAATGATGCAGCAATATGCTTATAAGAATGAAGGCAACTCTAAGCAGAATTACTCTCTTACTGTATGAAGACATCAGTCATGAAGCCTATCACATAGCATTTTGGCTGCATTGTGGACTAATTCAAGGTCTAGATGATCTAGGGTTTTAATGTCTATTTTAACATTTATTATAGAGTGTATGTTCATAGATGTTAACTGAACTACTACACCATGTACTAACTTACCTCTCTTCTGAGGTTTTAGTATTGTAAATGTCATTGGAATGCAAGAGAGTTTGGATTTCACTAGCAAGGAAAGCACTTCAAAAACTGAAGAACTTCTGTGTAAACTGAACTATTGACCAAGAAACACCCACCAACTCAAAAGCAGCACTTTTTGTTCACCAGGCCCACCATGTCAATAGCATTAAAACTAGTATGAAGAAAAACCTGCTTTACAATTCTGAAAATTTGTTTTAAAATCCACCTTTAAAAAAAAATCCCATCTGTTCTGGCAAAAAAATATACTACGTAAGACTGCCCATTTTTGAAAAAATACAGAGGAAAAAAAATGAACTATGCTGCTTTGTTGGCCGTGATGCTAATCTATTTTTCATCAGTTTGTATTTTTTCTCATACTTTTAGTTCTCAGTTTATTTAAAAAAAGAAATCAATACAGCAAAACAAAATCATAATAGAACTTGTTTTGAACTAACCATCCTATAGTGCTACACCGCATTCTGTACCAGCTTTGCTTAGCACTGTCTGGACCAAAAAAATATGAAGCATCTTAAATAGTAGACTAATCCTTTGCCAATAAATTGCCTTGCTATAATATAAAACATAAATATAAAATGAGGATGTAGTTGAAGAAATGCATCTTAAATGCCTTTTTTTTTTTGGATGTTTTAAGGTATTGTAAATCTTATGTTTCCTTAATGCATTTTAAATGCCGTTTTTTGTTTTTGAATGTTTGTTGTAAAGCTTATGTTTACTTAAGGGATAATTCAGCAAAAATACCCTTTTAGATGTTTTTCACACTTGTTGCATTGGGTGATCTGTATACAGAGTATATTTTGTTGTGGAGTTTAGGCTTTGCAGTCTGAGGTCAGCTTCAGCTGTTATTAATATTATTAGCAAGAACAGCTAGACTTGCTGAAAAATGAGTGTGAAGCGTGGGGAAAGCAATTAGCCAGAGGAAATTTGTAAAAATTTGTGTCCTCATATATATGTCTGCTTCTTTTGAGGTGTTTTGTGGTTTGGGTTTTTTGTGGTTTTTGTTTGGTTGGTTTGGGTTTTGTGTGGTTTGTATGATGTTCCAAACTTGTGCAATTTACAATACATAAAGAGTGATTTATTTTGGTTATTTAAAGGAAACCTACCCGATCCAGGAAAAGCTCAAGATTTCATGAAAAAGTTCACACAAGTTCTAGAAGATGATGAAAAAATAAGAAGTCAGTTAGAAATGCTTGTTAGTCCAACATGTTCTTGCAAACAGGCTGAAGGATGTGTGGTAAGAATTGCTCTTAAAGCATGAATATTTTTGGAATAGAATTGATTAGAAATTTAATCACAACTTATATTTCAGAGGGAGATAACAAAGAAGTTGGGCAATCCAAAGCAACCAACAAATCCTTTCCTGGAAATGATAAAGTTTCTTCTTGAAAGAATTGCTCCTGTGCACATTGATACTGAATCCATCAGGTATTTTTGTGTGTGTTGTCGACCATAGATCACAGGGTTTGAAATTGGGGTTTCTTACTTGGCCTTTAAGCATAAGCAGTAATAGGCTGGGTGGGTATGGTGTAAGGCTTGGTGACCTGCAATGTTGTGACCTTCTTCTGTTTCACTTTGTGTAGGGGTTTTTGTGTCCTTGTCCAGAATGTAGTCACAGAAACAATTGCATTGTCATTCAGCATAGCTGGGATAACCTGTCCGTAAAAGTGGATGTGTTGCTTACAGACAAAGTATGGTTTGTGACCAGCTGACTTATTTTAAAACAAATTTCTGTCCAGAGCCTTCAGCTGAGACTTTCCACCTAGAATATTAGCTCATAGTGACATAAACAGCAATGTAACTGAGGAAGTAAAGGTTATGATGATGAGGCAGCAGCACTTCAAGGAAGAGTGAGCCAATGAAGTTATGCTGGGGAAGGATTGCTGAAATTATTATTGCTGAAATGATTATTTAACTAGCAGCAGTATTTGAAATAAGCCTTATTGTCAAGAAGGAATATGCAGAAGATAGGTCTTGTAAATTTGTCATCAGCTCTTAGCAGAACTGTTAAATGGTTATTTTTTTTCCTCTTGGTTAGAGACTAAGTATTGTAAAGAGTTATTTTCCATCAATTATTAAAAATCTGTAGCAGATTGTAACCTCAGCATAATTCTTACTGAGTTTGTTGCTTGTTTTCTTATTTTGGTCATCCTTCCAGAGTAATTTGTATATGGTTCTTAATTCATGATGGATAAATATTTTTTTAATGTAATGCTTCAGAAGTTTTGATTTGGATAGGAGATGAGGGCAACCAGATTATTTATGTAGTTGACATATTTGGTTTATAATAGGCTTGTGTTTTAAATAAGTTGCTTTAATAAGATTGTTTTCACAATTTTAAGATGTAATCATGCATGGTGGAATTACAGTAACTCCGAGGCCATATTTTGTTTTCCTCTTCAGTGCCCTTATAAAGCAAGTGAACAAGTCTATAGATGGAACAGCTGATGATGAAGATGAGGGTGTACCTACTGACCAGGCAATCAGAGCAGGTCTTGAATTGCTGAAGGCAAGTATAGTCCTGGTGGCCAATGAGCATGGGAAACTTGGCAAACAACTTTGTTAAAATAAATTTTTAATTAGCACTTACTGCTTTTAGTCAAAAACATGTGGTGCCTACCTGGAAGAAGCTGGTTTGGTTTTTTGTGCTTTATGCTCATCTTACGTGGCACATCAGTAAGGTTGTTTTTTAAATGATTTAGAAACTTTTCTGTAAGCCAAAAGTAGTTGCGTGTGAGACAGCAGCAGTGGAGTTTTGGTTATTAGAGCATGAATTCAGCAATTTGTAAATAGACACTGTGCTGTTGTACATCAATGCCACGCTGTGGTTCCTCTGTGTTCCACCTAAGTTGGGGCCTTTCCTGTTTCAGCTATGAGTAATTGTTGAGACTGAGCTAACATAGCAAAGACTGGCAAGTAGTCCAGGTGGGAGTTGACTTCAGAGGCCTAAAAATCTAAAGGACTCCCATAGTGAAGTTTTCAGAGTATTTTAGATTAACTAAGGACTCAGTAGATTCACCTGAAAGGATGTGGCTCTTTATCCAGATGCAGATACCTAGTAGCACAAGAATGCGTCTGAGTAAGAAAGAATGAATCATTTTGTGAAGGAGTATATGCTTGAATGAAGACTTCCAAGTCAGTATTTACGTATTTGTATGAACTGGCATGACACATTTAAGGAAGACGAGTAAGACTGCCCTAAACAAAGAGATGTATACATCATCAGAATAATACAGAGAGGACAAGTATAGGAGTTCAGCATTGGGAATGCCATGCAATGAAGTGGGAGGGAAGGTAACTTAGTTAAAATAGAAAACTTCATATGAAGAAGTTTCTAGATTTTGAGGATGGTTTCTCTGCCATGAGTCAGAATATTATGTGGAATGAGGCTAGTAATCAACAGCCACTTAAAAATGAAGAGACGACCAAAATTCAGGGAGGATCAATTGGGGGTTTCTTTATTTCATTTTTTTTAACATGGGAGGACTGTCATACCTGAAAACAATCAAGTCCAAGGATCTGAAGGAGAGGTACAGAATCTGTTAAGTTAACGTGGAAAACTTGAGGGACTAGAGGCCCTATTGAGTATGTCTGTGTTGCTATTTTAGAGATAGGAATTTCACTTCAGAGCAGAATCACTTCTTCCCCTGAGGAAACAAACATGAAGTCTGGAGGCACACAGGCTGGATTCCTTTCAGAGGAACAAAATTGAGATGGACTTCAGAAGCACATGTTGTGTTGCATTGCCCAAAGTGGATCTAGTCAGTCTAAAAATACTCTGAAGTAAAACTCCTGAAACATGAATATTGCTTCCTTAGCATCAGTTGGGTTTCTCTTAAGACCTGCTCCTGCTGTAACCCAGTACTTGCTAATGTAGATGTAGTCACCGAGAAGTACATGGTCAGAATAGTAGGAGAAGAAACTGAGACTGGGGAAATAAATTAAATCTAATGAGGTCATGTATAAAGACAGAACTTTAGGAGCTACTAAAATAAACAAATGAGAAATGTGGATCATGAATCAAAACCAGGGAGAGTATTATAAATGTTCCAGAATGGCAGTGGAAAATGACTCTTGATGAAGTGTCCTAGTATAAGTGGACCTTTAAAAAATGTTAACATGGCTTTCATCATATTTTGGCAGGTACTTTCGTTTACGCACCCTATCTCGTTTCATTCAGCTGAAACTTTTGAATCTCTCCTCGCTTGCTTGAAAATGGATGATGAAAAAGTGGCAGAAGCTGCATTACAAATTTTCAAAAATACAGGAAGTAAAATTGAAGAAGACTTTCCTCACATACGATCGTAAGTTGTATGTCTTACTGTGAGCAGTGACCTTTACTGTATAGGACTTTGGAAGTTCTCACTCTTCCTTTCATCTGCTGTAGCTTTATCCTGCATTCTTTTGGAAGAAAGTATTACTTCCAAAAAGAGATTTTGAAAAACTAAATTGTAGTGCCTTTTGAAGAATGGAAGTGTAATGAATATACCCTAAGCAGTGACAGCTGGTATATCACTGATACCACTATAATTTATATAGCTGCCCTTCAGAATTACTTACTTTTTCCTAAATTTTATATATATATATATATATGCAGTGTAAAAACATTCCTTGCAATTTAATGATGTTATGTAGGCCAAAATATTTCCAAAAGAACATTTAATACCTGTACAGGTATCAATGCCTGTTTTACCACATAATATTTTATCAATAAAAACAAAAATTTTTTCTTGCAAGTTATTTACATAATTTTTTTTCTTCTTTCTTTTGAAGAAATTACCCAAACAAAAGCAATTAGTGCTTTTGCAAAACTGTTGTGGTTTTTATATGTATATCTGTACTTCTTTGTTAGTTTGATGTTTTGGAAGTTTTTCAATTTGTGAAATTACTTATCTTTTGGTCTGTTTGTCTATTTGTTTTGTTACACAACTGTTTAGTGCTTTGCTTCCAGTGTTGCATCATAAAGCTAAAAAGGGACCCCCTCGTCAAGCCAAGTATGCTATTCACTGCATCCATGCAATATTTTCCAGCAAAGAAACGCAGTTTGCACAGATATTTGAGGTAACATTAAATATTTAAGTTGCTTTTACTGATCTTTTATATTGCATATGTAAACTAAGGGATGTAGTTGCAAGTTGTAGCGGATTTAGGAAATACATTTTTCCCCTTTCCTTTTGTTCTTACATGATTTTGGCTCGAAGAATGGTAGTAGAGGGTGTTCTTGTATCTCATGATTCATCATGTTTTAGGTTGTGTATTTTAAGAGCTGGTAGAGTAAAACCAAATGTTAGGCTGTGTACTAGAACCATGAACTATTTATAGAAAGAGGAACCATATGCTACTCCATCCCTGTTGAAAATGGTCAAAAGTATTTAAATGGTTGCAGAAATTAAGGAAAACTGAATTGTGGTACAGACTAAATAAATTTTATAGCTGTAACTGCAAATGTACTTTTTAATTAGTGGCCATCAGCCTCTTATCTTGAAGGCTGAATCATAGTCCATTTCTGGAATTGCTAGCTTGAGATCTAGTTCTCCCGCAAGAAAGTAGGCTTTTTAATCCCTTGTTTCCTAAATAGTCATGCTTGAGCTGTCTCTTTTTGAGCTATCCAGAGGTGATAAATATTTTGTCCATCATCTTGACATTTCCTCTGACTTGAGGAAGACTTAATGTGTTGGTGAATGTATATTTAAAATTAAATAATCAATAGTTCTTTTGAAATTGTATTTCTGAAGTAGACATGGAAAACTTGATACGAAGCTGTCATTCCCATCCCCTCGGTAAGACACAGATTATATCAGTAATACTTGAATTTGTTGCCTTTTTTTTAGCCACTGCATAAAAGTCTGGATCCAAGCAATTTTGAGCACCTCATTACGCCGTTGGTTACTATTGGCCATATAGCCATGCTTGCACCTGACCAGTTTGCTGCCCCTTTGAAATCTTTGGTTGCTACTTTTATTGTTAAAGATTTGCTAATGAACGATAGGGTGAGTATTTTTAAAACCTGATATTAAGAGTATGCTTTTTCTGCAGTGTCATACTCAGCAAGTGCTTGAGAAAATATTTTGCATGCTGGTTCTGCTTTTTGTATGTGGTTTTCTTTTGATTTCCTCATGTAGTTTGACTCTATTGAAAAGCCATGATACAGGAAAGGAGAGTTCTACTAATTTGGGAATCTTACAAAAATGATGAGCTGCATAGCACAGCATTTCATCACTTGTGACTTGGCCTTCATTAAAAAGGGAAAAATTGTCATGATTTCCTTCTGTTTCTTATCTTGAGTGAGTTGTGATTTTTTAGGAAGTACATAACATTTGAAATTAAAATACACTATTTAAATGGAAGACTGAATTTCAGTTTTTTGAACAATTTTGTATTGATTCTAAAGTGATTATGAAGTCAAAAAATTAACTCGTGAATTGTTTAAAATTGCTTAGGGAAAGATACACTGTCTAAAACAGTAAAATGTGTGTGAAGTTCCAATCTACTGGATATGGAAAAACTGTTATTTTCAAAGCAATGGCTATTATGCCCTGAAAGAATAGTTTTCAGGTAACAACAACAACCAATTCCTTTATTAATCTTAAATTTTCTGATACTTGGGTAGTGAGGTATCTCACTTCTGTAGTGGTTACTTCTGTAAGGTACAGGAGGCATACAGCTGTCCAGGGAGTGCTGCTGTATTGTTTCCAGCAGCAAACAGGAAAGAGGAGGTTACAAGTTTCACTGAAGAGTAACAGTATTGTAACAAATGTAATATTTTGTTTAGCTTCCAGGAAAAAAGACAACAAAACTTTGGGTCCCAGATGAAGAAGTGTCTCCTGAAACCCTTGTTAAAGTGAGTAGCATGTACTATGTTTTCCTGTCTCTTATGTTTATAATACTTAATAAGGATTTGCTCTTGAGAACATATTTATAAATTATTATTTTATTCATAAATTTACATACGCACTTTATTAAGTTTTTATATAAGCTCTTAAAGGTGTAGTTTTGTTTTCTGACACTTGACTGTGATGATAGCTGGATTACTTAAATAATTTTTTTTCCCTCTCCTCTTCAATGTAGGAGTTAAGTACTATAGAAATTTTGTTAAAAGTCTTTCCTTTTTCTATTGAATTTTTATGCCATTTTAAGAAACTTTCAGTGTTGTTTTGGAAGAAGAACAATGGGGTTTGGATTTGTCAGTTTCTTCAAATGAATAAATCTGTTACATTGTTTATTTTTCTATGTTTGCAATGTGTATTAGAGAAAAACCTGGATTTAAGAAAAAAAAATCACTTTGAAATAGTGGGGGGTTTGTTTTGCTACTTTACTTAAAAATGTCATCTCAACCTTATTCTTATTTTGGAGTAAGTGTATTACATTTTCTGTACTCTGTAAGAGATACTGTCAGTCAATTTTTCAGTGAATTAGAAATAGAGTCACAATGTGAAAAATATATTCTATATCTGTATTTGGTTTTTAAATGCCCTTTACAGGGCATAGAACAGGGATAGATTTTTGCTTTCACTTCTTTCAGAATGAGATACTTGTCTTTTATAGTATGCTCTATGTTATATCAGTTGTTTAGTTTCTAATGTCTTCTGAGTAGTCACTCTGGTATTAAGACTTCTTTGCCTTCTCTCAAAATTGTTAAACACTTCCTAGCAGACCTTCTTTTCTGCTGGGTTAGTGAGTACTTTGGTTTGGTACAGAACGCATTAATGGAAAGGCTTGGCTTTTTTTGAAGTTGATTTGCTGCTTTTAGTTTTTTGACTCCACAAAGGATATTTTTCATGTTTGTGCAACTCCATAGTTACACAGTACACTCCAAAAATTGTTAAAAGAATGCACCTTTGTTTTAATTTAATGGAGTGCTTATTTTAACTAGACATGATTTCGCTTGAGCGATTATACGTGTAACTTGAAGTAGAGTAAATATTGTTTTTCTTAATTATTATAAATGATTTGTGAAGCTGTAATAAGTGTCTAAAATGTACTTTTATATTGATAAAACTTCTCATACATTTGGCTATTTGGAAGGGAATTAACCTGCAGAAATTCTTAAGGCAATTTGCAGTTGAAGACAAGCCTGAAAACTGTAAGAATTTATTTGCAGGTGAAAACAGGCTATTGTGAAAATTGATGTGCAAATTTAATTAGCATTTATTACTACTGCAGAGCTTAAACTTAATGTATGCTCCAGACAATGCCATTAGTTTATAAATGATTTCTCTCTGATAGCATACTTTTCTTCACTCTGGTTTTTCAAGCCTCTTTTTCCTTTTGTAATATTATTATATATCTAGTGGGGATTTTCAAACTAGCAGGTTAAAGTATGAAAGTGGGAAGGACTGCTGAAAACTAAATTTTAGTATTGTCCAGCCTAGCAGATGTAGACTGACAGAGGATAACCTTAGTTTTGGGTGCCAAACCTTCTGTGAAAGGCTCTCTGCAGAGAAATGTTTCAGTACAGTATTAACTATGAATTGGATTAATGATTGTATGAGTTAGACTGGAATTCCTACGCTGGGCACTTGAGTTCTAAAGCAATTGTCTCTCTTGGCAGTGACCTGTAATGAGTACTGTGCACCATGCAGGGGATTGAGACTTGTGTAGCAGCAGTGATATTTCTTGTTTCCTTCCATATCACTGGAATATAAGGTTTTTAGTACTATTTCTCTAACTATGGTCAAAGTGGGCTTTGTTTCATTTTTCAATACTGCACAAACTTGCATCCTTTGTGGCTCTGAAACCTCAGGCAGTAGAAACTGTAGCCACCTGCTGCCATAATGGTGATGTAGTAGGAAGACAGTGTTGTGTTTGATATGGCTCTGTCTCATTTTCACTTTCTTATGTTTTCATGTTGTGTAAAAATAATTTTTCATCTCGGAGGAGAATTCTAGGCTCATGAAGCACAAATTGGAAAAAGAACTTCAGACTGAATATAAGGAAAGGCCTGAGAACAGTCAGACAATGCAACAGATAGCAAGAGGTTCCAGGTTGCCAAGAGAGCCTGTGCAGTCTTCATTCTTGGAGGGCTTTTGACACCACGGTGCATAAAACTGAGACCAATGTGGTGTGATTTCATAGCTGACCTTCCTTTGAGCAGGGGATTGAACTGAAATCATCCTAAAACTCCTTCCAACTAGAATTATCCTTTAATAGCTACACAATTTGGTTGCAAAGGGAGAATTTAAAACATGACAGCAGTCCAAACTCATGTCATGTTTAACTAAGTCACTGTCTGTAGTAGTGACTGGAGGAATTCTCATGCCCTGTACTAACCTCATAGGAATGCTTAATTCCGAATGGTTGCTGGAATGTCACTATACCATCATTAACACCTGCAAAGAAATAGGGAAATTAGTGGGGTCAGACGAAAATTCTGAAGGAGGCGGGACTAGGACTTGACTACATGGAAGGAAAACTAGAATAGGTTTGGATAATAAAACTGGGGAAAAACCGTTATGGTGGGAATTGCTAGAAGCAAAGATTGAAATTTAAATTGGTCAGGGGACAAGGTAGCCTGTATCTGTTCCCTGGCTGATTGTGTCATTTATTTGAAGACCAAGGAAAGCTGTCATATTTCCATCCTCCCAACAAATGGCAGGCACTAACAGTTACAGGTCCTGGTTATGATATGAAGAAACTGAATTTGTGAGCTGTGAAAAGATATGATGCCATTATTGTTATATTACGATTATTATATTGGGTTTGATTCTATTAAAATCTTCTGGTGGATACTTAGAGCTGTTCCAATGGAAGACCCTTTGAAAGTGAGGGCAAGACAAATTCTGCTCCTCAGACTCCATTTGCATTTTGAGTTCTGGAGGGACAGACATCCTACAGCTCACTGGTGTTACCCAATAGGGTGGAGCAAGTGGACTACAGTCCTAAAAACTAAACTCACATAGAAGCAATAGTCCTAGAACTGAGATCTGATGGGACCATTTTGGTCAGTTCGTTGCAAGGAGTATATCAGTTATGCTATGATAAATTTAATTTGTTGATATTGTGAATGTTTATATAAAAGCTACTAGAATTGCTTTTCCCACTAATGAGAATATTTGAATTTAGCATGTACAAAAAGTGTAAGTTTTCTAAAGATTTTTTACTAAGGTTTTTTATCTTCAGAGTTCAGTATTTTGTTTTGGTTTGGGGGTTTTTTTGGTGTTGTTTTTTTTGTTTGTTTGTTTGTTTGTTTCCTTCTTTTTCCCCCCAAGGATATCTATGTGATTTAGATGACCATTTTCATTTTCCTGTAAGAAGATACTCTTTTTTGTTTTCTTTATTGTCTCTGCTGTCATATGAAAGGAAAATTAAAGGATAAAGGGATTCAAATACTAAAACAAACTTAATCTCCAAACTAATGTTTTATTTTCACTAAAGAAATGTGCAGTTATTCAGTGTTTCATGATAGTTGCTGGAGTCTGCACACTGGCAGAAGCCTGCCTCAAAACACTTGATGTTTCTATTGGCAAAACCAAGTTATCCCTCCCCAGCTTTAAAGCTTTTCTTTAAATAGTTGTGAAAAAAGTATTCTTTACCCGAGTAAGTTATCTTAGTACAGATTGCTAACAGTCAAGATGTCTATTAAGTGTTTTTTCAAGTACATGTCTTAAATTGAAATTCAAATATGACATATATAAATAGAGAATGTATAGGGCACAGCAATTTAATGCCAAGGTCGTGGGTTCAGTTGCCATAAGGTCATTCACTGGACTTGTTGATTCTTGTGGGTCCCTTCCGATGCAGAATATTCTGTGAATTGTAGGAATATATAAAGATGAAAATGTGTTCTGCTTTTTGATTGAGTAACATTTTCTTAGTAAGTATAAACTAACTGTTTAGCCTATTTCACAGTATTTAATGGATGTAAGCTCAATTAAGAAAATGTTTTCAAAGGACAAAATATGTGATTGCTTATAGAATAAGCAGCTCAAACGTTAACTAAATGTATAATTTTTATTTGCTGTAATACATACTTGAGACTTTCAGTGAAAAGTTGCTGTCTAGTGAGAGTATGTCTGGTTATCTTTCAGTAGTTAAATGATGTTTTGCAGTCCTGACAGACTTATGTTTTTACCAACAAAAAGCACTTGGGAGAAAATACTATGTGATTAAATTAAGATAAAGATTATTTTAAAAATGAGGCTTATAATATAGTTTGACTTTTTGGTATCCATTTTTTTTTTTCCAGATTCAGGCCATCAAGATGATGGTTCGATGGTTGCTAGGAATGAAGAACAATCACAGCAAGTCAGGTACTTCTACTCTGAGATTGCTAACAACAATATTACACAGTGATGGAGACTTAACAGAGCAGGGAAAAATAAGGTATGTACCAGATGGTAATGTTTTCATGTCTGTGATGATGGAGTGAGGGGAGAGTTTTAATTGAAGTAGTGTGTAAACTACTCTGCTAGACTGCTTAACAATTTATGCATTTTATTTCATAAGATGTGATAGTAAGCTTGGCTGGTTCCTACATAAGTTTGCTGAGTCTCAGGTTTTGTAACACTGTATGCACAGCTGAATTTTAGGTTTTTATATCCTTGCTTTTATTTATCCCTTCAATAGGCCATTACTCATATTGCAGGAATAAACTGTGCAACTTCCTCCTTCCCACTGAAAATTGGTTTTAATTTTTTATGCAGCTTGCTGTTCCTGGTGTACCAATTGCTTTGTATGCCAAATGCCAATAGGTGGACTTTCTAATAAAGAATAATAGTGTGTTGTATAAACTAGGTGGAAATACTTAGGACACAAGACACTTCTGCTTGGAGGCAGGCTAATCTATCTTGAGGTCTCTAAAAGTGAAAGTAAGAAGGAAATGTGTAAACAGGATTAAGTCTCAATAAATAATTTACTTTTTAGGTGACTGTTAGACAACTTGTTTTTCTGGGTATCTTCTTGATCCTCTGTGGTAGGAAAAGTGACAAGTAGTCAGCTGCTGTTGCTTGCTAAACATTGAAAATTTATGTCTAGAAAAGCTATTAAGGGCATGGGTAGATTGTGCCAGTATGTTTAAAAAGGTTCTGATTTTCAGGTGGAGTTAATGTTATACAGTAGTTACGCAGATAGAACCATACTGTGTGTGCAAAATTGCAAACCTGAGAGCTGTCTAGTATATTATATTTGTAGCAACTGTGTAATCTGTCCTAAAGTTCTTTGTAAACAATTGTTTTATAGTTTTAAGTTTTGCAGTGTGACCATTCATGGCAGCTGCCAGGGAGTTGAGTGGCAGTAATTTAGCTTTTCAGCACAACTACTTGGAGTACATGGTTGGTTTATGTAGTAGTTAGTGAATAGATCAGTTCTGTAGATCCTGTGTGTTTTCATGTTTGGAATGATGATTCCTTACTGTGCATGTTTCAGAAATTTAATTTTCCCACTCCTTTTCTACTCAAAAAGTAATTATATAAAGTAGAAACTTTATATAATGATGTGATCAGTTCTCCATTTTTAAATCAAGTTAATGTAGGGCTAGGGCGGGATCCTTTCAGGGTAGAGAGAAAGCTGCAGAGACATGTGATGTTGCTGTGGAGGTAACCCTTCAACCCCAGAGCTGGGAGCTCTGCCTGGGGATGGATGATGAGCCAATGGAGAGCTTTTGGGTTAAGATTGAAGAGCAGGTTCCTCTTTGTAACATCGTGGTGAGTGTCTGCTGTGGGACCCCTGACCAGGAAGAAGTGGATGAGACTGAAAACAACTTTAAGTATGCAGTCTTTGGCCCTCGTGGGGAAATTCAGCCTCTCTGATATCTGCTGCAAGAGCAACACAGCAGTGCATAACAATCCAGGGCAGCATCGATGACCACTTTTTGACATAACTGGTAGAGGACCTAATGAGGAGAGGCTCTCTGTTCTACCTCATACATGCCAGAAAGGTGGGACTTACTAGGGATGTGAAGGTTGAAGGCAGCCTTGGCTATAATGACCTTAAAATGGTGAAGTTCAAAATCCTGAGGGCAAGAAGGGGGGCAGAAGGCAAGATTGGACTGGACTTCAGGAGAACAGTCTTGGGGCTCTACAAGGATGTGCTTGTAGGGTCCCATTGGATAAGGCCTGGAGGGAAGAGGGGCCTAAGAAAGCTAGTTACCTAGAATCCCCCCTCAGTACTCAAGAGTGATCACAACAGAAAAGCAGATGGAAACTTCAGTAAACTGCACCTGTATGAGCAAGATACTCCTGGCAAAATTCAAACACAAGAAGAGGGATTGAGAGTAGCCCTGCAGAGTAGTACTTGGGGACACTGGTGGATAAAAGGGTGAACATGAGCCAGCAATCTGTGCTTACATCCCAGAAAGCCAGCTGAGGTGTATCCTGGGCTGCATCAAAAGAAGCGTGGCTAGCAGGTCAAGGGATTTGATTCTGCCTCTTTAGCTCACTCTGAGGGTGAGACCCTACACAAAGTACTGCATCCAACTCTGGGGTTCTCAGCACAGGAAACCCATGGACCTGGTGGAGCATGTTCAGAGAAGGGTCTCAAAAACAATCAGAGGGCTGGAGCACTTTTATGAGGAAAGGCTGAGTGATTTGGAGTTGTTCAGTCTGGAGAAGAGAAGGGTTGGGGAGATCTTATTGTGACCTGTCAGTACTCAAAGGGAGTAGATAAGGGAAGATTTTTTTTTTATGGTGAGGGTGATGAAACACTGAAACAGGATGCTCAGGCAGGTTATAGCTGCCCCATCCCTAGAAACATTCCAGGTCTCCTTGGACGGGCCTCCAAGTACTGCTCATTGCAGGGGGTTGGACTAGATGAGCTTTAACAATCCCTTCTGGCCCCAACTATTCCATGGTATGAGGTAAAGAGAAGGAGCAAGTAGAGATGGGTAATCTGGCAGGAATATAGGGAACACCATCTGAGATACAGACAGGAAAGCCAAATCCCAACTGGGATAAAATCTAGTGAGAAATGACAAAGGCAACCAGAAGAGCTTCTCTGAGTAAATAAGTGACAAAAGGAAGACTAGGGAAAATGTGCACCCACTGCTGAATGAGGCAAGAGCCCTGTTGACAGGACATGTAATAATTTTGTGATTCTCAGTATTGCTTTTCAAGAAAGCTCCAAACTGGTAGAAGGGCCAGTCCATTGTCTCTGTGTGAGCTCTGTTGCCTACATAAACAATTACTCTCAAAGCCTGGAGCAGAGGAGATGATGTTTCAGGCCTGTTAGTTCTGCATGGAACTTGCTGACACTTCCTGACCTTTTTTCTTCACCCACTGAGTGCAATAAGGATATCTTCTTTCTGGCAATGCTTACTGTGTCCTTTCTGTGCAAACCTGATACTGCTCCTTCTGACTTGGAGAAGGCTTTGGAAAGAGTAAAACTGTCCATTCAGTACAGAATATAACCTTTTAGACTGTACTCGATATGAGGTCATTCTATGAGCCAGTTTTAGTGTTCATGGCTTACACTCGTCTTTTAAACAGCGTTTAATAATTTGCTAAACATAATTGAATTAAGTGAAAGTGGCTGGGCTCAGGAGCCTTTGATTCTGTTGAGGCCATCAGTCATGTTGTAATCTTCCTGATGTTATTGCCCACATCAGCCCTAAAAGTGACTCTGCCCCTATGCCTCTTGAAATCTACACAACTTTACCCTTCAGTGACACTGTAAGGGATTTTTTTTTTTTTTTACTTCAAAGCATTGTTCAGCCTGGAGTGTCAGGTGAAGGCAAGGTCCCATTTGGACAACAAATCCCTTCTCTTGTTCATCCTTCATACTTTGAAGTAGTAGGATTGATGACTTTCTTGAATTACTTTTAAATCAACAACTGATTTCTTTGGGATGCTATCATGTCTAGGTTAAATTCACCAGTCTTGTCTTTTTTTTAATATTGAATTTTATCAATAAGCAGTATTTCAACTGTCCTTTCCAAGTCTTTCTTTTTAATTTTATAAGTCATAAACAGTCCTGCAAAATTCAAGATGATACAGATTTTCTGTTTGTGGTTAGATAGAACAGCAAGGTTTAATCTTTCATGTCTTTGTAGTAGGATTTTGATTTTAGTCTATACTAAGCATAAAATAAGACTGTTTCAGTATCAGAGGATGCCAGCAGTTGCTGAAAGTACTGATATTAGATATGAAGTTGAATTGAGATTTTCTTGATATACCATCTGCATTTTTAAACTAATGCTCACCAAGAGAAAAATTATTAAAAACCTTTTGGAGTTTAGAATGTCATAGCTCTGTGCTGTAGAAAATTTGCCACACATCTGATATACAACATTTTCAGTGGTTGCATTCAAAAGACATTTTGCTATTGCCTTGAAATAAAATTTGCTTAGTCACGTATTACACTCATGTAAAATTCACTTAGTCATGTATTAATTTATGTTGGCCTGAAGCATGAATTTAGAGCTAGAAAAGTTTGGCAACTCTGGGGACTAGAAATGGGCTGGCTATTTCTTTGGCAGGACTCTCCTGCTGAAGGAGGACCAGCAAGCTGAACAGAAGTATCTTACTGCTAGATGTGGTCTCTGAGGGGCAGTATGGACTGTCCTCACTCAATGCAAAGCTAGAATTGTTTCACACCCATGTGGAACTTCTAGGAAGTTTGATGGAAAATTTTTATTGCCAGGTTGGGACCAGGAAATGGTAAGTGGGAATAGGCTGTAAAATGTGCTGCCATGAAAATTACTTTAGGTTTAAAATTGCTTCTGTTAGCATAGGGGTAGCTATGAAACTTTACAGAAACTTCTTTCCTTTGAAGTACTTGTTTTTCAGTGATGCAAATTTATTAGATTTAGTTAAGTCAAATAATTACATAATTTTTTTTACTAATTAACTGTCACAATCCATATGCTTGTTTTTCAGTAAACCTGACATGTCTCGCTTGAGGCTGGCTGCAGGGAATGCTATTGTGAAGTTGGCACAAGAACCTTGTTACCACGAAATCATCACCTTAGAACAATACCAGCTGTGTGCACTAGCCATAAATGTAAGGAAATGTGGAGTTGTGGGTTATCAGCAGATGTATGAGTTGTTGTATAGTTGTTTGAGCTATATGTTATGTATATTTCTGCAAATCTGGTTTCATGCAAAATACTCAGCCTTGCCATGAAATTATTTCTCCATTTCATAATTCTGAAAACCCATTGTGGATGAGAATTAGATCTGTAGTACTGGGCTGTCCATTGGGCAAGTACTGACTTAGAGTAGTCAAATGTTAGAATACTGATAAACTAAGATATGCAGTATGTATTTAAGTAATACACCAGCTGCATTATAACATTACTAGAAGTTAAATTGAGATGATGTAAAGTATATTGAACTGTGGTGAAAACAATGACCTTGGTTTCTCAATCCTTGGGTAGAATATATTTGGAAGGCAGAGGTCTGGAAAAATAATTAGCATCCTTTAAATATTAGAAGAAATAGGGAGATACTCCTTGGCAGATACTGTAATTTCATCGTTAACCACTGCCTGCGAGCCTATAGTAAGTAGAAATGTAGGGACCCTCTCTGTTTCTGGCTTGTAGGCATAGCAAATTGTACAGAAATTGATTCATACCCCAAGAGTAAGGGACTTCTGTTGGTGTTATTTGTGTAGCTGCTGGTATTCTCCTGGCTTTCCAGAAGTCAAGAAATCCTCTGCAAGGAATCCTGTCCAGAAGCAGCAATAATGATATGCCATTTTAGATCTTAATTCCTGTGTCCAGCTAAAGCTTTAAAAGCTGGAACCCATTTTAAATGTCAGAAGACTTTAAATTGGCATATAATGTTAGAAAATATGGAGTATGGCTCCTATGTTGATATTACTTACTTTCATACAGAGTATCTTTTTTAGTTTCTAAAGTTGCTTGGAGTTGGTTACTGTTGGGCTAGAAAAATCATTCCTTTACCAGAGTGAGACAGTCCCTATTAGACTTGTATGTTGTTTTAACTTTGTTTATGTGCATTTTAAGCTTCTGTGTTCCTATGAAAAAGAGCCCAGTTCCCAAATGCTTTGGAAAAACAAGGGGAATGGAGCAAAGCTTTAAACTACTTAAGCAGATGAAATCCAGCAAAACTACAGCAGGAATTCAGTGGTAATAACTGAAAGTCTTTACACCCAAAGCAAAGTCTGATACTTTTCAGCTTTTCTATTTCAAAACTGAACAGAAATGTTAGTCTTGTCTCAAAATGAGTTATAAAGATTTTTATAGTTCAGAACAAAATTAGGTGAGACAGAAATAGGCACTCAGTGTAATGACGAATAAGTTCTGTTTCTGCTCCGGAAAGGATACTCAAGCTGGATAATGTCATGCCAGACTAGCCTTGCCAATGTAGTGTTTGCATGTTCTGTTTTTTTGTGAACCCAGTGATCAAAATCTGTTCTTTCCTTCAGTCATTTCCCTCCTGTGGCAAATCTTTATTGCAAATGTTAACCTTGTAGCTCCTATTAGATTTTTGCTTCATTGTTTTGCTATTCTTTTCAGTATGTTAAAGTGCAGGTCCTTTGCCCTCCTCCATCTCTCACTTCTATCATTTACTTTCCAGCTATAACAGTCTTAACTGTTTGTGGATATTCTAACAGATGTGTTGTCACCATTTTGTGTCTAATGCTTACCTTCCCTGAATTTTCAAAAGGGAATTTTGAGAGATAAAATTCAAAATTAGAACATAGGGTTCTCAACATTTATAAACCAGTTAGTATCACATTTTATTGTAGCATTACATCATACTTTGGACTGGAATGAACCTATAAAGATCATCCCATTAAACTCCTTTGCTGTGGTCAGGTACACGTTCCACTAGAACAGGTTGCTCAAAGCCTTATCCAGCCTGGCTCTGAACATCTCCAATGATGGGGTGCCCACACGTTTTCTGGGCAGCCTGTTCCAGTGTCCCACCACCCTCACCGTAAAAAATCTTTTCCATATGTTCAATCTAAACCTCACCTCTTTCAGTTTAAAACCATTGCTCCAGAGCAGGACACAGCACTGCAGAGGGGGGTCCCGTGAGACCAGAGTAGATGTTGAGAATTCGCTTTCTGACCCTGCTGGCCACTCTCCTTCTGATGGAGCCCAGGTCGTGGTAGGCTTTCTGGCCTGTGAGCTCATCTCCAGTTTTTCATCCACAAGTGACCCCAGTCCTCTGCAGGGCTGCTCTCAATACCTTCATCCCTTAGCTTGTATGGATACTGAGGATTGCCTGGAGCCAGGTACAGGACCTTGCACTTGGAACTCTTGAACCTCCTGATGTTCCCCTGGGCCCATCCTTTCTTAAGCCTGTCAAGGTTCCTCAGGATGGCAGCCCTTCTCTCCAGTGTATCAACTGCACTACTTGGCTTGATGCTGTCCACAGGCTTGCTGAGGGATGTTCTCAGCCTTCCTATCTGTGTAATTAACAAAGATGAACAATGCCTGTCCCAGTATTCCCCCCTGAGCGCACCAGTTGTTACTGATCTCCATTTGGACATTGATTTTTTTTTTGGACTGCAATCCTTTGGACATCCAGCCAATTTCTTATCAGTTGAGTAGTCCGTCTCTGAAACCCATATTGCTCCAATTTAGAGACAACAATGTTGCCTATAAATGTGTCAAAGCCCTTATAGAAATCCAGATGGGTGACATCAACTGCTCATCCCTTATCCATTTGCACATTCACTTCATTGTAAAAGGTTAGACCAGTCAGGCATGATTTGTCCTTTGTAAAGCCATGTTGGGTGTCTGTAATCCCCTCCCTCTCGTTATCCATATGCTTTGTCATTGCTTCCAGGAGGATCTATTCCTTTGTAATATCATTTCTGTCACTTTTCTTTCTTCATTTATTGATACTTCTTTGCCTTTCATGACTTTGTAAGTTGTTTCCCAGAATTTAAATCATAAGCTCTGTCAGGTCAGGAATTCTGCCTTTCATTTTCACTGCAGCTCCTAATGGATTTTGAATACTTACAAATAACTTTTCTAGATGTTTTTCAGGCCTTCTGCAATTTCCTCTCTCACTTTTTCAGTGGAGATGCTTGGATGCATAGCAGTTGTAATGGCTTTAATGATTTTTTCCACTTAAAAGGGGTACTGATTTTTTTTTTTGACATTTGGCCTGTGCACATATGCATACATACATGTTAATGCTTAGAGTGGTTAGTATTAGAATCCATTTCTTGATGGTAGATACTGAATACTCTGAAAGTTTTTTTATTATTAACACTTCCAAGTCTAGCCACAAATCAGGTGACATCAAGGCTAACTCTAGTTTTCTGTTATTTAATTCACAGTAAAGATTTTCTAAGTGGGCAGATCAGAAAACAGAATAAACAGCAGGAAAAATCATACTTTTTAAGGCCTGTGATGGCTGCACAGGTTCTGCTGAGGTTCTGTGCTGGCACTTTTTTTTTCCCTCTGATGCTGCTGTTTTGTAATGTGTAATGACTGGAGTACAGAACACATAATTAAATTTTGTCACTAATTGCCATGTGAAAGTGGCACTGGTAAACAGGGGCATTATTATGATGAAATGCATGTAGTTTTAGTAATTGTAAAATAAGTTGCATATGTGTTTGGCCAATCTTATAAGCTTACCAGCAGCTGACTTCTGTGATCTCCAGAACAAATTTTGATGTCAACAGCGCTTCATATTGAGAGGGAAAAGTAACTGAGGATAGTACTTCAGTGTTTAACAAGATTTAAGATCAGATTTAAGATCTGATAAGCTTTGCTGTTGAAAATACAATTTAATTGTATTTAGAATAAGTTTTGTAGTTTGCATAAGTTTCATTTGTTTAAAACCCAAAACTTTTTTAGTTTTCTTTGTTAACTCAGGTTGTTGTAATTGATGAATCAGAGCTATATCTGAGTGATACATGATGTTTTGCAAATGTGTATTTTTTAATGCTTTTTAAACGGTGAACTTCTGATGAATTGGCATTAAATTCAGAGGTGAGAATATATAAAATCGGATTAATTTATGGAGTTTGTGTATGCTGTTAAAAATAGCATACCTTGGTTAAGTTTTGTCTCCTTCTTCTTAGTGAGCTAGTGTAACTGAGTCAAATTTAAGGTTATTCTCAATATTAAAAGATAAAGAAATTATAGTCATTCCAGCTGGCCACACAATACCATCAATAGCAACCAACTGTACCTCCCTTGTCCTCTGAGACAAAGATGTTTCCCTGCTGAAATAGCAACTAGGCATCTGTCTCTTCTGAGCTTCCTAAAGGCTTTAGACTTGGGTGATGCTGGGGAGGGAAAAGAGGGCTCTATCCTAGCCTCCTGTGGGGGTGGATTTGCTGTAAGGAGGCAAGAGATAATGAGCAGATCTCATGGTTTGGGTTTGTGGGCTTGGGTTACTTCAGCTCTAGCTGCAGCACGTGTTTCAGGGTTTCAGTCCACAGAGGGGGAATATTGCTTGAAGCACAGAAGGGAGAAAATGGGGCATGACTGAAAAAAGTTTCTTCGCAATTTCATTTTTGGTGGAGGCAGAGGGTAGATTGTTTTATTTAATATGTGATCTCTTTAGATGCCCTTTGCCAGTTTAGCAGAGCCAGTGTTTCCAGTGGCTAGGTTTTGGCTCTGCACTTCCAGTAGACTGATAACTAGAAATCCTCTTCTATCCTTTCTGACTTCAAAACTGTCATTTAACTAAAATAGCTGCTTGCTCCTGTTAACATTTTTACTTTGTATTTGGAAATAAATCTTTCCTCCTGACCTTTTTTTTGGCAGGTTAAATGTGCCAAGCTATTTTGGTGACCTTGTTTACCTTAAGCTTTTCTCTATGTTTTCTTCAAAGTCTTTTCTACACATGTTTCTGTTAAGCTTCCTTGTCCTGTGTTGGGAAATGGTTTGTCATGTCTTCAATGCTATATGTTGGTTATTTTCATACAAAAAAAATTTAGGCTTCATGCCTTTTCTGGGACCATGTTGCTTAATAAGCTGTAGAACTACATTTGCTGCCTTCATATTGTTTTACTTTATGTTGTTTGGCAGCTGTTAAACACAGATAATTCTCTTCCATGGTCAGTTGTAGTGCATAGGTTTCCACAGTATAATGGAAATGCTTGGTACTCTCTTTGGTGTTTCACCTTATCTGTTGAATTTTATTCAGTTTTTAATATTAGTGTCTTGATGAAAATGTGTGAAATCGTAGCAGCAAAATTGACATGGTGGTGGTTACTGGTGGCTAAAATGTTTTTGTGCAGGTCTTTGACATTGGCTTTACAAAGCAAGTGACCCAACTGTGAACAATTTCAGTGACTCCATGCCTTAGTACTATGCGAAATTAGATCTTGAGTCCTGAGTCTGATATCTTCCTGCACAATTTTTGAACCTTAGCTCTTCTTCTGAGCTTAAAGGAAACTTCAGCTGATTAATTCAATTAAATTGCTCTGACTTGGTATTTAAAAAAATTCTTGCAGTTCCTATGTTTCAGTGGCTTCAAGGTCTAATTTGTTTTAGCATATTTACCTGAGCTTCCATGCTTTATTTTACGGTTTATATTGCTTTAAGAAAATCTTTTTTGGTTTTGCTTTTTTTTTTAATAGGATGAATGTTACCAAGTGAGACAAATATTTGCTCAGAAACTTCACAAAGGCCTTTCTAGACTACGGCTGCCGCTAGAATATATGGCTATTTGTGCACTGTGTGCAAAAGATCCCGTGAAAGAGAGAAGAGCTCATGCTAGGCAGTGCCTTGTGAAGAACATAAATGTCAGAAGGGAATATCTGAAGCAACATGCAGCAGTTAGTGGTAAGAGAATTGAAGTCACTTTTTGCTACAAGGGGTGTAGTTCAAATATAAATGTGAGTAGACTGAAAACATTGATAGTTGTCTGTTTTTATACACAGAATGACTGTAAATTTGATTTGGAGGTATCTAATGAAAACTGAGTTTTCAGGTTTTCTTTTGTCCAGATTTTATTTTGATTTTTTTTTTTTTAACAGGCACTGCTGAGGTCTTGGAGTTCTGTTAAAAACTGTGCAAATGCTTATGCCTAAATATATTGGAAGTGAAGTAATTTTCCAAGGCAATTATGTGTACTATTTGAACGTAATAATGTTAATAATGTTCTAAGTGAAGTGACAATGATTAATTTTACTTTAGCAATTACTAATAAGTAACTTTAATACATAAATGCTGTACTAAATAGACTGTCCTTGCACTGCTGTATTGAGTAGCATCTTGTGTTATTCCTGCAAAGGGCTATATTTGTTGGCACTTCAGGATGAGTTGATGCAATTCTTTCTTCTCAGTGCCAGTGGTTGATCATGAGAATGCTTTGGAAGTTATTATGGACTCATGTCAGCTATTTTTCTTTTATTAAGTCAGTCCTTTTGACTTAAAGCTACAGACATACACTGTTACAATGCTGGTACAGGGTCATAGGAAAAAGGAGACCTTTATGAAGAGCTGTAGCATTTTTGAATGAGAGGTTTTGAAAGATTTATTTCTTTGAAAGATTACTGATGGTTTGACTTTTGTGAAATGAAGGAGATTTTTTCATCCTTTTAGCCTAAACCAGACCTGTTTTGTGAATCTGATCTCAGAGATGCTGTCAGATAACTGACTTCCTTCTGTGTTTATGAATCACTTTATATTAGTTATGTCAGTCAGTCTTTCTCAGCCCCGTTAGACTCTGATCAGAGAATTAGTCTACAGACAAATCCTTAATGTATCATTAATTTAAGAAAAAAGTGGTACTTTTCTCCCACTTAGTAACATGTAAAAAAGAAAAAATAAGTTGAACAAACACCTCTAAGTAATTTTAAGACTATCCCTCTTGAAATTTGAAATCTCTTTTTAATTGTGTAGACAGAAAGCATAAGAATTATCATGTGTTTGAAACAGATGCTGCAAAGTAACTGTCAAAAATCTGTGGAAGAAATTAAGAGGAACCTAGGTGTGTGTGATTTTCTTTATCCAGTAGGACCTCAAAGTGCACCTGATAAATTATTTTCTTGCTGAAATAATTGTGTGATGGCTTTGATTTGACATATACTATAACACATGGGGAGTCTGGATTAAATATAGATTGCAGGATTTTTTGAGGATGACAATCTTAACTTCGTGCCCTTCAGATTTACCAGTCTGAGCTTTCAGCAAATAAAATATCTTGAACTGTTTGTATCCTAAAATATCCATATTGCAGCACTTCAGCCAAAGCTCATTTCTGGATATAACACAATATTTAAATGTGTGTCTCCCTCTGCCACTCTCTGTGCTGACCATGCAGTAACTCAGGGTGGTAATGATGGTAGTACCTCCTTTGGAAATCTGTATCTTTGCATATTCCAGCTATTTGTCTGAATCTATAAATGTGTGGTTTTGTGGTATGTTTTGTCTCAAAAACTTCATACAGGTGAGGAGGATAGCTGTTGGATATTTTGGAGGGATTTCAGCTTTTATTGAAAATATGGTAAATTTCTGTTTACCCTACCTGAGGAAAACTTTCTAAGGACTGGTACCAGACAGTAAAACACCTCTTTCTTCCACACTGGCCTTTTATAGGCCGTCAGGAATTATTCTCAGCCCTCTTAAATTCTCTAAATTCTATTCAGAGTGCAAGCCACTCAAGAAGAGACTTACTTTGATTGTGTATCTTTTACTGGTTTCATCTGAGTAGAGACGTGTCTTGCATTGGATTTTTTATGTTCTCGTGATGGGCTTTTACTTGAAAGTCAGTAAGCAGAAAAATTACAAGAGTAAAGATTAGTTTTTTTAAACTAGTGTTCTTCCTAAAAGCTCATGAAGGACTCTTGTGAAGGGTTTTGGCACATGTAATTTTACGTGCTGGTAGGAAAGCCACCCTACCTTTCAGGTAGGGTCTTCTTTCATTAGATAAAAGTTATATTTTATTTTCCCTAATGTTTTTTGTCATGACAGGGTTAAATATAATATGTATCAATACTTTTTCTTTCCCTGTTTGTTCTGGAACTAGTTCATTTTATTTTCCAGACCCAGTTGGAATTATTATTATAGTTATATGAGAAATTTTCTGAGGCAGGAAGTTACTGAAAAACTGAGTTTATGAGCTCTTGATTGGCATTCTATTGAAGTTGCTAATTAGTACAAATAATTGTGGTTTGGTTTGTCTGGGGTGTATCTAAATCAAGCCAATTTTGCTAGTGTTCTGAAGTTTTAATTCTATTCTTTTCCTTCCCTGCTATCTTTAATTTTTGTTTAGTAATGTGAAGAGCTGCTGACTAAAATGCAGGACAGTGCTTGAAAAGAAAAAGGATGTTTTTAAAGTTAATAGTGCAGTGTCAATTGAAACACACTAAAAACTGCTTTGCAAAGTATACTGAATTTCAATTACATAAATATGGCTTGAAATAGAGGGACATTAGGTGATTTTATAAATTATATATTTTTTCTGTAGACTGCGCATTACCCCTATTTATACATATCTCTAAGAAAGGTACAGGTTAAGACTTGATGTATGCATGGCAATTGCTTTGTTAGTTTTGTAAAATCTGCAATAATGGTGTATTTTGTTTGATGTGCACAATATTTGTCAAGCACGTGTCATAAGAATACATATATTGGAGGTAAAACTGTTAGTGTTCTTATGTATTTTTAAATGGTTTCCAAATAATATTAGTGTGTAGAATGATTTACAGATGTTTGGACTTATTCATAACTGAATATGGTATAGGCAAAAGTTTACTGAAGAAAGATTTTTCCAGACTTGGTCATGCACTTACTATCACAAAATGTGACTTTCCAAAAGCGGAGCTGGGGATTTCCCTCTTCCCTTCACATGTACATTCAAGTACATGTATTGCATTTGCCACAAGCACTAAAGATCAGATGCTTGTGCCATAGCACTATACATGGAATACCAGGATGCCTTCTTTTGACCATTGTCTTGCCTGTTGCACAGGGTGCAGGTTTAGTAACTTTGGTGTGCTGTGTGTCCTCCCACTTCACTCAGGCAACAGGCTAAAGTCAGTCAGTGATGTTTGGTGAAAAATGGGTGGTTTTTTACTTTTGGTGTACAACTTGTCCATCTGTTGCCCATGCCCCTGTGGGAGACGATCTCTGAGGTGCTAGAGTTCATGCTGCATGGTGTTGGTTGGGTCAGGGGCTTTGTTACCCTACAGAAAGTGTATTTTGTGATCATAACTCTGAGAAGGCCATTGGCAGCGACCCTTCCTTTGTGAATCCCCAAGGGAGATAGGCCTTTGGACTGTCATGATGGAGGAAAGACTTTCTTGCTGTCCTGCTTAGGATTCCCAAAGTCTCAGAGAATGCTATAAAATATTTTGAGAGCTTTGAATGTCACAGTAGAGTTGGGTTGCTCTGTTTAGGTGGGATTGAGCCTTTCAAACTCAGTGCACTACTACTTTGTTACAGCTTTCATGTGACCTCCCACTCCTCTGGAAACAGATATTGTGGCAATTTGACTGTGAAATCCCTGCAGAAAACCTTTATTCTCTTGAAGCAAGGCTGCACACTGCAATGCCCAAAGAAGTAATAGCAGCTTATCCTGTAGTTGTGCAGGTCTCACATCTTGCAGTCAACATGGATTTTGTGATCTATCCTTATGTCTGCTTGTCAAAATTCTTCAGAATACAGGCTTTGAACTGAGGAAAGGATTGGGAGTAGGAGGTAACTGGAGCTGTATCTCAAGGTAGCTAGAAAACAAGCAGCCCTGAGTGAGAGATACTTGAAATCTTGATTGTTGCACACATGAAGCATGTGGACAGCAGCCATGAAATGAAACATCATAGAGAAATTATAGGCCCACATGTGTTTATACCTTAATGCATACTGACCTCAAGATTTGCCCTCTCCTCTTTGGTTGAAAAGCATACTTCTTGGTATGTAGTTTTTTTATGCATCTTTCTTCTGCTTTTCAGAGAAACTGTTGTCACTTCTACCAGAGTATGTTGTTCCTTATACTATCCATCTTCTAGCTCATGACCCAGATTATGTCAAAGTCCAGGACATTGAACAACTCAAGGACATTAAAGAGTAAGACCACTTTTTATAGTGTTATTTCTAACTTTGTTCTAAGTGGAATTTTAATTCATTGTTGTACTCTGTTACACAGTCCAGCGTAATGATGGCAGTTACTTCTGTAAATATTGAGAGAAATAGTATAGGTGCTTTTTTAGCACTCTGTGTTATTTTATAGAGGAACCGTTCACCTTCCATCTTCATTTCATTTTTCCAAAAGAACTGTTTTCTCAGAGTTAGACTGGTTCAAATGCATAATACTAGTAAAAGCTGGACTTCATCAGGTTCTCAAATGTGTTTTTTGAGGGAATTTCTTTTGTACTTTGGTTCATGCTGGATACTGTATTTCTCCTGTAGGTGCCTGTGGTTCATACTGGAAATATTGATGGCTAAAAATGAAAACAACAGTCATGCCTTTATCAGAAAAATGGTAGAAAATATCAAACAGACCAAGGATGCTCAAGGACCTGATGATCAAAAAATGAATGAAGTAGGTGATACTTTTTGATTGAAAATTGCATTTAATTCTGGCCTGCTAATGTGAAAGAGTTGCTTTTTGTTTATACACCAACTTCAAAATGTCTTTCATAGAATTGTACGTATGAAAAGATATTTACTGTAATGATTATATTTGTTTTAGTTTAGATAGCAGTTATTTTCCTGTGCTTCAGTAACTCTTGCAGATTTGCAAGGGAGTCGTAATAGTTTTCAGTTCTGTTTCTATCTCAGTAAGGTTACTAAACACTAACTTTAAATAGATACAAGCTATAAAATTTACTATTTAAATCATCCACTAAAGTGCTTTTTAGTATTTCATTTCTAAAGTGCAAGAGTAAACTTAATAGAGGAAGAAAAATACATTAGAAATCTCTGGTATTGTGTAGTGCATGTATCAAACCTTTTTTTTTTTTTCTTTTGTGGTTTTAGCATCATGTATGTCCAGATTTGTCACTTTTCTGCTTTTCCCACATGTTTGTTTTGGATGGTGGGTGGGTGGGATGTGTGTGCTCGTTTGATTAATTTTGTCTTAGAAACTATGGCAAGCATTACTTTTAAGTGTAGGAAGACAATGAAAACCATCAGTCTTCAACTGTTAGACTCACAATGCTTTTGCTTTTACCATCTGTATTTCAGTATCCTGAGAGACACTGTTTAAGATGCAGGCTAGTGTTAAATATTTAAGATGATTGCTTGTGAACTGTGATTTCTTGTGGTCCTGTGCATGAAAGATACACTGTCTTTTGTCAAGATTTTCCATAAACTGGTTTTTAAATTTTATTTTTTACAGAAACTATATACAGTCTGTGATGTAGCAATGAATATCATTATGTCAAAGAGTACAACATACAGTTTGGAATCCCCTAAAGACCCTGTACTTCCAGCCAGATATTTTACTCAACCTGACAAGGTATACTTTGGCATTTAATTTTTCTTGAGATAGGTCTGTTTAAATATTTGCTAGTTGTAATTCACAGTTGTTTTTCTTAAATATTTCTTGTAACTTCAGACTTCTCCCTCTTACATTGTAGTTGAAAATGTATGGATGTATGTTTTCATAAAAAGCATATATGATGTAAATTAAATCTTTCAGTGCAGTCTCCAGAATGTTTATCTCCCATTCACTGATTATTGCTGTAATTGCCCCCATCCCCTTTTTTTACAGAATTTCAGTAACACCAAAAATTATCTTCCTCCGGAAATGAAGTCTTTTTTCACCCCTGGAAAGGTAGGTATGGTACGGGGGGGTTGAGGTTTGGTGCTGTGGTTGTGTTCTGGTTTGTCTTTGTTTTTGGAGTAACAGTTTTGTTTGCTTTCTTTGTGGGTTTTTTGGGTTGTTTTGTTTTTTGAAGAAAATTAGCATGTAATAATTAATCACTATGTTTAAGAGAACCGATTGTTTCTAGGTATAGAGAAAGAGATAGGTAAAAAGAAAACTGCTGCTGTCTGTACTAGATGGTGGCAACAATAGGCAAAGCCTGTTGCCTTTAGAAGGAGAGGATCCAAAACCACTCCAATATAACCCATAATTTTGTCAAGTTGACAAAATGGTTAACCTTTTTAGACTGCAGAAGACTACAGTGTTGCATACAAAGTGGCAGCTATGGAAAACTCTAACAGAAATAATTTTAAAAATCACATCATTATTCTTTGGGAAAGCTGAATACTATTTTACAATACCTTACAAGATAACTGACTGTTCTGTAGTTTTGTCATTTGTTCCCTCAGAATATGCATTCTATTGAATGGCAGTGTTCTTTCTTCAGTAAAACTAAACCCAGGTACTCTTTAGGATAAAATAAATATCTGGTAAAGGAAGTGACAAACTGTGGTTTTCATCTGGATTAATGCATCCTGTTCTAGATGACACAGAACATTAATTTGTTACCTTGTGAAAGAAAGAAATCTTCATTACCCTTAACTTTGCTAATGAAGCATTAGCTGTCAGATAGTAACTTAATAATAAAGGAGGAGTGCAAGCTAGGAAAAGAAGCAGATTTCTCTTTGAGAAATTGGAAGTCAACATTTATGGATTGGAATAGATCATCATTGAAATTCTTTTGAATCCTAAGTTAACTTTTATATTATTTTAAATTTCTAGTGCTGAGTACTCTAGTTCTTCCTGTGTTGTTTTGACACTTTGTAACAAACAGGAGAGGTGTATTTGACCACAAAAATTTTCAATTTCTTCACTATCATGAGAGGAGCATGAAATGAAAGTTGGTCTGGGTAGTCTTATTTTTGCGAGTGGAAGACTGGCTTGGGTGAATGTTAGTGGAGTAGATATAAGAAGATAACACTGGGGGCAGGAAGGCTTTGAGTGTAGATTCCGTGAAAAGGAGGAGCCTTTGTGCAGGCCTTCTTAGTCCCTCCTCAGCAGGAAGTCCAGTTTGGTGTGAATTTGAAAATCTCTTTGCTTTTGAACTCTTTCAGCATACACTGATTAACATTTAGTTCTAAGCTAATAGAAGTAAATTGTTAAACTGGATTAAGTTCTCCAAGGTTTATTTATTTTTGGAAAGCATATGCTATTTTTTTTTTTTTTGTGCTCAGTGCAGAATGAATCTTTCTAAGTGTAAAATTCCCTCTGGCTATAAAAGTATAACCAGAACTTCCATGGTGTGTAGCTCTGAAAAAAGAAACACCCAAGGCTGATATGATATGCATGTTGAACTTTTTGTAGCTGTCACTAACTGCAGACATAGTTAGAATCTAATATTGAAGGAGAAGATGGATAATGAGAGATGCAGGGAATGGTCTTTAACTCAAAATTTTTGTACATGGGTGTTTGGCATGCTCTTTAGGAATAATTGAACTCTTTCAGCTCTCTCAAAAGTTAGTATGAGCTGGAGGCGTTTGGCAGGTCTGAAAGATAATCCAGTTAAATTAATAACCTGAAGCTCACCAGTGTCTGGAAATTGTAGCACTTAATAAAAGCCTAACATTTTAAATCTGTGCAAGAAATATCAGAATTTTCTCCACGGTACTTGGCTTTTGAGATTCCATTTATTCCCAGTTGAAACTAACGTGGTTGCCAGTAATGTCTCCTTTGCTGCAAGGGCCGTTGTGCTGCTATTTCTGCTTCGCTGGGCCAGGTGCTTTTCTGATGCAGATGGGGGAGCTGGTTCAGGTAGATAAATCAGCAGAAAGCAAATGGCACACAAAGTGACGCAGTGCCTGACTGCATGGTCCGGTGAGCATGCAGCACTGCCAGTGAGAAGAGGACAGAATCTAAGGCTAGAGAGAAGAATACCAGCTTTGGTGGCAGCTACTTATTTGATTGCAGCTCCCTCAGCTTCCTTCTGGTGTCTGTTGTAGCCTTCAGACGAAAATGTTTATCACTTTGTGTTAAAATTAACATAATGATTGTGAAATCTGTGACTATTTTAAGCATAGTACATGTTAACAATATCTGAACGTGTAGCTTAAAATAAAGGAAATATATTTTTGGTTTCAGCCCAAAGCAGCCAATGTTCTTGGAGCAGTTAATAAGCCTCTTTCGTCAGCAGGCAAGCAGTCTCAATCCAAATCTTCACGAATGGAAACAGTAAGCAATGCCAGCAGCAGTTCAAATCCAAGCTCTCCGGGAAGGATCAAAGGGAGGTTGGTAGACAACAAAGGATCTTTGATATTTCAAATATTCGTAATGGAAACTTTGAATACTTCTATAATGTTTTCTAAGTAAAAGACAGAATTCTTTTATCTTACATTGAAGTAAAGTTACAGAACCACATTGGTTTAACTGAAACCATGAATATGGCCTTCTAACTCCAGAAATAAATTTTCTTAAAAAAAACCCAAAACAACAAAGACCAACCAAACAAAAACCCACCAAAAAACAAACAAGAACAAAAAATAACAAACCCCCAAAAACAAAACAACAAAAAACCCCAAACCCCAGAATCAAGTTGCATCCAGAATTGGCTGAAGGAGAAAAGGAAAGCCTCATATGATTTAATTTTTTTGAGGGCAGGGTTGGGATTTTTTGGGGTGTGTTTTAGGTAGATAACTATATCCCCCCCACACGTACATGGGGGGGTGTGGGTGGGTGGGTGGGTGTGTGTGTGTACACACAGCTGCAGTCCCTGGGAACCTGGCTGTAATGCTACAAACACATCCCACCCAGGGAGAACTGGTAGACCATTGTAGTGGTCCTGCATGACTTCCTTGAGTTCTGCACTTTGCTGGACTTTGCAGACAAATATTTTTGGATTTTAGGTTAGTTTTGTGATGGAGAGCTGCACTGTAATGCTATATAAGTAATCTTCCATTTATCTATCTTTAAAATTATAGCTTACTTTGTGTCAGTTTTGTAGGTTATTCATCAGTTTATGTATCTTATGTTCATTTTTTTTCTTTTAACTGAAAATCATATTGTCACTTTTTTTTTTTTTTTTTTGTGGACAGTGAAAGATTGTATAGCCTCCACTATTTGTATTCTTTCTACTGGTTCACATTCTTTCAAGGCTTAGGAAATGTTATATTTGAATTTAAGACTTCTCATTTGGTACTTCTGTGACTATTCAGTATATAATATTAATTTTAAATGTAGTACAGTGTTTTACAAGAAATATTTCTCCACCGGAAAGTCTGCAGAAAGGCTTATTTCTTAAAATTCATGCAGGTTCACATGCTGCACTGCATTACTGGCTACTGGCACGTTCTAGGACTCCAGATTCTTCTCTGTATCCAGCAAAACAAATCTGAGATCAAATTTTAAAAAATGCTGCACTCACAGCCTAACATGTTCTGTCATCTTCATGATCTCTCCAGTTCACTTAAGTTTAAGGGATTAGTATTTTGGGTGGAGATGCCAAAGACAAAAAAAAGGGATGGGAAGGATTCAGGATGCACGATATTTCCAGTTTAGTCTGTCTGAATATGTACAGGCAGATTTTTATCTTTTGAGAGGATGTATAAAACTTAAGCTTCCCATTACATCCCAGTTAATAGAGATTGTACATCTCTAGGAGTGTGAGAACATCTTTCACTCACTATGCAGTGCCCAGGCCAGGGAGTTGAGTTTGTGTGTTGGAATACCACTTTTCATTTCCACACATAGCGTGTTTCTTTTCACTAATAAAAGTGCACTGGTTTTAAAGAATCTTGCTGCTGCAGATGAAATTAAATGACTTGTGTATTGGCTTTTGTGCATTACCTTTTATCTGTGGGTCTCAGAGTTTTACATATGCAGGAGGCATTATTGTCCACGCTTACATTCGTAGAAACTGAAATAAAAATGAAATTGCTGCTGCAAAAAGCAGAGGGAAATTTGAATTGCTGTTTTATTGCCTAAACCTCACCATAGGAAGATGTGTATTCTTTGGCTGGTCTGTCTGTGGGAATCTTTCATGGCTATAGGAAAGTGTAGGCAATTGTATGCAAACACAGGTTTACTCTTGCAACTCACACTTCTTTTTAAAAAGGCTGCTTATCTTTCCCAGTGAAAAAAGAAAATTGAACGTGGTTTTGATCCAAACATTTGTCTTGAGACTTAGGTGATGTGGCTTGTGATACTTGATATCTCTAGTACCCACAGTGAAAAGTTACTTCTGCCAAATTGTTCTTGGCTTATTAATAGATTTTTTTAATGAAAATTGTTGTCCTTAGTATTTTTTTAAATGATTGCCCAATGTATAATAATAATGAGGGAAATATATGTTTATTCATCCTAGACTTGACAGTACTGAAATGGACCACAGTGAAAATGAAGAATTCACACTGGCTTCACCCTTACCAGGAAAGAAAACTGACAAAAGGGACGACTCTGATATTGTAAGGGTGAGCTGTTAAAAATTCATGTGATGATATTTGAGATCATTCAAAAAAATATGTTGAAACATGAAACTGAGCTGATATTTTAAACTACTAGAAAATATGTTTAGAGTTGGATATGAAAATACAATGAAGAAAAGCTTCTGTTTCTTATAGAATCATATAGGTTGCAAAAGACCTCTAAAGGTCATCAAGTCCAGCCATTAACTTGGAAGAGTGACGTCCACCACAAAACCATGTCCCTGAGGTTACAGAGGCTTTGGAGAATGGTAGTATCCCTACTGATTCTTACCAATGGATATATATATATATTTGTAGTTTAGTAATAAGAAACGTTCCTAATGAGGATGTAAAACATCTCACTCAAATGTAGTGCTTTAATATGTAAAAGAAGTTGCAAGCAGGCAAAATATTACCTTAACTATTTATACCTGTATCAGAATACAGAAAAATAAACCACAGAAGAAAATTATAATTGTATTGTAATTCTAAAAACAGATCAAATAAAATAATAATTTCCCTTACCACTAGTAAGTTTCACTTCTTTGTACCTTAGTAGCAGTTGACAGTCTGTAAATTTGGTAGTATTTGGGATATGCATGAGAAAGTAATAAGATCAGATTTGCTAGAATTGGATTTTCTAGGCTGCATTAAAGATGTCCTGTGTCTGATGTCACTACTGCTTTATTTCTTTTTACTGTCTCTGACATTTCTCTTTTCTCTCATTATGTCATTTTGGTGCATTTTTCTAGGTTGCTTGGGACATAAGCCTACTGTCTAGTAAAAATTCCTGAACTTTTGCTTGTATCAAAATATAAATAACTATCTTATACTGTGGGAAAAGCAAACCAGTTTATAACTAAATAAGAAAAATATGGAATTTCTGGTCAAAAAAAAAACCCCAAAACACTTCTGTAAACCCTGAAGTCTGAGAGTCCAGACAGCTCCTGGCATGCAGCTCATATTTCGAAGCATTAGTTTGAACTGGTAACTACTGAGAAAGCTCAGTGATAAAGCAAATACAAGTCAGTGTCTTGAGTATTTTGAGAGCATCATTCCACTTCAAATCTGTGAGTTGCTCAAGATCTTGGATTCAGAACTCACTTTTGGTTTTTTGGAGATGGGGAGCAGATTACAACAAGCATTAACTGAGAAGCAGGATTTTAATTGGGTAGCGGAAGGTCCATGTTCTAAAGGTATCGCTCTTCACGATATTTGTCTAGATTAACACCTTAGATTAATGGATTAGCACCTTAATTCTAAGGTTGTGGGACACTGTTTAGCCCCAGGGAGAAACTTTACTTTGAAAATTGGCAGCAGTTACTTACTGGCTAAAAGGAGTTGCAGTGACAGATGTGCATCTGCAAAAGCAAATAAAGTGGGGAATAACAAGAATGTCACTGAAGACATGAACTGACAGGAGATGTCAACATTGTTCAAACATTTTTCTTATTTTCTTCTTGGGTAATTTTTTGTCCTTCAATTTCTTTTCCTTTTTACCCTCATATTCTTCCTAGATTTTCTTTCTGCTTTTCTTGAAAAAGGTTTTTGGAGACATGAATGAGTATGTAAGCTGACCTGTATCTTATGTCACAAGGCAGATGTACAGGGGAAAAAAATACCTTCATTCAGGTTTTAAATGATGTATCTCTGATTATGTAGATGAAATTTCAACATGGCAAATAGTATTAAATGCGTTGAAATACAGTAGTGTTACTGTGAAACAAACATTGGTATGAAACAGAAATAGTGTAAATATTTGGACTTTTGGATAATTTCATTTTGTGAAATGAAAGAGTCACCCATGAAATGGTGGATGGGTAATATTTTATGCTTTTATTTTTCTGAGGGTTGGTTGGGGTGGTATTGCCCTAGTAAATCTTATGCACTTATGCATATCTTATGCACTTGTGAAATCCTATGCACTCTCTAGTTCTCTACATGCTCTAGTTCTCTCTTTAGAGAACTAGAGCATGTAGAGAAAAGGAACAGTTTCTATGAATGTTTTCAAACCTTATGAGTCAGAAGGGGTTCTACCTTTGTTGATATGTTAGAGGGAAGGGCTGCCATCCAGAGGAACCTTGACAGGCTTGAGGATTGGGCCCAGGGCAACATCAGGAGGTTCAAGAGCTCCAAATGCAAGGTCCTGCACCTGGCTTCAGGCAATCCTCAGTGTCCATACAGGCTGAGGGATGAAGGGATTGAGAGCAGCCCTGCAGAGAAGGACTCTCAGGGTCACTCGTGTATGAGAAACGGGACATGAGCCAGCCACATGTGCTCACAGCCCAGAAAGCCAACTGTGTCCTGGGCTGATCAAAAGGAGATTGGCCAGTGGGGCAAGGAGGGGATTCTTGATGTTTCTTGGGACCCTCATCTGGAGTGCTGTGTCCAGCTCTAGGTCCCCATTAGAAGACAGACATGGAGCTGTTAGAGCAGATCCAGAGAAATGTCACAAGAATGATCAGAGGGCTGGAACACCTCTGCGAAGAGGAAAGGTTGGGCAAGTTGGGTTTGTTTAGCTTGAAGCAGAGAAGGCTCTGGGAAGACCTTATTGTGGCCTTCCAATATGACAGGGACATGTAAGAAAGATGGAGAAAGACTTTTGACTTGTCCTGTAGTAATGGGACAAGGGGCAGCAGTCTTAAACTGAAAGAGGTGAGGTTTAGATTGGACGTAAGAAAGGGATTGTTTACCGTGAGGGTGGTGGGACACTGGAACAGGTTGCCCAGATGGGTTGTGGATGCCCTATCACTGGAGATGTTCAGAGCCAGGTTGGATGGGGCTTTGAGCAACCTGCTCTTGTGAAAGGTGTCCCTGCCCATGGTAGGATGGTTGAGATGGCAGGTTGGAATGAGGTGATCTTCAGAGGTCTCTTCTGACCCAAACTGTTTGTTTTAAGGCTTGGGTGCGTTGTTTTGCTGCTCAGAGCAAATGTTGGTACAGCTCTGACAATAAGTGACTTGGCAGCTACCACTAATTCCTGTGCTTCTTTCGATGGTTGTAAAGTCAGGTTGGCCACTGTCTTCTGTATTAGTGCCTTGCCAGTGCCAGCACAGGAGCCAGGCATTAGCACCCTGCAGCTCACAAGAGGTGAAGGCACAAGTTGACAATTCTGATCTTCTCTGTCTTTATCTTTTCCTGTTAGATAGAAATGCAGTTATGGGTGTTCTGTCCTACTGTGTTGGACACAGCAGAGGATACAAATGAGGAAGGCCTTACACACTTCAGGGCTTTAACTACTCACCTTTCAAATAATCTTTCCCCATTGTCTGGTATTTTATATGTAGGTGTGTGTTTATATTTTTGCAAATGTTTTTGAAATGGCTATGATAAACAATCTGAGACAACTTGTGTAATTTGAAGACTCTGTCTTGTTGGAGGAAGCTTCTACATGTGACTGTTTAATATGGTAGTTGAATTTTTTAATTTAATGGTGCAATCTTGCCTTTCCAGTCAGAGATGGAGAAGCCTCGAGGAAGGAAGAAAGCCACTATCACAGATTCAGAAGAAAAGCTAAGCATAGATGACTTGAATAAAGTGGGTCAAGAGCAGAAGCTTAGAGGTAGTCAACGGGGAAGGAAGAGACCTGCAGTTGTATCAGAAGCTGATGAAACACAATGGCAAGAGGAAAAAAGACTAAAAGAAGATGTGATAGAAAGTGAGGATGAACAGAACAGTCCACCAAAGAAAGGGAGAAGAGGACGCCCTACCAGAACAAATAATGGGGCCACACCAAAGGAAGAACCAGTGGCAAAGTCATCAAAAAGGAGCAAAAAAAAACAACCGCCAGCAGCTGCAGTGGAAGAGGAGGAGGAGGAGGAAGAAAGGCAAACTGAAAACATTGAACAAAAACCAAAAGGCAGGCAAAATAGGACATCAAAAAGAACACAGCAGAGGTAAGCCCATCTTCTTGTATGTTGAGTGTTTTTTATCTTTGGACATTAGTTATAATTTGATGCTTTGCAATTTGGGTCTTCCTCAAAACAGAGCAGAACCATCTGAAACTAGTACAGTTGAATCAGCACAGTCTACGCCACAGAAAAGACGAGGAAGGTCGTCACAAACACCACCAGCACAGCAAAAAAAAGTGTAAGTCTTCTAAATCTGTGTTTAGTGAAAATTAAATAATGCCTCTGTGCCCCCAAGCAAACCTTTACTGAAAATACTTCAGAATGCTGTAGTTGACAGTTAAGAAAATAAATTGCTATTGTTATTTCTAAAATGTTTTCCTTAGCTGCTTCTCCTAGGGCATCTCACAACAGAGCAGGAGGTTGTAAGTAATTTTAATGTGCTCGGGTAGCACATATGTAGCTTTGCTTTTTCAGGAGAAAAGTCAATAAAGCATACAAAGGCCTTGAATATAGGGCTTTATTAGGACTTAAAGGAGAGGAAAGTGGCCTTGTTTGTTTCAGATAGCGAGGAAGAATCAAATTGTTACTATGGTGACACAGAATTGTGGAGAATTAAGTTTATTCTGATTCTCCTTAAATTAATGTTCACTTTCTAATTTGTGGCCTTCTTACTATCCACTTAAATAATTTTCATGTGGAAAAGATGTGTTGTGATCATTGAAGGGTAGCAGCTTCTGAACATTCTGAAGTGCATTAAGTTCCCAAATGAAGGTAGACTTGTTGTTGGCTAGCTTCATTTTTTTTGTGCCTGCTGTAGGAAAATACAGGTATCTGTACTTTTCTGTACATGTATAGATAATATGTGTAAGCAGAGGAGCACAAGGTGCACCACTTGTATCAAACTGCAGCTCATGGAGAATCTTTACTTTTTTAAAACCTGATATAAATTTCTTGGGGCACTGCTTGGCGACATTTACTGTCTGACACTGTTGGATATCTCTGTTGTCTTTCTGGCTTCTGGGCTTAGCATCACATTGCTCTTCTCTGGCAGTGTAGTGTACTGACTTGCCTTAAACCAGGGATCTTCCCCTACAGGAGAACCTTGCCTGAACAAGCTTGTACCCTCATTTCAAATTCTGGGCTTACTCCGGATCACATGATCTGGCATATTGCATGCAATACATCCTGACCTTTCCAGTTTCCCTGCCTCAGGTCAGATTTGTGCTTCTCCTTTACTCTGTAACCAGAAACACAGGACCAACACTGGCTGGTTACTCCAGAAGTCACTACTACATGTGCAGTTGAACAAGAGTTGGAAACTGCTACTGCCATGCAGGGAAGACAAACCAACAAGCTATTGTTGAGTGATGTGCCATGTGGTGTTTGTCAAACATGCCTTTTACTAAATATTTAAATAACTTTGCTCTGTAAAGTTGGTATGTTTCTTTACTCCATTTTAAGCTGACAGTAAACTATATCACTATCCCCAATCAGTAACAAGCATAGCTCTCGTTCACATGTATGTACATTGTTCCTGTCTGCTGTCAGGGTTCAAAGTTGTTGGATCTATTGTAGATTTCTTTTAAAATATAAAAAGTGGGTTGTGTTTGTTTGTTTTATCAGACCACCCATATTTTGACTGTTCTTTTTCCAAATGTGCAAGAAAAAGGTGAAACAGTAGCCATTTCTCAGTCTTCAAAGTGCATTGTGTAGTCAAGCCTTTCTCACTCATCTACATCAGTTTTTGCTGAAGGAAGTTGATAGACTGAGCCAGCATTGTGTTCCGCAAGACAAATATATTTATACCAAATGCTTAAAGCTTTCTGTGCTCCTTGGGAGTGGATCTGGCATAAGAATTTGGGATTTTGTGTATGAGGTGATGATGTATCCTGTGGGTGGTAGTGCATAACCTATTTCTGATAGCAAATTGGGTTACCAATTAGCAGACAGGAACAGGCTTATTTTTGTGATATGTGAGAGGAAGAACCTAGTTTGTGAATAATTCTTCTGCTTCCTTTTCAATTCCATTGCTTCTACCAGTCTTGGAGGACTTGAGCTGGACTAATTTGTGTTAAGGGATGGCAAGTTGGTTGGCTTGGAAATACTATAATTGCTATGCAATTGAGATATTTTGTTTTGTCTGAATTTTACTGGCTCTCAGGATTGAAAATTCCTACCACTTTCACAATGTGATGGCATCAGAGTACGATTGTTTTGGATCTGTCCCCCACTGGAGATTGAAGTCTGTTGTGTGCCTGGAACTGAGTCTCTGGTTTTCATTTCAACCAAAATGTCACCACCTTTGGGTTCACCAAGACTGCACCTGCAGTAAATGGGATGATTCAATGATTTGATTCTGAATTGTGCTGCTGTAATGTGGGTGCAACTGTGGAGTTTTGGATACATTCGTAGTTGGCTTTTTTTTCAAGGCAAGGAGTGTTGGCTAATTTTCATTTTAAGCAAATGGGTGCTTTCTGCTTCTGGCACAAATCCCATAACCAACACAGACAGTTTAAGATATTGTTGACTGATTGTTCTTGATTATCCTGATTAAGGTATTGTTATGCTGCTTATCCCTAAGATAACTTCGAAGATTTGCATTTTAGGTGTTCATTTCATGGGTAGCAATATAGGTTCTTCTAGGTCTGAAGAAACATAGATGCAGTTATTCAGATTTGTTGTGCAAGAAGTCTTGGAGAAGTAGAGTACATCTGTTCATGAAATTGAATAGAGAGAAAACTAACAAACAATATTCAGTCTCTGGCTGTTTAGCTTTTCCTGTTCACTGGTTAGTGTTGTGTCAACCTATTTTGGCCTGTATCGTGGCACTGAAGAGAAAAATCTGCCATGTCTATAGAGGTAAAATTGTTCAACTTTGTGCTCCTGGGCCTCTATTGTGGAACAATTCTGTTTTCAAATGGTGTTGTCCAGCCTCCTAGTTTCACATCAGTTCTGTGCATGGATGAATTAGACAGGTGTAAAAGCAGCATTATATAACATGAAATGGTAAGGCTGCTGTTTTTGTGAACTGGAATGTTTGCTGTGTTATACAGTTTATACATAGATACTGCAGATGTACAGGTGCTGTGAAGCTATCTTTATTTTTCTTCTCATTGTAGCCGTGCGGGGCGTTCTAAACAAGCAGCCAGTAAAGAGAATGAATCCAGTGAAGAGATGGACGTGTTTCAGAGTGGTTCACCTGTCAGTGATGATATTCCCCAGGAAGAAGTAATGGAAGAAGAGGAAGTTTCCACAATCAATGTAAGAGAAATGCCTGAGCTTTTCTTTGTGAGTCTTTGTGGTGTTCTCTGTGTATTGATGATCAGACAATGGCCTCTCTTCTTAGAATGACTTCTTGTTTTTAGAACTTAACCTTCCTTCTTTAAAATGAATGGGGTGGTTGTCAGCTGCCACTGTTGTGTAGTGCAGCTGCACTGTAGTTTCCTAGAGAAGCTGCATTTCTTAGAAAATACAATTTTTTATCAAGTATCTTGAAGTTTCTGTCCTGTGTAGCCTTCCATACGTGTGTGCCAGAATTTTGTAGCCTCTAATGGGAATTATTTTCCAGGTAACTCCTGCCATTCTTCTCATCTTGGTTTTAATAATGAATAAATCTTCTTTATACAAAACAGACACACAAAATTAATAGTACTGGAAAATAAGCATGGAGTCTTGGAACAGAATCCTAAACTGATCTCTTCCTCTTACCAGCATATGTTAAAATGAATTCACTTTTACCTTTATTTCATACAAATACATTGGCAATGTTACTAGTCACACTGAAACTGAGAATGCCTTCACACTTTTGGATAAATCTGATGGTTGGAACATCTGAGAGCATGAAAACCCTGAGAAAGGAAACCACATTGTTGCGAATTCCATTAAGGATGCGGGCTCAGTAGATGAAGTTGGTCATTGACTGAGACTTGTACTTGTGACAAAATGAGTAATGAATGACACTGCGTATGGATACTCAAACGTTATTGAGTGAGCCTGAGCATTTTTTCCATTATAAAATGTATTTGTTCTTGAATTTTTCAAAATTTTTCTGTAAAAAACGTTTAAAATGTCTTTTCTCCAAATAGGTCCGTCGCAGAACTTCCAAAAGGGAAAGACGATGAGTGAGCATGTAGTTACCAGCCTTCCAGGTGAAAGCGTTGAAGAATGCTTTTAATATAAAGCTTGAGACTGAATGAAGCTGTTAGTGCACAAATGGGGTTGCTGAAGAGAAGACAAAACCTATTTTACTGCCCCTGCATTTGCAGTCCCTAGGTCACAAGCTTTAGCCACACACATGTTGATATCAGTAACTGTGGATTTTTGTGAAGTGTAATGTGCGCTGGCTTTGTAGACATATGAACTAAAGAAGAAAACTGTAAATAGTTCTTTTTTTAATGTTTCTGACTTATAAAGTGCTTGTATAGCTTTTATCTGCGGCTTTAAACTGACAGTACCCCACTGTTTATTGGATCGATTGATTTAAAAAAAGAACAGAGTTTGTTGAAAATTGATCTCAAGCAATATCTGTCAGTGTTCGTATTTGTACTCTTGTTGACATTTAACTGTGAAAAACAAGTCAGTTGAACAAATAGTGCCACATTCTTTTGCCACTATTTGTCAAGGAGGAGAAGAAGAAGAAAAAGCAGTCTTTGTTTCCTTCACGAATATAACCTAGTGTTTACCTTCAGGCACCTACCTATCATCAGAGGTGCTAAATTACTTTCTTTTACAGTTGAACAATATTGGATAGAATAATACAAGAGATGCAAATTTCGAAAGAAGCTTTGTTTTACACCTCAGTATTGACGCCAGACTTTTCTGGACTTGTAGTGGCATTGAAAATTCAAAAAGGATTTAAAATACTTTAATTTTAAAAGTGTGTTATTAAATAATGTACTGAATACCCTACCCATTTTTTCTTCCCCTATCAGTTTTTATTAATCTACTGTATCAATAAAATTCTGTAACTGAGTTTTTAATAGTCTAGTATGTTAATGTGTATAGATATTTCCTTCTGAACATGATGTTCACAAAGAGCAAATTATTACTACATTATAATATGAAATCTGATATATAAACATTAGTGAAAATACAGTTCTTATTACAATGTAAAGTTAATCACAAAGAGAAATTTTATTGATGCAGTGTGTCTTTATAAAGCTGTTCTTGAGAGCCAAGTGTTTTGTATTTTATAGTGAAGTTGCATGTTTATGAAAAATGTGCTGAAAATGGGATGTAATGTTTTTTTTGAAACTCGTATCTAGCAGTAGTATATGGTAGGTTGCCTCATGAGAGATCCTTTTATTGAGAGTTTATTGTACCTTTCTGTTTTGTTTTTGTTTTTTGAGCCAAATTTTTTTGGTATGAAGAGCTAAGTTTTTTGTTTAATAACCAGCTGTCAAATTTTACAGTCAAGGTATTCAAGATTTGAATGAAGCTCCATTTTTATTTTGTGCTACAATAGAGAGAGGTTGGTTTGTGTTGGTGGGGTTTTTTTTGTATTTTTTGTTTTGTTTGGGGTTTTTTGTTTTGTTTTGTTTTTGTTTTTTTAGTTATAATCTGTAAAAAAAAAAAAACAACAAAAGAAACAAAATACATAGAGCAGTATCCTGTATACAATTTAACAGTTTACAAACTGTTTTTGAACCAAAATATATCAGTTACTATACTCTGCTTAGCCAAGCACACATCATAATTTCAGGTGCTGTTCTCCCTCTGGTTCCCTACAGTTGACAACACATGAAAAATAAATTTCTAACCTAAGAAAATTTTATTTCATTGAATAATGGAGCATTTTCACATAATCCATCAATAAATAAGTTATTGTTGCAAGGTTGCCTGTAAAGATTATAGGAAGGGATAATACTAAACCACAAATTCACCAGTTTCCAAACTGTAAGATCACTAATAAAACAAGCAACCCTTAGAATTTTTTCATTATTCATTTTTTTTGGTACCACTAGGAAAAAGTATTATAAGCAATTAGATTATTCTGCCTCATCTTAACTTTTCCCCTCTTCCAGTATTCAGCTTTTCAACATTTATACCTATAGATACGGGGGAAATGCTGACTAGAAAGGCAGTTATGGTTGATGTGAATTGACTTTGAAATAGTTGGCACAACGGAACTGGCTTACTTAAGCTTCAGCAGTGCAAATGCAAGTTCTGGAGGGTTTTTTACGGTATAAAATGATTGAAAGCTAGCTTTGTATTTTCCTCTTTGACAGAATTGCACTGAAACATTTATGGAAGATGTACCTTTAAGTCAATTTTATACAAAAATATGAAAAAGTAATGCTGAAACTGCTGCAGACTCTTGAGGCTTTATGTGCATAAACATGGTTAGGTTAAACTTCATGGAATATTGATGCACCATTACTGATCATAATGTTTATTGTAAATTTAAACTATAGTTTTGCAATTTAAATGTTGATTTCTTGGGTAATAATGTGTAAATCATTATTTCTTGAGAAATAGGCACAGCAAATATGTCATTCTTGTATTCAAACCTCTTCTAAGTTCATTCTCATCTCATATAAAGAAAATGAATATTTTATGTACTAACATTTTGAGATCTGCGTACATAGCTACAGTAGATTATAATTATGTATAAAAGATAAATTGCTAACATTCAGTTAGCATGCTCTTCTGCAATGATAATGTTAAGTTTATAAAAATGTACTGTATTACATTAAAAGATCAAATTGAACTCACTGTAACAAGTTCCAGTATGACATTTTTGTGAGATTACCAAAGTATCTTGCTGTACTTTGCAGCAAATAAATATTTTGGTACATTTCCCTTTCTTTGCTGCAGTGCAACAGGAAACTTTCAGTGATCTGTAGTTCATGTGCAAAATTCAAACAGGGATTTTAATCCTTATACTAATGTTTAAAAATAATTCACTGATTCCAGAAGCATGGTGGTTTCTTACCTGTCACAGACTGAGATAATGAATATTTAGGCCTAGCTAACCCACTAATAGGAAGGAAACATGAAAGTGTTTGAAAGTTCGAATGTGACTGTACCTGTTTCACCTCAGATAATCAGAATCCTGTATTAATTATACTTGACTCTGCCAATTGACTTTATTTTCTAGCAAATTTGAACCCCTTTTCAAATATTTTGACACTTGCTGTTTTGACATTTGGATCTCTGTGAACAAAAATATTAGTTTACAAAAAGATACTAATATTAAAGACATTTTCACCAAAAATGAATATGCTCAGTTTGTGAGTAACTTGCAAAAAACTTAAGTCTTGAATCCTAAATACATTATTCTGGCATAGCATTTTTCATCTGATACTCTAGAAAATGCACCACCAAACGTGAGAAGGGTGTGTGCAGTTTTCTTGCATGTGTAGGTTTTGACAGTTTATCCAAATCTGCTTTTGTAAACGCACACAGTAGGTTTTGGATCCTGCAAGTTTACTTCTCATTCATACTTATCCCTGTCACTCTGTGGGGTTAATTCTTAAATGCAGTCATCCTGTGCAAATACAAGTGCAAACCCAAGAACGTTGTTTGAATATTCTCACAGCTGTGCACACAGAGGATACGAGGATCTTAAAACAGGACACCAGCAATAAGCAAAATTCTGAGTTTGTGGATGGAATAATTTTACAGACTTGCCTATGTTTATAGTTATATAGTGTAGAGATGGATACATCTCTGCCTCATCCAAGTAGGTGCAGTACATTCTTTAAAAATACTTTTTAAAGAGACACATTCAGGTATGCCACTGTGTTTGATCAAGACCTCATGTCAGCAAACACACATGACTAAGATGAGTTCTAGATGGCCATCCTGCTACTCTGATGGTTGTGTAATGACCAAAATGATAAAATTCACTTGACAAAGACCAGTCATCCATCAGGAGGAGTAGAAGAATCTGCATGCATTCTTTTTCCCTGTTGTGCTCAAAGATTGCCATTCCAGTCTGTGCATCTTTGTTGGATGTTACCTTTACAAAAGACATTTACTAATTTAGGTGCAGTATCCTAACACTGGCTGGAGTGATTTCTTTTCCACAGACAGCCAACTTCCTGACGTGTCAGTAGGTTTGCCCCACACCGTCAGGATGCCCTCTTCATTGCATACAGTACAGCTTCTGCTATTTTGTTGATCATGGAAAAGTAAGAAGCTGAATATTGGCAATTGGTAAGGAAATACAGACAAAAAACCTCCACCCAATTTGCTTTAAAGTTCATCAGATTCTGTTGTCTTAAAGATCCAGTCTCTTCACAGTGGTCCCCAAGTGCCACTGTATTTGTGTGGACAGGGTGAACATGGTCTTGTGCAGTGTGTACAGTAAGGAAAAGGTTTCATGCTTGCATTTTTTCAGTACCTCAGTACAGTCATGATGTGGTTTTTAGTAGCACTTTCATTTCTGTAATGAAGATGTATATTGTGTATTCTTTTTGAAACAGCAGCATCATATCGACATAAGAAAGAAAGAAAGCCTCTAAATACAGATTTCTGCCCCTGCAAATAAGTATTTCAGTAATGATGCAGTATGTTGGAATTACTTTAACGTACGGGTTCTTTGAAGGATGGATAACATTAGGTGTTTGATTTGGCTAGCGGTGTTTCCCGCACTTGTATCCTACCTCACATATGTAGACACAAAGAAATGCAGTATTTTGCAAATCATAGCAGTGGTACTGAACACTGTCCCTGCTTACTTGGAAGTAATTTTGTTATTAAAAAAGAAATTGCAGGTCACAGATTTGTTAGTGGTTCTGAAGAGATTCAGTGAGCTGATGGCTTCAGATAATATGTTCTCTAATACTGTGTCAATATTGTTGTTTTTCATTATTTTTCTATAGGTAGAAGACAGTTGTACAAGTTGTGACATGCAGTGTAAGAGAACATGAGAACTTAGTAGCAGTATCAATAGTGGTGACTTCAGTTGATGTTACAGTGTAGAAGATTGTGTTAGAATGAAACAATCTTATCCTAAAAAGCTTTTTCTTTACTATGTTGGGAAGACAAGCTGATAATGTAAAACAGCTTTCTTCTTGATCACAGCACCTTGAAATAGTCTGGTTTGTAACAGCTGGCTTTTTTGGTAGATATACTTTAAACTTGCAGGTTCCTATGTTCCTTGTAGTATATTTCTATTTAGCAAAATTAAATTCTTGTAAACTAGGGATATTTTGAAGAAGAGAAGAGTTTTTAATCCTTATTTAATAAAATAATATGTTCATTTTAAGCAAGGAGGTTTTTGGGGGTTGGCTTTTGTTGGATATTTTTTATAGCTATACCTATAGATGCAGTAACATGTTACATGAGTGTGGTGTGCATTGCCATTTTTCTGGAGTTTTTGGATCTTCAAGACACTGAAAGGCAGTAGAAACTGCCTTTGTGTTTTCCCCAAAAAGGCATTTACTCTCATCCTGCAATGACAATTTCAAAAGATGAATAAATGTTGGTGTAATTATCTTCTGTTATAATCTCTATGGTTTAGGTGATGAAAAACAACAGTGGAGCCAAGTGTGTGGTTGAGTAATAAGTGGGGTATTAGGGATTATTGACTTGAAAGGTGCTGAGAGATCAGTAAAGAGTAGGGAATCAGCACATAAATGAGGTAGGAATGCAGTCTCTTGATGCGAGATGATCTATGATGTTCTACTCAAGATGAAAGCTGAGATGGGGAAAACTAAGCTGGTGATCATGCTATTATTATTTATTTAAGAGAGGAGAACTAAGGATATGTTGCTTTCTCCAATTTGGAGGAAAATGTGTAAGAACATGCATAGAATTGAGACTAATACCAGGAGTGTTTGCGGAAAGGGGGCAATGGCTACTGCTGAGGGCAAATGTCATTAGTAAGGAGTTTGGAATAGATTGGCAAAAGAGGATTCTAACCTCCATAGGTAGGAAGTAGGGCAGCATTCATTTATGTGCTAAACTAAAACTGGGGCAAAAGAGGTCAAGGTATCAGTCACTGGGAAACAAGAGCTTTCAAAGCTGCCTAATAGCAGAAGCCTGCACAGGTCCGCCTTGCAGACAGCAGCATTTAAGCATTGGAATGATGTTTCCTACATTGCCTCTCATTCAATCTTTCGATGTGACCTCTTTTCTCAGCAGCATTTTGTGAAACCCTGATTATCTGCTCTTCCTTACTAATATCAGTACTTTCTTAGCAGCCTGGGATGATTCCCCCCTTCCTTCACATATGGATGTCCTCTTCTACAGGACACTGTGAGTCCTATGCCTAGTCACTGCTGCTTTTCATTCCTTTCAGTGGGCCCCAGCCAGGCAGGTTTCTGAATCTTTCTGTTTGTGACATGGGCTCTTTGCTGAGTGGGTACTTGGTCACTGAATGGCCTCCTCAGACAAGCAGTCACAGCAACAGGCCCGACAGAGTTCAGGAGTGTCTGGGTGACATTCTTGGTCATTAAGTTTATTTTTAGGTAGTCCTCTGAGGAGCAGAGAGTTTGACCTGATGATTGTTATGGTTTATTTCCAACTTGAGATAATCTTTGTTTCTAAACGCAGCTGTTGTGCTGCATATTTCACAGGCATTGAGCTGTAAAGCAAAAGCAGTCCGTGGACTGCAGGGTGTATTGAAAAAGGTTTGGACAGGTTTGGTAATTCACAAGAGAAGTAGTAGTAGCTGAAATGCTGCTACATTTTGTTACCTCATTTTCCCAATATCTGGTGAACCAAACTCCTTCCAAGGTTATAGGTAATAGTACTTCAACAAAATTAGGAAGGTGTCTTCCAAAATCTGGCCTGTGTTATCCAGTGAAATGGCAAGTAAGGACTCCCCTGAAACATAAGTAGCCAACTATGTGTTCCCAAATACACTTTGTTTTCTAAGTCAAAAGGCGGAATAATACAGAGAGATTCACTCTTTCTTGCTCCTGGTATTAGAGAAGAAACAAGTCTTTGGTAGGAATGTGAAAGAAAATGAAGACTATTGTAGTAGGGAAGAGCAAGTTTTGCCAAACCATTTTTTGTAGTCATGGAAAGAACAGGAAAAGTTACTCAGGAAATATGTGTCACTTCAGCAACATTTAATGATTGTATACTTGGGTGCTATCCTGACAAGTGTGCGATTGTGGGCTATGGGATATTACACTCATTCTCCGTGGAATGGTGTTTAATCTCTGTAAGGATCTAAAAATTAATTTTGTTTTCATCTGAAGCTGCTCAGTTATTTTTATTGTTTATCTTTCTATAACTGTTATTTAATATCTGGTCAGCATCTATTGCCTGTTTTCAACTTTTGCATTTCAACGAAATAGTGAAGTGAGAGATGGCCATGACACAGAATTGCTGTCATTTAGTGCTATCATATTTCCTTCAGATAAAATATTTGATGTAACATGAGAACACTTTAAATCTATGCTTAATTCATTAATATGTTCAAAACTTGTGACTTTGTCATCTTAGTTTCTGTGCTACTATTTGATATTGAATTTGGAACATTGTTTTATTTTGTGGTGTTTTCTGTTTATGCAAGAAAAAGAAGTCCTTAGTACTGTACACATCCCTGCTCAGGACCCACCATCCTATCTAACTTCAAGACTTATGAGGACTTCTAAAAAGTTGTTTAAGTAGCTGGATTGTCCCATTTTGTTATAAAGGTAACAACTGCCCAAGTGTTCCTCCGTTAAAATTTCTGGGGTGAATGACTGAGTCAGCTGGAGGGCTTCTCACAGTGGATCTCCTGTTTGACTCTCTGGATTCCATGTTCCTGTTAATGAAGTGTGATGTTCCCGATAGCCATTACCTCTGCTAGATGTAGGGAGATACTAAACCTCACATCCTTTTCTCTAGTCTTTCAGCCACATTTTTCCATTCCTGTGTTGTGTTAATTTTAAAAGGAGTGGGAGTTTCATCTCTGCCGGGAAATTACTTCAAATCTTTAAATCTTTTTCTTGTGAGCCTTTTGCTTTTATGTGTAATTTGTCTGTCATGGTCTTGATATCAAAAGGCATTTCAATGTTTTCTTGTTTTGGGTTTTTTTAACCACATAAATTCAGACCTTTGGACATCCTCAGCTGCTCACTTCCCCTGCAGGCATTCTGTCCAGGTGTTCTGCTATTTCTAGCCAGTGGCTGTACAACAGGCTAGTAGTCTGTGTCCAGGCCTTCTGGGAGATACTTTTAAGAGGGGAGTGGTCAGAGTGGCTTCTGCCTGGACTCAGGTGACTTCTGGAACATTGAGGATCTACTGTATTCTGGTTATCCCCTGTACACCTGCATGCAGCCTCATCCATGCTATTGCAAATCTGGATTTCACTACACAAATTCCATCATGTGAGCTCATGGGGGTCATCTGGCCCCCTGACATGACAGCATGGTGGGATTTTTGAGAACCTTCTCCTGTGCTAGGCAGTAGCCAACTACTGCTAAACTACCAGCTGCACTAAAAGTCATGTAATATTTAATGGGAGTGCAGGCCAACTTGCTTGAAGAAAGCATTAGTTAGTTGGTGTATGCACAGTGGGTGAGCTTTGAGAGACATGAGCGTGCTACTTGGGTTTTCTGTCATTTGGTGTCTTCTGCCGACACATTCCTGCAGCTGAGAGGAGCTGAAATGCTGAGTATGAGAGGAGTGAGAATCCAGAACATGGCAGCTTTGTGTATGGCAAGGGGAACTCTCCTGTCCCACATGCCAGAGAGAAATACAACCACGTAGGAACCGTTGTTATTAAAGTAGCAGATGTGTGTATTTGCTTCCTTTCTGCCATTCTTGCTGTTAGTCTTCTGAAACATCTGATATTATAATCTTCTACAGAGCAGAAACTGAAATGCAACAGTTTTGTCATGTGCACATTTGTAAGAAAGATCAGACTGGGAGTATGTGTTGAAAAACCCAGGTGTTCCATGGTCCTGGCTTCTGTGCACAGCTGTGGCAATGTTTATTTGTAAGAACTCCAGTGCCTGTTGAGCTGTGCCTCTTTATTCTTCCTCTTACACATTTACATTTTTATTGTGCTGAAAAAGGTTTGAAAACAAGGTTTCAAGACTTGAGCATAGTATATTGTTTTTCTTATTTGAACCATGGTTCTTGCTTTTCCTCATATGGCATAGACTGCTGTGGAAATAGTGACTGCGAAGGGGAGAACTACCAAACTAGGGAGAAGTCCTCGTGGGAGAGTGGAGTTGACTATTGCTCTACACAACAGGCAGCATCTGTGATCAATAAAACATTGGCAGTAGCCATGGAAAACTCCTCAGAAGGAAAGTCTCATGTGCTAAAAAAATAAAATAATCAGCATTTTTTTTATCTTTTATACCTTTCTGTTTCTTTTGATGTTTCTGCCATGTTCCTTCCACTTTTATACTGTTCCTTTGTGTTAGTAGTGTCTAATGACACAAATACAATTAAGGAAAACCAGGTTTATCTTAAGAAAAAGACTGACTAAAACTTCTAAAGTTCTGCCTGCTTTGTCATGAGCAGGTGCTTTCTGCTGTTTCTGTATGTTCCTGGGCCCACAAGGCTTTGATGAACAGCAGTGATTAAAAACAGGCCCTGAGAACAAAGGTTCATTTCCCCATCACTGGAACATGTACCTGTTTGCACAGATCTGCTGAGAGCCAGAGCTCTGCAAGAGGAAAACTCATAAATGAAAAATGATGCAATGGAGTAAGGGAGTAAATATACTTTTCAAACCCTATGAGAATATCACCAAAAAAAAAAAGGCAATTCACATGACCTTTTTAAGTAATGCAGTGAATTTGATATTGGTAGTGTTTGGGTGACTTCCTGAGAAAGTGTCTCTATAAATAAAAAATCAAAACTATTTCAGTCCTCTGCAAAGAGGAGTAAGTTCATTGAACACTGCTTGGACAGTCATGTGATGATCAAGTCACACAACACTCTCTGCTGAAGGGAAACAGTATAAAGTCATGTTACTGAAAGAAAATGGGAAATGGGTTTAGATTCTGGCAATGGGGTATCAATTCTCTCAAGTTCGTGAGCTTGTATCCGAGGGAGCCCTTTGCCCAGTCAGGATGCAGGGTTAGATGATTTCCTGCTGAGGTGGAGCAAGAGGTCAAGGGAGGAACGTGCAGTTATAGATACAGAACAGGCATTGGTCAAAATTATTTTGCCAGTCAAAGATTTAAATATGCAATAGTGGACAAAGATGTAATTCCTGGGATGGTAAGAAGCTGCAAGCTAACTCTATCCTGGGCTGGTCCAGGTGGTAATCCATAAAGTGTTTCAAACCAGGCCATATTTTAATTAGATGAGACAGGGAATGAATATTCTGGCTGCTGATACTAAAACATGGGTTTTTTTTTTTTCCTCTTACATCTGTAGAAAGCCCAGTTCTTGGCTTAGGAGGTATGAGTGGACTCTGAGAGCAGTGGTTCAAGGGCTACTCTGCCTCAAGGCCGGTAAGAACTGTCTGGGATCTGTCCTGGGATGTGATGTGTTTAATGTCTCTATCAGTGACCTGGAGAAGGTGGCAGAGTGCTCACTTATCAAGTTCCCAGCTGACAGAACATGGAAGGGGACAGTCAGCATGCTGGCATACAGATGCCTAGAATCCTGGGGAAATGGGACCACCTCATGAAGTTGAATAAGCACCCATGGGAAATAAGCCCCACCATGAATAAGCCCCTGCACAGGAAGAACCTTTGACCATGATGCAAGGCTGGGGGCTGACTAGTTTGGGCAGCAGATCTGTTGAAAATCAGCTGCGGGAGTTGGTTTTAACACATCACAGTAGGATGTATTAATAGGGGCGAAACGAGTGGGCAATTAGTAGGTGGTGATGATCCCCTCTACCCAGTAGTTGTTAGACCACATCTGGATACTGTGCTCAAGTCTGGCACCCTGAGAACCTGATAAATTCCTACAGGTTTGGTGGAGAGCTGCCACAATGGTCAGGCCCAGAGCACAGGCTCTGTGCAGGGAGGCTGGCGGAGCTGGGCTTTCAGCATAGCTCTGGAAGGAGAGCAAAGAAGAGCAGCCTGCTGACACTGGCACAGAGGGTACTGAGATGATGGGCCCAGGCTTTTCACAGCAATGTGTGGTGGGAAGAAGGGAGACAGAGTCAAACACAACCTGGGTATAAGGCTGGGTGCAGGGAGAAGATTATAAAGACAAACTGACCAGAATGGGCTCAGTAAGGCATGGGATCAGGTTGCCCAAGGAGAATATAGACTCTTGTGTAGATTTTTAAGAACCAGCTCTGCAAAGCTCTGAGCAATGTGGCCTCACCTCATGCCTGACCCTACTTTGAATGAGATTTTGGCCTACAGGCCTTCTGAGGTCCCTTTCAGCCTGAATTATTGTATGACCCCATTCCTGTAACAGCATAGCTTTTGAAGTGGGAATTATGAAATAGGACAAGTTTCCCTGGCTTGACAAATTTAGGTCCCTCTACTATATTCCACCTGCCATTTAGTATCACTGCTGGTGAGTGTTAGCATAGCTTAGAAGATAACAAATACAAAATTAATAGATTGGTTATTCTCAGTTTTTTAGATGTGAGTTCAAAATATGCAGGCAGCTTGAAATCAGATTTTTACTTCTAGCTGATTTCTAGTTATCACTATCAGGAACATATGCATTGTGCTAATACAGTATGTATTATTGTTATTATTACAAGTCATGTAGTATTATCAAGGGCCTGTATAGCCATGGGCTTAATTCATGGTTCTCCTAATCCACTGAGTACTAAATTCAAATCTTAAGATACTGTGGTGGACTTCTGATCTGGATAAGTAAGGAACTTCTTCAGCATAGTCAGGCTTGTTTGAAGAATTTTAAATTCTTTTGGTATGGTAAGATGAATATTCCTCAGTGAACGATTGCCAGCACTGAAGACAGACTTGGGTTGCTGGAGACAGATTTGAGGAATTGCATGTCTGTTGGGGCAGCCAACAGGTGCAGCAGTTTGTGCGGCAGTTTCTGGACCGTGCTTTGAAATCTTGTGGGTGTTCTGAAAATTTCTCCTATGACTGATAGAGGACTCTCAGAGGAGCATCAGTGCGCTGCTGCTGCATGTGAGAATGCTGCAACCTCAAATGGTCTGGCCTGTCCCTGAAGAAAGGGGGCTCTGAGCTACTGTTCAGCTGATTCCCGGCTGAAGCGGACACAGGGCCTTGCAGAAGGTATGGGGCAGCCCTCCAGAAGCATTGCCTGGCTGAGAATATGGCTTCCCATAGCAGCAGTGAGTGCAGGACAGAGGCAGGACCTCGCTGTGAGCAGCAGACACATGCCCTGCCATGGTGAGGATGTGCCACAGAGCACAGACCACAGAAGAGTTGGGTCAGTGGCCCCTGTGACATCAGCAGCCTAAGCCTGAGTGCAGCTCCTCAGGGCTGTGGCTGAGGAATGCTGGGGAGCTCTCATCCAGGCTAGAGACATGGGCTTTTGTGGCTAGGAGAGTCCATGTTGACAATTAGCAGAGCTGTGTGAGGATGAAAGTGATTGCGCATCATCAGCGACGACAAGAAAGATCCACCAGATCCTCTCCAGGACCCCGCAGGTCCAACGGCTCCTCTGTCCTGAGGTACAGGCAGAGTCTGTTGGGTGGGAAAGCAGGACTCCCACTATTGCAAAGGCTGGTGTCTTCCTGGGCCTGGAAGCATGGCTCCTGCTCCCCATGCAGATCTGCTCCCAGGGAAGGCATTCACTCCAGGAGCAAACCAGAAGCTGGCGACCCCCTCCAGTGCATCTCTGTACCTCAGCTGGTGGCCCTGCGAGAAAGCAAATAATGGCAGCAGTGGGAGACTGACCTGGCAGCTATCTGCTGACTCAATCTGGTATCTAGGGAGGACTGCTGTGGTCTTGGATTGTTCTTTTCCTTGTGGGTACCAAGAATGTACCTTGGAGACTAGGAGTGACAGAGGAGGAATCGTTACCTACCATCAACTCGTCAGGTTCATTAGGTTGTCAAACAAACAGAATTGGGGAAAAGAAGGGGCTGAAAGGGGCCAAATTTGAGAAAAGCAGAGCTTTATGGGGAAAATTCTGAGGCCTTTTCTGGGAAACTGAAACACTGCATGCCTCTCTGAAGTGCTGATACACTGACACATACAGCATGAGGAGCAAACAGCAGAAGCTGAAGATCTGTGTTCAGTTGCAGGGCTGCAATCCAGTTCAGATCACAGAGGTATAGTGAGGTAGCTCACATGACAGGAGTGACACCATGGATGGATCAAAACTCTTCAGGAAGATTGGAACAGGAGGGTGAAGAGGGGGAATTGCCCTGTACAGGAGAGCAGTGCGGGTGCATCGAGCTCTCTGTGGGACGGAGGAGGAGCCAGCTGAAGGTTTATGGGTCAGGATTAGCAGGCAGGCCAACGGGTGACACTGTTGTGAGTGTCTGATACAGACTTCCTTCTCAAGAAGTGGACAACTTCAGACAACTGAAGCCTGGTCCCTGGGGGTACTTAAGCTTCCAGAGGTTCCTTGCTGCCTTCAACTGTGGGTTTGTATTACACTCTGCCTTCTAGGTAACTGCAGTGTAAATACCAAGCATGGGAGCAAAGCCCTGAAGAATTTCGTAAGGAGATGAGTGTTATTGCTGCAGTTGAAGGAAGGCACTCTGGATGATTTATCTCACTGTACAAGGACCAAAGACTATGGATATCTGTAGCTTGGCCATGCCTCATCTGCCATATTTTTCCTTTTTTAAAGGGGATGGAAGTGTTTTGGCAACTGCAATGCGCTTGGCAGCTTATAGGAGAGAGAGCAGGATGGACCTTGACTTTTCTATCCTAGAAAGACAAAATTTTAACCCCTAAATCTTGAATAGAAACAATGCATTGCTTTCTCTCCACTAGGCTTTTTTATCCCTCTGAACTGGACAAGTTAAAGAGTCTGATTGCAGAGCTGTTCTGCTGGCAAGAACTGGAGAGAAAAGGATAATGGAACAGCTTCTACCTTATTGCAAAAAAGTTTTATTTAACACATGGTTTGTTTTGTCACCCAGTTTTCTCCTATAGCACTAGAGACTCCCAAGAGTTATTAATGGGTAAACAGGGTATTTTATTAAGCAGACACAGTACTGTAACCAGGACTGTTTCCATTACCGTGGTATTCCTCAGGGATAAGTCTGTGAGTCCCTTCATCATAGAACTTATCTACTGAAGAAAAAACAAGCCAAAACAAACCCAATGGGCCTTTTCCTGTGTTCTGTATGTAATAGGTATTGGCAAGGATTCTAACTTTCCTTCCTGCAAGGATGACTGGTTTCTTTTAGAATGTGGGAGATGCCCGTGTGTGTGATGTGAATAGCCAAAACCACGTCAAGCAGAGGAGTTCATGACTGGACTGGAATTTGCTGGGGAGAGAGGCTGAGATCAAGGAATGGAAAAGTGGCTGTCCTGGGAACTGTACTGTACAAAAGAGACAGACTGCCTCCAGGAGTGGCCAGAAATGGGTATCTAGGGGAGAATAAGAACAGGATAAAAATATACAGTAACTCCCCCAGACATCACTGTTGCTGTGAGCTATTTTCAGTCCAGAGGATTTCCTGAGCTAGTTGTGGTTTAACTGTTTAATAACTTTCAATGGATCTCTCTTCCAAGTCCAGCTTCCCTTCCAGCCCACAAAAGCTACACATGCAGGGTGCTCCCTGGCAAGCGGCTACTGCATGAACAGCTTCTGATGATGTGTTTCTGAATCCAGTTCCTGCTGCTTTCATTGCCTAGTTCTGGTGGCAGAGAATGCTGAATGGTCAGCCCTTGACCATTCTCAATGATGCTCACTCTTAATTAACGTCATTCATTACACTGCTTCAGTTAGCTCTGGTTTGGGGTTTTCTTGAAGGCTATAAGGAAGCCATTCCATGTCTTTCATTAAAAAAATTATAGCAAGGATAATCAAACTTTCCCAGTTCTGTTGTTTCTTTTTGACATGAGGAGACTGGCACTATCCCCAGTTTTGGTATAGTGATGGTTCTTTATTTCTTCTTATAATTCCTACCACTGGGTTTTCTTCTTTGAGCACTGAACTGCTGTTTTAATGAAAGCATCTACCAAAATGTCAAAGCCTTTCTCAGGAAGGGTAACAGTCAGTGAAGAGTGTATCTAGAAAATTCCCTAGCTATGGGGGAAATTTAATTCTTCCAGCAAGGACTGCAATCCTTTACCTTACCCAAATAAAGTTTAAATGGCAGAAAACATGAGGTGAAGAGACAGTATTTCCCTAAACCTTTGTTTCCTTTAAATGCTGTTTGCTCTTTGTCTCAGACAGCTGAGCCCTCTTGCTTAGGGTCATGAACACTGCACTGGCCCCAGTGTGACAGAAGCTGTAGGTGAGCCAATACTTCCAAACCCAGGATAGAATTTCTTCATCTGAAACTGTTCAGTTTCCCCTTAACATATAGTCTTGTTAACTTCCTTCAACCTATTAAATACTCCCAAATTTCTCAGTGGCTCTATTACCTTGCTTACATGCAAATTTTTACAAAATGTTGCATGTCAAAGTTTACTTAGGCCTTGATAAATGTCTGCCACGACAGCTGCATTTGCCACTTGACTATCAGCCTGGAATTTTTGTAGGTAACTGCTTCTATTTTTTTCTGCTATTAAAAAATAACCAGTTTTGCAATCCAACCCTTTGCACACACCAAAATCAGTAAGACAGGGTTTTTTTTGTTTACAGCAAGATGAGAAAACTGTTCAAGATCAATTTGTAATTCACTGGAACAGTGGTCTGTTTCATACTTAAGGAAAGGGTGTAAATTTCTCAGTTGTATGACCAGTATAGTATTTGATGAACTTAGTAGCTGATGATTAGTTAGATGCACATAGAACAAGAAGAAGCACAAGAATGACCACAATACCCTGTTGGTTTGCTACTAAACAGTCAAAAAACCCCAACTCTGTAGGCTTGTAACACTTGAAGAGGAAAGGCCTCACTGGTAGTGCCACTCTGTTAGCAGGAGCTCCCCAGTGCTTACAAATTGCTTGTTACAAGCATGCAAATTTTTTCATGGTTGGCTTCTTCAAAATTTATGGTCAGACCTGCAACATTTGATTCTTTAACTTGTGTTTCACTGAGCCAGTCATCTGTTTACACTTCTTTGTCTCTCTGTTCCATGTTTTGTTAGCATTTAATGTGAATGAGCTTCATATCCTTGATTTTATTTTTTCCTGAGTAAATATATATTTCTAAAGGTTCTTCAGAAACAGGCCTGATTGTGTGAATGACTTAGGAGGCAGCTGAATGTGATCAGCAATGAAAAAGGTGCCAACCTTCCCACACACAGATTTCATGTTGCTGTGAACAATGCCTGAACGTGTCCATGCTTCTGTTAGGAAAGATGATGTCATCCTGGCTTTTTTCTTGCTTACACTGGTACAGATGTGCACATTAGACTTTGAGAGACTTGGAAACTTCATGCTGTGATCGGTGACAGAAAGACAGAGTCATAATGGCTCAAAATGTTTTGGTAGTTTCTCTAAGGTTGAATTACACCCTCACACTGGCATCCCCTGTGGCATATAGTGAGAGGGATCCCAGGAGCCGTGTCATGGTGCCCTGATTTGGGGAGTGCAGGCCAGCCTGGGGTGTTCCACTCACAGCTGCTGTCCTGAGATGGCAGCAGAAGGTCACTCCCAAGCAAGGAAGAGGTGTAGGAGGACTTGTCTACACCCTTACCCCTTCCTCACCTGAACAAGAGCCCCTTTGGGTTGGGCTCTTTACAGGCACAGGCAGAGTTGCTGGGGTGATCACTATACACAGCTGCCTGAGCAGCTGTTCCCCATCTCCTCTGGGGGAAAGGGACTCTGGGCCAGGCAGATACATTCCCCGCAGCCTGGGTCAGGTCTCTGCTGAGTTGACCCATCCGTGCTGTAACTGCACTGAAAATTATCTGTTTCTGCAAGATTTATATATTTTAATTAGCATGGTCTGATGTGTGATGTGTGGGTATAAATGAGCACATTCTGAAAGCAGTTTCTGCTATTGCTTTGAACCTCTGTGTCCATAAATCCAAGACAGTCAACATGTATTGGATTTGATGCTGTTTCCAAAGCGTTGTTTTATATTCATGTTGATGCAGTACATGTATTGAATAATTTTTTTAATCTGGGAAATTAATGCTATTGTTGTGAGCAACAAATAAGCTGTTTGAAAAGGCTAAGGCTGAATTATAAGTGTGGCCAGTGGGTGTTAACAGGAACTGCTCTTTGTTATTTTAATCCAGTGACATTGCTGATAAGGGGCTTTGAGTTAGGAAAAGAAAGCAGGATCGATGCCTCTGCTTTACAGGCAGGCATTCTCTCTGAACTGTGCATTATGGATCATAATAAACAGTTTAAAAAAACAATATGCAGACAAGACAAAAATATCCAATCATCTGATAATAATTTGAATTGCAGTGCAGTAATTTAAAACTTGTATACTTTCAGGAAAGATCAGATGTAGATGCTACAGAATCTATAGGAAAAAAAGGAACTACAGGGCCAGTTAGGGTATGTGCATATAATGGCTTTAAATAGCTAAACAGTGTGGCAATTAATTTGAATGCTGCTTTATAGAACAAGTGCCCAGGGAGGTGTGGAAGAAAGCTGAAGGGAGCTGAATATCCAAAAATTCCTGGATACTCCTGTAAGAAGCTGATGAAAGAAGAAGGATTACTTAAAAGAATTTAAATATTGACTTGTGCTCTGGGTAATTTCCATTTGACTTATTGGAAGTTCCTTTTTATCCAGATTTTAGTCAAATCCATCCATGCATATTGTTATGCTGAAGAAAGATTATTTTCTCAAAGACAATGTTTACAGTTTGCAAGATGATCAAACAGATGGTTTAAATTTGTTCTGATACTCTGTGTTTTTTCACAGTCTCTTTGTAAGTTAAATAAACTTGAAAATGATCAGTGTCATTTCCCAGATGAGATAGCTGCTTGAGGACATGCCTGTCTTCTCTCTCCGAAAAGATAATCTTCATCTTCAGTAAATAGCAATGACTCTGGTTCCCTGCTATTCCAGGACTTCTGCTTCTCTCTCCGCTCTCCAAAATGAGCCCATGACCTCACTGCCTCATATCGTAGCTTCTAAAAGAGGTCCTTCATTATCCATTGTCCGTGGACATTGTCCATGTCCTTTTCTGTTCCTTGTTCTGTTCCTGTTAGTCACCCTGACTGATCCAGTATAGATCCTGTCTTGCATGACAAGAGGGAGCTGGGAAAAAGCAGGGCAGCATGAAAGAGGTGATATTCCCAGTGTGCCAGAAGTGATATTCCCAGCGTGCAGCTATTCAGAAGCGCAGACATTTCCTTTTAGCATCCCTCCAATTGTTCAAAGTCTCTTTTGCCTTGCTGGCAAAGCACCCACTGAAGGCTACAAATGATAGCCATGTGGGTTGTTTTCCAGCGGGCTGAACGTGTCACTGTTTGTCCTGTGTGTTAAGGCTGACACTGCTTTCTGAACTAGCTCGACTTTGTTCAGACCGGCTGGTTTCAGTCCCCGGTAGCAGGCAGAGCAGCAGCGCTGGTCTGCCTCTTATGCAGTAAATGCAATTAACAAAGATCTTTTGATGTGCTCAGGGAAGCCTTGATAACGAAAGAGCTCTAGAAATTGTATTTCTGCATGACAAAACAATGGGAGAAAAAAGTTATTTCTTCCTTTTCCTGCCCTCCCCCCATTTTGGGTCTAGGCTTCAAATTCAGCCCCTGTTTGCTGTGCACATTGCTGGCTCCATTTTAATGATATATGTCTGACGCCTTTGTGAAGGACGAGAATCTACCCCTGGATCTTGCCTCAGCAAAGAGTTTGGCGAGGTGCTGGACTAATTCCTTTCCATATTTAATTTAAGCAGAGCAGAATTATATTGTAATCGGACATCTTTGAACTCTTCTTCGTAGTTGTTGTCTCTAAATGGTGGTTGTTGTCTCTAAATTGTTAGTATAGCCAAATAGTCCTTCAAACCAATGTAAATACCAGCCAAGCATATAAATCTAGTGGCTTTTATCTTCTTCGCCTGGCATGGAAATGCAGTGTCAGAAAAGCATGTAACTACACAGAACCTGAAACTTCCCCTTTCTTTCCTCTCCACATCTTTTACTTCTTTTTTTCCAAGAAAAGGGATTGCTACTGTTATAGAGATTGGGGTCTTTTTCTTCTTCTTCCTCTTCACATTTTAATTTCTGACTGAATGAGAATTTTGTTCTTTTCTCATACATATACTACTACTGACAAGTAGAATTAAATAGCATTGACGTAGAAATTTCTTTGCTGCTTTTAGCAGCAGCAGAACAATCAAAAGTGTAGACCTTGTATTTGTCCCTCTTCTTTCTTTAGAGAAGGCCTAAGCAATCAGATCCTCTTGAGCCAAGGTAAATTTGAGTGGTCAGTTTTAATGAGACCAGGATAACAGCAGGTAACCATGGTAAGTCTAACGTGGACATAATTTATCTCATACTAAATTATTATTTGCTGTTAGCTCTGTGTAAAGCCCATGGCTGTGGGCATAGCTGACACCATGGTGGTTTGGAAAAGTTAGCAGGCAATTTTTTTTTTTCATTTTAGTATAGAGCTTGCAGTGAGAAAATCAGGGTACATTCTGTGTAAGCACATTTTTTAAAATTGTGTGTTTTTTACAAACTTGTGTGCATCTATGATCTATGAATTCGGGCTCTGCAAGCAGGTTTGGACATAATACCATCTGGTCGTGGAGACAGCGCGGTCTGGTGATATCCCTGTTACACTAGCCTGGATTTCCAGATGAAAAATCATGTTTCCAGGTCACAAATACAGTTCTAGTGCCCATATAGATAGAAGAAAATTATCCAGTGAAAATGTAATTTCATCCAGAGAGGGAATGAAAACAAATAGATGCAAATTTAAATCACAGAATCATAGAATTCTAAGGCTTGGAAGTGACCTTAAAGATCATCCCATCCCAACTCCCACCCCCGCCATGGGCAGGGACACTTCTCACTTCACCAGGTTGCTCAAGGCCTTAGCCAACCTGGCCTCAAACACTGCCAGGGTTGGGGCATTCACAGCTTCTCTGGGCAACCTGTTCCAGTGTCTCACCACAGTAAAAAAAAAAGTCTTCCTAATATCTAACTTAAATTCCCCCTCTTTCAGTTTGTATCCTTTCCTCCTTGTCCTTTCACTACAGCTCCGGATGAAGAGTCCTTCTCCAGCTTCCCTGTAGGACCCTGAAGGTACGGGAAGGTTGCTGTGACTTCTCCTTGCAGCTTTCTCTCCTGCAGGCTGAACTGCCCCAACTTTCCCAGCCACACATTTTGGTGTTTCAGCCAGAGTATTCCTCTCAGCAATAAGCAGAAACCTCACATTTCTCATGGGATAAGTGAAGGGAAAAGATCCAGGCCCACAGCCTGGCCCAAGATTCCACTGCTTTCTGGAAGGGTATGGCCTGCCAGAGCTCCCTGGCAAAGGTGAGCCTGGCAGGGACCATGCCCTGTGTGCACATCTCCTGGGCTATAACGTGCTACATCTCCCAACACATGTCTGCACTGTCTTTTTTGTTCGACACCCAACACCCCCCAGTTTTGTTCTGTAACGAGTAACTTGTCACTGGGGCTCCATTACTCTCTTGGGTGAGGCCTCCACTGGGAATTTATTATTTACACTTCTGTGCTCCAAGATGGGGCACTGGCAAATGCACAGTAGCAGAGGAGGGTTTCTGGTGTAATCTGATGTGACAGGAGAGAGAAGGGGTGTGGGGACAGCCATTAGCTAGACCTCTAGTTAGAGAAATGTTTGTTGGAGCTGAGTTTTTTCCTCCCGTGTTTACAAATGATCAAGGGATCTGCTAAATGTATTCAAGGATCTATACCGGGATAGAAATTAAGCAGAATTTTAATGAAAAACCTCTCAGAAATTGACATTTTAGCATTATTTTTTTTCAGGTGAACGTTCAAGAGTTTAATGTTAGTCTAGAGCAGGTTTGGTGCTGCTGAGGATTCCTGAAGAGCAGCAGGATTTTAAGCAAGGTGAGGACACTGTGTGAGGGGAATGTGGACAAAGGGCACGGCACCGGTGTCAGGAGGAGAGAATGGGGGGGAAAATCGCAGAAGGAAGTGTAAGCTGTGGATTGAGGGTACGGACGGGCAACTTCACGTGATAAAGGTGCTTTTGAGGTAAAACAGCAAATCCCTGGATAAAAGCAGCTCGGATTGCTCTGTGGCTGAAAACAGCGCTTTGCTGGGGGTGCTTTCAGGGGGCTGCTGGCCGCAGAGAACATCGCCGGTGCCGAGGAGACAACGACAACGCTGGCCAGGGAGGTGGCAGGCCTGTGTGGCTGCAGGCCGGCGTGCTGTTTTTATTCCCAAGGGAAAAGTAAAGAGAAAGGGGAGGCGTGGCGGCGGCCCTGAGCGCGGCTCGGCCCCGCGGCGGTCCCGGCGGGCCGTGAGGGGCGGCGGGCGCGGCCGGCAGGTGGCGCCAGCGGCTCCGCGGCGCGCGCGGGGGAGGGGCCGCGGCCGCCGTGCCCTGAGGGAGCCGGGCCCGGTCCCGGTCCCGGAGCAGCGCCTCGCCCAGCGGGATAACTCGGACTGAAGATCCCATCCGAAGCTGCCAACCACCCAGTACCTGGCACATTGCATTGGAGTTACATTGGCTCTGGTTTGTAGAGCTGTTCTGCTTTCCTTAATAACGTTAAGGGGAGGGGTACTGTAGAGTGAGTGATGTTTGTTTCCCTTGTATTTCCTCAGGCAAATGACATACTCAAAACTGATTGGAAAAACATAACCTTGAATGAGAATTTATACACACACACACACACACACACACACACACACACGCACGCAAAGGGGAGTTTGCAGGTAAATTAGTTTATACTACAAAGATGTTACCCATTACAGCTATACACCATATCACATCTCTGTTTGACATTATAACATCCAAGCCCATGATTTCCATGAAAAAATAAATCAAAACTCAAAAGCTGTTGCTGTAAATTGCTCCTAGTTGCTCTTCGAAGTAGAAGCCTTTTTCATTATTTTTTTCTCCTGTTTACTGGCTTTATATTTTTCTCCTTTTTTTTTCCTCTTTTCTCTTAATACCGTAGGGGAAAAAAAGTCGAAAGTGTATATGACTTTCCAAGGGCTGCTTTTCACGCTAGAAAGAAAACCTATTAAGTACAGTATTTCCCAAGAAAATATTATGAGCAGCTATGTTTCAGAAAATGAGCAGCCCAACCAGGGCTTGGAAAGAGCTTGTCCATTCTTCAGATTGTCCTTCCCACTGCGACTGAAACCTCAGTTTCAGCTTTACACCACAGAAACAGACTCCCCCTTATTTTGGCAGGGAAGTCACTCTCCCATTGTGTAGACACTGGTAAGATGATGTTCCTCGGTGTTGACGTTTGTGTTTGGTGACCCAAGTTGTTGAGATATCAAGGAAGAGCCATAAAAATGGTCCGATGTCTAGGAAAGACACCTTATGGTCTATGACCTAGAGAGCAAAACTTAATGCAGCTCTTTGGAATGATGAAAGATGTACACATTTAAGTTTATGTGTTTGGAGGTTTATTTTAAATTTTGATGATGTAGCTGAAAGTTAATGTACCTCCCACACTCTGAATGTGGCCAGGAAGTGAGACACCTGAAGGAGTGAAATCACCCATATGAAGGCCATGAGGAGGGCACAATTTTTCTATTTGTGCCAGTGGCATGACTTGAGAAGCTTGCTAATGGTTTTCATATTCTGTAATTACTCCCTTGAACAGGATATCAAGGGGAGAAAGAAGAGCTAATTACCCTGGCTTTGTCTGCCCAATTTCCTCCCTGGTTAAACAGGGTTGACAAATGCTTTGCATGGAGATTAAAGCTACTTTGTCCTGGAAAATTGTAGTTAGGGCTGATCATCTAGTTCTGTAGAAGCTCAAGTCAGCCTGGTGGTAGCTCCAAAGAGCCCAGTGGCTGTTTGATTTGACATGAATGGCAGAACCCTGCATATTGTGATAAATCTGACAGGCCTTTTAGCTGGCTGAAAATAAACCCCAACAATGGCTAGATGTTTAGCTGGTTAAAAAGCAATGGCCAGACATTGGTCGCTTCCTCAGCTGTCAGATGCAGTCTGGAGAAGGCAATATTTTTATATTAGTATTCTACCTTTCTGGCCTATTTTTGCCAATGAATTTAAGAAAGATGGAAGTGAGGAATAAAATGTCTAGGGTCAGAAGTTAGCTTTTGCCAAGCAGTACCACATAAAAGAAAAATGAAAATATCTTTTTGTCCCACCATTTTTTTATAAAGGAAGCGTTAGAATCAGTGCTGGGCTCACCCATGATGGCAGGTGATGTCGGAAAGGAGCTGACCCCAGGCCTGTACATGCCATCGGGCTGCATTCCTCTCCCCATCACCTGCTCTGTGAGCTGCCTTCCAGCACTGCAACAGGCTTTTCGTGAAGGACTCTCAAATTCTAGTGTTCAGTAAGCCTGTGACCCAGGAGGAAGATTAGTTTATCATTTAAAGCTCCCCAGGTTAAGCTTAGCTTATCTCTGTCCACATATGTGTCATAGCAGAGCTCTGGGGTACTGCACTCATCAGGGAGTCCTGTGCAGACAGGATTGCCCATTTCTTTTGGGCTAGGGCTGACTTTCTTTCTTTTTCTTTTCTTAGCGGCAGCTATGAAGGGGCTGGTTGAATTGGTCTCTGCCTTTCAGACAAACATTTAGCAGAGGAACACCTGCACCTGCCCAATGTCATCTTCCTTTTAAAAGATGTTTGGAGTCTTCTGTTCCCTTGTACAGGGCTGCATTACAGGATGACTGTCAGCAGGGAAGACACCCACAGTGTGCAGAAAGCTTGGGCAAGAGAGGATAGATGAGTGGACTGGCAAACTTGAGTGGACTCACAAACTGCAAATGCATTTCCCACATCTCCAATACTTTAAAGCTGGGGTCAGGGCTCAAGTGTGTCAGCAACAGCCTCATCACCACCAAATACTGAGTTCTGTATTCACTGTGCTCTTACATAGGTAGCAGCAGTGCTCCTTTTATTGCAGCAGTGGTGCTGATGATGCCAGGGTGATGCTGTGGCACTGCTCTGCTGGAACTTCCTATGTCCTTTTCAGAGGTGCTTCTCAGCGGGATCTGACTCCTTGTTTCACAGCAAATGTGTCTCTGCCAATGAGAGACACGTGACCTCATATTTGTATTCATTGATTCTCAATTAAATTTAAGCTGTTTCTGTCCACCTCTGGCTTTGAGCAAGATGATAGCACAGGGTAGGCCTAATGCCCACTGATTAAAAAAAAAAAACAAAAAAACAAAACAAATCGTAAAGTCACTTTTAAACTAGATTGCAGTGGCTCCTGAACTCACTAGGAATAAAGTCCACTTTAAAAATCAAGCTCCTATGGAAGCTAAAATGAACACTTTGGATGCGTTTGGATCCTTTGCATCAATTCTATCCTCTCAGTATAAAAGTCAAGAAAAGAAAGTAGGGGTTATGTTTTAGGCTTCCATGCAGGAAGACAAGGAGTGCAATCTCTCTCATTTTCCTTCTGATTAGGTTGTTCTTTTCAAGATGTGATGTGGAGCCAGCTTAGTAGCAAAGAAATTTCATTTCTCAGGGAGATAAGAAAACAGAGGAAGGACCATCAGAGTGGCAAGGTACCAAGTGATATGTATCAAATATCAAATAGAACACAGGCTCCTCCATCTTCTGTGTGCTATTCCTGCCAAAGTGAAATGGGATCGTGTTGAAACACTGAAATACACTGACCCTTTAAGCCCCAAATAGTATCCTGAGGAGATTGAGCCCTACACCTCAGACAGACATAGGAGTTCTCCTCAGCACACCAGGGCTCAGGGTTTTAAAGTGAAATATGGTATAATTTTAAGATCAGCCCATTTCCTTCAGGAATACAGGTATTTGCTATCTTGTTATGGAACCAAAAGAGTTGATGTAATGTTATTCATTCATGAAGTTCAAGGGTGAAAAAGGGCAATAGGGATGGGATGATGACAAGAAATAACATGAGCAGCAGATGTGACCTTCCAAGCCAGCAGGGCTGACTGGCCAAGAGCTTTCAGGGGCACAAAAATGTTCATGTTAGATGAGGCTTTTCTTCAGACTGCTGAAGAGCTGTTTACTTGTTCTGCTGATTGCCTCTGGCCAATTTTAATCCTGAGAGTATGCCCGCCGTGTTCTCTGCTTTGATCTCTTTCCTTCTGACTCAAAACACAAAGATGTTATTAAGATAAATTGTTAAAGACAGCTCTGGAACTGGGTGGGAAATGCTGATCATCTTTTCCCCTGGAGATAAAGTAATCCCCATGCTCAATCAATTCAGAGTAAGTAACAGCCCTGAACAACTCCTTTGAAACACGGGAAAACAATGGTGCTCTATGAATTGATTGCATTTGGCCTAAATATAGAAGAGCTTTGAGCAGGAGTACTTAGAAATAAACTGGAGAGAGTGCTAGAAATGTGCAGTGCTGAACAGGCACGTAGAGTACATGGCTATATGGGCTGAGTAACCTGTGTGCTGTAACACAGGTATTAAATACCTTCTCTCTGTGCAGGCCTGGCTTCATTAACTGCCATAAGCAAAGGAGTGGAAGTACTCCTTGAAAAGAAAAGCTATATGAATTCTAGTAAAGAAAAACACATGAGAGTGTCTGAATCACGTGGCACTGTTTCCATTTGAGAGCAGCCCTCAGGAATTGTTTGTTTTGGGCCAAAATGAATGAAAGTTGTTTGGGCTTTTTGTGCTTTTAGTGTCTCTGTGCTGAGTTGATAGACCCTTATGGGAGCACCTAGGTTAAACTTGTTAACTTGAGCAATTGGAGATGACAAATGCCCTAAAAAGAGAAGATAAGTTGAAGAATTATTGTGAAGAGAGAGAAGATAAATAGCATCAGGGTATTTAGGTAATAATTTAATTTAGTATACAGTTATAATGCAAATCACTCATGTAACAACTATACTCCTCAGTAATTTCTGCTTCTAGAATAATCACTAACAGAAGCAATCACCTGTTGACATAATCTCTCATAAATGGTATAGTAAAGAATTGCTAAATGTATACTACCTTTTGCAAAGTTCAGTATAAATTTGAGATACAAAATAATTAATGTGCAGTTGTTGTGAATTTTATAATTAATGAAAGTTCATGAACATTAAACATGGCCTGCAACCTGAAGGACACACATCAGCAGCATAAAGCACCAAGGTACGTTGCAGAAAACAGCATGGGATAGTATCTCAGTGCTTATAAAAGTGTTCATAACTCTCCACTAGCCTGGCAGGGAGGCTAACCATGTTAAACAAAAATTTGTGAGGTGGTTTTGTTGTTTTTTTTTTTTTTTTGGTTGTGTTTTGTTCCCTGTGGTAACTCCAAGACTCCACTTGCACTTGCACGCCTAATGAGGAGTTGCTTTTTTTTCAAGTATCAGTGGGTAGATAACCTAAGCATCTTTTGACAATTTGTGCCATAGGGAGCAGTGAGGAGTGATTGTGAGTATAGGCATCTCTGCATTTTTATTTTAAGGCAAAATAAAAAATGACAGTGTGATTGGGATCGGCTGGGATCAGTCAGCATAGGGGCAGTGAAAGGTTTAAGGAAATCCTCCCTGGAAGTGCATTAAATTGGACGTGTTTGTGACCTTGAACCTTCAGTTAAACAAAGCTGAATTTTTGTTGGCTTCCAAGTTTTATTCAGCCTGGTCTAAAATGAAGAATAAGTGAAGTGAGCACAAATAGCACATGTTTCTGAGGCACAGGAGTTGCTCTAAGAGTGTCATAGGGAGCTGCACAGCAGGAGCTGTTTTGAAGCTGACTTGAAGCTGGCAAGGTCAGGACCAAGTGAAGAAAAATAAAGGAGCTACAGCATGAAGTATTATGAGATTTTTCCCTCCTTCCTTTTTTTTTTTCCTAGGCTTCTCCCAGAAGAATTCTGATGAAAAGCACAGCATCCCAATGCTCTCTTCCAGAGTATGATTGAATTTCAGTTGAAAATGGGAACAAGGAAGGTAGAGTAGCTTCCTTCTTGCAGCTCATCCAGCCATACATGCGGTGCTTGCTTCAGGTGACTGTTCACTGGGATCTGGCATTCAGGCCTGATGCAGCATTTCAGTGCAAGTTAAAATGGTCTGTGTCAGAAATGACAGAATTGGCTTGGAGGTGAGTTTTGTGGATTACAAAATAGTAGTGTGCATTTAAATGGCATATTTTATCTATAGCTGTTGAACTGCTTTGGCATAACGGCTTAAGGGACAATACTGCCTCAATTTAGCAGGAGAAACAGATTACCAGTGACTTCCCCAAGGTCATGTGAGGAACTGCTGAAAAACTGGGAATAGAACCCAATTAAACTGGCTCCTAGGTCTGTGGTCCCATTTATGGTCCAGTATTAAGCAAGGTCCCGCTCATCCAGGCAGAGAGAGAAACACTTCCCTGTATGCTCTTGCCTGGGCTAAAGTACATAGAAAAGCCAGCAACCAGCAAAAGAAATCTTACAAATTTTTCCTTCTCTAAAGCAGGCTGGCTTTCATCAAGGTAGGAAGGAAACAGTAGAGTCTTCAGTTAGCTGGGTCAGGATAGATACCACTGTTGGTTAGGAAAAGTCAATTACTTCCAGGTGAGATGGAAGTGACTGCAAAGAGGAGTCTGGTTGACCCAAGTTCCCTTCTCTGGCTGTGAGACACTGTGACTATGTGATTGAGCTTTTCAAGGATGAACCGCATTTATAGGCTCCTGTGTACCCAAACTTTGTGTAGCCCTGTAGCTCAGTATTTACTGTACTCATGGTAACACACATTGCTGTTGTTTGTAACAGCCCAGAGGGTGTGCAGGAGCTCTGTAAGGCCTCAGGACTTAATGGCTTTGTCTGGGCTTGTCTTGGCCTGTCTGGGATTTTGTTTTACATTGTTTAGCTGGAGCTGCAATTTCCAGCTGTAACCAGGTGACTATTACACAATTTGTTCTGCTTTTGCTTAGCTTTGTGTGATTTAACCATAATTTTAATTTAGCTGAGACTAACAAGTGGTATTTTTTTGTGGAATGAAGAATGCAGGGCCCTAGCAAAATGATGTGGTGTAGAGGACTACAAACAGGGTATCATGGTGCAGGTCACAAAAGGAAAGCTACTGGATGCACTTCAGAGTACAGATCTGAGACGTCAGTAGAGGGCATGGGATGATACTTGAGCCCCCAGTTATGAACAACACATAAATGGTCAATGAGTAATGGTTAAATAAAGGCAGACCTGACAACTGGGTGAAACTGCTTTTAGGAGTAACAAAGAGAAAGGATCCAGTGTATATAAAATCTTATATATGGTGAGAGGCCGGCCACCTTAGGATCAAGGTGGGCAGTGGCAAGGTGAGTGTAAAGTGGAGAGGGCATATAGGTACTATGAGATTTGTGTTCCAGTTTCACCTTTATCATTCTTGAGACTTAACAGCATTCTCCTTTTTTTTTTTTTAATAAATAGATCAAGATTATTATCGTGTGATTGTAAGTCAAAGAAATTGAGTGATTGCAAGTTAAAGATTCAGTGACAGTAACAGTTGGCTTCACTCCTAAGTTGTGTCTTTTTGGCCATGCCAGGACTTTTGAACAAAGTACATCCAAATGCCTTCTTAGAATGTGATCATCGCACATTGAGAATTTTAAGCAAAAAGCTGTGGGGGTGAAATAGCTCAGAAATTCCCTAAAGTCAATCCTATGTGTTTTCTTTTGCCATTTATTTACAAGAAAATAAATTGCTTATTTGAACAGTAGGAAGTGAAACAATATGATAAAATCCTGAAAAGGCATCCCTATGATTTAGCTCTTTCAGTCAAATATGAATCTTTTACTCAAGATGTGTGCTATCAGTAAATCAATAAGATTTGGGGAATGTTGTTTACACCATATGTTTTTGAGGGGAAGGAAAATCAATGGATCACTGGTTATTAAGAAAAAAGCTGCAAAGTTGTTTGTTAGTGATTCATCCATTCCATACGGTAAATATTTCATTCAGTTTTTTCATGAGGCTTTATTCAAAATGTGTTGTATTTTGGTTTGCCTCGTAACATGGACATGCTACAAGAAACTTTCAATAAAACATTATTATTTGTTATTATTTTTAGAATATGATTCGAATCATATGCTTTTGTAATGAGGTTTGGCACATGTACTGTGACTTTATTTTCCCTGAGCAAATGTGAATATGAACATACCTTATCATAAAACAAGCCTCTAATTAAAAAAAACTGTACGCAATGTACAACAATCTGGTGGTTTTATTATAATATATCCTGATTTTCTAGTTTAGTTTAAATATACTCTTTGAAAAATTTTCTAGTACATCAGTCAAATTTGCTGATAGTGAAATTTTCACTTGATGAATTTTAATGACAAATTTCACTCAATATAAAGATATCTCCAAAGTAAACTTTGGTTCTAATTGTCATAGTGCAGCTGTTGTCTATCAAGTAATTTTCCTTTAAGATACAACCTGTATCCTGAACAGTTACGCTTTGAAACAAGCATTTTGAGTACCTGAGTAGTCTGAGAAATAGAGTTCTGGATTGATTTCTGATGTCAAACTTGTAAAGATCCTGTAATATGAGATTTTTTTTTTCCACATCAAATATTCCCCTTATAAGCATCTTGGGTTTTGAGCTGCAGCTCAGATTTCTTCCCTGAATTATGATACTTGACTTGCAACTTTGTACTGCAGTACTGAGACTTTAGCCCAGAAAATAGGACAAGCATTGATGGGAGATTTGGATTTACCAACAGCATATGACTTGTTTGCAAATTGCAGGATTGGGTAAGTTACCTTAAAAGCCCATGAAGAGTAAAAAACAAGGTGAGACAATGGCCATCCATCCTCATTAGCTACTGCTGATGCTACATGGCAAAATTTCATTAGGGACTCTCTAGTGGCTGGTCATACCAAAGTATCATGCGTGAAGTGACCAGTGGCTTTTGTTCCTGCTTGCCTCTGGACTACTTGTCTGATTGCCTTTGGAAATGGAGTTTATAAACTCTTACCTGGCTCCCATGTGCTGGCCTACAGAGTGTAGCTGGAAATGAGGACAGCATTTAAGGAGTTTCAATTTATATTTCTGCTGCCCTGAAGGTTTATGTGGCCTGCAAACATCTTCATGTCTGAAGAATATCTGTACAACATCTGACATCTTGCTTTATGCAGAGGAAAAAATATGAGCCCTTTACTGCTAAGCAGAGATGGCAACTTAATATTAACATATTATGCTGAGTATCCATGTGTGTACTCTTGAAAAAAGCTTTTATATGTTCCACTTATCTTAGCAAGAGCATTAATTTTTTTCTGGATTTTTGCTGGACTTCCCGTTTGCTAAAAACCTACAGGTGATCAAGTAAATGTAACTTAATAGAAGTATTGAAGCTGTGTACAAGTTAAGAAAAAATATGCATTTTATCTTCCCTGCTGCCCATGATGGCATCTCCTGTGCTGGATCCTAGCTCCCTCCCTCAGAGAGTGTCTGCCACCGTGTCACCTCTCGTTCTTGCTGAGCCACAGAACAGTCCTGTTGGAGGTCAGGAGTTCAATCTCCTCAAAGGGCTGCTCACACTTCAGCCTCACCTCACACGACTGAAGGGCCTTCCTCCAGTGTAATTGGTACTCACCATAACGGGGCTGCTCTGTGACTCAGGAGTCCTGTTTCAGACTTGACTGTGCCTCTCAGGGCTCGCAGGGCACTCGAGGCAGCCCTTACCTGCAGGCTATAAGAAACATCATTGGAGCCTCTAGCCCACTCCATACTGATACAACTGTGAGGTGAGGTGCCCACAGCATGGGGACTGCAATCCATAGCTATCCCAGTCAGGAATGTAGCTTTGAGGTCATGGGAAATCAGAGCCAAAACAACTGAGCTTATTGCTGTGGCATTGTCTGAATCCCTTCTTCCACCAGCTGACTTCTCTCTTTAAATTCCCATTTCCCTTTCTCCTATCCCTGCCCCACCTTCTGCCTTTATATTGGTAATATAAACAACTTCAGTCCTGGTTCTTGTCAGTGATAGGAAGAGAGTTTCTCTTTTTTTAATGGGCCAGATGCAGTACGACCATAAGGAAAAAGAGAAGGCTGCCTCTTCCTTTTGTTTTGAGCATCTCATGACAGCCTAGGGTTGACTAAACTGTTGCTTGTTTCTTGCTGTGTGCATCTGTCTGTGTGTGTGTCTGGGTAACACTTTTTCTGGTCTGTCTTGAAAATGGTAAAGGCTGGCAGCTTGTCTTGGTCTCAAAGAGAAGCTGCTTTCTCCTCCACAATGCTCTTGCTCTTTGTGAAGGAATGTGGGCCCCCGTGCCTGCCTGCCTTGTGAATTACCTGGAATACACGCTCGATGGATAGTACCTGTCAGCACATTTCACCAGACAGATCCAGAGGGGAAAAAAAGATTTTAAATAATCATCTCTCTCCTCTGTGCATCAGGGAAGAGCGATAAAAAATTTTAGATAAAAGACTTTTGAAGCCTTAGGACATTTCATCTCTTTTCCTTGGGGAAAATGCAGGTCTCTTTCCTATAGTAAACACCTTTCAAGCTGTTCAGTTTTAAATTTATTTAGTGACAATACTTCTGAAGCTTCCCTGGAGAGGTTATTTTGTAATTTAATAGATGCCACTGTTGGGGAATTTTTTTTTTTTTTTTTGTTCTAATTTTCTAAGCACTCAGTGGTTTTCTTCTTTAAAGCACATTACAGACATTAAATAATCTGCAGACAGTTACTGAGAGGTAGCTAAGCCATCACCTCTCTCACCCTGAACCTTTCTGTTAATAACTCTGTGGGAACTCCATTCAACTTAACGTATATTTCTGCAGTTACATCAGAATTTGTAGTATGGTAAAATACAGGTCAGGCACAGATTTTTTGTTTGTTTTGTGTTTTCATTTTTAACTGTGCCACTTACTCATCATTTCAGATGTTTCTTAATATTCAGCCTTAATGATGTTTTTGTTTTGCTGTCTGCATCACATTGTTTTTAGCTCTACCCCAAACAACAATTCTTTCTTTGCCTGTTGAGGTGCACAAAGTGTGCGTGGATGGTTCATTTAACATTGCCTTGTCTTTGCAGGGCTCAGCTCCCTCTCCTGGTGCTATCATGCTTATCCTCCTCCTAGGCCATCTTCTGCCCTGACGTCAAACTCATCTGGCACCTCCAAGGACCAGCTTGTGGTTCCAGCTGTGTTTCTTTTCTCCTCTCAGCAGCAGAAGCTGCTTCATTGCCCAAAACTCCTAGAAAAATAACTTTCCTACGTGCCAGTCCATGTAGAATGACAGCTCCATTGCATCTTGGAACCTCTGTGCCTAAATGCTGGAAAAACTTATCAGAAGGACAGAGGTCTCTGGAGATGACAACAGTGCCCAATAATATCCTTATAGGAAGGAAAAGTGTACAAAGACTCTGTATTATGGATGGTCAACAAATTGAATGCCTGTAGTTAGCCTGTTGCCCAGAGTGTTCTAGAGCTGGCTTTGGGCCCTGTTCAGGTTGCCTTGCTGAGCCTGTGTCCTTGAGCTCTCACCCTGGCTGCTGGGCCGTAGGCAAGGAGGCCAAGGTGGATATTGACCTGCCTTCTGAGAGTCCCTCTGTGTTCTGCATGAACCCAGAGCCAGTGCCAAGGCAGAATTTAAAACAGATTGGTCAGAACTAAGTTTTTCAGATCATAAAGGCAGGGAGGCTGCTTTGAGAGTCACATGGTGGCCCTGTTTGACCCCTTTGCCTGCTTAAACAGACCCACAGACAAAAACTTCCATTCCACTTGGCCGCTCATGTTAGAGGGCATATATATTTGCACTAGATTTTGATATGGAGATGTTATAAACCAGGACTTGACCAGGACTGTGGCTCTTTCTGTTCAAGCAGCAGTTAGAGGGCTGCATGCTCTCAGGCAAGAATTGCCTGTGCCGTGCTGGTGTGAATTGCCCTACATTTCTGCTGCCTTGCAATGTGTACACAGCTAAAAATAGCGCTGGCCTTTTAACCGTCACACTCACACCCAGCACTTACCTGAGAGCAGGCAGATATGGGCACACGGACCCAGGAAATTCAAGGCCGCAATCAAAAGAGCATTTGTCTGCTTTGTTCTCGTAATTCCTCCTGTGGATTGGGCTGTCATTTTAAATGTAGCTAGCGCCTGCGTATTCAGCTCATACCACTCCAGATGGCAAGTTCACCTGTTTTATAGTTTTGTATTGCAGGGCAGTGCCTAAAACTGTTTCCTTTTTAAATAGTTAACTCTATGACAGAGTTACATACTGCCTAAACCCCAGTAAATGGCTTAAAAAAGTATTTTAAAAAGTATTTGCTATAGCACCATGGCTTTGTAATGCTCTAGTCCACCTCCTATTTTCCCTTGGATTAGCCTGCACAATGCAGAGCCATATGTTATCCTGACACATCTGGCAGAGCATATCAGAGTTTCGTCTGATGTTAAATTTCAGGCCAGTCAGAAAACGGAGTTTCAGTCACTGTCATTGACATGTTTAAGTCAAAGTCTGAAAGGAAAACACTCTTTAGATTTGTATGTTACTCACTGATTTTCTCTGCAGAATGCCACATTATGAAATATTGCTCAACAGCTTTCTGGCTGTAAAACTGGCATTTCACTTTTGGGGTGATGATCTTGGAGGAAGGCCTGTATCCTGCACAGTTTCACTGGTAGCACAGGCCTTCCCCTGGCACTTCCTCTGGGAGGTTTGCACTCCGTTTCAGATTTGTCAGCAAGACTAATGCCAGCCCTCCTGAGCATCACGAGTCCAGAGACAGTATGTTCGCCTGACAAAATCCCTAGGTCATGCTACATTACCTGTTGTAAATAGATCTCCAGAAGATATTCCATAGTTTGTGAGTGTGGATCTCTGTCCTGGGAGAATGTGATAACATGGGATAGTTTATTGAAGTGTTAGAAGTAAGTGGATAGTGGAAGGTGCACCTCCCTGTATAAAGCTGAAATGCACAACTGGGTAAAGACCCTTATACGCAATGTCAGGCATTTTGATGCTGTATCCCCTCCAAATAATGCTGATTTGGAGTACTCTGAACTCTTGCTTCCATCCTTTGTCTTTACTACTCTCAAAATCTGTGCAACAAGGCAACAATCCCTTTTGGAGTAATTGGTTTCTTTTTGTTGTTTACATTAGCAAACCTAATGAAAGCAAAAACACTGTCAGCAATATTCAAATGGTCACAAATAATTGGGGTTTTTTGGTGTTATTGTGATCTAGAGCAGGCACAGTTCCTAGAGATATAAATCAAGGCATTGGAAGTAGCAGAAAATGTATAGGCAGGTGATCATTTGATTAAAAATGCATGATATTATAAAACATAACAAACCATTCTGTTAGCATTCAATATGTATCACTTTTGCAATTAGGTTTTTAAGGTGAACAGCAAAATTGCAGTGTTTTGAACTTCCATTGAAAGGTGCCAGAGCCAGCAACCTATCTGTTGCTCTGTTGTGCAGGGTTAGAAGGAGAATACATGGTGTTTTTCTGTCTCAGGGGACTTTGAATATGCTTGCAGAATACACTGTGGTAACAAACATTTCCCCCGGCTATTTGACCTGGTTGTGTCTCTTACTCTCTGGCATTTTGTTAAAGATGTTTTTAAGGATGTATTTCTAAAGTATGCCTGCCTTGAGAAGAACTGCTTTGCTTTTTCAGTCCTTTAATTTTCTTCCCTTTGCTTGGCACTCCTGGGAGGGAATAAAAGGGTTGAAATAACCACTACTTGCATTGAGTTTAGTTTTACAAGTACTGTTATAACTAAATTATCTGGCCATCCAGCCAGAAAGGTTAGAAAAAGCATTAATAAGTCTCCCTAACACACCAGCTGGAACTGCTGAACTTCACTAAAGCAAGCACTGCAGGTGCATGACTGGATCATATCTGTTTATCATGTCTGGTTTATCCTTTCCTAAGATAAACTTCCTACACCAGTCAGTCTCTTTTCAAATAAAAGTGTTTATGCCTCCTGTTGTTCTCCCTACCCCCTCACCATGTGGTCTAACCTCTGATCATGAAACCCGAAGTGAATTAACTTAAATATGAGAGGTAAGAGTCAGTCTTCAAACATGGACTGTACCAAAGCTTGAACATCATGAAGACAGATGTTTAAAAGGCTCAGCACAAATGGAGATCTAAATGGACACTTTTGCTAATGGGATGATAGCTAGTAAAGGCGGAGAAGTGAAGTTTACATTTGCACAGCATGCATGTAGATACACAGTTTGTGGTAGTTGGGAGTGGGGCTGCAACCAAGCCTCATCCCCAATGGGCTACAGCTGGGCAGGGCAGGTGGACAGCATTGAAGGCAATGAGCCGTGGCAAGCCGAGGTGCGCTGACCAGTCAGAAAAGGGCACAGAGGGCACAGAGGTGCTAGGCATTAACATGAGGGGAGTAAAAGGTTGGGCTAAAGAACAAAAAGGGTAGATGCTTTCAGCTCTCTGGAGTGTCTGTGTGGGTAGACTGCTGAAGCCTTCTGATGTGGTATGGTGTTACTCTGTATGGTTTGAAGCATTCTGAAATTGTGTGGTGATACTCTGTGTGTAGTGGCTGTCTCAACTGGGACATATGCTGTGGTGTATGCTGTGACGTATGCAGCTGGAATGTTCCATGAATCTTCAGAACTTTTGTCTTCCATGACTGTGGATTGCAATGTTATAGATTTGATAAGAGCCCTAAAACCATTACCTAAATGCCCATCCCCTCCACTGTACATCAAGCTACATAGTAGCTTGATGTAGTACACAAAAAAGTGACTCAGTCTATATCCTGCAGGATGAACCTTGCCCCTAGAAGAAAAGGAACAGGGTTGCTCTGCCATGACTCTTGTCCTTACAGCTGATTTTCTTTGTGGCTTCTTTCTGGCCTAGGAATTACCTACAAAGGAAATGGAAAAAGAGGAAGGGACCAAAACCCCATATACCTCTAGTACAAAGACTCCCAAACTTCATGTGCTAAGTGAACATAGCATTAAAGCAGCAGAGAAGAGTATTGCCACTGTGTTGTATGAGGCACGCATTTTCAAGCAATCTGTTAATAATGTTGCTATTGCATTTAGTAGCATGTGCAGCTTAAATTTAAGAACTAGATTTGCTCAGAAGGTCAGTATAAATAATTTAGAATAACTATTCTAATTAGGGTAGTAATGAGAAAAGTATTTAGTATTTTTTTAAACTACACAACATTTTTATGTTTGTTGCTATGTTAATCCCTCATAAACATGTTTTCATCAACATTCTTCTTTTTTTGAATGCTGAGATTATTGCAAATGAAGGTTACAACAAAAGTTTTATGCAACACAAAATTGCAAAGCAACCCTGATAATTACTGCCAAAGCCTTTGTGCACACATGCCAATGAAAATACCTAGCAAGACTGCTGGAACAATGTCCTTACAGTCTGACCAAGTGGGCCTCAACATTGCATCTATAGGCAACAAGAATGTCTCAGGGCTTCCCCATGGCTCATGTACAAGTGGCTAGGAAGAAGTTTGAGAGAGAGGAGAAAAGAGAGACAGTTCCACAGTACATAAAGCTGCCATGTTCCCAGTGGACGTGGTTAGGATGGAGCATTTGCCTCCCCAGAAGCTGTGTGTTCTGTTCAGGGTAAACAGCTGTGTTTTCATTCATTTCAAGCTCTTTGTATCCCTCAGCTTTAAGAGTTACCAAATGACTCTCAGTGAATTCTCTGCAACTTCATGCTTCACTTGGGATTGTGTGTGGGGGCAGCATTGTTCAGGAAGAAAATGCATTTCATTTCCTCATTACTGGATGACTGTGTACATATAGACAGATAGAGAGGTGGCTTTCTACATGGAAAAATTAGAGACATTTAAATAGGCTATTAAAATCAGTTTTGTTAGAGTAACACAGCCCTCCTGGATGCACATAGATGAGATAACACCTGGCTAGTACTGATTTTTTGGATGTCAGTGATGGGATGAAGCAGGTAGTTTCCTGTCTTGCAGCGTAGTGCGTGTATGAATTGATTTTTTGTAAACTGCGTTGAAAATAGAACATGTAATACAAGCATATCATTCATGTGCCTTTTCCTGTGAGAGTTAAAAACATAAAAATTTGCTCTAAGACCAAAGCTGTAGTATTTATAGAGCTTTTTAGCTTCTTAGGGGGAAAAAGGATGGGTTTATTATTTTAATATTAAAATTATTCATAGGGTTAATGGTCGGATTTGATGATCTTAGAGGCCTTCTCCAACCCTAAACACATCGATGATTCTATGTAAGCTGGTTCTCAGTTCCTAAACAGACTGAGGCATTCCTGAAATTAAGCTGGTGCTAGTGGTCTTTAATAAGAGCATATTTTCTGATGGAGCAGGGACACGTATGTAAGTTGTGAGGGAGAAAATGCATTGATTTCCTTTTGGTGTGTGCAGTGCTTTTATTCCTCCTTGCTCTGGTTGTGTGAGCCTATTGGAATCAGGTTGTGATGCTTTTATGTAAGAGATATCCCATATTTCTAGTGGGGAAGAAAGAAAAAGAAAGACAAGAAGTTTTTGGTGAAGGTAAAATATCATGGCCCTATCCAAGTACAAGTGTTTTGTCTTTATTTTAAAAATCTCCTCCATCCCGCATTGATGGCTGAAGGCTTTGGCAGTAATGCCACTTGCTGACCTTGGACAGACACAGGATAAGAGAGAAGTTAAATGGCCTGCTTGCAGTCAGAAAGCAGAGTGTCTCATTCCCAAAAAGTTCCTGTTTTTCAGTCTCAAGACTATTTCTCTTTCCCAAAGGCAGTTGCCTTGCTGCCTAGGCAAGAGATGTGCCTACTTTGATGTTTACTATTCGGAAAAGGAGGTTTTCAATCTGTGCCTAGGCTCGTGGATTCTGCTGATGCTTTCTAATAGCTCTGTGACAGGTGTGGAGGAAAATCAAAGTTGTTATTCCTAGGCTAAACTGCACTGTATTGAAACCCTCAGTCACCATGGAAAATTTTCAATCCAACATACTTAGCAAAGATGGAAAATCATTGTCTTGAGATTGTAATGTCTAAGATCTGGAATAATATTTCTTATGGGTAAAACTCTGCAGAGTAAATGTATCTCCCAACTGCCTCATAATGCCACAGGAGATTCAGTTCTAGACACTTATTTTTATAAATGTTAACTCCTCCAATATTAGATATTTCAATCTTTGTGATATAATATTATTAATATATTATAACTGTTATATATTATAACTATTAGTTATATTGTTCAATGGTATGATGATATATTTATTACAGATGCAATATCCCAGTTACAGATTAAATTTTGCATTCTCAGGGATGTAACTTTACTATGTGCTAATATTGTAGTGCTGAAAATTTACTATCCAAAGCCAACAGCTTTCTGAGTACTTCTGAAGCATGGTCAACAGTCTTTAGTCTTTCTATTGAATTCTGGTTTTTAAAATTTGTGCAGTCCCTAATCTGGGGAGTTTAAATAGACCAGGATCCTTTGGAAGTAAATCTCTGGGCAGCCTCCCAGACAACAAGGTAAAGTTGGGCATAATGCTCTTTTCTTTTTCTCATAACATGGAGATGTGCCAAGAAGGCAGTGATTAATTCTTTTACCCCAAACACTGTGTTGGTTGGGTTTCTTTCATTCAGTTGTGAAATAAAATCTCATCTTCTTACAAAGCAGCACTAGCTCGACATTCAGAAAGAGTGGACAGAGTAGTTAGTGAATGCAGTAAATGGCTTCATTTCCATCAATATTTTGAAAGTATTTTTCAAAGACTGGTAAAATTGTTTGGTTTATGGGTTGGTTTTTAAAGTTGCTGCTGTCAGTTGAGATCAGAGTAAGAATATAAGTATAGACTGGCTTGAACCACAGAATCTGAAACAGAGAAACAGCCTTGAAAGTTTTGATTGTTTATATTTAGGACTCCACATCATCCAGTTGTGGCGAGGGAGAGCAGACACCTGCTTGGATGTCCTGCCAGATTTCCTTGAATATGAGAATAATTTTATCTCTGGGAGTTTGGTTTAGGCCCATTTGCAGTTCCAAGAGTATACAGCTGTGGAAGAGCAGTGACAGAAAGGCAAGGGTTACATGGAGGAGTAATTATTCAGAGCTACTCTGCAGGAATAGACAGGATGTTGGTAAGGTTGCTTAGCAGCTGTATTCCCACAGTCCAAGCTCTGCTGTGTTTCCATTGAGGATCTAATGTGCTTTCTGTTAAAGTAAAGCTGTTCGTGGTGTAGTGGGATATATTTCAAGAAAGAAGAGCTTACTGGGCTTTTCTTAGAGCACAGTCACTGTCCACTTACTCCTATTACTAATACTCAAATTGAAGGCTGAGTTGACCATGTTAGCCTGCTTTTGAACCAGTGCTTGTTACAAGAGACTGTCTCTCTTTTTGTTCTCACTGAAAGTCTTTCAATCTTATAGCCTTGTTGGGAAGACTGATGGCTAGGTCTGGGCCACCACATGCACTGATGTGACTAGAGGTGAGGTGCCAGGCAATCTCCACCTGAGTGAAGCATTTGCTGCTCTCTGTTGACCAGTGCTCCTCATGATTCCTGCTTGACAGTTACCCCACAGGGATCCTAAGCAGAGACATCTGTAGTGGATTCTGTCCCTGGCAGCCAATCCTGTCCCTTCTAATTCTCCCTACTGCTACTTGTCTAGCTGCTGCTCAACAGCCATAGTTCATAGGTACTGAGACAATTGGCACTGATCTAAACTGCCAGTCTGTAAAATGAATTACATGTGCCAGGAGCTGTTTCAGAAAGTGTGCTGGTGCCCAGGCAGCTGTGGGGCTGGAATATATGCTGTCCACCCTGCAGCAGCTAAACTATGCAGCAGGATGGGAACCTTCAAGAAAGGAATGAAGCAGATAACTGGGACAGAGATAGGTTTCAGTCTCCGTGTTTGAAAACAGAGTTAGCAATACCAGCAGGAATTTTAGTGGTGGAAAGCCCTGTATTAAAACCAGATGTCACTATAGAGCCTCACACATAAGCAGTATATAGGCTGAGAGTTAGAAAAAAAGTTAGTGGTGAAGCCACTGCCAAAAGTAAGGTTGTGTATCTACAGTTTTTCCTGTGTAGCTTTTCAAAGTTCTGATATGTAACAGTTTTCTCTTTGTTTAAAATAAGCTTTGTTCCCACATTGATTCGGAGTATGTGTGTGAGAAGTCACAGAAAGGCAGTAGGGAGAGATGGACAGGTAAAACTCCTACTCTTATTAACGACATTTTTCTACACTGCAATTCTTGCAATAAAGGTAATGGTTATCCTTCTTCTATTGCCTGGCATAATGGGCTCTGGGGTTTACAGAGTTAGCAATAGTTCTCCAGGGGGCCTGGATACAGCTCATCCACAGCCTCAATTACTGTTCTGAATATTACATATTCTCTTGTGTGGCATTGTATCTCAGTGTTCCTGTGCTGGCTGTGCATCACCTGAGCTTTTCCTCTTTATTTTGCCTCACACCATGCATCAGAGAATAGGTCTTACACATCAGAAGGGGATGTGAGAAATGGTGTCACCTCTTTCTTCAAATGTTAAGAAAAGCCAAACCAGTGAACTACCTTTAAATCATGTAGGATGTAATTGCTCCCTCCAGTATTTTTAGCTGTCTCATCTTCTACTCTTGCTTGTAATCCATGCATGCTGTAGCCTGTGGGACCAGGAGAGGCTGGGGATGGGAGCATGGGCAGTGGATGCCTCTGTGTCCGTGTCATTGAACTCAAATTATGAGGCACATAAAGCAGAGAGGGTTGCCTGTGCCTGGGATGTGTGGAGGAAAAGACAGGTCTGATTAAAGATCTACCCATCCATTGCAGCACTTCAGTTGTACAAGTTCATGCCATCATATTTTCATGATGGCAGCTATGTCATAGTCCTCCTGCTGCATAATGCTTTAACAGATCTACTTTTCCTCTGTGATCTCAGGTGCGTGATCTGAGACATCATCCACTAATGACTTGCTTTCAAGATGTTTTCCTTAATTTTCTGGTTTTGGATTCATATTTAATGCCAAGACATCTTTTATTCATTCACTATGTACACAAGTGGCTGTAAACAACTTCAGCATTTTTCCCACGTCTGGAGAATTTGCTGCTATTCTACTATGGAAAAACTCCACTCTTCATCAGTGTTAATGGTCAGATTTCACTCTAATGTTGTTTTGACATGTTCCAATTTTTCCTTGCTAAAGGAAAATATTTACTTGTCTATTATTAGCCATAAAGTCAAGGTTTTTCTGTTCACAGAAATAAAATGCTTATTGTCATTGCAATTCTTGTTTTCTGAAGCCTGAGGAAAACAACTTGTAATGGAAATTAGCAATGGCTATTCCTGAAGAGGGGAACAAAGCATTTTCTATCATCTCTCCTATTAATAGTTACCAAGAAATGTCAGGCCAAAAAGTAGAAAAAGTAGATAAAAATCAAGTCATGTTTTAATCTTAGTTAGCCTCTTGTAATGATGAACCAGAAGAGACCCTAATTATGCAGTTACATGACTTAAATAGTCTTGCTATTGCAGATAATTACATTTGCAACATGCCTTGAAAGTGTTAGTGGAGTTATGGAGCTGATTCTAAAATATATTTCTCATTTAATGTGTTCATACAGAGGCAGATACATCTCTGTTTGAAAATGTGAAATTAATTTCTCAAGTGTGGTAACACCACTTTTTTTGAGTTTAAGGCGATGTGTGCCTCAGAGGCCATTTATGTCTGTCTTCACATTTTATTCTGTTGGGAAAGCAAAAAAGAAGGTTTTCCTATGTCATCCAAAATGGGAAGTTCATCTAGCAGATTTACCCAAAGAACACAATGTTTTCAACAAAATTACAGTTCGTAGGCAGGACACTTCACCAGTCTCTAGATTGCATTTAGAAGTTAGTAATTTCCATCCTGGTAATTAGGGAAACCAGATATGGTTTTATATTATTTTATTTTGACCATGTCAGAGCAGTGATTTGTTGCTTCTATACTGTCTCACTAGGAGCCTCCTCTGTCTTTTTTGTATTGTAGGGAGGATGGAAGTGCTAATGTGGGAAAATTTAAGCAAACATTTTGCTTCCAATTTTAGCTCTCATTCCTAACACTCCTGAATGTTTATCCACATCTATCTTTATAGCTTGAAGTTACAGCAATTTTTAAACAATTATTGAATTATATTTATTTTTCTCAGAAACCTTTTGCCATTTATTATGTGTATTTTATGCAAAGAGGTCTTGGAATGCCAAGTGTAATGGGGAATTCGGAAATATGTCATAAATGCTAAAGTGCATAAGAAGTCAGAGGACTTCAGCAGAAATACAGTGGGATTCAATGAGAGGATCATCTCAGCTGCTTCTCACAATATATTTTTTGTTTATCCTGGAAATCACTTGCAGTCAAATTACCAACTTGTACAGAAGAATTAGTTAAAGGAGAAAAAGAATATTTTCAAAAAATGGGATTTCAAAATTGTCCCTTGTTGATTGTACTTACAGGGACCTGAAACATGTGTCCTTATGCAAATGCTCTTTCTTTTATTTTCTGAGGGTGGCAACACCTCAAACTTTTAGTGTATTCAGAACCACACTTTAGTTTCCTCTTCTGGCATGTCAAAAAGACGGGTCAAAGTGCTGGATCAGAATGAAACTGTGCACCATCTGTTTTACTGCAGCAAACAGTGCTAGGAAAAGGTCATAATCTGTATAAATAGAATCATGGAATAGTTTGGGTTGGAAGGGACCTTTAAAGGTCATCTAGTCCAAACCCCCTGAAATTAGCAGGGACAACTAGATCATGTAGTCCTTGTAGCTCAGTCAGAAGAGTAGATGCAGTATCATTCCAGGTGTTTTTCTTCCACATGATGCTTTTCCTCACTGTGCCAAGTGCCTGCAGGTAAAAGAAAGCAACAGCATTTCAGGAAAAGCCGGTGAGATTAAAAGGCCACCACACTCCTGCTGTCATGAGGATGATACTTTGTCACCATATTCTCTCTCATGAGTAAAGCGCTTCCTTGTTCTGTCACTGTTCACTTACTCAAGCCTTTGAGCAAACTACCACGAGAGGCTGCACGTCAGTATTCAAGGCACACCATGATGTGAGGAATCTGGAAGGGGGGCTTGACTTGTTCCCTTCTTAATAGGATTGAAATTGCTGAGTATCTAGTTCTCACAGACCCCCTTTTTCCAAAGGGCCTCAAAGGGTTTCACAAAATTAACCCTATTTAGGGGGCAATAAATGGCTTGTTGAATAGCCCTCGACAGAGCCAGTGCTCTTGCTTTTTCCCCTGGGCAGCACTGCGTCTCAGGAACATCCTGTGCACCATGCCTTTTCTCACTGGGAGCTATGGAAGGAGCCTGTTACACCAAGGACTGGGATGGCAGGTGCTTTCCCAGGGGCTGTCTGCTATGTGCCTGTGCCATCCCCTTGTCCTGCTGAGCTCTGCCCAGGTCTCCCAAAACTGCCCTGCAGGCTTCCAGCCACCATCTCTGCATTCCACATTATTAGTAGGATTGTGTTCAGGACTGTGGGAGGCAGCGGTTCTTTTCCCAGAGGGTGTGATGGATTTGCGGTAGGGGACCTGCGGCAGTTGGTGCTTGGCAAGTGCTGTGAGAGGCTGTGGGTTGAGCAGCTCAGGGAAGCTATTAACAGTCTCTTTTGAGAAGCTTATATTGCCTCAATAACATGGATCATTAATTTTGCTTTTTAATCATTAAGAAAATGCCTTTGTTTGATGGAATGTTTGGGACAAAGTTAGATGTAAGAAACTTTTCTGCTTTTCTTACTCATGTAGCACTAGCTATTACTAATTCAATAAGCTTTTAACTAACCTCTTTTTCATAATTTAAAGCTGATGGAATAATTCTATTTGTATGTATACAAATTAGTTGCTGCTAAATCATTATTTTGAGTTGTCTTGCTTCCTGAGCACTCTGTGTCTGTTGATGAGAAACCCAGAGCAATAGAAATGTAATGCAAGCAAATTAAAGGAAGTGTTATAGGGACCTACCCAAGATATTTATCCTGTATAAATGCCAGTTCCTAATGAAATTATGAGGAAATAAGTGGAATTTATTCCTGCTAATATACATTATTTTCTCCTTTTTAAAAATGTTCACTACAAGATTAAGATGTCTTCTCCTTAAATTCCCTCTCTCTCTCTCAGTGTACAGCCTGTTGTTCTCTGCTCAGTGCCATTATCACTTGGTTCCCTCTCCTAAAAATCAAACAGGTAAATAATCAGTCTCTGGGGCAGGCTTTGATTCATACAGGAAATAAGCAGTGCACCATGCACAAAAAATTCAGTGGATTGGTTAAAAATTATATGTGCATCTCTCTGACTGTTTTCCTACCACCACCCCATGCAATGAAGGACATAAATAGGTGTTGGTGGCCAACCTATAACCTTATTTTGTCCTATGTGGTTGTACAAGAGTCACCAATAAGAGCAGGATTTGCAGCTCCTCCCAAGGGTCTGCAGCAGCTGCTGTGGTGCTTTGCCCACAGAGGCAGGGCTGGAGCCCAGGCAGCTGAACCAGAGCACCAAGGGCTTGTCCCAGTCTCCGCAAGCTGACTGCCGCCAACAGCGCTCAGTACAGCAAAGTGACTGTGTGTTTTTTGTGTCCGTTGCAAATGATGATTACTGCATCCAGAGATGCACAAATGGCATCTGCCTATTCCCAGAGACAGGTTTCCCCCAAGCAGGTAGGAGTCAATGCCTCTCTGGAGGTGGTCTCTGCTTTCTAAACCAGTACAGGTGCCTTTGTTCCCGATTAGGCTGACAACACCTGCTATACCACTGCCTGCTTCTCTCCTGGATCCCAGACTGTTCCACTTACTGAGGTCTCCCTGAGGTGACCAGATTAAAAAATGTCTTCCATGTGTACTGGGCACTGCACAGATTTCTTGAAAATGAACATCTTGCATTTAGATAACTGAGGTTATTAATGCGGAAAATCAGTGCCAGTTTGTTATGTTTGGAGCCTTTTCATTCTATGTTCATTAACATCTCACTGTGGTGGATTTTTTCAGTTAATTCTTTGAGAGGCTTTTTATATTAAAAAATCATAGAAAGCTTTTTAAGATTAAAATTAATATTATTGATTTTCTTTAACTATCAGTATAACTCCTGAAGGCTTTTTTAACCATAAATAAACCTTACCAGTCCAGTTTCTAAACTTACCAGGAGCCATAGAAAAGTAGTAAACAAATTACAAGCAAGCAGTGCATTTCAAAGTATGGCTTACAAAATTTTTGTTGTCCTAATAACCTGAACTGCTAAAAAAACACCAGTAATATTGTGGTTGACCTTAAGGACAGCCCCAGAGAATGCAAGTTGTAGTGTTGTAGAGAAATGATGTTTTTACAGGGACACAACTTTTACAGGACAGGGATGAGCTTTCCTTGGCCTTTACTAAAGGCCCATGCTTTCCCCACTGGGTAAAACATCAAGAAGCACAGTGATGATTAAAATCCATTCATATGGTTCATGATTCCTCACAACCTCAAAAATTGGACTTTATATTGCTGTTTTGTCATATTTAGTATAGATATGTTCCAGTGCTGACAGCAGTGTAAATGCAATTACGATGCATCTACATCTCCCGTTGCCTGTTCTGCTGCTGCTCCTTATTAGGCTCATTCCCAATGGAGTCTGGCAAAGTTCAGTTTTTGATGTGGTAAATGAAATCATAAAATCACAGAATAGTTTAAATCAGAAGTGGGTCATCTAGTTCAACCTTCACTCAAAGTAAACCCAACAGAATCAGGTGATACTGGGCCTTCTCTAATCAATTTTTGCATTTCTACAGAGAATGAATTTGTTTCCTGTTTAATTTGGATTTTCATTGGGTCCATTGCTTCTCATCCTATCACCATCTGTCCCTGAGATGATTCAGGCTGTTTCCTCTGTTGAGCCTCTTAAGGCTGAACAAATCCAGCTCTCAGCCTCCCCTTGCATGTGCTCAGCTCCAGTCCCCTGACCAATTTGGTAACCCTTTGCCAGACTTATGTCAGACAGTGAACTTGATTGTGCTGTGAAGGAGAGAGATTAAACACCACTGTGTAGGAGTGAGAATGGGAGGAGAGGTGGAGAAGAACTTACTCTTTCCAGGTTTCATAAAAGTAGGAAGAAACTCTGGAGATGCTACATCCAGACTTGGGGTGGGGTGGGGGGTGGGTGGGGATGGAGGGGGGTAGTGCTTTGACAACTGAGTGAAGTAACTTCTCCTCTGTTCTTCAAGGACACCACTTATATCAACCTGTGCCAATGACTACTTGATTTGTTAAAAACAAAAGAGAAGAGCTCATGGAGTCCTCTTTGGCTTGAGAGGGTGGCTCAGAAAGGTGAGGAGTTCTGGAGAAAAGAGAAGGACAGGGGTTCAGCGGGCAGGACGGATTGAGAGCTTTAAGGGATATGAACCCTGATTCACTAGTTTTGATGAAGTCTAAGAGGCTTGTGCACAGTCTAGGGGTGATGAGTGAACCTGATTGCTCCAGGTGGGTAATGGAAATGGATGAGGATGTGCAATGGACAGTATAAGCTGTCAGTATGGACTGCTGGAAAACATAATCTAAAATTGCTTTTGGCCTCTAAACTTCCCTGTTCAAACACAACACCAAAAGGATCATCAGCACTGCAATTAGAGCCACATGAGAGGGAAGATATTACCTTGTCAAACTCATTTTCCTTGGGCCCAGCTGCTGGGTTGTGACAGTGATGCTCAAGATCCAGTTGTCTCAAAGAGCAAACATATCTCCCATGGCCTCAGGTCAATTGCAGGTTCAGCAGAGTCTTCAGCTCCCCTTCAGTGCTCTTTGCTCTGCTTGCACAATTCACAGTGCTTCAGACTGTGTTTTGCCTTTCTAACCCATCTGCTTTGATGGTGCTTTAAGGACAATACAGTCAAACCCATGCTGGTAGGTAAACTTTGTTTTGCCAGCTGAGAGACTGCCTCTAATATGCATGACATAAGTAATGCATAGATAGACAAGGAGCCAGCCATGGCCTGTTGGTTTGGACTCTCAAACAGACCTAATACCAAGCTGCACTAGAGATTGACAGTGGTAGAAGTTCTTGGAATCTTGGCCTGTCTTCCCCAGGTCTGTCTCACACAGGTCCCCATCCTTTCTCTCCTTGTTCATCCTCCCTGCCTGATTGCCTCAAGCAGTATGTCAAAACCTTCTGGTTTTCTCCATAAGGTAGCTGTAGATAAACATGTTCCTGATACTTATCACTTGGTGTTTAGGTGGTTGAAAGTGCTCTGCAATTCTTTGAGTCTCTGCCTGCCAGCTCTCAGCTCTGGTCACTGTGTTTGCAGCTGGTGCAGAAGAGAAGATGCCACCTTAATTCAATGTGGGTGTTGCCTTGGCGTTGCAACGTCGGGCACCCAGCCGGGTAATAATTAGCATTGATTTCATGATTCAGAGAAGGTTGATCAATCTCTTTAATATATTATATATTGTTATTAAGACATTTATTGTTTTATAGACAGTTACAATACACCTGGACTTAACTGGTCTACTAATTTAAATACTATTACTGTTGGTTAATTAAGAAACTACTCTTTGGTAAACAAATCTCTATAACACATTCTACATGTTTATAACAACAGGTGTAGCAAGTGAAGATAAGAATTGTTTCTCATTCTTTTCTTTGATCTTCTCAGAGACTTTTCTCCAGGACAGTGCCTGGGCAAGTTGTTTTTCTCTGTGGCTAGAGAGCTGCTGCCACATTGCCTCAGGCTTTCTGTGTAATGCTGGCCATTTACTCCTAAAATCAAACTCTACTGTCATTTTACTTGCATGACTGTTGAACAAGTCTCCATGAGATGAAGCTGTCATGTAAGAAGTGTCCTCAGACAGTGTGGTAAAGCTCACACAGACTCTCTCAGGATGAGAGATGGGTTGATGTCATCATGAATATCCCTAATATCCCTGTTTTTGGTTAGACTGACAATCTCTGTCCCTTCTTCATAATTTTTTAAAAAAAATTAAGTACTCGTTGGATACTCTTGATAATTCCAGTATCCAAAATATTTTTGGGACAAGCCATGCTACTACTGTGCTCTAAGGGTAGGACCACTGCTGGAGGAAGTGACCTCTTTCCAGTTTAGAAGCTCCATGACATTCTACAGGGAATGAAGGGGCAAAAAGAGATGCTCCAACTGACTTGCTTTCAGTGCCTGCCAATGCATCTAAGTGGCAGTGCAGGCCCTCTGAATTTGGTATATTCACACGTTCACCAGAATTGCTCTTTCTGTGTGACTCAGGAAGAATTATTTTAATTAAAGCATGTTGGTGAGTATTGAGGTGTAAAATCTGACCATCAAAATGGAAGAATTGTTTCCTTTTCATTTACCTTGTGTGGGCTTCAGGACATCTGAAACCTGGGCCACATTTTGATTGCTGTCTGTTTTAAAAGGGAAACTTGCAGGCTTACGCTTCAGTAAAAATGACCCAGTTGTGCGTTTTTCCTTTCAAAACCAGCAGAACCACAGCTGCTCTAAGCCTGTCTGAAGCACATTCCTTCTTGTCTCTTAGCTCGTCTCCTAGCAGCTGGCTTGTGTGTGTGTGTATTTTTAAAAAATTACTTAAATGTGAAAAAAAGCAGATTGATTTGGTTAAAGGAAAAGAATTCTTTATCAATCTTTCTTTCTCACTCTCCCCTAACTGTAACAGGTATGTAGAGGTGAGGAAGGCCCATCCCTGCAATCACAGCAGGATATTGGGATAGCTTCATGCTTTCTCTGGAAGATCCTGTATCCATGCCAAAGCATTGTGTAGTCTACCAGCTTGTGAAAATTCAGTTGTGAAGTCTCTGCCAGTGAAAAAGGCAGCCCCCATTTACAGTACAAAAGTATGTTAACTGGATACTGAGATGGAGGTAGATTTTTGCCTTTTTGATTCCTCTCAGCACCTATGAGAAAATCTGTGCAGTAGTTTACATCATTCTTCCTGTAAAAGGAATTTACATTGTTTTATTTTTCAGGCAGTTTCCAGTCTCCCCCAATTAAACCAGCACTTTTGCTGTGATATGGATCTTGCTTAAGAGATGAGGGTTTTTCCTATTTAATTAATGTAATTTCATTTTGGCTTTGAATTTTTAAACAAGTGGAATAAATTGTGACAAACTGCAGTGTTCACTCAACATCTGGATACTTTTGTACATTTCTTAACTCATTATGATAGTTAATACCAAATTACTGTGTTTCCAAGATTTTTACAGGCCATCTGCATTACTATAATTTCTTCCCTGCAATTAAATGAGGATTTTTAAAAATCCTTTTTCCCAGCTAGTGCTACAGGTGTTTGATATTACAAATGTTGGCATGACTGTAGCTCAGGGTAAGCTCCTGAAGCTACCATGTGTTCCTGTGGTTGCTGTGTCCTGCAGACACTTCCTGTGGTCCCATCACAGTATCTGCCTCCCAACTCCCAGCAGTGAGGCATCTCCAGCTGGCAGCTGTGCAGGCCTGTGCCAAATCGTGCTGGGATTTTGCTCAGACTTAGGCACTTGAATTTGATCTGTTTGTCCTCTTAGATCTGTGCATGAAGACAGCACTCTGAATGCAGAAAGGTCACTGCTATTTGCAATTCCCTCTGAAACTAATTATTATGGCTGTTTTCATAGAATTGTAGAATTGCTTAGGTTGGAAAAAACCTTTAAGATTATCAAGTCTAAGCATTAGCCAAGTCCACCACTAAACCATGTGCCTCAGTGCCACATCTACACATATTTTAAATACCTGCAGGCATGCTGATTACCCCACTTCCCTAGGCAGCCTGCCTCCAATGTATGAACATCCTTTTGGTGATGAAATTTTTCCTGCTATCTGATCTAAACTTGCCCTGGTGCAACTTGAGGCCATTTTCTCTGGTCCAGTTGCTTGTTACCTGGGAGAAGAGGCTGACCCCCACCTCATCACAACCTTCTTTCAGAAAGCTGTAGAGTGGTAAGGTCTCTCTCGAGCTAAACCAGCTCCCTCAGTTGCTCCTCATGAGACTTTTGCTCCAAACCCTTCCCCAGCTCCATTGCCCTTCTCTGGACACACTCCATGAGAACACTGTGGGAAACGGTGGCAAAACCTCTTCTAAAGTCCAGGCAGCGGACATCCACAGCCTTTCCCTCATCCACTAAATGGGTCAACCTGTCACAGAATGAGATGAAGCTGGTCAAGCATGATCTGACTTTCACAAACTCACGCTGGCTGTGCTGACCCCTGATTGTCCTGTACATGTTGCATGATAGCACTCAAGGTTATCCACTCCATATCTTTCCCCAGCACTGCAGTAATGTTGAAAAACGTAGTTCCTCAAATCCTCATTCTGATCCTTCTTGTAGAAGGGTGTCACCTAGGCTAACGTCCAGTCTACTGGGACCTTCCTGGTTAACCAGGACTGCTGGTAAATGATGGAAAGTGTAGATGTTACCTTTTGTGCTCTTGTAGGACCTCAAGGTAATATTTTGTAAACTTGGTTAATACCATAATACATCTATCTGTCTGTCTATATCTATCTATCTATCTATCTATCTATCTATCTATCTATCTATCTATCTGTCTATCTGTCTATCTGTCTATCTATCTGTCTATCTATCTTATCTATCTATCTATCTATCTATCTATCTATCTATCTATCTATCTATCTATCTATCTAAAAATATATATTTAAAAAGAATGTTTTTTTGTACCAGCTGAAGCCCTGAGTTTTAAGCCATTTGTTTAGAGTGGGGACATCTCTTGTCCACAGGTATGGAGGACTTATTTCAGGACTAGTGCTTAGCAAACAATCAAGTCTCTGAGCCTCTACTGCTGAGTAGCTCAAGACAGATCCAGTACTGTCCTGTGTAAAAGTCCAGACAGTGGCTAAATCATGACAGAAATAGAGACAATAAACTCCTTCAAAACCTCATTAGGACTCTCCTTTTCCAGAAAACACAGTGAGGGCACTTTGTCTTCATTGTCCTGTTTGTTTTGACTGCTGTATATCTATGATAAAATCAAAACTAGGGCTATTAAACTCATCACTAAAAAATATTAGCAAGGAAATAAATTGAAAAATCAAAGTACTCCAGAAAAAAATTTCTCCCATTTCAAAGACTAAGCACATGCACCCACTTCCCAGAACATAATCTTCAGACAGACAAGATGGACAAAGTGGACAAGGGCAAAATTTACCTCAGAGACACTGCTGTCCTGAAGCAGAAGGCTTATGAAAAAGACAGTTAATAGACTTAGAAGACTAGGTCTAGGAACTTTCCCAGAATGGAGCACTGGCTTGTGGCTGTGATCCTGAGACCAGCCTCCCCAAGGAGAAGTTACTCTTTGTGAATCACTGTCTAAATGTCAGCTGGACTGATGCTTTCCCACACATGATGTTTAGCAAGAGCTGTGTAGAACATGTGCAGAGTTGTTGGATGACTACATATTCCTTAGTTTAAACCTGTTCCTTATTCTTTCCAATGTCCCTGAGAGTGATTACTTCTCTTCTTTTTTTATGAGTCATCACTTCATCTTTTGCGTAAGTAAAAGGCAGGTTGACTCAACCTTTTCACAGCCCTGATAATATATTGATTAAGTCTTGTTTTTGGGCTAGAGAGACCCATGGTCGTAAGAAAAACAAGAGAAAAATCTCAATTTTTATTTTTTCCTCCATAAACTGTCCTTAGGCGTCATTGAATTTCACAGAAGTAGGAAGAGTCATAAACATGGTTTTGTGTTTCTGGTTTGACAATTAGACATATATTCATGTTATATAAATCATGAATAGCTAAAAGGATTCATTCAGAACAAAAAAACCCCACTTATGGGGTATGGTTTTTGTAGCCAGCAAATACTTACTGCACAAGAAAATACTTGCTACACATGAGTGTTATATATTTTATTGAAAGATGGATTAGAGGTACAGGAAAGGTTTTTTAAAGTAAAATAGCATATTATCTTTTTCTGAATTTGCCTGATTGTTCCCAGGTAGATCCCTCATCAGTTCTTTGTGATGATATCCATGCAAATTTAGCAACTTCAAAAAAGAAGGATAGTGAACTGTCATGAGTTACACTTTCAGCATTAAAACTATTGCAGGGGAAAAAATCTTCAGAGTCCTGTGGTAGAAATGCCCTGATAGCGGTTTTCCCTTGGAAGCTTACCATACTGGCCAGGACTTGAGTTGCAGTTCAGGGGACTTCTGAGGGGAAGAAACTCACAAATAAGCTGAATGTGAGGGACTTACTGTGACTTTGCTGGAAGTCTGCAGCATGATGATTGAATAGCCTGGTCCTAGAAAAGGATGAAGATTTGGGAATGGTTGAGAGAAGTAGTGCAAGCTGTTCCTCTGGAGGGAATTCTGAGGTTTGTTTGCTGAAGGCTATTATCTTCACAGCAATCCTGTTTGAAATAAAGTTGTACATACTTGAGCTCAAACGTTGTGATTTATGTGAGATATGCACAAATAATGCATCCAAAATTTCTCTGACTGTATATGGATGTATGTTCTATTGCCTATGAAACACAAAATGATACACCGGCATGAATTTACAGGAGAACTAAAGTCTACCTGAAGGAATTACAGTGAGAATTACAGCAAAAGTACTATCAGAGTACTCTAACTTTTGTTAGCTGAGGAAGATCCATCATATATATCACTTGGGAGTAAATAATAGCAGTGTGGGACACAGCACTTGGGGCTTGTTCACTCATCATGCAGCAGGATAGAGCTATCATCGTCTAACTATGTGTCCAGCTATTGTTCTTATATGTTTGATCCTTTGAGTTATATTTTTGCCTGGTCTGTGACTGTGGTCTGTAATTAAATCCTACCAAAAATGAAAGCTATCCCCTTGCGTCTAAAAACATGCTTTGCAATTTATGATATAAATGATAATATGATTTTGCATTAATCAGTAAAGACAGGAGGACTGTCAGATCACAAACAGTTTGTAAACACTACCCTGAGATTTCATGAGAGAAGGCTTTGGTCTCTTCGAGGGTCTCCTTGGTACAATGCCATAGGACAGAGCCCTGAAGGGAGGAGGGGCCCAAGAGAGCTGGATGATTTTCAAGGATTGTTTCCTTCAGGCTCAAGCGCAATGCATCCCTGCAAAGAGGTAGCTTACAGAGGATGAAAGCAGGGGAAGGGTAGCCTGAGATGAATACAGAGAAATTGTCTAAACAGCCAGGGATCTGGTAAGCAAAGGCAGAGTACTGGGAGAAGTAAATCTGGATGAGTATAAGGGTAATATACATTAGCAATAAAAGAAAAGCTATTGAAACTGTGGGTCCTCAGAAAGGGTGTGGGAGACCTAGGTACCCAGGTCTCCATGGGTAGACCAGGGTACTCATGAAAAGGTTGAGGTACTCATGACTTTATTGCCTCACCAGTGAGCATTCCAGATACAGCATCCAAGCTGCAGAAGGTGTTGCCAGGGGGTGTGAGAGTGAGGATCCTCTCATTGTTGGAGAAGGCCAGAGATGGGCTTGTGTGAATCTCATGAAGTTCAGCAAAGCCAAGTGCACAAAGTCCTGCACCTGGGTCAGGGGAATCCCAAGCACAATTATCTGCTGGGTGAAGAATGGATCAAGGTTAGCCCTGGAGAGAAAGTCTTGGAGGTACTTGTGAATGAAAAGCTGGACATGGGCTGGCAGTGTGCACTCATGGCCCAAAAAGCCAGCTGTATGCTGGGCTCCATCAAAAGCAGTGTGGCCAGCAGGTCAAGGAAGGTGATTCTCCTCTTTTACTCTGCTTTTGTGAGACCTCTCCTGGATTGCTGTATCCAGATTTGTGTCCCCCAACAACAGAAGGCATTGACCTGTTGGAATGAGTACAGAGGAGGGGAACTGCATTGATCACAGGATTGAAGCACCTCTCCTTTGAAGATAGACTGAGAGTGTCTGGGCTGTTCAACCTGGAGAAGAAAAGGCTTCAGGGATGCCTTATAGAAGCTTTCCAAAGGGTTAGAGAGGGACTTTTCACAAGGGAATGTAGTGTTAGGACAAAGGGGGATGGCCTTCAGCTGGAGGAGGGTAGGTGTAGATTCAATGTAAGGAAGAAATTTTTTACTATAAGGATGGTGAGGCACTGAACAGGTTGCCCAGAGATGTTGTGGACCCCTCATCCCTGGAGGTGTTCAAGTCCAGGTTGGATGGGGCTCTAACTAAACTGGTTTAGTGGAAGGTTCCCTGCCAATGGCAGCAGGGTTGGAACTGGATGATCTCTAAGGTCCCTTCCAACCCAAACCATTCTATGATTCCATAAATGCAGATTATGAAAATAATTTTACTTTTAAGAATTAAACTATTGAAATATATTTGAGGTTGTATTTGTATTTTGCTGCTAGAAACAACATAATCACTGGTGCAGAAGCAAGAGAACTGCATTTTAGAACTCCAGATATCTCTGGATATCTGTAAGTCTCCAAATAACTTTCACTTGGCCATAACAGAAAATTAAAAAGTACTGTTTTTTAGCTTTATCCGCAGTTACAATAATACAGTGCAAACTGGAGTTACAAAACAGATTAGTTACTTTTTTCAAGCAAGAAAGGAATTAAAGGGTTCACTGAAAAAATGTGTTTCCTTTTGTGGTCCATGATTCCTCAAACAATTAAATGTCAAAATGCTTTTCATGGTTTGTTACTAAACAGTTGAAAGAGAAATCATCCATTGTGTGTCTATTTTAAAGACAACAATGAAGCTGGAGAAAGATAATTAATATTTACTTTCACCCAACTGCATTTCTCACGTCATGAAAACATCTCAGTGAGCAACTCATCATTTTACCTTGAAAGCTTTGCATCATAGCATCATAGAACTGTAGAACAGACTGTCCTGTGTTGGAAGGGACCTTTAAAGGTCGTCTGGTCCAACCCTCTGCAATGAGTATCAAACTTTTTAATTGCTCTTTTCCTTGTCTACCAAAGGAGTTTTAGAATTACCAGGAGTTCTATCATATTTTGTTAACACGAATACATAGAAATGTTGAGGCATGTCACCTTTACAAAGTCATTGAAGAGATATGAAATTCGTTTTCAAACTATTAACGATAATAAGTTATGCAAAGGCCTCCTGGTTGACATGAAAAAAATTTAAATTTATATAAAATTTCAAGTTATTATTAAGGGGTAATGATGAAGAGAATTCAGTAGCTAAATACCATTAAAATTTATTTCACACTATATTCCAAATGTTGATACATCCTTAAAATGAGAATCAGCAATTCCCATATACCTCCAAATTTATGACTTAATCTGTTAATTGAAGAATAATTTACTATGGTGAATTACTAGGAAGCCAAAGACCTTTGGGATGATTCAGTGATTTTTTTTTTTTTCTGGGGAGATGGGGGTGGAACCCAACAAAAAACAAAAAACAAAAACAAAAAACAAAAAAAAAAACCCAAACAAAACCAACCAAACAAAAAAGCTAGTTCTATAGGAAGGCAGAGAAAGAGGTTTATATGTTGTGTAGGGGTTGAGGGGAATATATGAGCCTCTGTCACCAGACAAAAAACAAAAAACAAAAACAAAAAACAAAAAAAACCCAAACAAAACCAACCAAACAAAAAAGCTAGTTCTATAGGAAGGCAGAGAAAGAGGTTTATATGTTGTGTAGGGGTTGAGGGGAATATATGAGCCTCTGTCACCAGACTTGTCTTAGAAGAAGGTGCACTGTTTGATCGTTGAAGACTAGCTATCTTGGTATCAATAAGCTCACCAAGATTGTTACACTTCTATAGACCTCCATCCTTAAATTCAACAGCAGAATAATTAGTTTTCTTATGTAAATAGGAGTTCATACATTGCAGAAATCTGCTACATGTTGTTTCTAAGGCTAGTCTTTCAATCACACAATTTCATCTCTATGCATAAAGGCTTTTGTTAGCTTATTTAAAAAGAGATACTGAAATAAACAATATGTGAAATTGATGTTAAGCACAGTTTTAAACAGCCTTCATCCCAACTGTACTCTTTGCTTTGTGATTTCTGTACTATTCCTCCACAGACACTACCTTTTTAGTGAGTGCCTCTTTGGTAAAAAGAGCTGAAGACAGTTAGATCTGAGGTCAGGGTATCCTTCTATACTGTCTAGACAGATAAAACCCCAGTTTCATTTTGTCTAACTTAAAAGACTTAACTGAGATATCTAGGCAGGCTCAACCTAGGTCAATAGAGAAAGCACATCCCAGAAATGAAGAGAGATGTCATGCCTCATAGTTCATGCTATTCTGAAAGTGCATGAGACATGAACTACTTATCTGTACATTAAGAAGTGAATACACTACTATCTGTGATGCAAAGTTTTATTCATATATATTAATCTATTAAAGATGTCTGTTCAGCCAACAGTTTTACAGTTTAGTGGCATGTAAAACAACTCCATCCAAATGGTTCTAAAAATCATGATGTAGTAAAAGATGCCCTCATGAGGATGTTTAAGTTGATGAAAAGTGGCTTCATCCAAGAAAAAAGGGCACATGTTTAAACAGCCTTCTCTTGACCCGACCTCTGGATATGCAAACAGTGTTTCAGGTGTGGGCATCATGAGATGCTCTTCTTCCAAGCATTCTGTTCTTGCATGCACGTGGGCACAACATCTAAGGAAGAGCTGTTAGCATAGGATAAATGTCTGTTCTTTATCAGCATGTACATGCCTGTTTGTTCATGTATTTACAGTAAATCAGCTTAGCATTATATTAAAAACTGAAAGACGAAAAGGTAAGAAGCAAACTGAGACAGAGAATGCCAGCTCACCCAGATTTACTAGCAAATCCAAAGCACCCAACAAAACAAATACACATCAAACTGTGCCTCAGCAACAAAAGAAAATGAAGCTAAACAGCCTATGCAGCTTTGCCATTCACTGCTTTCATGGCTAGCAGCAGCACAAGACCTTGCAAGACATATGAGAAAGCATCAATCAGGGAAAAAAAGAATCCTAGTCGCAGCACCATGCACTTCACATAAGGGAAAACTATTAAAGTGTGCCTGAATGTTCTGCACTTGAAAGTAATATGTTTCTAGAAATATATGTTTTATAGCACTTGATCTTGAGGCATCACTAGCTTTTACATTCAGATAATTTCCTTACCATCCTGGAGGGGCTGCTGACATTACAACAGATTGAGCATGAAGAGCTGGCTAATTTTTCAGAAAGAAATGCACTTTCCCACAGAATACAGCTGAAAGCAGCAGTTACACAGGGCTAGGAGGGGAACAAAGAGCTGCCAGAGTCCAAGAGCTGACAGGTTGGACAGGAACCAAGGTCAGCATAGTGCAAATCCATGCTGTGATCTAGTAGCAGATGCCTTGTGAGGAAGGCACCAGAAAAACAGCACATTGCAAGTATGGCATACTTTCCACTCAGAAATGTCTCTTCCACTGGTCATGCAAACTGCAAATCTGGGTAGCTAGGAATCCCTTTAGCCACAGAAATTCCTTTCTTAGGGAGGACTTCCAAATCACCTTGCCACTAGTTTGTGATAATACCAGGTATTCTTTGTTTAAAACCTACAAGGCTTCAAATTATTGTAATTTTTTTGCCACATATTCTAGTCTTTTGTGTTTTGGCACAAGAAGAATCTTGCTGAAGTACCTATGGAGAGTGAAACACACAAAGCTTTTTTTGCGAAGAACAAAATATAACATCTAACTCATAATGAAACTAAGAAGAAAATGGCATGTGTCAAGAAGGATTTTTGAGGAAAAATTGTATTCTTTCTTGGTAGTAGACGCAGCCAATTATAGGTTACCAATGGAGAGTCTGCAGTTGTTTGATGTCTTTTTAAAAAAAATTAGGTATTCTTAGTATCTCTTACTAAATTTGGAATATTTTTTAGATTTTGTCTTCCATGACTTTTGCAGCAGCATGCATCTTGTCAGTGCTAGCTGTGATGATGTTTAGAGGAAGCAGTTTATTTTTCTCGTGGATTTAGTTCAGTCTTGATGGCAGTTATTTTCTTACAAAGATGCTGGTTTTGCTGTAACTTGTTCTTCTGAAGTTTGTGTTTTCCTTAGGCACATTCTATATTTACCTTTTTGTTGTTGTTGCAATTTTTAGAACATCCATAGTATTATGAAGCAGACCATTTTTCTCACTTTTGGGCTGTTTAGATGTATGCACGCAAGCAGACAAACATATGTACATATATAGAAAAACATATAAATATTCAGTATGAATTACATACATTGTATGATGCATATGTATAACTTGCATATTCTTTCCAAGAGAAGATGTACTGGATATTTTATTAGACTGTATTACAGACACCAGTTAAAAAAAAGTTTTTTGGCATTTTTTATTTCATTTTTCCATTATTTAACTTCAGGACACGTGACTGAAAAGCGTTATGTTAAAGGCTGCATCCTGCCAGCAGCAGAAGCCATTCAGTATCCTTTGAGTTCCTTTGGAGTTTAGGACCTGAAGCACCTTACAAGAATGAGCCATAGTTATCACTTACTGGCATTCCACACCGTAAACCCACAAACCAGAAGGGGCCCCTGTGGCTCTGCACAAACTGATGTGAAAGTCTGGAATGTTTCTGGTGGTGGGTAGAACCGCTGCAGAACAGAGTAGGACAGTCACGTCCCTGGAATGTCTGGCAATGTCCTGATGCACCCCAGGATATAATTGGTTAAGCATTTGCATTCACCATTAAAATCAGGCAGGCTATTAAATGATTTTCTTGTCTCAGTTTCATAACTCAGTGGTTCTGGTTTTGCAATAGTAGAAATATATCCCCTGCTGTGTGCTGTGCCACGATGAAGTGGTGAGGTAACCCAGAGGTGAGCAGCCCTGTGTTGCAGAGCCAGCAGAGGTACAGCCATCATACTGACAGGTGAAAAAGCTCTACTTCAGCCTCATGCCTGGTCTTTGGTGTGGGTTTTTTTCCCTCTTGATTCCTGTGTGGAGATCACTACTTTAAGGGTTAGCTTAATGCTGTGGGATGTAAAAGTGCTTTCATGGTCTGTGTTGCCACACCACAGGGAACACAAGTTTGGTAAGATTAAATTGACTGAACAAAATGCAGTTTAAAAAGAGACTGACAGAGCTTGAGGGAGGTGGGGCCTGATCTGCAGATTCCAGGATGGACATGGTATGGGATGCAAATTGATAGGAGCTTTCAGGTCTTTTTGTCAATTATTCTGAAATTGCCTCAGTTGTTGCAATGCAGGCCTTTTAATTGAACGTCCTGATACACATTCCCAATTTCTAGAGAGAAAATATATTTCTTTTAAATAAATTGTGAATTAGAATTCAGGAGAAAATTCCTTTTAAGTGTGAAATGCTGGTGAATGATGCCATTTGGAGTCTGAAAGTCAGAAAACACATGTCTCTCTCTGCTGCCTGGGGAGTTGGTAGTGCTGGGAAGGGGCAAGGTGCTTACACTGGAAGAGGGGCTTTCCTCCTCCTCTGTTCCATGAGCAGTCAGTAATGGGGTGCTTTGTGCCCTCTCACACAGGGGTGCGACCCAGACCCAAGAGAAGGAGGGACAAGATGAGGAGTGTAACACTGCCTGATTGCAGCACATTGCCTCTTGGCCTGCCTTGTACTGACAGCCTGGCACTGCTTAAAGCTGTCCTCAAATGTGCTCTTATGCTTCTGCTCTCTTGTTGGCATCAGGAGAGGAAGACCAGAACAGTGCCCCAAACCATCTCTGTCTCTGTGATTGCTTGTGGGGTATCATCAGCTCAAACCCCATGTGATGATACCCTTCAGCACTTCCTGAGACTCAGGATGGCCATGATTCCTGCACTGCAGCCAACAGGGCTCTGCTGCTCAGGCTTCTGGCTTTTTATTCTTGAGGTAAACTACTGATATAGAAGATGCTGAATAATTCACTGTATTGGCTTCAAATTTCTCTAGAAATTAAAGATTAGTTAATTCCACATAATTTTGGCTTTCCTGCTTTGTTTCAGAATTGGCCAAGCTGACATAGGAGAGTGGGCAGGTGCCTGGGGCTGTGGTGGGGTTTGGGTCAGAATGGTTGGTACCTGCAGCTAGGACTGTGCAGGAAGGACTGGCCAGGGGCTGCACTGTACTGCTGTAGGGGCCTGTGGATGTGCATCAAACCCATAGGGATAATGCTCTGCATTAAAAAAATAGAAGCAACTTTGTGCCAGGCAGACTTTTCCCTAACCCCTGTCTTTTCATGGTTCTTGTTTACAGTGTGGTCCCACAGACACCATGCCATATTGAGGAAAGTGAGTTGCAGCACAGAGGTGGGAAGGGGTAGGAGCTTCCTAAGCCTTTTTTGTTTTGTTTTGTTGTGATTTGTTTTGGGTTTTGTTTTTGTTTTCGTTTGTTTTTTTTTTTTTGGTGGAGTTTTTTAAAATGATTTTTGAGTTTTTTTTTTTTTGGTCAAAGAACAGTATATTAGTTAATTTTGCCTCAGTCTGGTGCAACAGGCTAGTGTCAAACACTACAGCTTAGAGCAGGTCTCCTACTCCTTTAAACTTGTGCAATCATCGGCACCGATGTCAAGGGAATGTTAAATAAAAGTATGGTGTGTGGGGTTTAACTGGTTACATAAGAACAAATCAAATTAAGATCAAACCCAAAGTTACCTCCTCACTCTTCCTGGCAACTTGCTCAGAAAAATCAGAATAGATTTTTTTATTTGAAAGATAGTCAAAATATTATATATCTTGAAAAATGGAAGAGTGGTAAAATCCTCCATTCTGAACTAGAGAAATGCTGCTGTCTTCAGCAGAAATGCCTTCATCATCTTTTCTGTGCAAAGCAACAACGATTTGCAAGTACATGCTTATTTTCTCTTAGAAAGGACAGATAGCCCACATTTTTACATTTCTAATGGTGAAGAAAGAGCCAAACAAATGAAGGAGAAATTGTCTGTCTAGCAAATCTACTAGTCCAGACATGCTGGAATAGGAAATGGAGCTGGGGAAGACTGGTTACAGTATCAGCCTTGGGGTCAAGACAGAGGCCTGTCTTTTAGACTGTGATTTATGGCCCATTAAAGAAATGGTTATTCATAGAGCACTTGACTAGTCTCTGTTTAGTTCCAGGTGCTAGTGTGAGTTACCAAAACACTTAAAAATTTTCCATGTGCTTTTCCTGCGCATTTTCCCCTACTGGGGTCCTTACAGTTGACAAGGTTGTTTTCAATGGGCGAGGACAATTTCTCAGGCTTTGGTTGGTGGGGGAGATGGCTCTCCAGATTTTCTCTGCCTTGAGCTGCAGCTCTGGCCGTGGGGAGGTTGAGGATGTGAAGTTGCTGACTAATGACATTCTCAGCTAGAGATGCATCTCCAGCATGTTTTTTTTTTTTTTTAAGTCCAAACATTTATTTATTCATTCCTTTACTATGTGATAATGTATGCAGTTAATATTGAACTTCATAAGGCACTTTCATGCTTTAAGGGAGAGGTGTCAAATAATGCTGTAGAGAGGTGTTTTTCTATCTGTTTGTAAAGTGTTTTTTTTAATGTTACTTTTTGTGGAGCTTTTTCCTTTTTTTTATGTTATCCAAGCTGTTTCTGAACTGATTACTTCAGAACTGCAGGATCTGTTGCTACACACGTTGTGTCTTTGGTGGTTACTTTTCTGAATCCTTCTACTCTAGTCAAAAGCTGAAAAGCAAGTCTCACCAATAGCAAAGTAAGTAGCCACCTGAGGTAACCTCTGCAGGAGGAGCAGCTCAGAGTGCAGCAGACTCCACAGTCCTGGGAAGACAGTGTGATGCTGGTAGTGGGATACAGTGTGATGCTGGTAGTGCTTTCACAGGGCACATGTACTAAGTTTTTTGTTATATTGTGAACATCCCACAACAATCTCTGTTCCTCAGAAAAGTTGTCCCTTTCCACGCTGCCATCTAACAAATGCCCAGGAGGAGACTGTTACTTAATGGTGATTGTCTGTGATTGAGACCACAGGATCCAAGTGCTGGGGAGGCCTGTAAAGGAGCTGTGAGGCAGGTGGTTATTTCTTCCAACCTTCTTCTATGCTGGTGCCGTGCCTGGGTCTGACATACAAAAATCTCTGGTGTTAGAGTCTTCTCTGTATTTTACTGTTTTACCATTCTTATTGCTACATAGTTTCCCCTCAGCTGTTCCTTGGATTTTTTATTTTGAGAGTCAGATCCATTTGTTTTAATTTGTCCAGCCCAATGCAGATGTGGATAAATGATTGTTCTTTTTCACTTTGCAGCACCCATTTATATACTTGAGAGCTTTATTCTATTTCTCTCAACCTTCTCTTTAGGCTAAGCAATCCCACTGCACTCAGTTTTTCTTCATATGACATGATGTTATAGATCTGTACCCATCCATAGTGCTCTGCCTGTTCACCTCCTCTTGAATCACAGTGCCCATGACCTTCTGCATCTTCAAGCTGCAGTTCTGTTTTTATAATTGAGCATGATGATGTCTTTTTCACTACAGAAAGGACATTGCTGAGTCAAGTCCAGCTCTTGCTCTGCACTAATCCTTGCATCACTCCAGCACAGTGACTGTGGTGTAATTAATTAATGGTTTCACATTTTGTAATTGCTGATGATCATTCCTGACTGGGTAAAGCAACTTGGATTTTCTTCTAGAGAGGCACATTTTTTTGTCAAAAAGATCTAACCTTTGTCCTCTGCTGTGATGTTACTGAGGAAGAATGTCCTGTTTAATCTTTCTGCAAACCAATTAATATTGTTTGTCAGTGTGCTTTGGGTATATGGGAGACACTTCCCTTTCCCACTGGGAGAGGGTCTGACTACTTTGGTCCTCCCTTATGAGGTTTTTGGATAGTGCTAAGGTCCTTTGGGAATCTGCAATGTGCCACTAGGGTAGCTATTCATAAACTGCAAGCTATGCTGTCAATCATTGCTGGTCACCACAGTATTTGCTACCCAAACTGTCTTGCAATAGACCTTAGGCAGTGACTTTAGAGTCAAAAGATAGAAGTAAGCATCCTCTAGACAGCCGGAGACAATGAATGTCATCCTGAGGCAGGCACATAAATCACATCAGCTGAATCATCCTCTGAAAGTGCCTGTCCCTCAGAACTGGCTTCAAACAGAGCACAGGGTGACTGTCTCAGACATAGCCATGGCACAGATGAATCCTAGCTCATCTTTTTAGTGGTCATTTTACTCAGTGGAGTGAAAAAGATTTGTGAAGAGCCTCATTTTCCAGTGACCTGTGAAGAAGGCTCTGTTTCTGGTTGTGTGGCCAAAATTATTGTAAAACTATGAGCTGTGGAAAACTACAGCTTTCATTCAAATCTGTGACTTGATTCAAATCTATAGACTTGATATCAACACATCTGTTAGTTCTCTTTAGTCTGAAAAAAGGTGATCTATTCAGTGGAACAACCACCAAAGTGGACTCCAGAGGCTAGTATTCGAGCAAAGGAAAGACACATATTCAGACAAGGAGAGAAAACTGCTTCATGAGCAGCATTATATTTGGCTCTTTGATGTTTATTTGGTAAAACCAAGTTGCATTAGTGTAGCTCAGTGCTCTTGTTGATATATTCAGTGCATTTCCCTGGTATGCATTTTGTACTTAGGAATGGAAATTACTCAGTAACTCTCTACTTCATGAATATTCTGAGTTCAATGTAATGGCTCATGGACTGTGTTAATGTATATAGAATAATCTAATAATGCAATAATACCATAATGATATATTTTATATATGTGGGTGTGTATCTCCCTCAGAGCCTTTCCTATACTGAAATTTTCATACCATCTATAGTATTATTGTGCTGGTGTAATCCTGCTGGGAAATTCTCAGGCACTGAGAATGGCAGTGTACATTTTTCCTTGCTAATGCACTCACTATTCACTGACCATACAGCAGTAAGCCTTCCACACAACACGATTCACTAGAGACTCTTGTTTTCCTTTTGTGATGAATTCTTCAGGAGTCTAGAAGCTGCAAGGAGAGATGGCTTGAAACTTGGTTTTCTTTTTGGCAGAGGGTTGTGCCTACCCTATTGACAGCAGTCAGTAACAACAGATTTCCAGTTCTGTCTGTGTTGTTTCCTCATGATACCTGGAGATGTGACCCTGTGGAACAGCAGAAATGAAAATATTTATATGTAATATTCATAAAGCTATATAATTTTTTTTTCTAGGGGATAACTGACTAATTTGAGGACAGAAAAACTCCGCATAGCGTAAACTGAAATTGTTCCTAAGAGTAATGCTATTATGTTTCTGTGTTTTGCTTTTTAGAGAGCTTAAAGACCCTGTGACACTAGGTACTCTATAACTATTAGGTGTTGCCATTGATTTCTGCAGGGATGATGCATCAGTTAGCAAAGCTTCATCTATCATAACTGTAAAATATTTCAAATTGTAGCATGTGAAGTGTAAAGGCTTGAATCTATTTGTTATCCAGATCTTGCACAGTGGCTGCAAAATCCTCTTTGACCTTGAAAATCCCTGAGTTTGGGGTTTCCAACCCAAGCTGTCAGTAACAAGGGTGGGGGATTGGTGGGTGGGATAGTAGTCTGTGGGAAAACTTGCACTGCTCAGTGTCTGATGATAAGATAGTTTCATCAAGAAAAAAGAAGTCACTGATATCTGATATCTTTGTTGTCATGTAAAGCAAGAAGGAGAACAACAACCCATACAGGTGATTAACTTTCCCTGCTCCCCCAAGGGCTGGCTGCTCACAAGCAAGGTCAAAAGCAGATGATAGCATAGCCTGAGAAAGCTGACTCCATCACTACTGGACTTGTATCTGTATGGTAGATAAATGGTAGATAAATATATGCAATGTTTTGCGTTCTCCACTGAAGCATGCCTACTGTTCACATTTGATCCTGGGCAACTGGCTCTAGGTGGCTCTGCTTGAGCAAGGTGGTTGGATTGGATGACCTCCAGAGGTTCCTTCCAACATCAGCTCTTCTGTGCTTATACCTTAAAACCACACAAGCTGCTTACCAATTTCTCCCTGAATTGAGAGGATTTTGATTCAAAGCCTAATAAGCATTTCTTCCAGCATCAGCCTGGGATTATACCACACTGTGTTTGCATGCTGACAAGGTGCACAGCTGGTAAGTGTCATGTTGCTTGTGGCACCATGGCTTTTACTAAATGTGTGACAAATGCACTACAATATGAAATACTGCAAACCACATGATGATTATCAGCTAAAATGTTTTTGATGGTGTTATCTTTGCTTTTTATCTGTGCTTGTTCATTTGCAAAATGCAATAATTTGCAATTGGCCTGACTATTGTTAGCTCAAGTTGGTTCTGTTGAATATTGACCTCAAATAATTTGAGAGTGTCGTTCAATGTGATGCCTGGTTTATTAGTTTCATTTTAATGTGTTGGAAATCTGCATAGAGAGCTTAGTCTTAGTGGCCATTACAGGGGAAGATCAGTTTCCAAGCCAGCTGCTGTGCTGCAAGCTACGTTTTCTGAGAAAATGATAGAAAAAACAATTAGGAATATATATAGCTTGTCAATCTATGCTTTTTCTAGTCTATGACGTGAAGGGTCTTGTAAAGACTGAACTCATCACATATCAGCTGGTATAAACAGCTACATGCCATGAATTTTAGATTGTGTGTCATTTTCGTTTATTTTTCTGTGTTTTGAGTGCATCCTGAAGTTTAAGCATGAAAAAAAGACTAGTTGAAAAACCTAGTGGATTTATCACCCAGCAGGTATTTGGTGACAGCTCTTGCCACAGGGATTATGAATCTTCTCTTGTCACTTTCTCCTTGAGCACAAGCTACACAGCCTGGGAATTTAAAACACCAGCTAATGAGGGATTAGAGGCATATAATTTTTAGAACCCTTGTACTGTCAGGAGAAAAAATAATAGTAGGTTTCCTCTGTCATTCACACCAACCTGATCTAAATTAGTTGGAGAGACTGCAATGAAGGACACTTCAGTTTAAAATTCTTATTTACATGTCAACTACATGGCATTTCCTGGCCAACCTCTTTGCCTCCTGTGAGGAATAACAAGGCATATTTAGCTCCAGAGGTGGCTGAGAGGATATTTGATTGCTTTTTGGGTAGCTGTCTAAGATGCAGCACCAAGAATAGTCCAGATATGCACCATTGTGCCTGTTAAATTGAGGGCTTTAGGCTCTTCCTGTGCAGAGCTCCTTGGCAGTCAGAACTGCAAATTTTGGGGTTCCAGCTGTCTTGGTTTGTCCTAACCTCCAACACCTATCCTAAAAGGATCCTACCTTATCCTACAAAGATCTTAGAGATGTACCTCTCCAAACAGCAAAGGAGATGGCAGAAAGAGACAGCTCTGACCAGAGCTGAGCAGACTGAATACAGCTGGTTTTACCCATGCCCCAGTGAAGTTAACTCTTCACGTTTCCAGGATGGGGGGAGGTGTAGTAACTGTGCTTCTGCTTTTGAAAACAAGGTTGAAGGCTCCTGTTTTGGTTTTTTTTTGTGTTTTCCCAGAGCTCTCTTTAGAGAACTGATGTGAATAGTTAGGAGAGGTGATGCCTTGTGAAGGCTGACCTAGAACAGATGTTAGATGGGGTTAAAAAATAAAATAGATATTTATTAGAAGGCCTTAATGGGTACACCTTGGGCAGTACAAGAGCCCAGCCAGGGCTACACCCAAGATGAACCCAAAATGGTCATAAAATCGGCAACAGGTCACGAGGTCTCTCACATTTATAAGTTGTGGTCCATTAGCGTGTTTGTGTTAATTGTCCAGTTATAGCTTTAGCCCATGAAGTCCCATCCTTCTTGTTTTTATCTCTTCATTCCGCCGTTGTTTATGCTCTTGGGCCTGAGATTTGGATCATTTGTCCTTGGTCCCCAGCTAGAGAAGGAATTGTTTTGCCTACCTACTCTGTGAAGAGAGCTTCCTATACTATCCCCTAATATAAAGCTCAGAACTATGCACTAAAGCAGCACAGAATCTAAAAAATATAAAAGCTAAAACCCAAGGCATCAGAGGTTTAGACATAGTGAGACTTAAAATGTGCAAAATCGTGGAGGTGATATTTTAAAATCATCTCCCACACTGATAAAGAAGAGGTTTTTTAACAGAGGAGTAAAAAAGTGGTCTGGCAGCAGAGGGCTACTTTGACCTTGAAATCATATATCATTCTTAATACTATGATTCAAGCAAGTAGGATAAATAACTCCATGCCCTTTGGGCACAGATTGCTATACACAGCGGGTACTTTCCAGCAATGCAGATATTCTGTCCAATCTCCTTAGAGACAGAGAGACTTTGGGCCAAGCTCAAATCCCTTATAAACACAGCTGAGACTCCTTCTTTGGTATTCAGCTATTTTAGCTGACATTTGTACTAATTTATCTTTTTTAAGTCTGTTCAGCTGGACTGCTGCCTACATCTAGAGTGTGGAAAGTTGTTACACAGGAGTGCTCTGAACAGACAGATAAGCAACCCCAGCCACCAAAAGCAAAGCCCCTTTGACAACTTCAGCATTTTCAGACACTGATTACTGGCAGTGACAATCACTTCTAATGTACTCCCTGCCTGTAGGTATTGACATGTTTGTTCTGATTCTCAGTCTTTGTTTAGGGCTTATTACTGTGATCGCTTTTTCTGTTGTAAGTTTGCACATCAGCAGTTTAATTACAAAGATGGTTCTCTCTTAAATGTCAGCTTGCTATATTTTTGCTGTCCCTGTAGTCATTAACTCCTTTGTACTGATTCATGGGCACATGCTACCAACCTTGACGTCAATTTTATTTGTCCTTCTCATTTAAAACAGGAAAAAAAAAAGAAAAAAAGCTGTCCTGGTTTTCCTCTGATACAAAAATGTTTGTGTCTCATTTATATATGCACATTTACAGTTATGTGTGGGGAAGATATATGCTCATGAAAATGGGGAACATTTATTTTGATGAATGGAAGTATGTTGCTTAGTGATACATCAGGTCATATAAAATTGTCACTAAGCAACTAAATGTGATCTGACAACATTATGAATTCTTTTTCATGTGTTTACTGGTTTCTTAGAAGTGCAAGTATTTTTTTGCCCTGATCACTAGTAATTAACTGTAAGAATCTCTTTAATGCTTTTAATTTCACTGTTTTTTGGTTATTATTAAATCTCTTCAGTTTGTCATAATTTTTCTCATCCCAGATATCTCAAGAGGCAATTCACTCAGTTGTTCCAAATGTGAATTACAGCTAAGTGAAAATAAAAATGCTGTCTTTTTTATCATGTTAGGTTTTGTGCCCTTCTAACTCTCATCACTTACACTAGGAAGTGGCAGTCATCCACTGTGTCAATTCACTTATCAAATTGCAAAGGTATTTTTAGTTTGGGTCATGGTTTATTAGGTAGAAATAACTATGTTTTCATATATTATAGACTGAAACTGAAAAGGAACTAGTGAACCAGAAGGTGCAGGTAGCTGTACACAGAATCACAGAAGCACTGGATGAGCTGAGTTGGGAGCAACCCACAAGGATTATTGAGTCCAATTCTTGATCCTGTACAGAACACCCCAAGTCACACAATATTCCTGAAAGCAGTGTCCAAACTCTTATTGAACTCTGTCAGGCTGGTGATGTGACCACTTCCCTGGGGAGCCTGTTCCAGTGCCCGATCAACCTTTGGGTGAAGAACCTTTTTCTAATATCCAACCTAAACTCCATCACTTTGTGGTCACTATGGCCAAAACAGCCACCAATCTCCACTTTATTCATGAGATCCACTCTGTTGATAAGCAGATAAAGGAGGACATCTTTCTGAGTTAGTTTCCCTTAGGACCTGTTCCATAAAGTTGCTCTCCAGGTATTTTAGGAATCTTCTGGCCTGGGCTGCACCAGCTGTGTGATGCTGCCAGTTAATTTCTGGCAAGTTGAAGTCCTCCATTAAGACACGGGCAGTTGACCTGGCAGTGTTCCTTGGTTCCTCAAAGAATAATTCATTAGTGTCATTGTCCTGGCTGGAAGGTCTATAGAAGATTCCCAAGGTGACATTCACATTATATGTTATTCCTGTGATCCACTTGGTCCCCCTTCCAAGCTACCCCTTCTCAAAATTTGGAAGATATTTTTCTCGTATGAGCATTTCCCCTCTTCATACAAGCACCAAGGCCATGTACTTCTTGTAGTGCATGGCTGACTCAGGTGCTACTCTGCCTTTTGGGTGTCTTCTCGCAGAAATGTCTTGTGACTCACAGCAGTGACCGTTATGATCCATTATTAGAGAGATAACTCTGTCTGAATTAAGGTGCAAACAATACCATAGGCCCAAGTCAATAATACAGATTTTATTTAACAGTAAATGAGGGGGAGATAAAGAGAGAGAGGAAGGGGGGGGGGACGGAGAAAGTAGAAAAAATTTTCACCACTTTCATTAAGTACTTTTCATTAAATAGAAAAAGGTGTCACCACTCTGTAGATTTCAATGACACCCTGTTGCTCCTCTTCTGGTCTCAGTGGTTGCAGACTGTATTCATCAAGTGGCGGAGGGAAAGAGTCCACAAAACTCCTGTACCGGTCCATTAGCACCAGTTACTTACAGCACCTGGGTGGGTACTGCAGGTGGACAAATGTTGGCAGTTCAACCTTTGGCTTGTGGATACATTCCTCTCCTTTGACCTGGGATACTTGGACAATAGCACCATCCTGTCTTATCTCAAGGTTCTTTTGCCATCCAAATATTCAGAAAGGGGTGGGCTTCAGCAGGTGAGCAGCTGTTTCTTTGCAGTTTGCTACAGTGGACAAAAGACTTTTTGTGATCATAAAAATGATTAAGCCATTAACCATTTCAGTCTCTCCCAGTGATGCCGATGTAGAGCCATCAATTGGCTTGAAACCTTTTGAAAATGTGAATTATTTAGTAGGAAAGCTAAAATAGCTTTAACTTGCTCAGAAATCTCCAGCTGTCTGTCTCTGCTTTCCTCTGTGCCATCCTGAGTATCAGGACAACAGAAGTGCTAGTTTTCTGTGGTGGACAGAGACCAGCATGGGGGCACTCACCTCTTTTTCCTAGCTTGTGGATTTCACAGAGCCCCCTTTGGCTTTATGTCTATGTTTCAGGGAAAAGTTGAGAAACAAAAGTGAATGTTTCATGTTTGGGGTCCTCTTGGGTCACTTGGCCAGAAGATGCTCATCTTAACTGAGGCTAAGAGCAAGGTAAATATTAATTCCAGGTGGCATGGTGATGAACCGTGCATAGGGATGTTGCTAAGAATAGAATTGCTGCCTTCCAGGAAAAAAAAAAAAAAACAAAAGAAAGAAAAAAAAAATTAATAAAAGTTTTGAAGGGCAGAAGTAACCATTATCTAAGCTGGCACACTCCCAGGCTTTGCTTGCACTATTTTAGTTTTAGTTCTGGTCAGGCTTTCTGAGCATTATTGGAATATAAATGTCACCTAAATGAGTAGCAAATCAGGCAGCCCGTGCCTGAGAAGAAGTAGACTCACCTGTTCTAAAGAATTTGCTTGAAACTAGGGCAATTTCACATTTCTTTCAAATGTGCAAACATTGGCATTGCCCTCAAATGGTGCTGTCTGTGTGGGCGATAGGCAGTCTATTTGTATTAGTGTTGCCAACATGATTTCAATGCTGTGGTCTGCACTGCTTATCTTGCATGCCCATGTGTGCTGCTGTGTGAAGCTGATCCAGGTAAAGTGAGTCTGCTGTGCCTTTGTCACATCTCCCTCACCTCCTGCATCTGGGTCCTCTGCTGCAAGCTGTGAAGCTCAGGGATGGTGGCAACTGCCCTGGGCATAGCTTGTGTGGGAATGGAGGGTGCAGCAAGAACCAGGCAAGGAGTGCTTTCAGCTTGGATGGACAGCAAACCTGCCCTGCAGCCTCACTGACTCTGGGCTGAAGAGGTTAATAATTGCAAGAGGGCTGATTGCATCTTGCAGGGAACACTGTTGTGAATTTGTCAAACAGCACAGTGTGGCAGCACTTTCCATGTGGTCCCAGGGCAGTCTTTGCTTCCTGGTCCTCCCTCATCCCCTACAACAATGTTTTTTTTCAGGATAGCTCCTTAGGATTTGACTTGTTCAGTGCAGCACAAGCAAACAGCTTCTTGTGGGGAGACATCTCTTTCTATACATTCCCTCCCTGAAAAAATACTATCAATACAGAATTGCTGTGTTTTACAAGATCATGTTAACTGCACCATACGTCTCTGAAAATAAAAAAGAAAATAAATGTATTGGGTACAGAAGCCTTGCTCACAGATATACAAAGTGTTGTATATCTGAGAGTATCTATCTCTTCCCATGGAACAGAATGCTCAACTTATCTTACACTCTCGTTCTTGCTTTATCCACCTTCTCTGCTTTTCAAATGATGAAAAGTAAAGTCCTGACTGATTTTAAGACCCATGTTTTAAAACTCATGTTTAGACTCCTTAGACAGGCTCTGTTGGGCTCCATTTGCCAAAGTCCTTCTCAATTTAGCCTACTGATTTCAAGAGTCCTCAAAGAAGTATAAAGTCTTGTAATTGAGGCAATTTAAACTGATGCAATTTTTTAATGTGGTAGGAAGCTCTAAGTTATTCCATCATGGGTTCTTTTCTACCTCTATTTCTAGAGTTCAGAATATACACCTTAGAGAGGGAGGGCAGGGAATCCAGACTTTGCTTTTTTACACCTGCTCAGAAAGGGTTGACTTGGACTGGATGGCATTGGACTAGACTGGCCTGGGTGAGATTGAGGGTACATAGCCATCTTAAACCAGTAGGGTTTGTTCTAGAAAAGGAACAGAAATGCAGAAGCAGCAGTGTCAGTTGTAATACAGTTAATTCTGTGCATGTCTGACTGATGGAGAATGCTACCAGGTCATGACCCATCAATACTGCGCTTGGGAAGTGAGAAAAAAATTCTGGGTGCAGTTCTGGTTACTGAGGCTTGCTCTCTACGCTGATAATATTAAATCAGTGTCAGGCCACCGGCTCCAGCACCTGTAATCACCCATGGTCCTAGGGTGACGTTAGGATGCTGGTATCCCCATTCGTGTGTGTTATTTATGCTGGATATTATGTTCTATGCCTTCAAGACTGGCTCTGAAGAGGGAAAGTTCTGTTTTGGGCCTCTTATCAGCCACTCCCCCACAGCTGGCGGGACATAGAGACGACGGGACAGTACATAGTGCTGCTTTTGCTTTTTGCCCTGCTTTTCGCTTTGCTCTCGCTCTTGCTTCTGCTTTGCTTTTGCTTACTCTTGCTTTTTTCCTCTTCTCATTATTTAATTTAGCTAAATAGTCCAAATTCCTTCCTGGACTGTTTCCCCTTTCCTGTTTGGACCTACCCGAACCTGCTCCGGACTGGGATCTGGGAAACACCGAGAGAGAGTTTGCACCTTGTGGCTGCAGCAGCTGCCCCAGCGCCGGAGGGACTGATAACAGAGCAACCACCCTCAAGAGAGACTTTCTGAATTTGTCATCTTTTTCAGAGCGGTGAAAGAGTGGTGTCATCTGCTATTGTTCATTTTGTGTGCCAGGGGGTGCTGTGCCTGTTAAATAAACAGGTTCTTTCCACTTCTCTCCAAGGAATTCTTCCCAAACCAGTTGGGGGGAGGGGCTGTGTGGGTTTGCTTTCTGGAGGGGCCCCCTTTTTGGGGATTCTCTCCCAATTTTGCCCTAAACCAGGACACCCATCCTGCTGGGCACAGTCATTACTATTTTGGCCAGGGCTGACTTGCACTTTTAGCCAGGTCTAGATTTAGTGTGGGCTGGGGGTGATTTTTAGCAGTCTGCCTGTATGACACCCCATCATCGTGGAGGCCAAGGGAGAGGTAAGGTGGCTGTAGGCTGCTCCAGGGCCAAGGAAAAGTCCCATGAACATTTAATTTTCTTGAACAAGTGCAGTTATGATGTTGGAAGCACACCTGATTTGTTGGAATAATTTACAAATTTGATGTAATTACCAGTATAATTAACATTGATTGAAAGCATGTTTACATTTGCTAGGTCTTACACACTAAATATTGCTGACCACCATCTATCTTCCAAGAGGGAGCTACACTTTGATGACTTGAGCCAGCCAGATGCAACAACAGCCATCATGAAAGACAAGCAACCTTCCTTTTGGGCTGTTTTTGCAAATTTTAATAAAATGTTTCTCCTGCTATACAGCTTTCTGGCCAGGGGCACAAATTTCTAGCATACATAAAAAGAATCAGTCAGTGGAGTTTTATCACTTCTCCTGGGGTTTTATACTGAAAAGCATTGAAAAATATTTAAGAAGCAACATCAGAAAAGAAAGAGATGGTCTGTTTTTTTCAGCAGCAGAAATCCTTCTGTCTGTGTTTCAGGGCAGACTGGTTCCTAAATTCACCCTGGAGCAAAAATTTTCTTGTGTCCAAACAATTTAAAACTTGGAGGGAAGAGGAAGAAATTGGGCAGATCAGCAAAGGAGCATTACTTGATGAATAAGGCAGTAGTGGTTTCTATGTTGAAATTGTTTCAGCTGTCACCTATTCATGAACCAGAGGTGTTGGTCAGCCACCAAGCTGCCAATGGGCACTTCCTGTCCATGTGTGAAAGAAGCTCCCTCTGGGATTGCTAAATTGCAAAATGATTTCTGTGAAATATATCACTGTGAATGGCACATAGGGATTTTGAGGAAAGTGCATCTATTTTAATAGAACTTTTTTCTTGTATTTTTGTGAGTTCTAACCCCTTTTTATGCCTTTAAAGTCACAGCTTTTGCTTGTGGTTGTTATTTTTTATCCTGGAGGAGCAGCCACTCAAAAGAGTCCCAAAGCTTTCTGTCCTGAGCTCAAATCTTTGTGAAAGCTAAATTGCCTCTCATGTGTATCACCTTAGGGTTACAGTTGCTGGGAAATATATTTTAATTTAATTTCTAAGAACTAATAGGTAATGGAGATTAGTTGGATGAGACAGAAGCAATTAATTGAAACATCCAAGAATTCGGAAGTCTGTTAGAGCAAGGATGTTGGTTTGTAGCTGATAGCGTTTTGCAAAGTTGCAATTAGGATGAGACAAAATTATACAAATTCAAAAATATATTCTTAGAGCAACAAGTACTTTTTTAAATTCACACACAACTGTAAAAAGACTTTTTGATACAACCATTCAGGACAGGTTAAGTTATCCAGAACTTGAACAATAGGACATCTGTAAGGTAAAATCACAGGAAAACCTCCATGGACACCATCTTTGATGCACACTTGGCACTATTGGTAGAGCAAATGACTCATCACTGCACCCTCAACCCCAGGAAAATAAATGGGGGCTAGAGTTAAAATGTCTTGTGTAAATCAGTGGAAAACCTGAATCATACAAACGTAGAACAGGAGAAGGCAGTTTAGTCATGCAAGAAATGCTCATGTTTCAAGGTAGCTGTCAAGGTCTGGCAATAATTTGTTCCAATATTGGAGACTGGAGCCCTCCATTGATAGGTCTGAAAGGTTTGACTAAAGGAGCAAGGATTATTCTCCTCCCAACTATGCGCCTCTGTTGCTATGAATGATTTGCTCTCTGTCGCATTTGAATGCTTATTATATGAATATTTAGTTCTGAATGGATACAAACTTGGTATGAAAAAGGGAAGGGGAAAGTAGCTGAGGAAGTCTCTTGATCAATTTGCATCTCTCATGTGTAGTCAGAAACTACTTGCTGTGCTGTACTGAGAGCACTGAATTCGCATTGCTGCATTGTGGAAGCAGGAATTGGGAGTCTCACAGCTCTTCTCTCCCTCAGCCTCTATTTCAGATGGAACCAGTCCATTCTTAAGTCACATGGAGCTAGCTGATGTCTATGGTCATGCCATGTATAGACTTTTTTATTTCTAGAGGCTAGTGGGAAAAAGCCCAGTGTGTATTCTAGATTTTTTAACATTTATTCAATTTTTTTATTGCAGATACTTGTATGATTTTATAAGTATGTCAATGAATCTGTAAAACTCCAAAGTAATATTTTATTAGTAATCTAAAAGTAAGTACTTAGTGTAAAATGTGATATTTTTGCATTTCTTCACAAGTAGAAGTCATTAAGTGTTTTCTATTAAAAAAACAGATAAAAAGCAATACAAAGTCCTAAGATTTCAGCATGCTTTTTTTGCTTTATAAGCAATGCAATATTGATAGTCAGACTATGCCCTCCACAGCAAGCATCCAGATATTCCTCTTAAAGAAAGGGACGTTGTGTTACGTTAGATTTTTGAACAGTGCAGGAAGGGCAGGTAGTCAGTGATTTTCCGTGCCTACTTCGTATTCAGCTTATTTACTGGCAATTTTCTTAAGATTTGGTTGAGGTTAGAGAACACTTCAAATGTTGAACTGCTTTGGAATTTAGTCCCAAATATTGAACTGCTTCAGAATTTAATCCCAAGTGTGGCTGTAAGTGTCAGTGTGGTGATGTGTCCCGGAGGATTTTGTGCCCATCTTCTTGGAGATGAACTTTGGCAGCCTACAGCAAGAACAGCCTTGGCATTTATGTCCTTGGCATTACTGAATTCAGTCCTAGGTTTAAACCAGATCTGAAATATTGTGGAAATATAAAAAGTTAGTAAGGATTTCTCCTCTCTGCTGTGTGAAAAGATGCCCAGTTTCAGTATGCATGGCCTAAAAGTCTCCTCTGTGGTCTAAAGTGGGTCTGAGAAGGTAAGGAGACTCCTGTGTTCTCTGTAAAGTTCTCTAAACACCTCGAGCTACATCATGGTCTGTGGTCAACCTCAAAGTTCTCTCTACAGCTCCACAAAGAGACTCTAAATTTCCAAAATTGCTGAGAAAGGAGGTGCTCACATCAATGGTAGTGCACTCTAGTGTGGCTTGGTTGAGTTTTTGCCTCTTTTAGCAGGGTCTTTATGTAAAAACACAGATAACTGCCTGCATAATTTACCATTGGTAGTTAATTTAGCCTTCCAGAACCAAAAGGGACCTACAGGAAAGCTGCAGAAGGACTTTGCATGTCATGTAGTGATAGGATAAAGGGTAATGGCTTTAAACCTAAAGAGAGTAGGTTTAGATTAAATATCAGGAAGAAATTCCTTTCTTAGAGGGTGGTAAGACACCGGAATAAGTTGGCCAGAGAAGCTGTGGATGCCCTATCCTTGGAAGTGTTAAACACCAGGCTGAATAGGGCTTTAAGCAACCTGAAATTTGTCCCTAGCCATGGCAAGGGAGTTGGAACTATGTGATCTTTAAGGTCTCTTCCAACCCGAGTATTTCTATGATTCTACACATTTTGATTTTATAGGCTTTAGTGATCCACATGTAAAATAGGACAAAATAGTACTGCTTTACTCCTGGTGTATGTCTGTTTTACTGATTTAAATTGAAAGCTTTCTGAGCTGGGACCATCTGTACATGGACGCTCATAAAGGGCTTTAGAGTCTCATCTGGGTTAGAGAGACATTGCTGCGCTAGAAATATTTACCAATTATTGACAATAATTAGTCCTTCATGGAGATACACAAACACAGCAAAGACTATTTGGGGAAAGAAAAGCTCACTATCAATTGGCTGAATTGCTTGTATTGGCCTCTGTAACAGTGCAGAGTGGAATTATTTTGCTTTACATGATTGTTCTTGTAATTAAGGAAACTTCAGAGCAGCTGTTGACTTATTGTTGATTTGTTTGCCAGTTAAATTTTCTAGAAAAAACAAAGAAAATAAATTTGGGGAAACTAGAAGATCAAAATGGGCACTTTAATTATTTCTCTGTCTTTTCTTTATAACAGAGATACCCTGCATGCCTCAGCAAATTATTGTTGAAGTATCTGAAGTATTAACATAAAAAGCTTTAATTGAAAATATATCTCCTGAGAATTTCAGTTCTTTAGTTGTGGGCTCAGACCTCCAAGATTTTCATACATATTGCTGAAGGCTAGTGCACTGGGACATACAATCTTCAGCAGTGGATGATACAAGTAATTAATTATTATAAAAAGTACTTGGTTGTCAGATTTTCCTCCCCACTGAGCTTGGTAAAGCACTAAAGCAGATATGTTCTTGCCCCAAAGAACCTTCTTTTTTATTAGCATGAATTGGGGGGGAGAAAGCTAAACAGAGGCATAAGGATAATTTTTTAATGATAATCCTCACAGTGTCTTCATTCTCAAATATTTTGCAGTTTTGCTTTATTCTTAATTCTTGGATTTTATTAAAGAAACGAGGCTTAGGAAATTGTACAAACTTTCTTTCAGTATGCCTGCCTACAGTATATAAAAGATGCCATGTTTCTGGAAGTTTCAGAACTGAGAAATTCTGAGAAGAGCAAAGATCTAGTTTTTGTTCCTTGTGAAGAGAAAGGCACTAAGAGAGAAACAACATGTAGCTGTTGGAAAATTTACCATAAAAACATGTCTCAGAAAAGCTATGCATATTTCGGCTGGGTTTTTCAAGAAAAATCAACAATGCATCTGGACATGGAAATATGAAAACTCATTTTTTTTAATAATTAAAACCTCACTGCTCTGTGGTTTTTGTTTTGTTTTGTTTTGTTTTGTTTTATCTACGCTCATAAAAGGTTTGGATCCAACATGGATTAAATTTTAAAGACTGAGCTCTGAAACTTTCAACAAGATTCCCAGCAGGACCTGATGGGTTCAGACACTGTTGAAAACCCAAACAGAGACTGATATGCTCTGAAAAGTCATCATCAGGATCAGATGTCCTCATTCATCTGGAATGTAGGTCCTCATCCTGGCAGCCCAAAGAATTTTTTCAAGGGCTGCTTTAAAGAAGATTTCCCCCATTTTCTTCCTCCATTTCTAAGAAGAGCAAACTGTAGAGATCATCACCCTACTGGACATAATTGAAATAATCTCCACCTTAAAATCTGGATGAGAAAATATTTTCACAATGGGACTTTTTGATCTCACACAGAAGTTTGAACCTTCAGATGTATGTAAAGCTAAAGCCGTGCCCTAGATGTCCCAATGACGTTTTTTCTCTCTAGTTCATATACTGTAGAGGAATGTTTTATAATACCTGAAAAGATAACAGAAAGAGCAGTTGGCAGCCATCAAATGATGTTTTTTCTAATGAAGTTCCTCAGGAATCAATAGCAGCCATGCATCTTGCCAACAATTTTATCAACATTCTGGAAGTAAAACACAAAATTTAAATGATTTGTAGTGAAAGCAGGGCAGCCTCTTTTAGAAATGTGAGGTACTTGGTGACTGCAGGAAAGGATCACTCTAAAATCTGTTTTCTTCTCTGGAATTCAAAGCTTTGTAGCTAGAAATAGGAGCTGTGAAACATTGCGGAAGTCATTGAAGAGCTGATAGGGAACACGGCAATGTAAAAGGCTAAAGCATTTAATGAACATGGATGGGAATGGAAGAATGAGTAGGTGGTTTTTGTTCTGCATGTGGCATTATTGAGACTGATATGGGAAGGCTGAATCCTCTTGGCAGTATTTTTAGCAGATCTGAAAAACTGGAACGCTCCAGAAAGAAGCACAAAGAACGGACAAAGGGTTCCACTTATCAGCCTCAGCAAGGGACATTTTTGGCTGGACTGAAGGAAATGTTTTTTTTTTACATTGGTAAAAGAGTGGAGGAAGTCCTTTCCCTTCTGTTTCTTTTTGCATTTGATGTCTGTCAGTATTCTATCAATGGTAGGATTTAAGAATGAGAGACATCTTCAGTAAAGTTCAGGGGTTGGTGCTGCATGACCTCAGAGAAAATCTGATTTAATCTTTTTTGTTTGATGCAGGTCTGGATATTTGTAACACTCAGCTGTTACAGGACATTTTTTATCAGTAGACCTTGGAAAACTTTGCAGTTTTTTTTTTTTTTTGGTCATCTCCTCTGTTTCTTTTTCATAGAAATTGAAATGCAGAGAAGTCAAATGACAGAGTTTTCTAGGGGTAGATGTGAGAATAGAGCCTGTACTCCTTCAACACCTCTGTCCTGAGCTGCTTACCTGACTTCTGTGCCTCCTGCCTTCTCTGAGTAGTACCATATCTATTGCAGCAGCTTTCAGCCCAGTTATTATCAACTCATTATTTCTATTTTTTTAAATGAATGGAGCTCAACTGCCCATTGAAGATCAGCAGCAGATCACAAATGATATCCTGCAAAACGGGTAGAATTGCTAGTGTGTCAAAAGGATGGTTTTCTGTGAAACTGAAAGTGAGCTGGACAGATCTTGTGAGAAGGCAGTGCCCAGAAAAAATGTCAAAGTTCTGATCTAAAGCAGCTGATAGCTCATGATTATGGTAAATATCCCAATATAATTCCAGCTACATAGGGGTATCAGATATTAACAAGAGCAGTGAAGGTGAGAAGAGTTACACTGAAGGGACAAGACTACGCTTGGCTTTCTTTACTTTATCTTGTAGTGTAAATGTGAACCAGCATTTTAACCTTCATATAACTGTGTTTTCACACTGAAGAAATGTGAATAACATTTCCCAAGTTTTTAGCAGCTCCTTGAAAACCTTCACTTGTGAGGCATCAGAGGTCAGTGATTGTGTTTGTTGTTTGGTTGTATTTTTCCATAACAATCCACAGAGAAGCAGAGGATAATAGAAAGCAGTTAATTGTCTTAAATATGTAGCTCATAAATATATAGAACAAAGTAGTAAAAGAGAGATTTAGGTTTATTGAAGACCACAGGAATACTAGAATATACATATAATAACACTTGAGGAATTTATTTTAAAATAAATGTGGTGGTTTAATTTGTGTGTATGAAGTATGCGCAACATTTTCTGTTAATTCAAAACTGTATATAAAAGAACATTATCTCTCTACTGTTTTTGAGATTTCATTTTTCCAATTTTAGATGTAATGATCTAGGAAAACCTGAATCTATTTTCTAGAACCATTTTGTTTAGCCGCTCTTATAAAGCTCCTATCACAATTCAAAGGTTTTATCTAACAAGAAAATGCTATTAAAGTCCGTGAACTTTAAAAAGCATCTATGCTTAAGAAGAAGAAGAAACACCAAATAATAACAAATACAACAACAAAGCACAAAATGAAAATGGTAGAAGTATGTTGCTCTTTGCAGTAATGTGCCACAGAGTAATGGCTTAATTTCCTGAGGATCAACTGAAGTTCAACATTTTGAAGATAACTTATCATTTTCAGTGATTGTTTCAAAGTAATATCTTGAAAAGGTACCCAGCAGTCTTAGCAAATAGTGACTTGAAGACCAGATATCTATAAAGCTCCTTTTGCATTGTAGTCAGTGAAGCAGGACAAGAGTAAGCAAACAAGACCTGTAGAAAAAGTGTGTACAAAGTGTGTTTAGCTCCAGTGATTACTGGGACTCTGAACCACTGTCATCCCATTAATTGTTAACTTGGGGAAATACATTTCAGGCTACCTCAAAATTAAAAAAAAAAAAAAACCCACCCAAACTTGGAATGCTTATAGTGGCCTCTTGGAGGCCCTTTGGCTTTTATGCCCCTAAAATTAAAATTTATATTTGGAGTGTATGGGGGATCCTTCAGGACAGTCCAAGCCATGACCAAAGGAGTGTCTGGTTTGCTTTGGAGGCTGTGCACTTCCAGATCACTTTGAAAGTCCCTTGGCTGAGAACAACATCTTTGTTGTAGGGTGCTTGATGCCCCACATGGACAGTATATTTCTAGTGCCATCACTTCAATGTTGCACTGATTTCAGGGGACGTCGGACTGGGGTCCTCATGAAAAAATATTTTTGAATCAGTGCAAAATATTTTTGAATCATTTTGTGGGTGCTCTTTTCTGCTACAAAACGTGTAAATGCATTTGATTTTTTTCTGCATGAACTAAAAGTGAGGATTAATGTATTGTCTAAGGCTGTGTCTTGTTTTCTTGTAATCAGTAATGCAGTAGTTAATAATTATTGTCTGTTATTTGTTATGTAAGTTTTCCCTTTGCTTTCTTTTATTTTGGTGCAGCAAATAGTGTTCCACCAGAAGATAAAATGTGACTGTGAACAATGTTTTTCTACATTTTTAACATCATTAGTATTGATTTACTAATTGTATACTAAATTTCTTCAAGTGAATTTACTACCATGGTGATTCTTGTTCCTTCTTCTTAGGAAGTGTATTTCTTTTTAAATTCAACAGATGAAAAAGTATTCTGGTTGTAACCAGTCAGTGAAGAAAGATATATCTATATATCTATATTTGTATGTCTATATATACATAGAAAAAAGTATTGAAAACAAGTATTTGAAGCAAAACAGTGTAAAAATAATATGAATATACTACAGAAGCCAAATTTTTAGTCCTTTTAACTGTGCCTTACCTCAGTGCATATTAGTGAAATTATCTCCCTGGTCCATGTAGAGAAGCATATATGTGCAATACTTCTCCTGGCAGCCCCTTTGTCCTGCCTTATGTTGCCACTTTCAAAAAATTTTTGCACAACACCCTCTAAATAATAATTTAAAAAATCATCAGCAGGCCAGTGCATCTCAACCCCTGAAAATGGCCAGAGCTCACTGTTCAGAGGCAAAACCTGTGAGATCAATAGCTCTGAAGCAGCCTGCACAGATGAAGGGTCCTGATGGACTGTGTTTTGAGGCTTGAGATTGTTCAAATGATGTCATATCACTAATGTGATTCTGAATGCTTCTTTTTTCCATCAATATGTAATCATCTTAATTTCAGTTTTGTAACATTTGTATGCAAAAGTAAGACACTCTCTCAGCCTTGAGAGTTTTTTTTTTTTTAATGTTAGTTTTTCCTAGGTTCCAGTTATATAGTTCTGAATGTGAAGTGGACTAATTTTTACCTGCTGCTGGGCAAGGTGGAAGAAGAGAAAACTAAGACTTTTTAAATTTTACTGTTACTTCTCAGACATCAGAATACTGGATTAGGACTAAGGTTTTAAATTTAAAAACTGTTTGCCATGGATGTCAAAGTTACCTGAGGGCCTCAAAATGTTTTTTCTCTTCTTCATGGTTACTCATCAGCTCTTTTAGAAAGAATTGTTTGTGAACCTTAATGCTTCCAAGAGGATAGATCTAGATACTGTCCAGATGTGGTTTGTTGTCTTGCCCATGCTGATCACTGTTGCTTTTCCCAGTAATCTTAAGCTTCAGGAGGTACAAGTTGAAAGTCTCACCATACCAATGACATGATTGCACATGAAATTCAAGTTTATCAGAACTTGCAGGCCAGTTTTCAAAATCATTTACCATGATGAGACTGAGTGAAATCCAAAAGGATCACAAAAATGGTAACAAAAGTGGCAACAGAAGTAATAACAGGAAGCTATTTCAACTAATGGTGAAAATTCTGGTATGGAGAGGTGTCCTATTTTTCTCAGGTCAGTCCTCTTTCAGAATAGCTAATCATGATGTGGAAGAAGGATGTACACAGAGCCTAGTTTGAAAGGTTTAGTCTCTAATATCCTTATAACAGGGATACTGAGTACTTCTCTGCTTTCTGTGCAACAGCGTTTCCAGCTCAATTCATAAAGAAATGGCAATTAGGCTTCACTAGTGAATTTTCTCTTCTCCCACTCTCAGGCACAGCCCAGAGTATTCAAAACAAGAATAAAAAGCAGGAATTGTCTTGCTACTAATGGAGCAGGCAGGTGGTAACCCCATTTTCAGCTCTAATGTGTATGGGTGATGGAGAAAGGCTGTAATCAACCAACTCAGAATAAAGTGCCTTTGCACGAAGCAGTCTCTGAATGATGCAAACCCATGGTTGCCTGGCAATCTCTTTAAGCTTTTGATACTGCTAATTTGTTACGTATATTTCACACAGCACCATCCTTAGATGATTACTGTAGCTGGTGCCATACAAAGAAATCTTTAAATTGTCCATGCTAGATGGTTTTGCTGATAAGATTGCCTGCTAGCCATCTTCTTATTGTCCTGTGATGATTCAAAGAGATTTTTTGCAGAGCATGAACATGAGCTGGAAGCCTGGGAGTTATTGGATCAGAGTTCTGATCTTGGCAACAACAAAACATATTGCGTGGTAGTATGTGAATGGCAAAAATCCACTGTGTTCCCATATCACTGGCTGTTCAGTGGAGAAATGACAAGAAATGATGCCTACCTCAAGCAGATGCTGGTAGACTGTATTATTGTAAGGGATGGCAAGAGTTCCTGCAGTCAAGCTGTGAGCATATGCAGATGGTTATCTGGACATTTTATTAGTTTTCCTACAGGAGATACTGAAAGCTTTGCTCTAACAGATAATTGTCACCTCTGCTATTGTTGCTTTGAATTTCCTCACCTTCCAGATGCTGCTGTGGCTGACACACACACTTTTTAAAATAAACTTCATTTTTCACTTTTTCTTTCTTGTCACATGCTTCCATCTCATTTTACTTTCCATTTTGCCATTCAGATGTCATCTCCTCTTCTCCTCATCTATTTTCCTTTTCTCACACCTCTGTTTTTTCTCCTTGCATTTCCCTTCTTTACATTGTTTTGCTTTTCCTTCACAGTATTTTTTCCTATCTTCATTTCTTCTCTTTCATCTTCTGATTTTTTCTACCATTAAATTATTTCCTCTCTTTCCTTTCTACTCAGTATGTTAATAAAACATTTGACCATTCAAACATTTTCTGTCTCTGCTCTTCAGGCTTCTGAATTATTGCTATAGTTCTACCAAAACTTAATTACCACATCAAAGAAGAGCTGTCCTCATTTAGGCAGAATTTCAGCATTTCCAGATTTTTTTAGCATGTTTGACCTAATTAGAAGTCCCATTTAAAATGACACTTATACAGAAGCAGGAGGAAATTGTACAAGATGTTTCCAGGATATTGAACATGTCTTACACAAAATTTGAGAAATACAGAAATGTTAGATTTTTTATTGAGGTGTTGAAATAACATTGATGGTTAGATATAATAACATCCATCTTTTATGATAATAGCACATTCTTTCCCTATCAAGCAAATATGTTCATTTTAATATAATAAATAATAATCATGTATCAAGACCTGAAATTGCTCCATTTTATGACAGCAGCCACTATGTTATAAATTATGTGCAGGAAACCCACTTTATTTCATCTCATACTTTTTATGGCTTTCTTGTTCCTAACAAGGTAAATTCATTTTCCACAGAGCCCTCATAAGAACTATATATAATAAACTGGTGAGTGCTATGATTTCCCTTCTGTAAGTATAAGTTTTTACATTCTCCAACTATGAAGTCTTCGTATGTAAGCCTATGCTATAACTGCTTGTTATTTTAACTCTGAACATACTGGTCCCTTCCAACCCCTTTTCTGAGATGGTGAGCCTGCAGTTATTAAATCTGTTAAAATTAAGACTGACAGTAAAATGAAACATGTTAACAATCACACTGATTAATAAATCAGGAGAATAATTCACTTTGGAAAATGGAAAATTCACAACTGCTTGGGAATTGTAATCAGGAGCACACATCCTTCTGAAATGCACAGGGATACTCAGGCTGACAGATGTAGCTTGTTTAGCACAAAAAGAAATTTCTTCTGCAGGCAGGATATTCTGTGCTCTGTGTCATGTAAGAGACCAGCACCCTGGGATCTCACTGACCTTAAAAATTATAGGCAGCAGCTTCTGCTGGCTTAGTTCTGTTGACTTGGAGGGAGTTAAAAGAGCAGAGAATTTATTATTGCATCCAGTTTCCTTAAATCCCCAGGAACATGCAGATGCCTCGAAGGTGTGTCTTAAAACTCCAGAGCAAAACTTCAGTGTATAAATAAGACAGGCTGCTGTGAGAATGAAGTACTTTACCTGTTTCCTCCTTCTGCAGCTGAGCTCCACAGGGCAGTAAGGATCCTGCCTTGCATATTTGCAAGTATCTGAGATAATCACTTATAAATCCGGTATTTTTCAGACCTATTTTAGTCTCTGCCTAGGGTTCATAAAACACTACTATGACAAAAATGTAAAAGGTAGGAGGTTTTTTGTTGGCTTTTTTTTTTTTTAATGAACTGTTCTATATCTGGAATGGCTGGGAACCAAAGGCTGAATGTGGGAAAAATTAGAACCAACTGAATAATCTAACTCTGCAAACACTAACCTTGAGTAGCTTATGTTGGGGTATGTTGTCCATTATAGTTTTTACATGTAGAATAGCTGTTTAATAAAGAATGCCCTGTGAAGGTCAGATTCAGAAGAAAGGCAGCTTGTGCTGTGTAGATGCTTGTAGCTAATTTAGCTGCATAGAAAATATGCACTTTGAATAGTGGAAGATTTTGATGTTACAATTCACTTTCATTTCAGTGGTCACAGTAGGGTTCCTGCATCTTCCAATGCACCAGATCAATAAATCAGAGATTGAATAAGCCTCACTGAATATGTTTCTTGGCTCTGGTTAATTTTCTCATGAAGTCCTTGGCCATCTGTTTACTGACTCCAGCTCAAGGGGGAGCAGACCAATAACATAAAACAGCACTTCCATGCCAAATAGCCTGAAACCAAATGGTTCTAGATTATGTATGGATTATGAACTTACAAGCAGAATACTGATTTCTTGAATCAGTAAAAACCTGAAAGAAATGAGCCTTCATTTGACTGGAACCTGCAGATATGACAATAGGTTAAGTGTGCAATGATGCATTTCAAGATGACATTCAAAGTCTTGGGGACCTTACCATGTAAATTTTGTTTATATGGTATTATTTTCAGTATTTTCTAGGTCTTTTTCCATGTGATTGATGATGTAATGTATATTCTGATTGAGGAAACCAATCCAGAAATGGCTGCATTTTGGTGGTCTCATGTTTTATCTGTGATCACTGAGTTTACTCCACATCTTTCAGGGTGATGGTCAATTAAGTTCCAGTTATTACAGTAAAGCTACCGCTAATGACCAGTAGCTGTAGCTGTTTGTCATGGGGTTGGAAGATCATTGTTATTTTGGAATATACATTTTCATAATTTTCTCTATTCTTCCTCTATTTGTGCCTCTTGGCACAAATGGGAGATTTCTGAACAGCATATTCCCTTATGTCTTTCTGAGCATCACACATGGCAGCAGGAATGCTGACAAAAACAAACAAACAAACAATCCAAAACATAGGCAGCAAAATTCCACCAATTCTATAAAACCACCCTCTTCTTTTGCCATGTAAGATGTCAATAAAGGCAGACCCTGTGCTGGATAGTAGACTGGCAGATTTCCCAAGAAGTACAGAGCAAAGCGAAATAGCTTTTAAATACCATTAAAATAAATAGGTTTTTGGTATCATTTTGTGCTGTAGCAGATTAGCTCTGTGAAGTGACTTACACAAGAAATGATACTGCATATTATGGCAGCCATTAAAGTAAATGTTGTCACTATCCATTAATTTAAATGGAAAATTATGTGTGTGATAAACCATTAAGAAACTTGGCTTGCAGCAAACACACAAGGACACTTCTTTTAGAAGCAAAGGACTTTGGACTGTTCCAAGAGAATTCTGTTTGGGAGACTTATGGTCATACACAGAGTGCATTCATTTTCCATGGCTCATTATCAGCTGGAGGTGCTCAGCATGCCCCAGTGAAGCATTAAGTAGGTGTGGAACGAGACCTTGTGCTCCAGAGATATGTTTGGGACATAAGTCTTTTCAGATCTGAGTCAAGTTATTAATGGAATTTTCCAGGAATGAGCAGGTTTTGGTAGTGTGAGAATCTTGATTGTGTACACTTTTTGGACTTTAACAAACGATTCAGCAAAATGGTCCCAGAAGAGCTTACTTTAAAAGTTAGTGTCTTAAAATATAGCCTTTCTTTCTTAATAGCCAGTATGAGAAAAAGAGATTTTTCAGTGTCATGCAAATGAACTCTGGGGGCAAGCAGTGGATTATAACACCACAACAGAGAGAACTCATAGGCACACAGGGCAGAACGTACCATTGCTTCCAGTTAAATCTTGAGTTTCTCTGTTGTAAATATGAGAAAACGCAGTAGTGTATAAATAATTAATGCATTTGAATGCATTTTCAATAGCATTTCTATTGTGCCTTGGTTACTTGTAGTGAAATAGCATCCATACACTAGAAGTGTACCTGTGCTAGATACTGGGCAAACACATGAAAAAAAGGTCCTTCCATAGATGCATTTTCTTTTTACTGTTTGAACAGGAAAACAGATTGCTCTGTTGAGAGCAAGTAGAATGTGCCTCCGTGGAAGTATTCAAATCTCAAGTGGACAAGGTCCTGTGCAAATTGCTCTCAGTTTGAAGCCCTGAGCAGTGGGTCTAGAGGTGCCTTCCAACATAAATATTGAGTGATGCTACTCTGTACTTTGAGTAATAGACAATTATGCATGTCTACTGTAATCTCAAGGGCATATAAAAAAATACTTAAAATGTATTGTGTTCCACAGAAGATGTTTGAGGTGTACAGGAATAGTCAGAACTCATTCTTCTGTTTACTCAGTGATACTGATCATATTCCTGGATGCCTCTCACAAATTCAGTTCCAGTCAGGCTGAACAAACTTCTACAGAATAAACTTCTTAAGGTGCAGAAAATAGAGCAAGCCAAAAAAAAAAAAAAAAATTTCAATCACCTTTCAGTTGCAGCTGGAATTTTCTCCAATTTGTAGCTTAAATGCAACTGTAAAGTTTGTTTTGTCATGTTTTGGTGGGTTTTTTGGGTTTTTTTTTTGGGGGGGGGGGGGTTGGGGGTTTTTTTGTTTGTTTGTTTTTGTGTGTGTGGGGTGGGGTGTTTTTTTGGTTTTTTCTTTTTTTTTTTTTTTTTTTTTTTTTTAGTGAGGTTTGCTGCTAACAGGAATTTCCAGCAAAATAAAATCAGGGTGAAGAGAAATGTGCTCTTGACGTCAGGTATGATAAGGTTCTCCTATCATGAGTCTGTGCTGTGTCCCACAGATGATTTTTGTGTGTGTTTGCACTAGTTGAAAGGATTTGCTGTATTTGCAGTACCTTCAAAAGATGAGGACGGCAAGACCACAGAAACATCATATAATTAGGGATGCTCTTGGATTTGAAATTGTTGTATCTCCCAGATATGATAACAATGGTGTGAATTCCTCTTCCATACCTTCCATTCTGGCAGATATTTAGTGCTGAATATAGCCAAGAAAATACTGCACAATGCATGGAGAAAATTGCACTCTGAACATCTTTAGGACTATCAGGTTAGTTCTGTGTTAATGCAAAATCTGATTTTCTGAATTGTTGAGGAAAAAGCAGAAAATAGGAATAACGTGTGAAAAAAGTAATGAAAACTCATATTTTGTTTTACATTGCCAAAGTAGATTTGCCATTATTTTTCTCCACTGCTTTGGGGAATACAAAGCCTACTTTTTAATGTAAACTACACATTTCATTGAATTTGTTGCAAAATACTAAAAACTCTATGAAGTTATTCTTTATAGCAATTCTCTCTAGTGGAGCAAAACTGGGAACTCCCCCTTTGTCAAGTGGGTCTGCAAGTCAAGCACTTTCAACAGGAGGTGCAGAAGCTTATACCTATTCACTATGACTAACTGGAGACACCAGAGCTCCCTTATGTATTCCCCTACCTACAGTAGGTGTACAGATGGGATGTATGATGTTACATCTCCTTAAGGTCACTGCCAGCCATGGGCTTCACTCTGTTCCTAGTCCAGCCGTGTAGTAGTTCACCTCATGCCCATTTTGCATCCAAGGAGAATTCATATTCTCACTGGGCTAGGCTATGAAGTTGCAAATATGAGACTTTTTTAGTGCTATCTTTTTGCTCATACAAAAAGATATATGCAATCTCAACATTTACCTCCTAATTTCTTGTTTTGGGCTGACAGTGACTATATTTAGAGTATTTTATGCAACATAGAAGAGACTTTATTGTTCCCACAGCTCTAAACAGGTGGCTTTAGACTGGAATCAAAGTTGTCTGCAAACACTACTTGTTTGCTGTTGTTTGTCACAGATATAAGGGTTTTTATACTTTGATGCATTACGGGGAAAGAAGCAAACCTGCAGAATATAATGAAAAGCTCCAAAAAAATGCACAGATTGCATTTTAATCTTCAGTAAGTTTTTCAACTGTACATCAAAACAACTAGAAAAGTTTACAGGAAATGCTTTTTGCTGTGGCTTAGCTATTGAAATTAATGGGTCTGTTATACAATTCAGAAACTTGAAAATAGAATTAATCTTATCATACTCTTTGGGTGTAAAGAAATGTATCAGGCAGACTATGTCTTCCAAAAGCTTCTATTGTAATGAATGCGGTATTCATAATTTTTCCTATACAAGTTTATTTTAGAAAAAGAAAATGAATACAAATGAGTTATTGAAAGTAATTTGTGAATTCATTCAATATTTTGCAAGAATAAGAAAAATGTCTTGACCATGGCTAGATACAATGGATATCTTTAATATTACAGAGAGATGGTTATACAACACAGACTGATCTCTTTCCTATCCCTTGCTAAAAATTTTCCAAGTTGCTGGGGACCTGCATTGTGGCTTTCTAGCTCATCTAAGCCATGCATTGCAACTCTTTTCCTTGGAAGTGCACTGATAAAAGACCCGTCTGCATTTCAGGTTCGGCACAACATGGCTTTCATTTTTACACTCTCCTTTTATCCAGGCAGGTCAGGAATTGAGGGAATGCAACTTGTGTCTATCACCTCATTCTGAGCTGTGAAAGCTGGAAAGGGAGGATGCCTCATGGGCTGAGGGACAGCAGTTAGTTCCCTGGGTGAGATGGTAAATGGACTCTTTCCTAAACCTTGTGCTGCTCTGTGCAGCTCTCACCCTTCCTCACAGTCTAAAATTCATCCTGTCCCACATAAAGCTGCTAAAATTAATGTGGGAGGAGGGGTGTAGGGAGGGAATAGAGGAAATGAGGAAAAGGTGAGATAGTCAGAAAGTGGCAAAAGACAATCTTCTGTAGGCAATTACCATTTTTCCATGATTTTGTGTGAGTAAATGAGCACTTGGAACCCAGCTGCCTAATACAAAGAATGAAAAGAAGGTCCCTGACTGTTAAAGCTTCTTCTTGATGTGGGATCTGCTGTGTGGCATTAGGTGGTGAAAAACTGCTCCAGCAGAGGCTTCTCTAGCAACTCTCAGCTGTGTTTTGTCTTGGCAATGCCAAGGCAGACCTGCATAAATCAAGCAATTTACTGGTTCAGAGCTAAAAAGGTACAGAAGAGTCATTGGTTTATATCCATCAGAAAAAAAAAATAAATAAACCAACCCCATGCCATCTTTTATTCTTTTGTCACTGAACAGAATGGGTCATATGTAACAAAATCTAAAGAATGAGGCCATCAATTCACAATAGTGAGGGGGGTGTGGGCCTTTTAATGTTCCAGTGGCTGAGTCTAATGAAAAAAACCAACCCACCTTCAAAGCCCTACAGCATTTGAAAGCATTTCTCTCACTCTTCCCCTCCTAGAACCTCCGACACAATGCTATTGCATATTCCAGGAGGGCTGCTCTGATCTTGTCAGAGGTGTTCCATAGGATATAACAGGTACTCACAGCTGCTGAAGTAAGATTTGGAACTAAAATATCCTTCCTTTTAGGTATGTGTCTTACTTACTGGGTCACAGGGAGTGGTAATAACTAGGTTCAACAAAGTAAGATATCTTAATGTGAGTGTCGTTATTTTTTCTGAAAATTCAATAAAAAGCTGTTTAGAAACTCCTCAGTATTTTTGGTTAAAAAGATTCTTAGATGCCTTCTTAGAAAGCTTCTGCCCTCTGGGGTTATCATCCTTTAGCCATCACACTTTCCACTACTGCTGTTAGTAAAGTGTTCTTAAGATAGCCAGGCATCTCTCTTTATGTTTGAAAAAGGTCATCTTTTTAATTACAAACTTCCTATTATTGATTTTGCATGACAGTGCATAGTAAAATTTGAAGTGCTATGTTCAAAATGTTGCACCGGAAGAAACAGGAAAAAATGAACTTCCTGGGGATGTGGTGCTATCATCTGATATCAGCTCCCCAGAAACCCTGTTGTGACTTAGAGTCATAAACGCCTGTCAAACCTTTCCTTGAGCATTTCCAGGGATTTGGCATCCACTACTTCCCTGGGCAACCTGTTCCAAAAAAATTTCTTCCTCATAGCCAACCTAAATCTACCCTCTTCAAATTTGAAAGCATAACCCCTTGTTGTGTCACTACAGGCCCTTGTAAAACGTTTTTCTCTGCCTTACAAGCCTCCTTTATAAATTGAAAGACTGCAGTAAGGTCTTGCCAGTGACTTCTCTACTCTAGGCTGAACAGCCCCACTTCTCATAGTTTCTACTTCACAGGACAAGTGAAGCCCGATCATTTTCCTGCGTTCCTCCTCTGGATCTGATGGGTGTCACTACGTGCTTCTCACCTCACAGGTTCCTCTGATTCTTCTTCTATCTTCCTTTAAAGCAATTGTCTCCAGGTGTGTCTGGATTCCCTCTACAGAGATGCTCTGCTAGTCAACCTATTCTCTTAAACATTAGAGAACAGCAATACAACTACTAGCCACACTGAAACATGGTAATGTCATTTGATCTGTTTGCGCATGAACGGAACTAAAATCAGGACATAAATCACGCGACTCCTGAAATACAACCAACTACTAGTTTTCAAACTAGTTTCTACAGCTTGTATAAACTAGTTTGAAAACTAGTCCAGTTTTCACAATTGCCATTTATGGAGACCCCAGCACAAACATGTTTTCAATGGATAAGTGTTTCGTCATTTATTAAGTGTACTTGTCTAGATTCAGCTTTCAACACCAATAAACATTTCCTTTGCAAGATCTCTGCTGGTTTGCTGTTTGTGCAGACAGTTAATCTGTGATCCAAACACCTTATAACCACTCTTTTTTTCAGCTGTGTGGTCTGAAATGCTTGAGTTTTCACTGAATTTTCTTTTCTTCTCATCCATTTTAATTTTCTTAAGCTTTTTGCCATCAGTTTCCTTCTTGGACTTCACACACCGGTCTGTAGTGGGATATTCCAGGACCAGTTGTGGTAATGCCAAATACAGCAGAGAGCTCCCACAAGACAGGAAGTTTTCTAGACACTCTTGTTGGAGCCCAACCCACTGGACTTTTTCCACCTTAGGTGTTCTCAGGTCTCCTGGTGCTGTGCCATGACCTGTTATTATCACCTCTAGCAGCTATCATCTGTTAGCTGGGCAGAGTTACTCAGGTTATTTTTTTCCTGTGCAGTACACCTCACCAGCTCATCCTGCTGATAAGTGTCACCTCTCCAGCAGTTTATGCACAGTGATTCCCCAAATTTCTCTATAGTAAGCAATGAATTATTGCGCACCTTTGGATAAGGATAGCCAATTGTCAGCTTAGACCTTGCATGGTGTTCTTAAACACATTACTTAGATGTTGGAGGCAATATACTGATTGAAGCAAAGATTTTCCCTGTTTACTTTCGTTTCCTTTTTTCAGTCTAGTGATATGCTGTCTGTTCAAAACTGAAAGAGAAGTAAAAAACTATTTGGAGCTAGGGCAACAATCCTTATAGCTAGAGGAGAAGCAGTGGCTATTATATGTCTTGTGTACACAGAATATTTGACACAGGCTCACATTCCTCCAAGAAAAGAAGGGAAAATGGTGTAGATAAAACATCTGTGGAATAAATGCAAAGTGTTTGGAAAATTTTATTCTCAGAGTCATGATCAGCTTTACACTGCCAAAGGAGGAGGAGGAGGTATTGACTGCTGCTCTGCAGAAGGGCTTCCCAGCAACTGACACTCTAATCAACGGAGTAATTGAGTGGAAACCACATTTTTCATTTTCCAGATGATATCAATCTTGGAAGGACTGGAAGGCTACCAGTGAAGTGGCTTAGGTTTCAGAGTGGTCCCGACAACCTTGTGGAAACCCCCTGACCTTTCCCTTCTATGCTAATTCAGTCCAGCAGAGGCAGGTACATTTGACTGGGAACATGTGCAGGAAGGGAGATGAATGATTTGGCAGCATCTCTGCAGAAAGCGTTCTGAGAATCACAGGGGATGAGAAGAATATGAATCAGCATTGTGCAAAAAAGGAAAACATCATATGGGGATGTATAAATAGAAGTCTTAAATATAGGCCAGTTAAAATAGTCCCCCTGCTCCACTTGGCACTTTAGAGAACTTGGCTGGTATAAAGCTGTTCCTGAATTTGTAATTACAAAAAGATTAAATGATCAGATTGTGTTGTTTTGGTTCTTTTTTTAATCAATATGGAAGAAAATTCAAAAGATAATACAAAAGTAATAGAATTAAGCAGAATCGAAGTAGTTTACTCTTAGTAGTATTAGCTCTTGATGCATATCCTAAAGATAAAAGTAGTAAACACTGGTAACTAGCACTGGCCATAAAGCTATGGAGTCTCTATTCTTGGTTGTTTTTAAAAATAGGTAGGACAAACTGATGTTAGGACTCCAGCTTGTAGAGAATGTGATCCTACCTTTTGGCAAGAGGGTGGAATTCAGGGAGCACATGTACCAAGGGCCTTCCCAATTCTACCTCAGCCTTTCCCTGATTTGGCTCTGGATTAATGACATGAGGCTGGAAACTGAGGCATGGGAAAGAGTAACCATAAACCTGGGTTGTTGTCAGGACATCTCTGTTGGTGAGAAGATGACAAGGAGATGTAGAAAACATGAAAATGATTGCATATCCATGCCACACATGACACCATTTTCTTATAAATAAAGATAGACCAGCTTGAAAATGAATTGCATGACACATATTGTCTTTTGCACTGCATTAATAGCGCTGTAAAAAATGGACACATGTTAATATCAAGACATTTTCTTCTGGATCTTGATCTTAAACAGCTTTAGGACAACTCATTCATCAACAGATTGTCAAGCTAAAAATTCAACAACTCTCCACTTGCATTTTCTAGTCTGCAGAAATCAGCCTAATTCTTCCAAAACCTCAATGTGTTCATATGCAGATTCACTTTTGTGCAAGGCCAGCAAGAAAATCACAAGCTCTCTTTATCCAGCCTAAGTAAAAGAAAAATGGATTTGACAGCTGGCCTTAAACACTTTCTCCTTGATGATTCATAGAAAATGGAATCCATCTAAAGCTGTTGATTAATTCTTCAAATACAGATGGAGAGCAATACCTTGAAAATCTACCCCTTAGAAGTATAACAAATGAATGCTTGGGGGTGGGGGAAGGGCTTTCTTTTACAAGATTTTCAAACACCTCTTTCCAGGGGATCTAATACCTATTTTGTATTGCAGGGTGACTTTACAATTTGTGAAATGTAAGAAGAATTTTATAGATTCTCATAAAGGTGGTATGTACTACACAGAGTCTAGACTTTGAGGAGTTATCATGAATCTAAGCTAAATCTCTTCCTCTTCATACAGTCCAAATAATTAACAGAGGCAAGAGGCTAGCTAAAAGACAAAATATTATTTCAGGTAAAGTATCTTTTAAAATATATTTCAATTTTTTGAAAGAATTGCAATTGCTTCAGATTGCAAGGCACATTTCTAGAAAGTACCAGAATATTTCATCAAGGAATTCAAATGTATTTCAACTCTTTAAGTCTAGTTTTAGAACACAGGAAATTTTTACTGTAGCTATCAATAAATAGTATGCCATGTAGAGTTAACCAAACTAAAAGTTTGAGAATTCCTCTAAATTCTTACAGCTGTATGAAAGTTTTACAAACAGTTGCATGGAAACAAAACTGAGCTTTTTATCATTACTGAACTAAAATCTACCTCACATTTTAAAATAATTTAATAAATTTGGTGAAATGTAGTCTGTCATTCAGTGTTTATATGTACCTTTAAGAGAGATGAGAGTAATAAGAATTTTATTGAACACCCAAATGTACACATTGTGTGCTAACAAATATCAGATTAAATTTAATTAAATGAGAACATTGCAATTAGAAAATCCCTCTTTTACTTCTTCTGAAAATAGCAAATTTTTATTAAAAGGAATGCTGTAGAAATGTATAATTTGCATGAACTAATTTATCTTCTTTTCTTTTATTTCTTGCAAAATCATAGGAGACTTTTAGAAGTCGTTTCCTCCCCAGAAAATAGGAAGTAAAATAAAGTAACTTTTATTGCATCTGGAGAATATAGTTTCCCCAATTGTGCCATTCAATAGTAGTTATATGACTCTTCTAGACATGCTGACATATAAAAACCAAAACAGTTTTTGAAGGGTAAAAAAAGAAACTTCAGGAATATGTTTTTCAGGTTGTCCACATTGAAGACTGCAGTACAAAACCCCAATCTTTTATGAGCCATCATTTCTAATCGTAAGACATACTAACAAAGTAAAGAAGTAAGTTAAATATATTCTTACAAGGGAAGGCACACTGTGCATGCAAATGAGATCACATAAAATCCCAACTCCTTCCTTTTGGTGAGATATTGCATTGGAACTCTTACAGAATATAAAGTAAAGAGAGGCAAATATAGCATACATATGCCCTCTAAGCAGAGAAATCTTGTTTTCCTTTTAAAACAGGGATTTTAATCAGCAGTGATTAATCCCCAGATAGAAATAAAATTGATATTCTCATTCCAGTAGTTCGAGCAGTATCTTAGACTACAGTTGTAGTCATTGTTCAGCAGAGGATCAGAAGTGCCCAAGAGAAAGTTGTTGCTGGACACATCCCACACCAATACACTGAGCAGGACATTATGGGACACCTGTATAGGTCCAGCAGGTGAACAAAGCTTGAGATTTGGTTCTAGTTCATTCCATCTAGAAAATGACACTGGGGATGAAATTCCAGTTTAAAATGGATGTCACCTAAGAGTCACCTACACATTACAAACATAAGGCAAAGCGCAAGTGGTTTCAAAAAATACCACCAGTCCCCCATGTTTCAGCCCCAGCAGCTAAAGACCAGCTGGCTTCACCTTATACAGCATCCTGCCCCTCTGACTGTAACTGGCTGGTGAGTTTACATTAATGATGAAGTCTCTGGGGCCAAGTACAGTTCTGGGTCAAGGCTCAGTTCAAGACTTGTGTATCATTTAACTCCTTCCTCTAAGTGAGAATTAAAAAGTCGTAATCTGTGTTTTAAATTGGTGGTGTGCATTTTATTCATAAGGAAGATGCACCAGTTAAAAATTCTCAGAAGACTGATGTCTGTTTGATAAAAGGGGATGGTAAAGAATAGAGAAATGTTATTCTTTACATTGAGTCTTAGAGGTTTTGTATAAAGAATAAAAATAAATTTATAAGAGGCTAGTTAATGATTAATGAATACTATAAACATGTTACATAGCTTCAGAAAATTGGTATATTGTATTCTGGGAGACAGCAAACAATGTTTTCAAAGCAACCTGTCAGGCCTCATGGTAGGATTTTGACTCTAAAGTAATAATTCTAATCTACTTAAAGCCATTTGTAATTGGATTTTAAATATAAAGTATGACCAGAAAAAAGATTAACATCATTATCTGTAGCTATATCTGGTACAAACAGCATAGTATGTCTTTGAACGCTTTCATGTATAAGGAAATGAAAGTTTGATTGGAAATACTTGAAAAGTGTTCTTGCTTTGCTTCAAAATGAACTCTGGACTTTCTACATTAATCAGACAGAAACCAAGCAGACAAAAGAATTTGAAGTATTGCAGTGGGGAAGGGCTTTCAGCTGTTATTGGTATGAAGACATTAATGTGAAAGTCAGGTGTTCCCACAATACAAGGTACAAAAATCACACCTGTCATGACAGCTTGTAATGGGAAACAAAGCATTAAATTGGCAGAAGTTCATTCATGGCAGTATAACTGCAAAAGGTATTTTTGCAGCACAGAAAAAAAGTGTGGGTGACCCTTCTCCACTAGGTATGAGGTATCATGTTTTGTAATAAATTCCATTACAATTTGCATATTTTATTTCTGTCTATATGTATTTTTCAAGGGGGGTGGCTACATTGCAAATGGATGGATGATAATTCAAAAAGTGTGACTTACAGTTTGTTATACTCTTTGCAAAAGGCACATGTATACTTAGATTATGCTATCTCTTCTTGTGCCTGGCCATAAAAGATAACACAGTTGTTAAATAAGTCACATTTATTATCTTGCTACAGCATGTTCTTTTATTGCAATGGCATGCTTACTTAGCAAGTCTGGATACCTGGAGAAAATCTGAAATGGCTGAATTCCTGCCAAGAGATAAGATATGTAGAAACAAAAGCCTCTTATTTTTACAGATCACAAAATGTTTCTCTAGAATGTATCTATGCTTTCATCATCAGTTGCTCCCTTGGAAAGATGAAATACTTTTCCTTTCTTAAGTGTCTTCTCCATTTGTAGTCCTTTATATCACTAGAATACCATGTTCTGGTGGTGTCTGCTGCCAAGTTTATTTTCCATGCATACTGTGTCTGGCTGCAGGCACATGATGCAACAGGAACTAAAATGGGAGAAGGCAGATCATTGAATCTGGTCTGCTATTATCTGACCAGAGACATGAATGTCCTTTGGTTTCTTTTCTTGTATGTTGGTGCTATCGTCGCATTGCATCTCCGGCAAGGACAATATACATGTGAGTCATGACCACTGGGCTGCAAAGCAAACCTCATTTTCTCACTCTCTTGCTTCTAGATGAAAAACAACTCATCCCAGCACAGCTGGGTGAAAGGAGTGCTTTCCTTGAGGGTAGAAAACAGATATTCAGGCAGAGCCATGCACATCCAGAAATCTCAGTCTTCCCCATAGCTAAATAAATGAGCCAAGCTAGAAGGCTCTTGTGACTTAGGCTTCTCTACTTTGATTTTTTGTTGTGAAGATTCCATCTGTATCAAAGCTGGCATGTACATTTCCATAAAAAACCCTGTGGTTTTGATAAAGCTGCATTTTCCAACCAAAAATAGTTTCTGTTGGAAAATTCCCAACATACCCTATAGAATCCCATTTGGATGACAAACTCACTAAGATAAAATCACCTTAATAATAACTTAGGGTTTAATGTACATTTACCAGCAAGGAAGGCTAATCCTCAAAAATGTTCAGCAGTCATTTACAGAACACTGTTCCTCATCCATCTGACTTGTTTTTGAACTAGTCTTCTTAACTTGGACATGTAATGAGATCCTTTCTGTAGCATCATTAGGGTCTTGCGCTCTGCAGACAAATCTTTGTTGGAAGCTACTGATAACCACTGCAACAACTTGTATTATTGTAGTGCCTTTCAGCCCTTTCCAAAGCTTTCACATTCGCATTGATGACATCTTCACTTTCCCTTCTTCCCCCTGAGTGCCAAGAAAAACTTTAGGTGAAAGTCAATATTATTATAGATTAGGGATTTTAAAGAAGCAATTAAATAGTATTAATGACAGACAGTACTACATGCTACAGTGTTACATGCTAGCAGCTCAAGTACTGTCAAGTTTTGGGGACTTAAAAACAAATTCTTTTTTGTAAGAAAGATAGGTAAACTTTGCAAATCTCAGGCATAGGAATAAAAGAAGCAATGCTCTACTGTATAATTGTGATCTAAAGTTGTCACCATTTAGCACCACTTTTATCACCAGTGTTTAGAAATACGTCATGCATGTGTGTACACACTGAATTTCTTCCCTATCTAGTTGACAGTCATGTAACTTTCTCAGAAGTGAAAGGATTAGGAATGCTTGTAAACTTGTCTGAGACACGGCAACTACTCTATTCATTTGCATCATGAATATAAAATGCATTAACTGCTATAAATTTTTCTCCTCCTCTTAACATATGTGAATCAGAGCTCTTGTTTACACTCCTGAGCCCACCAGCAAACATTTCATGGAATCAACAATGTGCAGTTGCCCAGCTGGCCTGACAATAACTTTTCTTATACTTTCCTTCCCTTGCAGTTCCTGGTACCATGAGTCCCCTGGGCCTTACCTAGACCAATCCTACACCACCTGACAAGAAGCACTCAAGATTTTTATCCTTGATGTTTCTGAATTTGGGAAATTCAGTTACTCTGTGCAGGCTGGCATCACACAAAGTGTAAAAGTGGAGCAGAACAGAGAAGAGTAAAGGGTTTCACATCACAGCAATAACAATGGTAGGTCTGTGTGTGTGGTGTTATTCCTTAGGCAGCAGCATGAACAGAGAATCAAAGAACTATTTAGTTTGGCAAAGATCTTTAAGAACATTAAGTCCAGCCATTAACAGCACTGCCAAGTCCACCACTAAGCCATGTTCCTCAGTGCCACATCTACATGTTTTTTGAATAGCTCCAGGGATGGTGACTCAACCATTTCCCTGGGCAGCCTATTCCACTGCTTAGCAATCCTTTCAGTAAAGAAATTTTTCCTAATATCCAACCTAAACCTCCCCTGATGCAATCTGAGGCCATTTCAACTGGTAAACAAAGTACAACAACTGGCTGAAAGCTGGAAACAGAGGTTTGTAAGGACTTATATAGATGTTTATACCAACTTTCAGAAATGTGCACAGAATTTTCTGTACATACAGATGTGTCCTCTGAATAGGAGCTGGTAGGAAAGCAGGTTAGATAAGCTACGGACATGTTTTGCCAGTTATTGCTGCATGTGTAGATTAAAAAAAAAACAACAATCCTTGTACCAAACAGAAAGGGCTAATTGCACTTTTAGCCATTTTCATGCTGCTGAAGAAAAGTGAATAAAAGAGATGGATTCCTGTGCCTAGGGCTAAGCAGCACCATTTGGCTCAGGTCTGCAGTGGTTATGGCTGCTCCCCTTTGCAGCAGATTTTTCTTGCAGAGAGTTGTGCAAAAGCAGAGACAGAACAGCAATTAAACAGATTAGGGGATGAGTGTTCATTTACACCACAGTTCTCTTTTATTTATCAGTACAGTTGGACCTAACCAGTTAGGTTAGTTTAGGACAGTGTAGTGCTGGAAGCACCACTCTTGTTTCATGCCCTATATGGCTGCTGGATTACTTTACACAAACAGTGGGCCTGTGGGTGACCAAAACATTTCCTATGTCCAAATAGGAATAGAAATTAAAATCCTATGCAAAAATAAATCTGTCTCCTGCTTATGGGTTGTGTGTTGCCCCTGTCCTCCACGTCCTGTTCCCTGTCTCCATTTGAGTGCATCGGAGAAGGGGTTACTGGAAAAAGAGGTGGATGTGAGGAAGGAGAAAAGTGATTGGATTATTAGTTACATAATTTTTATTGCCTATGATTGAAAGGAGCAGGCTTCTCTTCTGGAGCAGAAGGGCTGGGTGTTGACGGGGAAGAGTTTGCTGCAGATGTACAATGGAAAAGCTTCACCCTTTCCCCATTGAGTGAAAGTCCCGGACTTTGGAGTTAGGAATTTGCTGCACAAGCCCTTATATGTGACTTCCCTGGTCCCTGGAGTAGCTGCAGTACTGACTACTGGGGTCAGGCAGCTGGAGGAGGAGAAAGGGAGGGGAAGCATTTCATTTAAGGCATGACAACTTCACAGCTGCATACACCAAACACATCTGGACAGACTGTCACTGCAGATCAGATAGCACTTGTCACCAACCAGAGACCTTCTCATGCATCCATGTCTCCTGTTAAAGAAGCATAAAGATGCTTCTGTTGGTGAACTTAAGTCCCATTTTAGAAGAGACACCAACTAAGCCACAGTTAATATAGTTATGCCCATAGTAGAATTTTTATTAATATTACTATTCCATTGTATATTAAAAAGATTTTGCTTAAAGGCTTCATTCTTTTTATACTGCCTTAGTATCACAAAATCATAGAATGATTTGGGTTGGAAGGGACATAAAGATCATCTCTCTTATATCATGTTGTAGGTGAAGTTAGCTCTTCTTTAAGGAGGGGCTACCTCCTCATGGGTATTTAGCTGATATTTGCTGTTGAGATAGTTGACTCTGCAGCCCCATTTAATACTGCTCAAATGTAGGTCCAACGCAATGCTGGCCAGAGAAATCCTGGAGAGTGATTTGAGAATAAAATTGGAAATCCTTAACCTAAGCTGAAACAGTGATGTGAAAGTATAGGCATGATGCTGCTGTGGAGTGTGTTGTCCTTTCAAGGTAGGAGTAGGAGAGGTATTATATGTGGTATGGTCTGGGGCTTAGGTGGAGAATGGGAACAGCACAGGATGCAGCTGAGCAATGATATGTGTGAAATGAGACACCTGATCTGTTTTGAACACTGCAAAAGAGGAGTTAGAAATCAAAACACATTGTGTTAGTCCTGGGGAGGTACAGAGGGCCATGTGAATACCTCATTACAGGCAAACATGAAATGCCTCTCTAGGCAGATTATGAGTACGTAAGGGGCATGGCTTGAAGACACCAAACCAGGCAGATCCTTTGCCACCAAACCAAGCCTGTCAGCATTTTTAAGAGGCAAGAGTAGTGCTGCAATCTCTAGAGACCACTGACCTCGAGGTCTTCCAGTGCTGACTGCACTGACAGTTGTGAGATGGATCTGGAGGATGCCTGTAGCTTTGGGAATTATGCTCTCCCCATGGTGTGAAATTTTGCTGAGCTTTTTTTGGAGACACCTGCCTACTTTGAAAAATCACATTCTCTGGCTTTCATTTGTGATCCTCGGGAAACTGCTGCTGGCCTGCTGAAATAATAATAGCAAACATGCTAAGACAAGCCTTGCACACTGAAGGCATTAATGCTCTGCCCTCACAGCACATCCACTGTAAGGGAACATCCAGAAAAGCCCTTGCATACACAAGAGAGACTCTTGGGCAGCAATGAAAAATAGGCATGGAAAATAAGTGGATGCATTTAGTAGATCACCTTCCTCTAATTTTACAGCTTTTTAAGTTAAAAACTGATTGGAACTGAAGATAGAAATAATAAAGAGAAATGGACACAAATACCTTCCTTTCAGTGCACATGTGTTTGTCAGCTGAAAGCCAGGCCTAGAGGAGCTTAAATGCTAAGTTAATAAAAAAAAGACCAAATTAACTTTTCTTTGTATCTATGGCTAAGCGACATAAATCAGACAGAAAAGTGCCATATCAGCCTTTGTGACTATAAATTGCTCAAATGACACCTGATCTGACAGCATGCCCCAAAAATTGTAGCTCACTCTATAGCTACTCCTCAGTACCTAACAGAAAAATCAGTCTGGAAAATACTTTCTCCCCCACTTCCATTGCAAAGAGTCCTTTCACTATTTCAGTGTAAAGAGGGAATTGCTTGATGATGCCTAACTGTAGTACATTTTTAAAAAATATCTAATAGATTTAAAAGTCAATTACTGCTGCCTCCTATGAAGCATGTTTTACAATGGCAGGGGTCTGCTTTCTCTCTAGGGGTAGACTGTCTTACTGTGTATATATAAATGATTTTTTGCTACAAGGAAATTTTTCTGTAATTTGAAAACAAAAAATTGTTTGGATGAAGAATACATGCACCATACTGGTAAGGGGGTACATTCTTTCAGAAGAGAATGCATTTGAACGTAGTTACAGGGGCTGCAAACCAAATTTTCAAGCTGAATTTTTGCATGGGTTATATTCTGTGCACATGTGAATGAACACTGTAAATGAAAGATTTGCACTTGGAAAAATGCTTGCTTTAGATGCAGCTCCAAACAGTAGATAACTTTTCTAGTGGCCCAAAAATTCTAGAGAATAAGCTTGCTTAACTTCCTTACATGTAGCTCAAATACACATATATCAAAGCTTAACACCTCCTTCAGCCACAATTTGGGAATTTCCTCACAGCCAATGAGCAGAAATACAAAACACTTTTTTTCTTTAGAATTCCTCAGATGCTAACATATTCTGGAGTTACCTGATGAATGAGGAGAACTGAAACACAGATGTGCCAACATGGTACTTCATCACCATGGCACTTTTGTTAGTTGTGCCTTCAGCTACCCACATTATAATTGTGGCATAACTTGTCCCTCCTTATTAGATTGCTCATCCTTCTTTGATTTGCAGTAGATATGTGCTGTAGGGGTGAATCAGAGAGGCTTGTAGAAATTTAATCACTGACCTTGAGAATATTCAAAATAATCTCATACACACTTAATCTCAGAGAACTGAAGGCAGTGGTACCATACATGGCTTCCTGATTTGCCCTTGATGGCTTGGTCTAAAGAAGGGGTATAAGTCCATCACTTAAGGGGAATAACAACCCAAACAAACTGGCTCCTGTTCAGGAAGAAGTGTTAAGATCCTGTCACTGTTAAATCTTATACTTTGTCTAATTTGAGTCTAAGAAATAGATGAATATCTTACTGCTCAAAAGAATAGACCTCCTTGAATTTCAGATGAGGCTAAAGCAATCAATACATTAATGATAAAAGATTTATGATGTGTAGGAATATTATAAATGGTGTTAAGATAAAAAATTTCTCTCAAAGTACTGGTAGAGCAAGATTGTTTGAGATTCAGACACCCACATGCCTTCAAAAAGAGCTGGATGATGCAGAACTCACAGAAATCTGGCAATAGCAGATTGTGTAACTGGAGAGGCAAACAATGACTATGGTCAAGACTCCTATCTTTACACATGATACATAATGCAATGGCCATTATGACTGGACATGGATCTCCCACATTTGGCTGACCACAGGAGGGTAGATGGTGTTGTTCAAGTGCCATTGTGCCACGCCACAGAGTCACCTTATTGTTTACCCAAAGCTGATAGATATGACACAAGATCTACATGTGATTCGTATTGTTTTGGAATATTAAGTGGAAGACAGGTGGGATATCTAGCCAGAAGTAATTTCAACCATAGTAGGCAGATGAAACCAGCCCTCTGTGCAATATCAGCAACTTCCATATGTATGTGCCTGACACCATGAGCTGGCTGCTAAGATGGGACTAGGCATACATGTTTGGGCAGGTGAATTTCCTTGATACTTTAGGCTGAGCTGAATCGCTTTCTAAGCTGCACATATTACATCACTTTGATCTTCTTGAACTGCCAAGGGCTTGATTCAGTTGCCTGAACTCAGGCACCTTTTGAGATACCCTGAGGCCCCCAGGACATTAGCACAGAATTACCAAAGTATTGAGTTTTTGTGGCAAGGTTTTGGTAGCAGGGGTGGTTTCTGTGAAAACTAACAGAAGCTTCCTACATGTTCAACAGAGCAAATGCAGATGGCTCCAAGATGGACCTGGCACTGACCGAGCCAAGCCCATCAGTGATGTATGTAGAGCTCCTAGGACAATGGATTTAAGAAGGAGAGAAGTTAATGATGTGAAGGAGCAACTGCTGCTGGAGAGAGGAGAAAGAATATGTGAGGCGAATATGTGAGAGGAACAGCCTTGCAGACACCAGGGTCAGTGAAGAAGGAATGGGAGGATATTCTCCAGGCACTGGAACTGAAATTCCCCAGCAGCCTGTGGTGAAGACCATGTGGAGGGCCAGCTCTGCCCCTGCAGCCCATGCAGGTCCACAGGGAAGCAGAGATCCACCTGCAGCCTATGGAGGAGCCCATCCAGAGCAAGTTTCCTGGCAGGTCTCCATAGGAGACCCATGCTGGAAAAACCTGTTCCTGGAGGATTGCACCCCATGGAAGGGACCATGTTGGAGCAATTAATGCAAAACTGCAGTCCATGGGAAGGATTCACATTGGAGAAGTTCATGGAGGACTATCTCCCATGGGCAGGACCCCCCATTGGATTAGGGTAACTGTGTGAGGAGTCCTCTCCCTCAGGAGGAAGGATTAACAGAGAAATTGTGTGATGAACTGACCACAAACTTCTCATTACTTGGCTGCAGAGTAAGGTACAAACCTTAAATATAATTGCTGCAAGCCTACTTACTATGGAAATTATCAGACCTTCAGTTATTGAAGCAGTGCATTAGGTAGCAGCTGTGAAGAAATGCTTAATGCAAAATGGCTACTGGCCATGCGTCTATGCTTTCATATCTCAGAGGTGAAGTTAATTGCAATAATTGTCAAAGTTTTTTTTTTTTTTTCTTTTATTAGAAGGGTCTACTTTTCAAGTCTGGACTGTTGCAGCATAGTCTGTCTTGGTTGGCCTAATCTGGTTCAGCTCCTCAACCACATTTGAAGAGGCAGACTCTGTAACTGTGCATACTTACTGTTTTGGTAATAAATGTCTTGACTTCCTGGTGGTTTTGTGCCAATCTTGGAAACACAGGGGTAAACCCTTGGTAGAGTAACTGGAAATTGTTCCCAAGTGCATTTATGTTAGTAGACAGCAGCACTAAAGGACTAAACAACTTCTCAGTTGACTATAAGTCACATTTCAGTACTACACACTTCACACAGAACTGAGACGAAGTTTTTGCTCTCCAGTGAAAGTTGATTTTGTGTAACATAATAGTTGTGTTTATTAAAGAACATCATATAACTGTCGCCCTGAAAAATGTTTATGCACTTGCAGCCAGTCTTGCCTGTGCATTTAGTGATGCAGCAGCTTAGTGCAATATATTTTAAATTACTAGTTTACAAAGTTTCATCTCAGTTCAGTTTAATGTGATATAACTCTTAACTGGAAAAGGGTAATTTAGGCAGAAAAATCTTACAAAGAATTAACACACTACAGTAGTTTTTTAAACCAACCCTATATCTTTGTGAGCCAATTGTTGCCTTATAGTAAATGAGACCAATATTTTAATGAGCTGAAACCAACAAGAAATAAGTATCTGAACTGTGTTGTCATTCAAGTGCTTACTGAAATACAGACTTAGCAAGTACAGAAGCAATTCTTATCAATTCACCTATAGAAAGTGATCTAAATATATGATAGAAGCAATTTTGCAACATATTCTTCCCTCACTGAATTTAATGCATAAAAATTTCAGCTTTCATGTACATAAAACTCAGCATTGCATTTTCATTTTTGAATAGTAGTGCTTTTTATTTCTTCATTTTAGTCCCCGTGGATCTTTCTTTTCATAGAAGATGTGGCATTTTGGCAGAAGTTTTAAAATACTGGGAATTTGAAGAGTTAAGAGAAATGCTTCAGTTGTGCCTGAACTGAAGAGATAGGATGACTGTATATGAAAAGTCACCATACATATCTCCAGAGTGCTATCAGCTCTAGACTAAGACACGGGATTCAAGTTTTAAAGCCATCCTGTGGAGACTGAATGAAATTGGTTCCAAAATGATAACAGTGTATCACAAACAGAAATTAAAACAGCAATGAGAAGAATGAAATTATTTTTCTGGTCCTTCTTATACTGCATCAGAGACCAAAAACCAGAATTTTCACAGAAACACCCTGTTTCTAATTTCAATACAATCAGTCACTAACTGTCTCTAAGGTAATTCTGAATGTACAGTGAATGTGTTTCAGTAGTGTGATCATGTGAGAAAGAAGGAACAGGTACAGAAGGCTGCATTTTTTCAAGGAAACTGGCCTTGAGAGAGAAAGAGCTTATTTGCTTTGTAGTCTGTGGTGTTCGGGCAGGAATGAAGAAGGTAAATCTAGAATGCTGTTTGACATCTTTCCACTGGAAACAGCTATTGATGAGGAAGTGGAAGTAAAATGTCACAGCTTAGCAGTTTGCATTGAACAGACAGAACAAAGAAGTAGTAGTTATGTAGCGATGTCAGAAGCAGAGAAAACTCTAACATCTAAATCAGGTGGTGATTTTTTAAAGCAGTTTTCCAAGTGTTAGCAAATACTTTTGTGTCCTGAGAGGAAATGCTGAGACTGCAAAATCTACTGCATAAGGCTATTTTCAGCTGACTGTATAGCTGTATGCATTTGGAAGTATGTTTGTGAACAGAGAAAGGGCATTAAAACAGGAGATGGTGGTTTTAGGCACTGAGACCACTTGTTTCACCACAGATGCTACTGTTATAGGGCTTCCAGCTCTTCTCTGGAGATCTTAAAATGATAAAGGGATTTGCTGCATTGAAGCATGGTATTACCTCAGGGGAAGCTGTTAAATGAATCTAAAGCAGTAATAGAGTTATTTTAGCTAAAATTAAGTGTCCCAGAAGATTCAGCCCCTTTGGGATATAAGTGCTCTTCTCAGTCGAGCACTGTCGAGTTTGATTGCATGCACTGACTCTCCACCCAGCAAAGAAAATCTCAGCACAGCCTGAAGGAAGATTATAATGACACAGTACTATACAGTATACATATTATCAAAAGTTGAACGTTCAGTAATCACCAATACAAAGAGGCTGAAAGTCAAATCCTGATCTGCTTACCTGGGGCAGAATTGAAAGTGTGCTTGCTCAGCAACATGGACACAATGGAGCCACACTTTGAACTCAAGGAACAACGAGGGAGACCTGGATGTCTGCAAGTGTTTGGCTGACCTTTCTGCATGGTTAATATTGCACAGAGTTTGTTAGGCTGTCTGCTAGGGGGAAAAAAAAAATAGTGGCTCAGAGCAGTTGGTAATTGTGTTGTCCTAAGACATGAAAACAAGCTTTCTAAGAAAAACAACCAAAAACAACACATGGAACTGGAGGCCACACTGCACATTTTCTGTCATTTACACACACACAAAAAAGAATAAAGCTTTCATCTGGCAGATATGCAGGTAAAGTGACAGCTGAAATGACAGCTTTGTGCCACCAGCTTATGGTGAGATTTTGTCCCAAAAAAATGAGCTTCTTGCTTCGGGAGTACAGTCCACTGTATCCTGACAGGTTTTGGATAACGTAGCCTTCTTCAGAAGTTGTCTAGACTGACTTAGAGTAACACCATGAGGCCATTTCTTTGACTGTTGACAAACTCTGGAAGTAACAAGTGAAGGAGCTTCAGTTCAGTGTCTGCTTATTGGTGCTGCCAAAGTACAAGTAGGATTGATCTAGGTTTTAGTTAATATTTACAGCATGAAAAAAGAATATACCATGATGTATTTAAAAATCTCTTGTGTCGCTATATACTCAATGATATTTTTTTTCCTTTAAATATTAGCAATAGACTTACCATCTAATAGACTAATACCCTGATTTACGTGATGGCGTTTCTGAGACATGCCTGTACATCCCTATTTTTAAAATACTTTGTCAGCAAAATCCAGTGAAGACATTATGCTTCCCTTGAAATCAGGTCTGCAGCTGAACAGGAGGCTAACTCTCCACTCCTTGCACAGGGACAATTGGAGCAATGCTCCAGTGAACTTAACAATTAATCTCCAGTTTCTGCAAGTAACTTGCAGGTGATGCCAACACCTTTTTCTGTTGTTATCGGAAGTTGTCATTTACTCACACTGTAATTGAATGTCAGCACCTTCTCAGACTGTATCCCAAACTCACTCCTGGAAGCCAATGTCCAGCCTTGGTTCTGGGCTGGCCACCTTCCTGTCCTACAAACTTCCTCCTTTAGGAAAGGACTGTCGATGGTCCCCTGGACTGTTTAGACCCCCATCCCCCTAATACAGCAATTAATTAATTGTCACAGTGTAAGACTAATTCCAATCCTGTCTCCTACATCTTTGGTCTCACTAAAAACAGCACAAATCAATCCTCAACACTGATCTGGATAAGTGCAGAAGACGTGGAAGTTGGAAGATCTAGAAACGGGCACAGACACAGCAAATGCCCTGCCTGCTTTTGGGAAAGGTGAGAGTTCATCCTGTGCACAAGGAAACCTTCATTAGTTCACAACTGGCATTTAAATCCATCGACTCATTATTAGCAATTATCTGTAATTTTTCCCTGAGGACGTTTATTTTCTAAAAATAAAATGAAATTATCTAAAGACCTTCATTCAGTAGTTAGACAACAGCCTTATCTCCTGGGAACATCTCTCTGTGCCTAACAGCCTGTCTAGTAGGCATATTTTATTCTTAGGTGTCCCAAATCCTGTTAAGAGTTCACAGCACTGAATACCAGGTTCTGCAACGTGTTGGGCTGTTTCTGGCTTCGCCCTTGCTCCCGCCCCCGGCGGCAGCTCTCCCCGATGGTTGAATTGTTCTGTCCAAAGGAGACGCAAAGGGCAGTTTGAGACCTGCCTTTAAAGAGCACTCTATGCCTCACGCCTGCTCAGTTGGTTATTAAATGTAACTCAGTAATCAAACTTAACTCGATTTGTTTTCTCTCCGTAAAGATCTGTGTGGCAATTCTAACTGAACTTGTTTTTTGCGCAGCAAGCAACCAACTATACCAACCTCCTACTCCAGGAAAGAAAAGAGTTGTTACTGGGAGGTGACAGCCCGTGAATTCCCGGGGACCAGGCGGGGAGGAGTGAGTGTATGATGTCCTTGGACAAGGAATTCTCTGCAACTGCTGCTACATGAGAGACCGCAGGTGCGATATGTCTTGCTAAAGTACCACTACAAAAACACTGAGAAAAGGGAAAAGCGTTTTTATGTCCTCGCCTTTCCCCTAGCCCAGCCCCGTGATCGCTCCCCCGCCCCGGTCCGACGCAGGGGCCGCTGCCCGACGCACTCCCCGACGGCGGCACTGCAGCGGGGCACGGGAGTGGGCTACGCTCATCCCCTCAGAGGGGACGGATCCGGCCATCGAGTCTCTCCGCGGGCTCTTCCGATGGGAAGAAAGGCGGCAGGGCAGCGGCGAGGGTCCCGCTTCCGAGGGCACACCGCAGTCGCAGCGAGGTGCGGGCGCCTGGCGGGGGCGAAGGGCTGCGGCACCCCGCCTGCCGCCCGCGGACGGGGATCTTTCCCTTTGAGGGGCCGTGGGGGTACCCACAGACACCCTGAGAGGGCGACAGGGTCCAGCTCTCCCGGAGGAGCCCATGCCCCGCTTCCCCCCTTTCCTCCCCGCCCGCCCCGTCTCACGCCCTGGCTCCCGCCCCCGGCGGCAGCTCTCCCCGATGGAGCCGGCTGGGAAGGATGCAGGCGGCAGCTCCGAGGTAATTATTAATGGCCTTGCCCACGGGGGCGGGAAAGGGGGGGGGGTGCGCAAGGTGAGATAAAATGGGGCGGCGGGGAGCTGGGAGGCGGGAGCTGCCGTCGCGGAGCCCCGCCGGGAGCATGGCCCTCGCCGCGTCGCCGCTGCCACCGCTGCTGCTGCTGCTGCTGCTGCTGTTAGGGCGGCCGGGGCTGGGGGCTCCGGGGCAGGGCGCGAGCACTTGGTCCCGCTTCGCCCGGCTGCCCTACCCGCAGGACCAGCTCTTCCTCCACGACACCTTCCCCGACGGCTTCCTCTGGGGAGCGGGCAGCGCCGCCTACCAGACGGAGGGCGGCTGGCGCCAGGGCGGCAAGGGCGCGTCCGTCTGGGACACCTTCGCCCACCGCCCGGCCACGCCGTCGGGGGCCGCCCCGCCGGGGCCCGTGGGCGGCGACGTGGCCAGCGACAGCTACAACAACCTGTTCCGCGACGTCGAGGCGCTGCGGCGCCTGGGGGTCTCGCACTACCGCTTCTCGCTGTCCTGGGCCCGGCTGCTGCCCAACGGGACGGCGCCGCCCAACCCCGCCGGACTGGCGCACTACGGGCGGCTGCTGGCCCGCCTGCGGGAGCTGGGCGTCGAGCCCGTGGTCACCCTCTACCACTGGGACCTGCCGCAGGCCCTGCAGGACACCTTCGGCGGCTGGGCCAGCCCCGTCCTGCCCGGGCTCTTCCGCGACTACGCCGAGCTGTGCTTCCGGCACTTCGGCGGGCAGGTGCGCTACTGGCTGACCATGGACAACCCGTACGTGGTGGCCTGGCACGGCTACGGCACGGGGCGGCTGCCGCCCGGCGTGCGGGGAGGGCCGCGCCTGGGCTACCTGGCGGCCCACCACCTGCTCCAGGTAAATGGCGGTGGCGCGAAGGGGCCCCGGCGGCTCCTCGGCCGTGCCAAGGTGCCGGGCTCGCAGGCCGAGCTCAGCCCGCCCCACTGGCACGCATGTCCCCTGGTTTCCAACACTGGCATGGAACACAGATCCGTATGCCCGACAGAGTGCGGGCAGCAGACCTATAGGCAAAGAGGCAAAACTCATGGTGTAAGGCAGGAGCTTTGCGACTGAGCTGGTGGAGAGTTAAAGAGCTCTGTTTTGCAGAAATGTCTGCTTCTGCCTGCGGCAGTTCAGTTGCCATTCTTGGTAGATGAGGGTCTGCAGTCCCTGGACTGTGCCACTCCAGTGCTGCCTTTCTAAGGTGGAAATGCTTAATATGACTATGCAGGGGATTTGTGTATTTGAGAAAAAAGGCTTACTGAATTAATGGTGATGGTAGAGGTGGCCGATATGTCAGGCGTTTTCTTGACAAAGTATGATGGTTTTTTGAGTATGAGCACTTTTTGGGGAAAGAGACCCTTAATTCCCCAGTTAGTCTTGTAAGTGGCACAAGTAGTTTGGTATACTTAATTTTTTATTCTGTGTATCTGTATGGTGTAGTTGTAATATTTGCTGGGAGCACCCCATGGGGATTTGCAGATAGAATTAAGCAGAACTGTGTACAAATCCTTCCAATGGTAGGAGAAAGGAATCCTAATTGGAAAAGGGTGGTCATTTAGGCATGATTTCTTGTACTTTAATATACATTTACATTTCACCTAATGTCTGTCTGCTCAGTACACACTTGCTGGCAGGAGTTGTATCCTAATGAACATTGTGTATTAGATATGGGCATGAAGAATGCCCATCCAATGCATGCCTTATTTGACTTTTTTCCACTTTCCTGTATTACTTCTGCATTCTTTAATACTAGAAATAAGTCAAAGGGAAAATATAGATGGAGAAAACATGGGTAAAATTACAGGTTAATTTCCGTGTCCTGAAAACTTTAAGCTCTTAATATAGTTACCATGGTGTGTACTTGGCCGTGTTTCATGCTTGAGTATATCCTGCATCACCATAGTATCAGAGTCCCTCATAATCTCAAGCATGCTTCTTCTCATAAAAACTCTGTGAAGGAAGATACTTTTCTATTTAATAAATGAGAAACTGAGGCACAGTCTTGGCCACACCATGTCAAAAGTGTAATTAAACCAGGAAGGTCTACCAATACCTGTTTTAGTGACAGAACCGAGGTATTCAGTTTTGTCCCAGTGAATGTCAGTCGGCATTTGCACATGAGTGAACATTTCTTTTTACATGCAGTGGAAGGCAGCAAGATACCACTTTTTCCCCCCCCATTTTATGAAAGAAGAGCTGAAACACAGATGCAGTTAAGAGCCAAAGTGGCCACTGGTTGTTAGTGCACTTTTCCTGGCATGTGATCTTTGTAGCATATTGCTCAGTTAGATTATACTTCCAGCAGTTCTACAAGTCATATTCCCAGATCTCAAATCACCTGCAGAGAAAATCAGGGACATACATTGTGTGCAGAGGAGCTCACATCCCTGACTTCTCCAGGTAAGAGTCTTCATGGAGGCAGAGTAGGGCCTAGCTCTTCAGCACAGAGAAGTGAACAGCTTTCATCTGTTTCTCCTTCTCCTTTTTACTTCTCTGTAGCATATTAATATTAGTCCTTTCAACTTGTGCAGGCAGTGAAGTAGGAGGAAGCTACACAGTATGGCTTCCACAGCCTGATATCCATATCAGGCTGTGCATTTGTCTAAGAAAAGATTAAAGTTCTACCATAGATGGTAAAGAGATTTCACATGGAAACTAAAGTGTCTTGCACAAGTCTAGAGTGATTGACTTTGCAACTTGAATGTTTTTTTTTAATATGTATGGGTTGTGTAATTTTATAGGGGAGTTTGGCCATTTTTTGGGAGCATGCACGTCTTTGGTTTGCATCAGAAGGGTGCACAGCAGTACTGCTTTATCACATAAGCTGCAGGATGTGTGCAGCACTGGACAGTGTTGCTGGGAGATACAGTCTCTTACACCCACTGCAAAAGATGTGGCTGAATCCTCTCATGCGAAGAAAACCCCCTTTCATTGTCTAACCTTTTGCTCCTTATGTCACAACATCTAGTCCCTGGTTTCTTCTTAATCCTTTTTCCTTCTCTTTGCTATTCTTGTGTTTTATTTTTTTTTCTGGGGAAATTGAGTTTGCAGAACATGTTGGTTTTTTTTGGAAGTTAGAATTTGTTGTCATAATTGATTCTCAGCAAATGTGCAGACTAGCTCATAATATGCATGATTTCTGACTTTTTTCCCCCTTATTTACAATATTCAGGTAAAGCTGGTGCCTCCTAATTTATTTTACTGGATTCCAATTATGTTAAAAAGCAAAATAATTTCCTGTAAGTTCTTTAAAATTCAACAGATATAAATGTGGATTTGGGGCTTTGTTTTTCTGAGCGACTTATTTATTATCTGAAGAAATAATCACATAAGAGTTTGATTCAATTTAGGTTGTTCAATTCAGAGCTGATGAAAACAGGGCAATGAAGTTTGATTTAAGTAATGATGTTTGAATTCAGCTTGAATGGATTTCATCATATGGTACTGAATTTTTTAATTACCTCTTATTTTTCTGAGCTTCCTTAAGTGAGTCATAACAGATGCTAAATTGACAGAGACACTTTTTTATAGACAGGACCAAATAAAAATAGTGTAAAAAACTTGTAAGGAAAAATTATTTTATTAATGCATTCTTGGTGTGTTCTTGAGGGGTGTTCATCAGTATTCAGTGAAAATTTCACCCTTTTATAGTATTTCCACTGACGCTTGTCGCTTTTGAGATGTCTAAGCCCTTCAGATGTGGTAATAAAGGAAGCTGTTCATGTTTATTCACAAAATAAATGGAATGGATCAAGTATATTTCATAAACGTTGGCAATCTCTCAAGTCAACAGGCAGAAAATGTAACGCCAGCAATCTGTCATGTATATGATGCATCTCTTTTCTCCAAATAGGAGTTGAGAGAGGTCAGTGTATTGTGTTCTGGTTTTTGCAAATGCGTTTTTTCATTAATGGTTCACAGTATGTTGTCTGAGTTGAACACACTTGGATTTACTCAATATAAACAGCATTTGCAGAAACAGAAGAACACATCGTTTCCCTGAAGAAGTGAGTGGAACTGCTGCCTGGAAACCAGTCACATAGCAACAGACTGATTTCTATTCCAAAACTCTTTCCAAAACAGAAGGTAAGTACTCTTTGGTTGACCTTCAGTGCTAAACCTAATAAAGTATCAGTAATTTCAGCGTAGGAGAGTGGCCTTTTCTTGATGTGTATTATTTCTTTCAAAATTGAGACAGCTCTCAAACTTTCACTCAGTGCAAATGGAATGATTTGGGATTTTCCTGAAAGTAACATAGCTCATCAGAGTTGTGAAGGCATACCCAATTTTTAGAAAAAGGAGGAATACTGCTAAGTAATAGTATTTTTTTCCTGCTCTTGCTTTCTTAAGGCATAATTCAAAGACGAACAAAGAAGAAATTGATTCTTACCTGCGTTTGAGTATTCGTTGGGTGGTATATGTTTGCACTAGTGATTATTCTACTCATTAATCATTTGAATCAGGTTTCTTTCAAATAACAGATTTGACAAAGAAGTGCAGTCAAACTGTGGCGCAAGTTCAGGTCTGATGCTGCAGTTTTCTGTGCCAGTAGCTGCCAAAAGTCAGGCTCTGTTCTCAAATTATATCAAAAGCTATAGCAAGTTGGTTTTAAGTTTTAATCATGAAAAATGCAGCGAGTTTCATTTTAAAATGTGATAAACAGAGGAGTTTGGGTTTAAGAATACCCGTTTTATTAAAATTAGCTCCAAAGATATATTATATAACTTTGCTTTTGCCATTCCTACCTGATACCATACATGTTTGCAAAAGGATTGTTGTTTTCAAATATTCCATTGTAACAAACATTGTAACAAAACCAAAAATCCATTGTAAAAAATTTTTAGAGATTATAGGAAATCTTAGCAAAACTCAACTGGCAAGACCTGTTAAGATCACCCTGAAGTGACTGAAATGGAATGGAAGCAGAATTTGTTTTTTCTCTGTGTGGAAGAAAACCAGGTCAAGCCTGTAGGTATGTTAAAGTCCAACCTCAACTCTTTTGCTGTTCATAATGAGTATGGGGATTTCTTGCGAGTCTGTTCATTGTGAGGTTTTTTAAGCTTGGTAGTTGTGGCTGTATAGCTGTGAATCTTGGTAAATTCCATTGGCAGCCCCAAATCCATGTTTTCATGTCTCATTTTAAGTGCCACCTGCCTGATTTCCAATCACCAGTTGTAGCTGTTGCTGGAGGCACTTAGGTGTTATTTCTGTTTCCTGTCCAAGGTAGTCCGGTATGCTTCCTTTTTAAATAGCAGTTGTTCATGTTGGGCAGGGCTCTGCTCAGTGCTGGGAAGATAATGACTTCTGGTTAACAGCAGTTTGATGCAGATAGGGGTATTTAGATTGGCAACATAGAATTTGCATCTGGTAAAATCTCACTGGGTACATGAGTTTAAGGCTCCTTGATACTGTTCCATTTTGCATTAATAAAGCCTCATAAGGTGTGAGATATTCTTTGTTCTTCCCTTCAACATCCCTCCTCAAGCAGAAGAGATTCTGTATTTGTTGTAGTTTTGGGGATTCCAAAATGAAGCTTGTGGTAGAACTCATGTCACTCTCTATTCCTTTATGTTACAAGCTTTTCTGGTTTCCATTTCACCTTGTTTCTGTGGTTGGTTTCCAGTACTTAAAGGTAGCTGATGGACATAATTCCTAGCTGTACTTGGGACCTGGGAAATAAAGCTAGTGAAACATCTATTGTAGTTCAAGATAGTTCACCATTTTTAGTGCCTGCATTTCCCTTTTGGCTGAAACCTAGGAGCTCTTAGAGCTTTTTTCCTGTGATAGATCCAGTAGAAACCTCTGTTCTGCAGTCATCAGCAGGTTGGAAGTGCAGAGATAGTCAGTCTTTTTGAAAATGTTGTCTTCTGTAATGAAGAAATGCTTTGTCATGTAAGAGGAGGTTGTTTTGGCTCATAATGTATCCATCTTCTAGAAGGTCAAATTCTGATTCTCTTGCTGTGGTTGAAGTTCTGCTTAGCTTAGGTTTGTTCCTCACACTTATTAACTAACAGCTTCTTCTTCCCAATGTGCTTTGGGGAGCAAAATATTTTTCCCTCCATCTTTCATTATTTCTTCAACCAGTTAGAAGCAGTGAGTATGTCCATACTGCTGATGGTGATGTCAGCAAGCAGTGACCATTAGGACAGGATGTAGGCATTTAGAAGGATTTAATTTTAATTATTTTGGTTACTGTAATGCATATCCTTCTAACTTTGGGAGAAACAGGAAAGAGCAGATGTGTACGCAGACACATCTGTAGTTTGCTTAAGTCCAGTTGAAGAGTCCTGTGGCTTTCAGTTAGTAATTGGCAGAGTTCAAAGGCAGTTTGATAACCTTGCAAATGAGTGTGTGATTGGTGGTTTTGGTTGTTGCTGATGAACAGATGAAATGCTGAACTTAATCTGAAGGTCAGTGTTGGCAAAGTTTTAAAAAAGCCAAGAAGCCAGCAATCAAAGGAGTCTGCTTGTCCAGACTTGTAGGTAAAGAAATGTCCGCAGGAGAATTTCTTCTATTTTTTTGTCCAAGGTGGTAAAAATAAAGAAGAGGAAATTACAAAAACATGCTTCTGAAGAAGTAGAGGGGGTGACCTGGGCATACAAGGATGAGGCCTGATTGAATGGGGCTTTGGGCACCCTGGTGTACTGTAAGGTGTCCCTCCTGCCCACGGCATTGGGGTTGGAACTAGATGACTTTTAAGGTCCCTTCCAACCCAAGATATTATATGATTCTGTAGCAGGTTTTAGCAATTAAAGGATGTGTTTTACCAGTTTTAAATATTAAATAAAAATTACTCATGCTTGCATATTTGCCTGCCAAAGTATATGGAAAAAATATCATAGTCAAATCTGTGATTTTAGATTTAATCAGAAGAATGGAACAGAAGAATATGGTTGTAGACAAAATCTTAGGATCCTTAGGAAATTACTGAAATTAACATTGGACAGATCTCTGAAGGAGAAGGTGACTCATTGAATATGACCATGAAAGAAGAGACTGGCTTCTGGAGAACAACTGAATTATATCACATGAGAGAAGATGTGTCAGCAGAAGGAGAAGGTGAGTTGTCAAGAAGGAAGAATAACTAAGTACAAAAGGAGAAAGGGATAATTGGCTATGGCAAGAGGCTGGAGCCTTTAGTAAAATGAGTTGAGTAGAAGATGAATGATACTAAAGAAAGGAAGGAATTAGACTCACACTTTTGCTCTCTGTAAATACTCCTGGACATAAATATTAATGGCAGGAAGAAAATTGAGAATTAAAAACCATATGCATACACAGACAAAAGGATATAAATACAGTTAGATTGACTCTTAGAATTCATGGATAGCTTTGGAAGAAAGCTGCTGGAATGGCCTTTCAGTTTTAGTGGTAGGAACAAAAATATTTTAAGACAGCTAGAGCAGTTTGGGAAAATAGACTTGATGCATTTGGTTGCAGTGGAATTGACAGTAGCAGTAAATGTGAAATCTTCCTCTTTGCTTTGCAGAATTCTTAACAGAATGATATAAGGCATGGTCAAAATCTGAGAACACCATTCAATGCAAAGAACAAATGCCGTCTATATTAACAGTAAACACTTTGTTTAGTCTGTCAGTGATGGCAGCTTTTGACTTGCTGTAGCTTCAGCTCTAATGTGAGAGCACAAAACTCTCATAAGAAGCCTGGCCTGTTAAGTTTGTGGTGTGTATTCCTGGAGATTTGTTAGGGAGGATCCTTTGAGATGCACACTGGAATAAGAAAAAGGACTTTGAGAATATATGGATTTGGCCACATTGAAGCCCATTTGTGTTGCTTCATCTTTATGTATGTTCAGTTTGAGAAGAGATAGACTTCTATATTATGAAAGATTGCAAAAGTTTAAAGCTTAATTTTGTGTTTTGATTGTTAAAAAAACCCCACCTGTATTCTAAATTCTCACAGTTATTGAAATCTTTACAGGTGCTGTTTGTAACAATTGATAAAGGAACAGTTGATTTAGGGACTGGGGCCACAGGTGGTTCCAGTGCCACCTGACAGCTGGATCTCTGTGACGTCTGCATGATGGGAAGCACAGGAGCTTTTGCCCATCTCAGGATCTGGCCAGCCTGGGGAGTGCTGCAAGACACCCTGCAACACAATCTTCAGCAATGGGGGAAGCTGACAGGGGACCATTCACATTGCCAGGGGACTGTCACTTCAGTCTGCGCAGGATCAGTTTGTTACTTGCACGTTAGCTCTCATGCTGACAGCTAAGATTCCATTTTTGTTTTCAGTCACAGCTCTAAAGACAGCTGAATGGTTCAAAATTGGCTGGGAGAGACTATCCTATGGAAATGCCTTGCAATTTTGTGAGTCCAAAAGTCAACCCAAGGTATCCTTTTGTAGGTTTATCAGTTTAATGCACTTACTAAGGGCTAGAAAATGTTTGTACCACTGGGATTATATTTTACAAGATATTTGCTTTACAGTTGGGAAGACAGTAGCATCTGTTTTGATCCTGCTCCTAGGAAAGACTTCAAAAGGTCAAATGGGGGAAGGGGACAGACTTGTAGCTGCTGGTCACACATTCTGGTAAGAGTTCACAGTGATTTTCCAATGCCTTTTCTCAGTCAGCTTTTTTCTTGTTCTCTTGAATATGTAGTAGCTCCACTTCATCAGTTGTTTTTCAGAGCTGAGGGCAAAGTTTTCTCAGTTTGTTTGTTTAACTTCCAGCATTTTAAGAAATGAAATAATTTTTTTGCTGCAGGCATGGAACTGTTGAACGTAGTTATTGATTAATTATTCTAATTATGGTTCCTTAGATATATGCGGAAATGGTAGAATTATGCAGCATGTCTTCTGAGAAAGCAGGTTGGAAAAATATTGCATTGTCAGCTTGGTGATTTTCTATGAAAATTTATTTTGCAAGTACGAACATACTGATTAAAAATCAATTGAACAAGTCTGACCTTGTGGTTGAAAAGAAAGTTCAGCTGACACCTGGCTGTACAGTGGTGACACACTTGACATGCTCTTTGTAACACACTTATTTAATTCTTCATTTGTTTTCCTGTGACAGTGCAGTGTTAACTTGGGTACAAATGATGCTTGCAGAGAGAACAATCACCACACCAGAATGTCCTCAAGAGACAAAATCCAGGCCAAAAAAAGTTAACAAAACATGGGGTGATAGGAAGGAAGAGTATTGGGAAAATAGATGATGTATGAGGATCTGGTGAGATGAGGGGGTGGCTGGCCAAGAGTGGGAAAGCAGGAGCTGGGTTTATGAGGCAATACTCCATTTTCATGTGTGTATTTAGCATTAAAAATTAAAATCAGCATGAAGTGAGATGGACTGGAGTCCTCAAGGGTGAGTTGTTTTTTCCCTGTTTCATTTTTTAAAATAAATGTCATATGAATTATTTTGAGGAAGCTGACTGGTGGTTTACAGAAATCACAGACCGTGCTTCACAAGGATGGGGCCTGCTTCAAAGTCTGTTATGGCTTATGGTGTCCACTTCCTGTCCCCATGTTGCCCCCAGCACTGGGAGTGGGGGACACTATGTGTAGCCTGCTAAAGTAAGGAAGGTTGATACATTAGATCTGGGTTTCTCAAAGGGGAGCTTAAGGAAAATAAGTTTCCCTTTAGCTTTTTGGGGAACCCTGTCACTTTCAAGCAGTTAAACAAACTAGCAAATTGAATAGATGCATTTCTCTAATCTTGAAGAAAATGTGCATTCCCATATTCAAACAGCATCTCTGTGTATGAAATGCAAGACCTTAGAAATACTCTGAGGGAGCTCTTGAACTCAGTTTATCATCGTGCTTCCCTTGCCAGCTATGGACATGTCTTTTGTTTTCAAAGAGAATATTGGGGTATATCACTCAGGGAACAGAGCTGCAGGAATATGATTCAGCTGGAGTTTTGCATCTTAATTATATGCTTGGTGGAAAAAATAATCCCTTTTTCTTCATACCCCCCTGTCATATCAGCTAGCTCATTCTAATCTTCCTAATACCTCCAAATTCACAAGTAATACTATGTCATTAGAGCAAGTCAGAAAGATCTAAAGCATTTGAAACTGGAATTTGCTGATTCATTGAAACTAAAATATTTGAGAGACTAGAGTTTTCCAGAAAAAAAATTGTGAACTAGGAGAAATAAATATCAATAGTTTTATTTTGCTGTAGAAATTTTTGGTTTTCCATTTTAATATGATACTGAAAAAATTCATTTTGATGTTGTGAGTCAGTCATTTCACACTCTGCCTTCTGTATTCTTTCACTGGATGAGTGCCCACTGCTTCAAATTGGGTCAGTTTACCCTTGTGAAATTGCTGTTTAACCTGCTGCAATATGACTGACTTACTGAAGCTGGAGATTGCTTTTTATTCTTTGATGAAAGAAATAAAATGGAGCTGTCAGGACAGAATTCTTGCACTGTAGAGGTTACTCTGTGTCTCATATTTGTAGCTGGGCTGGTTGTGCCACTTTTGTGTGAAGCTGTAATTATTCAGTCATTTATCCAGCTCTTCTTTCCTATTTCTGGTAAAAAGAAAAGTGGTACTTGAAGGAGGGAGTTGCTTAAAAGGGGAAAAAAATCTAATAAAAGCAGCATCAATTTGGCACAGTCATTCTGATTCTGAGTATTAGAACCGGCAAAGTGTTGCACAGGGAAGTTCAGATACAGCCTTTTCCATAGCTCAGCTTAGGATAATGAAATAGAAACCACTACAAAATTGGTTGGTGGTGAAATGGCTATAGCAAGAGCATTGTAAGAGTAAGCCATGAAAGGCAGGAACCCTAAATCACACCAGTCAGATCTCACTTTACCCAAGCTGGACTCTTCTGAAGAGTAATGTTTCCTGTGTTACTTGTAATTTGGAATAGATTTATGGAAACCAGAGGGGGTGGACATTGGTCTGGTCTATATTGATGCTGGCCTGTGGGAGCTGCTTTTGTTGACTCATGGTCGGGAAAGAATTTAAATCTTCAAGGAACAGTGTTTTTTGTTAGGCCTCATTTTTCCCTTTCTCTGTGCCGTGGCCAGGCTCCCACTAAAAAAATTATTTTACCTACATACTTTGCCTTCTGTTACAAGGGTTTAGGATTGTGATAATATCTTTGCTTTTCCTGATTTATTCCTGTGGCTTGCTATGACATCTGGAGCATTTGGCATGTTGTTTTTTTTTTTTTTTTTTGTCTTAAATACCTTAGAATTGGCTTTTTGGCTCATAATGCTATGAACATAGAATAACAGAGTCATAGGATGGTTTGTGTTGGAAGGAGCTGTAAAGATCATCTAGTTCCAAATGCCCTGCCATGATGTGACATCCCACCCTCAAGGGAGTGGGAACACCCAAGAGTTATGGATGCTCACGGTTGAAAAGAAATGACGAAAATCAGAGGGTCCGCAGCTTATGTTCTAGACTTGTACACATGGGAAGGGACACCTTCTGCCAGATCAGGTTGCTCAAAGCCCTGCCCAGCCTGACCTTGGATCAAAGGAATGACACATCCACAGGTTTTCTGGGCAGCCTGTTTCACTGCCTCACCACCTTCAAATTTCTTCTGCGTATCCAATCTACATGTTCCCTCTTTCAGGTTAAAGCCATTCCCCCTTGTCTAATGCCCTTGTGAAAAGTCCCTCTCCAGCTTTCCTGTAGGTCCCCTTTAAGCACTGGAAGGTGCTATGAAGGGAGCCTTCACTTCTCCAGGAGGGAGCATATAATAGCCATTAATGTGTAGTGTTTGGGGTTAGAGGCTTGCTGCAATATTGCAGACAACTAAGCTTGGTGATTCCTGAATCTCTTATTTTTTGCTTTGGAAGTGTTCAGTTTGAGTGCTCCTGGGAAATATGTTTGTAGGGATGAAGTGAGTATGGAAGACTGAACTACAAAGAGAGTGAGGATTAAGAAAGCGTCACATGTGCATTGGAGCAGTACCTTCCCAGTAGGGGAAAGGACCTGGAGGGTCTGGAAGGAGCTGTGGGACATTAGCTTTTTGTAGACCCAAGACCATGTAGAATGCCTGAGTGAGCTATTTGAGTGTCTGGGGGCAAAAAATTATACTGGGAGGTATACAGAGACAAGGCAGCTAATTGGTATGTGAAAAACATAGTTTATTTTTCACCAAAATAAACTGTTAACTGTCAGAGAGGGAGGCTTGCTGTGACACAAACACTGACATTGGACATAAAATAGAAACAGTAGCAATGACAAGCTGCCAGGCAGAGTCAGTTTTTTTGTTACATAATTAAGCATTTCCAGATTTTTGAGTGACTGGTGCAAGTAGCTGAAGATTTTTCTCTGAAGCACCTTGTTCTGGAACTGCTTAAATGATAATGAGATGGGCTGGACATCTGCTGTAGTTACTCTTCTATTTTTCTTGTACAAGTGTAAGAAAATAGTATATTCTCAGTCTCCACATTATGTTTCTGGTAAGATTAATTATCAACCCCACCCCTGAATAATTCACTATTGTTTTGTGCAGTAACTGTGCAGAAGGTTTGGAAGCACCATCCCAGAGCATCAGGGCAAAGGTTTGGAAGCACCAGCCCAGAGCATTTTGTGTCTCAAAATCTTCAAAGACTAGAATAGACTAGAATACATGGAGAAGACATACATACATACATATATACATATATATATATATAGGCAGTGGGTGTCATTCTGGGAGTGTGGCCAATGAAAGCACTGCAGTTCTGCACCAGAGGAGTGACACTGCTGATGTAAATGCTGAAAAAAAGTGTAAAATATTGCAACTGTAGCGTAACATGGTAGTTCAGATACAGCTAGACACCTGTTCTAAGTGACAAAAATTGACTTTTGTTTTGCTGACTATGGAATGGATGGTTTAACTGAAGAGTAGTCTGGCAGATATGCAAGTAATTTTTAAATCTGCTTGTGTTGTCCAGATTGAGAACAGAGGAGAATATGCAAGGAAGACCAGTCTGCCTAACTAAGGCTGGATATGGCCCATACAGAATGATCTGTTTTGGTGTCAATTGGCCACCAGCTCTTGAGCTGGGTTTCATGGGGCTCATAGGAGAGCTGGGTGGAGATCAGAGCCTGCAGAGTCCCCGCACTCATCTTCGTGTATCTGTACAGCATGGAAAGAATTTGTGGGTACAGCTGGGACAGTCTTCAACCTGCAAAGATTACCAGTAGCAAATGGTACTTACCCAATAGCTGAAAAAACTCTTAAGGTACCCTGAGTTCACCACCCCCAGCTACAGCTGCCAGCAGCAGGACATTTTGCTACTTTGAGTGACGCTGTAGTATGGAAAATTACTCCTCTCCGCAGTTTTGAAGCATCATCATTGTGCTGGTCTTCCAGGCAGTGTTTGCATCAGCTCTGAGACACAGTTTGGCATCTGCTTGGCCTTGCAATAGCTGGCTTTTCAGTAACCATTATGAAATGTTGTTTAGCATAAAGATACTTCTTTTAAAGTGGTTTGGCAGCATTCCCAGTGATCCCAGAGAGGGAAGAGCAGCTAGGACTTGTTCTCCAGCTCTGAGGCAGCTGTCCACTGGGCTGACCAGGGTGGAGCTGTATGTACTTTGGGTCTGCACCACAACTAGCGAGTAAAGACATGGACTGCGTTGTCCTTGGCTCCTGCAATCCTTTTGCATAGGGCTGTGTAATGTGGAGTGATAGGCCAGCAGCTCCAGGGTTGTGCAGAGGCTCTGTGTGAGGGCTTGTGATGGCTGGGTGGAGAGGGAGGCGTGCAATGCATGGGCTTTGCTATTAGATGCAGTAGAGCCATCTCCCTTGAAGACTGTGGAAGTAGATGCAGGGGATAGCAATCACACCTGAGCTAATTTTAGGATGTGTTCACCAGAGAAATCTGCTTGAGCTTGCCACCCTAGGTTCCTTTTCCAGGTAATGGAAAGTAGTGAGCATTGTATCTCTTGTTCTATGACCAAAAAATATGATAATTGTCCCATTTCCATCTGTGGGGTATAGGTAAACCTGTTGTGACAAACTCAAGCCCAGACTTTTTGTAGACAGACTTCTACCTTTGGTCTAATTAGAGTGTGAAGAGGTTGAGTAGATGATGGAGGAGGGGAATCCTGAGGGGCTCAAGAATTTGCTTGAGGTGCTTTCAGTTCCTGTGACTTCTCAGAGGCTGAGTTCTGACATGTGGTCTGGATTAAATGCAAAGTTTGCTTGAGTCTCCCCTACTTTAGGTATGTGGTATCTCCTGCATGTCTGTGGGGATGACCTCTATCACATACTGTCCCCTGGTTTTCCTGGGCAGGGAGCCGAGTCTTTCTTCTGACCCAGGAAAGCAGCTGATGTTCCTCCCTGCAAGGGTTGTCAGTAGCACCTGTTTGGTCCTGTAAAGCCAGAACAGGCAAATAGCCATGGTGTCCCATGTAAGATGTCATGGGCATTGAGCAACCTCATCCTGCAGCTCTTCATTCCTTTTTCCCAGTTATCTGTTGCTGACCCACTCTGGCTGCTGGAGGCATTTCATGCTTTTTTCCAAAATATAAAGTCCTGTTTAAAACATAAAAAAACTCAAAACAAACAAACAAAAAAAAACCCTTTACAATAACACAGTCTTTTCACCAGTAGTTGGAGCTGATATGCAAATACAGACATATACTAGTTGCCACAGTCTCCTTCTGTCTGGAAACAGAAGATGTCTCTCCTTTAGGAGCCCCATTTATTTTCTGCAAGGACTTTACTGAACCCCACATCAAGTAATGGAATAGGTATTTACTAGCTATTCTAAGGAGAAAATTTAAAAATGTGCAACCGGTCTTAAAAATAAATATAACCTCATTATTTTAAACCAAAACACAGATATCTTCCAGTCACCTAAGAAAAAATAGCACAAGGAAAGACATACAGCCATCAGGTAGTGGGGAAAAAAAGATTTTAAAAAAATTACATTTCCAAAATGCTTTTTGTCAGATCTGTCAAGAAAAGTGGTCATGTTGAGCACTGGGATTCATAGACAGGAAAGGTTAATGAGGGTGAGGATTAGATAAATGTCGGTAACTGCAGGTGCAATGAACATAAAATGCTATGAATTTATAGTATTGAAGTCAAGCCAGGCCCATCTGATAGCTTTCTGTGATAACTGATTGTCTAGAAAAAGAAAATATGATAAATGTAATCAATCTCTATTTTCAGTAAGACCCTTGAAATGGTGGCACATGGAGAGTTACTGTTTCAGTGGAGAAGGAGGAGAATGTTCAGCAGTAGCTAGGAAATTGCTAAAGCAAATGTCATAGTGAGTTGTGCTGAAAGTAGAAGCATCAGTCTCAAAGGGCAGTTCACAGCTGAACTTCTTAATGTATTTTAACTCCCATGCCTTGGCACAGGCTAGGATTGCACTACTTAGAGCATGAGCTAAAATTGAGGAAGCAGTGCCAGTGCAAAGGATAATGAAAATAATAAACAGATGGAACAGAAAGACTCGAAATTTTCTTTTTCTGTAAGAAGAGAACTTGCTGATCACAGCATGACCATCAGATGCAAATATAATCCAACTGTGACAAAGACACATTTGTTTCTAGTCTGTATCAGGTGATTTTTCCAGCAGAGATGAGGAATTACTTACTAGAACATGGCTTATTTACCTGAGCAAGAACGCTAGGAGAGAATATACTTCATGTCCATAAATAGATAGTGGTAAAAAGAAGTGAAGAAAAAAAAAAAACAAATGAAGGAAAATAACTAAGTGCAGGGAAAGTTTTGCTGCAAGAACAAGTGTTTGGATTGAGCATGAATAAATTCAACCTGAAAGTCGGGGAAAAAGAAAACCATTTCTGAAGTGTCATTCTGTAGACATCTTCCAGAGAGAGTAGTATGAACCAAATACCTAGCCTACGTTAAAGTAAATCTGGATCAGGTTATAAATAGGATTCTGTCATATATTGCCCATAGAAGCACTGGATTGAATCTGATACCCTTGAGGCTCTTCCTAATTTTATAATCTAGTTTTCCTAATTCATGGCAGATAGTAGACACAGGATCATAAATATGGTAATGATTTTTTTTTTTCAGCGAGATATTATTTGTACTTCTGTTAAAATTCCCTGCTGGTCCGAATTTTTCTAACATGGTGATATCACTTATAATTGTGTCCTCTTTATGGTATCATTTAAAAAAGCATTTTTTGTGTCTTACTAAGAATGTTTCATGCTTTTATGTGACATACATTGTTGGGTCCACAATGAAAATATCATCTTGTAGGAACGTAGGAAGATTGACAATTAACAGGACTAACTCCTGGTCTGCAGTAGATCCGGCTTGTGAAAGGCTTCTGCATTCATTCCTGCTTTTCTCTTGCAGCACAGAGTTTTTCTTGAAAGGAGGGGTTATGGAGGCAGTACTCTCAGAGTAGCAATAACCTTTATATATATCTCTATATAGTATACACATATAAATAAAGTATACCAAATATGTCCAGTGGCTGATTTGATAATAAACATCTAATACATCTTATGTACTTGAGTATAAATCGTATCCCAATATTGTTATTTTATGTTTTAAATTACGTATGTAAAATTCCTGATGTTTCTTCAGTATTTTCAACATCTCTGCTTTCTTCCATCTCAATAGTATGAGGAAAGTGGATTTTGACTGCTATAGATGAGCCTTGCTTTTTTCCCAGTGCTCATTTCTACAGAGATTATTTTTCCTCCCAGTAAGGCAGTAAGGACTTGTGTATGTGTCTCCTGCAGAGTATCTTAGCTCTTTTCTAAGAGCATTCCTGTATAAAAGAGCTTCCAGTGAAAAGTTCAGTTAATGCAATGCAATTTCTTTGAATTACCCCCCTCCTTCCTTCCTGCCTTTCGTACTCCCTCCCTTAGTCTCAGCAGTCTTAGCCTCCTGCCTTCCTCCCTTAGTCTCAGCAAAAACACCTGGCTCTTCAAGGCCTTCACACCCTAATTCAGGCCAACAATTTGCTTTTCATTAGTGTTTGGGCAACTACTTAATTGCTGCACTGCCCACTGCTCTGCTTTCTCTAGCATCATTGATTGAATCATGATTCCACATAAACTGTATAATCTGTGATTTTCTTAATATCTAAAGTGTCATCCTGATTTAATATCTGACTTAATGCATCCCACCTTAGACCCATTCTTTCCAATATCCTTTGTACTACATACTTGCTGAAGGTTGTGTTGGCATAGCTGTGGCTACTGAAAGCCTTTGTCTCTAGGATAAAATGGCTGGCCAGCTCTTGCTGCATCGTATGGGATCTCTCAAAGTCAAAGATTATTTTCCTGTGTGATTTTGATAAAAAAAATACGGATTTCTGTACTATGGTTCATAGCCTGAAATAGTTTGGGTTGATTTTGGATAAAGTTAACCTGGAAGCTGCTCGGCAGGAGCATGCCTGGTATAATCTAGCTGTCCATCACCTTCTGGTCCATGGGTTGCTGTAGGTATTGGGTCAATAGTTCTGCTCTTTGCCTAAGTACATATAGGTACTGTGTCTGGAAATTCACCTGCTCCACATTGTATTAGTGGTACACCTAATCTCCTTTTCCATCTAACAAGCCTGGAGTATTTGTAAGTCATCTGGTTGCTTTCATGAACTTGGACTCCTCGAAAAATTAAAGAGAGCATTAAAAAAAAGAAAGGGGCACTGGATTTATGTCTCTTCCTCTCCTTCTGCATTTTAGCCTAAGATGTTGCTGTTCATTCTGTTGTCTGAGAGTGGGACTGTAACAAACACTGACCTTTTACAAAAACCTCTGTGGCTCTGAAAGTGTTTTGATGGATGTCTTCATAGAAATCTGTTGTAAGTTTTTGCTCTACCTGCATAAGTCTTTGGTCAGTTTACTTAGAAACAGGGCATCTATACAGATTTTTTCCTTTGAACTGCCTTCCTTTAAAACAGGCAATATTTAAATGACAGGCATCTGTCTCATGATTCGATACTGACCTAATTACCACGTTCTATATGGCCTCCTGAAAACTGCTGAGATACCTCCCCTCATGGTAACTGTGAAGCAGAGCAATGCTACTTTCTGGAATTTCTGTACCTCAGCAAAGGAGGATGAATGATGCTGCTGTAAGATTTATGTGAACTTGCATTTCTGTTGTTCTAGTGTGGCTCAATTTTAAAATTGGGATTTCTCCCAAAATATGTTTTCTTTAAATAATTGAAAATATTATTTTATTTTGATATAGTATATTTACATGCTGTAGTATACTGGCAGAATTTCCATGGTTATACGGAAATAAAGGCCAATCTTAGACAAATTGCTGAAAAAGTTTACCTGAAGCTCTGAGTTACTTGATAAGTTAAGGTTTTAATGTGTCCTTATATTGTTGTATCTATATTTAAAATAGCTGGGGGGTGAAAAAGTATTTAGTCATATCTGAAATCAGTAGGAATGAAAATAGATTGATATGCATGCATTTAATTTTTTGTATTCCTAGCCCAGTGATGATTCCCATTCATGTATACAAGTGTCTTGTCATCACTGGCTTTATACCTTTTTCTAGAGCAATTTGAAGTTTAGTATTACACTTTGATATAGTAGACAAAAGATAAAATTTATTGGTTTCCCCTTGTGCCCGTAGTGTCAGTGTTAGCCAAAGGGAAAATAATATTTTGTAGTTTCTTATGTAAAGAAACGCCAATATCAAAGAGAGACAACTGCTTTATCTCCAAAAGACAATGATTGCACTGTCAGAGAGCAGTGAAATATGTTAAGTTGCACTTTAAAAAAGAACATGTGCTAGGCCCCAGGAGTGCTCATTGTGCTGCTAGAGTAAAGTCTAAACTTTAAATGTGCTAAGAATGTTTAAAATTTATCGAGTTGACAGAATATTTATGAATACCTCAGTTTGTTAATGTGATGTTAATTCTGGTTTGCAAGTGTCTAGTACTGTGGTGGTGAGAGTACAGAGGCTGGAACAAGGATTGCTGAAAAAAGAGTAGCTGATTAGCATTTTCAACTATGTATTAACCAGCATATGCCCTTTTCTGTGCAGCTTAGACTAAGAAATCACTCTAACAACACACTTCCTTTTCTTTTGCTGTATTCTAGTTTCTTTTAAAATTTATTTTATTTCTCTAAGGACTGGATAAAAGCAGCTTAGGTGTTTCACTGTGATCTTTTTCTTCATTGCAACAGCTGAGATTGCAGTACATTGATGTAATAAACCCCCTTATCCTGTATGGCTTCATAAAAAAGTATGGGATATGGTTTGAAAAAGGAAACAATTGTAGCTGGTATTCTTATATCAATTTTTAACATTCAGCTTCTTATCAACACCATTTAAACATTTGCTCACTATTATATCATCCAGACAAATTGGATTCTTTGTTTACAAACAGGTGAAACAGTTTAATTTCAACAGGTAATCAACAATATGAAGATTTTGTTTATAAAGTAAGAATTAAATATTTAATTTTAAATACTTTTAGTTTGATGCAGTTGTCTGTTCTACAGGAGTCCAGCTTTTACTAGAAATTGATTCTTATTCTGTCTGCTGACTACAAGAGTAACGCAGGAAAACTTGTGTGTACACTTTTGAGTTAACACTCATCTCTGCAGTAAAGCAATTTTATATCTACCATTAAACATGCATTTAGAAACAGACATAAAGGGACTTACTCATACCTCAAAAGTGCATTTTCATGATTTCAGCAGGCTTTGGATGAGATTCTAAATGTATTTCCTAAATCAAAGTAGGTATAAATTGAATCCAGTTTAATCTGTGACTGCAGTATAGTCAAAAGCTTGTTGAAAAAACTGGATAAATACACATAAATCATCCTTGCTGCTGAAGAAATGCAAAGATTCAAAGTTTGTTTCCAGTCTAAAACTGAATGCCCCATTTTGTCTTTCATCTCTTGATTCATGTTGTTGCTCAAATTTAAAAAACTGATTCCCCAAGAGTTTCGCTTCTCCTAATGATTCATTTTCCTCACCTTTCCTTGCACTGGAATTTATCTTTCCTCTTCTGAATTTTGATTTGAATAGCTGCTCTTTATCTTCTTGGTGGCTGCTGAGGAGTGTAGTGATTCCTCAAAATAAAAATGTCTGACTAAAGTCTGCCTCCTCCAGTGACTGTATCCTCACTGACGAGATGTGAGCATGCGGAGTAACCTGAATTCAGCTTGAATTCCTCCTATAGTTTCCCGCATCCTCCTTTCATAGCCTAGCTTGGTGGAAGCAGTAACATTAAGGAAGCTAGTAATAACCATTGTGTTAATTAAAACTTGTCAGTTAGCCCTTTGGTTCACTGTGCTTTCTGCAAAGACAGACAGACCACTGAAACATCCAGACCACTAATTGTGAGTCATTCAGTTCTGCTTTACTTGTCCATCTGCAGGGTCCTATCATTAATCTTGTCAGCCTTTCAGGGCCTGTTGGTGGTATAAAACTTCTGGCGTGAAAAAATCTTACTTAGATCCTCTTGGTTTTCCTGAATCCTTTCAGAATTTTGATTCAGTCTTATATATTGTTCAAGACACACAGTCAGAACTTCATGCATTCACAAAGCTACCTGTTCAGAAGCCACTAGGGCGAAAGAAGTGGCACACATAATAAATATGTACCATTTGAGAAGCCTAGAGTATCCTGTCTGGCCTCCAGTTGCCAGTCCAAAAGACAAGGTTTTCCAGAGGTCATGTGTTGTGCAGCTACAGAGCCATCCCAGTACCATCTGGGATGGTCTGGACTATCTTGATAGTCCAGACCATCCCAGATGGTACTGGGATGGCTCTGTTTGAGCAACTGAATCTTAGGTCACACATGTGGTATTCACATGCCCTCTGAACAGAGAGAAACTGTGAGACAAGCAGAGTAGAAGGAAAACACAATTCTTATCTCGCTTACTGTGCCTGTGTTGTGCTAAAGTAGAATGCAATATGGAGATTGTTTACCCAAAGTGAGGATGTTTTGTTCCCTTGGCCTATCAGGGCCAAACTGTGTGTGTGTGTAAGACTGTCACGAGATAGTCACGAGAGAAGGAGAGATGAGTGCTGTTCTGTGCAGTTGTGAGCAAGAGTGAGTGCCTGGCAGATTCAGTTTAGATACAATGTACATAGTATAATAAAGTAATTCATGAGCCTTCGGATGATGGAGTCAGATGCATCATTCTCTCTCCCCTTGCCAACGTCGTTGATATAAAATACACACATGGACATTAACCCTTCTGACTACTAATGCCATGTGTCAAGGTCAGAAGCTGCTTTCTTCTTCACAGGGGTGGGGTTCAGTGGCTGGAGCAGGTATCTGCTGCCATTTGTGTTGTGGAATTCCCATGACATTTGCACTGGCTCACAGGTTTGACAGAGATCTGCAGGTGACCCATACTCTTTTGTAGCAGCAGGTCCTGGTTAGGCAGGTTGTCTGTGAGATCTAAGTTGACAAAAATGCTACTTAAAAAGTTACTTCATTAAAGACAATTTATTGTACAGTTTCAGTGAGTTTGCAATTGAGCATTCCTTTTAAAAGTGTATGATTGAAATCACACACTTCAGTCACTTCTATTACATGTGCCCAAGCGAGATCATTTCAGGCAGGTTTCGCACAATGAGATAAGCCTGTAGTTGTTGCTTTTTATCAAGTATGCATAGAAACACAGCTGGATCTGACAGAAACAGTTTCAGACTGACTGGAAAAAGAAGGAAGAATTGCATATTCACATCTAGTCAAATTGTTATCTAAACAGTTGTCTGGAAATTGAAAGCTGGTACCTTCAATTTATATTGCTTATCTTGATGTGCTGCTTTCTGCATCCATCTAGAGGGCTGAATAGGACATTCCATCTTATTCTATAGCCTGTTATCATTGATGCATAGTTCTAATCTCAGAATAGTTAAATTTAGTAGCCAAGCTTGTATCAGAGTAAACACAGGTTATCATGTAAAGTGACTGAACTAGATTTGGGCATGAACAATCCAAATGTTTGGTTTAAGAAGAATTTTGCAGCAATTGCTTCTAGCAAGTCGTCTTCATTCTGGTTATCATTTGCCTATATTATAGCATAGAGCTCTGTTCTCATATATTGGTTCCATATATGATGACTAAATTTGCAATTCCTAGACAACTATGTTGAGCTGAATGCCTTCATGTTACTCATTGGTACCCTCCACTGATGGAGACTTCCACTTCCTTTAACTGTTGATAAGAGACTGGTTGTTTCTTTCTCACAGAGGAACTCACAATAGGAAAAGCTATCCACCATCACATTTTTCTGGAAATACCTTCTGAAGCTGTTTGCTGTGCCTGGGCACTGCAGTATTGGTCTGTTGTGAAACTGATTAAGGATCTTTCATTTTATATTTGCAACCATGGAACTGATATCTTTGAGTGCTGAAAAGAAAGAGGATCTAGTTTACCTTCTAGAAACATTTCTTGTAATACACATTAAATAATTCTGTAGCAGTTGCTTAATATCTTCTCCCAGAGGGAGCTACCTTTCTCCTGCTCTAGCCCCTTTGAAGTGGCTTTTCTTGTGAATAAATTGAATGAGATCCCCATGATATGCTCTGGAGACCACCTATTCTTGTAGTTCACTCTTCTGCTGAGCCCACACTGTTCATGCACTTAACTGTGCTGAGCTCGGTAATTGCACCTTTCACCCACTCTGTAGTTTCTGAGTCACTGCGTTAAGTCTCCCAGGAGCACCATGTGCTCATTTTGTACAGTGAACTGACTGACTTCCTTTGGTTTTGCAATAACCTAACCTCTACTGCTTCTGGAGGGGGTAACAAAGTGCAAATGAAGTGGCCGTGCTGGAACAGCATCCCCAGTGTGGCTACCTATGCCAGCCTTTTTGAATGCTGCTGAGGTCAGGTTCTGCCTGATCTCCATTCCTATTCCTGCACCTTCTTTAAAAATTTCGTTAAAGGCTTAATAATACCTGAAAACACTGATACAGAATGCTGGGGAAGAATAAAACCCGCAAAAGATCACAGCATATATGAAATTGCAGCACAAGGAGCTTCTTAGTAATTTTTCTCATTCATCTTTCTAAGGTCATTAATCTATTCCTAAATATTTTTCTCTTTCATGTACCACTTGACCTGTTCATCAGTTCACTTAGAAGCGAACAGCTCCCAGAGTTGCTGCTTATATTTGTGTAATTCACTCTTTCGGTGGTGTTTGAATCTGACTGTAGGTTAATGCATCATCTGTTTGTGAAATTACATGGGTTTGATCAGCCTCTGATAAATGTTTCCATGTTTAGTTGATATGAATATTGCATAAAGCTAGAGCACAGTGAAATCCTGGGACAGTAGATACTTCTAAAATTGTATTGCTGCCCTGCAAATGTAGGGGGAAATTCTTCCCATCCTTGCCCTCATAACAAAATCCCAAAGACAGCATATGCTAAATCTGTTCTGCCAGATTCTGGCATTTTTTCCTACAACAGGTGTGGTTTATGGTGTAACAGAATTAATTGCTCAAAATCCAACCATTACCCAGTAAATCCTGCTGTCTGCTTTTATGATAGGCCAGATTGGAGCATCAGAAGTGCCTCATCTTCATGCAATTATTTATTACTCCAGTAAGCTTTTTTACATGATTTTGGGATATTTTTACTGCTTCTGTGGTTGATGGTCTGCACTCACACTTTGCCATATTCTTGCAGTTTAATTTCTTTTGAGACTCTGATTAGGGAAAAGCCACTGCCCATTCATCTCTAGTTGAACTTCTGGAGCTTTTAGGGCAGCACATTCATGCAACTCAGGAATAATTTCTGACTGCCAGTCTGACTTTCCCAACTATACAAACATGGGTTTTCCAAATCCAGTATCTTTTGATGTTCTCATAATGATAGCATGACAGCGATTTCTTTTTGTCTGTCTTTTAGGAGCATTAAGTCACACTCAAAATGTTCCAATACCTCTCCAGGAGCAGTTGGGTCAATTTATTTTTAGTCTAGTGGTGTGCCCAGGATAAGATTCAGGGTTAATTATTAACACCAGAGCATCAGAGCACTATTCTGGGTTCTTTAAATGCAGGGATGGTGGTAATGAGTAACCTGATTTCTGTAACCTATAATATTCCTACCACCTCTAGGCTTTCTTCCAAGCTGGGTTTTTGGTTTAGCCATTTAGATTAAGTCCAGCAAGCTGAAGTTTTTTTGTCACTTTCTTATCTGCCAGGTACACATATTGATGATGGACTTCAGTCTTACTTGTGTTTACCTCTATCTCTTGCTAAGAAAATTTTTCTTTCTAACACACCATCTTTTTTTTTTAGCTTCTGCTAACAGCTCAGGCTTTTCAAAGCAATTTTCTTCATGTGCTTCCTCTAAACCATCAGAAGTAAATTATTTCTCCCCATGAAACACCTGGCTTGGCAAATTTAGAGGGGTATGTTGAGGGGCCGAATATGAACAGATGGATATTGGCCTTCCATATATGCATCTACCACTGAAACATGCTTGACATTAGGCACCTCTTCCAGAATTTTTTCCCTTAAATATATGGGAGACACTTGTCTTTTATGTTTATTTAGTTATTTTGATTCTTCATTTAACCAAAAGTAGTTTCCTTTTTTTAAGACTGATGTTGCTAAAGATGATGTGTCCTGCTTTGGTTGTCCTCCTCACTATTGCTTTGGAGGGCAATAATCTCATTTGGCTTCTGCCTTAGCACAAGGAAGAGTCATGAATTCTGGGGGTTGGCCTTCTAAAGCTGTGTTCTGTAGTTTGACAGCTTCTGTGGGCAGTCCTCTTCTTCCTGCTGGTTTTTGTCTTTCCATCCAGTTTGTACAAACCTTTGTGAAACCACAGGTTTGAAGCCTTAATGGATGCCTTCTCCTTGACAGTACTATTAAAAAGATTGGGAGTTTCAGTTTTTAGCATTCATTTACTCTCAGTGCTCTGACCGGGCTTGTTTTATCACTTTTATGTATTCTATGTATGCTTTTGATTTATCAGTTTTATGTGAGTTTTATGAGAATTTTATATGCTTAACATTTTTGCTCACCGCTGATTCTAGCATCATTCTTTCCAACCAGAATGTGGCTTAAAATCCACTAATGTTCCATTCATTTTCCTGGCTAATGGTGTATTCATTTGTCATAATTGTTACCATCATTCCCATTATGAGTTTCTTCAAAGTCATGGTGCTTTTTTTATCCTCCTTGTTCAAGTGTCTGACAAATATCAGCTCCTGCAAAGTGGTGTTGTCTTGGTTTGTGCTGTTCACTACAGCTTGGGCAGTTCTGTGTGCTTGCTATTCTGGATTACAACTAAGTTCTTCATATGTTTTCCCTTGTATCTGTATTTTTGTATTTGAGTATGATCATGATGATTGGAGTCTGGCCTTTCTTGCAATAGGTTCATGTTTTGGTAGAGGACTTTGCAGGTCATTCTCAGTACTGGAGCTTTGGTATGTTTATGTTTCCCCAGTACGCCCAAAGCAATTTTGATGGCAATGATTTTATCTTGGTCTTCCCCTAAATACTGCCTGAGCATTGTGTCCCAGATTTCAAGTCTTTTATCAGTGGCTATTTTAGTTCACTCCAGTACTGCAAGATTGTCTCTAAATCACTCAGGAGTACTACTTTGTACTTTTATCTTCTTTTTGTACTCTGTTTAAGAATCTCTCATATCTTTAATATTCACATGGATCACAACATTCCTTGAACTATTTTAGTGCACTTCTGTAATTAATCTTTTCTGTCAGAGGTAAAGGAAAATGATTAAACACATCAAGTGTCTCAGAAGCACTTGTTGTCAGAAATAAAGCTATTTTTATCTTGTCTCCCATTGCTTCACAAAGTCAAATGCTGCTTAATTCTTTTCCAGATGACCTTTATATTTTCAGAGACTGTTTGCATCTCATGAGACCTTAAACTGCTTTCCCAGCCCACTTGTCTCTCGGTGCTTTAGTTTTTTTGGACAGGATATTGACTGCAGTGGTTGTGCCAGCCTATCTGTGTGGTGAGTGGAATGGAACAGGCACTTTTTCATCTCGCTGGCCCTTCTGGGCATTAAAAATGGCCTGAGTGAATTGTGGCCCAGAGGTGGCCCTGCCTGCAGTGCATTGGGAGTGCTTCAGATGCAGGTGATGGCAAAAATGGGGTGAGATGAGTCCCTGCCAAAGGGTGTGTCCTGTGTTTGTGCAGCCTCTGATGGTGCTGGTGGGGTTTGCAGAATGCTCTGTGCAGTCCAGCTGCCTTTTCTCTGGCTGCTATGCCACAGGGTGCTGGCCCAGTGGGTGGCCTTTTCAAAGCAAGGTGAGCCTGAGAGAGGTTTAGCTCAGGGCTTGTGCCATGACTTCTCAGCTTTCTGGACTTCAAAGGAGAAGTTGCCTGCAGCAGCCACCTGACACAGTGGGATCAAGGGGTTTTTGTTTCCTTCCATCACACTATGATCACTGTGTCTCCCTGCTGCATATCTAACTCTGATAATGTTCACTATTGCCTGTGCATACAGTGTGTGAAAGTAAAAGCCTTCCAAGACTTTCATCTGCTCAAAAATTCAATAGCAAAGTGTAAAAATAACTCTTACTTGCCTTCTTATCTTTCAGATTTGTTTTTTTCCCCTTCTGCTAATATTTTTGGAGTACCTGCAATGCATCTGGATGCCTGTGGCTTACCTTTATGCTCTCAGGTTGCCTTCTCCCTTTCATTATCATGGTAGCAAAGCTCTGTTTTGCCTAGGATGAGGAAAAATGTTCTATCTAGCCACTGAGCCTTCAGACAAATACTTAATGGTTTTTTTTGGGTATTTTTTCTGTAGAGGTGAGTATCACAATAAACAGAGGCACTTATTCTGGAATTAATACACTGTTCTACAACTTGGGGTATCTGGTTTAATTTGTCTTTTTCTGTGCATATTGCAATATCTCTGTTTCCAGTTCTTAAAAAAGGAATTATACTGTTTTGTGCCTAATGTGTGGTTGCCATAAATTCATTCATGTTCATGTTCCAATGACCAGCACAATGTGAAAAGCAATGGCTAATGGTTATTGAGAAAGGAACTGGAATAAAGGGTGTAGTTCAGGTGTGTGATCAATAATTAGAGCTGTAATTCTAGCAAATGTTACATGGAGTGATTGTAGACTGAAAAAAGTACACTTGGTGTTCTGTGTACCATTTATATAGCCTAATTCTTTTGCAAGGTTGTTGAAATTGGTCAAAAATACTAAATTAATTGAAAGGATAATTTGTGGTAATGTTGGCTAACAGACTGTAAAAGTAAAACTGGAACACTACATATTTGGGAAGGAATAATTGGGGAAAAACAGAGTAACTATATAACTAATATAGAGGTCCTGTGCTTTATATATTAAGTTGTTATTTTACAAGTTTTGAAATATGGGAAGAACCATGAGCAATTTCTACATACCTGTATCTGTTTAAGAATATAGCTTGATTGTGAAACAGAATGTTTGCCCAAAGACTGTGTGTAAAACTGACTTAGGATCTGAAGGTGAAACTTACATTAAATATGTCATCCTTTTGTTGCAGCTTTTGATTAAAATACTTATTTTTGATGATATGGGTGAAAAAACACATTTTCCCTTTCAGGTACAAGGCACATTGTGACTAATACATACTAGGTTTTCCCATGCCATTCAAATATTTATTTCCATTTTGGAAGGGCTTTTGATGTAGAACTGAATAATGATATTTTTGTTGGAAGTATATTATCCCACTTGCTACCAATCAAAACCCCTTTGTACTCCTTTTTCAATTAACTCTTCTCTTTGTATTGCTAAATCATAGAATCATAGAATCATTTAACTTGGGAAAAGTCATCCTCTCTGGGCAGCCTGTGGCAGGGCTTGACAACCTTTTCTTTCAGTGACGAAGTTTTTCCCACTATCCAATCTAAACCTCCTCTGGTGCGATTTGAGACCATTGCCGCTCATCCTGTCACTTGTTACATGGGAGTAGAGACTGACCCCCACCTGGCTACACCCTCGTTCTAGGTGGTTGTAATGAATGATAAGGTTCTCCCTGTCCCTCAGTTTGTCCAGGCTAAACAGCTCCCTTAGTTGCTCCTCATCCCACTTGGGCTCCAGACCCTTCTTGAGCTCCATTGCCCTTCTGTGGACATGCTCCAGCACCTCAGTGTCCTTCTTGTAGTGAGGGGCCCGGAGCTGTAACACAGGGTTGGAGGTGTCACCTCACCAGTGCCAAGTACAGTAACACTTAGCAATTCAGTTTCATTAATACGCAAATAGACAGTTAAAACAAGATAATTCATCGGAGCGTGAAGAGCAAGGTGTTAGTGCAATTTATTTGTGAAATGAATGGTGTTATTACTGGTTCAGAAGACACAGAACTTAAAATTGAGAAAACTTTTTCTGGAGGAATGAATGCAAATTATGGAATGGTGGTGTTTCAATTAAAATTCTTGATTTGCTCTTGTGAAGGCTGTGTATCATGATGGATATAAGTTCAGAGAACTCGCAGAATAATTCATATCAGTTCCAGATTCAGGAAGATCTTAATGATCATGGAATTTAGAGGAGTAGTCAGGCAAACAAATGTCTTAGTATTACTACATTGTTGTCATGTAGTGATGCAGGCTGTATAGGTCTGTCCTCCCATAGAGTGGACAGTCTCTGACACATTAGGACTTTGTCAGATTATGAAGCTTGTGTGTCTGTGTTGAATTACTTCTATTACTGCGAGACTTTGGTAGGACCTAGCTCATGCTATGACATTGCAGGGTTTTTGTTTCTGCCTTGGAAATGTGTTTGACTCTTCCCAGACTATTCAGGTCTCCTGCACGGAAATGGCAGGTGTGACCTGAGCCTTTATTATTCTGGAGTGGCAACTAGTTGCCTGTGTTAAGGCAGCTGGTAGAGCCAAAGATCTCCCCTGGCTGTAGTGGGAGCTGGGCTCACATGTGGACAGTGAAATATAAGGTGTCTTCAGCTCAAAAGGAATCCTACCCTAGAAACAGGATTCATTTGCAAATGATAATTTGCACCCTGCCTATGGGTGCAAATTATCATTTGATATGTTCTTTAGTACCTCAGATGTCTCTGTGGAGCTAAGAGGTACGATTTAGGATTTTTTGGGAGACTCACAGCTTTCTGAAACTGGCTGGAATTTAGGCTGGAATTCCAGTTTGCTCTGAAGTCTCTAAAACTGTATAACCACCTCATTTTAGTCAAATGAATTCTGTTCCAAATTTCCATATAGGCTCTCTGCTTTGTCACTGGCTTCTTCCAGCTTTATTTCTATGCAGTTTTTGAATGCTTCATTAATCTATATCCACAGGGGACTTTAATGCACTGTTTTCTATGTTTAGCATTTTTTAAATGAAAATAATATAGTTCTGCTTCATGCACACTCCAGAGGGCAGACATTTAAGTGAGCTTCTTCTTGCCACCTTTCATCTGCCTATAGAATATGTATTGTCTAAACTGAATAACAGGTTTTGTCATCAGTGGAGAGAGATGGACTCGCAAAGAGTGGCTCACACTTCATATCTTAGACAAAAATCTTCTCATTTTCTGTAGAGGCAGCCCAGGGGATTTAGAAAGTAAAGTTGAGTGGGACGATCCCACATTGCTACATTCATCTTTTTTCATTGCAATGAGAGAGTAAACAGCACCTCATTACGCATGTAGAGGGATAATCTGTAGAATTCTCATTCTCCTTTTTCATGGTAGATCCAAAGCTACCAAAATGTTGGAAGATCTCTCTCCACTGATAGGAAACATGGAGGGCTGAGAGTTCTGGGAGCCACAGTCCTCAAGGTGTCCTGTAGCTGGGCAGCATACTTGCAAATGAAGATGACATAGATGAAGTTACGTGTTTGAGAGTGTGCATGGTGGTATCTTAACATTTGAGATGGTAAAATGGAGATGAGTCATGTCCAACAGAGGATAAATATGCAACCCCTTTGTAAGAGAAAATTTGGGTGTGCAAATTTGAGTTGCAAGTGGTGACAAATTTGTTCCCAATGTCATTAAAAAAATCGTATTTTAAGTGTTGGGTGTTGATCCTGATGTGTAATGTCTTTTGTTCTTTCCTGAGTGTAACAGAGCTTTGGTGTGAAGTAAAAAAAAGTCTGTACTTAGGTCAGCTCTCATTTTTGGCCTGAGATTTTGAAGTTGTTACTATAGTTTCTCTATAGTTAAAAAAACTATAGTTACTATAGTTTTTCTGAGCGTCAAAACCCATTGTATTAATATGGACAGATGGTCAGGCTGCATTATATTTATTGGAGCTATTGATGTATTATAAATGAGAGCATCTACATGGAAGCCTGCAACTCAGAGCTTGATTCAGATACATGCACATAGGTATGGACTGGGATTCAGAGTTTCTGAGATTGTTCTCTTTGGTTTTTGGTGACCACTCTGAAAGGGTGTGGGTCTAGTCTCCTGCAGATATGTGCATTTGTTTTATATGCCCCATGATGACTCAAAGGCAGCAGGTTACTGTGTGGGGGCTGCTGAATTGAGCCTTGATTATTGATCTTGCCTTTAGTTGTCCTTTCTTCCAGTGGTTTGTCTCTCAGCAATGATATTTAAAACTCTGCTAGAGCAGTAAAATGGTAGAATTTGCTGTTTTCCTGGGTAATTAACAATGTTGATGTCAAAAATTATATTCCTAATAATGCTGGCAACTGGAAGTGATTGTACTTCAAAGCTTAAATGGTAAGAGTGTAGGAAAATAAATCTCTAAACAGCAGCTATCAGTGATACTTAGTGATAAAATTTGCCAACATGCCAACTGCATGGAGTGGAATTCTTAGGCTTTCTATATGATTTATATTTCAGGGAAGGCTAAAAATGCATGTGACATTGTGATACATGTTCATTTGATGGGCGACTCTGTATGGTGAGAGTGGAGGTTCGTGTCATCACAGTGCATATGAACGGATCCTGAGTGATGAGTCTCAAAATACAAATGTAAACTGTTAGTAGAGTTATTTATTAGGTAGGTTTTATTCTAATGAGTGGATCTCAGAATTACAGAATCACAGGATGTGTCAGGCAAGAAAGGACCACAGTGGTTCATCTGGTCCATCCTCCCTGCTCAAGCAGTGTCATGATGGATCACATTACAGAGAATTGAACCAGACAATTCTTGAATATCTCCAGTGAGAGAAACTCCACAACACCTTTGGGCAGCTTATTCCAGTGCTTGGTGATCTGTACAGTAAACAAGTTTTTCTTTATATTTTGTTGGAACTTCTTGTGCATCAGTTTCTGCCTGTTGCCTCTTGTCCTGTAGCTCAGCACTGCTGAGCAGAGCCTGGATCCATCCTCTTGGCATTCTTCTTTAGATACTTAAAGACACTGATGAGGTCCCATCTCAGTCATCTCTTCTCGTGGCTGAACAGGCCCAGCTCCCTCAGCCTTTCCTTGTAAGAGAGATGCTCCAGTCCCTCACTTGTCCTTGCTCTTTTCCACTGGACCTGCTCCAGGAGCTCTGTGTCTCTCTTGTCCTGAGGAGGCCAGAACTGGACACAGCACTCCAGATATGCCTCGCCAGGGCAGAGTGGAGGGACAGGATCAGCTCCCCCAACCTGCTGGCACTGCTTTGCCATCCTAATCCACCCCAGGACACCAGTGCCCTTCTTGGCCACAAAGGCACTGCTGGCTCAGGAGCAGCTTGTTGTCCACCAGGACCCCCAGGTCCTTCTCTGCAGAGCTGCTTTTCAGCAATTTCCCCCAGCATATCCTGGGACATAAGGTTATTTGGTGCAGGACCCTGTATTTTCTGGAATTTCAGGCAGTTCTTCTCTGCATCTCTCCAGTCTCTTGAGGTCCTTCTGGAGGGTTGCACAAACCCTCTGTTGTATTGGCCACTCTCCCGCCTTTGTGTTGCCAAATCTCATATTTTTACCTTTTTAACAATGACCTAGGAAAAAAAAAGACAGCTTCTACTAATGCATAGATTAAAAAATATTAAATATGTATTCACAGAACAGTCAACATTCTTTGATAAGCTAGGTTCAAAGAAAATATATGTTTTAGATGGTGAAGGGCTCTGGAGAAATGATCATTTAGATGTGCATATGCTCACACTGTAATTCTGTGGCCACATGAACAGAAATAGTATGGTAAATTTTCTCTGGTTTTACTGCTGGCAAGACTGCCACTGACATAGTATGTCCAATTCTGCTTCTGCAGTTGAAAGACAGATGATGACAAATTGGAAGAAAATCAGAGGAGAGCAGTGAGAGTGGTTAAAGAGCTTGAAGGTAATGCCTGAAGATAATGCAAGGCTTCAGGAATTTAACATTTAGCTTTTAAAAAGAACATCAAGAGACTGTTATAACTGACTCTGTAAGATCTCAGGAAAGAAATTTGGTACAAAATATGTTCTTACAGTAAAAGATAAAATTATACCAAGACAAGTGCTTAAATTCTGAAGCTAGGTATAAATAGTACCTTTTAATAGATTGAATGGAATTATTGGAATATTTTTTTCAGGACCTACGGCAATTTTATTTTCATCAGACCTTCTAAAGTCCAGATAGGTAGTTCTATATTCTTGTATTGTGTGTTCTGATTCAGACTATTAAGTTCAAAGGTATTTCTTTGTTTTGTATTGTTTCAGAGTTTTGGGCAGTATTTTAGGGTTCTTTTTTATATATCCATGAATCTGCAGATAAAGTGATATTCCTATAACGAAAACCTTTTTTGAAACATGTTTGATTAAATGCATTTTTATTTTTGTTAATACTGGCAGTGTCTCTTAACTCAATAATATAAGTTAATAAAGCCAGAAGTGTGTTTAGTGCCTGTAATAGTATCTTACAGAAAACTGAGATGCTCTTTCCCCCACCCAACTAGCAATTTCTGGTTGATACATGGTATTAATATGGTATTAAGAGGTAATTTAGGTATTGTAAACTATTGATGAATTAATAACACCGAGCCCCAGTACCTGAGAATAATTGCGTTACTTAAAATGGATATTTGGGTCCATTAATTACAGCCTTTCTTTTCAACAGGCCCATGCTAAGGTCTGGCATCTCTACAATGACCATTTCCGTCCAGCTCAAAGAGGAAGAGTGTCCATTGCCCTTAGCTCCCACTGGATAAAACCCCAGCATATGACTGAAAAGAACATAAAAGAATGCCAAAAATCCCTTGATTTTGTGCTTGGCTGGTTTGCTAAGCCCATATTTATTGATGGTGACTATCCAGAGAGCATGAGGAGCAACCTCTCATCTCTGTTGCCTGAATTCAGTGAGGCTGAGAAGAAGTATATCAAGGGAACAGCAGACTTTTTTGCTCTTTCTTTTGGAGCTACCCTGAGTTTCCAGCTTTTGGACTCCCACATGAAATTCCAGCAGTTGGAATCAATAAGCCTGAGGCAGCTCCTTTACTGGATAAGCAGTGAATATAACAACCCCCAAATATTCATTGTGGAGAACAGCTGGTTCGTTTCTGGTACCACCAAGAAAGATGATGCCAAATACATTTACTATCTCAAAAAGTTCATTATGGAAACTTTAAAAGGTAGGACTTCGTATTAATACATGCTTGAAAAAATCATAATGCAGTATAGCCCATGGAGGTGTGTTAAGGCACCAGGCTGAAAATTGATTTTAGTCTTTAGCATTCACCTTAGCACTTATGAAATGAGAGTTCAAATCCCTTTCCTGGGTTTATTCTTTCCTTGAAGAACTCTGATATCTGCACATAGCATTTGGTGAGCATGATGCTGCTGTCCTTGAAGACACTAAGAAAATTTCTACTGTCTTTGGTAAGAAGTGCAAGACATGTAAACTATATTCTGAATGGCCTTAGAAGAATTTGCTGTATTATATATTAATAACTGCTTTCCTTATCTGAATGCATCTGTACAAAATATAAGAATATATATATGGAAAGGTAAATACTACGCAATAGGAATTCCCCTGGAAAAACCCATAAGGCTGAAATAATACATTTTAAAATTAAATATTGGAACCTTTTCATTCTGCATCTTGCCCTTGCCCAAATTTCACATTTGTACAGCTGTGGGCATCAATCACATTATTTTGAATTTCCATCAGTTAAAGGAGAACGGAATAGTTGAGGATATATAATCAAAATAATTTAATTTGTTAACCTATTATTTTTTCCAAACATTAAGGAAAATACACCACCATAGATGAGACTTATTTGCTGTTTTCCCATTTCCTTCTGGAAAAACATTTTTTCAATCCTAGTAGTTGCCAATAAGTTGTTGGGGTTCCCATTTCCATTTTCATTGTCTTTCAATTTCTAAATTTACAATTTATCAAGTGATTTACTTGTCTACAGCTTACTGTTCTTGGTTTAAAGAGTATTATTGTATCTATTAGTTCAGATGAAATAGACATTATGTTACATTGCCATTTTCATATGGTGAATGAGAAAAAAATGGTTTAATTTTATTCTCAGTAGTACTGAAGATGCAGAGGACTCCCAAATTGGTTTCATCTGCTATTCCAGAAACCTGATTATTGCAAGTAAATTAAAAGGTGAATAAATACTTGAGCAAAATAGTAACTAACTGTTGCAAGTACAGTATCACTAGTTTGCATAAAGCCAGATGAAGAGCTCATTTACATGAAGGGGTCATAGTCTAGCTACCCCTATTTCTGCTTAGATTTTAAATTGCTGGAAATACATACATGGATCTGTCTTGTCAGCATGATCACAGCTGGCTGGAAGCAATCTCAATTTATAAAGTGTCTTTCCATTTATTGTATCACTCAATAAATAAAAATAACAGCAACAATGGTATTAAAGACTTGTCATAAGACACAGGCACTTGCCTAAACCTTTTATAGAAAAAAAACCAAAACCAAAGAAAGCAGAGCCAGGCCGGGTCTGCAGGAGGGACTTTGGTATCATTAAAATGGAAAGTATTGCACCCAATTCTTCTGTTTTAGAATCTGCAAAATCCAATGTAAATACTAAATTTCTCTATGCAGTACCTTGGGGAATTTAGTTGAGAAAGATCCAAAAAAGGCATTGTGCTGGCTGTGAGCAGAGTTGTTGGACAGCATTAAAAACCAAAAATAAAGGCACAAGCTTTCTCTCTGAGAGATGTAGATATGCCTATCCAGTGCAATAAAGCACTTTAATATGAAGATTTTTGAGGTATTTGCCATGAAATTCACTCCCGTGGTGAAGGGACAGTAAAATGACACAGGAACTGGAGCACTGAGAAGCAAGGATGATTAATTTAGACATGGGTCCGCATTACTGGGATTTTGCTACTTGGTAGATCTTGCCAGTGTCTGTGCTTGGCTGTGTGTATGCACTGGTTCAGACAGAATTGCTTATTTCTGCATCTGCTTTAGCAAGTAAGTGCAGCCCAGCTGGAGCAAACCTGTAGAGTAAAAAGGAATTGGTGTTGAGGGCCAGGTGTCCACACTGTATGTATTCCTGAAGCCCATTTCTGGATTAATTTTACTCCAAAGAAACCCAGGCCATGCATTCTGAGTCCACTGCATGATCTGAACTGAAGCACGATGAGGGAGATTTGCTCAAAAGTGTGCTCCTGATTTCCCTTGAAGGGCTGATGTAGGTGTCTACTCTGATACTGCATGCTGTAGAAAAGCTCTGTACCTTTTTTAAAATTTATTTTATATTTTCCTCAGGGAAAGGATATTTATTTGGGATTCACAGCCCTGTTGGCTATTTTTGGTATTTCTTTCTTTTTTTTTCTTTTTTTTTTTTTTTCAGGCACCATTTATGGTTGATTAGAGTAAATAGAGCTGTAGTATAAAGTTGTTAAATATTAATTAGAGCCATTTATTGGTTGAAGATGTCTTCTCCCATGTGTGGGGATCTTACTCTGGGGTCATATTCACTTCCCTTCTCTGTCTCTGGTGCAACAAACAAATGGATTATACCTTGTAAAGCAGAGCATGTTGCCTGGAAGGGCTCCTCTGGGTCATGTTGACTGGTAGAGGTCAGGTCATTGTCGGGGGAGTTACCAGGTCTGAATTCAGAGTCTTAAGCAGAAAAGGAATAGCCAGGCCCATGACAGGTAGGACCAAGCTATTCTCAAGTGTGTCCAGAGGCGAAATATAGATCTTGGGCACCTTTCAGATGGAAGCATGGGCTTGGGGCTTCACACACCACTACTTCAGGCACTGGGGTTGGAGAACAGCTGAGCAGAGGGTTTTAAAGATCTTAGATATTTATGGGTCTGCCATGTTTCCTTTCATGACTTCTATACTGTTGAGCCAAACAGGACATGAGCTGAACTGCTGTTTAATTTTTAACCCAGTTCTGGCAGAGTTCTGGTCTTTACAGTATCACACTTGTAGGCATGCTCTGGAGATTGCTCAGATCAGGAGTCACTTGCAGTGGGAGTATGAACAAGGCCATACTCAGTTTCAGAAGGACAGTCTAGATTACAGTCAGCCTCGTTTGGTCACCAACAGACATAAAGGAAAAAAGAAAAGAAAAGAAAAGAAAAAAGAAAAGAAAAGAAAAGAAAAAAAGAAAAGAAAAGAAAAGAAAAGAAAAGAAAAGAAAAGAAAAGAAAAGAAAAGAAAAGAAAAGAAAAGAAAAGAAAAGAAAAGAAAAGAAAAGAAAAGAAAAGAAAAGAAAAGAAAAGAAAAGAAGAAAGAAAAGAAAAAGAGATACATTAATTTTTATCATGGTTATATGCAATCGGTGTGGGATACGGTATTTGAGACTTCCAGACTTCTTGGAACTTCCAAACATTTTTCAAGTTGCTTCTTGACACTTAAAAGTTAATACATTTTTTAAAAATTATTTGAGGAGGATTTTTACAAGGTGCTCATGAGGTGTGGGAGTGCTGTGTGAAGTGATGATTTACAGAAGGGTGAGATGCTGTTCAAAGAAGTTTTCACTGAGACTGCTTCACACAGTGGACCTGTACTGGCTTTTACTGTGCTGTGTGTCAGATGTCATCATGGGTGCATGCAGAGGTTAGAAAAATAGTGACATTTGCCAAACACAAAAGAATGGTGTCTTTAGGAGGAGAAATATTCCATTTCCTTAGACATTTTCTCATGACCTCTGACAAAGACTGGGCCAAATTTGTTCCTTATTTAACTGCATTGTTCCTTTAATTGATTTAAACAGGGTTACAATCAAGAATCCATGTGGTGCCTCATAACTGATTGTAATGAGGTACATTAGTAAATGTACCTCAGGAAATTAGGATCTTGTTATTCTGCTTGCCTGAAATAATGCTTTCAGTGTTAGTAGGTTGGTAAATATTATGTTCAGTCAGTATCCAGTTTGGGCTGATAGAAAATAGTGAGTAATAAAGATAAACTTTGCTGGCTACAGAGCCAAACACCAGTTCAAAAGAACGCTTAAGAATGTGCTTAAATGCATTGCTGAATTAGGGTGGGTCTAATTATGTAATTAGAATTAGCACACTCTTTTTGTGCTTTCCTGGAGCTGAGCCTTGCCCAGGAACATTTTGCTGAATCTCAGTGTTTAATACAGCTAAAAGTGAGTATTATTTGGAATCTTATAATAATGCTGGTAAAACTAACAGATGCCAATAGATCCTGACATTAAAGCATGTGGTGATTTTAGAAGTCAAACAGTTGACCTAGAACATGCATATATTTTTAGAAACCCTTAAATGTTTGAGCTGGAAAATGCTGTACTATAAAAGATGTAAAGAGACAGAATTTCCAAATAAACAGAGTCTCTCTGTATTATCACTTCTACTTGGAATCTGTGGTAATCAAAATTCATGTGCACACCAAACATGCTGTCAGGTTTTTCCCAATATGTATTTGGAGTGGAGGGGGAGGAGATGAAAAGGAGTACAGCTTTTGTTTGCATACAGGGTAGTGCTGCAGCAACAGCTACTCTGGAGTGAGCTGCAGCACGAGCAGAGCAGAGGGCAGTGCAGGGCAGTCACCGGCTCCGTGGCTGCAGATGGCTCAGGCTCTACTCTGAGGCTGAGGTTTGGCACGTCTGATGAGCAGCACTGCTCAAACCGCTGCTGCACGGCTTCTCTTTCTAAATCTCGCTGCTTTAAAGCCAAGCCGGGTACCTCTGCTGCCTCCTACCATAATCCGGCAGCTCCCCCAGTGCAGCTGAAATATGTTCCCTGAATAGGCTTTGAGGAAGGCCCTGAGATACTTATCTGACCTGTTGCATTGTTCTTACACACTAATGCTGCAAGCATTGCTGAGAGGGCGTGATCTACAGAGGAAAAATGAGCACTGTGCTAAGTTTGGGTTTGTTCTTTCCTCAGCTATCCGGTACGATGGAGTTAACGTGTTTGGCTACACAGTCTGGTCCCTCCTGGATGGCTTTGAGTGGCACAGGGGGTACAGCATTCGACGTGGACTGTTTTATGTTGATTTTCAAAGCCATGACAAGAAGTTGATGCCCAAATCTTCTGTCTTGTTCTATCAAAAGCTGATAGAAAAAAATGGCTTCCCACCTTTGCCTGAAAACCAGCCCATAGAAGGTATTTTTCCCTGCGGCTTTGCTTGGGGAATTGTTGACAACTACATTCAGGTGAGTCTGATAATAAAGCTGACAGGCTGTCCAGCCAGATCAGTGCACAAGTTCACAGTGACATATTTGCTGAATGGAGTATCTTTGCCACAGTGCTGCAAGGAGATGGGTACAAGGCTTTGGAGCCAAACAGTGTGTCTGTCATTCTTCACCAGACTTGCTGTGTGTGACCAAGGCAAACCACTCAGATTGAGACACTATAAATAACATTATAGAAAAATGTATGGAAATAGAAAGGAGTCTGATGCTTGTCTTCCCTGAACATATGCGATCAGTTATGGGAAGTCAGCTCTTTTCAAAGGGAAGTCAATTAAATCTGCTAAACTGTAAAATGCATGTTTTAGAAAACTTCCTGACAACTCCTGAAACTCCAGTGGCATGTTTCTATATCTTATGCATATACATCCTGCTACTGTTCTTAGAGAGATTTTATATAAAAGGAAGTGAACGATATTAGATTTAAATGAAACTTCTGTATTCTTTCTATTTCATTTTATGTTACACTGTGTCTGCTGAGGGCCTGCAGTGCCCCTGCATAGAGCCTAGCTAGCTGACGGCTCTCAGTCTTTATTTCAGCTGATTTGATACTTTGGGAGAATTTTTCAAATTATAATACTTTATAACATGAGTAAAAATTCTATCTTACTTGTGATCGCTTTAACTGTTGGGCTTTGTAATTTTCGGATGCTATTTTGGGTTGCAGAGCTTCTCTAACCACAGTAAAGAGGTGTAAATTCGAAGTCAAAGCTTCATCCAAAACCAGAATTTTTAATTTATATTTTCCACAAAGGCAGAATCTTTCTTAAGACTTGAATGTGAGGAGCTTGTTTGTTTTTTTTTTCATTCCAAAAGTAAGATTTGTCTTTGTTCTCTTGAGAAATACTGCAGCCTTCTTACGTCATGCACTGATTTCCAAGAAAATTCAAGTCATCTACCTAGCTCTCAGATAGGTTAAGAATTGGAAATGGAATTGCTGCTTTTGGAGTCAGTAACAACTATAAAGTTGCGGAGTCAGTCAGCCTACAACAGCTAAAAAAGCCCTCCCATCCCCAAAACCTTCAAAGCTGAATATTTTCGTTTCAAAAGGCCATTCAGACATTTTGTGCTGTAAGGCTTAGGTTGTTTGATTTGTAGATGCATCACGGTGGAAAAACTGTTTTGACAGCATTCCCACAGTATTAGTGGCAATGCATGCTTTAGTAATCTACAAGGGACAATTCTCCAGAAAAGCAATTTCCCTCAGACATGCTGTTTTTTATTACTTTCTTCTATAAGCACAGTACTGACCTCTCCGGAGAAAATAGCAACTGATTTTCAGCAGCTTCTTTTATGCAGTCTGCAGAGCCTCAGCTACAAGTTCAACACTGGTTGTAGGCTGACACCTGCTTTTCAAACGGAGGGCAGGACAAGGAATCTGAACTCAGGGGGAAGCTGCACACCAAAGATTAAAAAGAAAGAGGAAAGGACAAATAAAGACCATGGCACCACTATCCTGTGGTTTGGATCTAGGAAGAATTACACAGAATAAGAATGAGGAAATTTCACACTGTGCATTATTATAAGTAGTTCAGTTTTTCCTTTTCTAGTCCTTACTGTGCTGGTGATTTTCATTAAAAAGTGAAAGTATAATTCTGAGTGACCCTGAGAAGCTCATCTTGTACTGTGTTACTGTGTGTCATACAGGCAGTTGTGACATCTGAAACCCTAAAGCCTTCTGGGAGATGCATTTTCTGTTGGAGTAACAGACAGCGGGTTTACCCAGAAGCCCAAAAAAATTGATTCAGACATCAACAGCCTGCTGAAATAACTTGGAAATTACTTCAGTATGAATTAAATAAAAAAGGATGTCTCTAGCAAGAAGGAAAAAATTTGCTTGTCCACTGAATTTTTGCTAAAAATCAAGTGTAGAACATTACTCATCCTTCATCGTAGTCAGGAAAAGAGAACACAGAAATGATGTTGTATTCATTATTTCTTCTCATGCATTCAGGGTGTGGTCTTGAAATTGACTGTACTGAGTATTTCACAGCAGACAGTCTCTCTGTATACCCTCCTTCAAAGAAAAACATTTTTAAAATTACTGTAGTCTTCACTGAAGATCTTCTCTCGATATCTGTTGCAGACTTAGTGCCTTATCCCTGAGCAATCCCTTGTTTCTTTTGGAAACTGGAACAACTTAGAGAAGACATAAACATGATGACCATTAGCATAAGCTTGTTTGGAGTGTAGGGTGAAAATAATAGATAGATTTGGTACTTTTCTGGCATCACTTTTTAACAGAAAAGTCACTCATTCCTATGAGCTGAAGATGCCAGTATCAGAGATGCTGAATGCAATGTTTTGACTCAGGATATTCTTTCACTAGACTGTGTCTGATGGTTATGATGTTCCCACCTACCTGGAATAAACAGCTTGAATCTGGTGTATTTCCTGTTCCTCCTAGGTAGACACGACACCTGCCCAGTTCCTTGACTCCAGTGTTTATGTGTGGGATGTTCACCAGACGAAGCAGCTCATTAAAGTGGATGGAGTTTACGCCTCGAAGCGCAAGCGTCACTGTGTTGACTTTGCTGCTATCAGGCTCCAGATCTCTCTTCTGCAAGAAATGCGTGTCACACACTTCCATTTTTCACTGAAATGGTCTTTAATCCTTCCTTTAGGTAACCTTTCTCTAATCAACCACACACTTGTACATTACTATCAGTGTTTTGCTAGTGAACTTCTCAGGGTTAACATAACTCCTGTTGTTGCTTTATGGCAACCTATGATTGAGAATCAAGAGCTTCCAGTTTCTCTTGCCAAATATGGTGCTTGGGAAAACGCAGAAACTGTTCAGGCTTTTGTTGAGTATGCTAGATTCTGCTTTACAAGCCTTGGGGACCATGTCAAATTTTGGATCACCATGAATGAACCGTCTGTGAAAAACCTGACGTACACAGCAGGACACAACCTGTTGAAAGCCCATGCAAAAGCCTGGCATCTTTATGACAGAGAATTCAGGAGATCTCAGAGGGGCAAGATATCTATAGCTTTGCAGGCTGACTGGGTAGAACCAGCTTGTCCCTTTTCCAGGAACGACCAAGAAGTTGCTGACAGAATTTTGGAGTTCGACATTGGCTGGCTTGCAGAGCCCATCTTTGGGAATGGAGACTACCCAGAGGTGATGAGAGCGTGGCTTCACCGAAGAAACAGTATTGACCTGTATAATTTCCACTTGCCTTACTTCTCAGAAGATGAAAAGAAGTTAATACAGGGCTCGTTTGATTTTTTTGCCTTGAGTCACTACACTACTACCCTTGTGGGCTCAGAGAAAGAAGATGCAGTAAAATATGACCACTACCTTGAAGTTCAAATGATCAATGACATCACGTGGCTTCACTCTCCCAGCAGAGCTGCAGTTGTGCCCTGGGGACTGCGTAAATTGCTCAAGTGGGTGAAATCAAAGTATGGCGATGTCCCAATTTACGTTATGGCTAATGGGATTGACGATGACCAGAATATGGTGCATGATAAGCTCAGAGTGTATTACATACAGAATTACATCAATGAAGCTTTAAAAGGTAAGGAACCACAGATGGTTTATATGTCACAAATCCCACTATTAGTATACCCTGTGTGATAAAGTATGCTTAGCTTTATAATACAGGTCCTCTTTAGAATACTCCCCAAATAGATGTTACTACAGTGTAACAGGAAAATTTCCCCTTGATCTATGATTGATTGGTGTTACTAAACGTCAGGAAGATTGACCTTGCTTATATTCTACATAAGACAGCAGAAGAAGATTTTTATGGATTCAGTAAATTTAAATAGAAGTTGTGTGAGTATCTCCACATGTATTTAGTCAGATTTTCATCTTACTGCACTTCTACTGTTGTTTTGCTTTGCTGCTTCTCTCCACTGATGTGCCTCAGGGCTGGGTATGAGTTCTGTTCCTCAGTTGTCTCTGTATCTTATCCAACAATGATCTTATCCAACAGTGATCTTCATAATAATTCAGCTGTCTACCTCATTATGCCATTTCCCGGACTGTTTCCTGCTATTCAGAACACATACCAGTCCTTTTCTCTGTCTCAAAGATTCATAAATTATAAGGAAAAAAGCATTTTGAGTCATTCTGTCATACAGCACATGCTGTTTTTTCAGAAAAGCACAAGGCCCAAATGAGATAATTTTTACTGATGAAGAATCTTTGGCATCACACAGTGTGTGTGTATATATATATATCTATATATATAAATATATCTCATTTCTACTATTAATTGCTCTAGCTTCAGCTTTAAGCAATTTTGTTGTGCGTTTCCACATGTATTTTACTTAGGTAGGTATTTGCAGACACACAACAAGCTATCTCTCATTTATCTCTTTGATAAATAATAGAGACAAAGCTCTTTGTGTCCCTTGCTATAAAGCATCATTTCAAAGCTCTGAGTTATTAGGTTTTTTGCTGTATGCTGATATTCCTCATCAGAGGAGTAAACCCACACCTGGACACACTGTTCCTGTCACAGCCACGCTTAGGCAGGTGTAACGCAACCTCTTACCCTCCTCATTTCTACATGCAAGTTGGCTCTTGGCCTTCTTGGCCATGGCAGCAGGTTGGTTACACAGCTTCTGTGGTATTTTACTGACATTTTAAACTCAGTTACAGATTTCTTCCCCCTGTTCAAAGCAGGGCTGCCTCTTCAAAACTAGGTCTGCTTGTTCTTCACATTTGGTTACGTTCAAATGCTTACTGCTTGTTTGTGCAAACCTTGCTATGCTAGTAGCTAAGGTATGTCTCTAATCTTTGTGACTTGCAGACGGTGAGAAAAAGTTTTACATTTATTTCAGGTTGCTGATATATTTAAAATTTTTAGTGCTAAAAGCTGAGCTCCATGACCACGTTAGAAATATACATACTGTGGCACTTGCTTGCCCTCAATTATATTTCTAGAATTACTTCTAGTTCTGTTACTTAATTTGACTTGAGACTAGTTGAAATCTGTTTATTATAGGCTTCCCTTGACCTCATAACATTCTATTTTCTTCTTCCAAATGCCATATAATATCAAATCATTTGCCTTGTGAAGCTCTAAGTATTTAACATCAAACATCATTACTTTTATTGATCTGCTGGTCTCAGAAAAAAAAAGTCATGTAATTTTGACGAGATTTATTTTTCATAAAGCCAAGCTGATTGGCATTAATCATGTATTATCTCCTAAATTTTATATTTATCAAGCTTTATGTAATCTGTTCCACTCTTTTGATAGGTAGTGAAGGATGGCTGGCACTGTATTAACTATTGGATTTAACTTCCTCCTCTGTAATTTCCACCTCTTTTGCTAATTACTGAACATCAATATTAAGTGCCCAAGAGTTCATTCTCCAGAATTTTATAGCACTGAATGCATGTTTTATAAATCTATAGTTAAAAAAATACTTTGGCAATATTTGGGCTTGTGTTTTCAAACTGGTTTTATTTCTGTATTGCTTGTCTCCTTGGCACTTCTGTTTTCAAAGTGTCTGTGGATATGGACTTTTCTCCCAGTTCCCATTAGTAAGAACTCCTACTTGTCTCTGTTTTTTTACAGAACTTTGCCCTTTGCCCTTTGTACTGTTCTATTACCACTGTCCCCCAGTCACTTTTTTCTCCCTCTTCTGTCCAGCCTGTAAATAGCTCCTGTGTTTTTCAGCTTAACCTATTTTCTTATCTTTTCACCTTCTTTGTGATGGATAATTATGTCTCTGCTAACTAGCCATAATACTTTTTCTAAAGCTTAATCTCCCCCTTTAGACACCATACACTCCTCCATAGTGTTTAGTCCATCAGCTTTTCCATTTTTTTCTTCTCCCTCTCTGGTATTGCACTTTTGTCCATCTTGTCATTACATAACCTTGGCATTGTGACTGATTCAGCTTTCTCCAAGACATGCATTTCTTTTTTGCAACACCTTGTGCAATAACTAAGATGAATTAGAAATCTTGTGTCCTTACCTCAGTGTCACACTGTAGAGGGGGATTGGTATGTGTATGCCCTGGCCTTAAAGTCCATATTCTGCCTTCTTCCTCCAGCTGATTTCAGGCACTGCATGTGGAAATTTTTGTGTGTGTAATATTGCTCACCTGCATTGTTCCAGGGGAGCCAGCAGGTTTGTGCACATAAATGATTCCAGGATACAGTAAGGGACCTTTTGGACTGAGGCTATATTTTGAAGTGCTTTGTACTCTCTTTAAGTACATCTTTGCCAATTGAAAACAAAGAACAGCAGTAACCATTTATGTAACACCATTAAATCCACCTGCAGTTCTGCAAACACAACTAATTATCCTGGGCACCAGCTCTGTAAAATGCCAGGTAAATATTATTTCATTTTACACATGAAAAGTAAGTTAGAGGTGCTAAAGTCTTGCATGTGGCTTCAGAAAGAATTGTTTCCAGAAGCATATGAAGAAGCATATGAAAATTCAGTCCTGTGTTCATGTGCTTTGTTAAAACAGTGATGTTGGGAGATAAACTATTATAGTTTGTGTTTACTACCTTGGATTGATTTCTTTTTGTTAAGCGGGATGGATGGCTCAAGGTTAACACCACAGCTGCTGGGCCTCTTCCAGTAGCTGAGTTAGCAGTATGGATTGTGGACACGTTCTCAATACAGACTGATAGAGTTCATCTTGGATCAGAAACAGGAGAGGGCTGTAATTTACATAAACTTTCCCCTTGCACTGGTGATATCCCAGTACACAACCTCAGCATGGCTGTGCGATATTTCTGGTGTCACTGTGCCTTTGCAAGTGAGAAGTGCAGCCAAACATCCTCTGTTTCTTGACTGTCCCCTTCAGACATGCCCTGCAAGGAGGAAGGAGCAATCAGAGAAATAGACTGCAGAAAATTACGGGCAGGAAACCCAAAACCTGTATTCTTTAATACATAACAAAGACAGCCATCTTTTCATGATAGGCTCTATGCTGATCATTAAACACCATCAGGCACTCACAGCTGTGTTTGCCAAGCACAGGGAAATAAATTGCAGGATACTCACAGATCACGCTGTCTGGCAGTGGCTGACAGATTCTTACTTTTTATGAGAACCGCTTCACAGATGTACATGTACCTTCCCTAATTTTGGAGGGAAGTGCAGATGTGGATTTAACATTCCCCTGCCCCTCCTTTACATATGGACATATGGTACTGCTCTTGAATGCAAAGTGACATTGATTCATATCTTCAACCCTTTGTCTTCTTTTGCAGCTTACACCTTGGATGACGTTAACCTTCAAGGATATTTTGTCTATTCTTTTAATGACAAAACTGCTCCTAAGTATGGTCTCTACAGCTACGTGGCGAATCAATACGAACCAAAGCCTTCTCTGAAACATTACAGAGAAATAATTGGCAATAATGGTTTTCCTGGTCCTGAAACTCCTGACTTGATGTGTCCAGAAGAGGTTGCTTCATGTGCCGATTGCCACTTCTTCCGAACGAGAAAATCATTATTAGCCTTTATCTCTTTCGTATTTGTTGCATTTATTGTTACTATATTCTTCATTACTTATTACTCCAAGAGGGTAGAAAGACGGTACAAATAGAGCTTCTCCTTTGAATACATCACTCACTGTCCTTTTTCTTGCAATCCCTTGGGAAATCTGAAATAAAAATGCACAATGCTGTGATTGCTTCAGCATTAGGAAAGCATTTACATTGCTTGATACTGCAGGATATTGACATTGAGAAGCTATTGCTTGCATATGGCTTCCAGAAATCATTTTCTCTGTTATAGTACCTTTGGTTTGTAACCAGTCCTTGATTCCTGTGGTTGGAGTTGTCTCACAACTTTCCCTGGGACTTTTTTTTAAGCAGATGCTTTCCCCCTCTTGGATTTCCCTTGCTGAACTGTACAGGTGAAAGTAGGTTTTGAAAACATGGTGTGATGGAGGAGCCTAAGTGTCAGATTCTCCAAGACTGGGGTGAAACAAGAATTTGCTTTTCCAAATTAGGGTTTAACACTGATGCTTCTTAACCAGAGCTAGAACCTAACTGGAGCCGAGATCACGACTGAGAAAAAAGTGGAGGACAGCTGCAAAAAAGCAGTGCCAGGGGAAAGATTAACCCCTGTCCTAAAGCAGATGCAGGAGGAAGAACAGGGGGAAATGAGTCTGTACTGCTGGGAGCTCTTGGTAAATCAGTAACTGGTACTGTGACTACATCTGAGTTCAGGATGCCATTGGGGAGCTTCAGTTAAAGGAACAGTGTCATTCTCAGGGGGGTAAGAAGCAGGGATATATCCAGGGATTGCAGGGGTCATGTCATCTACTGGGAAGAGATGGGAAGGGTGAAAGGGCTTCCCTTTGTTTTGCTCAGGGAAAAAAAGGTAAAAGAGCAAGAACTGGGATGTCTTCACTGTCTCAGTTGGCAGAAAGCTGTGTGCCTGACCCCATGCCCTCTTGCCCTCCTGCCCAGGGACATGGCGCAGCTGGGACACCCCGTTTCTGCACTTCTCACAGCCAGTTGAACTCAGCTGCCATTGCTGCTGCCCAGCCCTTACCTGCTGGAAACTTGTGGTAACTTAGCAGGGGTGGTCTCTGCATGCTATTTGTGTTGAGTGCAGACTTCAAAAGCCAGCATTTTGGTGTAATAGTGCAGCACTTTATTGCTGCCAGGGTCTGAGACTGTGGAGCTGTTGGGCCAAACCTCTCACAGGCTGGCTGGAGGTTCTCCTTTGAGCAAGTGGACCTGGCAGCATTTGATCCCTGGATGTCTGAGGGCCTCTTGTTTTTCTCTCAAGATAAAATAGCAGAATGTTAGCATCGTTGTTTATCAGTAGAAACAGAGAATGGGAAAGAAACCCATGTCATTTGCCTGCCTTGTGAGTTGCTGCCTTCGGAGGGTCCTCGGTGTGAAGCGGTACAGTCGTTTTTGTCTGCTCTCTAACTCTAGGCCTGCATTGCCTTCAGCTGTAATTGTATTTTTATTGTCATGTGAACAATGTCAATCACTGGAAAGAACATTTTAAAAGAAATGTGCTATGTGTTAATCAAGAATTATTTATCTACTAAAGCTGATTATGTTGTGTTAAATGTGATGTTTGTCTACTAGATTACTAGAAGATACTAAATAACCTCCCAGGGTTCTTTTCAGCCTGAACATTCTGTGATTCTATACTGTATATTAAAACTTACATATGAAATATTATTTTAATTTGTAATTTAAGATTATATTTTTTCTTAAATAATGTATAGAAAAAATAATTAGTATTGTCTCATAATGATTAATATATTTTTCTGCCAGTTCTAGGCTTTAAATGGTCTCTGTTTGCAATTATGTATGTTTTGGTATTGAGATTAAGGTGCACATTTCAGGGTAAGTGATGAAGTATTTAAAAAATGTATAAAAATTATTTATAGACTGATAGGACTTGCTGTAGAAGAGCTGGGTATTTATGCATTGGTGCCTGGTGCACTGAGGATTATGAAGAAATAGCTCTCCCTGAGTGTATGAAATGTGGAATGGCTTTTTCCTGGCAGAGCAGTGAATCACCATGCAATATGTGATACCAGCTGCCAGATGCCTTTGCAGCACATAACAAAAACTGACATTCATTTAGCACAAGCTGCACCCAGGTCATGCCCAGCTTGTGTGTTCTGTATGTCTGTGTGTGTGTGTGGTGTGTATTTTGCTGTTGATCAGACATCAGGGCCTGATGATTCTGAGGAGCCAGGTGTACCTTTGTTGTACCTGCACCCCTGGGTTTGAGGGGGCTCAGGGGGCCTGCACAGGGCAAATCCAGAAGAGCACAGGTGCCATGGGCACAGTGCTGATGGAGGCTGGCCCCACCTCATGCTTCTTGAGCAGTTCCCATCCATCCAGCTGCTGCTGGAATGGCCCAGGCACAGCACAATGTGTGAAACAGCAGTCCCAGCACGGAGGAGACACGGCAGGCTCTTCCCATAGAGGCTGGGTGATATGTAACCACTGACAGGCAGATGGCACCAGCTGGATAGCTAATTTGTAGGTAAACTGGGATTTGTTGCTGTGTGATCGTATCCACTCATGGAGTCATGACCCATGGAGCTAACACAGCCTTTGGCATAGCTGCCTTCAGAAGAGGTTTTAAATATCACTGCAAGGCACGGCTGGCTTGAGCAGGGCACAGTGGTTGCCAAAGCCTTCTCCCAAGTGTCCTGCGTGTGGTGCTGCCTGGGCCAGTGAATTGCACAAGGATGGGCTGTTCTGATGGAGATAATGGTGTGGTTTTGCCTCTGGAATATACTTTACTTTGTGTAATCAGGGACAGTGCAAGTTTCCTGTCAATTGTCTTGGAAAAAATCAGTCTTCAGTAACAACAGGGATGCCCTTGAATAGGCAAAGATTGGGTACCTGTCCAAGGTGTGCTTATGGAAGCTGATGTGGCAATCACCTTCTTTGGTCCTGCTGTGGGGCACTTGCTGCCTTCGATGCCCACATGAGAGCAGTGATCTGGTGCTCCCAACCCCATCTGTGCATCCTGAACAGAAATGCAGGCAGCAGCAAGGACTTGGAGCAGAGGAGGCTCCCTACTCAGGCTGCAAAGATGGCTTGGTGGTGGCTGGTGGTTTGTTTTCTCAAGAACAACAAGGCTCAGCATGTTCAACTTGCGGTTTTTTTAGGTACACTGCTTTCTTGATTTTTAACCGTGTTTATAGAATGAAATGTTGTTGCCAGTTTACTCGGTGCTCCAGATTAAACATTCTATCTGTTCAAAATATTTTTATGACATGTGTGCAAAACTTCTGGTTTATTTCTTGAAAAGATTGTGCAGAGAGACTGTGGGAGGGATGTCTTTGCTAAATGACAGGATGAATGTTATATTGTTTTTATAATAATCACAGAAGTGAAATAAAGATACTGAATGTAACAAATTGTAACATGATCTTACTGTTTAATCTGTCCAGTTTTTTTGCCTGCAGCATGAAGTACAGAGCATCTCAGAAGAGGCTATTGTGATAACTCTGCAAGGAGTTTGTGTTGTTTGTTTTTCCAGTGACACAGAAATAACTCTAGCATTTGTTGGAGATTGCTGGGGCCTGTGGCTAAACAGATGTTTTTCCAACAGACCTAGGAGTTTGGAGGGGTTTTGTTATTTGAGGGTTTTTTTTAATTATTATTTTTTAAACTGAATGTTGCTATTTAGAAAATCTGTGGAAGTAACCATACCAATTTAAGAGTGCTTTGGTGCAATATCTTATTGCATAGTAACACTGCAGTAAATTGAAAAACTCTTCTATTCCAGTAGAGTTACTCCCAGGCTTCAGGGATTCTGTCAGCATAGTTCAGCACTGAGCAGTCTGTTTGTGGCATCGTTGTTAAACATCCTAAGGAAGTAAATGTCAAGATTAAGGGAAGTGGGAGCAGAACGGAACAAACCCAATGAACAGAAGAGGCACCATACAAGCCTCAGCATGTTTAAACACACAATTTGCCCTTTTCTCCTTGTATTATATGTGTTGCTTTCAAGTCACTTAGAAAACTCGATCTGTTCATTCTGCTTCCAGAGACCATTGAGGTGAAAATTTCCTTATTCAGGGTGAAGAAGTCAATTCTAGGTGCTAGACTTTAGCTTTGGCAAGGAAAGCTCAATCTTGTTCCTTTTTTGCTCAAGCAAAGCCAAGAAAAAGAGACATGGAAAAAAAAAGGGAAAGCTCTTCCTGTCTTTGATGTGCCACTCATTAATTGCCAAACCACTGTTCCTCAACCCTCTCAAGGCTATGGCTGGTGCAGGCTTGTTAAGCCCACCCTTCTTGTTAAGCGGGCTCTGTAAGAGACTGGAAAAAAGGAATAATGAGGTGAGAAGAAAGTGTCAGGGCCCAGTGTATCAGAGCCTTTTACTTTGCTTCATGAGTTGAACAGAAATGCCACTGTCGAGCAGTTCTGAGAAAAATTAAGATTTTTAAGAAATCAGAAAGTTGAAATTACAGCAGCCTGCAGCCAGGATGCTTGTGGGTGCTGACATTTCTCTGGCTATTACTTTGTGATGCTTTCTGTGTTTCTGAAGGAGTAGCAAAAGCACCAGTGAGGCAGAGAGAAGCCAGGGAAAATACTAACAAAATAGGGCAGAAAAGCTACAGGCACAAGCAGATGTGCAAGTTCCTCATCCTGGGAGCTGAGTGAGCAGTCCCCTGCTGTGTGTCCCATGGCCCATCCATGGGGATGGGCCATGGGACTTCGAATATTCTTTGACTAAAAAAAATTTTTTTCCACATTTCCCATATTTCTCCCTCAGTGATATACCCCCTTCAATGCTACACCTCCTACGTGAGGAATTTAACTGTCAAAAGCCTTTTTCTTGTCACAAGAATTACTCACAACTTGGTGAAGCCTCATTGTCTGATCCCAGCTCTCCTGAGGTCATTCAAATCTGGCCCAAGTCCCAGGAGACCCATGGGAATCTGAGGTGCAGGAGGGGTGGTCAGTCACCAGCCCTGAGCAAAGCAGTGGGAATAACAGCAGTGATGTTTTCTAAATGCTGCAAGTTCACAGTGAGTGGGGTTTGTTTCTGCTTTAGTTCTTTTCTGTTAGTGGAAATGGTTTCTTCCTTACTGAGAGTAACGCACAAAAGCCCTTTTGGGGGTTTTTGGTTGGTTTCTTTGTTTGTTTGTTTAAAATGTTCATCTGTTTTTTTATTTTTTATGGGAAAGGGTGAGTTTTAACATTTCCCCTGTAATCTGGGATGCATGATGGACTTCTTCCTGATGTTTTTTTTTTTTATGGCAGCAGTCCTTGCAGGGGAGAAGAGCACTTTGGTAGTGACTTCTGAGTCCCACCTGTTTGGTTCTCAGGAGCTTCCAAGCCAGAGCTTCCCTTGGGGCTGTGCCTTACGAGGTGCATTTCCAAGCTGGAGCAACACTTCCCAAGTGGGACATGTGCAGGGGCCTTGAGGAAAAGCAGGGCCAAGGGCATGTCCTGGTGAGATCCTGGCTGAAATGGTGGTTTGGCTCTGGGCACTCAGCTGGCCAGTGCATCGCTGCCTTCTGCATTCAGGGCTCTGCAGAAGGCCCTCAGCAGCTCTGTAAACCAGCAGGGCTGCACAAACACAACACCTGACCCCAGAAATCTGGTTTTCCTCCTGCCAGAGGAAACTGTGAATTGGCTGAGTGTTCAGTTCAAGAGGTGTAATGGTATAAACTACCTGCACTGTAAAGTTTTACGAGGTGACAAAGTTTTGTAGTCTGGCAATAGTGCAGTTGAGCTGGAGGCAGTAGGGTGCCCTGCTCGGAAAGGGAGGGGATCAAGAAGGTGAGGAGGGCTTCCTAGCAGGCTGCAGCCTCTCTGGGCAGCCTGGAGGATGCCTTGAAGGGTGCAAGGCTGCTCTTCCTTCAGTCTGGGACATGCATGGCCCAGGCACTTAGTGCTGTGCGAAGAATGGGGCAGAACAAGCTCCAGCTCTCTCATCACCCCTTCTTCCCCCTTTGGGCACATACTTATATACACTTGGGCTATGAAATGGGGAGCTAAATACCAAGGTATGACAGAGGTGTCGCTTACTTAGAAGGCAAAATGCCATTTACAGGCCTTACAGATTTTTTGTCGATAGTTTTCACTTTGCAGCAACCCTTCTGCCTCCCCCTCTCCACTAGGATTAGATGAGTCTTATTTCCAAAAGCTAAGAAAATAAGTGCTCATAAAGGAAACTGCCAGTGGTGCAGCCTCCTCTCCCAGCACTTGCTGAGCTTTTAAGTTCAGTTCTGATGCAAGTTTGTGAATTTTATAGGCATTTGTAACTCATTTATCTGCCACATTGCTGCGAGATCCGTGAGCGGATATTGCCTTTCCTTGCACCTCACAGCAGGAGGCGGCGGGGTCCTGCTCTTGGCAGCACGTGGTTGCTCCTGCTTGGTATTCACGGGCACATTCCTCTGGCTGATGATATATTATTACTGGGCTGGAAGAAAAATAATGCAACCAAGCTCTTATTATTTTCTCCTTTTATCTGTTTAGTCATATTAATGTGGGATCACCGTTACATAAATGAGCAGGAGATGCAGTCAAGGACATGTTCATTTTTAAAGTCCTCCAATGCTCTTGTACTTCAGTCATTCATCTTCTGTCTTTAATTACAGCAAGTGATCTCAGAGGCACTTAAAAGATTAAATTACTCAATTATTTGAAAAACCCAAATGCAATAACTGTATCTTTTTGCTGATAAATACCAGCCATTGCTGGAAAAGGTTGCCCAAGGCAAAACATATTGGGAGGCCAAGGAGGCCATATTGTATTTTGCCTTAACCCTGTGATACCCTTTTAATTTTCATCATTTACAACCTTTATTTGTATTTGTATTGATAATAACCACAAACTTTTCCATTGGTGGTTTGAGCAGTGCGATGAACCCACTGCCCAACACTTTACAAGTGTCCTGATACCTCCTTGGCTGTGGAGAGAAGGACATGAGGACAATCATAGGTTAAAAAGGCAGGGCATCAGCATGGCCAGGCAGTGAGCCCCATCCAAGGCAATGCTTGTGGGTGGGGTGTGGTTCAGTGTTTGGGAAGGGGTTGTAATTAAAACACATCCCCAAGGTGGTGGCTCTCTCCATATGAGGTGGATGGGCTCCCTGTTTCCAAAGGTGAGCATTCATGCTCTGCTAGTTGGCAGGCTGGCTTGGGCACCCCAGCCTTATAGGAAGCAGGAAAGAGGGACAAAAACTGGCTCTGAGATGGTGTTCTGGGTGTCCCATGGCCACAGAGGGAGCTGTTGATGTGCCCTGTATGTCGGCATTGCTGCCAATACTGCATCAATGCATCTGCAGCAGCAGAGTTTGTCCTTCCTGACCAGCAGCCCCATTGCTCACTTGGGATCCAGAAGTACAGCCACTGAACAATGGGAAGTTTTTCCTAAACAATTATTTTTTGCCTCTTTTGCAAAGCAACAGATGGGGTTGAGCCCATTTCTGGGAGCCTGGTTAAGGCACTTGTGTGATCCCTTCTCCCTAGGCCAGGAGAAAAGGAACATGACTCTTCAGGGAAAGAGAAATCCAGGGTAAGAGTTAAAATCCTGTGCTTTCTCTTCATAGGTGCAATTCTGAGTTCCTGTCCTGCTAGGCACCAGACAACACTGGTCAAAATACCAGAGCAGCCATGAACACAGAGTGCTCTACGCTTTGGCCATGGTGGGCTCTTTTCTCATGCTGGTTGGCCAACAGTGAGGCACAGGCGTGGGGTTTTGGTGTTGATAAAAACTTCCTGCTTTGGACTACCTCTAAAATGAGAGTCTGGGGGCAAAAGAAGGGCTCTGTTTGTTGTCAAGCCAGACCAGCTGTGGTGTTTCATGTCCTACTGCCATGAAGAGCAAGCCTGGCTGGTGTTAGCAGGGAGCAGTGGGGTGGCCACGTGGGCTGGCAGACCCTGGGTGGGTCTGGGGGTCAGGCTGCCCTCAGCCAGCATCTGTGGGGCACTGCTGGCCCACAGATGCTGCTGCTGAGAGGGTTACTGTCCTCTAATCCACCACCTGTGGTTCCCACATTTATTTAATTAAAAATAAAAGAAAAAAAAAAGAGTAAGTAATTTGATACACATCCTCTCAAGGAACAGCAGTCATTCCAGCAAGGAGCAGGCCAGTGGTCTGGGGAAGGACAGATGGCCCTGCAGCTAATTTGCTCCCATAAATCGCAAGCTGTTGCAAATCCTCCCTGCAGTAAATGCTGGCTCTGTGTTTGTGGCCATGTGTCTATCTTGGAGCTGCTCTGAGCAGGAGATAGAGCAGAATCTGTAGTTTTAGGCTTCCCTTGTGACTTTTACAGAATTTAGCATTTTGGTTAAGAAATAAGCTGTAATCCTGTAGCTGGCTGCCAGCAGAGCTCCATGCAACTGCTCTTGCAGCAGAACCAGGTATTTTCTTGTTGAAGCTCCAGCACAGCCAGGAGCTCATCCTGTCCTCTTGCAAACTGCTGCTAAGGACGTACACACTGCAGCTCAAGTCTCTGCAGTTCACTGCCTTTAGCCTCTCCATCTTGCAGGATTCTCATCTCTGGGAGAGAATCAAAAGCCCCAACTTGTCTTTGCAATGGGACAGAGGCTTGTGATTATTTTAGTGCTCTGGCCTTCCTAATGAGAAACAGAGAGACTCCTTACCCTGGTGTTTTGTCCCTATTGTGGGACATGGGACATTCTGTACTCAAGCCCTGGCAGGACTGACTCCCTGTTGCACCTGGAGCTGGCACCCCCTGGCCATAGTCACCCTGCCCTAAAGGGTGTGTCCCCCTGTGCATCCTGGGCTGGGTTAAAAGGCAGACATGCAAGGACTGAGTGATACAGAGGGCATGCTGGGCTCAAGGACTGGGCTTGGGCAGTGGAAAAGAGCAGTGGGAAGGAAATAATTACCTGTGAGAGGACAGTACTAAGGTATTGGGATAGAGATCCTTTTTTCGGAGTCCAAGGCATGGAAGCAGATGAGTGTCCAGGTTACTTTTTGTGCAAGAGATGCTGACCTCTGTCAGAGGCATAGAGGCTTTGGTGTCTGGGACCTGCTGTGGGGTTAGGGAGGGTATCTCAAGTGTGTGAGACCTCCCCAACATCAGCCCATGTAGGACAGGCAAATAGATTTCTGCAGTGTTGACATTTTCTCTCATTTACTCATTAACCCAGACCCACTGCTCTGGCCTGTGTTTGCCCTTGAGTTCCACACGTCCTTGTGTTTGCTGAGCAGAGTCTTGCACAATGGAGCAGGGCAGCCTGCAGTTGCACAGTGGGTTCTGCTCTGCATCCATTACTGCTCTGGGGAACTTAGCTTTCTACATTGTATTGCTGAGTGGCCCAGGATATTGAGGTCAAAACATAAAATCTACATTTTAGGAAAATCCAAACACTTACCTTGTTGGGAATCTGTGGCTCTAAGCTTTGTATCCCTGGTCCTGTCCACCCTGATGTGTAACTGCAATGTAACAATAGTCTGCCTGATCTAGCACCCATCCAGATGAAGCCCAGGTGCAGCTGTGGCTGACACACATCTGGCAAGGAGACCATGACATGATCATGCTGAATTCCCATGGGACTGTGAGTGGGTCATGCTGCTTTCTGTCTGGCAAGGTCTGTGTTCACTCCCCAGCATTTTCACATCATGACTGAGCTGGAGCAGCAGGATGTGTTTTCATCCTGTTCTATCAGATTGGCAGGCTCCAGCAGTCTTCTGGATATTTATTCCAATATTTTCACTTCACAGTCACCTCAGGGTGCTCAGCCTGTGCTCTCATCTAACAGCTACCAGCCACTTCAGAGATCAGCACCTCTAAGGCCTGCCAAAATCCTCTGAGGGTGACACTGACTCTGCAGAGTAAATGCATCAAGCAGAGGAATTGCCCTGCTGGTGCCTCCTGCAGGTGTTGTAGAGAGGACGGACACCTAAGACTTCAGCACTACAAAGTCTGTGCATACCAGGAGCTGAAATGTCAGTGCTGCTAAGGTTAAGACAACCTCATTGCCCTGACATTGCTGCAGTGGGTGGGAGGGAGAAATGGGAATGAGAGTAGAGAGTAGCATGACATAGAGCGTTTTTTTCCCAGAAAGGATGGACTTACACAGCTGACCATCTCTGCCATGGAGACACTTGGAAAAAAACCGCTTTCTTTCAATCCAAATTTTGATACAGAGCTTTCTCTGAATGATGGGACATAAAGGCTTATCCCCTCCTAGATGGTCTCTCACAGTTGACTCTGCTCAGCACCATTTTCTGAGACTCTGCTTCTTTTCATAAGTCAAGAGAGTGTTGGAGTGATACAGGGACATGACCTGCTTACAGCTGCAATAGAGTCAGTTTTCTTTTTGCAGCGCTGTGCTTTGGATTCAGTATGGGAATAATGTTGGTAACACAGTGATGTTTTGGTTATTGTGAAGTAGTTCTCACCCTAAGTCAAGGACTTTTCAGTTTCCTGTGCTCTGTCAGTGAGGAGCTGCACAAGAAGCTGGGAGGGAGCATGGCCAGAACAGCTGAGCAGAACTGGCCAAAGGGATATTCCATACCATAGAACATCATGACCAGCGTATAAACTGAGGGAGTTGGCTGTGGGGGGACAATTGCTGTTCAGGGATGGGCTGGGCATTGGTCAGTGGGTGGTGAGCAACTGTATCATTCGAGTTTCTTGGATTTTATTCCTCTCTTTTTTATCTCCTTCTTGTTGTTGTTAATAATAGCAATAATAACAATTATAACAATAACTACACCCATCCAAAGGAACATTTAATCCATCTGTAAAATGTGTATGACAAACCATAGAAGTCACTATCATGCCACTCCACCTGTTACTCTTTTGCAGTGGATTGATGGATTTGAGATGGCTGATGTCTGACAACGTGAACCCAGCACTCACCCAGCTCCAGTCACTCCTGTGAACCTAGACCTTAATTATTGACAAGAACACGGATGCAGAAACATGGCTGAATTTGGAAAGCATAATCTTTGCTATGAAGCTCGTGTATACATAAGGATACTACAGCCTAAGTATAATGGACAACAATTTCATTTTGAGCCTGCAGTCATTACCAAAGTCCCACACCAGAACAGTTTAGTGTATAGCAGGTTGCAATAAAGAAATCAAAGGCTTAAATTCAGCATTTCTTGAGCCAGTGGATGAAAAAAGAGCACAAAGAAACACTATTCTTTAGTGTATGCAAATTTATTCAACTCTGAAATTATTTATTTACAACTAATGACTGATACCAACTGATGAGGTAAAAATATGAGGTATTGATATGAGCATAACATTTAAAAATGCAATTATCATAATGTATCAATGTAACAATACAAAATACTGTGGTAGCTGAATGGTAGACATGGCATAATGTGCATTTTGAAGAAATCTTATTTCAACAATACATGGCTTGGAGATGCCAGAAGCTCATGACACAGCTTCTGCAAGGGCAAGAAAACAACCCTTGCTAAGGGTGGCAGATGGCACAGGGCCTCTTCCAGCTGAGCAACGACTTGTGAGACAGGATAAAACCACTGTCCAGGTTTTCCCTTTTTTTCCTTAGGACATTATTTATTGCCAGACACTGCCATTCCCAGGGCTAGAAATTCTGTGCCTGTTAATGCTGAGGCACCGCTATATTTATTTATGTAAACTAATGTAGCAGAAGTACTCTAATTGCTCATGTTTTGGAAAACAGCCGGCATGAAATCTGCTGCCATGGCCACAGGCCTTTGGGAGGAGGTGCTGCTTTCTGGAATGGCATTCCCAGCTGGGGAGGCACTCTTTGCTCCTGGGAAGGCTGAGCCTGGGCAGTGGGGGTGCCCTGCAGCCAGTGGGTGACTGCCAGACCCCACTACGGCCACGTAACAGCCCCGTGAGTGCTCCCCTGTCTGCAGGACTTAAAGCTCGTGATAGTTGCACATTGCAACTCTTGTTGGCCATAAACTCGAGGCAGGAGCTCCCAGGCAGCCAACATCCCTGATCCTAGGACTTGCACAATAACACATGAGTGACACAGCTATGGGTGAGGATGACAGTGACTTTTTTGGAGTCCTGCTCCTTCACAAGGACATGCTGGAGCACTGTGGGTCACCTTGGGTCACCCCATCCACCCTGAGCTCCCACAGGTGTGCTGCCTCAGCTCACAGCGCTGTCCCCTGCCAGCACAGCCCCCATGTGTGTGCAGGATGGCACGTGGGGTCATGCTCTAGCAGCTGTCACCAAACACAGTCCACTGCACAGCTCCCACACCTGGGGAATGTTCAGATCTCTGGCTTTGAAGGGACTTCCTCATTCACTGAATCGGGGCACAAAGCTGTGGCTTCACCTAGGAAATGCATCCTGCTTAATCAATCTCATACTAATCTTTCTGGATTTTCCTGGAAGGACTGAGCTGAAACACTGGCTGTGAGTGACTCTGCTGGTTTATGCAGCAATAAATAAAGTCTAAGTGAACAAATGTGATTAATGAAGAGTATTAACAGGCTTGTACATTCTTACTGAGTCATAGATGTAATAACATTTTGGTCGTAGGTTAGTTAAAAACAAAATGGAACCCTGCCTCAAAGGCAATGTCGACAAATTATTATTATTACTTTTAAAGCATTCTTCCATTAGCAAAATAATAGGTCCCTGAAAATGAAATTATATAATAGGCTTAAATGGCTCCTACTCCTCATAGTCCTAATCCTGCTCCCACCAATGCCTACAGAGGTGGGATCGTGCAGAACAGTGCAATATAAGATGAAAATTCTTGCTGTTACTATAAAAGCAATCTTTCCAAGAATAGTATTTATTTAGTCCTTTAAATCTCCAAGATGTGTTTGAAATCTTAAAAAAGCATAGTTATTTGTTTAGTAAGAATATTAAAAGGCATGGTGTTCATCTGCATGTCTTTGTGTCCACTGGATGTGGAAAACCTGCTTTGGATTAGCCATCTCTATGGGAGAAGGAAAGAACACAGAAACACTCAGAACCTAGACAAAATGCTTACAAAAAAAAAATTCATTTACAGCTTAATAAGTTACCAGTCTGATTTCAGCCATCTCAGGACACACAGCATTACCTTGTGCTGTCCGAGGATGAGCAGTTACCTGGAACACTGCACACAGTGAGGTCTCTACTGACAGACACCAGTCATTTAAGGCAACAGGTAAGTTTTCAACACCTTCTGCTAAAGGTCCCAATTCTGCAGCTGAACAAAAATGGCCTCTACAATGTCTGTCTCAGATGCATCTCCATGTATTTTATTTGGTGAGACTGATTCCCTCTTCATTATTTTTAAATGCACTGTAACCTCCTTTTTCCTTAGTCCCTGTAATTCTTCCTACTTCTATTTCTAGGTACCTTCTCATAGCACACACAAACACAAAACATATTTGGGAACAGACGTTTGTTATCACACGAATTAGGCCTGGTAGCTCTGTGATAACAGCAAACACAGCTTATGTAGCAGTGACACACTAAGAAACAAGTGACAGGTCCACTTAAGGTAGGTCCAACTGATACAAGTGATTTGCACTGAGTTATATACAAAATAATTAATTTATACATATACATATATATAGATAGAATATAGATAAATATATACATACTGTACATTATTTATTTACAATTAAAATATGCTTCTTAGAAGCCTTTAAATACCAAAGTTATGTAACATATAAGTAATGGCAATAATCTGTTTTTAAAGTAATAAAAGCTCTCTGAAGAAATGTTTAGTTCAATAATCAAAATTAATACAGAGTGGATGTGGGGGAGGGGGGAAGGTGAAGTCTCCAGAATAAAAGAACTTTCCTATAAAATTCCTTTTTCATCTTTGTATAGACCCAGGTCTGGTCAGATTTCTGCAGCTTAAATCAGACCTTTGCTTTCAGTATTCCTGTTCCTTGCCAGACCCTGATTTATGCTCACATGCTCCCAGGAACACTTCCTCAGATTTTTGTTTCTGGTCCCTCAGCAATAAGAGGTTGAAATGAGTTTCTGATCCTGGCAACTTCTGCTGCACACAGATGTCCAAAGCCTTTGTTGTACCACTCTGGGGAATGTCCTCTGAAGAAATGAAAAGAGAATTATTGAGAAACTCAAATACTCAAGAAACATGCCCCACAGAAACGTGCTTGCCATGCTTCCTGCTCCACACCGCCCACGCTGGTGGTGGCCATTCAAATGCTTGTCTTTTTAAGTGTACTCTGAAGTTCTCCCTTGCAGTAATCAAATGAGCAGATTCTGTTTCTAAGATCCCATTCTAACAGTGGTAGGCACTGAGTGGAGAGAAGACTGCAGGAAAACTCTGAAGCAGCAAAGCTACCCTAACCGTGCCCTCTGCTCCCAGCATCTGAGCTTGAGGGTTCTGTCCTGCTGAGTGGACACAGCTTTGTGCAGCTGGCATACTTACTTCAGGTCAATCCTGCAGATGTGGGTCAGCCTGGCTTTCCCTGAGCCGCAGGGCTCTATCAAGTACTGGGAGTCCATGACGATGGCTCGCACAGCTCCCATCAGAGGAGCCTCTTCGTGCTCCACAGAGATGGCAACCAGCATGCACATCCCCTTGGGCAAATCCGTCCTCCACGTCCTGCAGGAATGGATGCGAGACGGAATCACGTTAGCAATGAAACTTTCGGGCACACGGGTAAGAGCCAGAATTGAAGTTACAGTCTTCTTGTCTGCCCATCCTTGTTGCCTGCAATGCCAGTGGACTGTCCTAGGAGTCCTTGGGAGAGTTTCATGGCCATGTGGAATGGCCACCCATCTGTGTGACTCCAGATGGAGAAATTTTGCTTCTCCACAGGAATGTTTTGTAACCATCAGTATTCTAGGGCATGATAGAGCCTTTTCCAGTCACACAAAAGTTTTGGAAAGGAGAAAGACCGAGGATAAGCCATTCGGCAAAAGCTGAAACTGTGTGCTGCACCCTTGCAGGCTTACAGAACAAGAAATGCAGTTTAGTACAGCAGAAATCCTCACTAATACCCAGAATATGTTTCAAAGGTGTCTGAATTAAAAACAAATAGTCCTTCCATTTCTTTCCTCTCCCAGGTTTCTATCCTCTTTTACATGCTGGACAAGTTTGCCACCAAGTTCAAGATTCCTAGACTTTAGTACTTAACATTTTTTTGTTGTTCTGCAAGCATTCTCTACATACCCTTGTGTCTCACATCTTTCACATCTGCACTGAATCGCAGAGGATAGGTCTGTGCTCTTTCCTGTGCTGTGGGAAGAAATGAGAAATTCCGACTGTGCTGTGCACCATGCATCATCTTGCTGTGGATTGTCTGAGACAGGGGTTATGCTGCCTTGGGAAGTATCATATTTTAGCAGGTAAGCTGCTTTCAAGGACTGTTGAAGTTTGGACTTCAGCAGATAATTTTAACATTCTGCATTTTTCTTAAATGAAACTGAGCTGTCATTCAAGACACTGCAGGAAGATACTGACCAGAAGGTTTTACATGTGCCTGGGCATTAACAAAACTGATGAGCTGTTTTGGCAGATGAAACATATGGGAGAAGGAAATCACAGCTGAGATCCAGTATGAGAAATGCTGATCCACCTCATGCAAGTGCCTGCAAAGTGTTTAGATGTGCCCACATCATTTTGGTAACTACCTAGCACTCCCTGGGCTATTTGGGAAGTGGAAAATTCTCTATCCCAGAGATTTCAGAAGACTTTGGTTTCCTGTTCCCAGGCATATGGATTTAGGCCAGTTTCAGTAGTTCTTTAAATACCTTAAAGTAGTAAAATCAGGCATGGCACCTAACTCACCAAAATTCTGTCTTACTTAATGAACATGAAACACTTGTGGATTCTTTAATAAAAGAATCCACATGGCAGGGCAGCTGAGAGCTGTGTCATATCCCAGGCATATGAAACATTTCTCCTCTCCTCTTACCATCGGAGTCTTCTCCAGGGAGCCTAATCCCCTTGTTATGACTGTCACATTGAAAAAAAAGGGAACAACTAAGTTGATCCTTTCACAGCCCAAAGTTTGACTGAGAAGGAGAAAATTGCCATCTGTTAAAATATATTTATTCATGTCCCCAGAGGTGTATTATAATTTCACTGTTCACTTCCCACCAATCATAAGGTATCAAGTTGACTGCAGTATTGCTGGGTAACCTTGCTCTAGACTTAATGATATCAATCAAAAGAGATAAACAACAGAATCTGACAGATCTGCCTGATGGCTGTTTTCAGCCCTTAAGAACCCACCAGGATTCATTTTTATGATATGTATTTCAGTCCTCGGGGGTCATTCTGCCTGGGTCAGTGAAAAGAATGAGAACTCGATAGCAGGATTTTCCTTTAACTGATGTGAGTGCACAGCAGGTCTTTAAAGAACATAAACCACCACGAAACCTAATAGTGAACTAAGTGGCAAATGAGAGGACCAAATTACGGTCATCAAAACCTCCCCGCCGCTGGCAGACCATCTTCTCGGTGCCATGCAGAGGGCCAAATTTATCACTGGCTCAAGATAATGACATTATAGAAGAAGATTATTTATAAAATAATGATAGATATATAATTATATAAAAGATATAATAGATATTTGATTATAAAGTAGTTAATTTAGCCCAGTATTCTGTGGTAAGGCAAAGGAAATAGAGTAATGGGAGAACTGGTTACAGAAAGCATTTTTTAAATTTTCCCCTAAGAGATCCAATAATTCTTCCTTTACACCAACAATATCTGCATGTTGTCATCCTTTAAGAGACTACTAAAGTTCATAAAAGGGACGTACTTTCGTAATTATATTTTATTTGGCTCATCTTTTTCCTTCAATCTTCATTCCCTTTAATACAATTCTGACTCCCTGTACTCCTTCCTTTGTCAAAACTGCTTTGAATTTCTCTGGCACATCATTTCAATCAAAGAAAGCAGGGACCAAAAGCAGGAATGCACAAAATCATCCTACAATAAATAACTGTAGGACTGACCCTGTAAGTGAAATATGTCAGCAGCTCCACAATAGCTCCTAGCAAACAAAGGACCAGATTTCAAAGACAGAAGAGGGTTTTTTTTTTTGACTGTTCTGTACAGGCAGATAGGCAATGGCAGAACTGGGATTGAATGTAGAATATTGATACACAGCTATACATTTATTTGAGAGAAGTCATCTCCTGGAAGAGAGAATACAAATCTACTGCCTCTTTCTGTTCATTTCCACACTAGGATTTTTATGGATCAGCATTTCTTCATTTACGAAGACTCCAACTGAAAATTTAAGATAATAACTTATACAGACACTGTATAACAGCCTTAGCTTAAAAGCACCACTATCTTCTCTTCTCAACATTTGGCTCTTACACATCAAACATTCCCCAGAGAACAGCAAAAGCAGCGTAAAAAACAATTGGGTTCTATTTGCACTGTTTTGACAACAAACAAAGCTAAGAGAGAAGAGCAGCTATTATCAGACATCTGTTCTGAGGAAGAAATTATATTTATGGCCTCAGGAGTATGTGCTGCTCAAATTACATCAGAGAAAAGGTCAGCATGCTGTAGGTGTATGACTAATTCAGTTTGAGAGATCAACATTGCTGCCCAGAAGTAGAGTTCCTGGAGAGCAATTACACAGATGTGAAGGCTGAGATAAGTCCAGATCTTCTTTATGCACTGCAGGAGGCAAAGGTACCAGAGAACTGCCCTCAGCTTACCTGAGAACAACAAAGTCTCGGACGGGGTGAGGAGCCATGGTGTTCAAAACATACTGGTAAACTTCTGTCTGCTTGTCCAGGCTCTCCACCACCTTCCACTGCAAGAAGTCCTCGTCCCAGAGGTGACGTTCTCTCAGCACTCGGTTCAGGACAACTGATGGGGGGGCTTCAACTTCAACTGAGGCTTTCCAAAGCCTTAGTGGGTTCCCATCCCCAACCTGGAGGGACCAAGAAGACAAACCCCGATAATTTACATGCCTATGTTCAGCAGATGATAACTGAGGACAAAATCTCAATGTACTTAAGAGGATTCACATTTCCTTGCTAATCATTACTATTGTTGCTATTGCTGCTGCTCTACTAGTCCTGGATGGAAATCTGAAGTGATTCATTACTCTGCTCTCAATCTCTGGACTAGTTCCCATAGTGTCAGTGAGGTTCTGCATTACTTCTGGGTGACAGACACTTTTCCAAGTCCAAACATCCTAAGTGTAATGATGAATATGTGTCTGCAGAAGTAAAAAGAGATGAGAGACTGAAACCCTGGGCGGAAATAAAGCAACTGCCTTAGGCAATCTTATACACTACCGGGGACTGAGGGTCCATTAACTGTCCTGGTTAATTCTGGGGGAGCAGAACATACATTGATTCACTTATGTGTCAGGTGCACAGATGTTTGCTCCTCAAAATAGCTGCAAGGGAGGTGTTGGGAAAACACCTTTCAAAGAGCACACACTATTTGCTAACTCCTCCTTGCTCACACATCCTGTTTCTTGAAACACCTCCACAGCTTACAGTAAGGGGAGCAGAAAGTGCTGGGCTATGCACAAGGTGAATATCCTAGATTGCACACATCCAGCTTTTCTGCAAGGTTTTAGGGGTCCTATTTCAGGCAGTAACCATGTTAACTGTAATCACTGGATCTTGCAAGCCCTGCTTTTCTAATCCTTCTCTACCCTACCGTTCTCATATACCAATGTGACTACTTTGGAAACCTCTAGTACCTCCCATAGACCCAGGATTGTTTCCCCAGAAACCCACCTTCCTCACCTCCCACCTTAAATTATTTAATGTTGCTGTAATTCTTTCTCCCCAAAGCTTTCAGTTCCCCATTTCCCCTGCCCTGGAGCCCCAGACTCCCAATCCCCTCTGTAGTCTCACAGGTCCTTGACCACCAGCCATAAAGGCTTCTATTCCCTCTCTCCCATCTCCCACATCCTGCTCCCACCTGAGCCGTGTTACTCTCTCCCCAGCCTCTCACAGTCCCTCCCTGGAGAGGTCAGTCACAGAAGCTGGCTACAAACCACAGTAACTGCAATTTCTTTGCCCAGACAGAGGGGTTGCACTTTCCCAAGCTGGGGTAATGCTGCTTCCTGCCCCCTCACCATCCAGATCTCACATTCCTCCCACTGCTCTTCTCCTGTCTAGTTAGTGTCACCCATCCCTAATTCATCCCTTCCTCTTGCTAGCTGCTACTGGTTTGGAGACCTCTGCTTTGCTGCTCAGTTTCCAGCAGCCCTGAGCTCCACTCTCTGCAGGGACCCTGCAGCACCCTCTGTCTCACTGCAGTGGTCTGGCTTTCTCTGAAGAAGTGATGGAGCCTAAAATAAATTCAGAAATTTCAATAAAAACTGCAGGATCAAAAATCCACATGAAAAAAGAACAGAAGGATCAGGGATAAAACTGGCCTGCTTAAAAAAGCATAGGAGAGCCTGAAGAAGTTTTGTAATTACCTGTGTTCTAGCTGTGTTCTCCAAACTGCTAGCAAACATCAAGAACTGGTCAGAAACTTTTCACGTCCCCCAGTCAAAGAGCTTGCCCAAGTAACATTCTCTGTTGTTTAACATCTCAGCTCACTGTCTGATTGTGTTGTTTGCTGTGTCACTTACTCGATCTATTTTGGAGACCCCACCTTGCTTTCTGTGCCTTTTTCTGGCATCTCATACTTGAATCACTATTACATTTTAACTGCTTTTAGTAATCTTAATAATAATAATAATAATAATAATAATAATAATAATAATAATAATAATAGTAAGTGTCTTGCCAGAAAGAAGGGTGTGAGTTTTGCCATTCAACATGCCAGGTTGCCCCATAGCTGAGCTATATTTGGCTTTCTTTACTTTTCTTTCACGTCTCCCCAAATTACCTTTTTGTAGGCGAGTTCCGCGTTCTCTACACTGGAACATGTGACCCATCCTTTGAATTTCTCTTTTGCTTCTTTCTGGAGATTCTGCATGAGAGTTTCTAGGTACATCTGATAGTTCCCTCCTTCCTCATCCACTTGTTTCCCAAGCTCGTCCAGGGTAGGAGAATGCACTTCTGCATCAACATAGGAATTTCGGGACTGGGTGATCATCTCATGTGGGACCTGTGCCACAGGAGGGAGGGAAAATCTCAGAGAAAATCACAGAGAAAATCTCCTGCTGAGAACTTTTCCTTAAGACAATGCGTTTCTAGGCTGATGGACCATTCAGCATCCAACTGCATGAACCCAGGATCTGTAAAATGCACACCAGTTTCTGCCTTTATGCAAGGTGAAACATCAAAGTAGTCTAGTGAAACAGCCCATGGCTCAGAACAGCACTACTCATGCAGAACTGTGTTAGGCTGATCAACTGGATGTCAATACCCCACTGTCACTCCTTTAGCCCTCAGAAATATTGCCTTGTGTTTCTGGGGAAAGAAGATATGAGCATTTGCTCTCCTCCAGCTGCAGTGTAAGTGGCTGCAGGAATGACTGCAGGTCTCTATGTGATTTTTACTTTATTGCACGACACAGAGAAATAAAGTGTATAGGCAATTATTTTTAAGATGAATAAGTTTTAATTGAGGCCTTAAAAGCATTGTAATAAAATTTTACACTAGCAGATTTTGATTTGAATTAGTCTAAAATTTCCTAATCCAGTGGTTTGGGTTTAAAACTGTCACAGAATAATTACCCTGCATCTTTTGAATACTAAAAGGGAACCGCCATAAAGAAATGAGATAAATAAACTTTGGATGAAGCAAGTTTACAAATAAGTGAGGCACCAATCTCTGAGCTAACACAAGACAGAAAATATAAGCATAAACATAAATACTTCAAAGGGTGCTGCATTATGTGGCCATGAATAATGCTGTTTGAGTCTCTCACTCACCTCAAAAAGTTTGTTGCATTCCATTATCATGTGAGCAAGTCCCTGAGTAGCTGCCAGGTTTTCACTGAGGTCCTTCTGATCTGGCTTCCCTGTTGCATATTTTTTCTGTATTACTCTGTAATTGAATTCAGTATCTCAGGTAAAGAGCTGAATCTTTTTAATATGAAAGCAAAAACCAGCAGGATACTCCCAACATCACAGAGAAAAACCCCCTATCTTTAGTTTCTATTTATCAACAAGACTGCTCAAACTGCTGGGCCTGTTTTAAAGGGAAAATATTTACCTAAAATATTGCTCAGCCAAAGGTAAAAGCAGGAAAAGTTATGCATATCCTGCATGATGTGTTGTACATTTTGAAATGGATTTTTAACAGACATGATGTAAAATGGTTTACATTGTTACTTCTTAAAGCCCTTGTTCAGACATGGGTTATACATGTACTTGACCAAGAATCTCAGTGTATTCTGAACCAGATGGGAGGGAAAAAGTCAAGAGGGACCACTAATGTTTAGCTGGGCTATGCCCTGTTTAGTCTACACTCACCATGTTACAATTTTAATGTGGCCTGAAATAAACCCTGTTTCCTGAATGGCAGAATGTAGACAGTAAATTGAAAGTGAAAAAAACCACTCATTGAAAATCTACACATCAAAATCCTTTAAAACATGGGTAATCTTTGACTTCAACCAGGGCAAAATCAATCCCTTTTCCTTTACAGAAGTCAACATTACTCATCCAAAACTCACTAGTGCCCCATTGAAAATTCCAGATGGAAAGCAGGCACCACATGTTCACAACAGACAACCTGAAATGCCTGCTGGGCTTGTGAAAACAAGTGTGCTTCTGGCTCTGCAGCAGGGGTTTTCCCCTCTTACTGAAGCCATGCCCTGTTTAATGTGTGCTGGAAAGCAGATGGCTTGGAAAATTTTTCCTGCATACCACTGAAAGTATCACTGCATATTCAGGATGTGACTATTTATAATGCTGAGAAGAAACATACCTCGGAGAGCTTTCTTTCTTCACAATGTTGAGATGGAAGAGGGAAGGGGCCAGACAAACAGCGATGTTCATGGGAGTCATCTGATTTTCCTCCACGGAGGTGACGTCGCTGAGGAAGCAGAGCAGGGTCTGCAGAACCTCCCTGTTCTCGTCGGCCATGAGCATGATGGCCGCCTGCACCGCCTGCAGCCGCTGCTCCTTGGGGACATCTGGGAGGGAGCAAGTGACGTCCAGGGGGTCAGTTGTCAGATCAGGTAAGGAGCCGGAAAGATAAAGTTACCACAGACATTCACAGTCCCCTCAAGTGCTCAAACCCCGTGCAGAGGTGGTGCTTAGGGATGTGTTTCAGGGGTGGACCTGGCAGTGTTAGGTAATGCTTGACTCACAGAGGTCTTTCCTGATCTTAGCGATGGCTCTGGGAAGAGGCAGATGACAAGAGACCAAGGGGGAAAGATCAGCAGGACCTGATCTGCTCCTCCTTCTGTCCCTCCACAAAGCACAGTTTCCCTTGCCAGTGTTTGGCATTTCTCTGTTTTGCTCCCAAGAAAGACACTGGTCTTCATTTGAAGTGTATGAAGGGAGAATAGTACTCAGTACTCATAGCTTAAAATGGTATTTTTCAGGTTTTCTTTGTCCCCTGGCAAGACAGAAGTTTAAGTCTTAGGGAAGCTTTGGGAACACTTAGATTTGTGTCCCAAACCGTAGAAGAGTTTAGTGAAAGAAGTAGTGGAAATGCTTAAAGAGCACCTCAGACAGATTTATTTCTAAAACTACCGTAAGTTCTCTCAGTTTGGACCTCGAGTCCTCTGGGTATTACATACTCTGTATAATCGAGTGGAAGAAGAACAAAAGCAGATTTACAGTAGAGAGAACAGCCAGCTTTTAAGATTTGACTGCTAGCCTTGTACGAGCACTTTATTTTAAAAGCTTTCAGACATGAAAGACAAAATGAACACAGCTCAATACTTCTAAAGTTTCTGAAAGCAGCAAGGCCAGGTTTTTCTGAGAAGTCAGACCAGCCTTTGCAATGTGTCTTTTCTTCCCACAACACCTCCTGGTAATCCCTCCCTCTCCTTTACTGTTGCTCTGATGGGTCTGGTACATGAAGCAGGTCAGCCAGTGCTTCAAGTCACAGGTAAACATTAAGCAACTGGGAGTTTTAGGAAAATGGAGAAAGTTTCATCAATGGTATGCCATATAGACTACTACACTAATAATCTCATCCCAAATCCTATGTGTTACAGCAATTCAAGCCATTCTGGATATATGAAAAAGGTCTTGGATATATGAAAAATATCTTCAGCGAGTCCCAGAAAATCAGAACTCTCCTGCCAATACACTAGGAGAGGAAAAATCCTTCCTAACTTCACATTAACAATTTGTTAAACAGAACAAAGGGCAAGAAAAAGTCTCAGCTACAGATTAGTTCAATTGCAGATGTTACGAAATACAACTGGTATCCCAGAAATTTTCAACATTTTTCTTTCTGTGAAAGGAATTTTGTCAGTACTCTCTGAAACAGAAAAATATATTTCCATGTTGGTCACATGGAAAAAACCCCATGCTACTCATTCTTAATCCAAACACTATTTTCTGGTGTCTACAGAGCCCATTTTTTCTTGTTCCTACCTTGGTTTAAGAGACTCATCCTCAACTATTTCTGAAATCCTTTAACTCCTAGTGCATTTTAGCAATCTTAGCTCATCTTTTCCTCTTCTGACCAATGGAAAGAGAAGTTTTTCAGATTTCCCACTGCAGCACCATGCAGACATTACAGAGTCAGCACATGCCTTTTTTACATTTTTTGTTGGCTGGTATCAATGTTTCCCCATTCAGCCTCATGTCTTGGAAAAGGGGAGCTGATGCCACTGGGATCTGCCATCTCTCTCTTCCTGTAGCAAGGGGGTAATTGACTTGCAGTCTCTTCTGTGCAGAGAGACATCCCCAATTTTCATCAAGCAATAGTTTAGAGGTGATTTGTTTCCAAGGACATGCAGAACATGTCCTTGCAGTGGATAATCTCCTTGGCCACCTCCCCATGGAAATGACTGTGACTGCCATTTTATTAGCAGCCAGAATTCCTGTTGCTTTTCTGAACAAGCTTATTAATGTGTGTGCAGGCAGACAACTTGTGAGCAGGAAAGAAGAAGGGGAAATGATGGTCCAGGGCTGGGCACCAACTCTTGCAGTTAACTTGTGTCCCAAGACACCACGTACAGCCAAATCCACTGAATTTATTTGCAGTGCTGTCTCTCACATGCAGAATCCCAGCATTTTCTACCAGCTACAGACACTGTGGTGGTAAATTCATTAGTGACTGCACGCCACAGACAGATTTTTACAGTAAAGGGAAGCAACGGAAGTATCTGAGATTCTTAAGCACTGGGATTACACAGTGTTTTAAAATGGCTTTCTATTGTTTTGGCAGCTGAAATGTCTGCAAGTGAAAAGACTAGACACACTTCTCTTTAGTGCTTCCAATTATTTGGCTTAGGCTGGCTGCATCTGCCAGAGTGCTGGCTGGCTGTCCCTCATAATGGACACTGTCAGGGAAAAAAACTCTAATTCCTCTGGCTGTTCAGTGTTTTCCTCACTGTTTATTTCTCCCTCAGTCTGGAGAAGAGATACACAGTCATTTCCTGATTCACAGGGACTTTCATTATTCTGATGCATCTCAGATTTTTCTGAAGATTGCTTATGCTGGAAATAAAGAAGAAATCCCCTGGTTTCTTTCTTTCTCTATGAGTTCTTTACATAGAGCTTATGATCTGCATGAAGGCAGCTTGGTTTTGCACGTACATTTTATTGACTATAATGAAAAAAACAAATAATCAGAAGTCACAGCAAGGAAGGGGACTACAGAGGCATGTACTCTCATGGTCAAGTACCACTTCTCCACGCTCAGAAGAATCATTTATATTGAGATATAAATGTATGAAATGGGCCCAAAGTTTAAAGAAATCTGACAAAAATATGAGTCTTCATGCTCTTTGTGTCCAGCAGCCTGTTGTTCTGTCTTCTTTCTGATTGTGAGGCTGGTATGAAGATTGTCTTTCCAGTAAATTTGACACTGAAATGTTTAGGTGGTTCTAAAGACCTGTTAGTGAAAGATTTTGAGGGCAGAGGGGTTTTTTATATCTCAAAGGCTAGCAGAAAGAAACCTATCCAGTGTTAACACGCCAAAATTATTTACAGTATATTACTATATAACAATTTCTAATTGTTTATAATAAGAGAAATATTTAGAAATATCAACTTACATTGATAGATGTGCAGAAAAGTCTCTCCTAGTTTACTTGTGAGGAGAGGCTCTGGCAAGTCCCTGAAGAATTGCTTGACCATGTCAGCCACATCATATGCTGACTGGTCTTCATAGCTGACGTTTTCTGGGGAGCTCTCGTTCATCTGGCGCAGGGCCTGGATTCGGGACTTCACTCCAGATTTCCGAAACAGACCCACCTAAAAACACATCATATTGACTTGGGTAAAGGGGAAAGTGGCACTTGGAGAATATATATATAGTATATACATTTATATGTGGGACTTGGATCATGACCAAAGCTTGGGCTGCTTATTTCACTCTAGGCAAGAAGGAGGAAAATGTGCCAATGCAACTGATGGTCCTACAAGTCTTGCAGGCAAGCACAGGCTCCCACAGAAGGATTGCAGGGGTTAATAATGCTGCTGCTCTCTGCCCCATCCTAGAGAGATGGTTCAGAGTGCCTTGTGGTTTCTCTGCTGCCTGAGAAGTTTAAGCAAGATGCTGTGCTGCTATAAATCAGCCTGGCTTGCTTGGCTTGGGTGTCTGACTGTTGATTTACTCCAGCTGAGAATCTGGCCCCTTATGTTTATTTGGGTACATATTTTGAAGACTAACAGGAAAATATTATGCTTAGCTAAGTAGTAAATGCTGTGGCAAAAGATTAGTACAAGAAAATAAGTACAAAAATCACGATTAAATGTGTTTTTTCCCTTTCATGCTGTCTGCTTCCAAGAGTTCTCCCAAATCCCACTGAAAAGTCCAGTTTTAGAGTGGGGGCCACGGAGGGATTACTTGTGCAGTGTCACTAAGATACATTTTTATCCTGTTTGGTTTCTATTTTGAAAGGAAGTGGTAATTCTTCAAATGATGCCTTCAAGGCAGGGCTGCCCTTCCTTGTCCTTCTCCACCCGTGGAATTCCCCCTGGGGTGAATTCCTGGGCCTCAACCACATTATTTATTCCCAAGTGAGTTTACAGTGTTTCATTTGGGAAGTGTTAACACTGTTTTCCCTTCAGATTTGCAGGGAAAAAGGTGAAACATTGAGAGAGACCTATGGGAAAGGCACATTTCCAGTTGGGAATTATAGACCCTTTTTCCTCTCTGGTTGCTGATGACTCGTGCAGCCTCCTGCATGGCACAGTCCATCAACAAACAGTAAAGGCAAGGGAATAATGCCTTTGGCCTTCTTCCCCTTACTTCAAAGTAAGAAGCAGCACAGAGTTCACAGAGGACCCTCCTCTCTCCAGAACACCTCCCATGCTCACTTGGAGGGTATTTAGGACTTTGGTTAACTCGCGCATTCATGACACTAATTACATAGATCACAGCTCTGTGAGGGGCTCTATTTATTTAATTACTTATATGGAGAGGAACTGCTGCACCAGACTGGCTGTGAGGCAGCTCTTCTATGTCTTCTTATTGATGAATTTAGTGTCACTTGAGAGCTAAATTTGTGTACAGCAAGTAGAGAACTGGAGTGTGCCCTGTGTTCTGTATTTATGATCCCAAGTGAAGCTCTGCTCTTCTTCCTGACAAGAGCATACAAGAAAGAACATCCAGCTCTTTTCATCTGGTTTTCCCTTTCCCTTTCTCTTCTTCTTTTTAAATGCCTTTTCCTCTTAGAAATGTCTGCTGAAGATGAAGAAGACAGATTGCTAATTCTGTCCAAAAAATGAGGTTTTGGCTTGTGGTAGGTAAATGTCAGACCACAGGCTCAGTTCTCTCCTTTTGATGGAAAGTGTCCTTGCTGGTATAAACAACCATTACAAACTTATAGCTAAGTCTGATTTGAGAGGTCAGGTGCCAAATGTCACCCGTGCAATCTCCAGCTGCACATCATTCTACTGCTCTTGATCTCTGTCTAAAGACATTTATCCAAACTCCTATTTCCTTTTTTTTTATTAATGGAAAAAATTAATAATTAATCAAAAGAGTTCTTCACTCAAGAGAAAAATATGTTTTAGGCTTTGATTTGCATTATTACAGACTTGTTTTGTAAATAAAAAGGGACTAAAAATCCAGAGGTTATTCTGCCCCAATCTCTTTACTATCCTCATGCTGTGTGGATCATCTTCCCTACAAGCAGCCATATGATGCATGACAGAAATAAAGATGCAGTTGGAAAAGGCAAAGCAGTTTCTCTTTCACAAAGTGAAACTGAATTACATATCCTACAAGTAACTGTGGGGCTCTTCATGCCAGTTTAAGGATTTCAGTGGCAGGAGCCAGACCTTGCAATGGTTTAGAGCAACAGCAACTTTACCAAGTGTGTGCAGTAGAAGCTCTGACACCTGTTCTGAACTCTAGCCCACCTTCTGCAGTGCACAGGAGAGACACATAAGCAGTATGCTGAGGTTACCCAGGTCTCTGTCCAGGCATTAGCAGATTTTGAATTAAATGGGAACAAAGGGAGTAACTGTAAAGCAGAGGAGCTCAACTGCCTGCAATGTTTTTGCCTCAAAAGGTTTTTGGTGAAAAGATATTTTAAAGGACACCTATTTGTAGTTCTCCTCCTTCTTTTTTTTTAATCAGTATTTTCCCAATTTTACTCTAAAAAGAAACCACAGCTGAACTGACATTCACAAAGCTCTGATGCTTCCCAGCCCATAAACACAAATGGAGCAGACAGCTGTCTGAGGCTTCCAACACCTTTTAATTGCCTCAAGCCTCTCAAGAGCTTTTTCTTTCTCCTTTGTACTCCCTTTTACATTTTCCCCACTTAATCCTCTCTCTTCTCTTTCTTCCTCTGGCTCTGCTTCTTAGCTGACAAGCCCATCCCTATCCATACATCTCCTGTTCCTCTTATTTGGGCGCCTCCTCCTCCAATCTCATCACTAATTCCAGGCTTGCTGTATCACTTTTCTTCCTACACTGGCTTTCCACAGCTTTTACACAGCTTAGTACACAAACCCAGATGAGCACTGTGGCAACCAGGCATGTTAGCTCCTGAATATATCACTTCTACTTGTCTCCATGCATCTTTCCCTTTCATCCTCTCTTAATAGATTTCTGACAAGCTGTTTATCCCACCCCTCAGCTCCTGCACGACATATGGCTGGCAGAACTCATCTCAGCTCACTTTAACACTGTGGAGTAAAGGTCTGACCACTACAGGATCCTTTCTAGAGAGAAGTGACAGGAAGGACTCCTGTCTTTCCCACTGGCTGCAAAGGGAAATGGTTGTGATTCACTGGAATGCCTTCAATTTTCAGATTTCAGTTTTGGGGAAGATGACTGTCACCCAACCAAAATCGTGAACAGCAAACAGAATGGTGATTAGAAAATGTGAAGATTCAAAACAGACTGCTTCCACCCTTTTCATGTGCTCAGAAAGCAGGAAAATCTGCAGAGCAAAGTGCTGGTTGCTCCTTTTGAACTTACAACTATCTAAAGGCAGTTATGAAAGAGGTCATATCACATGAGGTCAGTAACAGTAGAGGACCGAACATAAACAGCCAGGGGGTTTCTCCCAGTCCTATCTTCATAAAAATATACATCCACATCCTTAGGGGAAGAACAGTAAAAATATGATTAGTATGTCCCTCTGTAGATAAAGGGAATAAATAAAAAATCTGAAATACTTTGAGCATGAGGGTGTCCCAGCTGGCTTGTTGTAGCTAAAAGCACTATAAAAGGCAACGTACCATAATGGCTTTGGCATTGAACCCCTGCTGACCTAACTATCTGGATATATCTGACTCTGTCAACAGAATACTTGGAATATTTTGCTGAGTTTGCTCTCTATTCTTGGACTTTTCTGTCTTTGCTAAGTAAATAAAACCTTTTGTACCATATCTTGTGAAATGGTGAATGCAGTTAACCCTCAATGGCGACAGTCAAGCATAAGCAGTACAGATATGTGTAGAAGTGAGGAGTCCTGATCCCTTCCCAGGTTTCATTCAATATACGTGAAGGTCTCAAAATGTTCTTTGAAGTAGACTGTGGTATACAAATCAGCAGGACTGTTACAGCTACAAAATTTCAACAGATTAGCTGGATACAAACCTCAAAATGGAAAACTTTTAGTTTTGGCACCAACTATCAAATCACCAGTGGAGATTGAGACCCAACATGAGAGATAATAATCTTCAAATAATCCTGGCACTTAGTACAAAAATGCTGACTGTTGCTTGCTAAAAGTGGCTTTCCAGAAAAAACCAACAAGTCCGTGGAGTAAAGCTCCTACCTGGTCTAGACAGTTGCTCCGTAGGTAGCGCAGGGCTTGTTGTATGCTCTGGGGAAGAGGCTGCCCTGTTCTCTGGACATGAACTATCAGGGGCACACCAAAGACATTCTTGTCCTTGTAGTCAGGGACTTTCATCCTCTTCATGAACTTTGGCACAGACCTGAAAATTAACATGAACAGGCTGCATGAAAAAAATCAGGGTATTTACACGCCTTCTGAGTAACGCTACTGACAGAAACTGGTAACTGGGGCCTTTCTAATAAAGATGGTGAAATAATGTTTAATGCACAATACACAAATGCTTTACAATTTGCATAATTTATTAACTTCTTAATGTCTATAAGTGGATGGCCTCTAAGGTACAGCATAACAAGCAGTTCCAACAAGAACCTCTTACTATGCAGGCGTCATCCAGCTGAAGCCAACAAGGTTTAAGCATCTTTTAGGGACTCACAAGAATGGCAGAGCAAACCTGAGTGGAGAGGGTATCTGAGGGAAAAGGAGGTTTTAACATACTGATGACCTTCGATCTTCTACCTGTTACTTGATTTAGTATTTCTATTGACTAAAACTTTACAATAAGAAATTATGGTGGGAAATCCCTATGTGTCAGATTCCTCCCTCTTGTTATATAATTTATTCTAGTTGAGTAACTTAAGTGAAAGCTGGTGAGTTTGCTTTCTTCAAAAAATTGTGATGAAAACAAGAACCAACTGGATTCCCTTTCTGGGAGTCATGACTGCCACGGAATTAAAATAAAAAAGATGAATATGACCTGAATGTGACTAAGAGTTGTGTCATCTGTGTGGGAAGAACTAAAAACTCATTTTAAATTACCTACTGAAGAAGTACACTGTGTAACTCTACAGCTATTTACAGTGCTTCTCTTAAAAATCCTTAGAGACTGATTACAAAAACTGAAGAAATATCTCTCAGGGTGAAAACCTTGTACAAACAGCAGGACCTAGAATTTGCTGTATTCTAGTCTGCTTATTTGAAGTTGGCTAAGGTAAGATTCATTTCAGTGCAGATGCCAGCTAGCCACAGGGAGTGCTGCAAAGGAGAGCAGTGAAATGGGGATTAATTTTACTGAATTTTAGTTATCTTACAGAGATTTAGAAAGAGTCAGCTGTCTGGGCTACCTCTATACCCACTCTAGAGAGAGACACCTCTGGAAGGTGACCCACACCCTCAGCCTTGGATATAATGGGCTGCTTTGGGGTTGCCTGTCTTTTTCCTCTGACCACAAACAGCCAACCTGACTTTCTCAGATTAGATTTATAACAGATTACTCTTTTAACTTTTCCTAATGACTGATGTCAGTGAAGTGAATCTCACATGTATCAATTTTATCTATTTCTCCATTTCTAAGGGAAAACTTGTCTTAACATAGCTCACAGATGAATTTAGTGGGATTTTGGGGAGGTGCTTTCAGCACAAAAATCACAATATAAATATCAACTCATACCGTATCTGGACTGGGTGCCTTGGTGAATTAGGGAAAGATTCTGTCATCGTTTTGACTCTTTCTCATATACTTTTAAACTCTTATTCATGCCCATTTTCATTTCATGGTGTACCTCAATCTGTGGGGCCCATCAGGGTTTTGTACCATGAAACATGCAGGTTTCTGTAGCCAGTTGCCCGAGAAGGAGACACATAGCGAGCATTCACATCCATGTGCACTTCCCTCCACTCCCTGAGTGACCAGGTAGCTGTCACAGCTGCCAGGGCTGCCAGCCCCCTCTAACACATGTCCAGGCCTAGGATTAAGCCTGCATCTTTGATTTCTAGAGAAAAGTCCCATAACTATTCTAACCCTTCTTTTAAGGCACAAACAAAGCAATATCAAACACATGAAGCAGCAGCTGTTTCTATTCAAATCACCAAATGAATACTGGGTAGGACTTACTGTAAACTTTTCCTACTTTATAGTCACTCTCTCCTATTCCTGTTTATTTTTCTGGAACTGTAGCATTGTTCAAAAGGCCAGGGTTCTCTCTCTGTTACAGCACAGGAATGAAGCCAGATTTCCACGATCTATTTCTCACTCTGCCAATGAGCCACAAGGCAGCAATGGATTAAAAGGGACAGTTTCAAATCCCACACTTGAAGTCAATGGTTCCTTCTAATTACATTTACTTACCAACAGAGTAACAGAATTAGGAGAAACTATTTTCTTCTAAAAAGTCTCCTTCCAGTTACCAGTGGTACTCACCAGGTCCAGCCATGTTTGTTTGACATGGAGTACTTTTCCATGATGGCAGTGAGTCGAAGCAGAGAGAATTTTTGCAGTAGATTCAGCTGGGCTGCTGACTGGTTGCTGATGTGAAGCGATGCAATGGAGCGGCTCAGGCGATGAGAGATTTGGAAACTCTGCCATCGTAATTGCCTTCAGCAAAAGAAACGATAGAAAAATCAGAGAACTGCTTTGGTTGGGCAGAAGAGATGGTGTACTGTGAGATAGGGCTGGGCAATGTATAAAACATACATAAACACACACATATGTGATGGCTTGTGGTGTGCCAACTGAAAGAAAATTTACCTCGGAGATAATTTCAGCAATTCAGTCAATCTCTTTAATATCAGAAATGCCTAAGTTTTGTCATTCTAACATTAGATTCACAAGTGGGTTTGGGTCCTGTCTATACACTTGGAGAAGCAGTGCTGCCCACTGTGGTCTTTAGCCCACACACTTCTAAGAGGATGTGGGAGATTCAGAGACAAATGTTCTTTGCCTGACTCAGAACTGGTGCTTGATGCCTAGTCCCTCATCTCCCAGGGGACTGACCTGACCACTGAGGTATTTGGAGACGAGGTTCTCCAAACAGCTCTGTTATTAGATGCTGAAGGACTTTTTTGAAAAAGGATTAAACCCTGTGTCTCCTTAGCTAGAGCTATAACCGCCAAGCTATTGAACCATTCACATCTTTATTCTCCAATGCATTTTCTCTTTATACTGGTTTCATCAGAAAAAAACCCTAATTTTATTTTCTTATTTCACTAAATACAAGTTCTGACTCAAATCCTAAAAACTTTGTCACTGCTCATTTACTCAATAGTTTCCTCCAGTCCACTTTCACTTTTGTGGTGGGTGTGAGCAAGCACAGACAGCAGCAAACCATGACATGGCAGAGTCCTTTGTGAGGGTGTCACAAGACTGACAGCAGATCAGAAAATACCAGTATTATCAGAAACAGCAGTATCAGAAAATACTAGGTATGTTCTCCCTGCTTTGGCACTTACAAAGCCACCCTACATGCAACAGTTTAGACACACAAAAGCTTTTTCCCAGGACCATTGGTACTTGGCTCAACAGGAGCTCATCACTGACTTAAAACAGGTCTTTAGACTACCAACAAAATTCCACTTTTCACTTTATTAAGAAGTCCGTCATTCACCATCATTTCATCCCACCCATGTAAGGGGCTGGGGCAGCGTAGGGAAGTTCTCTTTGAGCACAAAGGGGCACATTTCTAAAGAAGATCAGTGCATTAAAAAAGTGCATAAAGCTACAGATTCATAAAGACCTGGGTGCATAACTTAGAAGCCAAATTAAAAATGCATCCTACAACATATACAGGGTTCTGCTATGTAATCAATGGATCAAGGGATAAAAAAATGCCTTAGTTTGCTCTATTAAACCAATTCTGCATTGATTCCATGTAAGAATCTCCACAGCAGGATGTCTCTTCCCTCAAAGTCTAACCTTTCCCTGGGAAGTCCCCATCTCCATACAGGATGAACACTACTGTAAAGGTACCCTGGGCCTTCTGACTCCCAAGCTGAGAACCTCTTCTTCATTATATTGTATTTCACAGCCGGTGGATTTGTATACAGAAATTTGCTACTTACCTGCTTGGCCTTGTGAGTGATGCTCCCACCCCAGAGTCCCTCCTGTCCCTAACACCAGTGGCTTCAGATTCATTCAGGGATGTTCCATCTCTGTCCATGTCGCTCGGGGTGGTCCGGCCATCAGACACAGAGTTTCCTTCAAAATCGAGAGTGATCTGTGTAGGCGACTGGAAAGGCAATGATGGGGATTCCCTGACTGACGCATCACCAACCGGCAGACCTGGCAACACCTTCTTTGACCAGCCATCTACCACCTCCTGCAGTCCATTGACATGTTGCAAAATGTCATCTAACTGAGGAAAAAGGACATCTTTCTCTATGTCCAGGAGGTCCCCAGTACTAGCATACAAATGGGAACCTGGCACATTGTCATAAATACTAATTCTGCTCTCTTTAGGACAGCAAGCCATCAGGCCGGATTCCTTTGGAGTAGAGCAATTCTGCTTTCCCAAAGAGATGCTGCCCGTCCTCCAGTTTACACTGTTACTGTTGTCTGTAGGTGAGAGGCTTTCAATAGAAAGTGCCTTTGGGAAGGTCCCTGGTTTGTGATCCTTGGGAATGTGCACAACCAAGTTCTCTTGGGAATGAAATTCATTTCTGCGGTTTTGGTCCACCACTTGCCGTAGGGCCGTTCCTGCCAGAACATCCAGGTCTTCCAGGTACATCCCACCTCTCTTGTTTGCTTCATGGCACTTGCGTTCCTTCAAACACGGCGTGCTCACCCCACTGCTGCTGTTTTCGGACTGACTGCTGTCACTGCTGGATTTGGCAGAAGAGGGAAGCCCTCTTTTGACTGAATCTTGCCCCAAATTCTGGAGATCTCCATTGACTATCTGTACACAGTGCATGTCTTTCAAGGATTTTGGCTCAAACTGGAGAACTGGTCCGCTGATTTCTAAAGGACCTGTTCTTCCCGAGCCTTTTAGTTTTCCATGCACAGCTTTTGCTTTTAGCGTCTCCATGCGTTTTAGAAAGGTTTTCGCTCTGGCTCGTGTTGGATTTTCATTCTTCAGGGCGTCCTTGGGGGACGGGGCGGTGTTTATTGCAGCGGAGTCCTGCAGCAGGGTGCTTTCCACATCATGATGGGCAGAGCAGTCACAGGCCTCCCTGGCAGCGCTGGTGGTGCCAGATTGGCTCCTGTTGTCACTGCCCCCACTGCTCTCGCTGTGAATTGAGGAGAGCTCAGGTTCGCTCAGATCGGTAAGGACGCTCTCACTGCTTGTCGTGTTTTTCATTTTAATGTCCCCAGAAGAGCCATGTCTGTCAGATCGGTGAAGCAGAGCGTCAATGTCGTCCACCCGAGACCATCGTTTGCTGGTTCTTTGGAAAGTCCATTTATTACTGATAGCACAGAGATCTTCTTCATCTGAATCGTCACTCTGGGAAAAAAAGCAAGTGGCACATGTTAAAATTGTGTGCTTTAACTTGATAATTGAATTAATGAGATCGGGCTGCTCCAGGTGAGCAACAGGCAACAAAGTCTCTCCGAGCCAAGTTCATGTAAGGCTGGTTATCAGTCCTCTCATAACACCCTCTTTCATTTAATTGTAAAGACTGCAAACATCTTAATTAGAAAGGAATAAAAGCCTGCTCCGTGTTAGGAGCCCCACTGATACCTCCTGGCTTCCATGGACCGCCTGTGCACTGAATTGTGTAGGGCTGATGCTCACAGTGACTGTTTAGGAAAATAAATGTTTTGAAAGGCCGAAGTAAAGGAATCCTGATTTGCAGGGATGGTGTTAAGATATACATGGTAAAGACAGGGAAGTGGCTGGGTACTACAGCAATGTGAGCTATTTAAAAATCCAAGACAGCAAATACCTGGTGCTGCACGTAGATTTGCAGTGAAACCTAAATAAACATCTATAAACTTCATGGGCCAGATACATCTAACAAGATTTATGTTTCAGGAATATAACGACAGATAAATAATCATGATGCTTAAAAGAACAATAAAAAAGAGTATTTGGCAGTATTGCTTAGAGTGTGTCTGAGTGCAGGCGAAGGAAAGCAGAGAAGACAGCCATGGAGGTGTAGGCAGGAGAAGCAGCCAGGCTCAGGCTGGGATGGGGCAGCATCTGCAGCTGAGGTGAGCCTTCCTACAGTGGGCAACCACTGTCTTCACTGCTGTCATCAGTAGAGGCACCCCGAACTTGATAAACTGAAGCCTGCCCCACTGTCTCTGGCTTTCTTCAAACTCATCCAAGGCAGCAGCAACCCCACAGCCCTTCCCGGTCTCATCCCTCAGCCTCAGGCGTGCAGAACTGTACCTATGTTTAGGTAGCTCCAGGAGCTACTCTGCAATGCAGAGAACGTGTGCCCTGAAAAAAAAGTTAGATAAAAAAACCTCACCCTACGACATTTTTCTCATCTGTTTGCTCAAACAAAAAAGATACATCTTCAGCATGAAGCCCAAGGTTGCAGAGTACCCTTTTCCTGACTTTGAACGGGACTTATACTGCATTATTCTTGTGCATTTGTTTTAAAGCAGAACAAACTAACTTCACCTACATGACATTCAAACAGCTCTTCACATTCTTGGAAGCAGTATGGAGGCAGTAAAATATGACAGGCTGTCAGACTAAAATGAGGTGCTAAACCAGAAAGACTATTTTGGGACTGGAAAAATTCTCATTTTAAAAGTCTATTATTAGAAGTATTTTTATATGAAGTTTTGATGGTAAAGTTATCTCCAATCTTTGACTAGATCTTTGCTGGCCTGTCTAACTGAAAAATGTAAACCAAATTTTACAAGAGCACCCAAAACCTTAAATAATGTGAAACCTCAAAAGCTGGAGATTGGGATCAGTAGCGTGCCAGGTCTCACTTATGCCATAAACTTTTGCCAGTTTATCACTCCAAGTCAGCCAGATGTTTTAGATCGTGTCCAAACCATATAATAAAATATAGCTGTGAAATTTTGGGTTTAGGCATTCCTCCTTCTTTTGTTAACATTGAGGTGTGCAGTGCTCTGGTGAGTTTACAGGAATGAATGGAGATCCTCATTCTGTAGCTTGTTAAAGAGAAAAATTGAGCACCTAGTGAAGTACGAGGGAAGGGGCTAGAAAAGGCTAATAATGCTTTGGCCATTTTGTCTGCAGGGAAGAAATGGCACATCAGACAGTTCTACCTTTGTTTTAACTCCACAGCTTGCTGTATGCATATATGGACCAAAGGACTGCATAGCCTCAGGAACTTAAAAATCCATTTATTGTGGTCTTAGTAGTGCCACAAAGTGGATACTTTAAAAACCGCAAGGGTACGTACTTTTAAATATTTAGCAGTGGTAATTATATCTACAAAGCATACCACTGCTGAAGCGTTGGTGGCACCAGCCAGCAGGATAAACATATTTTTAAAATTTGTTCTACATTACAATATGCCAAAGGGACCTTAAAGAAGACTCTTGGCTGACACAAATCCCTGTAGCTGCACTGACATTACTGTATGAGCTGACAGGATTTAGCCTGTATTTTCTACAAGCTGGAATCGATTAAAGTAGTCAAAGTGGTAGAAACATTGCAAAAAACACCAAGAAGAGACCATAGAACAGAAGACAGAAATAAAAATAAATTCAGTGGTAAATATACTTTAAATTAAAAGTTTGTGGGGTTTTTAATTTGTGGGGGGGGGGGGGGGGGGGGGTTATTTTTGTTTCGTTTGTTTGTTTGAGTTTTGGTTTTTTGGATTTTTTTTTTAACAAGGCAGAGATGAAGAGAAAAGGATATTGGTAGTAAACAAGTTTTGCCTCTAACCATAGCAAAGACAGGATTAAGTTCTGCCCAAGAATCACTTAGAAAATACTTAGAGGTTTTTCAGTGGCAAAATTTGCAGCTTAATTAATTAAAGGCTTAGTTTTGGGTTCTTTTTAATTGATAAAGAAACATGCTTGTGTTTCATCAGAAGCAAAATCAGGCAAATATGAAATGAAATATCTGGATGCTGAGATACTGCCATGGTGACTCACTACAAATTCAGCTGCACTGTGAGTCCTATGACATACTGTGCTTTTCTTTTGATGAAATCAATAGAAATTCTGGAAGCCACTAACATCCTGAATGACCCACTGTTCTTGTCAGATATCTGAGTGTCCTGACAAATGAAACTGTCCAAAAAAAAAAAAAAAAGTCTTAGCCCACCCACGTGTCACCAGCTAAGGGGACAGCAGATCAAGAGAAGGTCTGAAAGCAATGATTCATCTGACCCAGGCAGAGCAGACATTTTGGAGCAGTGACTGTATATTTCTACTGACCTGGGGTGAAATCAAGTGCACTGCTTTGGAGCATATTCCAAAGTCCAGTTAATACCATTATGTTTGGGAAGATGAGAAGGGACAAGTTTCTTGAGGAGTGACTGGTAACATTTGCCAAAGAGAAAGAGGTTTTGATTCACAGATTTGTCACAGCTGATTTAAAATAGTGCAGCTTTTTGACTGAGGGTGTACTTGCCTGAAATACAGAGGCATGCTAACAAAAGGCAAGTAGTGGATTTATTCGTGGTGGAATTCTGCCACATTTTTCCAGCTGGGGGCAGGAATTCTCATAAATCGACAGCTGCAGAAGGCAGTTAATCCAAGGACTAATCTCTGTCTGTCCAAATCGCTTACGGACATATTTGCAACACATAAATGAGGATTTCTGTTTGCATCTTGATGAAGCCAAGGGAAGACAGCAGCCCACAGTGGGAATGGTCTGGGTGGGGAAGTGGGCAGTAGGGAATGCTCATGCTGAGCTGTCTTTCACAGGAACATCGCCTGGCAGCTTGCTTGGCCATATTTTGGTGAATCACGCAAGCAGCTGTGCTAGTCCTGTGCATACCTGTTATGCTGAAGCTCCAAAGCTGGCTGATTTTGCATTTCATTGTTCAGATCCCCATAGAGGCTATTAGGAAAGGCAGTATCTACAGCCAAAGATTTATTTATTTTGATGATCAATTTCAGACCCAGTTTCTGGCTTTTAGACATGCATTTACATTTCCTCCTGTCAGCAGGCTCTCCTTCCTCCTCTTCTCTCACCCACATGCTCTTCTACTTTCAGTTGTTCTGTATCTGTGGACTAAAAGCTCCTCCAACTCCTCTTTTTCTACATTTTTCTGTGCTCAGCTTCTCTGTGGCCTTGTGCAGGTATGGACAAGTGGCTTCTGCATCCTTAAAAGAATACGAAGTAGGCACATGTCTCTTCCACCACAAATAAGTGGTCATCAGCAAGGAGATCAGCTGAGGACTTCAGTCCATTCAGAACAGGGAGAAGTGGCAGCAAAAAATTAATGAAAAACAAACTTAACAAAAAAAAATCCTCCCTTTTTAACTCCCTTTTTGTCCCAAGACAAAAAAACCAAAACCCATATGCAGTGAAGAGAAGTCTCTGCAGTTCCAGGGAATGGGTAAAATAGAAGCTAAAGAGGCTAGTACACAAAGGAATGAGCAGATTTGTGCCAAAGTAGGATATCTGGACATTAAAACCATCCTCTGTTCAAGTTCCCTCAAACACTGAATAGAGTATGATGAGACTGAATTTGCAAAGGCATCAAAAATTCAGCTCTTGGAGTCAGTTTTTAAAAAGCACTAGAAAAACACTCTAGGAAGGAAAAACAGGAACCAAGATTTCTCAGAGTTGACAACTACCATTGTACAACTCTCAAGGACTTTGGGGAATTTGTGACCTGAAAACCAAACTTTCAACAGTTAATTCTGGACATGTTACAAAACTCTCAAAATCAACAGGCTGTTTCTGCAGCCCCCACTGAAACCCTTTATGCTCAGATAATTCCCATGTTACACAGGAGCTTGTAAGGATCACAGAGTTTATTTTCATATTCTTAACTGGGAAGAAGTCAGTAGAAGAAACAAAGAAAAGCTGTTTTCATCTGAGCAACTTCCATTTTTTGTGAGCAGCATTTTCCACTGTGTACTCACATGGCATTGACAAACAAGCCTGTCTAATGAAGCTTTACTGTCTTTTCACCCACTAACTTTAATTGCACACATGTAGAGTTTAAGTACTGTGTGAGCCCTTCTAACACACGTAGTACTTACTCACAGTTTCTGTTCTAGTTATAGTTTCAAGATTCAACAATTCACATGCATCCAGGTAATGCTGACATGCATGCTCAAAGTAAAATAACTTACTTTTAAGAGCACTACTGAATTAAAGGCTAGATTGGGGTGGTCTTATCACAAAAGCCAGGGTATAGTTAATGAAGTTCCCTTACCTTTTTTCTTTGGAAGTTCACATCGAGTTTCATTGAGGCGCACTTGTTCAGTGTGTTCAGTCGTCTACAGGGCAAAGCAAATTCAAAAGATTAGCAGCCTCTGACTAAAGGGCATGAGTTTTTGCAAGTTCAAAACATGCTCTCTTATCTTACTGTAGTGTGCCAACCACATATAACAGCTTCAGAAAGGATAGTGGTCATCTATTCCAGCAACATGACCACTACATGAAAAGGGACCCTTAGTTTCACTTTACTTGACAGCCAGGTTTGATAGATTGCTTTTTAATTCATAGACATTTCCATACTTAGCACAGGAAACAACTATAAACAAACACCTGTGATAGCTGGGAAATGACAAGAGAAGGAGGTGAGTTGCCTTATGCAAAGGCATCAAGAATGACTGTAACTTAATTGGTCTAAAATGGGAATTTCAAAGCACTGGTGAAAGACCAAACAAAAAACCAGCTGCAGTTCCTCACTTCTGACAGTTGGCACTTCTTTAAAAAAGTTGACATAAAGAACTTCTAGCTGCCACTTAAAAGTATCTCCAAAGCCAATAGTTTCTTTTCTCCTACCTGTGGATCTTACACACAGGTTAACGCACCCAACATGTAAAAAAATCTAACATTTTAAAATAAATATTTTTAGCTATTTTTGACCATGTTCATACTGATGTTACCAGAGTCTCTGTAAGGCTTCTGCTCCTTAAATCCAAGGCTATCCTGTGATGACAGTGAGTTGGAATGACAAGCTGTGTGTGTGTGTGTGTGTGTGTGTCTTTGTGCAAGGACAGCCAGAGGACAAGTAAACATGCTCTTTCAGTAGAGAACCTCCTGTGGTAATGATAATTGATTTGGTTTTATTTATACTTAAAGATCCTGATCCATGAAACCATCCAAATTCAAAAAGCAGAGGCTGAAAGTTAAATATGTTCGACTTTGAAAATTTTCCAATCTAGGACTGAATTTCAAAATAAAGGGAGGCAGAGTGAGAGAGCCACATGCCCACAGTACTCCTCTGTTGGCTGCTTGCATCTCCTGTGTCTTAATAGCAAGTCTCGTTGCTTTTGGGTTGCAGGGAGAGGCCTCCAATTTCCAGAACTTAACATTTGAAATGCATGTGATAAGTTAAAAAGACACATGAAAAACTATCAGATCAATGATATAATCTCTCACATAATATAAGAAGATTATGGCATTAACATGGTCCTCTGCAGAACTTCTAATATTAGAATACCTTTCAGATTGCCACCACTAACAAAGAACTGACCCACCAGCTGTGGATCTTCCTTAAAATAAAAAAATTCCCTCTGAAAATATCACCTGCTCATTCGTAGATCAAATACTCCTCCCTAACTCAAGCCAATAAATCCGTTATGCTGCATCAGAAAAGTCCTGTGCTCGTGGTATTAATTTGGGTTTAATGTATGCACAAGCACACCCTGCATGCATGATAGCAATGCTGAAATAAATTCCAGGGTTTGTGCCTGTGTAGCTATATCTGCAGCCTTCTGCCCACAAATCTTCTTCTGGGATTACATCTATTATTGCAAAACTCCTCTTTTGCCCAAACACAGAATTTCTCAACCCAAAGTAGCATTTTCTTGGGGCCCTGGGGCTGAATAATGTTCAGTGCATCATTTGAGCACAAAATGTTTAAATGTGTGTATCGATATCAATTCCAAGTATGCAGAGGCACATTTTCAAAGGAGTCCAGCCCAGCTTTCTATCTTTGGGGACAGCTTCCTCTTAGTGCTGAATATTGGCTAATATTGGAGTCCCTGCACCTCTTTGTCAGCTGGCCTGTGCTGAAGGGAGAAGTCTAGCTACATTTCCACACTTGCTCCACCAAAACCAAAACTACTTTTTACTGGGCACCAGGGAGTTCAACCCCAGGTTTTAAATTCACCCCTCTGCAAAACATTGTTATGTTTTCTGGGGCTCTTCCAGGGCTGTGGAAAGATTTGCCAGCGAAATTACAGAACTAATGATCATATTTGTGAGTTTGTCTGGTACTAACAGCTCAATTCAAAATCAGTCTTTTTCAGCTTCTTTCGCCTTTTTGATGTGCCAGTGATGGCAGAAAGCTTTTTTCATCAGTTTAAAGTTGTCAGATGACTGACAGTCAACTCCTCAGCAAGTCTTTCAAAAAGAAACAGACCCAGAAGTTTCTGGCTACAAAGGCTGTCATCAATGTTCCAGCTGAAGTGAGAGGAGCACTGCACTTTTATGCCACTGCTTAAAAAACATGGGAAAAGAATGGCTGTTTGTAATGTTAACAAAACACAAAGTCTGGACTTGAGAAAAGGCAGGGAAATATACATTAAATACACACAAGAGAGGTGGCCATATAAAACCCAAATAATCTAGGATGCATTTGAAAGTATGTGGAAATTTCTGCATTGTTCAGGGAAAGACAGGAAAACATGTATTACAGCGTTTTAGTGATGGCAATTTTATTTCTTCTCCAGAGCATCAAAGGTGGCTTAAGACTTTGAAATAATTCTTAAAAAGCCAGCAGAGATATTCAAGTGCTCAAACAGATGTTTCTGGTGCTGTTTTAGATCCCCTACAGTATCAAGCCTGGCCTTCAGCTGTTGCAGGTACCTCGGTCCAGACAACACATGGAGAAGTCTGGGCTCTGTGAGGAGATTTAAGATGGCCATAGATACAAGTCCTTAGGGCTCTGAATCCCTCCCCCAGTGCTGTAATTGTTAACTTTTGTGATAGAAGTTCTTCAGAAGCAGGAAATATCCAACTTTTGCATTCTTTACAGCACTGAGCAGTGTTTACAAATAAATACAAGCTTCTAGCTATGCAGATTCAGGCCACCTGAAAAACCTTGTGGGGGGGACCTGTTGTCCTGCCTTAAGAGCAATCCAAGTAAGAGGGAGCAATCCAAGTGATAGGGAGACAGCTCTGAAGTCAGTTTGAGTTCCAGGTGGATCCCTGGATCTGCTCTTCAGCTGCTTTCAAGCAGGTGCTTTGGAATGCAGACAGGGCCACAGGCCAGCCATGAAGGAGAGGCATCGTGGGAAGGACAAGCATGGACAGTACAGTCCATGGATCTGCATCAGCAGATCCACAGATGCCCTCTCCTATGGATTTTGACCAGGAAAACACATTCTGTTGTTCTGTAAATGCCTCTCTGAGGAAACCACAACACTATTTCTTTGTTTTATTGTTATTCCTTGCCAAGCTGAGTACGCATGTCGGTGCCTACCTTCTGGTGCTGTCAGCTTTGGGAAGAGGACATCAAGCTCTTGATGCTGGGCTTTGTTGAGGTCTTAACACTGAATAAGAGTTCTCCCAACACCATCAGGGCTGGTGGGCAGGGCTGGCACTGGCATGTCCCTGCTCTACCTGTTTTGTGCATTAAGAGAATATTCTGTTTTCCAGTCCTATCACCTTTTTATCATGGCTGCCACTGAGAGACATTGTAGGCTCCAGGCTCACATGAGATGAGTAATCTCTCCTGAAAGTCAGGGGAGTCACTCTGCTGCCTCCAGAGCAGGGCTTTCTGTCCTGCATGGGGTAAGTCAGCTGATCCCCCACCAGCACCTAGAGCAAGAAAACCCAGCAGGTGGTATTGACTGCACACCCATCATTTCAGAACTCTGGTGGGAGGATGCCCCATCCCATACAGCAATCTTCACTTTGTTTATGATCTAAGAGACAACAGCTATGGAAAAATAAAATGCTATGGGAAAAAAGACTGCTTGGCACAGCTCAAATTTTAAGAGCTTGATTTGGGGAACTATGGATCAGACTGTGATATACTTGTTCTTCATGTTCTTAGTCACTGTATTTACGTGAATACAAAAAGTACAACGTGGCTTGGCTTCTCCATCTCACCCTCTTATCACAGCAGCCACAAGAGCTCCCAGAGCAGAGTTGGTTGCTGCTATTTTGGACGTGACACAGCTATAAAATTTTCATGCTCAATTATTGTTTTGGCAGGATGACAGCGTTTGCCTGCAGATTGCCTGGCAATTCTCTATTGTTCATTACTCAATAAAATCTGAGTGGAATCTCTTGATAGATATGCCTCTAACCCAAAGGCCTCAAATTTGGTTTTTACTCTGCCAAATTTTCGAATTAGATTGTAAACAGCAGGAATGTTAGAATATCTCAAAAAGGTCACTGAAATCTTTACAACAGGGAGTCTTAGACTTTCTGGCTAAAATACTACCAGCTGCCTCAAAAAAAAGGTTCTTCCTCATTTATGCCTCACGTTGTCTGGTATACTTCAATGCCATAAGAAAACTGATTATAAAATGAGATTGAGAGTCTGATTTCAACTCACAAGAGCAAAGCAATTCAGTGTTTATGCTATTACTATTCAGAGCTAAAACTGCTCAAACTGATTATCCATGCTGGCATTTCAGCTCTAAAATTATCTTCCAAAAAGAAATGAGAAGCCCATTTTGTTCAGCACTATGTGCTGAATGCACTATTAGTCAGTGTGATGGCTTGGTCACGCATAGCTTTAAGGGCAGCTTTCAATGTTAGAAGAATGGAAGTTTGACTGCCAACCTGGGAATCTGCACACAGAAATAATAACCAGCCTTTTTCAACTTTCTCTTTGCTCAAAGTGCATCACAGCCTGCAGCCCTCGTGGTACACTGGCGTGCGCCTTGCAGTAACACCATCACAGAGCAAAGGAAGGGCAGAAAACTGCCCACAGTGGTCAGCTGAGCTGTGAGGATTTCCAGTACACTGGAAAACTTGGAAGATGCTGGTTTGATAACTCATAGAGTAACAAAGCTGGAAGTGGGGGCAGCAGCTGACACTGCTCACTGTTTCTGATGAATCCTGGCATTTGGTACAATGGCTTTTTACGGCTTGCTTTCAGCAAAGGGTTTGAAGCCGCTGAGTTACATTGAATAAAATGTCTGCAATCTGAAAACATAACCTGTACATAATACTTGTATTTCTAATATTATGAGGAGCTACTCTTTTTTAAGATCTAAGCTGTTTAAAAGCTCCCAACAAAAATTCAAGTAAACAGTCTTCTGAATAAAACAATTACAGAAGAAGTAGTTAGAGAGGAATAAACCCATTTATATTTAAAGTGTGGAAATATCTGTGTCTATGCTCTTTTTCTATAGGTCTCATCATTGTCCCTTGATTTAGGCTAATGTAAAGCATTTTTTTCCCATGAGTACATTTATTTAGCTGCTAGTTAATTTTCCAAACCCTCATATTTTAATAAAAAAGAAAAAAAAACCCAACCAACCAAGTCTCTAGCCTCTCAGCTTGAAAAATAATCCTCATACATATATCAACATAGTAACTGTAGGTGTATCTGTGAGTCTACAGAGAGGCTGGAAGAGCAAGAGATAAACTGTTCCTATTTTTAGCTGTAGGTGTTGGATGCCTGGTGACCATGACTGTAGCAACACCATTGCCAGTTACTCCAGAGAAGAATGATTAGGGAGCATCACAGAGCTATGAAATGATTATATATCACTGTTTTCTCTCACAGAAAGGGTTAGGAACGGACATCATTTTTGCATTTTTAATGGTCCTTCAATTTTGTGATAAAGGGCAGAGGAGAATAGATCTCAATATCTTATCTCTATCACTTTCCAGTTCCCAAATGCAGCAAAGTATGCCTTCCATCATGCCAGACTGAAGCAGGGGGATGTACATATATATGGGAAAAAGGTATCCCAGGTGTGGGCACCGCAATCTCTCTCAGCAAGCAGCACAGAACAGCAGTGGATCAAGTCTGCAATTAATTCTGTTCTCAGGCATCTGTGAGAGAGAGAACTGGAGAATCCAAGTCTTTCCTAATGATTTACCTTCAGACACAAAGGCTGTTACACAGAGAAAGAGAATATTCTGTTCCCCATAGCCATAATGGACAGCATGAGAAGCAACAGGTCTCACTTACAGCAGGGGAATTTTGGAAAAGCAATCTGATAGCTATGCCTGGAAACTACCTGGATCTGCCAGGAAAGGGAGCATAGCCTGGGATGGAGAGGTGAACTAGATGAAGTCTCTATCACTCCTATTTATGGTGATTCTCAGAAACCTTCTCTGCATTCCTCCACAAACTCATTCATCCTTACAATGTAGTTTTATGTGGAACAGCATCTCCTAAAGCCATCTCTGCTGACTTTAGCCACAGTTGCAGAAGGGGAAATAGAGTCTTGTCCAATTATCTTGATGTTGGTGTTGTGAAAGTTTCCATAACATGTAATGAAGCCTGCTTGGTTAAGGGCCAGATGCTGCTTTGTCCTGACTTGAAGAGGAGAGGAGCAGAACCCAGCTTTAACTGAGCACAGGGGAAAGAAGAGGAGAACAATGTCTCTGCAATGTGGTTTTGCAAAACTGCCACAGAATTGCTGTGTCTTGAGTCCTGGGGGACAGGACTAGAGCAATGCAGTATGGTATATTCATCACAGAGTATAAAAAGCAAGATAAACAGCAAACACAGGACAGCTGGGAGGGGCAAAGCACTGATCAGCTGTAGCATCTGTACTACTGGGGGGTCTGCAGTACTGGTTCTGGTCCCAGTTCTGTTACTGGGGCCAAATGAGAGTACCAAGGGAATCACAGAAGCATGAAGACCATGCCTGCTGCCAGAGAATAGGGCTTGCTGAATTCTCTGCAATGAATTTTCATCTTTTTTGCTGGACTTAGACATAAGAGTTATTAATGTGAAACTCAAATGTGACTCATTTATTCAGGGTTTACTTGCACTACTGCTAGTTCTTAAAAAGCATCTGTTTCAAATCCATTGGATTTGGGTCTTCTCAAATTATGTGATGCTTTCTGTGAGTGTAGTAGGTCTCCTACTGCAGCATCTTCTGTAAGAGAAATTAACTCAGAATGGTGGCATTATAGATCTCATCACTTAATGCACCTGGACAAGCACACACCTCAACTGCTGCTATGCCAACAGTCAAAAATCATCTCATGCTTTTAAATTACCAGAAAAGAAACTTGGAGTGTTATTTACCTGCAAAGAGGTTCTACAAGGTCCTTGTCAAGAAAATCATGATCTTTCTTTACTGCAGCAATGTCAATGGGAAACTGGGAGTCTGTAAAAGGAGACACAATATTAAGATGACCGCTTGCTTCTCAAGTGAAAATACATTGTCTACATCTAAATTGCTTTGCATGTGCTTGCTCACTGAAATCTAGTATGACCAATTTCACTCAGCTCTGGTTCCCTTCCAGCTGTATCTGTGACCCTTTCTTACACCATACTGGTTTTTTTTTTTTCTTTTAAAGGTATAGCTGAACGTCCGCTGCATTAGAATGACAGCAAAATTATTTCATTTTGGCTTTAAAAAATACCCAAATGTTAGCTGTTCATTTTAGCACCTTGCACAAATGGATGAGATCAGGGAATTACCACCACACTTACTTTACATGAGCAACAAGGCTTTCCCTTCTCATTACAGTGAGTTAATTAGTTATTTGCTAGACAGACTTTGCCAAAGCCCCAGAAATGTTCTGTGCCTTTTGTTTTTAAAACAGATCCAAATAACAATGATTTTAGACAGAAGGTTACTCAAATAACAGACCAAAAAGCCCCTCAAACTGAATTATAATCCTCAATATTAGCTAAAAAGCCAGAATAGTATGCTGGAAGCTGACATTTGCAATGAAAAGTGACACAGCTCTGTAACAGTGGGATGGGTTCCAGTGCTGTGGCTGGTCTCCAGACTGCTCTGCCATGCTTAGGTACCTCAGCAGGATGCTGGGATACAGGAACTTCAGCCAGCATTTTCAGACACTGCTGCTCAACACTGACATAATAGATGCCTGTGAAAAGCACCTCGTATTTGGAGACATAGTCTGTCTAGAGCACATATTGACTGCATGGGAACTGTTGGAGCCCAGCACAGGTTGTTTTTTGGAGAGAACATCCTTTTGAGTTAAGCAGGCAGCAGGCGCTTCTTTCTCTGGTGGAGTCAGTATGTGACATACTCTGAATACAAGGCAGACACAAAAGTACTGCTGGCTACCCAGGGACTCTGCTAGAAACACATTTGTGTCAGTTTTGGTCTGGCAGGCTCATTAGTCTTAGTTCCTTGCTGGATTTAACAGAGTCTGCCTGCCTCCTGTGGAGCCACCTGAGCATCTCTGAATGGTGCTCCTGTCCCCAGGCACGTGAGCAGCCCAACAGGACCCAACACTTGGGCCCTGATGGAGCTCAGCTGGCCATGGGGATGTCCTCAGCATCCCACTCCCTGCCGTGCTCAGCCCCACACGAGGGGAGGGGTGGTGTCTGAGCTGACTCCCTGCAGACTTGGCTCTGACCCATGAGGCTCCTTGGCCCTCGTTCCATGAGTGGGTCTGTGCTGCCTCCAGACTCTTGCTGACCTGGGAAGATGTCCAGAGGTGTTTGGCAGAGCTGCCTTTTGGCTAATAAGCCCAAGTGAGCCTGAGCTGGGTGTCTCTGACAGGGAGAACAGGCACTTTGGGAAAAACGAGGCTCAGCCACAGTTTCCCTCTTGGCATTGAGCTGAGGAGAGCAGGACAAACCCAGCTCCATTCCCCAAACTACTACGGAACACAGCAGCAGTGCAACCACTCACCCTGCCCTCGGGAACACTGCTTCCCTGGGCACGAACTTAACACCAAGGAAGGGGACACCACCATTTGCACTGAGTTGGCACTGAACGGACAGCTTTTCTTACTTTGCAAAGGTGAAGCACAACTCAGATTATTCACTTTTGGTAACTCTGCAGAGTTTTCAGTCTTACTTTCAGCATGATCAAAATTTTCAATAACTTCCAGTGTCTTAATCTTATTTCAGGCACGATTCAGAAAGTTTTTAGAAAATAAACTCATGTTTTTAGATATTTTGTAGTCGCTTTTGTTAACCTTTGAGGTTTACACTAGCTATCTCCCCCCCTTTTTTTTTTAAACTTCCCATGGTTACAAGGGTAAGAATCTTAATTTTCTTTATGCACTGGTATGACTCCAGCAGCTGAGGCTTTGTGAAGCATCCAGCCATGGCCATAACTCAGTCAAATGTGGAGCTGGCTGACTGCAAGCTCTCCTGGCGAGGGCCCAGTGCACTTTCAGAACTGCAAAAAGAGGAGAAAGACCAACTCACCCTCATAGAACTGAGCATACTGGGGAAATCCAGCTGCACGTAACCAGTCACACGCTTCCTTTGCTTCGATTTCTGAGCAAAAAGAGGAAAGAGAAAACAGTTCACACTTTGTTATTTTGAATCAGAAGTTCTTTCAATTACAAAGAAATAACAAAGAAATTTGGTAAGATCTATTTGCTGTTACAGTACTGTCATCACTCTGAATCACACTTTATAGCATCAGAAGAGAGTGCCTCTGAGAAACCTGCGTGTCTCCACAGGACCCTGGGGTGCACAAAGCCACTTGGTGGCTGGGACCAAGTGTTAACCATCTCCTTACAGCAGAAGTTGTTCAGCCAGGTTTGTGGCTCTGTGATCTACCCTCCCCCAAGGGTAAGTTGCTGGCAAGAGGCGAAGGTGGAGCAGGGTGAAAATGGGGTGACAGGGAGCAGGCACTGCATTCTTTCCTGTTCTGACATTTCTTGAGGAGCAGAAGGCCATGTGAAATCCATGGAAAGCGCTGCCAGGAAAACCCAGGTGCAGGTGTCATAATACTGAAGGGACAATTGCAGGGGCATCTCTATTTTTACCAAGCTCCATGGGCTCACATTCTGGAAAGCAGCACGCTGGGTCCAGCTCTGCCCAGCACCTGCACTGCCTGCATGTGCAGCTGCTCCCAGACCAGCTGGGGGAACAACTGAAAACAGAGGCTCATCCACACAAATGTGGGTTTCAGAGGAAACCTGGGAAACATCTCTTTACTGTCCAAACCTAGATCAGGATCAACCGCTTGAACAGTTTTGGTTTACAGGATCAAAGTCAAAGCACATATCTGCACCTCTTACATTTGCAAAACACGAAGAAACAGAGCGTGCAGGTGTTAAAGAAAGTAGACATTTTATGTTGCTTATTAATCAACCTGAATGAACCAGTCAAGGGTTTTGGCACATTTGTGGCTGTAAAATCTAGACAGCCATAATACAAACCCCTAACTATAAAGCAAACAATGGAACTGGAAGAAGATGATCAGGCTCAGCTGCTCCTCTGCATAGTTTCCCTTGCATGTGAAAAAAATTCAAGCTGTAAATCAGTTTTCTACTAAAATGCATTTTTACAGGTAAGACCTGCTGTTGTGAACTTTTGCCCGTGTAATTCTGTTCAGATCACTCGTTATACCCTTAATGACTTTACCCATTGAAGCTCACTATAAAATCTGCTTTGTATATACTCTGCAGCGTGTGACCTGCACACCTTTCTGATCCCCTAAAAAATGAATCACACCGGCAAATTTTGTAGCAGAAATCAAAATTCAGAATATTAGGTCTATGTATCAAAAGCTCAACATCCCAAAGACGATTAGACAGCCAGGAACAACTCCACAATGGTCACAATCATTAGCAGTGCTGAAAAGGATTTACCACCAGGTCTTCATTTGCTTTGACATTAGTTCATGTCAAGGCCAAAAAACTGAGTATGAAAGTACATTCAGTTCTTGACACTGCACAAAAGAATAAGCAGCTTACATAAAACGTGGCTCTCACTACAGCACATCTGTGTGCTGAAAGCACATCTCTATTATGTTCCAGTTAGACTATTTCTATTAAATGCTTGGAAAAAAGACAAGTCTTTATACTTTTTTTCTTTTGCTTAATTCAATCTCATGAAACACAGACAAATCAATCCCATTTCAAAATGTATTTTACAACTCAGAACAGCTGTACGTACATTCTAGCTTCATCTGGCCTGGAAACACAACTGACAGAGGCTGTGGGTGATGGAGAATGCTACCATTTAATGCTCTTATACGCTTATCATATTTCAATGTTTTTTTGCAGTTGGCTGCTCAGAGGAACTTGCTGAGAAATATTCCTGCAGACCAAACAAGATCTAAAAATTCTCAGGTTGCAATGGGTGAGTAACTATAGGGAATAAACAAGAAAGTAGATCTCACTGTTCTCTGAGGTTTTGTTTTCAGTTTTTTGTGGTGTTTTTGGTTTGTGTTTTACTTCTTTTTGATGAGGTTGTTTGCAACATACTGTATTCAGTCAAATATAATTGACTGATTAACTTCTGCCTTCAAAACTTTGACTCTATCCTCCATGAAGGCATTTCTGGGTAGTATTCTCATTTTCTGAATGACTACATCAGCCTTGAATAAGATTTGCTAATCTTCCAGGATACTGAATTTCAAGACAAGTATCAGTTCCCCGTTCCCTCCCATATCTCTCTTTCTGGTCTTATCCAGAGGACAGCAGGAGGACAGAAGTGCACCAGGCTGCTGGCACAGCCCAAACCTGACTTTGCTCATACAAGTGTGTTCCTGCTGGCTAAGGGCACCTGTTCCAGTCATTCCACTCTTGGTCCCTCCTACAGTTAGGTGAAAAGGCAGAACAAAGGATTCACTCCTCAGCAGACATCAAAGGTGATTTCTACTATTTTGCCCTGGGCATGTAATCCAAGTTATAGTTCAGAATGCAATATAGATGCTTTCATTACTTCATACTGCAATGTTTGAACCATAATTTGACATGCTAAGTTTAACCTTCTCTTTTTGTGCCCATATGCTAATATTTGCTTTTTCTTACTTCATAGTAAAACATTAGTGAAGACTTTTTTGGGAAGAGATGTGCAGCACTAAACAGACCTCAGTGGAGGTGTCAATGGAGGGTGGTAGAAATACTTTTGGCAGTGTTGTCCTAGTTCTGTTCCCATGTCCAGGCTAATACAGGGGTTGGATCCTGCCTGCAGCAGATGCATTGTCTTGGTGCAACACTGAAGGACTTGGAAACCCACATGTGTTCACAAGTGGCACCAAGACAGTTTGTCAACAGCACAGAGAAGGGCTGTCATGATGAGAACAATTTCAGAGAGGATGTGGCTCAAGGCTGGCAGGAGGCACAGTTACTCTAGCTCCTACCAGAAGCACGTGAGCTACCACTGACCCACAATCAGCAACTCCCTTGGGCAGGACCAAAAAGGCTTCTTGCCCCAGCACACCTGATGGTGGGTTTGTCCTTATGCACTACTCTTCTTTCTGCTCTGTGGCTGGAAAAATAAATTAGGCATAATTTGCCTACTGCTTTCCACCTGCTTGGGCAGCAGTTAACAAAAATCATTAATTATTACGGATAGATAAAAATTCAGTCCCAACTATTGACATCTGTCAGTACGTCTCACAGGACTACAATTGTGCTTGGAAGAAAACAAATTTCTCTTTTCCATTTCATTTTTCTACTGGTAGTGAGGTATAATTCAGGGCAAAATGAGGAGAGAGGTTCACTCAGGAAACGTGACAAGTATTCAGAGCACAGCTGGGTCTTGGCTTTGAGTCTATCTTTAGTATTAAACGGGTTGAAGCTTGTCTCCCACAAACTGTGTGGGTGGCTCTGGCTGTTCTGGGGCTGAAATGGAGACAGTTGCTTGTCATCTCTCCTGCTCTTCCAACACTTTCTCTGATTCTTCACAAACTGATTTGTTTCTGCCCAACACCAGACTAGCAGCCAGCTGCCACCGAAGGGGACATCCTTGCGCTGCCTATCCAACACCAGCTGGCTGCTTCTCCTGCTTCCCTTCCTGCCACAGCAGCTCCTGGCTAACCCTTCAGAGACCCAGCTCAACCCCCTAAGCTGGTAGAAAACTAACCCTCCAAAAGTGGGAATGGTCTGCTGTTGGATTAGCAAACCGACTCAAATCCTCTAATGGTTCTGTTTAATTTATGTTAGCTGCGTTTTAAAAAGCTCAAGAAAGTCAAACCAATGGCACAGTCCTTCCCTCATGAAGGGTCACAGGAGAACTAAAAAGTCTAAACAGTCTAAAAAATCTAAAAAGTTGTTTGGTGAAAAGCTCTGGCAGGAGAAACTCATGTCAATAAATTAATTTTCTTTCTTGGAATCTTATCACCATCTACAAATATCAATGCTAAGACCTAGTTACTATAGTCCTTTCCTTTTTCCAATCTAGATAGCAGTATTTCATCTTGTTTCTGCCTTTCTGTCATTTTCCCTGTCTCTTCTGTCTTCTGTTTTGGCGTTTCTCTCTTTTTTTTAACTACATTTTTATTTAAAATGCAGATGTCCCTTTGCACAATGCAGTGAAAGATTTAGCAACTAGAATAAATAAGGTACATAATTACCCCCTAGAATAAATAAGGTACATAATTACCCCATCTATTGTGTTTATGTCAACTTTATGTGATAACCTTTATTGTTCATCTTCTGTAACAAATCACTGTTAATGTACACTTTAGTATTCCCCCTGTATTGCTCACCACTTAAATCTAATTTAGTATATTCAGATAAAATATCTAGTAACGTTAGAGGAAATGATTAATCAATTAACTGGAAAGAAGTACATTTGACTGTGGAGCCACATCAGTAAGCAAGTGGTTAGTCTGGTTATATCAACTTTTGGTCCTTGTCTTACTCTTTCCTGCAAGAGGACGAGAACTGTTGGGATGAGTTTGTCCTGCATCTTCCAGAACAAAATTCTAATTCTAGGCTACCTGGCATTCTAGGGTCAGTTTGGAGGCTCAGCTCAACCCAGGGTGGTAAAATGCCTTTTACTGTTAGGAATTGCTGCAGACCTCTGTGAAAGGTAAACCAGAGAATACTCCTGGGGAGGAAACACTGGTGGTGTCTTAGACCTGAGGCATGCTCCAGGCAGCTGTAGGCACTCAGACAGCTTTGTCTCACAGGTCCTGGTACAACCCTTGCATCCCATAAACCTGTCAAGTCACCAACAAGCAATGTCACCACTCTGAAGTCTCCCCAGAAGAGCGCTCAGGAGGGAAGATGAGTTCTTTGGAAAAGTTCAGTCAGGCTGAAGCTGTATGAGAACAGCTCTAGCATGTTTCAGCTTCTTCTTGCAGCTCAGTCTGAGATACTGCAATAGCTGCCATTACTCTCCTGGCTGTCTATCTCACAGTCTTTAGGATATTTATCTATGTTACTCTTCTTATATCAAAGATGGGGATTTAAAGAACTTCAGAAGTACATAAACAAGTTAGAGGTGAGGTTGATGGGAATTAGATGCCTGACACTTATCTGGCCATAAAAATAAGGTTATGCCACTCCTCAGTTACCCTTAGAAATCTAGTGTGGAGAATCCAAATTTCTGATATGTAAATGCATCACTCTACCATCCCTCAGCTACGATGTACCACTAAAGGCTGATAGGTTTCCATTAAGAGGCATTTGCAAAGCTTCTTCAGAGATCTGAAATTAGAATGTAAGGGTGCTAAATTTGAAAGAACATGAATATATTTGTAAATATGAGAAAAGATGACTTTTCAACTCATACAGGAAATTCACGGCAAAACAAGAGCTCACATGTGAGCAACCTGGTCTAGTGAAAGGTGTCCCTGCCCACCCACTGCAGGGGGCTTGTAACCTTAACGTCCCTTCCAATAAATGCCATTCTATGATTTTATGATTCCATGATCTACAGCTTGCCAGGAGCAGGTTAATACTTTAATTACTGTATTATCATCTCACTTCACTAGTGCAAGCAGTTGGTGTAGAGCATGGAAAAATTAAAAACTTGTCATATTCCCTAAGGAAAAATATCCGTGCAATTTAATAAAGACAGATACAATTTTCAGTAACCTTTCATGCTTTTAGGTGGAGGTTTAATGGTTTACCCCATTCCCATCCACTCTGTAGGACTTTTCCAGAATAATTCCAATAATAACGCAACAGCAATTGTACCATGCAGCCGTAAAATTACCATTTATAGTAGAAATATATAATAAATAAAACAAACCATAAGCATACAATGAATTTATATGTTTTACTGCACTATGGTGCACACGCATCAATAAATCCTGCTAATAAGGTTTTCAAAAGTGGAATTTCATTGGAATTATTTTATATCATGCCGTATAATTAGTATTAGAGACAAGGTTGTGTTTTGCAAGGAAGGGACAAATAAAACTGTCAAAGTGTTATTTTAATAGTCCTAAACCTTTCATGGAATATTGTGGTACTAGTAATATTACAATAAAATATGGACCTTTTAAACTACTGTGGCTGAATATAATTTAAATGTCAATAGAAAAAGATCTTTCATGAGTAGTTCCTTTATGTGTAATTCTTTACCCTTGGTGAGTAATAGTCAAATGTGTCCATTCCTGCTCTGACTTCTTAGAGAGGTTGAAAGTGAGAAGCCTGATTATTTATGAACATGAAAAAAAATAAATCTTGTATGCTGAGAGATTAAGAGAGTGTGACTGTTTACCTTGGAGAGCAGATGAATAAGGAAGGGTTATGCTAAAATGGTATAAAATCAGGGGTAATACAAAAACAGGAAATTAGGAACTACTATTCACTCTACACACAGCACAAAAGCAGGGAGATTAAGAAAAAAGAAGGAATAAAAAAGAAGGAAGGCAATTTGAACTGACATTGCCGCATGACACTGGTATCAAGAAACGAGTTAGAGTCGGAACCTTATTTGCCTACTCACTGCTACCACCACAGATTTAGAGAAGAATTCTCCAGAAAGGAATAAATGAAACCAAGCTAAAGCAGTGTTATGAAAATGCTTTTTCCTGGTTAGACAATCAGCTTATACACCTTTTCCTTCTGAGCTACTGACACTTCTCTTACTCATGCGTAGTCTGGGACTGTATAAAATGTTTCTTTCAATGACTACATGTGTTTTGTTCTCTACTGCAACCAAATTCTGTACAGGCCATCTAGGAGACTTCTCATCAACCTCTTATCTTCAGCAAGGCTGCATTTCCCAAGAAAAAAAGGTGTGTTATTCCAGCAAGGAGTTAAGAAGCTACGTCTCCCTTCGGCGAAAGGATTATGCTGAATTCCTTTCCCAAATTAATGGGATACTGGTAAAACTGGTAGATCTGAGATTTATAGCAGGTTCATCAAGCACAAAACTTTACAGGTATGGGAACAGTGTCTGTATTTGAATTTTTTACATCTAGGTATCATCAGAGCTAGGGGTACAACGCAATGAGTTTCCTCATGCAAATAACAAGAAGGTGGCAGTGCAAACAGCAACAGGCAGATCAGAGTTTGCAGTGCAGGAGAGACCTTTGTGCAATGTGCTACACTCCACACACTCTTTAAGCTGAGACGTGACTTGCAGGGGCCATGGAAGCAGCCAGCACACCAAGACAGCAGGCATGCAGGGACACAATAAGGACCTTAGGAGCAGGACCTCAGTTCCTTAGGGAACTCCTGGTAACAGGGTGTACAGAACAATCAGGCATCTAAACATAAGAATGCAATGAGATTTGGACACCAAGTGGTTTAAACATTTGAATGTTTCAGACATAACATTAATAACATTGCAAAGATGTTTAACAGACCCAACCAATGCTGAAAATCCCATCCATGTTATATGGTCCAGTAATGTGATAAAAACAGGAGATTCAGATCATTTGAGCTTAGTCTTGAGATTTTTGTTGCTCCTTATCATCATCATCATCATCATAATTCCTATTTACAGCTGGTTTCCTTTTCTCCTTTTCTCTCCATGTCTTCCACTCTAAAGCACTTAAAACTAACTTTCTGTCATTCATTTCTCTGACATCTTTGCTACCCACTGTCCCACATGCCCATGCAATTTATACAACCTTACTTCACACTAGTCTGTCTCCCATTTTTTGACATCTTCCTTTCAAGTTCCTGAAACAGGATTTTAAATCCCTCCTAACCCAAAAAAATCTCTATCTTCAAGCATCACTTTGAAGCCACATTTCTCAGCTTACAATTGATTTGTACAATGCAGCACTTTGTGATGACACTAATAAAACAATAGCTTGCAATCCACACCTCATCTTGAGGCCCTTTAAACAGTTATAAAAACTGAAGAGAATGTTATATATAGGGATCACTTCATCCCTGGGTGAAATACAGCTGCATTAGGATGAAATGCAGCAGCTGCACAAAAGAGTGCTGCAGCAGTGTATGACAAGAAAAAAGGAGAATACTTTACCCAGCTGAAACCACTAGCAGGATTTATGAGCTAGAATAAATTTGCATAATATATATATATATATATTGAGAACTGACAAGGACATCAGGCTTTCCTCCCTTTAGTCTTAAGAAAAATACTCTGGTATTGCTAATGGACAAAAGTGATTAAGAATTTGGTTCCCTTCACATCCTCCTCCTTCCCCATTAGGATTTATATTCTTTTTCCTGCCTTCTGACAGCCCCCAGGAGTCTTGGCTTCGTATAGACTTGGAGGACTGAGTACCACCCACCCATTCTTCAGTACAACACTGCCCATCCCACCTATTTGGCCTGTCATTCAAAAGCTGAGAACTGCTGACTTGAGAGCGCTTATACATGAGCACTGTATGCCCACTGAAAAATGTGTTTGGATAATGGTCTGGAAAACGTGAGTCTTTAAGGACTCTAATATAAAGTATATAGCATTTTTAATGTGGAAGAAGCACTATCAAATAGGTAGAGAAGAGGTAACAATCTCATCCCTTGGGATCTATTTCAAAACTCCTAGAGTCACTATTGGTTAAATTTTGAAAGCAAACTCTTCTTTTACAAGTTTCTGGCTTTGGATTCCCAAGCTAAGAGATCTAGGCAGCATCTAAACTTCCATGTATTAACGACCAAAGAGTGGCCTGATGATTGGAATAGCTGCTGAGCTCACATTGAAAAGGGAAATATTGTGTCCAGCTGGTATTTAGAAAATACTTTTGTATTTTCTAAACTTTTTAGTCTCCGGATGTGTTATAAAGTTATTTTTGCAATGTACCATTGCTAGTCCAGTACCTACAAACATTACTAATTAGTAGTCAGTGAAACTGCAGCTATATGTACCCATTCATGCTGTATATGTCTGTTACATATTCTTGCATGAGAAATATTCTTGTATGTGTCTTCTACTGAATCACTGTTGTTGAGAAGTAAAGAGCCCAAAGACTACAAAGCAGCTTTGCAGAAGACAACCTGGGTGCAGAATACGAAGCAGCCGTGTGCCCTTCTGTCAAGCAAGGCAGACAGCACGCTGGGCTGTACTAGTAAGGGTGACAGCAGGTGAAGGGAGGTGATTCTTCCCCTCTTCTGACCACTGGTGAGGTCACATCTGGTGTGCTGCATCCAGTTATGGGTTCCCCAGTAAAAGGAAATTACAGATTTACTGGAGTGAGTCCAGCACAAAGCTACAAAGATGATTAAGGGCCTGGAGTATCTGAGAGATGGCGAAAGGCTTGAGAGAGCTGTGACTGTTCAGTGTGGGGAAGAGAAGCCTCAGTGGAACCTCATCTGTGAGGACAAGTATCTGAAGGGAGGGTGCAAAGAGGGCAGAGATAGGATGTTCTCAGTGGTGCCCAGTGACAGGCAAGGGGCACACACTGACACACAGAAGAAGGCTCTGTACATCATGAAACACTTATTTCCTGTAAGGGTAACCAAGCACTGGTACATGCTCCTCAGGGAACTGGTGGAGGCTTCATCCTTGGAGTTATTCAAAAACCACCCGGACACGATTGGCTATAGGTGGCCTTGCTTGAGCAATTGGGTTGGACAAGATGCCCTCCAGATGTGCTTTCCTACCTCAACCATTCAGTGAGTCTGACTATTTCAAGAAGCGTGTAAAAATAACCATGAACTGACCCAACAGTAAGGAGGAAGATATCTCCACAAGCAACATCATACTTTCCTTAGCGAAGAATTTCAGATGAAGACTCACTGTAAGCTCCTCTACACCTCTTTTCATCTTGAGGAAAACTAGCACTATTGATTTTTGAACCCAGAAAGTCACAGGAAGGGCAAGAACAACACCAAGGAGAGGAACAGTTAATAGGAAGTATATATGTATCAATTCCAACTGTGCCACTACTTGGAAACTTGCCATAACTTTATACTTGGAATTATAAGTGTTATTATCTTTGTAGCTGGACCAACTCTTTTATTAGATTGCTAATACTTTAATCACTAGAGCAGTAAATTCTTCAGTCTGTACACAAGGTATGTTTCTTCACTGTACATAAAGCGCCCAAGGTGTTTTGTCTGGTGCTCTGCCCTTGAGATCTGGTTTGAATTTGGATGCAGCAGATGGACCCCACTACATGTAGCTTGCAGACACCCTCTGTCCTTGCAAGGTTTTGAAAAATGTCATCTCTTGCAAGGCTAGGGGAGACTTGCAGACAGCTTGAACTCAAGCAGCATACAAGATGTCTCTGGAGTGCCCTGACATTCAGAGGGCTCCCAAGAGCCCTAGTGCTGGTCTGACCATTAGTTTTGACTCTCATGTGTAGCTCCAATTAAATACAAAGATTTAAGGTCTCTGGAAATCAGGGTTTTCAAGCTCAGTATCCTAAACTGGAGGTCAGGTTTCAGACTTCAACGCCTTGCTCAGATTTTCCACAATACCCAACGTGGTTTGCATGTGTGCAATACTGAAGTTAATTGGTCAGAGAGTAATTGGAGCTCGGCAGATGAAAGGCACTATGGAATGCAGAGAACGCTTCATGTTATAATTTGAATGAACATGTAAACAATACCCAAAAAGATAGATGCTGTCATCATAAACTTTCTCTCTGAATTATGTAGATAAGTAGAACAACACATAATTCCTTATCAACATATTAATTATTCTTTGATCATGCCCTTCATGTTCTGTAGATGTTCAAATTACATACGGGCAATCAGATATACATCAGAGAAACTCTACCCATCTGAGGTGGTCTTCATGATGTGAATTAAACACTGAACATTAATATGAAAGTAACTCCCCTTGGAAATAATACTTTGATGTATTAATAAAAAGGACTTCGTAGTTCTTGTTTATCATAAATTAAGATTAAAACACTTTCTTTTGCAGTTCTGTGTGAGATGAGCAATTTGTAGTGCAAGGAACATTGATAAAACACAGCACATAGAGCAGAGTTCAAATATTCAAAACTGAGGTCCAAATCCATGTCTTGTGCAGAGCAAATGCGATGCAGAGTGCTGAGCTCTCACCTGGTGTTATCAGTGTAATCTGCTGTTATCAGCTGATTAACACTACAAGCAGATCTGTTTTTAGATCCCACTGTTTCCTTATTACCTCTTTTCATGCAAAGGCCTATAGAGAAAGATGTCCTGTGTATTTCTTCCAAAAAAGAACCCCAAACAGCAGATGGTGACCTATTCACACAGTTTGTAAGAAACTGTCATCTACTAAAAACCCAGGAGCAGGAGGGCTGACATTATCCTGAAAGTACAGGCAAGAGCTGTACCTACAAACTAAGATGTCATTTTCTGATTCACAACCATACCACTATTGTTGCCATTGAAGTATATCAACATTATTAACATCTCATCATGCCTTGAGACTGTAGTGAAAAGTCATTTACAAAATGAGGGTTAACTTTATTTGTGGATAGCTACTGCTTTATCATGACTATTCTGAGAGGATCAAACACCCCTATCTGTTTATTGTTTTATTCCAGCTGCTATTTTCTGTAAGAACATTCCTAAAAAAAGCTACCGTTATGTCTTTTATGACTCTATGAGGAAATGAAAAATCAGTTAATTAATCCTCCATGCAAATTATTATTTTTGTTTTATTGGACATTCTGAACTTGGAATACCTTCATTTTGGAGCTGGATTGATCCTGTGGCTGTGCCAGATGTAACGTGGTAAGCTGGCTCTGCCATGAGCAGGGGTTGGGCCAGATGACCTCCATTGTTCGATGGTTCAACTAACTTTTTAAATTATTTCAGTGATGAAAGAAATAACATATGCTTACGGAAAGATGGTATTGCGAACTAAATTTTACCCTTTGCTTTGACTATGCAGTGCCGTAAGAACAGTGGAGTCACACCAGTGGGTGTTTCAGCATGATCTAGTCCAGAGCCACTAATTACATGGCTGTGTGCTGATCTTTGTAGTCATGAGAAAAAACAAAGAGATTAAAGGAAACAATTACTCACCTACTAAAAAAAGAACATCTTTCCTCACTCTGCTTTCACAAATGCACCCATTTTTACAAAAGTGCCTTTCAAACAATTTTCTCTATCATGTAAACAGTATTAACGTGGGAAAGTTCAAATTAAGGTTCTTTTTTAGAGAGCAGTGGAGCTACTGCTCCAACAGCTGTTCAGTTTCTATCATCCATCATGTGATGGAAATTTTATTTAATTTTACTGAATAGATATTGATAATTTTCAATATCCAGGGCCAGAATTTTAAGGATATTTAAATTTTTAAACTGCTAGGGTGCAGATTTTCAAAGCTGTTCAAAGTGTTTAACTCTCATTTACCTCTTCAAGCACACTGGACTATGATTTACCCAGTGATGTCTTCTACTACCAGGTGGCTACAGAGATTTTTGTGTACTCCAGCACATACACATCTAAATGTTTTTTCCACTACCAAAGGGATGATGCAGAAACAAGTTTTACCAATGAACTCAAATGTTTTGGACACGTGAACTAACAAACTTCCATGATTTTTCTTCACACAAATAATTAGGGTTTTTTTTTTGTTCATTTCCCTTTACAATGAAAGCTGCAGTCCATATGGCTACAGAGCAACACACAGAAAACAGGCTAAAACAATTCTTACATGATAGCTGCTCACAAACATTTATTCATTCATACTGGAGGAAAGAAGGAACAGACAACTTGGCTATGATGGTACAGTTATTATTTTTAGCCTTTTGGCTGAAGCCCTTAGTTTCCTTTCCATACATTTTTAAATAGAAGGCTGTGGGGGTTTTACGTGCTCCTCCAAGAAGAGAACAGATTTTTAATGTAGCAAAAATACTGATTTTCCATTCTGCAGCTCACCTAGGCCTGTTTCCATCTAATAAGCCATTGTACAAAGTAACTGTTTCCTATAACAGGAAATTCTGCTATGGCAGAAGTAACATTGGGTATCCATAGTACTGACACTTTTCATTTCCTTACCCCTGTTACACTGCAGAGCAAACAGGAGCCAGATTCATAGGAACCCTGTAATTACTTGACAATAATCATTGCCAGCAATGAAGCAGAGTTAGCAAAGAGCTAATGAGCACACCCACCCAGGACTAACAACTCTCTACACTTTTTCCCTCTATCTTTAGCAACAAGCAGGAAAGACATAAATTGCTCTTTTATCAAATTGCATGAAAGAGCTTAGATAAGTTACATGTTTGCAGTTATCACTCTATAAAGCCAGACGCTGGCCTTCAGCTATGTTCCATATATTAGCCTGGAAGGAGACAAGAGGAAGGCTGGAGACCTACCAGTGCTTGCTCCCTGCCAGTGCCAGAGAGTGGATCTGTGGGGCACCTGTCAGGAGACACCAAAGCTACCAAAGAAGGACAAGCCTCCTGTTTTCATGTCAATGTCTCTTGCTGGGTAACAGGAGGGAATACAGAAGGGTTGGCTCTGCAAATGTCAGTGAAATACAGACCCTGTCACTTTTTAACTTGCTGGATGAATTTCAACTATTTCTTAATCTTCCCATAGTTAATGGGAAGTCACTTGGATAGTGTCAGTTGCCATCTCATGGATGGAGGCCATTTGCTTGGACTGCTGGAGAGCACATTCCCACTCGTCTGAATCATTACTCGCCTGACTGTGGGCAAAGATGGTTTGGTCTCTAGACAGCGCTAGCAGCTAGATATTTGGAAAGTAAATGACTAATCCCTTGACCAGCCAGACTTTCGGTGGGAAATGAGACACATCACTTAATGCTTACACTTCAGTTTAAAAATGGAAAAATTATTCTTCCCTCCTTAGGAAGCAAAATTGTTAGACTATATATGCTGAAGTGTGTGCTATGCTCAAAATATGCTCCAGATTCATGAGGGCCACATAGTTACCTTGCATGAGCTTGTCTTCTTTTACCACTTTAACAAGTCAGTGGCCTCTTAAATTGGCGATATTTTTTTTTAGTCTGCCCACAGACAGACACAAAACACTTGCTTTTCCAGCAGATATTACCCAGAGTCAGAAGTTGCCTTAAGCCAAGACCTGATTCTGGATCAATTAGTGAGCATTCACCAGGAGATCAATGAATATAAGTCCATGCTATAATTTAAGGTCAGTTTAGTCCAAGAGAGAGGCCAGCAAAGAGAAAATAAACAAATAAAGACCGTGGGTTTTTATAAAAAACTGAGAATAGTGCTGAAGTGCATACTTGAAATACTTCCTCTGAACTCCACAGAGTGGCTGGCACTCCATGGGTTCAACACTTGATGCCTGTTCAACGTGTGCTACGTGGATGCACCAAGCCTGCACACACACACTTGCCAAGCAGAATGACAGAGGTAATGTGACTGTTTCTGAAAAATGAAGTGTTTATGGCTTGCTCAGTTTCAGAGTATGTTTCATAATCTTAAACACTCACAATGTGTCACTCATGGGCTTGCAACATATTCCTTCTGAACAGAAGCTGCTTTGTGCTCATCACTGAAGAAGCATGTGCTGTGCAAGTGCCATACTGTATTTTGGCAGTAGCTGTTAGAAGTAAATTTACAGAGGATTAAGGAGATGGAAGGCAGCATGCCTTCTGTAATTCTGCAAAGCATTAAAACACCCTGTTTAAAGAAGAGATGAGAGATGGCTGCTATTCAAAATCTTGGGGCCCGAGGTTCAATTTGTTTTGACCAAATTTGCATTCGGTCCTTGAGAAGCCTCTGAGCAACAGCTGCCCTTGCCCTGCAGGAGTGCATGAGGACATATCCCTCCTTTGGAAGTCACCTTGAGAACAAGGTGGGAGCTGTCCCCAGGGGCACAGAGCCACTCAGACCTGCTCCAGAGGGAAGCTCCTGCCAGCTGCTATGCTGCCTCTGGGATCAGCCCTTCCCTACCTCCAGATGTGCTCCATGAAGAACAGGATTCCAGGGCTGCCCTGGGTTTATGTCCCTTTGAGGCCAGGAGAATGAAAGCATGTGCTGAGGACATGAGACATTTTTGGCTGTCCAGAGCTACAATAATGACATAAAGATATGCAGATAAACACAAAGATTGAAATTTGGTTGTGTATGCTTTGAAGGAAACTTTTTTTTCCAAGCATATTCTTTTTCTAGACTTGACCTTGGTCTGCACTTTTAAGAATCTGACTTTTTTTGATGGCTTATTTCACTTTCAGATTTTGGCAGAGTGTAGCCTTAGATATGCCAGAAGTATGATGAGATAAGTTATTCTCCCAACAGAAACAGAAAGCAGGCAGCTGCCTACAAAAGATGGACTCTCCTACAGATTTTACCATAAAAAAATGCCCAGTTCAATTTTAGAAAGGAGAAGACAAAATCTCAATATGAAATCTCAGCAAAATGGCACTTAAAGACAGCAAATAACCACCTTAGAGCCCACAGGTTGCTCTGAAACCATTGGTTGAAACTGAAGACATGATAAAGGTATTTTTACTTAGGAGATGGGCTATGTTTCACAGGGAGTATTGGGGTTTTAAAGTTTCTCTTGATGTTTTGCCTGATGCTTTGCATTTTGCAGTGGTTTTTTTACACTGTAATGGTAGTTAGAAACCCATTACCCACAGTATTCTGTGGCCATGGCATTAGGCTCTGAAAGCTTACTTATTGCTAAGGAATAACATTGATGTACTGAAAATTACAGTTCTGTATTTTCTGGTACAGCTTCATCTTGGAGGACAAACAATAACCCAAACAAATCAGCCTAGAAGCCACTGCTTTACCTGCACTGGAGGATGTGCAGGAAAGGCAACACTGGCAAAAGTTGAAAATTATAATTGTGATGCTCCATTGGTTGATGCTGATTTTGGGAAGAGAGCTGGGGCTTTCATTAATCTTTCCATAACTCCAAGCCAAAGCCAGTCTGAGGTTGCTAAAAGTAGCCTCAAAACTCAGACTACAAAGCTCCTATTTCTTAGATGTATTTCAAAGAACTTCCTTCATTCATTGTTTACCAATCTGGCCTTTCCTCATTGTGGGTAGAAAAACATAATGAACGCTTATCACCTGCAAGCTCAAATCCCACTGGAAAGCATTTTTTCAGGAAAATGTTATTGTGGTGAGGACTTTCAGGGAGTGTTGGAGTTTTAAAGTTTCTCATGATGTTTTGTATTTTTCTTCTAAATGAACAGGAAAAAACTCATCTGGCTCTCATTTGAATTCTCAATAGACTTTAGAGAGGAAATTCCAACCAGAGCTGTATTCCTACACCTAAAAATCTATATGGGAATGATGCAGCATGCTTGTTTCAAACCAACAGCAGTCAGAAGCAGCTGTCTCAGAGTCAGCAGAGCTGTCTCAGTGGCAGACCCGCATGTTCCACGCAACAGTAATGGTCTCAGCAGAGGGACTGGTTTTATAAACAGCCTTCAGTAGGACATGCCAGAACTTCAATATCTAGATGACCTGCCTTCCATCATGCATGCAGAATATTTATTAACATTCATGGGGATTTTTGGAGATAAAGAATGGAAATCATCTCACCTATCTGCAACTGCATCGGAACTATTAATCCTAAGTGCTACTGAAGGCTAGGGAGAGAAGGTACTTCCTTTAAAATATTTCTCTTATTTTATTGTGTGAAAGAGGTAAAATGGTTTGTGCACAGAAAGAGCTCATTCTTCTCTATGGTCTATACAGAGAATATGGGACATACAGGCAGGTAAAACTAAAGACATTTCCAATGAGATTCTTCTTTGAGGCACATCCTGTTAATGGATGGTGTGACTTGAGGTCCCTAACTTCACTTATTTGCATCTGATATTCACCATTTGTAGTGGTGGTGTAGTGATCTGTATCCATGTTTACAATGGAATTTGAGATTTATTTAGGAACATTCCTGTGTAGGTGCTCTGTGTTTACCACAAACAGCGTGTATTTCCCACACAAAGCATATAATGGGATTAGCTACCAGACCTCAAATCCACTAATCTGAAACATAAACAACCAAGTAAGTACTTATGTTGTTCACCCCCTAATCACCACAACGCCTCATTGATGAACAATTCATCTGTTGGATTCCATATATATCTCTATGTATATATTCCATATATAGGTATGTATACATGTGTTATAGGTATATCTCACTAGAATTAAGCTATTGTCCTATTATCAAGATTCCCCTGTTGCAGTTGATACTATACATTCTTGGTATCCAGGTTTTCTTAATTGTTTTATAAGATGAAGTATCTGAAGCTTATAAACCACTCCCAGCATTTTAAACTTGTAGAATTTGCTAGCAAAATGCTTTTCTTTCCCTAAATACGTAGGCAGCCTCGGGACAAAGATGTTAGCTCAAAGCACAGGGCTGGTTCCAAGTTAAAATCAGGTTGAGGGTAGGTCTTCCCAGACAGAGGGGCAGGCATCTCCACTTTCCAGCTCGCTAAGAGCCCTGTTCCTAGTTCTCCCCAGACATAACAAGGGAACTGATTGCTCAGTGCACAACAGGGACTAATGTGAGAACGTGATCCTGGCAGAGCCTCAGCAGAAGATTCTTGTAATTGATGTGAAGACAATATAACTGATTTGTAGACACATCATTCTGCACCATGCTTCCTGTATCAGCTTCCCACAACTGTTGCTGATTGCCTTCTTCCCCAAGCATTTTCTTCTCTCTCAGTTTTGAAACTCTGGGAAGAAATAGCAATTTGTTTGTGCCATGCCTATTTGGCATGCTGCGCCACACTCTTACACAAATAAACAGGGAACACGATGTAACACCACAGCAGCAGATTTAACTAAGATCCAATTGTGCTTGGTGCCATCTGAATATGGGAAGAATGTTCCCTTAAATGAAAAATCTTCAACAGAAAAACAAGTTCACCCTTCACAAGTATGTACCATAACATGGGACAATACCATCTTTGACTTATGATTTCATCGGTGAGAAATTGGCTTGTAGGAGCATTTCTCCTCCAATAAGCAGCACTGCTGTATACTGTTCCATCTGCACAGATCTGAATTTGGGGGGTCTTTTAGAGCTAGTATGAAGCCAGTCTTTGCTAGAAAGTGGTAGCCTGTCCAAAATCACCTCTCAAATAAGTTAACTTTGGCTGAACCACCAGTGTTTGGATGCTGGAGGCTACTGGCTCTTGATTTATATTATGAGATGGTAAGCAACTAGAACAAATAGTTTATATTTCAAGGTGCAATTTATGAATTTAACTGTCTCACTTTTACTGAGTTCCTCACACCAAAAGCTCAGTGACAGCCTGAGTAAATGCTCTGACTTGAAACACAAATCATCTAAAAAATTAATGATGAGTTATTTTCCCAAAAGTCTTAAGGACAAACACATTTCCAGGGCCTCTGAAGAGGAAATACCTCAGGGAGAATATTGTTATTAGGTGACACTGAGCAAATGGTTAAGCAGGAGTGATTGAAGCAGACTGTGTACCCTAAGGATTTAATGAGCAGCTTGAAGGAGTTGATGGCCTGAGGCACAGCCTCAGGTCATTAAATCTCAAATGGTTATTAATCCCTAGGAAATGCTTTCTGTCAAGGTCATTAGTGCTATTATGCAGTGGAAATTGAGGGTGAATCAAAAAATTAGCATATAGCCTGTTTGCAGGAAATATGTTCTCAGAGAGCATGGGCAGGTCATTTCCAGGAGGATGCTGCAGTGTCCACAAGCCACCTGGCTCGGCTGAACTTCCATGTACCTCTCTGCACCACTTCTAAGCTGAGCTGCTCCTTTGCAGAGTGGCACTACAGGAACTTTACCATGCACTGAGCACTTGATTTGGCAGTTTGGCATAACTCCAGGGGATAACATTAGCTGAAATCCCTTCTACTCAGCATATGATTTTAGGCTGGAGTCCTGCCCTACTGTTGTTTCTCAGAATAAATCCAGGAAATCTGATTCAGTTGTTGTGTACACTAGCGACCAGAGCATTTGACCAAAGGCTCGAACCGTAAGGGTGTTGGGAGACCACTGCCCTTTGCTCAGAATTTCCTAGGATAAAGGAAACTTCACTGCCTTCAAGCAGAAGTACCTGAAACCAGAACAAATATATCAACTGGCACTTGTGGCCAATTGATCTATCAGGCCAAGAGACTGATCAGCAGGCAGAGAAGGGCAGGAGGTGGTGAGATCCCAGTCTGAGGTCTCCCTCTTGGATCCCATCTCTGCATGAGGCACCTTGTGAACAAAGCCTCAGTTTCCCAGTCACTTCTATCACCTTCCCATTAAGAATGGAAAGTGTTGGTGCATAGATCCTGTGACTTTTTATAAACAGAGTCTAGAGTTCAGGTAGTTACTTGATGCATTTTATGTAGCCAAAGTCATGATTGGGTGTCAGATTAAGTGATTATTTTTTTTCCAGATTCTGATGCTGGTTTGTGATTTGATTCTGGCAAACCAAATCCTATAATTCTGTTAAACTGTCTTTGTGGATCAGATTTTCCTACACTGGAACTATATCTACTACAGTGGTTATTCTGAATTTTGAATTACTTTTATTTACAAGCGATCTAGAGATCTTCTACAATATAACTATTGTATTATAATGGTCAATGCTTGACTTTTAAGGTAATATAAGAGATTGCAATTACCTCTCCCTTCTGCTCTAAACTAAGTAGAAAGCCCATAGAATTGTTACATAGTAGAATAATTTTGAGGATGATTTAGCACCCCAATTACACAGCTGTCGAAATTAAGTGAAGAGATCTTTCTTTATTAAAGACCCCGAGGAGATTTAGAAAGCAACGGCATATTATACTAAATAAAGAGAAAGAACAAAAGAACAAGATGATCTATTTAATTCTTCTGACAATGTCTGCATTAACTGATCAATGCTTAGACATGTATTGCTATTTACTGTTTGATTAAGGGTCCTCAAATTCACTGGCATCAGCTAATGCATCCTTACTAAATGGAATTTATGCAAATGTTATTTCAATTACACATTTCTACACAGGTGTCAGGAACCTGCTCATATATGGGAAGCTGAGGACAAATTCACTGTGTTTTTTTTTTTGTCTGATTGCTTTCTTGAGAGATATTCATTGAATGGAATTGGTAAATTATTGAAGTACATAAAAGTACTTTCACAATGATATTAAGGAAAAAATTGCCCTTGCAGGACATGACTTCATGTTTTTTGCATGTAGCAAGTCCTTGCTTTTGTTAAGCATATCATAAATATGTTTGAGCACTGATACTGTAAGAAATGAAGTTACACTTTAAAAATGTAAAAGATGAAATTGCACATTAAAAATGCAACTATAACTGAATCTTTTTAGAAGGAAACTTTTGCTTAATCTAAATGTTAGACATCACTCCAAATACCTTCAAAAGAACTGCACACATATCACAGTAAAGAAAATTTTATTTGGCACTACTGGCTCAGACATGGCTGTGAAGCCATAAATCAGATAAAGTATGTATTTGGACACTAAATTATTTTGGGACTTGGAAAATTCCAGTAATGCTATATTTTTACAGCAATATATTCCTGTAACCTAGATTACAATCAAAGGATACATGTAAAGTAATTTTCTTCTGAGGAAAAGATAAATTTAAACTCCTGCTGTAAGGAGTCCAACTGTGCAGTTTCACACTGTCTTAAGGAATAAGGTTGTTCTTCTGATGAAAATTTTCAACAGATTTTTGTCATTGAAATCACTGCACCTAAATGTGTCTAACATTTATTTCCATGCTTGCTTTGCTGGATTGGGCCATAAGGCATGCATTGTACTATTTATGTGAGAAGCAGATCTGAAAAAGAACCACACATTCTTCATCTCTCCTGTATTTTCAACAAAATAGAGAATTCCTTACTGCTGGGCTCCTTTTTGGTTTTATTTTCACAAGTATCTTTTCCTTCTGGCTCTCCAACTGTGTTTTTTACTGTCTTAGTTTTCACAGCTATCCCACTAATGTTCAGGATATTTCAGTGAGTCTCTGTCAAATCTCATTCCTGCATGTGCTCTGTCACTGAATTTAGGAAAACACTGAACTCCACTGCCTGTGAGGGCAGTCACATTTTCTTCACTGGATCTTATGCAAATACAGAGTAAGGAATAACTTGATAATGCCACCATCTGACTCATGTACTGGGACTGATAATAACTGCAGCCACATCCTGTAGAATGACCAGTTTAAAAAACATTAAAATAAAGAGAGTTGGCTTTTTCTCCTCCCAAGGATGGTCATGCTAATTCTTATTTTAAAAAGACTTCATCTAAGAAGATTAAATAAATGAGGGAAAATAAGGCCAAAGTAGAGAGTGAAAGTTCCTCTAATCCACTCTCTGTCAATACCTGCAGGACTAATATTTACTCTTCCTTACAGGAATCCTGGATTCAGGACAATTTCTGAGATACACCTGACTAAACAGGTTGCTTTGGTCTCAAACCAGCTAGGTGGCAAATTTACAGCTCTTTGCTGAAGTTGATGTTTTGATGATACAGTTCCAGCTCTGTTCTCAGGAGGAGACATTAACTTGAGCAGTGTGTGCCTGGAAGGCAGTGCTTACTTTTTCTGACCTCACACTTAACTCTGGATTGCCACACCTGTAGCAAAAACCCCATAAACTTCTCTTCTTTTCTTGCAAGCAGTACCTTATATTCCTGCCATGCTGGCATCTCAGCACCATTTGCATCCCTGCTCACAGAAATGGTGCCATTTCATGAAATGCCACTTTCCATGGTGTGTAAGGGGTGCTGGATGATAACCTCACCTGCAGCGCTCAGACTGGTTAGCCCTCACTTCATCTGATGAATACAAAAGCACAGATCTCCCCAAACTAACACAGGTTTCTTTGGATCAGGGGTCTGCACAACTGTGAGTTTCACAAGGCAGAAGAGTGAATTCCAGGAAAGCAAAACCACCAGTGAATGAAAAGCTAAGAATATACTTTGGGTGAAGCATGGAAGAGGGAATTGCCAATTCCTCCAATAACACCGTTTATCTAACAGTATCCTGTTGGGGGGAACTACGTAACTGCAATGACTCTGAGTAACTGTGCGTACTTATGCCTTGATAATGTGATGAATTATTGTGAAAGTCTGCTCTCAAAGGAGCAATATTTGTGTCAGGCAAACACTGTCTTCTAAACAGCCCATGGCTATCCTTCACAGGGCACAATGAACAAAAAGTGTGTCTGACCAGCCAGGAGTATGTTCTTCCAAATGAAAAAAAACCAAAAATCCCTAAATTATAATCTTAGTGATAAATGCCTCTCCAAAACAATATTTCAGAATGAATATTTTTATCAAACACCAGACACTCTCACTACTAATAAATAACCTGAAGAGTACATTCCTGTTTAGTATCAGTAAAAATATTAGCATTTAGCCCTAAAATATTTTGCATTTAAAACCTTGTGAATAGTTCACAGACGATGACTGTGTTTCTCTGCTTTGGCAAGATATTCCGTCAAATATGTACTTGCTCATTCATAGCTCTTTGAAAAAATTGACAGAATTCAAACAAAATCTCTCTATGTATAACCAAGTCTCTACATTTAGCTGGTGTCTGCAATCTGCAGCACATGTAAAGTAGTAAAGAAGCATTAATTAGTATTAGTTAATTATTTTTTGTCAAATTATTGTCTTCCTTCAATCTCAGGGCCTGAGCACTGATATTCCCCAATAACCTTCCAAAGCATCAATGCAGAGACCGCAGTCCTCCCCACTGCCTGCTCTTTCCTACTTCCTTTCTTTTAGAATATTTGAAGGCTGAGGTAGTAGAACACAGAAAAGATGATATTTAGTCTCTCTTCCAATACAGACAGGCTTTGAAGGAAGGCAGTGTAGGCTTATCCCAAAAAACCTGATTAGTTTGGAAAATGTTTCAGCTTGCACACACTGAGTGTGAGCTTTACCAAAGACACCTTCTGTAGCACTAAACAGCAGCAGATCTCCTTCCTCACTTAATACCTCAGTTGCATGTTTCAGTTTACAGTCTGTCTTGATAGTTCATCCTATGTGTGATGAACAAAATCCAAACAGAACTTGCAGGGAACTGCAAGAAAAAAAATCCTCAAATGTCCTCTACTATTGTTTTCCATTTTTAATGCTACGGAAGATGTCATTGTGGTCAGAGGAGAGAAAAACAGAGATGCAAAAAGAATATTTTAGAAAAGTAGTCTTAGAAAAAGCTCTTACTCAAGTGTCTGTCAAGGGGATGAGGTACAATTGTTCTGGTTCATTAATTTTTAATCACATCTGGCAATTGGCCTCAAAAGTCTCCAAGACTCTATGATGCCTCAAAATGAAAAGGGCAAAATGCTCTCCTCCATCATTTTGGAAGGCATCAGGGCATCTGTGGTAAATGTAAATCCCCTTTCAAAGCAGCCTTAAGGGCTGAATGCTAAGGGAGCTGCTTGAAGGACAGCAATTAACCATGAGACCAGTAGCACCAGCTCATTTTTATCACAATGATACCATACCCCTAAGGCAAATATTGCTTTCAGGAGATGAAAAAATGAGAAACGACAGCATCACAAATGAGACCCCAGAAATGTTAAGATGGAAGATCCCTAACTGAAATATAATAAATAGCTTTACTGTGGGGTTTTTCCTTTATTTATTAAATATTTATTTATTAATTGTTTCATCCATAAATACAAAAAAAAGGTAAGTTTTTTAGATCCATTCTGACATATACCTTCTCAAGTAATTTTCTACTGGAAAAACCTGCACTAGCCACTAACTAAAATTTTATATCCTAACCATAGCCAGAATATTTTTCTAAAAAGCAGACTCTGGACTTCCAAATCTGGCTTTATCCATCTCTTAAATGTTATTTAATAAAATGAGCACATGGAGTTGATAATAGTTCACCACTTTTAATAGTTTGCCACTTTTAAAGGTTGCAAAGTAGTAACGACCAAACCAACCATCACTTCATAGGTGCCATGTACTGTTACAATTTTAACAAGCTGTGAGCTGTACAGGTGTTTACTAAGCTTGATAAGGTTAAGACCAAATGATTCGGTGCCTGGGCTGGAACACATTAGGGATGAACAGGTAGGGTGAGTCCCACATTTTCCTCATGATGGAGAAGCAACTCAATTGTTGAATGCTCAACAATTTTTTCACTATAATAATTAAAAACATTTACAGGAAACCTAAAAATATATTCCTTCTATGTCTTGCTTCACAATACAACTCACAGAGCTTTACCCACTCATTTCTTCATAAGTCTTTTAATTTCTGCATGCATTGCAGTATATTTGTACAACTGATTCTGAAAGAAATAATATTCATACCATCTGTCTCTCTGGGACACTCTCCTGCCCCCCAAAACAATTTCAGAATTTACTGGCCAGTTTCAGTTGAATGTGACAGGAGGAGCCATATCTCAAAGATATCACATTTTAGAAAAGCTGGTGCTGAGCAGAGGAAAGTATGAAAATTAGCACTCTAATAAGGGAAAGGCATTTGTGGCGTGACCCACTGTGCATGCTGAGAAGCAGCAGACAGTTGGATGCAGAGTACACAACATTCTGCATCAGCACCAGTGTCTGTACCGCTTCTCTTGAAAACATGTAAGGGATGGAAGAGAGATCTGGGAAGCGACATGGAGGAGGGGAAGGACTTGTTTTCAGTGAGGTGGGGGAAAGGAATCCAAATTGGTAGGAAACCAGGATGCACTGATGTCAGAGCTCAGAAAGCAGAAATTCATTTCACTCAATTTGACAATAACGTCTAAGATGGAAATAAAGGTCAACCACTAGTCATTCCTGGGTAATGGGCTGTTCCAATTTTTGGCAGCTCCAGGATGACTCATGAGAGGAACACATCACTGCTGCATTCTTCGCCAGTGTTGCAGGAGTGACCACATAATGTCCCCACAGCACACTGCTCTCAGCCTCATCTGTCCCACCCTCCCACTGCTTTCTTCTTTAGAAATTCCAAGAGAAGAAGATAGTAAGGGGGCTGTATCACTGAGTAGGACCTCTGCAGCCTACCCCTGCCCTGAGATATGTATATACTTGCCTAGGTCCAAAAAAAATCTCCCAAAAGTAATTTGCAAGAAAGGACCTTGGAGCATCACTTTTCCCAGTCCTACAGAACTACCAAGCTCCAGCATGAATGTCTCTAGAAGAGACAACAAAAATGAGGACATAAGCATGGCCATATCAAACCATGAAGCAACCAGCAATTCCCCAAATACACATCAAATCCAACATCTCTGCAGACCCATCCACTGTTTCACAAACCATTTCACAACAAAAGGCTGTACAAAGCCCAAATTTTATCCATACCAGCCAAAAATATGTAATGTATTCACAAGAACAAAGCTTTCTTCAGCATTTTTGTGGTGGGAAGAGACAAATCTGCACAACTGTTGTCATAATTTATATTTCACTACAAAGCCAAAATCAGAATCTTGCAACAGTCAGTGATGCTCAAATGTTTAATGACAAACTAGCTGGTACCCTACAGAGCTTACAGTCCTCACAGACAGACAGAAAAGGAAAGGATAAAAACCCAAAAGCATGGAGACTTACGGGTGGTCATCCTACGAAGGGAGGAATTTATCTCTTGAGTTAAATGTAGGAGATGTGAGCTCAACACACTCAGAACAAGTAGAGCCCAGGACTGCCTTTCTCTGAGGGGAGTGCTCTAATTCTTGGGCTATTAAGCAAGAGGAAGATAAATCACATTCATCTTCAAATGAGTAAAACCCAACTGCATGGAGCTGCCAGCATTTATTTCCTATTGTTCCTCTATAATCCCAGTGGAAGAGGTACTTAGATGAGGCAGACTGAATCATCCTTGGGTGGGTGGATGGATGGATAGATGGATAGATGGAGAGGGGGAATAGATCTTCCTCCTCAGATCTTCAGTAAGCAACTGCTACTCTCCTTAGACTGTACAAGCAGTTGTGACAAATTTACTGGACCATCTGCTTAACCCCAGGTACCTAAATCTTGAATTAAATGAAGTGGGTTTTCCACAAGACACATACCCTCTCTAGCAAATGCCACTATGTCTTGATTTTTCAGACAAATACCATGGTATTGCTAATTAAAGTGGGCCTGACTTTCATCTGGAATAAATTAGTATTGTTGCTGCCAACGACTGACCTAGAAAATCCATGTAAGACTGCAGAATCCTTGCAAGAAAATAAGGCTCTGTGTTAGGTGGGGCATTGTTGCTAGGAAGACCTGTTGCTGAATGTTTTAATCCAAAAGATTAAAAACATTATTTTACATTATGGTCTCTGATTTAGCACGGTAAACAACCTCCAAAACTGCAATCTAGTAACAGTGCCTTTGTCCCTTCTTGCCATCAATGGCAGACTCTTTTCTCTTTCTTTTTTTTCAAAATTACCCAGAAAAATACAACAGAATAGACCCAGGAACCAAGTGCTTTTTCAAATGTAGAACATAATTTAATCTTTACAACAGAGAACAGAAGAGCGTGGGTTTTCTCTGACTGTGGATTTCTTGTAATTTCACTGAAGATAAATATTTAGATAGCAACCAATGGGATATTTAATTGTCAGGAACTATTATATTTAAAGAAAGTGCTAGAGATTTTCAGACTTGTTTTCCTATGTGTGCTGACAACTCATTCCCATCATTTACCTTCTGTATGACATCTAAATACAATCACTGCTGTAATTTGTAAATTGTTAATATTAGGACTGTAGGGATGGCTATGCTTTCAGTTGTACATAAAAAAAGGACAGCTTTTACATCAACATCTGGCTGACCTTCATTACTTTCCCATCCATTATTTGTACTCCTCCTCCTTCTCCCTGGCCTATTTTTTTTCTTGTTGTGCCCCTGTCTGATTTCATCCAGGAAGCTGCACACCCTGACTTCTCTTGGCTCCTGTAATACTCATAAACCACGAGACAAATAAACACAGGGGGAAAGAGCAAAACCAAAGCAGGAGGAGATCTGGCAAACCTAGATATGTGAATCCTCCAGCTGTGCACATAATCAGTCCATGGCACCATCTGAACCACACAGCATCCTGCCTACTCCTTCCATCCTCTCCCCTGCTCAGTTTGTGTGAAAAGGAAAAGTTCTTCAGGACAGGACCAAAACTTCTCATAAACCTGACCAGCACTCACAGAAATAGGACTGGCAATGGGACAACTGGTTGGCTAAATGATATAGTCCTCTGTCAGGAACTAACCCATAGGTCTGACAAACCCACAATGGATAGAATAAGGGTGTAGGAGTTCAATTTCAGGAGCAATTCTCAGTACTATTTACTCTTTGGGGGAAGCTTTTCACATCACAGCTTATCTAAGTGTCAAATAAATTCTATATTAATATCTAGTTCAAAGAGATCCTGAGAAGTGTTACTATTTGGACTTCAGATCTCTGGAGGAAAAGCACCCTGAAGGTATGTAGTAACTGGAATTGCATGGGTAGAGTCTCCAGTTGGTTACCAGCGAAGTTACAGATTAGATACTAGGTTAACATATGCTGCAGAAGAAGCTGAGTAAGAAATACATGTATCAGTAGAAATGTATTTAATGACTTTATCAGCTTGCATTTGTCAAATTCTGTTGGGTTTTGAGTACAGCCAGAGAAACACCCCCAAAAGGATCAAAAGAACATTATTTCTCATATCAGAAAAATAATTTTACTCAGAGAATAAGAAAATGAAACAACTTCTCACAAAGAAAAATGACCTTGTAAGATGATGCAGCTCTGAACCAAATTACATACTTTCTACTAATCAATAAAATACAGTCGTCAAGGCAACAATGACATGAGAAAATGAAATACAGAGGTCTGTCTTACATAAACACATACACATACCAATATGTTTTGTGAACTTTTGTAATCTAGCAATGACTTCAAGGAAAAATATGTTTTTACAAAAGAAAACATATTTTCCCAGGCTTGATAGATTCTTGTGTAAGAGCTTTTATGAGATTTTAGACAAGTTGCATTTTGTTTGGTAGTCTTTGTTCTTGTTCTTTCTTTTTTTAACTGGAAAAGAAATGTTGCAAGAAAACTGCTTTCAGTGAAAATTTATTCTTGCTATAAAAGTGATTTAAACCAGTGACAATTGGATGGGAGTTAAAACTCAATCAAAGCATTTGAAAATTGATCCTGAACATAGTTTAAATTTAAAAAAAATTGAATTTGTAGATCCTATCTGCATTATATTATGCAGACTTTAAGGGGCAAGCTCTGAGTACAAAGACTAAATAAGAAAGGATTTTCTTTTCACAGGTCCTATAATTTTCATGGTATGTGTTTGTCACCTGCAAGCTCAGCTCTGCTGCCTTATTCAACAACTGTTATAATCTCAGTGGTATGAGTGGAACAAATCAGAGCAGGATGTTATTGATCATGACTATAGGTGATCCCAGCCAGCACCCTCTAGTCTCTGATTTTGTGTTTAATTTTAATAGATCAATTAATTATTTCATAGCTTACCACCAGAACCTCTCAGTACATGTGCAGGCTGCTGGTACAGGCTGTTTCTTTCGCTGTAGCTAAATAAAGCCCAGGTGTCCCAGCATTGTTCACAACTTCTTGCCCCTTTTTGCAAAAACTGTGGACAATACCTTCTGGTCACAGAACACCACCTCATGGCTCCTTAAATTACTGCTCATGTTTCACCCACCTGTGTGCTCAGCCACCTGGAGCTGGCAGGTACGTTCCCAGCTGGGACGCCATAGCAACCAGGGCTGAATAATCAAGGCAGAACTATAGCTGTCTATTGAATTTGCTCTGGAAGTTTGTGTGGACAATATAAGTGTAATATAAATAAATAATATGAAGCATGAGGATGTTTGACTGCTGCCTTAGAGGTCTGCAAGCATGCTCATTATAAGTACCAGGCTTTCAAGACTCTATTTTCTGAAAGGTGGTTTTCAAACAATTTTTAAAAATGAACCGGTCTAGCTCATTTAGCATCTAAGTTCACTGAAAAACTCCTCTGGAGATATCCCACTGAGATCTGCCTCCCAATTTTCAATTCAGTTAAAAAATGAAGCTAACTCATTATGCAGCTCTCTGAAATATTCTTGTAGCTGCAAACCCATGGTGTTTTTACAAAGAACTGAGTATATAGGATGGTATTTTCAGGTATGTATAAGCAATTATAGTCCAAACAAAATAGTGTCTTCATTCCTCATTGGGTTAAGTGATGAAAAGACTGACTGCTATGTGTGATCACCTCTATTAATTTAGATGTATAAATTAGACACGTTCCTGCAGGCCTATGGAGATTAAATGCACTATGTAAGTGCTAAATATTAACATAAATCTACATTTTGAATTCAGTGGCTCAGAAGCACAAGAAAGGTGTACATCATTGTGCCTCTATTAACCACATTCACTTCTGGTTATCTTGTGTACGTGGTCTAGCAAACCAAATTAATACAACAGAACTGCTCATGCAGATCATTAGCCACTGGTGGAGGGATGTGACAAATTAAACATCTCCTGAACAAATCTTCTAAATCTTCTGCCCAAAGAAATTGTGGATGCCCCATCCCTGGCAGTGCTCAAGGCCACATTAGGTGGGGCTTTGAGCAACTTGATCTAGTGGACAGTGTCTCTTCCTATAGCAGGAGTTTGGAATTAGATTATATTTAAGGTCCCTTCCAACCCAAACCATTCTATGCATCTATTAGTCTTTTGAACCCTTCTTCTGTGACAAGTGAGGGCCCATCCTCTCCTTTAGGTGTACCAGCTGGGATGCACAGACACAGGAGAGACACAAAAAGAGCAATGCCTCAATACTATGCTCTGCTGTGCTGGAAAAGAAGACGCAGAGGTTCTTTTTGGAACTGGAGTTTAGGTACAGAAATGGGGGCCCCAAGCACATGGGCAGCAGAAAGTAGGTGCAGTCTCCAAGTATTTCCCTGAAATGAAACCAGCTGAGACCATGTTGTGACTTTTCAATGGTACAAAAGTGCTCATGGCTGGCAAAGGACTGCCATTTGCAGTTTTTATCCCTGCTTAAAGCTTGTATAACAGGAGCTAAAGCACACGGTGCTCCTGTTTCCCATAAAGTCACCCCCAAATGGAAGGGTCATGTCCCACTGAAGGGGTGAGTTCAGCACCACTTCTCCCAGCAACACTCCATGAAGACACTCCAGCCATCAAACCCTTTTGCAGGATTGCTGATTCCCAGGCTCCTTCTGCCTAAACTGTTGGCTGCACTGGCAGATTTCAAGAACTGAGACAGCCCTAATTAGTGATTTCACAAGACCTTCCATTCATTTGCAATTCAGTAGCTCAATTCCACCTTTGAGAGACATCTACCACTTGTCTTACCATCTCCACAGAAGCTCCCTCTATCAATCCTTTCCTTTTGTCTATAACATCCACAGATATAAGAGGAAATTTTATGTGACACAGAATGATTCTGTGTTACTGAGTCTACTTGCTTTCAAAAGCATCAATAAATCAACAAACCAGAGGCAATTAAGTAACAAAAACAATGCTAAGGGCTTGATTTAAATACATAAACCCTGGAACATTCAGGACTCAACCTCAGCCCATTCTGTCTGTCCCTGTGCAAAATGTTTAAACATCAAGTGAGCTTATCTCTTCTAGATGTGTTTGGTGGATGAAAACTGAATTTAATGTAGCTTCCCTGTATTTTATCTGCTTACATCAGAACCCTATTATTATTTTAACCTTTCAATGACTTAAATAATGTTCCAGCCAAGAAAAAAAATTGCCTGGGTGGCCTGAATATTATACCTCCATATTTTTTTATGAGGTGACCTTTCTGAGTTCAAGTAACCATGTTTGATCACTGGTTTTGGGTGGGAGTTTTGCTTGTGAGGATTATAAGTGCATTACAAGGAAAGCCTACTTGATTTACGCATAATTTTTCTCTGAAGGTACAAAACAAGTAGCCATCAACTTAATGCTACTTAATGCTGAAGGCTTTAAAGGGTCACACAAAGTCATCCTTTTCACAGAACAGCAAACAATCATGATTCTAGGTTAGGGTTATAAATGAGTAAGTAAATCACTTATGCACTGCATTCAGCTGGCCCCCACTCCGAACTCATTTAGCACACAACAGCTTGGCTGTTGCTGTATGTCTTGCGCAGACATTCAGTGGGTGGTTTCATAATGTTCCACAGCCTACAGAGCTCTTTTTTTTTTTTTTTTGTTTAATCTAATTTAATGCTTTTATCAATATCTGATAAGAAAACAAGAGGCAGCTGTAGCTCTACCACCCGCCCCATGCTTGTCACGTGCTATATTACAAAGCAGGAATGGACAAAATTTGTTTAAAAATGGGATAATATGCAACATGTCTAAAATATGGTCTGAGATATTTTATTTGTAAGAACTTGCACTCTCAGGAAGGCACTTCTGTGGTGGCCACATGAAAAACGATTCCATGTAATGAAGAGATATAAGAGCGGACTAATAAAAATGTAGGGACTGGAGCCTGACCACACCACCCTACCAATCCTTACTGAAGAGGAATGATTAGGTGCTAAAAGTCCTCAAACATGCTCCAAATTACTAGGAGAATGCAGTTCCATTGGATGGAAAAACAAACTTGCATCAGCTCAGACCACTCTTTTCCCCTCCTGCCCAAATTCAAGATTAATGGGAGACACTGGACTTATAGTGGAGTTGTTTACCAGCACTCTCTCTCTAAAGGAAGAGAGACCCCATCAAGACCCTGTGATAAAGACAGATCTAAAAAAAGTAACTGGGACACTAAATGTTCTGGATCATCAGGCAGCTCAGTGGCATAACCAAGGAAAGTAATTGGCACCTTCCTCTGGAACCCATGGCACTACCCACTGTCCTCTTGAGTTAGATATGCCAAAAAGCAGGAAAGGTTAAAACTAAAGTAATGAAGAGAAAAAGCAGCTATGCCTCTGTGAAGGCGCGAACAAGGAACTATTCTGTGGGATGATAACCAAAACACATAGTGTCTGAGAAGGAAGTGAAGGGAATTAAGAAAACAGAAAAGGTTACAACTTATCTAAATTTCTGTAAACTTAAAAATCAAAATCAGAGGTCAACACATGAGTAAAAACAAAATGTCTGATAGCCATAAGAACATCCTGAAAACGCAGAGACAGAAAATGAGTGCACGTCAAGATGGCATGAGGAGCAGTGAGACCGAAGAACAAGCTGAGTAGGCTGAATGATAGCGCATGGCAGGATGCTGTCCAGAAGAGAGGTGAGGCTGAGTTTATTCTTAGGATACTGTTCAAGCACAGTGCTTAACTGCTCCTACTGCTCTGATAAAAATACTTGGTAAATACAGGAAATTTCCTCAGCAGACTGGATACATTACAAGACTCTTTCTTTCTTTTTCTTTCTCTCTCTTTTCTTTTTCTTTCTTTCTTTCTTTCTTTCTTTCTTTCTTTCTTTCTTTCTTTCTTTCTTTCTTTCTTTCTTTCTCTCTCTCTTTCTTTCTTTCTCTCTTTCTTTCTCTCTTTCTCTCTCTCTCTCTCTTTCTCTGTCAGTGATAAATGTCTTGACTGTACTATGTGATTATGTCTGGGAAACTGCATGTGATGGGGGAAACACAATAATTTTCCCTTTCCCCAGGTTTGTTATGTAATCCTGCATTGCATTTGGCATTGTAATAATTAGTAGAGGACCCTGTGAAGAGCCTATAGAGTACCAAATGAAGTGTTATTGTCAACTGAAAAATCCATTTTCCTTTCCATTTTTGTTAACACATTAGCAGCGTACTTACTGACTGAAAAACATATCCCCCACCCTTTCGTTTCATCATATGAAAATCTTGGCACTCACACCCTGCAACATGAAAGCAAATGCCTGTAGACATGCCTGGTATATAACAAGTGCCTGTCATGCTGTGATGTGAGCTGAATTGATTTGAAGGCAAACACCTTGACAGACAGGCCATCAGAGCACACACAAAAATAACACAGAGATAAATGAATAACACTGATGTACAGCATATCCCTGTTGTTTATAATGTGCTTGGCAAGCCCTTTATTCCATATAAATAAAAAAAATGATAGGGATTGAGGCTATTTTAGCAACAAACATCAGAAAAAACAGTATCATCACCCTAGCATACTAATCTCTTGTGCTAAAGAGGGACAAGCTGTTTCTGCAAGCCTCACACTCTGAAAACAGACTTTCCTCAGATCTTTCACAAAGTCTTTCCTCCCTCTGCAGTAACAGCACACACCATTACCCAAGCTTTTGGGAGGTTACAGAGACCTGTACCCATTTCTGTCTATTCCTCTTCAAACCTCTGCAAATCATAATTTCCAAAATGTGCCTGGCACTAGTGGAAGCACAATATGCAACACTCAGCTTGCTGAGACCCAGGAAAAAGCAGCGAACCTCTGGCTGCCTGCAGTAGCAGATGCAGCAGCAAGACATGTCCAGCATGGTCCCTTCAAAAGGTGCCAATAACCCCAACCAGAACAGGATGTCAGGATAATGCAAAGAATTCACTTTTTGCCCCAGTTGTCCCTGCCATCAGTCACTGTGACCCCTCCTCCTAAGTAAATGAAATCAATCAGCAGGGATTTCTGTAAAATACATAAAACAGTCATCTTCCAGACTCTACCAGAAGATAAATGGTTCCAGACATTGGACTGCAGCCATTTTCCCACACATGCTACAGTGTTTTGTCATCCATATTGGGCCATAATAGTGAGTGGGTTTTACTTTTTGTTTTTTTTTTCTCAGTCAGCAGCCAATGCTTCTGCTTCTAACTCGTACACTAAAACCACAGCAACAAGAGTAATTTTTCTGTACAATCTGTAATAGAACAGTTTCACTCCCAATCAGACAGTCTGGGGTCTTGTACAGAACTTTGACACTTTTCTGCTACAGATAATATCATCTTATTGCTCTCAGCTGGAGCTCCACAAACCTTTTTAGGATTAAAGCATATCACCCCAAATACAAGCCACTGAAGTGAAACAAGCATGAAATTATGAGCAATGCAAACCTTATCTGAGAACCTGCTAACAAGAAATAATATGATTGCTTACAATATCTCATGTTGGCTTTTGTGCTAATTTCAAAGAAGGCTACAAGTATATGACAAAAGATGCATCACAGGGTGAGTTTTCAATTAATTTTAACATATTTTCAAGCAAGTCCTTAACAATCTGTTAACATAAAATACACTTTGAAAAGAACCATGGGGCTTTTTCATTATTAAGAAATGTGCAACCAAATTCTATCCTTAATTAAATCACGAGTAATTTTATTAACTACAGTAGACTTAAACCTGACTTACATCAGTGTAACTGAGGGTAGGATTTAGCCCCGGGGTGTTTATACACTGTAGTTCCAGTTAGTTTAGATCTATTTGGGTGGGAACTCCTTTCCCCTTTCCAGAAAAAATATTCCTGCCTACCCTTTTTCACCTCGCAGCTGGGGCCAAAACAGCCTTTTCTTCTAAGATATTTTTCTGAAAGGTTACAAATAAATCTTATCCTCGATAGGAGGTGATCTTATTAAACAAAAAAACACTCTCTGAAGTAAGGGATACCAGCAGTTTTAAAGTTTGTTTACAAGTTTTGAAACATGCCAACTCAAACAGATAAGCTTATTTACATCTTACGAATAAATAAAAACTTTAAGTAAAAGCCATTTAATACAGGAGCTACTTATGTCTGTTTTCAAAGCTGAAAAGCCCTTTCAAACAGTATTAGCTGCTGTATTAAACATCCCTGTTCCAGTATAGAAACTTACTGTCCACAGATATCCTTAGGCTCCACTGCACCTCTGAACCAAAATCACTTTCTTCTTTACTTCATTTTCTGCTCTCTTGAAATCGGATTCCCAGTTCCTGACAGATGGCTCCTCTGTCACCGAGCTCTGCTTCCGCCTCCTTATCGCTGCCAGCTAATACTTCCACGATGCTTAGCTGTTGTCTGCGGAGCTGTGCTCTACATCATTTCTACTCTGATCAATGCTCCGCTTGGTTTTAGGTTGTTCCTAGTCCCGCCTCCTGCTCTTGAAGAAACGAAAACTCGCAGCTGGATTTTCTATAAATCATCCCTTTTAAGAGTGGCTGGGCAAGTATGGCAAATACTACAGCTAAGACCTGCTGCTCTATTTCAAACTTCAAAAACAATTCCTCATCTTAATGATGCACACATGAAAGTTAATCATGTACTAAAATCACTAATACTGAAAAATAGTGGCCAGATAATTGTGACCTTCAGGGCTGAGATGCTGATTAATGTAATACAAAACTCCCCTCTGTTCCAGGGGAGGAATATGGTGAAATCTACCGCCTCGGTGAACTGCTTTATATAGCGCTGTGCTTTGAACAGGAGCTTGTCATTCTTACAAAGATAAATTTACATTTGCAATACAGAGCTTTCTGACAGACCAGCCCAGTGTACATAGTGTTTAGGCTAGCAGCCCGAAGCTTGAAAGAGACTTTACCATCACAGCAGCTCTTCTGAAGTGTGGGCAGGAAATACTTTTATTTTCTGCACTGCACTAAGTGCACTACACAGTGCTGAGCTCATTACCATGTTTAACAAAGCATGGAGTATAAAAGCAAGGTGGTACCATAAAACCATCACTAAGAACTTTGTCCTCACAAAAACAGCAAAACAGAGCTGAGTTTCTGTAAACTGTTAATTGTTCTAATCCTCCACCTTCCAGATCTTCTTAAGAAACTGTGTTGTGAAAATGAAAAATGACTGGACAGATCTGGATACAGTCTGAATGGGCTGCAAACTCCTGGTGCTTTCTCTAGGATTTTTCTATGGTGAGAGCCGCATCCCAGCTAAAGTGTTGCCAGGGCTAAAACTAACTCCTTCCTTACCAACAGCTGCCTGTGTCCTGGTGGCCCATGAATTCCCCTGACTGCTGCCCACACTGAAGAGCAGCTGAGCTGCTGCTGGAGTCTTGATGAAGGACTCCTTGGGTTTCCAACTGGGGAAGTGTGCAAGAGCAGCATGTGCCAACAGCAACTCTTCCCCAAGTGTGCCACTCCCAGCAAGCTGGGACCCATGGGCTTCTCCTGTCAGCTGCTGTAACTGAACCATTGCATCACTGGTCTTCTATGAGTGGATCTCATTCCTTTTTGAGTCTCATCTACGCTACCCTACAGTGTTCCAAAAATGCAGTGGAAAAACACCAAAAAAACCACTTTTGTCTATTTATTCCGACTCTCTAACCACTTCATTAAGTGCCCAATAATCCTCCCAAGTCCAGTTTTTCCACATGATAGATGAATCTGTGCACTTCTGTCAGATCCAATTTGACTGTCTTTTATCCCTAAGCTGAAGAATCTCCCCGTTTCATTCTGGTAAGCCTTTCTGCTCATCCCCATAGGTACTGCTGCTCCCATAAGCACTGCAGCCAGCCCTTCACCTGATAGAAGCTGATGCCACAGCACCCAAGCTCAAGCCTTGCTCCCAGTCCATGACTGATATTGTTGAAAATATTCTCACTTTCTTTGCTTTCAGTTCTGCAGACAGTAAGTGAGGACAGTCACCTTGTGATCTCCACCACCACGGCATGAGAGACCTGGACACAAGAATTTCAGAACAACCAAACCAGACTAATTTCCAAATACTTACTAGCCTGGCAGCCCAGGAGAAAGCAGTATGGATTAAGTAGCCAGGAATACTCTGAGCAAAGGACAACACCACTGTGATGCAGCTACTTCTCTGTTAACCAGCAGCCATAAGACACAGGTCCTGGGCCCCTGTCCAAGCTGTGACTCAGATCTGAAGTGCTGCAACGACAGTGCTCTCCTGTGGATGCACTGGTTGATGAGTGCCAGTAATTTGATGATGGAGAGTGAAATGAGTGTGGGCAGAGCACTCACTATCCCTGCACCCAATCCAAATATGTAATGGTAAATATAGCAAATCTGCTTTCCAGGTGCTGCGGCACATTCAGTACTTATCAGCTGTCAAAAAACCCCACATAACCGATTAAAATTACTTGTTTGACCTTTAAAGTGTACTTGAAAATCTATAAATGAGACCCATCAGTAGTACATATCCAGTTGAATAATAACAGAATTTTGAATCTCCAGAAAAGGTTTTTAAAGAGATTAAATACTCAATACAATGGTGTGACATGCACTTATATAGATTGGAGATCTTCCAAGGACTTTGGAAGATCATTTTAGATGCTCAATATAGAGCATTTTGTTTAATGTCTGGAGTAATGTTTATGGTAGAGAGGGCAAGACTTGCTCTTTCTCTGCCCTGAGATTGCTGGCCATCACCTGAATAACAAGAAAATGTTTGCTGCAGGAAGTAAATATATTTATTTTACATCATCCTCCCTGTGGTTTAACTCCAGAAAGTGCACTGAGTTCTTTGGGGATGAAAGGGAAGATCTGCTGTTACCACCAGTGAGTGTTCAGTTCATAGGCTCAAATTAGAGTAAATCCCCAATAAGGCAGGAAAATGTGGTAGCAGAGATGATAGTTTATCAGGACCTTTTCTCGCTGCAAATCTCCTTTTGAGCCACACTACTTGCTAGTTGAGAACACAGCCCTACATGTAGCAGCCCAGTATGGCTGAACCCAAGGCCATGGAATGAGCTCAGATTCCAGGAAATAATTCCCTGCGTTGTTGGTCCCTGTTCTGGACCGCTTCTACCAACTCCTTCCTAAGCAGTGTGAACACGAGTCTGTGTTCCCTGGCTGTGGGATCCCTCACTCTCCCTTGTTTGGCAGTACAGATGCTGTCCCAGAGATGAAGGACAGCAGGATAGTTCCTCCTGTCACTGTTGTGCAGCCCTCATTTCCCCCTCATCTGGAAATGGTTGTGAGATTTGCTGGGACCCTTCTGGCACACCAAGCTCACAAACTGTTTCAGCTCCCATAACTGCACTGGGAAGAGGAAGGAGAAGGAATAAATAACTTGCCATTTCCCTCCAGTGACTTGTAACTAGAAGAGCTCAGACTTCTCCATGCAACAAGGATAGCCGTGCTGGCTTGGCCCTGAACTCTTTTTGGGAATTGTATATATTTAATATGTCAAGCCTTCTACCCTGAGTTTGTCTGGGGAAAACTTTTAACAGTTTAAAGGAACTCTGACTGTAGCCTTTAATGTGGTGAATAGAATTATTAAAAACCTCGCCTTTTGCATCTTAAAACTCTAAGGTACTCAAGAACATATTATTTCTTTTTACTGTCAGATGTTGCTTTGCTCAGATAGAATGCATAAGACACTAGAGAGATGTGGGAAAGTCTTGACTTCTTTGAGAAGAAACAACAGGTATGAGGACACTGATGGAAAGGTGAGCAAGATGAAGATGCTCATCTATGAGGACAAACACTTGTGTCTGCCTACAGAACCTCTGCACCACAGCCCTGCAACCTTCTTTCTCTGATAGTCTAAACATCCATTTTCAGCTGAAACTTCTCCACAGCTGAGCTACACTTGGGTCCTCCAGCTCAAGTTCTCCTCATTAGTTTTCACCATCCAGTTGAAGGCAACAAGAGCAGCCAGGAGATCTTTGGATCCTGGAGACTACAGCAGAGCCCTGTTTCATTCTCCTTTGATAAAACAAGCGACTTCCCTTCTAATAGCTTTTCTGAGTCCCCTGATGCCAGCTGAATGGGGGCTGGATCACAGGGAGTGAAAACTGACTGCACCATTGCAGATGTGCCCCCCTTTGCCATTTACTCCCCTCTCCCATGGGAATACACTGCCAGACAGACCTAATGGCCAGGCTGCACTGCCAGCCCACATTTTGGGAGTGACTTGCAATTATTCTCCAGCCCGCAAAGGCACTGAAGCCTTTGATCTCCTCTGTTGCTCCCAACTGCCAGCCTCCCAGATTTTGCCAGCATTTCCTGCTCCTGTTCCCTAATCATGCTACCACATTACTGATAACCACGGTACAACTGCAAACTGAGCTGCCTGCAGAGGAAGGGCACATAGAGCTAGTGCCCCACTGTATGACCCCTTCCTTTCATCCCACTTTCTTATTGCATGTCCTCTGCTAATCCTGGCAGATTCTGGAGAAGAACTTGAGGCAAAGGTTTTACTTTGTGTCACCAGGAACAAAAGAACCCTGTTTTCAGGTTTCACTTAGAAACAGACTCATATTTTTCCTAAAGATGATGGAACTTGATAAGTTATAGAGATGAGGGAACATAAAGTGCTGCATCACTTTCAGCAAGAGGACAAGGGGGAAACGAAAAATAACACTGGGTTATTACTATTTGAAACTCTGAATAAAAATGGATATTTTGAGGCAAAATCAAAATAAAAAAGCCAATTGAAAACATCCTGTCTAAAACAGAAAACTGCAATAACAACATGTTGACTGGGGAATTTTCTCCTGGGCAGGTTTCATGCAGTAGATGCTCTCACCTCTGACTGCCATTTCCCAAAGAGATCCTGAACTATTTGTCATTCATTTAGTATTGTGGTTTTTACGTAAAGTAGGACAGTTATGCTATCTCCACCTGATGAGAAAGCCATACACTCTTGCATTTTTAATCAAACACATTCCTTGAAGAATCAAAGCATGCATTACCTAACTTACTTTTCAGAAAAAACTCTCTCATTTACACTTGGTCCGCATTTAGTCTCTCTTCTGCTGGAAAATCTCTGGAGTTAACATGGCATATCTCTGTGTCACATGTGTTCCCTTTTAATAGCCAACATAAATGTTTTCATCTCTGGACTCTACAGCTTGAGTCTCACTTATGAAAGCCAAGCAGTGCCTCTCTGCTTTACTCATCACGCGACCAAAGCACTGCTGATCTCCCGCTTGTCTACGGGCAAAGCAGGGGCTCCCAGAGCCTGGCCCAACGCCATTCCCTTTGGTTTGATCCAACTGATCTGCTGATAAACTCCATCCTCATTCCAAATACCCTTCAGCAACCTCTGTTTCCCAATATGTTTCCCTTCCCAAGGACCAGCAGTGCCACACTCGTTCAATGGCACCTCGCGCTCGCCTCTGCGCTCCTGCAGGTTGGGCCTGGGTCAGTGTGGCTGTACGCTCCCGCCACGGGGACACTGTGTGACAAGGCATCTCAACGGCCCTGAAAATGGCAAGTGCCATGCTTCAATGATGGCAAGCCCTGCTTAACATGAGGTTCACTTTCTGCATGACACAGGCACAGTATTTCATTAGTATGTTAAAATGCTTCAAAGAGTCAAAATAAAAATTCTTGGAATTGCTGCATGAGTCAAAACTTTAAGAAGCTTATATTAAAATATGAATCACTGGCTTGCTTCAAGGGAGGAAAAAATTCCTTGTTTTCAGCAGAAAGTTAATTGGGTGTCCTGAAAATCAGTAATTAAAAACACCATTAGTAGACAATAATCATCTGCAGTTCTAGCTTCCTTCTGAACATAAAAGGCTTTAAAAGCACAGAGTAAGAGAGAAAAGTTCAGCATCAGCATTTGCCTCAAGACCCAATGCACCCGGGGGCTGGCCTAGCATCCCTTATGCAGGGAAATGAGAGCTAGAAAAGATATTTTTGTTGCCGTGAATGAAAGTTGGATTTCTGAATCTATATGCCTACACCATTTAAAATTAACCTGTTTACAGACAAACTTGAAATGTCATCCTGAGGGACAGCACCACCGCTATCATCCCCCATGCACATGTCAGAGAGAAGTGCCACCACCCTCGGCAGAAAATACAGCCACTCTTTGCTGTGTAACAACACAAGGCTGGAAGCAAAGAATATGGTTTCCAAATTAAACAGCGGGAGTAATTTCTGCCAACAGGATGTAATTACTCCTCTTGTAAAAGAGCTGTGGAACACTTAATGGTTTCGAGCACTAATGCATATGGAAACAGTGTGTTCCACCAATACCCAGCCAAGTGCTAGAGCACCACTGGCTTGGGGAGCAGTAAAGGGCCGAGAACACATCCTGGACTGCCTAAGACTTTAAGGGCCTCCTTCCAAGTGTGCTCTAGTGGGACTGCTGAAGTTTCTGTAACAGGTATGGTCACTGCCCAGGGTGAAATTTCTTGTCTCCCACAGCACCTGTAGTTTAAGCAGCTGACTGTGTCACAGCACTAAGTATAAATTTATCACCATCAAATCTCAATGTCAGGTCTGTGACTATTTCATTGATAATTTATCTGACTAGACTACTATCTTCCCAAACATCTCTTTATGAGCAAGAAGGATCTGAGACTATGTAAAATATTTCAAGGTAATTCTATAGGATATATGGAATCTCAAAGTTGAGGTGCTACTGACACTAATTTTCTTAAGGCCTGACCAAAATTCATATGCAGGTAAGAAATAAATAACAGCATCTAAATGCAGACATGTTAAAATTAGGGCCAGAACATTCCCAGCATCTGAAAGCTCCTTCATAGAAAGTGTATTTGTTGAGTGAAGGATGTTAGGCCTTAAATACCCTATGCCAACTCAACTCTTACATTTATATGCAAAAATTCATAGCCATACTTAGGAAATCAGACAAGCAGAGTTCTCCACAAAGCAGCTCTCCTGGTACAAGTTTTTTACTATCTTTACTACTGCAAACTGGAGGAAACAAATGTCCCAGCATCTCCTCTTTCACTTCCACCGAAAACATGAAGTTTTCAAAACACATCCATATACGTAAGACCTCCTGCAACAAAACCAACTCCACTCACACCTCTCACAGAGTACCATGCATTTCCCAGAGAAATTTTTTGGTGGGATTTGTTAAAACTAAGAACAGGACATCACAGGAGAAAATTGTCCCTAACCAAGGAGAACAGACAAAGTTTTTCTGCACATCCCTGCCTCAAACATCAGGAGAAAAACATGCTTACAACTCATCTGAGGAACTGCTCTGAAGCCTAACAGGCTGTAATCAAGACAGCTGAGGTTTATTTTGAACAGTCTTTCCCTTAGGGGAGTGGGCGAGAATCCTCCATGTTAACGATGCTCCTCCGTGTGATTCTCTCATCCTCACACTGACTGAATAGAAAGCAAATGAGTCTGATTGGTGACTATTTCACGATATAAAATTTATTTTTTAAACATGCAAAGATTCTTTTTGAGCAAAACTCAGCATGATTGAGCTATGAAACGTTGTCTTCCTGACCTTTCAGAAATCTGAAAAATCTGACATTTGGTTCTCTGGTCAGTTATGCTATTGACAAATTCATTTTCTTTCAACACACATATGCACAAAAAACATCACTAATCATATTTCTATTACCATCATCCTTCAGATCTTTTAGCATGATTTACAGAGGGGAAAAATGAAAGAAAAACAAAAACTGGCAGTACATTATGCAGCTTTGGGCAAAGAAGATGATGGATTCTCCCTAAGTAATTTCCTGCAAAGTGAGATTTGATATAAGGATCTTGATTATGTATGTCAGTGCTGGGAAGGTACCCAGACATGTGAGACTATCATTTACAACTAATGCAGCCAAGGCAGAGGCCACTACTGGGTTTTAGAAATGAAGAGCATTAGTACAAGGGAACAGAAAGAAAGGATTTTTCAGAAGAGTTGGAGACAGCAATATTTGATTTAACTTATAATAAGCTACTACCTCCTAGGATGGTCCCAGTTAGACCTATTTCTGCATACCACATTTGGCAAATGATGCCTCACTTGGTCTTGTCCTTCTCTAACTCTCTTGGCAAAAGCAACAAAGACTTCCTAGCACTAAAAGGCCACACTGCGGTTTTGTTTTCAAACATCACTTCTAGGAAAAAAGAGAGGGTAAAAAAAACCTCTGTGAAATACTCTGTATCCAAAGACAAAGCAGAATGGTTCCATGTGAGTCATTTTCAGTCTTTTCTGGCTTGGCATTTGTGGTATGAACTCAGAAAAGTCATTACCAGTAATTCTGTCATTTCAAATGTTTGCAACACATGAGAAAAAGTGCTTCTAAAATGAAAATCCCATCCTAACCACTTCAGTAACACTTACAGATCAACTTCAATCTAAATCCATCTCACTATATTTAAAAAATATTTTTGGATGCTCTAAGTAAACCAAGACATTCAACCTGTGACTTGAGAAAGAGATTTTCAAACAAAAATGCTGCAAGAAGCAAGCCATGATTTTCCATTTGCTCACTTGAAGGACTGCTTGTTGGATTAACCCAAAGTGAGCCTGCAGTCCAGACATATCTTTTCTCCCATCTTTCATACAGCCAAGCAAAAACAAAGAAAAGAAAAGGTATCACATGTGCAGCCACTTTGCAGGAAAGTTATAAGTAATCTAAATTAATTCCTTTGCTCCTACTGATATATAGAAACTGGTTCTCTGAAATCTGATGAAGAACTGAGCTTCATTTTTATTTGCTATATTTAATGACTGCTGTTATAAACCAGTCTAAATGGGGAAGCTAAAACCAGAAAGAAAAGACAAGATTTGGGTCTTTCAACCACCAGTTTAAGTTTATAAGTAACAACACAGGCAGTATGCTGTCATGGTCTGGGTAGTCCCAGCAACACAAAGTCTCCCTTCCCTCTCCCTTCCCAGCAGGACTATCTGACAGTGTCATGGAAAATACATGCTTTTAAAGTCTCCAATAATCAAATTATCAAACAAAACTGAAGGTCAGGATTTCTATGGGCACATGTACAACTGTGACTCACAAGGGATTTCAAAGCAGCTTTTCCCATTCATGCAAACCCTCTCCGATGCCATTATTTTTGGTGTCTTGTACTGTGTGAAGTTGCACAATAATAATTTTGCTGTTAGAAAACACGTTAAAGTTCCCCCCTGACACAGTCACACCTATTGACACAAACGCTGGAGGCCCTGGTTGTGAAATCCCCGCACCTCCGTCCAATCAACCTGAAATCGGGCTCCGGAGCCGCGAGGGCGTGGAGACAGCGCACACAGAGGGAGTGTTTGCACAAGCCTTGTTTCCATAGGAAACCAGGGCAAACACATCCCCGTGTACAGAAATGCAGTTTTCCATGGCGGCGGCGGGCAAGGCCTGCAGCTCTGGCCGCTGCCCACTAGAGGCCGTGAAGCCCTTACGCCTGCCCTGGCCTGGCTCGCACAATCCGGCCAGGAGGGGATGAGGAATGGGAAACACCAAAAATGAGACATATTTTCTTCTGACGTGAAAATCTGAACACTTCCTCAGAGCAGCGAGGCACCTCAGCCCTGGCAGGCCAGTGGGAGCAGCAGGGCCTGCTGTGGGTGGCCAGCTCCGCTCACCAACAACTGGAAACCTGAGGCCGAGATGGATGAGGAGGGTGATCAGAAAAATGAGAAGCTACAGCTGGCTGGAGGGAAGCTACTCCTCTGTGATGAGCCCAAAGTAAACAATGAGCGGCCAAATTTAATGGGTCACTTTTAAAATTAATTGTGCTTTTTGAACATCACTCACTGGAGCCTGGCAAGCTGCAGCAGTCAACAGAAAGGATGCCAAGCATGAGGGGGATTTAATGAGCAGCGTTTGCTGGGGAACTGCAGCAACAAACATATGTGCACAGAAAAACACCATGGAAGCTGGTTTGTGGGGAAGGAATCTGAGAGTATTTCTCAGTACAGAGAAATACATAGGGGTAGTATAACAAAAAGAAGCAACACTCAATTTCTCCAGTTTAACTCCAAGCGGGTCTTTGCTGGTTATTCAGAGATTATACCCTACCCCTCTGTGAGGGACACAGGGAAACAGATGAAAATTAGGAGAGGAGATCTGCCCAGAGATGTGCTCTAAGGGAGTACATCAAACCTGGACTTCCACAGGAGGCACAGGAACATGGTCCTTACAGAGCCTAAGGCTGGAAATCACATCTAAATGTCTTCTTGCAAGCTTGTGACAGGCTATCTAGAAAACTACAAAGGGTCAGTGTAGATCAGATTAATCATCACAGCTATTGACTGCCCTGCTTTTTGCTATGTTGAATTTCATCTGTGCCATGCATACACCTACCTTAATTATGTCCCATTTAAGTTCCTTTATGTTCTGCTATCTGGATTAGTTAAATGCTTTTGTGTCTTCTGCAACCTCTGTCATGTTCCACACTTGTGCCACAGATCATTAAACAAAATAAATGTCACACAATCCCTAAAATGACATTTCAGGGAAGTGCAATAAAAACCAATGACCTCAGTAAAAACATAAATTTATTTGTCTTGTATTGCTTTCAAGTACTTGGCAAGCTTGTGGTGAAACATTCTATTGAGACTGGGGAATGTGGGTTTAAGTGCCTTCTGGTTGGTGGTCAGACATCTCAAAAGCATTAAGGTATGATGCAAAATGTGAGTGCCACTGCGTCCTTGGATGGCCATCTTACAGGAAACTAGTGATCGGGTAGTTTGTGTTCAAGTGTATAATTCAGGCAGTTCAGTGTGGAAGAAGAGGATTTTGGCTTTTGCATTTCATAAGGTAGCTGTTAGTAAGTACCTCAGTGCAGCAGACTGAGAGTTGATGCCCCTTGTCCTGGTGGGGGCTGACAGCCCTCCCAGCATGGCATGATGGGAATCTTTGGGCTGTGGCACTTGGCTTATCCTGATGCAGCATGCAGGGATGCCACAGCAGAGCTCATGCCGTGACAGCAGCTCCAGAGCAGGAGGAGACCAACACACACTTTGTGAAGCACACCCTGCACCCCAAACCAGTGTGCTGGCAGCAGTGTGCAAAGCACTGTCTGGGCCTCTTGCTGGGACTGCTCCTTTATCAAAGGAGGGTAAATAAATTTAAGCAGATCTGTCTGCATTCATGAAGACAACTTATTTTGTTGTTGTTGTTAAGAAAACAGAAGTCTGGTGGTTTGTTGGCAAAAGAAAAATGTGGGAAATGGCATTAGTGTTCTTCCACTTTGTGAAGGCAACTATGAGGGAGGGATGTGGAAGCACATCTCCACCTCCCACTTCCAGCCCCAGCTCCACTGGGCAGCTTGCAGTCCCTCTGGCCAACACTCATGGAAAAGCTGGGTCCTTATCTCTAATGTGTTCCAGTTAGGCGGCCCTGAGAGCAACCCCAGGTGTTCATACAGTCTCTAATCCCATTAAGGCTCTTTTAAAGCAAGTGGTTTGGTTGGGTTTTTCTTCTGGTGTCACAGAATTTACACTTAATGGGTTTGCAGTTAGTAGGCAGTTAGAAAAGTTATTTGCACTTTGCAGTTTGCTGCCAGAAGTGCAGCAAGAGACAAGCACTGAGATCCTTGTGAATCCCACAGCTGCTGTGACTTTTCCATGTGAGGAAGAGAACAGTTGCCGGAGGCATTTCAGAGAAATGCAAGAACACAGGAACAGTTCATTAACACTGGAAGTGAATTTGCAATTACTGAGAGCAGATGGCCAGCTCACACAGTGGATGAACCTTAAACCATCTTGACTTACAAGACTACAGCAAACATTGAAACACTACCAAATTCACACCAAAAAAAAAAAAAAAAAAAAAAAAAAAAAAAAAAAAAAGTAAAATTCCTACGTGCTCACTGTCAGAAGTCAGCTCAGATTTGGATCCTATATACAGTGGCTTAAGTCCAGATAAAGCTGTCAATATTAAACTGAGTCAGTGGATTTACCACAGAGTTCATGCCCCTTCTTTTTACTTGCATAAAAAACCTCTCAGAGCCATTCAAGATAAGCAAAAAATAACAAGAACCTTAATAAAATAACAGTATCAGCATCTCATTAATAAGGCTAGGAATCAAGCTAATCCTCCCTTGTACAACTGCAACTCAGCTGTATCAGAGATGTGTTAGCAGCATTAATAAGAATGGAAATCAAAGCTGAAGTTACATGACTAAGTTTTTCATTACTTAATAGTCCACTAACAAAAACCACCATACACACACTGCTTTAACAAATGTATCTGTGATGCACTCCAGAACTGTTGAATTCTTTCCATACAAATGCTGTATGCAAAGGCTCTGTGAAGGAGCTAAAGAGAGATGTGTATCTTGAAAGCACTCCTCAGCATAGCTCATGGACAAATTACAATTATTATTGCTATTGGCATGTAACAGTATGTATATGCAAAAGGAAGGACTTGCTTAGCACCATATGCATTTCCTCCTGCCAGGTCTTCATTTGGCTTGGCAAACAAGACTATAATTACTGGGGGGAAGAGGAAGGCTATAAGCAAAGAGCTCTGTTTCATAGTCCTTCCTGCACGTGTCCAGAGAGTGAAATGCAATGGCTCCACCAGCTCTGAGAAGACCATGCAGTCATCCTTGAAAATCTTTTTCCCTGTGACATGGAGTTTCAGCTGTGTACTTCTGGACAGCAATCAGTGAAGGCTCCCTAAGGTTAAGGTGACCTGTAGCTTACAGGTCTTTGCAAATGGGTGCACAAGAGCTCCAGTGCTGTGTGGATGTCAAGGCAGCCGGCAGGGAGAGTTGACACGTCAGAATTGCTAAAGCCTTGTGCAAGAAGGTAACTACAACTGGACTGCACTCTGAAGGCCAGACTTAAGGCTGCAACAGCAAGGGACATAGGCAAGGGATGTGACATAAAAAAGAATTGTAATTGGATTTTCAGACGAGGAAGGGATGTTGGCTTGGTGGCACTTGTGATCAGTGCAGCTTGCTGAGCAAGGAATAGCGAAAACTTAAGAGAGAAATCCCTCCAATCAAGATAAATGCTAACAAGGCATCCAGAGATTTTTTTCTTGCTTACCCTCACAGAGTTAAGGGTGTAAGAATTTCTGTTCAAACACAGGATAGAATTTAAGTTTTCAGGGGTGTAGTTGTGGCAAAAAGCTCAGGTTTACTTCACACAATCAACTTAATTCTTCTCTTAGGCCAGAAATCTGCATGGCAGGTCTGTTTGTAGATCACATTGTTTGTGATATAATTCAGCAATTTCCTAGTCTGGCTTCATGGCACAATGTACAAAAATATGTCAATGCATGTGATGAGCTTGTACTACCAAAAGGCTACTCCCATACCTACAGCAACAGAAAGTGTGAAGTGTTGTAGCTACTTTCAGATTCCTTCCCTTTACACTTCCTTTTTTACAAAAAGTAGAAAGCACAGGATACTTGAAGAGTTCTGCAGTGCCAGCTATTACATTGTAAAGACATTGGTATGTTGATTCAATATCTCAGAACTGCTTTAAAGTTTTCCAAAACTTTAGGAAAACAAAGTTTATATCAGAAGTTATTTTGACAGAAGGTGGTTTACATATGCATCTATTTAGTATGCTGAAATATAGCTTAAAAAAACCTGTTTACTATAAAAAGCTATTTTTAGCAACATCTTAATTACCCTGGTTATTCTTTGAAACATTTTGCTTTTCCCTGAAATTGTGCGATCCCAGAACTATTTTAAGCAGCCTATGCCATTGTCTATGCCATAGCAATTCCAGTTAGCCTCTAGGTCCAATTCTGCATCTGGCTTTGGCCATTAAAAATTAAATTGAAATTCTTTTTCTCCAACAAATATTTATCCCATTGTAGACTGATCAAGTATATGGTAGCACTTGTAAACTGTTGTGATGACACAATACTTGGACCTCTCTCCATTAGGAAAGACAGATCTGGACAGATCTGGAGCAGACACTGGCTTACGTACTCAAGGATTTCAGATTTCCAGACACATTTCTAATTTTGTATAAATAATTTTTTTCCTTTCTAAATCTGACATTGCTCTTCATTAAGGGCTGGGATTTGGAAAAAAAATAAAAACCAACAGAAAATCCCATGGGATTGAAAACAACAGATGTTGTCTGTTTTAAGCTTCCTTTATTCCAAATCACTGAATTTCGTGCTTTTAAGATTTTCCTGCCTCTCTTTTCAGAGGCACATGATTTTCTCTTTAAATGGATTTTCAAGAGGCTGACTCTGACTGAAATGTATGTGAAAGAGATTTTCCATGTAAAATGCACAGGTTTTTTTTCATTGAAGTTACTAGAAATATACTAAAAATATGATAGAAGCACTACCAGGGCAGTATCACTGTGAGCAGTAAACCCCACAGGATACCATCCCAACAAAAAGGAGGCACATGCTGCTCACTTCCCACCCGAAACCCCTTGTGCTTTCTGCTGCTCTATTTCAACACTGCTGAACCACCAGCTTCAAAATCCAAAATAGTGCCCCAGAACAGCCACAAAGGGATTTTAAAGCTTTCCTTAGAATCAATTTTCTTCCCCATAGTCAGCAACTTTCCTGCATTTGCCTGCCCTCCATCCTGCTGAAAAGCCTCTGCCCTCAGGAGGTAAAACTCATTTCTTCTTCACGTGAGTGACTGCATCCTTTGAAAAGATGATGTGATCATGAAGTCATTGATTCCAAAACGGTCTGGGTGAAGAAATAGCTGTGTAATGCTGTGGAAAGAAAAGCTGTGTAATTTGATCCCTAAGGATGTGGCAGGAAAATAATAAACAGGCAAGGATGTTTGGGAGAGATTTGACATCAATTTTTTAAAAATTGAGAGGTTTCAAGAAACAGCTATAGGAATTGTTTACATACTGGTTTAAGTAATAGCACAGAGAGAAGCAGTAATTTTGCCTATGCAAAAAACTCAAACTTCATAAATAGAACTATTTATCAGAATGTAGTGATATTTGACAGTGAAAATCTCTTCATTACAGAAAGAAAGCAGAAGAAAAATGTCTGAAATGTGAGGACAAGCAAATTCAAATTAGAAGTTAAGCATATGATTTTCATACATTATATTTTTAAAAAATTTTGTCTACTAGTAAATACAGGGTAAGTTTCTGGGAAGGATTTTGAAGACAAACAACCAAATTCTGTTTTCAACACATTAGATAGACAGGAGGCCAGGCTAAATGAACTAATGGGTTTAAGCTTTACGAGGTCAAACCTTTCTATTAAGTGTCAGAAACTCTATGTTTACAGTGATTATATCCATGGTCATTAATAAAAATAATTGGAAGTGACTACCCCTTTGATTTAATCAGATTTGCATTGGTACAAGTTCATTGAATTGCAGATGGAAGAAATATTAAATCTCACCCCTTCACAGATGGCAAGATTTTAGCAATGCCTTCACAAAGCCTCAACTGATATTTTATGCCTTAACTTCCTCTTGTATTCCAGCTTTTTTGCAACAGCACGTGCACTACAGAAGCAATACAAGTTAAACTGTAATACACTTTTGTTTGCCAAGCTTGAGTGGATGGAAACATCTGTCCTTTCGGAATTAGTGTGCCATTAATGTTCTTTTATAAATAAAAATCTATTTTCAAGTTAGAAAATAGGAAAAAAAAGAGATGTATTTTCTGGTCTTTAGTAAGGCCATCTTTGCTTCTACCTTCTGTAAGCTTTTGTTGGTCTTGAGGCTCTCAGATACTGGCTTATCCTGTTCTATTTTCTCTGGCATTGTTGACCAGCTGGGAAAATTATGTGTCTGCGCTACTTGTGACATGCAGGAGATGCAGAAATTCAATTGCACTTCCTGTAGGATCACAGGTGATTATTATAAATTTTCTTACAAAATGAAATTATAACATATTCACCTCTCAGAAGTAACAGAAAAAGAATGCTTGGCTCTGGCCTTTGCTAATGCCTCTTGATTTTCCAACTGAAGGAAGGGCATGCAACAACACAATCTTTGATATGAAATCAAGGCCCAGGTCATTGACAACAGCTACACCAGGAGCAGCCAGCATCTGTCATGAGCTCCAAGCTTGGCGGTTCTGAGGGGTTTTGAGGTCACTTATCTTGAGTTCATGAACTCAGAAGACCCTCATATGAACAGAAGTGCCCTGAGCTGCATGTAAGAAAGCCTTTGCCATGATTTCCAAGATCATGAGTAGGGGACAGGGAATTTGGAAACTTGGCTCTGTGCAGCTCAAGGGACTTTGGGAGCTCTGGCTTCCTCAGGAGTTCACCAGCTGAGATATTGAAAGAGACATTGGTTCACCAGAATACTGTCAAATATGGCAAGATTTCACCAAAAGTTTCATGTCCATCACATGTCCACAAAAGGCCTGAGAGAGTTTAAGTGAGAGACTGAAATACCAGTGTGCCCAGCAATACTCTGGGGTGTGTGTGTTTGGACTGAGCTGGGGCAGCTGAGGTGGCTGAAGTGTTGAGCAGCAAAGCAGAGGGCAAAAAGACTTCAAACTCTGAGCATGTGTACCTAGATTAGACAGGAGGGGGAAATGCCCATTCATAGATACAGGATATGCCGGCATAGTACTGGCAATGGAACCACAGCAGCTGGGGGGTCAGGAGAGAGGAGTGCACAGAATTACACTGGATAACTACTGATAAGGGACTTAGCTAATATGCACATTTCTGATTTTCACTAATGACTGAGGAAACCCTCAAATACATGGCAGTTCAGCCAGTGGCTGCTGTCCCATTATTCAGAAATTACCTATGAAATGAACTGAAATTTGAAAAATTGTATAAAACCAAAAATATTGAAGTTCAGCACTTGTTAACACATTCACTCCTGATGTTCCTTCAGAAAAAATGTGTGGGCTTTGACATGTTCTTTTTTTCCAGCATTTTCCCTTCATCTACATAACTTATTGTCACAGCTCTGCAATTTTATTGACAGCTCTGATCTGTGAATTGCAGACTTGCTGTAGTTCAAAGGTTCATGGTTGGCCTCTTGGTCTGGACTGTTTTTGTCCTGCAGATTATGGAACAGCTTTGGAAACAGCATATGCTGATAGTGATTATGATTCTCCACAGGAGCTTCCCAGAAAACTATGTGGAAACTGTATTTTACCTCAAAAGTCATGTGGTGGACAAAGCATGTCCTATAAATTTCCATAATTAAACTTTATGAGAAGTATGCTAAAGTTTAATAAACAGTAAGGGGAAAGCACAATTGTAAACAAACAAAAAAACAAACAAACAAAAAAGTGTCAGCTTTAACACACTCATCTGGGGAAGTCAGCTACTTTGAGGAGAGACAAAATGGTTACATGCTTTCAGGAAGCAGCAGCAAGTTGTATACTTCCATCCTGTTTCTGGGAAAATCCTGATGAGTGCAAAGAGAACAACTGTGAAACACTAAACATGCTGCTAATGTGCGAAGCCCTGTGTTCTGGGGAGAGAAGAGCATTCAGAAATAATTGAATCATCCAGGGCTGTGCTCAGTGCATACCCTAAGGTGATTATGTTCAGAATAGAAGCTTTCAGAATGTCATTTAGTAAATGAAAACAGAGTTGGATACCAGTAATAAACCAGTGCCCTCAAGCTACTCATTTTTTATAGTGACTTAATTGAAACTTACAAATCACTGACTGCCAGATGCCTGGGAAAGGGGGCAGCACTGAGACCAGGACCAGAAACACTGAGATCCAGCAAAAAATTGTGATTTTGCCTCCAGTAAAGAACAGTTTATGGCTATAATTTTCTTCCTCTGGTGATAAAAATGAGTCTGTCGTGCTCTCAGTGCTCAACTGTACTCCCAGGATAGGTACAGAGCTGGGTACCAACTTGTTTTCAACTTTCTAATTGCTGATGAACCCATTAAAATGAAACCAAGCACAAAGTTTTTTCTCTTTCTTATTGTAACAAGGAGGCTTTAAAAAACTGCAGTAGCTCCTTAATCACATTTCAATTACCTAATCTGCAAGAAGCACAATTCTATTATCTTTAAAAAGCAAGCATATATATAACTCATTCTATTGTCATTCAAATTATATACAACCATTACATTTGGGATTTCTGCTTTTTTATATACATTTAGCACTTTCTTATTATAAAAATGAAATAAAACTTAAGAAAGATTTCCAAGGTTTTCCAATTAGTACTACTTCTTGCAGAGAGATGTCCCTAACCGAGTTGTTCTATTAAACTCTACACCACAAGAACTAAATTGTCTTTGAAAACGTAGCATTGTAATTTTCCAAAGCTGAAGCCTAAGAAGAACTAGCAGCTCTTTAGATGTAATAAATCTTCAGTGATGAGTAAAACATGAAGGAAGCCTCTCTCTTCTTGAAAGCAGGGGACACTCCCTTCCTTCCACTCGTTTCTAATAACGTACTACCAGGCAGAACTCCCAGCTTGTCATTTTTCACACAAATGGCTCATCAGAGTGCTTGAGAATGATTTGGACATAGGTCTGAACATGAGTTTGGGCACTGGCATTACTTGCTCAAACCTGAATTAAATCGTCCTGGGAGGGGAAAAGGCGTCAGAGAAGATCCTCACACTCCAAAGTCAAAGCACCACCCCCAGCCTGCCCATGCAGCCCTTCCTACCAGGCGTTGCTTCACTCAGGAGTTTTGGCTGCAAGACTTCTACAAACCTGAGTCTCCAGCCAGTGCCCCTGACTCTTGTCCTGCCTATTCTCAGCCCATTTTTCCATTGCTGAAGACTGAGCATATCACACAACTGTAGTTAACATAGGATTTTGCAGCCTGCCTCTCCCATGCAGGAGAGCTTCATCACTTTCTGCAGAAGATTAGTTTAGTGTTAGTTACTTTGAAGATAATTGCTCAACAACAAATTCAGTTCTTAACCCTCATTTACATTTCCTAGAAGTTCTGTCAAGGTAGCGCCTTTGGCGCTGATGCTTTCTGGGCTAAATCTCAGTCCAAAGGTGATTTTCATGCATGTAAATGTAAATTCTAACACTTTAATAGTTCTCAAACCAGACACACGTATGACATGATTTTCTGCATAGAAAAAAATCTTACAAAAGATTTCTCTATACAAAAAAACTGTAATTGCTCAGTATTAGGAAAATATTTCCCAGTTCTTACTGAGCTCTAAGGAATACTCCAAGTTAGAAGAAAATCCTATTTCAGAGACATGAAGAAATGAAATAAGAACAGCACTGAGCTGCCTGATTTTCTCACTGGGTTAATGTGGGAAACTAGAGTGACATGGAGTATCCAAAACAAGTACTTAATTTACAATCTGAGACACTCAGTTCTGTCCCCAGCCTCTCTGAAGGAGCTGTGACAGCCTCTGGCTCTGCTCAGCACCCCTAAGTAGTTACATCTGCCCCAGCACATGGATGGCCTGAGCAGCACCTGGATCCTGGGGCCAACAAGCCCCATAAAGGTTCTCAGTCACCACACACTGTCAGAAAATATTAATTACCCAGGGTTTCAATAATTCAGACTCCTGGACATGTCAGCACCACAAACATCCATGCCCATCGTGATTTTATATATGTACATATATATATAATTCACTTTCACTAAAAAGTGGGAGCAGGGGCATGAGATCTGGGTTTATTCATTGCACATCAAACCCCTGCTTGTGTAGTGTGCTATCATCTGCTAAGGAGAAAGAGCCTTAACTTAATTATGGCAACTGGCGTGGAGAAATTAATCATCACTGAACACTGAAAAATAGAAATCAATACTTTTGTATCTTTGCAAAATGGTCTATTACTAGATAGATATTCATGGCTATATTTCTCTCATCCTGTGAATATTAATAAGGTAGCAAAGACTATATATACATATATATATATATATATATATATATATATATATATATATATATATATAAAATCTCAAAGCCTTGGAAACAAGGCTACTGCTAATTCAGGTCCTCAGCAGTAACATGTTTTAGATACCACCTGACTGATTTGCGGGATGCTAAGTAGCAGCTCCAGTATAATACAATCCTTCATTTCCTACTCTGAAACTTGTTTACTTCTGTTGCCATTTATTAAAGTACTGTCCAGCTATAATTAAAAAGGATAGGACAACAATAACCTTTAGTACCTCCTTGCTGTGATAAGGGAGATGCTTAAACAAGAGCTTAGACAGCTGACAGGCAAGTACAAATGGGGCTAAATTCACTTTGATGAGCTGTGTGACAGCTTCTTCCACAAATGAGACACAACAGAGAGGCAGGTCATTAGAAATCAGTCTGCAATGGGATGACTGGCACGTACAGCTTTTGCAATCCTATTAAGCTGTTGCCACTGAATGAAAGCACCTGCTCATTGCAGGCGTAGGTAAGAGATGTTGTTTATACCTGGTGTGGAGGGCTGCCTGTGCCTGAGACACCACGCTTAGGTAAATACACCCAGTGCCTCTGGCCTGATTCAGCCTGGGTGGTGATAAAGATCTTAAATGAATTTCCAGGCATGAAACTATTACAAAATGGATTTAATGCTGAAAGGCTGTCTTACTGTATCTGTTCCACTGTGTTGTATCATAATTTAATAAATCAGAAAGCGTAGAGATGACAAACAGGTAAGCAGCCCAAAGGTCTATATTGGGGTGTCACCTAATGCATAGGCCTTTAGCGTCCTGATATGGGGCCCCAGTGGCAAAGAAGGCCCAGTTTGCTTCAACCTCTGACCAGGAGATTTGATCCACATATGGGGTATTTGCTATGGTAGTCACATCCCATATGACAAGCACACACAATGAAAATTCTGATTTTTCTGCAGCACCAGACTCTTTCTCAGATATCCAGGAGTTCTACCAGTGCACTTGCTGACCTGTTTTGTGGGATTATCAGGCATTCCTAGTCAGCCCTGGGTGTGGGCTTTCCATATGGTCATGAAGACTTCCCTGCTGCAGTACAGTAACATAATGTAGCAACTATTCAGTTATGACTCAAGTCCACTGCTATTTATGCCCTAAGAATATTTTATCCCTTTTATAGGGGAAGTGGAGACAAATGTTACATGATAGTCTCATTTTACCATCTAATGAAATTATATACTACGTTTTTAACATGAGAAAACTAAATTTCCCACTAGTCAATATTTTAATTTTTTTTTAATTACTGAGTGTGGAAGAAATACTGTGTATGTACTCATACAGAAGCCATATGTACATATCATTTGCCTCTGGCCTTGCTATATTTTCAATTGCTGATAGTTATATCTTTCTTACCATGTGCTCCTCCCATCTGTTGTAACCAAATGTTGTTCCTAAGCCTATGTTCAGTTGGGAACCTACAATGACTCACTCAGTTGCTCAACATAACCTCTTTTGTTTGGGTGGAACTCTACACAGTGCACAAAGATAAGGGTTAGAGCCATGACTGTAAGCTTTTTGAAGCGCTAAAGTTATTTTGTCAAATGACTATTGAAAGCCTGAAGCAATGGCACTCTGGCTGCAATGCAAATAGCACTGTTCCCTGAGCTGACATGGGTTGATTTAAGAGACTTACTCAGTTTGAGCAGATTTGAACTTGACAGGTAATGCCAGAGCTCCTAGACAGATATGACAACACAAAATGTAAATGATGGCCTTGATGAAGAGGCCTGTGAACTGGCAAGTCAGATGTCCATGTCCATTAGGTGCAGATTTCTGAGCAGATCCCACTGCCACAGCTGGACAGTTCCTCTAACTGAGCAGGTGCTTTTTGAACATATACAATATCTTTTCTTGGTCTCAGGCTTTCTCTCATGCTGCATTTAAAAAATAGGAGAAAGCTCCCATTTATAGGGTGAAATTCTCTTCTACCTATTTTCATAAGCCAATTTTTAATTCAAAACTTGGAGAAACTTATATGAAAGGGATCTAGTCCACAAAGACTTTTTGTAAGATTTTTTTGGTGCAATCTATGTTTAGACTGATTTCCTAAGGAAATGCTGCTGACATGGCCAGGCTTTGTGTTTTTGGTCTGTCTCCCTTTCTGTGTCAGGCTCCTTATCGCCTCCACCAATAACTTTTGAACAAATTGGCTGATTTGAAAGAGAGACAGATGGCTCAAAGGTATTAAACTCTTACAAGTTTTGTGAATATAAGCAGCAGGGTAATGGAAAGAGAGCCTCTTAGTGGCTCACTAAAGAAAAGGCTTCAGCAAAAATTCAATCCTTATTAAGCCAAGGAAAATCTGCACAAAGCTGAACCCTGACGTGCAAACTCACCGCAAACAAGCTTTTGCTGGGGGTGGTGTTCAAGAACTAGTTTGTGTTATCTATTGCAAAGCAAACATCATCTTGTTTACTGTAGAAATAGCAAGATAAATTTTTAATAAGGACACTGCTGAGGCAGTTAATATGCAATGCAATGATATTCATTAAGAAGATACCATAAGCCACAAACCCTGTTGAACTTATACACTGCCTAACTTCGACAGTGCATCTGAGAAAAGAGTTATATCAGTACTTAGGGCTCATATTAAGATATTTGACATTGGCACATGTATCGAACCTCACACAGCAGGTTTGGCATTAAACAAATCGCACTCGGCACTTGTTGAACAGGCTCTTGGAACACTCCCCCCACCACGCACACACTGTCCTACAAAGAGCCTAGGTGGAGAAGGTCTGCACTTGAATCTGACAGGAAGCTTTGATCAGGCAAATTAGGACAAGCTTTTATGCAGAGTTCCTGTCTCTACAGACTGTGTGTTTGATGGCAGTGTCCCTGCTGGAAGCTCCTCTTCCATTATTGCTCACTGCATGATGCTCAGCTTACAAAGGACACTGCACTTCCCAATTTTCTTGCCTATTCCGTACCACTTAATTGTTATGAAGACACTTGGAATATTGGTATTTTAATGATTACCTACTTTTTAATTAAGTGTTATGACCCACAAATATACCAGTTTCTGAGAGCTTAGCTAAGTAAGAAGAGGCACAGGCCTTTATCTAGAGCTTTTAACCATATTTCAGTCTCACAGGGTCACATAAACAGTGTCAAAATAAACAACAGTGACATCACACAGCACTGCAGTCCCTGCTATAGTGCTACCAAGTAGCTTCAGTGATGAAAACTGCAGTTTCTGGGCGCATTTGAAGACACTGAGCACACTGGCACCTATGTAGGCACCACCATCTAGCCTTCAGTCAGACAGATGTGCTCTCCACCAACCAAAATGGTGAGAGGATTTTCTTCCTCTGGTTGCTATTATCCCATGATGCAGTTTCATGCACAAAAGCAGCAGCTAACTGCAGGCACAAGACACTGAGAAAAGTAATTATTCTCTTCAGAGCAAAAAGAGATTCCTTCTCCTCAAGCAGGTTCCTGGGCATGTCAGCACCATACACACTGTCAGCAGAACCTCAGCTACCTGCTTTTGGGGCCACCTTACATCTGCAATCCTTTCTGCTGATGTGCTCCTCAAGGCAAGCAAATATTACCACCATCAGCCCAACTCACCTAAAGTAATGCTTCTTGAGGAAATAGCATCTTACATACTTGCCACTAGTTCATCATACCTGGGTCTTCTGTCAAATCCCCAGTGTCACTACTTATTGACTTCTAACACCAAGGCAGCCACTCTTTGAGCCTGTGACAGTTTAGTGATGGCACCTAACTTCTGGGCTGGGATGGTGTTCAAAACTTGCATCTGCATGGTTGCCTCTAGCTAACCTCAAGAGCCTTATGCAAAACTACTCGATGGCCGTCTTAATCTCCATGAGCGTGTAATCCCCTCACTGGTGCACTCCCTCCGTGCCAGACATTCCTGTCTGCATGCAGCTGTGCCACAGGGATTGCAACAGGCAACAGCTGCTGTCCCAGCGGTCCCTCAGTGCTCATGATCTCACCATTCCTGTCTTGGGTCACAAGCCATTTTGCAATACCCCACAAATACCTCCTAGACTGGATCTACACCATGTTGCAAGGAGGGCACAACCCACTGCGGAACAAACAATCCATCTCTGTGCACTGGCTGTGCACCTGGCCGTAGCCATAACAAAACTAAGGGAAAGCGAGCACAGCCAAAGGTCTTTCAGTTACTGTGTTACCCAGAAGCTTAGCAGGGCCACAGTGCCCCACAACAGGCTGTCACACGATTTGCTGAAGGGTCTAAGGCACTAAGAACCTGCTGTGATACACTGCCTGGAGTGCTGTCCTTGGGCGCCCACGGGGCAGAGCATGGGTCTGAGCTGGGACATTCACAGGTGGAACTGGCAATAAACCTTGCAGGAGAGAGGAAGGAAACAGGTGACTGACTGATGGATTCATTGTTGCTGGAGCACTCCCAAAATTTTCATGGGTGAAGTCAGCAGTACAGATGTTCTTGCATAGATGAGTTTCATCTTCTCCATGGCACATGGCAGAGTCATTTAGCATATTGAGCATATATTATGTGTTTGTATAACTGAATTGTGCTGTATTGCAAGTTTCTTAGAACATACACGGAGTAGACAAGAATCCTTAATTCAGTCTACCTTCAGGGAGCTTTAATTCCACACGTGCCTTAATCCTGCAGTGCCTAAATAACTAAAATTATGGGAAGATGCACTCAAATGTGTGACATGGCAGTGTGGGGTTCCCAAGCCCCACACTCCTATGGGTATGGTCCATTCTTGAACAAACTATAGAAAAGAAACCACACTTGTCTAGAGGAAAAAAGATCTGAGGACATCTTGAATGAAGTAAACCACTGTAACACTACAAAATTAGGAAATTTTCCTGATTCCAGTCTGGTAATGTCCCTGTAGGGTCAGGCTGCTGTCAAGAATAGCATATGGCCCCCAATGGGACTTCTAGAAGGCCATGATGAGTTCCCCTCTATCACAGAAGCTCTGTTAGTGCTGCCTTGCACTCTGTCCTGCTTTCCCAGCTGCCAGGGAATTTGTACTACAGCCTCCCCAAATGATACCACTTGGGAACCTGCTATTTTTGCTTATGAGTGTGTCTGCAGATGAGAGTTCATCTCTCTGATTTGTAAATGTGCAGCAATGAAGGCTTCTAAATATAAAACTTGTATTTTTAACTACAGTTGATACATAATAAAAACATTCCAAATCCATTATTTTTTTAAAATGATGAGTTTAAAGGCATATTTCCATTTCCATTTTGTTTACAGAGTAGGGAGGCAAAATGAGAAGAAAAAAGGGTGAAAGGGGCAACTACACAAGCAGACTCTGTGCAGCCAAATTAAGATGTGCATAAACACTGAAAAAAAAGTCCATAAAGAAAAAAAAAAAAAAAAAAAAAGGAAGATTTTGGTTGGACAGCCTTTTTTTAATGATCAGTGATCTTATGCACGCTAGAGTGCTGCCAAACATGCAAAGACACATTGCTAGCATACTTTCTTAGCAGATTTGGAAGAGGGAGCATGTGCATACTGTGATAAGGAAGGGGAAAACACCAAAATGAAAATGGCAGTTACAGAAAGTTATCTCTGTAGGCAGATGCAAAACATAAGGCCAAAATCTGTGTTGTTATTTCTTATGGTAGAGAGTGATAAGGCGAGAAAGTAAAGCAAATAGAGCAGAAAAATCGGACTAGTAGATGATAAGCAATTAAATCAAGAGCTTAGACCTGTTCTGAACCTCTGAATTTCCCAAAGATGCTCAAAGAGCACTCTGATATTACTGGCACATTGCAGCCTCCTACCTGCTGATTCACATGAGGTCCCAATATTTCTCTTTATGAATAATGCCAGAAGAATCTGGCTTTTCTCTTCCTAAGCACTGTGTGCTTTGCTTGTGCTGATCTCTCTTGAAATGTCAACTTTACATTTCCAATATCCACAAAGAAATTCTTAATAAAAAGATATGATCTGCATTTCAGAATGAGACCTTCAAATCCTTTAGCCCTGCCAGTTTCTAGGGAACTTCTGTTAAGAATAAAACACCCTGTTTAATAACTGCTTTCCAATAGTAATCAAGAGAGTTGCAAACATCAGTGGACAACTGATAACAAAGGCAGTACAATCCAGGCAAGGGAAAAAGGCCTTTTGTCCAGGTTTCTTGTAAACAAATGTGAACAACAATTTAAAATATGTTCTGTGCATAACCTTGCCATATTTTAATTAGATTTCCAACTAAGATACTCTGAATTGTCTATTTAATATCATTCTGCTGAGTTATGACATAAGGACACATTAGAAATGTGCAAACAAATTCAATGCACCCAGCTGCTTTTTTGCCTTTTTCTGCATTGCTTGTGCAGCTACAGTCTTTGCTTTTAATTCAGTAACACTGCTGATTGACATTAAACAGAGCTGTCCCATTGCTCACTATGCATTCTTACCACCAACCTCGTAATAAAACCATACAAGCACAGTCTTTTGGGCCAATGATCTGAACAAGTCATCCTGTAGTCACGCTTTTACCAGCCTCAATCCTAAGGAGGGAAGTGGCAAGGACCAAACCAGCCCTTTTGACAAGAACGCATTTCAGCTGGATTACATGTCCACTGACACTGCCCAGAGCTGGGGCTGAGCAGTGAGCTGCTCACTTCTCCCTTCTCCAGACCAACACAGGTTACAGCCAACACTGCAGAAACAAGCCCCAGGCCTTGCCCCACTCACTCTGAGACTCCAACCCATACTGCTGCCAGCACAAGAAATTTCATTCAGGTCTTCCTTCAATGGAGATCATTTAGGTGAGAGTTTCAGTTCAGTTACAAGAGATGTTATGTGGTGTAGTTTTTATATAAGGTCAAGGATTTCCCCCAGGGTGGTCCATGCCAGCTACTGGCCCCGACTGATACCTTCTCTCTGATGTGCAGAGATGTTATGCATCTCATTGGTGCCACATCTGTCATCTTGCTACTGCCATGCCTGTACCCTTGCCAATTCCTTTGGAAAGAGCTGTAGGTGAGAGGCCCCATGAAATAAATTTTAGTATTTATCAGTATTCTAGTATTTTAGTGTCAGTATGCCTTTTGTGGGTCTTTCTATTCTGGCAAGGCAGTGTGATCTAGTGTACTTGAACACAGTGTTGGAGACTCTGGAACTGTAACTCTGTTTTCACTGCTCTGCTGCCACCTGTACTCCATCAAAATCTCTGAGCTTTGCTGTGTCCATCTTCTGATCTTCAAATTGCAGTAGCAGCTACAGATTCCAATTTACAGAGATGCTACCAGAGTTTTCTAAGGCTGCTGAACACCTGTCACTTCTGCTTACCTCAAATGTTTCAAATGCTCTGAGGAGGAGGGTCAGGGACATTTAAAAAAAAAAAAGCATCTTTAAGGTCATGCTTTACTTCAAAAGCACCATTTATAAAAATTGGTAAACCTAATTATTTCTGCTAGCCAGTGGGAACTTGTTACAGTTTTTGATTGGTACAAAACATACCAGTTAAGAAGAGACTAGTAAAGTTTTCTAGGTTTTCCAGATACAGAATCACAGTGGACTCCTGATAATCTAAAGTCCTTCAGGCTTCTTAAGGTCAAAATATTTTAAAGCCAATACTTCAGAGGTGCACTTTTTTTTTTTTTTTTAATGAGTGATTTACTTTATTATTAAAGACAATAAAACTACTTATCTGGCTAAGCTAATTCCTACAGTAAAGTTACTCTGATCATATAAAGATATCTGTGATGGTCTTTGGCCTTTTAAATGTTTCCCAGAAAGAGTAAGCAATTTTTTTAATACATTTGTTTTCTGGGATATTTTTTTCTTCCTCTACTGATAGGACTTAGGACGGAGGATATGAAAAAAAGTAGATAACAATAACTAGATGCCTATTTTTAGTTCCAAACTCTTCTGTCTTCATAGGACTAAAACCCTGTGTACATGCATTTTTCTTACATGTACATCCCTGCAGCAGACCTGCATTTACTTGCCCTCCTTTACCTGAGTCATATTTGTAATCCTGAATAGATAATGGCAGTTTAAATACAGCTATCCGTTGCCTGGGGCAAGACTAAGACTCAGAAGCCAGGGTGAAAAACAACTTCTAGTTCAGCATCCCTGGATATTTTTTGTGGCCTCCTCTATCTCCTGCATTAGTGACAACAGTGACCTACCTACCTTGTCTGTCTCTAACCCCTCATTTGCTTTATATTTGATCTCCATTATGGCTTGTTCAGTTGCTCTGCAGATGTGGCCTCACCTAATGCTGTACATTGGAAATAAAGATACTGGGAAGGGTGGAGCAGACCTGCTGCTCCCCACTTATCTTACCCTGTATCTCTTTGCTCCAAATTTTCTTAGATTAATCTGCAGCTCCTCAGGCTGGGATAAAACAACTTAATTCAAATGGCATCAACTCATTGGACTTGATTGACTACACGCTAACAGCTCACCAAGACAAATCACAAATAAACAAAGCTACAAAGTCAGTTTTCTCTGCTTTCATTCTATTTTCTTTTTAAAGACTGCAGAACCACAGGTTAGTTTCATTCAATGAATTATGGATCCTATACCATGTATACTACAGAATTGGAAGGTCTGAGACTGACTTTGCAGCATAGTGCTTATGGCACAGATCAATGAAATTGGGGGTCCTGGTTCAATTATCTGTGTTGATGTATAGTTATTAATTTATATAAGATTGAAGCTGGCAGAAGTTACAAGTGAGAAAGGTTTACTGTTGCTTATGCCATAGGGCAAGATTTTGAACTTGGGTCATTCACATACACACCATAACTCATGGGCTGTTATGGTGTAGTTAAGGACTAGTTAGGGAAGGAGAAAGAACAAGGAGGCTTGCTTTAACTTGATCTCCCACCACATCCTTACAGCTAAACCAGGTAAGTGAACCGTAGATTACATGGATGACAAATGGTGAGACAGATGACTGGATCACTGGTCTTACAGCTTGAACTCAGCAATACAAAGTCCAGCTGGTTGTTGGTTACTATTGGTATCCCTGAGGCAATGATACTGGGCTGATACTGTTTAATGTCTTTAATAACAACCTGGATGATGGAATAAAGTACACTCAGCAAATTTGTGGATGATACCAAACTATGGAGGAGTGGTTGAGATGCTGGAGAGCTGCTCTTCAAAGTGACCTTGACAGGCTGGACGAATTGGCTGACAGGAACCTCATACATTCCACATAAATCCTGCAGCTGGGATGGAATAATCCTCTGCAACCAGACAGACTGGGGCTAACTGGACAAAAACAGCCCTCACAGAAAAGCCCTTAAGGTTTCTGTTGGCAACAAATTGAACATAAATTTGCCCTTTTGGCCAATGATAACACCCTCATACTAGGTTAGTGCATTAGGAAGAATGTAGCCAGCAGATCAAGGTACATGATTGCTTTTTTGTTACCTACACTTGTGAAACTACAGGCTACTCTGTTCATTTTAGGGTTCCCCAGCACAAGGATATCATGGGCATATCACACCAAGCCCTGCAGAGGGCTGAAGCACTTGACATAGAAAGAAAGATCAGCAGACCTGGGTTTGTTAACCTTAAGGAGAAAAGGCTAGGAGAGCTAATTAATGGTTTCATCTACTTAACAGGAAAGTGAAGCCAGGGTCTTTTTAGAGGGACACAATTGTAGGATAAAAGGCAACCAGAAACAAGGTTGCCGAATTTTAAATCCAGTTAGACATAAAAGAAAAGAAAATTCCCCATGAAGGTGGTCAAATAACATCACAAGTTGCTCAGAGCACGTGTGGAAGTTGCATATCAGTCCTTGGAGAACTCAGAATTAAACCTGACAAGGTCCCAGGCAACCTGATCGAGCTGTCACTGCTCTGAGCAGGAGTTGGACTGGATGATCTCCCAATGTCTCTTCCAACCTAAATTATTCTGTGATTCTGTAAAGTTCTCAGTCTTGTTGCTGGGGCAGTTCTTGAACATTGAAGTTTTGGAGGGTTTTAGGATGTTTCAGTGAAGCAGACACATCAAACATGAAATCAGTTTCTGAACGTGAGACTACAACCAGGATTATTTCTTGCACTTAGTGGTGCTACTGTGATGCTCCTGCATGTATTATTTTTATGCAAACTAGAGATATTTTGTTTCAGCACAATGTCTTTCTCTGCTGGGGATCTGAATTCTGGGTCTCTACGGAATATCGTGCCCTATCAGCTGGTGTGAAGTCATTGTGTATCCACATGGACACAGCCTGAGTGAATGTCACCTCAGTCCTACTTAAAACTAGAACCTGAACTGTATTTCAGTAGATTGCAATTTGATTAAAAACAGACTGGGTGAAAACTCAAGTCCAAAAGTCAATAGTCATTTCAGTGAAATAGAACTATGTGGAGTCTCATGCATATTTTTAATCCATATTAAAGGACTTCTTAAAATGTCAAGAGTCCAGTCTGCTGAATGTAACATTTCCCTCCAGGTTAAGCCTCAGAATGGAAACCATCAAATCTCTGTCAATCTCTCATGTGAGCAAGAAATGGTCTAAAATTGCCTTGATGCCAACAACACATTTTACAGATTGCCTGATATCTTTTGTACTTTTTTAGTGAAAAATTAAAATAGATGACAGAGAATACAAGGTAATGGAAAACTGAACTAATCACAAAATTTCCATTTTAGAGATGATGCAGGCTCAAGATACATTGAAAAAAATTACCATACCTATGTCTCTTTCTAAACATTTCTGAAGCATAAATGTTGCACCGATTTATTGGTGTCTCAGACCAAAGAGTACACTAGTGCCATTAAAAAAAAAAATTCTGCTAAATAATGCAGTAAACAGGATTGCAGCATCTGATTTGACAACTGCCACTGCCATAAAGATATAAAGATCTCCACTTCTGCTAACGAAAAGATGACACGTAAAGATTTTTGCTGAAATCAGCAAATTGATTTGTAACTTTTTCATTGCTATAAAGTTGCAGTAATTGTTACTCAAAGGCGGAAGTAAAATTTTACACAAATGCTAAAACCATGACAACAGGGAGTCCGATTATTTTTAGTGGATTGTTAAAAATGCACCACAGTTCAATGTTTTAAAATCCTGGTACAAAGCTATTTGCACCTCTTAAATATTAATCCTGGTTTTAAATAATTTTCTTTTAGCTTAAACAAAGAAGCAAACCTAAATTCACTATGAATTACATCAGTAGTTAAATATCTAACAAGAAATTAACATCACTATAAATCTATTTTACATTTTACAATGATTATTTAGGACAGCTGAGCCTCATATATGCAGAAAGAGTGTGTCAGCATACAACAGCTGCTGATAAAAACCAGCATGTGTTGGCGGGAGCTTTTTGTTTTCTGAAGATAATTAAAACTTGCTATAGTTTTCCAGCTGCTACAGAGTCAATAAGGAATACTTTAAAAAAATGAGTGGCACTTTTTTGATTCGCTTTAAATGGATTGTGGCTATGTCTGTTAAATATTCACTTAAGACAATTATTCTACAGTTTTGGGTTTTCCTAAGTTTTCTAAAAAGCAAGCTATAGTTTCAACCATAAAATTTTCAACTGTCAGCTTCAGGTGCTCAGGAGGAAGAAAGCATTCTGGTAACAGAAATGTTTTGCTGAACAAGAAAAGCTACTCACTCAACTACTTGTGTCCTTATCCTTAAAATTCTGTGTACTATATGTATTCAGATTGCTTTTTAAAAGCTCTCTCTATTGGTCTCAGCATTTTTTTGGAAAGCTTTCTGTTCTTAGAAACATTCACAGGCACCATGGAGCTGTAAAAAGCCTTGTCAGTGTGGGAGTCAGAGGCTCTGCAGAGCAACCATAAAAATGCCAACAGCTTTATACAGATCCTCACTGAAGACTCAAGATGGGGGAATTTCCAGGACTTTAGACCACAGTTTTCACATAATATCATACCTGGTGGCAGGTGAAAACTGTCTTCCTGCTTGTACAACAACTTTTAGGTCCCATGCCCAACAAGAGTCCAATGGCAATACCGCAACTTTCGTAACCAAAGTCTTCCACAGAAATGGTCCAAAAGAAAATTTTCTAGAACAATGCAACTTCAAAGGTCTGAGACACTTCTGAGTAACATATAATTTATTTAGCTGAGTAACCTAAATGACCTCTCCTTGCAGTTCTCATTGCTGGTGGCTTTCCATGAGCATCTGGAAACTGGTGAAAGCTGGTTTGCACTCTCTGACTAAAAAGATAAACCAAACAACGGAAAAGGAACTAAATTTCCCTCAGTGATAGTCCAGTTCTCTCACACATCTTGACAAGCTGTGGACGTCAGAGGTCAGATTACAGTGCTGAAATATGTATGGATCATCTGCTTTGTCAGCCTTAAAATAGACTTTCAGTACTCAACATTAGAGAAAATAAGTATTACTGAAACAAAATGTAATTCAATTTTTTCTTTAGCAATTGTGATTATTTCCTTTTAAACTTCAGAGCCCAGAACTAATGAATTGATCTTCAGATAAGAGGCCACTCGAAATAATAAGACTTTCAGCAAATAACACTGCCATTATGCGCCAGGGAGCTGAAACGCTTATTATGCAGTTCAGTGAAAATTCAAAAGACACAAAGAATTTGATATGACTGGCAGCAGCACTGTCTAAAAATAGCTCTGCATAAAAGAGAATTAAAATGTCACCGGAAATCTCCTCCTTCCTTCAGAAGCTGCTGGTAAACAGAACTTTCTTAGTCTGAACTGATAATTGCTCCATGTGCGAGTGCAAGGGCACCCCTTTGCCTCTTGCTGGCACCCATGGCCCTTCAAGGAGGATGTCAGGGCTGTGAGCTGCTGGGGAGGGATGGCCCAGGGGTGAACTGCAGCCACGCATCTCCCCAGGTAGCACCACTGATGCCATGTCTGATCAGCCATCACCACGATGAAGACAGCTCCAGCTTTCAGCATGAAGCACTGAATGAAGATAGAGCAATCCTGGCCATGAATCAGTGCCTGTATTATTTGATCCAGGCTACAGCACTCAGGCAGTAGTATGAAATGCAGCTTTTGCTGCCATGGCTCAGGTTTTGGCAAGGGTTTTTAGTTTTAATGCAGAATCAGCAGTTCGAATGATAAAGTTTTGGGAAAAGTATTCTGATATCTCAGTCTGTTGATTTGGAAGGAACTTTTAAGACAGATATTGCTGAATTTAAGAGACAAGAAACTCCTCTTAACTCTGGATAAGACCTAGGCAGACTGCCACACTTTTAACGAAGTGAAGCTGACAGGATGGCAGTTTTAAAAAGTCCTCAGAAATACATATAAATATAGCTATAAAAATGAAAAGAAAAAGAAGAAAAAAGTAAAGCCAAGGACTTACTGCCTCACCCTCTGTGCCAAGCACTAACTTTTGGATTTTACATTATCCCCTTCAGATAAATGTTTGCAGGAAGAGAAAGCCATTACCTCTGAAGTTACAAAATGATTAGATATTCAGCTGCCGCCATTAGATGCAATTAAAGACACAAAACTTAGATTCATCCTGCAGAACATTAAAGTTTGCCAAATATATCATGAAAAAGCCACATTGTGTGGCTCTGAGAGTCTTGTCCTGTTCAGACTCCCACTCCCATATCAGCTGGGGACTAGGGAAAATGAAACATTCTGTGCTTCCTGAAGCTGAAACGATGGAAAAGGACTGTGCCTTTAACACGAGTGAAAGATGGCACCCTTGTGCCATCTGAGTGTTGACAGAGATATTGCTTCCTCCTCAAATCTAGAGTCACCTTATGTCTTTGGTCCCTTTTCAAATCCTGGGTGTTTTGGAAGGACACTTGATGATACTGCAGTTATTGGGATCAGCAATATGATCTAATAATTTTGAATTGTTTTTGCAAGTTCTGACCTTACACAGATTTGGGACACTGATTTCCAAAGGAGAAGGATGGGGTTGTGGTTAGCTAATATGAAATGTCTGTTTCACACTATGATATAATAAAAATTACTTAAGTACTTGGCGTTTTAAAAGAATTTATTTCTGCATTTTTGCAGGAATGAAAAGGCATTCCATGGCAGGATACATTTACTTTTGCATTTTGTCATCAGCAACTTCAAGCATTAAAAATTGTATTACCTCTTTTGGGGGATAATACTACAGAAACTTTAATACTGGATCTTTAGACCTTGTGAGCAAGGTTTTTCCTCATTTTGCACCTTCTGTGGCAGCAGCAAGAAGGGTTACAATTACACTGCTAAATGTAACAGATTGATTCTTGTTTTTTGGTCAAGTGGCATCACTCACCTCATGTCCTCACTACCTATGACTAGTCCTCTCTGAGGCTTAGTCTGAGCTGAGCCAGCTGGAGAACCCCAAAACAGAGCCAGAGAATCTGCTCAGCAGCCCAGAGGATACTTCAAGCTCACCTCCCATCTCTTTTATTTAACAGCACAGATATGCCCACTCAGACTCAGAGGGACATTTTAGTGCTGCACCAACACAGGAAGGTGATGTGTTAACACCTAATATCTGCAAGCAGGAGTTTCTGGATAATAATGTGGATAAATGGACATTGAAGTAATTGGCCCAAAGGATAGATGCAATGAGGAAGGGGGAAGTGTTGTCAGAGATCTAGGGAAAAACCACATGGTTCAGCATGTACTGAGGGGTTTGGAGAAGCAATAGTTCTTTGCAGAGAAGTGTAACACAGGAGTAAAAGCTGTACCACCATCCTCATTTCCCAACCCATTCAGCAGGAAAAAGCTGTGCTGCCTTTTCTTAAAGCTGAGGGTGCTGTATTTTCCTGTAAATGATTGCAGGAAGGAAGCTGAGAAATCTCCCAGAAAATGGCAGGTCTGGTGGTTGCTGGATGCCAGTGGGTGTGTGTTTGTGACTGAAGAGGATAAAAGCCAGAATTAAATTAGAGATTTCGATTTGAACTTACTGCTTTTATCCATATTCCTCAACCATTCAAGTGGTGAAGGACTAGAAACAAGCACGGCAAAATCAATCAATAAAATAAACAAACCATGAAAGACACTAGTGACACATTAAGGGGGAAAAAATCAGATATCCTCTAGGCCATTAGGACTAAAGAAGAGAGATGACAATAAATAGAGATTTTGGTTCCAAATCCTGAAAACTTTGCTCACACAAACAGACCTTCCTCCAACCACAATCCAATTAAAAGAGAGCACAACTATTGCCAAAGGCCTGTAACATCTAGCTCATTAAAACAGTACCAGTTGACATTATTAGGATGTATTTTTTTGCTCCTTTACCACAGGGGAAGGTTCATCTGAGTAAGTAGCAGGGCTGAGTCCTTCTTTGGCAAAGGGCTTTGACTGGAAAGCAAAATGTCTGGTATGTTCCAGGCAGGCAGTTTCCATGCCTGGCAGATGGTATTTACTTAAGATGTACTGCACAGCCCATTATTTTAAACCAAGTTACTTTGTCAAGTTTACCTAACTTATCACAAGGATTGTTCATCTCTGTGTCTGTATTAGTCAAAATCCCATGTGTTTTGAGCTGCTATGGAGTGATTGTTTTCTCCCCGTAGAATTAAACTCGGTCCTGTAACAAATGAGAGGCGAAAACCCACAAGATGTTTTCAAACTGAGTCACACACATCCTTTTCAGCCAAGCCATAATACTCTCAAGCCCTCTGAATCATACTGTCCACTCTTCAACAGCTTCTAAACAGTCCAGCTCAAGGTGCTCGAGCCCTCCTTTCTCCCACCATATTATGGTGTTCTTCTCTGACCTATTAAACTGGACCTGAAAGGGGAAACTCCTGAGGTTTTTAAGCAAAAAGTGTACCACCACAAGGCACAAAGATGAGGGGTTTCTCACTTGCTCACATTTGTATATCTATAAAATGAGTATAAACAAGAAATGACACAACTCGTATATACTGGATCAAACTCACAGGACATGTAATTCATCATTTTACCCTCAAAAGCAGCTATTAAAAGGTGTAACAAACTCAACTGCAGACAATTGTTTCATAACCTAGTAACAAGGGTCCTGTTCGCTCAGTCCCTTAGGCACTAGTCCAAATATACGTGATGCCCTACATGAAACAGCTCATATATTTGTTTAAGTGCAATTAAACATCTGAGAATATCATATGATAGGAGTAAGATTAAAAAAATGAGTGAGGCTAAGATGCTATCACTGACTACACAGCTTGCACAGGAATAAAAATTAAAAGCACATAACTATCTACTGCCAAGAAATAATAGTATCTGTTTGAAACCTAAAACTGCAGATTTTTTTAAATTAACAATTACAGTGCTCATGGTACAAATATTGCACTTTATTTTCAGAGATTTCTGTATAAATATGGATATAAGAAACTGAGTAACAAAAATGCTATATATATATTCTCCTAATTAATCAACTATTGTGAATCATTTCCATTTTACTTCTGTTACATAGCATTTTATATGCCACAGTGACTTATCACTCCTTCTAAATTTAAACTAATTCCCCTTCTGATTATTATTACTCTAGTGATTAATTTATGGAGCATAAATCTTGCATTTATTGGCTTAAATGTCTTTTAATATTACTGTCTTTACTTATACAACGCGGTTAATATGAAATTCAGTCTCCTCTATGATCAATGCAGAAGATATATAGCACAACTACAGCTGTTCATTTCACAATTTCAAAATAAGAAAGCCTCAAGTTAAGATTTCACCTTGGCTGAAATCCTGCTTTCAGTGAAATTGAGAGTAAAAGTCTCCTAACTTATAAGAAGAGCCAAGATTTACTTTTTGGTGTCCAACCTGCATGCATCAGCTGAAGTGCCTTTGACATTTCGTGGCTGTGAAGCTTTAAGACCAGAAATAGCCACTATTATTGAATCCAATCTTCAGCACCATACAGGCCACTCCTAGTTACATATTTGAACTTTTTTTGCCAGATAGTGGCTCCATTGAAGGTTTCTCCCTTTTAAATGTCCTGTTGTTTATGAAGAACAACTTTTTAAGACTTTAATTAGCTGGACTGCACTCTTATATACCAATATTGTTTTTAATATAAACACATCTCAGGGCACTTTGAGCTTATAAATACCTCTAAGGATGCTCACATTTTTTGTGTTAAAGTTTCCCACAAATACTTCAACCACTTCAGAGGACAAGTACATATTAAAAGTATTTTTAAAAATCCTATTATTTAATTGAAGACCTCTAGTTTCCTCAAATCTAGGTCTAAGGACTTGAGGAAAGAGTGTGTAAGGAAGAAAAGATGATGAAGAAGTTTCAGGTGAGATAGCATCTCAGTTTCTAAGGGACCTTAAAAAGTGTATGAACAACCAACCCAAAGATCCCTCTGCTGTGAGCACACACCTGCCCCACACATATCTAATGGTGGAAGGGGGTGGACCATATGCCAGCTGAGGTCTGCAAAGCAGCTCTGCAGCAAAGGATGTTCCCCCGGTGCCCTGGGCAATCCCAGCCCCAGTTCTGTCCCCTCCTGTGTGCCTGGGCTGGAGCATAGACAGAAGCACCACAAGAGGAGGCACTGGGGGCTGAAAAGCGGCTACAAGGTGTAGTTGCCCTGACTTCCCAGCTTACAGGCTCAAGAGACAGTAGACCTCCAGCACTGGTCAGAGATTACCTTAGTGAGGGTGTTTCTATCATTACCACCAAGGCTGAATCTTGTTGGTTAATCTTTCACTTTCCTGTGTTCAGTTAGTGAGGTTTAACCATGCGCAGGTAAAGTAGCCAGCATCCAGAACATGAGAAAGGCTATGGTTCAGGTTGCCTGACAACTGTATTTTTTCCTCTTTGTATGTCTGACCAAACTCACAGTCTTTAATTTTTTAATTGTATCCCATTTCCCATCCTGTAACCCACACCTGTGTGCATAACAGGAATTTTATGTGGGCTTTTTTAATGCAGCCTGTGACTGCAACATTTTCACCTACGTGACTTCCCTCTTCTTATTTTGAATACAAGAGCATATTATCTCTTATGGTACAATAATTGTTGAAATTTAAGCCACTTGAATTGCATAATGTTTTCCAAGTCACTTGTACACCTCTGTAACACTTTCCACAAATTCTACTCATGCTTAGAAAAACAGAAGAATTAAACACCTTGAACTAATTACGAAGGGAAGACTATAAGACAGAAAAGTGCATTTGTTTGCACTTCTAAAACTCACTCACACTAGACAAATCCAGGTGACCAAAGGTAATAGTAGACATACAACATCAAAACTGAAATTGCAACACGTAAGACTGTAAAACATTTGCTGAGTGTTGAATGGAGTGTTTGCCTTGAAAAGTTGAAAGTTTGATTTAATATCGCTCCATCGAACAACTTTCCTCAACTGTTCTTGCCTGTGGACATAAACAGACAAATTACAGGACATTACACACTGCGGGCAGGAATTTACTCACTGAGCATAGGAATTTGTCTTGTTTTCATTTGTTTCTTCATATTATTGTCTTACTGAACAGGCAGGTGAATAATCTAATTTTACTGTAGATAAAAGGGAACATTTCTTTACCAGCCTGTCTATGCTGGGGCAGATGTGGCTTCATTCACCTTGACTTACACTCTACCTGTACTGCACAGTCCAATTTAACATTTTCAGGGTATGGCCTTAATTCTTCATTACTTTTTACCTACAGCTACTTTTTATATTTTCTGTTCTGCACTGAGTTTAGCCATGTACTGTAAAAGAAATAAAAACTTAGTGACTCATGTAATATAAATTCTTGAAAGTCACCACCTTATTTATTTAAAGAAAACATGAGTAATCGTTAATGAATTCTCATACAGTTACTGCATACAGAGTTTGAATAAATGCCTCAGACCAAGCGTGCTACACCCCGTTCCTTTACACTGAGGCATGTGTCCCCTTCAGTGTGGAAATGAATGGCCTTATGGGGAAAAGGGAATCATCAAAAAGATCACATCTTGAAATTACCTGTTTAATACCTAACAGATAATTACCACTCACATTCACAGGCCACCTCATAATTCTGCCTGAAGGAGTTGGTGGTGTACATGAACTAAATACTAAATATTTAGGAGTTTCAAAGTATGATCTGATTGAAATAACAGTCTGGTTCCTGTCATTTCCCTTGTGGTGATTTTCTTTTTAGAAATTATTAAATAGTATAATTCCTCTAATGACTCAGTTTATTTTTAACTAACACCAAAGGAAAATACAAAGGAAATAGTCTTCAGCAAATGTGTTTTTCAGGGAGGAAGAAAAACTGTATTGTGATATGACAGCGTAAATTAGCATAGTTTAGAACAGTACATGCAGCTAATGACTGAAAAGCTAGCAGTATGTGCAACACTTTGTATCACACTGCATTATTGACCAGGAATGGAAGCTTTGACTGCTTTATACATTGTAAATTGGATATGTTGTAATTTTGTAAAACATTCCTTTCACTAAGGAAAAAATTTCCCTGATATAACAATCCTACTTCAGGTGCCTCCATTCTGAAAACCAGCAAGTGAAAAATAACTGGGTAAGCAGCAGAGAGCAGGTATTCAAACAAGCCCCAGGGCAGCTTAGCACTTAAACATGTGGCAGATCTGTTTTCAGCAAAGTAATTAACAAGGCAGGAGTCACCATTCCAACAATCTTAAACTGCAGGCTGGATCTTTTTCCAAACATATGCTACAATTCAAATTATTAGATTGGAGAGGCACTAACCCAAGAATTGGGATAGCTGTGCTCAAATACTTTGTCTTAATGGCCTTAAAATGCATAACTCAAAGATATGCAAATTCAAGCAACTAAATAATGATTTACATGCTTTACTCAACTGAATGACTGAAAGCAAGTTTTGGTTCTCATCTTGCATCTCCTAATCTACTTTTCAATATATTATTGATAAGTTTCTCTGTGGTGCTCTGCTAGTTATGAATCCCGTTTGTTAATGGGGTAAAACTCATTCACCTCTAAAAGCACAGCCTGGTAACTCCACTCATTTTAGAGTACTCTTCCAGTACCCTCTGGGAAAAGGATGGGGACTGATCCAGTACCCTCACACTGCTTGCAGTCTGAACAAAGCAAGCAGAGAGGGTGACATGCTGACCCAGCAAAAGTTGGTTAAAGTATTGTGAAGGATTGATGGATCTAGGTTTTTCATCCAGATTGTAAACTGGAGGTTTCAAACTGAGTCATATTGGCTAGGCTTAGATTTTTTGGTATTGCTAATACAACTATTTGTATCAAAATAATTAGTCATTACTTGGGGCACTGTAGAAAAAATGTGTGCCTTGGTTTTACACTAGATGTGCATCTGTCTACATATGGACTTACAGACAGACATCAGCATCTATCTGTAAGCCCATCATTTCCTTACTGATAATGAACTGACAGTTGACCAACAGTGGATCCGGTCCCCAGCTTACATCAATAAAAGAAACAATGTATTTATTCTTAGTGACCCAAAATACATAAATATTTCATATACTGAACAGTAACATGCATCACATGATCAAGGTACTATACAAATATAATTTCCACAGCTCTGTGCAGAACAGGTTGGAAAGCTGTGAAAGAGAAGCAGAGGTCATTCACCACAGACTGACCATCCATGCAACAAGCTGCAGGAAGAAAAGTTACAACTTTGAAATTTCCCACCATGTAGCTTCTCCAAAGTCTCAGCACCACTGGCTCACTTTGGCAGCCTTGGCTGTCCCAGACAGATTACAGGTTACAAGAGAGAATGTTAAACAGCACCATGACAGGTAGAAGAGGTGTGTTAATCCACCACATCCTCAGTTAATGCTGTTTGAACACTAAATTGGTACTAGCACTGCACCCAAAACATTTTCAAATAAACTTGTAGAGAAATAAATTACCCTTTCTTTCCATTCAATCCAGGCCATACACTGGGTACAGAGAATGACATAATATCCTTCCTGAAATCAGAACTGCAGTGAGCACCAGTATCCTTCAAACACGACCAGTTCCTGAGACTGCCTTGCAAACAACTACATTTTCCTAATTGCCACAGAAACTATCTTTTTCATCTTTTTAAACCTAGCCAAAGAATTATGCATTGTTTTCTTTATAAATGCAATAAAATTTCATCACTATATTCTGTACTTCTGCCAGAGTTTGACAGCCACAGATCTAAAGAATCTTACTGGAAAGCAACACACAAAAATAGCCACTCCATTTACCTGCTGCTGGTAAAAGCCTCACACCAACTGCTGTGATATTTGCCAGATATGAAAGTGAATGATGTTATCTCCACGCCTGCCCCTAGTTAGCAGAATCAAACACCTTTTTGCAAGCTGTCCAGAAAGTGGCTTTTATCATCAGGAATTTTTTTTTCAATGTGACATTTTTCTGTATGTAGGACCAAATTCACTTTGGAAACCAGTGCTCTTGAAAACAGGATTCCATACAAAACTATGATCAATACAAAACTATGTATTGATTTGCTTTTTAACCCGGAAAAATCAGTACAGTTGGTTAGGGTTTTTATCTTTGCCATTGTGAAGATGATTTTAAATTGTGTGCACAGGCCAAAGGATTTGTTCTGGGGCCAATCTGCATTTAGCTTTAGTGCCATAGACAGACATTCAGAAAAAACCAAATTGATACATTTGTAATGACTGCTTAGATAACTGCTTAAGCAGCTGTGGAAAGCCAAGTCAGCAATTATTTTTAAGGATATGTGACCTATTTTCTAATGCTCTGACAGTTACACACACTTGTTTCCAAAGAATGTTATCCCAGTTGCCTTCTTCCAGTCACACTGGACTTCTGCTTCTTTTTTAATTGGGTGACCATCTATTCTTCTTTTGTGGGTTACCACGGGCAGGTTTGACCTGCAGCAATCAGAGCAGATGGGCTGGTGCCAGTAACTGCTCAGACAGTCAGACAAGGCGAAGTTCAGCACCTAAGATACCACAGTAGTTTATGATTAAAAGGTAACTTAGTTAGATCTCTAATCATGCATCTAGCATTTTTCTCCTGGTGCTCGGTGCAAGTGTGTATGTGTGGAAACAGAGAGCTATGAATGACTATTTCAAACCCTGTGTCTAGCCAGATTAATTTGGAATAGAGACAGGAAACGAGTCTGAAACATGAGGCATTAAAACCTGCTCTCTTACGAAAGAGCAGACCTGCAGACCCTGCGCCAACGCCGGGCTACGGAGCGCTCCTGCCAGCAACTCACCTTGCTGAATTTTCGTCACCAGCTGGTGACGGGCGAGAATCCTACTGGTCCTGTAGGGAGGGCGCCGGGCGGGCGGATCGCAGCGCCAGAAGAGCTCCTGGCCCTCGGGGGACACCGCGTTCAGGTAGAAACAGGCGGTGCCCGCCGCCCGGGGCACCTGCTTCAACATCGCCGCTGCCCCCGGCCGTCCCGCCGCGCTGCTCCCGATCGGAACCGGGGCAAGGAGAGCAGGGAGGCTCGAAGCCCCAGGGAGCTGCGAGGAGCGAGCGCTTTAAACGCAAAAGGAGTGCCAAGACCTACTACGGCTCGGGATTCCGGCTCTCTCCCACATGATCCGCGCGGGCCAATCGCTCCCAGCGCAGCCGGTGGAAGTGAGCCTGCGGAGCGGGACAGACAGCCGGCTCCAGCCCGGCACCCCAGCCCCGCACAGCTTTTCCCAGCCCCAGCCTGTCCCGGTCCAGCCCCGCACAGCCGGCCCCAGCCCCAGCTTGCCCCGGCAGCTCCCCGGCTGGTCGGAGTTTACTCAAGCACGGAGGGGCTGCACCGGGCCGCTTCAGAAAGCAAAGAAAAAATAATTGAAGACGTTCGAAAATGCGTGTTTTAGAGTATTCAGGGCTGCCGGAAACCTTTTTCTCCTTGACGCTGCCCAGCTGTTGACTCATCTCTGGAGATGATGCCCTCGGTTGCTTTTCTAAAAATCATACCCCTGTTTGCCAAGAAAAAAGTCCGTTTACGGAAGGACTGTCTAAATCTCCAAAACCACACGGTACAAGGAGCACTGGAACAAGCAAAGCCCTTGGGATGAAAAAAATTCAACAACACCTAGGAGCAGCCACTCAGCAGTAAACAAAACCCAAGAGTCCCTAACATTAATGCTACCCGGAACTGGTCACAGCCTGGAAGAGGGAAAGGGGATGGAGATGTTCTCTGTTATTCAGGTTCCTTGCCATAACATCTTCTTTTTTGTTCTTATTGTTTTTTTTTCAACAGAAAGAGGGGCACATGTTTTCATTCTTATCCTCACATATCAACCACTGAGTTAGCAGAAGATGCTATTTCTTTAATTAATCATATGGAAACAGAACACTGCTGCTTTTATCAGCAGGAGGGCAGCAAATCTGAGTGAGAATATACTGAAAATGCCCTCCTAGTCAAATAATTTTTCATTATATTTTAAAATACCAATATTTTGTATTAATACAAAATAGTATTAATAGTATTAGTGTGTGCTGATTTTTAAGAATTATGGAAAATGAGCGATTTCTAAGAATCACAGCTCAGAAATGATGCTGCCACCTCCATGCCCCTTCCCATGAGACCAGTGTCAAGCTGGGGTGTGGCAGCTGACAGCACTGTTGGAGTGGCTGCAAGCCCCAGGCAGCAAGGGCTCAACCCCCATCCCAACTCATGGGGGATCTTGAGCTCTCAAAACCGGGACACCCATCTGCAGTGACATTATTGTCTGTGTCCTGTTCCCCAGCCTTAAGGCCAAGAACATCTCACGACATGCCATGGTACAATGGAGCTCTCCTCACACTCCCTGCCTCCCAGATGCTGGCCAGGGCAGGGTCATCAGGTGGCACTGCTTGGGACCTGCCCCTTCACAGAGGACAGGGAAATATAGTCACCTAAACATGAGAGGGGGAAGGACAGCTCTTGTTCACAACTATTCATTAAAATTTTGCTCCATGCAAAACCCTTTAGGACATGGTTTTACTGCAATGCAATCTGTTCTCATTACACCTTATGAATTTTATTCCTCATCAATGTGAGACTTGTGCAGTGCTATAAAATGGAGAAATATAATTCCAGGTACTAGAAATTTAAAATGAATGCTGTAGACTGAAAGCTTTCATTACCTGTTATTACCATTAACAGCACCTGCAAGGTCTGTATGTGCTGCTTTTTGCTCCAGGTATGCCTGCATGGTCTTCTCTGAGGCTCTAAGCAGATAGTTCAAACTCAAGAGCAAAGACAAGGCATCACTACCATCTATACTCCCAAACAGGGCTGGGCACTGGCAGCCAGGCAGTAGGACTGACCAGTCTCCTCTCTGCCCTGCTGTGCAAAGAGGAGAGGCAGGATTGCTTCACAGGTGTGAGCAGAGAGAGCCTGAACAGCAGGGAAGAGATGGCTCCCATTCCTACCCCAGCTTGCCAAGCCAGTGTGTCAGTCACTCTGCTGCCATCTTTTCAGAATAAATATCCCAGAGACTCTCAAACGTCAATGACAGGCACAGTGTTTATCCAAAGAGACATTACCTCCATGCAGTGATATTCAAATTTGATTAATCTACAGTTCTTTGATCTAATTCTATTTTTAAAATGCCATTGCTAATGTATAGCAAGTATTAACATTTAATACTACTCTGCTTAAATATTCAGAAGGATTTCTTTTTCCATTGGAAAATGCATTGACTTTTTCAGCTAATGGGATTCTGCATTCTTCCTCACAATACTTCCAAAGTCTAGAAAGCAATTTAAGAGAAATGTAATGCTACAAAAATCAGTCCAAAGAAACAAAAACCACAGCAAGAGCCTAAGTAAGGTGAATATACTAGTGAACACGTCCACTAAGGGATCAGCAAACCCAGTTATAGGCTTGTAACAGACAGGAGAGTTCCAGCCTCAGTGCCCCTGTGACTGCCCATCCCTTCCCATGTCCCCACCAGAGGGTAAGGCAACAGGGCAGAGCTGCCCTGCCAGCTTCCCAGCAGCTCATCTCAGAGGTCACAAAGGACAGAATAAGAAGCCTCTGTTGCTGAATGATGACTTTCCTCTCAGACACAAGGGTCCAAACACAACTTCAGAGCCAGAGGGTTGCCCCAGGCTCGGTGCTGACGAGTGCTGCCTGTGCTGAGGCTGAATTCTTTGGCTTCAGTCCAGTACTTGCATAGTAGTCAAATAAAACAAGAAACAACAAGAGTTAGCTGGTCTTGTGGTGCGTGTTTGAAAGCTCCTGTGCTTGAAGTTGTGCATGGCGAAAGAAAGAAGTAGCCCTCCTTGCATACTTTTAAAATGACTGTATCCTTGTTTGGTGACTGCCTTGACACTCATTGCTTATTTTCAAAAATGTGTCATTCAGACAAGGAAAATCCTTTGGCCATCAACCTCTCAGACAAGAAGTACTAGAGAAGTCTAAGTTGTTATATAATAGCACTAATTAATATTTCAGTCTCAGTCTACAGACTGTTTCTGGAATAGTTAATAGAGCAACACTGAACTTCATGCTAATGCATCTCATAAAAGCACTTCAAAATAAAAGCTTCCCCATGCATTTTACAAGGAAATGTAAAGGGAGGGAGCTCCAGCATACACCTGAAATTGCTGCCAGTCTTGACAGAAGCACAGCCCATGAGATGACAACCCAACCCCATGCTCCCATGTTGTGACGGATCCATGCAGGAAAGGAGATTTCTTCATAAAACCATGTCTGGAATTAGTGGGGTTTTCTAAAAACAAATCAGAAATGTCCACACTGATATCTATAGTGTAATAACCACGTGTCATATCCAAAGTGACAATCAGTGACTTGATGGATACTGAAATACTATGGAATATCAGGAATCTTTAACTAAAGACTTATTCACATAGCACAGTACTTCTGGTGACTGCATGGACTAAGTATAACCAGCAAAGTCAGCTCAAGGAGTCATACTCCTCTCTGTATGCATTCACAGGCAAAACTGCAACACTTCATTTCTGTTAATGGATTTTTATGTCTCTCTGACACCTTTTCTCCCTGAAATGGCATTTGGTATGAGAAAGGAGTAAACTACTGGCAGTAAAAGTTGCCCCAGGGCTGCGCATGGATACTGCAGTATCTCAAGCAGTCCTGGAGATCTGCTTCCTTTTCACTGCGAGTGGCATGCTGACATCAGCTGGAGAAAACAACACAATGTACTCTAGAAATGCCAAAATATGTTTGATAACAAACTACTTTAACAATCTACTTATGACTGGCTTTTCTGGGCAAGACAACAGTGAGAGTTTCTACAAACCACCTTGGCCTTTGAGTATTACTCCAGGAGGCAGTGCTTCAGTGGGGTAGTTGAGGATAAATTGAGATGAACATCAATTTCCCATTTGCATTACTATAAATAACATAAATATAAATATAAATATAAATATAAAACTATAAATAATATAAATATAAATATAAATATAAATATAAATATAAATATAAATATAAATATAAATATAAATATAAATATAAATATAAAACTGATTTTATAGTCAGGAGTGCTGATTCACATCTTAGAATGCACACCTCCCAGTGAACTGTGAAAAATGTCTGTAATGTTGTACCTGGCATGGAGTTCTCCAGGCTTGGATTGAACCTGCTGTTCTCACACAGTAATCAGCCACTTGATCTTCCCGAAGTGACCCATTTCCCTTTTATTGTTAGTTGCACTTATCTCGTTATTTCACATCTAAAATTTAATGGCAACTTGACAGCCTCTCTTCATTAGAAAGCACTGGTTCTATGAGAACAAAACAGTTTCCTATCCACTAGAGGAGCACATTTGTTATTAACATTAGTGACATGTAGTTAGAAGAAGCAGGAAACTCTTGTTTTCAAGTCACAGAAGAAAAAGACTCAGGCATGTGCTTTCAACTTTCTGATCTCTGGACTCCCTTCTATAATTCTGCAGGTAGAAGAATAGTTCAGTTTGCTGGATTATGGCCTAACTCCAATACCTTATATATGCAATGTGTCCTGGAAACTGAAGTCCTATCCACATATCCCTATCCTACCCACACATTCTATATTTCTTACCTGTCTCTGCCTTTAGAGATGCCTGCACAGCAGCTCATGTAGTAAGTACAGGCAGTTTCTCCTTTCTCAAATTCAAGAAGAGAAAAATTTCCCATGCAGGAAAGCCAAAGCTGAGTTTAAGATGAAGCTGTCACTTCACGTTTTGAATCCTATCTCTGGGACCAGGACTTTTAAAAGCAGAAGTTCATTGCCTGCTGTTTAGGAAAAATGTTTTATGTTGGAACACAGACATTTGTTTGAGAGTTGTTTGCTGGGATTACTACAGGCTGCAAACTCTTTCATTCAGGGCATGAAACAGCAGGGAGTCTAGAGCAGCCAGAAATGCTTCCCTCTGGCTCAGTGGCACTTTGACTTTCTTCCTCAGGCTGTGCTGGGGCACTGAGGCTCTGCAGCTCATCTGGGGCAAAAGGAAAATAGTTTATTTGAGATTTCTGCATCGCCAGGAAGCGAGATGGAGATGGCTAATAGCCGCACGGAATTACAACAGAGGATTGTTTCACTGGAGAGCCCGATACTGATGTGTTCTGGAAAAAAGTCAGCTGCTGTGTCAACTGTCTGATAGTGAGTTTTAAAAATGAACAGTGCTACACAGGGCTTCTTAAGCATGAGAGACAGGCTTACACACACCCTTGAAGATAAACTCCAAACCGGGAGATGAGACTTCTGAACAGTACATCATATCCTTTTCTTTTCTTCCAGTGTCCCCATTCCAGCATCAGAGGACAATCCATTTGCATTTTAAGACCCACGTGTTCAATGAATAGTACTGCTACATAAAATACCTCCTGATTACAAGAACATCGGCAGCCTGGCCACAGCACAGAAGCAGAAGATTAGAAATTATATGCAGGAGTACAACAATAGTACATTTAGGGAACAAAAGGATGGCAGGCAGGTGACTGACCAGCCACCCAGGCAAACTTCTGGAAATAAGGACACATGCAAAAAGCCAAGAAGATGAGTGTCAAGGCAAGAAAGAATGATTCATCTCATCAATTCTCCTGTGGAGGTGCTCAGGATGTTAAATAAGCAGAGTGGATAGTAACTGATTTGCTGAAGACTCCTCCAAGATCTTCTACCAAGCAATTATAAAGAACCTCAGCTATCACAGAAAAAAAGGAAAAGACCACTTGTGGTTTAATGACAGCTTAAAGACAGGAAACAAAAAAGTAATAAATAATCTATGTTCACAATGGGATTAGGTTCCCAGAGGATTCACACAGACATTAGTGTTGGAATCTGTTTTATCCACTATCCGTACATGGGTTTTGTAATGGGACTGAATAATCAGCTGGGAAAATATAATGATACCAAACTAGTCTGTCAGTCAAAAGAGAAATTGGTTGTAAACACTGAAGGTGTTTACTACAATATTGACTGAGAAGGCCTTAAAATTTAAGCTTTTGAAGGCTGATAAATGTACGGGACAAAAAACACCCTAAAGGCAACATCACAGTGCACAGTGATGAGATTTAATGGGGCTGTTATCTCTAAGGAAACAGGTCTTGGATAGGTTTATGAAAAGCCAATACAAGTGCTCAGTAGGAACAAAAAATAGCAAAGTTTTAAAAAATAGCAAAGGATTTAAAACTTTTTGGAAAAGTAATTGAGTGCAAACCAACAAACATGGTTATGCTATTACAAATGTCTGCTCACCATTTGGTAATTATCAGGTCTTTTCTCACAGTGGATAAAGTTGGGAACAGTAAGTGGGGGTAGGTTCAAAACGAATTAACATAAATAGTTCTCCATATATATATATAGCTGACCCCTGGAAGTCATTGTTAGAGGATACTATGGTTGCCAGAAGTTGGCAGAACTAAAAAAGGATAAAATCCTTGGAAGAAAAATTCACCAAGGGCCATTAAGCACAAAATTCCAGCTTGTGGCTCAGGACATCCTTGAACCACGTGAAAGCAGGTAGGATATACACCATGTACAAAATCACTATATGCCTTTCCCAGCATTCTGTTTTTCCAAAAATAGCTGCATCTTCCCACTGCCCAGCTGGCCATGATACTGGGTTGGTCTGACCTGTGGGCACCCCACAGGGCGTGGGGCTGCTCTGAGCAGCAGTGGCCCGTCTGTATTCTCACCTAAGCTATCCAGATGCACCACCCCACAGCTTATGTAAATGTGGGCTCCTAACAGCACACCTAGTGCAGAAATGCATCAAAATAACTGCTCGTGGTCTGTGGCTGCAGCCTGCAGAATGACAGTGTTTCCCTGGGCACAGCCTCTCTTTGCCCTTCTGTCACATTTGCTGGTGAAGTGTAAGCTGCTGGTCTGTCGGCCACAATGTCAGGCTCTGAGGATGTGACCTCTCTGTCCCTTCTCTCCCAGGGGCTTAGAAGGGACCAGGAGCTCCTGGATGGTTGGTAAGATCATTGGAAGGGGTCAGTTTTAAATGAGCCTGACTGCTAATTTAGGCATTATGTTCTCACTCTTCTTCAGTTTTTAAACATTCTTCCTCAATCAAACCACACCAGCATGTGAATAGAGACTCCATTGGCCTTAGCTGAACTCTTCACAAGCCAGGAATAACCAGCATCCCACACTGTGTAAAATCCCTAAAGACAGTGGTTCTCAACAGTAAATTAAGGAAAAAACCACAACAATTGGGTAACAGAGTTCAAAAGAGAGGAAGACATTTCAGGTGGCAGACCTCCTCTGCTAAAGTATTTGGAGAGTATTATGACAGAAATGAGCTACAAGTACTTAGTACAACTCCATATGCTAAATCTATACACAAGTTCCTGTGGGTTCACAGGAACTCTGTAATATATTTAAGTAGTGGTGGGCTTACACACATCCTAATCTCACAGTCTCACTAACAAAGTGTTTGGATAACACACTGATAATGTAAAGAAGTGTTTAGATAAACTTAGTTCCTTATAGTTATCCAAATACATTGTAAATCCCCTCACAGCCCTACTGCTGGTGTCACTCAGTCACAGACAAACATTCCTATCTGAGCTGAAGGTTCTTGCCTGTGCAGACTTCAGGTAAGGGCTTTGCTATTTATTTTCTTTTCAACAGGACTCCAGTACTATCATGATCAAATAGGCAAGAGATTAAATATTCAGGTTTTGATCTGGTTTTTAAAGAAGTTTTTCCCTCTCTCTGTGCTAGAGAACCAATGCCAAAGTTAGATTTCGTAAAAGTTTTTAAAAAGCAACAAGGCAGAACAGAGTAATTCCTGGCAACACTATTTCAAATACAGCAGCAGGGGACTGGTGTCTGGGAACATGAAATTCTCCAGGCTCCTTGAAATCAATGAATATTTGTTGCATGATTTCAGTCTCTGGCCCAGTAAGGCAGATAGACTCGATGGTTAGGGCACAGGACTTGTGGCAGTGACTTGCTGGAAGACTAGAAGACTTTAGGGAAGTTGTATAACCTGTCTCTGTACACCAATTTCCTGACTGATAACAGTAATCTTTGCCTTTCTTAACCATTTTGGTACCTTTATGTAAAAAAAAAAGGAAATACAATTTTGTAGGAATTTTCATTTTCCTTACAAGCAATATCAGTCCACCAGAGGCAGACTAAAATCTACTGTAACTGCATGAGCTAAGGAGAAAATAAAAACCCTTTAAAATGGTCTTACACCTGTAGTGGATTCCTTCAGATGAGACACTTATTGCCTAAACTTGCAGATAGCCAGAGATTTCCCAATGTGTTATTAAATGCATGTTGTCAGATCTTATCAATCCTGTGTAACAAGGATGTAGGGTTGTACATGTGGCTCTGCAGAGCAATGTGCACTAACCAATAAGCTGAGTCTGGACTCTAGGGCTGGACTGCAGCCTTGCATGCAGGGAAGTACTATGTAGGATACATATAAAGTATTTTGTTCACTCTCAGTTGGAATTCTTCCTTTTTTATTCTACAGTCCCCAGGCCATCACCACCAGGATGGCCACTAGGTACAGCACAGGCATCCCTTGGCTGGTTACTCCTCCTGGAGACCCAGAAAAGCTGGGGCTTTGGCTGATGCATGGGGGAAGTTTAGGTTACGGTGGGGGCCCTGGAGAGGGACGTCTTCTGCAGAGCCTGCTGACCTGTTCTGCCTCTCCCGTCTCCCTAATGAAGCAAACTGAATTAAGCCATGTGGCAGCCACTGTCCCTGGTGCAGTGTGGGGACATCTGGCCTGACACACGGCAGTTCTGTGCTGCTGCTGCGAGGGTGAGTGGGGGCATTGAATACAGCACAGAGCTGAGGTCTGTCCCCACAATGTCCGGGTATGGGCCTGTCCATGCCCTGCAGAACAGGGTGCACACGACGTTTTCTTCCCCTCACAAGAGCCAGAACAAAGGCCCAGTACAAAAAACTTCATGGATGAGCAGAGAATCTGGTCACTGTCCCAGCCTTAAGGCTGAGCCACCACCTCACAGCAAGTGTGACCAACACACCTGCACACTTATCTGGCTGCTTAATATCAGCCCTACTGGTGTATGATTAGCAGCCTCACAAATAAAGAAGCTGAGGGAACAGGAGAATTGCATGGATCACTTATTCCTTACCCAAAGCTAGAATTAAGCACAATCCACAGCAAGTGTTCTGTATAGCCCCATCTGTTTGGAGCAGAAAGAATGATGCCTAAAGCTTTTAATCCCAAATTATTTTTTTTTCCTATCATAAAATTTAGGAGTATAAGTTAATTTGTTAATTTGTTATTTGTAGTTATTTGTTAATTTTTTAAATTAACAAAATAATTAAAAGCCAAAAAAAATTCCCAGAATAATTACTGACAGAACTTTCACAATAAAACAGTAGTGGGACAGTTTACAATACTGATATTTATGAACTGGACAAGTCCCTGGACAGGATTTTCTGTCTTCTAGCAACCAGCTGCTCTATTCATAATATAAGCATTTCATTTTTAGATTCCATATTTCTTGCATATTTCTTTTCACTCACATTTTGCACTGTGTTAAATACACACCACGGAGCTGATGTGTCTCACTGGAGAATGCTGCAGGTGGTTGGTTTTTTTTTACAGAAACCTACCTAACTGCAGGAGCAACAGAAAGGGAAGGTCTTCCCAGAGCTCCCTTTCCAGACACAATGCTGCTCCTTCTAAAAAAGGGCAGGCAGCCTGCAGCTCTCTTTCCTTATAGCCTGACTTTGGAGAATGCTTCCAGTGTACAGGAAGGGCCAGAAAAAGCCCAGAACCTTCAGCAGTGCAGGCAAGATGAACTATTTTCCATCAAACATTCCTTCCTTCTCCTCCAGTCCCCAATACAGGTGTACTTCCTTTCTCCTCTAGCTCACACGCTCCCTTGCACACCCTCCTCCAGCAGCCACTTACCAAGATTCTTCCTCTGTTGATTCCCCTTCTGCTCGAAATATGCACACCAAGAGAGTTGGTTGATAAGTTCCATTCCAGCTTTGAATTTCTTTTTGCTCTCTCAATTACAGAGTGATGAAAATATTGCTGTCTGCTCTCATGTTTATTCTGGCATCCTATTACGTCCTTCTCACAGGCTTTCTCCCTGTCCCACTGTCTGAATATACAGTTCTGTTTCAAATCAACCTCACAGTGTTCCTCATTTGTTGTTGTCTACTTAAGGTGTTGCTCCATGTTTATGGAATGTAGTTTTACTGGAAAAATTCCTTGGCCAAAACCTTCAAAAGGAACTACTCATCTTGGGTCTATTTTCCAATGCACTTGAAAAGCTCTGACTTTCTGGGAAGGTTGGTTTCCTCAGTCTGGACATTAGACCTCTTTGAAGTATCTCAGTTGGGCAACAAAATATTGCAAAATTGAAATTGCACCTGACCTGTGAAGAAGGTTTGTCCTCTTTATGTTTCCCAATTATTTTTGCCTCTTGTTCCATCAGACTTTAACAGGCGAGTGCTGTTCTTAGCTATAAGGACATGAAATTAAGGCAAAACTGGGTCCTCAAGGAAGTTTCCAGACCATGATATTGTGGAAGTCTTTGGCCCCAAGCCAGAATTCACTGTATACCCTGTAAATGCTCAGGATTAGCACGAATGTAGCTGAGACTGGAATTGGCATTAAAGTACTTTGTATGTACTCTCTTCTTGGATTGCAAAAGAATGAAGCAGAGATTAGGGTATTTCAGTCTTTATTTTTTTCTCCTTTTATGTCCTGGGGAGCTTATGAAAAATAATATGCTCACTGGTTTCTAGTATGTTACCAAACATAATAGGTTGGATGATAAATTAAAACCAAATGGAGTTCTGAATGTTTTGCTTTCAAGCCACTAGCAAGCCTGTATTTCATTAAAAATAAACTTTGTTCCCACTTTGCTCAGACTAGTGACACAGAGGCAACTCTGACCATGACACCTGGGAATGAGATGAAAATAGCTTTCTAAAATAGCAATTGTGATGTGAGGGATTACACGTCTGCAGAATATTTCAAACGGGAAATAGTCTCACAAGCTAGGTGTAGCTCAGCTAGGAAGTGCACAGTCACATCATAAACCTCCCGTTTACTTTGCTCCTAATTGGCAGCCCTGCTAACAACATCAACAAAGAACTGTTTACTGAAACCTGGAAGCTAAGAGGTCATACCATAAACTTGTCATGTTGTTATACTCTTTCCTAGGCATTCACTAGTAGCTGTTGTGAAAAACAGGATACCTGAGCCTGATGACTTTTGTGCTGACTGAGGACACAGAAAAATAAATATTCATACATCAAATAACTACCTACTAGTTTGAAAAGTGAAACTCAGAATGCAGTTTAAAACATGCATTATGAATTCTGTACGCCTGCTGCTCCTGTTGCTTAGCCAAGCCTGTTAGGCTTCACAAGTAAAATCACGCAGCATTTATTACAATGAATTCAGAATGTCTTCTAAAGATGTGTAATTCACATTGTGTAAATCTGCCTCTCCAGAATAAACTGGAAATGGAGAAATTACGCAAGGTTCAGGTACACTGGCAGGTTACTGTCAGAACATATGCCTTTAAGCACATATACAAGTGCCACTGAAGTCTCAGGTGCCTCATCAGCTCCATCTCCTGCTTTGCTGACTTGAGCCAGAGAAGTCAGAGATGTTATGAGCTGCAATCTCTAAAATTCAACTTTTCCACTGCTAGTGGCTCACTGATTTCCATATCAAAGGCACTTACATGGCAGCTGAAGAGATGGCTTTTCCCAGTCTGTCACTGCAAGGTCTTTGGTGCTGTCACTTGGCTAGGATTATGGCAAGAAATAAGCACTACCATAGGGCATTTCATTCCTGCTGTCTCACACATCTATTTCAGGATGACAGGACTGGCTTTCAGAGGTACCTATTTCTGTCTTGACTGTAAAGAACCTGGTGTGACTAGCTCAATCCTTTTAGAAGGCATCCCCACTAGACTCCCTGCTTTCAAGTCAGGGCAGATGCTTTTCACTCAGTATATTATTTATAACATGAATCAAGATTGTGTGGATGTAGCATAAAATAGAGCCTGCATTCTGAAGACTAAAAGAAGTGTAAGTGGAAAAGGAATGAATATTTCTTTTCTCAAGTATTTCTGTCAGTTGGCACAGCTTTGTTGATTTGGCTGTTACATTCCCATTTTGGGATCCAATCCTATTCTGGAGTTCAAGTTAAAGCTATGCCCCCACAGGACTGACAGGTACATCAGCGGCTGTGTCACACAACTTGGGAAACCAGAGAAATGCCAACATGGACTGTATTCACACCTTCATTGGCAAGAAAAGTTTAAGGATGCTGTCCTTGGGATAGGAGCCTGCCTCTACTATTTCACTAGCAGGGTCTGCATAGAGAATGGCTGATAACAGTTATGTGCTAAGAAATCCAGGGAAGAATTAAATGTTAACTTCTTCCTACTCATTATTTCCTACTTATGTTATTGCTGAGTGTTCCATCCTTGCAATTGTGTGAACATGTATGTTTTAGTCAGGCATCTACTGGCAAAACTGAGATGAGGCTTCCGGTGTAAAACAATGCCGTCTATTAAAGAAGTAAATCATCAAATAAGGGTATCTATAAATAGAAAGGGTTGTAAAAACAAATAGGGGAAAGCATCTGGTTTGCAGCATCTTTGCACAATTTGCAGTAGCTAAATCTGGAGTCAATTAATGACCTGTTTATTTTCCAAAATTTCAGTAAAATGCCTTGGCAAAAACTTAATCTGTCTCTGGAGAACATCTTACTTCCTTCCATATGTTGCCCGATCTGTCACAGCAATAAACTTCTTCCCAGTTCGAAGATCCCTAATGACTGCACACCAACTGATGCTTTCCATAAAAGAAGAGATAATGGTTCCAGCCCTCTACAAGCCATGATTCTCCCTTAAGAGAAAGCAATGCAAAGGAGTACAAGCGCAAGTGAGCACCCTTTGTTACAGCCTCTACTGTGACCTAGAATCCAGAGATTTAAAACAGTTCCTACCTACAATTCATCCCAGATGTTTTATAATCCCTCTGAATTTGATAGTTTCTATAAAATGCTGCCATGCCATGATTAATGTATATGCCTTGGCTTTGTAAACACTTGTCCTGCTGTCCTTGTTTTTAAGGGTGCCTTCCAAAAAACCAGCTTAGGCCGTTTAGTAACTATGCATGTTTATGGTTTTGTATAAAACAAACCAGATGTTTCAGAGTCAATTTTATTTGGTGTTGTCTTGTCTAACCTAGATTCTGAAATTTATTTGTCCTCTATTTGAATCACATTAGGTATAGTATCTTCTGCTGTATTATACGTTGGAAATATGGATGCTCTGGTACTTTCCTCTTTCTGAAGAACTTATATAACCAACCATACTGACTTAATAGATAATCTTTTTTAAAAGAATCTACTGTTGGTTTAGAAGTTAAATGTAACAAAACAGGCTAGTCCACATGATTCGAATATTTAATAATTTAAATTTATACTGCATTTAAGTGCTCTGCTGCAATCAGACCATAATCAAATTATGTTTGGTTCTGAAACAAAAGCACTTGGAGCTGTTAGGGATAGGCAGAGACTGCAAATGTAATTACAAAAATACTTATCTGCCAACCTGATATAAAACTATGTTTCTGATTCTCAGTGGACTAATGTTTCTTAATGTTCAGGAGTGATGGAATGGGTCAAGTCGGGATGATGAGTGGGTCAAGCCATCCTTACATCAGAATTCAGGGTGTTTCTGATGATTTCAGAGAAGTCAAAGTGACTGGCAGGAAAACAAATGATCCAAATCTTTAGCTGATAATGAAGCTGTAAAAGTTTCTTCCCAGGAAAGAAACTGGGCAAGTCCCAAACAGCTCACCATGTGGCAGAAATTCATGTAGAGGTTCTATGTATGTATGTATGTTTGGTTATGCACATTAAGGGTCAGTACTGACATTCTGAATTTTCACTGTGTCTTTTTGGTAATACAATTTCCCAGTTTATTCAAAAGAAGCTGGTGGGCTCAATGCTGTCATGGGGCTTGAAAATTCTCAACCGAGAAAAGTAAGATAATATATGGTAAAAGTAAGTGAATTAATAAATTATGCAGAAAAGAGGAATCAGTTGTCATTTTTACCTTCCTATGATATCAGAAATACAGTGAGACTGAATAAAAGTTTAAATCTACAAATTAATGTTTAACAATTGAAGAGAAGTGTGTACTACACATTGGTTTTACTCTCAAGTACTGAGAGCAATGACTGAGTCACTAGTTATACTGTTACCCAGCAGGCCACCACCCATCATTTTTCTTTAACTACCAACTCCTCTAGCAGCTGAGCTATATATTGGATAATTACTTTCTGCTACTTTGCTTAGTGAGCTTTCTGAAAACGAACATTTGCCTTCTCTCAGATGGTGACTTCCACAAAAGGAAGTGGTGCTGACCTTTGCTGAAAATCCTCACTTCATCACCAATATACAAACACCCTATTCCTTGTGACTGGGGCAGGGGCCGGGAGCAGAGGATTTAACTCAGTGTAAGTGAAACAAGGAACCTTAAGCCTCCAGAGCCCACACCTAGCATGACAGCAGCTGGCCACAAATACAAAACAAGCCCTTAGGGAGCCCTGGTGAGCAGGGTGTGGCACAGCAGTGCGCAGGAAGGCTGCTGAGGCAGTGCCAGCCCAGCCAGGGAGCAGTGGCATCCACCTGGCAGAAAGCCACGGCCTCGCTCAGCTCCACACCCGGCACGGCTGGCACAGCCGCCCAGACAGCTCGGGCAGGGACACGCTGCCACTACTGGGTGGCACCTGCAGGGTGAGCCCTGCTCTGGGAGGGTGCCCAGGCAGAGGAACTTCTCTGCTTAATGGCAGGATGAGGGGATCAACATCCCACCTGAGCTGTATCTCACTGATACCCACAGCACGGGCAACAAACAGGAGCAGCTGGAAGCCATTGTGCAGCAGGAAAACTATGACACAGTTGCCATCACAGGGATGTGGGGATGATTCAAACAACTGGAGTGCTGTGGTGAGTAGCTACAGACCCTCCAGAAAGGACAGGGGAGGAAAGAGTGGTGGTGGGATAGCTTTGTAGGTTGGAGAGAATTTTGATTATCCAGAACTTGATGACAGTGATGATTGGGTTGAGTGGGCATAGGTAAGAATCAGGGAGAAGACCAAGAAGGCAGATATCCTAGTGGGACTCTGCTGTAGACCACCCAAACAGGATGAAGAGTCAAACAAAATATTCTGTAAGCAGCTGAGAAAAGTCTCACAATCACTAGTCCTTGCTCTCATGGGAGACTTCTGCTCACCAGACATCTGGGAACGAAAGAATCTGGCACCTGCCATTATTAAACTTCATACTGTTGGTGATTGCCCAGCCCTCTATCAAAATACCTTGGCAAGGCCTCTGCCTTTGAGGAAGTCAACAACTCCTCCCAGTTTAGCATCATCAGCAAACATAGTATACCTTCTGCCGAGGTGCTGACCATGCCCTGGCCAGGTGACGATGACAACGGGGGCACGACAGATCCCCCCTCACAAGCTCCGCCAATCCCAGCTACCAGCAGTGGTTCGGCGCAGGAACAAAAAGGCAGCAGCACGGGTCTTGGGGTGAAGCTGGGGTGACTTTATTGCATGGCCAGCACCCAAGACCAAGACTTGGGGCCAACAAGAGCTTTTATAACTTCACTCGGGAGGAAGGGTTTAGGGTATCGAACTAATAGGAGCATGGTTGGGGAGGGGTTGAAGGAGGGACATTTTACACTTGAACCAATAAGGGAGCAATAGGGAGGGACATAACTTGGGTAAACCAATAGGGCTCTAAAAGACACAGGATAGACAGGGAATTTTCCAGAAGAGACGGCAGTTTCGGGAGAGGATTGACACTCAGTGGGGGGGGTGGGGGGGGGAAGCAAGGAGGATTCTGGGGAAAAAGGGCAGGGATAGGAGGGGTTGACAACTGCAAAGGCTGGGGAATAAAACTTGGTAGGGCATGGCTGGGTGACAGAAAGATTGACACCTAGCTGAACTGAATAACAATGAGGGAGTAGGTCTAATTTTAGAAACACAAGATAAAAAATGAGGAGCCTATGCCGCTCCAAAGACAGGGAGAGGACAATACAGGGGGATTACAAAACTACAAATTAAACAGGGAATAAAACCACAAATTAAGCAGTGAACCTGCCAAACAAAGAAAACGCACTACAACAACCTTCAAGTTCAGCATCCAAGCTCTTTATGAAGACATTGAAGACCACTGGTCTCTCTATCTTTTATTGTATTCAGGGAAAAACATAGTGACAAAGGATGAGGAAAAGGCTGCAGTACTTAATCCCTTCTTTGCCTCAGGTATTAAAGAGTAAAACCAGTTGTTCATGGAGTACTGAGCTCCCTAAACTGAAAGACTGGGACAGGGAGCAGAATAAAGCCCTCATAATCCCAGGGGAAATGGTCAGGAACCACTTAGATACACCCAAGTCTATGGGACCGGATAGCATCCACACAAAAGTACTGAGCCCAAAGTTCTCACCGAATCACTTTCCATCATTTACCAGCAACTCTGGCCAAGTGGGTAGGTCCCAGTTGACTGGAAATTAGCCAATGTGACACCCATTTAAAAGGTCAGAAGGAGGATCCAGGGAACTACAGTTCTACCTCGGTGTCAGGGAAGGTCATGGAGCAGACCCTCTTGAGTGCTGTCATGTGGCATGTGCAGGATCACCAGGGGATCAGGCCCAGCCAGGAGGTGTTTGTGAAAGGCAGGTTCTGCTTGACCAGCCTGATCACCTTCTGTAACAAGGTGACCCACTTAGCAGATGTGGGAAAGGCTGTGGATGATGTCTACCTGGACTTCAGTAAAGCCTTTCAAACCTTTTCCCACAGCGTTCTTCTAGAAACACTGGCTGCTTATGGCTTGGACAAGTGCACTCTTTGCTGGATAAAAAACTGGCTGGATGTCTGGCCCCAGAGAGTGGTGGAGAATGGAGCCCCATCCAGCTGGTGCCTGGTCACCAGTGGTGCTCTCCAGGGCTTAGTATTGGGGCCAGTTCTTAATATCTTTATTGACCATGTGGGCAAGGGGATTGAGTGCACCCTCAGTCAGTTGCAGGTGAGGCCAAGCTGGGTGGGAGTGTTGATCTTCTGGAGGGCAGGAAGGCTCTGCAGAGGGATCTGGACAGAATGGGTTGAAGGGCTGAGGCCAGTTGTGTGAGGTTCAACAAGGAGAAGGGCAGTGCCCTGCACTCGGGTCACAACAACCCCATGCAGCAATACAGGCTGGGGGCAGAGTGGCTGGGAAGTTGCCTGGTGGAAAAGGACCTGGGGGTGCTGGAAAACAGCAGCAGGACATGATCCAGAACGTGCCCAGGTGGCCAAGAAGGCCAATGGCCAGGAGTGTTTGTGCCCGCATACTCAGCACTGGTGAGGCCACACCTCCAATCCTGTATCCAGTTCTGGGCACCTCACTACAAGAAGGACATTGAGGGGCTGGAGTGTGTCCAGCGAAGGGAGACAGAGCAGGGGAAGGGTCTGGAGTGCAAGGCCTATGACGAGCAGCTGAGGGAGCTGGGGGTGCTCAGCCTGGAGAAAAGGAGGCTCAGGGGAGATCTTACCACTCTCCACAACTACCTGAAAGGAGGATGTAGTAAGATGGGGATTGGACTCCTCTTCCAAGTGATAGAACAAGAGAGAACAGCCTCAAAACACACTAGGGGAGTTTTAGATTGGGTATTAGGAAAAATTTCTTCACCAACAGGGTTGTTAGGCAGGAGGCTGCCCAGGGAAGTAGTGGAGTCACTATCTCTGGAGGTATTAAAAAGATGTGTTGGTGGCACTGAGGGACATGGTTTAGTGGTGGACTTGGCAGTGCTGGGTTAATGCTTGGACTTGATGATCTTAAAGGTCTTTTCTAGTCTAAATGATTCTTTATTTATAATTTAAAACTTTTATTGAACCAAGGCAATCTTTTGGGAGTGTTTTTAAACACTACTTCCTAACTTTCAAATGAGTATCATATGCATAATGAAATTACAATATTTTAATGTTACTCTTTAGTTTTGCGCTTTGAGATAGATGGTTACATATTTGTTTCTGAAGTAACATTTGCAAGTTGGGATTGTAGCAAAATATTTGCTAAAAAAGAGTGTGAATAGTTCACAGACTTGTCAGAATCCATCTGTTTGTGTCTATTAATGGGTACATTCCCAGCTGTGGTCTTTCTAATGTAATAAATAAAAAGTTTCTTTCTTACTATAAATCCAGTGGCTGAAATCTCCTTGTAAAATTGATTTATTTCAATAAAAATCTGTACTTATGTTAAAGACACCTCTTAAAATGAGCATGACCATGAGATGCCATTTGCATATCATTTCAGCAGCCATCTGACACATAAACGACTCAGACTTAAATCATTAACTACAGCATGTTTCTGTTTAAGCTGTGGAAGAGCATGCCATTTAGATCAGGGTGAAAGGGACAGGGATGGGAAAACACAGGTGTATTTAGCAGAGGAATAAGAGGCACATCCAAAATAATCTAAAGGTTAGGACAAATGCTTAGTCCTCATTCCTTCATGCAATGAATCCAACACAAATTTACACAGGTATGCAACACACTTTAGAGAAGTCCAAGCTATGAACCAATGCAGGAGGTTCCTAAATCTTTAGGAACCCTTTTTTGTAATGCTGTGTGTAATTTTTCTGTATTTTGACTGAGAGTAGTTACATTTCTAACTTTGGTTTTGATTTATCTCTTTCACCATTCTCTTAAGCTATCCTTATGCAGCTACCTTACCCTTATCCTATGCAGCTACCCTACATTTCTTCATAAATTGCAGCAACAGAAGACCATACACAAAGACATTTCAAACTAATTTTTGCTCAAATTCAGACAGACCCACACATGATCTAAGGTACATTTGAACTATGCTACTATCTGAGGCAATATCCCTTTAAATTCTTTCTATAACAAAACCAATACTCTACTTTTGTGGCTGTCTTTTAAAGTGGTTCTGCATTAAATGACCTGTGAAGGTTCAGTGCCCTTCTGCATCATCATGGCCTGGAAAACCAGTCCTCCCCATAAAAAATTCCTTGGTTTATTGAAGCACCAGTGCCATTCATGTAGCTCAGGCAACAGAAGAAATTAATTATCCCCACATTATTTTACATCTGTGACAAGTAAAATTTGTGAAGTATTTATAAAATGAAGCAAGCTATTTTGAAGTTAATGAACTTTTCCTGCTGGTAAAGAAACAACTATGGTTTAATTCATAGCGTTTTGAAATAGATTATGAATCAAATTCTTACAGCTTAAAGAAAACCAACATTAATAAGTTCAAGTGCCTTCTCTTCCATTGTACTCTAGCATGTTGCTGGATCTGTAAAAATGATTTCTGTAAAAAAGGTTTTATAGAAAATCTTTTCTATATACTTACTGTTCAACAGCAACAAAGAAAGAAATCAGTATCTCTATGAAATGGTCCGTTGAAATGCAATTCACTCTGGTGATTATATACAGCAGAATATGTTTAGTTTTGATCACCATGCTAGGTGAAAGCATCTTATTCTTTAATTCTTCTATTTCTTTCTTTTCTACTTCTACATTGCTAGGGGTCCTGCTGCAAAAGCTCAGGAAGTGAGGCTCCTGGGTGGCACTCTACCCCGGAGGACAGAGGATGCCTTGAATATTGCACTACCTTAATAAAGCCAGCTGTTGTGTCTGATGCTGAGTGACGCAGGAAGGGTTCGCACACTAATGGACATTACTGTATGTAAATTACTGCCCTCTACTGGAATGACAGGCAGAGTGTTTCACGTGAAATGGATGGCTTGTAAGGTAATTCCATTGACTGTTGAAGCCTGGTGTTTTATGGAACCTGGGCAATGGATTCCGGGTGTTCCCGATCCCTTCTTGGAGCATAGCTGTTGGCTGCACATGTATCTGTGTGCATTCAGCCTTTGCTTATTGGCAGTACAAGGTGCACCAGGTTGGTCTGTCAAAATATTTTCCTTTTTTAACTGTAAACAGGATGTGCAAAGGAGCTACAGAAATGCACTTCTCTTGTGAACGCCCTAATGTCAGTCAGCCTTCTACCCTGTCATATTTTTAAGCCTGTAATAATCAAAAGAAAATATCACAAATTCTTAATTAATTGAAAATAATATTCCCAACCCAAATTTTCAAGAATCACAAGACAAGCACCACTTCTTTAAAATCATTAGGTTAGCTTGAAACTGACATTTTACAAAATGAAGTTTTTTCTTGGCTCTTCATACTCTGAAGTTCACATTTTCTTTTTAAATTTGCTAGGCAAATGTGCTTAAGTAAAAGTGAAAGCTGGTTTTCTCAATAAATTGCAACTCAAGAAGATGATTTTTAAAGGAGTTATGATATATAGCAGCACAAGATTTGGCCATGGTATGACAGAAAAAGCAAAGAAATAAGGAAGAGCAATAAAGAACATCTGTCTCTCAAGAAATCCAAGAAGTACAAAATATAAGAAGACAAATGTGAGTCAAAGCACTGCTGTGAAACAAGGTCAATGCCTGGCAAGTATTGTACAAAATCAAACTGTTAAATCATCTAAGTTCTCAGAATCCCTAGAAATATGACAATATCAGACATTTCGAAGGGTTTTTTTCATTAAAGCAGAAAGACAAAATTCAGAATTGGGACTTCCTGATTCCTGAAACTAAACACCACATCCTACTGTAGCTGAGAAAGCAGATGAATAGGAGTCCAGTCTCCGGTGCCTTCCTGCACATTTCAGAATTTGCTGGCCAGCCACCAGTAGACTATTGATGTTCACTAGGCAGCTGAAAGTTTATTGTGGATATAAATGTTCCATATAAATGTTCTGGCATAGTTATTATTATATATAAAGTCATTTGCACAGGGATATGGAAGCAGCCTATAGGATTGCAGTCATATGAATAAATACAAAAACACCTAGTAGGAAATAACTGAGAGGATACATTATTTAATATGCCAAGACTGATATACAGGAGCAATCTCGGAATGTAAAAGCATCATCACTGTTCAATGTCAGACAAATAAATTAAGTATTTTTAGCAGTCTACATAAGCTCCCATATATCTTAGAAAAATATGAGCACCAAAAACTGCACCTATCTAAACGTACATGAACTTAAACAGTATTGTGTTATATACTATGAACTGTTTCCAATATTTGGTCTGCAAACATCAGGATAAGTACAGTGTTTACAGGAATACTCCATGAAGTCACAGTGTAGAGAACTGACAAGGCAGCAGCCTTTTTCTTGTCACATATAAGCCTCTGCAGATGGAATGAGCTGAGGCCACGTATATGTGCAAAGAAATATTTGTTTACTGAGAACTGAAAGAACCTTGTGAATGCTCAAGGAACCACAGAAAGACAGTAGGAAAAAAAACCAAACCCCAAAAACCCAACAAAAACAAATCAAAACCCAAACCAAACAAAAAACTGTACTACAAAAAGGACTGATGTAATAACTCTCTAGGAAAAAGAAGTGTATTTTCTAAAGATTAATGTGTCACTGAAATCTGTGGACAGACAAGCTCCAGGAAGAGGGAGACCTGTCAAGAACATTTTTTAAATCTTTCAAATAGAAACTGACTGATTCAAATGGTATCCAGTTCTATTGCCAGCACTGATTCCCCATTTTATCAGCTGAGATTGGTATCTCTTACTGTCAGGAAATTAAGTAATCAAAATTGAATTTCTTTTAGGAAAATAATCACTGATACAACTCTCTCTGATGAAAGCAGTACCCATTCAAATACAAAATCTGTGTATTAAATGTAAAACCAGAAGATGAATGCTGTTGTCATCCTAAGAACCTCTCCATGATCACTCCAAATCTTACATGGCAAATTGCAGCAGAGCCACAGGAACAAGTATGAGAAAAATACATTTTTCTCTGGATTTTGAGACAGTGGGGAGTCCTCCATCACCCCCCCCCCCCCCTTTCACAGTCTCATGCTGATACAGAAATACTTGGCAGGTCAAGCATATTGGTATTTTTGTAATTGTACTTCTGGAATTAACTTCTTGTTGCTGAGGGTCATGAGAGCCTGGCAGCACCAGAACTAACAATGGTGGTATTTTGCCACCACTGCCCCCTTTTCAGATTCAAACCACTGGCCTTCAAGGAGTGCCTGGGGAAGGAGATGGAACTTACAGGATATTGACATAACCCATAAAACACAGGTGCAAAGAAAAGCCTCTTCAGACTTTAATTAAAATAATCAAAAAACCCTACTCACATTAATAGAGAATATACGGCACAATTAATTTAATTTATGAGATCAATGACTACTTTTTTGGCTACTACATTTTCTTTAGGACTGAGAGCAGAAAATTTCCTGGCATGCCTGGCCAAATGAATCACTCATAAGTCACTTTCTTTCTTCCCTAAAGCACTCCATCATGAATAAAGAATGTCTTTCATAACTTTTCTCCTTGACAAAGGACACTCTTTTCCCACTGATGGGGCTGGGTTAGGGAGGAATTTACACACATACATCTTATCAACATACATGAGAATCAGTATCTTGTACTCTCCAGTGCACTGGTGGGGACACAGACTGCAACATCTCTACTTTGCTTTCTAAAAATGTTATGTGCATGATTTTAAAATAGAACATAAAAGTATGCCCTACCAAATACCACATTTTTCACACATGCATCTCCCACACTCCTTAATTAAAACTGATCTTCTAAAATTATTTTATTTAAAAAAATCCACTTGTTTCATGAGTGGCTTTAAGGTAGATTAATCTGCTACATTTGCACAAAGGTCTTAATTCAGAATAAATTTCACTTATGTAATAATACCAAGATGCAGCAGACTCAATGTTGGTCCCATACTGGGACACCTGCCTTTGCTCAGGGGTTCTCAGAGGACCTGGAAGCCTGGTAAATGAATTTCCTTTGGCGTTTCCAGTGACTTCACTCCTAAATAAACTTCAGCTTTGCAGAATAAAAACTTCATAAACAAGTTCTTGAAAATTTTTCATTTTAAATGAAAACGAAAAACTATGAGAAAGCTATAGATTTGATGGTTCTTTAATTAGGCTGCAGAAACAGCTGCTCTTGTCTCCATACTGGCATGACAGAAAACTGCTAAAATTCACACCGTTCTGGTTGTGACCACTAGTTTTAGTTTTTTAAAACCCACTTTTCATTTCTGTATTCCCCAAGATCAAGAGATCAGCAGGTGCCAAGGAGCACCAAGCTGCCTGAGGTGCAATTACAAACTTAGGCTTATTCATTTGCACCCAATAAAACCACAGTAACCCACAAACCAACCACAAATGACTTTCGAGAGGAGCGGGTGCATTGCTTTGTCATCTTTGCCACATGCTGAATGTGACAGTTACTTTCTGCTGGGCAAATTATTCTCCATTTTCTACTTACAACCGATAATGTGCAGTTTCATCTCTGATATCAATGTATTTCAGTCATATTTGAAGAGACACTTGTAGCTGCTAATCAATTTATAAGGTCCTCCTGAACAGTTAAGGACACCTAAGAGTAGGACTTTTGAACCTTTCCATTTAAAGGTGTTAATTTTGGCTTCTTTAGACTTCTTAGTGATTTTCTTTTACTCACAAGCCTGCCTCATTCCTGTTTCAGTTTTGCAGCTTCAGGTAATAAATTTCTAAGAAAAAAATTAGTCCATGATATGTTGTCCCACCAAACATTTTCATTCTACTTCATTTGAGATATTAAGTGCTTCATCCTTTGGAAAAAAGCCCTGCAACCTCACAGGGGAAGTTCAAGAGTCAGTTTAGCACTGGTGGCTGAAATATCTGTCCAAAATTGGACAAGTTAAAACAGTTTGAAATGTCAGTCTGAGCAAACCACTGGAGGTGTGGTGGAAAACTTGATCCCAAATTCCTTTTACTCAAAGCACAGCCAAGCCAAAATAAAGAGTGGGAGCATCTGAAACTGGTCCCCCAAACCACCCTAGGCAGTTGCTTCTGGAGAGCTCTGTGGCTGAGTATGAGTTGGAACAGTGCTCAAGGGTGCCCTGTCTGACAGGGCAATTGCAGCAGGCAGCGGAGACGATGTCAATGGAGAGATGAGAGAAATTTTGTACCAGAAGAGCTAGAGGAGATCAAGTAGGGATTTAATCTCTTAGAGAACACAGAACATACAAAGGATTGTGAGACATGAAGCTCAGGTGAGAAGAGATTTGTCAGAAAGACTGAGGGTGTATCTATGCCACAGACACAGTGGAGGCAGCCTTACAGAGAAGAAATCCTGACAGCAATCTGTGTAGATTGCTAAATAACAGCTAAAAGCTGAACTTCATGAACTAGAAGCAAAGCTTTCTCTTATCAGAAGAATGCTATGATCAAAAAATTTATTTTGCAAACTTTAGTAAGTCTCAAAATTGAAGTAATCTGCTAAATTCTAACTCAGCCCTCTTTCTACTAGGTAGTAAGACAAAGTCTCATCTTCATCTGCACATGCACTTTCCAAGGATCCTATCTGATGATGGGGTATGGTCATGTATCAGCCCTACTGAAGCTCATGCAGGAGGGAGACAGAAAACCCCAGGTTTCTGACACTATGACAAGTAAGTCTTGCCCCTGTGACAGAGCACCTTCCATTCTTTATTTTACACCAAGTCACTTGAAAGAAAATCTGACCAGACCACCAGAAACTGCAAATTATTCATTCCCCCAGTGCAGTACAGTTAGACCCCAAATGCTGATTTGCTCAAAATGTTGTGCAACAGCAGCTACTGAGAGTCATAATTTGAATACTAAAGTAGATAATTCAAGTTCTAACTCTCAAGAGTTAATATTCCTGGGGTTCAGTCTCACTTTGCCTCTTGCTTCTATCTGTAAAATGGGAACAAGTAACAACTAGGAACAACTGAAACATTAATGGCATGACATATGCAAGCACCAGGCTCATGAACACCTGAGGGAATTTATAATTCTGTGCTTAGTCCAGTATTTCAGAAAGCTGCAGTACAGAAGGCTCTAAGTTAAGAGATTCAGCAACAGGGATCATCACTTTCTGCAGTAAATGAGGCTGAAAAACTGTGAGCAACAAAAAGGATGAGGTGATCATGTCAGTCAGTCATGCCAGTCACGACAATCCTACCCTATGAGGGGGCTGTGCAATACAGACACAGGGATCCTTAACTCTGGTGTTTCCTGACTTCAAAGTACTGAATTTAAAAACTAAATTATAATTTAATTTTATTTTAGTGTATAGTAACTGAAAGAATGCCAGATAGAAGGTGGTACTTTCCCCTTACATTCAAGGAATGTAAGAACTGCAACTTGTGTTTTACTGTAACAGGTGATCATGATTTGAACAGGGATCTCAGAATTACTTTAGGTGATCACTGCAGGAGGATCAGCTAAATACCTAAGTCAAATTCCTTAAACAATGGTTTTCAATAATGGCAAAGTAGTTCAGGATTACATTAAACCAAAAGTATTTTAAACAACCTTTCAGGTGAATAGGCTCCCACAGGGAGTTAAAATTTTGGTACATTTCCCATTCAGTTTGTCAATTCCAAATTAAACCATAAGCATAGTGGAAACAGTGTAAAGTACCTCTGCAAAACTTACAAAAAGCACAAAAAAACCCTGAGGGTGCAATTTTTGGCACTGTAGAGGGTACACCCATTGTTTGAAAAACAAATCCCAGTCAGTGAATCAGAAAAAGTGACTAAGAGCTGCTGGGCAAAACAAATCTGTCCTGAATAAGAGACAGTACGGAGCAGCCCTGTCCAGGAGCATGCCAGGAGCCAGGCTGCTGCTCATCACCTCTGCTGTAAAAGATGAGGGAGAGAAGGAAGGAAGGAGCACACTGTAGCAGTCTTTTTATGCACAACCTACTTTTCCACAGCAACACAGCCATGCTCCCTGCCTCTTTGGGAGCACCTGAGTCAAAATTCAGCCCTCTCCTTGCTCTAGACAGGATTCAGCTCCTTTCTCCAGCTCACATCCCTGATGCCCAACAGTGTCCTGCTGCCCTTTGCTCCAGCCTGGATGCCAGGGCAGAAACTCTTCCCAAGGAGCACTGTGGAAAGCCCTGAGCAACCTGCTCTGCTCCCAGTGCTGATCCTGCTCTGAGCTGGAGGCTATACTGGAGAATTCCCAACACCTCATCCAACCCTAAGGGTTATATCATTTTAATGAGTTACAAAAATGTGCTTGCTTTCTTTACAGGTGTATCTTGGGCAACTGGTGTCCTGACTCTTAACAAATAGATAAAAGACTAAAGCAAACCAAAAGAGTAACGAAGAGGACACCTACTAGGCACTAGTAAGTGCCAGCAAATGTGTCATCATAGCAAGGATTTAATCACAAGTTTTTATTTGGCTTGACAGTTGGAATATGACAGCACACTAATGATTAAAATTGCATTTTGTTTTGAGCATTGATTTTGAACACTGGTTACCAGTTACACTGCTGCTCTGTCAGTCAGAGCTGAACTACAATGCCAGCTTTGAGGAAAAAGACGGAACTTGTTCAACTATCTACCTGGTTGGGATCAGATCTATTGCAATGGGGAAGAAGCAGGGCTGGCAACCAGAAAATAGTTGATACATTGAAATTTAAGGCAGCTTAAATTTCCTGCCTTCTCATTAACAAAAGTTGGAAGAAGAGGCCAAGGAATATACACTGCAGCTACGCAGGTCAACACAACAAACAAATCTAAAAACAAGGACAAAAATGCCAGAGACAGAAAAGCAATAGAACAAGAGGACATATCTGGCATCAACAGACATTTGTACACATTTCATTATGTCGTCAGATAAGTAATTTAATTAAATGGCAAGTGTACCAGTGTCTTACCAGAGTATTATGAATAGCACTTAAATTATGGCAGTGCATAAACCCAGGACATTAGTATTCTATCCACCTTAAATAAAAAGTTTTGACTCCATCAATTTTAATACCCAGTTGCTTCAAGAAGTTGGCTACAGTATCATGGCAGCCTGCCCAGGTTCTTTGCTCAATCAAGCAATAGTTGTCTTTGACCAAAAAAGAAAAAAATAGCCAACAGTATCCTTGCTGAATGTCTGCTGGCTTCTGCTATCAATATAAGAATAAGGGAATTAAAAGAAAATCAAAACATTAAAAGTTTAGTATTTTGGTTAACCATAATATTACAAAATTACTCGTTTTAGTACTTCATTATTGAAGCTATCCAGTTTAGATAAATTTTTCAAAAAAACTGCTATGCAATTTTTATATATTACTTTAATTGTATGTACATAACAACTAATGTGCTGTGGGCAGCGTCAGAAAACCTGCATCATTTACCTCTGTATTATACAATACAGCATGTCACAGTGCCCTAGGCAAGGTCACCAAACTCCTAACAATGCTGTAGGATGTGACAGAGGAATCCATCTTTACAAATTAGACTTCATTATACATGATCCTGCTCATAAATCTTGATGTATCGTTTTCTAGTAGAATAACTCTACTTTGCACTTCCATGTACCTGTACTAGATATTCTAATCTAGATCTTCTAATTCACAGAGTATTTTACAAATACACACTGGGTGTATGCTTACGTGCATAAAGCAACTGTGCTGCTACAATAGCAGTGCTTTAAATGAGACCCGACCTCCTGGAGCACCTGCCCTGCTCTGTGTCCTTCTGGACCCCACCTGGGAATGGAAAAGCTGCAGGAGGCCGGTTTTCCAGACCAGGTAGGTGACCCGAAGCTATAGAAGCATGTGAAATGAAACAGACCATTTTTCTTTGAGAGTTGAAGTCCTTCTCACATGCAAACCCTATGAGGAACCAACCCGGTTGGTTAGACTTAGGAAAGTGATCGGAGGAGCAGGTGAGCTTGCTTCCCGGAGGCAAAGCCAACCCTCTTCATTTCGGAGACGCTCAGAAGGTGCCTCAGACACGGAGCGACGGGGACGCTCAGCCCCGAGCCCGACCGCGTGTGTGAGCAGCCCCGCGCTGCCCGCCGGCACCCGGGCAGGTGCCGCCTGCAGGGGCAGGGGCTGCGACCTGCCTGCCCCGGCTCCTGCCCGCAGCCCACCGCGTTCCTGCCGGGAGCTCCCCGTCCCGCCCGGGCCGAAGCAGCGGGGTCTCGCCGCTCCGGCAGCGGAGATGGTGCCCCCCGGACGTGCCCCTGGAGCGGGACCCCTCCGCGCCGCTGGGGCCGGGACGTCCCCCGGGGCGTCCCCTCGGGCGGCCGCGGGCAGGTAGCGGCGGCCGCGGCGCGGTGGGGACTGACCTGCGAGCCGCCGCTCACGGACATTCCTCCACAGCAAGTCCCAGGCTTTGGCGGTGGAGTCCCGCAGCTGCTCGCTCAGCGACCTCCGGAGCTGCGCCTTGGCCGGGCGGCGCTGGCTGCTCATCCTCGGCGGCTCCGCATGCCGCCCCGGGCAGCCCCGCTCAGCGCCCGCGGCCGCTCTCCTCGCCGGGGACGGGCGGCGGCGCCCACATGGGGCCGCGGGGCAGCCCCGCCGCGCCGCAGCCGCGTCACCGCCGCCCCGGGCGGGCGGCCCTTCCTTCACCTGAGCGCCGCCCGCCCCGGCCCCCGGGGCAGCGTTCCCGCCGCCAGCCTCCCTCCCTCCCTCCCTCAGCGCCCCGTCCCGCGCCCGCCGCTCTCCGCCCTCCTTTCCTCCCCCGCGCTGCGGCCCCCGCGGGGCGGGGAAGGTGCCCCGGGCTCCGGTCCTGCTCCTGCCCTGACCGGGACCCCGCGCCCTCGGGGACCACCGACGGCCCGGGACCCCGCACGTCCCGCGGCCCCGCGCCTAAATTCCTTGACCCCGCTTGTGCCCGTGGGCCTCATTTGGGAACTGTCCGGCCAAGCCCCGGCGGCTGCCCTGCTGTCAGCTCTGGCTGCCGCCTCTGAGATCCCTGGACAGCGACCGGGAGCTGCTCGCCACCACCCCAGCCTTGCCGCCCCAGCGCTGCGAACAGGCGGCGTCCGCTGCTCCGGGGAGAGGTCACCCGCCACGAGGTGACAGAAAATCTGGCTGGCAACGGGCTGCCTTTTTCACGGGAGGCTGTAATAGGTGCTTTGCCCATGCTTCAACTTTTGCGGAAAGAAAATTAGGATTTTTTTTTTTTTTTCTCAGAGGCCTAGGTTCATCAACTTTCCACCCAAGATCAAGCCATAGTCCTCGCAACACAGCCTCTCCCGTTTCTTTCCCATTTTCTCTGCATTCCACCCACTTCCTCTCCACCTCCTCCCCCCTGCATGACTTCTCTTAAAAGCTCTTGCGCTTTTGAAAAGGTTTCAAAATTAAACCCTGGCAGACACCTTTTGCACACTTTACAGACTAAAATGAATCCTGATTTCTTCATACACAGGCTATCCAGAAAGTAATAGCAGGGCCCTTATCCCATTTAGGAAAGCCATTTTGTGTCTCTGCTTCTTCTGTGCTCTGGGAAATACTGTTCTAACAGTGTCCCCTTCCCTGTCCTGGATGTTGCTCCAGCAGAGAGTCTGATAGCTGAGAAGGACAATGGCCTCTTCATCCCATTTAGTCACAATCAATTACTTACTGCTTGCCCTTTTGGCAGAGTATTTGTGACGTGCAAAGCAGAGGCTGATGTTCCTGCAAGTGAGTGGCCTACTCTGAAAGAGCTGCATGCCAGGTAAAGCAGTCATGTTAAATATTATCAATATCCCCATCTTGTTTAGATTTAAACTGTAACTGCAATGTCAGAAGCTAAAAGCAAACAGACAGATGTATTCCATGATACTACTGTTAATGATGTCTTCTGCTTACTTTGTGGTGTGAATTTGTTTTCCTTTGTCCCTGTTCGTAAAAGGTCCATCTAAAAAGGTTCATCTTAAACTATTCTACTTTAGCTGATATAGTGGAGACGATGTGCTTGTCTGGAACTTGTACAGATGTTGTATGTCACTTCTCTGCCTGCAGTTCCAGTGTCCTCCAAATGACTGGACAAACACTTTTGAGAAAAGGGATGCCTTCCAGGAATGGATGCATCCAAGATCTGGAAGGGAGACAGCATAATTATGTAAATACTCCCACATCCCATGACCCAGAGCAAACACCTGCTGATGTTAATGGGAGAAGAGAGGATTATGGTTCCTACAATCAGCTCCTCTGCCCAGTAAATCTGCCTCTGACCTCTGCCTCTCTTTATTTAATCCCTCACCAACACAGCCATTACCAGTACATAAGACCTACTATGCTTGTTTACTGCCCCAGGCTTTTATCAGTTAGGAACCAGGCAGAGATGAGAAATTAATTCCTGATATTGTACTCAGCTGCCCTATGAAGATGAGCCATGACACACAGTCTAAAGGTGAAATTATTAACTCAGTTTTGAAGGTTTTGTATCATACTGCTGTGTCACCACCCACAAACGTCAGCCCACGTCAGCCAGTACTGCAACCTTCAGCAGCGCTCTTCTGGCAGCCGCACTTGGATGCACCAACTTAGAGTGCCCTGCCTGTCTGGAAGATAGATATCCCTTTCTTCAGTGGCTGTCTGCGATGGCCAGAATGTAGCAATAGAACAAAAAATATTATCTTCCCTTCTACAGCATTTTTGAAGACCTTGCTTTATCAAAAATATCCCTGGACTTCCAGGTTTACTGAAAGCAGCTAATTAGTGACTAGATAGTGGCAATTGCTAATCCCATGTTATCTCACCACGAGTTACTAAGATAAACTGCAGTGATATGGCTGTATTTCATAATAAGCAACAGAACTGAACTGGCAAGCCTAGACCAAACTCTGTGGCAGGCACAGAGACAAAATCTTACTAATTTCAGGTACTTTATCGTGGAAAACTAAATCCAGAGGCAAGATCAGATATCGTAGTTTTCTCCCCAAAGAAAACAGTGCTATTGAGTAATGAGAACACATCTCATGCAGCAACTGGCCTATTCCTATTTTATGCTTTTAATCATAGTCAGCTGTTCAGAAGTCTAATTACCATCACGAGCATTTTTGATGTATTACACCTCATAGCAGCAGTTACAATAACAGCTATTCTGCAGAATATGCTTGAAGGAGGGTACATGTTAGGAATCATTCATAGGTTAAACATGCTTCATTTCCTTTTAGAATGTTAGAAAACCTGACAAGATGGTAAAATTCTGGTCTCTCACATATTTTGCATATGTTAGTTAAGTGTTTAAGTAGCCAGCTGATCAGTACTCGTGTTTCCTGCTTGAAACATTCTGACATCCAGCACAAGATGGCTAACACTTCTGGGGGAAAGAAAAGAAAAGCACATTTTCCACAGAATATGCAGTTTTCCTGCTTGATACTAGTCTTGCTAAAATGGTTTTTTTCAGAGTAATTGCAATGAAACCACTGTATATGATGAAGAGAAATGAGGAAGTTCCCAAAAGAACTGCCTTAAAAGAAGCTGAACTATATTTGTCTTTGCTCATTGATAACAGAATATTGATAGGAATAAAAGTACTGTCTTTAAATCTTGAGGGCATATAAAATATTGGGGAAAAGTCTAAACTAGTTGTACCCATGCTCTGATGCCATTGTGGCACAGAATCTGATACACTAATTATATATTTAGCAATTTATAGCTCCTTCCAATCACCATGGTAATTAAATGCCAAATTAATTGACATTGCGTAGTATTCTGGCCTCTAATTAGCAGTGTGTTTTTAATTTGTTACAGATTCCATTATATAGCCTGATGTAGTCCTAGTAAAGTAACTGTATACTAACTCCAATGCACCTCGTAAGAAGAGAATCTGACCTAAGGAAAGAGAAGCATGACTACATATTGGTTTGCCATTCGTAAACTACTGAAAGACTGTGATAAAAGTACAGCTTCTTTTGTTTCCATCCTCTTGTCTTTAATTACTGTGAATCAAGATTTTTTTTAGTTTAATCACCTCACAATATTTGCCTACTTGTAGAAGAACAAAACAAGACATGTCATGTGGAGGAAAATGTGGGAAGAGTGCATCCTTGGTTACTATGTGCTGTTTAGAGGACACAGGCTCCTTACCCTAGTATTCCTTAGAAAGTAATACTAAAGCAAAAGAGGAAATAACAGGATCTACAAGATCAATGATGCAGTCTGATGCTAATAAGCGCAATGCCAAATTTTATAATTAATTTCATTCTTCAGGAACTGACTGTAATGAAGATTCTTGAAATTTACTATACCCAAAATGGTGTTGCCGTGCTTTTGTAGCTTCAAATAGTAGCTCAGTCTAGATGTAAACATATCAAGTAATATTTACAATTTTGGCAGTGGTCTTTATCTCTTTGGGGGTCCTAGAGCTCTGGAATTTGTTTTCTATCACAGCTTAAATGGTCTGAGTGGGATGTTGTAAGTCTGGGTTACCACTGGAAGGGAAGAAAAGATTTGAGGTTTTCCATTGCTTGTTTTCCTAACAGCAGACTCCAGTGAATTTCATACTAATTCTGTGGTTGAAGTTATGTGAAAAGCACCAAGGGCATATGAGTAGGTGTCCTCTTTGACATCTAAGTAAACAAACAAATATTTTGAATAGAGAAAAATAAGAATCACTGTGAATGAGGACAAAATGTTCCAGCTTGTGCCCTGGCACTCTCTCCTTGGTTTGTTTTTTTTTACATATACAATTTAGCATCATTTTAAGGTCGCTGTAGGAGAGTAAGTTATAAATTAGTTTCACTCTTTTCTGGTTTATCAAGAGATTGGCACCTATATGTTCATCCTACTTCATTTTAGCTTTCTGAAGCTCTGGGAAAGGATTGCTCTGCACTTTGCCAACAGCAGAGCACTGCTGGCTTTCATTAGTGGGGGCCAAATTCTTTCACTTTTGTTCACATTGATTAATGCTGAAATAAATGGAACTTCTTGCAGTATTCACTGTGAAAAGACTCTAAGTATGCTCAGATACAGACTACAGTAACAAAGTGTCTGCTGTTTGACTGTGCTCCCTCTCCCTTGCTAGAACAGGCATGGAGGGCATGGGGGGAAATTAAGCTTTAATTCTATTCATACAAAGGATGATACTTTATTGTCGTTATTATTAATAACAATTTGTTTTTTCAAAGTGCTTGGGAGCAAAAACTGAATGGAACTGAAGTGCAATCTTTGCCCTCAGGAGATTGCAAACTAAATATAAACAGGACACTGATGGAGAGAAGACCTGATTGGGGTAGGAAGGGTGGAGTATGAGAGAGCAATAGAACAGAGAAGTAACTGCTGGTGTACTTCTGGCACACCAGAATTAGTGTCTGGAAGCACTGGTGCAAAGTGAGTCAGCAAGAGAGTCTCCAAGGAGGTTAATGTGGTGTCTTTATATATTCAGAGGACCAACTTTCAAGAACGAGGGGCATTTTTAACAAAAGCACACAAATGTGTATTTGAAAACATGAGTAGACAGTAAAAGCTGGGATCCTGTACACAAACAGGCTGTGGGAAGAAAGCTTTTAATATTGAACAGAGAGGTGAGGCTAGGGAAGAGCCTTCAGACTTCAGTCAAGCAGCCTCTACTTGAGGCACCATAAAGGCAGGACGAGCTGCACTGAGCAGTGATAGCAGAGAACTGCCAGGGTATTTGCATTTGGGACACAATGCAGTAGACCAGATTGTGTCTATCAAGGCAGAGTAAATGGGAACAAAAGTAAATGGTAAATGTGGGATGAAATTTGATTTCTACAGCAATCAAAAATTTCACCTGGAAACCTCCTTCTGACAAAACCCATTGTTTGTTAAAGAACAAAAAATTACAGAAATCATACATTTTTCTGGAAAATAACTGTTATTTTCCTGGTTTTAATATAGCAGGATTTTCACATTCTGGCCAGCTTTAACGTGCACTTTTCTCTCCATCTTGCATTCTGCTTATATCTAGCTCTTGCAGGTTATTTTTTAATAACCCCTCTACCTGTCCAGTCTCTTGTACTAACACAGCCTAAATTGTCACAGGACATTATAAACTCCAGGCGAAGGTCCTGTGTGACAGGCAGGAGGTTGCTCTGTTACATGAGAATGGTGAAGAAGGGAACAGGAAGGCAGCTGTGGTACAAATGATGATTGGATGGATAGCCCCCTGAGTAAACAGGGCACTTCTATGGAACAGCAGACAACCAAGCTGATGCTTCAGCTGAAATTGTGAAGAATTGCAGCCCCAAGAGCCCTTGCACATTTCTCAGATAGCAGACGAGAAGAACGGATAAAACAAACCAAGTGCCAATAAACTTTCACTTCCTTTCGTAAGATGCTCTGTGGACATCTTTAAAATGTATTACATTGAAGACATGAACTCTTGTGCTGAGCAAAGCCAGTCTCTGTAGAAATAGCCAATGCTTCAATGATTAAGCAACTGGGAAAGTGGGCTACATTTTATATGTGTAGATGTATTGGTTTTTTACTGGAGCTGAGCTTGAAATTTTGAAGTGATTAATGCCCTTGAGTAAGTGAGCAGCTATGTTGAAACACAAAATGTCTTAGCACAGAATATTGCCCCTGTTCTTCTCATTTCAGCTTCTGGTGTCTGATTTTTTCCCCTCCTCTTCAGTCACTTGACAAAAATATATTGTTTTAAACTACATCTTTCTTTGCTCTCAAAGTGCTCATTTCCTTAATAGTGTATTGGGACCTTGTCTAAGCCATGATTTTTAATTTTTTTTTCTTAACTTCCAACTGTTATTACTATCACAGTAGAAATAATTGGAACATTTGTGTAAAAAAGCCTTGCCTTGCAGCAGTCAATGGCAATTTAGCACACACCATAGCAGGATATTGGTTCAGAGACCTGGGAGCTTTTTCTCTTTTTTTTTTTTAATAACTCTCCTGGATTACACAGGAAAACATGATCAATCTTGACAGCAGGTTCTAACAACAATGCAAGCAAATTGTTCCCCAAACAAACTTACTTGTGAGAGAAGAACTTTTTTCAGATGTGCAAATACTTCTCTGTACACACACCTTTTGAGTAATCAGGCTACTACTGACTGATGGCAGCATATTGCCAAGTGTCAGTATATAGCAATTTTCATCACTGGCCACATGGCTACTATTTAAACTTATTTAACATATTTTAAATATATTCATTTGGTAGAATTAAAAAGCAACGGCCCTCATGTTTTTGGCCAGTAAATAAAGAGTGTTGTGGCCAGTTGCAATAGGGGATAGAATTTCAGGTAGGAAGATTATAATGGCCAGAAGCAAAATTTGGCTGGGGCCCAAGCCAATCCCTATTAACCTAAACTGTTCTACAGGATCTTGAATCACTAAAGCTGATTTTAAATTTCTTCTTGATTCCACACTAAAGAAGGGCTAATTGTCCGCAGTATTGTCTGAGTCTCATTTGAAGTGAAGGCTGGTGACGATTTGATTGTAAGCATCATTTCCCACAGCTCCATTGGGAAGGTTTCCCAGCCGCCTCAGAGCCTGCCTAAGCCCACTCCATCACCCAGCTCTGGCATTACAGAACTTTCTGTTCCAGCAGGCTGAGTGGTACGGCCATTCCTGGGAGTATAAAGGAGCTTAAGCTCAGGAAGAATGCCTGTTTCATGACATTTAACATATCTGGGTATTCCCACTGAGAAGCAGGATATTCATGCTGTGAAGAAGGGGCTGGACTAGGTGGATCTGCAGCTCTTTCTGTCCGAAAATGTCCTTGTTTCTGTGAGAACATTTTGGTAGTGTCAGGCAGCACCTGTATTCCATTAACTCCAAAAGCATTTCAGTGTTTACAGTAACCAGGAAATGTCCATGTCTGTGTTATATTAACAAGTCAGCAGTAACAACTGCAGTTTCAGTTTTTAGAGCTGTGCAGAGAAAGGTTTACTTTGAGTTGTTGAGGATTTTACTTTTTTTGGTTGAAAAAGAGAGGCCTGTAGTACTGCCCTTGAAACCATTACAGAAAGCTTCAGGGAAAAAAGTTACCAAATGATGTCCAGTAGCACTTCAGTAATGGCTTCCTATAATTAGGTAGGCAAAAGCATAGCTATGAATTGCAAGTCTAAAAAGTACTTGTGACAACAAATTTGTAGGTCCTTCACCTTAGTATTTTTTGCTTGTACTCTTCCTGCCTACTGCATGTAAGGGGGTTTACATAATGGCATTGTTTCATTCAAGATTCATTATGCTGGAAACAAAACTGTGTTATATTTTTATGTGGACTATACTACATATGCTCAGAGAGGTAAGCCATAAGGTGTCACTGCTTAGTAGGCAGCAGACTTTATAGGAGCAGTGATGTGGTGCTGGAGAATTACAGTCTGTGTAAAAGAACTCACCTGTGAGAAATTAAAGCACAACTTTTTGTAGTCTTCCAAATAGGCTCCCATTTCTGCATGCAAGAGGCAAAAAAATCTTAGCTATGCACTCATGCACTTTTCACATAACTGAATTTTAACAGTGACATTAAATTACTATTATATAAACAGTAACATCAAAGACCATGGGAGAAAGCTAGAAAATATTTTTTTTTTCTCTTTTGGATTGAAAATCGTACATTGTAAAGCAGCTTAATTCCCAAGAAAAGCAATAGCAGGGACTGCTCTGTAGTTGGCCAAGTGTACCAAAGGTAGAGAGAGCTTGAGGAGGTGTTTCCCCATCACTTGCTGCTGTGTACACTGATGTGACCAGAATGATGACAGAGATCACAGCCACAGCTCTCTACTGAGTGTGCCACCCCTTGCCTGCCAGAAAGCACCATCTTTTTTATTTATAATTACTTGAAAAGGTGATTCCAGAAAGAACAGAGCAGGATTTAGCTCCCCCTGAAACACTGTATTCAGCTGGCCTGATCCCCCTCTTCTTAACAGACACTTTTTTGAGACTCCACCAAGACATTTCTCCTTGACTTTATTTAAATGCCATGCAAATGAAGGAGATATGCATTCAGGACTGTTCCAGGAGGCAAGAAAAGGTTGTTACTTTGCTTGTATGTATTGCTGGTTCCAGAGTTCATTTTTTCAGTATTGCAATGACTTCTAGTGAAATCAGTTCCTAGAGATGATGTCGGAACACCTTTACAGTGCTGCAAGTACAGCTGTTGCTCATCTTGTTTACTTATGCTACTGTTATGCAGATTAATTCCAACACCTTTTTGTCATTTTGGGCTGACACAAATCTGTTCAGCAGTAATTACTTGAGATTGTTCTACATTTCAGGGAATATTTTTGACTCATTTACATTACAAAACCCCATGCAAATGACTAGGAGAATAGGTGCTAAAGGGATTATAACTCAGCAGGATCTTACCACAGTGATAGCTTTTGAGACAGAAGATCAGTTAATTTACTTGGCAGAGAACATTTATATTAAGTAATTCTTGGTTTGATCAAATTTATCAGATACATACTTTCAGATGTTCAGGTCTTAAAAATATGTGACTGTCAATGCCAAAGGCAAGAAAAAGTGTCAGAAGTAAATATGGGAGCAAAAAACCAGTCTACTTCTGACTCATAGCGGAGGTTATTCCCGATTTCTATTCTGAAATGTTGCAAAATAGTTTTAAAATGATTTAAAGTACTTCACTGCTGCCAGTCAAGTCATAAAGAAAACTGTTTCAACTGGGAAACATTATCCTCCTTTAGGACTTAAGTAGATTTGGGGTTATCAACCTCTTTCCTGTCCTATAGCTTATCTTTTATAGCTGAGCAAGATAAATGCAAAATAGGTTGTATGTACTACTAGAAAGTAGTAATAGTCTCTTACTTTGCTTTGCACAAGTATAAATTACCCTTTTAATGCAGAATTGCTGAAACTTAGGGTCTTTTCAATAATCACCAGGGACAGCCTCCATTCCTAAAAGAAGTACTCTAATAATTCTTAAAAAAACCCAACAAAGCAACACCACAATTTAAACCAAACACCAGTGACAGTCTCACATTAATGGTGAAGTTATTAATTTGATGAAGTAATCGCAAAAATTGCCATATCCTTCACTGGAAAATTTCATCTAGTATGGGTACTCTCACCATGTTTCTTAAGAATACATGAACATAAAACCCTCCACTTTTTGCTGATTTGATGATCCTCATTAATTGGGGAAAAATGTTCCAGCACAGAGAGTGTGCTGCTGCTTCTGTATCTTGCATATATTGGATATCCCTATGACTTAAAGGGGAATAGGAATTTAGTGCCACATTTTTTCATGGGGCAAGTAAAATGATTCTATCTTCCCTGCTTACCATCCTTCGCTCACTTCTCTGAATGTTTCTTTTTGTAGACATTTTTGTAATGTTGATGATGCTGGGCATCACTGTAATATAGTTCCCTGAATTTACATGATTACATTATAATAATATCAATGCTGGTTTTTATAGTTCATATAAATCAGTGTTTTATTTGCTCTCACAACTAGTGCTGCAAATTGAACAGCTGTTTTCACAGAGCAGTTTTAATTAAGCTGTCCATAATGCTGCCTAGATATTTTTCTGAGCTGGTAACACTTCGTTAAGTATGCAGTATCAGTGAACACTTCAAATCATTCCTGAACATTACCTCACACTTTGGTAAATTGAAATCCCTTCTTCACTGAGGTTGTCAAATCACCTTATTTTGGTGATTTGAATTTGGTTTTCAGAAATCTTTCTAATCCTCAGGACCCTAGGAAATCTTGACTTTGCAACAGATTTTGCCATCTGTTCACTCACTTGTCAAGATAATGAAGCTTTAAATGATACTTGCCCTAGTAAAATCCTTTGGGCAACCTATTATTAGCTTCTCTTTATTCTGAAAACTGACAAGTTCAATTTATGTGTCTTTGGATCTTTTATGAAGTTTATGTTCTATGACCAAAATTTCCTTCCCACACTGATTTCTCACATTTTTTCATTTCTGTTTTGAATATCTCTGCAATATTAGTTTGGAAAGCCAAGATAAGTTTTATCTCTTCCTGTTTTTCTGTGCAAAAGCAGCTTCTTTTTTTCTTTTTACAAACTCATACTGGATCCTACATCTGTATTCTCATTTGGGAATGTTATAGATTGCTTTGTTGTTTTCAGAAACATATGATAATTAATGTGGGAAGCAGAAATTATTTTTACTGCCCACAATGACTTTTTTTCAACTTTAAAAATGTGTATCATTTTATCTCCCTTGGACAGCTGAAGCTGATGAATGTGTTCAAGCACTTCCACGTTTAGCTCCCTTTCTCACAGTGGAAATTTCTTTGTCTCTTATTTGCAAAAAAGATTCCAGAATGTACTCACATCCAAGCTTTAAGTCTGTCAAGGAAAAGGCATTAAGGAAATACTCTGTCCAGGCACAAAAATTTCATGGTTTTATAAACTGTGCCCCCTAAGTCTTAGAGTGCAAGTCCCTTTCCAATTTTCAGAAGTGGTTACAGGTTGTCATCTGGGAATATAAACAGGAATCTGGAATTTCAGCTTTTGGTTCTCAGTTTTTAAACCTTGCTTGTTATTACCCAGAAAGGTGGCTAATCCCCAGCCAGCCAAAAAGACATAACCCATGGGTGATGCAATGATAGACCATGACATGGCCACTAACCAGCAGAAAGAAAAGCAAGAATTTGTTTTAATTGCAAGGGTGAAGAAGAATTATTATGCATGGGTTTAGAGATCTTGCAGAGCCATTTGCCCATTTCACTGAGAACCACAGAGGAGAAAGATGCTCTGGACAACACAGAGGTATGGAATAGAGCCAACAAGAAAAGGCAGAAGGAAGAAAGAAAAGGAAGAAAATGAAGGGAAGGAAGAAAAGGAAGGGAAGGAAGGGAAGGAAGAGAAGGAAGGAAGTGGCGGAAGAAAGGAAGTGGCGGAAGGAAGGAAGTGGCGGAAGGAAGGAAGCCCACTTTAAGGCATCATGAGCAGGAGAGTAATCAGACTCTAAAAAGGCTGTGACTGTAAGAAGAAACTAAATAGTGGTAAGGAGGAAAACTAAAACTGGATTTTGCAAAGAAGGAAATGTAGAGAAAGGGAACAGATACAGGGGAGTCCAGAGACTATCACAGAAAAAACCAGTAGGTGGGATTTGTGCATGGTGTAGAGAAGTGAGCAGAGCAATGAACAAAGTGCTTTGCATGGAATGATCTCTGTTTGCACTGCTAGTCCACGTTAACAAAATTAACTGAGTTAACTTTAGAATACTTGGGTTTGCACTTCATTCATTTTAACTTCATTGGTGAAACAGAAATGTTAATACAATTTCAAAAGCAACAGATTTCCCTTCCTTGAATTTTGGACACCCACTGCTAAAAGAGGATTGAGGCAAGTTTGAGGGTGGGTTGGAAGCACATGTCCTTGAGAGGATATCTCGTTCCATCCCAAACCAGCTGCCTAGAGGAAGTGCTACAGTAGGTCTGTGGAGCAGGAGTTGATCTAGCTGAAAAAGATGTTACAATTTAAAAATGCATCTCTACCCCCAGTTAAAGAAGCGGTTCTTAGAAAGCCATCTTGGACTGGAGGTAAAGCTGGAGGTATCAATTCCATCTCACATTTCCTGTTTCTGTGGAATTCTAGTAGTATTTCAGTATTCAACCCTTTTAGACTCATTTGAAAATCTCAGGTTGAGTGTGCTTCAGCTTCACTCTAGTCTTTTCAAAGTCTCTAATAGATCTAAAAGCAAATTTGTCATGATTCTCAATAGAATTTGTGTTCTGAAAGCCGGTAACTTGTTTCTTCTTTTGTTGCTTTTTAACATGGGCTGTGTTTTGACGTGGATATGTAGGAATTGTTTTGCTGTTGAATAACAACTTTTCTCTTGCAGCACCAGCTGTAAAACACGAACACCTTGTTGGATCACACTCTGAAATCTGAAATGGGCATCCTGCCAAAGCTCAGGGCTTCCTTTTTGTTTTGACTGTTGCAATGTTCTTGTTTCTGTTAGTATCACGTTCCTACCACTTGCACTTTTCAGACACCTACGGCCAAACTCAGTGTAACTCCACTGAGCTCACTGAAGCTGCAACAGAAGTGAATTTGTCTCAGTATGTCTGTAAATTAAGCAGTCATTTAAGCTGGAGAGTGACATTGATAAGCAATAACAGCAGAGGAGTGGTGAAAGGAAGATATCTCCTAGTTAGTTTTGGACAGCTGACACTAACTCCGTTGTCAGATAAGTCTTACTGACTGTGGGAAAAGCTGAGTGGGAAAAGTCACACTCGCCGCCTGCTAACCGTAGGAGGAAAACAGATCTGGAATGCAGAGGAAATCTTGACATTATCTGTTCCCCCAACCCCTACCAGCCAGGCAATCAAAATAACTAGCTGAGTATCAGCTGCCTCTGTTCCTGGCCCAAATAAAGGTGCTTTCTTGACAGAGCTTTTGCTCACAGGAGAGGAGGCAAAGAGAAGAACTCTGAAGTGGGTGTGGAGGAGTGCTTCCTGCCAAAACCCAGGAGCAGCTTCTCTGTGACATCCAAAAGAATACTGATGACATAAGCCTAGTGCTGTAAACGGAGGTGGCTCTGCCATTTCCAGAGGACAGCAATTCATGCCCGACAGCCCTGCAGCCCAGAACTCCAGTACTCCATCGCTCCACTTGGCCTCCACTGACATTGCCAAGGACACTGTGCCAGACTCTGCTACAAGAAGGATCAAACCCAAGGGAACTAAGCTACTGGAAAGAACTCCTCTCTTCCCATCCAAATTTTGTTGTTTAAGAATAAAGTGTAGCTGTTTCAAATGGACACTTGCAGAGTAAATTTACTTCCTTCTGAGCCCTCACAAGATACAGGGTTTATCAAGACCTAAGGAAGCACACTATTCTATACTTACATCAATGTATCATATATACATCACAGCAAATTAGAGACCCTCACATATTTCTGTATACACTCACTTACCTAGGTGTAGCTTAATATTCTGGATGTCATCCCTATAAAGTTGTTGTTATAAAAAATCCAGAAACATGGGGTCATAGAAGAGGATCACAGCAACAAAAGCAACAAATGAAAAGGTGCATTTTAAACTATGCTACTGAATATACTGAGTTCTCCAATACATCATCCAGCCATTGAGTGTCCTGCATCCTTTCTGTCTGCCTTATAAGTAGGTAGAAATATAAAACAGAAGCTTATTTTAACTTTGGAAACTCATCTTACTTTTTCTTACCACATCAGAGTCCAGAGAGCTGTAAATTGAAGATTTTGACCATGTGTTGGTCAACAGACAAGAAAAGTTTGTGAAAGTAATGGCTAACTTTATGTGCAATATGTTTATCAAACAAACAGATCTCAATATCAGTAGCCTGCTAGTGATGATGAAGTACCTGTGGCCTTATACCTGCTTTGCCTACTCAAAAAGCCTGGAAATCAAAATTTGTGGTTTTTCTTGATGGAGTCCTGGCATGGACAGTAAAGCATTTACTTCTGGGAAAGTAAATGCTTTACTTCTGGGGAAGGCTGGAAAAAGACCAGTTGGTTGGAGGATGTTATAATTATTTCTCTCCATATTCCTTCTTCACTGCTTTGGGAAGCAGGCACAGAAGAAATGATTCTCTGAATCTCTCCCTCATATTTTGTCGCCCAGACCCTTCTATCTTTCTTTGACAGAAGTGAATTATCAACTTCCCACAGACACTAATTCTCTGATTTTTCTGCACTAAGAAGCCTTGAGCTGCAGCTGGCTGCACCAATACTGACCACTCAGGTGTTTTTGGGCATGCACGAGCAGGTATGGAGGCTCTCCATACAGCCACAGTGCTACTGTAAGCCCTTCCTGGAGCCAAGCTTAGCATGACTCAATGGCACAGCAAAGAGCACCTGGCAGGATGGGGACTGTAACCTGGACCCCAATTAGTTCATGGACCAACATGCATGAGAATAAGCTCCTGAGAAATTATTTGAATGCTGAATTAGAAACAAATGTAAATGTTTTAAGTTACCTTTTTTGTATGAAAATGATCTATGATAATGCAAGGCTATAAGGTTTGTGAGGGAAGGACTTTGTTCTGCCTATACAGTGCTCACAAGGACACTATTCTGGGCCTGAAACCAATTGTCACTACCTCAGTTTAAAAAATTTAAAAATAATAAATGACCTTATTAGGTCAAGTAAGCAGCATTTTTAAGAATTTCCTGAAAGAACAACATACATTTTATGAAATATAATATTTCCCATTACATATTTATATATATGAGTCTCGCATTTCCTCAGCTACTTGATTCTGAAATCCGTGAAAAGTAGAGGCTATTTTTTTTCTTTATAGATACAAATAATTTTTTCTACAGCTAAAAATGCATCATTAAGAGACTAAGTATAATCCCAGAAAGTTGCTGTTGACTGCAACTGGCAGAGAGTTTCACTCTACAAAGAGAAAAAATCCCTAATTTTCTACAGGATATACCTGCAAGATTCCTTGCTAGAATCAGTTTACTTCTCAGAGTTAAATCATAGAAACCTTATATTACAGTGTCTTTGGAAACCAAGAAATATTCCAGGGTAGGTACATATCCAAGATAAATAAATATAAAATAAAAACCTACAGCCATTACCTTCCCAAACTCTGTGTCAAAAGCCTACACTTTATGAAGGCTGGAATAGCAGATTCAGATCCACTCAATAATACCCACTTGTAAAGCAACCTTTTGGCCATCTGTTTTCTTGAACTTGCCTTTCCAATTGCTCTGCCTTCATAAGGACACAGATCCAAGATCACAAATGACAGATGCCATTGTATGCAATGGAATGATACATGGGATGGCTTTGGTATGTCTTTTGTATTCAGATGCAGCCCCAGTCTCCTCTGGCTGCATTTCAGTGGTGGCTTGACAGCATGGTGGAATTTACTAATTTGTTTACGCCTTGTGCTGAGCACTCAATAAATACCAGCATCTATATGTGCATTTCTGTCATAGCAACTTGCTGCCTGGGTGGAATCTAATACGGAGAACAGGAAGGGCAGAGACTGGATGGTTTTCGGCTGAGAAGCCTTCTAAAAAGGCTCCTCTTTCTTAGTAGTTGACACCAACACTACATAGCTCTTTGTCCTCCTCTAGTGGTCCCATTATATTTAGGGAGAGGCTTATCAGTGATTACTTCCTTCCAATTAATGCAGTCATTACCCTGCTGCAAGCTGTTGAGGCTCATGCCATGAGGTCCTGTGCTCGGTTCTGGCATGAGCCATAGTTCCATGGTGCTCACGGAAGTGGAAGGAGGCGCCTCTGCTCACAGCCAGTCACAGCTACACAGATGCTGTGTGTCCTTGAGCCATGGCCATCTCCTCTGAGCAGAGCCTGCACACGGCAGGTTGTTCAATAGCAGGAAACAGTGGCATGGTCTGACTGCAGCCCCACAAAAGGTCCTACGTTGCAAAAGTCCAGAAGCTGACTGCTTTGTTTGGTTGCTTTATTGTCCCAAATACTCTGAAGCATGTTCCAGCCAGAAGCTTTTCTCTGTGTTTTCTTGCCTGACTTACAAACAAAGAATCAGTGCAAAATCCATCTTATGTGCTGAGCTGTTCAGAGAGAGGACGCATGTCCCTCTGATGCAGCACAAAACCTTAACATTAATCCTTAGGAACTGATAATAAAGAGTTAAATAACAAAAGCTGAACCTAAAGAATTGTTGCAATGGAAATGTTTTCTAATGGGAAACACTAAAACTGTTGGAACTGCTACCCATTAGAAATGCTTTCTGTGAAGACAAAAGGTTCCTACCATATAGATTATTCTTTGTGTGTGTCTTAGAGCTTTAATGCTTAGTTAGCATAATAAAAAGCTAAAGGTTTATTTTATACTTGTGTACTTGTATACTTTAACATTGGTTAAAAATTGTCTAACCTTCAAACTTTTGCAGTTATGTCTTGCACAGGAAATAAAACACAAGGACCTAACTTGCATTGTGGCTATCAGAGAGGTCTGAGAGAAAGGTCTAATTGAAACAGAAAACAAATATACTTTTAAATTATTATTATTCAGTGAAAATATTCCAGGCATTTGTTGCTTTTGGAATAAATGTTAAATGGCAAAATGTGGTCTCTTCCACGGCTCTTAGAAGCCCCCATTTTAAAACAAGTTGGCTGCTCAGGAGCAAGAGAGCTGAATATGGCTGTCTGTCTGCAACCTTTGTCAGGCACTTGTTCAGTCACAGAAAAAAATTACTCCAGAATCCTGTGTCTCCATGACTTTAGTTGCTGGAAACTGACACCACCTAATTCCAACAGAGGCAAAACTTTATAGCAATTTATCAATCTGAATTAGATCACCTTTTACAGCAAGGTTCCTGTCACATCTCGAGACTTGTTACAAACCCAAGCTCATCTACCAGCTGCTTAGTGTTCAGCTCTCCTTAGGAGTCCAAGCTGTAACCAAACTGAGTTAGGAAAAGTATTTATAATATCTTCATTCTGAAATGACCTATATTGTGTACAGTTATGAACTAGATATTATTTTTAATATTTATCATCTCTATTTTCAGTATTTTTCTTTCTTATTTAAAATGTTGACTAAAAATCAAAGTCACAGAAAGAACCATGGAGCAGAGACATAAAGATATTTAGAATCACGTTGAGTAGTTGCATGTGTATAAAGTGTTTTTATACATTGCTGCTTTACTGTTTTAGAAATGTCTTATATAAAATTCAGAGTACTTCTTAATGAATCAAGATTTTGTCTATAATTCATGTACTAGAACAGTAAACATATAAATTTCTAATCTATACCTGGCTGGTTTTTGGGTTTTTTTTTGAAGAACAGCAATATCTCATTTTCCTCTTGCTTTTGAGAGCAGAAGATCCGAGTGCCCTCAACTACTCCAATACATCAGTAAGAGCTGACTAGCAAAGATTTGCCTTTTTAGCAGAACAAAGAAGGGCTTTGTTCTGTCATTTCTGATTATGAAAGGAAGAGGCAATCTCACTGCCTAATTTTGGAAGCCAAACTGGCACTGCAGAAAAGTTAGAACTGGAGCCAAATGAAATGATCCTCTGATGTACTGACTGCAGGACAAGCACCTATTCTACCTACGTCTAATTTGAGCAACACAGAGCATAACTAGTTAAGAGGCCACCAAGGTCACCAAACAGCTGGGTTTATTCAGTAGTTTATTTTCACTCTTTAGGAAAACAGCCTGTTCATTTTTCAGTCCAAAATAAGCACCTCCACTTTGTGCTGGAAACATGTCAAAGTGACCCTGCTCTGCTTTCTAGCAAGTGCACGGGATCATTGGATGAGGATGTTTTATTTTCTCCAGTTATTTAAGGTCAGGTTTTCATCTTGGATAAACTTTTATAGCTGGAGTAATGACAGCATGATACACAAGTACTGCCTAGGTCTCGCAAGGCACGGCTGAATGTCTAATCCAGCTGCTACTCCCCCCTGAAGAAGATGAGAAGAGGGGTTTCACAGTCACAGCCTCAGCTCCACCACCAGCACACTTGCCAGACATCCATGGCAAGTGAAAGGCTTAAAGAGATCACCTCCATCCCCCCACAAGCAAGAGGAAAATCCCAGAATAGGATATGGTTCTGTGAGCCACATCCATTTCCCTGTACAGAGTGTGATTAGCTCATAATTCCTGCCCAGGGACTGCAGCAAAGGTAAAATAAAACCATGAGCATAAAACCTTTTATGACTAAGGAAACATAAAAAATATGTAATCAGTTGAAAGCACTGTACTCAGGTTTGATTTTGCGATGAATCAAGCACCTTCAGTTTCTAACAAGAGCCAGATGGAGTTACAGCACCCTCCCATTTCCCAGAATCAGGCCCCTTGTTGGCAGTTGTCCATATACAGCTGCTATATAGCACAGTTCTGTTTCTTACACTATGGAGACCTCTCCTTGAAGTCAATTTGCATTATGCCTGGACAAATATTGCAGTATCAGGCTGCTCATTAAAGCCCTGGGACCACTGCTGCTCCTGTTTGAATTTTGCATTATATCAGTCAAGGATACACAATTATCCGTGGAGTACTTCTGAAATGGCCAAGGTCACATGAGGATTTTATCGTATTACTGCAGTGCACCATCTTCCTTGCCAGCCCATTGCTGTTCTGCTACAGACTACATTACCATGCATCAGCAAATACATGAGCACTCTGCTATATTTAGTGTTTCATACATACCACTAAAATAGAGGATGTGTCAGCTTTTAATCCGACTTCAAATTTTTGTCAGCAAAGTGAGGGCTAGTTTTTCCCTTCAGTGATGAAGTGTGCTCTGTGTTAGTCATCCTGAGCTATGTGGTGATAACTTTAAAATACATTAGGCAGCTAGAATGCTCAATCTGAGTGGAATGTTTTTTACTAAGACATATACTGGGGGGATAGTAAGGACACACAGCATCAGTCAGCCAGGTTTTAATAGAGATTGCTACAGGCTACCTATAAACCCAACAGCAATCTGATGGCAAGAGGAGCACCTAAGCATGGTGCTCTCTGGGGTACCACAGCAGACAAGTAGGACCTCCTACATTGCAAGGGCAGGAGAGATAGGTGGTGCAGACTGGGTTTGGTTTATGTACCTGGCAATATGAGAAGAAAAGCATTGATGATGATGACTTGAACAGAGTGGTCTATTGCATGGAGATGGGACTGGGGCAGTCCTATTAATGGCATCATCTATTAATGAGAGCAGGAACGTGGTTCACTGGCTGAAACCTCAGGTACCACCAGGATAGCCACATTCATTCCCAAAGAAAGCAGAGTTCAGTGGATAAATCTGATGTTTTCAGGTCTTGGTAAAACCACAGAACAGGGTATTTTTTACATATTTGTAGCACTTGCTTATTAATGCCATCACATACAAGCTATACAAATGTGAATTGCCTTCCTGTCTACCACTTCTACAGAAAGCCAACAGACAACTTGTTAACCTTAGGCCAAGGGTGAGCCTGTCTGTGTGAAACCAACTTTTCCACTCCAAACTGCTTGTCCTCTCTTGCACCTGTCCCTTGCTCTTTGCTCACTACATCTTAAAGGGTGTGGGCAAACACCACATTTGCAGCCTAGATCTAAGTCCAAATAACAATGTATTTACTTAACAGCATGAAATTATATAAATATATACATTTCCAAGTCTTTGTGCAACTCCATTTCAGGCCAACCCACAGCTGTCCATCCCAGCCCCATGATGCTGTGGCAGGGCTGTTCTCTGCCACAGCCCTGCCCAGCCATGTGACCCAACTTGCAGACATCCCATCCCATCCTTGACTCAACCCTATCCCCAAGCCTCATCCTGGAGCTGTCTGACTTCTGTTCCTGTGACTGCCCCATTCCCCAGGGAGCCACCAGCTCATGCTGCATCCTGCCATGATTAAAGAAAACAGAAAGCAGAATAAATTCATGCCTCAAGAATCACATCTCACCATTATTTATTTTTTTTATTTTGAATGGTTAGATCATCATTAATTCCAGTGCAGGCAATCTTATAGGTATCAATGTTACTACATCTGGAAGTAATGACACCAGGCCTGGCAAGCATGCAGTGACACTGACAGCAATGCTGGGACTTCAGAGGAGGTTCCCTGGTGTGGCTGCATGGTCTGTGCAGCTGTAGCTTTTCTTAGACACATTTTGGGTATCCTGCTTAACATATTGCGAGGCACCCACTATGCATCCAGCTAATGGAAGCCCCAAAATATTGCATTAATTTTGGGGGGGAAAAAAAGGCAACATAAAACTCAACAAGAGAGAGAACAGCATTCCAAAGGGCAGTTTTTTTCCCTCTCACATGCAAAATGGTTTACATGGAGAATGACTGAAAGGTGAGGACAGCCCAGCCTTTGGGAAAAGGCTGCAGAAGTTTCCACCCCGGCTGCAGCAGCTCTGAGCTGCCCTGTGCATCCCCAGCTCCTGACAGGATGGGGTTATAGGTGCTCTTCGGTGGGGAGGGCAGGGTGACCCACTGGCACTCTGGGAAAGACTCTTTTGGCCTCTGAGAGCTCCAGAGCTCTGGCCAAGAAAGGGGTCAGAAGAATAAATGACAAAAGAGAATGAGAAAGAATAAGAAGTAAGGATGCAAGGGGACAATGATGCAGAAAACAAGCCTGAGTAGAACAGTGAGTGCTGTGTTCTGTGTGTGGCTGATTCAGGCAGGACAGGTTTTCTCCTCATGCAAGAAATTCCAAACCAGAAAATTTATTATCCAGAAAGCACAGAAAATATCAGAAATGTTTAGCAACTGCAAATCTGGAAGAAACCCTTGTCCCTTAGTTCAAGACATAGATTTTCCCTTTTTTAAATCACTTTTTCTCTTTTTATCTCTCCTTCTCTCTCTCTTTTTTTTGTTTTAATACTTCAGTGTAACAAATTTCAATGCCAAAATTTCAAAGTTCAATAAAAATTAACATTTCTTACTTTGAAGACTGTTAAATCATTGCATGCTGAGAAGTGTGTGCCTATTTTACAGAAACAATTTGAAATAGATTAATGGATACTAACCTTTTCCTGTAAAATGTTCTATGGAAATTTTCTGCCAGAAGCATTTTAATGATAAATTTATTACCAGCTCTACCATATGCTAGAATTCTATGACTAAATTTTCACCTCAGTGACCAAACTGTGTCAGAAAATGACCTGTCATTCTTCTTTCATGCCTGCAGTCATCAGATTTTCAACCATCATCCTACAGTTCTACCATTAGGATGGGCACTAAAACTTTATCTCTTTGGGTGACAAAATTAATATTGTCATAAAAGTAAAACAACTAAAAATCAATCATACTATAAAATGGGAACACTGCTAAAATAATTAGTTTTATTTAAAATGCATGTGCCATTGACAGGTTTTCTTTTTTCTTTGTAAAGTGAGCCTTCAGTGGCACAGAAAGGTTTTGATCCAACAATGAATACAATTAAAACAATTGCTCAATCAATCTCAGAACTTCTGAAATTTGTTTAGCTTTGGAAAAGCCCAGGCATGTGTTTCATTGGCAAATACCATCATGGAATAAATCCACATCCAAATCATAAGGCAGGAAAAGTTAATGTGTATAGAGCTTCAATGACAATACGTACATTTACACTACGTTCAGCAGCCTTTATGTTTTGTTGACCTGAATTAAAGTACATGAGGGTGGAACTGCCTACAGAGACCTGAGTTTTCTAGCCCAGGATTTCTGTCATTTTGCTAAGCCACTATGTTTGCCAGCAGAGCCACTGAACCAGTGAAATTGACTCCAAAAAGCTGCGTTCATCTGATTTTAACTGAGTTAAGGCTGGCCCCGGAATGAACTGTGGATGCAGTTTAGATCAGAGACAGATGCAAGAAGAAATTACTGAGTGAGCAAACTTGCTTAAACTAGTCCTTCAGGCCAAAAAAAAAAAGATGCTAAGTCATCTAGGGACAGAGGGGTAATTACAGCAGCGATGTCCAATTGCTTTCCTTTAAATTAGCACACTCTGCATATATCCTGACAAACAAAACAGACAATGCAGTCAGAAATGGGTGACTCCAGAGGTCAATTGGTTTATGACTGAAATACTCCTAGCTGGCAAAGACTTTTGTGGGAAGGTGGATTCATCTAGACTTTGGGAACATTTCTTTTTGCAAAACTGTGAGGCTGTTATTAAACCCCACATCCTGGGAAGCAGTTCCTTTTCTCTGTATTTCTTAATTGTGCTTCATTACAATTTAATAAGGACATTTACTCTCAATTAAGCAAATCATCCAAGCAGTTTCTTACGCCTGTTGCAATTAATTGGTTTTGTCAAATGCGGGTTTAATTGTGTGTTAAGTATCTTGCTGAACCAGGATCTGTGTGTGTGTACATATCTGTCTATCCAAACCTTTCCTTAGCTCCTGGCATGATAATGTATGTGCAGTTCAGGGTATCTGAGTCTTTGGCTCTGCTTACTGCTCTAGTCTTGGTGCCTTGCTGGCCCTAAACAATTCCTCCATAATGGACAAACTCACTAATGCTGTTAATATTTAAAATGCTTCAACCAGATAGTGGGCTCCTGCCAAGGGAGAAATCAGGCATTGTGACTCTGCCACTTGGGACATGTGTGTCCCAGGGGGCTGTTGGATTTTTTGAAAAATATGCCTCTGTAATGGGCTTCTTCCTCAGATTCAGCCGTTGAGTGACCGCTGAGACAGAAAAAGCTCTGAGGTGTTCCTCATCTCAGCTCACCTCTCTCTCACACACACACATACCAGTGCCATGGCAAGACCTTCAGTCCCACTCTGACACCAGTAACAAATGTTTGGGTTTATCCCCATTATTTCAGAACTTACCTTGCAAGGTGTAAGTCAAAAGGTGATGAATTATCAGCTTTCATAAGAACCACCTTACAATATCCTACAACAATAGGTCATGTACGGTAGCATGGAAGAGATTGTCACAAATGCACAGAACACCCATTTCATAGCAGAGACTCCCTGGGTCCTCCATCATTGCACATATGGTTACACAAGCCACCAAGAAACTTTCAAGTAATGCAGCCTTACCTGCTTTTTCCTTGCACTGCTTCTGAAACAGCATCTGTAAGAAAGTGATTTTTCTTTAATAATGGTAATTTTTCCTTCAAATATGTTCCACATTTCAAGATGACAATCACTGTAATTATTAATCGTCACTACCTTACACAAAGCATAAAATCCAGAGCTTATCAATAAAGATCATGCAGAACAGCCAGTTTTGCTTGCTAATGACAACCTGGTACCCATTCTCAAGTCAGGTTCACCTGTCTCACAGTGAGTGAGTCTAGGAGCATACTCTACAAGCAGAGCATGTGTGCAAGGATACATAAGGTGCAACACACTGGAACATGACTGAAAGGATCTTGCAATGCTGGTGGGGCTCAGGGAGCAGACAGGCTGCTGAAAAGTTGTGTAGGCAGCTCTACTGATGAGCAAGAAACAGGACACTGTGCCTTGGAAAGGCAGATGTCTGTTTCCTGCTCATCTGTGACCAAGAGAGGGTTGCTCTGCCTGAGGCTTGTGGGCAAACTGACCTGCCATGTTGTTTTCTTCATATTTTTCATCTTGCTTCTTTGGGTTTGCCATGCTAAATGAAAGGGGTCCCATTAACAACACACTTGGATGCACCTCTTGGTCCATTACTCTTCTCTTTAATAGCTTTCAGTGCCCAAATGAGGAGGTTGTTGACAGTGATTAAATGCATTTCCTTTCATAGATCACCAACTCAGCAATGCAGGCTGTAAATGAAACTAGCATAATGGGTGAAACTGCACCTATTTTTTTTTTTTTAATTAAACAGAAGGGTGAACTGATTCCTCCAGGTACCAGTGTGAAGTGCCCAATATGCAGGCACCTGAAAAGACAGACACTCCTGTGCCTTGCAGTGACACACCCTGTTCCTGTTATCTGCTTGTCCCCACATGGACAACCATCAGCACCTTTCCATCAGATGCACCAAGTGCTCTGTTATCTCTTCAGTCAATATTGCTTCTGCAGCCTTGATAGGAATCTGTCTATAAAAACATGCCTTTTATTTACCCTTTATTTAATGAAGAATTTTACCGAGATATTGGAAAATTCCTCCTCTGAGCATGGAACTGAATTGATTAGGCATTTCTCTTAATAATAGGGAAAGCACAGCTAGGCTACATTTTTTTGCCTTCTGCAAGGCAATTTCATTCTAAAAGAGCCTCTTGCTCCATTGCAAGGTCTGCCTGAGCAGCAGCTGAAGTTGACCCATCTTTAGCCAGCAGGGATCAAGTGGAGTGGTCACTTTTGATGGGAAGATAAGGAGTGGCTGAGTCCAAATCATGTTTCATTAGTGGCAAAGTATCTCATTTCCACAGAGAAGCAGGAAATTCAGGCCTGGGCTGTGTCAATTGGCAAAGGACAGGCAGGTCCCACAGGAGTGTGCCAGGTTTTTGGGATGCCTTTCTGAATGAGGCATATCATATTGTCTCTCCAGTCTTCAGTGAGCTGCAGTGTTTATCACCTCGCCTGGGGACAGGAACCTGATTTTTAGAATCACAACCCTGGCATAAACCTGGTTGATGCCTAAATTGCTATACTAAATCTTTGGATAAGCACTTCTTGAAGAATACATAAATGATATGTGAATCGAAAATAAATATGTCAGTCCTTCACGGATAACTGGTTTGTGTGTTCTAGTGCTGCCAGAAAGACACCAGCTATTAAAATCATACCCGGGCTATGTTAACTTCCAAGATCTTTTTAGGATGTCATACAAAAAAGGATGCAAATTACTGCTGGAACGATATCAAGTGGCAACAGAAAACTGCCAACTAAAAGTGATTTATGGAAATGATAACACACTATATAACTGATTGTGTAACAAAATACATTTATTGGAGGACTAGCAACCCATCTGAACAGCATGGCACCAGCTAATCAAATATATAGAAACCACAGACGAAGAGAGTACAACTCTAGCCAAAAGACTGCTGCAGCACCTGCTGCTATGAATAATAAAGAAATCATTTGCGTACAACTCCAGCTGTAACAATTTTGCAAGTGGAAGTGTCAAACAGAAGCCAAAGATAAACACTCTCTGATGATATAGCCATGTCTTATTTGCTGAACCATGTAAACCAGCTCACAGAAACCAGAAATGTTTAGATGCTGGGTCCATTCCTCCCCCTCAGCAGTCCTGTGTTTCAGCAGGGCCATCCCACATTCACCTCTGTAAGCAAAGGTCTCCGAAAGCTTGCCTGGACAGTGTCATCCTGTGCTCCATGATCAGAGCAGGATGAGCCAGTGACATTAATGAGGCAACTGTGCTCACAGTGTAGGTTCAGCTACCTAAAGAAAGGCTGTGGATCTATTGGTGGGAGGAAAGTGGACATGTTGCATTTATAAAGAACCTGACATGGCCTCAAGTTTCACCAGGGGAAGTTTGGATTGGATTTTAAGAAAAACTTCACAGAAATCACTGCCAAACATTGAGCCAGGCTGTTTGTTCAGGGAAGGGTGGAGTCACCATCCATGGAGGTATTTAAAAGACGTGGAGATGCAGATGTGGCACTGAGAGACATGGTTAAATGGTGGACTTGACAGCCTTAGGTTAATGGCTGGACTTGGTGATGTTTGAGGTCTTATACAACCTACATGATTCAATGATTCTGTGGTTTTCTTGAAAGGCATTCCGTGTGGAAACAAATTACTCAAATGAACTCCTTGGATGAAGTAGAAGTGAAGGTAGAAAGCATTATAAAGTTAACGAGGAAAATAAACACACACATTGGAAAACTGTTTCTCTGATGTATACATAATCTTTCATCGCTATAAGTGATCAGGGCATGGAACTCATCAAACTAGATTAAACGACTTAATATCATCCCAGAAACATTATTGTCGCTTAAAAGCTTTTTTTTTCTGACACAGATTATGAAATGGTTGACTTAAACCTCTTCAAAACAATTTTAATTTGCAATAGCACAGGGATTCTGTAATGCCAGCCAATCCTGTAATACCATAAAACATTTCAAAGAAAAAAAAAAGGCCACGTTGCATCCACATCTTTTGCTGCCCTCTTCCCCATCAACCTCTATTAGTTATTAGCTCCTTTAGGCTCCTATTTCAAATATGCCCATATCTTCCACTGATATGTCTGAGTACCTATGAAACGTCATCATTCACTCTCAGGAAATCACACCCTCCAAAAAAAATAAAAAAGGTAATTAGTGTATCTGTTCAGCATGCAAATATCTCTCCTAGACATTTAATAAAAAAAGCCAGAGAATTTATTCAACATAGATATGGTATCAGAAATATCACTGCTATCAAATAAACCCTGGCATTTGGACAGGACTACTTTACATCTGCTGTTAATAAAAAAGGCTTTGAATTCTGTAAGCTTATGTATTGTGGTGAGCAAGCAGCAGCACCACTCTGAAACATGACACTCCTTGCAGAGGAAAAAGGATAAATCTGTATGACTTCCTACTGGTTCACTGATACTGAAGGAAAGCACTTGCAACTGAAAAAGGTCCTCCAAAGTAAGGATTAAAAATCATGCTGTTTCTCCATTCTAGCAATTTAATGACCTGCCAGGCTTTAATTAGAGTGACATATAGGCAGTTTTAAAGGAGGAAAACAGCAATCCACATCAGAGCTCAATCATCTGTGTAGCAGGTTTATTAGATCCTTTCAGAAAGATCTTTACAGAAGGAAAGAAAATCCTAGTTACTACTTTAAAATAAAATTCTATGGCCCCAAAAGGGAAGTAATATTACGACACTCAGCAATGTTAGCCTTAACTTGAAGTTACCTCACCCCTGCAATGAGATCTTCAGTCTGGATGACACGTGAAAGTTCCCTAGAGCATGTTAGTCAGCTGAGAATAATGGCAATACTGGAGCTATTCCACAGAAAATACTGTTGAGACTGCTGTGTCAGAACTTTGATTTCTCTCAGAGAATTGGCACCCATCTTTGGTACAGGGTTGAAACTGCTGCTGGATTTTAGTGCTTAAGATGTATCTTCAAAGGCTGAAAACGGAGCTCATCATTTTCCTTTAAAATACAACCACTGCAGAAGTGTTTATTAGAGACCATATTTGATACACAGCCTGAATTCTATTAGAAAATTTCCCCTTGTGGCATGGAAGACAGGCCTTGGCTGGACGTGATTCTGCCTCATACCTGTTGCATCACAACATGTTGGCCTCCTCACCAGGTTAGAAAGCAGGGGAAGGTGAAATTCTCGATTTCTTCCATTGAACCTGAGCTACTGTGCTGCAAACTATTCACAATGGGGTCAAAGAAAGAAGTTTAAACAGCTCCCCATTCTGCAGTCAAGCAAGTCTTCTTGCTTTCTCACAAGAAGAGTGACCAGCAGGTCAAGAGAGGTGATTCTGCCCCTCTACACCACTCTCATGAAAGCCCACTGGGTGTGCTGCATCCAGCTCTGGGATCCCACCATAGAAAAAATGTGGTCCTATTGGAATGGACCCAGAGGAGGGCCACAAAGATGATCAGAAGGCTGAAACAACTCTCCTATGAAGACAGAGAGTTGGAGAAGAGAAGGCTCTGGGGAGACCTCACTGCAGCCTTTCAGTACCTACAGGGGACTTCAAGCATCTGTAAGAATTCCAAGGACACAGACAAGTCTTATGAAAACCCTAAACTTAATATTCTAAGCTGTATTCTAAAAAGTTAAAACTATAAATATTGCCTAGAGATATAAAAGCATATTTAATAATTGTGCACAGCTGTTAAAGCCACAATGAAAATTTGAAAATTATTTTCCCTTGTTTAGTATTTTAGTTGGCAAAATTACCCTCACTCACAGTTTTTAAAATGCATTTTACTTTAGTTAAATATTTATTTAATTTTGCACCAAGATCGGTGCTGGTTCAAAAAACTGTCATGGAAAGAAAGTCATTAAATTGTTTTTTTTCTCTTTGCTACAAATATGTATCTATTTTGCCTATGTACTATTGATAGAAGTTGAGACATTTCTTATGGCTGCTGTTTTGAAAGTTTCTATCAAATAGAAAACTACCTGGAAACTATTTTAAAGAGAAAGCTTTTGAACAGCATTAAAAAAAAAAAAAAAAAGGTTTACAATATGTGGAGCTGAGCAATAATAAAGTATATAAAAATGAAAACCATTTCAACAATGTTCCAAGTGAGATTAGAAGAAAATGAGCTACAAGACTAACAGTAAAGCAACATGCATTTCAGTGAGTGTAATTTATCATACTTATCTAAAGGAATTTATTATATTAACAGACCAGGGAGATTTCACCTCTAGCAGATGCTAATATGATTTCCAAATGTCAAGCACTTACAGCCCAGGGGTTTATAACCAAATTTTTATTGAGGAGGATTCAGTTCCAACACGTGAGGAGCAGCCACTTGAGGTGAGTGCTAGGGTGTGCCTCCATGGTATTTTTTACTGTATTAAACCATTGCAATTGCTCATTTTGCCATCAGATTGGATGATACCATTCATCCCTGTGGCTCAGCTGGCCATGCCTACTTGTCTTGCACTAGCACTAGCACTCATCTTGACAAATGGGAATCAAAAGAAGGAGAACATTAAGTTTATCACCAAAAATTTTTGCTGTTTAATTTGTTGCTTTCATTACAAGAGCTCCATAATAGCTCCATTTCCTCTGTCTCACATGTTGCTCTAATGCAAGCACTTTGTTTAATACTTTGTAATCTTGGGGGTTTTGCTGTCATTTATTCTATATTACCTTTGCTTCTCCTATGATTTCCCCTATGGAATAAAATGACTGTGTTTGCTATTCCATAGCAAAGCAGACTGAACTATCTGATCTACATTTTGCCCCAGTACAACTAGTGACAGTCTGAACATGAAAATTTTCCTATTATTTAAAGGCTAGCAAAAAGCCTCTGTGTTGACAAGAGCCTCTTTGTTGCTGCACCACATATGCAGATAGGCTCACATACCACCATTTACATTAGGGTAGAAAAAATGTTGCAGTAGTTTGCAACTGATCCACAAATCCCACAGAAGGATAAGAGCAATAATATGGGAATCAGTAGAAGTGGTAATTTGGAGCTTGCAACTATTGAGGACTTTTCCCAACTCTTAATCCGTTTAAAAATGAAATTGACATGACTTTACAACAGAGAATGTGAATTATCAAATAAAAAAGCAAATTGTCAAAAGGTTTCATTTTGATAGCTTTGAAGGAAAAAAATACTTCTGGGGTTGAAAATGTGTTTACTTTAATATTTAACTCATTGTATTACATTACATAAGAAATTTGCAAAGCCTGGTCTTGAATCATATAAGAAAATTTTACAAACTGGCAAAGCATTTCACAGAATAGAAGGACTTTTTATCAATATTTGTACTTGAAACCATGAAAAAAAGGCACCAAGGAATCATAAATTCAGATACCTTCTTCACCTTCAAGGATTTTATTATACTTGTGATTTTAGAGGTCACTGGAATTAATTTAGAAAATAACTCTGAACAGGTAAAATTATTATTTTTTAAATATTATTTTGGAGATGTAGATATTTAAAACTCCAGAATGTTACTTTGCTGTAATACATCCACGGTAATTTTCTTAATTTTTTGGTATTCTATACTGTGCTCATGAAAGTCCATGCTCTAACCAAAGCCAGCTGTGAGAACAGCTTCTCTGTTGTCAGTATTTTGCCCTTTGTGGCCAGCTGGATATACCTGAGAGACAGAACACAGATGTTTCATTGCAGAAACAGATGCCCCTGGGCCCTTCAAGGTGACCAGGGCAGCCAAACAGGTCTGGTTCCACCTGGTGTAAAGTGGTGATACACCCCCATTCTCTTTCACTTACACAAACTCTCAATAGCACTTCCCACTTTTGTGCTTTTAGATATGCTTTAATAGTAGCCAATATTTAAAAATCTAATTAAATTCTAACCTGACAGCTGGGTTTTATGTTCTTGCAAAGCAGGTACAGGCAACCTCAAGAATTTAGCCAAAGAAACAGCTTGTGGAATATGTAGGCTCTTTTGGTTTGCATGGTGTCCTAAATGTTCAGCTCATTGTGCCCAATTCCCAACACCCACCCTGAAGGATCACTTCCTTACAGGATACAGTTCTGCCACGTCTCAGCAAATTTCTTCTTGATAAAATCAAAAAAATTCCTCTTCATTATGCTTTTACCTCTACCAAGTCCCAGAAGCACTTAGTCATTCTGAACTCTCAACTCTGCAGCAGGACTAACATCAACATGCTCAGAACTGTGCAAATAACAATTAGTGCTCAGCTCTCTGCTAAGATAACCAGCCATGCATCTGTATAAACAAAGACATGAATAAAAACTGGAGATAATGCAGTTGTCACAATGTATGCGTGGGGGTCAGGTGGAAATGTGATGGGGCAGAGGTGGGAGGAAGAAAGACAAATAAGAAGAGCAGTGACTGCCAAATGGACATGAACAAAAGTGAGAGGCCAGAGCAGCCCCTGCTTTTTACAATCCTGGAACAATACAGTGAGTCACACATTGCTATCATTTTTATCCTCTTGAGTAGGAAGAAGTGCCATATCTATTTTAAAGATAGAATGAAGTGGGAAAGGTACAAGAGGTCACACAGCAACAAAGAGAGGCATGAAAGCTGGGGACTGCTGTGCTGGTCTGGGAAATGAGTGATTGCTAAAGCAAACAGCAGTTAGCAGTAATCCATGGCAGAACATGAAAACCAAGCCCTGTGAGCTCTGGCTACAGCTGTGGTGTTATTTTAGCTTGGCCCAGAGCAGGACTTAGCTGGGAATGAACTTCAGCCTGCCATTAGCAGCAGTTTGTTTGTTTTCACTACTGAGTGTCCACAGAAATGTTTCATGATGGCTAGGCTCTGAGTGGATATCAGGTATTCTCCTTCACAGTCGATAAAACTCATCATTGTAATTTAGTCTTAAACAAAAATGCACTTTTCCCTGTATACTGATGTAATAGCCATCAGTTAAAATCTTGGTCAACATTTTAGGCTTCTTGAGGAAAACCAACACAGGTTTGTTTAGTGTTCATTTTTCAGTAAAAGGTAAAGCAGGGATAAGTGAAGAAAAAAAATGTTTTATCCCAAAGAGTTACTGAAAATACAGAAGTTGTGCACAGCAGAAGTGCTGTGGACAGCTTCATGAGAGCACCTGTGGAAAACGTTAGGTAGCATCTCTGCCCCTTCTGTCACCCTAGCAAGGGCTATTTAGGAGAAGCAGATGTTCTGATTGTTTTGTATCTTTTAATGTATAGATTTTAGTCTTTATAGAACATTTCATTACTGCTGTAAATCCTTTTCAATCTGTGATCATTTTTTTTTGTCTGCCTCGGTGGTTTTGTCTCTGTTTATCACAGCTGTTATGCCACGTTTAAAGAAAAACCTTTTCCCATGCAAATGACATGGTTTCCCTTTGAGAGGTTTTGTAGTTCTCCCTTTTGAAGAAAGAACAGAGTGGCTTCCAGTGTGCCAGCACCAGGTAAGAGGATGCCACCTACCTCACCACCCCCACAGCAAACGCACACAAGATGTGTCAGAAATGACAACTCAACTGCAAATTCGGGTGTAGCCCATAGAAAAACCCATGCTTGTGATGTGTATTGACTGTTTTTTATTTTCAAAATGAACGCTTCAACCCATATAAATAAAGGACAATGTATTTGTGTTACAGTTGCAGAGTTATTATTTTCATAGAAAAGCATACATTTCTCGTTGCAGTGGGGTTCACTGCCAGCAAATGCCCAGGTGCAATTCAGATAACTGCCATGTAAACACCTAAACAACTTCAAAGCCCTGTGTTCCCAGCTGCTTGCCTTACTTTTTGCCTTACCTGCCAAGATTATGCACATGGTAAGAAAAGTTGGGTGAAATTATGCTGCATTAGGAGTTGAGAACTCCTTATGCAAATATGAACTAAGAACAAGAGGGCTGCAGTGCACCAAAACACAAACAGACATGTATGGTTTGAAATTATTTAGACAAGGCATGCTCAATGTTAATACTATGCTTAAATTCATTTTTCCAAATACACTGACAGTGGTGGTGGGCTGTATTTGACTTAACACACTCTGCAAAAAACTGGATCTAGAAGTCTTCTCTACAACATACACATCATGCACCCTAACCACCCCCTCTTCCCCTCCCCAGGTAAGCATATGCACACATATACAGACAGACACACTTTAAGATATATGTATATGTGTGTGTTCCTCTGATTCACTCACCCTTCCAATCTTTTCCCTGCAAAAATTGCTGAGGTTGTGAGAGAGCATGAATTTGTGTGCTCACATACTGAAGAGGCTGCTGGCTTAATCTGTGACCTCCAGCAAGTCAGTGCAGCACTGACTGAACAAAGAAATGAATGTTCTTCAGCTAGTCATGAACATCTCCACTGCTACAGAGACTCTTGGATTACTGCTTATCCTTAAGCAGTTTGGTGTCTCACATCTGCATCTATATCATTCCCTAATACACAAGTCTAACTGCAAGTCAGAGATGTTAGGGTTTCCACAGCCACAACCATATTTTATAATTTATAATTTACTCTCTTACGGACATCACAAAATGTCTGTACAGAAGCATTCACCTTGACTTTTCTCTGTCATATCATGTTTAAAATTATTGGCAAAAGTCACAATGAGGTACTTAGTCACCTGCATGCATCTTTCTCTGACAACAGGAGAGAGCAAAAAATTTGTTAGGGACTAACTCAAATTTCCCCCCCTTGCCCCCATCCTCCTTTCTCCTGCCCCCTTCGCCCTGCCCCCTCCCCATTCCTGCATAGCCTAAAGCAAATTCAAACTCATTTCAATATATGTAATACTGGCTAAGCTATTTTAAAACAAACAAACAAACAAACAAACACAAAAAACCAAACCAAAAAAAAAAAAAAAAAAGGAAACACTTTACTTCTTGAAATGGAGTAAAATAACTGCACCACCAGAGAGGGGTTATTAAATTGGCATGTATTACTTCTCAGCTGTCATGGACAGCCAAAACAAATATATTCACAGAATTATCTCCATACATTGTGCTCCTATATGAAAAACTTGTTTTATGCTTCTCTGCAATGCAGACAAACAATAATTTCTGTTCCTTTTTTTTTCCTTTTTTTTTTTTTTTTTTTTTTTTTTTTGGTAGCTAAGCACTATGACCTTCCTAGAAATATTCAAGGATCCTTTAGTGGAAAACTCCACAATCTCTTCACAGTGTTACTGTTCTCCATAGCTCAGTATGATTCCTAAGTGAATAAACTGAACTTGAAATTATAGATCCATAAAATGTAGTATTAGGCAAGTTTCAGACAATTGAATAAAAAGAAAATTTTCATAGCATTGCTTAATTTTTATGACATGTTTTTGGAACAATTTTTATACCACTCACATGCACATCATGGACTACAACTAAATGCTGATGGAATAAATAGAGATTTTTCTATCACCTTGCATACCTTTACCTTTTTGTCCTTAATCACTGTGAGACAAATATCATCATTCTCTGTTTTCTGTTTGTGTAATTCAAATTAATGGCCACTGCTTAAAATGTGTTTTTACAGTTAGATTTAAGGCACTATTCATCTTTCAAAAAGCACTGATTTTACAAAAAACATCATTGCTTCAGCTGATCTTAAATCAAAGTAGGTCTGATTTATATCAGACCTACAAGTCAGGTCCAACAAGAAAAAAACCTTTAAAGTGAAAATTATTGTGCTAACAAATGAGAAATCTGAAAAACCCCTCTGTAAAGGGTGCAGCTACTGATTCACATCTATCTTCTGTCCAGTTTTATTTACTCAGCCACAGCAACTAAAAATAATGCCAACTCATGATGCAACATCTGAGATCAGAAAGCAGTTATTGCTATTCAGTTTAAAAAAGCTACCTCCTAATTGCTATGTTCTAATGTTCCAAGAAAAAAAATTAGAATGGAAACATTTGAAAAGGGCTTCTCAGTGGGAAAAACCTACTAATTAATGCAAGAAAGGATTTTCAGCTTCATATGCTCTCTGGCTGGGCTTCTGAACTATTGTCAGAATGCACATCTGCAACAACCTTGGTGATTGCAGCTGCTGGAAAACTGGATGCTGAGATGTCTCTCTGCCTATATAGCTTGAATTCTTTTTCAGCATGGAAATGTACATTTGATTAATAATTAGTAATTGTTTTATTAATTATTGAGGGAAGTGAAGGTGGCTCTCCCAAAGTCCCATGGCTGTAAGATGAACCAGTTCCCCATTCCTTGGGACCTCCATGCTGTCTGTGCAAAGAACAATAGCTCTCAGTTATTGAGAGGCTCAGTTTGCTCTGTTATGGGACAGATTTCCTACACAATCCTTCCTCCAGAAGCTGAGGCAATCATTTTGTACTTCAACGGGTAATGACATGAGAATAAAGGAGAGATGCATACAGTCATTCTGCTGCCTGTGCTACAATTCATAGTGACATGTATCTGAGGGCCTGTTCCTACTGCACTAGGAGTAAGAGAGGACTTTACATAACTATAAGTAGATCTTTAGCCAGAGAAGCATGTAAATTCATGCATGTAAATTCATGCAAATGAGTTTTCAAAATTTGCTGACCTCTTGACAGCTTATGGAAAAAAGTTGAAGGGCTTTCTCCAAGGATTAGCTGTACCTCAGGACTGGGGGCTAGGTCTTGATTTAATCTAGGACCTACAACACTCATGAGAGCTTGAAGGAGACCATCAAATACATAGAACCTTATTATGAGCTGCTAGAGTTAATTATAGAATATCTGGAATTTCTATCTGCTTGTTATGTAACTTCAAATGTTTCATCCCTTGCAGCAATATCTGGGGCTTCATGGCCACTTGCACCTTCACATTCAGGGCCCTCCAGTATCTTAGGCAGTCTTTAAAACCCACTTATCACTAGAAATACCTACGAATAATTTACAGCTGATGAAAAGAAGAAAAAAATCAATTGAAACATTAATGTTTACACCATGCCAAACAGGACAGTATGAAAACAGACTGAACAACGTAGTTTATGACAGCATATTTTAGCTCACCAAATATAATAGCCAGCGTCAAGCCTCCTTATTTATATAAGGACATGATTAAGAAATAAGAATATGTAACTCTAGGCAGATGATTTAAGAAAGGAGAAGAGGCCTTACATATTAATCAACTGTGAGATTAAGGAACTATCATTATTTCACTGACTTCTTTCTATTTCAGAATCTTTGTACCCCTTTAGTCTGAATTCATGGCTAAACAAACCTAAACAGGCAGCAAATGCTGGGTTTATGTAGCACCATGATGCACTACCTGGAGTTCCTCCAGTTTTCATGCTAAACATTCTTAAGGCTCTTTGTAGATAAAAGTCTGATTTCTTGCTGCATTTTTTCTATGATATATTACAATGTTCACCTTCATTCTATGTCAAGTCTAATATAATTCATATCTAATCTTGGGCAAGCCTAAGCTCTCTCTTGACTAAAATGCATTCCAGCATGAAACTTTTTATTTTAGTAAATAATCAGACAATGACATTTCTATGGTGACTTTTATTTTAAAGACTTCTGAAGGAAAGAAAGAGACACTGAAATTACCTTCTGCACAAGGGCTTTTCCACATTTGGTACTAGAATGTACCCGTCTCTCTTCTCTCCAGAAGTTTTTGAATTTTTGATCCTGTGTTGTAAATTTTCAGTACACTACCTGTCAGCTTTTTGCTAGTCATAGTGCTTTGAAGCACATATTGAGAGCTTTATCCATATGAGATTAAAGTAAAAAATCAAGACAGCAACATAGAGAATGCAGCAATTTACCATTTATGTAGTGTTATTTTATTGCTTACATTACAAAGTGCCTCACATTCAGGATTCAACCAGAAACAAGGTCACTTTTTTATGGGAACACACAATATATATGAAAAACTAGGTCAAACCCCATGCATATGTATAGGATCAAAGGATCATTCTTGGATTGAAGACCTCACAGCCTAGCTTAGACTTTCATTCTAGATGCTACACCAAATGTGACATTTTGTCAGGGGAACACAATGCTCAGTTGTGTGCTTATCCTCAAAAGAGCAATCCAATCTTGGATTTTGAGAGGATGGAGAATAAAATGTCTACTCATGCATTTGAGCTCCAGAGAGGACAAGGAACTCAGAAACCTTCAGAACTCAGCATTTCACAACAATCAGCTGTAGGTTGCTATGCCAAGATTGCGGCTGTACTTAGGCCTCTCAGGAACTGTGGTTTTCACCACTACAGGATCTCAAATCCCTGAATGTCTGTCAATTCCCTGAACCTCCAGGTGGGAGCTGGGGGAGTGAAGTCTCTCCCACTATATTAGATAAAGGAGGTTCAGGACCACTTGATGAAGCTGAATAGTCAGAAGCTCATGGGACATGATGACATGCATCCCAGGATTCTGAAGAAGCTGGCGGATGCCGTGGCCAAGCCACTCTCCATTAAATTTGAAAAGGCATGCCAGTCAAAGTCCATGGTCACTGGAAAAAGAGAATCATTAGTGTTATTTTTAAAAAGATAAGAAAGGAAGACATGTGGAACTAGATAGGCTCATCTCTGTACTTGGGAAGGACATGGAGAAAAATATTAAGGCACATGCAAGCCAAGGAGGTGATCCAAGGCAGACAGCATGGCTTCATAAGGGCAAATCCTGCCTGACCAGTCTTCTATGATGGAGTGACTGCAACTGTTGAAAAGGGCAGACTGACAGATGTCATCTGCCTAGACATTTGTATAGCCTTTAACACAGTCCCTTATGGCACCCTTGTCTCTGGAGAGATGCGGATTTGAAGAGCGGACTATTTGGTCAATAAGGAATTGGCTGGAAGGACACAGGCAGAGAATTGTGGTCAATGGCTCTATGTCCCAGTGGAGGCCACTGACAAGTGCTGTTTCTCAGGGCTCTGTCTTGGGACCTGTTCTCTTCTATATCTTCATCACTGACATTGACAGTGGGATCGAGTGCACCCTCAGTGAGTTTTCAGACGACACAAAGCTGAGCAGTGCAGTTGACACAACAGAAGGAGAGGATGCCATCCAGAGGCACCTGGACAAACCTGAGAAGTGGGCCCACAAGAACCTCATGAGGTCCGACAAATCCAAGTGCAAAGGGCTGCACATGCATCAGGGCAATCCCAGACATGAGCACAGACTGGGAGAGGAACTCATTGAGAGCAGCCCTGTGGAGAAGGACTTGGGGTTTCTTGTGGATGAAAAGCTGGACATGAGCCAGCAGTGTGTGCTCACAGCACAGAAGGCAAACCACAACCTGGGCTTCTTCCAAAGCAGTGTGACAGCATGGTGGGGGGAGGTGATTCTGCCCCTCTACTCTGCCCTCATAAAACCCCACTTGAAGTGCTGTGTCTTGCTATGGGGTCTGCAGCACAGGAAAGACACAGATGGACCTGTTAGAGCGTGTCCATAGAAGGGCCATGAAGATGATCAGAGGGGTGGAGCCCCTCTCCTATAAACACAGGTTGAGAAAACGGGTTGTTTAGCCTGGAGAAGAGAAGACTCTAGGAAGACTTCATGGTGGCCTTGCAGAACTTAAAGTGGCCTAAAGAAAAGAAAGGGAGACCCAGTTTTCCTACTTATGGGAGCAGGCAGTGGGTTTAAACTAAGAAAGAAAAGATTTTAGGTGTTAGGAGGAAATTCTTTACATATTGAGGCACTGGCACAGGTTGTCCAGAGAAGTTGTGGATATCCCATTCCTTGAAGTGTTCAAGGCCAGGTTGGATGGAGCTCTGAGCAACCTGATCTAGTGGGTGGCATCTCTGCCCATGGCAGAGGGATTGGAAATACATGACCTTTAAGGTCCCTTCCAATATAAACTATTCTAGGATCAGGTTGCTCAGGTGCCTACTAGAGATGTTTACAATTTCTGAAATGGTGCCAGTGGACAATGGATACAAAAATAAACATGACCATTTTTCTGCCACTAGTTCTGCCCCTAACTGTGTAATTTAAAACTGAAACATGCCATTTTGCATACACAAGAAAATATGTATTTACAGGTGATTTCAATACTGCTCTGATTTTTCAATATATACAGCAGCTACTCTAGATCATGAAGCACAAGATTAGGAAAAAAATTTAAGAAAAAAATTAAGGAATTCCTGGCAAGTTTTACATTCCCCTTTAAAAAAAATTACATACACCCTCCCTTCCTCCCTTCCCTCCAGCAAATACCACTCATGTTTAAGATTAGATTATTTTTCTCCCGATTCCTCTTTAGCTGCCAGAGAGTGACTCATTGTCAGATTGATCTAATTACAATTACAGACCTTGTTCTTCTGGTGTTACAAGGGAAAACTAGGAAACATAAAGGAAAAGGTCAATACAGAAAGACTCTACAAGTCAGGATATGTTAAACAGTGCCACTAGTGATTTCTGTTGATTTTTCTATAGCTTTTTTTTACAATAATGCAACAGAAATCAGTTACACTTCTTAGACACCTACCTGAAAGGTTGGTCTTGTTTTTGTGCAGCACGTTACAGATTTTAGTTCTTTTGGCATAAGAGTGAAACAAGAGTGTAATAGTTTAACAATATAGTTTAATAATAGCATCATATAGTTACTGTTAGTAGAATAATAAATATGAGCTATTTATGTAACATTCATGTGATATTTTGAAAGATTTATACATTTGGTAGCAGGGATAATTTAACACCAACTGTTCTCCTAAGACATTAGCAAAGCAGGATTTCTTCAAAGTTATATTTGCAATGTTTAGCTTTTTAATATTATTATTCTGAAGATACTATAATGCAAGCTCTATATTAACTTATAAAACAAGGCACATTGAGGATATCACATAGTGTCTAAGCAATGGATATAGTTTACAACTCTAATTTGTATACTTTGAAGGCCAAAGTATACTTAAAAAGAGTAAAATTCTTTTCCTGAGAAGACCTATCTCTTGTTTGCCTTCAAGTTTTTCCAGGAGCTAAAGAGAAAGGTCGAGTCTAAGGATCTTGCTTTGTCAGAAAGTTCATTTAATATTAGTAACCAAGTGCATTAAATTTGTACATTACTGTAATAACTTTTGTGTTTTCATATACTTCTAATTTTCCCAGAGTTTTTAATTAGAGAGTAGGTATTTAACTGCACTATCATTGTTACTGCCTTTATCTAATAGCTGACATTATGCAGCTAAATATGTCACCCCTGAGAGTCTTCCCAATTTGTTTTGAGATGCTGACAGGGGTGTAAAAAAGCACGGCTACCTTAACAGTTTTTCAGGGGAAACAATTAGTAAATCTTACTGGTTTGGCATTTCAGAATAAATTAGCCTTGCTGGAGAAGTTCAAAATACTGAACAAATACAATACTGATGCAGTAATACACTGGAAAACATTATTAATTGGAATTAGCAAAGCAGGTTGTTAAGGCTATTTACTGCTTAATTTTATTAACTATGTTTCATTTTGGTTAAAAAAACCAAAACCATAAGCCTCATATTTTCAGATAATAAGGTTTTGCCTTTTTTGTTTTGGAGAAGAGATATGAAGTATAGCAAGTAATATTGCTTTTTAGTGGCTATTAAACAAACATAAAGGAGGCTAGGAACACAAAGTGCAGGCCACCTGAAAACCTTTATTGCAAAGGGACACCTCCTACTAACCCAAACTCTTATTCCCAGGAAGATGATTGTTACAGAACATGACTGTCTTCAGCAGTGGCTAAGGAAGTTGCATAGAAGAATGGTTCAAAACAGAATAGAATAAATGAAAATGAGGAGTCAAGAGAAAATCAGAATTTCCATTGCAGCATTTTTGTCATAAATTATGAAGAATCAAATTATTGGAAGGTATGGGAAAAAATCCCAAACCTATATTGAAAATATGTGATTCATTTGTACATTTAACTGAAAATAAGTGCTTTTATATTCCAAGTCATCAAGATGTTAAATTTTAGCACTGTAACAAAACTTTGAGTTAATCTAACAGTACATTGCACATGTGGGATTGACTTCATCTAGTAACAGGTGTCTACAATGCAAACATTTGCAGCTGAGCCAGTTATTCTGTATGGGGTATGGGTCATCTCACAGAATAATCTCATGAATAAAGCACTCTCCAAATGTGCCTGATTTTGCCTTTAAAGAGGATGACCACCTCTCCTTACATGTAAAAAGTCAAAAAAATCACATGCATTTTGTAGAAATAGCATTTTCCACAGAACTGCAGCTCTGTGCAGCATTTGTCTTGCTGCACTGCATAGTCCCATGAAGCTCTGCAGTGGTACTTCCTGACCTCTCTGAGTCAGTACTAAGGTTTAGAGAAGGGACCTGATAAACGTGGAAAATCTGAACCAGACAAAAAAATGTAGCAGCATCATGAGAGGTGTGAAAAGACTATGTGAAAGTAGATGTTAATAGAAAAAGTCATTCATGCCAAGTTGCTTTCTTCAGTGTAAATACCTTTCAGTGGAAAACATAAAGTTGGTATCAAAGTAGCCTCAAAGGAGACAGTAGACATTTGTGTAAGTTTTTCAAAACACTTCTATTTCCAACAATCTGAAACTTAGGATAGGATTCACGTAGCCCTTATAAACATATTTATTGAGTGCTCAGCAAGTGAATTACAGAGGAACTGACAGAAAAGATGTTGCTAAATAAGAGCTGATGCCTTGTAATGCAAAATAATGTGATAGAAGCTGGTAAATGGCCTTGGTATGCTGACACAAATTCTCTGCTCTTGTGGCATTCCTCCTGCAGGTCCTGGTCCCTGATACTCAGATACTATCCTCAAGGCCCTGCCTTCCTCACATTTACCCTTACTTCCCCCTTCATCTCCCCAGGATTTGCTGTTGCAACAGTTCTTGCAAGCACCTCCATCACCTCTTCCTGTGAAAAGGCAGCAGGTTTCCCAAGACCTACCATTAGAACCACTGAAGCTGAAACAGGTTACAGCATCTGAAATGAGCAGCCTGAAAACGAGACCGGGGGATGGAGTAACTGACCAGGGTGTAAAGTGTAGGACAACATGGAAACATTTGCACCTGGGAGAACTACAGCAAGAAAAGAGTCTGTTTATTTCCTAAATAAATGGAGCAGTCCCTCACCATCACAGCTCAGTGACGTTCCACTCTCTGGCTTGCCCAAGCTAAAAGAAGTTCATGAAATGTTAGGATACACACAGAGAAGAAAGGAGAATAACATGGATAACAAGGCAATGTCTTTCTATGAATTAGTGTGCAGTATCATGAAGGACATCATGGAAAAGCATTGACCATCTCCCAGAAGAATAACAAACTTACTGAGGATTCACAGAGGAACCACTCAGAGTTGTTAAAGAGTGCATGAAAAGAGCAGCTGGTCCTAGGAAGAAATTATAACATGGAAGATGTTGAGAAATGCATATGTATAAAAGGTATATCAAGACCTCTGTCTTAATTTGTAACCCCAGAACAACAATATCCAAAGCCATGAATTTTAAAAATGGGAATAGGAAACACATTTTTCATGAAACAGGAAATTATACTATGACATACATTTCTTATAGGAGGTTTTGAGTGCTAGTGTTTAGCAAAGAGACAAAAGAACTCAGACACCTTTTTGGATGTCAGAAATATCTATATTCATTATTTTTCAAGCCACTGGATTTTTGAAATGAAATTGCTTGAATAAACCTATTTCTACACAAGAGCCATGTCTTCTGAGTGGAGGTTAAGGCCCATATTGTTAGCAGCATATTCCATGTAAGCCTACTCACCAGGCTATAGTGATGCCCTTTGAAATTTGTGTTTCTGGCCGCTCTGAAAAAAGACACTGTGGATCTCATCCAACTAACAGGCCTCCCAAATGCCTAGCAAACGTTCAAAGAAGAGTTAAACAGAACACTACAAGGTGCTTAAAAAGTTATCATTAATCACAATTATTTTTTAAAATAATAAATAACAGCCACAAGTGAAGTAGTCTAATTTTCTTCGCCTTAGGTTCTCATTTCCTTCGTAGAAAACTCTGGATAATATGGTCTGTGCAACACAATCCACTCATCAAACTAATTACAGTATAAATTTCCACTCAATCTGTTTAACTAAGCATTAGTTGGAAAGTTCTTGGGAAACCCTTACCAATATAGTGAAAACCTTCCTTTATATAAATCATTTGAAAGAATATAAGAAAGGGAAGAAATCCATTGAAATTTAGCTCTTAGAAAGCTGATGAATAAGCTAATCTGTTACTGAGTGACTCAACGTTCAACTGTTTAAAAATGGCATATGAACAAAACCCCAGGAGAATGCCATTGTTCTGAGCTATTTTCTTTTCTTAATTAGCCCTAATGCTATTTTATAAAACTATTATTCTCTTTTTTTAGATATCTTCGATCTAAGTACATAAATATGCAAAATATAGAAAAATAACAAACAACAATAACAACAATATCCAAAGTTAAAACTTGCACCTTAAATTGGAACTGCAGTACTGAGAAAATTACTGAATTTAGGCTTCTTTTAGGATATAAATTGAATATGCTAATTTTATTCATCAGAAACAATGGCACAGTGCACATACATACAAAATCCACCAGAAATAAGGGAAGGTCACCAGGCTAATCACTTTGGCTTATTTCCCTTTTCTGTACTCCCATCTGCCTATTTTCTCTGGTCTTCATATTTAAAAGGAACAACTTGAACAAAGTTAGGCCAAAATTGACCTACTTTTTTTTTTGTTCGTTTTAGTTAATTTCTTTTTTCTTTGCAGCATCTCTGTAATTTCTATACCTTCTACTTCACACATGGTTTCTCTTTAAAGCCAGCTAAATAATGCCATGTTTTTTTGCCACTGATGAGAAAACCTGTAACAGTACAGTACAGAATCATCATTGTCAGGGACGGATCTTTGCATTAAAATGGTGTTGTATGCAGGATGGGTATCCCTACATTGAGAAACAGGTCACCTTAAGCCTACATGAAATTAGAATTAGCAAGTCTGCAGATCAAACTAATAGAAACAGAAGAGCATGTTTCAATAACATGGTTTCTTGGAAATGTGTTCTTTCCACATAAATTTGTGCAAGTAGATTCAATTAACTTCATATTAACATGCAGCACTTTGCTCTGAATCCTCTCCTCCCAAGCCAGTGCAGTCCATGTTACTTATTAATCAAAGACTGTAGAAAAGGAATTTTATCAGTAGGTAAAGTACAATCATTTGAGAGGAAAGAAAACAACCTAAAGTACAGAAATCAAATCAAGTGCTACAAAAAGTACTCTGTTCTGGTATCAGCGATGCCAACTTTTGAAAAAGAACATTAAAAATTTCTCCAAGAAGGAAATGGGAGCCAAAACTCACTGCAGAAACAGACAAACCTGGCAACTGCTTATAACACAGCTCAAGACCTAATAACAGGCCCATCTGTCAGTCAGTTCCTGCAACTGGCAGGAATTTTCAGATCAGTTCAGGAGTGACTGGGGATGCGTGGACCACATCAGCTGCCAGCTCCTGAGGGCTCAGCATGATGAGATGAGCAATGAGGAACTCAAGATATAGACTGAAATTGGAAGAGATCCTAAATTACAGCTTTCTGCCCCAAACCTAATTCTCCAAACTTTATTTTATATTTTGGTATGGGAAAAGTATAAATAAAAATCTAACAGAGCTTTAATGAGGATTGAATACAGGACAAAGGAGAGTTCATGTAAGCAGACCTAACTCGAAAGGAAAAAAAAAAAAAGATTCTTTAAAAGAACTGCTTTTAGATTCATTGGCCCCACTCAAATCAAATCCCAGCCCTGACTGAACCTGTCTTTCCAGCTACTTTTTGTGCTTGGCAGGTAAGATCCATAAGGAAACAGTTTGAGTGCAGTTGCCAACCTGAATTCTATGGGACCATGCTAGACTATCCTAATCACATTCATACTGTTTGGCTTTGCTTTTCTCAAGTCTCTAAGAAGAAGCAGATTTGCAATGCAAGGTGGCTCAATGAAAGCAAAAGGAACAGAGAGCCTGCAAACAGACTCTGGAGGAGTTGGTATTCCCTGTTCACATGGACCCAAAACAAAATCAAGTGTGAGACAGTTTATTCCAACTCCGAGCTCATATGAGATAATCTGATGGTGGCAACCAAGTAGCTGGGGCTGGATTCAACTTTCAGCCACATGCAGGAGTGTCCTTTCTATCACTGCTAAGTAAAGCAGAGAGCAGCAGGTACTTGGAAGTGCATTTCACCACACAGCTACATTCGCATATCCTCCAAGCAGACAACAGTGTTCTCCTGAAGGCTGTTGTGGTGGGTTCTGAAACCCTTCAGAGAAGAACTGCATGAGGGCTCTGGATGAAAAGGAAAGACTTAACAGGACCTCCATCCCTCTTCCTTGCTGGTGGCTGGAACTAACTTCTGCACCTTGTATTTCTGAAATTATAGGAGTTCTATCCCATTTGGGTAGTACTATACAGGTGAGCAGAAGAGAACAGCCTGGTTTCTCCAGAAGAAGGGGAGATGGAAGAAAAATATTGGAAAGAAAGGAATTCTTTATCTTTCCAGCACACCTGCAAAGAGGCTAACCTGGAAACTGTAAATGTGGTAAATAGATGTGGGCAGAGTTTCTGGCAGTGGTAGCTCTACTAACTACTCAGACAATCTTGTCCAGAAGACAAGAGTGGACCTCCTATATACTACAGAAAATTCATATGATATACTAAATTGCATAGAGCAGTTTCATCATTGCAGTCCTTCTTTCTAAAAAAGGTAAGCATTGCACTATCATGTGTCATGCATCCAGGACAGCCAGCAAGGAAAATGTGATAGAAAAGCTGTTTATTCTTGGAGAAGTACTATCTTCCATCCTCTCCAGAGCCATACAGTTTCATAGGGTTAGGATCCTGTCCCAGACAGCATGGTTTGGAAATTTGCTGTTCTTTACTGGAGACATGCTAATGAACACAGCCTTTTACCCAAAACATCTTGCTGTCTGAGGCTCTTGCCAATTTGCTTGTTTGTTTTTTTTAATTAAGAAATAAGCTTGCTCCTCATGCTGAGAAGAAACTGGAGAGCCTGCTGTACCAGGGAACAAAGAGAAAATGTGCGTCACGTTTGGCAGCATCTGCCATTACACACAGCAAAAGCTGCAGTTAAGCCAGTGCTTGCTAAAGCAAGTGAACTGACAGAAATAGTCTTATCCATCAACATCACTACATAGGTCAGAGAAGGCAGAAGCAGCATATCAATTTGATCTGGGATGCTGTATCAAAAGACCTCAGGAGGGTTTTCACAGAATGATTCGTAACTCTAGAAAGCCCCCAGGCTATTTGAACTAAATAGCAGATGCAGGGATAGATGATACTCCTCTCAGGTACAGAATGGATTGGCTTTATTGGAAATGCCACTAGATATTCAAAGGAAGGAAGACTACAATTAAGGCTGTCCTTTCCCTTTTTCCTGAGGCTATAGGCTGAAAACTGGGATGCAGGACTGCCATCAGAAGCATTTTTGCCTTTGACCACAAAGGAAACAGTCACAATCTGGATCACAAATCAGCCTCTGTGTCTAGAGTAATAGCTTGGGATCTGGAGTAGGAAAAAAATAACTACTTAGAAGAAAATTTTAGTGCTCCCTTTGGTTCTCCTTTTCTTTCCCAGGTACAAACACTGAGCATTCGAAGGTGTATTTGTACACCTCACTCAATAAAAAGGTGCTTTTACATTAAAAAAATATCAAACACAAAAATACTGAAAAAACTTAAATGTGCAAAATTCAGCACCGAAAAGACAGTGACCAGACACCTGTTTTTGTCATAATAAAAATAAGAAAAAATAAATCTAAAATCACCTAACCATCATAAACAGAAATAATATAATACATATCATAGAATCACTGAGGTTGGAAAATATCTTTAAGATCATCAAGTCCAACTGTTAACCACATTAACCATCAAACTATGTCATCAAGTGCCATATCCACATTTTTTTTAATACTTCCTGGGATGGTGACTCCATCCCTTCCCTAGGCAGTCTGTTACAATGCTTTATAACCCTTTCTGTGAAAATGTTTTTCCTAATACCTAATCTAAGCCTCCCTTGGTGGAACTTGGAGCCGTTTCTTCTCATCTTGTCACGTGTTACCTGGGAGAAGAAGTAATGAAGAAGAGCAGACCTGAAGACAGGTGAGATTCAAAATATAGAGACAAAAACTCTTTGATTTTGGTACCACTGTATAAAAGCAAGTGAGAACACTGAACTCTTACTTTGGTGATGAAAATAGGTTTCCTAAACTGAAGTGATGGGATCTGGTATGTAGAGAGAGCTTCTCTGTGGAAGAGTACATACTCTAGGAAGAAGTGAGGCAGGGAATACAGAGATGGGTATTAATTTGAAGGGATTCACTAGTACATACATAAAATTACCTTGTTTCTGTTTGGGAGTCCCTGGATAGAAGGATGCACAGAAGTGTAGTGTATAGTATAACAATAAAACAGGTAGTATCAATCCTCCCATTAACACACAGCAAAGTTGACAGTCTACTGCCAACAAATGTACATTAAATTTAACTACACAAAGCAAATTTAGTTTTCTGGATGCGTGATTATGTTTTCTATTTATTGGCACACATATTTATGGCACCAAGGCATATTTAGCAACCATTCTTTCTTTATGTCTACGTGCATATCTACATATGAGATAAATGAGAAACATTTATATATTCTGGCCTTCCTTCCAGTTATATAACTGTTAAGCAATGTCTTCAGCTGTTGCCCCTCTAAAACTGTTCTTCTGATCCTACCTCACTTACAGCTTGCTGCATCTTGTTTTCATTATGCTGTAAAACTGAAACAGTGGAGGAGGAGGGCTGTAAGAAAACCATTTGTTCAATGAATAGGCCCTCAAAATAGCAAATACATTTTATTGAGCTCCTTTGGTAGAAGCTGTGCTCTTCTGAAAAGTTAAAAAAGGAAGTTTTGACTCTTTCCCAATGGAATGAAATTTAATTTTTACACACACACAGATATCAGAAATAGATGCTTGATTTCTTATAAATATAAATATATCCAAAACCAAATAACTGTTGTACTGTGTCATAAATATAATTCTATTTTTATGAGTGTCATATCCTTTGCTGATTGAGTGCCAAAATCTCTTTTCAACCATTTCACTTCCAAGACAAATTGTCAGTATCCCCAGTGGCATGTACTAATTTACAGATGAGCAGGATCTTCATGGGATTACCAGCTGTTCTTCACATTTACATCCTTTGCCAAGATAATATTTCATAATGTTTTCTTGAACTACTCAATTACATGGAAAAGCCTCTGTAATGACTGGTCTTTGGCTCACCTTGCTCTCCTGTGGAAATACCATTAAAGCATAATTCTATGGGTTGGAAAAACATATGTGAAGATATAAGAGTTGTCATGGAAATACTTGGCTCCTTGTACAAGGAGCAGTAAGATCTGCATAGGGCCATATCTCTCTAGGACAGTTACCAGCATTGTTGTCAGGATTATCATGTTAACTCTAGACCAATCTATTGTGTGAAGTACTTCTCATTTGACACATAATCATGCCCTATATTCCAAAAAGCCTTCCTTGCAAGTGTAAAGGAGAGATGAGGCAACATGCCTGCAGACCAGAGAGAAAAAAGAAGCACCACAGCTGTGCTTGGTTGATGCACTGCCTTTTGTGGTGTACAAATGGCCCAGTTCCCACCTAGATTTGCAGAAGTGGAGTTTTAAGAAGGCTTTAAAAGGAAGGTTGTTGCTGCGCCCTGGCCATTTACAAAGAATTTTCCTAAAGCATGAGGCCCCAACTAAGAGAGATCACAAAGGAACTTTTAAATCTAGGCATTTGGGACTGGGGAATGGAGAGATGGAAGGTGAGCGAGTATGCCAAGAAGTGTACATGATAAGAAAGAAACAGGCTATTAAGGAAGTTGCAAGTGAAAATGAAGACCTTACCTTGAATACAGCATGAGACAGAGGCATGGCTTGGGGAGTGAAAAAAGAATATGACTGAAGTGATGGATGAGGAAAATGATCCCTGCAGTAAAGTTTGGTAGATCTGAGTGGCAGGACTGCACTCCTTTTTCACAAAGAAGCATTTAGTTCAGTGTCTCTGCTGAATCCAGAGGGGTTACTTTTGTGAGTTAGGAGTCTCCTGTGTCAGATAGAGCTCCATGAACTTTAGCATGCTTCCTACAGAACTGCATTTATCTGAAAAATTCAGTACTAGGCAATGCATGTCAAAAAGAGCATAGACCAGAGATCAGAAACAAAAAATTATCACGGACATAGAAAATGTTAATTGCAAAAGAAAACTAGATGAAGTAGGACTGTTAATCTAGAAAAGAGTGGGCTGAAACCTGAGAGTAGTTTCCAAATGCATGTTACAACAAGAAAGGAAAAATATTTTTTCCACAGCTGAGGACGACAAGTGGAAATTATTTTAATGTGCAAGAAACTTCAGAATACACTTTCCAGAATGTAATTTCTAATGTTAAAACATAGCAAAACAATGGTTGCATGGTGAGATTGTGGGGCCTCCGTCATAAGAGGTCTTCAAGAAAAGAGCATACAAACATCTCTCAGAAGTTCATAGATCTACCTGATCCTACACTTTGGCAAAGGAAATGAAATATAGTTTACAGGAATTCTTTAAAGCCTTTTTTTTCATTTCTTGCTCTATTAACCTTCAAGTAACCAGTTTATAACTCGTAATACAAGGTATTCTTCATTACTTGATCAGTACAATGGGATTTATATGATCAAATTTTACTTCTGCAACCTCACTTAAAATACTGTTTCATGAGTCCAAATAACGTGCTGTGCTTTTTTCAAGTGTCTTTTACTGATTAAAATAAGAGTCAGTTAGAAAGCTGAGACCTGAAGTGGATCATTACCCTTCAGGTCTTGTTTTACAACTACTTCACACACTGACAGTGGCAGATGTGGTACAGAAGTTTTTTCTTGCAAAAAGGTAAACAGTAAAGGTATAGACCCTGGAGCTGTGACAGAATGTTACAAGTCTGGAAACGAGTTTTACCCGGGATCAGTTTTGTCCCAAGGAGTAAAATGAAAAAACTCTCCAGGAAAATGAACCCCTATCATAGTAATTGTTGCTGATTCCAAACAATCATCTTTCCTATAAATTAAGCTAAAACCATAAACAATGATATTTCAGTTTGAAAATAACTTTTAAAAAGCCCAAAGACTACGTGGTTCCCAGTAGGTCATGTTCTAAAATAACTGTGGCTACACTTGAAACAGGAATTTGATATTTCTTATTTCTTCAAATGCAGCTTTACATTCAAGTTCTGTGGGCACTGTAATATTTTCAAGAAATGAAGTTTCCTGGACAGTTGGAAGCAATTAACCTTTATGATACTTTGAGATTTTAGTGGGGTTGAGGAACTACAAAAAGCAAATACCAAAGGACTCAAATTTGGAAAACACTATTCCCATTCATGTCACCAAACTCACTACAGATACTTGAAAAGCAATGATTAAAAATAGCTAGACTGGATGCATGTGTGTCAAGCTGCAAGTGTTCCCAGAGGGTAATCACACAGATGTCCAAGCTCACACAACGGAAATTACAAGGCAGGGTGCCTGCCACTAAAGAGACATTTTTCCTTCACATAGAAAATGGTAGACAGTCTTCAGAAAAATGCTGAGGCGTTGTTCACACAGATTAAACATTCTGGTCTCTGAGGGTCCTTATTCTAGCTAGAACTTTGAGAAAAATAAAGACAGAGAATCTGAAAAGAAACAATTCTTCCAAATAAACCAAAACAGCATTATTGGAAATCTGAATACAAACAAATCGCAGCTGAGGTCAGGATGCTGCTTTTAGTTCCCATGCCAAATCTTCCAAAATCAACATTGTGGTTTGGCTGCATGTTATCAATAACTGCTTGCCATGCATTCATCTGACATGACTCACTGACACTCAGCTTCCTTCCTGCACTTCCTTTGGCTCTCAAACATAGCTCTGTATTCAAACTTAATTAGTACTGATGTCACACACCGGCTTCTCGCAGCAGCACCGAGTCAAGCCCGGCACTCACACAGGCAGAAGCTGACATGTAAGAATGGCCATGCACACTGGTAATGTGCCTGGCTTTCAGAGCCTGCAGGGATACAGAAAGAGCATGAAATTATTGAAATTTGAATTTTAAAATCAATACTAATGCTGGGTAAATGTACATGTCTGAATGAATCACTTTGCCTTGTGTGCAAACACGAATGCAGCTGAGGAGCCAGGCCATATGGCTCAGGCAGCTCAACATTTCCTCTGCTAATCTGTATAGTAATAGTCTTTAGCTCTTAAACTTTCTCACTTTAATCATGAGCACATGACGCATTTTTTGTGGTTTTAAGAACTTCAGATTAGGACCCAGACAGAAGTTTTATATAATTTATTTGAGAAACCAGTAGATATTCAGGAAATTTTGTTGGGATACCAGACAATACATGATGCACTGTCTCTGCCAGTCTACGAATTTCATTATTTCAGCAGACAGGCAATACTAGGCTGCAGCTGAAAAAAAATAAAATAAAGGAGTACAAATAGCAACTTACTGCTGAAGATGTCAATGCAAAGCAATTGCTTTCAGGGAAAAGGAAAGCTAAACTTTCTGAATACTGACTTCCAAGCTACTTTGTTGAATGTATGTCGTTATTTGGAACAACTATTTATTGCAGACATATTTGCCAGAGAAGTACACCAGACATTAAGTATAATATAAAAACAAACAAAAAAGGTACTCTGCAATTTCTGTTTCTGGAGACAGCTTTGAACTGGCTTTGCTACTGCTAAATGCCTTATACAAAAGCTTTTTAGGTTCATAATTCTTCACAAACACTAAGTAAAAATAGACATCTGCCCTTGAGTCTTAAGCCAACATAAAATATTTACAAGGATGGCATGACAACCAGCGTGCTTCAGTTTCTGTAAGAAGTTGGAATTCCCCTGATAAGTGGAGGTTCTGTAAAGTGTTATCACACTATTTATATCAAGTGTTATAAATGAAATTCTTATGCTGAGGTACATGTATCCAAAGAAAATACAGCCTACTTAAATAATATTTTTGCTCTTGATTTTCATACAAATTAGCTTTTTCATCTGCCAGCAAGTTCTTTCTGATTATTCTGCAATTATTTCTAATTTCTCTGAAGCAGCACATTAACTAATCAGAATGAAGTTATTTTCCATGGTGAACAAACTGACTCTATATCTATGAAATAATTTGTACTGGAGTGAAAATGTGAAGGACTCCTAAGGTTTTTGAGGGATGAGGGACCTGAGTGGTGATTCATGACCATGTCACAGATGAAGTACAGAGTTCAGATCCATACGGATCCTTATGAAGCAATGTTGATGTCTGTGTTATATATTCCTACATCAAAATCACATGAGAGCATGGAGCAGAGACACCCCCAGTGTTTCTGGGTGATGTTAGTCAAATAAAGTCCAGTTTTCAACCTCACTCTCAGTCCTGGATCTGTCAGCAAAGCTGGCAATGGAGAAGTAAGGATGCAGAATGTGTGAGGACAGTCATGGAACAAGAAAAATTATAAAGATGACATACAGTAAATCAGAGAGAGATTTTAGAGAAGAGATGAAACAAGACACAGTACATTATCAATATACTCTAGTGAGAAATCAATTATCGAAAAGTTGGGAACCTGTGGTCTAGGTGCTTGCAATGCTGCTGAACTTTCCCTTGGGCACGGTGCTCTGAGGCCTTGAAGAAATTCCTGTAAAAGGGCTCCTGCAAAGCTCCATGGGAATTAAATGTATCCCTGGATCTGCAGGACTAGAATTAAAGCCTTCATTAGCACAGTGTCTTGCACGATGTTGACAACACCTTTCTCAAATATTCAAGTAGCCACAATTTTGCCTGCTTTTGCCTTATGTGCAGAGCAGTTTCAAGTTACAAGTATGTGTCTTAAATTATTGGTCCCAACAGTGAGCCTATAATGTAGCAATGATTTGTTAACACCTGAAGAGAACCTACAGAGAAGCAGTTAATGATAGGATGCTGTGTAACATCAATATACTCAAAAGCCATGAATCAAGCAGACCAAATAAACCACCAAGTCTAACCAATGTCTTCTTGGGAGGTAAAAAAAAAAACAAGAAAAAAGGCAGTCTTCAACAATAAAAGCCATTATGCCTGAAAATCCCTGATCTATCTTTTGTCTTTAAATATGCAAAGTTCATCAAGAGTTCCTTGGATAAGGTAGGGCTAAATAGAGAAAAATACATGCCTTCACACCACAGTCATCAGTAGAACTGCTGCATTCTTCAAAGGGCTTGCAATTTTGTGCCAAAGTCTGCTGGAGCTCATTGTGCTGAAGGACAGTCAGGGACTGAACTACTTCCAGTAAGCCACTATGCCTTATGCTTTACCTGTGCCTCCTCCAAAAGCCCAGTGCCCACTGCCTGGCTATATCCATCCCTGAAACTGAGATTTACTGTATGCTTTGCTGAGGAGTCAGTTTTGATCTTCACAATATGAGATTCAGGGCATTAATAGTTTTCAATATAAAGAGCAGCCTAACAGCACATTGGTAAAATGTCAGGTAAATAGATAGGCTCATTTTCACACTGAGCAGCATTATCATCAGGAGAAGTCTGGAGAGAGGAAATGCTGAGAAAGGAAACTCAGAACCAGAAGTCATTATGGTCATAACTCATACACAAGACAAAGGAAAGTGTTTATTTTAAAAATTATTTAAAGTGAGATATGCCTGAACACATAATTTCCCCAGGGATAGCTGGGTCTCTGGCAAGCACTTCAAACATCCATGCTCCTGGGATAAAGTTTTATGAAGACAAAATGCTACCATGTTGATTGCCATGACAAGGAGAATACTTGATTTTCGAAAGTACATGATTTCTGGATGTTCAAGCTAGTCAAGAAAAGTGGTACCACATGCCAAATGTGATGGATACTGCTGAGCATCTGGCCTTGTCTCTTAGGATTCAGTTAGAATTTAACAGGAGCAGAGTTAGTGAGAAAACAGTAACAGTTTAGTAATTTCGAGTCTTTTGCTGCAGGAAAAACAAAAAAACCCCAGCAGATAGCAAGCAAACAAAGCCCTAAATACCAAGCCATCTTTACTTTGGTTGCTCTTCCTCTCCTGCATGCATGGTGCATGAACTGCACAACTCTGAAAAGCTTAAATAATTCAGGAATCAGAACCTGTCTTTCCCAGCCTTATCTGCAACTCAGTCTTGTTCTAGATCCTCTCAGAAGGAAGGCCCATATGGGGTCTTCTCCTCACCTAGCTCCCCTCAAAGCTCACTGGGAGCTTCAGTGAAGGCAAATCTGCCAGGTATGAGGCACACCCCATCCCACAGGGCCACTTAATCATTCCTAGCAATCCACTGCCCTATTTATACCCAGATGTGTTTATGGCTCATCCCCAGTTATTTTTACCATATTGTTACCTCTAAGGCTTCCAAAATTCCTACGCAGGTTCCCTCTTGACTGGCTGTCACTCTAAAACTCAACCTTTTTCATACTCGTGGAGTTGTGCAAATTGTTTTTGCCAGTCCATCTTCCACATGTGCATCCTGCAGTGGATGTGGGAGCTGAGCATGCTGCTGACGATACGGCAAATCTAACTGTATAATTATAGCCATCTGAAAGGGAAAGCCAAACTTTCATATGCCTAAGGGGAGTGGTTTAACAAATATATATGCAGATGGAAGCATATCAAGAGCAAACAGCTAGTCATTCACAGAATAAATATTCCCATAATAACTGCATAACGAGAAGTTATAGTAGAGCATGCAAAGCAGATGGCTGATCCATGCAACTAAATGTGCGGGCCCCAGAAGCCTCATTTATGCTTGCACTTTCCCTTTTTTAGACCCTAAAGAATGAAAATACCAAAACAAGCAATAAAAACAAAACACTGCCCCCCTTCCCCACCCTTTTTCCCCCAAAACCAAAACAAAACAAAAAAAAAAGCCAGCCAAAACCAAAGAGAAAGAACAGGCCATTCCAGGAGATGACCTGCTGCTCCAATGAATGACAACTGCCAGACAATACACACTGGAAATCAGCATGACCCAGGATCTGCTGTGTTGAAATGCCTACCACAACTGTGTACCTGTCAGTCACACTGGGGGAACTCTTACCCTCAAGACCCTCAGCCATGTGCTACAGCTGAGTGAGGGATATTAGCTGCCAGAAGACTTTGCTTTGCAAATGCAACCTTAACAGACAGAACACAGTATAAACTGGGAGGCTCTCAACCATGTTATTGGGATGCTGACTCACTAAAAAGTGCAACTACACTGATTTTAATGTGCATCACAATACCCTGAATGCCTCAGACAGCAATGTTCAAGATGTACCTTATTGTATTGTAAGTTTGAAGGAGAAAATAGTATTCCAAATAATGGTATTTTGTATATTCTGGATAAGGTAGGAAGAAACAAAGCAAGTGTTGATGGGAGTACACAAGAGAGTCCGGCAGATGAGGAAAGACAATCTTTTCTTGATGGTGCAGGACTGATGGTGCAGGACTGAAGATCAAAAGACCTGGCTGATCCTTTCAGTACTGTGAGAGACCTAACGGAGGAAGCTGGGCAATCACTTCCATTCTGACCTTCTGCCTTCCAGTTGCAAAATGAAGATAGTGTCCTTCCTAGGTCTGAAAACTTAAATATTGCAATCCACCTCTTTGCATGTGGCTATCGTTCTCCTGACAAAGCAAGCAGGGAATGCAAACATTCCAGAATCAGATGAAATGTATTGTTACAGAAATGTCTGTCAGGAAACACTGGGTATGAACTCAGTCACGTCTACAGAATGCTTTCAGGTCTTTACTCTAAAAATGCTAATCAACACTGTTTAACAGTTAAAAAGGTCTCATGTCTGCTTATGTAAAATGAAAAGAATACAGTCATTCAAACCTACATTCAAGAAGCGGGACAGGGTATACATTTCAGTGTTTTTCCCTCTTATTTCTTTCATGGTGATTTTTCAAAGCTATAGAAAATTTACAGCTTGGTTTGCTGTAAAATTTGTTTTGAGCAAACCATCTCTCCAAATTACTGAGTATTTTAGATGTGCCATATGGTATGTAATTTTAGTCTCCCACATAATTTTTGTTTACCCCATAATGAACTTGATCTTTAGAGCTGGAGAATGTCTGATACCAGTAATTCCTTTAAGAGCTTGAAGGGACCTTTTTAACATAATTTTTAGTATCCTAGAGTATTACATGTCTTAAAAGGAAAAAAAAAAAAAACACTTCCACAGGCTTGTTTGATATAAGAATGTCTACCATGCACATGCACTTCCTATCCATATGGTTTGATATCAAGATTGGCCCAGATGACTTTATTGTCCAGAGAATCTGGATCTACTCTAGTCCTCACTGCAGGTTTTTAGTACAGTCTGAGATCACGCATTAAGTCTTGGCATTCATCTCTATTGTTGACAGTCATGAACTTCTGATGTGGTGAAAAAAATTAATCTTGAATTTCAGCCACTATGGGCTGTATCTCAAATGATCTGGGAATTACAGATATTTATTGAATATGATATGTATTTCTCAGAAAATATCATATCGTGTTCATACCTGCTATGAATAATGCAGAAATATTCTTCCTTTGACAGCAAGCCCCAAGTATCCCACTCAAACTAGGGATGTACACTCCCTGGACACCACCACCTCAGCCACTGTGAGAAAGGCTGAATTACTTCTTTTGCAACCACCTTTTTAAGACTCCCCACTAAAGATCACTCTTGTCCAATAGGCAGTGACTGGGTGGGCAGCTTGGCCACAAACTTCCAATACAGCTACAAGAGGAAAAAAATTACACTGTGCCAATGTACTTTGTGTCAGACAGTCCGCAAAACCCACCATACTCTTATTTGCCACATCCTAAGAGAATGGCATTGCAGGAAGACAGTAAGTGTGTGACACACGTGCCAGTGAAGAGGAATGGAGCCACAGGTATGACAGCCTAACCAGGGCTCTGGGGAGCAAAAAATGTTTTTGTTTCCCCAAGAGGTACAAGCTATTCTTGCTGATGGGACTTCAATCAGTTCACAGCAGCTGGAACTCCACATCACAGAGGCATACACAGCTGGACAGTTAGGCATCAAAATCAGTCTCTCTCAGAAAGAACAGGCCAGCCAGTAGAACATAAGTATACTCAAGCTTAGGAGTCTTAAGGAGCCCTCTCAAAGAGGTGCATACAAAAAAAACCCAGTGGTTAGTAGAAAAAGTCATTCTTCTGATATAACTTAATAAAAATATACCCTGAGGAGAGAAATGCCAATAAATTGACACAGAGCTGCCTACTACCCAAAACTTCTGAAGAGACTGTAACAAAGGGAGGCTCCTCAATTAAGCAAAGTCAACAACTCTGCAAGCCTCTGTCAGCAAGAATCAGACAATCCCGACCCTGGGTTGAATACCTGCTATGATACAAAGACTCAAATACAAGTCCTTGGTGAAATTTCAGATATACTGTCAGAAAACAACACTAAAAGAAAGCAGGCAAGAAATCCTTGAGGCTTTGGTACAGGTACACCTTGGGGATTAAAACTCATTATAACCATTTATTGCCAAAATTTCTTTTTCTTTTCTTTATATTGCTACAAGGGATAGGGCTAGGGTGAACAAGACACCCAGATCAGGTTCCCTGTTTAAAGGGTTCATGAAGAAGTAAGGGCACAATCATACCGTGTTACACTTCAAGCTTATGTTGTTTAAGCTCTCACTCAAATTCACTCTGCAAACAGACTGACTGACTGGATGAAAAGCCAGCACAACACAGAACACAGTCTGAAAGAATACGAGGATTTGCATCTCAAAATGCTCCAGCTGTACAGTCCAGGACCACTGCTGTCTAGAAAGACAGTGATGTCTGACATCAAAGCACAGTTGTGTTAGGACTGCACTGCCTGAGCAAGGAGCAAGGAATAATTTACAGAGCTACGGCTATAGATAGACATCTCATTAGGCAGATTATCTGAGTTGAAATTTCAAGAACCTTTAGTAAACTATTTTTATACATGAATCAAGGACGACTCCATAAAAAAGCCCCAGTGATCAAAGAGGTCAAGGCTTTGGATTTCACACTGCATCCTGAGCTGGTGCGTCAGCAGAGTGATGCTGTGCACTGCTGGGAGCAGCTCCCTCCCCACACTGATCCAGAGGGAAGAGTGCCACCTGCTGAGGTCCTGCCAGCCTTCCTGCTTCAGTCCTCTCATCATCTCTGTCACTCTGTCCACATCCACTCTCCTCTGCCCGTGTGATATTCCATGTACATTGGAGTACCATGTGCTTTCCATCAACAGAGCTTCCTGCTGTTCTGGAGTTAGTTAAGGGAGTGAGGAGACATTCAGCCTAGGAACTTAAAGGAGAATAAGATTCCCCTTTTCACCTGAATCAGGCTGCAAATCTCCTGAGAGCCAATCTGGCAGGAACTCTGTTTTTATGAATGTTCTATTTATCTGTACAGGCATTCTTTGTAGTGTAGCCACGACCTTGGATTAGTTTTAGTCAATTTACACAAACAAATAAAACACATTTCTTAGGATACTAGGAGTAAGGAAAAACAGGCTACAGAAATTAATATCATTAAGGGAATTGTGACTTTTGCAACCATGATTGCAGGGAAGATAAAAGTGAACATGAAGGATAACATCCATTTCAGTGTCTTTGCAACTTGCCAGTCCCAAGGGCATTTCAGAGAGCCAAGATTCTGCTATGGCCTCAACTGCCCAAAGTCTATTTGGTATTTTTTCCAGATGAACTTGTGAGACATGTAACTAGCCCTGAACATACTCAAAATAATATTTAGTGTGCAGGTTGAGACTCTAGATGAAACAGGGAGCCTGGAAACCAGGACCTGCAAGAAAAAGCTAGATGAACCAGATTGACCTGCAGAGGGAAGGCAGAAGGCAAAGAACAAGAACATAACTTGTTCTGCATACTGATGATGAACACAAGAAGATATTTTACACTATGAAAGCATAGTAAAACTTTCTAATCATCAGTGGGGTACTGAAATGAATTTGAACAGGCTTTATAATCTGTCAGTGGGGGTCTTAGATATTGGAAAAGCTTACATCAGGGTGACACAGGTAGAGGTGATTCTAATGTGGTAAAGGAGAATAGCCTAAAAGTCCTCTTGAGGTCTCTCAGACTGTAGGTTGCTGCAGTTCCTCTCTGAGGCTATGCTAACTCTGTTTCAGTGCAAACTCACAGTCCAATTTGTTAGCTCAAGTTTTAAGACATGAAAGTCCTTCTGAAAATTTTCAGCCCAATTTGCAGCCTTCTGGCTAACCCAAAATGTTCTCAAGCTTTAATTGAGTGGTTCATCTGAAAATTTCTATTAGGATATTTTGCAATAAAGAAGCTTCAGCCACTTTTATTTCTGAGCACTTTGGTTTCGTTAATGATTACTCATTGTAAATTTTAATGCAATGCCTGCAATACTGATTTAAAGGTCATCATTATGACACTTGGCTGCTTTAGATAACACATGACCTTTCTTAGACACTGGATTATCAGAAAGCTCCATCTATCAATTAATCTCAAAATCACTACTTTATCACTCTGTGTTTAGTTCTGGGAATTCACAAAAAAAGGCCCTATAAGTGGTAGCAAGACAGAAAATTTCACCAAATAATTTTTCTGAAGTTTTACTTCCCTTGTGTAAATGCACATCCTTTCACAAAGGGCTACATACACCCTAGGACAAGGGGGTGGCAGTTGGGCAAAGCTGCCTCCTCCCAGTAGAAGCACAAGAAAAAGTTGCACCTTGAGAGGGATTATCTCTGTTAGAGAGATGGGATGCACAATTTGCTCCATTCATTTGCATAAAAAATGCTCTCCCTGTGCATTGTGCCGGCCTCTGTCTCTGGTGTGTTATAGATGGAAGCTCCTTCTTCCCCAGCGTGGGAAACAGGCATGAGCAGCCTACAGGCTCTCCAGAGTACAAAGAGCCAGAGGCTGGTATTATGAGAGACCTTTGCACCACTGCTTAAGTGGGACCAGGGGTCTGACTCTGCCCAAGCTCTGAAATGCCACAGAAGCACTTTGTCAGCACAGGCAGGACACATTTTTAATTATACATCTCTAGTAATATTTGAATCCCTTTGCTTTGCTCTCGCTGTGAACAACAGTTGAACAGTTGTAAAAGTCAAAGGCTCCGTCTCAATCATGCGCTGTCTGATCAACATGTGAAATAGCCAGGAAAACCCTGACAGAATAAAAATTACAGAAGTACTAAAACAGAGGCCAAGATGAAGAAAATGAGTAATAGCTACTCTAAAAGAGGCATTATGATACACCATAGCATAGAATATACCAATTCTTTTTTTATTTGTTTTGTTTTGTTTTGTTTTTATGCTGTTGTAACAAATATATCACAGGGACAGAAAAAAAGAAAATGCAAACTCCTGACCAGATGGACAGACAGGTAAGGTATGATTGTATATACTTCCCTGAAGAAAACTGTGCTCAACCAATCCCACAAGCAAAAATACAAGAGACAGCCTCATAGGGTTGAATCCAGCACATTCCTGCCATTCTCATCCATGGGAGCTAGCATACTCTATCATCTGTTCTTTTCTCTATAAAACAGAGGGCTATAAAACACAGTAGAAAACTGTACTGTCACCCAGTTATACAAACTGTGTGTTGCATGCAAAGCATGAGCCCAAAAAAACATGAAAAGAAAAGAGAGGGAAATTGTTTCTCTTTTGCCCTTCACTGAGTACAAAGTTAGCTGTATCGAAGTGAGGTTCTCTCTCTTTATATTTGCATAGGCTTGTTATAATTTACTGGTATGCTTCCCAATCACCTCTTGTTATGCATGTATAGAGATTCTTATTTTGACAACTTGAATCTCATCTCTACAGACAAAGAGTCAGGACATTTCAGTTTGTCTTGAAGAGCAATGCATTTCTGAGGCGGTGTGCTAACACTGAAACGTAAGTCAGCAAATTTAGTGTTTATTTTTAGCAAGACTGTACTATGATGAAATGAAACTGTGTTCCTGCAAGCAGTCAGAGTTAACAGAAATAAAACACTAAAGTGTTTCTGCAAAATAATTCAGTCAGAAGATCTAAAAATTAACATAACAAAAAATTTCATTCTAGAATATTTAAATTTACATATGATAAAAATGTCTATAAAAGTCAAATAGCACACATAGGATTCATTTGGGATGTATATTCTAATTAATCAATGCCAGCCTGCAACTCTTATTTTGTCACTACAGCTGGATCTAGAAGGCAAATCTCACTGTGTGAGTTTGGGACAGTTATAATGAGAAAGGGATTGGGCTGGCTCAGAAAAGTGCTCACTCAATAAATTTTGCTGGCAGTCTCTGCTCATGGGGTTTTGGCAAAATCACCACCAAGCCCAGCTGCTCTGCTGCTACTGCCATCCCTGGTGGACCTGCTGGCTGCCCTTGCAGAGGTGGGTGACCTCTATTTTCCAACTGCTCCTTCGGCTCCTCCCTTGTTCAAAGCTTTTCTTGCAATATAAACAGACATTATCAGTTTGAACTACATAAATAGCCATGTAATGCCAAGCAATAAAAAGAACCAATCCTAGCCTCCTCCCATTACAGATTTGGACTTCATATACCTTTTGAACTACATTAAATGCACTTTACTCCAAAATCAGTTGGAAACTTCACTTTTACTTTATTCTGTATAAAAAAAAAAAAAGCATATAAATTATCATCTACATCCATCAAAGAATAATAAAACACTTTAAAATTATTTTTCAATGGCATTTTATGAATGAGACAGCTCTCTCCTTTCCTGCATAGATAACTCAATGAGTTTTAAAAATAAAATACACAAAGTATGTCTCTAGCCTCCAGGTAATCCTTATGAAAACTAAATTAAAATAATGAATTTGATGCAAAATACTGTTTTAAAAGGACACCATTAACATACTTTTAAATTAAATAAATATTTTCATAGATCAAGTGATTTAACCATAGCAGTTTGAAGTAATTTTAAATGCTGCATAGCTACATTAGGATTATCATCTTCAGCTTGCAATAGCATCTTTGTCAGAAAAAAATGGTATTGACCAATAAATTAAAAATGAAATTGTATTGGGTCTGGCTGAGATGGAGTTAATTTCCTCAAAATCAGCCCTCAACAGGGCTGTGCTTTGTAGCTAGAAATGTGTTGATAACATGCCAGTATTTTGGCCACTGCTGAGCAGCCCTTGAACAGCACCAAGGCTCTCTCTCCAGCCTTGCCCCCTGGCTCTGAAAGGCCAATGTGCTGGGGGTAGACAAGATCTTCAGAGGGGACACAGCTGGGACAGCTGACCCAGGCTTGCCAAAGGGATATTCCATACCATACGATGCCTGCTCAGCAATAAAAGCTAGAGATAAAAAAGGAGGAAAGAGGGAAGGGCCTTTGTATTTATGACATCTGTCTTCCAAAGTAACCATTACATGTCCTGAACCCCTGCTGCCCTAGGCTGAACATTGCCTGCTAATGGGAAGGAGAGAATAAATATTTTGTTTTCTTTTGCTTCTGGATGCACAACCTTCTCTTTTGCTTTATTAAAGTGCCTTTATCTTGACCCACAAGTTTGTTTTTTTTTTTTCATCTAATTTCCCCATAGAAGAAGCTGACTGTTGGGATGAGGGAATAAAGGCAAAAAGGAAAAGAAATTAGCTATGCTGGGTTCTTATGTTAGGAGCACACTTTGGCCAGAGTGCTGTCAAGTGCACTGGAAACAAAGCAGATGAGAAAGCTGGAGTATTGTAGATATTGGAATATACAGCTCTCAGGAAGGAAGGGAGGCATCTGCTCTTCACTCCCTAGTATTGATTTTCATTAGAGTTAGTACAATCTCTTGCTGGGCAATGGATTCTTTTACTACCAAGAAACTACTTAATCTTAAAGCATGGAAGATTCTGTCTTCCAGGAGCACTTGATCATCTCTGAAATGTCTGCAATTCTAGAGTGCTCCTGGGAAAGAAGGGTGTCTCAATGTCCTCACTGTGCAGGCAGAGCAGGGGAAGAACAGGGAGGCAGCCATCCTGCTCAGAGACACAAAAATCCACCATATGGGGGAGACTTGGAAGTGGAGTGGGTCACTTTACCTGACTACTTCAGCATGACTCTGTCCCAGTGAGATAATGGTGAGATTAAGTACTGAACACAAGAAAAAAGGTTTAGCAAAGGCGAGGTTTCAAGCTACTGCATCTGTACTGGAGAGCTATTTTGCTGACATAATTAATAGCAGCATTAAAGAGGAAAGCATTCACATGATTAAAGGACACAGTTTGAAATTTGTCTTTCCATGAATGGGAACACTGGAGTTAGCACTCTATGAGGAAGGATGGTCTGGTAAGCAAAACCAGAGACTGTATATAGATTCTGCTCATTATCATGTTGCAACCAGTCATCTGGTTTTGAGACTTTGAGAAAAGTAAGTGAAAACCTAATTTCTGCAAAAATTTCTCTACCTCTTCTGCATGAGCGATGCTACTTTTACAAGTGCGTTTAGTTGAAGCATAGACAGAAATCTTCAGCTGAAACATGGCCAAATAATTGTGTCTTCAAACAAAGAGGATATCTTTGAGGAAATAGAGCATTGAATGTCATGTCTTCATTATTCAGCTCTAGGCTTCTTACTTCATCTTCTTGCACTTTGTGGGTTACAAAGTAGCCCCAAAGATTTCTTATGCCCCAGAATGGGCATAAGAAATCTTTGCCCAGAGATTGCACAAGTCTTCTCAGGGCTTTACTATCATCTTTGTCAGTGGGGGGAAAGGTCAGAGTAAAGCATGATCTGCCTAATCTTCACCTTGGGAAACACACCCTACTAGATAATGGATGTAACTGTTGCTATAAATCCTACCATGAAGTGATAAATTTATGACTGTATCCAGCAGTGACAGTGTGTGAAACTTATTCTGGAGTCAGGTTTAGGCATTTTTAATTTCAGATGTAAAATTGGGACTGCTTACATATTTTGTGAAGAAATAAAGGATCATCTCAAGGCCTGTAAATGGCTTAAGATCCTCAAAATTCCAAAGAGTGCTAGTGAAAGTAAAAACTGTTATGAGTTGCTGCATGATAACCTTTTCTGCCCTGCATGTTGGCAGCTATCTGATAAAAGGCTTGTCACACATGCTCACTAATGGAATCACCTCTGATCCCTGGTGGTGCCAGGCCAGAAATGTTGAACAAGGAGTGCACAAGAAACACAATGATGCTGACTTTGCTTCAGCTGTTTTTATTTTTTAATTTCTCTGCCTCAAAAATGATCAGAGGGTCAGAAAAGCATTACACTTACTACAGAGAGATAATAGCCATAGATTACTGCCTTATTATTTTTATATTTCTAAACAATGTCAGAAGATATCAGACATCCCTGGAACCTCTGACCTAAACTGTGAAACACTATTTATAGCATCAACTGGTATTTCTCAGGAAAAAAAAATCCTACAAGAATCATAAACTCTTCAGTGTAAGTTACAAGACAGTTTTGCTCCTCATTTTCTGAATCAAGTGGCTTAGCATAGATAAACTATAGTTCACTAACAGTTTAAACTACCAGAAGCCGGCACTGATGTGAAAGAAGAAGTTTGCCCTGCCTCATCTCCAGCCACTCTGACCCTTTCTTGCACCAGCCTACACAATCAAGTCTGAGCAGTGAATCAGACTGAGAATACAGGCTAAGACAAGTCTCAAAACTATAAAATAATTAATTTTAGCCCTATGGATTTAATATGTTCAAGCCATTTGTCAAATTAAAGCATCAGAAATCAAAACTGCACTTTTCAACTCTACTTAAAAAGAAAACAAAAGTGTAAACTTAAAACAGATAAAGGAAAAAGCTCTTTTTACCAATATATAAAGTTTTATTTTCTTGCTCGGTCACAGATTGCTTAGGGCAGAGCATACTGTGTTACCTGCAAGAGCTAGTGAGTGTTTACTGATGGGTTTTTCACACTCTCCATTAGACTCCTAAGTCAGACTATCCAAGTTTTCTCTGCTCAGAGCACAGAGAGGCAGGCACTGCCCATCAAACGCCAGAGTGTAATTTATATGCCCTGGGAGGGATTTATCTTATCCAGCTCTAAGCACTAATTTATTGGGCAGTCACTTCTTCAAATACTTGACCAAGCAACATCAGCACTTTGAAGGCACAAAGCAGGTCAACAAGAGACCTCCATTCAGGCAACTACTTCAAGGCAAGGTGTATCTTGCTGTAGATGGGCTTTTTCCTCTCCATTAATGGAGACTCAATAATGTAGACATGGATTTACGAATGCCAGCAATTGTCAGGTGAAACTTTGCTGTTTGTCTCTCAAGCTTCCCTGACAGGTACATATTTCCAGCAGCACCTCAAAAAGAAAGTTTCAGTGAAGCAGCCCTGGGCGGGGGGAGGAAGGGCAGGAACCATCAGCTCTAAACCCATGATTTGTTATTTTATTCCACCAAAATATCATAAGACGTGCAAGTCATAAAAACCGACATACAAACAGCATACCTACTGTGAGAAGTTTGCCAAAGAACTCATCATTGTCCCTTTTAGGCTCTTGGCATAGTTGGTATCCATGAAAAGTGTGCAGCTAACATCACTGCCTTGTATTGAGAACTGAACAACTGTGTCCTGCCTAATCTCTGCATATCATTCCTGAATTGAAGCATCTCTGCTATTTCTAAGACTGGTCTCTGTTATATTTGCTAATCTCAGTAACTTATGGGGTATTTGTTTTTTTAAATATTTTGGGTATATGAGCTCCTGGGGAGGTAAGTTCTTTTGGACCTTCTGACTCATAAAAAATTGGAAGAGAAGAAAAACTGGATCATCAAGATACAAGAGGTCTGATTTATGTATTATAACTTGGGAGTAACACAGAGATAAATCTGGATCATGAGAGTCAGATGTAGCCTGGGTGTGACATAAAAGAAATAATTTTGCCCCACCCCATTTACAATAATGAAAGCAACTTCAGTATAACCTTTTAAAAAAATATGGAAAAGTCTGTATCTTAAGGAATAAGCAGTGAAAATCTGTGTATTGGAGAGATATGACAGACTAATGCAGACTGCATGCCTGGAGCTAGACATAGCCTTATTTGAATTTGCATGAAAAAGAGCACCAAAAGCAGGACTTTGAAGGAAGTAAAATGATCAGCTCTCCTGAATGACATTTGCAAACACTAGTTTCAATATTTATTCCTAATTTAAAGCACTGTGTAATAAAAAAGGAGCTCACTAATTTCTCAAGAAATTCTTGCCTTCAGTAGTTTTCTACACTCTCTGGTGCCCTAAGAAACATTTGTACTTTCTGCATTATTCTGCTCTTACTCCAGTATACAAAAATGATTGATATGATGCATGGACTGTACTGATGAGGATTCGCAAAACTGCTTTTTATTATGCTAGTATGTTCTGATTTTCAACAAAAAGAAAAAAAACCCCAGACTTCAGAAAAGAAAAAAAACCCAAAACTTACTTTCTCTGCCTTTCCTCCCAGACATCAGGAGCCAAACAACAGTATTACTGCAACACCACTTTGAAAATATTTGCACAGTACTAGTGGGAAGGCAGCTAAGCTGTGATACTTGTACATGCCTGAACATTTAGCCAAGGTAAAAAACAAATAAAGTTGGCAAGTTTCTTTTTAATTAATTCTGTTATCTATTCCAGCTAGAGCAAGCAAAAAATCAGAACAAATGTTCATGCTTTTGCAGAAATGGAAAAGAGCAAACCTATTATCCAAAGAAAGGAAATAGCTAGTGGGAAGACAATAATGTTTTCAATTAGCAAGCAAGTGAGGCCAACCTTCAAACTTCCTTTTCAGTGCACAGAAGTAGGTTCATTTAATGAAATAGAGAATTTTTATGGTGGTATACATATCATTCTTTGGTAGATGAATATGATAGGGTTCAAGATATCTTTATAGATTTTTCTTTAATCCAAATTGCACAGATAACTTTAAAAAAGCACCTTGTTCGGGGAAAGAGAACTGCTGAGATATTGGCTCAATGTGTAATTACTGCTAACACCTATTGGCTTAGGGATAGGAGGAAAAGAGGGTGGGAAATGTGATGCCAATGTCTGAAAATGCCTCTGAGGTAATTTGTGGAAGAGATGCTAGAAGAACTGATATGCATGGCAGAAAACTGACAGAAAGTATGCTTAAGAACACGTGGACAGTAACACAGGATAATGGGTGAGAATAGCTGGGATTTTGGAGGCCAGCTTCTTTGAATGATCATGCAGATACAGGAAATTTGACTGCTGCACTTCCATTTCAAAAATCTTCCGATGAAGTTGACCATCAAACTCAAACTATGCTATGAAGGAGGAACTACAAAAAAGATGTCAAGAAATAAAAATGGATTTTCATTGCTAACTAAAAGTGAAAAAAAGAAGGTTAAGAATAATTGATTATTTTCTTTTACAGTGGATGGATATTACCTGACAGTCTCATGGATATGTTTTCAGTACACTCACAAATGAATTGGAAAATAGAGGAATAAAAGGGGACAGTTTTCTGATAGTATTCAACTACAGAGGTTAATAAAAACAAATACTGACTGCATATTGCTTCAAGAGGACCTCATGCTGTTGAATGGTTGTAAAATAAGCAGAAAAATGTAAATCAATAATAAATACAGTCACTTGCTGGAGAAAAAAAAACCCACCAAACCAACAACAAAACCAGCTTCAGGTATTCACTACTTCCTACAAGATGCCTGAGATTCATTTTTTTCCAGTACAAGAATTACAGCCAAAATAATAATTCAGTAACAAATTTACAATAAGAAAAAGGTATTGTATCACCTACTCCATAATTGAACTTTGGAAATCATTACTACAAGACATTGAATATCAAAAGAACAAATGAATACAAATGCATACAAAAGGCACAACTGGAGTTGAAAAAGATTTTTAGGGGCTATTAATTACAAAAATGCAATATAGTGTCTGTCTTCAATGTGCCTGCAAGATAAATACCTCAAAGGAAGTTGAGATGGTTTACTAACTGCTTACAATGTCCTTACACTTCTTTCCTGAACATCCAACACTGCCCTCCGTCAAGGAAAGGACACAGGGCTATAAGGACTTTTGATTCAATCCAGCACAGCTGCTTTTTATGTTGTATGATGATTACAAGTACTGCTGGCACACAAGTAATTTAAAAAAGGGAGACAGAAACTATCTATATTTCCAAATGAAAACACTGACCCTAAAGTAGCTTACATTTAGCTATTGGGAAAGTAAATCAAAGACTTTTGAGAAAACCTTCTGATGCATTTTGATGGATTTTGATTGCAGGCTACAGCCATCAATTTCTATTCTTGGTTAGAAAAAGGATTTAACTAAAATTCCAGAGCTAAGCACTCAGGCTTGAAGAGAATTCAGTGTGGAATTCACCATGAATTGGGCATAGCCAGCTGCCAAGCTAAAAAATCCTAAGGGAGTACTTCTAAAATAAGCCATGAAGAAAAAGCTGTGGTAGTTGCTCTGATGCCTAGAATCCATCACATGCTACCTACAAATGAATTACTCTTTGGAAGTGCCTGTTTCTTTCCATTGACAATGAAGATGATCCAAGTGACTAGTCCAGATGTAGTTTTCATCAGTGGTCTAAAATCAGATTAGATTAACCCCACGGCCCTGGAGCCTCATTAACTGAAGTCCAACTTAACTTTTATCTGTACCTGCTTTGCAAACCAAACTGCTCCATGCAGTGCAATATTTGCATGAATCAAACATCTGATGTGTGTGGAACAAATTACTTTGAAGAAATGCACAGACAATTTTAATGACACAGTGTAAATTTTGAGGTTACTGAACCTGTGAGTCAGATAATACTGTAGCTACTTACATCAGTTTTAGGTCGTGCTCCAGTCAGCACTCCGTAAGGTAAACAATTTAGATCCTGGTAGTCTCCTCTTCTGTTTTTCCAGGATCCTTTTTCTTGATGATCTCCATAAAGGCCTGTCTCTACTTGAACAGGACACTGTAAGAGAATTTTTAAGACCCTATAAATAAAGACAAGTCAGAAATATTTTTAATGTGAACTCTAAGATAAAAACTCAGGAATTTTATCTTTTCCTCTGATTTTATCTTTTCCTCTGGATTTTTTTCCTCTGTTGTAAAGCAAACATTTGGTTTCAATCTTTTTTTTTCTTAAAAGCACCTGCTGCATCATTTTTACACTTTGCTAAGCTAGACATCCCGCCATTATGGAAAGTCACTTCCTTAACATTCAGTATACACAACTAGAGAACTAATCAAGAATAGTACACCTTCTCTTAACTTAAAGGAACTGAATCACTTTGTAGAAAGAGAAATGGTTTTATTCAAATTATTTTTAAACTATCTTTTAACTTTATTTCATGTTTATTTTTGTTTATCAGAGACTCAGAAAATTCCCATTTTCAAATTACACATTCTGAACTTTTCAAATAATTTTTTCCTTATTCCCTGAAACCTGGGGAGTTCTCATTTCATTGTTCCACTCTCACACCATTTTTTAAAAGATGGATGTCCTAACTCTGGGCCTACACTGAATGCAGCATCAGGAAGAAACCAACTGCACAACATTCCCTCATGTATCGTGGTTTGCCCAAGGAAAAGCTGGGTGAGTGAGCAAGAAGCAATACATGCTGCAATCCAGCAGAATTCATACTACAGACAATCAGGGAAAGAGGGTCATGGGTGCACTGCAGAGCAGTCCCAAGCTGCTGGGGACAATCATTCTAATCAGCCCATTTTCAGTCTCTTCCTCTCCACAAAGTGAAAAATGTCCTGCTGATCTTTAATAGCAACTTCCCAGTTCCCAGTTAGTATATTTTGTAGGGATGTAAAATGAGGAGGCTTTGAAGATGACAAAAAATTATTATGCAGCCCCCCAAAAGTTTGAAGACAATATAATGATGTAAAATAATTAAATGAATATGTAAGTTAAAGAAAGAGCTTTGTTCAATGAAAGTCATATCTCTAATATAAGATGGGGTAACTATAACAAAACCAAATTTCCCTGTCATTCATGAATAATAAAAGATTGAAACAAAAAAATAAAATGTGATTCTCATGCTCAAGATTTCCTGCTTTTTCTGTAGTGAAACTGAGTACAAGATATAAAGTGGCAATGAAGCAGATACATTAAAACACACTGCAGCAAGAGTGATTTATCTCAGATGTTTCATTTACGAAGTGCCTCCTTCTATACTGCTAAGAAGGATTTTTTTTTCCGTAGGAAAGGTACAGATTTTACAGGAGTGGAACTATTAAATGTGTTTTTCCAAAACTAGCAGTTTTGCTGTTAGTACATTCAGACAGTACACATTTTTGTGCTTAAATCATGTGTTCATTGCATTGGTGAGAGAGTGTTTCAGAAAAAAATTTTGTTAGAGAAAATTATTTTTAACATTTTCTCTGGATTACCTACTGAGGAATCCAGTCAGTGCTAAAACCTCATAATATTTGCCAAAAAAAAATGACCAGTAGCAATTTGTGGTTTACAGATGTAGGAACAAGTCATCCCTAAGCATTCATGCAAAAGCTATTGTTTTAGAAAACACCTTGAATTTTCTCACCAAAATCTCACCCAACAGGTCCCATAATATTTATTCACCTAGCACATATTTTGCCTTCTTCTGTTCAAAAAAAAAAAAAATCTGTTTAAAGGAGTATTATGAATAACAGATACCTTCACAACAGAAAAATCCAGAGTAAAAAAATATCAAAAGAATTACTTCCATAAACAGGTGAAAAATCTTTCAGTAGAAAACTGACTGGCTCAACCGAGTGATTAAATTATAAAATATATTTCTGAGGTACAGCATTTGCTATAAGAAATAACTCTGTAATCCGCTAAAAATCGTCCATACCCTCAAGAGAACAACTTTCAGAGCAGCAGCTCCAACAAACCATGTTCTCACTCATACAGTAGTCACTTGTTTTGGAGATATCAGGTCTCCAAACTCAGCCTTACACCTTAAGAAGTTCACCCAAAACCACTGTCAATCATAATTTCTTGTGTCAGCTTCCAGCTGAGGATAAAACCATATGAAGAACACAAAAGTGGTTTATTTTATAGAAGCCAAATTTACACAGTTACTTGTAAACATATGTTTGAGAGAGGTCTTCTTTCTAATCAAGTTTCATGGTAAGTGACAAGAATAAAACATTTGAAATGTGTGGAACAAATTACAAGCTACAGTTAGAAATATGGTGCAAATAGCATGAACTGATAGAATATAAACTACTCATACAACTTGTGTGAAAACCAGACTGTTATTTTTTCCACTGCAACTGTCATTTTGAAATCTGCAGTATCTCTTTCTTTACAGTACATTTATGGAGAGACTTATGAGGATCTATCTCTTCTTTGACTATAAAGTAAAACTAAGGTCACCCATTCTGAGGCAAATTATTCACTAATATTTAAATCAGAGCAGATGGTTCCCTTGCTCTACCAATTCTTTTGCAGGAGACAGCAAATGGTATCCCATCATCAGTTCCACAACAGATTTTCAGACTCTTTTCTTGCTCTGATCTTGCTGGTCTCATCAGAAAGACTTTGTACTAAGTGACCTGTGCAGCTTCTGTATTGAAATTGGCTCTTGGAGCCTTAAAGGTCATTTCCAGTTTATCATACCAGGGTACAATAAAATGTGTCTAACTCACATATTTGCCTGTCCACGGACAACTAAAATGAAGAGATCTCTTCTCCTCTTTAGAGTGGGAAGAGGTGGCTTGATAAAGAGGACTGCAACTCCTCAAAGACCATATTAAGCAAAACAGTAATTTTGGTGCTGGTGTTGGGAACATCCTAACACCCTAGCAGAGGCTTTTGGTGGGAGCATACATCCCAGGAAAAAAGCTGCGACGAGGCCTCAGGAAGAGAAGTGCAAGCATCTGGGGTGCTGGTGATGGCATTCTCTATGCAATCATTTCTGATGATGCTGTTCTTGTGTATCAAAGTTCATTTAAAAATGTCACCTATTTAGATTTTTCTGCTCTTTACATGCAATATGCCCTTCAGTGAGTGCATCAACAAAGGATTTGAAGTCGTATCCTATGATCTTCAAGCCAACATGAAAAAAGAATGATGCCTAACCAAACCACAGCTATTACCTTAACAGAATAGGCACAGCCTTAAAATAATGGGTGTTTGGATCACTGATTACCAGACTGTCTCACAATGGGAAGTGTTTAAACTCTGATGGCTGGAATTTCACTTTCAGACAGAAAAGCAGACTACACTGCCACTGTATTTTGACAAAAGACATTGAGCATTGTCCTGCAAGAAGACAGAACACTGTCCCTTAATAGGCAAATTAATTACAAAATTAATTTAGCTGGACAGAGCTGATTCTAACCAGCTGACATGTACAGTAAGAAAGAAATGAAATGGCCACTCTGTTACTAACACTCTCTCTGAAGAACTTAGAAACACACAGTGCAAGAGTCTGAACATCCCACCTAGAGAGACACGAACATTTACATTGTGACGATCCGCAAAGACGCTTACTTCAAGAATTTACTTTTACAAAATGAAGCAGCAGTGACAGCAAAAACATTCACAAAAGATCACCTTCCATGAACTTCATGCCAACATTCAGAGCTGAAAATCCTCACAATTCTATCTTAAGAACTGAGTTTAATCATAGCCTGAAGCAGAGAACAAACACTTCTATTTCTCATGCTGGTCATTCTCCATTAATTGCTTATATAAAAAAAACTTGCTTATTCAAAAATTAATAAAATAATATCATTGTTCCTTCAATCCTATATGCCCTCCAAATAAAAGCTTGAGAAACTGAAACGTTTCACTGTCATCAACTGATGACACCTGTCATCACAAAATATTCCTAACTAGAGGATTGCAGCTGTAAATCAACTATAAGAAAAGAAAAAGAAAAAGGAAAAAGAAAAAGAAAAAGAAAAAGAAAAAGAAAAAGAAAAAGAAAAAGAAAAAGAAAAAGAAAAAGAAAAAGAAAAAGAAAAAGAAAAAGAAAAAGAAAAAGAAAAAGAAAAAGAAAAAAAAAGAAAAAGAAAAAGAAAAAGAAAGAAAGAAAGAAGGAAGGAAGGAAAGAAAGAAAGAAAGAAAGAAAGAAAGAAAGAAAGAAAGAAAGAAAGAAAGAAAGAAAGAAAGAAAGAAAGAAAAGGGAAGAAAGAAAAGGAAAGAAAAGGAAAGAAAAGGAAAGAAAGAAAGAAAGAAAGAAAAGGAAAGAAAGAAAGAAAAGGAAAGAAAGAAAGAAAAGGAAAGAAAGAAAAGGAAAGAAAGAAAAGGAAAGAAAGAAAGAAAAGGAAAGAAAGAAAGAAAGAAAAGGAAAGAAAGAAAGAAAGAAAGAAAAGGAAAGAAAGAAAGAAAGAAAGAAAGAAAAGGAAAGAAAGAAAGAAAGAAAAGGAAAGAAAGAAAGAAAAGGAAAGAAAGAAAGAAAAGGAAAGAAAGAAAGAAAGAAAGAAAGAAAGAAAGAAAGAAAGAAAGAAAGAAAGAAAGAAAGAAAGAAAGAAAGAAAGAAAGAAAGAAAGAAAGAAAGAAAGAAAGAAAGAAAGAATCTAGTTGTCCTGGGGTGACACGACACTAGTTCAACCGTTAATGAACATAGTGTCTCTTGCTGTTACCTTAAAATAAATATATCAAGTATTAATAGGCTAGCACTTAAATTAACAATCTGAAGAACACGCAAGCAAATATCCCTAAAAAAAAAAAAAAAAAAAAAAAGGTATAATGATTTTAAGCTATCCTGACAGAAAATTTACAAGTTTCACCCTATCACAGTTCTGGTTATTTGACAATTTGTTATCTGATGTTAGAAATTTCATTTTATGGAATGAAAACTTTTAACTTCACCCTAGAACCTGAGCACCTTGGCCTATTCAGAAACACAACTGGATCTAAAAACTATGGCTTGAGGAATGCTGTAGCTAAATGTTAGAGAAGGTATCACATGACATATACACATTCTTACCAGTTGCTTGTGCCTTTTAGAAGAAGGAGTACTGGAGGGAGAAGAGCCAGCACTCAGAGCTTCTTCAATATCTAAGTTCAACTGTTCCAGTTTCTTCATAAGCCATGACATAGAGTCTGGCCATTCAGATTCTTTTTCTGGTTGGGTCTAGAAGAAATCAAACATACGTGAAGTCTAAAATTATTCAAGCTGTTTGTAACTTCAAGATGCTTATTTTCTCTTCCAGCCCCCAAGGAAAAAGCTGATCAGTTCTTTCTTTGTCCTTGAGCAACATTTTTCCATTGAGAAAGCTTCAATTATCACTCCAATCCTGATGACACATATTCATAGCTGTTGTACATATTGAAATGACTTTTGTATATCTGAATGGCTTTCTAACACTTCATCTTGGGTGACCCACTGCTATTTCAAGCTAAGCAGAATGAAGACTAAAACTAAAGCCACTTCTATTTCACCATCTCTCCACTGATTGCTTGTTGCCTACAGGAACCAGCATATTGAAGGCCATCATGTGCACTGTATTATATTCCTTACTATAATTCTAGACTTGTAAAATCCTCTGCCTATATGCCGGAAATACTTTATTGGTCACTTTGTCACTAGGATGCATTCTTCCTTTTTATCTGAAGAGCTTTACTGTATAACAAAAATTTTAATCCATTTTAATGTAATTGACAAAGATGCTTTTCTTATTCCTTAATTTCCTCAAAATCCTTTCCAGTACTCTCCTAAAGCACTTCTCCATGGTGGTCCTTATGTATGCTGATGCATTATGCCTTGTTTTCCCTATTCACATCACTTCTGGTGATCCCCTACAAAAAACCAGTCACACTGACCTCCCTGTCAACACAGGCAGCTACTGCTCCCCAGAAGACTCTGTCCTGAAGCTATTTTCATCTTCCTTCCTTTCACAAACAGTACTTATCTTTGCACAGAAGATAATTCCATAGTGAGCATCATCAGACAGTAACAATGCATTTTCATCCTGCCCTAATCCTAAGAGCATCATACCAACACTCCTCAAAACCTAGGGGAGATAGATGAGTACTGTTATTACTCTTACCTGATAAATCTTTATGGTACTTTGTTTCCTTAGAGTGTTTCACAAGTGGAACAGAAAGATAACTAATTGGCTCACTATTGTAGGAAAAAAACCCTTTACAAATAGAATCCAGGAGATTCACTCCTCTATTACACTGACATATATTATTACTAATGGAATTACTCATTTTCTCCTCAGTAACTAAGGTCCCAAATCATCAGACACTGAGTCCCATATTATCAACAAACACATGTTACCTTCAGAGGTGCTAATATGATCTTTGTAGAGATTGTTTCAAAGCACAGAAAAATAAATATCCCAAGTTTTACTTTTCCAAATCTTTTTTTGGAATTTCACAATTTTTTACAACCTCTGAGTATTTTGCCTGAAATGTTGTTATAACTGCTACGCTGTACTTCAACTCTACAGCTATTAAAATTATTTAAAGAGATACTTTGATTGCTTCCCATTGTCTTTCCAACTATTTCCAAGTAAACTACAGGACGCTCCACAGAAAATGAGCATCAAAAGACACTTCACATATTGAATCCATTCTGAGTGAGATGACCTCATATAGGAAATGTGAATATTGATATATGTCCACAACACTCATTTGTAAACAAAACAAACGTTTTCCTGTGGTTTTGCTTTCTCACATACTGGTCTTTCCAATAGTAAAGAACACTCAAAAAAAGACTCAGCAAGGACAAAACATGGAAACCCACCCAAATTCCACAAACAGTAAGGTATAACTTCTGCGGAAATCTAAAATGAACCTTCTATTTCTCAAAACAGTTAAAATGCAATTTATGAAAAAGGGCCTGTAAGAATGTTTTCTTACTCAACAATAGTAAACAATTCTGAAGCAACAATCACACAGGGAAATGAGTAAAGCATGTCTGATTTCTGTGAGCTATGCATAAATCGTTCCTGCCAGGTGACAAGCACTGAAGGTTACATTAGAAGCTTGGATTTCTGAGTTTAGTAAGATGCAGGAGTAACTTCCCCATGTTGAAAAAGACCACCTTCTGTTCCATGACAGAAAAGAGTATTTTGAGGAGTGTTGGAGAGATGTCTCTAATTTAGTATTTTCCATAGAAAATACAAAGATAAAAATTCATGAAGACTTAAAAAAAATTCTAAGACACTCCAAATGTATGCAACAGCACACATGATATTGCATTACAATAAAAAGTACAGCTCCAAGCACAGGGAAGCACATTTTGCCTCTATCTCAACAAATATTTACCTACTGGAACAGTACCTCCAATATTCACTAATGTTCTTTCAAACAACTGTATGAGCCAAATCCCCTTATTTTTATACATTTCTTGTTTTAATGCTACAGAATTCAAACCACAGTCCTTTCTGAAAAATACAAGTCCTAAGGAGTTTCACTGAACTATAAATCTCCTAGCATTCTCCATTCTTTTTTTTTTTTTTTTTTTTTTTTTTAGTTCAGTAAGACTCTATATTGTGTCTATTAAGGGGATGAGGAAAAAGATGGGGTTTCATTATCCTTGAAGATAAAGCCAAAAGGGCCTAGCTAACAAATGCCATTCATTAATTGGAAATTTGGCACAAAAGCACCATTTGGAACAAATGCTGATTGGCTACGTATTTCAAAGGTTGCCTGAAATTCCTGCTAAACAGAAAAAACATGATGCTACTTACATTCAAAAATATACAGCCTGCACAGTAGGACTTCTAACTGGTGAATAAATTTTGCCTAATCCATTCATGAGGAACACAGCTTCACAGTGTTCAGCCCCAGTAACTAGGTTGGACACTATCAAAGTGCTCCAAAGATCTGAGTACCAGTGTTTCCTGCCCATAGCAACTGCACAGGCAGTAGGGTCAGGGCGCCTTTGGAAGCTTTTGTGTCTTGCCCTTCAGAAGGAAAAAAAACTCACTTTAAATTATCTAGAGAATCGTGGCCTGCTTTATTCATTGTTTTTCTTCCCCTAAAAGGTTACAGGGAGAACACTCCTTTCCATATATTCTCAAGGTCTTTCTTTGTTGGAGCCATAGCCATTCCGCAATGCATAGGAACGCTGTTACCTTTTGAAGACCCTTGAAAGCATAGAGACCGAAGTGCTTTACAGAAACACTTTTTATATGCTACCTTTGAACACAGAATCATTTAGTTTGGAAAAGACCTCTAGGATCATCAAATCCAACTGTTAACCCAGCACTGCCAAGTCTACCACTAAACCATGTCCCTCAGTGCAGCAGCTACACATCTTTTAAACACCTCCAGGAGTGGCGACTCCACCACTTCCCTGGACAGCCCATTCCAATGCTTGACAACCCTTTTAGTGAAAAAAAAAAAAATTCCTAATATCCAGTCTAAACCTCCCATGGTGCAAATTTGAGACCATTTCCTCATGTCCTATCCTAGACAGATGAGCAGATAGATATAGAAAGTGAGACTAGAGAATCTCTTGAAAAACAAGTGTTCCAAGGTGGAGCAACACTGTCTATGAAGACCATGGCATACCCTAGGCCAAGAACAACTTATTTGCCTTGAAAGTGAACTCCTTTGCTATATAGATTTCTCAAGTCCCACATACTCATGCTAGATTAAAAAAAATTGTATCATAAAACAAGAATCATTCTCCATGGAAAACAGAAAATTAAGTGGTATGAGCTTCCAAAATCAATAACAGATGAAGCTTTTATGCTTAAGATAGCTATTGCATAGAAGAATTATCCAAACAAATAAGATTTACTAAGACATATTTAGCAATCACCCAAACATAAAACTCGGTTCTATGTAGCAACTCCTACAGCAACTGCAGTCTATTTTAGAACAGCTTAATGACTTTGTTACATGTACACATTCATATGTATCCTGACTCTGTATTCATTTGCATAGCTGAAATTTCATCACTACCAATAACAAATTAGAGGTAAAACAAGGTGCAAGATTGTGCCCAATCATCTAAAGACTTACTTGCTCTTTTCTAACACTGAAAAGAAAATACATTCCAGACATTCAAAGGTTAGTGCCTTTTGGACCAAAGGCTTCTGCACATTGTTTTTCAACTTTCAAGTATTCTTCACTAATCTTATTCGGCAAAAACATCTGTGATAAAAGGCATATTTGTTTCAATGTTTGGTCACGAGGCTTATTGCAAGAGGCATAATAGCTGCCAGCAAATCTAAATTTAAACTGAAAGAATGTGGCAGAAATGAACAAGTCCATATAGAACACTCAGGGGTCAGGGTTAACCCTGCTGCCAGACCTCATTCTATACTGGAAGCAGAAAGGCTTTCCAAGTGAAGGGTTGTGAGAAAATTACACAACTCTAAATTTATCTGATAATTTGTGGCTTTCACTTCAGAACTTCAATAGGTCCAATTGTTCTGGTAATTAATGTATTGTACAACTTTGGGTAGTAAATCAGTAACCACCGAGTAAAAAATACCAGTGCTATTTAACCCTCCTCCCTAATAAATCTGCTCAGATAAAATTTCTCTCTGATGTACAGTCTAGATCTGTAAATAATGATTTTGTGGAACAGTTTCAGGGACCAAATATCATATTCTACTCTTGCTGCACGGAAGGGGCTCCTCTGTTCTTAAAAAATCTCTGTGTAAAAGAACGTCTCTCAGCCGCTGATGCCTTTGCCTACAGGGAATGGGGGAGGAAGCCAGATTGATTCCCGATGCAAACTCCTGAAAAAAACCCTTATTTAGAATACAAAGAACTCTTCATTCAAAAAATAGATTTATATGTGCCTTCTATATTGAAGATAATATACTTCAAAGGGAATTTTCCTTAATATGCCACTACAGTGTTGCTTAAGTATTTACAGAGCTGTTGGATGGACAACTAACTTCATCCTGGAAGGCAGGCGGCACCTTCATCCTTGAAAGCAGGTGAGTAAACTCAGCAGTTAGCAACCTTTTCACTTCTAAGAACTGTATTGCTATGGAAATTATCAAGGGAAGTCTCTTCCATCTCACAAGTCAGCAGGCAAGGCCATGCACACAGTTTTCTGGGAAAATGAAAGCTCTGATCCCCAAAACACTCACCTAAGATGGGCTGTAAGACCTTAGCAGTTTTGCAGAAAAAAAGCTACAGAAATACTAACATGAAGATATGTGTGAATCTGTTTTAAAGGAAACACCATTTCCAAGACAAATAATTTTCCCCTAAACTTATTACACTTCTAGAATATGTCTGTGTACGGAGCTTTGATTTTCATTCCTGTCCAGTTACTTTGTTTTTGCTGTTTTCCTTCCTGAAGGCTGCTGCCTCAAGCTACTGATTTCTTCAGACAAGTTTTCAGAAGTGACACAAGCCATACCACTATGAATGATGAAACCTTCTGTGTTTTTTGATGCTCTAGAACAAAGTAAACTGAATTTTAAACACATTCAAGTTTGTTTCTGGCTCTTCTGCATTTTCCCTTAAAGTGGCCCCACACACCTGCCTTAATTTTCTTTCACTAAGCTCAACTGTGCATCTCTATGATTTTATGTGTCTCTATTTAAACACACCCCTATGTTTTTGAATAATGAATACAGTAAAATATAAAAAAATACTGTGGAAATACTAACTTCAAGATCTAGTACAATAAGGATATATGCTTGGATTTTTTTAATGATTAATAGGTGCACAACATGGGAGAAAAGGGAATGCAAAGAAGTCATAAGAAAATAATGTAACATAACCCTGACTTCATTACATGTATTTGACTACCTGACTTTTCAAAGTCAAAGTAGCTCAGAAATGGACTAAATTCTTTTTAAAAACTGCTTTTAATCTTTCAGACAATAAATTTGCAGATTTGACATTTAATTTGTATTCAACACATTGATCTTGCACAGTGATAATGTCCATAGTAGGAAAGAAAACAAAATTCTGAATTCCTGTCTCTCTTCTAAGAGTTCTTGCATCAGTTTTTAAGGAGTATTGATCTAAGCTAGGCAGGACAGGAGAGAACCCCTTGTACCAATGGAGTCTTGCAAATACTAAGTTTATGGAAAATTTCCCAGAGAAAGAAACCCAAACTAATTCTTAGGACTGAAGGGCACAAACTATATCAACATGGTGTTTCATCCAAGACAAAGGCAAAATTGGAAAGGGAGAAGAAATGAATTTAGTTGAAAACAAGATTTGGGGCAAAATGTTTTGGAAAACAGTTCCACACCACTGCAGAAGTTTTAAAGTGCAGTAACCCAGACAGTCTAATACGAAAATTCTGCTGCAGCTTCATTTTGTTTCTAGCAAAAGGAACTAGTTTTGTATTGAATTTCTCATTTAAAAAAAATCAAAAAAACAAACTAAAAAACTGTAACAACGTTAAATGGCACCTAGTTGGTTTTAACATTTTGCTCCAATGAATAAATTTTCCAGACTCTCAAAGCCTACAGCATCTCCACCTTCTATCAAATTATGATGTCAAGCATCACCAAATTTCACGAACAGGCTGTTAGTCAAGCCTGTACTGATGACACATGCTACAGAACTGGCACCCAAATGGCCAGACAGGCTGTCTTAATTGACATCTGCTCCTATTTCAGCACATAAATTATCCTCTTGGGTTATCCCATCTTCAGCTGCTTCTCAACAGATGCCAGCTCATCATTTATCTATTCTACCATTTCCTCCACCTTGTGAGGTGGAGGAAGTGAACTGCACTTCTACTACCCCAAAGACCTGTTCCAAGCAGTAGTCAAATTCCTAACACTGTCCATATTCATTTGGTTTAGCACCATCTGCAACAGCAGTTGTATCTGCACATCACAATTAGTGACAATGAATGACAAAGTACTTTACCCACATAGGTATTGAGACAAAATTAATTTCTTCATGAAAAAATACTAATTGCGAAATTCTCTCTTACTATGACTCCCTTGGAGAATATAGTCAGCTTGTGTCTGTTCACAGCAGGTATCTCCCTGCAGTGCTTCCTGACTTATAAATTCCAGGTTTCAGACTGGGTTCCATGAGACTGAGGGATCTCATGCCACTAAATCCAGACAAAGTTACAGACCAGAATAAGTAACTTACAGATCCTTCTCCTGAGAGTGGTTAGTTGCACCTTTTGAGATTGGGTAGGACTTAAACAGTTTTTCTAAAACAGAGTTCTCTTTTTAAAAAACATTGTAGTTAGAGCTATCCAGGATGTGTAAAAGCTGGGCTCAGCTTTACCTTTGGCCTGATACATTTCATATGCTTTAAGGGGAAAGGATGCACTTCTGAGTGACAGAGAAGAAACAGAAAATACTGACACTCTAGAAAATGAGGGAAATACCTGTAAAACATCCCAGAGGAATTAGAGAGGGCTCCTTCCAAAAGGTGGGGCAGCCCACAGCCCAGCTGAAATGTCTCTATGCCTATGCACACGGCACGGTAAACAAGCAAGGGGAGTTGGAAACCATGGTACAATTAGAAAACTAGAAATTAGAAAACACATCAGGAAAAGAACCTGGGACAGAACTGTAGTCAAAGACTATGAGCTTTTTAAAGGAGACATGTAGGGGCACGGGTTTTGTCCTCTGTGTTAGGGAAGGGATAGATTGTGAAGAGCTGCCTCTGAAAAACAGCCACAAAAAGGTTAACAGCCTGTGGCTAAAAAATTCAAAGACAGGACCAACAAAAGGCACCTGCAGGTGGGGATCTGATCGGGGGAGACCAAGGTCAAGGCCTCCTGCTTCAGATACAGAAAATATCACACTCCAAGACCTCATCCTAGCAGAGGACCTCCACCACACAGGCATCTGCCGGGAAAGCAACACAGCTAGCTGTAAGAAATCCAAGGGCTATATCAAGGACAACTTCCTGGTGCAGGCATTGGACAAACCAACCAGATGAAGAGCACTACTGGACCTGGTGCTCAGCACAGCTGATGAGCTCATTAAAGGGGTTACAACTGGAGGCAGTCCAGGCTGCTGTGACCTGGTTGTGAGTCAACAAAATCAATGAGGTTGGAAAAGACTCCGAGTGCATCCAGTCCAACCTATGACCAAACACCACTATGTCAATATCAGACCATGGCACTGAGTTCCACATCCAGGCTTTTGTTGAACCTTTCCCGTTTATGATCTGGAGGAACATGGGCCTGGTGAGGAGCAAAGCCAGGGCCATTAACTTGGAAAAAAGGACACCAGTATTTAAAAATAATATGAACTAGGAAAGAGTAATACCAGATAGAAGGGATAGCAATAGGGTGTTTTAACTGAAAATGATTTTGTGACACATGAAACATTCAGGAGATCACATCCATAAACCTTCTGAAAGGTAAAACAGTTTTGGGAAGGTTTTTCACTTTGGAAAAACGTCTTCAAAAGTGCTAGGGGAAAGCGTAGCTGGGCTTATCTACAGCATAAAGCACTGGGGCCTCCAAAGAGGAAGCACTCGTGCCTTACTTTTGCTGCTGGCCCCAGAATGAAGGGAGCTGTGTGGTGTGTCCCAGTGGGGATCAGGGGCAGCACTATTCCCTGGGATCAACAGGAGACAAAGTGGGTGCCTTCCTCTCCTGCCCTGTCAGCTCCAGCTGTGAAACTGCACATAAAGGTGACTTATTCCACAGTTAACTGAGGTTTTGTTTGGTATTTATTGGTAAAGCAATAATCTTGTTTAATACAGCAGTTGAATTAAGCAAGGCTTTGTCTGCTGCCTGTGCACACTGGCAGCCACGGTGATCAGTCACAATGGTCAGAACTCACTCGGACACAAGTTGGTGCTCGGTGTGTGGGCACTCCAAGGCACTGAGAGCTGGGAATCAATCCCTGCGCTGGCATCAGGGCTGCCCTGGCAATCCAACACAAAAGCTGAGTCATTGATTCTAAAAATACCAGCGTCAGTGTTTCCTTGAGGAACTCCAGAGTAGATTCTAGAGATTAAGATGGTAAAAGATAAGAGAGAGACCTCAATATCTAGCAAATTTCTAATTGTAGAGAAAGAGGCACCAAATGCCACCATACTTTTATTTAAAAAAACTGATGTAAGTAACTATAACCTTAACACTTTCTTATCTTAAAATACCAACATTCTTGTTTTCAGTTACTGGAATTTTAAAAATTCATATCTGCAGTGAAGGAATTTCCAAGAAAACCAGTACTAGAGATTATCTCCAACTACTTTGGAACTCCAACTGTTTTCAAAGGAAGCTGCTTCCTTGGTACCTATATTACACACAAAAACATAACTCATAAAAGCACTATTGATAACACAAAACCAATAAAATCATAATACTACTATCATCATATTTATGACAAGCTACCACACAAAACCCTTAAACCCACTAAGGATTAAAAGGATGCTCTAAAATTCACAAGCATTCATGGAGTTCTGTCAAATCTGACATTGCACCCTGCCCAAGTTTTTACAATGCACTAATCAGAAAATACATTAATACTAGCAAGGCATTTGTATACAGAAATCTGACATTAATAGAACAATAAAGAGCAAAAGGCACCTCCAGGAATTCAAGGGTACTTAAGGACAAAGATGAGAAAGCTCAGCAGAAGGGATGCTATTTTTATGGCTAAGGATAGGTGGTGATGGGACAATGGATGGAACATAAATTTATGGGAGAACAAGAGAATAGACGATAATTGAAATAATGTAAACCTTCTAAATTATATCCTGAACCAATTTTCATCATGCTAACAATGAAGAGAGGGCATTAATCCCAGACCCAGAAAAGTAATTAGGCATGATTCCCAGATCTCCACTGGAAGTTTGTAACCCAAGCATCCAGCTTTAACCACTGGGCTTCAGTATTAATCAAAAACAATTCAGATGCCATCTATGTACTTGTTGTAAGTATTTAATGATGTTAAAATGCATTTTAAAAATTCACAACCATTCCTGAAACTGCTGAAAATTTTAGAGCAACAAAAGCAAGAAAATCTTCATAGCTCATATTGCTAACATTATTTCAAAAATTTGCACAAAGCAAAAACCACATTACTCAAGAAATGCTACTACAGTTGCTAAAACATCACAGAATTATCTCACATTAAACTAATGATAATTTAATCTGTTAAATAATAACAACAACAAAAAAGACAAGTTATAGCTCATGTATAAGCTGTACAAGAAATTATTTCATGTTTCCCATGTTACTGTGAGGGTGGTGAGACACTGGAACAAGTTGCCCAAAGAGGTTGTGGATGCTCCTTCCCTGGCAGTGTTCAAGGCCAGATCAGATGGAGCTTGGAGAAATCTGGTCTAGTGTAAGATGCCCCTGCCCACAGCAGCAGTGTTGGAATGAAATGATCTTTAAGGTCCCTTCCAATCCAAACCATCACATGACCTTATTATACCCATGTAGTTCCACAAAAATTCTCGTAGTTGTCCCAAAACAGCATGCACATGCTAGTCTGACCAACACCTTGGTATCTCTGCACAAAATGAGAGCTGACATATGCTTTATTTTATGACATGCACGCTCAGAATGTCACATAAAATTTGCAAAGAAAACAAATTTTGCAAGAGCAGGTCTTGCAGCAGCAGGGAACCTCCCTGGGATTGGGACAAGAGGCAGCAGCACCATCCCACGTAAGGCTGCACAAAGGCTCCTTCCTCCAAAAATCATACAGAGGAGGAAGAACAAAGAAAGGGTTTCTCCAGTCAAAAATGAACTTGTGAGCATTATGACCTGCAGGCCACCAGATTTTCTCAGATCCCTCCAAATAATGTGAAAAGCATATTTTACAAAATAGAAAAACAAATCCAAAACCAACTAACCAGACAAACAAAAACAAAACCAAAAATAAACCCAAGACAAAAGTGTTGCTTTTCCAGATCCTTCTCTTGGTGGAAGCATTCTTTCACAAAAAATTAAACCAAAACCGAAGACCAACAAGAAAGCCCCCCTAAAACAGCCCCACAAATCGTTTCCACACGCTCGTGCTCAAGGTCACAGCACACCGGGTCCAGGGGCAGGCCGGGGGCCAGCGGGGCCGAGGGGGGCGCGGCACGAGGGCTCGGGGCGCGTTTGGGGCACACTCGCCCCTCCCGCCACGGCCACGGCCGCGGCCGCGGAGGCGGGCGGCGCGGGCGGCCCTGCGGCGGAGCGGGGCCCGGCGGGCGGAGGGGAAGGAGGGGGAGGCGCGGCGGGGGCGCCGAGGGGCGGCCGCGCCTTCCCGCCCTTCCCGCCAACAATGGCGGCGCCCGCGCGCGCCCAACGGTCCCCGGCCCGGCCCCGCCCTCTCCAGGGGCTCTCGCGGGGGGGATGGGAGGGGCGGGGCTCGCGCCCGGGCCAGCGCCCCGAGGTGCGCGCGCAGCGCCTCTCCGCTTTCCCTTTCCGCTCGCGCCGCTGTGACGTCAAGGGTAGGGGCGGGGCCAGAGCGCGAGGGCGGGGGCGGTGGCCGCCAGCGGCTCGCGGGGCGGCAGCGCCACCTGGCGGTCGGCGCCGCGCCGGCCGGGGGCGCGCCCTAGCGGGCAGGGAGGGAAGCGCGGCCCCGCCGGGCAGGGGCGGCGGGAACTGCCGGGGCCGCGCACCGGGACCCGTCCGTGCCTCGCTCGGCGGCCCCGCACCGGGAGGCGTCGCCCGCACGGGTTCTGTGAGGAGAAAAGCCGCTGCCAGCGGGGAGCGGCTCCTGCAGGGGGCGAGGCTGAGCCCCGGAGCCGCCGCCCGCGTGCCTGTGGGAGCGCTCGGCCCGTTCCTGTTGCCTTCAGGGGCACAGCGGCTGCGGGGGAGGGGCGAGGGGCCGCCAGGTTGCCCGGGGCCGGAGGGACCGCCGAGCTGGCTCTGCCTCGAGATCCTCCCTCATGGTGTGGACACTGTCCCAGCCGGGTGTGGCTTTGCCCCTCCAAGAAGTGACTTTTCCATAGCGCCCTGCCTCAGGTTTTGCGTATGTCAGAGCACTTCAGCTGGAAAGACCTGCCTCATGCCTTGGCTGGGCGGGCGGAGGCTGCTGCTGATGCCTTGGCTGCACAGCTAAGCAGAGATACACAAGGCTAAAAAGTAATCGGAAGCAGATATTTCATTTCTGGGCTCCTCAGTGCAAGAGAGACACAGAGCTCCTGTAGCGGATCCAGCAGAGGGTTGCAAGGGACTGGAGCGTCTCTCTTCAGTGGAAAATTGCAAAGTGTATCAAGGGAGTGGAACACCTCTCTTGCAAGGAAAGGCTGAGGGAACTGGCCATGTTCAGCCTCGGGAAGAGATAGCTGAGAGGGACTTCATCAATGTCTATGAGTTTCTCAAGAGAGGGTCAGAGGATGGACCGGGCTGTGCTCCATGGTGCCAAGCAAAAAGACAAGAGGGAAGGGGCAGAAACTGATCCACAGGAAGTTCCACCTGAATATGAGTGACTTCTTTTCTGTGTGGGCTGCCAAGCACTGGAACAGATTGCCCAGAGGGGTAATCTGGTAGAATGTCCCTCAGCAGAGATATTTTCAGAAATATTCTTGCAATTGCATTCACTGGTGAGAAGTTCCTGCTTTTATGTTCACGGCTACAGTTGCTACCATAAGAGCATTGCACTTAAATTTTTTTTCTTTTTTTCCCCTTGGTATTTTAAGAGAACAAAGTCATACTGTTCTGGCTTTGTGTTGCTGAGCTGATGTGACATTTCTCCCACAATTTTTGAACATTTCAGATACCTTTGAGCCAGTTTGGAAGATGGGAAGAAATACCAAGGACAACCAAGTTGAATTAAAATTTTGACTGTACAAGAGACAAAAGTGATGGCCCACTGCAAAACTAAGGATGAGATAACAGACAGTATAATTTTTTAATAGCTGCTGATGAATTTATTTATGTGTGCTAATTTGCCAGGCAGTGGGAAGTTGCCACTAGGTAAAGCACATATTGATTGTCCCTTGCCAGATTCATGCAGGGGGGTGCTGCAGACATTTTGGGGAAAAGAAGTAGAGAAGACATTGGCAGTGTTGGGAAAATAGTGGGAAGTAGAAACTGGAAATAATACAAGAAGAGGAAAGGACTGGAGTATGATGGAAACCAATGAGAGGTGTGGAATAGTTTGGGAAACAGGAGGTCCTGGAAGGGGTGAGGCAGGAGACATTAATTCTGCAGAATGTCAGGGTGGTAATATTAAATCTGAAAAGCATTTTGTAACAATTAATTACTTTTTTGAGATAAACATCATAGGGTGATTAGGTGAATTCTGTAGAAACAGTAGGACAATAAGTTTTCGCTTCCTATCCTGAGACGCTTGTTTTTATAAATGACTTTTTTTTCCTTCATGAAGAGCAATTCATCCCTGATCAAGAAACAGAAGAAAAGTACATTACAAGGGTTGTTCAGAGCTTGTTTGCTGATTTTATAGGATTTGTATCATTCATCTCACATGCTCTATTACTTTTTCATAAGCAGCAAAGGGGTTTCTCAACAGCTTCTGTTTAAGTGTCACCCTTGCCAGGTTGCTCCTTGCAGAGCACTTGGGGAGCGCAGTGAACTTCATTACATGCCTGCCTCTTGTGGCCAAGGATCAAGACAGGGATTTAGTCCCTTTCTGGATGTTAGGCAGGAGAAGAATAGTGGATTAAAAACAGTCACATAAAAGAAAATTATTTTTTGTGGCAAAATTGCAGCAGATGAGTGCATTTTTCGAAAATCTTTTCTGGAAAAAAACCCGTCATTGGGAATGAGGAAGGAAACAAAATACCTCTGTATTTAACTACAGTGTAACACAAATGATACATTATATATTTTTTTAAGTTCTGAGTTGGCCAAAGTTAAAGGGAGGTGGGAGTATTGAAATCAGAAATGCCATTATGCTTGGTGACTAGATAAAACTACCTCTAGGTGTGATTTATAGTAGATGTACATTGCTCAGTTTTAATGTTTTGTCTCCCCTTGTTTTGAACAGGCTGTAGCATTTCAATTATAAGAAGCTTGTCAAAGTGACATAAGGACACTGATCAGAGCAACAAATAAATCTCCTTGTATAAATTTTTGGACGTGAGAACGATGAGTAAAGAGGCACATTTTTCTTTTCATTGTCTTAAGTTTCTTAAATGCCTGCACTTAATCAGATGGGATCTCCCTCTGGAGCTCTTCAAAGACATCAGTGTCTTTTCCTCAACTGTGTAAGAAATTTATGTGCTTCATTTGACAGCCTGCTTTCTCTATAGCGTGGAAACTGGATACATTCCCTAACACCCAGATCCAGATAATATTCTGCTGATGTCTTAATTCTGTGTTAATGCAAGATGCACTGCGCTCCATCCCCACTTTCACTCCTTCTGGTCTTCCTCCTACATTCCCAGTTTCTCTGGAAGAAAATTAGAAGAGCTGCAGGCCTACTCCAGCAGCCCCATGGATGATCAGGAACCATAGATTTTTAAATATCTGAGTGTCAGAGAATTAATCACCTAAACTACAGAGATCAGATTTCACTTCTCCCTGCCTAGTAAAACTGGCAAAACTTTTAATCTGAAGAAGCCATTGGCTGCACTTGGGCCATGTCTTGCAAGTCACCTCTCTGTGTCTCTGTTTGGGGATTTTTTGCCATCTTTTGTTTGGTAAACTGAAGTATCTATTTCTGCTACCTGCATATGCTAAAAGCTACAGCATCAGGTGTGTTACTATAATAATCTGCTGTGGTTTATGCTTTTTCTTTTTTCTCTAAATGACAAGAATAGCCATGAAAAATAAAGAAATGAAGAAGCTGAAGGAGAACTTAAATGTTAAATTAAGATAATCAGACAATGCACAAGAACAGTCATCCCTTACTAATGTAGTGTGTAGTTTTATATTTTTAATTATTTATGCTAGTTATGTACCTAAAGTGTTCAGAATTTGAACTACATTTCTTCTTTCAGAAGAAATAAATAAATACCATGTGAGTGATCAAAACAACTTCCAGAACTTTTAACTATTCATGGTATTTGTACTTATTAATGATATCTGTAAACAGATGAAGCCCTGTCTGGCTAGAATTAAAAAATAAAAAAGTAAATGTTATAAAGTAAATGTTGTATTATTAATACTACATAATACTGACTGCATATGGTGAGTGCATATATATATAACACTGACTGCATAATATTTTGCTGCCCCTGGACATCTTACTTTATGAAGACTCTTTTGTGACTTTTTTAGTCACAAACAGAAACAATGTAGTGACTGTATATTTTAGCATGTCCTTTTTAACTTGGGAAGAAAATAGCTCACTTAAAAAACCTAAACCACTTTCTGTTAAACAAATCAGTTTGATCTCAATTTTTGAAGAAAAGGTGCTTTGATAAAGCAGCCTTAGGCATCATTCTTGAAGGAAAAGAATAGTTTATGTGTTCCTAGAGCCTGTAAACATATTGCTTATACCATGTAAGTGTTTTTGTATAACACATAGGTAGGAAAATGAGGCCTGGAGATCAAAAAAATCTGTCTTGCTGTAACAGTATGATGGTCACTAAACAGCAAAAACTACTGTTACCAGAACTTTAAGATTCAGGCATGTTCCCTGTCCCTTGCTTCAAACATCATCTCCTGGAATGAGAAGGGTTGAGGACAACAATGATCTGTAGCAACTACTTTTAAAATATACAAAAGTTCTGCAGAATCTTCAAAATACAAATGCACTGAAGAAGTTCTGAGGTGGGTGAAGCTGAAAGCATGAGCTTGTCCTGGGGTTTCACTTACCAAGAGTTAGCCTGACTGTTACTGACTTCCAGTTCTAACATAACTTGTATTTTGGAGTACTTTAGTTTTATTTGTATTTGCCTGGCTCTTTGTGAAGTACCTTAACTGAAAGCATTCAAAAATTCTGTTTATCCTTGTTAAGGTATTTGGTAAGCTTTATTTATAAAAGTAATAGTTATTAAAAAGAGTTATTAAAAATATTGCTGTTTGGAATTACTAGGAGAATTACAAGAAAGAGTGAAACCCCCCCCTGCTGTGGGATGATTACCAGCAGTGATAATTCTATTCACAAATATTTCAGTTCCCTGTCATATGGCATACTTTAGAAAAACCCCATCAACCACAAAAATCCACATAAAGAGATCTGTTGGTATAACCCTGAAATCAGAGTTATACCAATAACTGAAACCAAACAATTCCTAGGCTCATTCAAGGATTTCAGCTAGTTTCTCCAGTTACATACTTCAAGCGAGTGTATTTTGAAGTGCAGGATACTTAACAGTAGCAATAATAAGCAAAATCTTGCTAGCAAAATGCAGTATAACATGGAATTGCAAGATTTGCAGGTTTAGAAAGATCTCTAGATATCCTTGAGAGGAAAGCTTTATGTGCACCTGGGGTATATCCAAACATACCAGGATAAAAGCTGGAAGGATCATAATTTGTATTTTAGCACACTGTCTTAATGCAATGCTTGAGGAATTTAAAAAATTTACAAGTTCTCCCAATTGCTCTCTAATCCTGCTCACCTCTCTATAGTCCCAATATATTGCCGCCCATAAAAAAAACCCAAAACCCAAAACCCCAAAACAATTCCAAAGGGAATTGGTTTAGACAACTCTTAAGTGAGAAAATGTGCATAAACTTATCATTGTACAGTTTAGCCCTGGTGGAAAAACCCTGCTTAGACAATGTAGAAACCAGCCTGTTTGCAGCCCTCCCAACATATATTTGAATTTAAAATTTAAAATGCCAAAGTGATAGCGATTTCATATCTTACATGACAAGTGAATTTCTTTTCTTTTAATTGATATTTGTCAATGCATCAGACTTGAATTACTTTTCAAAGACAGCTTAATTCTGACAGCTTTCCTCTGGGTAAAATACCTTTACCTGCCAAGCTCCTTAGTAGCCCACCTAGCAAGCTGCTGGAGGCTCCTGACATATCACAGGCAGAGTAAGGAATTTTTCACTGTCATGGAGAATTTTGAATCTTTGGGGAGTTTTTTTCTGAACTAAAGTAGCCCCAAATTTAAAAATAATTACTTCCTTTGCAAAATGGAATGCTTTTATTTTTCATGCTATACCTGGGAGGTTGGGGTTTTTGATATATACTGCCATTTTAAATTGGAGGCATAAGCCAAATGTTCCTTCTCAAATTTGTACAGTTTTCAACCATACTTGCTGCTCTTACAGATTCCTTTTAACTTGCATTAGAATTACAGGTTGTGTGTTCAAAGGTGCTTGTGTGAGCACTCCTTAGCATTTGCAACCATTTGAACACAATTTCCAAATTAAAAAAAAAAAGCACCCATCAAGAAGGCCTAGTCTTTTATTATTATTATTTTAACTTAGATATCTTCATTCTGTTTAATGCAACTTAAACTCATATTCTTAAGAACTTTTTACAAAACTGGAAACATTGCACACAGGAGAAGACGATCAGAGATAAAAACTCTGCATGTATACATTCCAATTTATAGCAATTCTAACTATTTTAAAGTTTGCTGTTATTTTTTGTTTGTATTCATGGTAAATTCTTTTACTTGAAGAAGTGGCAATTTTAGAGTTTGCTGTCTGTCATTCACATGCAAAATGCAAGCTTTGTCATGTCTGAAAAGTTTGGTTTCAAAAGCATTTTCTGAACTTCTATAATTTGTTTTTGCCTTTATTTCAGAAAGACCTGAGTTTGTCTCTGCTTGCTTGGAATACTGGGGGTTTCCCACTAAGGCTTCTTAATCTCATTTCTCTCTTTCAATTTTTTTTTCTTTTTTTTTTTTTAGCAGCAGTGGCGTTATGTGTCCCCCAAGACAAGGCTTGGACAATTCAAGATAGCACTTGATCTGTTCTACACAAAACACAAAACAGAGGGGTATGTTGATAGCCCCTTTGCATTAGAAATGCATCATAGTATTGCTACTTTTATTAAAAAAAAAAGCCTCAGGGTCTTTGGAATGTTTCTGTCTTCCAGGGGTAATCTTTCTTAGTTTAATCATCTTGTATCTCACAAACATGATAATTTTTCCAAATATTGCTAGTTATTTGTAATACCTTGGGAAAATCTACAACACAGCAGATAAAAGTACAGCTTGAGGTGAACTCTCAGAGTCTAGATCCTTAGTTGCACAAATTCTCGGTACTCCCCCTTAGTTTAGGCACCCATCTTGGCATGTTAATAAAAGGCAGTATGTATATTCTTGCTTCTAGTTACTGGCTTTGTGTAGTTTTCTCTTGATCTTGATATGTGGTGTGCATAGTAAAAAATAAAATACATGCAAGTTGAAGTGTTCTGTTCTGTTGTTTCTTGGCAGGTTTAGCAGCTTTTTTTACATTTTAGTTTAAGTAAATCAGACCCCAGACTAACTGCCAAGGCTTTTGCCATGGTGAAAAGTCCTCATTAGGTAAATACTGAAATCTCACCCTTATACTGCTTGAATAGAAACAGTAAATAGTAACTGCAAACCTTACAGTAGTTTATCTACCATATCACTAATTGCTTCATCACAAAGATTGGATTAAAGCCAAAGTTTCTCTGCACATACATTAGAAATGAGCTGTTAAATCTGTGATGTTAAAGCATTACCTATTCTAGACCTGATCTTTGAAACATTGGGTTGATAATGTAAATGCCAAAGAACTTAAGAATCCATAGAAAGCACACATAAAGAGAGCCCAGTGATACAATGCAAAAACCTGGTAAGATTTTACTGAAGTTAATTTCTGGAATAAAAACTATATCAAATGCAGACATAGACTTCAATGTCCTGTCTGATTTATATCAGGAGAACTCCAAGCTAATTCAGAGGGGATTTTCCTTCTCTGCACTGCAAAAGTCTTAGCTCTGAGATAATTCAAAACTGGGCAAGAGTTTTACAAGAGCATCAGTTTGTACAAAAGCTTGGATAGAAAGAATAATCTGTTTCCATTTTTATTACAATTTGAAATACAGCATACTTGGAGAGATTGTTAAGGAAAGGCTTGAGGCTTATGACACTCTCCTATAGAAAGTAACCACAGAAAGAAGAATGTCGTAAAATGAAATCTCTGATCCAGCAACTCTCAATGAAGTTCATGACATTTAAATTTTTTTTGTATCTCTAAATTGGGTTCAGTCATGGATCTCAGTGTTCACACAGATTTCTGGTTGTATGGAAGCCTGCGATGTGGCAGTACCAAAATGGTCACAGATCCCTTTGCAAGTCAGATCATTTCAGTTGGGGTCCCATGGCCCTACCAAAGAAATATGTCTGTTACAATATCAAGCTAACATTATTAAAATTTCATGCCAAGAAGGACAGAGGGATGCTAGCTGTATCACTAGAGTCTGATTATCATTAACTGGGCATGTGTTACCTAGGAAGAAGTTTCAAAAGCACCTAAATGCCTTATAGGAAGTGCTACAATCTTCCTGTGGGACTTTTGTGTATGAAGAAATCTGTAACTAATTTTAGTTAGTCCCTTTCAAAAATATATATATTACAAAATATACTTTGTGAGGTTGTTGATCCAGTAAAATTCTGTTTCTTTTTGGTTTTTTTGGTTTTTCTTCTCTGCTATATTGCATTTCTATTGGCTGACTTGAAAAGCATACCAAGTCCTCGTTTGTCAGCCAAACCAGCTTTAAAATGCAGCCCTTCCCCAGTCTCCTCATCTTTTGTGCAAGTTTTCTCACAAGTTCTGCTTACTGCCCGTCCCACAGTTTATCCAGTGGCTCCATCTGTTCCTTGAAGAAATATCTTAATTTCAATGATAAACAGATTAACAGATTTCTACATGTTTCTTCTGGTTCCCTGCACCTAAGACTCAGTCTGTAATTCTCAGAGGTGCCTCTTCCCATGCTCTGACAGAGGAATGTTGTTCATCACAGCCTTGACTTAGACAGGGCATATTTTCTGTTGACTTTTTCTCTCCTTCTGTAGAGATACATGAAACACTTGAATGGGCTCACATTCCATGGGTTCTAGATATTCTGAGATACTTTTCAAGAAGAATCTTGATACGCCTCTTTAATTTTATGGTCTCAGTGCCACCATAAGTGCATAATCTTTTTTTTATGTTTTCTAGCAAGACCAATAGTAATATTGCTCTTTCCTGAGGTGGCCTTATGATTCTAAAATATTCAAATACACAACAAATAAAGTAGTCAATATTTGGAAAAAAACATAAGTCACAAGTAGTGAATATTTGCCCCCTTTAGTATAAAACATCTGTTGTGTTAACTATTTAGTCTTCTTAAGCTGTACAGATAAATAAAAACAGCAACAATAAATATAAACAATAAACAGTGCACTAATGCTCTTGAACACACTAAAGCAGGGGTTCCCAAAATGCTGTTTTGTGGGGTCTTTTAATGTGTGCACATGGGTTTTGATGAGGCCGTGCAACAAAATTTGTTGGCAGTTCAGTATCTTCTTGGAAGGAGAGCTCTAAAGTTCTACATTAACCTGAATAGCCCAAGGGTTTCACACTGTGCAAAGTAAGTCAGTAATCTCACCTTCTGTAATTCAACTTGGTGTTGAATTAGGTTATAAATATATTTTATAACCTAATTCAACACCAGTGGAAATGCATTTTGTAAATTTTCTAAAGGAGTTTGAAAGTCAAGATGAGTTGTCCTATTGACTAATTATCCAATTTTCTTCATCAGTTTATCCTAATTTTAATTTCTCAGACTCTCACTATGTCAGTAATTTATACTATATCCTACACATTTTTAGAGTGATGGTATTCTGCAAACTGCAGAAGAATCAACTGCAATGCAGCCTTCTGAATTTTTTGAGTGTTAGTCACCCCATCACATGGAGATTTGTTTATCAGCTCTGCTTTTGATAAAGAACAGGTTGTATCCCCTCATATTAAAACTTTTCCCCAGGAGGGTTTTGGCAGAGCCCAAGCTGAAAGGGACTGCTCAAAATAGTCTGTGGGATGCATTCTAAAAAACCAGAGTGTATCCTTTCTCCAACCTCAATGCTATAGCCACTGATGCCTGTCAAAGATGATTTTGTGATTTAAAATAAGTGTATCTGCTAATGGCAAGTAGTGTATCTTTCTAGGGCCATATACATTTCTATTTTTTAATTCTGTGTTAATCAACACTGAGTGATGCATGCTTATTAAAACAGGCAAGCAGTATGCAAGTATGCCGGAGAGATAAAGGGCAGTAATTTTGATAGCATCTACATGTTCTCCTACATAATTTCAATGTACCAATTCTTTTCAGTATGATTTTTAAGCATATACTTAAATTGCTATTCTTCTTATATTTTCCAAAGTTGCTATAATTTCTCAGTAGAAACAGTCATGTAGCAGTAATGTCCACAACAAGCCAGACACAACAAATGCCACATTGTAATGGGAAATAGTTACACTATTAGGAATACTGAGGCGACAGAAAAAAGCACTCAATGCAAAAGGCTATAGTCACCATTACTCCTTCTAATTTGTGAAGCTAATAAAAAATCCTTTCATTAACTTTATAATTATAAGTCCCTAAGCCAGCATTTATCTAACTCTTAATAGTAAAAAGCTGATTGTGATTATTTATTGACTGACAATAATGCATCATTGCTGAAGTAATCATGAGTTCTCCTGCCACCTTTTCCACACAGGCAGGAAATAAGCATAAACACTAAGAACCTTGCAAAGTTTGAGTCACCGTGTCCTTATCTATCAGCTCTTGAGAAAGTGCCACTGAAATACAGAAAGTACAAATCTTACAGACATACAAAGGAAATTAGAATGTATAAAGCTCAGTGCATCACTCCTTTTTTAGACAAGTAATTTCCCATTTTTCTCCCCTTGATTTCATTGCCTGTTCTCCCTGGCTATTGTTATTTCAGTGCTCAGCTCTCCTACCTGGGTAGATTTCCAATGTCTGCAGAAGATGACTGAAAGGAGATAATAATAACTGTATTATTCCCCACGAAGAAGTCATCACAAGTTTGCAACCATTCTCCTCCTCTAGCTTTGGAGTCTCAATTTCACAGGGTAAAATGAAGTACAAACTTCCAAAGTATGGGAGGAATGAGAGTAGGAATTTGTACTTTACTCTAATATGTTCCTCTCTATTTTGCTCCTGTACAACTGAATTAGAGAAGAAGGTACTATTGAAGGGCAATTTTCAGATTGCTTGAATTCCACCTAAGTTCCACTGCCTCATTAATGAAAACAGAATTGTACCTCTCAGAAAAGTGCTTCAGAGTGGCTAAGCAAGGCACTGAGCAGAGTTTAAGCCACCTAAGTACAAGGAAAAGAAGCTTACTTTGGCAGCTGTAAAGTACCTGATCACAGATGCAAGCTTGACTGCTCCATTTAAATTAAATTAACTCAATATAATCTGAGTAATGAAAATTCACAGGATCACAGAGTCATTAAGGTTGGAAGATACCTTCAAGATCATATAGTCCAGCCAGCAACTTAGCATCACCATAATCACCCCTAAACTATATCTCCAAGTGCCACATCCAGATGTCTCTTGGACACTCCCAGAGATGGTGACTCTGCTACCTCCCTGGGCATGTTATTCCAATGCTTAACCACTCTTTAGGTGAATTATTTTTATAATGTCTAATCTGATCCTCTCCTGGCACAACTTAGGGCCATTTCCTCTCATCCTTTCACTTGAGACGTGTCAGAAGAGACTGACCCTCACCTCACTACATCATCCTTCCAGGTGGTTGGAGAGACTGATGAAGTCTCCCCTGAACCTCCTTTTCTCCAGGCTAAATACCCCCAGCTCCATCAGTTGCTCTTCATCAGACTTGTGCTCCAGACCCTTCCATAGCTCCATTGTCCTCCTGTTGACATGCTCCAGCCCCTCAATGTTCTTTTTGCAATGAGGGGCCCAGAACTGAACACCAGATTTCAGGTGTGACCTCACCAGTGCAGAGTACTGGGGATTGTCACAGCCCTGTTCCTGCTGGCCACACTATTGCCGATACAGGCCAGAATGCCATTGGCCTTCTTGGCCACCTGGGCACATTGCCAGATCAGATTAATTGTCAAAGACTTAAAACTTTCTGATTCCTTTCTCATAGGGTATGATTACTTGATTGAAATATTTACAAGTTGCACAGAAGGATACACAATTTTAAGGAATGATAGTTGACTTTAAGTACTATGGCTTTTGAATAAATTATATGGGATTTATCTCCTCTTCTTGTGACTGCAGCAACTGACAGGAGAAGACTGACCAATATCATCTACTTAGACTTCTTTATGGCCTTTGACACAGTCCCCCATGATATCTTTATCTCCAAACTGGAGTCAGAGGGATTTGAAGAGTGGACTGTTTGGTTGATAAGGAATTGGCTGGAAGGACACAGGCAGAGAATTGTGGTCAATGGCTCTATGTCCCAGTGGAGACCACTGACAAGTGCTGTCTCTCAGGGCTCTGTCTTGGGGCAGAGCGCTCTTCAATATCTTCATCACTGACATTGACAGTGGGATCGAGTGCACCCTCAGTGAGTTTTCAGACGACACACAGCTGAGCAGTGCAGTTGACACAACAGAAGGAGAGGATGCCATCCAGAGGCACCTGGACAAATCTGAGAAGTGGGCCCACACGAACCTCATGAGGTCCGACAAGTCCAAGTGCAAGAGGCTGCACATGCATCAAGGCAATCCCAGACATGAGCACAGACTGGGAGAGGAACTCATTGAGAAGAGAAGAACTTGGGGTTTCTTGTAGATGAAAAGCTGGACATGAGCCAGCAGTGTGTGCTCACAGCCCAGAAAGCCAACTGCATCCTGGGCTGAATCAAGCAGACAAGATGAGGGGCAGATGCTATGGAAACTTCCATATTGCATTTCAGCCAATTATTCCAGCCTGAATCTTGTGATTTAAGCTAATACAATTATTATCAAACTTTTCATTTGGCAATGAGTAATGAGGATAAAATTGACCTAACTATAGTACAAGGATGGAACAAGGAAATTAATGACAGCAAGTGAATAATCAAGGAAAGAGAAAGTGATCATCCATTTTTTTTCCCAGTAAATGACTGTTTTCTGAAATAATTTTCAGAGTTCAGTTGCCTTAGCTTTAAATGTCAAAAACAATGGAGCTTTGACAAACCTCCTTTATGACACTACAGTTTACCTTGAAGATTTATTGATGATGAAAGGTGATGGCTCAGCTCCCCTGCTAACACAATACAGAGCTGAACACAGAGGCTGTCTCTGACATTGTACTGGCCACTCCCATGCCTGTGCAGCCTCCTCCAAAAGTCTTTGAACTTACAGTCTGAAGGCCAAATCCTGACAAAGATATTCATTGTGAATGCTACCTTAATTACCTAAATTATCTGTTTCGGTCATCTTGTCTCTCCTGGGGAGTGGCATCTCACTCTTTGTTTGACCCAGCTGTACACGGTAACTTTTAGTGCAAATATTAGTCCATCATTATGGTGCTTTAAACAAACAAGCAGGTTTGGTTTAGATCTCCCTAAATGCGCTGAAAGCAGCATGATGTAAATATAAGGGCAGACAGGGAGGCTGCAGAGGGGCTGCTGGAGCACCTAGCAGTCCTAATGGTTACTCTAAGCAGCTCCTTTCCAGCATGTGGCTTTCCTGACTTATCCCATTCTCTCTCAAGGGAGAGAGAAACAACAGAGGAAGCTGTGAGAACTCTCTTAGGTGCCCTAAGTAATGTCAACAGCAACAGAAACCTTTTTTGCTGTTCCAGTTGGTAATATGGGCTGCCCAAAAAAACTATTTGGAATTGCCCCAGAAAGGATTTTCAGTTTGCTGCCGTGTTGGTAGGACTATGCTTGTCTCTTTGCAGCAGCCAACAATATTAGCAGGATTTGTATACAATCCCTGGAGTTAGGGAAGATCCATGACAATTCACACTGTCAAGGGTATGATTTCATAATACTTTCTTATTGCCTAATATCTTGCAAATACCTTCAATTATTTACTTCCCTGAAATGTTACTCCTGAAAGTAACACATATTGTTTTCAGGCTATGTAAGGATAGGATAAGTTTCTGGATGGAAAGTTGAATAGTAGCTCCTGGTTAAATGTGGTCTTCAGCTGTGTCTTGCTCAGTATAGTTTGAAGAAATGACAATCTAGAAAAATGTTATGATTCAGAAGCTGTTCTGAATAATTTATTGCCCCTGAACATAGAGCTGTCTGCATGCACAAACACTGTATCAAGTTTGATATGAAGACTTGAAGTTAAGCAAGCAAGGAAAAAATGGCTGAAGGTGCCACTTCAGAGCTGCAAAAGAATCTCTGGACAGAACTAACCAAATAATCATAAAATTATTTAGGTTGGAAAGAACTTCTGAGAACATTTAGTCTAACCATTAGCCTAAGTATTTGGGCAGAACTGTGTTGGGCATTAAATGTACTGCTGATTACAGACTCTTGACAAAGAAAAACAAATGGCCAAATTTAGATTTTATGAGAAGGCACAGGAAATATATGTGGAACTGCTGTAAGGGTGGAAACTCCGGGACCATGCTGAATTCATAAATTGAACAGAAGTACCATTTATCTTGTACCACTCAGAAGAGCCAGAAGCCTTTGGAAAAAGAAGAAAGAGCATTTCTTAAAGGGCATCATTATATGAATTGTTTTCAGCAGCTTCTTCCACTTGACAGAGTTGGCAGCATACACAAATTGAATTTTTTCCATCTTCCCTCTACTTGTTTACTGCTCTTAAGGGTTTCTATGTACTTATTAATTAGAATGAAACAAGAAGTTCAAGAGATGTCACCTAAATGTGTGTAACAAGTATTAAAGAGGAGATTGGACACTCAGAGACACTGACTCTGCTTGTGGTGACTGCCTGCAAGGGCCAGTGCTTCCATCTTGGAGGAGGTGACAGCCTTTCCTCCTTTCTAGAACTTAGGAGGTTTGCAGTCAGTAACAGGTGCATCTGGGTAGGAGAGCCCCTGCAGGATAGATCAAACACACAGTTTCACTGGGAACTCCAGTAGCAAGGATTTAGCCAGGATCTTGTGCAGGGTGCTCTGTATGATTGTCTGTATCTCTAAGGCCAAAGTAATCTGTTTATTATATGGTTTTTAAGTTTAAGGTTTAGCAAAAACAGTTGCTCTTGTCAGCATTTTTACCCCATGCTGTCTTTATTTATTTGATTTCTTTCCACTAGAAAGACATTTCTCCCTAAGACAATTTGTTTAGAAATAAGTAACTTGACAGCGACATACATTACATTTGCTTCAACCAGAGTCTTGGGGGGAGATTTCAGTCTGCATAGTAATGCATGATTGCTGCTAAAATTTGAGAGACAAGACAATCTTAATATTTATTTTTTTTTTTTTTTTTAGTTCTTGGAGGCTTTCCTTGAATGATGCTACTTATTTACATAGAAAATAAAAATCAAAACCAGGACTGGAACATTGCATCCAGTTTTTGAAACGTTTTGACACATTTACTGAGATTTACTAGGTAATTTCACATGCTTGTCTGGCAATTTATAATCCATTATTTTGCACTACAAGCTGCATCCTTGAGTTTATTTTATGGCATAGACATAAAGTAAACTAAATGACAACATCTCCTGGCGTCTCCCTTTTATCTATGGGAATGACCTTCAGTAAAGAAAATCCAAAGGATGTTGTGCATCCATTTTGAGATATATTATTTTCCTTAATGTGAATGTTTCTGAGTAAATGAGGAAGTAAGACTTGGCTTAGGTTAGAAGAACAATGCAATTACTTAATAAACCATGTGTCATGAGAATCAGGGTCAGTATTGCATCAAAAGTCACACTGTTTGGGAACCATCTTTAGGCCTTGGTCTTCTAATATTATCTGCTGAGAAAATTTCTAAAAATCTGCCTTATTTCTTTGCATGCTGATGGGTTTCTGCAGTGAAGTTGGGATATGTATGAAATACAGCACAAAACTCCCACTCACTGAAGGGCATAATTAGTCACCCCAAACTGGAGATAGATTAGTACTAAAGGAGAGAAGCAATTAAGTATTTTACGCCATGGTTTTGATGTAAAGATGGACATTATAGTTCAAACTATAACCTTCATTTAATCAGAAATCAATGAAGCAACTCTGTGTTATAAGCACTAGAATTAAAAGGACAACTGCAGGCAGAGTAAAATAAAACACACTGGGTAAAAGACTACAGGACTACAGCCTGGTTTTCAAGGCATAGAGCAGATTTACATGAAAAATAACTTTTAAAAGCTGGAGGAAGGAGAAGGGAGGATGGAAAGGTATGCCTGGCCTGCAGGTTAAGATCAATTTGAGCTGCAAGGTCAGGAACATTGGAATTCTAAGGGGTTGGTTTTTCCCACTATTTGGAGTCACTTCTTATTTTTGTACTAGACCTGAACTTCTCCAATGATAAATGTGTTTAGCTCCAGTCATTTTGTTTGTCACCAGCTGTGAACAGGGGGAAACCATGCTTATTGTCCAGACTAATGACAGTTCAGCTGGGAGTCTTCTGTTCCTCCAGTTCTAATAAACAAAGTTAATTTACTCAAAGCTTTTTTCTGGAAAGGTTATATATAGTTGGATGATTTTTATTATCCAGGGTTTTTAATTGTGTCCTGAAAACTTATGTTTTCATTTTGGCCACTGGTCTATAGAATGTCATGATATATAATAGCACAGAATAAAAAAACCCCAGAAAACCCCAACCAACCAACCAACCAACCAACCAACCAACCAACCAAGCAAAACATTTTTATATACCACTCTTTAACTTGTCCTCTATATTGTTTTAATGAAATAATAGCACAGAAAACAGTTATTAAGTGGAAACAGTGCTGTGGGTTAGGTGGCTCAGTGCTACAGTGCCACCACACTAAAAGCCCGTTTTTCAGTATGAAGAAATATATTCTGCTCTGAGACTAAATGTGAGCTCTATCCCTTTGGAACAGTCCTCAGACTGTGTGCTGGACATGGCATGATATATGATCTTGTAGGAATGTAGGAAATGGAGCCAATGTTCCCATTTAAATAAAACAACCAGAAAACCAAAGTTTGAATGAAGTTCAGTCTAATAGAAGTGTGGTCAATCTTAAGTAAGATTTGTCTAGTGAAAAAACTAGTATACTTTCACTGCAGGTTTAGGTTCTTAATTTTGTGATTCACAATAATTATTCCCCTATAACAATTTTTTCCACCTGTAACCAACCCTAAGTGACCCCACTTATTTAAAACACACTTGAAACTAAAGAGTAGCTTGTATTACCTCCAGCTCCATGTGTTTTTCTTCTTTGTCATGGTCCTTCAATGCCTTTTCAGATTGATTATTGCAGTCTTTTAAATGACAGATGTGCTGATATTTAGTAAGTTGATGTTTAGCTTGCTTTCTTTGGGAAACATTCCTTCTCTGAAGACCTTTGAAAAATGCCTCATACAGTGGCAGTTCTGTAAATGTGTCATGATCACCTCTGTTATCTGCTTCTTCCTCTTCAGAAGAAAAATCATCTGCTTCTCCTGCCTCACAAATATGGAGCTTGGTGCCAGCTTCATGTGATAAAAATTCAAAATCAGAAAATGTGATAGCACATGGTTTGTGTTCTATGACTCTGATCTCATAATTTGCTTCTAGTTTCTTGTTTGGATTTTTTCCAGTGAGGACTGGCCATTCTGTGCACATGGGAAGGTTTAAAGGATCTTCCTTTGATGTGTGCCTTGTAGAACAGGATAATTCCTCACAAAGGTGCTTTGTCTTGGGCTGGTTGGTGGCACTGGCATGCCCTGCAGCCATGCCAAGTTGTAAGGATGTCTCATTGTGGTCCAGTAAGGATGACCCAGATGGCAAGCTCAGCTCAGGTTCCAGCAATGAATTCTGAAATTCATATGGACTTGTCTGATTTTCTGTCTTTCTTTGGTATTCTTCATATTTGGCTTCCTTTGGAGTTCCCAGGCACTTGGCAGATACAAGATAAGGTGAGCCCTGTTCTTCTTCATAAATGTTAGTTTCCATTCCAATGGGTTTCATCCATCAGAGATCAAAATTACTTCATTCTTGCTTTTCTTAAGAAACATATATCTGCATATATAGCCAGGAAATATATTCTTAGTTTTCTAAAACCATGATCACACAGTCATTATTAATGCTTGGAATCTCATATAAAAACATCTGAATCCTTTAAGCTTCTGAAAAAAAAAAAAAAAAAAAAATTAATGACAACATGCTCACAATAGAGCACACCAGCAAAAGTAACCCTGAAACTTGAAATGTCAATATCAAATTTACTTCAGATTTACTTGTACCTCTTCAAAAGTATTTCATGTATGCAGATTAAATGAACTTAAAACATGAGAATTTTGACTTGTTTTGCCTATAGACTAGGAAAGAAATGGCAAATGCAGAAATGTTTTTTAATTAATGACTCTAAGTTGATTATTGACACAGTTCAGAATCATTTGAAGTGATGTTAGACATATGCTTGTTATCTAAACATGCCTCTCTGATCACTGTATTTTCATTGTCTATTAAATCACTGACAACTTTTAGACTGCTCCAATAAAGCTACTAAAATGCCATAGGGAAGACTAAGGGACAAAACACATGGAAATGTCACAGGGAAAACAGCCAGAAAAGAAGATGTCAGTACAGGTGTGATTTTATCTGTCTCAAATTCAGTGAACTGGCAGTGCAGTGCAGCACCTGCCCATTTCCAAGAGATTTGAAAAGGAAAAGGAGGAGGCTAAAAATAACAGAGAGCTTCAGTACTACATCAGAGTTGGCTTTGTCTGCTTTAAAAGTCTTAACTTTTGTGCTCACACCTAGGCAGGGCACCTCCAATGCACTGGGAGAAGGGAGCAGCTGAAGAACTGATCTCGCATCACTGAGTAGCTTCTGTTCACCCATGCATGTCATTTACTTCTTCTGACAGATTGAATATTGGTAGTATTTATTTTAATGATTGTTTCAGTACTCCATCTGTGAGACAGCAAAGCAGAACAGAAGCTTTTCAAAATAAAAAGAGAAGCTTAAGCCTTTGATATATGTGGCAAACCTGTCAGTGATGAGGAAGATGTGTCAGAAGGCAGCACTGTGATTGTCAAAGTGGGAAGCAAGCAAAGTAAGATGCTGGCATGTGATGTGCCTGTCACTGCATGTGTCATAAACTGAGCAATGCACACCAGCTAGGCATATTTTAGTGCTGGTTAGTGTATATTTTACTGTTATGGGCATGCCTTTGGTAATAGAAAGAATACTGTAACACATCCAGAAAATCTGGATTTATTGTATTACCTTTGTCATTTGAACTGCAGCTGTAATAGATGTGAGCATGCAGGTACACACTGTTTATGTAGACCTCCTCTCAGCTATTCATAGCTATTTAAACATCAGACATTATTGTAAACTGTCTAACCTCCCGCTGGAGTCAGTGGAGAGAGAAAAATGCTTCCAGAAGGTAAATGCTCTCACTTACCTTGTTTACCTATTTTGATGTGAGAGAAGTCTCCCTCCTGGCTTGACTCCTAATACAAAACTATAGAGGATGTCTAGACAAAAAGCTTACACCAGTCATCCAGCCTTTAGAGGGACAAATAAGGCCAAGAAGAATTTCAGCCCATAGCTGTGGTACACAATAATAATTGATTATATTATCTATATATGAATGAGAGACCTGCTCCTGAAGGCTCAGGTTAGTAATCAACACAGAATTTACTTCAGTTCCAGAAAGGGGAGAACTAGCTGAGCAAAATGTCTTCAAAAAAGAAAACACATTCCCACATTTAGATGGAATGAATGGAATAACTAACTTTCTGCACAATATCTTGTACTTTGTGGGCACAGTGGAAAAGCCTCTTGCCATTTCAGTTGATTATTATCTGTGCTTTGCTATGAGCCATTACCTTTGCTTCTGAATCTCTGACAGCCAGCACCCTGGAAGGAGCCATGCTCCCACCACACAAAGCCAGCTATAAGCCAAAAAGTTCTGCCCACTCTAGCAGACTGCCCAAAGGACAGAAAAGGAGCTTTTGGCCACCAGCTGTCCCGTTCTTCATCTGATGGTAGTTCCAGAAGAAGTAGCAGTGCTCAGGTCTCCAGGCCTCCTCCAGAGACTCTCTTTCCCAGCCTTCACCCCTTCCTATTGTCACTCTTTCTTCCCATCCTTGGCCCATTTCCTGGACCCTCTTTAGTTTTGGTAATGCTGCCAAGCAGGATCTGCTGTGATGACATCTGCAGAAATACACCTCTGTGTTCATAGTAATATTGCTGTAAGGCAAACATTCAGCAAAAACTGCTCCAGAAGCAGTTACAGAAATTCACAGGATTACAGGATGAGTTGGGTTGGGAGGGGACCACAGGGGATTATCCGGTCCAGCCTCCCTCCACAAGCAGGGCCATCCTGGAGCACATGGCACAGGATTGTGTTCAGACACTTGTTGAACATCTCGGGAGATGGAGAGATTCCACAACCTCCCTGGGCAATCTGTTCTAGTCACAGAGACTAGAACAATAGAGAATAATAAAGAACTTATTACACAATAAAGAAGTTCAAGCTGATATTTAGGTGTAACTTCCTGTGTATCAGTTTCTGCCTTGTACATCAAATTCTGCCGTAGGCATGCCTAGGATAAGTGATTTACATATTTTTTATTTCTAGTACTTTAGGATGATGTTTTAGACTCCTGAACATGAATTATCATCCAAAATATTGTATTTTTCATTATCTGTCTATATATTACTAGCATTTACAATCAATACCCAACTTCTTTTAAAACTTTGCTAAGTGATTTCTCTCAAATGAGTTTTGGTTTTTACAAGATATGATGTAAGCTGTAATTTTTACAGTTTAACTGCAAAAATCATGAAAGAGTTTTTTCTGTTTACTGGATTCGCTATTCTGTTGTACTCTTTATTTTTCCTGGGATGAGACTGGAACAAATCAAGTATGCAAAAGCAGGCTGGTTTTGTGCAAGTATGGCAAGAAATCTCTGAGGAGGAAGTGGTGAGAAGAATGTCAGTTTGCCCTTGTTCATCCTGTGCAACATTACCTTTTTACTCAATCTAGCAGTGACTATGAAAAACCCCACACCTTAATGTATAATTTTAAATTCCATATTTATAAAGAGTGACACATAAACATTTCTAGCTCCTAAAAATGGAGCAATCTTGGCAAAGCAGAGAATTTAGAAATCCTACCCATAGCAAAATTTGTAACTCAGAGTGCTCTGAACATTCAGAGCTAAATCTGTACATGTCACAAAAGGCCTCTAAGACAGTCCTGCAAAAGAATTACATTCACCACAAAAGAATTACATTTTACCACAATGATGAATGTATGCATATACAAGTTCTGAAAACTAGTAATCTTTCTGGAAAAGGTCTTCAAGGCTTTATAAATAGGGAGATTACTTTCGTATGCATACGTAATTCTAAATATATACTGTAGCATTAGCTCTACTGGTAGAAGCTAGTGTAGATAAGGATGTGGAATAATGAAAGTATATGTAGGTTTTTCAATTAAAAAGATTATTCAGAGGTAACTGTCCAACCAGAACTGACTCCAAGAAGCATTAGTAAGAGCAAAAACATTATAAAGCACACAGGATTTTTATTTTTTGCTAAATTTGAAATGCATATCTGAGTGTAGCAACTTCAGCTGTTCAAACACGTGAGTTAAAACTTAGAAATCGAATGTTATTTTTTAATGAAAACTCCTTACAAATCAGCAGTAAATTAATACAGATTTTTGCTATAGCTAGTAGCATGCCATGGAAGGGAAGTTCTCATATGGTCTGGCACATGCAAGTGTGTATGTGAAGCCTCACAGACCAACTTCTGTGTATCGTGCTCTACTGGCTTGACTCCCCTTTGCCTGAAATCAAATTATTATGATTTATTTCATAGCATTACTCTAACAGCAAGTGATCTAAAACAGCTTTTCAAACATGGCTTAAATTAGTGCATTTCAATACCCATTATGTATTTTGACGTTAGAGAGCATGTGAATATATGTAACTTTTTCAATTTAAATTCAATTTAAACCTGAACTGACATAGTAAACCAGCAAATCAAGTCCTAATCTTGGCAGGAACAGTATATCACTCATCTAAAATAAAAAGTTTCTACCTCTCAGGCCCTAGTGCATTTTTTTCCCATTCACAATGACTTTGCTTAGTATTTTCTATTGACTTGTACAATATTCCCCTGAAAAACTAAGCAAACAAGGCAAGAGAATTCGAGACACATAGACTAAGAGAAAATGACGAGATTAGGATTTGTTCTTGATGATATTTTACCTGTTTTGCAAGGTAACCCCATATTTTTCAATTCAGTTAATTTCCATAAGCGTAACAACAGGAACTGCGTGAGTAGCCAAAAGATCCTCCAAGCATTGGGGCAAAACAGAAAAAGAAGCGAAGAGGTCCTTAACAAAAGACATTTCAGCTTCCTCACTGCACAAGAACTCTGTCAACAGAAGTATGTGTGAGAATCCCTGGGGCGAAAACAGCCTTCTGCATGCATTGGCCGAATTATTCACAGAAAAAGACAGAAAAAAAGGAGAGGGGGAGGAAAAAAATAAAAAGAGAGAGTAAGAGCATGCTTCACAGGATCACCAAGCACTTCTAAAAATACAGCATGACCTCATTCTTCACATTATGCCAGACCTTAACACTGTGCTTTGCTTATCACCTGGAGCACCTGGAGTCAGGTTCCTACGGCTCGAGTTTGGATGCTGTCAGATTTTGAAAAGGTAGGCAGTAAAATGCCTTTTGATGTAGTATAAAGGCAGTGTAAAGCAGTACCAAAATTAGCTTCCATGTCACTTGCAAATTTTAATGATTTTTTTGCCTGTGTTTCGTCAAGACCTACATTTGCTGCCAAAGTTGTACAAGTCTTTCCTTTTATATATATATTAATAGAATCATAGCTTGCAGACAGACTTCTGCATATGCTTCAAAATGTAGTTGTAGTGCAAATTACTGGACACATGAGCCTCTGAGTGTGATTATAAATCAGGTATTTTCAAATCTAACCTGTAAAGGAGAAGGATGTATTGTCACTGGAAATATGGGGTGAGAAGTCTTTGAGTTATAGTTAAATTTTGGAAGTGTTTCTCTATACTGCTTTTAAACAGAGCAAAAAGCAAAAATGAAAATGCTGCAATACTCTTCTACTCCTGTAATGGATGTATTCATGTACTCAGGCTTGTAGCTGTAGATTACGTTTTTCACCTTGAGATATCCTTAAAGCACAGATACTTGTGTATCTTGGCACAGATGCTGCCACATCTACTTCCATTCTGACTCACTTCAGTGAGTGAAGGAGGTGGCACTGAGATGCTGGTATCTCTTGCACCTCATGCTCCTGATTGCCTTCACTGAAGTTAAGCAGTATTTTATTCAGCAAAAAATTTGGCATAGTTATGAATGAGTCAGTCACCAAATGAAGTGACATGAGGCAACCATTTTTCAGGAATTACTTTATATGACAGTTTGGTGAGGGTTGTCTCAATTTATTGTCCCAGGACAGCTGTACTACCAAGTCTGTCTACTACCAGCTTTGCCATCACTGGCCCCACCTCCACGGTGTCAGAAGCTCATTCTCATTGCCAGGGAGAGTAAAGTATCTTCTCAAATGCAATAAACTAAAATAATAAAGAGACATTTTGTTAATTTAATAGTGCTTACATTTATGCTTGTCTTAGGTGCAACTGTTGGTGGCAGATGTGCTGTTTTCCAAGTAGCCTCTTCACAAACACAGCAATATCAGCAAATTATTTACAGCTGGACCTTCTTGCAGTGTATAGGAGGAAAGATTGCTATGAGAGGAGTTGTTGACACACTTTGTGCTATTAGCTGAGCCTGAGGCTGAGTTTCACCCAGCACAGGCACTAACATCCTGCCAGTATGCTGACTCAATTGTATTTCTGCCTAAACCAGCCTTTCTAAAGGCACTGTCATTGTCACCCTACAGCACATGGTAATTGCAAATAAGGTGAGAAAATACCCTCTACAATACGACTGTTACCCTTTCTAAGAGCTTAGATGCATGGGCAGTGTTTATTTCTAGTTAGTTTACATAAAGTGAGCCTTGATTTTGCAAACCTTTCTGCTCTGTGCAGCCCGTGGATAGCATGGTTACAATGCTGAGCAAAACCAAATGGCAGGAATGTGTGAGCAGCAGTACAGTGTCTTCAAAGAGTAAGACCTGTCTTTCCTTTGGCCAACAGGCACCTTTTACCGCTGCATTCAATGTGTTACTTTGGTATTCCCTGTTCTGCCTCACGTACCTCGTCTTACAAGTATGATGTGTATTATCAATCTCCTCATGAGATATTGGCCAGAGGTTGTTGGTCTACTTGCTTTTAGAAGGCAATTTTGAGGGATTTACTCTGAATTGCCTGAGAAATTAAACCTTATGTAAAGATATTGCCCTAGAATACTTTGGCTTTGGTTTTTTATGGGCAGTGCAGTCAATGTGGAACAGGAAGAATAGCCAGCCATACACGGATGCTGTTCATAAACACAAGCTCCAAAATGAACCAACACCTGATAAATGTTTTTTAAATAACACTGGATAAACCACATGGGAAAAAAAATATATCCGTGTTCCCTTAGGCTGATGAGCTTCACATTGGTAAGATCCCAGGTTTTTGTCTAAGCTGCCAGTCCACACCAAAGTCAGGAAACATCCTTTCTGCAAGCAAAGACACACAGGTATGAGATGCTTCTCCTTCCTGTTCCTTCAGCTTTTAAAGTGAATTCCATCATGTATGTTCATGGGATGCTCAATGGACTGTTTGGAAATTAATCTTCATTTTGCACAAGTGGAAAGAAGCTGGAAGGACCAATTTTTTTTTTTTCACATTGGAGGATGTCAATGATTTAGTTACATAACACAGTTCTATTAATACCTCTTTATTTTTTAGCTCCTGAAAGAGAGATGATGTAAGATGACCACTTCTCTCTCTACAAGTTAGGTAAATAACATGCAGCTCGGTTTTAGTTTTCTTTTTTCTGTTTAGCTCTTCTCTATTCAAAATTGTTTATCAACAAAAAATTATCTTTCTCAGACTGCAAGTGTCTTCTAAAATTGTGCATATCCTTCTGAGAAATCTCAGCTGAACCTGTGACACCAACTAGCAGCCAAAAGAAGTTATTTTGGCAATTCACAGGGTCAGGAACTGGTATGGTCTGGTTTTGTATGGTTTGTAACTCCTCTCTGAAAAAGAAAAACAAATCACTGTCTTTGGTGCCTTCATGAGAAAGTTCATATTAATTTCAGTTTTAACCATTATTATCCACAATCTGCATGTAAGGAATTGGACATTTGCATCTGCTATGAACACACAGCCAGCAGAAGAGATGTAAGCTGGAATCAAAATTTTTCTAGCACTAAAGCATTGTCTTAATCACTTTGCATCTTTCATCTGTAAAAACTGTCTTATCTACTAATTGTAATGATTGAAGTTACACAAAGAACATAAGAGACTGAGGCTTCATCAGGCATCATGACTGAAGATCAGTAGGATGAACTCTTCTTGCTAATATAGTTTACGGAAGAGAGTTGCATTTCATTAGAAATATGTACCCTTTTACCCCTGAACTGGGTTCTCTTAAACAGGGATAAAAAGATAAACTTAAGTAACCCCCTATACCTCTCCAAGCTTCTGATTTTCCCATAATCTATTAAATTCCCCCCAACAGCTCCAACACCCTTCAGGAACTCTAAAATGCAGTGCTTCTGCTTCAGGCTTCCTTTACACCAACAAGTTCAATTTCAAGTTCTGGTCCTGATCTTCAGAGTAATCCTGATGCCTTGACTCTTGCTTCAGCACCCTCTGTCCTTGCCACCGTGGCCATGGCCAACGCAGCTGTGAACGCCTGGTGCAGGGGAAGAGATGCCCCAGCAGCCACCAGGAGCTACGACACTCCTTCCAGGAGAAACCACATAAAAATATGTCTCTTGCTGCTTTCTGAGCGAAGTACTGAGAGAAAAATAACTCACAGGACAGTGGTATTTGAGATAAAAACTGCCTCAGTTGCTCTGAAACCAGCCAGTCTAGAGAGTGGGAAGCAGCCAGGCCCCCACAGCTTCTGAACCCCGCCCAAGTACCTTAATCCTGATTACAAAACCTGATTGTTTCTGATACCTAAGTCAGCTGGCTGAATACCTGAAGGAAAACCAGGTAAATTCAGCTGCCTAAACATAGGCTTCTAATGTCCTTTGAGATGTCCTAAACTAACCCACTTGGCCTTCAGCAGCAGCTCAGAGAGGTGTGAATCTACAACTCCTCTGACATACCTACTGCGTGGATATGGTAGGACAGCAAGGCATCTCTGGGGCACTGCTTGGCACCTGCAGGTAGGCACTTGTTTAGGCAGATGAATTGCACTTCTAGATTCCTCAGCAGGCTATTCAAAGAATTTAACTTCAGGCGCCTAATTTTGATGACTAACTTCGGTTTCTTAGTTAAGAGCCTGCATCTCTCCTTTCCCTATACAAAAAACCTGCATTCTTCATATATGCACCTCAATTCAGCTGGCATAAGTACTGTATTGCTTCAAAAAAAAAAGTGTGTGTTAGTCTTGTGATTGAGCAAAGAAGCGGCTGTAAGAAGCCAAATTGATAAAAATTGCCAGCAGCTCCCTGCTGCTTAAGGACCTGTTTCTGTGCTGCAGTACGTTATTAGGGAAACTTCCAAGGCTAGATCAGAACATACTCAGAAAACAAACAAGAACAAGCACTTTAGTGCCAGGTTTGTGGCACTTCAGCTCCCCAGGTTTGCACTCCTATCAGTCTTAAAAAGTTTCTGCAGTGTTTTGGCAACATGGTACATTTCTCATTTGAAATACGCTGCTTAATGCAAGGCTAGTAAACAGCTTGAATAGGCAGGGCTTTGATTTATGAACTGCATCAATATGGTAATGAGCACGTTGGCTGGGCAATTAGTTTTAAATTGTATAGGCTCACAACAGCTCCTGTTATTATGACTACAAAGGTTTGTCAGAGTACCTCTGAGTTCAGTATTTCAGAATCCTCTGGTGACTTTATGCCTATTAGACCAGAACTGAAGCAAATTAAAGCCTCTGCTACACCTTCTGAATCTAATACACTAAACCATGTGTATGAAAATATCAGCAGTGAATAGATTAAATAGATGCATCCATTTAAAATGCTACTATGCATGCTTTTTTTTTTCCAGTCCAAGATGGGCTTTGATCTCCAGCAATGTCTTTATCACCCTCTCTAATCAGTGTCTGTAATGAATGCTAAAGTAATGGTGACCCTGCAATAAATGTCAATTACTACAAAGGCCGTGCTGCAGGGCAGCCCCTCCTCTCAAGACGTGCTGGGTCCGTGAGATATAAATGGGCAGCAAGGGAGGACTGTGTCAGCTGCAATGAAGATCAGTTATTTCAGAGGGAGCAAAAGTTATTTTAGAGGAACCTCCTGTGATCCCTATCTCTCTGTGCAGAAAGGCCAAAATGAATCTTGCTCAAACAGTTTTGGTCAAGCAACACTTTTTGATACAAGGACTCCTCCTCCAAAACCTCCATCTATTTTTGATGGATAACCCATGCTTTTTTTAAATCAAAAAAACAAACAAACAAACAAACAAGAATATTTATGTGGGGAGATATTTCCCCCTTTGATTAATTTTCAAAGCTTTCAGAAGAAAGAAGTGTTCGAGCATAAAGTGCTCAGATGAATACTTCAGTATTTTCAGCCTTTCTATCTCTTGCTCTCCCATGTGTTTTTTAAAATTATATTGTTAAGTATTCAGTTAATTTGACAGAATCTCATAATTATTTCAAATTCTTCTATTTGAGGGGTAAGCTTTGTTTTGCATTTTTTTCCTAAATAAATCAGGTAAAGGCAAAACATCCAGCTATAATTAATGACAGCTGCTTTAGAGATGCTCAAAGTTTTATTTAGGTACAAAAGGAAGTGTTTCTTAAGCCAAGGTCCATATTTGAGGCCTGAATAGCTATTTTGAACATATTCCCTCTTTGCCTTCTAGGTTATTTCTTCTCCTGTTATTTGAGATCTTCCAATAATTAGTTACAGTCATCTGTTTTCCACTCTCTGTTCTTTAATTCCAAATTTCTACTTAGGCTGATTTCTTGTTTTGTTTGCTAAATTATAGAGCTTTGTTATCATAAATCAGATGTTCCTTCCCCATAGAAAGGGTTACTTTTTTATCAAATAACAGACCTCCTTTTTGGATAAACTCAACCATTTCAAGTGGTTTGACAAATGTAGTCTAAAAATATCTAAACTAGCTCTAAGCCTACTAGCCTAGGTCTCACAAATAATGAAGCAGTGGAGCTGAGGCACACTGCTGTGACACAACTTTTTTGGGGGATATCCAAAGAGTAAATCAGGTCTTTACATGATACCTGCAATAACTGTATGCCAAGTTCAGAGGTCATTTTTGAAGCTATTCTCTGGAGCTTTCATAAGTTTGGTTTCTTATGCTATTTTATGAGACTTCCTCAGATTTTCTCCACTTGTGACATCTTTCCTCTATGCAGACTGAAACTGCCTGGGATGTTTCCACATGACTTTATGGAACAAAGTGGCAAATAAGCACCCATCATGAAAAATTATGCAATCCACTAGTGAATGCTCCTAGAAATTTTGAAGGGTCTGCAACACCTGAAGTTTAGTCCAGAAATAATAAAGAGCTGGATTCTTTTTTCAAAAAAAAAAAAAAAAAAAAAAAAGTGGTTTGGAGTAGAAAAAAATGCCTAAAACACTTCATTTACGGTCTAACAGCTATATAAAGAAGAAGTGCAGGATAATTATTTCTTAACTTTTTCTAGTTTTCCTTTCCTATATAAGCCATTTATTTCTAACCTTTAAAAATAAAAACAAAAGATAAGTAGAAATCTTAATCAAATGGGATGTAAATTGCCTGGCAGGATGAGGCTCACACAAACATGAAATTCTTCTAATCTGATTTCCATGGAAATGTGGAATTGTTGCAAATTCTGTTACTGAGTCCCTTAAAAAAGCAGAATGGTTATTTCCAGGTTCCACACAGCACACAAGTATTAAATCAAATTATCAACACCCTCCCCTGGCCAGGCAACTGCAACTTAATTCAAATAAATTAATCTCTGACAGAGATGGTGTGTTTCACCTTAATTTTTGTGAGTACAAAGTTTTGTGTTAATGTAAGAGAGATTTTCTTTCCTTCAGAATGCTGTAAGTCATTTATTCAGATGTTAGAGAGAAGAAAAATTAGTCTTTTTTTTCCCCTTTGTGACAAGAAAAAAAGACTAGTTGCTTTGACTGAGTTTTAGAAGTGCCACAAATTCAGTTTCAATCTTCTTTCATTAAAATTTTGATGTGTTCATCTGTGCACATGGCAGGTACTTTTACAGAGACCCTCTTATGACTGAGGATGGCTGTGCCATCTTAGTGGGAGCTGAAGAGTTGAAGATCAGTTTGGCATGAAGCTCAGACACTTTAACATACAAGTCTAAAGTGTTAGTGTATATTTGTAATGCTAGCAATAAAGTCTTATTTTAACACTGAGGAATAACCACCACATTGGTAATATTAAGTTTAAAAATATAAAAAGAAGTAAATATTTGATGGTTTATTACCTCTCTGCTCAAAAAAGGTGGAACAAATGCTCTAAGTTTAAACACTCAGTGCCTTCCTACCCCTAATGCTCCAAACAGCTTAAGGCTAAAGTTTTTGATGTTTTTATCACTAAATATATAAGGAGGCTTGATCTTCAAAAAGCTACAGGCCTTTCCTTTTGTAAAATGTGAGCCACTTCTAAAGTGTGTTTCTCCAAAGGGAAAATGTGTCTGGCAGTAAACACTCTGATTTCAAAACTTCAAGCTCTCTCTGGCTTTTTTTAAAATACATGTCTTCATCTCCACTGTTTTTAGAAGAAGCTTAAAAACGGTAATAGACTGTAAATAATGCAACTTTGGCTCCCCAAGCCAAAGTGATGACAGGGCAAAGCAGCTGTATGAAGTACAGACTTCCCTGCACACCTCATCCAGGCATAAATTGCAAACCACCCACAGCAGGCAGAGTGGCCATGACAAGGGACCAGCAATGGCCCTGCCTCTGGCCACCCACACCAGGACACTTACTGCTGACAGGTTTTTCTCTGCCACCTCTCTCCCTGTTAAGACTGCAATAAATGAACAGTTTTTGTGCTTTTTGCTGGTGGGGAAACATGGAATCGGTCTTGTTCATCTTTCATCACCAGAAGTTATGTGAACATGTGGCAGTGCCTGCAGCCACAAAGGCACCATGGATTACTAACCACAGAGCTGCATTGCTTTAGTCAAGCCACACTTTTCAAGATGATGCCCAAAAGCAGGGAAAAGCAGAGTTACTTTAAGTCTTTTCTGTGGAAAAACAGAGCCCTGTGTAGAAACAACACAAAGATGCACAGTAAGGAGAAAATTAGCTGTACCACTTTCCAAAAAATATGTCCTCAAGGCTTCAATAAGCCCTGGAAGAATCATGCTCTGAGCTGAATAAATAGGCTGCATGATAACAAATAAATGGACAAATGAAGATTTCTAGTAATTTAAAATTTCAGTTGCTCCAGCAGACAAAAATTAACTACCTTGATCAGAGTCAGATTGTGTATAAATATAGAGAAAATTATAACACCACTCTAAAATTGCTTATATTCACAGCTTAACATACTTATTAACCTTTTCCCATTGCATTTCAGCATACTGATATTCTTAAAACATAACGTCTCGTATGCTAATGGAATATTTGCACATATGCAAATACTCAGGCAAGGACTCTGCTTATAAGACAACCTGGGCTCTACCCCCCAATGTGTTTGCTATAATGCACTACTGTCATCCCTTTAAATCATTGGGAAGGCTGTCGTGATTTTATATTCCTGGGAGTGTCCATTGCAGTGGGAGATTGACAAGGACCAGACTGAGAGCTGCTTTACAGACCTTCACCTTGCTCCCGCTGAAAATGTATATTACCACATGGATTTTAATGACTTGTCCCTACCATTCTGTGGCCTGGGATTTCCTGCTGCACCCTGCCCGTGAGACAGGCAGCCAAGGATGTGGCAATACAGGAAAGGCAATGGTGAAACAAGACACAGTAATTTTTGACTGCTTCTCTGTGAGTTATTTACATCTAATTGTGCAATTTTGCAAAACGTTCAGTTTCCCTTTAATTTGGCTGCAGTACCAACCTGGCGGCATCACATTTTTAGTAAATTCTTGTCATAGATGACCTTCAGCTAAGTAAAGAAATGTTAGCTTGCATAAACAATTCCAAAGATATTTGAAAGTACACTAAATAAACATCATACCTGTGAGGGTACAGGCAAGTAGAAGGTTTTATGAACTTCTACCTGAAATACTGTTGAGTTTCCTCAGAGCAAGATGCAGAGTGCCATTGAGTTTACCTGCTATGTGTTTACTGCTACAAAGCCTCCTTACCCTACCCCATTTCCCAGTACAATGTATGGGAAAGCAGCAGTGTCCACCATTCACTGGCATTCTCCAGGCTGAAGACATTATCAGTACTGTGTGTGTCCAAAATAACTCTTTCAGTAATGGACTTCAACCTATGCAAGCAAGATGAAATACTGGGACTACTAACCTCCAGGGTTTGTTTTGGGAGAGTTTTTATGTAATGGTGTCAGTCAGATAGTGTATATGAAAGCAATTCTTCAGAGACAGTTTAAATGCTACTGCAGAAATGCCTACCAGGCTGTCAAAGGTCTATTTTAAGAGGTATTAAAAAGACAACAAGGAAGGTTCCCTCAAGCATGTGTATACTCTGTTCATATATTGCAATGACAATTAGTGTAAATACTCTTTATCAAACACCATTTCATCTCAAATTAACATTTGACTGGCAAGATTTCAGTTTACTCTGATAGGTAATTAATGAAATAAAATTATACTAATTTCAAGATTTTTGAATTCTCTGTTTCCCCTTGTTACAAGAAAACTTGATAGCTTTATTTTGCACAACACTTTCCATTTGGGGAAATGGGGTTTGCCTCACTAATGCATATTTGAGGAGCTTATGACAAACAGAAGTACACAAGTGAAGATAAGTAGTCACGTGTGTGTGCCTGTTGTTATGAATTCAGCAATGCTGAGTGCTTCTGTTGGTATGAGAATTAGGAATTTCAAAACACTAGGTGCTTCTACATTTCACCAGAAACAGTGGCTAAATTAAATGTCTTCAATTTTTTTCCCTCTCTGCCACAGAAGTGCACAGGAGCTTAGAAGTGTCTCTGGCCTGCAGAACTGGCTGGGAGAGCAGAGGTCAACTGACCACTACTGATGCAGAGAAACCCATTCGGGTTTCCTTTGTCCTGTTTGTGTCTAACACCTTGGTGCTCCTGATGCTTCCCTTCTCTTGGTGGATGCTCTGCAGTGAGTGATACTTTGCAAGCAGGGACAGGGCTCTCTGTGTAGCACTGGCTGGGCAGGCAGGAGGAGCCCATGGCCAATAACCTCCCACCACCTCTAGAAACAGCTCTCAGCGCAGTCCAGAGCCAGGCAGGAGGTAGCTCAGGCACAACTGCCTTCAGCAAGCCAAGCTGCTTGACTCTGGAGGTTCCTGGATCATGGATTTGTAAACTTGCTGAACATGAACAGCATCTGTAATCAGGCATCTCTGTCTTGACTTGCAAAGCGAGCAGAAAGTCTAAAGGAAGGGACCCAAGGACAGAATTGTCTAGTACAGGGAAAGAGGGGCTTGGGGATGGCTCACATGGATTGAGACAAAGGCTTGCTTTCAGAGAAAGTTGGAAACACCTTAGATTTAGGGTAAAGGTTGATATTTTTGAGCTATATGTTACTTTAAGTGATCTGGCACTGGTCAGGTAATGGGTGAGCTCCTGCTCTACAGTTACATGTGGAGCCATAACTCAGCCCATCTTAGAAAGACTATGAGCCTCAGTGGCAACAATAGACTGCAAAAAATAGGTAAGTGGGAGAAGGAGCAGGGCCTGAGACTACCCCTGTCCAGGGAGATTCTTCTCACAACAGGCCAAAGACCCCAGTACCTCCTTGCTCACTAGGTTTAGCCCTGTAAATGTCATCTCCCTTTCAGAGTAGTGTTTATTGCTGGCAGAAGAATTGTGCCATGCCAGAGGATGTTGAAGCCCGGTGGCTGATAGACCTTCCTGAAAACTGTGAGCAGTGCTTTGGACAGTGGGTCTAGAAAGCAAATGTTCCAGCTCCTGGGCAATGAGAAGCCTCTTCTGCTGCTGCCATTAGAGCATCATTTCTTCTGAGCTCATGAATGTCATTAGGCAGAAGATCTGCTCCCAGGAAAGAAGGTCCTGCTTTACTCATAGCCTGGGCTGCTCTCAGCACAGTCTCTGGGTGGGATGGAGGCACATGGGTCAAAGCACTGGGAGCCACTGGCCCCAAGCCTTGCACTCCCCAGGCCCCTGTGTCCCTGCCACAAAAGAAGCAGGTCTGCTTTCACGTGCAAACCAGCATGGAAGCCAGTGAACCGGCAGCATTGATGAACCCAGCATCAAAAGCAAGGGCATGTAGGAGCTGAGTTAATTGCTGCTTCAAGCACTTAAAGCACAAATTCAGAAATTAAGATCTGATGCAAAGATGACTCAGAAGCAACACACTGGGTTTAGCTGGCATGCATAGGGAGCTTCCCTCTTAAAAGGAGCTAATCATTTGTTAGTGCCAGAGAGCTTTTATAACAGGAGAGTTGCTTTAGCCCCAAAATGGTGTTTTCTAACATTGCCCTGTCTCCCAATAAGGGAACACCAAAGCTGACTCAGAGAACTCTGAGCTGAGACTCTGCCCAGAGGAACAATATGAATAATCTAAACCGCTCTTACAGCTCCCCCTGTCAATTTACTAAAAGCATCATATCTGTAGTTGGATCTGTGGCTTAAAAAATGTGGCCTAAGGCAGGAATTTTCTTTGCTGCTATGTCAATACATTAAAAGATCCAGAATGTGTTTAAGAGTAGGCTGATGTGGATTAAAAAAAAAAAATCAGTAGAATTCTCAAAATATTGTTCTTGCTTTCTCTGAATAACATCTTACAGAAAGACATGCTTCACACTATATGATTTTAAAGTGATGAAATCTTTGCTTCTTCACTGCCTCTTTTTTTGACTCCTCCTTTGGCTCAAAGGAGTTGTGCCAATATTAAAAAAAAAAAAAAGGTATTTATATTGTGGTAGAGCCAGGACGCCACATAAAGAACCTGTTCTTTATTGTGTGAAGTGCAGTAAATTCACAGGAATGAGTCCCTGCCCAAGGAACCCACAGCCCATAACTCTGGACATGGCACAGCACAAAGAACTATGGAAAGCACAAACAACCATACAGAAGGCAGATCGTGATGGGCATAAATAAACACAAATGTTGGCCAGAGAGCCCCTAGAGGCTCATGAGGCTGGTTGAAGGCTTTAGGAATACTGATATATCACAAAATGCTAATTTTATGGTCACATCTGGGATAATTTTTTAAAAGCATTAAAATTATTTAAAAAAAGCATTCATCAAAGCATTACTGAGTTGTACCTCAGTACTAAAGACTTGTGGAGGTTCCAGGGGGTTTGGCCAATCTAAATTCAGGTGGAATCAGGAAGCAAAGTATAATTTCAAAATATAGATGAAAATATTTTCAGTATTCTTGTGGGAATACCATTCAGCTAGTTACTGCCTTATGCTTCTTTGTGCATTTTGACTTAGGTGATATTTGGATTGTTTAATTCATTCAAACTTCTTCAGCCACCTAAAGTAAATATTTGTAAAGTTTTGGTAGGTCAATGCAACCCTACAGTTTGCTGTATTATGTATTATATAGTCTTTCTTCTAAGTGGATTTTCAATTTATTTTGAAAAGTAAAATATAGTTTATTCTCAGCCAGAAATTAATTAAACTTCATTCTTTCGAATGAAGCTAATTCCATCTACTCAAGGGCATTTTCTATGTTAATGCTTCTTTTCCAAAGTTCCATAAAGTACTTAACAAAGTAAGTATCACAATTATGGAGGAAAGACCACGGAGGAAACACAAGAAGAAAAGGCTGTGTACATAGTTTCTAGAACATTTTGAAATTAAATATTACATCAAATTTAAAGACAAAACCCTGTACATTTTACACTTCATCTTACTTAATGTGTTACTAGAAACTGGATTGAATTTTAGCCTCAGAGCATCTTGTAAAGTAATATTCAGTCTGTCACCATGTTTACCCTTTAAAAAAAAAAAAATCTGGAAAACTGCTCCCCAGAGAGATGCAGCTTTTTTTGGCAAAAGATGTCCTCACCAAGCTTCTTTTATTACCTTAACATAAAACAATTTCCTTAGTGAAATAAACTGTATGGTCGAAGAGAGCTGTTTGCTATAATGCCTGACTCTAGAGTTTCTTCCATGAGAAATCTCTTGGTCAGAGATATTATTTTTCTCCATTAGCTACTCAGCTCTTATTAAAGACAGTTCTTCAGATGATACCACACCAAAGAGCAACAACAACAACAAAGGATTAAATGTGGTGGTTTGCTCCAAATGAATCATAACAAAACAGATTGCTGAGGTGTGTCTTCTGCTGAGGCTCACAGAGTCATGGTTTGGCATGTTTATGGCTCTGCCGTCTAGTTGCATTCTGTTAAAGATGGTTAATATAACTAGATTTTATAGATATCTCATTTAATAAAACAATCCAAAACAATTCATAGCAATCCTTTGAACTTTTTGTAAAAAGTGTCATTGTTGCATTATTCATTTTATTGACTAGTGCACATAGGGAATGAATCAATTTGATCTGCAAAATAAATTTAGATGCAGTAGGGGTTTTAGCATAGCAAAAAGATTCGGCTGAGGAAAGATGTGAAGAGATGAGATGGAATAAAAATGAAAGCCATTCAAAGTCTATTTATTAAAAAATTATGCTAATGGATCTGTGAGAAAAATTATTGCAAACCAAACCAAACCAAACCAATCCAAACCAAACCATTATAATAGGTCAAAGCTCTAGTTCCTCTTTTTCAAAAACTGATCTAGGGAAGCATTTTGCCACTGTTAATAAAATGCCTTTTCTGAAATAACAGAAACTAATTTTAGAAGAAAGTATTTTTTAATATTAATTCTTTCAGGAATTCCTGCTTTGAAGAAATTTACAAAGTTGTTTCCATCCTGATCTGCAGTGAAATATACTTTGGAATGTAAATTGTCTTGCAAGGTCTAATCTGTGATTTCTTCTATTCACCAGTCCAAATTCTAGAGAAAATAGTGTATAGAAAATGTACAAAATTGGTAAAGAAGCATTAATAACAAAATTTTAAAAATTATTATTTTGGTCACAGATACGGGATGAAAAAACCTGAAGCTGTTAGATGACAATTTTAGTTTTACTTAAGTTGTCTTGGAACAGGAATGTCAAGAAAAGCCTCAGAGAAGACAAAAATCTTATTCCATAATCCAAGCTTGGAAATAGTGCCTGCTAGGGACAGTCTGTGTGACCAGTTTTCACTGTTTTTCTGAAAATAAGCTGCATATCAGAAGAGTCTCTCTCTCCAGGGATAGCAGAAGGCACTTAGGATACAACTATTGACAGGTTATCTTTGCTGCCCAATTGAATCTTACCAGGACTGTCCAGCCCAGAACCACATGTTCTACTGTGAGACACCAAAACTGATCTCTGGGAGCATTTAGCTTGTCACATCTCCATTTCTAGAGGGGACCAGCAGAGTCCTCTGAGAAGCTGAGGCAAGCAATCAAAGTCTCAGTACTTCAGCAGGGACCTTTCAAGGATACAGAGTTCCTAGGCATGCCCCACCCCCAGTTAATCTACAGATGCTGTAGTGTTGGGATTTGTCTATCAAACTTGTTAATGGGACATTTGCCATTAAAAAAAAAAATGGGCAGAGCATACACAGAAATATTGGCAGAAAGAAGTGCTGCCTTACTCATTATTTTCTTGTGCTTCTGGTGGAGTGAATAAATCAACTCTGAACATTGTTTAGGAAAGTTGCAGCACTGGTGTAGACTGCCTAAAATAACTTGCTTATTGATGACCTATAAATCCAACTTAAATCTCACATTAACCTTTTCTCTGAGTAGCTTTTTCATTAGTAGATGATTAAGTGATTGGAAATTGCTGAAAATGAAGCCACTCAGCTTGCAAAAGGGCAACGTCCCTCCTGCATCCATAAGTCCTGGTATTTTTCAAAGTTGGAGGCACCAGCTGAAACTGGGCTGTTTCCTGCACAAAATGATTCAAAAATTTAAACACAAACCGTTGCAAGTTAGGGGAGAGACACCTTGTTTTTTTAAAGGAGGCTTAAGGTCATACTTCCCATGCTGTGCTCAGCTCCCAGACTGGATCTCTTATTTTTTCTCCTACTGCATAAATATTAGTGAGGTGAAATTCCCATTTATGTCAGTACCACATTACTATTTGTGATGTCACAGAAACCTTCCTTTTCACCTGCCAGAAGCTCATCAGAATTGCACAGTATTTACTGTGTTCTTGTGCAACACCAGACCCAGAGAGGGAGTGATGCCATTCTGTCAGACCTACTATACATATGTACATAAACATAAAAGAATTTAATGGAAAAATAACTATGCATTTCTTACTATTAGTCTTTAAATATTGCCTCTTTTTTTAATCTCCACAAGCTCAGTTTTGAAGAAGCCTCCCAAAATAGCACAGTAGATTGGAACACCAGAAAATACAGAAGAAGAGCCACTTTTAACTGACAAGAACCATCAGCAGGGCCACCTGGTCACACTGCAGTGGCAAGAAATTGGTTCCTGCATCCAACACCAGTTTCCACTACCTTGTCTGCCAGATTATTACATATGCAGAGAAGCCTTCTCCTGAGAGATATACACTTCAATTTCAGCCCATGACCTCATATTTTACCTTTTCGCTAGAGATTCAGACCTAGTTTTGTGTTCTACCCTAAGGTACTTGTACACTGTAATTAAATCCTATCTCACCTGCTCCTTTTTCACGGCCCAACATGTTAAGGTCTTGGAGCCATTTCTTGAAGAAATGTATTTCTTGAAGAAGATATATTCTCCTGCCTCCTAAATAAGCCTTGTTCCTTGGACCCCTTCCAAGTTTTCCTTAGGGAATGCACCAAATTACAAACCTCTTGAAAGATTTAGAAGTCCAGCGGGGCTTCACGTGGTGCAATTATTGGGGGAGATTGGCTTTAAAGGATATGGCTGGGCAGGTTAAAGTCAAGGGAAGTTCAACGTGTGGAGAGATTAGAGGATCAAGGCTTGGTAGGCTGAATACAATATGGGACCTAAAAATGTAAGCAGGGATTCAGAGAACAGTGTCTGTTCAAATCCTAAATCTAGGGCTTACTTTCATTCTTTGGTGTGCTTTTAAATACCTGTGTAAATAGCTGTGGATGTGGGGAAGCCCAGGGAAGAATTGCAATTTGCTCCAAGTGTTGTGCAGCTGCAGAGAGACACCTGAGTGTGTATAAAATGCTGCAGGGACAGAGGACAGTAGGAGTCTGGGGTGAGGCAGCAAGGTAGGACCAGCTATTGAAGCTCCTGCATTCCTGTCCTGTCTGGAATTAGGGTCAGATGCTGCTTAAAAGTCACCTGACCCTGTGCTTCAAAACTGCTGGCAAGTGAGAGGGAGGGATTGGACCTGAATGGTCACCATCCCCACCTCCTTACCCAAAACCTCCTCCTCCTCACCCTCCACCATGTGGATGTGCAGGAGATCTGATCCCCAGTCAGGTCAGCTGCCATCCATCCATCCATCCATCCATCCATCCATCCATCCATCCATCCATCCATCCATCCATCCCACTTGACTGGCCTTGAGTCACAGGTCTGTGCCACCACAGCTATCATAAAACACTTACAGAGGATGCCTGAAAGCGACGAATCCATCACATAAATAAGGCATAAGTGTAATTTGCCCTGAAAGTGGAAGAAATGCTCTGTTTAACGACGCCCGGGTGTTCGATGATTGCAGCGAGCGCAGTGACAGTCACAGTGATGAACTGTTGTTCCTCTGAATAGTCTCTCAATAACAGCTGTGTGACAATTCATAAATGACATTCCTCATATACAACGTTGATAATGCCAGCTTCACTGCACTAGTGCACTCATTGCTCTAATATCTCAGACTTTCAGCCGGAGAATGCTGCCTGCCTAAAAAGCAAAGGAATTTTTGTGCTATTTATCAGAAGACTTTGTACTTTGTTTTCCATGGAAAATGGGACTGTCCTTTCTATGTCATAGGATGGTTCTTATTCCAACATGTAATACAAAAGATTAAATAAAAATAAGAGGAGGAAAATAGATGACAGTATTTTCCCATTTATCCCATGTAAATGGGTTTAATGAAAAAAGTCATTTCTAAAAAGCAATACTGAAAATCTTCTAGGAGGAAGGTCAGGAATTTCTGAAACATTATTCAAAGGCCTTTCCTGTAAGAAGTGGACTCCTAGGTCTAGACAGCACATTTCCAAAAACTGGGGAGCTCCATGAATATTTCATATCAAAAGCAGGACTGTTCCTTAACACTATCCTGTGCATATTCCACTAAGAATCCTTACAAAATATTTCTGCTAAGGATCCCTATAAAATATGTGTCAAATCTAGTATTTTGTGTCTCAGCCTTGCCTCCCTTATGAACATCCCTGTCCACAGAGCAGCTAGTCTTGTTTAGTCTTTATATTTCAAATATGTACTCAAACTCCTAGAATCTCTCTTTCCTTCTATCTTTTTTTCTACTTTCTGCATTTTTTTTATTGCATCTCCTTCCTTTACATTAGAGGTGGAATGAAGAAATACAGTCTAATTCAATACCAGGAGAGTATTTCTTGCTAGAACCCCTGCTGAAATGCTGTTCATTTTCTTGTGGTCTCTTATACTTGGCAACCAGCCAACGACACCTTTTGATTTTTAAAATGTTAAGGGAAAAGTTCAGATAATGAAACAAAGTCCAATTAGAGGGACTAATGTCAAAGGGTTGATGTCTCTTCAAAGGATTAAAATGTGCACAACACCAGAAGTGGCCTTATTTCAATGCTTCAGACAAAGTGGAATAGAGCTGCTGAAATCTCCCATGAGTGGCAGGCTTTGCCTTTGCAGCCTTCATGGCTGTTTTTCTTGCAGCACAACCACAGATGACAGACTCTATAAATCTGTAGTGAGAAATGGACCTTGTCTGAAGGAGCTTGCAAATTAAACATGCAAAAGAAGAGGCTGGAAGAAAAACAGAGCCAGAAAAGCCATGCAGCAGGTATGTGATAAAGGCAGCAGCTGCAGAGGTCCAGGTCCTGTTCCCTGGATTCAATCAAGTAATCCAAACCTTGGGGTTTTCTCACAACAGTACAGACAGAATTGGCAAATTATGGCAACCAAAGTCATCATCACTATATCTAAAAGGTGCTAATATCCAACTGTAGTTTTTTTTTTCATTTTTAAAATGAGTTTTAAACAGGCCAGGAACAGGCACTGCAAGGCTCCTACCTTTGGCAAACCCGGTTTAGGAAGACCAGACTTGGTTACAGCCCAAGCTGCTGCTGAATCTGCCTCAGTGCCACCTTCTTAGTCCTTTGCTGCTCTCTCCAGCTTAAGTGAAGGATTAAAAAGGAGAGCACAATTGCATGCTGCATTGATGTAAATTTTTCTCCTCTGATTTTCTAAAACTACATTTTAATTTTTGTTTGTCAAAAGATTTAATGTTTAATTAATCTGTCTTAACAGACAAGAAAATGTGTTCTAGCAAAAAGTTCCTCCTGTGTATATATGGTCTGTTCAAATAACCTTTTTCCCAACTTCTCTGCAATCAGAAGATTTGAATTTTAATGCAAAATATTCATGCTAGAACCTGATCATATCCCAGAGCTACAATTCTGAGTGGCATCAGTCCATGGTATCTGACTGTATTTGCCAAAAACATGTCAGGACTCCCCTATAGTTCAAATCACCCCATAAATTCTACACTTACACAACATTGGTGACCTCATACCCAAGGCATGCCTTAATGATCAAGCAAGTGGAAACGTTCAGTAAATACATTGAATGTTTGACATTGTTATCAGTGGGTGTTCCCTGGGTCTCTTGTGAAACAATCCCAAGATTAATGCAAGGCCAAGAAACGTCAGCCAAGTGAAAACCTTAAATGTTAGTTAAGTAATTTAAATAGACAACAGCAGTTTCCCTGCGTTAAAATTCAGCAAAATAGTTCTTAGAGAAGTACTGGGGAAAAACCCCTGAATTTTCTTAACAGTGAGTTATTTGTGTTGCTTTGACTGACTTTAAGTTGTTGCTTCTGACATTGTGAATCTGGAGGAAGTGTGCCAGTCTCATGAGGAGTTCTGAGAAATTAAACATTAAAATATCTCAACAAAAGCTTTGATAAAGCCCATTATAAAAATTAGGCTTGATACAGACAGCTTTTCAGCATTTCAGCCTTTTAGCCTTTCAGCCTCTCAAAATCAGGTCTTAGAAATACTCCCAGTTGAAAAGAAGGTTGATTCCCTAAACCAGAGCACAGTGCCCCCTCTACAGTGCACAGAAAACTTGGCTACTTCTACTGATTCCCATGTCAGCAGAAGGCTAACACATGCTTCACATGCTGTAGTAAAATAACAGAGATGGAAAGAAATAAAATCAGAAATAAAAGCAGATTTTTCCTATTATTTTTCTTATCTCTGTACTTCACTTTATAGGCTAAGTTGAATTTAAATACACATGGTTGTTTTTGCACACGGGGCAGCCAGTGCCATCTGACCTCAGAGCCGTGGGGCAGCCTCTGCAGGGATGTGTGGGGTGCTGGCAGGGGGTCCATCCACACGGCTTGGGTGCCCCAAGCAGCACATAACAAACATTTAGCAGCTTTGTGCTGCAACCACCATGCTCAACATTGCCTTTCTTTTTCAGCCTTGCAAGGAATGAAAGCCTTACCCTGTAAATATTATACACTCCTGATTATGAACCTGATTAGGCTGCTGAAGAGAATGGGACAGGTCAAATGCCTTAAGTACACATAGGAAGGATATACAGGGCAAGGGTTGAGATTGGAAGCTTTGTGTTAATGTATCATAGAAAAGAGTCATTAAAAAAGACTCATATAGCTAAATTTGTCAACAGCAATAAATGCAAAACCCAATTCCCAACATGATGGCTGCCACAAGAATCACCTGGTTGCCTTTGCACTGAAATTATTGCCATCAAATAATTCTCATTCATAAACAAAGGAACATAAATGGAACACTGCAAAGGATGGATTTGCAATGGCCTGAGCTGAAAAGAACTTACTGCCTAGGTCATAGAGGTACTTGGATGACCCTACATGTTGGCTATAACAGTGTTCAAGGCGGTGGTAAAAATGATGGATTACAATCACATTTGTGTGCTACATTACTAAGTAACGAACTGCTCTGTACTACATGTTTTGCCTCCAGGAATATCTACTTATGTCATTCTTTTTAGTCATCTTTTTGCAGCAGAACATCATAGTTTGATAACCAACATCTTTAGTTTCAGGAGTTCAGAATTGTGCCAAATCTTTAGTGTCAATTTACTGTGTGTAAAAAGAAATATTTATGGATTCTACAGACAAAAATTTAAAAATCCAGCATGAACATCCATTAGCAGAAATTTTTCACTTTTGCTCCCTACCTCTGAATTCAAACGCTTGACATGTCAACTTACTTACATTCACAAGTATTCAGGTGCGAGAGGAAAATCAGGACAGCCTCCTCCCAGCAGCATCCCCATTCTCAGCTCTGTAATGCCTTTTGCATGGTCTTGATGGCCTGGCTTCCAACAGTGTCCAAACACTTAAAGAAGTAGAAAGTAATTTTAAGGGATGCACCAAGCACCTAAATGAATTAAGAATGTCCCATCTGGTTATCTACTTCAGGAATGACCTTGCTAACTTTGGTATGAGGAAAAGCTTTTCCTTAGGAAAAGAGCTGAGCCTGCATGAAGAAATTAGTAGGCTGACATTTGCTCCTGCCCAGAGTACTGAAAAGACCTGATAAGCAGCCTGATGCAGTTCTCTGGCCTAAGGTAATATCTTTATTTCTCATCAAAGATGAATTTTCATTTTTATCATAGTTTTTTTCAACTTAGGGATTTCATGTGGATAACACTGTATTGGAGTAAGTGAAACCAGCTGTTATGTGATAGAGAATGTCTCAGGGAGGATTTTTAATGTGGGTAAAAGACTGTATTGCAATAAACAGAAAATATGTTTATCCTATTACAGCTAATGCCAGGGATAAAATCCTCTGTGATTCCTCTGTGTGCACACAAACCAGATGCTGACAGGCCCAGCTGCAGACCCCATTTTACCAGTTTATCCAAGTCATCCTCAGTGAATCATTGCATCTTGTCTTGTTTCTAATCTAATTCCATCCATTATCCAAGATGGATAATTTCCAGGGATACATTATGGCAGCAGAAATGTCTGCAAAGAATAAAAATTGTGCAAATCTACTTTTTGATATATGTAGTGCAGAAGTCTTCTGCCAGCCCTTCTTCCATTTGAGCAGGTCTGCACATGCAGGAAGAGGAAAAGGAGAGGCATGAGCCACAGTCTGAATATCCAGTGTTTATGCATCCCACATGGCAAAAATCACTGATGCTGGTGATGGCATGCTAAGACCACTGCCTATAGCACAAACTTATACATTCGCCCACACTCTCTGCCTGTTCATACCTCTGTTTCTTGTCTTGCATTTGATGGGAAGCTTATTCACTCAGCTGTCACTTTTTTGTTGTGTGCCTGTATGGCAGCAGAACATGGAAGTCGTGGCTCAGAAAGGATGGCCTGTGTCAAAGGGTAGCCCAAATTGAAGTGCCTCCATGTAAAAAAGACATGCCTTAGGTCATTGTCTATATGAGGTAAAGCAGCCTAGCAGGGTAAAACTGTCCAGTTCTGGTGGAGCAGAGGACATATCTCTCCAGCACTCTTTTTATCTCCTTTTTTGTCCATACAAAGCCATCTGGGCCCTTAAGAATGTCCCAGCACCTTCTCAATAAATGCCCTCTATAAAAATGCCTCAAATTTCAACCCAGTGTTTTAACTGAGCAGTGTCTTCAATTAGAAGGGAACCTGAAGGAGCAAAAGGTAAGACAATTCCTTGTCTCCAGGAAAAGAAGAGCAAAGCAAAAAAATTGAGGAGTCCTCTTTTCCAAAGATGTAAATCAGACTTTTAAGCTCACATCCCGAAGGGAACTGCATGTCCTATCCACAAAACCAGATTGGTTATGTAATTGGATGTTTCTTTAATTCAACAGCATTCATGTGCCTGGCTCATCATAAATCTTAATATGTAAATCATCCAACTACAGGATTTCAGCAGGAGCAGATTTCACACTGATTTCCATGCAGAAGACATTAGAGACTTCCTGATTTAGTCATTAGGACTGTTTTAAGGGGTATTTACAGGGGAAAAAATGTCTCCTGTTCTTAGTCATCCACTCAGTCACCTCAAATCCTATGAGCTGATGGTGGGGTTAGGGACCACTTCAGGTGCAAGCCTGAGTATGGACTCTGCTGCCCAATCCCCAGCTGGGGCAGACACAGCTCTAAACCATGCCCATGCAGTGCTGGGGCCTCAAGCCCACGTTGTGGTTTGGATCCCTCGGGAGTCTCATTTGGGCATTAGGAACCTCTGTGCCAATTTCTGAATAAGAGAAGGGCTCCAGCGGCCAGTGGCATCAAGCAGACGCACGTCTCTGTGCTGCAAGGAGGATCACATGGACAGAGGGAAGTGGAAGACATCACCAACTCTGCTAATAGGTGGTCTGAGCTCTGTTTTTAACACAGAGTTTATCATGACAGCTGACGTATTTTAAGGTTGGATGCTGCTGAGCTCATTCATCTCACAGAAGGCGGCAGCATGATGGAGCATAGAAACAGACCCCTGACACAAAAGCAGACTGAAGTTAATTTGAAAACAAAGCTTAAACATCTGCTCCAGGAACCAGCATAGATACTGCATAGATGGGAGCACTAAAGTTTGAAACATTACAGAGTGTTTAACCAGTACCACACCAGATGTTAGACGTTTTTGGCAATGGTGTAGATATTATCTGGCAAGTTCTCATGAGCAGCTGACAAGAATGAAGAGTGACATATAAGAAACAGAAAATGCCAGCCATATGGCATGAACATTATGCTAATGTTTCAGGTGTCAAGCAGTAGTCGCTTGTGTTTAATTTGAATGAGCAAAATTTATATGGATTTTAATGATTACACGATGTTATACACAATTTCATTTACATCCTCATATTGTTACAACTGTAATTTTGCCATTTAACAGTAATATACACTGAACTAAATTCCTCCTCTTAGGAGCAATGTTGTTATCTTTATGGCTTTAATAACACATCTCCACCTCACAGGTGTAATGTTTATTCCTACAGTGCCGCTGCAGTTAGTGAACAAGCTGTGCTGCAGCCTGCAAGGCACCGCTGGCTGACGCTGTTGCCTGAGGTTGTTTGGTAAACACCAACAGCCTAAGAGAAGTGCAGCACCCGGGCTTTTTATGGGTGTATCTCCACAAAAATAAATTGCCATGATTTGACCCCCAAACCTCTTCATGGTGGCGTTGTATTTGCCGTGCATTTTCAGGAGGGAGCTCTCATGGCAGACTGGGCGTCTGAGCTTCAGACACTGAAGGGGAGCCCCACTGGCAGCTCAGCTCTGCCACATTTCCTGAAGAAACATGATGACAAGCTGCTTTACAGACCACATGCCACATCACAACTAGATTTTTTTCACTGAGAAGTGGAAGTAGCAAAGCCTGGTGCCATAAAATTGAGTGTCCTACTTGCTCTGCATCTCACCCTTAATGATGCTCAGATCAGCCTCATATCTCTGACAACAAAGGGAAAGGAAAACCAGCCTGAGCTGCTGGATTGTCAAGAGCTGTCTCACACAGACAAGGCTAAAAAATGGCTGAAAAGTGCATTTGTTTGATGATTCATTTTGGGCTGAGGCTGCTTGTTGGTCAATGCATAAAGCAGCACATAACATGTGTGACATCTGCGCTGAGGCGTGAGACCCATGGTTGGACTGACTGTGAGAAAGGCCAGCACCACTTCTGTGTCTATTTTATAGATGGAATAAAAATCATAAAAATTAAATTAAAAGAGAAAGGAAAATAAAAATTTAAAAAAAAAAAGGATGGAGATAAATTAAATAGCAGCAAAGGTGCTACTAGGGATGAGATCACAGATTGTTTACTGCGATTTTATTTGCATCCATGCAAAAGGTATAAGTGGTAAAAATCTCCTTATAAACATATTTGTGGGGGAAGTTTCCACTCCTTGTGGCATTTTATGGTGACTACATAATGAAGGTATAATCAACATAGGCTGAAGTGTGTTATGAAGAAAGGAATTAGACACATACACAGAGCAAATTGTGGAGCACACCTGGGAAAGATGCAGGTGGGCTAGGAAGGCTGGACCCTGCCTGGTTCTGAGAGGAAAAGAGGAATTCCTATGTCTTGCAAACACTCCTTGATGTATTTGTGATGCAGATCTTCGCTGTGCGTTCGAGCTAAGCTGAAGATTAATTGGGTAGGTAGAAAATGTCTGCCTGGTGCCACCTGCCACAGTCACAGGGTTATTATTAAGTGGATGGAGGATATATTGGCTGGAGCGAGCACTTTCTGTCATGAAAGCTCCAAAAGTTGGCTCAAATGTTGCAAGACAGACTATCTGCCTGGAGCTACAAGTTGTGCCATTCTCTGTCGAGCTCCTCGTTACAAAAGCTCGATGAAGGACAGGTTGCCCTCCACGTGACTTTGGCAGTGGTGTTGCTGGTGTGGTAATGTTTCCATTTCCCTTGGATGCAAGACACAATTTCCAGGTTCTTTGGGAGCAGCATCTGGTGTTTCTAGCAGGCTTTGGAATCTAGCCAGCATCAGAGTCTCCTGTAAGGCCTCACTGTAAGCCCACTGGAGCCCCTCAATTTCCTACCTACTTGTCACCCTAATGCCATCTCAGCCTGTCTGCCTACTCTTGACTGCTGAACTGGTGCTCCTATGAGCACTGTGAGACAGAGCACCTCTCAGTGGTTTTACTTCCTTATTTTCCTACAGGGCATAACCAAGTTTCTTCATAAGCACAGTCTGGCTTCCTCCTCTTTGAAAATCTTCAGACCAAGCCTGCATCCCATTTTTCTTCTCTAGATAGTTTTGCACTTACAGAAGTGTTAGGTCTACAACATTTTCAAAGCATTGTTCAATGTATTATTCATACAAACCCTGGGCTGATGCTAGTCCACACACCCGTCTTTGAGGTTAAGTTCTGTGAACTGCATTTTTATACATAGAGAACAGCTCTGGTCATAATGCCAAGTGCAATAACAATTACAAAAGGAGGAAAAATGTTACCCTCCAATTATCCCCTAAGTACTGCAGAGGCAAAGCAAGGGCAGTGTTTGGGTAGAGCCAAAGGTGAGATCTAAGTGGGAATAGGATGTAGCTGTCCCACAGCATGGCTCTGAGCTTTCAGTTTAGTACACTGTCAGTCTTGCACCAAAGATATCTTAGATCTATACACGTAAGATTACAATCATTTTAAGTCACCTGTGTTATTTTGCTCTGAAGAGAGATGAAGCCATCTGGTCTCACTTTGGAGGTAACAACCAAAAACTGCTGGTAGCTACAGCTATCAGCTCAGTGGTGAAAAAACACTCTCTTCTCCCCGGGTAACAAGTGACAGGATGTGAGGAAATGGCCTCAAATTGCACCAGGGGAGACATAGATTGGATATGAGGAAAAATATCTTCACTGAAAGAGTGGTCAAGCACTGGAACAGGCTGCCCAGAAAAGTGGTGAAATCACCATCCCTGTTAGTCTCCAAAAAAATGTAGATGTGGCACCTGGGGATGCAATTTAGTGGCAAACACAGTGGATTAACAGCTGGATGCTGGATTAACATGGGAGCAATGCAGCCACAGCACCCAGTGGGGGAGGCAGAGATGTGTCTCCTGGGCAGAGCTGTGGTGAGGCAGGAAGGTACCAGCTCCTTCACAGCCCCTGGAGAGGAGGACACGGGGAGGAGTAGCAGACAGCAGCAGGTGGACGTGGGCAGGCAGGAGCCAGGGAACAGGAACATTGCTGCTCCCTGCCCTGGTGCTTTTCCTCAGAATACAGTGGGTATTGCATTCACATCTCCTTGTTTCTCTTCATCCTCCCACCTTTTGTTTGTGATCTTTTCAGAGCAGGACTGTCTCCTCATACATGTTTTTTCAGTGACTTGCACTGTGAAGCCCTGATCTTGCTTGAGGCCTCTAGTCATGACTTTAATACAAATGATAAATCATCATCATAAAACAGAATTGCACGAATCCATAACTCCTGTCATAACTCAGGGATGAAGTGTCAGGAGCTCAGACATGTGACAAGGTCAGGGAGACCATGAAAGGCCAGAAGAAGTGAATGCTCCCAGAAAAGAGGAGGTGTTGAATGGCTTTGAAATATTTCTAGTATGTGTCAGTGCTATATCTGTGTCAGTTCAGAGCTGATTTCCTTTATCGATGTCACCTCCTGACAACAACGTGGCCAGGAAAGGACTGAGCCACACATCACAGGCAGTCACTGAGGGGCAGCTGAATGAAAATGTGCACACACAGTCAGAGGGTGCTTCCCATCCTCAGGCTGCTCTGAGGACACCAAGCTGGAAACCAGGCTTCAGCAAAACCTTTTCTTTGTCCTTTGAGTGAGGCCCAGAGACACTTACTTGTGTCTCCTCTCTTTTTTCCTTCTGCCCCATAAAGCAAAGCTGTGTGGGTATGTCACGCAGGTGATTTTGATAGTTTTGGAGACACTCACCTGTGAATCAGCTCAGACATACACAAGGATCATTGTCCAGGGAACTGCTTTCCCAGCTGCCATTCCCAGGCAGCCTCTGGGCCCATGGCTAAGTTCCCTGACAGACCCCATTCCATGCTGGAATCTGTACAAGTCAACAACATGCTTTGCAAAAGCTGTCATCACTCTCTAGGGTTACACATTTTTTCAGTGTCCCCTAACTTGTAGAGGCAAGGAGTTTGGGAGATCCAGAGCATAACAGGAAAGATTTGCTGCAGGAATGTGAGGAGATGATGGTGAAAAACCCAGTGGTTCTATCCATTCATGGCAAATCAAATAAGCATAGAAATATCTTTAAGCCATTTTATCTGGCAAGAAGCCATGCTGTCTTCTCAGCCAAAGTGTGATGCTTGGAGAAAATGTAGCTTCAGTAAGCTGAATAACAGGTGAAAAAGAAGCATGAGGGGAGAGTCAAGTTGTATTTATGGAAAAATATTTTGTCCTTGATGAACTGAAGGATTTATGCTATTCCATCCCATAGCTTCACAACTTCCGGACAACAGTTCCTAGTCTTCCTCCATATTCCTGAGATTAGAACTTTCAAAATAGTTTTAAGTGTTTCAAAATAAATGTTGTCTTTAGAGCCTTCCCTGCTGTAGGCTGCTGAAGGCTATGCTGTCTGTCACTTTGGTTTAATGGCTTACACAACCAGGAAAAATCCATCTTGTTCCCAGTTATGACTGCATTATAAGGAACTTCTCTAGTGACTCCTATTTGCCAGATGACATCCTTTGTAGACAGCCAATTACAATACAACGTGGGGGTTTTTTTCCAGAATTTATAGTAGTTAAATTTTACATTTGGTATTGAGTACTCTAAATGAAAGCAGGTTCATTGTTCAATATTGCCAAAATCAGGCAGGCTATTGCAAGAAAGAAATCACTCCCAGATTCAGGTCCTGGTGTATCAGCAGCACCAGAACAACTGCTCTCCCTCCTTCTTGGTGGAGTAAATGTCCATAATTAGGATGAGAATCGGGCCAAATAGCTTTGGCACAGATGACACCATAAATCAGATGAACGCAGGGAATTAAAACAATGAAGCAGGAAGGAGAAAATCAGGAAGAGCTGAGAAGTGACATCAAATAAAGAGATGTGAAACAGATGTGCTTGAACCTGAGCAAGGATATGCTTTGGGAAGAGCAGCACATGAGACAGTTTTGCCTGGAGAGCCACCCAGAAGTAAAGTGCTTTAAAGAAGAACTTGAAATTAGAGAATATGCCATAGTCAGTATGGTAACACGAGCATTAGGCACTGAGAGACACCAGCACAAAAAGTGATCCAGAGTAAGAAAAGGAGAAAAAGTGTTCAAGAAATTGGAAGTCCAGACAGAAAGCAGGAGCTTTGAGAATGTACAGGAACCAGACTTGGGAAAGCTGGGCACTACCTGAAGGCAAAAAGCACATTAGTCTTCATTAAAAAAAGTAATTACAATAATTTGGACTGCACTCAGGATGATGTAAATGGGCTACTGACTTGCTTAGCATTTGAGGCACTGCCCCTAAAACATTGCTTGGACATTACTGTCCTTCATTTTACTGCTGTGACAATGCAACAGTCCATGAAGCAGCATCACAAGGATGCTCTCTCTAGGCTGGCAGTGCTTTTATCTTCCTCTATGAAGGTCAGATCCTGGCAATGTTTGGCCAGGACTCCATCCTCATTGTAATTTTCAGGCACCCTCTGAAACACCTTGTTTAAATCCATACCAAACACAGCTCTTCGCATCCTGGTTTCAGGAGATCAAATTGCCATCCTCTCTTATCCTCCTCATGGACATGAACTTGTGGTCCTCCCTGCTCTGAGCTCATATTTTCTATCAAAACTTACAAATATGAGACTGACCATTCCTTACTTTTCCCATTTCACAGCAGCAGATTCAACTCCCAGACTAATACCTGCCTCTCTGGTTTCCTTTTCCTCATATTTAAAGTTAACATAGCAAACTTTAAACAAACCTTTTATATATTTGGATTATTAATATAGTTAAAATTTTATCTTTTAACATGGCTAACATAGTAACAATCTTCAAAACAGCATCTTCAAAGCTTACTTTTTTAGTACCCTGCAACTCATGCTCGTCTCACCCTGGTTAAGTAAATGTGCACTTTCATCCAGTTTTCTTCTTTCTACTTTTTATTCCTACTTCTACCTGGTTGCGGGGAGGGGGGGGGGGGGGGAGGTTTTTTCTTTTTGTTTTTGGGTTTTTTTGTCATCTTATCTTCCCAGCCCTCAAGTGAGTTTGGAGCAAAGTGGGGCTGTGAAGCCATCTGTCTGTCCAGTCACTGTGCTGCAAAGTCCTCCTACCACAGAAAGCCTTCACTATGGGCTGGGCTAGGAACTATTTGCTCTCATTACCATCATCTCCAGGAAGGCTAGGAGACATCTGTTGAATCTGTGTAATAGGCCTGACTTCCATTTACCCTTTGTCCTTCCAGCTGTAGAGACCCACCCTGAAGTCTCATTAGCAAAGTAAGAATAATGACACTGTTTTGTTTTCCCACCTCCAGGCAGCTGCAGAACCTTCCCTAACCAACTGTAAGCCAAGTTTCTTGTCCCTGGAGTCCTAAGTCTTGAGAAACCCACTAAGCAGTCTTAGTTTGCAGTTTGTTTCCCCTGTGCTCTGTGCCTTTCAGCTGGCTTCATCTGGGATCAGCAATGGAGGGAGATGATATGGTGTGGGGGAGATGATGCAGAATGAACTCACAGCAAAGGAATGCAAAGGAGAGAATGTCAGAGGAACAAACAAGATACTCGGTAATTTCATTTCCAAGCTGTACAAACTGATATTTTAAATGATGACTACCATGAGTTGCCCTCCCTTTTGTGGATCCCAGTGTTTCTCTTTCTTTATGGCAATGGCCTACAAGGGCTCGAAACCTCCAAGAAAAGAAGTGTTTTCTTGGCTCTCTTGGCTTTACAAGATGTAGACAGTGACAGCCCTGGAGCTGTTGGATGACGAACATAGCTGGGTAAGCCTGGCCTCCTTACCTAACTCAGCCACAGACACCTTACGTGCAGAAAAGATGTGGGATTTACAAATGGGTGCAGGTCTACCAGAAGAACCAGGTACTAACATTTTTGCATGCTTTCTAAGCCCTTACAAATTTCTGGAGACTTTCCCATAGTCATTCTGGTCCCGTAGTATCTCTTGGAGAAAAGACACAGAGCTGGCCAGAGCACAGAGAATAATACTCCCCCAGGTAACGGAAAGATTTCTTGAGGCTGCCTCCAGCAGACAACTTCATGGAAAAAGGAGGAGAGGGACTGAGAGTTAATCACTCCCACTTACACCAGGGCTGCATCCTCACCAGCAGGTGTGACCTTATTCCCATCATCTTCTTGGCAGTTTGGAGTTTATCATCAGATCGGATTGCATGCCAGATCATGGGTGGTGCTGCAGCTCAGGAAGCATAGCATGAGGAGTTCCTCATCCCTGCTCCTGCTGAGGCTGGGGCAGAGACTCCCTAAACTGTCACACACACAAGGACATGACCTTAAAATAATTTTTCAAATATTTTTGAGGAACACAGATTGCTGACAGAGAATTTGAGGCAATCTCAATCTTCAGTGAGGACAAAAATTCTGTGAAGCTAGCTTAAAAAAGGATTTAGTTTGACCATATCTTTAACTTGGGGGTCGATTACAAGAAGAGAAGCTTCAGTGACTAATTTCTACAGGGTCTGAAATATAACAGGTTATTAAAGACACAACCCAACAGCTTCAGAATCTGACAGAGACATTGTTCTCCCTAAGCATTTGGTAATAGAGTATTTCAGATGATTGAATAGCTAATAAAGTCAGAGTCTTTGCTAAGTAGATGGATACCAGCAATATTGCAAGGGTAATTATAGATTTCTATCAAAAAATCCTTGCCTCAAAATATTTATTCTCAGACTGAAGCTAAAACGCAGATCTCAGTTACAGAAAAAATACTTTAGCCGCTATTTAAAAGGTTTCCAATTTGCTCTACTGTAGTGGTTTCCAATTACAACCAATTTCAAGGTGTAAGTTTTCAGATTGAGTATGCCTTTTTTCAAGATAAATCCTCACCAGCTGTCAAATAAAACTAGTTTTCCCATTACTCATGTTCTTATGCTTTTTGGCAACACAGGGACGCTTATATCCTTTGCTCCTTCTCAGGCATCAGGCAGCTGGGATTCTGGACCTCTATAAAGTTACAGAGTGGTAAGAAAGGGTCAGAGGAGCAAAAACAGTGTTAGGGATGCTTTCAAAAAAACCAAAGGTGAGTCCCTCATGCACAAAATTATTCATTCACTTCTTTGTTGCTATTTCAGCCTTTTTTTCCCATTGATCGTTCAGATCCTTTACTCATTCTCTGTGAGGGCCAATAGAAAACCAGAGTATGTTTTAAAATCTTGCATACTCAGCTATGCCAGCTAATTCACAGGCTGCAGAAAAAAAAATTCTTTACATCTGTAACTTATCCCATTATCAAGGAGAAGCATGCAGCAGAGCTTGTACTCACACTCAAGCTAGTTTATTTCTAACTGATTATTTTTGCCTGGTTTATAAAAATGTAATGGATACTCATTTCCAATTAGTTGAGCCAACCCACATCATACAGCACTGCCCATGTCTGCTTTGCTTTGCATTTCTTAGTGTCACCTCCTATGCAGGCTTTATTAACCCCATGCCCTGCCTCAACACACTCAATTTTTCCCCTTTGAAACCCTGTCTTGAGGACTCATTGCTGTTGCAAAAACTGTGAGAAATGAAATGGCAATGGCTCAAGTGTAGAACAATCGAAAATATTTCAAATATATACAAAGAAAAGATGTTGCATTCTTCTCCTACCATTTTGGTAGTGCTGCATTTCGCAGAGAAAGCATTTCTGAGAAGCAGAGAGTTTCTGGGCACATGTGTGTGGCACCTGGGCTGCAGGAAGAGCACTGGAGACCAGTCAGCTCCCACTGTGAATGTGGCTGCCTCTCCCACCTGTGGCTCCAGCATCACCACCCCTGGGGAAAAGGACAGCCCCTGCTCACCTATAAAATGCAGCAAGGATGTGACAGTGACTAGAGCAGCGTGGGCAGCTTAACCTGCTCAGATGTTGCAGAACAATGCCCACACAGATTTCATGTCCACACAGTAAAACACACATGAAGATGATGGATCTGAGCTCTAACCCTCTGGGAAGTTCTGCTGGGATCAAAGAGGATTGCTGGTGGGCTCTGTCGTGCTGGGGAGCTACAAAAATATCAAAACCATGAGCAGGAGTGTCTTTGCCTTTCCCTCATGCACAGGAAGATCAGTCTACACTGATTACAAGCTAGCTGTAAATAAAGGATGCCAGCAGCACGCATGGTCAGAGGGGGTTTTTGCACCAAGGATGCAGGCACAGGGTGTGTTACAAACCACTGAAAGATGTAGAGTTTGCTGCAGACTGGTGCAAGTATTTGTATGTGCAGGATCCAACAGGTTTTGGAGGCTACTACAGTGCATATTATACAACATATTCTTCTGCATCTAAATAGAGTTTCCAGGTAAACTGAGATTTAGGTCCAAGCCAGAAATTTGTATCAAAATTCCAATTTATATGACAAAGTTCAAGGAGACACATTTGGTTTTGAGATTTTTTTTGTTTGGGGTTTGTTTTTTTTTTTTTTTTTGTTTTGTTGTTGTTGTTGTTGTTGTTGTTTTAATTACTAGCTATGGAAAGAGATGCTAGCTGCTAAATGTTTGCTTAAATTTTCAAGGCACTTTCCCTTCAGGCTGTGCTTGTATTTAGGGTTTTGTTCCCATTTCTAGAAAAATTTGAGCCTAATAAAAAGTATTCTAACCTCCATTTATTGCAGTGGCCATCAGCTAGCCAGATCTTCTATTTCTATTGTCAGTGGCAATAAGAAATTGGTGACAAAAATGATTATTGTGGATGTAACTGAAGTGTTATTTATAAACAGCTAGATGCAGAAGAAATGCCATTTAAATTTCATTGTGAGCAATATTCAGTTCTGGAGCTCTCTGATGTACAATTCATAGCTGCTTAAATTGTAGTCATTACTCTCATACTACAATACTCTTTGTCATAACAAAGGGAAATTACTTTTCTATCAATTACTTCTACAAGATTAGTTAATTTGCACTTGCAAAGGGTTTGGAGCAGCATCTCAGTTCCATGGAGGTGTTTCTCAAAAGCACTTGGCAATTAAAGTTTGGGTAAATGGAAGTGTCCTTCAAAATGCAAAGAAAAGGGACAGTGCCTGCATCCCAGGGTGTCACACGCCAGTGAAGAGCAGCAATGAAGAGCAGATCTATCACTGACAAACTGCCAAGCTCAGTGCTGCAGAAACCTGTACTGAGGACCTGTAAGAAGAATGCTCCCCTCGGTTTCAGTACTGAGCAGACACTGAAATCCCTGGCAGCATTTGAAATCACTGCCCTGACTACACGTGAGCTGTGCATGCATTTATCTCTATAAAACGTCCTTCTCTTTGGCATCTCCTTCTGCTGCTATCTGTGTGTTTGCTTAATGGAGACAGCAAGAGCCAAAAACATGAGGAGGAATGTTATTTTTACTCACTTGCTTGGAAATTCTGTGTGAGCTTTAGCATGTCTGGCTTGGATACCCACCTAACGCACCACAGCTCCTGACCCTAGCAGCATAATTTAAGGTGTTGAAGTTTTAATGCCTGAATTCCTTGGAGGGTTGATGGAGGAACTGTGTGCAACATTGCCTGAGAGACAACACGGTGCTCTTCCACCACTCTTGAAAAGCTGCTTCAGGAAGGCTCAACCTTCTTTTTCCTTCATGTGTCTCCACACGTAGGTGTGGCACTCCTAGGGACATTGTTTAGTGGTGGGTTCAACATTGCTAAGGTTAAGGCTGGACTCAATGACCTTAGAGACCTTTTCCAAACTTTTCCACTAATTTTATCATTCTGTTAATGAGTTCTGGGGCATCACCTGAGACCCTTCCTGCTAAGATCAGGAGTATTGTGGGCAGGAGGTGTGGCTGTGCCTTCTGCAGCCCCTGAGATGCTCTCGGGTGCTGGCTGTGGGCCTGGCACGACATGGCACTGTCGCTCCCCAGCCTGCAGGGATTAACACCCACATAGAGAGAGCAAACAGGACCCAACAGAGACTGCAAATCTTCTCTGCCCTCCATGAAAATAGTGGAAAGGCCTTTGGAAAATGGGGCATTCAAGAGAGGCCTCAGATTTAGCACGAAGAGTGGGTGGGGTTTTATACCCTACCTCTTCCCTGCAGCCAGGCAGGGTTGCTAAAATCGCCTCAAATTGAGGTCACAGGTATTTTTTTTGTAAGTGGAGCAGAATAAGTGGAGTGCAGACACACTGTGTAGCTGTATTGTCATGCACTGCGTGCAGCTGGCACAGCACAGCTTCACCTCTAGGTATTATTGCAATTAAAATGATGAAATAGCAACAGCACAGGCATCCTCAACAATGATGTCTGTGTTTAGGCATGTCAGACTATGCTGATACTGATATCCCGATCCTATATTGGCATCACAGCTCTCACGGAGTTTTGCAATGTTTGAAATCCTAACCCCTACTAAATTCCAACAAATACAGTCACAGCCCTCCTTCCTGATACTGCTCTCTTGATACAACAAGGGGCAGAGCATCCTTATCTTTCCTCCCCAACCCGAGCTGCCTGCAGGTGCTGTTGCTGTGCTTCGGCGCAGAACATTTCAAAGGCAGAAATTACACAGGAGGGAGTTCTCAGCAGAGTTTACAGAATGTTTCAGGGCACCTTAATCACATGTTATTTCTGTTCCCATTAGGTTAATGAATTTGCAGCATTGCTCAGCCCAAAACTAGACTCTGCTCCAGTCATCCATAAAAATTTTAAAAAGTGTTTAAAAATCATGAGTGTTTATGTTGCCTTTAATTATTTTCCATTTCAGTTGCCTGGATTTTCTTGTGAGACAAATGTTCTTGGTTTACATCAAGGCTATGATTCTACCTTGCACAAAAGATAAATTCACTTCTTTTCCAAGAATTAGAATTAGGTGGGACTAAATTCTGTAGGTTAATAAGGGTAGGTATAAAGACATGAGCACAAGTATAAGGATATAAGAGTGTAAAGATATATACCAGGATATAAAAATACAGCAATGTTCAAACTTTCAGCTTGAGACAATGACAGACAATATCCAAAATGACTTTCCCTTTTTTTCTTTGGCTAAACTCCAAAATATGAGAGTCAGTCCCACTTGTTTTTTTCACAACCAGTCTTTAAATGTCCCCTGTTTAAAATATACTTCGTTTACCTATTTGTGTCACTACAATAACATCTCAGGGAAAGAGCTCTTAGCTCTTTATTCACAGAGGGACAGAGAGAAAGCACATCAAGTTCTGGTTCTATATGATATGGAAACTGTTGTAAAAGGTAAGGGTTTTTTTATGCTGTCTAGATGTGCCACTCAGACTCCTGAAATTTCAGGACATAATGCAGTGGCACTAAAGTATTTGGGGTTTGAATGTTGAAAAAGCCAGTTCTGGCTGTAAAGGTTTTGGGATCAACAGTGTTTGGGATCCCTCTAATTTTTCTGGATAGACCCAGGGAGCTTGTGATCTGGACTGCTCAGTGGTGAACCTCCCTCCAGCCCTGAAAATTCCTTTTACATGTGTGATCCCAAAAGCTGGTCCTTTGACATATGAATATAGTTGGGGTTTTTTGGCTTTTTTTTTTTTTTTTTGGGAACATAAAACCAGTAATTTAATTAAGGTAATTTAATTTGTCTTCAAAACAATGCATAATGCATTCATTAAAGTAACTTAATTTGTCTTCAAAACAGAGTATTATTCATTCACCCCAAGGCATGAGACACATAGCACAAAGGGCAAAAAACATCAGAGGTACATGATTCTTACTCATACCCTCATCTTTCCCCTTGACAGCTTTTGTGCTTTCTCATTTTGCGCTTCAAGGAGCATTTGTGTTGTATTAGCACCAGTCTGTTTTTACAGCGCCTTCCTTTGCCCTTAACTCCCTTCCTTTCACACGTTACTTCTGGACAGCTTCTCTCAGGTGACTCAAAGGCCCCAGTTTTGCAAAGCTTTTGTGAGAGTATAGTGTGATACTTCTCAGTCCTGGAAAAACAGAGATACTAGCAGTGTTGTGACCAAGGTGTTATCTTTTAGGTCCACAGATCTCCTTGACTTTGTGGACTCTTTTGCATGTGTTCAGCTTCTCTTCACCTGCTTGATCATTTTCAAAACCCCTGTTGACTAACTGCACAAAAAATATCCTCATCTCACAAATGCACATGTGGAAGCAGAATATTAATTAAAAAAATAAAAATCAGGCACATTATTCCAGTTTCCTAGTGGAACTACTTGTTCCAAAATAACTAAAGCCTGTGATACATACCTATTATCAGCAAAAAAAATGTTACAGAATACTAAATAGTTATAAAAGCTAAGGTTTTATAAAACTTTATGAACTTTAAAAACTATAAAACTTTATGAAGCTTTCATATGAGTATTGTGTAATGTAAACCTTGTGCCCATGCAGACAGAATTTAGTAAGTTTCTTTTATTAATAGAGTGCCATTGTTGAGAACGTGCCCACATAGCACAAAAATATCTGATATGTAATGATAAAAAGTACTTCAAAAGAAACTATTTTAGCTACAGTTCAGCTGAGTCTTAGCTTCATCTAATCCCCACTTCAGTACTAGATATGAACACACTTCATTCTAGGAACTTGGGAAACGCCAGAGAAGAACAGGCCTGTTGGCTTCACTGGTGTGTTTATTTCTTGTTGATACTGAATGTTGAGAGACGTGTGTGTTCCTGGAAGTTCTCACAGCAGGTAGCATTTGTAATGAACTCCTTAAAATCTGAACATACCATGTTCTTGTTTGCCCTTCAGAGTAACTAGGAAACCAGCCTCACCCCAGAGGTGCCTCTCCCCTCCAGACCTTTTTGTAGCTTTGGCATTTCCAACTAGCTGAGATGAATTGCTATTGGTAAAAATATCACAGAGTTCAGCTCTTTAGCTGCAGCAAGAGAGGTAAAAACTGGATATTTCTGACCAGCAATATCAGTCAGAGCTGGCACTCCCATCTGAAACAAAGCCAGCTAATGCCTCTGGGATGAATCTCAGGAGATAGGACAGAGCCTGCAGAGAGCCACACAAAACCTTCTCCTCTCAGTAGTGCAGGAGCTCTGGACTGTCCTAGCGTGCAGAACAGGGAAATCAAAACTGTTGCAAGGAAGCCACACCTACAATACAAAATAACCCCATTAGTCTCCCCACGACAAAGACCTGGGAGTTATTTTGCTGGGTAGGTGGCCATGGGAACAGTGTGGTTATCATCACACAACAGAGACGGAAACCAGAACTTTCTCCAGGAATGGGGAAGCAGCCTCCAGGAGTATCACAGGGAGCAGCACTTTCACAGCAAGAAGCCAAGCTTCCTAAAACAACATCACCACTACAGAGCACCACAAACATAAAAATTATCAAGGAAAACCTAAAATCTTTCCAAGCAGGAAAGAAAATAAAACGTATCACATACATTTGGTTTATTGAGATAGATGTCAAAGGTTAGACAAGATATGAAGGCACATAGCTGGATTTAGCTTCAACCTTGCATAGGCTGGAGACACAAAGCTGAAGTTCATGGAATAAAAGTGAGATTTCTCTGTTTAATCTTTGCTTTTGGAAGAAGCTGGAGGTGAAAGCACAATGAGAGCAGGCAGGACCATCCTTCTGCTAGCAGCACGCACAACTGTAGCAACTCCTCGTTCATCTCCTTGGCCAGCCTGGCAGGGATGGCAGCTGCCTGTATTGAGCCACATTCCAACTCTGGTCACACTGGAATGAATCCAGGGTCGTGTCATTGACTTCAATGAAGTTATTCTCTATTCATGAGAATAGAGAATAGCTGAGAATCTGGCCCATTCTATCTAGGCAGCAATATCTAATAGAGAAAATACTGCCAAATTAAGGGAACAAGAAGAACCAAACCATGTGACATGAAGAGGAAACATTTTACATTATAAGGATTATAGAGGCCCTTTAGTTTAAGGACTTTATCAGCATTTAAAGGACAGTTGGCTGAAATGAATTTCTATATATGCCTAGATTTTCTTTTAAGCCTCATTTGCTGTTTAGAAAGTGAAAAGAAAATGTATTGATTTTAACATTATTGAAATAAAAATGCTGCAGTTTGTTCAACACAGAATACTAATTCATGATACATCTACGAGCAGGACTCTTCCATAAAGGATTTCCTCCACATCAATTAAGAAGGCCTTTCTGACAAAAATATGTTGAGTTTCCTGATTTTCTCTGTGGGACTACTTTTCTGTTCTTGCCAAATTCAGTTTTGGGAAAAATGTTGTGTTTTTGTCTGCTGGGTGAACCCAGGTTGTTCCTGCTGTAGTGACCAACAAAAGACAGAGAAAAAGGAATCAGGGTAAGGGAAATTTATCATCACTGTATTATTTCCATTAAATTCAGATTAATTCTCAGCAGGACTTGATGATACAGGATATCTGACTTTAGAGAAGCCAGTGGTGTTACAAAAACTCTGCAACCAATGATATAAGAGTAGCAAAAAGTTATAGGTTTACTCCAACAGTTCATTTGTTAAAGAAATACTGACATTTACTTTTCAGCAGGCAATGGACTGAATTGCCTCACTGCCTGTTGTACTGAGTTGGTATCAACCCATGTTGTGTGCTCTGACTAATGCAGCAGAAATGCACTTGTATGCCCACACCTCATCTGGATGCTGTTTGTGTTGCTGCATGATCTGGAGGCACCCAGAAGGAGTGGTGATGGATCCACCAGGGATGGGGTTTCTGCTATACCTACTTAGGAGTAACATGCCACTTACCCACAATTTTCACTTAACCTTTGGATTTCATCTGGACTCACCAGAATATAAATTTATAAACTGATGCAACACCCTGGCCAAGAAAGAGAAACAAGAAGAGAAGAGAAACATGCCAACTTACTGAGGAAAATGTATGTTAAATTGAGAAAGGTGTTGGATTGTTTTGGATAGCTAGAAAGAGCTATGGAACAATCCAGACAAGTTTTTTTTGTTTTTTTTTTTTTTTTTTTAGAGCATGTATCTCAGCTTGCACTAACATTGAAGTGAATCAAGAAAAATTGTAGCATATAACTCTTTTCACACGGGATTGTATATAAAATAATGCCCTAGGATGACAGGGGTCCTGTTAGACCATCTTGGACAGTTCCCACAAGGAAGTGAAAATATCACAAGCCTGGAGTGGCAAACTGCTTGCTCAGGTTTGGACTCCTGCTCTGGGTATCAACTCCTAGAGCTCTCCCACAGAAATTCATATCATTATTCCTATGCAAGAAAGAGCAGGTTATTAATGTTTCAGCTACAGAAATGATCTTCCTCTGCTAGTGCAATGTATCTGTTAGAATTAGTTCTGTAAATCTGCATCATAATGGACAGTATTCTCTTAAACTAATTTCCTGCAATCATCATTAATTGGCCAGCTTTCTAACACCTGGTACCAACAGATTTTTCATCCAGCAAGTGCAATGCCACACAATGGTAACAGCAGGTTTTCACCTAATCCCTCTCCATACACAAGCAAACATCAAATGTGCCTGTAACAAAGACACACAGACCAGCCTGACATTTGCTGATAACTCCCAGGAGATTCTCCCTCAGTACAACTAGTCCTGCTCAAACAGATTTTCCAGTGGAAAAGATGATTTGAAATAATTTCAAACTAGACTAATTGCACTCACTTGAAAAGAACATCCTTCTCTTCCTCAGTGTGCACATATATTAGTCCAGCTGTAAGTGCAGTTAACACTTTGCAAAGTTTTCCAAAGCAATAATTATTTCATCTTAGGAGAATTCACAACAGCTTGCTTGATAATGAAGTTATGCAGATATATATACTTCATGCAAAGTTGCACACACACACATACATGCACCCACAAAATAAAATTAATAAATTTTAAAAAGTAGGCATTTAAAACTGCTTTTAAATTCCACTCACAGTTTCAAAGTTCAAGCATAAAACTTCTTGCCTTGCATCTGTAGCTCCAAGCTGTCTGTAAAGATAACACAGTTCATCAGATATCCTGGTTTTGTTTCCTTGCATAAAAATATCATCTGTGACAGGCACAGGAGCTGGCTTCAAGGACCAGCCCCTTCAGCGGAGCACACCAATCGGGAGACCCGGGAGCACATGTGGAGTATGTGGAATGCTGCTTGCCTGCACGCCGGTCACGGCCACGGGCAGCATCTGCTCTGGGGGACACGGCTGTCAGACGAGCTCGGGTGTCACGGAAACACCGCGCTGGAGGTGCCACGGTCCCCGGCCGTGCCCGGTGTCCCAGCCCAGCCCAGCTCAGCGGCGGGAGCTTTCACGGAGCACCTCAGTGCCGCTGCTCCTGCTGCACCAGCCGTGGGGACACCTGAGCCTGAGGCCAGGCGCTGTGCCTTGCCCCTTCCGACAATTATTCTTTAATATTTTAATAAAAATGATCTCCTTTATCATTATATTTAATGCCTCTTCACTTTTTCTCTTAGTTGCTATTCTAACCCCATTTAGAATTTTATGTTCCAAACCCTATCTCTGGAAAACCATGCCTGTGGAAAAGTCCTGGGCATTGAAAGCCCCTCATATCAGGGGGGCTGGCAGTGCTCCTAACCCTTTGGGTCAGCCTCACCTGGGATTTCCTCCCTTTCCTGACGCCGCAGGGCTGTCTGCCCTCAGGCTCCCCGCTCCTCCTGCCTCTGCCACAGCCGCCCGGTTTGTCCTGTGCCAGCTCCCCACAGGCAGCTCTCCTCTGTGCCTGTCAGCCACAGAGGTCATTTTCTTCTTGCATCTGTGGTGGCACTCTAAGCACGCCGCTCAGGAATGGGATTTAGGGACACAGACCCCCCGCTTCCCTGCTCCCTGCGTGCGCGGCCCCCGCCGCGGAGCGGGCTGAGAGGAGTGCGTGTCTGCTAGCGCGGGCTGGGAGCCGGAACGCCGCGCTCCGAGCCGAAATTCAGACCGTACATAGGTGAGCGTGATGAACTAACATCTGTAGGTCTGTTTTCACTGCTGCAAGGGCAAGTCACAGCATGCTGGGAAGGGAAACCTGTAAACACACCGTGCAAAAGCCGTGCCTTTTCCAGCTGAAGCAAGAGACCTGAAGGCCTTCCCCCCTCGCACCTCTCATAACCTCCGTGCTGGCTTTATTAACTCAGAGTAGCAGCTTCACTTGATCAGATAACCTGACTTCTGCATTCAGGGTGCAGGTTAGAGAGGACTGCCTGCAATAAATACTGCTGTCTCTAGTCTGAATAACTTGCTGGTTTTATTACCTTATTTTTGCTTCTAATTTCTAGTTTAGTAGATTAGTAATTCACTAAGGGGTCATTTTACAGTGTTTTCCGATAGTGGATTAACCAGGCTGGGTTAAAAACCTAGGCAAAGCTCCATTTTCCACGCTCAGAAGCCGCTTGTTTCACAGAGGAAAAATTCCCACAGAATGTCACTGAGACAGGACGGACTTCAGCCAGCGAAATAAGTTCCCGCCGGATTCAGGGTGGAATTTCCCATTTCCAGAGCCTAAGGCCAGCACGCCCCAAGCAGGAAATAACTCTCCGTTAGCAAGAGCCAAGAACCTCGGTGGAAGCGCTTTCTTTCATCGGCCGCCGGTGGGGCGGGGAGGAGCCAGGAGGGACCGTCTCGGGCGTGCCGTAGGTCTTTTGCAAATCTGCAGCAAGGAGCAAACTCCTTTCCAGTTCCCAGCCGGGAACATTTTGTTCAGAAGTTTCCGAGCTGGGAGCAGCTGGGGCAAGCTGGCCGGAGATTTTCCTGCCTGATCCTGATCCTGGTTCCGCACCCAGGCGTGGTTCCGCAGAGGGGTAGATTTGGGTCAGCCTGCCTGGCTCTCCCTGGGGCTGGGACAAACCTTCCCCCTCTTTTGCTGCTGAAGAAGATGCACTGTCTGGCAGCGCTTCGGAGGGGGACGTGGAAGAAAAAATGTTGAGCCTTGTAAAACGGATATTTCCACTGTGTCTGAGACCTTGCTGGGGTGATGCAGGGGAGCCTGAGCCGAAACTTTCCTGTACAGCCAGGGCAGAGACCTGGTCAGATGCTCACTGACTTCCCACAAGCTTTCAAATGGTCTTGCTTCCCTTTTCATTTTTTGGTTCTACACGAGGTCAAACCTCCCGAAGAGAGTTTTGCCACATCCAGACCCATGCCCACGTGGCAGTGACTAGTGGGACCGTGAATCTGCCCTGGCACCCTGGAGAGCTGCCTGAGCCCTCTGCCTGTGGGTACCTGCTGTGGCTGCAGAGGGGGTGGCACAGGTGGCCCAAATTTGCATTGGGCATGGCAAACTCAGCTTGATAGTTGGTGTTCAACGTGCAGCCAAGCCAGGTTTGAAAAGCTAAGCATGTACACACATAAATGGCTGACATTTAACAAGTCATCTTACCACAGGAGTGGGAGATGGACAGTCCTGACATCTCTTTCAGCCTATTTACTTATCAGCACTTTCTTCCCTGCAGGATAGGTGTGTCATCTATTAATTCCCAGCTATATTTCATCTCACTGAACTGTCCTTTTTCTTTACTCCCAGCATGTATTTTTTTTCCTCTCCTTTTAGTCCTGATTATGTCTGACTGTGTCATACCAAATTTCTATCCTTGGTGTTAACAGCTTGCAAATATTCATTGGTTTATTACATTGCCTCTGAGCCACCAGTTCACCATGGTCCATGTATATTTTTCCTCATGAATCAGTTCCTCCAGACCCCCTATTTTTTGCTGTTCTTTCCTGTAGAGTTTGCAGACTTTGTTTGGTTTTAAAAGACAGCGGAGGGAAGTTTAATTCTCTTTTCTTTAAAGAAGGACAATAGCTGGATGAAATTAAATACATATTAAGGAGAGTTTCAGGCAAACTTGCATTTGAGATGGCCAGTTCTAAACTTCATACTTGTGACCTCTTATTTGCCACATTTATTTGGATCTCTAGGAATAATCATTGCAAACCTTCACACCCCTTTTGTAAAGCATACAAATACAAAATTCACTGTCCTGGGTGAATTCATTGACTCGCATGAAGACCCCTGGACAGGCAGGTACATGTGTGGGCAAACAGCTGTGTGATTGCAGTCTCAGGATGAGACCTTCAGTGGTACCTAGGAATCCAACCTGCACCATTGCCAGAAAGGTGGGGTTTTCTGCAGCCAAAATGCAGAACCTGGGAGGAGCTTCAGCCCTGCCTGGAATACCAGGTGGCTGTTGGGTCATTGGTCACTGAGAAGGTCACACTGGCTCTGTCTCTGTATTTCCCCTGCATTACCCCAAGGCAAACAGGCATCTGAGTAAAGAGAAATCTGTTGCAACATGGTGTGAGTACAACAAGTCTCTCCAACCTTTGCCACCAGACGCTGCGTGGTTGCCTTTGGCACAAATTGTACTTTGCTGAGGATCCCACTGGAATCTCACTGTGCTTACTAAGACTTAGTGGGAGCTGAAGAAGAAAAAAATAATCTCCAGGGAGTTTAAGTAAGGTTTGATTATTCATGGGAGCAGCAGGGGAATGGTAAAACTCTCCTGGATTTGCTGTGAGCCTCTGGCATTGCACCAGACTGCTGTTTTCCAGGCACTCTCTTTTTTTTGGATGCTCTTAAATCCAGACTGTAACTTTAGATTAGTGAAGTTTTGCATAGATGATGAAGAATCAGAGGACAATTCAGGACTGCCCTCTATCTGGTGTGTTTTGAGTACTTCAAGGAATTTTGACTCCTTACAGATCCTGAAAAAAAGTTAAATCATGCACCTTTTGTATAACTCTCTCCACCAGGGGCTATTCCCTGTGGACTCTGTCTGCAATGCAGCAACCAGAGAGAACAAGGTCTGTAATTTTAGTTCAGGTATATTTGGGCTTATTTTTATTCATGTGAGCTACAGCAAGCTGTAGCAGGGCCACAGGTGCCACTTCAGCTGCAGTGTTTCCATTAAGGCTGATTTACTACCCAAAAGCAAACAAATGCAATGTAAAAACCAACAAGATAAAGGCAACTAAATAAGTGTTTAACAATGATATCTACTTGTCTTTGCAATAGTTTTCATGGTCTTGTGTTTAGGCCTGTGTTATGGTCCTTTTTATTTCATGAAATGTGTGGCATGTCAGTAGTTTTTTCAGCTCTCAAAATAACTGATAAGCAATGTTTTATCAAAAATCTCACAGCAAGGATTTTTAAATAATACCTGAATTGAATTCAATCCTATCATGTGTCCCTAGAATGATTTCTTAAGAGTGGGAAAATGGGGGAAAACAAATTCCTATCTAAAATTCTTCGTAACTTACACCAAGAAAAGGAAAGAACACCTTCCAGCTGGTCTGATTAACAGCTAATATGTCATATAATGATATCAGCATAGCAAATATGTTTTATTTTCCCTAGATAATTTTAGTTAGCAGTTAACCCAGGTCAGAAATTAATTTTAAAATATAAATATAATTAATTGCTGAACTGCATTTCCCTCCCAGAAAGTAAGGTCAAAGTTCTGGTTTAAAAGACATTTTTTCCAGTAAAGTTAGCAGTTTTCTGTTGCATAAAAACCAGCACTTTGAGGATGAATCCAAATATTCTAGACTGAACTTCTGAGAGAAACTGTTTCTATGAATCAGCTCAACCAGCTTCCTTCAACAATAGAGCACTTGTAACTGTGATAGCACTGTCCAGTTTTCATTAATGCGCAGCTATCAGTGTGGTGAGTCACACGATAAAGCATTTAACAACTGTTCTCATAAATACCATACACCATCTGGTAACTGAATCAAAAGGCTACGTGCCAGTTTTTCTTTGGGATAGAAAGGTCTGTTTTAAATTTACACCCATAGTCTCAGGGTGAATAGATATTACTAAAAATTAGCATAGAAAGATGTTATCCCAACCAATTCGCCAAAAGTACAGCTGAGAATGAAAAAAAAAATATTCAGTGGGATATTTTGACATTATACTGTTTGTTCTCATTGCAAGTCAGAATTACAGGACTTCAAATTTTCATTATTCATGTCAAAAGACACCAAACTTTTTTTTTTTAATATTCTTAGGGAAGATGTCTGCATTAAGTTTCTTACTAAATTATATTGAAATAAAATGTTCTGATATGCCCAAAAAACAAAAAAAGTTTTCTTCTGAATTTGCTGGATTGACATAAAATAGTTTGCTTCATAGCAATTCAGTTTGAGACTTCCACTTGGTGACAACATCACCTCATCTTGCAGGAATGCTGGCTCCTGCCACCATTCCATCACTCAGGCTGGACACTGATTAGGTCACACAAGAAGGCCTGGAAGTCCCCTGATGCAGCTCACTCAGTGACAAAGCATGGGAGACTTAACAAGAGGAAGCTTTGGACATTATCACTGCATTGGCAAACCCTGCACAGCTGGAATTCAATTTCTATAAAACTCAGATAACTCAGACTGCTGAGGTTTATTGTCCTGACATCGAAGTTAAGGGCATTTTGGTCAGAAAGGACTTGAATGCTTATAAGATGTATTAATTAGTCTAATGATATGTACTTGTCAGAACACACTTCTGCTCTGTTACCCATACATTTTACAGTTTCCATTTCTCAGAAATAAACCAATTATTTTCTAACCCTTTTCACTGAAGCTGCCTCCAGTCAATTATAGAGTGTGAACTTTAACTGGCTGCACTCCAGAGGTTATAGTGGGAGGGAAGGAACTGTGGAGGTGATGGAGGAACTGAACGTGACTCGAATATCCCATGGGGAGCTGAAGGTGAAGATGTGTTATAGTGTGTGGGCCCAAAGGAGCAGATATGCAAGAGGTAAGCAGGAACAAATCAATATGTAGAGTATAAAAATAAAATCCTAGCAAATGATGCATATCTCCTTTTCTCAAGTGAATGTTAGAAAAAAACTATCCAGAGGTTTCCCTGGGCACAGTTTCAGAGCAAGGGATACAAACTCCAAGGGGAGGGAAGCCACCTCTGTGCAAGTTACTGTCCCTCTCTGGGGTAACCGTGCCCCTCAAAGACCAAGTGTTGCCTTCTACCTGCAAGCAGAAAACTCCACCTTCTGAATGTCCCTGTTCCTCCACCCCCACCCTGTCAGCTGGCTACAGCACTATCCCGTTTCTGAACAACAGCTTCATAAGGTGCTTCACAGACATGTCTAAAAGCCTTCCACACTGCCCATACAGAAATGCTGGCCCTCAGAGGCTGGCACCATCAGCTTTGATCAATCTTGCAAAGCACTGGCAAAAGTTTTAAAAGTTTTGAAGTACTGAAAATTCTCAATGAACCCTGCAAACAAATACAAAACTGAAACAACTTCCCTCCAGTTGTGACCAACGCTCCATTGCTGGTGATAAGATCTTTCTGAATTTATAAAACTGCAGGTACCAACACTCTTGTGTGTATTTCCTGCACTGTTTTTGATGGTTGTGCCTTTCTGGTTCACTAAAGCAGCTATCTACATTCTGGCTTATTTAAGACTGGTGGCTATAGCAGTAAGAATTCATACAATGCCTAAGAGATCATCATGTGCAACTGTGAACAAGAAGGACAGCCCTTTCATTCTCAACTAATTTTTGCACAGGGTAAAGCTCTCAGAAATGGAAGTGGGAGAAGATTCAGAAGAGAAAGATACCCTGATTCTTCCCAGTCTAAGCACAGTAGTTATATTGAAAGCAGAGGTGAGAGAGAGTGACTGGCAAGAGTATCTACCAAAACAGGGCCCCAGGCTGTGTGGGATACATATTTCAGCACCTCTGGAGAGCTCATACCATTATTCTTTATATGCTATGATATACTATTATTCATTATCCCCTTCAATGTAGTGTTCCTGCTTCTTAGAGCATCAGCTTATTTATCTAGCATGAGCATTCTGGAAATTAATTGTATTTAAAGAAATCACTTTAACCAATTTAGTTTATGAAGTTGTGTTTCCATTCCTTGATCATCTCATCTCCACTCCTTGATAATCTCTGTCTTAAAGCAAATTATTCACATCAAGTGAGACAGTTACCTGTCATGCCTCCACACACCAGTTCTGGCACAACAGAACAGCTCTGGCCCTTCAAACTTCCACCTAAACTTTCCCAGGGATAGACTTTTGGCTGGGTGCTCAGGTTTCTTGAACTTACAGAGCAGGAGTAGAGCTGTGGTCTGAAGTTTCATCACTGAGTCCTGGGTTGCAGCCTGTGTGCTCCCTGAGAAGCAAAGCCCCCAGCCACGCATCTTTGTTCTTAGAGCTGAACTTTTATTGCTGTCAGAATCAAACAGAATTCAGAATTCTCGAATCTGTCTGTACCATTAAGATCTCCTTGTTCTACGAGTATATTAAAAACTCTGAATGTGCCAGATCAGGCTCAGTTTCACCACCAGTGTGCATATTGTGAGAAACACGTGTCCTTGCCATGCTCTGGGCAGAGCTGAACTACTTCTGCCTTTGATCCAATCAAAAAAAGGGAAAGTGGATGCCTTAGGAGCATGCCAGCCGTAGGTTCATGCATTATGCTTGCCAAGATTGTATGGCTTGCACAAAATTGTGGCATGCTTTTCTCCTTTTGGCAGGTGGACGCATCTTGGCAATGGCACATTTCAGGCTTGTGTGTGCTTGCAATGTGCATGGAAAATGTACTGTCCTGACACCCCAAATGACTCCAGCGGGAATAATGATCCTTTTTTTTTTTTTCAGAGGAGCATTCTCAGGAGCATATCATAAGCTCACAGAAACCCTTGTTGTGAGGGACCTCTGGGATTCACCTGCAGCTCTGTTGCCAGCACTTGGTCAGGTCAGCCATGCTTTTTCTAACTGAGCTTTCAGGACCTGTTTCTAGGATAAAGATTCCAGCACCACTCTCATTAGGCTCTCAAACTGTTTCCCAGACTCTGTCCTGAACCTCTCAGAACACAGTCTGTGGCCATTGCCTCTTCTGCAACTGGGCATCTTCCACTTCCAAGAAATCCTTGATTCTGTAGTCTTTGTAATACCCATTGGCATAGCTGTGGGTTGCTATTTCATTACCTCCTGGGGTCCTTTTCACCTTAGACACCTCAGCATGTCCTTCACCTAATGGGCTTTAGGCCCAAAGCTGGACATGTTCCAGATGGGCCGGTGCCAAGCAGAGGGGATAGTAACAGTCCTTGCTATGCTGGCTTTGGTCCCAGCAATGGAGCTGAGGAAGCAGTCTTCTTCCTCTGGGATGGAAGCTCAGGCTGGATCATATTTAACTGTCACCTGGCTCCTTATGTTCTTTCCAGTGGGGCCAGCTTGACTCAGGCAGTTCTGGTGCAGGGGTTATTCTGCCACACAGAGGGCTTTGCCCTTTTCCTTGCAGATAGGAACGTGGAATGACCTCTCAAGGCTCTCAAGGTTCTCAAGATCAGGTTGAACTGAAGCACAGGAGTTGAGTACCAGCTTTTTTACTTCAACTCCAACCAGTGTATTGCCTAGATTTCTGTTAGTCATTTAAGAGACAATTTTCAGTATTTAACCTGTAATGCTAACCACAGACCTCAACTAGAATTATGGAGGCTTCATGCCTCTGTAAAAATGGCAAAACTGAGCTATTTTATCCTAGAAACATAGAGTATTTCAGGTTGGAAGGGACCTTTAAAAGTCATAATGTCTCTGCAATGAGCAGGGACATCTTCAACTAGATCAGGTTGCTCAGAGCTTGATCCAGCCTGGCCTTGAATATTTCAGGAATCCAAAGGATTTGCATTCAAGAAGAGAAACAGAAGAAAGTACATAGAGAAGAAAGTACATGAGGTAGGTTTTTTTAGTATTACACATTCAGGGACAGTCAAGATCATAGAATCACAGAATCACAGAATTACAGAATCATAGAATGGCTTGGGTTGGAAAGGGCCTTAAAGATCACATAGTTCCACCCTTGCTGCCAAAGGCAGAGTCACCAGATTGCTCAAAGTCCCTTCCAACATGGCCTTGAATACTCCATCCACAACTTCTCTGGGCAACCTCTTCCAGTGCCTCACGACCCTCATAATAAATAATTTCTTCCTATCATCTGATCTAAACCTACTCTCTTTCAGTTTGAAGCCATTCTGCATCATCCTGTAAGAAGTTTCTCTTCATCTTTCTTGTAAGCTCCCTTCAGATGCTGGAAAATTACAATTAAGTCACTCCAAAGTCTTCTCTTTCCAGGCTGAACAATCCCAATTCTCTCAGCCTTTCCTCATAGGAGAGGTGCTCCACTTCTCTAATTATCTTAGTGACCTCCTCAGGACTTGCTCCAACAGGTCAATTCTTCCTGAGCAGGGGCCCCTAGAGCTGGATGAAGCCCTGCAAAGTGGAGTAGGGGAGGAGAATCCCCTCCCTCACCCTGCTGGCCACGCTTCTTTTGTTGCACCCCAGGACATGATGGCATTCTGGGATGGATGCAGTCCCACACTTTGCTGGCTCACATCCAGCCCCTCACTCCCCAGCACCTCCAAGTCCTTCTTGGCAGGGCTGCTCTGCATCTGTTCATCCCCCACCCTGTGTTGGTACCAGGGGTTGCCCCAGCCCAGGTGCAGCACTTTGCGTTTGGTCTTGTTGAGCCTCATGAGGTTCCCATGGGCCACTCCTCCAGCTTATCCAGGTCCCTCTGGATGGCATCCCATCCCTCAGGTTGTCACATGCACTGCTCAGCTTGGTACCATCTGCAAATCTGCTGAAGGTGCACTCGGGTCATTTGAGTGTTCTTGTGCGTGTTTATATGCTTAATGTTGTGGCTTTTTTTTATGAATTATAACCCTATCCTGAAGTGTGGCAGGATGTATTAAAATTCCTGATACATTATTTGAACTTTACAATCACATTGAACCACTTCATTGGCAATATACACTCAAATTTTGTTTCAGCTCTATTTTCAGTATTATTACTGCTGGCTGCTTTAGTCAGTATAGTAGCATTTATGGAATCCAATAGATTGTAAAACAGAATTGACCTTGTCATTAACATTGTCTGTCCTAGCCAGTAGGGAACATATTGTTCATAGCTCTTTCCTCACATGAGATCATAGAAAATACAAGCAATTTTTCCTTTAGCTAGAGAGAACGTTACAAGAGAAGATGGCAAACGCTGCCACATTGAGGTTAAAATCATACTGTGGTGGTCATAAGAATAAGAAATTCTGTTGGATGAGAGAGAGAAAAGCTGCCTTGTTCTTAACATACCTCTTTCTGTTTTCCAGAATGCTGCAGCAAGCTCAAACTCTCTCTGTATTTCTTTGCAGCAAAGTTGTCAGTAATGGCTTCTGCAGACAATTTTAGCTGTAAAGACCTTGTACCAAGCCTGTACAAGTCAGCACTATTTTTATTTTCCATGCATATGAATTACTGGTGCGTGCGGCGGTGACAACAGCATTTCAACATGTGCCTCACTTCAACAAAGTGATACTGAAATACTCAAGAAATATCCAAAAGTTGGGCACACAGAATTTGTTATAAAATACAGAGCACTAAGAGAATCACTCAACGTGAAAAGGAGAGAAAATTTAAAAAAAAAAAAAACAGAAATAACAAGCATGGGGTTTCTATATTCCAGTATTTAGCTTGAAACTGAAGCCCTTATTAGAGTACAGTTTGGAGCTCTCAACACTGTGTTTTCTCTTGTACAGAATAATACCTGTCAGGCACAGCCTATTACTTGTAGTAAGGAGGATGTACAAAGACGGGGGGCTCAGAGAAATGTGGAGTGAGAGATGTTCAGCTCTCACTCAGGTACACCATGAGCAGCAATCACAGCAGCCTGCTCTGTAATCCAATTGCTCTTGTTAACTACAAGATTGCTGCATCCTCCAATCTCCTAAAATAGCCTCCTGCCAACTCATTATAATATGACCCAACTGTTAGATTTGTAGAAAAAGGAGATGTTCCATCATCTTTAAACACTGTGCCAGAGCCACTGTCCATGTTTAATCCCTCTCTTGCTTGCTGAAATATTACTTTGCCATGATTTCTAGAGTCCTGGTAGTAGGCCTGTATATACAGTAGTAAAGGACCTTTGAGGTATCACAAATTCTTTAATGTGACATAGTTATAGCCAAGAAGTCCTTGGAGAAAAGACAATGGATAAGTGCAAAGTGAATGACGTACAATACAGAGTCCAGCTTGGGTAAAAAAGATGCATATTCTGTTTTGAATGGGATGTATCACACCAGTATGTGACAAGGATGAAGTATTTCATTTAGGTGAGGAGTGGTGAGCTCAACTTTGAAACAGGATGGAAAGAGATAGCTAAATCCTTAGTCTATAGAAAACATCTTCTGAGTCTACTTCTTTTCCCACTGGAGAATTACAAACACGAAGGAAGCATTCAGCCCAGATTTTATGACATTTGCTCAAGAGAATGTCTTTTGATGAGGCACCAAGAAGAGCTCTCACTGTATCGCAACAGATTCCGATCCTGTGAGTGTGCAGCATTTAACCTTTTCTTACACAGGGAAGCACGTCCCTGGAGATGCTGTTCTCACCAGGAATCTCTTCTGGTATAAGCAGGCATGCAACCACCAGCAGTGCTGCTTAGCTTCCTTTGTAGCAGAAGGTTAAGACAGCCTCAGGCACCTCAAGTGTTGGCCACTGAATAATTTGCCATAAGTACAAGAGCACCACCTTGTGATCCCTGAAAGCCAGCATGCCATCTGGAGGAGGAGAAGGATGGCAGCAGTGGGCTCCTGCCACCCCCAAGTCTCCTCTGTCCCCGGGACAGCCATCACCATGCAAACCTGGATGCACTCCTGCTTCATTGCTTACTGCCTTAGCAATGTGAAAGAGCACAGAACAACTTACCACTGATATTTGATCTGGGAGAAGATGTGGTCCTGCTAACATTTCCTGCTGTGCATGTCTGGGAGAAGAACAACTTCCAGTGCAAGCAGTGTTATACATCCACCCAAAAGGATGTGTCAGTAGCAGTAATAAATCACCTGGCTGCAGCTGCAGCCACCAACCAAATGCCCATACAGCACAACAGGATGCAAGATTTATTAAATTGGACTGCTGTAAGCCAGGCAAAATCCTAGGCTGTGGCAACAGATTTATTTTTTTTTTGGGTGCTAACACTGCTTAGACAGCACAGTCTTGCTCTGCACAGATACTCAACCTTTATATTTTGCTCTGTCTTTAGTAGGACCATTAAAATGGCCAGCCCTGAGTTACAGTTCCAGCTCTTAATGAAAACACTCTGCTTCAGACAAAAAAGAAAGCTATTTTCCAGTTTTTAGAAATCAGCACATTCACTCAGAGATGCCTTTAGTGTTATAGCTAAATTTCCATTGCTGTGGGGAATTTTAAAAAAGTTTGTACAAGTTGAGGATGCTTGTCTGGCAAATAAGGTGTAAAGATCATATATAAAATGCAAAACAGTACCTAGATGTTATCTGAAACAATATTCTGGAACAAAAAATCTGGCTTCAGACTCATGTTTGCAAAAGAAAAGTTGGCAAAGCAACTTAAGAAGTCCTGTAATACTGTCCAGAAATTTTAATTTTTTAAACATATAGCTGTGGTCAAATCAATGAAAAGCACTTTGGAAGGGCTGGATTAATTTAAGTTCTATTCTGGTAATTATGTTCAGAAAGTGAAGGAATCTAAAAAATCCAAAACATCACCTCCTACTCATTTACACAGAAAAATCGGAAACCATTTGAATCCTTGCCATATTATTGAAACAAGATATTTTTATAAATTCAAATAGTTAGGAAAAGATTCCAAAAGCCTTTAGGTGCCTGTGGCATAGCTCAAGCAGAATTTAGATGCCTGCATTCAAGGGAGTGAATCACAACAATTCTGCCTGTGGCAGGCATACCTGAAAGGCACCTAAGCTGTCATCAGTAAAGGTATTTAGGTACCTAAAGTACTTCTAATGTGTATTCCCAGAGGCCTTCTTATCTTGCATGAGATGAGTGTCTCAGCAGATATTTTGTTTCACGGTGTGTTTAGGCATTCTCTAACTATTTGGTGGTCTGCCTAGAATCCTTTGTTTATTAGGGATGGTTACACAACACCCAGCCCGTGCCAACAACACCACTGAGCCCGGCACAAAGCAGGAAGTTCATGTGCCTGCTGCTATTCCAAAGTCATCCAGATGAGCTCCCCTGTGAGATAGTGTCCCTCATCTGCTCTATGTGTAAGGAGAGGAACAGTTCCATTACTGTAGGCATCTTCTTTTAACACAGTTATTCATACACAAGCAACAACTGAAGTGGCTGCAGGTTTTCAGAGCTATAAACCCCTCTCACTCAGCTGTCAGAAGCCTTGGGACAGGGAGAGGGAACTTCAGACTCATCTCTTGTTTCAGCATTTTCTCTGCATCCCTTTGCTTGGCGCCCTGGCTGCTGTACATCCCACAGTCTGGTGCCTAACTCTTTTCCTCAGCTGTATAAAATAACTAAGGTGTATAACTCAGGACTGCAGATTTCTGCCTCTGAGGTGGCACTGGAAAGTTAGGTGTCATCATGCTGGGGTCCCTGTGTGTGTGGGTTCGGTGACCTTTCATCCTAACACACGTGAGTACAAATCCAGATTCTGGCCTCCACTTTTCCAGAAATGCTAAATAAAGACAAGACTGTCTTTGTACTGCCATTCATTCCCTGAGATAGTTATGGAGGCCTTATAAAGCATCAATATGAATAACATTTCATGATCAAAGGAATAATCTGAAACTTTGAGTTATTACTATCTAAAAAATAAAAAAAAGGAACTGCTTTTGAAGGATACCCCTTTTAAGATTAAAAGACCCTAAATGGAGCACCCTAGATCGCAGCAATCTTACCAAATATGCTTTCTGCTATACTGCAAAATGCCCTCATGAGTCTGAAATCATTACTGGGATGTTTTTAGACACTAGACAGCATGGTAATACTCCCTGTAAATGAGAAATGTTCCAATTATAGAGCAGCAGTTCGGGAACTGTAATGGTGAGGACCAAACCTGGTAAGTCGGTATCTCAGCACTGTGGCTGGGAAGGTACAAAAGAACTTGTAAATCTGCAGACTCACAGTGACTGTTAGAAGCAGTTGAAGGAGGGAAAGAATGGCTAATTTGCATCTGTCATCTGACCACCTTAGGACTGATGGGTTTTTTCACTTCCAGAATTAAGATAACAGCTTCTCGAAGAATGTGACCAGAAATGTGATTAAAAATAGCACATCCATAACAGACATATCCAGAAATGTGATTAAAAACAGCATATCCATAACAAACAGCTCTTAATGTTGTGAATAAATATGTTCACAGCAGTTGGCAGATTTGTTTCTTTACATGAAGACACTTGAAAATTATTGTGTCCCAAAACATAAGCCATGGAAAATGTTCCTTTGTTTCGGGCAAGAAGAGAGACACAGTAAAATGAAAGTCATTATTTCTTTAGGTATCTACTCTAATGGTGCTGTTCCCTCCTCACCTTTTTTTTCCCTTGTTGGTTTCAGGGTATTTCCCTACTATGGGCCACCCCAGTACTATCAAAACCAGCCCAGTGGCAGATGCCCAGCAGCCTGGTCCACCTTCTCACAAAACCCACCATCCTGGCCAGTTGCTGCTCGGGACAATCAGGCACCTCCCCCTCCTCCTGGGAAGGGACTGTCACCGGCCCAGGGACAGAGGTTGGAATTAAAGTTACAGCTAACAGAGCTTCCACAGGTACTTGAAATGCTGCGCTAATTGTGGCTCTGTGTGTATCCACCTCCCGGTGGCAGCTCTTTGAGCTCTGAAGGTCACGAACACTCACAAATATTTAGCAGTAATAACCCACCAGAAATGTCAAAGCCAGGAAGTGAAATGCTACACCCACAATTCTCTATGCATTGTATTTCACTTTCAGTAAAGCATAACAAAGCAAAGCAAATAGCCTCGGAAAAGTTCATTTAGCCAGTTAGAGAAAGACGGGATATTTTTTTAGTGTGATTCTGGCTTATGTATGCATCCATTTTCTCTGCCTGACCTTTTCCAGATCAGCCTCTGTTGCTCAGAAAATAGGCTGTCTTTTATCCATGCTGGGTTTCCACCTGACATCAAAGAGGTTTGCATATGTGGATCAAGAGATCAAAGGTGTTGATAATCTCCCAAAATCTGCTTGGATGTGCCATTCAAATTAATACACTGGTAAGAGTTAGCTTTGGTAGTTGTTATATTAAAGAAAACATCAAGTTTGGGAAGTTTTGCTAGTAGGGTTTGTTGCCATTCACAGGTTTGAGACAAACTCGACTGCTAAGTATCCCTAATTAGCCTAACTCTCATGTTGATTTCTTTAGCAATTGGTGCTACATTTATTTTCTTTTTTAAAAAGTGAAATTGCGAGCTAGGAAAAGTTTGCAGCCTGTAAATAGGCACTCTCAGTCTGTTGAGGCTTGAACAGATGCACAATTCATGAACTGAAACTACATGATATAACAACTCAACCATTTATTGACTTGATGAAGCAAATCTAGTTACTAACAATAGGCTATTCATACCATCTCTCTTTTCTGATAAACAGGACAAGAACTGATGTGGAATTCTGGTTTTTGCAGTACAGATGAACCCAGTTTAGCTCTTGCCATAGATAGAAAACATTTTCTGGTTTATTCTTCAGATACTTTTTAACTTAAAGTTGTTTTAAAAATACTTCTGCAGCTTTTCCCAGAGAAAGATATTCCAGAGCTATGGAAAAACTTTACATTGGTTCATATTCTCCATCAGCTTGCTCATTCCAAGGTTATAACAAAGTTCATCCCAAAATGATCTCAATAATTAATGGCAGTAAACAGCTGTGGTTCTAATACATGGAATAGTTCATAATGTACATGACTCATAATTAATTCATTCAATCCAAGTCCTTGAATTATCAAATGGAAAACAAGCGTGGAAAAAAATTGCAGCAATGTTTTAAGAGAAAATCAACTTTGAAAAGTCACAACATTCTGAATAATCTCACAATAATTTAAGATGATCTGCAGCAACAACAAAAAGTAGTAAATGGAGATCTTGTTGCAAATTGTGTTGCAATCCATGTTGGATTCTCAGTGATGCTGGAAAAGCATGTATCTTTATATCTGAGAAACATGCATAGTGAAAAGAAAATAGTTGGATGAAAACAAGTCCCCGACAACACTGATACAAAGTTTGACCTCCTGATTTCACTAGCAAAACTGGAAAAAGTGCTGCAACCACTGCATCAGAGAAGAGCAGTGCACTGAATGTACAGCAGTTTCAGACATGCTGTGGATGCAGTCTTTTCATGCAAATCAGACCCTGATTTTTTTTGCACGATTAAGAGGCTTTGGGGGAAGGACACAGCTGCATAAATGAAGAATATTCAGCCAAATGATTCAGGAGGTCACTGCTGCAGAAACATGTTTTTATTTGGCTGGGAAGGCATTATATATTTGGTAAAAAAGCATTGACACTCTTGATTTCCATTTAATTTCCCATTTCCATTTCCATCTTGACAATATAGACACTTCACACACCTCCAAAAGGAAGGATTGGTGCATACCCATAGAAACTGTGATGTACTCCAGATTGGAGAAAATTCTCTTGGGAAATCCCAGTACAAATTCACTTGAATAAATAATCTTTCCAAGAAAATGATACCAAAATTTTAAATTTGTTGGTAGTCTAACTTAATTACAAGCCTCAATGTTATCCTTAACTGGGAACTGCTTTTGTCCTTGTGGTACTGGGTTGATTTTTTTATGACACATCCAAACAGACATGGAAACATGAGCATGAGTGTCAGGATGCATCTCTAATCCAGTGGATTGGGTGTCCTCTTGGAAATCTGCTGCCTTGGGTTCTCAGTAATGTTTCCATGTGAAATCATGTCAACAGGAGAGGAAGACTACTTTCACCTTCCTTCTTGCCACATTCAGTTGGCTGAGATAGAAGTCCAGGGTATGGGAAGCTTTAACTTGGCCCCCACATTCAACATGAGCTATATGTCAAGATCCTGGAAAACAAGTCCTGAAACCTTTGGGTAAATTCAGCCCAGCTGAGGTGATATCAGCATTTCCCATCCCATGAGGCTAGCCCTGCAAGGTAGGATTGCCCTGCCAAGGTAAGGCTGTGGGTCCCTAAGGCCAACCCTGGCTGCCACGGGGGCAGAGGAGAGCAGTGGGCGGCCCGTGGGCTACGCTGCCCCTTTCACTGCTCTGCCAGGCACTGAGGCTGCCTCGGGGTCTCTGCCGTGGACAAAGCCTTGGCACTGAGTCCCTAGGAAGGTATGGTTGCAAGGACACAGGAGTACAGTGCCAGGCTTGCAAAATGCTGGGATTAGTTCTCTTACTTCCCAAGAGATCATTTCCAGTGATTATCTTCTCTACTGCTCTAGCTTTTTGGTGTGGAATTGTAAAGATCCTTCACACTAGCACTTGTGATGTACACATTGCTTTAAACACAGCATATTATTTGTGAGATCTTGTAGTCAGACACATTTTATTAAGCAAAGAATGTAGCAATTCCATTATTTGTAACTAGATATTGCAAAGAGTAGGTGGGTACCAAGAAGAACACATTTCTAATGCAGATCCTGTGTCAAATATTATAAGATCATAAAATTCCCTAGAACTATCTTTTCAAACCATTATTGTTTTCTGCCTTCACCAGTTCATGAAAGCTCAAAAGAGCCAACTAAATTTCTATTGAAAGGAATTACAAATTCTGAAAAATCAATAAATACAACTGTATTCCCAGCAGAACATTTTTATACTGTGGTAGACAAGGATGAAGATGCATTTCCTGTAAACTTATCTATGAAAAAGACAGCTCAGAGACTACAATTTAATTACTAAGCTATAACAAGACATCTGGGGAAATTGCTAGATTGGCAGCTTTTGAAAGTGTTTATAAAGTGATTTTACAGGGGAAAAAAAAAGAAGGAAAGGATGAATTTTTGCGTAGGGCATTTTTTTTCTAAGGAATGGAAAGTTTGTCAATATTTTAAAACAGGAAACAAAAAATATTTTAAACTAAAAGGCAGCTATAACTCAGTAGAAGTATGCTGCTTCAGAAAAGCAGGTGTCCTTTCATAGCCAAGTATTTGTTTTTCCTTTATTGTATGGATGACATTTATAGCAGATTCTATAGCACAGTGTTTGTTAACATGAAAAACCAACAGTTAAAATTATCACTCTCTTAGCCTTTGAAAAGTTTACTGAGCAGTGAATTTATCATCAATGACATTTCTGTATAAATAGCATTGCTAATTTTTCTAACCTAATAATATGTTCCATATTCTTACAGTATTTATTTTATAATCAAAATAAGCAAAGTAATCCTTGATCTTGTTTTCTCTTTGAATTCAGAATGTCGTTTCTTTTCCATTGTATTTTTAGTGCTGGTGAAATTCCATTGAATTTATGAGCAGCTACTCTGTTATAAAACTGATATAGCTTTTTCTGTATTAAGCTTTTCTAATCAGCTTTTCTTTTATCACCTCAGATAAATAAGACTCTTTATAGAAATATATTCTATTTTTTTATGACAACTCCCCTTATCTAGTTTGTTTTTCAGAAGCGTTAGTAGATGTTCATCCAAAGCTGGACATAATGGTTGTTCTCTCCACACATAAATAAATAAAATGTCACCAATTTCTTTATCCTCCAAATTCACTTCTCTTCCTCAAAATCTGCACATATTTTTGTCTACATCACACCCTCAAAGTAACATTGGGAGATGTATGTAATTGGTCAGTGTCACCAGCTCACCTTGCAAGAGCTGCCCAGGTCTTTGCAACAGCAAAACCACATACCTTAGTTATGAGAGGCACAGGTATGAAACCAATTTAGATTTATTGCTCGAGGTACACAGGTCTTCAGCACTCTGATTCATGAATGAAGTCACAGTCAACTGCATTCAGAGGTGCTCCAGGTTTGTTGATTTTCCCATAATGGTGCCATGAGCAGACAGGAGCAAGGCACAGACCTGAGGCACATCAGTCCATGAGACAGTAAACTCCCATTCTCCATCCTATGCACCATGGTTTTTGGTGTCTCATGAACCAGTCATATCTAGAAAGATCCACAGCCATCCCCTGGACCACATCAAAAAGGGAAGCAGAGAGTACGACATAGGAATAATTTTGCTTCTGAATCAAAATGAATATTATGTAATCTAGCAGAATCCCTCTATTGGTGTCATCAATAGCTGGGGAGAAATCAGAAATTATGACCTTGTGATTACAGTTGCAGCCAACAACCCTCAGTTAAAAATGCGATGAACAAGGGGCGATGTCAAAATCCCTGCAGATTCTTGACTCGGAGACAATCAAGATTGTGTGTGACATTGGGACACTGGGACCAAATCATGTGGATTTCCTGTCCATCAGGGGCTTTTGTCCTCACACAAGGAGCATTCCTAAGCAGCCAGTCATGAAAACCTCCTAGCAGCATTGTGCCATCAAAGCAGCACAGAGTAGTTTGAGTGTCCTGCTGAGTGAGGCAGCAAACCCCCTTGCCTGCCCAGACACAGTTTTGGAAAGATCTGATACATTCCGTACTCACATGATATTTGTTACTCATTCTGAGCACAATACAGCAAGTGTTACTCCGTGCTAGGGGGACTGCATGTCCTGTACTGAACACTGTAATAAACAGTGTTATAATAGCCCTTTGGCAAGAGCCTGTGTCTCCCTCAGTGACAGTATCACCATTAAAGCTACGCCTGTAGGCCTAATCTCTCTGGCTGCTCTTTTTAAACTGGCAGTCTTTTCTGAAGTCCGTTTTCCTTCCTTGCGATGTTATCATTTATTACTGACAAAGGGTGAAAAGCTCAAACATTTGCGAACAAACGTGGTAAGACAGTCCCTACCCTGAAGATAGCATCATTTACTTTGGATATAGATAAATTAATCGTTTATTCTGAACTTTTGGCTCCTTTATCAAAACTTTACCCGCCCTGGTGCTCAGTCATCAGTGCCAGACCTGTACCACGGGAGCAGAACGAGCCCCAGCCTGACCTGATGGGCAGGAGGGGAGATCAGAGCAGTCCCAGCCCTGGTCAGGATCTGAGCCCTGATTGCAATTCACACTGAAACTGCTTCTGTTTTAATATTCTCACCATCAGCCAAAAGGAACTGCTCTAGATACAAAATTCTTGTTTTCTCAGAATCTGGCCATGCTGAACTTTTGATATGACCTTCTCTAAAATAAAAGGCATCTCTAAATAATTCAGGCTTTGTAAGGAGCTGAGAGGGAAACACAGGTGAATCCTAGTTTTTTAAACTTCCATATTAGCAAAGAAAGGCACTTTTAGAGAAAAATAAAATAAACCTCCCTACCACATGTTGTTCAAACACTTCTTTTAGACAGCTGGCATCACTTTCAAACATGCTTTGTAATAAGAGCAAATAAACTCAAAAAATTTGATGGTAACCTATCCAAAGTGCTTGGAGTTTTTGACATGCTTTCACATGTACTTTTGGCTGCTATAAACAGCAGGTTAGTGTCAACGTGAGTTCCTCCTGTCTGTTGCCCTTCTGAGTTCCCAGGAGGCAAAGGCACTTCATATCGGTCTTCCTGAAGGTCACATTTGCTCCTGCTCACACCTTCTGCAAATACAGAGCTCGATTTCATAATGGGCGGGGCGGGGGCACTGGTAAATCCATGTGTTCTGCAACATCAGGGGAGCTCTTCCTCCAGCACTATATTGAGATTCACTCTGTGTCCTGACTAATCCAACCATGCATAAATTCTCTTCTGCTTTCAGCTGCTGTGTTCCCATTTGGACTTCCTGTATACCTGCAGGAGAATCAAATAAAATGTTATTTATGAGAAGGTTTGAACCCTTCTCCTGGACTCTGTGTTTGTGTAAAGGTTTTTTTCATGCTTTTTTTCTTCGTGCCTTTGCCCTTTAATATTGTTGTCCTTGTGACTGCACAGATATGATGCTTTCTCTGGGACTACACTGCTTGTCCAGAAGTTCAGAAGTTCAACCTTTCAAGTGGTACATACAAAGGCAAGAAGTGGTGCAACCTGCAGGTGCAGGTAGGAGCACCTGAAATTTTAGGCATGCATGAACTGAGGCCAGGCCTCTCAGTGCTGGAGAGAACAGGTCCCACTCCTCACAGTAGCTGTACATTTACATACTCTGACAGGCTTCTGGCAGTAGCTAGCTGAAAATGATGAGCTGTCTCAACAGATTAAAATAAAATTCTATTGAAGAAAACAACATACAAAAATTATGTTTCTGTATAATCTGTGTGATTAAATGTTGCTTGTTTCAAAGCTAATGTTTCTGTCACTTTCAATTACAGCTTTTGGAAGCTTTATTCTGCATCATTTAATCTCTTTAAACAACTCTCCTGTTCAGCTTTGTTAAAGGGATTGGCACACTTAGTATGAATATTGCACTGCTGCTAACTCCTGCAATAACATTGCTGACTCTGATTTAGAATTAGGTTAATCATATCTGCTCTCCCTATCATGTCTGGAAGTTGGAAAAAGGAACAAAATCAAATGGAGTCACATGCTGGAACTTCTTTACTGGTCAAGTTATATTGAGCAGGCTGATGTCAAATATCTGTGATAAACAGATGAAAATTTAGTAATTTCTAAACAGTGACAGACATTTCTTGTTGGGAAACGATTTTCAAAGCTTTTTTAAAAAATAATATTTGCTATTCTAAAAGCTGAAGGGTTTAATATTTTTCACTTGGTTTTGCCATTTCTAAATTTTGAGAAAAACACTGAAACTGAATTAAATTTTAGTGAGGTTAAACAAATTACAACTTGTTCAACTAGTTTAGAACTCCTGACGAAAATGAACTTAGACAAAAAATCCTATATTGGTTGACAGAAGAACATTTGAATCAAAATCAATATAAAAATGGATCTCCATGTCTACATTTGGCTGAATATTTTCCTTTATTTGTCAAAGGAAATTACTATTTATATGCAAAAAGGAAACTACATTTGCAATAAATGAGCAAATGGAAGAAAGTGGGGGAGGGAGCTTTGCTAGGAAAAAAAAAAAACTTTCCACCAAAGGCTGCTCTCCAAGGCGAGCTCTGCCACCTCGTGGGCTGCAGCCCTCTTACAGGGTAGCACCCAGAGTTGGGGGCAGGAAAGCACAGGGAGAGGTGGGTCTGTAAAAAAACCCAAACGACTCAGTATCTAAAATAAATTGTAGAAAGAATTTCAATAACATATGGGGTTTGAATCATAATTATTAAAATCAGTCTCACGCTGAAAAGGAAATTATGTCAACAGGACAGGAAGGTATATTGGTCTAGCTGATTTTTCCAACCGTAATTCCCAGATTTAAATCCTTTTCCAGCAGCATTAGATACAGTGCAGACACTCAGTGCCAGTACTACTGGATCTACACAAATCCCAACTCCCTGCTGCTGTGCCCCAGGCATGGGCCCTGGCACCCTGGCTCACAGGGATGTGAATCCATTCAGACCCCAAAGCATCACAGGCTGCACCCTGGCAGGCAGAGGTAGGGGCAGTCCTAGTCCAGCTTTGTGACCCAGATATGCCTCTTTTGTAGATGTTTTTTATTTTTTTCTCACTGAAGGTCACAGAACCATGCAAATCACTGGGTTTTTTTTCAGTTTGCTGACCTAAACAAAAACCTGGATCAAGTTACAAACAAACAAGGAAATCGATTCTCTCTTGTGAAATGACGAGCTGGAAAAATAGTTTGGATCAACCCGCAAAACTTCTTTGACAGAAAAGAATAATCACTAAGCAGTTCAAAATACAAGCTTAGTGATTTCCAGCTGAGAACATTATTTAGTAGATGTTCCTTTCCAGAAATGTTGTGCTGGTGTGAGTTTTCTTGCATTTTCAGGAAGCAATAAAATCAAGACAAAATAAGCAAATACTTTCAGTGGCCCCCAGTTTCAGCATGTTCCTTAACAGCGGTACTCAAGGAGCACAGAAAGCTTTGGTCTATGACTCGAGATCCTAATTGTGACCTTCCTGGTAGGCAGCACCAAAAGGGAAGGACTGGAGAAGTGTGGGGAGACCCCTTTTTGTACAGAGGTTTCAGTGTTATCTCAAACAGCAATCTCATCTGGTGATATAAATATAGCTGTCACACTCACATATATGCTATTTTAGCCATATCAACCCGCCAAAAGTTTGCAGGTAACCTACCACTAGGGGAACAAACAGATTTTTAATATTTAGTTTAACCATTTACACTGAAAAGCCATGAGAAATACGGAAGAGGAGTGTGTCCAAGAAATGCCACATTTACAGGGACTAATCTTTTTACTACAGAGTTTGACTATTACTGCCTACACAAACACGCTCATTTCTCAAAGGAAGTGGTTCCAGTGTCATTTCTCTGTGACAAAACTAAAAAAAGAATTAGATGGATGAAAATTCTCAGATATATCCATACAGCTTTGATCATTTAGAGGTCATTTCCAAAGTATGTTGAGAACTTCAAACATCAGGTGCTTTTTGGAATTGTAACAACTTCTTATAAGACAAATGTCTGAATTTTGAACACTTGACAAATAGCTAATGAAAACAAGGAGCTAAAGGAGATGTGTACAAAATATATATTGCTCAATTTTATTTCTTGAGTGACCAAGCAAATAGTCAATTTTGCCTGAATTACTGGAAGTCCCTGTAATAGAGTTAAAAAATAAGGGGGGGAAAAAGGTGTATTTCAACAGATGTTAAGCAATATACTTGGAATGACATTTATCTATTATATATTTCAAATGATAAATTAAATATACTGAAGCACCAGAGATTGTAGGTGACTTTGATATTATAACTGCTCTAGTGTTGAAGGCACATAAATAGTTAAAGGGTAGCAGTAGATAAGGAAGATATGATCCTACTTCATTTATTGATGAATCATACTTCCTGGATGGGGGCTAGAAACTAGCCACACTTCTGTGATGATACAAAAGTATGAAACTCTGTGTTCCTACCAAATATTTTTCAATGAGCAGCGCTTTTTAAAATAAAATAGTCATATGAATTCAGATTAATTCAGATTTTCCTGTTAACTGTAGGTAATCCAGATTTTCCTGTTAACTGTAGAGAGTTTACATGACAGTTTGTTACATTTATTTTTATTTTTATAATGTTTGTTTAATGGTATGATTAATGAGATTGCTTTGAGGGTGAAAAAGTCACATAGGGAGCTTGGATAAGGAATACAGATAAATGTTTACCATTAACCAGTGGCAGCAAGAACAAGTCTCTGAGTGATGGAGCAGAAAGTTAAAGATCTCCTGTAGGAGCTGACAAAACCTTACAATTTGATTTCAACTGAAGAAAAAAAAAATCCTGAAGAAAGCATTTTTCTTTCCTAGCACTACTAGCAGAGCATTTATTATGTATAGGACAGTTATATTTTTAATAAGCACTGCACATTGAATTTGTAGTCACAGAGATTTAAACAAGGGACCTGCTGGCTCCCCAGATACATGGAAACAGCAGGCAATGGACTCTAGTTCTCCCTCTGCGTTCTGTCAGCAGTTGTGTGACTCCTACCTTTCTCATTTCAGAAGGACTGGCTGCTCCAGGAAATATGAGGTGTCACTGGACCCTTTAAAACATGGCCAGTATTCACCATCATAACATTTATAGTTTATTGGGATTATTTTAATCTTGGAAGCAGAAGCACAGCAAGGCAGATTATTTGCATCTCTTCAGGCTGGTTAGGACCAGGAGCAACCTAGATCAACATTACTGAAATTCAACATCTCTGTCGTGGTTTTAAAAATAACTTGATTGATGGCTTCCCTTGGTTGTTGACAAGAATTTACATCATAGAACTGTCCTTGAATCATACAATACCTTAGTCCAGAGAGAGGACAGCAGACAAATACAGAAAAAGACCTCAAAGGCCCCACAACATGCTGCCTTCTCTGATTGCAGAGAGGGTCGATTCTGTTTGGCCTGGGGGTGTGAGGCAATGCTTGCAAGAGGTAAAGTCAGGACCAGAGGAAAACACACAGCTGCAGCCAGATTTGTATCACTTTATCTATGGGGAAATGACCTGATCATTTAGGGCAGCGCAATAAAATCTACTGCTCTGTACTACAGACGAGTACTCAAATTTTTGTTAACATTTGAATTCTGTCACAGTAGGAAGCTTCTCGTGCTGCACATTATTCTTGTGTCAGCCATGATAATAAAACATCCACCTCCTGAATTTTTTTATGAGCAATAATTTATTTTTACAATAAAAAAGCACTTTAGATTATTTTTAAACAAAAACAGACCTGTGAGTATATGACTAGCAGCAGCTATAACAGAAGGATCTAATTTGTTTTTCTCATCCAGAACCTCATGAAATGTCATTTTTCTTTTTCACATCCCTGTGCTGTTCAAAACACCAGTTTATAGAGCTTACAAATGCACTTTCCTTTGGAGTCTGGTATGTATTCTCCTGAGGGTCTCAGACAATTAGAGTAAAAAATAGAAGCATCAATTGCAATATTTTTGCACAGCATGGTATTACTCCTGCTGAGGTTTTAATTTGCCCCAAGACTGCATATATCAGCAGATTTTCAAAATTACATTATCAACTGATACTTCATTTGGCTTAAAATTCTGCTCAGTTTCTTGTCATACCAAGGTTTCCCAGACACCAAAATCAGTGTGATTCCCAAGCTCACAGGCAAAGGAACTTGGGATTTGGGATTCAAGAGTAATTACAGAACCTTGCTAGACTGGGGAAGCAGCAAGGGGCTAAAAACCTTCCTCTGCACATCACACTGCCACTACCAGCAGAAAGCATTAGAGTTAGGTACAAGACCTTATTATATCCTGGTACAGAAGGGAAAAGAACAGGGATGGAAACTAGTAGAAGAAAGGGAAGAAAAAAAATCTCCCACCTGTATTTCTGTACCTTGCCTTTGCTATCTTGTCTAAAATTTTTGAGAGCTGTCTCCTGTTTTCTGCAAAATCTGTGGATTTTTACTCTACTTGCAGTGGCATGAAGACTGCTTGAAACATCCTCCATTCTAATCAGTGGGAACACTTGAATCTACGTAGTTTTGAATTAGATTGCATCTTTGCATTTGCTTTTAATATAATAAAGAATCCCCAGCTGAGGGAGCTGGGTTTGTTTAGTCTTGAGAAGAGGAGACTCAGGAGGGATCTCATTGCTCTCTACAACTCCCTGAAAGGAGGCTGTAGTGAGGTGGGGGCCAGTCTCTTGTACCACCCCTGCAGTGAGAGAACCAGAGGAAATGGCTTTAAACTGAGACAGGGGAGATTTAGATTAGATAGATGAAAAAATTTTACTGTTAGGGTGCTCACGTGTTGGAATAGTTTACCAATGGATGTGGTGGAGTCACTGCCCCTAGATGGGTTAGAAAGGCATTGGATCTGGCACTGAGTGATCTGGTTTAGTGGCTTAGGGGTTACAGTGATACTGCTGGGTAGACTGGATGATCTTGTAGGTCTCTTGATGATTCTATGATTCCATAATTCTATGCCATTAACAAAAACATTAAATAGCACTGGTCCCAGTACAGAACCCTGAGGGACAACACTGACATCCATCAGGACTCTGAGTCATTGACCGCTACCCTCTGGATGTGATCTTCCAACCAATTCCTTATCCACTCAATAGTCCACCTACCAAATCCATCTCTCTCCAATTCAGAGAGAAGGATGTTGTGGGTGACAGTGTCAAAAGCTTAAGAGTTCAGACAGATTATAGTTCTGTCCTTGTCCACTGATGTAGTCACCCCATTGGAGAAGGCCACTAGGTTGGTAAACTTGCCCTTGGTGAAGCCATGATAGCTGTCTCAAATCACCTCCCTCTCCTCCATGTGCCTTAGCACAGCCTGCAGAAGGATCTGTTCCATGGCTTTCCCAGGCACAGAGGGGAGGCTGACAGGTTGCTGGTTCACAGGGTCCTCCTTTTTAACCTTTTTAAAGATGGATAAATTTTTTCCCATTTTCCAGTCATCGGGAACTTCATCTGACTACCATGATTTCTCAAATACGGTGGGAGTGACTTGTCAATTACATCAGCTAATTCCCTCAGGATTCTGGGCTGCAACTCAGCAGGTCCTACACACTTATGAACAATCCTCAGGTGGTCACGAACATGATATTTTCTTACAGTCAGAACCACTTTGCTCCCCCAAAACACAGTGTTTCCACCCAGTTTCAAACCACCTTTCATGACTGGCAAATGTGATAACAACAACACAACAAAAATCTCTGCTCCACATGAAACTCTGTCCAAATGAACCACTATGCAATAGAAGTGATTTTAAAATCCAGGATTTCCTCATTACCTATAAAAACCAAAGATGACATTCAGCCAGATCAAGAAAAAATGGAACATGTAAATGGAAGACACTTTAGAACAGATAATCAAATATCAAATAATCAGTCCTAAGAGTAGATCTACATTAATTTAAAATGAAAGAAAAAATTTGTTATTACTTTCTTAACTCTTATAGCCTACTGAATACCTTCAAAATATTTCTATAGAAACTCGTAACTTCTACAATGCTGACAAAGTGTAAATTTTGCTAATTACATCTGCCCTCCTCCTTGGCAATCCTAATAAAGATGACTGAATTGCAGAATAACTTATTCTAGCATGCCAGTGTGTTTCATAATTACCTGCAATATTATTCCAATGCTTAAAAAACATAAGATTCTACATTAGAAAGACAGCAGATCAACAGATAAAATCTTGTTGCAATCTCTGATCAGTATCTGATATTGCAAGATGCAGAAAAACTCTGTTCTTAACCACCCACCTATTTATCAGTTACTGCATGGGAAGAATGATTCTTATCTTTTTGGGCAATCTGCTTACTCTTTGATGCATAAGATATAAATAGCTTCATTTTTACCTTTTTAATAAATTTAATGGGAAATAATTGTTTACATAATTAATTAATCAACAGTGTTTGATTGTTGGAAACAAAAAACCTTTGGAAAATCCCTTTATTCTGAAGCCAGGATGACTGACACCAGCACGTACAACAGGGGAACAGAATGCATGATGCTGTATTGATGAATGAAGTCAAGAACCTGTACCATATGGCATTCCATGATAAACACAAATTGCAAATCCAAAAGGGAGAATAAAGCAATGACACTTTACCTGAGGGTGCTTCTGTAACATTTAGGAGAACAGCTGGATTGTCCAAGAATGAATATTCCACTATATTACTAAACATATTGCAAAGTTAGTAAGATTTTAAATCTAGTAAATAAAAGTTCCTTTGTACATTATAGATAAAATCTTGAGCCTATGGAAATCAACAGAAAAAGAACTATTTCCTTCACTGTGATAAAAGTCCCTCCCATTTCTATACTGATTTAATAATTAAAACATTTAATAGTACCAGAAACTTCAATGGTATTATCTTTTAAATTTGCATATCTGACTTTTCTCAGGGGTTCTCTGACTACAGATAGAGGATGGACTTCACATGATCAGTGAAGCTGATCAGCTGCCTTCTGAAGTCAGTGGAAGGTCTCAGAATTGTTTTGACAATCACCATTTTGAGAAATACAATTTACCTGAAATAATGATATACCTTCTAGAACAAGATGAAGACTTTAGATGTCTATTAAAAATACATGAAAGTTTCTATTAGAAACAGAAGCAAATTTTGTTTGTATATTTAGCAACAAGATTTAGATAAGGCACAGCATGCATATGATATGGTCCTGAATGTATTTCATGTATATGTCTTTGTCTTTTTACACAGTCTTAAACATCTAGTGCCTATGTAAGCTTGTGAGTTCACACTTGTATCTATTGCAAATAAATTTTCCTCTGTGATACTGCTATAACTCATTTACCCTTATCATGTTCTCTCCTTGTTGTTTATTAGCACCATTTGTTATGTCGCATTTAAAATTAGATTGGGAGATATTTGGGGGAGGAATCATTAGCAAGTTGCAATCAGAACTCTTAATTATGCTTCTACTGGAGGGTGTTGAGGAACCCATAGCTGAGTGAACAGATGTACTCATTTTTAATAGGAGAAGTCATGCCATAGTAAATTACAGCTCTATTTTCCAGAATATGGGCCTATTGAAGGATTGCAGGTAAAAAGTGGTAGCAGAGCTGAAATTGAAAAGCTGTGACATATCTGACACGCTAAGTGCAGACACTTCATGCTGCTGCTCAGACACTGCACACTGATGCAGAATGCAAATACGTCCAAGACTTCTTCCACCAGCTACCAACAATGCTTTAGAAAGGCAGACTTTCTGGAACAGATAAACAAAGTGCTGACAGGAAAAGTTACAAGAGAAAGGAAGGGTTTATTGCCTGGCAGTGTTAAAGAACTACAGCAGCTTTATTCTGGAGGCAAGCTAATTTACAAGCAGAGGCACTAATGGGCTAAAAAGCCAAATTTCTGCTTCCTTGAAGAAATAGTCTGCTCTGCTTGAGTGGGAGAATGACAGAAAAGTTAAAGAAGAACCTACTAAGCTAAGCAGGAAGCTTATGATGACAAAATGCCCTAGGTCTACAGGTGCTGAAAAAAATACATTACTCGATCCTGTCTGGGCTAAATCCCCACAGAAAGCAACAGAAAAATAATGAGCAGTCTGAGCAGCAGACTCTGTATGACACTGGAGGCATGCACAGTGATGGAGAAGAGACTGAAGATAAATATGGGAGAGCACTGCAGATGGACCAGACTACTCCAGCTCAGCATCGTGTCTCTGACAGCAGCCACAGAAGGTACACAGGGCAGATTATATAATGTATTATATAGAGTAGTAATTTCCCTGAACATTCTCCCAAACTTCAACAATGCTGTTTTAGGGGCTCTCTGTGCCAGATATACCTTCCACAAAGCCAGTAAACACTTCAGCTTTTTCTTCTGTGAGTTTATGTGGCCCTAAACTTCTGTAAACTTTAAGCCTCCCCAGTATCCTGTGTCAAGGACTTCTAAAGGGTAACTATGACCTGTGTGAAGAACCACAGTCTTCTTGTTTTGAGCCTTTGAAAGTATTACTTTGAGTTTGTGCCCCTTGGTTCCCAGAAGCAACATAACCAGTCTGCTTGCAGTGCTGAAGATTTTCCAGAAAGCCATCAGCACTGCTGGCTGCTAGACCAGCAAGTTGTACGAGACTCAAGTTCCTTTACATGGGTAAGTGATAAAGGCCAAAGAAAGTGTGTCTGCACTATTCCCCTGCTCATCCATACTTGCCAAAGCTAAGCATATTCCTTGGCATCATTTTGGCCCATTCTAATACTTCCTAAGCCAATGCCAAAGCACACTCGAGGACAGCATGTGCTGTTTCTAACAGGCAGCATAGAAAGACTGCGCCATGTGCAACTTCCTTCACGCTACCTCCTCCTCCAGTGCTGCCCTTGCAGGCCTTTCATCCCCCAAAACAAGCCATATGCACTTATGTCATAGACCAGGATATCCATATGTTCACCTCATACTATGAAAACTTGACTCTGGTGGGATGCAACTCAACCCACAAATCAGCATGCCCCATGGATGGGAACATTTTGGTGTCTTCCTCTATAACCTTTGGTGACAGCTCATCTAATTTACTGAGAGTGTAAATTCTCTGCTTTCATTTACTACTACAGGTTTTTGTTGTGATTAGCAATAAAAAGCCACTTGCACAAGTTTATGTAGGCTTCCAGACATGATCTGCAGGTACTATTTCTAGAGCACTCCAGTACAGCCCATTGGCCAGGTCCTAAAAGATGTGGCAGCAAAGAGGTAAGATACATTGATCTTGCTATTTACCTAGTTCCTATCAAGCTTTTTAACTTGTCTTAAAGGTGCAAAGAATTTATCCCAGTTTTGACCTCTGATACTGATGTCTAATTAGCCATCACACAAGGATATTATGGACTGATAAAAAGAATGACACCAAAGTGCAGAGGACATACTAGGAAAAGAAAAGCAAACAGATTCCAGAAAGGAAAAATTTGTAGGAGGCAGAAAAAGTCACAGTCTGTGCTTTGAATGCTACTCACATCCACAGTATCCCTATAAACAACTGACTTAGAGATGGACTGTTTATAAATTGGGAGGTGTCTCATTAGATAATTTAAAAGATATGTGAATTGTTAGCCTGTGCACTTTATTTCTCTATCATGAACAGTGCTGTCACATATGTGCAACTAGAAAATAATCCATAAATTTTAACTACTGCATCTCCGAAGGATGGACTTAATGGTTCTTCAAGACCTGCATATGTTGCTGGTTTAAGCTGGTTCTTCCAGATGAGAGGCATCTGAGGCAAAATAAAATAAGAGAACAACTTTTTCATGAATACAGCAAATCATTCATATAAACTCAATTCTACTTGCAATAAAGCTTGAAAAGAGGCTCTTCACACAGTTGAAAATGAGTTCTCTTCACTGCAAGGAAGTGTAAATTAAGACTGATACCTGAAGATGTGGAAGGACAAAATAGATGAAGAGAATGAAAGCAAAATATTTAATCTACTATGCCTTGTTTTCCTTAAATTCAACAGCAGAGTAGACTGTTCCTCCAGGTGTGCTTAACATTTAGAGCTGGGTTCTCCATTGCCAAATTTAAAAAAAACCCACTAATTTAAAGTGTCCTTGTGTAAGAACTGTAAGAACCAGAGGAATGATCAGAAGACATGATGATGCTGTCCTTGTTTTTGTTTGACAAAAAGAAAAGCAGTAGTTTCGTCACTGTAGTGTTGTAATGCTGAAGAACAGAAAGTCAATCACTTGATCTCCGCTGATAAAACCTGCCAGCGCCAGGAGATCTGGGACTGGGGTTCATTCCCATTCACATCAATGGCAATACAGCTCTGTGAAGACCTATCAATACTAATCGCTTTTCATACTAGGTATTGCTCTGTGGTAATTTTCCAAGACCTCAGCTAGGTAATAGTGTTATGTGCACAAGGCTCTTGTTACCAAAGGTGGATAAATTTGTGGTAAATGTTTTTCAAACTACATTTCTACTCCAGATTTCCTTTGTCATTGTGTATTGGACATTTTAATGTATAAAACCAGGAAGTATAGCGTGATCTAGCTTGTTATGTTGTTATAGATGTGTTTATAACAGAAACACATTTACAGAGAGGATGTGAGAATACACTGCTTTTAAGATTCCACCTACTGACACATGAACAGGGCTGGCCTCAGAATTAGCTAGTAAATCTGAGCAAACCTCTGATGACTGACTGACATCAAAACAAAACTTGAAAGATTAGCAAAATTTATGGGAACTGACATTAAACATAAGATGAAAGCTCTTCTGAAAACAGTCTCTGGAAAAAAACTAGGAAATTCAAAAGCTTTGGTATGTCCATTGATTCAACAAAAATGTAATTACTCTACAAGGGAAAAGACAAATTAGGAGACATGAGCAAGACTGCTGTGGCCTGAATAAAAGAGATTCTACAAGTTTAAGTTGTTGATTTTCTGGGAGATGAAATCAGTATAGCCAAGATGTGAAATATTACTGTGCTCATAGAACATAGAATGTGCTATAGAACCTTTGAGTTTCAGTAAATGTATGAAAACCACGATCAGGAAAAGCAATGTGGTCTGCCAGTGGCACAGGATAGAAACAAGTTTAGGTAGCATTGTTTTCTAGTAACTTTATAGGAATTCAACAGAAATCTGATTTTTACCTGCCACATTTATTGTCATCTTTGGAAATACACCAAGATGTGGTCAGAGGTGTCTGAAATTAATTTATTAGCATTCTATGAATTCAAAGGAGCTGAGACATTTATCATGAAGAGAAAAATTAAAAAAAAAAGGCTATCAAAAGTTAGAAATCTAGAAAACACATTATCCTCACTACATTAGTTAGGATAAAACAGGCAAAGGTATCTAGGATGCAACTTCTTTCCTCTACACTCATTTAATTTTTTGCAAAATGCATTATTTGTCATTATTTTTTTTTCATTGTAAAAGTAACTCAGATCAATAAAATAATTCTAGGTCAAGTCCTGATGAGAATGGAAGTAAAACACCCACATTTAAAAATAATCCTTAGCCCACTGTCAGTGACATTTACCCTTGTCTAGAAAAAGACAAGAAACACCATATGTCAACATCTTCACAAAACTGATTTCTAATTACAGGACAAGGATCACATTTATTTATATATTTAAATATCTTACAGCATGTCATTCTTTAAAGATCTTATGGACTAGTTTCCATAAGGTACTCTTGATGTAGAATACACCCTGAAAAGGATGTAAAATATTTCTTAAATTACTGAGTCATATTCAGAGCACTTTCAGGAGACCTAAGTTCAAATCTGCAATCCTTAGTGGACAAGAGCTTCCTTTCTGTTTCAGTTCTGTTATTGCAAAATGCAGGCTGGGGGAAACTGAAGAACATAAATGTGTATTTTAGTGAGTGACCTTATAAATCTCTGGGGTAAAGACCCAAAATACATATGAAAATAGCCAATGGTTTTTAACAACACCCTCAGCAGAAAAATGGGCATGTGTCCAACATAGCTGAAGTTCATATGAAGAATGGATCTGTAACTCCACATGTCCCCAGACACATTTGAATTTATTTTCAGGCTATTTAAACAAAGTGAACAGTCTTATGTTTTTCTATTATGCTTAACTATGCTGTAAGTCTTGCTTTAAACATGTAGCTGGGCAATTCTTACTTCTGGAAAAAAAAAAAAAAGGGGTCTTAGGTTTGCACAGCTATGCACAATTGAGGCCACAGAAGACAAAAGAGCAGCAAGACATACCTCACTTTTTTCTTGGCTTCTCCATGTACATTGGAGACTAGGGAAGCTGAGGAGGGTCTGCTTCTTAGCAGCAGGATTTGGAACATGAAAAAGTACAGATTACATCGGAACAAGTGCCCTGGGTGGGTTTTTTTTAACACACCTAATTATTTTCACCTTTCCAGATCTTTATGAAAGGGCTTTTTTAAATCTTTTCCAAATGGAAAGATGTACAAAAGACTTTACAGTAATGACTGATTCATAGGATGTATCCTCTAATTAAATATGAACTCCATAGCCTTTTCCAGAATACAGTTTTAATGGTCGTAAAGAAGTATCTTGCACCTTTTTAGCCTCATCCCTGCATAGAAAACTTCTATAAGGTTTTTATGACTTTAATTTTCCAGATTAAATAAAGGATTGTAAGATAAGCCATCAGAGTCCTGAAGAAAGAGGATTTCTTGGTTTTACTTCTCTTATGACAAAGCAGCTTCTTTGGTGCTGCCAATCTACATGACATAGGCTTATTTTAGATTTTTATTTGGCTATCACCAATAGTTGTTTTTCCCACTGTCAAATTCAATCTGCATGACATCAGCATGTCACCAGCAGAACAGATGTCACTTTATTATGGTTTCTTTTTTAATTAGTAATCTATTATTCCTTGACATACTACAATTTACTTGCAGCAATATAGATGCTCTGATGGGGACATAACCTAGAGTGACAGCCAACAGAGTGGCAGTGATCTGTTGAAATATTTGAAACTGAAAAGAAAAATCTATCTCAGTCAGATAAGCAGCCTAAAGGATCAAAGGATGCCAAAAAAGTCTTCTCTTTGAAAAATACAAGTAATTTTACAGCAAAATGGTACTAGGACCTTTTAATGGCTTACTTGGATTGCTAGCACCAATCATGCTGTAAATTTATTTAGGAGGTCAGTGTAACAGCTCTCTTATTTGTTCTAATGCTTCAATAATTGGTTTAAAGACATTTAAAAATGTATACATATACATATACATATACATATATATATATATATATACACACATGCACACACGTATATAAATGTAAATATATTTAGATAGAGGACACAGATCCTACAGTTTTGCTTCAATTTGGGTATAAGATGGAGCTTCTCTGCCAGTACCTGACATTGTGTCACTTTCTGATAATGTGGCTGCTGGTAGTAAGAGGCTCAAAATGCCATTTGTAGTTAAAATCTCTATTTTCAGATATATTGTCTAGTTTACTCATGCAGAGAAGTCATTTTACCTTTTGACCTTTCTGCTGGACTGAACAAAATGAGTGAAGACATATTCTAAAAGTCTTTGTGTTTGAGTGAATTGTGACTACAGCTGAAATTGTCAGTCTCCTGCATTATTCACATTAATTTATTTGTAATACAGTTGGCCAAACCATTCCATTTGAGATATGGAATGGTTTGGCCATTTCTTATTGTTATCTCTTTTTGTTTAGATTTATAGTGAAGTTAAACTATTAATGAAGCAGAAAATCAAAGCATTGTAGAGCATTTTAATCAGATATGAAGTACAACAACTGCAATGATAAGGTTTTTACTTAACAAATTAATTTCATTCATTTGCCTAATTACTTTCTATAGCACAAAATAACTAACTGAAAGTTTAGGTATATGCCCATGCTTAAATGCATTGCTGAGTTAGGGCACAATTTCCAAGATTTTCTTTGCAGGATAAGAAGAAATCTTATGAAGTTTTAATAATAAATAGAGCTAATAATAAAAAGAGCCTAGGGCTTTTCAGACATGTTATGTCTTCACTCCTTGATCTTTTCAGGAGCTGAAAGAATCTAAAAGACTGGATTCAGTCCTATCTGCTTATGTCTGACCTCATGCAAAAAGGATTTGTTTTCACTGGTACTTTAAAAACATGGAATACCTGTCAGAGCACTTGCTGGAAGCTGGTGTGAGTTAGCAAAAGCTCTCTGGGGGCTGGAAAGACTGTGTAGGTTATAAGGAGTTATCATGAAGTTGCAATTAAGTGACATTGATAGACACAAGAAGAGCAGCACGTCATTTAGAAATTATTTAAAAGTCAGGAAAATGAGCTAAGGATCTGGAAAAACAAAAAAAGGCAAGTAATAAATACAGCTAACCAAAGAGAATACCAAATAAATTATTGGTCAAATTCAGAGATTACTTTCAAGAGCAGCAGGTACAGAGCAGAGAGAACAGGCATGCATGAGAAACACTGTAGACCCCAAAATGTAAATGTAGCAAAGGGCAGAGGAACAGGACATCCTGTGGTGCTGGGTAGAAGATAAGCACTGGGTAGGATTTTGCTGCTGCAGCTTTCACAGACTCAGTCATGCACCAGGGCAGCGCTGACAAAGAAGTACCAAGAGAATCACAGATTCAGCTAGATTGGAAAAGACCTCTGAACCATCGAGTCCAACCTATGACCCAACACCCCCTTGTCCCTCAGACCACAGCACTGAGTGCCACACCCAGTCTTTCCCTACACACCTCCAGTGACCTCTCTGGGCAGTCCATTTCAGTATCTAATCACCCTTTCTGTGAAGAATTTCTTTGTAATGTCCAACCTAAATCTTCCCTGCTGCAGCTTAAAACTGTCCTCTTTTCCTGCTGAGGGATGCCCGGCAGAAGAGGCTGACACCCATTTGGCTACACTCTCCTGTCAGGTAGTTGTAGGATTTGCTAATTCATGGCAATCTGCAAATGAAACCGATTAATGAAGGAGAGAGCAAGTAAGGTAACTATTTCAGACAAACAGGGAACGTGGTATTGATGAAAAGTGCTCTACTGCCTCGTGCCCCCAGCAGGTTTTTGTGATCTTCATGAGTAACTCGAATGTCTAGGTTAGAGCAGCCATTACCTTGCACTGTATTTTCTGACTGTGGCAATAGAGGTGCACACAGACCTGATAAAATATGAACAGCCACATGAACATTTTTTTCCACAGTAATCATGTAAGCAAAGAAAAAAAAAACACAACCCCCCCCCCACCAAAAAACAAAAAAAAAGGCTGACACATTTCAGACTATTCATGTGTATATTCTACTTCCAAATAATTTCCCTTGTGCATATGCTTCATTTATTAGGGCTACAAGACAAAGAGCTAAATGAGACTGTCTATTACATACATATTTTTTGTGTAATTCTCTGCATAGATATTCTGCATATACACAGACACACACACAGATGAAACTTGAAAATTCACTGTACGAAATATATATTATGGGCAACTCATTAATTTGTAGTGAGGCTGCAAGAAAAGTTTTTGAAAAAGGGAAGAAAATAATCCAAATCCTTCTGAAATCCGTTTTTTTTTTTTTTTTTTGCCATAAAACAAAGTAAAGTAAAAGAACTGGAGCAGGAGATATAGTTTAAAGGATAAAATGGCAAGATGAACATCATCAGATCACAGGCGACATTATCAATAAGATAACAGTGATGACTCCACCAAATAACAAGAAATAAAAAATATATAATAATAATAATGATAATAATTTATTAATATTAATATTAACAATAATATTAATATTAACAATAAAAAGCCTTTTTAGGTGTTATGGGCTTTTGGAGATTGCACATTCCCAACTATCATTGTAAACTCCCTGGACCAAGTCTTTATAGCCTTAAGTTGCTCCAGGGTAAGTTTAGGTGGGACGTTAGGACGCATTTCTCCACGGAAAGGGCGATTTAACATCGGCATGAGCTGCCCAGGGAGGTGGCGGAGTCACTGTCCCTGGAGGTGTTTAAGGGAAGACTGGATGTGGCACTCGGTGCTGTCTGGTTGAGTTGGTGGTGTTGGCTCCCAGAGGTATTTTCCAACCTAACTGATCCTGTGATTCCTTGAAATGAGCCGCGAGAGGAATGATTTCAGACAGGGCTCGGAGGGCTCGCTCCCCCGACGGGGAGGCAGCGCGCTGGTTTGGGCGGGCGGGCAGAGTTAATCTGCGCGGCGCTTGGTGAGGGGCTCTTTTGTCAAAGCCATCCGGAAGCACAGCGCCTGCCGCTGCCAAGGCTCACGGGGTGTCTCTGTCCTTCCGGAAGAGAAAACCTCGTGGCTCCGGCGCGACCCGGGCGGGTGGGGGCGGCGCTGAGATCCCCGCCTGGGCCGGCTGGGGCGCGCCCGCCGCGCTCCTCTGAGGGAGCCGCGGGGGCGGGGCCGCCGACGGGGTTTGTCCCTTGGCGGCCGCCGTAGGGCGCGCGCTTCCCGCTGCCGGCCCGCGCGCTTCGGGAGCGCCATGAGCCTGTGGGCGGACAAGCACCGGCCCGGCGCCCTCGGCCGCCTCGACTTCCACCGCGAGCAGGCGGCGCGGCTCCGCAACCTGGTCAGTGAGGCACGGGCTCGGCTCTGCCCGGCGCCCTCCCTGCCGGACTCTGCCCGGGGCCCCGCCGCCCTCCAGGTCCTCTGGGTCCTCTCCTCCCCGCAGCGAGAATCCCCCCGGAGTCGGCATTGCGGCTGAATGAGGGGGGAAAACTTTACTGTGCGAGCACTGGAACAGATTGCTCTGAGTGGTTGTGAAGTCTCCGTCACTGGAGATAGTCGAGAACCCTCTGGATGCAATCCTGTATCCGGTGCTCTGGGAGATTGGGCCACCGTGGTCCTTTCCAGCCTGACCCATGCTATAATTGGGATTCCTTGCGGGCCCGTAGCGCTGCTCTGTGGGACCGGGGTCGGCAGCTTTCCCTCCGTGCAGGCCCTGCCTTTCCAAGCAGCGCCCGTGCCGCGGGAAGCGTCCCGGCATCGCGCCCTGCTTGGGAGCGCGGCCTTGGTGCCGAGGGAAAGGCTGCGCGGGAATCAGAGACTCGGCTCTTTCGGGAGTGGTGTGCACATGTTCTTCCTGCTGGTTTCAGTGTCCCCGAGAACAGGGCTTGGCTTGTTTGCCTTATGTTAGCAGAAACTTTTGAGGCGAGCAGGTGGGAATGAAAGTCAGGACTGCTTCCCCTGCCAGATGTGCCGACTGGCACATGCACTTCCTCAGGGATGAGTGATACCTAACTCATCCAAGTGCTTTCTGTGGGGTATGATCAGATGTGCTCCAGGTCATGCATTTTAGCTTTCCAGGTAATAAAATCCTAAACGTGTGTATGTGTATGGATGTATGTCTGTACCTATATCTATCTATGTATCTATCTCTGTATATGTATATATATATGTATGTATATCATAACTACATATATAAGCATCTGCTTTAAACTTTGTTTCAACCCTTTTTTCTGTGTGTTTCTCACAGCTGTCACTCTGTTAACTGTGGGAAGCATATAAATGTTGGAGTGGGGGTTTTGGGGTTTGTTTGGTTGTTGGTTTGCTTGGGGTGTTTTTTGAGCAGTGGGGTGTTTGAAGTTAAATGAGTGGCACATGGCTGTCAGAAAAATATATAGTAAATGTTGCTGCAGGAAAGGATTTCAGCAGTTTTAATTCTAGGTGCTATGTTGTGATGGAGCTGGAAAAGTCATTTAATGTAAACTTGGGTGAAAATAGAAGAGTAAATGATCTTATAAGGAAAATACTGTGGTAGCTAACTGATCTTGTTTCTCTTTTGTTCAGGTTCAGTGTGGTGACTTTCCTCATCTGTTGGTGTATGGACCATCAGGAGCTGGAAAAAAGACAAGAATAATGTGTTTGTTAAAGGAATTATATGGTGCAGGAGTGGAGAAACTGAGGATTGAGCATCAGAGTATAACGGTAAAAAAAAAAAAATTCCATCTCCTATGAAGTAATGTGGAAATACTGACATATTTCTGTTGTCAGACCTTTGTAGTTTTTTGAGTTTTAAAAATTAATTTTTATCTTGCACTCAGTATCTTCAACCTTTTTATGTAATTAGTCATACCAGTTAGGTTATATGAACAAATTATTTTCCAGATGTTCTTCAGGTTTTCAGGATGTGTGGTTCTCTCTTGTTTTCTGTGCCTGGTTGGCTGTTCTTGTGGTGTAGGTTTTTTTGTTCAGAGTGGGTTTTTTAATTTATTGTTTACAGTTCATTTTGGACCTCTGCTGTTGCTATTTTACTGGCTGGATGATGTGTCAGTATTCCTTTTTTTCTTTGCAAGTGGGGCTGGGATTGTAGGAGATAAGTCTGTGTCTCAAGAGTTCTTTGATCTCTGAGACTCTTGGTTTTCTTGTGATTTAGCCAGGTGTAAACTCTAAGAGATTTTTAGAACACTTTCTGAAATTTAATGTGCTTATTTTCTACGTAGGCACCTTCTAAGAAGAAGATTGAAATTAGCACCATTGCAAGTAATTATCACCTCGAAGTTAACCCAAGGTAAGTGTGCAGTAAAAATGCCTCACTTCAGAGGTAAGCCACTGGCTGTGTTGTGAGTGCCTTCAGCCTGGGTGTATGAGGGACTGATTGCCTGATTTTTTTCCTGAGCGGGTTAGGTAATGGTCTATGGGTTTGGTCTGCAAATGAGAGCAGTGAGAGGATTTTTTATTGAACAACTCTGAATAAACAAAAATTTGGATTGCTGTATACTTAAGGCAGAAATGATCTGTTTAACTGGCTACATAAGCATGCTGATGTTGAGGAATGGGCAAAAGAGACAATTCTGGATTGATAGATTTCACCATTTCAGTTGAAATGGAGAACTTCTACTGGAACCAACACCTCCATATCATTAGTTTTCTCACAAATACAAAAATTAAGGAATTTTAAAGAAAGAAATGCTTACCCTGTAACTCTCCAAATAAAGTGTTTAGAGCACCACAAAGAAAGACCACCACAACATACTGTGGATCCTGTCTTGAGTGAGGTCTGATATTGATTTAAACAACAGAAGCTCTAGTGGGAGCTATCTGCATCTTCTTTGGCTGTTATGAAATTGCTGGTGATAGTTCAGAGACCCAAAGCAAATATTTGTATTTACCTGAAACCACATAATATTCCTTTAAATGACAGTGAGTGAATGTCATTGTGTACTGAGTGGTGTTGGTTACTGCTAAACCATAGCTCATGCTGCCTTGCCATATAGAAGTTATTCTGCACTGCCAGGTCTCCTCATTCTTCAGCTAATCTGTTTATTGATTAGTGAGTATCTGCTGGTGTTCTAATACAGACACAAATAATTATCAGCTAATATCAATAAAAGCTGAGGCTTATTGGTAATCACTGTTTTGAATATGTCATTTTGGTGATATCAAATGTGTGACCATTCAATCCAGCTGTGATAACCTGATACTACTAGCATTTTTCCTGTTTCTCTGTATAGAGTACTTAGAGCTTGAAACATAAAATAATTATATTTCAATTTAAATACAGAAGTGCTGAGTTTTGATTAAGGATTAATATCCTGATTTGTAGGCTTTTGGTGAACTGAGCAATTGTCATGTTTATGTCTGACCAGACAGTAAACCTCTGTGCTGTGCAATGGCCTGTGAAGTTTGACTGAATTATAACAATGGTGAAGTCATGTGCATCTTGAGTAACATGGAATGGGTGAATGGTTAACAGGGAGAGGAAGGGAATTTCTGGGAAGGACTCTGCGGAATAAAACCCTGCATTTACATCAGTCCTTTGAGTCAGGCATCCTACTACAGGGTTAGGCTTAATTGTTATTCCCAAAATGAGTAAAAAGGTTCACACTGTGTGTCCTTGTTCAAACTAAGTAAAAAAAGTTTAGGTTTTTCATCTGAAGAAAATAAGTCCTATTTTAATGAGTTAATAAAATAGTTAACAATTAATTTAGTACATTTGAATAAAGTGCTACTAAGCCAGTTGCACCTGCATAAACTTTGGATTGTTTTATTGTAGAGGAGGTAACTTTCAACAAAGTATATGGGTATTAGTTTAATTCTAACTTAGCAGCTTCTGAATTCTTTTGGCATTCTTGCTCATTTAGTTGACTTTTGGAGTATGTATTTTATATGCAATATGAAGTTGTTTTAAAACATTTATTCAAATTCCTGGTACAGTGATGCGGGAAACAATGACCGTGTGGTAATTCAGGAGCTCTTGAAGACAGTGGCACAGTCCCAGCAGCTTGAGACAAGTACTCAACGAGATTTTAAAGGTGAGTAAAACAGTTAAAACCAGTCAAAATGCTTTTTAAACATGGGGAGATTTCAGTTCACTGTTTTGTTTGTACCTGTACATTGCGTGAAGATTGTACAGTCAAAAAGGCACGCAAGTAATCTTAATTTTCCTGCCTGTGGAACCATGCTGTGTTTTTCTGTGTGTTATCACTTATTTTGGTGTTATGGCTTGTATGTCAAAAGTACTTTTTTCTTAGAAAGATTTGATATTAACACAGAACCCCACTATGTTTAATCCTTTTTTCAGTGGTGCTGTTAACAGAAGTTGACAAACTTACTAAAGAGGCTCAGCATGCCTTGCGAAGAACAATGGAGAAGTACATGGCAACCTGCAGGTTGATCCTGTGCTGCAACTCAATGTCAAAAATTATAGGACCCATTCAAAGCAGATGCCTGGCTGTACGAGTGCCTGCTCCCAGCATTGAAGATGTATGTTGAAACAGAGGCAAAAATAAGTTACTATAAAATTCTTACAAACAAGTTCTTGCTGTCTACTTATATTTTATTTTCACATAATGACCTAGTTTTCCTTTGTGTTGGATGATTTTCCCAGCATGGCTTATGAAAGACTGGTTCATCTCTGGTCCAGAAATCTTTCTAACAGAAGATATGTTGATGGTGAACAGTTTGCTAAGTGTTGTACTTCCTGCTATCTGTTTTCTGTCTAGATCTGCCATGTCTTGTCCAGTGTGTGTAAGAAAGAAGGCCTGACTCTTCCTCAGGAACTGGCTCAAAGGATTGCAGAGAAATCTGGCAGGAACCTTCGGAAAGCACTACTGATGTGTGAGTCCTGCAGAGTACAACAGTAAGTCACTGCAAAAATTAATGTAAGTTCTACTGTCAGACACATAAATGACCTTACTTTGAAGGCTCTGTTAAAATAGGCAACAATTTGCTTAGATTGTAATCTCTAAAAATATACTATTTTTTAGGTATCCTTTTACTGCTGATCAAGACATTCCTGAGATGGACTGGGAAATTTATTTGAGAGAAACTGCAAATGCTATTGTTGGTCAACAGACACCACAAAGGTAGGTTAATGCACTTGTTAAGAGCTATAAATGGTGTTTTCCCTGTACTGTGGAACTTAAAAAAAAAAAGTTGTATTCAAAAATGTGATGTCTCCAGTTACGTGTAATTTTCTGTATTTCTACTGGAGCTGGTACTTTGCAGCCAGAAGAGCTGAGCTTTAAAATTGCTGGAGAAGGCTGAATGAGTATCAGGAACTGAAGAACTGTTGTTTTTCCTTGTCAAAACTTAATCTAAAATGACCATAGGCTCAGTTGCATGTTTTGTTTCCTGCTTGGGTGATTTTTTTTGGTGTGGGAGTCGTAGGTGTTGTATGGTCATTCTGGTTTGTTTGTTTGTTTTACATAAAGTTTCTCTTCGACCATCTTTAGCATAAAGCACCTTTTAAAAAGAACTGAAAGGGAGAATTTGTTGCCTTTTTTGAGCACATTAGGAGATGACTTCTGTGTCCATCTCACTGTCATTCCCAAAACCTGATCCTTTTAGCCTGTTCCACGTATTCTTTGCATGACATGTCACTTAATTTAAATGCTTGTAGCATCTGCCCTTCTGTTTTCAAAAGCTGAGCTTTGGCTAATTGTGTCAGCTCTGCCAGCTAATTGTCTTAGCCTTATAAACAATGAAGACAGAAAAACAGCATAAAGGAACTCTCTGGCTGTAGTAAATTAGTCACTAGTCTTAAGCATGAATAACATTAGATATTAAGAAAAATTAAAGGGAAACAATCCTGAGACAAATTATGATAGCCTTGTAGCTTCTAGATTAACTGAGACCATTGTAACTAGAGTATGTGTCATTTATCTTTTGAGTAAAAGGTGATATGCAGCCTTTGAATTGAAATTGACTCATGCAATGCTTTTGGTTTTAAAATAACACCCAAAACCAAACGCAGAAAAGAGACGTTACTAGGATTGCCTCTTTTCCTGCAGTGTATTTCACTAGTTGTGAAAGACATTAGTATGCTTTGGGATCATACTTCTCATATTTTGTGGTGTCTTTCCAACAGGCTTTTAGAAGTCCGTGGACGGCTTTATGAACTCCTGACACACTGCATCCCTCCTGAGATTATAATGAAGGTAATTCAGCTATCTAGCTCTTAATGTGCTATAAATTTTAATATCGTGATGGTCTCAACTAAAGCTTTTTGCAAAAAAATACACCAAAACATCATAAATTATCCAGATACTGATGAAAAGCCGTGTCCTTTCCAAACAGAGTAAAACTTGTTCAGTGGTCAAAGGAAGACAGCCTCATAGCTGAGTAAAAATAAAGGAGGACATTCTTAGTCCCCTTCACTTCTCAGGCCAGTTACTATATTAAAGCATAGTTGAGGATCTTGGTGGTCTTTCACAGCCTTAATGATTGTATAATTCTGTGGGCTAATCTTTATATGATTGGTTTTCTTTTATAAGTTTTGTTGTTATAAGTTCATTATTTGCTATATCTTTGTGGAGAGGTGTCCAGCAGGACTATTCAAAGACGGATGTCACTTTGGGAGGAAAAAGCAAGTGGGATGTACATGTTTTTATTCTAAGGAGGGTGAAAGGATACTGAAGACAGCTAGAGTAGAACAAAGATCAAAAATAATGTTTGCAACTTAACCTAGTAATATTTGCTTTGCCATCAGACATAATTTCTTTTCACATTAACAAATTTCTGCTTTCTGATGGTTTTGGTACTTAGATGTTTCTTTACCTTTCCTTTCTTACAGTAGGTTAGTAGATGCTACCTTGCTGTGATTGAGAGGAAAAAGGTGCATGTTCTCTACTCACTCCCTCTTCATAAACTTGAAATGCTCTAGGGATACTTCTCACTTAATCCTGGCTGTTTTAATTGAGATGGATTTGCAATGATTTTATTGCTGTCTCTAAAATAATGCATTTTGGGGTTTTGTAATGACTCAAGTATTGAAGTCAAGTTGTCTTGTGTGTCTGCACATAAATATGTTCATAAATACAGACAGAGACACCTAAATTCTAAATAACCTTTTTCTTGGTTTTTATTAATGTTGTTTCTCTTTGTGCTTGATGCTGTCAAGATATAACTAAGTGGTTTTAATACACTTGCTGTCTTGGTAGGAATTCTCCTCAGGCCATGTTCCTACATGCAGTAGAGGTTATAATGTTTGGAGATGAGGTTAATTAATTTTCTTTTATTAAGGCATAAATTATCCCAGTAAATTAATATATTTTCTGTTGGATTAATGAGTGAACTATTGGTTAATGCTTGGCTATTTTCAGAGAACTAAGATTATCCTCTTAACAAATAATACATAATTTTTCAAATACTGCCTTGTTTTGTCCCATTTTAGGGTCTCTTGACAGAACTTCTAAATAATTGTGATGGACAACTGAAAGGAGAAGTCGCACAGATGGCAGCCTTCTATGAACACCGCTTGCAACTGGGCAGCAAAGCCATTTATCATCTGGAAGCATTTGTTGCAAAGTTTATGGCAATTTACAAGAAGTTCATGGAGGATGGGCTGGATGATGTAATGTTCTAACTGATGCCCAAAGTTGCACGCAGAATGTTGTGTCAAGATGCCAGTGGTGTTGCAAATATCTAGTTGTCAGTGCTTGATTACATGTGGATCTAGTTCTAAGTCAAATATTTTTGTTTTGCTATTTAATAAAACAATGTTTGTGCAGCTTTAGAAACCAGATGGATTTTTTGACAGCCACAAATCCATCTTTAGAGCTGTACAAAATACATTGGCCTTTCAGAAAGACAGCACATTGCCTTGCAAGATGTGCAAGATCAGAGCTGCTTTGCAGTATTTGTAACCTGACATTAAGAAGAGAGAACACAGGTGCTGTGTGCTTGGTTTTTGTTTGTTAATCACAGATGGGCAAGGCTGAAGGAAAAAGATGTTTTTTCTGTGTTCTGCCAAGTTCCACCTTGAACATGTATGTTCTGCCTTCTCATCTATACATCTTAGTGTTTGTCTCTCTTTTTTTTCAGCCTGAGTGTTTTCTGTTGTGTGTTCACACCAAATGTTTTCTTTCTTTTTTCTTTGTGAGCAGTTGCATTGAAATTGTGGAGGAGCAATACTTTGGTGTTGCTTGTAAATCACATGTTTAGAAGGATTATACCTTCATAAAGCAAGTTCACTTGCTGTCTGACACTCCTGGGTTGGCCTCAACATACATAATGCTGTTCAGGTAAAGGTTATTACTTTGACTATTTTTTAATAAAAGGAAAAGTTTCAGCTTTCAACAAGTATCTTTTACCTCGTAAACTGATATGTGAAATTTTTAAAATGGCAAAATAAATTGTAGCAAATATGAATAAAAATTCTTGTTTTTTTCACACTGTCTGTGACAGCCTAGGTGCATTCATCTGCTTTGATGTAGACATCTTTCAGAAGGGTGGGATATCCCACACATGCTGTAAAACTGAAGGGAGCCACTGAAGTTTAAAAAAATCCAAATAAATACAAGCAACAAGAAAAAGTGAAAAAACAGCCTCCCAAAACAATAATAATGATAATAATAGAAAACCAACAACACCTGTGATGCAAGTCTTTTGCATGTTATGCCTGTGTACCATGGTACTATAAAAATTACTGAATTCATGCTCTTTATTTCTTCTCAATGCTAATTTAGGCTATTACTAGACAGTATTTAAAGCTTAAGTTAATTAAATACTGCTGCTGTTCTCAAGGACTTAAGGGTTCCATGTGGGGTGTTAATGCACAGCTTGCATTCAGATTCATTCTCAGTAAGATGGTGCTGCCCTGTTTCCTGCTCAGTGGGGCTCCTGAAGAAATAGTTGATGAGAGTTTTTTTCCTTCCATATGCTTGTCACCCAAATCCACAGCACTGGTAACTTGTCATATTGTGAATGTCTTCACTGTCAAAAGATCCTGCAGAAACATTAAGTCAGCGATAGTGAAAAGGAATACTTAAATTCATTACAAGGTAGGGCACAACTTTGTAATGGAGGGGGCATAATTACTGCACATAAAAACTGCCCTGCTCTGTCTTTAGCCATGTCTTATCTACTGATTTTTAAAAGCTAAAAAGTTCTTATGATTTCCTTACTACTAACGTATAGTGTGTGATAAAGTAAAAGTGTGAGTTCAAAGGATGACAAAACACTTCCCCCTCCCAAAAAAACCAACCCCAAAAGCTAATCTGGGAGAAGAGGAATGTATGTAGGGGGTTGTGAAATGCATAGGGACAGTGTTGCTGTGGAGAGTGGAGAGGCAGGAGCTGTGTTGGAGGTTTGTTGGGGCTGAGGAGCAACTTTCTCTTTCAAAAGGCCTCAGCAGCTTTGTCTAGGAGTCAGAAACACAAGTATGAATTTCTGTACATGTTGCTTCTTGTTCAAGTTTCATTTTTATTTATTACCTGGGATGAAGCAAGAGTAGCCAAGGATGGAAAAATGGTATAATGACAGAATTTCTGTGAGAACATGGCAATCACTCATCCTGAGAGCCAGCATTTCCCCCTGCTGATCCTGACTCTTCCACAGTCTAGAACACAAATTTAAACACACATGGGCACAAGTATCTTACAGGTCTCTGCACGTCTTTCCTTGCTAGTAATTTTTCAGGAAATTTTGACATAATAACCATAATAGGCTTCAGGGGAAGTGGTCGTGCCACCAAGCCTGTCAGAGTTCAAGGAATGTCTGGATGTTGCTCTGTCATATGGTTTAGTTTTAGTTTGTCTTGTGAGTAGCACAGAGTTGGACTTGATGATCCTTAGGAGTGACTTCCACCTTGAGAGATAAGTAAGTGTTGTGCTTTCTGGGAACATTTTAGAGTCTCACTGCCTTAGATGCTGCTTCCTGTCCCTTAGGGGTAGTTGCAGCTCTTGCTTAGAAGCAGTGTGATGTAGAACTGAGGTGCTGGGCTCTGCTGCAGGGAGCAGGGACCCTTGAGCTCATGCAGGTGGCTGTCAGAAATAAAACTGAGGTTTTTGCCTTTTTTTTCCCTTCATGGGGCTCCTGTGCAAATCCTTTTACCAAAAATTCAGAATGTTAGTCTGGCAAGTGAGCCTCTTCTGGGTGGGCACCGCTGCCTCTCCAGACTGGAACAGAATCACAGAATCATTTAGGTTGGAAAAGACCTCTGAGATTGAGTCCAGCTGAGCCTGCACACACATGGCCCAGCAACAGTGCTGTGCTGGACCTACACTGGGCACAGCGCACCTGCCTTGCACATCAAGTAGAAGAGGCAGTGCAGATAGACTCCTGAACACTGACTAGAACAGGACCAACCTCTCAGATGATCCATTTCTTCAGCTGATTTAATCTTTTAAGACCTGCTTAGAATTGCTGCTGAATTGCATGCTGAGAGGATTACCCTCGCTTTTATCCAGCTACACCTCCTGCTAGCTGGAATTGAAAACTCCAAGCTGTTCCCTCCCACATAGGACTTAAGCACTGAAGGTGTCTGAGGGGTTGCAGAGGAGTCAGCTTCATGATAGCACAGAAAGCCAGAGGTGAAACCGGTTTAAAAAAAAGGATCAAGAAACTAAAGGCAGCAACTACTTCTGTTGAAACTTTCTCTGCTCTGCAGAGATCAGCTGTGCAAAGGGTAAATGGTACATTCATACTTTATTCCCCATCTCTCAAGCCCAAGTGCTAACTCTTGTGAGGAATGTTATCTAAAGAATTTGACCTCTATTGTTGAATGTACCCTAAGAAATAGTATATCATTAAAGGTGCATGTCAGAAATTAGTTACATTTCACAAAATGGCTAAGATTAAAATAATTTGTCATTAAATTCAATACTTGAGAAATTGACTCAGAATTTTCTCTGTCATCAAAATTGAAATTATTTTCTGTCCAAATTAACCAGGACCCCTAGTTCCTACTCCAGGTTTTTGCCTTTTTTTTCTTCCTTTTTTTTCCTTTTTAATGCTGTGGATGCTTTGCTTGTTTGCAAGTTGACCCCAGTAAGAGTTAAACATTCCTATAACAAGTTGTCTGTCTTCTACAGTTGTGTACACTTGTTGAACTTCTGGAAGAAATTGAATGCTCTGTTTCAGCAATCCTGGCATTAGTAAATTGTGTTCCAATCATTTGAGCCTTAGGTGACGTTTCAGTAAAGGAGGGTTTGGCACCTCCTAAATAAGGGTGAGGCATTAGCTATTACAAGCAGGTAGTTTCACCTCTGACACCTCTGGTTCATCTGTATTTCTCCTAGCAGCCACTACCTCTGTCCTGGCACCTTCTTGGAGCTATCTGCAGTTCTATCCCAGGACATGGAGTCGGTGTTGGTCTTTCTTATATGTTTTAACCTCTTTGCAAGCCACTGTATACAATTATAAAGAATAAAGTTTGAGGCATGGGGAAGTTGAAGACTGAGAGCTGGGGACCTACTGTGCTGCTCTCTCTCTTGGCTGACCCCAAGTGTTCCCAAATGATTTTTCTTGGTTTTCCTTGGGACAATCTACTTTGCTGTATGAAATGTGATGCTTTTAGTTGGCAGTCTGTGACAGATAGTGAATGGCACAGTTTCACTATAGCTCAATGTTGCCAATGTGGGCTTTCACTGCAAGCAAGCTGGTGTTCTTTTTTTAAACTTGTGATAGTATGTTCATGTCAAATGATTTTTGTGCCAAAGTATAAAGGCAACACTTAGCTCACTCCTGGTCACAATGAGATATGAAAGGCATGCTAGTAAAGCACGTGTATTGAGAAATCCATGGAATATTTCCTGTGCTTTTTACCACTCAGAATCCTTCTGCAAAATGTTATTTCAGTCTTGAGTGAGAAAGAAGGAAAGAAAATCAGGAGCCCCTTCAAAGAGAAGAAAAATAATCAGAATGACAAAGCAGGCAAGGACAGATCCTGAGGGAAGACAGGTACACTCATTAATTGTATTTACATTTCAAAGACCAGTCACCTGCTGTGTTCTCAATCATACCCTACACTTACATTCCCTGCCACACACCATGAATAATAAATGCACTTTTGAAGATAGAGTAAGTGACCAAATAGGCTTTTTCCAGTTTTAATTTTGTGGATGATCTTAATTTGAGAGGTCAGTACAAATGCCTATGGTAAGTGACAATTTTAGGCCAGTAATTGCTAATTAAGACAGAAAGCAAGATGCTGGCTAAGGCACTTTCAGATAGATCACAGATAACCTTGCAGGAGCTGATTAACTCAAACAGAATGCCTCCTTAGGTGATAGCTACCAAATGGTGATAGCTACTTGGAACAATTTTTAAAATTAAAAAGGATGAGGGAAAAGGATTTATTAAACTCTTGGCAGCATTTTCTCTGGAGAAAGAATTTTGATAATAAGTGGGGTTAGCTGTTTGCTAATTAGCAAACAATTAGAAGAAAGACATTTACCCAGCGGGCAAACATCTTTTATGATAGACTCACACTCATCAAACCTGTAGATGCTGAAGGAGGATAAACATTGCTGTACTCACAGCATCTCAGTGATGTGAGCAGCACTGGCTTGTGCTTCTGTGCCACCTTTGCATGGGCTGGCTGGGATTCAGTGTGACAGTGCTTAATGTGGCAAGCACAAAAGAGGACCCTGCACTGTGCTTGTGATCCTGGGGTAGCTGAGGACAATTTCCCAGAGCTCCACAAAAGAAATTGGGAACAGCACAGCAGCCATCTGTGGAGAAAACAGAAATCTCTAACACTGGGGAATTTTTGGGGACTTGCAAATCAGAAAAAATGAAAAGACATTAGTTTTATTTATATAGAAATAAATCATTTTACAGTGTAAAGGAGATAATAAGTGATAGATCAGAGTTAGTGTCAGACATTGGAAACTTTTCTGAAAGTGTCCCTTGGACAGGTGAGGCCTCAAATGACCATACATTCAGAGGGGTGGATGCTATAAAGTAAAGCAGAGATAAGACAAAAAGCAGCAACCTTTTACAAAACAGGGATGTGTCATCAGCATTGCCTGGTGAAAAGCTGGAGGGGCTGATGAAACTGTCCGAGTGTTTAAGGCTGAACTCCTCTCCATGCTCCTTCCACAAGCAATAGAAAGAGATGAGCAGGTGCTGAACATGAGTTTGCTAGTCCAAACAAGTCTTTAAGGTGTATTCCATTGTTCATCCTCTAAAGGAACTCTTCCTTGCCGTTAACTCCATGGGCAAAAAAGGAGTACAAAACTAGACTTACATACAGATCTACTGACTTGATGCCTAAATGAAGCCAGAAAAATTGTACCTGTCTGTTCTAGAATCCAGCACAGAACAGCAAAGAGCACAGAGGAAAACAAATTGAGATCAAGTGCTGCTCAGGAGTGCAGAGCATTTCCCTCCTATATCCCTTGGCACAAGGTAGTGCCTACCTTGCAGACTGCAAATGCAGACTGTGTTGAAGAAATTAAGGAATGCACTCAGTCCTGGTTTTGCTACTGGCATCCTAATCAAAACAAGAATTTAGAATAGAGCTTATGGCTTTATCACATTTCTGACATGCATAAATGTGAGGATTTATTAATACATGATCTTTGCAAACAAATATGTATTTTTACTTTCTTTCCACTTTGAGGGCCGTGACTGAGAGCAGTTTCTTTTGCAAGAGTCTGAATTAAGTCTGATCCCAAGAAGTCCAGAGGCAGCCATTGTGAGTGCAAAGTATCTCACATGGCAGCAGCTCTGACCCAACCCTTAGGCAGGACTTCCCTGCAAAAGTGGCCCTGTGCAGTTCATTTCATTCAAAACAGACATTAACTCCTTGTCTGAGGTGAGAGGTGCTTTTAGAGCTGCTAACAGTTGTCCAGAGATTAAAAATCCTTCCAGCTAGGCTAGTATTGTCCCTGTGACATGGATCTTGTCTAGAAACAGCTGGATCAGGTAGACAGGGGATCAGCACTAGGTGACTCATTGCCCCTGAGGGAGGAACTGGAGATGATGAGCTCTAAGGGAATGATGGAACAAGCTAAAACCTTCCAACAGGAGTAGCCAGGTTCAGTAAAAATACCTGTGTTGTTCCAGGAAAAAGCTGAGTATCAGGTGTGCTTGAGGACAAGGACTGGCAGCTACCATCAGAGGCATTTTTCTTGTGCGCTGTGTGGGTAAACATCCTGTTGAATGAGAGAAGCAAAATATGATGGAGGGGCTTAGAGGTGCTTTGGGCAACCTGAAGATGCACTAAAAAATACAGAGATGCTGTTAGAGAATGGTGTAAATAGTGCTGAGGTTGCTCCATCCCCATATGGGCCACTCATTTAAGAATTGGACTTGTATCAAATGAAGGGAATGGTGTCAACAGAGCTGAATGGCAGCAACATTTTGTGTCTGAAAATTTTCTCCATTTGCTAGCAGTGATGCTAACATTTAGGGGGAAAAAAGGAGCACTGCAGAGGCAATCATTACAGATGGAGGACACTGATTAGTTTATCTAGCTCTTCCACCTGAGAATAAAAGATGTACTACGATGGTACCATGGAAGGAAGTAAAGGAAATGTTATTACAGATATTATATCCAAATTGAATTAAAGCTGCATTAAAAAACAGAGACTGCTGTACTTTTTCATGCTAGGTTTGAAAACATGATATACATCTGCTACTGACAGGCACGTAAAGAACATGCTGGGGCTTATTTCTCAAAATACAAGTTTGATCTCTGACTTGCTGCTTCACAAATACATGAAAACAAAAGCAGGAAGTAAAATTATGGACAGACATTAATAAATAAACATCAGCAAAACAGCTGTGCTGTTTGGAATTATTGTTTGTTTTGCTTCCAGATATTTACTTTACATTGCAAACTCTAACAGTAAATTGTTACAATTTCTTTATCTATAAAAATCAGGTAATGAATCTGACTTTCTTTGCAAAAGGTGAATCTGCAGATGAAAAGCATTATGTTAATAAATATTTTCTCAGTTGACTAGCTGGAACACTGGAACACTTTTCTGTGCTGTGCTCATTCACTGTAGAGATTTAAAAGAGTTACTAAAGCCTTCTGACTTCTTATTTTATTGGCAGGGCAAGAGCAATCCTTAAAACATGAAGCCCCCTTTTAAAGCTGTGGTTTTGAGGGGTCATGTGGTGGCATACAGGGAGGCAAGTATCTTGTTGTTTTCTTGGCTGTGACTGCTCCAAGGCTGTGAAAATATCTCTGGAATGTGACAGTGTCATGAGTTACTGCCTCTGCCACGAGGGCTCTGTACACCCAGGAATTCTCATAAAAGCCAGTCTGTCTCGTGTGACTGGAAATATCATATGGGCTGACAAAGTGGAACTGTAATAAGATGGTGTATCTTTCACTTACTTCCCATGTTATATTACATCAAGTGGCAGAGTACAATATATTCTAAAATAAAAAGTTGACATGAATGATTATATAGTAATAAATGAACAACAAAGACTTTTAATGCACGCATAAAAAATAATCCAGCAATCACCTTCCAACTGTATTTTATCTATTTTCAAGCAACAAAACACAGCTGGCAGCTGTTTATGAAAAGGGATCAGTGTGCTAAAGTGTGCTCAGCCTGAAATAATAACTCTAGGAAAAAATTTCAATAAAGATGTATTTTAAGAACAAAATCAAAGAAAACAAAGTCATGGAACCTGAGAGTTTCAAAGCAGCTTCTTCCTCATACATGCCCTGCTCACCAAAACAAACCCAAGGCTATAAAAATTTCAGTAACTGTTTTCAAAGGAGCTGAGCTTTCAAAAGAAAGAAAACCTCTAAGTATTCCCGGTGCACTTCAATAAGGGAATTTTCCCTAGAACTTCCGCACTTTAGTGTTTTCTGTGATCATGCACCAGTTGGTGTGGTCAAAGTACAAACGAGTAATGCATAGCTCAGGAATATGGTGCTCTTTCAGCTTGGCCAGTTTCTTGTCTTTAAAAATGTAGCAGTAGCTCAGTCAGGCCCCACCAGGACCTGTCTTGCTGTCAGCTGTGCTTGGTCAGGGCACTCTCACTGACTTTTTTCTGCATAGAAGCGCCTGCTCTGCTTTTGCTATGAGGTTAGCAAGAAAGTTCCTTGGTTTGGGTGATGGTCTATTTTAAATTGTTTTCTGACAGCTAATTCTTTCTGTCAAGAAATCAGGTCAGGTAAATACTCTCTGCTGCAACCACAATGACTACCTGCTGCCATTAGGGAGCTGTGCAGTTGCTTGCCCTAATTCTGCATAGCAGCTTTTGAAAGCATTTGAGCAGCGTGGTGACATGGGCAGCACAGGTTTAACAGCCACTTCAAAAGTTTTTGCATTTTAAAAACTCAGTTTGCAACATAGAAAAAGTGAGAAGTACGTTTTGGAAATCCGTGCGCTTTGGGTTGCTTTCAACTTTTTCTCCCCTTTTTAATTCATTCAGCTCCACACTGTAATTGCCATAGCTAACGAGCCCTTCTTGGTGCCATTGATTGCCCAAATCTAATACTGAGTCAAGTGATCTTGAGAACAGAGACCATCTCAGAGATTTCTCTGACACTGCGCACAGTGCTTTTTTCTCCCCTCTGCAGGATGAGCTCTGTGCTGTCCTGCATAGCTCTGAAGTCCCATCCAGCTTATGATAGGGCTGTTTCAAAGCCAGTTCTTTGTCCCTGTGAAGAATTGATTTTTGTACTCCATGTGAGCAAGGCTCACCTGAGGAGCAGGAAGGAGGTGAAGGTTTCTAAGGAACAAAGTTGTCTTGCTTTTCAAATCTTCCCCATTTTTGCTCCATTGCCCACACACATATCATTATCTGGCCTCCTACTCTCAAGATGTGAGCCATCTCTTTTATCACTTGCATGCGCCTCTCTTCCAGTTGAAAAATGGTGTATCCCTAGAAGAGAACAGATAAGGTGAATAAGTATCCCTTGAGGCACTAATGAATACAGAGTGTCGGGACAGGGACTGGCTCTGACACACTGGAAGCTGATGGTCTGCACCGCAGGAATACATTAATTATCTTCTGTTGTGCTACGTGGGGTTGTAGTACCTTTATCATCTCTGACATGCTGCTAGCTTTAACTTTAAAGAGTCCCTACCACACTGTTGTATTTTAAAAACACGGCAGAATTTACAAATGTTGAAACAACTGACATCTGTCAGACTGGCAATAAACAACAAAATGATCTTTTCTCAGTGAATGGCTATTTGGTCAGTGGCAAAGCAACCTGGAATGTTGAATCAAAATATTGGTGAAAGACACTTGGTCAACTAGCGTTTGTCTACTTCTTCCCAGTAACAAATATATACAATTGAAACAAATAGTGAGATAATCTCAGCCCCGTGTGATACCCCCAGTCCCAGCAGACAAACTTGTGAGATGTGGAGAACACCTCATCAGTAGGATGGTGAAACTCAAGCAATGCACTTTCCCTTGAGCCAGAACCCGGTTTAAACTCCACTCTCATTTCAATAAAAATTTTTCTTCAGAAGGGCAATTGGTCTCAGACTTTGGCAGGAATTTGCAGAATAACAGTGCTGCAGGTTGGCTCCTGCTCTGAGGCTGAGCAGCTTTGGAGCAATTCACAACAAACGTGGAGGTTGATTAGGTCTTGGTGCACAGCATGGACTCGGGCAAAGGTTCTGCTACATCAAGGGAACATTAAATCCTGTAATAGTGCTGGAAAGGAAAGGGCACATATTAAAGACACTGAAAACAAAAAGCAATAGAATTAATGGTAATTATCCAACCTTATATTTCCCTCAGTGAAAATGCCCAGTGCTAGATCAAGCAGAAATGATGGCTTCCACAGAGAAACAATGCGTCTTTCAAGGAAAAATAAAGAAAGGCCTGATTCTTTCTAGAAACATAAGTACAGAAAATGCTAGCTGAAGCTCTGTATGTGCAGCCTCTAAGTGCCTGTCAGGGTAGCCATTCACCATCAAATCCATTTTGCCTCAGAAAAAGAGACACTTTACAATTAAAAGAATAACAGCATGCAGTCCGGCTGTCATAGGAAAACACTGCAATGAATGATGCATTCAGAGTCTCAGTGGCAATATGAGGATCAAAAGGCAAGCTTTGAAGAAATAGGGTATTTAACATCCAGTTATTTGACTGCTCTGCCTGTAGGTTTCCCTTTTCTGAGATCAACAGAAATCAATTCCAAAAGCTTAGGTCTTCTAACGGTAGTTGAGTTGTTGATACTGAAATGTTATGGCCTTTGTAATTAAAAATGCATCAAGTATCATTAAGGAAATTACAGTTTATTAATACAATCTCACACTGAACAAAATTTTAGTGTTGTCAAGATAAATATGTCAGATAACTTTAAAAGCTGTGGGTGATGTATTCCATTTAAAAAAAAATGCCTAAATCTAAGGAAACAGACAATTTGCATGAGGCAACATCACACTATCCAGAAATCACAGATGTGAATTACTGCACATGACTGTTTTTAATCAAAGCCAAGCCTGTGAGACTCCAAGACCACCATGAAGTCACATTCACTTAAAGCAAGCAGCCCACAAAAAAATTTTTTTTTCTTTTCCTTGACATCAAAGTCGTTGTCTATAGAAATTGTTTAAACTGAACAAGTTGCACTGTGCAGTTTAGGTGCTGCTTCAGAGATGGAGCTGCACTGGCAGTGAGGCACGAACACCAAGGCCTGACTGCAGCCCAGCAGTGACATGAGCCTGCTTCCCTCCCCTCCAGTGGAAACAGTTCAGATCTGCTTCTCCTGCACATACTGATCAGCCAATGGCCCTGGAGAGAATATTTCATAGAGAATATTTCATAGAATCATAGGAATCATAGGATAGTTTGGGTTGGAAGGAACCTGAAGATCACCTGCTTCCAATTCCTGCACCATGGACACCATGGACAGGGACAGCTTCCACTAGACCAGTTTGCTCAGAACCCCAGCTGACCTGGCCTTGAACATTTCCAGCAAGAGGACATCCAGAACTTTTCTGGACAACCTCTTCCAGTGTCTCACCATCCTCATCATAAAACATCTGTTCCTTTTATCTAATATAAATAAATTTTAGAAAGTCCTCCTCCAACTTTCAAACAAGCCCCATCTAATTGCTGAAAAACTACAATAATGTCTTTCTGGTCCTTCAGTGCTACCCCTAGCAATCTCTCACCATCAGTTCAGCATCTTTCAAGGTGATTTTCCACCACCCAAGCACTATAAAACAAGGGTCCAGATGCTTGAAAGTGCATTTATTATAGTGAATGGTACTTTACATCAAAAGTAGCTTTGTCCTAGAGACAATAATACAGAAACCTGCAGGTGGTGAAAACAATATCAGGACAGAGGAAACTTATTCTGGGTCAGAGCAAATGTCCCTCCAGCATGGTGCTGTGGCAGCAGCCAGCACCAGAGGTACAGGAAAAAGAGAAGGGAAGAAGAGTGATGCTCTGTCCCCTTGTCTCCCGTGGTCTGCAGCCTAAGAGCTGTATCTGATAGACAGGGATGGATCTGCCCTCCATGGACTCACTTGTACTCCTGATTACACCAATTCACATGTCAAACGAACTGGAAATTTAATTAAATAGATTTTTTTTTTCTATTTTAAATCTTTTCCTGTGGCTCTCCTGTTGCAATAAAGCACAGAAATTTACTCCTTATTCACTAATTTAATATAGTTTGTGAATTCCAGGATGCTATCTCCCACAGAAGCAGTATGAATTATACACTTCCTTTAAGACACTTCTGTGATGACACTGTATTTAATTAGGTAAAGAGCCATAGTCCATTAATCTGTCCTCATACATAATCAGTTTGCACCTTTGATCATTATAAAGACCTTTACTGGTTCACCTGTATACTTCCAGAGATGGAGAAAACCGGAATTTCATGAGTATTCAAGGTATGGGTGCATCAAGTATCTATCTTCTACCATTCTACTGCATTTTACTTTTTCTTCCTAATATTTGAATACTGTTTTGACCAGGTTTGAACACTTACCTAGTACTTTTCAATGCAAAGAAAATGTGTCTTATGATGATTTCAATAGCTTTCCTGAACAAGAACAGAGGGTACCTCTGTGCCTGTACCCTTAGTTATTTTTTTCTATGCACATAACTTGGCAGTTATCCACAAATACTTTTCTGAGATTTTACACCCAGTCCTTGGTTTTATGTGAGAATTTTTCTTGCAAATCCTTGCAGCTGGTAATCCTGAATAACTCTGTGACAGCAGCAAGCTTTATCACTGATCTAGTAATTTCCTTTGTAATTATGAACTGGTATCTTTTGAAGAGCAGCCTTTATATAGGTGCTGTACAGATATGCTGAGCATTCACCACTTTCACACTCCTCTACCAACATTTTACATTTCTGGCTTTCCCTTCCAGTTTTCCTTAGAGTTTCTTCCTTTCTGCTAATAAACTTTTATGCAGTGAATTTTTCAAAGCATTTTCTAGCAAGCAGTTTGATTACAGTCCCATTAAATTTAGTGAGAGGATGTGGTTCTTGCCCAATTACTTATTGATGTGGGCCTGATGCACTGTTCCAGACTAATAAGAGTTTTTTTCCCTTTTGGAGGTTCTCAGATCAATCTTTCCAAGAATCTTTGTGCCCCTGTTGTACCATTTACACAACCTACATATGGAAAATTGTGGTTTCTCAATATTGTGTTTTCTGCCTCCACTGGCCCTGTAGTCTCTTTCAATAATCTGTGGTCATTTTCTCTAAGTTTATCAAGGAGTCGGCAGTACATCCTTATTATTACACTGCTCTCCTTTGTAGCTTTCTACCTACTGTTTTTTCTTCCAGAAATTTATCCTCCTGCTACTTTTCCCACAGAGGAATATTTACATATTTTATCTTTTTTAGCTGTTATGCAAGCCTTGTAACAAAAGGTAGAAAAACACTTAAGGGCTTTAATGAACATGATATCATTATCATACTAGGCAAAACCATGCCAGGGTGATGAGAACAAGCAGGGCCACTTTCAGTTTTTCAAACATCCAAACAAACCATTGAAAAAAAATTTTTGCTTGGGTTTAGCACAAATGCTTGACCAAAACTGCTGACAGCTCTGTAGCAGCAAAGCCTTGCTTCATGGATTATTGGTTGTTATAAATCAAGCATCCTTTTCATTTTGGCAATACATTCCTCCACCCTACCAAAAAATCAATCCAAATTAATTTTTTGTCATGTATTGCTCATTCCCACTGCTTTTGTTTAAATTGAAGACTGAAAGTTTTTCCATAGCTGAAAAATACATAATGAAATTTTATATTTTAAATGGAGAAGGTGAGGAAGAAAGAACATTTACAAGATTCTTCTCTTCATTTCACAAGGATATAATTAATTGCTCCTTCTCTTAATTGAATACTGTGACTAATCCTACTAAAAGAGATTATTTGGAACAAGCAGACAATGCATTTTTGTGCCATTCAGCTGTCTTCAGAGAACAAAACTGAAAGCATAAACAACTTTTCTGAATTTTTTTACAACTCACTTTCAAAATTATTATTTTAGGTGAGTGATTCAATTTAAGCCCTGTTAAATGGCAAAAAAGAGATCTGTGTAATAAGAAATTGCTTTTCTCTGTTTTTAATTTCTTTATTGAAGCTAAATCCCTTTGGAGACATTTGAAAAGTATTTAAGGATCACAGAATTTTTATCTCAGAGACTCTTTTGTATATACTATATATACACTTCAGATGCCACTTTATCTCTGTCAGCTATAATAATGGGAACAATTGCAACATATATAAAGATATGGTTCTAGGCTAAATGTTATTTTAGTCTCTCCATTATGGTGATATCAAAAATAAAAAGGGGAGGAAAAATGCAAATATACCAAGGAATTATTTAAAAGCATTATTGAATAAACTTCAAACAGTGTTTCCATCAAAAACTTTTTTCTTTTGAAAACAGAACTCAATTACTTAGGATGGAAAATTTGTTCAATCTTTTATTTTTTGCACATATATGGTTAACATGAGGAAATAGGGCTGCTGCCTTTATAAAAAGGCATAATTGTGAAATGTAATTAACTTATTAAAGTCTTGATTCAGGAATCATATGCTTTATTTTAAGCATTTGAATAGCTACACTGCTTCAGCTGGATTACTTCTGTGTTTATTAAAGATGATTCTGAAATGTTTGTAACAGGAGCATAAAAGTGGGGACACCTATAACTAAAACCAACAAAAGAAGGTAATAGAATATGGTAAACTAAAGCAGTCTTCATCAAGTCATCCCTCTCCCCTGTTTTCTGTCACCCTCAAGGTGCTTAGCCTGTATTACTTCTTCCCTCTTCCTCCAGTGCGGCCCTTCCTGGAGCTGCTGGCCCAGTCTCACCAGGGCAGTACCTGGGGTTCACCCAGCTGGGCTCTCAGAGGTGGCTCTGTCTGCCTTCAAGCACCATTTCATCTTGGCTATGTACTTTATATTAGTTCTCATTGCATAGAGAGAAAATAATGCAGGCAGCTGCTGCCTCTCCTTCCCTCACAGGTGTGCTTCTACATGCTAGCCTAGAGGATTAGGCTCCTTTTCCATCTCCTTTGGGCTATTTGTCTGCAGGTTTCAAGTGTTGATGGTGGTTGTTTCCTCACCAGGGCAGATGAGTGTTGAAGGACTGGTGCCCATGCCTGAGGAGTGGAGATGTGGGTTTGAAACCCCTCCAGCTGTGGAAGGAGGTGTATCAAGCTCTTCTGCTTTCTGGGTCTTCTGCTTCCTGAGGACTTGGCTGTACTAGAAAGAGAAAAAAAAGAGAAGTCTCTGTAATACCCTGTTAGGCACAAACCCCAAAAAGACCTTGGCTTTAGGGATCTTTATTTAGTGAAGAAGGTGTAAATGTGCACCCAGGTCAGTTGCCTGGACACTGTTCTGGATCCATTCTGGATCACAATGTCTTATTCAGCAGGACAACAAGCTTTTGGCAGTACGATGTAAAACCCCCCTGCTAGGGAACTCTGCTCTCAGGTGACAGCACAATCCTGACAAAACTGTGATGTGGAGGCTGCTCAGCCATCCCTTCTTCCACAACCACAGCAGTGTTGCTCTGCACCCCGAGAGAGGAAGGAGAACAGCTGTACACGGGCAGCTTGTGCAGCTGCTGAGAAGCTGCCACCTCTTTTATTGACACCCAGCAGCTGGCCAGGACCTTGCAGCCAGGCAATGCTGTTAAGAACATGTAGGTGAGATTTAAGACAGATAAATGTCAACATGGTGATAGTGGTAAGGCCACAGATTGTGGTCTAAAATAAATTATTCCATTTAAAAGCGATAAACAGGCTGCTGGCTGTTACTGTGAAAATTAAACTAAATATAAGGGTGTATTTGGAGTTTGCACCAGTCTTGCACTCCAGTAACTTGGAGCACAGAGTGAACCATAAGGAAAAAAGTTCCTTTTGCTGCAATGTTTGTTTTCCTAAGTAAAAAAACCCCAAACACAACACAGTCCAGTTTTCTAACCTGAACACATCCTGAGATAACAGTATCATACACTGGAAATAAATTTAGGATATTTTTGATAAATCAGTTATAACCAGCATGAAAATACCAATACAAGAAACACAAAGCTCCAGATTTGGTTGAGACAGAAATCCTTGCTGTGGGTGATAATTGCCTAAAGAGACAACACTGTCAGCTGAATGAGTCCAGAGGAAAAAAAATCTGTGGAAATGACAGAAAAGCCAGCAATTCCTATGGAGCTTTTTTTGCATCTCTAAGAATTTGTGATTACTAGCTTGAAAATACAGCATTATTCACTTTAAATAAAACACTAACATTGGTGAGGCCAAAGCTGCAACCCAGGCAGATGTCTCAGAAACAGCAGAGGTACTCTGTGGGTCACCTCATCAACACCAGAAAATCCCACAATGGGTGGTATTCCTCCAGTGTCCCTAAGACCTCTTGTGATATTCAGATTTTGTTAATATTTTGCACATCTGACTTCCACCAGGGAGGAGGGTTCACTGCTGTGAGAGGAGCTGTATTAACATTAGGCTGTGAGAGGAGCTGTATTAACTGGTTATAAGAGAGTCAATGGATTTTTCTCAAAAACCTCAGATGAGCTTTACATTACAATAGATGCAGAAAAATAGAGGTTATTAATTTTCTGTCTCCATGGAAAACTTTAACACTTGGCCCAAATGTGACCCAATTTCCTCCAACCTGCTCTTAAAATCCTCTTAATATCTGAGGTAAATAACCTTTGCTGCAGGGTAAGATGATTATATTTTTTCCTTCCTATGTCAAATAAAGAACAGGTTTCTCTAAAAGTTATTTATGTATTTGAATACTGTTATGTTTCCTTCAGTCTTTTTATTTTTTCTCTTTCTTGACTAACCAAATCAAATTCCTTCATTTTCTTCTAACAATTTAGATTTTCTAAGCATCAGTTATTTAAAATGTCTCAATACAGATTGCAAACTTTCTAAGGCATGGTCCCCAAAAGCAGATAGGATATTCCACCTAAGATCTCAAGCACACCAAGCACAGGAGAGTGACTCAGTTTTCTGACCTCCATGAAACTGTTCTGTCACCATCCCAAGCAGGTGTTTGCATGATTTTGTAGCAGCATGACACTACTTACACATGTTTGGCCTGTGATCCATCTTGCCTGGTCATTATTTCTCGTTTTGTTCGTTGAATATTCCCTTGCCAAGCACAGTATGTCTCTTTTGATGGTTTTTGTATGAATTCTTGATTCCAGAGAACCCTCCATTATTTGCCTTCGTCAAATCTCATCTTCCAAAAGAAGTCCAGCTCCTCCTATATAGGAACCATTCACAAACTGTGAAATATGCTCTCTAGCAGCCATTAAAGTTATTAATTAAAATTTTGCACAGGAATAGAAGTAGGGTGGCTCCAAAGAGCATGCCCTTTTTCAAATGCATACTCTGTGGAGAGTAAACCATTGATTCATTCTGAGAATGATTTTTTCTCCATATTCTTAGCTCCATTTACTTAATTCTACTTGCAACGCTGACACAAGAGTCAAGATGTATCATGTCTTTTCCTGCTACCCTGTCTATTGGGATGATTACCCTGTCAAGAACAGAAAACAGATTGACTTGCTCCTGACAAACCCATATTGGCTGTTTCCCCTTACATTAGTATTCTGTAGGTTTAAACAATGTAGGTTTAAATAATTCATTCTATTTAAATTAGATTATTTAAATTATTTATTCTACTATCCTTGCATAAATCTGAGTTAGCCTGGCTTACCCTTAATATCCTTTCTCTCTCTTTTGGAAAAAATCTTATATTTGCTTTTCTTCACTTGCTGGGGATCCTAAATACGATTCGCTAGTCCACAGAACTTTAAGACTAATTTCATGATTTCCTAGTAATTTGTGCAACCAGATTTATATAAATATTCTTTAAGATGTTCCTTCACTTTATATAGTCCAAACTCTTCTCTTACTAAAATTCTCTTACCTTTTGTGACTGTTGCTAATTTTTTGAAAAGACCAAAGAAAAATGCATTTTCCCCTCTCATGTCTTATTCACTCTTCTTTCTTTTTTTGTTTTCCTCTTGCTATGTATACATTTATAAAACCTTAATCTAGTTCTAATTCATGTTATTTTGTAGTCATCCTGATTTCAGTTCTTCTCACCATGCCATGTAATTATTAACAGTCATGGTTTTTGCTGATTTCTTTTCAACTTCTCTTGCATTAAAGAGCTCCTGTCATACCAGACCTCTCTGCTTTTCACTGGGACATAATTCTTGTTTTGCCTTTAACATTGCCTGTTTAAGGGAATTTTCTGACCTCAGTGCCTTCTTGTTGGAAAGAGTTAAAAATCTTTTAAAAAATAATCCTGATTGATCCTTTGGAAAAATGGAATCTGGGAGGACTGGCAGGTAGTGCCATACCTATATGACAAAACTCTGTGTTGTGCAGTAACCCAGGTTGCACGAAACATAAAGTTTCTTTATGGCATAAGGAAACTATGTCATTATGGAAGGGCAATATTATGCCCATAATAACTAGCACAGCATTGCAGTGTAAATACACTGAGATTTGATATTAACTTCTGGTTTCTTCTTGCTCAGTATCTCTCTGAATTTTACCACAAAGACAGAACCATATAGGCGAAGGAAACTCTCCCAGAGCTTTTATTTGGACTTTTTTATTTTTCTCCCAAGAGACTCTTCCACTTTGTGTATTTCAAAGAATTATACTATTTGCAATTACACAGACTGTTTTCTCAGACAGTGTAAATTAGAACTATTCATGTTTATGACCCTTAGGTTCCCCTCACTTTTTCTGTTAAATTACCATGAGACTAAAAGATCACAGATTAAAGCAAAGTTAGTTTTCATATATTGGTATTAACACTGAGGAAAGCCATTTGATGCTTTTCACTCCTGGAACCCTTTTTCCCACTGGGCTAAGAGTCTGATCAGATTTTTCAGTAATATAAAATAACTTTACTGATTTGAGTATCTGACACTTAATTGGAGAGGCAAATATGATGTCCTCACCTTTGCATTTGCAGGAAAAAAATTTCATATTTATATTAACAGAAAAAGGTTCTTCTTATCCCTTGCCCATCTCAGAGTACAAAAACTCAGTATATACAAAACTTTATTAACTCAGATTATGATTTTTACATATAAAGGAAAAAACTCCACATTAACAGAGGTAAAGCCATGATAAAGTCAGTCCTGTATTATGATTTGGAACAATTCCTTGGCCAAAGGGAAAACAAGAATTCCAATCCTCTTTCCATTATTACAAGTGACAAAAATCCTACCAATTTCAATAATTCAGCAATGGCTTCATCATGTTAACAATAAAAAAATCTACCAGTATATGGTAAAGAGGATAATTTCTGTTGTTTGGTGATATTACATCTCAAATAAAATGAATACACTGGGAAAGTGAGCATGATTTCTCTCTTAAAGCAGTGAAAAATTTGTGGAATGAATTGCATATATTCACAGTGCAAACTGTCTCCTGAAAAGAAGTTAAGCATTTGAAAGTAGTATATTTTAAACTTTTTCTGATATATCATATCTACATTTGTTTCTTGTGAGGTTACTCCATGGAGCTTGCAAAAAATACCTCATTGTAATATGCATATGCATTAGGTGAAAAGTACAAGTTAAAATCATCAAGTTAGGCCATATCTTCTGCTTTCCTTTAGACTGTTCACAAGCACTCCTGGGGCACAGACTTGGCTCCTTCTGAACATTTCTGCATACCCTTATCCGCAAATCTGTCTTGTCCTTCACTTAGTTACCCTGGATTTCCAGAAATTGCTAAATCACCTTTGGGCACAGGATGATCCCTCTGGGCAAAGGGTGTGAAAAGCTGGTAATAAGGACTATTAGCTATTGATCATGTTTCTTAAATCTTGACTGAAGGATTTTCAGGTGGTGTAACTGAGCCTGGTTCTCAGCCCCATACATAGCAGTGACAATGACACAAAGTCAGATTTCAAGGTGGGTTTGGACTTGAAAAGTAAAGTCCTTCAGGGCTTAAAGGAAGATCACCTGAGACATGGAGAATAGGATGCACCAAGATATTCACTAACTTCAAGAGATGCGAGATGTTAACATTTCGCTTTGATTTAACAAGGCTTGGAGACCCTCACATTCCTTTGGTTGAGAAAAGGAAAATCAAGGGTGCTGAGCACTGTTATTTGTTTTATTTACAGTACTGTCTAGGTTTTAATCAATATAGGCTTAATACCAAACTTTTAAAAGGTGGTCGAATAATTCCAAGACTCCAAAACAAAAGAACTCTCAAAATGTAAAAGAAAAAAGCGAAGGTTAACTCAACCATTGAGTGTTTGCTTTAAATGTGGCCAAAGGCAGGTAGCTGCTCCACTGTTAAATTAGGATGAAAAAGGCAAATAATCAAAAGGAAAAAATCTGACAAGAAATAAAATCTGAGGTTACTTAATGAATGTTTTGATGTGGCAGTGCTGAAGTGAGCAGTTCTGCTAGATTTTCCATCAGCTCCTTGTTCTTTTCTCTACATTATGCCCTGTTTTGCTGAAACAGGTCTCTCTGCAGAGAAGGAACAGGTAACTGACTTGGCCAAAACCAATCATTTTTTGCTGGCTTACTTTCCAGCTCTATCAATGTCATGGTCATCCTTCCTCATAAACACAAAAATAATTGTGCTGGCTGACAAACCATGGAATGTGTGAGTAAATCCAGTGTTTGGGAAGGTTCACAATGATATAATATTGAGCTTTGAATGGGTACAGTGTTCTTAAGCAGGCTTCTTTGTTACATCTTCTTCCTGACAGAGAAAATATTTCAAATTTCTGCCATGTGATAAGGCACAAATAAGTCTTGCCTCTTCTGTTTTTCACATTGTAGTTTAGTTGTGCTTGGGCTGAAAAAAACCTCACATCTGTGTGACTTACCCATTTTGTAGCTCTTCACTGCATTTGCAATAATACACATTTCTTGTGCTAATACAGATTTACCTGGTCTTCACAACCCAGAATATTCTGTTGGTCAGTGACGAAATCCCAAGCCTAGAAGAGACAGCAATGGCAGCCTTAGTGGTTTAGACTGTTTATAAGTCTGTCCTGTAGCCGCTGCCAGCACACAGAACTTACCAGCAATGCACGAGGCAGTGTTGAAGCTCTCACTCCCACAAGGCAGATGTGAGCTGTGGCAGAGTACTGCTTCATGGCCTCCAATTTGAGCCAATTCCACTGATAGGAAACAGCAGTTGCAACCCAGTTTATCAACTTGAGAGCTGATGCGAAGTTATTTGCCATTCCTCCAGCCTGAAGGAATAATGAGGAGGAGAAAAGAAGGGCATTCGGTGTCTGTAAAAAAGAAAATGTATTCCTGACATATGCCATGATGTATACCCTTGACTGGCCTAGCTTGAAATTCTCCCCCCATTCTAAAGGCTACACAACTGCAGTGGAATCCAGGTTATATTTTACCCTCACAGTAGGATGAGCACAGACTGCTCTCTCCTGCCTAGCAGGCGCTCTGCCGTGTGACGGGAGGTGCTCAAGTGAGATCCCTACAGAAGGCCATTTACCTTGGCCTGCCCAGCATGTAGGAAATCAAAAATATTTATGGTAATGATGCTACTGCAATTCTGCTTGTAATAGACTCAAAATGCTAAGTGAAGGCATCATGTAGTGGGAGCACAGCACTGAATTATTCCTGTGTATTGAAATGCTGATAGACAAACTAGGCTGCTAAGTAATTAAGTCACTATTAGACCAAACCATTAAATCCATTGTCTGCTGTTCTATCTACTGCTAATTGCTGTCACCATGACAACAGGGGAGTTTCTTTATCTGATATCTCCATGTATTTTCCTTTTCATAATGGAGCCTGCCACATGGAAATTGACATCTTCCCAACTTGAAATACTTGTGTTGACATAAAGGCAGACATCTTTAGATAAGAACAACTTTAATATCAGAGGATCTTACCTAAATTTTTTATAATTTCATTGCAGAATTATCTGCATCTTAACACAAAGTGCATTTTAAAATAGATTAATAATTTAAAAAGTTTGCCTTCTCACTTGCATGATAAAATTCATGGTTCATCTTAAAATCAGGGAGGTAAATGTATCAGGCTAATATAATACTCTGTAACTTGTGCAGATTTTAGTTCACATCCTGTTTATGGCTACGTTTGCATCAATATTAACCTTGGTCAGAGACCAGATTTTATCTCTAAATATTTTTTAAAAAAGAGAAATAGTTATTTAGGAGCTTTTCAAATATTTAAATCCTATATTTAGGTTATTGCCATCCCACAGCACCTGTTCTGGAGCCCCATCAATCTGTTATTCCATTTGAATGGGAGGTGAATCACTGCTGAGCTGCAAATAGAAGCCTGCTCTGAACTGCTTGTCTAATATTAACTGCTGATGTCTCCAAAGAATGAAGGAAAGATATCCAGAGAAAAGCTGGAGTTCTCTCAGTCCTTCCCATGTCTTACTTCAGCACCAGCTGAGAAGAGGTGGTGTGAAACAGTGCCAACACTTGGCTAATATTAGACCCTATTTTCAAAGGAGAAAGGATAGAAAGAGGACTTCCCAGGAGCTCTGTCTGGATAAAGAACTTCAGGACTTTTTCTGTGTTTGACTTTTGAAGGGATAGGCTCTCATATAAACTGAGCAAGAGATACTAAAAGGATTGCCTCTAATCTGACACCAGGGGCTGCTTCCCAGGGCTGGAGGGCAGAGGAGAGCCCTGAAGCTGGATCCCTGTCCAGTGCTGTGGCACTGCACTTGGCAGTTGTGTTTCGTCTGAAAATCACCCTTGTCCATGGACAACACAACAGTTTGGCATCAGCCTGAGCTTAAATCACAGAAATCAAGAAGTTGAAAGCCTGACATTGGTAAAAATTCAATGTGATGGTTCCCTGTGCGTGTTTTATTTGTCCATATTGAAAACATTGTGAAATCTGCCATGATCTGGTACAAATATGCTTCCCAAAATTGGGACTGTGATAAACTGGGAAAAGTGCATGGTAAAGTTTGAGGGACAGCCAAAAAGTATCCTAGAGAAAGGGAAGGGAGAAAAACATGCACTGTAACTCCTGTTACCAAAGTACATTTCCTTAACTTAAGCAGTATGACATTGTTTATTTAGGAGATAGTATTTCCAAATATTGTGTTGCCATTAAAGAGAAATTGCTGAGGCTTTTAAAGGAAGAAAGGCCATCTGTTCTACATTTTTATACAATGTGTTGTTTTCTCATATAAACCTGAAAGGAATTTTATGACCTTTAACACAATGTTTATTAACTTGCTTATATTGTACTTAGAAGCTGTTAGCTTTTGCTTCATAAAGGCTTCCAAAGTTTTTAAGTCCACTCTTGAAAAAGATATTTTCTAACAAGCCTGTTGTTAATAGACACATCCTTAAAAATGGCAGCTGAAAATGATGATAAATACCAAAAGAATCTCAGAGTCTGAAAAAAAAAGCTCCAAGACATGTCATTTGTCCTCAGCTTCCTTCAGCACCCAGGAATATCTGTATCTACAGGACTCCCACTTCACAATTCATTGAGACCGTGTGTTACTGGGGACAAACACCTTTCCAGTTTTCCAAGCATCCATTTTTTTCAGCTGTTCTGGGCTGGCATGGTGCACAGGTATTAGCAATGCCCTCAGGAAAACCCTGTGATATTGAGCATAGCTGATTGCATCCTAAGCCATTTTCTTTTCAATGTAAAGTTTTGTACAGACAAGCTGTAAAAATTGTGATCTTCATTGTACATAAACTGGCCTGGTAGGATTTCATTAAATTATCAAAGCTTTGGGCCACCAAGACAGACTGCCCCCACTCCAATAGCATGATTCTTACAACTCTGTGCAGAAAAAAATTCTCCAAGGCAAAAGTATTGATGGTAGAGCCTCACCCAAGACCTCTGCACTGTAGGCTGGCCATTAATCTGGCTCCTGAAACAGGCCTTATCTGATCCTTGTTTTCAAACCCATGCACATTTTAAATCCCATCAGCTCAAAAGACTACTGTTCTGCATTTTCCCAGGCAATTACCTCATAGCAAACCACTGGAGCAAACTAAGCCCAAATTCAGTCTTGCAGCAACAGCAAGAAACTAACTCTAGAGGAGGTTTGGTTATGTCATTTATTTATCTGAAAAGCTGTGCTAGGATTAAATCTTTTAGCCCTTGGTGTCTTCTGTCATATCAGGTATTCAGTCAGCATCACTGGGAAATTGCCTAGATCAAGGTGATGACAAGTGTTGGAGTGGGATGAAAAAATTCTTTGGAAGTTCATCACTGTTCTCTTTGTTATAAGTGTTCCTAAATTACAGCCACTCTAGAAACACAGATAATAAAAAAAATGACAGTGTAGATGAGTTGCCCTGGTTTAGTCTCTCCCACAGAGCAATGCATATATTTTTAGCTTCTAGTGAGGTTTAAAGCCACCACCTTGCAAGCACTTACACAGGTGCTTAACTCGGTGTGTGCAAACAATACTGCCGAGTGCCTCCAGTGGGGATATTCCAGGCACAGAGTTCACGACATGCATCAGTGAGTACAAAACTGGCTCTCTGAGGCAGAAGGATTTTTTTTATTCTTCTTCATTATAACCCAGCTCTGCTGTAGAAGCCAGTTTTTTAAAAATGCCTTCAGAAAGACCCTGGTTGAAATAGCTGAAGTGCTCTGCTGGGGATAGTTTCAAGAGGAAGCTGATGTACAATCAAATATACAGGGAAAGGCAGAAGGAGGCTCGAGAAGGAAAGGGAAATTACTCTTTGAAAAAGCTGCAGCAAAAGCTGCAGCATCAGTTCAAAGCTTTGCTATTGCTTCATTTGACAAGGGGAAATAATAACTGGTGAACTGATGTAAGATCACAGGAGTGAAAGAGCACAGAGCTGTTTAACTCTAGCACACACTCAGGATAGCTTGCTTAGGCTGAGGGACAGCCTGAGATTTGCTATTACCTTGATACTTAACTAGCAGGAAAAGAAAGAAGGTGAGTATCAAAGCACCTAGCAAGAGAAACTACACAGCAAGACACCTTTGAAAATTAAGGCACAAAAATGTTTAAATGTAAGAAACCCATCATGAGCTGTGAGTAATGCAGTGTCTCCTCTGCGAAGGGAGAGAAACAGATGTTTCAGCAGTTGTGATTCCCTCCTAGAATTATGAAAAATACTATATCTTTTGTTTTAAAAGGGTAGCTCCAAGAGTGGGGTAAATGCTCTGGACTCTTTGATATCTCACAGTCCAATTCTGAAAGGCACTATTAAAATAAATTTTCCACAAGGTTCTTTTTAGAAAATAACCCTCCTGGGAAAGGCTGCAGAGAAAGAGCCATCAGGCTGATTAGCTGATTTCCAGCAGCCACCAGCCATCCTGCTATGGACACATCTGCCTGGAGAGCCTCCATGGATGTCCATCTCCCACACTTACCAAACTATAAACCACAAAATGCTCAACAGCTCTCCATGCAATGCTTTTAGTACAACAGTACTAAAACCTGTCTAAAATATAGTGCACCACAGGAAGAGAGGAGAGAGATGTTTGAGGGCACAGAACTGAGATTAGTAAGTAAAAAATGTTCTGACAATCTTAGGAAGCCGGTTATGACCCACATCACAGAAGAAAGGAAAAAACCCAAAACCAAAATTGAAAAGCAAACAGGGATGTCCACCAATCTCGCCTGGGGGAAAATAATTTCTAGGGAATTGACTCAGGTTCAAACACATGATTTATACATGCCAGTCTGAACCTCAAAGATTTGCAGTTTCTCTATCATCACCAACATTCTTTCTCTAGTCACAGGGAAAGCCATAAAATAATCTGGAAATCAAGCTATACTTCAGGACAAAGGATGTTTTCTGCCCAACACAAAATCAGATATTTGCTGCTGCAAATGTCACACAATGACATTTTACATTGCTGTTGTTTGCTTACTTGCATAACAAAGGCTTTGGGGAATGAATGCAGATACTTTTTGTTTGAGCACACTCACCCCTATCTTTATGTGAATTTAAAAAAAAGCAAATCTGTTCATCCAGGGCTGACTGAAAAGTAAAAAGCAGAGCAGCAGTTCAGCCTTAATGCTTGCCTCCTAATCTTCAGCTAAATTTGACACAACTTGATTGAAAGTGAAATTAAATTAGAGTTTAAAAACTATTGAAAACTTCTGGGTTCATAAATGATTATTAACCTCCTAAGCACTGTGAAGGCTCTAACTGTTCATGTGGGATGTGAGCCTTGTGCAGGCTGTGCCTGATGCTTCTGAGAGCCCGTACACCTCACAGCATTGCTCCCCAGGGGGAACCACGGACTGGTGGTGGAGGGAACTCTGGCTCCTGCATCCAGAACAGGAGCTTATCCTCTAGCTGTGGCGTGGTAGCTTCTGCTGTGTTCTTAATGCCTTAAATTTATTTTTGAATTTGAAAATAAATTATTTGGGACTGTTCTGTTCTGTTTTTGGCCGGTAAAGTTAATTTTCTTCCTAGTAGCTGGTACCTTGCTGTGTTTTGGATTTAATGTTGATAACATGGTGATGTTTTGCTTGTTCCTGAGTAGTGCTCAATCTACTTTAATGACTTTTCAGTTTCCCATGCTCTGCTGGAGAGCAGGTATGCAAGAAGCTGGGAGGGACCATGGCCAGGGCAGGTGAGCTGAACTGGCCAAAGGGATGTTCCATACTGTGGAATATACAGTGTGGAGCTGATTGCTGCTTGGAGATGGGTTGGCAGCAGACATCAAGTGATGCAGTATTTGAGTTTCTTGAGATTTATTCCTTCCTTTACTATTATTATTATTATTATTATTATTATTATTATTATTATTATTATTATTATTATTATTATCATCATCATCATCATCTCAATCATTAAACTATTCCTTTATCAACCTATGAGTTTTCTCCTTTTTACCCTTCTGGCTCTCTTCTCCTCATCCTGCTGCTGGAGAGGAGTGTAGGACTGTTTGTATGGTACTTAGTTGCTGCCTGGGATTAAACCATAACAGGGAGAAGAATAGGCTTTCTAATTCTAAATAATGTCATTCTTTGGGTAACACCCAATGATGTCAATTTAACTCAGCAGCTTTGTGGTTCAACCTAATAGGAGAGAATAAACTGAATTGGTAATAAGCTTCCTTTTGACAGGGACAGTCTTCTAGAAGGATGTGTCATCAGAGAGCTCCCAGATGGAATGAGTAATTCCTGATTTAAAAGAAAAGCCTATTCTTCCCCTCTGCCCCTGAGCACTTGCAGCTGGGAGGGCAGCCACAGGACCAGACTGCCTGGAGCAGCACAGTGGCTCTTGCCAAACTCTCTCCAGCTCTGCCAAGGCCCCTCTGGCCCCTCCAGAGCCCCTTGCACAGGGGATATTCCATGGAAAAGCTGGCAGGATCATGGGAAATGGGGCTGACTCAGAGTTGTGTCCCAGCACCACTGAGGCCCCCCTGATGCCAGCCAGAGAGACAAAACTGGAGCTGCCAAGCTGAGCTGGGCTTCTTCAGAGACATGATTAGCTTAAGTTTTACAGCAATTAGTGCCAGCAAGTGATGCAACAGCTGCCCTATCATAGCAGAAAATCCAAACCAGCAACTCCAGGACCACACTATTTCCAATACCTATGAAAGAGACGATGATGACCTATTCCCCTCAGTTAAATGAGTATTTTTCTGATGATACATTTGGAAAACCTGCTTAATCCTTCTCCCTCTCTGTGCCTCCTGCACCATCAGCAGTCCCGTCTTATACGCAGACACCACATCATGACTGCACTGAAATAGCTTGCCCGTGAAGCACCAAATCTTTGTGTGAAACACAGCAAATGTTCATCTGGACCTTGTTAGGGTCCCTTCAGAGACCTTCACCAAGTTTGTTCTTCCACCAGGAGCTGCAGCCACCACAGGAACACTCTGCCAGTCAGATTATCAGCCTCTACCCCTGCCAAGCAGATAAGAGGAGAACAGGAGATGAAAAATCAGCCTTAAAGCCCTTGAAGGACAGTTCCCATAAGGTGTCAGAATCTGGGGAAGGACTTATTAACAGCAAGGGAAATGCAGTATGGGGGACAGAATTACTACAAGAAAAAGAGAAATGAAAGTACTAGATGGGAAGAAAGTGACAAAAGGGAATTTTATAAATAATAAAGACAGAAAATGAAGGACAAGGATGTAAATGAAAAAGAGAAGACCAAAACTGAAAAAAAGAAAAGGGGATAAAAAAGCAATGATAGGTAGAGAAACTTCATGTTAGTATTTAAATTAATTGGCTTTGGTGCATTTTTCCCAGATACCACCACGCACAGGCACAACACCACAATTTGGTAGTTAATCAGCTGTTTCTGGATTCCTCATAATGCCCTATTAATATTAGTACAGCATGGTGAAACTTCCCACAGGCTCCCAGTTTCTGCAGCACATCATACTGGACTTATTCTCACCCTTTTAAATGGCTGAGAGGCAGCAGATCTGCATCTTTTCCATATTCCTAAACCCACTATTTGGTACATGCCTTTCCAAACCCCCCACACTCTGCAAATGCAGTCAGGGAGGTGGCCACATGCAGAAGAGAAGCAGGAAAGAGGAGCTAGAAGGGAAGGATGGGATCTGTGAGACTGAACCAGTGCTCACTCAGAAAAAGCTACAACTTTTGGAAGACCTGGCATGGGAACATGCTCACTTAATTCAGGTAATTAACCCTGAAGGGCAGCCTCACTCATTGCCAATAGCCAGTACAGCTTCCAATACTGCAGGGGTGGGCAAGGAGAGAAACTGCCCTGAAAAGGCCCAATGTATTTTGAAAGGAAAATGAGGACAAAGTTAGCTCCAGAGAGAAGATGGTGGTGCTATATGGGTATTGTCATAGAAGGCTGGATTGTGAAGGCTGGATTGTGAAGCCTGATCCTGGATTCTGAAATGCAACCTGGAAGCAGGGTTGGAAACTATGGGAAAACTTTTTGACCCTTCAGACTAGAGAAAGTGCTGAATTTTGAAGACCAGAGCTATACACTGATGCCTTTTGTGACTTTCAAAATGTGAACTTTGGTTGCAACATGGCAACTAATTTTACCATGTAACGAAGGCAAAATGAAGGCAAAACCTGTTTAGGGAATTTGGGACATTGGATACCTGAGTATTAAACTAAATATTAACTCATGCTGTTAAAACTGATGCAATCTGGAGGAGTCACCATTCCTGGGGGTATTTAAAAGATGTGTAGATGTGGCACTTAGGGACATGATTTGGTGGTGGACTTGGCAGTGCTGGGTTAATGATTGGACTCAATGACCTTCGAGGCGTTTCCAGTCTAAAAGATTCTATGATTCTATAAGTGTCAGTGCCAGGCTCTTGGACTTCTGCTTTGTTTCCATGTTGTCTTCACTGCCTGACCTCAGGCACTATCAGCTACAAGATTCCCCTCTATATTCTTGATGCCTTCATGGACAGACAGATATCTTCCTGCTCACTAGCCCAGACCACTGTGGTATGATTTGCTGATCCCAGCCCTTTGGAGGTGTAGCACTACAACACATCTTTTCTTAGGAACCCCTTGCAAATCTCTGAGTAAACACAGTGCATAAAAGGAGCAACATACATCTCAGAGTAAAGGAAGAAATAAGCAAATTCAGAGCCTGAAAAATAACAAAAGCAGGCACATTTTCTTTGTCCTAATGTTAAAAGAAGATTGACTCCACAGTGTTTGAAAACCTACTGGTGGAGTGGAGGTGTCACTTCTAGAAGCTTGGCTGCTGTGCCAGTTACAGCTTGCTCTCCTCAGCTGCACTTGTGACACAAAATTCACATCTTGCCCAATTCATCAGACATCTGAGGAGAATTTTTATAAACACATGTTGGCGACAGCTACGGGTAATAAAACAAGTTTGCATCACCACCACAACTTCCTCTTCCTGACATGGAGCTGTCACTGGAAGGGAGGCTTAAGCAACAAAACTTCCCTTGGAGATGCATCTGTGCATCCCTTAGAATGCTGATGCTGTCCAGGCAGCATTACCCCAAAAGGAGCAGAAAAAAAAAATCACCCAGAGAAGATTGACTCTGCAAACTCTGCAGTGTCTAAAACAGATACATGTGAAAACAAAGGCAAATACAATGATACGGCTTACTTATGGTGCCAAGTGTATATGTGAATCCATAAAATCATCACACTTGATGGTTTTCTCCTATCTAAGAATAAGGCATGCCTGAGAGAGCAAAGCAGTAATTGGATTAAACTGGATTGAATGTCTTAGTGCTGCTTTATGCCATTACAAAACTGACATGATTATACAAATGGAAAGCATAAAATTGGAAGTATTAACCTGAAGTTCTTGTAAATTTAGTGCTTGATTCTTCCTGCTCCAGAGACCTTGAAAAAAATACATATTTCTGTAAGCTGCATCATGGCTGAACCCTCCCCACCAAGCCTCAGGTACTAAGAAGGGACTGTACCAGGGAACAAAGAGGAGGAAAGATTTCCAGCACTCTGCTTAAGGTTTTATGCATTCAATTTCTATTAATAAAGCTAATATTTACACTTAGAATTCCAACCTTGTAGAAGTGAATTATGTTCAGAAAAATAACAGTTTATAAAAGAAAAGTCCATAGCCAATGAACTGCATTTTAATTTTCATTGTTTTATTTAAAGAGTTATTTAAGGGGAAGAAAATAATAAGATAAGCCTCTGGCCACTGAAGATCTGAATCATTTTATGGATGTAGATGCAAGTATTCAGCAGAACAAAACAATACATGACACCATTTCACAGTTCAGGGACTGCTGGGAACAGAGACATGTGAAATAATTTTCAATATATAATTTTCTGTATAATAACAAAGAAACAAACAAAAAAACTAAAAGCAAAAACCAGATAGTCAAGAAATCACACATTGGCCGCAGCTCAGTGAGCTGGTTGTTGCAAAAAGAATTGTTACAGAAAAATTGATTATCGATGCCATTTTCAGAGAAAAATGTGGTTTCAACACTTTTTTTGGCAAAAATTCAGATAATTTCCTGAGTGCAAACCAGTACCAGGCTTCCTGAGAGCTTCCTGAGTGCATGCCAAGAAAAGAGATGAAACAACATGAACATGCAGCTGAAACTCACTGGAATTAACCAGACACCAGGTATTTTTCAGTAGCAGAGCATCAGTCACGTAGTCTTGATATAAACAAGTCAGAATAAATTGCTTACATGTTGTAAATCTGAATGTCTGATAGTCTGTTCAAAGTGCCTAATTATGTGCTTGAAAATACATGGTTTTGTACTGCCCAAATTCCAACACTTTCCAGTTTGGGTTGACAGGCATCGAAAGTTCTTACCCTGTGTTTTTCCATCCTGGCAGGCCCTACAGTTACAGTAAGGGTTTCAAATAAACATGGATTTTGTAGAAGATTTTATGGGGATATCAATACACTTGCTTAAGTTTTAATGGGATTTATATTCCTTGGCAGCTTTAGGTTAATGGTTGGACTTGATGATCTTGGAAGTCTTTTCCAACCCAAATGATTCTGAGTCTGTCTAACCCAACATGGACACATATCCCACAGGGAAGTTTTGCCAAGACATTACTGAAATATCACATCTCCATACTTTCAACTCTTGCTTTGGACTAGGGAGATGATGCTGTGGAACAGTGGGACTGGCAGCCTGTCCAGCTCCTAGAAATCCCTGTGAGACACATGCACACCTTGGTGCACAAGGTTATGGCGAATTTTGGGCAGTGCAGGTAGATTTGTGAGATTCCCTAGTTACACAGCATTGTACTCTAATTGCTCCTTCTCCTCCCCATCTTGTGCTCAAGGCAGTGCAAAAATTGGATTAAAAGGCTAAATCACATGAGAATGGCTCAAAAATTTCCACTAACATAGTTACAATGAACTAGGCAGGAAAATACTGCCAGTTCCCTGTGTTGGTGACTTTTCCACATCTCCCTGTGAGAGGTTTCACTTCCTTCCTTAATACTTCTACATCCTTGCTCTCCAGCTATATAAATGAGCACTGCCATCTGTGCCTGGTAATCCTTTCTTGCAGGCATCCAGCATCCCCTTACAAATCTGTGCTTTTCAGATAGAAGCAATCTATAGTAGCCCTGGTCATCTGCACTCAAACACATGTCATCTGATCCCTGTTTATTTAATAAAGAGCTTGTATTGGAAACCACTGGCAGTAATTCAACAGTGAAGGACGGTGGATTTGAGCATTATGGATTTACGTAAGTGGAGAGAAAACCAATCTAGTTTGTGCTTAAATGATTATGTTGAGTCCTGCCAACTGAGCTGGGGGGAAGCTCTTGCCTTGCAACTCCCCTGCTTAGCTTGTGGGATATTTGTCATGAGGGAAAATGGGAGCTCCTTGTATCATATTCCCTTCTGAGGACAAAAGAGCAGAGGAGATGAAATGTAAATAAGTTTATCTTCATTAAAACTTCAGTATTGTAAACAAGGCATCTTATAATAAACTGGATGAATTTGCACAATTTTAGCAAAATGGAATGGTGTACTTAACTTTGTTACTGAAAGCTGCAGTTTTGTCACTGTATTAGTTAATTTCTTAACTTCTGATTTACAATCATTTTAAAAGCTTTTCCTTTCCCCACCTTTATTCCTACTTTTAATTGCAGAGCCTGAAAAAAGAAGAGAAAAAGAAGCATCAAAGCAGGTATGGAGGCATCATCAGGTCCTGAAACAAAAGCCAATAACCTGATTTCACAGTAGTTTGGATCACAAACATCACAGCCATTAGAAATTAGAACATCACATCCATTTAGAAATGGTACATTTTCGCAGCTTAGAGGAGCCATTCTGAATTTCCTGAAGCATCTCTCCCTACCCCTGCATCTTCTGCACTACTGCATGTGCTTGTACAGGGCATGCCAAAAACACACCTCTGAAAAGGCAGCCAAAACCCCAAAATGACAGGATGGCTTAGAGGCAACAGGTGAGAAAATGAGAGAAAATTGCATGCATGAATACAGCAACAACATCCCCTGACAAAGTTCGGGAAGAGATGGGTAATCTAATCTATGCAAGGGCAAGGATAAAAGAGCAGTTGTCCAACATATTAGGGCCCCTGAGAAAAAAAAGAAGTGGTGCTAAAATTTGGATTCTACAGAAATCCTGAAGAAGATACATTTGTGTGAGTGGATGCAGTGAGGGGAGAGCTGTGCATCAGCCCAGGACTCTGGTCAGGCAGGTTTTGAATGTCTCTAAAGATGGAGACTCCACAATTTGTCTGGGCAACTTTTTCTAGTATTCATCACTCTTACAGTAAAAAGATGTTTCTTATGGTCAAGTAGATGTTTCAAGAAATATCTGTCTCTCCCATCTTGTATTTATGTATACAATAAAATAAAAAGTATTTGTATATACAATTTTATATACAATAAAATCCCCTTCTGAACTGAAAGAACACATGGAAACATCATCACAGCACGTGGTCACAGAAGCATCACGCAGGAATCAGAAAAGGGCTAAAGCCATGGGCTATGTGGTGTGCATGTGGCCAGCCTGCTCCAAGAGAAGCTAAGCCCAAAGGAGCATGGACACAAGCCAGACTGCCATCTGACCTGTGGGTCAGGAACTACTCCCATGACCTCTTCCCTTTGGCATGACAGACATAAATAAACCTCAGGTACACCCACACTGAGCAGCTGTTAGCTCACCTCTGTGCTCTGACTGGTTTACTCTAAGTCTTACTGCTCTAAAGAGGAGGCCCACGATGAAGGGGGTAAAGAGCAGTGTTGGCCTAGGGGCTAGAGGTCACTACCTCACCTTTGAATTAGCAGCATGGATGCAGCTGAATTTTCAAAAGGCCTGGTGTTTTCACGCAGGATATCCTACTAAATATTAGACACTTCAGAGCAGAGAGGCTGAGTGAAGCCATTCTCTCTTTGATGAAGTGCTCTGAGAAGTGCAATAATTGCTTTGCTGAAGCTGGGAACTGACATTTCATATTGTCCTGAGGTCTGCTCAGGAGGAGAGACTGCACTGTGGATCGCAGGGAGATGGAGACTCAGATTTCCTTCTGGCTACAATTTCTTTCCACTCAGAGAGCCAAATACTGGATTTAAGCAGAATGAAGGTGTCCATTACAGAAGTACATCAAGCTATGCAGTATTAACATGGAAGGAATCCACAGGCTGTGTACAGTCAGTGGAAAGACAAAGACACTGGATTTAAATAAGAGAATTCATTTTTCTCCACTAACGTTGAACTGTGCAGTTCTATTGAGTTGCCTTACCCACTCCCCCTTCCTCCTTGCTCTCTCCACCTCAAAGCAGTAATGTGGAAGTCTGGTTGGTGTACCAGTGCCCCAGCTAAGCAGGAAGGATTTCACACTAAACAACTGCAGCCCACTGAAATATGTACATCCAACCCCACTGAGGCTGGTGATGGTTTCCACAATCAATTCCAGCTGCAGCCTCCCCTTGCTGTTTTTACAATCCTCAGTTCATAAAATTTACAGGGGCAATATATACAACCTGTTCTGCTCTCAGAGATAGCTGTGGGATTGCGGTGAGGCCTCCAATAATGCCAAATTTTTTTCCTGGGTTTAATACTTGAGGGAAGAATAAGAATCAAAAAAGTAGGAGACAGTGCAAAATAGCTTCCTGCCTCACAGAAAGGATCATGAGAATTCAAACTAAAATATCCCAAGCAGGATTTACTAAACAGCCCCTGGCTACAGAACTTCCTCCACTGCAGCTGCTTTCAATAATAAAGCTTCAATGCCTATTGTTTTTTTCCTTACTTACAAACAATTCCAAATGGTTGATTTAATTCTGCTGAATACAAAGCTGTGATGTCTCTGGCCAGAATTGCTTCTGACAGTACAGCAGTTGCAAGGGCCCAGTCCCTCAGACCTCCAGAATTTAACCTGTCTGCAAAGAGTAGTTTGCACAGCCCCCAGGCTCTTCTTTCTGGGACGAAAACAGAAAAACCAATGTGACCTTTCATCCTAAAGAAGATAAAATTTTTAAAACCTTTCAGAAATTGAAAGCACAGGAGGTCTTGACTGCTATCTCACAAAACAGGAAGAATGGCAGCTTGTTTGCTATTTTCTTTTAATTTCAGAACAAAATAAACCCCTCCACAACTGACTTAAGACTGAAAAAAGGAAGAGTTGTGCACAAATCCTGAATTATTATCTTAAGCCAAACCAAACAAGCATGATATAGAGAGAACAGGCAAGATAAAAGGGAATCCATAAAAATTTCAAAGCAGTTTGGAGCCACTTGTGAGCTAAGGTTTGATCTGTGTGGTGATAATGTAGTGCCAAAGTAACTCCTCCAATGACATCAACAGAACTACTCTGGCTTTATACCAGCATGGCTGGATTCACAACCTGGCACTGACTGGATTTGTAATTAAACCATCAGTGCACTTGCCATACTCCCCAGGTTTATAGATGTTCTAAAATTATTCAGTAAGAAGTAGTTATTTCCAGGATATGGATATAGTAAAAGATATTAGCCAAAATGGTCTAGGCCAAATCTTAAACTGATGGAACTCTACCAATTACTGACTGATGCGACCTGTGCATCCGCCCCATGTGTGTTGTTGCATATCAGTCAGGGCAAGATGGATCTGCAGAGTGATCTCATCTTGCCAAAGTACTAAAAAAACATAGTGAGAGCAATGAAAATTAAATGTGAGGTCAGCAAAGACTCAGATCTGGGACTGTGAATATCCCAGCAAATCCTATCCTCTGGCATGCAATTGAGGCTAAGCCTAACGTAAAGACCTTGTTTTGCTCAGTGAGCTTAAGGGATTCTTTTCAGCAGAAGCCTGGGCTTGACTCAGGGTGTCCCTTCTCTTTTGGTGAGGGGCCTGTGATTCTCAGCCAAGAAACTGACTGAATTTCAGTCCATGAAAGCCTCAGTATGTGAGAGATTTGGAACTCAGGCAATATAAAGGAGCCCTGGCCTTGGCTGCTGTTGTGGAGTACTGGTGGGTGGGTGGTGGAAGCGAAATGAGGTATCAAGGCAAATGAAGTGCAGGATAAAAGTGAGGAGAGAGAACTGTGGGAAGTCAAAGCTCTGTTTTCTGCATCACAATAGGAAGAAATAAATCCACTATTTGTATTTCTTAAAGGACCTGGCCTATCAGTAGTATGTCAGCTTTCCAAAATCTCTAGGCAGCCCAGAACGAGTCAGACTCTCCAACTATTGCCTGAAGAGTGCTCCATGTCTTTATCTCACTGTTTTTCTCCCCAAAACATTCCAACAGGTAAGTTCCCTATTGTCATCTGCTAACTCTTCACTCCCATTTGGCTGAGTTTAACCAGCTATGGTCATTCATTCCATAAGGACTCACTTTGGGAGCAGCTGCATTGTTCTTGTGGTTCCAATGTCTCCTAATCACCTCCCTACTTTATAGTGCAGCTAATACCATAATTTGGTTTCACATTTTACTTTTATTTTAACTTCATAATTTTTTTTCTAACACTTTTTCAATTGACGCTTGCAGACTTTGAAAAACTTTTTATCTCTGCTGTCCCTAGCAGCTTCAGCCAAAAGCAAGAAGAAACAGGTTGTATGGCTGATACCCATCACTGGCTGTGGATAAAAGTTGTCACCTTTAGAAATAGTACAGGACAATATGCTCCCGTTACAGAGAACAGCCAAAATCTCTCAGCAACTTTAGCAGAATATGAAGTAGTTTTACACTGGCATAAAACCTAGAGAGTGGTCACTGTTCCTTTCTGCCCAATTCAATGATGTTGGCACAAGTTACCCTGAAAAACAAACAAATAGTCCCAAAGAAGCCCTCATAAACAGATGAAAGTGGTGTGATCTGTAAAAAATGTATTTGTTAATATATGAAGTTAAAAAGTCGCAAGTCATCTTGCAGTATAGAATCCTGAACATTAAGTTTTAAAGACAAATGAATTTTCTAAAACAGCTTTGATATACAAATCACTAAACAAAACAAGCTTCACAATAGGAAAGAGAAAAAAAATAATAGGAGTTATTAGCAATTTATTTCTCATGAGTGAGCTTGCTGCCAATTCCCCAGTCCCTTTACATAAAACAATATAAAGAGATGAGAAAAACATAGTCTGCTGTAGGAAATTCATTCTCAAATAAATATGTTTTAAAAGTCAAAATAAAGAAGGTCATTCTGAAGCCACAGGGAAATTTCAATGTCCCCAACAGAGTTATAACTGATGACAAAGACTCCTGCAATCTGTCCTACTCAGTGTCATTGGCCTAAGGAATGATATAGGATATAGGGTGCCAAAAACTCAGTAGCATTATATTCTGAAATTAAAGGAAAAAATGGCAAAAGAAAATAACTCATTATATTTTCTCCACATTTTTGTCTTCATTGGAACAAGAAAAGACAAAAGAATAATTACCAGCTGGTGAATGAAGAGGCCTATATCTTCTTGAATGGCAAAATCACCAGAGAAGTTCAATGTCAAAGCATCTGCTCCATGCAGGATGCCATCAATCCAAGTTTCCAAGGGAAGGGAAAAACCTTTGCTGCTTAGACAGATATTAAACCTGCCTAGAATCTAAAATATATGTCCCATATTAGAGCAGTCATTAATGCTCTTCAGAAGAATTGTCTCCTACTGTAGCTCTTAGATTAAACCAGGGCAATTGAAAATATTTATAAAAGGTGGGTATGTTTGATATCATGACCTATAAGAGCCTGATAAATCAATAAAATTTTCAGTGCCCACTCAGGAGATGAAATTCCCAGTGAACTATGGCAGGACATTAAGATATTTTTGTAATAATAGAATATAGATGTTTCAGATCTGCAAGTCATTTTAAGGGTTCTCATTTCTCTTTGAAGAACTCTGGCGAGAAGGGAGCTTGGCCTTGCTGGGGAAGGGTTTCCAGTAAGATGCTTGGTCCAACCTCATGGTTTGGGCAAATGCAACATTCCTGTGCCTTTGTCTCTGACTGCACAAGTGAACTTCCGCAGCAAGAACGACCTTGGCAGGGTCGAGGCTGCGCGAGGGGCACACACAGATCTCTGAATGAGGCAGCTGCAGAACCAATTCACGACAGAGGCAGACAAATTTGTGGGACCATAAGTGAAGAAGATGGAACAAAGACACCATTGTCACCCCTCCCTTTTAGCTGTATTTTAGAAAAACCTCAAATATCTCCCAGCACTAAAGATTCTGAGACACATGGATGAATGGATTTGATTCCACTAGCACAGAGCACTACTATGCATGTAAATTGGCTCTAATTATAAGATAGTCTGTCTTTCAGTATAATTCACATCTTGGGAGGCCCAAAAAATTATTTCATAGAAAGTAAAGGTGCCTTTCTTTTAATTACAAGCTATAACTTATGCATTTGGAAAACTGAGAATTCTTAGAAGTGTAGTTATTCTCTACTGACTACCAAATTTTAAAGCACCATTAGTTCAAGCAGATAAAATAAGATTAATTTAGATCATATTATGTCAGTAATGGCTCATAAACATTTCTGCAGTCCCCAGTTTTATCCTAGAAACAGAGCATGTGCTGCACTGGCAGAAGCCAAATGTGCCTCCTGCCCAGAGGTCTGGTTCTGATGGTAGTACATAACCAAAACCTGTGGGGAAACCTGTCGGTAACACCATGACAGCCCCACAGGAGAATGTCTCTGGTCTCCTGAATTTCTGGAAGTGACAGTCTTTATGATCACCCTACTTAGAATCTGTTTGGGTTTGCTCCATGTCCTTCCCCCTGGTTTGAAAGAAACCATGAAAAACTACAAAAGGCAGCCGTATGTTAAATGTCACAGAATATGCCCACTGATATATGTATCAGTATGTATGTATTAGGTATGCTTTCAAAAAAAAGTAAATTTTATTTTTTTAAAATTAATGCTACTAATTTTGTATTAGGCTTTTTTTTTTCACCCTACATGGTGTTTTTCCTGTTTAAAAAACATTCACTACCTTTCTACAAAAATGGGCTACTTCTATTCTATTTTATGACATACTTTTTGTTCTTGTTTCTACCTGTTCTATATGACTTTTTTACTGTATAGCATCCCCTGTATCTTGCTGTTCTATTCTTCCTAGAAATATAAAAGCTAGCCTTATTAAGTCTGCTGTGACACCAACCCTACACAGAAGTGTTAGGGGCCTTAGTCACATTTCATTGATGCCTATGAGAAAACATTTATCCTCCAAATCAATCAGTGTTGGCCAGGCAATAGGCATGTCACGTCAACAAGGAGAAAGCTTTCACCCAGCTGTAAATTTAGAATATTTATAAAGGAAGAAATCTAACTATTTTCCAGGTACATGCTGACTCAGTCTTAGCAGCCAAAAACCCCACCAGCCCCTTGACTTGTGTGTCCTGAGGATTTGGCTGGTGTACAAACAGGAACTAAAGAGCCAATTCTCCCAACTGTTAACTATTTAAAATATAAGTTAAAATTTTAATGGAAATTCTTAGTTTGCCTTGACATCCAATTACTTATCTGACAGGTTAGATTTAAGTCTATAAATGTCACTAGCATATTTTTCTATTGTCCCTTTTAACCTCTGAATACATTTACCATTGTTTCAGTTCACAGGGCTCACACCATGAGCTCATCTGCAGCCTAGGGTAGACAGTTTATTACTGCACACATTTTTTTCTATGAGCTAGTCTGCCTTTAGTATACCACAAGACTTCATCACTCTGTGGTTTTTAGGTTTACTCAAACTCCTCTAAAAACTTTTATCAAACCATTTCAGAAGGGTAGAACTATGTCCCTTTGTTCTTCTTTCCACACTAAATTGAAAGTGCTTTCAAAGAACACTAAGACACTAGAGAAACCCAGTCTTTCACAGCTGGATGCACTCCAGTTTTCATTTTACCACCCCCTACTATTTGGCAAAGTTTTTGTGAACTATGCCTCTCCCAGAAGCAAAGCAGATGCTATTAATTCCAGGTGGATGATGGTGCAGGAGGACCTGAGAACACACATCACAATGATCATACCTGTTGATCAGAGGAGGTTATTTTTCACTGCCTCCCTAAGCTTAGTAGAATCCCTCCACACAGCAAAAGCAAAATGAAAACTACTGGGCTTCAGCTCATGTATTAGATTCAAATCATTGCAACCAAGCATCTTTTTTTTTCTTTTTTGTTTGGGAGAAATTTCCCATCTTCCTACTGTAGAACATAGCCATAGCTATGAAGGAATTCTTTCTGTGCAGAAATAAGCTCATCTTTTTTTACAACCTGCTCACTTCAAAGCTTGCCTGGGGCCCATCTGCTTGAACAGGCTGATGTACAAAGACACTGAATCAAAAGGAGGCAGCAAGGGACTGCAGAGAGTATGAAGTGACTTCCCAGCCTTATCCCTGTTTCCCTGACATGCAATATTCCCAATGAAGGCTGGAAAATAAGTACAGAATCTATCCTGGCACCACAAAATACTCAGCAGTGTTTAGGCCACTGTCTTAGACTGCTGCTGACCCAGAATTTTCTCCCCATTTCCTTTGCTACTCTGCCTGCCAGAAATCCTGTTCTGTTTCTTGAATCACTGCCCAGGCCATCTTCATGGTAGACATGAGCACGCTGTTCTCTGCTGATGTGAGTTATAAAATATTCCTTCTGATGCAGTTACACAAGAGTAATCCAATTGTGCTGGAAATTAAATAACTGAATTAGCTGAGCTAGTACAGTTTTCCTTCTTTGGGAACAGCACTGTGCCAAGGAAAAACCCAGCTCCTGGAGCATGGCCATTCACGTTTGCGTGCAAAAGACTACCGAGGTGAATTGTAAGCTCTTTTGTTTCTAGCTTACCACTGCTCTAAACAACAGGGAGCCAGTCCATGGCCCAGCATCCTCAGCATCCCAAAAGTGCTGCTGTAACTATCCAACAATAACTACTAATGCTAGCAGGCCTAGAAAGATTCATTTTAGCCTCTGATTTTATGTGGTGTTCTGCTACATCTTTGAAAAAAAGGAATTCAATACTAAAATTCATACCATTCACTCAAAATCAGTTAAACAGTGGCCTCTTATCTTTGGACTGCACAGGCAGGAGTCTGTGTAGACAGTGACCAACAATCTAAAACTATCCTGCTAGAGAAGAGGTCCCCCCATATCAAGGATGGACACCACTGATGCTCCAAAAAGTACTGATACTTCACCTCTAAAGTGCTGCAGAACCAATCACGGTGTGTGTGAACACAGTGAGGTTTTATCTCAACAAACTGTATGACAGCCTCTTCACTGAAGACTAAATTTTCTCTGAATACTAATGCTGCCATTGTGTTGACTTTACAATGCAGAGTTCTCTCACTCCCACTATCAGCTCAACCACCATACAAATTTCCCTCATTACTGCTGTGACCTCACATTCCAAAACTCTCCCTTGGAGGAAATTACATGCATTTCAACAGTGGCAAAAAGCAAGGTTTGACAAATATTCTGCTGCAATGGGATTTGAAATCTGGACTTCGAAAGCTTTCATCTCCAGATAATATCCTATCATAGGCTTTTTCACAGGAAGATTTAAAATTGTGCGTCCCCCTTTGCAAAGACACAGAAAGAATCCCTGAAGGGTGTGAAATTGCAATTAATATTGGCTTCAAAAAGTTAAACCAATTGAAGAAAAAATTCAGTTTATATGCACCTTTTCAATAGGATGAGGATAGAAAAAATTAAAAAAAACCATATTTTGAAAGACAAAAAAAAAGTTCCTGCCTTCTCAAGTATATGAATGAATACCCAAGTGTGTTAGAATTGCTCTTTCAAGCTGCACACATAGTATGAAAAAAAAAAATCATACGCAATGAATATGAGTACTGTTCTCACTATGCAACAATAAGAATTTATCCCACACAACCAAATCCAAGTTCTAATTTAGGAAATAATCCCTCTTTTCACAGATAATCTTGGTCAGTACTTTAACAGTACCAAAAGCCCTTATAGGGGGACCTGTTATCTGCCAAAGTAGGGAAGGATTGTGGATGGAATGTGCTGCATTTTGACAATCCCAGGCTGAGAAAAAATTCCTTTTAGGGTCACAGGGCAGGTTTCAGTGTTTTTCAGGCTGTGATATACTCCAAAACTTCTAGAGCCTAGCAGAAAGGAAGCACATTTTACTCCATCCGAGCCTTCTCTGCTATTCCTGAAATTGAGCACCAATTCTAGACAACAGAATAAAATTCAGCTCGGTGGTACAAGTAGGAATGATTTCCATCCTTCAGACTCTTTGTGCCATGGCTCTGTGCCACTATGCCTACAAAGCCCCAAGGTCACTTCAGCAGGCTGTAAGCTTCACCTGAACTGTACCACAGGCAGCAGTAGTGCACCACACTTACCTTACACCCCCTTTTATGTTTCGGCTATTATCTGTGTGGGAATAAAACAGCTTTCCATTTTCTGTTTCATATGAGCTTCATATGAATTTCAGTGGTCTATTTGTCCCACTGCATCACACACGCCTATATCCAGGACATGGTGGGCAGAAAACACTGAAGGTGCCAAATGATAAAAGGCTCAGTTATGACTTCTGGCCTTGTGATGGGTCTGGATTTTTCCTCTAACTTCACTCGGTTCAACGTGCATGTTGGAATATGGTACCTGTGAACCTGGTACCTGTTTGCCCTTTTGGTTAAAATCAGACAGCACTTTAAGAAATTGCTGGAGAAAGGAGACTGTGCAACACAGTTTCATGAGCCATGTATTCTTTGGAAATCAGGAAATGAAATAAGTAATTGGATTTTGTAATAATTGACTTTGTGTAAGTGGGTCTGAATTGATCCAAAGGATTAACAGTTGTGAAAACTTTGAAGGAGAAATTTATAAGCCCATATATTTTTCCTTCCCCAACTCTTCTCTCTTTGGTTACTGCAGTTCATTTGATCTTCAGGCGGGTATATATTTTAATCTGAGCTGTTCCAGGAAATTCTGTAGATATTTTTGAGCTGTTGTACATTTTCACCAAAGTAACTAAACTCAGAAGATATATAAATATATATTTTGTTTCACTATTTTGCTTGTTTTTCACTTCTGTGCCCAGCCCTTCATTCTTTACATCTGCATTCCTGCAGCGAGTCTCTACTTCAGAGGCATATTCCCAAAAGTCCCAGTTCCTTGAAACACAGTACTCTTTTTAAAAGGCAGAAATGACTTTGTGGTCTGACACTTGAATACCTGAGGGATTTCTACTGAACTTACTGTGTGAATGTTGACAGAATCAGCAGGAGACAAATAGAAGCTTTACTCTTCTAAACAGGGTCGTGGAAATGCCACTGTATTTATAACAGAAGGTATAAATCCCCAAACCCCTTTGTTCATTGTTCTGCAAGCACTTGCTTAAGCAAAACTCAACAAAAAACACTTGTGCAGCAGTTCTGTTAGATTATATCAACAACAAAGGAAAAAATTACTGTGAAGACACAGTCTTTTTCCAGAATTTCCTTGTTTTCCACCATACTGATTTATGCCTACTGAAGAGGAAGACTTATCATGCACAGGTGCATTATTAATGTTATGTTAGAGGTAATATATGGCAAGGTCTGCAACAATCAGTCACTGGATTCTTGTTGACATGGTAGGAAAAATTGCTACCTTTGAATACCTCCTGTGTTTGACTAACTTGACTGAGCAGGCAGAGCTCCCAGCAGGGAGAAAGTCTCTGGGCAACCATGCTCCAGTTCACTAAAATACTCTAGTCTCATCTTCATTTGGAGGGTATATGGACAGAAGGGTTAAAACAGCCACATCCAACTCTATTCATTCCTAAGTAAAGCTCAACGCAAAGCAGAAGATGAACGACTCCAGAAAACTACGCAGTAAGCATGGTGAGAGAACAAGAGGACAGGAGCAAGTGAATAAACAACTAAGATTAGATTAGGATAGATTTGTACCTCATTCTGACCCACTTCTCCTTGAAAAACAAGAAGAAAAACTTCAGACATGTTTTATGTGTGCACTCTCTGTCCCACTGCATGCTTTCTGCCATCTTTATAGGCAGAAAAGAGAAAATGGAAAAGAAATGCATGCAATTCCTCATCAGAAAAAGGCTATGGGGCATAGTGAGGTATGCAAGAGCTTTGCCATTTAATCAAAACTGATGACCAAATTTGCATTTGGCATCTATGAGCACAACAAAAGCCAGGGTACAGAGAGCAGAAATCCAGCTGCACACATGTACACACACAAAAATAAAATAGGGGTACCTGGGAGCCTTAAAGTTCAGAGAACCATATTAAGGAAACATAACATGATGTCTCACAGAATCACAGAATCACAGAATAATGAGGTTGGAAGAGACCTCTAAGATCATCGAGTCCAGCCTATGCTCTAACACCTCAACTAGACTATAGCACCAAGTGCCATGTCCAGTCTTTTTTTAAAAACATCCAGAGATGGTGATTCTACCACCTCCCTGGGAAGAGCATTCCAGTACTTTATTCTCTTTCTGGGTTGCATGTATAAAAATATGACTATCCCACTTCTGCTCCTTTGATACGGAGAAGCTTTCAGCAGTGAAATTGAGAGTATGTCAACAGAGCATTCACAGGCATAATTTTGGATTGTATGGGTATACCCAACTTTTAAACTGTGCAGTTCATGTACTCAAAGCACTGTAACTGTGGATAGAGTCCAACATATATTTTCTGACACTGCTGCCAGAAAACATAACTACTGAAATTCTGTCCAGACTGGGTCTCATTTTGGAACCCAGTCAGCTTCATTTTCTCTCCAAACACAGGATAAACTAGCCACAGAGATTTTTTTTTTTTTTTTTAAATAGGATACAACTCTCTATCTGGGCTGTTCTAGCCATAGTACTGTGACACCACATCTAGCAGCATTACTTCTGCAGCCAACAGCAGTAAATTGAATGTGCTTGAGCTCATGCTGGCACTGAAGCCAAGAGATAGCCAATATACGATAGCCAACAGAGACAGAGCAGCCATGCAAACCCTGTTACCCCTCTGTACTGGATGGCTGGACCCATACTTCCATTGAAACAATTCCTGCTCCATGCCTACTCCTTATCAACAGCCAGGATTTGTGTATGATTGCAAACATGCTCATAATTGTGCCAGCATAGCTCTGAAGTGAGCCAGAGACCAAGCTAAAGATTGGATCTCTCCTCACTTCTGTTACTTGATTCTTAGAGCTGGTTTTGGGTGACTGAGAGTGCTCAAAGACATATAGCTTAGAGGAGGGCTCACTCCAGGGACTGCCTGCAGCAGGCAGCAGATGTGTAAATGTACCTGGAACGGCTTACAACAATCCCAGTTTTAGCTCCTCACACTGTCCTGACATATCTCAGGGTATATCATGCACCTTTTCTTACACTGTGCACACAGGACTGCAGAAAGCTACAACACAGGTATCACATTCTTTCAGGCAATCCAAGCTGAAAAGGAAAATACTCACAAAATAGCAATTATCTCTTTGGGCCTCAAAAGCATCACTTGAGAACTCAATGTACTAGATAAAGAACAAGTATCTGGATGTGAGCGAGTGTGCCTCAAATTGCTCTGTAGAACCCTCCTATTAAACACTACAGAAATGGTTTTTGAGGTGCTGCAGAGATTCAGAATAACTGAATGATTCTTCCATCTCCTTTTCTACGTCCATTACATCTTGAGCCTTCCTTTCCTCACCCTAAAATGTAGTCTCTGAAACTTTCATAGCAGGGGCAATATGAACTTCAGTGTAGCAGTCTCTGGAAATCCTTCATAGACATTCTTTTGCATTGGGCATTAACAGAAAGGATATGGGGGCCTTTGAATTGTTAGGAACTTTGGGTCAAATTTAAGTGACTCACATCTAGGCCTATCTATACCATAAACATCTATATTTGCCCTATAATATCCAGTTTGAAACTACCATGCCTCCAACGCACCCTGATTCACTCTTTGACTGTCTCATCCTTCAGTTTCTTCTGCTTAGGCTGAGGATTTGAGAACGAGAGGCCAGTAAGTGACTGAACCACAATCTCGCTCATATTCCTCATTTCTGATCTTCAATACCTCTCTCTGCTCTCCATACTAAGAGACCAGCTGGAAAAAGAGCCAAAAAATTCACACACCACTTATGAGGAGCCCTCTATTTTGCAGCTAAGAAGCACAAAATGTGGGCTGCTCTGCTGTGCATTATGAAGAGAGATACAGATGGTGTAAGACAGCTCACGTGGTTCAGAATAATTGAGAGGGAACCTCAGGATAGACCTGACATATCAATGCAGACATGTTATAGTTTCTCTGCAGATGGTGCTCACCATGGCATATAGATGTACCAGAAGCTCTTCACCACACAAAAGTAAAAGCTGCATGCCTTCTAAATAAAAAACCTCAAAAAGAGCCACACAGCTAAAATGAAGCAATCAGTAATCTTGCCACTAGGTCTATTTCTTAAGCTTGACAAGGAGCCTGACTAAAGAAAAATAATTAAAAAAAAGTCTCTTAGGTCATGGACACAAAGTGATTTCTGTTATCCTGGTACATGCAGAAAGGAGAGGATCCTCTGACACGGAGAATATTTTGTTTAATAAATTAAAGTCTGATGCTGCTACACTTCAATTAGAAGTTCTGACTGTATTATACTTTTGTTCCTGTTTTAAAAATGTTTCTCCTTCTTGGCTGCAAAATGCTTCGAGCTGCAAATTATTTCTGCATTTCAGATTTATACAAATTCAGAAATATGTACAAACTGAAAGAAGAAAAATAAAAATATATTCATGCAGCTGTTTCTGCCTATCACCTTTAATCTTTCATGCACTTTAAAATATGTGCTTTCATGCTTCCCACAAAGGGAGAGAGAGATCTATTTTTGCTTTATGTGAATATAAAAGTAATTTGTTGCCATAGCAATATTTTTTCCATCCAAGTGCTCTAAACACTACAGTTGCTTCAGGTTTTGAGCAAACTGCAACTATCCCAAAAAACCCATGTAAAGTATTATGCTTCAATAACCTTTTCAGTTCCATTACAATTAGGTCTTTCTGCTAGACATTATTAACAAAAAATAATTCAATAAAGATGTTTATGTCTATACCAGCTTAGTCCCAGAGATCACGTTCAAAATCATTTGCTCTCATCTTGTTTAATTCAATTTGCACTAAATTTCTGCAGAATGGACTGAAAAAAATCTGTATCCAGTGGGCCAAATTCTGAAGCCCACAGGAGCAGTGAACAGATTTAGAGCAAGATGTTAATCCCCTACATGCTCTACTTTCTTAAATTCCCCACCTCATGTAGCGCTCTTAGTAGGGTTCTCAGAGATGTTAGCCCTGTTCATTTCCATAGCAACCCTCTCCACAGAGCGGAACAATTTGTTAAAATTGTTGCAGCTCAGCCTTTGAAAACAGCAATATCACAAAGACTTGTAGGAGAACCCTCGCAGAGCTTGGGCTATGAATCACTACCAGAACATAATTTTTTTTCACCTTAATTTTGACTCTGTCCTGGAAACAGCAACTTCCATGGCTCTGGGAGGACATTTCATGCAAGTTGGAACTATGGATTATGCTGCACAAAAAAGCAACGCCTGGTTGAAGCTTACTATGCTTTCTTATTGCAGTATTATATCATGTTTGAATAAAAATAAAACAGAAACCAGATTAAATACATAATCTCCAAGATCTTAATAAAACTCCCAATCCCAGAACACGGACATGTTGGCAGATTTCCACTCCCACCTACACCATAAGAGCAATTTCATAACATGGGGGATTTATGTAAATTGAGGCTGACTGCTCCAGCTCACCGATGGTGCTCCCAGGCAAGATGACACTTTGATGGATTAAACTCCATCAAAACCTCCACATTGGCCACCTGGTGCTCACAGGTCTGGTGAAGTTCTCCTGATGGGACCACAGGTGAATCCCAGTGCAGTTCTTTTGTAAAGAAGGCACTGCTGGTGTGTGTGTCCAGTTACTATTTCTGACTAGATGAGAGTTCTGCCTTTGTTACCTTGCACACATTTTCACCAGCCCTTGAATGCTTGCTTGTCTGTTTTGCTGCACATTCTTCAGCTTGTAAACCCTTTGGGTTTTTTTATGATCTATCCCACAGGGCCCTAGCCTGGCAAGCTTTTCTGTAAAATTACAACATAAACACTAAATAAACATGCTTGTTACGGCCCAGACACGCTAACACAGTATCTTGTTTCTTAAAAAATCTATCATGCACTTTCTTAATCCAGATGTAAATCATGATTTACTGTTGTATTTAAATTATCACCATCTGTTTAAACTGGACTTTTTTTTTCCATGCTCTCACAACCAACTTGAAAAGCAATATGCATTTTGTTCTCCTCAATCTGAACTCTGAATCTGCTGTGGATGGCTGTTCTGTGCAGTCACCTGCACTGGTAGTGCCTGCATGTGTGTTTTATACAGTGGCACAGAGAGGGAAAGGAGACAGCAGGAAACAGCAGCGTAATAGCAAGGGTGAGAAAAGCGATCAGGAAGTCTACAACTGACGAGATATTTGCAGTACATGAACTGCCATAACATACTTGTCTCAAGGTGAAGTTTCATGGTTGGCTGAAGACAGACTAAATCCACGTAGTAGTGCAAAAACCTGAGCATTCTTGCCTTCCTTTCCATTCCAGTCTGCAAGTTTCTGTGTGCTCCCTTCTGCCAGCATTTATGCAAAACTGGGAAAGGGATCTAGACAAAAGCGTCTTTCTGGTTTTGAGTTTGGCCAGGTTAAAGTAAGGTCACTTTCCAGAGCTGATCATGCAACCAGCCACATAAGTTCCAGTACAGGAGTAAAATTACCCCTTTCTAGGGCATCACACCTAGCGAAATGGAGGTCACTGAATCCCTGCTGCGAAGGAACACTCTTAACTCACAAAGTTTCATATGGATAGTGCTCTCTAAGGGGGATGCACAAAATAACTATCCATCAGTATGTGTCAGGCAGTTTACTGCCAGAGGAAACAACTTACCAAAACCAATGCTTCTGTAAGACAGGCGTGTATTAAAATCACTATTTTACAGATAAGGAAAAAAAATGAACCTCATCAACTTTTATCCCTAAGGTCAAAGAGGAAATCAACAGAAAGCCTGAGAGATCTCCTGCCTTTCTACAAGGCTCCTTTTCTTTGCATATGCACCTTTTTCATGTATGAGTGTATACATGTACACAGAGATTTATATTACATAAAGAAATGGGTCTAACACTGTCAAAAATTGATTTCTGTGCTCAAAAACCAAAATAACAACTGATTTTAGTAGCAAAATTATAAACTGGGTTTTACACCTTGGATTACGCAATAAAGACCCATTCCATAACTTACACTGCTGACTCCCAAATATGTTTTCAGATTTTTTTTTAAATGCGCGATTCAAGTAATTCTGCTTTACCAAGGAACAACAGGTGTCAATATTATTGCAACAAGTCATAGGGCTTATTAATGTGCTTATGAACTTTTGTTCTTATTAACTAATGTGCTTATTAACTTTTATTGTTACGTTCACCTTGATATGCAGTGAACATTACCTATTTTAAGCACAATGGCAGGTGTGTTCCAGTTGTGCTTGTATCAATGTCATAGTTTTAAAAACAACAGCTAACAACAAGCTTTATTGTACCAATGACGCACTGAACCATATTCTTTTTGTCTGTCTACTTTCTCTCCACAGTCAAGGAGCTCCTCAACTGGCAAAGCTCCAAAAGACATGGAGATTCATAAATGCAAATATGTATCAAATATGCAAACATTATGGATCTGTGTGTCCTGAAATATGCACGCTCTTAAAACAGAGCAACATAGTTTCCTGATAATACCTAATGACATCTGACAGCTCATATTATAAACAGATTTCCTTCTGGAAGAAGAATTAGTGGGGAATACAAATGGAGGGATACAAGAAAGTAAAACAAGTATGTTTACAGGAAAGAAAATAATGCAAGGACAAGTAAAAAACTGCCTTGTGTTGATTGTGCTGCAGAAACTCCTGACCATATTGCAGTACACGGGGTGGAAGGTCTGTGTCCCTAGATCATACTGCAGAGAGTTTGGGAAACTCTGGAAAAGGAGAAGTGTGAACTTGGGAGCAGAGGTAGGTCAATGAATCTGCAAGCATGCAGGCTTCCCTGCCAGACTCCTCTGGAAAGAAGGATGAAGCTGCTGTGAAGGTACTTGAGGGGCAGACACCCAACCCTGGCAGACCTCTCCAACCCACTGCTCATTACCATGAGTTAGGTCAGGGCTTTACACTTCATGGGGTCAGGGATTTGTTCCTCCTACCACACAGTGCAGGGTCCATCAGAGTTGTGCAATAAGCAGCTTCACCAGCTGGAAACAATGGGCCAGAGGAAGATTTTATTTAAACAGGGAAAACACTAGGAGGGCCGCTCTCACAGTTGCCTAAAGGCCCTTAATGCCTCCCTGACAGCCACAGCCAGGCATGTGGAATCAAGATGCCACGCAGCAAAGGCAGCTTGGTGTTGGAATGGCATAAAAATCTGCAATTGTTGCCTGGGTCCTTGGGAAGTCCAAGGAAGGGGAGCCGTGGGCAGGGCAGTGTGGGCTGCTGGCCTGAGGAACCTCTCCCAAAGGGCTCAAGAGGGAGCAAACCCTCCCTGGCTGATGGCCCCGCTGCCTTGTGCTGGCTGGGCCCCTGACGCCTGTTCTTCCCCTGCAGCTGGTTCTACAGCAAGGAAACCTGTGGCATTGTGTGTTTTTAGAATTGGTTATTCCTTTTGTAACTCAATAATGGTTTGGTCCTTTTCCCTCACAATGGTTTCTCCCTATTTCCTCCCTTTTGGAGCTGCCCCTCCTCCCCTGCCTGTCATGGTAACCACCCCCCCCCCACCCCACCCTTATCCCTTATCTCGAGAATTCTCTGTGTCAGTCATCCCTGATTCGATGTATGATTTGCCCCTGGGGTTTTTCCCCTCCTCTGTGTGATCCTCAGTGGCTTAGCTGTAACCCACGCTCCTCCCCGGGTCCTCGCTATTGGTAAGCTTTGTGTCTCCTCCCATCACACCCACTCCCTCTATCAGCGCCCCCCCTCCCCACTCCACCTCACCAGAGACCTCCTCTTTGTCGCCCGTCCGTAGCGCCGCTGGGGAACATTAAAAGATCCTTGGTTCCTATACGGTAGTCCCTCCTCCTTCTTTTACTTTGGTACCTCGTAGCCAAGATCCCGCCTGTGCCACCCACGCCGCAGACGGTAACCACTACCCAGGGTTCCGGAGGGAATCCGGGAGTGGCACTTCGTGTGGCCATCTTCGGCTGGATCCGGGGGCACCCAGCCGGGCACCCGCACCGCCCCGCGGCCGAGGGGAGAGGCCACAGAAACCCACTCAGCACTCCCTTCTGTGGACCTGCTTTATGCTGGGATCCAGAAGATTGGCCATGGGCCCTTGGGAGTCACAGCACTGCTTCAGGGGAGATGCCAGTGGTGTCCGAGCCTCCCTACTGCACAGGAGCCACTGCCCAGCCCAGCTCTGGAATGTTCAGCACAGTACAAAAAAGGATTCAGATCACTGAATATGGATATGGAAAAGAAAATCTTGGGGCATGGGGAACCGAAAAGATAAAGCCCTCAGACTTGATACATCTCATGAACTAGAAGAAATGGAAGATCACACAGAGCTCAGTCCAGCTCTGACTCTAGTCACAGTTTCACCACTAACCTGCTGCACAAAATTGCTCACATTCATTGACTATCCATGTAAATTTTTTTCTATTACAAATGAAGTTAACATGTTTGGCATTCCTGTGAGGTGCTTCGTCTTCTTCGGAGGAAAAACAGAATGAATATATATGAATCTCTTTCCTAATTAATACATGAAATCTGCCAGGCAAATTTAATGTTTTTATTTTGTATTTGTACAGCACCTCATGAAATATGGATCCTTTTTTTGTTTTAACTAAGGCTTGCAGGCACTTGCAGGTCAGCAACAGTACACAGAATTAATTATTCCCTTGCATGTATGCATAGGGAAAAATATTTTTTAGAAATAAAAGTAAAAAAAAGAAAAAATTCTGGAAGGCTGTCCCCTGAGGCAGCCTATTTGCATCAAACCCCTTCAAAACTAACTGAAAGAAAAAGCAAAGCAAACACAGTACATGAATAAAAAATAAAATCCCAAACCCAGTCCTAGCAAATACAATGTCTATATAAAATTTTAAAATCCTGGCCTTTCTTTGAAAACTAAACAAACATTCATAAGACATATTTTAATTTCACCATTTTTCAATTAATTGTTTGATATCATGCAAAAAACCCCAAACCTCTAAAAGACATCCAGTTAAGATCCCGATACTATGAATATATATATAAGTTTTGTGATTTGGTAAATTCAAGTGATTTTGTACTCGTGGAAGTTAGAAATAAAACTTCAGTTCCAGATCATGCCAATTCTGCAAATACTTGCTTAGATGAGTAGTACTCATCTGAAATGGGGGCTTTTCCTTCCTTCCTTCCTTCCTTCCTTCCTTCCTTCCTTCCTTCCTTCCTTCCTTCCTTCCTTCCTTCCTTCCTTCCTTCCTTCCTTCCTTCCTTCCTTCCTTCCTTCCTTCCTTCCTTCCTTCCTTCCTTCCTTCCTTCCTTCCTTCCTTCCTTCCTTCCTTCCTTCCTTCCTTCCTTCCTTCCTTCCTTCCTTTCTTTCCTTCCTTTCCTTCCTTTCCTTCCTTTCCTTCCTTTCTTTCCTTCTTCCTTTCCTTCCTTTCCTTCCTTTCCTTCCTCCTTCCCTCTCATGCTGTTTGTTGCTTTTGCCAGAACTTTTTCTGATTGCAGGTCTTTGAGGTTTTGATCAGCATGTACTCTTGGCAGTAGTTTTGTTTACAGATAGAGAAAGCTTACCTACATGAAAGGTACCGGCTTTTCATGTCAGATGTCAGTAGAACTGGACTTCTGTTCTTGATCTGGTGATGTTTTTAAGCAATAAAAATAAAATTATACTGACCTTGCTGTTGGTCAGTGGGTGAGGTCAGTGGGAACAAGTGCTTCTCACCAGGCTATGGTGACTAATATTTAAGAGAGACAATTTAACTCTAAGCATCCCAGTTTTGTTTTGAGTCAACTGCACGTTGGAGAGCCTCCAAAGCTGTCCCAGTCCAGCTAAGTTAGCCAGGAACAGGAGTTATCTCTCCTGGACCTGTTCTGGTCTTTTTAAAGTTTTACATCTTTCCTTTAAAAGCCTGTAATTTTTCTTTACTCTTACACTGTTGTCCTCCTCTGGGCTCTTTTTTCACCTGCTCACCAGTAAATAAACTTCTCTGTCAGTACCACAGTTGCTTACAGATTTTCAAAAGCAGAACTCTTTGTTCAGCCTCCAAAAGTCTTTGAGAAGTGGCTGCTCATTTTGATGCCAACCCCATGGAAAGCATGAGGACAAACCCTCTGGGTACATGAGCTGAGCTCATTAAATTCACTGGAACTGTGGTTCCAAGTCACCCAGAAGTCTGCTGTCAAAGGCAGGAATTCACAAATAAAAAACCAATCTGGTAAGAAAATTATTTGGTAGAAAAATAAAAGTCTTTAAAGATGTCTCATCACACATCTTGATAACACTTCTATATACATTGTTTGAATTCAAAGGTGTCAGGAAGGGAAAGTCCTGCAACATCAGAATATGAAATTAAGTAAAGGATCCTGTTATTTCTCTAACGTGTAGCCTTTTATTTTTCATTATAAACACTGCCTGGTCTGTGATTATGCTGATCCTTTGTTTCCCCTGGCTGTGCACTTATGCCCTTATTCTACAAGGCAGCCAATTTGCCTAAATTGGATATTAATTCAATAAATTTATAATATGTTTGTAACCTAAAGCACAGTTGAAATGCAGTTCAAGTATACAACTTTCTTGGCTGGTAAAACTATTTTCAGTGCTGTATTTTTATGTTACAAGAGTGACTGAAAAATTATAAGGGACTGACTGGAACATTCCTGACATTTTTTTATTGATCTGGGACTTGTTTCTGCTGAAAAAAAAGTGAGGGAAGACATCAGAAATTTCAGAATTATGGTTGCAAGAATTTTTTTTATTGGTTTAAAACTGAACTCAAAGACCATTTCTGTCAGTCAGGAAACTCCTATTACCTTCAGATATATTGCTGAGAATGTCAAATAAAACATTACTGTGAATGTATAGTACACGTACAAAGCATAAGCAATAATGCTTCTTAGCACTGTTGATGCTAGAAGCTAAAAGGAATTGCATAGAGATGCTGAGCTTGGGAATCAAATGGCTTAGAAAACATATCTTGACATGTGCTGCAGACTGGTTTATGCACAGATGTAGCATTCTATTTTGGCATGCTAGCATTTAGGTAACTTAAGGCAATATTTAACAAATAACAATGGATATGCCATTGTATTCCAGTGAATTTTGATTGTGTCAAGTTTTATCCAAAAGCCTCTGTAATGAGCTAAGAGGCTAAAGTTACTAGTGAATTTTCCAACTCCTGTTAATTAAACAGGTGGGATGAATTTGAAACCTTGTCTATAGAATAAATAGGATGATGAGATTTCCTCATGTCACATTTGCCATAACAGGAGGAAATCTGATGTTTTTTATATAGGATTTTTTTTCCAAGAAATCCCAATAATCTGGAATACATTAGTGACTGTGTTCTGGTGATTTTAGTGATTCCTAAGATTTGGGAAAGTCACACCAGTAGTACCATGCATAAACAGAATACAAGCAAATTCTGGGTTCTCAAATATTCGGGGGATTTTCTCTGATTTAAAAGAAGTTGTAGAACATCAGAAAGGCAGAATTTTTTACCCACTACTGTAAATTCTAACAGATATTTTGACAGTTATCCCCCTAAACCCATTCATATTATCAGATACCTAATAATGGATACTATAATTACATTTTATGCTAAAGGATTAGTGGGCCATAAAGTTTGCTGATAATGTGACTGATGATCATAGGATAGATGAAAGGTGACAGATATGCTAACATTTGCTAAAATGCTGTGCTAGAATTATTTATTTAGTCATGTAAATGATGATATTCAGTTGTTTATCAGATGTTGTTTTTCAAAGTTTTATGTTTTCAGCTGAAGTATGATACTCTCAAATATGAGATAATATTTTTAAAGAAAAACTCGTAACATATTTTCTAGATGGAAAGAAGATGAGAAGGCGAAAAAGCCCTTTCATTCAACCTTCATCTGAACAACACTCACATTGCAATGAAAACTGCTGAAAAATTGAAATTGTCAGAGACATAGCTCTGGAATGTGGATAAGCCTTTCATTGGTCTGCTGAATAATCAGATTTAAGATTATGGTGCTTTAATAATATACATTATACACAGAAAGTAAATTATATTAAATGGATAAAAGAAAAAAATCTTCCATTTTTATGGCACTCTACGCCTGTGAATATATTAAATAAGTGAATATTGATTAGATGATGTCTCAGGATTCCATTAGCTATGAGGATGCAAGCACAAAAAGGTGGATGGAAGTTAATACTTATTTGAGGATTGGAAATAAGATCTGTGAAATATTACCTAAATGAACTCTAGCTTCCAGAAGATGCATGATATAGAAATACACAGAGATTTCTGCCATGATGAGGAATATGTAGCATGTAATGTTGTGCATTAATTCATTATTTAAGAAATTGCAACACGTGACCTTTTTTTCTTAGACTTATATGGGAAAAATCCCAGTGATAAAGCACTTGGAAATTTGGATGCTTTAAGGTAAACTTTGCCTCTCTGGGCTAAACCTTCCACATTTTGCATCCTACAAGAGGTTGGGGTGGGGAGTCTCACCATACCCTGGCTTTCATTGTGTGTTGGCGTGGAGAAAAATGGCAGTGGTAGGGATGCTGCAGCTGATTCAGGGATTAATACAGTCAGCATGGGAGCCGTGCAGGGCACGCCAGAAGATACATCATCAAAGGCTTAAGAGAACCCTGTTCCATGGTGTCTGACTGGCTTTTCAAGGAAAAAGCCGTGACAGCTGTTTGCAGCATGGGTACAGTGTTTCTAGGAGGGTAAATTACTGCACAGAATCTCCATACACAGAGTTCTGCACAGAGCTCACCGTGGTGACTTCTGAGTCACTGAGGAAAAAACAAAATGCAAAGACATGGCCCCTTACGCCCCCAGTTAAAAGGCTGGAGCAATTCCTGAGGCAGTTTGGGCATCCATCTCCTGAGCTGGAGACCTTGCCTTGTCTATGCTTCCTTGCAGTTACAGCAGCCAAATAGTATGGCCATGGCTAGAGCCTGGCAATTCATGTCAAAGAACAGACCCTAGCACAATGTTGCTAGGAGAAAATTAAAAATTTTGGATTTCAGGGGGTTTTGGTGACTTCTGAAGCTTCTTCTTTCCTAAGACAAACACTCAGGGAGCCCATTATAAACATAGACGTATGCTGTAGGCTGTTAGCTATGTCTGATTTAAAAGATTGTTGGTCCTTCCTTGTGTAGATATAAAACACTTTTCTTCTGGTATTACCCATAATAGAATGATCCCCCTACCCTTCTTCATAGTCTTCTTTAAACCCTTCTTGAAGTTATTTGCTTTCCAAGGTACAACTCTCAGTTCCATGCTACTGATTGCTTTCGTGTTCCAAGCTTTTGGACCTTGAACTTGGTTTTCTTAAAATGTATTTTTAATGGTCTACCTGATAAATGTCTTCCATGACTTCCCTATGCTTGCTACTGTTCTTTCAACATGTAAAATGGTTGGCTATTTTCTAATACTCACATCTGAGAGGTTTCTTTTGAAATACTGTTATTAGTTTGAGATTTTTTATTGATCACGGCTTTTTGAAATCTGTCAGTTTTCAACTGTTGTTGATTAGGATTTTGCAGAGCTCATGGTACTCTTACTCCCATGGAAGCAAGATGCCTATTTTTGCTTTCACCCCATCCCCTGCAATATTTTTTGAGGTTGTAATTTTCAAGCACATTTGCTGAAAGATAAATATCTTAAAGATAAATATGTTTCATAAAAGTAGATATGTGTAGGAAAATATTACTAGAGTTCAAATATCACTCTCAATAATTTCTGAATCCATTGGGTAGTTTCTGTAGTTACAGATGACAGAATGTTTGTCATTTTGAAATACCCTGCAGCAAGAAATAACAGCCCTGTGTTGATATATGCAGAGTAAACAGAAAATCTAAGTGTAATATTGTTGAACAGTCAATTAACCAAGAGAGGCACAATTCCCTAGAAAGCCAGGTTTTTTTAGCTCTCAGGACTACTTGTTTAATCAGATTGTCATGTGATTCTAAGGCAAATACCTTACAAATGTCTGCCACACATTCTTTATCAAACAAATTTGTAGAACAAAAAAATGAGATTAGTTTGACGAGGCTGTTTTAACACCCTAAAATTATTTTCCTAGCTCTTGCTATAGATTCAATCTTGCACTGGTTTTTGTGTTATTGGGCCCAGGCTGACTCCCTGCTGGAAGCCTTATCAGCCAATGCACTATCCTTTTTAGAACATTGACTTAGCATTAGCACTGTTTGGTCTTCCCAAATTTCCTTAGTAATTTTATATTTATTAAAAATTAACCTAACTCATTTGTTCTGTAATGTCCACACCTTAGAGGCACTCAGTTAAACATTCTTCTTTACTAGGGATGGGCTGGGAAGTGCTTCTTTGACTTCTTATGAAATTAGGTATTTATTGAGTTCTTCTGCCTTTTCTACAACATTATTTAAACATCTTCATGATTATACGTCTTATTAATTATACCAGTGTCAAAGTTGTTCCTGAATTATTCATGGTAGTTTGTGGTGATGAAACTGTGGAATATAGCAGAAGATGAATGATTTTGTGGTTATGATATCCTCATACCATTAAGAAATTCAAGTTTTATTCCTACAGGCTTCCAATGTGAAAAACTAAAACATTTTGTGTCGTATGACCACCTCCTTCTGGAATTGCTAGTGAAGAATTTAAAACATTGTGTGTTTTCCTTGGTCTGTTCCCTCTGCTTCCTTCATGGAAGTCTTAATTCAGTAAGACTTTCTATTCTCAGTTCTCAACCTCCTTCCTTCCTAAAGGCAATCGTAATCCACTGTACTCTCATATCAAAAGACAATAAAAGATAGTCTCCGACATGCCCCAAGATCTTATTCACCTTTGACCTTACTTTTCTCCTTGCTTCTCTTCATGTCCCAGTTAATCAAACACGTGGTGTACAGCCCTTAAACTGAATTACCATTTATCAGCTTTCATGTATGCAGGCCTGACCTCCCTGTGCTGTGGCCTCACTGCCCTTTCCTGCACTGAAACTTTTCTTACATGATCTTCTGTGATCTCTTCTTGTGCTGTGGACATTTCCTACATCACATTCTGCTTTCCTTGGATACTGTGGATATCTTACATTGGAAACCCTTTAATTAATTTTTCAGCTTTTTAGTTTCAGGTTTTATCTGTAGCTTCTCTTGCTAAATATTTTTCTTTTTGCAAAGAATTTATTAGTTAAGCAAATCAGGAACTTTTAAGAGCTTAACCACATGAGATGCTATTTTACTCTGTTTTCCTTATAATTCTAATTGTACTCCATATACCTGATAATGTTTATATCCTTCTTGCATTGCAAATAATCTCAATGATCATTAAAATTTCTATTACCAGCTTCATGCAAGAAATAAAAAGGATCACTGATAATACAGCAGGTCAGATTTGATGATAATTGGAGCTAGTGAGGATATCTCTGTGAGCAAGACTGGCCTCATCAGTAGCAGTGCTTAAGTTTTGTCTCTGGACGAGTGGCTTGGATGACAGCAAAATAGGCTATCTCTGTGTTCAGGTTCATAAAGATGCCCTTCCTCTCCTTCTCTTTCTGGACATGATTACACCTAGGTGCATCCACAATCAGCTACTTTATTCAGGTTTTACTACTAAAGATCATCAGCAAGTTTTTACTCTTCATGGCCAGCATGTACCTGGCCGTGGTGCAAACAGGTCACCCCTGCTATTTTTGAGACTTCCTAAATTTACATTCTGTTCCTTTTTTTTTCTTGTTCCTCTTTTGTTCTAATCCAATTCCTTGATTTCAGGAGGGTTTCAGAGAGAAAACTCTATTCACCATTTGAACCACAAACTAGACACAGCTTACCCCTGCTATGACAGTTTAAAGATAACTTCCTGGCACGTGAAGAATTTATCCAGAATTTATTAAAGTGCACCAGAATTGCAGTTGAGCACTGTCTGTAGTTCAAGCCTGTGGAATACAAATGCTCTAGTGTGGGCATAAAATTCACAGTTTGGGTTTTTGCAATGTGCCCTACTCAGCACTCACAGCACACAGGCTTTTTCTCCCCCCTCCACTTTTCACAAGTGTAATTTAACACAGACAAGGAGATGATCTCAAGGAGGAATCCCAGGTTCTGAGTAGAGCTATCGTGGATCAGCTGCAATCAATGAGACTCAGACATAATAAAAAAGCTGATATAATAGATGACTTAAAACAAATGGAAGACTTACATAGGGACAGATCTGGGAATGACACTAGGGCTAGGCAGGGGAACACATGGACTTGAAATACATCCACAATTCATTAAGACCATCTGTCCTATTTATTACTACCTTTAAGCCCATACAATGCAAATACAAATGTATTTGGTAAAAATTTTCTGGGCTTTGTCCAATACATTTACTGCTACAAGAAACAGAATACTTCTGGAGAGTGCTTAGTTTCAGTTAAGAACAGAGCATATAAAGTGATTTTTCAAAATTAATTTTCTGTCTCCTACTTCCAGCTACATCCTTCTGATCTCAAAATGATAGGCAGAGAGAGAGAAAAAACCCTTAACATCCAATCCCTGTTTGATTGCAAAGATTGCAAAAGTCTGCCTGTTTCCTGAGCAGACTTTTGCAATCTTTACCATGATTACAGAATTATTTTCATAGCCTGAGTAGGATTTTTTATATAATTGATTTCAGAGAGTGGATACATCAGTCATTGCTGGGGTTTATGTCTTTGCTGTAAAAGCACTGACCAGGTTTTAAGAGCATGTCAGCTAAGATAATGTGCAATGGTGATAAGTGCCAAATTGTTCAGGCAGTAGCTATAGCCAGTCTTCCTCATTTTGACTGCTCCCTGGGAGGGGGTTCCAGAGGTCTGGCATTTCTTGCTTGGCTAATATTAGGCTTGAAATGCTCTGATTTAAATATTCTGGGAATAGTCAAGATCTGAATGAAAAAATGAGGCATAAGTCATTCTGCATCCACTAAGGAAAACCTGTGCAAGCAGAAAAACTAAGAAGTCTGGAGAAAGGTGGAGTGTGTAAGAGACATTCTGCCACTATCAGTTCCCTCATTATTCATTTAGGATTAGTCTCCTTTTTTCTGATCACAGAAGATAATTCCTGAAATAATGCCTCAGTCATCAGCTCTGAGACTCTACTGAGCTCAGTGCAAACAGATTTCACAGGGATGCCTAATACAACTCTCAGATAAAGATGTTGAATGAAATTGATTATGATGGTCCCTTCTACATCTAAAGATCAAGACAAAAGGCAAGGCTGAAACCTAAAATTCAGAAAATATACTTTATTCTTCAAATAATAAGAGAAGCCCTCCCTACCCATCCTGTGATGAGAACAGCCCTTTCCCCATGCTTTCATAGCATTCATGCAGTAGTGGTATATTTACAAAGTGTTTACAAAACAACTCACCAATACATTATAAAACAGAACATATGGAATACCTCTTTTTTTTTTCCTTTTTTAAATTTATGTATTAGGACTCCCATTGCACTTAACCAATGATATATTGCATAATTTTCCAAGTTTCTCTCCCCATTTTCAAGCTGTTGGAATATTGGTTTTGGAGGAGGATGTGATCTCCTCTGTGCTAGCTCTGAACCTGTCTCAGTATTGAATGCCACATTTTCTGTGTGTGTGACTGGTTGAAAAACCCTGTGATTCTCCCAAATACTCTCTTATAAAAGTGCTTAAATTTACCCCTGCAGTTCTATTGCAGAGTTCTCCAGTCTGGATGATATCTGTCACAGTGGTATCCAAATGCTCGTTTAGTTAATGTCTGCTATGTAAATGCATACTCCATTTAACCCACTAAATGTGCTCACTACTGCTTTGTATTTAACCTAAACTTCTTGTTCTAAGAAGTTTAGGTTAAATACAGAAGCCAAAGTCAATCCTCCAGAATAGCTGTTGACACTAATAACTGACTGATAACAACAATCCCAAGATGAAAATTAGTTCCTATTTGTCCCACCCTATGGATGCCAGCCTTCCTCAATACCCTGGCATTGCATGTTTTGCCTTTGCTTCCCACCTAGGTATCAATGAAGACCACATACCTTGCAGACACAAGGTGAAATATCTTTTGCCTCTGACATTTTTGACCTCCTCCTTCCTCAGGGAAAATCTTAGCCATATTCATGACAAGCAAAAAGTTTAATTTCACTAACTTTAGGTTATAAACCTTATCCCATCCAGCATGATCCCCCCTGATAAGATCTTATTGCAAACTTCCAGCAGCTCACTGGCCAGTTCCAAACTGGTCATACACTTACCTGTGCTCTTGTGGTTTATCCTGTTCCAGCAGTGCACAGACATCAGCTTGTGCACTAGAGCAAACACTATTTGTTTGCAACTGGGACAAGGTTTCACTAATAGTTTCAGGATGGTCTGATTCTTCAATTGAGGTATCTTCTTCCACTGCTGATCTCCAAAATGGGATGGCCCTAGTCTCTAACTTATGGCTGGGACAATTCTTTGAATCACAAAGCTATAGCCAGTCTAGCCTCTTAGGAAGTACACCTTCTCTTATGCCATGTGAAATAAAGAGTTTCTCCTCTCAAGAACACACTCATTCACAATCTCCATTATCCTTTAGGCAGTGCTTTCTATATTACAAAATCATTAGGAAACAGCACAGCAACCTGATCCCAAGACATAGCCTAGCTGCCAATTTTGAAGCACCATGTGCAAAACCACAGCATGGTATAATAACTTTTCCTGAAATTTATTTTTAAAAATGTTCTTTGCTTTCTACAGTTCTCCCTCTTGTAAAGAAAAAAAACCCCAAAACAACAAAAGCAAACTCAGAAACGATCACAATGTCAGCAAGAGTGAAAAGCCCACATTAGTTATTGCTATTGTCAGGAGCAAGTTATTGTTGAACAACAACCACGACTGCATTTTCCAAGCCTCCTGACTCATTCTTGAAATTGTGTCACAAACGAGTGTAACAGAGAGCAAGTCTGACTGCAGAGTGTGCAAACATGTAGTGGTGGGAACAGAATTCAGAGCTTAGTACAGCTCCTGAAATCAATGGGGTTGCACCAGAGTAGCTAAGAGCAGAATGTACTATATGCTACACATTGGAAGTCCTGTCATGAATTAGGCAAAGAAAAAATGCATGGCACACACAAAACATAACATAATTAGTTGGAACTAGCCGGAACTAGCCATTTTATGTGAGGAAATCTTCTGTGTTCTGGAAAAAATAAAGCTTAATTTTAGACTATTGAGACTGTTGTACAAGGCATCTATGGAATGGTTGGTTAAAACCTATTTTTACTTTATTGTAATTGGTTTGTTTTTATTATAGAAGCTGCAGCAATTGCTGAACAAAAGTTAGAATTTCCATCTTCTTCGGGACAAGAAGTGAAAATATTAAGATATACCTTGGAACAAAGTGTTCTCAAATACATGGATTCAGAAAAAATTTAACATTTGATCTTTTCCTAGCTGAGCACAAAATCTGCAGGTTTCTGCAATGTTACTCTGCCTGGTGGAGTTTGGAGGTTGAATTGCCTGTAGTGTGACTCTGTCCTGGGTGGGTAAGACAGCGGGCTCACCGCAGTGGTGGGTCTGGCAGTGAGAGAAGAGCCAGTGCTGTATCCATGTAGAGAGAGTCCAGCCTGGGAGTTCAACACCACAGGGACAGATGAGGCTAAAACTACAAACCCAATTGTAAAATACAGTGTTGTTACGAAACCAAGTTTCTACTGAACCAAGTTAAAACACAATATCTTGGCTCAAAGAATAGCCTCAGAGCCATTTGGGAGATGTGGGATAATGTTTTCCTTTTTTGTGGATGTTTTTCTTTATTGTCCAATGGTGCCCTCATGGTATTAGTGGCTAATTATACAAGACAGCATATTTTTAGGTGAATTAGGTATTCCTGTCTCCATTTCATGAACCCGGCACTGATCCACCATTAGGAAATATTTCTCCCTCTCTCACAGTTCGCTGTCTACACTAATAAACCGATCAGGCTCAGGCTAGGCTACCACAACTAGTTTTTGCCACTATCATCTAACACTGTGTCTGGCCATGGCTTGGGAGACTCATCCCAGTAAGGAGTATGGATGAGATCTCCCTGTTTTGGGTGAGAAAAACCCGTGGGGGTCCATAAGCAGGCAGACCCCACCACACTTCTCATCCTCTGTGTCCTGTCTGCAATCTACTCCATGCTCTTGCATAGTAAGACAAATACGTGCCCATGTGGTAGGGAGGATGGACAGAAGGTCTGAGTGGTGAGAATCCTTGTTTTTTACAACACCAATTTCAGTCCAAACCTGTCCATAGTTCCCTTCATCAGGCAAATCCTGGCTGCTTGAGCAGGGATGTGACAAGGGGAGGAGTGGGTGCTGATGAGTGCCAGGAGGCAAGGAAAGAGTGGGACTGCAGTATTGGCTTAAAACTTTTTTGAATAGTAATTGCCCTCCTAACTTTAAGTATTTAACCAACTAAGTTTTTGGACGTGTCCCTGCTGGGGCTCCACACTACCTTTCATGAGCAAAAAGAGATACCTCCTGTAAGCACAGAGAACACTGGAGAGCCACAACCTTCTCAATTTGGGGACTTTGCTAAGTGCCCTTGGTCAGGCTGGAGGAACAATTTCCAGGTGGCTTGCTGCAAGAACACATCAAAGGCCTGTGAGAGAGCAGGAAGGTGGCCTACAATGCCTGATGCCAGCACAAATTATTTAACTATAAGAACATATTTCTCTTCTGATAGAGGTTTTCTTTATTAATGCAGTCATTTCTATGAACATTTTATAATTGGACCAGGTACCTGGAAATGAATATGAAGTATTGAAGTTACAGAGCAGATCATGCATGTACTTATGAATTGAAAGGAGAAAGTCTAGCTGAGAAATGCTTTACTGAATGTTAAACCTTTCTCCAGTGAAAATTAAAGGGTTACTTAGAACGGCCTACTTTTGCTATCAAAAGGTACATCAGATGTTGAAGTGCAATTAAAATCCAGTGGGGCCAATTTTGCAACTAATAAAGATTTGTATGACTCGAGTTCATTGGAGCAATTTTCATCTTCAGCACCTGAGGATCTGCTTCTTAGTTTTAATTATTTTTTCAAGTGTTCGTCTCCTGTGGCAGAAAGGGAGGAGAGGCAGAAAGAAGTCAGTATGAAAGAGGAAAGATATATGTCTCTATTACCTTACAAAGCAAAGGTAGGGAAAATGGAAGCTTTAATCGAGACTAATACTAATAGATGTAGGAATATGTGTTTTCTGTTTTGTTTTGCTTGGGTGCTATTTTGGTTTGTGCTTTTCGTAAAAAGGATGAAAATACCCTTCAGAATTTAGTATTGAACAGTCTGCTAAAGAGGCACTTTTATCTGTGCAGAAATAGATATTTGAGAGATAGGCTTATGGAGAAAATCATAAAAGGCTTATTTCTCAGTAAATGAAAGGATGGCTCTCCCTTCAGTTATCATTATTGTAGTTTGGTGCCTTCCATTTAAACAGTAAATATAGCTCTCAGTAAATTGACCTGCCCTTTAACATGAGGGTGCTCCTTGGGGTCACATATACGCAGTGACCTGTGTAAGAGCACGTACCCGAGGGACAGGGAGGGTATATAAAGTACTTATTACGTGTGGTCCTTAATTTGTATTCATCCATCTATAACAAATTTCTATAGAGGGAATGCAGTCTTAAAATCCAGACTTTAGTCATCAAGGACTTGCGAAATGATGCTTTTGTGTTGCTTTATCAGTAGCCAAGGATAATATTTGATATGATCAAATGACAGCTGCACTGATTGTATTTTCTCTTCTTTCTAATATGGTAGTGCAAAACAGCTTTGATACACAGCACACTGATGAACTCTTAGAGACGGTTTGGCACAGCTTGCACTAATTTAAGACAATGTTTTAATAATTTTTGGTTGCATCTGCAGAGCAGAAATGTGTCCTATATAAAAATCAAAACGGGTGATTTGGAGTCACAGGGAAGTAACTCCTTTCCTAAAAATTTTCCAAGGTGGACAATGTTAGCAAACATAGCTGCCTCCTTGCCTGGCTCTGTCCTTGTCCCAGCCAGATGGCAGGCAATCCCTCTGCAGAACTGCGAGGGCTGGGAATATTTCTTCCCACCCAAACCCAGGAAGTGGGGAAAGAAAGGCAAGGCAGGCTGAGGGAGAGCACGGGGCTGCTTTGGAGGCCACAAAACAGCTGCTTTTGCCCCATGCTACCCATAAAGAAGAAATTACTGAAAACTCTGAGTGTAATTAATAGTACCTAGGAAGGTCTTCAGAGGGGTTTTGGAGGCAAGCGAGGCTTGTTTCTGACCGTCATGGTTGCTGCCTCTGATCAGCTCCACACACTGGATTCAGCCAGGGTGTGTGGGGAGCAGGGGTGTAGAAAAGGAAGAAAATGGTCATTTTGAAAAAATTTCAAATCTTTAGCACGTGCAGAATCATTTGATCATTCAGAGAAAACAATAAACCTTTTATTAGACCCGGAGTCCTAAAACTAATCTACAGACAGTAAACAAAGGGGAGTGAGAAAGAGAGGGGAAAAAAAAAAACAAAACCAAGTCTCTACCTGCTACTACCATCTAGTGGTAAAGAAAGAAGAAAAGGACGTTTTTGCAGGAACACTGTGGGAGGGAGGAGGCTGGTGAACAGAATTAAGAAATCAGAGAATTGTTATCTGTCAGCCACTTGCAGCCACTTGTTGCACCCACCCCTTGCTCCGGTCATGAAAAGTAAGCACAAAGCCAGAGCCATGAATAGAAATGATCAGTCAGGGTATAAATATAAATATGTTTATATTTATCTTGACCTCAGAATTTACATCTTTGCTTTCATCGTAAAGATATGATTGAAGATCTTCCACCCACAGCCATGTTTTCACTCATATACTTGTGCAGTAGGTAGCAAAATAGAACCTGGGCTTTCTCAGTTAACTACAGGAAAATACCAGGCCATGTACATAACCTGAGAGCTGCTCCTCTCCTGGTGGCTGTGTGTGGTGGAGCTAGTGAGGTTACTGTGATGGCCTCAGGTGTCCTCACACTCCCGGATGCCTCCAAGGGCAGCCCTGCCACCCTGCCTGTGGCATGCTCTCCCCTCTTGGCCTGACTGCTCTCTGAGCTGGCACCTCAGGAGAGCAGAGCAGGTGTTCTCTGGTGCTCCTAGCTGGGGGCTAGGTGCTTCCTCATGGAAGACAACTAGGACTCCACCAGCACCTTACCTTCAGCAGCACCTTTGAAGGATCTCCTCTGAAGCTGCCAGTCTACCAGGAAAACTTCTGCCTCCCAGGAATGAGCTTGCCAGTCTGAAATGAAGGGCTAAGAAGCCATGTGCTCTAGTTAGGACAAGTACAGGGAGGGGAAATAATAGCAGACTTTACAGCTGCCTTGCACACCTGTTTGTCTTTGAGCTGTGCTCCCTTCAGCTCACAGGCGAGCCACTTCTCAAGGTGGTGCACATCTCTTCACAAACCAGTGGGAAAGTCTTTCGGTTCTTCCAAGCTGCTTCTGTCCCCATCAGAGCCTGCTTTCCCTCTATCATTGCTAACCCTAATCCATTTTAGTTTGGTTGGGAATCTCAACAGAAAATTCAGTAGCAGACTTTTGTGTCTACACATGTGTAATGCCAAGGAATTTTAGAAGTAGGGTATACAAAACAAGATATAGCTAAAATATAGCTATTTGTTTTTAAGACAATGATTAGTGGGCAGGATTAATTATTTTTTCTACTCATGGAAGACAAGAAAAAAATTGTCATTGTCACCCAATGACTAGGACTGAAGTCAGCTGCCTCTCTCCCATTTTTCAATAGGGTTCCTGATGCATATGCATGAATCTTGGCAGCTTCCTGCACCTTTCAGTAGTTATTCCATCAAGGCATCAGGTTCAGTGTCAGGTGTAATTGGAATCATGCATACCATACCTGCAGCCACTGGTGTGTTGTGTGTCCTCAGATCGCCTCTTCCCTCTGCCTGGAGCGGGACAGCTTCCACACTACTGCAGCTCACTGCAATAAATACATCTATAAAATGTGCCTTTTCCTCTAGAAATGTCTGAGTGCAATCAAAAGTTTATGTACCTCAGTTCAGAGCACACTGGTACTGTTTGGGCAAAAGTGATTTCAACCTTAAATTCAATGCCTAAAATTAGAGTAACCAAGTGCTTTAAGTACAGCCTGTACCCCCTCCAAGGGGGGAAGAAACCAAACAAGAAACAACTAACTAGAATCAGCTCTGAGAAACATATTTATTTTAAACTTATTGTTTCAAACTTAAAGTTGATGCCTAAAATAGGTCAAGAAACCACTAAAGTGCTTCTCTGCAATGAATGTAGCAGAAAGTGAGAGTGAGAGACTCCAGTGCATGATATAAAACTAAAGCTGCTGAAGTTCAGGATTAGGTGGATGGGAGTTTTCACTCCTGTTGGGACACTGGAAAACAGGGAGAACTGGACAGGGAGGAAGTTCCCTATTGACAATTTCCCTGTGAGGAAAGCAGCAGTTTCTCAAAACCCAATTCTAGAAGAAAATCTTAAGGTATAAAATACTGCTCTGAGAAGAGCTCCACAGGCAGGTTGGGTGTCCTTTTACACCCAGGTAGGAGATCACTGCAAGGCTCATCAATGGTTTATCACTGAGATAGGTCCTGGTCCTTCTACCAGTGGTCAAATTCCCCCAAGTTAGGGACATGGACTCTGTCCCATGTCCCAGGTGGCACTCAAAGCATTATTTTTTTGCAAACAAGCTGTAGCAGTGACAATGATAAATAATTCATGATCTGTCTCCTTTACATCTTTCTGGCTGCACGTCCTACAGTCATTTATTAGAATGATGCTGTCTCACATTTATTCAAGTATTTATTGCTGAGAGATCCAATAAAATAAAAAAAATAATTATTCTTCATCAAGATGCAGTTTCATTTATAGAATTTTTTTTTATATTTATAGAAGTGTTATTTACCTAAACACTTACTCATGTAAGTATGTAAGCTAAGAGATTCTATGGTATTTATAGTTAAAGGAAATAAGGAACTTGAAATAGAAATTACATGAATATTTGTCTGATAACCATTTAGTTCTGATAGAAGTTGCTTTTGCAAATGCATTTATATAATTAATCTATTTATACATTTATTAATCTCAAGCCTTAACTTAGATACTCACTTGCCAGATGGGTACATTTTGTATCATCCTTTGTACTGGTAATTGTATATTGTTCTTCTCATGAAACACCTAGAAATGTGTTCCTCCTTCATGAGACAGCCACAAAGACCTTTCTGACCAAAATGTGTAGATTTGATTTTTCAACCTCCCACACAGAATTAAAAAAAAAAAATAATGAATACTACTGAGATCCCCCAATCATTCTGATTAGATGGTTGACATACTGATGACTCAGTTAAAGGGGACTTATATACTTTATTTCCAAAAGTATTAAGCCTGCCTGTCAGTATTTAGTCCTATGATGATGGCATGTTTTTTTCTCTGTTTTCCCCTAATGAGTACATTACACATTCAATTTTTTTTTTAGTCTGATTTCATGAGAAAAAAAGTCAATAAAATTGTTTTATCTCACTGTTCTCTTCTGACTCTTCTCCCTTTTTGTCCCTTTTTAATCAATTAAGCAGAAGCCTCAAAGATCATGAAGTCTTAAAAAAAAATTAATAATCAGGGGCTGATTAGAGAACACTGACTTCATTGATTTTGCTTCTAAGTGAAAAGAGCAGAGGATTTGGTCTTGCCTCAGTTCTGGTTATCAGCATCATCCCCAGCATGGGCAGTCGGTGTGACTGTGGTCCTGTCTCTTGCCCAGGCAGGGAGCCCTGAGGGGCAGGTGGGGAAGGGATATTTGGGCAGGAGGGGTACTGTGCTGTGGGAATGTGGGGAACAAACTCCTGGGAGCACTATGGGGCAATGATGGGACACTGCAGAGACTGTGTGTAAAATGCTGGGAGTTGTAGTGTAAGTAGAAGCTCTTGTTCTTGAGGTGTGCAGCTACTTGCAAGACAAATCCATGTGAAGCAACAGTTTCTTAGCTCCCCCTTTTACCTACCAATTTCCTTTCTTTTATGCTCATCTTCTGCTGTTATTTTGTCCACTATTCCTACTCTGGCATAGGTCACACTACCTACCCAGCCTGTACCCTTTTCTGCAAAGGATGTGCTTTTATTGTTTTCCATAACTTCCTTTCAGAAGGAAGCTCCATGTATCCTAGGTTATTGTTATAATTTTTTTTCATTATCATCATTTTCTAATGTGCAAAGCTACTGAAAATAAATGTATGCTGCAGCTTTGTTATTACATTCCATTTACCAAGAGTATTTTTTCTTATGCATAAATGCTTTTTGTTGCCTTTAGGTTTTTCTGTGTTTATTTTAGCTCCCCATTTCTTGTTTGCTGCATAAATATAATTTATTACCCTCTTCTCTGCAGTTTCTAGATACTCAAGAAGTGTAATGTCATGTGCAAACTGCATAGGTACTTCTCACTTATTCTCTGTTATCTTAACTGCAGTACAACTTTCAGAAAGCTTCCACCAGGCATGGCATGTCGAGAAAAAGGGGGTGGATAGAATTGCACTAGAAAATTTCCTTCTCTTCTTTCTCTTGCTCTTACAAAGTAGTTACCTCATGCTCTATGATAATTGTTACTATGAGGAGATAAGTGCTACTTTAGCCCCAAATTGATGAGCTTCACGTGGCAATTACTTGGTGGAATTTCATTGCCTGTGGTATGCAGGTCAGATTAGATGATTCTTCTGGCATTAAAATTTATGAACCTATAAATTTCTGTTTCTCACTAGTTCTCATAATGCCTCCTAACATTTCCAATGAGTAACAGCCCTCTCATCTATCAAATACTCAAAGCTTAGGTAAATTATCCTGCATGACCTTCAAAGCTTTTCTGTCATTTTAAGTCTGGTCTTCCAGATGTTGTGCCCCTAAAGCTCTAAGTAAGTTAGGAATTATGAGTGCCTAGGGATGCTGGATGAGTGTTTGATAAACTGCTTCGTTGTGAAAAATCAGGTGGCTTGTCCTAGCCATAGGTTGCTTGCCTTGTAAAATCCTCTTTAACATCTAGCTTACAGGAGTAAGATATTTATTACTTAGAAGGAACTTTATTTTTGGTGTGTTATTGTGATTGTTTTTAACCAACCCCCTTTCTGCAGACCCAGCTGCAAGCTCTCTCCTGCTCCCGAGGGTCTCTGTGACCATGTATTTGGACCCAAGACAGCTTTGATGTATCACAGCTACATAACCTCCACACAGGCAAGTCTGAAAGCCATGTGAGAAAGTCTGTATGGAGATAAGAAAGACAAAATTACTGGCAGAAGTATGATTGTTGAGATAAGATCAGAAGTAGCCGGTGTATTTAAGAGGGAAAACATCAGCATGGAAAGATATGAAAAAGTAAAGGAAAGAATTTCGGACACTGTGCTAGTTGGGGCTGCTGGTTGGGAGTGATCAGCTCACCAGCTAAGAGTGGTCAGTGCCATCAGGAGCAGGTGGACATGGGTAACCCTGTCACAAGGAAGATGTCCTCTGTGGAGCTGCAGAGGCCAGCCCTGCCCCTCCCTGCTGGGGCAGCCGAAGTACTTGGGGTGCTTTGTTAGGGGTGGGGAGCACATCTGAGCTCAGCCTTACAGCTGGGTAAATACTGCCTACCTGCTTCTCTCTGTTTGCCATATTTGATCTGTGCTTTAAGTTGTTTTTTTCATCTTTTTGCATAATCCCTAGTACTGCAGCACCAGGATGCTGGAACAAATGACCTCAGGATCAGTAATGAGTTCAAAACCTCCAAGTATGTTGCAAAATTTACTTTTTTTTTTAAAGTTAATTAGCATTTTTAAAGTCTTCATTCTAATTTTCCCTTTTGTCACGATCTTATTAATGTTCCTGTCCCTGCTTTCTGCTGCTTCTATTGTGAGTGTTGTGTCACTCAGCAATTTGAAACTGTTTATAATGATTAATCTTTTTTCTTCAGGAAGAAGACTCCTCCTGCAGTGAAAGCTTTAAGTTACAAACGATTTGCAACATCCTGATGCAGCATTAACTGAAATCTTCAGGAAAAAAACCCTTGCATTGTCTCTGGAAAAAGTGTTTGGACTACAAAGTTAGGTCTCAGCAGATGACAGACATGTTTCTAAGTTTGTGCCAGGCACAAGTTCAGGTTCAAGTTGCCCTGGTTAGGAGCTGAAGATTCCTCAGAAGGGAAGAAGGATAGTGTCTGCTGGTGAAATAAAACTTTCAGAAATCAGATGTGTGCCCTTTGCAGCCTGCCCAACAATTTTAAGTGCTCTTTAAGACCCCTTCATTACAGGCTGGAGGAAATTAAAGCTTCAAAAGCACTGAGAAAGCCTGTGTGAGAGGGCTGAAGGAGGGAGCTTTGGGTGGATTCGGAGTGGCACTCAAGCACATAACACTTGGAGAGACCAAGCTACAGCTGCCATTAGGGGTAACAATCTGTAACTGGTTGCTTGGCAGGGCAGGCAACCTCAGCATCAGAACTGGCTTATCTAAAGGAATTTTCTGAGTGATCTGCTGAGAAATTTCAAAAGGTGGAAACACACTGAGGGAAACAAAAAAACATAAGAGGGCAGCTCTTGAAATTGGCTGGTAAGTCAGAAAACACTTTTCTTCCAAATTTATGGGAGAGGAGATTGGAAAACACCTTTAGAGCATATTTAATACATATTAGCAAAAATCAGATTTATTAAATTAAAATTATATAGTGACTGATGGATGAGGGCTGTTATAAACATTTATAAAGACAGACCCACACAACTGTCAGCATAAAGACATGGAAGGTAACGAGAGCCAAGATTTTCTCATGGAAGGAAAATTGAAGCCGGAGAAATAAGACATTTGTGTGGGCACATGGGCTATTAGTTTTTGATTAAATTTCATTGCTGAATCAGTAGCTCTATTGTTTTCTAATGAAGGATCATTTTTAGCAAACATTTTTATTATCATTTATGTTTAATAGTGCACCATTTTTGATAATAGAGAGCACTAAGGAGTCATTAGAGGATTTTAAATCACACTATTTTAGAAGTATTGGGTTCTCTGGATTTGTTTGAATGTTCAGGTTTTTTAAAATTTCTTCCTCTTAAGCACAAGGACTAAGAACCTGGCTCCCTCAAACTCTTATTTAATCGCTTCAGCCAAAGAGTTTAGGAACTTCAGGAAAAACACAAATTATCTGTGAGTCAAATAAAAAATGGCACAGCTGACAACAGCGATTATCTCCTTAAACCATGTACAAGGAAAGATCTCAGTGTACATTTAAAGAGCAAAATACCCAGAAGGAGTTAGGCTTTAAATAAGTGAAAGAACCAAATGGTTGAAGAAGAAAGATATTTTCCCAGTGTCTCAGCTGTAGATTACTGACAGACTCCTCCAGGGAGACTTTATCAAATAAAATGCAGATATAAGTTGTTTTGCAGTTTGGAAGAAGCGAGTTTGCAGAACATATCAGTTGAGACATAAACCAAATACCTCTCTGATAAACTTTGCTTTCTGGGCAAAACTAAATCTGTTTCTGAATGTAGTAAGCACAAAAACATATGGCATCTCCTGCAGAGTAAGAATGTGATTCTTAGGGTATTGAAGCTAAGAGGAAGATTGTTGCAAGATGTTTTTAAAATTAACTAATTTCTGTGGGTATTCTAAATAAGACTGTGTCTTATATTAGCCACAGCTTTTATCAGTGTACTTACTTATTCTTCTGATGTCTTCTTAAACAAGGCAATAAATCCTGTGTAAGAATCTCATAGTCCAAATCACAACCCAAACAGCAAGTGAGATGGGGAAAAAAGAGAAAATATTAAAAGCATTCATTCTGGTTTGCTGCTTTTTTTTTTTTTTAAGCAGACAAAAAGAATAAAAAATTTCCACCTTAATAGTTAGATCTGTACTTCAGCTATGGCATTCTTTTACTTGGAAAACAAAGGACCATTAACAGGTTTTTAGGATCGTTTTCTTTGAACCAGTCAAATGAAAAGACTATCCCTTATATGAGCCTGACATGGTATTTTCCTGATGAGCTAAAATGTTTAATTTCATTTTGTCCCTCAGGGAACTTCTGTCCCAACAGATTCCTCTTTTTTTTTTTTTTTTTTTTTTTTTTTGCTTTTGACTTCATATCTATTCTTTTACCAGTTGGTAAAAATAGAGCCGATAAATCAGTGCTACTGGAAAATAAAAAGAAAAACAAAGGTATAGATAATTAGATTTGTATACATCGAGAAACTTATCTGCAGAGGAAATAAAATTGTTACTTTAGAACCTGATCATTTTACATATTTTTCATCTAATTTCTACAGAATTGGAGGTACATAAAAAAGCCTTTAGGAAAAGCTTCTAAACATATTTTCAGAATTTTTTTCTTCACATAAAATCTTGTTGCTTATTCTTACAAATCTGTGTTCACCATTATCTGTCTAACACATGATAATGAATCCCTGCTTCCTTCCTATACCTATGAAGGTGGGACCTTTTCCTGTGTTATCCTAACTCAGTAAGGGATATTGCATAACATTCTTATTCATTGCCTTTTTCTATATGTGCTTTAAAGGAAGATTTAAAAAAAATAGCAGTAATAGAATTACTATTTGCCCCAAATGATCTGTGGAAATTTTCTTTGTGACTTTGTGATCTGGTAACTTTTACTTAGCTCCTGACTTTATAATAATTTCTACTACTATCTCTCCTAAGTTTTTTGTTTAATTGATTTGAATTTCACTTTTTGTTTAACAATATCCTTACGGCAGAGAACCCCTCATGGGTCAAATCCCCTTTTCAGAGGTAAATGGTGGGATAGTCAATACACTAAAATAAGTGCAATTTTTAAGCACTGCTCATTGGTCTTTACCAGAGCTTGATTTTATGTTTTACTCGTTGACCACATTGTTGCTTTGGGGCCTCAAAACCATCTGTTCCAAGAGTTAAAACTGTATTTTCCCATCTATTCTTCATTCTGCTAAAAATTACTGGTCTTTCAGTTGTAAACAAAGGGTGATTTATTTTTGTGGCTAGAAGGAATGGAATTAGCCCATCATAAATTCAGGGTAATCTGTTTTTCTATTGCTAGCTTTAGTTCAACAGCTAATGAAGGAGAAGCCACTACATTAGAGCATTATTGTAAGGTGACATTTTAATGGGAACATAACTTTTGGGGAACTAAAAAAGGATATACAGCCACAAACCCCACTAAGACATTGAGGGCTGGCCTGACTTTCTTTCATCTGAGGCAAAAGAAATGCTGGAATGGTTTTACTTAAATGTGCCTCAGACTGGCTGTACTTGCTCTGCATAGAGAGCAGGGCAGCCCAATTCATTAAACAGAAAGAAAAGGATGCCTCTGTTCAGGCCAGGCATGGCTGCCACACAGCGTTCCAAGTCTTGAGAAAAACACCCTCTACTTGAGGCTAGACCTCAAGTATGATGTTGCTTATGACCAATTTGCTATAAATGATTCATTAAGAGTATTTCAGAACTATGCCCGTGGCTGAAAAAAAATAAACAGTCTTTTTATGCATGCATCCAGATTCAAATGTACGTAGATACATCTTTCCTACTTAGAAGCGGGCTATGTATATAAACCTATGTCCTTAATATACTTGCTACATCTTTTTTATTCTGCAGTTGGATTTCCCTTCATTTTGTGACATTAAATACCACACTGAAATACCACACTGCTTAAATAAAATGTCTGTATTTCTTTATTTCTAGCCATTGAATTGGCAGCGTCTGTCTTCATATTGTGTGGTTTTGAAAGTCTTCTATAATTTGTACTTTTTCTTTTTACAGTTACTTTTTGCCATCAAAACTTGCCACATTTCTATAATTAATCTCTATTATAAAAGCACACACATGCCTGTGTGAAAATAAAACCAGAAAACAGGGCTCAAAGACAGAAGCTTTTGTTCCTCCAGAGCAGTGTAAAACAGATTGTGGGGCAGTACCCATGGAGAAGGTGTGCCTGTGTCCTTGGGTGCCAGGGGGTATCGCTGTGAGCCTGGGGGACAGTGTTCCCTACTCTCCTGTTTCTCCAGCCTGCAATGGCCTTGCTCAGCAATCTCCTGCTGGAGCTGGAAAGCATCACCGTGTCCATTCTAAACCAAGGGTAGAAATATCCAAACTCAAGGGCTAAAGATCATGTTCTAAATATTGGCGAAAACTTTTATATTCCTATATTTTTATGTGTGAAGCTTCCTGGCTGGCAAAATCTGGAAACCCATCTCTGGCTGGCACTGGAACCCCGTCAGGTCCTTCCTCATGGCCAGCCCTGGCACAGTCAGCCTTGGTGCAGACGAGGGTGGAGCTGCAAGCAGAAGACTCAAAGAGAATAGTTCTGCTTGAGTGGTGGTGGGCTGGAGACCCAGCTCCGTGACCCTGCATGAAATGGGGAGATTTCTGCTGAGTTTAGTAAAAAACATGTCCCTTTGAAGGATGTTTTCAATAGTTGTAGCATTTTAACAGCCATAATTCGGCAGGACCTCTGTGACAAATTGGACCTAAATCAGCAAGAACATTTTAAAATATCTGAATGAAGGCTGGAACAAACATAAAAGAGTAACCTTCAGTGAAGAAAATTAAGTTTAGGAAGACTTGTTCACTCAAATATATCTTATTTTTAACAGCGATGCTAATCTTAAAATTTACAATTATAAGAAAGAAGGACAAGTACAAATGTCTTTGTAAACATTATATTCGAATGTGAGTAACTGAAGAAATGAGAACATTCTGTCCCTCAGAGGAACTGCGTGAGCTTTATAATATTTGCTCAGATTCAGATAACTTAGCAAACTGAATGCAGCTCACATTGCAGTCAGTGAGAAGAATTATTTTCAAAATCAAAAGGGCAATTATGAATGAAGAAAAGAGTAAAATTACGCAGTGCCATTTTATTGTACTAGCAAAATAGAGTCAATGAAGCAAAGTCAGAATTTGAGATATCTGGATAGCTGTTATTTAGGTTGTCTGGTTTTTCCTAAGGGTGGCTGAAATGAAATTCCATAAATACTCTTGAAATGCTGAGGATGAGAAATCTTGTGCTGTTCTACAGCTGTTGGGGCAAGACAAAAAATTTCCATTTGAATTTTGATTAATAATGAGCCAGTCTAACTGGAAAAATCCACAGGTAGTTTTGAAATTCCTGTTACTTTTTGGAAAGTGTTGGGACTTTGAGTCCCAACAAAGGGAGTGTTGGGACTCTATAAAGCCATGAGATCCTTTAGGTGAAATTTCACACTCTGTAAGAAGCTACAGAACAAAATAAGTTGTGTCTGTAAAAGCCGTTCTTTGACATGGATGAAGAAAGGAAAATCAAGTCAGGAAAGCCAAACTTGACAGAGTTGACCTTGTTGGACCTTTCCACAAGGAGCTTTATCGAGGAAGCTACTGTCACTGCAATGAAAGGGTTTAAAAATGCAGCTAATGTTTGGAACAAAGGAAAGAAATGAGAGTGAAGTATTTTTGAGATACTGGCGATTTCACTTCTCGGCTAAGGTTAAAGAAAGTAGTTGTGAGCATAAAACCTACAGCAGCCTGACTGTTTATAGTCTCTGAGGAGAATAAAGATTGGTCTCCAACAGAAGATTGTAGCTGCACTCAGAGGAGTTTAACAACCTGCTGCCCCCAGGATTGAGTGGTCCAGGAGACATCAAAACTTGGTCCAAAGATCAAATCTATTAAAAATCTTTCTCAAATGTACACATTTCTACACAGGCAAATAAGTGAAAATGTGTCAAAAATAGAATCAATATGGATGTGGAAAACCAGGATTACTAAATGACTATTCAAAGCTTAGGTTAAATTCTATGTGGCTGTTAATGAAAAGCAGTGAAATTTTCCAAAGACATGGTAATTTTCAGCTTAAAAAATCTGAGAAATAGAATCTGAAGCAGCACTTCTTCTTGGTCTGTCTCATCATTCAGTTTTCAAGAAAAATTTATGGAGCTTGAAGTGTCTTTTGATTTTCCTCTTTCCTGACCAACATAACTCAGCAGCTATCTACTATAAGGAATCATGAGAAAAGCTCTTCATGGGTTGCAGTGAAGCACTGGCTATGATAAAACTGAAGAACTCCTCAAACAAGGAGCATTCAAGAATGACCAGAAAAATGAGACAAGGAAGAGCAAGCAGCTCCATTACTCCTTTCACTTCCATCTGCATGTCTCTCACACTGACATGGCTAGTGATAATCCTGAGTGCTTCATAGAGCAGCTGTGTTGGGGTACCCATGCAGACTAGGTGTTGCTCTGAGGTGAGGGCAAGAAGTAACTTTGCAGTGCTGCTCTTCTGCCCATGGGAGATACAGGAATCCAGGGCCCAAGGGATGACTGCCCTGGACAGAAGGGATGCTGTGTGACAGTCATTTCAACAAATGTCACAAATTTCAAAGTTGAAAATTCAAAGCTGAAAAAGAAATGCTGCAAGGAAGAATTCTTTACCTTCAGCTTTGTCCCATTTCCAGATGCAACTGCTGTATTTTTATTCCATCTCTGGAAGCTTCAGGCATCTATCTGATGTTGGGAGGGTCTGTTTTAAGACTAGCTCCTATATCTTTTTCGCAGGAAGTTTCATGTGCTGATTCTAGCCGTTTGCTCTGTTCTCATTATCTAAATAGGGAGAGCTAAATGATCTCAAAGTACTTTTGTTCCTCGTGAAAAAGAAGAAAATGAAGACTTTAAAAGAGAAGATGATGTTGCTACTTATGCAATAGCTGCCATCTTGGGCTAAAACAATTTGGCAGAATTTTCCCAAACAAAATGTAGTGTCATTTCATATCAGTACTTACATCTCCTTATGGCTTTAGGGGAGATATAAAAAAGCCTTGGACTATTTGCTTCATTCTCAGCCTTTCAGCTGATGCATAGCGCTGTAAAACTATCTGACAAGACAAGTTATCGTGTCATTCACTTTATGGCAAGGATATGATAACTTTATACCTGTGCAGAATTACATTTCTTACCTGAATACAAAGATGAAAAGGTGGGCGGAGGTAATGAAGCCAAAGATATCAATAAAATCCACCTGACATAATCACTCCATGCCAGAAAGTCTCTTGAAGCAAAGATCTTAGCAGAACCTGCATCTGTATAAGTGGTGCAACCCAAGAGGAATGGATCTGGAAAGACAAGGAACTGAGGCTGTAGGCTGGGTGTTTATCTGCATTTCTAGAGGCCTTCCCTGGCCTAGCTCTAACCTTCCTACTTGGACTGAGCACCTAGGAGTGGCTGCTGTGCTTTGGGTGCTTCCCTGAAAGGCGTCTGACAGTTTAGCTCCACTGGGAGTGGCACAGCTTGCACACAGTGACTCCGCTGTCTCCATGACATCACCCGAGGTACTGCAGGTGGGCACAACTGGGAGGTTTCCAAAACTGCACACCTGCTGCAGACTAAAATTCTGCTATAGACACAGCCAGCACAGAGTGATCTTAAGGGGAGTTTTGCAATTCTGTTGTTTTGAGTTGCTGGACACAGGTGAACTTTTAATTGTGTCTGGGCTGTTAAAGAGCAGTTTGCTGTTGTTTTTTCCCTCCTTCTGCTCCCCCTTCCTTCCCTTTTTCTTCCTCTTTTCTTTAAAATCTTCTAGAATTAATAAGTAAAGCAAGATAATTCAGTGAGACAAATTACCATGCTATGAACAGGGGATAATTCTTCAGGCAAGAGATGTATTACTGTTTGCATATTTCCAATGGAATGAGCAGAGATTTGTTTCACTGCATCTATTGGTGATTGAGTGGTTTAGTTCAGAGCATCTCTTCATGCAAAAATGATTTCCAATGAACTACGAGCTGAGAGTGGCTAAGGACTAAGTGCCTGTATTTTCTACTTCAGCTTCTTTCTTTATTGTTTAGAAAAAAGAGGATGGGGCACCAGAGCTTACAACTGCATACATGTCTTATCTTTATTGGGCCAACCTTCTGGCATATATTTATAAAATCAGAAATTAATCTAAGACAATTTTCAAATTGAAAGTGTAGGTGTTTGTTATGCTGCTGCCCATTCTGATATTTTTGGCCATCTGAATTGTATAAACATAAATAGGATAGAAGGATCCTGACTGAAATTGCCATCATAGAGGCAACAGATGGTTATGGGAACATTAAGTAAAGTCTGATTTGTTGCTGACTACAAAATGGAAAACTATCAACAACAGCAGATTCTGATCACCTCTCCAAATTGGAAGACCAATTGGAGACTACTTTTAGCCTGGACAGGTTAATCTGAACAGGTGAGACGTCCCTCAGTATGAGTCTGCACAAACCCAGTGGCTCTTCAGGGTGCAAGACCCAAATCATAAATATTTTAAAGATTCAGGATGCTAAAATTATGTTACCTAATTGAGGCTGCATAACCCTTATTTATTTGTTTGCTACTCCAGCTCTGGAGGCACTGACACTGGCTGCCTTTAAGTTGCTTCTAAAGAAAGACTTATCACTAACCAGGTGACTGTTGCATGCTGCAGATGGATTGTTCCAGATGAACTTTTCTTCTGCAAAGTCTGGACCAGGATTTGGAGGTGAGTGAGTGTATGTTGCTACACTGCAAAGGCTGAGGAGCAGTGGGGTTTGGGACTCCTCCCGTTCCATCTGGGCTGTGTAGCTCTACACAAAGGTTTGTATTCTGTATGGTCACTCAGTTAAATTAATTGAAAACCTGCCACCTTGCAAATGAAAATACTTACAAATTTATAACTACCACCACCACATAGATTAATGATAAAATTAAATATCATAGATAGATAATGATAAAATTAAATATACATTAAATATAGTATTATTAAATTGAAGTATATATTAAATTCATACTTGCATATAAGCATATGCCTCAGGTCATTTTTAATTGCTGAAAAAATACATCCGATTTAAAAAAATCATTGGGAATCCACCCCCAAAATGACAGCTGCTCTCTCTGTCATAGAAGCTATTGGCTGAATTGGCTCAATGTAACAGTCTCAACAAATACGCAGAATATATTTTAAGCATGGATTGAGCAATACTGTCAACTTTAAAGTGGTCTTTTCAGGTCATGGATGAGGGAGTGTATGTAAATAAGGAGCTAAAAGTTCATAGAATTCTGATCTTGAAGTTAAAAAAGAAGTCATGGTATGATACTAAAACGCAGTTTTGACTCAAGCTTTTCTGTAACAAATATATGCATATGTTGTTTGAAAGTGGAGTTACTATGGTAATTTGTTATTTACCAGAGAGGAGTAATTGAACAATTTTTTTTTCCTAACTGGTTTATGAACAAGTCACACCTGTTTCTGAGTGGGTTTAAATTACTCACCCTTCTTTTCTATGCCAAACTTTTCATGTTCAATTGCTTTGCTTTTTTAGATTCTATACACTCCTTCCTCTGATGACTGATGCCACTTCTCATTTGCAGAAGTAATTTTTTTTCTATCTGACATCTCAAAGGATAAAAAATATTTATTTTATTTAGAACCTCTGTCTATAAATTAACAAAAACCCTATGCATCGATCATATCTTCATACGTATATAAAATGTATATATCTAGGTAGATGTATATACACGTCTGTGTTTCACTGAAACTTGGGTAAGCACTACTCTCTTTAGGATTGCAGTGATTTAATATTCAGTTTTACCTCTTCATGCCAAAAGAATTCCCTGAACAGATGAGAAATTTGATCCATGGAAGAGAGTGTATAAAAAGAATTTTTTTCCAAATTTAATTGATTTTCAACTTTGCGCAGTTTGGTGTGCACTAAGCCAGCTGCAGAAAAACACAGAGAGGTAAATGTCATACCTACTGAATTATAACAGCTGGAAACCTTCCTCTGCCCTTTGGTTCATATGGAAGTTTCAGGTGGCATGTGTTTTTTGAGAGGGTGGGGTGTGGGTTGTTAAGCCCACACACAAAAATAAGTTGCAAAAATCAGCTTACTTTGTAAAACATCTGTAGGTTATCAGAGTACATTAGTATCTGTTGACAAACCCTTCCCAGGAGGGAGGAATGAGATCAGCAAATCATGGGACTATTATGATTTGATCCTACCACACACTCAATTAGATCAAAGCTTACCAGCTCCAAATGCTCATTTTTAATTTTATAGTGATGCCTCAGGCCAAAAAAATGGGTGCCATGGCAGACATGTTCTGTGACGATAACTGAGACATTTAAGACTCAAAGTATTACTGATTTTTAGGGCTATAATGTCAGCTTTAAGGATTTTAATTAACACCTTCTGCATGCATTAAGTATGCTCCTTTCACCAACAAAGTTTTTTTTTCCTCTTGAATTTTCTGAAAAGAATTTTGCTTCAGGTCTTTTATCACTATCAAGAAATAATAGCAAGCACCGCATTAAAAAGAAATTACCCGACAAAGTGAAAGATTTGCTTGGCTGAGAACATGAGAGAATGCATGCAGTTGTGGGGTAGCTCGTACTATTAATTATACTGCAGCATTCTTCAGAGGAGGAAACAAGATGTTTTTGTCAAAGTGCTGGGGAATTATAGGGTCTCTGTTCAGGTTATGGTGAAGGGGTGGACAAATGCAGAGCTGCCTCCAGAGAGACTACAAGCAAATTCAGTCCAATGCATTTAAATGCCAGATGTGTCCAAGGCAGATGTTTTACCTGCATGCACAGAAATCGGCACTCCTGACTGGCAATCCTGGATCTCACGAATCCATGGGCAGAGGAGGTGTGGGTCCCCTTCCAGCCTGCTGCTCTGTGCCCCAGAGCACCCCACACACCTCTGGTGGGTTACTGTGAGACTCCTCTTCCAGGCAAGGTGTGTAGGGGAGCAGTTTTGCTGCAACCATACTGGTTTTTGTCAATGGTTTAGGGAAATATGTAAAAAAAAATCCACTGCTTGTTTGTGCACCAAACTGCTCTGGCACACAGGGCACCTCACTGCTGAAAAGTTATCAGCCTCCGGAGAATGTACCAGCTGTTCCAAGAGAAGGCAATATTGTCTGTAAACTGTAAGAAGGATTCACTGATTGCCAAGAAAAAAATACCATTTCCTTCTTGCTTGTCCCCACCTCCACTTCCCCAGCCTCCCCTACTCTTTCTTTCATAGATGCTACTTTCCTCTTTGGTCTGAATCCTCTTCTTACCTGCTTCTTTGCTTTTCAGCTCCAAAACATGGGACAGCCCATGGTGTCTCCTCATTCAAGGTATTTGAACCTCTTTTTTTCCAAACCCTTTGGAGCACAGCCCTTCTCTTCCTGCTCTTCTTAATCACATTACCATGGAAAATGGCTTTCTCAACCCCTCCTTTATTCTCTCCTCATTCCTGCTTTTCCTTCTCCCTCTACATCATCCCAGAAATGTCAGGTTTTATGTGCTCTTTATGGAGCTCCAAAGGGGTCTGACATGAGTAATCAAGTCCAAAATTTCAGGCTGCTCTTTGTGTGTGTTACACTTTGCAGTAATGACCTTCCCAAACTCCTCCTCCCTGTCCACAGACAGGGAAGCTCCAGTATGTGGCTTGGGGATGATTTGAGAGACCAGCTGTTCATTAGCATGCTGGTAGAACCAAAAATCTGACAAAAAGCATAACAATTTGGGACAAAATATTATCGATTAATCATGTCAAGTACCTCATGTTACTTTGTGTGTGCTACTGAATTCTGCTGTAACACTGCCTCTGTAAATGCCTCAGGAGCTCCACTGTGCTAGGTATTAAAGGAAAGGAAGGACCCCATTTGGGAGTATATTACAGTTTGGCAGGATTCGTGTGGATTCCGTGTGAATCCCTGGCACACTTCATTGCAAGATTGAGATTCTGCAGGTATATAATTCTATTCCTACATGATGTGCCAGCAGAGAGACCTGTGATCTCTACCTCTGTGCAGGATCACCTGGTGTTTATTTGTAGCTCTGGAGAATCTCTCCCTCTTTATAACAATATGATCTTGGTGAACTAGAGAGAAATTAAACAAACAAGAAAAAAAAGTTGTTGCTTCCAGCTGAAATTTTCAATTTGAGATGGAAAAATTGACACGGCTCCTCCTGTGCACAGGGTGTGCTCAGCGACAAGAGGAGACCCAAGCAATGTTGAAGGTTTGTTGTGTTTCATGCAATGCTGGGTGCTCCACTTAGGCCTATAGAAGCACTTTCTTCATCAATATCAGCACTCTTCAAGATTTGAAAGAAACAGCCTCTTCAATCTTCCTGCCTTTATTCTTTATTTTAAAACAGCTGTTCTCCTCAGGTGCCTTTAGCTCCTCATAAAACACTTCTGAACTTTTTACCCCCCTAGGTCGTGTGTTTTGAGTGCCTGTCTTGTGGCCAATACCTCTTTCCATTTCAAATGCCCTTAACAGTAGGATGTGGGGAAGGCTTTGTCTATTGTCATCCTTCTGGAATGGCTCAGAATCAACCTGGGTCTTTCAAGTACCTTTCCCCCTGGGAACTATTAATCTATTTATATCCTGAAAGGCTGGGCTTTTTGCCTTTGTTTTTGATGTTACTCTGCAAGCTGACAAATATGAATGCTGAAAGGCCCCAAAATCGTGGAATGAAAAGAAATCCAAACCACTCGGGCAAAGCAGATTCAGATATTCATGACTTTTAATACCTACAAGAGCTGTTGTCATCATATCCTTCAGCTGTACAACGTAGGCCCATAGCACAGATTTGTCTTCTGATCGAGCTAGAATATGTTTTTCAAATATTTCCACACTTTATTTAATTACTTCAGGTGAGAGCAAATCTAGCACATCACTTCATGGATTATGCCCATAGTTCTGTATTTGCAGTTCTGATGATCATAGGTGCAAACAATGACAATGTAAGAGATGCCACTAACAGAAATATTCTTCCCCTGCTACTCTTTACAAACGGATGGAATCATTACAAGGACTATTTTTCCAGATTCAAGCCCTCACTTAGTTACTGACTTACTGAAAAAACCCCAAGACTCTGTAGGGCTGTTTCTTCAAAAGAGTTTTCTGAGTGTGGAGAAGTGAGTTTCATCCCACCTTTGTAGTGGCACACATTTGTTAACCCAAAGCCTGAACTCAGAAGCAGCCCATCTCCGATCTGTGGCTGTTTTGGAAAAGCTTTTCTCCTTTGCTCCTCTTCCATCCTGTTCCAGGCCCAAGGGAGCACTGACAGAGTTACAGCTTCAAAGTGATGGCTCACTTTTGTCCCCTCTGTGCTGGACAAGTGGTGCAGGAGGACCTGAGCCCCTGCACAGCTGCCTGTGAGGGGAGCAGGGCTGGCAGCCAGCCCTGGACAAGGCAGTGGTGGGGCACAGAGAGGGCGTCAGCAAGCACAGTGCTTCAGCCTGGGCTCCTCATCCTGCTGGCTGAGCACGTGCTGGAGTCTGCTGGGGAAAGCTGGTGCCTCAGACAGCTGATGACCTCTCTGCTCTCCACTGTTGGTCCCCCACCTGCTCTGTGGTGCCTTTGTTAGCCAGCATGACTAATGCTGCAATTACATGCCAGGATTTATCCGCGCTGTGAACTGACAGCTGACAATGTGAATTTCTCTCTCTAAAATCCTTTTGTGCTGGCATTTTGCAGGCAATAGACTGGAATTTGTTTTTTCTGTCTGGGTGCTTTGGTATGTATGCTTTGGTTAGTCTAAATCAAAATGTTAGACACAAACAAAGACTACAAATTCCTCCTAGTTTTGTACAAATTTGCCAGATGTCAGTGTGAGTCCATCTTGGCCAATAAGGCTTTTAACATTTATTTTGGTACTAGATATACCAGCTTCCAGCAGAGACTTGAAACAGCCTTGACCATTCCATTTGGCCTATATAACATTCAGCCTGCAGCTTCATTTCCATGCTGTCTTCAGAAGCCCTTTTTATAAACTGCTGCTCCGTGTTAATAGGCATTTATGTATTGACTGTCTTTTATTGATGGAAGAAATAAGTATTTTTAAAAATTTATTATTAGTAAAAAAATATGAGACCTTATCTGGAGAAAAAGCATGTGTTTTATAGGAAGTTATTATATGGAGTTATTATATGCTATATTTTGTAGCATAGCCGGTACTGTTAAAGGGCTTTCATTAGTGCAGAAGTCACTTGCTCCTGATGTGAATGGGAATTTTACTATTGACTCCAGTGGAGTCAGGCTTTCAACCATCATTTTACGGCTTTTATTATTGGAAGAGGTTTATTGAGTGATTTTACAGTCTTGAGGGAAGAAAATCTGTCCAGTTTCCTGCCTTATTTTTACACCTATGGCTCAGAAGAGAGATGCAGACAAAATCTGTAAAACCAAATTTCTTTTATAAACAATGGAAAATGTACTGGATTGAATTTATCTTGCTTGTGTTTGATCAGCTGTTCCTATGACTCTGCATGCACTGTCTGTGCATAGTGGGCACATGGCCAGCCTGCTGTAAATGAACTGCACCAGCAGAAAACACAGAGGAGAGAGACTATTTTTCTTGAAATAGCACTATGCAATGTGATGTTTCATGTTACTTTACAGACAAGACACAGTTACAGCAAAGTGGCTGATGTCTTCCAGCTAATTTTTTTACTAACCTGAACACAGGGGGAACAAGCTTCAAGTCATTCAGTTGATGTGTTGCTTGGATAAAAGAGACCATGACAGGAACAGGGAGTAAAATATTCAGTGAACTTGTGGTGTGCAGGAGGGAAGAGTGCAGATGGAGAAAAAAGTACAGAATGAGCACAGCAGAAGAAAGGCATTCAGAAAAAGAACTAATGAAATATTAAATGCCCATAAGTAGTCATTGAAACCTGTGCCCTGTAGGGTAGCATTACTATTATGCTCTCAAATTAAGACACATCTGCAAAGAATTCACCAAAAGCCAAAGTATAAATCTTCTCTGTCATTAGATGATTTTTGAAATGACTGGTTTATGTCAGTTTTGATGAAGCTGCATGAAACACAAAACCTTGTGTTTTTATATGTGATAAAACCTTGTGCCTAGTATCTTCTTGACTTTTCTTCTGAACACTGAGTTATGAGGTGTGTTCCCTGATGACAGGGATATAACACAGGCTCAATAAATGTGTAAGATCACTAATTTTTCTCCTGGATATGGATTTAGGTGATACAGAATAACTTGCTGAATCCTGCAATCCTTCGTAGTTTTTGCTGCAGGTCCTGATGCAATGCAGCTGTTGCTGTTGTTGGACTGCTGTACCCAATATGTCTGCCTGGATGAAAAATAATTTTCTAGCTCTATATTTTTGAAAGATTTGTAATGGATGATTATATGAATAGTCTTATTTTCCTACACACTCAATTAATATTTTCTAGGTATAATCTATATTTCCAGCTGTTGGTATACAGACCCTGCTAGAGTGGGGTTCTACCTTCAAGTCTGAAAAATAAAGAAAGGCTCCAAGAGAAGAAGGATTTTGTTTTTTTTCTTTTTGAGCTTACAGGATCTGTATAAACATGAGGAATTATACTATGTTTCTAGAATGATTTTTGTACTTTCTCTCACGGGGGCAAATTTCCAAACTCCAGTGCCTGCAGAATAACTCGTCTTGGCAAGGAAGTACTGGAGACTTCGTTAGTGGTGCCAGGATGCTCACTCCTTGTGCAGGTTGGCAGCAGGTGCCAGGCCCCAGGATGTGCTGGGAGTTGTGTCTGCGTGAGAGGCCACAGAAAATATGCCAGAGAACCAAAGGGATTGAAAGACACAGCTTCTCACACTGCCCACAGAGAACTGTGAGCATCAGTGTTTTCTTTGCCTCTTGCTCTGCAGGAGTGCAGGTGCTCAGGTAACCCCTGCCAGCTGTGCAGGCAGAGTTCGTGGACTGCAGCCCAGATGTCATCTCCAAAGGAACAAGTGTTTTGGGAAATGCATGGCTCTGTAAGCATGGTATTGTGAGATTTACCCTGCCAGATGATCCCACTGAATGCCAGCTGGAATGGCTCTGCTTGAACCTAAGACATGAAACAATGGCTGCCAGAGCCTCGTAGTAAGCATTTAATTTTGCTTGGCTTCCTTCAGGATGGGAGAAGCCTTCTTCTTTATAAATTACTCAGGAGGCCCATCTGAAATTATTTTCTTCTTGAGAAATTGCTCTGAGGACATTGTTTATAAGCTGCTGACCTTTAAATGGCCTTCTTGTTCCATTACCATGGTTCTTGGGTATTTAAAGCTCCAGGTCACTTTCACTTTTAATTGTGCTTTATTATTCTCCGTTGTTGCAGAATGTTTCAGTCAATTTAACTAGAAGGGAGTCTTATACACTTCCCTTAATGGATTGAATTTGGGTCATTAAAAAATGAACAATTATCCTTGCCTATTTTATTAATCTTAGTCTTGTCTCATTTATTTTTAAGTTTCTGTGGACCTCCTTTGAAGGCAGCTATAAGCAGAGTTTATTGCAGGTTAGCAGGAGAGACTGTTCTCTACTGCTGGGGGTGAAAGTGTGATGAGGAAGAAGTAAGAGATGGGAAGAGTTTAATGCTGGTAGGGTTTTGAAATAATTGCATGGTTCATATATTTTGTTTCAGAGTAAAGTGAAAATTAATAAAGCAGGGGCTTTATCTGACATTTAATCCTGACTGTACATAGAAGCTTGTTGAGCAAAGCATCAGCTTGCTTTCCTTTCCTTCCATGATTTACTAATTAGACTTCAGTGGTAAAGTACTTAAAGCTTAGTATAGATGAAATCTTGCATCTTCCTATTAACAAAACTGATTATGAAGCACATAAAACACATGATGATAACTTCAAATGCTTTTTCTGTAATACCCTGGCAGAACTGTAAGATGCCAATCAGCTTACTAGCTGTGAGCTTTCAACATGGGAAGTGTCTGGAGTTTATTTTAAATTGTAATTCTTCTCATTTTCTTCTACTCCATCCTAATTCTGCCTTTCTCTTCTTAAACCTTTTTGCTCAGATTCTTCTCTCACTCTACCTTTACTCAGATTCTATGTCCTTCTAGTACATTGTTCCCTATGTTAATTTTAAATATTATGTTCCTCCATCTGCAAGATAGTTTCTGTTTCAAGCAATATGAAAATTGCACAAAGGGATTTGACCCTAGAGAAAAAAATTGCATGTCTGAAATTTTCCAAAGCCCAAAGTTTCAATCTAAACCCACCGATCTAGACGTCACTGAACTGTGAGGTACCCAAGCCCTCCTTTGAGAGTCTCCCTCTATGATAAAATTTCCCTCAGTCTGAGCAATCTACAGTTAGTTGATGCCTTGATGGCCTAGAAAATGAGAATCCTTTTGCCTGCAAACTCTAGGATCCTGAAATCAAACCTTATTCTCCAAACACATACAGTATATGTGCAAAGATTTGATTCTTCATTAAATGCAGCTGTGGTTAGTTCCCTTTAATACACAGTTACAGGCTCAATGCTTGAGTGTGGTAGGTAAATACCAGGAGGTGCCCATGAAGTCAGAGATCTGACTCCTTCCTCAGCATCAGCAGTTTAACACCTTTATCTCCCGTGTCCTACAGGAGCGCCCGAGCCAACGGAGGAAAAGGATGAGGAGAAAAAATTATGTTCCCAAAAGTGTTTGTGAATTGTTCCTGAGGACTTGAATATGGGAACTGGTGTCCCATCTTTTTTCCTTCCTATTCCTTTTCTTTTCCCTTCCTGTAGGGAAACTTCACCAAGTTCCTACTCATGCTCCCTTTTTGACCTCATTCCTATGTGCAGTGAGGAGATACTCTTGCAGGATGTGGTCCCCTCTCCTCTGTCTCTGCCCATCAACAGGTTTTGTTAAGGGAATTAGCTTGGAGATGAAGAGGGAAGCAAAGGAAAAATGTGGCTCCAGCTGTGTGCAGCTAGAGCTTACTCTGGTACAGCATCAGGCCAAGGTACCAGCAGGTACTGAGTCCCACAGCTGTGGCAATCTTCAAGACCTGGGATGCAGGCAGAGGAAAGCCAATGTCCTGCGATAAGAGTTTCAGCTGCCATCCAACACTCTCAGCTCATTTATGCCATTGCTTGGCCTCTGTGCTGCTGACTAATTCCTGCATGAAGAAATGCTGATGTAATGAGGGTAGTTTTGGTGTCTGGTGACAGCCTAAAAAAAAGGCCAAAGTGAGTTTTGTTTGCAGCAATAATGTTTTTTTACTAAGTCAGATAGTAAGGTTGGAAAAATATGACGTGCTTTTGTGTGCAAAGCATCCCTGCAACAACAGTACCAGACTGAAAAGTTCCTTTTATGGTGAGGACCATGAAGAACTTACCTGCAACACAGTCTAGTCCAACTGATGAGGTAACTGAATCATATAAACTGCTGTGGGCTTCACCTCACTTAATGGTAAACATCTATTGTAGTTGCTAATGTTTGAGAGGTGGAAGTCCCATAGAATTGATGGAAAACAAGTTCCAGCCATTAAATTTCATTTAATTGATCTGTAGAGTTCTCTATTCTCTTCATGATTGATTAAGAGAATGTAGACAACTAAGTCACATTAGATTATATTCTCAGATGCTTACCTTTGATCCAACAATTCTCTGCTAATGTGTTTCAATTGCAGGAGGATCATGTGGTGGTTGGCAAGGTGAACTTTTGGTATTTAGGCCAGATGACATATTTTGCCAGGAGACAGGCAAGGACTGAGAGGCTCAAGTCTAATCCTGAAATGCTTGATGTCTTCTACTCAAACTAAGAGGAGTTAAGAACATTTATTTCATTTCGAAAGCACTTGTTAACAGAAAATTCATGCAACACAGGAAGCTCTTGTGAGAAATTTACATATTCTAATTTGATCGTATGGTATCTCATGCTGGAAACAGGTTAATGCTTTACATTCATAAACTTCAAAGAGAACACTAGTAGCAGAATTATTTGACCATCATGTATTAAAAGGTATGTTGGCTGAACAGAAACATGACTGGATGCCAATATTAGGATCACAGAAGTTTTCACATTCAATCCATATATCGGGATGTGAAGATTTGTACTGAGCAAGATGGGAAGCAATATCACAATTACCTATTTTATAAACTTGTGTATGGGTTAATTTCTGTCTAATCACAGAAATTTTCCTAACTGCTGCCCTGAAACACGAGTATTCGCAGCAAAGGTGATGTTTATTTTGTATTTGATTTGTCTGTGTAGGTCCTGATGCTCTCTCGCAAACCCCAGATACTTCTTTGGTCCTCATAATTTACTGGTACCATTGATTATATCTATGCTGGTAAGTAAAACTGATGCATACCCACTGCCTAACTGAGGATAAAAGATCTGGCACATCTCACGGTGCTGGACGGCCAGGAAATGAGCTCCAGGGCTGATGGTACCAACTGGGTTGTACTCACACTGCCACTGCAGCAAAGTGTGTCTGCCATACCGTGTCTTGGCCCAAATGGTGGTTCTAAGACATAAGAATCATTCTTCTGTGGTTTCCTTTTTCTTTTTTTTTTTAAACTCAAAATATCTGAGATAATGTCAGCAAAATGTCAGATCTTTGAAAGTGACATTTTCACAACATGAAACGGAGGACTCATCTCTTATAGCCTGGAGTGCATCTGGGAATACTGGATCCTTTGAGGATATCATTGGAAGGCAGAAAGAGACTAACTGATGCATTGTCCATGCAAGAGCAGCTGCCCAAAGAGAACTTCTCCCAAATATGCCTTCACAAGAAACTAAAGTGGAGCTGCTGGGAAAAGTGTAATGTTTAAGCAGAGGCAATGCCTGAATGTCCAGTGTGTGAGCAAACTTCCTGCTCCTCTTTTTGCTCAGAAGTGGAGATTCTCAGAGGCACTTTGCAGCAGTGAATTCCAAAGTCAATTACTGTTCACGAAGTCCCATATATCTTTGTAGCAGCTGGATACCAGTTGATTTCATTAGATATTCTTTGCCTATTGTGCAATGAGTGGAGATAAAGCAATGCAGGCATCTATAGTCCTTATTCTGCTTGTTAGTATTTAACTGTTTTTTGCACAGATGTGTCCAACAAAGAGAAATGTCTGGCTCTTAGGCATTACTCTATTAGAAATCATGGTATCTAATTTTATTAGAAAAATAAACCATGGTTTATATTTATTTAGTACCTTCCCATATATAGTGGGTTGACCCTGGCTGAATGCCAAGGATCCACCAAAGCCACTCCCCTCCACACCTGGACAGGGGAGAGTCAATATATCAAAGGGTTCATGAGCTAAGGACTGGGAGAGATCACTCATCAAATACCATCACAGGCAAAAGAGGCTCGACTTAAGAGATACGAAGTGAATTTATTGCTAACAAAACCAGAGTGGGATAATGAAAAATAAAATAATTCTTAATAGCAAATTTCCCTACCCTCGCCTCCTCAGCTTTACCTTCTCCCCCTCTGTGGTGCAAGGAGATGGGTAATGGTGATTGAGGTCAGTTCATTACACATTGTTCCTGCCTCTGCATGGGGTTCCTCCCATAGGAAATAGTTCTCCATGAACTTCTCCAATGTGAGTCCATCCCACAGGCAACAGTTCTCTGTTGACTGCTGCAACATGGATCACTCTTCCATGCATGCAGTCCTTCAGGCACAGCCTGCTTCAGCATGGGTCCCCCATGGGGTCACAGGTCCTACCAGGAAACCTGCTCCAGTCTGGGCTCCTCTCTCCACAGGTCTGCAGGTCCCTGTACTCCCCTTTGCTACCAAAACCTGGTCACATAAACCCAATACACCTTATAAAAGTCTTTCCAACTTCCTGGTTGCTTCCATTACCTGCAATTATTTCAAGAAATTAGATAACCAGATATGAGCCTAGAAAACCTTTTTGGTCATTCAGTGTTTTGTATTCATTTTGTGAACTTCCTTGAACTAAGAAAAAACCTCTCAGATTTTGCCTACCCCAAAGTAGGTGTCTAGCCCCAGGGCAAAGCATGAATTCCAGCTTTCACAGACATGAACAGATGCACTCCAGTGTTAATTGGGATGTTTGCTGCCACTGGAAACCTGGCCACTCTTGTTTGTGTGCTCCCATGCAATCTGGAATGTCTACCTTGAGAATTCCAGATGGGAAAATACAGACCCAAAGTGGTTTGGCTTTTGAACCACCTCTAACCTTAAATTTTTTGTGAAACAGTAATCTCCACTATCATTGCTATATGCACCCTTTGCAGTGCATTTTCAGTAAATCTTGTGATGTATCCTCAGAAAATGGGATGATAGTTGTTACAATACAATACAGTGTTAGACTAAGGCATGTCTGTGATGGACTGACAAAAACCCCAGTACCCTTTCAGGGACACCTTTTCCTTAGAACTTCCTAAGTACTTAAATGAGTTTATATTTTAAAATTTCTGCCTTTTTTTTTTTTTTTTTTTTTTGTAAATCCCTTACATATTGTCCCATCATTTGGTGTGGTTGTACTTAAAGCTTACCTTAAACAGAGTATTTTTTTATAGGAAACAGAGAAGAAGTACCTGCTAAGGCTCTGTGAGTGATAAGACATCACAATGAAAAATAGCAGATACTGTGTGCTCCAGAAAATAGAGTTAATCTGCAGTTCTGAATCATATTTGTTAATAAAGGCAATGTATTGATGTGTTCAGCATAATCGATGGCACCAGTGGTGCTACATAGTCAGGTGGGTGCTGCTTGGGGGAAAAGAAATATGTTTCCCCCTTGTCCTTTTTACTGATATTTGGTTTTTGTACCTTTAGTCAAGATTGAATTGTAAGTGCCTCAGGATGCAGTCCAAGATCCAAGAACTGTTCTTGTGAAGTAGATAGGATACTAGTTTCTAAAAAGTGAATAAACTCCTAATCTATTTTTGAATAATAAATCTTGATTTGCATTAATTTTTTGCTAAAATTTGCATTTGCAAAGTGGTCTTGCATTTAAATCCTTTCTAAAAATACTTTAAAGGGGGAAGAAAGTAATAAGTATTGCAAGAAAAATGAGAATAATCAAAATAAGAGTATCTTAAATTAAGGGTAAATTAATAATTACTTTAAGAATTATATCATGATTAGGAAGGGAAAGGAGTGGAAAGTGTTAAACAGAAAACTCCCAAGTATTCTGTGGTCTGGGAATTCCCAGTCTACATAGTAATCTGTCCCATGGGGATAATACAAAGCATTCAAAAACTGAAAGGTAATGATGGGAAGAATAGCATAAAAATTTAGTGCAACTGGTTGCCCCCATGGTACCTTCTCCCAGCCAGCATGGTGGGGTTTCAGAAAGAGCTGGGCAAGTCAGTCCAGTTTAAGACAAAAAGGCAGCAGCACATAGTAGAAACCCATCTCCTTTGTCTTACAAGGAGAATAATTCTTTCATTTTGGGCATCTCAAAGCAGGAAAAGTTGACAAGAGCTGGACAGGAATTTTGTGGGAATACCTTTTCAGTAAAATACCTTTTGCAGTCTGTCAACACAGAAATATTTTATGGTAGAAAAGCTGCTGGTTTCATCCATGTTCTCACTTAATTGCTCATGTAGCTTTTACAAAAGTAGCTGTATTTAATGGCTCCCAAGTGTAAAGATCAGAATCAATGCTGCGTTTTAGTGTCTCCTGAAATTACCTTTTCACATTATTTTCCTTTCAGTTTTATCTGTGCTGTGAGATGATATTCTTTGCATCATGCAGCAGCAGTGCATCAGAGCAGTGTTTATAATCTGTGAAGATCCGTAGCTGTCTAATCTCAGCTAAAGACTTTCAGCTCCCAGATAATAAAATGTTCACAGAATTTAATTGACCCATGTCTGATCCCTTATTGAACCAGTGGTGGCCCAGGGCTTGTAGCTGAGCTTAAGATACAATTATGTGTATTCAAACTATGTCACTTTACAACCCACCTAAGCATCTTATTCCAGCTGCAGCCATATGGAATGAGGATGCCAAGGCTATATAACCTACTTACTGCAATTTTGAGAGCTTGGATGGCATCGTAATTGTCCCAAAGCCCTCAAGAACCATGAGTTATTTGCATTTCTTCAGGGAGTTGTTTTCCTGCAGGACAAATAGCAGTTGGCAGTGGAGTAAGCCCCCAAGACTAATTTAATTCAAAAGCATGCATTTGGATACAAATAAATGGTTCAATATGAAACATAGCTGTGCATCTTTAGGTGCCTTGGTACTAGGAAAACCTGTGTTTTCAGAAATTCTTTTGAAGTACATGATTAAATACTAACAAGGGAAATAAAAGAGGATCACCTCATCTTTATAGTCTGGATGATATGACTGAATTTTTGTCAATAAATTTTTGTCTTATAAGATAATGTAATACTAGAAAACTACTATTCCCTATCCTGATGTGGATCAGAAATAAAAGATACAGAATGCTGTGTTTCAATGAGATTTCTTTGCTCTTTGATGAATTAAATCATTTTGAAGACATGAGGTGTGCTTTTGCTCATTTCCCAAACACTTTCTACATCTAGTACGCTCTCAGAGGTCTGGTTGTTTCTTTCTTCAAAAATGTGATATATTTTGCATTGAAAATCCAATTTCTTCCTAATAAACCTTCACAAGAACAGACAGTATTTAAGTCTAGCTGTATTTGCTTGGTCTTTTGAGGTTATCTCAGGCACATAATAAGCATTATCAGCCCATCCATTAATAAATTACTGTGAGACCAAGACAGCAGAAATGCTTTGCCCATCAGAGCATATTACAGACCTCATACTGTGGTCTGACTACAATGTCTTGTCTTTTTTGAAAGCCACATCAAAATGAAAGACAAATCAGAGCTTGAAGGTTAGAAAGAAAAATGTTTTGATACGTAAAATACTATAGAAAATAGGTAGGCATCTCAGCCATTATATCTGTCACTCTAGAAATTTCTCTTTCATTTTGAGTCTTATGTGGGTGTTGGTTTGTTTTGCTTTTTGGTTGTTGTTGGTTTTTGCTTGTATGCATGGTTTTTTGTTTTGGGTTTTTTGGGTGGGGCTTTTTTGTTGGTTGGTTTTTTTTTGGTGGGTAGCGGGGTTGTGTAGGTATTTGCAGCTTATAGATCTAACTACAATGACATCATGCTGCTTCTTTCATCTTTCTTGAGAACTGATCATTGTTGCTATAGACAAGTAATGCTGACTTTCTTGTTTCAGTTTGATTGTAACAGGCTTTGTTAAACTCATGCTGTGGCACAAGCTGAATTCCAGGTTCTGATATAATCTTCTTGCCAAGACAGCTTTCTTGAAATACATTGTTTTTCTTAAAATATAGTAGTTTTTGTTCTCAGCAATGATGTGCTAGAAAATCCTGAATCCATTGTTCTTTGCTTATCTCTGTACAAATTCATTAAAGTGTGATGGCAGTGTATTGGCACTTTCAGATTAATTTTCAAAATTTTGCCCCAAAGCACATTGCAGAATGAAGTTCAGAATTTCAACCTTATTCAAGAAGCCATATAAGAGTACTTTGCTGAGATATATTTATTTTCATGGTTAAAAGCATGTGTTAACTTATGCTTGTGTTTAATCAATACTAGTAGCTGCATTTCTGAAATAAAGAGGGTGTTGTTGGCACCATATCTTGATGTTTTTCAAATGAAAGTAAGCAAACTCTTTTCTTTAAGTGTATTTTGCCTCAGTCCTTGAATGAAAGAAATACCCTTGCATTGTTCCCTTATTTTAGGTTGTTTCCTATTCAGAAACCTTACCACCACTTCTGCAGCTGTTTCTCCAAAACCTCTAACTGACTCAGATCCACTTTCTTTTATATCTGCTATCTTTTACTATGGGATAACGAAATAAATTAATGGATAAACAAAGAAAGCAAATTTACATCTATTTTACAAAAAATATCTTCATCAGAGCAATAAAACTTTAAAAGCCTACTGCAGATGCTCTTTTGGGGTATAATTAACTAAATTCTAGAGAAAGAAGTTTGGCATTCATCTTTAATTTTCCACCTTGCATGGTGTTTCCTTTATTGAGGGAGGCATTTACATGAAGTGGCCAGCCTGGAGATTGCTGTACATAAATGTTGGTACATCCTCTTATTAAAGTTCATTAGGAAGCAGAAAGGAGGACGCTGAGAACAGGAAGTGTCATAAACTATTTTGTTGCTTCTGGACTATGTCCTGGCTTGTTTATGTCATGGCTGCAAAGCTGACTTTTTGTGAATGCTGCCTCATTTAAAAAATATAAATGTGATTACCTTGAATAGACTGCATGGAGTGCACTGTAACAAGATTTTCCCCTGTTGCATTATGAGATGCTTCTGAAATGTGTATAATATTTTCTTCCCCTGGCTGAGGACTCACTTCCCAGGCCAAATAAATGGAGTATCTGGTGAAGAAGCCATTGGAGTCAGGGTGGGCAGAACCCAGCTTCTCAGGACAGGCATCCTGAAGACTGGTGTGAATGGTAGAGAGATGTCAATGGTCCCATCATTGCTGTCTCCAGCCTAAAACTTCTGACATCTACATCACCCCCAGGATTTTTAGTGTGAAACCAAGGCAAGAGTAAGTCAGGCTATGTGGTGAGGGAGGAAATCTGGAGCAGTGTAATTCATAATGAAACTGATTTCCCTAAATGCATGGCTAATGCTTTATCAGCAGCTTCATTGATTAAAAAGATAAATAAATTCTCCCCTTCAGTTGGTTGTTAATGGGTATGAGAGCCTGATGCATTCTGTGCATATTCAGAGAAGGCACAGGACAATAAACTTGGATACAAACCCCATGGGACATTAGAGAGCCTTGCACAACAGAGGAATAAACATATGGAGGGTAAATACCAGACATTAATTTGATTAGAAAATCAATACATAGAACAGTTTCCTTGCACTTCAGCCAATTAAGACAATGATCAACTAAAGTCCCTGGACTGCTTACGCATGTTACATTAGATCTTTATCAGATGAAGGCCAGGGGAGGAAACCAGAACTCCCTTCTCCTGCCTGAATGCCTTAACTTTGAGGCTTTGGGGCTACAGTCCTTTGCTCCAGATATTTCTGGCTTGTGAAAATTCCTCTTTGGCTGCCCAGAAGAGCAGTTGCCACAACAAGAAACTCTCCCCTCTCCGCACCATCCAAATGCCCCAAAAGTCTTGTGCTCTAGTGCACCTCTTTCACATACATTCCATCAAATCCAGCAGCAGCACGGTGTGGGGTCAGGATACCAGACCCCTGGTAGGTGCATGCTCTGCCTGTCAGCACCACTGTGTGAAGGGCTCATCTGCCTTTGCTCTTTTTGCTTTGCTCAGAGCCCTGTGCATGCGGGTGCCTCTCCCTAGCTGGGACATCTGCACTCTGACAAGAGGTGTTTTGTATTGCTCTGAATGGCCTCCTTCAGCTCCACAAAAGGGTGGGAAGTTTTTCATAGTGATTTTCTTATTGAGTGTCTCTAGGACAGGGCTCACACAGAGATATTCTCTCTGGTTCAGTTTTATCTTCTTTACTGCTTGCAAAGGGATGGATCAAATCTAGATGTCCTTGCTGAGAGTCAGATTCCAAATTTGCATACTGCAATTCACAATTTGAGTACCAGAAAAGGATGGGTTGGATCTTGTCCAATGTTTTACCTTTTTTCTTTAAACTCCATACATTTTTTCCTCTCTGAAACACTGGAAGACCTAGAGCCCATACTGATTTTTTTTTTTCCAGAATTCAGGTTCATTATGTGAGTGGAAATACTGTGTGATGCCTTTCTTTCTGCATGAAGACTCTAATTCCATAGCCTGTGAGTAAGCACAGTCTAGGATTCTTTTCCTGCAAACCAAATTTTAGTAATTCAAGATTTTTATAATCTGAATGCATACTAGATTTATGGATAATGTAATGAGATATTAAATTCCAGTTCATGTTCTTCATTTCCTTAATGTGATTGGATGGGGTTTTTTCCTGATTTAAAATGTTGGTTGTGGATGTCAGGCTCCTAAAAAGCCATTTGATTGGTAACTGCAGAATGGTGGATCAAATCAATGATATGAAACTGAGTGTTCATTTCACACATTAGCTGAGAGCTGTACTCATCTGACCTCATTCACACTCAGTTTTGTGCTGCTGCCCTTTTGCTGCAGTGATGGAGTTACTCCAGACTTACGTGGCTGTGTAGGGAAGAGCACAAAGAAGATGAAAATGGCTGTGTGCAGCTCTGACTGTAGATGTGCACATGGGCACAGGGTGGATGCTGCTGCACCCCCTTGTGTCTGCTCCCTGGGAGGTGACAGACACCTGAGGCCACAGTGAAATCCTGAGATTTCAGTATATTCCTAAGAGAATATCCAAGAGCCCCCAGTATATTCCTAAGCAGGGACCTCCTCTGGGAGCCGTGGGCTGAGGGGAGTGGGAGGAGGTAGAAGAGGATCCTCATGGCTCTTTGTCTGGCGTTTTCTGAATTTAGAGGTTTTCCTTGACCTATTATACACCATCAAAGTACCACAAAAAAGCCCTTAAAATGAGACTAAAGCACAAACACTTGAGTCTTTTGGGAGAGACATAACTTATGTGAAGGATATTTTCCTTCCATTTTGTGTGGCACTAAGTCTTTGGATTGATACTGTTCATTTTAGTGATAGTAATTGTACGCCGAGAACATCAATGTGATGCAGTTGTTGTTCAAAAATTTAGACCTGGCTGAAAATAAATTGATTTGGTCTCGGTCTGAGTTTCCTCTACTTGGCCTCAGGCATGGATGGAGCTCAGTGAGCTGCTTGTTTTTTGTAGTTCAATATGATTAATTTAATTCAATGAATTCCATAAAGAATTTTGATGTTTCTCGACTGTGAGCTTTATTTTAGTCTATGCATCTCTTCCACTATTTAGTTTTTTATCACCTTGAAAGTAGCACCAGAATTAGGCATTCAATTACCCCAGCTGATGTTGCAGGGCTCATTTATGTGTCAGTGACTAGCTGGTCCTTTTCAGCTGTTTGATGTGTGCACTGAGAGCGAGGGTAACATTGTTGAATCGAATGTGTGTGCATGCTGGAGATGTTGTTAGTGTTTGGTGTCAGTGAGAAATGTGATGGTACTGGGTAATCCCCTAAGGCTGGTCCTCTGTGGGCTGAGAACTGCTTGTTCAATGTGTTAGTTGTTTGTCCACTGTGATGGAAGACATTTGGAGAACTCTAAATCCACCCTAACACACCTTTTGTGGAGGAGTTGCCATTACATTATCTCAGATAATATTTGTATAGTGCTCATAGCATCCTGTGTGCCTCCAGGAGTAAAGACAAAATCTGTGCCTTGAAGAGGTGGCAAATTAACGTTTCCACAGAGCTCAGCAGCCTTGTGTGTTGTAAATTGCAAGGACAGGCCTTAAAAGCAAAGCAATAAGGTGGTGCAGGGAAATGTAACAAATGGGGCACAGTGAAACTGCAGGGTAGCAACCATCAAGCCTGTAATTTTTCAGTTCTGCTATTTCTCTATAGATTTTTTAGATTATTTGCTGCTGCTTTGATTTGAGACATTTAGCATACATTTCATGCAAGGATAGAACAGATATTTCTGGCTTGTGAAGATTCCTCTTTGGCTGCCCAGAAGAGCAGCCAAAGTAGATTGTGGAAGGCAGGGCCGGGTAGAAGTTTCTTGCAGGCAAATTAACATAAAGAGAAGAAAAATCTCCTACCATTGCTACCTACTTCCTTGTATAAAGTATTTAAGTTTATTAAACTTATTTTTAACAGAAATTTTCAAGTAGAAGAGGATACTTACTCCTTATAAAGCTCTTCATCCATTCCAAATGTTCTCCTTTTCACATGGCTGTGAATCTTCCTACCATCTGATCTTTCTGATTCTCAAGAATATGCAACAGATAGTCACAGAAGCAGACACTGTTCTTAATGATTTTTCTCCTTTTTTGTCCTTTGACATTTTCCTTTACAGTGGAGCCCAATTGATATTTAATATTCTCTTTATTCTTCCTTAACCTTCAATCCTTGATTTTCAGATTTCTGTCTGCCACGTGTCTAGCAGCATTACACAGTGAATAAAAGTTTTCTATGCAAATACAAAGGCACTGACCCATTTAGTTTCAGAAGCTATGGTGCAGTGTACTATTACTGAATAACATGTTCTGCAAATCAACTGAACCTGCTTATTCTTTTTCCTTCAGTATCATTTGAGAATTTCCCTGATCAAGAGGAAACATACTTGCAAATAAAAGTGAGAAGAGATTCTGAACGCAAATAAAGAATGCACCTTATACAGTAATCAAATCTGTTAAATGTAAACATAGTATATAAATTATCATACTTAATAAACAGGATTAGATGTGCATTTTTTAGTACATGAATTGTATTGGCATTCAGCCATAATGAATTTAGTTCTCTCATATTATTACCCCTTTATTTATTGCAAAGTGCTGTTGGGGCTGGCATGTAGTTATAGCAGGTAAAGGGCAGAATAACTGCAGGATGCTGGGGAGACAGCTACAGACACTTTCCATCAGTGCACGTTCAGGAAACAGAAACGCCAGGTAGGCCTTGGGACATGCAGGATATAGGTCACTTGGGCACATTCCAAAGAAAAAATCAAAAACCGCATGCAGTGTCTTAATATTTTGAGGGAAGGTTCGGGAAGGGAAGGTTCGGGAAGGGAAGGGAAGGGAAGGGAAGGTTCGGGAAGGGAAGGGAAGGGAAGGGAAGGGAAAAAGGAAAATAACCTCTCAAGAAGTATGGTTGCTTCTTTTCGAAGAATAAAAATCTGATGCTTCCGTTCATTCCTTCAGCATCTTTCTCACCTACACTCTTGTGTCTTCATTTGTCTTCTTGAGATCTGCAGATTGTTGCTTTGCTTTTGAGAATGCTTCCTCATATTTAGGAGAAAAAGTTTTCCTCAACTTTACAAAACTTTGGTGATATCCCAATCCTAGAGTTATTTTTTATTTTTCCTCCCTCTTTACCCTTCCCCACAGATCTGTAAGACTTTTTTCTCAATCCTACTTTGTTGCAGTACCTTCTGTATTTTGCAATGCTAATGGTCAGATCTGTAAAAACAGCAGCACCCTGTTGGTTTCCTTGCTCATGGTCTTTGGAGGTCTCCACACAGCCTAACCAGAAGGAAGATGAAATATATATGAACCTACTAGCCAGTTCAAAAATGCTGCATAACCAGTAATGAAGGTGCCTGCCAGAGAAAAAGCATTGTCCTTCAGGCCCTGAAATACTCAAGTGTCCTTAAAGGCTATAGGTGGAGGAATACATCAGCTTCCAGCAGCAGCAGCAGAGGTGTATCCATCTCTGGACTGCAAATCACTGATCTAACATGGGAAAAAAACCCAGTTTGTCTCCTTGTACAGGTACAAATCAAGAATCAGGAGTAGCGTGAAGCTCCTCCTTGATAAGGTGGCACCTCTGTGTGGTCATAGAGTTTCCTATGATCACAAAGTCCAAACTCACATGCTCTTTTGCTGCCTTTTTAACTTCACCCCTTATTATCATCAGCCATTAAAGTGTCTTGGAGAAGTCTGTGTCCTTATTTTTTCTCATAGTATTCGAGCAAACATCTGATGATGTAAATGGATGAACAAAGCAGATGTTTTTGTTAATCTGTAGGTGTCCTCTGCGGCAAGAGGAAAAAAAAAAAACTTATTGAAACATTTTACCAGGGATGACACCAATTTTCCCAGGCTTTGAATTCTTGCTGCCACCAGTCCTTATGTTGCCATCTAGAGATGGAAGAGATTTTAGCCTTTGTAAATATAATGGGGGAATATACAGAACCAGAGACAAGGATTGAACAAATTTAGGCCAAAAATATGAGTCTCAGTATTCCCCATTACCGTCACCTTTTTGTTTTTCAGCACAATGGCCTCAGCTACTTTGTTTATATAGGCTGGCTGCCTGCTGGGTGAAATATACCCCTTTTAGTTTGTTTTCAACCTCCTGTACAGTCTCTGTTAAATTCCTCTATACTTGTATTGGAAGAGACAGTGAATATATCAACCACTATCACCTTCACATCACTGATGATGTTTCATGCCTCTGTTTTGTCCCCTCCTATAGGGTCTTGCTTCCCAGTGCTGAAGATTCCTGGTTTACTTAGTTTGTACTTGGAAGCTATTCAATGCCGTGATCATTTTTGTTGCCCTTCACAGAATTTTTTTCAGTTTTAACATTTCCTTTTGAAAATGAAGGTACCTGTGTTTTATACAACACTTAGGATGTGAGTAAACCATAAATTAATGAAATGACTTTATAACATTTTCTTTTATTGTTGTCTATTTTCTTCTAATGATCCTTAACATTTACATTGGCTTCTGACTGCTACTGAGCATCAAGAATGACATTTTCATAGAAATATTTATTGTAACCTCAAGATCTTTCTCTTGAGAGGTAATGGTCAGATAAAAGGCCATCATTTTGCATGCACAGTTCCATCTGTGCATTTCTTTCATAATTCTACACTGAATTTTCCTGTAATTTTATTCTCCAATCACTCAGTCTCATAAATTCTTTCTGTCAGTCTTCACATTCAATCCTTGCCTTTGTTGTTAATCCTGCTATGAATAATTTTATATCATCAGCACCCTTGGTCTTGCCTTTGTTCACACCTTCTTCCAGGAGGTTCATGAATATGTTGAACAGCCCATGTGCCCACTCAGACCTCAATAGGAATCCACTGGTGACCTTCCTCCACCACCCTCATGCCTCCAAATATTTACTTAAACTTTCCATTCAAACAATCAGCAATAAAAGGACTGTCTTCTTATTCCATTACGCCATTTTCTTAAATGTCTGGGTTTGGGGGTTGGGTTTTTTTGTGAGAGAATCTGTTGAATACCTTTCAGGATTCAAATGGATTCTGCTGACCAGACCATCACGTCCACACTCCCAGTGTGTTCCCTAAGGAACGTCAGCAGATTCACAAGGCAAAAACCTCTCCTTAACACGGCCATGTCACTGATTCTGAAGTAGATGGGACTTACCCAAAGTGATATCCATTGGGAACCCAGTGGCTAAGTTAGCTATAACTTAGTGATCCTCCATTCTAATGTTTTATGAATCCAGCCAACTGTGATCAGGTGTCAGTTTTGGACAAAGGAAAATCCCCCAAACCACCTGCTCTTTTCTTCTCTACTGTATAAAGCTCATTTGTATACTGGAAATTATTAATCCTTAGATCATTACTTTTGGACTATGACCTGGGCTATGACATATATCCTAAACATTCCTACTGCCCAATACAAAAAGAAGTTGGGGTTCTTTTTCTTGTAGAAACCTGTACATTCATACATCACAGCTAGTCAAGCTCAAAGCCCTCATCTAATAAAACAATTAATTGTGAAATTTGGATATTTTTAACAAAATTTCCATTATTCTACATATAGCGTCTCTATCTCGTGCTCAATACCTAACTAGCAGATGTGACAAAAAACTCCTTGAGCAGGTTTCACAACTTGTTAAAAACAATACCTAAGGAAGACACATTAGTACTAAGCAGCTGTGTTCTGAAATTAGTCTGATTTAAGTAATCAACAAGGCATTTACTGTTACAGCATGCACCTGTGTTTGCAGAGTTCTGTTCACCCATATATGCTTTATCCTTAGACATAAAACCTGCTAGTAAGGGGGAAACAGGCGTGCAGGAGCATGGACTGCAGCACATTAGGACCAGCCAGGGGCACCCTTTGAGAAGGGGGAGATCAGATATTGTAATGTGTTAGGGCTGATGGACTACAAGGACCTGTTATTCACGCACAATTCCACCAACTAATCTGCTTTAAACTCTTCCTCAAAAGCAAAGGATCATTAGAATCTGTCAGAAAATTCAGGCTTCTCAAAAAAAAACATTCAGTTTGGGAGCTCCAAAAAGCTCTGAGACACTCAGAGTGCTGTATTTCAATTGTGGTGTTCAGATTTATTTTGTTTCATATCAATATTTGAATAGCAATGAAATAAGCACATGTATCATGGATTATTGGCACAAAAATAAATGCCAAAAGTCTCTGACGCAAAATATCTGACTTCTTCCCATTAAATATTTGCAAAAAACTCCAACACTTTCCTATAAAATATTCTTATATTGGTAGAACCTTTCCTTTTCCTAGGAAGATATTTCTATTAAAAAAAACCCACAGTGAATTTATTATCTGATTACCTAAGTTACCTACTCAGTATCTGAGCACCTCAAAAGCATTTTTTTTACTAAGTGTGACAGGCACTTTTCTTTCTGGACTTGAATTATTGGCATTTTCCAATGGGGAAGGATATCTATATTGGGAATGCTCAACCTCTTATAAAGGGGAACAACAAATTTCCTGCAGGAGTCTAACTGTAGAAAACATTGGCTGAAAAGACAAAGAGGCAGGATTAATCTAATCCCAGTAAGGAATTTAGGGTCATTCTTTGGTGAAAGACAGACATTTGGGAGCCAGTTTACATCCCATACACCAAGACACTTTTCAGCCTACCCATCTCCCCTTCTTAGCAGAGCAGCCTACACATTTATTCCAGGTGCTCTGATAATAATTATTGAAGGTCTGTAACCAGAGAGGACCTATTCCAATGTGCTGGCAAGTACCAGCACATCTGTGTATGGAAGAGCTGCAACTCAGAGTAAAACTGACTATAGAGCCCAGAGCTGTCCCTCCACTCTAGTAGAATGTCCCCATATCCCTGGTGAAAAAGGGATCAATTTTCATATTGCTGCTGGACTAGAAGGCAAATAATCCATGGAAAACACTGAATCAAACCTAGACTCAAATTACAAATTAACATTTAGGACAGCAATAATTTCTGTTGCATGGAAGAGAAGCTCCTTGTGAAACTTTACTGGGAAACTAAAATCTCCAACCAACATTGTGACCTTTGGGTTCTAATAGTTTGAGGAGATTTAAATATGACATGTGGCATTTTTTTTTACTTTGAGGTTTAATACTAATCAAAATTTTGAGGTTTAATACTAATCAAGATTTTACAGGTTTTACATCCTTTTTTTTTTTTTTTAAACTTAGCTTGAAAATAAAATATTCCACATTTAGTGTTCTTTGAACTCTACAATAAGGACTGTCCAATTTCTTCATAATGGATTGCTACATGTGGTGTATGTGACTTATTTTTTAAGGCTGTAGTTTATGATTACCATACAGTTGCCCATACCTCTATGGTTTTCCTGTATATTCTTCAAGGCTGTATCACTTTATTTGGTGGTACTTCTACATCTCAATATGCAGCCAGGAAGCTCAGTGACTCAAGACCATGCAGTGTGAAAACTTAAAAAGGGTGGACAAGGAATCCCCCTGAGCTTCCCCTGTCACTAGCATGTCTCAGGAGCCATCCCAGGAAATGTTTTTTTCTGGTGACCACCTATATAGCCTCAAACATCACTTTTAGGAGACAATCCTCAAAATCTGTTGTGTGATGTCTAATTCTGCAGAGATAAGAGGGAAGTTTTTAGGAGTTTCTATGATTTTCTTTATAATAGATTTAGACCTAAATCAGAGGAAGCAACTGGAGTGTTCTCGAGCCATGAAGGGAAGAGACAGGGGCAGCTTCAGGCTTTCCAGAACTTTCTACTCTGAAGGGTGTCAGAGCTCTGGCTTTTCAAAACAGTCACAGCTCCTTAAGGCAGCTATCATTTTTTTAAACACCACATTTAAAACATATTCCACCTCCCTCCCAGTAACATATTCACAGGAAACAAAGCGAGAGGGACTGTTCCTGGAAAGGCTTAATTAATGACAGTTTACAGCTGTCACCTCATCCTTTTCTGAATGGAAAGGTTTTTTCCCTGGACAGCTGTGTGAGGTATTCCCGAGAGAGCACAGAACCGCTCTTGAGGAGACTGGAAATGACATTGGTAGAAAATTCAGCTGTAAGACAGGCACACGCTGCCTGGCTCGGTGACCAGGTGAGGACAGCTCCCCTGGGAGAACGAGGTGCTGGGGCCACTGGGCTGGGCAGGTCCCTCAGCAAGTCAGCTGAGAAAAACAGGAGCCCGTGCCTTGCTCTGCTTGCTGCCTGTCCTCTCTCAATTCCCTGCCCTCCCCAGGGAAAAGCACATAACTCGGGAAGTGCAGAGCCTTTCTCAGCTCACAGCTGTCTCTTCCCTGTCCTGGGGCAGGCCTGAGAGCACCTGGCAGAGATGCTAAATGAGGCTGACTCCACAGATGCTGCTGGGGAAGGCAGCCTGAAGCACACACCATAGAACAGCCTCCAAAACACCTTGTGAGCGAGGAACAGTGAGAGCTCAGCCATTACCCAAATAAAATACTGTTTTAAACCACTGTTCTTACATGTAGTCAACTGTGTTTAATTAGGAAAATAATCAAATAGGTGTTACTCCTAAGATTAGCTCTAGGATATTCTTATACAGGCAAAAATTTGGAAGTAAAATGTTTGCATGCATTTGTTCTGCCCTGGCTGTCTAGACCAGTCATTCACAATGTATCTGAGCTGCCAAGGAGCAGCAGGATAGAAACACCAATTGATCAACAGATGGATTTAATAACCATTGAGAGTGAGATTCTCCTAGAAAAGATATACTGGGGGCTAAGCACCTCAGCTGAACATCAGGTCTCGTCTCACATCCTCCCACTGAGGCTGGTAGAAGGATGGATTTCCAAATTGTTATGTTCCCCTGCAGATTGCCAGTGTTGAGAGAAGTAGTGACAGCAGAAGTGCTGAGCCTGTCTCACAGGTCTCAGCTGCTGCCCAGAAATCCACAGACATCAAGAGATGGACAAACTCAAGGAGAAGGGGGTAGGCTGGCAGTTTTCACTGCCCTCTGGCAAACATGGACACAGTACTATAAAGGTTGCTATCATGAAAACACACAAAGCTGAAAGTGAATATGCTCTTCAGTCTTCTGCAGAGAATTGGTGGTATATAAATACCACTATAATAGCATTATAGATGCAACTAGTTAGTATGGACTTTAATTTCAACAGACATTGTGTGACCTTCCCTTCCCTTCCCTTCCCTTCCCTTCCCTTCCCTTCCCTTCCCTTCCCTTCCCTTCCCTTCCCTTCCCTTCCCTTCCCTTCCCTTCCCTTCCCTTCCCTTCCCTTCCCTTCCCTTCCCTTCCCTTCCCTTCCCTTCCCTTCCCTTCCCTTCCCTTCCCTTCCCTTCCCTTCCCTTCCCTTCCCTTCCCGAACCTTCCCTTCCCTTCCCTTCCCTTCCCTTCCCTTCCCTTCCCTTCCCTTCCCTTCCCTTCCCTTCCCTTCCCTTCCCTTCCCTTCCCTTCCCTTCCCTTCCCTTCCCTTCCCTTCCCTTCCCTTCCCTTCCCTTCCCTTCCCTTCCCTTCCCTTCCCTTCCCTTCCCTTCCCTTCCCTTCCCTTCCCTTCCCTTCCCTTCCCTTCCCTTCCCTTCCCTTCCCTTCCCTTCCCTTCCCTTCCCTTCCCTTCCCTTCCCTTCCCTTCCCTTCCCTTCCCTTCCCTTCCCTTCCCTTCCCTTCCCTTCCCTTCCCTTCCCTTCCCTTCCCTTCCCTTCCCTTCCCTTCCCTTCCCTTCCCTTCCCTTCCCGAACCTTCCCGAACCTTCCCGAACCTTCCCTTCCCGAACCTTCCCTTCCCTTCCCGAACCTTCCCGAACCTTCCCTTCCCGAACCTTCCCTTCCCTTCCCGAACCTTCCCTTCCCGAACCTTCCCTTCCCGAACCTTCCCGAACCTTCCCGAACCTTCCCTTCCCGAACCTTCCCTTCCCTTCCCTTCCCGAACCTTCCCTTCCCTTCCCGAACCTTCCCTTCCCGAACCTTCCCTTCCCGAACCTTCCCTTCCCTTCCCTTCCCTTCCCTTCCCTTCCCTTCCCTTCCCTTCCCTTCCCTTCCCTTCCCTTCCCTTCCCTTCCCTTCCCTTCCCTTCCCTTCCCTTCCCTTCCCTTCCCTTCCCTTCCCTTCCCTTCCCTTCCCTTCCCTTCCCTTCCCTTCCCTTCCCTTCCCTTCCCTTCCCTTCCCTTCCCTTCCCTTCCCTTCCCTTCCCTTCCCTTCCCTTCCCTTCCCTTCCCTTCCCTTCCCTTCCCTTCCCTTCCCGAACCTTCCCGAACCTTCCCTTCCCTTCCCGAACCTTCCCTTCCCTTCCCTTCCCTTCCCTTCCCTTCCCGAACCTTCCCTTCCCTTCCCGAACCTTCCCGAACCTTCCCGAACCTTCCCTTCCCGAACCTTCCCTTCCCGAACCTTCCCTTCCCGAACCTTCCCTTCCCTTCCCGAACCCTCCCTTCCCGAACCTTCCCTTCCCGAACCTTCCCGAACCTTCCCTTCCCGAACCTTCCCTTCCCGAACCTTCCCGAACCTTCCCTTCCCGAACCTTCCCTAACCTTCCCTTCCCGAACCTTCCCAAACCTTCCCGAACCTTCCCTTCCCGAACCTTCCCTTCCCTTCCTGAACCTTCCCAAACCTTCCCAAACCTTCCCTTCCCGAACCTTCCCTTCCCTTCCCGAACCTTCCCTTCCCAAACCTTCTTTTTTGGGTTGAAAGGGTTTGGTACATTTCTAATAGTTTGGTAATGCTTCTTGTTTCTTGTTAATAATGGAATATTGGGTTAATATACCTTTTTCTGCTTACTGATGAACCTCATTCCTTCCAGAAAAACACCCACAGCTTAGTTTGACTGACCCTCTCCATATCTCTGAGGCTCTGAGGATCTCTCTGTATCGGAAATAGCTTCAGGAATTATCTCCATGTGCAGTCAGCAATGATATAAGGAAGAGGGATTTTAGAAGGTACTTAGGAGCCTTGCAGTCTTATAACATTAATAAGAGCTGGAACAGACATATCTAAGTTTTTCTCAATAATTGTGCTTATCACCATTTAGGAAAACAAATGAGACAGAAGTTAGTATACACTTGTAAAGTATTAGTGTTATTAGATATGATATCTTAGCGATTAAAATATAAGTTTTTCTAAACCTCAGGTTTTAACTAAAAAGAGGGCATATGTTTTTCCTTAATGTGAAATACCTTGGAGAAAAGCTTAAGTCTATATTCGCTGTCCAACAGAAGGGATGAGTTGGCTTGTTGAAAGGAAATTGCATTAAGTGTAGAAATCCAACAAAAACATCAATTGCAGTGTTAGCCCTTATGTACTCAGCTTGAGGTTGTTCACCAATCATGTGGGAACAATTATCTTTATGGATTATTGATTATATTAAACCCTCAGGCAACTGTGGGCCTCATAAAACACTTTGTGGTTGCAAGAAGGGTAAATTTTGTTGGCTCTTTCAAGAGCCTTCCTGAATAATTTGAGAATGTATTAATCAATCTCTAGGGGCAGTTACCACTAGTAATCAGGCTAGATGGATAATTTGATTAATTACAGATTCTTCAGAACATAAATAGGTAGAGTAATCAGATTAGGGAAACTAAAAATACAAGATGCTGAGACAAAGATCTAATTAATTTATATATAAGGCAAGTAAATTGTAAATATGTTAGGACTGGTTGTTGGGAACAGCCAGGGATTGCCAGAGGGAAGGAAATGATGGCATGTTTTTCTCCTCATGACTGCCTTAGCGGAGCATACCAACTGCAGAGTTTCTTCAGTTGTTTTTGAACAAGAGAAGTCTTATTATTTCCAGCGATGAACTGATGCAGAATAACAGGATTTGAAGCAAACCCCACAGAGGTCAAGAAAAACCCTTCTGTTTTGAATGTTACTGTACTAAGAATCTTTAATTGTGAGAAGTTTGGCTCTTGTTTTACAGGTAATTCTTGTGTTTCTAGTTTGCTGCTCTTAGGTCTTTAGGTGTTTTCTCACACTGTTTAAGGGAAATATACTTTGAATGCTGATATACAGCTATTCTTTTTGTAGCGTGTCCATTGTGCATATTTAGCGTTGGGTTTCTTCCTACCTACCATATACACTTTTTAATTTTGTGTGTGTGTGTGTGTGTGTGTGTGTGTGTTCATTTGGGGGTTTTTTTGCTTGTTTCATTTTTGTTTCGCTCTCACAGCAATTTATGCTACTCCAGTCTAGTTCAGAGGAGACAGGATTTTAAACCTTCCAGCAAGTATTTCCAGGAGAGCTCTATGGGACAAGACTGCCTAGGAACCCAAGGAAAAAATATGTCATCTCACAGCCTTGGCAGTTTACTCTTAATGGAAAATTCCCTCCCATTTTTGAAATTGATGATTTCCACTCAAAGGAGTGTGAAGATGTGTGACACTGTTCAGAAATGGGCCTGGTTTGATTTCACTGGTGATACAGATCTCACTGCAAGTCACCAAATGAATTAGAAGTAATGAAGGTTGTCCTGTGGATTAAGCTCTACCCTTCAAGAAACCCTGTCTAACTGCAGGTTGGAACACATGTATCTCTCAATTTCTGCTAGTCATGATAAAAATCTCTATCTTACCCTGCAAAGACAAATAGTATCAGTCATATTTCAACTCAATGGCTTGTACACCTCTGAAGAGAAGAAATACTACAAAAATTTGTGTTTTGAGCTACAGAGCCAACAAGCCAAGGTAAGCTATAGGAATCCAGATCTCCTTCTCTGTGACAACTCCTGCAAGTGATATATATATACACCATAAAAACCAAAAGTACATGGAAAAAAACTGCATGCCATATTACAGTTGTGTTACCAAGTAGAGGCCTAACATCTAGGAGAATAAAACTGGAGTATAATGAATAACAATAAAGCTGAATTTAGCTCTAGAGCCTTAGTTTTTTTCAAACACAACTAATTTTGGCTGAACATGTTTTTGTTAGAGAAGAGCATACCTTGTGTATTAGATTTCATTTTTCCTATCTCAGAAATTAATATCTGAAACACATATCTGTGGTTCCTTCTTAACTACCATTACAGAAGATGTAAGCTGAATCCTTAATGTTGTATAAAATTGTATGATTAAAAAAAGGTGTTTTATGTGCAAGGGTTTTATGAGCTGAATACTCCTGATATGTTAGATCTTGAACTTCACACAGTGTGCATGAGACCTTATCCATGAGACAAATGTGTCCAGTGTATTTATGTTCCTGTACTTTCCAAGCATTGGAAATTAGATTTACTTTGTATTTTTAAGAAAGAAACAGAAAGAATGGCAAGTTCTTACATGGTGTAGCTCTTTGCATTTGCTAAATATTTATAGGATCATAGAACCATCATTTGGAAAAAGCCCTCTAAGATCATTGAGTCCAGCTGTTAACTCAGCACTGCCCAGTCCTCCAATGAAGCCTGTCCCTCAGCGACACACCTGCATGTCTTTTAAATCTCTCCAGGGGTGAGAATTCTACCACTTCCCTGGACAGCCTCCTCCAATGTATGGCCATCATTTTGGTGAACAAATTTTTGCTAATATGCAATCTAAACCTTGCTTGGTGCAACTTAAGGCTGCTTCCTCTTGTCTTTTCTCTTGTTGCCTCGGAGAGGAAGACTAAACCCCACCTCACTACCACCTCCTTTCAGTTAGCTATAGGGAAAAACTAGGTTTATCCTGAGTATCATTTTTTCTCATGTTCTCTGGAAAACATCCTTAAATCTGTGTGAGAGGGATACCTGGGCCTTTTTATCTGTCTGTTTTCCATGTGTTATAGCGGTGAAATCCCTAAGAGGTATTAAATTCCTTGAGGTATGCTAAAGTGACAGGAGGCAGTTTTTTCTTATGTTGCTATCACTTGTATCTTGATAGAAAGAAGGAGGAAGAGGGCAATAAATAATAATGGATTAAGTGCCTTTGATCATGCTTTAATGAAAGTCTCAATACAATAGGGAAGGTGCTGCTCTGGAGCCTCTTGGCTGGCAGAGACAGTGCTGCAAAGGGGCAGGGATTGCAGATCCAGCTGTATCCCATGGCTGAGCCTGAGCCAAAAGTGCCTTCCAGGGCCATGGACTGGCATGGGTGTCAATGTCAGTCATGTGCAAGTGGATGCCACTTGAGGGGCAGATGCTGAACATCTACAGAGAGAATTTTAGAGGACTGCCAATCTGCAGATCAAGTGGCAGCATGGAAATTGTATGACTGGCCTGCATCACAATGAGCTGAAGATCATCCCAAGGTCAGGGCAGCTGGTGAAAGGTTTGTGTAGCTCAGCATCTTGTGTCCAGAAGTAGCGAATATTGTCTGTCCAGAGGGGAGTGTAAAAGCAGGGCATGTGTGCAGGGTGCCTCTTCAGAGGTGTGTCACCCTGGGGCTGTCACATGGGGCTGTCACCCTGGGGCTTGCTTAAACCAGGGGTGGAAATTCATCTACAGTGCAAGTTGTAAAGCAAAGAAGAAAAGTGTTACTGTGTGGGGGAGGAAAAGAAAGAAAATTGTGCCTGTATTGAACAAACCACAACTCTGCAGGCAGCCTGAGGTGCTCTTTGGCTGGAGAGATTTTTAGAAGCGGGTTTTTCATGCACCTTCTGTATGCAATTTCCTAAATTAATTGATACTTTTCTCCATAAGGCTTGTACTGCCTTTGTTTGCCATCGGAGAAGCTGTGCACCTGTCAGACCTTCTGCTTGTTATCTAGTATGTGTTCCCAGACTCCTCTCTTTTGCAGATCTAGATTTAAACTCATGAGAAGATGAAGCATCCTGCCTTATCTGTTTCTTTTTCTCCCTGTACAAGTCAGGCTGTGAGCATGTGTGGGGGCAGTGCATCTCAGTTGCATCTCTCCTGCTGCAGCCCTGATAAATTCAGCAGCGTGTGGCAGTGAAGTGCTTGGCAGAGCTCTAAGATAAGTAAGATAAATGCTGTGCACTTTCCCCATGAAGATCTTCATACAAATGTGAAGTCGCTCAGGCTGTGATTCGGGCCTCCTCCTCAGAGATCTGCTGTGTTTCCCCACCTGCTGTGTAAGGGCAAGACTTATTTGTGACACTTGAGAGTTTGGGGAAGGGAGAGCAGATCATGTAAGGCCTATTGTAAAAGCTATTAGAGAATTACTTAAAGACATTATAGTTACAAGTGGTGGGAAACCTGGCTTGATCTATCTCTTGTGATGATACAAGCTCTTCAGAGTAGTCTTGAGGCAGCTTCAAGAAGCATAAGTCTAATTTTGACTTAAACTCTCTGCAGAAAGGCCTATAAGTGTTGCACCTGCCCTGCTGTATCAAGACAAAGAAAACAGAGAAATCAGCAGCTGGCATACAGATCCTTCGTCACCAAGCATTGCTGTTTATACCTGGCACATTCCAGGTTTTTCAAATTGTTGAAGGAGGGAACAAAGCATAGAAAGATCCTTTTGTTTTGTTTTTTCCTAAGTGATATTTGAGGGTGAACTTGCCCTGGTTGTGGGATGTCCACCCAGACATCAGCCCAGGGAAATAGACTGCTACCAGGGCTTTGATTGATAGGAACCTTAAGCCAACAGTCAGTGTCTTCAATTTTGACAGTGTAACTCAGTATTGAGTTGTGCATGCCTGCAAGCCTGGGCTGGTATCAGCTGCACCAGCAAAAGCAAAGCTGGTATTTATAGATAGGACAAGCCTGTGGTTGCCCCAGTTTACACAGCATGGCAGGAAAAATGATTGTCATGTCTGCCTGGTGCTTCCTGTTCTATGCTATGTATTTATGCTGTGCTACCCTCTCTGTGTATGCTGTGCTATCTGTGCTGGGCTATGACATGATGTCTGTGCTTCAGACATTCCTCCCACCCCAAGGTACTGTGAATGAGACTCTGTGATTTCCTGAATTGCAGTCACAGGGCAGCAGAGAGAAGACAGAGATCTGATCTCTTCAATCCATTGTACTGTAGCAGGCAGACAATTTAATTCTCTAAGTCTGAGAGTATTTTCACGGACACTAAGTTTTACATGAGGAGGTGAAGAAAAGTAATTAAACTGAAGCAGAGCACTGAGGGTGGGCAGAAGATACATTTTGTGTTTGTTATATCTGTTCAGGCACTGTTTTAAACAAATCATGCCCTCTTTGCCAGGTAGATTTTTGGTAAACACTTAATCTGCTGGTCTGTGTAAATGAAATTTTAACATTTCATTTTGTAACTCACATTGCAATATAACAGTGCTTCAGCGAAAAGTTGCCAACTTCTTATTGCAGTGGTTTGAGCTCCAATTCATTTGAATGAAAAAAAACATTTCAAAATTATAAATGATTGAAGTCCTTCAACCACAAAATCAATAGATACTCATGATTCTCCTCTTTTACTACTCACTAAAATGAGTAAAGGTAAAATACAAGGCAGCACATTGGTAAACCTATTACATAAAGACCATAAACCTGTCATTTTTCTGGTACTATAGAAAGTAACCCCGAATATGAACAAGCACCTGCTTTTTTCCAGCTTTAATTTTGTTGGCACGTTATTATGCCATCCTGTGCACTAGCTCTTGACGCCTTCCAGAAACAATGGAATAGTGCAATGGGGTTTCCTTTTCTTACACTTACTGAGAGAAATACAACCTCAAGTCACTCCCTCAGTTGTACAGGCATTTCCCAGGCTCATTTTCCAAAACAGAAGTTGTCAGAAGCCCACAAAGCTTGCTGAGTCATTTATTGTATTTGAACTGTGGCTCAGTTGGGAGCCCCTCGCTGAGACCAAGACTCCATCAATCCAGGAAAGGTATAGCCATGGTGTAGAAGACAATTTTTACTTAATGGTTGGGCTGAGTGGGCAGAAAAGACAGCACTACAGGAGCATGCCAAACCTCCACTGTCAGCTAGCCCTGGGGGGAGTCACTGGCAGGCACCTTCAGACTGATGGTCAGCTCCTCCACCAACCAGCTCTCAGCATCCTCTCACTGTGAAAGCATAGGAGACTGCATCCCTCTTCCTTGTGCTGAGCCCACTGAGCTGTCACAAAGAAGGACAAGGGGTACAGGGTAGAGGTGGCATCCTGAGCTTTACTACTTCACCTGCTGTATTTTGAGCAGGTGAGATTCATACACAACTCAAAGTTTGTCAGCAGTTTTAGTAAAAAATACCCCCAAATGAGAGTGGGTGTCATATAGCACAGCCCTGCACACCAGGAGATGGCTTGAATCTTAGTGCCATTGGGTAAGACAAATTTCTGCTGTCAGAATGGGATAAAGCTTCCTCTGCTCTGCAGCAAGGACAGTTTCACATCCCCAGGTTGGAAGAGCCCTTCTGAGAAACCTTTGCCCAACACAGCCAGAGGCGTTGCCTGTGGTCCTGGCACATTGCAATGAGGACAAAATGGACCACCAAATGGTGTTATTTGGCACATGCAATGAGCAATGACAAAGGCCAGGAATTTTGAGGAGCAATGGACATGTCCCTGGACATGGTAACTGAGCTCAAAGAGTGGAGAAGGACATTGTCCCATTTGCCTCCTTCATACCTGTCCTCTCAGTGGGAGAAGGAATTAGGCTTTCTCAGCTGCAGCCCCACAAGCAATTCACCATGTCTTCCAGGACAAACCAATAGGCCATGCGCCCAACAGGGCTGTTGGGTGGATCAGGAATGGTTTGTGGCATTTATAACAAGGACAAATAGGGAAAGTACCATCTTTCATTATGTGTTAAGGATGTGCCTGAGCAATTATATTGAGGAAACCGTATTATAGCTGAGTTAACTTGTAAAGGCTTCTTCACTGTAGATGATCACATCAGTTTTTCCCCACCATGTTTGCCCTCTGAGGATCTGTTCCAACAGCTGTAATGCAATTTGCCATATGAGGGCTGTGAAATAGAAGCCTTTAGTTTAATTTTTGATCTAATTTTTTTATTTGAGATGCGCAAGTTTCTAACTTTCATGGCTGGATTTGACCTAAATCTGTGAAGATGAGAGATAGCCCTTGGAGTTTTCATTTCAAACTATGTATTTCACTGGCTGTGGTGTAACACACTTTATTCTATAAAATGAAAAAGACAATAAACAAAATATTTTTACTAGTAAAGTCTGACCTTGGTAGGAATTCACAATTGTTGATTGTATTTGCACATCTGTATGTTTAAATATAGTCATTAAGCAAAAAAAAAAAAAATCTCAAAAAGAAACCATACACTAAAACACCATGGTCAGACATATACAAAATAATAAATCTTTAAAAATTTCCACTAGTAACAGGGAAATTCTCCATGATTGGTGGGCTTTGCCTGTGTCCAACCTGATAAAAAGTTGACGGTCATGCAGTTGTGCTTTACTGCATATCATCTAATAAGCATTTCTCCTTTCATTTGCAGGAAGGCTTCATATTTGATTGATTGCATTGCTTTTTGCTTGCAGTTTGCCTGTACAGACTGATGACTACCATATTATACATGTAGAACTTGAGCAAATAAACTGATTTTGCTATCATTCAATTTATGGGGCACCTTCAAGGGATATTTACATTCTTCATATAATATTTACATTCTATACATTTGCCTATGACAAATGGTTCTCCTTCAGGTAGTTTACCTTGTTGTGTGGCTTGGCAAAGGTGATTTCACTAAACAAGGAGTAATTTTCTTTGCCCCAGGTTGGTTCATTTGCCAATCAAAAGTATGCCTCACAATGAAGGACAGGTGCTGTCTCATTGAGCATGCCCAATAATTTACCAGTTAGAGGTGGAGAACTATACTAGAATTGGTAATTGGTAAAACATAATGGCTTCTTTTTATTCTTTTCTACTCAGTTTCAGATAATTTTCTTAGTGTGTTTGTGCTACTGCAAGGAAATACCCTGACCTGCTGTGTGATCTTGTTCATTAGGATGGAGCAGCACAGGAGAATACAGATGTTTCCATGGGTAGGAGGTAAGTCAGGAAAGGACATATTTCTGAACACCCCCTGGAAATTGCCTGCTCTATCCATCACCTAAGAACCTCTAGGAATCTAAAGATTCATATTTAAATTTCCCAAAGACGAATGAAAGGTGAAATTACTCAACTAGGGTTGAAATCCAAACTCGAGCAAATAAATCAGATGGCTGCAAGTCAGGTAATGCAACAGTTTCAAGTCAAGTAGTGGCTTTAAACTGAGGAAGGGTTGGTTTAGATTAGATATAAGGAAAAAAAATCTGTGTTGTGAGGGTGATGAAGCAGTGGAACAGGTGGCCCAGAAAAGCTGTGTATGCCCCATCTCTGGAAGTGTTTAAGGCTAGGTTGAGTGTGACTTTAAAAAACCTGCTCTAGGGAAAGAGATCCTGCCCATGGCAGGGGGTTGGAACTAATCGATCTTTAAGATCCCCCCAGTCCAAACCATTCTATGATTGTGAAATTTTGGGATGTCCCTGGTTTTGCTGGTGCCTGTTGGCCATGCTCTGAGGGTGCAGACTGGAGCTAATAGCTGAGGTTAGGCAGAGGGTACCAAGCCAATCTGGGCACTGAGTTTGCAGATAGGTCACCAGGAAATCTGATTCCCTCTCACTAACAGCTGACTCCAGCCCAAATGATCTGCATGGAGGACTCTTCTGGGCATGAAAAGAAGCAACTTGGCTACACACATTGCTGGGGGAACCATGGTAAATTTTAATAGGTAGGACTAAGTGTATAACCTGTGACTTGGGAATTTGTGGGTTTTTCTGTGGCTCACTTCTTGTTTTCTGTTTTTCTTCTAATTCATTTTTGCTTTTTTGTTTGTTTCGGTTGTTTCATTTTGAGGGGTCTTGTTGTTTTTTTTACTTTCATTTTTGTTTGGGTTTTTTTAAGGTGAGAAACTCACCCAGAGAATAAAAAGCAGCTACTGAGAGGGGAATTTTACTGTATTGATGAGCATTCATCATCAATACTTTTTTTTTTTATTTGTAGATAGTGCACCATCTTCAAGGTAGGAGAAAAGAGGCAGAGGTCCTTAGCAAGCCATAATGCTACCTTGAAGATCCCCAGCTACTGCAGGGTCAGACCCCTGAGCTTGACTGACTGTTCCTTTCTCTGAAAAAATGCCTGTATTTTCTCACCTAGTTTGTTTTGAGAGTCAAGATGGTGAAGAAGGAATTATAGACTCCTTTCCCTGTTTTTGTGACAACCCCAGTGGCAGCAAAAGGCTGCATTCTTCCTTGGCAAACCTTACTCAGAATCCTCTCAAATATTCCTATATCAAGGGTTTCACCAGTTGATGTTTCAGAGTAAATAAAGCTTTTCTTTTATTTTAAAGGAAACGTTTGAAATAAATTTCCTTTTGAATGGAGATCAGTATAAATAAGAACCAGAAGCTGTACAATGTGCCTAGTGTATCCCAATTAGCACTGGATTATTAGTCTGCCAGGATTCCAGCCTAAAAGTCGCTGGCTGCTTTGTAACACAGCTGGGCAACTCACTAATTGTTTTTATTAATAAAGAAAGCTTCCCTTGCTCAGCTGTTTCTTAATGAAATTGTGGGTTCTTCCTTGGTTAGCAAATCAAATCAGACTGCATTTGCACACGTTTGTGTGACCAACAGATTGCAATTTGAATAAGAACGACATCTAAGTTTCAAATACAGCTCATGGATAATTAATGACCATACATTGGTAATAATTAAATTTACTGACATGTGAAATATTATATCTGACTGAGAGAGATTTGTTAGGTTAGGAATACTGGATCCAATACAGAAAGAGAAATATTAGGAAATAAACTTTGGCATCAACTTAGAATGTATTTATCTTGAAAATATTACATAATTTTATAGTTCAAATAAGTATTTGAACAGCTCTTTATGGAATTATGTGATGTAGTTTGTAATAAGTGTATGACACCAAAGTGCTACTGAGACTTATTTCTTGCCCCAGTCACTTGAAGCAGGTGATAGTTTTGTGAGATTAATACTCCTGTCACATAACACTTTCTTCTGCCTGGTGTTATATCTTCTGCTTTATTGTGCCTGTGAATCAAATGCAAATAAAATTATGGTGCCAACTAAATTTGACAAGAATAAAATAGCATCCTTAGTCAATTTTGTGAGGCCTCTGAAAGGCCAACAGGGATTTTTTTTCCCAATTTTACTCCTGTTTTATTCCATCCTATTTAGTGATGGAATAAACATACATTCCCTCACAAGGTCCTGGAGAGGATAGGGCTGGTGCAGACAGCAATCTTCTGATCTGCTTTTTTGGCTGCTATTTCAGTTCTGTTCTGATGCAAGCATACTGCAGCAAACCTGCAGCATCTGAATAAAGAGTGTGTGTCCATTTGTGGCTTCTAAAATTTTCTTGTGGTAACAGAGGGGGCTGTGAACTGTGAACTAGCCTGAGAGCTTTGGTCCCAAAGAGCATGCTTTGAAATCCAGGCTAATTGGGACACTGGGCCAGTCATGAGAGTGCTGAAAATAGGAACAAACTTTCTAAATGTAAGTAAGAGAATGAGACATAGTATGTAGGAACATTTCCTCTGTGATTATAGTGCTAGTCCTGGAGCAGGAAGAATTGTGAAAAGTTTTATCCATCACCGGTGCCATGACCTACTGCCCCACTTATGTGTGCCTGTAGGATGTGCTCCACAAGCTGGCACAGATTATAGCATGGACCACCTTGCTACACTGCTCTGTCAACCCTGAGTCTTCACAAAGCCCTGCCACTGACCCTCTTTCCCTTTCACATTTTCTGTCAACATTGTTAGTATAGTATCTTCTCTGGGCTGCTGGAGCAGCAGCTCTCTATTCATAAAGGAGAACAAATAGTGAAAAGCTATTGAGAACTCAGGGAGAAGAGTGAATTCTTGGAGGTTGCTACAAGGACAAAATGTGGGGTTCTTCATTTTCCAACAAGAAGTTATCTCATTATTTTAGTCCAGGATGACTCTAACAGGAGTAATTGTTAGGAATTTTTTTCTAGGCATATATTCGTTGAGAAGTGCAGTTATCTTGTGACAACTTATGTGAGATTTTAAGCAAGAAAGAAGATGATGAGTAGGAAAAATTCCCAGGAGGGAGTATTGTTTCCTTCCCTCTTCCATATTTCTTATCCACAACGATGAGAACATTCTATGAGGTGAGAGGAGACCAAGGTTCAATGCAGCCCTTGCATCCTCTTTGGTAACATAATGTTGGACTTCAATTAAAAAGGCTGGGAGGCTCAAATGGACAGAGAAGTTTTAGCAGGAAGAAGTGATAAACCAGGAGTTTCTTGCAGAGTGGGGACCTGAGGAAAGTAAGATGCTGATAGTGCTGTTTTCTTTCTGCTGAGAGGGTAATCTAGTTGTGACTATTTGGTGCACGTCTGCCTGCATCCACATCAAACAACTCTTCCCCAACTGTTCCCTTGAGTTAAAGACCATTTAGTTGTTTGTAAGTCTGCCCCATAACCTCTCTGTTTATTTATTTTTAACCTCCATTCTGGAACAAAACGTCAAATCTTGGCAAAGAATAGCTGTTAGCAGCCAGTAACTTATTCTTCATGATAACTTGGGAAATAAAGTCACTAAATCAGCCAAGAAACTGCTTTTCTCTGGGTTGAACTCTAATTAATGAGGTAGGAGAGAAATAAAATGGCCACTTATGTCCAGATGGAGGTCTTGAGAAATAGTGTATCCTGGGAAGTTCTGGAAGATGTGAAGGGGCAAGATAATCAGGAGTTCTCTGTACCGATTTCAGTTCTTTCAGCCACAGGTTTGTCTGCCTCTTGCAATCTAGCCATGGTTTACATGGGTTTGAACCTTGTAGAGACATCAGCAGATAGGTTGCCTTTACCCTCACGTGTTTCTGCAGGTGTCAGTTCTAACAGAGTGGGCTTTTAAAAAAAAAAAAGTTGATGGTGGTTGCTGGAGCGAAAGAGAGAGAAAGGCATTCAGCACTGGTCCCAGAGTAGCCAGGAGGGTCATCCTTTTGGAGAGGTGCTGTTCTTTTGGAGACACCCAGACATCATCCAAACCCAGGCAGGGCAACCACTCTGACCCATTCCTCGTGTGCCCAGGGGACTCAAGATCAGGTGGCGTTTCTAAAGCAGAGTTCAGTGTGGATGGTAGGTGCAGTACTAAGTGAGGCTATGCAAAAATATTATGCAAGGTTTTAACATTTACAAAATTTAGCATATTTCTCCAGCAGAATCTCTCCCCTCAATTGATGCATGAAGTGAGGAGTTTTGGATGGACCATTCTTTCCAAATGTACAATAAATAAAATGTCAGCAGCTACTAGAAAAGATTGAAAAAAAATCTCTTAAAATAGTTACCTAACCTGCACCTTTTCCTTTCAGCTGCTATAATTTCTCTGCCACTCAGCAGCCCAGAGAGCAATGCTCAGCATGTTTTACAAGCACTCCATGTAACTTGCGGACAAGAATAAAAAGGTCATCTTTCTAATGCTGTGTAATCCTGTACACTAATAAGTACTAAAGGTATTTATCTTTTGAACCCATAGTACTGGAAGAAACAAGAGTGGGAGTCATGAGCATTTAAAAAGGGTTCTGTTAGGCATATCTGTGATCAAAGCCAGGAACAGTCCTTTGCTGAGAGACACACTATGCATTTTCAAGTTGTGGGACTTGTGTAGTCTTGCTCACATCATAGCACATATCCTCAGCTGTGTCCAGTGCAGCCCTGCAATGGGCGTGCCTTAACTTCTACATGTCTGCTGTGTCTATTATCTGAGCAAGTGATGCTAAAGCAGCTAAGTCATGTTTACCCAAATTGAAAAGATAATTGGCCAGATCCATCCCTCATGTGGCTGTTCCAGTTGGTGCAGTTCTGTCAAGGACAAATTTGTCTTTAGAGGAGGAAAATTTGCCCTTACATGCCTGTTAAACCAAGGCAGGTGCCAAAAATAAATTAGGAAAAATAAGACAGATTTCCAATAAAAAGCAAGTTTGTGCTTCCCTGAAAAGATCCAGAAAAATGGTACTGGAGGATGAGTTCCTGTGGCAGGAACTGGCTCTTGTGCCCAGTCCTTGCCCAAGTGGTTGTGCTGCAGAGACTTCTCTGAGCAGGCACCCAAAAGGTTTGGCCTGGATCTCCTCCCTGACACCTCTCCATTGTGGGGTGGGCACAGGAGGGTGCAGAGAGGAAGCTGGTGGAGACCTCCTTGTCTCTTCCCCATCTGTACTTCTAAGTAAAGCAGGAGCACACATCTGGGCTGATAGACCCAAGAGGCTTCTGCCAACCCTGCCACTTAGAGCGGATGTGAGAGAGAGACAGCTTGTTAGTGAGGTCGAAACAGAGCCCATTTATTTATCAGCATAAACATCCCCGGGGGGCTGGATTAAATGTTTGCATGCTGGGGAAAACAGATTGTGCCAGCAGAAAGGATGAGTCAGTCCTAAAGAGAGATGCGTCTTGCATTCTGCTTCTGTGCCTGCCAAACTGCCTTGCAACCTATTACTGGGAGATCTCGAGCCTGGAGTGTGATTTTCTAGTACTAGTGGATATTTTTAGTCAGGTTCTCTCTGACACCCTTTCTTAAATGCTAGCCATTAATGCAGTGCACATTCTGTTTGTGTCATTTTGTCCTTAGAGACTTCTCGATGGATGGATTGTTCCGTGATGCAGGTAACCCTAATGAATAAATAAATGTCAACTCAATATTTCACAAAGTAAAATACTATAGCTGTTCTTAGTAACACGCTAAGTAATTTCACCTTTACAGGAATTCTGATCTCAATTTCAGTGTTTTCCAATCTAACCAATACAAATCTGAATGAACAATTCATTATGAATAATTTATGCAGCAGATTTGACCCACTTTTCCATTTGCAAATTACTATAATTCCTCTGTAATGGTTATATTTTCCCCTCTAGTTTTTCCCTACAAACCTAGATTGAGGCCAAGCAAGGCCATCTAAAATAAATGGTAATTTAACGCTACCTACTGCTTGCTTCCAAGCTATGGATGCAACACTTCTATGAGAAAATATGATATGGAAAATACATTTTGATTATTTAAATTTTGTATTCCTCTTTGATGAAAAAGCATAGAGGTACTTGGTTGTTTACTGAGAGTTTTATGCAACTATCATTTGCACATGTATTGAATTTTTATCTTCTGATTAGTCATCTCTGCATTACTATTGTTGCTAATTAGTTCATAAAGTTAATTTTGTAAAGAAGCTCTAAAAAATATCAGTAACGTGCATAGAAAGTTCAGTTGAATCTGCAGTATAACATATTTGCCTCCTCTTCCCAAGGCTTTGTCTTTAAGCCTTAAGCTCTAGAAAAATTCTGGTTACATTCATTCATGCAATAAATGGCAAGCATGTTTATCTGTGGCTCTTTGTAAGGCTTTACATTCTTCTCCTTCCTCACACAATTTAAACAGTGAAATTATATTTGTGCAGTGTTTCTCATGAACTGTGTAGTGATAATTTTCCCTCTTTCTTTTTTTGGTTAATTGTTGTCCCACCTGAGTGCTGTCCTGAGTAGATGAGGAGCTCTTGAGCGTTCTACTCTGTGTGCAGTTCAGGAAAGGAGTTTCTAACTGTGCATGGGGAAATGAAACCATGTGCACCTTCAATAATCCCAGTGGTTCTGATACAGAGAGTTGTTTTATCTGTCAAACAGCTCTTTGGAGATCTTTTGGCTCTTCAATTTGTTCTTCCGTTTGCTTTTTAGAATACAGTGTGGCAGCCTGTATTTCAGCCTCAATAAAGTGCAGAATTAGGCACTCATCCTTTAAAAGGATTCTTATCTCTTTATAAAGATGGATAGCTTGGTCATGGAAAGCAGAATATAGCTCCTGAAAGAAATGAGAACCATGTACAAATGAGGCAGTAAAAATAAATGACACAGTACATTCACTAGCCAAGCAAGATGATACAGTGTGCATAAAGGCTAAGATGCTGACTTCACAGGACCTTGTGAGCAGAGCTTCTGTAGGCAGAAGCAATTTACAATTATTGGTACATTAATGACAGTATGTGATAAGTGAATTACTGGGACATTGGTAAATGCTATTCTCATTAAAAGTCAATCTATTGTTGGCACTAAACCCATAGTTTTCAGATATGCCTGCATATTGAGCCATGAAAAAAAAGTCAGTCAGAGCTATCATCTGGCAAGAAGAGTCTCAGCTGAGGAATGAAACCTTATTTTAGTAGGTGTTGTAGAGTAAATCTTTTTTAAGCCACTGGAAAATCATACATATGTAAGATACTGGAAGACACCTTTCTATTAATTTCCTGCAGAAAGGCAGAGGAAGTAGGTTAATGGTCTTTGAGTTACAGGTTCAAGCTGTTGAAGTGCAGCTGATTTTGAAAAATTAAATGCCCTGACAAGAGGGCTTGGGGCATTCTTTATTTCAGGTGTTGGAAAGATTTTACTAGAATCTCTCCAAGATCTGACTTGTTCCATCATGGTGTGGATTTGCCTTTTAGGGGTTATCCCCATGGTTTTGATTACTTGTATATCTGAGGATAATATAGGCTTCAAATTGGCTTAGGTGACATGGTGATGGTTGCTGGAGGAAATGCTAAATACAGAACCTATGGAAGGTGTGTCTTCTAGAAAATATTGAGTTAGCAAAAATGTGGGGGAAATGGGGAGGGGGGAGGGAGGAATAACTGTGATTAGGAATAGATAACAGTCACTCCTCACATAAAGCTGAAGAACTAGGCATGTTTTAGACAATTGTAAGTGTGGAATGTTACTGCACTTCTTCTCAATGGGTCTTGTCAAGGAAGTATGATCGGCAAGTAGACTGCTTAGTTTTGAGATTGTAGTTGGACAAGGATTCTGACCCTTGGAAAGTATTGTCTGATCAATGATGGATCAAAGTATATTCTCTTTGACTTCTTGCTTATGCAAGCACCTGCCAGCAAAGATTTGTCTCAGCAAATTGACTGGAGCGCTAAGACTCTCTGAAATATGAAGGGTCCCTGGGAGATGTGATAGATGTGATAGATGTGATCCCTTTTCTGGGATAGGGACACTATCCCAGAAAAGGGATTTCTGACTGGGGAAAAGACCAGCAGGAGATTCAGAATAACAAGAAAGAAGACATTGCTGAGTCAGCTGAAAAGTTCTATTTACTTTAATCTATTTTCTTCTTAGTCATCAAGGTCCATAGATAAACATAATTAGCATATTTCAGCCTCAGCCTTGTGTACTCTGACTTTTAAATAGCTATGGATTGTGATAATAATCCTGCTTCCTTGCTGATCATTTCATATTTGCATGTTTTCATAATAGGTAGCTCTTGGGACACACAATGTTTTAGGGGGAAGACCCTTTCTGATTCCCAAATTGTTCTGAAGTAAGATCAGACCTGACTGGAGGGAAGTTGCTAAAGCAGCAGTGTGGTGCAATAAGGCCCTGTTGCCTCAGAAGCCTACTGAGAACACAAATGTTTCTGTGAAACTCATAGGCCCAGGCAAAAGGAGAGCAGATTTTGTATGACTGTAATCCTGAAGTAATGTGTAAATGCACTGAATTCCTTAGGGATGGGTGCTGTGCCTGTGCTGCTGTAAAAAGAGGCTCTGGTACTGCTTGAGTCTCAGGGTCTCATAATGAAGCTGATTCCTCCTTCACTGCATTTGGCTAAAGGCTTCCTCCTTCACTGTATTTGGAAAACATACCCTCAGTGAAGAGCATGCTCATTCAGGGGGCCTTTTCTTTCCTGGAATAATTTCTGTCTTTTTGGATTGTTCTTCAATCACACTTTGAGCAACAGCCTCATGTTTCTCATTGACATGTTGACATAATTGTAGTAAGCTACGATGTAAAGAGGTATTGCACACAGATTGAAAGCATTGGATGTCTTGTGAATCTTCAAGAATCTCTTAGGAATGTTAATGAATCCCATTGTTACTCATTCCATCAATGGCCTTTGGGTTGTTTTGGTTTTTTGTAAGAAAAAGATAAAGTGCAAAATGTTTTAAGATGTTTATTGTGAAGTGCTGAAAGTAGAGCCTTAAAATAAGATCAATACTCTTCTCTGCACCACACAAGTTTAAAAGAGAAAATGTAGTTTGAAATGCAATTTCAGTTTCCTTTACTTGGGATTCCTATTCGAAGTCATGTTGGAAGAAACTGCATTTTCCTCCATTATGTCCAAAGGAACTACTGTATTTTTATTGATATCTCAATTAACATTTGTAGTGTTCATATTGCAGAGGAACCAGATTGTCCACCACATATTTGTAACACAAGAATGTTGGAAGTATTTTTTATCCCAAGTAATAAAGTAGATTAAATTAAAGTTTGATTTGGGGTTTTTGAATGGCACTTCATTCAGATCAAGAAAAAAATGTGGTGTTCTGTATTTGAGATGAGGTCTTATGTGTTTTTAAGCAACAATCTGATAACCTTAAACTTATAATAATGGGAAACTGAACAGGAGGATAAAAAAATTCTTCATTCATATAATATATATGAACATATATAAAATTTTTAAATATTTTATTTGTGCATCTACATATACACATACACCAAGGCACAATATGCTTTGTACATTATTAGACTTCAAAGACATATTTCAGTTTGACAGCTGAATCAAATAATAGTTTGCATATTGATGAGTAGTCATTCATATTTTACCTTCTTTGATGAGTTTATAAGTTCATATGGCCCAAGAAAACTTTTCTCACCCCTCTTCGCTGGGCAGGAACTTTAATTCTGCCCATCTGGCTTTTAAATAGAAAACTACTTAAAGTATTTTTTTTTGCTTTTTAAAGCTTCAGATTTAAAGTACAAATCACTGAAGGTACATACATGTTGACCTATTGGAGCACATCTGGATTTCATACCCAGTCCTCATCTGCTTGCAAGCTGCATGTTTGGAGGTTGTCATCTGGAACACAAACACTGCTCATTAGTCTGAGCTGATCTGAACTGTGTGCATGGTTCCAGCCCAGTATTCCCTGCCACACAGAGGTCTCCAAAGGTACCCTTGTGATCTCTCCAGCCCTTACACCCTCATCCTCTCCTGCCTTCACATGCACATTGGGCCCTAGCTGTATACTGTGTTAAAGGCTGTTTCTGATTGAAAGCTATCAATAGCCTCTGCCTGCAGACTCCCCTTGGTTCTGGACCTAAGAAGTCAGTGGCCAGGAGAAAGTCCAGAGAGCTCTAGAGAACATGTGATGTCCATGGTGGCTCTAGCAGCCCTAAGCTCAACATCTGGCCAAGGTCCAGGAAGCCACTCTTAGCTACTGGTTCAGATCTAGCATAAGACTAGGTAGGAGTTGTGTGAAGACAGGAATTAGTAGGAGCTCTAGGTGGCTGTTTTGGATTGAAACCTCAGACTGCACATTTTTGTTCTTACGGCTTTATCTGTTTTTTTTTTTAAGGCCTTCTTCATTATAAACAAAAATCTTTGTTCAAATAAAATGCGTTCTAACAAACTGGCAGCTGTTAATCTTCAGTGCTTGCTCTTTTAACTGTTTTCATCGAGGCCCAAACAGGTCAACTGTACTTATGGCCCACAGCAGTGGGCAGGGCATGGCCACCCTGCTGGGCCAGGCAGGTAGAGGTCACTAGTCCAGCTGTGAGCTGTGTGGGGCTAATGCAGAGCCAGTAGCATAAGCAAGGATGTGAGGACTGGCCACTTGCCTTTCGTCTCTTGCTGTGCCAAAAACACTGTCCAGAAGCTGTGGATAGTGCAGCTATGCTGACAGCACTTGGGATGCCCTCAGTACCAGCACTGAGGGTACCTATATTGATGACACAAGTACATATGTTCCTTCATTAAATAATTGGTGCTGGAGCCAATAATCATCCTTTTATGGCCAATGTTGTGTGACCTCAGCCAGCAGGAGTCGGCACTGTCATCTACAGTGCAATTGGAAAAAAAAAAGATTGGGGATTCTTTCCTGTGGTAAGGAGAGAGTGCCAACCTACACACTCCCAGATGGTGTGAGCACATTTTCTAGGTTTGGTCACAGAGCCATGGGGTGGTATTTGAATAGCAAAAATCTGCCTAATGACAAGGTGGCAAGGTGCTCCTTGTGGTTTCTGCCCAAAGTGAGTGCTGTACACAGAGGAAGATAACTTACAGCTTTGTCAAGGAAACTGTATCATAAAACCTTGTAATGATGGCCAAGCAGAGGAGCAGAATATTCTAGATGACTTCACATACTCATTTGAATGAAACATATCCAGCTGATTTAAAGGACAGCTACAACTTCTCTTCAGTAGCCATCAGCAGATATGCTCTTGGTGTACACACACTGTGAAGGGTTTCATGAAGGGCTCTAATTTTTACTCCAGATAATTGTGGTGGCTTCTTCAGTGTTTCACCAACACCATATTGAATAATGATAATAGTGGTTGAACTAGCAGCTGTCTACAATCTCTCTACATATTTTCCTCATGTCCTGTACTTTTTGTACTATGTCTTCAGGTAGTTTTTTCTAGGTTAACTCATCAAATTAGCCTGTTAATTCAGAAAATTAAGAAGTACTTTTGTAAATTATGTGTAATATAAGAAATCATTTGAAAACTTCTAGTGAAAAGAGAAAGTGTAGGAGAGAAAAGGCAGAGTGAATGTCTTGGTACCAGAATGGAAGTTGAGACACCTGTGTAATACACCCTGTGCATACACCCAGTTGTGCCTAAGACTCAAACCCTCACTCTGGGCAGGGTAGTGTCTGAAGCTAGCCTGCAAGAAACTAAAAATGATGAAGTCAAAACACTTGTCCATCTCCAGATGCCAGAAATTGAAGCAAATGCTGCAGGGGAGTGCCTTTATTCTCTCTGTCCACAAAACATATTCCTGAATGTGTGATACTTTAAGTATTCTTCTGAAGAACCAAAACACAACCAACTGGCTAACAGATGTGCAACCCAATGCCTTTTACACACCACTTTAGATGGTGATAGCCACTCATGGAGCCAGAGACCTGGACCCCAGTCATTCTTTGCCTCGAGGAACTCTGTTACAACCCATCCCACACTGGAGAGTCTTCACCCTGCTTGAAGCTGCAGAAGGCTGGATGAACAAATGTCTTGTTCCCCGTTGTTACTTTCCTTGTTTCAAAAGTCAATGTAGAAAGTGGTGCTCTTCCAGGGTTTGGGTTCTTTCCTGGAATGGTGAGTTTGAACATTCCTAGGATGCAGAGGACTTAAGCTACTCTCTTGGTGAGCAGAGTCTGTATTTCCTTCTGTACAAGAAGTGAGCAATGCTGCCTTGTCTTATATGCCAAGGCAGTCTTATGGCTCATATGACTCTGCAACCATATTTTGAAAGAAAGCACAGTTTTCACAATGAATTTAGGCTGTAAAAGAAATTCTCAACAAAGTGAGTACATACCTCAAGGACAATATTTTTGGAACTCTGTTTCTGTATTTTCTTCTGGTTGAACTAAGTGTGCTTCATACAGTGTGCTGACTTCTGTGACTCCTTTTTTAAACTGATTATCTTTCCTAGATATCATACAGGAGCCTGGATATTTAACTCATATTTGTGATCTGAATTTTCATACATGGGTGCCTGAGTAGCTATAATGTGCAGTGAAAACAGAGCTGAAGAAAAGGCACATTTCCCATGGGGTAGGTCATCACTGACAAAAAATGTAACCTCATTATCCTTTTCTTAAAACATTTCCCATAGAGGAAACCTAGAGTGAGATTTGCCATAAGGTACTTCAGTATGTCTCTTATTTATTCACATGGGACAGCAAGAAGAAAAAAGAACAAAACAAAATTCCTCACTATCTCCCTTGGTATCGCTGCTCTGATGTTGTCTTTATTCTACAACTTTCAAGTGGTTTCCACTGGGAGTGACCACAGCAAGAAAAAGAGAGAAATGTTTTTGTTTTTTTTACATATGAAAAACATCTGCTTAATGCTGTCAGCTGTCTGCCATGAGAAAGCTTCCTCTTTTTTTCCCTTTTTTTTTTTTTTTTTTCCCCTCCCTCCAATTGCTCCCTTTACAGCCTCTGCCTCTCTCACAAAAATATTCCAGTTCTGGGCATCGAGTGGGAAACATTGTGTGGTAGCCATAGGCTCCCTGACAAGTTAGATCAGAAAAAACATTCAGGGATTCTAGTTTAATACAGTGAAGTAGCTGATATTTTGTACAGACTAAAGCAAAGCTGCCAGTATGATCAGGCATCATGGTTTTGCCTCTTATCTTGGAAAGCAGAACGGTCTCTTGTTGACCAGGAAAGAAAGCTTTGATAGGTTCTGGAACCAGTTTAGGAAACTGCTGCCAACTGTAGAAATTTGAAAGAACCATAGCCAGACCAGTTATTACAGAAACAAGATCCTTGGGATTCACTGTGAGATCCTCTGACCTCCAAATATCTTAAAGCATTGAGATAAATGAGTCTATTGAACAACTGCAGTAACTCAGTGTGGTGGGCTGACCCTGACTGGACATCAGGTGCTCACCAAAAACACTCTGTCACTCCCTTCCCAGCTGGGCAGGGGAGAGAACATGAAACAAAAGCTCGTAGGTCAAGACAAGGGGAAGAGGAGGTCACTCAGCAATCACTGGCATGAGCAAAACAGGAACGACTTGGAGAAATCACTTCTTTCCAATCAAATCCCAGTTGGTTAATGAAAAGTAAACCAGGTTCTGCCAGTAAACCTCCTCCAGCCTGGACTCCTCTCTCCCCAGAGCCATGGGTCCTGCCAGGAGCCTCCTCTAGTGTAGACTTCTCATGGGGTCACGCCCTTATTAAGGCAACCACCTGCTTCTGGCTGGGCTCCTCCAAAGGTTGTGGGTGGATCTCAGCTCCCCTGTAGGCCTCCAGGGGCTGGAGGGGAATCTCAGATCCTGTGCCTGAGTGCTACTTTCCCCTCCTCTTTCACTGACCTTGGTGCCTGTAGGGCTGTTCCTCTCACATAGTTTCACTCCTTTTTCTGGCTAGAGCTGATGTTTTGCAAGTGGTTTTTTTTTCCGCTTGTAAAATCTGTTATTCCAGAGGCACTACTGCCAGGGCAGTAAGGCTGGGACTTGAGCAGCAGTGGGTCCGTTGTGGAGCCAGCTGGCATTGCCTTTGTTGGACATGGGGAAACTTCTGGCATTTTCCCACAGAGAAACTGCCCCCGTAGCAAAACCTTGCCACACAAGCCAAATAAAAAGCAGTTTCGTTGGGTACAAATGCTTTACAATTAAATCCAGTGGGACAAAATGGTAGGAGAAGAATCATATCCAGATCAACACAATCAGAAAATTTTGTCTATAAACCACACTTTCTGCCCAGCTCCACCAGTAACAGTTAAACAATAAAAGCACAGGCCTGAATGCAGAATATAAACCAGTGCAACAGGTGAAACACATTACTTAATGATATTATTAAAATTCTAAATCTCAGTCCATGGAGCCAAGTCTCCAAGCTTTTCCTCCCTTAGTGATTTGCTGCTGAAGGAAAGGTGGAGTTCCATGACATTGACCAAAGGTAAAGTTTCAAGTACTCGGATCACATCAGCTAGTAAAAGTAGTAATCTAAAGCTGCCATAATAGAAGTATACTTCCTCCATTGCTTGTTTTAATTCAGACTGGGAGAGTGATAGAACTTGCTGAACTTTGCATATATCACCAACTGTAATACTCTTTCAAAAGTAATCTCAACATTAATATCCCAGGCGGGGCAAGAAATAATTAAAATGTAGTAAATTCCATATAGAGGTTTCCAATATTAATGTGAAGCACCTTAGTCAATAAAAAAGGAACAGTAGTTTTAGTTCATAGAAATGAATATTTAAAAACAATACTATAACATTTTCTTTCAGTTGCATTTTTTTCCTTTGCAATATTCATTCTTCTTGAGAATAATGGCATTGTTTTCTCCAACTAGTACCTTTCATTTATCCCTTATAAGAGCTGAAATGATGACACATCACATGTCCCTCCCCCATCACTGGGCAGCAATATATAGCTCCACATATAAATCTCAAATGCCTCTTTCCACAAAAATAATCCAGCTTCAAACCTCTTTATTATGGGCCCAGCTCATCTGCCCCTCTTCATGCTGAAGAGTGTGTATAAGAAAAGTGAGACTCCCCACAGGAGGTAGCAATAGCTGGTAGACTTCTGCAGCTGTCAAATAGAGCAGCACTTCAGAGAAAGGCTTTCACATCCTCCAGGATTTTGTTTTCTAATTAGCTTTGATATATAGCCATCTCTGAGCCTGACCTTATTCATGCACAAGTTACTGTGACATCTCGTTACTGTTTACAGGCATCCACAGAACATGCACAAAAACAGCCCAGGGTGAGCTCTCCAAATTCCTCTCAGATTGAGGTATTTGGATTCAATAACAAGATTAGTGATTTTAGATTACTAAGGATGAAGCCAATTATCTAGATAATGCTTGATCTGTCTCCTAGTATTAAGAAGAGGAATGGAGTTACTTGGCCACTTAGAATTTTCTGTGGCTAAAAAATAGCTATTTTGTAAATAATTGAATTGAATGCAGAGACCTAATGATGCAAACTCAATAGCTTTACTCTTTAAAAAATAAGTAATGGACTGCCCATGCATAAGGCAATGGGACAGCCAAATGCCAGTGCTGGAGAGTTACAGTCAAAGCTGGGCTTTGACATCTGGCCCCTGAGCTTGCCAAACTTATTCAGTCAGGGATTGCAATGGATGACTATGTTGAAAAAGAGGGAGCAAGCTGAGTAGGGATGCAAAACAACCACCTTCCAGTCCCATCTCTTCTCCTCCTCCACCTCCATATGTCACAGTGCTGGAGAAAGGAACGATATCCTGCCAAATTAACAGTTCAATCCGAATGTCTGTGACAACATTTTTGGAACACGAAAGCTGTTCCAAAACCCAAGCATTTATTGAAGTGTAATCTGTGACCTACGAGACAAGAGGTGTTTGGAGTGGAGCTCAGAAAACTGGCCTTTTCAAGCCCTACAGGGTTGGGTCATCCAAATTCACTGTGATCATGCTGCTTTAAAAATGATGTTTTCCAGCACTCTGTTATCACAGAGTGATAACAGTGCATGGGGTCAGCAGGTTGCTGGTGGAGTTAGGATGCCTGGTGATGCTGGATGTCATTAATGGCTGATGGAGAACTGCTAGACTTCATCCTGTGGTTCTCTGGTAACTGAAGTTGGCTCTTTTCTATTTCTTTAAGAATATTCCTAATCCTTTCTAAAGAGCTTATGAACTTTAACAAATAGCTGCCATTTAGAGCCTCCTTACATTTTGATGCTGACAGAAAATGATCCAAATTAAAAAAAAGTGATTTTGAAATTGAATATTGAAGTTACATTGATCTCCCAAACCACTGGAAACTATTATGCAAAATGAACTTACTTTCAGTCACTATTATTTGCTTTCCTTTGGACTTTAGAAGTGATTTAAATTAAATTGAATTTAACCTTGTTTCTTTCTGAATAAGTGTCCATATAAAAGGTTTAATCTGGTTTTATGGTCGTTTCAATTAGCTTTACTGGGAAAGATGAGAGAAATTACTTTGGAAAAGATAAATAGAGACTACAGAAAAGCTCTTTAGAGTATGTAAAATGTATCTTGTTACCCAACCCTTAGTTTAGCCTACAGAAACTGCAGATTCAGTGGTCATTTTCTGTAATTAAACTGTCATGGAAATATTGAAATAATTTCAATGTAGGCCCTAGTCACAGTAAAATGTGTACATATGCACATTTATCTTTGAGATCAGTGGATTATACTAAAGTATGAGAGTCAACCACCTGTGCTAATGTCGCAAGGTACAGGCCTGGAAGTACAAAGCAGGATATAGCAGAAGGAGAGGCCTTGTAAGTCTGTTGTTTATCCATTTCTAGGCTCATATGAGTGTAAAGAGTAATTTATTTATTTTTTCAGCTTTCCCCAGGGAGTCATGCCTCAGCTTTCCTGCTGTGGACATCAGTGACTAGCTCTGGATATCTACAATGGGGACATATTTGTCTCTTTTCTGCAGTTTTTTACAACTTTTTATGACTTGCCTTTTTTGCACAAGACTGCTGTAATAGTCTTGTTCCTTACTTGTGGAGGACTATGGAAATCACCACAAGTGAGTGGCCTCTGCTGCCCAGTTATCACTAATGGCCCTGAAACTAGGTTTATGCTCCTGCAGAATGTGTGGTAATTCCCAACATGCTTCAACCTGCCTGTGGTTTTAAGGGAAGAGAAGGACAATGCCAAGGTCTGAAGCACCTTCTTTTTTACTCTTCCCTTTTAAAAAGACTGGAGCAAAATGCAAGATGTACTTTTTCTCATAAACCGCTTTGGAATCTGATTAGCTACAAGCAGTGCCTGGAGCTGAAGTCAAATATTTTCTACCAGTTAATGCCTTGACCATTCCAGTTATTAAGTTTTCCAAGCTGGTCAATCAGCAACAGAGTTTTACAGAAACCCTAAATGATGCCATTCCAGGTGATACCTCTGCCAGATTCAAGTATAGCTCTGAGATCAATAGGGTGAAAAATTTGGGTAATGGTTCATGTGTTCACTATCTGCATTTTACAAAGCTTCAAGATTTCACACGTACTTTTATACGTGCTTGGAGCCACTGAGCTCCTTTCCCCTGAGCAATTTATTAAACTTGTCATTGGGTTGCTCTGTGGTGTGTTATTAAGAGTAACTATTCATAAGCCATGCAGGGATTGCCCTCTCTGAAAATTCAGTACTGCAGCATTTTGAAGAGCATCCTATTCTCTCTGATGGAGAAAGGGTGAGATTAAGCTTTCCAAGGAGCATGACTGCCAGAAAGTCTGGCAGTCTAGCCTGACCTCCTAAAAGTAGTTGACTGTGGCGGTGACAGACAGAAGAGGAACTGGACTCAGAACCAAAAGTAGACCCATTTGGAGAAAACAGAAGTGTAGTGAAGGTAGGGCAGAAAGCAAAGAGTCACCTATATAACATTACACTCAGCTTCAGATTTGGAGCATTTAATTGCATTGCCAACATCATGCTTTCATTCTGACTAAGTAACCAGTCAGGCAGATTTCGTGCAGCAGCTGTTGTCCCCATATCCAGATGTGCTTTTGTGTCACTAGATTGGAAACACCAGGACCCTGTTTGAGCTGAATCTGTATTTTCCAGAAGACCATGGCTGATGATCAAAGCTTGGGATCATTTTTTTCTGGCCTTCCTGCTGGGGATTTGACTCATCGGAATTTAGACTGGGTCTTGTATAGGGCATCATTGTGTAAAATAAGATCAAGGCACAGTTGAGGAGTTCCTCATTAGTGTTTGTAAAAGTCTCATGATGCTTACTCCCTGATCAGATTCGTTTTCAAAGACTTCGGGAACAAAAGAGTATTTAAGAACTTTGAATGCAGGCTGCACATAATCTGGTACAAGAGAGTACTTCTCCTTTGCCTCCCCATGGTGCCTAGCTTGCTGAAGCATCTGAAAGGCCTGAGTTTTAGTCATAAAATTTTCTCAAGTGCCCAAAGTTATGCTCCAGTGAAAGGCTAAAATGTTACTACTTAGTTGGAACTGAGCATCCAGCTGTTTATTTTCCCCAGAAGCCTCAACAGTTTACTTTCAAATATACAGCTGATGAAGGAGGTCCTTCTCTGCACAGTGACAGCTGACACAGTCTCTGAGGTGACCTGGGCCACCAGTGCTTGCATTCAGCAAGTTTGGCTCTACCTGAACTCCAGTAGAGCACTCTGTGGGTCTGTGAGTGCATTGTGCCCTACCTGTAGGGGCAAAAATGCAAGCTTTCATAAGCCAGGACAGGGAACAGGGATCAGTCTTCCTCCATAATGGTGATACCTTCTGAAAGGCATGGCATACTTGTTACCAGTTATCCAGCTGTTTATTCACCTGGATAAAACCCCAGAAGGAACTCTGGATATTCATATTAGAGCTTGAGTTTTCTGTTTTACAGGTGAGTGCCCTGACTACAACATTTTCTGAGGTGTGCATGCTCTCTGATTTTTCCCAGAGTCTTAAGGTCTTTCCTACACAGTGCGATCACGTCAAGGAAAGGCATGGAAACTGACCACATCCAGATTAACTTTCTTCCTTACAGACATGGAAGAAGTACCAGAAGATGTTGTTCTGTGATCACAAAAGCTGAAAAAGGAAGTTGCCTGGGCTTCCTACTTTCTTCATCACCAGTTAGCACTTCCAACCCTGTTTCTGCAAAGAAGGGACTGTCTGTAACTTTGCAAAACTGACTGTAGGCTTCTCTCTGGTGAGCAGGACACAGTGCTGTGGGTCCAGACTGCATGCATACATAGATATATGTGTACGTGCGTGTGTGTGTGGGCATGTATGCATGTGAATATGGAGGTGTATATTCCTCCAGCCTTGCCTCAGTTAAACCCTCTTGAGAGATTGGGTTTGATACATTTCATTGTGCTTAGTGTCTCCTAAAAGTCTTAGATGACTTCTGCTGAAGGTAGCCTGTCTGTCCATAATTGCCCCTTTGAGGCCAAATCTCAGCTCTGGGTTCTATGCCAAGAGCCAGAAGTCCTGGCAGAAGCCTTGCAGAGCGTTGTTTTCAAGTACACATATCTTCTGCTTGATCCAGACCTCAGATATCAAAAAAGGCTTGTTGTCTGCCTCTTATAACCTAGTGCTATGAAGAGCATGGAGATAATTCATGTGTATTGTGACACAGGGAATTGGTTACGAGCCAACAGGAGATAAAGAGCACAAGAGGTCAAAGGAAAGATATGTTAAAAGTTTTGCACCTTGTTTTTATGGGCACCTGCATTTTGGGAAGAGGAAGAGAGGATTAAGGGTTTCTCACAGTTGGACCACATTCCTTTCATGATTATTTAAGTATTACACAGAGCAGACTCCACCTCACACAAATATCCGATTAGTGAAGATAAGACTGGCAAGGAGAAGGCATTCAGAGTGTGACGTCAATTATGTTTTACTTGAATGAAATGTGCTTGTGAACAGGGTTCTGGTTCACCAGGGAAATATTTGGGCACCTTGATTCCTTTCTGGATTTTTTTCTTTGTTCAGAATGGTATAGACTTCACAGAGTTTATGAAATATTGAAATGTAAGGTTCTTGCTAAAGAAGTTATACTAGCTCAGAGTGTGTAAATGCAAACTTATATGCAGTTTATCCTACCAATACAGTGGGTGGAGTTTAGAAATATGGTGTAGTGCTGCCTAAGAAATAGTTCCTTTTTTCCTTTTCCATTTGTTAGGTAGCTTTGACAATCTAATCTCAGTAGTATAGACTAAGCCACAAACAGTCAGCTCTTCAGTCATTCAGTTTTTTTTTGCCAGCAAATTTGTGAAAACAATGCCTGGTCAATCTAGATCAGTACTTTAGTGCAGACCAATTGTCCCTGTTACCTTGCTCTGGGTCATGGAGCAGTCTCTGAAACAGGCGGACTGCTCTTGTTTGAAGTAAACAAAATTGTGTGGTTCAGGAGAGCTTTTAGTGTGTTCTAGCCAGTTGTCCCATTCAGTCTATGGGACACAACTAGACCTACCTGAGGTACTGCTCCCTGAAACAGGGATAATGTGTCCTGCAGACCCTTAACACCAGCTGTCCATCTCTGTGGATTCACTGCTATTACAAATCACCTCTTACTAATGCTGAGACCAGGCTCTGCAACCATGACATTGGAGCACAAGGGAAAGCGAGATGTATTAAAGTGTCTCTATTCCTCATCCACATGTGGCTTCAGTATTGGTTTTTTTCCCTGAGCAGCACAGGCATTTTTGCTACTTAAGATCAAGATTTGCAGAGTGATTAGACTGGCAACAGGTCTTTCATAGAGTATTTATTATTTCATAAGAGACTGTAGTTTCCTCTGCATGAGTAAGCAGAGCAGCATGGCTCCTTGTCTTCCTTTGGCACTCATGGTGTGAGATAAAGAAAAGCTATTGCAAATAAATCAACAGTATTTTGACTCTACTGAAGAAACCTTTTTGTGTGGGAACGGAGATCTGTGACTTATGTTTGCAGTTTCAGTACTGGTCTTCTCTTCTGGCTAGCACAGTCTATGCTCTAAAATTAGGGCAGATTGTAGGTTTGCCCAGAGGAGACTACAGAGCAAGTTGGTCTAAAATGCTAGATAATAGATATAGTTATGTTGGTTATGTTCAAGAACATTAGTTTCTTCTGTGAAATTGTAAGTCATATCTTGATTAGCAAAATAGTTTTGATTTAAGGATGGAATGCAATGGCCAGTTGTGACACGGTTACTGCTTCATTTTTTGGAAATAAACTTCCTGGAGAGCTGACCTGGGTTGCACAAGGAGACAGCCCAATGGGTAGGTACTCCCACGGTCACCTTGGAAGAGGCAGTACTAAAGGGAAGACTTCAGGCTTCAGCTGTCAAAATGCTGTTTGTTCAGGCTGGCTCAGTTCCTGACAGGACCAGAGGGGAGAGATTTCTTTGGTGGGCAGCGTGCCCCAGCCATCTCTCTTAACATGTGATGTACTCTGCTTGGGAAACCTCTCTCCTGCTCTCTCAGAGCTTATTTTATACTGGATATTTAATATTTGAAGTGCTGAGGTGACTTCCAGCCTCTTCTGCTCCCTCTTCTCCTCAGTGTGTGACAGTGAGAATTATGTCTGTTTGTCTGCAAGACAAATTCACGTTTATAAAACTGGAACAAAACACCTTCTCTACCTCCCAGGACCATTTTTCAGTTAACTTCAATATTTTTTGTGATCAGGCTCCTCAGTATTGGAGACAGAAGATACTGGAAAAGCCTAAAAATTGCCATTATGAATTACAAAATAGAAAGTAGGTAGTTTTCACATCTCATATGACCTTATGCTGAAAACATTATTTTATTCATTCAGTGACAATAATTTCTCAAGCATGTTCCTGCAAATGTCTTTAAGAGAGCAACAGAAATTACACCTAATAGTTTTTCTGTGAGGTACTGAAAAATCTTTATCTTTGGGCTAATTTTCCAGGGCAATAAATGACTTTGTTAGGGAGAGGCCAGGGTACAATGTAACACAGGCATTGTGATTACTGAAGCCACTACTGGTTATATTGCTTGTTGCAGGCAGTGTGGTGAGAGAATTTGTCAGTGCAAAGGGCAGTGCGGCATCCTCAGCGTGTCCTTTTCTCTCCATCTTCTCTTTCTCTTGTAGAAAAAGAATTTGCAGTGAATTGCTTTAGAAAAATTGAAGACCTACAAAATAAACTGAGGGCAAAAATTCATGCTGCAAATGGAAAGGGATCTGATAAATGTGGTGCAATTTTTATTTGAAAAACACAGCAAGCTGAAAAACAGGGTTCTTGGGTGCTTTATATCTGCACTTGATAGGACTGTCTCAGATTTTATGGGTGTTTCTTTTGCCATTCAAAATAAGTTTCTCATGCCAATCAGACTTTTTGCTCTACAGCAAAACTAGACCTAACTACTCACAGCAAGAAAATCCAGTAGGCATATGAAATGTCTCTGCTCTGAGCTACTAGGAGCTTGAGATCTCTTCCTTCTTTCCATGGGGCTGTTTCTACACAAAAGCTAATTCAAGTATTTAAAACTATTCATTTGTGTGTACTGTTGTAATATCAATCAGGACAGCATCTGAGGACCTTCACCTTACTTTAGGTGTGTTCACTTTTGGTGCAAACTGTATGTTTACCACTCCAGATATGTGCTTTAGAACTGCACAAATGAATCAAAGCCTTGCATAGTGAAATAAAGGTGTTTGGTGGATTTCAGTGTTTGTTCTGAAAAAAAGTAAGGCACAGAGGATTATTGTCATCAAACACAGGCTAGGCAAGTGGCACAGCCAACATGCAGCCCTGCATAACTATGGCAAGGCAAAACTCAGACATATGATGGGCGCTGACAACTCATTTCCCAGCCTGTCTCTCGCTTCTGTATTTGTCTGGGAGTCCTACAGACACCTAGGGCAAATAATGCTAACTTATTCCAATCTCAGGTAGCAAATGAAGGCTTGAGAAGGTAAATATACTCAAGTAAGATGCACTCATCTAAAAGAATCAGCCTGCAAGGGAACATTGGGAGATGGCATCCAATAAGTTGATTGTCCCAGGGATCTCAAAGCATGTGTAGTGTCAAGTCATTAAGAAGGCAGCAGACCTCATTCTGGGTGGGACTGACAAATAAATAGGATTTGTATTTCTAGATAATGCTTTCACTGCTGTCCTTAGTATCCTTTGGTTGATATTGTTATCTTTGTAGTTCTGGTTTGGACAATGCCAATGAAACCAACAAGTGATGTCTGAAGAAAGGACAAAGACAAATCCTGAGTCTGACACTGATCTACCTCTTCAGCTGGGGCCTTCTGGAGGCGAGCAGCCTTGTCATCAAGAGGCCACTGTCAGAGGTACAGTTCCTGGATGCTATTTGGAGCTTCCCCTGGAGGCTGCTTATTTCAAGAGCCTTGGCTTCTCCTTGCTCTGGAGCTGGCATTCAGACATGAATAATGACAGCCAGGCATTTGCTTTTCAGGTGAACATCCATATATCTCAGTCAGGGGACAAAAGAGCAGCTGAGGGAAATGGGCTATGTGAGTATTTATAGGCACACAGAATGCATGATTTCCTCTTTAATGCTACACAGGCTTGAAAAAAAACACAGAAAAGGCTGGCAAAGGAAAAAGCATTAGTCCAGGTTTGTTACTTGGCTGACAAACAAATAGGTGGTGTATTTCCATTCTAATGTTTTTGCTGACATTTTTAGGATCATCTATTTGGTGTTACCCTATTTTGATCCATAAATACTTGCTGACATATATTTGAGCTGTAAAATATACTCTCTGTGTATTTTTAGAACAAAGTGACCCCTACCCTATTTTTTATGCAGGAGAACAGCAAAATATGGAACAGTAACTGAGCTTTGAGTTTTGTATTTGAAGGGAACTTTGCATATATTAATGCGTTTGAAATTAATCATCCTTTAATAAGCATGATAAACTAGAAAAATAAAGCAAATATAGGATGACCAACTCTTCCTTTAAAATTTTCAGAGTATGTGAACCCCACTAATACGAGAAATACCAATGTTTAAAATGTATGTTTATAAAGATTACAAAAGCCTACAAATGACAAGAGAAAAAAATCTGCTCATTAAAATATAAGTAACATTTTTAAAGTTTTTAAGAACTATTTGCATATCAGAGAATGGAATCCAGTTTGGAAATACTCTTCCAGCATAGCTCACTAGCTGGTTTTCCTGAGATTAGCCTAATCAGCTAGCACGGAAAGAGCTGGCATTTGGTCTTACTGATGCATTGCAAAAGTACACTGTAGGCCTTGATTAAGGCTTTATGCTGCTGTTAGAAAAATGCTTTGTTGCAGCAGCAAGGAAATTTACATTCTCTAAGTCCATGTGGTTGGATATTATGAATGAGAAAGAGTTGTGTAAGGAGTGTGATCTGGATTAAACCAGGGAGATTTCTGCTTGCCAGCTCAAACAGCAGGCTGCAATTTACCTTGTTTTTAGTAAGAAGATAAGATAAAAAACAAACAGGACCTAGCAAGAAGGAGGTCATGAGAAGAAAGAAGAGACTGCCTAAAGAAACTGTGGGAGTTTTGCAGCTGACACCTACAAGTGTGGGTGCAGTCAACATGCTTGAGGGCAGGACTGCGTTCAGAGGGACCTGGGCAGCCCAGAGGAACAACCAACAACAACCTCTTGAAATTTGATAAGGAGAATGAAGTTCTACCCCTAGGCAGGGAGAACTATGGGGATGGATTGGCTCTGCTGTGGGGTAGCTCTGCTGTAGGTTTGGTAGATGATGAGCTGGGTATGAGTGAGCAGTGGATCTGGCAGCAGCAATATTCCAGACTTTGTGAATAGAAACAGCCAGCAGAGCAAAGGAAGTGATTACTCCCTCGGCTCAGCATTTGTTACACTACATTTAGGCTACTGGATCCATTTTTGTCTCCCCAGTTCAAGACAAACATTGATAAACTGGAGGGAGTTCAGTCGAGGCCACTAGAGTGGGAGGAGGAAGAGAAATTATGCTGTGAGGAGAAGCTGAGGAGGGAGCTGGACTTGCTCAACTAGGTGAGGACACAGCTTTGGGGGCACCAACAGCAGTCCCTGGGCACCTACAGTGAGGATGGAGACAGACACTTCAGGCCCTGCTGAAAAGAAAGCTAACCCTGCATGGGGCAGGAGGTTGCATTAGAAATAAGAAACCCCTTGCAAACCGAGCTGTCCTGTAGTCCTACAAATAACAAGAAGGGGAAGTAAATCAAGGAAATAAAAATAGTGGAGCCATTTATCTGCCAGAGAGTCACATTCAGAAAGGTCTTTCCCAATCCAGGTCATAAGTGCTGTTTATGCATGAGTGTGGCCACACAAAGAGGTAGTGAAGTAGCAGATAGATTTCCAGATAGAGTAGCTGGTAGATTTCCTGGTGGATAAGCATTCAAGATAGGCGTCCATTCCACTCCGTGAGCAAAGCAAGGCTCCTGAAGTCTCAAAAGGGAAACAAGTCTAGAGAGAAAAAGAGAAGCTTTAAGACAGTTGGTGAGACTATGAGAGTGCTCTGGTAGGCACAAGTACTCAGCCTGGGGCTGGACTTGGGTGTCTGAGTCCTCATGAATAATAAGAAATTAAAACAACCAAAAAAAAAAACTTAGAAGCATGCTGGTTGGTTTTGTTTAGGACTGACTGAGATCTTTGGGGGCAAAAGCTAAAATTAGAAGACAATATCAAATGCATAATTCAAAGTTATAAGAGAACATGAGTCACATGCTGAATGCCACAAAATCAAGTTTCAGGCTCAGAGATACTATTAAAATACGGTAGTTAAAAATCAACATACTATTTGTGAAGGAAGTTGCAGCCAATTTGCTGATTAATCCTCCTTCAATCCTGTAGAACAAGTGTTCTTTGGCCTACATAAAAAGCATCAGAGGCTAAAATTCCAGGGCCCTTGAATACATTTTTTAATGAAGCTATTTTAATCAATGTTGAAGAATTATATATATTCAGGGAGATTGCTTGTTTTTGGTGATTTGTAATGGGTGGATAAGCTTTTTGTTTTGTGTCACTGACTTGAATACGGCCCAGCACGGGAGTGGTTGGATATCATGAGTACTATCTGCTGGCTTCAGTCCAGTTTCTAGTGGCAGGTGTCTATACTATGGAAAAACATCATCACCTTGACCCTAATTTGTATCTTTATTGAGAATCGCTGTAGAGAGGCCAATATTCAAATGTGTATGACTCCTTTCAGCTTTTTCAGGGACAGAGGGACAGAAATGGAGTTCTAGAATAAGATGGAAGCATCACTGGAAAATACTCATAGCTCATATTTTTACATGTATATACACATATCCTTTACTTAAAGGTAACAAAAATAAATACAGTTTCCTATGCTTTAAATGTTACTGTTTAAAAAAAATTCACTTTGAAAAAAGGCCGCATAAAATTTACCTTGCAATCAAGCTGTCTTCCTTATGTTTACCTCATCACAGTGGTTGCTTTTTTTGATGTATTCTCAAGCTATTTTCCTGCCCAAGAGCTTTTCCAAATAAAAAACAGAGTGGAGAACTTCATCCCCACCACTTAATTCATCTCCTGGCAGTCACAGAAGACAGCACATCTGGAGTGTCCCTGATACCCACAGCTTCCCCCATCAGCTGACTGCTGCTTTGCATAAGGCAGGGCTGTTTCAGAAAAAGGTAATTGAGTATGGGCCTGGTTATTGGATTAATTTCAGGCTTTAGTTGCCTTTCTGTACCTGAAACTGCAAGGATATATCTGCCTCCTGGATTAGAGATAGAAAGGGAGTACATCTTTGCACAGGCCTGATGAATTCTCAGCTGCCCTCCCTGCCTCAGTTGGAGCAGCTGGAGGAAGGGCTTATGAGCAGGACAAGAAAACCTCATGGCAAAGAAAATTGTAAGGCTTGATTTCTTCTTTTGCTTCTAAATAAAGAACTAGAGCCACTGTTGGGGCATGAGAATGAAAGATGAAGCCAAACATTTCATAATATGATCCATGCTAAAAATAGAAATATTTCCTTTGGTCTTTTCACCTCTGTGAAAATGATGCACTCACCTCCACCATCCAGCTCTCACGCTACAGCCTTTGGTTGTGATCTTAAAAATAGTTTATGTGGTCTGGTGCTGATAAAGAGATAGTTGGCAAAGGAAATAGCATAGAGAGAGATGGAACATGATCCAATTTTTTTGAACGTGCAAAGGTTCCATTAGAATTGCTAGAAATTAATGATTTTGATTTATTTATTCTAATAAGGTTATATTCAATTAAGCCAGTAAATATAAACATCTCCATAGCCAGTAAATATACACATCTCCATTCTAACAGAATTACTTGCCTTAGCCTTTTATTTCTGGCAGAATTTCTCCTTGTGATTATTTTCTTAGTGTTGTACTTGAGGGTGCCTAAAACTTTTGGACCCCAAATAAATCTATTGTGGGATTCAATTTCTGACTAATTCTGAATATTGATGAATGAAAAAAAATTGGTATTTAGCCTTGCAGGACCAGCAAGTCTGTGGGAAATGAAGCTTGTACTGTTTCTGCTTTGTCACCTGCCATAAAAACCAAACTCTCAACAATTCATGGAACACTGTTGCCTGGTTTTGTCACTTGCAGTTTAAAACATGGCCTGGAAAACAAATGCATTGCTACATTTCCTCACCAATCATTATATTGGTTTATTCCCAGAAGAATGAAAAGTATATTCAAGATTGTTTTGAGATGGGTTAACAGCTGTCAAGAAATTTAATTGCACTTTTGTTGAGTAGTTTTGAACACTGGCTCCCTTGTGTCTCTGTAAACACTATCACAGTCCTTATACCAGTGTCAAAAATCCTGCATGAAATTATCGTACTGCCAAGGGGACAGAGCTTGGAAAGAGTGAGGGAGCTGGAACATTTCTTTTTTGCTGATGTTGCTTATTGTCCCTTTTGATTGTTCTGAACTTGTGTATGGCAAAGTCATTGACTTGGGAGAATTCTAGAAAAGTACTCAGGACAGCTCGCACAGCTCATAGCCCACACCAATTGTTAAACCCACAAAAAACCCCACAGAAACCTGCAATTTCCAGGACACCATAGAGTGAGGCACCTGCCCATTTCACTGTCAGGGCTGAGCCATTTTCATTCACAAGTTGCAAGATTGGTTTAAAATTTATTGCTACATTTTATCTCTGGGAGTTCATAAATACCAAAGTCACATAATTAGAGAAAAACCAATAAAGGGTTTAATTTGTATGTCCTGGAAAGTCTTCCCAGTCAACCATAATACATCAAGAGCTCTGTCCAGAAATCTAGAAGAAAATTGGTTTATATGGACAAGGAGGGAGATTTGTTTTTTCAAGGTTTTCTCATTTTTATTTTGTAATATCTGTACACAGAGCAGCATTATTTTCTTCGCTCATTTAGTTCAAGTAATTGACATACAAATGTCAGGTTGTAAAAATTCTGTCACCTCTAATAAATCACAGCCTGTGCTAGATAAGAATATAGTCCATCACCATGAGATTTAGATGGATAGACCCCCATGGTCTACCAGGCTCTGTTTCAACCTACTGGAAGACTTAGGAGATGCCTAACCCTAACCACTCTCTCACGTTCTCTGCCTCTTTCTTTAGTTCCTTGATTTCTGATCCACACTGAACAGCACTTCCCACTGCTTTGGACAAAGTGAAAGGGACTATGAATCACTCACTTTTATATTCTACAAGTACAGAAGATTGTTTTAATTGTGACATAGGGGTTAAACCTTTGTTGTTGCTTAAAGCTCCAAAATCTTGGAGCAGAGTCCCATTTCTAAGCAGGGGAAAAGAACTCCATTAATAAAATTAAGACCATTTTCCATATGCAGATTTCTTATAGAGAATAATTTTCTTACTGTAAAAATGACAAACAGAAAGAAAGCAGCATAAAAAAGAGCTTGGAAATAACTTGTTTACAGTATCACTTGGTTGACACTTTAATAAAAGTGACATTTAAATAGTATTAGATAGTAAAATATAAGATAAAAATAAGGGAGACTTTTGGAATCCAGGAATTTTTTTGATAACATTAAGTTACTTTGCAATGTTCATATCTTCATCTGCAGATATGATTCAAAGGAAAATCACAGTTTAGCACCAGGAAAAATTCTGAATGGAGAAAGGAAAGCCATAGTGCATGCAAGAAGAAGGATTGCTCCCCAGCGCAAATACAGTTTTACCCAGACTTCTGTTTTACAGCAAAATACAACCTTGCCAGCACTAGGAGAGCATTAGTGGGCCAAGAATTGTCAATTTTTTTGCTACTCACAAACTCTGGCCTTCCCAAAGAGGTTTTTCTTTTTATATTTATGGAAAGGACTGAAGTTTCTGAACACTCCGGCACTGTACAACGCTGTTTCAATTTTCTGGAAAAGAAAATCTGAAGTGTGAAGTGCTATGATAGTACTCCATCCTATACCTTAGTGTCTTACCCATGTTCTACTGATAAAAAATTATGACAGACATCAGCCTTGTAGATCCAATTTAATTCTGGAAAGCTAGGATCCATTTTACTACTTTATCATAACTAACATCTTTAAAATATTACTTAATTGAGAACATAATTGTCTGTAAATAAATCTTACCCTGGAATTCATTCATCTGCTTCCTTTGGTGACTTTGTGGATCTGAGATTGTAATTAGAAATTCAAAATTAGAATTGGCAATTGGGTCCAAGACTGAATGTTGATAAATTGTTTTTGCACAGCTGTGAAGAAATTAAATCTACTCCAATACTTCAGCTGTATTGGCTCCATAGAGTTATCACAGACAAAATGTAGTAAAATCTTACTTTTGCCATCAAAGGGAACAGATCTGCTTCTGAACACATTAAAGTGGCAAATCTGATGAGTTAGTGGGTGACATTTTTGGATAGTTACTCTTCAGATTAGAGCCGTACTTCAAAGCATGTTGTGCTGCATCAGAACACAGTCAACCAGAAGGAGAAGATGGGGCCACAATCACAGAGGAAAAGGAATGAGGGGGGCAGCCAGTTTCACTGAGATGGTGGCCTTTGAGAGTGTAAAGCCTTTCAACTCAACAGCTTTTTTCTGCCCATTGTACTTTGCCCTGGCAGAAGAGCAAAGCGAATCAGAGACTTGAATTAGGTGGGATTCAGCCCAGTGCAGTGAGGAACTCATGAGACTGGGGCTCCCCAGCCTCTGCTAAAGCTGCAAGTTGAGCTGGAAGTCACTGCTTGCAAATCATCTGGTCTCTCTTTTGGTACCTCCTTTGGGAAAGGAAATGAAATCTTGAGAAACAGAAAAGAAAGACTTACAAACACTCTGAAATGGAGATACAATCAAAGGAAATGCAATTGAAGAAAGAAAAAAAAGAAAATTTGGAAATTTAGTGGCTACCAGAAAATGATCCAGGATTACATGGTCCGGGATTACATGCGGTGCAGTGCAGAGGGCCAAAAGAGGCCAAAACTAACCTGACAGATGCTGCAAAAGCAGGGGAAAAAATCACGGAGGAAGATGCAACTTTGAGGGGAAGATATGAGAGACATGGCATGGATACTGGAAAAAAAAAAATTCACCAAAGTGAAAGCCATCAAAAGACATGGGATGCCACCAAGTGCAGGGACATGGACCAAAGATTGCCCAATTGATCCCCGTTGAAATTGCAAGATTTCATTTCCCTTCCCAAAAGGAAATTTTATTTCCTTTCGGGAAAGGAAAGGGAATCTTGTGAAATAGAAAAGAAAGACAAACACTCTGGAAAGGAGATAGGATCAAATGAAATGCAACTGTAATTAGAAGATTTCATTTCCTTTCCTGAAAGGTAATGCACTGGTTGTCTGCTAGGCACACCTCTGGAGCAATTTTTTTATTTGATTTGCCCAGCTCAGTCTTCATTGCACTTGATTTACTCAGTTCCATGCACAGTAAAATTCCTCCCTGTTGTTGTGTGAAGTCATCATCAGATCTTGCTAAGAAATCCTAGGCAGTGACATATTCTCCTCCTTTTATCAGGGCAGAACCTGTAATATCCAGAAGTATCAAGGAATATTGATTTGCATGGGTTTGATGGATGGCATTTTTTCACCGAGTCAGCAGATTAGAATCTGAGTGCTTTGAATTTACAGTGAATGTGTCTAATTTAGTAAAACATGCCCGTGTGTGAATGTTTGGGGTTGTACTACACCCCTCCCCTCACCCATCATCTTGCTTTGTCTTGAGATAAGATATTTTCAAGTAAATTTAAGATATTTTCTAGGATATTTTCAAGGATCTCAAGAGAGATCCCCACTCCTATGCCACCCCTTGTGATGGCATACAGTACTCTGGACTCCTAATTTTCAAAAGTATTACAGAGTCATTGACTAATTAGGGTTGGAATGAATCGCTGGAGATCATCTAATCAAACTTCCTACTACAGCAGGTTCACTATGCAGGATGGCATCTGGGCAGGTTTTGAATATCTCCAGAGAAGGATACTCCAACAACCCTTCTGGCAATCTGTTCCAGTGCTCTGTCACCCTTTAGACTTCCTATCTCTTAACATTTTTCCCCCACAGGAGAATTTGCAAGTTGAATAGAATTAAGAATACAATAGAGTTTAACATCTCTCAAGCAAACAATGCAGAAAATCTGGAAGAGAAAAGATGAGCACAGTTTATATTTGGCAATCAGAAAGGTAGCTAAGGATGTTCAAGACAGAATTAGGAGCAGATACCCATAGGGAAAAAATCCAGTTTGCAATCTTCATGACACTAATCCTATTGCTCAGGACTGTAAATCTACATATGGCAAGCAGTGTGTTTTTCTTAGACACTGCTTATTATGTACCTGATATATCTACAGGAGAAAGAGGCCTAAGGTTTTGTGCTCTTAGGTGCTGTGGACAGATCAGAAATATATTTCATAAACTTCATCTGAAACAAATCACCTTCATAGCCTCTCTTGGGGCAAGACCAATTTATACCAGCCAAGGATGTCTCAGGCTGCCTGCAATCTCTTCAGAACTGTTGACTGGTGCTGGAGTGCCAGATTCTCATTCTCCCAAATGCCAAATTCATATTTTGAAATACAAACAATACTAACAAATTGCAGAAACTGTATGAGAACTAGCAGGCCTGATTTCCATTATTCTGCTTCAGTCTGCTCTAACATGGAGGTGAATGAGACCATCAAAGCATGCTACAGTGCAGTGCAGGAGTGTTTATAAGCAGATTTACCAGGCAGGCTTGGTTTTTTTTTTGAACAAACAGAAAAATCTAAGTAGGGAAAGCCAGTAGATTATGTGGATTTGAGTCATGCACGCTTCTTACTGCATATCATTAGGCTTTATTCTTTAAAATGTGTTCACACTCTAAAGACTCACAATCCATGTGATTGTGCTATCATGTAGGAAAAAAGCTAACTAAATACTACTTGAAAAAGGAGCATTAAGTAGCACAGTATCTTGTGGGCTAATTATACAGTGAGGTAAGAGCTGGAAGGAAAAATAAACAGGACTAATGAAACCACCAGATGATACTTCATAAAGACTTCAGCACACTTGCGTGAATGGAAAAATCATTTCTTGAAGAGTTCAGAACAAAAGCACAATATAGGAACATAGGATCCACTCCAGAAAAATGACAGAAAATACCCAAGACAGAGGGTAAACTGAGAGAAAACTGAAAAATAACAGTGGCAAAATCAGGGGAACCATGACTTATTGATTTATTATCTGGCCTCCAATAAAATGTTTGCCATTGTACTAAACCAGTCACTGATGGTCTTGAAGAAATATACATTCACATGGCAGCATATTTGTGGACACAGACATGGAATTTGCTTATCTGTCCTAAGCCATGTTGTAGCTATTTACTCTAATTTTTGTCTTTTGTGTTTCTGTCACACTATTTTTCTTTCATGATCTGAGCATAGAGACTGACCACCTCAGGGAACATTTCCTCTCATCCTTGAATGACTGTTTAAGTGACAAAGAGTCTGTTTGGAGGCCAGTAGCAAGCAATGTAGCCCACCGGTCAATACTAGACCCAGTTCTTAAAACCTTCATTAATGACCTGGGTGATGAGGCAGAGTGTGGCCTCAGAAATGATGACAGCCTGATGACACAAAACCAGGAGCAGTGGCTGATACTCCAGATAGTCAGACTCAAATCCAGAGGGATCTTAACAGGCTGGACAAATAGGTGGACAGAAATGACATGAAGTTCAACAAGATGAAATGCAAAGTTCTGCACCTGAGGAGAGTGCCATACGCTGTGCTTCACCTGGCTGGAAAGCAGCTTTTCAGAAAAGGACCTGAGTGGTTCTGAACTAGATGACCTCCAGGGGTGCTTTTCAAACTCAGCCACTCTGTGGTTCAATGGTTCTGGGATTCTGAACCTCCCAGTGATTTTCATGTTACTCCATAGAAGCACTGGCAGCCAGCAGAGGAGAAAGACGGGACCTAGCTGCTGAGGGGTATTTAGTTTCCAGAGGCTGTAGAGAAGGAGCTCTGCATACAGGTGTTAGACTTTTTCTTCAAGAGTTAGTGATATATCTCAGGTTCACTACAACAACAGTCACCAAATTTTATTTTTTTTTTGTTAGAGATGAATCAAGCCCTAAACTGAAGCAAGGTTAAGTAAATGTAACTTTTCCTCAGAACCTTTGAAAAGATAAGACGGGTAGAAAGTTCAAAAGGACAATTGCCACGGATATATACCTGCGGCCTTGCAACATGGCTGAGCACATCCAGGATCCTTATGCATTTAGGGAGACACTGTACAAAGAATGGTGTATAGTTCTAAATTCAATGTAATGGAGGTGTCTACATGTAAGCCATGTATCTAAGCTCCCGTAAGAGTGAATGGAAATCTAGACACTACATGCAATAGTGGGGCATTATTGACTAGGAGTCTGCTTTTGGACAGCTGAGTAACTCCTGACCCTCCAAAAATTCATGAAGGTAAGAAATTAGTGCAAAAATATTGCCTTGAGATTGGGAAACACAGGCATGAACAAAGTGGTGCATAATCAGTTAAGGAAGTACTGCAGGGTAATGAAACTCAAAGACGGAGAAAGACCCAGAGTCTAACAGCCCTGGCCTAGGGCTGCCTCCGAGGAAAAAACCAAGAAGACAGGCATGTTGAGGCATGTGCTGCCTTTGGGCTGCCTTTTGCGGCTGCACTGTGCGTGTAGCCGTGGCCTTTATGCATTCAAAGACGCTAACCCTAGAAACCCAAACCACAGCCCTAGGCAGGAAAAGCAGCCCCGGTCTAGGGATGTCTTCGAGGAAAAAGCCATGGAAGCAGGCATGTTGGGGCAGTTTTGCGATCCCTTTGGGCTGCCTTTGGCGGTTGCAGTTTGCCTGGAGCTGTGGGCTTTGTTGTTTCCGAGATGCGAACTCAAGGCGAAACACTTACCCTAGTTCTAGGCAGGAAAAAAAGCCCTGGCCTAGGGCAGGCTCCGAGGAAAAAGCCGTGGAGGCTGGCATGTTTTGGAAATTTTGCGCTCCACTTGGGCTGCCTTTGGCGGCTGCATTCTGCCTGGAGCAGAGGTATTTGATCTATCCGAGATACTAACCCTAGGCGTAACCCTAACCCTAGCCGCAGGCAGGAAAAGCAGCCCTGGCCTAGGCCTACCTCCAAGGAAAAAGCCATGGAGGCAGGCATGTTGGGGCAGTTTTGCGCTCCCTTTGGGCTGCCTTTGGGTGCTGCAGTGTGCCTGGAGCTGTGGGCTTTGTGCTTTCCGAGACGCTAACCCTAGGCGCAACCCCCACCCTAGCCCTAGGCAGGAAAAGCGGCCTTGGCCTAGGGCTGCCTCTGAGGAAAAAGCCGTGGCGGCCGGCATGTTGGGGCAGTTTTGCACTCCCTTTGGGCTGCCTTTGGCGGCTGCAGTGTGCCTGGAGCTGTGGGCTTTGTGCTTTTCCGCTTTGTGCTAACTCTATGCGTAACCCTAACCCTAGCCCTAGACAGGAAAAGCAGCCCTGGCCTGGGGCTGCCTTTGAGGAAAAGGCCAAGGAGGCAGGCATGTTAGAGCAGTTTTGCGCTCCCCTTGGGCCGCCTTTGGTGGCTGCAGTGTGCCTGGTGCTGTGGGCTTTGTGCTTTCTGAGACGCTAACCCTAGGCGTAACCCTAACCCTAGCCGCAGGCAAGCAAAGCAGCCCTGGCCTAGGGCTGCCTCCAAGAAAAAAGCTGTTTAGGCAGGCATGTTGGCGCAGTTTTGCGCTCCCCTTGGGCTGCCTTTGGTGGCTGCAGTGTGCCTGAAGCAGTGGTATTTGCTCTTTCCTAGATGCTAACCCTAGGCGTAACCCTAACCCTAGTCTTAGGCAGGAAAAGCAGCCCTGGCCTAGGGCTGCCTTCAAAGAAAAGGCCAAGGAGGCAGGCATGTTGGGGCCGTTTTGTGCTCCCCTTGGGCTGCGTTTGGAGACTGCAGTGTGCCTGGAGCTGTGGGCTTTGTGCTTTCCGAGACGCTAACCCTAGGCGTAACCCTAACTCTAGCCCTAGGCAGGAAAAGCAGCCCTGACCTAAGGCGGCCTCCGAGGAAAAAGCCGTGGAGGCAGGCATGTTGGGGCAGTTTTGCGCTCCCTTTGGGCTGCCTTTGGCGGCTGCAGTGTTCTTCAAGCTGTGGGCTTTGTGCTTTCTGAGACGCTAACCCTAGGCGTTACCCTAACACTAGTCCTAGGCAGTAAAAGCAGCCCTGGCCTAGGGCTGCCTCCGAGGATAAAGCCGTGGAGGCAGGCATGTTAGAGCAGTTTTTGCTCCCCTTGGGCTGCCTTTGGCGGCTGCAGTGTGCCTGGAGCTGTGGGCTTTATGCTTTCCATGATGCGAACCCTAGGCGTAACCCTAACCCTAGCCCTAGGCAGGAAAAGCAGCCCTGCCCTAGGGCTGCCTCTGAGGAAAAGGTCATGGAGGCAGGCATGTTGGGGCAGTTTTGCGCTCCCTTTCGGCTGCCTTTGGCGGCTGCAGTGTTCTTGGAGCTGTGGGATTTGTGCTTTCCGATTCGCTAACCCTAGGCATAACCCTAACCCTAGTCCTAGGCAGGAAAAGCAGCCCTGGCCTAGCTTGGCGTCCGAGGAAAGAGCAGTGGAGGCAGGCATGTTAGAGTAGTTTTGCCCTCCCCCTGGGCTGCCTTTGGCGGCTGCAGTGTGCCTGCAGCTGTGAGCTATTCGCTTTCCGAGACGCTAACCCTCGGCGTAACCCTAACCCTAGCCTTAGGCAGGAAATCCAGCCCTGGCCTAGGACTGCCTCTGTAGAAAAAGCCGTGGAGGCAGGCATGTTAGAGCAGTTTTTGCTCCCCTTGGGCTGCCTTTGGCAGCTGCAGTGTGCCTGGAGCTGTGAGCTTTGTGCTTTCCGAGATGCCTACTCTAGGCGTAACCCTAATCCTAACCTTAGCCTGGAAAATCAGCCCTGGCATATGCCTCACTCTGACGGAAAAAGCCGTGGAGGCAGGCATGTTGGGGCAGTTTTGCCCTCCCCTTGGGCTGCCTTTGGTGGCTGCAGTGTGCCTGGAGCTGTGAGCTTTGTTCTTTCCGAGATGCTAACCCTAGGCGTAACCCTAACCCTAGCCCTAGGCAGGAAAAGCAGCCCTGGCCTAGGGCTGCCTCCGAGGAAAAAGCCGTGGAGGCAGGCATGTTGGGGCAGTGTTGCGCTCCCCTTGGGCTGCCTTTGGCGGCTGAAGTGTGCCTGGAGCCGTGAGCATTTTGCTTTCCGAGACGCGAAACCTAGGCGTTACCCTAACCATAGTCCTAGGCAGGAAAAGGCGCCCTGGCCTAGGGCTGCCTCCGAGGAATGAGCTGTGGAGGCAGGCATGTTGGGGCAGTTTTGCGCTCCCCTTGGGCTGCCTTTGGCGGCTGCAATGTGCCTGGAGCCGTGAGCATTTTGCTTTCCGAGACGCTAACCCAAGACGTAACCCTAACCCTAGCCCTAGGCAGGAAAAGCAGCCCAGGCCTAGGGCTGACTCCAAGGAAAAAGCCGTGGAGGCAGGCATGTTGGGGCAGTTTTGCGCTCCCTTTGGGCTGCCTTTGGCAGCGGCAATGTGCCTGGAGCCGTGAGCATTTTGCTTTCCGAGACGCTAACCCAAGACTTAACCCTAACCCTAGCTCTAGGCAGGAAAAGCAGCCCAGGCCTAGGGCTGACTCCGAGGAAAAAGCCGTGGAAGCAGGCATGTTGGGGCAGTTTTGCGCTCCCTTTGGGCTGCCTTTGGCGGCTGCAGTGTGCCTGCAGCTGTGGGCTTTGTGCTTTCCGAGACGCTAACCCTAGGCGTAACCCTAACCCTAGTCCTAGGCACGAAAAGCAGCCCTGGCCTAGGGCTGCCTCTTTAGAAAAAGCCGTGGAGGCAGGCATGTTGGGGCAGTTTTGCGCACCTCTTGGGCTGCCTTTGGTGGCTGCATTGTTCTTCAAGCTGTGGGCTTTGTGCTTTCAGATTCGCTAACCGTAGGCGTAAGCCTAACCCTAGTCCTAGGCAGGAAATGCAGCCCTGGCCTAGGGCTGCGTCTGAGGAAAAGGTCGTGGAGGAAGGCATGTTGGGGCAGTTTTGCGCTCCCATTGGGCTGCCTTTGGCGGCTGCAGTGTGCCTGGAGCCGTGAGCATTTTGCTTTCCGATTCGCTAACCCTAGGCGTAACTCTAACCCTAGCCCTAGACAGGAAAATCAGCCCTGGCCTAGGGCTGCCTCTGAAGAAAAGGTCGTGGATGCAGGCATGTTGGTGCAGTGTTGCGCTCCCTTTGGGCTGCCTTTGGCGGCTGCAGTGTGCCTGGAGCTGTGGGCTTTGTGCTTTCCGAGACGCTAACCCTAGGGGTAAACCAAACCCTAGCCCTAGGCAGGAAAAGCAGCCCTGGCCTAGGGCTGCCTCTGTAGAAAAAGGTCGTGGAGGCCGACATTTTTAGGCAGTTTAGTGCTCCCCTTGGGCTGCCTTTGGTGGCTGCAATGTGCCTGGATCCGTGAGCATTTTGCTTTCCGAGACGCTAACCCTAGGCGTAACCCTAACCCTAGCCCTAGGCATGAAATCCAGCCCTGGCCTAGGGCTCCCTCCGAGGAAAAAGCCGTGGAGGCAGGCATGTTAGAGCAGTTTTTGCTCCCCTTGGGCTGCCCTTGGAGGCTGCAGTGTGCCTGGAGCTGTGGGCTTTGTGCTTTCCATGATGCGAACCCTAGGCGTAACCCTCACCCTAGCCCTAGGCAGGAAAAGCAGCCCTGGCCTAGGGCTGCCTCTGAGGAAAAGGTCATGGAGGCAGGCATGTTGGGGCAGTTTTGCGCTCCCTTTCGGCTGCCTTTGGCGGCTGCAGTGTTCTTGGAGCTGTGGGATTTGTGCTTTCCGATTCGCTAACCCTAGGCATAACCCTAACCCTAGTCCTAGGCAGGAAAAGCAGCCCTGGCCTAGCTCGGCGTCCGAGGAAAGAGCAGTGGAGGCAGGCATGTTAGAGTAGTTTTGCCCTCCCCCTGGGCTGCCTTTGGCGGCTGCAGTGTGCCTGCAGCTGTGAGCTATTCGCTTTCCGAGACGCTAACCCTCGGCGTAACCCTAACCCTAGCCTTAGGCAGGAAAACCAGCCCTGGCCTAGGGCTGCCTCTGTAGAAAAAGCCGTGGAGGCAGGCATGTTAGAGCAGTTTTTGCTCCCCTTGGGCTGCCTTTGGCGGCTGCAGTGTGCCTGGAGCTGTGAGCTTTGTGCTTTCCGAGATGCCTACTCTAGGCGTAACCCTAATCCTAACCTTAGCCTGGAAAATCAGCCCTGGCATATGCCTCACTCTGACGGAAAAAGCCGTGGAGGCAGGCATGTTGGGGCAGTTTTGCCCTCCCCTTGGGCTGCCTTTGGTGGCTGCAGTGTGCCTGGAGCTGTGAGCTTTGTTCTTTCCGAGATGCTAACCCTAGGCGTAACCCTAACCCTAGCCCTAGGCAGGAAAAGCAGCCCTGGCCTAGGGCTGCCTCCGAGGAAAAAGCCGTGGAGGCAGGCATGTTGGGGCAGTGTTGCGCTCCCCTTGGGCTGCCTTTGGCGGCTGAAGTGTGCCTGGAGCCGTGAGCATTTTGCTTTCCGAGACGCGAAACCTAGGCGTTACCCTAACCATAGTCCTAGGCAGGAAAAGGCGCCCTGGCCTAGGGCTGCCTCCGAGGAATGAGCTGTGGAGGCAGGCATGTTGGGGCAGTTTTGCGCTCCCCTTGGGCTGCCTTTGGCGGCTGCAATGTGCCTGGAGCCGTGAGCATTTTGCTTTCCGAGACGCTAACCCAAGACGTAACCCTAACCCTAGCCCTAGGCAGGAAAAGCAGCCCAGGCCTAGGGCTGACTCCAAGGAAAAAGCCGTGGAGGCAGGCATGTTGGGGCAGTTTTGCGCTCCCTTTGGGCTGCCTTTGGCGGCTGCAATGTGCCTGGAGCCGTGAGCATTTTGCTTTCCGAGACGCTAACCCAAGACTTAACCCTAACCCTAGCTCTAGGCAGGAAAAGCAGCCCAGGCCTAGGGCTGACTCGGAGGAAAAAGCCGTGGAGGCAGGCATGTTGGGGCAGTTTTGCACTCCCTTTGGGCTGCCTTTGGCGGCTGCAGTGTGCCTGCAGCTGTGGGCTTTGTGCTTTCCGAGACGCTAACCCTAGGCGTAACCCTAACCCTAGTCCTAGGCACGAAAAGCAGCCCTGGCCTAGGGCTGCCTCTTTAGAAAAAGCCGTGGAGGCAGGCATGTTGGGGCAGTTTTGCGCACCTCTTGGGCTGCCTTTGGTGGCTGCATTGTTCTTCAAGCTGTGGGCTTTGTGCTTTCAGATTCGCTAACCGTAGGCGTAAGCCTAACCCTAGTCCTAGGCAGGAAAAGCAGCCCTGGCCTAGGGCTGCGTCTGAGGAAAAGGTCGTGGAGGAAGGCATGTTGGGGCAGTTTTGCGCTCCCCTTGGGCTGCCTTTGGCGGCTGCAGTGTCCCTGGAGCTGTGGGCTTTTTGCTTTCCGAGACGCTAACCCTAGGCGTAACCCTAACCCTAGCCCTAGGCAGGAAAAGCAGCCCTGGCCCAGGTTTGCCTCCGAGGAAAAAGCCGTGGAGGCAGGCATGTTGGGGCAGTTTTGCGCTCCCTTTGGGCTGCCTTTGGCGGCGTCAATGTGCCTGGAGCCGTGAGCATTTTGCTTTCCGAGACGCAAACCCTAGGCGTAACCCTAACCATAGCCCTAGGCAGGAAAAGCCGCCCTGGCCTAGGGCTGCCTCCGAGGAATGAGCCGTGGAGGCAGGCATGTTGGGGCAGTTTTGCGTTCCCCTTGGGCTGCCTTTGGCGGCTGCCATGTGCCTGGAGCCGTGAGCATTTTGCTTTCCGAGACGCTAACCCAAGACGTAACCCTAACCCTAGCTCTAGGCAGGAAAAGCAGCCCAGGCCTAGGGCTGACGCTGAGGAAAAAGCCGTGGAGGCAGGCATGTTGGGGCAGTTTGGCGCTCCCTTTGGGCTGCCTTTGGCGGCTGCAGTGTGCCTGCAGCTGTGGGCTTTGTGCTTTCCGAGACGCTAACTCTAGGCGTAACCCTAACCCTAGCCCTAGGCAGGAAAAGCAGCCCTGGCCTAGGGCTGCCTCTGTAGAAAAAGTCGTGGAGGCAGGCATGTTGGGGCAGTTTTGCGCTCCCCTTGGGCTGCCTTTGGTGGCTGCAGTGTGCCTGGAGCTGTGAGCATTTTGCTTTCCGAGATGCTAACCCTAGGCGTAACCCTAACCCTAGTCCGGGTTCAGGAAAAGCTGCCCTGGCCTAGGGCGGCCTCCGAGGATAACGCCGTGGAGGCAGGCATGTTAGAGCAGTTTTGTGCTCCCCTTGGGCTGCCTTTGGTGGCTGCAGTTTGCCTGGAGCTGTGAGCATTTTGCTTTCCGAGACGCTAACCCTAGGCGTAATCCTCACCCTAGCCCTAGGCAGGAAAAGCAGCCCTGGCCTAGGGCTGCCTCCTAGGAAAAAGCCGAGGAGGCAGGCATGTTGGGGCAGTTTTGCGCTCCCCTTGGGCTGCCTTTGGCGGCTGCAGTGTGCCTGGAGCCGTGAGCATTTTGCTTTCCGAGATGCTAACTATAGGCAAAACTCTAACCCTAGCCCTAGGCAGGAAATGCAGCCCTGGCCTGGGGCTTCCTCTGGGGAAAAGGTCGTGGACGCAGGCATGTTGGGGCAGTTTTGCGCTCCCCTTGGGCTGCCTTTGGCGGCTGCAGTGTGCCTGGAGCTGTGGGCTTTGTGCTTTCCGAGACGCTAACCCTAGGCGTAACCCTAACCCTAGCCTTAGGCAGGAAAAGCAGCCCGGGCCTAGGGCTGCCTCCAAGGACAACGCCATGGATGCAGGCATGTTGGGGCAGTTTTGCGCTCCCTTTGGGCTGCATTTAGCTGCTGCAGTGTGCCTGGAGCTGTGGGCTTTGTGCTTTCCGAGATGCTAACCCTAGGCGTAACCCTAACCCTAGCCCTAGGCAGGAAAATCCGCCCTGGCCTAGGGCAGCCTCCGAGGATAAAGCCATGGAGGCAGGCATGTTGGGGCAGTTTTGCGCTCCCCTTGGGCTGCCTTTGGCGGCTGCAGTGTGCCTACAGCTGTGGGCTTTGTGCTTTCCGAGACGCTAATCCTAGGCGTAACCCTAACCCTTGTCCGGGTTCTGGAAAAGCCGCCCTGGCCTAGGGCGGCCTCCGCGGAAAAAACCGTGGAGGCAGGCATGTTGGGGCAGTGTTGCGCTCCCCTTGGGCTGCCTTTGGCGGCTGCAGTGTGCCTGGAGCCGTGAGCATTTTGCTTTCCGAGATGCTAACCCAAAGCATAACCCTAACCCTAGCCCTAGGCAGGAAAAGCAGCCCTGGCCTAGGCCTGCCTCTGAGGAAAGAGCCGTGGAGGCAGGCATGTTGGGGCAGTGTTGCGCTCCCCTTGGGCTGCCTTTGGCGGCTGCAGTGTGCCTGGAGCCGTGAGCATTTTGCTTTCCGAGACGCTAACCCTAGGCTTAATCCTCACCCTAGCCCTAGGCAGGAAAAGCAGCCCTGGCCTAGGGCTGCCTCTGAGGAAAGAGCGGTGGAGGCAGGCATGTTGGGGCAGTTTGGCGCTCCCTTTGGTCTGCCTTTGGTGGCTGCAGTGTGCCTGGAGCTGTGGGCTTTGTGCTTTCCCAGACGCTAACCCTAGGCGTAACCCTAACCCTAGCCCTAGGCAGGAAAAGCAGCCCGGGCCTAGGGCTGCCTCCGAGGACAAAGCCATGGAAGCAGGCATGTTGGGGCAGTTTTGCGCTCCCTTTGGGCTGCATTTGGCTGCTGCAGTGTGCCTGCAGCTTTGGGATTTGTGCTTTCCGAGATGCTAACCCTAGGCGTAACCCTAACCCTAGCCCTGGGAAAGCAAATCCGCCCTGGCCTAGGGCTGCCTACGAGAAAAGAGCCGTGGAGGCAGGAATGTTGGGGCCGTTTTGCGCTCCCTTTGGGCTGCCTTTGGCGTCTGCAGTGTGCCTGGAGCTGTGGGCTTTGTGCTTTCTGATTCGCTAACACTAGGCGTACCCCTAACCCTAGCCTTAGGCTGGAAAAGCAGCCCGGGCCTAGGGTTGCCTCTGTAGGAAAAGCCATGGAAGCAGGCATGTTGGGGCAGTTTTGCGCTCCCTTTGGGCTGCCTTTGGCGGTTGAAGTGTGCCTGGAGCCGTGAGCTTTGTGCTTTCCGAGATGCTAACCCAAGGCGTATCCCTAACCCTACCCCTAGGCAGGAAAAGCAGCCCTGGCCTAGGGCTGCCTCCTAGGAAAAAGCCGTGGAGGCAGGCATGTTAGTGCAGTTTTGCGCTCCCCTTGGGCTGCCTTTGGCGGCTGCAGTGTGCCTGGAGCCGTGAGCATTTTGCTTTCCGAGACACTAACCCTAGGCGTAACCCTAACCCTAGCCCTAGGCAGGAAAATCCGCCCTGGCCTAGGGCTGCCTCTGAAGAAAAGGTCGTGGAGGCAGGCATGTTGGGGCAGTGTTGCGCTCCCCTTGGGCTGTCTTTCGCGGCTGCAGTGTGCCTGCAGCTGTGGGCTTTGTGCTTTCTGAGACGCTAACCCTAGGCGTAACCCTAACCCTAGCCCTAGGCAGGAAAAGCAGCCCTGGCCTAGGGCTGCCTCCAAGGATAAAGCCATGGAAGCAGGCATGTTGGGGCAGTTTTGCGCTCCCTTTGGTCTGCCTTTGGCAGCTGCTGTGTTCTTCAAGCTGTGGGCTTTGTGCTTTCCGAGACGCTAACACTAGGCGTAACCCTAACCCTAGCCCTAGGCAGGAAAAGCAGCCCTGGCCTAGGGCTGCCTCTGTAGAAAAAGCCGTGGAGGCAGGCATGTTGGGGCAGTTTTGCGCTCCCCTTGGGCCGCCTTTGGCGGCTGCTGTGTTCTTCAAGCTGTGGGCTTTGTGCTTTCCGAGACGCTAACCCTAGGCGTACCCCTAACCCTAGCCATAGGCAGGAAAAGCAGCCCTGGCCTAGGGCTGCCTCTGAAGAAAAGGTCGTGGAGGCAGGCATGTTGGGGCAGTGTTGCGCTCCCCTTGGGCTGCCTTTGGCGGCTGCAGTGTGCCTGGAGCCGTGAGCATTTTGCTTTCCAAGGTGCTAACCCTAGGCGTAACCCTAACCCTTTCCTTAGGCAGGAAAAGGAGCCCGGGCCTAGGGTAGCCTCTGTAGAAAAAGCCATGGAAGCAGGCATGTTGGGGCAGTTTTGCGCTCCCTTTGGGCTGCCTTTGGCGGCTGCAGCGTGCCAGGAGCTGTGGGCTTTTTGCTTTCCGATTCGCGAATCCTAGGCTTAACCCTCACCCTAGCCCTAGGCAGGAAAAGCAGCTCTTGCCTAGCGCTGCCTCCTAGGAAAAAGCTGTGGAGGCAGGCATGTTAGAGTAGTTTTCTGCTCCCCTTGGGCTGCCTTTGGCGGCTGCAGTCTGCCTGGAGCTGTGAGCATTGTGCTTTCCAAGACGCTAACCCTAGGCGTAACCTTAACCCTACACCTAGGCAGGAAAAGCAGCTCTGGCCTAGGGCTGCCTCCGAGTAAAAAGCCGTGGAGGCAGGCATGTAAGGGCAGTTTTGCGCTCCCCTTGGGCTGCCTTTGGCGGCTGCCGTGTGCCTGGAGCTGTGGGCTTTGTGCTTTCTGACATGCTCACCCTAGGCGTAACCCTAACCATAGTCTTTGGCAGGAAAAGCCGCCCAGGCCTAGGGCTGCCTCTGAGGAAAGAGCCGTGGAGGCAGGTGTGTTGGGGCAGTTTGGCGCTCCCTTTGGGCTGCCTTTGGCGGCTGCAGTGTGCCTGGAGCTGTGTGCTTTGTGTTTTCCGAGACGCTAACCCTAGGCGTAACCCTAACAATAGTCCTAGGCAGGAAAAGCAGCCCGGGCCTAGGGCTGACTCAGAGGAAAAAGCCGTGGAGGCAGGACTGTTAGAGCAGTTTTCGCTCCCCTTGGGCTGCCTTTGGCGGCTGCAGTGTGCCTGGAGCTGTGGGGTTTTTGCTTTTTGAGACGCTAACCCTAGGCGTAACCCCCACCCTAGCCCTAGGCAGGAAAAGCAGCCCTGGCCTAGGGCTGCCTCCGAGTAAAAAGCCGATGAGGCAGGCATGTTGGGGCAGTTTTGCGCTCCCCTTGGGCTGCCTTTGGCGGCTGCTGTGTGCCTGGAGCTGTGGGCTTTGTGCTTTCCGAGACGCTAACCCTAGGTGTAACCCTAACCATAGCCCTAGGCAGGAAAAGCCGCCCAGACCTAGGCCTGCCTCCGAGGAAAGAGCTGTGGAGGCAGGCATGTTGGGGCAGTTTTGCGCTCCCCTTGGGCTGCCTTTGGTGGCTGCAGTGTGCCTGGAGCTGTGGGCTTTGTGCTTTCCGAGACGCTAACCCTAGGCGTACCCCTAACCCTAGCCCTAGGCAGGAAAAGCAGCCCTGGCCTAGGGCTGCCTCTGAAGAAAAGGTTGTGGAGGCAGGCATGTTGGGGCAGTGTTGCGCTCCCCTTGGGCTGCCTTTGGTGGCTGCAGTGTGCCTGGAGCCGTGAGCATTTTGCTTTCCAAGGTGCTAACCCTAGGCGTAACCCTAACCCTTTCCTTAGGCAGGAAAAGGAGCCCGGGCCTAGGGTAGCCTCTGTAGAAAAAGCCATGGAAGCTGGCATGTTGGGGCAGTTTTGCGCTCCCTTTGGGCTGCCTTTGGCGGCTGCAGTGTGCCTGGGGCTGTGGGCTTTTTGCTTTCCGATTCGCGAACCCTAGGCGTAACCCTCACCCTAGCCCTAGGCAGGAAAAGCAGCTCTGGCCTAGCGCTGCCTCCTAGGAAAAAGCTGTGGAGGCAGGCATGTTAGAGTAGTTTTCTGCTCCCCTTGGGCTGCCTTTGGCGGCTGCAGTCTGCCTGGAGCTGTGAGCATTGTGCTTTCCAAGACGCTAACCCTAGGCGTAACCTTAACCCTACACCTAGGCAGGAAAAGCAGCTCTGGCCTAGGGCTGCCTCCGAGTAAAAAGCCGTGGAGGCAGGCATGTAAGGGCAGTTTTGCGCTCCCCTTGGGCTGCCTTTGGCGGCTGCCGTGTGCCTGGAGCTGTGGGCTTTGTGCTTTCTGACATGCTCACCCTAGGCGTAACCCTAACCATAGTCTTTGGCAGGAAAAGCCGCCCAGGCCTAGGGCTGCCTCTGAGGAAAGAGCCGTGGAGGCAGGTGTGTTGGGGCAGTTTGGCGCTCCCTTTGGGCTGCCTTTGGCGGCTGCAGTGTGCCTGGAGCTGTGTGCTTTGTGTTTTCCGAGACGCTAACCCTAGGCGTAACCCTAACAATAGTCCTAGGCAGGAAAAGCAGCCCGGGCCTAGGGCTGACTCAGAGGAAAAAGCCGTGGAGGCAGGACTGTTAGAGCAGTTTTCGCTCCCCTTGGGCTGCCTTTGGCGGCTGCAGTGTGCCTGGAGCTGTGGGGTTTTTGCTTTTTGAGACGCTAACCCTAGGCGTAACCCCCACCCTAGCCCTAGGCAGGAAAAGCAGCCCTGGTCTAGGGCTGCCTCCGAGTAAAAAGCCGAGGAGGCAGGCATGTTGGGGCAGTTTTGCGCTCCCCTTGGGCTGCCTTTGGCGGCTGCCGTGTGCCTGGAGCTGTGGGCTTTGTGCTTTCCGAGACGCTAACCCTAGGTGTAACCCTAACCCTAGCCCTAGGCAGGAAAAGCCGCCCAGACCTAGGCCTGCCTCCGAGGAAAGAGCTGTGGAGGCAGGCATGTTGGGGCAGTTTTGCGCTCCCCTTGGGCTGCCTTTGGTGGCTGCAGTGTGCCTGGAGGTGTGGGCTTTGTGCTTTCCGAGACGCTAACCCTAGGCGTACCCCTAACCCTAGCCATAGGCAGGAAAAGCAGCCCAGGCCTAGGGCTGCCAATGAGGATAAAGCCATGGGGGCAAGCATGTTAGAGCAGTTTTGCGCTCCCCTTGGGCTGCCTTTGGCGGCTGCAGTGTGCCTGGAGCTGTGGGCTTTGTGCTTTCCGAAACGCTATCCCTAGGCGTAACCCTAACCCTAGCCTTTCGCAGGAATAGCAGACCGGGCCTAGGGCTGCCTCCAAGGAAAAAGCTGTGGAGGCAGGCATGTTAGAGCAGTTTTGCGCTCCCCTTGGGCTGCCTTTGGCGGCTGCAGTGTGCCTGAAGCCGTGAGCATTTTGCTTTCCGAAACACTAACCCTAGGCGTAACCCTAACCCTAGCCTTTGGCAGGAAAAGCAGCCCTGGCCTAGGGCTGTCTCTGAGGATAAAGCCATGGGGGCAGGCATGTTGGGGCAGTTTTGCGCTCCCCTTGGGCTGCCTTTGGCGGCTGCAGTGTGCCTGGAGCCGTGAGCTTTTTGCTTTCCGATTCGCTATCCCTAGACGTAACCCTAACCCTAGCCCTAGGCAGGAAAAGCAGCACTGACCTAGGACTTCCTCTGGGGAAAAAGCCTTAAAGGCGGGCATTTTGGGGCAGATTTTCGCTCGCCTTAGGCTGCCTTTGGCGGCTGCAGTGTTCCTGGAGTTGTGGGCTTTATGGTTTCTATGGTGCAACCCTAGGGATAACCATAACCGTAGCCCTAGGCAGGAAATCAAGACTTGCCTAGGGTTGCCTCCGTGGAAAACCTCGCTAAGGAAGGCATGTTGGGGCAGTTTTCTGCTCTTCTTGGGCTGCGTTTTGCGGTTGCAGTGTTCCTGGAGCGGTGGGATTTGTGGTTTCCGAGACGCTAACCCTAGGCGTAGCCCTTACCTGAGCCCTAGGCAGGAAAAGCAGCCCTGGTCTAGAACTGCCACTGAGGAAAAAGCAGTGGAGGCAGGCATGTTGGGGCAGTTTTGCGCTACTATGGTGCGGCCTTACGAGGGTGCAGTGTGCCTGGGGCTGTGAGCTTTGTGCTTTCCGAGACGCAACCCCGAGGCGTAATGCTAACCCTAGCCTTAGGCAGGAAAAGCAGCCCTGGCCTAGGCCTGCCTCCGAGGAAAAAGCCGTGGAGGCAGGCATGTTGTGGCAGTTTTGTTCTCCCCTTGCGCTGCCTTTGGCGGCTGCCGTGTGCCTGGAGCTGTGGGCTTTGTGCTTTCCGATTCGCTAACCCTAGGCGTAACCCTAAACCTAGCCCGAGGCAGGAAAAGCAGCTCTGGCCTAGGGCTGCCTCCTAGGAAAAAGCTGTGGAGGCAGGCATGTTGGGGCAGTTTTGCGCTCCCCTTGGGCTGCCTTTGGCGGCTGCAGTGTGCCTGGAGCCGTGAGCATTTTGCTTTCCGAGGCGCTAACCCTAGGTGTAACCCTAACCCTAGCCCTAGGCAGGAAAAGCAGCCCTGGCCTAAGGGTGTTTCCGAGGAAAAAGCCGTGGAGGCAGGCATGTTGGGGCAGTTTTGCGCTCCCCTTGGGCTGCCTTTCGCGGCTGCAGTGTGCCTGGAAACGTGAGCATTTTGCTTTCTGAGACGCTAACCCTCGGCGTAACCCTAACAATAGTCCTAGGCAGGAAAAGCAGCCCGGGCCTAGGGCTGACTCCGAGGAAAAAGCCGTGGAGGCAGGACTGTTAGAGCAGTTTGGCGCTCCCCTTGGGCTGCCTTTGGCGGCTGCAGTGTGCCTGGAGCTGTGGGGTTTTTGCTTTTCGAGACGCTAACCCTAGGCGTAACCCTCACCCTAGCCCTAGGCAGGAAAAGCAGCCCTGGCCTAGGGCTGCCTCCGAGTAAAAAGCCGAGGAGGCAGGCATGTTGGGGCAGTTTTGCGCTCCCCTTGGGCTGCCTTTGGCGGCTGCCGTGTGCCTGGAGCTGTGGGCTTTGTGCTTTCCGAGAAGCTAACCCTAGGCGTAACCCTAACCCTAGCCCTAGGCAGGAAAAGCCGCCCAGACGTAGGCCTGCCTCCGAGGAAAGAGCTGTGGAGGCAGGCGTGTTGGGGCAGTTTTGCGCTCCCCTTGGGCTGCCTTGGGCGGCTGCAGTGTGCCTGGAGCTGTGGGCTTTGTGCTTTCCGAGACGCTAACCCTAGACGTAACCCTAACCCTAGTCCTAGGCAGGAAAAGCAGCCCTGGCCTAGGGCTGCCTCCGAGGATAAAGCCATGGGGGCAGGCATGTTGGGGCAATTTTGCGCTCCCCTTGGGCTGCCTTTGGCGGCTGCAGTGTGCCTGGAGCTGTGGGCTTTGTGCTTTCCGAGACGCTAACCCTAGGCGTAACCCTAACCCTAGCCCTAGGCAAGAAAAGCAGCCAGGGCCTAGGGCGGCCTCCGAGGATAAAGCAGTGGAGGCAGGCATGTTAGAGCAGTTTTGTGCTCCCCTTGGGCTGCCTTTGGTGGCTGCAGTGTGCCTGGAGCTGTGGGCTTTGTGCTTTCCGATTCGCTCACCTATCGCGTAACTCTAACCCTAGCCCTAGGCAGGAAAACCAACCCTGGCCTAGGGCTGTCTCCGAGGAAAAAGCCGTGGAGGCAGGCATGTTGGGGCAGTTTTGCGCTCCCCTTGGGCTGCCTTTGGTGGCTGCAGTGTGCCTGGAGCTGTGGGCTTTGTGCTTTCCGATTCGCTAACCCTAGGCATAACCCTAACCCTAGTCCTAGGCAGGAAAAGCAGCCCTGGCCTAGGGCTGCCTCTGAGGAAAGAGCAGTGGAGGCAGGCATGTTTGTGCAGTTTGGCGCTCCCCTTGGGCTGCCTTTGGCGGCTGCAGTGTGCCTGGAGCTGTGGGCTTTGTGCTTTCCGAGACGCTAACCCTAGGCGTAACCCTAACCCTAGCCCTAGGCAGGAAAAGCAGCCCAGGCCTAGGGCTGCCTCCGAGGACAAAGCCATGGAAGCAGGCATGTTGGGGCAGTTTTGCGCTCCCTTTGGGCTGCATTTAGCTGCTGCAGTGTGCCTGGAGCTGTGTGCTTTGTGCTTTCCGAGATGCTAACCCTAGGCCTAACCCTAACCCTAGCCCTAGGCAGGAAAATCCGCCCTGGCCTAGGGCTGCCTCCGAGGATAAAGCCATGGAGGCAGGCATGTTGGGGCAGTTTTGCGCTCCCCTTGGGCTGCCTTTGGTGGCTGCAGTGTGCCTGGAGCTGTGAGCATTTTGCTTTCCGAGACGCTAATCCTAGGCGTAACCCTAACCCTTGTCCGGGTTCCGGAAAAGCCGCCCTGGCCTAGGGCGGCCTCCGCGGAAAAAACCGTGGAGGCAGGCATGTTGGGGCAGTGTTGCGCTCCCCTTGGGCTGCCTTTGGCGGCTGCAGTGTGCCTGGAGCCGTGAGCATTTTGCTTTCCGAGACGCTAACCCTAGGCTTAATCCTCACCCTAGCCCTAGGCAGGAAAAGCAGCCCTGGCCTAGGGCTGCCTCTGAGGAAAGAGCGGTGGAGGCAGGCATGTTGGGGCAGTTTTGCGCTCCCCTTGGGCTGCCTTTGGTGGCTGCAGTGTGCCTGGAGCTGTGGGCTTTGTGCTTTCCGAGACGCTAACCCTAGGCGTAACCCTAACCCTAGCCCTAGGCAGGAAAAGCAGCCCGGGCCTAGGGCTGCCTCCGAGGACAAAGCCATGGAAGCAGGCATGTTGGGGCAGTTTTGCGCTCCCTTTGGGCTGCATTTGGCTGCTGCAGTGTGCCTGCAGCTTTGGGCTTTGTGCTTTCCGAGATGCTAACCCTAGGCGTAACCCTAACCCTAGCCCTGGGAAAGCAAATCCGCCCTGGCCTAGGGCTGCCTACGAGAAAAGAGCCGTGGAGGCAGGAATGTTGGGGCCGTTTTGCGCTCCCTTTGGGCTGCCTTTGGCGTCTGCAGTGTGCCTGGAGCTGTGGGCTTTGTGCTTTCTGATTCGCTAACACTAGGCGTACCCCTAACCCTAGCCTTAGGCTGGAAAAGCAGCCCGGGCCTAGGGTTGCCTCTGTAGAAAAAGCCATGGAAGCAGGCATGTTGGGGCAGTTTTGCGCTCCCTTTGGGCTGCCTTTGGCGGTTGAAGTGTGCCTGGAGCCGTGAGCTTTGTGCTTTCCGAGATGCTAACCCAAGGCGTATCCCTAACCCTACCCCTAGGCAGGAAAAGCAGCCCTGGCCTAGGGCTGCCTCCTAGGAAAAAGCCGTGGAGGCAGGCATGTTAGAGCAGTTTTGCGCTCCCCTTGGGCTGCCTTTGGCGGCTGCAGTGTGCCTGGAGCCGTGAGCATTTTGCTTTCCGAGACACTAACCCTAGGTGTAACCCTAACCCTAGCCCTAGGCAGGAAAAGCAGCCCTGGCCTAGGGCTGCCTCTGAAGAAATGGTCGTGGAGGCAGGCATGTTGGGGCAGTGTTGCGCTCCCCTTGGGCTGGCTTTCGCGGCTGCAGTGTGCCTGCAGCTGTGGGCTTTGTGTTTTCTGAGACGCTAACCCTAGGCGTAACCCTAACCCTAGCTCTAGGCAGGAAAAGCAGCCCGGGCCTAGGGCTGCCTCCAAGGATAAAGCCATGGAAGCAGGCATGTTGGGGCAGTTTTGCGCTCCCTTTGGTCTGCCTTTGGCAGCTGCTGTGTTCTTCAAGCTGTGGGCTTTGTGCTTTCCGAGACGCTAACACTAGGCGTAACCCTAACCCTTGCCCTAGGCAGGAAAAGCAGCCCTGGCCTAGGGCTGCCTCTGTAGAAAAAGCCGTGGAGGCAGGCATGTTGGGGCAGTTTTGCGCTCCCCTTGGGCTGCCTTTGGCGGCTGCAGTGTGCCTGGAAACGTGAGCATTTTGCTTTCCGAGACGCTAACCCTAGGCGTAACCCTAACCCTAGCCCTAGGCAGGAAAAGCCGCCCTGGCCTAGGGTTGCCTCTGTAGGAAAAGCCATGGAAGCAGGCATGTTGGGGCAGTTTTGCGCTCCCTTTGGGCTGCCTTTGGCGGCTGCAGTGTGCCTGGAGCTGTGGGCTTTGTGCTTTCTGAGACGCTAACCCTAGGCGTACCCCTAACCCTAGCCATAGGCAGGAAAAGCAGCCCTGGCCTAGGGCTGCCTCTGAAGAAAAGGTCGTGGAGGCAGGCACGTTGGGGCAGTGTTGCGCTCCCCTTGGGCTGCCTTTGGCGGCTGCAGTGTGCCTGGAGCCGTGAGCATTTTGCTTTCCAAGGTGCTAACCCTAGGCGTAACCCTAACCCTTTCCTTAGGCAGGAAAAGGAGCCCGGGCCTAGGGTAGCCTCTGTAGAAAAAGCCATGGAAGCAGGCATGTTGGGGCAGTTTTGCGCTCCCTTTGGGCTGCCTTTGGCGGCTGCAGCGTGCCAGGAGCTGTGGGCTTTTTGCTTTCCGATTCGCGAACCCTAGGCTTAACCCTCACCCTAGCCCTAGGCAGGAAAAGCAGCTCTTGCCTAGCGCTGCCTCCTAGGAAAAAGCTGTGGAGGCAGGCATGTTAGAGTAGTTTTCTGCTCCCCTTGGGCTGCCTTTGGCGGCTGCAGTCTGCCTGGAGCTGTGAGCATTGTGCTTTCCAAGACGCTAACCCTAGGCGTAACCTTAACCCTACACCTAGGCAGGAAAAGCAGCTCTGGCCTAGGGCTGCCTCCGAGTAAAAAGCCGTGGAGGCAGGCATGTAAGGGCAGTTTTGCGCTCCCCTTGGGCTGCCTTTGGCGGCTGCCGTGTGCCTGGAGCTGTGGGCTTTGTGCTTTCTGACATGCTCACCCTAGGCGTAACCCTAATCATAGTCTTTGGCAGGAAAAGCAGCCCTGGCCTAGGCCTGCCTCTGAGGAAAGAGCCGTGGAGGCAGGCATGTTGGGGCAGTCTTGCGCTCCCCTTGGGCTGCCTTTGGCGGCTGCAGTGTGCCTGGAGCCGTGAGCATTTTGCTTTCCGAGACGCTAACCCTAGGCTTAATCCTCACCCTAGCCCTAGGCAGGAAAAGCAGCCCTGGCCTAGGGCTGCCTCTGAGGAAAGAGCGGTGGAGGCAGGCATGTTGGGGCAGTTTTGCGCTCCCCTTGGGCTGCCTTTGGTGGCTGCAGTGTGCCTGGAGCTGTGGGCTTTGTGCTTTCCGAGACGCTAACCCTAGGCGTAACCCTAACCCTAGCCCTAGGCAGGAAAAGCAGCCCGGGCCTAGGGCTGCCTCCGAGGACAAAGCCATGGAAGCAGGCATGTTGGGGCAGTTTTGCGCTCCCTTTGGGCTGCATTTGGCTGCTGCAGTGTGCCTGCAGCTTTGGGCTTTGTGCTTTCCGAGATGCTAACCCTAGGCGTAACCCTAACCCTAGCCCTGGGAAAGCAAATCCGCCCTGGCCTAGGGCTGCCTACGAGAAAAGAGCCGTGGAGGCAGGAATGTTGGGGCCGTTTTGCGCTCCCTTTGGGCTGCCTTTGGCGTCTGCAGTGTGCCTGGAGCTGTGGGCTTTGTGCTTTCTGATTCGCTAACACTAGGCGTACCCCTAACCCTAGCCTTAGGCTGGAAAAGCAGCCCGGGCCTAGGGTTGCCTCTGTAGAAAAAGGCATGGAAGCAGGCATGTTGGGGCAGTTTTGCGCTCCCTTTGGGCTGCCTTTGGCGGTTGAAGTGTGCCTGGAGCCGTGAGCTTTGTGCTTTCCGAGATGCTAACCCAAGGCGTATCCCTAACCCTACCCCTAGGCAGGAAAAGCAGCCCTGGCCTAGGGCTGCCTCCTAGGAAAAAGCCGTGGAGGCAGGCATGTTAGAGCAGTTTTGCGCTCCCCTTGGGCTGCCTTTGGCGGCTGCAGTGTGCCTGGAGCCGTGAGCATTTTGCTTTCCGAGACACTAACCCTAGGTGTAACCCTAACCCTAGCCCTAGGCAGGAAAAGCAGCCCTGGCCTAGGGCTGCCTCTGAAGAAATGGTCGTGGAGGCAGGCATGTTGGGGCAGTGTTGCGCTCCCCTTGGGCTGGCTTTCGCGGCTGCAGTGTGCCTGCAGCTGTGGGCTTTGTGTTTTCTGAGACGCTAACCCTAGGCGTAACCCTAACCCTAGCTCTAGGCAGGAAAAGCAGCCCGGGCCTAGGGCTGCCTCCAAGGATAAAGCCATGGAAGCAGGCATGTTGGGGCAGTTTTGCGCTCCCTTTGGTCTGCCTTTGGCAGCTGCTGTGTTCTTCAAGCTGTGGGCTTTGTGCTTTCCGAGACGCTAACACTAGGCGTAACCCTAACCCTTGCCCTAGGCAGGAAAAGCAGCCCTGGCCTAGGGCTGCCTCTGTAGAAAAAGCCGTGGAGGCAGGCATGTTGGGGCAGTTTTGCGCTCCCCTTGGGCTGCCTTTGGCGGCTGCAGTGTGCCTGGAAACGTGAGCATTTTGCTTTCCGAGACGCTAACCCTAGGCGTAACCCTAACCCTAGCCCTAGGCAGGAAAAGCCGCCCTGGCCTAGGGTTGCCTCTGTAGGAAAAGCCATGGAAGCAGGCATGTTGGGGCAGTTTTGCGCTCCCTTTGGGCTGCCTTTGGCGGCTGCAGTGTGCCTGGAGCTGTGGGCTTTGTGCTTTCTGAGACGCTAACCCTAGGCGTACCCCTAACCCTAGCCATAGGCAGGAAAAGCAGCCCTGGCCTAGGGCTGCCTCTGAAGAAAAGGTCGTGGAGGCAGGCACGTTGGGGCAGTGTTGCGCTCCCCTTGGGCTGCCTTTGGCGGCTGCAGTGTGCCTGGAGCCGTGAGCATTTTGCTTTCCAAGGTGCTAACCCTAGGCGTAACCCTAACCCTTTCCTTAGGCAGGAAAAGGAGCCCGGGCCTAGGGTAGCCTCTGTAGAAAAAGCCATGGAAGCAGGCATGTTGGGGCAGTTTTGCGCTCCCTTTGGGCTGCCTTTGGCGGCTGCAGCGTGCCAGGAGCTGTGGGCTTTTTGCTTTCCGATTCGCGAACCCTAGGCTTAACCCTCACCCTAGCCCTAGGCAGGAAAAGCAGCTCTTGCCTAGCGCTGCCTCCTAGGAAAAAGCTGTGGAGGCAGGCATGTTAGAGTAGTTTTCTGCTCCCCTTGGGCTGCCTTTGGCGGCTGCAGTCTGCCTGGAGCTGTGAGCATTGTGCTTTCCAAGACGCTAACCCTAGGCGTAACCTTAACCCTACACCTAGGCAGGAAAAGCAGCTCTGGCCTAGGGCTGCCTCCGAGTAAAAAGCCGTGGAGGCAGGCATGTAAGGGCAGTTTTGCGCTCCCCTTGGGCTGCCTTTGGCGGCTGCCGTGTGCCTGGAGCTGTGGGCTTTGTGCTTTCTGACATGCTCACCCTAGGCGTAACCCTAATCATAGTCTTTGGCAGGAAAAGCAGCCCAGGCCTAGGGCTGCCTCTGAGGAAAGAGCCGTGGAGGCAGGTGTGTTGGGGCAGTTTGGCGCTCCCTTTGGGCTGCCTTTGGCGGCTGCAGTGTGCCTGGAGCTGTGTGCTTTGTGTTTTCCGAGACGCTAATCCTAGGCGTAACCCTAACAATAGTCCTAGGCAGGAAAAGCAGCCCGGGCCTAGGGCTGACTCAGAGGAAAAAGCCGTGGAGGCAGGACTGTTAGAGCAGTTTTCGCTCCCCTTGGGCTGCCTTTGGCGGCTGCAGTGTGCCTGGAGCTGTGGGGTTTTTGCTTTTTGAGACGCTAACCCTAGGCGTAACCCCCACCCTAGCCCTAGGCAGGAAAAGCAGCCCTGGCCTAGGGCTGCCTCCGAGTAAAAAGCCGAGGAGGCAGGCATGTTGGGGCAGTTTTGCGCTCCCCTTGGGCTGCCTTTGGCGGCTGCTGTGTGCCTGGAGCTGTGGGCTTTGTGCTTTCCGAGACGCTAACCCTAGGTGTAACCCTAACCCTAGCCCTAGGCAGGAAAAGCCGCCCAGACCTAGGCCTGCCTCCGAGGAAAGAGCTGTGGAGGCAGGCATGTTGGGGCAGTTTTGCGCTCCCCTTGGGCTGCCTTTGGTGGCTGCAGTGTGCCTGGAGGTGTGGGCTTTGTGCTTTCCGAGACGCTAACCCTAGGCGTAACCCTAACCCTAGCCCTAGGCAGGAAAAGCAGCCCTGGCCTAGGGCTGCCTCTGAAGAAAAGGTTGTGGAGGCAGGCATGTTGGGGCAGTGTTGCGCTCCCCTTGGGCTGCCTTTGGTGGCTGCAGTGTGCCTGGAGCCGTGAGCATTTTGCTTTCCAAGGTGCTAACCCTAGGCGTAACCCTAACCCTTTCCTTAGGCAGGAAAAGGAGCCCGGGCCTAGGGTAGCCTCTGTAGAAAAAGCCATGGAAGCTGGCATGTTGGGGCAGTTTTGCGCTCCCTTTGGGCTGCCTTTGGCGGCTGCAGTGTGCCAGGGGCTGTGGGCTTTTTGCTTTCCGATTCGCGAACCCTAGGCGTAACCCTCACCCTAGCCCTAGGCAGGAAAAGCAGCTCTGGCCTAGCGCTGCCTCCTAGGAAAAAGCTGTGGAGGCAGGCATGTTAGAGTAGTTTTCTGCTCCCCTTGGGCTGCCTTTGGCGGCTGCAGTCTGCCTGGAGCTGTGAGCATTGTGCTTTCCAAGACGCTAACCCTAGGCGTAACCTTAACCCTACACCTAGGCAGGAAAAGCAGCTCTGGCCTAGGGCTGCCTCCGAGTAAAAAGCCGTGGAGGCAGGCATGTAAGGGCAGTTTTGCGCTCCCCTTGGGCTGCCTTTGGCGGCTGCAGTGTGCCTGGAGCCGTGAGCATTTTGCTTTCTGACATGCTCACCTTAGGCGTAACCCTAACCATAGTCTTTGGCAGGAAAAGCCGCCCAGGCCTAGGGCTGCCTCTGAGGAAAGAGCCGTGGAGGCAGGTGTGTTGGGGCAGTTTGGTGCTCCCTTTGGGCTGCCTTTGGCGGCTGCAGTGTGCCTGGAGCTGTGGGCTTTGTGTTTTCCGAGACGCTAACCCTAGGCGTAACCCTAACAATAGTCCTAGGCAGGAAAAGCAGCCCGGGCCTAGGGCTGACTCAGAGGAAAAAGCCGTGGAGGCAGGACTGTTAGAGCAGTTTTCGCTCCCCTTGGGCTGCCTTTGGCGGCTGCAGTGTGCCTGGAGCTGTGGGGTTTTTGCTTTTTGAGACGCTAACCCTAGGCGTAACCCCCACCCTAGCCCTAGGCAGGAAAAGCAGCCCTGGTCTAGGGCTGCCTCCGAGTAAAAAGCCGAGGAGGCAGGCATGTTGGGGCAGTTTTGCGCTCCCCTTGGGCTGCCTTTGGCGGCTGCCGTGTGCCTGGAGCTGTGGGCTTTGTGCTTTCCGAGACGCTAACCCTAGGTGTAACCCTAACCCTAGCCCTAGGCAGGAAAAGCCGCCCAGACCTAGGCCTGCCTCCGAGGAAAGAGCTGTGGAGGCAGGCATGTTGGGGCAGTTTTGCGCTCCCCTTGGGCTGCCTTTGGTGGCTGCAGTGTGCCTGGAGGTGTGGGCTTTGTGCTTTCCGAGACGCTAACCCTAGGCGTAACCCTAACCCTTGCCCTAGGCAGGAAAAGCAGCCCAGGCCTAGGGCTGCCAATGAGGATAAAGCCATGGGGGCAAGCATGTTGGGGCAGTTTTGCGCTCCCCTTGGGCTGCCTTTGGCGGCTGCAGTGTGCCTGGAGCTGTGGGCTTTGTGCTTTCCGAAACGCTATCCCTAGGCGTAACCCTAACCCTAGCCTTTCGCAGGAATAGCAGACCGGGCCTAGGGCTGCCTCCAAGGAAAAAGCTGTGGAGGCAGGCATGTTAGAGCAGTTTTGCGCTCCCCTTGGGCTGCCTTTGGCGGCAGCAGTGTGCCTGAAGCCGTGAGCATTTTGCTTTCCGAAACACTAACCCTAGGCGTAACCCTAACCCTAGCCTTTGGCAGGAAAAGCAGCCCTGGCCTAGGGCTGTCTCTGAGGATAAAGCCATGGGGGCAGGCATGTTGGGGCAGTTTTGCGCTCCCCTTGGGCTGCCTTTGGCGGCTGCAGTGTGCCTGGAGCCGTGAGCTTTTTGCTTTCCGATTCGCTATCCCTAGACGTAACCCTAACCCTAGCCCTAGGCAGGAAAAGCAGCACTGACCTAGGACTTCCTCTGGGGAAAAAGCCTTAAAGGCGGGCATTTTGGGGCAGATTTTCGCTCGCCTTAGGCTGCCTTTGGCGGCTGCAGTGTTCCTGGAGTTGTGGGCTTTATGGTTTCTATGGTGCAACCCTAGGGATAACCATAACCGTAGCCCTAGGCAGGAAATCAAGACTTGCCTAGGGTTGCCTCCGTGGAAAACCTCGCTAAGGAAGGCATGTTGGGGCAGTTTTCTGCTCTTCTTGGGCTGCGTTTTGCGGTTGCAGTGTTCCTGGAGCAGTGGGATTTGTGGTTTCCGAGAGGCTAACCCTAGGCCTAGCCCTTACCTGAGCCCTAGGCAGGAAAAGCAGCCCTGGTCTAGAACTGCCACTGAGGAAAAAGCAGTGGAGGCAGGCATGTTGGGGCAGTTTTGCGCTACTATGGTGCGGCCTTACGAGGGTGCAGTGTGCCTGGGGCTGTGGGCTTTGTGCTTTCCGAGAAGCAAACCCGAGGCGTAATGCTAACCCTAGCCTTAGGCAGGAAAAGCAGCCCTGGCCTAGGCCTGCCTCCGAGGAAAAAGCCGTGGAGGCAGGCATGTTGTGGCAGTTTTGTTCTCCCCTTGCGCTGCCTTTGGCGGCTGCCGTGTGCCTGGAGCTGTGGGCTTTGTGCTTTCCGATTCGCTAACCCTAGGCGTAACCCTAAACCTAGCCCGAGGCAGGAAAAGCAGCTCTGGCCTAGGGCTGCCTCCTAGGAAAAAGCTGTGGAGGCAGGCATGTTAGAGCAGTTTTGCGCTCCCCTTGGGCTGCCTTTGACGGCTGCAGTGTGCCTGGAGCCGTGAGCAATTTGCTTTCCGAGGCGCTAACCCTAGGCGTAACCCTAACCCTAGCCCTAGGCAGGAAAAGCAGCCCTGGCCTAAGGGTGTTTCCGAGGAAAAAGCCGTGGAGGCAGGCATGTTGGGGCAGTTTTGCGCTCCCCTTGGGCTGCCTTTCGCGGCTGCAGTGTGCCTGGAAACGTGAGCATTTTGCTTTCTGAGACGCTAACCCTCGGCGTAACCCTAACAATAGTCCTAGGCAGGAAAAGCAGCCCGGGCCTAGGGCTGACTCCGAGGAAAAAGCCGTGGAGGCAGGACTGTTAGAGCAGTTTGGCGCTCCCCTTGGGCTGCCTTTGGCGGCTGCAGTGTGCCTGGAGCTGTGGGGTTTTTGCTTTTCGAGACGCTAACCCTAGGCGTAACCCTCACCCTAGCCCTAGGCAGGAAAAGCAGCCCTGGCCTAGGGCTGCCTCCGAGTAAAAAGCCGAGGAGGCAGGCATGTTGGGGCAGTTTTGCGCTCCCCTTGGGCTGCCTTTGGCGGCTGCCGTGTGCCTGGAGCTGTGGGCTTTGTGCTTTCCGAGAAGCTAACCCTAGGCGTAACCCTAACCCTAGCCCTAGGCAGGAAAAGCCGCCCAGACCTAGGCCTGCCTCCGAGGAAAGAGCTGTGGAGGCAGGCGTGTTGGGGCAGTTTTGCGCTCCCCTTGGGCTGCCTTGGGCGGCTGCAGTGTGCCTGGAGCTGTGGGCTTTGTGCTTTCCGAGACGCTAACCCTAGACGTAACCCTAACCCTAGTCCTAGGCAGGAAAAGCAGCCCTGGCCTAGGGCTGCCTCCGAGGATAAAGCCATGGGGGCAGGCATGTTGGGGCAATTTTGCGCTCCCCTTGGGCTGCCTTTGGCGGCTGCAGTGTGCCTGGAGCTGTGGGCTTTGTGCTTTCCGAGACGCTAACCCTAGGCGTAACCCTAACCCTAGCCCTAGGCAAGAAAAGCAGCCAGGGCCTAGGGCGGCCTCCTAGGATAAAGCAGTGGAGGCAGGCATGTTAGAGCACTTTTGTGCTCCCCTTGGGCTGCCTTTGGTGGCTGCAGTGTGCCTGGAGCTGTGGGCTTTGTGCTTTCCGATTCGCTCACCTATCGCGTAACTCTAACCCTAGCCCTAGGCAGGAAAACCAACCCTGGCCTAGGGCTGTCTCCGAGGAAAAAGCCGTGGAGGCAGGCATGTTGGGGCAGTTTTGCGCTCCCCTTGGGCTGCCTTTGGTGGCTGCAGTGTGCCTGGAGCTGTGGGCTTTGTGCTTTCCGATTCGCTAACCCTAGGCATAACCCTAACCCTAGTCCTAGGCAGGAAAAGCAGCCCTGGCCTAGGGCTGCCTCTGAGGAAAGAGCAGTGGAGGCAGGCATGTTTGTGCAGTTTGGCGCTCCCCTTGGGCTGCCTTTGGCGGCTGCAGTGTGCCTGGAGCTGTGGGCTTTGTGCTTTCCGAGACGCTAACCCTAGGCGTAACCCTAACCCTAGCCCTAGGCAGGAAAAGCAGCCCAGGCCTAGGGCTGCCTCCGAGGACAAAGCCATGGAAGCAGGCATGTTGGGGCAGTTTTGCGCTCCCTTTGGGCTGCATTTAGGTGCTGCAGTGTGCCTGGAGCTGTGTGCTTTGTGCTTTCCGAGATGCTAACCCTAGGCGTAACCCTAACCCTAGCCCTAGGCAGGAAAATCCGCCCTGGCCTAGGGCTGCCTCCGAGGATAAAGCCATGGGGGCAGGCATGTTGGGGCAGTTTTGCGCTCCCCTTGGGCTGCCTTTGGTGGCTGCAGTGTGCCTGGAGCTGTGAGCATTTTGCTTTCCGAGACGCTAATCCTAGGCGTAACCCTAACCCTTGTCCGGGTTCCGGAAAAGCCGCCCTGGCCTAGGGCGGCCTCCGCGGAAAAAACCGTGGAGGCAGGCATGTTGGGGCAGTGTTGCGCTCCCCTTGGGCTGCCTTTGGCAGCTGCAGTGTGCCTGGAGCCGTGAGCATTTTGCTTTTCTGAGATGCTCACCCAAAGCGTAACCCTAACCCTAGCCCTAGGCAGGAAAAGCAGCCCTGGCCTAGGCCTGCCTCTGAGGAAAGAGCGGTGGAGGCAGGCATGTTGGGGCAGTGTTGCGCTCCCCTTGGGCTGCCTTTGGCGGCTGCAGTGTGCCTGGAGCCGTGAGCATTTTGCTTTCCGAGACGCTAACCCTAGGCTTAATCCTCACCCTAGCCCTAGGCAGGAAAAGCAGCCCTGGCCTAGGGCTGCCTCTGAGGAAAGAGCGGTGGAGGCAGGCATGTTGGGGCAGTTTTGCGCTCCCTTTGGGCTGCATTTGGCTACTGCAGTGTGCCTGCAGCTTTGGGCTTTGTGCTTTCCGAGATGCTAACCCTAGGCGTAACCCTAACCCTAGCCCTGGGAAAGCAAATCCGCCCTGGCCTAGGGCTGCCTACGAGAAAAGAGCCGTGGAGGCAGGAATGTTGGGGCCGTTTTGCGCTCCCTTTGGGCTGCCTTTGGCGTCTGCAGTGTGCCTGGAGCTGTGGGCTTTGTGCTTTCTGATTCGCTAACACTAGGCGTACCCCTAACCCTAGCCTTAGGCTGGAAAAGCAGCCCGGGCCTAGGGTTGCCTCTGTAGAAAAAGGCATGGAAGCAGGCATGTTGGGGCAGTTTTGCGCTCCCTTTGGGCTGCCTTTGGCGGTTGAAGTGTGCCTGGAGCCGTGAGCTTTGTGCTTTCCGAGATGCTAACCCAAGGCGTATCCCTAACCCTACCCCTAGGCAGGAAAAGCAGCCCTGGCCTAGGGCTGCCTCCTAGGAAAAAGCCGTGGAGGCAGGCATGTTAGAGCAGTTTTGCGCTCCCCTTGGGCTGCCTTTGGCGGCTGCAGTGTGCCTGGAGCCGTGAGCATTTTGCTTTCCGAGACACTAACCCTAGGTGTAACCCTAACCCTAGCCCTAGGCAGGAAAAGCAGCCCTGGCCTAGGGCTGCCTCTGAAGAAAAGGTCGTGGAGGCAGGCATGTTGGGGCAGTGTTGCGCTCCCCTTGGGCTGGCTTTCGCGGCTGCAGTGTGCCTGCAGCTGTGGGCTTTGTGTTTTCTGAGACGCTAACCCTAGGCGTAACCCTAACCCTAGCCCTAGGCAGGAAAAGCAGCCCGGGCCTAGGGCTGCCTCCAAGGATAAAGCCATGGAAGCAGGCATGTTGGGGCAGTTTTGCGCTCCCTTTGGTCTGCCTTTGGCAGCTGCTGTGTTCTTCAAGCTGTGGGCTTTGTGCTTTCCGAGACGCTAACACTAGGCGTAACCCTAACCCTTGCCCTAGGCAGGAAAAGCAGCCCTGGCCTAGGTCTGCCTCTGTAGAAAAAGCCGTGGAGGCAGGCATGTTGGGGCAGTTTTGCGCTCCCCTTGGGCTGCCTTTGGCGGCTGCAGTGTGCCTGGAGCCGTGAGCATTTTGCTTTCCGAGACGCTAACCCTAGGCGTAACCCTAACCCTAGCCCTAGGCAGGAAAAGCCGCCCTGGCCTAGGGTTGCCTCTGTAGGAAAAGCCATGGAAGCAGGCATGTTGGGGCAGTTTTGCGCTCCCTTTGGGCTGCCTTTGGCGTCTGCAGTGTGCCTGGAGCTGTGGGCTTTGTGCTTTCCGAGACGCTAACCCTAGGCGTACCCCTAACCCTAGCCATAGGCAGGAAAAGCAGCCCTGGCCTAGGGCTGCCTCTGAAGAAAAGGTCGTGGAGGCAGGCATGTTGGGGCAGTGTTGCGCTCCCCTTGGGCTGCCTTTGGCGGCTGCAGTGTGCCTGGAGCCGTGAGCATTTTGCTTTCCAAGGTGCTAACCCTAGGCGTAACCCTAACCCTTTCCTTAGGCAGGAAAAGCCGCCCGGGCCTAGGGTAGCCTCTGTAGAAAAAGCCATGGAAGCAGGCATGTTGGGGCAGTTTTGCGCTCCCTTTGGGCTGCCTTTGGCGGCTGCAGTGTGCCAGGGGCTGTGGGCTTTTTGCTTTCCGATTTGCGAACCCTAGGCGTAACCCTCACCCTAGCCCTAGGCAGGAAAAGCAGCTCTGGCCTAGCGCTGCCTCCTAGGAAAAAGCTGTGGAGGCAGGCATGTTAGAGTAGTTTTCTGCTCCCCTTGGGCTGCCTTTGGCGGCTGCAGTCTGCCTGGAGCTGTGAGCATTGTGCTTTCCAAGACGCTAACCCTAGGCGTAACCTTAACCCTACACCTAGGCAGGAAAAGCAGCTCTGGCCTAGGGCTGCCTCCGAGTAAAAAGCCGTGGAGGCAGGCATGTAAGGGCAGTTTTGCGCTCCCCTTGGGCTGCCTTTGGCGGCTGCCGTGTGCCTGGAGCTGTGGGCTTTGTGCTTTCTGAGATGCTCACCCTAGGCGTAACCCTAACCATAGTCTTTGGCAGGAAAAGCCGCCCAGGCCTAGGGCTGCCTCTGAGGAAAGAGCCGTGGAGGCAGGTGTGTTGGGGCAGTTTGGCGCTCCCTTTGGGCTGCCTTTGGCGGCTGCAGTGTGCCTGGAGCTGTGTGCTTTGTGTTTTCCGAGACGCTAACCCTAGGCGTAACCCTAACAATAGTCCTAGGCAGGAAAAGCAGCCCGGGCCTAGGGCTGACTCAGAGGAAAAAGCCGTGGAGGCAGGACTGTTAGAGCAGTTTTCGCTCCCCTTGGGCTGCCTTTGGCGGCTGCAGTGTGCCTGGAGCTGTGGGGTTTTTGCTTTTTGAGACGCTAACCCTAGGCGTAACCCCCACCCTAGCCCTAGGCAGGAAAAGCAGCCCTGGCCTAGGGCTGCCTCCGAGTAAAAAGCCGAGGAGGCAGGCATGTTGGGGCAGTTTTGCGCTCCCCTTGGGCTGCCTTTGGCGGCTGCCGTGTGCCTGGAGCTGTGGGCTTTGTGCTTTCCGAGACGCTAACCCTAGGTGTAACCCTAACCCTAGCCCTAGGCAGGAAAAGCCGCCCAGACCTAGGCCTGCCTCCGAGGAAAGAGCTGTGGAGGCAGGCATGTTGGGGCAGTTTTGCGCTCCCCTTGGGCTGCCTTTGGTGGCTGCAGTGTGCCTGGAGGTGTGGGCTTTGTGCTTTCCGAGACGCTAACCCTAGGCGTAACCCTAACCCTTGCCCTAGGCAGGAAAAGCAGCCCAGGCCTAGGGCTGCCAATGAGGATAAAGCCATGGGGGCAAGCATGTTAGAGCAGTTTTGCGCTCCCCTTGGGCTGCCTTTGGCGGCTGCAGTGTGCCTGGAGCTGTGGGCTTTGTGCTTTCCGAAACGCTATCCCTAGGCGTAACCCTAACCCTAGCCTTTCGCAGGAATAGCAGACCGGGCCTAGGGCTGCCTCCAAGGAAAAAGCTGTGGAGGCAGGCATGTTAGAGCAGGTTTGCGCTCCCCTTGGGCTGCCTTTGGCGGCTGCCGTGTGCCTGAAGCCGTGAGCATTTTGCTTTCCGAAACACTAACCCTAGGCGTAACCCTAACCCTAGCATTTGGCAGGAAAAGCAGCCCTGGCCTAGGGCTGTCTCTGAGGATAAAGCCATGGGGGCAGGCATGTTGGGGCAGTTTTGCGCTCCCCTTGGGCTGCCTTTGGCGGCTGCAGTGTGCCTGGAGCCGTGAGCTTTTTGCTTTCCGATTCGCTATCCCTAGACGTAACCCTAACCCTAGCCCTAGGCAGGAAAAGCAGCACTGACCTAGGACTTCCTCTGGGGAAAAAGCCTTAAAGGCGGGCATTTTGGGGCAGATTTTCGCTCGCCTTAGGCTGCCTTTGGCGGCTGCAGTGTTCCTGGAGTTGTGGGCTTTATGGTTTCTATGGTGCAACCCTAGGGATAACCATAACCGTAGCCCTAGGCAGGAAATCAAGACTTGCCTAGGGTTGCCTCCGTGGAAAACCTCGCTAAGGAAGGCATGTTGGGGCAGTTTTCTGCTCTTCTTGGGCTGCGTTTTGCGGTTGCAGTGTTCCTGGAGCGGTGGGATTTGTGGTTTCCGAGACGCTAACCCTAGGCGTAACCCTTACCTGAGCCCTAGGCAGGAAAAGCAGCCCTGGTCTAGAACTGCCACTGAGGAAAAAGCAGTGGAGGCAGGCATGTTGGGGCAGTTTTGCGCTACTATGGTGCGGCCTTACGAGGGTGCAGTGTGCCTGGGGCTGTGGGCTTTGTGCTTTCCGAGACGCAAACCCGAGGCGTAATGCTAACCCTAGCCTTAGGCAGGAAAAGCAGCCCTGGCCTAGGCCTGCCTCCGAGGAAAAAGCCGTGGAGGCAGGCATGTTGTGGCAGTTTTGTTCTCCCCTTGGGCTGCCTTTGGCGGCTGCCGTGTGCCTGGAGCTGTGGGCTTTGTGCTTTCCGATTCGCTAACCCTAGGCGTAACCCTAAACCTAGCCCTAGGCAGGAAAAGCAGCTCTGGCCTAGGGCTGCCTCCTAGGAAAAAGCTGTGGAGGCAGGACTGTTAGAGCAGTTTTGCGCTCCCCTTGGGCTGCCTTTGGCGGCTGCAGTGTGCCTGGAGCCGTGAGCATTTTGCTTTCCGAGGCGCTAACCCTAGGCGTAACCCTAACCCTAGCCCTAGGCAGGAAAAGCAGCCCTGGCCTAAGGGTGTTTCCGAGGAAAAAGCCGTGGAGGCAGGCATGTTGGGGCAGTTTTGCGCTCCCCTTGGGCTGCCTTTCGCGGCTGCAGTGTGCCTGGAAACGTGAGCATTTTGCTTTCTGAGACGCTAACCCTAGGCGTAACCCTAACAATAGTCCTAGGCAGGAAAAGCAGCCCGGGCCTAGGGCTGACTCCGAGGAAAAAGCCGTGGAGGCAGGCATGTTGGGGCAGTTTTGCGCTCCCCTTGGGCTGCCTTTGGCGGCTGCCGTGTGCCTGGAGCTGTGGGCTTTGTGCTTTCCGAGAAGCTAACCCTAGGCGTAACCCTAACCCTAGCCCTAGGCAGGAAAAGCCGCCCAGACCTAGGCCTGCCTCCGAGGAAAGAGCTCTGGAGGCAGGCGTGTTGGGGCAGTTTTGCGCTCCCCTTGGGCTGCCTTGGGCGGCTGCAGTGTGCCTGGAGCTGTGGGCTTTGTGCTTTCCGATTCGCTAACCCTAGGCGTAACCCTAACCCTAGTCCTAGGCAGGAAAAGCAGCCCAGGCCTCGGGCTGCCTCCGAGGACAAAGCCATGGAAGCAGGCATGTTGGGGCAGTTTTGCGCTCCCTTTGGGCTGCATTTAGCTGCTGCAGTGTGCCTGGAGCTTTGGGCTTTGTGCTTTCCGAGATGCTAACCCTAGGCGTAACCCTAACCCTAGCCCTAGGCAGGAAAATCCGCCCTGGCCTAGGGCTGCCTCCGAGGATAAAGCCATGGAGGCAGGCATGTTGGGGCAGTTTTGCGCTCCCCTTGGGCTGCCTTTGGTGGCTGCAGTGTGCCTGGAGCTGTGAGCATTTTGCTTTCCGAGACGCTAATCCTAGGCGTAACCCTAACCCTTGTCCGGGTTCCGGAAAAGCCGCCCTGGCCTAGGGCGGCCTCCGCGGAAAAAACCGTGGAGGCAGGCATGTTGGGGCAGTGTTGCGCTCCCCTTGGGCTGCCTTTGGCGGCTGCAGTGTGCCTGGAGCCGTGAGCATTTTGCTTTCCGAGATGCTCACCCAAAGCGTAACCCTAACCCTAGCCCTAGGCAGGAAAAGCAGCCCTGGCCTAGGCCTGCCTCTGAGGAAAGAGCCGTGGAGGCAGGCATGTTGGGGCAGTGTTGCGCTCCCCTTGGGCTGCCTTTGGCGGCTGCAGTGTGCCTGGAGCCGTGAGCATTTTGCTTTCCGAGACGCTAACCCTAGGCTTAATCCTCACCCTAGCCCTAGGCAGGAAAAGCAGCCCTGGCCTAGGGCTGCCTCTGAGGAAAGAGCGGTGGAGGCAGGCATGTTGGGGCAGTTTGGCGCTCCCCTTGGGCTGCCTTTGGTGGCTGCAGTGTGCCTGGAGCTGTGGGCTTTGTGCTTTCCGAGACGCTAACCCTAGGCGTAGCCCTAACCCTAGCCCTAGGCAGGAAAAGCAGCCCGGGCCTAGGGCTGCCTCCGAGGACAAAGCCATGGAAGCAGGCATGTTGGGGCAGTTTTGCGCTCCCTTTGGGCTTCATTTGGCTGCTGCAGTGTGCCTGCAGCTTTGGGCTTTGTGCTTTCCGAGATGCTAACCCTAGGCGTAACCCTAACCCTAGCCCTGGGAAAGCAAATCCGCCCTGGCCTAGGGCTGCCTACGAGAAAAGAGCCGTGGAGGCAGGAATGTTGGGGCCGTTTTGCGCTCCCTTTGGGCTGCCTTTGGCGTCTGCAGTGTGCCTGGAGCTGTGGGCTTTGTGCTTTCTGATTCGCTAACACTAGGCGTACCCCTAACCCTAGCCTTAGGCTGGAAAAGCAGCCCGGGCCTAGGGTTGCCTCTGTAGAAAAAGGCATGGAAGCAGGCATGTTGGGGCAGTTTTGCGCTCCCTTTGGGCTGCCTTTGGCGGTTGAAGTGTGCCTGGAGCCGTGAGCTTTGTGCTTTCCGAGATGCTAACCCAAGGCGTATCCCTAACCCTACCCCTAGGCAGGAAAAGCAGCCCTGGCCTAGGGCTGCCTCTGAAGAAAAGGTTGTGGAGGCAGGCATGTTGGGGCAGTGTTGCGCTCCCCTTGGGCTGGCTTTGGCGGCTGCAGTGGGCCTGGAGCCGTGAGCATTTTTCTTTCCAAGGTGCTAACCGTAGGCGTAACCCTAACCCTTTCCTTAGGCAGGAAAAGGAGCCCGGGCCTAGGGTAGCCTCTGTAGAAAAAGCCATGGAAGCAGGCATGTTGGGGCAGTTTTGCGCTCCCTTTGGGCTGCCTTTGGCGGCTGCAGTGTGCCAGGGGCTGTGGGCTTTTTGCTTTCCGATTCGCGAACCCTAGGCGTAACCCTCACCCTAGCCCTAGGCAGGAAAAGCAGCTCTGGCCTAGCGCTGCCTCCTAGGAAAAAGCTGTGGAGGCAGGCATGTTAGAGTAGTTTTCTGCTCCCCTTGGGCTGCCTTTGGCGGCTGCAGTCTGCCTGGAGCTGTGAGCATTGTGCTTTCCAAGACGCTAACCCTAGGCGTAACCTTAACCCTACACCTAGGCAGGAAAAGCAGCTCTGGCCTAGGGCTGCCTCCGAGTAAAAAGCCGTGGAGGCAGGCATGTAAGGGCAGTTTTGCGCTCCCCTTGGGCTGCCTTTGGCGGCTGCCGTGTGCCTGGAGCTGTGGGCTTTGTGCTTTCTGAGATGCTCACCCTAGGCGTAACCCTAATCATAGTCTTTGGCAGGAAAAGCCGCCCAGGCCTAGGGCTGCCTCTGAGGAAAGAGCCATGGAGGCAGGTGTGTTGGGGCAGTTTGGCGCTCCCTTTGGGCTGCCTTTGGCGGCTGCAGTGTGCCTGGAGCTGTGTGCTTTGTGTTTTCCGAGACGCTAACCCTAGGCGTAACCCTAACAATAGTCCTAGGCAGGAAAAGCAGCCCGGGCCTAGGGCTGACTCAGAGGAAAAAGCCGTGGAGGCAGGACTGTTAGAGCAGTTTTCGCTCCCCTTGGGCTGCCTTTGGCGGCTGCAGTGTGCCTGGAGCTGTGGGGTTTTTGCTTTTTGAGACGCTAACCCTAGGCGTAACCCCCACCCTAGCCCTAGGCAGGAAAAGCAGCCCTGGCCTAGGGCTGCCTCCGAGTAAAAAGCCGAGGAGGCAGGCATGTTGGGGCAGTTTTGCGCTCCCCTTGGGCTGCCTTTGGCGGCTGCCGTGTGCCTGGAGCTGTGGGCTTTGTGCTTTCCGAGACGATAACCCTAGGTGTAACCCTAACCCTAGCCCTAGGCAGGAAAAGCCGCCCAGACCTAGGCCTGCCTCCGAGGAAAGAGCTGTGGAGGCAGGCATGTTGGGGCAGTTTTGCGCTCCCCTTGGGCTGCCTTTGGTGGCTGCAGTGTGCCTGAAGCCGTGAGCATTTTGCTTTCCGAAACACTAACCCTAGGCGTAACCCTAACCCTAGCCTTTGGCAGGAAAAGCAGCCCTGGCCTAGGGCTGTCTCTGAGGATAAAGCCATGGGGGCAGGCATGTTGGGGCAGTTTTGCGCACCTCTTGGGCTGCCTTTGGCGGCTGCAGTGTGCCTGGAGCCGTGAGCTTTTTGCTTTCCGATTCGCTATCCCTAGACGTAACCCTAACCCTAGCCCTAGGCAGGAAAAGCAGCACTGACCTAGGACTTCCTCTGGGGAAAAAGCCTTAAAGGCGGGCATTTTGGGGCAGATTTTCGCTCGCCTTAGGCTGCCTTTGGCGGCTGCAGTGTTCCTGGAGTTGTGGGCTTTATGGTTTCTATGGTGCAACCCTAGGGATAACCATAACCGTAGCCCTAGGCAGGAAATCAAGACTTGCCTAGGGTTGCCTCCGTGGAAAACCTCGCTAAGGAAGGCATGTTGGGGCAGTTTTCTGCTCTTCTTGGGCTGCGTTTTGCGGTTGCAGTGTTCCTGGAGCGGTGGGATTTGTGGTTTCCGAGACGCTAACCCTAGGTGTAACCCTTACCTGAGCCCTAGGCAGGAAAAGCAGCCCTGGTCTAGAACTGCCACTGAGGAAAAAGCAGTGGAGGCAGGCATGTTGGGGCAGTTTTGCGCTACTATGGTGCGGCCTTACGAGGGTGCAGTGTGCCTGGGGCTGTGGGCTTTGTGCTTTCCGAGACGCAAACCCGAGGCGTAATGCTAACCCTAGCCTTAGGCAGGAAAAGCAGCTCTGGCCTAGGGCTGCCTCCTAGGAAAAAGCTGTGGAGGCAGGCATGTTAGAGCAGTTTTGCGCTCCCCTTGGGCTGCCTTTGGCGGCTGCAGTGTGCCTGGAGCCGTGAGCATTTTGCTTTCCGAGGCGCAAACCCTAGGCGTAACCCTAACCCAAGCCCTAGGCAGGAAAAGCAGCCCTGGCCTAAGGGTGTTTCCGAGGAAAAAGCCGTGGAGGCAGGCATGTTGGGGCAGTTTTGCGCTCCCCTTGGGCTGCCTTTGGCGGCTGCAGTGTGCCTGGAAACGTGAGCATTTTGCTTTCTGAGACGCTAACCCTCGGCGTAACCCTAACAATAGTCCTCGGCAGGAAAAGCAGCCCGGGCCTAGGGCTGACTCCGAGGAAAAAGCCGTGGAGGCAGGACTGTTAGAGCAGTTTTCGCTCCCCTTGGGCTGCCTTTGGCGGCTGCAGTGTGCCTGGAGCTGTGGGGTTTTTGCTTTTCGAGACGCTAACCCTAGGCGTAACCCTAACCCTAGCCTTTGGCAGGAAAAGCAGCCCTGGCCTAGGGCTGCCTCCGAGTAAAAAGCCGAGGAGGCAGGCATGTTGGGGCAGTTTTGCGCTCCCCTTGGGCTGCCTTTGGCGGCTGCCGTGTGCCTGGAGCTGTGGGCTTTGTGCTTTCCGAGAAGCTAACCCTAGGCGTAACCGTAACCCTAGCCCTAGGCAGGAAAAGCCGCCCAGACCTAGGCCTGCCTCCGAGGAAAGAGCTGTGGAGGCAGGCGTGTTGGGGCAGTTTGGCGCTCCCCTTGGGCTGCCTTTGGTGGCTGCAGTGTGCCTGGAGCTGTGGGCTTTGTGCTTTCCGAGACGCTAACCCTAGGCGTAACCCTAACCCTAGCCCTAGGCAGGAAAAGCAGCCCGGGCCTAGGGCGGCCTCCGAGGACAAAGCCATGGAAGCAGGCATGTTGGGGAGTTTTGCGCTCCCTTTGGGCTGCATTTGGCTGCTGCAGTGTGCCTGCAGCTTTGGGCTTTGTGCTTTCCGAGATGCTAACCCTAGGCGTAACCCTAACCCTAGCCCTGGGAAAGCAAATCCGCCCTGGCCTAGGGCTGCCTACGAGAAAAGAGCCGTGGAGGCAGGAATGTTGGGGCCGTTTTGCGCTCCCTTTGGGCTGCCTTTGGCGTCTGCAGTGTGCCTGGAGCTGTGGGCTTTGTGCTTTCTGATTCGCTAACACTAGGCGTACCCCTAACCCTAACCTTAGGCACGAAAAGCAGCCCGGGCCTAGGGTTGCCTCTGTAGAAAAAGGCATGGAAGCAGGCATGTTGGGGCAGTTTTGCGCTCCCTTTGGGCTGCCTTTGGCGGTTGAAGTGTGCCTGGAGCCGTGAGCTTTGTGCTTTCCGAGATGCTAACCCAAGGCGTAACCCTAACCCTTGCCCTAGGCAGGAAAATCTGCCCTGGCCTAGGGCTGCCTCTGAAGAAAAGGTCGTGGAGGCAGGCATGTTGGGGCAGTTTTGCGCTCCCCTTGGGCCGCCTTTGGCGGCTGCTGTGTTCTTCAAGCTGTGGGCTTTGTGCTTTCCGAGACGCTAACCCTAGGCGTACCCCTAACCCTAGCCATAGGCAGGAAAAGCAGCCCTGGCCTAGGGCTGCCTCTGAAGAAAAGGTTGTGGAGGCAGGCATGTTGGGGCAGTGTTGCGCTCCCCTTGGGCTGCCTTTGGTGGCTGCAGTGTGCCTGGAGCCGTGAGCATTTTGCTTTCCAAGGTGCTAACCCTAGGCGTAACCCTAACCCTTTCTTTAGGCAGGAAAAGGAGCCCGGGCCTAGGGTAGCCTCTGTAGAAAAAGCCATGGAAGCAGGCATGTTAGAGCAGTTTTGCGCTCCCTTTGGGCTACCTTTGGCGGCTGCAGTGTGCCAGGGGCTGTGGGCTTTTTGCTTTCCGATTCGCGAACCCTAGGCGTAACCCTCACCCTAGCCCTAGGCAGGAAAAGCAGCTCTGGCCTAGCGCTGCCTCCTAGGAAAAAGCTGTGGAGGCAGGCATGTTAGAGTAGTTTTCTGCTCCCCTTGGGCTGCCTTTGGCGGCTGCAGTCTGCCTGGAGCTGTGAGCATTGTGCTTTCCAAGACGCTAACCCTAGGCGTAACCTTAACCCTACACCTAGGCAGGAAAAGCAGCTCTGGCCTAGGGCTGCCTCCGAGTAAAAAGCCGTGGAGGCAGGCATGTAAGGGCAGTTTTGCGCTCCCCTTGGGCTGCCTTTGGCGGCTGCCGTGTGCCTGGAGCTGTGGGCTTTGTGCTTTCTGAGATGCTCACCCTAGGCGTAACCCTAACCATAGTCTTTGGCAGGAAAAGCCGCCCAGGCCTAGGGCTGCCTCTGAGGAAAGAGCCGTGGAGGCAGGTGTGTTGGGGCAGTTTGGCGCTCCCTTTGGGCTGCCTTTGGCGGCTGCAGTGTGCCTGGAGCTGTGTGCTTTGTGTTTTCCGAGACGCTAACCCTAGGCGTAACCCTAACAATAGTCCTAGGCAGGAAAAGCAGCCCGGGCCTAGGGCTGACTCAGAGGAAAAAGCCGTGGAGGCAGGACTGTTAGAGCAGTTTTCGCTCCCCTTGGGCTGCCTTTGGCGGCTGCAGTGTGCCTGGAGCTGTGGGGTTTTTGCTTTTTGAGACGCTAACCCTAGGCGTAACCCCCACCCTAGCCCTAGGCAGGAAAAGCAGCCCTGGCCTAGGGCTGCTTCCGAGTAAAAAGCCGAGGAGGCAGGCATGTTGGGGCAGTTTTGCGCTCCCCTTGGGCTGCCTTTGGCGGCTGCCGTGTGCCTGGAGCTGTGGGCTTTGTGCTTTCCGAGACGCTAACCCTAGGTGTAACCCTAACCCTAGCCCTAGGCAGGAAAAGCCGCCCAGACCTAGGCCTGCCTCCGAGGAAAGAGCTGTGGAGGCAGGCATGTTGGGGCAGTTTTGCGCTCCCCTTGGGCTGCCTTTGGTGGCTGCAGTGTGCCTGGAGGTGTGGGCTTTGTGCTTTCCGAGACGCTAACCCTAGGCGTAACCCTAACCCTTGCCCTAGGCAGGAAAAGCAGCCCAGGCCTAGGGCTGCCAATGAGGATAAAGCCATGGGGGCAAGCATGTTAGAGCAGTTTTGCGCTCCCCTTGGGCTGCCTTTGGCGGCTGCAGTGTGCCTGGAGCTGTGGGCTTTGTGCTTTCCGAAACGCTATCCCTAGGCGTAACCCTAACCCTAGCCTTTCGCAGGAATAGCAGACCGGGCCTAGGGCTGCCTCCAAGGAAAAAGCTGTGGAGGCAGGCATGTTAGAGCAGTTTTGCGCTCCCCTTGGGCTGCCTTTGGCGGCTGCAGTGTGCCTGAAGCCGTGAGCATTTTGCTTTCCGAAACACTAACCCTAGGCGTAACCCTAACCCTAGCCTTTGGCAGGAAAAGCAGCCCTGGCCTAGGGCTGTCTCTGAGGATAAAGCCATGGGGGCAGGCATGTTGGGGCAGTTTTGCGCTCCCCTTGGGCTGCCTTTGGCGGCTGCAGTGTGCCTGGAGCCGTGAGCTTTTTGCTTTCCGATTCGCTATCCCTAGACGTAACCCTAACCCTAGCCCTAGGCAGGAAAAGCAGCACTGACCTAGGACTTCCTCTGGGGAAAAAGCCTTAAAGGCGGGCATTTTGGGGCAGATTTTCGCTCGCCTTAGGCTGCCTTTGGCGGCTGCAGTGTTCCTGGAGTTGTGGGCTTTATGGTTTCTATGGTGTAACCCTAGGGATAACCATAACCGTAGCCCTAGGCAGGAAATCAAGACTTGCCTAGGGTTGCCTCCGTGGAAAACCTCGCTAAGGAAGGCATGTTGGGGCAGTTTTCTGCTCTTCTTGGGCTGCGTTTTGCGGTTGCAGTGTTCCTGGAGCGGTGGGATTTGTGGTTTCCGAGACGCTAACCCTAGGCGTAACCCTTACCTGAGCCCTAGGCAGGAAAAGCAGCCCTGGTCTAGAACTGCCACTGAGGAAAAAGCAGTGGAGGCAGGCATGTTGGGGCAGTTTTGCGCTACTATGGTGCGGCCTTACGAGGGTGCAGTGTGCCTGGGGCTGTGGGCTTTGTGCTTTCCGAGACGCAAACCCGAGGCGTAATGCTAACCCTAGCCTTAGGCAGGAAAAGCAGCCCTGGCCTAGGCCTGCCTCCGAGGAAAAAGCCGTGGAGGCAGGCATGTTGTGGCAGTTTTCTTCTCCCCTTGGGCTGCCTTTGGCGGCTGCCGTGTGCCTGGAGCTGTGGGCTTTGTGCTTTCCGATTCGCTAACCCTAGGCGTAACCCTAAACCTAGCCCTAGGCAGGAAAAGCAGCTCTGGCCTAGGGCTGCCTCCTAGGAAAAAGCTGTGGAGGCACGCATGTTAAAGCAGTTTTGCGCTCCCCTTGGGCTGCCTTTGGCGGCTGCAGTGTGCCTGGAGCCGTGAGCATTTTGCTTTCCGAGGCGCTAACCCTAGGCGTAACCCTAACCCTAGCCCTAGGCAGGAAAAGCAGCCCTGGCCTAAGGGTGTTTCCGAGGAAAAAGCCGTGGAGGCAGGCATGTTGGGGCAGTTTTGCGCTCCCCTTGGGCTGCGTTTCGCGGCTGCAGTGTGCCTGGAAACGTGAGCATTTTGCTTTCTGAGACGCTAACCCTCGGCGTAACCCTAACAATAGTCCTAGGCAGGAAAAGCAGCCCGGGCCTAGGGCTGACTCCGAGGAAAAAGCCGTGGAGGCAGGACTGTTAGAGCAGTTTTCGCTCCCCTTGGGCTGCCTTTGGCGGCTGCAGTGTGCCTGGAGCTGTGGGGTTTTTGCTTTTCGAGACGCTAACCCTAGGCGTAACCCTCACCCTAGCCCTAGGCAGGAAAAGCCGCCCAGACCTAGGCCTGCCTCCGAGGAAAGAGCTGTGGAGGCAGGCGTGTTGGGGCAGTTTTGCGCTCCCCTTGGGCTGCCTTTGGCGGCTGCAGTGTGCCTGGAGCTGTGGGCTTTGTGCTTTCCGAGACGCTAACCCTAGACGTAACCCTAACCCTAGTCCTAGGCAGGAAAAGCAGCCCTGGCCTAGGGCTTCCTCCGAGGATAAAGCCATGGGGGCAGGCATGTTGGGGCAATTTTGCGCTCCCCTTGAGCTGCCTTTGGCGGCTGCAGTGTGCCTGGAGCTGTGGGCTTTGTGCTTTCCGAGACGCTAACCCTAGGCGTAACCCTAACCCTAGCCCTAGGCAAGAAAAGCAGCCAGGGCCTAGGGCGGCCTCCGAGGATAAAGCAGTGGAGGCAGGCATGTTAGAGCAGTTTTGTGCTCCCCTTGGGCTGCCTTTGGTGGCTGCAGTGTGCCTGGAGCTGTGGGCTTTGTGCTTTCCGATTCGCTCACCTATCGCGTAACTCTAACCCTAGCCCTAGGCAGGAAAACCAACCCTGGCCTAGGGCTGTCTCCGAGGAAAAAGCCGTGGAGGCAGGCATGTTGGGGCAGTTTTGCGCTCCCCTTGGGCTGCCTTTGGTGGCTGCAGTGTGCCTGGAGCTGTGGGCTTTGTGCTTTCCGATTCGCTAACCCTAGGCGTAACCCTAACCCTAGCCCTAGGCAGGAAAAGCAGCCCTGGCCTAGGGCTGCCTCTGAGGAAAGAGCAGTGGAGGCAGGCATGTTTGTGCAGTTTGGCGCTCCCCTTGGGCTGCCTTTGGCGGCTGCAGTGTGCCTGGAGCTGTGGGCTTTGTGCTTTCTGAGACGCTAACACTAGGCGTAACCCTAACCCTAGCCCTAGGCAGGAAAAGCAGCCCGGGCCTAGGGCTGCCTCCGAGGACAAAGCCATGGAAGCAGGCATGTTGGGGCAGTTTTGCGCTCCCTTTGGGCTGCATTTACCTGCTGCAGTGTGCCTGGAGCTGTGAGCATTTTGCTTTCCGAGACGCTAATCCTAGGCGTAACCCTAACCCTTGTCCGGGTTCCGGAAAAGCCGCCCTGGCCTAGGGCGGCCTCCGTGGAAAAAACCGTGGAGGCAGGCATGTTGGGGCAGTGTTGCGCTCCCCTTGGGCTGCCTTTGGCGGCTGCAGTGTGCCTGGAGCCGTGAGCATTTTGCTTTCCGAGATGCTAACCCAAAGCGTAACCCTAACCCTAGCCCTAGGCAGGAAAAGCAGCCCTGGCCTAGGCCTGCCTCTGAGGAAAGAGCCGTGGAGGCAGGCATGTTGGGGCAGTGTTGCGCTCCCCTTGGGCTGCCTTTGGCGGATGCAGTGTGCCTGGAGCCGTGAGCATTTTGCTTTCCGAGACGCTAACCCTAGGCTTAATCCTCACCCTAGCCCTAGGCAGGAAAAGCAGCCCTGGCCTAGGGCTGCCTCTGAGGAAAGAGCGGTGGAGGCAGGCATGTTGGGGCAGTTTGGCGCTCCCCTTGGGCTGCCTTTGGTGGCTGCAGTGTGCCTGGAGCTGTGGGCTTTGTGCTTTCCGAGACGCTAACCCTAGGCGTAACCCTAACCCTAGCCCTAGGCAGGAAAAGCAGCCCTGGCCTAGGCCTGCCTCTGAGGAAAGAGCCGTGGAGGCAGGCATGTTGGGGCAGTGTTGCGCTCCCCTTGGGCTGCCTTTGGCGGATGCAGTGTGCCTGGAGCCGTGAGCATTTTGCTTTCCGAGACGCTAACCCTAGGCTTAATCCTCACCCTAGCCCTAGGCAGGAAAAGCAGCCCTGGCCTAAGTCTGCCTCTGAGGAAAGAGCGGTGGAGGCAGGCATGTTGGGGCAGTTTGGCGCTCCCCTTGGGCTGCCTTTGGTGGCTGCAGTGTGCCTGGAGCTGTGGGCTTTGTGCTTTCCGAGACGCTAACCCTAGGCGTAACCCTAACCCTAGCCCTAGGCAGGAAAAGCCGCCCTGGCCTAGGGTTGCCTCTGTAGGAAAAGCCATGGAAGCAGGCATGTTGGGGCAGTTTTGCGCTCCCTTTGGGCTGCCTTTGGCGGCTGCAGTGTGCCTGGAGCTGTGAGCTTTGTTCTTTCCGAGACGCTAACCCTAGGCGTAACCCTAACCCTTGCCCTAGGCAGGAAAATCTGCCCTGGCCTAGGGCTGCCTCTGAAGAAAAGGTTGTGGAGGCAGGCATGTTGGGGCAGTGTTGCGCTCCCCTTGCGCTGCCTTTGGCGGCTGCAGTGTGCCAGGGGCTGTGGGCTTTTTGCTTTCCGATTCGCGAACCCTAGGCGTAACCCTCACCCTAGCCCTAGGCAGGAAAAGCAGCTCTGGCCTAGCGCTGCCTCCTAGGAAAAAGCTGTGGAGGCAGGCATGTTAGAGTAGTTTTCTGCTCCCCTTGGGCTGCCTTTGGCGGCTGCAGTCTGCCTGGAGCTGTGAGCATTGTGCTTTCCAAGACGCTAACCCTAGGCGTAACCTTAACCCTACACCTAGGCAGGAAAAGCAGCTCTGGCCTAGGGCTGCCTCCGAGTAAAAAGCCGTGGAGGCAGGCATGTAAGGGCAGTTTTGCGCTCCCCTTGGGCTGCCTTTGGCGGCTGCCGTGTGCCTGGAGCTGTGGGCTTTGTGCTTTCTGAGATGCTCACCCTAGGCGTAACCCTAACCATAGTCTTTGGCAGGAAAAGCCGCCCAGGCCTAGGGCTGCCTCTGAGGAAAGAGCCGTGGAGGCAGGTGTGTTAGGGCAGTTTGGCGCTCCCTTTGGGCTGCCTTTGGCGGCTGCAGTGTGCCTGGAGCTGTGTGCTTTGTGTTTTCCGAGACGCTAACCCTAGGCGTAACCCTAACAATAGTCCTAGGCAGGAAAAGCAGCCCGGGCCTAGGGCTGACTCAGAGGAAAAAGCCGTGGAGGCAGGACTGTTAGAGCAGTTTTCGCTCCCCTTGGGCTGCCTTTGGCGGCTGCAGTGTGCCTGGAGCTGTGGGGTTTTTGCTTTTTGAGACGCTAACCCTAGGCGTAACCCTAACCCTTGCCCTAGGCAGGAAAATCTGCCCTGGCCTAGGGCTGCCTCTGAAGAAATGGTCGTGGAGGCAGGCATGTTGGGGCAGTTTTGCGCTCCCCTTGGGCCGCCTTTGGCGGCTGCAGTGTGCCAGGGGCTGTGGGCTTTTTGCTTTCCGATTCGCGAACCCTAGGCGTAACCCTCACCCTAGCCCTAGGCAGGAAAAGCAGCTCTGGCCTAGCGCTGCCTCCTAGGAAAAAGCTGTGGAGGCAGGCATGTTAGAGTAGTTTTCTGCTCCCCTTGGGCTGCCTTTGGCGGCTGCAGTCTGCCTGGAGCTGTGAGCATTGTGCTTTCCAAGACGCTAACCCTAGGCGTAACCTTAACCCTACACCTAGGCAGGAAAAGCAGCTCTGGCCTAGGGCTGCCTCTGAAGAAAAGGTTGTGGAGGCAGGCATGTTGGGGCAGTGTTGCGCTCCCCTTGGGCTGCCTTTGGCGGCTGCAGTGTGCCTGGAGCCGTGAGCATTTTGCTTTCCAAGGTGCTAACCCTAGGCGTAACCCTAACCCTTTCCTTAGGCAGGAAAAGGAGCCCGGGCCTAGGGTAGCCTCTGTAGAAAAAGCCATGGAAGCAGGCATGTTGGGGCAGTTTTGCGCTCCCTTTGGGCTGCCTTTGGCGGCTGCAGTGTGCCAGGGGCTGTGGGCTTTTTGCTTTCCGATTCGCGAACCCTAGGCGTAACCCTCACCCTAGCCCTAGGCAGGAAAAGCAGCTCTTGCCTAGCGCTGCCTCCTAGGAAAAAGCTGTGGAGGCAGGCATGTTAGAGTAGTTTTCTGCTCCCCTTGGGCTGCCTTTGGCGGCTGCAGTCTGCCTGGAGCTGTGAGCATTGTGCTTTCCAAGACGCTAACCCTAGGCGTAACCTTAACCCTACACCTAGGCAGGAAAAGCAGCTCTGGCCTAGGGCTGCCTCCGAGTAAAAAGCCGTGGAGGCAGGCATGTAAGGGCAGTTTTGCGCTCCCCTTGGGCTGCCTTTGGCGGCTGCCGTGTGCCTGGAGCTGTGGGCTTTGTGCTTTCTGAGATGCTCACCCTAGGCGTAACCCTAACCATAGTCTTTGGCAGGAAAAGCCGCCCAGGCCTAGGGCTGCCTCTGAGGAAAGAGCCGTGGAGGCAGGTGTGTTAGGGCAGTTTGGCGCTCCCTTTGGGCTGCCTTTGGCGGCTGCAGTGTGCCTGGAGCTGTGTGCTTTGTGTTTTCCGAGACGCTAACCCTAGGCGTAACCCTAACAATAGTCCTAGGCAGGAAAAGCAGCCCGGGCCTAGGGCTGACTCAGAGGAAAAAGCCGTGGAGGCAGGACTGTTAGAGCAGTTTTCGCTCCCCTTGGGCTGCCTTTGGCGGCTGCAGTGTGCCTGGAGCTGTGGGGTTTTTGCTTTTTGAGACGCTAACCCTAGGCGTAACCCCCACCCTAGCCCTAGGCAGGAAAAGCAGCCCTGGCCTAGGGCTGCCTCCGAGTAAAAAGCCGAGGAGGCAGGCATGTTGGGGCAGTTTTGCGCTCCCCTTGGGCTGCCTTTGGCGGCTGCCGTGTGCCTGGAGCTGTGGGCTTTGTGCTTTCCGAGACGCTATCCCTAGGCGTAACCCTAACCCTAGCCTTTCGCAGGAATAGCAGACCGGGCCTAGGGCTGCCTCCAAGGAAAAAGCTGTGGAGGCAGGCATGTTAGAGCAGTTTTGCGCTCCCCTTGGGCTGCCTTTGGCGGCTGCAGTGTGCCTGAAGCCGTGAGCATTTTGCTTTCCGAAACACTAACCCTAGGCGTAACCCTAACCCTAGCATTTGGCAGGAAAAGCAGCCCTGGCCTAGGGCTGTCTCTGAGGATAAAGCCATGGGGGCAGGCATGTTGGGGCAGTTTTGCGCTCCCCTTGGGCTGCCTTTGGCGGCTGCAGTGTGCCTGGAGCCGTGAGCTTTTTGCTTTCCGATTCGCTATCCCTAGACGTAACCCTAACCCTAGCCCTAGGCAGGAAAAGCAGCACTGACCTAGGACTTCCTCTGGGGAAAAAGCCTTAAAGGCGGGCATTTTGGGGCAGATTTTCGCTCGCCTTAGGCTGCCTTTGGCGGCTGCAGTGTTCCTGGAGTTGTGGGCTTTATGGTTTCTATGGTGCAACCCTAGGGATAACCATAACCGTAGCCCTAGGCAGGAAATCAAGACTTGCCTAGGGTTGCCTCCGTGGAAAACCTCGCTAAGGAAGGCATGTTGGGGCAGTTTTCTGCTCTTCTTGGGCTGCGTTTTGCGGTTGCAGTGTTCCTGGAGCGGTGGGATTTGTGGTTTCCGAGACGCTAACCCTAGGCGTAACCCTTACCTGAGCCCTAGGCAGGAAAAGCAGCCCTGGTCTAGAACTGCCACTGAGGAAAAAGCAGTGGAGGCAGGCATGTTGGGGCAGTTTTGCGCTACTATGGTGCGGCCTTACGAGGGTGCAGTGTGCCTGGGGCTGTGGGCTTTGTGCTTTCCGAGACGCAAACCCGAGGCGTAATGCTAACCCTAGCCTTAGGCAGGAAAAGCAGCCCTGGCCTAGGCCTGCCTCCGAGGAAAAAGCCGTGGAGGCAGGCATGTTGTGGCAGTTTTGTTCTCCCCTTGGGCTGCCTTTGGCGGCTGCCGTGTGCCTGGAGCTGTGGGCTTTGTGCTTTCCGATTCGCTAACCCTAGGCGTAACCCTAAACCTAGCCCTAGGCAGGAAAAGCAGCTCTGGCCTAGGGCTGCCTCCTAGGAAAAAGCTGTGGAGGCAGGCATGTTAGAGCAGTTTTGCGCTCCCCTTGGGCTGCCTTTGGCGGCTGCAGTGTGCCTGGAGCCGTGAGCATTTTGCTTTCCGAGGCGCTAACCCTAGGCGTAACCCTAACCCTAGCCCTAGGCAGGAAAAGCAGCCCTGGCCTAAGGGTGTTTCCGAGGAAAAAGCCGTGGAGGCAGGCATGTTGGGGCAGTTTTGCGCTCCCCTTGGGCTGCCTTTCGCGGCTGCAGTGTGCCTGGAAACGTGAGCATTTTGCTTTCTGAGACGCTAACCCTCGGCGTAACCCTAACAATAGTCCTAGGCAGGAAAAGCAGCCCGGGCCTAGGGCTGACTCCGAGGAAAAAGCCGTGGAGGCAGGACTGTTAGAGCAGTTTTCGCTCCCCTTGGGCTGCCTTTGGCGGCTGCAGTGTGCCTGGAGCTGTGGGGTTTTTGCTTTTCGAGACGCTAACCCTAGGCGTAACCCTCACCCTAGCCCTAGGCAGGAAAAGCAGCCCTGGCCTAGGGCTGCCTCCGAGTAAAAAGCCGTGGAGGCAGGCATGTTGGGGCAGTTTTGCGCTCCCCTTGGGCTGCCTTTGGCGGCTGCCGTGTGCCTGGAGCTGTGGGCTTTGTGCTTTCCGAGAAGCTAACCCTAGGCGTAACCCTAACCCTAGCCCTAGGCAGGAAAAGCCGCCCAGACCTAGGCCTGCCTCCGAGGAAAGAGCTGTGGAGGCAGGCGTGTTGGGGCAGTTTTGCGCTCCCCTTGGGCTGCCTTTGGCGGCTGCAGTGTGCCTGGAGCTGTGGGCTTTGTGCTTTCCGAGACGCTAACCCTAGACGTAACCCTAACCCTAGTCCTAGGCAGGAAAAGCAGCCCTGGCCTAGGGCTGCCTCCGAGGATAAAGCCGTGGGGGCAGGCATGTTGGGGCAATTTTGCGCTCCCCTTGGGCTGCCTTTGGCGGCTGCAGTGTGCCTGGAGCAATGGGCTTTGTGCTTTCCGAGACGCTAACCCTAGGCGTAACCCTAACCCTAGCCCTAGGCAAGAAAAGCAGCCAGGGCCTAGGGCGGCCTCCGAGGATAAAGCAGTGGAGGCAGGCATGTTAGAGCAGTTTTGTGCTCCCCTTGGGCTGCCTTTGGTGGCTGCAGTGTGCCTGGAGCTGTGGGCTTTGTGCTTTCCGATTCGCTCACCTATCGCGTAACTCTAACCCTAGCCCTAGGCAGGAAAACAAACCCTGGCCTAGGGCTGTCTCCGAGGAAAAAGCCGTGGAGGCAGGCATGTTGGGGCAGTTTTGCGCTCCCCTTGGGCTGCCTTTGGTGGCTGCAGTGTGCCTGGAGCTGTGGGCTTTGTGCTTTCCGATTCGCTAACCCTAGGCGTAACCCTAACCCTAGCCCTAGGCAGGAAAAGCAGCCCTGGCCTAGGGCTGCCTCTGAGGAAAGAGCAGTGGAGGCAGGCATGTTTGTGCAGTTTGGCGCTCCCCTTGGGCTGCCTTTGGCGGCTGCAGTGTGCCTGGAGCTGTGGGCTTTGTGCTTTCTGAGACGCTAACACTAGGCGTAACCCTAACCCTAGCCCTAGGCAGGAAAAGCAGCCCGGGCCTAGGGCTGCCTCCGAGGACAAAGCCATGGAAGCAGGCATGTTGGGGCATTTTTGCGCTCCCTTTGGGCTGCATTTAGCTGCTGCAGTGTGCCTGGAGCTGTGGGCTTTGTGCTTTCCGAGATGCTAACCCTAGGCGTAACCCTAACCCTAGCCCTAGGCAGGAAAAGCAGCCCGGGCCTAGGGCTGCCTCCGAGGATAAAGCCATGGGGGCAGGCATGTTGGGGCAGTTTTGCGCTCCCCTTGGGCTGCCTTTGGTGGCTGCAGTGTGCCTGGAGCTGTGAGCATTTTGCTTTCCGAGACGCTAATCCTAGGCGTAACCCTAACCCTTGTCCGGGTTCCGGAAAAGCCGCCCTGGCCTAGGGCGGCCTCCGCGGAAAAAACCGTGGAGGCAGGCATGTTGGGGCAGTGTTGCGCTCCCCTTGGGCTGCCTTTGGCGGCTGCAGTGTGCCTGGAGCCGTGAGCATTTTGCTTTCCGAGATGCTAACCCAAAGCGTAACCCTAACCCTAGCCCTAGGCAGGAAAAGCAGCCCTGGCCTAGGCCTGCCTCTGAGGAAAGAGCCGTGGAGGCAGGCATGTTGGGGCAGTTTTGCGCTCCCCTTGGGCTGCCTTTGGCGGCTGCAGTGTGCCTGGAGCCGTGAGCATTTTGCTTTCCGAGACGCTAACCCTAGGCTTAATCCTCACCCTAGCCCTAGGCAGGAAAAGCAGCCCTGGCCTAGGGCTGCCTCTGAGGAAAGAGCAGTGGAGGCAGGCATGTTGGGGCAGTTTGGCGCTCCCCTTGGGCTGCCTTTGGTGGCTGCAGTGTGCCTGGAGCTGTGGGCTTTGTGCTTTCCGAGACGCTAACCCTAGGCGTAACCCTAACCCTAGCCCTAGGCAGGAAAAGCAGCCCGGGCCTAGGGCTGCCTCCGAAGACAAAGCCATGGAAGCAGGCATGTTGGGGCAGTTTTGCGCTCCCTTTGGGCTGCATTTGGCTGCTGCAGTGTGCCTGCAGCTTTGGGCTTTGTGCTTTCCGAGATGCTAACCCTAGGCGTAACCCTAACCCTAGCCCTGGGAAAGCAAATCCGCCCTGGCCTAGGGCTGCCTACGAGAAAAGAGCCGTGGAGGCAGGAATGTTGGGGCCGTTTTGCGCTCCCTTTGGGCTGCCTTTGGCGTCTGCAGTGTGCCTGGAGCTGTGGGCTTTGTGCTTTCTGATTCGCTAACACTAGGCGTACCCCTAACCCTAGCCTTAGGCTGGAAAAGCAGCCCGGGCCTAGGGTTGCCTCTGTAGAAAAAGGCATGGAAGCAGGCATGTTGGGGCAGTTTTGCGCTCCCTTTGGGCTGCCTTTGGCGGTTGAAGTGTGCCTGGAGCCGTGAGCTTTGTGCTTTCCGAGATGCTAACCCAAGGCGTATCCCTAACCCTACCCCTAGGCAGGAAAAGCAGCCCTGGCCTAGGGCTGCCTCCTAGGAAAAAGCCGTGGAGGCAGGCATGTTAGAGCAGTTTTGCGCTCCCCTTGGGCTGCCTTTGGCGGCTGCAGTGTGCCTGGAGCCGTGAGCATTTTGCTTTCCGAGACACTAACCCTAGGTGTAACCCTAACCCTAGCCCTAGGCAGGAAAAGCAGCCCTGGCCTAGGGCTGCCTCTGAAGAAAAGGTCGTGGAGGCAGGCATGTTGGGGCAGTGTTGCGCTCCCCTTGGGCTGGCTTTTGCGGCTGCAGTGTGCCTGCAGCTGTGGGCTTTGTGTTTTCTGAGACGCTAACCCTAGGCGTAACCCTAACCCTAGCCCTAGGCAGGAAAAGCAGCCCGGGCCTAGGGCTGCCTCCGAGGATAAAGCCATGGAAGCAGGCATGTTGGGGCAGTTTTGCGCTCCCTTTGGTCTGCCTTTGGCAGCTGCTGTGTTCTTCAAGCTGTGGGCTTTGTGCTTTCCGAGACGCTAACACTAGGCGTAACCCTAACCCTTGCCCTAGGCAGGAAAAGCAGCCCTGGCCTAGGGCTGCCTCTGTAGAAAAAGCCGTGGAGGCAGGCATGTTGGGGCAGTTTTGCGCTCCCCTTGGGCTGCCTTTGGCGGCTGCAGTGTGCCTGGAGCCGTGAGCATTTTGCTTTCCGAGACGCTAACCCTAGGCGTAACCCTAACCCTAGCCCTAGGCAGGAAAAGCCGCCCTGGCCTAAGGTTGCCTCTGTAGGAAAAGCCATGGAAGCAGGCATGTTGGGGCAGTTTTGCGCTCCCTTTGGGCTGCCTTTGGCGGCTGCAGTGTGCCTGGAGCTGTGAGCTTTGTTCTTTCCGAGATGCTAACCCTAGGCGTAACCCTAACCCTTGCCCTAGGCAGGAAAATCTGCCCTGGCCTAGGGCTGCCTCTGAAGAAAAGGTCGTGGAGGCAGGCATGTTGGGGCAGTGTTGTGCTCCCCTTGGGCCGCCTTTGGCGGCTGCTGTGTTCTTCAAGCTGTGGGCTTTGTGCTTTCCGAGACGCTAACCCTAGGCGTACCCCTAACCCTAGCCATAGGCAGGAAAAGCAGCCCTGGCCTAGGGCTGCCTCTGAAGAAAAGGTTGTGGAGGCAGGCATGTTGGGGCAGTGTTGCGCTCCCCTTGGGCTGCCTTTGGCGGCTGCAGTGTGCCTGGAGCCGTGAGCATTTTGCTTTCCAAGGTGCTAACCCTAGGCGTAACCCTAACCCTTTCCTTAGGCAGGAAAAGGAGCCCGGGCCTAGGGTAGCCTCTGTAGAAAAAGCCATGGAAGCAGGCATGTTGGGGCAGTTTTGCGCTCCCTTTGGGCTGCCTTTGGTGGCTGCAGTGTGCCAGGGGCTGTGGGCTTTTTGCTTTCCGATTCGCGAACCCTAGGCGTAACCCTCACCCTAGCCCTAGGCAGGAAAAGCAGCCCTGGCCTAGCGCTGCCTCCTAAGAAAAAGCTGTGGAGGCAGGCATGTTAGAGTAGTTTTCTGCTCCCCTTGGGCTGCCTTTGGCGGCTGCAGTCTGCCTGGAGCTGTGAGCATTGTGCTTTCCAAGACGCTAACCCTAGGCGTAACCTTAACCTACACCTAGGCAGGAAAAGCAGCTCTGGCCTAGGGCTGCCTCCGAGTAAAAAGCCGTGGAGGCAGGCATGTAAGGGCAGTTTTGCGCTCCCCTTGGGCTGCCTTTGGCGGCTGCCGTGTGCCTGGAGCTGTGGGCTTTGTGCTTTCTGAGATGCTCACCCTAGGCGTAACCCTAACCATAGTCTTTGGCAGGAAAAGCTGCCCAGGCCTAGGGCTGCCTCTGAGGAAAGAGCCGTGGAGGCAGGTGTGTTGGGGCAGTTTGGCGCTCCCTTTGGGCTGCCTTTGGCGGCTGCAGTGTGCCTGGAGCTGTGTGCTTTGTGTTTTCCGAGACGCTAACCCTAGGCGTAACCCTAACAATAGTCCTAGGCAGGAAAAGCAGCCCGGGCCTAGGGCTGACTCAGAGGAAAAAGCCGTGGAGGCAGGACTGTTAGAGCAGTTTTCGCTCCCCTTGGGCTGCCTTTGGCGGCTGCAGTGTGCCTGGAGCTGTGGGGTTTTTGCTTTTTGAGACGCTAACCCTAGGCGTAACCCCCACCCTAGCCCTAGGCAGGAAAAGCAGCCCTGGCCTAGGGCTGCCTCCGAGTAAAAAGCCGAGGAGGCAGGCATGTTGGGGCAGTTTTGCGCTCCCCTTGGGCTGCCTTTGGTGGCTGCCGTGTGCCTGGAGCTGTGGGCTTTGTGCTTTCCGAGACGCTAACCCTAGGTGTAACCCTAACCCTAGCCCTAGGCAGGAAAAGCCGCCCAGACCTAGGCCTGCCTCCGAGGAAAGAGCTGTGGAGGCAGGCATGTTGGGGCAGTTTTGCGCTCCCCTTGGGCTGCCTTTGGTGGCTGCAGTGTGCCTGGAGGTGTGGGCTTTGTGCTTTCCGAGACGCTAACCCTAGGCGTAACCCTAACCCTTGCCCTAGGCAGGAAAAGCAGCCCAGGCCTAGGGCTGCCAATGAGGATAAAGCCATGGGGGCAAGCATGTTAGAGCAGTTTTGCGCTCCCCTTGGGCTGCCTTTGGCGGCTGCAGTGTGCCTGGAGCTGTGGGCTTTGTGCTTTCCGAAACGCTATCCCTAGGCGTAACCCTAACCCTAGCCTTTCGCAGGAATAGCAGACCGGGCCTAGGGCTGCCTCCAAGGAAAAAGCTGTGGAGGCAGGCATGTTAGAGCAGTTTTGCGCTCCCCTTGGGCTGCCTTTGGCGGCTGCAGTGTGCCTGAAGCCGTGAGCATTTTGCTTTCCGAAACACTAACCCTAGGCGTAACCCTAACCCTAGCCTTTGGCAGGAAAAGCAGCCCTGGCCTAGGGCTGTCTCTGAGGATAAAGCCATGGGGGCAGGCATGTTGGGGCAGTTTTGCGCTCCCCTTGGGCTGCCTTTGGCGGCTGCAGTGTGCCTGGAGCCGTGAGCTTTTTGCTTTCCGATTCGCTATCCCTAGACGTAACCCTAACCCTAGCCCTAGGCAGGAAAAGCAGCACTGACCTAGGACTTCCTCTGGGGAAAAAGCCTTAAAGGCGGGCATTTTGGGGCAGATTTTCGCTCGCCTTAGGCTGCCTTTGGCGGCTGCAGTGTTCCTGGAGTTGTGGGCTTTATGGTTTCTATGGTGCAACCCTAGGGATAACCATAACCGTAGCCCTAGGCAGGAAATCAAGACTTGCCTAGGGTTGCCTCCGTGGAAAACCTCGCTAAGGAAGGCATGTTGGGGCAGTTTTCTGCTCTTCTTGGGCTGCGTTTTGCGGTTGCAGTGTTCCTGGAGCGGTGGGATTTGTGGTTTCCGAGACGCTAACCCTAGGCGTAACCCTTACCTGAGCCCTAGGCAGGAAAAGCAGCACTGGTCTAGAACTGCCACTGAGGAAAAAGCAGTGGAGGCAGGCATGTTGGGGCAGTTTTGCGCTACTATGGTGCGGCCTTACGAGGGTGCAGTGTGCCTGGGGCTGTGGGCTTTGTGCTTTCCGAGACGCAAACCCGAGGCGTAATGCTAACCCTAGCCTTAGGCAGGAAAAGCAGCCCTGGCCTAGGCCTGCCTCCGAGGAAAAAGCCGTGGAGGCAGGCATGTTGTGGCAGTTTTGTTCTCCCCTTGGGCTGCCTTTGGCGGCTGCCGTGTGCCTGGAGCTGTGGGCTTTGTGCTTTCCGATTCGCTAACCCTAGGCGTAACCCTAAACCTAGCCCTAGGCAGGAAAAGCAGCTCTGGCCTAGGGCTGCCTCCTAGGAAAAAGCTGTGGAGGCAGGCATGTTAGAGCAGTTTGGCGCTCCCCTTGGGCTGCCTTTGGCGGCTGCAGTGTGCCTGGAGCCGTGAGCATTTTGCTTTCCGAGGCGCTAACCCTAGGTGTAACCCTAACCCTAGCCCTAGGCAGGAAAAGCAGCCCTGGCCTAAGGGTGTTTCCGAGGAAAAAGCCGTGGAGGCAGGCATGTTGGGGCAGTTTTGCGCTCCCCTTGGGCTGCCTTTCGCGGCTGCAGTGTGCCTGGAAACGTGAGCATTTTGCTTTCTGAGACGCTAACCCTCGGCGTAACCCTAACAATAGTCCTAGGCAGGAAAAGCAGCCCGGGCCTAGGGCTGACTCCGAGGAAAAAGCCGTGGAGGCAGGACTGTTAGAGCAGTTTTCGCTCCCCTTGGGCTGCCTTTGGCGGCTGCAGTGTGCCTGGAGCTGTGGGGTTTTTGCTTTTCGAGACGCTAACCCTAGGCGTAACCCTCACCCTAGCCCTAGGCAGGAAAAGCAGCCCTGGCCTAGGGCTGCCTCTGAAGAAAAGGTTGTGGAGGCAGGCATGTTGGGGCAGTGTTGCGCTCCCCTTGGGCTGCCTTTGGCGGCTGCAGTGTGCCTGGAGCCGTGAACATTTTGCTTTCCAAGGTGCTAACCCAAGGCGTAACCCTAACCCTTTCCTTAGGCAGGAAAAGGAGCCCGGGCCTAGGGTAGCCTCTGTAGAAAAAGCCATGGAAGCAGGCATGTTGGGGCAGTTTTGCACTCCCTTTGGGCTGCCTTTGGCGGCTGCAGTGTGCCAGGGGCTGTGGGCTTTTTGCTTTCCGATTCGCGAACCCTAGGCGTAACCCTCACCCTAGCCCTAGGCAGGAAAAGCAGCTCTGGCCTAGCGCTGCCTCCTAGGAAAAAGCTGTGGAGGCAGGCATGTTAGAGTAGTTTTCTGCTCCCCTTGGGCTGCCTTTGGCGGCTGCAGTCTGCCTGGAGCTGTGAGCATTGTGCTTTCCAAGACGCTAACCCTAGGCGTAACCTTAACCCTACACCTAGGCAGGAAAAGCAGCTCTGGCCTAGGGCTGCCTCCGAGTAAAAAGCCGTGGAGGCAGGCATGTAAGGGCAGTTTTGCGCTCCCCTTGGGCTGCCTTTGGCGGCTGCCGTGTGCCTGGAGCTGTGGGCTTTGTGCTTTCTGAGATGCTCACCCTAGGCGTAACCCTAACCATAGTCTTTGGCAGGAAAAGCTGCCCAGGCCTAGGGCTGCCTCTGAGGAAAGAGCCGTGGAGGCAGGTGTGTTGGGGCAGTTTGGCGCACCCTTTGGGCTGCCTTTGGCGGCTGCAGTGTGCCTGGAGCTGTGTGCTTTGTGTTTTCCGAGACGCTAACCCTAGGCGTAACCCTAACAATAGTCCTAGGCAGGAAAAGCAGCCCGGGCCTAGGGCTGACTCAGAGGAAAAAGCCGTGGAGGCAGGACTGTTAGAGCAGTTTTCGCTCCCCTTGGGCTGCCTTTGGCGGCTGCAGTGTGCCTGGAGCTGTGGGGTTTTTGCTTTTTGAGACGCTAACCCTAGGCGTAACCCCCACCCTAGCCCTAGGCAGGAAAAGCAGCCCTGGCCTAGGGCTGCCTCCGAGTAAAAAGCCGAGGAGGCAGGCATGTTGGGGCAGTTTTGCGCTCCCCTTGGGCTGCCTTTGGTGGCTGCCGTGTGCCTGGAGCTGTGGGCTTTGTGCTTTCCGAGACGCTAACCCTAGGTGTAACCCTAACCCTAGCCCTAGGCAGGAAAAGCCGCCCAGACCTAGGCCTGCCTCCGAGGAAAGAGCTGTGGAGGCAGGCATGTTGGGGCAGTTTTGCGCTCCCCTTGGGCTGCCTTTGGTGGCTGCAGTGTGCCTGGAGGTGTGGGCTTTGTGCTTTCCGTGACGCTAACCCTAGGCGTAACCCTAACCCTTGCCCTAGGCAGGAAAAGCAGCCCAGGCCTAGGGCTGCCAATGAGGATAAAGCCATGGGGGCAAGCATGTTAGAGCAGTTTTGCGCTCCCCTTGGGCTGCCTTTGGCGGCTGCAGTGTGCCTGGAGCTGTGGGCTTTGTGCTTTCCGAAACGCTATCCCTAGGCGTAACCCTAACCCTAGCCTTTCGCAGGAATAGCAGACCGGGCCTAGGGCTGCCTCCAAGGAAAAAGCTGTGGAGGCAGGCATGTTAGAGCAGTTTTGCGCTCCCCTTGGGCTGCCTTTGGCGGCTGCAGTGTGCCTGAAGCCGTGAGCATTTTGCTTTCCGAAACACTAACCCTAGGCGTAACCCTAACCCTAGCCTTTGGCAGGAAAAGCAGCCCTGGCCTAGGGCTGTCTCTGAGGATAAAGCCATGGGGGCAGGCATGTTGGGGCAGTTTTGCGCTCCCCTTGGGCTGCCTTTGGCGGCTGCAGTGTGCCTGGAGCCGTGAGCTTTTTGCTTTCCGATTCGCTATCCCTAGACGTAACCCTAACCCTAGCCCTAGGCAGGAAAAGCAGCACTGACCTAGGACTTCCTCTGGGGAAAAAGCCTTAAAGGCGGGCATTTTGGGGCAGATTTTCGCTCGCCTTAGGCTGCCTTTGGCGGCTGCAGTGTTCCTGGAGTTGTGGGCTTTATGGTTTCTATGGTGCAACCCTAGGGATAACCATAACCGTAGCCCTAGGCAGGAAATCAAGACTTGCCTAGGGTTGCCTCCGTGGAAAACCTCGCTAAGGAAGGCATGTTGGGGCAGTTTTCTGCTCTTCTTGGGCTGCGTTTTGCGGTTGCAGTGTTCCTGGAGCGGTGGGATTTGTGGTTTCCGAGACGCTAACCCTAGGCGTAACCCTTACCTGAGCCCTAGGCAGGAAAAGCAGCACTGGTCTAGAACTGCCACTGAGGAAAAAGCAGTGGAGGCAGGCATGTTGGGGCAGTTTTGCGCTACTATGGTGCGGCCTTACGAGGGTGCAGTGTGCCTGGGGCTGTGGGCTTTGTGCTTTCCGAGACGCAAACCCGAGGCGTAATGCTAACCCTAGCCTTAGGCAGGAAAAGCAGCCCTGGCCTAGGCCTGCCTCCGAGGAAAAAGCCGTGGAGGCAGGCATGTTGTGGCAGTTTTGTTCTCCCCTTGGGCTGCCTTTGGCGGCTGCCGTGTGCCTGGAGCTGTGGGCTTTGTGCTTTCCGATTCGCTAACCCTAGGCGTAACCCTAAACCTAGCCCTAGGCAGGAAAAGCAGCTCTGGCCTAGGGCTGCCTCCTAGGAAAAAGCTGTGGAGGCAGGCATGTTAGAGCAGTTTGGCGCTCCCCTTGGGCTGCCTTTGGCGGCTGCAGTGTGCCTGGAGCCGTGAGCATTTTGCTTTCCGAGGCGCTAACCCTAGGTGTAACCCTAACCCTAGCCCTAGGCAGGAAAAGCAGCCCTGGCCTAAGGGTGTTTCCGAGGAAAAAGCCGTGGAGGCAGGCATGTTGGGGCAGTTTTGCGCTCCCCTTGGGCTGCCTTTCGCGGCTGCAGTGTGCCTGGAAACGTGAGCATTTTGCTTTCTGAGACGCTAACCCTCGGCGTAACCCTAACAATAGTCCTAGGCAGGAAAAGCAGCCCGGGCCTAGGGCTGACTCCGAGGAAAAAGCCGTGGAGGCAGGACTGTTAGAGCAGTTTTCGCTCCCCTTGGGCTGCCTTTGGCAGCTGCAGTGTGCCTGGAGCTGTGGGGTTTTTGCTTTTCGAGACGCTAACCCTAGGCGTAACCCTCACCCTAGCCCTAGGCAGGAAAAGCAGCCCTGGCCTAGGGCTGCCTCCGAGTAAAAAGCCGAGGAGGCAGGCATGTTGGGGCAGTTTTGCGCTCCCCTTGGGCTGCCTTTGGCGGCTGCCGTGTGCCTGGAGCTGTGGGCTTTGTGCTTTCCGAGAAGCTAACCCTAGGCGTAACCCTAACCCTAGCCCTAGGCAGGAAAAGACGCCCAGACCTAGGCCTGCCTCCGAGGAAAGAGCTGTGGAGGCAGGCGTGTTGGGGCAGTTTTGCGCTCCCCTTGGGCTGCCTTTGGCGGCTGCAGTGTGCCTGGAGCTGTGGGCTTTGTGCTTTCCGAGACGCTAACCCTAGACGTAACCCTAACCCTAGTCCTAGGCAGGAAAAGACGCCCAGACCTAGGCCTGCCTCCGAGGAAAGAGCTGTGGAGGCAGGCGTGTTGGGGCAGTTTTGCGCTCCCCTTGGGCTGCCTTTGGCGGCTGCAGTGTGCCTGGAGCTGTGGGCTTTGTGCTTTCCGAGACGCTAACCCTAGACGTAACCCTAACCCTAGTCCTAGGCAGGAAAAGCAGCCCTGGCCTAGGGCTGCCTCCGAGGATAAAGCCATGGGGGCAGGCATGTTGGGGCAATTTTGCGCTCCCCTTGGGCTGCCTTTGGCGGCTGCAGTGTGCCTGGAGCTGTGGGCTTTGTGCTTTCCGAGACGCTAACCCTAGGCGTAACCCTAACCCTAGCCCTAGGCAAGAAAAGCAGCCAGGGCCTAGGGCGGCCTCCGAGGATAAAGCAGTGGAGGCAGGCATGTTAGAGCAGTTTTGTGCTCCCCTTGGGCTGCCTTTGGTGGCTGCAGTGTGCCTGGAGCTGTGGGCTTTGTGCTTTCCGATTCGCTCACCTATCGCGTAACTCTAACCCTAGCCCTAGGCAGGAAAACCAACCCTGGCCTAGGGCTGTCTCCGAGGAAAAAGCCGTGGAGGCAGGCATGTTGGGGCAGTTTTGCGCTCCCCTTGGGCTGCCTTTGGCGGCTGCAATGTGCCTGGAGCCGTGAGCATTTTGCTTTCCTAGACGCTAACCCTAGGCGTAACCCTAACAATAGTCCTAGGCAGGAAAAGCAGCCCGGGCCTAGGGCTGACTCAGAGGAAAAAGCCGTGGATGCAGGACTGTTAGAGCAGTTTTGCGCTCCCCTTGGGCTGCCTTTGGCGGCTGCAGTGTGCCTGGAGCTGTGGGGTTTTTTAGTTTCGAGACGATAACCCTAGGCGTAACCCTAACCCTTGCCCTAGGCAGGAAAATCAGCCCTGGCCTAGGGCTGCCTCCGAGGAAAGAGCCGTGGAGGCAGGCATGTTGGGGCAGTTTGGCGCTCCCCTTGGGCTGCCTTTGGTTGCTGCAGTGTGCCTGTAGACGTGAGCATTTGGCTTTCCGAGACGCTAACCCTCGGCGTAACCCTAACCCTAGCCTTTGGCAGGAAAAGCAGCCCTGGCCTAGGGCTGTCTCTGAGGATAAAGCCATGGGGGCAGGCATGTTGGGGCAGTTTTGCGCTCCCCTTGGGCTGCCTTTGGCGGCTGCAGTGTGCCTGGAGCCGTGAGCTTTTTGCTTTCCGATTCGCTATCCCTAGACGTAACCCTAACCCTAGCCCTAGGCAGGAAAAGCAGCACTGACCTAGGACTTCCTCTGGGGAAAAAGCCTTAAAGGCAGGCATTTTGGGGCAGATTTTCGCTCGCCTTAGGCTGCCTTTGGCGGCTGCAGTGTTCCTGGAGTTGTGGGCTTTATGGTTTCTATGGTGCAACCCTAGGGATAACCATACCCGTAGCCCTATGCAGAAAATCAAGACTTGCCTAGGGTTGCCTCCGTGGAAAACCTCGCTAAGGAAGGCATGTTGGGGCAGTTTTCTGCTCTTCTTGGGCTGCGTTTTGCGGTTGCAGTGTTCCTGGAGCGGTGGGATTTGTGGTTTCCGAGACGCTAACCCTAGGCGTAACCCTTACCTGAGCCCTAGGCAGGAAAAGCAGCCCTGGTCTAGAACTGCCACTGAGGAAAAAGCAGTGGAGGCAGGCATGTTGGGGCAGTTTTGCGCTACTATGGTGCGGCCTTACGAGGGTGCAGTGTGCCTGGGGCTGTGGGCTTTGTGCTTTCCGAGACGCAAACCCGAGGCGTAATGCTAACCCTAGCCCTAGGCAGGAAAAGCAGTCCTGGCCTTGGCCTTCCTCTGAGGAAAAAGCCGTGGAGGCAGGCATGTTGTGGCAGTTTTGTTCTCCCCTTGGGCTGCCTTTGGCGGCTGGAGTGTGCCTGGAGCTCTGGGCTTTGTGCTTTCCGATTCGCTAACCCTAGACGTAACCCTAACCCTAGCCCTAGGCAGGAAAAGCAGCCCTGGCCTAGGCCTGCCTCCGAGGAAAAAGCTGTGGAGGCAGGACTGTTGGTGCAGTTTTGCGCTCCCCTTGGGCTGCCTTTGGCGGCTGCCGTGTGCCTGGAGCTGTGGGCTTTGTGCTTTCCGATTCGCTAACCCTAGGCGTAACCCTAAACCTAGCCCTAGGCAGGAAAAGCAGCTCTGGCCTAGGGCTGCCTCCTAGGAAAAAGCTGTGGAGGCAGGCATGTTAGAGCAGTTTTGCGCTCCCCTTGGGCTGCCTTTGGCGGCTGCAGTGTGCCTGGAGCCGTGAGCATTTTGCTTTCTGAGACACTAACCCTAGGCGTAACCCTAACCCTAGCCCTAGGCCGGAAAAGCCGCCCAGACCTAGGCCTGCCTCCGAGGAAAGAGCTGTGGAGGCAGGCGTGTTGTGGCAGTTTTGCGCTCCCCTTGGCTGCCTTTGGCGGCTGCAGTGTGCCTGGAGCTGTGGGCTTTGTGCTTTCCGAGACGCTAACCCTAGGCGTAACCCTAACCCTAGCCCGAGGCAGGAAAATCAACCATGGCATAGGGCTGCCACTGAGGAAAAATCTGTAGAGGCAGGCATGTTGGGGCAGTTTTGTGCTCCCCTTGGGCGGCCTTTCGAGGTTGTAGTGTGCCTGGAGCTGTGGGCTGTGTGGTTTCCGAGACGCTAACCCTAGGCGTAACCCTAACCCTAGCCCTAGGCAGGAAAAGCAGCTCTGGCCTAGGGCTGCCTCCTAGGAAAAAGCTGTGGAGGCAGGCATGTTAGAGCAGTTTTGCGCTCCCCTTGGGCTGCCTTTGGCGGCTGCAGTGTGCCTGGAGCCGTGAGCATTTTGCTTTCTGAGACACTAACCCTAGGCGTAACCCTAACCCTAGCCCTAGGCCGGAAAAGCCGCCCAGACCTAGGCCTGCCTCCGAGGAAAGAGCTGTGGAGGCAGGCGTGTTGGGGCAGTTTTGCGCTCCCCTTGGCTGCCTTTGGCGGCTGCAGTGTGCCTGGAGCTGTGGGCTTTGTGCTTTCCGAGACGCTAACCCTAGGCGTAACCCTAACCCTAGCCCGAGGCAGGAAAATCAACCATGGCATAGGGCTGCCACTGAGGAAAAATCTGTAGAGGCAGGCATGTTGGGGCAGTTTTGTGCTCCCCTTGGGCGGCCTTTCGAGGTTGTAGTGTGCCTGGAGCTGTGGGCTGTGTGGTTTCCGAGACGCTAACCCTAGGCGTAACCCTAACCCTTGCACTAGGTGGGAAAATTAGCCCTGGCCTAGGGCTGCCTCCAAGGAAAAAGATGTGGAGGCAGGCATGTTGGGGCAGTTTTGCGCTCTCCTTTGTCTGCCTTTGGCAGCTGCAGTGTGCCTTGATCTATTGTCTTGGTGCTTTCCAAGATGCTAAGCCTTGGCATAACCCTCACCCTAGCCTTAGGCAGGAAAATCCGCCCTGGCCTAGGGCTGCCTCTGAGGAAAAAGCCGTGGAGGCAGGAATGTTGGGGCAGTTTTACGCTCCCCTTTGGGCTGCCTTTGGCGGCTGCAGGGTTCCTGGAGCTGTGGGCTTTGTGCTTTCCGAGACGCTAACCCTAGGTGTAACCCCTACCTGAGTCCTAGGCAGGATAAGCAGCCCTGGCCTAGGGCTGCCTCTGAGGAAAAAGCAGTGAAGGCAGGCATGTTGGGGCAGTTTTGCCCTCTCCTTCGTCTGCCTTTGGCGGATGCAATGCGCTTGGAGCTGTGGTCTTTGTGTTTTTCGGGACGCTAACTCTAGGTGTAACCCTAACCTTAGCCCTAGGCAGGAAAATCAACCCTGGCCCAGAGCATCTTCCAAGGGAAAAGCTCGCTGAGGCAGGCATGTTGGGGCAGTTTTGCGCTCTCCTATGTCTGCCTTTGGCGGCTGCAGCGTGCCTTGAGGTATGGGCTTTGTGCTTTTCAAGACGCTAACCCTAGGCATAACTCTAACCCTTGCCCTAGGTAGGAATGGCAACCGTGTCCTAGGGCTGCCTCCGATGAAAAACCCGTTAACGAGCTGTGTTTGCGCAGTTTTGCGCTCCCCTTGGGCTGCCTTTGGCGGCTGCAGTGTGCCTGGAGCTGTGGGCTTTCTGCTTTCCGAGACGCTAACCAGAGGCGTAATCCTTACCCGAGCCCTAGGCAGGAATATCAACCCTTGCCTGGGACTGCCTCTGAGGAAAAAGCCGTGGAGGCAGGCATGTTGGGGCAGGTTTGCCCTCTCCTTCGGCTGCCTTTGGCGGCTGCAATGTGCCTGGTGCTTTGGGTTGTGTGCTTTCCGAGACGCTAACCCTTGGCCTAACTCTATCCCTAGCCCTAGGCAGGAAAAGCAGCCATTGCGTAGGGCTGCCTCTGAGGAAAAAGCCGTGGAGGCAGGCATGTTGGGGCAGTTTTGCCTTCTCCTTCGGCTGCCTTTGGCGGCTGCAATGTTCCTGGAGCTGTGGGCTTTGTGCTTTCCGAGACGCTAACCCTAGGCATAACTCTAACCCTCGACCCAGGCAGGAAAGGCAGCCCTGGCCTAGGGCTGCCTCCGAGGAAAAAGCCGTGGAGGCAGGCATGTTGGGGCAGTTTTTTTCACCGCTCGGGCTGCCTTTCGCGGCTGCAGTGTACCTGGAGCTTTGGGTTTTGTGCTTTCCGAGACGCTAACCATAGGCGTAACCCTAACCCTAGCTCTAGTCTGGAAAAGCAGCCCTGACATTTGTTTCAAAAGGGTACTTCAGTGAAACATGCTACAGTCAGGACTCCAAAGGTCTTTATCCTCAAGGAGTCACAGTGTCAACCAAGTCATGAGTCTCTCCAGAACGTATTACCTCTCAGCAACAGTTATAATCGCTGACAGGGAAAGCAGAGTATTGTAATTTCCTCTGTCTTTCAACTCTTAGAAAGATTCAATACATAGTGTATGTTCGAGCACGGCTGATAAATTATTAAACTATAATTAATATTCATGCTAAGTTTTAGTTCTTCAGAAACATTTTGTGACGATGTAGGACAGCGTGATTGGAGCCTTCAGGCTTATAGGCATGAAAACAAATGTGAAAATAAAATTAAAGTGATGAATTATAGCTACAGGTCTACTTTAAAAAATGGCAATATGGAGGAATGCCTCCCTTTATTGAGTCACAGAGTTATAAAATGGGTTAGGTTTGAAGGGACCTTATAGATCACATAGTCTCAAAACCCTGGTAAGGGCAGGGACACCTGCTCTTTGGCCAAGCTGTTCAAAGCCCTAACCACCCTGGCCTTTAATCCTTTTAGAGATGGGGCATCCCCAACATCTTTGGGCAACTTGTTCCAGTACCTCATTACCCCCGCCATACAGAATTTCTTCTGAATGTCTAATCTAAAACCCCCTTCTATACTTTGAGGAAGTCGGGAGGATAAAAGAAGGAGCAGGCATTCTAAAGCTTGCACTGTACTCCTGGAGGCAACTTGCTCTTTTGCCTCATGATTATTCTGAGAACAAAGCAGCATATTATTGAAAAAGTGACAAACTTACTACCCACATCATAATCATGAAGTATAGTAATATTCCCCAAAGTCTTCCCCCTAATGTTAAAATCTATAGATGTTAAGTAACAAGAAAATATGTGGCAGTATTTTGTCTGATCGTTGTAATATTTTGAGTGTGGGTGGTGCAGAGAGGTAGTTTCTAACATGGAAATTATTTCACTGCAACCTACATTAGATTGAGGGTAGCACTAGTCAAACCCACTGTTTTATGCTTTGTACTTATTTAGCCCACTCATAATCACTTTCAAACACTCATTGGCAAAAACTTTGTGGATGTGTCTCCTACTGATGCCTGGAGTGGCTACCTAGAACAGAGGCTAGCCAGAGTTAGAAGAATAAAATAGTTATTTATTAAAGGCTTTCAACAGGGCCTTTCACTGCATCTTGGGCAGTGCAAAAGCCATTCAGTGTTTGGTCTGTTTGCATATCAGAGCTTAATTGTCCAATTACAGTTTCAGGTAATGAAGTCACATTCCCACAGTTTGCTCCCCCCAATTCACTTTTGTTCATACTATTTAGGGTCTAAGGTTATGATGGTGACCTTGGTTCTCAGGCCTGGAAGGACTGTTTTTTCTGACCAAAATGTGAAGAAAGCTTTCTAACACTTTATATGGAATTCAGAGTTATACACTAATGCAGTACAAGATCTGAAAAATATAAAAGCTAAAAACTTAAGGCTTCATTCCATATGCATTGCCCCATTGCAGGGTAGTAACATATCAGAAACAAGAAAATTTTAGAATTTGGGACATTTTTTGAAAAGTTTTTCAAGCCTTCCTGGACTATGCTCATAGATAGTCACCAAGTACTTTTTGCCTCTACTCTCATTTGCTACCTAAGGATATACTCCAAAGACTTTTTGCTTGTGATATTCTTGTATTGTCTGGTATACTTAACATGTTACCTATATAGTAGCCTGTTTGCTTTCAAGGCAAGATACAGTGATAGAAATTTATCATCCTGATCTCTCGTGTGTTCATATTTCAAGAACCAGTAGAATTTCCTGGAGTGGGTCTGCCTTTCCACCTATCTTTTTTTTCATTATTGTTGTTGTTTTTGTTGTTGTTTTTTTCCCCCAAAGCTCCATGCTACAATGCAATAGGGCATTTAACCACTAGCAGAAAAAAAATAGAAGAAAAAAGTGTTTCTAGCTTGTTTTCTCATCCATTTAACTCTTTATTTTCCCATTTCATATGGCATCTTAATGACACAATTATGAGGTATGAAATACTGGTAGATAGATTTCTATCACCCCAAGGGGAAAACGTCAATGCCCTTATTAGAAGTTTATTCATGCATTCCTTCATATCCAGAATTATCCCACATAAAATTTCAGAATGTTTTTCTTTGCAAAACAATGTAAATAAATGTTATTTGCTGAGGTCATTTATTAGCCAAGAGGTAGAATGTCTAAGGACATACTGCTGGTAGTTAGGATAATGAAATATGAAATTCCATGTAGTTTTTAATTTTTCTGCAATGCCTCTAGGTTAATTTGAATGCTCCAGGGTTATGGACCTTGAATCATGGACTTCATCTTACACTATTTTATACCTTTTGTATTATTTAGGCAGTGGGCAGAATGGGCTGATATGTCATGTTGGCTGCTTGTCATAATGACACCTCTCCAAACATCAAAGGTACATACAAGTTTTTGGGCAGGGGTTGTGAGATGAATAGCCTTCAGGACTCCTAGACTTTACACTTGGCATTCATATTTAAATCTGTATGAAATGAGTGTCACACACGTCACCAGGACTAAGTATGCTATGAATTTTCACTTGAAGACATTTTGTGTACAATTAACAATTAATCTGCCTTTTTTTTTTCCCAATGAGAGTCAGAAACATCCAGTTAAGGAGGAAATAAAGTCACAAAATGTAGAAGACTTAAATTTTATTATATTACTTGTTCTGTAGGTACCAGAGCTTAAACCTTAATTATGCCCCACCTCCTTTCTCCTTTTTCTTGGTATTCATTACTTTTCCTGATTTTTTTATCTTCATTTTAAGTGCCTGACCCATAACCTGAACACAAATTGAAGGATAAGACAGACATTTTTCTTTCTCTGTTACATATCAAAAGATGAAAGAAGTTAGAAGAAAAAAGAAAAGTCTTAAGAGGACTCAATTAATTTACCTCTACCCCAAGTTTGCATTCCTTTTTGCTTCCACACGACCTCACAAGACAGTCAGGTGGGCTCAGCCAGACAATTATTCAGTGCGGGATGCAGTCAACCTGATGTGATGCGAAGCACCCATATTAAGGTAATTGCCAACCACCCTCAGAACCTCGGGGCTTGATGTGGTTGTCCTTACATAGGTGTGGTTTCAAATGCCACAGTCAGACAGGACACATAAAGATTACAAGTAGATCTGACAGTGTGCTTACGTGGTGGTACATCCAGCCCCACGCTGGGCTGCACTGTGATCTCAGAAATGCTCATCAGGCCTTGGCCTTGGCAAAAAGCACCTGGGTTAAGCTCCTCTTGAGCTTTATTAGAAACACTGTCTTCTCCAAAATCTTAAGCTGTCTAAGGAGCACTGGGTTTTTTTACAAACAGCCTTGGAAATTTGTTTCTTGCCTGAACAACAGCTTCAGTAGAACAACATTGGTTTGAACTTTTACAAGAAGTTATTAGTCTGAGGTATGGCCAAGATGGAAAGTTACTATGACTAAAGCCAACACTCTTGTAGCCCTATAAAAAGTGGCCCTAAGTGAGGCCCTTTGAGCTTTTCTTGACCCCAGCAGGCTGTGACCAGGAATCCTATTCTGAGTGGGGCCTCAGAGCCAGGGAACTCTCAAGTCTGCTATATCCTGAAGAACTGCCAAATGATAATGAATGATGGATCCTGGGTTCATACCCCCACTCGTCCAGGCTCAGCTTTTTGCCTGTTGAGAAGATGTGAAGGTATCCAGCTTCACTGAATTCAAGGGGAATCTTTCACAGATATATTCCTTGTACACACTCCTAACACACTCTGTGTGTGTGCAAATGTGCTATAGCAAATGCACTATGAATTTTGCTCTCTTAGGTTCTCAAGTGCATTAGATTCCTAAGTAAGTTGGGCCTCTAAGTGAGCTTGTATAAGCACTGTCATGCTTATACTAAATTCTGTAGAATGTTTCGTTATTTTTTAAAAATTAGTTTGTTAATTAAGTGCTATTAAGTTAAAGTTCAGTTGAAACCTTTAGGCCTAAACCTTTGATAAAATCTGTGGCTAAATTTGGCAGGAGGGTCCATGCTGAACTTTTTATCCTTACCTGTCTTATCCTTATCCCTTTTCCATCCCTAGCCTCCATATAGATAATTTTAGGTTAAATTTAGTTCCAGCTTGATTGATTTTAGATTTTAGTCCAATCTCTGTGTGTGTGCCTTAAACAACTAGTAAGTAGCAGAAAGGACCTTGCCAACAAGCCTTGTTGTACTTTCATACTAAAAATGCTTTGGCCAATACCTCGGCTGGTCATTTAGTGAGCAAAGTAAACCACTTATTCATTATAGGAAAATATGCCTTTGGGATAAGCAGCCGGAGGCCAGATGAGTTCCCTGATTGAGAAACAATCTCAATTTGTTTCTCAGCTTCCAAATCTAGAAATAAGCCTACTGTGAAGTCTTTTTCTCCTCTGCTGCACAAGAGGGGGAATTTAGCTGCCTAATGCGTCTGCTTTAATAATTTTTCTGCTCCAAAGCAACCTGCATAACTTTTAGTTCCTGTGGAGGAACACGGATGTCCAATAGAGCCTTTGTCAAGCCTGAAAGTCCCAGGAATCTCATTTCCCACAAGGTATCTGAAAAGCCATTATAAACTTATGTTTAGGTATTCTAATGTTGCTTTAAGGCATCTTGTGAGACTGTACTCTTACCACAGGAACCTGTGTTGGGAGTCTAAAATTAGGTGTTACAAGTCCCACGAACCCAGTTCTGTTGTCAAGAGGTAACCTCTCATCAATGTCATGTTCTTTTGAGATTCCCCTAAGCACCCGCACCAGCCTCTAGCAACTGTTCCAGGCGATCATCAGTCTCTCATGGGTCCTATGTTGTGCTGGATGTCTCCCAGAAACCCTAGGGCATCTAAAATACTTCAGTGTAAGCAACTGAATCAAATATCTTTCTCCAATAAGACTGTGGCAATGTGCCCAGTATCTCAAATATGTATGTCATATATATGTCAAACTAGTGATATAAGCCATGCTTAAAATGGCAGAATTGTCTTAGTTATGGCCGTTAATAAAGGACCTGAATTATGGAGGGCAAAACTGAATGACAGCTGAAACATATATGCTTGTGAAAAACTGGTGGCTTAACATCTTTTCTTGTTCTGAATTAGAACTTAAAAGACCTTATGAAATAGACTGTGTAAAATAGTGTAAAATAATACAGAATATAAAAAATACTTTCATAAAAATGACAAGAAGGTTCTTTGAAACACTTTGAGTCTACTGAACTGTATTCTGCTGGGGTTTTCTTGGGTGTTTTTCTTGGGGGTCCTGGTGTAGTTCAGAGTTCAGCTGCTTTCGCTGTCATGGCTCCTCCTGGGAGATGTAGCTGTAGTGCTTTTTAGCCCCATCATGTTAACTTTTCCAGACTACCTGACAGGTATTGTGGTTTATTTTTCATAGCATCTGCTGAACCTAGTGTGCAAAGTTCTGCTTGAACATGGTAACTTGCTCATGCATATTTTTTCTTCATTAAATATGTAAGTTAATATGTAGAGTAATACTAAAGAAAAAATCTCCAGTTCATAAAAATCCTAACAGGTATGCCATAAGGAAGTGAATGGGAAAGGAAAAGAACCTGGTTACATTTTAAAGTGACCTTCAGCAGCATACAATTAAATGTACATTTATTTACTGTAAATAAAAGGGAAAGAAGAATGACTAGTTAAATACTCCACTAAAGAGTGTTCAGCTAATCCTGTCATGGGTAATATTCATCCCTACATTGTCTTCATAGGGAAAAGAAAATAAACTCTTTGACTGCATCCTCACTTTTCTTAAATTCATACAATGAACGACATTTGCCTTTTATACCAGCATAATCCACAAGATTTGGCAATCTTCTGGACCACTAGTTAGATGCCATGTCCTGTGCTATGTTCCAGCTCAGGTGAAACTGTTTTCCATGGCCAGTATCAGTCACACAGATCTTGGAAAAAGTGGCTGTGTAACAAGGAAAAAGAGGAATGTGTACTTAAAGTGCTGCATCTAAAAATTGCCTATATCAAGCCTCTGTTTCCCTTCCTGAAAGCAGTTACAAATGCCTATTCCATTTTTCCATTTCTCAGAAGACTTCTTAGTGAGAGAGTGTCGTTCCTCTTTCCCAGCTAAGAACAGCTCATTTAGGATTTTCTATGGTTAATGTGCTTCTGCAACATCTTAAAGAAGAATAAAGACCATGTGTTCAAAAAACATGGACAAACTTCAGGTGAGCATAGCTCCCCAAAAGTCAGAGTACAACAGCTGGCATGTCATCTTGAATAACTCAAAATCAAATTTCCACTGTAACCCACCCTTTTGACTTCAGGGTGACCAAGAAGGTAAAGTCCCACTGCAGATAATATATAGTTTTTCCAGGCAAAGATTTCTGCCCCTTTGAACTTCAAGTCATGCTCTTTTGCTAGTGAAAATCACAGTACAAGGTCTGCGTTACAATGACAAGTGAAGAAAAAAATTGATAAAGATTTGTAATAACCGAAAAGAAATTTCATACATCACTGAAGACACAGAAAACTGAAAATAAAAGAGATTGCGGTTATATTTCTTTTTAATAATGTCAGTCAAAAATGTTCCAGTCAATGGTCTGAACACCATGGATGAGGACAGATTTTCCACTTCATTTCACTGAATAACAATTTCAAAGCCTAGCAAAGTCTTGGTAAGAGGAGATGGTGAAGCCTAAACTTACTGTCAACAAATCACACTAGGCAAATAATGCATTTTGATAAAATAGCTGCATTATCCTTGAACTGGAATATCTGAATGAGACAAAATGTTTTAGAGGAAGGATGAAGGGAATTTGTAAAGAATCAGTGACACCAAATACAGTCATGTGCAGTTTTGCTGTCAGAAAAGAAAAGGGGCAAAGCTGGGTGATACTTACAGCCTTGTAAACTCTGTGTAATGGGCATAGTAGTAAACTCAGTTAAAATAGATGTGGGTAGACTTTTGACTTGAAGAAAGAAAAAGGACAAGAGTGTAATAACACTGACCTCACTAGATGCCCAAATGATTGCTCAGAAATTAATCAGAGAACTGCTCAAATTGTAATATGGGCCTAACATTTTTTTATTCAGGGCAAGGTTTTACAAGTAGCTTATGAAAAAGTATGAAGTTTATGTTACCACTGAAACAGGACCCTGGTTTCCATCGCCCCACATAATCATAATCATATCTGCCCCCACCACGCAGACATGCGTCAATCCGTTTTCTTCAGTTCCTTGATCATGTTCACCACCAGTCCTACCAAAATGTGACCCTCAGTGTCATGGTTCTACCGCTGGATCTCATGCACTGAGCAGCTTTGTGATTGCTGATGGGACTAAAAGGGAGAATGTAGGAATGCAGAATCCTTACAGTGGTCTCAAACAGTGGAACTACACTTTATCTCAGAATTAATTTATCATCAGCAATTGTATGCAGCAGCAACACAGAGATATTCCACATTTGTATTCTTAACATTATGCTGGATTTGATTGCTTTTCTTTTACTGAATACTCTTTCTGTTTACAGACTGAACAAAGAAAACTTACAAAGAGGGAGATAACAAATATACAAATTGACAAAAGCATTTTATATTAGATTTCTGAACTTTTGTAGATTTTATAAACATTTCCATAAAAAGGGAAATGCCTAAGTATTTGTGAATTAACAACACTATGGCAGAGCAGAATGAATGCCATTTTATTTCTTTGTGTTCACTTATTTCTCCATTCTTCTTACTTTTCACATTGTCTTTACTGTTTATATTACAGAAAAATGCTCTGCAGAAATGTGAATTGACTAACAAAAGTAGTTAGTGGCAATAGGGATGAAGTTTGACATCATCTGCAGGCTACAAGAACAAATGAAAAAGAAGCATGGGAACACTATTCTAAAAAAAAGAAGAGAATTTTAGAAAGAATATGCCATGGACATTGTTGTATCTTTAATCAACATATTGTACAGATCTGATAAGGTAGAATGTCAAAAGCATGCTTAGTGCTGGGTATCACTGGAGCTTACATGGAAGTGCTTCAACAAGAAACAGATACTTATGGAATTAAAAATACAGTATATAAAAATAAATTACTATTATTGACATTTGGAGTTGTTCTCTCAAAACTGTTGCAGAGCTTGTACAGTATTTGTTGAGTGATTCTAACCTTAAATGCAATTCAGAGAGCCATTTGTAAAGAAAAATATATTGTGAGCTTTGGAATGCTATACCCTTCTTAAATTGTAAATATAGTGTCAGATAGCACAATAAAGTCTTTCACTGTACCAATGAGAGCCAGAACTTCTGTCTGTGAACAACAAAGGAATTTTAAAATTTACTTCCAATGGCACAAGATAGAATAATTTTTCTATTAATATTTTTATTCCATTTTTCATCTGATTTGAAGCAATAGAAATATAAATTTGAGAGTGTCTGAAGCCAGTAGAGCTACTCAATTGTGAGACCAGCTTGAGGTTTGTCACAACCCATTTTAACTTTCATTTCCTCATTTCATTCATTTACCTTCAGTAATTTTCATTGGCTTGACAGGACTTAGGTCAACTGTGTTGGCTTTGATACAATGAAGTCATTGACTTTCAGATGTTCAAGGACATCTTGCCCCATCAACACCTTCCCATCTCTGGGTGTGTATGCACAGACATTTGTATACAGGCAAAGGAGATGTAGCTGTGAAATGAAGCTGAGAGATCAATGTGGTTCACTTTAAAATTTCATAGACCTGATTATTCCTAACAGTCATGTAAGTACCTGGTGAGATTAAGTGTGAAGGTTCATCTCAAAGGTTAGCATCCTAAAAATAACCTTTGAAAGGCTGAACAGTTGTAACAACAGAGAAAGCTGTCCCTGGTGCCACAGCAGCAGCAGAGGTCTTTTTGAAAGCTAAAGATAGCCCCACTGACCATGGCAGCCAGCTGCCTCGGGTGCTGGGCTTGGAGAGAGGGCAGCCCCAGAGGGGCCACAGGCAGCAGCAGTACCACAGGTGCCAAATAAAAATTTAAAATCTTCTTTGTTAATGTTCTTGCTCAAAAGTCAGTCTCTAAAAAGGGTTAGTTTAACATGAAAATAGCAAAAAGCAGTCATGGTACACCTGGACAAAGATAGCAGACAGCAGGGTTTATTTTTTGAAATGAGAAGGAAATGCAGAGAACTGCATTAGAGGCTCTGTCAGAGAACTAGTCCTCAGGATAGCCCCAGGCCCTGGCAGTAGAGCAAACAGCAATGGGTGAGGAGTATGGGGGTATGTGCTTTGAGGGAGCCATGCTGACCCCCAGAGAGGCTAATAAGATCAGGTGAAGAGAGGAAAAGAGGGAAAAAATTAAACCCAGAGATCCTTTCTATTGTTGTGAGAAAGCAAAGGAGTACAATGCTGCTGGAGGCACGTCATGCATTATGCAAGTGACCACAGCTGCCCAGCTCCTCCAGAGCTCCAGAGTGGTTAGCACCAGTGCAACTAATGATGCCAAATGTATAATGAGTGGGTGAGGGACCAGGAGCAGGCTTAGTCACTGAGAGATCTAAACTATGACTGAGCTTTTCTACAGAAACAAAAGGGTAACCAGAGAAGGACCTCCGTGCACACCAAAAGATACAAAGCTGCTCCTGCAACTCTCATCCAGGAGCTGCAGGACACTGTTCCCTGCTGGATCTGAGCCCTGATGTGAGCTGAGCAGTGCTGGGGAGGGCAAGTCATGGGAGTGGGTGCCCAGTGCATTGCGACATAAAGGAATGTTATTTCTGAAAGGCAGTCATGGAGTACACAGGAGGGCTCAGCCTGGCACTGAAAATGTGTTTGAGGAGCTGCATTGATTTACATGGCCCTGTGGACTACTCCAGTTCTTCATTTCTTCTCCTGCCCAGGCTCATGAATTCTCACCTGCAGTGGGCAGAAAGGCCCCAACATTAGCATGCTGCTCCTCATCCTAATTCCCAAAACTGTGTTGGTTTTTCTTGTGTTCCTGGGCTCCCTAAATCACCCTGGTAGGACAACAAGGCAGGACAACAAGTGTTTAATTCCACAAGCACTTGAAAGGCCTAACTGGTACTACAAGAAGGGATGCTTTTGACAGACAGAAGTCTGCTTTGATATCAGTAACAACAGGATTTTCCCAAGGTAAACAGTAATATGCTAGCTGACCTTATCTGCAACTGGTGATATAACTCAAGAATGATGCCTTCTATGTTATCTTCTTTTTCCATATAAATGCTGAAAATGCATTATGACAAACATGTTCTCTTTGCAAAAATCACTTTAGATTGGGAATTTGCTTTTCCACAGCCTTAAGGGCATGACAGATCACCAACAAGTAGGTAAGTGGGACAGTTTGTGTAGAAAAGGTCACTGCAGCAGCAGCTCTGACATGGTCCTGTTTCTCCACTACTCACAGCCGCTCTAGAGTACTTCTCTGCTCCATTGTCCATGTTAGCAGCCCCTCAAACTTCCATGGTAAAAAAATCTGCAGATGACAGATTTTAAAACTAGCCATTTCAGAGACAGAAGGGAAAAAAAAGAATTTGTTCAACCCTTCAAACTTAGATCTGATTTCTGTTGTGGTAGAAGGGGACTTGGTGCCTCAGAGCAAAGTAAACACATATATTTGGGAAGGCTTTTAAACAACTTGACACCAAACCACCTTGTGACACACAGAGAATATTTTTTCAGCCCTGCAGACTTCTGATGTATGTAAAGCTCTGGCTTTCACGTGTCTCTTTGAGATGCAGTTGGTGGTGTGGTGCTACGTGTGACCTCAGACATCTGGACTAGCTGTCAGCCAGAACCATGAAAGTTTGCAGCACCATACTGAGGCACTTTCACATCAGATGGAGAGGAAAATAGTCTCAGATACTGGCTCTCTCCCAAAACCAGTACTTCCCTTGGATCACACCTCATGCAAAGCTCTGTATGACTTGAAGAGAAAGATGGGTTATTGGCATATTTTGCACAGGCAGTCTGTTGGCTTTATTGTAAGTGACGACAGCTCCAGCCTGGAGGAGGCATGACTGCATGTTGCTTTGTGCATATATATACTACTTCCCCTGCTGTTTCAATTTGATTTTGTATTTTCTCATTGAAAAATATAAGACAGATAAAAACCATCTGACTTCCATAGCAAAAAGCATATGCCAGTTGCAGGTATTCCTGAAAAAAAAAAATAGAAGTGTACACATTGAGCATAAAAGAAATACAGTTTTCATATATAGTAGCAAATCAAATTACATTTGAAGGTAAAATCTATTTAATCCCTCTTCCATCCATAGTTGCTGCAAAACTAAGCCACAAATTGGTGCTAACGCTGAACAACATCACTGAGACTGTTCTACAAAGCATCCTCATTAGGAACTTGCATCCAGATCCTGTAGGTTTTGGAGGAACTGCTGCAGTAACAAGACATAGCTATCATTTGTCAAGTAATTCTCTAGGATAAAATTCTCATGTATCTGCTGACTTTAATCAAGCAGAGACCAATATCCCAAGTTAGAAGGCAGCTCCAATGGTGCTGCTGGGCAGCAGTAAGAAATTCCCAATGAGAAGGAGTGGGATAGTTAAGTAAGGTTTCAGGCAGGACCCTCATAGGTGGGGGGAGCAGCCCATGGAACTCATGGTGTCTGGCTGATCACTGTGCCCCAGCAGGGAGGGAGCAGGCTTTTCCTGCAGTGGAGCTTGGCTGCAGCAGGGGAGGGCAGTGCCCAACTTGCTTTTGAACCGGCCTGGTGGGAACCTGTGATGTTGTGGCTGCCAAGGTCGCAAGTTGCAAGTCACAAGTCCCTCCTGATCTTAAACACTGCTGAAGTTTTAAATCGGTTTTATGCACTCTGGTGAAATTTGTGAGAGTTTTCACTGTTTAAGATGACTGAAAGTCAGGGCCCTGAACAGTGTCCTAAGAGCAGTCCTGTAACTCGACAGATACAAATTGCCATTGCCAGCAACACACCAGGAGCTGCACTGTGACTCCATGAGGCCCCCAGACTTGTCAGGGTTTGGCTGGCTGTGTCCTGGGCTGCCTGCAGCTTTGCTTTTACTTGCTGCAGCTGTTAATGAACAGCTTCTTAATGAACACGTGGCTACTGTCTATGATGTTCTACTTTTGCTGAACTTTTTAGAATTATCTGGTATAACCATAATTTTTACGTGGATACTATTTAGCAAGCTGTTATTTTATGTAGAACAACGTATTTTTGACCGTAGAAAAATTATGTGATGTAAAGGAATGGTGCAGTAGCAGGAGCCTTTGTCTAGAGGGACAGAGAATGGAGGATTACAGGCATGGAAGTAACATCCTATAAACAAATTATCAGTGTTAGTTGGAGAAATGCAGTCCTGAAGACTGGGTAAACTGGTTTTAGGGTTAACAAAGAAAACAAGGAAGAAGTTTCCAGCATATATGAAGTCTCATGGATAGGAAATCACACATTTCCAATGGAAAAAAAGCAAAGTAGCACATTTCATAGAAGATACATAACAATAGCTCCATGGGGTGAGCAAGAAGAAATCCCTACTCCCACCACCAGCATCATACTCTGCTTGGCATAGGGCAGGGGTGCTGATAACCTGTGACACTGAAGCACTGAACATTTGCGTGCAGGGAGAGGGTAGAGGGAAAACACAGAAATGGGAAAAGGAGCAGCTATTAGGAAGGGAACAGAGACTTTGTCCTACACCAAAGGAGGTGGCTCTGAGGAACCATCTTGTGTCCCTTAAGACTGAGAGTGACTTTACTCAGTGCAGAACAATTTACTACTGGAAGGCAGTGAAGATTAAATTAAGAAAAAGAGGACATGGAGCATGAATGCAATACATGCTTTTTACTTCCTGCTTAGGGACTATACAGTGATTTGGGCAGAGAAATGCATCAGGGCCTTCAGAAGCAACCAACATGGCCAAGAGCCCCTAACCAACAGCATAACTGGCTCTAAAATAGCAATTTTAGAGACTGCAGTAGAAAGGGATCTTTCCCACCTCAGGTGAATGCTGTGACTCCAGACAATTTGCTACTCTTGAAAAGCTCACTTTTACTTTCCTATTTTTTTTTGTGCACTTGTTTATGGCTTTTATTGGCTCAGTTTCATTCAGCATCACAAAAAAGAATCATATTTCAAGACTTCAAAAAGTTTTGCTTTCCATCCTTGCTGAAATCCAGTGCCAAATTCAATTTTCTGCCACAGGTTGACTAACTCACAGTGAGGAAAAGAAGTAGAAATTTGACATTATATTGGGAGGAGTAAGATATGATGGAGGAGTTTTAATTTCTTTGTTCAGGGGGTGTTAGAAGTACATGTTCGAGGTACATCGAGGCCATTATTAGCAGCTTTTCTTCCCAACACAGTTTGCTCTGAAGTAGGGAACCCTCCATGCAGAACCAGAAGCATAGTTTGCTGCCATTTGGGCTGATGACATGGCATGATTAGTTGGCATGTATGAAGAAAGCTTTTTCTCAGGTGGTGAGTTGCTCTGTCAGCCAGCTATGTATAGAAAGAGATGGTACCAAAGGTTCCTTGCTATTGACATAAACTCACTAGCCTAATTTGGCTGTTGTCAGAAGAGATAATGCCAATGACAATGTCAGATCTATTTTGTCATGTATTGTAGTCTAGGCCTGATGACTAGTTTTTTTGCTGGCAGTATCACTTAGCAGATAGAAGAATACATGGGAGAATGACAACAACAGTCATCTCTGGCAAGAAAAGTAGCTTTAAAAATGTTCTTAAGGCAATGTACATTCAGAGGGATTATTCCATAATGCAAACAATTTGCTTGCAAGCACACTGCAACAATGGCTCTCACTGTGAAGAATAGCTTTGCTGCGTGCCCTTCCTTGGCAGTGTGAAAGGATGTATGAGGTCATGGATAATTACCACTAACCCCACTGGGTGTTCACTACCAGCAATTACAGTTGCATCCGTGTGCACCCATGAGCACAGCCTGTAACGTAACACATAGCAGAAAAAAAAATCTCATTGGCTTTTTATAAGTCATTTACTTTGTGTGACAGATGTCCAAGGTTTAAATAAATGTACAGTGAAAACAGCTTGGATGACTTCATAAGAGGTTATGGGATGAAGCACTCTATTTCCTTTGATGCCAATGTATATGAGTATATAAAGTATATTTCATAAAGAACTAAATGTTAGCATATTGTTGTCCATTAGGGACATCAATTGCCAGTAACAAGTGCCTACAACCCAAGTATGCAGAGATAATTATGATTGACTGGACAGCTCCTGCTGTAATGAAGCTAAAAATAATTCAAGTTGTCTAGGAGACAAATAGCAGAAATGTACTGAAAAAGGGTGAAAATTAGGAGAAAGTATCCAAATACTGATAACAGTGATAGTAAAAAATCTAGTAAGATTCTGTGGGCTGGATTCCCCATGCATAGAAGCCATTACCTCAGTTTGCCAGTATTTTGGTATTCCAGATTCAGCACCCATGGGCACATCTGCATGGGGGACCTCACAGCCCTAGCACAGTTTCTACAGGATAATTCTGGCCTGAATGTTCAAAAAACATATTTGCATGGTCCCAGGTCCAGCCTACAAAGCCATAATTTACCTTTCAGCGGGGTGTGTTAGCTCAGGCACAGCACAGCACTCCAAGACCAGCTCTGAGTGCAAAGTTAGCTCAAATCTCTCTGCATGTACTCATTTAGACATATCCTCATAGTTCTCAAACACATTTCTGCTGTGTTTGCCAAATTCCCAGTGGCAACAGTTTTGACAGTCACAGTCAAAATGCAACTGTGTAATAATAAGTTTCTCGTGGCAGTTGCTCATAAAGTACTTGGTGACTACACATAGATACCAAGAGACATTCTGAAATGCTGCTTTAAGAATAGTGTGACTTTGGTAAAATCTTTCTGAGTGTTAATCAATAAAATCATATTACAAAGTTCTGGGAGCCTACTACAGAGACAAGAATTATGTTTGCTGGTATTCATTTTCTTTCGTGTGAAAGATTGGGAAATTAATTTCCAAGACCCTCCAAGCAGAGACCACATAAACAAATTTAATTATTTTGTATTACAATAATTAAGAGGCCTGGACAAGACAGGTTGATGTTTTCCCCACCATTAAATTCTCTGTTGCCAGAAAAAAAGGTAAAATCAATGGAAGATGAGAAGAGCTTGAAGTGTAAGCCTCGTTTTTTGTGCTTTTTTGCGTGTTTTATTGCTTTTTTGTTAAATGGATGGAAAAAGTGGTTCTCAGAGTAGGAGTAAGATGTTGCATATGCACAGCTGTGGATTGCAGTGAATGCTTTACATGTCATAACTCTCATCCTAACTTGGACCTGAGAGTCTGCCCTTATTAATACAACAAGCCATGATCTGCACAATTAGCTGAAAACATTGTGTCAACCTGACTTTGACTTCTGCTTCCTCAGTTGCTGCCCAATCCTTCATCTTCATCAAGCAGTACTTGTTTATCTCATCTACCTTTTGAAAACTGTCTTAGACTTATTTTTGACTATTTCAATCTCATCAGTTAGCTCCACTCAAGAGCTTTTTGGATGAAGAAACAGTCACTGTGCTTTTTTTAATTTATGCTAAGTCCTACAGAAGATTTCCCAATGAACCTATTAGACTGTTTCTGCCTTCCCCTGTGTCCATGTCATCCTGAGATGGCACAGGTGTGCACTGCCTCTAGAGGTGCAGCCACTTTGTACAAAAATGCCACCTGTTCCAGTGCTGGAAATAAGCAAATTGTTTCACATTTTTACATCAAAACTAGAAAGGGAATAGGACAAACCCTGATGCCTATCACTGCTTTGCTATACAATTTTTCTTCTTGGGGGTTGTAAATCAATGTAATGAGGCACTCTAGTAAAGTTCTACAAGGGAGTCATGCTGATACAGCTACTCTGATAAATAATGATGGGACCAGGCAAATTCTTCACACCTGAAAATTGCTCTTTTGCATCCGGTTTTTGTTTTGGACCACCCCAAGCCGGTCTCTAGAAATCAGTGCTCAGGTAAGGTAGGCAAGTACTTCAATTCCAAAAGCCAGTATTGATGAGCCTGTATGAGATCTGGCTCACTCCTTTCTGCACAGTCCTAATGATCCCAGAAGGACCTTCATTCTCACAAACACCCATGTTTCTATCTCAGTGCAGGCAACAAAAGCCTCAGGTTCTTACTGATGGTCTGCAACAGGACATTTATGTGATTTCTGAACCTAGAGCTGAGAAAAAAATACATGCAGTAATACTTGTATCCCAGACCCCAGAGCAGTTTCTGTGATACTCATGACAAAGTTCCATTCCACTTACTGTGGTATAACTCTTCTCTGGGGTTCTGCTGTTATGCAGCATCCACGTGGGTGATCTGTTCTAGGTCAGGCAAGCCTAAAATGGTCCAGAGGGCCTCTCTACTCCACCACTTGACCATAGAGTGATGAACCATTCACTGGAGTGAATGTGACTCTTGTAGGATTTGCGAGCAGGGACTCAGGGCTATCTTTAGATGTCCTCCTCTATTGCTATTGATCTAATAAAGGAGATGGAGAGCAACTCTTTACCTAAAGCAAGCAGCTCTTACTCCTGTTTGGAGCTATAAATCTGCCTTACTGCTGACATGAATGATATGCCCATATCACCTCTAAACCCTCCACTCACAATTAATCTTTCCTATATTACAGCTGGCTCATTCAGTGAACCTCTCTTTTAGTTTTGGGGATGGCAAGATTGTTGTTTTGAACATAATGTACAAATGTGGAAGGAGGAAAATATGTTAGAAAAACTAGAGAAAGACAGTAAGACTGGTAGAGAGAAACATGTACCAAACACACAAGGATTTTGGACAGGAGACAGATAGCAGAATTTTTAGAGGCTGATGATATTTTCTCTTTCATTAAGATTCTGACCCTATTCAGTGGCATGTTTTTGTATTTTCTCATCTAGACTGTGTCAGGTTATTTTTAAGTGTGCAATTCTCCAGCAGCTTGCAGATATAAAACTTTCATTTTTTATTAAGAAGTTCTTTTTAGTTGATCTTCTATAAAAGAAAATGAAATTTCTATGTGAGCCAGCCACTAGAGAGTCGAAGGGAAGCAATATCTGGGTTAACAGACTGCTTTAAACCCATTCTCTCAGGACCTTTCTCTTTCCCTTCAGCATTTTTAGTGTGCCTGCCTCTTCTTGCCTGCTTACTTTGTCAGTGTTCAGGCCAATTGTGATCTACTTGAAAAGGTGGGATGGATGCATGAAAGAATGGCTTTTCATACCAAGTGAACATTCAAAATAATCCAACAATACCAGAACTGTGTTGGAGAACAGCGCCCAAGGCAGGACTGGGGGAATGGTGCTTGGATCAAGGCACATTGAACAGGACAAATAATGAGCTCACTAGCAAACAACTAACTTTTATCTCATTAGTTGCCCTTGAGGTAGCTGTATTGATTTGATCTTAATTTGCAACAGCAATAGCAAAAATAAAGTGAAATATTTAATCTTTGAAGTGCAGCAGCCCCATATTTGCTCACATTTATCAGGCTTAAAAGTACACAACTAGTGTATACATGATTTGGATTGTCTCTATGCAGTATGTGTGGGGCATAAGACAATTTGCACAGCTGAAAAATAAAATAAAAGGTTTTTAGAAGCAAAACTTTGTATGAACGTTACATAAGAAAATTTTCATAGATTCTTTGTGCTGAAACCTCCAGACTTCCATTTGCCAGCTTGTAAGCTTATGTTATAAAACACTCAGGACCTGAGTCAGTGCTGTGAACTGCCTTTGATATCACCAGCCTCTAATATTCCTCCCAGCAGGAATGCTAAATTTCACTGCCAATAGCTTGGAGGTAGGCTGATGGTGTCCAAACTAAAGGAGTGCAGAAAGAACATTTTATGCCTGAAAAGTGCTAACATGTCCAGTGAAAAAGAAATCTGCGTTACAACACCCTCAGGGCTTTGAAATAGCGCTTGTGACAACATTGCATTTTATTCTGATGTACCATGGTCTAACTCTTATCTGAAGAACAGGCATTTTGGACTCCACAGAGACAGAATGTGGTGCTTTGTAATAAAATAATGATAGGCTGAAGCCATACAAGACTGTGCAAAGATCATCAGTTTCCCTCAGAACTTTAGGCTAAATTATCAACCACAGCACAAATAAAAAAAAAATCTCTTAAGCTCAATTATGTGGCTTAGTCTGGGAGATCAATAACTCCAATTCATAGTCCATATTTAACTGTCTTGTAATGGGTGCAGCAGTGTCCCTCTCTTTCACATCAAGATAATTTTGGAAAGCACTTGAGGATCCATGTGTCAGCATTTTGGTATTAAATCCATTTTATCAGTAAATGTTAGATATTAGATTTAGTAAAATATTTATGTGCTTAAGGCAGTGAAGAAGTGTAAGTTGTAAGAAAAAAGCATACCTGCAATTTTTTTTTCAGGAGAAAAAAAGCAAATATTTTGATTTTTGGGTACAGAATAGGATACTTCTGTAGAATTTTTTCAGTTATGATTCTTTTTTCCAAATTAATAGGCTGATCACATTAAACTATCAGTGCTCAAGTCCTCAAGATGAGTACTTCTGCTCCACATTAATCTAATCAAACTGGGTTTTTTCATTTCAATATTATTCTGGCATTGAAAAATGCAACTGAGTTGTCAAGACATTTTACTTGAAAACTAAAAACAGTTACATGAGAAGGCCCAATCTCTTTGTAACATAGTGGAGGTATCATGTGATAAAAATGGCATATTGAGAGCCTAGAAAATGGAAATTCTCTTTCAGAGGTTACATGTAACTTTGAGTAAATAATTTAGCGGATTACTCAACCATGAGGAATAATACCAGCCCAGTCTTACTTAGCATATCAGCCTTTTATATGTATTCCTGATTACACCTGCTTATGTTGAAGTGGAAGGCACCTTTGTGGTGTTAACCTGTCTGAGGCAACACAATTTAGTTGAATGTAAGCTGGAGTACATTCTTGCTTAAGAAGTGCCAGTGCAAGTGACACACTGCATTCCTAGGGACCCATCAGTGCTGCAAAAACAAAAGAGTCCTTGACACTCCAGCTGAAGACACTAAATCTGGCCAGACAACTCAGATCCTAGCAGTGTCCTATGGTATTTGTGCTACTCTTTCTGCTGCATGAGATGGAAAAAGTAGCATTCACTAACTGGAACCCCAGACTGAATTTGCAAGGGTGGAATTTGGGAAACAAAGCTGATACTCTCATCTATCATATTTGTGTTGATAATCATTGAGAAAATATGGAACCACTCTTATGTGGTTAGAGTTCATTGCAAGTGTGAGTGAGCTGAGCTGTGTACAGTCTTTTAAATGCTTTGATGTCCACATAGGCAATGTGCAGCAAACACTCACAGTCGCCTCTGTTGGAGTGTTAAAGTTGCTGAGCTCTACCTCTTTTTGGGAAGATGTACTGAGCATTGCACAAAAGCCACAATGGAGGGACATGGCTGTGTTCAACAGCAGAGTGGGTAGATTCGGCAGTGAAAACATTTTGTCTGGAAGACAGACACACTGCACAATTCCGGCACTTGGGTCCAGGTGGGCAGCTCTTGCTGGACACCTTGGAAGCATGATGGATCCTCTTCTTAATTTTAAATAGAGACACACTTTGCCCTGAAGGAATGTATCACAGAAAAGCTGACAAAATAACCATGACAGATTTTACTGTGATAAAGGATGGCCTGGCCAATTTTGTTCCATGCTTCCTTTCACACAGAAAGATAGCTCTTGCATTAACACTTTGGAGTTATTGGGTAATGCAAAGAGATCAGATTCCTGAAGTATAGGCAAAAACATGGCTGAGATTGTGAACTTCACAGACAGCCTTCCACTATCAGGTGTCCTGTTCTCTGAAAGTCATTGGCTATGGGCCAAAACAGGCATAAGTAAATGAAAGTTCACTCATTAAGCCATAGCAATGTAGATAATGTCATTACCCCATGACAAAAAACAGCTTCAGAGATTAGTCTCAAGCCCTTTGGGTAAAGACACAGGAAGACCCAAATACATTCACTCACTTCCACATTTTCATGCTGAAGAGCATGTCAGAAACATGCAGTTTATCTCAACCCACAGAAATCTATCCATAAGGCATGTGCAGAAACACATCCCAACACAGTGACTAATCCTGCACCAACAGCACTGTTTTCTTAGTCACTTGGCGGCTTGGAAGACACATTTAGAACTGATTTGACAATTGAAAGTGAATATTTTAATGCCTTAAATCAACGTTTTCCTAATTATTTATTTGCAGACTCATGAAAATTTGCTTCCATACTGCAATTATTCCAAATGAGTCACATCTTTTCCTTGTATGCATGAGTGGGATTATGGATATATTGAGAGGTGTAAAATACAATATTCAATATCTATAAGCGACAACGGATTATATAAGTAACATGGTTCTGTCTGCTTTCCCTCACTCACTGAGTGTAACAGTTGACATTTGCACTGGAAGAAGCTGGTGCAGGGCTGAACACCTCAGGGGAGAGTGGTGATTTAGGGATAGGTTGTAGCTAAAAGAAATAAGAGCTACTTTAAGCACTTATAAATGCATCATCTTCAAACTACAGAAGACATCACTTAGTCAGGTTCCTAAAAAATCCACAACCTCCTACACTCTTTATTGGTATAAGTGCAGAGTTTGAACTTAATTTTGGCTCACACTACTCATACAAATGAATCATCTGTGGAAATGCTTGGTGTGCTGACAAAAAACCATCAAAACTTGATACTTCTTCTTTGGGTCCAGAAGGTTTGACAGATCTGATACTGGCCCCCATAATGGCATTTCTAAACTTCCCACTGCTGCTCTTGAGACCATCAGCATGTCCCAGGCAACAGCAAGGGAGTCCTTAATCTAGTGGATAACACAGGATAGGCATCTGCTATGCTTTTTTTAGTGTTGCCATATAAGCGGATTATTAGCATCAGCCTTGTGTAGGGACATAACTGGAACTCAAAGGAAGGAATGACACAAAGCTGAATAGAAGCAAGGAGCCAAGCAGCTGCCCCAGCTGGCCTCATTGCCTCCTCCAGGCAGTCCCTGGCTCTTGCTCAATGCTGTCAAGGGTTAAATCAAAGTTCATATAGATAGAACTTGTATAATGTCCTCTCTGCCTGCATTCTCTTTTACAGATAGATTGTTCTAATACACTCCATATATAATGTAAGTTTATCTCTCTTTATTTTGGCAGGATATTGCAACCTTTGAACTGAAATATCCACAGCCTGCTATCATAACAGAGCTTCTGACATATCAGTATAACTCAGCTTGGCAGGCATCCCTGCAAATACTATTAAAAGTTTTATTGCTGAAAAAATGCAGCTATTCCCTACCTTACAACCTTTTAAGGGATTAGGGCTCCTGAATACCATGAGGAAAGAAATTGCCATGAGCATGTGAAGGCTGTTGAGGTTGTATTTTGAGGCTACATCTCCTGCTATATCCTAAGGAACAAGAGAAGGGGTGGGGGATGTGGAATGGCTCTGGGTGAAATAAATTGGTAGAATAATGGAGAGACACCAAACTAATAGCAGAACTGGACACTGATGATGTTAAGGTAATATAGAATCTGTGCAATTCTTCATTGGAAGAGACAAAAACTCATGAGAAGCAAAAACAAATCAGGAAGACACGGTATTGCCTAGAAAGATCCAGACCCAGGGGACTGTGAGAGCCACATGTGAAATCAAAGGAGAGGTATGGGATGGTTTCTGTTAAAATATGTTGTTACTGTGAGGAAAAACTGATGGTAGCTTAAACAGTCATACAGGAGATAGAAAAATTAATGTGTCCTGAGACCAGTGGATTTGATCATCAACTACAACAAGGCAGAGTTTGGGGTATGATTTATAATTTATGCTGGATGCCACGTTGCACCAATGAAGTATGCTCAGTATGTAGGCTTACTAGTCTACACACCTTGGGCATCCTATAGATCTTTAATATCTAACTTGAGTATTACAAGTATGTTTCTATTTATGAGGAGCCATGGTCTTGGTAGCATACATTGCACCACATCATGGACACTCTTCTGGCAAAGATGCAGACTGAACCTCGCCTCCTGATTTCAACGTTTATCCCTCAGCTGTGGTGTGGAGGGATAGCTACGTGACCAAGGCCACGTAGACATGCTCTGGACAGCTGACCAAGAATTGGAAAAGTACCGGACCCAGCTAATCTGGGTCCCTGCACCTGCAAGGCCGCCGTGGCCTTGAGCATAGCTGTATTACGATAACAAGATGCTGTAGTTGAGAGAAAGAGATAAGAAAAAGATGTAAGTCGTAAGGAATGAAGAAGTAAGAGGGGAGCTGGTATCTATAGTATAACCAATAGATGGCTTAGCTTACAGAATATGTATGAGCTTATTACTTGTTGTGCATAAATGTCTGATGCTCTCATCAATAAACGAAGCTTGCTGATCACTCATATTGAGCGTTCGAGTTTTCCCTCACCGTGACACTGTGGTAGCAAATATCTTAATAATTTCAAATGGACCCAACATCTGGAAATAGGAGAAGGTGTGCTGCTAAGCAGTAAGACCAAGTGGGTTACAAAGCATTGTGAGTTACAGTGACAGGGAACATGTCAGGAAGGCTGTGAACGTGTTGATCAGCCATTTGCTGTGACTTGGGAAGTCATGGCTAAAACATGTGACTGTATGTTCTTAACAGCCTTTGACTGTCTCGAGTACAAATTGTCTTGGGTCACACTGGTTCTGTGGGTCCTCACCAAAACTCTGCAGCTCAGTGACTCCTGTACTCACTGTTCCAAAGTCTCTCTTGCTGGTGCTGGTTTCTGACTGATCTAAGTGGGCTTAGTCTCAGGAGGCAATTACCCTTTCAAAACTGCCAGCAGCAATGGCTAACAGTGATCCCAAACAACCTTCCAGAGCACAGTTGAGTATTTTTCTTCTGATACTTTATCTAAGTGGGGAACATAATTAAACTTGCACTGAGGATTACTCACACCTGAGTTTATTTTTTAGGCTTTATGACATTATGTTTGGTTGGGCTTTTGATGACGTTTGGAACGATCTCTTACAGTTACTGCCTCACAGTCACCCCATGTTGCCTTTCCCTGGTTTCTTTGTCCCCCTGCATTGCTTTTCCCCAAGTCTCTTTGCTCTCCCCTTCTCCTCTCTAGAAAGGTTTTAAAACAGATAAGTGCCCTCTGATCTCAAGCCATAGAAGTGGGACAATAAGCTTGTTAACCTAAGCCTGAACCAGGCAGGTAGGCACTTTGAGATTAATAGCCTACCCACTGTTCTCTGAAGGACTCTTGGTATTTGCCCTGGAGATACCTTATCTCTATCACTGAGCAAGCAGGAAATGAAACATAGATTCATAAAGTTTAAGCCCAGAAGGGACCATTAGAAGCACTATTCTCATCTTATATATATCAGAGGCCCTTTAATTTCACCCATTTATCCTTGTAGTGAGTTCAATAACTTCTGTTTGAGCAAAGGAAATGCTCCTGCTAAGAGATGCTCCAGATTTAAATTCATGCACTCAAACAAAACAAAACAAAACAAAAAACAAACAAACAAACAAAAAACCCAAAAAAAACCTAAAAAAAATCAAGCACATAAACAGAGACAGGTAAAACCAATACAGATGTCTCCCTCATTCTCTGTAAGAGTGTCTGCCTCTGTTTTGATACAGACCTGACATGTTTTAGCATGTCTGTATGAGTCACTTTACAATGCACCCATCCCCAGAACAAGAAATCCTGGAAGTTAACACACATTTAGCCCACTGATTAGACACCATAATAACTTTTTCAGGTAGGCTGTACATTATAGTATATCAATACAAAAATAGCACAATATCGTATGCAGGACTATAAATGTCATTGATTCGTAACTCTAGATTGACAAATAAGGGAGGGCTGCCCTGACAACTCAGTTTGTTACCTCTCTTCTCAGTTTTTGCTCACATCTGCTGTCTCTGTCTGAGACATATTGACTGTAGGGGAATCTTAGAGAATTGATGATGCAAGACAGTCCCACATTATTACAGTGAGAGCCCTATAAGCTCATATTCCTCTTTTATTCAGCTGTGGACACTACAAGTCTAGGTAGCATCTAAGGAAAAGCTGAGGCCAGCAAGGATGTCATTAAAATACATACAAAAGGGTAATGTACTCTACGAGTTTTGCAGCAGGACAGAGAATATTCCAAATCATTTTTAAGCAAATTAACCAAATTGACTAGGAAAACTAATCCTATTGTCAAACATAAAACAATTAAATACAGTAAAATCTTTGGACACTTGTAATATGTGCTGAGACAAGGAAGATTTTTTACCTCTATGTATTGCAGTTATACACCCTTGTGAATGCATGATTATACCAGCACTCCTTCGAGGTGTTTGCAAGCAGTCATTGAAAATGGGGAAGTTTTGAATGATAACATATTCCCCGGTGGTGTATCATCTCAAAGAAAGAATGTAAATGTGGTTGTAACACTCCTTTTTCTAAAGACATCACAATATTTAAAGTTGACTTTAGTTCAAGAGGTTGAGAAAGGTTGTATTTACATATCGCTGTTCACTTGGTAAATTTTATACAAATGTTGGCCTCTAAAAGTTATGAACATGGATCTATCCATGTCAGATAATTTCAGGACCATGTTACTTAGATTTATTTTTTGGTGGATGCAGTCTGCAGTATGTTCAATGACAGAATATTTCACTCTGGGGTATACTTGACAATAGAAGTCTAAAAGACCAGATCTGAGGAGATTTTGAGCAGTCAGTTTTCATCAGCTTCTGGATTTGAAAAAGTCCCCATATGAAATCACTGAAGTCTGGTTTCTCATCCTCAGCATATTGTGTTTCTCTGCCTCTGGAAGCCAAGACAAGTGTGCTATCACTCCTGTGAAATCTCTTATTAATACCCAAATCGTCTTTTTACTGTGCAAAAGAAACTATAAACCCCACAATTTCATGAGGGAAAGTGGTTAAGACAATCTGAGCATGTGCCTACCCAGGGATAGCCTTTTGCTGACAGATCATGATTTTGTGACAATGCTGATATAACCAAAATTTTGCTTGGCCTGTACTAATGCAACTGTTAGAAGAGGACTCTGAAAAGACTTTGAACTGATTTGTGGGAAAGGACTAGGGAAGAACATGGCTAAAAATGTAAGAGATATGAGGTAACTATAAAAATGTGGACTTCCTTGAATTAAAAGCAGTTAAATTCTCTAAGTTCTCATTTAAAAATTGAGCATATTAAATTTTAAAAGTAGTAATTATTAAACCCACAACATTTTACTGGAATATGTATGGATTGATTTCAGAACTACAGATTAGCACAGGGAAAGAATCTTAAGGATGTTGCACTAGGCTGACCCTGATAAACAGAGGTTTCTGGGATGTCTCTAATTTTTAGCACCCCATTGAAGATTAAATCAGATGATAGTTTAGAGTTCCTACTTTGTGATTTTTTTAGAGCTGTTCCTGCTGATAAGAATGTGCTCTAATCTAGCTCAGCAACCAGTCTATCAGTATTAATAACAATCAACGGACTAATTAATGCATGCCTGCTGTGTGTATTTCAACAATATAAATGTCTTGCTATGGAAAAGGTACAGGATAGTAAGGTAATTTTTATAAGTGGGCTCTGTGTCCTGGTTGTCCTAGACAGCTGAAATATCTTTTAGTCTTAGTGTTCAGGAAGCATAATTATATTTTCAGTATTTTATACAGAATATAGCAATTAATAATGTTCAAATATGTAAATTAATTTTAAATGTATCTTCTTACATCTACTGTTTTTCTTAATTGTAGTATATAGTTATAACGTACTTTTTGACAGCAAGAAGCCTCAGTCTTTTTATTTCTGCTAGTTTTATGCTCCAATATGGCTCCAACAATACTGTTTTACACCATCATGGCTGAGAACAGAATTAGGTCCAGTGACAAAAGAAAAAAAAATAGGAAACTAAATTTCAGTTCTGCAGCCATCATCATAGACGCTCCAGTAATTTGGAGAATCTCATCTTGTCCGTGACAGCCTCTTTATTGCACAACAGAGAACCACTGAAACTTTTACCTCATTGCTGGTGTTTGCATATCCATATTTTCCTATGAATATGAAAGATTCAGTGGGATAATACCAGGTCTCAATTTGCCTTCCTATATATACAATTTATTCTTATTGCTTATTTAGTATCATCATGCTTAGCAATAAAGGTCATAACATCTTTGGGAACACCGTCTCTACTAGTCAAGTGTGAGAAGCCAGATTAGGTTTTGAAAAAATGCGTTTATACAAAAACCAATCAAGTCATTGAAGTTGCTTCTTATTCTCCTGTAATATCCCCATGGTAGTATCCAATAAGCATTATGGAGTCAGCCTGACTGAAAAAAGAGCAAAGATTTTCTTATCAAGTATATTAGTATTTGGAGCCTTTTCTAGCTTTGGAAAGTATTGCAGTCTCCTTTCCTTCACCAGCTGCATGATGTATGTTTACAGAAACCATTTAGGACCTCAGTACTCCTTTGAAAATCTAAACTTTTAATAGATGTCGTTTGCTGGGCTTACTAAGAGCAATAAATGCTGTCTATAATGATCTTCCCTGGCAAGGTAACTGCCTAAAGGGGCAATATGTGTGCTGTTTGCCACTATCATTGGGCATATGCCTCCAGAGACACCCCAACAGCCTTATGACAGCAAGCAGATCAGCCAGCCCTTGCAGACAAGGACCTTGTCATAAAACATTTTCTGCAATGGCAGACTTTCCAAAGAAAGGGAGCTCTCTCTCCATATCACCAACGCCCTGCAGTCCGACAGGAGCAGCGATTTGCTCAGCACAGTCACGTATGTGCATGATGGCCTCCATAGCCAAGGCCCAGCTCCTTTCCCAGAGACCTGTCTATGGTGCTGGGGGACTGCCAAGCTGCAGGGAGCCACAGGTAGCCCACAGCAGCCAAAACAGAAAGACCTGGCAGGATGAGGATGACCCTTGTGCAGTGCCATGCTGTGTGTAGTGCAGGGCCCTCAGCAGGTTCCAAGGACAGGATGCAAATTGCCCCTTGAGTTTCTTTAGTTTCTTCTTTAGAAGGCGCTAAGACAAACGTCCTTAGGCATTTCTAACATGTCTGAGGTATGGGGCTGTTGTTGTGAGGATGCTTCTGAGCGAGTGGTAAGGAGCTTTGTACTGAGGATACCTGAGCATCTGAGCTGTGGCGGGCCCACAGCCCACAGCCTGCCTGCACCTTTTTGGAACCAGCTGATCCATTATATTTTACCCTTTGAAGCAAGCATGAGGCCTTGGGCAACATCATTCCTTCATTGGGGTTACACGGAGGCAGAGTTAAGGGAGAGCTTTTGCACAGCAGCTCTGGTGGCTGGGAAAGGTGAGTTGCCCCAGTGAGCTGGTAGGGTGACCTGGAGTGACTTGTGCAAGGGGAACTGTGCTGCCAGCACTGAGCAGCTGCTGTCAAGTTCCCTGCTGTGACACTGAGAAGAGTCAGTTAGAGAACTGACTACATGTAATTGATGATTTTGAAAAGTGACAGATATATTGATGCCCTGATAGCCTACAACCTCTGAAGAGGTTAATAGTTTACCTAATAATATCCTGAGCTGCTAAGACAGTTGTAGTTGCTGCTGACAACAGGGAAAGAAATGGAGCCAATGATGAATGTAGTAACACTTCCCCACATTGGACAAAGGCAGCTTCTATGCACTGTGGAATAGCATTTTTTGCCCTAAAGGATCTAATATACACTTTCTGTACATCATGTCATTTGCTGATGTTTTGCTGAAAAACTGGCCTCCTACTGCCAGGTTTCTAACAAATTGATAGCATTGTTACCATGTATTTTAAGTAGACTTTGTGGCAGATTTGCATTAGGATAACTGGCTTGAGTGAAAGATATTGTCTGAACTTGGATCCCACCTAGTCAGCTTTTCCTCATCCTGTGATCAGTGTATCAGCATGACTGTGGTACCTGTGTGAGACTGATAATATCTGCATCACCTTGTCTAATATATATAGCATCCCTGTGACTCTGTGATGTTTGCCATGATTTTGTTTCCTCGGAGAGCTCTAAAAATTTGACTTTTTTTCCAATAAGAGTCATTAATACTGGGAGTGATTAATTAATAGTGTTCAGTGATTTGACTTCATTGATATGCTCCTTCATACTTCATTTTGTTCCATATTTCCTATCAGCGTTTGCAGTGTGCTTTCTTCCTGCCAGGCAGTAAACTGCATGACTGTCTTTGTTTCTGCTGGTTTACCTGCACTAGATCTAGAGAGATCTCTTTTATAATGACTTTTTTTTTTTTCTATTAAATGAAATGCTGGTGTTAAAAGATTTCTAAGACGCCGAGTTCTGATGACAAAGAATTAGGTACACATCTTTACAGCCCTGGCTGCCACTGCATTTAAATGCAATTTACGCATCTCTGCCTTGACAGCAGCGCAGCCCTGTGTAATGCCTGTCAGCTCAAAATCAATAGGCACCTTGCAGCTAACCTGAAAGCTTCCCAGGCACTGGAGTTACGCTCTGTCCATGCTAACTTGGAACCTCAGAGAAGCTGCTGTCACTGCACAAGTTATGCACAGCAGACTTTCAGCTGGAGCAATCATCCAGGGGTGAGGGAGCAGAAACACAGGGCCTGTTATTTGAACAGAGATCTTGTAGTTATGCTCTTCCTTCACTTTTTTTCTTTTAAACATGAGTATCTTGCATGCCAAGCTGAGGCCTGCCAGGAAAATACTCTTCTTTCCGTCCCACTGCACCCCACAGCAAGGGTCTGTAATGTGTTCTATGGGGCAGCCTCTGGGAATATGGATCTGAGCCCTCATCTCCTGAAGGAGATTGGAAACCCAGGTTGCCCCTTCCTGGAGCACTGCTTTAATGTCATTGGTCTATCATTAAAAAATGTCATCAGCACAGTTATCAGGCAGCCTTAAAAAGACAGGAGTACAGCCCACTTGGGAAGCTGTGTGGAAAGGCAAAATATTTTTAGCCTGGAACAGAAACCAAAGTTACAGAGATGGTGAGAAGGCTTCTTTCTGATCGCTCATGGGCTTTTTGACTATACCTATGAGGTATCCAGGGACAGTTTTCAGGGACAGTATCTCTGTACAAACCTCTGGATGATCTAGACAGCTAAGGTGGGTTGTGTGGCCCATGCTTTGGAAAGAAGACGTAGGTGGCTGAACCCTCAAGTTTCATATATCTCTAAAAATCCCAAAGTCAACCATCTTGCACAATTTTTTTCCTTTGTTTCCCCATCACGTCTAGAGCACTCTCTGCCAGGTGCAGAGGTATTAAGAGAGGTTAGCACTGTAGTGCATCCCACCATATTTTTCTGGGACTTCTGCATGGGGGCCAATGAATAGTAATTGTCCTGATAGCAACTCTGACCAAATGAATTATATTTCAGACTAAATTTTAGTTTTCATTTAATACCTCAGAGGATACTAAATTCCTTAACACAGCCAGGCTCTCAACATTTTGAATTTTGTGGCTTGAGAGGCAATTTTACCATGTATTTTAAAGAATGCAAATATATTAACAGTAATTGAAATTTAATCTTATAGTGATGCTCTCATTTGCCTAAAGTTAAAAAACTGCAAAAATTCCTCATTAAAAAAAAAATTATAAGTCTTAGTACCATAAATGCTTCTTCACTCAAGCTAAGAAGAAAACTACCTACTCCATCTCAACAATAGATTAAAACAATATACATTGCCATAAAAAACTTTGCTTAAACAGTTTTTGAAGCATGAGGGCAATTTTACCATTTTTTGATTATGTTAGATAAAAGTATATTTTTAACAGAAATTTCATCCAACTTTCTTCATCTCCTGGTGAGTTCTGGGAAGATTTTCAGAACTTTTAAAAACTCCAGTGATTCTACAATTTGCACTTTTGATTCATTTATAAAGAAAATGTGGCAATCTTCTTGACACAATGAGGAGACACAAGGAGGACATTGTCTCATAAAATTGCCCCCCACTAAGGATAGGATTCAGCTTTATACTCTTGAACTTAGAGTCTGGGTCAATGACCTTTAGCAGAGTCCTGTGGCTCTTTGGGGCACTCTCAGCTGCAGCATCTGGTCTCCATCTGCAGTTCCAGTGGGCAGAGTTCTCTGCCATAGCCTCCAGCCCTGTGTGAATCTTGGACGCACTAGGCTATTTCATATTGCAAAAGCTACGAGCTGTGTGTCTGAGCTCCTGGTGCAGCTTAGTTGCCAATTGGTTTCATCAAAAGGTAGACATCTTCATTGGTTCAACCAAATACTTTCACTGACTCTGAATCCAAGCAATTCCTTTTAAATGTTAATTTAATCTGGAAGTTTATCGTCACCAAAATGATTAGCATCAAGAGAAATGGAATGAAGAAAATTGATATATATAAGTATCTAAAAAAATTGAGTTCTGTCTGCCATGAGCTGATGAGTCTTCTCCATATTAGTGGGTACATATCCTACAGCTTTGCAGTATTCGTAGGGAACAAACACACGGACATGTGTGTACATCTAGGACCTGAGAAGAGATGCTGCCAATAAAGACTTTTCATTTGGTGTTTAACAAGCTGTACATTTCTACTGTTTATTGTCAATAAACTATGTTGATAAAAAGTTTTCAGACTCTTATATATGCCTTACCTCCTGCCAGTATAATGGACTAAAGTAGAAATAAGTGGTATTCCTTATTAAGAAAGGTCTGGTGGTTTCTGAACAAACTCTTGATGGAACACATGGCTTCCCATTTTTTGCAACCCTTATACTTGAAAATACACTTTTAACTTTCTGATACTTTCCATAGGCTTTATAGCTTTGTATCTAACTGACCATATGTATGTCCTATTTATTTCATTGTTAATCCAGGGCAGCATAGACAAGGTAAAACCAGCAATAGAATCTAACAGAGGATAATCTGAAAATTGGGTGATGCAAATCAGGCACTCATATGTATTTTGCTCTGCCTTATAGCAAGTGATAGAATCAGAATCATTGAATGGTTTGGGTTAGAAGGGTCTTCAAAGATCATCTAGTTCCAACCCTGCCGCCATGGGCAAGGAAGGTGCCACAGGACCAGGTTGCTCAGAGCCCCATCCAGCCTGGCCTTGAACACCTGCAGGAGTAGGCATCCACAGCTTCTCTGGGCAACCTATTCCAGTGCCTTGCCATGCACAGAGAAAAGAACTTCTTCCTAATATCTCATCTACACTTACTGTCCTTCTGCTTCAAAGCCCTGAATCACATCACAGTACAATTTCAAGCCTTATCACAGGATTCCACAAAAACAACTGCTTCCCTTGTTTCAGGTGTGCAAAGGGATCTGAAAATACTATGGGCAAATATACAACTAGACGAAATCAGTCTTGAAGACAAAGAGTAAAGACTTTTCCCTTGATGGCAAACCTTCCACTGATCTCAGTGGGGAAAGGATTTTGCTCCAAGGAGTTGCGTGCTCCAGGACAGACACTGTAATGCCTGAGTGAAGCTATTGTTAGCAAGTTCCTAATGAAACAGCCTCCTTGGAAGGATGCAAAATGTGTACTTGGTGAACAACTGAGGAGCCATAGCAACTGCCTAAACACACCAGCAGAGTCACTACATGAATAAAACCACCTCAGTGGTATGCTCCCATCATTCAATCTCGGCTTGATAAATTTGTGCACAGAGCAGCCAAGGGATATTTGCAGATTGCTGGAGGGAGAATGTGGGAGAAGCCATGGCCAAATGTAGTAAATTTCTTGCTACCTATCCATCAAATTCTCTAATTCTACCAAAATCAAAAGGCAAGCTACTGCTATCCTTGGCATTTGTCACCCCTGAAAGCAAACCACACAACTCCCAGCTGGCTCAATTCTAACACTAAATGTATAGGTGGGACTTTACTGTTTAATTCACCTGAACAGAGCCTGAACTTCGCTTAAGTGTGTAATGTTTTCCTGTATTTACATAGATGTATGCATGAAGTAATTAATTTTCTCTATAGTTATAGGTTTCTACCCTCTCTAAAAAATAAAAAATTGATTTTTTTTTTTTTTTGGTCAAGTGAGTTCAAAAGATGGCATTAGACATGTAATGAAGAGCCTTTAGCTCTGGAAGTGAGATTTTCCATTTAGTCAACCAGAAATATTTTATAAAGAAATCTTACAGAATAACTACCCTCACTCAATAAATCAGGAAAGTGTAGCATGAAAAGGGAAAAGGATCTGGCAATTGTTTTTCAGGTGACTGACAGAGCTGGAAACCAAATCTTCCAAGTTTTAGTCTGGCATTAGCTCAGCTGAATCGTGCCTCTCTCCAAGCAGGCAGGGGTAAGGACTAACCTGAACAGCTCTACTAACCACCTGTCCTATCTACAAGACCAATCTGATACCAAGATGAAAAGCTTTCAGTGACTTTCAATATCATTTGGTGTTCTCAGAAACCTTTGCTGTGCTTCTATTAGTCCTCTACAGTACCTGTTAACTTTGCTTCTTTAATTTGCTCCCTTAAGTTTTATTCCCACTCCCCACCAAGATGCCAATTTCCAAAGACTAGATGTTGTAACCAGCTGTCAGCAGCTATGCTAAAAGTGCGAACTCCTCACAATACATGTCATTTCATCCCTGGGGCTGGGATCTGCCGCTTCCCACATTCCCTCCAGGTAAGGTGGTGTGGCCATTCTGCTTGCCCGTCGAGGCCAGAACTGTGCAGTTGGTTCAGCTCACAACTTAAATGCCTAATGGCAGCTCTTGTATGAAATCATCTCACCTAATTTTAGACATCTAAAAGGGAGCTGTTTTGTTGCAGGTCTGGTTATGAAGCCTCCTTGTGCAGTCAATGAATACAGACAGGAATTTCCAGAGGACAGTTAATTCCAAAGGTTGGAGTTCAGAAAATGTCTAATAAATAAGGCCCTCTGGAGGTGCCTGTCTCTTTCTATAGGATAAAGACAGAGCCTTTCTAAGTAGAATAGACAAGATGCCTTATATTTAGACAGCTGTCATTAGGTGAGGTAAAAATCTACCTTTAATAATTTCATACCCTGTTTTACCCATCTATTAACTGAGACCAATACAGCCATCAGTGGAATGGCAGGTGTCCACGTTTATTATCTGCAATTATGGAGAGATTGTTGAATGAATAACTCTGTGAAAGTATGAAGAACTCATTATTCACAACTGTGACAGATGGCAGAACTGTTTTGGGCACAGTTTACTGTAAATATTCCATCTATTATGTCTTGCTAGGAGGTGTAACTAGGCAATGAGGAGGTAGGAGGACTCCTTATATCGTCCTGAATACAGGACAGAGAGTTCAGTGGCTGGTACCCCAAGGAAGAGGAGACTGGTCTAGCCTTTCCCATGAGCAGATGGACAGGCTTGGCTAGGAGCAGCTCCCAGAGTGCTGTGTGGGGCAGCAGAGGAGCTAGGGACACTCTCAGCAAGGGATGGCTGCAGTGGCACAACACATGGGATCCCAAGAGGACCAAAGGTCTGGTTTGTAGAGCAGAATACAGGTCAAAAGCAAGGCCTCTGCCTGTCCTGGGGACCTACAGTAGCCCTTCCCTGGGGAATTAGGGTAGCCCAGAAAGCTGCTGAAAATCATTAGGCTAGAAAACAAAATTAAAAGATGCCTCTTGGAAGGCCATGGTAGGAAGCAACATCTATCTTACCTTGTTTTGGGTTTTTTTTGTTCTGATAAGTCTGGCTTTTCAACCATTGTAGTCTTTAGATGTCTTTCACTGTTCATGCTCTAAAGAAAAGAAAAAGGTAATTTCATACCTGCCTCATAGAGGGTCTGGCCACAACCACCTACTTTGCTCTAATGCTATTCACACTGGCCACTGTGGATCCCTCCTACAACTGGGAACAGTAACTGATTCAGTTTTAGTGGAGACCCACATGAAATAAGTATTTACTCCTTTGTGAGGGGCCTGCAGTCTTTACGTGAATTTGCAATTTGCTTGACAAATTTGCTTACAATTTGATTTTACAAACGTACAGTTACGTTTCAAAGAAACCAGAGTGCTGTTGAAATAAGGTGGCTAGAGAGCTGAACAAACTACAGAGGCAGCTACTGCAGAGTTAAGCATTTGCTGTAGATCAATACTGTCACTAACTCACAATAGCTTCTTCAGAAATGCATGACTGATGGGCACACAAGTGCCTTCAAGCTGATGGAACTGGAATGCCTTAGGCCAGCAGGGAATTTGGACCATCACCTGCAGTTAATGTGAGTTACCTTGAAATAAGAGAGTATTTTCATAAATAAAAAGGTTCTTTGATGCCAAAATACAGGCAGGCAGAAGGCCACTTTTCCTGCTCTGTAATATCTAGCCTCAACCATTTTGACCTTGGCAAAAATGATAGAAAAATGAGCATTTGTGAGGTCTTAGCAGCAGAAATAGACATCAGAGCAGTTGAAAATGTACTCCATGAAAAGGTTCACAGATATGCAGAGGGCCAGGACAGGGCACAAACTTAATAAGCATGTATTTTTCAAACTTACTTGATCTGTGTCCTGGTTTAGGGGGTATGATGTGCTGAAATGACACAGCTCTGACAGAGATTTTGGCAGATATTTTCACTCTGCTTTTGCACTGTGTATTTATTTCCATGGATTTTTTCAGCCTGGGGATTTGTACACGGGGTAAAGAGGTGGAGAATCAGCCTCACCATTGTACCAACCCTACCTTCTAAACTTCCTCTAAACTTGAGGAATTAAGTGGATTTGCACCATTCTCTCTTTTAGATATTTCTAGGCAATACATCTCCTTCCTGCTCTTCTACTTGTACTGAATTCAGTACCCTTTATCTCACAGCCCTTCATTTGCCCCACAGTATATGGAAACTCACTGCTCATACTTCTGTTGCAAATGTCGGTGTAATGTGCAGCACTTGTTTACAGCTCCCACGAGCAATTATACTGAGGCACACACTGGTGCTAAGAACTATTTGGGTATTCATAACAATTTATTTTATTGAGCTGATGTCCTCTCAAACACACCGCAATCCATGGTATTGTGAAAATTTAAAGAAAAGCGTTAGTGTAGAGACTCTCTGTTGCTAATTTTTTTAATTATTACTTTTACTGCAAGATCATCAAAAGGGGAAACTACTGTAAATTCAAATTATTTGTCTAATAAAATAGCAGATGTTTATCCCTAGGAATTACTTAAGAGAATTTCCATAAGAAACACTCTTAAGATCATGAGCACCAGGAGCAGACTACAGCTTGCATTACCAAACATTTGCTTTCTGAAAATAGGTAACAGGACATTCATTTTTTCTTACCTATCTGAAAACTTGGAATCGATTTCTGACAATAATTTTTTCACTTAGAGGATCTTAAAACCTCTAAAAGATTATTCTGAAAGACAAGCTGAATATATGCATGGATTTAAAACATGTTAATTTATACAGATCAGAACCATTCAATTAAGCTCATGCTCAAAACGGTTTCCTCTTATAGGAGCTGCCTACCATCTGTTAAGTCAACTATTTCTATTGCCAATGATCTTAAGTTCATCGTTTATGCTAGAGTGATTGAGATTCTTAATCATAAATATCATCTGTGCTTTTCCCTCCCTGTCCTCCTCCTCTCCTCTTGGGTCATGATATTTTGGGGGCTTTCTTAATCAGCAGTTTCTGAAAGAAAGACCACATGAAGAAAGCAAGCACAGCCTGGGAAGGAGGAAAGGGGTGATTGTTACTGTTGCCTGCTCGCTTACAGTGATTTTTCACTGACCACAGCACAATCAGATTGTGTGCATTTTCCTTGCATTTGTTACACAGCCACAATTAGAAGGGATGGTGGCTACAGCTTTGGGTCATCTATTCACTGCATGTCAGTGTTTTTCACACAGACAAAAACCTTTTAATTTTCATAAAAGGGTCAGGTTCCTGAGGAAGTGTAAAAGACATCTGAATCAGCAATATTTGTTTCAGTAACTCCCAGAAGTTTCCTTATAAAGTTCTTTCTGGTCAGTCCTTGTATCTGGGGCTCTCATAGCCTGAAAGTAGCTTATTGTTCCACACAAAGATCTATGTTTAAATGAAATGAAGAATAATTTGAAACAAACAAGGAAGGATGGATTTTAACAGTGTCTTGCTAGGGCTTTCTGGAGATGCACAACAAACTAGAAAGACAGAATTTGCTGCTTTCTTGTTTCATTTAACAAATAATTTGCTGGTTTTATATTTCTGATACTTACACACACTAATATAATTCTTTTTCTGGCTGATGTATTTCATGGATAATTCGCTGTCCTCTGTCTTTGCAAACATGCAGTTTTTCCAAGGCTCTGCCACCAGGAAGAAAGCACAGAAAGGAGAGGTGAGGACTGTCACCTCCTAATCCCACCTTCTGCATAGATTCTGAACACGTACTTCGTGCTCTGCAGCAGCATGGAACAGCAGACATTTATCTTTAAATTCTAGCTGCTGATGCTGGAGCTCCTGGGTCTTATGTTCAGCTTGAGAGTGCAGATGTGCTGGCTCTGTGATGCTCATAAAGTCTGGATGGAGCAGATTCCCCAGGAGCTGCAGAAGACACAGTGAGCACCTGTCACCTGAGTCACTGTGCTCGCATGAACAGCATGAATGGTAAGAAGTCTTCATGGGTCATGCCACCCCCACCCTCTCTCACCCTGTAGAGTGCATTTCAACCGAATGCATCAACTCAGGCTTTGCATTCCCATGGAAGATATTAGGGAATAGGAATTAATTAGCTGTTGACTTTTTAACCAGGGCAGTTCTATTTCTCTTTGCCTTTTTCACTTTGAGAACATACCTGACTATATGAGGGGTGGAGTGAAATTCAGCAGAGAAGAAAAAATGTTTTTATCAGCTGTGTAGCAGTGAGGGTGCTATTAGTTTTGCACCACCAGCTGCTTACTACATGAAAGATTTATGGAAGTGTGACTTCATATTAGGTTCTGCTATTTCAGCATTCCTATTAGCAGGGATATTAGCAAAAATTGTTATTCTTCTGGGTTTGAATGAGAATTTAGAAGCTTATCTTGTTCTTGTAAAACAAACAGCAACACAAACTCAAGTAGATTGCATTAAGAACAAGATAGAGCGATGAACTGAATTCCCACAACCCCCACTAAGGCAATGGAGAGAAGGCACTCAGCATTTCTTGGGATGGGGAAATCTAGTTCATTCAGTACTCTGATAAATTATAAATACACCGTTGATTTTACAACTAGGTCTTGATGAAGAGTATATAGTGCTGGAACAATCATAGAGGAATCAAAGTGGACACTTAAATTTATTAATATTTAGTTGAGATGCAAAAATGAACTCACATGATTTTCTAAGCCACTTGGAATCTGTTCTGAAGTGTGTTGCCATTTCCATGCTACATTACATTTCAAGGCAGAAAGAGGGCCTTTTAATTGTACTGTACAGTATTCCACAGTAACTTCTTCACTGTCACATAGCTTATTTGCGTAAAATATGTATTGAAGCTCCAAAGATAGATTCAAGTTCACTAGCAATGGGATTCAAACTCTGAAGAACCAAGAGATAAGAAGAGATAAATCTGCTGTTTTATCATGAAATGTGAATTCCCTTGGCTAAACTGTAAATGCCTTATTACTTTGCTGTTCTGACACTAAGGAATTGAAGTGTAATTAAACCTGATTTGTTTTCCATTGCAAACTCTGCTATTTAATTTTGTATCTACTTTGGTATCAAAGTTAACGTCATCAAAATAATATAACTTAAGTTCCATAGACAGCAGGTCTCTAACCTTATCCTCCATCAAAAAAAAAAAGTAATTTCATGGTACGCCATTAGATCAAGGAAAGTGCATGATATGATTTCCATGAGATCTCAAAACAAACTGAAGAATTTTATCTTCATGAACAATCACATGATACCATTACATGGTTATTTTCTTTCCCCTAACTTTGAAAACTGAGCTCTGGTTATTAGAAATGCCTCTATAAAGTCACTGGCAATCCACAGCTCCCTTGGAGCTTGTGAGTGTGCTCATTGCTGTAACAGCCATTCCATGTGACCATTGGGTGAATCTGCAGCAGTATTTGTTATTAAGAGGAAATTACTGCAATTGAGGATCATCTCCTCACAGCTCTTTAGGCTTCTAAGGCTTATATTGGCATTGCCAAATCTTCAGATGAATTTCTACTCTTCCTAAGGGTGACTAGGTTTCCCTCCCTGAGTGCCTCTACAGCTGACTAACGCAGCAAAGCTGTTTGGCTGCTGGCTAATAACTCAGACACCAAGGTCAAGCTGATGCTCAGAAGATTCCCAGAAGTGAAGTCATTAGGAAAACGTAAATTTTCTACAGATGGGAAAATAGCTAGGGTTTTGCAGACCTCCTCTCTTGACCTTTTGACTCCCATTTCCTATGGCATGTGCTATGGATTGTACCTGTCCAGGGGCAGGGGAGAGCTGCTAAAACTTTCTCCAAGACTGTGGCTGAGAGGGGAGGCCAATGCCATCCATGGGGGTGTGGCAGGAGGCACGGAGCTGTGAATGTCTAACAGTGCATATCAGCAAGGCCAAGTCTGTGCTCACAGGAGTGCCACAGGTGGAGTCACCCCGATGACACTGGGCTGGTCTTGTCCTACTCCCCCCTGGTGACATCCCTGAGGTTTGAGGAAGAGAGGAAATATGTTATATTTCTATCTAAATATCTGTCCTACCTTCCTGTCTTATCTACCAAAAGCTTCATGCTCTAGCTGTGTCCACCTGTTCTTGTTTGCTTTAGTCTCCCTGGATATTTTCAAGAGAGGACTGGACATGGCACTTAGTGCTATGGTGTAGTTGACAGAGTGGAGATCTGTCAAAGGACACACTTGATATCCTGGAGGTCTTTTCCAATTTAAATGATTTTGTATCATCACAATTACCATGGAGAAAGTGTAATGTGTGCTTTGACTGCCAGGGTTTGAGCTGTTGAAGAAAGTGATTTTATGTGTGACAAAAGTTAGGGTGTTTTGGTTGAGGACTGTGAGCAGGCAACCCCTCTCAATAAGCCAGCTCAACCATTTCCCTCACTTAGGCTGCTGCTTTGTCTTCCCCTCTCCTTGGCATTTTGCTCCTGACCAGGTGGCTCCCTGCAGCACTTAAAAGTGCATGGGCAGCCTGACAGCTTGGCTGGTGCCTCTGAGCACAGGGAGCCTGGGAAGTGCAAGGCACAGCAAAGCAGGAGCTGGACAGGAACTAGGAATAAAGCAGTATCCCCATGTCAAAATAAAAGTATCTATCTTGTTAAGCAAAGAAAGAAAAACAGTATCCCTGTGTAGCAACAAGGGATGCTTGTTTCTCCATGTCAAAATAGAAGCCACTTGTTTATCTGGTAGCCCTATGAAAAACTGAGTGTCCCTAAGTCCCAAAGAACTGTCTCCACACAGCTTCTGCCCTGTAAAGTTACTAAAGTATGGCTTTATCTTGGTTGGGGTTTTTTTTTTGTTGTTTTGTTTTTTTATTGTGTTTTGGGTTTGGTTTGGGTTTTTCTTGTTGGTTTTTTTTTTTTTTGTGTGTTTTTTTTTTAATTTTTTGCATTTTTTCACATTATTATTGCTTAGTTTCAGAAAGAGAGCCATCAGCACAAATCAATAAGGATTGTCTTCATTTCTGAGTTGACCTGTTGGAACTTAAAACTGTCATTATTTGTTGTTAGGAAAAACCATAAGATTCTTCCTCATGTAGAATTTATATGGAAAAATTGGTCTGCAGAGATTTATTTGTCTCTAGAGTAGGGAAGCAGCTTTATAATAGAAATATAGATTGCACTGTTATCACATTGATTTCAGTAAATATTGCCATCCTCTTCTCTGTGTGTGTCTGTACAGGTTAATTAAAAAGTTCAGAGCCTTGCCTGTGAAAATTCATCTTTTTAAAAATGTAGATTTGAATTTAAAAGCTTAATGAGATCTACAGAAAACTTAGTGTTTTCTGTTCGAAGTCAGATGGCAGAAGGAGTTATACTACAGTCTGTTTTCTGACCTTTTCTTGAGTAAATTGACTTTCTTGGATATGCAAGGCAATTATTAACTCTGTAGATAGTAATTACATCCATATGATATTTATTGCACACCAAAAAAAAAAAAAAAAAAAGAAAATTAAAATTCCAAAGTCAAGTATTCAACACAAAAACAACACCAGCATGAAACCTTGTGTTTCACTTCCAAAGCCCAGAGTAATGCTATTCAGAGAACTAGCATCCTGCAGGAGAAATCTTTAGGAATCATTGCAGTGAGCTCCACCACTCCAGCCCAGGCACCAGCTGATAGGAGTAGCAGGGGATCATTTTTATGGAGAGAAGCAGAATATAGGGTGGCAGTTTCCCACTGAGAAACCAGATAGCACTGAAGGAGTGACCAAAGCCAGGAGCCTTGAGCTCCACTCTCAGCTCTGGAGAGGAGTGTGCACAGCTGTATCTGCCTTTCTCACACCTATGTGATCACTTCTGTTCAGATACACCTCAGTCCTGCCTTCTGCATACCCCCTTATCAGCCTCAATCTCTGTGTCCATAAAATCTAAGTCTATTGGCCTGGGTTTCACACCTAGAAGTAGATTTCCTGCATGGCTATTTTCAGGCCTCTAGTTTCTTCCCTCCAGTGCACTTATCCATAAACCTATGACCCTTCTCTGTCTTTATTTTTGTCAGCCTCTTTTCCCCACTTTGCCTACTAGTCATCCTCACCCCAGAGAACCCTTATCCTAATCTCTGTGTTGTGACTACTGCATAAATTTCTGACATCACCAGTTCTCCTACAGATAGCTTTTCAAAGGCCATCTACTGCTCCACAAACATTAAACTCCCTACCAGCTTCTATACCATCTTTTGGCATGAGAAAGAGGCATAAATTTTATGAAATAGGCTGGCTTGTAGATCTCTCCTCTAGGAAGAAAGCTCAACTCCATTTTCAGATTGAAGCATAAAGATATGCATGTTTTTATCACTTCAGCAATGTGATTCAAATATGATTTCGCTGGTTAGCAATGTGACACAATACCTGTCATATCTACTGGCTGGACCACTGGGCTGAGGCTTGATTCTTGTCTTTGCTGTCAAAAATATATCTGCATTTGGCATTAAAAGTCATGCAAATAAAATACACAAAGATTTCTTGACAGTCAAGGATCCTTATTTTCCCTCTTGTAGAAATGGTTCAAGCCACTACACTATCAAATAAAACTCTTTTCTCTGTACACCTTGCCCAAGGTATCTGGTACTTTTTTCTCCATGGTCACAGAGGTGATATCAGACTTTCACATGAAATGGAGTTCTTCTATTTTGCAGCAAACCTGTGGGTTAAGCCACCTGAGTGTCAGTATTAGACCCTCACTGCAAATTCTCCTGGGACTAAGATAGTCTTACAAATCTCTGAATGGCTGAAAGATGACACCTCCAGCCTTCCTAGCAATTTTTTTGTGCACAGTGATGAGCAAGACAGAGAAGTTGTTAACTACACTACAAAGTGCCTGACACAGCACTTAGAAGGTTAAGTTCCTCAGGATTTTCTTGTGACTTCCCTCAAGAATATTCCTGAGAGAACTGGGAGCCATGAGAGTGCAGCAGTGCATACAACAGGAAAACTGGGGTAGCACCCTAAATCAACTTCCAAGAAACCTTTCTGACAATATTCATGATCCAATGGGGGATGAATGCCTGCATCAGTAGGAATATCTGAACTATAGCCATGCAGCCTTCCCTCTTCTTCAGAGAAGCATTACACACTCAGACAGCACCAGCACCCTGACCCAGCTCTCACATCTTGGTACAAGCACCAGGCAGGCTATGTCTGTGCTGGGATTTCTCAGAGTAGGTCCAGTGTCTGGAAACTGGCATTTCCTTCTGTGTAATTCTCTGTTTCTCTGCAGTGGTGGATTGTGGTGACTTTCTCCTGTCCTTTCCATCATCACTGTAGCTTCCTAACTGCTCTCAAGAAGACGAAGACCGAAATCCCATTGCCTTCAGCAAGCATTAATTTACCCTTTCTTGATGCTCCTACAAGACAGACACTAAAGTTTCCAACAGGCAACCTATGTACCTGTCTGCCCTAGGAATAGCTTCAGTCACTCTGAAATTCCCTGCTCTTCATTGCTGCTAGACCTTGGATTCCTATGAAAATAAGTAAATATTATACCTGCAGCATATGCCTACTGCTGGTGATCTGAATACCACATTGGTATGCTTCTGTAAAAGCAAAAATAAAATTGATATTTTACTCTTCTAAATATAAGTTTTGAAAGAAATGTATCTATTTCACAACAGAAAAAAAGGTAAGTTTGTCTGAAAAAAAGTCTAAGAAAACAAGTATATACAAGCCATGTATTCTTAATGGTCTAACAGATAAAAACTGCAGATTTTGAGATAGAATTTTGTTAGAAGACATCAATTCTTTTATACTCATGCCAGTCAAACAGCCAGTTTGCCTTCTTATTGCAATTTATATTGAAGGTTGTAATTCTTCATAATAATTTCCCTTGTGAAACAAGATTGTACATGTAAAGCTTTTAGTTAAGCAGTGGCACTGGTTTCCCACTGGTTAACAAGAGCCTTTGTATACACAAGGTCTCATGCATATTTCAATGGCAGGAATAGCAATTTTCTTGTTTGGCAGATCCCAAATGTCATTTTGCTGCAGCACCTATGTTGGGAACGGATACACTTTCTGTTAGTGTCCGGGAGGTTTTCCAATTAAATGAGTCGAAGCTGACAGGACTTGAATGAGTTATCGCCTGCCTTTGTGGCTTTTTAAAATTTGACTGCTTGATTTTTTTAGCACTTCTGCTGGGTTGTTAGCATAACTTAGACTTTTTGCTAACTTAGCTAAAGTGACCTATACAGTTCCAGTTTTAAATGCAGCATTCACTTAATCTGATATCAATAGCAGCTTGATTCCACCATGTCATTATATATCTGTTCCTACATATCTGCACTAATCCCCATTTGGTCAATCAGATTTTTCTGTTTTAATGACATGATAATTTTACTTAGGTAAAATCCTGAGACTGAATTAGTCTTTTCACTTCACCAAAAAACCCCCAACCTTATGTTTGGGTAGAAATAAATATAATCACTAATTATCATGGATAAATTATTAAATGCATCTTATTAAATTATTTACAATTGCAAAGAAATAAGTACTTTTTGCCAGCTATTAATTACATTTTAAAAGAATCTCTGATTTTCCTAAAACAGAATCTGCTTTAGTGATGGATTTTACAGTTTCTTAAGTGTTTGCAACATGAGCATGTGCTCTTCAGAAGGTAATAATTTTATGTGTTTGTAAAGATAATTTCTTTTATGAATTGGTATCAAATGTTTCTCATTTTTCTACCCAACAAAGTTTCTAAGCTGTTTCCTTTCTTACTCAGTTTATTTCTATCAATTATTTATTTTATGCCAGTTTTTCTAACCTAATCAATTTTCACACTTTTTTTCCACAGTCAGGCTTGAAAAGTAGCAAAAATCCAGTTAGCTGAGGTTATGACTCCAGTTATAGAGAATAAGGAAATCTGATATGCTGCAATTTATTTTACCAAATGCCTAGTGAATACTGAAGAAAATTCTCTGCATCTGATTTCTGTGCAATTTAAAAGTCAATCACATTGGGCATTTGATATTATTAATGCTTTTTGAATCGAGACCTTTCTTTTTCATCTGTTGTATGCCAGGGAGGGGTTTGTTTTAAATTGCCAAATCAAGAATCCCAGTTTTGTGTTCTGTAGTTTAACACAATGAGCAAAGGCTAAATAACCTGGATTAGAAATATTTGAGGATACCAGCTAAAGGCAGCAGCTCAACAGCCAGGTGCCAGGCAGGACATCAACCTCAATGCCAAAATGCTATAGCTTTTCATTTGATGGGCTGAAATCCATGATGAAAACCCAGGCAGCTCTGTCTGGGCAGTGCCGCTCCCTTGATGGATGCCAGGCATGGATGGGCACAGTTTCCTCCCAGCAGAGACAATGGTTCCCAACCAGGATCCAGAAATATCTGAGTTTGTCTAGTTCCATCTCCAGAGGAACCAGTGACCAGGGTTCTCAGATCACAGCAAGTATGCCTGGACATGATCATGCTCTCTAAAAAACACTCCATTTCTTTGGGAGAAGATGAGGGAGGACATGATGGTGGAACCCCTTACACACAGTTCTGCAGTAACCATAGTGTCCTCTGGGGGCTTGGGATATCCATTCTCAGCAGCCACACTGCCATCACAGCTTTTCCTTGATTTTAGCCTGCAGGTAATTGTAGTTAGCTATTCTCACCTTCAGAGAAGTCTCTAGTTTGACATCTTCTCTGCATGTTAAAGCAAGCTGGGAAAGTAAGGTGATAATTTAACAGTTCTTAGGCTCTCAAGAAAACAATCTCCTTTCTCTGTCTCCCTTTTAGGGTGTCTGTTGTGAAAGATGCTTAGTAAGACCTACAGCTATATATCTATGCAATGGTAACCTCAAATGTCAAGATAATCTCTCCCAAATCTTGACTCAAATGTTCATTATAGCTGCAATAGGTATCCTTTCTATAATTAGTACCTTCAGATAATATCAGGTGATATTTCATTGTATAGACATTGCACAAACAGCAGTGAGCACACAGGGAGATAATAGAATTACAGAATGGTTTGGGTAGGAGGGCCCAGACCTTAAAGATCCTCCAACCCCAATCCCCTTGCCATGGGCAGGAACACCTTCCACCAGGTGGGCAGCCTTTGTTAGGGTGAGCATGTATTTGAGTAAGGTCACAGTCAGATACTGGTAGGTGAAAAGACAAGTGAAGTGTAAACAGGGTGAGAAAATTGCCTCCCCAACTTCTTTTCTTGGGTGTTCCCCCCCCCCCCCCCCCCCCCCAAGATCTGTAAAGATGTTTTGCAGAGGTTTTTTTTCTGTTTTTTACTGTTTTTACTAAAACGGGGTGTCTTGAAACCCCAAATGAAGAAGGTTCAGCAACAAGACAATTGATAGGCAATAAACAACAGCAAATAACTAAATTTTCAGATATACATTATTTTGAAGCATTTTTGTTAAACTGCTGTCACAGTTGGAATCTGGAGATTATCAATAAGTATTACCCCTAATGTAATTTCTTTCCAATCATCATCCAGAAAACACAACTGGAATGATGAGTATCTTATTGTTAGTGAAATTGAGCAGACATTGATATTTAAACAGAACAAAACTTCCATTTCACTCTCAACAATTCTTGCCTTCCCTGTTGCTTACCTGAGTTTGTAGGTTTGTACTCTTACCCTGGATAACCAGTCCTACTATTTATCCAGAAAAATCTGATGTACCCTACTTTTTCTATTTACTTCAGTGTTTTCTTTAAGTATTTTAACTCCTATTGACTTGGGGAAGTGATTTGGAAATGTTAATAAAGCAGACAAGTCCTGGATTCTAGCTATCTCACTGGGGAGCACAAAAAGAAATTTGAAAGATCTTAGACATGAGAGATAAAATTTAATAGATGATGTTTCATATTTTTATTACAGTGATTATGGTCTTTTTACAGTTTTAAAATTTCTATTTTCACACTCAATACATTTCACAATTAGTTTCATACTCAGTCACATCAAATTTTGAAATTTGTTTGGCTAAAATAAAAGGTATTCATCTAGACATGAACACCTGTGATGAGAAACAGTCTTCTGCTGGATGTTTATTGCCTTCATATATTGGGTCTGTAGGTAATTTTTGATTGAATTAGGCCAGTGTTTAAGTATTGAGTTGAATTATGCAATGATTACTTGCCTATTTAAAACAAGGGAATGTTTTCTGTTCTGATTTGATTCCTTACAGTACAAAGAAGCTGTCCAGATCTGTCAACATGTACTTGAACAGCAAAATAATTTGGTCAACTTTCTTACTCAATAAGTTCTTTATATTTTTTATAGATCGTATAAACTAGGATTTATGCAACTGTGAATACATGGGAAATATAAATCACACACCACATTGCACATCATTATAGATTTGTCCCTGATCCAATAGGATGTATAGCAACTTTGAGCTGGCCCAGCCTGTGTTAGCCAAGACAGCTAAAGACAAATCCTCCTTAAAGTAGGAATTCCAAAACTTTTAACAACCAAGTCATTAACTGAAAGGTGTGAGACAATACCAATGATATCTGACAGAGAAGATACAAAAAGGTGTGTCAGAACATCTCTGCAATGAGCAGGTGTGTATATCTTATCCCTGAAGTTAAAAATCAAATGAGAGAAGCAAAAACACATTGTGGGGGAGCTTAATCCTGGGATGTAGTGCAGTGCCCTGTAGGGCACTGGGAATGCTACTTATTGACCAAAGTAAAGGACGGTATAAAAATATTCAGTAACACTTGTTAGGGGTAACTCTCCTGATACATCAGTAAAATTTCATCTATTCATTGACTTCAGAGATGGTCTAAGGGGTTCTGGGGAAAGAGTTTAGAGGCACAGTAGATTTCTCTAAAAGAATATATTTTTAAGGAATCATGAAAGATTTCAATAGCCTATAAATCTAAATCTCTAAAATGATCTTTCGAACATATAAGTACCTTTCATCTATGCTACAGTGTATTTATTAAAATCTCCATAATCAGAAAGACATTTATTCATACCAACAGAATGTACCCTGATTTCTCTGTTCAAAGTTAGTTCTCTTTAATGCCCCATTCCCAAAGGGCATGTCTTCAGCGCTCACTCTGCATCAGCTTAATGAGGGCATCTTTTACAAATGGGAGCAGTAAATCTTCTCCCATCCCTGACTCACTGCCAATTTTTTCCCCTTCAGGATTTTTCTTTAATTTTTATTTCAAGATGAGAGACTTTGAATAGAGTTTTCATTTCTGCCATAGCTGGGCCACTACTTAACTGGGTAGCTTCAGGAAATACTCTCATAGTTCTTATTATCCAAAATACTCAGAAACATGGCTCTGAACTACAGAAAAATTGTCAGGGTTGAATGGCAAAGTATTGTTCATTCTTCCATAGTCAGCTAAGTACAAGCTGTCTCAATTTTGCCTCAAAATTGAGAGTTCAGAAGTTCAACATGAGTTCAAACGTTATTGAGTTCATGTTTCCCAGAGAAGGAGAGAATGAGTGATAAATGTTTACACTAGGCCACTGGATTAAAATATGTATGTTGTTCCTTCTATCACTCCTTACACCTACATCTGAATAAACTGAACTACTGTGCCTGGGCAAAGCACTCAAGGGGGCGACCAGTGAGAGATGAACAGACGGGAGTTGGCTTAAATCAGTGAACCAGTGGTCCTTGAAAGGTGCAGTTGACTAAGCATCAGGGACTTGGAATCAGGATGTGCAGTTGGAAATGCAGCAAACTGATCCAAAATAAAACCCAGCCACATTAAGGACATGGATCATAGATGCTGGCAAATGGTGCTGCACATTTCTCCTAGTGGTGTCTGATCTTTTTTTAATTTTTGGTTGATGAAATGACAGCTGCATATGTGTGGTAAGGTAAGACTAGTGAGAAATGCTTCTGCTTGAATTAAGGTGCAAATGAGACAATATGCAGAAGTCAACAATTTGGAATTTATTTAACAAAGAAAGTGAGGTAGTGAGATGGAAAGAAATAGAAAAGAGAAGAGAGAGGAGAGAGACAGCAAGCAGAAGATAGTCACCACCCATGGGTACCACCCATGGATCCAGCATAACCCCTTTGGTCCTCCATTGAAACAAAAGCTAGAAGGATATCTCAGAAGGTCATTTACTGCCTTTCCTAGCTCTGAAATAAGATCTAGGCCGTTTCTGAGCTACTCCTGATATACACTTATTTAACTGGACCTGTTCTTCAAAATCTCCAGTTCCAGGAATTCCATAACCTTCAGAGATAATTAAATTTAAAAATTAAATTAGATAAAGTGTTCAATTATCTTGATATCAAAAAAGCATTTACAATGTCTAATTTAAATATCTCATTATAAATTAGTCTGAATTCCTCTTGCTTTCTGATCACTCCAATTGAGAACAGTTGATTACTGTTCAAACAGTCTCAAATCTCTTAACATGATTATCCTGTCTTGTCTCCGTCCTCTCTTTTTTGGACTGGACATTTTCTTCAACTTTTACTGCAAATTTTTTAGACTACTTTTTTTTTGTTCATCATTCTGGGTTTCCTTCCACATTATCCACAGATTTTTTAATGATGGTTTTTAAAATGGAATATGATGTTGTCATCAAGTCTCTAGCATTTGTTCCAAGGAGTGTAATAGCTTTGCAGTATATTAATAATTACTTGTGTGCTAATATTTAGCTATCTGTAAGTCTTGTATATAATGACATTTCAGAATGAAACTTGTCTCACTTGTGACAGTGTCTCAAACACTGACTCATTTCATGCAACCACCCCCCTGAGCCTTGCTTGCAGTGTTTTTAGCTAAACAGTAAATTATATTTTCTATCTCATTTTGCATTTGTGATTTAATTTTTCTTTTCTACCTGAGGAGCTTTTACTTTGGTCTTATTAAATTTCATACATTGATTCAAGTCTAGTGCTCTAATTTAAAAAATTCATTCTGAGTTCTACTTCTGACCATTGAAGTGCATGCTCGACTTCTCAGCATTGAGATCCTCAGACTTCATGGGACTACCCATTTTATCATCAAAATATTCAACTTTTCTATTGAATATTAAAGGAGAGGGACTTTTGCAGGGCCTCACAATTCTTCAGAACTTTCCCTTTTTTGAAAGCAAATCCTTGATAAAACCACTTCAACCATATTTTCCATATTTGTATATGAAAATGTAGGTACTGTGCCACAAGCTTTACTAAAGTCAAGATGTACATATCATATCTTCTATTCCTACCTTATCCACTAGGCAGTGTTACCCTACTGAGAAATGGTACTAGAAACATGTGACTTCTCTTGACAAATCTACACTGATCTGCTTTTATTACTGTAGTATCCTTCAAGTGCTTATAATCTGAGGTGTAGGAATTTTTTCCAGTACCTTCCCAGGCAAAAGGTTTAGGCTATCTGGCTCATAGCTACCCTTTGCAAAGGCTGAAACCAACTAGGTCTACTGATAAGGAAGTTAAGGAAAATTACATCACAGCTCTGGGTAAAGCTCCAAAAGATTCACAACTCTATCATTTGGATTTCTGAACTAAACTTACTTTTTTGGATAGACAACCATATTACTATGATCATGCTATTCCTTTCCTGTGCTGTCAGTTCCTGCAAATGGTATCTACTTCTTTTACATTGACACAGAAAAATAAAAGTCATCTGAATAAGAGAAATGTTAGCATTCCAAAGGACGTGTTTGTATATGCAGTAATATTTACAGCTGGTTGGAATAGCAGTATAGACAGTTTCTGCAGGCAGAGACTGAATGAAAAGAAAACAACTTCTTGACCTCAAGGGAAGTCGAGCAAGAGATATATAACAGGTATGATGAGATCACTCTCTTGGCAGAGAACTAGGTCATGTTCAGAAAACAGATATTCCCAAATTCCTCATGAGTCACTTTTCCCACAAGCTTTTGTTCCATAGGTATCTGGCTATTTCTATTTTTTTATCCATTCTCCATACATAAAGTGTAAGGAGTAGAACTCTTGTTCTTACATATTTCATCTCTAAATAATTTGGTATAGAGACCTATATGGAATTGAGACCTATCTACTTTCTGATTCTATTTCTGCCATGTTTTATACGATGGAGCTCTGATACTAAGGACACTATCCACCCATAAAGTATAAAAATAATGATGTGAATGTCAATACTGAGCAAAGGAAAGGAAATTGTTTCTGCTCTCTTCAGGCAATTGTGCTTGAAATACAGACTAGGCTACTTGAAGCATGCAGAGCTCCAACTTGAACTAAATTGTCTGAGGACTGCCAAGTGTGATTACACTGTTGAAAAGATTTATACAGAGATGCATAAGAGAAAAAATCAAAGGGATGTGAGAACAGTGTGAGAAACTGCCATGCCATACAGAGGACAGTGGGCAAACAAGCAAGAGACAGAGAACAAACTGAACCTAAGTAGGTAAATCATGCAATTAAGAGGGTTAGTGCTATGTTCTGGTCTCTGCTTTAGTAATATTATTTCTTGTTTCCTAGAAAATACTTATTTACTGCTGGATCCATTTTTGAGTGGCAGACCCAGCAGGTCTGAGGAGCAAATGTAGACAACTTGTCTTGAGAGTATCACTGCCAGGGGCCCAGACACAGCCTGGGTGGCGTCAGGATTTGCTCTCAGAGATGTAGCAGCCATCATGCTGAAAGGGAGGCTGAAGCCCATAGGGAAGGAAAAAAAGGGCTGAGTTACATTCCTTATTCTTTTCAGTCTAGCTCTCAGAAGAAAAACATCGGAACGAATAGCAGACATCCCCACACTTGCAGAATGGCAGCTAGAGGACATTTCAAATGACACTTAGGCAACTGAATAGAGCTCTAAATTTCTCTTGATGATAATGAGAGCAAAATGATGTGTTTTAAGAATCCATATTGGTGTGTCAAAAATCTAAGTAGAAACTGAAATGCTGTCTGAGAGGTGCTGAACCAGGAAGCTTCCAAAGGCGTTCACTCTTGTCACTGTAGACAGGGGAGATTCATACCCTCTCCTCTTCAGTCACCCCTCAGACAACAGAGGGAGACAACAGTACTGCTGTTGGTGGAGCTACAAACTGAAAATAAATGTCCTGAAGAAATTATGTTACTTCCCAAACTGAGAGGAGTTTTAAACAAAGGTGGTGCCATACTTAGGAGTGCACACCTGTGGGCCAGGAAAGCACCCTCGATCCTGCATACCCCAAGCTGCTCCTCTGGGTGAACTCACCAGGATGCCCATTCTCCCATTACCTGTGATAGTCAGAAAGAAACCCCAGTTAATGCTCTCTTTGAACAAAATATCCAACACAGGTGCTCAAGCAGGGGGACTATAAAAGAAGCCAGACTGGAAAGGTTGGGACTGAATTCAGTTGATGTAAATTACCATATGAAAAAAGAAAAGAAAGAAGAAATCACCACTATACACATTCATCAAAGCTTTCTTCCCCAGATTTCAGGCTGAGTGAAATCTAGGCATTATTAGGAGGCAGTTAGGTATTAGGAAGCTTCTTTGGACTTAATATTTTATCCCTTGATACAGGACAAATGTTTGGTCTCATTTGTCTCAGCTCAGGGTCCCAGGTTACTCTAAATTTTGCCAACCTATTGCCAATCTGCAGAGTAAATACTACACATGTAATATTAATATTTGTCTGAATTGCCAGAAAGTTCTGTGAACTGATAGTATAATTAATTTTTTTTAAATTGCAAATGGCCTATTCATTTATAAGAAATGTTGTAGAAGAGTAAAACAACAATACCTGCTGTGACACAACTGTGTCTACAGTAATGTGCAACAAATGAATTTGATTAAAAAGCCAAAAAGGTTATGAGATATTAGCTGTAATCTGGATTTTGAAGCACTATTATTACCACACAGTAAATGGGCTGAAAAAGTGATGAGACAGAATTTGGCAGAAATTAAGCCTGGTAAAGAAACAAAGGAGAATAGTAAAACATACCTGAATTTAATCAAAATGAAATTAATTTTCCTTTAGCCTCCAGACCCTTCCCCAGCTCCACTGCTCTTCTCTGGACATGCTCCAGCACCTCAATGTCCTTCTTGTAGTGAGGGGTCCAAAACTGAACACAGGATTCAAGGTGTGGCCTCACCAGTTCTGAGTAGAGGGAAATGGTCATTGCCCTGATTCTGCTGGCCACAATATCGCTGATAAAAAAATAAATAAATTGATAAATTGTATGTAGTATAGTTAGCATATTTAAAAGGAAACTTATTTTCATTACATGACCATGCTGGATATTTAGCAAGATTTAAATAAAAAAAAAAATTAGAAGTTAATATAAACTAGAAGAATAGTGACAGTTGAAACAAAGCACTTTTGCTTTGCATATATAGGTACAAAAATGCATGCTATGTATTTGAGAGAGGACAAGAGATACAGCAAATTTTACCAAGTGAAGATTTAACAAAATTTTGGGCAAGGAGACTATTGTATTGTTTGCTAATACAATAATAAAAAAATAAAATCAATCAATGTTAGAGACAAAATATGAGAAGAAAAGGTGATATGATCTGGTATTCCATTTCCTGTTATGATCTGGTATTCCTGATCCTGTTAGCACACTAATGTGATCATTCTGGACAATATGCCTCTTGATCTTACCTAAAAATAGATGGCGACTAATAGTCACTTGAATCAACTTTTAGAATGATCTGACTAAAAACCTTGAGCTCTATATATCTGGGATAAGTGTACATTTAGACATTTATTATATATGCTCATGTGATGTCTATTTATTAAACATACACCCTCCTAACCAGCAATTCAAAGTAAGAGATTCAAAAGTGGCAGACTGATTATAATTGAGATATACTGGAGGCCTTTTTTTTGTCACAAAGCACTTTATACTCTGGAATTACCACTCTTCTAATATGTTAGATGCAGTTGACTCAAAATGAGAGTTTAATAATGTGTTTTTCTGCTAGAAATAAAACAGCTTTGAGATGTTTCTCACAAAATAATGGCTTTTGAGATGAATATTTTTTATACAAGCAAGATTTTAGAGTGCTTGCCTAGAATCAGTAGCAATTGTAAAGATTTAATTGGGATTAGTGATGTTTTATCTCACAGAAACCCATTAAGTCTTGTTTGAAGCAAGAAATTCATAAATTCTTAGAGGTAAAATTGCATTATGCTTTTTTTGCTGTAAGTTCTTCCTTAATCAAAAAGAGATAATATTCCCAGTATCCTTAAACTAAGCAATTTCCTTCATATTTTATTACTGTATGTGCTATCATTCTTTCATTTAGCCTCAACATGGCTTGCAAATCATGGAAATAATATTATCTTCATTTTTCATGAGGAGAATTTTTTATAAATTGAATTGAATCATAGAGAAAATAAGTGGTTTGTCCAATCTGGCACTGGAAGGTCATGGAAGGATCAAGGATCAGTGTTGAGCTTTCTGCTGGGTAAGATCAGAGCATACTGCAAATCCAGGAAAATGTGAACATTAGCAGTTAAATGAGTGATATGAAATTACAAAGGCACTGATGTTACAGAGCATCACACTTCAGCCCCTTCATTTAACACTGTCTTTTTACAAGTGAGTCTTTCCACTTAGAACCATGGGAATCAAATTCCAAGGGGCAGCTGTTTGAGTTATGGGTGCATATACTCTCTGGACCTACTGTGCTTGAGTTCAACTTTTGTTACCGTGAGGTCTTGGTTGGCTGTAAGGAATTGTAGCTTTCCTCCCCTGTATCTACTGCCCTCTGCTTCTACTTTTTATTGTTTGTTTATTAGCCTAAAGGGTGGGCCAGTTCACACCAAAATTTAGATGGTCAAGGGCAGCTGAGTAAAACTTTGCTGAGTTGATTTGGGAAGTTCAAATCTCACACAGTTACTCTGCTTGCTTTCAACTAGCTTGGGTAGTCATGCGTGGTTTGAAAGAGTCATGGGTGAGTTTTTCAGAACTGTAACAACTGCAGACTAATATTCATGACTTTCTTTTTTGGTAGAAACAAATAATTAGGTTGTTTGGTCTGACTGATCTGCCTCTTACCATACACAAGCTATAAAACTCCCCACCCCATTATGTGGCTACACAGGTCCTTGTGGATAATTAAGTCTGGAAGTCTAAGGCTGGGAACGTAACCTTGACCTCGGAACTGGATATAGTAGATAAAAGATATAGACATTCCAGTTTATGTGATACAGAAACAAATTACAATGTTTCTTGTCTACTCACAATCATAGATCTACCCAAGAAATACAAAAGCTTCTTAGACGTCTCCCCTTAAAAACAAAATAAAATTAATTAACGAGATGGTCAAATACTTAGCATAGTCTGTTCCACAGTACATTTCCAGTGATTCTTTTTATTAATTGTTTGTGGAAATCTGTGGAAGCTTCTCCATTCTAGAATGTAAATTCCTTTGTGTCTTACTTGTGTCCTTGCAAAATGTAAGCACAGGAGGCAACATGCCTGGCCTCATGGCTTTTACCCTTCCAATCACACACTCCTGGCTAACATTTTTCTTAGGAAGTGCAAGATCTAGATACAAGTTTACAATCTGACCCTAACTCTCTTCTTAGGGTGCTCCAGTTGAAGGCAAGCTGTAGAGATCCTTTGTCCTCCTGTTATGGCTGATTGTACAGCCAACCCTATGGTTCTTGTGAAGCACAAATGGACAGGCAAGGCCAGCCATGGCTCTACAACATCTTGTTATGGCACTCGTAAATTGCCAGTTTAGCTTTCTCCCAGAGCTATTTTAGCATTTTGCATCTGGTAAAAGCCAGCAACGACACTAAAAGTGAAGGCTGCCAATTCTTCTGTGTGTTCTGCCCAGAGCACCCACCTGGTTTCTCACGGGGCGTGGCAGCTCCCACCTCTGTTTCTGGACCCTACTGGGGCTTTGGTCAGGGTTGTGTGCCTGTCCACTCATGCACACATGCAAATGCTCACAGCCAGGAGGGGAACAGGAGGCACCCTGGACCTTGCAGGACCTTACAGGAGCCAATCAATCACTTCAGCTGCCTGCAGAGGCCAGGCAAGGCTGAGCAGTCACTCGAACACAGCTATCCAAACTCTTGCCATGGTTATATGCAGTATCTACAAGGCCATTCTAATTTTTATCCCCACAAAACCTCAGTGCTCACAAGGGAATAGTTACACAAAAAGCCCTTCAAATAAAAGAAAAAAGCCCTCAGAACTGGGCAGCTTCTCTGTTGATTGCTCAGCAGCATTTCAGCATGCCATAAGTGTTAAATATCTGTGTAGTGATGATCAGAATGCCTGGCCTTTATTTCATTGCTTCATTGTATTACCTAGAACATTCACTACTGACAGAATGAAAAGAAGCTGGTTCTTAACATTTTATTCACAAGATCATGCTAATAATAAATGTACTTATCACAGTTACCAATTCATTTTCCAGGTTGTGAGTACTGCAATAATTTTTATGGACATGGCCATATAAAATATGAAAATTTCACTAATTGATTCAATATCAGTTGTTCTTAACTTCCTCTCTCTTTAAATTTGCTTGGCAATACTGTACTTAATGATAAGCTAAGCATTAAGCATAATTTTACACCAAGTCTCAGCTTAGAAATGTCCTTCTTTCAGTGTACATTTATTTGTTCAACCTCTGTAGGAATACCAAAATCATAAAAATCACTTTGCAGGTTTATTCCATCAAACTGAAATTATGAAAGTAAATCAGTATGTTATCTTTCCAGACTATGTCTCAAACAGGGTTTTCTAGGAATAGAGACTAGAGGAGGCTCTTGGATTTTCTTTAGTCAGGGAGTGTGGCTATCCAGAAAATCAAACCTCTTTAATAGCACTTTCTAAATATTCTTTCCTGTGTGACACAACATGACCCACAAGCCTAAATATGCTCCAAGTCACACCCTATAAATTAAAGAGACTCCAGTAATGAGGTTAAATGAATCTGGTTTGCTTGAAACTGAAAAATGTCGGCCACATTTCTACAGGGCAGAAGAGCTATTTGGCTTATTCCTTTAGAGGAAAACTCAAAAAAAAAAAAAAAAAACAAAACCAAAAAGAAAATACAACCAAAAACTACTTCAAGGCAAATAACAGCACTATTAGATATGCTAGATATTCTAGCCAGTTTACAAGAACAAGCAATTCATACCTTATTGCTGCCCAGGCTGCTGCAAGTGGACACAGCTGACAAATCCTGTCTTTTCAAGCCACTTTTGGTCTAAATATATGTTTTAGAACTAGAACTAAAGGCACAGTGAAACTCCAGCCCTTTGCCTCGCATCCTTTGAAGATAGAACATGGTCAACCTGGAAATTGAAACTCTTCTTTCCTAAGTGTAGTCTTCTCCTAGGACACTGGAGGGCACCTGCATGGGCTTGCCTGTACGCAAGCACAGAATGAGACAAGAAACACATTTTGTCTCTGCTGCCTGAAGAAATTACTACCACTGCTTTTCCTCTGGAGTCCTTTGCTCACTGAGATCTGCTGAAATGTTGTGCACATGAGGAGCCTCTGACTCATCTCTGTCCAATTGAGGTAGGTGATTCAAATAGTTCGTGTTTGATAACTGTCCTCATTTTGATGGGAATGATTTCATGAAGGGCTCTGAGGAAACAGTAGCTGACAGCAGGAGTTACCAACAAACAGATCAGACAGTTGCAAACCAAGGGAAAAGGTGATTTCTTTAGATCATTCAGCCAGAAATGGGCACAACCGAACAGTAACATTGCAGAACTAATCAAATCTGAAGTGCCCCATTGCTAAGTTGAGGGGCTCTCACCTCTCCAGGCCCAGGCAGCTGTCAGCCTCACAGTTCAACAGGAATAACTTTGCCAAATTCAGACATGGCCAAAACACAGCTCATAATTTGTCACTGTCATCCTTGCCATCACAGCAGTCTGTTCTCTGGTTAAATGCAGCCTTCCTTCTGATTGATCATAACAGTGTGGGAAAAACCTCCAAACTCAACAGTTTGAAAATGAATAAAGGAAATTTAATGACTCCATGCCTCATGTGAAAAAGGAAAGAGAACTGTATTAATTTGAACTTAGTCTTCACACAACAAGGTTTGTCGGTACTGATAATTCAAAACATAAGTGGATTGGTCCTAGAACAGGAATTAGAATGAAATCCTTGTCATCATTCAAAAAAGGGCATAGAGGAGGGTTTGAAAGTACATTTAATTTTTCAAAATTCCTGCATTATATAGTAAAATTAATGTGTAATCCTCTTAAAGACTGTGTTTCAAATTAACAAAATATGTTATATTTGAAGAAGTGATAAATAGATTACAGTTCTACTGACAGAGAAAATTATAACATGCAGCTCTTTGATAGCCCCTTTCAGTGCAGCAGAGGGATGGGGACCTGCCCACACATGAACGAGCTGAATCCCACAAGAAAAAGCAGCCACAGGATGCAGCTCTTCTCTGACTTGGCCTTTTGCGATATCCTGGGGCTGCTCCAGGAGGCTGCTCACAGAATAATGAGTTGGGTTCCCACTCTAAATTGTCCCTGGGAGAAATCTTCCTCTGGACTACAGAAGGAGCCTGAAAAGATTAGATCCTCACAGTTAAATATAGGCTTCATCTACAAACTTCCTAATGTCCCTTTTTTTTTTTAACAACTAGTGCTCGTGTCTTATTGTCCAGTGTGCTCAAAGACATTCACACATCTCCCTGCACTTCCAGAGATGCAGATATCTCAAAAGAGTCCTGATGTATTGCACATTTAGAAGAGGAAACACATCTTGGGAGGTCTGTTCTACATAGAGATCTAAATGTGTGTATTAAACAAAGAGAAGCCACAATGGGCTGCAAATATTCTGTTGATATCCATCTGAACTATTGCTGGCACAATGCTTTTCTCCCTTCTTCTTAGATAAAACTCCAGATGCAGAGCAGATAGGAGCAGAAAGCTCTGTAATTTAACTCCCAGTACCAATTTGCTCAAGAAAGAAAATAACCAAACAACACTTACTGACTACCTGCTTTATTCTGTAGTTGAAATTTAGTGGACTAGAATGAAGTCCAGAAGAAAGGGGAGGAGTCAGGAAAATAAGGGACATTTACCCCAGTATAAGTTTTTGGCTTTCTTCTGCTTTTAATTTTGTCATTAAAAGAAAAATGTTTCCAGTGGTACAAACACCACTGAGCTCTTTGAACACAGAATAATCAGAAATATGAAGTGTGGCACTTCCTAAAATCAAAGAAAGAAATTTGTTTCTCTTTCATATGATATCTTTCTTCACCTCCCATTTGTCTTTCTTCCTGTATTCTTCTCCACCTTCAGGACTTTCCTTTTAATGAAAGGGCAGAATACTTCAGAAGGGTTATGGGCTGTCATGTCATTATCTGTGAGTCCAAAAGCTTGACATTCTCTCTTGAGAATGAGTTATAAAACACTTGCAGAGCTGGACATGCATCTGAAACCAATTTGAAGGTTCCAGAATGTTTTGCTTTGATGCCACCATTTACTTCCTGCATTTCATTATGCTTTTGTAGCCCTTCACTTTCATAATTTCCATAGGCATCAGCAAACAAGATTTAAATTGAAATGTATTTGCCTAAACAGGTATTTTCTATCTCAATTTTCTTGTGACAAGTTTAATGAAATCATGTGAACAACATTCACTTGTATACCAATTAGCTTTCAGAAACTGCCTGCTTTAGTTCAAAAATTTAGGCAATAGACTTCTTAGGTCTCAAAATATCTGGACAATTTGTGATATCATTAGCTATCTGCATATTCAAATTATAGGGCTACTTTCTGTTTCTTTGCTTCTCTACATTACTACTCAGACAGCATCACACAGAGAATGCCAGAAAAGCCAAGAAATAAAATTCATGTCCTGTTGCCTTGAAGAAACTATAGGAAAAACACAGAGTACCACATGTAGTGTTTGTACCATATACTGATGTATGCAAAAAAATGGCCATGTCCTCTGCCTGCAATAAAATCAAATTATTGTCAATTTAAGAATATCTTTTTGGCGTGACCTTTGTGTTTGAAAGTAAAACAAAGAACAGAGTGGAGGGAGGAAATTAAGCTAGAGGGAAAGGTATGGTAGCAAGTAATTTCCAGAAACATTGGAGCACAGGTTATTCTTCATGTATAGGACACTTCCTGATACCTTGAAAAATATCCCCCAACACAGAGGAGGAATTTTTCAGAGTAAGACAAGGAGATGGCCGTGCCAAGGATAAAGAAGGACATGATCAGTCTGAACAACACAAAGATCCAAGGCAAAGTCAGTTTTTAAATACATGCATGGGGCATACCCTGTGTCAAAATTAGCTCAGTAGAGTGCTGTAATGAAATGCACTTCTTATTTATTTGACTTTTTCTCATCAGTGTTGTTAAAATTCTCATCTAACAAACCTTTTTTGCCTTACCTATTCTGTTAACTATTCAACTAATAAACATTTCAAATTCCAGATTTCTTTTTTTTGTAGTGTATTTTAATAGATTTTTTTGTTTGCAAGGCAAAGGTATAGACAGACCCATGAGTTATTAATGAAACAAAAATGTTTAGAGAAAAGGTCTGTAATATCAAGGGTCTTTAAGAATTGTATATATTCATACAGTGATCCCGAGACTGTGAGTAGTTTCCTGAGACTGTGTCCTTCAAGCAGAAGAGAAAAAACTAAAAGTGAAAGGTCAGGATACAAGTTAATTTTGCTGCAAGATTTTCCATTATATGACACATATTTAGTGTTCCAGAAGGAAAATACATGTTATAAATTGCTTACTTTTAATATAGAGCATTTTTCCAAGAACAACCCACCAAACAATCCCTCTTCAAAACATTTTCCCTTTCTCTGCAATCTAGGGTATTGAATAGAATACTTTTTCTTGCTGACTGTAATGGGAGTGTCTCTGTGTGATCAGCTGACAACAGTAATCTTTTCATTATTATCCTGAACTTTAATTATTGGTTCATCATATGTCTGGGAAAATAGGAATTAATAGAAAACTGACGTGGAAATCACATATTCTGTGAACTAAAACCTATGCAATAGTTTCTACTTCCATTTACATTAATTCAAACCAGACTCAGCCCTCTGAGCCCTCTATCACAAATTTGCAGTGGGGGAGCCCAGCATCCAGCTCCATGCTTTTAAAAATAAATGGGTTCCATTTGTGTGATGTAATGGCCAGAATCTTCTGAAGTTCAGGGGACTTGAGAGTTAACAGCCTGAAGCAAAATCAGTAGGGCTTAGATCAGAAAAGCGATGTGCTTTGGCCGATGGAAATAATAAAGCACACATGCTGGAAGGCATCCCAGGGACTGCACATACTCTGCCCTTGCTAATTTTTCATGGCATTTTGCATAAAAAGGTACAAATACATCTTGCTGCATGAGAAGTGTTTGTGCATGTGGAAATGGCACTTCAGCCTGGAAGCCTTTAAAAGCCATCACTTTTCTTTAATTCAAAAGTGCTGCTCACTGGAGTTGAGAACAGCAGGTCACACAAACTCTGTGCCCAGCCTGTGGATTACAGCAGCAATCTCTCCCCAGACACTCTCTGCCGGAGCAGGTGGGCTGCTGATTTCGGACGAGGTGTGCTTGCACATTGTGGGATGCTTTCAGACTGTTCAGGAGTTTCTCCGTTAGGTTACGAGAGAAGAGGTAGCAAAGGGGAATTGTCTCTGATACTTAGGCAGCACCATGCAGTTGCTGATCATTCATTCAGGTTCCCAGAAAGGGATTTCTCTGACCACATGTAGACATTTGTTTCATAGATGACTTAGTGTGAAATGGTGAGTTAGACCCTCTCTGGTCAAGGGACACAACCAGCACTCCTAGGCTGTTAGGAGACACCAAACCCAGCAGCCTGATAGAGGCAAAGTGCTGCAGCTCCATGTCCCTCCATCCAGCCAGAAGAAAGTCTTTGTATGTGCACTCAATACATGTGCTTAAATTCATGGGAAGACACATAAATCAGCAGAGACAGAAACCATAAAAGCCACACAACACAAACCGCACCAGTGCCCTGATCTTTTTCCCTCAGCAAACATGCAGATCCTAGTGACTCCAGAAGCAAGGACCTCAGATAATTCCAGTTCACTTTGACTCTCTTGTACACTTCTGATTGCCTCGGTATTTGGCTTTCAAGATTCTTCTTGTACTCTAAGGCAAGTCTCCACTGATGTTCCCTAGTGCCTGCACACACTGACATTCACACCCACACAATGTGCACCCTGTCCTCCCCCGCTGCTGACATCACAGGAATGTGGCCCCCCACGGGTGACTTTTTGTCCCTCTTTCAGTTGCTGGCTCTCAGGCCTCCATACACACATGCATGTGGAGCCACCTTGACCAGAAGAAAAAGGTAGAGATAGAGCTAAATGAGAAAACATGACATATAGTTGTGATCAGACAAAATTGGTACATGTGGCAGGGCAAGTGTACCAGTCAGCAACCTCTATACATGTGACCTACACATTTTTTTCTTTATTCATTCTATTGTACCACTCTGATACCTCCCCAAACCATGTTGATCCCTTTCTTTCTCCACATTCTGTTTTTCCCTAAGTATCCTTCATATAAATGTTTGTACAAATCCAAAATAGTTTTCCCTTGCACCCCACAGTGTCTCCCAGACCCTTGCAGGGAGTTACCCTCCTCAGTGTATAAAGGTGAAGGAGGAAGCCTTGACACTGCTTGGTGTCATGTCTGGAAAATCTGCTGATGCTTTGAGACAGTCCTGGAATGAGCTAGATCCAGGTGCTTCATTTTCTCTGTTCAGGTTACTGGGGTTCCGCTGCCTGTCACTGTTCCAGTGTGCTCCATTGTGTTTGGGTAATGAGCCTTTTGACACATAGATCCAAACTGCTTCAAACTTGATGGTAATATCTGAAAAAGATCAATTGAATGATGACATAAGAGTTCCCATTCTCCCATTAGATGTCTATGTAAGTTAGGTAGACATGTGAACATCTATGTTTATTTAACACACTAGGCCTGGTGTGTGTTAAATATAGTTAACCGTACTTAGTAGGGAAGAGGACAAATATTTTCCTCTTTACACCAATGTAGATCCTCCTTCTCTAAGACTTCACTTTTATCACCATAAGCCTTGCTTGAAGGTGGTTTACATTCATGTGTCCATCCCACATGTTCTCAGAGACCTAGCACAGTAAATAACCTTCACTAGATCAGGATTCCTTTCATATCAGAAGGGGTTTCAGCACTTAATGAACGTGAAGAACTCCATGTTCCTACAGGCAATGCTAATCAAGATGGACTAGCTGAATAAAGGAAAGAATTGCTATTAATTCTGCTATATTTGTAGAGGCAAGGCTCTATTATTCTGTACTGCTGATTTAGGTTAATCAGCTTAAATGCAACCTGAAAATTTGTAGTAAATACATAATTAGGACATCACAAATGCATGAATCTATCAAAATAACACCAAATTTATCAGAAATATTTCAAAGCCATCCCTTTTTACAGGCAACACTATTTTTTTTATTAGAATTTTACAAAGCATAGCTGATGGACATTTTGACAAATAAAATTCCCACTATGACTTTAAAAGAACATTCCGTGTTTAATCTTTCCAGATGTAGAGGAATATAGATAATTACAAAGAACATGATTTATACACATGGGTGAATATTTTAAGGAGGAAAATGTATGCTTCTAAGGACTAATTGTCATGCAAGTATGACCAGAAAGCAGGAAAGCCTCCTGCTACACATCAATCTATTTAATGGAACATGGAGCAAGTCAATGCATACATACATCTGCCTCATAATATGTCAATAAAAAAAAATACCTACAACCAACCAAACAAAAACAAAACAACCCAAACAAAAGCAAAACCAACCAACCAAAAAAAAAAAAATATTACCCTGAAGGTAGAAATTTCTTACGAGAAATCAAGATCTATTTTACCAAAACTAAGGAATTCTCAGTAATTTCTCATTTCAGCCAACACTTATCCAGGGGAACCAAGACCTTCTCAACACTTAGAAAGAAAAAAAAAAAAAGTAATTTGATTTGCTATACTTTAACAATGATGGAAGGAGTTTCACTTCTGCCGGTACAGGTGAAAGGGAAGTAAGCCTGATTATTTTGCTGGCATTGGAATTGATGAGAGCTCATCTGAACAGTCCAAAAGAGATCAAGGACCCTGTTAATAATTAAGTAACATTGATGTTGATGAGTTTCAGCACTGAAGCTCATTTTCTGACCCTCTTTCATTTACCAGTACAGAGGAAGCTTTCTCTCCGTGCTTCAGAATTTTGCCTAAAACAGAACTCCAGCCACTGTCTGCCTTACTCTTTTCATCTTTCCTCTCTGAAATAAACCTTTGACATGGCTGTGGTTTGTAAGTTACAGGGTCACCTTCGACCCACTAATTACAGAAGATCCCAACACAGAACTCAAGGAACACTTCTACTTGTTATGCTCATCTCGAGGGCAAACCCATTGGGAAATGATGAGGAAGCAGTGACAGTACTGAATAAACTGAAAGAACTGAATCTTTAGAAGACAGGAAGTACCATTTCAACTGTAAATTGTAGGATGACACTGAAACAGTTCAGATTAGATGTGAACCCCCTTCTACTATAGATAAAACACCTCTTAGAAGACCTATCCAAAGAAAGGCATAATTTCCTTCCTCACAAATCCCGAAACCCTGTCCCATCCATCCTGAGAGAAGAGCAACAGAAGCAGCTCTCAGACAAGGAAGAAAGAACAAATGATGCTTTCCTAGTAAGAAACAGTTTTCTGGGCAGTTCATTGTTGGACAATTTCCAAATGTCACAGATGAATTAGATGGGAAAACTTCCCTTGACATCCATGGCAACAGGAGCATTGAATGACAAAGAGAAGGGTAGGTAAATCCAGAAAGAATATTATATCATACCTTGCTCTGATGGAAAGAGCATTGGCATTCGCCACCTGGTTTTGGGTTTTCACAGTAGCTCTAAAATGTGGATTTAAATGGAAATGTAACTAAACTATTACATAGAAAATAAAGCAACTTCCTTCCTCTCTAAGTCCAAAAGCTCTTTACAGTAGTTTTTGTGCTGGTACTTAATAGTGTTTTCCAGGGGGAGAACTACACTCACATCAATAACTGGATAACCATATTTTGGTAGCCTAGAGGCCTATCCAGTTTTAATGTGGGCTGAATTTTGTGGATTTAGTGAAGCTGTAGGAATGGAAGCAGAACTTAGTGGAGTTGCCAGGATCCAGCTGGTATGGGAGGTTTGATTACTGTGATAATTTCAATATGCTCAAGATGGCATTTACTCGAAGAGAGTGCTAGCACTTTCCTAGGAATTGCCAATTCTAATTCACCAATGTTACCTCATGCCCTCTGGTCCATCCATCCAGCAGACATTAGACCTCCCACAGATGAACACACACTGGAGAGTTACTTCAATCAGTCAGTCTAGCAGATTCCCATTTGAGAATGCAACTTTTGGTTCACCATCTGAAAGTTTTGGTAAGACAGTAGAATAGAGCACTTTATGTGAAAGGAAGATACCTAAAAATTATTCCTGAATTACAATCTCCATGGATTAAAAAAGAAGGGCACTCTGTATGAAAGGAGGAAATATAATCTTCTGTAGAGTTTCCTTGAGTTTTTCCTTATTTTTATGCATATAATATGTATATGTATATCACAGGGGACCATCACAGGAACATTTCTTACCTTCGATGTCATGTTCAAAGAGTTATTTCAATTGTATACCAGTAAGGACGGTGATGTAAGGCACTGAGATTTCAGATTTGAAAATAAGGCTGAAAATAACAACATTGAGGGTATAAGAAATAGAACTTAATTTATCTAAGTAAAAATGAGACCAGATATAGTTTCATTGGAAGTACAGCCTCTAGAAAAGAGGTATAAAAGATTTGAACTTCATGTGTGTAAGAGCAGGACTTGGCTCTAACCAGGACAGGAGAAGACTGTGATTGTTCTGTGTCTTTATGCAGTATATTACTGGCAGAGTCTGAAAAACTCCCATTGTCACAATATTTGAGAAAAGCTTAAAAGCTCTTTTAATTCATTAAAGATGTCATCCTACATGTTTCTTTTTGTTCAGTATGCACAAACCGATGAATTTTCTTTCAATTATTTTCTTTCCTTTTCTCTATTGCTGAGATTAACTGTCTGTTTGTTTAGATTTTTGGCTGGGTTTTTTCTTTTGTTTGGTTTTTTTACATTTGTATCTGTAAAAGAGTTAGAGTTAGAGGAACTGGTCTATCCAGCCAAGAGTAAATAAATCTCCTCATTCCCTACCCATCTTCATGTATAGGACCCCTTCTGAAATAAACAGAGGGAAAGTGTTGAGATTCATACATTACTAATATCTGCAACTAAAAAGTCATCAGTTTAACAGATTTGTTAAACTGTTTAGAAATCCTAGAGATGATGAGCATTTTCTGTGAACAAAAAAGTGAGCAATCAATTTTGTCAGTACCTTCTGTGCAGAAAATGTGCCAGTCTTTCACATAAATACTTTTGTGACAGACCATTGAGGTTTGCTTTAAAAAGTCAGCCATCTAGAGGTTACTAGGTTAATTCTTTTCTTTTGAGAGACAATAAAGCTGTCCTGGTATGTATTATATCTGTAAACCTGTATTAGCCAATAGCTGACCTTTGGAATTCTTACTTGCCTGTTTCTAGGACTGAGGGATAGTGTACCCTTGATTACTTATAAACTTTTCTGAGAATCAGTTACATGGTTAAGCACATGAGCCAGGCTACTGCTTTTTTAAGAACAGTAAGTCTGTGCAAGATCAGATTCAATCTTTACAATTTTTTGCTCCCCAGGGCACAATGCTGGCAATGGAGAAATTCCAAAGGTGATTCCAAAGGTGCATAAGTGCAACAAAAACTGGATCTGGTTTAACTCCTGTGGCTGAGAGCAGGAGGCACTGATGCTGTATTTACAGACTGGGCAGGTCCTATGCTGTCACTTGAGTCATGTAACCTGCTAGGAGGAACTGCTAAATGGTGGACATAACACCACTCACACTATTCACTGGTAAAATAAGTCTGTATGTGAGGAAAACAATATCTTATATAATTTGTGACAAACAGCTTTTATTTAAATCATTAACATTCCTTGAGCTGACAGAAGAAATGAGTGAAATAGGCCAGGACAACATTTCTGCCTTCAGATTAATTGATTTTGTGTGGCTGCATAAAATTCACTTGTCTCAAAAAGCAGAAGTAATGGTAGGTTACTGAATCCTGCTTATGAAATCCAGATCTATAGAGAATAAACAGACATTAATTAAAGGGGTTTGATATGGTTAGATATATGCAAGAAGAATGTGATGTATGCTGTTTGAACATATCCATCAGTACAGAGAGGTTCTGGTCCTAAATTAGTTGTCTATTTAATTGTTTAAGCTTGTGTCTAAAAAGGAGTAGATACTGTGGATTGGGTACTGGTTCCCAAATTATTCTTTGCTGGCATTTCTACTTTCCTCTAATTTGCATTTTAAAAGTTAGAATATACTGAATTTCTATACTTCTAAACTTGCAAATTAGTAAATGCTCAGGAAAGCTCTTATTTCAACTGTATCACACTATATCCTCCACTCCTCATGATATTGGAGTTGCTGTATTTACAGTATTTGTATGTTCACTTGAAACATTTGAGGGTAAGGGAATATTTGCATGCCAATTCAGCCACACTACTACCACCACAGGTGCTTCCCAGTTCCCTAATCTACATGTGCTCTCTCCCACATCCAGGGCTACATGAGTCTGATGTGCAGTAATGTGCTCACTTTGCCAGATATAAAGAGAGCTAGAGCAAACTTGGCAAATGATTTGGCTTAAGAGCCAGGACTCCAAGTTACTCCTTGTGGGAAGATAACACTCAGCAATGGTATTTCATAACTGGTTATATCACACATTATTTATACAGAAGCTTTCTATTTTTTTGGCACTGGTAGATTCAAAATTGGTCACAATATGAATGAAATTGCTAGGAAAATATGTCATTCAAGCCCTGAGCAAAAATGTGGAATATATAAAATTTTCTTAAGAAAGACTATTTGATCTTTCATGTTTGTATATTAATCAATAAAAAGAGAGATTTAATCCAGAGAGCTGACAACAAGCTTGAAGTGATGTCCAGATGTTATAAAAACAAATTACTTGATGGTAGAATTACCTTGGGAATTGGTTTAGGGCTTGACAACTTTCTCAGACCCAGAGGGAGGTTAAAAAATCTTGGGAAGAAGGATGCCTACTGACAGTATGCACAAAGAATACAGAATTTATGGACCACAAGGACATTTGGCAGAACTCCCAAGATAAGGAAGAAGCTAACAAAGCCCTCTCAGCCATTGTGCTGAAATCATCTCCCAGTAGATAAAAGATAATGCCATCAAGGCAGATCGCTGACCACCCAAGGAACTCACCAACTCAAAAGAAGAGAAATTGTGATTATGCAGAGTAATTAGCATGGAAATCGAGAGAATCATTAACCGATAGAAGATAGAATACTAAATAATAAGAGAACTAGGTAGCTTGTAGGCAATGAACAATAATTCTTTGTTTGCTAAAATGAATAAATAATAAAAAGTTTTGATAGTTGCTGTGCTTGGTTTGCGGAGTTCCACCACACACCCAGGCTGCCCAACTCTGAAATAAGTAATCAATGTCTCTCTCAAATGTGTAATTATTGGTTTGTTGTACTCTGGGTTACAAATTGGACTTCTATGAACAAAAATCTGCTTAGGGCACTGTAAGACCTAACTTGAAAGCACCTGGTTTCCACTGTGACATCTAAACCCCTGCTTTAGGTAAATGGATTCTTCTTACAACCAGAAAAAAGAATTGGTGACTCACACTGTGACTCCCCAAATCAATCACTCTGAATTGCATAAGATCATGGGGAGAGGGACAGAGAGAAAAGGGTGGGCCTCACTCAGCAACCTCAGAACATGTTTTTTATTCCACAGGTGTTTAACAACCCAGGAGTCTCTCCTGCAAACTCATAACCCTTCTTTTTCTTTCTCCTAAAATAGATGACTGTTCAGGCAGAGGAGAAAATGGGCAGGCCTTGCTGGAGGACAGATCACCATGGGTACTCATCTAACAGCTTCACTGAAACACCACTTAAAGCAGTCCTCAGAGACAGCTGTGATTGATAGACACATTGTCTATTCAAGATTGTGCTAACTCAGTTGGAAGGGTGGAACAATATGCACAGTCCCACAAAAAAAATGAAAAGTGTGTTCCCTCAAAAGAGGGTGAATCAAGGTGAAACATGAACAGTCAGATTGCGAGGCAGAAGCAGTCTGAAATATTGCTCTGATCAATGTATCAAGGGGAGTCAGAAGCATCACAGCCTGGGTTTTAGACATGGAGAAATGGCAGAGCTTTGTCATGGATACGGGTGTGCTATAACCTTGCTAGATAAATTATTTTTGTTTGGGCTACACCTTGTTAACAGAAAAAAAGGCTGATTTTGCTACCAAACTGGACCTACAGCAATGTTTTGCAAAACGAGGTTAGGGGTGGAGTTTTCAGACAGCTGCTAAGCTGCCACCAAGATTACAATGCCTGCACTGCACATCTAATAACAGCAGACAACAACAGCCAGACAGGACATTTTTATAAAATAGCTTGACAGTATGTGAGAGACAGAGTTAATTTGGCCTGTTTTCCCTCAGGAAAGATCTATCCTGCAAGAGCAGGTTGAAAAGTCCTCCATGTAGAATTCCCCAGTGACCAGTCTACTGGCTGGTGGTTATGGTATGTTCTGGAAGACATGAATTTGGATAGCTTTCAGAAGTAGAAGTATCCTCCACTGTATGTGAGAATGCTGTATCCAGCTGGGAGGAAAGCATCACCTCCTCCTCCCCACGGGTATCCAGAGAAAGCCCTTTCCACCACTGTGTCTTGTAAGGATTCCAGTTCTGCATGCTCCAACACGTTGCCTGGGTTAGGCATACACTGCTGCATTGAAAAGAGGGTTATGTGAAAGGGTGAGCTCAGACACTGACCATCCACGGTGCTCAATTCCTGCTGCTGATTTGAACTGCTTAAACCATCTCTTTCCATAAGAGGGAGGCTTGCTGTAATGTGGTTCCTCCTCAGCAGCATGGACATGAGCCAGTCCCCACTATTTCCTCTCCACCTGGCCCCTTCCTGCAGCAGCATGGACATGAGCCAGTCCCCACTATTTCCTCTCCACCTGGCCCCTTCCCACAAGTCAAAGTCTGTGTACTTTTCCTGGTATGGATTTACAGTTGGTGGAGAAACAGATACCTATGGAGTAACACAATTCATCCCAGGTTTTGTATGTGCACTGTCAGCTCCCATTTTACTCCCAGATCCTGAAATTCAGATGATGTACATTGGATACCTGCCTTTGAGGGCCCAATGATGAGCACCAAGTGTTTTCAGCAGGGTGATCCTGCCTGGACAGGCAGCATGGCATACTGCACCCAAGGGCATCCCAGAACCACAACCTGGCAGGCCTCACTCCTGTTGTTGCTCCGCCACTCTGCACCCCAATGTTGTCACACAACACATTCACATGGCAAAACCAGCCCCCTGATTATTTTAGCTGCTTTGAGTTCAATCCCACCCATCAGGGCTTCATTTATGGGGCACCATGAAAGACCTAGAAAAGGCTGGGCCAAAGCTGGCCATGGGCAATTTTCATGAAAAGGCAACGATGATGTGCCCATCACACAGTCAGTAACACCTGGTTTGGGGTTCTCTCCCTAGGGTGGTGAAGGAGGCAGCTCAGAGCTGTGCTAAAATGTGTGTCCTAAGCATCACCCTCGTGAGTGCCTATTTCTTTGCACACAGGGTATCTAGGGTGACATGTTCAGATTCAGAGATCTAACTTTCACATCATTACAGATGAACCTTGAAAAGAGTTCTCAGGACACGAACATTAAAAGGGCTCAGGAGAAGATAATTTCCAACATAATAAACAAACACATTAATCCTTATCAAGTGCCACAACATTTCTACCCATACTGTCCATGCATTACTTACTATATTAAGGAAGGCTCCTCTGTTGAAGAGAACAACATACCAAAATTGCTCTGAAAAAGCAGTTAATATTTATTATGCTTGTGACACCATGAGAGTCTGAACGACTGATTTGACAGCTACAGTTGATGGTAATAGACTTAGAAGCCATTAAAGGTTTGATAGCACAAAATAGGGCCTTCCATTCATCACCTAGCTCTGCCTAACAAAGAAGATACGATACTTGATGTATGTACACTTCATGAAAAGCCCAGGCTGCAAGCATACTCTTGAGCTCTAAATCATCTTACACAGTTGTGTTATAGGGTATAGAAGAAACCTGCATTAACATGGGATAACCATAAATTGATGTGTTTCTTTCCATGGCTGGACACACCAGGTCTGACCCAGCGTTAAACAAGAACCTGCCCTTGTGGCCTCATCATAGAGCTACTTTCTGGTGGACAAATTAACCTTGGGCCCTTTTTAAAAAGAAGCCTGATATTATATGATGTAAGAGCAAATATGAGTCTGAGAGAGTGGGATTTATTACTTCTTGGGACATGTGTAGTCTATCATTGCCTTGAAACCTGGTTGCATGGAACTGCAGAACTGTGTCAGGCACATCTAAGGATATATCAACTACAGATTGCATAGAAAACCATACTTCCAGATTTTATCCAGTCTGTATACTCTGGTTTTGTTTTACGTGTTCAAAACAATGGCTTTAGAAATCATAAAAATTCTATGGGGATTTGTATGCAGACTGAATGCTGCAGTTTGATTTGAAATATTTGCAAATGAACCAGTCCCTTCAGGCTCACAGTTAGATTTGTCTTACAAGAATTCACTGCACTGTCACCTAAACATTACTCTTATCTCTGGTTGATAAAACAAACATTTTCTGCACCTTCGGAACAGACTGAGTTAAACAATCTCAAGGTTTTTTACAATTCTATGTGAAAAAAAGCTAATAGTGATTCCTTGTTCCAGAGAAAGAGCAGATCCCCTCCACATGCTTAGATGCTGTTTGAATCTTTAAGCTTTTGGGAATCAAAGGCTAGGTTCAGCTGGAAAACTTGAGAGCATTTGATTTGAGACAGGAATGTTTTACAGAACTGTAAAACATTTAGAAAACACAGTTGTGTTCTCTAAACATTCAAGTAAAAGGTTTTGGTTTGCAAATCATAAAAAAAAAAAACAACTAGGAAGCGATCAGATAAAATTTTTATGGTCCCTTACCCTGCCAATGATGGATAGGAAACAGTGAGCCAGCAGCCCCCAGTGCAGTGATTTTTATTTTTTAAATATGAAGAGGTTCTCTTAGTAGAAATTCCTGGCTAACATAGATTTAGCTTGTTCTCCTTTCTCCTTTACTATAGATATTATAACTTTCTATCTCTGTCACTTAGATCTACTCTTCACTTTCTAATTGATGCAAGGTCACAAGGGATATGTTAGTTGTAAAGGTCTGTTAAATCTAAGGAGAAAATCTTCAGGTTTTTTTTTCAACTACATCCCTTTCTCTACTCAGTTCTTGGAAACAATTAAAATCAAAAGGTTTCTACCAGACCAGAAGGACAGAATTAGCCAACTCAGATATAAACAGAGGTGCTGAAACCAAGTCTTTTCTCAGTCCTCAGTTTGCTGTGCTTTATCAGGGTTCATGAGCAATATTTGAAGGCAAAACCAATCCAGATTATAAAATTAATGGGAACTAAAAATCAGATAATTCTGGTAGCATTCAGCATATCATGACCTCTTCAGCACTCCCATCACACCAATTCCAGAGAAATGAGATGTAAAAATACCTATGTGTGCCCATTTTCAACAACGCATATGAGGAACCATTTGTCCAGTAATCTGTTGAAAGGACAACTCAAATTATCCTATTTACAGATCAGGAAGAGAATGTAAAGAGCATTGTAAAGAAATGATGGTGAACTAATTAATTAATAATTAGAGTGAAAAATTATAAAGAGCTTCTATACTCGAAAATTGACCGAGCTTTACAAATAAAAACAAAAGAGGCAAAATGGAATCAGCAGCTGGAATAATAAGTAGAATAAAGGAAACTAACACTATAAAATGCAGAAATAATAATGTGCTTGAGATCTGTTGAAATTACCTCAATTTCTCCCTCAAGCCAGCAGTTATTTTTCTCTTAGTGGGAATAGTACAAGGTTGGCAGGTCTGCATCCAACCCACAGTACCATAGCCAGGAATAAAAACCACCACTGAAAACCTCAACACAAAAGGAGCAGCTGCCTGAAAAAATAAATCACTGCCAAAATACTCAGACAGCCTATTCAAACAGAAGCAAAGGAGGTAAATACTAGCAATTGCTAAACAAACCAAATGAAGCAATTGATGCTCAGCTCTTGTGGTGCAAGGTAATAACAGCCCATGCACATATTCACCCTACTGTTCCTCTTTCTGAGGGGTAGAGATTGACAGGGGGATTGCTCTGGTTTCAGAAGTGCTTGCAGTGAGACTTGCACAAAATAAAAAGATGGACAAGACATCTCTAGTTTCAGAAATTCAGGAGAGACCAAGAGGGACACGACTTACAAGCAGAAACAAAAAAAGCTAAGGGGGGAAGTCTCAATCTCTTTGTCTGTGGAGATGACAAATCTGGACGGCATATGACTAAGAAAGCCATGAAACCAGTGGACAAGATCATTTAGAATTGTTATTCACCAAACTGTGCAAACTTTGAATTACAGACAGGTTTTTAAACCAATAGGAGCTTGATTTAAAACATCTGAGAGGAAGTAACTCTCTCCAGAGCGTAGTGAGCCTCTGCAATTTCAGTGTGTTTGTGGATGCAGATGATATCAGCAGGTTCAGAAAAGTATCAGACAACTCATACACAATAGGTCCATAAAGAGATACTACCAGCAGAAGTCATATAGTTCTAATATTTAGAAAGTCATACTCTTTCTAATATATAGTTTCTAACATGCCAGCTGGGTTTGTGAGGAGTACAAGGAGAAGAGACAGCCAGAAATGGTGGGGCTTGTCTGCAATGCTGAAACAGCATCTCCTGTCATCTCTCAATGGAGGGGGAGAACAGGGAGCTGGACAGAACCGTGGTCTGACCCAGACAGGCATTTATTCAGTTCTTATGTCAGTGTGCCGTGAATATGCACACTGTGCTAGGCAATTCATATTCTGTTGACTTCAACAATTTCATTACAAATTATCAAAAAAATAAAAAAATAGTCTGGTCTAACAATGATCACACTAAGTCTGAATTTGAATTCTCTTCTAATGCATGAATTAGAGCTTGAAGAGAAATTTGGCTCACCAAAAGGTGAAGAAAAAAAACAAAACAGGAAATTATTCTGCAATATTAACATATTTAATTTTTTATGCAAGGTTTTGTTAGTAGAGCCCATACAAATGCTACAGTAAAAGGATATAGTTGTTTATGACATTATATGTAGTCTAGAGGTGGAAAATGACCAGGTAGGAATATGATTATCTAGTATTCAATTTGTGTGTGACATTCAGAAAGCGGCAGGAAGTAAATAAGGATAATTCCATCATTATCATGTAGTGCTCACACTTTAATGCTTTTATAATGTACAGTAGTCTTTCTGGGCCTTTCCACAGTAATTGCTGGGTCGACTCAGAGTGGCATCAATATTCTGCAACTGCATTATACTGCATAATGCTAATGGTATTACAGAATGATAGCAGGCAAATAATTACAACCTGAAGCAAAGGAAAAACAAGGAAGTGACCCAAGGAAGGACTGGGTAGACTGTATGGTATGACATACATATGAGGTGGGAAGGGAGATGGAAGCACTGTCTAGTTAATATTGTCATCTGTATGGTTTCAGCTCATGGATTTAAAAAGCTATTCCACCCAATCTGTTGCCACCAGAAGACTTGATTCAGTGTGTGTGTAAACATATGCCTCTCCTGAGCACGTGAGGAAGACCACTGAAGGTCACGTTACTGTCCACTTCAATAAGCAGTCACTTTCATGGACTTCTAGACAATGGCCTGTGACACTGACATTTCTGGAAGTTGAAAAAGAGTACGTGCCCTCAAATTTCAGATACAAAGCCTATGTTGTCTTCATTTCACAAGGACTACATAGTGTTTACGATACAAACAACCTGTATTACACACTTCATAGTGACTTTTCTGGAGGATGTTGACTGCAACCTGGACATATACAGAGAAAAATAAAATTGTTTCATAACTGGGCAGGTTAGCTGAAACTTGAAAAATCTTCATACCTGAAATCAAATGTTCCCTTCACCTAGCAGTGCAAAGGAAGAAGCAGAAAATGTCTATACTCTTTTATAATCTCTTTTCCTTACAATTAATTACAATTATTACAGCCAAAACATATCTTAGGACCTTTCTCCTTTACATTCTTTTCTTCAGGCAGAACTATACCAGCACTTTCAGCCTCTCTTGCTTGTCAGACTCTCCAGTCCCTCAGTCATGTTAATGGCCCTTCACTGGGCTCCCACTAGTAAATCCATCTTTCTCTTGTTCTGTAGAGCCCAGATCTGGATACAGCACTGCAGATTCGTCTTTGACAGTGCTGAGTAGAGGTGAGGAATCAGCTCCCTTGGCTGGCTGGCAATGCAGTGTGGGAGGGGGGTTGACCTTTCCTGTAACAGAGCATTGCATTTTTGTCCAGCAGAGCCACTGACTCCTTTCCTGCAAAGCTGTTCTCCAGGGGCTCAGTAACCAGTGTGTACTGCTGCACAGGCTTATTGTTCCCCTTGCAGGGGCAGGGCCGCCTAGGAGAAGGAGTTACAGATAACCTCGCCCCTGATGAGGCACAGCTGTATCCAATGAGGATGAGTGTGACAAAAGGGTGGGTTGGCTAGTCAGGGGAGGATCCTGAGGAAGGGGGACTGTGTGAGTGATTTAGAAGGACTGGTGGATGGGCTAAAGGGGAGGGAGAATTGCTTCTGTGAGGGATTTGCTGAGAGGTCAATCTGGATCTGCAGTCAAAGTCTGTAAGGGAAGCCAACGGTGGAAGTTTGCTGTAGTTGAGTCAGGATGGCTGAGTTGTGAAGGAGAATAAATTTGGACCCTTTTCATGCTGACAAACAAGAGTGTGTGTCTCAGCTCATTTTCATCTCAAATGTGAGGTCTGCTCAACAGGACTTGGCATTTCTTTTTGCTGAACTTGATGAGATTCCTGTTGGCCTGTTTCTCCAGAATGTTAAGGTCTCTCTGAAGGCTAGTACAACCCTCTGGTGTATTAGCCACTGCTCTCAATTTTGCATCCTTCTCAAGCTTCCTAAGAGTGTTCTGTTATTCCAGGTCAAAGAATTTGTTAATATGTAGTGGATGTAGTATTAACCCTTGAGATCCTCCATGAATGACTGAGCTCCAGGTAAATTTTGTCACAGCTGGTCACAACCCTTTGAGCCCAGCAGCTCAGTCAACTTTGATCCCACCTTTCTGTCCATGTAGCTTCTCTTCATCAGCTCTTCAATGAGGATGTAATGAGAAACTCCATCAAAAGCCTCACTAAAATCAAGGTAAACAACATCCAACCCAATTTCCTCATGCCAGAAAGTATGAAATTTATCAACTATCGTTCTTCTTTTGTAAGTCTATGTTGACTTCTCCCAATTACCTTTTTGTACTTTTTGTTTGGAAATGGCTTTCAGAATTATTTGCTCTGTCATCTTCCCAGAGGTTGAAGTGAGGCTGGCCAGCCAGGGGTTCCCCAAACTGTCCCCTCTTGCCCCTCTTGAAGAGCATAGTGGAGTTTACTTTCTTCCAGTCCTCCAAAGATTTGTGACATCACTGCCTTTCAAAAATGATTAGTGGTTTATATATAATGATACACAGTGTTTTTATCTCTGTCTCAAGGCAGTGTGGTAGGATCCATGTTTTCTGTTTTCCCATGCAATTTAATCTACTTTATTTCTTTCAGCAGTACAATAGGAAGTAAAAGTTTAAAGAGCTGAAATTCTTTCAGATTTCAGACTCAAAGAAAAGTGGCGTGTCCAAAAACCTGCCTGTAGTTTGTTTTTTCCCAGTAATATCTATTGATCTTATATCAGCTGTTTCCTTTCCATACAAATATTCTTGCTTCGGTTACATTCTGCCATTGCAGAATTCCATCACTGCAAAAGGAGTTATTTGTAGGAAATAGTAAAGAATTTTTCTGAATGTATGGAAAGTAATTAATTTATGACCTTATCAGAAATACTGGTATAAGGCTGCTTTCCTTTCCTAAAATTGTGCTAAACTTTTGAGTTCCTGAAACTGTTAGGCACAGCCCTGTGCACAGCTGGAACTTTATATAGCTACACCACTAACAAAAGTGATGCTGTGCATCAGAAAAGCCATGCAGAAGTACTTGTTAGGAACAAAGAGTCTTCTTTTGCACTGAATATACTTGCTTCATGTATTCTATGAATATACTTTAAAACACTATGTTGCTAGGCAATTTTTAACACCTCTTTTTACCACTTCATAGTGATGCTCTTGTGTTTTCTTATTAAATTTCTTCCTCCCTCCAGGATTCTCATGAACTATATGCTCCTAAAATTATTTCTAAAATGACTAACTTGATGTAAGAGAGGGAACTTGCCACTTCTGTAAAATGATAGACTTTTCTGTTCCTTAAAACAAATCATGATCCATGTCTGCCTTTCTGCTAACAGTGGTCTCCAGTGGAAGTATAGTTGCTGGCTGTTCTCTGCTTTTAAAAGTTATGGTTAACTGCAGCCAGTCTCACTCTGGAAGAAAAACAGATCATCTAAGTCACGCTGCTGTTAGCAATTAAGAGCCAACAAACAACAACAAAAAATGTGATTTAATGGCAGAACGGTACTTGCATATGAACTGAGAGTTTGGTTCTTAATAGAAAATACTAATCCACAGACACACTCCTTAAAAAACAGCTGAGATGAACAGTTACAGTAATGGTTTTAGTTAAACTGTGCTTCTTACATTTCTGTAGGGGGATTTTCAAAAAATCCCTGGATGTCATAGCATGACCAATTTCTCCCTTGCTCTTTGTGGTGGGTTGACCCTGGCTGGATGCCAGGCACCCACCAAAGCTGCTCTTTCACTCTCCACCACAACTGGGCAGGGCACAGAAAATACACCAAAAATCTCATGAGTTGAGGAAAGGACCAGAAGAGATCACTCACCAAGTACCATGATGGGCAAAACAAGGAATTTAGGGAAATTAATTGAATTTTTTAACAATCAAAATCAGAGCAAGACAATGAGAAGTAAACCAAATTTTGAAAACATCTTCCCCACAGGAGCAGATATCGAGCCTGCAGCCCATAGTAAAACTTCATGCTGGAACAGCTGGATGACCAAAAGAAGGCATGAGGGAAGCCCAGGTGATGGAAGGGACCTGTGGACTCATGGAGAGAGTAGCCTACCCTGGTGTGGGTTTTCTGGTAGGACTTGTGACCCCACTGTTGCAGTCTCTTTCTGAGGAACTGCATCTTGTGAAGGGCTCCACACTGGAGCAGCTCATGCAGAACTGAAGCCCATGGGAAGGATTCACTTTGGAAGAGTTCCTGGGGGAGGGACCCCATGCTGCAACAGGGGAAGGAATACTTTCCCTAAGGAGGAAGCAACAACAGAAACATGTGATGAACTGACCACAACCCCCATTTTGCATCTCCCTGCAATGCTGCAGGAGATGATGTACAGAGCAGGAAGGAGTGAGGGGAAGGTGTTTTTAAGGTTTGTTTTACTTCTCATTGTCCTGATATAATTTTGATAGATGTATGAGAAAGCCTTGAAAGGGTTAGTCCACATACACCCTGTTTATGCATTTGTTTCTGGAGACAAGCAATAAAGAGTGAGTTTTGATCTATGCTGGATGTGAACTCTAAACTGAACAGCTTGTGCCAGAGAGGAAAGGTGGGAGATTTTGTCTTCTCTTCCCTGCAGCAGGCCTGTGCTCTTGTCACTCAAAGATGAATAAAATGCAATGTTGGTTACAGCACGACAGTCCTGGCTGATAGCAGAACCTGTTGCACTGTTCCAAATAGTGACATGGCTCGGTATTGAGGAAAAGAAGAGGGAAAACGTTTATACATTTCTTATACTTTCTGTATTTAGAACACTGAGCATTTTGTGCACTTTAGAGAGGCAGTTGAATTCTGATGAGTTCTCTAAGATGTTTTTTTGTGGGTAGCCCTTTATACTTAAATGAAATCTGTAAATTCAGCTGATTTCCATCATGGCCAGAAACCAACCCAGACAGATACCCTGATGTTACCCCAAAAGACCTCTAATAAGGTCTCATCTGGTATAGACTACACAGAAATATTTGTCCAAAAGAAGAACAGGGAGCCACATTTGTGATGAACCTGGAAAAAAATTCAATTATAAGTGGAAATATGAAATGGTAATCATTTTGTGATAAGAATTAAAGTAAATTATGAGTTCCTACTATTCACCTAAGGTCTTTTTTTAGTAAAAATTTCAAATATATTGTGAAATAGAGTGCTATCATTCTGATAGGAGTGTATTCACACAGTGACTACATTTAAATGGAAAATGGGAATTTAAAAATGAAATGTTCATAGAATATTGGAAGGAACATTTAAAGATATTCTAGTCCAAACCAACTGCCATGAGCAGGGACATCTTTCATTATTTAAGTTGCTCAAGGTCACACACAACCTGGCCTTGAGCACTCCCAGGGCTGGGGCACCCACAACTTTTCTGGACAACCTGTTCTAGAGTATCTCACCAGCCCCATCATAATTTATTTCTTAAGTTATGTCCAGTCTATATCTACACTCTTTCTGTTCAAAACCATTACCCCTTGTTCTATCAAGAAAATGTCCATATTTTTATCTATTGCCTCACCTGAATAATTGGAATTGGGTCCCAGACGGAGCTGAGCTAGATCACAGCTCAGCAGACTAGAGTTTTCTACAACAGAGCTCTCTGTCTGTCTGATGGTACCTGAGAGAAAGAGAAGGGAAAAAGTGCCTAGTAATAGTGAGGATAAAACTGAAAAACAATGCAGTTAGGGAGTTCTCTCTTTTCTGTCACACCCTCCACAACATCTGAAGCTGAGTAACACTGCTTTTTTTGTGCTAGAACATTTGGAGAAGGAAGTAGGGGGACACACTTATACCTCTGCAGTCTGGCAAAAGATTTGAAGACATGATGATTTCCAGTCCTGGGGACACCAACCAACCCATGTGGGTCAGACCTCCCAAGAAACAGAATGGGAGAAGATCAAACATTTAATTTAGTCTCCAAGTCATCTTGTGTGTGGTGGTTTTCTTTCTCTTTTTTCATAAAGCACACATTGGAAAAGTGCCTTTAGGAGCTTCCTGGAAGTAAACATAAAACCATTGTTATTTCAGCTAGTACACTGTTCTGATTTGTTTTAAAGACTTTTTTTTTTTTACTATGTTTAATTTAGCATTATGTCTGTCTTCAATTTGTGATAAAGAAGGGTGGAACTAAACACAGTTGTCGATAGCATGAAAAAACAGTGAGATATACAGCAGGACTATTAAAGCAACACTTCTGCAAGTGCCAGATAGCAAAGTTTCTTCTGATAAAGCAGGGGATTTCTCCACCAGAGATGGGTGTCTTAGTAGGGGCCTTTTGGCAAACATTTATGCTGGGTGGGTTTCACCTCACACAGCTTCTGACTGGTGAAATGTCTGTCTTAGTCTCCTGCAGTTAACAGATTCTTTCATGTTCTACTGAAAATGAAGTATGCCACAAAAGTGTTTGAGGGGTTTTTATTTTGCTGGTCAATCAAAAGAATCTAGATGGCTGGCAAAGGTGTAAAGGCAAATGACAGAGTCAGCAAAGTTGGTCACTAGGAGGCCATTGCTTCAAAGCTTTCAGTCAGTGGTTTGGGATATTGAAGCAAATGCAAGTTTTTAACTCTAACTCTTTCAAAGCAGGTTTAACAGATGTACTTACTAAACCAGGAAAGAGATGGCAAAAATTGCGTACATTCATAGTAAAAGTAGGTATCTTAATCTTACTTTATGGATAAAATATCATAAATTCCCCTTTTGACACTTTGTCTTGGTATATCTATATATCCCACTATTCCTATGCTCATTTTTAGGCATTCAACCTTTCACATCCAACACAAAAATCATTTTAACACCAAATTCAGCACTATAAATTCCATTAATGGTATAAAGCACCTGAAAGCTCCCAATTCCCTTTGTAGATCTAACCTTTGAAATCTTTGTAGACTGGTTCAAGAAGGAGGAATTCAGCCTGAAGCAGATGCAGAGAAGACCTGTTTTGGCAATCAGAGGAGTAGAGAGTATATTTCCTGTGAAAATTTAATGCTCAGATAGTTTAACAAAACAAAGGTGATAGAGAGGTGATGCAATTGATTTTTATAAATACATCAGAGTGAAAGTGGAGTTATTTAATCTGAAGGAAGTGCTGTGGCAAGCCCCAAAAGACACAGACTGCCCAAGGAATACATTAAAATTGGATATTGGAAGAAAGGGGTTTTTTGCTGACACAGTGAAGTCCTGAAAGAGCCATCCAGCAAGGCTAATGAGGAAGAATGGAAAGCATATAATTTTAAATGAGCTCCAACCACCCAAAAGATGGAGTCTACTGGTGCACCTGAATTACTTGTGACAACAAGAGGGCTGGAATTAGTTGCTGGTTGCGGGAATATACTCACAGTTTTTTATACTCATATTCTCAACTGCAGGTATGTGGAGTTTTAGCTCATGTTTTGCTGGAGTTAACCTGCAGCTTTAGCAACTTATTCTAGGTATGGAAGGAGGTTAGAGGTGCAATTTTATTGGCACTGATAACACCAGATGTCCATGGCAGTCTTTTGCTATTTTCTCTGAATCCCTAGCTACTCTGTGCCTATGCCACGGCGTGTTCCAGCTCAGGCAACCTGGTTTAAGGCAGAGCAGCAGTTCCAGCTGCATCATTAAAAGATAGAGATCTGAAAGGGATGAAAACTATCCCAGGCATGCCCTACCACACACCTATATTTGATGCAGCAAAAACACTTGTGCTCTATGAGCAAGAAGCAACTCTGACCCAGGAGCCAGTTTTACAAAACAGAGCTGCTGAAGAGCAAATCAGGTGCTGAGAAATGCCCTCTTTGGTTCTGGTTCAGACAGACTGGGATGTGTTGTCTGGTCCAGATGTGTCCTGAAGGAGTAAGAGCAGAGCATTTCCCTCCCTTCTTTTCATCCCAGCTCCTTACAGTGAGGAAGAAAGGAGATGTCCCTACTATAGCTCCAGGACTTTTGAACTACCCTGATAATGAAAAATAACCAAGTGTTCCCTGCTTTTCCTTACTTTCTGTGTGGGCCAATTCTGTTTTCTACTTATTCTGTGAATTTTAATATCTAATTGGATCTAATAGTTTTTCCAGTATCAGAGATGCTCTACTGTAGCTCAATCAACAGGAAAAAGAGTATCAAGTACCAATGAGCGCTCTTTTCTGTAGTTCCAAGATGTAAATGAAAAAATAATAACTGCAAGGTATGTATGAGAGCATCTTGTTGTTTTTGCTGGGAGTTTTTTGCCTTATTGTTTCCTGGCTGCTATGGAAAATGGGATTTGCATGCTAAGAACAGCCTTCAAAGCACTCTTCTTCCACTGGAAAAAGGACAGGACTCCTAGAGGAAGGCCTCTTCTAATCTCTGTGAATTATCCCAGGAGGCCACAGTTGTGCTTTATAATCCAGTTGCTACTCACAGTTGTGTTATCTCAATAATGCAAAGCTCTTCCTACAATTCTGGCCCTACAGAAGCCGACCAGTTTTAACACTGACCTCAAGAGGGTCAAGATTTAAAATCTTCATTAGATCTGAATTCCACTACTGCACCCTGGCCTCCATTCCAGTACATAAATCATAGCAGTTTTCAAAATTATCACCCTGCACCACTAAATCTGGCACTTTTCATGGGGTAGCCAAGCTCAGTATAGTGGTGCAATTATGCAGGGCAAACCAGGGCAAACTAGCTAAGCCAAATGCAAAAGTCTCTCTCCCTAAAGAACCAAAATCAGTTTCAGTAGAACAAAGGCTTGTGATCAGGCCACTCTCACTGAAGAGGGCTGGTGGCACATTGTTAATTTTACTGATGATAAATGTTCTTCTTATGTACAAGATCATAAGCAGCATACCTTTAACAGCCTGACATACTCAGAAGAAAACAAATTTTCTTTCTGCACAGCAGATGGAAATTATAGATGTAAGAGCTGGGAAAAAAGCAATAATATCTATAAATCTTGAAATTCATCTATCTATTTCAGGCTGTTCAATTAGAAAAGTTATCGGTGACATCAGAACTCATGATACATACCCACTGAAGTGTCTCCTCTGGGAAGATCAGCATGTCAAACTCATTGTAAGAGTAAGAGATGTGCATCATTTAAACTACATTACACTCCCAGGTGATGAGCTGGGTTATCTGGAATCTGGGCAATTATACTGCACATGGAGCTGATCACAGACCCCAGGGAGTGCTAGGATTTACACAGCCTTCTCTGAATGCACTAAAAACGAGATCACTGTGATGATTTTCATAAGGTTGATTATTCTCATGATCCATACTCAACAGATGAGGATTTTTTTTCATGGATATATATGGATTAGTATACCTCAAGCAGTCAGTAGGAAATGCCAGGGGTAGTATATATTGAAGGCTCTTTCTTCTCCATTTCCTGTGACACTTATCTCAGGGAAGAAGAACAAATGCCTCTGTGACATCAGGTTAGATTCATCCCATCATAGCCTATACCTGAGTTTGTCCAGCCAATGGTTTTTACAGCAAGCAGAAAAAACCTGGAAATTTCAGGCAGAAGTAATTTGATTTCCTTTTGACCTCTACTTTTAAGAAAGGTTGTGCTTTAGTGTCTGTTTTTCTCATCACTTAAAACAAGTAGCTCAATAGAGAAACTCAGGTGTGTATATCTGTGTTTTGCCAGATGAATTACCCACTGTGATTTAGTTTAAAACTTCCTCTTGACCTCAGGTTTGGGTTGTTTTATTTGTTTGTTTTTTCACGAATCAGAGTGGGACTACATTGTGGTAATTTTGTGCACAAACAGGAACCGATGTGGCAGATGATGCCTGGGCTTTGCCTTCTCACTGACTTTCAACAGTGTGAGCATGATCCTGATGCAGCAAGAGTTACAGAAAACCTGTCTCATTCCTACCTTATCCAGGTTTCCCCTACATTAGAGCCTAGTGATTATTAAGCATGCCTGAGAAATGAGACATATGACTTCTAGACGTGTTTCAGTCAGAGAAGAGAACCCTAAACTTGGGGTTGTTTTGTCCTGGAAGAAAAATTTTACTAATACATTGGGAACTCTCCTTCTTTCCTGTTTAAGTTGGGCATATATCCAGGAGCATGAGAACATGCAGTTTCATAAGAAGAAAAAATAAAGTGGAGAGCTTGGGTCCACTCTTAGTCTTCAAGTAATCCTTTTCAGTACTCACTTATTGGAAAATGCTGATTATGATAAGACAGTGATTTGCAACAAGTTCATGACTATCTCCAAAATGAGGTGAGGTTTTGTTTTTCTAATTAATTCTGTCTGCTTTTTTAGAAATTAATCCATATCTATTAACACAGTAAAATTAGGTAAGAAACTCTGTTTCCTGAACGATAACACCACAATGAAAGTACTTGCTGCAGGGAATAATTCTTCTAGCATTCCAGCTTACCAAGTGTTTGCCACTATAGAAGCATGGCATAATCAGTGCTTTCAAGAGCTATAGTTCCTATTATAATGCTAAACATATGATGGTTCCCTTGCCTTTTAACTAGTGTTTCAGGTAACAAAACAAACCGCTGTACTACCTTGGCCAATGTGTTTTCTTTTGTTCCTGTGTAGTTATTGCTGTTTTTTTTTCTACATGAGCTTCAATCATCCATTTTAATGATCCTCTTTAACCACTAAAAAATGGATTAATGACCAATTTCAATTAAAAAAACCCCTAAAAATAAACTTTAACAGTGCTAGGAGGACAACAAGCTCAGTCTAGGATCTAACCAAGTATTCAGTCTCCAGCAGTGAGGAATAGCAGATGTTGTTGCATGCAAACAGAACAAGCGTGTTGTGATATTGATCAAATACTTTGGAGCCTGTAGCTGACAGGTTTTTGAGCCAAAGTTGTTACGTTTGCTTATGACTGGGAAGATAAAGGATGAGTTAAGAAGAACCAAGCCTCTAGTCGTCAACTGGAACGGTGAGTTTGCTTCTGAAATTCTATGTTTTAAAGAAAAAATGGAAGGAAAAAGATTTAACTTGTCTTGCACTTCTAAAGGACTTTGTAAAAACATATTGCTTCTCTTCCCACTCCCTGGTCCTTCTCTGGAATCTGGATTCCTAAACATATGAATTCCCAAAATTTTGGGTCCAGCAGCCAACACTGCACACCTTTCACTTAAAGTGCACTGATGCAACTCTTCATGGGGGACAGAGTCCCCCAGTGTTTGAGAAGTGACAGCTGGCAATATTAAGTTGGTGTCTTCTGTACCAATCTGAAATACGTCTGCTGGACCAATACAGAAAGATCCTGAAGAGTGGTGTGGTGTCCCTCTGGTACCTGGGTGCAGGATGTGGCACTTGGACTTGTGGAATCTCATACCCCTGGTCTCATTCCCTGTAGTGTAGTCATGGCTCCAGAGAATGGGGTTGCAAAACACTTGCTATGATTTTATTTAGGGGCTTTAAACAAAATTTTCTGCAAAACTCAGGCTGATGTGAGCAGCCACCTTAGAGAGCTTTGGACTGATCGTTAATGAAATTCCAGGCAATTTGGAAACACAGAAAAATAACAAGGAATATTGAAATGCACTAACAATTTGAGCCTCTCACATCCACTCACTTCTACCTACCCATGGCACCTTTCACAATTCCCTCTATTCTGTAGCCAAGTTCTGCATTGACAGGTCTGAATTTACATTCTCTGTGCATGATGTGGATGTTGCCAGAGGTCCTTACTGCTGAGACAGGTATATGCTCAATTTATTGTCACAAATATTGACTGATCCTGTTAAATTTGTGTATCTCATATGTGTGAATGTATCATTTAAACTAGATATTTCCTAGGAATTTATAATATTTATAATGTCACTGGGATTATCTTGAATCTAATTTGCATATTTTCTGTTTATAAGTTTTATTTTTTGTAGAGACAAACACTGAAAGAACATAAACCTTTTGTAAGCAGTAATTAGGGACTGGAAATTGTTTCCAGAAGAGTCTGGTTATTGGACTCCACCTGGGCAATCTATTTGTAATTTGTTTCAATTTACAAATTTTTACAATGAAGAAAAGGATCTTCCTCTCTTGGTGATTGTTTTGAAAATTACCTTTCAAAAAATTCAGTTTTAAACACAACCTTCTCCAGAAGCTTTCTGAAGTGGAGAGCAGTGCTCTCTCCTCTGCTGGGAACAGCCTATTTCAAAACTGAACAGAGAAACACAGAGCTCTTTGAAAGCAAATTCTTTGGAGCCCACTTCAGTTCCACTAGTAAAGCCCAGCCGCAGGCATTTCGGTTGCTGAAGGGAGGGAATCCAGAGTTAAATCCACCTGTTTACTATCCAGATAACGCAGCAGTGATAGCTGCTGGCAGGAACCTGTTTGAAGAAACAGGTGCAGAAAGAGCAGAAAATAGGAAAGTAAATAGAGGTATAAGAAAAATGTTGTGATTGCCAGTAGAGTGTAAGGATTTCAGAAGTGAAATACTAGTTATATGCAAGACATATTGATTATGTGGAGAACAGCTGAGGCTGGAGCTGCAATGCGTGCCGTTGGCAACCTCTGATATCCACCATCACTACTTTCTGGCATTTATCCATCTGTATATGTCAGCCCTTTCCCATATGGACTCTGCTACTGGCTCCATGGTGGATGGGGCAGGGAAGGGAAAAGTGCAGTTCTGACCTTTGCAGCTGGTCCCTGGGGCAGCAGCAGTGGGAATTTGTGTTCATTTACCTCCAGCTGATGCCCCTGCACAGAATTCTTCTCCCATTACTCCTTGCTGGACCCTTGGTTACATCTACATTATAATTTATCAGCTGGTGCTATTTAGACCACACTGCTGGTCTGAATCCCCCTGCACTTTCCCAAGATCTGTCTCTCTGCAGCAACTCTATACTTTGAAGTTACATGAACTATAGCTGTGTTAGGCCTGTTAGCCACACCTCCCATTGGAACAAATGTTTTAAGGCCTTACTATGAAACAATTCATGGTCCTCTGCCAGCCAGGTGGCACCAGCCAGGTGGCAAAGGTAGATGGGAGGCATGGAGAGACCACTGGGTCACATCCTACCTGTTCCCAGGGTACCCCGGCCATGGGTGGGCATACTGCTGTGTCTGACACACAAGATGCACTGACAGGTTGCTTCCCCAGGCAGACCCTCTGCTTCATAACAGGCCCAGTACAAGTGTTTTTTTCAGTATAGAATGTGTGTGGATTTGACACAAAGCATGTTGTAAAAATGTGGTTCAGAGCCTAGGAAGTGGTTTTGACACGCAGAAGGAATTAAAGGCACATAAGTGCTGAGATGAGAGCTGCCTGTCTCAGGAGATGGAGGTTTTTAGAGGTGGAAAGGTATAAGGACTCTTTGCAAAGAGTGTAGAAATCCCCCAAAACGGCTGTGAGCAGTTTTCATGCTTTTCAAAAAAGAGCCTGTAATTGCTGAAATAAAGGAGTGGCAATAATTTGCAGTTCAGCAGGGAACTCTTAGGTGCTGTGGTGTTTTGCTGGAGTAGTTAATGAGAAGATAGACTAGGAAGTTACCACTGTGACAAATCTCTGTTAATTAGGACAAGGAAACCTACAAACAGAAGAGATGTTTACAAGAGAAACAGGAGGCACAAAGATCTGTTTGGCTGTTTATAGGGTGCCATCTCAGATTTAAAGGAACACCTAAAGCTGGTTAAATCAAAGTGTTACATTTCAGCACAGATTTTAGAGTGAAACACTTTCCCAAATGCTGGGTCTGTGGCTGGTGGCACATTTCATCTCTGTCCAACAGCTCTTTGCCGACCCAGGTGATCATTTTAGTGTGATGAGCTGCAGTATCTCACCAGGAAGGAAGCTGAGGGTGTCCACCTACACCGTGTGAATGATGTTTGAAACCAGGGACACTTTCAACATGTCTGCGTCCAGCTGAAAACTTCATTTTGCTTGCAAGGCTGGCTTTTGCTCCCCTGCTGTCTTCTGACCTCCATCTTGATTAAAATTCTGCACTGAAGGTGGACAGTAACAGAGGAGCCTTAAATGTTGAGAAAATAAGCCAAACAAAAAGGCTGCAACCATCCTCTGAAGGACAGATTTTCACTTCTGAGATCTAAATAAAATATAACTCAATCTCAGAATAGTGTACTGGAGGTTTTGGTCATGTAGGAGAAGATGGTAGATTTATTAGGAATTACCACTGTACTGAAACATGCCTCTGTTTTCTGATGAGGGACAGCACACAGCTCCCTGAGCTCCTAGAGGTGATTGCAGTAAGTCCACACATTACATTATTAGCCCGGCATTGTGTCTGAGACAGTCTGTGATGCTGAGGAAGACAGATAAGCCCAGACAAATACCACACCCTGAACCTATCTGCTTTACAATTGGAAATTAAGGGTGTTTTATCCCACTCCCAGTGCTTTTGATTCTGGGACTGTTACAGAGAAAGTAAGTTCAGGTCTCCCTGTATGTGACAAAGCAATCACAACTTGGGACAATTTGGAAAGAAGGACTCAGCCTTCTTGCAAATTTTGATCTTGCTGAAGGAATTGCCAAGTGCTGAATGTTGCAGCTGCAGAGCAGATCATAATCCCACTCCAGAAGGTGGGACACTATAATATTCAGAAATCATTCTGAGCAGCACACGAAAAAAAAAGACTGGAACGTGGCACACACTGCCATAGTTTAGTTGATGAGAAGGTGTTTGGTCATAGGTTGGCCTTGGTGATCTCAAAGGTCTTTTCCAACCTAGCTCATTCTGTGATCCTATGATTAGTCTTACAGCTGGCAAAGGGTTAACTTCAGCACTGGTAAATCCAAGAAGGTTTTAGTGAACTTCAGTGGAGATGGGAACCATGTGATACATGAAGATTAGGAACAGTCTCCAGATCTTCACAAAAGTCAGTGTGCTGGTTTTCAGGTGACCCAGAAGGAGACTACACTGCTCTTGCAGCATAGCAAACTGGCTTGGCATGGAATTTGGCACACCCCATCCCATGTTTTTGGCTCCCTGCTTCATTGAGTGTGGGCTCAAAGCCACCTTAAATGTGTATACTGACACAGCTCACCTCTCAGAGGGTTTTTAGCTCAGGTTGTGGCATTGTCCAACTGGAGACCATTTCATATGAGCCCTGTTTAAAGTTTAATCCTGAACCAATTTACCACATCCAACTCCCTGTAACCTCCACCAAGCCCTTCTGCCCATCTGCAATGACAATGTCAGGCAGACAAAAAAGACTCGTGTTGTCTCCCGGACTGGCAGTGGCACAGCCATCTGGAGAGCAGCGGAGGCTCATAGGCAGAATTCAAATGGGATTGCATTCAGGCTACTGGAAAAGACACTGTGGATACACAGTGCTGGATTTCAGCTTCAAACCTCTCCAAGGAAGCATCTGTTACAGGATGGACAAATGCAGTCCAAAAAAGTGAGGTGTGGATATCTTCCAGACTACTGGACCATGGTGGATTCAGCTCTGCCTGTGATCACATTCATCCCTGACAAGTTGCCAGCTGTATTTGGCTGCAGTTGACCAGCCCAGAGTGGCACATGGACCTAGCTGTGGGTGAGTCTGAAGTTGCATTCTGGCTTATGCTGCTGTTTAGGAATGGTTCTCCCCAGTTTAGTGAACCTGAGCTGCCTCTCTCTCCCTTTACCTCCTAGGACGGAAAGCAGAAAAGGCAAAGATCATGGGTTGAGATAAGAACAATTTACTGGAAACAGCAATGAGATAAGAAAATGATCAGTCCTAGCAACAATATTAATAACAAAAGCGTACAAAAGAGAGGTGATTTATATGCAAAATGCTCACCAAGCTTGAAGCAATAGTGGATGGTTTCCCTTTATTTGGCCAGAAGCAATGCCATTCTTTCCAGAAGCAAGACCTTCCTTTCTCTCAGCCCTGGCAATGATGCGAAGTGGTGCTGAATTATAGTGGTGTCTTGACCATACCCCCTCCTGCTGAAACAAGGACAGCTTGAACCTGCAGGTAGCTCAGGGTGCAAGTCTTACTGACTGTATAGAACAAGGTAGCCCAGGTGTAAAGAGGCTGATAGATGCTTTCACATATTTCTGGGTCATCAGCCATTGCTGGATTTCTTGGTCTGCTTTAATACATGAGAAAGTTCAATGTTCTGCTAGGAAAGTAATTGGATTTTTATTAAATTTACAGATGTAACAAAATCTAGATGATACATATACCACTTTAGAAGAATTTCAGAGAAGCATAGGATGTTAGAGGTCAGAAAGGACTTAAAAGGTCATCCATTCAAATGCCCTCCCTACTGCGTTTGGCAGGGGCACCTCCTACTCAGCAAGGTCTCTCATGGCCTTATCCAGACTGGCCTTGGACACTGCCAGGGCTGGGGCATCCACAGTCTTCCCAAACAACCTCTTTCACTGTCTCAGCACATTTACAGTAAAGAATTTTGTCCTAATATCTAACCTGTATTTCCCCTTTTTCACTTTGTACCCATTACTCCTTGTCCTCTCACTAGTGTTTTATGAAGAGTCCCTCTCCAGCTTCCCTGTAGGCCCCCTTCAGATACTGGAAGATTGCTATGAGGTCTCCATACAACTTCCTCTTCTCCAGGTAGAACAGCCCCAAATTCCTCAGTCAGTCTTCATAGAAGAGGTGCCCCAGGCCTCTTATCAACGTTGTGACCATCCTCTGGACTTGCTTCAATATTTCCATGCCGTTCTTATGTTGAGAATACTAGAACTGTACACAGTACATTTACAAAATGGATCCTTCTGGGCAGTTGTCATTGCCCATTTCAGATCACCTTGAGCTTTTGGGATCCTAAAAATTGTACACCACTCTTTAAAAAACAGAAGCAGAAGCCATTACAGCAATGCTTTTCAAGATCAATTTGAAAAGTGCTAGTAGTCTTCTGTTTGAAACAGTTTCTTTATCTAGGATTTAATTTTATTAATCAGTATCCAGCTTTAAAAATCTGAAGCAGAGGCAGAAGGATTCAGTCTCTTTCAGATTATCATCAGTAAAGTACTTTCCTTCAGAGTTGCCAGATAGGGAGGAATACTTATATGTCATTATTGCTGTTGTCTGATGATACTTCAATTTAGAAACCCAAGAGTATTTCAAACCTCATCAGTTCAACCACAACTCTGGTACATTGATTTTAATGAGCTCGAATACTTGAATGGCGCGAAACAGAATAACAGCTGTCATTCCTGATTTTTGCTTTAGTGTTTGATGATTTAAATGCATTGAAATAAAGACCCCTGATACAGAGTTTCAGTTACATTTTAAATGTCTTTTGAATAATTCTTCATTCAAGTATGTGCAGTCTCTTGTTCAACTGAGCAGCAGTAACAATTTTCATTGCATGTGCTATACCTATATAAAGTACTGGAGACCTTTAACAGGTTTGATGTTGCTGGGTACTAAATGTGCAAGGAGGTGGCCAAGGGTCAGCACCATTGAGGGGCTGTCTCCATGAAAATTATGGGCTGACAGCAAATTATGAAACTGGCCTCTTTGGAAGCCTTTCATGAAAGGTTGCCAAAATAATGGAACCTGCATAGAATAGAATAGAATAGAATAGAATAGAATAGAATAGAATAGAATAGAATAGAATAGAATAGAATATTTCAGTTGTAAGGGATGTGCAGTAATCATTCAGTCCAACTGCCTAACCCCTTCAGGGCTGAGCACAAGTTAAAGCATGTTGTTAAGGGCATTGTCCAAATGCCTCTTAATCACTGACAGGCTTGGGGCGCCAGCCACCTCTCTAGGAAGTCTGTTCCAGTGTCTCACTATGCTCTTGGTAAAATAGTGCCTCCAAATGTCATGTATAAACCTTCTCTGGCACAGCTTTTAACCACTCCCCTGTATCCCATTACTAGATACCAGGGGAAGAGCTCAGCCCCTCCCTTATCACAGCCCCTCCTCAGAAAGCTGCAGAGAGAACTGGGTTTGCCCCTCAACCTCCTTTTTTCCCAGACTAGACAAACCTGGAGTTCTTAGCTTCTCCCCAGAGGACATTCCTTCTAGCCCTTTCACTAGCTTTGTTTCTCTCTCTGGACACATTCAAGGACCTTCCCCTTCTTCCTAAATTGTGTGACCCAGAACTGTGTTCAGCGCTGAAGGGGAGACTGCACAGACACCAAATACAGGGATTTTACTGGCTGTGTATGCTGTGTTTAGACTCAGGGAATCATTTAAGGTAGGAAAAGACCTTTAGAATCAACTCTAACTGTAAACCCAGCTCTGACAAGTCAACCACTAAACCATGTCCCCATGCACCATGTCTACATGTTTGACACACCTCAGGATGCAGTTTACCCTCCTGGATGCCAGGGTACTCATCTGACTCATATTGCCAACCTGCAACCCCAGATTCTTGTCTGCAGAGATGCTCTACAACCACTCCTCTCTCACTTTCCACTTCTTCCTGGTCTTACTTCCTCCAAGGTGCAAAATCTAGTGTTGGTGACTGTAGGAAATGCACACATGGGTCAATAACTCTAGAAAGGTAGTGATAGTGTTAGACATGTGCTAGACTGGCTTCTAGACACCTTAGGCAGGATTTATCTTGCCTTACATTTTGGATGTCTACAATGTAAATCAATATATTGATATGCTGATATTGATTGCTGGGCATCCTACACTGTGTTGTTAATCAATTACATAAGCCTTTCTGTGACAGGTGATTCATCTCATCTATCTTATAAATGTAAGTAAGAATGAAAAGAAACATTTTCTGAAAGTGTTCATTCATCCTATTAATGATAAAAGCATAGATCAAAATTCGGTCTTATAAATACCACCTTTGTGTCAAGGAAAGTTTCAAGTTCCTCATGTGGCTAAGTAGATATCTTTGGATTGATCTTCAGAATTTAAGCACTTCCAGTTAATGTTTTTTTAATTTCTTGCACCAGTGGGTTACCTGGATCTCGTCCTCCCACTTTATTTGTGTGTACAGCCCCAGGAGAGGGACATAAGCAAAACCTTTGGAGGTGGTCTGGTTTCTAGTCTGTTCCACATGAGCGTATCTATGTGTTTAGGACAATGGCCAAGTCACAAGTGACTCCCCATGCAGAAATATATCTTGAGCTTCTTGCAAACCTTAGCCTCCCCGAGAGTTCATTTCCATTCACAGGCCTGTCATCTTTTCCCTGGACCACTTAGCTGCATGTGTCATTCACAACCTTTAGGGGTTGGGGATGTTAAACATTCATTGTCACTCCCATACATGCCTGGGGTATCTTCTACAAGTGATCATCCGGGTTTAGTCATCTTCTTTGCCTTCCATAACTACTATCAAGTATGAAACCTCTTATCTCTGTAAGAATATCTATGATTTCTTTCATCTTCTGTGTAAATCTAAAAGACCCATTGTGTGAAACAGTTTAAAACACCTCCCTGCTGGACTGAGACTGTAGTTCTCAATGTACAAGTTAAAATGTCGTGGGCTCTGGGCTTAAATGAGATGCTTTTTATGGTCAGTAATGTGTGGTGAAAGTGAGACACCTGAAGAGAGCAATTAAGATCTAACATGAGTAGAACTGTTCTTTCCAGGTATTTCACTCTTTTCATCTGCATTTTTCAGAGCTGACCAAAAAAAAAAAAAAAAAAAAAAAAAGTCCCACTTGAGCTAGGAAAGAATCTAGGTCGTATCCAATATTAATGGAAAGATGGTGATCAGTCTGATCAGTCTGTGTGTCCTGGGATAAATAAACTTCTATCTCTGGAAGCTGACAGCATCATACTATAAAAAGTGCATAGTACAAGTTCAGAGCTGCCCTAATCTCAGAGATGAATAATTGAACACTGGAATATTTTGGCTCTAAGTATATTTAAATACTAAAATCTAGGTTTAAGCAAAAAACATTCAAAGGAATGTTAACCCTCCTTTCTTCTCTGCTTTTCCCCCTTCAGCAATTTGAAGCCCTGATTTGGAAAGAGGGAGAGAGAGAGTGAGAGAGAGAGAGAGAGAGAGAGAGAGAGAGAGAGATAAAGAAAGAATGAGTCCTAGGAAATGAATTTTGTGGGGAAAAATACCAGATGCAAAGAGAAATTAGTTTCAATGTGTATACACCAGAGCCCTAGCATTCAGCTGGCTGAAAAATCTGCTAGTGAAATGCCAACCTTTTGATGGGATTTATTTTTTTCTTTGGTTCAGCAGATTCCTTTTTCATTACTATAAGAAATATTGTAGAGTGAGCAAAGTTCTGGATAAAGTATATCAACAGCTTCAGCTGTTGAAAGAGCATTCATGTGTATGATACAAAGGATGACGGGAAGTGTCTTTTACTACAACAATTGTTACCTTTGACCCTCTCTTGCTTGTCTTCCAGAAGATGAACTGATACATGGTAGAGTTTACAGCAAGAAATCTATTGGCTTTGAAGTGCTGGAATGTTGCCATTGAAGAAAGGAAGAAAACAAAGCAAAGCAAAGCAAAGCAAGCTTACTCTTGACATTAAAGCCAAACACAACTGAAATCACAAAACTCCAGCAGCTGTCTGTTGTTTCAGGATATGTTTCCTGCATTATGCCCATGACATTTTGCAGGAAATACGTTTCAACATCCTCAAAGATTAAACTTTAGTATCACATCCAGGAATTAAATTGCAAAGGCTTTGAGCTAAAGTGGGAGAATTGAATCTTAAAAGGAAAAAAAAAATGTCTGTGATTACAAGCAAATGAACAAGCTCTAAAAGGCAGAAACTGAATTAATTTTCTCCTTGCAAGTTCTATACTGCCTGTGCTATGCATGAGATTTAACTTTGGCTAGTATGTAATGTGAGATTAAGAGGAAAATACATATTAATGAAGAGGTTTTACCTTAATATCCATTTTCAAGTGCAACTCAGTAAAGCAGTACAAACAGTAGTAAGCCACAGTGCCATTAGAGACATAATCATCAGTGGCAGCTGCTAAGACATGGGGTACATGAGGGGTCTCAGATGTACTTTTGCATGAGGGCAGGAGGAGGAATCTGACTCTGAGAGAAAGTGGCACACAGTCATCTACAGAAGACAAATACAATAATAAGCTCTTTAGTTTGATAGAAAAGGAGTATCAATCGCCAATGGTTTTGCATGTCTCCAAAAATATCAGCTTAGTAATTTTATCACACATGAAAAGAAAATCAGCTTAGGTATTGATGGAAAACTTAGATATTTATGCTCTAATGGTGCACAGTAAAGGGAAATCTCTTTCTTCCTATTTTTCATGATGTTAATAAACTGGTGATTTAGAGCTCTATTTAGAGACACATAGCCTATCCACTAAAGGCATGAGCATAACCTGAGGGAGTTTGTCTTCCTTTCCTCTCTAATTGTGTTTTGTTTTGGTTTTTTGCCCTGGTCCTAAATTAGATTGTTAAGTCTTCAAAGCAGGGACCCTGAACTCAATTATCTTCTCATTTTTCTTAGTCAAAGTCTCTAAAGCTTCACTAAGAGTAAACTTGCAAAAGTAGATGAGGAATCATACTTGCCTCACTATATGTCTCCAAAGACACCTAAATTACACAGGTGTGTGATGCAGCAGCCACCTGAGAAAGTTCACTACATACTACATGGATTGTGCCACCTTCCCCATTGTCATTTCTTTCATTATTACATGATTACAGAATTTTCATCTTTTGCTATTCTTGCACCAGAAAGGAAAAGTTCTTCTGCAGCTCTGGTAAGGTTTCTCCTGCTTCCAAAGATAAAATTGCAGAGCAACATAGTGCTTTATTATGGCCAGCTAAAATTTTGGGGAAGGTATTTCTTATTCCAAGCGGGTTGGCCTCTCCTCTATCCTAAAATTGCAGACAGACTAAAGTTCTCACGTTCAAAATGTAGGGTTTTTTTAAAAAGCCATGCCCAAAGTCCTCTTCCCAGGGGAATCAGATTGATCCATATGTCGAACAAGGCGTCATGGCTATAAATCCCAACCAAAGGGAAGACCTCTCCAGAGGAGCACAATGATGTACTTGACCTAACTGTCAAGAAGGGATTAGTTCACAGCTCTCCTTTCTGGGTTTCTTTATTTTTAGTTTTGAGCTGTTCCTGTGTCTAAGCCTTCATCACCTTCCTCTAGCAAAACCTCTTGTCCGTGTGCAGTGTGGAGGACCTGCCATCTCACTGCCATTTCTGGGTGCACAGTGGTTATACTGGGATTTGGAAAGTATTCTCAATCCCCAAGGAACTGGGGATGGTATACTTTGATGAGGACATAAACTATGGGATAAAAAACACAGCAGAAACCTTTGTTCAAGCCATTTTCAGGTCAGTGTGATAATATGTGTATCAGACAAAATGGAAGGGTAAGAGAAGTCAGTATCAAAAGTGCTTCTGAAAATCTGTAGAAAAAGCAACTGTTTCACTAAAGGTCATACATAGTAGGGTAATACTTATTTGGCTGGCTTTACTTTTTTACCCTGTAAAATTGCCTTTAATTATATGTACACGTATAAAAAGTGTACAGCTATTGATACAGAGAAAAACTCCTAAATGATCTTCATGATTCTGATGTTCTATTCCTAAATCGCATAGGTTACCATTACAATTTTCCTTTGCTACCTTTGGAATTTATTAGCCATTTTATACATTGAACCTTTATGTAATATGTGATGTAATGCTTTATAATGACCTCATTTGTTTAAAAGGTGCTGCAATCCTTTAAATAGAAGTTGTTTTCATATAATTTGTCTTAAAATGAGAAATACTTCTGTCCAAGAATAATAACCAAGTTCAAGCACTGTCAGACTGAAACACAGTGAATCAAAAACAGTTAAAATGCAATTTTGCCTCTATCTGACAGTCATCCTGCAATATTTATGGATTTTATTGTGGCAAAAAAATTTGATGGGGACAAAGGAATTGACTGATTTTCTTTGTTCCACTATTACCCTACAGTGAGTTTTGAAAGATATACTTACATAGGAAAAATAATTAAACCAAATGTACTCTTAATAACATGAAGAAAATAAGATGAATGTAATATTTTGTGTCTTCTTCAGTTACAGCATATCATAGTGATAAAATTGGAACACTTTCAAAGGGGACCGTTTTTGCTTTTTTAGGCTAAAGATGTCCCTTTAACATTCTAATCTAAAACTGAATTATGCACATGTCTTGCAAGAATGAGATGAATTTCAAGGAAGCACTTAATGTCAAACACACTTATTCTGCCTTTCTCTTGACAAAGTAGTGAGGCTGACAGCCTACTTTGGTTTTTTGCTTAAGTGCTAGTGTGTGTTTTCAGGTGAAAACTAGATCTGTAACACTGGTTCATTGTAGATTTTTAAAAATTATTATTTATCTGTACTCAAAGAAAATAATAAAATAAAGAAATACCACTTTGCTCCAAGTGAGCAAATCATACCTGTATGATACTCCCTGACTGGTTCAGAGAAGATTTGGTTATGCTCAAGTTCCACTATGGACCCCTTCTACCAGAAGGTCTTGATACTGTTAATTAGAGTGATTAATGGGTTTGATGGGTTGATTATTCCACTTAGATAGTTGAGATCAATTAACTTCAGCTGAGTTTTTGAACAGTGCATCTTTGTTCATCTAGAAAAATACTGGCTTCTCTTAATCTAGACTTCTTTGAAAATGTGTTTTTTTCTAAGTCTGAAATCTCAGGTGCTGACTGGGGGTTGTCTGAGTGTAGCTCTGGGAGCAGAAGCCTAGCACTGAATGCACAGACCACACCTGAGAACTCGTGGTGGATTGTCACTGGCCTACAGACACAAATCCCCACAGACACTCACTCTCCTCTCTGGCAGATATAATAAGAAATAAATAAGATATAATAAGAAGAAATAATTGCAGAAAGATAAGAAGGCTTGTGCACTGAGATATGTCTCATAGGGAAACAAAAGCTACACCCATAAGCAAACAAAAAAAGAATTTATTCACTATTTCCTGTCAGCAGGCAGATGCCCAGTCACTTCAACAAAAGCAGGGCTTCATCACCTCTAATGGTTCCTCAGGAAGACTAATGCCACAACCATGGACATTCCTCTTCCTTCTCCTTTCCTAGAACTTTTATTGCTGAGCAGAACACCATACAGTATGGAATATCCTTTTCCTTGTTACAGGTCAGCTGTCCTGCCTGTCCTCCTTTCCACTTACTAGCCCTCTCTCAGTGGAGAGTTCCAGCTTGTAGATTTGCTTTTCCTCTCTACTCTTTCATGTTTGAACTGGGACAAATCGCTTTTCAGAGCCTCAGTTTACTCAGGCTTAATATAGGAGGAAAATTTCCCCGTTCAAGACATCAAGAATCACCATTTCAAAAGTGCTTTCAGAGACATTGACAAAAAAAAGTAACAGAAGTATCAAATACCATAGTAGTATTTTTAACATTTGTATTTCAATTCTGTCCTCTCCAGATGCGTTTTAGAATTTGGCTTAGATTTATGGGCACTGAATTTTAGGGTTTCATTAAATTTAGTCCTCTTTCTCTAATCCTTATGTGTATTTCCTGTGTAGCTCAGCTTTGGTGGAGCCATGCAGCCAGGAGGGCTGCAGAAGGGAGTACAAGTCCCACTCCTCTCAGGATCTCGTGATCTTCTGTTTTAAAACACAGAAGTGAAACACAAAATGAACGCTGTGTTTCATGAGTCATGCTGGCCCAAAGGCTTCATATGCCTCACACCTGACTGCTGGACAGCCTCCCCCAGCAGGTGGCTGGCCCCAGCTGCCCATTCCTTCGGACTTAGGGCTTTGGCATCATTGGCTGCCTTGTGACTCAGTGCCAGCTGGCGGGATGTTGTGCAGCAGGGTGATGCTGTGGCTGACCTTGCAAGGGATCAGGGTGGTGCAAGACGCAGTGAGGAGAATATTCTTGTGGGGGGTTGTCCTTATGTGCCTCTGGGGTGCTGTCCTGGAGGTCAGGCATTATCTGAGGCTTACACCTTCTAAATTAACCTCTCACCTCTCTGCAGATACTTCCTGTCAAAATGGCAGAGCAGTAGCAGTCAATAACATACTCATAAAAGTCACCATAAAAAAATGAAAGAAATTCAATAGGAGACTCCCCAGTAGATTTTTGTGTTGGTATTTACTGTTTAAAGACCCTATGTCTTTACTCTTTACACTAGTTAATAACCAGCTGCCACCAAATGTAAATTCGACTTTTCACCTGTTTCTTTTCTAAGTGGCACAGCAATGACTCAGGCTGCACATGAACAGCAGTTTCATAAAATCACTTTTTTGATAATTTCTAGTCCGGATCCCTTTTTAAAGAGTAGGAGTTTCAGTACATTGCTATTACCCACTAATTTCATGGTCCATGGTCAAACATAAGGCTGTAATTCAATTGTGGATTTTTTTCTGATACTGCAAACAGAAAGAGCAATCTGATTTATATTCTCAGTGTTCACAAGGACTACATATTGTTATTTAAAATATAGGTAATTTATAATATGTGCTATTTATAATATAGTCATTAAGTTATTTAAAATCCATTATGCTGGAAAAGAAATCTTAATCCCTACAATGTATAAAGGAAGGGATTACAGTGCCAGAGATCTCAAAGGAAGTGATTACTGAGGAAAAAAATTATCACAGTGTGTTCACTCTCTGAGGAACAATCACTTGTAGACAAGTCAGTGTCTTGTCTACAGCCTGCCTACATGTACAAATCAATTTTTAACCAAAAAACATAGTTTACCAAACTAGCAAGCCATTACATTGTAAGATATTTATTATAGAATGCACTTTCCACATGATAATACATGGGAATTAATTGACAAAGTAATAAGGATGTCCTATATCTACTTATCTTTGTTCTGGCAATATCTATTTCATGTTATGTTCAGATGAACAAGAAAGTACCATCATAATTGCAGGAGGAAAAGCTTTTGAAAGATGTGAAATCAATATCTGTCCTGAAATTTGTACCAGAAGAGAAATATTTTGCAGAGCGATTAAACTTACAACTCACTGGGAGCCACACACTGTCATAACACTTGATCTTACAAGAAGCTGAGCATTTTCTCTCTGCCCCAGCAGACCACTCATGCATGGATGACAGATAAAGTCCCACGGACAGCACTGGCACTACTCTTGTGCTTCCATTTAAACTGGCCCTTAAACACTTTAGTTTTTGAACCAGCATGCGTTAAAGTTAAAGGAATGAGCCTTTAACAAAAATTTATTAACAGTCCAGAACCAAATTCTGCAATCCTGAAGGTCAAAGACTTGCTCATTCATAGTCTGTGACTCTTGCTGCATAAGGCATACATATTTAAATTATCATCTCACAGTCTTTATCCAGGCAAAATGTCCATCTATGTCTTGAAACAGATGTATTAATTCTATCCATCAGGTTCTGGACTCTCAATAATAACCTTATCGTGTTCCTTTACCTGTTAGCCAGCCTCTGCACCTCATGCTTTTAGGTTGGCACTGTGTGTCACTGACAAAGGAGTTTTTTTGCTGCTGTCATCGAATGTAGCAGGATCTACTTTGCTTTGGGTGGGTAAGGAAGGACAGGAGGAACCTGAGGTGCTCAGGCAGGGGGCTTTCCTCTTTACCTTGGTTCAATAGTTTATATCTCAGAGACTCCAACACTGGTGGCTGCTTTAAAAACAACAAAGGCAGAAATAAGTCAAAGAGATTGGGTTGTGTCTGATAGATTTACTGTCTGTCTGTCCTGAGGTCTGTTGCCTGTTGGAAAACAGGGATTCAAGGATGTGTGAGTGTACTCCTCTAACATGGGGCAGCCTCACTCCACTGCTAAGGGAGGTAAAATTCATTAATGCCTGCCCCTTGTAATAATGAAGAGAGATATTGTTCAGCTAAATTGGTGTGTCTTTATGGGAGTGAAGTCTGGTCAATAAAAACAACAGACAATAAGATCCAACATCAGCATAGATCTTTTTGTGTTTCCCTTCAAAAGCACAATAAGACAAAAAAGGACAATTTTGCCCAAACTCCATGGAAGGTAAGAATAGGAGATCCTGATGACTTCTCATGGCCTTCTAGTCTTTAGCGTATATTCTATAAAATGTTTCCGCTCTACAATCTTCTATATCAGAACCAGTGTGCTGAATTTTTTTCTGCTTCCCTCTGACCTAGGAATTTCATTATCCAAGCAGAAGCAACTTCGCTAATACAAACTAAATTTCCACCACCATCCTGGCAAACTTTCCTTCCAAAAGAACAATGCATATAAAACCTAATGAATACTTGACTCTGTTAATTTTTTGTCTTCTGGCTACCTTGCTCATTCACCATCCTTTATGTGCAGCAAAGCCATAAGGATTAAGGATATAAGAATAATTACATTTTCCATTTTACTGCCAAACCAAAACCTGGAAAAAAATCCCCTCACCAAATTAAAAACAATAAAACCCTAGGTATTAAATTTAGAGTAGAATGATTCACTCTTGGATGTTTGACAGATTAAAAAGCAAGACAGGGACAACAGCAAAATAAGAGGAGTCAGAAGGGGAAGGTATCTGGGTAGTTCATGCCTGATGTCAATAAGCTTGATTACCTCTCAGGGCTTCCACTAGTGCCTGATGCTTTCTGCTTCAGTGTGTCTGAAATCCATCTGGCCAAAGCTGTCCTCAGCTAGGAGTGCTCTCAACCAGCCTTGGTAAGAGAGTGTGAGAAATTACATTCCCTGAAGGAGATGTAAAATGAATGAAGCAGGTAATTGTCTCATGGGCACTTTTCAGAGGGACATTCAAATGGGTTGAAGACTGTTGAGGGCAAAAGTCCACCCTTGTGAGGTGAGCAGCAGTCCAGAACAGCCAGAGTGAGTCTGGAAAGATGGGAAGGACAAGATATTGGAACATCTCACTCTCTCTCCTCTAGCAACATCCATACTCAGAAACAAAAGAGGAGATGGACCACTGGACCACTGTGTAGCCACAATGCCAGGTGGCACCAGACAGTTCACATGGATTTTCACATGGCATTCCCTGCTATAACAAAATACACTGGTTGAAACACTCTGCAGCAGAGAAGGGAGTGTGCAGCTGAGCAGGATGCAAGTGCCTGAGCACCCGGGCATAAGCCACATATGCCATTCTGCCAATGCCTCCATCAGGAGCCTGCATGTTGCCATTGGTTCAGCACATGTTCCATTATGTCTGACAGGAACTTGGAATACCTTAAAACGTGGCAGCTAGGATACTGTAGATGTGAAAGAAAGAAGGGACATTCATTCACCACCATCAGATTTTGTGACTTCTCAACGAGTAGAAAGGGATCACTTTTACCTTGATAACATTGCCAAGCCAGCCTGTCATGTCTTTACTTTTATTTAGTGTCTGAAAATAAGAAATTTGGGAAATGCATGTAAAGATATTTTAGAAAATGTAAAAATGAACTGCTTTGACATTCCTAGCATTATTGCTGATTTCACTGTGACCAAAACTTAGCAAATCCAAGTCAAATTATCATAACTGCATGTTTCAATGCTGCTTTATTTGCCAATTTTTTTCCTTTTTTCCCTCCCAAGGCTGACTAAAAAAAAAGAAGAAAAACTGTATATTAATCTCATCCCCATGACCTCATAGTTCACTAGTCAGCTGATGCCCATTTTTGAAGAGTCCAGGCATGAAAGAGAGGAGTTGAACCACATCCAGGTCTTGCCCCAGAGTGGAGTCAGTAAAGAATCAGGATGCTCATTTGCATCCAGGGGTCCAAGACTGTGCCAGTCTATTTATTTGGTATCCTGCAGCCCAAAAGGATGGGGATGTTAAAGGTCTGGAGCACAGTCCCTCCCTCCTAGGCACTTAGATGGCCATGCTCAAGGCCAGGTCGCCCATGAATGGTGCCATGCAGCAAGAGCTGTAACAGCCTCAGAGGAGGCTCTCTCTCCTTCTTTTGGGAGTTGCTTTATAGCTGAAGTTTTTGTTCTTGGTCCCCACCTAAGGTGAACTTCAGCTGCTTTGCAGCCTTAAGTGTGTTCCATCTTGTGCCTCACTGATATTTACTCTAATTCTGAGCTTCTGCATTGACTTTCTGGCTTCACCTCAGACTTGTCTCATCACCACGGATTTGTGGGGTGAATGCTGCTCTGTGTCTGATGCTGGTTGCTTTTACAGGCCTGCTCTGCACTCCTGGCTCAGGAGAAGGGGGACAGCCCTGGATGGTGTCAGTACAGGTTCTACCTGCCTTGCTGAGAATATCAGCTCCCAGCTCCTCACCTGCAGAGTGATGGACCCTCAGCTCTGCCTGGCAGGCAGAAATTTTCAGCCTTTCTTGGATTTCCTACTTGCTGTTTCAAATGCAGCAGGTTATCTCAAGATGCCTGGAAGTTCCTATTTGAGGTAGATTGCCTTCATAAAATGAGTAATATCGAGTCAGCTTCCTGAAGATGGCTGTCCACATCTCAGTTGGCATTTCATCTAATCAGAGTTATCAGGGGTATTCTCAGAACCAAAATGCAAGTGTGGCTGATGATATGAAATTAATGGAATTACATCTGCCTACATGGAAGCAGACCCTCTGACCTTGAGTACTTAACTTCATAGATGTGACATGAAGCATAACGGCTCAGCAGTGGAAACTCATCTATTCATTCCATTGTGCCTTTTACAGGGAAAAAGGGAAGACTTTCTGCCTTTCAGTCTGTCACCACTTGTCACACAGAGAATTATGTCGTAAAAAAACAGAGGAAAGAATGAATTAATGAATAAATAATCAGTGGAAGTTTCTGACAAAGTTAACACAGAGATAAAGTTCATGCAGTACTAGCAGGACACCTCAAGGTTTCTCAGGAATGGAGGTGCTATTATGGACCCCTTGTTTGTGCAGAGTTCCTTTATAATCTATAGATAGAAATTTAAGGGTAAACTTAAGGAGGAAAATTCAAGAGGCCAGAGGGTTGAATTTACTATCCAATGTCCTTGCCTTGGTTTTAATCCATGGTTTAAACTGTTTCAAAACTTTTGATGGCTAATGCTCTTCTCTCAGGACACAAAATTAAAGACCTGTCCCAGTTTCTGGTCATCTATTGAGCAGAACAGGAGGTGACACCCTCACCCTAAACTATAAGGACTTTGAAGCAGAAGACAGTTCTCTTTGTTCTTTGTCAAGCAGGTGGGAATCTGAGGTCCTACACCATTGTTATATAAATTAAAAATAATGTTAAATTACAGAACTCATTCCTTACCCATCCAGAATTAAATCTCTGTCCACCTCCACAACACGTGGCAGATGCATAATTTTGTTAAAAAATTTCCCTTTTGATAGAGGAAATAATTTTTCAGTAAAGCTGAGGTTAATAATAAGATAAAACTATAGTTAATTGAAATATCATTAAGGCAAACTTAGAGAAAGGTAAGCATGTTTTAAAGTTAATCCAGTACACATCATACAAACGATGTGTACTGGATTAAGATGAATTCTAAATATCTTTTTCTTTTTAGAGGTGAGACCATTTAGATAGAAACCAAAAATCTCACCCTATGAGAATTTTTCCGAGTAGCGAAATGTAAGTAAAAGAATTTTAGATTAGCAAATCGCACCAATATACCATGATCACAATTTTTTTCTGTTTTCTATGGACTGTCATTTTCCTCAGAAAACCATCCAGAAAAGTTTATTTCATACGGAAAAGAAAATTTTAGAAACTGTGTAGAGTTCCAGCTTAGCTGTATTGATCTAGTACATCCGTATAAAATGTGAAACCTCACATACACAACAAGGAGGCTTAGAGAAAGGTTAAATTCAGAGAAAGTTTGAAATTTATACATTTGCTTAAGCTGCTTTTGCCACTGTTGATCTAAATCAGAGACACCACTAGAGTCCTACACTTGGCTCAGATGGACTTGTGTGGGAATAAAGAAACTTTGCCTGCAGCTCAGGTGATGTAAACTTCTTAATTCAGAGATGTGTTACTGGGGTCATGAGAAGTTGAGAGCTTCATGGGAAGAAGAGAGTATTGGACGTACTCTAATATTTTATTATCAACATATATGTATGACATACATGACATATAGAAACTTGAAGTGAGATAAAATAACAGTTTACGTGCTGAGGAGAGTGTAAGCAAAATTTCTGTCACTGTGGTTTAAGTCTTTGTTCTGCAAAGTTTCAGGGCAAGAGACAAGATGCAACATTTTGCAGGAAAATACTTGCATGTACATTTAGGTTCCAGTGTTGCTAGCAGCTGTTAAGCAAGTATTTAAAACCTAAGCATGGTCAAGAGCTTCACTAAGTAACAATTGAGAAATAGAGGCTTTAGTGATGGTAAAAACCGCGGGGAGCCCAAATGGTAAAATAAGATATTTATAGAAAAATCTCCAGTGGGGGATAAATTCTTACCCTCTTTCTCGTGTTAAATAGCAATTTATTTTACCCACTTCTTGACTACTTCCAGTAAGCATTAAGAATTGGTCCCAATGACCTAACATGTCTGTAGTCTAAGTCAGGGTTTTCCAGGAGACATCTTGTAAGATCCAAAAACTTAAGTTTAAAGCAACCTTGTTAATATAAGGAGAAATTAAATGCATGTTACAAGGAATCTTAATTCTACTTGTCATTCCTTAGTTGAATGAAAAATACAATTAGCTTTTCGATTTTTTACAAAAACTGATTGTTGCAAAATTTCTTTTAAGTAAAAACCTTCACTTTTTCCCTACTAAAACAAGACAGTTTCCATTGCCTGATTTCAAGCTAAACTAATTTTTTTTAAGCATCCAGCCTGCCATTAAATAAAGGGTATGTATATTAAGTGTGGGCATTTGATAATCAGAATTCTAGAAAGTGTAAAATCTGTGCTTTTTCATCCTAGGCATTTACACATCTTGATTTTAATTTTTCAGCATGTAGGGAAAGAGTGCAGTCAAAAACATATTATTTGGTCTAAAACTTGCACTTCAAGTAATTTTTTATTTCAATAATTTTTATATTTGTCATAGTGAAAGCAACGCATAAATGAAAACAGCAGAAATAGCAACTTAAATAAGTTGTTAATGGCTGCTTTCCTTTTTTCCCTCCAAATCCTGCATTTGTTATGTCATAATAATGATTACTTTCAAGGGCTGTCGTTTGACAGTCCCACACAGTGTAGGAGGGGTGAATGAAAGCTGCTTTTTCTGCCTTCAAGCTGAAGCACATAGCACACTTGCACAAAAAGCAAGAGCTGAGAGGATGCTATATATCATTGTCTCAGTCATTGCCTAATGTTGGTCTCAGTTGTTCTTAAATTTGCTTTTATTTTTCAGAGGGGGATAATAAAATAAGCCTCTATTGCCTTCTTACCCCATCAAGTCATATTTTGTGCTTTTAAATATTTGTTTCATTTTGACCTACACTTCTATAAACATGAGGCTTGAAAAATGATTAAGTAGATAAGGCAAAGGTAAAAAAAAAAATCTCTTATTAGCCTGGACTTCTCCCCTCAACAGCCCACAAAAATCCATGGACATTATTATCCCAGGTAGGATTTAAATCTCAGTTACATTCTTGGGGCCTGACTGCCACTAGCATTGCCTTACAGCAATTTACACAGGTGACTCTCTGATCCCTTGCTGACAGGCTAATGGAGTCCATGAAATTCTCTGCAGTGGTTCAGTTGTACTGAATTGCACCTGAAAATACAGTGTGTGAATTGATTTAAGCATCAATGTCCAGTCTTTCAGCAGCATCTTGTGCACACATTTAATTTTATGCACAGAAGAAAAGCCATGGTTTAATTTGGAGCAAAACTAAGTGCCTTAATTTGTTCTCCTACCATTTATAATGATAGTTTTCCTGTTAAGTGAGCCACTCCATTACTTATTAATGCTCTTAAAACATTATCTGTTACTATTTTTTAAAGCTTCAGTTTACACTTACAAAAAGCACGGTCTTGATCCAGCTCCCACAGAAGTCCCCATATCTGCACTGCCATTGTTTTTGTAGGTGAGTGCTGAGATTTTTCCAGCTGGATTCACCGTGTGTCAGCACACCCAGCTGTGCTCACACTGCAGCCCAAATAGCACCTTTATACCGGCCCTGGCACATCCCCCCTGCAGCTGGCTCACTGTCTACCCGGCTCCCTGGGGAAGTACGGCGCTATCAGCAGCATGGGACTTTAGGATTCCTACGGCTCTTGTTCCTAACCTGACATGCAGTGGTAGCAAAGATTGGAATGGGGGGTAAAGGAGGGTGGTAAATAGGTCACCTGAGCGTGAATATAGCCCCTCCTTCTTGCATCTCAGGATTTTACAGATGGCACAGTTTCTCAGCCTTTCACCTGATAGCAGCAGCCCAGAGTATCCTCATCTTGCACCTGTAGATGCTCTGTTGCATGAGAGCAGATCCAGCTGGAGCACCACTTCTTTGAATGGTGCTGGAAGGAGGCATCCATTCCTCAACAATCTAGGTTAGAAGCACACTGTGATGGGACCATATCAGCCTGGAAGCATGATATTAACTCCAATGGACTAAAAATCCTTTCTGTGCACGGGGCTACACTCACAGGCTGTGAACACCTGATTGTTTTTCTATTTCAACAGTATGGTTCCTCCCAGCAGTGGAATTTTCTATCACAGGAAGATGCAGTGTTGAAGCAGGACTTTCGATTTTCCAGTCAAGAAAGGAGTGTCAGAACACTGTGGAACCACAAAGTGGGAATCTTGGATACCCTTTTTGGAAGAGCAAGGTTATCAATTACCAAAAACTGTCATGAATTTAACTCTATATGCTCAGCACAGGCTGTATCACAACAGATAGATAGGTCTTTTTATTCTCCTTAACTTCTTAATAAGTATGTCCTCTATGAAGAGTGCATTCCACTCTATCTTTCAGTTCTGAGAGGAACCCCAGTCCAGAGGCACACAGTGGATATCAGCCACTTCCACACAACAGTTAGCTGAGTGTTTTCAGGCCTTTACATACAGCAGTATTCCCATGGTCCTGCTCCATCCCTGTCTGGATCTCTGGACACGACAGATAGGGAAATCAGTAGGAGAAATGCGATGCCTAAAGAGATGTGGACTTCCTGTGTTTCTGTTTTTCCTGTCCCTGAACCTTTACCTCTGCTTTGGAGAGCCTGAAGTGTGCACCCAGACTCACAGCTGCTGTCCTACCACACAGGTGTCCTGACTCTGATGGCATTAGTGCAAAGTAATAAACAAAGGGGAAAAGTAGCTTTCTTCAGACTTTTTCAGACTAGCAGGTGATAGTAACCATCAGTTACTACAATGACTTGGAATCACTGATCATTGCCATTTAAAACAGATATGGATAAATCTACAAGTCTGTCTCAGTGATAATTTAGGAGAACTTTAAAAAATTCAAGTAAAGAAAACTTGGGTGACCACATGACTGCAACTGGTGTAAAACAAAAAAGACTTCCAAAGTGCAAAAGAGAAGACCAAGGTGGGACATTATATCTTAAAAGAACATAACAAAACTATCAATATAAAATATTAGTATAAAATATATGTTTTGAAAATTATGTAGAAATGCAAATAAAGACTGATTATTCACTATTTCTCACAGTAACAGAGCCACCCAGCACTAGAGGAAACTGTCAGGTAACAAGTTGAAAACAAGACAGAGAAATAAGCGCTTCAGTATTACTAGAGTATCTCATCTGCCTTCGTTGACACTTAAAAATTGAGTGAGAGACCATGTGTAAGAAAATCAGCTTTAACAGTCTCATATTCTCACAGGAATGGGCAGCTGAAAATGGTGTTGAGAAGGAATGTGTGAGACATCTTCTGAAGACATGGTGTGAAAACCAGGTGAGGTATTTTTCGCTGTTAGTTAATATAAGCTGTCTTAATTTTCAGGGAATCAGTATTTTCTGTTCTTCATGTGCTGTGAGCCATGGCATCTAAATCATTACTCCCCCAAAAAGTACTTAATTAAATAATATTGATAATACCTACAGAAAGGAGTTGAAAAAGTCACTCTCTGGTGTACAAACAAGCTGTGCACGGGATGCTGTAAAGGCATGTGCAAGAGAGAAGGAAGCCTGTTGGCCTGCTCCCAGTACTCCCAGCAAATTGTGGTCATCCTATTCAGCTTGCTGGATGCCCAGATGACAAGGGATGAAACCTTGGTCACAGAGGGCTGAATCTTCACTCACTGACAAAAGTTACTGAAAGCAGAGAACTGGAGTCATTTAAGGCTAAAATGTTATGATGTCTGATAAGCTCTGAAAAATCATGTAATAATAAAGCCCAGAGATCCTGAATTATTTTTAACTAGGACAGCATGGGGTGTTTTTATATACAGAATAACATATTACTGTGAAATGTCATATCCTTATTATTATTAATCTGGTATTTATGTCAGCACAAATTAGTTATACCAAAATCAACAGAAAATGGCAATATAAAACCACTACTTTCATGCTTATTACTCCTCAGTATGTCATAACAGGAAAGTAATTGGAGAGAGTACATAGTAAGAAAATTATGTGAACCTATCCAGTAAAATAATCTCTTTTTCACTTTGGAGACTGTAAACAGCTCTCAAAATAAAATTGCCAAGCTTGTGGAAGAAAGTGAAAAATTCATGACAACTAGAGCTAAGTGGAGTATTCCAATTGGCTTGTGCAGCTGGAACTTGGTGTCTTGCTGCCATAAGTCCCTAACGGAGTAACAGCCTCATCTTCCACCTATTAGACTTTACTATACGTTGGAATATGAATAAATACATACATATATATATATATATATATATATATATACACACGCACATATGTATATAGAACTTTATGTGGAGATGGTTGGAGCAGAGTTCAGTCACAGGAAATCATCCCCCCTCCCTTCCACTAACTACAGAAATGGGTCTGTGAGGGAGTCATGGGTAGTAAGTGGCAAAGATGACGGTGATTTTTTCAGACATCCTAAAGACAGAAGGAAAGGACATAGACTGTACTCAGGAATGAAGAATAATAAAACAGTTTCACTATCTGGAATGAAGGTAGTGATAGCATGACAATGGAAGAGGTTATCATACTAAAACCAAGTAGAAAATGAAGGGGTAAATGCTTAAAATATTCATATGTATGACAATAAATATGAAGAAGCTGCTATGGAAGCTGTATTTGGTTAAGAGAAGAGACAGCAGCAAAGTATTGTCAGCAGGAGAGGATAAAGCTTCTTTGCTTGAATTTGACATATTTTTTTCTTTCAATGACAGCTAGAATAAGTCTTTATTATACAGAGGTTAAGACACTGAAGATAAAAGTGTGCCCTGTTTCATAATTAATAAATTTACTGGCTTCAGTGGAATCAGATTTTACCCAAGGTCATCTAAATGTATGAGATGGTCTCAAATCAGGGATCATTTCTTGCTTCTTTTTTTTTTTTTTTTTTTTTTTTTAAACCCATGGTGCTGCAGCTAAATGGATTTGAAGTTTAGTAGACAAAACACAAGGAAACTTCATTTAAGTTAGATTTTATTGCAAAGTATGGAAGCCCTGTAAACCTTATGACCGATGCATGTTCTGTCTCTGCCCTAGATGAACGCACAGAGTGGACCTTTTCCCCCTTGGATTACAGAGGATAAAACTAGCTGAATACCACATCTTTCATCTGCTGTCATGAAATGTTTAGCATGTTGTTTGCAGAACCTTGTTTATGGGAAATAGAAGAAATGCCATATGAAATGGATCTTTTCCCAGTCAGGCTGTTTTTTTGTACCTTCAGTGACTTCAAAACCCTTTAAAGATCTTGAAAGAGAATTGACTTTGTATTTTTTGGGTTTGAATTGTTTTAGGGCTTTTCACCTGCTAAAATACTTACAGGAAGCAAGTTGCCTGATCCTAATGTTCTCATGACTACTGTCACAGACAAGTCCAAGACAAAAGGTTTGTATTGTAAGCAATGGAGTACATGTTACTTCAAAAGTTCAAATTGTTCTTCATTTTTCATGGAGAAGAATTAAGCTTTTGCAAGCATAAAATATCATATAGCAGACAGCACTTAAAGACAGCATTCATCCCAGTAACCTTTAATTTGACCTTTGGTAATTAGCCACCCTTTTTTTTCAGTCCAGAGAGAAACTGAGGCGATTATTTAACAAAGTTAGAGACTTTAGAAAAAATTTAAGAGTCCTTGCTTTGGAATGCAGTTTGGAAATAGCTAGCTAGTATGGGCTTTTCATATAGTATCTTTAATGTGCAACTGACTGTACAATATTTGCTTTTGTTAACAACCAATAATAGTTCTTCTGTGTAGGATTTAAAATTAGTGAATACATCTTCATCTTGCGAGCATGGTTCTCTAATATTTTTGGTTTAAGTTCAATTTTTTAAAAAATTCATATCCATCTGGAAGCTTTCTTGCAGAAAACTCAAATACTGTTGCAGTGCTGAAGCTCTCTAGAAGAAGTGTAATTATTTTATCTTTTACTACTAGTGCATCAATTTTTCCAATCCTTCATTTCAGTTTCTTTCATTTGAGACTTTTATGCTGATCAAGGCTACTGGCAAAACTGTGGCAGACCTGCACTAAAATTCCTGGTGGGATTTGGTAAGAAAATGGAGCACTAAGACAGTTCACAGTCCATGGAAGCTAAAGGTATCTTTCCAGTCTTCAAGAGGCCTTTAGAGCAAGATCCAAAGATATATAGCATTTCTGTTTCCTTAAAAAACTGGGATGTCACTCTGAGACTACAGGAGTAAACCTAAGCCACAGCAAGCTGATGTGATTTCATTGATGCTGAAGATGTTTCTATCAAAGATGTAGCTCTGCATTTACACTTTCTACAATGCTTGGTGTCATGGAACAAATTTAAGTGTTTTGGCCTTGTTGACTAAAGGTTAGCTCCTTGTTCTTCTTTTACATATTTATATTTGCTAATTTCTTTGTAGCAAATGCCTATGTATAAAGTAAGTGTAGAAAAGATCAGGACTGGAGGAGGGGGAGGTTTCATGTAGGGACTTTTTCCACAAAGACAAAGGAGGAGGATTTAAAATGTGTAAGTAAAAACATTCTGGGGCAGAAACAAGGCAAAAAAGATTGAGAAAAAAATTGTATTTTACTCATGAAGGGACAATCAGACAGCAGTGAGGAAGCAAGAAATGGTGACATATCACCATCATTATCACATCTCCCACTAATGTTGAGTTTTATGTATTTTTCTGTGGAAAAAAAGAAAAAAAGGGAGCAAACAAAAGCATTATTGGACTTCATTCAAAAATCAGTGCAGAGCAAGTCCATTAAAACTGCCATACCTGAAACATCATGAATGAAATTCAAGCTGCTTCAAGCCTTTTGCAAACCTTTCACAAAATTAATCAGACTTAAGCAAATTATACTTTAAACCCATTATTGATCCTCCCTAACAACACTGTTAATCAACTAACATAAAGTGAACTTGCTGTAAAATCTTAATAAAGCAGACTGCTATTAAAGTACAGAAGAAATTTCAGCTAAAACTTTAGAAGAGCATGCCAGTCAATAATACAATTGTTTCATTGAAATCATTAGCACTGGCTAACAAGTAACAAAAAATTCATATTATAGAATCATTGAATATCTCACGGTATCTCATGTTGGAGGAGAGCCATAAGGATCCTCCAGTCTAAATCCAAATATATGTATATATATATATATATATATATATATATATATATATATATATATATATATGTAAGTATAAATATAAATCCTCTGTACATTCAGTAAAATAAATCATGTCCTGATGTTACAATGACTCAATCCATTTCCATTTCAAAGGTACTTCACACATCTGAATTTCACTGATTTATTCTGGTGCATTTGATTCCCTTTGAGACTGCTTGGATGCGGCCTTCAGTTACAAACACAATTGCTCAAATTGCATCAATATCAACATCCTCCTCCACTGGCATCCTCCCTGTCCTCCCTGCACTGTTCCCACATCAGGAACAAAAAAACACACGTCTTTGCAAAGGATCCATCAAAGATGCCACTTCACGTTCGATCAGGTGTTCATTTTATTTAGATAATGGAGAAGAGAGTCAAAGTCTGTTTGATGTACTGTGGTATGGATTTGCTTAAAAAGTGCCTAGAGCTAAAAAAAAAGTACAAATTTCAAGATATCTACAGAAGTGGTAAATGTATTCATTTTGAAAATAATTATGTTATTTATGTTTAGACTAAAATATTTAACAATTTAAAGACCGACAGGATTTTAAAACTCTACCTGTAATCCTTTTTTATTCTATAGTTTTTAATTGTGAAAATATATTCCTATTTTTATCCAATTAACTTGTTATTCACTAAAAAACTTCTTTTTAGCCCACTTTTTTGGGGCTCTCCATCCTATTGCAGTGCTCCCAGGGCTCTGACTAGATCTGGCTTCAGTGGCAGCTTGGGAGAATGACTGGGAATTCTACCAGGAGTGCTGAAATATCACTGTGTAGCAATCAATCCTCAGGATGAGAAAAACAGCTTCTTCCTCTGAAGAATCCTCCTTCTTCTGAAACAGACCCAACTTTTGGTCCTTTCTCCAGGCTTCTGAGAAGCCTGTTTGATGTTGTGGCTGTTAATAGCAGATCAGGTTGCTCTAGATCGACTCACCACACCAAAGCCCTGTGTGAGAACAAAACTGCATTTCCTTTTGATTGACCAGAACACACTGTGCAGTGTACAGCAGGCTCTGTGTCAGCTGCATGAAGACACATACCTGGCGTACTATGGGACAAAGTTAACCCTTCAAAAATTTTACAGGAAATTCAGCTGGTAGAGTGAATTTGCACAAAGTCAGTTCTGTACATCATGTGAAAGCAGCATCTCAGACCTGGTATTTTGCACCCTAAAATTGAATTATTTTATTAAAAAGACACACTCTCAGGGCCTCTGGAACAGTCTGATGTTGGGAACAAACTTTTTTTTTACAGCTGCCTAAAGCAGAGGCTAGCATTGAGAACATCCCAGATAAAACTTGTTCCATAAAAGAAGAGAGCTATTTTGTACACATATACCTTGGGGATCTTTTTGTTGTGCAATGTGCTATGATATTATGTAGGCATCCATGAAATTCCCTTCACCAAAACCACACCTATCTGAGATTTCCCATTTGTAGACAGTTAAGGTGTGAATTTAAGCATACAAGCACCAGTTAGGACTGGGGCCTCTATGATTCACTAGCAAGCAATGAGGAGGTTTTGAAGGGTGGTGGAAACAGGCAGTGGAAAAGCTATAAAGAGTCAATACTTTAAATTTAGCAAAAACTATATGTAGGTGGTTTTCTAAGTGTTAATGAGTTATCGTTGGCTAGGATACACATGCATTTATTGTAACAGAAGGAGCTTGGAGAAGAGGAGAGAGTCAAACCAAAATGAGGACTTGGGTATTTCTGGCTCCTGTGGCTGGGAGTGCAGACACAGACAAACATGTTGTGTTAATGGAGGTGCAGGGATGGATACATCCCTTTGTACGTCAAATAAAACATTTTTTCTGCTTATTGTGGTCTGGAAATGATTAAAAAATTTATCTGCAAAGCATTCAGATTTGGGGCTCTTGAAAATCTGTGTATTTACTTTCAATGCTTATAGTGAGTTGGTTTTACAGTCAATTCAGAAAAAGAAAAAAAGTTGTTAGTCCTAGAGAAAGGAAATGTGGGCAAAGCTAGGGTTTCATCAGATATTTTCCTTCACATTCACATTTTGTCCCGTGTGGTTATTCATTTAGGATTCCCAGGCTTTTTTATTATTTGTGTAATCCTGTATGGGAGCTTTTATCTACAGGTTTTGAATTTATTATCTTAGGCTGCACAAAAGGGTCATAAGATAACCTCCTCCCCTACTCTTCTGTTGCAGTTGACAGTGACTTTAAACATTCCAGTAATGGAAAAGATCAGATCTAGGAGCCAGCTCCTAGCTTTTTTAAAGTGTATATACTAGTACTGCAACAACCAGAGCTGGGAATGGAAGAGGAAAAGAGAATAGCTGGTGGAGAGGGGAGGGAGGAGAGAGCATGGAGGAAGACAGGCAGAAACATTCTTTTAATATAGTACTACACTTCGGTACTTCAACCAAAGTCTAAAAGGAAAAAAAGGAAAATTCAAAGTGACTCTAAGATATGAAGCTATTTCAATCCAAAGAGTACTTTGGAAGGCATTGCAACATTTCTTGTGTTGATGGTGACTAAGGCAGGCCTAGCTGTACACTGCCCTGCAGCTATGTTTGTCCTGTATCATATGCTTCAGGGTCACCCATGTCACAAAAACCACGTGTCTCAGCCAAACAGTGTGCCCTGTTCTATAACTTACTGCACACATTTTTTGTTTCTCTCTCTGCAAAGGAGAGAGATGGTTATGGAAGAAGAAAATTGTTCAGCAGTGGTGAAGGTCAGAAGCTGAACAGATTTATTTAACAAACCGTCTCAGTACCATCTCTTTAATCCTCTGAGAGAGGAATAGAGCAGAAGTGCTGGTAAAGTTCAGTCTACTTCATTATTAATTTGCCTTTTTTCTTCTCTATTAACTCATATACTATAACACTTTTCATTTCTAAGCAACCGCCTGGGGCAAAGCCAGGGCCTGGCCTTAAGCAAGAAACATTTGCTTGTCTTACAGGGGCTCTCCAACATGGTGAGGCCACTGAGCCTCCAACTGAAAAGAAAAATTGCATCTTCCGGCTCACCTTCAACCCTGCCGCCCCAACAAACCTTGTGGGAAATGCAGCACAGCGTTATTACCTGCAGCATTAAATCCATTTCCCATTTCACACTTGAGAGCTGCTCACAGTGTTTGCATAGACGTGTGTTTGCAGGTGGATGCACATCAACATCTCCCCGACTCTGGAGACGAGTAGCACGGCTTTAGAATAATTCAGTATAATCTGCAGATTTTTTGCAACTGCAACTGGTTGTGCAAGGCACCACACCTGCTGGTACCTACCCTGGCAAAGTCTGAGTGTAACTGTTGGGATACAACCAGGACTAAACTTGAAAACCTTTTGGACAACAGGATTGCAGGTGTTAAATTTGTTCTTCAGTCCACTGGGCAGACCTATGTACATGATAACTCTCTAAGGATTCCGTGTATACAGTTATACATAAATCTAACCTGAGAAATCAGTAAAATGCCTCCATTAAAGTGTAGTGCAAAACCAACAGCAAAGTTGGAGAAGAGCTGTTATAAATAGTTAACAGCAAAACAGCACACTGACTGGGTCTGTCTAGTACAACTGCCAGCACATGTCAGCTAAGAATATCTGAAACTGCAGTAAAATGCTTTGTTCTGATGAGTGTCACAATGGAGGCCTGGCAGAAGATAAGGCAGCAGAAGTTCCCAGGTGTTCATGGGGTTTTTTGGCGTGGTTATTTGGTGAGGTGCTTGGTTTGAGGCAGTGAGGGCTCCTGATGTCGGCCAACTAAGCAGCTTCTGGGGATAAGATTTCTAATCCACTGATTTCTGGGGCATTTTTGGGAAAGTCTTCCCAAGTGGCCTTTTTCCACTACAGCTGGCTGGTCTATCCACCTGCAAGCTCTGCCTCAAGCCTGGAGACATTTCCCCAGGTGACTTTTCATAGCTTCTCTTAGTTTCAAGACTCTTACAATAGGTTTTCTCTTGTGAAGAATCCCATGCACCATTGGAGGAAGAAAAACCCCACCTTTAATGGCATGCTATTTAGCTTTCTTCTGGGTAACCCTTGTCAAAACTAGAGTCACAGACTGCGGAAGGTGAAAAGGAAAGCTCTGCTCCCCCCAGCAATTCATTTGCAGCTCAGAGACAGGAAGACACATTAGGGTGGGAACCTAGTGTGCCCCTCTCCACACTGAGCTAGGCACTTAGCTGGTGTGTGATGTGTGGTACTCACTGTCCAAATCCTTCTCCTCAGCTCAGGCACCTTTTAAGGGCTCACTCGTTAGAAAAACAGCAGGGACAAACACGCCATGCATGGAAAAGGGGATGCTGTCACTGACAACACTCTAATGGATGGCTGTTCACTCCAGCCATGGATGGATGTCAGACTCAGGAACTCCTGTCCTCTGCCTGCAGGGTAAAAACTTAGCCACCATGTTAGCAATGCTACACAAAGTATCTTTCAGCACACCTGCATAAAATCTTTCCAGAGATAAGATAAATTATGATTACCCTTCCAGAATAAGCTGGTTCTACTTTTTCCCCAGGCTTATTGTAAATTCTATGAACCAAAGACCATGCTACAGGCTAAAATGGATTCACATGCTGAAATCACACATTTTTGGTCAAGAAGCCTGAGATAAATTCTTAGAACCATACTCCTGTTTATATGAATGGATTCAATTCAGCAATTCAGAGTATTATTATTATTATTATTAATATTATTATTATATGTTTCTACTCAATTTCTGCTTTTGCTCTCTGATTTCTAACTAGTCATCACACCTATAGTGATTTCAAATATTTTCAAGAAGTTGAATGTCACCCTATTGTCTTTATTAACCTTATTTCTCATTAGTACATTGGCTGCAGTCACGTAGAACTGATGGAAAAGTAAAAGGCATAAATCTTTCTGGAACTAATCTCAGAATAAAAAGTCTTTCCTGGAGGCTGTTGGAAGCTGGGTTTTATGCCTTGTTAGAAAAGATGCAGTGGCCTTTTGACACAAAAAGCCTCTCATTAAAACTCAGACATTAGTGAACTCCCTTGATCAGGATTGATTTCTATTTCATTGTGGTGTGATTAATGTATGAAAAAAAGAAGCAGTATTTGAGCAAACGAGGCAAGGGTTATCCATTTATGGGCAGAAATATCTGCTCAATCAAGAGACCTCACAGAACAGCTTTTTGTTCTGATCAAGATATATACCCAATTAAAGGTTTCAAACCAGTTTCCACTCAAATCAAAGGGAGCTTTCTCCACCAACATCAGTGGGTGTTGATTAGGCCTGCAGAGGGGATGTTTCTTCATATATGAAAGTTTTCCCAGATCACTCTGTTTTCCTTGAGGTTACTTACTTGTTCAAAAGGAGGAGCCTGAGACAATACTTTGCCTGAAAAAATTCTGAGAAAGGAAATTTGCAAAAAGACAGAGGTCAGGAGTTATTTCTAACTATTTCTGCAAAAGATCAGTTTATTTAAGTCTGTACTTAGCTGTGAATCACATATAAGGTGTATAGACAAAAGGTGTACACTTAAGCATCCACTGAATAATCAGAAGATTGGCTCTTATTGGTGTTTGAAAGTGCATTGAAATAACTAAATAATGTGGGCTGATAAAGTTTTCTTTGGTTGTTCAGGTTTTTTGGTCTGTTTTGGTTTGGGATTTTTTTTTCCTTCAAGTACTGGTGAAATGATGTACCACTAGTGAAATATCATATTAAAATACCCTGTGTTAATGCCTGTAAGAATGCTTGAAAAATAGTTAATTTTAATGAATTTTGGAAGAGTTTTGGAAGAGACTAAAGCAATTTATCTGAACAGATTTACATTGATAGAGGCATTAATAGAAAATAAAGCTAGTACCAATAGCTCTTTGGTACTGCAGAGCCTGCATCTGCAACATATTTACAGATCTCACAATGAAATGGGATTGCTTTCACAATTAAGTAGCACTGTGGCCTTCTAAAACTAACTTTTTTGACATTAATGTGTCTATAAAATATTTAAGTTTAATGGATGAAGTGAAATTCAAATAATTTCAAGCATTAACAAATGTAACACATAAATATTTAAAAGCAGTTAGAAACTAATCATGGTAAGAATTGTGCACTTAAAATTAGAATCAAGATCCACCCATACATTGATTGTGACAAGACTGTAGATAGTGTGAGACTAAGGACTGGGTCTAACTTTAAAAATTATTTTAACTTATACCATTTACCGGAGGTGAGTCTTTCAGCTTAGTTGGTTTAATTTTGGTATATAAACCCATCCTCTTCAAAAATATGCAAGTCTTTCAATATTTAAAGGTGCCTTTTTTTTTTTTTTAATAAAGGAGTGTTTAAACTATGAAGTAGTTAAAGGAAAAACTTTAGCATTTAAGAAACAAACTAGCTAGGGTACTAGAAAACCTATAAGATTAAAGGAAATGAGCTTTTCCCAGGTTACAAGTGATAAGAAAATGGGAGAGTACTTCAGGTTCCAGAAGAGGGTTGGATTGAATATAAGAAAGAATTTATTTGCTGAATTGTTTTCAAGCATTGGACCAGGCTACACAGGGGGGTGGTGGAGTCTTTATATATCTTGGTGAGGTGTTTACAGGTGTGCAGATGAGGTGTTTAGGCACATGGTTAAGTGGTGGACTTGGCAGTGCTGTGTTAACAGTTGGGAATGATGATCTTAAAGGTCTTTTCCCACCGAAATTATTTTATGATTATTTTATTTTGGTCAGAACACTATACATGCTGCCAGTACATCCATTGCTATACCTACACTATGCACCTCCAACAAGTTTCTAGGTCCCAGGAGGGATTGCAAGGAATGAAGAATCTAACTATTAGGACCAGGTAGATCTGTACATACATAAAGAAGGGACAATTCAGGCAATTTTCAGATTTGAAGTGAAGAACTACAGGCATTTACAGACTTTTGGTGAAAAGCAGTTTATGAGTGAGAGAATCTGAGGCTTTGATTTTGGACTTTGGATACAAAGTCCAGTTAAATACTTTTCTGGATCTGGCCTGTAATTGCTAATGCCACATCTCTCTGCGTATGTTTTTTTTCTCTGATCTTTTCTTAATTCACACCATACCCAGTTTTTGAGTGTGTATTAAATGGCATAATGTTAATGTATCCCTCCATTGTGCATGCTCATGCTTTTGAATGGAGAATTAATTTGAGCACTGAATGTCTTAAAGAATGCCAAGAAAATCTTGCATAATTCCAGCTTCAAGAGAATTAGTGGGCTACGGTGAAAAGAAAGATTCCTGGCATCTCAGTTTTCATCCCCTTGACTAAGCCCTTTTTGCTTTTAATAATTTCTTTAAAAATGTTAACCTTTCTCTTGTCTGACAGAATACTCAGAATCTGCTAGACACCTTTATTTAAATATAGCACATTTGCATTTCTACAATATTCATGCTTATTTTACTAATTTTTTCCACCCAATATTCCTATCAGAATGAATCCTTTAGTTGAAAACATCATTCCAGTTGCATGTATTGTTAGATTGCCTATGGACATATGAACCTAGCATTTTTAGAGTGCACAGTGCTGCAGTAAGAGAAAATCAGAAAGTGATCCCCATAAAAAAAGGACTGCTATCTAGGTAAAACAGAAAAGAAACCAAAATCCTACAATAGTTTAATTCAGACAAATCAGCACAAAAAGAGTAACATTTTTTTCTTTTTTCTAGAAATGCAGAATTTTTCCCTAGTCTTCTGTGTGTCTTTCTGAGTGTATCCTTTAAAATATTAGCTCTCATTATCCTTACCTGCCTGAAGTGAATGTTTTCAATCCTCTGTTCTCACCTCAGAAAGAAACAGCCAGTGACCAAGTGTTATTGTCATCCAGTTGGAAAATTGAGATGAATAACATTCTTGAGTTCTATTTTTTCAGTATTTTAAAATTCTGTATTAAAGTGAAAGAACAAATAACAAATAACACGCTCTTGTGTCTAGGTCCGCCTAGTTCGCTTCAAGTTAGGCTAAGCTGGAAATGTCTGAGTTAAAAGAGGAAAACAGATGCAACTGACCTTCTCTGAGCAAGAATAACTTCATCTCTCTTAACTTCCCAAAATATCTGTCATCTCCTCAGGGGTCTGAGTCAGCACCTCAATCACAGACTAGAATTACAGAATCATTAAAGTTGGAAAACACTTCCAAGATTATCAAGTCAAGCCTATGACTGAATACCACCATGCTCACTATACCATATCACAAAGTGTCACATCTATGCTTTCAGGGAAGAAATTTTTCCTAATATCAAACCTGAACACCACCTGGCTCAACTTCAGGCCATTTCTGCTGTGGTATTGCTTGGTCAATCCCCATCCTACTGCAACCTTCTTTTGTGCAATTGCAGAGAGGGATAAGGTCTCCCCTGAATTTCCTCTTCTTCACGCTAAAAATTTCCAGCTCCATCAGCCACTCTTCATAGGACTTATGCTCAAAAATGTCCCATATTGATTGTATAAGGCCTGTGTGTAAATTCTTCTTCTGAATAAAGCCTCACCATCACTAGGACAAAGGCTCACCTGACTTAGGGGCTGTTTATATTGCTTGTTCAGGTCAGAGGTTGGTGTAGTGAGCCTTCTGATTGTCAGCTGTTTTTTATATTCAGACACATTTTAGGTACAAGGCAGTAGGAGCTGGATTCTTGCAGGAGAAGTGCTGTTTGCTGCCACCTACCCAGGGAAATTGTTTCCTGCGCTGTGGAGTCCCTTACTGTCTATTGCTCTCCAAAAGGTTGAATTGGAACCACCCATGCCAGTAAGGAATTACATCTTGAGTTCCTCTGCTTGCCTTTGCTTTAGAAGAAATGAAGATCAGTGACCTCAACGTGGAAGTGGGGAACAGCAGAAATACCTTTCAGCTGGTGGAAGTTGTGAGCTGAATCTATTCACTGCCTGTGGCATTTCAGCCCACCACCAGAGTGCCCTAACATGCTGTGGTGATTTGCCCCAGCTTCATGTGCTTCAGGCAATATAGCTTAATAACCAGGATCTGGTAGAACTTTAGAGACAAGAGTAAATAGCTATCCAAGTTTAGTGAGCAAGATTTGTGCATCGGCTTCATGGTCCTCAAAATGTTCTCCCAGTTCGTGTGCAGCCAGTCCTTCAGTGGGTACAGTATCTCTGGATTTAAACTGAAACAATGGGTCCTGCTGCTCACAGAAAGTCTCCTTGTCAAGCTGGATGCAAAAGTGAATGCAATGAAATACTCTCCCCTGCAAGAGATGAAAGAAAAAGAATCAGAGGAAGTGATCATGACAGTACCCTCAGGCAAGGAAGAAAAGAGGGAACGAAAGTGGAAATAGAGCTGATGAGTGGAGAGAAGCCTTCGTTCTCACATTTCCAAGGATTTAAATATTCTCCTTTCCCTAATAATAATCTCTAAGGTTATTCTCTCATGTCAGTCTAAAAGCTCCTGATGTTCAGACCAAAAACCACTCCAGACTCAACTGTTACGTGACATTTTGGGTACTCTATGACATATATATCACATGCATCATTCATCTTGATTTTGCCAGCATTTTATTTACTGTTCTTGCCTCCTTCTTATTTGAACAGGACGTCACTGTTTTATTTGCCATCTGTGAGCTCCATATGGTCATAGCTAATGAAAGCAAGTAGTCTAAAAAAGATGACACCATTAAATAACCTTTGTTTGATTAAATACACAGTCTACTTCTTTTAGACTAGACTTGCCATCTCTAAATGTCAAGATAGATAGTCTTGTATTTTCTGTAGACCACAGTGTTTGGGATAGCTGAAAAAATACTGGCTGTCATGTTACAACTGCAGTAAAATTTCCTAAAACTCTCCAAAGTTGAAGTTCTGCTGAATCTTTCTCACTCAGATAAGACACAGTCATATTAGCAGCTTTTCCCGAATCTCCAGTTCCATGAAAAAGAAAAAGGAGGCTGAAATAGGCCATCAAATTTTTGTCCTCTCATCTTAGACACTTGGGCCCCTGGATCCACAGGGCTTGTCTCTGATGCTGTGATCTCCTTTATGAACCCACTCCTCTTGTTGGGAACAGCCTGGGAATCCCCTGGTGTGTTCTCAAGGACCACAAACACCACCGAGTTTCTGAGCACTTCAGAAAACTGAGCAACAGCATTATCAGCTGCATCTGCCTCTCCCTTGTCTGTCTCATCAGTGTCCTTTGCACTCAGTAGTCAATGAAACATTCACATCTGTAGCAATGGGGCCTGTCAGACCCACCGTCTCTGCCTTCCCAGGGGCAGCCTCAGTGAGCAGTGTCCCAGCAGAATTCTCTGAGGAATGTACTTTTTCTGAAAATTCATGAGAGAAGAGGCCAGGATTTACACCTGATATTTTACACTTTAGGGATATAATTAAGGCTGGCTTACATCTGTGAAACCCCATTAAGGCTCTGGCAGCAAGAGTCAGGACCTTTTAAGCCTGTGGGTTTCCAAGTTTGATTTTTATAAATGAAGTTGAAATGGATGCCAGATTTATGTGGCTACAGAACTGCTACTGTACACATGAATAGGGATTTTAATGATTAGTTGAAATCCCTATGGTGTTGAATGAGGTTTTAAATATTGTTTTAAAATGCATTAAATGAAAATAATTAAATAATATCTTGCTTTTACACTGCAACTAAAAGAGCTATGTAATTAGAATGAGGGGTAATATACAATATTTAATTGTGGCCCTGGTGTTCTTTATAATGAAGTTTGAGTAATTAGTGGCATGATGACTGAGTACTTATTACTTAGTATGAGGTTTGTGTTCCATTACACTAAACATCAATTACTGTTTCCCCATGACAGCTGTTATGGCAGTGTCTCTTTTCCTCTTTTCCTGTGACTCTGTTTGCAGATTTCTAGAGTTACCCAAATTTTGTTTAAGCTTTTCACTGTCTGTCTTGGTTGTTTTGCAAGTAAGGCCAAACTCTACTGTCATCTATATGACATAACATGAATAACTACCAAAAAGGAGAGTTTTTCTTTTCATATGATAAAACTCTTTATATTGAAAGGCATGCTGCAAAAATATCTGGTTTAACAATTTTTGTAGCATATCTGTCCATCTATGAAGTTTTTGTGTCTATTTATTACAGAATTTAAAGGGCCTTTTTGTATAATCTGGGAAGCTCTAGTGCAAAGTTCTATTGATACGTTCTTTCCATGCTTTTCTCTGCTCTTCAAGAATTGAGCCCATGGGAAAACATCACATGAGATTTTCAGATCTGATCTTCTCAAATGTTTTTAAATGCAAAAAGTGAGTGTTAGTTAGGTGTTTAATTAAGAGGCAATCCTGGGGAAATGCTTCTCCCATCCCATTTTTTTTTGCAAATATCTGGTTTTCCCCTCAACATGAACTCAATTTTCTCCTATATCCATGATTAGTATGAATTCCATTACAAAGAGAGCAGGTTATTCATAAATGTCTGGGTGTCATGGTCTGAGCCTGGCGAAATTCCAGTGCTTCCATGATAAAACCTCTTTTCCTGGTATCTACTGTGAGATGTGATCAGAGACAGAGCAGAGCAGGCTCCAACTTACGATTGAAAGGAAAAAAAAACTTTATTAACATAAAACTACAGGGAAAAAACACACAGAACACGGGATGAAAACCTTCCAAATTTCCTCCTCCTCCCCCCACCAAATTTCCTAATTCTGTTACCACCCTTTGGATAATCAATTCTCAGTTCTTTGAGAAGAGAGGAGTCCCTCTTGCACCACAGACTTCACCCAGGAAACAGTCGAAACTTCTCGTGTTTCCGTGTCTCGTGTGGCACCGCCCGGAGAACATTTTTGCCATCGTGACCTCTTCCTTCCATGTCCAGTGCTCTCACCACTGCACATGGACCAGAGCTGCTTCTAGGTTTTTTCCCTTTAAGGATGCTTTGTCCAGTTCCAAAAAAGAGCACAGTCCCTCTCCTTTTGGGACACCTGTCCCCCCCATGTTTCACCCCCTGGGGCTGAGGGGTCTCTCGAACAGAGATCATCTTCCTCTTCTTCTTCTTCGAAGACGGAGGGCACCACCACCACCCTCCTCCACCCTTCGTCTCTTTTCACACACCTTCACATCACCGCACTCTCCTGGCTCTGAGCCATTGCCTCCCCCTAGAATGCAGTCTCTGTGTCACAGGAACTCAAGGGTTCTGCCATGGCTATCCAAGAAAAGTCCAGCCAAAAGCCACTCCATCATCTCCTCCCACCTAGAATTCTTCTCAACTTCTCTCAATCTCACCAGCTCCAGGAGGAATCAGCATTTGCAAGGTTTCCATCGTCCCAAGAAGGGTTAAAAGTCCCAGGCTCTGCCGGTTTGGTTCATGAACTCCCACGGCTGGCTGCCCTGCTGGGCACCCCCCCCTTCTCCTTCACTCCAGCCGTGCTATCACAGGCACAGGCTGCTCTCTCTCTCTCTCTCCCTCCGGGGGGGGGAATGGGGGATGGCTGCCCGAAGCCCTGGCAGTGCAATGCTCCTCCACCCTTCGGCCCAGGCCTGGCCTACCTCCCTCCGGCCGCATGGCTCCCCTCCCCCCTGCCCAGCTCCGAGCTGGACAGGGGAGAGGTCTCCTCCGGTCAAGGGCCAGAACTCAAAAGGAACTTCCAGTGGGAGTTCACAGCTTTTAACCCCTGTGTTCTCAGAGGCATATCCATGCCCTCAGTGGACAAACCAGGTGCCAATATTAAAATCTGGACACCAACTGGCGTGACCACACAATCCCAAAAAAACCATTTCCCCTCAAACCACGACACTGGGTTTTGTGACTGTCTGACGTCATGGTCCTTTGTTTTCTGGCTGGGGAAAAGGCAGAGAGGCTCTCTTCTTGTTATATATTTCCCAATTTTAGGCACGTTAGGGAACAGGCCAGAGTAGTATTAGTAACTGAAAAGCTGGCATTCTAATGGTAATGGGATGGTATTAATTGCCTCTTTAAAGGCTGAGCACTACTGAGCATTTCCTGACTACATCGAGACAGCTGTCCTTTGTTCAAGGCCTGCCACCACCCAGGCCTTGAGGACTGATGCAGTATCCAGGGTGGGAAATGAGAGCCTCTTCTCAGGAAAACCAACGTGTGAGGTCACAGCACCTCCTAGCTAGCCAGCCTCCCCATGGCATCCCACCAATCCTGCTGGCAGTTTTCTATCAGGCTGTTTGGTGGTCAGGCTGAGATCCACAGGCATTCCCTTGCTTCACACACTGGTAAAGGATGGACTACTGTTATATGATTAACAAAAAAAGCCTTTCTCAGCTGCCACAAGCAAGGACCTGCCATGATAACTTGTAAGTTGCAGGGGCACATTTTCCACTTCAGTCACTGGGGGTCATACTGTGAGTGGAAGGGACAGCAGAGGTAATGGGGGTCTGGACTGGACTGACCAAGGCAGGGAATCCAGTGACATGCTAAACATAACCAACAACACAAAAGGCTTTTCTAAGATGAGCAGACTTAACTGTCTCACATCATAGCAACCTCTTTCTAATACTCAAAAAGGACAAGAGGAAAAGAGTTTTTTATATAGGCACAAACTGACTAAATAGGGGAAGTTGTTCTGCCTCATGTCTTTTTTTCCCTTCTGCTAAAGAAGCAGAAGAAAACTGATTAACATAAGAAGAGTAGTGGCACTTAGATAACACACTCAGCCTGAACTCTGAGTTCAGGTTTGTTCTTTTTTAATATTCTTCATTTTGTTCTTTTTGTTTGCACGTTTTATTGTACATTCAAGGAACAGTGAGAGATAACCTTCTTGTACAAGAAGTCATTTTAATGAGAAAATTGAGACATGTAAATATTACCAGTTTGAGGCATAAAATCAATCCTGAAAAGATGCTGATTTGCACTTGCTAGCTTGTTTGAGCTGGGCAAATAAGTAAAGAACCTTCTCTGACAAACACTGTTGCTTGTGTTCAGATTGACTCACACAGTCAATTTCATTGACTTCGGGCTAACTTTGCTGAATGCCATCAGTTCTTATTGATTTTAAATGGGTTTAAAATATATGGAATACATTGTATATAAAATGAAAGCAGAATAGACTGAGGGAGAACATTGGATGTGAAATGAAAAAGGGAAGTATTAAAAAGAGGAAAAGGGAATAAGGTATCGGGCAAGTTTAATTGCACCCAAGTTGGGTCATACAAAAGCTTGATGTTTAGCCTGTGTTAATTGTACAGATCTTCTCCATAATCATGAAGAGGAAGTGACAACTCCACAGAGACATTAATTTCAGAAATCTTGGAAAATTATTTCAGAAATGAATGAATCACCCTTCAGGGCATCTGTGCCTCTCCTCTGAGTTTTAAGGGAGGATAGGGAATGGTAGGGAAATTTTATCTGTGAAATAAAGGCATTAATTTGAGAGTAAAAATTCAGCCATGGAGCAGAGGAGAGCATATCACTATCCTAAAGACAAACCAATTACTAACTGGGAAGATTTCTTGTTTTCTTTTAGATGCTTTATTGGACTTTAAAGTATAAAAGATTTGAAAGACTTTTTCACAGGGTAAGACTATTGAGTTCTGTCTCTAGCTTCACTCATTTTTAATCAAATGAACCTAAGTGTTTTAAAGTACCTGAATGCCCATATACAGAAAATAAACCAGATGTTATGTGTCAGAAGCATCTTACATGCAATCATAAACATTTGCATTATCACCACTTGATCCACAGTGGGTGTATCCCATAAGTCATTCAGGGCTATAATCACAGAAAAGATGAAGCATCTAAATGAGAATTTTGGTACCATGTAATCTTACTTTACAGTCTTTAAACCTCCACCCCATTGTGGACATATTTTCTGTTTGATTTCTAACAGCTTGCTCTGCAGGCATTACTCTGCAGAATTATTCCCCTCTGAAACATCAAGCTCATCACTCATTATTACCAAGCGACAATGATTACCAAGAGACACCTATAAATAGATGCTGTGAAGCTGTCTGGCCACTTGCTAATTAGGTGCTCCCATGTCTAACTTTCAAGTATCTGGACACCAGCCTGGTATCAAAGACTCTGAGGTGGAAGCTTAACAGGCATTCATTCACTAAGGAGACACATTTAACTAACCCCTAGGGAAGGATGTGAGATTGGGAGTAGGAGACTTGGGTGATTGGACAGAATAACAGTCAAGGAGGCAGAGACAAGAAACAGGGGAAAGCAAAGTGTTCTGCCTGAGACTTGTGATCATAAGGTCACACTGGGAAGAAGTGGGCTCAGGAAGGGAAGAGAATCCTGCATCTGTCTTGGCCCAGCCACCTGCACTGAAGCTCTCTGGTCCTCACCAGTGGGGGACTCCCAATGAGGACAGCATGCCTTCCCTTGGGACTTCCTCCCTACTGATTGTTCCTCTCTACTGATTGTGTAGCTAGCATTGCTCACTTATTTTAAGGTATGTTCAAGTGCCACCTGAGCATCTTGGCCTTCTTGCTTCCAACATCTGAGCTCTTGATTGGCAGAAGTGGGAGCCTATTTCTATTCCCTTGTCAGATTGAGGAGTTTAAACTTTGGTTTCCCATCCCCACTGCCCTAGGAAGATACTTATAGCTTAGAATGAGTGCAGGAATCCTTTTCCCCTTCTGTTCAAGTTTCAACATTGCCCGGGGGAAAATAAATCAATAATTCTATAATCAGAAACAGAAAGAACAAATACAGTCAGCTGAAAAAGGACAGTTATCTGCCTTGGAACTGTGTGCTTTTTATGACTAGGAAAAAAACCCAAAAAACCAAAAACAAACCCATACACCTATTTGCAATATATTGAAACAGTTGGTGACTGTCTCACACAGTTCCTGCCTGGGTGAATGCCCTTATTCCTAGCTGGAGAATCAAGAGTTTTCTTCTGCTTCTTTCCTTCTGAGCCTTGAATTTCTAAAATGAACTCTTAACAGTCCAGTAATCTCTACCTAACACTAGAAGAAATATTAGAATATATATGAATATTTTCTCGGGCATGGCTTCTTTTTCAACCCAGAAATCTCATCTGTGAGTGGTTCAAGAAACTGATGTTTGTTCCAGATGTCCGACAGTGTGCTGCTCCTGCTCTCCAGGAACAGTACAGCCCTCCAGCAACAGCAGCACAGTGCTCAGTGGGAAATGCTGGACCTGTGTAACAGCAGAAAATTCTGGGCTGCACTCTGGGATGGGAACACATCAGATCCAATGTGTTTTTCAAAGGCATTGGGTTTATAGCTCACGTGTCACAGATATTCTGGCCATGTGCACTAAGTATGAGGCCACCTGGAAGGATTTAACTTACTGAGCACTTCCTAAATGTCAAAATGCTCTGCACTGATCCTTGGCACCCAGGCCTTACTCCATGCCAGAATAGACTGTGAGAGTTTATTTTGGTTTCCCATATCAAGGTACAAAATTCTCCCCATGAGGCAAATGGGCACAGACCTGTCTGCCACACCATTGCAAAGCATTGCACTGTGTAATCTCTGTGCAACTCAGTCCTCTGCAAGACTTGGTCCTAGCTGTCAGTTTCTGTTTGCCAAAGAGTGATATTCTCTACCTGTTGCCTGCATTAATAACTGTGCTGTATTAATGTAAAATTTTATTCTTATCTGATGAGATTTTGTATTAATTTTAGTCTGATATGTGACAAAGACTTCAAACCTCACTCTGCTTTTAGTTGCCCCTGAGTAGCAGCATTTACTTTACTAGATTGGTTTGTGATAGTCAGGAGTGGTTTCCCAGAAAATACAGCTTTTCTGTTCCACATGAATTCTGGGAATAGTACCATGAAGCTGTGCCATCACTAACTGTGATAAAAAAAGGAAAAGAAAAATTTTCTGGTCACTTAAGGGTATTTTATCAACCTCCAACTTCCCAACTTCAATTTTTTTTTGGTTTTGAGAAGTTTGTAACTTCAGAAGGAATCTTACTACGTGTCATTTTCCTTCTCACTGGTTCCTCAGCATCAAAGATGCTGACTCTTTCTCTGACTTGACACATTCTCCATCTATCTCTTCTACAAATGACAGTAAGATGAATGTAGCAATGTTTTTTTTACTTGCACAGAAGACAGCAACTTGAGGACAAGAGGGTATGAGTGGTGACTCTGCAGTCATGATGCCTGCTTACTTCCCCAGGCCAAATTTAACCAAGCTGATTCCTCATATCCACCATATTAGGTTGTTATGTTTGAACAAGTCTCCAAACATGCATATCAATCTGGCTTCTAACCTCAGTTCAGACCTTCTTCAGAAGTCACTGGAGTATGAAGGTATACTTTTTAAAGAAAGGAGCTTAGAAAGGTCAATATTTGAAAATGCTGTGTCATATTTGTCATATTCACATGGACAGTTAGTTTATCCTACAGAATCTTAAATGTCATGAGACCTAATGTTGCCATGATTGCTCACCACGTGTCCAGGTTGGTTTTCTGAGATAATTACCCTTCACAACAAGCAGAGGCAGATAGACAACCCCAACAGGCCAGTCTGTCAATCTGCTCCAGAAATTCTTTACTGGAAAACGAGCATCTTTTAGAGGGCCTGTCCTTCTTTCCACAGACTGGAAAGAGAACATATCGTGGACAGGTCAGATGTTCCTGATGCCTGTCTTAGAACAAATAAATTCCATTTCAAATCTCAGGTCAGATCCATGCCTATTTGAGTTAAAAACTTGTTTATGGGTAATGCAACAAAAATAATAACATCTGGGTTATGTCATTCTCAGAACTTCACTACGTATCTTATGAAAGTTCTATGTAGATTCTGCTCCTACATGCACTGGGCCAAATAGAAATACAATTAGTGAGAACAGTGTCAGTCTCAAAAATATTTAAATTCCTAACTAATGCAACCTGCACAATGCAATACAGAGGTTTATTTGCAGAACTGTCCATTTCATGGCTTCTTACTTAAAGGAAGTAAAATTAAACAGTTTTCAATAATTTACTAGAGAATAAAATTGTTTCAAAAATCCCCTTGGGGACTGGAAACAGAAAACTTTTCTTTGTTTAATATGTCGACGGTATTAATATTTTGGTAGACACCTTACTGAGCAACCAGAGGAAAATCTAGGCCCAGGTTGTGTGCTGTGCCAGAGAAGGGGCTTTCCATCCCAAGATCACCACAGATCAGGCAAAACACTGAGACACTGCTGATATCTCTAGCTTACTTCTTCTCGAGTTTTAAAACTCATCCACCTTACTATAATCAATTAGTTCCATTTCATTCACAGTATTATAGGCAAAGAGAAAGTATTATTGGGATGGTGTAAATAAGATCAGTGTTTTTTTGTGTAAAATAAAGTTGCTTTTCACAGTGAGATTATACCTTTATAAAGGGTTTATGTTCCTGAAGCGGATACAGAAAAGGAATGGTGTACTTTTGAGATTAAGAACAGTGAAACTAACCAAATATCTACCCAGAGAGAGAGATAATGATGGTTTGAATAAAAGTATCAAAAATCAGCTCTATCAAGGAAATCCTGATGCTATAAAACTACTCAGGTAGAGGTTTGGTTTGGCTCTTTTGCATAGAACTGAGAACATCTATAAAGATCTGTGCAAAGATCATTTTAGAAGTTAAGGAACTGATGGACAGTTTGTAGAACAGTCAGCTAAACATAGACTTGAAAGGAAGGTTAGTAGGTTTTGACCTGCCCTGTGCTTCCTTGGCCATGTTTTCCTTTTTTCCTTTTCCTTATTATAAGAGCAAGTATATAATATTTCCCCAGCCTTTTGAATTGTTGTGACCTAAAGCTTAATAAATACATTTGTGACACTCACACTCATTTCATTTGTTTACAGTCAATCTTTACTGGGCTTTTTCTGAGGCATGCTTCCCCATGTCTTGCTGTCAAAGATGCTACCACATTCAGAAATTTTACTTAGCACCAATTAATTCGCTTTCAGAAATGAAATCACAGTATTTTTAACTTGTAAAAAATGCAGACATATGAAGATTCAATTTAAGTCATTCTGAGATCTTAGGTGCAGATGAATGCAAAGATCACTCTTACAGAAGTGTAACAAGTAACCTGTCGTGAGCTCTGCTGTGGTGTCTGTCAGGATGCACAGTCCTAGGCAGTTACAATAGTGAAATAAAACATTTTACTTTAAACTTCCCTGTGAGAATGTAAAGAAGGTGATCTCCCTGCATCTCAAGACCTGACACATAAGGGGATGTGTTGGATTCAGATCGGAACACATCCTCTTATCCCCCTGACTAGACCAAGTTCATGACCACAGCTGGAAATCGCAGCCAGGCACTTTCACAGCCACATTACTTCTTTGGTTCATTACTCTGTATAAAACTACCAAGCAATACTAATTAGGCTAAAAGAAAAAAAAAAAAAAGAGAGAGAAAGAGTACGGAAAGATTAGGAGGGTGCCCTGCATCTTGTAACATCATGATCAGTTAACTGTGAAATTACTGCTTATCACCACTATACATTTTCTATTACCCTATGGACCTTTTCAAACTCAGTATGTTGCTGGCAGAAAAATAAAATTTTTAAAACTGCAGGTTAAAGCCAAAGTTAAGCAAATATGCACGTATGGATTTCAAAGCAGAAAACAAAATAACCACATCATAATTTAGTTATATTTTAATGTTTTAGGATAAAGTACTTATTTCAAGGTAGTTATTGGTAAAGATGGACATTTGAATAATTAGAAATTGGCATTAAGATATCAAGGCATTCTAAACTTTGCCCTATATGTATGTATTAAGAAGGCCCAAGAAAAGTGCCTTATCAACACTAGTAAACAATTCCTCCTGCACCACGCGCAGCTTGGTCAGACTCCAAATCCTGCCCCAAAGAGTCTATTTTCCACTGGATAGAAAAGGATTATATTTCTCCTTTAAGGGATACATTCTGCCCATGATTAATTTCCATGGGGATGTGATATTGATCTAGTCAGAAAACTGTATTTTAGAACCAAGATTAGAAAGTTAATTTACATAAATTCCAGTAATTCATTAAAACAAAGATCCAGGGGTTCAGGTATTTTTTGCAATCACATTAGTCAGGATAAAACTGTGATAACTGATAACAACACAGATGACATACACACATACGCAGCTTGTTGACTTGTACAGCACAAGTAAGCCAATATTTCAGCACAGCAAAATATCTTAAGTACAGGAAGTGAAGTAGTTATTCTGCAGTAAACATTTCAGAGAATTGAGATAGCTAAATTTGAAAAGCACATAATTATTCACTTTTTTAAAAGCCATCTTATTTTAATAGCAGTGATTGTAACAGCACATTTAGTTTATATAGCTGTACTCTTAATTTTTGAAATACTTTTAGTTGTGCTAGTTATATGAACTATAAAGATGTCATGATATTTCATTAAAGGAATTAGCATATCAATACTGAAAAATGCATCTCAAAATTTTTTAATAGAATATCTTCGAAGTCTCTCAAAGAACAAGTTTATTAAATTATATCTCAGAGCCTGGATCTTATAACGAAAGGTAGCAGTCTACAGATGAGAAGAATAGACGTTCAGAAACAGCATCTCTAACAACAAAATATCAATTTAAGGGTGGAATGTTGTCCTTGTCTATTACTGGTCTTCATTTTTTATCTGATTTAACTCCTACTGAAGTTGATGAACAATTTCCAATTACTTCAGTGTGAACTGGATCAGTAACTGTGTTCCTTAGTAGATGTGCAAACTAAAACAGTTACTAGCATAAACCAAAAGAATATTAAACAGTGACCTCAGTCTCAGATGAAATGAAATGCTCAGAATCTCTCAATAACATCTGTGATAGTTGATAATATAAAATATATATATTTTATAGGCTATCCAGAGCATGAAAGTTTAGTAGAGTTCTCTTGCAACAGAACTGTACAATGACATGCATCCAAGTTGAGCAGTGTTGGACACTTCTGGGATGGGAGATCCCAAAATGGAGATTAGGCAACATGGACAGAGATGGAGGCTAAATGGACACTAAAATCTACATGAGCAGGAGGCTTTCCCCCACAATAAAACTGATTTCCTTTTCATAAAAAGAATTGTAGCATGTAAGATGACAAACAGATATCAGAGGCATGTAAGCTTCTAACCAAATACCAGAGCTTGGTGGTTTTAGTCAGGATTTACAAGCTTGCTCAACTAAGTCCCCAGACTGTCTCAGCAGAGTAGCACACATATCTGAGATGGAAAGCATGAGTCACTGCTGATCTCTGGTATAGCTCACAGGTGGGAATAGGCCCATGGGGTTTTACCTTGTCTTTTAGCGATCAAATGGGCTTTTTCCTGGCATTAAGATTAATTGTGGAATGTACAACCTTTGGGGATTGGAGGAATGTGTCAAGGGGCCATTTGCTCTTGAAATATGAATATTAAAGGGAAAAAATATTTTTCTGAGAAAGGTAAACAATGAGAGGTACTTTAAGCAATGTAAAGGGTCTGAGACAATACTGTAAAAGGTGACCGTGGTTTTATTTCTTTTGACATTTGTACATGTTCACTCATCCAAAATGGCAGACAGAACAAAAGCACTGCAAGCCGGTGTCTTATGCCTGTTACAAAGCTACAACTCCACTGAAGATTTGCCAGCATGTATGATGGCCTTAAGTGTTGAATGGGTTTGTGTGATTTTATTTATTATGGCCTTGGGAGGTCAGCAGTGGAATGACTTTGGATCAACGAGTGGAAGATGAATTTAGCTATTATTGTCTTACAATATGACTGTCCTCCTGTAGGGGTGTCAAGGAAAGAAAAGCAGGTAGTACCTCAGTACTTAGGCTAGGTACAAACCTGAGATGTTAGTTAATGCATCCATTATCAAATGGTTTTCTCAACTATGAAGGATAATGTTACTACAGAATATTAGTTTGGTCGAAGAAGAAAAAGTTTACATAAATGTAGGAGACACTGGGGAAAATAGCATTGATAAATTTCTCCAAATCATTATAATAATTGTATCATTTATGTACTCTCAAGACAACTATTTTTTTTGTTTGTTTTAGTAATTGATAATTTTTGTAGACTCTAGAATAACTTCTGAGCTGAGGTGTATATTCTGCAATACTGGCAAGTATTTCACATTATGTGTTTGCACTTTCTGTGGCGAAGTGTGTGATATTGTTCTTATCTTGTTTCAATTATTTAGTTGCTATAGAAAACAATATTTAAAGTAGTATATATATATAAATAGTTCCAGAATGGCTTCAGGAACATCTCTGATGCAAATTTCTTCTCTATTGCTTTGTGCAAGCAGTCATTGTGATTCTATTTTCTACATAGGAGCTCAATTATTGCAAGTTACAACTAAACCCATACAAAAACTTATAAATACCAGAAAAGTAATTGCATGAGATTTATTTTCTAAAATACTAAATATGTTTTATTTCATTGAATATAATGTCAATTTCACACCTACTATAAAACATGGATGAACCTCCACACGCTTTGAGTTACTTCAGAATTTTAAAGGTGTGTCTGTAAAAGGTGCAATAGAAAATGTGACTTAATACTAAATTTAGACGATAGCTCCAGAAAATACTCTTTAGCCTGCCCACCTCTCAGAAATAGGCTAGGCCAGGGTTACTCCTAAAATTTTAAAACAAAAAGCAAAGAGTCTAATTGGGACAGGATAATTAGTGTCAAATGGAAAAAGTGACAGAAAAACTAGCACTTGTAAAAACTTAAGAAAATTACTTTAATATTTTGAGCATATACCTTGAAGACTTAAAGACAGTGGATAAAGCCATATTGACTTAATAATTTAATTATATCCAAGAGTTATGGGTAAATCCTAAGTTTCTTGCAAGGACTGGAACTTTTCCAGGACAAGGACATGCTTCCAGCTGAACTGATTTCTTCTTTTGTATGACGGTAATGCCTCTATATGAAGGAATTAATTTTCATGGAGTTCTTTCCCAATTTTCCACAGAAATCTTAGGATGTTTTTCCCCTCTCTCCTCTCCCACACCATCCTTTTCTGCTGAAAACCTCAAGGAAAATATCAGGATAATGTAAATGTAAAGCAATATTTTTATGATGTCTCCAAAAGGAAAATTCAATTTAAAAAAAAGTTCCTTGGCATCTTGTTTTGTAAGCTTTTGGTAGTACCAAGACTATATTGTGCAAGTTAAGTTAAAGCAGCCCAATATTTTCCAGATCCAATCTAGGCCACATTTGTACTACTAAATATAACTAGACTATCCTAGGTCTGACATCAAGTGATGTGATGTGATGTGACGTAAGCTGTAAAAGCAAGCGAATATTTTCATATCCTGTTTTCAGAGACAGAGGAAATTGAGCAGCTGATGAATAGAAATGTATTAGGTTGACTCACTGCTTGTCTTTCTGAATATAGCTAGCAACTCACTTAACATGTATCATAGAGTCACAGAATTATGGAATCATTTGGATTCCAAGATACTTTTAAGGATGATCAAGTTCAACCCCCCTGTGCCATGGGCAGGGACACCTCCCACTAGACCAGGGTGCACAAAGCCCTAGCCTTGAACACTTCCAGGGATGAAGTATCCACACTTTCTTAGGGAAACCTGTTTCAGTGCCTCACTGCCCTCACAGCAAAGAATTTCTTCTGCTCTCACTCATTGCCCAGCCTATATCCCTATTTGGGATTGCCCCAAACCAAGCGTAGGACTTTTCACTTCGCCCTGTTGAACACAATCCCTCTGAATGGCTCCCCATGCTCCAGAGGACCTCCAGAGGACCTGCCAGCAGCACCACTTGGTGTCATTCAAGATCTTGCTGAGAGTACATTCAATCCCACTATCCAGGGCCCTAGCAAAAATGTTAGATAATTCTTATCACAATACAGACCCCAAGGGACACAGCTTGTACCTGAAATATTTTCCAATTTTACCAAATCATCTCTGAGCAGAGTAGAAGAACTACAAGTGGAATGGAAAGTACTGAATGCAATAAGCCTACACAGCAGGATTGCTATGTTTTTATTTTCTATTTTCCCCCCAGTACTTTCCTAATAACATTCTATTTCTTTTTCAATGCTACTAAGCATTGAGATAGGAGTATCCTTTTTTGCTTCTTTTTATTGGATTTTATTCAGCATTTTATTACACTGTAATTCATTATCTTTAGCCTTTTCTGCAACCTTTGTTAGTCTATTCTCCTCTTGACACGTGTTTTTGAAATTTACTAATATCAGCACACTGTCGCCTAATTATTTTCTCTTGTTTACAGATCATCTGTGAATACACTGAACAGTTTCAGTAGGGATCTGAGCAGCTCAGCATTCCAGTAGGGAATGGCAGCTCAGTTTTTCCCTGTACTGTGAAAAGCATTTATTACTGCTCTGGCTTCCTGTATTTAATCACATTAGAATGTTCCTTTTAATTCATGTGAGTTATTTCTGTAACAGTACTTGTTCTTGACAAAGGAAATTCTGTAGTCTGTTACCTTTTGTTATCAGAACTCTTTTAGGATGTCATCTTATTTCTGCCTTGAGTGCTTTCTGCGTCTTTCTAACATCTTAAGTAATATGAATTTTCTGTGAATATCCTGTGTTGTCTATTTAATGCATTTTGTACATCATGTAAACACATTTTACCCTGTGGGTCTCCCCTCTATTTTCTTTTTAAACAAGAAACCACATCCTGTCATGCTTATGTGGTCTTCTTTTGAACATTAAATAGTAGGGTAGAAGACTGGGTGACAGGCAGCTCACCAGGACTACAAAAATCCTTGATCTAAGAATTGTATAAAGAGCTTTTTAGTAAAAAATATTACGTGCTGTGGAAGGGCAAGCCACAAGCTGCATCCCTTCCTGCATGCCCTGACTCGTTGCTCTACAGATCAGCCAGTCATGTCTAAAAATTTAGTCTCAGCATCTACCTCTGTTGTGACATGTACCCTTTCAACAAGAGACTGTGCAAACCTCCTCTGCTCTTCTTCTGTTTCTTGGCCTTTCGATTTGATGATTGCTCTGACCAGCTCACATAAAATCATTGTCATCCTAATTGCATAGTACTAGATGTTTCCTATTTAAAAGGAAAGTTTCAAACATCCAGCAGGGTTTCAACATTTCCTGAAACATTGAATTTTTTTATTTGATTAGACTATTTCCATATTAGCAAATGCACTACATTTTATGTGGCATTTACCATACAGTTTCTGCTTATTTGTTACTGTGTCTCTAATTATATTCCTCCCATTAAGTTTTTTTTTGCATATTTATAGCAGAATATGCAATTTTAAAACATGTGGTTTTCCTCCTCTTATTTCTGGGCTTTTTATATTTCCCACACAAAATTTTATTTTTCAGTGCCCTATTTAACTGGGAACTCATTTATCAAGAATTTTCCCTCATCACTACGGTCCTCTCCTTTACATGAGGACACACAATTCATCAGCCTGAGCAGTATTGTCCTTCTGCCTCTGCTGGCTTCCTCTCCTCCCACATAGACAATTTGTTTAATTTTTAGGAGTTTTTAAAAATTTTTTTCACCTTTTTTACCTTGTTCAGAAGGAAGGAAGGAAGGAAGGAAGGAAGGAAGGAAGGAAGGAAGGAAGGAAGGAAGGAAGGAAGGAAGGAAGGAAGGAAGGAAGGAAGGAAGGAAGGAAGGAAGGAAACAGTACTTCTGTTCCAGAAGCTTTCACAATTTCTAAGAACCTAAAAGCCTTCTCCAGTGTTTATCTTGATGTCTCAGCAGGAAGGCTCTGCATTTCCCTTCCTTTCTTTTCAAGAGTATGAGTGTTACAAGCCTGGAGTTGGGATGGCTTAGCAGTACCTTTAGAGATACTGAGGAATAAATTTTCTTTCTCCCTGGAGGACCTACCTCCAGACCCCAGAACCTGCCCAGGAGATTTTCTCAGCAGGAATTACTGTAATGTGACAAGAGAAAACTGAATAAAGCTAATACAACCTTAGACCATGGAAGGTTGATGATACAGAATCATCCTGGGAAGCAGAGCAAGTTTTCTATCCTTAAGTAAGCTTGTGCCAAGGGTGCAGATGGACTTGTTTGTGATACATAAAGGGAGTTGAATGTGCTACCAAGACTCATGGCTTCTGCAAAGTGTGTCTCCTCAGAGTGCATACACTTACAAGGTGAAATAAACCCAGAGTAATTCTCTAATTTAAGAGAAAAACTGAAGGCTGAGTACTGCAAGGTAAACAGTGAAATAAGGTTTTTTTGATCAGCATGTCTGAGTGGAATTTTAACAACAAATATTTTTGCAGTTTTGAAGGGGAACCACTTTCCAGTTTAGCAAAGGATCTGAACAAAGTGAACAACTGTGGCAAAACAGCGTGTGAACACAGTAGATTCTGCCAAAAGAGAAATCCTTGAGGGTAAAGGAGGATGAAGGTGAACTCTCAGAGTTTTTATTGGATTAGTTCCAGTATAGTGCAGAATGTTGAAATGAATAGCAGGGAGGCTTGAAACAATTTCTGGTCAGGAATCTGGATTTTTTTCTGAAGTCCACAACGCTACAGATTAGGAATTGCTGTTATGTCACATTCATTAGCTGCACTTTGCTAAGATACCTCTTGGGCTCTATTATAATTGCAAACTTAAGTAAATTTATTCTATTTAAACTGTTTTTAACTTAACTGCCTTTGACCAAATACATAAAAATTCCATGGTTTTATTCCCTCATTGGAGCCTGGAACCCTCAACGAGTTAACAAGAATCGATTGATGACATTGCGACAGCCGAGTCAGAACAAAATGTCAAAAAATGTAAATGAAAGAGACAAGCAGAGCCTGATGTGGAGAGATGTGGAGAAATGTGTTGCTCCACACATTCGTGGAGAAATGTGTTGCTTTTGGATGCTCTGAGAGCTGGTGATGAACTGAGCAACCCAGGTTCTTTGGAATTGCCATTGTTTCCTCATTTCTGTTTCAATGCCAGGTATCTGCAAACCACTCCAAAACTGACTTAACCTCAGTGTGAGCCAGAGCTAGAAATCCAATTCAGTGTTTTAAATCAATGAAGAAGTCTTGCCAGAAGTCTTTAGCACCAAGCCTCATTTCTTTGTCAAGAGGAAATCCAAGTCCAAAAAATTGCATGAGTGAAATAAAAAAAAATGCTGACCAGTGTGACAGCAGATGCATATATCTGTTATATAAAACAAATTTAAAATTTTTAGCAGCTCACATAAATATAAAATGGCATTTGTGATAGAGAAATATAATGAGGAACATTTTAATTGAATAGCTATACTTAGAAAGGAAAACCATGAGTCAACCTAAAACTTTTCCATTCATCAACTTCTCAATTTCCTCTTTCTCTGAAAACAGGATATGAAAATATTCTCTTGCTTTTGCAGCTCACATCACATAAGAAATTGGAATATTTAGAAAATATGTTTTAACAGAAATCTCAGTTTCTTTATCAAATTTTTAATTCATCTATGATATCTCTTTTTATCATTAAAAAACAGAGACTAAGACTAAGACTGATGAGTCTCTGCCTATCAAAGAGCTACCATAAGGGTATAAAATGAAGAAGCTTTGTAGGATATGAATGAAAATCTTCAAAGAAGGCTACAGCTACATCACTATTTTTCAAATAACCACCCCATCTTAAAATCATAGCTCAGTCCTTGACCCTCTTGAAGCCTCTCCTGAGCAAGAAAATTTAAACCACAGTGCAATGTCTTAATGCAAGCTTGAAAAAAACAATGTCCAATTCAGCACACAGAGCCCCAAGTAGAGTTCTTCAGCACTGAGTGCTGTGAACCCAATCTACTGTTATCTAAGGAAGCATTATGCACAGGAAAGCATGGATTATGGGGTTCAGTGTATTTAAACTGCTCCAAGACAGTGTGTGATAATCTCCAAGGAGATCTGTTGAGGAAAAATGCTGGGAACGTGCTATTTCTGCTCTTTTATGACAGGTACAGAAAGCCTGTAATGTTTCTTTTTATAAAAAAATACAAAGGATGGTGTTTGTAAAGGGGTAATTATACTTGGACAAATATTTAGCTGTATTATGGAAAGCAGCTTAGCAAGCTATTTGAGATCTCCTCAAAACTAGGACAGTTTCCAGGCAGAACTTCATCTTTATTTCAACCTAAAGAACAGTTAGTGAATTCCAGGAGAGGGAGCTGTCTCCTGACACCTCTGGTAGGGAGCAACATCTCATACATCAGGAAAACAGTGAATTGATAAGAAAAAGAATATGCTAATACAAGTGTATTCCCATGATTTGTATAAGTGCACTGGTCAATCATCTAGAGGATAATATTGCAGTTGTAGAACATGTGAGACTGAAAACCTTTGTTGCTGCTGTGTAAGTTTCTATCCACACTAATCTCAGTCATTAACAACTTTCAGGAGTTATTATCCATCAGGCTTTTCAGGTAGCTTTAATGTTCCACAGTAATTTAGGTTTTTTTAAGTTTAAAGTTAATAATCCAATTACTTTTGAAAACTTGAAAAGTAGAGGAATACAATCCCCATGGCAAATAATGAAAACCATTGCTAATTTTGTAAATGCTCTAACTTCAACACCATTATCAGACCGTGAATGATATTTCACATTCGTATCTGGAGAAACACAGCTCCCTTTCTTGTAGAGCAGGGAAGAACCAAAATGTACTAGGTCAATAACTTATATTTGTTGCACTTTCACCCATGGTTACCTTTTGCCCCCCTAAAATAAAAAGGAATGCACATTTTTTTACCAAATTGCCAAGTATTTTTTTAATTATTAGGCACTTCAAAGCAGACTATTTCTCATTTTGATCAGGGGATTGAAGATCATGTTTGTGTGCTGTCTTGTTTTGGAAATACAAGTGTCTGATAAGGAAGGCAGGAGCTTCTCCTGGAATGGGAAAATGTAAACCCCCTCCCTCTCAATTGTTATAAATTTGAAATTAAGGGCTGCTCTCAGGCAAAAATATGGGAGCAGGAATAACAGCTCTTTATTAGGGAAGAAAATAAAAAGATAGAGTAAACAATATAGTAAACTAAAACAACACTGACAGCGTCAGAACAAAACCTGACGCCCTGTTGGTCAGGGTGTTGGTAGCAGTCCAATTGGAAATGTGGCTGCAGTCTTCCTGAAGTGTCAGGTGTGGCTCTGTTGGAGCAGGGATCCTGGAGAAGGGTGTAGTCCTCCTCTGAAGATGCAGTGGAAGAGACAGCTGTTCCTCTGGGAAATCCAATGGAGAAAGCCATGTTGGTGTTGCAGAGCTCAAGATTATATCCAGGTAGGAATGCTTGGCTCCTCCCTCTGGGTAGAGCACCTCACAATGGGGTGCTGTAGCTCTTATCAGTCATGCAGTGACATTCAGTAGCCTGTTATCAGCAGATGTCTCCCCAGAGGGAGGATTGGGTGTGGAAGAGATAAGAAAAACTGCCTACTTAACAGAAGACAGCTGCCATACAGATGGCAAATAAAACACAATTTGCTTGGCAATCCAGGACATGTGCCCAGCGAGGCCAGCTTTTGAGACTTCCCCACTAAGTTGTGCTTCCCTACTTTAGAGCTCTTGGAGCTGCTTTCCTGGGAGACACTGGTCTTTTGTCCCTGCCAGAGCCGCACTGCATCACAGCTGTCTGCCTGGGTTCGCATGGATGCAGACTATGGCCCATGATGGCCCAGCCATGGTCCATCTTCATTCCCAGGGAGGTGCCCAATACCTTGGGCTGGGGCTGCCCTTAGCTACCCCCAGCTGCCCTGCTCATCACTGTGGGCAGTGAGATGGTGAGGATCTGCCTTGCCTGCCTGTCTTGGCTCACAGCTTCTCTTAAAAAGCTTTCTGCCCTCCCTGAAGCTAAATGACTAGCCTGGACCAAAAAAATAAATTGCAATTTTTTTAGATAAACTTCTTTTTAGATATATAATATGTATACTTCCATACCAATGGCTTCTCTGTTAGAGTAGCCACCAAAGCAGTGGTTAACACTTGAACTTTGAGGATGCTTGACAGAGATTTATCTTGGCTAAGGTTCAGCTCTGTGTATTAGAATGAGAGGCAGCGCAGCTGCCTGCAGCCAGGGCCTCTCAGGGGGATTTCACTCCAAGGGATGGCAGCTCCTTGCAATTAATTACAAAAAATTACCTTAAAAGTAAGGTAATTTGCAATCTTTGGAAGGATTTCTGGTTGTTTTTTACTGGTTTAACTGAAAGATTCTTTGAGTGAGCATCTGACTATAACAACATCCCTAGGATCTGTGTTGATGTTTAGCATTTTGCCTAGGAACACAAGGCTGGGAAGGAACTCTTCAGTCGACAAGGACAACAGTTTGCTACTGCAGATGATCACCTTATGTAGCAGGTTTTTGAAAACTCATCTTTCTCTTACTTAAATCAATCTTCCTCCTTGTTTTTAATAAATGATTGTGCAGAACATCACTACAGTTATATTTATAAGCTTCTCTTGACTTTTCAGACTGAATGTACTTTGTGAAAATCTACAATTTTCTTTTTTTTAATGTGTAAACTCTTATATTCCCATGTTTAACTGGTAGACTTCTACGATTTCTGCCTGTATCATTAGTAAACTGATAGAAAAAAACAGAATCTATCCTTCAGGAACATTGGTGGGGATGATTCCCTAGATTCATGACTCCACTTTTGACACAACCAGCCTCCTCATCCTTATCTTCTTTAAACTTTCCTCTCTCTCTCTTCTCTGGCATTACTGTCTCAAATGCCACCATAGCACTGTAGTGAATTTCAGATACATTAGTTCCTTGTCTAAAAAAACAATTTTCTATTTTAGAGAAACACTGTGTTATTTTAGTGTTATTTGTCATGCATAACATGTTATGTTCTTATAACATTTATTTTAGGGTATTAGCATCTCTTCAAATTTATTGTAAAGCTTTGCTTACAGCTGAAATCAGTCTACTGCAGCTGATTTTGCTCCACATCTTCCTGTTTTGAAATAGATAATTTTCCAATCATAAAGCACCCGTCAGAACCAACAGTATGTTTTAAAATTTTATATCAAGATTTGTGATTTTGCTCAACAATTTTTCCAGATTTTGTGATGATGATTTTCTGACAGAAGCATATTGTGTTTAATAAATGAGATTTCTACTCTGCTTTAGGTAATTTTTAAATTATTATTATTTTGTATATATGTCCCTTATTTCCACTGCATTCACTTGCTTAATCTATACCATGATTCTTGTTTAACTGAAACAGCTAAGGAAGATGTCAGGAAGGAACAACTAAATCTTTTTGAACCTCAATACCATGGTTATTGTTTAGGATTTCCCCTCTTGTTTTCTTTCTCAGAAACACAGCAAAAAATATACCAGGTCAAACAGGAAGTCCATCTCCCTCAATTTCATCTTTACAAGAGTACACTAAGCATTTGACATGATGAAGGTAATAATACAAAAATATAGGTGCCACTAGCAAGCTTCCAGGTGCTGTGACTGTGCTCTTTTCATTTAAACAACTTGAAAAAATTAACTCTGTTTATTCTAACTTTGAATGCAAAACCTAACCTTGTTTGACCTGGGGCAAGTCTGAACTGCCTCGTTTCTGAGCTGTAAGATGTTTGCTGACTTGTTTTGTCTCATTTCCTGCTCCTGATTATTCCTCATGCTTTTTCAGAGGCAGCACTTGAGACTGTTCGAACTAGAACCCTCACCTTTCTTCTTTACTTGAGATGCAAACTCTGAAGACTTTTTACAACTGCAAGTCCAAACCAACAGCATATTAGAGATCCTGTCTGTACCATTTGGGTCTTTGAAGCTAGTTTGTTCCTGTGAGACTGAAAAACTTAGATGAAAAGCTAATTTTATTCCTTCATATATTTACATAGAGCAAAGGTAACATATGTTACTCAGTCCAAGATTGTACTCTAAAGTCAGTCCTTATATTCTCATGTACTTTAGAGGCATAGTCTTAACCAACACCATTTCTTACTCATGTAATATTTATGTGAATAAATCTTTGAGCCAACATTTCTATAAATAACTTGACCATGTAATTCACTTTTATTGTCTCTGTTCACCAATTTGTATGTGGGAAGTTAAAATCTTCTTCCATTGCACAATTCCAAAGAGTATTTCTTTTTAGCAGTATTTCTGAGATGTCTATTCCAGTTCCCATACAGTCCTTGAATGCCATATATTACCTCTAATCCTCAGAATATATTTTACAATTTTCTTCAAAGCAATTTTTTTTGCTTAAGAAGAGTCTCGTTTCTGAATTTTATAAGCATACTATTTCTCTCTCATCTCTACAATATTTTGAATTCTATCTTTTTTCTTTTTTTTCTCAAAACTTGCACAACTCACAGTGATGGAAATCTTGACCTGGCACATATTTCTACCTGACAGAGGACTAATGTTAACTTATACAGCTTTTAAAATTTGAAAATCTCATACAGTCTCAAGTACTATATAGATCCATTTTTAAATAAATCTGAAAAGATGTGAATTATTCAATATTTTATTTTGAAATTTAATGTCGTGTTATAGATTGTTCAACTTTTAAACATTTTTTCCTGCATCACGCATAGTCTCACAGGCAGTTTTTGCACGCATTTCAACAGGCAGTGTTTTCCCTTTGAACAGATACTTAGAGAATAATAAAAAAATCTAAAAATATATAGTTGTTCATATGGTGAGCATAATAATAATCTATAAGCCAGAACAATATGCATATGATAATTGAGCACCCTTGGAAGGTGTCTGGAAATTCTCACACTATGAGGCACTCAGACCTGAGAGAACTAAATAGGGGCTTGGTGTATTTCAGAGGATGAGGACCTCTGAACTGTTTCAGACACACACAGAAATTCTCATTGTATTTCTAAATTGGTTCTCTTTCAGGATTCTCTTTCTTTGAGGTAATTACAACAGTGTCTGACAAGATTTCACCACTCTGTGGTACAAAGTTGATGTTACTCAGTGCATACCTAGATATGCAGAAATTCTTTGCATTTCCTCTACCACACCAGTACCTCATACTGATCTGCAAAATTCAATCAGAAAAAAGAACCTGTTTCAAATTGGAAGAAGTCATTCAATTGCCACCTAGGGCCTCCTACTCTAAAGAATTTAGTCCTGTGGTTGCACTGCCTGAGCCTGTATATGATGGGTTTTTACCAACTTCTCCTTCCACCAGTGTTTGCCTCCCATAACCCACACCAAAAAAACCTGCTGCTTCCTCAGTTCAGTGAATCAGTCATGTCTAGAAATCATGCAGAAAAAGACAGTCCTGTGGTTAAGGACTGTAATGACATCTCAAAACTACCACAAAATACATATGAGACTGCAAGAGTGTATATATATTATACACAACTGCATGGATTTCTCACAGACGTGTGAAACATAACTTTTTATTGAGCAATGAGGAGAGTCCGCAGCAGCTATCTTCAGCCTGGTGCCTAAGATTAGGTGACCTGGATCTGAGAGACAGATTCTAGCTCAGGGTAAGTCATAAGGGGCATAAATACAAGTCATAAGTTAGTCATAAATACAAGTTCTTGAGGAATGCTGTTGAAGTCATTGGGTTTTAAGAACATAATTAGGCCTAAATTTGTTTATGGGTGGCAGCTTTTCCTTCTGAATACTTTGGTTTCTTATTTAGAAGGAAAAGCTTCTCTTCTACCGTCTTTTGTTTCCTTTTAATCATTTTCTGACATCTCTAGGGCAGACAGTGTCTTTGGGAGTGGAACTGAAGACTGACTTCTTTGTGCCTCTGTGTTTGCAATGTTTTTCTTACAGTCAAGAGTTCTGAAATCACCTGGACACTCTGTAATCCAGGCTTTCCTTTAAAAAATTGAAAGCTTCAGTGCTTCATAGATACAGAGAAAGTTTTGAATATATGTTCAAATTTATCTTGGCAGTTTAGCAATCAGGAAACAACAACAACAACAAAAAAGTAATGAAAATCTTTGAAGCATCATTGCTTTTAACTTGAAATGAAACTGAAAATGAAAATGAAAAATGAAATGAAAAGTTTAATTTAGAGTTTTTGAAATGCTGAAAGAAGCAATTCTGATCTCCATAGTGCAATGGAACAAAATTTTCACTGGAATCAAACACTGAAAATAATGACTTATTAACAAATGCATGCTTAATTGCAAGAACTTATGTGCAGACATTTCTGCCTTGACTTTAACTGGAAATGTGATTTGGCCCAGGTAGGAAGCTAGTCTATTCTATCTCTCTCCATCATCCTCCTAAGTCAAGGCAATTGTCAAAGAATAGGTGATTAATGAGAAGGATCCTGAGGAAGAGGGGTTCTGGCATTCAAAGTGAGCAAGAAGAGTGATCTCAAAGTGGAAGCAAAATTTTTCAAACATTCACAGTTGTGGGCAGCCAACCTGAAAAGTCAGGCATTTCAGGTACAAGATATTTATTCCCTTTTCTTATTTTTCCTTTTCATGTTTTCTTATGTTAGTCTTTTCCCAAAGAATATAAAACTCAAGAATTGCTTGTCTACTCTCCTACTTTACGAGGAACACAATTAACAAAACTACTGAGCAATCAGAAGAATCTTTTTCAAAATACACAAAATTTACACAAACTCTGGACAAAATTTCAGGGATTATTATTATCTGTACATAAAAATCCCCCATCACTCTTTCTCACCTTATTTTTTCCCGATGCATTTGCCCACTGCCAATTGTTTATATTCTTTAGGGATGTCTGGTCCCTAAGACAGCTCCAGGTATTAAATAGACTATGTCTCAGCAGGTTAGCTACTTATAAATGCAGCCACTTGAAAACAGTAGCAGTAGGAGAGCCAAGTGAGATTATCATACATGTTTGAGAACAAAACAAGAAGTCAAGGAAAACAAAAGTCTCTCACAGAAACAAATACTAGAAAAAGAGTCCAATTGCAGAACAAGTACATCATAAGTTCTTTTTCTTCCTCCAATAATACAATAAAACAATAATAACAAGGCTGCAGAAATGGGAACTTTATATTTAAAGACTAAGTACTTTTCAATTAGACCAAATTGAAGTTTGATCAAGACAAGGATTTTCCTTTTACTGCCTGTACTTAATATTAATGAAGGTGAAGAAGGAGAGCTTACCAAACACATGGTAAGCAAGATACACGCTAATACCCCTAATATGATAGATTTCATCAAATCATTCATTTGGCAGCACAATTCCTGATATTTTATTTTCTTAGCTTTTGTCTAGATAGTTATTCAAAATTTGAATCTCTATCACCCAGGGAGGCTATCCATAAATCAACCAAATTACTAAAAATTGAATGAAAAAAAGGAAGTTTAGTGAGCAGAAATGCTCTCCAGAGATGTTGAGTCCACTCCAGACAACGAACAAGGGAAATAAAGAACTTTTTCATAGTAGCTACAGAAATCTTAAAATAGATAAAGTGAACAAAAGATAATAGCAAAAATATAGCATGGTCAAAATACATTTCTCATAGGAAAGTGTACTTCAGCTAGCACTTAACTTAGTAAATTTTTTATCAATAGGAATATCAGTAGAAAATTAATTGATATTACTGTCTGGTAGGAATCATCCAAAGGGTCTTTCACTGAGAGATCTTCCTGTACTTTTTATAAAAATTGTTGTAATTTTTTTCATGAGTTTATGTTGGTTATTTTTATGCTTGTAGAAAATCGATTCTATTATTTTGTAAAATATTGTACTCTTTAGCTCTCTAGCAGTGAGGAAAACATTTCCCTTTTTTTCTAATTACATATATTCTAATATATAAGTGACTTTGTGATTCTTTCATTTAAATAGTTTTATATCCATGTTTTTCCTCCTGAATCTTTGGAGGGAGTTTTACTTTGTGAAAAAAGTATACCTGAGCTCATATTTACACTTTTGATATGAGTCCACACCAAGAAATTTGATAAGATAGGAGTACTCACCAAGAAATTCTATCTTCCTGGGAAGGAAATTATTTAAAGACAGAACCAAATTTTAATTTTTTTTTTTTTTAAATAAAGGGTTTTGTACAATTCTAACCCTAAACTTAAGCAGCAGTGAAGCAGAGAAAGCTGGATAATCAAATGTTCTTTGACTTGAAGCAGTTGCATTTCTTTCAATACAGTGCTTGGAAAATGTTATCAGTAATGTGAGCAGATACCAAGGCAGGAGGCATAAAAGTTGCTTCCTCTGTTGACCCCTGCACTAACCCAAAATTCAGGGTCCTGCAGCTTATTTATGTTAGAAGGAGGAATAAGTGGAGCCAGGTACCTTTGTTGCTGTCCTGTTTATTTACAAATGGTAAAGACTAAGTTCTTTTACTCTCAAAACAGCAAGAATGAAAGGTCAGGATTTTCTGCTTGCTGTTCCAAACCCCTTCTAGACTCAACACCATTCAATAAAAGCTTCATTTCATAGCAGAAAGCTGAGGAAAGGTAAGAGTGTTCCTCTCTTTTTATCTTGCCCTCCTGTTTGTTTTATTTGTGGTGAACTGTGGCACTTCTAGTAATTCTCTTCAATTTATCACATCAGTCTGCCCTCCCCTCCTTTGTTGTTATCTGACATTTGAGAAAATCCTGGAACCACAAGACCTAAGTTAACATTAAGGCGCTCACATTATTACAAACCAAAGAAATGTCTCAAAAAGTTAATGGAAATAATGAAACATCAAAGTTTTCTGGTAGCTAAATTGAGAACATTTCCATTGTTTTTTTCCTTGAGCCCCTCTCCGAGAGAAGAATATCTAGTCAGGAAGCAATTCCTCCACTTAGACTCAGTGACAGACAGCAATCACATTCAGCTAATTTCAGTCAATAACAATCACATTCAGTTATTTCAGTGAAATAACTGTACCTCTGGTTTATTTGCCATCTGGGGACATTTTTTTTCTGCTCAACAAGATTATTTCCCCTATGATAGTCAATAAATACAGTGATTCTGAATGTCAGGTGTCTGAGCACATTGTCCCACTGCTGGGGATTTGTCTGCTTGGGCTTAGGGACAACTTAAGTAATGTGTGGGTGCCTGGCCTTGGAGAGAGCTGTTGGCAGAATCTCTCCTAAAGAAGCCTCAGTGGAGGCTCCTCCTGAGCAAGACTTCTAAGATACTCCAGCAAGGAGTCCTCCTACTAATCCAGGAGGTGGTTTAAGATGAGGCTTCCCATGAGGTACGTCCAGAGCCACTCCCCAATCACAACGATGCTAGCACCTTGCACATACCTGCTAGACCAAATTTGGACTCTGACCCACAGACAGAGCTCTGGACTTGACCCCAGACCTGCTTACTGCTCTGGTTACCTGGCACCTGCTGAAGAATTGACTGGTGTGGCAGAGCCCTGCTGCCCCTCGGGATGGCCCTGGGGTGCCCCTCCCCTCCTGGCCCCCAAGGAGCAAGACAACCACACTAAATGTTCAGTAAAAAGCAACGAATCCACCATCAAAGGAAATAGCTTTCAGGCACCTGCATTGTACAGGAGAGCGTGAGTTCAAGTAGCAGTCAGAACAAAGGGTTGCTATGATGGCAAAGTCAGGTAAGTAAAAAAAATACAGGAATGCCTGCCCTGAAAATTGTGTGTACCACCATCTTTCTTTTCAAGCGAACACAAAAGCATTAAATGCTTACAATATACACTACTGCATACTCTACAAACTCTGCCAATCCCTGAAACACATAATAAGGTGATGTATAGGAAGATTTAACCCTGAAAAAAAGACGTAAATAGAATCTTATGTTGTATCTCTTTATAACGGATGGCATATTCATTTTAATGCCATTTTTTTAAGATGCCTGACTTAGTTCATTTAGCAAGCCACCGATTTTAATGAAAAAAGTATTTTATTCTTTCCAATAAGAATGATAATAATTGAAATTATTTCAACTACATTATTGTTAGAGGCCTCAGGTTAAATGAATTCACATCAGCTTCTAACACATTTACACACATCATAAATCCTCTGTCTTTTTTCTGCACCTTGTTCAATAATACTTCTTGAAATATTCAGCTTAAGGGGAAACACAGATCCAGAGATTTTATTTTTTTTCTACATATATACTTATGGAGAAGAATCAATTCTTTCTGATCAAAGAGTGATTTATTAACAGAAGTGCATAACAAAAGGAAGAATCCTCCAGGTACTTGATAACTTCTTACTTTGCCTGTAAACTAGATGTACATTGTATTTTTACATTTTAAGTAAAATGCAGATCCTTTCTCTGTAAGTGATAGCTTACTCCACTATTTTCTTTAAATCAGTAAGAGTGTTTGCATGGAAAAATGACACCCATTGCAAAAAAGTAACAGTGACTCTGATCAACACTGGGCTGAAAAACGCTATTAGCTCTGGGGAACACTTTCAAGACAAAAATAAAAGTAATGATACAAAAACACACAGTATATAAAAATTTGCTGGTAAGCTAAGTCAGAAATTAGTTGTATAGAGCAAGAGCAGAATAAAATGCAGCCAAACTGAATGTGAATGGTAGATTAATGCACAAGGTGCAGTTCCATGTTGGCAGGGACAGCTCTGAGAAATTATTTGTAAATTTGAAATATGAAATTTGTAAGCTTGGAGTTTATACTTGGAAAGTACAGGTGGATTTCAGGGAAAAGAATGACACACAAGAAACATGTCCAACAGTATGAGGAGATTGACAAATGAAAATTTAAATTTAGAGTGTATCCCTTCCTATAGAGAGAGAGAGAGAAATGAATAGTATACTTCTCTGCAGGTCCTATCAGCTAGATCATACACTTTGGTTACCTATGAACTCAGTAAAGCTAAACTCAAGGAAGATTAACCAGATTTTCCTAGAGAAAACACATTTTATTAGCTGAGATAGAGTTGTGTGGCTTACTTAGACAAGCAGGAGGAAAACTGAGTGGGGGTGTCATTGCTGCCTATAAATATCTAAAGCAGAGAAGAGCAAGAGAGATTCAGATCTATTCATGCTAGAGAGCCACTGTGGCGCAGGTATGAATGAACCATGGATACATTAAATATAGATCAGATTATTCTGAGATTAGATTATTTTCAAACAGCACAGTGAAGTGCTGAACAGGTGTGATGCTTAAGAGAGAACACCTTCCAGGTTTTTTCAGCTTCTTAATTCTAGAAAAAGGTAAATTGATACATACATGATAGGAGACGATCCTGTGGATGCTGGTGACCCAAGAGTTCCCTTGTAGTCTTGAGGTACCTGGAGTGGTTTGGAGGAGATAACAAAGATTTGCAAAAAGCTGGTCTACTAGGATAAAGTTGTTAGACACCAAACTACAATTGTTTTACTAATTTATTTTTTGCTATATTGCAGTGAAATATGAGATAATTTACTCTTGGTGGAATTATTACTGCTTTTTGCACAGAAAATATATAAACTACTTCTATTAAAAAGAAAATAAGTTAAAGAAGAAAAAAGAAAAAAATAACTGAACAATTGTAACAATATAAAAAATCTATGACAGGAGCAATTATTGTAACATGACCCTTCAGAGTCATGGCTGATCTGAGTCTTATTCTGTATTTATAATTTTAAATGGATACAGAATGGATCAGTGCAGAAAGGCAAAGGAGTTGAGCAGATCTTCCGAGAGCTGTAGACAGCACTGGAGGGAAGTGAATGCTCTAATACAGTGTTTCTCAAATTGGTGGAGCTTACTGGAAACAAGACTTTTTAACTGATGACACATAAGTGAGAAGCTAATTCAGTTCCTTAATAACTTTCCAGCTCCTTCTTTGGCCCACTGAAACTCAGGTGGTTCTTGCCACTGCAGCTGGCGAGCATTTCCCTATTTACTGCTCTGTCAGGCATCTTCTCTGCTACATTGCTAGTTCCAGAAATTACACTGAGCTATAGACAATCAGAGATTTATAATGCTCATGTTATGTTCACTTCTTCAGTGACTGATGTTACATTTTGGATGTTCTCATGCACAGAATTTAGAATGAGGGAACTTTGAAACCACGGTGATGTCAGAAAGCTGGAGCTCAAGCAAGGCTTGTGGAGCTGCAAGTGACCAGGTTCTGTAGCAGCTGCAGATGGATTTTCTAAAGAAGTGTTTTTTAGTGAGGGCAGCCTCCTATCCAGGTCCACTACAAGGGATGGGAAAACTTCTCTAAAATGCAAACCCTAGATGCTCAGTGCCTTGTTCTGCATCCTGCACTGCTGAGGCTCTGTCTAAAGAGCTTAGGCTCTTTCTAAAATCACAGCTCACAAATTCCAGTAACCATGTCACATATCTCGAGCAGTTTGCCAGTGATTCTCCACACATTTCTCTGAGCTACTGCTGTCTTGCACATGGCTACAACCCTTTACAGGCCAGAAGCTATAATTCTTTGTTTCTGTTGAGTTTGGGGAGAGCTGTGTCCCCAGCACAGACAATAAACAGCAAACTGTAGAGTCCAATGGGGAAGTGTTTTCCAATCTTTATCTGTGCTACCTTCTGCTAGATTGTTCCCAAGGGACATGACAATAAAGAAGGCTAAGCCTGATCTTCCTCACTCATTTCAAGCTCCTAGAGTGTCTTCTGGCTTTAGTAGCTATCTCTATGTTACATATCGTGTGGGGAGCCTTAAGGAATACCTGTTATCCTGCAGCACTTGGGTTACCTTTGGCAAGGCCATTCCAGATCTTAGGTCATACCCTGGTTTCTTTATTTCATATGCTCTTTCAGTCCTGCTTTCCTTCCTCCATAAGGGAGCTGCCTTCTATTTTGCCTCAGCATTCACACCAATCCTGCTCTACAGCACACTGGTCCCCTGGTTGCACAGATGTTGGCTTATTCCAGGGAGTAGTTTTCTCTAAAGCAAAACTTGGGCATGGTTCTAATAAATGATGGCTGTCAAAATGCAGTAATGACAAGAATGGACCAGATTTGCTCCCTATCATTCTGTGAGTATCTCTCCAAAAGCTTCTATATTGTGCATTTCCAAAAGCCTCCACACAACTGTACACCTGCTGTCATGCCACACTCCAGGCATAGAGTCTGTGTCTAAGTGCACTGTGCCATTTGAAAACATAAATGAGTATAAAAACCAGGTATATACAAAGAATAGCTGCCTTCTGGAGCTAGCATACCTAAGAAAATTACCCAGATGGAAAGGATAAGAAGAGGTTTACATTTGTATTGAGATCATTTTCCACTACTTGGAATCAATGTCTCGAAAGATTTTATTCCTAGGTCTGCTTCTTTTACTTGAGCCAGCTTCCAGGGAACCAGGAGGAAGGCTGGGGAACAATGGTATCCCTATTCCAGGTGACCCACAAGAGCTCTTCAGCAGCCACCTGCCAGGTTTGCATCCCAACAGGTGAGGTTTAGCATCATGCCCTGGATGATGATCATTCTGCTACCTGTTGTTGTCCATTGCTGGCTTAGGAATGGGCCTCCAGTAAACATAGTTCCTTGGATTTCTGTGGTTAGGGGAGGCATTCTCATATCTGTCTGTAGTTTGAATAACTCCTTTTGGGTATCCTTAGTTTGAAAGTTTTCCTCTTCTTTCCCCACATCCTCACTGGTAATGATGCTTTTCCCCAGGCTAAGCATTCCCAAGGGCCATAGCAGCTTTCAAAGAATCAAAAGATTGATAAAATTGGAAATGATCTTTGATATCACGAAGTCCAACTTTGCTGCTGAAGACCTTCTTTAAAATCTTTTAACTGCACCAGGATAACCAAGGCACAGGCTCATAAGAACTCAATTTGTGTATGGAAAATTCAAAAAATGAAACTCAAGGCTCATTCTCAAATGATTTTTTTTTCTTTTGATACACTAAAACCCATAGAAGTAGAAGGTTTTTGAAGATTATTTGGATATTTTAAAAATGTATCAGTTCTGGTATTCTGCCTCCATAGTATTTCCCAGTCTTGTGTTACCTTCAAGTACAATGGATAATTTTCTTGTGACTATGACAAAAGTAAAAAGGCCACAGTGTGAATTGTAACCTGGCCCATAGGTTTGCTTGCCCTTTTTCCTTTAGAAAGTTCTTTATTTTATTTTATTTTATTTTATTTTATTTTATTTTATTTTATTTTATTTTATTTTATTTTATTTTATTTTATTTTACTGAATTGAATTGTATTGTATTGTATTTTCATCAATTTTACTCAAGAATGCTTCTGAAAGGCTTGGGTAAAGTTATTTATTTTCATTTATTTCCCTGGGTAAAGGGATTAAACTAATTGTCTAAAGGACTGCACTTGACTAGCACCAGATATGATTGTTGGAAGCCTATCACTTAGGTTTTTATGAAAAGAATGAGGAGCGTAATGACTATTTCTGCAGCACTAAGGTAAGGTAGCACTACATCTGAAAGTTAAGAAAGGAACAAGAGGCAGAGAGGCATCATTTTCTCCCTTGATATACCATTTGCTGTTTGCACAATGATCTACATTTAATAGGAAAAACCTGTAACTCTTTAAAAAGGAAAACAGCCAAAGAAAAAGAGTGACTTTCAATATACAGCAGACAGAGACACTAAAGGTATAGCAGAACACTTTAACAAATACAAGGCCATATGAGTTAATTAGGCTTTTTTCATCTTCTATTTAATAAGAAACAAAGTTACCATGGAGACTCACTGGATAATGCATTCTGGTACAAAAACACCTTTTAAAAAGAACATACTTAGTGAGGAATTTTCAAAGTGAATGCTCTGGAAAAACATCCCGCGTGGACCCTTTGGTTATTCATTTTCTTTCTCATTTTTGTCTGCAGTAGTTGTTCTGTCCCTGTTGTCTGGTGGCTGTCTGGGAAGAGTTCTCTGTTCTGTTCATAGAACAAATAAATGGAAACTGGAGAGGCAGCAGCCCTGCCTAGATAGATTGCAACATAGCAGGACAAGTTATCTGTGAATCTGGTACCCCTGGGACCCCTGGACTCTGTGTATCTCTGGTGAATTGCTTTCTAATCTCATGGAAACTGAATTCTCTGCATCTAAATTGCTCTGTCTTGCACTATTGTCCCTAACCTAGCAGCCAGGCTCACAGGACAGAGAGGAGACTCTTCCTGGAGCTCTCTGTGTTGGCAGGACATTGAAGCAGGGCTAGAAGAAAGGGTGTGAAGAAGAGGAGCTTCCCTCCTGCTTTTTTGTATGGCATAGATGCCTAATTCTGAGAAGGCCTCCCTCTGACAGGTTTTCTGAGACAATTTTTTCAATACTATTTTATCTTTGTAGATGATGTGAAGTGTGGTGAAATGGTGGCTGACTCCAGCATCATTACATTAGTTGTTCCATAAAAGTTTCCATAAACCAAAGGTTCCATAAAAGGTTCCATAAAAGTTTCCCATAAACCAAAGGGATTACCATTAACATTTATAGTTATTTTGATTTTTATGTGAGGAAGCTTCTCTTGTGGAATATTTGGAGAGTTTGACTATAATTCTAACACTTTGAGTTTTAATATCATAGGTTTATCTTTCAATAGTTTTTCATATGGGTTATTGGATGATATATTTTTTTCACCTGAAGGAACAGTCCCAAAACATTTTCCGATTTTTCATTAAGTTTACTTTGACAACAGATTTTTTAATGTGAGCGTTCATATGAACACAGAAAAATTTCCTTCTGCAGTCACAAAAAAGCTAATGAAAACAGATAATAGTAATAAAAATTACATTGCTTTTAAAAGTGTTGAAATGCTACTGATTTTTTTATTATTAGTCATTGTTTCAGAGTAATAGTGTTTAGCAAAAACAGATTTATCTTTCTCAAACCCAGGCCTATAAATGGATTATAAAATGCATATAGTAAGATTATTTTGAAGGATAGTCAGTACCTGTAAACTAGGTAAAGTGCATGATGAAATGTAAATAGCATATATATCCTAATAGATGTGAAGCACTCCTTAATGCTAAAGACAATTTTTCTCAATCATTATCAATTCCTTGCTATTCTTTGCACCTAAAACAAATTAAAGAAATATATGCTCATACTTCAATTTAAATATTTTGATAAAATAGTGCACCACTCTCAGCTTTTCAACACAAACATAAAACCTTGAACGCAAATGGGCTATTTTGAAATTTATTACAAAGGGTCCTTATCAAAAGCCAAAACCTCTGGACAAGCCTAATTGTCACCTCCAACCAGAGCAGGTAGAAGATCCACGGAACCAAGCATAATTTATCACAGGAAAGTCTTACTTGGGGAACTTGGCAGAAGTGAGACCATTTAGAGGGGAAGTAATTTTTCTTAAATTTATCCCCTAAAGGACAAAAGGGAAATATTAAATACTTAATGACCACACAGAAAAATAAAATTACCAACTTTAACTCAATTTTCAAGTCTAATTGATGCTATATTATTTCTAAAGCTGCATTGATGAATAAAAACTAGGTATATTCCTATTGTTTCTTAGAGAAATGCAAAACAGCAAGTAAAATATTGAAAATATTACTATCTTTGATGGATATGGTAATTGACTAGAAGAATTTCTCTAGCACAAAATCCAGATAGACACTTTCAAGAGGACATACACAAGTTATCAGCAGCGGTAATGGAAAATTCTAAGAAAGTGTTCAGAATTTAAAATGTCCATAAAATAAAATTAAAATAAAATTCAGGAAGGAAAAGCATCAAAAATAGTAAAATTAGCTGCATGTACAAGAGATGGCTAGCAGTGTAACTAAAGCATAAATTGTTTTCCTTTCACCAATAATATACTACAAAAGTTGTGGTAGAGCTATATCATCAAGATATCTGCAAGTGAGCTATCAAGACTGAACTAATTCCTGTATGATACTTTATGATCAAGAGACAAAAATAGACACTATCAAATACGGATTTATGTGCCCTTTTGTGAATTCAGATTACAGGATGCTTTTTTTCCCTCTCCACTAATAATAAAAAGGAGCCTAAGTCATGCAGATTTTCTAACTTTTAGATGCTTAAACTAAGGATGATTCATTCCCCTTTTTCCTTGTGAAAACACACATTTTTAAAATATACTCTCCAACTTAGTTACAAGAACTTGTAACTGTGAGGGGAAGAGCCCACTACATTTTATTAGTACTCCAAATGGACTGACCATCCCATGGCTGTTTGCATCTTGAATCACAAACAAAGTTCTGGGAATGTTTGGGGGCACCTTAGGGGGTTCTTTTTTTGTATGTTGCTTATCCTGATCACATACATTGGCTCTTGAAAATTGGAGGTGCAAGGTGTAGAAACAATCTCTTTCCCATAGAATTGCAGATTTAGCTACTTAGATTCTTATAGCCAGAAACTCTCAGGAAAACTAAAGACTGTTCATTTGTGCAAAAAAGGTTGTCCAAATACTTGAATTCATTTCGTATGTGCCTTAGGATCAAATGACAACTAGTGCCCCTCATGCTCTTCCCAAAGCATGACTGATTGACACCTCTAAAGGATAACAGTGCCACTGTTGCACTCCTGTACAAGATAATCCTTGTACAAGGTTCCCAGGCAGAAATGTCCTCCTTTGCAATAAGATCCATGGCTATGAGAAGCATTTCCAAGAAATATCATTCCGACTGGTGGTGATCCAGGCAGGAAACAAACAAACAAACAAACAAAAAAAAAAAAAAAACAACCAAAAAAAAAGCATCAAAACTGCTGCAGATGCAGTATAAAAATGTTGGCATTTTCAGCATCAGCCAATTGAACTTTTGCCTTCATATGAACCAAGTTCTTTAGCTCTATTATGAAGCTGAGCATTCTTCTGTCAGGGTTGACTTCTCACAATTGATTTAGCTATGCAACCCCGGAAATCTGTTACAAAATCACTTAGTGTTGCTACTTTTATCAGAGAAATAGGAATTCCTCAGCTACACTGGTGATAATAAAACATGCACCAGATATGGTGGAAGTAATCCTGTAAAAATATCTTCAGTTGTTTCATTTTCCTTTCATTTTTTTAATCCCCAAAGAACTGGCAGACATATGGCTCTCTCGGTACCCACCACCTGCACGTTACTGACATTTTTTGTTTTGCTTCTTGTTTTGTTTAAATCTCTGTTTTCTTTTACAGTGTCACTGGACCCCTTCTTATGAAGATATGCTGAAGTTAGTTGTTAGATTTCCCATACTTGCACTACTTGTCTTCCTAGATACAATGTTTTTCTCTTCCCCTTCTGAGGAAACACCTTCATTAAATTGTAGATGAGCAAGGAGGGATGTGACTAGATATTTAGCTCAAATTGCAAATGTTTGGAGACGTGATTTTCCTAGCAGGATCAGCAGCCTGAAAACACAGGGTTTGATTTTCAGTATTTTAATTTCCCAATTTCAGTAATTTTTTCCCAATTTCAGTATTTTTTAGTCATTTACAGAATTTTCAACTGCATCAATTGTTTTAGTGTGAGTTAAAATATGAAGCAAGAAAATATTTTGTAGGGAATCAGCATTTGATGAATGATCTCAGTCTGTTAGGGGTAGGAGGGTGCTTTGCTTTAGTAAGTAAATTTGAGAACTTTGCTGGAATTTGCTGGGAGTCCTTGACAAAAGCAACAGTAATTTTAGAGATGGGTGTGCATCTGTACATCCGAGAGAGAATCACTTTGTGGAATTATAAAGATTTGCATTATGTATATATATCCATCTATGTATATATTTGTCTTTTTCCAAGGGTTTTTCCCACAGACTCCCACTGCAGTTTACAAGTGAACTAAAGCCACAACTTCAAAATAGCAAAAGTTATGTGGTTTTGACAGAAATAGCAATTTAAAAGAAACATGAACACAAGAAAGAGCTGTGACACAGCTCAAAAATCCCTGCCATTTAATGTTAGTACTGGATTGTGTCACAGCACCCAAATCCTCTGAAAGCCTGATTGCAGTGTTCTGCTGTATGCTGGAGATGTGGGCAGGAATTCTACCTCAGCAATGACCACACTGTATTTTTCCTCTCTTTTCTTCAAAACCCATGATCAAGTGTCCAAACTCTTTTTTAAATAGCTTGAATTCAGACCCAGTTCTGATTGCCTTCAACTCCACCTGCCCCTGTGGCTTGGCACATCAAAGTGCTCCTAGGAAAGGTCATGCTTTCTTTTTCTAAAGGACCCAAAGCATTTGTTCTACCTGACATCCTCACTGCAAGTTTTCCTAAAAGATTGCCAGATATGTGTGTATGGGTATATATATGCCTCTTCTTCCTATTAAAATTAAGTTATTACTAATAATGACTGCACTATAGCCAATACTATGATTAATATATTCTTATTTAATGTGAATTAACTGGGGCTTGGGTCTTCCCAGTGGCAGTGAAGGCACAGTTATCCTATTTTGTAGAATAGCAGCAGGACTCTTCCAGTCTGCATAACCACATGTGCAAAGCAGAAACCCAGGCCAGTGAAAAATAGGATATGTATTTAACCAAAATCACAAACAACTTCCTCACTGAGCCTCTTAGAGATTAAATTCATTTACAATATTCCTTTTCACTTGGGCATCTTTCTACTTCATCTGGAATCTAATCACTTTCTCTTTTCTGTGTTGTAATTTAGAAACTTGAATTTTGATTTTCCATTTCATTTTGAGTTTATTTTGCTTTAAAACAAATTCTTTGAGCACTGACTGAAGTAATTGTAGGCATTAAAAATGTTTTTTATAAAGTATGTCCTCATTGGAAGCACTTCATGAAAACAAAACAAATACAAAATTAATACAGATAGGACAAAAAAATTGACCATCAAATAGAAATACAAGTCAGAAATGACCCATTACACACTAAGTGGAAACAAACCACTAAAGCTTTGTTGAATTGAAGGCAAAAAGCCTAAATGCCACACAGCGTACCCAAATTCAAAATTGAGTAGTCAGAGTTTATTTTTTCTGACTGAATTATAGTCTGTTTTGTGGCTTGCTTTTGAACTTTTAGTCAAACAGACTATATTGTCTAAGCACCAATAAAATAATATAAACATATGTCAATTCCCCGTGAAAGGAAAGCCACCATTAGAAATTTTGCAAGTATCGTGCATTTCATTTAGTGTTCAGAATGACAGCATAAAAAGCCAGTACAGCACTTTCAGGCAAAGAGATAAAACACTCAGCAACTTCATCCATTTAGAGATAAATAAATGAATTATTGGCAGAAGGAAATCCATTGAATGGGAAAAGGAGAAGTTGCTGTGCCCTTTAAAATGTGTCTTGTTTTGTGTCACTAAGGCAGTAGTTAAGATGTAATAATATCATAAATCTTTTGTATGATGTTTATTTAGTTATGCTCTTTCTGTTTTGAGAAATATGTTTGAAATCTCATTAGAGTTACTCAGTTTAGTGTAAGAATCCAACTTGAGAGTGGTTGTTTTCAACTGTTTTCTGTGAGTAAACCTCAGAAATTTGAAAGTTGATGAAGTAATTTCTCATAAAAAGATATTTCAATAAAATTGAATGTACTCCAATAAAGAATATCAACTCCAGACAGCAGTGAGGAGTGTTTGAATTTAAGACTTATGTAACTGTTTTGAAAAATATTATACATTTTATTTTTCTTGTCTAATTGCTACTTCCACAAAATAATGTGATGAAAAACCTCCATATTTTCCTTTTTTAAAGGGTCTTGGTATTAGTATTTGGCCAACTGTGTGTGTCTGTGCATAAGTATAAGAAAAAGGCACTGTGTTCTTGGGTTGAGCTGTTACTTTCATTCTATGTTGGTTTTCCAGGCCTATCCAAAATCATTCACAGCACAAATAGAGAGGCCACTACTCCAAGGGGAACCATGGACAATTTGGAACCTAACACAGTAAATCACAATTGCTTGCAGCCCTCAGAAGAAATTTTTGCAAGAACTCCTGGAAAACTGTGGTTGCTAATTCTGTAATAAGGAGAATGGTTTACTATGAGAATTGAAATACACATTTATATGGTACTCATTTTTCTTCGTTTTCCCCTTGTTCCGAAGGACACATCTAGAATGTTTTTTCTTTATCAGTCAGTATTAAATGTTTGAAAATCTAGTGCTGTATTTGCACAGTATGCAGAGAATGTCAGCTACATCATAACCCAAGCTTTCTACATTACCTCTGAAAGCAACCACACACTGTTTCAGTTCTTTTGCAGTAAGCTCAAAATTGCTGTTTTCCTGTGCCAAACGTGGCAGTTGGCAATTCATATCCTGGCCCATGCAATTAAATGGTCTTGGGCAGTGGGCCATGCCCAGGGCATACAGGCAGGAGAGGACACGAGCTTCTGGAAACAGAAGTGGAGCAACTGCACAGCAGCCCCCAGCCCATCCTCAGCTGCATGCCCTGCCTTGCACCATGGCAGACCGAGCACAGTGCAGGGTTTGACTGGTAGGGGTGGGCATTGCTAGAGGCTGATCTTATTCTGTGCACATCATGGTGATTCACAGACAACAAGAAAAGAATGAGAACCCTGTGGAGATGCAATTCTACCCCCTAAGTTCATGCCTGAATTCATTCAAATTAATGGCTCTTTCTTGTTTACAAGGTTTATGCAGGTATTAAGCCCTGGAGGCCTGAACAGACAGTAGCAAAAGGAGGAAATCTGTGTGCTACTACAAAGTTTTATCATTGTATTGTTATGTTTTACTACAACGTTTTATCATTTTATCGTTAGGTTTCACTTGTAGGCATTTCCTATCTGCTGCTGATTTACATCCCCACAATAGAAAACTCTGTTACATGGCTCACCTTAGGACTGGCACAATGGCAGAGTTTTATTGCTATGTCGGTCAGAGAAGTCCAGCTTTGAGCACAGCATGGGAAGGTTTGCTCTACAGAAAATGGGAGACCACCACACAGCGATTCATACACAACTGTATGTGGTTAGATTAAATGTGATTGGAGCAATCCATACTTTTTTGTCTTGAATGAAGCCACTTTATAATTTCCATGATATTATTGTGTGATGCAAGAAAGCAACTAAGCAATTGAATCATGTTTAACTAGATGTTGACAGCTATCAATAATTCCTGTGAGAATGGAACCATAGTTCTTGGAGCAGATTGGTTCTAGTTTTTCTCTTATGGTTCCCATTCATGTTAGCACAATGCTCTAATAATGGATTTAGTAGGTTGCTTGTAATTCTTGAGTGTAACTTAAATTGTCATAAAGACGAAGATTACTCCATTTGGGACTTGGTCCAGACCATATCTAAAGTTGATAAACATTCTACTTAATCCCAAAGTGACATAGCAAATTCCTTATTAATGTGGAACATGTTTCATAGAACAGTTAAGACCACATAGTAGAGAGGTAATCTTTTCTTATCTTGACAAATTGTCCAAAGGAAGAAGGGTGAAAGATACAGTTGGCTCCATTTAGTCCATCACTGCATGAAAGATTGGTTGTAATAAATAATATATTTGTAACAGATATTCACATAAAGCAGAGACAAGGAAAATCAAGTAGCTGCCTGCTTCATTTTGGGAGAGGTGTTATTTTGCTCTCTTTGTACATGGTCAGGGCTTTTCCATTCCACTGCAAATGTATGGACAGAAAAGAATATTTATACAACACTAAAAGCTCAAGTTGTGAAATCTGTCATTCCTGGCTATCTTCTCAAAGAAACCAAGCAGCAGTATTCCAAAACATCCAATGAATTTTAAGTTTCTTAAATTTTCTATTTTTATGTATGGAGGAAATTGAGCAGAAGAATTAAAATGGCTTCTTTAGCAGCTATGAGTTCTAACTGGCAGTGGTGAGTGGTAAAAGAGTCACTTTCATCTCTATACCTCTGTAAAACTGGTAAAACCTAGTTCACAGCCTTTCTTAGTTAATCTTCCATCAGAAAATTTTATCAGTGCTCATTTTAAAGATGGAGCACTAGTTAAGGCTCACATGAAAGAAAACATCTTCTTCTTCAGCTACTAAGGCAGAAGTAAAGAAAAAAACCCAAAGGCTTCTTTCTGCTGCTGACTTCATGATTAAATTTAACTAGTTGTAATAATTTGGTACTTGATAATTTGATGCAATTGATTTATTGATTCTATTTCAATTATTACCTTGATTTAATTCTCACATTATTGCATTATTCATCTTTGACACTAGTAATAGCTTTAGTCAATGATGTATATATTTAATTCTAGATTAGCTTGTCTTTTTAATAAAATTAATTTAAATAATCTGTTTTGATGCACCATTTTTGCTTGCATCATGGGTCAGTTTCTCTAAAACAAAGCTGTCTCTGACAGGTATGTCATGCTAGTCACCAACAGAAGTGTGGTCTGTTCAATGAATTGATGTTTACTGGCACTCCCAATAAGTTATTACCTTAGGAATGTCATTGCTACCAGCATTAGACACAGAATAAGCAATTGAACACCAGATTTAAAAGAAAAGAAATTGGAACAATATTATTACCTGAGTGCCTTTTGTCTCAAAATAAAAAACTCAGTGCTTCACCCCTAGTGGGTTAAACATAATTTTATCATCTATTTCCTCTGCAAACAAAATTAATTATTTTTATTGAAAATGAAGAATGAGAGATGACAAGAATTGCATAAAAAGAAACAAGACTTGTAGTAGTTTATTTAATTCTAAAGCGAGAATGATGCCAATAGCAAATCAGCATTGGATTTTAATACCTAGTCCACAGGCTGTCTTAGGCAAATCCCACCAGCCCTTGGAGCAGGTCAGGGATAGCATGGGAAGAATGCAGAGAGGCAGCAGGTGGGCCTGTCCTGCCACCTGAAGGCTGCAGCCAGAGGTGTTTCCAGGCAGACAATACTGTGCCAGGCCAGTAGCCATGTAAGGATCACCTCGTGGTTTTACCTGCACCAGTTTCTCCATACAGCGTGCCTCCAATACATGTGTGCAGGAGCTAACCCAGTCACCCAAGACCACCCTTCTGATACTGCAGAAAGTGTGCTTTCTAGGAGTGACAGTCTGTCAATGACACCAGAGTTTATAAGGGATCTCGGCTGTTTCCCTAGCAGCCACATTCACCACAACCCTGAGGCTGGGCCTTGGGGTGTTTCCTCTGTAGAAAGGACTAATTTGTCCTGAAGTGTTTGCCAGCCCATCTGCAATAATGTAGATGGTCAGCCCGCATAACACCCTCTAAGTTTTCATTTAAATATTGGGCCAACCATTCTGCTACAAAATCAGTACTGTCTGCCAGAATATCATCTAGGTGGTGTCCTCCATCAGAAAACTAGGCAGATGCTGCTCACCCGAGACTGAGAGCACAGTGCAGCCCCTTGGGTCTTGCCATTTCATTTACCAGGGAGACGTTCAGCCAGTCTCTCATGTTGAACTTGTGAGATATCCTCCCCTCCATTACCTTTCAGTGAGTCAGGGCACAGCAGAGTAATTCACATTCCCTGGGGCTGCAGCTGTTTTTGACAAGTTGTGATACCCTTACCTTACAGCTAGAAAAAGCTGCTTTAGATATTACACTGAAGAATCCATACTAACTAACATCAGAAATAATGAATCTGTAAGAAAACAGTGGTCTCTGTTGTTAAAGGGGAATTCATGCTCAGTAAGCTTTCTACCCTTTAGAAGGTCCTCAAGGACTGAGAGGATTTAATACATAAAGGAATTTATAAGAATCTGATCTCTTCCCTGACAATGTTATGAGATGCCCACAGGGCACCCAGAAAAAATTGTTGTTGTCTACAAGGCATAAATTTGGATTAATGCTGGAAATGTGTGCCTGGGAAAAAGCTGTTTTAAAGCAGTTAATCACTCATATAAATGCAAACTGCAAATTTAGGCAAATAATAAATATGAATCTTTGTTATTGCTCAAAGACACAAAGTATAATTAAGAATACTGTCAATAGATGTACCAAATTCACCAAACTTTCTACCCTCTATCGCAAAAATCTTTCTTCAGTGATATGAGTAAAGCAAATAGGATTTGAGAAAAATTGAATTGGAGCCAATCAAACCAATGAACAGCTTTGAAAAAAATAGTGAACATTTTAAAGGCAAAAATAATGGGGGTTTCGAGATGCCGTTTTTTTTATATTGCAAATATCTGTTTATCTGAGTGTTTAATAGCTTAACTGAGAGTCTTTTGCTCAGGCATGAAATACCTTATGGATAAATGGGATGAATAAAAACACAGAAAAAGTTCACCTCTTGCCTCACAGCAAAGAGAGACAAATAAAATAAAATGTTCCTCGTTTAACCATTGAATGAGCTAGGTTATTTCGCACATAGCACTCAGATAGTGCTGGGCCAAATTAATATGACCGATGTTTTTCATATGTTAACCACAGGAAAATATAAGTTTATATGCTGGCTGTAGAGCTGCCTTGAATTCAAGTTATGTTATGTAGAGCCCAAGTCAAAAATTTAGCCTGGGTCATAACTTGATGTGATCTATTTAGGATTCGATATTCACCTTTTGACAAATTTTCTCCTTTCCCTACAATCCAATTTTTCATCAGTATTTGTGGGACAAGACTTGGAAAAAAATTGAAAAAAGAGTAAAGGAAATCTGTATTTAGAAAATTATAGAATGCCAAAAGGGGATGCAGTCGTACAGAGTTGTAAATATTTAAAATATTTGTGCAGAGCATAGAAGCTCATGTAAAAGTATGTGAGCAGTATGAGGTCCACAGCTTTGCATCCCCTGGGTTCAGCTGTTACAGCTGCACCACAATATACTGGGGGATGCAGTCATCAAGTCTCAAATAGAGGTGGCTTCTGGTGTGCAGTACAGAAAACTGTCTCCTAAGTAACAGGCTGGCAACAGCATCCCTGTGTATCTGAGCCAGGGGACACACAAACAAGGTCAAACACATTGTCTTTGTTATCCCAACTCAGAAACTTTTTCCCCAATATTATCCTCATTGGAAAAAAAGAGCCACTCTTCATATGAATGCATCTCCTGCTTGTGCCTTGCCAATGACCAGATCCCGCCACTGCGACGACCATGCAAGGATGAGCTGGTCACCTTCAGGGCAAAACACAAGATGCTTTTTTGTTATACTTCATGCCACATGTATATTGTTCCACATCTCAGACTCTCTTGAAACAGAAAGAAAAACCATGACCTATCAAGTAGGTCATACAAGGGAAAGAATCAGTCTTGGGAGAAGCACAGATTACCTATCTAGACTGCATCAGTAGGGAGGGCACACTCATTTTACAGAAGCTAGTTTTGAAGAAGGCTTAAAGGCATTAGTAATGAAGCTCAGATCCAGCTCAGATCCTAGTGCAGTCACTTGTTTTTATTGGGCTGAAACCAGTATTTTACCTCATATTCTTACATGGGAAAGAATACAATATTGATGTAACTATTTCTTGGAAATTAAGGACATTCTATAAGGTAGAATAATTCATTCAAATTCATAAGTTTGAGAGATCATATTCAACTACAAGTACAGTTTGTTTCTAAAATTTTATGGATTCATAACTCTTGATGCACTGCAGCTGATGTTATTTACATTTAGTATTTCTTAAATCTTGAAAAGTCTACACATGTTTCCCAAGAAAATTTTTTATGGATCTTTTATAGACGAGGTTTCCAATTGACTGACAGAGGTGACTATGCATAGAAGGCTCATTGACATTCTACCAGCTCAAAGAGCTGTCAGTGCCAAGTTGTTGACATTAGCAACTCTCCTTTCTGTTGTTGAAATAGCTCAGAGTGGAGGAACGAGTTTTATACAAACACGTACAAGGTGTGTGCAAATACCTGTATACACTGACATTGGTGATACATTTTTTTGCAGGTGGGCATGCAACGCACATTCAATGTCATAATAAATTATTTTGTGTTTCCTATTTCCACATCATCTCAAGCTGTTTTGAAGCTACTCCATGAATCCATACTGTTTTAGCCATTTCAGTGACAAGAAGTTGACTGAAGGAAGCAAGTAGGATCCACGTACTACTTTTATTTCAATTCTCATTGTGTAGAGGCAATTTTCACCAAGAAACAGTACAGTCATTATTATATAGTAAGAAGACAGTAATTTTTTGTGTTAATCCGTTATGATGAATACACTTAGGAAAGTAATAGAGAATGTGGATAACTTTGAATGTAGGTAAATATCATTTAATATATTTTGATTTGATTACAAATCTGGATTTAAGTTCTTAGAGAAAAAAATAAAAATCACAAATGTTCAGAAGTGTTACTCTGTAAGTCTGAGAAATTGTTATAACTTATGATTTGGTATAGCTGGAACATGTCTGAAAGAGACTCCTGAAATATAACTCAGACCTTGTTTTCATGATTTCACAACCTGTGCTCCTCTTTAACAGGTGTAAGGTAAGGAGCAGTTTTAATGTCACATAAATTTTTAGAATTTTTTGTAAACAGTTAAAATAATTTTAATTCATAAATTTAAAAGGTTGTGTGAAAGTTAATATAGTGTTTCACCATATTGCTACCACTTCAGAAATAGAGTTGTATGTAGTGCCTGCTGTGATTGTATAGGCTCCCCACCAGGACTCAAAAGGAATAAAAGGGCCACCCACTGAGAAGAGGCACCACAGCTGGGAAGCCTAGCTGGTTTAAGGAGCAATTATGAAAGCTGACTGGAAAGGGAAAAAAAAATCAGAAACTGACTCCTACCATAAGTGTGGTATTTTGCTTTTCCTTCCTGGAGAAAAGTGGAAATTAGGAGCCTTGTTTGACTTGAGAAATGAATTAGTTGAATTCATAGATTTGAAAATGCTTAAAATGGACTTTCCCAAGTGAGAATGCCTGTAGGATTGCTTTGCCAGACCTTCTCCACTTTATGCTCAACAAGATTTTAATATCTGGACACTTCAGAAGAAAACTGTGATATATATTCCTCTAACACCTATCTTTTTCAAACCCCATTTGGACATAACAATGGATATTTGTACACATAGATAATATGTGTACAAATTACATAGATTGTAATCTTATATGCAAAAAGGGTCATCAATTTGATTACTGAAAAATAAACACTGCGAATGTAAAAGTCACTTCCACTCCACTCTTTCTATTTTTTTTTTTTTTTCATGAAACAAAATAATTTTAAATCTTTCAAGGCTTATCTGCTTTACCTGGGATATTTTTAAAACACGATGAGCTACTGAATGATGAAAATAACAACTTTTTCAGCATTTCAGATTATGAAAATTTTTTTGTACCACCCTCTGTTAGAATGTTTTTCTGCCCATTGAATGACTCAACTCTAAGTTGTCACAATCCATGAACTGTGAATGGTGTGAAATTCCATACTACTATGTTCTTTCCAAGTACTTTGATGCTTTAGATTGCCTGCAAAACTTGAAACAGACTTTTGAGTGTGGTTTTTGAAATAGGTTGCTCTGAGACGTTGTACATGAAGTACATAAAGACTAAATCTTTTCAAGTTATTCCTTATTTCTCTTCAGAGGATCACTTGAAGAAGTTTAATCCCAAGTATATCAAGCTTACCCTTAGGAGATGATGATTCACAGTCAATCAAAAACATTTAATTAATGCATGCTGTTCAGTACTATAGAGGACTAACACACTCAAGAGATATGCACTATATCCAGTCACATTCTCACATAAGATATTTCTTAAAGAAGAAGGAAAGTTTTGGCACCAGAGCATTCTGAAAAATTGAAGTAATATATAGGCAGGATATTGAAGCTTTTCACGGTTGTCATGGTTTAAAGCCAGGCAGCAGCCAAGCCCCACACAGCCACTGGCTCAGTGGCATGGGGGAGAATCAGGAGGGTAAAAGCTGGAGAACTCATGGGTTGAGATACAGACAGGTTAACTGGGAAAGTGAAAGCTCTGAATGCAAGCAAAGCAAAACAAGTTCACTGCTCATTCACTGCTCCCTGTGGGCAGCAGGTGCTCAGCCATCTCCAGAAGACCAGAGCCCCATCATGTGTAACAGTGACTTGGGAATACAAAAGCCATTGCTCCAAACATCCCCTGCTTCCTCCTTTTTTCCCCAAGGTCTGGAATCTCCCTTTGGTCAGGTGGGGTCACCTGTCCTGGTTGTGTCTCATCCCAGCCTCCCAAGCGCCCCCAGCATCCTCACCAGTGTGGCAGTATAAGAAGCAGAAAAGGCCTTGGCTCTGTGCTTGCCCTGCTCAGCAGTAACAAAAACATCTCTGTGTTATCAACCCTGTGTTTGGCACAAATCCAAACCACAACTTCTCTGTGAAGAAAATGAACCCAATTCCAGCCAAAACCACCACAACTGTCTTCTCATTTATTACTGGTAAAGGCTCTCTGGTCCTGTAACTGTGATTTGCGTTTAAAAGAATGGGGGTGGAATGGTATGAAAACAAATATCTATTCACCTTAAATAAAAATTTCTGAATAAAAACCAATATCCATCAGTTATAACTTAGGGTGCTTTGGTTTTCAAAGCCTGTAGCAGATACCTGTTCAGTGTTGGAATATGAATTCATTTGACATAAACTACAACTTGATTAAGTGCTAATCCTCATTCTTGTTCAGTCTGTAGAAAACATACTAGAAAATATCAGTTTTTCAAACACCACAGAATGTCTCTTTTCTGTATCGCTACTTTTTTCAGAAGTATTCACAAAAATAGACTGCTCAGTGTCTAGAAGATTTCCTCCAGAATTATACACGCCTCAAATAAAATGAATATCTTTCCTAACTCTGTAGATGACTTATGATTTATTTCCACTTCTCAGCCAGATCTCACTCTGTCTCCCTTGAGTTGCACTGGTTTTAATTCAATTGTCATCCCTCATCCTCCGATATTTAGGCTAAGCCATTTATTTTTGCATGAATAATTTTCTTAAAAGCAAAGAAGAGAAATTAATGAAATAATAAAAACAAAATTCTTTTGGAATTTATAGTATATGTTGGGGTTTTTTCTGTACCATGCTGCAGCACTTTGAGCAACAAATTACTTTCATCATTAAATGAAGTAAGTTCCACCCAATGATGCCACCAATTCTAATGAAATCAGGAGCCCCTCTTCCCCCCTTGAAAAAAAAAAAAAAAAATTTCTTTGGGAATTTGCTCCTTAAACTTCATACACTGGAATTTCCTCCTTAAACTTCTTAGTGGCTTGCATTCTCTGTCAACTCAGAAACTTTTTTGATTCAGTATGAAAATAAACCCTTGTTAAATTGCACCATGAACTTGAATGCTTTCACACAACAAATTATTTTCTCTGATCCATCAGGAAGGATATAAATGCTTTACACCTATAGATCTTTCTTCACTGGAGGTCAAAACTGTGTTCAAATCACAAACAGATTTTGCTCTCCTTTTTTTGGCCAGTTAAACTAGTCACCTTAGCTCCCTCTGTGTTCCTGGACAAAGGCATTTAACTCCTACCTGCATTGACATTTTTCTTAGGATGAGCTACATTGCTTCTCTTTATTACCTCTCCTTCCCATATGTGTTTTATTATGTTCGAAAATGGGGGGCTTTGGAGGGGCTAAATTCAGTGAAATTAATGTCCACCTTTTTGTGTTTATTTGTTGCCTTCTCTGTGAGAATCATGTTATTCTCTTCCCTGTGCAACTCAAAGGAGAAAGTGCCTTGACAAGTGTTCCAGTCTAACCTTGCCCTACACATTCTGAATTGTGAAACAACAATCTTTTAAAAATTTACAGATGTTTTGTATAAGCTGGAACTGCTTGCTCTCTTTTCTAAAATCCCTAAAACAACCATGACCTCCTTTGTTGACATTAGATGCTTGAGACCATTCTTGGCCTACTGTTGCATACATGCTGATTTGGGGATTCAAAACAAGATGGAAGACAAAACTAAAGCATTAATTCTTCTGCAATCTTAGAATTAAAATGGTGTATGCTCAGGAAAATGGAATACATTCTACTATGTCAAAACAGTCCACCACAGGAGGATAGTGTTTTGCTATACCACTGAAAAACAAATAGAGAACTTTTGAGGTAGAAAACTCAGTCTATGTGAGTATAAACAGCAGACTATGGTGTATATATAAACAAAAGCACTGCATTTATTCAGAAACAAACACACACAAAACCTCTGCATTACAGTAATCAAAGTATTTCATGTGAAAATTTTACCATTCTGAACAACAAGATAGCAAATAAGCAGAGAGCAAAATCCATTTGGTTTCATCAACTGAATGAAACTCCTCCACAGATAATTACTTTTCCTTCAGTCTCACATTTCTCTGAAAACTTGGTATGGTAAAAACTATCATTCAGGGCTTTTCTATTTACACAAGGTTTATCATGGTAATACAGTCTGCCATTCTCTACACAGTCACATAGCCAGATATAAAACAGTTGGCTAAAAAAAGCCTGATTCCAAGCTTTCCTTATATGGCACATCATTGGCAAATGCCTCTCATGGATATCACAAAAATGTAATTTTAATGTCATGGGGTTTTATCATTCAGATACAGTCAGTATTAGTCTGTTTGAGTCTACTGCATGGGACTTTGAGTCTAGACAAAGCATGAAAGCAAAGCATTGGCTGACAATGCTTTTTGCTGTTTCAGTTATCCTCATATGTTAGTGAGTCTGTATCATCTCCCCGATCCTCTGTTTTATCATGAACATAATGTATTTTCAAACTGACTAGTCTTTGATATAGTGCCAACATTGAGAATTTCTAGGACTTCCAAATAACAAGTTTCTACCCTGTCCTTACAGATATATTGGTAATATAAACAAATATGCCACAATATCTTTGTAAACGATAGCAGAAGAAATAAATTAGAAGATAATCAAGGGAGTAAATAGAAATGCATACCACCTCGAATTTTGGGAATTTACTTGGGTGTGGCCCCCATGTCAAAGATGTGCACAGTATAGACACTAGAATGTTAATGATAAGGATAGTTAATGATCTGTGACATTATGACTAGGAGCCTGTGTAAACAGCAGGACATACTATGGAGAATTTGGAGTATGAAGAAATTATTGTGCTTGGTTTATGATGGACACAAAGGAAAAATTGATGAAAATTCAGATTTATTTTATAGTAACCTGTGTTCAGGAAATTAGACCATAGCCTACAATACCTTTAGTCAGCAGGAGGAAAGGACAGTACTCTCTAAACTCCAGTAGCAGAATTATCCTTGTGCCCTTGTTTCACTTCTGGAAGTCTTTCTTTCTCAGATTTAAGTACTATGATGCTATGAAACATAAAATGGTAATATTAATACAATTCTGCCAGAGGAAACAGAGCAGAATCTCTGCTCACAATAAAGCCTAGCTTTACCAAGGTCATATATATAAAAACCCATCTTGAGATTCTGTTTCTTGCAAGCCCCTAATTTGCCTTCAAACAAAAGAAAACTTGAAAGTATTCACTTACATGTTGCATTTGAGACATTCTAAGTCGGTTTAAAAACTTTAAACTTGATATAATACTTTTGTGTATTATAATTTTCATATGCATATAATATCTAAAAATAACTTCCACCAAAAAATTTATGATAGTTTTAAGAAAAGAGGCTACTTCCATACCACTTATTGAGGCTCTCTGTTGCAGTTTAACTTCACAGATCATTTGAATATATCATATTTAAGATTCAAATATAATAAAAGACAACTCTAAATTATGTGTAATACTTCAGTAATCAAGTGCAGACAAATGAAGTAGGCATTCATGGTCTCAATTTTCTAAGAAGCTGAATAGTGGCAAATTACAGAAGACATCATTCTATCCCATTTCAAATACCTTTATCTTTATCTTTGTTGCTAGGAGACAATTAACACATATTGGGAACATAAAATGGTTTAGCAATGCATAATTTTGTTATTTAGCTTTCTTTTTTACCTATTAACCCTTTAAATATATATTTTCCTGTGCTCAGTGAAGAGAGAAAATATTTTCTAAGAAAGACATTATGTTTAAGATAAAAATCTGTTCCTTATTCACATGTTTGAAAATGCATTGGCAGTCCAATTTACACAATCTCATTTGTTATAATGTCTCACAACATAGAATGAGCCCTTTAGGCATCAAGGATTTCTCTGGGACTTCTTTGAAACTAAAAGGGCTGATATTAGCTATCCATGGATGCCTTCCATGTGGTGGTACCACATTTGCTGGAAAACAATTTAAATATGCATAACAGGTTTCTGGGGTTTATTTAAGCATGAAATATCAATAATTCATTTGTTAAAGAAATTGGTGATTCCACAACAAAAAAAAAAGCTTTGGAAGGAAGGTCAGCTTAGTAAGTTCTTGCCACCTGCTTTAGTCATGGTCATGAATTTAAAAAATGGGTTGAGTAATCTTAAGCCCATATTAATTCACTTATACAATGTACACAACAAAATGAGCAGCGTGTTCCTGCACAGGGTTGGACAATACAGGCATACAGGATGTAAAAATGTTTTAAGCCAACAGCATTAACTCCTTAAACTATCAAACTGAGGTCCCAAACTCAGAATTGGCTTCAGCCTGGGCAGACATTACTAAATGTAAGGTGCAATTCTGTGCTTTCAGGAATGAATGTGAATATATCATATAATGTCATAGATATAACTTTCAAAGTATTGTTTACAAATAAGATTGGTAAATGATGGTGAAAAGCCATTCTCATTATTACTTAATAAAGAGCACCCTTCTAAGGAAAAACATTTTTGACAAAGCCGTCGAATGAGGTCTATATACCAAAAAGCAACAGCTCAGAGTGGGGAGAGTTACACTGGACAAGCAGCTCAGAATATTCCAGCATCCCTCTTTAATGTAAATGCAGAGGAATATTTGAGAAGAGTTGAGAGATTACATTTTCCTTCATTATACCACATTAACAAAGCAGAATACTGCACGTAGTTCTTGTATTTATACCCAAAAAAAGCCATAGAAAAATAACACTAGAAACAAGAAACATAAATTATTCAGAGCTAGGAAAATCCTCTTTACTTGCAGACTGAAGGTGCTCAGCTTATCAAAAGGAAGTGCAAATTATTTGTGTACATACAAACTGGTATTTCTATGAGATGAAATGCTAGATGTGAAAACAATCTGTTTGGACAAAGTCTTAAAAATCCAGTTCCATAAGTTGCTGACACACTTCAGCTTCTAAAGGCATTACCTCTTGCAAATAATTTCACTTTTACCCAATAAGAATTACTTGTATAAAAATAACTGTAGTCCCAGAAATATAAGAAACAAGAATCTAGGTCTGTTGGATTTTGAATTGTTTTTTCTCATTTCTAAATAAAAACTTATAGCTTTATGAATATACTTCGACAAGAGGGAGCATCAAATATCTATACCCTCAGGAAGAAACAATAGTGAAAAAATGACTTTGTGTTCTGAAAAGGATGATCATATAAAATTTTATGCCATTGCTTAAAATATCTTCTTTCCTCCCTATATGTCCAGACTTTAAAATTGCTGCATTAAAAAGTTAGCAGAGAAAGGTTTTCCAGTATTTCATTAATCAAAGCCTTCTGAATTTCAGACTGATTTTAGCAGCAAAATCTATCATCAATTTTTTAGGAAGTACATTATAATCATAAACAACAAAGTGTAATTCTAACTCTAAAAAAATAAAACCCAACAAACATCTAAGAGGGACTTATTCTTAGGCAAGGGCTGTTTTTTCAGATTTGCTGACATGAGAAGTAATGTCAATGAAGATTCACTCTGGAAAAACCAGGAAAAACCACATACAATGCTCAGTTTCTTGGTGTTGTCCATTTGAATTTGAATTAATATTTCCTGATGGTTCATTATTTATTTATATTTGTTTAAATAGAAAAATCCCCAACTTAAGAATACAGGTGCAGAACAACAGCAGCATGCTATTAATCCTGAACTTTCTTAAGAAAAAATTATTTAAGCAGCATGCCATATTTATGACTTTCAGGAGAAAGGATCAGTGTAATAAAGCTGCAACACAGAGCTCTGGCAGGAGACTGATTGTTTTTTTCCTGGCACCACTCACACAATCTGGATAATGGCCACCATATTGACTTTCACAGTGTAGGCTGTTAGAGGACAGGATGCTAATCTTATAATGTTTGTACAGTGACTCATCCTCCACATCAGTAATAGAGGCAGAGGACACCACTGTATTTGAAGTATGTCTTTTCACAGGAGGCATTACCAGAATCTCTGGGGTGAAATATGGGAGGCACTGGGGAAGGAAAGAAAATTAGAAAATATGAGTAAAGATGGAGGTTGTGTAGAATTGCTGAGTTTTGCAGATTCATCTCTGTACTTCCTCAAAAATGAAGATTATTAATTACTTGCTCTCTAAGCCTGGCAAATGATAAGAGTGGAAATTTAAGGACACTAAATCTGCACATTCCAGAAAAATAAATGCTGCTGTGGCCTTCAGAGTTTCAACTTTCATTTTTAAAAAGGAGAGGAATATAGAAAGATGAGCCTGGATGATGCAGGAGGTGGAGAGGGAAAGGAAGGGTGAGAGAAGCTGATTTAGTTGCAGTGGACAGTAGCATAGGACAGAAGCACTGTGAAGCACTGTGACGGGTTTATGGCAGGCCTCGGTGCATCAGGCAGGCTTGAGCAATACCAGAGTGGCAAGAATTGCAGTAGGACACCTGCAGCTGCTGTAGGGGGTTCACATGAGTACCTATGAATATATGATATTGGGTAGTGCATTTGTTTTTAAGAGCTGGCTTGCCTATATTGTAGGATTGAAAGGCAAAGCCCTGCTACCGGAGGCACTCGTGTTCTCTGCCTTTGTCTGTCACTGCTGTTCATCCGTGTCACTTCCCCATGGTTGCTCATTGTAAGATCAGTGAAAGAGAAAGCAGGAAAAAACACATGACTGGATGAAAAGAGGATGCTAAAGGAAAGGAAGGACTATTGAGTAATGTCAGCAGCCCTGATGAATGTCTAACATTCCAGCAGAGCTGCTAGAGACGTGAAATGCATGTGATTTGGAAGATTAGAAAATAAATCTAAGCTTGAAAAATGCTTTTGCCTGTTGCAGTCTTCCTCCTTTTCTCTAGAAGGCTTTTAATGTTAGCTGTTGATGCAAGAAATTATTATGGGCGAAACAAAAAGAGCTATATGTCTCCAGAAGGAGGAGCCCAAATGAAACACATTTAGTTTCAGTCCTGAATACAGTGATAAAGAGAAGCAGTAAAGAGCCAGTGTCCAAAAGAATGAGAGTAAAAGTGAAAGAGACTGCTCATTGGATATTTTGGACAGGAGAGCAGGCTTGCTATTCATAATACCAAAACTAAACTTCGCATGACCTTTAAAGCTCATACCCATTTCCTCTTTAGAAGGCACTTGGGAGACATAGGGAAAGCACAAACCAATGAGGGGACATTACATTGCCAAGAGGGTTCAGTGTAATGGCAATCACTGGGAGTAAATACCCGATCTGCTGGGATGAAAAAGGGATCTTTGCACAGAAAAAGGGATCTTTGAAGCAGCATAGTGCTACAGAAAAACACTTCGCTATAAAGAGCAGGAATGGTTTGGAGGAGGCCTGCATAACTGCAAGCTGTCATCAGGGAGAGGAGTTTGGAGAATATTTCAGAGATACAGAGAGATATGGAAAGCATTGCTTGTAGGAAAATGGAATTAATCCATTTCCATGCACCTTAGTATGTGGAAATGGCTAGACAGCAGCAGGAGACACTGAAGAACAAAGAAATATACCAAAAGAATGTGAACAGAAAGAGAACTAGAGTAGAAAATAACCTTGAGATCAGCAGAAAAGCTACTTAAAAAAATGCATGAGGAAACCAGGAGGAAGGACAGGAAGAATTGCCAAAAATTGCAAAAATTGCTCAAATTAAAATTAATAAAATGGTCAAGAGACACGCAGAGTATGGTTTTATTTAAAACATTTAGTAAAAACCTTATGTGAGAAATATTAAGGCTTTGTACTTTACTGAATGTACATGATTTTTAAGGAATAGGAATTGGATGATGATTTGTATTTTGAAGAGTATCTGCTATTCTGAGTTCCTCATCTTGACTGAGGCTTCTGAAGGTTACAGTACTGTGCATACTGTACAATACCAAAATTATATGACAGTAATTTTATTATTTATCTACAACAACTAGTGTGGATATAATATAGCTTTGGGACATTCTTTGTATTTGCGCATGTAAAATCACTTCAGACAGACATACGCAGACTTAATTCATTCGGATCTGGAGAACACACCTAGGGTATTTTGGGCATCCTGCCACCAGGGCTGTGTGTGAGCCAGAGCAAATCTGCTGACAGTTTTCTTTCTGGTTGCTGTAACAGAGGCCCAGAAGGGCTTTGCCTCCCTCATAACCATGACACAACATTTAGTAAACTGCCAGAATTATCTGAACAGTGAGTCTTTCATCTTCAGTATTTCTAGATTCACTTTGTTTCCTGAATGTCTCTTAAAAACCAAAGCGGCTCATGAAGAACAAATTACTAAGAATAATTAGGATTAAAGCAGACTTGCTTTGCTGAAAGTTTGGACTAAAATGGATCTGCTTTTTCTTTTAACTTGACTCTTGGTTTCTGTATGCACAAAATCAAGAAAATTAAACCTTATTTTTTCTGTCCACAATATTAATGCTGAACAAATAATTATTAACAGAAATATTGTTAGGCAAAGGATATAAAAATAAGAGGATTACTTTTGTATGCAGAGGGGGGGAAAACCAACTAAAACAAAAGAGTCTAATTAAAAAATGAAGAGCAAGAAAATGAGTGATGATGATATTGCTGAGATGCTGACTACTCAGTTTTTAATGAGGAAAAAAAAGAAGGGAAGTAAGTATAATTAGGAAATAATGAAGCTGCTCTAAATACACCTGCTTATAAAACAGAGGTAAGAAGATACTAAAGCTATATTCACCAGAATATTGCTTTGTATAGAAAGTACTGATTGAGGTCATATTTTCTTCTGCTTAGACTCATCTGAGAGTCTATTCAAGGAGCACAAGAGTTATATGAGGATTTCTAGAGAAGTTACACATAAAATTAAACCTAAAATAAACGAAAATGAACTGTCTAATTCACTGACAATGTTCACAAAGAAATGAGAGAACACCGCAAACATTTTTCTGGCATTAGACATTCCTAATATTTTTCCTGGTAACTAATGTTTTTGCCTCAATATTTGTTTCTATAAGACCAAATGGGTAGTTATTCAAAGTCTGGAAACAATCGTTGCTGGGGTATGTCAAACACAGGATCACCAGGAAGACAAAAGAAGTGATAATCATGATGTGTTTAGCAGTGGTGCAGCCTCACCTTAAGCACTGAGTATAGTTCTTGGCCCCACAAATTAAAAAGGGTGTGAAGGTCCTTAAATGTGTCCAGGGGAGGGCATCAAAGCTGCTGAAAGGGCTGGAAGGAATGCCTTATGGGGAGTAGAAAAGTACTCTGGGCTTGTCTAGTTAGGAAAAAGGAATCTGAACCTCGTTGCTCCATGCAGCTTCCTGAGGAGAGGAAGCAGAGAGGGTGTTTATGAGTCTTTTTTCTGGTATTTAGTGCTCGGGCACATGAGGATGGTTAAAGGCTGTTTTGGGCAGGGTTCAATTTGAAATTAGAAACCATTAGTTTACTGAAAGGTAGTGAGGCACTGGATCAGTCTTCCTAGTGAGGTGCTTAATGCCCCAAGCCTGTTAGGGATGAGGAGACATTTAGAAAACACCTTTAACAACATGCTTTATCTTGTGATCAGCCCTGGAGTAGTCAGGCAGTTGGACTGGATGATCATTGCAGGTCCCTTCCAACTGGATATTCTATTCTTTCTATTCTATTCTATTCTATTCTATTCTATTCTATTCTATTCTATTCTATTCTATTCTATTCTATCCCATTCTATTCTATCCCATTCTATTCATCTCCTGCATAGGTCAATCTCCGATTTCAGGTTTTGAAACTGTGAATAACCTCTAGGAAGAAATTTCACAGGCTGTTTCTATATATAAATCATGAGAATTCATGAGGGATACAAACAAAAATAATCTTGTACATCAAAATCTGCAAGGATCAAATTAGGCAGCAATAAAAATCCAGTACTCTAAAATTTTTCACCGGGAAAATGAAGAGTCATATAAATGGAGGGTGGTATCAACATTTGCAAGATGTTTAGGAATTAAAGGTAATATAAAGTATAAATTAAAAATTATTAGTCTGTATTGTCTTGATAGCAAGTAAACAAATCAAGCACCAAGTTTTACATGCAAGAAAATCTAAAGGGAGAGTAAGACCTCTGTTCCTGTTCTTCTACCAAAAAAAAAAAATCGATCAGTGTTTTATAGTTAAAAAGGTGCTTTACATTTCAGAAAGCTTTTTGTTCGTTTTTGGTTTTTTTGTTTCTTTGTTTTTGTTTTTGTTTTTTTTTCAAATGAAGCACAAATGGTTCCAGGTTTATTTTACATTTCTAGGTCTCGAAAGTCAAATTCAGTTCTCATGTGACACAAAACTCCCAATGTGCCTAAGATCTGCTTTTTATGCTCAAGACTGCAACTATAAAGAATAGTAGAATTTCCTCTTGCAAATAAAACCCATTTATTCTAGGAAGTAATGTTTGCACAGTGCCTAATATGACAGGATGTATCTCTAATTGGTGTCACTGGTAACATTTAAAACACAAACACATTAAGTGTACCAAATGAAAATAGTACTAAGTCTTTCTAATCCAATACCGAATAAACACAAAATGAAGTAGTGGCACTATTTACCCTCATTTTTTATAATTCATTGAACTAATCAATAAAATAAAACATATTTTATAATAACTCTAGAATAACAGTGCATGAAGATCAAGGATATGAATTGAGGTGAACCTAAATAAGTTAAACTGAAACCCAATTCTAAAAACCTTTACCTCTTGCTGCATCCAGATCCAAGCATTGCCTTGTACTGTCTTCCATGTGTATACACTTTGCAACACGATATATTAAAGCATGAAAGTTGGTGTGGTTTGGGAGTTCTGCTGCAAGTGAAAACCTCCTACTTTATTAAGCATTTTTCATGATTTAGCCCCAGCCAGACATTAAGGACAGCACAGCTACTGACTCCATTCCTTACAGTGTGGTGGTTGAGAGACCTGGAAGGGTTAAAGTGAGAAATCTCATTGGTGGAGATAAAAGCAAATAGGAAAATCAGAACCTTCACAAACTAAGCAAAACAGGGAATTCAGCCGCCACATCCCATGGGCAGGCAAGTGTTCAGCCTAGGAGAGCAGGGCCCCATCACACTTAACAGTGAATTGGGTAGATTAATATCATAAGTTTAAACGTCCCCCTTCCTGCTTCTTCTCTCACTTTTTGGTGTTAAAGATGACACCACATGGCCTGGATTGTCCCTTAGGTCAGCTGGGGTCAACTGTCCCATCTGTGTCCCCTCCTACCGCCTCTTGCACCCCCAGCTCTCTCATTGGCCAAGTGGGGTGAGAAGGAGAAAATGCCTTGGTGCTGTGTAAACCCTGCTCAGGAGTAACTAAAACGTCCTTGAATTATCGATGCTGTTTTAAGCCCAGATGAAATATCACAAAATAATAAATATGGTGGGGTTAATTCTATATTTTTTACATTTTTAATTGGGTATTTTACTACTCCTGGGTATTGTGCCAGTACCTCTGCTGCCACACTCCTTAACAAGAAGACCCTGCTGTCAGGGTCTTCTCCTTCAGCCGTCACAATTCTTGGCATGGAGATGACATTTTAGACAGTCCTCCTCTTGTCAGATAAACACCCCTTGTGAACTCTCCCAGAGGCCACCTTGCTGTGTACAGATGACGCCTACCCTGTAATGGTCATCATGGACAATTTTTGGCATCTTTTCTCAGCATTTCCGGCCCTTCAGTGTATAATGGTAGATAAAGAAGGTTCTGAAGTCCTCTGGGAATGCTGGGCTGTACAAGGATATTCCTTGCTGGTGACTCACCAGCAAAGGCAACCCCATACATGGCATGCGTCAGTTCATCATGCTTGAATGTTTGACAGAATTTGTGAGCCATGCCAATAAAGTGTATGGTAAGAAAATGAAAGATTTTTTTTTTTACAATTGTTTTTCAGATTTAGCATTCTGCTTTCACAATAACAAGTTTTTCTTGATTATCAGGAACAAGTAAACAAAGACTATCCCTAAATGATCAGTCATTCTAGGCACCTACATCCTCTTTGGCAGCAGTATAGTGCAAATAAAGAGTGGGCAAGCTTACCTTTTTTTGATGAATTACCGTAAACTGTAATTCCCAAATGACAGGTGAATAAATTTTATTTACTTGAATTTATCTTCAACTATGTCTCAACTATGATTCATAAAAGTAAAAAAGAAAATGTTCTTAAAAGATTTTCTTGCTAGATTAACTCTTTTGGTCTTACAAGAAACATGTTTATTAAAAAGGTGGCGCTTCATAGGCATGGCAAGGTAAATAAGAAAGACTGCTGACAACTATTTATCACAGGAACTATCAAGGAATTGTTCTGGATTCAAGCAGTCACCTTTAATATTTTACACGTTACTGGGGGTGTGAGGCAAGAGATGCAGCTATTGTTCTGTTCTTCGCATTACTCTTTCTTGCTGAATTTATGGTGTGCATCTCCCTCCTGTAACTCTTTCTTTCCTGCTTTTCCTTGCAACACTCAGCAGTCTCCAGCCTTTGCCTCCTGAGGGTGCTCTTCATGACTGTGTAATCCCCTCCCAAGTATTCTACCTGACCCGCTCCATTTCATTCTAAAACCAAGTAGAAAACTAACCAAGATTAATCAGTGAAAAGACCACACACCATCTGTCATGGGTGTGCTGTAACTTGATGTGAATTATGTGCCCTTCTGTATGACAAAATACTGAAGATGGTAGAAAGGATGACCACTAGAAGATCATCTGTCATGCATTTAAAGTTAGTTTAACCAACACAAAGTTCAAATCAACATTTTGAGGATTAGGACCAGCACTTTCTCTCTGTAACTTCTCAGTAGGACCACCCTCCATATAATTTATACCTTGATGTTTATTTCCATTCCATTCTAAGGAACAATAGAAAGATTTTATAGGTGGAGCCTAAAAAGTATGTTACAGTGTGTTTAACTATCCGCAATAGTAGAAGAAAGAATATAATATGTACAACAACTTTAATGAATCTGATTTCTTAAAAAATAAAAAATTAACCTCTCTCTTTTTCCTCCTGGGAAACTAATGGCAGAAGTGCTAACATGGTTTTCCATCCTGCAGTCCTATGATCCAGTCTTCCTCTTTTCAGAAGTATGACCTTATTCATCTCACCTATATTTAGATTTTTAGCTGAAATTCTAAGTGCATGGTGGTGTATAGGCACTAAAATGCCTCTGTATTCAACAAAGAGAGGTATTTGCAAAGGGTGGCGCAGAACTTCAGTAGGCATTTCACTCTGTGTGGATTAGAAATGGATGTGCAAACACTTGGCTTCTTGCCTAGATAATTCGGTTAAGTCTAACATTAGGTGGAAAGAATCCTTGATGGAATCTTAAACTTGTAGTGGTGGAGGCACATGGCTGTTTTTGGGCTCAAGAGGTATTAGTGAGAACAGTTAGCAAAGCATATAATGGAGAAGTGAAATCAGGACATTAGATGTCCTCCTTTAACTATTCTCTCAATTCTCTATATTACCTGCAAAAACGAAAAAATTCACACACTGTAGTTTTTTTTGTTTGTGTTTTTTTGATTGTTTTTGTTTTGGGTTTTTTTTTTTTTTTTTGCATTAATTGCAAAAAAAAAATTTGCAATTGCCTGTTTCTCATCTGCATTTCTCTTGTTATCTACAGCTTTGATTTTGCTACACTCTGGAAGGGTGTAAGACCCTTTACTGGAAACCTTAACTTGGCATGAGCAGTATTCTTGCCACTGAATATAGACATGATATAAAAAAAAAAAAAGGATTATATAATTTTGTTTGAGTTTTTGTGATTTTTTTCTGGAAGTAGTGGAGAAGCAAAAATGTAACCACACTCCAAAAACACAGAAAAATGTAAATACAGGATATAACTGAAGTAGCTGAAATTGTTCCACAACATTCTGGCTTGGTGAAACAGGAAAGCTGTATGAAATGAACATGACTGAACAGTGAGAACAAATAAATCAAAGAGTGAGAGTAAATACATGATGAATAGATCATTAAAAAGGGTAGTGCAGGTTTCGTTGTGAGTAATTTCAAAAGGTACTAAGAAGCATGTGCTATAGGAAACAAGGTCATTATATCAGACATAGTACTCTTAACCTGACTATTCAGAGTTGTTAAATGTGTGCAGCCATGGAGAGGTCAGAATGCTTTACTTCTCTAAAATCCAGACTGTCTGCTCCAGGTCAGAGTAATCCGTTCTAGTTTTAGCAACCAAGCTAACTAATTTAGATGCCTAAGTCAGAGTTAGTAAGAGCAGATGCTCTCCATAGCTAATGAACAGAAATAGGCAGCTTCAGTGAACAGATCAGCTCATTCTGAGGCATTTAAGCACACTTGACAATTCATGACCTGGATGATGCGGCACAGTGTACCCTTGTGAGACTCATGACACAGAGTTGGGAGAAGTTGCTGAGGCATCAGAGCCTTCCACTGCCATCCAGAGGCACACCAAAAGGCTGGAGAGAGGGGCTGACAGCGACCTCATGTTGCTCATCAATGAGAAGTACAAAGCCCTGCAGGAATCCCAGGAGGAACAATCGTAAGCACCAGTACAAGCTGGCGACCACCTGGCGGAAAAGTAGCATTGCATTAAAGGTCCCAGGGATCCAGGCAGACACCAAGCTGGACACGAGCTAGCAATGTGCCCTTGTGGCAAATGGGAATGGTATCCTGGGCTGCATTGAAAGCTGTTGCCATTAGGTTGAGGGAGGTGATCCTTTCCTGCTCCTCAGCACTGGTGAGGCCACACCTGGAGTGCTGTGTCTCGTTCTGGGCTCCTCAGTATGGCAGAGATATGAACATAATGGAGAGACTCCAGCAAAGGACCACAAGGGTAACTAAGGGACTGAATAAAATGAAAAGAGGAAAGGCTAAGATAGCTAGCACGGTTCAGCCAGGAGAATAAAAGGCTCAGGAGGGAATTTTACTAATGTATATAGTTGCATGAAGGGATGGAGCAAAAAAAAAAATAGAACCAGGCTCTATATGGTGCTGCCCAGTGACAGGATCAGAGACAATGGGCAAAAATAAACACAGAACATTTCTCTGAATATAAGGAAACACTGTGAGAGTGATGGAGTACTGGCACAGGTTGTCCAAGGAAGTTGTAGATCTCCCTTTTTGGAGATATTCAAAAGCTTTTTGGACATGATCCTGGGAAACCAGTTCTAACCAGTTCTCTGCCTGGCTTGGGAAGAGGGGTTGGACCATACTATGTCCAGAAGTTCCTTCCAAACTTAGACATTCTTTGATTCTGTGAAGTAAGTTTGCATATTCCACACTCAATAAAAGCTTATTTCTCTCACTTGCTTTTGCACAGAAAAAGATGATGAATATCCAGGACTCAGAGGTTCAGTTTCCAGACATATGAAGTTAAGTTAGATGGCTTTAATGATTTTCACTCACAGTTACCCAAATACAGATTTAATTGCTTAACTGGGCAGCATTTGGACCTATAGGCATAGGCAAGCCCTTAAGATGACTTCTGCTTTTCTCAAAATTTAATTTTCACCAGTTCAATAAACTGTGAACAAGGTCCAAACCAGAATGTAGAGATTATAAAAACTTCTTATTGCATAAATAGATGGTGAGATGTATTTACTGATCTGAGTTATTTGCTTATGAAAATGAATTCACATGGGAAGAAAAATAAAATTGCACAGTGTAAGCTCAGCAACTAGAGCATAATTGTCATCAACAAAAGCTACCATACAACTGTAACATTATCTTTCAAAACTTTTGACCTTTGCCTTGCTCTTAGTAAATATTATTCGGTAGGTAATTTAGTTTCTAAGTGGAAATTTTGAAAACTTCCTTGAAGTAGCTTTAAAACAATCAAAGGAAAGTACACAGAAGTTAATCAACATGAAGTGTAGTTCTGCACTGGATTCTCTTCCTAAGGTATGAATATAACAAAGTATTTATTTGGAAACACTCACTAAACTGACATTACTTAAAACTTTTTAAATATCAAACTAAGGAAAAAATACTGTATATGTAAGTCTCCTGAATTTTTAAAATATTTCCTCATTTTTTTCATGCAGATAGGAACAGACAGTGTTAAGAATTGTAATTCCTCAGCCGAAAGTTACTATCTCCATTTATCATCTTCCAGAGCTGAAATCCAGTCCCTGTCATTGAGACAAAGAATCATTCAGGCTGGCAGTGATCCTGAGAGGTCTTAAGTCCAACCTTCTGTTCAAAGCAGAGTCAACAGTGAAGTTGTTCAGGGATTTGCCCACAGCAAATCCATGCTGACTGTTATGAATTACTTCATTTTTCTCTCTGCACCCAGAAGTGGCTTTCAAGCAGACTTGTTTAATGATTTTCTTAGGGAATAGACTGAAGTACACTGTATTGTGCCTCTTTCTACTTTTGAGTACAGTACATTTGCTTTTCTTCCGTCATCAGGAGCCTCCCTGCTCCAGTCTCTGTGGCCATTCAAAAATGATAAAGTTACCACCCTCTGCATCCCTGAAGCAGTCCAGCTATTTCCCACAGAATTTGATGGGTCGAGATGCCTAAGGATCAGTTCTTTTCTGACACTGTTATTTCCTCTCCTCCTTAAACTCTGACTCCAGGCACAAAAGAAAAAGCACAAACTGAGGCCCCAGCAATTAACATTTTCCAACTGTGCACACAGTAACTGGAAATTGAAGGGAAGCAACTTTGTTTACCACTCATACATCATCATCATAAGACATCTAACTATGTAATAGAGATGGGGCTCTTAGACAGCTGTTCTCAGAAACTTATACTGACAGTGATCTAATTTTATTCAGGCATCTAAAATTTAACTGTGTAAAAATGTAATAGCAATTTGAACAATCTAATTACAGGATCAGGAATGTAGAATAAAAAGGAAGGGAAGACCAGCTAAAAAGAGTCAGAAATATTCACCTCTCACTCAAACTAAGCTGAGAAGTCCACTCAGCTGAATGCCAGCACCCTTGGACAGTTTCACAACCCATGGTACACACCTGCAATAAACAAGCCATAACTCCAACCCAGAACCAACAAATAGTCTTCTGGGTGTTCTTGGTGACTACAGAAACAGCATGAGGGTAACTGCCTTAGAGACAATTCATCATTTGATGAATGTTGATTTCAAAAGCAGTTTCAGCTTAAAAACAGTCATAAGTGGCCCACAAACAGATGTCCTAGTGTACAGTGTGGAAGGTAGAGCATACAGTAAAGCTAGGACTTATTTCAGACAGCACTGCCAGCCAAAAAGATGTGTGCCAGACTTAATAAGATTTAGATAGCCACCATCTGATCAGACAGATCCCATCTCTTTTGTGTACACAAGGTAACTCAAAAGTTTTTATGTGTAAAATATTTCAAGCTCTATTAAGAAAAAAAAGACACATCACTAATGTTTTCTGATTTTTTTTTTCTTACCTCTTATTTATAGATGACAAACTTGTGAGAAGCTTATTATAGCTAGTGGTAAGTGATTTTCAAATACAGGTGCAGGAAGTTAGAACCAAAAATACAAGCATGCCCAGGTATGCTCCAAATACATAGCTATGGGAAAATACGTGAAGACTCATATCTTTTGGATGAGAATTTTGGCTTAACTAATTTTCTTGTTTTTCTATTTTCACTTTGTGGAAAAATTCAACATTCACTTCTGCAATTTTTTTTCCCCTAATCTAATATTATGGGGAATTTGTTTGGATGAAATTAATATTAATTCTTGGTGGAATAAATAACAAGTACTTTTTAAAAAAGCCTTAGTTCTTGAATAAATATTTCAAGTATGTTGGGTTTTCTTTATAAGCAATTCCTGGCTTGCTGGTTTTGTCACTGAAACATTTACACTCAGCTAGATGTGCTGAAGTAGCTTAATGATTCACTAAATAAATGCATTCATTACTTATTCAGTATAGTACCAGATGAAAAGAAATCAGCCAATGTCACCCACAGATTTTCCACTTTGTTAAAAATTATCATGATAGTATCAACATAGAAAAGGAAGCAAGATATATTTCTGGAGTTTGCAAAGTGAAGGGGTGAGATTTTGTATTGCTCATTGTGCTGCAGCTGCTGATGAAGAAATTTTCTTGCTGTCATAAATGATCTGGCCTGAGAATTTACACTCTGGTGTCGCTCACAGAAATGTTAATGACTTTTCTTTTTTGTGTCAGTGTGCTGCCTAAGTTCAAGGGAATGTCTTGGAATATGTGTATACTCATAAATTAAATCAGCAGGTGATCAATGTTTAATATTTACACTGCAAACACATCAAGACACTTTAACACTGAATTACATTCATATTATCAGATTACTGTAGAAAACCTCTTTGACCAGTTTCTTATCTTCAGCAATACATGTTATGACTGATTTCAGTAGTGATCTTTGGAAATGAAAACATTAATGAATTAAGAATCTAGCTTTTAATGGAAGAGAGGTCAAGGTTGAGGAGGGATAAGAGATGAAGGATGCTCTTTTGACATTTTTATCAGATTTTATTTGCTTTTTAAACATGGGTTACAAAAGAAGAAAATGTTTTTATTCACCTGTCACATCTGTAGTCTTTTCTATTACAAGGAGTTGCAGCATCACAACTAGCAATGAATAAAAATATTTAGGTGACAAGTTGCACAGCACAACCATTTAGTTCCCATTAGGATGAGGCTGTATGGATGATTTATTGCATAATTTTTAACCTAAAATCTAAAAATCATGGGTACATATGTTTTAATTTTCCTCTATACCTTCCATTTTATTGTAAGAAAAGAACAGTGATAATATAGTAGAAATTTTCAGTTGCGTGAGGAAGCCTTTCCTCTTCTGTTTTCTTTTAAATTCATTAAGGGTGTTATTCCCACAACAGGCATCAGAAATATGATAACAAATCTTCTCTTCCCACCAGACTCCTTGTCTCATTGTATCAGTGCATGATTTGTTTTACAGTTTGACTAAAAATAAGTGTTTAAAACCTCGTATTAGTAATTTTGAAGTACTAAGAAACTGTATTTTTGATTTGGCTTCTATTACATCTAATTTATTCAAATAATTTTTTAAAAAATCATCTTTTCCTAGCTATCCTAAAATCTGGTCAAAGAACAAAATCTATAATCAGCTGTTATGAACACTGAAAACAAGAAGAAAAAAAGGGTGAATAGCCAGTTGCAGAGTTTGAGCGGTTCAGAATAATGTTTATACAATTACTCTTTTTATAAATACAACAAACATCAGTATAATATGTGAAATTTCTTTTTTGCACTGCATAAAAGCCACAAAATGAGACACATTTGTGCAAATCACATTAACATTTGGATGATGTGATAAACTAGAGTCATAAATCTGAAAAAATAATTCAAAGGAATAAATATGTACAAGCCAAACAGAAGTTGAAAATGAATACAGCTATTTTTATTCCAGGAAGAATTTTTAGTACTTTGATGGCAGTGAAGACTTCTTCATATTCTGGTGAAAATTATTACATATGATGGTTTTTTATGTTTTTCTTTAAGTTCTTTCCTCAGTTGTGTTTGGCCTTGACAAGTAAATCACATTAATCACTATCCTAAATAATTGTCTCAAACATAAGCAATACTTGAAAATCCCTCCTTAAATTTGTTTCTGATAGCTATGTAGAGATTGCTATCTATTTAGATATGCCTAGTGATGCTTGGAAAGGCAAGTAATTGCTCACCTTGCAGTAACCAGCTCTGTGGGATGCAGGATTTACAAAGATTCCATTTTCTTGTGCATCTGTATTCCAGGTATGAGAAATGTAATTCTTTCCTAATAAACTAGTAAAAGGCATGACAACTTTATGAGCTTCCCATTTTGCTCGGTAATAAAGACACCTCATTGTCAGGAATCCAAATCTGTCAAGACAGAACACATGCTTGAGAAGCTTAGCTACAATAATATGAACAGCATTCTTTCTTTTTTAACATGGTAGAAATTTGAGGAGTTGCACAGGAGTGCCTTATTTGTGGAGAAAAATAGAAAGCCTACTGCAATATCAACAGAAAGAGCTATCTGTCAAGGCTTTTGTATCTAAGTAAGGTATTACACAATAGCACAATGTGGTATCACACTACAGATTGAACTCAACAGCAGACATTTTTGAATTCAGTCCATAGAAATTGGCATACATTCTGGACATTCTTCATTATTAAAATGAGTTATGTCCATTTGCCATTTGAAACCCAGTCAGACTCTTTGAAGGTACCCACTTTTCTGAAGATGTTAAAAACATTTCAGTGGAAATGTAATTGTTGGCCTATTTCAGACCTCTCCAGGAATAAAAAAATTGGTATAAACATATCCAGAGTGCAAATCTCTGCATTGGCTTGAGAAGGAGGTCTAGGAAAAAAAAAATGTAAAAGGAGATACATTAATTTGAGAGTAACTAAGTTCAGTGGAGAACCTAAGTTGAACAATTTCAAAAAAAAACTGTGTATGAGGAGACAGTATGAGCTCAGGAATTATTTTACTTTCTATTAAATAACTCATAAACAAAGACATCTTCAAGAAAAAGTGAAAAACAGAACACATACTGAGATTCTATTAAACCAGGAGCTCAGTGTGTAGCATGAGACACACAAACAGTAATTTTGTCCCTTAAGCAACCTTAATAAATAAACCTTGAGCTATTACAGAGTGAAAGGTAGTGCTCTAGATCTTGGTATAGAGCATCCACAACAATGCCAGCAAAAATTGTTTTTATTCTACAGTGTAAGGATGGGACAGTTAGAAAGCAGAGGACAATTCCAAAGAATTAAAAAAGAAGACAGAAATGTAAAATCACATCATGAAAATTATTTCCAAAGGATTTTTTAAATAGCTGCAATATTTGGATTATCTGGCATAATAAGTAGCTGGGACTTCTAAATTTGTCAAGTTCCTATATTCTGAGACGGAGTAATATTTTCAGCTGTGCCTCTTTCTTCATAAGGAACAGGGGTTATTTGTACTCCCTACAGGATACTCTACAGCAGTTGTATCTATTTTATTTTTAAATTTTATCTATTTTAATAAGCAAATCAGGGACCATTCTCTGATTCTCAGGTCGACATTTCAGCTTCAGCTGCTGCACATCTAAACTTCATATTGAAGGTTATAGAGCTCTACAATACATGAGATACCACCATCCAAACAGCTAATTGAGTTGAATATATGAGGTGGAACACTGATGACTACATCTGTCACTAACAGGTAAAATTGAGATCATTTTACATCAGGGACCATAGAGGATACAGTAGAAACTGGTTTTTATATCCTATGCAGACAGTTGTGTTGGCACTACTCAGTTTTCCCCTAGTAATCTACTTAACAGTACGTGTAATCTCTTAATCTTAGAGGTTTTGAACTCTTGGTTGCCAGTTGCAAGGACACTGTTCCAGCCACCATGCTGGAATTACTACATAGTGAGACAGTTGGACCTTTAAGAAGAAAGAAGTGCAAAATTGATGGAAAGTCATAAACCAAAAGAAATCGACTTTACAGTTGAAAGATAAGAAAGCTCCCAAGGAAGGCAGATCCCTAAAGCTGCTGAAGAGAACTTCAGGGCAAACTTATGGAGATGCTTATGGTGCAGTCCTGATTTAAGTTCTTACTCAATCACACCCTTTTATTCACTGTTGCATCAGTCAGCTCTAGGCTGTTCTTCACCCAGGATATGAGAACATTTGCCACTGCTGGAGAAAAATATTTACAGGGTTAGTTGCCTCAAAGAAAACCAGAGAAAAAGGAGTACCTCATTTATATCTTCCAAGGCAGACTATTTTAGGAGACACCTTTTCTCTACAAAGAGACATAGCCCACAGATAAGCTGAACCACACTGCTGTCACCACTAGGCTTAATAGCAGACAGAGAATAACACAAAGCCTGGCCAGTCAACCAGATCATTTCTATGAAAATACAGGGGAAAGAAAGAAAACTAGAGAGAAGTATCTCTCCCTCCACACAGTATTTGTGCTGAGAATGCAAATGGATGCTGAAAAAAAATTATATTGTGGGAGGCCACCTATTTGAGAGCAGAAGGCAGAGCAAACAGAAATATTTATCAGTGTCTTGGATCACCAGCAAGTCAAAATAGGATTTTATCAGTTTTATAAAGAAACATTTAGCCAGAAATTTATAAGGTAATGCTTCTCTCTTTGTTTTCAAATAAAAGAATGGAAGTCCAATCAATAACACAAACCATTCACAAACTGAACAAAGTATGTTTGAAAAGAAATCCTTAGGTAGAGCTTAAGCTGAGTTTAATTTCAAGAGGTTAAGAATAACTTCAAATTAACCACCCAGATTATAAGCAAGCACAATACTCTGTAGTAAGTAGGGAACAGAGAGTATCTAGCCATTTAAAACATCTTAAAAAAAAAAAAAGAGTCAACATTTTGGGAATAAAGAAGATATGAGGAAGATATCTTATAATTTTGCTTGCCTCTGCATAAAATATGAAGTTACAGGTTAGCCAGCCCACTTATTGTGATAATAGCTCCCACAGATAATGGTGGGTGCAAAGAAAGCTGTCATGAATAGGAAAATATGAAGAATATTTAAAGATTAAAAAAGAAATGAAAGCAAAAATATGATACATTAGGAAGATCTTTGGGGCCCTTCTGTTAAACAGTGAAGAAAAACTCCATGAAAGAAGAAATTATCTATGTAAACTTTATCTATACCCTACACTGAAATTAAAGTTAAGATTGTGCTGCTTCCCTCACATCTACATCAAGCTCAAACACCTTGCAAGCTAACTATAAAGAAATTAAATATAGCATCGATATGTCTGCCTGAAGTTGGAAACTGAAAGTAATTGAACTGTGCAGAGGTTAATAAAAACACAATGGGTATCCAAGGAAATAAGTCAAAGCTGTGAGTCTTGATGAGCCTTTTTTTTTAAACATGCAAACCTTTGGGATGCAATGTGCACATGGCACAGTGAGACTGACAGCTCTGATCAAATATAAGATAACCACTGTTCAAACACTGTAATTTAGTTATTACTCACCAGGTCTGTATAACCTGTAGAGAAAATAGTCTGATGCTATACAACATCATATTACTATAAATAGGAAGAGATTCAAGTTATTTAAATGTAAGAAAAAAAATTAAAATAAATGGAAGTTGATGAACCTGTATGTAAAATGTGTTGTATTAATGCATTCTGAAAAATAACTTCTATTTACTCAGTGAAAATAAAAAAGGTGTAGAATGGACAATCTTAGAGCACAGAAATGCCAAAGTTTTCCTATGCAATTATAGCTGCTCCCTTGTGCCTACATGTTATGACAATGTAATTGCTTGATCACCTAGTAATTTTCAAATGATACGTTAGAAAATCTTGCAATAACTTTTACAGCTCTTATGAGGCACATTTTGTAAGAAATGGTTTTCCTGGGGACTTTTCCTGATTTACCAGGTATCCTGGTAAATAAGGGTTATTCATGGTTTTTCCCACACAAAAAACATGTGCATTTATGAAAAGATATCTGAAAAATGCATTAGATACTTTTATCACAAAAATTATACATAAATGTGAAAGTGAAGACAAATTTATCACTGTACAAAAGTCTGCAGGTAGCCTCAGTGAAGCTCAGAACTCATTAACAACGTCCGACTCCCTTTCTCTCTCTCTCTGTCTTCTTTATTGTTGTCCTAGGAAGACTGACTTCCTAGATTGATAATACCAACTAAACCCATTCAATATCTTCAGCTGGGGATGTATCTGCTGAAGAAGTTTTTGAATTTCTTCCTATAAAACATCTGTTCTATGGACAAATGTAAAACACCCTGAAGTTATGGGTTTTTTCCTTTCACCTGTATGTAGGAGTACTTTCCAAAGAATGACTTATCATTCACACAGTGAAGATATCGTGGCCAGCAGCCAAAAAAGAATATTAGAAGTTGCCTGCTAGGCAGGTAATCTAGTGTATGTGGGAGGGAAACAGGGTTGTGCTGAGCTTCTTGTTTAACCAAATCCTAGGGAGTGCCACTGACCAGGAACGCCCCAAATTACATAGAAACAGGAGCTCTGCAGTCAGTGAAGCAGTTCACCTTAGAGAAAAAAACAAAGGAGCTTGCAGTCCTTTTCTCAGACAGCACAGGTCTGCAAGAGTCAGCACAGTGCGGATGTTGGCATTCCACAACACGTGGTCCCCAGCAGGAGCCACACTGACTGCTCCTGGTGCAGAAGTCTTGACTGAGATGAAGCTTCTGGAAGGGGTCTTAATCATCTCAGGTTGCAGAGAGGGCCTGCTGCTTCTCTCCAAGACTCCACGGGAAGAGATGGTGCTCTCAGCTGTATAAGTTGTCCTCTACTCAAATTATTGAGCTACCAGGTGAAGCTGCCAAGACTGCATAATGTTGGAGAGAGTGAATGGGAGGAAGTCCACAAGTTCTTAATGAAGGAGGTCATCCAGAAGCACATTTGAGTGTGTGGTGGCTGGAAACACGTGAATTCCACCAAAAGAAAGAAAGCTCTTTCGATTTCTGTGCGTGTGGAACTGAAGGATGTTTGCCAGCGGTAAACAAGAACATCAAGCCATGTAATAAGATTATAGAGAAGCTTTAATAAACATCTATTATATACTGTGTCAACAAGAATAGGACATGAGAAAGAAGCCTCAGGATTGCAGGGCCAGGTTTTTGGCAGAGGATGGGAAGTGGGCAGGTTTTAATCACTCCAAGATCTGCTGCAAGGGTGGTGCTTACACACCACCATCTGCGCAGGACGGTGGTGTGTAAGCAGTCCAGGGGTTTTCTGGAATCCAAGAGGACAGTCTTACAACATAGGGGATACATGAGATTAGCTGCAAAGGTAACCCGATAAGTCTTCTAAAAACAAGTAAGGAGAAACAGATCGGTGACATAAATGTAAAGGGTAACTCGGGCTGCAGCCACCATGTGGTGATGGGAATTCAAGATCCTGAGAGAATCAACGAAGACAAGAATCAACATAAAGACCTTTGATCTCAGAGCAGATTTTGACCTGTTTGGGGATTTGCTTGACAGGATTTCATCAGAGGCTGCCCTGAAGAACAAAAAGAGACCAGGAAAGATTAATGATCTTCAAAGACATCTTCCTTAAAATGCAAGAATGGCTCCATTATGGTGTTCCAGAACTTAAGCAGATACAGTAGAATGTCAGTCTGAGTTAATGGGGAACTCCTGATTTATCTCAAGTACAGAATAGCAAGTGTACAGAAGGTGGAAGTAAAGACAGGGTATCTAGAATGAGGACAAGCTATACCAGAGGATTACAGAGACACTGTGGCAGGGAAGAAAGGAAAAGCTCTTTTGGGATTCAAACTGGCAAAGGACCGGAAGGGTGACAAGATTTTTTAAAGGTAAAAGAAAAGCAAGATTGATATGTGGGCTCATTGCTAAATAACTTGAAGGCAAAGTGACAAAGGGTATAGAAAATGCTTAAGTACTACTTTGTCTCAAATTTTATTGGAAATGTGTTCTCCCAGTCCCTGGTCCCTTCCAGTTGCAGAGTTTGTGGCAGTCAAGTGCTACTCATGCTAGAGGAAGAATGAGCTGATGATTATTTAAACAAGCAGGGCACCCAAGTGCATTCAGTACTGCTGAAGGAGCTGGCTACTCTCACTACAAGGCTGTTCTATACAACCTTTGGTCTTGATGATCAGGAAAAGTTCCTGATGACTGGGAAAATGCAAATATCACAATAATCTTCAGGATGGTTGAGAAAGAAGGTTGTAGGAACAATAGGCTAGTCAGCATCACACCAGTCCCAGGAAAACTGCAGAAGAAGTCCTCCTGGAAATAATTTCTGCTACATGAAGGACATCAACATGTTTAGGAACTGTCAGTGTGCTTTTTCAAAATAAAACATGTCTGACTAATCTGATTGCCTTCTGGTAGTAAGGGGACAACACTGAATGCTGTTTAACTTAATTTTAGAAAAGCTTTTGACATAATCTCCCATAGTAGCTTCATAGAGAAGAAACAGAGGTACTGGATGGGTGGACTACAAAGTGCATGCAGAGCTGGCTGAGGTCAGCGCCTCAAAGTCCACCTGGCAGTTGTGGCAATCCTGAAGGACAGGCAGATACCTGGGCTGATTGTAAGGAAGCAGTGAAAGTCCACTGTTCCACAAGGGGAGCCAGGAGCAGAGTACTACGACACAGGCAGCTGGACAGTAAGAGCCCAGTCCACCAGCACCTAAATGAGGGAAGTTGGGTCTGGCTGTGGGATCCAGCCTCAGACACTGTGCAGTGATCACAAAGCAGGTCTGTAGTGAAGAGAAACAAGTCAAGCCAGGAATACAATGCACAGACCAGGGTCCAAATTTAGAGCATCAGGGCTCATGATCAGGCAGAGGTGTGGCTTCAATGCAGTGGGAGGTGTAGCTCAGGTAGGAGCCAAACAGTTGAGCTGCAGCCCTGAGTAGCTCTCTAGAGATGGGAGTCAGGCTTTTCTGAGGCCTTGTTTCAGAGCAGTCTGGGACCGCTCTGCCCAAGGATGCCAAAGGAAGGAGAACAGCCCTCCACTGCGCTATCCCTAAGTTGACCCTGAACACAGTAATCCAGACCTCCAGGAGGGAGGATTTTCTCAGGGCCTTCACATTGATACTACTGCTGTCTTTATTAAAGACTAAAATGACTTTCACTTTCAGTTTTGTGAATGATGTCACCAAGAACATCAGCTGTTTCGGTTTCCATCTGGAGTCACCTCAAGAGGCAGGGACACTTGCTGATGAGTAGAGCAGGAAGCAGCAGAAGCCAGCAAGGGAAAACTAACTGGTACCAAGGCAGGCAGAGGCAGATCTCACTAAGAAGGATCCAGAAGGCTGAGTCATTAAATCTGGATCAGGATCGGGTCTGGACAGAGTGAACGGGTGTAGCTCAGGCTCAAGGCAGCCTGAATGCCATATTAGGTAGGCCTAAAGTCAAACCAGACATTCTGAGCCAGGGTCAGGATTAAAAGGTTTCAAGATCAGGCCCAGATGTAGATGCTACATGAAAGCAACGCAGCACAGCCAGGGCACAGCAATACATCCTCTGCTAGAAAGCAGTTCCCAAAGGAATGGAGGGGCTCGCCCTCATTTCTGTCTTGCTTTGCTATAACTCTTACAATGAGGGAGCTGACCTCGGGCTGAGCCAGCTAGATTCCTCAGCTCAGCCAACTAAATTACTAGAAGGGGGGAATGTGCTCAGGAATCTGGCAGCGTCTCATGAAATTCAGCAAAGGCAAATGCAAAATCCTGCATCTGGGAGATAATATTGTAATGGCAAGGGCTGACTATCTAGAATGCAGATTTGTAGAAAGCAGCCTAGGTTGAGGATGATGAGAGTGAAAAAGCAGTGCAGTTCTGCAGTAATGCAAGCTTAAACACAAATAGGGTTGCATTAGTAAGAACATAACCAGCAGGTTAGTTGACATGCCTATTCTCTTCTCCCTGACACTTGCAAGACTACAATTAGAGAGTTGTGTAAAGTTTGGGTGTCTGCAGTATAAGAAACACACTGGCAAACTGGCAGAGTCCATCAGAGTCCATCAAGGTAGTTAGGTAGAGAGCACAGGACAAACAAATAGAGCTTGAGAGTGCTGGGCCTATTCATTTGTAATAAAAGAAGGCTGGGTGACAGCTAATTGCTGTCTTCAACTATACAGTAGGTGAAGACAGAGTAGATAGAGCCAGGATGCTTGGATATACACAGTGAAAATAGGAGACGCAATGAACAAAAATTGCAGGAGAGCAAATTACTGATAATTACAAGGAGAAAAAAGTCACCATGAATATGGCCTAACACTGAAAGAAGATTGCCAAGAAACTTTAATTCTTAAGATATAAAAATTTGATTGGATAAAAGTTCTTCAGCAACCTAAGTTACTCACAGTGTTAAGTATTGGAGAGGTCAGGGAAGGGAAGATTTAGAACAGGTCAGCTTCCAAGCACCCTGACAGCCTAAATCTATGTCATGCACCTCACTGTCAGTTCAGATTGTAGAAATCTCTTAGAATGTATTTTGAAAACAAGACTTGGAATCATGGTCTGTATGTAATTTTTATTATACGGTTATAATAAGCCTGTAAATACTGTTCACCATAACAAAGAATAGATATTGCTGTCTCACTGTCCACATGGAAAATGGTGCCATGTGGGCTTCTGCAGGGTTGACCAAGATTTGATGCTATATAATAATGTCATTAATGATCTGGATGATGGAATGCAGGGTGTGCTTATTAAATCTGCAAACAATACTAGGCTGGAAGCAACTGTGTACATTGGAGGACAAGATTAGAATTCAGAATGATCTGGACAAACTGTAGGAATGGTCTGAGAAAAACAGGATGTTATTGCACAGACACAAATGTGGGGCATTACTTTTAGCAGACATACTAAATTGCACAAATACAGGATGTGCCTCATCCAGCTTGTTTGTACTTTGCTGAACATGATTCAGGGGCAACAGAGGATCACAAGCTGAGTAAGAGTCAACAATGTCATGTTGCAGCAATAAAAGCAAACAACACTGACATTTTTTTCTTTAAAAGTTGTAATCTACAAGACATGAAAAATAGACTTTCCCCTCTTCACAGTACTGCAGGGTCTCAGCTGTAGTAGCCAGCCCAGCTTGAAGCACTACCTCAGTAAAGATGCTGAAAAATTAACGCAAGATCATGACTTTAAGCCCTATTGGGATTCTGATGACAGAGTAATAATTTTGACTTGGTGAAACTGTAAACATCCAGAAATGCATCCTTTTCCCAGGTACCACATCCCTTTTTTTGCATTCATAGCTGGAAATCATTAAGCCATTATCAAAAAAATATCCAAAAAGGTAAGCAAGGTAAAATAAATAATTCTTGGAAATTGAGGAAGAAGTGTTCCATAGCTCTTTCTTTCCTAGGTGATAGATGGCTTTTTTTTTCTTTTTTTTTTTTTTTTTGGTGGTGGTATTTTTTTTTTGGCAGTAATGACAGAAAAAAAAGACCTATCCTGAAAAACATCTTCTTTTCATTTTAGTGAAAGCAAATGAAAAACTTAACAAATTCCTTTGGATAAATCCTGCATGCATTTTCACACAGAATACTTCTCAAAAATCAGTTGCTTTGCAGAAATATAACAAACATGTTTACCAGGTGGGTTTTTTTTCTTTTTTTTTTTTTAGTAAACTATTTCCAGAGTTACGGATATAATAGCTAAATACATAAATCAGGAAGATAATCATGGAATCATTAAATCATAGAATAGCTCAGTTTGGATGGGACACCCACAGATGATCTGGTCCTGCCTTTTGTGGGAAAGAGAGCCTAGATGAAATTATCTAGCAGCCTGTCTGATTGCATCTTAAAAACCTCCAGTGATGGGGATTCTACCACATCCCTGGAAGCGTTGTTCCAACTAATGAGTGTTCTCAATGAAAAAAAATTATTTCCTATATCAGCTTTCCCAGTAAAACTTGTATCCACTGCCAATTGTCTTCTCCAGAGGACTCCCTGTGAAGGAGTCTGTCTTCATTGTAGATGCTCTTTAAGTACTGGGATACTGTAATGAGGTCTCCCCTGATCATCCTCTTCTCTACAGAGAAAATATCTAACTCCTTCAGCCCTTCCTTGTGGGGTGTGTTCTCCAGCCTGTGCCCACCTCTGCAGCCTTGGTTTGGACTGTCTTCAGTCTGTCCATATCTTTCTTGAATTGTGGTGCCTAGAGTAGGACTCTGCCTCCATCCTGACAAGTGCTGAGTAGAGTGTGAAAAAATGTAAAATTATTTCTCAGGAACATTATCAGGTTCCTGCTGATAACATCAATGATATGACAATAAATTGTTCCGTGCTCCCTGATAATGAAATTTGGCCATCAATTGCATATACTTTGTTGAGATAAACTAGCCTATCAATTTTAACCCTTCTGTTTATCTCTCCTCCTTGGTGTATGATAAATGTTAAGTCCTTAAAGGTATAATTTAATGGCATATGGTTGGAAATGTGTTTCCAATAACATTCAAGATCTTGGGATCCTTTTTGTCTCCTATTGTTGTTCATATTCCAATATATAGACAAAGTGTGTGAACAAACTCCTTTCTCTCTAAGCATTTATTTGGTTTCAAGTAGCTAAAGTGAAAACATGCAGATCACGTAAAATAAACATAGTTTGTTGATGATTTAGGTCTTTTTCTTCAACAAATATATGCTTCATAGCAACAATTAGTTAATTGCATTATGGCAGTGTTTTCACAAAAAGTTAATTTCCATTATCTGTTATTGTCTAGATACATACTAAAAGAAGCATGTCAGAAATAACAATAATTCACATGTTTTCAACCCTAATTAGAGTTTGGATTTTTTTTCTTTTAAAACTATTTTATGCAAAAAAGCTCAGAAATCTAGTTGAAAAATTGTCTTGGATGAACAATGGCAGAATTGACTGATTTCTCTGGGATTTGGCCACAGTGATGATCAACAAAGGATAACTCTAAAAATTAGCTGGCAGAGGGATGTGGTGCATGAAAAAAAGAGTGCTTGACAAAGAGTAGAGAATATAAGGGGAGGAGAAAAGACCATTAGGGCTTTTCTTAAGATCCTAACTGCTGTCTTGAAAGTAGATCTTCATGGCCCTCATGTTACTACATTCCCATTAAGCAAGAGCAAACAACAGAGATTGAGTCATCTACTGATCAAGGAGTCTAGATATCAGTGATATGAAAAATCAGTCATGGACAACCAACAAAGAGGTCAATATTAATAATTGACCTTCATAATAATTATTCTAATAATAACATCAATACTAAAATTATTGTATTAATTTCACTACTAAAAAGGCTGTCACGGTTGCAATCACAAAGTATAAGAAATATGAGAATAAAATGTCCAAATGGAATAAGCAGCTCAAACGCATGGTTTTAAAGCATGATTTGTGAAACAATCACAGAATAAACTCTTTCAAAGCCAAGAAGCTAAGCTATGCATTACTGCAACAAATTGTGCTGTTCGTTTTCTGTAACAAAACATATAAATCCTGCTACTTATGTGTATGAACATACCCCAATAAAAGCAATTAAGGAAGAAAAGATAAAAGTTGAATACATATGAATACATATCTTCATTTAAAAGTTCTGTTTTGTGTAGATCTGGTGACTGTTCAACTACTTCTCAGACTATTATGTCTTTTTACTCTAAAAGCTTATGTTTAATGAATTCTTCTCAGTAGAATTTACAACCATCAGAAAAAACATAATTTCTATTCAATTTTTAGTACTCTGAGTGTAAAAATCAGAGAGATTAACATAGATTAATATAAATTTCTTATAGATAATAACTATATTTTTTCAAAATTTCTACTGAATTATTTGGAGAACCTATTACAACAAAACAAAAATATCTCCTTAAAATCATACCATTTCCATCTGCTTCATTGTGATGGAAATATAGAGAATCTCACTTGGAAGGTCTGTTAAGGTGTTTCTGAAATTGCACGGGGTATAACAAAACTTACCTCAAGAAAAACATTAAAGGTATTTTTAAAATATTACTCTTTCAAGAATAAAGTAAGAAATTGTATAAAAAGCATGTTGAAATTATTTACAGTCAGAGTGGCAAAAAAATCTTACCAGTTTTTCTTTACCTCTGCTTTAATGCACCCTGTCATGTGGAAATTAAAAACAGTGAATGAAACATGTCTGAGCTGTGTGGAGCAATTGACATGCTGGAGGGATGGGAAGCCATCCAGAGGGACTTTGGCAGGCGTGACAGGTCGGCCTGTGCCATTCAGATGAAGTCCAACAAGGCCCAGTGCAAGGTCCTGCACCTGACTCAGGGCAATCCCAAGCACAAATACAGGCTGAGCAGAGAATGGATTGAGGACAGCCCTGAGGAGAAAGGCTTGGAGTTGCTAGTGGAGGAGAGATTGCGCATGAGCCAGCAATGTGCACTTGCAGCCCAGAAAGCCAACATATCCTGGGCTGTGTCCAAAGCAGCTAGTCCAGCAGGTTGAGGGAGAGGATTCTCTGCCTCCACTTTGCTTGGGTGAGGTCACATCTGGAGTACTGCATCCACCTCTGGTGCCCCAAACACAAGAACAACATGGACCTGTTGGAGCAAGACCAAAGGAGGGCCATGATGGTCATCAAATGATTGGAGCACCTCTCCTACCACAACAGGCTGAGAGAGTTGGAATCATTCAACCTGGAGAAAAAACAGCTTCAGGGAGACTTTATAGCGCTTTCCAGATCCTTAAGGGGGTCTATAGGAAAGCCAGTGAGAGATAATTCAAGAGGGAATCTAATCACAGGACAAGGGGGAATAGCTTTAACCTGAAAGAGAGTAGGTTAATGTTAAATGTTAGGAAGGAAGTTCACTGTGAGGGTGGTGAGACACTGTAATGGGTTGCCAAGAGAAATTGTGGATGCCCCATCTCTGGAAATATTCAAGGCCAGGCTGTGTGGGTCCTGGGAAATTTGGTGTAGTGAGTGGCACCCCTGACCATGGAAGGGGCTTGGAAGTATATGATCTTTAAGGTCCCTTCAAACTCAAACCATTCCATGATTCTATTTGGTGCAACCCATATGCATAGCAGGGAAAATTTAGATGCTGTGATGGCCTTTCTGTTTACATTTGCCAGGGGCTTTTTATGAACTTAAAAGAAATCCTGGTTTTCAAGAGAAAGGGGCTAATAGCACTGCCTGATCCTGGCACAGGAACAAATCACATTATCCTTACTCATGAGAATAATCTAATTAAACACAACAGGAGTCCTCATATGGACACGGTAAAGCAAGCATCATTTTGATGCCACAGTGGCAGACAAATGAAAATTCTCTTCTTCTTTAAAACATGGTTCAGTTCTGATCTATATAATTTCATTATTTAAAACCCCACTTTTTTTCTGAGTCAGTGTAAATATATGCCTGTACAGAGCAGCCCCTATTTACTGAAATAGTTCTATGTTTTGTAGCCAAGAGTCTGTCTTCTAAAGCATGTTCTGTCAAGCTTTCACAGTTGAATGATTACATAATCTTTTTACCCCAAAAATGAAGTAGTATTGCTAAAATTTATTTTAGAACTGAAATAAAAATTGAGCTAAAACTTTCAACTTTATTTGTCAGTTTTATTTTCTTCCCCATCTGCTTGTGGCAAACATTGGAGCATGGATAAAGGTCTTTTTCTTTGCTTTTTGATAATATATTTGAGACCACCTTCTGGCATTTATGGAGAATGGAATCGGAGAAATCTGAAGAATATCACAGAAAAAATATTCCTTTCTGTCAACTATTACAGCTGAGGGAAAAGTATGTTCTGGAAGCAAAGGGATTGCTTTCTCTCATTTCAGTGGGGAGCAAGTGTTGTAAAATGTACAGAAAGAGAAACGATCAGACCCTGTCATCATCCTTTTTCGTGAAGGATGAAGGAATTCATAGCATCCTTTTACCCCTGGCACACCTAGTCTGGGCCTGTGTCAATGACTGATCTTGCATACTGACCTAAAAATGACCACAATTATACAAATTCTATGATTTGCTAATGCATAACACCTTGCTGGACTGAGATCCAACTAAACATCTCATGAATTATATTATCACTGAGAAATTCACAGTCTTTGGAATGAAAATGTCAATATCTAGAAGATGAAACAAACAATATTTTTAAAGGAAATATATGAATCCTGTTCTATAGCATTTGTTGTGTACGTACTCTTACTTTAATTTTCAGTCTGATGAGGTGCTAGAATGGAAGCAAATGAACACCAGAGCTGCAATTACTAAAGTGCTGAGATTAATGTTTCAAATTTGTTTTTCTTTTAGAATGCCAGTGCTACAATAATGTTCACATGAGTTGATGAATGGCTCACCTCAATGAAAGTTTGCTTATCAAAAACAAACACTGTTGATTAGAAAAGACAGCTACTTCCTTACAATGCTCCAGCTTATAAAAATAAAGAGAACATGATTTTGAAAAATTTATTTGTAAAACCAAATATGAGTTCAAAAACTAAGGGAAATCTCTGCTATTAAACACGTTGTTGGGAATTAACCTTCTTTTAATGTTTTTTTTTTTTTCCCCTAATACTATTATGAGATTTCAGTAGTGAAAATGTTAACCAGTTCAAACAGGATACTATATAATAAAGGATTTGATTAATACAACTTTTAAAGAAGCTCATGATTGCAATTTTATCAGAAATACAGTGTGGAGGAATGCATTGACAGTTGCATATGGAACAGCTGTATTCAGGAGTTACTGTGCAAATGATGGAGTTACACAGGCAAATGATGGAATTACACAGGCAAATGATGGAGTCTTCCCTGAAGAGTAGCATGAAGTGTGGAAAGGAAAATAAAATGTATCAAAGTATATTTTGTTATCCTGCTTTTTTTGTGAAAAAAGTTTATGTGGTTTTTCAGTATTAGTTCATCCATTCCACCACGAAGATGAACAAGTGGCTGACAAATTTTAAGCAAATTTAACAATGGATCTCAAAGCTTTGAAGTTATTTTGGGATTTGTGAAAATCAGTAAGTCAATAGAGATCAAATTTAATATACCTACCAGTAGGAGAGCAATTATAACAGCTTCCTACCCATTTGGCAAGGACAGGCAGTAACTATGAGATGAATTGGAACAAGAAAACCAGTCAACCCCATCAGCCAACATGAAGTTTCAACCAACAATACTATTTATAGCAACATGTCTCACCATACAGATGTTGTAGAAGGGAGAATAATCAAGACAACTGACTGTTGTGGGTTAGCTCCTGAAGGTGTCACAATTTTAAGTGACTGCTACAGAGTTCTGGGCTTAGGCTTCAGTTTTGCAAAAGAGGTCATGTATTCTTGAAAGTAGTTTAGTGAGTGTGTATTCAGCTTTGCTAGTTCTGCCGCTGATGAGAATGGAACCTTTGGCACTTCCATGAATATAAAAAGAAGAAAGTACACCTTTACTATGAATCATACATGACTGCTTGTGGCTGATGCAAATTGTAAAGGAATTTCTTCCAAGAAAACGTTGTGCTTTCTTATCTCTCATTAATGACCTTATGGGTTTTCTTCCCATCTTTTCCAGCTTTCTGAAGTAATGCTGGTTCTGTGTTTCACAGCTTACCACTGTTTTAATCATCTCTGTGTATCCAGGCTATACACACTGACAAGCACCTATGGACTTTGGCAGAAAAGCGAATGTATCATGCTGTATCTCCACGTACATAGAGCAAATGCATCTTAGTACAGAGCTGAGGCATCCTCTTTCTTTCAGTGGAGCTTACAGCAGCTGCTGTAATCTAGTAGGATGTACTGATCCAGTTCTGCTGATTCATCGTGTTTTTGCAGTTTATTACCTAGAGCTGGATATAAGGAGGACCAGCAATCCAGCCCAAACCCCAAGTTTGGGGCTACAGAAGAGTCAGGGTGAATGATATTCTACAACCAGGGGGCAAGCTTTGTTGTAAAATCAAACTTTGTGATGAGCGTCAATATGAAGCCAAGAACATCTCTTTTAACAGGTATGGATTAACTTCAACACACATAGAGCAAATATATACAACTTTATTCAACACATACAAGAACAATTTAAATAATTTGAGTATAGGAGGTACTTCTGTTTCTCTAGTACTGGAGAGACTTTAAAAAAATGCTCATTGCCATGAGCATCACTGCAATCACGGAGCTTGGGAAAACTGATGTTGACTGGACATCACCGCAGGTAACGAAACACCACCACCAAGCAAGAACAGTACCCGAGGGCCGGGGGCAGCGCAGGGCGCTGAGCCGCGGGGCCCTGCGGGCGGCGAGGGAGCGGCACCTCCCATCATCGGCAGCGCCGGCGGTGCGGCGGCGCCACCCGCCCCTCCCGCAGGGGGCGCCCTGGGGCGGTGGGGCGCGGCCGGGCGGGCGCACGGGGGGCTCCACCCCGTCCCTGCGGCCGGCCCTGCGAGACCTCCCCGAGCGGGAGGGCGGGGGCCCGCGGGGCAGGGGGTGCACGGTGGCCCCGCGCACCTGCTCACCTGTGCCCCGGCCGGCTGGGGGGGCCCGGCCCGGCCACTCCCCCGACGGGCTCGGCGCAGGCGCCCTGGCGGCTACCGCAGGCAGGGGGCGGCAACATGGCGTCGTGAGCGGCGGCGGGTTCGGCTCCACAACAACAGCGGCAGTGGCATCGCTCGCGCCGCCGCACGCCCCGCGCGCCGCTCGCCCCCGCCGGGCCGCACCGCGTTCGGCGCCGCCCGCACCCCCGGCCCCGCGGCGGGGAGGCGGTCCCGGCCGGGCAGTCCTCGGCTAACGGGGCATCGGCGCCCATAATAATCCCTCATTATAGCAGAGCGGGGGAGCGGCTCCTGGGACGGTGCCGGCGCCTCGGGCCGGCTCCCTGCGGCCCCGCCGGGTGCGACTGCGGTGGATGCGCGGCTCGGCCCGGCCGGGCGGGGAGGCGGCGGCGGCAGGTGCCGGTAACGGCGGGGGGTAAATGGCGAGCGAGAAGCCGGTATCGGGGCCGGACCCGCAGCCCGCGGGACTTATCTCCGTCGGGGCCGGCGGTGGAGGCGGCGGCGGAGGCGGCGGCGGCGGCGGCAGCAGCAGCAGCAGCGTCGCGGTGATGGGGGAGCTGAGGGCGTCGGGCTCCGGGTCCGTGGTGCTCCCCGCGGGGATGATTAACCCGTCGGTGCCGATCCGCAATATCCGGATGAAATTCGCCGTCCTCATCGGACTCATCCAGGTTGGGGAGGTCAGCAACCGGGACATCGTGGAGACGGTGCTGAACCTGGTAAGCGGCCGGGCACCCCGCCCCGGTGACGCCCCGGCGGGCACCGGCCCGCGCAGCCCACCTCCTCCCGGGGCTGCCCCTGCGCCCCTCCGCCCCTGTGCCACCCGACAGGGACCTGCATCTTCCCTGCCCCCGTGTCCGTCCTACACGTACGGCCCTTCTCCAGCCATCCTTCCTTCCCAAACTCCTCGTTAATCCCGCGACCTGCTCATCTCCTCGTCCGTCGTGCGTGTGACAGAAGCCCCCTCAGCGCTCCCTAAACTCCAGGCAGGACCCTACCTAGAACAGACAGGCCACTCTTCCCCTTCCCAGTACCTCGTCCCGGCCGCCTCCTGCCCAAGTATAGTGTGTGAAATTTACAGTGAGAAAAATAAGGAGATTAAGTAATTTGCAATTTCGTGTTATGGACGCTGCCCTTTAACCTAGTAGCTTCCTCTTGAGACGAAGAGTGGCATGAATGTAGTATCTGTTTTTAATTGAAAAGCATTAAAAAAACCCAGCCTGAGCTGGTATCTTTTCTTGGTGGCTGAAACATGTGAAGGGTTTAACCCTGTTAGATCAGAGCTAGATTGAGCATTTTACGTGGAGGAAGGGGGAGAGGGAGATTTTTTGCAAGGATTTAATACGCTTTAATATCTGTAATAAAGAGTTAGTTGTATTGCAGTATTGTATTGCGTTGCCCAAGTCTTAATAACCTGCCCTGTTTCCAAGATACATTCTTGTCTGCAAAAGTAAGTGTTGTTGCTCCTTTGGTCCAAGGTCTGTGCCTTGCAAAATACTATTGTACAGAGGTAAATAGCTGAAGCAAGGAGAAAATGCTAAAATGTAGCTCCTTAGTCAGCTGCTCACTTCATGGAGTGAAAGAGTTACTGCAGGACTGTATGACTTAATGTTTTTGCGCTACCTACACCAAAGCCTGAGGAACCTACAGAAGCCAAGCGAGTGCATCTAAAAATGAATCACTTTCAATTATGTGCAATTTGGTGCTGTTCCTGAATGCAAGATTTGCTGCAGCAAAGCTTTTGAAGCAGTTCAGTCAATGAAATACCCTCAAATTTTGCACATAAAATAGGATAGAAAAATGACTGCTCAAAACTGAATGGTAATTAATTGAAACTGCCTTTGTTTCAAATGAGTTTAATGCTTCTAATCTCCAATCATTTTATTCAAAGTCATGTAAAGACTATATTTTGTTTCAAACACTTTAAAAAGGTGTATTCTTCTGTCTGACAGTTATTTGCATTTGACCTAGCACAGACTGAATGGAAAAGCTGCAGCATGCAGCGAAGGACGTAATTTGGTCAGATCATTTTAATATTTATGGCATATCTGAGCGCACAGGGTTAAAACTGATAGTTTCGTGAATATGTCAAAACAGTAATCTGGTATATTTCCCATTCCTCTCTGCAAGCTGTTTGACAGCTTGAAATGTGACTTGTAAATTTTATTTTTGTTCTTTGTATGTATGGTACAAGTATGGTACAAGTCATCACAACTTCATTGGTTTATTACCCATTTCTTTAAATGTAGCACTCAAAATAAGTTAATGATGTGCTGTTATTTTATTAACTAGCTTTGTATAGATCATGACAGATACAAAGATGTTTAATCTTTTTCTGGTTTTCTTTCTTCTTTCATTCTTACTGATTCTTAAGCTCATTTTAATTCTGGCTGTTAGTGGACCAGCAACTGGATTAACATTGCCTTGTCTTTGATGGAGAGGTTAAGAGTATGTTTTGGTATCTATGTGGAGGACATCCATTGCTTGCATATAAGATAGACCTACTAATCAGTTCCTGTTGCTGAAAACAATGTTTATATTTTAAAATAAACACAGGAGTGTTTAACAGTTTTCTCAGCACTGGGAGATGTATATGAATGTGAAACTGCTTGTGAGTCTGCTGCAGCAGTGTTGCATCCTGGATCAGTCATTACTTAACAGATGGACTCTAATATACAGCAGTCACTATTCCCTAAGCAGAGAGAAGCTGTATTGTGTCTGTATTTTTTTTCTTCTCAGAGCAGTAAATGTTTCAAAATTAGGTTTTTATACTTTAAACTTAATTTGCTCCCATGTGAAACAAACAGTGAATATGGCAGATATAAAGTAAAACTGGCAGATATAAAGTTTAGGCTTATTCCTGAACTACTAAACATCATCTCATTCTGTGTTAAGGATTTTAGTAGCAACTTAAAATAAAGTGCATTTTTCTGTTTTGGAAGCATTCTTCAGTGGGTAGCTGGGGGTAGAGAGAACTATTTAGTTTGGTAATTTTGTTGTTTTGTTTTTCTTCTGTCTTTACCTGTACTACTCCTGAATGACTTTTGATGCAGGTGTGGTAATGAGTGAACAGTGATCTATTTTGATACATCAGCTGATATGTTAAGTTTCTCAGAGAAATGTAACTCACACTATGCCATATTGGGTTGCTATAAGCCATTTGGTGTTAGCTTTTTAGTGTAAGAATTTTGCATAGCTGAGATGTTTTATTATCAGAGACAATCAGAACTTAAAGATGGAGATGCCTTTTAAATTTTCTTATCAGAAATTATTGCTGTCTTTTGTGTAAAGCTTAAATAAATCTGTTTACTCTTCCTGCATCTGCATGGAAGCAGCAGTAAATGTCCGAGACAAAACTTTGTTCTGATGTGCCCTTGTCATGGAGGTTGTCACTCTTCATTCTTTGAAGTTGGGCTTTTAGGGTTTCTCTTGAAGAGTTTTTACCTTTCCATGTTTGTTTTGGTGGCCACACAAACCTTCTGATACTGATGGACGTAGTGATGTATTGTATCTGTAAGGTGAGGAAGTGTATTTTTTACAGGGTTGAAAGTCTTTGTGGTCCAATATCTTGTTGGATTTTCAGCTTTGCCAAATTTTAACAGCGGACTGTCAGATCAGACAGTATTTTGTTCTTGGGCATTCCTCCATTGTTTGTGAGATTAGTTGTTTCTCTTGATTAGTGTTTCCTCAGAACCTGCTGTGTTCAAAGTTCTCTTAAACTGGTCAACTTATTCAGCAGAGTGTCACTTTGTAGAATATCTAGTATTGCTTATTTTTCATTGTTTAACTTTTATCGTGAAAGACAGTAGAGAGAGGGTTAGGCCCTTTATATGCCAATACCTATGAAGGACTCAGTTATCCTTAGAAAGACCTGATGATGTTAGTACTGTAAAGGTCAGAAGATCTTAAGAATCTATGAGCTCAAAGGTTTTTTAGAATGATTTTATATAATACTGTATTATTTTTACATTTCTGGAATAGGAGGGAATGCCTCATTGTATCTATCACATGCATTCTTCTGTGATGGTGCTTATTTTGGTTTTGGTCCATAGGTTTAATATGAATTCCTAGGCTCAGCATGCTCTCTCTGAGATGTGTGTTCACTGACCCTTGTGTACTGCAAAGCACCAAACTAGAAAGGGCTTTCCTTAAAAAATGTGTAATCCTCTAATTGCTCTAAGAGATTTCTCTTTGGGGATATTTTGACACCAGTTCTGTGCTTCTGTTGTCGAGGAGGCCCCTTTGAACAGCTGTGTTAGTTTTCTTAGGGTGCTCTCAAGGATGTTGTTATTGCATGGAAGATGTTCTCGTCGCTGTTAGACTGATGTTTAAAATAAAATTCTATAGCATGTGCTCCAGAAAATGTGATATTAAAGTGGAAGTGGGTCAGTCTGTCTACCTATTCTTCTACTTTGTCTACTTTTGTTTTTCTTATTTCCTACAGCAAAGTTTCCATATATGGCTTTAACTGGTTTTCTTCAATATACCTTGTTTTGTCTTCTATTATTTTACTGACTTGCTTTCTCAGTTCTCTGTTTTTCCAGTATTTTAGTGGTCTTGGGAAGTTTTTCTTCAGTGTATATTTTGAACTGACTCTTGTTTGGCCAACTTTGATCAAACACATCTATGTGAGTTGCATTTTTTCTTAGCTTTTAGGAACCTTTCTCTGTTCCAGTTTGAATTTGCTAGCATTTGTGATTTGGGGTTTTGTAGTGCTGATTACATGGCAGTGCCCAGTAAGCAAGGTGAACAGGAAGCTGAATGATACTAAAAAGTTGTGACTGGTGCTGAAATATGCTGCTCATTTTGCCTGTGCATCTTGAGCAGATGATGTGATGCAGATGTGAACAGATTTCAGTTTGATACAGGTGTAGCTGACCAGGGTTCTCCTTGTGCAATCTGGAAAGCTTTTATATGGGTTTTGTCAGGCTAGAGAGTGCTTGTAAGAAGTAGGTCAAACACCAGGTTTAGTTCAAAAAGTCTTTTTCTGTTCTTGTTGACTGCAGCCCACACTTCTGCCTAGCTCTTCTCGTTTTCTTGGCTGTTCCATCCTACTTCAGTGTTAGTCACCCATCACAAGAGGTAAGCCGCTTTTTAGTGCTCTGTCACATTGTGTACTCGTAGGAGTGGCATTTGCAGTTTCAGAGCAAATGGGTTGAATTATGTGAGAGATCCTTCTCTCCCTGCAGGCTTTCTGTAGTAGTGGTCATAAGGAAAAATGTAAAGGGAGGCCTGTGTAAGAAAGATGTTTTTTGGTTTTGGGTTTTTTTTTTTCCTTTGGTACTTGTTTTCTTCAGAGATTGGTTAAGGGCTTTCCTAAGCTATAGCTGTCTTTGGTATCTGAGTTCTTTGAATACCTTTATGGTTTTGGTTGCTGTACTGTCCCATGGCACAGTTCTACTTTCAAGTGGGGAGGAAAGAACACTCTTCTTCACTGGACACTGTTGTAGTCTGAGAAAGTGTGGGCCTCCTGAGCTGTGGCCTCTGTCATATGACTTTTGTTTTTCTTGTGGAACTAGCTTTGCAGGCTTGAGAATCTTATTCCATTTCTTGATGTAAGCTTTCTCATTTTGAGTGTAATTCTCTGCTGATAGATGGTATTAATCAAAAAAGTGAAGTTTGGGGAAGTTTCAAAGTTGGGATTTTTGGGGGGTTTTGGTTGTTCGCTTTTTGTGTGAGTTTTGGTTTAGGTAATACTTAACTGAAGGTGGCAGTCCTTGTTCAAGTTACTGTCTGTCCCACTGGCCTCTTGGTATCCTGCTCATCTATCCAACTGATCTCTGTTTGGACTTTGCTGTAAAAACTACCAGAGCTGTATGAAAAGAGAGTATCTAATGTGAGAGTTTGTCATAACATTCCATGGTCAGCTACTTTAGAGTACTGTAGCTCTTGTCATTATTTAATGCTTCTGTGGAAAACTTAGTTTTGATTACAGAAATTCTTTGAATGACTTAATGTTCATTTAATTATTTTATTATAACTGATTTTTGGGGGCTTCTTATCTAATCTTTGACAGTAGGTGTTTATGGCTAAAAAGTTTTTTCAATTCTTGTATCAGTCATAAAGCACTAATGGTATCTCAGCAGGTGGCTTGGAATCTGCTGTGGTTCCTGTATGATGGATTGATATATTTCTATAAATGATAACTTTTAAAAATCTGTCATGTTGGCATGTAACTGAATGTTCCTTAATGCTTAACTCTGAATAGCTATTTTCTTAGTGTTTTACATCTTGATTTTACTTCTCACTTGTCTTTACAGGATTCAGTTAGTGGATTATAAGGGAGGTGAATACGTAGAGGCTTTTTTATTTTTGTCACACTGAAATAATAAAGTTGTGAGACTTGTATTGAAAAAACACCTGCAATCCTTGGCCTTTACCCCTTCTCCCTCCTGAGACCCTACCTGTGTTTATTTTAAGGGTTAGCACCTTTTTCTATCAAGATGCTATTTTTATGAAATTGTGATCTGATTCCCCATTTAAGCCATGTGTTTTACAAGAGTAAGCATTTAGCTGTGTATTTGGTTATCCACTAGTCGTTCTCTCTGCCCTCCGTATCTTCCCCCATCCCTGCTTTCAGATGAGCACTTCAAGGGGTAGGGATTTGGGGCCGGTGCAAGGCTGAGGTTGAAGAGGCTGTGGTGCAGTTTTTTCTTTCATGTTAGTGCTTTTCAATGTGTTCACTCATACATCTCAAATATATGAAACACTTTCTGTATTGCATCTTTTAAAAAACCAACAAAAAACTAACACCCAAAACCTGCATAATCATCTCTGAATTCCTTTGGAAGTGTTTGTTCCCCTTCTGCACTGTATTAAATTTAGTCAAAGTGGAATGGAATCTTTGTTTGGGTTAGTAGCAGAACGGAATCTTTTCTGATAAATGCTGTGTATAGTATTAACAGAATGTTAACTTAATAAGCTATCTAAGCTATTTTAAATCAGCCTCTTAGTCTTACCTGTTCATTCTTTGGTTCTGCACTTTTTCCACTTTGTTTTTTGGCCTGTCTCAGTAAATCTATTTCAGATTAATTTGTGTTGCTCTTCCATTAGTGTACAGCGTTTTATTGTCCTTTACACAGAACAGCATCAGCTACCTCATTATATATGCAATGTGCCTGGTGGCTAGAGGGTCACTGTAGTAGTGTGTGTTTACTCTGATGAGGTTCCATTTATTTTTTAGTGAAATTTGATAATTCATTACTATTTGATTTTATAGAAACACCACATTGTGGAGCTTTACGAATTCTTGCATAGACAGAATCTTTAAGTTTTCTTAAATTCTGAATCAAATTTAGATCTTGGTTTAATAATCAGAGGCAGCAGATCTCTTGAAACATCAGTTTTGAATTTTATGACCTACCTCCCACATCTATCTTGCAAGAGTTTGGTGTAGATGTACTACAGTGATCTGATACATGATCATCAGCATAAAGATAAGGAAAAATTAAAAAAAAAATTGTAGAGAGTCACATATTCCTTCCTTAATGATAGAAATATCCACTTCAACTATAGGATTAATAGGGATTTCAGCTATTTGAACTATAATTTCATAACTTTAGTTTAAGAAGATTGTTAATGACATTAATGTCGAAGAGGAAGGTTGGTTATTTATTATTTCCAGTAGAGAAGCACCTTGACTTCTGATCAGCCTACTGATTGCTAAAATTGCATTCCAGTAATTTTTAGAGTTTAGCATTTTTTTGTACTTTTGACACAGATGGACAATAATAACCTTAGGTAAATAATTTTAAGTAGTTTTGGTGTTACTGAGGTTTACACCAGCAATGTCAGTTCATTTATTTTAATATAACTACCCTGCTTTGCTTTAAAATTGGGTTGCATCACTGAAATTGTTCCAACATGACAATTCACTGAAAGCTTGTATAAATGCGAGTGTTGCTAATGCTGTTCAACAGCTTACAAATGCTTGGCATCTGTCTTTGTAAAATGATGTTTCATTCACTGCCCTTTTGTTTAACAGTTGAAAGCCTTCCTTAACTATGCGGAATAAGTATTGAGTTCTGGAATTAGCTGGAAGTGAGATATGGCAAAATATTCACTTAGGAGTGAAGTTGTTATTCATATCATGCTTTTTGTTACCTCATGGCTTTTGTAGTCCTGGGACGGTGTAGACAGAAGGATGGAAATAATCATTCTTTGAGCAGATTCTTCTAAACCAATGAGGCATTGTAATCAGTTTTATGTGATCTCACTTATTTTTTTGCTTTATAAGTCTTCATATTCTGTGACAAATACTAAATAACGCAAAGTTTTCCATCTTTTATTGAATTTTGATTACCTGCTTTAAGAGCCACTATAGCAGGTTTGTCTTTTGTTAAATTTTGTTTCATAAAAATAAAATAGTTTGAATATGAACACAAATATAAATTTGAAAGCCTGTCTTTTGAGTGAGAAAGGATCCCGTAAAACCTGCTGCAACAGATTCCTACTACAAACTTAAGGAAAAAATAAAACATGCTTTCATTAAATATAGAATAGTAGCCATGTTCAAGATAGTAATGAACCAGCTGAAGCCAAGCTGTTTTGTATTGCTCATGCCTGACCAATCAGTTTACACTTAATCTTAAACAATATATAATGTGGCTCACTGCATTAAAGAAAAATCTTGATTTAATTGGGAGCAGAAACTCTCCCCATGTCACTGTTAATGTTACAAACTTTCAATTAAAAAAAAAAAAAAAAAGGAAAAAATTTTACTTTGAAATCAGGGGTGCATCTCTGCTTAAGTTCAAATCCATGTTTTTTATAGCTGGAAGAACAGGAAAGCTGTCTGCCCCTTCCGATAGGACGAACACATCAGAATAGAGCTACAGAGCTATGTCAGCTCCAGTTGCATAGCATATTCGTAATGGGAGCAAACATGTTTAATTGCAGGCATTGGAATGTTGAGAGAATGGGTAAAGAGGTTTTGCCTGAAAAGAGAAGAAAGCCTATTTTATAGGGAAAAAAATCAGCTTCATCCCTCTTCAAATCATAATTTTTATGTCAATAATGTAACTTAATGAGGGGCCTTTGAAAGCTGCATTTTTGGCTAAGTTATGGAATAAGGAAGAAGGTAAAGAACCTTACTAAGTGTTGTGTTACACTTTCAAGCTGGTGGCTTTTCCCATTTTCTTGTGAGTTTGAGAGCTCCAATAAAAGCTCAGCACCCCCTCTTTTCCTTCTGTTGTTCCAGTGAAATAAATTCCTCTTTGGAATAATAAATGGCAAGGTGTGTGCAGTATTTTGAAGTCATATCTGTGACTGATGGCTTCTTGGCTTTTAATATTCATCTCCTGAATAGTCGAAATGGATGGAAGTGTTGGTTTAAGGCTGCATTGGATTGGGTAAGGTGCTCCAAGCAATATGCTTAGGCTATGGGAGCTGTTTCATTCTTATGTTTCCCCTCAAGAGACTTGTGGAGCCCTTGCTCCATATTTTAGTCTCCGGGTTTCTGAAAATCTTTGCTGCTACTGCTCCTGTATCTTCAGCGATGGCATACATATCTTCAAAGGACCTGCAGAAGTCCATCTTTTGTTTGTTTTGTTTTACATAGCTTATTAAGTGATTTGAAAGACTTTCTTATCAACTCTGTTTCTCACGGAAATGTTGCAGTCTCCATTGCATCTTTTAATACCTTAGAGAGCACTTTGTGAATGCAGAAGTAGACTTACAGGAGGACCCTGTTAGTGTTGAGTCTGCTGTCCAAGGGTGAATTCCGTCCATCTGAAAAGAAACTGTATCGTGGTATCCTGGGCTCATACCACTGGGAAGGGTCTGGCTCCCTTGTAGTCTGCTCCCTGCCTACCTTACCCCCCTGTAAAAATATACATTTATAAGATCTCTTCAAACCTTCTCTTCTTAAGGCTAAATAATCCCAGCTCTTTTCAGCCTTTCTTTGCATGTCAGATGTTTCAATCCCTTCATCAGTCACACATTTAAATCTTTATTCTCTTTGTGCAGATAAGAAAAAATGGGAGGTGGAGTCTGGGAAGCCTTTAAATTATAGCAATCCTCTTCCTCATCGCACAGTATGAGCTGCAGTATCTACCACAAATAATCCAATGTACCAATGCCTAACTCAGCAAAGGAACATTTGCACCACGTGCAGCCAAGAAAGAAAACAGACCTTGGTGAGCCACAGCAGTGAGCGTTTGCTTTTCATCTGTTGTGCCTGCTTGCTAATAGATAGTCTTGGATGAAACTCAAACTTAAGTCTCTCTGTCGGTTCTGCAAATCAAAGTTATGGTTGTATGTAAGCTTATTTCTTGGATTTCAGAAATATAAAATGTAGGTACATGTAATATTTTGCTGAGAAAGTAGAAAGTTAATGGCATAATACTCAGTTAATGAAACTTTGTGGTTCTTTATGTATACTACCCCATTCAAAAAATTAGCATGAAATGAAATTAAACTAGAACTGTTCGCATAGTTTTCAAAGCAATAGGTGCTTCATGTTAGAAGGAAAATTAAAAATACAAAATTCAGTATAGAGCCAAGGCTGTGGAAATTCTGCATTGGGTTCTTCAAAAATAATAGATTCATGACTTTATATATAGTCTAAGATTTATATATTAAGTGTTCAGTAGCACTTCCTGTGCATATAACTGTATGGAACTTAGAAGCTGTAATATATGAAACAAAGATGATTGTGTAACAAAATTTTTATAGTTCATGTTCCATGAACAGAAAACCATTTATTCAAAGTAACTTATCATGTACAGTAATAAACACATTGTAACTAGAACAATGTGTGGGCTTAGTCACTGAGAGGTAGTCAGTCTTTCATAGTTGATGCAGTACAGTATTTGACATTTTAAACATAGTGCTCACTGAATAGGAGCTGATGCAGTCTTTAAAATGGATCAGTGAAGTTGATAATTGCAGGTATTTTCTAAACCCAGAAGCAGGTTATTCCCAGTGCTCACAATTGCAATGATTTCCCTTATTATTAGTATAAGGGGTTTTTATACTTTGAAGGCCTGGTTGGGTCGTGCTTTGAGAAACCAAGTCTATGGGAAGATGTCCCCGCCCATGGTAGGGAGATTGGATTTAGATGATCTTCAAGGTCTCTTCAAACCCAGACTGTTGTGTGGTTCTGTGATGATTCTATAGGAAGGAAAAATGAACTAAAATAAAATAGTTAGTGTTTGTTTGCATTCTTTTTCCTTAATAAAATATGATTAAATTCTATTTAAGAATAAATTTCTATATACTCAGTTGCTGTCTCAGTTAAAAAAGTAGTTTTCAAGTCTGTTTTGTCACTTCAAGTTGTAGTTTAAACTTCTGCTTTTTCAAAAACTCAACAGCTCAAACCTATGCAAATATGTTTATAATGTATGAAGAGCCTTTACCTAAGAACAATCAAGAAGGATGGGAAAGGGAGGAAGCAGAAGTTTAAGCTGTGTGAGGCTGATAACTTTTAGGCTATTGAAGCTGATATATTCCCAGCTTGAGTCTTAAAAAAAAAAAAAAAAAAAGTACCAGATGTGTATAAAATTTATCCAAATTATTAGTTGTTTAGATGAAGTTTAGCTACAGAGAAATGCTACCTTTAAAAGGAAGCTTTACATTAAAAAATAAAAATGTAACAGCACAGCATGATGGGAAAATCCTGGGTACAACAGCTTCTCTTTCAGTGTCCGCCTGGATTTACAGAGACCTTGAAATGACTTGTTGCATGATGTTTTATTAATTTTTGAGGTGTCTGAGGGAATTTTCACCATCTGTTAATACCAGAGTCTAAGCCAGCATGTGGGTTTCAAAGTGCTTTGTGTTGAAATTTTTAAGTAAGAAATCCTTCTCTTAAAACTAAATGCAGTTAAGAAGTTTCAGAGTGTAAATAGAGAATCCCTGTTATAGTCCAGATTTAAGCTCTTGGATCATTTGTCATAGCTTTGGTTTGTGGTCCTTGCCTTTCCTCTGAAGTTAGGATGGTTGCAAGTCCTTGTAATGGACTTTTCCTCATGCTGGATTTAGGACATAACTGTCTTTTTAACTTGCTTTAAGTTAGCAGAGCTCTGTTTTAGCCAGCAGTTACTTCACTCTGAAAAAAAAAAGCAGCACATATATTGTGTTTTAGTCTGGCTGAGATCAATCCTAAATGCATCTTGTACCAAAAATCTGGTATTATCCAGAAGTGCAGAAGAAACAGTACAAGTCTTGAAGTATCATTGCAATCTAAATCCTTTCTGGAGGTCAGAGGAATCTTGGGAACACCTTGTGTAATTATTACTTCAAAATTCCTCTCTCACGTGCTCCTTGTGGAGTTATAGTAGATTTTAGGCCTTCCTTTGTTAAGAGGATGATAAAGCAACATTTTTAAGGATGAGCATTGGGTTGTTTTTGCTTAAGCAGTGCATCTGAAATGGCCATGTATGTTTGTTGCATTAGTTTTTGAACAATCACAGGTTTAAAAATCCTCTTATGTATGCATTCTGTAGAGCATAAATGGTTGAAGGGACCACATACTACAAGTAAGACATGGCACAGCTGCAGATGACAGCACAGCCACGATGAATTTTGATTTAAAATTCCTTTAAGAAATCCTGAAGATTGCCTGGGAGATAGACTTGTGGTCTAAAAGCAATCCTAATTTAAATAAAATGCTTTGGCATTTCTATTTATTTAGAAAATGGAAATCCAACTAAATAGTGTAGCAAAATGAGATCTTTAAAACACTACAATGAAAGGCTACTCGAGCATTATTAAAAATTAATACAGCCAAGAGAGTTATTGAGAAAAGTGGCATTTAGAAGTAATTGTTAATGCATTTTAGTACTGCTATATGGTAAGTAGCTTCCAGCTTCATAGTTTGTGTTCTGTTTCTCTTGTAATATTTTTCATTATTTTTCAATGGTCTTTTCCCTCTTGTATATTTTTAAGTTGAGAATAACCATTCTAGGTCAATTGGTTTGTACTGTGACTGAAAACAAAGACTTACCCGAACTCTTTTACTGTATAAGCATCAAAATAAGCTGTAGAAGAAAAATACTTCAAGTAATAAAACTGATCTTTGGGAAGAAGAATGTCATATAAAAAAACTGTATTATGATGCTTCATGAGGATAATGTCTGGGATAATACTCAGCTTTTGAAGGTGTGGAAGTTGGGGATTAGAGTGATATAATCCTGGTCTCAGAGGATGTAGTGGGTTTATGTGTCCAGGCTTTGGTAGTGGGGGGGCTACAGGGGTGGTTTCTGTGAGAACCTGCTGGAAGCTTCTCATATATCTGATAGAGCCAGTGCCAGCCAGCTCCAAGCCAGACCCATCGACAGTGGTGGCAGTGACTGTGAGCAGCAGATTTAAAAAGAAGTTACTGCAGAGGAGTGATTGTAGCTGGAGAGAGGAGTGAGAATATGTGAGGGGAACAGCCCAGTAGACAGCAAGGTCAGTGAGCGAAGAGAGGAAGGAGATGCCCCAGTTGACAGAGCAGAGATTCCCCTGCAGTCTGTTGTGCAGACCATGATGTGGCAGCTGTTCCTCTGCAGCCCATGGAGGTGAGGGACCCACCTGCCGCCTGTGGAGGACCAGGAGGCAGAGGGTTGCCCATAGGAGGGAGTGGCCCCATGGAGAGCCTGTGCTGGAGCAGGTTTTCTGGCAGAGCTTGTGGCCTCCTGGAGGACCCATGCTGGAGCAATTCTGTTCCTGAGGGACTGCACACTATGGAAGGGACCCATGCTGTAGCAGTTTGTATAAGAACTGTAGCTTGTGGAAGGGACCCATGTTGGAGAAGATCACAGAGAAATGTGTCCCATGGGAGAGACACTGTGCTGGAATATGGGAGGAGAACCAGAAGAAAGAAGTAAGTGATGGAGACAATGTGAAATGGACAAATGACAGCCCCTATTCCTTGACTCTCTTCATCATTTGGGGGAAGGAGGGAGAGTATTTGGGAGTAAAGTTGAGCTTGGAAAAAAGGGAGAGGGATGGAGGAGCAGCGTTTTAAAGTTGATTTTATTTATAATTATCTTTTTATTGATTTTTAGTAAATATGTTTCCTTAAATCATGCCTGTTTTTCCCATGATAGTAATTGCTGTGTGATCTCTATTCAATAGTAATTGCTGAGTGATCTCTATTCTTGCTTTTATATTGACCCATGACCCTTTTGTTGTATATTTGTCCCCCTATCCAGCCAAGGAGGGCAGTGATGGAGTGGCTTGCTGGCCTCCAGGTGTAAGGATATGCAGTTAACCTGTAGATTAAATGCTTTTATTTGTAGTTGTAAACAGAATTAGGTTTCTATGCAGGTATTGATAGTTATGCACTACTATTAATTTGTCTGTATTTCAACAAACAGCTGCTTTTCAGCTTTTGAAATGTGGACTTTCCTAATTATATTGACATTTGCAGTGGTGAAGTATAATCAAAAAAAAGGTGATTGATACTTTTGAGTGATGAATAAGGCTTACTATGCCTAGTGGTTGTCCTACGAGCATTGCTATTTGTGATACCCCAATGACTAGGTATAAGAACTGGCAGTGGCACATGGCTCTTTAGTAAATCTACTGTTATCTCTGGAAAGTCTTGTTTGACAGAGATTAATCAGCTTTCTTATGAAGATTGCTGTATGTCTCTCTTCATACATGTGAAGCTGTTAAAAAACTTCTTGGAGGGCAGTGATACCAGTAAACAATTGGTGTTATTTTTTTTTTTGTCATTAATTCCACATTGCACTTCATGTGATAGGGATCAAAGTCCTTACATTTGATGCGCTATAGTTTTTATTTACACATCTTGGGATTATTTCCTACTAACTAGCACCCCTTGTTTAACACATCCGCTGGAAACGCAAGCCTAGCTTTCGCACAAAAGGCTCAGAACTTGCATCTTGTAGGATTTGTATCCTATAGCTATATTGTGCTTTTAAAGCCCTAGCTGAACAGAAAGAAGACTATATCTCTTCTCATTGTTACAAGTTCATAGTGGGTTTTAGACATGTTTTACCCTGACTTGTAATATTACAATTAAGTGTGTTAAAGAGGAAATTAAATGTTTTCTTTTTCAAGCTTTATCAGACAGCTACTGCTATTTAAAACTGTCTTGTATAACAGAAAACTGTCATTTATTTATTATGGTGGTAGACTGGTAAGTTACAATTTAAATTTAACAAATGAATGGATGGGAATTTTGTAAATTTGTCAGTTCTGGATATGTACAAAATGCACCCAACTAATTTAAAGTTAAGCATTACACTGCTATGGCACAATTACTGGGTGATTTCTATTTTAAAGAGGGAGGATGGAAGATTTTTTCTTTTTTCATGGAAGAAAAGATCAAGATCGTGTTTGAATGCCTTCCTTCTTATCACTGTCAAAAAGGATTTTCTGTTTTGGTTGACTGCCAGAGTCTAGTATATGTGTGTGTGTTCTACCCGGAAACATTTGATTGTCTTGTCTTTATCTGTATTTGGTAGTTATACCATGGATGCTTACATAAGATTTTCTTTGTGTAGGTGAGATTAACATTTTTTAGTTTTGTGTGCTTTTAAAGTTGCACAGCCGTTCCTTTCTGCTCAGAAAGGACCAGTTAAGACTTTCACAGATGTCTGGCACATTTAATTGCAAACCACCATTGAACAACACATACACTGTTTAGTTGGATTGTATTTTCTATTTTAGAAATTCATGTCAAAAATGAAAAAATGGAATGCCTAGTGAGTATCAGTAAATTACAAATGTAAATATAGGTATTTGGAGGCACTTCTTTGGTATGAATAAAGTTTTAATGTAGATGTTATTACCCTGTTTTGAATCACAGGATTCTGAAGTCTTAAGAGATAAACTATGAGCGTTGGTTAAAAAGATTTTTAAAACTAGCCTTGGATCAATTACAGAATGCTAAATCATGGTCACAATTTAAAATGGAAGGCCTCTTAATATTCGTGGTCAAAACTGAGGAAGCATGTATTCAGCTGTAGGGTCTGGGGGAGGGCATGATGGAGCACATGATCTAATTTAATACCTTCAGGTATTATTAAATAGTATATAAATACAGGGGTTTTCTATTGGTTTTTGTTCACATACTTAAAAAGATTTGGATTTAATTTCAAGAATGTGAAGAGGTTGCTTGTTTTTTAAAAAAATGTGACATTATTTGATCTCTTGTTCTCAACAAGTGGTTCTTGGTTGGCTGGCACATTACTTACAGGTGAAAAAAATCTGCTACTTTGAGAGGAAGGGACTTTGCAGAACTTCTTACAGTCAAAAAGTAACAAAAAAAAGCTACATATCTGTCCTAAATAAGATAAAACTGGATAAAAAATGAGGCCTATCTGTTTAGTGAGGCACTGTTAGTTGTTCTAGACATTTACTGGCCAGTGATTTCTTTATCATTCTTCACCTAGCTGGACTTAACTTTCTTTAGAATGGAAATTTGAAACAATTGACTTTTTAAGTCCCATCCCATCTTTACTCTTTAAATAAGATAGTATTTTTAAAATCTCCTTTTGATCTTCAATAATAATAGTCAGTATAATCCTTATCATAAGTACTTCAAACAGTGGTTTATAGTTTTGCTTTCAAATTAAGTAAAAATTAAATTGTCATGGAAAACAAGTATTGAAGATGCATTTCAATGACTCTGTGGAATATGGGGGAGATATCATTAGCAAAGGAAAGAGAAACTAAGTATCTGATGCAAGCTTTCAGTCTTTTTTTTTTTTTTTTGTGTTTGTAGGCCCATTCATTTTAGTTTCCATAGCTTCACTATTACACTTTAACAGTAGTTAAAATGAGTTTTTTTCTCAAATTCTAATTTTAAACCATTCTTCAAAGTCAGTATCATTGCCTATTTAATGAAAGTAAGGCTACTGTAGTCTTTTATCCTAAGTAAACATTACATTTTTCCTGTACTTACATTTTCATGAACATCAAAACTGTATCTGTTCTAACAGGATTTGGGGATAATTGGTTGGATTTTTTTCTTAATGGATTTCAAATGAAAAAATATGCAAATATTTCTAACTCCACATCCCTTAAAATAAAAACCATACTCTTCAAATAATCTCAGTGATATTGGAAACATTAAGTATTTCTTCTGGCTGGAGTATTTCAGCAAAATATTCTTTCATGAAAATCTTTTATGTGCTTACATTGATTTTACTAAACTACTTGTCATATAGAACAGTGAAAAATCAGTTTCAAGATTGTGGGCTGATTTTGCTCTTTGTTTGTTTTTTGTTTTAATTTCCTTAAAATACATATTCTTACAAAAGTAATAATTACAAACTAAAACAACTTCAAAAATCACAACTGGAAACATGTAATGAAACAATCTCATTTGACTGGAAATCAAGTAATTATTTTTTAAACTACTTTTAAATTAACATTCTCTGAACCAAAATTTAAAGCCACTTATTGGTACAGTGGGTTACTAACGGGATATCAGGAAGTCTCAGCTCTGGTTATGGTCTGTTGAAGTTTTCTTTTTGTATGGCTTTGTGATTGGCCTTTAAAGGAGGAGGAGCTTTTGGAGGTATTGGACGAGAAGCTTGATATGACCCAGCAAAGTGCTCTTGCAGTCCAGAACAACCAAATCCTGGGCTACATTACAAGGGAGTGTGGCCAGGAGGTCAAGGGAGGTGATTCTCCCCCTCTACTCTCATGAGACCCCTCCTGAAGTACTGGGGCTTCCACATTATTAAGCAAGATGGCAACCTGTTGGAGCAAGACCACAGGAGGGACATGAAGATGATCAGGAGGCTGGAGCACCTCTCCTCTGAGGGCAGGCTGAGAGAACTGGGTTTGTTCAGCCTGAAAAGAGAAGGCTCCAGGTGGATCTTACTACAACCTTCCTGACACTGTACGGGGCTTACAAGAGAGCTGGGGAGAGACTTCTTACAAGGGCATGTAGTGGTAGGACAAGGAGCAATTATTTAATTAGATATTGTGCAGAAAGTCTTTACTGTGCTGCTGATGAGGTACTGAAACAGGTTGCCCAGAGAACCTGTGGATGCCACATCACTGGAAGAGTTCCACGCCAGGTTGGGTGGGCCTTTGAGCAGCCTGGTCTAATGGAAGATGTCCCTGCTTATGGCACACAGGGGTTGAACTTGATGATCTTTTAAGGTATCTTCCAATCCAAACCATTCCATGTTTATATGAGTGCTTTCTGGCAGATGAGCAGTAGGTATTTAATTTGCTTAGAGGATATAAATAGAAGCTGCAGTCTGTCCTTCATGTCCCTCTTGAAAATCTGTTTCTCTGGAATCAGTTTTTTGTTGAGGGCTCAAGTGGAGCATGCAGTCAGTCTGCTCAAGGTCCTTAGTTAATGATCTCTTTTGTATTTTTCCTAATTCCTTGGTGAGTGAGATTTAAATGTAGTTTGTAGTATGAAGCGAAAGAGAGGAGTGTTTGTGACCCTGTGCAGGACTGTGTGGAGAAGTGTGTTATTGTTTCAGTCAGTTGAGCCTATTAGCTAGGCTTTTTAAATCTCTTGTGTTTCTGAAATACCTGCTTAGTCAGAAGATGGAGGTATCTCTCCTCTGAGCCTCATATTTTGTGTGAAATGGAGTATATGCGCTAGGTACCTTTCTTTCCTAAATTTGTTCAAAATCTGGGAAGGGTTGCATCGTTGCAGATTCAAGCATGAGTTGTGTTCGTGGGTGATAGTTGTCAACAGATTGAGATGCTTCTTAGGCTGTGAACTGCATTAAGGTTGGCTGTGTTGAATCTTTCCAACATGAGCTATCTCCATAATCCTTCCATGCCAGGATTGTCAGTTCCTTACATTTTCAAGTAGGTTGTACCTCCATGGGATCTGAACTTCACAGTCGGTAGATTGTTGGCAATCCATTTTTTGTTTCGCTTTCTCATAGAACTGCTGTCTTCACTGGAAGAATTCCTGGCTTTAATGGTAGGTTACTCTTATGCTGGCTTTTTCTCAAGAATGGAAGATCAGGTCACTCATCACAGTGAGGGTCATGACTCAATTTCTCCCCAGATGAGTTTAATTTATTTCAGTTTTATTTTATTTTTATTTTACACTGCCTGTCAGAGGCATTCATCTGTATTCTGGACCTGAGGAAACTACCATCTTGCTGGGACAAACTAAGGTGTTAAAATTACCATGTGTTTTTAAAGATGCAGCTGGATTTTGTCTAGAAGATACCAAAATTATGTTCTGTTGTGTCAAGACTATATACAAAACCATGAAAGTGAATTCTGTTCAAACTTATAAAATTTTCCTTATTGGACATCAAAAGGTTGCCACCTGGAGGTTTTTTATAATTTCTTCCAAGCTGTGTGTATACTCTTTAACAATGCTTTTTTAAGAAAGCAGTTTTACAATAACTTTTTGCATGCATTCTAAAAGACACTTCCAGTGTAATCATATGATACTGCACAAGGATTGCTATTTCACTTGGAACAAACTCTTGTTTGTGCCTTACAGACTTAAAAATAAATAATTAAGACTTACAAAAAGTTGCTCTTTTGAATATCTTAGTATATGGCTGGCAAGTTGGAAAATTCAGATTTCCTTCTATGAAACTTCCAGCATGACAAAATCTAAGATATGTTGCTGAATTAATTTTGATTTTTTTTTTTTAATTCTACTGAATTAATTTAGTGCTTTGGCTAATGCAGATGAGCTATTGGAAACCCAGTGATATGATAGTATTAGTGGGAGAGTGCTGGATATGTCAGGATCCTACAAGTTTTTTTTTGATACTTAGCTATGGCTAGGCTTTGGTTGCTTCTTTGGAACAGAGTTGTCTTGTTTTTCAGATAACCCCTATCAGAAAAAGATCCCACATTAGCTATCAGTGCTGGTACCAGGGACTCAGTGTCCCTGGTATGCATTTTAGAGGAAGTTACTTGAGATTAATTTTAGTCTAGTCCTGTTAGCAACTATAACATAGTTTATTGTTGAAGATTTGTAGTTCCTCAGCTTGACTTTTGTGACTACTCCTGGAATGCATCTTTTATTTTAGTTATCTAAAATATAATTTAGACACTCCAAGTTAACATTGTGATATGAAGATGAAGGCAGTTTAATAAAAAAAAAAGACTTTGTGTGGGAGAAAAGGAAAATAGAAAATTTATTCTCTCCTTTCCATCAGTAGGCAATGTCCTTCCACTTCCTGGGAGCAGCACATGTAGCAGCAGCTCTGAAAGGCCAGCATCATTATAAAAAAGGCCCCCCTCATCCTTTCTCTTTTATTGCTGTACTGTTGTCATATGGTATGGGATATTCCTTCAGACAGTTTGGGTCAACTATCCTGACTCTGTCCCCTGCCAAGATCTTGCCTTTCCTCAGCCCACTGGTTGTTAGGGTGGTGAGAGGGGACAAGGTTGGAGAGACAGCCTTGATGCTGTGCCAGCTCTGCCCAGCAGTAGCCAAAACACTTATTATCAGCACCTTTGGAGTTACAAATACAGACTACAGCACTGTGAGGGCTACTTAGGGAAAAATTAACTTTCTTTCAGCCAGTTCCAACACGTCATTTTATATCATAGAATGGGTAATGTCGGGAGAGACCACTGGAGCCCCCCAGCTCTGGCAGGGTCCCCTTGATCATGTTATTTAGGATTGTGTCCAGATGGCTTTTGAATACCTCCAGGGAAGGAGACTCCACTGCCTCTCTGTGCAGCCTGTTCCAGTGCTCTGCCACCCTCACAGTAAAGAATTTCTTCCTCATGTTCAGGTAGAACTCCATGTGTTTCAGTTTCTTGTCTGTTACCTCTCATCACATCACACACATGTAACTTCATGTGCATGGCCTTCTGCAGTCTTCCTCAGGAAGTGCTGACTGAGACTCCTGTCTGAAGTAAGGTTCTGTTTGTGTGTGTGTTGTGTGTGAGTGTGCTTTGCTATGCATTTAAATCCATGCATTAGAGTCCGCTACAAGAAAATTAATGGTAGGAAATTGATGCTGCCTTCACCAAATGAAGTTTGCATGTGCTCTGGAAAACTGAGTAGCTCGAGTCAATACAATGGTTAATTCCTCAACAGAGTGCCTCTTTTCACTGCAGATGTTATTTTATTATTTCGAGACTGTGAGCATTTCCTTTCGCCTGAAAATCCTGATTTTTTCCATTTAAAAATATTGTCTTAGAACTCAGTGTTTATGCCAAATTGCACTAAAGACCCATCTAGCCCATTGCACTATCTGTCAAGAGTGGTAAGAGTTAAACAGCAGGGAGAGCTTGTAAGAGACCTTTTCTATTGCTGCTCTAGCCACTAACAAAACATGGTTCTGAGATGTTTCACTGGTTGCCTTTGTACAGGCATTGGTTGATGCATTCTTCTTCTTTCTTTCATTTAAATTTTTTTTTGCTGCTTTAGAACATATGTAAACGTGTTAACCTGTATAAAATATGTTCAGCATGTTTTTAGTGGGAAGGAATTGCAAATGTGCTTGTGTAGCTTTTATTTTAAAACCTACCTTAATGTGGTATGCCTTAGCTCTTATGTTTCAGGAGCTATTGATTTTTTTACTGTACCACCCATTATTTAAGGGTCTCTCATTTTCTTTTCCTCAGATGCCTTCTTCTAGCCAAGGAGTCCTGATTTAGTTAGTTCTTCTAGTAGACTAGTCTGTATATAAACGGAAAAAACAATAGAAGTGGTGAATTGAAAAATGTTTTACATATAGCATTTCAGTTCTTAACTGGAGTGAAAAGTGTTTTTTAGAACTACACCTTTCAGTCTTAACTACTATTTTGGGTTTCTTATTCATGAGCTTTCTGGAACAGATTGAAATCATAATCCCCGAGTTTTAAATCCCCAAGTTTTGAAAACATACTGTTTAGTCCTGTGCGTTGTGATTCCCTCCCCCTGCTTCCTGCTTAAGTGTGGAACAAATCCTTATCTGTTTGGTTACTTTTTCCTTCTCCCTTACTGGGCCTTGCAGCCCTGCTGACACTGGATAGGTCTTTTTGTCACAAATGATTGCAATAATGATGTTGGAATGCAAGAGAGAGTATTTTACTAGAACTAAATTTTATGACCATTCTTTTTTTTTCAGTGGAAAAAGAATACTGCAGAGATTTGCAAAGGCCATTACTAAAATTGAACTGGAAGACTTGCACCAGCCTGATGTAGGTATATTGGTTGCTTACAGGTAGCTGAGGTTGGTGCTACAGTGACATCCCCAGAGTCTAGTAGCGGTGCTGCATTAATTCTTTTGGCTGGATTTAGCTACCTGTAACTTTTTTTACCATGACATTGTTTATCAGATGTTACTGCACTTCAGTAATTTATCAGAAGTTTTTGTTTAAGTGGAATTCTTTTTCTAATGTTTGTGTAGTGATCACTATTAGAAAGAAGATAAAACTCCTTTCTTGTACAGGGCATAAGGATCTATATACTCAATTAGCACTTCACATTAGGCTTATTTTTTTATTCTGAAATGTTAAAATACTTAAAATGTCAGATTGCCTATTCTTTTCTGACTGTGTTACAAAGATACTTGGAATCACAAAGCTACTAGCCTGTTGTTTCTTGTTTTTTTAAACAACATCTCAAGATGCTGCTATTTTTTTCATATTCCTCTGCTTCCTGGCAGAACTCAAAAGAAGACTGACATTTGTGGAAGCTCTAGTATTTCTCATGGCAGCTCCTTAATTTACTGCCTTCTTTTTTTTTGCTAAGTAATTTACTCTGATGAAGGAGAGATATGGCATTTTTTTTTGCCTAGGTATGTCAGATTGCCAGGTTTTAATGGTTCAACCTTGAGTGTAGACAAAATGTGGCCATTTTTCAATGTCTTTAGTTTGCATGTAGATCTGGTCAGATGATTGTACAAGTCTTCACTAGTTTAGCTTCTCCTAATTTGGGGCACTTTTTTCAATCTTGTTGGTTTAATTGTTTGTAATAGCCTAACCTGCTTTCATTAATCAATGAAAATTTACTGGTTTTCACACTTCTAGACTAATCCTGCTACTAAGCAGTGTGTTAACATAGGTATTAACAGATTAGTGCTCACAATGATGTCACCAAATAAGGTGTGTTTAGATTGCATCATGTGACAGAATGGGCAAATACCATAGTTTTCTATATTTCAGCAAAACCTAAATGAAGCACAGTAAAAAACAAAACTACCATCCTGTAAAAGAGAAGGTGGTGTCTCTTGTCCTGTGATCAAAGCACTCTGCTGAAGGGCTGTGGAAAGAGTAATGAAAGATACTGTGGAGTAGCTCATCTTTTCCTGGAGCTGAGTCATACACCTGTTACCAGCTTGTGAGATTGTGTAGTTCGAAGCATGTCAAGCACTACATCATGGATTCTCTGACAGACCTTATACTGAGACTCTGATAGCTTGAAATGTGTCATCAGGGGAAGATAAAATGAAGTTGGAGAGTTAGTGACGATTGGGGTATGTAATAGGTACCACATCTGAGGCTGTCATCTCTATAGGTGCACTTTGTAGCCTTTCAAAGAAGGGAAGAGATGGAGAAGGACTCTTATATTGATGGGAAATGCCTGAGTCAGAATCTTTCTTTCAGTTGACCTTAGAAAAGCTTGTTTTTCCATTTCCCTTGTCGCAAGAGATTAGTCATTTATTTAGGAACCAAATTAGATCTCTCAAATTGGTAGTGCACATATTTTCCTAATCAACTTGTGATTAATTTTCAGTTAATCTGAGGTCCTTTGTTGCATAGTCAACATTGCCTCTCTTCTTGTGGTATAGTTAGTGGTACTGACATATTCAAATCAAATCTGGGATTTGAACTTCATTGTTTTCTTCATTGAGCTTTACAACAGTTTTGGATTTTTTTAACCCAGACTTTTCTATTATAGTCTTTTTTTGATTGACTATGCAAATTATTCTGGTTTGGCTGAGCAATTTTGTTATACTTGATACAAAACATACATTTAATTTTCTAACAGAAAAGCTATGAATATATATGATTTCAGACTCTGTTTAGAATAAAATCAGTGAAATGTCAAGTTTGTTATTTTGCCTCTTTAGGCATTGTGCATATTTTTGCATTGTGCATCTGTCTCCTGAGTACTCTTCCTTGTTGCAGGACAGTTGCCTTGTTAAAATCAGTGGGTTTATTCTTGGTTTATTTTCTGACCCACATGCGGTCTTTTTTGAGTGGGTGGGTTTTTTCTTGCTTGTTTTTTTATTTTAGCTTTGCTTAAATAATAAAGCTTTTATTGCAAAATAATTCTGTTTGGCAAAAAGTAATCTTCTCTTATTTTCGTAAGATCTCAAGCCTAGAGTTACTAACAGTGATATCCTTCCTTAGAGACTGAAGACTGTATCAACTGGAAGTCAGTTTCATTTATTACATTATCCTTAGAAGTCATAGTGCTTTTAAAAAGATATAAGTAATAATCTGTTCTTGCATCTTTTAAAAAACTATCATTTGCTATGTATGAATCTTAGTAATGGCTTTTGAGCAGGAGTAATGGATTTGTACAGTCAAGTCTTGTCAAAGCTGTTACTTGCAAGGCTTTATAAAATAACTTGTGAGTCCCAAAAGCCAAAAAGAAGTAGGATATGTGATGCATCCTTATGGTAGTTTTATAGGAAAAACCACTCTGTTTTTAAACAACAAAAAGTTTTAAATCCTTGCCTTTCTTTGTCTGTTGTGCACTGAATATGTAGCCTGTGGCTTGTATTTTGTTCTCTGCTTCAGTGATGTTATAATTGAGCATATCTAAGGAGACTGATGGAGATATTAATTAGGAGTGATTCCTAAAAGAAAGTGTTGAACACTGGAGGGCAACATTACTGTTTGCTGGAAGCAGTCAACCTCTGCATGTAGAAGCTGTGCTCACACTCTGTGCTCTATGCTGGCTACCTTTTCTATTTCTTGCCCTGTTTTAGAGGTGTTTCACATGTAAGATAGAATTAATGTGACTGTTAAAGCTGATTGCTAGTGTGGCCTTTGCATTGCTGTTTCCTGCAGTGTGGTGATTTAATGAAATTGAATACTCAATTTCAGTGAAACTTTAAATTACATCCAGAGGTGTAATCTTTTAATTTATCATTTACGTCTCCTCAATAATTGAAAAGTTATTTTCCATTCCTTATAAGCTATGAGGTTTTTATCATTGATTCAAAGAGTATTTTCAAAATGCATATCAAAAGTGTAAATTCCTTTACGAGACAGCTGAGATGTGTGTCAAACTGGATTTGGATGACAACTGAGTTTCATTCAAATATATGAAATGGCATTTTAACAAGTTTTAAAAATAATATTGCTTGTTTTATGATTTTTAAAAAATACCTGAGTCATATGCTCAATATTTTAGTATTTTGCAACATATTGATTGGAAATTTGAAAAATTAATGAGATCAGTGTTTCAAAGCAACTTACACATACCTGTAGTATCAATTAGATACCCAGGTGCCTCTGAAACAGTGACTCCGCATCTCCTCAAGATTTTTGTTTTTAATGTGTATATCACTTATAAACTTATTATTTTATAAACTGTTTTTTGGAGCACAGGCTTTGTGGTATTTGGAGCTAGTTCAGATAACTTATTCTGTATTCCATTAAATAGGATAAGCCATTATCTTTTTGCCTCCTTTAAAAATATAATGCTTAGCTTGTGTTATAGGTTCTGTCTCTGCTTGCCTAATTTGTAAATTCTAGTTCCTGGTGCAAAAATGTTTTTTGCAAAGATGCTGCCAAATAACATTTTCTTGCTGAAGTCTCTTTAAGTTTAGCTGTTACTTCATAGCATATCCAAAATTATCTTTTGCAGGTAGAGAATTTTTTGTTTCTTTACCTGAAGTCACTTGGGATGTCTTCTTCTTAATGTGTAAATTTGGTCTAAAAGAAAGTTTACATACACAAGATTTTTACAGCATATCAATATATGTGTAGTTATTGAAATCAGTGAGGGGTTTACAATCAGATTCTTTGAACAGGTGTGCATGGGTTGCGGCCATGAAATTGCTTTGCAAAAGTTGGATGTCGAGGTCTTCATCTCCAGCTGACTGCCGAAATAGTTGTCTGACCTAAAGCTTCAGTCTGTGATTAAAGGAGAATGTCATGAGTAATTCAGTTCTGAGATGGATTGATTCATTTTCTGACATAAAACTCTATTGTCAGTATAAGATATGTGTTTTTTAGATGTTGCCCATTGAAAGTGCTTTATGGTGTATCACTAGGGTGAGATTTGCCTTGGCCACATTTGTCAGGAATAATGTACCAAATTCTTCTGCTACGATAAATATTTAAAAGACCCTCATGTTCCTATCTCTTCATAAAAATATTCTAATAACATTGTTATTGAAGGTTTGGGGAAAAGGTATTTTGCGAGGTATGAATGAGCAACTGATGGGTAAAAACAATCATCTATTTTGGTAGAAATGGCTAGAAGAGAGGAAAAAGAGAGCAAAGAGAAATAAGGTGACATTTGAGTGACAGTGCAAAGAAAGGATTTGGAATACTGGCGATTCAAGAGGCATCATTTCATCAAAAGGAAAGATTAATATGCTTGGAAACGTTGAAGATATGCAAGAAATTATATAAGCCACAAGAAGAACAAAGAATAAAAATAAGGATAGTCCTAAAATTGAGGGAGGAGGAAAGAGGAGAAGTGGAGATTACTAAGAAGGGGCAGTTAAACACTAAGCTTTGATTTTGAATGAAAAAAATACTCTCTTGAACAGTTTATTTGGTCTGAGGATATGATCTTGACATCCAGTTTTAATAGCCTTGATTTACAGTTTCGTTCTGTGCATGCAATTCTGAAAAATAACAGAGGAATAGAGGTAAAAGTGTGGGTATTTGTGAAAGGTATTCCAGCCTACTCACATTTCCTTTCTTTAGATCAATGAACCGCTTAAACTGGAATCATGCTGTGAGTTCTTCCATTGTTGTCCAGTATGCAAAAGGAAGCTCTTGTGTTTCCTACACAGGTTTGACTCTATGTACTTCCCTTCACTCTGTCAAATTCTCAGGGCACTTCTGGAGTCACCTTTTCCTTTCTTCCTAAAGCCCTGCGTGGGCTACCCATTGCAATCCCTCTGAGAACATTTGCCTGTTTGACTCCAATGTGCACACATCAAGACCCAGTGCCATAATATCATGATGAAAAGTGAAATTGTCCCTAATCCAGGAAATAACACCATTTAACTATTTAACTTGTTCTATTTCAAAGCTGATGTGTCTTAATCTTCTACTTGGTATTTGCATCTTAAAAACTAACATCTGTCTGTAAAGAGTGACACTTTTAAAAGCAATGTAGTTGCAAGTTATTTAACATTGTGGAACTCAATACATTATTCTGCAACATACAGATAACAGTTTTATGTGTGGATCTTTACATAACTAAATTTTTTTTTTGAGGATTCCTTTACTTGTCATGTAACCCATATTATTTATGGTATCATAAGAATAGATCATAAGTATAGATTGATACGACAAAAGAAATAGTGGAGGGGTCCTCAGAAAGCTAGACTGATATATGTGCTTTACTGTATCTCATCATTTGGAAGTGTGATTTTAATATGTTTGGAAATTCCATAATTTGCCTTAACATCCAATTTCTCTGAAGTTTGAACTGTTAATTATGTAAAAAATGTATCTATAGTCTCTTATAGACATCTAAAAATGGTTGAAGGAAAATACAGTTTTTTTGCTTTGGCTGATTTGCATAGATTTGAGAAACAATGCTTATACTTTTAATGGTTATTTTCTTATTTTTTAATAAGCTTTCCTGATTTAACACCTGCAAGCAATGGCTTTTTTTAGAGATTAGCTGGAGTTTACCTCTGCATGTCCTGGAAGAATAAAATGGGGTTAAAAATGTTTGTTTTGCAGAAGTCATTTAAATTACACATGCTTCGTTTATACAGTGTTATTGTATACCATCAAAAGCTTCAGTAACATAATTAAAGGACTGATAAATCTGTAAAGGTCACAAACTTAGCTTCAGTTATTCTTATCCAGTGTTTTTTTAACAAGTAAGCTTTGTTCTCCAGGGATTTGATTCCCTAAAAATGTATGAAAACCCTAATGGTGTTTTTACTCCAAATTTTAGTGTAAATGCTTACATTTTAGCAAGGTATGCTCAACATAGATGCTGAAAGCTATGTTAGTACAGGCTCAGTTAGTTGCCAGTTAACAAATTTGAGTTGTTGACCTAGTATTTTATTTTAAATGTCCTACTTGTCCATTTAGTTTTGCAACATTTCAGAAATATTTCTCAAGGCTTTTCTCCAGAAATACTGTTACTTTTGACTGGAGTCTAAGAACCACTTTAAAGAACAATTAAACTAGGATGTTAGTTCTTCAGGAGTTTTGTGCAGTCCTACATGTATAGGATAAAGAAGCTTGTGACATTAGCTTCAGAAACTTGTTCCTGGACTTTAACCATTGATCGAGTCAATGCATCTCCTCACACGGAGTTTAGAAGCAAGGAGGGCTGTCTTTTTTATTCTTTCTAACTCCTAGGGTTGTTGTAAACTTGCATTACCTTCAGAGTTTGAATTGCTTTCTTTTGCTATTTCTGTGATACTTTCATGCAGGGGAAGAAAAGGGTTATGTGCCACCTGCAGGGTCCATTCCTTATCTCTGTCAGCAAAGGTGGAAGCATTGCCTTTGGCTGTTCTGACGGAGCAGTCAGCCAGGATCAAAATCCAGCCACAGTTACAGAGGTGGAGCTTTAAGAGCTTGTAACACTGGATGATCACATTTTATTTCTGTTACAGCGTCACTGTTGTGTCCTACTTTCTCCATCATCTTTTTTGACTATTTCTTCAACCATATATGAGTTGTTGTACAGCACATGGCCACCTTGTGCCACTGCAGTCTGATGAGCTGCAGGGCTTTATTTACATAGTCATAACTTTTTTAAGCTTAAACAAAGTTGAAAACCAAAATTGCTATACTGCTAGATTTTAGAAAATGTACTCAGTAAATTTTAAGATTATTAATATGAGAAAGAACTATATCTGGCCACTGATGAACAGGTTTTTGGACTGAACAAATTGGTATCTTAGATAATGTGTTGAACACTAAAAAGTAAAAAGATTTTTGGGGGGAGCTGGGAGGGTTGTGGGGGCATCAGAGCAGGGAAGGTTTGTCATTTTGTTTGTGATGCCACTAGAATGCACCAAGGACTCCTTAAATAATTTAGAAAGAACAGGAAAAATAGTCAAAATATCACAAATCTTACTCTGTGTCATTTACTACTCAGAGGATTGTCTAATTTCTATCGTTAGGTTGTAAAGATAAAGTAGCCACAAAAAGCTCTTGCGTTTTCATTGGACATGAATGACTGTAAATTAAACGTGAAATTACATTTACTTGGGAATAAGGTGTTTAAAGAAAGATTTTAATTTACCAATAAGTTTATTAAAGATTTTCTGTTAGGAGTGAGATGAACCTGTAATTGGAGGCTGTGGGGATTATTGACATATGTTCAGCATCCAGAAAGAGAACACTGTTTTGCCTGTGCTCCTTTCTTTTCAGATTTTATTTTGCTATAAATTTCTTCTCATCAACTAGCTAATAAGTAATAAAAGTGACAATGAAAATCTAAATAGGGAATGAGGAGTTTTTGACTAAAAGACAGAACATGTATGGGTGGTATACCATTAGAAAGGTAAATGAAAACAATCCTGAGGAACTGTGCCAAAGAAGTTCTGCATCAGTGTAATAGCTTTGTTGTGATGAACATAAAAGTTGGATTATGTAGAGTCTTCTAAATTTTCAAAGATTATGATACTTCAGAACATAACAATTGCATCTAAAAATTTCCATGAGAGAACATATTTATTGTTATTGTAATGGTATGAAGCTGAAAGAATTAGACATGTCTCTGTAAAACTGCAGTTGAAAAGTCTTGTTGAGACTTAATTTTACCTACTTCAGGTGATATGATTTGCCCAGGGTCACTCTGGGTATTGGCATTTATGAGGAAGGCATGCTCTTATTTGATTAGCAGTGAAGAACAACTATTTATAAGAATTTATATTAGGAAAGCATATAATTTATAAATTTATGAGTGTTTCAATTTACTGTTCATGAAGTTGTATTAAAATTTATATGGAAAGTTATAAATAGTAAACCAACTGTGTTCAAGTACTCAATACAGTGACTGCTTAAAGGTGCCCGAAACCAAAATGTTTGTTTTCATGTACATATTCTGAAGGTTGTTGTCCAAGTAGATTGATATTCAAAGTCTTGAGAAGTATCAGATTCTATTTGATCTCTTTTTCTTCACTTCAATGTTAGAATATGTAAAATGATTTTTAAATAATAATTTAAAAAATACAGCTCTCATACCTGATGTTCTAATTCTTGTTCTAAAGAGATCTAATGCTGGCTTTTTTTTTTTTTTTTTGAGTCGGAGGTTGATTAAATAAAAACTTTTCAATGGTTTATGAATCTAATACAGACCCCAGCTAATGTGGTACTAGGAATTGGTAATTCTTCAACAACAGTCTGGTGTTTCAGTGTTGCCTGCAGTCTACTCAATGCAGTATGATGTCACAAAATCAGATTGGAAATACTCCAAACAGTGCCTCTAATGTCCTCCTCTATGGTAACTAGTGACAGATAAAATCATCAGTCTGTTGTTTCCACTTGCTGATAAATGAGTGCAACATCTGTTACTTAATGAGTATCTTAGGAAGCAAAGAAAAAGAGAGAATGTTAAAGACTTTTTTTTTCTCAGCCCACATTGACCTGTATATTAACCTAGTATGCTTCATTTAATTTTTATCAAGGGAATGTGTAGTTTCATTTAGGGAGATTGGTGCCTGTTCTTGTTTTTTTTTTTTTTTTTTTTTAATAAAGTAGGACATTTCCTACAACATGTAGAAATTTAATTGTTGGGAAGCAAGCATGCAAACGAAGTTGTGGACCTGATTTCCATAATTGTTGTCTGACTTTTGAGGGAGCAATTTTTTACATCACCCTCCTCTCTTGTGGACAAGTGCTTGGCACGTAGTGTGGGTTGACCTTCCAGCAGTCCCTCAACAATGTGACAGGTGTGCGGTGTGTGCATTTTCTCCCAGGGATAAATAACATTATCAGAGCAGACTCCCTTATTTGAACTATTACCTTAAAAATAAACAAATAAAGAAATTCCTTGACTTAAACTGCTATGTTGAGGTCTTTGTTGCTCCCAAGTTCAAGATTTGCAGCATTTCAGGGTGATTCTGTTAAAGGTGAGTATGTGTTATTGAGGACCCACTGGCTGTTGGGCTGCATGAGTCAGCTGGGATTTGCAGTGCAGCGTTCTGTTTCTTGCTGCGTGAGTGAGTCAGCAGCCTGCTCAGCAGCACGAGACCGTTCTTTCTATAGCCTTTACCTGGTGTGCTGCTTGCTTGATCCCAGTCTGCTGGCCTTTGCAGGAACTGTACCTGTCATGCCATTAGCAGCAACTAGTAAGTACCTAGTGACAGTATCTAGTAAGTAACTAGTCATCTTCTCCAGCCTTTCTAAGGAGTTAAAATATGAAAAAATGCATTTTTTTGTATATAATAGTGAATATGGTTCTGAGGATATCCGTGGAGTTTCAGGTCAAGCAGCAAGAAATCACTGTTCAAAATAAGAGACCATGTGAGTGAACACTAAAAACATTTCAACATGTTTTAAGGAGCAGCATTTTCTGAAGGAAACTGTGTATATGAACATTTAATATTATCCAATGTTTTTGGCTTGATTTTTCACCAGAGGCTTGTAGAAGAATTTAAGGTACCATGATATAATGAGAAATTCTTACACGTGTAAAGACTGCTTGAAATTCACAATGAAAAGAACAAAAATAAGTGCCCTGATTTCATACTGAAGGGAGGTCATCAATGGAATCCCGTAAGGATCTGAACTGAGGCCTGTGCTCTTAATGTATTCATAAATTATTTAGAAGAATGAATAATGAGATGTCAAAGTTTGCAGATACTACAGAATAATTCAGGATAAGTAAAAAAAAAAAAATCCAAGTGATATAATGCAGTTCAATATAAATTAGTATGGATATGGAGAGGGAATAATCCTAACACTACATATTGAGCTAATGTCCTTCAGTTGATTTTTACTACAAAGAGAAGAAAACCTTGAAAATTATGAAAATGCTAGTTCAATCTTCAGTTGCAGAAAGGGAAGTTTAAGGAATCATTAAAAATGTGTTTGAAAGGAAAAGATCAGAACAGCATGCCAGTAGGGTAGAGTTCTGCTGAAATAATGGTACAGAATTGAACAGATTTGCTATTGCTTCCAAGTAGGAGTTATGTTAATCTAACAAGTAAAAGCATTCAAAATTCAAGATGCTTTTCAAAATCATGTGTAGTTAAGTTCTGAGACAATTTGCTATGAGCTTTTGCAGCAGAAGCCATCACATACAAGTATATACCCACTGGCTCAAGAAGTTTCAAAAAACACTGGAGGTTCTGGAGAGGAAATTTGGCCAAGCGATGTATATACTTACTCTATGCTTATATTTTTTCCATTATATCTTTTGATAGCTTGTTAATAAACAGGTATTTCATTAGATAGATGTGTTTTTGTCTGACCTTGTATGGCAGCTTTTATGAACTCTTTTGATATGAAAACCTTTATTCTGGCCTCAGGCTTTAATTAAAGCTCTAATTAAATTCCTCTCATGAGGGAGAGGTAAGAGGGAAGACAGAAGTAATATCTTTGATACGTCTACTCCTATGTGGTGGTATTAATCTGCAGTTCTACTCCTGCTGACACTGGTGATTTGACATTACCTCTGGTATTTTTTTGTCATACAGCTCTATGTAGGTGGGAAGTGTTCTGTTTGCTTTCCTGTTAGCATGCTAATCCCGTTCTCCCACTATAGCACTACAGTTCCAGCATTCATAGTACTTCCTTAATTCTTCAGCTTCTTTTGTCAGATTTAAGAAGCTGAAGGCGAGCTATAATGGCCTTCTAGAAATAGACGTTTGCTTCCAACTTTGCTGTGGAGCAGGAAAAAAGGCTTGAAGCTGTACTCATTTTAAAGTCAATTTAATACTTAAATTAGTCTATTTTTAAGTATTATTCCCCCTTCCCTCTAAACTAATTTAAATAGAGCAGGATAACCAAACTGGTTAATGAAACATTATTATCCTAAACAAGAACTTCAGCTAGGAGAACTGTCCCTGAACCAAAGAAGGAGGCTGTTCTGTGCCATGGCTCATTAGCTTTGGAGACAGTATCTGTGAGGTTGGGATTGTTTGGGGCTTGCTAAGAAACAGTTTGATGTTAAATAAGATTAAGCCAGATACATGCCTTGTGTGAAAACTGCAGAAATTTTTTGATGATCCTTGATTTGGATGACATTAATTCATCTTGACCTGACTCTTCTAGAAATCTGTCTGCAATACAGTGAGGGAAAGGCTTCAGTGTTATGCTTCAAAAATGATTGTCTGCAACTTTGAGCAATTATTGGCTACAACTTTTAGAAAATTGTAGGCAATCTTCTTAAAAAAAGAAGAAGACAAACCTAGAACATCACTAAGCTAAATAATAAGTCTTCAATTTTTAGTGTAATATTGTGAGCAAGCAGCAATGGAAGGGCAAGGTCAGACATTATATGCTTATAGCATTTGTTTTCTAGGCCTTGAAGAATGTGCCTGGCATGTTCTGTTTTTGTGTAGCTAGGCAAGGGCAAGTTATCATGTGCTTAGCTAGATCAACTAGCCATAGTGTGGCCAGCAGGACCAGGGCAGTGATTGTGCCCCCATACTTGGCGCTGGTGAGGCCACACCTCAAATACTGTGTCCATTTCTGGGCCCCTCTACAAGAAGGACATTGAAGTGCTGGAGTGTGTCCAGGGAAGGGAAATGGAGCTAGGGAAGGGCCTGGAGTGCAAGGCCTGTGATGAGTGGCTGAGGGAGCTGGGAGGGTTTAGCCTGGAGAAAAGGAGACTCAGGGGAGGCATTCTCTATGACTACCTGAAAGGAGGGATTAGTCTCTCCAGGCACCAAGTGATAGGATTGAGAGGAAGCATCCTTAAGTTGCACCAGTAGAGGTTTAGTCTGGATAGTAGGAAAAAATTTCTTATAGACAAGATTGTCGATCATTGGAATGTGCTGCTGAGTGAAATGGTTGGTTCTCTGTCCTTGGAGTTATTTAAAAGATATGTAGAAGTGGCACTGAGGGGTATGGGTTGGTGGTGGACTTGACAGTACTGGATTAACACGCGAACTGCGTGATCTTAAAGGTTTTTCACAACCTAAATGATTCTACATTACTTAGTAGGTTCTAGAAATTTTCTTAAAGGCATTTAACAAACTTCTAACTTATTCTTAGGACAAGCATTTAGAATAGCACTATATTACTCAGTAAAGGAAATGACTGATTATTTTATCTGCACTTTTTTCTGAATTTTGAAGAGTGCAGATAATACAGTGCACATCAGTATGCAAATTGAAAACGTCTTTGAAATCAAGTGAAACCATGTCTAGATCTAAAGTGGATTTTATGTATTTTGAGATGTGCATCTCTCAAGCATTTCAGTGTTGCTAAATACAATTTACAAAGGTAAATTTTGCCTTTAGTATTATTGTTTCTGCTCAGGTATGTGTACACCTGAGGCAGCTGGGACCTGTCTGAAGAAGCAATATCCCTCAGTGGCTGAAGTCCATGGACAATTTATACCAGAGCAGGGACAGCCCTAAGTTTCCATGACATAATGATCCATTTATTGATGGACATAAAATACATAAAATAATATTTTTCCTGGATTCTTAAAAAATTGCTCGAGAGCTCTGACTAAGTAACAAAACATAAACAAAACACCCCCCAAAAAACCCAAAAATAAAAACCCCATCAGACATGTCTTGTATGCAGCCCAAATAAGGCTGTTTATCCTCTTATTTCTAGATAAGTAATATGATGTTCTGAAATGAACTTAATCTGCTAAACAGACCAGAAATTTATTCTAGTTTATGTTTCATTTAATTTCTGTACCTTTTTCCTATATTAAATTTTGGATAGTGTGGCACTTGTGAATATGGCTGAGGAATGTTTGTGAGGTTCAATGCTGACATTTGGACTACATGAAAGGTCCCTTCCAACCTTGACGATTCTGTGTTTTGTTGTTTGGTGTTGTGTAACTTCTTCATCTGGTTTGTCATGAACCTAAAGACAAGGCCATATTATATATATTAAGAGCATAATATGTTAAAATATTATCCAGTCACCCAGAATAGTCTGAAGTTTAGTGTTTAGTTCCAAAAGAACAATTTTTTTTGGAATTATAAAGTTGGCTGTTTTCTTGGACTATCTTGGCTTACATTAGGTTAAATGTATCAGTGTTACAAAATACTTGAAGGGTTCTCTGTGGGGTCATGTAAACACAGGAGATGTGTATTTCCTAATTTCTGTAATTGTTTTTATAGGAAACTCTTTATCCTCATGTAAGAAAAGGCAGATACTAGAATTTCTTTATAGTGTTCACGTAAGAATACAATTGATAAAAAATTTGCATTAACTTTTAATGTTTGCACTGATTCACCCCATCCTGCTCTAGGGTTCACATTTCATTTTATGGATACCTGAGCAGTCAAGGCATGTCTGTATGAGTGGTTTAGCAAGCAGTGGTATAGTATCAGTAAATCATCTAGAATTTAAAGCTTGCTAGCCATGACTTTCATAATGTACCACAGCATACTATGGTGCAACACTACTATCAGTGTTAGGTGGTTGTATATTTATGACACATTGTTAAGTAGCACATGACTAATTTTCCATGAAAGTATATATATGCACATTCAAATATATTGTTCACAACCTTTGTTGTGTTCAGTGTGTGTATGTGCTTTTTTTATACCTATTCTGACTCTTTTGTTTGAATTATAAAGCATGTGTTTAATGCAAATCACTAGTGTAGATGTTCTTGCTAGCAACCAACAGTTTTCACGTTAATTGTTCTTGAATATGGTTTTTCCAGTCTTTTAAAATTTACCTTTACTTTGCTTCAGAAGGAACCAGTATTTAGAGATCAGGACTATTTTTCATTTGCTAAGGACAGTAAGACAATAAAGCTGCCTTGGTTCAGTTTCATGCTGTTTACTTGAGTACTGTCACCACTTTTAAGACGGAAGAGATCAGTGCCTGGCCCTCCAGTTCCCCTCATGAGGATATTGAAGACCACCATGAGGTCTCCCCAGTCTCCTCCAGGCTGAACAGACCAAGTGACCTCAGCCATTCCTCATACAGCTTTCCCTCTGGACCCTTCACCATCCTCATGTCCCTCCTTTGAATGCTCTCTAATAGCTCAATGTCTTTTTAAAATTTTGGTGCCCAAAACTGCACGCAGGACTCAAGGTGAAGCCACCCCACCACAGAGCAGAGCAGAATGGGACAATCCCCTCCCTTGCCCAGCTGGCAATGCTGTGCCTGATGCCCCCTAGGACATGCCTGGACCTCCTGGCTACCTGGGCACCATGGCTTACATTCAACTTGTCATCGAGCAGGACCCCCAGCTCCCTTTAGACAGGGCTGCTCTCCAGCTACTCATTCTCCAGTCTGTACACAAAGGCAGGGTTTTGCCATTCCAGGTGTAGAATCTGACAGTTTTCCTTCTTAAACCTCATGTGGTTTGTCATTGCCCTTTTCTCTACTTTATCAAGGTGTCTTTGCAGCACCTGCTAGGGACATGACAGATCTCCCCAGTGTAATGTTGTTGGCAAACTTAGTATTCCTCCAGGTTCTGTGTCCAAGCCATGAATAAAGATGTTAAAGAGAACAGGGGTGAGGATGGAACCATTCAGAACCCCACTAGCACCAGTCACCAGCCTGATGTCACCCAAATCACTAAAACTGTGCCTGACTTGCAGGCCGGTTGCTCACTGATTGTGTAACAACTATCCAGCTGAGTGTGGACACTTTCTCCAGAGAGATACTCTGAGAAAAAGAGCATCAAAAGCTTTGCTGTAGTCCAAAAAGTTGACATCTACTGGCTTTCCAAGATCAAGTAGGTGGGTTGCCCTGTTGTAGAAGGAAATTGGGTTTGACAAGCAGGTCAGCTGGGAACTCTACTAAGACCATCACAAGTCATCAAGAGAGGCTTTGCAGTGGCATCACTGAGCTCTTTCAAAATTCTTTGGTGAATCCCATCAGGCCCCATAGATGTGTGGGATCCAGCTGGAGCAGCAGATCCTTTACAAGGTCAGGGTCAACTGAGAGTTGTCCTGTTCTCTCAGTCCTGGTCTTACAGCATGGGATCAGATTTCTATGATTTCATTCTAGTCATCCATTAATTTGCCAGTACTATTTTCAGACTACTCCCAGGCAACGTTGATAAATGCTATTAATAAAGTTGTTACCATGTGAGTCTTTTTCCTAGATGAATATGATTTTTTCCCTTTATGGGAGAAAGAGGGGATAAGCACTGTTTAACACACTTTACTGTATCATTTGATGGATGAACTATTTGCCTCTGCATCTTTTGTTTGAAGACATTTCCTCTGAGCACAGGATACTTCTGTCAAGGAAGTTTGTCTTTTCTATCATCTGTATGCTCAATTGCTGCTTGTCATCAGAGAATGCTCAAAAGAGATGCAGGATAAGGTGCATTCAATCAAGTTTAATTTTTTTTTTTTTCTCCAATTTAGACCTTTTGATTACTCTTTTGCACAATGTTCATGTCTTGCTGGACTGCAGTTTCCTGTATGGAGCTGCATGGCTAATGATATATCTTTCATATAGATCACATGCCTGCCTCATTATAGCCGATCACATATCAGTGCCACGTGGATGTGGATGCAGAGCTGTCTTACTAAAGGATTTCATAATTTCTTACTTGTTATACTATCTCACTTAATGAGGATATGAAGATGCAGCATAATTTTGTCTAATGGATACTGCTCAGGAGACACATCTAGGATCTGCCTATGCCATAACATAGGCATTAAGCACAACAGCAATCTGATAAACGCAGCAGCTTAGAACAGTTTTATTCTAGTTGAAAGCCTTTGACTGGTAGCAGTTCCATGCTTCATAAACTTGCCAACTGTAGTAGGCATTTTTTCTGTTAAAAGATTATTTCTGTACAATTACTGGTAATATTGTGCAAGATATTTATCACCTGACTAACATGGAAAGTTCAAATCACATTCTGAAGGAGTATCTTTCCAATCATGGTCAGCAGAGACAGATACTTCACTTTTCTGTACCAGTTGCATTTTTGCTTTTCTTGTATAAAATGGACAGTAAATAAAGCCTTAGTCCTGCTGGGAAAATTCTTTCATTCCAAATTCAACACAAAAGATGACATAATGGTTCACGTTGTCTTTTAGCGGACCTCAAAGATTTTAGCACAGATAAGTGCAATGTCTTTTATGGATATCAGCTCTTCATTGACAGTAAAGGTCATCCATGATAACTATTCATTTTTAAAGAGAGGCAATTTAGTGGTTATTGTGTCTTATGTTCAGGAGAGGTGAAAAAGAAATACTAAGTATCAAACTGTTTCAAAAGAACAGCTTTTTTTTTGTGGCAGTGCTTGTTCTGAAATAGAGTACTGCTTTAAGATTCCCTGCTGGCATTTACAGATCAACATAAATTATTCTATGAAACTAGCAGAAGTCTTTGGTGATTATTTTTAAAGATGTAAGAGTTCATACTCTCTTAAAATGCGCATTTTGATTTGGGCCATTTACCTTGTGAAGTTTCATGTTAGCTAAAATCTGAACATGTTTTAAAAAAAGCTGCAAGCTAGCAGTGGGCCAGTCTTTGATTCTTTTGTCTCTGTATATGTTTCTGAAATAAAAACAATTAATGTGTTTTGTAAGGTTTTAACTCTTGTAATGCTCATCTCATGAGCAAAGCAGAGCTTTCAAGTCAGTATCTAAGAACATGGAACATGTAGGAATAACTCTGAGTTTTAATGCAGTGGGGTATAAATATGTATATTTAATGCAGATCTTAGCACAATATGATTAAGTGTCTAAATTTTGTAGCAGGTGAAAATAGATTTTTTTCATTTGCTTAGCATCCAGATGGTACATGGGGGAAAATAGGTTAATCCCTATTTTGTATACAGAACTAGTACATACTGATTAGCAGATTTCTTTTCCATGGCAATTTCAGTCTGGTTACAGTAGAGCTCTGTTCCATTGTTGTTCCAGCATTTCTGTTTTTATAAGGATATTGCATAACATCTAGATCTCTGTGATCCTGAAAATTCTTGAATGCTATGATACAGCTTTTCTTAATTAAATCCTTCCTAAGAAACACAGTTTTAAAGGGTGTTTTGAATGTAGTTCATTCTGTCATGCATGTTCTGCTGTGGACTATCAAAAAGAATACTCTGCTTCACTGAAAATGGTATTTGCAAAAATAAAATCATTCACTCATGCTAAAAAAAGAAAGTAAAGTTTGAAGGTAATCATGCTTGAAAGCGCTGTCCTGATCCCTTATCTTAAATATTTATATCTACTTTGCTTTGATTTAATAGTTGTAGAATTTGCTTTGGAAATTTGTGTGTGCATCTATCCAAAGGTTTTTTCCCTACAGGCTATATGTGCTTGAGAGAAACCAGTCCACATAAAGGAGATCTGCAGTGACTTACAGAGAGTTACACAGGGCAAAGTATAAACTTTTCAGTTTGTGAATTGGGAATCACTCTCTCATACTGAGATGATGCTGCCAGAAAGGCAACAAAAGCAGAAGAGGCTTCTAATCAGCCTTTTCCCAGAGCAGTGGTTGGGTATTTGGTGGACACCAGATATGGAATAATTTTGTTGTGAGACTGCTGGATTAATTCCAGAAGAGTCAGGAATGTCTGCTTTAGTTGAAAGCAGTCACAGTCCTTTTCCATAGAGATAGTCAGACTTTCCATGATACAGTTGGATTAAGCTAAAAACAAAGTTTTAGAAGTCTGGGAGGATTTTTTGTTAGTTAGGTTATTTTTCTTGTTCTGGTTTTTTGTTTTTTTTTTTTTTTTAATAAGTCTTGTCACATTAGTTTGATGGTCCTAAGCTCTTGGTTTGTCAAAGCTTTCATGTCTTTACAAACTGTCATACTTAGTTCATGTATCAAAAGTGGCCTCTTTTTCCTCCCATATTGTTCGAATGCACTCCTGTGGTTTGTTAACCTTTTTTTGTCAACAGCCTGACTATTTAAACATATACTATGAAATTACTATGCATTCATTATGCAGATAATACAATGGCAATTTTAAATGTTTATAATGGCTTTCAGTAAGAGGGGTTCGCATTAACTTTTTTCACTTCAAAAATACAGACTGCAAATATTTCTAGGTCAAATAAAGTGATCGTATCAACAATCATATTGGCAGATTTCCAAAACTGAAAACTTACCTCTAAGAAATAATACTTTTTGCATTAAATATTTTAACACGAAATTTTATTTCTTAAATGTCTTGTTTGTATTTAACCTTTTGTATTATTAGATGCAGGCCAAAGAAGAGGTTGACAGTGTCTATGGAGGAAAAAAAAAAATCACTGTTTCTTTTGTTTAAGAGTAAAAAATGTAACAAACTTCACCATTCTCCAATAATCCTACTGGTAAACCCTGTTTCCTGGATTTACATCAGAATCCATGGTTGTTTTCAGGGCCTAGTTTTTGGAACCTTACCTAATTTTCTTGCCTTTTCTCACAAGAGATTTGGAAGAGGCCATAGAGAAGTTCTTCTTGCATATAAAATCAAATCATTGCTTATGATTAGTTGTCAGCATTGAGGAAGGCTGCAACCCTAGACAGAAACCACAGGGATTTCTAATGTTCCTGCCCCCTTTTTTTTTTCCTGTATGTTGATGGCTTTCAAATTAAAAAATGTAGATTCTTCTTTAATTATGTTACTTCAGAAATCAGAGCTAATTTGAATATAACCATTTAGTGCTATACTTTCCTGAAATTTCTAATTGAGGGAGACTTTTTTTTGGGTGGGGGGGAAGGGTACAGTATCCAAGCCTTTGGGAGTTTGATAAAGAATTTTCTAAAATTAGGTCATAGTCTTAATTCTAAGTAATTTTTTAAAGGCCTAGGTGTGTGTTTTCAGAGTGTCAGAATTGTATTAATTTTATTGTGTTTTGGCCATCACTGTATCTTTTACTTCTGTGCTTATTCAGTTACATTTCATAAAGGAAAGCTCAGTGCTTTTTGCCATAAAGATGTTCTCATATATCCCTAAATAAAGCCTTATTCTGAGCTTGAAGCTGCCTTTCTGTCAGTGAGCATCAAAGCCTAGAATTTTTGAGCCGCTTTTGTTGGTAAATGTGTAATTTTAGGTGTTCTAATTACAGTTCCTCAAAATCTTTGCATTTAAAACAGCTTCTGAAATAGTGCAGGCGGTTTGAGACTCAATTAACTGAGTTTCTGCTTCTTCATGACATTAGAACTTGTAGATCTGCCTTTTCACTTATATTCCTAGATTAAAAAAGGGGTGTTGGGTTTGGGTTTTTTCCTTGGGTTTTATCTTAGGCTGTTTCAGCAATTGAATGAACTGATAATGATGAAGGCACTACTAAACTTTAATAACAAATAAAAGTCTTGTTGACACTTCTTTGTGGAGGAATAGTTTAGCCCTTCAGCAAGCAGGCTTTGATACTTAAGCAATGACTGCTCTGTTTAGCTAAATTTATTTTTTAGATGCCTTAATTACACTATGCATTACAACAGTGGGTTTACAGTTTATGTGATAATTTCAAAATGTGATTTAAAATTTAGTTTTAATAAATGTTTACTATTAAATAATAAATTTCTCAATTATTTAAGCAGTTTTAGATGTGGGGAATTGAACTTTCTGAGATACATATTATTTTCTTTGTTTAGTCTTGAATGACTTTCAGATATGGGACATTGTCTCTTTTTGCCTGCTTGATGAAATTCAGGCCAGACTCTCTAAATACAGGGATAATTTTTCTAGTGTATTCATAAATGTTGCTGGTTTGAATTCCTTATCTAACTGTTCTGAGGAAAGAAAAATATTTGTTAAGCATCTAAATACAAGCACTTATTTTACAGGAATAGAAAGGAGACAGTTGTTTCAACGAGTAACAAGAAAAACCAAAAAATTCTGTTGGTGTTTGCTCTTTGGTTTTTGCCTGTCTCTTGAGCAATTACTGTGCTGCTTTATATACAGAGAATCTTACTCTGCTGGAAATCTTGGTAATGATCCTTCAGGGCACAGCATCTGTAGATCTTCTCAGAAATGTTGATGTTTTTGCAAGCAAGTAAAAGCTGCTGCTTTGTCTCCTGTCCTCTTTCTTCCTGCAAGGACAAAAACTAGGTGTCTGGGGAGAGAGGAAAAAGGAGGAAGACCCAGCAAGGTACTGGGGCTCTTCAAAACATGCAGGATGGAAACTTTAGTGTAGTCCAACCCATTGGACAACATTGTTATTAGCAGAAAGAAAATGAGGTCCTAATATATATAAAGTACACTTATTTTAATCAAGCAAAATCTGCACTTTGTGAAGGAGAAGGTAAATTATGCTAACCATCTCCATACAGAGCATGTTAGAGAATGCATTTTTGTAGTGTTTTCTATAGAGAAATAACTCAAGAATCAGTTTTGCTTTGATATTTCAGTTATGTTTTTTTTTTTGGTTTTTTACACAGACTTGGTCATAAAGTGAAATTCACTGGCTGCAATCTTTGTTAATCAGGAGTTTGTGCTGTGTGTGTTTGTGCTTTCTTCTGCTTACCAAAGGAAGCTTGAGCAGTACTTTTCTAGTGACATTGCATTGGAAACTCCTAACATTGGTCATTGTCACTGGGTGGGAGTAAACCATCCCTGTCCTCTCCTAAACTGTAGCTGCATTGGTAAATACTGTTTTCTTAAAGAGCAAACAATGCAGTGTTTGGGATTGTAACTTCCTGGGGAAAAATGTGGTCTATACCCATCAAGCTTCCCTTACTGTAACATTAAGAATAGAAGGATTGAAAGTGTCTTTTAGAAAAAAAAAATTCTTTTGTGTATTACAAAATTAGAACTATAGTTTAAGGAGTCAAAATAGAATTTAAATCATGCTTGGTCTTTCAGATTAATAATTGAGTCATTGGTTCATCATCTGACCAACCAAAAACAACCATTGATGCAGTTGGTTTGAGCTTTTTGTTCTTTTGGATTGTTATGCCATAAATTCCATGTTTAGTGCCAAATAAGCATCTCAATCTGGGATTTGTACCATGTCTGGCTATTAAAACCTTTTTTTAGTCTAATTCCATGATGAAATGAATAAACAATTTAAAAATATGTCATAAACAGAACATTTCCATCCTGTCTTTTACCTTGAGATGGTGCTTTTCCCCTTCTTTCAGAGAGTTTTCTTAAAATTGTACTTCAAATGTATTTAAGTAGCTAAAATTAGAGTTTTCATCCAGTCATGAAATCTTCAAGAGCACGGATAATTCTATAAATATTTAATGGAAAAATATTTACTCTAGATATATCTTACTGAACCTGAAAATTATGGTGTCTTCCCATGCTGACCACAACAGGAAGTTTAACTTGTCAGTTTGATTACTTTTTGTAGGCTATACTGTCCTACTGTAGCTTCATTTGGGAGTCCAACTATCACAGTTGTTTGAAGACTTAAATTGAAGTGTTAGATTTGTTAGATGAAGAAAAGCAAGTGACCATGAAATTACTGAACAGTCCAAGAAGAGTAACTGCTGAAGACATTAAGTGCAATAAGCAAATTTATCACTTTTATTTTGCTCCTGAAAGTCATTAAATTTGTGTATATTGTGGTAGCTGAATTTTAACTTTTGTGTTTTGTTTTCAAATTAAAAACCAAAAAGGCAAGTCTAGTTCAAATAATGGGTACAGACTTTGTTTTAACTAGAGTTTTCAGGAATTTGGAACTAAAAGTAGAAATTTTGGCCAAAAGAGATTGTCATTTGTTTATTCCAACTTGCATAAATACTTAAATATTTACACAATCTTGAAGCCTTTGAATGGATTCCTGCAGTGCTGCTGCAAGTTCCTTCTCAGTGATTGGAGCAGGAATGAAAGCTGGAGAGGATAGGGAATGTGGAACAGCAGAGTCAGCCCAGAGAAGTAGGTTACTCTATATATTCTAGCATTTTGCTGTGGTCTCCACTGATCAGCAATCACCTCTTGTTCTGGTGTTTTTCTAGACATTACCATGTGCTTCAACATCAGTATTATCCTGTAATCTGTGTGCTTCTCTACTAAAGCATTGTCATTCCAACAACCCCAGACCTCTGACTGTTTCTGGAATTGAGGCAAGTTCTGAAGCGGTAACTTAATCCTTTTTGCCGCTCTGAATTCCCTCTGAGTATTGGTGTCACTTAGATGAAGGGGAGAGATGATTGCTCCAGCTAACATCCTGGGAATTACAGAATACTGAACAAGCATGAAGCTATTTGAAGGAGAGTAGGGCTGTGTGAGCAAAGATGGGAAGAATTCTAGTCTGGTGAATTTTTCAGTACTCTACTTTGTGCAAACAACTTCTCTGTGGCTTTGTTGCAGGAATATGTACTGCATTAATAGCAAGGAAATACATTCCTATATCTCTGTTTATATAGAATTAGAATAGTTTATACCATTAATAGCTTTTGCTTAAGTGGAAATTATGTCTTCTTTCTCTAGATTGCATGCACTTTATAGTAAATTAACAGGATGAAAGAGCTGAATTCATTCAGAATAGTTGACTAGGCTGAAATTTCAAGGTCAGAATGAATATAGTAAACAAGGATGAAACATATAGCTAAAGAAGAAAGACTGTCTGTTCAGTTTGAATGACATATATAGGTAAGGTTTTAGCTGAGTAAGCTTCTAGAAAATGATGCATGTGCAAAAGGCAGTTTGAATGCTTGACATGTTGTTTTGTGATTTTGTTTTTTTTTTTAATGAAGCTTTCACCATGCATGTCTTCAGTCTATTCTTTCTTCTTTGAGATTAGAAATCTTTACCAAGGTAAAATTTTTGGTTTGTTCAGTACTATTTCTTCAATTTAATCTAGGGAAAAAGATGAAACAATCCTAGTCTAAGCAAGGATATTATAAATACTCTGTGAATTTATAGAAAGGAAGGGGTGGATTGCATCATTGCAAGAGAATGTAAGCAATATTTATCTTTCATTCTGTTCCCTAGTACATATGTTGAAATAGCATCATCCCTAGACATGATGCTTTGTAGAGGAAATGGAAGTCTAATGCTCCAGTGTGTTTATGTGACTTTGTTTCATTGTGGTAATAATTATTATGACTTCAAGTCCATTTCTTACCAGAGAGAAAATGTGGTTTGAGTTTAGGTGTATGTCAGCCATACTTTGTGTTTAACAGACTGTGACCTTGAAATAGTGGTAATTATTAAATGTTATGCAGGCAGATTATTTCCATAAGCTGCAGCCTGAACACCATGAGTACAATGCTAGAGTTGTTCTACTGAAATTTATCTTTTGTGTGCACGCTTGCACATGCACACCAATCAAAACAGTGAAGGTTTCTGTTCAAGAAAGATTTACAATAAAAAGCATAGTGTTAAAAATGTGTAATAGTGCCATCTGCTGACCCCTGTCACAGCATAACTAAGTTGTATAAGTGGGAACTGGAAATGTTGCTGCAGAGGGTTGGCCTAAACTGAGAAATGAGCCAAATATAGTGAGAGAAGTTGATAAATTTTGAGCTTATGCTAATGTAATGAAAATTAAAGCCAAATAAAACTGGAAGTGAACATTGATCACAATAACAATTGAAAATTTTTGTGTGTATAGGTTGACAAATTATGCAATTTTGCAATAACTAAAGTCAACCTGATTCTTTCTTGCTGTTCAAAAATTTTTTATTTTGTTGTGGCAGTCAACATAGAATTTTGCTGTCACTTGATGCAACAGTTGCAGCTAGAAAATTCATCCAGCATGACAGCATATAGAAATTTATGGTTAGAAGAGAAGAAGCTGATAAGATTTTGTTTCAATAGCAGTACATTCTTCGACTGTCTCATGTTGGTCACATGGCCATCTTTATTAAAGACTCATTTGAATTATTTGAGCCATCATAAGTGGTTGGAGTGGATCCAGAAAAGAGTTATAATGATGATCAGAAGGCTGGAGCACCTCTCCCGTGAAGACAGGCTAAGAAAGTTGAGGTTTTCAGCCTGGATGAGAAAAGGCTCAGGGAGACTTCCAGTACATAAAGGGGCCTGAAAAGGAGCTGGAGAGGAGCTTTTTACAAAGGTAAGCAGTGACAGGACAACTCTACTTAAAGAGGGTAGATTTTAGATTAGATATTACAGAGAAAATCTTTACTGTTAGGATGATGAGACACTGGTACAGGTTACCCAGAGAGCTGCACCATCCTTGGAAGTGTTCAAGGCCAGACTGGATGGGGCTTTGAGCACCCTGGTCTAGTGGAAGGTGTCCCTGCCCATGGCAGGGTATTGGAACACTTAGAGACAAGCTGGTCTTTAAGGTCCCCTCCAACCCAAACCATTCTATGATTCTTTGATTGTCAACATCTTGCAGCCATATTACCTCTGTCCTGCTTCTGTCTTGAGGACTTTTCCTGAGGTTTTCATTGTAGTATGCCTGCTCTTAGAGGAACTTCATGTAAAGCTCTCACAGTTATATAGAAATGTATTTGCCACTTGGGTTAAAGAATAAACTGGAGGGGCATTCTTAAAAGTATTTGGGTGCAGTATCTGAAAGAGCAAGGATCTTGGCATTGAAGTTGACATCAGAAGATTTTTTCAAAGTCCTGGAAACTGACTAGAAGCCTGGATGTGAAGATTACTGCAGGTCTTTTTGTTCATGTTTGGAAAGAGGCAATATCCAGTATTAGGTCATTCATTGTATTGGCATTGTTTTTTCTCAACATGTAGCAATAAATGGTTATAGTTGCAATCTTTCATGTAATTAGAAAAGCTTTTGAGATACTATTATAGTAGCTGAAGTTGATCTTCCTTTATATTACACCATAGTAAAACCAGTAGAGTGCTATAATACTCTAAAAAAGTAGCAAAGTAGCTGACAACCTTTTTGATTTTTAAAATTACTTCAAAAAATTCATTGTTTGCAACACCTTTTCTTCAACATATGACAAGAATTTCCACAAAATCATTTTTGATAAGAAAACCTGAATCGGTAATATACCAGAAACTAGTGCCTTTCAGCAGTATCCATTTTATTTTGTTACTGGTTTCGTGGCTGTTCCTTTAATCGCAAACATGAGAAGTTTATGTTTAATTTTTACTTTGCATGTTTAGACACTGGATCTTGTACTTAGGTTCTATGGATACAGACAAAGAATTGTCATATATTTTCCTCTGATCTTCAAGAACGGCAAGAAGGATCCATGGGTCTACAGCTTCGCCTCAGTCCCTGGGAGGGTGATGGAGCAGCTAATCCTGGAAACCATTTCCATGCACATGAAGGTTGACAGAGTCATCAGGAGCAGTCAGAATAGTTTGACCAGGGTGAAGTCATGCTTGTCCTACCCAGTAACATTCTATGATGAAATCAGTAGGTGAAGGAAGAGCAGTGGATATTGTCTATATCTGAACTTCACTGAGTCATTCAACAGTGTCTCCTGGAAGATCCTCATAGGAGTGCTGTTGATAGCATTCCTTTGAGCATAGATAGTGAGATGGCTTGAAACCCAGCTGAATGGCTGTCCCAGAGAGTGGCGATCAGTGGCTTGCAGTCTATCATAAGGCTGGTTACCAGCCATGTACCCCAAGGGTCAATACTGAGCCCAGTTCAGCATCTTCATTAATGATCTTGATGATGGGACAGTGTGCCCTTAGCAAGTTTGCAGATGGCACTAGCTGGAAGGAGTTGCTGATACCCCAGAAGGTCATGCTGCTATCAATAAGCTGAAATGAGCTGACAGGAACCTCATGGTATTCAACAAGGGGAACTACAAAATAATGCACCTGAGGAAGAAAAGCCACATACACCAATACATTGCAGAGGGAAATCAAATGGAAATCAGCTTTTCAAAAAAGGCCCTGAAGCTTCTGGTGAATACCAAGTTGAACATGAGCCAACAATGTGACCTTGCAGCAAAGAAGGCAAATGCTACCCTGAGCTGCATTAAGTAAATTACTGCCAGCAGGTCGAGGCTGTTGATCCTTCTCCATTATTCAGCACTGGTGAAGTCACACTTTGAGTTCTGTGTCTGGCACTGGACACCCCAGTACCGAAGGGAACTGGACATAACTGGAAAGAGTCTAATAAGCGACCACTAAAATCATGAAGGAACTAGAATATCTCTCCTATGACTAAAATCTGAGGCAGCTGGTATCTTTCAGCCTGGAGAAGCCTAAGGAGGGGTCTTATTAATGTATATAAATACCTGATTGGAAAGTGTATAGAGGATGCAGAAAGTCTTTTTTCAGCAGTGCCCAGTGACAGGGCCAAAGAGGCAATAGGCATAAACTGGAACACAGGAAGTTTCTCCTGAATATCAAGAAATGTTTTGGGTTTTTTTTTTGTGTTGTTTTTTTTGTTTGTTTGTTTGTTTGTTTTTTTAATTTTGAGGGTGACAGACTACTGGCACTGGTGCTCCCAAGGGGTGGTGGTGGAGTCTCTCACCTTGTGGATAGTCAGAAGGTGTCTGGCCATGATCCTGGTCAACCTGTTTTAGGTGGCCTTGCTTTAGCAGGGGACCTAGCCTGACTGTCCAGCTTTCAACCTAAAGCATTTTGTGATTCTTTGATATACCTTTGAATTTCTAATAATAAAATAACAAAATAGGTGTAACTTGTAATCATGTTACTTTTAGCAGGTCAGAAGTAAAACTTCTATTAGATGACCTTGCTTCTTGCTTAAATGTTTTTTAACCAAGTCATTGAGGTATTATTTTTTTTAAGTTTTTTGGCTTTTGGTGATATTAATCTGGGATGATGTAGCTATAAAACAAATGTAAAAACAACTCACTCCCCCAAACACCTCCAAATCCAGCAGTCCTAACAAATCTTGAAGAGATGCTTTGAAAAAGAACAATTTGCATTTTCACTGAAGTCCTTAAGTGATAGCCTTGTGGCTGTAAAAAATTGATCAAGTTCAGTGAAGACCAGTTGTCTGGGTGATGCTGTCTCTGCTGTCCCTGTGATCACTTCTGTGCATCTTCATAACATACAAATCTATATGTGAGGAACTGAATAGTTCTCTGGATTTCACCATCTAAGTTGCCAAGATTTTTGCTGTCAGGAAGGAGTACTTACATAGACAGCTGACATAGATATTTAAATTAAGAGCATATTTAAGCTGTGCTGAAGTTCCAGCTGGCATACCTGTAAGACCTCAACGTTCTTCCATATTTCTTCTCTTCTGGAAGATGTACCCATCCAGGTTTCTGAGGGATCTCCCAGTTGACTTTGCCTAACAGTCCTATTTTTAAAAACTTTTTTTTTTTGTGTGCCTGGATACTGTTCAGAGGTTTTTCTCTTTATCTTTTCCAAGTTGTTCTTTTATATTTCTGAAGAATCACAGATTCCTTTTCACTTCTATGGCATTTAACTATTTTTTTCTCTTAGTACATATTTTTTATAGTAAAGAGGGTAAAATTTGTCTCCCTGTTTACTTCTATCTTGTTTGAAAATTTGTGCTCTTGTATTTTTTTTCCTTTTAAATTCTTTTTCTCTTTTGCTCTCTAACATTGTTAAAATTGTTTCATTTAAATGTCTTTCTATTTTCTTTCTTAACCAAAGTGCCAAGACACCTTTGTAATCTTGTCTCTGAGGTGTTAAAAGTACATTCTTCAAACTTCACTGTTTTGTCCAAATTTGTTCCATTTATTCTGTTCATATTTTACACAATTTTATGTCCATTTAGTGACCTTATTTTGATTTTTCTCTTTGAATGTAAACTCAGTTTAATAAGAAATCAGTTGGTGATGAACCCCCTTGTTCATTGACTGTCTGCCTGGCATGCTGCTATTAATACAACTGGACTTTTATTCTTATTAGTCCCTTCTGTTTTTTTTTAAAGTACTGTGATATTTTCTTCCCACTATTGTAAAAGCAGTACTGACTTCTTTTCAAAGTACACTATTGATGTCTGGCTTGCAGAACACTTCATAGGGAAACTTGAAGTCTGTCCTTTAGTCTAAACTATATTTTAAGACTTTAAAAGAATTTTATGTTCTCATGCAATTAAAAAAAAAATAAACCCAACAACTAAACAACAAAATCTCTGCATGTATTTGATTATCACGGAGATTTTGTGGTAAAAACCTCAGCTATCAGATAAAGGCTAATTAGATTCATTATAGGTAAAAATAAAGAAATTTGCCTATCTTTATTGATACCTATCTGAAAGGGCAGTCTGATGGAAGTTTTAAAAGTGTGATTTCCTCTCCCCTGCCACTTTTTCTCTTATTTTTGACGGCAGTAAGCTCAGTCTCCTGGAGCCAAGGATGTGCTGACTTGGGGCCCCAATACATGTGTTGGAAAAGAGACTTTAAAGACTGATGTGCTTCAGTTCTGGGGGCGTAGATGGGTAGGATTTGAGGGGCTTCTTTTTATTGTGCTTTGAGTAATGGTAATTGTTTGATACTTGCTTTGTAATTTGTCCTTAGCTTTGGCTTGTGGCTCTGGTATCACTGCTTTTTGCTTTCTGGTTTGCCTTTCTCTGCACTTAATTTTCAGTTATAATTCCTTGTTGCTGGGGGAATCTGGGATTGCAGTAGCTCTTGCTATTTTACTGTCTTACAATGGGTGTAAGTGCTCGCAACACAGTAGGTTTTCTAAGTTATTTGCTTTTGGTCTCCAGTGAATTTTTAGGTGTCATAACTTAATTTACCTGTCTTCCAAAATCCAATAGCTAGCTAGAACTGTAAATTTTCCATGAATTATTACATTTTATTACTCATCTTTAAAGAGACTTCTTTTTGGAACACAGCCTTAAAGATTATGAATGTATTTTATTTATAAAGATGGAAGTTTGTTTTTTTTTCCCCAAGGAATTTTAACATGTGGTAGTTGCTCTTTGTGGGTTTTCTTAATGTTAACTGGGGTCAGATGCCTTAAGGAAATTGCATCAGATAGCCAAGGGATTTCACACTTACATAGTTTAAAGAATAGTGTAAACCTTGTTGCTTCCAAATTTTGCAAATATTTTTTGTGTTTCTTATTCCATTAGGTATAAGTGAATGCTTCTATACTGTTACTTGTATTGCTAGAGAGAATTAAAAGCACCATAAATTAAAAAAAAAAAAAAAAGAGTTGGACCTCTTTTGATTTGTTACAGATTTTTTTTTTTTTTTCCTTGTCTCTTACATATTTTCCAGGCACTTCACTAAGTCTAGCAAAAGAGCTTTAGGCCTAAATAGTTTTGCCACTGTGTGATATACCAGAAACATGAGAAAAAGGCTGGTCATGCAGATTAGAATGTGAAAACAAATAGGGTTAACTACCAGTGGCCAGCCATTTCCTAATGCCTTCACAACTGTCGTGCTTTGGTTGGATGGTCTTGCCTACTCATGGAGTTGCCTTTTCCAATTCTCATTCTCTTTTTTATTTTTCTTTTCTTTTTTTTTTCCCCTTTTGCTAATACTAAAAATGAAATATAATCTCAATTTTTTTTTCAATGCACTTGTATTTGAAAAGTGTTTATGAGCATTTGTGTAGACCTTCCAAAAGGCTCAGACTAAGGAGTCCTGATTGATGAAATTTGCACTCCTATTCAATGGTCTCTGTGGAACAGTAAATGTTTTATTGAGGCAGGGACTTCTTAAGGCACTACTGTAAGAATATAGATTCAGAAATGTTCATGTGCACAGTTGCCAGATGGATAGTTTTTATTGAAGTAAAGGACAAAATCTCGAATACCTTATGAAGTGTGTTCTTCTTTGAGGGAATCCTCTGTCTTTAGGCAATTTCTTTGAATAAATGTCTGTTTCCTCACTAACATGGTAGGCTAAGCAATATCTTTTGTCAGTATATTTGAAATCTCAAAAAAGATGGTACTAGTATTACTTTTTCTTATTCAATACAGAAAAAGTACTGAAGTTAAATGAAATTCAGAGTTGACTCAAAAGTCTGTTTAATGCAAATATTTGGAAAATAATATTTCTAATATAAAGCTACAGTAATACATTTTCATTGTGGAATCAAAATGATTGATGGTTTGACATTAAAAATTCTTTCATCCTTAAAGTGTTTCTCTTTCCAGATCTGTTAAAAGTTATTACAAAGGCAATATTTGTAATAATTTTGTTTAGTAATGCATGACAGTCTCTATGTAAATAGTTTTCTTACCTATGAAAATTTGTTGAGTGCATAAAAATTTTTGTTTTTTCAGCACTGTGTGTGCGCAGAGATGGGAGTCAAAAGGAAGCCAGCTGGGCCTAGGCAAGAGGCACATTGTGTATCTCTGGTTGCATTACAGCAAGGTCATTTGGAACAGGCACAGAGCAATGAGACACAAAAGCCTGTGGGATACTACAGGGTCTTTTGTTAGTGCCTAATAAGCGTAATGTAAGGGCAACTGACAGTGGAAGCAGGTGGAAATGCTGAATGTAATTACAAACACAGATCTGGGAACTGCCATTGGTAAAAGTGAGTAAATAAACTGAGAGCATGAATATTTTACTTTATAGGTTTTACCATGAGATTTTTAAAGTCTGCTTTGGAGAAAATAAAGGGAATGCTAAAACAACAAATCTTTATGCCCTTCAGCTGAAGTCACTTAGTATCTAGGATCTGTGTATGCAATGGTGAGTGTGCTTTGCAGTTCTATATTGTATGCATGCAGCTTTACTCTAATTTACGAATTCTTAGCAAATGCTCGACGAATAAGGCACACATTATAATAATAGCACAGACTGGTTTTGTGTCTGAAAAATCTACCATTAGGTACTTAAATAAACCCAAGAAGCCAGGCTCAATAGTTAAATCCTTTTGCCAGCAGTTTCTGCCATCAGCAATTTGAAATGTCTTTCATTGAAAAAATGGTTTACTTTGATATGACATTTCTCTAAATAAAATAGAATCATTATGTTATCATACTGAAAATAGTTTTAGACAAGATTACGGGCTTCTCTCTAATTTTTGAAGACAAAAATTAACCATCTCAGTTCTGGTTCTCTGGATGTGTCTCTACAAATAGTGATAGTACTTTTTCCACCTCTTTTCCTTAATTTGTATATTAGCTTCAAGTACTGTTCTCACTTTGTACTTTTACTTGATTCCCTTTTTTCTCCAAGTATTATATCTCTAATGCAGAAAAGTATCTTAGGTGAGGTGAGCCAATTTGCATAGAGGGATTGGCTCAAGTCCTTGTCCCATTAATCAGCTACACCTTCAAATCTGTTACTGCATACTGATTTACAGTTAGTATGAAAATGGGTTATGCACTGCTGAGATTTAAAGGCGTCTCTTTTCTCCATTGCTAATCCAATTTTCCTTATAGTTAACCAGTCAAAGCCTTCGGTGCCCTTGTATGTTACACCTTCTGATATGGTGAGTTTTTTTCCTTACGGAAGCCTAGGTAAACAGCATTGCTCTCCTTGTCTAATAAGGTGTTGTGAGCAAAGCTGTCTTTATTTGTTTTGTTTGTTTTTTTACTTAATTCATTGCCAGTTAACACAACCTTTAGTTGCTGATTTGAGTGTTGGGGAGACCTAAATTATCAAACACTTAGCCAAGAACTTTCTTCCAACTGCCCCAGGTTGGAGGCAAGTGGACTGCCTCTCCTCCTTCCAGCCCCAGCTTGCATTATTGTCCCCGTGTGTGGTTGTGGGTTCACCCCAGCTCCTCCAGTAGGCACTGGGAAGCACAGTCAGGGCCATTTGCATTGCAGTACCCATCTGACATTTCTTGCTTCTCAGCTACATCCTCCACTGTGCTTCACTTGCTAATTTTTTCCTGCAACTCTTTGCTTATTTATAGTTTCCCCCTGCCACACAGGGCTTCTTCAGGCTTTTCTTCAGTGGCAGTGGCTTGGGGTGCTGCTGCTCTGGTGGGACTCACCTGCAGCTGCTGTCCCTGGGGGAGGCACAGGCCTGCTGGAGGGGGATGTTCCTCACCCCAAGAGCATGTTGGTGTGCACTGCCCCTGTGGCTGCTGCCTCAGGCATACAGACAGCTGAGCATCCTGCTCAGGGGGTGTCTGTCTGTCTCTCAGCTTAGTCACAGCAGTTTGGGGGCTGGCTAGAAGTGGCAGTGACCAGACCAGGGCAGCTCACATCCACTTCCACCTTTCCATACCAAAACTTGGAGAACCTTTAGTGAACACATAGGAGAAATAGCTTCCTGTAAAGTAGCAACACTTCTTTAGGTCCTGAATTTTTGGACTAGAAAACTGCAAGTGATGGACTGGAAGGCAGGTATTGTGTTTTCATTCAAAATTATAATAATTATTTTGTGATAAATCTTGAGAATTATATATTGATTATACATTGTAGACCAGAAGCAAGATTTTGACTAATCTAAATTTATTTAATTATAAAACAGCAATAATAATAATATTTAAAAAAAAGAAAAAAACCCTATGTGCTGAAGGAATAGCCTAGACATAACCATATTTCAGATAAGAGCCTAAGGATTTCTTTTGTATTAGGAATAAAAAGTAAATTCATGAACAAGGTTAGAAACCAATATATGGGTAAAATCTGGCATTACTATATAGGGCAGTCCACATAAACCTCCTTATTTCTTACTTGTATTTCCATGCATGTTTTCATACACTGCTTTTACATATATTAGCTCTGTTCAATAGTTAGAGTAATTTCAGTGATTCTTCTTCTGGTGTATCTTTAGAAAAACTCTTCATAGTTCAACATGTGAATACAAAAAGAAGGCTATATTAGCATTCATTCAGAAAATAATAGAACCTAAAGTTAAAACATTATATTTGGGTTTATAAACAAATTTTGAATTACTATCATTTAGCTGTATTCACTTAACAAAAGAACTTGCATAATTAAAGAAAAATGGGAGGGTAATGTGAAGAAGAAAGAACAGTGAATTAGGAAGGAAGAAGATAAGGACATTTTTAAGTACGAGGAAGGGGAGGAGAGAATAAAAAGAGAATCTCCTTTATATCTTTAAGATAACATGAAAAAAAGTACTTGACAATTAATTAGGCAAAATTAGATGGAATTAAGCCTTTATATTTGCTGGGCTCACATGAGCAAGGAACTGTGGGATGCCATTGTTTTTCTCCAGACTTGAACAAAAAAGTGTGAGGGATTTTTCCATGTTTATTTTCTTGGAAGGTAGCTTGAGTGCTGCTTAGAAGAATAAGTTTTTTCAATTTGCATTTGTTTAGGTTTATTTGTTGTTAAAAGAATGATAAATTTCTAAAAATAAGCGGTTGTTAAGTTTCTCCCAACTCTTCCTTTCTTTTTCAACTCCTTCTATTTTCTATTTTTTTTTCCATCAATTATTTTAAAATGTATGCACAGGTAAATTTATGTCTAACAATACATATATTGCACATTTTAAACTACATTTAAATTTTAGTTTCATTCCCTGGTATAAGCAAAGCTTCTTTTTCTTTTTTTCTCCTGTCTACTTGCTTTCAAAGGTAATTTGTTTTATATCTGTGAGAGAACATCTTGCAGAAAATGACATAGAGCTCATTCAAATGAACTTATCAAAAGAGATGAGGTGTGACTTGATCTGAAGTGTGTAGGGACCTCTTTGTGGTAAGATTTTATGCAATAAAAGTCTTGTTGATTTAAAAGAAACATCAGAAGAACAAATGGCTAAAAGCTGCATGGGAAAATTAAAAATATGTACATTTTTAATAGAATGAAAGTCACTGTAAGAATTTACCCAGGAGTTAGTGAAATATCCATGTCTTTTTGTTGCACATTTTTAAGTAAAGATTTTGGATCTGTTGATATGGTCTTTTCCAGATCTAAGCATAGGAAATCCCGTGGGTTTTTTTGCTTAAGATTGAGTACAACATCAGAAATATATTCTGACAACTATTGGATCTTTCAGCACCATTCAGAGAAGAGCAGGCTAGCATTTTGCAAGGAAGTGGCTTAGGGGATGCAAACATTTTTCTCCACTGTCTTTTTTTCAGTATCACAGATACTTATTGGTGAAATAATTGTATTAAATATCAGCATCAGGTCCTTAACCCAGGATCCGGAATCCCATTTGAACAGGAGTTTTCTGAGCATTACAGTGTAACCATCATGTAAGTGGAGGTCTGAGTATGTTTGTAATCAAGCTCTCACGTGGAAGTAAACATGACATTACACTAATTGCTTTTGTTAGGTGTATGCATCTGACTATGTAAATTTCTACTCACTGCCCCTGCTTTTGTTCTTAATGTCTTTGTTGTAGAGTAGTAGAACTTAAGTTTTGTGTTTCCTTCAATTGTGGATATTTATGGACCATATGGTGATGTAAGGTATTTTTTCCTTGTGTCCTCCCATCTGATAAAGCCATGACCATTGCTCACCAAAGTGAGCAATTTTGTATGATAAGTGCCGTGGTATTCCCCCTTCTGTATGCAGGAATCAGAGGAAACCATTTTTTACAGTGGATAGTCTTTTTAATCACCTGTCCTTCTAGTCAGAAACCCCTTTCATGTCAAAGGGGCATAAATCAAAATAATGGGATTAAAAGAACATTATCTTAGTCTTTCAAGGTGGAAGACATGTAACAAAAAGTGCTTGTCAGAGTGCTCTTGATATGGAGGGGCATTAGTTATATATTTAGATAAAAATTTATCAGTAAGAAAGCTTTACTGTATTTTTCTTACAAACATTGCAAAAAAAAAACCCCTAATTATTAATAATTTCTACCAATTTTGTAAAGTCATCTTATAGTTTAGGAATTTAATTACCAAATTTGTGATCAAACAAAGTGAATCAAATGTATTGAGATGTGCTTCAATTTGAGTGTTTCTTCAGTGTGATTGACACACCAAATGGATTAAAAATTTAAAAGATGACTGAGTATAACTGGACTTGTTAATTGCATTGAGTTTGCTAAGCTTCATCAGAATTGATTTTTTTACTGTAGTGGTAGCTTTGGTTGATTCTGTACACCAGTCTCTGAAGCTTGTGTTAAAATACAGAAAGTAACCTAGTTTCTCCTCTCCCTCTCATAATGAAAACACAAAGTAAAGGCCTTTTATAAACCTATTTTGTAATGGAAATTTTAGCAGCCTTTTGAATGAACAATTATGTCTTTGTTTCCATGGAGCTAGCACTAAAATAGCTCAAATTCAGTGTGGTGGTATTAAGAATCTTATGTTAGGCTGCTTTCAGGAACTTTCTGCTTGTCTTGGTCAAGACAATTTCAATTAAAGAAATTGTCAGAAAAATATTAACTAATCATAAGTAAAATTTGGAGTGTGTTTGTTTTATTAAAGCTTTATTTCATAAATGTTTTCTGTGTTCCTCCTTTCCTTGAAGCCTTCCCATCAGCAATAGGAAATGTTTCACTTTTGTGTATAAACACTGCAGTGGTAATTTCACTCACAGTCTGTTACCTACAGGAGGTATGTGATGAAATCCAAGAGTTTAAGTATGTTTCTCTGTTTGTTTAAGAATTTTACTTGAACTCTTTGAAAAATTTTGGTTTCACCTTGTGAAATTGGAGTGGGAGTGGGATGATGGTGTGATAAGTTTATTTTTTTAAAGTTCAGGGTTATTAAACTAGAGGGGTTTTAGCTCTCTGTATGACTGTTTAGGATGTCTCTAAGTATATAATTAGAATCATTTACATTGGAAAAGACCTCTAAGATTATTGAGTCCAAACATTAACCCGGCACTGCCAAGTTCACCACTAAACCATGTCCTTCAGTTCCACACCTACAAGTCTTTTAAATGAGTGGGGACTCAGCTACACCCCTGAGCAGCCTGTTCCAATGCTCAGTAACATTTCTGTGAAGAATTTTTTCTAAAGAGTTTAGTGCTTCAAATCTCCTAGTTTTTTCAGGTGGTAGAGCCTGAAACTGAAATCCTGAACCTGATGATTATTTTAGAATAGGTTTGTAGTCGTTGTTTTTCAGCATAAGGAGAATCATAGAAAGTGACAAGTTGATACAGAAAGTGTTATGTGTTTTCATGTGTGGGAGTCAGTGTAAAGGTTTGAAATATCATCTGTTGTTTTGTGGTCACTAATGATTGTGAAGGTAAGTGTTTCTCTCATGGGACCTCTTGTTTACTAAGGAAGAAGTTTCTTTCTCACTTCCCACCCTGTTAAATCTTCTTCCCAGCACCAGCCCAGGGGTTGCTGCATCTTTTCTGTAATGGAAAGAGAGCCCTTAACACAGATGTCACTCCTTATTACCAGCTTCTCATCTGTTTTTAGGAAACTATGAAGTTTGTATCACAGCAGGGGATTTCAGAAGAAAACAAAAAGGAATTTGCTTTTTTTGTCCTCTTCTATTTTAAACAGAGATTGGTAGCCCTAATGCATCATGTTAGAATATGTAATCAGATTATTAAACACAGTAGCACTTTTGAAAACTCCATCAAAACAAAAAGCAAAACAAAACTTCAGGAAATTGGAGAAAATAACAGATGGATCCTAGACATATCCTTTATAGCTTGCAAAATAAAAGCAATGCATGTTTAGTGTCAGATGTTTAATTAATTATTTCAGTGGACTTTAAAAAATGTAGCAGAGTAGGTATCCTAAACACTATGTAATGGCTGATTTTTTTTCTAGCTGAGTCACTATAGACAATTTAATCTGGCCAACCTGTATTTCCTTTGTTTTCAGACAGTCTGGTACATATGGATTTGAGAGATACCTGGGGCTTCAGCAGCTGTGGCTTCTGAAAAGCCTTTCTAAGATTCCCATTCTGTAGATGAGTAAGGCAGACTTGTGCACTCTGAATCCTTGGTAAAGCACCTGGTTCTCTGACCTTCATCCAGCCAGCTTTTTTTTTTTTTTTTTTTTTTTTTTTTTTTTTTTTTTTCCCCAACTTGTTTTGTGCAGCCAAGCTGGTCTCTACCCAACATTCAGCTCAAACCTTGGCGGTGTTCCTACGCTGCTCTTTAAATCGGGTTCAACCAACTAGTGACTTTCACTGTTTTTTTGGATTGTGTTGCATCAAACTTCTGTAGCTGAAGAAACTTTGTCTTTGTTTAGCAAATAGTGAGAAGAGGATGGTTACAAGTGTCAGGTATTTATCAAATATTTGTTTATAGCAGTTGTCAAAATCCTTAGGAATCAGTGGGTAAGCCTGCATGAGTCACACAATTTTCCCAATGCATTAAACATCTTGAGGAGGCTGTGTGTACTTCCATAATTTTCCTAGCATCTTTCCTGTGCCTGAACTTGGAAATATGCCTCCTTTATGTATACCATCTTCATTTACCAAGTGTTGACTATATTCCCATTCTCAATGTGATGAATTCTAGACATCTTCAGGAAATAAGTATTCATGGAAAGAAAATAAGTGTGTTTAGTATGTGCAGTTGAGGTCATTCCTGCATATTATAAATCACTGTTTGATGAAGAGCTGAGAGGTTCATGTAGCTTATACTTCTAGTAGAACAGTACCAAGGTTTGTCAGCATGTTCAACTTTGAACATGTACTTTCAGGATTTTCTCAGATTGGATCTTGTCTTTCACAAGACTTCTTTCTTGGACTTCTTTCTTTGCTAAAACCTGGACAGTACTTTTGTAAAGGCATCTTAATAGCTTTACATAGTAACTATGTGGAGTATTCTGCTTTCTGTAATTTGAAGCTTCCTGAGTTGTTGCTGTTGATTTTTGCCCTTTGTGAGGATGGAAATTATTCTACTTTTTAGATTTGTTTCCAGATTTGATGATTTCAAATTAAAAAGAAGGAAAAATACCCTGTGATAGTCCAGGGAACTAAGGCTTGTGTGTGAAACTGTAAGCATCTGGCCCTAGTGGCTTTTGTTATTAAATGTGATAGATAAGGCATTTGATCAGTCATGTCTTTTGTCACATGATTTCCTCATGTTTTCACATATTGTGAGTGCTAGGTCTAGTTTGGTTGTGACCACATGCATCTTAAAATGCTTTTTCTAAAGACTATCATATTTTCATTGTTTTATTAGCAGCTTTTTACCTTGGACATTTAAATATTTATTTCATTAAACATGATTACAAATTGATATTGTCTTGTGATTCTGGTTGCTATTGATGTAACAATAAATGCTTTTGTGCTGCATGAAAGAATAAATAGCATTTAATATATGAAGTATGTTTAAGTGCTCAGACTGTGAAAAGACTTAAACAGCTTTTGCTAATGTCCAGTCTGAGCTTCCCCTGATGCAGCTTCATTCTATTTCCTCATGTGCTATCGCTGGTCACCACAGAGAAAGATCAGCTCTCCCCACTCTGCTGGCTGCCTTGATGAGGGTGTATAATGAGATGAGGTCACCCCTCAGCCTTCTGTCTTCCAAGCTGAACAAACCAAGTGACCTCAGCCACTCCTCATAAGTGTTTGCCCTCAAGACCTTTCACTGTCTTTGTTGCCTTCCACTGGACACCCTCTAATAGTGTGATGTCCTTATGTTGTGGTGCCCAAAGCTGCATCCTTGAAGTGAGGCAGCCCCAACACAGGGTAGAGTGGGACAGTCCCCTCCCTTGCCTGGCTGGTGCTGCTGTGCCTGATGGATGGCCATGCTGACCCTTTTGGCTGCCACGGAACTCTGTTGACTTCAACTTTCCATCAACCAGGATCCCTGAATTCCTTTCTGCAGGGCAGTTCTCCAGCCTCTCATCCCCTAGTTTGTACATAGGACCAGGGTTACACCCATCTCGGGTGGAGAGTCCAGTACTTGCCGTTGCTCATTGCCAGCTCTCTAGTCTATCCATATCTCTCTGTAAGTCCTCTCTGCCTACAAGGAAGACTATAACTCCCCGTAATTTGATATCATCACCAAACTTACTTACTGTGCATTCAATTCCTGCATCAAGATCATTTATAAAACCATTGCAGAACTCTGACCCTAAAATTGAGCCCCAGAGAACCCTACTAATAGCTGGGAACTAGCCTGATGTAACCTGATTAACTACAAACCTTTGAGCCCAACCTGTCATTCAATTGCTCATCCGGCATGTTATGGACTTGTCTAGCCATGTCCTGAACATTTAGTTCAGAAGGAAACTCTAAGAGATGGTATCAAAAATCTTTACTAAAATAAAAAAAAGCCACATCGACTGACTTGCCTGGGTCAACTACTTGGGTGACTTTGCATTGAAAGGAAGTTAGGTTTGTAAAACAGGAACACATAATTAATGAACTGCCATGTAGTGAAGAATTAGAAAATGTACTAAGCATGAAACACCTGTACTGCAGCTGGTGGCACAACTTCTGAAATAGAAAATACTCAATCAGCTAATTCACACTGACAGTCAGTCTTCACGTATCTTTGTTCCTAGCTTTTATGGTTTGAGATAAAATTTGGGTTATTTATTTCAGGGAAAATATATTTTATAAATTTATTAAAATAATTATTCATTTTCAAAGACAGATTATTAAGTATATATGCCTAAAGGAAACTGTGCTACCTCATAAATATTAAGACAATTGTTTTAAAAAGATGGGCATCATAAAATAAAAGAAAAATTGGGAAAAAAATCTTCTTGTTAACATTTTGCAGGATTTTAAAAATTCCATTCTGCCAGTGATCTGAGATAAGCTTCAACTATTACTTAGGATATTTAATTATACATTAAATGCGTGTAGCCAAAAATGTAAATATTTATATTACAGGGTTTTTATACTGCTAGTAAGACTATCACTATTAAGGCTGAGCATGAGAAATCCTTTTTATAAAATACATTTTGATGTATTTTAAGAATCCTGTAAGTTCATCTTTCTGAAGGAATTTATGCAATTTGAAAATAGTTAACAATGAAGTATCTTAAAGGATTTACATAATATCATTTTAAATTTATATTATAAATGTGATTTGGTCAGGAATCTGGAATATCAAGAAATTAATTAGATGAGAGACCTTTGTGGAAATTTTTAGTTTTCTAAGATATTTTAAATGTCATGAGTTGGGAGGGAAAGGGTTATGGGAATTTTGGTATTAGGGTACTTCTCATCAACTTGGTTTGCTGTTGCATACTTGCTGTGTTGTTGTATATTGTTAAAGATAGTTTGGATAATTTGTGTTTGTTTGTTTTTTTCACCTTTGAGCATAAATGGAATGGTTGACATGGTCGGTCCTTCAATTACAGTGAAACTGGACAAGGAAGTATTTACCCCTCTCTCCCACCTCATAAGTTCTCCCTGTGTTGCACGTGGCTTTCTGTGGCTGGACTGAGGGCTGGCACAGCCTCCTTCAGCATGGCCACTGCTACCAAAGCCTTGGCAGGGAAATTGTGCACATGTAAGATGCTCTTGTGTTGCAGTAAGTATTTAACTTGAATCAACAATCAGGCTAGGCTGAGAAAGGCTGGTAAAAAAGCATCTTTATTAATGAGGGAAAAATCAAAGTTAAATTTCTTAGTGTCAATCAAACCTGCAGTAAGTTAGCAAAACGTGGATCTGAGTCATCAGCAAAGGGGAAATGTCTAAGCTAAAAATTGCATCAATATTGTCACTGGTATTAAAAATGGTATTATTTACAGTACTAGAGATTACTTTTCAACACAGAAGAGGCATTTGGAAGTTGTGTGACAGTACCTCAATGGATTATTCTTTCCACATAGAACTCCATAGGAGAAGCATTCAGAAGTGAACCCTCGTCTCCATAGGACTGAGGCGGGAGGGACATATGCTGCTTAAGGTTAAGCTAAAGTCAAATTTGACACCATAAGTTTCACTGACCCTTCTTGGAGGACAAATTGATACAGATTCAGGTGATTTAAAGCGATAAATGTTTTTGACACTGCCATACTTCATTTGCAAACATTTTGGTTACGAGTAGGTGTAATAACCTTGTTACAAAAAAGTTGGACAATGCCCTGGTTTTTTTTGGGAGTGATGCCCACTTTATGATTGAGCTTTCAATTGTCTTCTGGTTGTTTGGAGCAGTCACAATTTGGTTTTGCAACTTTTCACGTGCTTTAATTCTATTTAGCTAGTTATGACTAGATACATTTTTTTGGTGGATTTTCCTGCTGCCTAGGAAACTAAAAATGTACAGGAAATACAGAAATGAAGAATAATTGGTAAATTGCATAGACCTTCAGAATCAGATCAAAGCTATCTTTTTTTTTTAATGATACAAAAAGTAGGAAGATTTAATCTGGCATTTAAGTCCTGGTAATGCTATGGTTGGAAAAAGGTGGTTTTTCTCCTCCCTCATGTATTTCTCCTATGGAGAAGATTTAAATGTGGCATTTTTTGAGGAGGTAAACCCCAACTAGATCTTAAATAAAAGTTTCCCAAGACGAACTAATGAAGTAAATAGTTATTTTGTTAACTGAAACAGCTGAAAGGGTAGTTTATTTAAAGAACACAAATATGGTTATTCTCTGTATTCAGTAAATTAAGAATGTCGTTAGATTTGCCATGTAGTAGAAGCTGGGAGAAGTATTGGAAGGAGAAATGCTTGAACTATTGATCAAGATTTTGCAGTCACTGTGCTGACATTGTTCCTCCAAAGCTGTTCTCATCTGTTTACACACAGGATGAATTGGCATACTGCTTCTGATTATCATATATTTGATTAAACAGCACCGGAATAAATTTTCTATTTTGCCAGTAGATAATTGTTTCTGAAGACCTCACTTATGAAAGAGCTTTTATGGATTATGATTATTTAAATAGCTCTGCTTTTCCCCTTTATATAACTGTTCCACTTCCTCTGAAGTAACATATTCACCTAAATTAAGCACTGATTCTGTTTTACACCAGATAAAAGGAGAAAAACATGCTCTCTGTGTTAATCATTATGAAGACATAGGCCTCTGGATATGTTTGTAAAAATTTTAATGTAAATTAAAATTTCTATGCTTTATTAATTAGTTATAAATAACATAATTTGATGTTAAAGATTCATTGAACTAAAATAATGCATTTCATAAGGCCAAAATATAGAATAGCAAAATAATATTGTCTTTCTCAAGGAGGCTTTGCTGCTCTTTAACATTCACATATGCGTATTTCAGTTTGAGCATCTTAAATGAGATCTGAGAAGTCCTTTTGATAGATTCTGCTGGATTTATGGCATTGGATATTTTTAAAGGGTGAACTGTAACTATAGTTCCTTTTTGTGTTTTATTTCTCTTTTTAAATTGTGTAAGAAGTTGAAGATAACTGAATTCAGCCATTTGAGAAAACCTTGTTTCAAAGTTCTTTCCTTTTATTTACTGCTTAGTATTTTATACTTTTCCCTAAAACAAAAATGTGTTTAAGTTCTTTTGAGATAATACAAAAACAGTTGAATACTAAATTTCACTGATGTCTCATGTGAATGACTTCTAATCTGATTTGATTTTTTTTCCTACTTTCTCATTTTTGTGTGACTAGAATGCTGGTTTTTGGAGGGTTTTTTTTGCATTTTTTAATAAGTTAGGTGTATAAAGTCTTTTGTGTTCTAATTTCTTTTCTAAAATATGATTGAAGAATATGTTAGGCTTCACCAAACATAATTACTTCAAATGACAACTGATTATGTTAGAACCCAAGTCTTCATTAATTAAACATGGCTACATAGAAGGACTGTGATTGAAAATGTGTTCTAATGTGATTAAAACCCTCTTTTCTTAAAGGCCCTTCCTGATTTTTTTTTTAATTCTTCTTAGTAATAGCTTGATATTTAGATCTGATGAGTAGAGGTAAATCCTAGTTATGTACTGAGAAAATTGTCATAAAATTTTTTGTACTTTGGCAATTTTTGAGTATTTTTAGCTAAGCAGAATATGAATTTCTCCTTTAATGCAATTAAGAACACTTAAATTTCCTCCACTATGTAAGACCTAACCCTGTAATTATTGACACTTCATATGTAGTTATCTTGTAATCAAACCAAATGATATGTGATTTCAGTTTTACTCAGTTACATGATGCCTTGAAAGGAATTCTTAGTACAGATGGAGCTCTGTAATTAGATTTGCAGATTGGGGTTTTGAAACTCAGTCCATGGTGCTATGGTTTTCAAAATCTGGGTCTGAGTTTTAGAAGATAAAAGTGTATCCTGAAGTGTTTCCTCCAAGCTTCATTAGTTGAGTGAATGATGAATAGGACTACTATCAAAACATGGAAGAAATGTTAAGGTGTGTGTCGCAGTCCCTGGCTAGATGGTGACAGTGGCGGGGTGACAGTTTCCCTGTTTCGGGGCTCCGCAGAATCCCAGCTACCAGGGGAGGCGCAGCACGGAACAAAAACACCACAGCAGCATCACGGGCCTGGGGTGGCACTGGGTTACTTTATTTGATGTTACACTCCCCTAGTCTCGAGTCTCGGGGTCCCAGGCAAGAAGCTGGGGACAAACAGCAGCTTATACAGGGGGGCAGGTCTCAAGGGAGGTTACAACATAAGAACTGTGGGTGGAACACAAGGCAGGGAATACAAAGGAGGAAAACTGCTTGGGACAGAAGGGGTTAACAACTGGATGTGGGAGTAAGGGGTTTGAAACTTGGCAGAAAAGTAGCTAAGTAGCAAAAAGATAAACCAACACCAGGCTCAACTGAATAACATAGGCAGGTCTGTGTCCCTCTAAAATCAGGGGGAGAAAAACCCCAAAAGGACAAATCAAACAATAACCTTCAAAATAAAAACACAATACAACAGGTGTGATGGAGTATTTTGCTGAAATACTATTGTTGCTTGTTCACCATATTTTTGTAAGCACTTCTCTTGGTTGTTTTTTTTTTTAAGTGAACCAACTAAGAGATAATGTGCTGATGAGAGGATACATTTTCCTTTTTGAGTGAGGAGAGAGTTTATTACTCTGATTCTTTATCAGCAGAACTGTCCTTTCATTTGAAATTTTGTTTAGCAGTTATGTATAAATGGAGCTTATGATGGGAATCATGAATGGGAAGGTTTTGTTGTTGTTTACAGAGATGTATGCTGCTTATGTAACTGCATTTATTTTGTGTAGGTATTTATAAGAAGTCTATTTTCTCCTTGTCTCATAGGGAGTAATAGAAGTTCTGACTTCATTTCACATCTGTGAACCTATATTAACTGTGCACTCTGACAGGCATTATTGTAAATGTCCTCACAGTGATATTAGCTTTATGGACAATGTTTTGGTTCTTAGTAGCAATCAGAAAAGGAAATTAAATATAAGGAAGCATTAATGAAGAAAAATGAGTAATACAAGAGTAATATTTTGAAACTCTATGAATTAATGATATGTCTGTATTTTGAATGTTGAATGAAGTTCTGGTGATTTCCAGTCTCAAAAGAATATATTAAGACTAGCAAAAAATATGAAGAGTAAGAAGTGTGATTAAATACAGATTTCAGAGGAGGAGTGACTTAACAAAGTAGGATTGTTCAGCTTGGAAAAGTGCTGACCAAGTGTATTTGAAATATAAGTAAATAAAGGGAAGAATGTGATAGAAAACACCTGATTTATACTTTTCAAAATGCAAGTAGCAGAGGGCTGAAATTAAATACACCTATGGCAGATGTATAACAAGATATTTTTGCACAAATCATGGGGAAAATGAAGGACTCCTTACTGTGGGCTGTGAAGGCTCCAAGAATTTGAGGGTTCAGAAAGTAATCAGAGAAGTTATTGGACAAAAATCTATTGGCCTATTGAAACAATGATGCTATTTCTGGAGCAAGAGATTGCTGTGTCACAAATAATGGGAGGCTGAGATACTGTAATAGAGAAAATTCAGTATTTGCCCAGCCTATACTGTTACACTTTTTGGAGCTTGTCACTGATTTTCAAGTGCTGAGATACTTTGCATAATGAAGATCCAACAAGCTCCTTACATAAGGGAAACTCTCTCCACTAATAAATTGTTTTTTACATTTATTTATTTGCCTTTCAGTTTCCTCCTCTAGAAGAATCCTTTGTCATTAGAGTTGCACCTCCTATATGGCTGTCTAATTCTGGCCTTTGTTCTTAACTGTGTTGTCATCTATAAATCAAAGAAAATATTTTATTGGATGAAGAGCTGCATAATAAATTAAGAAGGAGCTTGGGGGAAGGCAATTAGGATGCACTTAAATGTTTGTAAAACAATTCATTTTGGTCTGTGTGGTGCCTCCTTTAGCAATTGAGGTTTTGGGTTTTATCATTGCACAAAAAAAATCTTAAATCATTAATGACAGCTAAAACCCTGTGGGAGTCCAGTCACAAACTAGAAAAAATTTCTTCCACTATTTGAGGGTTATTTAGAGATGCAAAGGGGACAAATATTGACCAATCTGGTTAAAAAACCCTAGCCTTACTAATCTTGGTATCAGAAATTGCCCTTATGATCAAGGGCAGCTTCTTCTTGTAAGGACTTAAAAAAATGAGTTGGATTAGAAAAATTTAATAGTTTTTAAATGACAATTCCTGTCTTTTATCTTTTGCACTTTTTAGGACACGAAAAATGTAACAAATTGTATAACTTGTATTGATTTTCTTAAAGAAACACAGAACCTTAAAGAATGTCTTTGCTTGAACATTTAACAAACTTCAGGCTGCCAAAACTGAAAAGCAACAGAAGTTATATGGCTATTGTTAAGGAGTGTGGCTATTGCTTTTTCCAGCCCTGACATATTAAATTCATGTATATGTATTCTGCATTTTTGTGCAGTTGCAAATGATGGTATTTCCTGAGAAATTATTGGTTTTTGGAATAATTTATTAGATTTGGAAGGGTTTTGCTAGGTATAAATTAAAATTTATATGGAAAAATGGGAACAAAATAAGGTTTGAGGTAAAATCATGATTCTTATATACAATTGATTGTGCTTATTTATAAAATATAGTCAATGGGCATTTCAGTCTTAACTAGAATTAGATATATTCTAGGGGAAGCATTTGCTCAAGTTCCATAAATCAGTCTAATTCTAGAATAGATATTGTTTTGTTATTATTTCCTGCAATCTACATATATTTTTAAAAGGAAAAAGTCTGCTTGGCACTTAGAAATTTACTGTTGGCTTTAGCCTAGTTATGTTGTATGCGGAGAATGAAATAGAACTATAGCACATGCCCAGTATCAGTTCTATAATCATTAAAGTCACTAAAGAGTCATTCTTCAGAAGTGAGTGAGGGCTTTTCACTGTGCCAAACACTGGGTTGTTTTGTCCCACGTTAACTTTTTGGAGCAGAGGACTGCATGGTAAGTAGTTAATTCAAAATGAAAGATTGATGAGAATGAGCACGTTGAAACTGAATGTAGAGCTTCTCAAGTTGGTGATGAACATTGCCACTGGAAATTTCAGCATTTCAGAATGCTGACACCAACCAAAAATATGACTATATATCTCAAAATGATTGCTGTAAGCAAGCAGTAGGATGTTGAGAATTGAGGACCTTCCCATTAAGCTCCTGCTTATCAGCAAAAGAAAGTTAAGACCAGTGCTGTGCACTTCTCTCTTCAGTATTCTTTGAGATCATTTTAAACCTGGCATTGTGAAGTGCCTGGGCTATCTCTCTGCCATTAATCTTTAATGTACATCTATAGGTATCAGTTGGAAAATGGTACTGTCATAACTAAGTTCATTGGAATGCTTTTGGTTTTAAATATTGCATAGCCATGCTTTATAGTTTCTGGGCTTTTAAGAGTTGTTGAGTGTTGTGTGACAAGAGGGAAATGAAAAATTTCAAAATGAAAGCAGTGAAAGACCCTAAAGAAATCAAAACTTAAGAAAAAGGTGGACATGAGAATAGGACACTCTCGAAATTCATTATTTAATTTTAGAAATTCAAGTAGATAGCTTAATCTTAATATAGAAATGTAAGTAATTCCTTTTCTTACCAAACAGTGCAGTAGTATAAAAAAAAAAAGCAAGCTAATCAAGTGGTATTTAACAGGGTAAGTTGCACATAAGAAAGCTTCTGAATAGTGAGGAAAAACAAGTAATGCCCTCTGAGAGCAACCACTTTGCCTTCCTGATTGTACCCCATGGGAAAGAAGGGGGCAAGAAGAGAGCCTGCAGACTATTTGTTTTGGGTTTACTGACTAAGGGGGAACGTATGATGGCTGCCTAGAAGAAGATAGTGGGCTAGTACTTGGGGCTAGTGGGCTTTGTCCTGATGGTGTGTGGCTATTTTTTGATCTTAGCCGAAGTGTGTAGGTAGCACATACACCATGATCCTCACAAATCAACATTCTTTGTCATGTTTTTCTTCTTTAATTGTTATGTATCCTTGATGTACTCGAGAACAATCCCACTGACTATTCTAAAATAAACTCCATCATTTTCCAAGACTAAAATTCCATTAAGTGTATTGTTGCAATTTGTTCTAGTCACAGAGTGCATCTGTGAGTTAACATATAAAAGAGAAATTGCTTTGACAAGTATGTTTGAATAATAAAAAATGAGTAAAATAAACAAAGAAATTTAAAAAAACAATTGTTCTGAGTTACTGGCAACTTCTGTAGACTAAAATTTTCTGTTAGTATTTATTGCAAATGCTTATTCTCCTTGCTCCTGTATGTGAAGTTTGGGAAATAGGTGTGTGTGCCTTGGGGGTTTTTCCAGTTGTCTCCTTTTCAAAACTGGCATTGCTGTTTGCACAAACATAATGTATGATAGTGTTTGCTGTGCAATACAAATTAGATTTAAATCAATATTTAATTGTTGACAGCTTAATGTTTCTTAGAATTTCAAGTTTTTGGTGATGTTCTCTGATAACAATGTTAAACCTCGGACATCATTCCAACCACCTAAAACACCCCAAAAAGCTACATGTAGTTTCTGACTGTTGAAAAATAAATAAGAAATGCTGCAGACCTATTAGATTTTGCTGTTCGAGTTTCAGCAGTGGAAGTGCATAGTCTTATTAGTAGAAAAGGCTACAAAAGTAGTTGCAAAAAAAATTTATCTTTTCCGAGTACATTTCAATCATGATTTTTGTAACTGTTATTTTCATTTATTTTACTTCTCTTCTAGCTTGGAAACAAAGAAAATACTTTAAAGAAAAAACAACCCCTAAAAACAACAGCAACAAAATAAAAACCCCACCAAAAAACCCACAATTCCAAACCACCACCAAGTAACTTACTTAAAAATACACCTGGTTATTGAAAACAGGCAATTAGAAGCATGAGCTTAAACTGTACTAGCATCTGTACCTTGATCTTAAAGTTATTATTGAAAGTGAGAGAAGACAGGCAAGAATGGGCTATGAAGTATTAAAAGCAAAATGAACTGATAATGTCTGTTTAGTAATACTATTTTTCATACTCTTTAAGCTGTGCTCATTTATCAACTTCTTCATAGTCCATAAAAATGAATTTTGAATTTTTGCTTTCAGACATGTGTCAAACCTAAGTAGCTTGGTTTTATTTATTAAAATTAATTGTCAGTATCTGTTCCCTTTTTTGATGTAAAAACTCCCTTATCTAATTGGCTGATCTCTTTTGTGATTAAGTCAAGATCTGAAGTAATTTATAAGAGACACTGAACCAGATAAACTGAAAATAAATTAGCTACAAGTTTGAGAATTGTTTTAATTTTACTTCACTGAAAATAAACCTGCAATTTTTATTTCTTAGTCTTTAATTTTTCACGTTCAGCATCTTGAAGTAAAAGCTCATATTCTGCTTTGGCCAAAAATGGTTTTGTGGAGATCAAAATAACAGAGGAACAGTGACTCCTTCTAGTGGCACAGGAACAATAGACCATGAGGAGGACTTTTAGGTTTGTGTTTTGGGTTAGGTACTTTTACGGAAAATACTTTTATCTTCTTCATTTCTGTCAGACATGGTTGGATTACTTTATAAATTCTTTAAAGTGGGTAAGATTTGTCCTCTGTCACACTTTAAAACTTGGTTTGCATTCCTTCTAGAGGTAGGACTTTTTATTTCAAGGAATCTGATTCTTGTGCTAAAGAAGCTTTTAGAAGGCAGATATATGAACTTCATCAGACTAATTCCTGTCCTACCCCAAAACAGTGGTTTTTTTGGAGTAGGTAAAGAACAGCTTAAGAAATTTGTGGCAAGTAACCCATTTTTTGTTTTTGTTTTGTGGTTTGGGGTTTTTTTGTCTTTTTTCCTTTTAAGCCTCACAGTACTTAGACAAGGTCTGACATTGTCAAGGATGCTATACAGCCTTGTGATCTATCCCAGTGTAATTGATAGTTGTCTCAGTAAATCATACGTATATGCAGTTGATCTACCACTGGAGCTGATCTGCCTACAGGAGTGTCCTCCCTCAAGGGAAAATGTAAGAAAATAAAGGTAAATCCATGGGATATTTTTAGGCTTGCGTAATAACAAGCACATTCTTCTAAGTTCTAAAAGCTCACCATGTTACTTCAGTCATATTGTCTCAGTAAGTATAAAAAAAAGGTTTAAATTCATTTCTTGGATTGCTTTAACATTGTCAATAAACTTGTAGGTACCATTCCCTTAGTGACAAACTGCTGAGTATGTGCAATATACTATTCAGAATAAAAACGGTTTTCAAGCTAAATGAAGGAAGGCTCATTTAAAAGGGTATGTTAATGTGCAGAAATATATCCTGTTGTAATGATTCACATGAGAATCAGTCTTTTAGTGCTGTCATTTGGTTATAAACCAAATTGTGAGCACATTGCTTAAGATTTATCTGACATAACTTTAGAAGTGCCTGTCTGAACTAGTTGTCCTTTTATAGTCAGTAAAAAGTACTACATTCCCTGAAAAAGATTTATTTCATTCTGATGTTGCAGCTAAAACCACTGAGATAATCACTTCCCTTAAGCATCTTTTACTTTCCAGTGATGGGAAAGAGAATTGTGAAAATTAGCTCAAATACACATAGCTGTAATTCAAATCTCTAAGGACTACCTTTTTTTAAATTTAAAACTACATAATGTGTACCAGTTATGAAACATACCTTCTTAAGTTTATTTTAGCTGTGATTTTCTCTGTAGTTATATTGATATATTTAGGTAACAAATGTATATGATCAGCACACGTTTCTGTCACTGAACAATTTAATTTATTCCATTTAGCATTCTAAATGGTTTTGCCTAAAGAAATCTTCTTTCATGCAGTTGAAAAAGAATCTTCCTAAAAATCTGAATTAATTGTTTAGAAGTTTAAGGTTTTAGTTAATGACGATAAAAGAGTAACCTGTTTTTCTCCTGCCCGAGTCCCCTACTGCTTTTCTCTGAAAACTGTGTTTTAATGCTTATCCTGTTGCCAGTCTTTATATAAGAAACAGTAGCAGTCTGATTCCACATATTTGGAATTCTCACTGGTGATTATGAAATCACTTCAGTGTTGTTTTGTAGAAAAGATGCTCCAGTTTTGACAAAAATTATCCTTCCATGTTATATGATGGCTTTAGTTGTCAGGAGTTAAATCTTTACTAATTTTCTCTTCAAAAGAACTAATTGATTTGGGATTTTAAGAGATTTTCAATCTCGTTTGAGTAGGTTATTCTCGTCTCTTTTCCTGTGGAAACTTGTGCCATATGCTGAGTCAGCTGTTTTGTAATGTCTGAAATGAGAGATGAGCATTAGGGAGAGGAAGGGAAATAATAATTTTGTTTCCAAACTGTTTGCCTCCTATATAGCTACAAGAAAAGATTTTTTTTTTTTTAATTCTGGTTGTATATGTATATACTTGAACTTAAAATGCTTCAGTTTAAAACAAATGAGGTTGTTATGTTGGCTGTGTTATGCCTTCATTTTTTTACCTTTAGAAAAAGGAGAGCAAATGTGATATTATTTAATTAGGAGAGCAAATGTAGGAGTGACTTGGTGGAGATTAGGCCTGGATGTCATTAGTGCTTTAGTAATTATATTATTGTGATACTTTAATTTTTCAGTGGCACTGTCCATCTAGTATTGGAATTCATATTCTTGATTTTTGTTTAGATAAATGCAGATAGGACTCCAACTTGAAGGAAGCTATAAAATGCTTCTTTGACAGCAACGAACTGCAAACTTAGAGATGTAAATGCTTGAAGACTTTGGTTTATATAACTCTAATATACTGTCTTTAATCATTGCTGTCTACAGCTTCCTGAGGAAAGGAAGTGGAGAGGGAAGTTTTGAGCTCTTCTCCCTGGTATCCATGCCAGGATGCATGAGAATGGTTCAAAGTTCACCAGGGGAGATTTTAACTGAATGTTAGGAAGCACTTCTTTGTGAAGAAGGGGGTCAAACACTGGAACAGGCTTTCTGAAATGGGTTTGATGGCCCAAGCCTGTCAGCGTTTAAGCAGCATTCAGACAATGCTTTTATCAACATGCTTGAACTTTCAGACAGCCCTGGAATGCTCAGAGACTCGGACTAGGTGATTCTTCTGGTCACATACAGCTGAAATATTCTATTTACTTTTAATTTCAATTTGTTCTTCCAAACTTGATTTGAAGCATCTGATACTAAAAAATTCCAGTTTTCAGAAGTCAACAATTGAATTCTAGATGTTCAGCAGTATTTTACTGCATTTCAAGAACTGGTATGAATATACTATCTGAGATATGTAGACAACTTCTTGTGTTTGGGGGAGTATTCTCTGTTTTAGATGAAACGGGTGCAAAAGACCAGCCTAAGTTCTGCAGAGATGTGGCAATTCAGGAAGAAACCCTTTTATTGCATAGCATAATGAATGGTAGGAACTTACAGAGGCATGGCCACAATGCTCAGAAAAATGGAGATTCTGAGCAAAACAGCTGCATTTGAGAATGGTGGTGTAGGTTGAGGAAGGTTCTTGGAGTAATTTGCAAGGAGTGTCAATCTCCGCATGGGGAATCCAGTCTAACTTGCTTACTGCTGGCAGTTCAGTACCACTTTGGGAAGAGTTGTTTGTCGACCACAGTAAACATACCTCTAAAAATTATCTGAACTTTAGATTGGTGATTCATTTTTTACAGCTGTGCTGTGAAAGATGCAGAATATGAGAAAGAACAAGCAATACTTCAGGATACTTAATCAAAGCGAAAGCATGGTCTTTACTAAATATTAAATATTCCCTTGAAGAATGAGAAGACTTAGTGTTTGACATAAAAATAGATTCTATTTGAGATGTATGATATGGAAAGAGCATTTATGATTTATGGTATGGTGTGGTATACTGGCTTCCGTGAGGATTTCTGTCAAAGTGTTCATATTGTACTCCAGCTGAAATTTGTCTTATTACAGAAGTCTATTATGGGAGCTGTATTAAAAATAAGTTACTTTTTGGAAGTATGGTTTAACTTTTTGGTATATGGTGTTGCATCCACAGTTTTACCTGACTTAGAAAGCCACAAATTCATTATGAATATTTAGTTGTTTATTGGCCATTTTTAATATGGCATAGTTTTTTGAAGCAGCATCCTCACGGGCTCCAAGATCTCTTTTCTGGACGATAATATCAGACTTTGGACCCTGTCATCTTGTACACATGAGGAAAACTATAATAAAGTTGAATTACTTTACATTTACTAATTTTGTGTTTTAAAGCATTGCTTCCTGGACAGGTGATATCAGAAGAATCTTCGCAGCTCTCAGCAGTTGGTTTTTAGCTGCATTTAATGATTTCTGGCTCCTTAGCAAAGTTTGTCCTTTCATTGGTATCAGCACGTGCCTAGCTCATTGCCACTGAGCTTTTCCTCAGGTCACCTCCCCCTGTTGTGTGGGAAAATAGTTATTCCTCTTTACCTACTGTCCTCCTTGGGAAATCCACCTGCAGAAATGTTGCTCAAGGATACTTTTTTTGTAGTGAATGTTCTACTTCTTTTATTGGCTGAATTCCATTTGATGGTGCATATTTAAAACCAGAGATGTTTGCTTTATTTCTTGAACACAAATTAACCATGTAAATTTATTTCTGTATACTTGCTTCACTTTTGTTTAACTTTTTGTTGTCATCTTAGACTTCTCTTTATCAGAAAATTCATTATGAATTTAGGATGAGTATTTTAAACAAGTCACCTCCTCCTACCTTCCTAAATTTTTGCTCTCATTGTCAATTAGTTCATTAATTTGTTTCCTTTGCTGAGGAAGTTGATTTCAATGATAATTATGATAATTTTTACTGTCTGAAGTATGCTTAAACTGAAGTTAAGGGCAAATAGGAACATTTTCATGTTTTCTTTGCAGTCACCCTGATGGGCTATAAATTTCTTGTGGCTAAATGTACAAGTGAAATAATTGTAGCACCCCCTGAATAGTCTCCATAGAACCAATTTTATGAGCTCTCAGTGTATTTTTTGATGCAGATTTTCTGAAAAGTTTTATAGAATAAGACATCTTCGTTTTAATAGTACAGAAATATCCTGTCACTTTAGACTCATACAGGGGCTTCATTTCAGTCTCTTGAGTGTTGCATTTTAGTATATTGATTTATGTTAGAAAGCAAATGTAGTTTGAATTATTTTAGTCTGTGGTGAATTATTTTCATCTGTTTTACTGATTCTATATTAGTCTATTACCTTAAATTAATTAGAATTTTACTATAACTAGTGTTTGAGGAAAGGGAATCAGTCTGCATTGTACCTCTTCATTCCAACTGAGGCATAACTGAATTTTTTCCTTGTTTTTAAGTCCATCTTATCAAAACAAAATGGTGGGTAGCATATCTACTCTGAAGGTAGCCTGTCTAAATGTTATCACAGAATTGGTGAGGTTGCAACAGAAGTCTGGAGGTTCTCTGATCCAACCCTCTTGCAAAAGCCAGGATAACTAAGGCCAGTTGTCCTGATTTGTGACCACGTGGCTTTTTTATATATCCAGTGATGAAGACTCAGAAGATAAAATTTTTCATCCTGGATTTCCTCCATGGAAAGAAATGGAGGAAAGTAGACAGTTCCAGGAGGTGTTTAATTTAATCTCAGGATATGAATCTAAGAGAGTTCAACTGAGTGTCTTCTTCAGGTGACTGTTTTACTTCTGTGTGTTTTTGACATAATCTCAGAGAGGCTCATCCTGGTGAAGAGATATCTGAAAACACAACAATGCAGATTGCTGATGAAGTATGCACAAGTTGCTGCTGTTTTCAGAAAAAAAAACTATGACTGGATTTCTTGAAAAGAGAGTAAAAACCTATATGAAACAATTTCATAAATCTAAAGAATGACCATAGAAATAGTGCCCTTCTAATCTTGATTTTTTTGCCTTCCTTCCCTCATGTGTTTACCAAATATGCAAATATATGATATGCAGTCACAAGTTTTAAATTAAAGTACTAATTATAATTAGGATAATAGTTTTTATTTGAATGTAATTAAATGTCTCAGGAGAACTAAGGAGGTAGTCAGTTTATATATTTAGCATATTAGAAGCTTTTATGTTACAAAATTATAATTATTATTAGCAATTAATTGATAGAGGAAAAAGTAATTTGAAAGAGAATGCAAAGTATGAATTAGGGTGGAAGCCAAATGTATTGTATTAATTGTCTGAAGATGGAGTATGAAAGAAATCTTTGAATATTTGGATAGCTTTAGCCACCAAAATATGTTTTCATAGTATTTCGACTTGCTTATTTTTTAGAGTTTAATTTCAAGTCAATACAAACTGCTTTTAAATAGGCCATAGAATTGCCTTCTATTAAAACTGACTGTTGAAATTATGTACTTGTAAGAGATAATTCTTTGAATATCTTTCAATTAAGATTGTTATTGAAATTTTAATTATATAACTCCATTAAACAAATAGAACAAAAATTCTTAAAGTGTTTTTAATATTAATTTATTACATTATTTTGTGTAATATATTTACTGTTACTGAAATTAGTGTTACTGATCTGCTGAGAGACCTGGCTTGTTCAGCCTGAAGAAGAGAAGGCTCGAGAGGGACTTTATAGCACTCAAAGGGAGCCTAAGGGCTGGACAGGGAATTTTTACAAGGACATTACTGGGTTGAGGGGGGGAAGGCTTTAAACTGAAGGAGGGAAGGTCTAGATTAGATATTAGGAAGTAATTCTTACTGTGAGAGTGGTGAAGCACTGGATCATGTTTGCCAGAGAGACTGGCCAAGGTTGGATGGGGCTCAGAGTAACCTGGTCAGGTGAACTGTTCCTGCCCGTGGCAGTGTGGTTGGAACAAGATGATCTTTAAGGTCCATTCCAACATAAGCCATTCTGTGATTTCATGATTCTGTGAAATTTCACACTAGTACTTTCAAAATTCTTCAAAGTTACTAGGATAAAGTAGAATTCAGGAGAGTCAGACTGTGTTTCCTTCAGAGCCGAAAGATTTTTATGCCGTTAAAATGGCATTGTTTTTTTTAAACTAAATTTCATCTTTGGTTTAGTAGATTTTCTAGAGTTCAGCTTTTAAGTTACACAAATGACTAATCAAAATTGTTGAATTCCATTCTTGAAGATATATTTGGTCATGACTATATCTTCTTCTTTGGCTTGCTATTCTCTCTTTCCTAATACATAACTGGTTGTTGTTGTGTTTAATTGGAGCTTAGGACTTTGGATAGTGTTTTGCCAGTACCTAGGTAGATAGGAGTCAGGCTGTCATTTCAACAGAACTGCTGTTAACTCACTTCTTTTCTGAATGCTTGTTCCTTTCCTGGTGCTGCCTCTCTTCTGCACCAGCCAGAAGTTTTCCTTGACCACACAATGAGCTGATGTGTGGTATAATAATGTAAATTTTCTATGTCTGTGTTACTCCAGAGCAGATGAGTGGTTCTTTGTCCGGGCATGACTGCATGACTATTTGGGTGGGACGATGGAAAAGGCAGTAAGGTCTTCCAAATGCATAACTAAGAGCAAATGTTGGCTTATATCAGGAAAAAAGCTATGTTAATTTTAGTGTCTTTTTATTTTTGAATAGGGAAATTTCAAAGAATGGTGGAAAAGCCTAAATTGCTTCCTGAGCTTTTCAGGTTCTGCACTACATCTGTCTGGGTCAGGCTACCATATGAATTACTTGATAAGAAGGAATACTTCAAATATATTTTGAATTGATTTTATTGAGATGCTGTATTCAACACAGTGACCCAATTAAAGAAGTGTTTTATGATATTAGTGTGTATGTTTTTTACAAGCTTTTTTTTGCAGAGCATGGTTGTTAATTTGCTCTTAGAAAGCATAGCTGTTAGTTTTTATTTTTAAACTTGCTTCTCTAACAATTTAAAACATATTCTGTGTTGGTCACAATGAAGGTATGAGAGACACTAAACTATGTATTTCACACTGTAATACTGTTCTTGTTTTCTTTTTTAGCTGGTTGGTGGTGAATTTGATCTAGAGATGAACTTTATAATCCAGGATGCAGAGAGCATCACATGCATGTCCGAGCTTTTGGAGCACTGTGATGTAACGTGCCAAGCAGAAATCTGGAGTATGTTCACTGCAATTCTACGTAAAAGTGTCCGTAATTTACAGACTAGCACGGAAGTTGGCTTAATTGAACAGGTACTGCTGAAGATGAGTACTGTGGACGACATGATTGCAGGTATAAATTGCCAACTGGTAAAATAATTTTTGCATTCTTGACCTGCCTATGTTTTGTGATTATGGAAGGGTATGGGATGTTTTGATTTTTACTTAAAGTGATGTTTTCATTAGTACTGCTATTGAGTCAGAATTTTTTTTTATTAATTTCAGGAAAATGACAAAAATATATTCTTAGTTTGAAATCTCCGTAGATACATGGTATAAAATAACTGGTTGTTAAAATTAAATTTAAAGAATTAAAAACAGTGTGTTAGACTCTTTAACTACAAGGCAATATTTTTGTTTTTATATACATTGGTCATTTTTTGATCATGATGCCAGAATTGCTAGATCCATTTTAAATATAACCTCATATGACAGCATAACAGATATTATTTACAGGTTTGAATGTAGGACATACGGATTTCCTTAAACAATCATTCCATAATGTATTCCTGTGAGCCCTATAATGTGTTTTCACTTTTTGCATTTGTGGGTTTTAACATCCTATAACATACTGCAGCATTAAAAAAATAACATGCTTTCTTTGTTTGCTGAAGAGAAGTCTTGAAGTTACTACCCAGTTAAGGTTTTCATAGTATGTTTGAAGGAGTTTATGTATTCCACAATACACATCCTCTCCATAGCTGGGTACAGATTATAATCCTGGTTACTTGGATACAGGACAGGCTTGCTCATCACATTTAAATATGGCACCTGAAGAGATTGATATGATTACTATTTATTTTCCCTAAGGGAGCTTAGGCAGTTTCTTTCAATACAGTGTGAAAGCCAAGTTCTTAATGCTTATATAATTGTGACTGATGGTAGGATTGTGCCTTACATTCTGAGGCATTTTTTGAAAAATTTCAGAGGTTTACCTTCCATAATTCTAATATTTTAGTTGATGATCTGATTCCTGACACATATACAGGTTTTGTGGAGCAGTAAACTAGCAAGGATTTCAGACAAGAAGCAAGAAGATGATTACAATAGGATGAAAACTAGATTACTGAGAAATGATTTATTCCTTGTCCTTTTTTCTTTTTGTTTCAGTGTAAATGAGTTTGTATATTAAGTATTTGGAAAACCTATATTCTGTTTTTCAAAGTCAGAATCAACATCTTGTTTAGAAATGTATCTCTAAATGCTAAAATCATGTGTTATGATAAATACTGTACAGTGAAATTCAGAATGAAGTATAATAGACCAATAGATTCATAAATGATGTTTTTCACCAAGTATGTTTTTTTTACAGTATTTGTAAGTATAGTTAGTCAGAATACTGTAAGGGTAAAGATACTCTTTTATTCCATGTTAAATATAACACACTATATGATGAGAACAAAAATTTCTATCCTAAAATTTTTTAGGGTTTTACTAGTGGAAATAACTTTCGTACGTAAGTAATCACACCAACAAAATTTGTCCAATTTATGCTACAGTGAGTGGCACTTGTATAGGTGGCATACAAGACTGTAGTAGTGCCTCCATTAGAGAGGTGTTTTTAACTGCCTAGTTAATTGTAGATGTCAGAAATATCAAGAGCATCTGGCTTTTAGGAGAATTTGGGAATTAAAAAAACTCTCTGAATTTACAGATATTAATATAAGCCAGGGGTAGTAAATGAAAAAAAAAAACCATAAACAATCTAATGGATCTTCTAGCTCAATAATCTTTTTTCTGAGAGTGGTCACTCAGTGCTTCAGACAGAGACCTTCTGCACAAAAAACTTCAGTAAGCTTGTCCTTTGGTATGCTTACATGGATGAAGGGATTACATATTTAGCTTAAAATCAAAACTAAAAATTGGAATTTTGATGACATTTTAGCTTTGCAGTGGGTTTCAAATTATCTGAGTATTCATCTATATATGATGAGCTGGAATTGAACAGAATCACGCTTCCTAGGGTTTTTCTCTGATAACTGTAAATAGTTGGGTTTTTGGAGAGTTTTTTTTTGAAAAAGACTTGGAAGCAAGCAAATTGATCATTTTACTTTTATCTCTTGATTTCTGTAAGGACTTCAGTCTCCTTTTATAAGCGGTAGTAATATTGGTAATAAGTCAGAAATAACAATAAAGGTCATGTAATAACTATTTAGATATTAGGCAAAATCAGGGACAACTGAAGCAGTATCTTTGTTTCTTAATGTCCTATGCACGTGTTGAGGTCATAATTGTAGAACTGTTTTGCCTCAAATATTTCTATGAGCTTCCCAAAGCCAGGAAGTAAAGTAAAAAATTTTGTGTTAAAATGATTTTTAGCATTATAGGGAGGATGGTTTGAACAAGACCTGTGTTAGGTTTTACTTCTAGCACTTTTTTTCCCAAAATAGTTACTAATACTCTGTCAGCCCAATGTTTTGAAATTGGCTTTTATCATCTGTGAATGGTACAGATTTTTTGGTGGTTTTTTTGTAATTTGCTTCTCTGGGAGTTGCTTGTTTGTTTTTAGGTTGTCTCTCTTGTTCCATTGTGAAACATTTTGATTAGACCCAGATAGGGTTTAAATAGACAAGACAGGCAATAATGTCTGTTTTATGTTTTGATAGCTCTGTTTCAGGACCAGTCTAAGTCTGAAGCCACTCTTCTCTGATTTTATGATAGTAAGGCAGCAGAAAATAAACATGTACCCAACCTTTTGCAATGAGAAGGATTTTTCTGTCTGTTTAGATGAAGACTCTCAGATTCATGAGGTTCTGAGTACTTTAAATATATAACTTCATGTGATTTTACAGATTCTGTGGTGAGGAATAAAAGCTTAATCATTTTGGAAGTCTCAATGGCAACCCAAATGAGTTCAGTTTGCTTTTCAGAAGCTTCATCTTTCAAAAAAAATCTTTGTGCTGTGACGATCTGTTATACTAATATAGAGAATGGTCAGCCATTTTATCAACAGTTAAGGAGAAAATATTTTCATAGATGATTGGTGCTTTTTTTTAACAGTTGCACAGAATCTTCCTTGAGGAACTCACTTTTTGCAGCTCTCTGTTTTCAGGTGATGAGTAGTGAAGCAGATCACCTGCTCTGAGGGACTCTTTGGGATAGCATGTCTGTAGTCCCATCTGAGAGATGGATGAGCGAGTAGCCTGAGCTCATAGGGAGTAGATATGTGTCACCTAAGTCCCATTTTTTCCTCACAGTTGTGTTGTGATGATGTAGGTAATTGTACTAAAACTGCTGGGGCTGAATTCTTAAGCACTGAAACAATTCATAGTTTCCAAGCAACAATGTTGGTTTTTGACTGCTCTGTCATTGATGGGCTGTTAACAAGCTCTCTTCTTTCAAACCATTCTGTAAGAAAAACTGCAAAATTATTACATTCTCTATTACAACCTGTAAAAATTAATTTAGAACACCAGCAAGGGTTAAAATGCACAATTTCATGGCCATGTATTATTAAGAAGTTAAGGAGACATGAGGGTAGTTTCCTGAAGTTTTCTTTTAAATGCTATTTAATATGTCTTCCAAAGTTAATGCCAGACCCTTCATTTTGGTGTATGTGCATTGTTACTTGAAAGACAGGCAGGCATTTTCCTATTCTATTTTCATATTAAGTGACTGAATTAAGCATTCCTTCAAGGTTACTGGTTAATTTATAAATCTTCCGAAAACTGCTTAGTATGAAAGTATTCAGAAGGTGCCATTAATAGAAATTAGAAATACATTAAAAATGGGAAACTGCCTGTTTTCTCCTTCTGGACTTAATATTATTATATACAATCTTGTTTCTGAAATGAGATTATGGATTCCAGTTATATATGTAATCTTGTTTAATATAAAAAAAAGTAGACATTAAAAAAATCCAGTTGTAGTATTCTTTCTGACCTTTGTCCATTTATAGATGAGTGGATTACTAGGATTTATAAACCAGATGGGACTGACTCTTTTATGAGATTTCTAATAAGTATGAATAAAGTTATGTAATAATTATTTTTAAGTCTTTATATTCAAACAAGAGCCTTTAAATAGCCTTAAGTGCTTCATCTTCCACAGATGTTGTTTGCTTTATCTTTGCTTGTTATCTACTGGGCTTCAATCTTCCAGGTCATTGTTTTACCCAGAGTTACATAATTAGGGAGCTTATGTTTGTTTCTCTCCATCAATGTTTAATTCATTACTTATAAATATGTATTTCTAATGCCTGTAGGTTATCCACATCTTAAGTAGAAATAAGAATTTTTCTGTGCCATAAGGTAGTACAGGGCTATAACAGTGAAACACAGCAGCACATATTCAGTGATTTTTAAAACTTGCAATCATTTCTGTGTTTGGCAGTATCAGTTTGCACTTTTTTCCTCTATGTTACAAGATTTTTTTTTAATGGTGTTCTGATTTTCACCAGACAACTTTGCTTCTACACAACATTTTTTCTTTGTAAGGGAAGAAAAATTTGCAATCCCTTGATCTGAAAAGAAAGCTGAAACTACAAAATAGGGATTGGGAAATTGTCAGCCAAAGATTAGTATTCATTTGTGCTTATTTCCTTTTCTGAGTGCTCACTGTGACTGTTCCCAGTTTCTGATCATGTACAGGATGTGGCAGCTTTACATTGCAGGCTGGATTCCACTGTGAAGGGGGCAGGTACTAGGGGAGCTGAGTCATAGAATTCACCACCATGAAAGAAAAGGCATTTGTTTTTCTTAGGTGTATTTTGTTTTCCCTAATTCTGTCACAAATGTACGTGGCAGTATTTTTAAAGGGAAGATTAAAGAAATGAGAGGGGGGAAAAAAAATCAGTACTTGGAGATGAGGGATATATTCAGAATTTATGGCAAAAATGTCTGCTAAGTTGCAATGCTTTTCTTTTGCCTTTCCTGATAGACAATTTCACTCATCAAACAGTTTACTATGTCTTATGTGAATTAAATAATATTTCATTCTTTACACATGCCTTTTGCTTGCTAAAGATCAGAGGCTAATATCATTGTGGAAAAAGCTAAATAAATATTATTGCTTTTGCTCACATATATATGGATTTGCTAAGAGAAAATTTGTTTTAAAACAAAATATGAATGTGAAATGTCTTTGGAAAGAATTGTTTCTCCTGAAAACCATTCTTTGTCAGCACCTGTAAGAGTCATCCTTTCACAAATGAACAAGAATAACATGCAGACCTACAATAAAATGTAAACTTATCTGTAGAAAGTTGTGTCTTCTAAAAGTTTTAGCAGGGAGGCAGGAGGGGGCAGGGGAATTCTGTGATGGTTGAACAGATGGGGAAAGTGTGTTAATGCTGATTCTGTTGTGTCATAGCTCTTTTGTTTTGAAAACTCTGGACTTCACTTCTTGGTATTTGAATTAAACTCTTATGCCTCAGCTGTGAATATGAGCAAATTGGTTTATCTCCCACTAGAGGAAGTCTTTATTCTTATTGGTCCATTTTATTCCTGAATAAAAGTGTGGAGTATAAGAACAGGTTCAGCATCCCACAAGCTAACAAATTTTTAAAATGAAATTCTGGGGTTTTAAATAAGTAATTTTAAACCTGATAATCTCTGAAAGGAAGACTCTTTTTAATGTTCTTACTGTTAAAATTTATGGGTTTTGAGATTTTGTAGTGAAAGCTGTATTCCATAATCCTGTTAACAATTTTGATCCCTTCTTTTTATTAAGCTCTCTAATTTTTCTTACTATGATTTCTGTTTGTTTGTTTTCCTTATTGTTTTTGTTGTTTTGCTATTGTTTGGTTTGATTGCTGGGTTTTTCTTTGATTGGTTTTGTGGGGTTTTTTTGCAGGGGCCAGAGGGAGGTGTTGTTTTTCTTTTATTTTCCCCTGGCCTTTCATTACAGTAAATACCAGAAGCATCACTAGCAAAATTGGGGAAATTATACAAATTATAGTATAAAAGTTTGGGTTTAGGTTAATGTAAAGCAACGTTTAGGTCAAAATTTTTGGAAAAATATTAACTTCAGAGTAAAGAAGGAACTCTTATCCCAAAAACACACAGCAGGAAGGACAAGTTTATGATGGGTGATGCATGTTGTGAAGTGAGAAGAATTAATGCTCTATAAATATAATTCTTTTTTCAAAGTATGATGCAAAATTTAACATGAAATCCTTTGTAAAATATTCAGTACAAGTAAGTTGGAATTTTAGAATATGTGAATACGCTTTTAAAGGTATTAATTTTTTCAGCTTTTTTTTTTTTTGTGTTTATCAAAGCAATGAAATTCAGAGTTCAGAATAACTTTATTTTCCTTTGAAGATCTCCTAGTTGATATGTTGGGGGTTCTTGCCAGCTACAGCATCACTGTCAAGGAGTTGAAGCTTTTGTTCAGCATGCTTCGAGGGGAAAATGGAATCTGGGTAAGCTGTGTTCAGATAAAGCATTAAGTGTCATTCCATTAGAGCCTGAAGTTAACATAAACTGTCTCCTGGGACATATAAGCTTGAATTTGTTTTCTCATGTTGACTGAACATATGTTCCAGAAGTATTTTTGCCAACTATTTTAATTTGATTTGCTCTGTTTTTTGAAAACTGTCCACTTTCCTTTGTAGCCTAGAGAGTACAAAAATGGTTGTATTGACTTTTGTGCAATTTTCTTTTTTTCACAGCCAAGACATGCAGTTAAATTATTATCAGTCCTTAATCAGATGCCACAGAGACACGGGCCTGATACCTTTTTCAACTTCCCAGGCTGTAGTGCTGCAGTAAGTTTTCAACCAAATTTCTACAATTTTAGAAACAAATAAATAGCGAAATCCTCATTTGCATTTCCCTTCATTTGGTTTCAGAAATTCTTGAAAAGGAAATGAGAGTGGAAATACACGTTTGAGTAGTGTAGACATTGCCTTCCACAGACTTAAAAGGAAGCTGTGTTGTTGAAAAGTTGCACTTGTGAGGATGGAATATCAAGCAGCAGGTTTTGGTCTGGGGAAGTTACTGTGAAAGAGAAACCTGAAAATTCCAAAGAACAGTGTTACTTTATTAGAATAATGTAATCAATATTATATAAAGGAGAGAGTTGAGAAAAATCAAGAAATGAATTTGTCCACATCATCACAGTTTACAGTACCTGCTTAGTCATAAATTTTATTATAAAGGTTTTGTTTTGTCTGAATTCCATCAACTGTTTCCTTTCCATCAAGGCAGTGGAGATAACTTTAAACGGTGAAATATTATTCCTTTCCAAACCTTCCCAAGTAGAAATTCTCTCTTCCATTCACTGCATGTGCTTTCAAAAAAAAAAAAAAACCTAAAAATAAATTATTGTATACAGATTTATAGAATATTTAGAGAGTAAATACAAATGGTTAATACTGGGGAATAGAAATCTGAGGTACAGTTCCATTCTGGTAGAGAGTGGTTGGTATATGCTCAGGTAGAATGTGGAATCTTCTAACAAAATAATCCTGAGATTCCTGTTTTCTCATGCCCCTGCACGAAGGCTGCTCTGCCTGCATTTCATCCATCAATAGCACTGATAATTTTCTTTAAGCACAAACTGCTACATCCAGTCCTTGTAAACAGACTTATCAGTGGCAGATTGCATCAGGGAAGTAAACTGGCTGATAATCACTGTTTTACACCTGGGTTATTTTTTGCTAGATTACGTCTTTGATCTTGTTTGATATCCAGCCTTATAAACAGATGTGTCAGCAAAATGCATAGGGTAGATTGTGTAAAGAATTAATTACTAAGTTTTGAAAGGGAAAGTTTCATTATCTCCTGCTAAATAAAAACCTAAGTTAACATCTCTTACAAGTACATGCACCAGCATGACAGGTGTTGCAGAATATGAATGTCTACAGTGATACTGCTTTGACATTTTTGGGCTTCAGAGGCAAGCCCTGATGAAATTTCTCTCTTAAATTTAATTTTTCATCAGAGGTTCAAAAAAGGTTTTTCAGGAGAAGAATTTCAAATATTCTTTCCTGTCTGAAGATATGCATCTATAACAAGAGTTCTTGATTGAAATGCAGAGTCTCTTTCCTTTGATTCTTCCAGGATCTTGTTTCACATACTACTCATGATGAACTGCACGCCTGTAAATCAAGAAATAAGTTTCAAATTTACACTTCTTTATTAGTGCATGTTGGATTACACTATGAAGTTCTGGAGAGGGTACATCCTCTGAAGTGCGCCATGGGCAGAAATTTATAAAATGGCCCAAAAAACCAAGCACTTCTTTAGAAGAAAGAGACTGGACAGGACCTAGTTCACTAGCACTGAGTTTGTTTCCAGGTGTGATGCACAAGGTTGACATCAGACAAGGAAACAGCATAACTTTTAATCAGCGTGATAGATTTCAGGTTGGCTCTCTCTAAAGTTAAGTGTGTGCCCCTTGTGTATCCAGGACTTCAGTGGCAGTATGAAGGAGCCAAGAGTCTACAGATATGCTGCTGAGAGCTGCTTCATTTTCCCAGCTGCAGGGCTCTTCTTAGTACTGTATTATGTCTCTACCAGTCTGTGCAGGTGGTGTGTTAGTCACTCCAGTTGGAGGACACTTTGTGCTTGGTGGTAGTACTACTCCAAGGTGTTGTTCTCATTTGTCATCAAGCAGCTCTTCTGCTTCAGGCAGGAAACTGCCTCTCAGGAGGCAGGAGCCATATCCCAAAGGTGTTCCTTGAAAAGTTTAGTTTTAGTTTTAACACTGAATCTCTATTTTATGATGTGTTGATTAATTTGATTTTATATTTAAGTTTATTGATGAGATTAATAATTGTTAGAAGCTGAATTTATAGTTTAATTTCTGGAGAAGTAATTTTTCTTTTTGTTCTCTTAATATTGCCCATTCACAAATTTAATTTTGTGTCTTCTATTGATAGAATGTATGTAGTTAAAAGTTAAATTATTTTAAAATAGATAGAAAAGTAATGCATTTAAAATAGATAGAAAAGCACTATTTAAAGGGTTTTTTCTATATTTCATATTTGAAAGTTAAAATAGATCTACAGATCTAGAATGACACAGGATTTTAGAAAGGCATTACTTTTAACACTTTTAACAGTATTTCTCAAAAAACTAATTATTTGTTTCTTTTTTTTTTTTCTTCCCTCCTTCCAGGCAATTGCATTGCCTCCTATTGCTAAGTGGCCTTATCAAAATGGGTTTACTCTTAATACCTGGTTTCGTATGGATCCACTAAACAACATCAATGTAGATAAGGATAAACCCTATCTCTATTGGTAAGTAGCTTATAATGCTGCAGTCATGGTTTGTTCTGGCTTCCTAACAACAGTTAATCTTTCTTATTTTTTTAGTCCCCGACATGCTTTCCCCCCGCTCCAGCCAAATATCTGAAGGTTTTAATGGCTGCTCACTGTATACAAACTTTTAGAAAACCATCTGTCCTTTTTACTTTGTGATTCAGAAATCCATGGATTCAAGACATGTGCCTTGTCGATAAACCATAAAATCTAGTGTTGGGGTTTCTTTAGGAATTCTAAAATATATTAATTCTTAGACCTTTAAATGGAGAATGTTGTCATATTTTTTGTTTGGTGGTAAAGATTCTCAGCTGATGTCAGTACTACAAAATAACCCTGTTAAACTCAGAGTGCACAGTTTTCTAAAGATAATAGAAGGCAGATCTATGGATATAAAAATGGTTAAGTGATGACTGGTTCCCCAAAAATGTGAACAATTAATGTGAATGTAATGTGTATAAAAGAAATTGAATATATACCCTTCTCAGAAAGAAATCACAGAATGTTTCAAGTTGGAAGGGACCTATCAGGATCATTGAGTTTACTCTGCCCTGCACAGGACCATCCCCATCACGCCATGTGCCTGAGAGCATTGTCCAAACACTTGCACTCGGTCAGGTTTGGTGCTGTGACCGCTTCCCTGGGGAGGCTGTTCCAGTGCCCAACAATCCCCTGGGTGATAAACCTTTTCCTAATATCCAATGTGAACCTTCCCCAACACAACTTCAGGCCATTCCCTTGGGTCCTGACACTGGTCACCAGAGAGTTTAGATCAGTGTCTGCCCCTCCTCTTCCCATCACAAGGAAGTTGTAACTGCAATGAGCTCTCCTCCAGGCTGAACAGACCAAGTGACCTCAGCCACTTCTCATACAGCTTCCCCTCCAGGCCCTTCACCATTCTTATGGCTCTCCTTCAGGAACTCTCCAATAGTTTAACGTCTTTCTAATATTTTGATGCCTAAAATTGCCCCCAGCACTCGAGGTGAGGCCACGCCAGCTCAGAGCAGAATGGGACAATCCCCTCCCTTGCCCAGCTGGTGATGCTGTGCCTGATGCACTTCAAGACACATCTGGACTTCCTGTCTGCCAGGGCACTGCTGACTCAAATTTGACTTGCCACAAATCAGGACACCCGGGGCCCTTTCCATAACACTGCTTTCCAGCATCTCATTCCCCAGTCTGTCTGTCCATCCAGGGTTTCCTCATCCCAGGTCCAGAATCCTGCACTTGTTGTTCTTGAACTTCATAGGGTTGGTGATTTCCCAGTCCTCTTGTTTTTCAGTCTCTCTCTGTAGGGCCTCCTTGCCTTCAAATGGGTCAACAGCTCCTCCCAGTTTTCTACCATCTGCAAACTTTCTTTCATCCCTTCCAGTCCTGCATCCAAGTCATTTATGAAAATGTGGAAAAACACAGAACCTAAAATGTAGCCCTGCAGACTTTGCCATGACAGGACCAATGCAAATTATTGTTATTTTTATATTGTAGATTAGGCCAAGATCTAATTATTAATTCAAAATAGGAAAAATATCCATCTAAACTTTACACAGGTTTCAGACTTTGCCACATGAAAGCTTGAGTCACACACAGGCACCACCAAGAGAAAGATACCAAGGCAAATTTCTATTTTCTTTCAACATGCTTTTTGGTGATGTAAAATCTTTTTCAGTTTAACTCGGTGAAAAATATATTGTATAAATAACTCAAGTCTTTAAGTGAGTGCAGTGCCTTTGTGGTGTGAGACAGCAGTTACATCGCATCCACCATTATGTGAAAACTGATTCTTATAAATTGAGAGGGGAAGAAAATAAATGCTTTCACATTTGCCAGGTGTGAGGGAAATTTGCTGCTGTTCTGTTATTAAGGACATGCTGAACCCCACTTCAAGAACTGTATGCTGGTTTGGTTTTTTCTAAAAATGTAATTTTAAATATCACTAAGGATGATGTTGGGCAGCTGCTGGTCTATTAACACTTGTGTATTGAAACAGTATTTTAGCTGTTTTACCAATTATAAACTGTGTGTGACAATCTTGGAAGAAAATTAGGAGTCTGACATTTGCATGAACCATAAAAAACAACAAGGCAGAGCAGTCAAATTCAAATGGTAAGGTTCAGAATTCTGTAGCAGAAATTTTAGTACAAGCCAACCAACATCATGTACCTAGCAGTGGGTAATGGGTGCCATGCTTTTACAAAATGAGTAGCCATGTGTTGGAAAGCAGGAATTACAGCAGGATGTTAAGGATTGTTGTAGGTTACCAGCTGACCATAACATCCATTTTCATCGCTCTAGCTGAAAGTGCTAATGTGATCTTTTTAAGGGTAGTCTGAACAAACAGAGATGATAATAAAGGTGATGTGATCCCTTCCTGAAATCTTGACAAAAGCATTACTGGAATGCCATTTACAGTTCAGACTTGCTGCTTCTTTTAAGAGACCATGGGAAAAACTGGTACCATTCGGAAAACACTTGGGAGTGAACTTTCCCTTGGAAAACACATTTTATAATTAATGGGTTTTTTCTAATCTGAGATCCAGTGGGTAGACTGCAAAGTAAGAAAATTCAGACTTTTATATGCATAGTACTATGGTCACTGTCACAATTATAAGACATAGTAAAAAAAGTAATAATAATAGTAATCCTTACGATACTTTAATAGATTGTTGGAGATGTTTCTTTAAAAATAAGGTGTAGATTCTTTGTCATAAAGACCCTGCAAATTTAGATATTTAGGGCTCACCTTAAGCATTCTTAACTGGAAAGTCTCCATCCCCTAAATCATTTTACTTATTCCTGCTAAAAAAAGAGATAGGTGACATAATTATTAAGTAAGGCCTGGAAATATATGTGATCAGTCCAAATGCTGATTGATTTGTTGAGGTTTTTTATTTGTGTTCTTTTATTTTTTAAGAGGTGTTTTCTTTAAGATTATATATCAGGTTCTGTAAAATAATTAGAAGGTGAAGTGAGGCTGGTATGTTATAATTGTTTTTTGTCCATAGAAAGTCCAAATGCTTCCACAAACATTAAATGGAAGAATGGTTAAAACTTCTGAAACTGTGTTCTACATTTTAGTTTTACAGATGTAGAGACACGGAGGAAAGAAAAAAACCCCAAAACCATCCAAAAATCAAGCTGTCTAGTATTTTCAGACCTTCTATAGGACCTATGATAACAGAGATAATGCAGAACAGTTTCAAAAGCCTATAGTGGAATTTTAAAGTTAGTAGAAAGCAAATTTCACCCACACCATTCGGGCAAGAATGAATAAATACCTTATTAATAATGGTACTATCATCATAGGTTAAGTTGCTCATAAAATCCTAAGCTTAAGAAACTGGAATCCCTAAACACTTCCACTGGTAGAAGGAAGAATGCTCTCTTGCTATGGAAGTGTAGTAACATTCAGTAGCTGCTTTGAGAAACTGGCAGAAATGAAGCATAATTGTAAAGGTTATGTGAACAAACTGTAGTAAAATTGTGTTCCGGATGCTATGGGAGCTTAATTTAAGGCTCATAAAACCATATGGCTGTTGGTGGTATTCCTCTTGTTGTCTCCATGCCTTTCATCTTTGGATGTGGCAAGTTCTGCACATGTAGGTAATGGGTAAGGGAACTTCTTTGGAGTGTCATACAGGCTCGTCCTAGACTACGCTGCCTTTGGCAAGAAGGAAAACGACAAGATAATTTATTAGATTATATAGTATAATCTTGAGGTAAACAGGACACATTTGAGTATTCAGTTTCTTAACTACTCTTGTATTAGAAATCTAATTAGTTTGGAGGAAAAAAAATCATGTTTATAAAATCATTTATTCTATTCCAAGGCAAAGAGACCTGCTAAGAAATGAGCAGTTTTTTCATTATTTCATTGCTTCCTCATGTTTATGTGCTGAACTCCAGGAAGTTACACACATAAGGACAACTCAGTGTTTAAAATTCCAGGAACAGTCTGATTTGACCATAATGGAGATAAAATCAACCCCATAAACAATAAGGATAGGAAAGTGAGAAAATTCGAAAAATGTAGACATTTCTTCGAGAGATATTCTTTATTTCAAAATGCTTTCTAGCTCTTGTTCAAAGTATTAGGATGTATTTTATACAATAGAAATAATATTTTATCATGTAAAAACGTTGATGTTTGCAATGGTTGGCTGTTGGTAATTTAAAAGAAATTATTACATTTGACATCTCTAATCAAATAATACAACATTTTGTCAGAATGTAGTGAATTTCTGTATTATTTTACTGTCCTTCAGAATGGGATTCTATGAAACTAAACCATTTTAGACCATTTTAGAGATGACATTGCTGTGAAACAGATTTGGCATTGTGAGAGTTGCAGTTACCCGCTGAAAAGTTCTTTGAAAGGTGTAAGGCCCTAAGGAGATAAATCAAAGTCTCAAGCTATCTCACAACACATTCAGTTGCTCTTATTGTAAGAGCTGTATTTTAAGTTTTTTAACCTTCATTTTATTGAAGTAAATTCAGTGCTGTGGTTGTGCAGGTTGTGTATTTGGGTAATTCTGATTTGTGTGTGTATGAGTGATATTCTTCCATGGGGCCATTCACTGCTCCTTTTGTTGAGGGGTAGAGCTGCCTATGGGGTCATTGTGGAAGCTGGATCATTGACATGATACAGGTTAAAAATAGTCTTCAAAAGGTGCAAAGGAATGGCAGTGTTATAAAGTGTTTTCAAATCTGAGGTCAGTGGTAATGGACAGCATGTAATACTTCTCTTCATTCTTAGGTTTATTTAGAGAGGACATTTTACATTTATTAAATAAGCACTTTTTTTTTCTTTTCTGCAAAGAGAGTTCAGTGGAAGCCCTTATTAAAAACAATGGCAGGGAATAATGCTCTTTTTCAGCACAGTAGCTTGAGGGGAGATAAAACTATGTACAATACAGAGAAGCAGATGAATGAATGAGGAAGACACCCTGAAGTGGGGAAAAAAGTATTCTATATGTACTTCAAGACTGGAAGGAGGAACTTATGTGCAAGGATTCATTAGGCTGCAGTGAAATCGTCTATAGGTGTTATTACACCAGTTCTGTTTACTCTGTTTTTAAAATTTTTTAAAGTTTTTTCAAAAGTATTCTTTAGTAGTTTCTAAAAAAGTATCTTAATTCATTATAACAAAAGTGGCTTTCTAGAATTTGAGAATTTGAATGTCTCTTTTTTACCTTCTTTACAAATGCCCTTAAAGGAGAGGAGTGTCTAAGCCCTGATCACCTCAGGGTATAATCACAACACCTATATTGTAAAGAGTTTATTTTTTGTTAATAAGGTCATGGTTTATCAACTATTTTTTTGACAATGAGCAAAGAGAACAATCTGATTCTCTCCCTAAATAATGCACACTTATTGACTTAACTGTAAGTTTCTGAAGATGGAAAAAGTTTCACAAATATGAAAATTTTTTTGAGTTAAAATCAAGATTGTATTATGTAGTAAAGTAGACTAAAAATATAATATTTCAGCAGCTATTAAGGAAGAGGACATTTGAACTTTGTGTTTGCATGTACCTTTCATGTCTTAATATTCCTAGGAAAAAACTAGTAAAAGTGTTTGAAGAAAATGTTGCATCAAAGGAACCATTTAAAACATTTATTATTGCAATAACATAAAATTATTTTATAAGTTAGCTACATTAAGAGAATGAGAAAGTACTAGTTAGTGAGCTACAGGACTTTGTACAAATACTAAAAATTAGTAGGGTTTTTTTCCCTATATTTGCAAAGCTTCCTTTCAGAATTCATAGATGAAATTCACCATCTAGACCTTGTATTTCAGTATTTATTAAAGAAAAGTCTAGAAGTTGTATACAGTGTGCTCCATATTAATGAAAGCAAACTGCTCTTCATTGTACTTAGCTTTTCAGATGTGATTAAGCAGCATAGCTGTAGGTATGGATTTGCCATAATGTCATTCATGAACTTTCACCAGTTACCTTTGCAAAGTGGTTTTTTTAAGTCCAGAATTGCTGTTTAAAATGCTTTTGATTTCAAATATGAAATGAATGAGCCTTCTGCATTATCTGCCTTTATGATATTTGTCGCAAGATAGCTTGGAAATCCTTGTTAAATTTACTTTCTTAAAGTTGCAGTCCATTATCCATTTGACAAATGAGAATAAATCCGTAACTCAGAAGATTAAAACTTCATCTGTCATTAGCATAATTTATTCATGTATTGAAAAATAATTCTTGTGAATGACAAATGTCTTGAATCCAAATTTGTATGTCATACCAATTGCATTGTTCTCTGAACCCCCCCAAAACTGCAAGGCATCTCACAATTGTTGTGTAGTGGATATGTCTTCACAACTTTACTCAGATGTGTTATTTTAAATGATGATTAATGAAGAAACTAAGGGTGAAACGTGATAGACATAATATTTGCTATCTTGTATTCTAGGAAAAAAAAAAAGTACTGATTTTTAAAATGTAGTCAGGAATCAATTAAGTGCTGAAGGTGAGTAGCACCCCAAAAAGAATGGTGGAAAAAAATTACATTCACCATTCCAGATACAAATTTATTTTCTTTTTCATGGCAGTTTAAAATAGTATTTGGGCCTTTCTATTATAAAATAATTCCCCTTTTCCCAATTTAATTCCTAATTCTTTCTTTTTAGTTTCCGCACTAGCAAAGGTGTTGGGTATTCTGCTCATTTTGTTGGCAACTGCTTGATAGTTACATCCTTGAAGTCAAAAGGCAAAGGTTTCCAGCACTGTGTGAAGTACGACTTCCAGCCACGCAAGGTAAGCACAGTGGTGTTTACAGTAAACACACTGAAGGTGTGCTGGCAAAGTGCTTCTGGGAGGAGGGCTAAAATCCCTTTAGTGCTATAGCGTTAATCATAGCTCCTCGTTTTTTAGAAACTGCTCTAGTGTTCCTGCAAAGTTACAGTTCACAATCAATTCAAGACAAATGTAATAATTTATAGTGAAACACTTCTATAAAGTCAGCACGTTTTTCAAAACTACTGCTTAATTGGCTTCAGATAGAGCTGAATTGTGAGTTTTTGTAGAATGGCTGCATTTAATTACTTAAATATCTTCATTCTGTTTCTGAAAATTCTCTACTTGGTAACTGTTGCCAAGGTCTTGAAAAATTTTGCTGGCAATGCTAGAGTTTCATTATCTGGTGCTGTATGATATAATGCTCTGAACTTTCTTCCATTTCAGTGCTGTTTTAGGATTTCTCATTTTTTGTAGTAAATCTTGATTGCACCTCTAGATCATTTTAGTGTTTATTTCTACTCTATGCCTAGTAGTCCTAGGGGAATGATGATTTTGTGGCTGTCAGTGTTGCAGTTAGTTGTCTGAAGCATTGACTTTTCTGTACAGCAAGCATTATGTGCTTGTCACTGATATCAGTCTTGTCTGTATCATGCTGTGAAGCCCATTTCTATTTTTTATGGGCTTAGAATCTGTATAGTGAATTTCAGTGCTTGATTTTTTTTTTGAGAAACCAATCTCTTAGGGAGGGAATGCCTTTGTGCACACATCGACTTAATGTTCCACTATTTCTCTTGGAGTGTATTTGTGGTTCAAAATCACCAATTCTAATTTTGTCTTGTAGCTTTGAGGTCACTTGTGGTTTCCTTAAAACAAAGTAATGTCTCTCTCTAGCATATCACTCGGGGTTGTATAAAACCTTATAAAAACATATTGGTTGAATCCACTGGAGTGAATAAATCCTGTTTTTCACGTTTTTCCAATTTTAAAGCCAGAAAAGTATTTTGATGTCTGTTCAATTTTCATTTAAGTATCGTCTGAATCCAGTAACAAATGTAATTGTTAGCTTTTGTATTATGTTACTGTTAGTCACGTCTTGGGATCTAGCAGATCTTCACTGGTTGATGAGGAAATGGTCTTTCACATTTTACTAAGATATGCTTTTGGTAATTTTTAGTACAAATGACTAGTGTTCTTTTTTGTCAGCTGTGGAAAATTTTAGCTTTTGCTGTTGCTGCTCAAAATAACTAATTCTGAAATACTAGTACCTGTGCATCTCATTGTATGAATACCAGTTTCAAATAAAAATCTGCTGATCTGCTGAAATACATAAAAATATAACTCCCATATTAGTTTTACATATCCCAAAGTTCATGCTCCATACACTTTGAGTCATATGTTAGCTTTAGATAGTATTTTAAACAAATTTTCTAGAATATATTTTTGAGTTGTTTATATTTCTCCATCATTAACTTGTGCTCACATGCATGTGTTCAAGTACATAATGTATAGTGGAGGAAATAAAACCTGTCAAATATAATTCCTGGCCCTAACAAGTCAAAATTTATCCTGTTTTACGTGGAAATTGATTTTCTTCTTGTTTAGATATTACATTGCTTTCACTGTACAAGATTTGAATGTGTAGATATATATTAAAAAATGTGTACTCATTTATAAAGCAGGTAATTTTCCTAATGTTAACTTGAGAAGTATGATTTTTTTTGCCATCAGATGTACCATTCCCTAGACATTTGCTTACAGGCACACGCATTTCAGCAATATATTTTGTCAGAATCATCATCCTCAATAAACTTCTGAATAATAGGTTTGAGGGTTTTAAGACATTTTTGGTGAATCACAGTAAAGTAAGAAATTCAAGTTATCTGGTCGAAAGGCAGATCAGAGTTGCTCTGTTCACATGAAGATCTTCCTGCTATGTCATATGACACTTCACAGTATAATATGTGATATGAATTTATACCTTTATGTCTCAGTTGGTGTATTTTATAATATTGTAAAAGCAAGCATTTATAAAAATATGTGGAGAAATTTGATTATCATATACGGAAATAGAAAATGTGGGTGTGGTATAATAGCCTTATATCTTAACAGAGCTAACCTAGCTTTGGCAATGTTATTTTTAAAATGTCTATACTGCTTTTTTGAGACTCCAAATTGACATTTTTGTGTAGGTAACCCCCAGTGTTTTTGCTCCTTTGAGTTTCAGCCTCAGCATCAAGTCTTGTAAAACTAGAACAGGAAAGCAGCATAGTCAGAAGCAAATAGCTTTTTTATGTGTGTTTCTAACCCTGAACACCTTTACTGACTGTAGCAGAGACAGAAATAAGTTCCACATCCTGGAAGTACTTAGTGTGTGATGCCTCATCTCTCTGATTGTGCTGTCCTATGGAGTAGGAATATGATTTAGTGACTTAGCAGTTGGTGACTAAGCTTGACAGGTTTCAGCAGTAAACAAAAAATGCATAGTGATGGGTCTTTCAGTACTACCTAAAGAAGCTGTTGTTACAGCAGAGGCAGGAGAAAATAATATGGGGAAGAAAACTGCGGGATGAATGTGAAGGAAATTTGTACTGCTGACTTTAAATATTAAGGGAAAAGGATTTTTCTCAACAAAAAGTTCAAGAAAAATTGCGTGTGAGATCATACAACTTGGTTTGGTTCATTGTGTGGTAGCAAAGTGCTGCCTTTCCTTCTTAAAAAAAAGTGTTTGCTAGTGCTAGAGAAATTGCCCAAATACAGAAATTTACAAAAAACTAGGAGAAAAAAAACCCCATTAATCACAAAATCCGATAGACTGCTTAAAAGCTATTTACAATGTACCTGAGCACAGATAAATAGCAATGTACAGACCACTGTAAGTAAAATTGAGTTTTTCAGGAAGTTGAGGTTGAATCTGAATTGGTATGTTTTCAGAAATGGTTTTAAAGCCTTTTGAAAGAAAAATCACAGACAGAAGAGTTACATTTTTTGGAGGGTTTTATTTGAGAATGACAGTGCATCACAAAAATTACTTTTTTCATGGTTCTTTGAAAAAACAAACAAAAAAAAAGAGTTTCCATACATGACTTCAGAAGCCAAAGCTGGAGCAGTACTTCTTTATTCCAGCATAGCCCAATAAATCCGTTTGCTTGGAAACACAGGAAATGAGATACTCGATACATTGTTGTATGATCAGCACTATTTTTCTACCTTCTGTTAGTTGTATGTTAAAAGAGGGAAAAATGAAAAAATATTTTTTAATACCTGGAAACAGATGTGTATAAATATGTGTTTTCATATCTATAGCTATTATAGACTTGTAACAGAATACAGCTCAATTTGATGGTTACTATAATGCTTATTGTCAAAATGGGTTTTGCTGCATGCTGTTTTGTTTGTGATTTTGTGCTTAGTCTAATTTTAAAATCAACATGTGAAACCATCTACTTTTATTTTCTCTGACAGAGAGACAGAGTTTTATATTAGTAGGCTCTGTGTCTATTTGTCCCAGCTCAGGAAGAGACTCAACAAGCCCCGAGGGTTGCAGAAGTTCTCTGCTTTGGAGAAAAGGGGCTTATCTGAACATGGAAATCAAAATATAATAATTAAAAAAGATACAAAGAAATGGATGATGATGAAAAGGTCAATTATTATTCCAAATTATTAGAATACAAAAGGCTATTTTTAAGACAAGGTGACATTTTCTCAGAGTCAATTAGATTGGAAGGGGATGTTTTGAGACTTTCTGATCTTTCCCCCTGCTGGCAGAAGGGACTCTTAGATCAAGTTGCTTTGGATTTTGTCCAGTTATGTTTCAAATGTCTCCAAGCAAGAGGGCTCCAGAGTTCTTCTTGAATTTATTTGTCATGGACATAATGATTCTTGTTAAAAAAATTTTGGGAAAGATCACCATAGTAGTAAATGGAAGCACTAAATTATGATGCCTTCTCTGTTAGACTATTTAATGCATTTTTCATGATATGAAAGTCGTCCAAAAATTGGTGGAATGGTAAAGAATAGAGGAAAAATGTCAAAACAAACAATAAAGATGACATCTTAACCTGGGCTGTAAAATCTGCTATTGGTTTTTTTTTCTGTTTATTGAATCATTTCTGATAGAGAGAAATTTTTGCTGTGATGCAAAGACAGAAGTTTTGTGATATGAATTTGTTAAGGTAAGAGCATATAGCTCTGGGTTTCCTCTCAAAACTCAGCTGTGTATTTTTACAGAATAGTGTTGAAATGAAATTGCACTGTTGAAATTAAATTGTATGTGTGCATTTTTGCCTCTAATCCCATAAAGAAACCAGGTAGGTACATCATTACATTTAGGCATAGTTCTGTTGACTGGACTTGAAGTCCCAATGACTTGAATTTTAATTTTACCCATGTGCAAGGATTCATCTTTTTGTGTAAGTTTATGAGATTAGTCACCCTTTTTTTATGCTATTCATTAACTCGTTTTTATAGCACAAAATCTGCCCCTGTGTACTGATTTTTCATGTCTTTCCAGTGGTACATGATAAGCATTGTACACATCTACAACCGGTGGAGAAACAGTGAAATACGCTGTTACGTGAACGGTCAGCTGGTATCCTATGGTGACATGGCCTGGCATGTTAACACAAATGATGTAAGATTTTATTGGCTTTCCTTTCTCATCACTTTTCATTTTAAGGCTAATTCAAAAAGAAAAGAAAGTGTTACATTTTTTTCTCATGATCTTTTAAAATTTTATCTTTTAAATGTTTCTTTTATTCATTCTTATTCATCTGCTTAATAAAATGTAATAATATTAACTTTTTGAGTTTGTGTATACATGTTCTCTCTTTCTGTACCTTTGACTTTGGAAAGTTTGAGAGCCTCGACCTAATGAAGCAGCAAATATTGCTCTTTCTGGCTCAAACTTCTGGCTGTGGAAGGCAGACAAAATTATTTTCTTGTGCTTTGCCTTCAGCTAAATCTGTGATAGAATTTCAGAGGTTCTTGATTCATCAACTTACTACACTTTTGTTATTTTTTATTTATAATACAGGTCTCATTACTTTCTGTCTACTATAAGGGATAAAGAAGCCTTAGGGAAATGAACTGTCTTTTGCTAAATTCTAGAGGCAAAATAGGATTTGAAAGAGAGAGCTTAAATATTACATGTTAATTAAAGTAGGAGAGCTCTGCCTTCCAAAGGTTCTGATTTCCATTCTTTGGGGGTTTTGGTAGCATTTTGACTTGCAAGAAAAGGCTAGTCTTTCAGTTCTTGCAGAGCATGGTTTCTCCTTGGTAAGGTAAATACTTTCATGATAGGTGAGATGCAATTACTGAAAAGCCAGCTGAGGTCTCAGAGGATCTGGTCTGGATTATTGGTTATATGGTGTGGGGACCAGTAATCCTTAATGACAAATGCTTAGCAGGAAGAGCTGCTCCTTCTGCTTCTATTTTCTTCATTAAATTCTTTTCTACTTTCTCATGCAAAAGAAGTATTATCTTTCTTAAGGTGAAATTGGTTTACCGAGCTTTAGATATTTTGATTTTAGTTTTAAATATTTGCTAAGGTTTTTATTTTGTCCGCTGGATAATAGTCTAAGCTATGAAAGACACTAGTTATCGTTAGCTATCTATTTTTTAATAACAAAAATCTGTTCTGTTAATAGTAGGAAGTAGAATAAAAAGATCAAGAAATTCAGGAAAGCTGAATGCAAATGCATAAAATACATAAAAGGAAAAGTAGGGGAGTGTGTACTATTTTGCATTACCTAGGAAGAGGAGCTCTTGTTTTAACCATATTAGAATTTTCTTGTTTCATATAAAGTTTGACTTGTTAGAAGTATTCCCTTGAAAAGCCTTGAGCAATTATCCAGTTCATTTAACATCTACCTTCATACCCTTACACTTGGATATAACTTTAGTCTCCTGGAAGATGTCAATAAAATACCTTACCATAATGGTGTTGGAGGAAAAGAAAACACTATGTAAGTCAATCAGTCATTCTCCTTTCTTTACATCCCACATTAAGCATAAGTATTTATGTAGTTTATACTGATACATTTAACAGTACAAGTTGTGAAAACAGAAGAGGTCAGGAGCTGCATATTGTTGGCTAAGTGCATCTGACTGTTCAGTCTTTTTTATGGATGAATATTGTAATATAATCAAGATGTAGTGTTAAAACTGCTAAATGTACTGATGGCAAGATTTTTCATTTGCTTGCCGTGTCAGATCTCCCACTGAACAATATGCATTATGATTAAACATATTTTTAGACTAGTAAAACATTTGTTACATTTACATTATTGAGTTTAACATTAAGGAACTGAACTGAATATAATTTTTTAAGCATAGGTTTTGTCTTGGTAGAGATTGTGAATTTATTTTAGTTTTTTCCCAGACTGATTTTGCATTACCATTCTCTAATATTTTTGTGAGGGCTTTTTCAGTATCTGAAATTTACCTCTTGTATCCAAGCAAGAACTGTAGAAAACCTCAGTCTACCATTTTCATATGTAGCCTGGGAGACATGAAAGTAAAGATGGAGAGGGAAAGAAACAGTGAAACTCTTAAAAAAGCCAATTTATTAATTTATTTTAATTTTTTTTCTTGTATTTCTTAGAATTAATTCTTATTTACACAAGGCTATGAATTTACTGGGTTTTTAACTATTTCTGTAATGTGGCCGGGCAGATATAGAATCTTACATGATGTACTCATTACGGGTTCTGATCTGCATTCTTCACAAATATGTGTTGAATTAAGAAATATGTTTTCATTTTATTGAGCCTCTATGTATTGAATATTTGTATATTTCACCCAAATGTTAGAGGGAAGATACAATTTTGGATGAAAAAGGGGAAGACATAAACATTTTTGTATTAGCTGTTTCTATTTTCAATGCAGGTGGTACTCTGTTTTCGTAGAGCCATTTTTGGCTCTGAATTCATTACTACTATTTAATGAGATATAAAACCATAGCAGTGCCAATATTGATTGTTTTTCAATATTTATACAACATACCGTGGCTAATGATAAAGGACTCATTAAGCTCATATTCCAGGGGGTAAATATAGCTGGGGATTATGGCAAAAAGTTGAAGTGGCATGCATGGCAAGGAATAACTCATGTTTACAGATGGCTTGGCATCTGAAACAGAAGTGGATAAAATTACCAGGAAATCAGGAGTTAGTCCTCCCCTCCAATTAATGATAATGGAAACACCTAATCAAGAGTGAAGTGCCAAAAATGGGAAAGTGTAAACTGTGAAGAATGAAAAAAGACAGAAAAGGAAATTCCTAGAGGCTAACAAACCTAGAACTTAACTATAATTAGAGCTCAGAATCTGTTTAGAGCTACTATAGTGGTTGTACAATTAATGGTCACTAGAGGAATCCAGGAAAATACCCTTATAATAGGCAGGAATGCTGTCTCAGAATATTTGAGTATCAATTAGGAAAAGTTGGCATCAGTAGCTCAGACAAGTTCCTCAAATGACCATTGAAAAGGGCAATTGCTCAACATTAATTGATGTAACACTTTCTGACAGCAATGGCACACTGTCATGAAAGCCTTCAGGGCTAAACAGGACTTGAATAAAATAACTGAAAATTTTTATAAAATTTTGCCATTAGGTTTACCAGGAGTCAAAAGGTCTGATTAACTCATCTTTTGCACTGTACATCCTGGATATCACTTTGTGAATCAATTTTATTGTAGGTTTTTCACCAGAAGTTTTTTAATTGTGTCGAAATTGCTTAAAAGAATAGAAATTACAAGAGGAAAAAAATTAAAAGAGGTAAATCAAAGGAGGATAAGTGATAGACAAAATCTTGGATACTTCTTCCCTCACCTGTTCTTAAAGCTGAGCTCCAGATCTTTGTCTGTCCTTACACCTGTGTCCCCTTTCCTTGTTAACAGCCTATCCGCCTAGACCAGTTGCTGTAACAGTTCACCATATTTGATTTCATTCTCTAGATTGAGAAAAGTTTTCCTGGTAAAACTCAGCAGTTAAGCCAGATGAAAAAGCAAGTTTCCTAATGCAGATTCCATTGGCTCAGCTCAAAAAGTAATGTCAGATCCTTGTTTCTGTTCAATAAAGCACCTATGACTCAAGGAAGCTGAGAGAATTACCTTCAAAGATCCTTGAGCTTCTTCCTGTTGTCCTTTTTTTGGCTGCATCATGTTTTCTGATTTCTCAGGTCTTCGTTCTAGACAGGTTTTTTAGAAGCAACTGAAAAACTTCAAGTCCTTGCAAAATAGCCATAAAAAAAATCACTCCTAATCTGAAATAATATGATGTGGACATACAGAAGGGCAGGGATAGTTAACAGCAGAAGGGAGGGATAGTTTTTGGAAGAAAGAATGGAAAATAACAACTCTAGAATAAGGCAGAAGAGGGTTTAAGGTCAAACCAAATCATTATAGGCTGTGGTCAGAGGGGGAAAATATGCAACACCTGCAAATTAGAAAAATCTGTTTCTGTTTCCATTTTTCTTTCTAGAAGTGTTTAGCTCTATTTGCACAGCAGTGAAAGAAGAAGGTATTCCAGCATGTGTTCTTGTGTATTAGCAGTAGGAGCTCTGAGTACAATTACAAGGAAGTTCAAGTGTGTCACTTTCCTAGAAGGCAATAGGGGGGATTATTTTGTTCTTGAATGTACTATTCTCCGTTTCTCTGTTGTATGCTGACCAATTAATAGAAAAAAAATCCTAGCAGCCAGTCATAGGGACCTCTAAAACAATTAATGCTACAATATTCAAAATTCAGTTATTCACCACTGGGTAGTTATAAAGGATTGATAATGGTCGGTTTATCTTTTTAATTTTAGTCTCCCTTTATTTGTGGCTTTAGTAGCTGTGCATTAATATTATTTCATTATTTACTGCCCCTTTCTGATACAGAGCTATGATAAATGTTTTCTTGGATCTTCGGAGACTGCTGATGCAAATAGAGTGTTCTGTGGCCAGCTTGGAGCAGTATATGTATTCACTGAAGCACTCAACCCAGCACAGATTTTTGCAATACATCAGTTAGGACCTGGATATAAGGTAATAACAGATTTTAAGAAGCATAAAACTGGAAAAATAAAATGAGTGAGAGATATAGTTTTAAGATATGTGACGCATGTGAATATTCCTCCTAGAATCGCATAGATTTTTTTCATGTGATTTGCTTTCAGCAACATAAAACTACTTTTTCAAGATCCTAACTAGCCCTAATTTCTACCATCTTTTTGAAAGATAAAAGTTTTGTTTAAAGCATAGCTGAAATATGGTTGTATGGGAAATTAATTACTTTGGGTCGTAATCAGATTGGAGAAATTTTGTGTTTGGTGCACTGAATAGCAGAGAAATAACTTTCTTCTCTACTGTTTGTGTTTACAAACCTGAGTTGAGGCAGATTAACACTCAACAAGGCATAAAAAACCAATTTTGTTCAAATGCATGGTTTCACACAGTCCTGTTAAGGTAAAAGTTGAGCTTTTATTTACTCATGCTTTGTCACTGACATTGAGGGGAGGATTGGACAAATTAATGATGCATGCATAAACTTAGATCTCTTGTCAGATACATGTCTTGGAATGGGTGTGTGTTGTATTGTTTCATCAAGAAAAATAATACAGATGCTTCACAGAAATCTGCAGGAACTCCTTTGTAGACAATACTTGAAAATTAATCTAACCCAAGGTAAACAATAATGAATTTCAGTTTATACTATCAGGTATTCCCAAGTTTTATTTTTTCTGATTTTTTAAATTTCATCCAAAGAAGGCTTGAAGTTTTTCAATGTATATCGTATACTCTGAAAATAAAAGCTTTTAAAAGCCATAAGTACAAATCAACATTTAGATTATAATAGTATTAATTTTGTGAGTAGAAAATGCATACTCTTCATCATTTGATTACACCTAGAACTTGAATGACAGAACAGATGGAAATATCTTTTGTGGTATGTACCTGTGTAGGGTGAATAACGACGTATATATCAGGATTACTTGGAGAAGTCTATTGCCTGTAGTTTATGGTCGTTAAAATCTGCCTTGAAACTAAAAATATTAAGTCAGTTAAGAAAAGTCCATCACCTGTGCAAACAAAGAGTCTTTTATTCCAAACTTTATACACTATTTATTTGGGAAAATATTTCTGCAAATATTTTTGGTCATATAAAATAAATTAATGTAGTCTTACACTTCTTAATAATGAATTTAGGTAACCTTTTTGAATGTATTAAATGACTGGATTCCAGTATGCAGAAACATACTGGAGTGATATCAAATAGAAATAAGGCTTTCATGTGTTTCAAGAAGTGCAAATTATTATGTAATAGTTTCTGATTGTTGAAGGTGTTGATAAGTATAGGAGCTTTCATGCTAAATGACATTTCCAATAGCTACTGCACTAACCTTATTACAGTTGTCAAATTGCACTGCTTGATTCATAGGCTTCCTTAAACTGCATTTCTGCACACATGTAAATTCTTAGTGATTTTGGTAAAAAATGTCATCTATATTTAATATTTTGGGGAAATTCTTCTTTCATTGTATCATGATTTCAGATTTGGGTTATGTACACAGAACAGTTAATGCCCCCTTGCTTTCTGAAGAAATTTTCTTCCTTTTCTAAAAATCTGGAAGTAAATTTTACTATTTAATACCAGTTAAAAAGAATAGGCTCCCAGAGCAGTGCCCTGGAAATAACATTTATTTCTTTGACTTTCTCATTCCCCCAAAAAATAAGATAAAACAGAAGACTTTTTTTGACCTTTTTCCAACTCAAGATCTACTCACAACCAGGAAAGGAACCATGTCTTGTAGTTTAGAGCTTTCAGGGCACCAACTGTAGCTTTCACTCAAAGCCTGCCTGTTTCATATCTCATTTAAGGTTATTTCTGTAAATCCTTTCAGATTCAGTGCTGGTGCAAAGGTCTACCACTTCAGAATACTTCAGTATGGGATTCAGTAGTCTAAGGGAGCCTCAATTGACATATAGCTTGTTTTCCTGAATATTAGAGAACATGTTCTTGCTCTTACCCATCTTGCTGATGCAAACTGGCCTTTCAGAAACTTTTCTTAAGTAGTTTACTAAATTTCCTGTTCATTCTAATTGTTAGTACTGTTAGCAAACAGGGAGAAATCAAGAGTTTAACTCTTCCTAAAAAGACCCCAGATTAATTGTAAACTCCAGTTGTGCCAAACTTTTCTGCCAAAGGAGTATTCAAAATAGTTGAGATTTTTTTGAAAACATCTTCACCCAGATCTTTTTTCCTTCCTCATACAGTATATGATGGTTCCTTTGATTTAAAATTCATACTTCAGTCCATTATATCTGAGAATCCGATTCTTTAGGGGAAGTCAGCATTCCTCTACGCACTTTGCTCATGAGGAGATTATGATTTTGCCTCTCATTCAGCTGCCCTCACAATCATTCATAATGACTGCCCTAGTCTACCATGACTGCCATTAAAACCTCTGGAAAACAGAGAAATCTGCATAATCTACCAGCATACAGGGCAGTTTGCACATATCTGTTAAAATATGGAGTAAAAAATGTTGCAGATGACACCAAAGCCACAAAGTTCAGGAGAAGTGAGAGCTTGATCTACAGATAAAAATGAATCTGTTGCAACTTGTCCCACTCCTGTTCTGAAGTGCAGGTAGAAGCAACAGGTCTTAGGATTGGCTAGAGAAGTCATCAAAATAAGTCTTACTTATGTATAATGTTCATAATATTTATTACACATGACATTCTTGTACAGAGTATAGTAACATAGAAACAATTCATAGTCCTTCCATGCTGATCTTTCTCAGCATGTTCTTATGAGTGCATTTGGTTATAGCCAGCATGCCCTAATATAAAAATTTATTTGTTAAGCAAATAGATGTTTTAGTTTGAAATACTACATTTTCACTTGTAGCAAAAGGCTTTGTTTTTAAAAGAAAAGGTTACATTGTGTGAGAAGCAATAATGAGAAACTGACACTCTTAGTAGCTATTGCAAAGAAATTACTCATAATCAAATGTTTGAGGGGAAGAGGCAAATGCACTAGTAATAGAACTATATGATTGTCTCTTCCCCATTAAGTCTTCCCAAGTTAATCCATAATATATCTTGGAATTTGAAACTATATTTAGTAGAAACATATTATGATTCAATATTTGCATACTCAGGTTTTCTCTTTAATAAAGCACACTCATTTTGAGCCTTGCCATTGCTGAACAGGACTTTTACCTACTCTTTCGACCCTTTCAGTTGTTGGAGATTGAAGAAAGAAAAAGGAAATGAGAGCAGCATCCTTGCTGTCACTGTGCTTTCCCTGTTGCCCATCCTTGTTCCCAGGCAGCAAAGAGAGGAGAGTCTGTCTGTGCTGGGATCCCAAGGGGCTGGTAAACAGAATGGAGGGGCAGGGAGGTAACGTGAGAGGAAGAGATGCATCTGATACCAGTGTTTGGTGCTGTTTATAAAGGGATGTTTTTCAAAGCTCTGTTCTAATAGCCCTGTCAAATCTGTACCACTCCTCCTAACCCTCCCATAGGCATTTCAAAGCAAGTTATCAGATCATTCCATATGTTGCTTCTGAGTTTGTTTTTGATCAGTGCTGCAATACCAATCTTTTTGTCACATAAGCTTGGAATAAGAATGCAGTAATTCATGAACACAGACACAAAACAGCACCAAAAATTCAGATTTGTTTAAACCAATTATATAGTACAAGAAAATATTTTATGTACGATTGCTGAACCTACAGGGGCAATATGTAGTGAATAGTAAAAAAAAAAGCTGCAGTCTTGCTTCTAAAGGAAGGGAGAGAGTTGCTGGTATTCAAGCAGTTCCTGATGAAGCACAGATTATTTTACTCCAGAATACAGTGCTGGAGTAATTCTTATCTCTCTCTGTCCTTCCTATTCCTGTAGGAGCCACAAACATACTTTATATGGACCCTGCATATGTATTCTTACCTTATATAGAATTTTTTAAATCCATGGCTCTTTCTTTCTGTCTTGGTGCCCTCACACTGCCTGTGCCAGACCTCAGAGTTGCATATGCACAACAGCCTCCACTACCCTCCTGTGGATGTATTTTCCCAAGTCCCCAGAACAGTATGCATATACTGAATTTCTTTTGTCTTCCTGATCAATGCTATTAATAAAGTAATATCATATATCAGAATTTTTAACCTCTCTTTACATTCTGTTGCAATAATCTTTTAGATTAGGAGACCAGAATTTCCAATTTATGATCGCTTGTGTTAGATTTTGATGGGAGAAAATTTCTTTAATTCTTGTTTTTTCTGCAAAAAGTGTGAGGCAGTATTATGTTGATTCATAACTTGTGTCTGACTTTCAAAGAGGGATCTCAAATTCTTGCAGCATATTAAACACTGCCAATGAGGAGGTAGAATAATGTCAAAATTTGTGTATAAAATTGATTTAACTTAAGCAGTTTAGAACACTGCAAGATTTCATAGTAATGAAATGATAATGATTGGAATCTGAAAAAGCTGAGAGGCATGAAATATTTTCAGGGTAGTAAGTGTTTTCATGTGATAAAACATTAAAATATGGTACAAGCATCATGTAGATGGCTTTGGAAATCAGTGAAATCACTAAATTGTTTTTCCTCTGTAGAAAGTGCACAAAGATTTCTATGTATAATTAAAATGCCCTCTGAGGGTAAATGTCACCTTCCACAGGACAAATCTGTAATCTGTAGCAGTCATTTCGTGATAAGTGAATGGCAGCCATATCAACAGAGAGCCAGCTCTCAAGTTCTAAGCATAATATTCCTACTTTGGGAATTTCTACTTCAGTAGCACAATAGGAACACATTTCTGTATTAAATCATTTAGTGCTGAGGACTGAATACTCACAGTGTGTTATTTTGGTGTTTTTACTTCGAATTGGTTGTAGTCTGATCCTTTGGGCTGAATGAATATCACCAATTGCAGGATATTTGAGTTTCAGCCTGAAAGAAGTCTTTTTGATTCTGAACAGCTTTGCAGTTTTGAACAGAGTAACAAGCGGGGACCACTGGGAGTTTCCCTACAAAACAGACTCCTAACCCAAATGCAAATCACAGAATCACAGAGTGGCTGAAGATGTAGGAAGCAACTGGAACCTGGAGGTCCTCTGGTCCTCCCTGCTCCAAAAGGGTCGCCTAGATCCAGTTGCCCAGGGCTGTCTCCTGACAGGTTTTTAATAAGTCCCAAGACAGAGTCTCTATCACCTTGCTGGGCAGATTCTCAGTGAAAAAGTGTTTTCTGATGTTCAGAGAGAGCTGCCTTTGTTTCAGTTTTGCCTGTTGACTTGTGTCCTGCCATTGGGCACCACTGAGAAGAGTCTGACTCCGTCTTCTTTTTAACCTCCCTTCTGTTATTTATATATGAGATCCCCTCTGCTGCTTCTTTTCTGCAGTTTGAAGAGTCTGAACTCTCTCAGCCTTGCCTCATACAAGAGATGCTTCAATCCCTTCATGTTTAGTGGCCCTTCACTGCACTCTCTCCAGTAAGAGCCTGGCTCCGTGTGCGAGCCCAGAACTCCAGGTGTGGCCTCACCAGTGCTAAGTAGAAGGGAAGCAACACCTTCCTCCACCTACTAGCAGCATCCTTCCCAGTGTAGCTGAAGATATTATCCTTCATTGTTAAACACAGACTGAACCACAGACTTGCCATTTACATGCACTGGCCCTTCCTGCTTGTGGTTTCTGTTATGGTGCCTGTGTCTGGTACCTTTTCAGCATTGTAGCTGGACATCACCAAGGCTGGGACAGTGCAAGGTTGGGACACGTGCTCCACGGGTTCTCCAGCAGCTCCAGGCAGGTCACCAGCCTGCTCAGCTTATGGCCCACATACAAAGGGGTGCTAGTCAGCAGACCTTTTATTGCTGTGTCAGTCAGTGAGCAGATGCTCTTTCCCACTGTTTGGCTGTAACCAAAAGAATTTGTTTCAGGGTTTCCAGCAGCCCCGAGAGCTCTGAAAGGGCTGCATGGGGTTTATGGGGTTACATCAATGGTAGGGACCCCTAATTTGTTTGGAAAGAGAAGCCAATAGCTTATAAGTTGCCTGTTTTAATTCTAGCATGGATAAAAAAAAAAACCACAGTGCTGATATTTCCGATAGTTTTAGAGAAAGAGCAAACTGTGGGAGGAAGGGGATATTTGGTAGGACCAAAGTGATAAGAGAATTGTAATCACTGTGCACAGTGAAAGCAAGGGAAATGATTCATGTATAATCTCAGAAATAAATTATTTTAAACTCAGAAAATATTTTTGCAGCAATATTTTTTATATGTATACAGACACACACACGTATATATATATATATATATATATATATATATATATATATATATATATATATATATATATGTATCTTCATTTGCAATAAAATGGTGGTCATTTCTAATAAATTTGCTTTCCTTGTATCAGTACAACACTGTACTGTGTTACTGCTAATTGTCTTTTTGCCACTGTTAAATGATTGTTATATGTAATTTTTATATGCCAAGGAGATCTGACAGTGCTTTGCTGAAAGAAAGACAGAAATCTATCTTCTTGTGCTTTGTTGATTTTTCAGTGTTGCCAAAAAACTTAATTTTAGATCAGATATGAATCATGATATGTTCATTTTCAGTCTTCCTTGGAAAAGCTCTGAATTTGCAAATAATTAATGCAAAATGATTTATTTTGGATTTGAAGTGGCTCATTTGTGTATATTCCTGACTGTTAAAGAAGCATGGTTTTTAATGTTGCTCAAAAATAACTATTCCTTTAATCAACAGGGTATAGCTAATTTGAGTGAGCTCATATGAACTAAAATGCAGCTCATTTAATTTGTTCTTTATTTTTAATGCGTTTTATGCTTAAATTTTATTTTAACATTTTTATGGTTGGTTAATTTGTGGTTTTTTAAGATAGCTACTTCTGCAACTTGTAAACACTGATACTGAAAGGAGAGATAATACATAAAATATCAAATAATGTGTTGACACATTGATGTGGTGTAGACTAAATGGAAACATATCTATCTCATTGTTTAGTAGCATTAGGCTACTGGTAAATGCAAGCGAAGTTTAGTAGTTTGTTTATTCTCTCTCAAGTCCAATGTAGTTTTGACATATTTTGTGGCAAGGAATTTGTCTAAATTAATTACTTTGTAAAACTTTTGGGTCTTTTTCAGAGCACGTTCAAATTTAAATCCGAGAGTGACATTCATCTGGCCGAGCACCATAAACAGGTGCTCTATGATGGGAAACTCGCAAGTAGCATCGCTTTTACCTACAATGCCAAGGCCACTGATGCTCAGCTATGCCTTGAATCCTCACCAAAGGAGAATCCTTCCATTTTTGTACACTCCCCCCATGCTCTCATGCTTCAGGTTGGTGCTGCTAAGCTGATGTTCTGTGATTACTGTTGGCTGAACATCACACAGAGGATTTGTCTGCTACTGTACAGAGATTGTTCTTTTGTGCTCTGTCAGCTCTTAATATAACTTTCACTTGAACTGTTCTTTCTTTGCTCCCTTTCTAAAGCAAGGAAAAAAATGTTCTGTAAGAAATAAAGACTTCATACTATAAGGCACAGTTGCCCATGTTACTGAAAATTTTCTGTTTCATGTTTGCCTTTAAATATAGTCATTATAACTGAAGTATAAGTATTGAAACAAAATTTTAAAAAGCCTGCCCTCAATTTGGTGTTAAAGTGCTTCAAAATTATGGTTTTACTGCCCTTTAAAATTGAGATTAATTGTAGTTTTTCCTTTATTTTATGTCTTTAGGATGTGAAAGCTATTGTAACCCACTCCATTCACAGCGCAATTCATTCCATTGGAGGGATCCAGGTTCTTTTTCCTCTCTTTGCCCAGCTAGACAATCGACAGCTGCATGACAGTCAGGTGGAAACAACAGTTTGGTAAGCTTCTTTTAACCAAGACTGAGATTAAATTAAGCTTACAAAATTTTTCCTCCTTTTTGTGGGCATGTTCTCTATTTTTTTTACATTTTACCCTTTTTTCCTTTGAAAACCTATTACTTTTTTAAAAGGTAGTTTACTGTACAAAACTGATGTGATTAAATAATTAATTCAAATCGCTCTAGAGTTTTTAAGGGTAGTTTTATGACAGTTCACCCAACTTCTGAAAGAACTCAGTATGATTTTATTTGAGAGTGCAGTCTTGTTTACTTTTTCAAAATCTGTGTCATAGCATTCAGAAATTAATTAATATGCAATGAGAAAGTCATAGAGCTATGATCTGGCATTTTGTGACCATATTACAATTGCAAAAGTGACTGGGGACATAATAAGAGAATTTTAAGCTGGGACCCATGAAGTTTCTCCCCTGGTACTATGGGAGACATCTCTAAGTTGAAAAGTCTTCATAGATGTTAAAAAACAGATGCTGAAAAAAAGATGTCTTTTGAAAAAGACTACCTAGGAGTCTGTTAATACCCATGCTGACTTAGGATCATAGAATCCTTTGGGAAAAGACCTCTAAGATCATGGAGCCCAACCATTAACATAGGACTGCAAAGTCCACCACTCAGCCACATCCCTAAATGCTACATCTGCACATCTTTTAAATATCTCCAGGCACAGTGAATCTTTTCTCAAAATTAGCTGAGCTATGGTTATTTTTGAAAAGATCTCTTGCCACGTGCTTGTTACGGCAGGCACCTGTCCTGCAGCGCAGGATAACTAAACTTCTCCAGAAAAATATTTGGCCTAAATCTTTGAGGGTAACAAATCTGAAAGGATAATGCTGCACAGCTGGTATGGTGTTCCCCTGGAGGATTATTTGTAACCAAAGCCTGCTAGAAAGCAGTGTTTAGGGACAAGATAAGCTGGCTTTTCTATTTGAATTAGGTGACAAAACAGATGCATAATGCCAAGCACATGACTTATTTTCCTGCTTATAATATTCTTCTATTAATTATTCTGAATGTTTCTTGTTGCATTAGATAGTTCAGTTAAAAAATAGTCGGTTGTAAAGAAACAATTAACTAATATTAAAATTGCCAACAAATTTGGAAGACAGAAAAGCTGGTTGTGTATTAGTTACTGTGGAATATTTTTTTTTAAGTCTCTTTTGCAGGATGTACTTTGCATTGAAGAATTGTAAAGTAAGGGAAATAGAAAAAGAAATGCTTAGATTGAAATTAGCTTGGAAAAAAACCTCAGTGTATATTTTCATTTACTGGCAAAGCAGAAGACTGAAATGCTTTTTTCTAGTCTAAGGAATGTTATGTGTGTATGTGTCTCCATGTAGGAATAAAATATATGTTAAATTCATTAAGGAGCTGAATCTGTAATAGATGGCAAAGCAATAACTAGTTCTGTTTAAAAATGAAGAACTAATATAATGTAAGTTTTAGAAGTTGAGATAAAGACTAATTCTTCCCAAGTGTGTGGTCTACCCAGCGTGTGAGAGCATTCATAATGTTTAATTGAAAATGTACAGAACATTTCTGGAGTTAGTTGAACTGTAAGTAGAAAAAAAATTGTTCTTGAATAAGTCAATGCATTTCTTCCATAATTAGATTATATTATAAAAAGAGATCTGTAATTCATTGTGCTATATGATTCTACAAATGCATAATGGAAGAGGATGTGATTCTAACTCAAGAACATATTGAAAAATGTTGAAGCAAATGGCAGCTTGATGAGATGTATTTATATGTTTATAGGTTTTGGTGCCTGTGCATTATTTTCTCATATGTTATTTAATAGGATATAAGTAACAAGAAAAATAATGCTGGAAGTGAAAAAGGAAGTAGGCAAATAAAAGAATAAAATATTTTTGGGATGAAAGAAAGCAACTAATGGGGAAAGAATGCTAAACATGAAAAGGATCATTTGAGGAGTAGAATGAGGGAAGTGGTGCATTTAATGGGTTCTTTCCTCGTTCCCCCTTATTTATTAGATTATTGTCTCTCCTTATGTATCTGATGCTGAGTTATACCTGTCTTACCTATAAAAGTGTAACAGCAACAGAGGGCTTTCCCAGTTCTCCTGCTTTTCTGAATCCTTCTCACCTCTTTCTCTCCTGCAAATATCAAACTCTGTTTAAAAAGCTCAGGGTTTTCAATTATTGATTTTTTGTTTGGATTTTTTTAATATTAGAAGAGCTTTATCAACAGAACCCAAAACCTCATCATCTAAACATTAAAAAAAAATCTATATTTCATAAGTAAGATAGGTACAAGGGCGCATCTACTTTTTTAAGATTTATAGTTTGATAAGAAATAGGCAGCTTTCCTATCAATTTCTACAGAAACAAGCCAGCTTGACAGGAATAAGTTTGATGTATTGATGCAATTTATTTGCTTAATATGAAAAATCTGTGAGTGACAATTAATTTTTATTAATGTCTTTGGTTTAATTGAATTTATCTTAAAGATCATGACAGCAAATAAGATGAATGCCATGTGGTATCCTTCTTTCCTAACATGTCCTCTCATCCGGTCTTTTGATAATTTTCTTGTCATAGCTGGCACAGGGATTTCAAATTTGAGAGTAGGTCTGGAAGTAATCCTTCCTGAGGGTTTTGCATTTGCCTTTGTGCCTCTCATGGAAAGCCGAGGTCCCAGTCCATGGCTGCCTTCAGTGTAAAATTCAGAAATTGCATTGTTGGGTGCTGGTAACCCTCTCCCTCTCTGTTTTGAAGGGAAGAATGCTGGATATTGCTCCTCAAATTCCACATCACTTGTGTGACCTAGCTGTGCTCAGATAAAATCAGTTACTTGAATTTTCCCACTCTGTGACAGCTAGAATGTGATTTGCCTAATCAGTCTGCCTGGGCAAGGGTTTATAATGAAAATCCAACCATCGCAACAAGTAGTAGAAATCTGTTGTAAACTCCTGAACTGCTGTACCTCTGCATACTCCAGAAGATCCAGGGACTGTTAAGGCTGGCTAATTTACTCCTGGAATCTGTGTCACAAAATGTTTTGCCTCTGAGCAGAAGTGACTTGCTTCTCTAATTCTCACACACAACACCTATTTAGCTGACTCATGTTTTTGAATGAAACATGATTAGTTGTCTTATTAGCTTCACCACATGTTATGAGAGAACAATTGAAAAGGCATAAGAAAGAAATCACTTTGCCTCTCTCTTCAACGAGCTTACAGAAAGAAAAAAAACATATTTAAACTGGAAGCTAAGGAAGCACTTTAGAGAGCTGCCATAGCTGTAGCTCATGGAAACATTGTTGGTGTATGATTTTCCTTAATACTGCTTTATCTGTTTATGCTATGATTAATTTTCAATAGTTATCATACTAAACACCTGTGATGGAGTTATTCATACAATCTTTTTGTATTACTTTGGAGAAGCTGAAAATACAAATAAAGGATTTTTATCTTTATAAAGGATTCTTTCCCAAAGAGAATCAGACAAAACAAATACATGTATTATTCTCTTTTATATAGACTCTTCAAGTTAAATTGTCTGTAATTAATAATCATACTTAGATCTCCAAAGCAACATGCCTACCTTAGCTAAAGGTGCCTTTTGTAAAGGTAATTTGTACAGATAACTTTGTAATACATGAACCAAGATGAAACTTATATTTAAGGTATATTGACAGAGAAAATTATTATGGAAATTAGGAGTCTAGAGAAACTGATCTGTGTTGTGGTTTAAAAATTAAATAGAGTAAAAGAACTGTAACAACAAAAACAAACAAACAAAAAGCCAAGACAAATTTCACTTTTATCCTAAGGATGCAAATTCCTGACTCCTTAGGTACTTCTAAACAGTATCATCCTTAGGTACTTTTTAACAGTATCATAACCACTGGAGGTACTGCATCATCATGCTTTGGACTATCACCTTTTTTTTCTCCTGCTGCCTAATAAAGGAAAACTACTAGATTTTTTTTCCCCAGAAATCATTTGTATTTTCAGTAATTATCACAGTTCTCTGATTTAGTGTTGGTTGACATATATGGTTTCACTTTCTGTCTGTATCTTGGCTCCACTGCAGACAAACTGATGTGTTCTAGGAAGGGCATGATATAGAAGAGATGTAGGAATGGGCTGAAGTATCCTATATATCTAGGGGTGTTGAAAGTAGGGAAGAATGGAGAGAATTTTTGTGTGGTAGTGTATAGGATTTTGCAAGTTTAATGTGCAATGTCAGTTACTGTGCAGCAAAACTGATGCATGTTAGTTGCTGGTAAGTTTGTTAAATTCTGTTTGAAAAATTGTTTAACTTAGTCTTCTCATTAATATTATTTTCCCTCTGTCAACAACAACCTTTTTAGAAGAATGATTTTGGCAACCTGTTTCTGCTGATAAATATTTTCATATTTCAAATCTTCAGGTTTAATTTGGATTCAGCTGCCAAGGTGCATAAATAAATGGAGTATCCCTAGACGTTGTTGAAAGTTCTGGATACAGTCCTCCAAATTAGGCAGATAAAATTCTTAGAATGCAATATTGAGGAGAAAAGTACATTACTTCAGTATGGATTTTTTATATCTAGATACACATTTCCTTGAGGTCAGTCTGAAAATGTGGGGAAAGAGAAGTTTTGAAAAGGCTGGGAAAGTTTATCTGAGAATTCAACCAGATCAGATGCTCTCTGGCATAATATGTAAGGAGAAAACCATTACATGTGGAACCAGTGTTGTGTGCAGCAGCTGTTACTTAGTATACTTTCATTCCCCTCTCCTCCTCCAAAAAGAAAGTTTTGCTTAAAAGAAGTCTAAGCAACCTCTCTAAAAGAAAAGTCCACAAAACAAAACCCAACCATAAATACCATACAATTCCCCACCCCCTTCCCAAAAAAAAACCCCAAATAATAGCCCCCAACCCCACAGACAGCATGTAGTCTGTTTTCTGCCTATCTCTGATCATCTTCAGGTAGCAATATCCTCAGTACTGTACATGCAGTGAGAACTTTAAAAACTTCCATTTCTATTTTATAGTTCTTCTGTGAGTTAAAATATTACAGTCTTTCACTTACTTAATTTCCTGCATAATAATGTGGGCAAACTTCTAGTTATATTCAATTATTATGTTAATTTTTATCAATAATGTGGTTCTATACAGTATTCATCTCAAACTTCATTGCACCTCTATGTGCCTGACAGATGGTTCTCTGTAACTGCTGCATTTTCTGGTACTTGGATTTTTTTTAATGTGCTTGAAGGTGTAATGATGCATTCATGTGTGCTATCCCAAGATTTGAATTACTGTATACTGCAGCCAACTCTATTATTTATGGTGGCAATCTTGGATAATGCTGAAGGATTAGAAGTTAGAGTTACTGCCTGCAGACCTGAGCTGACTCTGCAGAGCTGGATTGAGGTATCTTTATGTGTCTGGATCAATAGATGTTAAAAGCCATTTTGGAATTAAGTGAAAGCATAGCTCATTCACAAAGGCATTGCCTAAATTAATACATTTTCCTAAACTAGAAACACTGGCATCACTCTGCAGTAGCAGCTAAGGTAGCTCTGTGCAGAGGTAATATGGGCAGGCAGGATTAATTAATTCAGGCAGAGCCAGCATGGTTAATATCTAAAGAGAGATATTTGGGCACTAGCTACATGTGAATTACTAAACTTTTTTAAAGTCAGTCTTTCTTACATAGAACCAGCTTGTCTGTTTCTGTGTCTGTGGCAGTGTTAGGTATAAACTGGTCACTTATGATTTCTGAGTTGACTGGTAGTTTATGTGTGCTTTAATAGAGGGAAAGAGGGAAAAATCTTTATTGTTGTGGTGTCAGTGTGTCTTACAACTTAAATTCAGAGTCTATCAGAATTTCTAACAGTTGTATAGAGATTGTATTGATATGAGATAAGAATAACTTTAGCCCATGAGTTTACATCTAAATTCATAGAATGAGCAAGTAAACTGTGATATAAATTTAAAGGGTTTTGACAAAGTACTTCTGAAAATAGAAAATGAACCTAAGTCTGGATATGGAACAAAAATCTTTAAAATACATTTTAGGAGTATTTTATAATATTTCAATATAATATTAACAGTATTTGCCCTTGTAATTGGAATTCTAATTCTGCAAAGATGTATGCTGCTTGACTTTATGCATAATGGTTTGTTATGTTACTACCTCCATAGAGGATGGTAGTAAGCATGACCTAAATGGAATTTTCTTTTACCTGTTTAATTTTAAAAAAATCTTAATTTAAATCTTCAACACTTTATGTAAGTTGCTTATGGATTTTCATGTAGTAAAAATGATTAGATTCTTATTTTAGATGACAAATACAGTAGAAACTTTTGGTTGGGGTAAGAAAAAAATTGATGCACGTAATCTGGTTTGAAGTTGATGTGACAGTTTGAAAGGCTGTTTTGATAAAAGCTTTGGAGTACTGTAAATGGATATTATCTGTCTTCTTTTATTGCTGACACTGTGGGGCAGTCTGAATGTGATTTTTAGATGGATTATTATGACCATTCAACAATGAAGAAAGACAAGGCACTATTTCATGTTCCCAGCATGTACTTTGGCTACTCTGTTCTTTTGCATGGCAGCCTTGCTCAACAAACAGAATAAATCTTGTCTTCCTCAGCACTTTGATTATTTTTTTGGTGCTGGCATGGATTAACCAATCTCAACATTTATTTCAAAGTAAGAGATTCTATTTGAAGAGCAAGTGAACTTTTAGATGACTAGATACTGTAAGTAAAGTTGAAATGTATCAAATGCAGGTTGGATATTTTCTTTAAGTCCCTTTTTCATACCTGCAAAAACCACAGTTTTCACTCTTGCCTGTTCCTCCTACCTATATGAGAACTTTCATGGATGCAGACACTTGTTTGTACAGCTAGGAACTGTTATATTTAATTTTAAGAAAAGACATAATGATTTCACATATGCATTGTATATGCACTACAATACAATACATTCTGTCATCTACCTTTTAGAGATATTTGAAAAGTAATTTTAAATACTTCCTTCCTGTCACTTTTTGTTTTTTCTTTTCTCTCTTTCTTCTTGGTTTTTCAGCAACAGATGAGTGTATTTTTGTTTTATTCTTATCACCCAAGAGTCAATTATGATTTATTTTCCGTGTGGTGAATTGATCTGTCATATGTTTCCACTACTGGTTTTCATAACATAGTTTCACTTTCTTGCTGATTCCATCCCCTGAAGTCTTTCATATCTCTTATGTTTCTCTACTGTAACCTTTTCTGAACACTTTCCCTCCCTGTACTTTCTGAACACTTCTCTTAAAGATACTGCTGGGATGGACTGCTGGGTGATTTCCCTGTAGCCTCTAGAGGCCCACTCCAACCATTGTAACGTGTGAAGAATCACTGGAGAAATTTTCCAACAGGAAAAATAAGATTTGTATTCTTTTAAGGAATTGTTCACCACCTTAAGCCTATTTCTATTGACTTAATAGCTGATGATTACTGAGAAAGCAACATTTTTAATCTGAAAAAAATCTTGTTCTTTATGTGCAGTGCTACCCTATTGGCTTTCTTGGTTGAGCTTCTTAAGAGTTCAGTAGCCATGCAAGAACAAATGCTTGGTGGAAAAGGCTTTCTAGTCATTGGCTATCTCCTTGAAAAGGTACGTTTGGAGGATTTTTTATCTTTGTTCTTGGTATTTCTATTGTCATTGTGGTACTTTCAATCACTTGGCTCAAATGTCTGGTAGAATAAAATATATTTGTGACATACATTGCAAATTAAAAATATTTTATAAATGGTCCACGGGAGACTCTTCATCTTCCTCATCCTCTTGCATGCCAGTATTCAAAGAATCAATTTTCTCAAGGTGGTTATGTTCTCTTATTTATGTTCTTCAGATCTGTTTGTGAATCACTTTCAAGTATTTTCATTTCTTCGCTTTCTGCCCTCCAAGCTTGCATAGGAAAGTTCTCTTGTTTCTAGTTTGTACAAACATAGCAGAAATATCATAACTGAGATTATTTTTTGTGTGCAAATGTGCAGGTTAATAAAAGTTAAATTAATCTTATGTGACAATTCTGAAATTGTCAAAATAGTTCCTCTGTGTTTTGAAGAACAACTGTAACAAAATTTAATTTCTGAAAAAAATCAGGGAGGGGCATTCCCTGCAAGGGGCATTCCCTGTACTTGCTTGTTTTCAGGCATGATGAATTATCTCAAACCTGAGGTTCAGTTCAGTTGTCTGAGGAACATCACCTGCCTCCCTGCCTCATGACACCCTGTTACTGGGGTTTAATAATGAAAATAATCTGAGAGCAAACTACTGTCAGCTATACTAAAATAGTGATGGCCCCATGATTGAAGCTTATGGCTCTGACATTCTTGCGTGTCTACTACTGGACTTTTATTACCATGAGGTCAGCATAGCAATCTTTTAAGCAGAAGATAAGAATCATAATATCACCTTTCAAAAATATTCTGAATTTTGAAGACTGATAAGTAGTTTCTCTCATTCTGTTCCCTTTGTTCTTTGTGCTAGGGAAATACCTTCACTCGATACCTGAAAGCAGATATTCTGTGCTACCATTTTCACTGCTAAGCAAGTGTGATTTACAATTTCAAAAAACTAACCTAAGGTGCTGGGTTTTTTTTTCAAGGGTAGCTTTTCTTGTTCCATAGCAAGAAGGAATTTGCAAAGCTGTTAGCTTTGGTTTGGTGAGTTACACACCACCAGGCACAGGAAGACTGGTGAGCCCTCATGGAGGGCTTTCTCCTGAATAGAGCATTGTGGTTTATTCACATGGAATACATTGATTTAGAATGTTCAACACGATTTTTTTTTAAAAAAAAGTTTCCATGCTCTTCTAATTAACACCTACTATGTTCATTAGACTTGGGTATGTGAATATTTAAAGGATTTCTATTGGTCACAGCATAATTCTTAAAACAGATGTTGCTTTCTGGCTGTTTTGGTTTTTTTTTACATTATATTTACTTAGCTGCAGTTTTTTGAAAGGATTTATTCTCTTTTTTCAATATATGCTTATATTCAGTTGGCACACATGGTGGGAAAACATCCTTTTGTTTCCTAGTCTCAATTTTATTACTTGTAAATTATCTGTTGTATCTGTTGTTCATTTGCATGTAATCAAATACTTCAGAGAAGAGAGCTTTTTTTTTAACTTGAACTTCCAAATAACATTTTTATTCTTATTAGCTGCAGATTATTTATTGTGAATTTTCATGTACAAGCAAAAGGAAATTCAGCATCCAGGCTGAACTTGTATTACTGACTTCAGTTCTAAAAATAATAAATCTCTGTATTCCCAGACTGTACTCACAGCATTAAAAATAATTGGAAAATATAATCACAGAATCATTTACCTTAGAGAAGACCTTTAAGATAAAGTCCAACAATTAACACAGGGCTGCCAAGTCCACTAAACTAAATCTTGTCCCTCAGTGCCACATCAACACGTGTTTTAAATACCACCACTTCCCTGAGCAGCCTGTTCCAGTGCTTCACATTTTGTGGAAAAGGCAAGGAGAAGGATCTTTAGAGGTTTTTCTGTTTATTCATCTGTTAATTTAGTAAACAAAGAAGTTTTTCAAAGTCCTCAGGCCATGTTACTACATAGGAGCAGGTCTCAACACTTATTTCATGGCATATGCTATGAAACTGAAAGAATCCTGAAATTTGAGGAACCCAATTCCTTCAAATACCTACTTAAGTTTAAGAAACAAAAGCAAGTCTCCCAGTAATGTGTGTTCACACACTGAGACACCAAATTTCAGTAAGACACTATTTTAAGAGGATATAATAAGAGGATATAAGGACTTCAGATGAAGTTCTGAAGAATTGTACTGTAAAATGCAGGATCCTGACTGGATTCTAATAAAATGAAAAGAAACCCAACTAAGCAAAATACCAAAAAACAAAGTTATTGATGATTATTTTAGCCTGTTAAATATAGCCATTAGAAAGATTATTAATATTGTTGGAAAGTATAAACTGCCTCCATATTCAATGACATTAAAACATGCAAGCTGAATGTATTTAGTAATGATGAGCCAGGTGAAAATACTGCTTCATAGTTCTGCTGTAATTATATTTAAAAAGAAGATTTTTTCTTTATATTTTTTCTTTCTGATTAATATCTTCCAGTCATCTAGAGTTCATATAACCAGAGCAGTTCTGGAACAATTTTTGTCATTTGCAAAATATTTGGATGGATTATCTCATGGAGCACCTCTACTGAAGCAATTATGTGATCACATCCTTTTCAATCCTGCTATCTGGATACATACCCCTGCAAAGGTAATGGTACACTTGCATAATGTTATAACTCTCCTACAACAAAATTAAATACCTGTATTCATTTATAGCATTCTACTTAGGTTTTTGGTTTTTCTCTTTTGGATTTGTTTTATAAGCATCGTAATAGCAATGATTTTAGATCATGAAGTCTGTACACTGCCTAACTATATACTCCAATGTCTTTTATAATTTCCTAAAAGCAGGTAAATTATTGCCTAAGGTTCTGTCTGATTCTATGAAAAGACTGTTTCAAGAAACCCAGTCCCTTTTCCAGTGATTGCATTGCATTGTTTTTCCTACAGATTAAGCATAAAATTTTGTATTTTTAATTGCAGGTAAAATGGTTTTTGTTACACATTAATTTAAGGTCTCATTTTAATTCAAACTATGTGTTCTAGTTTGATAAAATCTCTAACATGTTATCATTTATCTCCAGTAAAAATTAATTATTTGTTTTCCTAAGTAATCGTAGTTGAGATATGTGAACCAAAGTGAAAAGTGGCATTGTCCTAAAAGCTGACAATATATACTATTTGTATAAAAAGTCAGAATAGAAAGCAATCCAATATGTTTATCGTTACTTTAGTCATTCCTAGGTACCAGTGCAGCCCCTGCCCTAAGCTGAGCTGTAATTAGTTTTTCAGTTTTTTTGTATCATATCCAAAGTCTATTCTAGAAAGACCCCTACAATTTAAAGTTGCTAATGCAGAGCTTACATTTATGTGGGTAACTATTTCATTGCTCAGGTGCAGCTATCTTTGTACACCTACCTGTCAGCTGAATTCATTGGGACTGCTACGATCTATAACACCATACGCCGAGTGGGCACGGTGCTGCAGTTAATGCATACGCTGAAATACTACTACTGGGTGGTCAATCCCACTGACAGCAGTGGCATCACTCCCAAAGGGCTGGGTAAGTGCAACACACGAGGAAGAAAATATAAGCATTTCTTCTGTAGGAAGGTTTGTGATGTAAATGTCTGAAAGCTTCTTGGATCTGTAGACAAGGAGATAAATAAAGGCGATAGTTGGTGGTCATCAGTAGAAGGACTATGGAAGTACTTTCTGGTGTATGATAAACTCATGCTGATAATTTATGTTTATATGTATTCCCAGAAGATTCTAACTCTGGTCTCCCATCACGTAGCATATACTTATGTGAGCATACTTCAGGAAACACATTAAAAAGATGGATTTTTCTTCTTCTGCAATAAAGAGGAAATATTACATGTATTTTATATGCCAAAGAAAGCTTTGCGTGGTTTGAGTGATCAGTAGTGCTAAGTGACCTTGAAAACAGAGTGGAAACTTCTAGTTCTCACTGCAGAGGTCTCTGAAGCTGTATTTCCAGTTCAATAATATTTTTTCTCTGTCCTTAAAAAATGGAGATTTATTTAATTTTGCTTAAAGTGATGCGCTTAGCTTAGCACAGGAGGTACTGAATGACAGAACCAACAAAATGTAATAATGAATACTGTTTGAATGCTGCATGTTACAGATGTGCATTAACCAGAGCAAATCATTCTAATCCTACACATTCTGGCTGTAATGCCATTACATTCAGCTATCTTCTTGTGTAAAGCAGGAAGGATTTGCCTGAAAGTCTCTTTAAAAATACCTGATAAATGAGAATATAAATTCTTTTTATTGTGTAACTATTAGTGTCATGCTGAGAAATTGAATAATTGGGGAATGTTCTTAGTACTGTCACATACCCAAATATTCAAGAGTGTGACATATCTTACACTTTAGTTATTGGGTAATTCTTATTTGTAAGTGAGATTTATGAATAGGAGTTTCCCTCAATTTTTTTTTTTTTTTTTTTTAATAAACAAAACTGGGAGTAACAGTTCTTTTCCTAGATTAGGTGTCCTAATAGGCAATGAAGGTGTTGAAGGTCACAGAAAGAGCTGCTGTAGGATCTTGGATGACATTTATAGTTCTTGCATAATATAATATTAGATGAAGAGTAGTCTTCAAAAATTATTAGAATTTATTTTAAAATACTTAACAAAAGCCCACAGTTTTCTGTTCATTTAAATGAAAAGTATGAAATCCTAGATAATGAAAATTACCTGGGGTGGTTACCTAATTAGCCTGAAATCTTTGTCAGTGATAAATTATATTTTCCACTTATGCTGATTCTAGATTCCTGCTGCCAAAATAGAATTAACTTCTTTTTTTGGTGCCTGCAGTGAAGATGTCTCCTGAGCTACATGTCTGCTGATAATGCACAGTGGAATGCAGGAATCAGTTGCTTTAACACAGGTTTCTAGTATCATTGTAGTTTTGGTGGGGCATCTTACCTGCCTCTCAGAAGGATGCAGGTTTCCTGTGTATCCAATACCAAATCTGCTTGTTTTGGGTAGATATTTTGTATACTTTATGCCGTGACAACTTACACTGGTGTGTTTAGGAAGCTGTATCTTACCTCTAATTGACAGGCACTTGAGAAATGCTTTGTTTGAAATGCAGCTGCTTCCTAGACTGTGTTGCCTCTATTGATTTGATCTCCACTAACCTCGGTGGGAGGTTAGAAGCTGGTCTGGTGGTGTGGGAGCTACACTGTTGATGTCTGAAATTAGGATGAACCAAATCCTACCCTGGGAGTGGCTTTATCAGGATTAATACTTTCACAGATCTTCTCTGTTGAGGTTTACACTGCTATGCTGCCCAGGCTCAGTTTTACCATTGGACAAATAAAATGTGTCTGAGATCAGTGAGGAATTGGGGTGTTTAAAACTCAGATGATCAGCTTATTTATTTTGTGATTGTTGAATACCCAGCTGTTGTGAGGTGAATTTTTCAGGTGTCAACCATATTTACAGCTAGGTAGAGACATGGAAAATTCCTCAATTAGCTTGAGAATGGAAGTCTGATAATACAGTCTACTTGTTATGGTTGAGATTATTTTTAATTTTTTTTCCTACTATATTGGTTAAAATTAAAATAATTCCTGTGCTTCTGTGTCATGATACTACTACCTAAAGACACTTTGAAAATGTATTGCGGACTGCTTCCCTCTGGCTAGGTTTGCTCTTTTGTGGAGTCAATGACATTTCTTTCTGTAGGAAGCATGGATTGTTTTTATCTTGCCCAGATCTGTCTCTTTGCAGTTAGCTGTATTTTTTGAATATTTGTATGTGTAATGCCAGTTGTATAGCTTCAAGAAATATATAATGTATTCATGAAAATCTGAACAGAAGGCATGAGGTACACAAGGATACAAAATTAGGGATGAGATGTGAATCAGTTAACTCTAAATTAAGCATAGATATGGCTGGTTTACATCCCTCCCTTTTCTTTCATTCTGAGTATAGTACAGTCTCCTCTCATTTGTGCCAGTTCCAGACAAGATTCTTATTTTACCTCGAAGGCAACCAGGTCAGTCCCTGAAAAGTAATCAGGTAGTGTAAATTAGTGGGTGCCTGGTAGCGGTCTGACAAGAAAAATCAAAATTTCTAAGGCCTTCATACAGTAGTTGGGAAGGTGTTATATAAACTGAGGCCATGCATATTTTCAGAAAACATACTATGATCCACTATATCTGAATTTTCTCATTTTGTCTTTAGTTAGATTTATAGATGAACCTGACTTTTTGAAAGTTTAATATCTTCTTTCTTCCTTGTTCCTTATCCTCTGCCTTCTTCCCTGCAGAAAGCCCTGTGTAATTGATACTACAAAGAAGTAGTAGTTTCTTTTCATTCTGTAAGAGTGGCTTTTCTTGTGTTGCATTGAAGAATGTCAGCCTATCAGAGAGAAGGATCAGTGACAGCAAACCTAGCACAGCCATGGAGTTTTATCCATGCAAATCAGCACTGGGACATTTTTGCTATTATTTCACAGATAACTTCTGCTTCTGACTAATAGAGCTGTAATAACTGTGATGATTTGCAAGCAAATGACTGAAAAATATAATAAGTGCTGAGGTGATGGGTAGCTGAATTTAATTTTATATTAACTTCATTTCATAAAAGATATTTTATGATGTCCACATTAGTTGCTAGCAATTGATAAAATTCATGAAAATATTTTAAAATGTTGAATCACTTGGATATTACATCACTTTTCTTTACCAGATTTTTTTTAACATTAAGTGTAGGTCTGGTTGATTCAGACAGCTTATAGTCATAGAATGCAGTCCTAGAAGTAGCTTTTGTTATTATGTTTAAGGCTTTTCTATTTTCACCTCAGTTTTCAGCATCTCATAACTCCACCAATCCCAATAGTTCAAAAAAAGGAACTCTTTCAGGATTTTGGATTCATGTTAAGTTTTATTAGCCTGCCTGCAGCCAGAAAGTTTATCATTTGTTGAAATGTAGAATAATGTAGAAAAAATTTTGTTAAAGTAAGAAAGTTGCAGTGTAAAAATAGAGTTATGTGAAATTTAAAGTTGCTGCATTTTAAGCAGCATTTGAACTCTCCAAATGGAAGAATTGGACCCATTTTCTATAAACATTAATTTAATGTATGAAGAAGAAAAATGTCATCATGTGAGTAAATTGCAGCTGAAATTCTAGGCTGACTTGACATGAGACTTTTCAGGTCTGGAGAAAGCTTTAATGGAAATCATGCCAATATCTAAAATTTGGCCGCATGTGCTAAAGTGCCTTCAAATAATTTGCTGTCATATTAGGAAGTAAGGTTATTCATGCCGACATTTTAGTAGTGTGATGTTTTCTTGTCTTCTAGGCATGTCATTTTTATGTGGAGATCCTGAAACAATTTTTATTATTAGTTAATAATTAGTTTGAGGGTTTTATTGCCTTCCCCTGCCGTAATAAAACACAAAGTGGTTGAGTTTTCTGCACTGACAGTTTAGTAGCACTTACTTAAAAGCCAAAGGAGCTCAGTATTGAAGCTTCCCATTTGGCAAATGCTGCTTTCTTTTGCTTCTCCTAGTAATCAGTAATCAGGGAGGTATAAATGGTTGGGTTTTTTCATGAATTTTAATTTTTTTTTAAAGTTTCAGATACTTATTTTAAATTTGGTTTTGTATCTTCTTTTATTATCGGATTCCTGATTCACACTGGCATTTCTTCTTAGATTCAGCATACTGAATTCATATTTGTATTTCCATTTTGGTCTGAGGTTCTGGAAACAGAGTTTCAGAGTGTAAAAGTATCAGCTTGCTCCCTAATTATTCTTAGTAACTTTACATTTTACATGTAAATCCACATAGTGGAGACAAGTTGTTGGTTTAAAATCATGAGTTACACTTTTCTTCTGGTGTTATTTGTTTCAAATTTTTTTACAAAGAACCTAAACCATCAAGCTAATTTTCAAATGAAAGAATCTAAATTTATTTTTTTTTTTTACATTTAGACTATGGTTACAGCTATTATCTTGATTTGCCACATGCATACCTTTAATATTTTGTTAAATCACTCAGAATAGGGATAATAGGATCACCCAGCCATTGCAGTATCTAAACACCCAACAAAGCAAGCAATGGAGAGAAAATTATTTAAAATGTATAGCTTCTTTCTGTAATTATTTGATTTTATGTTGAGTTGGAAGGGACCCATCAGGATCATCAAGTCCAATTGCTGGCCCTGTACAGGACACCCCAAAAGAAACTCTGTGTGCCTGAGGGTATTGTCCCACCTTTTGAAGTCAGACAGGCTGGGTGCTGTGACCACTCCCCTGGGGAGCCTGTGTTGTATGAGAGAAATGTGCATTTAAGTTCCCAACTTAACTGTGTGGTTTAGTTCATGAACTGAGTGGCCAAGCATTTCTCTCTCTACTGGTGTTCCTTGTATTCTTCATACTCCAAAAGTGCTACTTCAAACTCTCAATAAGTGATACCTTTATGAGTATCCTGAATCCATCCTTATTGAGAATGCATGGTGGTTAAAGTGCAAGTTATGTCATGGCTAAATAGTTTTCAAGAATGTTATTCACATCCAATATTTTTGAACATGAGCTGTGGAAGGGGGAATTACAAAAAATTATTATGGCAATAAAGTAACTGTGGATAGAGAAAGTTCCACAGAGTTATTACGAGAGCTGGGTTAGAGTGGAACTCGGTTCTTGTTAGATTTACAGCAGAGAGAAAATCAGGTCCTCTGTGATCCACATGTCACGTGATGTTATTTATGTGTGTGTGGAGATCAGATTCTGCTATCTGTATCATGCTTTATTAATTTAGAGAGTAGAAAAATCATGCTTTTTACATACCAAAAAAACCCAAACCAGATGGAAGAATGTCATATTTGGTTGTTGGTAGAACAGATAACACAGTTTTATTTCCAAAGACAGAATTAGAAGTCATTATTATTGTTATTCAAAGCTTCCAATCAGATTGGGGTTTTTTGTTTTTTGTTTGTTTGTTTGTTTGTTTGTTTTTTTACAGCAGTACTGATTGTACTTAACTCTGTGAATGTGTTTACTTATTTCCTCTTATTAACTTCTAGTTTTTGCCCCTATAATTTCTCTATGCTGCAGGGATGAATTGCATAAAATTATAACTTTTTTTCATTTATTTTTGTCTGGGTAAAGCAGGCTAACTTATTATGAGTGTGTATTTTAAAAATCTGACGCAAATGATGAGCTCTGTGAAAAATACATACATAAAGAAATCTAAAAGCAGGAAATGCTTTAATGACTCATCCTCGTGTGGGATAAGGGAGGCATCCTTTCTCTTTGCCAATTAAAAAGAATGTGATTATTTTGTATTAGGGATTTATGATTGCTGTGCCAGATCTTGAAAGGATTATCTTCATAGCTGATCTAATTTGAGATTGGTTTTAGTCTTTAGCAGTGCTGACTATCAGTGTCTGAGTGATGGTGACACTGAATTTTCTATATGCAGTGATGGGCACAAAGATTAATAGACAGTAAAAAACTACTTTGCAATGTTTGAGTTAAAAACAAGATCTACTTGTCTTTCTTAGCCTGGGTTCATGTGTGGCTAAGGTATACTTTTTTAATTATAGGATAAAATACACCATTGATTGCTCATAAATATATTTTTTTTAATAAATTATTCAACTAGGAATGAAGTAATGTAATTAGTAATGAAGTACAAAACTGTGATGATATAAAAATTATAGAGGAAAAACTGCTTTAGGTAGCTTTAGAACTTCCTATTTAATTAATTCTCTTCAGTCTGTGTCAGATGATCATTACATCATATTGCTGTATTCCTTGTAGCTGTCTGGTGATTACATAGCCTCCAGTTTCTTCAGCCTGTCTTATTTTTCTTTGCCAGTTTTTGAAACTAATTTTTGAAACTAATGAAGTCTTTTGGGTAGCAGCTGTCCCCATTTGCTGATTCTAAAGCAGTGAAGCTTCCTGACCCAACTAAGATGCAAGGAATAAATAATCCTAGAGAAGGGAAAATTACACTTTACCTGCTTGGCATGTAGCCTGCAAGCAACAACTCCTTTAGTCTCCTTTGCATGTCAAAGAACCCTTTTCAAGGTTGTCACACATCTTCAGGGAAATGAGTGAGCACATGAAGAAGTAGAATAAAATTGTCTTTGAAGAGGTTCCCAGTTACATTGGGATATCTTCTTTTTGACATGTCCTTCCAATTTCTGTTATAGAAATGTTTTGCGGACCTCCCCATTGTCTGTATTCTGTTTCCATAATTACAGTCTTTCAGAAATGACAGAGACTTTTCTTACAGAAAAGACAAAATGTCAATTTTTTTTTTTGTTTTAGTCCTGGTTTTCAGATATTGTCTGATATTGATTCCCAATAAGGCATAGGAGGGAAGAGGGTACAAAGAAAAAAACTTCTGTGATGCAGTTAGGGAAATTAAATCCACATTTAAATTAGGGGGGAAAATAGCTAAATTATATAAAAATATCATATTTATATATTTAGTAGATAAAAATGGCTTGTTGAAAACAAAAACACCTTTGCTTAAAATTCATGCAATATTTAATATAACTGCATCTAGTATAAAAAAATCAAATTACTTCTGTTTCTACAGTGGAAATCAGATGTTTAATGATGCCTCTAGAATTAATTAATATGGACTAGTCTTATATCTTTAAAGCCTATTTGGTAAACTTTTTGACTACAATACCCTTAGTGTTCTTACAAACTTAGAGTGGAGTGGAACAACCAGAGACTTATTTGCTTTTTGAAATTTATTTGCTTTTTTCTGAAGAGTACACAGTCCTCTTTCTACTTCTGAACTGGGAAGAAAATTTGAGTGTATTAGCCATTCTTTTTGTTCCTCCTAGGGAAAAAAATATACTTTCCCTTAAGGTTTTTCATTGTCAAATGTGAATTACTGTGTGTAAAGCAGTGGCTTCACTTCAAAAAGCATCCCCAAAGACAATTAGAAAAATCTTCATTAAAAAGTTGTATTCATCTGTATTGGAAATAGTAATGGGACCAAGACTTTTTTAAATTTTGATCTGTGTTTATCAGTGTAAGGTGAAATGGATGATGGAAAAATAGTTTAAGTTGCATTTATTTTTACTGTATAAAATTTAAGACTTTCTATACCCTGGATTGTCTGAGAAGCAGGAGCTTAACAAAAGAATTTCCAGTTCAACTTCAATATTTATGAAAAAGGAGAATGACAAATACAGTAGAAATAGTTTCAAGTTGCTATAGTTATTTCATGTCTGGCTTTTTTAGATATTTCTGTTTATATAATGTACTTCATCAAGCACAGTTGTTTAAAGTATTATGGATTATTGGGTTTTTTCCTCATTTAAATTGAGTATTTTCTTTAGATACTAGTTTCTCTTTGGTTAAATGGCTTTAGTTTCTGCTACAGGTAATGGCTGCCAATAATATCTCATAAATCCTTTCTCTGTTGGTTTTCATTCAGATGGTATTTAACATAGTGGTTTAGGCATTCCAAGTTGTCTATCACTTACTACTGTCTATTACTATCACCTTATCACTATCTTTCATCTTCCAGTTTCTTTTAAAAAACTAAGTAAAACATTATATGGATTTCTTTTTTTTTCCAAATGGAGCATCACTTATACTTAAGTATATTGTGTTGAAAAATGTGATTCTGAAAGGTTAGAAATGATATCATTTGCAAATATGAACTTTTATGTAAGAGTAGAGTACTAAATCTGTTGTAGGAGCTGTGATTTCTTTGAGAAGCTGCAGTGATTAAAGGAATTATTTTATATTTAAAAGTGCTATATTTTGTTTCTTCCAGATGGTCCTCGGCCCTCCCAGAAAGAAATCATATCATTAAGGGCTTTTATGCTTCTGTTCTTGAAACAACTTATATTGAAGGTAAAATGGTCTGTTCCAGAATGAAAACATTGACATCTGTTATATACTTGTAATAATATCTTTCGTAGTAGAAAATCATTAATACCTGTCCAGTATTGTGTCTTTTTTCAGTTAATTTAATGTTCACATCCTTCTAATCAACGGAGAAGTAGTAAACTCATACAAAATTTCTTAATAACCTCACAAAACTCTGCCAAGTATATTTTAATAAATGTTTGATATATATGTTTTAATTAATTGTCATATTTTAAACAAATTTAATGAATTTGTCAAATGAAAAAGATAATTGCAGTTGTCAAGCTAGTTGCTTTATCCTTCTTGTTGGTTCTACCACTGGTAGAAATGGTGTAGGACTCTTTCTGTTACAGCTGAATGCTGCTCTTTGAGAGATAATCTGCCATTTGAGATTAGACTGAAAACCACTATTTTCTGTTCTGTCTCACAAAGTGGAGGAGTAACAGTAATAGTTTGTAGTATCTGAAGGCCCACGCTAAAGGTATCTGACCTCATACTGTTTTAAACTGTCAATGTGACAAAGCAGTATAATGACAGAGAATATGTAGTCTTTTAGGTTCAAATAAAAAACCTGTAGAATTATTTGACTAGGTCCAAGGTTTGCTTATCCAAACCTGAGGAATGTATTTTCTCTGAATAATGGCCTTTTTTTTTCTCTTAGGATCGAGGAGTGAAAGAAGATGAACTGCAGAGCATATTAAATTACTTATTAACAATGCATGAGGTACATTTCTGTAATTACTTACCTTTTATTGTAGCTAATTGTACTGGCTCTGTGGGAAGCTTGTTGTTGAGTTTAGTTTGTAGAATAACATTGCTGCTTGTCATACAGGATGAAAATATTCATGATGTGCTGCAGCTGCTAGTGGCACTAATGTCCGAACATCCAGCATCCATGATTCCTGCCTTTGATCAGAGAAATGGGATACGGTAAGACAGTCAAGTGAGAAAGTACCTTAAATGTAGTTCCAGTGTCACGGCTCTCCAGTTGGCTTCTTTTTCACATAAATATCATACTAGCTAATCTTTTAAACTTCAGTTTCATTAACTTAGGCTTTATTTTTTGACAAAATGAGTGATTTCAGTATGTTGGAGGAAGAAATGAATTTCCATTTAAGATAATCATTATGATATTTCAAAGGAACTGCACTGTTTTACTTGCTTCTCAATCAAATAGAATGTGTAATTAACAAGATGCATCAAATAGCCATGTATCCGTCTCAGAATAATTTTAATTATTCTTTCTTTGTATATTTAACATTATCTGGGGAGAACAAGAGGAAAACAAGAAATCATGTCCTAGCCTCTCAAATTCTGTCTGAAAAAAAGTGGAAATAATGTGTTTATCTTTCTGTAAAATTATTAACTGAAAATTCCCAAAAAAGTGTTATTTTGGGGGGGGTTAATGCCTAATTAATGCCTAATTTGGTAATAAAAGTCTTTTCAGGGATTAGTAATTTTCATATTAATAATTTAATATTTACTATGTTGGGGTTTTTTCTGTTCTGAGAATACTTTAAGAAATGCAAGGGGCTTGTAAAAGGGAAAAAGCCCTCTACTATCTACTACTTGATATATTCAAGCTCCATTTTGCCTGAATACTAAGATCTTTGTACAAAGATATGTACCTAAAAATGTTTGAATGACAATGCTTATTGAAGAGAAAGACTCATGGTTAGGACTTTGCTTTCTGGCAATAGTTTATATTCAAACAGACTTCTGTTCCTGTCATTTTTTGAAGAAGGGTTAGTCTGATCTGGAAGACTGGAGACATCTTTATGTAACATTTTTGGTACTGATATTAAAAATCTTTGATGGTGCAGTCTTTATGTTTGAAAGTCTGTGTTGTAGAAGTGTGGAGAATACACAAAATTTTAAGACTTTAGAGAACAAAACAAAACACTCCAAAGCCTTTACATAAAATTAGGGGTTCATTTGCCTTGGATGTCAGAGGACAAAAGCCCCAGGGTTCATTTGGTAATAGCAGAAGTAGTTTCAAACGAGAATGATATTGTCTGAAAAAGCACTCTTTAGTGCAAAAAGACTAGAAAGAATGTCTAAAAGCTGAAGTCGAGCTAATTCTAATGGGAAACTAAAATATAAATTCAAAAATTTGTTACATATAATTGCAGAGCAAGGGTAATATTTCTTGACTCTTGGTGACTTCAGATCAAGGCTGGTTTTCTTTTCTGAAAGACTGCACAATTAGTTCTTAAACCTACCATATTAATTAAATATTTAATAATTAGATTAGTCGATATTTGAGGCACTTTTTTTGTCCAGGATTTAAAAACAGAGGGTGTAATGAAAGGAGATTTTCACAAGCATCCAGATAATCCAGAATATGACCTAATGTGTTCCAGTCTGCTTCTCTTGTCCTGAGCTTCCACTGCTTATACCGTCTTTTATTAGGTTGTTCCAAGAGATAAGTACAGGATAAGATGTTACTTTCTGTTGTAAAACATTGAACTGAACCAATACACCATGTCCCCAACCTCAAGAATTCATTATCAAACTCTTATGCTGCACTTGATTCTTTCAGTATATCCTGTTTTGTAAATTGTTGGTTTTATTTATTTGTTTCTTAATAAATACTCTTGCTCAGTGAAATACAAGCCATATATGTGATGTTTAGTGATAGAATCTATATATGTGATGTTTGAGCTTGAATTTGTTTCTCTGTTTTAGAGTAATTTATAAGTTATTGGCTTCCAAAAGTGAAAGCATATGGGTGCAAGCTTTGAAGGTCCTTGGATATTTTCTTAAACATTTGGGTCATAAGTAAGTGCCATTTTAAAATTTTTGTAGTGGTGTATTTAAGTTCACAATTCTTCTTGTATTTTTGTCATGATTACTGTATATTCTTTGTCAGTCTTTAGAAATAACTTCATATTTTATTAGGTGTTCTTATTAATCATTTGTACACTGGTAGCTTTATAAATCAGATAAAATTATTTTTTCCAGTTAACTTGTTATTACTATGGTGTTTGAAATGATACATTGCTTGTCTTTCAGCTATAAGATATGCTGAAAGTCAAGTCTTAAAACAAGGGAAAAGAATTTTCCAGAAATACCTCTTACAACTATATATTGCATGTTCAGCTAAAGTTAACAGGAAACACATGAGTGTGATCTAAAATTTGCTTCTGGAATCATCAGTGTCATTGCAATAAAATTTTCAGGGCAGCAGTTCTAAAAATAGTTTTAGAAGGATGGGAAAAATGAAATAGAACATTTTATTGACATGGGAATGTTTCAGAAGGAAAAGCAGATACATCAAGCAAGTGGTGTCAGATCTCTGTGCAAGAAATACTCACTGAGAAAATGTGGCAGCAAGAAATATTCCCATTTAAAAAGATCTGATGTCACAAAATGGGTTTACTTAGTCTGATCTTCCATATTATAGTGTCAAGAAGGCACTAACAATCATGCAGTGCTGCATAGCCTGCTGTTGCTCATTTTTCCCCTTCTACATGTGGTGTTAAGATCCCTGCTGGGATTAGCCCAAAATGGTATTTTGGTGGGAGGCTGTGTATTATAAAAACGATCCACATGCTTCACAAGAGACTTCATCATGTAAGCCTCATTTGAAAGGAAAGGAGGTAGGAGTCCAGCCAGAGTGTGCTATTGCTAGAAATGCTTTTGTCTCAGTAAGATCAATAAAGTATGACTGTATAATTGAGAGACAGTTAGCTGAGAATATGCTTCTAAGTGAGATTTTTCCTTTGGGATCCAGCAAGTCGAATACTGTTCTGGGAATTAATAAAGCAAATTGATAGTCCACTCAAGAATCTCCAAGGACTTTTCAAACATTACTTAGTGAAAGTCGTTCACATTGATAGGAGTTAGATTAAGTATGATACACCAGATGAAGGTTTGACTTGTCAGAAGCTTGGCTGTATCAGATAAGTACATGTGTTTAAAATATTTATCCAGAAAATCAAGTAGCAACCTATGTCCTGGGGTGCATCAGGCACAGCACTGCCAGCCAGGCAAGGGAGGGGATTGCCCCACTCTGCTCTGCACTGGAGTGGCCTCACCTCCAGTGCCAGGGGCAGTTTTGGGTGCCACAATATAAACAAGACATTAAACTATTGGAGAGTGTCCAAACGAGGGCAACAAGGATGATGAAGGGCCCTGAGGGGAAGCTGCATGAGGAGTGGCTGAGCTCACTTGGTCTGTTCAGTCTCTGAGGGGAGACTTCACTGCAGTTACAACTTCCTGATGAGGGGAAGAGAAGAGACAGGCACTGATCTCTTCTCTGTGGTGACCAGTGACAGGATTCAAGGAAACAGCATGAAGCTGAATCAGGGGAGGTTTAGGTTGGATATCAGGAAAAAGTTTTTAATTCAGAGGGTGGCTGGGCACTGGAACAGGCTCCCCAGGGAAGTGGTCACAGCACCAGCCTGACAGAGTTCAAGAAATGTTTGGACAGTGCTCTCTGGCACATGTGATTCTTGGGGATGGCGCTGTGCAGGGCAGTTGTTGGATTTGGTGATCCTTGTGGGTCCCTCCTAACTCAGCATATTCTATGATTCTATGGTTACAAGAAAAGAGAATTTTCAGAAGCTGAAGTTTTAATTTAACATCTACTTGCAATTATGGATATATCAATGCAATTTCCATTGTTGAGTGAACATATGTACTTAGCAAAAATTAACTTTATTTTTCATGTAATTGGAGTGATTGAAATCCCCTTGAATACTCTGTGTAACTTTCAATGTTTTTTTTTTAATTTTTAGACCTCTGAACATCTGCAAATGTGCATATTTTATGTAGATTTTAGCAAGTAAAAACGCCCTTCCATTTCGTGTTTTACAGCTAGTGCTTGTGCCTTTTTATTCACATACATATGTGTGCATACATATGACTTTATAAAATGGAAGTCAACCACAAAAATTACAAATTACTTTTATTCCCATTTCACAGTAGAGGAGATAGATACTGCATGGTAATACACTGAAGCAGAATCACATAAAGAGATGTTATGTGATTTATGAAATCTAAGCCAATACAGTATTCTGAACAAGTGTGTAGGTGCTAAACCAATTACTGTTGCTGTAGTTCATATATACCTGTATCACAGATTAGGCTATGGAGTAGAAGTGATTGATTCTCAGAAATGACCAGTAATGTGTTACATGCAAACCTGAATAACTTAACTGATTTTTCTTTGTGATCTGTGATGATAAACTACTTTGTCTAACCTTAGCAGTTGACACAATCCTGCTTTTTTCCTTCTCTGCCATATTTGATTATTTCTATGCCACTACAGTCCTTTGTTTACTTTTGGGTTTTGCCCACACATGTAAATCTCCTAATGGATTTCTACTTCTATCTGCTGAATCATACCTTAAAAGGTTGAATACCTGTAGTTTTTCTCATAATTAATTCATGAACTCCCTTCTGTGCATACAAAAGTACACACTGTTATAAGTATTTGCCACTCTTTTGTGGTACTTACTTTGAAAATTATGAAATCATCTATTAATTTCAAAAGTTCCAGGATGAACCTATATAGTTTCTATTAATTTCCCTGGTAATCATGAAAACACAGTTTCTTAGCTTTTGAATACATAACATTTTTAGAAACTCTCATGTATCCTATTTAAAATTTTTCTGCTGCTTTAATATAGATTATTATTTATATTGAAAAAATCATTTTTATTTCATATCCATTATAGTAGTAGGTAAATTTCGTGATGCAAAATATGAGGAGTACTCTATTTATGATGTTATATCCTATTTTAAAATGGTGGGATTTAGGGACTAGGGGAGTTTGTTGATGTGAACTGCTTCCTTCTCCACTTTTTAAAGATTTGAGTAGTTTTGGATTCCATATGTGAAATACACTTCAATCATGTAGAATTTCATAACTTTTCAGGATTTTATTACTTTGTCATTGCAACGTGTTATTCCAGGATTTAATTATTTTGCCTTCATGAGAGAATGAAATATGAAGAAGAAAGGTGGTGCTGAAAAATCCATATATATATATATATATGTATGTATGTATGTATGTATGTATGTATATATTAGTATTAACAGATACAGATTGCTTAAGCAATCTGAGGGAGGCTTGCCCAGATCACCCACTGTGGTTGCTTCCCACCTAACCAATTCTATGATAAATATTGGAAAAGATGAAGCTGGATTATCCTGAGTACTTCTGAAGTGACAAAAGGTGTGTTCTTCAGTGATAACATTTTAACCACCCTGTGTGCATCTTGAACTTTCTTACCCTGAGTAAGATAGTAGGAGTTGACTTTGAGAATGGTGTGATTTTTTTTTTAATACAACAGACTATCCTAAATGCAACATTGTTTTCTGAGAACATTTGTATATTTGTACAATTGCATTAATTGTGGGAAATATATATATAATAACAAGCTTGAGAGCTTTTTAGTACAGCATCAAAATATCTGGCTTTTGGGTTTTATCTTACATTTATTTAAAATGCTCATCATGCTTGACATGTGCTTAATGTTTTTATTTTCTCTTACAGGAGAAAGGTTGAAATCATGCATACTCACAGTCTTTTCACACTTCTGGGAGAGAGGTTGATGCTGCACACAAACACAGTGACCGTTACAACGTATAACACCCTTTATGAGGTACAAATTGTTAAATGTAAAGATTGTTGTTTCTGCTGTAAAAAGCATGTCTTAAAATATCTGTGCTCTGTAGTATCCTGATTCTCAAGATTTTTGAGAAAAACTTTAGAAATTTTGAGAAAGTTCTTGGTTCAACAATGTATTTTGCCATGTTTTAGATAGTTTTATTAACAATGTCATAATTTTTGCATAGGTTCTATAAAACTTCCCACTTCTGATGGAAGAGGTCCTGTTCCTTAGGATGTTCATCACTTTTCACAAAAAAAAACCAACCAAACAAAAAACCCAAACAAAACCCAAACCCAGACCAAAACCAAGCCAGATACTGCAGACCTCCAATTGCTCATACTTCTCCATTGTTTGGAGAGTTTGTTTCCATTGACATGGAAAATGCTGAAGTCAGAGATGCCTCTCTTTTCTTTTTTTTATGTCACTCATTTTACATTTACAAAATTTTGAAGAGTGCTGTTTTTTTTTTCTTTTTTAACCACGCCAAATGATAACTAACACAGCTACTTTTATGTAGCAGATACTGCTTGAGGCAAATAAATATGATCCCAATGCATTCAGCTGTTCTACCTGGTTCTTGTAGAGGCTTCAGTTTTGATGATGAGCAATTATGAAAAAGAAAAATATCGAGAACATCACGTTGGTTGAAACCCATGTCTTCATTCCTGCACGCATAAAGCTCATGTCTCATCTTCAATTATTACTAAAATGGTGACTTAGAGCAGAATTTCTTGCAATATCTGAAAATCTTATTAGCTAAAAAGGTTTTTAGTGCTTTTTTTAGTCACAAATAGATTTAATGACTAGATGCTCAAGGTAGGTTCCAGAAAAGAAAAAAAACTACAGGAGTGCTTGGTTTTGAGGGTTCTAAATCTAAGTAATGTAGAAAATTATTCTCCTATGATTGTAAAAACCTAAACGTCATACATTTGCCAGTGACTTAGATCCAAGTTCTTTTTATTGTACATTGCCTTTTATGGTTTGGCCACTTGAGCCTAAGAGTCTAGTTCCTGCATTCAGTTTTCTGAAAGCTTCTATGATTGGTATTCTCAGAAAAATGCATAACTCATTGACAAAATCCAAGTCCTCATGGAGTTCAGCATCCACAGACATTTACATTTGAAAAAATAATCAGAAGAAAGGAGAAAAAATGGGTTAAGTGGTCTAGGTACTGAAGATTTGCTTAGGAACTGATGATAAGAAACAGATATTTTCCATATTCTCTTATATAAAGTAAGGGCATATTGGCATTTCTATTTTAAATATCAATATATAAAGACCTATTCTAAGATTCTGTGTTTATGACTGACATTAGTTTGATTATTTTTAATGAGAGAGTTAAAGTTCTTCTTTCAAATAAATATTGCTTGTGAAATTACTCAGTTTTGATATACATTTACTTGAATGTAGCTTTTCTAAATCTCCTAATTAATTCTCTTTACTGAGAATTCTGTGTTGATCTCATTGAATTTTTAGCCTTTCTGTGTTTATCATTGATTCTTTAGCTTGTTCTTAAAAATAAAGTTGCATACACACATCCAGTGACATGTATCCCAATGTGAAAGGTTTGTGGTGTTGCCTCAATACAGATTAATTAGGTTGTCAGGTACAATACAAGCAACAGGAGAATTTTCTGTCTTCCTCATTATGTGAAGCCCCAGGATTACTCCTACAGAATGATAACTCTGACTCTTACTCCTTGCTAGCTGGAGGAAACCAAACCCAGTTTTAAGAATTAATTGGTTTGTTTTTGATGAAACATATGAGAATAATTGTTGATGTATGTAGCTTGTGAAAGATATTTGATGAGTGAATGTATAAAAATATGAGAAATATGAATGGAATATCTTTAAAATACTGTTACTGTATATTTAGGTAAGGAACTCAAAGTTTAGCCAGTCAGCTACAGTGCAACCATGAAAATCTTTATCCCTGCATAGAGGAATTGCTTTATTCTGGTTTTCAAGATTTAAAATATTTTACCTAATTTTTTAATATCATGTTGCATATGGCCATGGTAAATGTTCTTAACAAATTTTGAAATGAACAAAGAAATACTGTAGTGTTTGATTAAAAATGGTAAAAGGAAGTTGATATTCTGTTTTAGATTTTGACAGAACAAGTATGCACCCAAGTTGTTCATAAACCACATCCAGAGCCAGATTCAACTGTGAAAATTCAGAATCCAAGTAAGGACAATATATTATGTTTGTTTGATAAATGTGTCACCTAGAGGATTTTTGAAATGATGGTTCAGAAAGTGAGAACAATTCATTCATGTATCTTAGATACATATGGGTTGCAGTTACCTCTTACATTAATGGCTGTTAGCAATTATTTCTTTTTTTAAACATTGGTAAAGTGCTTTACATAACTAATTTATTCTTTCAAAGTGATTCTTAAGGTGGTGGCAACACTGTTAAAAAACTCCACGCCAAGTGCGGAGCTGATGGAAGTTCGACGTTTGTTCTTATCTGATATGATTAAACTGTTTAGTAATAGCCGTGAAAACAGAAGGTACGTCCATGCAAATAGTATTTTCTCCTCATTGATTTCTGGGTAATAGCAATTTGTTATACTCTGTGTAGAGTGTTAGAGTCTGTAATAAATTAAATATATTTAAAATAAATTTAATACATTTGTGGTAACATTTCTTAGTTCAGTAACTAATACTGGATTCATCTCTGTATTATATTTTGATTTTTTTTTCATACTGAAGTATTTTTAAGTTTATTCCTTATATTGGATTGGTGTTAAGAGATGACGTTCCTCCCATCTTAATGTTAAAATAAAGAAGCTTTGTTTGGATATATTTTGAACTAATTATTTCACTTTAGATGTTTACTTCAGTGTTCAGTGTGGCAGGACTGGATGTTTTCTCTGGGATACATTAATCCTAAGAACTCTGAAGAGCAGAAGATCACAGAGATGGTTTACAACATTTTCCGTATTCTCTTGTACCATGCAATAAAATATGAATGGGGAGGCTGGAGAGTGTGGGTGGATACTCTTTCTATAGCCCATTCCAAGGTAAGAAACAGCTCATAGATATTTTTTTTAAATACCGATAACCCCCAAAGGCAGTAGCAACATAGCAATATAAGATGTAAAGTGATTTAGTGCCATCTGGTGGCTCTCACTACTCATGTCAAGGTTGCTTTTTTCCTTGTCAAACACTTAGTAAGCTCTACTTAATATGTTCCTAAAAATCTTGCTGCATTTTGCCCAGTTCATCTAGCATATATTCATCAACATCATCTGTTCTTTCTTTTTAAGGTCACATATGAAGCTCACAAGGAATATCTAGCAAAAATGTATGAAGAGTATCAAAGGCAAGAGGAAGAAAACATTAAAAAGGGGAAGAAGGGGAATGTGAGCACCATCTCAGGTCTTTCCTCTCAGACAACAGGAGCAAAAGGTGGAATGGAAATCCGAGAGATAGAAGATCTTTCACAAAGTCAAAGCCCAGAAAGTGAAACAGATTACCCTGTCAATACAGATACAAGGGACTTGCTCATGGCTACAAAGGTGTCAGATGATGTGCTTGGAACTGCTGAGAGACCTGGAGGAGGAGGAGTGCATGTGGAAGTTCATGACCTTTTAGTTGATATAAAAGCTGAAAAAGTAGAAGCTACGGAAGTAAAACTCGATGATATGGATTTGTCACCAGAGACAATGGGAACTGGAGAAAATGGTGCACTGGTAGAAGTGGAATCTCTTCTAGATAATGTATATAGTGCAGCTGTTGAGAAGCTCCAAAACAATGTTCATGGAAGTGTGGGTATTATTAAGAAGAATGAGGAAAAAGATAATGGTCCCTTAATAACTCTGGCTGATGAGAAAGATGAACCTTCTACTAACAATACCTCATTTCTCTTTGATAAAATACCTAGTCAGGAGGAGAAACTCCTTCCTGAACTTTCAAGTAATCACATTGCCATTCCAAATGTGCAAGAGACACAGATGCATCTTGGTGTAAATGACGATTTGGGATTGCTTGCACATATGACAGGTAGTGTAGATATAACTTGTGCTTCAAGTATAATAGAGGACAAAGAGTTCAAGATTCACACCACTTCAGATGGAATGAATAGCATTTCTGAGAGGGAGTTGTCTTCATCATCTAAAGGATTAGAATATGCTGAAATGACTGCCACAACTCTTGAGACAGAGTCTTCTGGTAGCAAAACTGTACCTAATGTTGATGCAGGAAGTATAATATCAGATACAGAAAGATCTGATGATGGTAAGGAGGCAGGGAAGGAGATACGGAAGATCCAGACAACAACTACAACCCAGGTAAATTTCAAGTACCCATTTATGTCTCTAATGTAATCACTGCTCATTGCTGAGGGGGAGATTAATAGTATGAGATCTGAGAGATATTTGAAGTATATTTCTTTAATTATATGAAAAATATACACCTTCCAGGCCCATTTTCTTTGAAAATGCCATAATGTGAAATCTTTCATGACTGTATAGAAAATATATATTGCAAATACTAGTTGAATAACAGTTATTTCCTACTAAAATCAACAATAAATTACAATGAATTTGTTTAAATATGTGGGCATTAATTTCTCTTCTAAATAATGTTCTAAAGAAGAGTTATCAACTGAGCAACTAGCAGAAATTCATCTTCAAATCTCTTCTTTGGGTGCTATGAACTCTGAGCTGTCAATGGTTAAATACTTTGTCTTAAAATGAAGTTAACTGTAATAATAAAAATTGAAGTACTTATGAAATAAAAAATAAATGGAGAATTATTGTTTTCTTGAATAATGAGAAAATCTATTTTAACACGTATACAGTGGAGATGGTGGTTGGAATTTTGATTGCTATAGGTGTGGTAACACCTCAGATGCCTCATTAGATTTGATCTCCTTGAGACCACTGAAAATTGCTTAAAGACCAGCTACCTAAGTGGAGATACTTGCATGTTTCATGCTTGTTTATGCAGTGGCAATGCACACCAATGCTCGTTCTTTCAGATGCAGTATTATTGGCTAGATAAACCTCTTCTGTTATGTTAATATTATTATACCATTGTTGCTGCTGGCATGAGAGTTACCTGCAGTTATACTTGAAGGAGAATGTATTTGATTGGAGTTGCTACCTCAAATTCTTTAAAAACAGGTCTACAATCATCTCCCTGCCTTATCAGTAGGAAGTAACTCTCTTTTATTCAAATGGACTGAAAGAAAGCAAGCAAACTGTGTGACAGAGATGGAAACTACTGCTTACTCCTAAGAGTTAATGCCTTTATTAATAATAGATCAAATATTGAATTCATATATATATAATGAATATATCAAATTCACTCTTTCCTATGTTTCTAACTAGAAAAAAAATGGAAAATGCAATTGAAAGCACTATGCAGAAATTCATGTGAAAAATTAAAATCTTAGATAAGTCTAATAAAAAAAAATCATTTAAAGATAAGCCTAAGAAAAACATAGGAAATGCAAGCAACTGTAACAATTTTAGTCTCAAGAGATCAAATTATATAAAGGAAACATTTTCTACTCTCATAACACTGGCTATAGGAGATCAAGATCGACTAAATAAGCAAGAAGCTTTTCAGCACAACTCCAGTGCTATGTCCATTTTTACATTGCTAAAACATAATTGTTTTGCAAAGTTCTCTTTTGATTTTAAAGTGGCAAAATGGGATTTGGGAGACTAGATGTAATTCTCTAATGATCTTCTAAAAAGACCAGATAAATAAATTGGTATTCAAAAATGAGGAGCTGTCCAAAAATAAACATTCTTTGAATGTAGTTCAAATGTAGTTCACTATGTATTTTGTCCGTGTTTATTAGCTCAAAATATTGTTACATATAAAAAAAGTCTTGTTTCTGGCCGTGGGTGGACTACATTTGGTCTTTTCTGTAAGACTTCAAGTGAAGAATCTGATTGTAAAAGCTTGGTGAGTAGCTGAAAAGGGGGCCAGCCACACCCCTCATCAGCACTGACTGTTTTGACTTGGAGCAGCTCATTCACTGAAGGATACTGCCTGCCTTGGAACATCAATGTCTCCTGTGGTTTGTGGCCACATTGTTCTATCCTGCCCTTTCTCAGATTCTGCATTGCATTCAAAAACACACCATTAACTGTTAAGTTAACATAATTTTTGAACCTCTTGTTGGTGTAGGCAATACAGGGTCGATCTGTCACCCAGCAAGACCGGGATTTACGTGTTGACTTGGGATTTCGAGGAATGCCAATGACGGAGGAGCAGCGACGCCAGTTTAGTCCAGGTCCACGCACAACTATGTTTCGTATTCCAGAGTTTAAATGGTCTCCCATGCACCAGCGGCTCCTGACAGACTTGCTTTTTGCACTAGAAACAGATGTACATGTTTGGAGAAGGTGAGTCATTGTTTCCTCTTTAACTCCTCATCTGTGTTTCAATCAATAAGGAAAAGTTAGAGTGTTGGAGAGGGTATGTTACTGGGATGGTGGGGAGGAAAAGAGTTGGTGTTAGCTGCAGTGCTTCTCTGTATCTTCTACCTTCTCTTTTTACCCCTTCCCAGCCTGGAACAGCTCAGTTTCACAGGTAGTAATTCCTGTTTTCTTGAGGACTTGTATGAATCCTGAATACCTAAATAAACTGAGCTGCTCTTCCAGCTTGTATTTAGCATTAGAATCTACTGCCCCTGTTCCAGACAGGATGACTTCTGCTAATGGCCATCTTCCTAATTAATTAGTTAAAAGATTATCTACCTGATGCCTTTTTCCAAGGAAACACTCTATTGACAAATTTTCTTTTGCATACCAGCTACTGGCTGAGTTTAGTCTTGGTGATCATATAATATTTTATGACAGCAATGTGGTTTCCTAGAGTTTTTGTACATTTTGTGCATGTTAATAGAGGTAGTCTGTAACTATAATATAAGGAGACAATTTACTCTAATTTCCACTAGAGAATAGTTAGTTTTCACAAAACTTGAGCATAGTTTTGTCAAAGGAGCTATTTATACTACATTAAATTTCCAGTTTGTTGGACTGTTCTGTGATACTCACTTGGAAATAGACAATTTTGATATTTTGCTTTTGGCCAAGTATATGGGATGTGTTCAGATAATGCTTGAAGGTTAAAGTTCAGATGGTATATTTTCAGATGATGCCTTTAGTTTTTGTTCGCTGGCTGACAACAAATGTTGCTTTGGGGAAAGACCATACTTAGAGTATTCCTCAATATTTTCACAGAGGGGTTTTATATTTTTGGGGAGTGACTGTTTCACAGGACAATTGCTCACCAATTAGGAGTCGCTGAGATTCCAACTAATCTTACAAGCATCTGTGGCATGTGGAGGTATTATTAAGGCTAGGTTTATTATCAGTTAGCAAAGTTAATATTGAATCAAGTTATGGCCATGTTATTGAGTTTCTCCTTTAAAACAGTAGCAGGTGTTATCATTAGATGTCATCAAGGGTGCTTCAAATGGCACTGCTGCAGCATGGTAAAGCCAATATTAAATACTTGCTTTCAGGCTGCAGAAACAATTCCACTGCATTCAGCTGAACTGCCTGTGAAGTACTGGTTGATAGGAATAAAAGGTTTGAAGATGTTGTTCTCAGCTGAGTATTTGAATGCAATCCTGTGCAGAAAGAGATAGAAATCAATTTGTTCATTAGACTAGCCTTCTTGATATTTTTAGACAATTTACATGCAAGGTTTTGTAGACAAAATTTTTCCTTTTTATCAAAGGAACATTCACAGTATGGTTGCAAAGAATATGTTTATCTAAAATTTATTGTAATTGTTTGTTTTTATTCCTTCTGTCTTCTGTCCTTGCAGTCACTCCACAAAGTCAGTGATGGACTTTGTCAATAGCAATGAAAATATTATTTTTGTACACAACACAATACACCTCATTTCCCAGATGGTAGACAATATTATTATTGCTTGTGGAGGAATTTTACCATTGCTGTCAGCAGCCACATCCCCAACTGTAAGTACAATATTCCCACCTAGTGGTCATATTAGAAATTGTTGTTAATAATGCAAACTGCTACTTTCAGCTTACTCTTCTTCTTTAGGGACTCCTGACCCCTTTCTGCTAATTCCTTCAAAAATTTAAATTTATAATCAAACTGTTACACTTTGATATACAGAATTTTTATAACATTTTGTATTAGAAATGCTTATTTTATCAGAGAAGTAGTACTTAGTAAGAAAAATATTTCATAGTTATTTAATATTTCATTTAAAGGGATGACCATTAGGATAATTATTCCAGTAACAAAACAGCATGCTTTATGATGTGTACTCATTGATATTCAACCTTTTTTGCATGGTCACTATTAGTTTGCATGCCAAATGAGACCAGAAGTCATCCCATCTGCTCTGTTTATGTCTTCCTTCATTACATTCTTCCCCCCCCGCCCTTTTTTTTTTTAATCTCGTATTAAAAATAACTGATATTTTTATCTCCTCAAAGTTGTAAGCTCTTAGCAGATTAGAGCTCAGCCTGAGTATCATCACTCTGTATTACCAAAAGGGAGAAATATTTTATAAATATCACATTATTGACAAGAGTACTTGTGTTATTTGAATGGGGTGCCTTTTTTGTGCCTTTAATATCTATGACTGTTTCTTCCATACTAAATGTCATCTTGAGCATCCTGTACAAATTATCTGTAGTTAATATAGGTCTTTGAAAGGGGAGACAATGAGACCTAGAAAGGACAAAGAGACTCCTCTGAACTAATGTAGGTAATAGACATTGGAGACTGCAAATGTGGTTTGCAGTAAAATCTCAAAATATTTTTTCCTAGCTATTCAGCAATTGAGATTACTTTTTTCTTTACTTCTAGTTAAAAAACCCTTTTTTGCAGATTTTGAATGGTATGAATGAATAGGCTGGCAATTTGCTAAACATTAGTGTAATTTTCAGACATGCAATTAATAAAATTTTTGATGCTGTCTCTTTACTATTTTCACTGTGTTAACTGGAAAAATATTTTCTATAACCAAAAGTGAAAGACTGCAATTATTGTCTGCAGTCACAAGAATAACATTAAGGTCCTGAGTTTGGAAGTGCTTCATTGTAAATATTGACAAGTATGAGGAAGTACACACTGAGCCATCTTGAAGCCAGGCTGCACTATCATTCTTTAAAGGACATTGGGGGATATATTTTTACAGCAAACATTTTAGGCATCATTTGAAACTGGTGCTTTGATGTCTTTTATATAAAAATATAAACCAGGCACACCATTATTTAGGCTGCATTTCCATTGAATGCCCTTTTTGGGTTTTAAGTCTTGTCCTGGTGTATGATACTGCAGAACCATTCCATGGAATAATAACTTTGAAGTTCACCATTTCCATCTATTTATTTTGGATAATATGTGTGTGTGTGTCTGTATAGATGGTTACCTGACACAGCTGTAATAGTTAACATCCATTTCTTAAAATATTGTGTGTCAATACTGCCTTGCTCAGTAGCAGTGATTTTCATGCACTGATACAAAAGACTACATTTTCAAATTTGGTTATTATGCACACCTCTCCACTATATGGGGACTGTGTGTATTACTTAAATGCTTAATTTTACCATCTGTCTAGGTCAGTAAAATAAAAATAAATTGTGAAATAAAGTCATTCGCCCAAAGTTTGGCTTGTGCTTCAAATTGAATGAATCCTACTGTGTGGAGTTAAAAACAAAAGGCTTCTTCCTGCCTGTTCAAGTCCATTCCTGTTCCTCATTGCCCATCCATTAAGATTAAAAGGAAGGTGGATCTATTCATCACTGTGACAGATATGAAGAGTGCAGCCCATCCTCTCTCCTTAGGGCAGGTGCTCTCCCTCAGTCTTGCTGTGAATCACAGTTTTGAAGGGAGCAGTTGCCCTGCTGGGCATCTGACCACTTGTGAATATCCATAATATGATGAATGAAAAGTTTCATACTGATTCTCAGACTTCTAATGCGTGTGCATCCTTGAACTGCTGTGGAGAAGTGGATGGATTGCTGGTTCAGAATATATTTCTTCTCAGCCTTGAAAGGGCAAAGTAGGCCGCTGAAAGCAATCAGTTACAATAGGCTGTCTCACCCTCCTCCTTCCAGAAGCTGCTAATGGGAAGAGAGATGAGGTTTGAAACTGGAAGATTGATATGACATCTCCACTGCATAAAAACACTTACAGCAGGCCTGCTACTGGCCACTCTCTGCCAGGGTAACTCTTAAAGGCGGAAAGGACCTGTAGGCTTTCTCCTTCACTGACTCAAAGACCCACAGAATCACAGAATGGCTGAGACTGGAAAGGGGACAGAGGAGATCACCGGGTCCAACACCCACACTCAAGCAGGGCCATCTACAGCCAGTTGCCCAGGACTGTGTTGAGACAGCTTTTCACCATCTCTGGGGATGGAGGCTCCATCACCTCCCTGAGCAATTTGTGTCAGTGCTCAGTCAGCCTCACCATGGAAAAGCATTTCTTGATTTTGATGTGGAACCTACTGTGTTGTAATTAATTACATTAATGGATAACTTTCTATCCACAAGGTACAGAGTTGAAATTTTGTGTTTTCCCCGCTGAATCCTCCCAATCCCAACCATTCTGTCGGTCTGTTTAGTTCTGTAATTGAAACTAGGCATGGTAATAGAAGTCCGCTCAAGCCGTGTTGCACTTCTCTTCCGAAAGAAAGCTGTTCACAGGCTACATAAGCTGCCTCACTGGGTCAGCCCAAGGGCCTGTCTGCTTTAGCATTCTGCCACCAACAGTGGCTGTTTGCAGCTTACATCAAAATGCAGAAGTACAAGCAAGCATATTGATTGCTCTAATTACACTCTGTTTCAGCATTTAGGATTTTAACAACTAGAGAGGGTGTTAGAGCTGTCATATTTAATAACTACTGAGGAATTCATCCTTCTAGACTTTATCTAATCTTTTTTGAAGCTACTTATGCTTTTAGCTTCCATAATATCCTATGGCATTGAGCCTGACAAAGCAATTATATAACCTTCGAAGCGCTTGTCTTTGTTTTTCTTAAGCCTGCTTAAAGTCACTATGTGCTTTACTGTTTATATTATGAAAAGAGTGGTTAATCATGTCTTTATTCAGCTCCATATCCTGTATGACTTTGTAGGATTGAGTCATATTTCCTGGTGTGCCTGATTGAATCCACACCATCTTCTTCTTTCGTCTCTGATCCTCCATGTCTCTGTTCTGCAGAGCTTTTCTGGAAGGTCAAAACCCTCATTTTGTAGATCCTGTAGAATACATAATTCAATTCATCAACAAGTGTGAGCTCTTTTTTACTTAATTTCTTCATTCTTCACTTTCATGAATGGTGAAGCTCTGATATTCCCACTGGTGGTCTTTTGGGGCCCATATTGAAATTTTAAAGTAGTAGTTCTTACTTATTTCTTCTTAGTATATTTTATTTGTGGCATAGATCATGTATTTACATCCACTTACAAAAATTAATTTACTTTTTGGTCTGGAATAATGCAACATGAAAGCAAGAAGACTATTGAACAGACAGTAAAGGTCATTCCACCCTTTAACTTTGGGATTATTGAAACAGGGATGGAATGATTGTTAACCTGGAGCTCCATCCATTCTCTTTTTATGGGATACCTTGTTTTCTAATGGAGGAAGACAGAAGCACACAGCTCCTTTTTCAACTGTCTCACAGTCTTCTCCAGAGTCGGAGTTCTAGCAAATCTGGGCCGCTCATTCTTAAGGAGTCTTAAATTCTGCTGCAAAACTCTCTTCTCAACAATCTGCTATAGAATTAACTGCTCTTACATGTATCCCATTGCGTCTGATTTTATAAAGCAGTTTACCTATTTTCTCATTAGTAGAACAGATGCTGAATATTAGATGCTTGAATTAATTAAGTGTATTTGAAGAAAAAAGCCAAGGATAAATTTAGCAAAATGACTTTCAGAATACTGAAGCAATTTCAGTTTTAGTTTTGTTGATTTTCTTTTTCCTTTTGTGCAACAGATTCTGTATTGTGTTCCCTCCGTTGCTAAAAAAAAGTTGTACTGTCACAGTTTCCTTAAAAAGATGAATGCTTGAAAAACTCCTCATTTCAAAAAGACTTTTTCTTTCTTTTGCATGGTTCAGATTTGGAGTGAAATGGCAATTCTTCTGGGATGGGTGGAAGATTATTGCATGATTCCTTGCCTGCTGTAGAATGGGCAGTCTTAACTATAGAATTTCTTCACTATGGAGTGCCTGTATGCCTGTAAAAGAAATCTGCCTTTTACTTAGTGGGGTTTCTTTTTGTTTTCTTCTTTGTATGATTTTGGATTTTTATTTGTTTGGTTGATTTTTTTTTTTTTAATCTAAACTAGGATGATCTGAATAGAAAACTTTAAATATAAATTAAAAAAAAAATAATAAAAGAAAAAATGCATCTTTGGTGTAAACAAAACACTCAAAAATCTGTGGGGGGTAACTCAGGAATGCAGAGAAGGTTATATATATTTTATGACATACGGGGCAAAGTTAATTTACAATAATCTATTACCACAATTTTTAATATTTCACTCAATTTCATTTCTATAGTACCTCTATCCCAGGGTCTGTACAAGGACTTACTTCAAATGCTGGTGTTTTTAAAGTGTTGCCAGTTGTATATATGAAACTATTTGAATTTTAAGAAAATATTAACAAAAAAATATGAGCAGTTGTTTTGGTTTACAATATAATCTGGAGTGTCTTCTACTTTTTAATTCTGACTTCTTGTATATTAAATTGGGAATATTAGATAACTCTTGTACAATTATGGGAAGGTTATAAAATGCAAAATACTATTTCCTTTTATTTTCTCTTTTCTGTTGGGGATGTCTTTGAGGCTTTCTAAAAATAACTGCAACCGTAGGGAAGACATTATTAAGATGTTGTGGAAGTGTGAAAAACAGGACGTGTAAGGGAAAAGGTTTGCAGAAGATGCTTTCTGTTAATAGAAGCTGGTTTACAGATAAAACATTTTGTGTGCAAGCTAGCAATTGGAAGGAATCACTGCTTGCTGCAAGGATAGCAGCTGTGACAAGGACTTGGAGACATTGAGCAAGGCAAAAGAAATTTGAGGAGTTTAAATATTTGACAATTATAGACAATTCTATGACAATTTACAACAAATTTCCAGACCTCTTGCAATCAGTTTGTTTTTCTACTTATTCTAAGAAGTCTATATTCAGCTTCTTACTTGCAGAATTCAAAATATCAACTCTCAAATTGTGATCTGAGGGCTGCTGGTGTTATATGAACTGTCCACAAAACTCCATTAAGTATTTAATGATGGCCTTATTAGGTCTGTGGATTAAAAGCTGAGATGTATGACTTGGGTATAGCGTTAGCCTTGTCATGTTCAGGACTCGTGTGGTTCCACAGGTGCTCTGTGCTCTACAACAATTCTGAGAATCAAAAGTGGTAAAACTGATATGAAAATTGTCAGATAGATAGTAATTAAGAGATAATAGCCACAAGTTAATTCTACAGCTGCATCGAACAACAAAAAGATGAAGACACATTTAAAAACTGGTTGAGCATTGTATTTTCTGCCCCAAGAGGGAAGAAATCTGTTCATTTCAGCTTTTCTTTTTCTTAGGTTAGGTTTTCCACTGTCTAAATTATAGCAATGATAACTGACAGAATCTGAAGTTTCTTTCTATTTTTAAAACAGGACCAGTGAAAACTTAAGAATTAGGTCCTTGACCACTATGGTAATAGAGAGAGGGGTTCTACCTAAAACTAAACCATAAAAATTTAACACACATCTAATTGTGAATAGTGAAATTTGAAGGGCAACTCAGTCTGAGTGTCTTAATCCTGATTTTTTTTTCGTGTGGTTCAAAAACATTGTCATATCTAGTTTGATACTGATTTAGGTTGAAGAAATCACATCCAAATGTAATATTGTAATGACCTATCTTGTAGTGTATTCAAGGAAAGAGCATTATGCATGAAGAACCAGAGCATTGCTTGTTGTAATTCATTTTTTTTTTCAAAGCATTTTAAACATATTTGCCTCCTCATAAAAAGATTAACTACTTTACTACATTTGAGTTGAATGGCTTGTTGTAACATGCTCATATCTATATAATTAGTTAAAACATTACTTTGTTTTGCATTGCTTCATAAAATTGCTTTGGAAGAATCAGTGTTTACATGAACTCTATAATAATACAAGATTTAAAGTTTTCCTTAGCATAGCTATCTTTGACAAGTCTACTTTCAAATGTTCATGCTGAGCTTAAATGTTTTGCTGTTTTAAATATAAATTAAACAAATGTATAATTCCAAGATACTAATTTGTTTCAATTTACCTTGTAATTTTTTAGTTAACTTAAATAATTTTCTTTTTCTTTTATTGTTGTGATCTGTTGTCTGTTTTGTCTGTTGCATGTCCAGGGTTCTAAGGTTAGTATTGCTGCTGTAAGTTTCAGTTTTTTGCATTTTCAAAAATATCTTATTTTTGATCATTTGATATTGTGGCTTTTTTTTACTATTATTATTCTTACTATTATTTTCCTATAACATACAGTGGAATGTGATTTGGATTATATTAGGTGTAGTAATTAACTTTTCCTACCATATTTCCCTTAATAACTTAATGCATTGTCAATTATGGTGCTTGCTGTTAGCTCCTGGGCTGAACACAGTCAGGCTTGTGAGCTAATTTAAGTTATAAATGCAGTTGTCAGTAGAGAAACTCTTCATGTCCTGAACATGTTAGTTTTATGGGAGACTTTGTACTGCTCTTAAATTACACTGTGATCTGTTCACTTTTCAATGAGTTTTAGAGATACCTCTATTTACAATATTGGTAATATTAGAAGGGAGCTTAATCAATAATGGAGTATATTTCAGACACTATTACAATACCAATGGGCTGTATTTAACAGGTAGAAATTATGGTAAGTTTGGTGTAAAAAAAGTCTTTTTTTTCCTCCATGAAACAGAATTTTAGGGAGATTTGGGAAAAAAAATCATTTTAATTCAAAGTTTGATAAAATCTTGCTAAAATGCACTTAAGTCTTATATAAAGTGAATTTATTACATAACTTGCAAAAATAAAAAAGCAATAGATATTTTGAGGGGTTTAAGACTATGATTGGCACAATACAGCTATAACTTGATAAAAATCAACATCAAGCAGTCAACTGGCTGCAAGTGAGCCTGATGTTATTTCAAGCATGAGTTCAAAGTTCAAGTTTCCATAACCATAAATGAGTTTTTCTAGCAGACTGTTTTGGCTTTAGAGTTTTGCAAATATATTTTCTTTGGGTAAGTGCTTTCAAAAAATCTTCCAGTCTGTTATAAAAATGCCAGCAACCTATTTTTCCAAAAGGTGTGAGGAACACAGCACAAACTAAACAGGGGAGCCCTGGCCTGCACCTTCTGGCCAAAGAAGATAGAAGATAGGCTGAAAATGTTTCTTCTGAGAGTTGTCATTTTACTATTTTTCTAGTATTCTTGGGCAGTTCAGACAGATGACAGCCCTTCCCAAATCACTTATGCGACCAACATGTTACATCCCTAAGAGAAATTAAATGAAGGGCTATCTATCATTATGGTGACACATGCCACTTTGTATCTTTCATCTTTCAAAACAATTGTTTCCTTGATACTTTTTGGCACAATTTGCACTTTTATAATTTTGGATGTAAAAATATTCTTCAAAGTAAGCCATGAATGCGGCTTAGGAGTTTCAGAAGTATGGAAATAAACAAATATTTTGTTTTATATATTTTTCATTTCCTTTAGAAGGAAATTACCTAAAGAGCACAACATTTTTTTTTTAATAAATACTTCTAATCAAATTAATAAAAGTGGAGAAACACAATGAAAGTACTTTTCAAAGGGACTAAACTGTGTGCTCAGGAAGTCTTGCAACTGGAAAACTTGCTGACAATCAATAAGAATCAGCCACCTTTAAACACATTTTAAAATAGTATTTAGTAATATAATTCTGATTGCAGACAAGTATCACACATTCCTGTTTTCAATTTGCCTAGCTCCAGAGGCAAGAGTGTTTAAACAGATATTTTTTGTTTTGGATTAAGCTGACTGTTTCCTCACTTACCTGCACTGTTAAATACCTGATGGTATTTAAAAACATGACTCTGGACATCTAAGTGTCTTTTTTGGAGAAAAAAAATTTGGTTTTCAGAGATTGAACCCATTCAGAAATTTTCTGCTGCTTCCCACTAAGTAGAGTACAACGTTAGGAAAGAAACAGCAATTCTCTGGGACATGTGAACTACATGCCATGTCACTTGTGCCTTTTTGCTTTCCCTCTGTTGTTGTCATGAGGTAGCAGACATAAATTGAAGAATTGGACTCTGTCAGGATTCTATATGCTATAAACATTGCAGGGAAAATCAATTCATGGAGACAGAATGCAAAACTGCATGTTTTTTCCCACTCCATTCCTCACATTTGTTTATATGAAAGAACATAAAAAAGTAAAAGCTATACACAGAGTAATTCCCTTAATCTGTTACCTGTTTGCCTAGCCTATGGAGGAAAGTAAGAATATGTTGCACCCTTTAACACCATGCATTGTTTTATTATCTGCCCTTTCTTTGTCTTTATGTAATTGCTAATAACTTTCTCATTTATATTAGACTTTTTCTCATCTATTATAGCATGTATATATAAATAATTTTCTCACTCTTCATGCTGCCTTACTTTGAATTTCACTCACAGCTTATGTAAATCGTATCAGTAGGAGATTTTGAAATAACTTTTCAGTCTATCTGCCATTAAGCATGAAGATTTAGATTTCTATGTGTATGTGCTGTCTTTATATTTCAGTTGTGTTCAAACTGTTTAATTCAATTATCTCCTTTTAAAGACTGAATTGGAAAATATCGAAGTGACACAAGGAATGTCGGCCGAGACAGCAGTGACGTTTCTCAGCCGTCTGATGGCGATGGTTGATGTACTGGTATTTGCCAGTTCTCTAAATTTTAGTGAGATTGAAGCTGAAAAAAACATGTCTTCTGGAGGTCTAATGCGACAGTGCCTAAGGCTTGGTAAGTCAACAGACAGGATGTATTAAATAGTTACTTACAGATCAATGAGTTGTGATGGATCAAATAGTGACATGTGCAGCAAAGGACCTTGTAGGTAGAGCTTGATGTGATAAAGTAAAAATCCCATTTATTATTTATTGATCTGATAGGTTTTTAAGGCCAATTCAATTTAGTCATAAGAAAGACATGTCTGAAAATGTTCTTCCTTATGTAGTTCAAGTTGTATATATTCAGGGAGAGTAAAAATATTAAATTTAAATCAGTAAACAGATGATTTTTTTTTTTTCTTAAAGCTGCTTTACTGCCTCCATATTGCAGTTTTTCTTATGCAAGTTTCCATGGATTTGCAGGACTCTATGGGCTATGTAAAATAAAAAGAGTGGGATACTTGTGCAGACACTGTAGATCTCAATAAATTTTGCAACAGTGTGGCATTTGTCTTCATTGTTTACTGTTACTCATACTACTTGTTGTGATACTGATAATTTTACTACTCCTGGTATCAAATTTGTGACTTCTTCTCAATTCTCAATTTTTTAATAAAATTTTCAATTAGTGCCTACTAGGAATGAATGCTAATTGGTGTTATAAATGTAATATTGAAAAAATATTCCAATTTTTGGCATTTTCATTTCTTCTAGTTTGTTGTGTGGCTGTGAGGAACTGCTTAGAATGCCGGCAAAGGCAAAGAGAGAGAGTAAACAAGACGTCATTAATTGGCGGTAAAACGCAAGATGCTCTTCAGGGTGTAACAGCATCAGCAGCAACCAAGGTAACTGAGCCTTAGGAAACCAACAGCAATGATGACAAGACTGAAACAACATTTTTTTTAGGATCAGAAAATAATTGTAACTGACTTCTCAAACATTTGGCAAAAGCTTAGGTTTTTCCTGTTAGCTGGTTTATGGGAAAGTGTATGAGGAGGCTCTTTTGAAAGATACAAACCTTGATGAAGGAGTATGACTGTAGCAATTCTAACCAACTGTTGCACTCTTGCTTGGCCTACTTGAAAGAGCAAGTTCCCTTACTCAGCTCTGTCATATATACCTGAATAGATTTTTTTTATTCCATCAGGGTACTCTCCACTTTTGATGAAATCCTGCAATTGCATCTGTGTTGGTGGAATATCTGAGTTCCATTAGCTTCAACAGACCTTTGAATGCATATTATGGATCAGTACTTACTATCTGCTTTTAGAAGTGAATTTTATTGGATATTCAGTTACCACTTGGTTTTTCCAGCGTCATTAATTAATTCTTTTTGTTTTTATTTTTTTTTTAAATATATTTTAACTTGTTCACAGCTTTAAGACTTTGAGGATACAGAAATGAAAATCTTGAATAATTTGTCAGAGCCCATGAATAAAATACAAGACATTGCATGATGTAAAGGATCCCTTTTTTTTTTTGCTGTTATATTTTCATTGCTAAATCAGGGTTTTTTTTCTTCTCTAAAATTTTTTCAAATAGTTTTTGCAAAGTTAGGTCCTTTCACAATTTTATTTCATTAAATCTCACAAAGACATTACCTTTTTAAATACTGTCACTTTCAATGCAAGGAAAATCCCTATAAGGAGACTTTTAGCTATTCAGGCCTCACATTTAATACATTTTAATTTTTAAAGGAAGCATGCTATTCTATCTTTTTAAAATAGTAGCAGTTATTTTATCCATAGCCTGTAATAAGTCTCAGTAAAATTAACATTTTTTTTATTTCTGTTCAGCATTTTCAAACATACCAGGCATATTAGAAATAATTTTTTATTCTGTTATGAAGTGAATGTAATCTGAAACTTTTGTGTGAAAATGATTATCTGTACTCTGTCTAGCAATACAGCTGTTCCAACTGCTGGAAAGATGTAACAATTTAAATAGCATTAAGACAATAATTCAAAGCATCACATTATTTCTAGAGCCCTTATCTGAGTATTATGTGGAATTTTATCGAAGATTGATGTAATAGCTAAAAAAATTACGTCAAATTAAGGTTCTAACAGAAATGCTTTGATATTTTGAGGGGACCAAAAAATCTCACTCCTTTTTATTTTTAGACTCCCCTTGAAAATGTCCCTGGAAATCTTTCTCCCATAAAAGACCCGGATAGGCTTCTTCAGGATGTTGATATTAATCGTCTACGAGCAGTTGTTTTCCGTGATGTGGTGAGTAGTGTGTGCTGTAATTCTTTCTCCTGCAAAATCATCACTTATTGAAAAAGATTTTGATTGTACCCGAATTAAAAATATCCTTCATGTGTGGCACTTCCTGTATTATCTGCAAACTCTCTGCTTGTGACATTGTAACTACCAGCCACCTTCTGCACTTGAAAATTATATTGATGAAGCTATTTGAGATTAGTAGTTAACTGTGTTTAACACTCAGCCTTAATCTTATACTAGCCAAATAAACACAGCCAAGATAAATCAGTTACAACATATGTTGATTTAAATTGTTTTACTGAAGGAGCCAACTATTCATCCAACCAGGGTAGAAAAAAAATTAGTATATATGTTACAGAAATGCAGCAAATCCTCACTTCTGCTGAACACATTTATGTATGTAAACATATATAAAAATGTTTTTCAGATTTTTCTGCAATGGATTTTAGCACAAAGCTGCACCACAATATACTTGTTTTGGAATGGGAATTATTACCGTATACCTGCAAGTACATCATTGCATTTAGATTCTCCAACATGAGTTCAAAAAAGCAATATTCTGTCACCTATTCTTTTCTTAAGTAATGGAGAAAAGAATACAAGAAAGCATGTCTCTGGAACTTCTATGAAAGAAATTAAGAAGAGAAAATCTAATTATTTTAAGACTTGCAAAAGCATGCAGCCAGTTTTAATAGCACCCAGAAAACATGGAAAACAAGCACTGGAACTGTAATAGAAAGTACATACTCTCTATTCTAACTGTAATAAAAAGTACATACTTGTGAAATTGAGAAAAGATGAAACCACTAGACAAGAAGATAGAAACTAAAGTTTTAATTTTATCATGTTAAGTTTTACATGATAATAATAATAATAATAATAATATTAAAAGACATTTAGTTGAATTAGAGCAATTTAAACTCAATCAGGATAATATCTAAGCCATAGATGGCAGTTTCCCTTGAACAGCAGATTATGCAGGATGAGAAGAAAAGACAGCAAAGTTATAGTGCTCCTGGCTTTCACTTAAATCAGTCCTGGAAAGCTGTCATGGTCTGAGCCTGGCGAAATGCCAGTGCTTCCATGAGAAAACCTCTTTTCCTGGTATCTACTGTGAGATGTCATCAGAGACAGAGCAGAGCAGGCTCCAACTTACGATTGAAAGGAAAAAAACTTTATTAACATAAAACTACAGGGAAAAAACACACAGAACACAGGATGAAAACCTTCCAAATTTCCTCCTCCTCCCCCCACCAAATTTCCTAATTCCGTTACCACCCTTTGGATAATCAATTCTCAATTCTTTGAGAAGAGAGGAGTCCCTCTTGCACTACAGACTTCACCCAGGAAACAGTCGAAACTTCTCATGTTTCTGTGTCACGTGTGGCACCGCCCGGAGAACATTTTGCCATCGTGACCTCTTCCTTCCATGTCCAGTGCTCTCACCACTGCACCTGGACCAGAGCTTCTTCTAGGGTTTTTTCCCTTTAAGGATGCTTTGTCCAGTTCCAAAAAAGAGCACAGTCCCTCTCCTTTTGGGACACCTGTCCCCCCCCAAATTTCACCGTCTGGGACTGAGGGGTCTCTTGAACAGAGATCATCTTCCTCTTCTTCTTCTTCGAAGACGGAGGGCACCACCACCACCCTCCTCACCCTTCGTCTCTGTTCACACACCTTCACATCACCGCACTCTCTTAGCTCTGAGCCATTGCCTCCCCCTAGAATGCAGTCTCTGTGTCACAGGAACTCAAGGGTTCTGTCCATAGCTATCCAAGAAAAGTCCAGCCAAAAGCCACTCCATCATCTCCTCCCACCTAGAATTCTTCTCAACTTCTCTCAATCTCACCAACTCCAGGAGGAATCAGCATTTGCAAGGTTTCCATCATCCCAAGAAGGTTAAAAGTCCCAGGCTCTGCCGGTTTGGTTCATGAACTCCCACGGCTGGCTGCCCTGCTGGGCACCCCCCCCTTCTCCTTCACTCCAGCCGCGCTATCCCAAGCACAGTCTGCTCTCCTCTCTCTCTCTCCCTCCGGGGGGGAATGGGGGATGGCTGCCCGAAGCCCTCGCAGTGCAATGCTCCTCCACCCTTCGGCCCAGGCCTGGCCTACCTCCCTCCGGCCGCATGGCTCCCCTCCCCCCTGCCCAGCTCGGAGCTGGACAGGGGAGAGGTCTCCTCTGGTCCAGGGCCAGAACTCAAAAGGAACTTCCAGATGGAGTTCACAGCTATTAACCCTCTGTGTTCTCAGAGGCGTATCCATGCCCTCAGTGGACAAACCAGGTGCCAATATTGAAATCTGGACACCGATTGGCGTGACCACACCATCCCAAAGAAACCATTTCCCCATAAACCACGACAATCATGTTAAGTTTTACATGATAATAATAATAATAATAATAATAGTAATAATAATAATAATATTAAAAGACATTTAGTTGAATTAGAGCAATTTAAACTCAATCAGGATAATATCTAAGCCATAGATGGCAGTTTCCCTTGAACAGCAGATTATGCAGGATGAGAAGAAAAGACAGCAAAGTTATAGTGCTCCTGGCTTTCACTTAAATCAGTCCTGGAAAGCTAGGATTGCTGCTGACATCTCCTGAGGAAGGGGAAATCAGAATGTACAAGCTATTTTATGGAAGAAAAACAGGGGTACATTCTTCCTGCTTTTATGTGTTGCCAGAAGCTGCTATGCCTGCCTTTGCATCCAGCGTCAGCTAGAGAAACATCAGTGAGTTTAGATTTCCCTGTCAGCCATTCTACCCCTTACCTCCTTCTGTCGGGGGCTGTCACAATCTCATCCTTGGGGCAGCAAAAGACAGTTGCCCTTACTGCCAGGAAGCCTTTAAAGCACTCTTGGAGTAGAGGCAGGCCTCTGTTTTGAAAAGTCCATTGACTCCACAGACCCCGAGATTTGTGTGGTTGACAAATTACCTCCAAAATTCAGTACTTACTATGTGCTCTGTGTGTGTACTACTCCACTGAAAACCCACTCAGCCTGCTTCATTATCCATTTCCTGCTATGCTGGCAGAAGCAGCTTTTCAGCTTTGTATTAACTATTAAGAATTGTGATGTTTTTGAAGAAGAAGTCCATAAAAATATTCAATATTCTAGGTGTGTTTCTTTTTCCCTGGCACAGGACGACAGCAAGCAAGCTCAGTTCCTAGCTTTGGCTGTGGTTTACTTCATCTCTGTCCTGATGGTCTCCAAGTACCGTGACATCCTGGAACCACAGCGAGAAACTGCGAGGTCTGGGAGCCAGGCAGGTAGAAATATCAGACAAGAAATAAATTCACCAACAAGTACAGGTAAATTTGTTTTTTTCAAATGTTGTGTAATTTTGTTTTGTTTTGTTTTTAGAACTGTAATTATTTTACTACAAAGTATTTTTAGTGAGTAGCTTAAGATCCTGATAGGAAATTACATACTAATTTCTTCCAGTGTAATAAATTGGAGTTTTAAAATACATTTGCATATTTGAGGTGTTCTCTATACTTGTTTATAAGGTATTACTAATTTTTATTTGTTTTTATCTTTCTTTAATTTGAAAATAATTTTAAGAAACCAGGATTCCTGACAGAGTTTAAATTGTAAGGTACAATGTAGTTCACCAAAAATCTTCTTGAATCTATTATGTGTTAGGAAGAACAGATATCTTTATACCACAAAATGAATAAACAGAGAATACAGCTGCTTGCCCTCATGAGCTCCCTTTGTTTGAGTGAGGAAGTTTGTGAAAGGGTATTAGTGGAGGACTGAGTACCTACTTGAAGTCCTGCTGCATTGGTGCCTGCATTTAAAAGCCTATGATAACAATAGAATAAAAAGAAAACATTGCTGTAGTCTTCTTCGACTGAACTGTTTGTGATTTGTTTTAGTAGTGGTTTTACTGGCATGTGTTCTTCAGCCCAAAAGGAGGGAGTCTGTTAGGTCTCAGAACCTGTTAGAAATGAGGGATGCAAACCTTACCCCACACTGTGTCAAATATTTTGCACTCAGTCCAGTTTTTTTTTTTTTTCAAGTCTGGTTGTATCAATTATAACTGTACCTTCTGTGTTAAAAGAGTTGAAAACAGGAGCTGCATTTGTCCACAAAATTTTTTGTCTATGTTTTTGTTCTTGTATTGATCTTAAATTGCTTTCTTCATTTATGGAGTGGCTAATTTTTGTTCTTAATAGAATTTTTCTTCCAGTTTGTGTTATATTCACATTTAGTCATTATTTTATGATTCATCATGCTGTTTTAATTTGCTAAGTTTACGTAATTTTCTGAAGTCCATGTGCTTGTAGGCTTCCCATTTGAAAAATACTACATAAATGAATGTCAGTTAAAAGAAATCATAATTCTTTTTGCCTTCCTGATTTAATGTTTTGGTTCTGAACTAAGAAACTGCTACTTTCACCCAGTATTGTCTTGCCTATTTGCTTGTATATATCTATCTATCTATCTGTGTCTCTTTTTCCCTATAAATGTTGCTCTTGAAGTGCCCAAATAATAGGTATGCTGTTTCCTATCTCTTGATATGGAAATTGGTGGTTTTTTTCTTTTAGAAATGCCTTTTTTTTTTTTTTTTGTTGGTAATACCATATTTGCATGTTTCAATGAGATAGGATATCTGTCATGGATCCACAGTGGACCAGGCCACACATGAATACTAGCTGGCTCACATTTGATTCCATGATTTTCTCCACAGTTGTGGTCATACCATCTATCCCTCACCCAAGTTTGAACCATGGATTCCTTGCCAAGTTAATTCCTGAGCAGAGCTTTGCCCACTCATTTTACAAAGGTAATATTAACATCATCTCCTAACCTGTTTGGGTGTTCTTATTTAATGCAATGCACTTCAAGAACTAAATGTGATGTTACTGTTGATAAATAAGTATACGCCTCAGGTTACATGGAGATCAGACCTGATGATACCTTTAAAACTTGAACTTCCTGCTGCAATTTTCTAAAAAATCTCTCTCCCACTTTCACTACAATTTATTATCTTTAATTATTATAAAATAAAATCAAACAAAAAAAAAAAAAAGCCAAAAAAAAACAGTCAGGAGAAGGAAATGGATATAGGAAAATCTAAATTCTTCTGGTTTGTGGTTATTCTGCGACAATATTAACACCCATAAAAATAAAATCAGGCCTGTTTTGAAAAAATTGCATACCAAATGAAGTATAAAGTAGTTTTGTAGTATTTCCTTTCCCTGTATCTTTTCCTGTTCTTTTGCCTTCCTTTCTCGCTTTTTCTCTTGCCTTCCTGATGGTATGTAAACCTCTGATACTGTATGTGAATTATTTATGCCTGTTACTTAATGTGCTGTGCTGTGTTTCTCTTGAAGGAAACCAATTTTTCTACCAAAGCAACTATTATATGTTTTGGGCCTGATTTGTTTTGTTTTGCTTGTTTGTATGTTTTAATATGTACTCTATAAGGTAGGAACATGGGGGGTTTTTCATTTCTTGAAAAAGAGAGAGTTACCTGAATGTAACTTTAGCCAAGTTTACTTGTGCATTTCCACAATAATTTGCATGCAATGTACTGTCAACACAGAATGTAAAAGAATTTTAAAAAAATTAATTTGATGAAAATGTCCTTGTTATAATTTTGTAAAATCTCACTGGGTAAAAAGACTGGTTTTTAAAAGGCATAAGTTACTTAGAATGAACACAGTTTGTAAAGAACAGAATAGCTAGCATCCTACTTCAGTACCAAGGTGATTTATGCTTGTCATATGCTTTCTGGGAATATTCTGTTAAAATACTTATTACATCAAATTAGCCTATTACTATGTTAATCTGGCATTTCTTGAGCTTTGATATGTGTATGTATGTATAAATTTGATGTGTGTATGTATATTATAAATTGCTTTAATTTTTAACAGCCTGTAGGCCAGGGTTTGTGATTTTGATTCATAGGATATTGTCTGCCCTACAAAGAAGAAAATATTTTCTATTGCTCAATATTAATATTATTATCTATTTTATTTGTTTTACCTTGAGTTCAAATAAAATAGTTTTGGTTTTGAAACAGTTGAATAGAGCTACATTAGAAGTGTGAGCTGGCTAGAAATAAAAGTGGTTTGGCTTTAGAAATAAATTATTCAGTAAAGGAAATGTTATCTGTGGTTAATTGTTCTATTTTTTGATATCATCAGGTCCTTAAGGGTTTTAGCTGTCTGAGGTTTCAGTCTCATACTCTTTACAGTTTTACCCATTGGAGGAAAAACAATTCCACTTTTTATATTTTGAACACAGTTCCTCAGTTTTGAACATCAGCAAAAAGTTAAATGAAAATAAATTGCAAATGCTGTCAGAAAAGACCAGAAGTCAAAACATATTTGTCATTTCAAGAGAATCTTTCATTCCAGTGGGTAAGCCAATTGGGTTTTTTTCAGTGACCTGAGTTGCTTTCGGACATTGGCAGCAAATTTAATTTTTGAATATGATCCTAAATTTTAAGGTATTTTTACTTAATACAAAGTGATTTAATGTAGCCTTTAAAATTAAAAACACATTTTTAAAGCAAAGTCCTACTTATCGAAAATTGATAGAAATTTGGTTGTTACCTGGAAGACATATTTTATTTGTTCCATATGACACTAGATGGATATAAAGAATTTTTTCTTTGTTTATCAAGCAAGTAGTATCGTAATTGTTAGAACTGTACAGAAAAAGATCTCTTTAATTCAGGAAGAGAGACTGACTCCTTAAAAGAAAACTTTTTCTCCATTTTTAGTATAATCTAATTATCTGACCAGGAAACTTACCAGGGAAAAAGGGCAAGATAAAATTAGGTATATTATGAGAAACTGCAGCTGCTGTCAAGTTTGGGTTATAAGAATTTTAACATCATTTTATTTTATATGAAACTCTTCCATTATCACCATAAAAATATTAAATTTTGCCTTCTTTACTGATATTAGTGGATATAAATAAAAGATAGTATTGAAATTAAAGACCTTAAAATATATTCTGCAGTGAAATATATTCTACCCTTACTTAAAATGTTTGTAGATGGCAAAATAATGTTTCTCTTAATATTATTCAGATATTGCTCATAAGCTAGGTGTTATCTTATGGTGCTTGAAGGAAAAAGGTCACACCCAGGAAGGAAAAACTATTACAGTAGTGTCCATGACTACCATTTAACAATAAAAATATATAATTCTTTATAACATTCTATACCTCTGTGTTTATTTTACCTTCTGACTTGATCCACAGGGAGAGAAAAATATATCTGTATCTGTAGATTTACTCTCATCATAAGTTTTTTGAAAGTGCTTATGTTTCTCCTCCTTGTTTCCGATAACTTTAAAGAGTCTACAGTACTTTTAAATTTTTTTGTAGTCAGACAAAGCAAATCTTGTAAAATTAAGAGAAAGTTCTCTCTCTTCAATTTAGGTCATATATAGCTTTACACTTTGAAGTAATTCATTACTGGAGTCTGGAGGGAAATGGCAGATCAGAACTTTTCTCTTGAATCTGAAGGTTGTCTGAAAAACACAGTCCTACAAAAGTAAATACTGCAGACTTGCTTCTTCCTGTTCAAAATACCAAAGAATTAATAAACTTAAAATTAATTAATTTAATTAAATAGGGAGATTTAGTAAAGATGAGAATAATGTTAAAAATGATTGTCCAAAACCTCTGTACTGGATTTTCAGGGTTTTGTCTTAAAATCATCAGTCATGCGTGGGTTCTGCTTTCTGGAAAATATTAGTAGTGAATCAATATTTGAGCTAGTCATCTTCATCTCCCTTGAAAATAGGTGAAGAGAGGTTAGGGCATGTTTAGGGTATGGTTCATCTGACCTGCTTTGAGATCTACTGGTCACTAGAAATGCCAATCTTTCTTCATTCACTGCAGCTGTCACAGCTGATGTGTCTTGGTCAGATCAATCCTGACTCCTGTGACATGGCATAACTGAACTCCAGACGCAAACACTGGTTTATGACAAAAGCTGGAATCAAATTCTTTGATGTCAGGCACTTAATCCAATAATGACATTGTTTCTTAGTAATAACCCTATCCACATCTATAATTGTTTTACATATATGTTCATAGATACAACTGTGTTGAGCAAGACATCACTAATGTCCATTTACTGCTAACAAGCTACCTTTGTGAGCTTAGTACAAAATGCCAAAATTTTAATTTCTGAAATGGGAGCAATTGGAATAGCTTGGAAAATATTGGTTTGTTCTCTGTTGATTTCTCCACTTAGATAAGGATATTTTCCCAAAATTGGTATGTACCAATTTTGTTCTGTGTTATGTGTTATGTCTGGAAGATGTGGAACTAGAGACACAAAATCTAAGAGCAGCCTTTTCTCTTACCAGGCACAGGGTAATCAGTACATGTTTTGAGAGAGAAACACCCTTCAATCAGAATAAGAGGAGAGATAGAGGAGCATGCTATCTTCTGTTAATAACAGCTAATAAGCCTTGCCATGTAAAACTGAGTCAAATTATAGCTACCAATTACAAGATTTAGCTATAGGGGTCAGGATCACTTGAAATGAGTTTTTCCACTTCTGGTTGCTATTGAAGCTTTCCTTGCTTTCCTTGAAGGTTTATTGGACTATTCATTTCAACAGTGTTTCCACATCTCCAACAGTAGAAAATGTGAATCTTTTTTTTTTCCTTTTACACTTCAGCTGGCCTCCTGTAAATTACTTAGAACACAATTAAAATTAACAAAGTAATGTGTAGATATTTTCAGTTGAAAAATGATGTTTCCATTTGCATTATGCTGGAGTATTTCAGAAATGAAAGTATGGCAACAGTGCAATTTAGCTTATTATATATTGTGTGAAGGAAATCAGTATGTAGGTTATCAGAAACTTCTATCAAAAATTGATTGACTTTTCCACTTGCTTGCTATCACTGCCTGTATTTTTCCCAAAGCGCTGTAAATTAGTAGATTTCTTAAAGATATGTGTTGCAGTGGGACTGGAAGCTATTGATTTATTTTTTTTGACAGAACAAACTATATTAAAATGTTGCAGAAACAGCTTTCTCTTTGAAGACAGGTAAAGTATCCAGTTTTTCAGGTCCCCTAGGTATATAGTACCCTGGGAATGACACTGTTGTTTGTATTTCTAATGTAGTAGCATAGAGATTTCCAGATTATTTTCAAACTATTTTGCATTAAGAGAACAGCCAAAGTGTACTAAAGGACGAATTTCCAGTGCCTGTGAAAATATTCTTTGCCTCAGGAAGTCCTGACAAAACTCATGTCTCCATCCCCCTCCAAAATTTAGTTGTGTATATATTTCCAAGAAAGGAGAATGCTATAAAGAGCATGGGTGGTAATCCTGATTATCATAAAATTCCGATTCTATTGAATTTCTATATGCTGCTCAAAATAATCTTACTGTTCTTCTGATGAAACATATGCTCCTTATTACAACTATATCTGAAAAGACATGCATTTGAAGATCGTTAGATAGAATTGAATACATCCTAATCTATTATTTATTGCACTTTACCAGCTACTTAAGGCATCATAGGAGAAGTTTGCACATATATTTCATTATTAATTGATCAATAATTATGTATGCATGAAGCAGTTGTAATAGGGATTATTTTATTTTCATTTGTTTGTACAAATTACAGATGTTTTAAAAGTTTTTTAAAAAACTGAAAGTTTTTTAAAATGGAAAGTTTTAAAACTGAAAGTTTTTTAAAAAGTAGTGCTTAAACCAAAATGTTTTAATATGTTTCCTTGTCTATATGGAACATTCTCTGTGTTTCACTGTTCATTTTTGTTGCTGGATGCTGTAACCTACATGAGAGATTTCTTTAAATTTCATTTCTAAGAAATGTCTAATTACAAAACCACCATCTTTTTCAGAGTACATCAGAAATACAGATATTATCATAGGTACCTCTAAAGTAATTTATCTTTTAATTTTGTGCAATAAAAAACAAATTACTAAAAATATAAACTGAAAAAACTCGGGAAATTGACCTAGGGAAAAAAAACATTATCATATTGTTCCTAATTTCCATTCAGGTTTTGTTTCAAAAAGAAAACACCTGGTTTACTCTAAAGCTAACATTTCTTTAATATGACTACTCATTTTCTTATTTTTATTGTATCTTTTTCATATCTTTTAGTTAATATCTTGGTAATGCTTTGGCTTAAAGGCATTTTGTTTGGCAGCCAGGTAATCAGTCAGACTGATGTCTTATCCATCAAACACTGAGTGAAAGACCTTTGAGTAGTAAAGAAAAATTCAGACATTGATTAAAGACTGCCTAAACAGATCAGGAGGTTGTGTCTGTCATACGTGGCTCTTTCACTGTCCTTTCTGTGGTCAAGGTAGGTATGGCCTGCCTTAATAACTTCAGGGAATGGAACAAATGATAAGACTTTTGAGGAATTTGAGCACATAGAAGAAATTTCCAGAGAACAAAAAGAGAGGACATGCACTTAGACACATCCAGATGTGAACAGAGGCTGATGATAACTGTCCTCTTCAATCACTTCCCTATCTTGATTTCCCCACCCTAAGTCTCTCCTGCTCTATTCCTCTCCCATTTCAGTGCCTCTCTGCTTTTCCTGGTTGACCGCTACATCGCTTCTCCTAACAAATCCATGCTGGCTACAAGGAAAATTCCCAACCCTCTGTCTTAAATCCCCTGTACCAAAACCTATGCCCTTCCAATTGCCAACCCACCCCAGAGAATTTCCTATCTGACTTTGCTCAGTCCCCTCATTTTCAGCTGTGTTCCTTCTGCCCTCAGCCACACATATCAGAGCCCTGACATATCCTATGTATAGTTTTTCCTATTGCCAGCCAGAGGCTGCCATGGCATGTGCTCTACTTCCACCTCTTTGTGTGCCCATGTAGCAGCATGCTTCTGGACAGCTCAGTCTGCACTGCTGCATTGCTGTCTTTGTGGAAGGAAAGGGACAGTGTTTGGTCTCGCAGGAATTTCAGAAACCTGGATAAATGTGTTGGCTAAATAACAGATGCAAGTTAAATGCAGGCTGCATTTATCAAATGTTTTTGTAGATAAAAGACTGATAGTGAAAGAATGGAAAATTGTAACCCTAAACCAGGCTCTTTTCCCTTACATTTTAGTAATGCAATTTAAAAGAAATTTCTTTAAAAATATTTTAGAATACTAAATGAGTGTTCTAAACATGAACTCTCAGTGTTGTTCATGTTACTTTGCCTCAGAAATAACAGAACTCCATGAAGTCTTTTAGTGGGACATGACCAAATTTGCCTATTAATGAACAGGTACATGAAGATTAATATCAGCCAAGCTGCCAAAATTCTAGACCATCTAGATTCTACATGGTTGGGCCATCATCAGGATCACTATAAAAGGAATTTTTACTCTGGTAAAAGCTTAAAACTTTCACAGGGAAATAGAAATGCCAACAGAAGAGAAAGTCCTGAGTAGCAGATAGAGAGCAGATTGGAATCTTAATGCTTCTTTTAGGGGAATTCTTCTCACTGTTGTGCCTTAAGCTCGAGGGACTTTTGTATTGCAAGCTCGTTCTTGCTTACTTCTCTCAATGTACCTTTAAATCAATGTACCTTATTGCTCTTGCTTGCTTCTCTCAATGTACCTTATTACTCTTTGATTCTGTTCCCATATTTAGTTTCTCATCTCAGTTTAATCATGCTGCTTCTTACACATGAAAATTAGTTAAGTGATGTTGCAGGGAAGAATTTTTCCACTCTATCTTGATGGCCTTGAGTTTAGGAATTGATTAGTTGACTCTTCCACCTATGGAGGAAGCTGTAATATCACTGCCTTTTTGGAATGAAAGCATTTTCAGCTTGGAGGGTGCTGTTTCTGGAAGTTTTTAGAAAATTGCAAAGTGTTTATAAAAGGCAACTATTAAGATTATGACCAGCACTTTAAGATAGCTATGCAGAAAACAACTCATAAATTTTTCAGTGCAAATGCAGAAGAAGGTGGTGGCAAGTCCTGTATGAAGATTGACATAACCCTTCCACTGCCAAATGTTTCTCTATTGTTTACAGCAGAAATTTGACACTTATATGGAATAGTACTGCTTCCCAATACTTTTTCAGCCAAATTGTAAGCAATTAAAAAAATCATTTTCATTCATCTTACTATTGAAAAATTTCAGCACATTTTTATCTAGTAGAAAGGTTTAACACTATGAAAGAGACAGGAAGATCACAGGAAAACACACTTTTTTTTTTTCCATCTTTTTAAAGTAAATAAATATTAAAAGTGTGATTTGAGTCATCATTTTTTATAAAACAAAATTGTGTGCATTTGCCTTACATACGAAATGGCTCATTATTAGGTTAATAAACAGGGGGAGTGTGGGTTGTATTTTTTAGCCATATGGAAGCAGTGCAAGAGCTATTTAGGTAACTCAGTAGGTTAAAACAATTACAATACACTTCATAAATCACAAGCAAACAAGATATTCTAGGGAAAGAGCGTGACGGATGAGGTCACCAGATATACAATATGTCATTTAGTTAACTTAGGCCCATATTTTTCCCATAATATAGTAGATGAACTCATTAGTTAGAATGAAAAACAGTAAGAAGCAGGCATCTGGCTTCCAACTGCCTGTTTCTGACAGGGTTAAGATCACTAGATCTAGTAATGATTCTGCTTTGTCTACTGACATGGCCTTGTGCTGTAGAAAACTGATGAGGTTTGCTGAAAATTTAGTGTCTTACTGTCACAGTGTTAGAAGGTGGACAGATGCAATCAGATGTGGCTTTGCTTCTGTTCATGCTTACCATTTTGCTAAGTTGCTTTAAGTATTTAGGATTTCTATAAAATAATGGATGTTTCTGGTTTAAGATTTTTTAAATCACCTAATCAATCAGTATTTATTTCTGCATTCAGAAGGCAACCAAAATGCTTTGTCATGGTGTAAAAGAATATGGAACAGAACTTACAGGTATCCAGTTTTATAACTAAAACTGGTTGGGTTTTGTGACCTATGCTAAGAAGTTTACCATTTACCTAAGGAATTATTAGTATTAATAATAATGTTGATCAAAAAGGTCTTATAAAGCATATTTTCACCCATATTTATGTGGATTTCACACACCCTAATTTGCTAGGATTCTTACCTGAAAGGTAGTTAAGAAGTTTTATCAGTTCTTAATTTATTTTTTCTAAAGGCACAAAATGTAAATTGAACCTTTTAAACCCTTATCCATTTAGCTTGCTTGATGTTTTAAAAATGAGAGTTAATGCACTCCACTTAGTAGTTTTGAGGTGTTATTCATAGTGATAAATCAGACTGAGCTGAATTGGCTTAGTGTAGCATATTTGTATCAGGTATTGGATTCACAGCAAAAACAAGTAAAGATATAAATCTGATTTTTGTGTACATCAAGTATACATACAGTTGCCTGAATTTAGAATAACTTCCTTTGATATTTTTGCCCTAAATCCTTTCAATTAGTGTTGTCAATCATATTCTTTCAATAGTATGTCATACTGAAATTTTATGTCCACAAATATAACTTTACATCAATTTTTAGCATCAAATGACACAGGCCTCCCATCATTTTATTTTCATTTGGGAACAAAGGTTTGCAGGTCACCTGCTGATTAATTAATACAGTCCTATTTATAGCATCTCAAGATTAGTTCTATTTTTTTTTAACTTGCTACGCTGATTGGAAAGCTTCTACATAACCTTAATTATGTATTGATGACTGTCACTTTCCAAATAAAAATTTATTCATAGTGAGTTTGCGCTGGTTTTCTCATTCCAACCCTGCAATCCTCTTTTTTTTTTTTTTTTTTTTTTTTTTTTTTTTTTTTTTTTTTTTAATTTTCATCTTCAGCTTGTGATAGCTTTTGTATAACGTCTCAGCATTAGTTTGGCCAGACTATGTCAGCCAAACTCTTTCCTGCAACAGTAGATCGCTAAATAACTCCATAGTGGCACTTCCACATTTCTCAAATATGAAGGCATACACAGTATTCCATCATGAATCCTTCCAGAGCCTTCTCTAATGCTGTTAATGCTTAGCTGTTGCAAAGCATTGAAAAAGTTTGGAGTCACATTTGCCTTTTCTGTGAGAATATTGTATTGGCAACTAAATAGTTACCCACCAGTTGATGTATCCAAATCCTTCTTTTCAGTCATTTACCAAAGATGAATTCCAGTTATAATGGGAATCTCTGTGATCTTCACTAGATACAAAGCTTTTCACTATTAAATGTAATTTGCACCTCATAATTTTGTCATCAGCAAATTTAGCCACAATGTTTTTACCTGAAATTTTACTCAAAATTCAAACAAAATAGCTCCCATGGAATTTTTTTATCAGTGTCATAGGCTTTTCTTTTCTTTTGAAAGTAACTTATGGCTCCTTCTTAGCCAGTTTCTTTTCCCACATTCTAATTATTTCCAGGGTCTCATGACTAAATTGCAATCTGTTGTGACAACCCCAGCTTTTCTGAATTTACTATATTGACCCTTACTTTCTCTGAACAATAAGTATTAAAAAATAATACCTAATACTTGAAGTATATACTTATAAGTATTAAGTATTTTTTAAGAAAGCCATTTTTTAAATTTGTCTCGTTGCATTTTATTACTATTCTTTACTCCAAAATAGATCCTGGAATCTTGCTTTCTGTTGAAAGTGTGCAGTTGTTGAGATAATTTTTTTCCTATCTCTTGGAAAAAGAAACCTTGTATAGTTTTCTTCAGTGACATGTTACTATCTTCAGTCATCTGTTTACCAAAAGTGGCTATTACTAGACCAGGAATATCATGGATATTTCTTTCAAAATTTGCTTGGAGTCAGTTCATTACAATAGATTTTAATGTGTTAAAAATCTTTCTTCTGGTTTACTCAAGGTAGTTGACTTTGCACAACTGTATTTCGACCAAGTTTTCTGTTCAGCATTGCTGACCTTAATGGAAATTGAGGTTGGGTGTAACCTGACTTCACCATGTAGTGGACCATCGTCTCTTTTTAGTGCCCTCTTTTCGTTTGCATAATAATAGAGCCTTATGCCATTTTATTAACCATACATTTCATGGGCAACAACCTGCTTTACTGGCTGTCCAGTACTAATCTTCCCTTCAGTTGAGAAGTGTTATCTTTGTATGGATGGAGTTTAAAGAGACAAGCAGAAAATTCATTAGCATCATTCTGTGGATCAGATGTCTTTCTGTGCCAAATATAGGCAGTACTAAGTAGATATGGATCATTTTGCTTCCTGACCTGGCAGATGCTAAATGCATTTGATGCAGCTCATAAATCCAGTTTCTACTTCCTGCTTCACAAAGAACAGCTCATATCTATTTGATAAGATGCATTTAATGCACTTAAGAGAAAAAGAAGGAAGTGGCTTCAGTGTTTATGGCTGTTAAAAGAAGAAAACAATGCTCCTTTATAATGGGTGATTCTGCTTCATCTTTTTAAAAGCCTCTTCTGTTCTTTCCTATTACTTGTACATATGAAGAGGTTTACATGAGCATTAGTTCAAACACATAAATATTCTCTTACAGATTTTGTTTAATTTGTACATGTATGTACCCACACTTATGCCTATATGCTAAATAGGTATTTTTTACCTGACTGTAACAAAAAAATCAATAGTGAGATATGAGACTGTTTTTAAAGTTACATTTCTGAAGCACATTTTTTTGGTAACAGAGCTTCATTCAAATATGTCATAAAATATTACCCATAATATCTAAACCACTGAATCAGAGCCATTAAAAATGTTCTTATTTCATACATAGGACAGCTAAATTTTGTAACCTAGACAAGTAATTTAATGAAAATAATGTAGTTCTAAAATAAACTAGGAAAGTATTTTGTCAATAAAAATAGCCCAATTTGTCTTTCTCTAACCAAAATTAGTATATAAGTTACTCAAAACTCTAGCTGACTTTTTTCTAAGCATAGCAAATTATTCTCATTTAATGAAGATTTTGTGTCTGTTTCACTGAAGTAATTAGTAGAGTTATGGCCTTCTCGGTTTCAAGATGCTGTAGAATCCTTTTCAATCTGGAAATGTTCCAAACTCAACAGATTTCACTTGTGTCTCTCTATGAAGCTGCATTTATTTTGTTCATTAATTGTTCCTGAATTATATAATTTTACCTTTTGTGGGAAAAGAAGAGATATCTAAAAAATCAATAATAACACTTGTTTTTTTCCTTCATGTATAAATTAATCTGTATTCAGTGCAATGATATGTGTGTAGAAATGTGTGTAATACACATTTTAAACAAAACACAAAGCAAAAAAATGGTCTAGCAGTTTTCTTTTGAATGCAAACTTAATATTTGATGACAGCAATACAAAAGTAAATTTTATAGTAATCCAAAAGCATAAGTGATTGCAATTTTCCCTTCTAGTAGGCTCAAGGATAATATGGTTCTGCAGTTGATAGGTATAATTTTTAGTGTTGTTTTGCTGGCTGTATTTTGTTGTTTGATTACTGTGTGAGTATTGGCCTGTAGTTTCTAAATGTCACTGAGTTTGTATAATGCGATTTTGGGCTCCCTCTTCCAAGTCTGTCTATATGCCAAAAAGCTGCTGGAGGTAAAATGTTTTGTATCTAGAATGAATTTTTAAGGTTTAAAATACCATTATTTGTGACCTTTCTAACACATTTCTATAATATAAATCTTCTGATCATATATTACAGGAAAATATCAAACTAAATTTTGTTCATAATCTCTATTTCGCTGCAGAGACACCAACTGTGTTTCCAGAAAATATCAAAGATAAAGAAACACCAACACCGGTTGAAGATATTCAGCTGGAAAGTTCTATTCCTCATACAGATTCTGGAATTGGAGATGAACAGATGCCCAATATTTTGAATGGGACAGACTTGGAGACCAGCACAGGTCCCGATGCTATGAGTGAGCTGTTGTCTACTTTGTCTTCAGAAGTGAAGAAATCTCAGGAGAGCTTAACAGAAAGCCCTAGTGAGATTCTGAAACCTGCATCATCAATATCCAGTATCAGCCAAAGTAAAGGAATCAATGTCAAAGAAATACTGAAAAGTCTTGTGGCAGCCCCTGTTGAAATTGCAGAATGTGGCCCAGATCCGATCCCTTACCCAGACCCTGCACTGAAGAGAGAAGCTCAGGCTATTCTTCCCATGCAGTTTCACTCATTTGACAGGTATATGGTTGGACTCATTATTTTATATTGATGTAGTTCAGAAGTTTGAAGGGCTTTTATTTCTTCAAGAAGGTTATTCTACTATTGGTTTGTATTATAGTAGGTTAAAAACAACAGCACTGTCTCCCTTTCTGCATTACTGACAGACCACATAATATAGACAAAAATAATTCTCCTTGTTCTTCTCTTTTAGCAGTGAATAAAACTCTATGAAGTACTTGGAAAACAAGCCTGTTGCAAAGAAGTATATGTGCAATAAAATCTTTTTTTTCTTTAAGCTGCTATTTTAGTAAGAAGGAGGAGGGGCAATATCTGCTGATACAGAACAGATTGTGCAGAAATTCAGTAGAATGTTCTTTCAAAGGCTTAAATCTTAATTGGATCCATCATTGAACTGTTTTCTGGTACTGAAATGCTTTGACCATGGCAAATTGTTTGCTTGGTCATGGTGGAAACCAGTTTTCTTTTAGGTCTTTAAAATGACAGAAGCTGTTAAAGCTCAGAAGTTAGTGCTTAAAACTAAATTCACAAACATTTCCACAAAAAGTCCTTTGTTGTAGCTTTTTCTCCTGTGCTGTATCTTCCTAGTTTCTAATAAGTATACTTGCCTTTAATGTCCAGTCCCCCTCAGTCATCCTGAACATAGAGATTGTGCTGTTGTGGAATTCTCAGCATCTTTCCAGAAGTGTAGGCCCATCCATTGAGAGTTTAGAACTAAGTATTGTGAGTGTTGATGTGGTTGTATTTTACATTCTTTCAGTTTCTTCATGAAAATATTTTTAATATGTTAAAAATTGAATCAAGGCTTAAAGAAAATTTAAAACTTGTCTTGAAAACTTAAAAGTATATTAGTTTATCAGGCAGGTACAGGTAAAGTTCAGGCAAGTAAAACTCTGAAGAAAATAAAATATTACGGCAGAAAAGACTTATATTTATGAGGTGATTTATGAGGGAAAAAAAATCTTTATTTGCAGAAAACTTGTAAAAATATAATAAATATCTTCATTAAGTCTTAAGAAAAATAATATTCAGTGTTTTCAGCATAACATAAACAGTAAAGTGCAAGAAAATGTGCCAGAATTTTAGAATAAAAGTGAAGTACTTTTCCATTATGAGCTCCATAAAAAAAATCTTCTTGTCTTTTTGTCTCTATATAGAAATACTGCTTTTCTAAAATAATTTGATTAACAATCAAATAGTGTCTGTTGTAAGAAAAATTATTTTATCAAGATAGGAAAAATTAAATACTCTTTAGAAGCAATGAATATATCCCTTTCTGGTATTTTAGGTCTTAAATAATATTTTTGATCTTAAGACTTTTCTAGAGAAAGCTCATTTAAGAGCTTTTTCATTAAGATGATATTTTTTTTTAGTTCGTCAATCTGCACATTTTTATTTTCGATTGCTTTCAATATGAAGTGAAAAATATTTTTTTCTTCCTACGCAGCTAAGAATTTTTCCTTTTCCTCTGTGTGGAGCAGCCATATTCCAGAATGTGTGCTTGTACATTAAGCAGCATTAAACATCATGCTACCTGTAGAAATAATCACACCTTTACTGTAAACAGCAAAAAGGTTATTTCATCTAAATTTCTACTTGGCTTAATAAGAAAAATATTTCATTCACAGAGCAGTGGTTGATTCACAAAATGCCAGACACCGAAATTAAAAAGGAGCATATAATCTTATGAGATGTCTTTGTCATTATTAGAGGGATCTTGACATAAAGGTGATTGAAGACATGAATTTTACTGTGCATTTTTAAATTATAGCTCTATAAGAAAGCATTAGAAACTCCAAGGGCCTATAGTTGGTTGGCCATAACCTTTATTTAATGCAATCACCTCCATTTAATTGTTCTTGCAACAATGTGACTGCTTGTACCTTTGAAACATCATTAGAAGTAGTAGATAATATAGAATTATCGAAGTATTTAAGAGATGCCTCATATCTAGAGCTTACAGGTTTAGCTGAAAATTTCATACTTAATAAGTTTAGCAGCTAATGAGTTTAGTGGTTTGTTTTTTCCCTGACCTGTTACCCTGCCAACCAAATTTGATGCTTTCCTGTAAAAAGTGTACCACTGTATTGTATCTTGGTAGCATACATTGGACATTCAGCCTTTGGAATCATTCACTTCTTCAGAGGAAAAAAAAAATGTGGCAATGGCTGAAGTTTAGGCAGAATTCACTTTTACATAATTTTCAGTGGGTTATTTTTTTTCCTCTTAAATAAATGACCCTGTTGTCTGATTTTGGTGAGTGAGGTAGATGATGATTTTTAGTATAACCAACAACTATGAAGGGAAAAATGACACGTTCAGGCAAGTCCAGCAGATTGGGAAATGTTACATTCTTTTATCCAACTAAACAAGAGTTTTTGAACTGTGGCCATCTTGATAAAAATGCTGTGGCCATCTTGATAAGATGTTCTTAGCCCATCAACTTGGACCTCAGCTGACTAGTTCCGCTCTGCATTATTGAATGATGACCACTGTTCAAGTAAGTGGTTCTCTGTGCAGATTTTTCATATTGCTAGAGTACTTGCTTGACCACTGTGACAATCTGTGGAGGCAAATATGGATGGTGATGGTGTCACTTTTCCAAATTATGAACGCAGATCCTGACCTTAAAACTTTTCATACAGGGTGAAACAAGGGTTAGGGAGAAAAAACTTTGAATAGTATATTGAAGTAATAACTGAACAAATTTAAGTATTAATTGACAAAGCGGCATGTATTTTACCTAGAGGTGATTTCTGAACATTTTATTTTCTGTAGTATCCCAATAACTATTGATAAAGTGAAAAGAAATTACAGCAGGATTGTCTTTCCATGCTTGCTCATGTATATGAAATTGTGTTTACTAATATAAAATAATAGTCAAATAAGATAAACTGCTTGTTGGGTTTTTTTAAGCTAAAACTAGACCTGTAAACCATATTTCTGTAGGATCTTGTGTTGCTGTAGTTTATGCAGCTTTTGGTACTTCACTGAGAAGTGTGGCTTTTGGTCATCTTATTGTCCCTGGGGAGAACCATGAGCAGTGGAGTGTATTGTTTTGTCAGGTTCTATTTGTTTCAGGTTTTATAAAACCAGCACAGTGATTCCATATTTGTAACCAAATGTAGGTTTGAAAAAATGTATTTTTCACATTAATCTGAAGATATTCTTAGTCCTTTTGAGGCTATTTTTTGTTTGGTTGGTTGGGTTTTTTTGCATTTGGATGTCTGTGTGCCTAGCAAAAGAATAGTTGAGGTAATTTTCTTTAATTATGATCATGGATGAAAGTAAACACCATGTAAAGTAAACTCCTGTAAATAACGTTGAAATTGAGAACTATATTTTTGCATTTAATATGATGTGTTTTGCTCCGCATGTTCTTTTAATTGTACATTCATAATGTGTCCATAAGACTCATTTTGGATGATGCTACCGCGTATTCTCCCGTGGAATTTGCACAGTCGTAAATGAAACATAAAGACAGAAAAAGTGCCCAGCATGTTTTATCAAATGGGAGCTGTGTGTAGCTAATGTATGCAGCAGTTCAAGTGCTATCAAATGTAAATGATGAGGTGATATTGATGAAAGGAGGGGATTGAGGTCTCGGGGGGCGCTGATGACGGATTGAACAGAAGCGGCCTTGCGCTGCACGTAACTCAAGTCTGTCGTCTTCACCGCTCAAAGCCGTAATGGGAGGTGGCAGTCTGAAATGAGTTGCCACGGCAAAGAGTATTATTTTTGAAATGCTTTCACACAAATCACTAGGCCCTGCATACAACTTAGTTTCATGCTTTAATGTCATCAGGAGGCACAAATTGGTGTGTCTAATTGTTTGCCACCTGCCAGCAAAATGAGCTGCCAGGCAGCCAGACGGGTTTGATTGTCTGTCAGCTCTTCAATAGATTGAGAGTGACAACATCAAAAATTTCACTTCAAACTCTGAAGCTTTGAGCAGCTTTTCAGAGACCTCTTCCCCACAAGTGCTTCTGGACAACTGCATTTTTCAATTAGTTTTCAATATATTGCTGCCTTCTGCCTCATCTGTCTTAAGGTAGCTGTAATTACATTATGAGGTATATAAACAGATTTCTGGGACACAAGAGTCTGGATCCTCAAAGTTATGACATGTCTTTTAATGTCAGACTGAATTTCCTGAAAATGGCATCCTAGTTGACATTTTTAGAAGCAAACACAAAGGGTGATTTCACCTAGATTTGCAACTAATGGAGCATAACTCACCAATAATTCCTTTTTGCCTTCTCCTCTTCTGTCTGACAAAATTCAGTCCCTCTTATTGACTTTTAGGGTTTGGGGATTCTTTTTTTGGTCAATTTGCGTTGTTCCCACTGGATGCAACCTAGATCATTATGGTTTTTGAATTTGTTTGTGATTCTACTCTGTATTGCATTTTGAAGCTTACACCTCACTCTCTACTTTTTTTCAAGTAGAAATTTCTTAGATGGGTGCTGTTACTGAAATTTAGAGTGCTTTCTGTCTCTTTTTTTTTTTTTTTTTTTTTGAATTGAGGTAATTTATATATATTTTCTGTTCTTAGAATTATTTCAATGAGAAGAATGCTTGCATAAGCAGAAAATCTTGAATTCCTAGAAATTAAAAGAATAGGATTTTTCGGTGCTTTTAAAGAAGTGATTCCCTTTTTATCTATTATAATTTCACAAATTGGAAGATTATGGGTTTACTTTATTTACATACTTGGTGAAATCTTTAGGAACGTATTTGAGAATATTTTGGAGAATGCATCTTTCAAGTGTTTTAGTTTTGATTTTTGGAGTTTGTTTTCTTTTTTTTCCCCTGACAGAAAGACCTAGGAGCCAGTTTTAAAGGTGCTAGAAAAGGTGGGCAACTTGTGAGATCCAGTCAGGTCTCATACATGTCCTTGTCATTAATACAGAGACAGGTGGTCTTCAAAAATATTAATAATTTTATATTGGCATGCTATATTTAGAAGGATTACTCAGAGAATCTATGTGTTTTGTAGAATATAGTGGTGGGGGGTATTTGTCATGGATAAATACCTTTTAGTCTTCTCCCAGCAAAAATGCTTACTTTTTAAAGTTAATTACAAATAATTGAAGAAAAATAGAGCAACTATCCCATGAGTCAAGAAGGGACAGGTACAAGTGCTGTCTGTTTCTTAGGCACTGCATTCCCCATTACTTTGGGTGTCACAATAGTGTGTGAACAGATGAATGAAAAACCTAATCAGTAGTGTGGGAATTAAAGGACTCATCTGGTTCAAGCTCACTCAAGGTAATTTTCATTGTCTTTGTGCAGTAGAGACCGGTCCAAAGAAAATACTTGGCAGATTCTCTCGAATATATTATTCTGAGATAACAGTAAAAATACACTCCAGAGAATGAGGTATGGTTTCAGATCCTGTTAGAGAAGAGGGCTGAAGTTGCATTGTATGTATTCCTAGAGAGTGCCTTAGTCACTCATTTAGTAAGTAGAATAAAAGAGAAAGTGAAATCTCATTGCCACATCAACTGTTTGTTTAGAAAAAATCATCCTAAATTTATGAATAGGTTCAAGTCAACCAAAATTCGGTATATTAATCCTAAATTCATAAAGTTTTATGAATTTAGGATTAATATATAATAATTCATAAATTTTCATAAAATTGTAATCATATTCCCCATATCTGTCATTAAGCAATCTATACACAGGTAGCTCTTTCAAAGCACCTCTTATCACCTGTGTAATATGAGCCTTTTCATATTCATACACATGGAACTGTAGGTATATCTGGCCTGAAGTTGATGAGGAGAAACTAGCATCTCCCTACTCTCTACTATAATTCACTGCCTTTATAGATGAAAATTGAACTGCATTTTTGTCTTGCTGTTTATTCCTATCTGCCTTCTTTGACAGGACTGATTATAGCTTTTTAGCCTTTTTTTCCCTTTTTTCAGCATATATACAAGATTAGGTTCCTCACCCATACTCAATTGTACCTCATGTTGATTGTTTCTTTGGAGATTTTTTTTTTCTATATTTGATGGTGTTCCTGACATTTAATACATAACATGTTCAGTTGGATTCTATTCACTTTCTTCAAACTTATTAAACTTCCAGTATTTCCCATTTCTCTGTTTAGCCAAGACCATTAATCTTTCCTGATAATTAGCTTTTTTATCTTTTAATGTTTTCCTTGTTTCTTGTCAGTATTTTAGATCACTTTAGATGCTTCAAGTAATTTACCCTGGATGTAAAGGACAGAATTTCTTTGTGAATAAATGCTTACTCCTCTGCTTGATCCAAGACTGAAGATCAATGATCTTCATGGCATTGTCCTAAAAGCACACCTGAGATGATTTGCTTTCTTCTAGTTAGAAACAAGCAATTTTTGTTTAGAAGAGTAGGATCATTTAATACACTTTGAGATTTGGATGTTTTGGTGCATGTGTGGAATCAAATGATTGAAACAATCCATAATACATGGATATTCAGCACTAATATTTCATTTGCATAAGTCCCAACAATGACATCCTTCTAAGAATCATCCACATCTCTTCTACAACTCATGTGTATACCCCACAATTTTTAATCCCCTTTTTTTCTCCATGGCTCTCTACTCTGAGTTAAACCTTTCTTCCTTGTATCAGATGTATCTTATCTTAATGCAGTCAGCCTAATAGAAGCTTGTTTAAAGTAGGATTCAGAATGTGTTGTTAGTAATGTTTGAGGCTCAGATCAGAGTCTGGGGGTGAAATTGGAAAGATCAGGGGGTAAATAACAGTATAAAATTTTCACAGAAGACTAGACATGTACAGAGATATGGCCAATATAAATAACCTTTAGAGAAGGAATATTATGCTTTCTTTTCAGAGATTAACTTAATCTAGCTGTAGGAACAAGGCAGCATGTAATGTAGCAGACAAATTGCCACCCACTTTCTAATGTGATTTCTTCTGAAACCTCTGAAGTTGCTGTTTGACACAGAGCAGTTCTATGAAAAACTTGCCTGAAGTCTGTGCTGCCTTTTGAAGAATACTTGAAAAATCCTCATGCTTTCTGCTGCTGTGGCGGAGGAGAGGAGGAGCAAGAATATTAATTCAGCCTTAAGAGGTTTCACATATCCCACAGGAGAGTAAAGTGATTCTAATTTAATTGCTGCTGCTCAGATAGGTAGCTCAAGACATCCAGTATTGAAGGCTTATCTCTGACCTTTATGCTGACCACAGTGATTAAGTTGGAAAGCCTTTAAATTTTAAAATGGAGAAGAGGTACAGAATGTGAATTGCAGAGAAAGAGAAAATATAGAGCTGCATAATTTGTGTGTCACCAGCTCTGTGTAGCTCAATATTTAAGTAAAGTCAATTTGAGAAAGTGGTGGGTTTTTTAATTTCCATTTTCTCTTTTTGCATTTCAATGCATTAATGGTATTATTTTCTATCTAGTTATTTAATGCAAATTTCTAAACCCCAGAAGAATCCTGTAGCTATTTGCTGAGGTTATTTAATGAACCAGCAATGCATAAGTAGTATGTGGGTTGAATCAACAACACTCATCTTAAGCATGGTATGAATTACGATGACTTCAGGCTCGGGTTTAAACTTGGTAAAGGACACTCAGTGTAAAGGAACAGTGATTAGGAGCCACAGGTATATTTAGGAGTGAAAACCACCCAAGGAACACAGAAATAAAATCAGTTGCTACAGACAATTACTATTAAGTCTTTACTGGCTACATCATTGGGAATCATTTGAGACCATGATGATGTGATTCCAACAGCTGTGGGCCAGTTTGGAATATTTAGGTAGTCTGAAATGTTTTACAAAGCAAGGCCTAAAATGAAATACAGAAGTGTATATAACCTTTTCTTCTAGTCTGTAAATTCCTGTTCCTTCATGAAAGAAACACCTGAATGCCTGACAGATACATGTAAAGCATCTATCACAGTAAATTCATTCCTCAAATCTTATGGTGCTCAAGTATAATACTTCTTCCGTAAGTCTGGTTTTTTTTATTTGCCTGTTTTCACTGTACATGATATTGGAGTGCTTAGATTGGTTAAAAGAAGAGTTTTTTTACTTGGAGGGCAGTCATTCTCTTTCACCTTTCTTGATCTGCTGTCCCTCTTGTTGTTTTGCACATTTTTGACCACTCTATTGTGTTGTTCATACAGTTTTTCTGTCTGCTTCATCTAAATGTCATTCTGTATTCACTCATTGTATTTTGTTTTATCAGTAAGAATGAGACATTTTGACAAGGTCACCATGTATGGCATGTCAGAAAGCTACATTTTCTTTCAGCTGGGCTGATGTCATCTCACTGATTTTCCCTATTCTTATGGTAGAGAGGTTTCTATTGATATTACTTGATATATTTTGTTATTTAGTAGAACCTGACCTATCCTAATGTGGTGATTTAGATACACAAACAATGCCAACTATGTGTAGTGCATTATATCTGTAGGATATGGGAAGGATTGTCTTTCTTGCTACAGAAGCTGTATTTCAGTTCTAAACTAATTAGGGGTCCCTTCCAAATCAAACTGATCCTATTACATCTGGGAAGTAAAGCTGACATGTGTGATCTTTGCTATGGAAAGTTAGGTGATCTTTTGGACATTCTGAAAGACCACTGTACTATTTAAATATGAGGAGGAAGACCTTGAATTTAGCTTCATCTTTAGAAAAATAGCAGGAAAATAGGAAATACTTCCAGAGATTGTATTACTAATTTAGCAGATAGTAATACCAGACTTTATATGAGGGGGAAATTGTTTTTCTTGAAATAACTTACGTGTCTTTCACTCACACTGTCTTACATTTGGAAACCCTGGAATGAATGTGTGTCTAAGGAGTCTGTTCAGCAGTCAGGGATCCTTCCTGCTTGCATCCAGACAAGAGGTACTGGATCTGCTCCAATGGCATGGCGAGTGTGGGATGACAGCTGTCAAGTCTTCCTCACATCTCCTGTGTTCTTCATATGTTGCCCACTCTTTCCAGGTTTTGTATATGCCTTTTTAACCTTTATAGACCTGCCAACAGCCTCTCTGTCCTTCCCAAGCTCTTTGAGTCATAACTCTTCACAGTTTCTGTCTGCAGGATCATCTTGTGTAGCTACATGTTGACCTGTGGTCTTGGTGACCTGATAATCCATGTGCCATTAGAATAGGCCAGTCTAAGACACCTTTTCCTCTGTGTCTTTCCTTCTTGTGCTCCAGCATAAGAATACTCCCATTCATTCTTCATTCACCCTTTCTATTGCAATTCTCTACAAAGGTAGAGGGTAATGGCAGTAGTTTCCTTTTGAAATTTATATAATTGGGAAACACTCCCACCTAAGAAACAAGCTCTAATTTCTTCTTGTGTTTTTATGACACTACAAGGACTTTGCTTTTGAGTACTTATTCAGTATTATAACCAAAATCCAAATATTTGATTGAGGTATTACTTGAAATAGAGAGCTTTGTATGTAGATTGGGGTAGCTTTAGGAAATTTCATGGTGTTATGGAGCAGATTTATCTAACCCCTGAAGACCCAGCTTTGTTCAGCTGTAGCTGCTACTATGTGAACACATAATATGAGCAGTGATTGTAAGATTATTAACTACAGACAAAAGCAATTATTTTAGGGTCACTTATTTTAATCAATAGATATTGCAGTGTTCAAACTCATCTCCTCCTCATGTAAATGGACTGAGACAAAAACCCCTGGACATGCCTAGACTTACCTCTCTAACAGTATGTGCTTCAGAGCAGGGGTAATCTGTTGTTCAGAATGCAGAGACTTCAGCTGCCAGCCCTCTAAAGAGAGCAAGGAAAAAAATGCTTATGGACTGTTTTGTATACTGTCACCACCAGCCTTTACAATGCAGGGAGATGGAGGATTGAGACATGTAGGAAAAAAGTACATTACCATAAAACATTGTGCCACACCCTATGATTCATTGTATGCTATTTTATTTACACAAAAGTGTAACAAAGCAGTTACTGAAGGAATTTCTTGAGTAAAATGTGGCCTCATCACCCTCAAATAATGGCCTTTACTTGGTCTTTTTTTTCATAATGATTAATTTTAAAGAAGAGTGTACCTGTTTAAACAGAAAGTGTACACAATGATGAAAATATATTGTTCAATATTATACAAATATGATTTGTTTCAGGTTTGTTTTTCATTCAGGTTTGCCACTGAAACAGACTTTTAAGGAGAAGGGGGTTTTACGCGTAAATGGAAATATTAAAAAGAAAAGTGTAAATATAATTTCTTTCATCATGAGAGCCTCCTACTGTTGAAAAAATATTGTGCCAAAGAGCAAGTCTTTTGGTCTTCACACTTAAAAAACCCCTAAGTGTGATTTCAAATTAGGTTAAAAAATGTTTTTTTGAGTGGAATGTTTCCTGCTTATATTGGATATTATGTTGGATTTTTTGTATGAAAGCCCTGTTCTCTTCTTAAAAGCTTCAAAACTGCTTTTTAAACCTCAGCAATATCAATACTCTGAAATCAAGTATTTATTGTGTTGCATTGTTGCTGTTCAATGTACATCATGTGCCATTGATTTAGATTAAGATGAAAGAAGGCTGAATCTAAGATTGTTTCTTAGTCATCTCTGTGAAAGACTGATATATTCATGGTACTGAGGAATAACCTAATGTATTCAAATGTGCAGCCGAAAGGCAAAAATTTTGCTATCTTAGGTAACTTCATTAGGATCAACAAATTGACAGTCTTTATGACTGCATGCATATAGACCTCTAGTCTGCTGGTATGATTTCTGACAGCTAACATTATCTTTGCAAATCTAGAACACATTGCAGTGTTATACTGTTGATAGCAGTGTTCTCAACATGTTAAGATTGTAGAGTCTTTCCATTTTGTGGGTGTTGGAAGATTAATTAGGTTCTTCAGAGTCCCATGAATCTGCAGAATAAGGATAGGAGTATGGTTTCAGGGCCTGTTAACAGAGTTTTACCTTATTTCAGGAGAGTGAAGAAAATTGACAATATTATGTATTTCTCAGCAACTGCATCATACAACAGCCTAAACCCATCACAATCAAAACCTCTTCCTGGCTCCCTTGTGCAAGTTTAGTAATCTGTTGTTTCTTTTTCCCCAGGAGTGTGGTGGTACCAGTGAAGAAACCCCCTCCCGGTAGCCTGGCTGTTACCACCGTTGGAGCTGCCACAGCTGGGAGCGGGCTGCCACCGGGTAGTACACCTAATATATTTGCTGCAACAGGAGCTACACCAAAAAGTATGATTAATACAACAGGTATTGTCCTTAAATATTCTTGTGACCCTCATTTTGTCTTTGTTTTGTTACCTTTCGTGGTGTTTTGTTTCATAATCATCTTCGTGTTGCTGTTGTTGTAGTCCAAAATAAAACCTGGAAAGGTTAAACCTTGGCCTTTATTAGAGACAGTGTTTTTTCTTGATCAGTATTTATAATCTTTGATAGTGCACGATGGACTTACACAGCCTTAAATAAGTTCATAAATAGCCTCAATATTGTTTTATAAGTGTTGTTTGGAATTGAAATGAGCTAACTTTTCTAGTGCTCTGCAGTAGAGGACGTTTATGTGATACATACCAATTAATCCCTCCTTATGTATAAAGGAAAATAGAGGCAAGTAGTTAATGAACATATAGTAGATTGTAGAGGGTGAATATTTCGGATAATTACTATTTGTCAGTGAAAATTATGCTCTTTTTGGAAGGTTTTTTAGTAAGGAACAACTTAATTTAACTGAATTCGTCAGTAGTTGTTTTTTGTGACCTTTAGAAGGAGGACTGAACCTTCTTTTAAAATTATTTTTAATACTAGTAATGAGATTCCTTATCATGAAGGAGCCTGTTGACAGTGGAGACTGGTTTTCATTGAGTAAGGAATCCTTACTGAGAGCAATGGATATTTAACTTTTAGTCCTTTAAGTATCTGGATATAGTCTTTTTTCTTTCTAAAAAAAGCAAAAACACTTGAGAGAAGAGCTCTCTTCAAGGATATCACAACTTCAGTCAAGGGTTGAGAACGTGAAAATCTCTCTGGGATTGCAGCAAACAGAGGGGGATGCTTTTGGCATCTTTCTGCTTTATGGAGTAAAATAAGCTCATTTTTTTTTCTTTGCAGATTACATTTAATGCCTTGTAATAGAACTTTGATTTTGTTAAGGATAAAAAAAAAAATAAAAGGGCTTAAAATCTGACTTTTCTGAGGCAGATTGGAGGAATGAATACTCTGAATAATGTTATTGCTTCTCTCAATAGTCCATTTGTGTAGACACTTGTGTTAATCTTGAATGGCTTTCCTTTTAGGTATTCTTATATCATGCAAAAATATCTTGCACTGGAAACCTTGTTTTCCAAATGATACTTAATCTTTTCTGACTGAAAAGTAAGGTTTTCAGTCTTCTCACTGATTAAATATCTGAACTAGTTTGGCTGGAATGTAGTAGCCCTTGTTTGTAAGTAATTGCATTTTAAAAGCAGTTATTTCCCTAATACTGTTCTTAGTAGAGGACAGTATTGCAGAAGCCATGATACATTCAGTGTGGACTAAAGGCTCCTTTTTTTGACAGACCTTACTCTTTCTTTTTTTTATTTATGAAATTGTTTTTGATCCTAATCTATGTATTATCTTGATTAAATGAGAAGTACTGATTTAATGGAATTTCAGCAAGTGTGAAGTGTGAGGTTTAATTAGAACTAGGTATGTACTGAATTCTGTAGTAAAGCATTATATGAAGATCTGAATTTTTTAAGATTTAAGTTTTATATTAACATTTTAGAAATGCTAAGCATATTAATGGCAGTTTAAAAAAGAAGTAGTATCCCATTGAAAATATTTAAATAAATATTAGATTCATATGCTCATTTTGCCATTTTTAATTAATCTACACCTATGATAGTCAAAATAGTGACTAATGTATGCCAGTTTTTGAGACATATAGGCTATCTAAAAACTTTCTGGTTTATATACTTTTAATCTATGAAATATATATTTATTAATTACTTTAAAATAGTATATAGAATTTAATTGAACAGCACCATTTTTTCAAATTTTGTTATGATAGAAGGGAAATGGAATGCAATTTCTTAGAAACACTAGATGTCCCCCCAAACCTATTTACAGTTGTTTTTACAGTATATCACAGATACTCTAGGACTACATACAGAAATAGTTATATCTATGTGATGGGTAGCACAATCTGTAAGGTATATTCTGTGCTGGGCCTATGTGAAAGTTGTTTTTATTCAGTTAATCATGGGTCACAGTTGGTGTTTACATTCCATCTGCCATCACTGTCATAGTCAATGTCATGTCATGACTTAATGAGATGTATGTTACTAAAGTCCTTTAGTGCTGTGAATGCATCTTTGGGGAAATAGGTTTTCCTCCTTCATCTTTTTATGTAAGAAACTGTCTTTATAGTTTCTTAGACTGTATTTCTGTAATTCTTATCCTGATTCCTTCTTCCATGTTAATACAATGGTTCTAGGTCTGTTTGATCTTCTGGGAGCCTAGCTGGTTGAACAACTTAGCAACTGCACTTTTAAACCAGCTTCATGAAGAAAATTTCACTTTGGAAGGAAAAGGGAATAAATAAAAATGTGTATCTAGGAATAAAATAAGTGAATAAGTACACAAATGCACACACAAAGACATATATAGGTATATGTGAAGGCTTAATCTTTCTTAAGATTTCTTATTCTCAGTTAAGTTGCAGTGATTCCTAGGTTGGGAGAGATAGCCTACCTTATACTTTTGTGTTTCTCAGTGCATTTGGGTACATTTTGAATTTGTATTTAATCCAAGTCAGATCACACAGTGTAAACCACAATCCGACTCCCAATCCCATTATTAAAAAAAACTTCCTAAATCAGTTCCTAATCTAAACCCTGAACCTCACCCACTACTTTAGCAAGCCCAGTAATTCCTGCTTGCATTTTGATAGTGTTTTGAATTTAAATGTTCTTAATTTATCTAGTCTAAATTCCAGTCTTTACCTTCTTTTATCAATAAAAAAATGTTAAAGTAAAATTAAAAAAAAAAAATTCATTCCTGCTGCCAGAGTATTTTTCACACTTCCTAGCATTTAGCCTCTACTTCACTGCTGGCTCATTGCTTAAGCAGTTAAGAAACCATTACTGCTTTGTAGATCTCTGCAGGAAACTGAAAAATAATATATACCTGTATAATGCAAAGGACAGTGATGTATCTATAGCTAAAACTAATCAGAAACAAGGAGTTAACAATTATAACTTTTGAAAATGGTCAGGATAATGTCACTGATCTCTAAAATGGGGTTCTTCAGACTTCATTGCTAACTAGGATTAATCTTGTTGCCTGCCAGCCTCTTCTCTGGTAGCATTGCAGTCCCTCAGGCTTTGAACTCCAAGTCCAAGACTGTTTGTAGCTATCTCTCTTGCAGTGGTGTGTTGCAGAAGGACTGTGCAAAACAGGGACAGCATTTATCACAGCACTCTCACTGTTCATGGCCTCTCTGAGTCTTTGCTGGTTTGCTTCAGAGAGGCTGAGCTCGCAGCACTGTTTCAGCAAACATGATAGATTGGCATTCAGAGTCTAAATTTAGCCCTTAGCTCTGACCCAGATCACTTAAAGTATAAATGTAGGCTCTGTGTGTGCATAGTTTTTTTCTGGGCAGCTGCTCACAACCCATTGAAATGATACCCCCACTGCCCTCCTTACTTTTAAGGTCTTACAACTCTCCTTGACTCAAGGAAGGAAACAGAAAAATTGTAATTAGAGTCTAAATACTCCTCAGACACCAATTTCCCCCATTTCTTACTGAAGTGTTGTTTATTTTCTATCTCTCCTCTCATTTTTTAATTTCTATTTTAGTTGCTGCCTGTAGTTGCAACTAGGCAGCTAAAAGTGCACATATAAATATATTTTAAGAAATATTTAAAATTTTATTCTCCGCTCAAGCTCATATTAACTACACCTTTATTTGGAAAGATTTTGCTTTACAGTATGATGAAAAATTATTTTCAAATTTGGAATATAGTTTGAGAATAGTGGAAATGAGGTAAGGATTTATTTTGCCTGATTTTCAATAGATTTCAAGCTTATTATTTTTATACCAGTAAAGTTAAGGTATTGATTTTTTGATAACCATGTGGAAAGGTTTTCACTATTACAGAATAAATAACATTATTTCCATACTTAGAAATAGATTAATAATACAAGGACTATTTTAGAAGTTTTGTTTCATAAAACTGAATTAAGGTTTGTGTTTTTTGGGGGACAGGTGCAGTAGACTCAGGATCTTCTTCTTCCTCTTCGTCATCCAGCTTTGTGAATGGTGCTACCAGCAAAAATCTGCCAGCTGTCCAAACTGTTGCTCCAATGCCAGAGGATTCAGCTGAAAACATGAGGTACACAAATTCTATCTTTTAATGTTAAATTTATCTTCCCAAATTTCTCTAAAAAAATAACGCATTGAATGGGCATTACTGTAGTTATACGTGTGCTATAGTGTATATAATTTTTGGGTACCAAGGATGTGTATGCTAAAATAACACTTCACTGAAAACTGAGTTTTTCAACTGAAGGGTCTAACTTGTTGACACTATGCCAGACACTAATACTTCATTAAAACATCTTTTCAGTTGGCTGGTTTATTTTCTTTACTCAATAATCATAATACATATTGGAAAGTAAGAATTTTGTAAATGGAGCACTAGGTAGTGGAAGGAGACACTCAACCCCTCCTGATCAAACAAAGGCCTGAGTTAAACTGGAGAGGGAAAAAGCAGACCTTTATTTGAAAAGGATATAATTTTACTTGTTCTGGAGTACTCTGCAAATACTATGGAATTTATGAGGCTGACACTGCTTACTCTGACATGACATTTCCATTTACTTAAAGCCATTTAAAAACTGTAAAGCTTGATCAAATTATGATCATCCAATTTTCTAAAGACGCTTACAGAAACTTTTAAAAACAGTGACAGACTTAATTTAGCTTCTATTGTGAAGTTTTCTTACAGTCATGGTCTCTGTTTTTTTCCCAGTATCACTGCAAAGCTTGAAAGAGCTTTAGAAAAGGTGGCCCCTCTCCTGCGAGAAATTTTCGTTGATTTTGCCCCTTTCCTGTCTCGAACATTATTGGGTAGCCATGGACAAGAGCTGTTAATTGAAGGTACTGTTCTGTTATGAGATTATATTATTTTAGCTATTTTTCATTTGATATGAACAATTTTTTATTTTCACTAGACTTCATATAACTATTTTTGACAAATTAATTTATCAGTTGTTAATACATTGTGATTTCAGTTCATTGCATTTAATTTCATTTAAAGTTAAAAGTGATAGCTTTTATATCTTTTTATTCCCCAGAGATGCTGTGTAGTGATACATCCTGTCACAAAATAATCTCCGTAGCTCGCATTTCTCTCCTCAGAATAATTCAGTGCTTCAGCCTGACTTTGAGAAAGTAGTGAAAATGCAATTAAAAAGTGTAAACTACTCCCACAGAAGAAAGTAAAAAGAAGACCGTGCTCCAACATTGTATCTGTATTTGGTAGGGCTGTTTTTCCTCAGGCAGGTCAATTCACAAAGGCACATCAAGAGCTGTGCCTAGAGGGGAAATAAAAACTGATAAAGTTTAAAGAAAAGTATCTTTGACCACTTTCAAGGATTTTTATGGGGTTTATGTGCTATCTTTACTACTTCATAGTTAGAAAATTTGCTTCATAAATGAGGCAGGAAGTAATGCAGAAGTTATTCAGAGCATGCAAATATGGCAAGCTCATGAAGAAAGTAATAAATCAGTATTAATGCAGCTAAAATAGTGAAGGGGAAATTTGCATGAGCATGCACAGGTCCTGTATTCAGAGGAATATATTCAGCCAAGTAAACTTTTTCCTTTCGGGATTCTTCTGACACACAGTATTGCTGTTAATTGAGAGGAAAAAGTCTCATTCTGACAAAGCTTATACTATGGAAAGATCTACACAGAAAAAAAAAAACAGCTTTGTGTTCAAATTCCAAACCCCCTTCTATTATACATGTGTGTTACCTAAATATTAGTGTACAGTTTTTCCTATGGTAATTCCATGATTACATCTCACAGTGTTGGCTCTTGTTACTAGAAACATTTACATCTTGTAACTGAAATTTTCTACAACCTTTTCTTCTTTCGTCTTCTTATTGTTTAATAATTTTCTTGTTGAATAATACTAAGGAATGGTATAGTAGTAGCTTAGAATAGTCAGAAGCTTCAGGTGTTTTTTATTGTTAATTTATAGCTTGTAATTAACTTGCACTTCTCACCTAATGACGCCTAAATTATTGGTCTGAGATTCACATTGAGTTGACTGTAAGATAATTTATGGGCTACATTCTTAACTCTCTTATTTCAGTGAAGGTGGTTGCAAAATTTTTAGCAGTATTATCCTTTTCCATTTGGCAATTGATTAATTGCATTCTAGGTTTTATAAACTATGACTAAAATTGTCTTGGTTCTCCTGAGTTGTTTTACTGATTAAAAAAAATTCTTCATTGATATCGTTCTGCTTTTGTATTTTAATCAGATCCTTAGCATGATCAAGGCTATAACAGTTCCCAGGATATGACAAAGATTGAAATGCTAAAGGTCACAGGAATCTCACAACAACACAGCCATATTTAATCTCATTATTGATCCATAGAGAAACGTTTTGTTGGGTTGTTTTTGGCTTGTAGTATTTTTCTGATAACTGCTTGGAGTGTTATTCCATATTTTGCCCCTATTTTGCTCCCTATCTATGACTTAGCCGCCCAATTCAGAATCAGAAAACATTGTTCACAAACCAAATTCTGAGTTCCAAAACAAGCAATGTTCTCTGCATCATTTTTCTTTAATGTTGTGTCCCACCTTCTCTTCAATCAATCTCTCATTCCTGATTTCTAAAAACCAGTTCTTTCTTCCCAAGATATTGAAATAGAAATCTGGGAATTATAAAAATTCAAGCACACTGTAGATTTTTATATTGTGAGACTTGAATTTTTCTTTTCCACCTCTAAAATACTTGGGCTTCTTTTCTTCTTACCAGAGGATTCAGAGCTGCTTTTATAGTCATTGTGTGCTTCTGATCTTTTCTCCCTTCATTGCCTCCACGAGACCCTTTTTCTCAACTAAACTGAATTCTTGCCTTGTAAAGATGCCTTTAAAAGAGAATTCCAAATTCTCTCTTATTCTGATACCTGATTTATTTTGAGAAGTTTTCTGTCATTCCTTACTGAAAGCCAGTGGTAGTCTTGAAGTACTTGAAAGTGCTGTCTAGGTAATGACTCAAAAAAAGGGGGATTTAGGGGTGTGATTCGGGATATGAGAGTGCATAGAATTCCTGTGGGGCTTTGATAATTGAAATTTAATTTTTTTTTTTTACTGCAAGTAGTAATTGACACTCTTATATGCAATGGTTTAATTTGTTACTTTATATGTAAAGGTTTTAGTTATAAGACTCAAAAAGGAGCCAATAAACTTTCTTTAATTAAGTCTTAAGGCACTTGTCTGTTTTTCAAATTGATCACTATAAATATATCTCTTGTGTTCTATAAAGGATGTACTGTCAAGCTTAATATAATGATACCTTTCCTTTGCTGTTTTTCAAAACCTCCTTATGGTATGAAGCTTCTCCCCTATCAAATTTTGGTAAAATCGGAATACTGTCAGATATCCTTGATGCCATGTGCTTTTTCCTGAGGCTCTTTCTAGTGCATATGTGTGTGTAAAAAATGCTAAATGATTTTCAGATTTGGTAAGAATGTACACAGTCTTGTAGCTGACTGCATACTGGAGAGCACAAAATAAAAGGAAGCAGAAAACAAAATTAATTTTAAAACTTCTAAAAGAGGTTAATCCTGCAAATTTTTGAGAATATCTAATGCTTTATGATAGCTGTTGTCAATATATTTTTGGAAATGTTTATACAACTTAGTTATGATTTCACTTTCTTGTAGTAGTTCAGCTGCCTCAAATCTTTGGTGAAAAATCTTGAGGTCATATCCTTTTGCATCAGACTTCATCATCAGTCTGTTCCATGGGAGATTGGTTGATCTATTGTTTGAGTAAATTATGCTTAATGTCTTAGTGCCTTCTTAACTTTTCTGATTGGAGTTGAAATACCAATGATCTTTGGTCAGTCTAGACCATAAACTTAGGCCACTAATACTTGAAATCTTTCATTTCTCTTGCTCTGGTAAATTCCTAAATTCTGGTAACAGAGGAACCCCATCAGGTAGTAATCTGACATTACACAATATATTTATTGGTAAAATTCCTTATCTATTTGCTCTAAAATTACTAAATTACTAATTACTGAAATAGTTACCTTCTCTTATTTTTAAAACCAATTCTTTCTTCAAAGGTATCTTACACTCCACTGAATTTCAAATGTTTCATCAACTTCTCAGCATATTTTATGAGTAGAAAATATTGTCAGTGATGGGTTAAAAGGGACCTTTTTGCATTTGAATACAAATGGCTTCAAACAGAGTATAGCAGAACCAGCCCAACACTGCTGTGGTTTGTCAACCGAGGTTCTTCCAATGCCTCCGAGAACAGAAGTTGCAAAGGTTAAAATCATCAGAATCTAATTGGAAACAAACATGCAAGATGTGTAGGCCACATAGTTGAGCTTAGCAGAGCTCATTGTGGAGTTCCATTTAACACTTGCACAGATATGTTTTTGCTAACTAGTTTCCATATGGTCTGCAAATTCCCTCCATGTAAAGTGCATGACAACATTCGAGCTTTTAGGTGAAAATGTTACAGGCAAGTGTAATCTGATCTGTAGCTGAAAGAAAAGCTATATCCTCTTTTTGTCAAGCACAGATGGCTAAAAGTATTTCCACTACAGCTATTCTTGGAGTGTCTGGAACTGAGAAGAGTAGGTCCACGACTGAAACACAGTCACATAGAATGCTTTCCCTTCTCTTGAGTGAGGCACCAAAGAAACTTCACTGATGCTTTTACTTTGCTGTATCATTAGCTGCGTAGAAGGTCAGCCAGGTAGCCCTTCTCCAAAGGATCTCTAATGAATTCCTTGCTGTACATTTGATATGTTTCTGATACAGGCACAATTAAAGTCAGATGACAGAGAGAATGTTTTTACTCTGATAGGAGCAGGATCTCTTTCTCCTCATTAACTCACCACATGCCTCTATGAAAATATTCAGTAGAGGTGGTGATGGACTAGCTTTGTATCATTTTGACAGGGGGTTTCTTGAAACAATTGAAAAATTGCCCAAAACATTCCTTTGGAAACCACAGATAGAACTTGGGTGCTAAATGACACAACATTAAACGCTCCCCAAGACCTCAAGTGTGACATCACTGTGGCATCTACCAGTACTGGCACAATATATTTCTGATTTTCTTGAAGAATACTGAATCTTGAATTAGGAAGACCAGGACAACCATTTTCCTTTAGATACTATGGTAATCTGGAAACTGCTTATACTTTCTGGGGAAAATTTACTTTTTTGGAGCTTAGTATGTTATTAATCAATATTAATATCAATAATGTACCTTGTGTTTCTCCTAGAAACTTTTCAGAACTTTTGTATTACTGTGTTTAGGAGCACAGATGCTGTAAAGTAGGAAAAATGCATGTTCTTGCAGAACTTTTTTTTCCCCTGTACATATTATTCTCTCATTCTTTTATCTCACTCTGCCACATCCAAAACATTTTAGTTTGTGTGTCCAGGCATACTTCCTTCCAACGAACTAAAACTTTCCTTACCAGTCTGTAGGACAGCATTTAGCCAACATTTTGAACACTTAATTAATTAATATTAGAAAGTAAGAGGGGAAAGTAATAAATAAATAATTTATGATTTTAAAATTTGTATTAACTCAAATTAACAGCATGTAAATAAAACTTTAAGGTATTCATGGTGCTGAAATTTCTATAATCCAATATTTCATCCCATTTTGCTATTTTTATTAACAGTCTTTTTTATAGTGTTGAATTGTTCCTGACCAAACTAAGTGCTCAGATGAAATAAAGGCATTGAATTGGAGAGATATGTTGAATCATTTTCTGGATGAACCAAAACTCAAGAAAAAGCCAGATTTCAACATAGCCAGATGCCAAGTCCAACTTCTAGGAGCAAAGGACAGACTTAGATCCATCCTAAGGATCCCACAGATGAGGGACAAAGCCATGCAAAGAATGGAGGGATTGCCAAAATAATTGGGATGCTTGGCTCCCTTGGCTCATTGCTGAGGCAACAAAGACTTGTCCAGTGCCTTGAAAAAACAGATGAGTGATTTAATTTCTGTGCATAAATTTGGTTAAACTCCCACTATCTTGTTCTGCAGTGAGCACTTCAAGAATGATGCACACACTGCAGAGGCATGAAGTACTATGTTAGGGGAGCTTGATAAGTTCAAAGTATCAAAAGGACATAAAAGGAAGTTAAATACTACAGGAGGCCTTAGTGTTTCCATCAAGAGAATGCCTAAGGAGGGTAAACATGATTGGAAATCTTTAATAGTGCTTACCTTCAATTTTTGTGATTGATGTTACTCTTAGTCATTATGACTACTTAAAAAATATTTTCTAAATATAGTCTTCAATCCAGCTTCTCAAGAGGAAAAATGTCATGTATTTGCTGGATGCTTTTGGAACTTCTTTGTGGCTTTTGAGCATGTGAATCACATTTTCTCTGTGCCACATAGTGGAAGGAATGATAGTCTGCATTAACCTTAATTTGCTTTAACATCATCATGACTGCATTTGTTCACATGGTGATAGACAGGTGTACATCAATGTCAGCTAGCCACCTGCAGAAATCAGCAAAAAAATCAGTGGGCTTTTTCTTTGTTCTGCAGCTGACTGCATCTTAACTGTAGATGCAGTCAAAAATATGTAATTTTCCCTTGAGGCATCAAAGATGGCCAATGCTTATGCCACTTTATGAAATAAGCCTTTCTGCTGATTTTTTAATGTGTGATCACACATATAAATGTATATATATAAATTGATTTCCATTTTTTATAGAAGTTCTTTAATCATTACCTTGAAGCTCATTTCAGTATGAGATGTTTTCTCTGCATAATGAATTTGTCTTTTCAGGGAAGTCTCATGTAAGTTCATGCCAGCTCTAGCTTGGTCTCAGATTTCAGAAATGTCTTGAAATTATATGACTGCATAGCTATATATGTACTTTAATGTGATTTTTTTGAGAACATGAAACTTATGTTATTGTACTGGGTGAGGAGGATCATTCTTTTAGTCTCTTGATAACTTTTCAATCTGTTGGCTGGTTTCAGCCATTTTAACAGAGGTTGCTTAAAAGAACAGCATTCCCAAATATAAACATCTGTTTATAAAAAACATACCTTGTCTTGGGTTAGGGTGTGTTTCTTACTCACCTTCAATATTTTCACTATTATTTGAGGTATGCCATCATTGTTTAGCAAAGGAATAGAAAACTGAGTAGTAATTCAAAATAATCACAGCTGGTTCATTTGTAACATACTGCATAATCTACTCTGTTGGTGCAATACTGTGGGCATTGCAGCATAAGGAGCAGGAAAGCAATTGATAAAGCAGGACTGTGGGAGCAGTAGGAACTCAGCCTTATTAGACATCAGGGAATCCCTGCTGGACATCAAGGGGATTGTTACAACTTTCTGTGGAGGGGTCAGGCCAGTGTCATTTGCAATAGGTGACACTGGTGTCACTGGACACGATCACTCTGTTCAGTAAGGATGAGGAATCTTATGCATTATTTGGTTGTACTGGGTCAGGAACTCTGAAGTTGATTTTCAAAGCTAAGTTGAAAATGTACTTCTTTGCTGTGCCACATGCCACTCCTTCCTTTCCTTGTGCCCAAAGAGACTAAGTGTACCTTCTGCTCTATCTAGGAAGAGGTGATGCTGCATACTTAGCTCAGTGCAGTTAAATCCAGTGAATTTCTTGACCCAGTCCTCTGTAAGACACTTTTTCTGAATTTGTGGTAGTAGGATTCCTATTCATATATTACTTTTTGTCTTCACTATGAAGTCTTGCAAAAAGATCCCAGAAAAATTGCACTATTGTCTGAAATTAACCCCTTCTTAGATAATGAGGTTGGAAAAATAATGATTTACAAATAATGCTTTTCTTCTGTAAGTAAGTTAAAGTTTGTGTTTTCCTTTTTAGCTTTAAGATTTTCCATAAGCAATTTGCAAGATTAGGTTTTCACCATGAAGAAAACCATAGGTCATTTTGAAACAGGGCATGAAATCCTCCAGTAGATAGACTTTAAAATACTGCTGCTGCTTAAAAACCTGCCTGCACACATTTTAATCCATTCTTAAGCAGGAAAAAGAGAAATTTCATTAATTTCAAACTGATGTGCAATTATAGGCATGTCAGAAATTTGTTTTAAGAAATTCTCTGTCTAGGGTTGGTATGATTAGCTCCTAGTATCTGACTGAGAGGCTCCACAGTGTGCTCATGTTTCTGCACACACTTTGGGACTGATCATGGGTTTTACTAAAAACATCAATAAGTCAGGCAGACATGAAGACAGAAAACAACACCAGTTTTCCAGAAGACTGTTTGGTAGGAACAAAGAAATGCTGAAGGGCTAAGTGTATATTCAAATCTGCCTATTTATTTACACCTACTCCAGAGAGTTAAGGTTCAAAGCTTTGCAACTTACTGAGTTTTTTCAGAGTAGGTTACTAGTGACAAGACAGATGTCAATTCAGACATCTGAAGAGCAGGTGCCACAAAAGAAGTCTCTATTATTTACCCACATTGAAATCTTCAAGCTATAATGACCCCAACACAAGTTACAGAACATTTTTCCTTCACATAATATTCCTTTATGACATCTTTAAAGGGATATCATTGCAAACACCAGAAAGAGGATACGCATTCATTCAATTTTGATTTAACTCTTGATTTACTGAAGTTCCTGTGTGCAGAAGTATGTTCTGAGCAGATGTTTAACATGGCAGGAAACATTATAGATCAGAGATCCAGATACAACTAGGAAATGCATAGCATCTGGCACCTTTTGGAAAGTAAACCTGCCAATAATTAATTACACATATGAGCCACTCTATCCCTGTCTAATGAGTTGGACACTTACTAAGATGTATTAGACTGTGGAACAGAGGTTAACTGCTCATGCCCTCTCCTCTGTCTCTGACTTGTGTGGTCCCAGTATAACTTAAGGGTAGAAACTGTTGTTGGCACTCAGATTTTATGTTGTTCATTATATTATCATTATTACATTGATTAATAATCAAGATGTCTTTACATTCCAAAATGTAAAGAATTCCCATTAGACAGAAAATGGGGTTCTTCTGTTGCTTTGACAATAGAGAAAAAAAAAGACTGAAATTGTGAGACTAATTGTAAAGTTTAGTTAGGAGACTGCAGATGTAAAAAAATTAATAAATACGTGCCTTCAGGAAAGCAAAAGCTGGTAACAATATAAAGTAGTCAGGTTTAATGGAAAGAAGCTCTGAAAGTTATCTTTGAAAACATAGAGACCACTAGATGTTTGAAGTTACTGAATTACTGTTGAAAGTGCTATTATAAGACCTTTATTATAAGGAAGTGAAGAGCACCAGTTACTGTTTTTCTAAAGCACATAATCAAATGCACAAAATATTGGAGCCTTTAAAGAGTAAGAAAAGGATTTAATTGTTTATGATCCCTGGCTCCCATTTACTTCAGCAGTAATACCCACTTTCTCATAAATTTCTTTTTCAAGCTAGTAGCCTGTAGTCGAGTTGCAAGCCAAAAGGCCTAGAATGGACTGGTCTTTTTTCCTTAGAATTCTAGAAAAATACCCTCCCTGATGTCCATCTCCCTGTTACCCTCCTTGATAGTCCATCTTTTTTGTAATCCAGTTTCTTTCTCTCTTCTTGCTTTAATTTCCAGCTTTACTGGGAAATATTTTTCTAGTGAATTTTCCTATTAACCTGCTACCAAAAAAAAAAAAAAAGAAGAAGTAACAAGAGAGCTATTTGAAGTTATTTCAAGGAAATAATTTTTAAAAGATTTTGGAGAAAGTTCTTTACATGTGCAGGCACTGCTGTAACACAGCCTGTAGGTGGACTCATCATATCAACTATACAGCAGTGCTGAATGGTAACACTGGACTAAGTTGTGCAATATTTTTTTTTTTAGAACAGCCACCTTTTCCCCCCTTATTATTTTCTCCTGTACTGTCCAGGTCCAAAGAAAAACGAGGTGGTATGCCAAAATGGTATTCAGTATCTACAGGATGTTCATGCTGTGACTGAAGCTCTCCACAGGCAGAGGTTCTTTGGTTCTTATTCCACTTAATTCATCATTCAGAACTCAGCAGGGGACTCTGCCTGATTTTAAACTTGAAACAGTTAGGCTGGTATTTGCCCCAGCCCTTGTCCTCTGAAGGCTTAAAAATGGAATCAATCTACTTTATTACACCAGCAGTGTTTTCCAGAGAACTACCTAACTCTGGTAATCTATAGGGTGCAAATAACATCTCTGTATCAGATGCCCTGAAAGATGTATTTCTCATGAGACATAGTAAAATAATTCTTTTCCATGTATTCTGTGTTCTATGACCAGGTTCTTTACAAAATTAATCTCATTTAGGGCTGGTCACACTTTTTCCGTATATGTTCCTTAACTTTTTGTCTACTTATCACCTGTTCTATAACCCAGGCTGAAACATTTTAGTTAGTGACAAAATTTACCAAGTTTCCTTACTTGTCTTGATGATTTAAAGGCACTTCTTCTGGTCATTCTGTTAGATATGGATTTACTTGTTTCTATGCCTTCAAGGCTAAAAAAATAATCTTGCACAAAAACTATAGACTCAATTACTTGAAAAACTACTACACTTGAATTTTAAAAAATACCTGTTTATCGATCATTTTTTGATGGGAAAAAATATTGATTAAAGTATAAACATTAATGAACCCTCTATCTTGATTTACCTAGATATTAACAGGCTCCCTACATACCTGGGGTTATTTTTGCAAGAACTAAGATACTATATCTTTACTGTGTTCAGTGCAACTTTTTGTTAAATTTTACCTCCCTCAAAAACAATCCTCAGATCTGCTAAACATCTATTCTCTTATATCATATTTTTTGTCCGATGGTGTGTGGAATTTTATGATTCAGTCTTTTTATACTTCTTGTCTGTGGAGATTTTCTTGCAATGAGAAAACCTCACGCTGAAAGAACTTGTCAGACAACAGAGACAGTTGTGATATGTCAAATTAAGATGGCAAAGTGATGTCAAAGCAGGTCTAGAGAGAGCCCATAACAATGTTACTGTCAAGTAAATAAAGAAAACTGAAACACAAGAAATACAAGTTATTTCAAGAGATATAGTACTGTGGAGGGTTTTTTTGTGTTTTGAGAGACACTGTTGCAGAATGATTACCACTTGTCAGTAGGGCTTCAGGACAGAAGCAAAATCTGATGGCAGCCAGCTAAGGTCAGCAAAGTTCAGCTTCACGATTTTGATTTTCCTTTTCTTGTTATGAAATTCTCAGGAAACATTTATATTTATACAAATATTGGTTTTGCTACTCAGGAGATCACATCTACTTAAAATAAGGGTCATCTTGGTCATCTTAGAAATTTAGGAAGCTGCATGAGCTTTGAGGTTTTCTTATACTCCCTATTTGTAGCTGTGCTGGCTCACTCAGTGTGGCCCCAATGTTGCTAAAGAGAAGAAATATAAGAAAGTAAGGAGGATCAGTAGGAGTAAGTGGTTTTATTGCTGAGCAGCTTAACCTTTTCTCACCATCCTTTTTTGTCATTCACCAGGCACATATTTCACTTTGTCATGTCCCCCTAATAATAGGAAAGAATTTAACAGTGAGCTAGAAGAATAATAGAAAGAAGAAAACAAAAAGTAATTATACGTTTACTGTAAGAGGAGAGAAACAAAAAGGAAAAATCTCATAATATAGTGCATTAAATAGGAATAAGTTATAAACCAAAGCTAAAAAAAAGCTGATAAACATCAGGAAGAAAAATGAAACTTCATACCTAAGGAAAATATAGCATTGAGCAATACTTTTTCAGGAAAATCCTGATATTCTAGAGGCTGTTATTTGGGGTCATACCTATGATGTATCTTTTCCAGGATGTCCCTTTTTACAACCTTAGAAAGACTTGGAAAAGGTTCTTGAGATGAGCAGAAAGCCCCGTTGTTGTAGTAAAGGTATAAAGTATAAACATTTACTTATGTTAGGTTAGTGAGTGAAATTAATGTCTTTATTTCTGCTTGTATAGTTCTTTGAAAATAATTTACTACTGAGGCAATACTTGCAAAATGTATTTCCTCTAGCTCAGATTTGAGAGGAGGTGAAAGACTGAGAAAAAGAGAAATGAGCAGTAGATGTTTCTTCATGTTAATCAGATGATCTCTTTTTTCCATGTATTAGCTATGTGGCAACTTCTTTGGTATCACTTTTTTTCATTTAATTAGTTTTCTGCAGATCTGATCACAAAATTGGCAAGTTTTTTTGGGAAAGGATTGACAGGGAAATACCACATGACAAACCCTCAAAAATATTTAAAATTGTCACATTTTAAATAAACTTTTAAATTTCTTTATCAATTTTTTTTTCTTATTTCTTCCATTGAAATAAAATGTCCTTGGCAGCAGCTGAGGTAGAAATTTATTGACAAGTCTGAGCCATTTATTTGAATAATATCTTAGTATAAAGACGGAAGAAGACTTTTGGGATAATATTTGAACTCTCTCAATTGACTGTTTGGTTTTGGAGGAAAAATCTGGAATGCTTTTCATTGAGATTCTTTCTAGATAAAGAAGACTTTGGCATTTTCTAGAACATGTAATTATAGGTGTTTTCCAGGCTTCTGGTGAAAAAAAAGTTTATAACTTACTTAAGTCTATCTGAAAATGAAATACATTTTGACAGAAAAGCAATAATTCCACTTTACAGACCTTTCCAAGACTTGAGATATTTTAGTTTGATCAACTGCAGTGTAGTGCGATCATTGACTTGGGTGTTTTTACCTTTAGTCTAGAAGACAAGGAAGTACATTAAATTTAAAATAATTTCTAGTAAATATGTGTCATACCATTAAAAAAATCTGCTCCACTTAATAGGGAATTGTTTTCTTAAAATGAATTTTTGTGTCGAATTATTTTGTGTAAAAAGAGTATTTTTGTCTTTTTGTTGTTGCTGTTGTTAATGCTGATTAAAACAATTTCTCAATTGATATATGATAGATTGATGTTAATTTTAGATCTGTTGTATTATAGAAGTTGGATAACCAAATTATTTCACTATCCCACAACATTTGATAAGATTTGGAAGATATTTGGAAAGAGTTCTGTTTGAAGGAATACTGTTTCAAGAGAATGACAGTAGTACACAAATGCATATATTAAGTAAATCCAAATGGAGCACTGGCCAAAAAAAAAAAATTACCAGAGGTATTAAATGAAAAACTGAATCAGATTTGAAAATCATTTGCAGTATAATAAATTGAACAGTGGTAGTAGATTTTATTTTATAGATTAAGTGGTCTCCTTTTCACTTGATGAATGAGAATTTGTGCATCCCATTACAATAAAGGAAAATTGCTAGAAAATCCACAGGTTAGCATAAGGCTGGACTCTTCAGAGTAGTGTGGCACTAGCATTAGCTTTGACAATATCATTGCAGCTCATGGGATTACTGGACAAAAGTCTGTAATTTAAAAAACTAAATCATCTATATGTTGTAATAAATCCCCTCTCTGTGGGTACACTCTCAAGGGGTTTTGTCATTCTGTCATTCTCTCTGGATATTTTCCATTCCATATTTAGATTCCTTTTTAGTAACTGCAGTGGTGAAGATGTTTAGGTTTCCTCACTTTAATAAAATTATTCAAGAAACTATTACATACCATTCTTACTCTTTTTAATATTGCCCTAATATTAAGGTCTGTTTTGTTCTACAAATCTGACTGAAAGGGCTGACCCATTTTAGTTGGGTTTGGACAGATAAAAATCTGGGGGATTTTGTTGACCTATCACTGTTTATTTGAGGTGTTTCTCCAAAGATGTCGTTCTAAAGATTTATGATAAAATTTTAAAGGTATTCAATTTGATAACCTGGATGATACCTTTCCTAGATTTCTGGTACCAGACAAAAAGGCTATTGCTTGTACTGTGCAGTGTCTTTCACCATAACCAAAAAATCCTTTAAGAATTGTAACTGGTTTTGATCAGCTAAAAACATGGAGTCAAATTAACATTTGCTGTATTTTCCTTTATCACTCTTCTGTTCTGTAAAGGAGATTTACCTGTACAAAGAATGGTCTGGAGTACTAATATAGCCATCCTTCATGGTCCCTAGAGTTGGTGGTAGTGTCAGTCAAGGCTGCTGAAGGAATTGTTAAATCCATAACCCTGACTTTGTTATTTTTGTGAGTTATGTCTTTGGAATAGTGTTTTCTTTCATCTAGTAAAAGCAAAGTTATAATTATTTTGCAACATGGCTGTGATTTCCATCTGCAGACTTTCGGCAAATCCTGAATATTTCCCAGCCTTTGCTTTTCAATAAGGACCATTAGTGCAATTTAAATGCCTACAAAATATGTGACATATGTGTGGTTTTAAAACCAATTTTGAGTGTAATCTTGCAAAGCTTTTCATTCTGTTTAATGCGTATCTTCCCCCTGCCTCCCCAATAATTGCGTGGTTTGGAATAAGAACATCTGTAGTTTCAGTTTAAGTTTTGCATACTTAGCATTTACTTCCAAATTTTTCACCAATCTTCTATTTTCTCTCCATACTCTTTCCTTTCAGATCTTAAGGGAACTCCCTAGAAACTTGATAATTCATGAAAAGCATTAATTTGAATCTAATATTCTCTGAGTGACAGTCTAAGGAAGAGAGGGAATAATGTACATTTAAATTATCCAAATAACTTTGTTGGTCAGAAAATGAGTCCCGTTATTTCTTTGGTTATAAATTGGATTTACAAATATATTTCAAGAAATCATGTGCCAGGATTTGCTGGCAGAAGAAAGAGGGTTAGAAAGAACAAATAAAATGTAAGGAAAACTCATATTTCCAACCAAAACATCACTATAACTTTTGTCTTAGTAGTTTCACAGCCAAAACATGCTTCAATTTCTGTGCCCAAGGAGAAATGTCCTTGAAACTTTGTTGAGCCATTCCTAACAAATGCTGACCAAAGTATAAGGGAATAGTATATCAAAATGAAAACCCAGTTTCTGAGTGGTAATTACTGGTAGAAAATTCCTACTTTGCCTCATGGCACAGAAATCACTGAGGATTATGGGAAGAGATATCACAGTATGAATTACCCATAATTATTATGAACAATTTGAAATAATTTGAAAGAATATAGTTTTGTTTAAGGTATATGGAAGACTATATGACTAGGAAATAGAAAAACTTACCTAACCAAAAAAAAAAAAAAAAGTTACAAAGAATTACAGTGTTTTGTCTCTCTCTCTTTTTCTTTTTTTTTTTTTTTTTGGGTGTGTGTGGGTAATTTTAGGTCTTTTTGTTCATTTCTAGGTGCAATTTACTCACTTTTCACATGTTACTAGAATAATGGATTTAATAGCATGTGTGTATTTTTTCATAAGTGTCTTGTACTATACACAGCTCCTATAGTTTTGATGACGTGCTGTAGAGGAGTAATAAAGACCAGTTTTTCTCTGTGAACTGAGTTAAATAGATTCAACTTTCTCAAACATTTTACCTAGCCATACCTGAGATTTTTCAGATAAGCAGAAGCTATAATTGAGCGAAAGATTTCTAAAAGCTCTAAAGTTTTGTTAATTGCATCCTTTTTTCTAAGTTGAACATGACCTATAAAAACATTTAGGTTTTGTTTTTGCCAGTATTACAATTGATTCCAGTTCCAATAAGGGTTTAAGTTGACACAAAGTAAAATCATTGAAAGAAAATGCAGGCAAACCTTGATAAATACCAGATGAAATTGTGGTGGTATTCAGTTAGACTCATACACACATTGTATTAATAATAATAAAAAGAAGTTCAAAACCATGATCTTATTTCATGAGGATTTTTTTTTTTAAATTGATTTTATCAGCCTACATTATATTTCTTCAAAATGTAAATTCACACTGACTAGTTCAGCATGGTGACTTGGAAGTTTTGAACCCATGACTTCATTAATGCCACAGGCATGACTAAAACAGTATAGTTGAAATTAATCTTTTTTTAGACATTAATAAGTCATAGTGAAAAGGAATAATTAGCATATCTTTGGGCCAACAGAAGAACACTGAAAAAGAAGTCAAGTAAACCAGAGCATTTCAAGATAATTGCCAGGCATACATCATTTATTCCAGATTAGCCAAGGTCATGCACTTGATGCTCCCAGTTTTTGCATCCATATATGTGGTCATTGTTGCCATCAAATTGCTGAATTTTGATGGCTATATTTAATGGACTGAGAATAGACCATGAAGAAAACTGCTAAAGAACAGCAAATGTAAAAAGCGTGCACTCCATTCAGTTCAACAGTGACCTTTTTAACCTTGCTGTATGCAGGAAATACCCACTTGTATTTTAGTAATTGCATTAGCTTCCTTAATGGCATTTGATACAGATGGTATAGGAAGAACTTATCTGCTGCTGAAGAATGCAGGCAACAGTTTTAGTCTGAGTGGCAAATACTTTTTCTCATTAGAGTTAAGGAGGGGGAAGAGAACTGAAAATAGATCTGTTGCTCTCTTCAATCAGAGAAGCCATTATTTTTCCAAGCTTGTTATCTTTTTTTTTCCTCATTGTGTTAAAACTATTAAAATTTTGCACACACTGAAAACTGTCGAACCCTACAAAATGGTAAAGATGAAGAAAAAATGGAGTTGATAGCACTTTTGGAGCTTAGAAATTCAATTGAAAAATTTATATTTATTCTGATTCATACTATACATTCTATTTTTAGTTTTTTGAAGAGACCTCAACCAGTTTATGTCTTCTGTGCTGTCTGAAAAATGGGGGAACTTTTCTACCACTCTTTTAATTTTTGTATGTCAGGTTATAGGCTGTACACTGAGGGAAATTTTTTTTTGTTCCAATGCTATGCCAAAAGAAATGAGTCAATTCACACAATTTGGACTCCTAGAAGAGAGGAGGGTACAAATTTAGAGACTGAAAAAGTAATAAGATTATCTTTTTTTCTGTTCTATGAAAGAGAAGTTAAATAGGGTAGGGATTGGGGTTCTTCCTAAACTTGCTCCTGCAGCTTTTGATGATTTGGGATGTTCATAACGCAACCAGAGATTGCATTCTGACAGTTTTTTCCTAATAGGCAGAAATAGACCTGTCCTCTATTAGGTCTGATCTGTTTTTATCATTCTCTGCTATTGACTGCACGACAACCCTGACAGTAGATTTTGAAGATTAATTGTGTTTTGAGTAAGAGAAAAAAGAAAATCGTTATTTATTTCAAATCTTAACTGCTCAATCAGGAAGACGTGAACATGGGAAGAAGGACAATAGAGCCCTTGGCAGCTAAGGTGGAGGAAATGGAGCATATAATGGAGGGCACACACTTTCCCTCGTGGTTTGAGTGAAAGGAGTCCCTGAAGTAAGATTAGGGGGCTGATATGTCAGAAATTTAAGAAACAAAATGGTGACACTGCTATGAATGCTTCACATTTCTGTATTTTCTTTTACTTCAAGGAATGTATGATATGAGTACTTAAAGGTGAACAGAAAGTATTTCTGTTTCTATTGCCTTCTTACTGACCATCAAAGCACACAGGATTCCTCATTTTCTGTCTGGGCCACTCCAAGTTCTGCTTATTCATAAGCAGAGAGCGGCACTCTTAAGTTCTGCAGTAGACTGAGACAAACATCGTTGACACCATGACCTTCTTTAATGAGGCTTTCCTATCTCTCTCTGTATTTTCATATGAAAAAAGTGCTACAGTCTCTAAGATAATTAGTTGTTTCTTTTGGACATGGAAACCAGCCTCTTTTAATACTAGTGGTTGTGAGAGGTGTTAATGGCTGTTACCAATGCTTGTTTCATCAGCAGGCAATTAAAGAGCTGGTTATAACTAAGGGGCCTGCTGATATGCTAACCAGATGTCAGTTCTGTATCCTTTTCTTTTTCTGAATTTCACAAAATCAGTTTGAATCTTCTTTCCAGTGCTGGAATGCTATATCCAAGCTTGCAGTTGATTAGATGGGATATATAAAAATTATCAAGTAATGTCCAGAGGAATAATGAAAGGACATCAGTTTGAGGTCAGATGACCATTTAGACCTATATAATTTTCACGTTATTAAAAAGTTAGAGTGTATAAATATTCTTATTGTAAATAGATAATCTTGGTCTAAGCAGTTATGACTCTTTTAAACAGAGTCCTGTATTTTTTAATGTCTGCAGCTTTGTGTTATTAGATCATCACTGTTATCTGGATTATAATAATGAGTATTTATTCTAGCTTTGTGCCATTTTAGGCACACTTCAAAATTTTTTCATCTTGTTTGAAGCTGCACAGGTAGCATAAGAATGCCCAACTGTATTTGAAAGTTAAGAACTTCTGATTTAATTAATTAAACTAGAAAATATTCATTATGTATGTCTCTTCAAAGTATATATTTTATGTCAAGGTTTCTTTTTGAAAACTTGGTGAAGATACAAAGATATTACTGCTGATGCATAATCACTTTTATGTAATTTACTTGGTTTCTTTTTCGTAACTGTGTGTGGTGCTTATTCTGGATACATTTGTTCTTTTGATGTAAAAACAGAAGTAAGAACATGTACAAATTTAGAAGACTGTAGGATGAGGATGGGTTTCCAAAAGCATTATTTTTCCTTAGTCATCTTTTAGTACACCTGAGGTCTGATTTTGAAAGACGGGTATGACAGAAAGGGGTTGTATTTTGGTTTGCTTATTTGGTTGGTTTTTTTTAATTTTACAGAATAAGAGGTGAATTCATAATAAACCAGACAACATTCTGTGATGAAATATTTGATGTGGCTGTCCTACCTGCATTGGCTTAACTATGCAGTTCAATCTTCTGTTTGGATTTTCTTTGTCAGCTTCCAAACAGTGGAAGTAGCCTGCAGGTGATAAGTATCTCATTAATCTTTCTGATCCTCTAGCACTTGAGCATGAGAATAGCTGATCAATTACAGCAATTGTCTCCCTAAATGAGCTTTGCACATCTGCCTCTTATTTCATTAACTGCCCCTATATCTGATAGAATGGAAGCCTAGTGGCTTCTTACAGCTTGTTCTGTGTTACTGTACAATAAGGATGGGGTTGTTAGCAAAATGGGCACAAAAGGGTATTTATCCACTACCAGAAACAAATATACATGCGATCGTGTAGGAGTGCTCTTGTCTCTAATCACTGTTTGTAGAAAGCTTCTTAAAGCACATCAGCTTGCTTTCCAGCCACCTATTTAGCCCTTACTCGCAAGCTTATTTGTAAATGTATCATTTTTATAACATAGCCAATGTGTTTCCATGCCCTAAAGCATCATATCAATGTCTATATGGTTTTAAATAACAGAAGCTAGCACATGTTAAGTTAACAGTAGAAATGAAATTTCCTGCAAATGTCCTTACAATTCATCTTTAAAATACTTAGATATGGCATCCTTCTCACAGAGCGTAAATTTACATTTCCAAAGCTGCAAACGAGTATTTGCCGTAGTGACAATGTTACTAGATATTTATTGCAAACAATGAGTAAGAGTTAGACTACATAATCCAAGATCTGTTCTAAGAAGCATGCCCTAAAAATTATGGGATTTGATTTTAATAAAAATATGATTTCTCATGAATGCCTCTTTCATTAATACTCAAGCTTTCAATTACAGGATAATCAATTACCAGATGAAAATTAAAATAATGTCTAAGCAGAGGCTTTATTCTTTACCTGTTATTAACTGATCACTTTATTCTTATGGATTTACATTATTTATTATTCAAAAGCTGTTAACTTATGTTTATCATAAATTAAATTGCTTCAGATTATACCAATATTTATTTATTTATGTATTTAGATAACTATGCTAAATGCCAAAAATAATTACAAGACATTCTGTCCTGAACTGGTCTATATTATTCCAGGTGATTTTTATGAACATTTAAATATTCTTAAAACTGAAAGTCTCAGTTAATTGTGCTTGAAACTTCTTTTATTTTGAGTTATAAAATATATACATTTATATGTTCTATGGAACAATGGAGCTATAATATCAAAATACCACCATCTTTTAAACTAATTTTTGACTGTTTATTGTAGGTCTTGTTTGTATGAAGTCAAGTACTTCAGTGGTTGAACTGGTTATGCTGCTTTGTTCACAGGTAAGACATTCTCTGGTTTTGATTGTATTAATTTCCTTGTGTAATCACTGTCAGCCAAGGAATAGTATCTGGCAGTTTTTTTCATTCTTCCATTTCATTACAAAAAACCCCCATATTAGTTTCTTCTGGTAATACATAAATTGTAGATTTTTTTTTTTTTTAGAGATTCATTCTATAGTTTTTCTATATTAACAGGGTATACAAGGTATATTTGCATTTATGTTCTAAAAGTGTATGGATGTACATTATGCACATTCTCTGTGTATGAGCTCTCCTGCAAGCCTGTTCTTATTTAGAATATGTAAGTAGGATACTGTGGTCATAATTTCCTGTTGAAATTTGTCTTTGAATTAGTGATTTTTTTAAAACAATACTTTGTGCTGACTTCATTACTTTTGATATACATGACATAACACTGAATATTTTACATCATTGAATATTATAGCTGTCACTATATAAAAAGCAGAGGAACATGCATTAAGTAGTCCTCAAGAACTGGCAGAAGCAGAACATTTCTATATGAAAATTCTGTGGTTGATTATTGGGGTTTTATCACAGCAGTAATGAGTTTCTCAGAAATCCAAATTAATTGATGTTTTGAAATGTTTTCAAAAATAAAACATGGAAATCCAAACTAGTTTCTCATTCTATTTGGATTATTTATATCTCACTTTTCATATTATTTGTTTTGCTAGAAGTGTTATTGACTGATATTATGTATATACCCTTTTACTTTAAACTGCCTATAAGAATTCATCACCAAACATTTTAGAACTTTGTTCACTTTGTAGAATGTAAGAAAATTAGGATTTCCCAACCAGATCCAAATAACTCTGTAAGTTTTTATACTTCTCTAAAAAGTTATAACAACATTCCATTAACCACATTCCACATAGAACTATAATACCAGTTCAACTCAAAACAAGTTTGTGTATAAAATGCCCAGGTTAACTTATTACATATAATTATCAAAGAAAATTTCTTCTTTGTAGCTTTTCTTAAGCATTCACTACTGCTCATTGACAGCATACACCAAAAATAAACCATAAACGAAGGCGTTTCTAGGGACAATTGAAATGAAAATCTACTTTTGAGAACTCTATCTGAAAATAATAAACATTTACAAGTAGATTTGGGGGTGAGTATTCCAACTTACCTTGCCTGTCTGTAGGTTGCATTTCTTCAAGCTTGTGTCATAAGGAAATCATTAAATCTTGTTTTCCTTTGTATTTTTTTTTCCTCTTCCTTTCTTTTCTTCCTCTTTTAGAGGGATATCAGTTAGGGAAACGTAAAAGAAAAATACATCCCTGGCAGGAATCCTCAGTGGGATTTCAACTTCAAACCTTCTCTAGCAGGGCACTTGAAAAATTTGTTACCTAATGGTGAAGTCTTGGGTTCCAAGAAAATTCCAAAAGATCCATTAAGGCTTTTGAGTTCAATGTTCATGTCATACAACTTTTTTCTTTTATTTTTAGCAGCTCTTGAAACATTTTTTCAAGGGAAAGAATAACTTACAGTCCTTTCTTCCCTAGCCTTTGGTTTTACTGCAGTTCTCAGGAATAAAGTGGAATGTAGCATTAGGGTCTAGTGTCTTTGATGGCCTCATCATCTAATCATAGGTTTAACATTACTCATTTGCTGGCTCCAGGAATTCCTGCCATTAAGGGCCCTAGAGATGAAACTTTGCCTCAAATATTGATTGAAAGGAAGAGAGAGAAATTTAAGCTCTTTCTGCAATGCTCTTTCTTTAGACATCTCGGTAAAGCTACGTAACAAATGCAGCAAAAATCAATTTGTTATTTTTATGACTCCGATATATGTTGGGTTTTATTTAAAAGTATTTTAAAAATAAGGTTCACTTTATACCTGGAATAATGGGAAGTGCCTAATCATTTTGAAGCTTCAAATGTTTATATTCTTCAGTGTTTGCTTGGAAGAACTCTTTTCCATCTACCTAATTACATAAGGAAATTGCAAACTTTTAGTTTTTATACTGATACTTCAGGGTTGTTTCCTAGTCTTAATAACGAGGATTTTGTTTCTGGATGTCCCTCTATTTGGAAGTACTTCAGGAGTTAATGGTGTAGTGTTTGTTGGGGGAGTCATGGTAATTGTTTCTACAGGAACTGTCAACAGGGGGCCGTAGCGGTGCAAATTGCAGCCTCCTTCTCTCACCTTCCTGACCTCTGGAATATTCTTCTGAACAGTAGCATTTTCACAGAATATAGTGGTTTGTCCTATAGGTGTAGACAAACCAGTCTGTACTGCTATTCATCTACAGGGAAAAATTTTTATTTTTTAACTTACATTTTAAAACTATCTGTCAAAAGAAAACATTAGATAAATGCTATGAAAATACTAATACATAAAATGGCTAGAAAAAAATTGCTGCCAAATATCATAATCCAGCCTAATGTTAGCAGAACTTGTTATTAGGATCGTAGGGAATGCTGTCCACAGCAAATGAGGATAACTCCTCTCTATATAAAGAAGAAACAGTGCTACCTGAGTTTTTCCTTCTGACAAATTAAGCAATGTGAACTGGAAAGACTGCATAAAATATATAGTTTGTGGGTTTTTAATAATCCCAGTGTAAATAGGGCTTTTCTTCCTAACGTGGGTAAATCCTTCATATTTAAATTGAATGACATTTTACAGATTATGTGGGGAAGTTTGAAAAGTGTCACTCAAAAGATAGATGGCGATAATAAAAACCTTTGAAAAGTACAATTTTGTTTGCACAGAACAGAGTAACTTTAGACATTGAAAAGGAAAGGGAAATGCAAAGTTTGTTTTCCTTTCATTTGCTACAGCAAATTAGATGCTTTTATGCTTTTTATGTTGGAAATTCCATGTTAACGACTACAGATTAGCAAGGATGTCAGAATTTTTTTTCTTATCTGGGCTCCTGAATAAAATCAACATTGCCAGCGGCTCACATCCAAGGTATGGTCTAAATTTACATGAAATATCACATTACAAATGTCTGAAGGTACATGTCATGGATAATTCAGTTCATATGGGCAGCCTTTTAGGCTCTGAGGAATATGCAATGAAGCCTTTCCCCCAAAGGAATTTGGAGTTTCTGTGAAAAATACGTTTTAAGTTTTAAAGGAACTCCTGTATGGATGATACATCATTTGTAGGTTTGGGAAAGAACAAAAAGCACTAGGCTGTGTTTTCAGAATCTTTCTTGTACTGTAACTTGTATATAATTTTTTTCTTAGTAACACCTACTGCACTAGATTAAAATTGAGGTTAATTTGAAGGCTTTATTCTCTGTATTTCTTATATAAACCATAATCACACACCCAAGCACTTGAAAAAAAAATTCTAAATAATTGATAATAAACATATAATGATTTGCACTTTTCCTAAGATATGCCTCTTTATTTGGATTTAGTCTATTTTAACATAAAATGGATGAAGATGTGTTATGTTTGACAATATCTGTGCTTGATTAGCTGGTCTTTGTTCCCCCAGCCTAGTTGAGCATGTCACAGCTGTGTTGCTGTTGGAGTGGCAGATTTCTTCAATAAGCCATGCAGTATTAGAAAAATGCATCAATTTTTGCAGTGTGGTTCCTTCTTACATCAGATTTAGATTTCAATTACTTTTTTTTATATTCTTTTTTCTTTTTTTTTTTCCCTAACCAAAACACTACAATAGTTTCTAATTACTTCCAGATCCTTTGCAAATTCTTCTCTTTGGGGAGAAAGCTTCTGAAAAAATTTAGTAGTTGTGTTCCAGAGGAGTTTTATCTCCTGCCACTTGTATTTTTCCGTATCTTATCTATTTACAAGGGAAATTAATTTTCTTAAAAAGAAAATACTGTTTTATAATATAAGACATCTTGTTACTCAGTCTGTTTGAAAATATAATTATTATGAGGATAAATGCCTTGTTGTCCTAAGAGGCAGAAAAAATTTGGAACAATATCAAGAAATTAGTCGCACTTCAAGGAGAGGTGTAAAAACAAATGAACAAATAAAAAAATACCCCAAAGATGTGCCTGGCTGGTGTAAATTCAAAGGGAATCCTCAGAGAGGATATGTTATGGTTGTTTTATCTCTGAGAATAAAGACCCATCAACCAGGCACTGCAGGGATTTCAGTAGACACCAGCACATGTAGATGTACATTCTGCCTCAAAGCATGGGATAGCTCTTCAGAAACTGGCAACTGATCAACACAGAAACCAAGGAAAAAAAAAACAAAATAAAACCAAAAAAGCTTTTTCTGGTCCCTGCAGCTGACCAGAAGATGCCTTGAAACATGCAATTCATATGGTAGAAGCACAGTGCACAATTCTTGATACTAAACATACTGTATTCAAAGCTTTCTGTAGGAGTTTAAGGAGGAATTGTCCAGCTCTGCTGTGCAAAAACCTTTTACTTTTCATTATAGATTTTCCTTTTTTGTAATATTTCATGCCTGTTTACTCTTGTTGCCAGTATTAGATTCAACTTTAATTGTAGTTCTTGGTCTCCTTCCAGAGGTATTCCTGGAGTTCTCATAGTCTATAATTTTTGTTAAATAAGTGATTGCCCTTTCAGAATAACTATGATTGCAGAACAGTTACAGAAGTGTTTGCTATTTGTCTTTTTGACACCAAATGCAATAGGAAAGGCTGAAGATAAGTTAAATAATAATTGCTTCCCTTAAATCTAAGGAAAAAAAAAAACCCTGCATCTTAATCTACTTAGGAAATTAAGTTTGATATAACTTCAGTGATGAAATTAGTGTTGGTTATGCAAATTCCTAGGGGATATAATTTTTTAATCTCTCTTTTCTTTATCACAAAGCAAGTTGGGTGTTTTACCTTTGCTTGTGTTTTCGCATTTGTTCTGTTGCATTATCCACTGTCTCTGTTTTCATACTATTGCAAAGAGGAGACAACTCTGCATATAATATCACTGAAAAAGTCTGAATTAAAATTTGATTTTATAGAGGGGAATGATGCATAGAAACACATGTGCAAACATACAGAAACTTATTGTATCAATAATCCTTTCTTCCAGCATATCTTAAAAACATTTATACTAACAAAGTTCTGTATCTGCTGCACTACTTCCATCCTGCAGCTTCTTCTCTGGTAACCCCACTTTCGTACCAGTGCTGGTATTTACAAGACTAACTCCCAAACACATGTGAAAACTGCTCAGACATTTGTTCCCTGGTTTAGTGGCTCTTTAGCTAAGAGCCTTGTTCAAAAGCCACCAGAGCTATTTAAAGAAAAGGATTCTAGATTGAAAAATTGGGGGCACAGAGGAGAAAAGAGAAAACACAACTCGTGTTTTCATGGCAGCAAGCTGTAAATTCAGATCTCTGCATCTAATGGAAACACAATCTTAGGCTACAGTTTTAGTGGTCAATTTAGGATTCTCTCTGGTCAAGATCACTCTTGCAGATGTATCATAACTTCTCCATGCCTAGCTCCATATTGCTGCTGATCCCTTTAATCAGAATATGTAATGGTGGAAACAGCCACATCAAACTAAAAACTTAACTCTGAGTGAAAAAGTTATTTTTAACTGATTATGCTTCTAAGGTAGCCACGAAATCAATAGCCCATAACAGGTGGCAGATCAATGGCTGGCACCCCAGGAAAGACAGGCTGCCTCTGGAAGAGTCAAGATACAAGAAAGGAATTTTGGCGTTTGATGGGAGAAGTTAGAGCAAGAAGTTAAAATAAATAAAAAAACACACAGATTTTCATATGCTGGACAAGGCACTAGAAATGTGTATGAAATTTTCAGCAATGTTGCTCCAAAATGAGGCTTTGTATCTTCACATTTTACCACAGGCTCAAATTTAAGTTCAGTAACCACAATCTTTGAATTGTGGTTGCGAGTACTTGAATTGAGGTGAAGCAAGGACTTTCTATAATATTCTAATTCTATTTGGACTACATAAAGGTCTATCAAGAGGGAGGGGATATTTCTTCTGTTTCCTTATGCAGTATCAAATATGGTGCAGCTTAAACACATACTTAGGTTCTAATGTTGATTTTGGGCTCTTCATAATCCACCACATGGCCTATACACAAATAGGTTGTTATATGCACTTAGTGTAACTTCCTAAATGAACTCCAGTACAAGCTACAGGAGAAGCCAAAAAATTTTCCCTTTATATGTTTGTTAGTTATTTTTCTCTAAAATTAAGTGGTTTTCTGGGGAGATAGTTTTTTGTTTTTATTTTTTAGATTCTCCCCTTCCCCACCTTAGCATTTCTTACCTGCTTTAAGGAATTCTGGTGAATGATCTGGAAAACTATTTTCCAAAAGATTAGAGTTACAGAATTTTCTTGCATTGTCCATATGTTGAATGTCTTCCAGCCCAATCTGTCTTCATGTCTTGATCATCTGCTTCTGATAATATAACTTTCAAATGGAAACCATTAGTATATTCTTTCCTACTTGTTGAGCGATTTTACTTTCTTCATCATTCTGTGAGATGTCCTTACAGATTCCCATACATTTAGAAAACAAATTCTGTGTTTTGCTTTTACTAATAAGCAGGATGTTTTATTTTTTTATCTTATATCAGAATTATCCAGGGACTTCAGGCCCTTTCTCTTGCCTGTCCTTGTCAGAGTACTTTTGCCAAAAAATATTAAAGAATATACACAAACGAGATGCTGATCTGAACAACTGCTGGATTCGTGGCAAGAATCAGGAAACTGTAAGAATCAGCGTCTCTGTATCTAATGTGGCAAGTTGCCTTCCCCTGACTTCTCTATAAAGTTGCCCACACAATTGAGAAGGATCTGAGACCTGGAGGAAGTACCTAGAAAGTCAGAGTGAGTTGGTATTTCTTGAATGGCTGAGAAAAGATAAAAATCTCATTACTGGAACCCATCATAAATAAATGGAACCCATCATAAATATGCCATCGCTTCCAGAGGTCCACTATAATGGGGTTCACTATAATAGAGACAATATGAAGAGTACTTTTCTGTACATCCAAAGATTTATTTATTTGTTTGTTTTCTTTTTTTTTTTTTGGGAAGACTTCAAATTAGTTATCTATCTCTAACATCAAAGAGTGGTTGAGTAAAAAGTGGACTAGTGTTTAGGATAAATTGCCATACATAGCATACATGTTGTTAATAATAATTTTAGCATCCCTTAATTAAAAAAAAAAATTTCCAGTTAGGAGGTAAGCTCTAGAAGTTGTGGAGATATGTGTATCCTGTAGTACATGTCTTCTGTCTGTATTAGGAGATATGCAGAATTTGCACAAGATAATGAAGGTTACTTTTCTAAATAAATTTGGCCATTTCTCTAGTGTTGTTTGAATAACGTAAATATTTTTGCAATAATAGTTTTTGGGGTTTTATGTTTTTTCTTCCAAGATACCAATGAAATGTTCTTCTGGGAATTTTGACACCATTTTCCAGATAAATTGGCCAATTACCACAGGTGATCAGAAGGGCAATGAGTCTGTGTGTTACCAAGAAAGAGAAAAATTAACATATTATTTAAAGTCAAGAGAACAGAGGAAAAATGAGGCTGTAGTCTTGTGAAACTGTAATCTAAAACTTTCAATTACTGTTGTTTTATTAAATTCATATTCACATAAATAGTGTTATGAAAGTTTTGCATTCTTTTCCTTTCTGGGATTTGGCCAGAGGCCAGGAGCATTCCAATACTTCCATTCCACATTTTCCTTCCAGGAGGATGTCGACAGTCATTCTGCAACTTGCTTATTGTGGGAAAAAGCCACTTTTAAAATGGATGACCAATTACAAAAGCCTAAAATTGATCCCAAATTTTTTGAAACAGCAGACGAAAAATATATATTTTTTAATCCTTTATCAGCAGTATATATGTGAGTATGAGAGAAGTATACAGGCAGTGTTACTGGAATTCTTAGATCTGATTTTCATTCCAAACAATAATGCAAGGTTTTCACACTCCAGCATCTTTAGGTAAATTCTTCTAGGACTGGAAGGGACAAATCTGTGGTGTTAAAAACAGTATAACAATTTCAAAAATTTATGAGACTGTGTCTTGAAATCAGGTTTCCTGCTTTTACCTGCTTTTAGTGGACACAGTTTTCTGCCATATAAAAACCACAAAACATTTCATACATCATGTAACATTTCTTTTGAATATTTCCTCCTAAATGAAGTAAAGCAAGTTATTGGTGATTTTTGGATAGTAAGTTATTGGTGATTTTAGGAGATAACTCCACATCATGATGTTCAAACCCGAGCTAAATTACATCCATGTTTTGAATTGCAAACACATTTTTATAGTTTCCATTTCTTTCTCCAGATGAAAGCTAGCACCTGTTCAGCTCCATACAGGATTTTCCACCAAATATATACAAGGATCTAGAAAGAAGAAAGTTGATATAATAGAATTTCATCTGTCTCAATAAGTTTTAACTACAATGCAGTGATCAAAGAATTGAGGTGTCAACAGAGTTATCAATGTCTTAGATTAGAAAATTCACGAAATGTTCAGTACAACAAAAACAAATTACCCCAGTTCCGTTTAAGGCATGGAGAAGAGAGAAGTCCAATGAAGATACAATTGATTGATGCAGCAGCATGTGTAGTTCAAGGAGAATTGTAGGATGATTACTACACCAGGTATCTCTCCATTTCAGTAACTGCACTCCTTTGAGAAACTTGAAATTTTTCATACAAATTTAGACTTCCTTGCAGAAAGTAGAAAGGGTGAGAGAACTCTTAGAATCACAATTCCTTTTTTTAATAACTATACTACATTATCACAAGATTTTTTTTTAAGACATGTTCTAGACATCATGAATAGAAATTTTAAAATTGTAAGCAAAAGATTATTTGGAAAGCAATATAATATAAACTAAAAGAAGTTCTTAACAAGCCAAGTCTAGTTTTTCCTTTTTGATCCCTCCACTACTTTTTTCCAATGCAAATTTTCCATTATCAATTTAAGATGCCTGGACTGGTTTTTTTCCTTTTTTGTTTCTTTCTTTTTTTTTTTTTTTTTTTTTGTGTGTGTGTGTGTGTACTGGAGATTGGAGAATTTTAAAGAAAGAGAGCTTGGAAAATACATTCAAAAGTAAAAACTGTAATGATAACAGAGACTAAATGAATGTACATCATGTTTTATAAAAAACCCCTGAATTTCAAGCAATATCTGTACTGTGTTATTCATCTCCTGTCCTCCGCATGAACAGTTTCATAACAGGTTTCAGTCTGAGCTTTCATTCAAGGAGATGGTACTGAGGTATTCTTTATGCATTGACACTTTTCAATGCATAATCGACACTTTTCAATGCATAATTCTGTTATTGAATAACAGAATAGATTAGGAGACATTAAGGAACGTGCTAATTTCCATTGTCCTAATAAATTAGTACTTTTTTTATTAATAGAATTTAATAGAATTTTGCATAATATAAGTTATTTACAACAAAGCCATACTAGAAGTAATTGATTTGAATGTCTAAAGTCATGATGTTTGGTAATTATATATGAAGACAATTTTTTATTTATTTATCAATAAAGTTAAAAACTAAATTTTTGTTCTGTTTTTAGTACAAAGAAGTAATGTCATCATTCTTGAACACTGTCAGTGTTAGACAGTCTCTGAGCCTCCTACACCTCACCTTGTTCAGTCATTCCCACTGCCTTGCCAAGCAGGAGCCCCAAGAGGAGAGAGATCCATATGTTCTTGTGTAGAAGTAGCTGTCTTATACATGATTTTGTCAAAGGCTTCTGTTATTTCAGCACCTAATTGGTACCATCATTTTTGAGGCATGGAAAAGGCTTTGAGCTCTTGCTCTAAGGTTCACAAGATTCATGATACGCCAAAACCGCGTGAGATGCAGTCTAGTCATTCAAGCACTTAGCTGCTAATAACCAAATGACTATGCTGTGGTTCCACTTCATTTTAGCATAAATCTTCCAAATACTGTCCCTATATCCATTTCATTTGGTGTTTATTTTTCAGCTTCTTGCATTTTGGGGTTGAGAAAGATTCCTTTGGAATCCAAGTGAATCTAAACAAAATTGCTCCACATCTTAATCCAGTTCTTAAAGTACATGCGATGACCTGAACTGCCATTGCAAAGGCAACTGTAATGCTGGCATTGAAAAATATTTTCAGTCTATTGTTTGCATCTTTTAAAAACAAAATGGAAAAAAGAGAACCAGGTACCTCTTCACAAATATAGGTCATTTCTCAGGATCGTGAATCTGTTTGTTAAATTTTGCTTAAATGTGAAATAAAATTGTGGCACTAATGATTATTCCCTTATTTGTGGATTAATGGAGGGTTCAGAGTCTTAAATAAATCTTGTAGTAGCTACTTTGTAGTAAAGCAATGCATGAACCATGAATCCTAATTTCATTCTAGGTTCTGCATCATATGTTTTTTACTAGTTTTGGGTAGATACTTCAGCAAGTTTCAAACATTTTTATCATAAATAATGATAAATCTATCAGATTTTCCACCTATGGAGATACAAAAAGTGTTTTGTTTACTCCCATATAGATATCTTCTTAGTGGCTTTTTAGGCAATTTAAGATATTTCCCATAAAATCCAGTTAGTCATTTTGGATGTCCTGCAGAATTGGAGACTGAGCAGGAAGATCTGGCAAAATACTTGCAAGAATCTCTTGGACTTTTTCAGACACAGGAAGACCCTCTGTTACCTTTTTAAAATTTAATTAGCATGCTTTCTTTAACCTGTCTTAGGAAACCTTTATTCCTTTATCCACTCTCTTTTCAATTTCTTTCCTGACTGCAAAGTCACAGCAGCTGTGGTGCAGAAAAGCATCTCAAAAGGAAATGCTGATAGTGGTTTGTATAGTGTACAGTAAAAGGCTCTGATAAAAAAAATGCTACACTTTGAATGCTATCTCTAACCCAGACCTTTTGTTTCTTAAAATGTCTGAAGGTGCCTGTGTTTAGGTGATTGAATTCTTTCATTCTTAGCTTCTCAGAGTGATTTTCTACTCTACACAGATGATTTAACTTCTTCCAAAAGTGATATAATTAGCTTCAGTTACTGATTTTAAAAATAACAAAATAAGCATCACTGAAGAAAGGATCTGTTACAATGGTTTTCTAGCTCATAAGCTAGAGGCTTGGGTGCTGATACTTTGTCTTCCCTAACCAGGAGTTAGCTGCTCAGCCATGGGTCAACAGAATGTACATTATTTGGGTATTTTAGTAGCTTGCCTTTTATAAAACCAATCATGAGTATTAGATTGTTGTTGTTGGGATTTTTTTAACATGCGTGACTTGGTCATATCTGTAAATTTGTATAATCAGTAACGAGCACTTTGCTGATTAGTGACTAGATTTCACAGCTGTTCTTTGAGAAAATTTCCTTCATCTATGAAAAGCCATCATTTTTACACCCATATTAGGGAACAAGAATTGTGATTTTCTGCCTAACTTTTTACTCTTGGAAAAAAAAAAAGTAAATTAATTTATTAAAGGAATAGTTCTGTAACTGTAACCATCTACCCATTGGCAACATGTAGTCTTAGTTTAGGAACTCTCTCTGTAATCCAGCTAATGTACTTTATTTTGTTTTTCATTATGATGCAGAGGAAATTCTAATTGCTTTTAAAGAAGATTTTTAAGGAATTATTGCAAAATAAAGTATTCTTTACTTGTTAGAGAGAGAGATCAACCCTTTTTCATCTCAAGTATCAGAATTCTTGATGTGATAGAAGCAGTGGGTTGTATGACAAAAGCTATTTGTGATGCATTGTGAAACTTCTCTTTAACTTAGGGGTATATGAAGTAAAATCCTGTTAAATTTTATATCGGTTAGGTGGTTTAGATTAGTTTGAAATTTCATCTTGGAAATCCATTTAAATCAATTAAAAAAAATAGTTTGTTATCATAGGCTGGTTTTGTTTTGACTTATAATCAGAAAGAAGCAAAAATTGATCTCTGTGAGGGTGGATTTTATACAGATTATTGCCTGTCCTTTATAACAAAATGTGCAAGGTGTAGCAGTGAAGCAATGAAGAAAGTACTTTGTTGCACTAATGTTCATTGGGCGACTGCATGAACTGCAAAAACAAGATATGTTTTCTTGTTCTCTAGACAGGGACACTAAAGCTTGCTTAAGGGTGAAAAAGACATGACCACCTATAATTTATTTGAAAATCTGAATTAATTACAGTTTTTTAAATGATCAGATCATTTTTTTGATGGGGGGGAGTGTTGGGGGGAATTAAGAAGTTCTGCCTAAATTCAGTGTCCTTAGGAAGTCACCAGGGTCAGCTTCAAAAATGGTTTAAAATCCTTGGGTTTTGATCATGTTATGTTTTATCTTCTTAGGAATGGCAAAATTCTATTCAGAAGAATGCAGGACTTGCATTTATTGAGCTCATCAATGAAGGAAGGTAATGAATTTTAAAGCTTTTGAACAAGTAGTCATTTTGCATTTATTCCATTGGGTGATATTACTTCCTCACCATCTGTTCCAAAAAGATTGTGAAAACGCCATGTTAATTAAGAGATTTATTGTATAGATACTTTATATAGTAAATATTTAATTTATAAGTGTGTAAATTTTGAAAATTTTGTTTATTGACAGAAGGAAATAGAATTCCCTTGAACTCTATACAAGTTAAGGGTTATTTGAGAATTGAGCCACCATTCTCCAGAGCAGCAAGGTTGTTTTACCCAGACAGTCCAGGGAGCCCAATCTGTAAAACCATCTGCTGCTCCATCTGTTTTAGGAGCACAGCATTCATTTTACAGACATACTTCTCTATACTATAATGTCATTATTATTTTATCTAGAATTTCCAGCCAGTTTGAGTCCTACAAACCACACATGACATTATGTTTATATGAGCTTCCATGATTTTGAAATTTTTTATGAAATTTTTTATCAATCCTGGAATAATTTTAATTCTATGTGTTCTACTCTGTGCATTGTTTCTCACTACTTTCAGCCAGCGAGCTGGGAAGCAAAGGGAGACTTTTTGGCCCTTCTGGTAGGAGAGTAACCAAGACAAACAAAACTAAGGCAATGTGCCTGATTTGTATTGGCCAATACATTAAATCCATTTGAATCTATGCATTTTGTTATGTGCAGCTAAAAAAAAAAAAAAAAAAGCAATACACCTGTTAAAGAGATGTTGTCATTTTATATGTGGTTTATTTGTTTCACCAATGATATCTAATTATTAAAGTGAAGTACCAAGTCTTCTCTTTATTGTAAGATATTTTTGTCTAGTTTCAGTGGTTAAATCATGCATTTATTTGAAATTAAGTTTAGAAAATGCCAGAGTATAAAAATACAGGAATATGAATATCAAAAAAAAAAAAAAAGTGTGTTATTACCCAGTATTTGGCTGGTGCAAATTCCTGGATTCCCTATGCACAGTGAAGTTGTAGTGCTATATAGCAGTAGGAGACATAAGTCCCTCCATTGGAAATTCTTCTTGCTATGAAGAGCAAATATGAGTTTTTACACCATAATAGGGCTCACCTGAGGGGGTCATGTACTGCACATTGTACAAGAAATAGTACCTGGCAACTGACTAAATAATTATAGTAAGCGTATGTTCTTAGATAGTAATATGCAATACCATTTGGACCTTTTATTATTTTCTCAGCAAGGGTATTGAAACCAGATATTATTCCATGCTCACTATTGATAAAATGAACATTTTGAACAAATTCTATATCTGCATATTTTTAGCAGTCAGGTTTTAAGATACCCATGGACCTTCTAATCCCCTCTAACAGTGACTTTTCAAAAATAAGTGTCATTTAAGGACCACTCTTTAAATCCAGTCATAAGAATGTCCAATCAAACTGCCCTTGGGCACATGCTCCTCCCTATGCTTTTCTCAGAAAGGTGTTTTAGAAAAAGTGTGTGTGTGTTACTGAAATGCCCTTCTTTGCAATCAGCCTGTTTGTTTTTAATTTATCCATTTGGGGAAAAAGATAGCAATCCTTTAACTGAAAATTGTTATAAATATTTATTCTGCTTAATAGCTAAACTTGTGAATGCAATTCATCAATCATAGCTAGAGAATGCAATTGTGCAGTTGTCAACAATTAACAGGACATAAACAGTTGATGAATGTGCAGCTGAATTAAAGTGCTCCCTAGGATAACCTGAAATTATAAACTGGATCATTTAAAGGAATCTAACAAAGGATCTTTATAATTAAAACAAAGCAGGGTTAATGGGATGTAAAATTGCATATAATCGCTGTGCAATAATGATTGAATTTTAAATCATTAAAAGAAAAAGGAAGATTAAGACTATTTTGAAGGACTTTCTGGGTAAGATTTTGAGAGACCTGGGAAATAAATCAAAAGTTTTGAGAAAGATTCTTCTTTTGAATGTGGATGAAAATATTTAGATGTAATGCAGAAGTCCACAGTTTTATATCTTCAGCTAGACATCTATATTTTAATATATTTATGCTATAAGATGATTTTATGAGCACCTAACTCTGGTTATTTCTTCTTGAAATAATTTAAGTGCCTTTAGGACTGTTGAGTGTATTAGAAATGTTCTTAAAGAAAATATTTCAGCATAGGTGTAGTTTAAACAATTACAGCTATATTCCTGTTACTTTAACAAGCTGAATTTTCATTTGAAATTGGTTGATTTACTCTGTTTCTGGGGTTTTTGGTATAGATAATGGTTTTTTAGGAACATCAGAATAACATGCAGTTTTGGAATTCAATACAGAAATACTTATATAGCTTTTTAAAAATAGGACTGTTGAAACAGCCTTTAGTGTAACAAGAGATCTGACTAGAGAGTTAAATTAATTCTTTCAAAGTATGTAATACACCTGAAAGATTTAGTGACATCCTGGTTATGATCTTGAACTTTTATGCTTCTATATAATCAGTCTGCTGCTATGAATGTGTGATGTTGAGGGTATTACACATGTCAAGAGCTTCACTTGACAGCAGCTTAATTGGGATTTCAGATTTACATTGGTGTGTACACATAAGCAGGCTTCATAATTCTAGAGCCGGATGTATCTGCAATGTTGGCTGTGAAAGGAGACATGAAAAGACTTCTTTAGGAATGATATGTGAGGGCGACAATGGCCCACATTTAAGTGGAGTAGTGATGGATGAGGTCAAGAGAAAATGCCTGCTCACTGACAAAAATGAGAGATAAGAGCACCCACCTCAAGTAAATAGGTATACAAATGCATACATCTTGGGCAACTAGGAGTAGAAATTACTCCACATGCAATCACAAAACTATGACATCATTGGAAGGAATGACTGAGGTTTGGTGGGACAGCCTGCACTGCATGACAGAAGTGCTGAAATAGACAGTTTTCCTAGGAAAAGGTAGCCAGAGAAAACAAGGAGGGAGTGTTGCCATCTCTGTGAAGAAGCAGTTCAGATTTTTGAAGTTCTTCAGTGGGATGGAAGGTAGTCTGGTTGATAGCATGTAGGACAGGATGAGAGGAGAGTCCAGAGGAGAATCACAGGGGTGTTACAGACCACTCATTCAGAGTGAGGGAAAGGAAGAAGCATTCTCTAAACACCTTGAAGTATCTGGATCACAAACCCTAGTTGCCCATGAGGGCCTTTAACCTTCCTGACCTCTGGAAGTGCAACAAGGTGGGATGCATTTAGGGAAGACAATCACTGAAGACTGCTGCGGATGACTTCTTGATACATGATGAGACAGCTAAGACTGACACACAGCAGGATCTGTTATTTACCAGCAGGCAAGATTTATTTTTGAATGTGATTAATTAATGGCACCTTTGGCTGTACTTGCCATGAAGCAGTGGTGTTCAAGGCACTGAGGGATGCAAGGATTGAGAGTAGCAGAATGAGTGCAAATTTTAGTCTATTCAGGAAACGGATCAGTTGGATCCCATGGGAGGCAAATGTGTTCCTTCAAGGTAGTTCTGAAAGGTGTCAGACTTTTAAGTACAGCATTATCCAAGTGCAGGAACAGGAAAAATGTTTGTGAAGCAAGAGAGTGGTTCAGCCAGAAAAAGAAATTATTATAGAGCTCTGATGCAAAAAGAGAGTACACAGGAGGTGGAACTAGAAGCTGGCTAGAAAGGAGGAATTTAGCAGTGTGAGCACATAAGAAATATTGTTAGGAAGGCCAGCAGTCAGCTGGAAATGAAACTTGGAAGAGATATTGAGGATAACAAGAGCTTCATTAGTATGCTGACCAAGGGAAATGTATTGTTGTTGAATGGTGTGGATGATTTAGTCGCAGATGTGACTGAGCGCTCAGTGTCTTATTTACCTCCATCTTCACTAAATTTTGTCAAGACTCTGCCTTTAATGAAAGGGTTCAAGGAGGACATCTACCAACAGTGGATAAGGTTTGAGTCAACAGTTCCTTGAAACAACTGGTGCTATACAAGCCCACGATACCTGAGGGGTACATCTGATGGTTGTGAAAGTCTTTGTGAGGCTGATCACCAATCCAAGAAGTCAAGGAAATTGGGGCAAGTTACAGGTGCCTGGACAAAGGCATATGTTACACCCATCTTTACAACAATCCTCACAATCCAGAGAAAAGCTTGTCATTTTTTTTTCTGGCCCTTGGAAGACCCTGTAGCAAGTTCCTTTGAAACACATTCTGACTGCTTGAAAGAGAAGGTAATTGATAACAATCAACATGGATTTACAAAAGGTAAACCATCCAAGGCCAACCTGTTTGCTTTTTGTGATAAAAAAGATAAAACAATCAGATTTGTGGTCACAGGAGTAACAATGAACATCATTTATCTTGACACTGGAAAGGTTCCACAATATTCATGCACCAGTTAGAACTCTACATTCTGAAGAGATGGACAACTTAATAGATAAAAGACTTACTACTTAAACAGGGTCCAAAGTCTGTGATTAATTGGTTGTACCTTAGCTTAATGTTTTTGACAAGCAGAGTATCTCAGGCATCTATCCTGCCTAAGAGATGGATTTTATAGGTCATGATCTGTTCACCTTTCAGAGCTGAATTACTATCTTCATCATCCATTTCCTTCCCCCATTATGCTGTCTCAACACTCACTTCTTTAAAGAGATGATCTTGTTCCTTTCATTTAAATATTTTCTTTTACTTTTTACATGATTTCTTTATTTTAAATAGAAGTAGTCTAATTCTAATATAAATTTAAGGCAACATGAGTCTATATTAAATCTCAGATTTAAAATTGTAAACTTTGCTCCTGTAATTCCATCTCTGTACCTAAGTATGCCTTCTGCCTTTAGCCATCAAAATATGTATTTTAGCATATCCACCTACATGGAACTCTGAGCATACTTAAAATTCACAAGAAGCTATTTTCTTTTAAACCTTGTTTTGTTGAAATATTTTGAAAAAAATAACAGGATTAAATAATCTAGAAATCGGTGTTTCTTTACATTTTGATGAATTTCTGATTCAGTCCTGGAAGGAGGCTCATAAGGACTTATATTCTTTCCTTGCTTCTTCAACTGGGATTATGGGGTAACTACATCAAATTTTCTTTCAGACATCCTCTGTTGCCATTTGGCAATTCTGATATGTTTGGTTTGTGGTAAATTACTTCACAGCCATTATTCACTCTCTGCAATACTTAAATGTTCAGGCATATGTTAAAAGGTATATCTATAGTGCCATTTGCCATATTTGATTTATGATGTGCATCTGCAGTTGGGTCTCTTAATAGCTCTCAAAGAACTGATCTAGTAGTAGAGTCCAAAATGGATGCTGTTCCTTGTTTCTGTTTTGATCATGATCTCGATTACAGGACAAAATGGGGACCTGACCTGAATCATGCAAGAAGGCAAGATATTGGGTCATAAGACCATATGGAGTTCAGGGTTACCACATGCAAAAGATTCTGGTCTGATGTGCAAAATCCAATATATGCAAATACAGTCAGAAGTTAACACTGGGGAAGCAGTAGCTTAGAAACCACAAATAAGAGCAAAGGTGGTTAATTATTGTGTCTTTGACAGATATAACCAAATTCTGATCCTTTATTTTCATCTTCACCAAGTGTAACTTTTGATAGGAGGAATCTTTTATTAACTGCGGCTGTTATATGGAATTTTTTTCCTAGATGTCATCTTCCTTTAGTAGAGGATCCCTGTCGTAGATACTTCTGTAAAAGTGGGCAGTGAATGTCTGTATTTCTACTCCAGCTAAAGTGTGAGCTTGTGTCCCTTGTTTAGATGTACTTGTTAATAATCTTGTATTCCTTGCTATAGCTGTCCTTGTCCTAGCTCCAGAAAAGGTAATTTGTGTTAGACAAATTTGTGTAACAAAGTGTACATTGTTATGGTAACCATCCATGTAGGGTCAGTACACCTACAGTTCTTAGATCTGTTAGAGATTTTGAGGTATCCTTTCCCCTTCTAGCACTGCCTGATCAGGTCATATCTGAAAGTGGAGGCTGATCCTGAGATAAAGGGCATCTCAGTTGTAACTGCTGGTCATGCATGTTTACTGGATAGTCACTATTACAAAGAGATTCCTCTTGATTTAGAAAATTCTTTTGCAAAGTAGCAAGTCTTTATGGGAGTGGAACAGATTCTTTGTAGTCATCTCTGAGTTTTATTGAATCAATTACAGCTTCTGAGAGATTTCTGAAACAATTATAGTTACCCTCCATTAAATTTGTCTTGTCAGTGTGCTTGTGTTGTAGTTGAATAGCCAGTGTTTGCATGCTATAATTTCAGACTTTTCCCTAGGGTATTCTTCATCATTGCTGTCTTGCAAGAAATGAGACCTCTGTGTTAGACATTACTTTGCAAAGTTCATAGGAATTTTCATTCAAAGATTCATAGCAGTACTGCATCTTGGGGAACTTCAAACTCTTAAAGTTAGACTAGTTTACTAACTATCCTGTTGCAGATACCCAGTGCAATGATAGGTTTCATTTCTTATGAATGCCATTAAGAGTAATAGTTGTCAAAACAACAGTTTGATAAAAACATGGCACATTTCCAGGCTGAGTTTTTTGGTTTTGTTTTTTTGTTTTAAATAAAGCTATGGGCATATGATGAAAGTAAGTCAGAAAAACATCTGTTTCCCTGGACATGTGAGTTGGCAGAACTTCAGGAATGACTAGAGGAAGCAAGACCTTAGCTAAATTATAACAAATGTTCATTTGGTAATCTTTTTTGAAAATTGCTGTTTGGTAATGATCTGGGTTTTTTAGTTTGCTTCAAATAAAGGAAAACTGGGTAATGTAAGCTCAATTCTTTTGTCTAGCAGCTTGAAAGCTATGAGTGCTTTCTCTCTGTGTGAGATTATTATTAGGAGCAAATGACTGCAGGATAGCAAAGCCGGGTTAGGATAGTTAGTGGGACAAGAATTTTTATCCTTCATTCTAATAGGTGTACAAATAACCAGTCAATCCACAGTTAGATATGTTGGAAGCATTTTATATTTTTTACAGGTTTCTAATACAGTTTGTGTATAGTCTTATCACCATCTCTTTTTTCTAAACTCTAAGAAAGTTCTCCCAGGCACTGGCCATTTATCTGAATGACTTCATGGAATGTGGTACCCCACAATCCAGCTTTTTTAAATTCCATTGTCTGTAAAACAGGGGCTTCTGGTTGGTTGCACATATTTTTCTCAACTTCCTTCAACCTATAAGCACTCTGGAATTCTAAAGTAACTTTGCTGAGGACAGATTTCTGGAAAGCTAGATACATTTTAAAATGGATTTAAAATAACTTCTTACCTACTCCCAAACAGTATTTACAAATAATTCATATTTAAAAATAGTCATGTCCTGAGACTTGCTCTCAGCCTGGTCTTGCCCATAAGTCTGAGATTTTTCCATTTTTAGGTTAAGGAGACCCCACCATTTATTCCTACAGATACTTAAGCCTTGTCATGCTTATTATGAAGTAGCAGCTTTTTTTAATTGTTTTTCTCCCATATCTTCAGCTGAAAACTCCACAGTTGTCTGAAGAGAAAGATCATTTCTCTGTAGAAGGATTTGAGGCACAAGTGATTTTGGGCTGCTTTGTTGGTGGATTTCCTACTGAAATTCTTTTGATTCAATCTAAACTCAAGTCAAACCTGTTTCCTAGTAAAGGAACTTTACCTGTGGTTTGTAAATTTGTAGGCTTTAGAATAAACCAAGCTTGTCTGTGTGTAGAGAAACCTTAAGTTAATTCGTGTTTAGTCTCTACCTTATGCAGTAAGGATTGCTACACAAAGAGGAGATAAGATTTTTTGCTTGTCGTTGGCTCTTGGTTGAGATCAGCTCATCTGGTAAGCACAGTTGTCTTCAATAGTGGTAGGAGTTTCAGTGGTGCAACTGAAGAAATAGAAATGGTCACACAGGATAAAGCCAAATATTTTTCAAGATCCATTTTTTACTTTTTTTTTACTCAAGGCTTTTTTTTTTTTTTTTTTTTTTTTTGGTAAATAATTAATTCCTGGAAGTGAGAATAAAAAGTACAGTAAGCCAGTGGTGAATCCTGCTACTTCTGTAAAAATGTATAAGTATGACCAGAAGGGCTGATTCCTCACTGTCTCAACATTATTGTAGCTACTAGGTCTGCTGAGGGTGGCGCTTGCTAAGACAGGATGAGGATTTACAAGCATGACTGAGAACTGTGGGTATAACTCAGTCACCATGATAAAGAGATATCATGGAAGAACACAAGGTTTTTTCTAAAGGAGAGTAAAAATTGGAAAGCTCTCAAATTTTAGATCACCCCTTTGTATGGCAATTATACATCCGTTCTTGTGCCTCAAGGTGCTTCTCAGTGGGATTGGTCACTCAAGTACAGGATGATGGCCAGGGGAAGATACAGGTAATAGACTTTACCCCAAAAAGAGAATGCTCTGTAAAAAACTGTGGATGGGAAACCTGGTTGGGCAGATGACAGAAATATCAATCAGGATATACTGGGTAGGTTTCAACCTGTATTAATATAAATGTTATACAGTGTAATGTACTATATAAATATTTTATAATATAACAGTACCTGGTGTTCATATTCTTGAAAATATATGTGAGAAATATATGCATCTTTTGGAAATATCTGAGGAGGTAAAAGAAAAATCTGTCACTGAAATTTTCTTGTGCAAAATCACAGAATAGGGAAAAAGAATTATAGAATTGCATCCAAAAGGGTATTTCCATGTTACTATGTAAATAGTGACTGAAATTTGTCTAGAATACTGCTGATAATTTTGGATATGCACTTGCAGAAAAGGTAAAATCAAATTATGATATTAGTAAGACTTATCTACTGTTTTGCCATCCAAGAAAAATCAGAGATCTGGTTTACTTAGGAATAGGAGTACACAGACTACCAGAAGATCATCAGAAGGAAGGATTGTGTAAACCTAAGGGCAAGGTTTGTGTAAAATGACACTGTTAAGACTGCTGAAGAATACATTTGGATTGGAGAGGAAAACTGTTTTAAGCTTCAGAAAACCTTCCAAAGCTGTGTGGGAGGCAAGTAACTCAATCACATTTTCATGTAATGAAAACACATTTCAAGAACTAGATTTAATGAAAATACCTTTCATAAGCTAAAGGCAGTGTATGAAAGATTTTATATTATGTAGTTGCCTGTTGCAACGAGGGAGTGAATTTGCTGACCTAGAGATCCTTGTTTTTTTCTCTTACTCTTAGTGTGGGAAGGGAGATTTTTTAAAATTTTTTAATGTACTTGAATAGTTTGTTATTATTGAGGATAAGATTTCTCCTGATTTGGGATTCTTTCTGAGTAATTTTATTTCCTTTGAGAAACAAAAAGAACTTGTAGGCACTTTTTGTCAAGCCAAAAAGCTGGAGGTTTCTTTTTTTTTAGTAATCTTATGCCATGAATGTGATTGAATTATTCAGGATATAGATAAATTTGTTAGTATTAAAAGGGTGACAACAATATCATGCTTGTTCATTGGGTATAAACCAGTTAAGACAGTACACTGAGTAGTGCTGTCTCTATATGTATCTGAGATTCAGAGTTAGCTGGCTCTGCTATAATCCAATAGAGTTTTACCATCTTTTACTTAGTAGGTATGTTGAGAATACATAGTAGCTTTCAGTTTAAGCTAAAACCCAATACCAGGAACTATTTTTTTAAAGAGGTTTTAGAGTACAAAAAGTAAGTTTCCTTTAACAAGTAGGGCAAGCACAGAACCATGTATCTTTACAAAAAACATTGTAAGACATTGCTTCTGCAACCTTGTAGTCGATGCCTCTCAGTGATGACATATTTAACTGCTTTAATTTATTATGTTTCTGTGTTCAGCCCTGCATTCTTGCACTTGCAAATCAAAACATCCAGGTCAAAGCTTCTTTTGTAGCCACACAAGATTTTTAAATGACTGCTTGGATTTTCACCCTTCCTTTTTTCAAAGTCTTTCTGTCAAGTGATTTTAGGACTAGCATGGTTATTAATGGTCTTCTAGATGGAAAAACATAGTTTACTTAGTCTTTGAAGTTCTACCTTAGGTGCATACAAGCGCCTAAGTGAATCACAGTATGTCCCTTATTACCACATATTAGTACCATATTATTTAATTGATGATACACTACTAAGAGGCTGTGGCCTCACTTTTGTGATAATCCTAATTTGTTAATGATCAAACAAACAGTTTTTCATTTTTTTCTTGAAGCCATGATCAATGAGAGATATGTAAGAGTGCATGAAGTAACTGGCAAGACACAGTTGAAATAATACTGAGCTATCCCAGATTGCACAGGATTGTGTCCAGACAGCGTTTGAGTATCTCCAGGAAAGGAGACTCCACAACCTCTCTTGGCACCCTGTTGCAGTGCTATATCACCCACAAAGTAGACATTTTTCCTCATATTCAGCTGGAGCTTCCTGTGCTCCACTTTGTGCTCATTGCCCCTTGTCTTGTTCCTCGGCACCACGGAAGGATCTGTCCCCATCTTCCTGACATCCACTAATGTTCATTCCTAATCCATATCTGAGGACAGTCCTACACTTGCATCTTAACAATAAAAATATGGACACTTAGCAGTAATAAAATACTGAAACATATTTTCCAGCAGGGTAGATTAAAAAAGAAGGATAAATTTTGAAAACTGCTGGGTAGGCAACTTTGATCTTTCTGCTTATAACTGGCAAAAAACTTTTTACTTTAAAAATAGCAAAGAGTTAGATATAATAAAAAGGGTTATTAAAGACACGAATATCCACTCTGAAACCTTGATCCAAGTTTTTTTAATCTTTATCTCTAAAACAGACGCCCCAATATTTATGATTTCCCTTGCCATGTACACTTATTAAATAGTAGCTCAGGGTTACTGATTTCCTTTCTTCACAGACGGTAGAACAATGGAGGCAAGAAAAGGGTTCAGATCTTTCCATCTTACAGTTGTAAGGTCTAGTAATCATGACTTTCATTTCTAATAATAATGAATTTTACTTCTAACACCAAACACCAAATTAGGGTTGAATTTGCTAGAGATTTCACAGCCTTAATGTAAGAAACTCTGAAATTCTTTGCCTGATGCTGCAAGAAGGAAAATCCGAGACCATGTTCCACTTTCACAGAAAAAGAAATGGTTTTTCCTGATCCTAAACAGACCTGTCAGATCATTGCATCCTGAAAGAGATTAACTCTCTGCTGATAAGAGCAGAGTAATTTTTAATATAATGGCCAACCCTAGATATGGGCTAAAGGGAAAAGCAAGCAGCGGGTTCCATTATTGATGCCCAAAAACATGTGAGCATTTTCAACACAGTGTTGTTTATGCAATTTTGTTATGCGCCTTGTGGTATTTTGTGGTCTTTAGAAAAGTCTAAATTAATGTGGCTGCCTGACATCCTCAATCTCAATCCACTCTTAATCTGTTTTTTCCTTCTGTTTCTGATATTTTAAAAACATAGAAAAGTGATGTACTTTTCATGGTAGTGTTTGAAGAAATATGTGAGAGATATTGATATTACTTTTCAATTTTAATAGAATTTTAAATCTTCAATTATGACTTTTTAAGACTGAAATTGAAATACCTCTATTTAATGTTTTTAATGGTGCAAATAAGAGTTTAAGCAATTTTCTAGATTTTTTTAAATGACAGTGCAGTATTCATATTAAGACTGCTGTTAAAAATATACTCAAAATATATTATTCCATAAAGAACTTTTGCCTTCAATAATAAATGGAAAACATTTTTTCCATTTAATGTGATTTCTTTGTGCTTTCACGATGCAGAACATTTAGATAAAATTATTTTTTTATTTCAACTAATTACAAAATTTAATTACAGAAGTTTCATTGATTTTTCCATTGTAAGTAAATCTGCTGAAATAGTTTATTTAAAGTCCGTCAAAAAAAAAAGGCTGATTCTGATTTTTCCTATTTCAGGTTATTGTGTCATGCAATGAAAGACCATATAGTGCGTGTCGCAAATGAAGCAGAATTTATTTTAAACCGACAAAGAGCTGAAGATGTCCACAAGCACGCTGAGTTTGAGGTAAGCCTGAGAGCTGGTGCATTGCTGGTTCTCTGGTTTTACTCAGTTGACACCTAGACTGTAACTCCCTGCAATAAAGATTTTATTTTTTTCTTCCAAGGAAGAAATTTACATTGAAAGCATTTCAAAACTAGTTTTTAAAAGCTTTGGTAAATGTCAAGCAGAAGGAATGGGTTTAATTTCTCATCTTGTCACTGAAATTCATAAAAGCATTTACAGCTTGAAGAAATGCCTTAATCAGAATGTCTAATCTGATATGGCAGACCCTTTGGTTCACAAAGAACTTTTCTGATTTATTGAAAATAGTAATGCAAATCACCTATTAATTATTTTTGTTGATTATTTACAACAGTATGTATGAGTTCAGTAAAAAAGCAAACCAATTATAGACTTAAGGTATGTCATAAAAAAATAAGAAATAGAAATGTTTTGTTGAACAGATTTAATATTTTAAGGTTTTTTTCTTCAAACATTTTGTATTCGCAGCACTTTAGAACACTTGCTTTTCATGTAGTGAAATACGATACTGCATATCTTTTTTTGGTAGTTAAGAATCGTTATCAACAGGATGGTTGAATATTGGAAGATGTAACAAAGCAGCTGACTCCCATAACTCTTAAATGTGTATAATTCTTTCTCTGAAAGAAGTCAACACTTGGTTGCTTTTTCATCATTGAGTGAAGCAGTATAAAATTTAAATTATGTTGCTTGAAGGTGATCCAAATGTTAAATTCGCTGGTTTTAAAATGTCTTCAGTTCAATAGGTTTCCAATCGTTTACACAGAATTCATTTTGTTCCTATTAAAAAAAAGTCATGCAAAAGTAATGGACTAAATTTAATACTTCATTTTTGGCATGATTTTATCAAATATGGTTTTGCATTTTTATGGTGTTTCATGCATTTAATCACTTTTTTTTATAGTTTCTGAACCTGCCTTGTGTTTGCATGTTTGTGTAGATGTAGGTATTTTTATGCCGTCCTGTATTTTCACATCTTTTACTGCTCAAATGACCTAGCATTAGGATTGAGATTGACAGACTTAGTATTGATGATAATAAATGTCTATATCAATTTATCAATCTGTCTGAAAATGTCAACAAGCACCTGGTGGCTAGAAATAGAATGCAGGAATCTTAGTTTTGAGGTTTTTATCTCCTTGAAACAACTCTCTTAAATGTGCACTTTTAAGTACAATTTTTTATGCTCTTTGACCTAGCTGAGAACTGAGACACACAGAGATATCTGTTGTCATTTTGAATACACATAACCTTTACTTCATTTTGTCAGAGCAGACAGCAGACACTTGTCATATGGGATCGCAACAACTTTATTACCAAGCTTATACTGGATATTTTGAACATAGATAAAATTGCATTTACAATTAAGTGTATGTCAGAGTGAAGTTTCATATTGCCTCAACAATAAATAACAATTGATATCTATCAGAGCATCATGCAGTAACCTAAGATGACAATGGAAGATTGAGTTATCTGCTCTTTGAAGAATACATTGAGGTATAGGATCTGTCAGAACTCCAGACAGAATGAGAATATTCAATTAACTTCCAGCTTCTGTTAGCAAATAGGATTTAGAATATTAACCAAATTCCCTAAAGGAGTAGCCTCAAGTCTGTCTTACTGTCTGGTAAAGAAACCAACACGTTTCTCATATATGAAAATTCTCATTACATTTGTTGTAGGAAAAGACTGAGGTACACATTTTAGGCGAGTAAGTTTAAATCTGCAGATCATAAAAGGAAATTGTAAAATGTAGACTGTTTTAATGTGAAATTCACAAGTATTTAAATAAGGTGATGGTTGAAATCTGAAATAATCTTTTATATACTGTCTTTAATAATGGTGGGAATATAGCTGAATATTTTATTATTCATCCTACTTGAAAGCAGTAGGGACAAAGAGATTTCTGGTAGTTTTCTGCTACATGATTGTATATCTGCCATTTTGTTTTAATAAACTGTATAGCTGTACCTTCTGGGGTTTACTACACGTTAATCAGTGCTCTCATCTAGAGAAGTGCATGACTATTTTATTTTTTTTCTGTCCTTTAAACTTTAATTGAATCATTATGGGTGAAATTATTTGTTCCAAGCTGCACCAAGTTACTCTGTCTCCCGCACAGACCACGGACCAGCATCTAAATTTTATTCTGTGGCTCCAGTTGTAGTCACAGACAGGAAAATTTCTCCCAGAATGGGTATTTCACAGTTAACCTTCATTTTGTTAACCTTTGTAATTGTTCAGGAAGAAAAATGAAAATTTAATTTTACTGTCCAATGAGCTGGTGAAATATTAACCTCATTACTAAGGCAGATCATTGTACTAATTGGTGCCTCCCTGTACAAGAAGATAAATTGGAAAATGAATTAACCCTTTATGAATTAGTGTAACCATTGTTCTTTCCCAGATAGATTACTTGAAATTATGTCTGTAAACACAATAGAAAGACCACTGTTAGAATCATACTGAATGCTAATATGATCTGTACTAAAAGGTTGTGTGGAGAGATATTAAGAATAAAATATAAAGTATGAGGTTAACTTAATTTTAATTGCTCTTTTGAATACTAGAAAATTGGTTTCTATTGAGCACTATTACAGCATCGACTGTTGGCTAAATGTTCTGAAATGGTGCACAAAAACTCTAAGTGCAAAAAATGTGCCATAAAAGGTATTTTTTTAAATAAGCTATTCTTAGAGTATTCTAACCTTCACAATTTTTGCCGAGAAAATTATACTTTTAGTAGATTTATTTTGATTACTCTGGCTGCGTTCCCTTTCTTTAGACATTTCGAAAAAATTTTTACGAGAAGCAGAAACTGAGTTCAAACTTAGCATGATTTTGAGAAAAGAAATGGGAAAAGATTGTCCTTATATGTAAAGTAACGATTTATCAAACCAAAAATACACTATAGAATTCTAGCAATTCAGGAAGAAATTCACATGAAGGTCAAGAACCACATCATTTATTTTAGATGTAGTTTTCTCTCAAAGGACACATGATGGAAATATTTGATTTTTTCAGTTTAAAAGTTTAGTGATATTTTTATCCATTAGGGATTTTAGAATTGGTAGTATGTTATCATAATTTTGCATGTTGTGATATAAGATAGAAAATATACTCATTTTTTTTAGTTTAGCATCTGCAGCAATAAAAAAATCAATAATTAAAAAAATTTAGGTGTTAATATAATTTAGAAATCAAATCCAGTACATAATTTTTACTTGTATATTATCCTATTTATGTTAGAGGTGTATTTTATACCTGAGAACACATGAAACATTTACAAAAGAAAGGCTAACTTTTAAGGCATCTCCATGGCCACTTATATACACACACACACCCACATGTATGGCTTAATGCTTTTAATTCAAATTCTGTTGTCTTTGCCCTTGGTGTTTCAGTTTTGACATGTTCTAACAGAGTGCTTGTTCATGGATAATATATGACAGGACATTTCAATTGAATGGTGTCATGATCAAGAAATATTACTGCAGAAAAATTCAGTGTCCGCACCTAGACTCTCCTAAACCAGACACTGTTTGATCACTTCCCTAACTCTTCCATGGTAGTATTGAGAACTGGAGGCACAGGAGGTGAAAATCACAAGTAGAGATAAGAACAATTTACTGGAAACAGCAATGAGATAAGAAAGAGAATGGTAACAGCAACAATATTAATAACAAAAGGTATAAGACAAAGAAATGGTTGACACAGTAAGTAAAACAATACTAGAACTTTTAGCCTGCCATACTTTCTCTCAGACCAGAGAGAGAGTCTACCTTTCTCCTGCCCCTGGCAAGTGACATGAGATGTTATCAAATAACACCAGGGTTTGGACAGGCTTGCCTCCCTGCTACTGTAAAAAAATTAATCCTGGATGAAACTTGGACAAATGGCATGTCCTGTACTTCTAAAAAACACCTTAAAGAGTTCTTTTCATAATCAGAGAGTTTAATAAATAATAATTTTGGGATGATCATAAGTAGCCTATCTTTTACAAAGTGGATGTTCTTTCATTCCCAGTCGCAGTGTGCTCAGTATGCTGCTGACCGGAGAGAGGAGGAGAAAATGTGTGATCACCTCATCAGTGCTGCTAAGCATCGAGACCATGTCACGGCCAACCAGCTGAAACAGAAGATACTCAACATACTAACGAACAAACACGGTGCCTGGGGAGCTGTTTCTCACAGGTAACTTGCAAATAGAGAAAGTGTGCAGCTTTAAACGTCACTTGCAAAGTTTGAGAGAAGCAGGCATTGTATAACTGAAATATGATTTTATGAGGGGTTTAAATGTACTTAAATGTAGCATATACAAAGCTGAACAGTGCAGCTCAATTAAGCCAGCATTCCTATTAAAAATTAATTTTAAAATATCTAAAAATATATTATTTCTTCTATATGTAACTGATACAGTATTTCAGGTTTTATTCTGAGCTGAATACTGTGTTGAGTGATAGTACTGGTTTTAAAGGTTCATTTCATTCAAGATAGCAGCAAAATTAAATGTTTTCTTACATCATGCCAAAGAGAAGAGCCTTGCTTCTCAGAATCACAAAAATAGCCAGTGGCTAAAGTTCTGACCCTGATGTGGAAGATTTGAGCTGAAATTGCTCCTTTCCTTCATTCAGAGCAAGGTCTTGAACCTGGTCCGTCATGTGAGTGCCCTGTCTGTGAAAGTAGAGTCTGCCAAGTCTCTCTCTTGTTTGTGCATTCTAGCCGCAAATTATTTATTTAGAGTGAAACAACTCAAAAGAAGTCAAGGGAATCCTGCTCCCAGATAACCAAATTTTACAGCTTGATTTTCTATTTAAATTCCTGTTTATCTGCTCTGAATCATGTAGTGAAGAACAGAAAGATCCATATTAGTTCTGATAAACCTTTTCAGGAAAAACATAGTTGAGATGGATAACACAAATACTATTTTCTAGATAGATATTCTTTGACAAAACATATTTGCATTTATGTTGACTACATGGTTAGGGTTTAAGCCGATTAGAAAAGTTTCCAAGTAATAAATTTGACATGTCAGCAATAGGGTTTAATAAATAGCACATATAGTGTTCATTCTTTTTATAATTCTATCTAGTTGGTTCTTGCAGTTATATCGTGTTTAAAACAAAAATGAATTTTTTAATGTTCATTATCCCTGTTTCTTCTAAAGAAATTACTCTCTCCTAGATGATGATAGAAATGTATTTTTTTTTTAAGATGGTAGAAATTGTGGAAATTCAGTCTTACAGAAACTCTGTTGTCTAATACCAGAGACATTCTGGGGGAAATTACAGAAATGACAAGTAGAAAATTGTCATATGGTTAATTCAAGACAAGGCTTAGTCCATAAGGGAGTAAGCCTTGTCTTGAATTATATAACTATATAACTATCTCTAGTTGAGGCTTAAAGCTTTGTGTCTGGAGACTTGAACATGCTGAAAATAAATGTGATTTTCACTCCTTTTAATGTCTTTGAATAATTAATAGCAATTTTTGAATAATGTTGTTCATCAACTTTGCGAATGGCTGCAGACACTTTGCAGACTTAAATAAGTTCCTGATTACTACTTTTTCTAGGAGACTATGTCTTCTTAGGGCCAAATAACTTTTATCTCCTGGATTATTTATAGCTTCCTAAATGGCAGCAGTCTACTGCTGCAGCTTTTTCTTCTCTTGAGTCCATGACAGTTTCTGATGGGCCATAAAGTAGCTTGTTACCTGTGACAAACCTATGAAATTTCTTACACTAAACAAAATAAGTTTTTGTTTTATTCCTGTAATGCAACTTGTCCAGTATTGTCTGCTTCTCAGTTATTGGCAGAGCTGCTTTCCATTTTTGGTGCTTGCAGTGCTAGATGAAATGTTTTGCTTGGCTGTGTTTTAGCCACAGACAGTGGCTTAACCTGCAGAAGGGGCACAGTACAAGGTCTCCAAGTGGGGTTCCCCATTCGTGGGAGCCAGTTGGGAAATGGCCTTGCACTGCAGGTTTGGCTGTGTGTACCATGGTAGCCTTGTGATCCACAAGTATACAAGCGCACTTTCTGTCGTGGGACTAGTGGGCTGTGAATGGGGAGGACTGGGATGGCAGCAGGGAGAGGGAGATGCCCAGTGGAAGAACCTCTGAGCCTTCTTAGGGACCAATGTCACCCAGTGGGAAGGTCTGAAAGGCTTTAAGGGCAGAAAATGGAGAGGGTTGTCATAAAACTTCTCAGCCACAGAATGCAAAAACTGTTGTTAACTAGATACTCCAATACTTTTTATATGACAGAGGTCGAGATGGCTTCCAGAAACATACACACCTTTCATCTTGGCTGGCACAAAGCACAACAGGACTCGTCTCTATTTTCAGTTTCTGACAAGGAGCTAACAGCATTAGCAGTCTCTTCATAAACTCATGCTTCTCTGTGCCTTGAGAGATACAGCCTGACTGGAATACAGTTACTTTAAATATACACAAAAAACACATTATCACACTAGACCTCTGCACTTCTGTTGTGATTTTAAAATTTCCATTGGGAAAAGTATTCCCAGTACTGAAGACACACTTCTGGTCTTCTGTTCAACTTGAGCACTTGAGACCCTTCACTGAAATGGTGAATTTAGGGAGATCCTTCTCTGTCCCAGGTGGGGCAGGGTAAGAAACAGGCCATCGCTTCTGCACAATAAATACTTGGGTAATAGCAATGCCTTTTGGCATCCAGAATGGATAAGATAGGAAAATATTTGTGCAGACATGAGTGTGATTCTTCAAAGCTTCAGTTCTCTATCTGCACAGTGGCAGCTACCAATGCAGCATAAAATACAAATATGTATAGAATCATAGGATCATTTCAATTGTAAAGAACCTCTAAGATCATTGGGTTCAACCATTAACCTAACACTGCCAAATCCACCAAAAATGAAGTCCCTAAATGCCATATCCACATGTCTTTTAAACAACTCCAGGGACGGTGAATTAACCACCTCCCAGGAAATTTGTTCCAATGTTTCACAACCCTTTAAGTGATTAAATTTTTTCCAATATGCAATCTAAACCTCTCCTAGCCTAACTTGAGGCCATGTCCTCTTGTCCTATCTTGCCCTGTATATTTTTGTTTGTCTCATCGCAAGATAAACAATTTTCAAGTTCTTTAACATAGATGCTCACGTTACAAAATATTATGGTTTCATTTCATCAAATATGACCCAACTGTAGAAAAGTTTTCCTCGTGTTTGCAATTCAACACAATTGAATGCAGCTTGTAAACCTCCCCAGGTTTTGTGTCTTTGGGCATTGTCTTTGCAGAAAGCAGCAACCAGCATTTACTATTTAATCTGTAGGTGCCACAAAGCTTGCTCTTTGTTCATTAAGAAACAAAGAGATTATTAAGAACCACAGAAGGTTAGTACTGAGAGGAAAAGCAAGAGGTCTGATGTTTTGATGTATTTTACATTCTATGGTATTTGTAAATTATGAATTTTAAATATATTATCATAAAATCTTCCCAAAATGTCACAAGACAGGAATGAAGTTGAATGGTATGAGCCAACAAAGCACCATATGAGACCTTGAATTTTAAGTTTTAGTTATATATAGATAGCTTAACTAAAAATATCATAAATTAATAGCTGACCTGCATTTCAGTTAGCTTCCTAATTAGCTATTAATTTATGAAGGTCAAATTAATTATAGGTTAGTACTCCACAACTTGAATAATACCTACAAACACAATAATTTGTATAACAAATGCCTGTCTGTATGTTAATCAATCAGTAATTTGAATGGTCCGAGAATCTCTTTACTCTTTCATCTCCTTCTGGCTAAAAATGGCAAATAACAGTTTGAGAAAAACCTTTCATTTTTATTGCTTGTCAGTGTTAGCTTCTTTCCTCCTTCACAAATGTTTTGCCTTTATATCTTAAAGTGAAAACCAAAGTTCTTTTTCTCAGTTTCTGCCAAGTGTGAGCATCAAATCCTCTACAAGAAATGGAAATTTACTGAATCATCTCATTTTCATCTGCATATCTCAGACCAAGCATAATAGATTTCAAAATAAATCTCATTAGTTTGTTATAAATCCTGTTTGTGCCCTTCAACAAAACTAATTCCATTTCCTGCATTTGGGCAGTTTGATACTTTTAGGTGTCTTTGTTACAGCTTACCCTAAACATACTTGGTTTTTTCCCCTTTTTTAATTTCAACATTATATCAAAATTAAAATTCTGCAGGTTTTTCTCATTCAGATGAGAAATTGATGAGCTAGTTATTTCTTTGATGAGTTGACATTTGTTCAGAGGGAATCTGGAACATCAGGAAGAATCAGACAGGGTGTTTCATAGCTTAGCATTCCAAGCTTCTTTAAGCCAGCACTTACCCTCAGCTTTTTTCAGGGTTATAGTTTTCATGTCACAACATATGCTTCCTTCTGCCTTCTCTGTCAGCTTCATATGGTGCTTCTCTCCCTCTCCATCTGTGTCTCTCCCCATACACATATTTAAAAAAAAAGTTTTGTAAAACTTGTCTGCACACACAGTTCAAATTTCTCATCAACCGTATGAATGCCTGTGTTTTGGCCCATTAGCTGTTACAGTCTTACTTCAGCTTCTTGGTTTTATCAGATACCTCAACTTTTCAAAAACTTTTATTCAAGAATATTGAATATAAATATTTCTACCTTAAAGTTTGTATAAATTTAAAGCAATTTAGAGGAATAAAAAGAGTTCAGAATTCCAATTAGCCTACAAAATCTAAATATGAAATACTTGTCATAGATATTTTCATATGATAAGTTTTGGTATTCACAGGAGGACTACTATAATGAGAAAAATGACATTTAAATATGAGACTTGGTTCTCTTGCTTTCTGTGATTTAATGAAGGAGGTTCCACCTACATTAAAGCAGCTGTACCAAATAGCAAGTATACAAGGGCTTTTTCTGTTCAAATCCATCTTTGGTTAAACTAGACACCCATAACAAATTAATCATTCATGGTGGAGGGCAGAGCTGTCAAACTCATTCTGTGGTGAAGACCAAATTCGTCTGGGGAGGCAGGCTGGAAATAAAAAGTTTCTTGCCAGTCAGCTCGTTTTGTCTTTCTCTGAAGCGTGAGCTTCTGAAGAGATTGGGTTCTGCTGGGGGCCAGAGGGATGAGAACGAAAAGAGAACTCCCTTTCCCAAGCCTATGGGAGTTGGCAGTTAAATAAGTTGATTCTGGAAAAGCACTGTTTCTAAACCAAATGTTTCCAGTTTACAGCAAGGGAGACCAGATCACAGGAATTTAGAATGTTGTTTCCCTTACAGCCATCCTTTGGCATTCTCTGACTCCATCTCTGTACTATGCTGTCTTAGGAAATGCAGAGAGGCACAGAACCTATTCTAACCCCCAATGCAAATCAGATTAATCTGGTTTAGCTATTCATTCATTTATGGCTCATTTTAACTGCTAGGCATAAATTAAAAAGGGCTTTAGCAGTGGAAAATGGAGGACCAGATCCTGTCTACTGGATCCAGAAGCATGTTTGATGTGTCCTTACTTAAAAGGTCTCTTAAAGTTTTGCATTTTTTCCACATACCTTGTTAAAACTATGAATTTCTGTTTCTCGAATTGGCAGAATTTTAATTTTTTCTTGGCAGAATATATTCTTCAAAATTGGTCTGATTGAACTGCACACTTTTTAGCTTGTTCTTCAGCTATCCTGTTACAAGTTCCAAATATTTAGTTCTGAGATGAATTCATCACAACAAAAGATTAAGAAAATGCTTTTCTACCTACTGTTGTTTTTAATTTACTGCAGTATTTGAGAAACCTTGAGATCAGCAAATGTGTCAGCAACATATTTTCAGTCCATTATCAGTTATCCATTTATAGCAGGATTTAAACATGATTTTGTTAATCTTATCACTCTTTTGTAGGACTTTACATTTCAATCCATTTTTTGACTTTCTTGCTATGCTTTCTACTGCGTGACTGCTCCCTCCATTGCATACCCTTTTTCTTCCTCCCTCCCTGACTGCTTACCACTGTGGTGGAAGGGAGAGACTATTTGAAGGAGCTCTTGCTAATGGAACTGAGAATTTTGACAAGCATGATAGAAAAAGGGGAATGTGAGAATTCTGTATCCTTTTCTAATAATAGGTGTAGGGTGATATTTACAGTAAAGAGATACCTGCCAAGAAAAGAGCATTGTACTACTAGAGATGGGCTGTACGAGCAACTGAACAACTTTTGTGTGTGGGATTTATTCAATTCTGTATTTGTGCAAGGTTGCTCAGTTGTTTTGAACTGTGGCACTGTTCTATGGATTTGTTCCCACAGCTGGAAGAAACCTAGTAAGAAAATATTTTTGTTGGGAAGAGGTAGTGTTTTCAAATGTTGAGAAACAAGTGGTGCTCAATGAAGACTTATTCAACTCTATGGAGTGACTTGTTTTTCTGCAGGAAGTGCAGTACATTTAATTTCATTATAAAGAAGAAAGTCTTCTGCACTTTCACCTTATGACTTCTGCATTAAGAGGATTTTTTTTTTCCTACTTCTTACTGCCTAAATTTGGGGTTACCCTAAAAAAAAAAAAAAAAGAAAGCTTTGTGATTTTTTAATTTTATTTAAGTCTTAGGGAAAACAGATCTTTAGATGTCAATATCTTCTTTAACTGGAACACTAATCAGAATACAGATCCAAATTTCATACAGTCAATTTGCGATTTATATATTAATTGTAGGACTATACATATACCAGGGGGAAGGCCACCATTAGCAGGCTGAGGGTGACTTCTGCTCCTCCTTAAGTCTGGCCAGGGATTTAGCATGTGCATGTACATGCAGCCACTCAGCTTTCGGGGAGCCAGTCACAAGAGCAGCCATAAAGGTTCAGACCTGTGGTCCATCCAGCCCTGCAACCTTCAACTATAAGTGAACAATTAATAAACAGCAAGATAGGACAAGTAGACGTGATGGTTACACCTAATACTCAGACTTCTTGAATTTTCATCTCAGGGTTTCCTGAGGAATCTCAAACTCAGTCAGTCTTGATTTTGAATTTTCCATGTCTTGGTAGGAATTCAAAGTACCTTCTGCCTTAATGTTTTCCTCCTAGCTCCTGCAGTGGAAACAAACTGCAGAAACAAACTCTGCAGTGGTTATCAGCAGACTGGACTAACAGTTGCTGATATTAGACAATGTTCCTAGCACCTGTTCTCCTTCTTTTCCTGCCTCCAGTTGAGAAAGAAGTAGAAACTCAGTAGAAGACATGAGGGAAGAATTTCTAATTGCTAGATAGCACTTTGCTCACTTTTCCTCACCTAGTCTACCTAGTATTACCTGGGCAATATAGCAGTGGATTTCCCATCTTCCCCAAAAAAATAATAGAAAGCAAAGAATAAAAAAAGAACAAAAGCCATAGATCTGAAGATTTTGAATAAGAAAATTTTATGCTTATAAGTAGGCTGTATTTTCTTGGGAATTTAAATTCTTTGACATATTCTTTATTTTCAGACATAAAATGGGTAAGACCCTATTTTTAAGTCTTTTTTCAAGTACCATTACAATCCGGGGTTCTTTCCTATGTGATGCTTCAAATATATCACAGAAGATGAATGCCATGCTGTAGATTTTTTTACCTAAGAGAAAAATCTGTAGTGTTTTTGTAGACTTCTCCACCATTTCTTCTTTGTAGTGCAAAGTTTAACCAGTGATGAAAACCCAATGGAACAATTTTGAGTCTCTTTGTCCCAAAAGCTTAAATGTCTTGTACTTTTTTATTTGAAAGGTATGTATTTCGAATGATACTATTGTCAAATAATTCAGAAATTGAGAAGAAAGTTTGTAAAGGAACTGAAGATTAAATCATCTTTAGGCACTGAGGAAGGTGTAGTATGGTACATCCCAATCACATCCTTTGCATCCCCCTTTCTTTGTAGGATATGAAGTGCAATTCTGCAAACACCTCAGAAAACCTCTTCCATGTCTTTGAGAGATTTATTGCTGAATTTGTATGTACATTAGTAGATCATTTGCTTTGCTTAAAATTAGAATAATTAAATCTGGTTTTAAACCTAGCTCTTGTCTTCTTAGTTGCTATTTCCTCATGGTAATGTGTAATCAGCTAATATATGTAATATACTCATCTGTTTCTCTTTTCTGCTCTGGTTTTGGGTTTATTTTTCTCCTCTTTTTCCATAGTAGGGGAAAAAAAGATCAACCCTCCTGATGATTTTTTTTTTGCCCCATTTTTACTTCTCTCTGGTAACACCTTCCTCATTCAAAATATTTTAGAGCTTTCCTAAGCCAGTTCTTGGAGCCCTGTCTTGCAGAACTGCTACACAGGAGCAATAGGCAAGTGCACATAGAACTGATGCTCCCAAGTGCCTGTGAAAAGGAAGTCCTGTCTTCAGGTGTACAGGAGGAACATGGATACTTGGACACAGAGGCCAGAACCAGAGTCTTGTCCCTTCCCTCTTACCACAATATAATTTAGCAGGTTTCCTTGGGTTTGGTGTTTCTGTCTGCATTTTGTTAGCCCAGTCTGTATATTCAAAGACACCAAGCTGTGAAGATCATCCTAAGACAACTCACATTTCTGATTTCTGAAAAATATTCCCAGCATATGTTTCTATTTCAGTTGATCACTTTTGGTCGGGGGTTTTTTGTGGATTTTGTTGGTTGGTTGGTTTGGGTGTTTTGGGTTTTTTTTTTTTATTGATTAATTTTAACTTTTTAAAACAGTGAAAAGTTCACACTGATTTACTTTGTTTCAGAAGCACAATGTCAGTCATAGTTGTTACATGACTTGAAGGAGATTGCTGTACTTTATTATACTGCATTCCTTGTTGATAAAATAGATATGGTAATGCACAGTATAATTCTAAAGACCACTTGCATCATTCAGGTTGATATTGAAAGTACTGTCTAAGCTTGGTTTTATTATCTGGTTTTACGTAGCTTATGTAGATTTGGTACATTTGTCATTATGCATTTACTTTTTCTTTATGACTGTGTTTTTACATAAACTGTAAGTCCTGTTTTTTTCAGCAGCAATATCTGTTCACACAGAGTTTTGATGTATATTGTAGACCTGTTTCTTGTGCACTTACAGATATAATATATCTGAAGGCGACAGATTGCAAGCTTCTCCCAGTATTTGGGCTCTCCAGTATATTGGTAACTGTTGTCGATAATATGGACTGCTGGTTAGGTTGTAAAGCTCCATTGCTCAGGAGTGTAGTATTTTCAAGTCATCTGTCATGGATGTGTTGTAGAGATAGGGGACTATTTATGTTTATGGCATTTTAAGTAACTCAGTAAGACCCTTTAAAATATACAGAAAAGGCTTGTTTACTGTCATCACTGCTCACTTAATCCTGTGACCTTGACATCATCTCACGCCCGTAAAGCTCCCTGCAGGTAGTTCAATAAAAACAGATGAATAAGAATAAAACAGAGTCCAATGATTGTTTCAGCTTCAATAATATACTGTCTTATGCCATAAGTATTTCTTAAACATTCAATAGTACTGAACCATTTTAAGACCCAATAATGTAGCAGATTATCCATTTGTTTAGATTATTACAAAATCCGCCAAAAGATTCATAAAGCACATAGATTCTGTGTTTAATTTGAGAATGCTAACCGTTGTTTTTGAAAAATAGTCTGTATACACAATGCTTAAACACTAATATTGAAATTTTTTCTTAAAATTAAAGTGTCCCAGTTTTTCAGATTCCCATCGTTGGGACTTTTCTCCTGATATCAAATTATATTTATTGAGTGGGGATGCTTTTGGTTTTGTTACAGTCACAATCTGAATCTAGGAAATATACATGTGAAATAGATTTCTTTAGATGATTTACTAGAGGCTATGTTTGCACTTATGGTAGGAAGCAATAAGAATGTACATAAAGAGGAAGTTAAATTTGATGTCTCTTAGGCTCAATTTGTAAAAACTACTGAAGCCTTTGGGATACTTTGCCATAGGAGTGCAATAATTTCTATGCATAATATATCTTGTGCTATGTGAAAACATGGAGGAAAGTAAAGTATGATATATTTGAGTCACAGTGAGTGGAATGTTGCTTTGGTATTAAAATATGTTCACTTTCATTTCTTTAATATCTAGACATTAAAGTTTCCAATTTCTGTTTGGTAACAATGCATTATTTTTAAACACATAACAATCTTTTACACTGAATAATGCCCTAACCTCTTTTACAGTCTTGAATAAAATGTGAAGTTTTCAAAGTTGATGACAGCTTAATAGTAGAGGAAATTTATTTAGTGAACTTCAGACAGTATTTTCAGTGGTAGAGTTTCATACTGAACTGCTGAGCTAAAAATTATGAAAATAAAGTGAGTGAAACCTGTCGAAAAAGAAGCGCAGCCAGAAGCAAGTTTTAATATGTATCTCCTAAACTAAAACAGACTCTACTATCCTTTATTATTTAATTTAAATTAAGAACTACTGAAAAGAATGAGACAAAATAAAAAGCTACCAGACATTTTTTTGGCCAAATGCCAGACAAGTTTGAATAAGAAAAAAAAGCTCTTTTATTAATAGTCATTTCATGTGAGATCATCATGGTGAGTTGGTAAAAATCTCAGTTAGTATACTTTTAGAGCACCCAGATCGACAAACTGTTTAATCATTCTCCCAGTATGAACTACCTTTAATTTCTAACAGTCTTGGAATTAAAATCTTGAAAAAACCCAATTGGAAATTTGTGTGGAATAGCCAATTTGTCTGGAAATATTTTCAAGGAAAAATGTATGGTCTGTTACAATTTTAACAAAGAAGGTGTTATAAAGTTTTGAAGCCTGATTAAATAAAACAAAAATATTAAAATTAGTATAAAAGATAGATTGGAATTTATTAACAATTCAGTAGTGTTAGAGAAATATTAAAAACTCTTTTAAAAAAAGGATTTTTTTAAACGTAGAAATGACTTTTTTCTTTAGAGAAAATTGTCCTTTAGCTTTTCAATATGCTGAGGCTTAGTTCTGACTGGGTTTTTTGACATATGATACTGTTTAAGTTGTTATTCTTGCTTGGTGAGGAATTGTCTTCACTAGAAAGAAGCAGACGTTTCTTCTGAAACATGCATCATAAAAAAATTGATGTACCTGGCCTCCACTGGATATTCGTTCATGCTCCTTTCTGAGTGGTGATCCAGTGTAAGCCATGTGCATTAATTTTTTAGTATGTTTATTGCGCAATCTAAATCTAGGGGTCAGTGTTGGGTTTTATCTATGGTACTCCCTGTACAACTTGATAACCTTTTTCTAAGCTGTGAGAGTGATTGCCAACTCAACAGGGACTTTGAAAAGATTCCCCTGGACACCACTAAATTTTGAACAGAGACCTTTTCTTAGGAATGCCCTATTTTGAAAGTACTATAATAGTTCTTTTATGTCAGTCACACTGACAAATTTCTAAGGGTGGCACTCTCAATACAATATTTTTTTTAGAGGATTCCTGTTCTTTAAAAGTAATCCATAAATTATCTATTTGAGTACACAAAAATTTAAAAACAATGTACTTCTAGAAACTTGTTCTCTATTATGAGAATAGGATTACGAAAATATATTTACCTTTACTCTTTTCTTTTTGTTAAATTTAACTTTTCAGAATCTTCACAGTAAAGTTGTATTGCTACTGTTTTCTAAAAGACATAAAATCTCTAGGCAAAATCTCAGCTGTAAAAATTAAAAGGCCACAATGTACATTCCATAACAAGTAAACATCTATAGACCTCTGTGTCATTCATGGTTTCAATAACCATTTATAAGATGTTAAATCACGGGCAAGTTTTGAGGTATCTCTTAGTAAATATTTGAGTTTCCTGGGCCAGTGACATCTTAGGATGTCCATTGGCTCCAATAGTCAGAAATTTTTATTGGCTTATCCCTGTATTCATCCATTCATTAACAATTGTAAAGGCAAGATATATACCTGCTACTGGTACTCTTTCAACCCTGTTAGAAATTCATAGTTTATATCACCACCAACATTAGAGAAGCATAAAGATAGGTCAGGGAATGATATAACTGGTGTACATATAATTCATGATTATATCTGCTCCAGAAATTGCAGGCACTTGGACAACAGATGAAGTAAGGTAGGGAAAGGAAGGTTTTCATCCTACCTAACAAGTGCTGACTGACTGAGAAGTAGTTTTAAGTGTGACTGAAGAGTCACTTTGTAGTTCCTCTGGATTTTGATCTGACAGAAAATAGAAAAGCTCTGTAAGCAGTGGTCCTTCCTCCCCAACTTTTATTATCATGTCTGCAATCAACAGTGAAACTACAACGTATCAGCCAAGCATTTGTATTACATTTTGAGCTAAATTTCATTACAGTATCACATTTTTCACTGTTTTGACAACAGAAAAGAAAGGGATGAATCTTCTCGCTTTCCGTAGCTGTGTTCACCACTAATCACTTTGTTTTCCCTCTGATGGCAAAAAAAGGCAATCCACATCAAAATCAAAAAAAGTTTACTAATCCAACATCAATGGAGAAACATTCAATTTTTAATTCCTTTATGAGCTGGAAGAATTTTTGGGAATTCCAGGAAGGAATTCCCAAATTTCTAAAAAGAAAATCTGAATTCTTCTATGCCTTCACATTTTACATTTGAATCAAGATAAGAAGAGCCTTTGGGGTCTTTGTCTGAAGAAGGGAAAAATTGATGGTATATTCCAAGGTTTTCTCTGTGTTTACATAACCACTTACTTTCTTTTTTTTTTTTTTAACCATTCGGTAATAATGAAGGGGTAACATGGTTTATGGAATTTATTGTCATGAGGTCTGTGGACTTTTCCTCAGTTTTTTGCCTAAATATAATTGTCTGTGCAACTCCGGTTTGAGCCCATTAAATGTCTCTATTTAGAGTAGTAAATGTTTCTTACCTTCCAAAAATTTTCCATAAGTAAGTGTTTCTTACCTTCCAAAAATTTTCCTGTAGGTTTGGGTTGCTGAAAAGTTTTCAAATTATGCTTTACTGAGCGTATGCATAGTTTGTGCTCTCTAATATATGGGAAAAAACCAGGGATGTAAAATGACTATTTTATCTGATTGTTTCATGCATTGAAATCAAGAATTAAGAGGTAAAAGTACTGCAAAATTCTGTTTCATTTGTGTACTGCATTAAGTGACTGTGCTCATGCGTGCATTTGTCCCATAGTATGAATTAAGTTACAGAGTATATTCTTTGAGATTTTCTTCAGCACTGCTGTTTAATTATTTTTAGGTTTGTGGTGTACTTATTTGTCTGCATTTTGTCTTAGAAATTTTATGCTTGGGCATCTTTCTTAAGCATTCCTGGATAATGAAAGAATATTTTGCATCTGATTTTGAGGGTGGGTGAGAGTTGTTTATCTGTGGGTCAGGAAAGCAATAAGAATGAAAAAAATGATGTGTTATTTTCATGATCTAAGTGTTCTGCAGCAGTAGCAGCAGCTGAGCAGCTCACTTTTATTCAATGCTACATTAACTTTTCCATTAATTCTGGTGCTGTAAAACATGAAGCCCTTAAGCATTGCGAAGTTGCTGCCTGATTTTTGTTCCTTTACATGGCTGCTGTATATTTGCATGCTACAGCCATTACATGGATAATCACCATCATTACTTTTTAGAAGGTCATTTTCTTATTGTACTGAATACTGTTAGATACAGAAAAGCCTTAATAAAAGAAAGGTTGTTTAACCACATTCAATATAAATGCTGTATTTTTGTACTAATTTATTGCTATTATTAGATGATGGCATCTCAAGTATTAGGAAGATATTTTACCTCTGTGTTTTTTATTTGCGTATTCTTTTTAAAAATCAAACCTCAAAATAAACCCCCTCAAAAAAAAAAAAAAAATCCCCGAACCCAAAAAACAAGAAAGCTTTAATTTTTTGCTAAAAACAAAATTTTTAAAACTGTTTAGTTTAATGTCCTTCCCTGTTAAGAGAGAAATTATTAATTACTATTTTGAATGAAGATGCAGTTTTGTTGTCATAAACATAATTCTAATTTGAAAATGCTGAATTAAAAAAAACTAAATAACATATGGAGATTGGAGCTACAGTTATTCAAATTTCTTGTAACATTTTAAATATTTGTTGAAAATGTACACATTTATGGGAATAGTGGATTTACTGAGTGTCAAAAACAAACCAGAGCATGGTACTTTCAACCAAGACATATCAACCATTCCACCTATTCTCCCCTCCAGAATTCACAGAACAGTTCATATGGGAGAGCAAAGATCTTCAGCTATGAAAGCAGTCACTTTATGCCCTAAATAATGAAGATATATTCTTGGTGGTGCCAGTGAGGTGACATCTCAACACTGAATAAATCATATCAGTCTTTATCTATCCGCCTTGTTTTCCCCATCTGTAACACGTGAATCATGGTGCACTGCTAACACAGTTATTTGAAATCTGTTGGTGGAAGAAAAAGCACTAAAAGTAGAGCTTAATAAACATCCTTTCTATTAAGAGAATGGTTTTAGTATTGTTTTGCTTTAAACATGCTTTACTTGTGTAGTTCTTTAGGTTTTTCTATGCCTTTGATTCCCTGTGTTCTCTGTTTTGATGGTTAGGTTATCATCATCTGAACCAGCATCAGGATAACAAGATTTTTGTGATGGGTCATACAGAATCCATTTTAGCTGCATGAGCCATTACCATGGCTCTTAAGATCTGTTTCTGACATTTTTGGAACAGGATGAAAGGACACATCTGATTTGACTAGCAAGGTTCTTCTGTACTCAATTGAATGATTCTGATTCCTTCCTGTAGCTTTCTCTCCCACCTCTGTGTCTTACAGAATTTTTGTGATACTAATTTTCTTTTTTTTTTTTTTTTTTAATTCAGGTATTTTTATGCCTAGTATTGTTTGATTTCAGGTACATGTGGGAAGATGAGTTTTATATTGAAATGCTAAAGATAATATCATCTTGTATTACATCAATGTACACACTATACATATTGAGTCTTAAATTCTACCCTGTTTTCATGACATTAAACTTAGAAAGAAAGTTTAGGATTTATTATATTCTTTACATGATGAAAATATTGCTTTTCAGGAATTTCACTTAGTTTCTGTCTTAATAATTTAAGAATTTTTCACAGTTGTTTAGTAAGCAGCAATCTAAATTTCACTGTGTTACTAGCACAAGTTCTGAATGTGCACTTGCTAATTTAAACCCTCAATTAGTTCTTGCCTAAATCTTGTCCCTGGAATGTATCCTTCCAACATAGGATTATGGTTTTTCTCATTTATTTCTCATATAGTGCTGAGAAAATTATCTTACACTTTTATCCATGGGGTATTTCCTTCTAAAGCCTGTTCAGTGTCTTCTCAGTATTGCTGCCCTGGTTGGTTAGTGTATCTGTATTTACTAGTGCCAGCAATGTGGCACTCAGAGATGTCTTAAACACCTTATAAGAGGGCTTTTCAGGATTAGGAAAAAAGGGGATAAAGAAAGTAAGTAATTGGTTCAAACTTCAAATTTTTTTTTCTTAATTGAACAGTTACTTGTGATTGATGAAATAATTTGGAACGAGAAAAGCTATATAATTATAATTGTCTCTAAAATGTAAATAATATTTTTCAAAATGAATTTGGTATTTATATGAGTTTGAATGAACTGCCATAAAAATCTATACCTATACATGGGCAAATAATGCATTAAAATAGTATGTTTTGAATGCTGAGGAATAACACAGCTCTTAGCACATTATGCAGATTAGAACAGCCTGTGAAAATAGTGTTGTTGTGTAAATATAGAAGAAAGATCTTTGTTTCATTAAATAGCTGTTTCTACTTAGAGAATTTGTTTTTGATTTGCTATCTTAAGAAAGGAAATCAGGATCCTGAAGCATTGTTTCTAGATTTGGGAAGCAAAATAGTGAATATTTAAACTTGAAGTTCTATTTTGTTCTGGCCATTAGAACTGCTAGGAATCTCAAGACACTTGATAAGAAAACAAAGGGAAATTTTATGATCTTTGGTATGAATCCAGTTAAAGGATTAACAGTGTTAGTCAGACTCTGAAATGGAAAGGCAAAAAGATATTAATCAAAACACATTTTAGCAGTGATTAGCTGTTATCTGGAAAAATAGATTCCACTTCACTCAGTAGAATGCTATATTTTGCTGAGAATCAAAGTTTCCAAAATAAATTTCAATATTTTTTAGTATGGCAGGTGATGAATGTTCTCCTGCAGAGGTTATATCAGAAAATCAATATTTGTAAAATTGAAACAGTATAGGTTTGTATTGATCCATGTGGCTAAATCAAAATGAAAGGCTTTGTAACAGCTTTCTTAGACAGCCTGCTAGCCAGTAATGGCAAACTATCAATTTTAGCTTTCCACTGATAAATCAGCTTGAAAATTGGATGTCAAATTTTTTTTTTTACTGAAGTAGTGATTTTTTTCTTCCCTCTAACCTTTCTTGATGGGTTAGATTGGTTTATAAGACTAAGCTCTGCCTTTTTGAAGGCAGTTGTCAAAACTGACATTTAGGTATATTTTGAAACTAAATCTAAAATCTTAAAGCCAAATTTTGTGTACTAGCTGGCTTGATGGTAATGTTATGTGTGCATCTGTGTGTAAACAAATATGAGTATGTTTATGTGTGTAACACTGAAAATGACATTGATTTAATCCTTCAGGTATATATGTTTCTCCCTTTTCTGATCTCTTGAGTTCACAAAGGTCAGGTTTTCAACTGCAGCTTTTAGAAACTAATGCCTCAGAAACTATTTCGGCTTTCAGTGGTTAGGAAGATTGATTTTTCTTTAATTGACTGATTTTCTTTTTTATTTTGTGCTAAGTGAGACTTTATGAAATGATAACATGAACAACAGTTTCAGATGCAGGTCCTTAAAACCTGCATGGATGTTCTTTGTTTTTAATGACAGAGAAAACAGGATACAGATTTTCTCAGAAAATAGCAAAATCCTTTGTGATGCTGGGGGAAACCCTTTAATTTGGGTCACATGCAGTAGTTTTCAGTAGGAGCTAACAGTGCCATACCTTCATGTGTGTACAGCAGAATATAAGTTAGCTCGAATGGGTATTGATTGTGAAGTTTGCTGTTGTATAATTACTTCTGGTTGTAGAAAAATGGGGTGTGTATTGATCTAGATGGAAGCATTTGACTAGCAGTTTCCCTTGGCTAACAGTGAGTGTCATCTTTCAGCCATGATAAATGGTAACACTCTGGGTCAGCATAATTACTTGGTGGTGAAATGAACCTCCTGTACCCTTCTCCTCTCACACCAAGGAACCACCGTAATCATCTTTATCTTAAAGCCATGATTTACTGAACTAACCAGCCCCTTAATACAGTCCTCTCCTTCCCTTCCCACTGTATGCACCCACATTAAGTGTGGCTCTATACTATTATTTTAAGAACTAAGCTGTTCTGCTCTGAATCCACAAGTATGATTAATTTTTTTTTTTTTTACCTAATCCCTGTCAGTTGACCTGGACCTGCAAGAGGCCAGCTTCTGTAACAATGTTTTAATCTTAATGCTTAGTATTCATAGTTAAAAAAAAAAAAAAAAAAAAAAAAAAAAAAAAAAAAAAAAGCGAGTATTAAGGTGTTCATAGTTTTGACACAGTGCTTTTTTAAGTCTTGGAACCAAATGTTATTAATGCACTGTTAAATTATTAGTGCACTGCAATGAAAACTGCCATATGAATTTATTGTCAGTAGCTGTTTAATTTTATAGAATAATGTACACTCTGGATGTGCTGTCTTTGAAGAACAGATGATGATATTTTTTCACTATATGCTGCGAGAAAAGTTTCATTTAAAAATGATTTTGATACTTCATTTAATAATAGTTTTAAATGTAAGATTTTTTTTTAAGCAGTAGCCATATTTCTCTTTATATGTGTCTCTAATAAGTGATAAATATGCTATCAGAAACAGGGAAATAGTATTTATTGCTAGAACAGAAAACTAAGATTATTTGTATTGTTTGGTACCTTTTTAATGGGGAGTTTTCAATTTGTTATCAATATTTCATTAAAACTTCATATCATGTTATTTAAAATGGATTTGTGTTTACTTGCCAGTAGTGTAATATGGCCCTGGGGTAATGACTTTTTGTTAAGTAATGTTAGTTAAAGAAAATCTGGCAATAGTTTTAGATCATTTTAAGACAGCTGTGAAGGGTTTGGATAAAGGTCATTTTCAATGATTGTGCTTAGTTAAATAAATGTGAAGTGTTTCACAATGGGAATCTTGCTTTTCAGTATGCTGTCATAAATTTCCCCTTAACACATCTGGGAATAGGAAGTAAAATGTAGTTGTTTCTGCCTTGAAGGCAGTATATTTTATATTTTCCTTGCTTTGTTTGTTTTCCCCTTATAATGCTGTTTATTCACATAACTAGAGTTCAAAGGTTTTACTTTGTCATAAATTAAATCTTCTATTCTCTGACAGTTTGTGGGACCCGCTGGATATAATTTTCAAGTGGTTGTAACTCGAAGATTTTTTTGCTGAGATTTAGTCATTAAAAGTGTTAAATTTTCTGACAACTCAGCCTCTGCTGTGACCCTGGTTCATTGCTTGCTCTCTCCCTTGGCCACAGCTGGCCTCTTGCTGTTCACAGCTGAAAAGTGAAATCAATGCTGGGTCTAACAAAATGCAGATGAAAGCCATTCTGATCATATATAGTCATTTCCCGTAATTTTATCAGCCTTCAGTTTCTTAAATGATCTCTGGAAAACATTGTTTGTTCATGTGAATACAATATCAAGTTTTGTGATAAAATGTCCTTTCTTTCTGAAAAGTAATACTTTCTTTAGCATTACTAGTGATATACAGCTCACATTGCCATAGCATGATCTTTTAAAATACCAGTCTGGTCCTTCCCCCTTTCCCTCCTGAAGGGAAGCCCGCGAAAGACCTGCTGGCTGAATCCTGCCAGCTTTGAGCCTTTGGAATCTTGCGAATTGAGGTTTTTATGTTCTACAAGGCTCAGAGCTGGAAAGTAAGAACTCTTACCATGTGTCAATCCACATTTCCATTGATCTTGCGTCCTCCTTATTTTTATTTGAGCAAGATTGGTAGGAAAGCTGTGTTGCAGTTAGAAGTGGCAGCGTATGATGTAGCTTAATGCTCCAAAGGTCACAGAACTACAATGAGTTTGATGGAAAACAGCCTTTCTCCTTATTTTAAGTGGTTCCTGCTTTGATTACAGGCATTTATTATAATTATCAAGAGATTAGTCTGTTGTTATAGAATCCTTGTAATGGAACCATTTAAAAGGAATATAATGGCAGTTTATTGGATTTTGCAAAGGAAAAGAGAACAGATAAAGTGGTGGTTTTTAAATGGATCAACTGCTGCCTTAAGCATACTAATTTTTTCCTTTTGTTTAACTTCACATTTCTTTTTGTTTCACAATTTTCAGTTACATACTAAAGAAATCACTTTTCAAATTCTGAAGATATTTTACTTGTAACATTTTCTTTGCAGTCTAATCCCATGGAGTTTTGTTGTTAAAGACAGTTCTTCCAAAACGTTCTTACATTATATGTATCACAGAAAGTATATTGTCTGACACAGCTGCTTTGTAATTTTATTCATATCTTCATTTAAATAATGGCAACAAAAAAGGGGTATTTTTAAATGAAAAAAAATGTAAAAGAAATTTTGTATTCCATATTATATCATTTAAAGGGCAGCTAGGTTGATTTCTCTTTTGTACTAGCAAAATACCATAATATTGATGAAACCTGGTGAATTTCTTTCATGTGTATATCAATTTCCCCTACTTAACAGCATGCAGTTGTATTCACTGCACTTAGTCAAAAGGAATAAATGTGAAGTTTATAAAATAGTCAACTTATTCAAATTTTACAGAATATTACTTGTACTATTAATACTTGGCTGTGAATGTAATAACCTTGGAAAAAATTAAAAGCTCATGAGCTTAGGGAGTTTTATATTAGAAGCTAGTTTATATTTCAAGACCTATGAATTTTGTAGTATGTGTATGTCTTATCCTTTGTTGAAACCTTCTACTAAGGAATAATTACAGCGCCTAAATCCTCCTGCTGAAAGTGTTCTGTCCTATGCTCATTAGCTGAGCAATGGCACCCGTTACTTAGCACTGCTGCTAACCTGGCCTTGAGTCAATTGACTCAAACCTGGTTGATGTGGGGCTGTTTTAGGGCGGCGGGCAATCAGCCCCAAAAAATCAGTGAAAAACCATACAAAAGCAAACTCCAAGAATAGGATTACAATTCTGCTACTCCAATATTTCTCAGCTGCCAGCAGTGGAGACCTGGGGAGGAGTTTAGTATTTCCCCAGCTGACTTTACCATGATACTCCCCCGGCATATCCTGCCAGCTTTCAGCAAATTGTAACTCAGGGACTTCCTGAGCCAGAGGTGATATCCTTGAGTTTAATAACTTCTGGTGGTTTTTTCCCCATCTGTGAAAGGAAATGTCTTATCCTTTTAGAATTCATTTAAACTTTGGCTGACCACAATATCACACAGCATTGAGTACCCTGTACCCCATACCCTTGGGTGTGTCGTGTGAGAAATTCGCACGAGGTGCACTACCATTTGTTTTGAACTTGTTGCTTGATAACTCTGTGATCTCTCTAGGTGCCTTCTTATGAGAAATGGTGAGTCCTTGTTCTCAACTCACCGTCTTGGTGCCATTTATAATATTAAACATCACTATCATATCATTCTCAGTTAGGTCTCTGTTCTTTAGCTGTGAGGCTCCAAAATCACCTTTTCTCCTTCCTGGAGGCTCCCCTAGCAGGCTGTAGCTTATTCTGAAGTGGCCTCTGTAAATCCTTCCAGCTGGAGCGATTTTACTTTGTGTAATAGTCAGAGAGAAGAGAATGATACACATATGAACTTGTTTTTTTCTCATTCCCACCCACCCTCCCTCCTGCAACTGTAATGTGCGAGCCAGGTTGTGGCTTTATTGCCAAAAGGAAGCCAGCCGGGAATGACTAAACCTTCCTCACTCATTCAATATTTTCAAAAGGGGAAAAACATAAAGAATTGGAACAATATTATGAGATGAGCCTGTGTCTGAGCCAGATTGTGATTCTATGGTCATAGCCCTTTCATTGCCCATTCCAATTAATGTTTGACTAGTTTAAAATGAGCTAGCATTGTCAGAAAAGGCTGACAGTGTTCCATTCCACAAAACTTTGGTGATTCATGGGGTAAGCATGCTCTATCCACCATAGCTTTTCTTGTATGATTGTGCTCCCTCTCAAATAGAGTCAGCTGTAATGGTCTAGGCACAAATATTATTTGTGTATGTGTTTTAGAGAGAGACACTTTGTTAGCAAAACCTGTAAAAAGCTATTTTGATTTGTTGTCAGTCTTTGAGAGTATTGCCAGACCATTGCAGGCATAATGTTATATAGTGGATGGCATTCTCACGCCTTTGGATGTTGGCATTTAGTGTGTACATGTTGTTAACAGTGATGAATGTGGTTCCTTTATTTTTTTTGATACACAATGTGCAAATTAAAAAATACTTTGTTTGCAAATATTACTCTAAAATAAGGGATAGTGGACATGATTCTCCCCTCATGTGCTCACTCTTGGGCAACAAATTAATCTAGCAAGTAAGACTTCTCATAGCAAGGAGAGATTCCTCTTTGTCTTTCTGCAAATTTCCATGTAGTCCTAATGCCTGCCAGTGCTCTAGAAGGATTAAGATTGTATTACACTTTTTTTTTGGGGGGTATGTTATCAATAGTCTCATGTGGAGCAAAGGTAGAAAACATTTTATTTTTTTCAAAGTTTTTGATCTCACACTACAAAAGTATTTGATATCCGAAAGACCAATGACCTGACCTGATTGCTTTCTTCCTTCTTAGTTTTAAAGGCCTGTTGCAGGCAGGGGATGTTCACTAAACGGTTTTTACAAACCGTTATTTGTAGTGAAAACACTAAGGATTATAAATACAAGAGCTATTAGAAGGGTGTATTACTGTGAGTCAGTACTGGACTTCATGTTTCCTTAAATGTGAGATTTTTAATGCGCTTCTTTTCTACCATGCTGAGGCCTGTGCAGATATTTATGTTACCAGCAAAGAGGGTTTTGTGGTGCAAGGACCAGTGCTCCTGCTGCTGGTTAAAGGCCAGTCAGAAAGCACCAAGACTCTATCAAGTCAATTAATTTTGACAAGTGATATGATTACTGATAGGGTATAAATTCCCAATACTGCCTTCTTGCTGCTTGCTAAATCCCTACAGTCAGAGGCACACTGGAGTTGTTGTTAATGGTCGTTCTTTTCAATATTAATCTGTTGAGCTATACAGCTTGTTTGGGTTCCTCCCAGGAATTAATTCAAAACACAGTTGTAAGTGTGGTTGGAGGGTAAAGCTGGAATATTTTCATAGCATTTTACATAGATGTCATGGTAGGTCTCCCTGAAAGCTAAATAAAGGAAGAATTATGTATATTTTTCTTGGTATAAGATACATCGAAGCACAATCCTTATTTGCTGTGAACAGGAGCACATTTTTGTGTGTGCTTCCCCCCCCCCCCCCCCCACCCCAAACCACACAAGAAACTTTAGACAGATTAAATGCAAACTAGAAAGAGGTATTGGTCCATAATTCAGCTTTATTGCTCCATGGGAGGATACTTCTGTTAGAAAAATAGTAGATCTGATATATTTTCTACCTTAGTTTGTGTGTGCAATTTGGACCCACATCACTAACTGCAGAATATCTACAGAAAGACAAGGATGCTTCAAGTCAGTGATAATATGAGTATGACTAATGCAACTTATTTTAGATAGTTTGCAAAAAGAAAACCTCATGGAAGGTCATGTTCTGTAAGTATCCATCAAAAGAACAGTATAGGGGAAAGAACTGAACTATTTTGTCTTCAGCTGGTAGGACAAAGAGCCTTTTGCTGGTTCACTTATACATTAGAAACGAAATAGCATAGCTATTGAGCAATGCAGAGTACAGGCCTGTCATGTGTATTTACCAACCTGGTCACAGGTTGCTTTGGTTTCTTAAATAAAGTCTGATATACTAGGCAAAAGCTATTCTCAAACTGTACAAGACTTATGAATTTAATTAAAAGTCCTTTAAGACAGGACATGAGAATAAACTCTACATTTATTTCCTGTAAAAAAGACAAATAGTCTTTCAGAGTGATTTAGCAGCTCTTCACACTAGTGTCAATTCAATCAATTTCTTACTAGGAATCTTGGAAGCTTTTCACTGTTTGTTTTTTTGTGTTTGGTAGTTTGCTTCTTAAAAGAGAGAAGAAAAGATGTTAATAAAATAACCTCAACTAAACTCCCATTTTAATGTAATAAACAACAATTTCTATATATCTTTGCCAATCACTTTTCAATCTGTGGTAGAGCAAAGTGCATTGATATTCTACTATCAGCATAAAACATTTTTTCAGATTTTGGTGTAATTAGGCCCCTAGAATAGGCCCTGAAACACATCTAATTTTAAAAATGTTGTTGACTTTATTGGGATTTCATATAAACATATACTTAACAGACTCATACTTCTTTTTATAATTGGGTCTAAAAAATTGTATTTCTTTCATAAAAATATTTATTTACTATTCCAGAGATTCAGTCCCTCCAAAATAATAGTCTTGATATTTTATTTTGAATTATGCATAATAAAGAGTACTCTGGTTTTTAAGTGTTTAACTGTTAGACTTTCTCAATTGCTTTAATAATATAGTCTGATTTTTTTGAATGTCAGCCTATTTTTATTGCTTGAGTTTCTATAACTTTTGTTTCCTGAATTTCTATTATTTATGTTCATTATTTGGTATCAATTCAAATAAGGCATTTGCAATCTGAATCTGGGGGTTTTGAATGCTGACCCTCTGATTCTCCATTTCCATTTTATAGCATAAAAATTATAAGCCCATTCTTCAAAAGTAGAATTTTGAATATTTTTTATTAATTTATGCAGGTAAGATGATTTCTGTAGCTTTGGCCTATGTTTTCTTTCACTGTTCCCTTTATCATGTTAATCATAATCATGAAAAGATATCTCCATATTACTTTTTCTTGAATTCATATAAGACTGGGACAAGTCAGTCGACCACCTTCTCCATTTCTCTCATTTAACAGGACCCATATAGCCTATAATTCTACATTTTCTGAATCCTGGCTCTTGGATTTCACAGTCATGTGAGTTCTCTGACACGATCTTTCCCTTGACAATTTACACGAGTCTTAGATGGTAGATTTTTTTCCTTGAGAAACCTAGGTTTTCACTTTCTGTAGTGTTGAGATCCTGGTTACTTGATACAAGAACACTAGAATTCCCATCCTATCACCCAGCTTTTCCCAAGGTGAAACTAGTTCTCTCCATTGCCTGAGGAATGAGCCTGGGTTGATTAGTTGAATGTCAATAACGTTGACAACTTAAGTTAGATAAAAGAAACTCAACTCAACTATCATTTTGCATAATTTGACAACCTTAATCTTCCAGTAAATTACGACTGTTAATTGCTAGTATTAACTTCCCAGTAATTGAACTGTGTCTCCCAGACTGCAAGAAAGGAAAACAAATTCTATGAGGTCACAGGCAGTTTGGTCCCTGTAGAACAAGCAGTTTTCAAAGGTAAGGTGATCGTCAGCTTCTCAGCATCTTCAGACATAATGTCTATTGAGCTACACAGAGGAGATCTGGAGCAGTTAAATGAATCAAGAGGTTAAAAAAGAATGAAGAATGTTGAAGAACAAAGAGAGTAAGCTGTATTTTTGCCTAAGTTGGTCATTAAAATTTGGAGAATCTCTGAGGGTGAAATGACCTATGCCGTGGTTCTTAAGCCATATGTGACTTTTCAGATCTTCAAGATCCACTCTTTCCAAGGGCATATGTCACGGGAGTTTTGGCACAAAATATTTATGATTATCCAGATTTACAGCTCAGAGAAAGGAAATAAAAAAATTCCATCACCAAATTACATTCAAACCCAGGTGCAGACTGCATCCCGCTCCATTTTGTCCCCTTTTGTCCCACTTTTGAACGAGTCTTAGAGTTTTGCCATTTCTCAACTTATAGTCTACATTTCACAATTCTGTGAAGCTTTCAGTTTTTGCTTTCTTGGATCAGAAAATTTGGCTACCCATGCTCTGAAGGGAGAGAAGAACATCCTTCTGTTCCCAGGTATATGATTTCTCCCTGCACCAATTTTCTAATTCAGTACTGAATCAGTAAGCTTTCCTTTCTGCTGTAATAACAGATGGGTTTGAACTCTTTTCTCATTTTCCATCTTCCATACAAACTGCGATAATGAAGTCTCAAAAAAAAAACTCCAAAACAACAACCTGCAATGAACATGTAAAGTATGAAATCTGCTTAATTTGCAAGGTTGAGGCTTGTAATTCCCTATGGTAGTTCCACACAGAGAAGTGGAGGAGGGTTGTATAAATTTATTGAACTGCCGCTGATGATTTTTCTTTAACTGTAGTAGTCATTTAAAACCATACACCCAAATACAGCCATATACACATTCTGTAATTTATTTGTAAAGCATATCCCTATAGGGAGTCATACTTACTATACAACAGCAACTGAATTGTAAATATGTATGAAAAATGCAGAAGATACACATGGTCATGTCACAGATTTGTGCTACAGACGAGGGAGAAAGCATCTGTATCTCATGATTGTCACACAGAATTGTGTGATTAAATAGCTAAAAGGAAGGAAAACATTAAAAAGTATATCTAGAGTAACAGATTGCTAAATACTTTGTATGCAAAAATTCTTTAGAGTGTATCCTACTTGTTTTTCAGAACCCTCAAAAATAGCAATTTATTTCAAGACTGAAAACATTGAAGTTATAACTTGGTGTAATCTTTTTTCTTTTCCCAATGTCGCATCTGCTTCTTCTCGTATAATATTTTCAGAGCCCAAAATACATCATTAGGTCATGCTGATGTATTTTGGGATGTTTTATAGAAGACTGTTTCCATACTTCTGAAGAACCTCTTGACAGTCAAAAATAAAGTATAAATAGAAAAGTTTTGATTTACTTGCCAATCTGGCTTTTTAGCTCTCGCAAAAATTCCCAGGAATAAAAAAGATCAAAGTTACCATTACTTCAGTATTTATTTGATAGTATTATAAACATGGTCTCTGTTGAAAATTCTACAGCATTCATAGCCAGGCCCCTTGGCAAATGTTTATTTCATCAATACAAGCTATATTTGGGGATGGGAATAATTGTTTATACATCAGACAAGGCATATCCACCGATTGGGCTGTCATGTCTTTGTTTCAGTTCTTAAAAACATTATTAAGTTAAAGATAGATATGCGCTTTTTCTTAACTTATGCTGTACTTCTGGATGATAGGGGAAAAATAAATCTGTACTAAAAAACTTGCAGAGGATGTAAAACTTCAGGCTTCTATAAATTCTGAATTCAAGTGCTTCCAAATACCAAGCTTGAATTGGCATTTTGCAAAAATAATTATTCTTTTAAAATAGTGTATTATTAGACTTGCATTTTAATAAATAGCTCTGCATGACAGAAATTGAAACAATTGCCTAGGTAGAACTTTATTATTTATTTATTAGATTTTGATTACTGTTGCTGTTTATTGCTAGACCTCAAGGAAGCTAATTATTTCATCTCAATGCCAGGTTAATAAGTTAGCTGTCTTTAAACAGTTGCAGCTTGAATAATTTAAGAAGGTTTGAAATGTAATTCATTATGGGTTTTAAGAAATAGTATATAAATAAAAAAATAAAGCTGTGTATCTTGGTTTTAGAATAACACTTTTAAAACATTTAGGCAGAGCATTTATTCTTTTTTCTTATTAAAGACTTTGAGAGACTAAATTTCTGTTCCTGGATTCCACATTCCATGCCGTGACTTACAAACAGGAGTAACTAGTGAGATAACAAGTCCTGTCTGTCTGTATCAACCACGCTGTTTCTGTTAAAAGTGCAGCTCTAGATTTTTTGACAAGTCGTTGCAGGTTTGTCTAGAAACTGGGCTGTAATTTGTGTGCTCAGTAGGTTCTTCAGTAGTTCCTTCGCAAGAGATGAAGGACCTTAATCTGTGCATCTGGAGTGGAGCAGACAGCTGGGACAGCATCCTCATCAGCAGTCACATATGTTATCCCTACTTACAAATCTGAGCCTTTAGTCTTTGACCTTTAAGCAAGCCAATGAGGCACCAAAGTTTTTCAGAGTTTCAGCAAGCTCTTTTACTTGGGATGCCCGGGGGTAAATCTGGGGACTGTTTTTCATTTGTCCTAGCACACTAATCCTGACTGTACAAAATTTTAGGTACTATTTAACTCTTCTAGAATTGCAGACAAGTCATAAACACTCAGATTTTTTTTTTTTTTATGATTTAGGACCCTACTGTCCTTAGCTATGTGTTAAATATGGAACATAAAATCTTGAAACACAGAGTAACCTATTTTTCTTGAAAAAAGTCACTGCTTCATTAGAGCATTTGCAAAATCTCAGGACTTCTGCATTGTGCTGCTGTAGGCTGTATGGGAGTGGCATTAAAAACAACTTTCAGCTTTGTTTACTGGAGTTTCTTAGTAAAGTGGTGTTAGTGTCATTCAGAATTCAATGGGAAAAAAAATCATTGTGTTTTAGGATTTTTCTCAATTTCTCTCCAGAACAGCCTAGCTGTATTCATTACACCGAGAACAAAATATCCTGTCATCTACATAAGTAGCAAAGTTAGTGCTCATGCAGAAGGCAAAAGAGGAAGGTGTCTCTGTGAGATTTGAATAAATTGTTCTCTCAGTCTTCCCTTTTCAGTGCTACAGCTGAACCAAGCAAATAATGCTAAAAGATCCCAGACAGGGAAGGGCTGTTTTGGGAGGGAGTTGAGATTTGGGTTTTTTTTTTTAATATATTTCTGTGCAAAAAAAGGAGCCAGACAGTAAGAGGCAAAACATAACTACAAGAAAGAGTTCTCTTACTTTCCAATGGTCATAACACCAGTTTATCTGTTTTTTGTGCAACCACTGTTCACCTTCCCTAGGCAGAATTGAGTCACTATGCTTCCTGCTTAAATGCACTTTGATGGTTTTGGCTGAAAAGCTGAACAGAAGTAGGTAACTGCATTATCAGATTAATCCATTCTACTGAATTGCTACTGGAAGAATATTCAATGTTTCAAGCTCAGAGGATAAACTACAATTGAAAAAAATCCCAAACTTAATTGTGTAAATATCTTCGATATCTTAAGAAATATCTTAAATATCCTAAGAACTGTATCTATTAAAGTTAACATTGAAAACCAGCATCTTTATAGCAAAATAATGATTCTCCTAAAACTTTTTCTTTTGATTTAATTATTAAATCAGCATTTTACTTTGTTAAATTAAGAAAAAGAAGTTCTTTTCTGAGATATTTATCTGATTTCTTATGGATTATAGCTGTAAAATTACACAGTACTTTTCAGAGAATTTTGACAAAGAAGTTGTATTATTTCATGAGGTCTCCTGTTTTTGTAGACAGAGGGTACCCACTTTTTCTTTTAGTTTGACAGATGATGTGCTTAACAAGGAAAATAATTTTGCTTACAGTAGATAATATGCTTGTGAAGAATGTAGAAGAATTAAATGAAAATTGCATTTTTAAAACATAAATTCCTTTGAAAAATACATGATTTTTTTCTTTTTCATTTTCATTATTTAATAGAAGTTTTCAAATGTTTTTATTTTCATACTGTATTTCCTAAAAGTAAGAGTGTATGTTAATGTCATGGTGCCTGTTTCAGATGTGATGTTTTACTAGTTAAAACATAAAACAAATTATTTTTTGCTTGAAATTCAATGATCATTTGCTAGACCAAGTTTCGTGTCAATTAAATGTTGAGATATTTCTACATTTGAATAAGAAAATTGTCATGTACACTTATCATGAAATGCATTTTACTTCATTTTAGCCCCCTATAGAAATGCTCCTAGTCTAAGCCATTCTGTCTGCTTCTTTTTTCAGCCAGTTAAGAAATACAGAGATGACCCCCAATTCATTCCATCCTGGAGTTTGTTGTACTGAGGCATCTGGCAGTATTTGTGAAATGTTACTAAGTTCCCATTGTACTGAGATAGCATGACGTAACAAAATATGGGTTAAAAAGAAAAGTTTCCTAAACCATTCTTTCTAGGTATTTTCCAAAAGGGAATTTTACCCAAATTTTCCTTTATCTAAAATTATAAAATGGCTTTTTGGGCTTTGGATGTTTTGTTTCCTCTTTGTTGGAATGGCAGCAAATCACATTCTGAAACAGAATTAAGGCTCCAAACCAGAAATCTGAGTTAAACCAGAAATCTGAGTTAAACCAGAGTATTGTTTCAACCACTTTCTTTTCCCTTTTTTTCAAATATAATCTTTTATGTCCTAATTCTAACCCTAAATTTTATTTCATTTTAGTGTTTCTAAGTTTACAATTTATTATCTCTAGAATCTGTTGCAATTGCATTGTTGTTACTCATGTTTTGTTTCTAACACATCCTTTGTGATTCTGGTCAGTCAAACACTGACAATTTATGTATCTGTTTAGTAAATTCCTTTAGTTCTTCATTCAATGCCATTGGAGTCACTAAAAAGAACCAAGTATTTAACTTTAGGAAACTGTATTATTTCATTTAGCTGTAGTGTCCGACTATTGCCCATTATCAAATCTATTCACTTGGAGAGATTTGCCAAATTTCTCTCTCATTATTTTAAGTTTATATTTTATGTTAAACCAATTCAGTAATTTTAAAAATTCTACTTATCTTTAGTTTTACTTTGTAGAGATTTGAGTTATTGCCACTTCCATTGTTATTTTTAAGAGGTATGTGGCTTTTTTCCCCTCTGTTTTTTTCCCTGTTTATAACTTTATGCATGGTTAGTCCTATTTCCCTACAATTGCTGTTTCTTGGTAGAAGTTTGCTACTATTTAATAATACTGCAGCCATTCCAAAGTGAACAGCTCATTCTGAAGAGCTAAGCTTTTATAAAAAGTCTAGACAATCAGTAAACTGTTAACCCTCATTTGTTTGTGTATTCATTATGAGTTTTCCTTCAGACTTTATGCAATGCACTAAAGTCCATAATCCAGGGGTTTTAGTGACTTAGAAGTTTGTGGTTTAAGTAGTACCATCGTGAAAATTAACATCTCTATTGTCACAGCCTCCCTTTCACATCTACTGACATTACTCTCCTTTCTAACATATCATCTATCTGAAGAATAATTTAAATTGAGAGATTTTTATTTTCAGCTTTTGATGTGTCCTCAGTTTTCTCACTGAAATTAAGACACAGAAGTTTCGGCAGTTGGAAATCTTCATTAAGAATGTGTATTAAATACTCCCTTTTCCAGTGCCTTAAGAAGAAAATAAAAGCCCCATAAATCACTTTCTCCTTTCTTAAAAGGGTGTTACCCTTTAAAACAGTTCTTAGAAATTCTTCTCCAAAAATTTGGTGGATCTTTAATCATTAGTCATCTTCTGATAGTTTTTTCTCTCTTTCATTTCATTCTCTGTTGTCTTAGCTTTGTCCTTCATTATTAATGCAAGACCATTAGTAACATGATCAGAGGAGACAAACTGTTAGCAGTTCTCTTTTTGCTTTTCAGAGGTGACTCCTCTGCTCCTATTCTGATGATCAGTAGCCGTGTTTGCTGTTAGTTTGAGTTTCTCTATGCTCTATTTCATCCTTATTTCAAAGTCCAAGTGAAAATCCTTCACCTCTTTTGCCATCTTTTCCAATTTTCATGACATTAGGTGTTTCTCAGATTCATTGCATCTTTATTCCTTGTGTTAATATTTCCAGGTTTTAATATTATTTACATTTATTTTACTGTATCTATTGCAACACCACTTCTGAACCTTATTTGCTCCTTTATGGTCACAGAAGGCTTCTGTTACTTGGATCTTCTGGCAAATAGGTTTATATATTGGCTTTAACCATTAAAAATATTCCATAAGTGTTTTTGTATTTTTTGTATTTCAAGTTTTCTTTTACTTTCCTTTTTTTTTTTTTTAATGTCATTCACTTTCTGTTCTTCATATTACATTAGTGGAATTCTTTATGCTTTCCAAATATACTTTTTTTTCCTTATTTCTCAAAACACAGTCATAATTCCACACTGTGAAAATAATTTTTCTTTTTCAAAATATGTCCCATAAAAGCAACCAGGACTAATTGTTGCAATTATAGATCATCAATTCTTTTTCTTTCCTAGTATTTTCCCATTATTACAAAGACTAAGGATTCTCTGAGATCCTTCCAATTCTGTGACCCACCTCTCTTTCAAAACAACTTTTCCCCCTTCCCCCATGTCTGCAGGCTTGTTCCTCTTCATTAATATATTCAAACTTAATCTCTTCCATCTGGCAGCCCATCCTTTGGGCTGCAGTCTGAGGATCTTTTATGTGTACTGCTGCTCTCCACGGTTCATTTTTGTCACTAGTTGCTGTAGCTGTAGGTGACATGTAGCAAACTGCACCTTGTTCCCAAACAGGGACTGGGTTTCACAGTCATGCAGCTGTTGTCACAGATGCTGAATGCACACAGGATGGACAAAGACTTACAGTTTAGGACAGCTAGTATTCATAAGTCCAAGGAAAAACCCTTCCCATGCTCTTCATTGCAGCTGTGGTCATAGGAATTAACAGAAAATCTTTTCAAGAGTTGTCTTTTAAATGTTCAAGCTTTGGAGATGTGAAAAGGCAGGGAGGACTTTGCTGTGCAGGCTGACTTGACATTCCTCTTAATTGTTTTTCTGGCAAAGCACGCCACAATTTCTCCTCTGAGAGGATAATTGAGCTATCTGAAACACTTTAGTCTGTCTCAATAATCTTTGTCCCATATACATGGAAGATGGGTGTGATATGGCAGTAAAGAATATCATGAAGAATTCTGGGCAGATCTGAGTTTTAGAGCAATCTGCACTTGAGAGACTTCAAAGCTGTTTGCTTCAACTTATCAAAGTCCATCTTGGCTAGCCAGGGCAGCATAACATCAGTTTGCCTTTCCATCCCATGCTGGCCAAGAAAAGTGTATTTGAAGTAGGAGAACATACATGTCAAGCTGTCAAGTGGGTACCAGTGATGACAGTGGCAGCAAAACAAAATTTGTAATCCTTCAGTATGTAGTACAATAGGGCTTGTTCCATTAAAACATTTATTTTCTTTGTCTGTATTAACTATATGAAGTACTGCACATCAGAAATTTGGGATTAAGTTACAATAGTATACCATTCCAAATAATTTTTTTCATTGTTAGTAGCCTTGTAGTATTACTAGTTTCATGCCAGTTCTTATTTTGATGAGAAAGGTTTATATTGGATTATATTGGATTATACTGTAGTTTGTAAGGAAATTATCTCTGACAGTTAAACTCATCATGTGGATTCCTTTGGGTCCTGTGTTTTAGGATACATTTAAAATAGCTGTTCTGTTGGAAGGATATAGATATATATTTATCTTAAAATTCCTTATAAATACCTCATATATGATGCTATAAACTTTTAGTTCTTAAAAATATTCATTACATTGTGCTTAATATGCTCTTCCTCATTCAAACAAACCTGATTCAAAATGTCACTTGACTGGTATAAGATATGGAGGAATGAGAAATTACATGTAATCTAGTTGACTGTGGAAATAAGGATTATTAATAATATGCATTATAAGGAAAAGTAAAGCCTATTGAAATATTTTCCTTGTCACAAAAAATAAATTACTAAAATTACTTGATTTAGTCAAGTCACTTTAAAAAATGCATTGTAGAAGAAAGAGTTATGGGCGATTTGCAGACATGCTCTCTTCTAGAACTGACTTGTGCCTGGTACATCATTAGGGAATATGGTTCTACTTCATTTACAGCCATAATTTAGAACTACCTAACAGTTACCTAAATTCCTCAAAAATCTTAAAGCCTGAGTGATATCCACAGGATTAGAATATAAGTATTTCTAAAGTACTGTAATCTGTGGGCTAGGCAATTTAACACTGATTCAGTCCATAATGCTTGACTTAAAGCAGTTTAAATTCTAAATTTTAGGCTGGAACTGGTGCCACAGTATTCTACTTGGTAGTATTTTTAATCTACCCTAGAGATGTAATAATACAACATTTAAGGGAAATCACACAATTTTTTCTGCCTGTTATTCAGGTGATGAAGCTCAATCATTCAAAACTTTCTGTAAGTATAGATCCCTCATCTTTTGAAGTGTCTGCTTTCTTTCTAACAACAGGGTAGAAAAAGTATCTTGCTTTTTGTTGATGATGTTGCTCTGAGTCAAAAATCAATCTTCAATCAACTAGTTAAGATTCAGAAACCTTTTCTTTAGGGTTGAGATACCAACTTCCAGTACCTGGAAGCATGTAGTAACATTGTAGAATAGGCATCTGTAGAAAACCGTAACAAGAAACTTCAGTTCTGTTTTTAAAAGTCATATAGTTTGTGAATAGAAATGATGCTTCTGGTCTTTCTTTCTCAAAAATTTTAATTTTGCACCACTATTCGGTATTTCAAGCTTCAATCCCTGGTGAACTCGTAATGGTTTTCTGGATCTGCAAAACAGACTTAATCCTCTGAAAATTTCATTACTTTCTTACTTAACACTTCATTAAAATAGTGGCTTCAAAATCTGGTTTATGTTAAATTGAAAAGGTTCCGTAATCTTCAGACTAATTAATCAAAGTAATGAATTATCAGATTAAACACAGAACAAATTAAAAATGTAGTTTTTTAGTCTGCGAATATTTCTTAATTTCATGAAGTATTTTGTTATTACAAAGATCATTCTTATCAACATTAGTGGTTTTCTTATTGCCGACAATACACATAATTTCAGAGATCTTTTTTAAAAGGTTTTCATTAATGTTTTTACTTTTGTCCTCTCATGACTTACTCTGAAATGGAATTAGAAAGGGAAGGTTTTTTGCCTTTCAAAAAAAACCTCTAAAGTTGCCTCCTTGCTGCTTGTAAATAAGTAAAATGCCTGTTCTGCAAGGCAGCCATAAAAGTAGGACCTTCACGCAGACTCAAGAAGCATGTTGTGAAAATGCCATTCAGAATGCAAAAAACAGCAGCATTGACTAAAAATTATGGTGTGCTGCTTCTGAAAATTTGTTAGTGGCTGGAAGGTAGGATGCTAGATCCACTCCCCATGGTGCCCTGCCCTCTGGACCTGATCCAGGTCTCATGACAGCAGTTAGTAAAGTTGGACAATAACTAATGAAAGCATGAAAAAAGTGCTTAAGTGGACCGTAAAGAGTGAAAATGTCTGTCCTACATTAGTATATTTCTACTTTTCCTCTGGAAATGGCTACCAGCACATAGCTGCTCAGAATGAAGGCAACATAGAAAACAGTGGCTAAAGAAATAACTAGAAAAATCCAGAGAAGACGTATACCATATTGATGAGTTGTAAACTTCTTACTCTCTTTTTTTTTTTTTTTTTTCTTTTTTCTCTTTGTCTTTTGGTCACACATGTCCAGGACATTACAGATAGATTGAAAATGACTGGTTTAGAGCAGTGGTTCCCTAGTTAGGGTCTGCAAGGTCATGGCCTGCAGAATAATTTTAAATCTATAGTGTGTTCAATTATGAGTTTATAATAGGGATGCATCCACAAACATTTTACATTCTTCGTAGTGATCCAAAAAGCTTTTAAAATGTTGGCTTAGAATCCAGCTTTGCCCAAATAGCTTATAAAAGAGATGTGGGAGATTTGTGTTGATAAGGTCAAGAAGTTGTCTGAAAGTGGAGCTGGTCAGCTCTTTAGAACCAAAACTGAATACCAGATGATTATATATGTGTACTTTTTGGCTTTAATATAGATTAACAATGGCTTATATCATTCTACAGGAGTTTAATATTCTTTTGAATGTAAAAAGGCAATGTTACACTAAGATGGCCATGGTTGTTAATGGCTTGTATTAGCTGGAAGCTATAAAATCATCCTAGTACTCTGTTAGTGCTGGAATAATAATTTACCAAGACAATTACCACATGGTGGAACTTTTTTGCTGCTCTAATTCAGTGTTATTAATAATGAATAAAATTGCAATTTTCTCAGGTTGCTAGGGGCAGTGGGGAATTATTTCAATGAATATTTCAGCACATTAGTTTAATCATAGTTCCACAAAATTCAAGTGGGCAATATTTTATACTTTTAAGTTTGGTCTGCTAAGGGACCATAGTCATTAAATTGCAAACTATTTGCACTGAGGTCCATTCTATGATTTACAAGCCTTGTTAAAAACACTGTAAAAGAAAGCAAGCTGTGCCATTAATACTTGTAATTTGATGCTGCATTTGTTAATGGGTTCAGTGTGATTAATGTTTTTAGCAGCAGGCAGAACACTTTGAGACAGGCGGTGCTGGGGTTTATAATACATAAATGCATGTAAAGAAACGCTAGAATACTGTAAGTTTTAGTAATACATGTTTTTACAAGATTGTATTCCAGAAACGGGAAAGTAGCAGTGAAATTAGACTATAATGTATGTAAATACAGTTCAAGCTGTGGTAGGTGCTGATGTGTGTGTTCTTTATTTTCCAGCCAACTGCATGACTTCTGGCGCTTGGATTACTGGGAAGATGATTTGCGCCGACGGAGGAGATTTGTTCGCAATGCTTTTGGGTCTACTCATGCTGATGCTCTCCTAAAAGCTGCTGTGGAATATGGTCAGTATTACCTCAGCTTAAAAACGTAGTTTTTGATGCTTTCTTGATGTCCATGAATGATTCAGAATCATGTCCCTTGTTTCTCAAGGACAGTGCTGAGAATTCCTAGGAAAACATATTCTTAGAAAAGGAATTCTTTCAATTCCTACACTTTAATGAACCAGGCTTGAGCTTGTGAGCTGTTAAATTCTCTGATCCCCAAGGGATTCACATTATACTCCTCTAGCATTCCCAGACACTAATTTTGAGACTGGTAAAAGCAACTGAACATGTCTCTCTGGAGTGACTGAATGAAATATGTCATCAAACTAATGCATCATAATAGTTCCATTGGAGACATTTTCTGAATGAGGAATTTAAAAATATCAGAAATTTTATTCTGGCATGCAAATTTCAGCCAGAAGTATTTTTCTGCAAATCATGAAATACATTAGAACTTGCTAACAATAATAATTTTTAAGGATAACTTGTGATTCAATAGTGAACTGAAACCATAGAAGCTTCAGTTTTAGAAACTGAAGAATTAGATAATGATTGATTTTCATAGAGATGTAGCTGGAGTGTAAAAAAGGAATGAGGACACACTTACAAATTCCTCTATAACATGTAAAAGTTTCATGTTTGTGACCCCTGTACAGCAGACTGAACCTGAACACCCCAAAAATCTGAAGCAAATTTTTTTCTTGGGTTTAAGCTGGGATACCTCTCTAGCATATCAAAGACAGAGGTTTTTAAAGAGTATTGTGATGGTTTTCTGATTGTTGTTTGGTTTTTTTTGTTGTTGTTTTAGTGCTAAAAAGAAAATACTATGATTCTTTAGCATTTAGGAGTAAAAAATTGAAGTAATCATTCACAAAGCAAGTTGAACCTTTCATCTGGTGTTTAGCCAAAGGCTAAGGTTGCCAAAAGTTCTGAATATGATAGATATAAAGCTAACTCTGTATATGACCTACACTTTTCACCAACTTTGCGGTTGTATGAGGCAAATAGCTGGGATCCAAACAGGTTAGACATATGAATTAACATCTGTGTGTGCAGTTATACTAGGAGTTGTAACTTAATCCTTACTTAAAGGTGAGGAATATCATGTCCAGGACTTCAAGTCATAAACTTTCCTTAAGCTCGATTAAAGAAGACATTTCCCCCATTTGTATATGGTATTTCATATTCGGCATAGGATTATTTCCTCCATGTTCTTCCAAAACATCAGGATAGAGATTTTATGAGAGTTGGGTACAAAACTGTGCTAATTGCTGTGCTGCTTTTGGAAGGCAAATAGTCATTAAAACCACAGACTTTATATTTCTATAACACCTGTTAGTGCATTCCCCATACAGGAAAATTAAAACTCATGTTTGTGCACAGATGGTGCACATCAAACTTAGTGGTTACATAAAAATTAACAATGGACTGAAGTTTTCAGAACTTAAAAAATAATTCAAGCTTTTCATTTGTGTATTAAAATTAACATGGAATTTTAAACCAGCATGCATTAAAGTATTCGTGGATTCTATCTAGATGTATTTACTTTTCAGAGGCTTAAGCCTTTGGATTTTAATACTGAAACTTTTAGCTGACCCTTTTCTGTAAGAAAACATCCTTAACACTGATGTTATTTTTATGCCTCTTGGTGTTACTAATGAGTTGAATAATTTATGAGGTTGTCATGTGAAAAGGATTTGGTGCAGTTTGATGTACTTCTAGCCTCTGGTGCTGGAATGTGATTAATAAAGAGCTAGAGGCAGATTTTTTTTCCGTAGGGCTTAACTTTCATTGTAGTTGGTCTTTTTATTGGCTTTGTTTTGATAATTTTGTTTGGAACAGTTTGAGAGTAAAATGCCCCTAGCTTCCAAAACTGAGTATGACATCACACTACAGAAAGAATTTAAAGCATTTTTTAAAAAACTTAAACTACATAGTTTTCCAATAACAGATTTTATTTCCTGACCTTAGATACTTCGCTTGTGAGGAATAAAGTATTCATCAAAGGAAAATTTGTTGGGCTTTTGTTTCAATTTTTTTCATCTTGACTGATACCTCTAGTACAAGTAAAGCTGTCTTGAGCATCAGAAAAATACTGGAAATATTTTAAAAGTTTTTGTTATCTACAATGACTGTCCATTATCATTTAGGATTCTGTGCATAAATATTGCAGTGGAGGAATGTTTAGTCAAAGCCTAAGTCAGCAAGCTCCTCAGTGTCTGCGATCAAAGGCATCAACTTAAATAGGTCTGACCAGGCATTGCAGAAGAAGGCAGCCAGCTTCAGCTGAGCAAAAATCACAGAGCAAAGATGACAAAATTAATCAGTCATTTCTTTGGCAGTAAATAATAAGATATGCTGAGGATTGCAGATGAGAGAATTATCAGATTCCTTGGAGATGTGCCTGCTTAACACCTGATTTATCTGAGCTTGTGCAGCCATCAAGATATGACCTTGACAGATAAAAAAGTGCTTTACTGCTAGTCTAGTATTAAATCATATTTGATGTTGGATGTATAGATACTGTAATTATATTATATTTGCAGTAATTAATGAAGGAGTCTTGGAAATGAAAACTATGTCTATGATCTATATGTTTGTTTTAGAGAAGTAAAACAAATGTTAAATTCTACCTAGAAGGCCTAAAAAGAGAAGTGTTAATTTTAGATGATAGTGACTTCTTCCTGTAGGAAACATTCAATGTTGTACTATTGGGAAACAATGTTTTCTCAAAAAATTTCTGTCACAATGAAGTTTCTACTTAACTACAGTCTGTTAGTCAGCTCCTGTATGCATGTTTGCATTTCCATTTTTCATAAAATATATTATGTATATATATATATATATATATATATATATATATGTATGTGTGTATGTGGGCATATGTCTACATATGAATACATGTTCAAAGTACCTGACAAGTAAAAAATATTGTAATGAGAAATAATAACATATTTCTATGCCTATATAAAACTGTGTGAAAAATTACAGCAGATTCCTATGGCTATATACTTAGCTGTCCCTTGAGACTCTTTGCATCTCAGTCATAGCAGCATTTACAGGAGATTGACTAGAGAATTTTTCCTTTTGGATTAGTCTCCATCATTTCTAAGACTTTAATATTAGGTGTTAGATTTGTTTGTAATCTGTTAAATTTACTTGCATATCCAGATGTAAAGTGCAAGCATAATTAGTTCAACATTGTATCTGCAGTACCCTTTTGTTTCAGTTAAATTCTTACTTGAATCAAAATATAGATTCATTTTTCTTTTTTGAGTTGCTGAAGAGTTGCTACTTCCTGCAATATAAAATTGCAAGCTAAAATGGAATTTGAATTACCTGGAACTTTTAGTAGAGTTTTAATGTAGAGTTTTAATTTTATAATGTCAATAACTTAAACAATTCTTATTCTAAGTTTAGATGGAATTTCAATGTAAATAAGTAAATCGTAACTGAAAATAAAGAAAAAAAAAGAAAATATTTTATAAATTATTATAAGCCCTACTTTTCTTGCCCAAATTTTACTATGATGGATATGTGAAATATGCAGATATTCACAGAGATTCTGCACATGTGGTGAAAGAACTGTCTCTCCTAGTTAATCAACTTAACAATTTACAGTCATTGGAGATTAGCATATACAGTCATTGGAGATTAGCATATACAGTCATTGGAGATTAGCACAGAGGAGACACTACTGTACCACCCTGCCAGTGAGATAGAATACTGGTCCACAAAGGTCAACCTAAAACAGTTCCTTTATTAAGATTTGGTCCATCAGCCTTTAAAGGTCCACAAACAATTTATACATAGGGAGAGAACAAGAAAGGTAACATTTTCTAATCTACACTGAAGTAAATGAGAATGAGCTCAGTGCCCACATTCTAAACATACATGTGTAAGCTGGTCAAATATATTTAGGGTATGTGCTCTAGAGTATTTACCCTGTTAAGCTGATTAGCATGACAAATCCTAAATGCTTAGAATGAAAAAGAAAATAAAAAATTTAAAATGCCTTCATAGTGTAATATGTTCAGGTTCTGAAATAAAGCCACAGGTATATGTGCAATAATGCCCCATATGGCTTTTGAACTTGTGTGTGTTTGGATATCTAATTAGCAACCTTATTTCAAGGGCAGTTCTAGCCAAAGCAGACTCTGGCTCCTTCTGGGTCTTGTCATTAGTGCTCCAAGTTTCACTAAATACTATGTTTACTCATCACTAGAAATACATTTTTATTGCACAAGCACAATTTAAAACCATCAGGTTTGGCAGTCTGGAATGTTGAAATCTGAAATCTGTTTTCGTGACGCCAGATGAATTTTGATGGACCTTCAAAGTATGGCAGGAAGGACCAGATTATTTAACAAGCAAGAGCTACCTTAGAAGCAAGGCTGTGTGTGTTCCTGCTATGAAACTGAGGGTCTGAGGTCCACAGGAATTCAAACAAGGGATTGTCTTCAGAATGGAACATCTGGCTGTCCCAGGGACCATAAAGGAAGGTTCAATTTTTTCAGGGTCCTCAATGTTAGAGAAATACCCCAAGATGAAATTTCAGAAATGCCAGCTCTAGAGCAGCCCCACAGTGCTGAGAAGTCCAAAGCAGTTTATTTCCACAGCTCCTGAGTTCCATCTCATGAGTTGCTGGGCTCCCTGCCTTCTGCAGGCAATGTTAGAGCAAGGTAGAGGGAAGAGTGTCCAGGGAAACTGGCAAGAAGCTTTGCACAAAATGCTCTTCTAGAAAGCTAAGCTAGTGTCTTAGAAATTTACCTGACATTTTCAAGTAATAAGACATATGAAGAAATCAGAATATCCCATGAACCAGAGATGCTCAATTTCATCATCTCTATTCAGAAGCTTTGCTGTAAAATCAAGTGTCCTATTCTAGGAAGTCTGAATGTGCACCTAAAAACTAATCTTCATTTCCATTCTGCATTTCAGGTCCTATATATAAGATTGTTGATATTAATGACATTCCTAAAAACATAAGGGTGTCGTTCACTGGTGAATATCCTACCCCTTTTTTGCAATAAATTCAAGACTCTCTGTCAAAGCTGCTGTGTAAATCAGATGTATTTAAAAGAGTTATATTACTTTTTCTCAACTTTGTACGGTTCTCAGACTTCATTATTCTTTACCTTATCATGTTTCTGTGCATATTCAAAATGCCTAGTGTATTTCCAGAACAATTTCAACAGCACTGGTTTCAAAACCAGCCATAAGAAAATCTGTATTTTTTTCAGTAACTGGTTCAAAAATGAACACAAGTTGAAGTCAACTGATAGTGAATCATTACTTATCAGAGTTTTGCTAGCAGGCCAACTAGATGCATAAAACCCAGTTATTTTCCTAGGTGTATAGCAGTGAAAGCATTACATATGTAGAATGTAAGAGATTGAAGGTCAAATTATGCCTCTAGCTTTGTCTATGAAATATTGTTTTCTTATACTATATCTGTATGAACAGCTTTTTTGTCAGCTTTGTTGAGCTTTATAGATCCTTTTTTGGGGTTTTCTCACATTTTCTTTTACTTCTAAACTGAACTAGACATCTGTTGGTTGCCTGTAACAGGATAAAAGGCAACAGGAACAAGCTATTTTTTACTGTCGTGGTGGTCAAACAATTGACAGGTTGTCCAGAGAAGTTGTGTGGTTTTCATCCTTGGAAATACTGAAAACCAAGTATTTAAACACAACTATGTGGCCCCCTTGAGTCTTCCCTCCTCAAGAGAAACAAAGAATATCTACAGAATATCTGGATCAATTTAGTAGCAAAAGTAAATGTAAAAGAAGATCTATGTCTCTCTTGTACTGGGGAGACTGGAACTGAATGCAGAAATCCAGGTGTGACCTCACCAAGGCTAAGCAGAGGAGGATTACCTTCCCCAACCTACTGGCAATATTTTTGCCTATTGCAGCCCAGGATAACATTTGCTATTGCTGCAAGGATGCATTGACAGCTCATGTTCAAGCTGGTGTCCCTCACCACCCCCAGCTCCATTCTTCAGGGCTTCTTTCCAGCTGTGTGACTCCCAGCAGGTACTGGAGCCTGGGCTTGTTCTTCCCCTGATGCAGGAGTTAGCACTTCTTGTTGAACTTCATGAGGCTCCTGTTATCCCATTTCACCAGCCTGCTGAGGCCCCCCTGGCATACCAGTCACTCCTCCCAGTTTCTTGTCATGTGCAAACTCTGCCTCATCTTTAGTGAAGATGTGAACAGGTATAAAATGCTTCTAATATCAATTTGCTTGTGTTCTGTATAATAGTTATTATTGCTGAAATTGAGTTTGTTGTAACTGCATAAGCCAAGACAATATTTTGATTGTCTTTTTTTTCCTCCCTCAGTTAATGCACTACCTAAAAATTAGTCACATGCACAACTACAGTTTCATAAAATATGTAGTTCTGGGGAAATAGAGGGTGACCCTTGGCTAAGATAATTCCCCAAACTGATATTTTTTTAAGTAATGCTTTAAGTAAGAATACATTAGAGCAACTGAAGAGCAAAAGCCCTTTTCTAAAAAGAAACCTTGTTCTCTCACCCCATTCATTCACACAATTTTAGTCTGTAACTAAAGACAAGGTGACCATTAATTGTGAGCAGTTTTAAGAAATAGGATCGACTTTGTGGGCTGTAAAACAGCACATACTTGGCATTCAGTGGTAAGCATTTTAAGAATAGGTGTACAGTCATCAAATTAACCTATAACAATTCTTCCATGTGCCAAGTGAGTCCTAAATGGGATCATGCTGCCATGTGAAACAAGCATGTAAACATTTCTGCTTCAGTTGAAGCACCTAAAATAATACTTCTCCTGTTACAAACTTCCTTTCAGTACATGAACTAACTTCCACATTGATTGTGAAATCTCCAGTGTACTCTGAATGAGTTTATATCTGAATCCTGTGCCTAAAAGAGTCACAAAAATCTTTTTTTTATGCACAGCAATTTAAGATTTTCATCTCTAGCCTTATAATTGTAGCCCAACAGTGCCATCCACTGCTTCACCAAATAAACTCCCAAACATTTCATCATCACAGGATTTTAGGGATAATATTACATGATAGTTTTGTTCTCTTAATATTTGATATGGTAATTGCAAGATACAGTTTAGTCTAAAGAAATTCTAGGAAAAAGCTTACCTTGGGTACTAATTGAAGGATCTGCAAAACAAAATCTTAGTAGTGAGAATAATTAAATCTAAATACTATGAAATACAAGATTTAACTTGGTCTTTTTTATAACATTTCCCACCCCACTCCTCCCAATGATAAATATGTTCTCATTAAATAGATACCATAAATGTATCTACCATTATGGTGATTCTTTTTCTTAAAACCCACTGTAATGTAATGAAAGGCACCTTCAAGATTTAAATAGTAATGGAAGTTGCTTAGGTGAAGTACTGAACACTGCTGAGTTGAATTTTACTGAGCACTCAGTGTCTGAGCTTCTGCTCCCTGACTAGGTCATAGAAATGAGTTGCAATTGCATCCTATCAGTACTTGCAGTCTCTAAATATCTTCTGCCTGTTGTATGTTATTTCTAGCATATTCATTGGAATTTTATGGCAGCTTGACTATAAGTTGTAAGTACAGATTCATTAAAGAGTAATTTTTTTGTAATTATTTCCTTAACTCCTGAATGTCAGAATCTCTCTTTTGACTCTAATTCAAGTTTTTCACAGAGCTAAATAGGATGTGAAAACTTTTCCCTCTAAACCTCTCTGTTTGGTTCCAAATGCCTTTCCTCTGAGATTTTTATGTTATCCAGCATGACCTGGGTTTTAGCTGCTGTTATTGGTCTGAGCTAATAGATTTTACTGCAGAACTTGCTGGCTTTTTACCAGCATTTAACATAACTACCTCTTTCTTCATCTGAAAGTATCTGACCCCAGAATGTTCTTGAAGCCATGAAATTGGCTTGCAAAACCATTCCAAAGATCTAAAAATTGGAGCCATTGTCATTCTTGGAATTCTAGCTGCATTTTTCTTCCTTCCACAGTTAAATTTTTATGTACAAAGAATACACAATATCTGCCTGTTCTGCAAAATGAAAGTAAATTATTTACCAAACCCGGTAAATTGCTATGATGAAAAATGTTTTCAAACTCATGTGAACATTGTATTTGTTCTAGTTATTCATTTCCATATCTATTTGACAAAGAAATAGAAATTCTTGACCCATTAATATTTAGTGAATCTCACAGAAGCATTTCAGAAGAACATTCTGTCAGTGAAAGTCTAATAATAGTCCTTCGGAGTCCTTCAAAGCTGGGTGAATGTAGGTCTTGGGACTCAGGTTTTAACATGTGTTTTTCTAGTTTCCTATTTTCTGTGCTTTAAAACTCTGTATTAAGGAGTAATAGCACTTTAAAAAATCTCCTTTGGTAATTGATAAAAACACAGAATACTCCTTTCCTAAGTTTTCTCCATTCTTCCTATTCTCAATGTCTTCACTGCAGGATCCCATTCTCCGCTTTGTATGTAAGTAGGAATATATATCATTAGTGTTTTCTGAAGACCTGGAAAGGACAGCATGTCAAGCACATGGCTGGAATGGAGGGGCATTATTTCAGCAGTCCTGCAACCTTTGCAGAAGGATAATTAGGAGATCACACTGTAGATCTAAAAAGACTTTTCTGCCCCACTCTTTCTGATGGTCAGTGAGAGACGTGAGAGGCTTTTAGGCACTAGGCTCAGGATTTTGTGAGCCTCTGGGCTACTTCCAAGCGTTAAATCAATAGAAGAAGAGTCTAGGAATCTCTTCAGTATAGGTGATTCCTTGTCTTTCCCAAAGAAAAGGAAACTGGTATGTATAGATTTTGAAATTAGTTTTCAGAGACAGTATGTATTTTAAGCTGCCCAAGTATTTTTAGTCATCTTTTTACATTGCACTACTTAACATTTATTACATAAAATCTATTTCTATTATATCACATATAATAGAAATAGATTTTATGTAATAAATGTTAAGTAGTGCAATGTAAAAAGTAGTGCAATAAAATGTCTTGTAGATATTTTATGTATAGAGTAAGATTTGAACACAAAAAATGAAGATTTAGGTATATATGCAATGCAATAAAATTCCTTATCCTTACAAATGGAGTGAATTCAATACCATTTATTTTTGATGAGACAAACTGGATTTTCTTGTAAGTTTCAGTGTGGTGCAAGTTACAGGCAGGGGTATGAGGATGCACCTTGTGAAAGAAAACGAAATAAATTTTATGGAAAAAGTTCTCAAATACAGTACTAACCAGCATGATAAGGAAAACCAGCCAGCATATTTTGCATGTTTCCATTTGTTTAAATTTCTTTTTCATATCATGTGCACTACATAATGACGTGATGTTTTTCTTATCTTTACAGTATACCTAAAGAGTACCTCTCCTGGTTTGTTTGCATAATACCCTGAACATCATCTACAATAGATACACTTTCACTGCTGAAAGAACTATGCATAAAACTCAAAAAGTCTTTTACTGGTGTCCTTTTTGCCAAATAGCACAAATCATTCAATCCTTTGCCCTTAAAAAGCTGATCACATTGTCAAAATATCATCTCAGCTCTCATCTAAATTGAAAATAATGTTGCTAGTGCTTGCAAATTTAACATAAGCATAGAAATTTTGCAAATATCCCTGCAGTTGCATGCAAGATTTGTGCTCTCTTGTACTATTTGTGAAGCAGAATGCAAGATGTCACAGACCCCATGTGGCAGCTTAATGGAAAGTGAAATAAAATACTGCTCTCCTTTTTTCTTTGCTGCTGACTGCTGCTTAGATTTTTGTGGGTTAGCTCTTCTTAATACACACTCAGGCCTTCTACCTGGGACAGTGATTACCGTTCACCCATTTCAATTATCTCATTGAGTTGTATTACTGATAGACCCTCAGAATCTCATGTCTTGTGTACCACTACTCTTTCATTCTTCATCTGCTGGTCTGCATGAAACAAAGATGTTCTATAACTGCAACTATTTTTGCCTAAAAAAAACCAATTAAAAAGTAATAATTAAAAAAAAAAAGTATAGAGTAAAATTCTGTTCCAAATCAAGAAAATTGCAAAGCTTTGATTTTAATTTGATAAATAATTGCTATCTGGATAGATAACTTTGATATATTACTGCTATTGCTAGATTATTTCCAGCTTGGAGGAGCTTATGTATTTACAGCAGCCTGACTCAAACATAAGGGCTGTCTGCTGCTACTAGAGTGTAGTCCCTTGGCAGCTCTAAGATTTAAACACAAATATCCCAGTGTTAGAGGCACAATGAAGCCTCACAAATGTGCATATCCTGTGGGTGCAACCCTTTGTCTGGTGTTGCTATAGGCATTGATCTATGCTGAAATAGAAGCAATTCTTCCCGCCAGTTACTTTAGCTGCTGAGTGAAAATATGCAAACCAGTTCTGGAGATGTGGTGGTCTGCGTGAGGAAAAAATTGCATTTGAACACATAATAGCCACAGTGCAGCACACTGAACCAGTGGGTATCTAGAAAGTAAATCTAGATATTCTAATGACATTTTTATATTGACAAATTTATTATTTATATATAACATTGACAATCCTTTAAAGAAACATTATGTATATGTGACATTATGTCATGTTTAGGAGATTTTGTCTGTGTAAAGACTGCATAAGATGTTTTATCTGTATGCCTCCGAAGAGTTTCACTTGAAAAGATTAACATTCCAGAAAGATAATGTTATTTTGGATATGTTGGCAAATGGGTCTCTCAAAGCACTGATCATGAGCTGTTGAAACTTTCTTCTGTAAATAAGTAGTTTTGATGGAAATTGTAATGGTTGCGTACCTGTTGGAATTATGATGGCTATACACATTCATTACCTACATTAGAATTTTTTTTTTCTGTCTTATTATGTCTCTGTACAGTGGCTGTTTCCAAAGAGCCATTTTTTTTTGGATCTGAGAGCAAAAGCTTAAGTGATGAGGGGCAAAATTGCCTTCTAGCAAAGACATAATCACTCATGGCCACAGAAAGGGAGAACTAAAAACTTGCAGATGTGTAGTATACATTTTCTTTTAAAAATATTCATGTTTGGACCAGTCACACAGTTTGGAGACTCTAATTTTTAAATATTAAGTAAGGGTTAGAAATGTTGGGGTAGAATACCCTGTTTGGGAGGTAAGATCACATTTCATAGAATAATAGAGTGGCTTGAGTAAAAAGGGATCTTAAGGATAATGTAGTTCCAAACCCTTGTCATAGAGAGGGTTGCTGCTTTCATTTCATGGAATTTCATGAAATGCCATGTCATTTCTTCCATGTCACTGCATTATCAAGTGTTTGTATTTTCAAAGAGCTTTTCATTTCTTTCCAAGGTTTTATCATTGTTAGCCTTTCCAATGTTTTTTTTTTTTTTTTTGGTTTTGTGAACAGGAAGCAAAATTAAGGCCAGCATGTGTGGGTGCAGTTCCTCAGTATGGAGTTTGCCAGTTCAGAAGTCTGACAGCACTGATCCTGGCTTTAAGGTCTGCAAGCAGACAGTCAGAACATGGTTATTTCCTAGGGAATGTTGCTTAGGAACTAATCTAAAACTTTCCAGACCTCAGCATTAGGACATGGCATAGGCATGTTTTTCACTTTTATGTCATCTTAAAAGGGTTTTATCACATGCTATGTCAAAAGCATAGAATGCCTTGTTTAGCAGATTTATTCCATTGTTTCATTATCATGTCATACATATTGAAATTCAATCACCTTTTCTTTCTTGCCTTATTAATTAAATTTTCCTATTCGAATAGTTTGGTTTCCCTCTTCAGTGGCCTGTCTTAAGGAATCTTTGCTTACATGTGAATATCTTGAATCAAGAATAAATTAAATTCCTTTTTACTGTCAAAACCAAATTCTGAAAACACATTGCATGGCTTTGAAAATCAGTACACTCTATTAGCAGACCTGTCAATATAAAAAGTGCATTCCATTTCCACCTCTTGCTCTAATAACCTTTTCTATGTTACTCAGAGGCAGTTCACATAATCAGAGTATATTGTCAGCTTACTGGAGTTGGGGAAGCATGAAATGAAAATCGCCTTAATATTGATCCAATTCTCTTACTTGCAAGTGTCCTTGATGTCCTTTCCACTGAGCAATAACTGTTGGTGTGATGCAGATATTTTCCTCTCAGCTATTACTGTACTTTTTTTAAATGGCTAGAAACACGCCTAGGAAAATTTTATTGCTCTTCATTATTTTTATTGTTTATCATCTTTGCCTGGTGAAAATATTCACAGAAGAATTTGGTTTCTTTCTGCAATTTATCAAACTACAGTGTATGCCAAAGTGCTGCTCTTCAAACTATCAGGGATTTGTAAAGGTTGTCAGTCATGAAATATGAGTCCATTCCTCTGTGTACAAGTTACAGTGGCAAACTACATCTTAATCCAAATATAAACATTTGAGTGTTGTTAGTTCCCATTTGAGGGACTCCCTTTGGTTCCAGTCTGGAAGGGGACTGCCTTTCAGGACCCTGAAATGCATTGGAACATTTGCTGGACTGGGAATATCTGACTCTGTCATCCGCTGTCTGTTTATGGCCAGGGCTGAATCAATGCAGGATCCCTCTCATATGCTCAGAAATCCTGAAATCTCAAAAACATATAAAGACAATCTTGACAACTGCTAAAAATAAAATAAATTTCATGCCCACTCTAAATCTCAGTTTTTGTGTCTGGGAACAAAAAAAAAACCAAAAAACAAAAAGCCTAATGTGGTGCTTTAACCTTTATTTTTATGAGGAACCCTTTTTATTAATATAAAACACTTTGACTACAAGTATTTATTTTTTAAAAAGCCCTCAGCCTCATCTGAGAAACATGTTTGTTTTGGCCTTGCCTCTATTCTCCGTCTCCTCATTGGAATAGTCTCGTTTTACAGTGCAAAGCATCTGAGAATATGAAAAGAAAAACATATAAAGCAGTTAAGTATTTATTTACCATTTGGTCAGATATTAGGTATAAAAATTAGAGAAAAATGGATGGAATGTCTATAATTAAATTTTCAGGTATTTATCCATTAGAGAAAACAAAAATGTGATTTTGTTTTACTTTTAGTGGATGTAATTTCCAATACAAATATATGCAAATTTTAATTTCTATGAATTTTCATAGTTTTTATTCCTCATTTCTTCAAAGATCCCTAATAATGAAAATGTGATTTAGCTTTCTCTGGTTTTTATTAAATCTATTTAAACCAGCCCTCCTTTATCAACAGTCACTTCTCTGATTCTCTGGGGAAACTAAATTATATGCCAGTCAAAGCTGCCCATTCCAGAAACACATTGCAATTTAAATAACAACCCCAGCAGGCACAGGTGGGGACAGCTTGTTGGGGTTGGCTGTGATGTGCCAGCACTGGACTGCTACGCAAAGCCAAAAGTTGGGTCCCTTGAGCCGACCTAGGGATAGACGGGGCATGTTTCCCATGGAGCGACACAGCCCGAGGAAGGCTGGCTCCGAAGTCCTGCAGAAAGATACCAGGCTGAGATAGAGTGGTCACCATATCGATGATTTAATCTTGCTGGGTTTCATAGAGGTCAGTTTACAGACTCCCAGGCAGCTGCTCTCCATAACTGTGACCGCTGTGAGGGTACCGGTGCCTAATCAAGTTACTGAAGATTAGCAATGAAAGCTTTATGTATGTTAGAATACATAAAGCAGGAAGATAGATTCTCTAGCAAATCTTTTTTTTTCCCCCTAAGTATTTTCAACTATTATGAGTGTTGAATGAACAAAAAATGTAGATAATAGGGGTACGTTTTAATTTTGTCCATAAATAAGCTTGGTTCTTCCTGTAGAAGTTAGTTTGTGCAATAAAGAAAAAGATATCTCTCAAAAAATGCTTTGTTTTTCCAAACTCTGTTGATAAATCATATTTCAACTGTGATACAGTATCATGGTTCACATAATGAACTTTCAGGTAGCCTCTTGCGAGGAACTAAATCTGAATTCCTTTATTTAACAAATCAGTGGAAACTACCTTATGTGACGAAAATTCAGCAAAGAAAATCAGGGCTCTACAGAGCAGTACCTGCTGTAAGATCTGTAAGGAGTAAAAAAGCAAGTTTACCTTTAAAACTTTCTGAGGGGAGCTAAGCTTTGCAGAGACTCTACTTTAGCCACTATAAAAAAGAGTTTTTAATTAAATGCAGCATTTTACTGTAAAGACAACAGACTTTACTTATGTCAAATGCTCCTTTAGAAGCCACATAAAACTGTAAAAGACAGTATATGAAAAAGGTTTCTTATAGAAAAGAAGAACACCATCCCATGAAGCAGATTTCCAGATGTTTGGAAACATTAGAATTTCCTGTCAGTATATTTAGGTAACATTAAAATGAGGTTAACTTTCCATTCTGCCATCTCTCTTCAAAGATCAAAGAGCACTCACTACATAAATTGCCTTATCGGTAATTCGTTGAAGTAAACTATGGAAACAACTTTATAAGAAGCAGTAGTCTCCTTTTGCTGGCCACAGTATTACCAAGCAAACTTTTCTTAGAAATAACCACATTTTTAAACCTCATTTTTTACTAAATGCAGAAAGAAAAAAATATAAAACACTATATTTAGATACATAGTAAATGAATAGAAGAGAGAGCTAGAAACACCCTCACTGTGTTCAACTAAATCTGAGTAATTAGTTCAATTTTTTATGAAATAAGTACATAAACATAAAATAAATCAATAATATACTATGTTCGTACTGCTAATTTAAAAATTTTATTTAGGGACAAGTTTTGTTGATCTGGACCCTTACAGTGTCTTTTGTAATTGTAGATTGCAATCTGTCTTTTGAAATGTAGATTGCATCCCTAGAACCTGTTGTGACCTACAGAACCCAGTATGGAATTCATTGATTTAATTGAAAATAGAGACTCAAAAATTCAAATAACACAATAAAAATACACACCCACCCACCATACCCCTGTTTCATGAACTATTGCCTGCACTAAATACTTCTTGTGGCTCTAGCTGAAAATTAACATTAGATTCTCCTCTTCTTATTAGGGAAATTATTAGGTTTTGAGGGGTTGTGGTAATGGTTTTTGTGGTTCTTTTTTTGGGGGGAGTTTTTTGGTGGCTTTTTTTTTTTTTTTTTGGGTTCTTTGGGTTTTTTTGTTGTTGTTTTGGTTGTGGTTTTGGTTTTTGTTTGTTTGGTTCTTTTTGACTGCTTAATAGTTTCTCTTTAAGGAAAAGTGATGCTACTAAAAGAGAGATTATTACATTCTTGGCAATACTGAACAAGTTTACTGTGCAGCTCATATAATCTTTCAGATATATAAAATACACATCTTTCCATGTATATTGAGGTTTTGTAGAGAAATTTTGGTTTCTTTAATTTCTTTTAAAGGTGAGCTGTTTTCAGTTATCATGAAAATACTGCAGAAAGACAGTTTGTAACATGCACATTTACAAAAATTATCAAGTGAAATGAAAGAAGGATTTTTTAGCAGCTTATCTAGTCCTGGGCATACATTCTTTTGAAATATGTTTAACACAGAGCCTTTAAGTTTCAAGAAAGTAAGTCACCAAATTCAGCTGGACTTCAGTGCAATCTGAGTGATTTATTGCCTTCAAAATCTTTGCAAAATGTAGTTTTAAGAAATATTTAGCTGCTTGCTTCAAGGCTCCTTTCCAAATCCCAGTCTATCCCTTAAGTCTATCCCTTAAAATATCCCTTAAGAAGGAACTTAATAAGGACAAGAGCTGATAGCATCTGCCAATTCTAGTTCTGTGCCCTCCAGTGTCACAACATTGCTTTCTTGAAATGACATCTAGTTTTGTTTTATGTTTTCTTGTTTTAATGGATTTGAAACATATTCTAATAAGAATTAATACAATTTAATTTTGGTTCATTTAAAACACCAGCTTCTTGTCTGCTAAAAATTTTGAAATTAAATGTCTGGCCATAGATTTAATTTCATAGCAATTTTTCGAAGCTTTGAAAAAAAATTGTATTTTGACTTTTTTTTCCAAAACACTAAAATATCAAATATTTATTTATTCATTTCTTCTTTTTTATATCACTGTTAACAATAATAGACATCATTTTATGTCATATAATTTTTTATTCAGTTTGTTGTCTGGTTTTAAAGAGACAAGTTGTTTTTCTTCTTTCTCTTATTCAGAGAGTTTCTCTAGGTTTTAAAACCTTTTTGAAGTTATCTTGAAATATAAAAATAGAACATCTGTGACAGATCTGTTTTGAACATATTTCACATTTCAGGATCCAAGGAGATCTGGTGGTCTGTGGTATTAGCTTGTTAATTTCTTGATGAATGGCTAGAAAGGCCACGAAGTGCACTCAGTACAGCACGTCTTCTGAAGATAGATGATCTCAAATAAATTCTATTCCCAATCAGTTTTTGATTTGTTAGGTGTTAAACCATTTCTTTGTAAGGACAGTGTTTACAAGCCTTGTAATGAGACAGCCCTGTGAGACCTTACTCTTCTTGCTGTAATTTTGATAAATGGAACTCTAATTCATAAAGGATATAGTGATTGAAGGGCAGCTCCAGGTCCTGTACACTTTCATTTAGATAGATGTTTGGTACAGTACAGCAAAACTAAGGTGCACTCAACAGACTGATAAATTTTAACAACAGCCAAACCAGAAAGGGGTTTTTTCCATCAGGAAAAAAAAAAGGACTATCTATTATATTTCATAGAAACAAATGTATTTTTAATATTATAAACCAGAATGGATTTTATATATATATTTGTCTTGTTGCTAAGCTCCAAATTTGCCAAACTAATTTAATGCCTTCTACTCTGCAATTATGGCATGGTAGAGGTTCCATGTTTCATACACCTGTGTCTGGCAATATTTCTGTAACCTGGTACACTCATCATGAGGGATTTAAAATACCCTAAATTTCAAGTTCTTTGGATGTAGTTTAAATGTTAGTAATGATTTGGAGCTTGGGACTTTGTTCCTGGTAATTCAAAAAATATATTTTCATGCATAAATAATTTTACAGAATTTTCATAAATCAGTTACTGCAGAAATTGTTGACTCTTAATCCAGCTTAGTGCTTTTCTATTAGTTACTTTGAAGATTACCTCATTTTATAAAGCTCAGAAACTTACATAAGACTAGAGCTACCAAAAGGGAAGAGAACAGTGTTTTGGTGCTTTCTTCCTCCACCATGTTAGTCCATCTCAGGCCCGGTCTCCTCTGGTGTCACAACAGGAGTTTTTATGTGTGTCAAATGATGCTCAACTCCCTCACTGTAAACAGAAGAATACCAAGATCCTGACCTACTGATTTAATATGCAGAACAATTCTGATGTAATGCAACTGAAAATCTGTTACAGCCCATTACTTTCTTGTGTTTTTTTTCCTAACTCGTACCATTTTTACTTCTTTTTGTGAATAAGGAAGAAAAAATAAATACAAACCAAACAAACAAAAAAAATCCAAAACTTGTACTAATATTGAAAATTTTTCCAACAACTAGTTAATTGAACAAGTTTTAAATTGGGCAAATAATTATAGTTAGTTGAATTAAGTAAAAACCTATACAAGTGAGGTAATGATCACAGCCTCTTAAGCAAACACAGCATATTTAAAATACAGCAGCGCCATCTTAATTGCTATCAGAATGGTCCTATGGAGACAACAGCAAACAAGTCCCTAATTTTGAGCTTGATGAAATAAATGGGGTTTTGCTTACTTGTTTCTCTTCACCTTTTCAGAGTATCAGAATTTAGTTTCAGAAACAGCAGTTGAGTTAATAGCAATAGTATCCAAAAACTTAATGTTAGACCACGTAAAACATGAGTTATCTCAGCCTGTGATGAAGTGGTATGTTAGCAGTGATCCTCAAACAGAGTAAACACTCCCTCAAAGATATGCCTCCAGCATTTTTATTTATGTGGTGTGACTCTCCTGTGCACAAACTAATTAAAAGACTCTAATTAATTATAAGAGTAGGAGGTAAAATCATAGCATCTTCCCAACTGCTTGCAGTAACAAAACTGCCTGATACATCAGTTCCATTCCATGTATCTATCTTCACTAACCTGTCTGCTCACTGCATTCCTCTTAGTTGCCCTGTATTAATAGGGGCCCATGAGTCTTAGTGGATTTTACCTCAGCATTTTACACCTACCATGATGGTTTTCATCCTGTTTAAAATTAGGCATTGTGGAAGACAAACAAAATCCACATGTGCATAGTTTTGCCTATTTTCACATTCATTCTGTAGCTTACTAGGAAGCAAATTTCCAAATTATCCTACCAAAGAGAGAGATAGTTTAGAGGGTTTATTTCTTGATTGACAGCAGTGGAGATGCCCAGGTCTTGTAGGGTCCAAGGTGAAGATGCAGGGCTTTCTGTTTAAGAAAAAAAATAGAAATCTTTCTTGTTTGAGGCTACTGTGAGTCCATAGTACTGAAAAAAAATCTTATGACTTCTTCCAAGCTAAGAAATACTATGAGGAGGTCACAACAGTTACATGAAAGGTATTTATGACATAAAAACTAATTATGATTCTGTCATTTGACCGCACTAGGATTTATTTTTTGCATCATAAGAATAAAATAGGGCAAGTTCCAATAAGATATTCCCAAAATTCAATAAGTTAAATCTCCTGCCATAAGGAACCATCAGGCTGAATAGAAAAAGCCAACTGTACTCAAGAAAAATGAATATTATCCATGAAAACCTTTAGGTAATTGGCACATATCCATGTACTGCCATTTTTATTGTGTTGCTTGAAAACACACACACAGATGTGAACCAAAGTTCCCTCACCATGCTTGTCTTTTTTTCCAGTCTTTTCTGAATCTGTGCCTAGCCTACCTTGCTGTTACTGTGTATCAGAGATAAACCAGCTCCTACTTCACCACCCTGTCCCTCCTATCTGAAAAGACAAAAAACCTGAGAGATTTTGATTCCTGAAAGCAGCTTCTTTATTTAGAGTGGGTGGCTTGTGCTCTCAGGTCAGTCAAAGTCAGGGCACCAGGAACCCAAAAGAAATTCCTGCTGAATTTGTTGCAGGTGGAAAACTAATGGAACAACATTGAACACAAAGTAAATAGCAATTATTAAAACCAGGAGAGTCTTTGTGGAAGAGTTTGTATTTTATTCAGGACAGGACAAAAAACAGAATAGACCTGCATATTTTGTGAACCTTGGTAAAGTTTTAGAAAATGTTCCTTCTTTTCTTTTTGACAAAGATGATCTATACTGTAATGTTTTTACTACTTGACTGTCATTGTTTTATATTTAAAATATTATTCAGGTAAATTCACAACATTTGTGACTTTTTTTAGGCACTGAAGAGGATGTAGTGAAGTCAAAGAAAACTTTCCGAAGTCAAGCTGTGGTAAATCAGAATGCAGAAACAGAGCTTATGCTGGAAGGAGATGATGATGCTGTTAGCCTGCTCCAAGAAAAAGAGATTGATAACCTTGCAGGTAATTATATTTTTCATTAGAACTAAGATAAGAGTCAAAAGGCTCTTTTAAGCTTGTTAGCTCTTAACTTTTGTGGTTAATGTCTTAATATTCACAGCAAAGCATACAATTGCAATATGAACAGATTCTTTGCATTTCAGATTTTATTGCTTCCTCTCTACTTCCTTGAGGTACGGGCAGTGAGTACAAAGCATTTGCCCCTTGCACAGTCTTTGAGCAGAGATGTGAGAAATAGCAATACCTCAAGTGCTTTTATTAGTGAGGGTCACTTGTTGAAAAGTTTGTAAATATCAATGTGAAGCCTCTCGTTTTTCTCTTTTTTTCTTTTTTTTTTTTTTGGTGTTAAAGCGTAAATGGACTCATTCCACAAGTCAGGGTTTTGTGAGTCAGAGCGTGCTTGTGCCTGATCCCAAGTGCCACGCAGCTTGTGCAGAGACACCTGCCCTCCTGCTGGCACCCAGTTCTCTCAGTGATGGAGTTAAGGGGGATCTGCAGTATCTCAACCCATCTGTCACAGCGAGAGAAAAGTTGCCTGTTTTAAGCAAGGATTTAGAGAGAATGAAGCTGTAACCAAGCTATGAACTTTGGGAGTTAGCATGTGAGCTGGGAATGAACCCTCTGTAAATATGCAGGAGAGAGCCCTTCTGGACCTTTCCTGGGTGAAGGAATGCAGTGAGATCTGTTCATCTGTCTTCTAGCAGGTTCTGTTACGGCTCTGTCTTAGAGGTGATACTACCTTCCGTGGGAAGTAGTCTGGAAAAAATTGAAAATTGAAATGCACTCTCCTCTCAGATGGGATAAAAATGAGAAATATTAAATGTGGTATGAAGTTTTTTGATTAATTTACTTAAGAGTATCTTTATTAAACTACTCCACTAAAGGAGAGTTTGTGATGTCACGATTTTTTCTGCATAGCTGAATTTCTAAAATAGCTATCTTTGCTCCTGTGCTTTCTTCTGATACCATAGTAAAAATCTGCAGCAAAGATCAGATCATAAGTAGATGATTAAAAAAAAAAATCAAAGAAAAACAAAAAAAAAAAAAAATCCCACCAAAAAAAATGAAAAGGCAAAAAAACCCCAACAGCCACCTACATGGAAGTTAGTCTTGTACTTTAGACTAGAGCAGAGCAGGGAGGGAGAAATAGATGCTTTTATTTGGGAACAAGCATCAATATATGATTATCACAGTTAATATGTCACTCTACTTGCTTTCTCAATCTGCAGGTAGCTGCTGCTAAGACACTGTTGTCTAAAGTCAATAAAATAGTGCACCAAGCAGGACCATAAGTGGGATAATTTGATCAATGTCCCTTTGTCTTTTAGAAGGAAAACGCAGTACTGCTTTGGCTAAGTTCTTATATCTAAGAACAGTGTTTCCAACTAAATATGCTTATAGTAGTTTAAAAGGCTGTTTAGAGGCTGAAATATGCATTTGAATTGAAATCCTTATAAAAAACTGCAAAGTGGACATGAAAAATTCTTACCCAGTCTGGAAAATCTCAGTCAGAACTGAAGTTTTCTCTATGCCACAACAATGACATTTTGTTCAAACACACTGATGCAATACTATTCCTACAGCTACACCCCTCTGCAAAAACCTAGTATTTCAATGCGTCCTTAAGAATTAATGTGCAATTAATCCTTTTACTCAAGATTGCTGCTGGATGGCAACTCCTGCTCCCTCAGGACATGGCACAGTTATTCTAGTCCTTTGCTTTTACTGCTCAAAAAACTGGGAGATATTGTCAGCATTGCAAAAGCAGAAATAATAGAAAGTGGGGGAGAAAAAAAAAAAAAAACAACTTTTGAAATATTGACAGGATGCCCTTATGTTCCCTATCAATGCTAACAGAGCAGGCAAACTGCTTCCAAGTGTGGTGAGGTGATATGATAATGGTGCCATATGATACCAAACCTGTGAGCTTCTCAAAAAGAACCCACACTCCACTATCTCAGTTTTACCATTAGATTAACTGCAGCCTTTGCTACTCAACTCTCACTCATCTTTGGAGCTGATGTTGAGAGTTAATATCGCACACATTATCATACATGCCTTCTGTAAATTTTACATTGGTAAAAAAACCCATGAATCTCATGATGCCCTCTCTTTAGCTGCTGATTTTGCAGAATTTTCCATACAATGAAACTGTTTTTCCCAATTTTCAGTATATAGAACATGGCTCTGAAACTTGAGTCAAATAACTGAAATCAAGAAAAGCAGCAGGCAAAGAAGGTGTGGGTTTGGCCTAAGAAGGTCTGAACAATCTCTGACGGCTCTGAGGAGCGGGTCCCAATAAAGCTACACTGTCTGTTCTTGTCTAATTCTAAAGAGTTATGTACATTTAGTACACATGATCTGGAAATCTTTGAGATCTATCTGGTTATGGCATAGCACAGCATCATTTATATCTAGTTACTGCTCACAGTGAAATGACACATAGGAATTTCTATATTCAGATATGCCTCCAATTTAACTTTAAAGCTTAAATCAATTCAAACCTGATTTACAACGATTTGGATTGTCTCAGTAAAAGATAGAAATTAAACAAAATCTTTATAAACCAGGTTTCAATTGATTTAAGATTGTCCACATTTAACTAAAACAATTTAGCATTGTTTATTCCATGAAACTAAGGCACATTTTAAACAGATGAGGCCTTGGGTTTTAGAAAATTTTAAACTAAGAGTATATAAATAATATAATATTTTGATTTGTGAACTTAAAGCTGAATAAAAGGGAAGTTTGAACCAGATTGAGATTGTTCATACAAAGTTATCTGTACATACCTTTTGTTCCAGAGACTCTTTATAGTTTTTCATCAACCATGTGGCACAAATCAATGTAAAGTTCGCTTTGATAAATTGCATATGGTATGGAGAATTTTTAAATAATTATAGTCTGAATATTTTTATTATATAATCTTAGTATTCCATATGTTGCAATTGCAGTTGGTCAGATTTCATTATATTAAGTAACATTTTAATAAAATATGAAAATCTGATTCCATGTTATTATGGTCTTAGGATTATGACTTATAAGTTTGCATCACAATTTTTAACAAAAGCAGTATTGAAACTGTCTTACAGTATGAGTTAGCGAAAGACATTGTTCTTGTTTTAGCATTTATGCATTAAAATATTTTACATGTTTCTGTTTCAGTTTTACCTCCTTTTCTTCCCAGACTGTTCACTTCAAGAGGCAAGTCACATCTCTGTTAGAACTAATGATTGAGATAGCCCATTCAATTTTAACAGTTTCCTAATATATTGTGAATCTCTGGGTAATACAATCAAATCCACTGTAGTGACTTGATATTACTAACTCTTTTCTTTTCCGTTTATATTTCCTAATGCTGCAGTAGGGCTCTTAAATACTTACGTTTTCCCTTAAGATCCTAAGAATTTAAATTTGCTAACAGTTTGTCTCCTGCTTAGTAGGTGATTGTTTCAAAATGAAAAATATGTGGGTTTGTTCTAACATGAGAAGCTTGCATTTTTACAGGGACATAAGGTAGTATATCTAGTAGATATGCAGTTTTCTTTTAACAAAGTTGTTTGTTTGGGTTGGGTTGCTGGGTTGTTTATTTTAGAGCACTGATCTTGCATTAAAATAGGTCATTAAAAAAATAAATGTTGATCTACTCGGGTTTTATGAATTCTATATTTTAGGAAGATGTTCTCTTCTCTTTGTTTTGAAGGTGCATTTCATTTGCTGAGACTTGTTTGTGTGCATTTGAGAGCAGAGTTTAGCCTTGACATTTTTGAAAGATACGTGTTCTTAACTGGAGCACATTTCATCTATTTTGTCATAGAGCTGTTGACAGCAGCAAACATACCCCAGCCAAGCAAGGGATCCTTGATGGAATCTTTTGCTACTCTCTAAAAGAGTATTTTCTAGAAGGGAAGAAAGGAAATAAAAATAGGAGGATATGATGCTTTGAGTTATTTTAGGAAGACAAAGGGCTTTGGCAGGCATCTGGTTACTTGCGTGGGCTCAATCAACTCAGAAGCTGACTTCCTCATCAGCCACGGTGAATTACAGCCTCACAACACTCTTGCAAGAATAAATACATGGTTTTTGCTCCATTATATGAGCAGATTGAGCAACTCATCCAAATAAACACAAGGAAAGCCACTAACTGCCTTTAATGAGTTTTAGTCTTTCTGTATCATAACCTTCAGTACAGAATCTTCCCTTCTTCTTGAACATCTGCCCTGAGGTGGAAGAAGCCTCCCCCCTAGTACAAATGGGCCAGGAATTTTGATACAGATGCAGCATCCCAGCACTGCCATAACTTTTAGCAACTTTGAGCCTCAGAGTAGAAATATTTCTAGAAAGCAGTGTTACTACTGATAAAAAAGAGCTGATCTTCCATCTGAGCCAGCACGAGTAGCGAGTCCACCCTGGCCTGAGGACTAAATGTGAAAAGACTTCTCTCCAGACCTCTTGGGAGTGTGCCGAGTGTATTGACTTACTGCCCTGTGCAAAGGAACACACTTGGGCAGGGAGATTTGACAGCTTGTATTATTATTAATGAGATATAAGACCTTTCACTTCCAGGTCATCTGTTTGAAGTCCAGACAAACATTATCAACATCTGTTTTGTGGCCTATGCAATATAAGCCTTTTGTCTCTTTTCAGGCAAACTAACAGAAATCATCATAATTTTGACCAATTTCCAAAGGAAAACATTTTAGATGATGTCATTAGAGGGAATTGGAATAGTGCCAAAAGTTGTACTACACAGTTACAATTAAAGTTGTATAGCAGTACAAAAAGAAAAATTAAAAAATATAATTTATTTATCCCATGGAGAAATCTTCTATTCCAGGTTTTAACAAACAACTCATTTACATTTCTGAAATTATGTTGAAGTCTCACATAGGACCAGATGCAGCAATAAGACCACTAACACATCAAGGAACTGCTCCTAAAGCTACAAAAAAACCTTGCAAAATAAGTATTTTTTATGGAAAACATATTTTGACTCAACTTCAGATGTATAATACCCATTTTAAATTTATACACCTACATTCTGAGTTACAGTAACACTTCATTTGGCCAAAGTCTGACAAGGAATTTTCTTTACAAGAGCTGACCAGTGTAGACAACCTCTGGTAAGCAAAGCTGTTTGAAACCTTTTCTTACTTATTCCTAAGGAGTAAAGGAGGACCATATTTTCTTGAGTTTTCTTCTGTTGCCATTCTCAAAATTTTAATAATATATGTAGTATTATTTCTATTGTTTTTGTGAACAGACTAAACAGGTAGACAAACAGTAGATTTTCTTAATGAAAAAAAAAAATACAACATAAACTTGAGCCTCTACTGAGAAGGAAGATTTTCAAATTATTAGATTTTTCAGGTGTATAAAAATAATCTATTTGAGGCCAACCAGAGAAATTTTTGTTGCATTATCTGCTGTTAGAGTAATGGATTGAAAGAAAGGACCAAAAAGCATTCCTATTGTCTCCAGCAGTGACCACAGCCTACTCAGGACTTTTAGGGGTAGAGGGAAGGAATCATCTTCATCCTTCTCCCCCCTGGAGAGCAAAGCACAGCAGAGGTTCCAAGGGTGATCTCATCTTCCCTCTCCAACTCTTCTCCTCCTGCCCTGGTGTGTTCCCTGCCGTGGGGCTGGGAGAGCCCTGTTGTCCATCACTTTCTCTCCTTCTCCTGCAGCAGTTGCCATCCGCACACCAGTGGCTCTGATGGTCTGGAGTGGCCCAGAGGGCAGAAAGCAACAACCATAAGGGAAACCCAGCAAGGACTGTAGCAAGTACACAGTGGTGCTTCCTAATAATTCTCTCTCAGACTCTAACAACTTGTAGTTCTGATACTTCCAGAGCCAGAGGTAGTCATTATTAGCTTGCTTGCTTTCTTCTTTTCTTCTTTCTTTCTTTCCTTCCCATTTTATCTCTCTTCTCTCTCTTACACTCTCACTTTCTTTTTCTTTTTTTTTTTTTTCGTAGTCTGGAGGTGGCTAAGGTACCTTAAGCTTTGCCATACTTTATGCTTTTTTTCTTTAGAAAGCATGCATATCTATATGCATACACAAAAAAGTCAGTTAAGTAACAAATATAAAAGCTTCAATAGAGAATACAAAAAAGTCCTAATATTTCTCCTACTTTTTCAAGCTTCCCAGTGGAAATTCTTCACTAAATTCAGCATGCACTACTAAGTAGATTTTTTTTTTCCTTTCAAACTTCATTATTATTGCAAATTAGCATTCAAGATAGGAATTTCACTGGGGCATTTGCTTGTCTGGGAAAGTGACAGGAATGTGGAAGAAGAGTGATTCCATTTCCCATTCTCTGTTAGATACGTAACCACACAAGTCTTTTACTTCCAAACATGGAAATTTAATTCAGCCAGATTTTCGTAGTTTCTGTTTTTTACATATTCAGATTTTAATCCTCAAGTCTAAGTATAAAAAAGAAAAACATATTTGTATGAGTTTAATTTGAAGTATAGATTCAGGCATAAACTGAAAACAATTATACTTTTGATATGTAGTTGGCTTTCACACTGAAAAAGAAAAAGCCCCACACTTTCTATAGCATTCTATTTTTAGACAGCTCAGTGTTTATTCTAATCATTTTTTCCATATTACTACCCAAAATATCTTAATATTTTATAAGGTGGTTGGCAGTCACATATGATAGTGCTCCTAAGCACAGCTTTGAAGAACTCTTCTCTTTGTACCTTAGTACAGCAACTCTAAGTCTGAGCATCTTCAGCTTTTAAAATGACAACCAGATTTCCTGCTTTCCAAGCTTTAAAATTAAATCAGTTCAAGCTCTGTTGGATTGTATTTATGAGTGGCTCTGAGAGTGCGTCATGTTTTGTTACTGTCCACTGATAACAGTCTATTTAATTTGTTTTTCCATACATTGCAAAACTCTTTTTTTTTAATTTCTAAGGCTGCAAAATTAGACTACAGTGGAGCCTATGACATCACAGGTCTGTAGCTTCTCCCTTTTTCTGATATGCCACACCCTGGATGGAACTAGTTAATTCATCAAGGGTCAAGCTGATGAGCTACCTGATTATATAGGAGACTGCAGAAAGACAGGCCTAGACATAAAAAACTCCACCATTTTGTATCTTATTTCATCTTTACTATGCAATTGGTTCCAATGCAAAAATCTATTTATTCTTCATAGGAAGATATTGGGACTGACCCACCATAGATTAGTTGAAGAAATGTATTCAGAACTGTATTGACAGTATCTATGTTTAAACTAAGCATTTTCATTGACCTTTGGACAGGACTTTTTTTGTCTTTCTTTTTTTTCCTCTGAAGCCAATTAGATGATCAGTCAAGAACACATTTTGGTTAGTCTTGGTTTAATTAACCAGAAATTGTACCAGAGGCGGCCTCATCCCATGCTTTTACTTTGGCTTTCTAAAAAAACAAGGTTTATGTAAGCACCCTCTGTTAGTCTCCATCTTTGCAATTTCTTAACCTGGAAGCCGTTTTGAACAAACTTTTAAACAAGAGTAAAGACTTGAGAAGCAATAAAATTCCAGCAATGGAATCAGGTCATTAAGGAAAAAGGCTGAAGGACGCATCACTTCTCCTTTCAAAAGGTACCAGAGGATATTTGTGGAAGTGTCTTCTGAATTACCCTAACTGTGGGAATGCAATACATGCAACCAACTAGCAGACTCAGCTGCACTAGAATTGGCTCTGGTGTGGTTTAGAAATACTCATATTTTCAGAAAATGTTGAAGTTAACAACTGCTGCATCTCAAGTGATTTTTCCAAAGATACCTGTCAAGTTATATGCTGATCCAACAACCTGTGTCTTCATTCCCACACAGATATAGGAGTTACTATCTATACAAGTGAACTTTAAAATATCATGAGCTATCTAACATAATATGTTCACTCTGGTCTCAAGAAATACAAGACTTAGTGTTTATCTGAAGAGCTTTTCCATAATGGAGACTGGAAGGAATGAAAGCTGAAGGGCTTGTTTCCTTAAATTTCTAATCAATTGAGCCTTATGGGCATGACAAGGTACACAAACTGGACTGTATAAGATACCTGTCAAGTCTGGTTTGCTCAGACTGGCATTTGGGATTTGATCCCTTGTGTTCCTGACTCGTTAGCTCGAGTTCCTGTTTCAGTGGTATACCATTATTGCAGGCTTCTCTCTCTGCTTCCTCCTTTCTTCTTTAAATTAGCATTAAACATGTTATTCTTTTGAACATTAAATATGCTTTTCTAAGGTGTATTTTTTCTGTTACTTTTTGATTAAATAGCTAGCTATAGTGATTCTCCCAGAGAGAAAAATTGTTGCTTATGTAAGTGTGTTCGGCATCACTTAAAGTTTTCTAGGTTGAAAAAGTATCTTAAGTATTACCTGAGAATGAGGAGGGAGCTAGTGCAGGTCCTACTGCATCAGTGTAGAATAGTCACATCTGGATGCACTGCTTAGCAATCAAGTTCTTAAGTTTCTAAACCATCTTAATTTACTCAGTCCTTCCAAGGTATAGCTTCAGGCAGAGCACACTGTATGAATCTACTTTTGAAGTGACAAATGTGTGCATTGCAGTAGTGAGGTCCCTATCCCAAATATTTACATTTCTGGCCAGGTGTAAATCATTAGGGGAAGTCTTGACTTATTAATACCTGATCATCTGGCAGGTTGGCACTTGGACATGTCCTGGAAAAACTCTAAAGCCATGTAAGCCATTCGGAACACCAGCACATTCAGAAGTTCTCATGTGTGCCACAGAGTAAATCTGACTTCAGCTGCAAAAGGGAGCAAATGTTGTGTTTCTGAGTTACTTTGGGCTTTTAGACACACAACTGATTGTTCCACAGAACCTTCAGTGGTTCAGTAAGACTGACTTTTGTTTTGTGTTGAGTTTGTCTTTGCATATTCTCTAACTGTTCTATTAAGTTGTTGCTTCCTATCACACTTGGAACAATATAAAGAAATAGTTCTTCCTAGGAATATTGGGAGGCATGTTTTCCCTCAGGAAGAAGTGCTAGTTAATAGTTTTCCTTTAATGAGACAGGAAGGTATAGAATTAAAATAATAATAATTTACCTGTGAAGATGCATATGTCACCTAATTTAAATATAGAGGTGAGTATGTATATGTTTGAGATAAAATTACTTTTTTTCTTCTCAAGCAACACTATATTTAACTGTTTTCACAATCTCATGAAAGCTATGTAATTCTTTCTAATGATTTTATTCACAGTTATAATATGCAAGATTGTTTTTATTTACATTTTCTTTTTAATCAAACACATTTGCTTGCTGTTATGGCAACCACTTAAGAGAATTGAATTGCTGTAATTGTTTAGTCATTGTTGTTGAAAAAGACCATTTAAGTTGATCTTTGATGTTACTAGTAGTAGTGTTACATGCTTTATGGAGGAAAGGGGGGAAAAGTGGGGAAAATCTTGAATATCAGGGCCTATCCACACAGGCTATGACATTTAAACAAACAAAAAAAGTCAATTCCTCTCTCACAATATGAAACATATGATTGTGCAGGAGTAAAAAGCCAACAAAATAAGCTTGGATATCTATGAAAACAGGGGAAATGAATTTGGGATATTATTCAGTGGAAGAGAAAACCAAGATTATAGTCATATTTAGACTTAGATTCTGTTTTTTGCATTTAAAAAGTTGTGCAAATTATCTTTAATGAAACTGTTGAAAGTGATATGTAAAGGGAGCTGTATATGTACATTCTTATAAGGGCCTTGGCTTGAGTGAAGTTACTGCCTTCAAGTATTTGCTATAGTGGAGAACAAATTGGGGACAGCCATCGTCATGTAAGTTCAATATATTTACTGCAGAAATCTTTTTAAAGGGTAGCTTGAATCAAATTTATGATGACAATGGGAACAAAAATAGACTAAATTCTGTGAATTGTTTAGGAATCTTACCTTGTTTACTTGTTATTTACTTGGCACTGCATGTGTTATATTAGATGTTAAATGGTTGAAATATTTTTCAGACTAAAGAGCTTTTCTCAAAGGATTCTGGTACCTATACCTCTTTCTACTTCCATGCTATGTGACTTTCACTTCAAGAAACTGAACTTTTTGTGCGCTTGTGCATGTGTTACATCTGGTTTTTTAAAGTATAAGGATTTTTATACATTTCAAATACAACTCAGTGCCAGATACACCTGGCTGTACCGTTAAAGTGCTGAGGAAATTTCAGTTGTCTTATTTCAAGTATCTTGTGAGTGATTTTTAGTTATTATTCTTATTATCTAAAATTCTTGTGTAAGTGTCATATCAAATTACAAAATGAATTTATGCAAACTATTTTACATAGTAAAAGTATTGGTTTCAGTTAATCTATGTTGAATATATGTATATGTAAAAAGATCTATATGTTTTTCCTTTTAAACCAGTATCAGTTAAAAATTAAATATGCCAACATCCACCTGTTTTTTTTCAGAGTAATTACCAGTAGGTTGTAAAATTAAATTGGTTGAGCTGATTGGATATGTTTTTGAAGTACTTGTCCCACCTAATACTTTTTTGTTTATGGGTAATCACCAAAATTTTATTTTAAAAGTTGGCCTTCTCAGCCTGTGGCAGGTAAATGTCTTTTTTCATAATTCAGCATATAAAAGCATAAACTTCTACCTTCCTTAGGAGTAATTGTGCCCAATCTTCTTAGCAGATATACCTCCAGTGTAATTTTCAGGCTCATGAATGTAATACATGTTTAGCTCTTACAGCTAAAAACGACAGTTTATGAAAATATTTGAAATATTAAGTTCAGAATACCACTCTTTAGCAACTTTCCTTAAAAGGTGTAATTTTACTGATATTCCATTAGCAGATAATGAACTTTTAAACATAACAGAACTTTTTACTTGTCTTGATTTGCTTTATTTGAGCTTGAAAAATACAAGAGCTAAGTTGCAAGAGCAGGGAATGAAGTCTCTGTTTAACAAAAATGCAGGGGAGCAGGGAAGTTACATTCTGCTTTTATTCACTGGGACCTTCTAATTTCACAATTATTTACTTTTGGAAAGAAAATATTATTTTAAAAGGTAGATGTGTGGTAGAGTTTGTTTTAGAAATGTAAATCACATGGGCTGACCACAGGGATCAGGCACCAGGGAAAAATCACCATTTAAACAGATTGCTAGACCTGTGTGTCTGAAGTGATTTCTGGACTCGTTTTAAGGCCAGAACATCTCTGGTAGGTCTTTGCCTTTCTTTTGCGATCGCCCCGATAGCTTCGGAGAGGTGTGGAAGAGGCAACGAAGCGATCCTTAAAGAGAGATGCTTTTGCTTAGAGTCCCAAGAGCTGACAAGCACCCTAGACACGGGTCCCCTCCACAAACGCCAGTTTGTTGGGCGAAGCGAGGCAGCCACAGGTTGGCTTTTCCCCCGGAGCGGGAAGGGAAGCGCCCTCGGTGCCGCCCGTGGGTCCTGCGCTGCGCGGGGAGCGCCCGGCAGCATCCCCGGGTGCCGCGGCTGCGGCTGCCTCTCCCCCGGGCAGCACGGCCCTGGCCCCGGCCTTCTCGGGGCCGCAGCCGCTCTGGAAATGAATATTTACATCCCCTGGAAAAGCGCAGCTCGCCACCGCCGAGGGGCCGGGCGGAGGCTGGAGCCGAAGCTCGTTATCCTTCCCGAATGCGAATGAGCCCGTCCCGCGGCTCTTGGCTCAGGTGTGCTCAGCTTTTGTTTCATTAGATTATCAATTGGGTTTGGGAAGGAGATCCAGAGCTTCCCGATAGCTCGGTGCCATATGGAAAATCTGCGCTGTTTTGATTATGCTCTATGTAAACATTTTAATATCGGATCCTTAAAATCCAGAGACTATCCCAAAGGGGATTAAAACATAATCCTCTCTCTCTATAGCTGTAGTGGATTAATTTCGTATTCTCTCAGTGGCTGGCTTGCTCCCTGAAGGCTACAACAAAAAGACTCAGTGCTCCTTAAACATGCTATGGAATTGCAAGTTGTAATTGGAGATTTCCAAAGGACAAGTGTAAAAATGAAACACTGCTAATACCGATTTTTTTTTTTTCATTTTGTGCTTTAAGAAAAGAAAGTCTGTAAAGATATTTTTCAACTTAGTTTGAACATCCCCTCTCCTGAAATCCCATAATGTGACTGCTTATTTTGCTTTATGTTTTTTGGGGTTTTTTTCTTTCTTTCTTTTTTTTTTTTTTTTTGTGGGTTTTTTTTTGTTTTGTTTTGTTTCTGGGGTTTTTGTTTGTTTGTTTTTGGTTGTTGGTTTTTTTCCTAAACAAAAAAACTCAGGAAAACCTTTTCTTATCTGGAAAGTACGATAATGCTTATTCCTTGTCTCATTGTGATATCTCTGACATGTTTACCTTGCAACAAATCTAGGGTGTTATTTGAGTAGAATGCAGGGCAGATGCCAAGGTACCAGTCTGGTAGAGAACTGGGAGGCTTTTCTCGGGAGGAGTAGAAAACACAAAATCCCCGATTTCCCCTGCCTTCAGGAACGGGCTAAGAAGTGACTGCTCCCTTTCCCTCCACGTTCACCCCTGCTTTTGCAGCTCTGCCCCCCGCTCCAGTCCGCGAGGGCACATCACCCGCTAACCGGGGCGTACCATTGTCTCCGCCTGAATGGCAGATTATAGGGTTTGGCCTTTTGGCCATTAAATAGCGGTGGCTTTATTTTTATTTTAGCCACACAACACCAGGGGAAAAGAGGTAATTGGATTAAATTGATGTTCTTCCTTCTGGGATTCAGCAAAGCCCACAAACGCCTCCTTAAAGTGATAGAATATCGGGTCGTTTCCAGGACGCGTCTTTCCAAGGCGCTTTTCTCCCCGCACAAAGGCCCGGGCGCCCATCACCCTGCGCCGAGCCAAGTGTGCCCGAGAAGGGACAGAGGAGGAGTAGGGCGCTCTGCTTGAGAGGGCAAGTGCTCCTGCAGGGCAGGGAACCGCCGGCTGCCCAGACCCCCCCCCCTTCTGTAAACACAAAGAAAGGGGGCCTGGGGAATAGAAACCCAAATCCACTTGTAATCGTACAAGAGAATCGGGCGTAATTACTTGAGCAACCTAGATGAAGATTGATGAGGCTTTAAAGCGGCGTTTCGGATCGATCACCCTGCCCTTTGGAGCCTCCAGCCGGGCTTCCCCGGCTCGGATCGGCTCCTTTCCCACCGCCAAGGGAGGGAGAGAAGATGGAGGCTAGACTGGGAGAGCAGCAAGGCAAGCCCGGCGCATGTGATTCCGATCAGCTGACTGGGGTCAAGAGGCTACCTCGGTTTATTAGGAGATGGAAAACAATAAAATGAAAGAAAATAGAGTTTGTATCAATATTATCCCGTCCGCCACGCTGGGCTGCTGAAAGCTGTCACTGAAACTGTGCGTTTTAGCTTCCCCTTGTACGCACAGCAATCCCTGCCTTCCTCTTTATTTATTTTGCAGCGTAAATGACAAAATATTGAGCAATAAGGGCTCAAATTGGGTGTTACAGTAGAGTAAGGCATTAACAACATGACAGTTAGATGCGCCGATACAGGAGTAATTTGGGCTAAGTGAGTAATTTGAAGTGCTGCCTGCGAGAGCTGGTAGTGAAGTGTGCGGGCAGTGCTGCGGGAGGAGGAGAGGGCGCACCCAAGGCGTTGGCCCCGGTGCGAGCCGTAGCCCCGGGCTCGGCTCGGCCGCGCCAGCGCCCGCACGGCGCTGCTGGAGGAGCGAGCGGCCGGGGAAGGAAGGCAGCGGGAGGCTCACGACTCTCTGCCCTCCGAACAGGGGTCCCCTCATTGCAAGGGAGATTTTTTAGCTGCGTATAACAAGCAAACTGCTTAGTACCTCCTGAGATGGTCAGTTGGCCAGTTTCTAAAAGGTGCATCAGTCAGGTGGTGTACCCAGCTTCTCATTACTGGAGTTTTATTGTTTATGTGTCAGATACGTGTTTGTACACGTATGTGGCTCTGTGTGTTTATGTATATATATACAAATTATCTCACAGGCTTTCGTGGTTAAATCTAGAAGAATATATAATACATAATAATTTCTTCGAAGCAAATAAACTTCCTAAACACAGCCGCTGTCAGCTTCAACAGAAGATGGCATTGATATTCAAGATAAGATGGAGGAAAAGCGATCCTCTTGTCTTTTGGATTAAAGAAGGGTTGTTTTGGTTTTTGTTTTCCTCAGTTAATATCTAACAATTTGTGTGGAGAAGGCTGCCTTTTACAATAGGTTTTCCCCATCCCATATTTTCAATGCCCGTGAAAGAGTCTCGTTAAGGAATATATTTGAGCGAAGTATTGTTACAGTAATTTTTAAAGGATAAGCTGCAGCGAGTTGTAACAAAAATTATCGTGCCGTAAATGTATTTAACGATGCCAGCCTTTTTGTGCATGGGGTATTGAAATAGGTGCAAAAAAAATAAAATAGGGAAAAAAAAAAACCCAAACAACTAAACAAAACCCCCTGCTATTTGGCGTTACTTGTCCGAGTTGAGGTCTGGATCTAGACTCAAAAATAATGCCCCCAGGCCTCGCAGGGTCAGTGTGGCGGGCAGAGGCTGCGGGCTGCCCTGCCCTGCGCCCCCGGCCCGGCCCGGCCGCCGCGGGGACCCTGGGCTGCCAGATCGAGGCGGTGTGGAACGAGCAGCCGCTATCGCACATAAACAGTGATAGCATTAACGAGGAGCAAAAGGGCATGAAAAGAGAGGGGACCTTCTTCTAAGAGGCAGCTGTTTTTCACCCTAACCCTTCTGAATTTCGCTGCTGTGATTTATCTCGCAACCCCGGAGCTCACAAACCCGCTTGTGCCCCGGCCGCGGAGTTCAAAGCTCTGGCCGCGGTCAGGAGGGGAAGGAACACGGTGTTTACAAACTGGGTTTACGAGGGGGCTCGCGGGGCGCTGGCTCGGCGGAGGGAAGGGCCACCGGGGATGGGCCGGCCGGGCGCCTCCAACCTGACGCCGCTGCCCTTGCCTTGCAGGCCCCGTGGTCCTCAGCACGCCGGCACAGCTCATCGCCCCCGTGGTGGTGGCCAAGGGGACGCTCTCCATCACCACCACAGAGATCTACTTCGAGGTGGATGAGGATGACTCGGCTTTCAAGAAGATCGACCCCAAGGTGAGTGCGGCGCGCGGGCGGGCGGCGCAGTCCGGGTCCTCGTCCCCGGTCCCGGCACACGTGCGCCGGGGCCGCCCCCGCATTCCAAACTCCGTTCCTGTCTGCCGCCTTTCGCTGCATTAAAAAAAAAAAAAAAAAAAAAAAAAAAAAAAAAAAAAAAAAGCGCAATGTATTAATGATGTTAAATCCTCTATTACGGCAGCGTACGCGTTTTCCAGCAGCCTTTCTCGTGGTGCCTTTGTATGAACGTGGTCAGATTTAGTAGTTAAGCCAATTGCTCTGAAATCCCTGGAGGGAGCAGCAGTCCTAGCCCGCAGCCTTCCCGAGACACAGCGGAGGGTTTTACGCCTTCCGAGGTTATCGGAGAATCCCGTTATTTCAAAAACGTTAGTTTCCACGTAAGAAAATACGGCGCATTTTATAAACACTTTGTAACTGCTGAAATGAAAGTTAATGCTTGTTTTCTGGGGGAGAAAAGAAAATGGGGGAGGGGGGAATAGACATGTACCGAAGACTTGGTTCCTGGGAAAGCTCTGTTTTTTTTCTGAAGTCATTTACTACTACCAATTCCCCAGCGCCGCCCCACTTCCCCCTCCCTTCCGTGAAAACCTCCAGCCCAGCCGCAACAGAGCAGGGAGGGGTGCGTGACTTGAGCGGAAACCTTTGCGTGGCTTTCTCCCCGCGGGAACGGCGCGGGGGATGCCACGCGGGGGAGGAGGGGGCAGACAGAAGGGACGTGTCTAACAGGGCGCTCCTCTCGTCTGCATGTCTTTTTATTCTTATCGCTCTTGCTTTATTTCTTTGCTATTGCTCTGGAAAGTGTTGGAAGAGAGGAAATAGGAGAGGTACTTTTACAAAGACCTTGGTGTTTGGGGTTTTTTAATGCAGAAATATTATAAATAATTTCCAAGAAAACTCCTCGTCTAAATATCTTTGCAATGAAGTGATTTCTCTTTGGTGAATAATTTGTCAAACTCGGAACTTTCTTCGCAGTGCTGGTGTAAAAAGTTGCTGTCAGAATCTCTGGGTATAACAGTTTTGTTAAAGTGCACCCACTGGAAATAGTTGCTAGTGGGTGTCACACAGGAGATCGGCCTCTTTCAGCACTTGTTGACTATTAGGATCCTAATCAAAATCCCCGTTGTTAATTTGCGTTGTGATTTAAAAGCCATTTTAAAGAAATGCATCCTGAGAGGGACCAGGCAGTGCGGTACAGACGGGCGGCTTTGGATTGCGTGCAGTTTTGTAAGCACGCACATGCTATTCCCTCTGAATGCCCTGGGAGCTGAGAGGCTTGATTTCTGGGAGTGGAACTGGCAATCTTATCACATTCGTAATGGATTTGTAGGTCAAAAGTAATATTGTTGTTCACTTTATTGGCGCTGGCTCTCACCTATAAATTTTATTTTCTGCTTTATTAGTACCTGCACCAAATTTCTAGTTTTATCAGGATCACTGCTTACTCAAAACACTCCTTCACAGATACGTTGTGTTTCCTCAGCTTTGTTCAAAAGCCAGCAGAAACACAACAGCACCGTATAATAAACCCTTCAAAACAGACTTCTTTCCTGACTGCTGAAAAAGTGTAACTGTATTAATAAGTACGCTGGTGTCTGACAGTTGCTGATGGTGATCTGGAGCTAAATTCTAATATGTTTGTACAACCAATACTTCCTTATTCTACAAAACTATTCAAAATGCAAAGTCAGGACTCTGCCCTTAAGTTTTCTGTTTTACAGGATTTAAGCAAGTATCCACAGAAAGGAAAAATCCACAAAACATTGCTGCCTCTGGTTTTTCAAGTAAAACATTTGATCCGATATTGAAACGCTTACCCATATGCATTTTACTTCATTTATTAGCTTGTAATTAAATAAATCAGCAACAGAAATTAAAATCTAAATCACAAAAAGTAATTATCCAGTGTATTTCAAGTGCATTTTCAAATATATAATTCCAATATTCAAGCGTTATTATATAAGCTGAATCCAAATTTCTTTTGAATATATTTAAATAACATTTCAAGTATATTTATGGAATGTTAGAAATAGAACAAGCAATATATATGAAACGAAAAATGTAAACTTGTTAAGTTCAGACACTTCAAAAGACAATTAACAAAAGTACCGTGATAAAATCTACCTTTTTAAATGGTATCTTCTTTTTAGCAGAAAATGTCCTTGAAGTATCCAAAATGGCAATTTAACTTCTGATCACCAAATCACAAAACACCAACATCCACAATTTCAAAGACAATGTGAGATCACAATATTTGATACAAATTAAAAGGTACATTAGGGATTGTTCAGGTGGCATATCCAAATAGCTTTTACTCACAGAAGGTTTACATAAAAATACCGGGTTTTGTTATAATCCGTTGGTACCGTTTTTAGGCAGAATGGTCACAATCAAATTACGGCAAATTTTCCTTTCCAGATAACACACTTTTATTCTTTTATTTCTTTTTTCTTTCTTTCTTTCTTTTTGTTTTTCCCCCACGGGGAACTGCAAAACTGTGACGAAGAGGAACGATGCTTGCTGTTCTCATTTGCTTTTCTTTGTGAAGAGCCTAAGCTATATTCCTTTTTAAAAGAGAATATTATTTGCATTGTCAAGTGGAAATATATGATTTTTCAAACAGGCATCTCAAACTTCATCGGGAAATTAGCAGATTTATCGGTCAGGCCGGTTTTATAGTTACCCTCTAAAGTTTCTCCAAACTTTTCGGGTTGGTAAGTATTTCCCTAGCCAGTCGCCACGTTTGTTTGGCCGCGTTTTCCAGGGCCGAGTGAGGTTTGCCCTGAAAGAGGTCTAAGTTGGGCAAGAAGTAGTGCGGGCACCTCCTGCACTGGAGGCACGAGATGAGCTGCAGTAAAATCCCGTTGAGCCGGTCCCCCAGGCACGACTCGTCCCAGTCCGATTCCCGGGGATGCTTTTCGCATTCGTAGGAAACCAGAGTCTTCATGTGATAATTATTCAGGGGCTGGCCCGGCAGCTCCAGGTGACGGTCCCGTAAGGTTTTGAGGATGGAGAGGCATTTCTTCCTGCAGCCGCCCATCTGCAGTCTGTTCTCAGCTTCCGCGAACTGCAGCACCCAGGCATCGCTCTCGGCCGAGCTCTGCTTGCCGGCCAGAGAGTGGCACTCCTTGGACAAGAGGTTGAAGCCTTCCGCCTTGACCTCCGCCACCCGGTTGGGTCCCGGCCAGGGGATGTGGGGAAGCGGCCAGTGTGCAGCACTCCGCGGCCAGATCCCCGTGCACTTGAACGCTGGAGTAATCTGCACGACGTACCGGTCCCTGATCCTCAGCTTCACTTCGCTGGTGTCCGCCACCATCTTTACCACGTCTCTGTAACTGCACTTATCCACGGCTTGAGCCACCAGAGTCTGGAATCTGGACCGGATTTTGCGAGCGGAGAGGTAGCCAGACGCCGTGATGAACTCCACCCAGAGGGACATGCTCCTCTTGCGCCCGTCGCTTAACTTTAACACAGCGCAGCCCGGCAAGGAGCCGTCGTCCACGAAGTTGAAAACCCCCATTTGGTTCAGATACAGCACGACTTCAAACTCCGTGGGGGAGATGACTTCCAGCCCCTCGTAGCGATTGTCCATCTCGTTCAAGGAACTGATGAAGCGAGGCTCCTGCACCTCCACCTCCTTCAGCACGTCCGACACCACTTTGCAGACTTCTCGGATCGTTTTCGCGATTGCAGCTTTCCTGGCTTGGCATTTCTCATTGTAGTATTTATTCAAATGATACACCAGCTTGGCCTGGGCCGCGATCATGTTGGGGCAGAGATCCGGATTGTATACCGGAGTCTCGCAATAGGCTGTGGGATCCAATGCGGCTGCTATGGCTGGAGCCAACTTCAGAGGAGAAACAGGCTGCCGCACTCTGAAATGTAACAAATGTTTTTCAAAATGCGCCGGGGCTGCTGCTCCTCAGATGCTCTCTTCCTGCTTTTTTAGATCAGCCGTCTTGAAGTGTGTGTGGCGGGGGGGTGAAGGGAGGGGGGAGCGGGCGGGGGACTGGAGGGGGCGATATTTTTCCTTCCCCTTTTTTTAAAGGGTCCGTGAGTGAGAGGAACGCATCGAGAGCAGCACCTTTCCCAGCAGCAAGAAAAAACAAAGTTGCACTGAGACACAGCGAGGGTTCCAGTAGTCAAAATAATAAAACCTCTTCGTATTTATTTATGTTTTCCCGTAGTAATCACCGTGTGTATGCAGGGCGGTTAATCAGATGGTGGAAAAAAGTGCCGTGTGTGTATGTCAGAAGAAGCTGGCTGTTGGTTTGTATAAGAGCCCAGATGCACTCGTGTGGAAATTATAAAGGCAGGGCCAGGCAGGCGGGCGGCCAATCGCCACTGGGCTCGTCACTGCAGCCTCTTTCAGCTCGAACCCGGCTAATTAATCCCTCTCTAGGAGATAGATATGTATACACAGCCACACACGCACACACACGCACAGGCAGGCACATACAGAAAGGTAGAAGGTTACTGGCTAGAAAGCCGCCCCGGTCCTCTGTACACTCGGAAATCAAGAGAAATCGCTCTCCTTTGGGTGTAACTTGAAGGGTACTGACGTTTCCAGAGGACTTGGGAAAACTGTGCCGCTCCGTACTGAATCCCTGCGTGCCTCCTCATGGCCGGGACGTGAATGCAGGTGTATTAAGGGGCATCCATCAACTAGGGAGCTACAGACCGGGCTGGCTCCGGCAGGAACACAGGCACAAATTCATTAACCCCCACTCGGCGTTACATCACTCTGTCCTTTTCCTCCTGATAGTTGTCTGTAACTGCAAGCGAGAAGTAGGTTTGGATTTTTTTCCTCTCGTGAACTGGCCAGTGAACAAGGCAGCGGATTCATGGCAAATTTAGTGTTCTTTGGAATAAAATATTGCTCAGAAGTCCACGATTTGTACTGTTTTAAAGGATCTTCTGACGGGCTCTAATCGATTTTGAGGTTTAATGCATTTCGGCATTGTCTCTGCCTTGCTTTTTGTATTTGTACCTTATGAAGGGAGAATCAATCGCTAAACATATCTGTCAGGTCTTTTTCACGTTCCTTCCAAAAATCAAGTAGCAGATACAGACGGTAAATCTCCTTTGCCAATTCTTAGCGTCGTTTTTATATTCTGTATTGCTCTCCGATATGTTGTGAATCGTTGATGTTCGGCTGCTTTTCGAGACGCACTATAAGTACCTATTAATTTCAAACCTGGAGGATTTATCGTACAGCGAGCTGTGCTAGCAAGCTGCGCTTAGTAAATGTGCACACGGGAGGCAGGCTAGCGACTGCAAACATGCTGGCTTGCTTGTCTGACAGTTTGGGGTTTCGCCTGTGTGATGTGTAATTAGCAAATTTCGCCTTCGGTACTTTAAGTGTTGGTAATCGGGACATTTATTTGCAAATAAGCTGGAGTGGTAAGCTGCTTCACAGCATTTACTGAGCTTCACTTCAAGAGAGCCCTAAATTTTATATATATATATATATATATATATATATATATATATATATATATATGAAAAAAAAAACCACCAAAGCTTTTGGTCGCTTGGAATCTTTAAACTACTGACCCATTACCTTTTCCTAAAGTAACTGTCACGGGCATATCAGTCGCTGAGGAGAAGTCATACCACAAAGAACATTTCACGACATTTATTCAGCGTACGAATGCGACCAACTTTATTGCACATAGCGGAGAATTTGTGACTGTGCGCTTGGCTCCCTCGGTCTAGCGGTTATATGGATGTTCCCGTGCCGCTCCCGAGGAGGAAGCCGATCGGAATCCTTTCCTGCTCATGAGTTGAGCAGGGATGGGGCTGTCGCTGAAAAACTGCAGGTGACCGGTCGTCCCGAAGCAGCTTACCTCTTCTCGGCCGCAGCCCTTGGCCGCCGGGAGAAGGGCGACCACTTTCTGGCTGTTTGGGGCGGAGAGGAGGCAGTTTCCTCCCGGGCTTTCTCCCTCCTCCGCTTAGTTTCCCGGCCGGGCGCCGGGCGGGACACGCGTGCCTCCCCCCGGCCGCGCCGGGACCGGCGGCGGCAGCGGCACAGAGCGCCCGGTCCCGGTGCCTGCCGAGCGGCCGCCGAGGAGCGCTGCCGCCGTCCCTGCGCCGGGCCCGGGGCTGCCGCCTCCCTCCCTCTCTCCTCCCCCGCAGGGCGGTGGCGTGCGCGGCCGCGGCGCTGCGGGCTCCGGGGCCGACCGCCCCAGCCTTCCCGGAGCAGGCGCTTCCAGGAGTTCGGGCTGGCTCCGAGGGCACAGGCGGGCGCCTCCCCGCCGCTCCTACCGGCGGCTGCCCCTGGCTGCGCGGGCAACCTGCTCAGCGGCGGGGGCGAAGGTCGGCCCTCTTCCCTCTTCCCCCTTCCCCCTTCCACGGGGGCCGGCGCACACAGAACTGGCTCGGCGGCACCGCCACCGGCCCCAGCGGCGGGCGGGGAGAAGGAGGCACCTCTCGGGCCCGGCACATCCCGCCCCACTGCCCCAGGATGGGGCCCGGCACGACCCAGCCCGCCCCTCGGGCCCGGGGGTGATCCCGGTCGCACCGTGCCCTCAGACCCGGGGCGGCGTCGGCCGCAGCAGGGCACGGCTGGGCTGTGCACAGGAAGGAAAATCGGTCAAGTTAGGACCAACTCCGGCAGGCGGGTACCGGGGACCGACTGGTGCGGGGGAAGGCCCGCGGCGGCCCCAGTCCGGCCCTGGTTCCCTCCCCGGGCGGCGGCCGCTGCTCCCGGAGCCGTCCGGCTCGACACCGCCGGCGCTGCCGTGTCGGGGGCGGCTTCTTTGGGGTGGAAATGTCAAAGAGCCCCTTTCGCACAGGGTCACATACCAGCGCCGGGTAAAACCGAAAGTTACAGCGGGCGGACAAAAGGTTGTCCCTTCCTCCCTTTCCGCCGAGGGAACAGCCCTTTCCTGCGGTGGGGGCACCCCTCAACTTCCCAGAGATGCAGGAGCCTCAGAGCTGCGCGTTAGCGGTGGGGATGTTCCGGGCCAGGTTTTGCTTATTTTTGCCCCCTGGGTTTTAGCTTGGCGATTCTAGTTGCCAAAGGCCAAAGCAGAAAGGTCATACCTTTAAGCTGTCAGAAGTCATAACATTCATGACGTGGCAAAATTAATTTAAACAAAAATTACGTCTTAGATACTAAATAAGAGTTTTCAATGTGTAGTGCTAAGATTAAGCTTAGATACCAAGTAATGCAAGGTTACATGTATTCATTGTATCTCGGTGGCTATGAGAAATATTAGATTTAGTCTTGATTAGGTGATGTTTAACACTGAAAGTCGCTATTAACTCCATCATTTAGTTTCACACACTAAACATTTAATAGTTTAAAAATTTGTATATTTAGGCATCACAGACACCACTGAAATGTGACTGTTGAAGTGACCCAATCATTTGCCACGACAAGAAGTCAGTTTGGTTTAGACATTGAAAATTATTATCTATATGACTATATATGATATAAAAAATATAGATATTTTTCAAAGCTCTGATCATTTGAGTTAATTTTTCTCTGTAATTATTAATGCATCCTTGGTAAACTACAAAAGGAGCACCTTTTCAGCAATGAATTTTATTTCTACTGGGTTTATTGAGTATTAAGTTGTTTTGGAAAATCGGGATTAAAGTCACCTCATTAAAATGATTATTGATCATTTGTCATGATAATGGTACCATATGATAGTGGTGACTTTTACCAAACTCCTGTTTTCCAGATATTTTCCCTAATTAGGGGGTACTATAACAATATTTGTTGAACTCTGCTTGTTATATCAAATCTTTCAAACTACGTTGCCTTGTCATATAGTGCTCACGTTAGCCAAAAAGCCAAATGTTGTTGAAAATCTTTGTATTCACCCACATCCCCAGACTGCAATTTAGGAAAAAAAAAAAAAGTTACCATGCATATAAATTTAACCAATAATTTATTTTTCAATGGTGAAAAATGTGAGTTAAAATGCACTTGGAGATGCATATCTACACAAAGGGCTTGCATGGATATCACTTTATATTTCTTATTACATAGTGATAGTTCTTCCACACACAACTGCTCATGAATTTTAAAGTTTTATTTTTTAATATCTGCCAATTGCACTAGGGAGGTAAGAAGAAAAAGAATGAAGCTGAGTTGATTAAATTATTTATCCCTACTGCTGAAGTAAGTTTGAAGGCTCATTGAATGTATCTGATTTCTTGGCTCCTCTTTCTCCCCTTCCCCCCTCAATTCTTCCTGGTTATTTCATCCATATCATCCTGCCAGCAACAATAAATTCACTTTTTTTTTTTTCAAGTAAGAAAACTAAAGACAGATATTTGTGCTGGGTTTGCTGTATGTGCCACATTTTATAAAATAGGCAGGATCTTCTCTGTGCGTGTGATAGAAGTTGACGGTACCTTCAATTTTCTGTATTCTTATTTTGTAGTTTTCCTTTTGCCTCTGCTTTCAAATTTAGGAACAAATGAAAAGTTCAGATGTAAGTTACTATAATTTTTGCAATATTTCAATTTTAATAAATTTATACACATCATTGCTAAGACTTGGGGCTATCAAGTTCTGCATATTTTGTTACACAAGCATTTTTCCTCTGTTCTGAACAGTTCTCTGCAAATTGTTTAAAATTTTTTTGAGAAATTATGATATAGTCCCTACTACAGTACAGAGTTAGCATTCATTAGTGTTAAACTTAATGTGTATGTATTTGCTTTCTATTAAAAATTAAGGAAAAACGTGAAGAGAGTTTGCATTACTGTTGGACTTGGTCATCCTAGGTCATACAGATGAACTGTTAATGCTTTAAATTCCTCTAATCTGCAATCTGTTAAGGGAAAAAACAGTAATTGATTTGTTTTCTCTAAAATGTTGTGTCTCAAAAGTAAACACAGAGCTTGCACAACTGTGACTTTGGCTAGAACTGAAGAAACATGTAAGCAGGAAAAAAATACATTGAATTATTCATTTGGTTCACTTATCCGTCAGCTTCTCCAAATCCAGACATTCCTTACAGTACAGCATTTTATTTAACTAGTCCGATATTGGGTTTGGTTTGTTTTTTTTTTTAAAGATCTCTAGCTTGGAGAATGTTCTTTTTTTGCTGAACTGCAAGAGGAGTGAGGAATCAGTGGGGATTAGCACCTTTTAATCTACTGCATCTGTAGTGGGCCATCCAACACTGCAGAACTCTCATTTACTTCCTATTGCTGTATATGATTAAGTGGATGAAAATACTGAACGTTGCCCTTGAAGATAAAGCTGTATGTGTTGGATGAGCAGCTTCTGAAGACTTCATGTCTAAACTAATCTTTCCCCTCAGTAACTTTAGCCCTGAAATACGAGAGAGGACTATAGTGTTAGAAAATGTAAGTTGAAATTGAAGTATGGGAGCATTTGAAATGCGTCATTATATAAATTATGGCATCACACAATATGCTATGTCTTAGGAGTAACTCAGCATCCTATTAGCCCAGTCAAAATGGGAGGGTGGTATGTCTTGAACATACTTAGTTTTGTGGCTGGTGTTTTTCTGTAAGCTGGTTTATACTGACTAACAAACTAAACTACATCATCCTGTCAGTAGCTGCTGAAGATACTGAAATTAGCAGAAGGCATTGCTTAACACATTTAAACATTGGCCAGTAGGAAGTTATAAGTAAGCGCCATTTTTTTGTATACATTTGGTCATATTATGTATATATTACTACTTTTCATGCTGCCAATACTTTGGGCATCTTATGTCCCTCCAACTCAAAATGAAATTTGCCCTCTCTCTTTACAATTACACAAGTATGGTAAATTACCTGTGTAACTCATTTCATCTTGATTTAGCTATGGAAGGACATACCTAACATATTTCAATGCAGACTTCTAGTTTTAATGTAGTGTACAGCTCTCCAGTATTTTCTTTCCAAATAACGGTGAAGGGAGGAGTTGAGTGAGTTGGTTGTAAGTGATTAATACGTTTCGTTGAACCTTATGAAGGCCCTGATCCTGCAAGTAACTTAACTGCCCATGCACTTTTCTGTGAGCCTAAAAGCACCAGTGACATCATGGGCAGGATCAGGGCCAAAACACTTGGAGGTTAACATTTGAAGAGGATGAGATACAGTGAGCCTCTAAAATATCTAATGTATCAAATGCATGCCTTGGTGAGGAAATATATTTTTGGCTCAAATATCTACACTTCTGTCAAGCAGCACTTCCCTATTAATTTCATTGTTCTTTAGCCATAGTGTTAAAATATCTTCTTGAGAAAGGACACTGCTGTGTTGTCCATATTTTAACAACATGCTCTCACAAAAATGACCCCCCAATACATTCTAAAACCCTTCTGAGCGGGTGAGGTTATTCAGAGAAACAGATGAAAGATTATGCTTTCAGAATCTCTGTTTTTTCATCTACTTTCACATATTCAGGACTATTTCTAAACTCCCTAAAGCTACAGAGTATTTTAGCAGTCTTAAATAAAAGCAACTTATTGACTAAGAATACTTACTGTTCCTAAAAATATCCTAACTATAACTGTAATAGAAACATGTCAACCAATTTATTATTTAAGGAAGAAGAGGTGAGATCTTCTCAGGAAAAATGTGATGCTTAGATCTTTTGGCCTTTAAAATATTTTCCCACCACCACTCTGAACTTTTTTTTTTTTTTTTTTTTTTTTTTTTTTTTTTTTTTTTACTGGTGGAACATTGTCATTGAAGAACACAGTATTTTATCTAGGGGAAATTTGAGCTTCCTATTAAGGGCAGCAAATCACTCCAGTTGCCTTCTTACTTGAATTTGAAAATTTAACCTACATCACCTACTGTCCTTCCTACTTTTCCCTGCCCGCTTTTAGGCCAGCTCTAGGACAGAATATAAAGAAGTAGATCCTTTGTGGCATAGTGCTGATGTCCCTGAAATGAGAAAGGCTATAGAAATAACATGTAGTCTTGTAGTTTCATAAATATCCACTCAAACTGTTGAAAGAAAGCATTAGCTTGTGGAAATATATGTTTATCTGAAAGGAATATTGATAGTTGAAATTGATTTTGCTTTTTCGAAAGTTATCATTTATAATAAAGTAGTGCCATTGAAAAGAAGATAAAAATTTACGGTGTAATTTATGGTGTAATTGTTAGGGTAGTGACAGTGTTGTCTCTTAAGACTCCTTAGTTTTACATAAGGCAAAGAAGATACCTTTATGACTTCATGTTTATGAATCTTATTTATTTACTGGTTTAGTTGATACAAAATAATTATTTTGTAAAATTAAGGGAAACTTTCAGGTGAAAAATTGTGGAGTTTTTCAACACTGATTTTAGTGGGGTTATGCAGTGTGTATAGGCCTACCGAGGGAGAAGTTACTGTGATCAACATGGTTCTATCTTATTTTCAGTAAATATTTTACCAATTCTATTTCTTGTTTTCATCTGCAAATTATTTCCAGGAATAAACTGGGTTCAATTTTAATTTTTTTTTTAAATAACCTTATCAAAAGGAACAATTAATAAGTGCAGAATTCTTACTAGTCCTCTGAAGCACAGACAAGGATATGGGATATGCTAGGCTGTGCCGTAATGCTTGCCATTTTCACCTACACTTTAAGACATTGCTTCTTTAAATAGGTTAAAAATGACAGCAAGTATGTTGGACAACAGTTTTCTCATTATATTCTGTGAGTACATTCATTATGTATTATTAGTCCTTAATTGTAAAGATGAAATAATATAACCATTTATCTTTGCAAGCCCATTATTTATAATCTGTACATTAGAAAACTGCAAGCATCTACATTAATGTTTTCTTTTGTATGTATATTCAGATTTTTGACATAGGGGATGAAAAAAAACTTTTTAGGCTAAATATATTTCTAATCTAATCCACCCTTTGTAGGCAAACTGTATCTCAACATGGTAAAAAAAGTCCTCTCTATCCCCACCCCCCAAAATGCAGTTCTTCATTTGTTTTGTTCACCACGCTGCATTAACACAGTTTTCCCTTGTGTGCATCTGCCAGTGTACAATTTAGCCACGGGCATCTGTAGACCTTGTGGTGATCAGTATTGCAGGCAAAAGCCATATGTGTTTAAATAAAAAAAAAAAATCTCTTTATTTCATTTGCTGTTTTAACTGGATGGATAACTTCTGTGCCTCAAGACAGAGGAAGAGAAAATACAGAAATAATTAATTGCCTCTATTCTTGAGGCAGTTTCATTTTCCCTCTCCAATATGGAATGCTTGTCAGCTTCCCTGATAAATGACTGCATGTATTTGCATAGATTTTACATTAACACAAAAATTAGTTTTATTTGTGAAAAACTATTTTACATAATAATGCAACATCTAGCATTATGGATTATGTTTCCAAACTTGAGAGACTGTGGAGAAATGAGGGTTTTTTTCATCTTTGCTTTTTAAATTTTATTTGGTTTGTGTTAGTTGGTTGTTTTGCTAGGGTTTTTTTGTTTGTTTGTTTCATGTCAAGGTATATTAATTTTTAGTTTTGTATTTTGTTTTTGTAAAAACAACTAAGTCAGGATGTCTTAATGTTTATAAACCATTTATTCAGCCTTTCATAGATTGAATTATTGATGGTGGCATGAAAACAACTTTTTTCATAGACTTCTAACCCATTCCATTTATTAAATACACGCTTAAATATGAATACATTTGCAAAATTTTGTGGAACTGTTTTGAAAAAAATATTTAATCAAATTTAGTTATTAAAGAAACTATGAGAATATACTTTAAGTTTCTAAAGCTGCTATTTAAAATAGTGCTCCATCAGGTATTCTTTCAGAGCATTTATGTACTGCATTAGCTTGTATGCCAGTGTAGGACTATTTTTTTCCCTATATCTAATAACCTGTCTATTTTAAGCAATTAGGCGCTCCTAACTTGGAGTGACAGTACTATACCTGTAGTTAAAAACTGTGTTTTATTCACTATTTGTCATGTCCATGAATAAAATCTACAAATCAATCAGTCTGAAATATCTCTGAAGGAAAATTTACTACCCTAATTTTAAGCCAATTGTAGTTATTTTCAAGTGACATGAATTGGATATTTGCTCACAGAATAAACCTGGTGTCTTGCTGTCTAAAGGCAACTGCTAATTGTATATCAGCCAGTTCTCCATGATGAAAAAAATACAGATGCATTCACTGCTCTATAATAAGAAGAAAATATTGCTCCTTATGAAACATGCTATACTTGATGGCAACTTAAGGCAAAAGAGTGCCTTTGCCACTTCTTAAATCTGGGACACCCTAGGTGCCAGCTGTCACTGCTCAGCTAATGATGACAAATGCCCCTCTCTATGCAGATTGCAGAGCTTGCAGGCTGCTATGAAAGGCAGTCAGATTACCTTTCTTCAGATAGTAACTTAACCTTTTAAACTCAAGTGTCAGAATGAAATTATTAGCTGGGATAGTTTCAATATCTGTTTCTTTAAAAAGGGGAAAAAATGATAAGAAGGCAGTGACTTCAAATAATACCATAGCACTCATATTCACAAATCGGTTTTGCTTCTCTGATCTTTTAAAAACAGGAAATTGCTGCCACTGTGCCTGTGAGCACTCTATGGAGTTTGCTGGCATTGAATGCATGAATGCTGAAGCTGACCTCTCGGTTGCACTACACAGAAATGGGGCCAAGTGGGACAAATTCTGTCCTTGCTTACATACACACAGTGTTACTGATGCACAGATCTGACAGATCACAGGTTAATGGATGCTATTTGTAATAGACCTTAATTGATCTCAGGTATTGTGGATATACTCAGCTCTCTCTGTCGCAGTTCATGTTACCCCTGTAAGTCTATGAACTTCAGCTAGATTCCACTCTGTAAAAATAACTGGGTATTTTGTGGGTAGGAGTGGTTTCACAGAACTCAGTGTCACATGGTTAATATTGCTAATTTAAATATACTCTACAGTCAGAGGTTTGGAGTTGCTTCCTGGGTTGTCTTGAAAGTAGCTAACAGATGTGGAGATTTTACATAGTTCTTTACAGCAAATCAGAAATGTAACACAGTACAAGTGCTTATATGCCACCCAAAGGTGTAGGGTACTTTTTGAATGTGTACCCATACATCTGTCTGTGTTTTTCTGTGAGTCTATTTCCATGTGTTTATACACTTGAATACGAAAGTGAATAGTCATAGGCACAGTCATGTCAGTGTGTGTACACATGCACTATCCTACACATGTAACATCAAAACAATATCTATTTCCATGTTTATATTAAAATGCTGACATATATGAGCATGTTTAACTAGAATATTATATTTGCCATTAAATCCATCTGTGCAGTGAATTGCATATGAATTTCAGTTTCCCTTTGAGCTAGAGCCTATTTTTATTGCAGTAAACAAGTACTTACACCAGTATTTTCAGGAACACATCTCCACAGCAGTGGGCAATAATAGAAAACTACAGAAGAGATGTGGAAAGACTTTTAATGAGATGACCCGGAGCATTATGCTATATGGATGGAAAGAGAATAGGAGGAATGTCCCAGACAAAAAACCTTACTATGATTTGCAGAAAGTATGGGAGGAAGAAAAAATGTAAAAATTTACAGAGAAAGTTGAGATTAATGTTTCAATAATTGCAATGTGTTTGATTCAGTGGTAGTCATTAAAGGAAAGGTAATCTGATTAAAGAACATGATATTAATTAATATTACTTTCTCTAGAAAAGAATGGATTTGATTGTTGATATGGGTGTTCTCAAAGACCCTCAGTCAGCCCTTACCTCTTTTGGTAATATAAGGTGTGAAAGGGAGATGGTGGTTAATATTATATTAGATATGTTTTGTCTTGAAGTTTGGGGACAAGTGTTTGTTTTTGTCTAAGTATGTTAAATTTAACATCCTGTCTTGTTTTGTTGTACTGTGTTTCTTTTCTGTAAGTCATTATGTTCAAAGTATTTAAACTATACATTTTATTATTTTTAGCTAGTGTAGCAGAATCTGGGAAATGAAAAAGACAAAGATCTAGTGATTCATCCTCAGCTTTCTCAGCTTGTTGGTTGAATAGGCATCAAATGAAGTCCAATGCCTATACAAAAGAAATGTTCCTTGTTTGGATTTGCCCCATCTGTGTCATCTGGTGGCTTATGCAATAGGAGGTGTTATCACATGAATCCAAATGCACCAGCCAGTTGTTTTATGGACTCTTTCTGTGCTTGGAGGAGTTTATAAGTTGCCCACTCTATTGTGTGTCACTCCCAGATGACACGTGTGCATTCTGCTGAGCATATTTTGGGGGTAATTATAACTAATGAAGCCTGGTACACAGCTTGTTCACAGAGTGATTTATTCTGCTCCTGTCTGATTCCTGAGAGTTCTGTAAAATGGTTATATTGTACCCTCCACTTTGGACATGTATGGGAGCATGTGGTATTGAGTCCATCAGAGAAAATTTGCTATTCAGTGAACTAATTACGAAGATATTGGCTGGCTACATCTGTTAAAAAATATAGAGTCAGATTGAAATTATAAATGGGATCTGTAACTTTAGGGATATTGGCTTTTTTATGGCTCCTGTTTAGTCATTTACTCGTTCCAGACTTGCAGTATTCCGCTTAGATGTACTGTTGTTAAATGGCTCGGAGTTTCTCTAAACCCCATAAGTTAAGGTTGGGTTCCCTTCATACCTTTTAGCAAAGCAGATTTTATTATGCGATCTGAGTTTTGATGGGTGGGGATATTTTGTGGAAAGATCGATTTAAAAGTTGGAAGAAAATACCTTGTAGCTTTGCAGGTTTCATAAAGCAACAACAACAAAAATCCATTACTGAAGCCTGGGTGTCAACCTTTATTTAACCTTAGATCTATCATTTTCCCCCTAATTTATCTTGACTTACTAGCCTCTCAGGCAAGTAAATCCACTGATAGCGGTGGGACACATCTACTATACAAGAAATATTCATACTTTTTTTTTTGCCAGGATGATTCTAAAAATCATTTTTTCCAAAATGCTAACATGCCTCTTAAATCACAGAGTAATGGTGTGCACAGATGCTTCAAGGTTTGTTACTTCATCTATCCGATTCACAGCTATCCAAGGAGGCTCCATGTTTTTAGAAGTATCTTGGCATCAGTGTTCAGTAATAATAGTTTTTAGTTATAGTTGTCTTCGGTTATATCAGTTTCTTCCATTTTCACCCCCAACTTTGTATCCAGATTTGAAAGACTTTTGCTTTTCTTTTTTCAGTACTTCAACAAAATTTTCTTTCTTTCAAAAAAGGGAGATGTTAAAAGTTGAAATACTACTTGTAGGAATGGGGAAAGGGATAAACACTTATTTTTGTATACATTTAATAAAAAGCATTTTGTCGGGTGGGTAAACAACTGACTAGAAAATACAGTTCACATCTTTCTTACTGGCTGCATGAGTAGAAAAAATAATGTTATGGAGAATGAATTGTTTTAATCTGTTTTGTGAAAACAACCTGGGGTGCCTCAAGACAACATCAGCAGCACTGGGTATGAGAAGTTCTTCTCTACTTCTGAGGAGCGAATAGTGTAAGTTAACACACCTTAGCTATCATGTTAGGCAAGAGTGTGTGGTCACTGGCAGATCTGAGGTTTACCTGTGCTGTAACCTGTCCCAGTAGTGAAGTTTATAGTATTGGTAGCAGTTTTCAAAATCAGTAGGATTTTGAATCACTGGGAAAGGAAACAAAATAGAGTTTCCTAATTTTAATATTGATAACCATGAAGGTAAAAGTGTCAGAAGGTCTGATGATGGTTTTTTTTTTTTTTCCTAAGTTTGTGTGAATTGCAGTTTTATGTACCCAAGATAATAACCATCAGAAGGTAAAAGTGCTGTTTTTATATGATGAGTGTGACTACCTGTATATAATATGTATGTTGAAACACAAAATTTGGAAACTGGCTGGTTTGCTGAGAACAAATGTATCATAAAGTAACAGTTACATTCCACTTGTTTTAAATAAGTAAAATTTGGTTTTGGTCTTTATGCTTTGTTCTGAACTTCCTCCATATACGAAGGTTCTAAGAACAATTGTTACATGCTGATTTTTTTTCAATAGTGATATAAAATTTGACCTGGGTTTGGCTTCTCTGATGATATAATTATGATAGATTTTGATTTTTTGGATGAAGCACATAAAATCTGGTTACCATGCCAGATATTACAAGAGGCCTGCTTAATTATCATCACATACTTGTAATTAAAATCCTTAGATAGGATACATGTCACAGATGAAAATAAGGATTTTGTGTATTTTGTAAGGCTTTTAAAGGTTTTTTTGTGTATTTTTTGTTAAAGACTGTGACAAAGTACCATGACTGGTATATTAGAAAAACCATGCCTAAAAATTATCAGTTGTTTTCTTTGGAGAAAGATTGTCACAAATTTAAAGACTAGTTAACTGAATGTATGGGTTTGTGCTATTCAAATATTATAGTTTTCAAGTGTGGTGTTGCTGCTGAGTAATCTTCTCACGTTAAATCAGAGTACACCTGTTCTATATAATTTTAAACACTTAATAAAATATTTAAGACTTATGGTTCAAATCAAGCACCAGCTGAAACAATGACACTAACTACATCAGATGTAGTTGGGTCAGTGAAGCTTACATGTCAGTCACTCTTTTGCACCGACCAAACTTTTAATGCAGGAACTCATGTCTTAGTTGGTCTCTGGAAAAATTTGTTTCAGAGCAGAGTGTGGCCTTCCAAAACCTGGGAATTGCAGCTGTAGTTTCATTCTCTGTACCATTTTGCTTTCTTCTGTAAGCAGCATTCATTTTATTCCCATTTTTCTGCTACTTTACATTAATTTTGTGATAGAAATTACTATTTAAGTCACCTTGATTCTAGAAACTTCTTCATGCTATGCTGTACTATGGCTAGTGAATATGATATGCTTATCAGGTATGCATAGATTAAAATAGTTTTTCATATGAGTATTTAGGAAATAGTAGTGTACCTGTAATGATAACTGGCTAAAATTACAAACAAGAAGCTGAGGTGCTTTTTTGGGCTTTAAATTGTTAATCTCACCAATGTTAGCAGCAGACTTTTTCCTGGTAAGCCATTACCTTCCACTTTCCCTGGTAGTCTCCCAGATTTGTGAGGTCTGGCTGCCTAGGTGGACTCTCTGTTTTCTAGAAATTCTGAAAAATCACTGAGAAAAGAATGTTTGCCATATTCCCTATGTGCTGATCAGTCACATGGTGGACATGCTGGACTGCTTGTAAAGCAAATGCTGGCCCGTTTGAGTTTACTAAATGCATAAGGAGCTTGAACTCCAACCTAACACTGACCCTATGGTACTGTATATGTTGTTCAGTTAAAATTACAGTGAATCCATTAAACCCTCAACTTTTATACTGCTTTAGTGAAGTTTATACAATTCTGTGAAACAGAAGAAATAAACCACAAACAAGATGACAAGCAAAAAACCATCTGTGCTTTGGTTAGAAAAAAAAGTGAATGAGCTGGAGATCAGGGCAAAGAGATTGCAGAATGAATTTGAAATGAAAGACATGAAATATTTTCAGGCAAAATTAATGTAAAAATGTCTAGTAAAATTTGTTTAATTGAAGGGACTGGACTAAAAAAACAATATAAAACTCCAAAGGGGAGAATCAGGAGAGAGGACAAATTAGGGAGGAAGAAGTAGTTCTTTGCTTAAAGAAGTTTGAAATAAAGTAGAAACCGTAGGGCTTTTTTCATATAAATACCATGCTAAGCCGAAATCCCTGCTTTATAGAGTAACTACCCATACACCTAATCACAGTTGGTCCATGTGATAACTCAGATGTGAATATGCTGTAATGTCAACCTGCTCCAGAATTACTCTTGGCTGTGCTTGAACTGAGATAGCCTCAATGTGTTGCTGCTTTTGTGGGCAGAAGTCATTGCTTTGTGGAAGCAAATAAGGTAGTTTTCCAAGAGCTGCTCTCCAGAGCCCCAGACAGTGACAGCAGTCTCTTCATCATCCTTCCCTGATCTAAAGGTTAACCTGTCCAGAGGTTTGTGAAGTCTATACAGTAAAGGAAAGCTTTTTCTGTGTGGGAAACAATATATCTGAGACGAGAGGGACAACAGAGAATCCAGAAATTTTGAGGGAGCCCATGTAATGAAGTTCATGGCAAACCTTTAGAAGTGTAGATAATTATATTGACACGTTGGCTGGTATTTCTTTACCTTCTAGATCAAGTCCTGATGAGAAAGACTGAACAAGACCTTTGTATATGTACAAAGTGCTGAACTTGCTTCCTTTCCATGGTGCTGTATGTTCTTAAATAAATGTTACTAAAGATGAAACTTGTGAGGGCTGCATTCACAGGCCTATGTTATTTGTCACTGGTCTCATTTAATATTTTTAGAGTGATACACATTTCTACGTTGCCTTAGAGAAATAAAAAATATGTTTTTCTGGCCCCATTTTACTGTCTAATTTTTGGCAGATGCAAGAAATTGTGAAAGTATATAGAAAGGAGGCATAGTGGAAAAGGTAAAAGGAAAAGGTAAAAAGATTCTAATAAATAGAGATGGCTACTTCATCATATAGGTGGCTGGTATATCTGCTTTTTTAAAAGTCTGTATAAAATGGCATTTCTAACCACACAGTGATGTAGGGAAGAAGTTTTGTTTAGGGTTTAGGACTGGGAGAAGTACCAGCTGAAAGACAAAGGTAAAAGGTGTGAGAATTAGATTTACATTTGATGTTCCTTCTGAGGCTGCTGAGAATTTAATCAGAGGTGTTTGAACAAGATGCAGTGGCTAGTACAGGAGGGAATATTTCACTTTGCCTGTTCCCAGGTGAAGGAGTGGAGGACCAAAGGGTAGGCAAGCAGCAAAGTAACTGAATCAAACACGAATGGTGTCAAGGTTTCCCAGGAATGCACAGTCCAGTGCATGGATACAATAGCTGCAAAATTTACATGTATATAAGAACATAGGCTAAATCTTCAGCCCAAGAAAACACAATAAAAAGTCTTGGCAATCAAGGGCAGGAAGATGATGGCCTTGGTGTAACATGATAATATGATATTTTTTTAGACAGGGCTGCAGTAATGCATCATGTCACTTTGTTGCAGTATCAAGTCTGTAATGGTATTTTCTCACTGCTTTTGATGCACACAATGCTACTTTGAGAGGTGGAGCACTAATGTATCCAAGTCTTCCTTTTGTCTTTTTCTGGACTCATTTGTAAAAATTGCCATTTCAGCCAAATACTACCCTTCTAGTGTGGTGTTTCATTGATACTTGGTGGTATAGCAGAAAGTTTTCTCATATTTTTTCAAGTGTTCAGTGAAAGATTGATTCATCTTTCTAGTCCTACAGACTGCAAAACTGTTCAGAGCTCTTCATAAATGCTAGTCTGATAGTCTACCTAGAATTCTTCAACGCTGAAGCACAGAATCAATTATTTCTACTTCTTGTTTAAAAGAAGTGTTCTTAAGAATGAATTTTCTCCCTTCAACAGCAAGAGGTATAAGCTTTGAGTAGAAGATCTAAATATCTAATTATAATAATCAGACATAAGTCCTCACAAAGACTGAAGTATAAAATTTTTGTATGAAATACAACTGGAATTTAAAGGGGATGAAATTGTGGCATAAAAACTGACAGATTTTATGATTTTCACGTGACCTTAATAATAAAAGCTGACTAGTTTTATTGGCTGTGAGTGAGCTTAAGCAAAATAATGCTTTGATTCAGGAAGTGGTCAGTTCTACACAAATACTATTTGTTGTTTTGGGTTTTCTGCTTAGCTGGCTCATGATAAAAGTATGCCAACTCTGGTGGGGGTTTTTGTTGTTTTTTTTTTTTTTTTTTTTTACTATATGACTGAAGCAAATAAGGTGTAGTGGCTGTAATTCCAGTTATTAAACCTGTTCCTTTATTAATGGTAATCATTAGGTTGTTGTTAATCTGGCTAAAAGGACACAGGCACAAAAATGGTTTTGTGATAAGAAAACAGCTTTGTCTCAAATAAGGGGCACTGGATGTAGTGCTCTGCACAGTACATCTCCCAGAAGCTCATAGGATCTGTTTACCTGGTTGAAATTCAAATTGTTTTATTATGGTGTCAATTCTTTGGTTTTGGCAGCACTTCTAAAGTGTCTATACACAAAAGGACTACCACAGTGAATGAATGCTAGTGTTGACACCACCTAACAAGCAGGGATTATGTGTTTACAGAAGAAGTAATATGATAGGTCAAGTATAAGAGGCACTTCTCAAGAGCACTTCACCACATAATGAGTGACTGACTAGAAAGTGCGGAGCTGCCACTCTTTGGCTTCGTTTCGGTGTTGATGCCTGCCTCTCTCCTCCAAAGCCCTCTTGATCATGTTCAGCTGCTCTGTTCTCATGTGGTGAATAATAGTAGAGTAAAGCTGCTTTTCTGTCTCATTTTTCTTGCTAATTTACACATTCAAGCCATTTTTTGTTTGCTATCCTTATTTGCTATTCCCTTTTGTCAAGGCACTGTTCTCTTTTTTGCCTCAGGCCTAGGAACTAATTTGAGCTTCTATAATTACTTCATGTTTTACACCTGTCTGCATATCATGCACCCCTTGTCTCTGTGCTTAAGCTGTATATTTCCTTGGAAAGAGGGAAAAAAAAAAAAGAAAGAAAGGCTAGTTTTCATACACAAGGAATCCCCAAGTTTCTCCTCTCAGTCTTCCTACAGGAGAAACACAATTAAACTGTTGAGATGTTCTCAGCAATGCAGCTGACCTTTTGGGTTCATGAAGGACAAATGAATGCTGTCTGTTCAGACAGTTTGTGTTAAGACATTGTTGAGCAAAGAGCCCTGAGCTTTGTTCCTCTTGAATGAAGCAATGGTTGTAGTCATTTTAAAATCATTAAGAGCCTGAATGCACGGTATCATTCTACAGTGTTTGCTCTACAGCTGCTCTTCTGCTTTAATAGCAGCTTATTAAATTTGGGTCAAGCACACTCTGAAGAGTATCACAATGAAGAAACTGTTCAAAAAGTTACCTGTTTAAAAAAAAAAAAGGCAATTGATTAGATTTTTAACTTAAGTGACAGCTGCAATTCATTGCCTGTTCTTTGTGGTGTCCTGCAGCCAGAGTGGAAGCCTTTTGTAATTTGGTCTTCATTTTGTAAAAGCTTTCCTGAATAATCCAGGGTTGCTTTCCACTCTGAGACCGCCTCAATCCAATTAGGAGTTTAACAAGGGTCAAATTAAGGAGACTTTACACTTCATGTTTGCATCATTAGCCATAAGACTGTTTTGTGTGTGCACGACTGTGTGTCGAGGGAGGAGGGGAGGCTGCAAGATGGGGCAGACACAAAGCTGTCATCCACCATGTGGTGCATCCCGCCGCTGAATGAAGGCACAGCAGGCTAGGAACAACATTTCCAGTTGTCTTTTGGGGCTGTCGTCATGTGGATTTCAGCTGGTACATAGCTGTTTGGGGTTACAGGTGCTAGCTAGAGCCGAGGAAGAAGAGCGCATTCTGCGTCTAGTCTTTTCTCTCCTGGTAGTCTATTGTTATCGGACAAATGGCTAGGAAGAGATGAAGTTAGAAATCTCTTGAGCATTCATTATTTTTGATGAGATGACAACTACCCTGGTTCCTTGTTCTCACTATTCATGCTGTTTCCTGTTATTTTTCGAAAACATTTTTTTTTTTGGCGTGTTAAGTATATGATACAGTGTGAACTTTTTTTTATATCAGTAGTTACCAGGCTTTCGATAATCACATGTGCATATACAGGACTACAAACATTCTATTGCATTTTCTACAATAACGAGTCATCTAAAAATGGTGCTGTTTTACTTGTGCAATTTTAAACTACTATCACATTTTCCTAATGAATTATTTATAAAAATGGTCAAAAATTAAAGAGAAAGCCATAAGACACTCTTTTCTATACAAGATTGTTCATAATGACAAGAAAAATTCTCCTGCTCATCAGTGTTTAGACATGTGGGATATTGCTGGAGAACTGTTGCAGTGTCTCTTTAGCAAATGCTTTGTGCTGCTACATACAAAGTAACGATTTATCTAAAAATAACACTTTCATTGTTCCTCCCCCCCTAAACCCATTAATAGGTACTTTAGTATCATGCGAGTTTTCATAGTTTAATCCCTTTTCAAAAGCTTTTCAGAATAAAAGCTCTAAATGGTCCTCAGTATTAATTTGATGTGACTTCTGTACAATATGGTTTGAAACTCTCAGAAGCACATTTTTACAGCTTACCCCTTTTCACTAGATCAGTGTGTGGAAAATACCAGCTAAATGTTTCATGGAGTCTGTGCTGCAAGCCTTTTTTGTTGTCTTGCAGATGCTGTAGCCTTCTAGTGATTTTTATTTAGAACCATCCTTATTAGATAATACTTGAGCCAGATCAAAAAACTTGACATAGATTATTGCTCATTGAATTTAAATTTTAGGAAAGGCCCTTTAAAAGATAATTTTTTAAACATTTTCACCTGTCTCTTGAATTTCATTTGCTGAGAATTTACCTTCAACAGCAATCTGCATAATAAATGGTGATTGCATTTAATGTAGTCTGCTTTTGTAGTCAGTCAGATCTTTGCTTGCATTTGACAGGAATATCTGGCTATAGGGTTTTGGACACCCGTAAATACATTTTTAAAATGCTCATCTCTCAGTGAAATATTAATATGATGTGTCTGATTAAAGTAACAAGAAATAATTTAAAACTTGTTCTGTCAATCTCTATCAAAATGGGAAAGTATTTTCAGTTTGGATTGCAGTGGGCACAGTGACTGATCAAATAAAATTCCTGACTATACAATTTTTTCATAATGCATGCCTCCTGTGGTGATTTTGTTTCCTCAAAACCACTGCCTAATTTTGGAATAAGAGAGTTCAAGTAGTAACAAATAGGGTGTGGGCATGTATTTTGTTTAGCTTTGTTGTATTTTTTTTTTTTTTCCTTTGTCACCCCATCTCTTAAGGCTTTTCCATAAATTAGAATAATGAATTAAGTCAATGTGAATTGTATGATAAAAGTTTTTTGGAGATATTTGGGCTGCTCTGGATAGCCAAGAGGATCAGGATAATATGAGATTTCAAATGCCACAGATTTTGGTTCTTTATTTCTTGGTTTCTTTAGTTCAAGGAGAACCCAGTCACTTGAATATAGAAACATTTATTTCAAGTGCTGTATGCAATGACTAGGTAAAATAGGGTGTCAAAAGATAGTTTAATATTAAAGACAGCTTCCCTCACTGATTTATAATATGTTGTCTTCCTGACTGGCCATTATGTGTATCTGTTCAGCACATACCAGTTTATTGTTTTCTTAACCTGGTTATCTTCAGCATGGTGCTGAATTTAATAGTTTTAGCATCCTACCTGAAAAGATGTTCTTTACAGAATTTTAACAGACTCCATTGAAGAATCATAGTGGTTATGAAATAATTACATTTATATGAAGCCTATTTTATAGTCTGGTATTCTGTGCTTGACAGGCTGAAAAGTGGTTTATTAATTCTTCAAAATGAAACTAGTGAACACCTTCATCTCTGCTGAGTAAAAGTCCTGTTGTCTTCTTGGTGCATCCTTTTATTATAGTTTTTCTTATATGCTTTGGAGCATAAGTGGTCTGCAGGGAAAAGGAAAAGATTTCAAAGCTGCAATGACAGAATTCACAAGTTGAAGGAAAAGTGGGTTTATGATTAGTGAACATTACAGTTGTTAGTTCCTATTTATCTTCCAGAAAACACAATAATAGAAAAAAATATTGATTTCATTACTTCAGTAGGGTGTTTTACAAATGTACATATGAACACTTTTATTTAAAGAAGGTACAACCTTTGAACTCTTGGGAAGTTAGCAGAGAAGGCCTTAATATCACAAACCTTCGACCAGGATTTATATAGCTGTAAGAGAAAAGACAACAGTATGATTTATGCATCCATGTAAGTTTCCAGGAGATCACCCAGTCACCATTTCATGCCAGTGTCACAGAGATCTGAAGATGTGAATGGTAATCAGGCTGTTCAAGCAAAGCCTAAAAATGTCTGTCAGGTTGGAATTTTAGATAAACAGGTTTAGAACTTACATAAAGTCAAGAATTAAATATTTCTTCCTTTACAGTAAGTCTGTATTCCATAAATTCAAAAAAGCAATGAAGCTTTATAGGCTTCTAATCTAAACTTTGAGATTTCCTGTATGATGTGTACATGTTAACTGCTATTTAGTGTTGTACAAATATTTTCCTCATTTTAAAAATTAAATTTTTGACTGTTTCTGTGTTGATGCAAAACATAATGTCTATCATATATATCTGTATTGAAATATGAAGTTATTTTTCTTGTAACAAACTCACCAAATATCTAATTTGTTTTGTTTTTCCTTCTTACTTCTAATGTATGAAACTGGCAACTAAACCTAGTTTTACTGTAAAAGTAACTAAGTAACTTCATTAGTTAGTTAGTTAGTTAGTTAGTTAGTTAGTAAGTTGATTAGATAGTTATCCAGAGCAGTGTCAGAAGCCAGCTTTATTCCTTTTAGAAGGGCTATCTACACTTTTTGTGTATAATGAATTTAGTTCTATTGAAAGATGCTGGATTGACAGCCCTGAAGACTGAAGTCCTTTATTTATGCATGAGCAGCAACAGTTCTGCCTTTCCCACACTGCCCTCCTGATATGCTTCACCCATGACCTGAAGGATCCCCCTTAAGGGTGACAGCTTAGTAGCCTTCGTACCCATTCACTCTCCAATCCTCTGCTGAGAGTGCCAACAAGAATGCCAGGGTGTGGTGCCCTTTTGCAGTGAGCATTTGATAATTGCCTTTCAGGTTGCAGTGGGCATCTCATTTTCCATAGATTATTGAAGAGCAGTCCAGGGGTGACAATTCTCAGGCTCTTTGGGGTGATGACAAAGTAGAGGTCTTTCTAGAGGTAATTAAAGGCAAGATCAGGATTTGGTTAAACTACTCTATGTAGGCCAGTAAATTAGAGTTAAGGTCCATAGTCCATTACCAATTTCCTGATTGAGCTAGTCCTCTAGGACTTTTACAGCACAACTAATGTTTTTCAGACCCTCTCTTTACTCACTGAAAAGAAAGAATGCTTTCTGCAAGCACAGGTCACAAATAGCTCAATTTTCTTCTGGCTTACAAATGCAAAGCATAACTAATTTGATAGTGGACTGTACGAAGCTTAATTTGACTCAAAGGCCTTGTGGTTTAAATGAGTATGTTTCTGATCTCATTTATGGTAAACTAATTTTAAATTCCATTTGGGTTACGCTAGATACACATGTGGGCCTAAGCACAGGATTTGGTTCCCTGAGTATCTTATGTACTGGATGTAGGTCATTAGTCCTTTCTGAGACATAGGATACAAATGTATATATACAATTATAATGATAAGATGGTCTAGTGCTAGCAGAAACTCTTATACTTTTTTCCCTGTAGTAAACGTATTTCTGATGTTTAGCATCTGCAATACATTTATTTTGGAAATATGTGCATCTGAGCTGCAATTCAGTTGACCACTTTTGCATGTATTGTGAGAAAAATATACCAGAAGTTTGATTTTATATTGCTAGTTATTCCAGAAAGTAACATACACATATGTTAAAAAAATAATAAAACAAAACACATACAAAAAAAGAAGAAAAAGAGTAACTGTTTACTTCTGCTTAATGTGCATATTTTCAGTATTCACTGGAGTATTGAAATATTCCAAATTCTAAATAAGAATACAAGAGTCTATGCACATGAAGAACTCCACATGTGAATTTATTTAAGAATCCTTAATGGATAATTTAAATGTTTGTATAAGATAATTCAGGTTTTTATATATATATATATATATATATATATATATATATATATATATATATATATATATGTATGTATGTATGTATGTATGTATGTATGTATGTATGTACACATTAAAGTCATTAAATTAAAACCATGATTCTGTATTTGGAGTATGAGAACCTACATTGTATACACACAGATACATGCAAAGCCCTCATCATACTGCTAAATGTTATCCATGGCTCTTGGGGGGGAAAAGCTTCAATTTCAGCCTGATTAATTCATACTGTTAAAACTATTGTGTTCTTAACAACCTCTTTTTAAAACAAGACAAAGTTTAAAATTAAATTATTTTTAAATAGTTTAATTTGAGTTTGGAAAATATTTTGCATTCATTTAAAATAATTTAAAACAACAGTCAATCTATTTATGAAAAAATTTTTCAGCTAGGAAAAAAGTAAATGAAAAAAAACAGAGTCAAAGTAATTATCTCATGGGTTGTAAGCTCCTGAAAAACACATTTCATTTGACAGCATTACTGTATAAAGTTGTTTATAATACTGAGTTATTTGTTAAAAAATATATGATGATAAAATAGTAATTAAATCACACAGTATTATATTGATCATAAGTTATTTTTCTCTCCCATGTCCTCATTGATAAAAAACTGGGGAGACATCTAGGGGGAAAAAAAATTCTCCTCAATTTCTGCACTCTGCATTGCAGGAAGGTAACAAATGAGAAAAAAAGTAGATTTTAATTTTATATCAAAGAAACCCTTGAGGTGGAAAGTTAGGGAAAGCTGCATTGGTTTGTAGCACACAAAATGTCGCTTGAATTTTGCTGCTCAGTAGTTTGATATACTCATTTGCTGATGCGAAATGACGAGGGCTTAGAAAGCAGGGTTTTGTTTTTTAGCTGTCTGCAGACCTAGTGGGGCCTTACAGAACCCAGTCAGCAGGTCATTAACTCTGGAGAAAACAGCTTGCATTAATATGCTCTAATCCGGTATAATTAGTCAAATTACTGCACGCCGACCGGCTTGTCATGTGTTGTCAGATTTGGCATGCAGGCAGGATTGCCAGGGTCCCTCTGGAATGCCACCCTGGATCAGGGAGAAGGACTCGTTTGTAGTAGTGGATTTCTTGATGAGGAAAGCAAATGGAATAAGCAGCCATGGCCTTACAGAAAAGAAAAGAAAGGGAACAAAAAGCCCCAACAATCAAAAAAACTGATTTGTTATAATTTTGTTGAGAAATAGGGAATTCGTATCATGGGAACCATTCACAGTTGATACCTGCTGTTAGAAATAGGAGCTGTTCAGTTGCCTCTTATAACTTCCATGTATCTAACAAAACTGGAGATCCGCTGTGCTATGTAAGATTAGCATTCATAAAAAGATTTAAAATAAATAATTACAAGAGGATCAGCTACAAATTACCTACCACACTGTGACACAGATTATTGAACTACCAGCGTGTGTGGGTGCTAGTGTGTGTATGTGTGTGCTCGTGCGTGTGCATGTGCCCCTTTTTCCAGTACGGGAGGAGGTTATTAAACTATAAAAGGGCCATATTAGCATAAATTTACAAGAGCTCTTGTTCTGGCGGCATGATAAAAACCTGTGTTACCTTTGCATTAACACTGAATTGCTTGTTGTGCTTTTGGCAATGACAGATAAGTCAGTGTAATTCCCCATCGCAACGGAAATGATGCTCCAGATTCCAAACGCATCCTGAAGATGTCACTGACAATAATCTTCAAAGAACGGCCAGAGAAAGTGGGCTGTATGTTTGCAGGATGATATACTGCAAATGACAGGAAGAATTATGTGAGTGAAGACGAATCTGTAACATATTATTAAGCAATTTCACGAGAATAACAGGGATAAAAGGATAATGGATGAGGGTGTCATTATTACCTTCATGTAGAGGGAAAGCAAAAGCAAAGGTAGAGAGACAAGATTAATTGAGGAAGGGTGAAGCATTCATTGCTCATCAGCTCTTTTGTACTCTCTGCTCCTGAAATTCCAGACAAAAAAAAAAAAAACTTGCTCAGGGCTGCATTTTAATGCAGCTGGCAAGACAGAGCTGAAAACTGACAGGGCACTTTTTAGTCACCTCCCTGCTTCCATAAACACACAACGGCTATTACTCCTGGAGTCTTCCTGTGATCAGAGCAGTAAACTGGTGGGATGTCTTTTTTTTTATCACAGCTACTGCTTTTAATTGTGCTTCTGAGCTCAGCAGTTTTATCTGCCGATGGTGTGGAACTGAACAGGTCGTTCCCTACACATTGTTTGCATTGCACAGTTGCAAATGGAAGCAAACTGTACATAATAGATGTCAGCAGAGGGGCTTCTTCTGAGCATAAAGGCAAGCTGGGGTGTCCTGTGACATTAGTGACAACATAAAATTATGCCAAGGCATTGAGGTTTTACAGGTTTTAATATACAAGGTGAAAAAACAGGAAGTCATTTGGCACTTGGGCAGTCCAACCCTGCAGTGTTAACTCAAGTATAATTCCTGTTGAAGTCAAGATTTGCTTACTCAGAGAGTTATCACTGGGTCAATAATTCAATAATTTCAATTACCATCCTTATTTTCTATACATTCTCCAAGTAGCAGCTGATTTTAGCAGCAGAATATGACTGATTCTGTACCAGCAGAATACAGTTTTTAAAACGTGCAATTTGCTTTTCAAAATCTTGATATAAAACTACAGTTTTAAAAGCCACTATAATATTGTATAGATACAGAATATTTTCGCCTGTTAATGACATTATCTCTAGGTACATTTTAATTTTAAAACGGAATGTCAGAGACCTGAATAATTAAGAGCACATAGCTGTTTGTATTCTGATTATGGATTCTGGGGTTTAAGCCTTCAAAGAGCAAAGTATTGAGCCTCCTTAATTTTCTTTTCTATGTTTATTTAAGAATAGTGAATTGAAGTAAACAGTTGTTATTTGTTTTATTTTCCTTAACTTATTAAATTATTTAATTTTTAAAATTATTTCAAAGTTTTAAAATTATTTCAAAGTTTTATTTCAAAGATTAAAATTATTTCAAAGTTTTAACACCAACAGAAAAGGTAATAAATTAATTTTTCATCTGCTGACTGTTAGGGACCTTTTTGGTGTAAGAGAGACAGAGGAAAGCCTCCAGTTTGGTAAGAAAGAAAAAAGGAGGAGGGGGGGGAATATGCCTTGATTGATTGCTGTTTCTAGAAATAAATAATGTGGTTTGATTTCATAAAGTTGTGTGTTTCTTAGACTGAACGATTCCCATACAGGAAAGGGCATATACAGGATTTCAAGTAGAATAGCTAAGGTCAACAGCACAGGCCTACTCACTGGCAGAGTCTGGAGCTGAGATACTGTGGGAGAAGGATTTTTTTCTACTACCTTTTGTGCAATGAGTTAGGTTGGGAGGGGACTGCAGTGAACTGTAGTACATTTATTTATCATTGACAAATATGTGTGTGAAAAGTGTAGATAGCAGTTTTGGCCAGTGTTATGCTTTGGTATATTAGCACAAAAACAAGAGGAGGTTGTTTCAACAGTGTGAATTTTGTGGAACTAAATGATGCTGTAAGGAGCCTCACAGGAGCATAGGACTATTCTGGTTCATTACAAAGATTTTTTCATTAATGTGCAGGATCTTAAGCATAGACCTTGCACAATATCTATTGTAATAACCTGCTTGAGCAACGTAACTTGGAAACTGGGTCATCCCGCATGGAGAAGACATTTCTGTGCTTGATAGGTCAGATCACATTCCTTTTGGTGGATTTTACTTTGTTCTAGTGTGTAGTACAGTTGCTATATAGAAAAGTCTAAAATGACTGTCATTATCAATAAATAATTATCAATAGATGATCAGTGATAAGATAACCCTTGTGAATTTTCCTATTTATGTTCAATGGATTTGTTTCTAATGCAAATTCAGACTGCATAATATATCTGACTGGAGGTATCAATTTCAGTCTTTTATCTTCTATTTTAAATTTAAATTCAAAATGTATTGAACTATTGTAATTAGACCACAGTGGCAGTGGCTAGACAGCTTAACATCAGTGAGGTCTTTTCCCAAAGCATGTAATAAATTTGTGGCTCAATAAGAGGATGTAAAGATTCTGCTCCTAGCTCTCACCTCTCTTGTCCTGAGGAAGAGAATTCAGTTGGTCCATGCCCTACTTTTCACTTAGCTTGGCCTATTCTGTTCCTGTGTAATATCAGCAGTGTAATATCTTGCAAAAGATTCCTGGGAAACTCCAAGAATCATGGAGGAAGTGGGATTCTAATTGTGTTCCTCTTGTCCCATCACTGCTTGGTGTAATGTTTGTTTGACTTTATTGAGCCTGTGTGTTATAAAGGAGAAGGAGGTAGAGAGTGAGGGCATTTGGCCTCCAGAGATTTTAATTGGCTATGACAAGCAATGCTCAAAAGAGCACAGCAGAATTCTTGATGATTCTGTATTTAAACTAAGCCATGAAGAAATCTATTTAGCTTTGCAGGCAAAATGCAAACAAAAAAAATTTGCATATTTTTTCCCCTCCACTCTTTCACCTACCAGTGTTTTGAAAATCCTGTACACCTTTATTTTACCATGTCAACATGTGGCATATGCCTCAGGTGGCTTACAGTCACTGGGGACTTTATGCAACCAGGAAAGAATCCTGTTTGACAATGAGATTCTTAGATGAGTTTGCTTGACTCATCATTATAAAAGAAATCTCATCATTTTATTCATATATTGTTCATACATGGGCTGAACTAAGCAGGGTGGAACCCACTGTCTTTATAGAAAGTTTTGGACAAGTATCTGAACTGATGTGTTCATACTAAACAGAAGATTAATTGCCCAGGGAATTCCCCTGTGCAGAGAACCAGAGGGATGTTCTGACAAGACATAGTGATGCCTTCATTGTAAGGCATCAACCCTTTTCAGAAATACACCTTTCTTTGTATGTACAGAATGCAGTGATACTGTAAAAGATCAGGATATTATGGTTGTCTTTAGTCAATGCAATGGCCCTTCTCTTTCTTTTATTGCTTAATCATTTGAAGAGAGGGATTTTTTCTCTTTCTCCCTTTTTCATTTTGTTTAGTGCTGCTACCCCCACTTTTTAATTATGTTTCTTCAATCAGAGTCTCATTTAATCCAAAGCTGCTGAAATCAGTGGAGGGATGTGGAGCAACTTCAGTGGGTTTTGGATAAGATGCAGTCTTGTAAAAATCAAACAGCTCTGCAATTCTCATCAAACCTTTTGCACTTCAATGTCCATGAAAACTCTTCGATATTGAACTTTGGGTTCTGGAGGCATGAATGTACTACTATCCTCATTGAACAGGGTCATTTATCATTGAAGAGAATTCCGACAGTTAAAGAATACAAGTTCCATCTACCTTGAATTGTGATACTATTATGTTATTACTTGTACTACCAGGAGTTATATTTAAAGTATTTGTTGAGATATATAATGTTTCAGTTCAACATTTTAATTTCCCACTCCTTGCCCTCTAGTGGACAAAGGAGCTCATTATTGTCAGATCCCGACACATCTGGGACAGTAATTGCCCATAAGCAGGTTTCTCTTCTTTAAAAAAATGATATTTTCAAGTAAAATATATTTGATGTTTTTTTACTCTCTAGTTGGGGTCTATTTAGTTTGTTTGTACTGAGGTGGGAAAATATTACTTCCTGGTGTTTTTCGCTGTATGCTTCAACAAAACTAGAAAAGTTTTAGGAGTATTTTGCTCAGTCTCATAAATAAAGATCTCAGCAGGATCAGACAGACTCTTCCCATATTCTAAATTTTTAACAATAAGTTTGAAAAGTCATTTTTGTGGATTCATTCCACTATAAATGGCAAAAAGTATTTGAAGTGTTTCGTTTTTTAAAGAACTAGTTGACATTGTCCGTTGTGAAAAATTTATAGTTTTTCATAAATATTAAAAATACCCAAAGTTTTCCTGCTGGCAGTGAAAGCTGTTCCAATAACAACCAATTGATTTTTAAAAAGCTCTTCCAAAAATAATGTTTTCACTAGATTTTTTTTTTTTAAATACAGCTTGACTTCCTTATTCTCCATGGTAAATATGCTACGATGTAATGATGCAGGGGACTTATGTCAATGTTTTACAATTGTCTTGGAAGGTTGGAATGGCCAAAGGGAAGGTAACTGATTCCATTCACTGAGCCATTTCGCAAATTGTTGTGGCCTTGTTTTGTTTATGTTTCAGAGACTTTTAAATGAATCATACCATGGGCACTTAAGGATAATTGGTTAATACCAAGCAGGAGAAATGCATGTATTATTTCTTCTCCTGAAGCAAAAAGGCTTTTCTTCTCAGCTGTTCCTTATACATAGGGGAAATTTTTTTTCATGGAACAAGCAAGTAAGGTCACTCTACAGGTTCCTGATAGTGGGCACCTGTGTGTCAAAACAAGTTTAGACTTTCTGAAGTACTTCCAGATTCTAGTTCAAACTTCCAAAGGTAACAGCTGTTAAGAGCACTCAGCATTTTTGAAAGCAAATCAAAAAGCAACATTAATATTTATAGTATCTAATGTGTCTTACTTAGATACTGCTTTTGGAATGACAATATTAAAAATTCTCATGTATTTTCTGTAGTGTTAAGTTTTAAAATTATTTCTAGTAATTTGTGTAAAACGGATTGCTCTGTCAGGAATGCTGACACAGCTCATTCAATTAATTTGCTGGAATGGCATAGAAATAAATGTAGGAAAAAATTTCTTCCAGTGCAGGCTTCCTCTCCATATTTCTGCTATATCTTCATTTTTCCTAATGATTTTTGGCAGAAGAGGAAGGCAAGTGATTGTGGAAATGTTGCATTGCTCTACATTTTGGAAGGGTGTCCTCAGACTTGTCTTTGCTTCCTGCTAAGAAGGAGAAACATTCAAAGGAAAAACACATTTTTTAGCAAACATTTGAGAGTAGAAAATGGAAAAATTGGAAATACACAGAGGAAATAATGCTTTTTTAGGTGGAATGTATGGTTTTGGCATGTACAAAAATGCTTTACTACTATTGCATTCAAAGAGGATATATAGATTTAAATTACTTTTGTGCGCTAGCTAGAAGTGAATATAACATTATTATAGGAAGTGGTGATTAACATTAGCTTTGGATAGAAGAATGTTGGATGCTTATAATGATAGAAAAAAGGTTAATATTTTAAAGTGAGGCTAAAGGTTGACAGGAGAAAAATTGAGTTAGTTTGCGAAAAAGAAATTTGTTTCTTTAAGTGAAAATTGGGGTCAAGAGGCCAGAACTCTCTGCTTCAACATGAATGAAATAAATTAAATAATACCACCATAAAGCAGCAGTGTATAAGCTAATGATTAAATGGTGGTTTTGAGAAAGATGCTGTCTATGAGAAAAAAATCTGAAGGAATGCTCTTTCAAATCATTGGGTTTGTTTCGTTTATTTGTTTCCATTGTTTTAAAATAGAACATCTTTTTTTTTTCAGTTGGATTGTTTAAAATTTATGCAGAACCTTTAATTATTAACAAAGGTGGTATGCTGATTTTCAGAGAAAATTAGTTTTAATAATTTCAATCTATCTAGCAGAAATTTCTGGCATTTCATATGGATGTGCTTTTCTGTAGCACTTCATGGTGTGAGGGATTAGATGATATTTTGCCATCTTAAATCAACAAGAGTTGACTGTGTTTCTTTGGTCCCTGTATATTGAATAAAAATAAGATATAACATCAATCTGTAACTAGTCATATACCAAAATATACCAAATATAGGAGATAGGAAATCAATCAGTGTCATTCCCCTTCATGTCAATCTATGTCTTTGACAGGCAGATCTGTGCAGCTAGTTTACTATCATCATGTCCAGAATGGCTTACCATTCTTTCTCTAATAATAGGCATATTTTTCTCCATTCTCTTTTACAAATTAATAAAAATAAAATTCCTAAAAAACAAAACAAAAAATCCCCAAAAACAAACAAACAAACAAAAAAAAACCCAAACAGTCCTGACTGTTAAACAACATGTTATTTCCTGCTCTCTGAAGGATTTTTCCTGTCTAGGTAGCTATGTATCAAAATACTAATAGTTTTCCCGGCAGCACTTGCTTTTACTGTCACACTTTTTCAGATTTTTTAAGATGGATAGGGGATTGCAGGTTCAATTATATTTGCATTTGTACCTATGTTCCTTGCAGAAGTGCATTTACATCTAGACTGGTCACGGAGATATTTCCATTTGTGTGTGTGCAGCAACCCTCTTCTGTTAGACTTTTTTCTCTCAAGTCTGCAGATTGATTATGAATAATGGTCAGCTCTGCTATGTATCCTCCTGCATGAGTTTGCAGATTGAGTCCCTAATGGGGTGTTTTAGGCTTTGCTGGAAGGCTGGGAATCACCCCTTCTCCCTGGCATTGGCAATGGCATCAACTTCATCTGGCATCAACTTCATTTTTCTTTGTATCAGCTTTATCTGTAGTCTTTAAACTGGGAAAGAGATTATTCCTTTTCTTTTTCCAGGAATGTAAGGTGATGCATAGTTGAATACCTAATACCTCAAAATGGAAAAAACAAAAGAAAAGTCTTATTAGTGCTCAGGTTAAAAAAAAAAAAAGTTAATGAATCTTACTGATCTCATTCACAGAGAAGCATCAGAGTGGCTGTGCCTTCAGTCAGCATATATTTGGCAGCTGAATCTAGATATTACCCTTCCGTCTGGGGTCATAGTTTGTCTTAAAAGAGTTATGTATGAATTTTCTCTAAATTGTAGCAGAGGGTCATGAATTAGTGTCTAAATGTAGGCTTGACAAGATTATTATAGTCTGTATTTCATGCCAGAAACAAAGATGAATAGAGATAGCAAGCTTTTAAACAGACTTTCTGACATCTATAATGTCAGCAGAGAGTGAATGAATGGCAGGATGTAATAACAAATCTTCATTTTTTATTATTTTATAGGGATTAAATGGACCTATGCTCATTCATAATTTCTTCCTAAAATAATTACTAAGTACTACATGAATCACTCATTTTCCATTCTAGTTCACTTTCAAATAATGCAAATTGTTTGCTAAGATATGCATACACTAAGATACATAGACCAAAAGATAAATATACTATGATTTACATTTAGGAGTAGATAGGATACATGTAGTGAAAACTTTGCATTTTCATTTTAGCTGATGTTTATTTTTGAAGTAAATTTGTGTCTAGACCTAATAATTTTTTTAATGCCTTCTAGGGGAACTACTTTTTCAAGTTATTTAAATGATAATTTTCAGCCTCTCTTTCTATGGATTTACTGATTATTAAATTTCTGGAACAGAGATCTATGTTAGCAATTTTTGATTATTAAATTTCTGGAGCAGTAATCTATGTTGGCAATTTTGGAATGAGAAAGATAGGATGCCTACCAGTATACTACTCCCTGTTCATGATAGCCCTTTTGAAGATACATGTTTGAGTTTTTCCTTTTTTGTTTATTTACAGTCTGTGTGCAAATAGGAAAGAACCAACTGTGTTGAGGCCAAGGGCTTTAATACTTTTGTTTAAATTTTTATTCTTATTTATGAATATTCATTCCCATTTCAGGAGTACAAATAGTCTTACCATTTGTCCTTTGTCAGTTTTTGCCCAAATGAAAATGCAAACCATGGAGTGATGGGTATGAAGAGATATAATGTTCACTGAGCCCAGTTGTTTTGAAATAAGAAAAACACATACCATAATTTGCGCATTTTCTTAAATATAGCTTCACCAATGGTTGCAGATAGATTTATGTCTATATACATGTTGGAATACATGTGTGTATGCATAGGAATAAATGTAGCAAAAACATATCCAGATGTCACAAATACCATCTCATTTTCCCTTTTTTTTGTAACTGCTGGTGCTAATGTGTTGATCTTCGTGTTAAAAGAAAGACAGAAACAGTTCCACTAAAGGAAACCAGCAAGCAGTGCTAGCAGCTTTAAAACGTGTTCCCTGCATCCACTCCCCTTCCCCGTGCCAAAATAGGTTTGTAATTAAAACAAAAAGCATTGTTCGATTCTATATTGTTTTTCCTTTCTTTTAATTTTTTTTCCCCCCTTTTTCTTTTTCCTCGAGCCCATCCTGTCAGGCTGCAAGCGTGAAAGTTATTTTCTGGTGGCGTGATTAGATTGGGGCTGAACTCTCCAGCTGGCAGGCCTGTCTGTGACTGGCGGCGGCCTGTCCCCAGTGCTTGTCATCTCCTGACATGCCTGACAGGATGGGGACAGCAGCCCCAGACAGGTTCATTAGATGGTGTTTTCTACAGCTGGGCTAAAAATAAAGAAAAAAAAAAAAAAAAAAAAAAAATGGGGAAAAAAAATAAAAAGGCCACGCTTTGTCAAGGCCCAAGCTGTGGGGGCCCTTCTTGTTGGTTTAAACCAAGGCCTTGTTTTGACAAATTCTGATCTGTGCGGTTTTTAGATTTTCTGACACATTTTTGTTTTCTTCCCCTTTGGCCTGCGCTCTTTGCACTCTGCCTTGTTGCTGCTTCAAAATCCTAACGCTGCCTTCCCGGGAGAGCAGGAGAATGCTTGTGGAGGGCTTGGAAGAAAAATAGAGCGCTACAGTGAAACAGCAATAAGTGTTCATTTCCATGGTGATCAGCCCAATGGCACAAAAAACAACCTTGGGACTTTCAATAAGCCAATTACAAGAAAGGTTAAGGGGTTTATAGTGCCAGAAACATGCCATCTACATGAGAAAATAGTATCATTACCAGCAATCTATGCTGTTAAATACATTGCTGTCTGGTGCTGCCAGAAACATAAGCTGTTTATGTTATTTTGGGAGTTTTGGAAGCTGCTAGAGTTTTCCAATGGTATTGTCAGGCTTTGGTGCAGTACATCAAAAATCTGCATGGTTAGATTATGAAACAGTTAAAACCAGTAATGATCTGAAAGCGTTACACATATTGGATGTCACAGTGTTAACCAGATGGGTTCAGACTATGAATTTGCTACAGATTTTTATCAGATTTTTGCTTTAGATTTTTATCATAAAGACAAAGGATTTGTACATGGCGTATAATTTAAGAGTCTTCTATAAAATTTTTGAATATAAAAAGATAATACTTTGGGGTTTTTTCCTACTGCAGTTATAAAATGCAATTTGATGTCTTTAATTTATGAATTAGTGGCTGTAGATTGACTCCAGGGTTATCTGCTGTTTTTCTTAGGCGTGTCATTTAATTCTGGATATTTTAGGTAGCAACTACATGCTGGAATGCAAAATGCTACTAGCTACAGGGGGAGAAAAGGAAAATATTTACTGTTTTGCTTACTTTGCCCTTCTCCTTAGGAGTGAGGAATGCATAACAGCCTTTATTTTTTTTGCATTTAGCTGCTTGCAGTGTGAGCACTGTGGTTGCAAACCAAGCCCTTCATTCACAGAAATCCTACCACTTACCTTTCCTTTGTATTGTTAGTTACTGCTGCTTTAGTTCATGGTCTCTATGACAACTGTTTAAATTGGGATGGGCAACTGTCATCTGGAGTATTACTGAAAGAAAAGTGTTAGTGAGCACACAGTTCCATAGATAGAGCATTTCAATATAATCCAATTTTAATTGAGCTCCAGAGACTTTGATGTGCTGCCGAAGGTTGGGAGAGAGCTATTCCAGGGAGAAATTAAAGCAGCCCGGCAAGGCTTCACTACTTCAGACTGTCACCATTTTAAATAAGCATTAGCATCAGACTTAACCTTCCCCTATGAAAGATCTCACTTCTTTCCCCCTAGGTTTTTTTTTTTTTTCCTTCAGTACGTATAAAGGCAAAGACACTTTCATCTTTTTATATACATTTCTATATTCCCTTGATTAAGTTTGAAAAGCATGTACTGGACCTGAGATGCATCTGAGGCTGTCTATTGGACCTTGTATTACAGTTCATAGAAAGAAGTCAAAGCAGAGTGGGGATTATTTTGCAACAGTCAAATGGCATGCGTTGGATTTTCTCTCGAAGACTGCTCTCTAAGAGTAACTCATCATTATACTACAAAGTTGAGTGGGGACTTATTTTAGCTTGGTTTCATCATTAATTCCCTTTAATGTAAATAAAGAAAATATTTCACTGGAGATTCTCTGACTGAGAAAATTATGGTCCTTCTATAGCTAGCTTTGTGTCCACTGTCTGAGTTTTTTTGTTGTGGTTGTATGGTTTGTTTCATGCATAAGAGGCAAAATAGTCATTTAACAGCTAGAATAACAATTTTCAGACTTTGTTTTTGCACAGTTAGGGGATTAAAAGGTGACTGAAAACTTCTGAACTGTTAAATTAAAATTTTTGCTTCATTTAATTAAACTTCTGTACCATTTTCTTTTTCACATACAAATGTATATACATATAAAAAAACTCTAAAAAGAAGGAAATTCATAATAATATGTTAAAACTGAGGATCACTGTGCATTTTCCAATATATCAATTTACATCAGACAGCATTTCATGTTTGAGAGCTAAGACACTTTTATACATGACGCATTTTCCTGGCTTTGAATTCACCCTTCCCCGGACTCTATTTTTTTTTTTTTTTTCCACTTCTCTTTATATCTGATTTCCTTGGCTTTCAGTGAAAGTGAAGCAAATTTGTGAGATGCTGAGATCACTTCCTGGACAATCTCAGTACTCTCAGCTTGTGCTTCAAGCAGTGGCATTTGGCATACTCAGTTGCAAGGAAAGGATGCATCTTGGGAAATTGAGTCTATTAAAGATAGATTATTACATAGGGTGCTTGTATTCTTTAAAAGAAATGTGATATGCATTCAATCCAGACTTAATGGCAGTAGAAATAGAACCAATCACAATACAGATCACAATACAGGCAGTAGTCTGTCTATACAAGTTGATAAGGTTTATTTTCTTCTAAAGTAAGTAGCCTGTTCCCAAAAAAAAAAAAAGGTAAGAATCTAGTAACTAAATAAGAAAATTTGAATAGTTGGCTGTTCTAATAAATTTTTAAACATGGAAATATCTAATCTCTTTCTGAAGCTTGTGTTGAATCCCATTTTATTATTTAATTAAATAAAAGTTAAGGAGCAATTAATTGAGGCTATATGAGAGAACCCTTTTTGACTGGGATTGGCTCACCTTTTCATAGTCACATAGTACCCAGAAATCCATAAAATTTAAATACCTTCTGTGTTGAAGCCGCTTATAGTGGACAAAAACTAAGGCACATTCATACAAAGTACCTCTACATGCTGACAGGTGCTGCAGTAATTTCATACTGGGAACCCGGAGTTCACCACAGGAAAGCCTGTGAATATGCCCAAATTTATGACATGCAGGCTTGCATTCCACTTGGCTAGAAATCCAAAGAGGAGGGAACTGTATATCAAATCTGCTTTGTGCAGACGTTGGAAGGCTAAATGTGTTCCCCAGAATCCACTTTTAGTAGCCAGCTGAGTAGTTGTTCTTAATATTCTTCCTAGTTTTCATGAACATTTTTTCTTTAGAATTGGACCCCACCAAATATTTTATTATCTATAAATCTGACATTTAAATTGTTGAAATTAAAAGAGTTGATGGTTAGGTATGGGAAAGGAGGCATAGAATATACAGAATGCATATACAAATAAAAGTGTAAGTCTGGCTCCATTTATTGAAATAAATAGAAAAATCATTTATGGAGTTTATATACACAGCTTACAATATTTGATACATATCAATATTTGTAGTTTTTATATATTCTGTGGAGTTATTTACCAGTGCTTAGTTATGGTATGTGATAAAAATATGTTCTCTAAAGTAAGTATGGAATACATAAATACTTTTTCTGTAATAGTAAAGCAAAATAAGTATAAAGTGTCAACTAATTAAATTAGTATTGAGTAACTGCAGGCAGTTTGCAAACACTCCAAGTTAAAATTCTCAGAAACTTTGCTATTCTTTCCTGGCACAGACTTAGTAATATTAGTTAAATTCTGTATATAATAATGAAAAGTACAGCAGAATTTTGGTTGCTATTGGAGCTGCGGATTAGGTTTTTCCCAGTTCTATAATTTCTTGTCTTTTCCAGAGGTGCAAAACAAGCTCATCTTAAGCACTTTTTAGTTGGATAAATAAAGGATCAGTTGGTATTGCAATATATTATGAAGAAGAAGATACTTTGATGTATGTTCACCATTATTCACAGGCTGCATAATTGCAACTTTGGGGCCTTAGAAGTTGACATAACATAAAGTAGCCCTGAATCTACTGTAAATTCAGACTCCAAGCAACCTGATTTCCAGGAGTCACTTGTACTCCATACCCAACCCGTCATGACACAGCTGTGTCCAGATGCAATCCTGTGCCATGTGCTTTGGGCTGACCCAGGGTGGATCGGACCCACTATGGTCCCTTCCAACCTGACTGATTCTGTGATTCTTTGAGCGGTTGAATTTTGAATTTCTTGAGGATTTTGCTTGACTGTTACAAACTATATTGCAGAAATTTTGGAGATTGTGAGGATCTTGTAGATGTATAATATATATCACTGAAAAACTAAAATATTTCTTTTTTGCATATAAAAATTAATTTTAAATCTATTGCTAAAATTTCAGGAGTAGAATGGGCTCTGATTATATTCCTAAATATTGGGACTAATAAAAAAGCTTTTGTATATGAAGTCAAAAACAAAATATTACTGGCTTTTGATCAATCTTATATAGGAAGAGATATTAGGAACATAAAAAAATTAAGCCTGGTAGTAGAAAAAATTGTAGTCTATTGACTTTTATAGATCTTAAATCGTGTGCATTCTACACTAAATAAATCAGATGTGAAACTGTTAAAATGCAAGATGCTTTCACATATCTCCTGTATGACATTAAGTTCATGTCGTTAAAAAGAGGGACATGCAACTGTTTTTCTGCCTTCACTTGGTAGGAAATGGGTAATGTTTAACAAAACCCAATATTTACACGTTTCCTAAGACCAGTTATATATAATGTTAAGAATTTATGATATGGTACATTTGAGCATTTATGCATTTTTTTATTGCATTACACTTTTGAATAAATATATGCAAGTTCTTGGGAAAATAAACAATGAATCAAAACACGCAGAGAATTTTATGATGGCTTTATTCTTGGGAAAGAACACATCACATTTTTAGGGATACCATACATTCTTTATTCCTCAAGCTATTTCTATGGTTTTTTGCTTCTGCTGCATCTTTTCTCAGCTAAAGCTCTCAAAAATTCAGTGAAATCCACCAAAAATACAAGTTTAATAAAGCTGCATTTTTTGTCAAAGAACTATTTATTGAATAAATATCCTGCTTTGGTTTCAACTCACAAGCATTTCGTAACACTGTGTTCTCCTTGAATTTTTAGGTATTAAAAGTCCTTTCTTTCAATCGCCTTACTTTTATTGAGGAGAATGCACCATTTAAGAGAAAAAGAAGCTCTCTGTTTTTATTCCTTAAAAAAAAGTCTGGTTTTGCTCAGATCATATCAATTTTATGTCTTTTTTGGCGTGCCCACTAAACTGTAATTTGTGTGGTTCTAATTGAATTAATTTGATTGCATTTCACTGCTGGGGCAGAATTGCTCAGAGCAATTTGAGTCTGAGATCACCACTCCCCAGTCTGGATTATCTTTGAGCACAAAATGTAGAGTGAGAATGGAAACATAGTTCTGTTAACATTTCTCACTAGATTTGAGTCTGACATCCCCTTGTTGCCAAAGTCAACAAAAAATCATTTTAAACCTTGTGAGGTAAGTGACACAATCTGCTTCAATCCTGTGTCTACCAGAACTACTTGTGAGATTTTGCCCCATTATTTGTTTCTTCAACCTCTGTATTTGGAGTTGGGCTGTGCTCCAATATGGCTTTATGTGGCACTAGAATATATTTGCTTTCTACTTCTCCACATGTTGGTGATGGCCCCAGCTTTATTCCTGGTTTTAAAGTTCTTAAATCAGTGGAGCCTCTGCTTAAAACAATAATTGCTGAATATGTTTGAAAGTAGAGCCTAAAAAAGGCCTCTGCCTACCTTTTTTAAGGTGATAACATCTATATCTTCTACCTCTTCCTGATGCTGTTCTTCCCAAGAATGTCAGTCTATAGCTGGCATTTCAGGAGTTGCCTAAATTGACAATCTGTTTTCATTTTGCATAGAAAGAAAAACTTTTCAAAGGCACAGAGATCAAAATTAATGATAAAATAATTATTATTCAGAAATCTGTTTGCACTTATATTTAAAACTATACATTGGTGTTTCACAAATGCAATATTAGAAATGGTCCGTTTAGAATACATAAAATTCTGGAGTAGGGTTTGCTTTTTTGCTCTAATTACTTTGCTGGAACTACTCCTCAAAAAAATCCCAATATCCTCTCCATTCCTTGCCTAAAACACAAAATCAAAACGTGCAAAACCATTTTGCTTATGAAAGGAGGAAAATGGCCTTCAAGTGGACCAACTTCAAATAATTTTTCACATGATTGCAAATGAATGTGGGAATAAGAGTATCTGTTGCTTTAAGCTGAGTGGGCATTGTTTAAACGGATAGTAAAGTGGGTATGCTGACCAGAGAAATCAAATTTAGAAAAGGTTTGGATGAACAGAACCTCATGTTTCAAGACAAGGGGCCTCTTGAAAGCTTAAAAAAACATTGGAAGTAGAAGTATAAGCTGAGAATATTTGGCAAGGAAGTAAAGTCCAAAACCACAAAAATAATATCTGCATTTTTTAGATCCCTGAAGAGGGGGAGAAAAATGAAACAGGAGTGCCAATATTTATTTTTAAAAAAAGGTTTTAAAAAAGACTTTAAAACTGATGTGAGTTGAGAAATTATAATGGCACGTAATACTCTGCTCATCCTGTACAGCATAACATTACGAGAGCTACTTGGAGGAAAGTTTTTAAGACTTACAGATAAAGAAACATTTTACACAGAAGCATGTTATAAAGAAGGGGAAAAGAGAGCTTAATGTAAAGTGAGAACATTTTACTAGACCAAAATGTGCAAAGAAAAAATGATAACAGTATTTTTGGTGAGATTTTAGAAGTATTTAATATGAGTATGAGAATTGAGGCCAAAAAGTTGTTCCTAAAGTTGCCTAAATGTATAAAAAAGTAGTAAGAAGTCAATGAAACACGAGGATATTGAATTAATTTGAATTGTCCTCTCTGTCTATTTACATTCTCTGATTCTCATTTTAGAAAAGCAAAATAAAAGGCGTTTCATTATTTGATCTTTCCTGATTTTGAATTTTCCTAATAAATATAACTTCTTTTACACTTGTCTATCTTGACATGATAAATCACTTGTTGTAGTGTACACTTATTTTTCCTGCTAAATCTAAAAGTTGATCATACTCAGTACTTCATCAAACATTTCGAAATTATAAAATGCTCACTCATTGTGGTATTTCATAAAGCCTTGGAGTGGGATTCCGTGCCATCAATGTCTGTCATCTCAATCTGTATTTGAAGTACATGAAGCAATCATGCAGTCTGCCATATACTTATGGTTAACTCTGTCTTGTTAGAGTGTTCTGGAGAAGAAAGTTTGCTGTGTGTTCGTAGGAGCCATTTGTCTTAATCCATGAGAACTTGCATTCAGAATTTTGCATTTTTCTTGCTGCAAATTGCAATGCTAGACAACTTTTGAAAAAACGAAATCCAAATCTCTGACAGGACGGAGTGATTTTCAGTAATCAATTTCATGCATTTCTAACCTCTAAAAGCACACAGTGATGCCAAGCTATTTTCTAAATGCCTATTTTGTACATGGGCCAGGTGCATAACCACACTTCTGTGGCTGGCTGTAGATGGCACTCTGAGGAAATAACCAAACACTGTAATTCGTTTCTGTGGGAAGTTCTCCATGTTTTCTCTGCCATGGAGCATGCTCAGCAAAGGGCACCAAGGGCTTGTCAAAGGACTAGAGAACATTTCCTGTGGGAAACAGCTGAGGGAGCTGGGGGTGTTTAGCCTGGAGAAAAGGAGGCTCAGGGGGCACCTCACCACTCTCTACAACTCCCTGAAAGGAGGGTGCAGTGAGGTGCAGGTCAGTCTTTTCTACCATGCCTGCAGTGAGAGGACCAGAGGAAATGTCCTTAAGCTGAGACAAGGAAAATTCAGGCTAGATACTAGGAAAAGTTTTTTCATGTTTTTTTCACTGCTCATCAAACAAACCCACAAAAAGACAAATATATTACATGTTAATGACACATGCATTTTGCACTAGATATAAACAAAGCTTGAAAAATGTTACAAGTATCAATCAACACTTTCATTGAGAAATCAGCTTAGTTAAAATATCCTGAATTAGAAATGTGGTTTCAAAAGACAAATTATCAACTTTCACTGAAAACAGTGGATTCAATTCACATACATAGTCATTAATGAATTAACCCAAAGAGCTATTTAAAAAGAAGGAAATATGTAAAAATGCTTTGCAACAGACAGCAAAAGTGATCCTTCTTACTGAAAAGTTAGTGACTGCGAATAAGTAGGATTGTACAGGCTGTTTTCCTTGATTTCTTTATAGCACTTGATTTTGTAATTATTTCAATTCCAGAAACAATAATCAAAAGAAAAGGGCCAGAATATCTTTTTGAATGCTGTGTCTGGTGCTATGACATATCAAAAAATAGTATAAAGCAGCAAAAATGAGCCTCAGTACTTAAGTGTTCCTTCTGTGGAGATAATCTAGCAGGAATTCAAGCAAAATGGACGCTAGTACTTCAGGTCTTCTGGTTAGTGCAGAATTCCTGCTGTTAATTAGCAATTCATTATCAATAATTGAATATCTACTGAAGAATGCTTATGATTAAAAATGCATTGACTCTTAATTGAAAGGAAAGAAGATCTTGATTACATCAGAAATAAAATTAAAATAATGGAGCCTTCATATCTGATCCAAATAGGAAAGCTCTTGGGTAATGGTTGTTTCTCTTCCTTAGAGCTTTCCATCTGCATCCCATGCTACTTTACTAACCTAATCTAAATAAGTGTCACCAATAGATGTATTTCCATAGAAGAGAATCTTGAGTTTTAGAGACTTCTTATTCCCTTGTTAGGTGAGAGCTTCATCTTGCTGCAATCAATTCTAGCAAATTGGTATCTTTAAAACATACACAAATTCCTAAGTGAAAAGGTTTTACAAGGAGAAATGAATTTTAAACCAAACAGCTGAACCTGATACTAAAATTGAAAAGTGTGCTTCATTCAAATGTAGATATTGGTTGGTTGTTTTTATTTTAATAAAAACAGCTTATCTAAGATGTACCTAGAATTCTGGGCTTACTCATGATATTTCAACTATTATTTTCAACATGCCTAGGCAGGAGGCCTTCATGAGTGTTTTTAGGAGGAAAACTCATAAAACTATCAAAATAAGGAGTACTGACTTTAAGTATAAACAACCAAGTGTTGGAACTCATGGAAATTTTACTTTCAGATAACTTAGTAACATAATTTCAGTGTAATAGCATAGTGAAATGGTTTTATGAATAATGAAAGATACAATACATAAAGTCTGTAAAATATGTAAAATAGATAGGACTTCATGTCCTATGAGAAAATGAAAATCTAAAAATCATTCTGAAGGAAAAAAAAAGGCATATAAGCCTTTTAAAGGGTTCAAATTCAGAAAAATAAAATTACTTGGAATTGGCTGTTATAACAGCAATAAGAAAGAATCCTGCTACAATGTCAGTAATATCTGCTGTAAATTGTAGATATCTAATAATGGGAGGTTTAATGCATCACAAGAAAATGGTGTAAGATGAATGTTATGGAGGATGGCAAAAATTGGTAGTATATCTTGGACAGGAAAACGTTACAACAGAAATACTGAAATAATTCAGATAATTTGATAATGGCAAGATAATCTGATATTTGTAGGACTAATAGACAGTTAAGAAGAGTGTAATTGAGGACATTAATTGAATTATAGACTCCTTTATTTCCTTTGATTTCCTATTCCATTCTACTGTTTTACTGGAGTGCTATCATAGGTCATTCATTTAATAGTGGGTTGAATGTACCTCTGTGTAGTTGCAATTGCTTTATACTTAATTAAAAAAAGGAGGAAGTAAAAGGCAAGCAGTGTATGATTGGTATGCAATATGTTTTTAGTGTTGAACTATAGTAACTGTGCTGTGGTATATATCAAGACATCATAAATGTATTATTTTGAATCCTCTAATATGTTAATATATTAAATATATAGTTAATAGTAAACATTTCTCTTTACAAAAAAAACAGCTAGAAACATTTTTGATATAAAAAGTGGTTTCCTGAAGTATGATGCTTTGTCAAGGAGCTAATTCTTTGGCAAATTTGCTGGCTGCTGTAGATCTGGTTGCAGCTACATATACGTCAAACTCCTCCCTCTGAGAGACTGTTCTCATATTTTAGCTTTTTAAATGTGGGTGGTTTCCTCAGACTTTCTTCTCTTTAAAACCTGTGTATTTACAAAAATTATGTATCAGATAGCAGCAGAATACATTCAAAGAAGGAGAGTGCTTAAATCTTCAGTGTCATTGTTCTTATCCACCTGAATTTCACACACGTGATACCAGCAGTATCCTAGCACCTGATCTCAATGGAAGAAAATCAAGGAAAATTTGGTTTATTTAGCTTATCAAAGAGAAGGCTAAGCAGTAAGTGGATCAAGTCTGTAATTACCAACACAAGGGAAAGCTATCTGATGCTAGAAAGCTCACAGACAAAAGTGTCACAAGATCTGTCAGAGTTCAAATGAAAAATAAGGTGCAGATTTTTAACCATTGCAACAATTTAGTGTATGAGATAGCATTCCACAGTTGACATGTGACTGAATAGAGGGAGACCGTAGTCTTTTGCACATGTCTGGGTGACCTCCAAAGAATCAAGCTCCTTCCCAAGCTGTGTTTAACTGGTGTGGAAAGCTGAGGTGAATGAAACGGTGTCATCAGCCGCAATGATGGTCTAAGAGTTCTGTCTGTAACTTACTCTCATGTAAGCAGTACAGGGGGAATGCTGTATTCCTCTAACTGGTCTCTGTCGAGGACAGAACTAACATCTAAATGCCTTTCCATGTGCTGAAGCACTTTTTTGTTGTTGCTGTTATTAACATCCTCTCTAAAATAGACTCATCGTGGTTATGAGAAAAAGGCTGTACACCAAGTGCACAAACTGAAATTAGCTTTTTCGTGTATGGAGATGTGCTACCAACTTGAAGCTGCATCAGTGAAAAGATTGAAGAAATACAATTCCCATTTCCTCAAGCATGAAGGATCGCTGACAGCAGCAGCATATGGTCTCCCCAACATTTTCCTGTTCAGAAGCTGGAGGAGGTCATGATTAGGGAGAGTAAAGACCTCAGATGAGTGAGTAAAGCACTGCGAGCTGGTGTATGACAGTTTTTATGTACCTAATGGAGAGCAGAGAAATTCAGTCTCTGAAATGTTCTTTTAGGGAAGGTTTTCATGATATTTCTTTGTTTCACCGAGGCTGCAGTTCTCTCAGTGGCTGCAGCCTAGGTAAAGGCACAATCTACAGAGGCTGGGAAATGCAGATGGGTGTGGTGAGGATCCCCATCCCAAACAAGTGATTCCTCCTAGGAGTGCCATGGCAGACCTCACTTGAGCAGAGGTGCAGGGCTGAAGGGAGCTTGCCAGCTGATGAAAATGATGGAAAATAATTGTTCTACAGTGCATGATACAAGTTAATAAAAATGACATATAAATAAATTGTGTCTTTTTTGTCTACTTTTTGAACATCCAAAATGCTGAAAGAAAAGTGAAAAAATATTATTTGATATTAATATCTAGTCTTATTTTAATACACTCAGTTGAGAAAATTTAAAACAGGAAAAGCAGTGCTAATTTTAAACTATTTTATTTTAAAATATTTTCACAATAAACTGCAAAATTAAAACTGTTAAATTTTGTCCATGGTTTGGAATATTTGATGTATCCAACATCAGAAAAATTATTATGGCGACATACTGGTTTTGCTAATTTTTGTTCTTATTAATAGAATGGGAGTACTTGTAATTTATGACCCTGAAGTGGATGTGAATAGCAAATTATATAATTTTGGTTGTTCTTTGCACAAGACAGCCTCAGAAGTAAATCTGGTATCTGATAGATAACTGACAACTGTGTCATGCACACTGTTGGAAGAAGATAAGCGTAATTGCAAGTGTGTCTGTTTCCCTGTACTTGTTTGGAGAGTTTGAGTTTTTGGTGGCTTTGAGGAAATTAGTTTGATGTGATGTGTGAGAAATAGATCTTTGGAGTATCAGGTTACAGTAATTACTGATATTCTTCTACTCCTTTTTTTGCATTTCTTAAAAACATTCAAGTTCATTTTAAGTCACTGGTTTTAAGTGTTAAAGGGACACGATTAACTTGATTGATGGGTAAAATTTCCTCTGTTCTTATAAAATATTTTATAAAAAATTTCCTGCTAATAACTGTCACCTTGACTTTCTTTAAAGGTCCTTGCCTATACTGAAGGCCTTCATGGAAAATGGATGTTCAGCGAGATTCGAGCTGTTTTTTCAAGACGTTATCTTCTCCAGAACACAGCCTTGGAAGTGTTTATGGCAAACAGAAGTAGGTCATAGTTTGTATTTGTTGCATAAAATTGTGCTAGTGGTTATTTTGTGTTTTATTTATTAATCTTAAAATAAAACTCTGCGCTTCCTTTGATAAAGTGCCTATGGCTGTTCTATAATGCTTCCTCTCATACGTGCTCAGTGCAAATTTTACTAAAATCAGTCATATAAATCAATCTCACTGCTTTCTGTGCAGCAGTGAGATTTATTTACAGAACCTGATCATTGCAATTGGTAAATTCTTCAAATCTTGGATAGGAAATTTACTTTTTCTATTGTCTCACCCTTCTCCTCAATTGTCTGTAAATATTTTAGTGGAACCTATAAAAGGATATTTCCTTTCCTAATTATAAAATGAATTAAATTTAAAAAGTATCAGAGCAAGATATCGATCCGTTCAGTTTTCTGTATCTGCTACTCTGAATCACTGTTCACTGGCTGGTGAGGTGTGTCGTGGTCTTTTACCCGCAGGATCTCTGATGTAAATTTTGATTTCAGCTGGAGAGGAAATGGAACAATTCCTTGTTCCTGGCTGTTTTAAGGCACTAGTTAGAAGAGAAAATGCCATGCTAGCTAATGAACAGCTTCTCAGCCTGAGAAGAGATTTTTATGGTTAATGGTAAAGTGTTGATCCTCTGAAGTAAACAACACTCAGGTCTTCTGCAAAATGGGAGACTTGATGCTAAAATGTTAACCAGCTAATTATATATGGGTGTACAGAATGTCAGGAATTTCTGTTGTACCTTGGATCCCCAGGAGGATAAAAATGGAACTGACTTCTCTCCCCAAATAAAAACCTGAACCTTTTAAAAATACATGCAGGTGAAGAAACAGACTGCTGCAAATGTTTTACTGGTACATATTTTCCTTTCTTCATTTAGCTTCTGTTATGTTTAATTTTCCTGACCAAGCAACAGTGAAAAAGGTTGTGTACAGTTTACCACGTGTTGGAGTAGGAACCAGCTATGGTTTGCCGCAAGCCAGGTAATTTAATTAACATAGTTTTTATATTTTGTGTTTATTGTATTATACAGTTGATATATTTTTTAAATAACAGTGCTAAAACATTATTCCTGTCAAGAAACTCTAGATTTTTTTTTTCTTAAGGTTAGTATGAGAAAAGTTACCCTTTACTTACTATATGGCCTGTTAGTACATGGAATAGAAGTAAAAGAAGTAAAAGATAAAAAGGTAAAAGAAGTAAAGTAGATAATTAGATTTTTTCCTTTTCAATTGCAGGAAATAAGCATCTTCCAATGAAAATGCTTACACCTTATACCTTCAAAGTCTGGCTTCCAGTGATGTTTTATAAATGTATAATCAAATGTTCATCCTTGCTGTGATTTTTATGCAGGATGTGAAACTGAACTTGACCTGTGTTTTGTGTTTGCTGAATGTAAATTATTTTATATATATATGAATGTGTGGGATTTTACTTCATTTCTTATCAGCATAGTGGCTATTTTGTAATTTCCAAATTTTCTTCCTTTCATTAGTATAATGCATTCTTCTTCTTTTCTTTCTGAGGAGCATATATATTTTTGAAAGAACAATTAAGGTTGAGTTTTAGCGACTTTCTCATACTATGGACAACTACAGTTTTTTATTCCCTCATCAGCATCAACATCAAATCAGCCTATGGCCAGAAATAAGGCTGGAAATTGTCAGATCTTATAATATAAAAATATTTCTGTTTCAGGGATAACTGAGATGATCTTCATGTGTATTTCACTGTGTTGGAGGGGGGACATTTTTTTGTTTGCTTTTCAGTGCAGGATTAACTTCTGGTCAAAATGAGACAAAAATAAAGATATATGAGGGAGTGAGGAAGCAGCATGGTATTAACAAAATATGGTGCTTTGGGCTCAGACACCCATTTTGCTTGATTTGGCCAACAAGCCAATGACTTAATCATCAGTGTTGTGTCTGGGATGTGTCTTTCTCTTTCTTTAAGTAATTTCCTACAAAACTAAAACTTCACATTGACCTTGTTTTATCCCAGTGCAAAATGTGGAAATACTCTGAAGTGTCAAAGCATTTGTAGAATTGGAGAACTGTTTCATTCCCAGATGAACATCATTCCCTGTCATGAGCCCAAGAGTCTCATGATACCTAAGGCTTGATCTCCTGAATGTGCTGAAGTCTTTAGGCAAACTGCCAAATTTCTCAAGTTTTCAGTGAGATCAAGGAGAATTTGGGGCATTTATTTGGAAGGCAGATCTTGTTAATATTTGCATTGCTCTTCCATATACTAAAGTTAAAGGAAATGCTGTCTCTAAATGGAAAGTAATAGCATTCTTTTCTGAAATAGAAATGGCCACATGTTCTAGCACAAACAAAATGCAAATTTCTCAATCAGAATTTCGTATTTACAGTGACATTTTTTACTTTTGAAATTCATATCCTTTGTGCATTATTCAGTGAATAATTGTCTGAAAAGTTTGTTGATATATAATTATTTAGAAAAGTTTCACTCTCAATATAATATGCACTTATTTCCATACCTTTTTGATTAAAGTTCAATTTGAATCAAAAATGAGCTTGCTAGCCTTCAGAATATATCTGGCATATGGTAGTGAAGTTATTTTTCTTTCTTTCTTTTTTTTTTGTGTAATCAGGGTATGATTTATGCACAATAAAAACTCATCATCATGTTTCTTTTTCTTTTTTCCCCTGTCTACATACCCTTATTGTCTTCAGTAGGATTGCAGTGGAATAACTGAGGGGAAATCTGGCTCTGTAACTGCTCTGTAGTCAATCTTTTGTTGATGTTAGAATATAATTTTCCTTCCTGTGAATATGTTGGCTCTGGAATGCTAATTTTTAAAATTATGCTTATTTGCATAACTAAAATAAGGCGAAATTATGCTGAGTAACCAAAAGGAGCTGCTGTACTGAGTAAAACATTATCCTTTTTTTTATCATCAGTTTTCCAGATTAAGTTGTACCTTAAAATACCTTAACAAAAGACAATATTTCTGGCTGTTTTGCTTAAGTTCTTTAGTTCTATTTCCGCAAGTAATATTTCCTCTGTGATACTACTCTGATAAATGTCACCTAGAGTTAATTACAGTATCATAAAGTTTGCACTCATGATGGAGAGGAAACATTCCAAAGAAGTAAATTACTTTTAATACAATACATGGCTTTTAAGTGTATTTCTGTTTTCCTGGTGAAATCCTGGAATTAAGAAAGGTAAAAGGAAGTAGAAGTAAATAGAAATATTTATGATCTAATAGCTCAAAGGATTAGAAGCAGGTGAACCATGATGACTTCCTAAGACTTTACAGTCCTGCTGTTCAGAGCAAGTCTTCAGTTTGCCTCTGCTGCCTTTCCAAAGAGCTTGTTTAATGCTTTGATTCAAAAGAGTTCAAGTCTGTGCTTAATGTTACAAAGAAGTAATTACATCCTAAAGTCAGTCACATGTTGAAGACGTCAGTCTGATTTGGTAATCAAATTAATCTGTCTTTGATAAATGCATTTTCACTGTTCCTGAAACATGTTGCATTGATTGTAGTTTCCTTATGACCTTGCCAAATGATACAACTGGGCAAACAACACTGTGCCTTTTAACTTCTGCAGCTCTATTTGATTCTACATAGGTAGAATAATATCCACTTTTTTGGCATGGTATTATCAGACTACTTTTTATGGTTCTAACCCCTCAGTTGTTAGAGAGGACACACACATTACTGATGTCTTTTTATTGAGGGCAACATCACAGCTCAGAAACCAGCTGTGAGCTGCCCAATGGTTTCCTAGCATACTGAGATCAAAGAATTAGTAAAAGATATGGTATCTTTGCCACTAAAGATACTGACACCTTCCCCTGAAATGCTGTGGGCTATTAATGCATTAGAGAAAACAATGGCTTCAGTTAATAAACCCAAGAAATTAATTTTTTTTTTCCTGTAGAAAAAGTATTTTGGCTGTTACAGTAACTATATTTAACATCAGCTCAGTTCTGCCATGTCAGCAGCTTGCTGATGGATCACCAGATCTCAATACAGCTGGTTGCAGAAGTTGAATTATGTGAAGGGAGAGAGATATCAAAACTAAGATTTTATGCAATCAAAGTATAAAACACTTTTTAGAACTTGGATTAAAATGAATGTTGATGAGTTTTTTGCCTTTCTTTGGGAAATTACTTTCCCAAGTCTTTATTTATTTTTTCCTCTGTAGAGGAGCTACACAATACATGACATCATGCAGGTGCACGATACTTAAATATTTTTTGTGTGAGATTGCATTGTATCTAACTAAATTAAAAGTGACTGTGAAAGGGTGTGTGCCATAATCCACATATGGAATATATAACATCCTTTCCTTCACCAAAATGGCCTGAATTGTTTTCTAAATAAATTTAAATGTATAAAAATTGAAAAATTGGATCATTCTGTTTTACATCAGTCTTCTGCAGTTCCCATTTTGAGTAGATGTTTCGAGGTTCTCTAGAAGCAAAGGAAGCACATTCATTTGTGCATCTTCATATTGGTGATGGCATATTGAAGAAAAAAATGGTTTGATCAAAGTTGGGTGGTTTTAGCAAAACAGAAAACAGTGGGTCTTCCTGTGTTAGCTGAAACAAGCAGGTGTGGAACCAATTTATTGTGCATAATTTCTTCCAGTCTCTGCTGAAAAAATGTGAATCTTTCAAACACTGTAGATAAGGAGTAAATAAGGATGTTTTTAGTATATTTTGATTTTCTGTAGAGTTCACTCAAATCAGGCATTCAAATGCAAAGTCCAGCACTTGACAGTTTATAGATTTTTAAGACTCCCTAGGAGATTGTGAATAAAGTCTGAAAGCAGTCCTAAGCCGATACATAAATGTTTTGTCATGGGAGGAACAGAAAGTCTGTGGCATAAATGCTTTGTAAATTTAATGATTTCTTTAGTATTTTTATTTTCTGTGTTTATCGATTTGCATGTAGCATTAGTCAGAATTTACTGGAAAATACATGTCTTTGAGAGTTGTACTGTAAAAATAGTTGTTATTCTATGCAATGCAATATAAAATATGATTACATTTGGATATTTCTTTAGATAAATTGTTTCATAAGCATTATAGAAACAACTTTAAAATATTTTGCATTGTCTCCTGTGTACTAGTATTTATGTTTGGTATCTATAGTCTACTATAAAATAAGGCTAGCCAAACTGGCAAGACCTAACATACATTTGGTCCTAACATATGTTATTTGGGTAAATACCCTTGCATGGTCATTTTTGTATGCCCAGTTTTGGAAGCTGAAATATGGCAGACTTTGACAACTTACACACTGGCAATTTAGACAAATGATTGTAATAACTGTAATACACTCCAGTCACATGCCAATACTCATTCATCCTTTCTCTGGAAAGAGGTTAGTGCATCTCCAGGAGTATGTGCATGTATCTTTAGATCTGTGGTTCACATTTTTGTAAACACTGCCCAGTTTGACACCTTGTATATTACTAAGTTTTAAGAAGGTACTCAACTTCCAGAGTCTAGAAATAACACACAGTGTGCCCAGTGTGCAACTGAAAGCTGAAGCATTGGGTGTCCCTATTTAGTCTTGATAAGCTGTGTAAATACTACTCTACATTCTTCAGATTCATTGAATTCAAACTACCCATTAGGAATTGTCTTTTTTATTTTCGGTGTTCTTAACAGCTATAAACATTTCTCTATTTTTACACATTTCTAAGATCTAAATTTCTTCTTTAAAAAGTATCTGAGGAGTTGAATTTATTTTCTTTTTAAAGATTTCCTCATCTTTCTCCTTTTTTTAAGGCAAGAACTGTTTTCTCTAGAAATGAATTTTGAACAGTGAGACTGCTTCTGCCTGTTGCAGATTTTTTTCTTTAATGCATTAGTCTAGACTGACTCTAGTCTCCTATGTTTTACCAACCAGGGACAGTATGCACAATGGTTAATTTGAGACTTGCTGCATGGTATTTGTTTATTGTGATGTTGTCAAATCGAATATAGAACAGTTGAGGTTTTCTGCTTTTCTCTTCCTTGGCAAGTAGCTTGATTCTTTCTCCCTTATCCAGCCATGTAAGTTTAAAAAAAAAAAATGTGGAAAATGAGTATCATAGACACTCCTGTTCCTCTTCCAAATTTGAATGAAATGCACTTTAGAAGTCATTATGAAGAGACAGGCCGATGAACATGTGAGCAGATAACTGAGTAAAATTTGTTTCTTTCAGAAACCAGGCTATAAATAGAAATCTTCAGGTTTACTGGGATATAGGAAAGAATCATGGGTAGTTGACCATAGAGGAGGTGCACAAATTGTGTAATAAATATAGTCAACCTGTGTGATGGAAGTGTATGTCACTTTAATCTATCACTCACTCACATTAATGAATTTATCTCAATATACCCTTTTGAAACAGGGAAATGGTATTCCTCTTTTATTCCTTCTGGACAAGCCTGGCACCAGGAGGTCTGCGGGTTTTTTTAATCCCAGTCTTTTAACCAGATTCAGAATAAAATAAACCACAAAATATAATATTCTGATTAATTGCAATGCTGTAGTAGAGATAAAATATAATATAGTTCCTAATTTTAGACATTTCTGAAATAAGGGTAATAGTGTCTTCTTGACTTCATTAAATGAAATAAAAAAGCCTCTGAGACAATCTGAAATTAATCACACTAAAAATGTTGCCCTACATCTTAACATTTAATGAGACTCTTAAAAAAATTATTCTTCAAATGCATTTCCTAGGAGAATCTCTCTGGCCACACCCCGGCAACTTTATAAATCATCCAACATGACTCAGCGCTGGCAGAGACGGGAGATATCCAACTTTGAATACTTGATGTTCCTCAATACTATAGCAGGTAAGGCTTCTGGCTCTTTAATCCCTCATAATATGTTTATGTTTGTCAAAGTCTTAAGCAACGTGACTTGATAGAACACATTTATCCCACTAGAATTCGGCTGCAGCTTTGTGATATATTCTGAAATACACACACATTACATTTTATGAGAAAATGTCTCCTATCACGGAGACTTTACATTCATGTATTGCTGTGAAGGTTGTTCCTTGCTCCCCTTCTGCCATTTCCTCTGCTGACAGCTTTGTCTGAAGCTTTATTAGAGTCAACAAACCATTGCCAGAGAGTGTCTGGAAATAATAATGGGAAAATGTAATTTCGCTACTTCATCATTCTCAGCAACAGCAACTAGACAGCAGAATAACAACAGTATTCTGCCTAGTACAGATGTCACCTGGATTGTGGTATGATTAGATTACAGCATCTTTTCTCATTTAGTTCTTTGAGATGAAATATAATATCAGATTAGGTATTTAAAATGAGAAATAACTGCCATAGACATCCATTTGTTATTGGCAAAAGAAGAGCTTTTCTGGCAATTGTCATTAATTAAACATTCAGGAAGATATTATTCCTTTCACCTTTCCCTTTTCTATGTGTTAACTCCAGTGTTAATTTTAAATGTAAAAAGCAGCAGTTTTCTACACCAAATACAGAGATTTCCAGGAGGTTGTCTACTATTATGATTCCTGCCTGTAGCACACATGCTGCTTATGAACCTGCCTGTGGAGAGCCTCATACAGATATTTCACTTCAGTGAGCTTTAATTTGAAACCCAAATTAAATTCCACCAGGCATCACTTTGTACTCCAGTGTTACAACTCTCATCTTTACTTGGTCCTGACTCTTATGCTGGAGGTTATCCTCAGGCCAGACGTAAGACATGTGTAAGTGTGAAACCCAAAGGTAGCACTCGTTATGCTGACCAGTCTGGGGACTGTCACTGCACTCATCCCAGTAGGGCAGTGGCAGAATTCAGGAGCTGTCAAACTCGCCTGCTTTGAACCCTCAGGCTTTGGCCTCTGTGCTTGGATGGTAGTCATCGTCCATGCATCGAGTCTTACGGATGTTAATAAATGTGTCATCAGCTTATCCCAGTGTGATACAGAAGTGTTACCACTGAACAGTTGGAAATCTGAGGACATGTTTACCTTGTGCAGTGGAGCAAAAAGCAGAATCCCTGAAACTACTGGGGATCTGAGCTGGAAAGTCCATATGGTGAGGTCCAATGCAAGTCACCAGCTTGATTCCCAAGCATTTTAGCTGCGGTCCTGCAGATCTCTGCTGGAGGAAGGAGCCCTGCTGAGTGTTTATTGCCTCTGGTGCAGTGCCAGAATGCCTCTATCCTGCTTCTGGACACTGGCCTGTCTCCAGCTGCTCCGTGCCTCTCACGCATCCGCTGCCCTTCTAGCGATGAGGAAATGCAGGCGGACTCTTGCCGGCTCCCTGGCTGCCTCACCTGAACTTGGGGGATTTACTGGAGAACTGGGAAGTTAGCCTAGGTCCCCTTAGTCTTTGTCCAATACATTACTGACAGAACTGTCCTTCACTGGTAATTTCCTTTTTATGTATTTATTTCTTCTGTAAGCAGTGAATTTAAGCTCTTTAAATGAGAGTAGACAAGAAATAGGCCATTTTTCCGTAAATTTAAAAAATAATTTTTAATCAGTTTAAAACTCCAAGGTCATTATGTTTTAGGTACCTCACCAAAGCATTCAAACCTGGAAGACAGCATTGTATCTGAAGTCATTTAGAAATTGCTGTAACACTTACACTAATATATCTCAGTAAAGAAGATTCAGCCTGAGCAGATTCCCTCAGAGTATCCCAAAGATCTCAACAAAAATATGTTTTGACCTGTTTTTTGATACTAGTACTGCTGGGCAGGCTTTATAGCTGAACACTTGGGGTGATTGCACGAGACAGGATTCTCTTAGGGTCATTTAGTGTCACTCATCTGCCTTATGACATGATGGCTTGATATTAGCATTCCAAACCTTGCTACGACCAAGGTTTTGAAGGATTACTGACTATTTGTTATTTTTGGTGTGTGTCCATAAATTTCTGTCCTATTTGAAAAAATTGTTTGGTCACTATCCCTAGGAGTGTCTCTCTCTGTCTCAAGGCATTTAATTTCTAGCAGATTGATTGGTATCAGTCTCTTACAGATAACTGTCATTCGTTCATGTAATCTCATGATTGCATAGGTTAATTGCATAGGATGCCTTGGTCATGTCACAGCATTGTCTACCATCTCATAAAATCTTTCAGTAGTATGTGGTTTTTAAAAAAAATTAGAATAAAATTTATCCTTGGTAGCTGAACTTGCCAATGACACACACAAAACTTTTTCTGAAAATAACACCAGAGAATGAAAGCTGACTGAAACCCAACAGGCAATTCTATACACGACAATAAGCTCTTTATTCTAGTTTGGTGCAAAACCCAAAGTTTTCCAACTTTTTGACAGCAGTAAAAAATCCCCTCAAGTTATTTTTTGGAAGATCAACCAGGTTTTTCAGTTTTAATGAAGTCTGCACTTCATCTAGAAAGCTCAGTTCCAAAAACTCATGAAGTACTTGGTGGTGTTTGCTAAGAATCTCCTCATAAAGTTCCTGGCAAGGCAGAAACCCTCCCACAGTAGAGTGCACATGAGCTTGAAGTCCAGTCACTGGGGAGAAAGTTTTGAAAAAGAAGTATGTGCTAGAAAGTCTAGGAGTTCTCACATCCCCAAGCTGATCCTGGCTCCACCATTGCATGGCTTTGTACCACCAGGGGCTGAGATCTGGGAAATGGCAGGGTTGAGAGCTGTGAGGCAGTCTGAGTGACACTACTGCTTTAACAGCTGTGCCTGCATTTCTGTGAGTCTTTTTGAAAGGTGCTCCTCAAAAATATTTCCCTTTCAACAAATAGGTGTTTTCTGATGAAGCACTAAAAAATTAATAACTCTATCAGAAGTACAGTACTGGAAGTGAAGAACCTCTACTACTTGTTTTGATAACTGCTCAAGTGCACCTGTATTAAACAGACACAAAATCTTATATGTACTGTAGACAGGACCCTCAGCAGTCAGAAGAAAATACAGGATTTTCTATTTTGTAGACAAAAATAGAGTACTGAATATACTTGTGACCTCCTTTCCTAAGTAAAGATGTATTTTCTTTTCTTTCTTCTTGGAAATCCAATTCCCAATTATAGTCCTAATTGTACTCTTTTGTAATGAGATTCCATAAGAAATATCTCCTTATAAGTTATAACTTCTCTGCCAGTGATTGTTAGTGCAGCAGCAATGACCTAGTTTTAGTATATAACTGTTTATTTAAGCAGCATCTTATTCTCTAATGGTATTATTGTTTTCAGCTATTGAGAAATATATCCATCCTAATTTTTTTTTATTCATGTTGCCATTAAGCTCCTACTGGCTTATTCATCTGAGCTGTATCTTAGTCAGAAACATGGAGGTTTGACACTTAAGAATTGTGGATTATCTGCTGCTAAGTGGGTGATAAGTAAGGTCACTTCACTGTTTTTTCTTCTCATCCAGATAGAGTTCCACTAACCAAGTGGTTTAGCACATCTTTTGCCCATTCTTTGGAGCTTCCTTTTTTTTTCTTCCAGTGGTGCTTAATTAATCTCTAGCCCTCTAAAAAGAGTAAGAAAGCACTCATGTTTCTTTGTTATTCTCCTCTGAAGTTACACAAGAAGCAGTAGCCTTGGAAGAGTGATTTTCAGACATGAGGGTTCTGACACCAGCTTATTTCTCCCATTGTGATATCATGTAGCCAGGTCCTTCCCACAAGAAGTCCTTTGCGTGTTTATTAATACTGTTAAATACACAAACTGGTTGGTCTCTGTGCAACAGAACTGCTGAAATAAATAAATTAATCTCTTCTTAAATCTCTCCCTTGTTTGCTGGTATGTCTGTCCTGAGAAGCGTGGCCCCTGGCTGTTCTGTAGGTCCTTATTATTTGAAGTATCCTCTTGAAAAAAAATCCGTCATTCTATGACATTTTCTTTAATTCTTGCATCATCCTATTACCCCCTAGAAACATTGCCATGCTTCATGATTAGGTTAATTGTTTCTGCTGTGATCTGTGCTCACAGACCTTATATGCTTAATAACTTTCTACTTCAGCTCTCAAAGATCTCTCTAGATCATTTCCTATCCAATCCTGTGTGTGATTTCTGGCACTTGTGTTGGCCTGATGTCTCATTGCAATTTCAGTTCAAAATCTCTCTCCATCTTCAAAATTCTAAAGCCTTGTTTCAACCTTTTTCTCTGGCCCTCTAGTCAGCTATTATCTTACCTCCCTCTTCTGTTTCCAAGCTCTTCACCTCTTTCTTGCCCTCTTTTCTGGCTCGAGCATATTTCATCATGTTTACTGCTCTGGGCTTTCCTCCCAAAGGTAAACACTGCACTCTGCTACTTATCAATCAGTCTCAGTGTTATACTCTCCATGGCCCTGTTTTTTGTCCTGGCTCTGTAGACATCAGCTTTCTTGGTCACCTCCCCCCTCCTCCCTCTACCTGCTTCATTCTCAGGGATCCTTTTGTTTTTGCTGTGGTAATCGTCCTCTCTGCATGGGACCAGCATGAGCCCTCTGAGTGATATAGGAAACAAGTAATTTTTACTATTCTCAATTAAAAGATTATTAAAAAGAGTGCTTAAAAGTAATCGCACTACAGCAAAGAGTGTCAAGAGGAATGGGAACAAGAAGTTTTTTAATATCATTGTAGTGCTCACTGTTTTAGCTAGAAGTCTAGCTAGAAGCTAGAAGAACAGAAGTCTAGCTTCTAGCTAGTAGTCTGGATTTCAAATCCATTTCTCAGTATTTAACTAATTTCTGCTTTTGATTTCAAATTGCAGTACATTAAATGTGTGCTTGCATTTGTATTTATTGGAATTTTAAATCCTACCTGCCACTGCTTTTAAAAGAAATGAAGAATAATTGCATCCTTAATTTTTGTGAGTAATTTCTTCTAGTGGAAAGGGATTATTTTTAAAGGTTTATGGAAAAAAAATGACATCCTCAATTAGGTAATAAATTCAGATGAACTTCTTCCCCCTCACCTTTTTTTTTTTGCCTGTTTAGCATTTTCCACTTTTTTACTCTGTGATGTACAAGCCCTCACTGGTTAATTATGTATATATTTAGCTACTGCATGTGTTGGGCTTATTATTGTCATCTAATTAGATGTAACTCGAACTACTTACTTCTAGAAAAATCATTAAAAATTCTTTCCTAATGACCTAGAGATGACAAAATGTCTGTAAAGTGTGAAGAAGCAGACAAGCACAGGAACATCGCTCTTAAAGAGTGTTAATCCAGATGCTGCAATCATCTAATTAAACAATATTTTGCTGTCATTAACATTTTCACCAAGGAATTGCAGTTATAATTTCTTTGTCAGCTGTCTCTAGCTCGCTTTACCTTAGAAACTAAAGTGCCATATAAAAACATTAAATTGGATGGTTTAATTAAAAAGTTTTTTTTTTTTTAATGAAGAAACATATCCAGTATTTCTGAGATCTCATTTACTATGCCTCATTTTTATTGTTCAAGTAGATTAGTGTCACGGGTCTTGCTATATTTAATATTCAACCTTTAATATTAATCTCTGTAAGCCTACTTGAAGGGAAATCTGAAGGCTCTGAAAAGGTATAGGGACTGCCAATAGTCATACAGGTTTATGTTCTATATTTATTTAGCTAAGGAAAGGACCAAATAATTCTTGTTGGAAGGACCAGACAATTGATGAGATGGCTAAGTATATTCATCTGCTGACTTTACTCTGGAAATAATCAGTTGTGAAGCCAGAACACATCAAGACAGCATTTCTAACAAAGTGAAGCCGCTAATATTTATGCATGTTTAGAATTAGGGATTTGTAATCCCATTATAGGCCTAGATCACTGTCCTCCGCTCAGATAAGTACAGATGTGTGGTTTTACCTTGTAGGTTTGGTCTCCTTTAACAATTTAAATTAGGTTCATCTTCTTGAGTCAGTTTTATTTGTTGATATTAAGGAGGAAATTGTTGAATTGAAAAAATAACTCACTAAGTTTTTTATTAAACAAATTAAGATCTATTCTTAGTAGTTGTTATCTTCATAAATAAAACAGGTTTTATAAAAATTGAAGTAGGAGAGAAGAGAATATTTTAGGTTTTTAACAAGTCTTATATTTACCACATACATAATCTTGAAGGCTTCATTATTTGCAACTTATTCTACCTAAGCTGAGACAGAAGCTGCTTCAAATCATTTCTCACTGTGAGGTAAAAAAGAGAAGTTACTGCAATGTTCTGACATGGAGCTAATGTCACACGATAATTTCTTCATGTGTCTGTACTATAAGTAAACCCTCAGCAAAAGAGCCAGCAAGGCTCAGGACTGCTTTTTCCTTGCCCTATGATTTTCCCCTATGGAATGGGAACAGACAAAATCTTGTTGACTGAATATTGACATTGAATTGATATGAAGTGAATAAAATAAGTGTCAAAATTAAATGAAATCACAGTATGAAAAAATCTAAATTTCAAAATAAAACATAATTTTGTGTGATTCTACATTTCCTTTAAAAATTTTGCAAAAGGGGTTTTTGCTTTTAAAATACTTCTATAAAATGGTTACAGTTGAAGATTTTTCTTACTGTGAGCTCTTTTCCATACAAATTTTGATTCTGCAGAATCTTCATTTTTGCTTATGCTTTGTAATAGACTGCAGTCCTCTCAGTCATTCTCTTCCTGGATCTCAAAGCTATTTTATTCTGCTCTAAACACAAAGGTCTTTCTATTGTGAAAACTTTTGCATGCTTGTCTGCTAATTTAATTAAAGATTCTGATGGTGAGAAAAACATTTATGGTATGAAGCAGTAGTTTTATAGAGGCCTTATTTTAAAGCACCCTAAATTTGATAATCTCAAGAAACTTTACAAGTCATATGCAATTAAACCCTTGCCAAAGAGGAAAATAATTTTCTGGTTTTAAGGATGTAGAAAATGAGGCAGATTTGTCTTCCTTCAAAACATATAGAGCCTCCTCCCAAAAGCCTAAAAGTATAAATATTCTAGCAGAGCATGCCTTTCCTTTTCCTTCCTTACAAGGATAAATTCTGGTGTACTTCTTGATATACTTGTTTGACACATTCTTGTTCTGTCCAAGAGTTGTTTTACATTCATTCATTCATTCATTCGTTCATTCATTCATTCACTGTTGCTATTAAAGAAGTGGTTTTGTTTCTATCCATCTTTATTTGTGTATGTAGTGCACAGTATTGAAATTGCTTGCTTGACAGAGTTATATTTGTGCCTTTTTTTTTTTTTTGCATTCTTGTGAACATCTGTTTTCAGAGTGTAAAAATGAGGACGTATCATTATTAAGAATATACACTTCTCCTGCATTCAGTGAAACTATGTACAAAATAAAAACATGCTTTTTGTTCCTCAACTTCTGTTGAAAATATAAGGTGTTTGTAGGGCAGTGAAAGTTTCACATTTCATTAAAGCAGAACTGATTTTTTGTGGAGAATTGCAACTGCTACTCAGAACAAGGAAGCCTGTGTTTTCCTGTGCCGGGTGTTGTACCCCAGGAATCTGTCCAGAATCTGGAAGGAAGCAGTTAGTGAGACAGGGCTGTAAATCTGCTGCAGGACTGGGAATTGTTAACCTGGATTATTTCAGTCTGCTAATTATATTATATAAATACACACACACATATATTTATTACTTGATTTTGTTTTTTAAGACTTATGTTGCATATTGTGTGGTTCTCACTATAGCAATAGGATGGACAATTCTGTACTAAGAAATTTCATTTGTCTTATCACCAAAATGTTAGATTCTGCTAAATAGTAGAGAATACAAAAAATAACAGCCTTTCCTAAACATGCTTTTCTTTGTGATGAATTCATAATTTTTAGTTCATTACAGTTGAAGATTGTTCTTTTGAAATGGTATCTATACATGGTTTTTTGCACATTTGAGCTGCTGGGATGACAGCTGTGTTTCTTTCATGACTGAAGACAGTGGCCTGGGGTAGTCAGCTCTGTCTTTTACATGAGAGAACTGTTCTTTAATTTTCAAAGTGATTAAAAAATCATGCAAACATAACTTTCATCACTTTGATTCCACAATTGCAATGTAATCTCACAGTTTCTTCAGTGAAGAACCATAGGGAATGATGGATTAGCATGGACTATCTAGGATAGACCTATATTTGCAGACCTCAAATTTACACCCTTGCTGCTTGGAATCTCATTTTATCTTTGCCAGCTAAAATACTTCATGAAGTTGCTAGGAACTAATAGTCTAGTTCTTTTGAATTTCTACATTCATGCTATAAAAATATCTTAATGAAAATAAAAAAAAGTGTTTATTGGCATATGGTGAATTTTAGTTGATCTTAAAAGACACCGTGCTTTTTATAATTCTTCAGTTTGTGTGTTGACTTCTGGTTCAAAATAAGTGCACCTAAAAGCGCTGCTTTTGTCTGGAAGATTTATACCCGATTCTGGCAAAGTGGTGGGAACTGGGAACATGTGATGCAATAAATGTAACCACTCCATTTTTTTCTATCTGGACAAGTGGACATTATTTCCTAATTCTTAAAACTTTCTTTTTCAATAGGACGAACGTACAATGATCTGAACCAATACCCTGTATTTCCGTGGGTTTTAACAAACTATGAGTCTGAAGAGTTAGATCTGACCCTTCCAGGCAACTTCAGAGATCTATCAAAGGTATGCTTCATTCTTGTTAAAGAACAGTAAGGCAACCCTTTTAGAAAGACATTTTGGTTTATATTTATAGTCTGGTTAAGTAAGGTCTTTATCTTAAACCCATAAAAGTCGGAGATAGACATTTCTATTTTAGAACTATTTTATACTGAATCTCTATATTATGCTGCTTCCATGTCCCTGACTTACCTGGTTCCAAATCTGCAACTCCTCTGTACCTTCTGACTTATGGAACAGGAGTGCAACAGACCACTTGATCTCACTAATTATGCCTCAGCTAGTTTATACAAGCTAATCCTTGGGAAGTAAAAAGCTTGGACTAGTATTCACTTTATTTTCCAGTGACTAGAATAGTAATATAGTATCAGCATCTTCTTTTGATTTAATAGTTAGTAAAGGGGTATTTTGTATTTTAGATCCTGGACTATCTGATCCTTATTGTTATTTGTTGGGGTTATTTCTGTCCAAGATGATTTGGGCACTTAATGCTTTACAATAAAAAATTCCTAGCGTTTTTTTTTTTCTCTAAGGTCACCACATTGTGATCAATACCCAGCTCTGGTATCTGGTTGTGTTAACAAACTGCAGAGAAGGTCTGTCCTGGCCAAGCATAGCAGAAACATATGATGAGGCTCTACTTTTGGCCAGCTAAAATAAAGACAATAAAAGAGTTTCAAAACTGAGCAGTGGGAAGTATCATTCCTGGTTGCTGTCAACTAAGAAAGTGTATGCACTCTCTTGCCAGTGAAGGTGGCAAGATAGTGCATAGCCCTGCAACATCTCCAGTGTGAGGCTTCTGTTGTCTGGTGTGTCAGCTTTCTTGCATCCTTCCCACAGCTCCTCAGCCAAGAGGGGGAAGTTGCTTGTACAAATTGAGTGAGGCTCAAAACCACAGGAAGCTGTCACTCATTGCCTTTAGGAGTGAGGCTGGAGAGGAGAAAGTGACCTCCAAGGCCTGTTGTGCAGTCCTGTGCTGCAGACCCTGCATTCCCTTCTGCTGCTGGGCAGACATGAGTGTTTCTGGGGTTTATGCTTTAAGTCTGGATTCCTTTCCTCCTCTCCCTGCAAGCACACATCCTGGGGAGCAATGGAGACATCCTGCCCTGGATATTTGACAGTTTCATCTCTGCTGGAAAAAGTGTGCTTGCAGTGCCTCCAGATGTGTTGTAACCATTCCTGGAAGTCTGCTTTTGTAAGACATCCAAAATAATTTGAGGAGGACTTGAATTCATATGAGTCGATAGAGACAGCTAAGCTTACACTCCCTTTTTTTCTTAGACAAATAAAATAAATAAGCAAATAAACCCAGAATTTACAGTACATTCACAGTGTGCCTCAAAAGGAAATAAATTGCTTGATACTTCCGTTAGGTTATGTAAAACTTCTGACCTTTCACAGTGTTATAGGTATGTTTCACAAATGTGTTTTTCAGTTCTGTAACACCATTGAAAGCTGTGCCAAGAACAATAAAAGATCCACAGACATGACTTAAAAAAAGACCTGTGATCATTTTACACTGGCTTGTTCCCTAGCATGTATAAAAGTAGTGCTGGTTTAGAGTTGTTCAGAAAGATAAACCTTTCATTAAGGTGCTTACACTTTTCAAAATCTCTCAAACTCACTTTCTGGACGTATTAATAGCGCTGGATGTGGTGAAGTGCAACAAGATTAGACAGTGTCTCATGAGTCCTTCTCTAGGTATTTAGTTTGGTTCAATCCAAATTTTTACAGCAATCTACTAAAATATGTAATTGCTAGAGGAAGTAGTGTGATAGCTGAATAGATGGGTTTTCCTCATGAGTTAGTAAAGACTCATTATGGAATTAGTGCATGTATAGCTTATTAAGTATCACTGTGCTGTTATAAGTGCTCTCCTCAAAAGGAAATGTAAAATCAAGTCCATGACTATTTATTTTTCATCAAGAATATGTGCAATGTGCACCTTTTCTTGCCAAATTGAAAACTTAACAAAAGCTATCAGTGGTTTCCTCTGGAACAGCTAGGGTTTTGACCACTGAAAAGTCTATACAGAACTAGTCAAGGAAAATGACTTTTCTTTTCTGGCAATATCTGGGCTCCATTTATCCCACGGATGTATGAGAAAACACATGTGAAACCTGTAGAGTATTGTGGAATACCTCAGAATAAAATGGTTGCAATTGCCAGTTTTTTGCAGTGTTCATTATGAAAATATCTGATAGATTTAATTTCACCATGTTTTTAAACAGAAAAATAGGTTAATGATTTATTTTGAAATGCAGTGGCCATTTTGTAAGGAATGCTTGGCTTGGGCTGTTCAGCGTTACTTGTGTCCTGTTTCAGTTTTTGCATTATCTGTAAAAATCTTAAAAATTCGAATGTCTCTGAGGTATTACCTTCTCAATTCTGTTTTCATTTTTGGTATTAGCCTGTATCTGTGAGTCCCTTCTTTTTTTTTCTCATGGAGGTGAATCCTGAGTAGCCTGGTGCATAAAAGCAGGAGTTAGTAATTTATTGTTAACAATATAGAAGATGGTTGTGCTATCAAGCCTCAGCCAGACCTCTGGGGCAGGTCCGCTCAGTATCCTTTCTACGAGGAGCAACTTCTTTCTGTCCGATTTTTCCCTGAAATGGAGACGTGTTCCTGCAGATTTGATGGCTCCAGCTAAACTGTTGATGGATAAAATCTCCTTTGTCATTTCCCGACCTTCTGTCTCCCTGTAAATTTTGGCCTTCTTAGTTTCACAAAGCCTCTGTCCTTGCTATTTAGCAATTAATAATCCTCAAAAAATCTATTGTGGTTATTTAGCATTTTAAAACTATTGCACATATGGTAAAAGCCCACAAAAGCAAAGAAATTTAAAGGCAAATCACTGATCATGCTTCGTTTTCTCAGTTTAAAATAGTTTTTGTAGATAAATGTAGGTGCTAAATCTAGCTTTTAAAAAATATTTTGTGTATTCTTGCTCAAAGTTCATACAATACTCCAGTGTCAGTTCTGATAATTAACTACACAATTTTTCAAATTTTTTTAATGTCTGGCTTCCAGGCTTTCTGTATAAAATATAATACACCACCTTTGTGATATCACAACTCCTAAGTTAACAAACAAATCGAATGCAATTCATATTAATATGATTTTTGGAGATGGAATTTGGGGTGTTTGTCTTGCTGAGGATGTCAGTAATGGAGTAAAACATGCACTTTTGCATTTAGTCCAAACTTAAATATTTACATTTGTGCAAAGCCATCTTGAACATGCAGCTTGTCCTTTCCTTCCATTCCATTTCATTCTGGTTTTATGTGGCACTCCTTATTGTGGTATATTTACATCCAGATGTTACTTGTTCTCTCAGAAAAATTATATTTCAATATTAGTCTGAAATTCCTCTGTCCTTTTTCTTTTAAGTGTTTGGAAATTCTGTTCTGAATGCTTTTTGTTTTTTTTCCTTTTACATATAGTTTTAGATTTAAAACTATATGTAAAAGGGTTCATGGGCATGGAATGTGCCATACAGTGGGATATATTGGACCTCTCATTTGATTAGACAGTGTAGGTTCAAGTTTTATTCATTACATATACAAGGTTAAAGGTTATATTTATTGTTTGACAGGATCAAAAGCTAATGAAAGAGGCTGTCATAGATACATAGATTATCTTTTCTGTATCAAACCATCAGGTGATCTGCTTATTTTTTTCTTTGCTGAGATTTCCTTTAGAAGAATACTTAGGATATTAAACATTAGTCCAGGAAACATGTACACAGCTCTTACTATACAGTGATTTTTTGTGAGGTTCAAGTCACTTAAAATGTGGTATGGTTTGTTTGTATAAAATTGTACGACTTTTACTCCTAAATTATAGTGAATGCATGGTTTTGACATGCTGTATTGTCCCTGCTCATTAAAGTGTAAACGGGAATTTCTCCTCATTTACTTCCAGTCATACATCCTGTTAAATGAAATGATTTCTTCACCAGGCAAAGTAATACTAATATTGACATGTGTATGAAACATCACACACCCATTCATTGAGTGGAAAAAATTATGTTTTGTTAATATAGAAGGTGTTTGACTGATGGGTGGTGATAAGCATAACCATTTTTCCTTATTACTGTGCCATTTCAAGAAAAGGAAGTGATAAAGCCCCAAGGCTTCTAAATGTAATAATGCAAATGAACACATCCAAGTGTGAATATTTCAAAGCAACCACACTTAATACTTCCAAAAATATATATGCTGTGGAATGGAGTTTATGGGCTTATTAAGAGCCCTTCATTGGAAAAATGAAATAATTTTCTGTAAAATTAAACTCCTTTCTTTATCATATACAACTCTTCCATCAGCAGAAAAACTAAACACAATTAAAGCCACACAATTAAACATGTGTTTTTCTTAAAAAACCAGTTCATTTATTGGGTGAAACTCTGGTACTATGAATATGTGAATGCTCTTATATTTGATATTGTTGATATTTGTTTTTCATATTAGGGTGCTGAAGAAAAATCTGTTTACTAATTTAGATGCAATTGCAATTTATTTTTAAGTTTAAAATATCATCCTAAGATATCCTATTTATAGGTTGTTGTTCGCTGGGTGTTTTTTAATAAAAAAACAAGAAGTCAGGAGAGGCTCAGTCAGTTTTCAGCTGGAGCCAGATAAAGCCAGGTTCCATATACCTTTGTATCAGGCTACAGTTTTGTGCAGTACATCACAAAAAAAAAACCTAAAAAAAAAAAAAAACAAAAACAAACAAAAAAAAAACCAAACCAAAACAAGCAAAGCCCCCAACAGGTAAGGTACTGCTGCATGAATTAGAGTCAGGTTAAGCAGAATATTTCAGTGGCTATAAATAAATGGCATGCTCTCATGAGAGAATATAGTTCTACTTGGCAAACAAATAGATATTACTTGAACTAGCATAACACATCCAGTGGATGTAAACACTGGATAAAAGGTGTGTTGACAAAATGTATTGACTTGTTCAAAGGTTAGATATCTAATGAGATTAGCCATGTAAAAAAAGAAAGATGTAGTAGTGTGTTTTTAATGTTACAGTAAATATTTGACTTATTTTTAAATGGAAGAAAGAAACATAAAATAAACTGAAGCAGCAAGTTTAAGTTCATCAAAAGCCAAGTGGCTGAATAGGTGTTGTCATACAGTGACCTGTTCTTTCTGTTTGGAGTAAAGAATACCTTATGAAACTGTTATGTAGGAAGCTAATTCTATTTAATATGAGTCCTTACAGAGAGAGTTTTGCAATAAAAAGACAAATGGTGTGTTTGGAAAAAGCATTTTATAAAACATTATGAAAAGAACTTTTTAAATAATATTCAGAACAATTTATTTTATTCAAATTCAGTTTCTGTATTTGTCTTATGGTTAAGATATGGACTGAGACAGTATATAGATTGGGCTTTGCCTTTGTATTGTTTGGGCAAGTCATTTTAATCAGTGCACAGCCCAACAGAATCTCAGTCAAATGGAAATAATATCAGTTTCTTCCATTATGTAAAGTTACAGGGATTGATCCATAAATAAAATTTAACTGCATTTTATAGCCATGGTATTAGATTAAAACAGAGGTAGTTGACCTTCTGGGCTGAGAATGGCACAGTAAAGCCATGAAAAGTGGACAAAACTCCATATACCCTATACATTTCACAAGAAACGCCAGAGACTATCATTACTGAAGAACTTGTCATCTCATAGGACCCGTGTCTCATCAGAGTAAAATTGGGTTAGCTGCTAGTTTATGCAACTGAGATTTAAGGTGTTTACAGAAATATCTTTGTCTTTACTGAAGAATGAACTCATACTATTACTCTGGTTAACAGCATTTTCCCACATGGATGTTAAAATAACACTAAAGAAGCCAGGGGAAGACCTTGCAGAATTTACTCCCTGCTATTTTATTTATGGAGGAGGGTTTTTCTGCTTTCAGAAAGTGCCTGCTCTTTTGGTATACAGAAGCTGTTATCTTTGGGGTTAATCAATAAGTTTTTAAATTGCACAAAGACAACAAAAACACCAGAGCAAGGAAAAAAAAAGACCAAAACAAAAAAAGCTCCAAAAAACCTAAACAAAACAAAAGAATAAACCTACAACAAAACAAAACAAAAAACCAACCAACCAAAAAAAAAAAAAAGCAAGAAAGAGATTTAGATTTGAGCACTTTCCTTAGCATTTTCAATGTGCATGGTTTCCTGAATCTGGAGAGATGTCCTTCCCATTAATGTACAGAGAGATGGTTCACATCAGCGTCTCCCTGACTGCACAGAGAAGGGAGATCAGATGTTTCTTGTATTTCTTCACCACAGGACAGAGATAACTTATGTAAGGCTGAAGTAGAAGCTGCAGAGTTGTGTAAGCTTGGGCAGCTCCCAGCTCTCCTTCCCAGGCAGTGCTGCATTGAGACACTTGTGCCACTTCTGGAATCCCAGTTGTCATCTCTGCACAAACAGGGCCATGTTTGCACACTACCCCCTCTATAGCAGCTCGGGGACTTCCAGCTCACCTTCCTAGTGCAAACTATAGACATACCTGAGCAGTCTCCTCATGGACACTATAAAGGCTTATGGAATGACAGAAATTAACCCGTGTCTCCCAAATCACAGGCTGTCAGACCGATCGCTAGTTCATCCAATCCAGGATCTGTCCTGAGAAGTTGAGGTGTGATTTAATAGCTGAAGACAAGCTCTTCCTTCCTCCCTCCCTCTCTCTCTCGCAGGAAAGGACCCCAAAAATTATTCTTCCCAGAGATTTTCCCATGACAATTGCAGTGTCACGCAAGAACAGAAATTACTCTCATTGGTATTTCACCTAAAGACTCCATTTTATTCAGATGATTTTTTGTGCATTTCAGGATTTTTCTAAATTAATTGAAAGAGGAAAAAAAAAGGTAATGACTCTGAAAAAAATATTGTATGATGGTAATCCAGAATACAGATTTTTCAGGTTTATAATTTAGTACAATTAATCATATGTGTTCTGAAGGTAGATTATTTTAGGTATTTGTACAGGCATTTTGATATGAAAATAGGAATGCATTATCTTACATCATTATGCCTTCTATCTTTTAAATTGAAGTAACACCTCTCATTGAACAACCTAGAAAACATGACAATATTTTTGCATAAGTATTTTATATGACTTTAGAAATTATTGTCAAATTGTTGACAGAAATAACCTTTTTATTAAATACAACAATATTATATTAAAAGTGTTATTTAGAGGTACTGATTAAACCACCATTAAAATTTTGCTAGTCTATAAAATAAAATACCTCATAATTATTTTGAGCATCAGTTATACCTCACAGGCCTTGTTACTATAGTCAATTTACAGTGAATAATGAAAACACATTGCTTATTTGATGGAAGACTTATAATCAGCATCAACTGTGTTTGGAAAAGCCAGGAGCTTTCTGTATTTTCAGTCTTGTGTTAATCATCATATTCATTCTCCACTGTGCCTTCAAACCTATGTGTACAATATTATGGTGACAGATGACATCTCTGTCTTCCATAGCCTCGGAATTCACTGCAGTATAGGATAAGAGCCACCTTTGTAGTGGAGGGAAGAGATATTCTCAGGGTGTTTCTCCATAACCAAATACAATCTCACCAATTTGTCTGCTATTTTGTGTTCCCTTCTCAGAGGGGGTGAACATTTCATTTCAACAGACTACAGTGTGAATTACTGCTTTAGCTCTTGAAATGCGCAGTTGGGACTGGTATTTTTTCTGCCAGAGAAGTGAATGCACAATACCTTAATGAGGGTGGTGTCAGCAGGTTCCATCCACTCCCCAAAGCAACCCAAAGCCTGATATAATTTAACAAAGTGCACATATATCTGCACAGTTTGTCAGTCTAATGGGAAAAGAATGTCTCTCTCAAGGAGCTGTTGAACAACCATTTTTATGTAATGATAACTTAAAGGCTATAATACTGCCAGTGTGTTTCCTGACACTGGCAGGATGTCTAACAAAACCAAGTGTAACAAAAATGCAAATATTTATTTTTTCCTATTGCCAGTATTTGAGAAATGAGCCTGGAAAGTGTTAGGGAATGGCTCATGCTTCCTTTTCAAGAATGTTTTGTGAGGTCTTTCAGTGCAGTCTGCTCCAGATAACACCAATCCTTTGGGATTACTCAATCATTTTACACATATGAGAAAACTATAAACATCTCCGTGACACAGCAAAGTCATAAGCACCCAGAGTGCTTAATGTGAAAAATACTGAAATCATAATGTTTTAAAATGTAAAGGTTCACCAAAGACTGCTATTTCAAAACAAGCTCTAAATCTATCATGTTCTATGTCAGCCTTTTAAGCAGCCATCTCAAAAAACATAGCAGTGCTGAAAGAATAAAATACTTGCAGCTTTAAATTTTTTAGTTACATATCTAGTGTAGTGAAACACAGAGATTTGACCTTATACAGATATTTCCTGTCCAAATTACTTTGGATTTTAATTCAGTAGAAAAATTGTGCAGTGCAATAAAATGTGAAAATACTGTTAGCATTTGGTCAACCCCATTGCCTATATATATTTTTTTAATACCCTTAATAATATCAATTCTCATTAAACTTTGATTAATGCAAATCAAGTAATAATTTCAAACTACAGTAAGTTTAAACAATTATTTGGTGGGGAAGTGTGCTCTCCTCTAAGTATTGAACTCTGAGTGTTTGGTTAATTTTACTGCAAAAGCTAAAACCTGTATTTTCTTTATCCAAGTATCTTTTGCATCATACAGTAACAAATACTTTTTGAAAAAGCTTCTGAGATAAAGTGGGTTGAAAAATCATAAAAAATTTGTATTCTTCAAGTAGGCACATCAAAACCAATAGTTCCTACTACTGCCCTACATCTCTTTTGTTTTTCACCTAATTTGTATAGATTGTCTTTTAAATTCGCTCAGAATGGACTTTGAATTTGTGAATAATTTCCACATTCTATTGTTTTTCAAGTACAAAGCTTGTTTGCTTTGCTCAGTAAAACGTGTCTTTGTTCAGTCAGAAAGTACACCCAGTCCTGAGGACTATGCATGGTTTTTAAGTATTTCTGCTTAGGATCACCAGACACCATCAGCAGTTCTGCGTGAAATCTTTTCATCATGAACCGCGCATTACAAAGTATCCTGTGCGAGCAAAAGTCAGTTTTCATTAGCTGTGTGATTATGGTGAATGACAGCAACAGAAATATTAGTTTGGCCTCAATGCATTTTAAATGCAGTTTTAGAAGTCTATTTCCAGAAGAATGTTACTGAACTAATTGGGAAACAACTTATACTTCAAGAAGGTCTTGAAAGTTTGCAGATGTGGATCACTTATATTTGTCAGTTAAAATAAGGAAACTCATAAGACTTTTAGTTCACAAAGCCTTTGAAAATAAATTCTAAGCTTACAGCAAAAAATCTCAGGGGTTGCTACAGCATGGAATGTGTTTGGTTGCAGAGTCTCCTGTTCAGTGAATCTTAATGCAGAATTAACTTATGCCTTATCAGACAGCTGATAATATATTTGACCTGTTATCACTTTACAGCCGATTGGTGCTTTGAACCCAAAGAGAGCTGTCTTCTATGCAGAACGGTATGAGACATGGGAAGATGATCAGACTCCACCTTATCATTATAACACCCACTACTCTACATCTACTTCTACCTTGGCTTGGCTTGTTCGTATTGTAAGTATTTCTGGATCCTGGTTTTCGTGGATATCTTTAGTTACAGCATCTGTTCTGTCACTTACCTCTGTTTTGTTTTGTTTTTATGAAAGCACCTTTCTATTAAAATCTCATTGTTCTTCCCTACCTTAAAATCTCAGAAATTCTCTTGAAATTAGTTATATACTCATTTGTAGAGGTCCAGGTGTCCTTCCTACCTAAACAATCCAAAATAAATTTAAACATAAAATTGTGGTGGTATTAGGATGCATACAATAAAAATAATGCATCTAAAATGAAATCCACCCCCCAAAAAATATCTCAAGACAGAAATCTGATACTGCTCATATTAATTTATTTTTTAGGGACAGATCCATGCAAATAAAAGAAAAAAGCCTTTTGTAAGAACATTAAACTGTCACATTGAAAGGGGAATTATAGAACCAGTTTTAATATTAAAGCAACATTGAATAATATTTTATGCAAATGAACTATGCTCCTAAATTAATGAACATCTGTAGAGTTGTTCAATTTTCAGGAATGTAGAAATGTGGATTCTAACTTCAAACTGTTATGTCAGTTCTGGAAATCTCATGCTCCTGTGACCAAAACCAGATCTAGGGAAGGGGACCAAACTTCAAAGATAGAATGAATCTGAATTCGGTGTATGTGTTATCACAATTATTTACAGAATAAAGTGTTGATGTGACACTGAAGGTTTCACAGAGAAACCTGAATTAATGAAAAATTGAGTGACTGTGTAATTACTTAAGTTAAAGTACACCCTGCCAATAAAAATCTGTTGCGTAAGGTGTATTCTAAGCATATTTTGCATACAAAAAAGCAAAACAGAGCCACACAAAGCTTGATAATCGAGTTTTCACTCATCTCAGCTTCCCTTAGACATGTTCATTTTTTCTGCTCAGGGGGGAATTCATGTGTCTGTGAGTTCAGGATGTACTTCTTAAACCATGGGAAACTGTTGATTACACTCCTGTGTTGGGTGACCACTGTATTCCTTTTAAATGTTGCTAAATTATTCATCTACTGAATACATTTTATGGTACATTTTGTTGCCTTAAAGTAGATTAAAAACAGTAGGTTTGTTTGGATGTTTGTCTATTAATTTTGGCTGCTGTACAGTAAAAGATCCCCTCTTGCTAGTCAGCAAATTCTCAGTGCTGAAAGTCTGGTTACAGGCTGAATGTACAACACACCAAGGAGAATTCTTTTCCTGCATTAGGTTAATTCAATGTCACTTTTACTGCTGTTCTTTATGTAATACTGTAGATGCTCTTGATCTCTTTGTGTTCTCACCTAAAAGAGCAAGAGAACAAAGTCTTTGTCTTGATGGCCTTGCAATATAGATCTTACAAATTGCATTTGTTAGAGTAAACAATATATGTGAGGATAGAAAGCAGAAGCGGAAACCACTGATACCCAAAGAAGAGGTTGCCAATGAAAAGGTGAAAACAACAGATAACTCAAATACAGAGACACTCCTACTCAGGTATTTTAAAGATTATCAAAATATGATTGGCCAGCAAAGAAAAGCAGTCTCTGATGGGAATAGACAACAGCACTGAAAGAAGACAAATCCAGGGGAAATTTGAACCTCAGTAAAGGAAAAAAATATAATAATATGAAAAGACTGGATAAGGCAGCAAATGGAAAGCCTAAATAGATATTTGAAAATAAATGTGTATAGAGGAAAAGATTATGGTAATGAAGATTATAAAGTCATAGCGATCTATATAGAGATATTTTTGTTACAAAATAAAGGATGAAATATCCTAAGGGAGAAGATTGTGCCAGTGAAATTTATAGATAAGGCTAGGTCAGATTTCTGTAAGTTAAAGTAATATTTCTTGCTTGTGAATTTCTTGAGCTAGAGCTTTGAAGAAGACTCTTTAAGAAAAGGTAAATTACAGTCTAGTCCAGAAAGAGGAAGGTGATATTAAGAGATGCAGAGATTTGCACAGGAAAATGCTTTCAGTATTTTGAAAGACTGGAGGAGAGTGATGGGAAAAGATCTGTTGCTGTGGAGCTTTTGGTAGAAAGTGACAACAAACTGAGAATGAAGGACAGGAGTATAAACTAAAACCATGGGAGAAGACTGTGTAAACCAAAGAGAAAAGGAAAAGCAAAATAAATGGGAAAAAGCAAGGAAACAAATGAAAAATATATGAAAAAAGGTAAGTTGGAAATGAGAGTTTAGATGGAAGCAGAACAAAACAGTATGTTGTAATGGGGATCAAAGGGGAGAAACTGCCTGCCTAGACCTTAGTATTGTAGGAAACAGTATTTGCTGTAAATAAGGAAGTTTCAGCCACTCTGAAGTATATATATAGAGAGAATTGTGTAATTGCCACAAAACCTTAAAAATTATTTTAAGTCTTGCTTTTCAGCTTTGACAGATGCAATCTGGTTTCTGTCAGTTGTCTTCAAAATATTGCTTTTAATATCATATTTTGGAGTCAATTCTGTGATAATCTGTTCCCTACTGCCTTATATTTCCCTCAGTTGTTTTCCCTTATCTGATGTATTGTGGTGGGCTGGCTCTGCCTAGATGTCAGGTACTCACCAAAACTGCTCTACTACTCCCCTCTTCAGCTGGGCAGGAGATCTTAAAAATAAGGAAAGACGGAAAGACTCATGGGTTGAGATAAGGGCTGGGAGAGATCCCTCACCAGTTGCCATCATGAACAAAACAGACTCAGCTTGGGAAATTAGTTGGAATTATTGCTGATCAAATGAGAGTAGGATAATGATAAAATAAAGTCAAATCTTAAAACCACCTTCCTCCCAACCCCTCCCTCTTCTCTGGACTTAACTCCTAAATTTTCTCTTTCCTCTCCCCACTGACACAGGGGAATGGGAATGGGGGCTGTGCTCAGTTCATCACACTTGTCTCTGCCACTCCTATCTCCTCAGAAGACTCCACACTCTTCCCCTGCTCCAACGTGGGGTCTCTCCTATGTGAGACAGTCCTTCATGAACTTCTCTAAAGTGAGTCCTTCCCACAGGCTGCAACTCTTCACAGGCTGCTCCAGCGTGGGTCCCTCCCGCAGGGTGCAGTTCAGGAACAGACTGCAACAGTGGGTGCTCCGTGGGCTTGCAAGTTCTGCCAACAAACCTGCTCCCACATGGGCTCCACTCTCCCTGGAAGCACAGGTCCCTGCCAGGAGCCTACACCAGCACAGGCTTCCAGGGGTTCATGACCTTCCTCAGGCATCCACCTGCTGTGGCATGGATTCCTCCAGGGGCTGCAGGTAGAGCTGTAGTCCCCTCTGGACCTCCATGGTCTGTAGGGGCACAGGTGCCTCACCATGGGCTAGAGGGAATCTCTGCTCCAGAGCCTGGAGCACCTCCTGGCTCTCCTCCTGCACTGACTTTGCTGTCTGCAGAGCTGTTCCTCTCGTATATTCCCATTGCTCTCTCTAGTGTTCTTATGCAGTTTTTCCCTGAGCCTTCTCAGTCTGTCATCATAAAGGCACTTTGCTATAACTCACGGGCTTAGCCTTGGGCAGCGTAGTCCATCTTGGAGCCAGCTGGCCTTAGCACTATTGGATATGGCAAAAGCTTCTCACAGAAGCCACCCCTATAGCCTCTCCCACTGCCAAAAATTTGCCACACAAACCCAGTACATGTTTCAGGCTTGTTTTTTAAAAGACACTGTATGTCAGCCTCAGTTCTGTCCTGTGTAGGTAATTTTGATATCTCTACTTTGTTTCACCATTAATAGATATTCTGTTGTATGTATTTTTGTGGAAATGAAATTGAATATTCACAGTTTATCAGTAGGTGATCTTACCACCTGAAGACTCATTTTCTTCATGTGCATTTCATCTGGAGCAGTGAAAATTTAAGTTGCAGAAGATGGAATAGTTTAAACCAAGAATGCCACTTCACAATGCCAAATTGTCCAGTGACTTGACCTGAAAAGGAGACAGAAGGAAAAATTAAAATAGAAGAATGAATTCTGGCTTGAATCATGTGGAATATGAATATCAGCACTGGTTTCAGATTTTTAGGAGAAATAGGAGAGAGTTATGGTACAATTGAATGTTCTCGATAATTGCTCCTGAAGAAGTTATATTTGTGTAAAGCAGTTGCATCTTGATGGAAACAGCAACTACTGCTTGAGAGCATGATTCTCTAATGTGGTAGTCATGATGTTTGTAGAGAATAATTGTCTTCCAGTTGCTGTTACAATGAGTTAATATTTGTACAAGGTAGAAGAAATTCTGGATATATTATGAGTTGGATCGGACTGAGTTAAAACTAGTTTTTAATGAGATTCAAATATGAGAAGGACTTGATGTCATATGGTAAACAAAAGTGAATTTGGCTCTTCTTTTTGTTAGATTTTAGCAGGACAATCACAGATATATCAGACAAAAGGTATGTGTCACTCTGACAAACCCTTACGTACTCTCTCTCTCTCTTACAAATGGATCAAAAAACATTTTTGTGTGACATAGGATGTCTTAGAATCCCTTCCTCCTCCCTCCTCTACTCCCACCATAAATTATTCAAATGAGTCTGGGTACTGCTAAAAGTGAAGGGTGGGAGAGAAGTGCTATTGAATGGAAAAATTTGTTGTTCTCACAGCTCAAGCTTGTGTTCAATGTAATCAAGTCCCCCACAAATTTCTCTCCTTGTTGGCAGTGAACAAGGCGTGAATTTTATTCAGAATATTAGGAATGAGTGAGATGGAGTATTAATGAAAACATTGTGCGGCTTTATAGCTTTCACAGCAACAAAAGCTTTACATGAAGTGACAGTAATCGGTATCATAGAATAACAGAATTTAAATTAGTATATAGAATACAGATATGAATTATATTTGTATAAGCACTTGACTTCCCAGAGAATAAAAATTATCTTAAAATTATGTTAGAGGTCTGAGATAAAGGAAGTGAAAGCTCTGAATTTCTGCTAAGGATTAAAAATCCTAAAAGATAGGCACAACAGGCCATGGCAGGATAGCATAATAGGGCACCCTGTAGTGCTCAGCTACTAAAAGTTTAATCCTTGATTATGAATTTTATTGCTTTTGTGTATTTGTCTCAGATACTTAAAATAATGTTGTCATGTAAGTTTGGATTAATATTTTTACATAATTTATTTTAATTACATAATTTTTCTGGTTTCTGCTTCTTTTAAATCCATTGACTGCTTCTGATTTCAGAAACTCTGCAATGATCAACAGTCTGCTCCACAATAATATTCATAAAAAATACACATATCTCATAAAGAAAAGAGTGATGGGTAGGAGTTGTTAGAAGAGAGAAATATTTCTGCTCAGATCAAGAATATATAGAAAACAGCATAATTCCTATGGCAAATATATAAAGATAATTGGGAGAAGGAATTAATTTAAAAGCAAAACAATTCTAATATTGAAAAATTTAAATTTAATAAAATTATAATATTAACATAATTTTAGGATAAAATAATATAATCCCTTTTCTGTATATATTGTTTTCCATTTTGTACTTCTGGGTCTGAATCTTACACATTTTCATTTATATTTTGCACTGAATTCACTATATGTAGCACTAAAAAATCTGGATAGATAAAAACTTATTTTCTGTCAGTATTTCAATTCATTGTAGTAGTTTATACTATTCACCAAGTTGAACTAGTGTTAAATTTTAATATTCTATTTAAATTATAAATCTCTTCTTCACCACGAGGCCTTTCAATATTCACAAATACAAATAAAGCCATTATGCAGTGAGACTGAGTGTCCTCCAACAAGAAATTATATTGTGATGATTTTGAATTTAATTCTATTATTTTAATTAATTATTTGACACATATTGGTATTATCTGATTTGAATACACACTCAGAAAAAATGTATTTATGAGATACTATTCTTTTAAAGACTATTAAAGTCTATTAAAAGCTAATTTCCCATGTTTTAAAAGGAAAAAAATTGATTAGAGTTTTTCCTTCTTTGAACAAAAGTAACCTGTGTTGACTGCTGTGCATGGCAGAAAAAACTGGGAAAACATGTGGCATAAAGGTAGAGAAACAATGGTCTCTCAGAGTCAGAATTCCATATTTTGTTTTCCTCTTTTTTTGGATATTTTCACTATTTTTGCATCTGTCCTTTCCTTCTGTATATTTTAATTTTTCTTAAGGATTGTGTAAACATAAATATCTTCATAGCTTTTTCATCTGGGGCAATTTACACACAAGTGGTATAATTCCTTCAAAAATTCTTAATTAATGGAGGTGTTCCCTGACTTGTTCAAAAATTTCATAGAAGAAAACAGAGAATGTTTAGAATAAAATTCAAATAATAGATGAGTAATACTCTAATAAAAATTGTGATCTGGTGATCATGAACTGCTTTGATTAACAAAATTTTCAGATGATCAGGATATGAAAGGAAATAAGTTTGGGAATGAATTAATGAAAGAGACTTTCTTAAAAGCATTCCCCATGAGACTTTGGCAAAGAGAAGGAACAAACATCCATCCGTGTAGGCACACTGCCAGCTATTCATTGAAAAAGAGAGCTAATGGAGTAGTGGTGGAAATCCAGGTTTCTGCCAATGATCTCAGTATTCAGGTTTTACGGTCAAGTTAAGGATTTGGTCCACTATTAACCCCTTCTCTGCAGAGGAATGTAGTGACATTAAAATGGGTTATCCAGACTGTCTAACACCTGAGCTCTTCCTCCCCAAAAGCTGGTTTCCATTTAGTATAAACTGGGATATGGTTTGAGATAGAATTAGTGAAAGACTGTAAATATTTAATCTCTGTATCTCTGCCCCAAAGTCAAGATAAAGCTGCACATTTTGGAACCACAGTCTGCCTCATGACAACCTTAGAGCCATTCGTCTCACCTTGAGGCAAAGTGGAACCTACTGAGCTCTTTTCAATTAAATGAAAACACAAGAAAGATTTAGAGATAGGATTTTTTTATTTTGACATACCAACATGCAAGGAGTATACAAAGCCCAGTTATATAAATAACACAGGATGTGTTTGTGGTGGGTGCTGTAAAGGAGGCAGTCATTGTGAACTGGAACCAGGCTACTTATGTCAGATGGGCAATTAGTCTTATGGTATAGAACTCAGGATTTGTTTGTGCAAAATGTGTTAGTTCCAAAAAAATATACTCAGATGTTCAGTGCAGAAACCCATGCATACATATAACTATGAGGAACCATGTTTTTCTTTAATTCTGCCTTTATGAAGTATTTTGATCTGCAAGAGGCTTTTGGATTTTGACAGAAACCTGCTGCATGAGTGCTTGTACTGTTTTCTTAATGTGTCATAATTTCATTAACTACAGGAGCCCTTTACAACATTCTTTCTAAATGCAAATGATGGCAAGTTTGACCACCCAGATCGAACCTTCTCCTCAGTGGCCAGGTCCTGGAGGAACAGCCAAAGAGATACCTCAGATGTGAAGGTAACATATATGTTAAATAAATGGATAAATATGCAATTTCATTATGGATTTTTTGTTTATGTAAACATAAAGAAGGTGCTGTATTATATTTTATATTTATATATATCTCATTTCTTTATATTCAGCACACTAAGTATAGCATAAATAAATAGATGTTGATAAAGTTTATTGTTCTAACACAAAAAATCAAAGATTCTTTGAAGTTGAGTGGACAAAAGATGGGATTTTTTTTAGAGAAAAACAACCTAACTGATCTAATTTAGATCAGATAATCAGGAGATGGAGAAAAGCTCAATAAATTGTTCTTTCCTGCTGTTAACTCAATATTTGGCCCACTCCATAAAACACAGCAGGAATTGGATTTGACCTTAAAGTGTCATATTGTTATAGCTTGCCTAGCTCTGGGTTTGCATTGCCTGGGGCAATTAATAAAGCATTAATGACAAGACCCATTTAAAATGTTGGCTTTTCTGTACAGCTTTAGCTTTTACTTGAATGTGCCTGGGGATATTATGCAACAATACACATTAGATTAAAACAACTTCTACACTATATACAGAAACAGCCAGAGAGCAGGGTGATTTTACTGCTGTTATTCCTTACCTTTGTATTTACCTTGTTAAATACAAAGGGTTATTGTTCATAGACATGGGACCTTATCAGAAAGAAACAAAAATCTTGAAATATTTTGAATAATATGGTCCCTTATTGATTCTCATTTTCTAGTAATAAAGTAGGAAAAGGCTTCATTATAAAAATTGCTCTTTTTTAAAAAAACCCACATTTTTCAGTGAGTATATTTCTCTTCTATTTATAAGCTACCACTCATACTAGGAAATGGTCATGTTGCCATATATATTCTATTTTTATTTTTTAAAATTTATTTGTCTTGGCAAAGAAAAAAAAGAAAAAAAAGATGTATATATGTTGATTTATTTTTATTCCAGAGGTCCTGTTTGCATAAGTATTCCAACAGTCTCATAAGGGACAAATCACGTTGTTGTTATTCAGTTACTAGATAGAATAACTAATTGCAAATTGTATGGTCATTCTAACATATGGGAGAAAATGCTTTTTAAAGAAATCAACCTGAACCTCCTACAAACCATTTTATGTTTATTCATGCTCCTCTGTAAGTCAATAGTTTTTTAAGTACCATCACTCTTACTCATGTAAGAAAACAGGAAATTTCCAAATTTGGAAGAAATTTGAGGTAATATCTACTATATCTGATATATCTTCAAAGTGCTGACATTTTGATTTTTACTTCTCAATGAAATCTGTTTTTCCTGTAATTCCACTAGAATATCTGGGAGAGTGACTTCCTAGAAGTGGGGCTCAAACAAAGGATAAGAGCCTTAAACTGAGAAACAAGGGAAGACAGTTGGAAGTGACTGTAATCTTCTTGTCTGGCTTTAGTACACAGGAGGAGGGCAGTTAAATACATCAAGGCATTGCAAAAGATAAAGGAATATCTGTGCACAGACAGAGAGAGGGTGTTCAAGTGGGGTATATAATTAGTGAAAGGATTGTTCTTAAACTAGCAACCAAACGAGTTATCAGTAAAACAATTAGCTGAAATGTTTGTCTGAAAATACCAGGATTCTTGTGAACCAAGTGGGATAATTTAAACTGCTGTTGCCAGGCATTGCAAGGATGAAGGAATTAAGGATGGATAACAGCTGCACTGCGTTGTATTAAAAAACCCCAACTTTATCAAAATAAAATAAATATTAAAACGATGCTCAGAACCAAATACCTTCAGAAAAGGGAGGCAAAAGGTGAAGAAATGAAGTAGCTATGTTCTTTACTGAATGTAAGAAAGGGAATTGGGGATAGCAGGTAAAATAGTAAAAATTAAGGGTCAGAATTGCTCTAGGGGAAAGACTGTAATACAAGGTGTTCCAGAATGCATTTGGCAGTCTACTATAGAGCCCCCAAATCAGATTTATACATATATACACATTTCTGTTATGCCATTAGAAAGAGAAATACTACTTGGAGCTAAGTCATTCCAGAAAATCTAATATGGGAGTAACAGATGAGGTATGTTAATCAATAAATGTTTTCTCCAGATAATCTCTGTCCTGTCCATTCAGGGATACATTAGGGGTTAAAGCTGCTGTTTAAAATAGAGGTTTGTTAATTAATGAAGATACAGGGAAGGTGGGTTTAGAAAATAACTTTGAATTTATTTATTTTGAATTGATTCAGTTCAAGATGAAAATAGATGAATAAAAGCAGATTCAAAAATGAACTGAGTCTTTAAGAAATGCTGAAACAAATATAAAGCATTCATAAATTATCTAACAAAAAAAAATCCCTATAATTTAAGGGAGATTAAATACCAGCATTTGACATATTGCACTTCCAAAATAATTTGTTGTATAGTAATACAAAGATGTAATAAATCTACTGAGATGCACTTCAATAGCCTAAGCAAAATATGTCAATGCATTCCTATTTTGTCTTCAATTAATGAAGAAAACTAAGATCAACAGGATGGCACAAAGTTTATCATGATACTAAAGGTTTATCCTTAGGGTATAACAACTGGAATATCTCATTAAATATAATTTTCACCTGAAACAGTCTTATTGGTCATTCATTCAGAGCCATTATGTTCTCAGAGAACATATGTTATTGCTTTTTTCCTTTTCCTTGTCTAGTTTTTAGTATGAATTCTTGCTGGATAAATCAAATGCTTAGTGCTTTCTTTGCTGGAAACCATTAAGTGTAAGATATACCTAAACTGGAGTTAGCTATAAGAAAAGAAATGCATTTCAGGAGTTGGATACAGGTAGGAAAATGTGTGCATGTGTGGGGTAATTAACCTCTAAAGAGGAGACACAGAAATTATATGATATATGCAAACATTTGAAAGGGAGAAGAATTATTTCTCAAGGAACAAAGAGGGAAGGAACCTCAGAGGAAAGGGATCAGAGTGGAAAAATGCTTGTTTAAGCAAGAGAATTTGAAAAATTAGGGTTAAGTTGAGTATTCTCTGGGTTTGAATATCCCCACAAAGGGAAGTAGCAAACTCTTTATTTGTAACTTTTTTTTTTTCCAAGTAGACTGGCAAAGCACTGGCAAGGCCCTTTGATTTGCAGAGTCTGTGTTTCTTAGTGATCAATCAAGAATGAGTATAGCAGCTAATTGTTGCTGTTGTTTGTTCCTTAAGATCTTAATGAACTTCATTTCTCAATGCCATTACATCAGGGCCAACTTTTCCCTGAGGCTTTGAAATTCATTCTGCAAAATGATAGGGAAATGGACTATTATCAATACTACAAATACCTAATTTTTTCAGATTGGTTGTGCTACTGCTTTGAATGCCTTTCGGGCTTTTCAAACACTTTAATCAAGTTTTCAGGGACCTGAAAAGCAGAGAGGTTTGGGGAACTACTAAGAAATCCCCTCAAAATTTCTGGTAATTTTTGTTACTCTCCTAAGAGCAGCATCCACTGTCTTGCACCACAGAAAAGTTTCAGCTCTGAGAGTGTGAATTATTCAAAAACTAGTGTTCAGCTGTATGGCAACTTCTAGTATTTGTCCAGCAGTCCTGTTAGAAAGTATGGAGTGGGCAAAAGAGAAGATGTGTACAGGTTGTATGTGAGTACAGAATCTGAAGGCAGGCATGCTCTCTGTTAAAGCTTTCTGTATACTTGTGTAGCTTCTTTTGGCTCCATGTGTAGCTATACATGAGGGGAAGGGCTTGGCAATGTGGATTTCCTTGTGATATACATGCTCTAAATTCTTTTACCATCCTAAAGATTTTTTAAGTCTTTATGGTAAATATTTAGTGCATGGAATAGAGGCTATCCATCAAAGTAGCAAACTTTGAAAACTGTTAAGACTAGCAAGTGTTCATTTTTCATGTATACCTTATCAGAAATTTGAAATTCATCTGAGCTGTTATAAGTACATTTATCACTGATCTTACTAATCTCATTAATTATTGTAGCACAGATTATGAAATAATTTTAAAACAGCATGTGTAATGAATTAATCTGACATTCTTCATTGCTGTGTGTTGTAAGATGGCTACAATTTTTGCTCTCATGTACTGCATTAAATAATTATATGAAACGTCTTTATTCTTTATTAACAAGGTCTAATTAAAAAAAAAAAAAGGTTTTTTAGGAAAATAAAATCTGGAGGGTTTTTTACATCCGTTACTGTTTAAGAAAGAGGAATATGAGGTACGTTATTGTCAAGTGCTTCAATAAGTGCTGAAGTAGATTAATTTTAATTAACGAACTGAGATTTTTATGTACTGCAGATGCTTTCCACAACTGTTCTTTTACAGCCTCAATGTTGTCTGAAAAAATACATTCAAACCACTTTCACAGAATTCTGCATTAAAATTTAAAACCCAAGTACCTGAAATTTGCAAAAGAATGTGTCTTTCTCTAGGAAGCTACATTTCTATGTGTCCAGCTCCTTTTCTCCCATGGTTGTGTCCTCCCTGGCATTCTCTCTCTGTTTCTTCCTTTCTTTTCCCTCCTTCCCTCTCCCCTTTAAATATGTGTTGTCTCTTCTGGGACTGAATTATTTCACACTGAGCTAATGAAAATAGGGCTGTGGCAGTAGCTTAATCAGCCTGAAAACAAGCTGTAATTCTGGCATCTCAAATTGTGGCAAAAAGTAGACCACATTTGAAAAATGAAGTGTATGATAGATTATTGCTCAATAAAGGATTAAAGATTTACTTAGACCATTTTGTTCCTTACTCTCGAGTTGTTTTGGTTCATTTTCAAGAAACTCATTCACCTACAGTGGATGAAACAGAATTAATGCAGTATGTGCTGTGTTGGAGTGGTAACACACAAGGGAGAACCGGGATAACACAGTTTATTTTATTGTGTCTCCCTTTATCAACATCGACCTTCTCTCGAGATAATCAGTACAAGCTGGAGGAAGAATGAACGTTCGCAGGGTGACCTTTGAGGAAGCAAGTCACCCGGAAATGACCATAACTTGGCCAGTCAGCTTGCACATTTTTTCCTTTCTAAACCCCCCCCCCTCCCCCTCCCCCTTCCAGTTTTTGGTAACACTGACTTCCCCAGAACCTCCTGTTCAGACGCTAATCTTTCCTAATACCTCTCAAACTTGTTATATTACTTTTTGAATAGTCTGTTTAGAAGTTAGAAAGGTAGTTCTGACAAAATGTCAGTAAAGTGCTTTAGTGTGAAATGGAGGAACTCATGACTGACTCATTGACCCAGTACTAGACTCTTGTGGACTTAATGGATGCCAGGGGATCTACCTTTTGGGAGGAAAAGAAAGAAAGAAAAAGAAATGGAAGCTTTAAAACCTTGAAGTGAATTATAATAGAAAAGTGAAAATGTCTGGGTTGAATTTGATTTCATTTGGAGGCCATAAAATGGCATACCCTTAGCAAAACATATTAAACAGAAATGTCAGATTCAATGCAAGTGGTGTACAATTATAATAGTGTTAATAGCAGTCCTCTATCACCTGAAGACATATTTTTAAAGTTTAATTTCTCAGCAGTTTGGATTTGTCACAGGCTTGTAAATTAGAAAATGCATTTGGGGGATGTTTTCTTATATGAAGACACAAGGCATGTAAGACTGTTAACTATACCTTGGGGTTTTAGTACAGCTATTAAAATAAACAAGAGATCACATTTACAGACAAGAAATGTCTGTTATAATATTAATTTTGCTTTTTTTTTATACACCCTTCACTAGCTTTACTGCATCATTCTTCATGTGAGAAGAGCCAAGCTTCTTGGGCAGTTTGAAAGGCAGCTGACTATTAAATGATGGAAAGCTAACCTGCCTTATTAGAAGTGTGAATGAAAGGGGAGCAGAGGAGGTTACCAGCTGATGAAATGTCAAGGACAACTAGACAGAAATTACTGCAAATAGATTTAGATCACTAAAATCCCTATTTTTATTAACTCTTTGAACTCTAGATATTTCTTGTGGTAAGAAATTACCCGTGACAGGTAATGTATTCAGAAAGATTTATTTAGAACCTTCAATGTCTTTTGGCAAGAGCAATGAAGCCAATAACATTTACTGATTAGTTTCAGTTAATGCAAAATTATAGGTCAGCTGAGTTGCATGCAATAACATATGCATTTAAAATATTTAATTGGTCTGTGGATATTTTTAAAATTCCAGACCTTAAAAGTTTGGTTTTCTGTGTATTTTTTCTTTACATTCCCTCATTTTATGCCTGCTCAATGATGTAACTTGCAGGAAAGCTATTTTATGGGTTTGTTTGTTTCAATATTTTCCTTCATGTCTTGATTTGCACTGGCTGACACAATGTGTGTATTGTAGGAAAAATATTTTGAGATTTATGTTTCATGAACATTTGTAGCTTGAAACCTAAATTTCTCAAAGTCATGGTAGCTTCAAACTAGCATTTCTTTGCACAGATCTGGCTTTACATTTACCTTTTACCACTAGTGACACTGAAGGTGCAATAGGCTTTTTAAGAAACCTCTTATCAACTATTTTGTCTGTCAAGCAGAAAGCAGATTTGGAGACAGAAGGTCCTCTGTGTCCTATCCCTTGACGTAAATACGGTCCCTGAGATACATTTTTCCCCCGCTAATTTTTGAGTCTCCTTGTCCCTATCTTCAGGGTGAATTTAACAATGACACTTCTGAAGTATGAAACTGGTGATTTGTAAAAAGCTGTGCTGTATGACAAATTACACTCTGCTCTGAAGTGAATGAAAAATAGCAGATGCTGTCAGAAAAGTATGCAATCTCCATCTCCAATGTAAAGACTACAAAGGTTGATAAAAACATTTATTTTGGCTTCTGTGTGATGAACATGTGACAAAATATGATATGGCCAAAGTATATAAAGAAGTAAATTAGGTTATGGACTGTTTAGCAATAAATCTGCTAGCTGATTTAGGAAGGTTAGAGGAATATTTTGTATTTCTGTAACAAAAACAATGGAGCAATACATCATTATCCTTAATTTAGACTTTTAGGAGCTTGAAGGCTGTAAATCTGGTAAGTAATGCTTTTCAAACATGCAACAAACAATGCAAAGAGAAAACAGTAATTTCTTTTCAGTATCTGGGATGGATTGATAGCTAGGATAAGGGAAAATTTACTTAGATTGCATAATGAAGGATTCAGGGCAGTTACTAGGTAAAACTCCCCAGATGAAGAACACTGAGACCAGTTGATGGAAGAATTGTGGAATTGCTCTCACTTAAATTCTGGGACAACAGAGTAGACAGATATCTTGCAGGACAGCTGTCATAGCTGAACCTCATCTGGAATGGAGGAATGGACACAGTCACCTCTCTGAATATCACCCTGAAACAGCTATTTTTTGAGGTATCTGTTTCCTGTCCATAACAGAAAAAGTACCAAAAGAGCGCCCCTCTCAAGCCATAATCTGTATTAGGATATGAACTGGCACATGCCCATTTGTGAAACAAATTAAAAACAAACTCTAGCTGAGAAAAATGTTAATAAGTTTTGAAAATAACTCTAGCCCTTGCTAGTGTTATATTTTCCTGCATTCTTTTGTACATTCTTGTAACTTTCAGTGGCTCCTTAGTTAACACGACTCTCTCTGGGCCCCAGTTGTCATCTTGTCTTCTCCTCTGAGGTTCACTCCTGTCTGCTCCTTTTCCCAGAAACCTCCTGGGCTCCATCCTTTCTGCCTCACTGTCCTTGCTAATCCTTCCTCTCTCTGCCTCTCCCAGTTTATACTTCTCCTAGTGAAACATGCTCAGGGGCCCTGGGGAAGAGGATGTTTGCCCTTCTATGCCCAGCCACTGCCTGCCTTTGGCATGTGATAGAGGAGACAGCTTCTTCAGTTTCTCACAGCAGAATAAACAATGTACACATAAAACCAAAATTTTTATCAACCATCTCTAATTTGGTTGTATTTTCTATTCATCTAAGTAGCTAAATACATGAATCTGAAGTTCATACATACAGGATGCCAAAGGCTTTCATACTGGGCCTGTATTTTAGTATATACTAATTCATCCTCTAGAAATGAGAAGGGGATATATTTATTTGAGCTATTTTTATGCACTGTGATTTCTTAGTCTAGTAAATAGTGGAGACAGCAAAATTACAAGAGGAGCATCAAATGCTATGAAAGAAAGCTGAATGGTTAATACAAAGTATGGGAAATATGTAAGTATCTGGGAAAGGTCACATGCGACATGGCTCACATTTCAAGAAAAATTTCAATTCATGCTAAATAGCACTCAAATAAGCAATGTAATTGTAGGCTGCACTAAAAATAACATTGAAGAGAATGCTGAGACTATAACACAGTGGGTTAGTTAATGTTTTTTAAATAGTATGTTTAGGGTTTTTTTGGTTTTTTTTTACTTTGACTGAAAAAACCAACAAAACCTACCAGGAGATATGTAGCTGAAATGGTTAGGATTCTAGGGAGAGTGTTATTTGAAGAGGATTCAAAAGTCTGGCACTGGTTAACTTCCAGAGCACAGGAATAAGACAGCTCAAACTAAACATACACAACACAATAAATCTTATAAGGAAAGTTAATCACATACTTCTGTTTATTCTATTTCTATTTATGTTTTCTGCTGTACCAGACAAGGGAACATTAAATTACCCTGAAAGCAAAGAGCAGCAAAGATAAACTTACTAAACAGAAATACCTTTAAAAATACTCAGTGACTTAAATCCCTTTGTTTCAAGATACCCCCACAGCCAAAAGGTTAGTAGAATTCAGTTAAACACTAGATGTGTCTCTGGGTAGCACAAATCTTTCAGGTATGTTAGATGTAAAAGTCCACAGTTACATGCTATGACATTTAAAACTGAAAAAGGAAATTTAACAAATAACTTTTCTTTAATGGAATTGAAGGACTTGGTTGCCGTGACATTGCAGGTTAGTATGCCACCACATTGAATAAAAATTGATAGTAATCACAACCAGTGCTATGTGCTTCAAGGCTTTTATACAAAGTAGAAACAACCTTTGCTAAATTTTTTCTTAATAAATTCTGCTTCATTTGAATATTGGCTTTAAGATTAACGTTGACTTTTTGATATTTCTGAGGTCCTTTTGATCTTTTCCCTTTTTTAAGGCAATACTCTTAGTTTGTCAGTAATTTGGGTGGTAGTATATGTTGGGTTGTGAGTTCTGAGTTAATGATTTGTTGAAGTCCTGAAAGATTTTTGTATAGTTTTCTCCAGCTTTGAGGACCATTCATTCTTTTTTGGGCTCCATTAGAGGAAACCAAAGGGCTTTCTTTGGAACCTGAGATTTAGTGAATCATGTTTTGGGCGAAGGGGGGAAGATTGCTTTTAAGAAATTCTCTGAATAAATTAGAGATGTCTATAATAAAACTTAAGATTGGCATTAAATGAATCTTTTTTCTTTTAACATTACAGGATATTCAGGATTTCTCTCATTTTGGCTATGCTCTGGCTGCTGTTTTATTATCTACTACATCTAATAATTTAATTCTTTCTTTTCTGTTTGGAATTGTAGCTTGTTTCATAATGAATTATTCAGGTTCAGACATGCCTTACTTGGTTAATGTTTTATAGTAGTTAGGTACTGATTGCTTTTGCATTTTAGTCTAAGCTATATTAGTATCTTATGATGTAAAGAAGTAATCAAATTGCCTTCCTAAACATACTTAAAATTGTAGCAAATACACTTTTTTTTTAATTTTAAAGGTTGCTTTAACTGCTCTATTCTCTATGGAGTTGCAGATCAGATTTAATTAGATAAGTTTGTGTCTGCAGTGGGTTTTTTTTTTGCTTCTCATATCTGCAGCCTTTGAAAGGACCACAAAGAGACTCGGATTTCAGGTGCTGTGTCATCAGTTTTTATCATGTTACCCAGATGAATGCCATAATGCTTTTAACAATGTAATTTGGTGAATTTAATCCATATCTGGATATTAGAGAAGAGATTTAGGGTGAGCTTCAAAGCTTTTTTTTTTTTACTGCAGTTCAGTACTTAATGCTAAAATAACAGGAGCAAACAGCAATATTCATTATGTCAAAATGGATTCCTGTTTAGCTATTCTGGAAACTGGGAAAACTTCACACTCCAAGTCACCTATTGTTTATTATATGTTGCAGTTATTGATCTTTCACTTTTTAAGTAGCATGTATATCTGTCTGAAGGACATTTGTTGTACTGATATTTTTCCCTCTGTCTATTCTTGAATTTTTCTTACGGTAGAAAAAGATCTTCACCATGTATTATTTTTCATTGCATAGGTAATTGACTTACCATCTTTTCTTATGCAATTAAAGAATTAAAGAAAGTAAGATCAAGACACTGTTATGTGTGCAAATTTTCCCTTTTTTACATATTTTTGTTAAATAGTATTTTAAAAATCCTATATAATTTCATATTGAAGGCTTAGCATAAATTTTCTTGTACCTGCTATTCTGAAGAAGTCTTCTTTACTCATATGCACTGCCTTATCTAAAGTCATACTTTTCATAAAAGCAGATATGGGAAAAAGAGTTTGAAAATTTCATTATGCAGAATACATGTGACTGTAAGTCAAAGAAAGCAGGATATAAAATTTCTTTAAAAATGTGTACAGAAACATAAAAAAAACCCAGGAATGTTTTAATATGTAGTACAAGAGAGCCTGATTCTTGGAGTACCATTTAGCATCTCTGTTAAATATGAAGTCTCATTGTGTGTTTTCTCCCTGCTAGGAGTTAATTCCAGAATTTTACTACCTACCTGAGATGTTTGTCAACAGTAATGGCTACAATCTAGGAATCAGGGAAGATGAAATTGTTGTGAATGATGTTGATCTCCCTCCCTGGGCCAAGAAACCTGAAGACTTTGTCCGTATCAACAGGATGGTAAGCTGTACTTAAATTTAGTCTAAAGGGTTCTATATTTTAATCAGCTAACCTAGTTCTGTTTTTCATCTCTTTAGAACTAGATTTAGAGAAATAAGATTTAAAAAAGCAAGGAATTTGCATTCTGTCTTGCTTGACGGAACCCTTTATTTTATAGTAGATTTTCCATCCATGTGCCCAAATAATGGAAATTTAAATTCATATATTTATTCTCTCATGAAAAAGCATCAGACCTGCATGAGCCTGGAAATACAAGATAGCCTGAAAAATTTATGTCGGTTCCTCCTCGCCATCTTCTACATCAAAAAATAAAAAAAATACTATAAATGCTGATATCTTGCAAGCCATCTTGTAGTCATTATTCACCTGAAGATTTGCACTTCCTCTTCATCAAGATGAACTGGAAGTGTAGAAATGTGAACGTAAGCGAACAACTGCAGTCTTTGAAGAAATTCTGGAAAAGAACTACTCTGATGTAAATCATCATGTGCCCTCCAGAATTTAAGCATAAAGAACATTTCTGGTGTATATTTTTTCTTTGGCCAGATGATTTGGCCAGCAATACTTCAATCTGTCATATTGTTCTGGAAATAGTTCTTCCTTAAAATGCATACTGCTTGTCTTTCTTAACGAGTCAGGGCTATGATTTTAGTAAGCTGTGGGTTTCCATACGGTTGCAGAACTGTTCAGTTTATGCATTATTTCCAGTAGTGCTTTTGTGGTAGCATTGCAAGTCTAGCAATGCATTGGATTGTTGGGGATTTTTTTCTGATCAGTTTGGTAACTTAATTTTAAGAGCTGTCTATTTAAAGAAAATTGTTCTTCAGGAGTTGATAGAAAAAAATAGCTCTATCAAGTTCAGAAGAATAGAAGAATATTATAAAACCAAACCTATTCCTAGATGTAGATGATTTAGACGTGTCCTCTGTTTAGAAGAATAAATGATTTGACATATGTACAGCAGTCTCCTAAGGAAGTAATGGGGACCTCATCACTTGAGACATATGAAATGTACTACACAAACCAGGAGACATGTATTCTATCATTGACAGGAAGAAGCTGAGCAACCTTTCTTGGCCAAGCTCTCTTATACCAGATATACTGGAAAATTATTTTTAAAAACAAGTAATTGTCTCAGCTGCTGAAAATAAATTCAAGTGCAATTTTACTAGAAAAGAGGGAGGTGTACTGAAAGGATCACTGGAGTCCATTAGGATTCTCAAGTGTGGGATGTGCAGTGACAGGCTGGTGTCTCTGGAGTGCCCGTGTTGCTGCACAGAGCCCTTTTTGGGTTGTGGTTGTGGCTAAACCCAAACTGAGCCCAGGTGTAAGCACACTAAAGTTGGCCTAGAGGTTTCTTTTTGACATCTGAAAGAACCAAAGTGTGATTCCTTGGTGAAAACAGAGAAGCAAGCTGCCACCTATTGGGGAATTTAACGAGAGATGCACAGTAAGGACTCCCATTCTTAAATTTTGTAACAATCTTCCTCTTATATTAAATTGCATTTAATTTATATTTTCTTTCCACAATGTTGGAATTATTACTAGGAGGATAAAGGCACTATGTGGTAAGAAATCACCTGGAAAAAAGCTCAAGCTTTAGTTTATTAAATTTCCCTTGTGCAATTCCTGCTTTTTGGAAAGTAGCATGGCAGCTCTCCACATAAAAAATTGTGCTCTTGAAGAAAACAGCTGCTTACACAGATTTAGAATATAGCATTTAGGCCTCCTTAAAGCTACAGGACTTGATAGTGAGATGATGACTGATTCCACATCTAAGTATGCTCAGACTGCCAGGAGGCAGACAAACTGATGTTAAGACTTGAGCAGTATCATAATTACAAGCTTCAAATAATTGAGTACTTTGCAGTTACTAAAATCACTAATTATCAGCCATTTGTATCAGACCCTTCCTCTACTGTTTTCCAGCTCTTTCCTCACAGATGTGAGCATTATGCCATTCTTGTACAGGTTTGCCAGGAGGCAGTTTCTGCATGGCCTTTATTCCCCCATCATCTACTTTTAGCAAGGGCATGATCAGGAGCTAAAATTCATCTCTACACAGGTACATGCTGTCTTTAAATGAGCAGTCAGGAACCTTGAAAATTATAATAAAGTCAGGAACTGCCTACAAAACAGGAGAAAGTGGCATAGATTTATTTGAATTAGATGCAGAACATAGACTGAAAATCACCTTGGGAGGAAAGAGTAGAAGATAATAAGAAGCAGAAGTCTGGAAACAAAAACAGTACCAAAAATAGAGCAGTAGCAAGGTAGGAGTGACAATGAACAGCAATTAGATTAGATGAAATTCTATAATTCTATATCCACCAGAAATAAGTGTATTTTGATGCCATCTATGGAGAATCATTATATCAACAAGGTGTAAACAGAGGATGTAAACAGTTGTACCTACCTATGGTCCTTTTGAGACTGCACCTGGAATATTGGATTCACTTCTGGGTAACTAGAAAACAGAAGCATTCACATTTGGATGGAGTTCAGAGGATAAAAGCAAAGTGAATAACTTTGGGAGTTTAAAGAGCATGATATATGCATAATATTTTACAAAGCTTATTATGAAGAGCAAGTAGCTAAAGAAGGATAATCCTTTTCATGAAGATGCAGATAGTATGTATAGTAAGAAGTAATGGAATTACAGTTTCAAAATGTAGCAATTTGAATGTGTTATAATTTTTAGAAAAACTTCCTCATGTAGGGTTTTATTAACACACACAACGAACTGCCGGTAACCCATTTTTTTGGTCACTGAAATAAAACTGATCAAAGGAACAAATACAAAGGTATTGGAAAGTTTGACATTCCCTACCTAATGTCTGATTCCATTATTTGAACCAGCCAGCAGATGTATTATTCAGTTAGGTCATCCCCAGGCCAGGCTTTGGCTGTTACATTTTTTCTTGCGGAAATAAAATAGCCTGGGTGTGATGCTGATGTGTAAAACACAGAAAGCTTGTGCAAGCTTGGAATTTCTACAGCAGCTTAGCAAAGCAAGTAGAGAATATGTTTACAGAAAACTAAGGGATGTTTCAAGTAAGGGTTTCCCTGATCCCTTATCTATTAAAATCAGCGGTAGTAATTTCATTTCAGTGGGAAGAATCCTATGTGGTAGTGCATAATATACAGTGGGATCTTTTTTTCCAGAGCTGATGCTGTTTTCTTTTGTTCTTTTTTTTTTTTTTTTGTGCTTTCTGCACGCATATATTACGTGCAATTTTATGTGGGAGTAAATAAAAAACCTTCTATACTACTTGTACATTTATGAATGTAAGCATTTTCTTTAAATAAAAGCAAGAATGCCATCATTTCACCCTGACACTTACCAAAGAAAGCACATAACAGCCTAGGAAACCTCACTGGGGCACAGTGTCATAAACCAGCACAATTTAACCAATTAGTTAACAAGCTTTACTAAAATTCTGTTCAAATGAATAAATTTTGTATTGTATCATTTGATTGTTCAGCTGGTTGTTTTACATTTCAAACTAAACATGGAAGTGGAAGTGGAAATTGTTTTCCATCAAAAGAAATTCCTTTTAATTTGTGAAAATTAGACTTATTAAAAAGACTGGAAAAGACAGTCAAGATACTTTCAAGACCTATTACAATATCTTCAACATTCGATTTACACATCAGGGATTGTTGTAGCAGTTTTATTTATCCACACAAAGCTAGACTGATTACTGTGGAGTTACTCATGAAACATTAATAAAGCACTATGTTCAATGCTAACATGATTATGGTCTGACCTCAGCAACAGTACAAAGGACAGAGGCAGAAAGTGTCCCTGATAACATTACCCTAATGCTGGGCTCATCAATCATAATCTCCCAGTTTACCAGGGGAAAAAAATCCACGCATAAAACCTTCCACAGATGTGCATCTGCAGTCCTACTCAGCCTCTCAGTCCCCACAGACTCAGAGCAGACCAAGAGCCAGAAATAGAACAGACTCAGTCAGTAAGTCAAGCATGTTAAATCAAGGCAGGGAACACCACTGTGAAACACTGAAGCACAGCTTTTATAATAAACATTCTTTAGTTTTGAAACAAAAGATGCAAGATTGTGTAATTCAAAGTTAATTATAATGATATTTTAATTATGGCTTATGCACATATTAAATTACAAATTGCAGTGCTGAGAAAAATGTATTCATGATAAATTATACTTTTGAAAGACTAAACGATGTCTTGGTTTTGTTATACATATTTTGTTCATATTACATAACTTTTGTTAAGATTGAATTTTCTTTTTGTCTCTGAAATGATTTATTTGCACTCCTTTGCTGCCAATTGCATTTTTGTACTATTCCCTGGCTATTCAGAAGCATGCATAGTATTTCCTAATTAAAAAGATTCTTGAATAGTCATTAGAAATATCTAGCATGAAATCTCTGTACTATGAGAATCTGGATGATCTTTTCCTCTTCGTTGAGTTGTGATTCAGCAGCAATTGACATTTCTTTTAGATAAGCAGTAGATAAGACTTGATATTACTTCCTCAAAAGTTGCTTTGATTTTATTTTTTGTATTGCCAAGGTTATGCAACTAAAACTTATTCAGGCAAAAGGGGTTTCAGTCTACTTCAGACTTTTTAATTACTTTTAGCAGTGATTTTTTTTTTTAGACTTGCTATACTGCTGAAGAGACTTACTTATATTGTGAAGACGCTTACATAAAGGATCAGTTTCTCTGCAGACATCCCTGAATAACCAAAATCTGTACGGTGTACTTCTTTGTCACGTCTGTTAAAATATTACTTTGCTTAAAAGAACATAACTAATCTCAGATAGCAGTATTGCCTGAAATACTTTATGAGGAAAGGATTTCACTTTGATAGTCAGTGCAAGGAATAGTAACTGAGGAAGAGAAATATTTGGTGGAGAGAACCTGCGATTGCTGCTGAGGACCATGGTTTTGAGGGGAGAGAAGAGAAACCCAGCCCATGGGCTGAAATGGCTGCTGATTTGTTTTTGAGCAGATCCGTAAAACCAAACTACCTCAGAGTAATTATGGGAAAATATCTTTAAATATATGTTACCTATAATTCAATAGCAAAATGGAAAGCTTTTTGGAGAGACAGGATGGGGATATGGAGGGCAAAGCAGCAAGGCAGGAACTGCAGAAGGAGAAGGTGCAGCCGTGGTCCAGACAGCAACATCAGGGTTTTCCACTTCTCTGGTGACAAAAAAATACCTGGAGAGATATTTTACAAATCCAGAACTTCTGATGTTTTACACAGCATAAAGTCTGTATTGCAATAAAAACCACTGCCTCCTACTGACATGCCTGTGAAAAATAACTTTAATATCAAATTAGAATGAACATAGGGGAAAGTGTACAGTGTTCATAAAGGCCAGAAAAGAGCTATAGTAAGAAGTAATTTGGTTTATAATGACTTTATTTAGTTTTAACATCAACTTACTAATACCTCTTTTTATTTCACAACAGCTACAGGTCAGATTTTCAGCCTGTGGAACATATGTGCATACACTTGCCTGTAAACATGCAAAACCCACAAAATCTGTATACACTAGACGTATAATAATGTTTGCAATTTACCTATTAACAATAAAAGTCACTCCACTGGAAACAACAATATGTTAAACACCTTCGTTAAAGCAAAACTCATGAAAAAAAAAACTTGACTGGAATATTGCTATTTGAAAATGAAGCCCTAATAACTGTTCAAACAAGTTAATTTTAGGAGCGCTTGAATAAAACTCTGTTTTGTGTACATGTTAGTTATGATAGATAACAAGGTGGTTGTTGGCTCATTTCTGTTTAAGAATCTTTAAAAACCATATTACAAATTATATGGATATTACATAATTATATAAGTAATAATTATTATTTAAAAATGTTTCCATAGCTCATTTAAAAAAATGTTCATAAAATTAAAGCCCTCAATATAATTTAAATCCAAAGTGCTGATTTTTATGGCCATCACCAGCCTATTTAAAGGATATTATTGTTGTCTTTTTCTGTATGTTTTTCCTACTGTACCTACAAATTATGTTTTATACAGAAAATTCCCTCACCCTATTCCCTACTGAGCATTGCATATTCTTGAGAAACCAAATGATGTACCGTTGACAGTGAATAGCTCATAAATTTTCAGGAGGCACTTACATGGAGGGGGTGTAGCCTGTGCATTAGAGCAAATTAGGGAGAGGATTCTGCAAGTATCGCATGAGTAGCATTGCAGAAGTACTTGGAAGAAACCAGGTCAGACCTGACACAAGAAGCTTTCCCCGGACTAAAATAAATCCTGATTATAAAGCCTTGACCCAGTGAGGGTGGGCTGCGACTTTGTAGCATTTTGGTGGCCCTTTCTTGAGGGCGCCTTTCCTGTTTTTCATGCCTGGTGCCATGCCCACAGGATACCCTGGCTGGGAGGCCAGGAACATCACACAGCACCCGTTTCATCCTGCAGCTGGAGGCTGTGCAGTGCTAAGGCCCTCTTCTGAAGAAGAGCCCTTCTTCTTCACAGGTCTGGCTCCTCTCTCCACCTTCTACTCTGGTCCTTTCCCTAAATTCTACACCAAGCCACACAGCTTCCACTCTTCTGAAATATAGCTCAAAATAATTATATTCCCTTGCTATAAATTTCCTCAAAGTTTCGTCAAGAAACTAAGGTTCTTTCTTCCCTGAGGAATTAAGGACCATTAGACCTGCAAACATAGTATGATAAATTTGTTTAAATAATTGGAGACAAAGAGATGATATGCAGCTGTTAAAAAGTAGATAATTTAATAAATTATTAAATAACTATTAATCCATGTGAAATATAAGTTCTCCAAACCTGCCAGGGTCAGTAAGACCTTCTGTGGAATGAAAAGGTGCTGAGCTAGGGCTGGTCATGCAAGTGGAAACTGCCTTAGGGAAATATAACATATGTGTTCAACTCTCGTAAGTCTTTTAACTTGAAAAGTCAAAAAAAGTGCAGTACCCCTCATGAGTAAGACTGATAAACTGGTCACAATGAGCAAGGTACTCAGGGTACTTTCTACTTGAATCTTCAATGGCAACCTCTCTTCTCACACCTCTCGAGTTACTAGACTGCAAAATGGGGACTCGGGGAGCAAAGTCCCTCCCACTTTAAGAGAAGATCCAGTTGGGTGCCCCCTGAGGAACCTGAGCATGTGTGTATGGCACCTGATGAGTTGCATTCCAGAGTCCTGAGGGAATGACCTAGTTGTCAAACCACTCTCCATGAAATGTCATGGCAGTCAGGAGAAGTCCCTGATGATTAGAAAAAGGACAACATTCCTCTCATTTTTAAAAATGGTAGAAAGGAGGGGCCTAGGAACTACTGACCACTTGCCTGGGAAGGCCATAGAATAGATCCTCCTAGAAGATGTGCTAAGACACGTGGAGGGCAGGAAGGTGATTTGGGACAGCCAACACAACTTCCCCAAGGGAAAGTCCTTCCTGACCAACCAAGTGGCCTTCCATGATGGAGTGATGGCATCAGTGGACAAGGGAAGGGCTGCAGGTGTCATCTGTCTAGACTTGTGTAAGGCTTTTGACATGATCCCTTGCAACATTCTTTTGTCTAAATTGGTGAGAGAATAATTTGATGTGTGGACTGTTCAGTAGATAAGGAATTGATTGGACAGTTGCATCAGCTTGGTGACATCAGTGGCAAGTGGGGGTCTGCCCTGAGATCAGCACCATTTAATATCTTCAGCAATGACATAGACAGTAGGATTGGGTGCACCCTCAGCAGATTTGCAGATGGTACCAAGCTGAGTGGTGTGGTTGACACACCTGAAGGCTGGGATATCGTCTAGAGGGACCAGAACAAGTAAAAGAAGCAGCCCATGGGAATCTCATGAAGTTCAACAAGACCAAGTACAAGGTGGTGCGTCTGGGTCAGAGCAACCCCCAGTATCCACGCAGTCTGGGGGCAACAGATGGAGAGCAGCCCTGCCAAAATGACATGGGGATGCTGGTGGGTGAGAGACTGAACATGAGCCAATAAAGTCTCTTTGCAGGTTGGAAAGCCAACCTCATCCTGGACTGCATTAAAAGCAGCATGAGCAGCAGGTCCAGGGAGGTGTTTCTGCCCTGCTCTGCTCTGCTCTGGAGGGACCCCATCCTGAGTGCTGCATCCAGCTCTGGGGTCCTCAGGAAGGACATGGACCTGTTAGAGTAGGTCCACAGGAGGGTCAAAGAGGACCAGGTTCTGGATTATCTCTCCTATGAAGACAGGCTGAGACAGCTGGAATTGTCCAGCCTTGAGAAGACTCTGGGGAGACCTTATGGTGACCTTTCAGTGCTTAAAGCGTCCTGTGAGAAAGATGGGGACACACTTTTAGCAGAACTTGTTGAGATATGGCAGTGGGTAAAGGCATTAAATGAAAAGAAGATAGATCAGACAAGATATAAGGAAGAAATTTTTTATAGTTTATAGGATGATGAAACAATGGAACAAGATGCCAAGAGATGTGGTGAATGTCTCATCTCTGGGAGCATTCAAGGTCAGACAGGACAAGGCTCTGAGCAATCTGAAGTAGTTGAAGATGTCCCTGTTCATTGCAGTGGGGTTGAACTAAATGACCTTTTAAGGTCCCTTCTAACTCAAACTGTCCAATGGTTCCACGTTTTTGTGATTCTAACTCCAGTGAGAGGATATTGGATGAGAAAAGTGTAAAATACACTCGTTTAAACCAAGTATCGATTTTTTTCAAATGCATTGTCTGATCTTTGAGTAATCAAAAGTTCTTCTGTTTTCCTGAAATGCTCTTAATATTCTAGAAAAAAATTGCTAATTTTGACGAAAAAAAAACCTTTTTTTTTGTTAATTACATTTTAATAAACAAATAAAAGAATAATAAATATATGCAAATCAAAAGACATTATAAATATGCAGAATTCAGATGCTCAAGAGAACTTTTAGGCTGATTGCTTTAAATGGATTTGAGGTGGATGCTAGAAAGATAACTGGCTTTAAATTCTAAATTCTTAAAAAGCTTTATTACATACAAAAGGAACATTAAAAATTGATCATTTAAAAGTAAGGAAATGCTTTATTGGGTGTTGCTGTGGCATACCTAATTTTATCCTTGCATGCTAGCCTCTTGCACTCTAACTGATGTAAAAGTTCTGTGGAAAAGATTATATGGAATGATGTAGTTGCTGACTGTATCATTTTATACATGCACAGTACAATATAATTGAGGACATTGCATTTTCAAATTATTTTTTGGGAGGCATGAATTGAAACTAAATAGTATTAGTTTAATATTATTTAGTATTCAGTCATGTTAATGCGATTTTAATAATTTTGCATTATGCATATGATGGCTTCTGATTTTGCAAAGGAAACAACAAAATTTTGTGTAGTTGCATGCAAGATTTTTTTGTGGCTTTTTATGGTATGCTGAACTTAAGCCCTTGAAGACTGAGCTACATGTCAGCTCTTAAGCCTGAGCCTTCCCATCCATTTTCATCAGAGATAATAGTCACTGGTTTTGACAGAAAAGGGTCCAGTTTTCCACCAAAGCACTGAGAGTTTCTCTTCCATGAGGAACATTACAGGGAAAATCTCTGAGGAATGGTTGCATGATGACCCAGGCATGGTTTGCCTTGTCTGAAGCTAGTCCTGCTTGTGGGGAGGTGAGAAGGGGGCTGCTGCCAGTAAACAGGGCATGGCGTGGTACTACAGCACCTGATGATTATTTCTGAAGCAGCCTCCTTTTAATGTAAATGAAAAAAATGAATAATCTTTTCCCAAAGTTTATCAGCTTGTAAAATCTGAAACTTCCTCAGAAGGACATGAAGCTCCTAGCTGGGAAGTGTTCGGGCTGAGTAGTAGCAGTGTGATAAAAACAATGGAGGAATTTCCATTTTAGATTTAAAACTAATTATAACTAGTTTGAAAATTAGTTGGAAGACTGCTCTTTTGAATTCTCTTTCCCATTTCCATCCTTTTCTTTTTTTTTTTTTTTGACAAATTAACTAACTTAATTGAAAAGCCCAGTAATTATTAAAATACTTGCAGCTAGGAGAAACTCAGCAGCTGAGAAGAAAATTAGCATGATATTAAAGTAAAGGAAAAGGAGACTTATCTTTTTGATGCTTCTCTCAATAGAATAAGTTAATTTTTTATAATGTTTGAAAGATTTCAAATATATCAAATAAGCCTGAAGAGAAAATGTAATTATGCCTGCTATGTTTTCTCAGTTACTTCCTAATCCTGAATTTCACTTGCAGGCCCTGGAAAGCGAGTTTGTATCATGTCAGCTTCATCAGTGGATTGACCTTATATTTGGCTACAAGCAACGAGGACCAGAAGCCGTGCGTGCACTCAACGTTTTCCACTACCTAACATATGAAGGCTCTGTGAACCTGGACAGTATCACTGATCCTGTCCTCAGGGAGGTAGGTGTTTACTGTCATTTCATGCTAAAAACTGCTGTCATCTCACAAGAAATGGTACTTTTTCCATCTTTCACTGCTGAACAAAATGGATGGGTTTGACTTGATTCAGAATTTAGGCCCCAGGTGATTTCAGAAGCAATATGAATAAACTAGCAATGAAACAAATGAACCTAATAGATTTAATATTCAGTTATGGTGTAGGAAATTACATTGCAATGTATATTCTTTAATATAGTGTCTGCTACATTTTATAATTTACTTGCATTAAGTTCACTTAGTAGAACTGAAAAACTGGAAAAAGCCTGCATCGTAGTCATAGAGAACAAAAATCTAACCTTTACAGTCAGATGATGGTGAAAATGAGTCTGAGAAAGAATGTATTTTTTAGAGTGACTGTAGCAAATATTTAAATTATTTTTAATCACATAAAGTATAATCAAATTGTTATCTAAAGAAAAAATGCTTTCTATTTGTTGTGCATTCGAGTACTTATGTTTAAATATGCATATGAATGAAATATATATATATATATATATATATATATATATATATATATATATATACACACTTTTGGAATATATACAAGTGAGTGTTTTTAATTAATCAGTACATTTTAAAAGAAAATTGTTCTAGATATCCTGCTACATTTCCTTCCAGTGACTGTATTTGTTTTCACTTAGATTAATAATCTTAATGGTGTTTTTCTAGTACCTATTAATTTGCATGATGATTTTCTAGCAACATTCATTTGTTGGCTAAAACAATTGAAATTTGGTGGAAAGTGTGAGGAAGCAACAGCTGCTAGATGAGTACTGCTGTGATGAAGCTCTACACACAATCTTCCATTCCCCCAGATAGCTGCCATCTGCTGTATGCAAAACAGGAATAATGTACATTGCCAGGCAATGGGGTTTTGTTTGTTTGTTTGTTTCTAATCTTGCAGGCAGAAATCTACAGATTTCAGAAAGAAGATTCCAGAAAGCATTCATTCAGCTAACTACTGAGTTTTTTCTTTTTTTTTTTTTTTTGTTTGTTTGGTTGGTTGGTTTTTTTATTTGGCTTGGTTTTGTTTTGGTTTGATTTAGGGTTTTGGGATTTTTCTTTTGTTTGTTTGTTTGTTTGTTTGGGTTTTTTTTTACCAGTGCATTGCTGCATTCTATTACATTTGGTGATTTTTAGGAACAGAACTAAAAAACCATTTAGACCCCAGGCTTCCTAAAATTGGATTTTCACTCCATGCACTGTAAAGCTTAGATTTTCTAAACAACTAATATTTTCTCAGTTTTAAGACTGACCACAACTGCTTTGACTCCCCCTGCCTCAAATATTTCATGTTGACATCTGCATAATAATTTTCTGATTCAAAAATTGGAGCATGAGAAGAGTCAGGCTCTTCTAGAGATAAGAAGAAGCAATGTTTTTTTTAAGTATAAAGCAGGTGTCCAGCACCATGAATACAAGGGATTTGCATGGCTTAGGGTCCTGATCTGCATGGGCAGACTCCTGTGTCTTGACTTTTAAGGTCTACTCCCACAGGGCAGCTTGCAGGATTGAGGTCTATCTATCTGTCTGTCTGTGCACCTTATCTAACATCTTATGACATGATGAGACTCTTCAGTTCTCCTGGGGCTCTACTTGCCTGCATATCTTGTCATCAGAAATCTAAGAAAATTCATGGAGACATTTTCGTTCACTCACTTGTACATCTAACCCATGCCCTTTAAGTCAATAACATATAAACACCTTAGGCGATTTACACTGTAAATTTCTAAAAGCACAAGTTAATCTTCATTGCAACAAGTTATATTTTTACATAAATTTCATTGGTAGCAATGAGAAGGAAAAATTACCAGAAAAAAATTGATCCTCATTATTTTTGTTATGCATAGACAGTAACGTTGTAGGCATCCATTTAAAAATAGTATACTTTTACTTCCAAGAGATCTCAGGATTGTTGATTTTTGGTTTGTCATAAGAAAGTTAAAAAATATTTTAAATTAATTTTTAATCAGAATTTACAGTACATATTTAAATATAGATAGATTTAGATCTGCTTTCTGTTTTCCTGGGATCTGTTTATGAAACTAGTGCACATTCTCTGGCCAATAATAAAGCATTTGACATCTTGATGATATAGAGGACCATGTATTTGATGGTCACGTTTCTGTTGTGAGTATATGGGATGGGGTTTTGGCTTTTTTGTTGCTGTTCGATTTGAGCTTGTTTGGGTTTGTTTGACTTTATTCTGGCTTTTAGTAAATATAACAGAAAATAAATTAAAAGCAAAAAAATATTTAAAAAGCCTCTGAAGACCCCTTGTAAATATAGGAATTAAGGATAAAAACACCAGCACCTTTAAAATCGTGATAAAAAGTGTTTATCATATCTTACAGTGGCGAGCAGTGGTATCTGGCATCTCAATTTAGAAACACTGCAATTTAGAATTAATTTGCACCCTGCAGTTATCCAGGAAAACACATCTATCTCTTAGTATCTAAATTCTCTTGATGTTTATTTTGTAAACAAACTAAAATATTGTGGTCCTCTGTCACAAAAGATGGTGAATGTTCTTAATACACGGCTGTAAAATAAGCCAATCAATACAGCCTTATTGGCAGCAGCCATTGTCAGGCCAGTGGGCTCAAGTATGGCACTGTGGCCATAACTAATTTCATATTGAACTGAGTCCCAGGTGAATCTATCCAGTGAAGTAAGTCTCCAAATAAAAAATACCTTCCCATTTAGTCTGAGCTGATTGAAAGACATAATTTCAAAAGGTGGAAAGGGTGGTCACAGCACTGTGACCTGTTTATGCTGTACCTTGGCCCTTTCACTTTCACCCTTCACTTGAGCACCTCACTTAACCACTATAAAATATGTTCTTAGCTTTCTGTGAAAAGTATTAAACTTACTTCTGTAGTCATCTATCTACAGAAAAATATTCAGCAGTGGAACAACTGATCCCTGCCATTCCTTACATCTTTTTCATATGCTTTGGGAGCTCTCCAAGAAATCCCTACTGTTTAGCATTGGAAAAATGGACATCCTGGGTTGTTGTTCTTTGCAGATCTATTAAATAGCAGATTATTCATCTGATTTTCTTTCTTCATTTTCCATATAGAAAATTCCTACTGTTAGGAACCACAATACTGGGATAGAGTTAAGTTCTAGATTACTTCAGTCTACGAAATCACATACACCTGCCCCTGGAATACCTCCTTGGCAACTTAAGGTCTGCACTGGATGGGTAAAATAAACTGGTTTCATTTCAACATAATCAATTTGTTTTTTTCAAACAACTTCATCATTTCTGATACCACAAAATATAATTGGTCACGATAATTTACCTCAAGTTGTTACAAGGGCAACAGGAAAGTCCTGATTTACATGGCCCAAGGAATAAAAGTATAAAATTGAATTCCGTGGTTTCAATCTTTTATGATTAGAAATGGGTAAATTCTGCAGTTCTATCAGCTGTAATGCTTTCTTAGTCACATATTGAAAAATGATTTTCATTTTGTAATAAGGAGGAAAAAAATGTGTAACAAAATAAACATTTTCTAGGCCCAAAATTCTTCTTTTTTTTTTTTTTCACTTCAACATTTTTTAAAGTAAAAGCAGTGAGGTGGAAGCTTAAACTTGAACAGCTTAAGGATATTGATTCATTCTTACTTGACAGGTGGAATAATGGTTGCAGCACTAACCACAGCAATTACAGCATTAAAATGTCAAGAAATTAGAGGTCAGAATAACAGATAATTTTCTTCCTTTTGTCAGATTAAAAATTGACATTCTTTGACAGCACAGGATTTCTGGCTGAGAAAATTATGACAGCTTAACTCATCTTGTACTTGTAAGGCAGTAATTGATAATGAACTTTACCATGACAGTCTTCTCCTGTGGAGAAACATGACAGAACATCCCTGGTACAAAGCCTGTATCTCTTTTTAATATGTAAACAGTAGTTATATTGGACATTAGATGTTATTTGGAATTGTCTTTACTGTTAGTTTACATCATAATCCAAATCCTTTTCCACTAGACAGACTTGGCTGACTTCAGGGAATTGATGCTGAGAATGCTAATATATAAAGAACAATATCGGAAATAATGGTTTATTTATAGTGCTTTGATGTTGCAGCTCCACTTCTTTGGGAAAATATAGATCTTCCCCTGGTTTTTCCCAGAATATCTGTAGATTTTAGGAGCTCCTTTCTTCCCCAAACACCTGGAAATGAGGGCACTCAAAAATCCATTGACTTCAAGTTAGGAACTTGGATGACACAAAGTGTTGTGGCTGAAAGGAAACAACACAGCCATACTGGTCATTAGAAAATGCAACAGATGAGACAAAACTATTTTTATTTATTACTACATTAATTTAATGCCTTGTAGATGAAACACAAAATAATTAAATTGACAGTTTAGTGCATAAAAGGCTAATCACATGTAGTAATGAAAACACATCTAACTTACAGAAAAGTACTATTTGAGGGGTTTTAATTGTTTTGGGGTTTTTTTCATCATAGCCAGTTCTCTGTTTAATTCCTTTTTTTACACTTTCACCTTGTTTGTTATTAGAAATATTTTAAAAAATCATTTCAGCTTTTGGTTTGCTTTGGACTTAAGGCTAGCTTTGTATCATCCTTGTGTTGAGCTGCAAATCCAACTTAGGAGTGCAGTACAATGACTTTCCTGTGTCTGTTGCATCTTCACCATATGCTTGCATCTCCCCAGTCCAGCAGGAATTATTGCAAGGACGTAGTAAAGCAAGGCAGTGTGAACCTAGGGAGCTCAGATATTTTTCCCGAGCACCTGTCAAGGTACCTGAGCATACTTGCAATGCACACAGCAAATTGAAAAAAGATTAAAATTGCTAGTGTTTGACAGGCAGTTGCTGTGCCCATAAACTAATCCTAGTAGGACAGTTTTTCTGGCAGGTAACAGAGCATATGGCCTATGCAATATTTATTTCTTTGGTGATGACTTGATATTTAGCATATTTAAATAATTTGAAAAGTCATAATGATGTGGTAGCCTTGCAGTGGTTTTCAGCTACCCTCATTTCTGGGTTATATTTTTCCTCTTTTCTTTTCTCCTGTTATCTCTTTCTTTGATCTGACAGGAATAACAAAGCATCCCTCTGGATCTGCTATAGTGAAATATGCCCACAGGAAGCAGAGTAGATCACATCAGTTTTCACTTTTTTTTTTTTTCCTCCTTTCTTTTTTTTCCCCCTCTTCTTGCTGAAACACTTTTTGCTACTACAGAGGGCTGACATGATAGGGCTGTCAAGACTCAGCAAGATAGATATATCTTTAACAAAGGGAGCTGGAGTGCTAGCCCTTCCCTGGTGACTGAGCCTGGCAAATTTATGAGGAAAAAATTAACACACTATTCTAAGAGCACTATATAACACTTCCAAGGTAGCACCAGCCCTTGCCACCAAGTGCTTGTTCTTCCTTTCTCTCAGAGTTATTCATGTTTATTCTGATTTCATTTTTAACTTGTTAAGATCTTTTTCTTCTGGGAGCTGTTTCTTTGATGTGACAAGAATATCAAAACCACCCCTATGGATCTGCTTGATTGAATTGTACCCACAGCACTGGCCACTTAAATGTTCACTTGTATTTAACTGCCTCCCTACAAGGAATGGTCTTTGCTTCCTTTCTAGGAGCAGTCCTGTTTAAGTGTGAATATGGATAGCGGTGAAATTAGTTGGAAGCTGCATGCAGTATCAAATCTGCTTTTTTCAAAGTTTAGTTAAGGAATTCAAGTGAAAGGTATCATCAAAGTAGAAATTATTTTCCTGTATGCTAAGAGCTCTATTCTCTAAGAAATGTGTATTGCATTCTACTGATTTTTGTCAAGAAATCTACTTCTTTTTCATCCCAAATAATGTTTTTCCTAGACACACAGAACAAGGAATTTTTTTTCCAAATTAAACCAAATTTATACTGGTTTCGGGAAAAAAACCCTTGATTATTTTGTACTGTATTTGGCCTGTGTGTTTTATTGCATTAAGGGATTATCAACAGAATATAATTGGATTTTTTAAATGTTCCACACCGGGAACATGTAGGACATAATATAATAATTTGTATGTCTTCCTGGTGAGTTTCAGAGCTCTGTATCCTTCTCTAAATGGAACAGGGAGAGTTTTAATTTGCTGTCACTTTGTTATGATAATTCCTTGTAGCTCAAGAAGCAAAACACAGGGACTTTTTGAGGGTAAGATATTTATTTCTGTAGGTAAAGATTCCTGCAGAAGACACGGAATATAGGAAAAGACAAATTCCATTAAATCAGAATATTCAATAAGGAATTAATATAAATTGCATGAGGTCAGTTACTACACAGTAATTGCCCAATGTATAGGCTTCTACTTGGATATTAATGTGTGCACTTCCATATGTTTGTTGTTCAGAGGAAAAGGCTTTCAGAAGGTGTTTTCTTCAGAATCACCAAAACATTTTAATTATGCATCCAATTTGACTATGAAACTAATTTTTGGGAGGACCTACCCTAAGTAACACAAGCCATTTATGACAAGAAGTCAAAAATCATAATCTGACGCATAGGACTCCAATTTAAAAATGTCATTCTACCATTGCTTGAAAGAGTTATCCACAGTTAGATTAATGATTGATCATGATATCTCCAGTTAATGAATGTATTACAGATGAGAGATAGTCAGTACTTCAAAGAATCCATGATAATCTGAATTCATGATCATTCCTGGATCATGTTGTTACATGTTTATGGGAATTCAGAACCTTTTCAGAATTAAGAAAAGTCTCTTAAAGTAAAACAAGTGGTGTTTGTTTTTGGCATACAGGTGGGGTTTTTGTCCAAAATTGCCCATTAGGAAGTTTGGGATTTTTTTATTGTACTTGTGATTAAAATGCTCTTTATCCAGGCAAAGCTAAGCACTGCCACTTGAAGAGCACCACCAGCTTTACACAGAGCATTCAAACAGAAGAGCTGATGGTAACTTATGAGCTGATGAAACTTGAATCAGCCTATTTATTACATATTTCCAGTCATTCATTCATCTACACTGCAGTGAGTTTGTAAATAACACATATTCCAGGCAAATATATTCTAATACTTCAGCCTACCTGAAGTATTATTTGGAATAAATTGTTTTGCCCATTCTCATCTACATTAGAAATTCCATGTGCATTTCAAACCCTGGAGTCTTACCCAAGCTGAGTTTAATGTTTTGCTGATATGGAAAGAACATTAACCACAATTACTCTCTTTTATTGCAGAAATATATAAAATATAGGTCTTGTGCATGAAAATTTCTTCTTTATTGTCTGGGGGTTTTTTGTTGTTTTTCTCCATATGGATGACAGGTACCAATTATTGATTTTTAAAATTAGCAACAAGCATTTTCACATGCACTTAAAGTAATATTTTATGCAGGGGAGAGAGATGTGAAAATAACTGCAGCCAATTGAAACAGAAATAGCTGGAAGGGGCTTCTTTTTCCTATTAGCACAGATTTCAGTTGTATTATGCTGTCATTACCTCAGCATAAATTAACCATTATTCAAAACATTTCCCACAGAGTAGTTTATTGGAACAGATATTACTCAGTCTAAGTATCTAGCCATTCACTTAGAAAGATGCAAAGCTGAGCTTTCTAAATGTTTTAAGCATATTGATAATGTGCCTCTTTAATGCCATTTTGAAACCTGTATACAGTATATCTATATTATTGTTTTCAATTTATGTCAAGAACAAAGGGAAGTTTTGAAGAATGTGTTCTGGGAAATAATCCAAACAAAATTATTTCTTTATAAACTAAACCCTACAAATAACTGAGAACATTTATTTTGAATGTAACAGTATAATCTTGTTCCAAAACTGAAATTCTAATATACACTGAAACCTGATGAAAACTATACATGACACCTTTCACTATGCACTATGTTTTACCTATTCCCCATCAGTCCTTTTTCAGATGTGAGTTTTGAAGGTTTGCCTGTTCTCTGAAATAGATCTTATGTCCAGCAGTGGATAAATTGAAGGTTGGCAGATGGCTGGAGCCTCATCATAAGCACAATTTGTAGTAAAGAGTATGGGCTTTCAAAATCTCAGTGCACCTTCTTAAGGTGGGAACAAGACAGATGATTTGTGATAGAAAGATGGAGCTGAGAGCAAAGAAATAAGCCTGCAATTACTTTCTGCTCAGATGAAAAATGAAGCCACTAATGTTATATTGCCACATTCTTTACTTTGTTTTATTTCATTAACAAGAAAAGATTTTATTCAAAGGGTTTGAGATTTCTTTTTTTCAAAGCAGAAGCAGAACATGAAGTCGCATTTTTCATTTTCTATAGTTATATGTTTATAAAACAAGAATAAAATACACATACTAGATACTGTGATTTTCTGAGCCTGTTCTGCTTTCCAAGCATTAAAAATGTCTTCAGTCATCGTGTTTTTTATTTCAATAATAAACCAGAAGAAAAAAACATCACAGCTAAAATGCTTTCTTTGATGATTAAGTACCCTTTCCTCTTTTATTACAGCCCAGCTTTCAGATGGCCTGTTCTGCTCTTTACTTCCCTGTTTTTCCTCATTTTCTTTTGTGTTTTCCTGAAGGAAAAGTTCTTAATTGTAAAAATAAGTGGAGATAAATATAATGTGTATATTCTGCACTGAAACATGTGTAAGTCATTCTTCTGGCAGCAAAGGTCACTAATTATTTGAGGTATTAATAACATCTATTTTCCATAACAATTATATTCTCTAGATTTAATCTTATACCTTCATTTATTTACTTCTACATAAAAGATGTCTGTGTCCCTGCAGTTCAAAGGACTACTTCCTTATGATTGTCTGAGTTTTTTTTAGCTACTGGCAAAATTGCTGCAGGGTATGGACAGTTGCTAATAGAGCCCCTTTCTTTCAAGTTTTGGCTGAACTTCCTCTTAGTGTGTTATTTTCTATGTGGGTTTACCAAAAAGATCTCAGAGAGCTCAGGAAGAGCATACTAGTGATGAGAGTAGAAGACTGACTTAGGGACAGGATTTCAAGAGCTTGAAAGAGAATAAGAGTCAAACCAGATGTGTGGCAGAAAGGCAGGAATATGGAGAGTTACTCATGCCAGTGTATATAGGGATATTGTTAGGTCTGGTACCAGATTAATTAGCACTTACATGGTCAAATTTGGATATGAAAGTTTAGACGTAATTGCAGAAATTTCCAGAGGTCTATAGGTTATAATTTGACTGTACACATCTCATAAGAGATATTGTAGAAGCCTCATTAAATGGATCACCTTAAACTAGAATGAGCAAACACTGTGGAAAAGGATTTTTAGGAAGAATGTACAGTGTGGGAAGATGGAAAAATTGTGGCTTTTTTCACCTGTATCTTTTATTTTGTTATGTTTCTTTATGGTGATAGCTTCAAGCACAGCATGAAAACAACTGCGTTGTAAGTAACTGCATTAATCTGTGCCTCCCTTCACTACATTAACTTCCATTCTATGTTATTGTGATTTTTTCTGTTTTAATTCAGGAATATATTTTAAAAAAATTAATTTCTGAAAAATTAATGTAGAATTTGTTTCTGGGAGGTGTTTTTAATTGATACATTATGGATGAAAATTTTTCCAGACAGCCAGGTCTTTGGAGCTCTTTATTGTTTAAGACCCTGTGTGAGTAACTGATGCTTTGATGATTTAAGTAGACCAAAGTCTATGGGTTTAAAATTTGTGGTCAGTAGGTGTCCTGAGCATCTATCATGTGTAGATTGCTATACAGCAAACGTATACAGTTCTTGCAACCAAAACCAATTGTATGTAATTGACCCCAAGTCACAAAAATTAAATATTGTCCTAAAGACTCACAGTCCTTTTTTTTTTTTTAGATTGCCAAATTTATCTGGGGGTAACACAAAATGTGTAGTAGTTTTACAGAATAGACAGCAAACATATGTGTATTTCCTAGGACAAAAGAAGGAGAGTAGAGAAGAGGGAAATGTGACTGAAGTGGAAGAAGAGTAAGGAAAAAACTTGGGACTTTTTCTTATAAAAAGGATAAATTCAGTTGATGGACAGAAAAATTATGGAAGAGGTGGAATTATTGATGTATTTTTGTTCTTTAAAAAATCATTCCCTCCCAAACTAGGCTGTCATAGCAGAAACTTTACATGCACTTATTATTTATTTTTTAAAGGTTTAATTTTTAATTTTTAGAGGCTCACAATTTAGCTGTTAAAATAAAAAGCATTGTTAAAATCATCTGTAAGCATGCACTGTGAAAACTCTCAGTCACAAAAAAATTAATTAAAAAAAAAATGGATGAAGTTACAAAGTTTCAGTAAAAACTCCTACTGGTATTACTGTTGCCTCTTTATGAATAGGATGCCTATGCTTAAAGGACTCTGTGCTCCTGAAAATTACTATTAAAAATATACAGTGTCTTAAACAAAGTAAAAGATGAGGAGAGCTAATAAATAGAATTAAACCTGATGAGGTCACAAAACAATTTACTCTTCTATCTGTACAGAGTGAAATTTTGCAGTGTGTAAGAGGCAGTACACTGTTTGGATGACATAAGCGTCTCTGAAAACCATGGGAAATAGCCCAATACTGCTTCCTTGGCTTGGATCCCAATTACTCCCTAAGGATTTAACAAGTCTGGGGTGCTTGTATTTTATCCTCATCCTGGTTAGCTTTTCCTTTTTTCTGGCAGCAGTGCGGGAAGCAGCAAGCCAAACTCTTTCTGCTTCTGTGACCATTCATGGCTCATGAAATAGACATCCATCTTGAAAGTCAGGGATCCTTCAGAATTATTCAATCCCAGCATTTCCTCAAAAATACCAGTTTTTTTCACTTGCTACATTGGCCTGTTGAAAGCTGTGAGTGGAGGTTAGGCTGACTGCTTCTTCTTTCCAGACCAGGTGGAATATGGACAAAGATGCTCAGTTTTGCTGTTTTGTCCAGACTGCAGTTTGCTTCATGTATTTTTCCCCAGGAGATCATGAACAGCAGAAGTTTCTTTCTTCTGCCTCAGGGGAGAGGAAAATAACAAGAAAATTGTCACAAGTACCTTCTCTCTTTTTGTAGCTTCTGTAGTCCCGCACAGGATGTGGAGCTTTATTATTGTAGGACTATGAATGCGTAAAACCAGTTTTCATTTCCACAGAATAACTAGGTTCTGCTTTCAGCTCAGCATTCTGGTCAGTATAAATGATCATGGATCAGTGATGTGTGAGTTTAAGATGTTTTTAAAATTATTTTTAAATACTAGAACCAAAAGCAGTATCAAGTTTTGTCCAGATTAAAGCCTTGCATGTGGCATAGTGTTTAACTGGACAGGTCAGGGTGAGAAGCCTCTCTGTCTGAAAGGAAATAATAATGAGGGATGAAGGAAAGAAATAGAATTGTGTAGGAAGGTGGGTATTTACAGAACTCCTGTCTTCTTGAGGGAGGGAGTAGGATAAGACAAATGAAAAATAAAGAGAGGAAAAGTATAGACTAGACATTTGGAGCTTTTGTTGAGGAGGAGAAGGAGGAAGAGAAAGGGTTGGAAAGGCAGTCATTGGGAGCCTTCTAGAAATGAGGGGATTACCATAGGAACAGACAGCTCTTGGTGTGGTTAATGGAGAGAAATTATATTTGTGGCCTTCCCAAAACTTCATGGGATTTTTTTAGTCTTGACCTGTGGCACTTATTTTTTAATTAGTGAATGAATTGAGATATTGCATAGGAAAATCTAGTTAGGCATTTCTAAACAAATACAGAGGCTTTATTTTACATACTTTTGACTTGTAAAATTTAGCAGACTTTTAAATGCAGTTGATGGTGTTTTGAAAAGTACTACTGGCAATTTTTAGCTTGGCACAGCTGGAACTACAGTCTTTCTTGCTGTAACACGCTGCCTTTCACATGTGGAAACAATTGTAGCATCCCAGACAGAAGCAGTGGTTTTGTATTTTTTTTTAAGTGCCTGTAAATTTTAGTGACTGCCAACCAGAGGTTGATAATTAGAGTTATCTCTTTTTATTATTATTATTATTATTATTATTATTATTATTATTATTATTATTATTATTATTATTCTTTTGCTTTATCTTTTGTAGAGTTTGAAAATCTGTAGTGGTTCCAGTGAGAAGAGAACCTGTATTTAAAAATTCAGAATACTTTTTATTTCTTACTCAAGAAAATGTAACAAATTTATCTTTTCTTTAGAAATAACCATTACCAGAGGTAGTGCACTTAGAATCCTAGGAGCCTTTGTAAAAAGCAATGTGTGTTTCATGAGTTTCCTCTGTTTAAAAAAATAAAACCTAACAGACAACCATCCCAAAGATCTAAAAATATGAATTAAGATTTCATCATCCTGGCTTGTATTTCATATGCAAAAGAGAAAAATAAATTAGTTAAAGGATGACATAATGGAAACACTTGGCTTAAAAGCAAAGACTCCTGAGTAGGAATGACAAGAAATATGTAAAAGCTAACACTGTAATGGTAGAATTTTTTTTTTAAAGAAAAAGACAGATGCCAGCAAGAATAGCTTCTAAAGGAAGCTATTCTTGCCGGCAAGAAGGAGTATAAAGTAACAAGAAAAGCTGGAGTTTCCTGAAACTTTAAACCAGCACTGGAAACTCAAGAAGAAAGCAACAGTTTGGGCAGATGAACTGAACATCATGTTCACTCTGAACATCATGTTCAGAGTCAGATCTTGCTAAGGCCTGAGAGTGAGAACTTTTTCTTAGCTACAGGAGTTATGCAATGGGAGGCTCATTGAGGAAATGCATCTGGTTTGGTTTGGTTTGGTTTGCAAATACAAACTAGGACACCTCTGCAAATTTGTATGTTGTAATGCTTTTATTACCATCCTATAAAGCAGTAACAGAAAGGAGTAGTATCAAAAGGGAAATTCCATATTGCAGGTGTACATTTTAGTAATTTGCATTGCAGAATCAAGATGTCAAAGAGAAGTTTGTTCCATAGACCTAAACACTAGATGGGAAAGATCATCTAGACTGGCCTCTCACCCAACAAATCACATAGAGCTTGCTCATTTACCTTTTTGAATCTGACCATCAGGGCTGGTGTCTGAATAATGAAGAGGATATGGAAGCGTTTCCTTATATAAGTAGAGTTTAGGTGATAAGAAATTATTTCAAAAAGTCACCTTAAATATTTATAATCCAAAACCAACAGCAAATTTTTTTGTTTTAAAAGAAATGAATTTAAGGTATTTGGAAAAGGTGAAATTGTTTTTCAAATTGAGAGAATCCTTGTTTCTGGGGTTGCTCATTAGGTGCTTATTGAGAAATTATTTAAGGGCAATTTTCCCTATCTAAAAATTAAAAAATCTGATTGCCTAGGTTTCAAAACCTAAACTATGTGTTCTTAAGTTACCTATTTGATGAATTACTGAATCTGCTATTATATCTCTTAGAAATTAATTTAGCAGTAAAACATTTTTTTAATCTTTGTGCTCAGTGACTTAATGATCAAAGAAAGCAACATTTTGTTTTACAAACTTAATACAGATTTGAAAGAATGATGACAGAGCAATGATTTCCTTTGGCATGACATCAATGGACACAAGAGTTTCAGTAAATCTTACTAATCTATATGGGACAGAAATAATTACAAACATGAACATAAGAAATTTAGTGGTTCAACTGAAGACAATAATGGCATGAAATGAGAATAATAAAATGTGTTTTATGTGGTGGATGACCTCATTACTTTCTAAAGCTACCTGAGGAGGGAGTGGAGAGGGAGATGCTGAGCACTTCCCTCTATATTCAGGGACGCATGAAAATGGTTCAAAGTCTATGCTTCACATTAGAAAGCTTTTCTTTACTGAGTATGTGGTCAACCACTGGAACTGACTTCCTAGAGAGGTGGCCAATGCCTGAGGCCTCTCAGTGTTTAAGAGGGATTTGTATGCTGCCCTTAACAACATTCTTTATCTTTTGGTCAGCCCTGAAGTGGTCAGGCAGTTGGACAAGATGATTGTTGTAGGTACATTCCAGCTGAAATACTCAAGTCTATACAAAAAAAGACAAAAAAAAAAAAAAAAAAAAAAAAGAATCTTGAATGTATTTGTAAAAAAAATTATAAAGAAATATATATTAATTTCTTCAGTTCTGGGATATGTTTAGAGTTTTGCACAGCATGAACTCTATGAGCAAAAGGATGCTCCCTATTTGCCTTTGTATACAGGCAAACAGCATGGAAGAAAAGGCAGTGGAATTGTTTGTCATGGACTGTGAGCCACACCCACATTTGAAAAAGTTATCAGAGCTGTAAAAAGAATGTGATGAAATGAGCAGTGTGGTCTGAGAAGCCTCAATAACAACTCAGACCTTGTCAGAGGAATTTGGAGTCAAATCTTTTTGCTTAAGGGTAGAACAGATTTTTTTTAGGGTTTAGTGTAATACAATGGGTGAATTTTATTATATCAGTGCTAAATTCCTTTGTTCTAGGCAGAGTTGGAAGGGACATGAATGAGAAAAAATATAGGATTTTTCTTTTCCTTCTGGTATAGTTAGGAAGGGAGGGGAGCACTTCATTCCTTGATATCAGCCCTTTTCAGCCTAAGGAAGTTCTCCACAATTTTCAGGGGAATGGAAGCATTTGTACTCAGGCAAGTGTGAACTTTACTAGTGAGAGAATGCATGAAAGAGTAAGGAACACTTTTAGCTAAACCTGTCCTGCCTGCAGGATATTTGTCTTTATGGTATTTTTCCTTCATTGGCTCTGTTTCTGTTTGTGAGATGTATTGAATTTATTTTCCACTTGCAGTCCATTAACCAAATGCTTGCTTAAGCTGGTAGTGTTTAAAATATCTTTTTGGCATGAGGATCATATTGGAGTACCAGGGCCAAGGATAAGAGGGAGATATAAAGGTGAAAGAGGGGAGAACTAGGTAACAATCAGCAGCTTCATGAGGTAAATGTGAGAGGTAGTAGGCAGCACTGCCTGAGACAGACAAGATCACCAATGTGACTCATGCCTGTAAAGAGAATAGGAGATCTTACCTTTCACATTCTCATTCCTTTCATAGCACTCTCTCCTTTCACAGGGGAATGAAGAAGAAGTTCAGGGGTGGAGAGCTCTGGGGGAAGCTGAAGGTCAGCTTTGAGCTGTTGGTGTTCTGCTAGGGAGGCATTTAATTGCACACAGGATCCAGTGAGATACCTCCTGTGAGGGGAACGAGCTTAAGGATGCCCCTTCTCCATTGTTAAATTAATAAAGTGGTGACCTGTGGAGAAAATCCATTTCAGTGCCCATCTTTCAGTCCCTTGAGTATCCTGATTAAATAAGTGACTATATTGAAGCCTCCAGAGCAGTTGAGTCATTGCTTGTGTTTAAACTACAGCTCTCCTTTCTTCCAAACATACAGTAATAAAATGGAATTCAATACTCTTAATCAACTTATCAAAAATCCTGAAGATACTGGTGCTGCTTAACATCTGTAGTTGAAAAGAAAAAAGCAATATCTCACACCACTGGTACAAAACAAAAACACTTCAAGCTGTTTATGTTAGCCACCAAAGGGCTGTCAATCTTATTTGCTCTGAAGAGGACAGTGCTTGGGGGCTGCTGAGTGTGCTGGCTGCACAGGAGGGAGAGTACATAAAGGATTCCTATGTTTACTTGGATGCAAAAATGAAATAAACTTTCAGGAACAGCAGTGCTGGATGACTATTGCTGTGGTGCATATTTCTCTAATGCCTACAGATTTTCACTTTTCCTTGTACTCAGTCCCCATGCACAGGGGAAAATGGATTATAGAAAAACTTCAGTGTGGTAACAAGGAATAAAACACATCAGGATTATGGGAATTAGTAGTAAGAAGCCTGAACATGTTAAAATAAAAAGCAATAAAAAACAGAGGAAGATAAAAATTTTAGAAAGTTTACTGATCATTGTGGTAATCAGAGAAGATTAATAAAACAAGAGTACTTCACATAAGAATAAAAATTGCCCATCTGCAGTGCAGTCTGATTTTCAGGAATTTCTTTCTTCCCTTCATAATTTATAGTAAAAGTGCTCATGCTTTTATGTTTCTTGTGTTAGGTAGATCACCAGGCATCTCTCTCAGCAAAGGGGATTTTACAAATGAAACAGACTGTTAATATCTTCCTTGGTGATTTTATCTGCATTTCTAAAGAACCTTTTTAGAGAAAAAGAATGTTAAAAATAAACTGCTTCATGGCTTACCCTTTTTGCAGAGGTGTGTCAGTAAGCAAGCAGAACCTTAATTTCTGTGAAATTTCACGAGTGAAATTCTAGCGTTTGCATTTAGATTAGGACTATGCTTCTGAAATGAATATGCCAACCACCCCTATTTGCCATGCTTTCATTCAAGCTGCAGAGCAGCTTTGGAGTGTGTGAATTGTCTCCCAAACCACAGAAGCTGAGTGTTCCAAGAGTGCAGCTGGCAGAGCTCAGTCACTGTTGGGGTGTGCAGCCCCTGGTGGAGCCAGCCTGGTGGGAAAACCCTGCTGTGGACATGTATTCAGCAGGGCTTCCTCAAGAGGAACATGGCTTCTTCTCCCTGGGATACAGTGATAGAACATGTGAATAGTTCAAAGCTTCATGTGGGAAAGTGTGGACAGGAAAATAAGGAGCATTTCCTTACTGAGAGATTGACCAACTACTGGAACAGGCTTCCTAGAGACATGGATGATGTCCCAAGCCTGTGAGTGGGCAGTGCCCTTTTAGTTATATGCTTCAGCTTTTGGTCAGCAGTCAGGTATTGAACAGGGTGATCATTGTAGGTCCCTTTTAACTGAAAAGAATCCTCTTTTTCTCTTCTCTTCTCTTCTCTTCTCTTCTCTTCTCTTCTCTTCTCTTCTCTTCTCTTCTCTTCTCTTCTCTTCTCTTCTCTTCTCTTCTCTTCTCTTCTCTTCTCTTCTCTTCTCTTCTCTTCTCTTCTCTTCTCTTCTCTTCTCTTCTCTTCTCTTTCTCTCCATGCACTCTTGCTGTGCACCTCTGTTTCTATTGTTTCACTTCCTCCTAGTAGAGGCATTGCCTTTGACCACTAAAAGTAATTCTTACCCCTAAAGAAATAGAGTGCATGGATTATTTAGTAACATGCTTGTATTTATTTCAATTAGAATTAAGAAATAAACCCCAATAATTCAGTAGACTGAATAATGTGCAAAGCAGATGTATTAAATTCTTCATTCCATGGGAAACTGACACTAAGGCCTCACTCTCCAGGGTGCAAGGCAGCATCCCAGTGTCCTTGTGAATGTGCAGTCTACCCTTAAGCATAAAAATTGGAAACCAATAAATTACTTTCTTTGAGCAAAAAATATTGAGGATATTGATCATTGTATTATTCATAGGATTTGGTTATCTGATACATTGATTTATTGACCAAAATGTATGCAAATATATAATAGATATGTATTTATATTACCTTTAAATGACAATTATTAAATCTTATGAAGTCATGTTTTGTTTGAGTGTATAAATTAGCTCGTGTGAGATTGACTAATTTTAAACTTGGAATTGCCAGCAAGTTTGCAGATTTTTTCCTTCATTCTGACCTACTATTATCAAATAATATGCTAAGAGCCATTTTATTTTTCTGAATACATGATCATATCCTAACAGATACTCCCTGAAGTGTCTGGAGTACAAATCTCATTTTATGTGTATTAAAAACAGTAGGGAATCTCAAATCAGCTCACTAAATAGCTTTTCTGCAACACCTTATTGAGGAAGAGAAAACTAATATAATTGCCGTTTTGCTGTTCTGAAAGCTTTAAATCTGGCAGCCACTGAATTCCAAGCTCATATTGTTTCTGCATGAAGGCCATTTGAAGGTGAAATGAGAATAAACTTGATTTTATTAAAATTTGTATTCAATTGAATGGAAAGTTTGTCTCAGGGAGTGTGCTGCACTTTGCACACAATACTCAAGATCTGATGGGAGAAAAGGAATAGATTGATTAGAATTAAATGTTTAAGACCACTAAATAAATCTAAAGTTTGATGATTTACAGCTCAAGAAAAACTGGTGTACACTTACCAGCTTCCAGATTAGCTTTAGATACAGCCAGAGCTCTCTTGTAAACAAATCAATGTATTACATTATTATTCACAGATCTTTTTTGTACCTGCTTTTCATTTTGTGTCAAGTTATCTGATAGGAGGCAGCGCTAGGAATACCCTTGGGCCAGTCACTTTATCTCTGTGTGCTTATGTTTATCTTCTGTGTTACGTTTTGAGAGGTTTTTCTGTCCTTTGTGAGAGCTGTGAGCTCCAGAGAGCAATACCAGCTGTGCACAGCAGTGGTGGTGTGCAGACTATAGTGCAGTAGCAGTAGCTGTGTTATGGGTATTTTTTAATCAACATTGTTCGGTTTCTTTAATGCTTCTAAGAGGTGTCAGTTTTGCAAATGGCATTTTGACTGAAAAGGATAACATTACTATTCATGGGGTGGGGGACAGGCAGTTGTCTTGTAAATGCAAGCCAGCAAAAATATTCAATATTCCCTGAACATCAAGGTCTTGGTTCTGTATTTGTTCTGGTTACAAAAGGACTTGACATTAACTAAAATGTTTTAAAATTATGGGATTGTAGAGTATATGAGCATTTACCAGGACATCTTCAGCTCTAAAATAACAGCTGCTTTTGATAATTACATTTTGAGTGTCCATTCCTCATAATCTGAAAAATTCATGTAAGTTTGTTATTGTATTCTGCTTCTCTTTTTCCTCCTCTATTGCCTCCATAAATCTACTTGAACTGAGAGGGAAAGCCAGCAATATTTATTTGTGTGGCATTTACGGACAAGCAACCAGAATTTGCCAAGACCGGACAACATGAAAGTAAATGTGTAAATTAGAACTGGACAGCATTGAAAAAAAATTAATAATTCATTTCAGTGCTCCTGTGAGAGAACATAAGTATCATTTAAGGGATCACTCTAAAGGGTAGGAGAAGAAGATCTGGGGTTTTTTCATTATTGCTGCCAAATACAATTCACACTCCTATTTCAACACAGAATTCTTTCAAAAATTAGAATTAAATTAACCTTGATAATTATTTGAAAAAAAACCCTGAAAAATGGAAATTATTTTTCTGAAAATATCAACAGATATATGTGGGAGTATATGTTACACTGATATGTACTGATATTGTTAATATTAGTATTTGTAATTTTGAAAAAGAAATTCACAAACAAGTATGATTCCTTTCCCTTCTGGTAAATCAGTTCTGAAGTACTGAATGCAATAGAAAATACTATTTTTATGTGACTTGAAGTGAATCTTGTATTCCTGTGTAAAAAAATGTCTGCATGAGTGAAGATATTTACATGCTGTGTTAAGGAGATACTGCTTGTAAGGTACATATGGATAGCTGCTCTGTGGACATATACACACGTATACACATATGCCCACACAAATGTGTTGGTTTTTTAAAATCATCTGTGATTTTGAATTAATTCACCATTAAATGATGTTAATAAAACCTGAGATGCTCACAAGTTCCCAAGAAAGAGTCTGTGCCTTGGAGGCTGAAGTTCACTCTGAATTAGTCAACAACAAGAAATCACCTGTACCAATATAATTACAGCATCAAATGTGCTGGGGCTACAGTTCAAAGTCCTTCAGCTGCTTGACTGGACTTTGCATTAAGTTTCTTTTTCAGCAAATGTTTGTTTGTGGTATTCCATTATATACCTGTCAGTCCAGGGCATTAAGAGTGGTGGACATCAGTGACCTGTTAGGAAATCTCTCTCTGACATCTGTTGTTACATTTATGTTGTGAAGTGGAGGAAAGCACAGGTTGGCTTGTAGGAATGACAAAATACGTGCATTAAAAGGATTCTTCTGTATCCTGAAGTATTTGTGGTGCTTCTCACTGTTTTATGTCTGAAGGAAATAACAAGATTTTCCAAGATAGTAATGGTTTTGGTGGGTTTTTAGGTTAATTCTCTGTAGCCACTGGAAAATTCATAAAGCTCACAAGAAAAATATTAAGGGTCAGCAGTTCAGGCTACAGTATATATATAGATGCATAATGCACTGTGCATTTCAAAATCTGACAGTTTAGTTTTCTATGAATGCTTTATTCTCAGTTTTACAAGGTCAAATAAAATAATACCTGTCTAAAAAATAAGGAGTATTCTCTAACAGTATTGTTTCTACAAGTAGCAATCTTTTTTAGGAAGTTTTTAAGTCAAAGTTTTTAAGAATATATCTTAGATATAGTTTTGTTTGAATTAACTCTTTGAGTAGCAGAAGCATTTCAGTATATGTGGTGTATTCTATTACCTATAGAATTAGTCAAGATTTATTCTGAAATTAGACTTGTCCTAAAGAATGTGTTTAAATTGCAAATTTTTCATTTCTAACCTGTGAAGCCTGAAAGCCCATGAAAAAATGCAATAAAATTAAGGATAAAATAAATATTCAGTGAATTTATGCAAATTGGAAAGATTTCTACATTAGTCTTACTGTGCCTGACAAGGTTCATTTCTGGCATTTTTTTGTTTTCATCTACTAATGTTGAAATACTGCTTTTTTACTATTATATTTAATACATAAATTTTATTTCTCAGTTTTCTTTTCTTTCCCCCCCCATTTAAGATTCCAGAGGCCTATTTTATTAGAGACCCTCATACTTTCCTCCTTACGAAGGACTTTATTAAGGTATATATGTTCTTTTTAGCGCAAAAACCCAAAAGCTCTCTCAAGACCTGAACTGCATGTCCTCACAGGTTAACATTTTCACATACAGCGCCAGTTACTGGCGATGAGAATGGTTAGTTGGTTAACTGAAGCATGCTTGAAAGGAGAAGCAAAGCTTGTCTACAAAATACTAACACTTGGATGAGTCTGCAGCCTGGGAGGAGAGCACCCGGTGAATTTTCTGGACTTTTTTCATGGCTGACTTGGGATATGCCTGCATTGTCACACAGTGTGTTGACCTCTCTCCTTGATGCATATTGCTCCTGACAGTCCCTCTCCTTTGCCCGCAGGCCATGGAGGCGCAGATACAGAACTTTGGACAGACGCCATCGCAGTTGCTCATTGAGCCCCATCCACCTCGGAGCTCTGCCATGCACCTGGTGAGACATGACTGCTGGCTGGGAGTGCATTCCCTTTGAACCTTAGGGTCCCCTGTAGGTCATAAAGTACTCATTAAAGCAACACTTTGGATGCCCCCCATTGCCCATGCAGCCATACTTGCTTTGGGTAGCAACAAATCACAGGGATCTAGCAGAGCAAGTTGGAGGTGTGACTGGCTTTAGCTCCCGACAGTCCTGGATTTTCCTTACTAATATGGTATAAGAAGGCCCCATCTTAAAAAATATAAACTTGATAAATACATATTTGCATTCTTGTTTCTGCAAGTGGTGGGAACAACTGCAGGCTTTCCTTAGAGTGAGTATGTTGTGTTGTTTTAAAGGATGCATTGTTAGGGGCTGATTTATGAACAATGTCTGCTTGACAAAAATGAAGTATTGGAGTTCAAATCGTGCTGGAATCCTCCCACCCATTCCCTCGGGAGAATGAAATGTATATTTTGAGTTTCAATTCAGAGTCCAAAATTCATTTCCATCACATTCTTCTCTATCCTTCTTACAAAGAATCGTATGAAATAGCCAGACTGAACAAGACAGATTTCTGTGCCCTGGGTGCCTTTGATGAAATGCTTAGAGCTAGATTTTTCTTAAGCTTTGTAAATCAACAGTAATACATGCAGTAGTTTCAGTCATTTTATCTTTCTATTAGGAAATCTCTCTATGTAGCTGTGAAAGTGGAAATTGATCTGGAAGTGGTTGTTGTATTATTTTAAGTGTGTACAAGTCAATCTTAGATAATATTGATTTTACGTTCCTAAGATATGGATGATATATTTTTAATAATTCAAGGTGATAAGCAGAAATGAATATTTGACCTTTTAGACATAGTTCATTTTGTTATAACAGTGGCTGGACAAAAACTCCTTAAAACCAGTACTCAATAGCTATCCTTGTCCACGTACAAACAATTGTGTCATTTGCAGAATTAGGGAACAGGCTTAGGTTATTATAACCTTATTAGGTTACAGAGTCCTTAATGAGCATATGCTTTACTTATAATTAAATTGTCTATGTTTGGAAGTGCTGTATTTCATATGAGGAATTCATTAAGAAAAATATCTGTGCATTTTTGATTCATTATTGAAATTTATTTTTAGGCTATTGTAGTTTAGATAATTAATATTTATTATGTATTAGTTGATTAACTCATTAAGACTTATCTCTGTGAATATTAACTACTTAATAATTTTACTGTATGCTAATTAATGTTAATGGTAATTTTGTACCCTAAAATGATAACCCTTACCATACCTATTCTCTATTTATCCTCGTGTAATGTTCCAATAATAGCTTGTGATCTTACTCTCCTCCATCAGTAGAGTAGATGCACAGGTACTGTTGTTTTCCCTGTATGTGCACATGCTTGCCTGCTCTTTTTTAACCTCGTTTTCCCTCAGACCTCCTCACTAATTGTGTTATCCCTTCTGTTTTCTTCTGCTCTCTTCTCCTTTCTACTCAACAGTGTTTCCTTCCACAGAGCCCCCTCATGTTTAAAGATCAGATGCAGCAGGATGTCATCATGGTGCTGAAGTTCCCATCCAATTCCCCTGTCACACACGTGGCAGCCAACACGCTGCCCCACCTGACCATCCCTGCCGTGGTGACGGTCACTTGCAGCAGGCTCTTTGCGGTCAATCGGTGGCACAACACAGTAGGTGGGTCCTCAAAGGCTTCATTCAAACTTGGAGACCTTAACAACACAGCTTTCATTCTGAGTGCAATTTAGCTCACTCGCCTGCCTGTGCACCAAAATTTACTGTTTCTTCTGGTGTGTGTCAAATAATCACAGCTTCTGTTTTCTCTGGTGTCATTGCTAGAAACATGCTCCTTAACAGCAGCACATCACCATGGCAGCCAATCGATTTGTGGTTACTTCAGGATCAGCTTTTGATACAATGCTTTTCAGGAGACTGATGTTGCTCTCGACACAGCAAATATTAATATGTCCCAGGTTTCAGGAATACATACTGACATGCTAGAGAGTGGATATCCCTATCTGCTGCTTGAGAGAGATTTCAGGATCTTGTCATAAGCCTTCCACTGGGTTGCTGTTGGATTATCTGGGGTCCTTAGCAAGTCTAAGCAGCTGGACACTGAACTATTCTGAGGAGATGTGTCTTCATTCCCTCACAAAAGCCCATCCAACAGGACCATCCCAAAATTCCCTTCCAGCCCCTCTGCTCACCTCCCCATATTGCCATTAGGACTGTCCATGTCACCTGGACATGGAGGTGCTAAGGCTGTTCCAAACATTGCTAAATAGGTGGTGAGGCCATGAGGTACATGAGGGAAAAAACAGGTTTAATTTTCTCAGATATTTTGCTGCAGCAATAGCCCTTATGCTGCAATATCTGGAAACATTTATAATCCTCAATCAGGTGCAACTAAATTACATGTAAAAAATGTTTTTTCCCATTTCTTTAAAACAAAAGGTAAAAATCTAGAGGGGAAAAAAACCCTAGCATTTTTTAAAAGTAGTTAGTAACAATGTCCTCAATGGAAGATTCCAGTGTCAGGAATGATTTGGAGGTGCAGAAACTGTCCTGTGTTGTTTTATTACACCTTTGGCTAACATTGATTGGCTAATTCATAATTATTTTTCTTTGATTTTTTCAGGGATTCTATCCAAATACACCATACCCATCATCATTCATGTCTCCTCTTTCTGAGGAAGCTTATTTGGTTCTGGAGTAGCCCTTTCTGGTCCAGATTTTCAAATCAAGAGAACCCAAAATTCCTACCCATACTTTACTGTGAAGGAATTAATCTCATTAATATTGCAGTGTGCTGGAGTTCAAGGGTTTCCTTAAAAAACTGTCATTTGAAGTCCTTTAGTTTAGCTGAAGCTTTATTGGTCTTCATGATGCATATGACAGTAAAGTTTAAAGTTTTCCTCTATACTCTTGTAAAACATAAGTCATGCTGCAAAAACTCAGAATTCAAGGCATGAACCAACCCTAAATTCAATTTCACACCATTTGTAAACCTCTGGTCTAAAATTAAAAAAAAAAAAAAAAAGAAAAAGAAAAGGAATACTTTGTAAATATAACAGAAAGAGATGAAAACAAAACTGTTTAGAGAATCAAACTTGATTGTAATGATTTTCTTAACTTTTAAATCCTGCTTGGCAATGTTACGTCTTTTAGGGGAGGCTAATCCAGGACAGGGTATCAATGTCCTACTATTGCCATAATACTGTTTTAATAAAGCATTACTCTAGTATAAAGGATAAGTTTATCTACAGAAATGTATGCACAGACCACTTGTAAAATACAAAACTCTTGTGTGTAGAGTTTTGGAATTAACAAACAGCAGGAGGCATTTACAGAGACATCTCATAATAGAAGTGGATGGATCTAAGTTAATATCTGTAAAGATATGTCCCAAACTGCTTGGGTTTTGAAAGAAAAGACAGAAAGAAGGGAAGAACTTCTTTCTGTCTTCCTTGAAAGAAGACAGAAAGAAGTTCTCAGAGCTGTGTCCTCCTCAAAATGGGAGAGCTAGCTTTTCTTTTACCTCTTCCAGTTGTCCATTGCAGTAGTAGAAAATGGACTTTATTCTTCAGAAATCTGTATGTCCTATTATAGAGGGTATTCTTGTGCAATGTGGCAGTTTGTGACAAAAAAATGTATTTTCACTAATGACTATATGATTTATATTCCAGGGAAGGTGCTCAGAAGAGCCAAAGCAATGCTATCTGTGCATGACAAGATAACACTAAATTTGCAGCCCCTGATGCACATTTGAACATCTTAAGGACTGCTTAGAATAGAACAAACAGGAATAATTGTGGCACATTTACTGTACCCTCCAGTTTTGCATCTAAAAATTTTAGATAAATCCATGAAAAGGTCCAAGTTTCTGTCACATACCGGTTTCCATATGCAAGAAACTCATAAAAATGTTTAATCTAATTAACTTTATTTTCTGTGCTAAGATCTCTGCTCAAAAGTAAAAATAAAAATCTCTTATACTATTTTAAATGAGTTATTTAATGAATGTGTGTGGCTGCAAAAGTTGTGATAAAGTTGATGCTTCTACATTTATAGTTACTTTTACGTAAACTAAGAATTAACAAATGCGTATTTGTGAAGCACAGAGAAAGAAACATTAAAACATTAATAAAGGAAATAGTAAAAAGTTACTTTCTAAAAATATATAATAATCCAATAATGAACTTTTTAACATAGAAAAGTCAAGTCAAAAGGTTTCTATGTGCTTTATTCCTCCTTTCATGTGTAGGCCTTCGGGGAGCCCCAGGATATTCTTTGGATCAAGCTCATCATCTTCCAATTGAAATGGATCCATTGATTGGTATGTCAAGATGAAAATGTAGCAATATATTTGAAATTGGCATTTTCAGGAATTATTGATTAATCTATATTTGTATATTATGCTTCATTTAACACAGAAAATAGGAAAATATTTATTCTTGTCAATCCTGAAAAATTAAAAAGTATTAGCTATTGATGCTGAATGAATTACATGAATGCTATTTGTTATTAACATCACCAGCAACTGGTATTTAAGAAACAACCAATTAAGTCAGTTAATTGTCAGCCCATATCTATAATTCTGTTCTCTTATCAGATCACATTAGTAAAATAAAACATGAGGGTCCTATGGATATAACATATTTTTTTTTTTACAGTCAGCACAATATTTATCAGGACAGATGCAGATCCATTTATTTTCATTCACTTTATGATTTGGATTTAGTCAACAATACTAATTTAATAATGAAAAAACTATCTTTTAAATTGATAGTATTTTTTAAAATCCAGATTTTTTTGAGAAAGTGAATTATTTGAGAAATAGCATCTGCTAAAATTATTAAATTGCAAGACTTCCTAATGAACATAAATTTTCATTATTGAACTTATTTGATTTGTATGGGGGTGGGAGTTCAGAAATTTGAAACAGAAACTGAGGATAGGAAAGGTTCCTAGGGACAAGTTTGTAGCATTTTTGAGAAAAAAAATACATTTTTAAACATATCTAGATATAAAGTTCCATTTTTTTCTGTGTCAATATTCATGTTCAAAAGATTTACATAGAAGGACCTCAGGAGAGTTAGCTTTCTCTTCTGTGTGCTTCATTTGATCTCATCTAATGACAGTGGTTTTCTCTTTAGTTTTTTCTCTCACAAGCTAAGGCACAGCTATTGTGCCCATCTGTTCTGGAAATCTGAGTAATTTGCTATTCATTATCTTTCAACTAATGGACATAGAGGGTCTGGTAATTTAAATATGTGTTCTTAGAATGTATGCAAACATGATATTAACTTCCATGAGCAATTTTAAAATGTAATGGAGTGGGTTTTTTTTTTTTGGCTGAATCTTTTATTCATGCAGTTGTGGGCACTTTAAGTAGAGCAGCAAAAAACAGGGAAAATCAGTTATTGTCTGCATTAGGTTGTGTTCTTATGTTAGGAGAAACATATTTCTCAGGTTTTTACCTCCCTGGCTTTGGGTAACTGAGGTTAGTTGTCAGATTCCCTCCATAACTACTGTAGAAAGACAAACTCTCCTGTGGAGTTGTCTAGCAGTTAGACAGCTGTTACGGAGTGAAATGACTTGTCATGTGGAAAAAAGTCTTCTTCTCCAGTGAGACTGGATGGAGTGGATAAAATTAACTTAGATTATATACTCGACTTTAAGTTAATACTGAGATGGAACACACTTTTATGGTGTTGCTGTGTCACAGGGAGGACAAAGCACATTAGCTGCAGGTTCCCAGTCATTAGTATCCTTCTAACCAGCTCCATTTGGCAGTTGGGTTAGTGGGATTCTGCATGAACCATTCCTTTTCCCTCAGTCTGGGGGAGTTCCTAGGTGTCATTACCTCTTTTTAAAGTCCTTGGCCTGGGTCCCTGCTAGAGGAGCAGATGATAACACTTTTCCTGTACTGGAAAATCACATTAGGTTTGAATAGAGTAATGGAATCATAAAATATGCTGAGTTGGAAGGGACCCATCAGGAGCATCAAGTCCAACTCCTGGCTCTGTGCAGGACCTCCCGCAAGAGTCACACCTAAGAGTGTTGTCCAAACTCTTCTTGAACTCTCTCAGGCTTGTTCTGTGACCACTTCCCTGAGGAGCCAGTTCCAGGGCCCAACCACCCTCTAGGTAAAAAACATTTTCCTGATGTCCAACACAAACATCCCCTTACTGGGCTTCAGGCCTTTTCCATGAGTCCTGTCCCTGATCACAGGAGTAAAGAGATCAGAACCTGCTCCTCCACTTCCCCTCATGAGGACGCTGAAGACCACAATAAGGTCTCCCCAGATTCATTAGTTGAATCTTAATGTCTTTAATCTGGTTAAGCATCTGGAGGTGTGGAGTTGTCAAGGCCACACAATAGAAGCTATTTTCTGTGAAAGAGATATTAACCAGCAAGAACTGGCTCTCTGCAGTATTGTTAGTATTGATTTCATATTTTATATGGACTTCTGCCATTTTCCCCTGGTTCAGATTGTTTTGAGAGACTACTTCAGAAGAGCACTAAAATTATTACCACATATTATGCAGTGCATCAGGCAACTTATAAGAAATTGTCATCTCTGTAAAATCTTATCTCTTCTTCAAAGGGGAACTAGAGATCTCACAATAATTTTGTATTTCTGACACCCATATAGACAGCTCTGAATGTTCATATTCAAAATGCTTACTCAACAACAAGTTCACAGTTCATTGAAAGTTAAATGTATTCATTTTCTCCTGTAAATGGATGACAGGAAGGTGTTGGAATGGCTTACATGTAAAATGTGTTTTGCATTTCGTTACAGCCAATAACTCTGGTGTGAACAAACGTCAGATCACAGACCTTGTGGATCAGAGCATCCAGATCAACGCACATTGCTTCGTGGTCACGGCAGATAATCGCTACATTCTCATCTGTGGTTTCTGGGACAAGAGCTTTCGAGTTTATTCCACAGAAACAGGTGATCTCAAAAACAGCTCTTTGGTTCTTCCTGGGTCACAAAGTGGACAAAGACTATTGTCTTAATAGTACCATATCAAATACTTGTGCTTACATGTTAATTAGTGGTAAAGGACAGTTTATAAAATCCTTCATTATTGTAAAAGGAAATGGAATACACTTTTATTAATAGCAACTTTTGAAAACTATAGTTATCTTCAGGAAATTTATCATGTCAAAAGATTCAACCAAATTTTTGTTACAATTTTTTTATGGATCTATTATTTCTAGTTCTATTTATTTCATGTAGTAAGGAATTAGGTCGAATATCCTGCTACAGGAACCAATATTTTGTTGCTTTGTCTGATTACTTTGCCTCATATCACTCTATTGCTAAAAACTAATTGTAATAATCGAAAGGAGGAGGTGATAATCATAGCAAACCTTAGTTTGACATTAACATAAAAAAATACACATTTTTAACATAATAATGTAGCACAATTATGGAAAAGTTCAAGTGCAGTCTTATGCATATCACTAATGAAATTCATAAATACTGTTCTAATGCCATTGCTTAAATACTGATGGAGCCATAACTCCACTTAATATTCAGTGACTGCGGCACTGCCTTGATTTTCAGAGATAAGGGTTAGACTATGGATTGCCACAGAGCACAGCCTTCAACAAGACTGAAAAAAAGGTGGAAAAAAAAGTTTAATCTTTGTGATTTTTTAATCTTCTTGTAGCATTTAGTGAACCTTAATTACGGGACATTAAACAAAAGTTACATTTGAACTGAATATTAATTATATAGTTCATGATTTCTAAATGCCACTAGTACCTTAGAAAACTGAATTTGTATGATTTCGCATTCCCACCAGGAAAGTTGACTCAGATTGTGTTTGGCCACTGGGATGTGGTGACTTGCCTGGCCAGGTCGGAGTCCTACATCGGGGGTGATTGCTACATCGTGTCTGGGTCTCGCGACGCTACATTGCTGCTTTGGTACTGGAGTGGCCGGCATCATATCATAGGTGACAATCCAAACAGCAGTAAGTGTCCTTTAGATAACACCTCTCCCTCTCTTCTGTCACACCTCTTTGTTTTAACATTCCTTCTTTCAGCTTCAGAAGTTATTACCAAATATATCAGTAACTTTGCTTACTGGTTGAAAGTTGGTATAAGAGCACCCCATGCTAAGCAATGCACTGATTGCCAGCCAAAAAAAATGTTTCAACACTCTCTGCATGTTAAGAGATAATAGCATGGGAGTACAGTTCCTAAGTTTGTAATTGCCTTTATCACTTATAGCATCATGTCATCATAAAGCAGAACAAGATGGTTGTGGCCTTTAAGTGACAGGACATATATCACTATATTTTGACTTCCCTTTCCCTGGAAATATTTTTTGGCACTTTAACTTACTCCTTTTGTGCTCCAGCATGCTATATCAGCTGCTTGCCTTTTCAAAAAAGTAATGTCTCACATGCCATGGAATCAAATGAGACTCTCTTGAGAAAGGTCTTTCTATAGTTTGGGGAAGCAATTTGACTGAATAAAAATAGAAAAAGATAAAATGTCAGGAAAAGTTTACATCTCATTTGCATAGGACTAACTATCAGTGCTTTGCAGAGAAAGTGGGACACAATAATAATATTAATTTATGCAAAAGAGCACTTAAATTGCACCACTAATTTAAAGATCCCATCACCCATGCCAGAGATATGACTGCAGCTAAAGAGCAGCTTTTATCCATATACTAGAACTGTTTTATACAACACTTAATCCATTTCACCTAAAGAAGCTTCTGATTTCTAATGATAATTTTCAACAGAAGGGTTTTGTCTTTGGATAAAAATGTAAGAATCTGTCACCATCAGTTCTGATTTCTGATTCAAATACTGACTGGAGGCAGCACTGTCAGTTACAGACCTCTAAGTGAAAGTATTCCTTCAACTGAACGGCTGGTAGAAAAGTGTTTTATGTGTTTCAAAGTAAATATTTTGTTAATTTTGCAGCAAGAAACTTTTAATTGAATTTTGATTTTTTTTTTCCCATTTGTCTGTAAGCAGAGTAGAAGGGAGACACATAACAACCTTGCTTTCTCACCAGATTTTTTTTGCTTCTATAATAGAGGAAATAGAGGGGAAAGAAGAAAATTGTGTTCCAATAACAAATTTCTGTAATTTTTGCCTATATTCCATGACTTTTTTAGTATGTAATTCTCCAATATGGATAAATTCAGTCTGACAAGGATTTTCATGTCTTAGCAGTTTGTTTAGGTAGATGGCATTTTTCTTTGAATGCCTGTGTGATTCATATAAAGTATTAGTCATTTCTATGATAAGAGAAAAATAAAAAGAGCTTTCTACTCTCATTAAAGAAAAAAATGTAAGACTTTCCCCTTAGCTCCCTTGATTGTAAAGGGCTTGGACAGCCTTGCAATTAGCTTCTCCTTTCTGGGCGATGCAAACTACTTCAATTCTTTTCCAGTTAGAATTATTTTAGTTCTGGTATTATTCTGTCATCACTTACAAATTTGAATGCTCAAAAGTGGTACTTTATGTATCTCAGATTTAATATATTAGCTGTATAACTTTGGAATTGTCTGCTTTGAAGGTCTTTTATGAAAGGAAGGATATGACCTGGCTGACAGAAATAAATGAAAACAAAAATTACTTGTATGACTTGCTCTCATTCTCTGCCTCTGTGTGGATAAGGTGCTGTTTTTCTGAAGGAATGGCCTTATGGTCAGATTAATAGGAGACTGTGCTGCAGATAGCCACGTCCAGTCAAATGAAATTTTATAAGCACAGGTAACAGAGCTCAGGGAGATTAAGTGCCCTAGACCATTGTGGTAGCTTTGAAATGCATTGATAAGATTTTTTAATGTTCATGTTGAAGAGATGTTGAAGACTCATGCTGAGGAAGAGTGATGGCATTTCTATTATTTCTGTCTCTATTCATTGGATTGAAGCTACCATGGATATGTTAATTATATACTAGTACTGTACTATAACCAGAACTACATGTGTTGGAAGCATATCATTATTAATAGCTACTTTGACTTTTCATGAACATACAGTAATGGGAATAAATCACAAAAACACAGGGGCTTTAAAAAAGGGCCTTTAAAAACTTCTAAAATTACTGTTTCTGCTGAAGTAATGACTAATAGTTTCTGCTTGCTACCATGAGCAGACATGATGACTGTCATATGACTGATTCCCTTTGAACTAATTTCCAAGAGTGAAGCATTCTCAACAATCCTTATAAAAATATGTTTGAAGTTTTACATAGTTAAAGTCACCGAAGTAATAAAAAAATATTTCCTAATCTACTCGTCTATAGTAGATTAGTAGTATATAATAGAGCTGTTAGAAGGTTTCCTTGTAGGAAAAATGAAAGTGATATGATCAATGTAGATCAAATTACTTAACATCTTTAGAATTAATTTCCAGAAAGACGTAGATGATATTTTCAGAGGGAAAAAAAGGGATATTGGTTTTTTTTATAAGCTGTCGTCTGGAGATACAGATAAGGTGCTTTATACCGGAGGATATAAGGAGGTAAAGAACACAAAGAAAAATGTCAGGTATAGTAATTACCTGGGTTAGGTGTTTGACTTTATTATTATCTAAGCTGAAAGACAGTTAATTATCAATTTTAGCTTCAATACATCCAGTTACCGAAAAGAACTTTAGTTGTTTCAGAAAATCTTAAAGAGGAGAAAAAGCAGACCTCCAGTCCTAAGCAGTTTGTGTGGTTTGACATTTGTATAGAAAAATATAGATACCATTTCATTCAAAAACATAGAAATCACAATTTATTGTGAAATACTATCAGGCTAAAGATTGTCAGATCAAATTTCTTACAGATTCTGCTAAAATTCTTATTACAGAATTCATGAGGTAGATGTAATCTTTACTAAACAACAAGTATGTCAACAACCTTACCTGTCAGACTTCTGTAGAACCTTCTGCTGAAATTCCTGTACAGGCATATGCTCAGTGGGTCACCTCAACTGGGTCTGTGGGAAATGCAGAACTAGCTCTTGTTTAAAGAGGAGAATTGAGAAAAGATGCAAGTGATTGATCTAGCTCAGTAGTTGAAAGCCTGCCTATGAGAGCATGGTAAACTTCATTTTATAATTTTAAAATCATTTTTTCCAATTAATATATTTATCACGTCATCTTTTTTATTCTACAATAAGTATCAAAAATTAGTTTCTGGTTTAATTTGCACTTGGCACAATTTTTTGACACCTCTCACAATCACTGTGAGAAAAGTGAAGTTTTACCAGGCTTTAAATGCGATGCTTTCCATACAGGAGCTTTCTGAAAACATTTGAAGGAAACCTCCAGGTTAGAGTACTTGTCCAGGAAGCAGGAGACTACATTCTTGACCTCTAGAGACTGGGGGAATTAAAGCCCTCATTCCCATGTTCACAGGCTTGTGCCGACTATCAGCTATAAGTTATCACAGGATGGGGCCCTGAGAACCCCTAGATTTGGTAGAAAGCAAAATTCTTTTCTATGCTCATATTTATGCATGTTACATGTCATGATGATTGGATATAGAAATAAATCAAGAGATCAGGAGGGATGTGCTACATACCTTCAACAACAACATGTAGAGCAAATCTTGTCCCTGTTTGTACTTTCTCTAGTTCAATGCTGGTCTCATGGCCATGCCATTGCTAAGCTCCGATGGTGGTGATGTTGGAGGTCCTGTTAAGACTAGAATAGAGGTTGATGTTCTGCAAAGTAAGAGATGTGGCATGATTTCCTGTAGGCTTGCAGGGTTTATATATGTTTGAACTTCCCTTTCTCTCTTATCCTTGCTTTCTTAAATACCACCTACTGGAAAAACACTGAACCAAATGTCCTCTTGCCAGGGTCAGATATCTACTTTCTGAGCCAAAATTGCCCATCTGAAATAGCTAATCTGAATCTGTACCTTATTAAGTTGATGAGCAGATTGTATAAACCTGCTGCAGTTGCAAGAGCAGTGAAAGGTGTCTGTTTTCTCTTAGTAAGACATGGCACATGCAAAGGACATTGTTTGCTTATTTTATTTGTTTGAAGTGATATGGGAAATGTAAATCTTTGCAGTTCTCAGAGACTGAATAGAAAAATTATTGTTATAGAGTTTGACAATTTGTGTTTTGATTTTTCTTCTCTTATGATATATAAGGATTTGTTTTAGCTGAGTGCTAATTTGTATACAAATTTCTTCTCACATGGCAACTGTATTAGTCATCACAAAAAAGGAGCAAAGAAAGTACATGATATGCCCTGGAGTTCAACATGTATCATTATAGCTGTTTTATTTTTATATTTTATGATTACTTTATTGAATGTCTCTTTCAAACAAGTGACTTTGAAAATGAGAACTATCTCAGAGTCTTTGAACAGATATACCAAAGTGGATGATAGAATTGCAGAAAAGGGAGGGACAGATGCTTTCATCTGAAACAGACGCAAATTCAGAAAGTAATTTGGAAGTGATAAAAATTAATTTGCACACTTTAATTGGAATCAGACTCCTGCATGAAAGAAAGGAAGGGTAGGCAGCTTGTGCTAAAGGCTGGTTGAATTTTTTGTCAGGTAAGTATGTTGGACCTGGCCGCTTATCCTCTTGAGCCTCTCCATGCAATATATTACATTCACCCTCTGACTGGTGTTCTTTAAAGGGATCAATGCTATTCCTGTTTTTTCCCTAGAGCCTGAAATTTCATTGATCTTGGGACTTGACATTTCTCATTACCTATTGTAGCTTCCAAGAGGATGGTCACAAGAGGTGTGGGAGTTAACCCCACTTGTTCTAACAGCAACTGTGCTGACCATTGAAAAATGCTCTATCAGCCATAAGATGGGTTTGTTGAGCTTTATAACACAATCTTCACAGCTGCTAAGAATTCATCCTGTCCCAGTGAGTGTATTCAGTATATATCTGAAAGGGAGGGTAAAATTCACCAAAAAATATCTTTCTCAAGTCAATATACATTTTTTTTTTTGTGTCTGTCATACAGTATTTCTTTGTGTTCCCTTTACATAACATAATTTTGAAACAATTTGAAGTTGTGAACATTAAGGGTTCTGCAGGTTTGTGTCTTGAAAGAGTAGTTATTCTGATCTCAGAACTTTCATTTGTTGTTTTGTATCCCTTTAATTATTTTATTATATCCCTTTCACTATCACATTTTATTATGCGCTAGCTTAGCCTTGAAATGGCAGCAGTTTAAAAATAGTCACCAGTGTGCTGTGCACCAAGAGGACTGGGTGGCTGTCTGAAGGCCCTGCACTGGCATGGGCACATGTGCTATCTGCTTTGTCTGTTTAAGGAGTTATTATGGTAATTGTAGGTTTGTACAGTTTAGTAGTAATTTTTGAAATAACAAAATTTTGAATATCTTAGCACTGCTCTGCCAGAGCAGAAGCTCTTTGAAAACTAGTTTGTAATTTTTACTGACTCCATCTCTGCTCTGACTGCCAAAGACATCTCTCTTCCAAGGCTGCTATGTAAAGGTAAAAGAGCCAATAATCCACCTGAGATAATGCAGTTATCTCTAGTATTTTATCAACACATGTCTGTGTCCATGCTACACAGCATGCTCTGTGGGAATTGTACGGTGCAGGGTGATTCTGCAACGTGCCCAAGATCCCAAAGCAATTTAGTGAAAGAGATAAGAAGAGATGCTAAAAATCTGTAATCTCCTGTGCTCCACTGTATTTTACCTTCTGGATTTGTGCAAGGTACCTGAAAGCCCTCTCACCTGGGTGAACTGTTTGTAGTTATTTACAGTACTCCTCAGCGAATAAACCAGCCCTGCTTCCTAGAGCTGGGAATATTTTGAATATACTAATATTTTCCTGTCAGCAGTCTTTCTTTTACACTCATTGCTCACTCATGTTGTAGGCATTGTTACTGACTGTTTTCTGTTTTGAGATATTCATATTTATTGGTTGTAGCATTATCTTTTAATCAAACTCTAAGATGGTGTTTTTTCTGACAGTGAAAATTTGAGATGGCTCTTACATTTTTACTTCCATGAAAGCCATTGTATTTTCTAAAATTTTGTTTTCTGGTGAGCACCCCTGAAAAGTCCTGGCAGTAAAGCAAATAGCAAAGTAAATTCCTTTTCAGCAAGTAATTCGGAGTATTACAAGACAGAAGCCTTGTAGTTGCTTTTGTCAAAGTGAGAGATGAAATGGAAGCCTAAATTTGCCATGTGCTCTCATGTTTCTTTATACAGAAGCCTCCTAGATGTGTCCCCATAGAAATCTGTACACAATTCCTTGAAAAGGACAATATGAGAGAAATAGTAACAGTCTTTTGTCTTTCTTTCCCTCTTCTTTTTTTCTTTGCTATGCAGGAGCACCATCTGTTCCCAAAGAACGTTACAATAACATTAAGCATTATATTTTTCAGCAAGAAGGAAATATGTGTGTTATTTTAGACTTTCTGGAAAAACTTACTTGTTTGGAAATACAGCACTTTTTTTTTTCATTCTGCCCTCTAGTAATTCAGTTCAAAGGTGCACCTTTGGGGAAATCACAGGGAGTTTACAGTGATGGTATCTCAGTTCTTAGGTAGGATATTTTCACCTGCAATTCCCTTAGAGCTGTAGCCTTTGACCTCCGGCTGCATCTATCAGTGGTGATGTGACAGTGACAGAATATTTTGCTAGATTTTGAATGATTCTTCGAGTTCACAGTTTTTTTTCCTTTGCAATAAAATGTAATATGACTGGGGTTCATGCCACATCTTTTTCTGTAGAAAGTATCAGTGAATAATTTTTTCTTTGAGCCCGAAGGGAAAAAAATTCCCATTTTCAATTACTGCTGGACAGTTACTACTAATATTGTTATTCTGTTATTAATTTGTATTTACTGAAAACCAGGACAAAATAAGACTCGTAGATCTATGTTTCAGGGAAGTTGTTTCCTATAAGCATTTTCTTTATAAATCAAGAAGTCAATGAAATATGCTTTTTTGGTGTATTCTGGAAATTTACAGTTCCAGATCTTATAGAACTTTCATAGGAAGCACTGAGGAAAATGTCCTTTTGAAAATTGCATTATTTCTTTTCCTTCAAAAATTTTGGCCATTTAATATTTTCAGTCATCCAGTTTGACTGAAATTATTAAATGGCCAATGACACCTCTATAATCATAGCTTGAGCCAAGATGGCCATTGAGCATAATCCTCTTTTTTCCAGGAGGACATACAGAAGAAAAAAAAAAAGTGGAGAATTTTGAACTTAATTAATTGCCCCCTTTTTTTGTTTGTTTGTTTTTATGTTATGCACTTGGAGAAAAGAAACCCTTGAAAGGAGATGGAGTGCTCAAAGCAATGTTGATGGGGAAATTATAAAATCAAAATATCTTTGATGAATTACACAGATAATCTTTCTGTTACTCCTGACACTCATCCTTCCCTAGCAGTAAATCTCAGGTTTCAGTTCACATCTTCAGTTTCCAGACAAAAATGATTATTTTCTTGCAATATAGCTTAAAGTTTGGGAAATCAGGATTTATTGACGTAGCTGTTTGCAGTAGAGGTTAAGAAATTTTTTAATGTGTCTGTTCATTGGAATAACGTGTTCAATGGCACACTCTGTTCTATTGTGTCCAAAACTGAATTGTTTCCTAACTGAAAGCTGATTTCCAAATTGATTTTCCAAACCCTGGTTTCTAAAATCCTTATATGTACCTCATAGTACATATCTCTCTATGGAAAAAAAAAATTAAGATTTCTAATTGACCCAGCTTCTGTGTCATCCATGCTGTCCATAGTCAGTTGCAAATAAAACTGGTTTAAATCAAAACATTATGAAAAGTATGTTTTAAAAAGTAAATGGAGCCTGTTTTAATGTAGTTATCTTTACCAACTGTACCACTCATCCCAGCAAAACCAGATACCACTTCCAGTCCAACACTGGTATTAAAGGTGACTGGTATTAATGAGATTTTTGCTTCCAATTCTTGTTGAGAAAAGTGTGGATTAACCATTTTGTTACTTTATACAGAATTAATGTTACAGTAATTTATCTGTACTTCTCTAGATAATTTCTTTTAGCATGTGAACTACACTTTTAGAGCTCCAGTCCTTTTGAATATCCCAATTTCCTGTATTTCATTTGTACAATGCAAATGTAATGATGTGAACTCTGTGTTATCTAGCAAGTTGCTAATTCTTTTTTGCCAATTTACTGTCTTAGCCTGACAGAGCAATATCAAATACTAACCAATCAGGTTGTCAGCATCTGTTCTTATTAGAAACAATAGAAATGTTGCTGTTTGTCATGTAAATACTCTATAAATGCACACTTGTTGGAAACAAAAATAAAATATATATTCAGTCCTGAATATATATTTATAATATCTATAAGTAAAGAAATATATAATTATGTGTACCAGTAACCATTTTTTAGGCATATTTTAACTTGTGACAATTCCATGTGTCTCTGAATCAATAGTACTATTCAGCAGTAGAATGTTTCTAGTACAGCATTGTTCTTCCCTTCTTTTCCTACACCCAGTTTCATGAAACAAATTAGGATCAGTATTAAAGGAACAACCTAAATTCTATAGGTTCATAGCTTAAGTCTGGAGACATATATGTTCAATAGCAGGCCTTTACATTATAGCTGCTTTCAATAGCACCACACTTTGTGTTCTTTAATTTAATTCATTAATGCATTGATAAATTGTGGTTTTGAGGCTTTATGATATCTGAATATATTTTGCTCAGTATCCTAAGTAAGAGATATTTAATCACACTGCACCTTTCTCATGCTTAATGATTTCAAGCAAATTACAGCAAATTTCATTTGTTGATAAACTATGTCTGATTCCCTTGTTTTCTTTTCCTTTTTTTTCTCACTTTCTAATTTTTTTTTAACAGGTGATTACCCAGCTCCTCGTGCCGTTCTAACTGGTCATGACCATGAAGTTGTCTGCGTGTCGGTCTGTGCAGAGCTGGGACTTGTTATCAGTGGTGCTAAAGGTCAGAAACGTTTTTATGATTTAAGCCTTAACATTTTTAGACTCTTTCTTAGTGCTATTTCTCAGACTTCCCTCAAGATACATATGCTTTAATTATTCATAAGACACATTGTAATTCTAGGAGAATCTGAAGCACTTTTCTCTGAATATTATTTACTGTCTCCCCTTACAAGTTTAGACACAAATTAAGTTGATCATTCCTTCCAACCATCAGTTTATGCAGCTATTCTGCCGAGATCTAGAAGTGTATTTTATAAAAATATATACAATAATTCTAATGACATCAAGTGATTTTAAAGAAACCTGTTGATAGAGACACAGATTTCAGGAAGAGCCAGCTCAAAATTCTCCACCTAGATCTTAACTGAGAGAAATTTGTAGGACTGACCTCACTCTCCGGGGAACCAGGATCATTTTGCTTTGGAACTGTGTGCAGCATTCAGTAGGGGTTTTTGTGATGTTTTCTAAATAATGAGCAGTTGCAGGTTCTCCCTGTTGTTTGTCTATGGAATCCATTGCACCCCACAATTGCTAACACAAGTGTTCAAAATACTTCTCCAAGCCTGCAGCAATATCCTGTATGACTAGTAATCAATGTAAATAAAGCACCAGCCTCAATGAATGTTTGCTTCATCCTTCCTTACTCTGTTTCTCCTTAATTTATTCCATTTCACTGCTTCTGCCCATCTTCTCCCACTTCCCCTTAATTCCATGTCCTCTTTTCTTCCCCCACTTCCCTCCGTCATTCAGCTTCTTAACTTGTCAAACTACATGTCTTTTTCTCTTTTTCTTTCCTATTTGGCTCTCCCTCTCCCCCTTTTCTCTTAGTTTCTTTTGTGCTTCATCTAGTCTTTCCTATTCTTATTTTCTTTCTTTTCATCACCCTCGTTTTTCCTTTTTCCTTATATGTCTTCCTATCTCACTTCCACTCTACTCTTACATCCACATCCAGTGACTTGTTATCTCTATCTGTAGTGATGCCTGTTTTTGTCATCCCCGTGGATAACTTTGTATTCATTTTTGAGTTTGCTGCTTCTGAGGGTAAGAAGAATGTGATGCTTACTCTGCCAGGTTTTGCTCACAGCTGAGCTCCTGGATTATTGCTTTTTATACTGTCTTGGAGCTCAACATTTATTTTTAAAGCTGAGTGCGAAACTTTTGAGTAAAGTCATTTTTAGCAGGAAACCCTAATGGGTCATTAACTCTTGTAATGGCATACTACATAACAGTCATAGGCAAAGTCAAGACATTTGTAAAAAGAATGTACAGAGATGCTGGAGCTAAATCTTTTTTCTTGATGCACTGCTATTTCTTACCCTTTAAGGCAGCTTCATACACTCTGGCTGCCATAATAGTCCACCCTTTCCAACTATCTTTTTGCAAATTGCCTCTTCTCAATATAGATGGAATCTGTACTCAGTTATCTTCTGATTCATTAACTATTTGCCACTTTGGTAACTTTCACATATTTAGAGGTAAAAGCTGATGGAAAACTAAAGATTTTTAAATAAAATTCAGAATATGTTTTTAATTGATCAAGAAAAATGGAGGCCCAGTCTGTCTCTTGATGTAGTCTTCCCATATTCTTCCTTTTGAAACTTTAGACCATATAAAAGTGCAGAGATATAGAATTTTTTTTTAATTACTACTTTCCAAGATGTGCCTTTTTAAAAGCTTTTTCTTCTGATCTGTTAGTTTCATTCCCTTCTTAGATTGCATCTCATGGCAGTGTTGCATTTTCCTGCCATCCAGTGTGAGCTCAGCCTGTGCTTCCTGGGGGGCAGCTGTTCCTCTGGAACTGGCTGTGGCACTATGTTGACCCATGCAGCACTTGAGAACCTACTGAAGCAGGAAAACAGCACATTTAGGACTCCTCTGTGGAAAATCTTGTGAATCAGGTTGATGCTTCCCTGTTCTTACCCAACAAACCCAAAGAACAATCTGTATGTCCTTACAGTGGCATCCTAAATCAGATGTGCCTTTTTGTGCCCATGACCATTCAGCTATGAAGTTATTTTCTTTTGAAAAGTCTAACAAGGTAATTTTTCTAAAGGTGAAGGCATCACTTTTTGTAATATTCTGACACTTCAGTATTTCCAAAGCTGAAACTCAACTATTTGAGAAAATAAATTATTTCCATTGCAGTGGTATCCCATGGATGCAGCCAAACTTGGTGTTCCTCTGCATAATACTTTATGCAAACACAGATAAAAGCCTGTATCAGAGAGTTCGCAGATAAATGTGCTGATGTTGATTCATTCTACCTGGGCAAACCCAGCTGCTGTGTGAATTTCAAAGAAGTTAGAAGGACTCAACATGAGGTGGCTGAGTCTGCCAATATGAATTTACTTTGAGGGTCATGAACCAGTTGTATAAGAAAGAGATTACTGTGCAGCCCAGGATTATCCTGTGATTCATAAAAGAAAACATTTAGAATTTCCTGTGACTCATTACATTTATCAGAGAAGAGACCCTTTTTCTTAGTAGGAATACAAATCTCACTTTCAAAACAAACTTTTCTCATTGTTCTTGAAATGCAAATAAGCTTAGTTTTGCATCCTAAAATGAACATTGTAGATTTCATAGCTGTTTGTTTCTTTCATGAGTGTAATAAAAAGACATCAAAATCCCATATTAAAATCTCTCTGGAGCGAACAGAGTTACAGTGTGATCTCCTAAAATCTCTTATAGTCCAAGTATCTTTGTGACTCTGTTGGCTTTCACATGACTCCCATTGCTGAAACAAATCAGGACTGAAATCTATGCATAACAAATGTTTATTGGGGGAGAGGATCTACAGGAACTGCCATGGTCTATAGGAGAAATATGCAGTAATATGATTACATGCCCTATGGGATTTGCTCCCACTAGTCACTGATAGGGCCACATCTGTTTAATGTGAATGGGCAGGCTAAAGAGAGTTCATGTTGTTGGAGAAAATCACTAAGAGTGAAGCTTCTGAATGCTCGGGAAGAGGAAAGAATGTTTTAGAAGACAGATCAAGGAAAAGTCTTACCAGTCTAAGTAAATAATACACTTCTGGGCATATTGTATTTATTTCCTTAACATGCTAGCTCTTGCATTTCCTTTTCTATTGTGTATTTTAAATTCTTTGGGTAAACATTGCAGCTTCTTATATCTATGCAGCACTAATGTGATATAAATATGTATTATGCATCATTTTTGTGCACAGACTGTATGATTTGTATAAACAGCAAACCTATGATCTATTATGTTTTCATATACAGAAGGTCCTTGCCTAGTCCACACAATTACTGGAGACTTGCTGAGAGCCCTGGAAGGAACAGAAAACTGCCTGTACCCTCGCTTAATTTCAGTATCCAGTGAAGGTCACTGCATCATCTACTATGAACGAGGACGGTTCAGCAATTTCAGCATTAATGGCAAACTCTTAGCTCAGATGGAGATCAATGATTCAACCAGGGTAAATCTAAATGCAAACAAACATTTGTTGTGTGTTGCCTTTATTTATTAAAATAAATTGAATTTATTTGCTCTATGGTTTAGAGGAAGTCATATATATAAAATTGCTGCCTCTGGGTTAAGCCATTCAAACACATATCCTTTCATCACCATCTCCAAATATCAAAATGCACTTAAGCTTTTCTAGAATAAATAAGAACAAATAGTTTACGAGCCCACAATATTCCCAGAATTTTCGTTTGGAATTGAATTTCAGTGGGAAATATGTCTGAAACAAAATGCTCAGAAAAGTCTTCATTCTTCATTTATTAGCCAAGACATGAATTCATGCCTTCAGGGCTCTGCTCTGTCACAAGCACTTGAAACAGCATTAGGAATGCAGATCGCTGCTCTGCTTTAGGTTGCAGTGATAGCACCAAGTATTGTAGAACAAATTCTGGTATGTAGAAATGTGCTGAACTGAAGTATTGGCAGATTCAGTCAAGGAGCTTTTTTGTTATCTATCATGTTTAATACCACACAATTGTTTTTAAAATTTGATGATACAAAATGTGTTGGTTTATTTTTGGAATAGGGAGAAAGAGGAGAGAAAGAATTTTGCTTCCAATTTAAAGTGGGCAGAACATAAGGAATGCTTTTAAGTAAATTCAATTTTTTAAATATTGATCCATTTCTATAAAAGCTAACTGTGTGCCTGGGATTTTTTTTGTTTTCTCCTGAAGGCCATCCTCCTGAGCAGTGATGGGCAGAACCTGGTGACAGGAGGAGACAATGGTGTAGTGGAAGTATGGCAGGCCTGTGACTTCAAGCAGCTCTATATTTACCCTGGCTGTGATGCTGGCATAAGAGCTATGGATCTGTCTCATGATCAGAGGTGAATTTGACATTCATATTTGTATGTAAATACTAAAATTACAGAAAAAATACATCTCCATGAACTTTGTGCATATGGTATGGAATCATTAACAGGATGTGTAAGAAACAATTACTCATTTCCCTGTTCATTTGTCTGATTCAATACTTACTCTGATACTTGAATCTCATCATGCAAGCACTTAAAATTAAGGTGAGGTCTTATTTCATTGAAATTAGTAAGCAAGACACTCAGCTAGCAAAATATGACTAAAATTGCATTAACTTAAAAACAAAGGAATAATCAGATTGGATCAGAGTGCGGTAGTGCCTATTAAATGCCTTAGAACCATTTGCAAAAGTTTGAGATACATTTATGATATTCAGGCAAGCTTAAGAACTTCAGACAGTGTTGCAAAAAGTGCCTTGTTCTTTTAGCTTTTTTCTGTCTATGAAAAACCAGAGTTCAACAAGGCAAAAGAGAATTAACATAATCTTTGATATCTTTTTCAGAACTCTGATTACTGGCATGGCTTCTGGCAGCATCGTAGCTTTCAATATAGATTTTAACCGGTGGCATTATGAACATCAGAACAGATACTGAAGTGCAGTGAAGAACTGAAAGCCCAGGTAAAGCTGAGAGCACAAGTGCTGCAAAGAAAGGTGTAGTCTCTGGTGGAAAACCACGTCTGCATTGACCTCCGTTGTACATTCCATTACACCCAGCAATAGCTGTACATTGTAGTCAGCAACCATTTTACTTTGTGTGTTTTTTCACAACTGAACACCAGCTGCTGAACAGCAAGCTTGTATCATGTAAATTATATGAATTAGGAAATGTTTTGGTAATTATTTCATATATCTTTGTTTATTGAGAAAAGGTAGTAGGATGCGCCACAAGAGACTTTTGAAAATTCTGGGGAACCTTGTGTCCAGTTATTTCAATGTTTAGGCTTTGAACCTAACATGCATCCCATCTCCAGCCTCTTTTCAAGCTGAGATTAAAAAAAATACGTTTGATACTTTGTACATCAGATGCACATCTTAACTTTAAAGGGATACTTTTGTAAAAGTAAAACCTTGTATAAAGAACAAAACTGTTTCTTAATTTTATTGTGGAGTTACAACTTGCATGTACTTTAAACCTGATGTCTTGGAGGAACAGGTGCATTCACACAAATCAGACTGGAGATCTGCCTAAGGGTACAGCTTGTGTTAAAGGGTTGAATTTGGGAGCAAACAGTAATTCTGACATTTTCACCAACGCATTTTTCACTTTTTGAATCTAAAGTTTACCCCTCTTAAGTGGAGTTCTGCTCACAAAGCATTTGGATAAAAAGCCATCATTTGCCATATTTATACTTTATACAATAGAAATTAATTTCCTCCCTTTAAAATTTAAAGACTAGACATAAAGGGAGCAAAGAAGGAAGTTCAATTTTATGCTTTGCAATGCTTAATGATTCCCAATACAGACAAAGTGCTATACTTCTGGATTATTAACATTTGGCATATAAATCATGGGCAAGAGGGCCCCCACTGATTTTTTTTCCCCTTATTTTTAGTCTGAGGAGCTTGGTTTATTTGACAGCCTTAGCTTCATTTCAGAGGTGACTGAGGTTGTTCTTTTCAGTTCTTCTGAAAATCTCACCTGAAGCCACTCAGACTAAGGCACTTCATCTTTTACAATACTGTAATGATAACTACCAGAATAATTTTCTGCACATTGTACTGATCAAATTACACACCCAGGGGTATATACACTTTAATTCATGTTTCTTCTTTGTATATTTGGTGACTGTATTGTCATAGATGTACATATTGTGTCGGTAGGGCTATGAGGCATGTAACAGGAATGTAATTTTCTCAGAATTTACACTCACTTGCAGTCATTTATTTAAAAAGATAATGGATTCTTTGTATTGGCACTTTGCACCAGGAACATATCATTATTTATTGATGTGATTACTTATTTGTTATCCACCTTGTATTAGTAAGTTTAGCCCCGAATTTCCTTCTTCATTGTTGTTTGTATTTATAAGGTCCGGAAATCATGGGGATCAACGTAATGATTAAGTTATTCATCACCTGTCTGTAAGCAATATCTTGAGTTTGTAGCTTAGAATTGGGAGACTATTGAACATCTGGAAGACAAGTTCATTTCATCTTGAGATCATGGTGAAATATTTTGGATATATAAATTCCTTAAGCTATTGTAACCATGTTTTATTGCAAAGATGTAAAATATGCCAGATGTGTGTGAGTTGGAAATCAAAAAGAAAAATAAAATATGCAAAGAATTCAGTGATTGTTTTTCATTCCAATGCAACTTTTTTCAAAGCATTCCCATTATCATTATGAACAATTATTTTGGAGAAATTCTTACTTAGGTGCTAATTATATGTCAAAGGTATGCAATTCTGGGTGGTTGTTTTTCCTGGGGTCTCAGAGAAAAAAACCTCACAGGTTACAGAGTGACCTCTGCAAGTCTCTTGACTGTCATGAGAGAAGCCACTAAAGTTACTTTGGTCAGCAGAAGTAAAAAAGAAGATCAAAAATCTAAGCCTTTAAGGGATACTAAGGATCCTTGTGAGCAGGAAATAACCATATGTAATAGACCTCATGGAGAGCAAAGATCTGATGAGAGAAATTTTGGATATCTCTCACTAACTGATGACATGGAATAAATTTAATCTTATTTTGGGCATTGAAAGTTAGAGATCTACACTGCCTGCACAGCATAACAAAACAGGGGGGATAAGTTACCTTTTGGAACTGCTGAGGACCCTATAAAGATTACAGCAAGTAAGTGGGGACATATGGATATCTATATTTTGGATGTCTAATTTAAGGTAGCAATGGTAAGCAAAATATTTTCCTCCCAGAAGTAAAAACTCTCAGAAGTTTTTTAGTTCTTGATAGCAGAATATCAACCATTTCAATTTGTTATCGTAGTAATTTCCTCTAAATTTAGAAGGATTGTTCTTTAAATAAGCATCAAAATGAACAAAAGCCAATATTTGAGAACCTTATTAGAATACAGTATACATTTTAGCAGATATCTATTTATATCAATCAGCTTTTGAAAGTATAATGACCTCACTTGATTTTTTTGAAGCTGTAGGAGATATGGGAGAGGAGAGGATTGGTATGTTGATAATGTCATGTGAGACAGTTTATTGATATGTCACAACCTCCATTCCATCATTATACAAGTGTCACCCCCAATTTTGTATTTTATTCAACAAATTGTTTTAAAATGCACCATTGCAATTAAACAAAAAATGGATATTGCTGTTATTGTAATTAATACTGTTATTTTCATTAAGTCTCTCAGCATGGTGTTAAATACAATCTAGTCACAAATTAGAAACTTTTGTGCCCATGCAAACCTTTACATGATAAATTTTGCCATGGGTTACAAGAATAAAAAAACACTCTCACTTTTTTGCATTCATAGGTAGGGGTAGTCAGACTCATAAAAAGACAACAACAACAACAACAACAACAACAACAATAATAGTAATAATAATTTAATGTTACAACTACTACTAATAATAATAATTGTGCCAAAACCTTCAAATTTTTTTATTTTTTGTTGGTTTGTGCCGATTACATTAGTGTACACCCATCTATTTCAGGGCCTCTTGTAGTAAACAGACAATATACACAGATCTCCAGTAAATGTCACAAGTCTTTTCCAATGCTTCAGCTGCCCATTTCTGTCAAACGGTAAATCTTGCCTTTTTTCTCTCTAGAAATCTGAGCCACTGATCCCAGGGAGTCTCTGAGAGCTGCTTATGGAACATGAAGCAGCTTTGGCCAAACCAGTTAAATGCGACGAGTCTCTCAGCTAAGGGAGATGCAGCTTTAAGGATACAACTGTGCAACTAAAATATGCCTACAATGTAGATAATGCACAGTTATTGGCTGCCTTTCTGCCAGTTCATCCTTGGTTAAGCACTGGACTACAAGCCATTGCCTTCCAGGAGAAATGATGCAAGAGCTGTGAGGTGTATTCCTCGTCCAGATCCTACCACTGTTGAGGAGAATGCTGCTTTCTCTACATAAGCAATAATAAAAGAGAGGCTTCTGCTTATTTACCCGAAGGAAAGACTAGTTAGGCTCAATTTACTGGGAAAGCTTTGGATAAATAATGATTTTGTTGATAGAGAACCTTGCAGGTTGTGTGTGTAGAGCTAAAAGTGCTGCCTGTGAGCAGCAGTTGTGGAGAATGCTTTTTATAATGCAGTGCATCAGCCCTGCTGACAAGCAAGCAGGATGAAGCAAGCCTCGTGCTCCCAGGGATAAAAGTATTTGAAGCAGACACAGGGAGCAAAGGGCTGACTTATGACAACATCAAGAAAACCACCTCCTGATACAAGATGTTTAGTACATATGAATATTTAATTTAGTTCCTTAAAGCTGGAGTTTATGCTTACAATTTTCAAGGGCTTTACTGCAAACTGGTTTTATTTAGGCTTTGGGATGTGTGGGTGTGTTGGGCGTATGGGGGTGTGTGTGTGTGTTGCTTCCAAACTCTAAAAATGCATGGACTAAAGCTGGTATTTAAAGCAGCAAAATAGTACTGGACATTTATATGCCTATGCAATACAATACAGTTTATAGACTCCCTAGCCTAGTGATTAATTTTGCAACATCTACAGTAAAGTTTCAATATCTGAAACTGATAAGAAAAACAAGTCTGGTGATTGCTTTTTTATAAAGTTTATAAGCTGTGGCCATATAATTAGTTTACATAAGGATTTACATAGATGAAAAATCTGCCAAACAACTGACTTGGTTTATAGTCCATCCATGGTGAACGACCACATTTTGGACACTGGAAACAACTACTTTTCAAGATACTGACATAGAAGTGACTCTTAATCCTTCATCAAAATTAGTACTCAATATTGGTTGGATGTCTTTCATGAAATCATTGTTATTCTTTTTACACATTTGAAAACTCAACAAAACTATCAAGTCTATCTTTCATAAATTATTGTGATAGTAAATAATCTCATTATTTTAATTTATCCATAAATTACTTGTAAGGAACTATTTTCTATTGGATAATGTCACAATGAAGACTATCATAATTTGATTCATTTTCCCTTTTAATATATTGGCCAGGATTTTGTAGTTTTAATTGGGTTGTTTTTTAAAAAGGCAAAAATCAATAACTCAAAAGATACCTCATCCATACCCTTTAAACTCTTTGAGGTAAATTACAGAATACACTGCCTTGAGACATTTTAGATTAGCTAAAAATTTGACCTCAAACACACAGAAGTTAAGTAGTCCCTATTATTTAATTTATATTTTTCATGGAGGGATAGGTAACACATATACTATTTTCACTGGGAACTTCTAAAATAATATAGTTCCACCTTTAAAATTCCTCAGGTAATTTATTTGCCTTGTGTAACATCCCAAGCTAGAGGAATTTCTACAGGGAGTCCTCAACTCATTTCAGAGAACCAAAATGCCAGAATGGGCTCAGCTTGTCCTGGAGTTGAAACAGTCTTTCTCTGGTGGGGATAATTTTTCAATGGATGCAAGTTAGCTTGACTGATTAATGAAACTGCTTTTATATCAGATGGGCTGGAATTCCTTGAAACAGTGGCAAATATGTTACAAGGACTGATTTCATGTTTGCATCCCAATCATGCTCAGTTTCAGAGTCAAAATGAGGAGGATTCCGCCTCCTGTCTCAGCCTCCACACCCCAAGTTTTGGTGGAAGCACGTTGCACATCCCCAGGAGCGGCAGTGCCACCGGCCAGGCAAGGTGCTTGGCTGCTCCTGTGCTGCCCAGGGGAGGCTGGAGGCCACAGAGGTGTAATCCTGGCTGGGCTGGGCTAGGCTGGGCTGGGCTGGGCTGTCTGAAGCCATCACACAATTCTGCTGCTGATGTGTGAGAGGCACCAGCTGCTCCCTGCCTAGGTGTGGCACCAATGGTCCTCATGCATGGGCACTGAGGCAAGAGGGTCCTGAGATAAATCACGTTACTACTGACACCCTCTCTGCTCCTTCAGTTTTATCTGGTTTTTAATCCCATATGTGTCAAGCCAATAGCATGAGAAAGTAGGGGAAGAGGAGCCTGGGCTTCAAACCCCTCTTCTGAGAGAGCCGTGTTGTCACTCAAGGCAGGAAGAGAACAGCAATTCTGAGCACATGATGGGGACACTTCATATTAAAAAGTGTGTTCCTTGTGCACTGGACACTTCCTGGAGTTGACAGGGGTAGGAGAGGGACAACACCTACAGTCCACCTGAACTTTCATTTGCAGCTGGACCTTGCTGGACTGGTAGCTGTGTGCTCTGGTGCAGGCTGGCACTTCAACTGTGCATTGCAGTAAAGGATATAAAACAGCTTTCATGGATTTACAGGCAGGGTGCTAGCCTAGCTCTTTAATAAAACTCGAAGAAGGTACAGAGTTGTTGACTGGAAAATATATTACTGGGGAGAAAACCATGAAGTTATAAAAGGCAATCATATAAATGTCACAACTGATGAATATACAGCAACATTTTAGACAGGAGAATTTTTATTCCAAAAAACAGAATATATCTTCCAGGTTAATGAGTATTCTAAGTGCCAGTGATGATGTATACCAACTGCAGAGCTTTTGTATGTGTTCTGGGCTTGTCCAGAGTGATGCACAGTTGGCAACAGACGATAATTAGCAAATGCATGCCGTCCTTTTGCAGCCTAGAATAACTCATTTGCAAGACTGGTTTAGGAGGCACTGTGGTCCCTCTTGTCTAACACTCTCTTCTCAGTGAACTTTAGAATGCTTCACCTTAAATTTTTCAGTCTAATATTGATCTCAATGCCTTTTGACATTTGGACAGAGAAGATTTTATGAAAAACTTGGATTTTGAAATGCATCTCATGCAACTGTAAATAATGAGTTCAACATAGTGTGGTAATAAGTGTAGTAAGTATTATTTTCTGTGATAAAGTAGATCTTCTCTAAGCATGGAAAAGCATTGTAAGAGAAAAAATAATTTTTTACATGTAAAGTAATTTCTGAGAAGACTGAGGAACTTCAGGGGGATTTTATACAAATACCTTCCCTTTATGTACAGACAACAGCTAAATAAGGTTTAGAACAACAACAGAAAAAACCCCAGGTTTCATTAGGAATTATTTTTTACCATCCACCACTTATCCATTTGTGTTCTTTGAAGAAGATTCTTCAATCACTTAGGTCTAAGTTAGTATGGGTAAACTACATCTAAATGAGCAAAGTTTATCAAACACAGGATCCTCACTGTTCTGTATTGTCTGACAGTATTCAACCAATGACAACAGCCAATTTTAGCTCAAAACCACATTTTTGGTGAAACATCTTTTAACCTCAAGCTCATTTGAAATTCTACTGTTCTTTGTATTTGCACATTTTGTGCAATCTTTTTTTTTTGTATTATATTTATAATAATTATTTTCTATGTGAGTAAGTTTTCTAGATTTGGCAAGCCACATGTACTGCTGAAAATACTCCAGCTGATGGCGTCTATTTTTGTAAGTCATACACCCACAGCTGCAAAGATGTGCTTCACATAAAAAATTTTATTAAACAGGTAAGTTTACATGGCACAAATGTAGGCCACATTTTTTAGCCAAGTTCACTCAAAAAGTTGTTGTAAGATCAGTAAATCTACTTAATGATTGGCAGTTGCCTTGAAAAACTCTGTGTAGGCCTACTGATTATATTGCAGAAGTGCAGGGGTTATCAAATACTGAAAGATTTTCATGAAGCTTAATTTTTTATTTTTTAAAATTGTTTTCAGGGTGATGGACAATTAAGAAGAGCAAACTCTTAAGTCAGCAAACTAGGATTGGCAGGTAGCAGGTAGATAGTTTATATATTTTTGATTTTCAAAGGACTTTTCCTGGTAATGCTAGATGTGCCAACAGTGCATGAGCTGAGCAGCAACCAGATCATACGAGACTGAAAAAAACCAATGGAGGACTGCAAGCACATAGCAAGGTGCTTCAACAATCCAATTTTCTCATGGAATAAGAATGGACAACTCATCCTTTGGCATGACTTTCCAAGGCTTTGATAAAAGCACCGCATTGCCCTTTTCTCAAAGGAAAGGCAGCAAGTTGGCCTGAAGAAATCATACAAATTACTGCTGTTCAACATTCTGTTCCCTGAAGTAGGAATATCCAGATGAAAGAATTAGGGAGCAGCACCAGCATCATCTGAGTAACACAAGAGCCCCCAGCTTCCTAACAAGTGAAGCCATGTTGCTGACAAGCACCCTATTAGCTCTGTCCTTCAAAGCCTTATCTAGGGAGACTGCTGTGAAATCAGGGAAGAAAATAAGAATTCAGCTGTCATAACAGCCTGAGTGAATCACCTGACTGAACTCTCTATTTTCAGAAAGCAGTCACTGTAACTGTGAAGTGGATCTGGAGAGGCCACCTTCATGCCGGTTCCAGCTGATAAGTAGAAAGTGACACTTCAAAATGTTAGGCTAAATGCTTTTCAGGAAGACCATATCTGAATTAAGGAAAGACCAGATTCATTCCATGATTTCACAAACAAGTTCACTTTTCCTTATCTATCCACTACACTAAAAATCAATGTGTAACTGAGAATGTGAAAGCTAAAGGGACTCAAGACACTTATTACACAAGACACTTAAGCTCAGTGCTATTTATGGTAGAAAATTACACCGACTTACAAAATAGGTGTAAAAAAGCATTTATTGAAAATTTAAACTTGTTTCATATGTTTCAAAAAATTATTATCACATGGATCTTATGCAAAAGAAGACTGACAGGTATTTAGATACAAAAGAGAGACATTTTGAATTGACTTTACCACTACTAAATCTAGTTTACAGTGCTACACTGGTTTATAAGCCTGGTTAAATTCCAGAGGAACACACTTCATGGCAACATTTATCTGTATATCACACTTGACACTTAATTTATCATAGTTTTCTCTGTGTCTTCCAGCAGAGAAGACAACTAGGCTGGAGTCTGAATTTCTAATAAAAGTCTTATGTGAACCCCCTGAATTAAATCATATAATCATTAGCATTTGAAGTGTACCATCTTGTAAAAACTCCTCCTGAATACTGAAACTCAAAGCTTGCTGATTCTTGTCTAGTGTGTCCCCAGATGAACTGATTCTCATTGAGGTGAGTTCCTGTCTTTGAGCTGCTTACCCACACACAGGTAGGTTTTAAGTCCATAGCCTGGGACCTGGTCTGCATGGAAAGGCACCTACTAAATCCAGGATATTTTTCACCCTGTGCTTCAGTTGTCCAAGATCAGATATCCAAATCTGTACAGGCCGCCAAAGGCTACTGTTATTGCAAATGGAAATATGTAAGCAGGCACTTGTGGAGAGGGAGCCATTTGAACTGTTGAGATACCTGACTTACGTGTCTAAGATGCCTAATGAGAGAAATCTTTCTGTGATAATACATACTTATTTCTCACCACCTGTAGCAAACACAGCCTGGTGTGACTGGCTCTGGAGGAAATACCTCATATCTATAGAATTTAATGCATTATAAACCAGTGTTGATCATCCAGTCCCTCCTTTCCATTTGATCCTGAGAAGTTTGGACTCTCCCTGCCCTGCAGGTATGGCTTCTTCTCCTACCTGTCAGGTAAAGTGAATCAGGAAGTAGAAAGAGATACCTTCTCCCTCTTTTTTTGTACCCCACTGTCTTCATTCTTAGATTAGATGAGTTCTTTGGATGTGTTAAAGCTTAGTCACACTGTCCAACCACCATCTCTCAGAGCTGTGTTACAGCCATACCCAGAACAGTGTTGAAGTGCATCATGCGTAGAAAGGGGGAAAGTGAAAGAGGGGAGAAAGGACCTCAGGAGTGGGAGGAGCTAAAAAACCTGGCATGTCCTGCTGAGAATGGGTTGTCCCAGGGAAAGGCAACCTGAGCCACTAGCAGTGTACAAAGTAATACATCAAGCATCTACTTCAAGTCAGGTAAATACAGGGAGAGGGGGTTTTCTGGTTGGATCTTGGTGACAGTGGTTTCAGCATGATTTTCTGTCTCCTGCAGTCCCAAACTGTGATTTCTGTTTGCATGTTACAAATGAATAAATGGATTTGCATTTTACTGTATCCTGATTAGAATCAAAGGTGCCTGCAACAAAGAATCCCTTACATGGGATGCAGCAAATTCAAACCACAAGATGAGGGCTGCAGAATAAGTGCTAAATTCACCAAAATCCTGTTGAAGGCATTCAAAGAGTCCACTGGCCCTCTGTAGAAGGTGAGCAAGCGAGAATAAGGTCTGGAGATCAGGTGAAGAAGTGGCTCCTGGATACCAGTAATAGTCAGAAAAATTCCTGGGTGTTTGAGGACCATGCTAAGACCCAGAGATGTGTCCTTAGCTTGTGCCATTTCTGATAGCTCAAAACTAAGTGAAGTTCTTAACACACTGGGGAGTTCAGTGGCCCCAGCACAGGTTTGCAGCCAGACCTATCATCTGGGCAGAGGAAGGGAGAAGAGGAAAGGAGAGAATCCTCAGCATGTTCCAACAGGTCTCTGATCTAAGGACAGGATGCTTATCAAAGGACAAAAATGCAAATACAGCATCATGCCCTAATGAGAAGTCTGAAAATATCACGTATTTTCTGCATTTTGTAACTGCCTTTTAAACTGAATTGGCTTATGGATCATACAGATCTTACGGTATCGCAGTTTCTGTTCCTTAGCTATGGAGCACAGATGCAGCAAAGAGTTAGAGAAAAAGTAGAATTAATTTGCTAAATAATTTAACTAAGCAGGGTGAGTTAAGAAGATCCGACAAAATGAAATTCATTATAGCAAATGAGCTTACAGATAGCACAAACACCTGCCTGAAATACCTGAGAAAATCCACTGAGAAAATTTCAAAATCTCCCATGAAACTGTAAAAATTGTCTTGTGTAAACTGTTGTACATTTTATTTGTTAAATTGTGTTTATTTTATTGTTGGGGGAAAGATAACTGGTTATTAAAAACATTTTATTTCAGTCAATTTTTTTTAAAATTTTACTTTGTCAACAGATGGGGGGATATATTCCAAACACATAATAGGTTTATCACTTTTCAAATGCAACTGCTGCCAAATCTCTAACATTAGAGTTTTGTCTCAGCTGCAGCATTGTGAACAATAGAATAATTATATTGAGTTTCACAAATGTTTATGACATTTTAAATGAGAAAAAAATTATTTGCAATTAGTATATTTGCATTAGGGTGTAGATGTTGTCTGGTAATAATTCAACATTCATTGTCATCAAAGTTGAATGGTTTGGTGATAATATTCATTAGGCAGAATAAGCTTCAGAAAATGGTTGTCAACATTTGTTCTTAGTTAACTGTGATACAGAACTGTAGAAAAGACCAAATGCAATACATCACAATTTCTAAGGTTGGTTTAAATTACACTACTGACATTTTATTATATATATTGTGTTGACCAGCTTTAAAAAATTTATGTAGTGTTTGTTTTGGAATGGAGGTAATTTCTGTGGTTATGGATTAGCAGTGCAGCTTGGCTTTTCCCACTCTCTGTTACCTCGGGCTATAGCCAGAGAATAATTTTTGTTTGATATTGCCAACTTGGAATTTATAGGTGCACAGCTCAAACCACCAGTTGCCAGAGGCACTCATAAACCCTTCTTCCTAGCACAAACTATCAATATATAACCTGATCAGGAGCATGCACTGAAAGTAATGGCTCTTTGTTTCCTTCCAGCTGCAAAGTGCCATTGCTGGCCACGCAGGATTTGGGTAAGAGGAAAGCAGTGATAGTTGCTGTTCTCTGACAGATGCCTCAGCAATTTCAACCTGCTGATATTCAACCTGCTGATAGTGCAATTAAATAGCCCTATTTGGAGCCATTCTACTGAGAAAATCTGGCCAAAACTCGCATTTGGTCTGAATGAGACTAGAAGGACTCAATAGTCAGGGTCTAACATGGAACTCTGAAGTGGAGAAGAGGTGAGCATGAAGGTCCTCCTCCTCTCCTTCCTCCTCTGTTCAATCCGGACATTTCTGGCAAAGTGGAATTTCTTCTGCAAATCACAAATTTTCAGAAATTTGACAAGTCCAGAAAAAACATCTTTTCATGTAGCAATTTTATCAGAGAAAGGAAGTCCAGAGTTGTGTCTGTAAGGTGCTGATCTGAGATGTGAGGGAGTCCTTATTCCAGAGCATTTTTTAAATGTCAAGAGCATCTTGAGGAAGGCTGAGCAGGATCTGATGCCTGGGTGGGTACTGCGCAGACTCGGGCACGGAAAGAGTTGACCCTTCATCAAAAATGTTCAAAAGAAGATATTATTGCATTCCAGTGGTAACAGTAAGCCTCTCCTAAACCACAGGAGTTATTACAATAAAAAATTCAAGTATCGGTCCTTTATTCATATCTGCCATGGGAAGACCTTTGCAACATCAATGAAAGCCCAAGTAGGCAACAAAATTTATGCTGTATGGAGAGGAGGTTTTTAATAAAGGCATATAAGTAAAATGGTTGCTAAGCATGACAAACATCTGCACAAGAACAAAGAAGGTGAAAACCATCTTCATCTGCCCAGTCCTACAAATGCTGTATGTGCCCTTCCTGCCACAGAAACAGGACGCTATAGGCTCAGCTTTCACCATCTCCAAAGACTTAGACAGAAATGTGGAAGAGTTGAAAAATCCTTCAGATTGTATAATATAGGAGATCATAAAATCAGTAGAAGAGTTTGAAAATTATTTAGATTTATGAGCTGATGGAAATTACTTAGACATCCACACGGTCAGAATCTCTTCCATGGAGTCAAACTGCCTGAAGATCAAAGTATTTGTATCAACATTATCAGCAGGCATAAAATAAAAAGAACCCATGACGTACAACAGATGCTTCTTTGTCTGCCCTCAAATTGTCAAAGGTTAGCAACTTTCAGTGCTATTGGGCAGGGCACACACAACATACACACGTAATATGGAAATGTAGAATGGTCCTGGGGAAAGGACAAACAAGCGTTTGGGTGGAACGCCAAAAATGGGAAGAATTGCACACACCTTTGTTGATTTTTGTTCCTCATATTTATAATTTGCATGCTACACATACCATTGTATGTAGAAGCTCTGAACGTTGAGAAATCTGCACATTTCCAGCAGCAGTGGTGCTCAACAAGCACGACTAAACTAATGTAGAGAATGAAATAAATGACTGATATGTCTACATATGATATTCTACATCAGGTAATGAGGCTCCCACAAATTAGAATATCAGGAATGAGTCTCTGTAACTTCATGACTCTCACTTCAAGATCTAATATCCGTTGTGGCTGTTCATTCTTTCATGGTTTGATCTGATGGTTCATGAAATAAGGATAAATCTGAGGGGATATTAGCAATCCATAAAAAATCCTGTATCAGCCTATACTTAATATGAACCAAATTCACACATTTCTTTTTTTTCTTTAGAAGTAATGGGGTGGGTTTCAATTTCTGAAAGTTTTTATTTCATACACAAGTTTGCCTTATAACAAAACCCAAAAACTGTTATGCAGAAATGTTGTGTGGAGAACCAAGCTCACAAACAGGTAAACATTGCTGTTATCATTCATAGGCAACAGGGATCCAGTGATTTCAATGGAAAGACAAATGCAGCCCTTATCCTGAGAAAACCACTCTCAAACACTTCTGCCCCAGAAAGACTTTAACCCTTCGTAAGGCTTCAGCCTTCTCCTTGTAAGCCTTCCTCATTAAATTCTTTCCCTGAACTCAATTCACTCTCAACACTCTCCCGCTCCTTTATTTTACAGGGCAACCTAATGTGAGCAAGATGTTCAGTATGTCTGGGCCGAGGCAGGACCAAAGAGAAAGCCACAGTGAGCTCAGCTGAAAGCAAGGAAAGAAAAGAGGGTTACTTTAAAGAAGTGTTCAGCAAAAATAATCTCCTCCAGGAGACTCATCACCTGTAAAAGATCTCCAAATGGAGAGTGAGCCCCCTTCTCCTCATATGAAAAGATTGGCGACCAGAGAACTTAGCTTTTCTATAGTAAAAAACTGCAAATCCTTCCCTCTGACCGTGGACTTCACCTGGTTACACAGGACTCTGCTTGCAAGGTCAAGAAGCACATATTTTCCTTCTGAATTATGACATTCATTGCAATGTGTCTTTCAGGATTTTTTCCTAAGTCCCTTCGCAGATCTGATGAGAATGGGCCTGCCTCCCATGCACCCACTGAGGTCACGGCCAGTTTAATTGTTCCCAGGGAGAGCAGCTGCTGAGGGAGAAAGGTAATGGGGGCTGTTCTCAAAGCCCAAAGACAGCTCTGAACACAGAAGAAACATTTTGAAATACAATCTGAAGTAGTATCCTATAATACAGATTTAAAGAAGAAAGAAGAAATACTCTCTAGAGCTGAACATTTTTACCTCAGCTTCTCTGGAGATTAGCTTGCATTTTTTTTTACAGAGGTGTTCTTTCAAATAGCAGAGAAGGAAAAGACATTGCCATTTTCCTTTATGCTCACTCAGCTTTCAGTCTGGGCCAGACATGGGACAGCCTTCCCCAAAACAGCCTGTTTTCAGCTGGTTCAGGCGTGGCTATATGGGCTGCAGCTACATTTATGATTTCCATTCACACACACCCTCCAAGAACCATCCTTCACGCTACTGTCTCTACTCCATACTGACAGTACTTTGAAGTACAGGGGCACCTTCAACATTAGAACTGTAAAGAACTCTACAATACCAGGATGCTTATGAATTAAGTCTTGCTTGCACTGGCAAGCAATTCCTGTAGTGAATTAAATATCCTTTCCAAGCCCTTAAATAAATTCATGAGACTACAGAAATCATGTCAAAAGATATGTGGGATCTCTTGTCTCCCAGCCCTCTTCCTCCCCCCACAGATGTATGCAGTGTTGATTATTGCCTGTATCAAGAAAAATTATATTTAGCAGACCTGAAGCTGCACACATCTTTAAAGCAGACTGGCTCTGTGTCACTGTGTGAAGAAACTGCTCTTTGCAGGCAGTAGTTCACAGTTATTGTTTGGTTCTTTGCTTTCTGTTTTTATACTTTTTTTTTAAAAAAAACTTCCCCATAAAACCTGGGATGCAATAAAAATGAAGATGAAGGAAACAAAGGGTTTTTCAAATGGTGAAATCAGTCAGAACCCTGATTAATGGGAAAAATCCCAGCAGAATTGAATTCTTTGATTCTCACATTTCTCTATTAAGAGAGACTTCCCAGGAAGCTCATTCTCACATCAGCAGTGTACCCGATATCCAGGGAGTAAATGAGCAGGAACTCACTGCAGTGCCAGACTTCTATCAGCCCTTAGAGCAGCAAGGATTTACAGCATGAGGCTGTACAATAAACCATACTTATGGTGATAAATCAATTCTCAGAAGAGAGAGAAGAATGTGCTCCTATGGGCTGATGTGGTTAAAGCACAGGAGTGCATTCAGCCCATAGGAGCACATTCACACCAAAAAAAAAGGAGCCTTGTGCAAAATGTACTTATACCACGATGGTGCTGCTGTGTGAGCTCTGTCAATTCATAAAGCATTTTCCTGCATTGTCTCCCTTTCGAGTAAGATATTTCCTTTTCTCTCAAGTATTCAGGCCTGTGAAGGGCTCTGGCATTCTTAGGTAGGAGGTGCTGCAGAAGCACAATTCTGCAATAATTTTCTGCATAGGCAAAAATGTTTAAAAGGCATTTCAGTGTTTTACAGGACTGGAACATGGCTGGTGAGAAATACACATTTCTGGGGGGAAGCATGACGACTATGTTTTAATGCAGAATGGTCTAAAGGTGAAAAGAGCACAATGTGACTCCTTTCAAGTTATGTGATAATCTGAACCACACATTTGCAAGAGACTTAACAGGAATAAAGTAAGCATCCTGATAACGGATCTTAATCAGCTATCACGGCCTCACCAGCACATTCTATCCTCCTTAAAAAGGAATAGGAAGAAATAACCCTAAATAGGACCAGCATTTTAGACATATACTAGAGAAGCTTTACAGTAAGAAGTAAAACCAGTTTTTGTCACTGATAAAAATGCAGACCTCAATTACCAGACATGCAAGAGACAAATCTGAACAGTAAGAAATATCTGTTTAATATCTTCAAAAGTCTATTTTTAGCAGCAGGTCAATCAAGTAACAGAAGGTGAATGGAAAGAATATGCTGTGACTTATTTGTCCTTGGGAGCAGACAATAGGGCAAGAAGTGGAATGTGCTCATGTGTGACTCAGTTTGGACAACTCAGATGCCGCATCCACAGCAGAGATTACTGTCCTCAGTTCCCTTCGCTGACAAAGGAGATAAACAAGAGTTTCAGGACCTCAATTCCTCTTGTTCTAAGGCAAACACTTAAAATAGATATCTGCTGGTTTAAAATGTTTGTTTCCCTCTTTTGTCTACAAAGAGGGTTCAGAGTGATTAACTTAGTAAGTAGAGACAGTTAAAAAGTGATATGAGGAATCTCATCCCAAAATTCATACCAAGATGAATATTCTCTTCCAGATGTCCTGCCACAATAGCACCTGTCTCAATGCTGTGGTAATTCTTTACAGAAATGAAGCTGTAAGGAATAACCTCATATATCTAAAGAAAGGACATTTGAGAATGATGCTTTGACCTCAGAATAGTTTTATACATTTCCATGTATTATTATTTCCATGCTGCTGTTCCAAGCATAAGCCAAAATTGATTGCGAAAATGGTCTTTTGCTTTTTGCACCCAGCTGTTCACACACCTGCATGAAAGCCTCTGCTTTGCATTTGAATTCTAAGTGCATCTGAAACCCAAAGGGATCTGAAATTTGGAAGTGGCTGTTGTAGAAAAAAAACACCCCTGAGAAAACTGCTAACCTTCTTGCAATGTTAGTTATGAAACAGTGCCTGCTTAACAATGGAATTAACAAAACTTGCTGGTATTTTGGCAAACTCTAAAACTTTCAGATTCAAAAATGGGACTGAGTATATACTAACAAGCAAGTCATTGGACAGGACTGGAAAGCATATTGCTTCCTGCTGTTGATAAAATGCAGCAGCACCTTAGGAGAAGGACTGCATGAACTAAATATTTTTACAAGAGATAGCAGAACTAAATATTTTTACAAGAGATAGCAAGACAGGCCTATGGAGCTTAGTGACATTAAATGCTAACATAATATAAATATTTAACAACCTCTGCTTCTGAGAAATTCAGTCTACATAAAACATAAATTAGGATAGTGCATCATGAGCCTATTCCAGTATTAGCATTAATGAGATCTAAACTGACCAGCCAAAGCCAAAATAACAAAATAGTTGCTAGAAAACAGCAGCTAATCTATCTGCCATGCTGTCTTCAGCTGTCTTATGAAGGTCTAAGTCCAAGCTGCAGTCAGTGATACTTACCCTAAAGTCAGAGAAGATTAGTAAGTCAGGTGTCCTAGTCCACAGTACTGGGCTGAAAGATAAAGTGGAATTCATTTAATCTGTTAATCAGGATTCTAACATTCAAATGCCCTATCCTGAAGCTTTTTCTAACTGACATTGCATTGAATGATAAAGTTAATATCAGTTGACAGTTTGCCAGAAGCCATTAATATAAACTCTGAGTTTTGTTTCAGGGCTTGTTAATTTTGTTGTGGCCTTAGAAGACAAAGAATGCAAGTAAAAAACTACCATGTTCCTTATTCTTTCTTTTTTCCTTTTAGTAAAATTTTCTCCCACACTTTTTTTTTTTTCCCAAAGAAGCTAAAATGAAACTAGACCTTTATTTATACAATGCTCTGCACTGGTCCTGGATTTATGTTTAAAAGTTGGTAAATTCTCCCTGAAATTTAAATTGATTAAATAGGTACAGCTGAGTAAATGGACAGAGTTAGGCTGTATGTCATATGTTTTCATTTTTAAATTATGTGTAGAAGAAAACAGAGAAAATAAGCAAAGAAGAAAAAGTGTATAGAGAAGAGTTCACTATATTCAGGATTAGGAAAATAAAATTACATACAAGATTTGATTGCTGCCACATTTTGCTCTCACACAGCAGATGCTGTGGTCAGCCATGGCCAACTTATTCACACCAGTGGCCTGGGATGCAGGGCATGCATCTCCCTAAGCAGCATTTGTATGTCCTTTGGAAGTATTCTGCATCTCATCTTACATCAGCTAGATGGATTTTCACATCTAACTTTTGTTGGACATAACAGGGGGCAGATACACAAAAAAAAACCACTACCAAAATGCTGCTGAAATCCTTCCATAGTTAAGTACTTCTTTTATCTTAAAAATAAAGAACATCTCCAGTCCTATGCAGCAATCAGCATCTGTAAGTCTTCAAAGAAGGAATCTGGTAATTCCAGTTAATTCTAATAGTTCCCTACCAAAGCCAGTATTAGACTGTAAGCCAGTTCCTTTGTGAACGTGAAATAGTTAAAGTACTGCAATGAACATAATGGTTTCATAAAAAACAAAAAGCAAGGAAAAAAACAACCCCACCAAACCACCCCCCCCCCCCCCATTTACAACAAAAAACACCTAGAGGCATTTTTTTTTTGTAGTGAAAAGGGATTTTATGCCTTTTTTGTTAAACTATGGAGAAAAAAACAGGCATTATTTTCTTAATATTGGATTTCCCCATGGATATTTGTAAATATTAGATAAATATATATTAAATATATATAAATCTTTATACATACACAATAGAAAAGGAAATTTTTTAAAATATTTAAAAACAGTACATTGGGTTTGTGGGACCTGGAAACAAACAGATGTCTACCTATTGTTGAAAGTACTAGTATTCAATACCTAGTATTGAAAGTATTCTTGAAAAAATATGTGTTTTTCTGCTTGAAGGAAGCTGCATAGCCTAATTTGCAGAGAATTTTTCCACTCCTGAAAGAAGACTGGAAATAGCTTCTGTATCTTCCCTAAAGCTGTTGAAGGTACTTGTGGGAAAAAATAAGATATACTTCTTTTCTTAATGCATACTCAATGTTATTAAGCCAAACTATTTTATTGCTCCTCTTTATTTCATGTCTTAGTGTTACAGCACTTAGAATCTCTCTATAATAGGAATTTAATCCACTTTCTCCAGAGATTTTCTACAGTATTTACAGTAACCCTTGTTGAATTACTTTCATCCACATTTCACATGAATGCTTTCCCTTTCCTGCTTGTTTGCTCTAGGCAAACACAGAACCCTGACTTACACTGTGAGATCCCGTTCTCAATTTTATTTAATGGCTCAAACATACTTTCCATATTATGTTGTTCATTATATCTCAATATTTGCTCATAGATTCAGCCACAGATCCAGTCACTACATGACAGAAGTGAAAAAATATATGTGAACTATTTCCAACACATACAGATAAAATGCTGCTAAAAATCCCTTTTTTTTTTTGCACAGGGAAATTTTTTGAGTAAGCAAATGGGGAGGATCCTTCCCTTTACATGTAGCAGAAGTGCAGGATGCTGTCAGGCTCAGTATTTTATCATGCAGTTTCACACTCTCATGCCTCTGAAATCCCAGTTAGTAGACTGGCAGCCCAGCTCTCAAAGCAAATATTGTGCTGTTCCTGACTTGCAAAAGTGAAGTCTCTATCATGCTAGAAGTAAGAGGTGGTAGTTCCACACTTCCTAACAGGGATGCCAAGGAAACTGCTTGCTGAATTCATAGAGGAGCTGCTCTGTGATCCTGCAAGCTCCCAAAAGAGAAAGGGTGGCAGACGAGCAATATTCATTGAGCAACAAATCTGGTGAAGGATCTAGAGCTCCTGTGAGGGGCAGCTGAGGGAGCTGGGGTTGTTTAGCCTGGAAGAAAGGAAGCCCAGGGGCGACCTTGAGTACCCAGGTGCTACTTGAGTCAGAAACTGGAGACACATAGAGGTTACCTCAATATAAGACATCCTGTGACAATCAGAGTAAATGCCTAAAATGGAACCAGCTTATTTAGGGGTCATGGGAAAATTAAATACATTTTATAGATGAAAAAATTATAAATTTTAGTAGCAGAACTGGAGAGACAAAATAAACATTCTTTAGAAAAACTATGCCCAGGACACCCAGTGAGAAGCTCAGAGGATGTGACAAAGGGAGTTAAGGGAAGCGATGGGAGAACTACAGTGTGTGCACATGACCTTCACATGATGTTTAGACCACACAAATCAACATGCAAGTCCCATGTCTTGTACATTTCCTTGCTTGCTTCTCAGGGTGGCTCAAACCTCACACTGCACCTGAAGAGGTCCTTGGCTTCTACTTACAGCACAGAGAGGTGCTTCAGAGGGTCCACCCTGAGATATTTCTTGTGAGATCAGTGCATTAGGCCTGACCATATCGACAAGAATGAAGAAAAGCTCATAAAGAGCTGTTGTGGTGCATTTCTCAGTGCTGCTCTCTGTACAGTTGGCACCTGAGGTCAAGCTGGAGCTGGCTCAGCCATTGCAGCAGCCGTGTCAGCCTTGAGCTTCAAGTCAGCTCTGGCTCCGAAGCTTGCAGGCAGCCCACAGAGCTCAGGCTGTGAATTACTCCTCTGTGTGGCTTCTGCAAAGTGTCATACATGGATTTCACTTTCTTCTGCTATACCAGCACAAAAGCTGCTGTTTGAATATTATCCATCACACCCTTTTTTAACCCGTATCTCAGGCTCTAGCAACAGTCAACTACCATTTTGTCCTTTCATTTCACATTATCAATTTACTTTTGATTGTTAAACACATCAAAAGGTCACACAGGATGGAGCATTGATGGTGTCTAAAAAGTAGGTGGAAAATACTGAAAACCCCACCAAAGTACAGCTGATGAAACTTTCCAACTTTGTCATTTTCTGCATAGGAATATCTCTGCGCTGAACTAAGATTTTGCTAAAATCAAATCAGTGTTCAGCTGGTGAAAGCTAGGTTTTTTTAAAGCGCCTAAAGACTTTTTTAAAGGTCCACCCAGCAAAAATTTGTGTTTAGCAGCAGTCTGGGGCAATTTTTCAGTAGCTCTCCTTGGAAGAAAGCTGTCAAGGGCCTTGAAACTCAGTGTCCTGCATTAGTGTGTGCATCCACACTTACTCAGTACTGAACATCATGGTAAACAACTGAATGACCATACCAGTAAGCAGAATTAATTTTTAGCCACTTTTACAGGAAAGCACTTTGAAGTTTCAAAAATTGGCCTTCTCAATTTTAAATTTGACTCCAAGATTAGTTTTGTGAATTGAGAAATTAAACAGGCTGGTTTTATAGAGAAAGATCAATAAAAACTCAAATTTGCCGTCTGTTTTACTTTAAGAAAACATTGCGAGTGAAAAAGATTGAAAATATCAACTACTTATTCCAAAATTCCATCTCTCCATTCCCCCTCTCCATGTTTTACCCTGCATTAATTAAGACACTGACAATCATATATTTCCCTGTCATATACTTCAGCCATTTTGCTACCTGGATAAACACAGGTATCAGGGACTTGAAAAGGGTGAGTTACAGGGAAAGGATAATCGCACCACTTTATCTAAGTTATAGAAATCATTTGAAGAGCAGCAGTGAACCATAGCATATATTTATTTTCTCTCTTCACATCTCAAGATTTCTTCACACAAGAGATTGTTATAGTGCAATAGAGAGAGATAAAGAGATCAAGCAAGGAGAGGAATATGCATTGGGATCAAGCAATTTTCTGTTCTTATCAGAATGATGATCTTATGATAATGCACCATTAGCAATGGGATTTGTGTCTGTAGCTGTGTGCATTTGCACAAACATGTGTGTTTGGCTCATTCCTAGTTATGCCTATTGGTTCCTGATCATTAAAAATAGATTCCACTAGGGAAACTACACTTATGTGCTTTAGCCTTGACATTTGAGGATGCAGGAACAACTCTTCAGTGATGCATTTTTTGTTTCCTACTTTGCTTTTGCTTTGGGGCACCTAGACCACAAAACACTTGTAGCTTGAAAGCTGCTTAGTCCATGGTAGCACAGCAGCCAATACCAGTCTGAAAACAGGCAAACCAACTGGGCAGCCAAAAGAGCTGGGCACCCATATCCTGGGTGCATCAAGTACAGCAAAGCCAGCTGCTCAAGGGAGGTGATTTTTCAGCTCTGCTCCTCGCTGGTGTGGCCTCACCTCGAGAACTGTGTGTCATTTTGGTTGCCACAGTATAAGAAGGGCATCAAACTATCAGAGTATGTCCATGGGGAAAGGCCTTGAGGACAGGACTTAGGGGGAACAGCTGACACCAACTGGTTGGTTCAGCTGTGATGAGAGAAGGCTGAGGGGTGACCACATTGCTGAGCAGTGACCTCACCCCACACTACACCTTCCCCCAGGGGGTCAGAGGAGGGAAAGGTGCTGATCTCCTCTCCGTGGTGATCAGTGATAGCGCACGAGGAAAGGAAATGAAGGCAGAGGAAGCTCAGACTGGACATTAGGAAAAGGCTCTTCGCTGAGAGGATGGTCAGTCAGTCACTAAAAGCAGACTCCCCAAGGAAGAGGTCACAGGCACAGTGACAGTTAAAGGAGCACCTGGATGATGCTTTTAGTTATATGGTTTAGTATTCCTGCTAGAGATCAGGAAGTTGGACTCGATGATCCTTATGGCTCCCTTCCAACTCAAGACATTCTATGATACTATGAACCCCCCTAAGTCTGCTGTTCTCTGTGTAGAAGTATCTCCAGTTATAACTAGGCTGTTCAGTGCAAAAAGACTAATTCTGCCTCTATTGAAACCTCACAGCCTGTGGCTTTCAAGATAAACCCCCAGCAGAGATGTGAAGCTGTGAAACTTCACTGAAAACCCCATATGAGAAGGGATTTGTTACCATTAGCAAGGGCAGTATTCCCTTACATGAAAATGTAGGCAACTGTTTTAATTTCTTTCCACACATATTTAGTGTTATTTAAATTAAACTCATGCTACTGATTTCTTCCAGAGGAGCTAATGGAGCAAACATTATTTGGACCATACCAAATGGAAACCTGGCATGCACTGTGTTAATGGACTGTGCAGATTTTTGTAAGGCAGAACTGAGGAAATCAGTGCACTGCTATTTCTGACTTTGCTGGATGGATGTTTTTAGCATAATGTTTGCACACTGAAAAGCCAAGTCATACAGCTGTAAAGCCTGGCATTCAGAAAGGACAGTGAGAGGTTTGGCTGGGGAATACTGTAACAAACCAAGTGAACAGTGGATGTGTACAACATAGTTTAATGACATCAAACAGCTAACAAATGAGATACAATGGGTTTATCCTTTCTTTCCTATCTGTGTTGGAGGTAACTGCCGGATAGTCTCACTGGAATTTCTTTTTAATGAACTAAAATCTTCAGTTCTGAAAAAAGTTATAATAACAACAATCACAAGATTAACACTGAGAGGGGTTGATCTGGCAAAAGTGTAATCTTCTGCTCATTGTAGCATAGCTCATAGACTGAGACAAAAAGTCTGAATTGAAACATCAAATACTTGAGATAAAGCTCTTGCATGCCTATGTGTGAAGATGGTACAATTCAGAAGCAAAGCAGAAATTTGTAGTGGAAACAAGCTTTTAAACAGGTCAGTCTACTCCCAGTGAAGTCAATGGCTAAGTATGAAACTAGGATGGAAAGTGAAGATGCAACATGAATTTAAGTAGGAAAAACAATTCCGCTCTGGGTGAAGAACACAGGTTTTGATACCTGGAAAGGTGGTAAAGCCATCTTATCTTGCCTACCTTTCTATGAACAATAGCTGCAAAGCTGTGTCCTGCCCTTTAACCAGCTTTATAATAGGCAAGTGTTGGATGTCAAGACACCTGACATATCAGCTAGTCATTTGCTGAATTTTCTCCTGCCAATCACATTGCAGATAACTATTTTGCCATCTAAACACTGGCTACCATGCTGAATTTCTCTCTTCATTAATCTTAGCTTTCCCAGAGACAAGGTCATGGGTTTTTCAACTACTTTGCAGACCAGCTCTGCTTTTACTCTAGAATTCACTGTTTTGGGCTAAGTTGGACTCTGAAATTCAGTAATCAGTGGATGAGCTGGTGATGTTAGTATAGAATAGTATAGAATATGCTTCCCTGTTACGTGAGTCCAGCACCTGGCAGAGAGATCAGAGGGTTAGGTGACAAGACACAGGCTGAGCATGAAAATCAAAGAGCCTAGTATCAGGCCTAACTCCACCTAGAGCCACAAAAAAAAATCCATCTGGCTCATTTACTTTGCTTTCCATATTAATAAAGCTGCAACTCATTATGTAAACCATATGCCATCTCCTCAGCTGGATGCATTATGAAATCATCTGAAGAGGGAAGCTTGATTTTTTTTCTATTAAAAATGGGAACTCTTTTTCTTTTGCTAAAATCCTTTTTTCCCTCTTTTGCCAATTTGCATTTAGTCACAGTCTCCTCAAATCCACTTCTTACACTTATGTCAAAAATGTGACTGAGGATTTCCAAAAGAGCAAGGGCAGAGGGAGGGGAGAATTGGCAGGAACAAGAAATTATTTTCTGCAGAATTTCATGATCATTTTTTAAGTGGTTCTTTTGATTTCTCTTCCTTACACCCATGTAAAGTCCCTATGCAAGCAAGAACAGATGTTGCAACAAGCAGAGTTCACCCTTTGACCCCGAGATCTCATTGCTTCTTTTCTCTGGTGCATGTTTAAATTTAGAGTGAAAACCCTAAAAAAATGAATGGGGGTGGGGTGAACTGTGAGGCAGGGGAAGAATCTAATCTTGGAAAGTCTTCCCTAGAAAACCCTCTCCAACTTCCACTTGTCTCACTTTATTTGTGAATGCCCCTGTCCCAGAAGCTGAAGACAGCTGAAATGTACTCAGATACCTCACTGAGTGGCATTGCATCATGGTATGGTACCCGAGTACATAAATTAGGTCTCCTTCTCCAAAATTATTTTCAGAAGATGTGACCAATTGTCATTCCTACTGTGCAGAGCACATTCCCGCAGATGACATCCCCTTGTCCGTAGCAGCCCCATGCACAAGCCCCTCTGCAGAGTGGTGTCTTAGAGATCTCCAACTCTTTCCTCCACAAACACAAAAAGTTTTGACTCACCAGCAATGACAAAAATTAATGGAGACAAACCCATATTTCAGTACTCTCATTCTTGCTCTATTTTTTCATATTGTTTTTGTCACTCTTTTTTGCACAGACTCTGCTCAAGACCCCCTGCTGCCTCCTGACCATCCTCCCGTTGCTGCACATTGTGGGATATGTCCACTGCTCTGCTCCCAGCCGGCATTTCCCAGCTCCCTGTCCTTGGCAGGGCCAGCTGGCTGGAGGCAGGGTGGGCAGGGCAGGCACAAAGCCAGCTGCCAGATCAGTGACAAACAGCTGGCAAGGGCTGAGGAACTTGCTGAGAGAGGCTGCTGGCTGAGCTGTGCAGGGCGCTGGCAGGGGCTGTAGCTGCCTCTATGCTCTTAGTTTGAAAACCAAGCCCTGCTCCAAGGAAAGCAGCAGTCCTGAGCAGCCTGCCTTTCTCACCACTCCTCGCTTACACTGCCAGGGCAGTCTAAGTGCTCCTACAGGAGCAGGATAGAGGCTTCCTGAATGCTGTACGACCAGCACACTGAAGAACACTGGCCAGGAATCTTTCAGATGAGCTGCCTAAGGGCTCCGAGAGCATCTCTGCACCTGTTGCAGGGACCTGTGAATATCTCCACTCTCATAGCTCCTTTCTCAATGCTGGCTTTTCTCTCTGTCTGCATTGCTTGTAGTCAGAACCATGGAGCCCTGTTCAGCTCAGAGAAGGAAGTGTTGCCATCCTTCTACAGGTCCCCTGTTTTGTGCTCCTTTTTGTGCTGCAGACCAGCCCTGCCAGTGACATGTAAGGTTGGGTCCTTGCCCCTGCCAGAATCAGCTAATGCCGCCCTAGCAAAACCCACTCCAAGAGCTGCAAGAAAATAAACAAGAAAACTAATGCAATTATAGCCATAATATCTCAGCACATAATTTTGAATTTGTCTGCCCTGGCTTTATTTGTTCAGAGGATGTTTTTTTTCTGGGGAGATTGCGTCTCAGCTAAATGCTCTGTCAAAATTTCTCTCAGCAGCCATAGTTTTTCACTCTGTTCCTTTCCTCTTTATGTTCCTTTCCTTATGACTAAAGTTCACCTCCCTGTTCTTTCTCACAGATGTATTTCATAGTATTTGTAGATGTAAGATGTGTCTCCATCTTAACCTTTCAAATGCTTTGTTTTCTAGCAACTAATATATGAGTTTCAGCTTTTTACATCTGTACAAAACACAGTTCTCTGAAGCATTTAAACTTCTTAGAATATGGATTCTGTTTTTCTGTACATTCTTTGTAATAAAGGAAAAATTAATCAACATCAAAAAGATGCAGAAAGGTACCCTGGAAACTGATATTCTATAAACTGATAGAGCACTTTTCAAGAATGGAGAAAAGAACAGAGATTAAAGCTGTCAGATCTCCATTGTGTGGCCACTTACTGTCACAGAATCCAGCAAGGGACAGCTTCTGCCATTTCCTTTCAATTTCTCTGTATAAATCTGCTCTCACCTAAATCTTGACCACATGACAGTACATACTCACATTAAACTGATTATTTTTGTCTGAGCTGTGTTTAGAAGAGGCAGTCTTACCTTCTACATAAGAAATGTCCCTTCTGGAAATATCCCCATTCACTTCAGAAGCAGCTGCCTTTCACATCCCTAACAGACCCCTGTGTTATGTTGACTTCATGATGATAACCAGGCAAAAGAGCATCCAGCCTAACATCTGCATTTGAACTTCATTAAAATGTCCAGATAAGGTAACCAGACTCACAGAGATTAACCGAAAAATCTAGAGGTTTCTGATACTATACATCAAGTTCAAATTCGACAATTTCTGAGCAATATCAGCCACTTGCCACAAAACTTGCTCCCAGATTTACTTCACCAACCTTGAACTGGTTTATGGTTAACCAATCTTCATTGCCATACAAGGGGCCAAGAGTCAGTTCATGACCTGTTGAGCTGCTGCTCCCCCAGCAGAGCTGCTGCTCCCCCAAAGGCAGAGTGCAAGCACAGAAAATACAAGCAGCCACACTTCTGCAGGGAAATAAATATCCTGACTGAAGAGATTTCTCCTAGCAATATTTAGGCCTTGCCCTTCCTGCATATACAGCATATGTCTGGGAGAAGTTGTGTGTCTTGAAAGTGGCGCTATTCTAAGGAGATCGCAATCACCTTTCTCAAACACTTTTAAGATCACAAAAGAACTCTGACCTGAGATAAGCTCAGAATGGACTTACCCCAGTCCTGGGCCTGGTGAGGTCTGGTTAGCACATCCTGGGTAATGCATCCAGACAAAACTTCCCAGTGTGGCAAACTGTGAAAAGATCACCCAAAGTTGAGGGACAGATGGCATCTGCAGCCATTGATCGAGTCTGCCCACTGGGGAAAACTGGGTAAAGAAGCAACTGCTGTCCTGTGACCACCCAAACCACACCTTGAGTATGCCTCAGTGGGTTCCTGAAACTTGGATTGTAAATAAAGCCACCTGATATGAATTTGAGATACGAGAAAGGGGGTACTATTGTCCAAGTGTTATCCCAGGCATAAGAAGGAAATGAGCTGGGGGGGCACTGATAGTGGAAAAAAATAATAAGGAAACCCAGCTCAGCTAAACTGAAAGCCAATTGTGCTGAAATCAGTCCCAATGAGGCAAAAGTTAATACCAGCAGGGGAGATTGACCACAAACCACCAACTCAAGAAAACCAACAACTCAAAAGAAGAGAAGGATTAAGCATGCAGACTAATTAGCATTGGAAGCAAGGGGATCATTTAATCAGTAGAATGAGAGAACTGTGTAGCCAATGAACTTTAATGCCTTTGTTTGCTAAGATGTATAAATAGTGAAAAGTTTGAACAGCCTTGGGATCCCCACCACTGAGAAGACCAGGCTGAAGAAGGATCAATGGGACCTTATGGGATCCATGGGTGGTGAATATCTTTTAATCTCTCTTTCCCTCTCTCTCCCCCTTCCCTCTTTCCTGTTTCTTTCTCTCTCTCTCTAGCTCACATTTACTGTTAAATAAAATCTATTGTACTCACTTTGGCATAAGGTCTCATTTGCACCTTAATTCAGTCAGAGGCAACTCTCAATAAATCAGGTCATAACAACTATAGGCAAGTTGGACTAGTTAAAGTCCTGAGCATCCTGCTGGTTGATTCAGCAAGCTGTCTCTACAGTCCCATTGGAGCAAGAGAAGTATGGCTCTATTTCCTCCTTTCTCTAACCTCACAGCTGTTGGGTCAAAGGATGCTTTAAATCCACTAATAAAGCAAAACTGCATAACAAAATCCAATCAGATGCATTTTTTTAATCTCCTGCAGAAGATGCTGACATCACAAAAATGCAGCTTTATAGGCATTTTTATTTTGAATTTTATGCTAAAAAAGAACAAAATAGATAAATCAGTCAGACTAACTACTGTAGAACTTCAGGAAGGAAAGCAGGAAAGCTTCTATGCATGGATATGACCCAAAATGATTTAGAAAGTCTCATTAAAAGGAACAGGATGCAGCATTTCAAATGTTTCACCATCTCTAGCTTTGTGATAAAGGTTTCAGGAACTCACAAAATTAAGCTGTTCACATCGTTGGTTGCACGTCATCTCTGGAGCCACAAGGAAGTACCTATCATCACATTATTTTTTTCCTCTCAGTTTTGTGGTATGCTGTTGGACTGCACACAGGAATGGAGACCAGAAACTCCCAATTTAGGATTTTCTGTAGGAGCATACACAGGTTACAAACATTTCTGAACAAACAGAGATTCTTAGACCTAAAAGCCACAAGCAGCATCCTGCTGTGCCAGGTGGCAGGCAAACAAGGACGGCTTTGGAAAGCTCACAGACAGAGGAACACAAGAAATGGACCTTGCAAACAGACAGCCACAGGATTCTATCAAAGACTAAGACAGTTATGGCCAGCAGGATACCAAATGGTCTCAAAGGAGTAACCAGTGAGAAACTTCTCTGTAAAGCTCTAGGGAAGTGCTCTAGGAAAAAATGGGAATGGGATGGCAAGACAAGTGAAATAGAAAGGAATCGTGCCATTTTTGGCAGCTTTCATGAAAAGCAGTGAAGACTGTGGGACCACTTAGAGGATGCCTAATAGAATTCTAATAGAACCCAAAAAATGCCCTTTTGACTTACATAAACTTGATTCAGTCTTTTTCCATACTGGCATTTTTATATTGTCATCTTCTGCCACATCATCCACTACAATCTGTCTAACTTCACTTTTTCATCTGTCTTTTTGAACCGTATACACTCCATAAGCTAACCTAAGCAATAAAGCTTTTCTAACAGGTTTCTCTTACCCCTCTGAAATTTGCTTGCACCTGTGAAGCCAGAGGTTCTTTATATTTTTTCCCCCATTTGCTGGACTTTAATATTTATACGTATTAAATCTAAAAATGAAGATTATAGAAGTGTCTGCTGAGTTTGCATTTCTGTTTCTGAGCACATTCTCCATCTGTCATGCCTCTTGCCTATGTCATGCAAATTAGGAACTCACCTCAGAAGAATGTAGACCTCATGGATTCTACTTTTATCAATTTCCCCCCTGATTCATTCCATTATTGTCTCAGCAGCCACACCCTTTTCTCCTCTTAATTTATGCTCTTAAAATAGAAATCACAAATCATTAAAAGTCATGTACAGCAAAAGTACAGTTATACAAGGAGCCACGGCCAAACATTTAGAGAAAGCATCTAGATGGATACAATAGAAAAACACAAAGATTTTCAATGTTTTTCCACTGTTATGATTCAGTGAATATGATTTCTGAGACTTTCACTCCTATGGATTTCCTGCTTAAAGAGAACCTCTATGTGAACAGCTGTCAGAATCACCCATTACCTTTCCAATTCTCATTTGCTGCATAGCACCATGTGTTGCTCACCTAATGAGTTCCTCAAAATAAGTTGCTGCAAGTTTCCTCTCCATAGATGGATTTTTCAGCCTTCTCTGACATTTTGCATTTTTTCTGCATGGAGCTTTTTATGAATTCGCCACCTTTTGCTCTATAAGGAGATATGTTATTAATATTGGATCTATCCCGCAAACATTACTTATTTGATTTTATGTTTTCTGACAATTTGTTTCTCAGCCCATGTATATGTATGCTAATCTGCCTAGAATAGTTTCTATTTCTGTACAATTTTTCATTCCCACAATTGCATATCTTCTACAGATTCATTCAACTCCCTATTCACTACCAACATCTTGACACTAGCAAACAGCCATTCACTGAAATTTTTTTCCCATGACTTAATTTGGGAATCAGTTTTTCCTCATTTCCTTTGTCTGCCTGTAAGCTTAAGATCTGAAGGTTTCCCTCTGAAACAGCCACACTAGCCTAAGCTAACTGAATTAGCCTTCCTTACATCCTGCACCCTAGTGAACCTTCCAGTCCAGAAACCATAAGGAACCCCATCCAGGCAGTAGATTCTGGAACAAAGCCTCCTCTAATTAGGCAAAAAAAAAAATCAAATTAATTGTATCTAATGACTTTGAAACCCACAGTAACAATCACAGTACATGGAAAGACCTCATCACTATCTCTGCTATTTTACAATTTATTTCTTTCAGGCTCCTCAGATTAATACCATCTGCTCCTGGTAATTCACTGCATTTGTCTTTCTCAAGTTGCTTCTTAACTTCCTCCTGAGAGACTGCACTCTCTCTTAAGGCCAATGTCTGGTTTCCCATAGGAAATGCCCTCAGTAGAACCTTCCACGGAAAACACAGATGCAGGAAATTTGTTTGACTTCACTCTTAGCTAAGACTCCTTTCCAGCTATCATGGCCTATCATGCACAGTCACCTGTGCAATTTTCTAAACAATACCAGGTAACTCTGAGTATGTTGTATTCAAAATATTTTTTATATTTTAGACAAAGCTTTACTGTACTTATATGGCACAAGGTCACTTTATGGTCTCAAAATTTCTTTAAAGTGTTTATTCCCAACACTTATTGGGGTAGAATATTTCAGACGATGAACAGGTAGAATAATAATAAGTATTTTCCTAATTGTAACCATTTTTCTTTATGTCCCCAAACAATTGTGTCTCCATGGAAGAATTTCTCTTGATTAGAAGTAAGCTGAGCCTTCTACATTCCTCACCACAATTTACCCCAGCAATTACGTGATTAATCTTTTCCTTTTTCCACAATCTCCAAAATGAATTATCAAATAATCAGTTGCTTATGCTCTCAGTAAACTACTCCAACCTGCCATTATGCAAAGGCCAATGAGGTGGTGCACTAATCATGCATTGCTAGAGCTGCCAGTTTAGTGTCTTACAAAGGAGTGACTTTGGCTAAAACAACAGCTTGGGTTTGAATGTCTTGTATGGGTGCTGCTTGCTCAAACAGAACCAATAGCTTGAAATCTCACTGACTCAAGAAATTATGGAGAGGCATGCAAATTCTGCTGTCAAGCCAACAAAGTAAACAAACTAAGACACAATGGGATTAAAAGATGGGATAAAATTCTGAGATCAAAGAATCCTCGTCAGAAACTCTTATGTGCCAACAGTCAGTTCTCATGCAAAATGAGTTGTAACTATACTGAAATCAGACAGGTAGAAAAAGCAATCCCCAGAACAACCAGAACTGTTGGTTTCCAAGGGGTTTACAGCATCAAATACAATTCCTTATAATACTGTTATAAGCAATTTGGAAACTAGCAAATGCTACAGAGAACAGGTGTAGAGGACTTCCTGCAAGGATTTCCAATTAATAGGCAGCTGTATTTTGCACTTCTGCTTTACAGCACAGCAGATCCAACAGCAGTGAAACCTGGTCTCTAATTATGATGTGCCAAGTGGCTTTATCAGTTTGCAATCTTTCCTTTTCAGGTAAATGAAAACATGATTAAATAAACAGTGTTCAAAAGGTAAGAGAGTATCCTCTGAACAAAATAATTCAGGTCTAGGTAATGCTGAACTGTCATCAACATCTTACGACAGTGTGTAAAGAATTCATCACAGAGTTCTTTTTTTTGGTTTGAAAAAAAGAAACTGTGCACAAAGATAATATGTAATGAATACACCCTTAATAACGCCACCTAATAGCTATAAGATGCCTTTGGATCTTACCAAATACTCCTTGACTCACTGAGTTTCCATTGATTTGTTGAGACAGGTGGGGTTCAGAAGGATTATAAGGAAATTAAACTGCAGATTGTGTCAATGGTATGGCCATAACAGCCACAAAAGACAGAATAAACTTCTTGAGAACCAGTCATGTCATGACTTACTGGCGACTTCTATTTCTACCTACCACCATTTGAAAATGGGATCATGCTTTGAAGCATACAGAAATATGCCTTCAAACCTTTACTAAAATGAATCTTTGGAGAACTTCAGATATTACCTTAAAAACTTCTTACTCCTTTTTAAAGGATTTGAAAATTCTATTTTTGCAGGTTTTCTGGGTATTTCTCACCATGGAGAATAGCTGCTGATTGTACAAAAAAAGGAAATAGTTTTTCATGTCTGTTGGTTTGTGCTGTCTTTCAATTCCATTAAAAAAACCCCTTAATTCTGTATTCTAATAACGGGTGTAAAAATAGTGCATGTTCACCTGTGTTTATCAGTTATTTCTTAGCACATTTTTATCATGTTTTTGTTTTTTCTCTCTTCTGCCTAAAAAAGGTAAGTCAGGGTATGGATTAACCATTTTAATTTTCTAAACACTTGACATGAATGCATCCCTTCCTGATGAGATAACCTGAACAAAACACATTACAAAGTAAGTACTTCTTCTGTTGTTAAATAACTACTGATATATGTAGATGACTTTATCATACCTCCTGAAACCTCATCAGCCCTTGTCTAAAATATTGCTGAGATCGGGGATTTTTAACTGGTTTTGCACTTTGGTTAGAAGTCATAATTATGTTTCCATAATAGTACCCAGGTGTCTTTCCTGAGTTAATTTAGGATACAGCAAGGCGTACGACTAATTAAAACTTCATTTAGAGACAGGTACTCTTGAGAGCTGTGCACAAATGACTTTATGACATTTTTAAACATACAGAAAAATGATCTGTGGGATAGCTTCCATGTCTCTACTGCCTTATAGGCAATTAAATTTAAAAAAATAGATCCTTCTCTATCTTAGACTTTTGATTGTATAGAATAACTAACAGAAGAGAGACATATTTTTCATATTAAAAATAGTAAATGAAGAAGCCGTGACCCTCAATCTAAAATTAACTGTTTTAAACATTGAGGCAAATTTTGCAAGAGAAGGCCAGAGAAGAGATTATGCAATGGGGTTTTCAAAAGCTAGACTGGTCTTGGATACAGTTGCTTGGTTCTTACTTATAGACTCAGCTTACAAACCCTGCAGGTAATAAAACATGGCTCTGGAAGAGAAAAGGAGTATGAAGTTATAAATAGAAATTCACTGTCAAATATTTCTTCAGCATCAGTGGAGACGAGGCACAGACGGAGAGGAGATTAAATCTACAGGAGACCAGGGGTGTATTAATTAAGTGTCTGATATTGCAGAACATGTCTGGGGTGAACATAACCAATCTTGTCCTGGTGAATTGATTTTCTGATAGAGTCTTGGAGACTAGTGGCCAGTAACCTAGATAAAAATCTTTACATCTACATTACTTAGTGAAATCAAGAAATAAGAATCACATCCGGGACATTTATTAGATTTAGTTTAAATGCTAAATTCTTCCATGGCAAACAGCCACTTTCTCTAGAGTTACTGAACATACTCCCTATCAGATCTAAAAGCAACTTGGAAAAATCTTTACATAAGCATGCTGGGACTCCATAAAAGCCAAGTGTTTGGGCAAGAGAGAATTTTTCATCTGATTTCCAAGTTTCCTAAAACACCAGTGTCATCAGAAGCTAGAAGAGACAGAAACTTTTGTGTAACTTATAGAAATGTAAAACACAGATATGCCGGGCCCTGTTAATACTGTGGTTTTCTCATGCCTTTAAAAATTTTAAACACTGATAGAACTAAGCAAAAGCTGTATTAAAATAATCTGAATAAGCTTGCAAAGTCAAGTAGTGAAAATAAAGAAAATTGAGGCTGTCTCCACTAAATCCCTTTTATACTTCTCCCTTACTCTCCAGTACCACCCTAAGACAATAAATCATGCAGTCTGCATTATAATGAAGGGACACTCTTCTGAAAATTTGGGAGCCATTTGGGAACAAACTCCTGTTTGCATGTACATAAGCACACACTGATAATTTCTCCTTTTGCAAATTATTTCCCAGCGCTTACTTACAAATCACTTCTTTTTTTTGTAGCATCCTAGTGATTTCCTTCTCCATTGAATGCAGGTAGAAACTAGTTTTTGACTTGGATTGAAGCTTTCTTCTCACTTTTCCAATATCTTTTTGTCTCTAAGCATGTATATGAAATCAATGAGTAATGTAAAAATAACTGATTTTATGGCCCCTTAAAGAACACTGCATCAGCAAAATGAGACAAAAAGAAAACTAGTAAGAGATTCAAGTTTAGATCTTCTAAATATAGAACCTTGTATTGAGAAATGTAACAAAAGGATGGGGCAGGAAAAGACAAGTAAAAATTGTATGTTAGAAAAAGAAATAATGAGAAAATTTTTACATTTTAAAATTAAACCTCAGCTCCTTCTACCAAGACTTCTACTTACATACACAATAAAATTTTCATTTTATTGTTGCCTCTGACTTTTTAAAGAACTCAGCGATGAGGTTTTTTATTCTCTTGTGTAACATCTACTGTGACAATGTCCTGCTTTGTGCTTAGTGCTCCTCTGCACAGCTTTATGGCAATAGCAAAGGCTTCCCATATCAGATTTATTCCTGAGAATTTTTCAGCCAACATAGACAACATCAAAGTTTACAATATGGTATATGGATGCTCCCCCTCAGCTCAATTTTACCTTCAAGCAGGTTCCACAGTCTTACTGGAGTGTACATATGTATGTATCATCAGCAGAACAAACCACTGAGTATATAATTTTTTTACATACTATAATACATGCTGGGTAGACCTGCACATGTGATATATATCCATTAAAATCCTCCTCTGAGAAGAAATTCCATTGGAACAAAGACAGCTGGTTTTCATGAAAATTCAACCATAACCCGGAGTCAGAGCAAAATGATGTTGTAGTTGAGAGGAAGCCACCACAAAACTTGAGGAGCTGGAGCATGTATCATCTCAGCATGGTTTTTCCTCTGTGTCCATGTGTTACTGGTCCTTAAGTAGCCCAAGTAGTGGTTGGAAAGGTAAGGAGGAAACTGCTCTGTTGTTCAAAGTATGAATTCATTTAAAGTGTCATGGCACTTTACAGATAATAATCACATAAACTGTTCTATTTTCCAATCCCCAAGCCTGTGTTATAGGTACAACAACTGTCAATGTGCAGGGGCACACACATGTGCATATAAATACACACACATGGCTAAGTATAAACATACTACTTGCAAAGGAGCAGCAAGGGCAATGAATAGAAGAATTATTCTTATTTACTTTTTAATTAATATGGACTTGAAAAGTTTAAGGAATTTTTTAAAGTGGCATTGAAGTCAGTAGTAGTATTTTTCAGCTATTTGTGTAAGATCTTGTTGTGTTTTCCTTTCTAAGGGGTTGTGCCCCTTATAGTGTTTTGTTTTCATAGCTCTTTAGAACTGAACAAACCAGAAACTAAATTAAACTCACCTAAAACCATTGTAATTAATCTAGGTGTGAAGCATTACATGAAAAACAGAATTTTGTTCAGTTTCCACATGAAAAAATAATCAGCTAGGGCTAAGTCACAGAAGTCAGCCCATGTCTACAAGAAACTGCTGAAACTTTATTTTCCTTATGAAACTTGTCTAGGATTTTGGGGATCTTTTAGTTAGTTAGTTAGTTAATTAGTTAGTTAGATTTTAAGGAATGAAGATTAAAAAGATCCCTAAAATACTTACCAACATTTTTCTAAATCTCAGAATCTGGGAAGGACTATAAATCTCAGGTTTCTTTATATTTGGAGATACAAGGGGAACTCAATCTGAAAAATTTCTTTAACAAAAAGAGACAGAGAGAGGAAAAAAAGGACAAAGTTCTCATGAAGCAAATGTCTTTGGAAACCTCAGTCTTACATTAGAGTAGACGTATTTGAACTTGTATCTCAGTTACGAGGAGGTACACACATGAAAGTCTTAGAACTGCATTTCAGTAACTGAAGCGAGCAGCTTCATAACTCAGCTTTATCATTCAGATCAGCACATGAGACAACTCTTCTCACCAAAGCAATATATCAGCTGAAATGAAAGGTCCCTTGCTAATTTTATACTCTTTATGTGCAGAGGTCTACCCTTTCCCTTAAACTATTTGTAATCCTCTTAAATTTAGATAATTTATAGCTTCTGTCCTCAACATGCCGTAGATATTATCAAAAATAAACATGAAAAAGATTACTATAAAATATGGCTTCTTAACTTTTCTGTAAATGATTTATAGTTATACTGTAAAAGTGCTGTTAACATGTGTGACAACAGTACTTGGGATTTTCCCTTTTTCAACAAATCCTTGCTATTTCTGTAAGGATACTGAACTAGGTAGGATGTCTGGGAAAACAGAAATTGCCACTGCAGCAGGTCAGCATCCTGATGCTTCATCTGGAACAAGAGGAGCCAGTTCCAGAAGGTGAGACTCCTTGTCTTTCATGCATGGAATGTGTTTTGCATACTGCAAGGGTCAGAGAGAGTGAGACTCCCAAGATGAGCGGGGGAGGCTTCCAAGAGACCAGTAGTCACTGGGCAGAGGTGGCAGCAATAGAGAAAGTCCCTGGAATGGCTGAAAGTGAGCCATGAGGAAAGGATCCTAGGGCAAAAGGGAGAGTTATCTAAACATCATTGTTATTTCTGTTTGTCTGACCCTATCACTAGGAGTTTTACTTGGGAAGGCAGTCAATGGCCCAGATGAGAACAAAACCTGGCTCTTCAGCCTGCGAGAGCTTTTCAATCTCTCACAAGCATTCACTAATAAAAAGTCTTACAAAGCATCGCTGGCTAACTGATCACTGGCCACAACTTGCCAGTCATGGCTTGTTGACATCAACTTGTGAGGCAAATAAAATACTCAGAGGTACTCACCCATCTGGCAGCTCCTGCAAAATGTCTGTACATGCACTAGTGGCTTGGTGAATACACAAAGATATGAAGTGTTCCTCCTCTCAGCACCTAAAATAACCTTTACACTTGTTAATTAATTACTGCTTCTGGATGCCTCAGATCATTGCAACAGCAGTTTAGTATAAAATGTAGCAGAGGATAAAGGAAAGAGAAAGAGATATAAGGCACTGTTACTTTCAATTATCCCTAAAATTTGTTATATGGCAGTATACAAGCAAGAGTTCAGTTTGCCACACCCGTGGTGCTGGGTCCACAGTCTCCAGCTGCCATCAGTGTTAGCATTAGGTTTAAGGGTTCCACAAAGACTGGAGCTCCAGGAACACTAGGGATGCAAACAACATGCCATAGGAGCACCAACACTGCTGGTGCAATGTTGCACTTCTGGATGCAATGAGAAAGAATCAGGAGAGACAGATCATTGGTCTAGGGCTGGGGCTGACCCTGCCACAGGCCAGGGAGAGGGATGTTTGCTCTTCCTTCAGCTCAGGCTAAGCAAAAACACAAAAATGCATTTATTCATAATATTCAAAGCAGACAACACAGCCACAAATGTTTATGAAAGATGTAGGCAGAAAAAATAAAAGCAAAAATATGCTTGATCTGCTTATACTAAGGTAACATGAGAAAGTTCCCTCTCCATTATTCAGTGAATTTGCTGTTTACTTCCTGATGAAATGACAGTTTCTGCCTTCACCCATGCTTCCTTTTTGAACTGATAGTGCAGCTTTTGTAGCCAATGGGTCTTTTGAAACCTCCAACAGGATAAAGACTGGCTCCATCTTTCACTCCTAAATGCTCTTCTTTTTCTGTCTGAACTAGGAGACAGGCTGTTCACCCTCATTAACAGAATAAGCCATAGAATTATAGAATGGTTTGTGTTGGAAGGGACCTAGAAGATCATCTAGTTTCAAACATCCTGGGCAGGGAGCTTTCCACTAGACCAGGTTGCTCAGGGCCCCATCCAGCCTGACCCTGGACACTTCCAGGGATGGAGCATCCACCACTTCTCTGAGCAAACTGTTCCCATGCCTCACCATTCTCACAGTAAATAATTTCTTTCTAGTATCTAATCTAAACCTACCCACTTTAAAGCCATTGCCCCTTGTTCTGTCACTACATGACTGTGTCAAATGTCCCTCCTTGTCTTACTGCTGCAGTTGGGAAGGCTGCTATAAAGCTGCTTCCCAACTGCAGCAGTGTTGTGGCAACCACCATCTACTATGCTGCTTTATTAGTAATTTCTTGGATTGTTTTATTCCATTAGTAATTACAGCACTAATTTTAATTAGTGCTACAATATTAATACAATTGATAATATTAAAATATTCATTGAATAGCCATTGCTGATATAAAAAAAAAAATTATATTTATCTGTGAATAATTTCCTAAGGAGTGCTCCTTTAGAAGCCACCTGCTGCTCATAACTGGTGAGCACAGGACTGTGGCTAAATGGGGTCTAAATCCTGTGTCCTCTCCCTTCAGCAGCTTTGTGCTGGGACTCAGTGAGGAATGCACCTTTTATTGAACCCTGCGTTCTCCATCATTTTGTTCTCAGGAACCTGTGTGCTTGTAGCACACTGGCTGCAGATAATTTGTTACTAATATTTGTCTAGAGGAGACAGCTATCAATCAGTGAGGCAGCAAAAACACATTTTGGGAGGCTGCTTCTGAACCTCTGCAGAGAAAAATGTGGCACATACTCATAGATCTGCCTGTGGATCTGCAAAAGGAAGATGTGAATGAGAAAATTAATCTCCATGTTCTCTGCTTTGTAGGTCCTCATTGATCTAGAAGAAGCAAAAATCAGTTTCACTGGTTATCTGTTTGCTTTTACACAGAAATATTTAACTACTTCAATTATTATTTTTCCCTCTGTAACAAAGGCATATTTTGTTGCACTCATTTAATTATGAGACTGAAGTTGGAGCTCTGACCTGTTGCACACCAGATTACAAGACAGGGATTGGGGGTCCTTTTCTGTTAAAGAGCATTAGTGAAGGACAGTAATCACTTGCTCAAATTGGGTTAAGGTCCAAAATAACTTTCATCTACTGGTTCAGATTAGGTTTGTAGACCACCTCCCACCTTAAAGAAGGTAGAAAAAAAGGTACAAGACATGCTTAAAAAAGGTACAAGACATGTTTAAGTTATACAATTCTGAACAGGGTCAAATGCTCCCATGTCTGTGTTACATACCTATTGGATCATGCTTCCAAAATGGAGTGTTTACTGAAAGCCAGAAGAATTCTTGTCTAAGTATCCATCAGCTGATCAAAAGGGTAATCAAGAACAAAAGGAGGGAGAGAGAAGAAAAAGCTTCACTAAGCAAACAAACAAGAAAACATTTAAACTAGAAGTCATCAAATTAGCATGAATAATGGCAAGCTGGAGTGATGGCAACCTAGTGGCAGTAAGGATTTCAAATAGTCGGATGTTGTCAGTCTATCATCTTGGAGATAAAAAAGCTGAGTGATTAATATTCAAGATTTTGCTTTTGAAGTTCTGGATCATTCACATCCCCTACACAGTTTTTCCATATAAACCAAGAGAAGCCTCTGGAGAAGGATTGAATTACATAGCAAGTTATATAGATTAAGAAGTGGGAAAAGGAATGGTGAGGATACAAGAGTTGCTTAAACATTAAATTCTTGTTCATGAGTGAAAGAGAAACATACTGCTTAAATTAGCAGAACAAACAAAGCAAAGAATGGATAGAAACCTCAAGTAGGAATGATTCAGCCCATAAACCTAAGGGCTCAGCAGGAAAAAAAGGACAGCAGAGAGAGAAACCAACTTAGATTTAAGAAAGAGGAGCTTTAACCTGGATTACAGGGAAAAAAATCTGACTCAAGGGGTTATTGGGCTAATACAGGCTGCCAAGAGAAATAGTTAAAGATACAATTATCAAAGAATTTAACAGTAAGCAAAGAGCATTGACAGGCTTGTAACATTTCTGTATGGGATGAATTCACCCTGATAAAACCCAGACGAGACAGAGATGTGATTCTTTACAGCCAAATTTCTCTTAAAAAATGAAGTGGAATTTCTTTGACTCACTTCCACTAAATTAAAGCACATTAAACAATCTTTTTTATACTTAAATGCTGCAGTGTGTTTGTTCTCAGAGTGTTTGTGCCTGGCCTGGGTTTACAAGGTTACTGCAGGTTTCAGCACTGGCACCTGACACAGGCACATCATTAATGGCCAGGGCTGAAGCACTGCTTCTGTAAACAGCAGTGGGCTTGGGCAAAGAGCCTCCAGGTCCAAGTGCCAACGTGAGCTTCTGCTGCCATATGGCATGGAGACAAGCAGCAGGGTCAGCATCTCACAGTGTGTTGCCTGGTTTCCTTCCTCAGATTGATGAGCATTAGCCAAGGAGCTCTTCATACAGGCTTGCAAGGGAGTACCACTTGTGTAGTCAGCCAGGGTGGATTTTTTATAAAAATTAAAATAATCTAAATGAGTCAATATTCAGGGGTTCAGTTTTCTGGGTTTCCCCTCCCTACCCCTTTTCTTTTCTTTTCTTTGTTAGAGCTGAGTGGTAGCTTCTAAGGAAAGCTAGATGGAAATTCAATGTTTCTTTCGAGAAGAAAATTAAAATTATGAAACAAGGGAATGCTTTTATCATAAAAATATTCACAGGACTCAAATATTTAAGAAGTCTTTCAACAACAGCTGCATTCATGGTAAAAAAAAAATCATAACAGCACATTCTGTGCTGGAAAGACCAAAATTATACAATTCAACCTAGCACAGGAGGCTCGGTAGCAGCCATTTTCACCTCTAATTTCAGTGCACCAAAATAGAAAAATGGAAAGCATAAGTGTACTTCTCTCTTGCTGAAAAAGAGGAAGGACAATAGCAGTGCTTCACACTCAGGGATGAAGTAGAAGTAGGAGAACGACGAGGAAAAGACGAGGGTGCTGTTACTTCCTCTCAGGGCTTTATTCAGTTATGCTGCAGAGCACTGAGATCCAGTCCTCCAGCTGAAAGTGGAAAAAGGCTACTGAAGGTCCATTGTACTGCCTGCTGCTCACAACAGCATCAATCCAGCTCTGCACTCATCCCTTCAGCCACCATGGCCCTGAAAGAAAGGCTTTTGCAGGAAGGCAGCCAGGTACAAACACCAAGATGCCCTTTTTGGGCAGCAGCACTGCAGGCTCCCATCCGCCTCTCTGTGGCACCAGAGCCAACAGCTAATTTAGGCTTCTCTGAAGCCTCTGAGTTGCTGATTTTCACAGAATTTCTATGTCCTTAACTATTTTTGAGAATTCTGCCTGTTCTCCCAGATTGGTAGAAATCAGCCAACAGACTCAGAAGCTGTGAAGGGAGGAGTGGGCGGGGATGACAGTAGGACATGAGGAGACAAAAAGAGGTAAGAGTTAAACTAACAGTATTCTGGTACTCAAAGTAGTGATTTATTTTCCACAGATACAGGTAAGTGGTGGTACGTTGACAGCTCTGGGGCACAGGAGCCTCACTGGAGTGTAATTTAAGACAGATAAAAGACAGCACACATGAGACTGAATGAAAGTCCTATGGGAGATTTTTCTTCCACATTTAGACTTCAAGTAGGTAAGTAGGAAAGAGTTTAATTTTTGATTTCTAGCTATCCTGTTCAATTTTCTGACAAAGCTAAATCTCCATTATCTTCACTCTCATTGGAGGGGTAGACAAGCAGCCCTGGTGTCCCAGGGAAACAGCCGCATGAGAGAACTTGCTGCCTTTTGTGGGCTCACACTGAAATGTATGGCCATTTTACTGCAAATTCACAGGGTTTTGTATCAGTTCACTCCCTCTAACCTTTTTCATTTAATAGTTTCTGGAGAATTAATTTCAATTTGTCTGGTCTCCAGGAATTTCAGTGCTACATGGTTATTTGTGGTTTGGTTTTCTCAATCTATCATATATATATATACACACACACACTCCATCTCACTCAAGCTCCAATGACCAACTGAGTTCCTCTCTCAGGATTTTATCAGTGACCTCAGAGCAGAACAAGCCACTTTTTGCCAGTCTGTGTTCCCATACTGACACACAGCCTGGTCACTAAACCTTTCCAAAGGCCTCAGAGAATTTTCATCTATAGCAATTATAATACCTTCAACCTTGAGTTCATGGAGGAACCTACAAGTCTTCCCTCCAAGTATAGCTTCTACAAGGAGCACAGGCTGACACCTGAATGGCAATCAGGGCATACTTGACACAAATTAGGCTACTGAGCACCTTAATGCACTCAGTCAGTGAGTTAGCTGCTTAACAGAGCCTCTTGGGTTAAATGGGAAAGACTGCAAGGAATGAAGACCAGATTCTCCTGACAGAGGGAAAGGGAAGAATATGATACTTTCTTATTTGCTACAGACAAATGAAAAGAAACTACAGCAATTAATAACTAAAGGTGTTTTCTTAGCAACAATAAAAACATCACCCACAGTTCTCAAAAAATGAATGCAGAAAATCAACAAAGCTTTCTGTCATGCACAAGCGAGGGAAGGATTGTGTTTTTGTCACCAATGCCTAGAAAATTATAGAATTTTGGGAAAAAGAAATAAAATCAGAGTTTTCTCGTCTTCAGTCAATGGAAGGGGTCACTACTGCAGGAATGTGATGGGACATCTCTAGTGCCAGTTCAACCCATCATTTCAGTAAAGAATCAAACTGCTGTGCCACAGCAGTGGGACTGTGGTCTATAGCCCACTTACTCTGTTGTGGCTCTCTCTTCCTGTGCTGTGGCTCTCAGTGCACGGGTGACAGCTTGTCAGGCCACTGTGCTTTGCTTCCAGCTCTGTGGCTGCAAGGTCTGCAGGCAGAGAGGGCCCGTGGGGCTCTGCAGCCCTCAGCATTCAGGTGTGCATTAAGGAAAGACTTTGAATTTTTAGCAAAGGGGATCTAGGCCAAAATATCTTCCTCAGTTGCAGTTTAGTTTAGTATTGCCTGGTCAAAAATGAGATATTTTATATCCTTAAGGAAAAACTGGAAATGATGAATTCATTACTTAATCAGGCTAATGTAGTAAATTAAGAGGTAATTCTGAAGAAACAGTGAAAACTCTCTAGTGGCATGTTAATTATGACTTTCATCTATTAAGAAAGGAGGATTATGGATGTGGGCAAGAATAAAAAGAGATATATTTTCAGGGTCAGTGAATTTATCTTTTCAGGCACATGACAGAAAAGAATAAATTGATTTCCCTCAATACAGGTAATTTGAGAAGTCTTGGACCCAGATATGCCAGTTTTTTACTATATGGCAAAATTAAACTTGCTGTATTTCAAACTTCGTTACCTGCTCAAACAAATATATGCAAATTCACGCTTTTGATCAAAAATATGAAACCTCTGATATGAGACAACCGTCCCAGTGCTAGAAGTTTAACTTTGTAATTGTAATGTCATTTATTAATTCCTTACCATAGACCGGACATAAAAGGGTTAAAATCTGGGGAGTATGCTGAAACATTATGGTATGTATACACGGTAATTGCACGTAAAACAGCGATACCAAACTCCATGTTACATGAAGGGAAATAAAGAATGAATTACTGATTTCCATTCAGATGATTTCTCTGCCTGGAGGACAATCTGTCTGCAGCTCAGTATGAGCAGCTGGACACAATTGAGAGCCTATCTTCCTTACCTACCTGTTGCCCAAAGGAGAACCACGATAAGACTTGGATAGTTCTTTGATGTAATGCTACCAATCTCCTTCCCCCCTTACACCGATTTCCAAAGTCCAATTTCCCTGAACCTAACAGAAAGTAGTAACAGGAGGAAAGGTGGAGTTTTGAACATGTTTCCTGTTTAGAAAAATGAAAGGAAAAGCCCAACCCCAAATCCAACTGCTTTCCAGGGAAGTCTTGGTTATGACTATGTACTGCTGATTTGCAAGCTGCCCACAGGGTTTCCATTTGCTTCCCGATGCCTGCTGCCCCATTTGCTGCCTGGCAGCTGCTCACAGCCAGTACGCAGGCAGCAAACCAGCACCAAGAGCTGCACCCTTTAGTCCCTTTGAAAAGCATATCTTTTAAGATTATCTTGGATTCAAGTATCTTTCAAAAAGGGGATTTCACTGGCCCTCATTCAGCAAATGGTAAATGGAACTTCAGGCATTAGCAGACGCTACTGCTGACTGTGCAGGGCAGAGGAGCCTCATGACTGCTGTTGTTTTCTGGCAGGAACCAGCAGTGCAAATGCTGGCACACAGCAGGCCAGAGTTTAGATTTCTACATACACCATAAGTGGAAAACATAGCCCAGCCAGTGCAGCTTTGGGGCAGAGCAAGGAGCTATAACCAGGGCAGCATTTAGGCTTAGGGTTTTCAGCAACTGCCTTTTCCCATATTGAAGGCTAAGTGGCAACAAATAATAAAGCTGAATGTCATCTACCACCTGGGGACAGTCAAGATAGTCTGTGCATGTCTTCCATTATTGTCCTGTAGAAAGCACTGCAAAAACCTAAAGCATGGATGTAATTTGAAGACAGCACACGATGCCTCCTCTCCACTTACTTCCCCTTCCACTGAGTGAATTCAATATTTAAACATACTGTGCTCCAACTTCCTCAAAAGCCTTTCTTCTTTCGTAATTGTAATATTTTTTCACAGCACCCCACTCTTTCAGTATATTCAAAACAAAAAATTCTCTGAAAGTCCAAATATAAAGAACAACAGTGTAGAACTTAATCCCTAAATACAAAACACAAACTTTTCAGCCCTTACCCCTTACTGTAATTTACTATTTAAGCCACCCCTGCTGTTGAAAGCAGTCCCATCTTCCCACTGCAGCAGTCAGTTTCTTTATACCCCGTTTCCTTGCAAGCTGGTGCATGGGAACAATGAGCAGAACCAGGTAATTAATGCAGGGCAAAGCTTTTTTATTCTCCTGGAGCAGTTTCCCTGCTCTGTTTTACACACAGATGTACAATATTTGCACGGCACAAGAGAAGTGAAGTGTAGGAAAGGAGAAAGAAACAAGTGGCCTGGACAGGCTGGAGGTGTGTGGATGGGAGCAGGAGAGGAATGTGTTGACAGTGAAGGTTTGGGAAGGATTATTATGTTCACAAATCATTAGCCTTCATTTTGGAATGCCAAAATCTTGTGCTGCCAGTAAAATGGAGGACAAACTCTTTGGGATGACAAAATCCAAAGGGGAAAGTATCACATACCTATAAGCGAGTTGTCAATTAATAATCCCTGTGGGAAAAAAAATTTCAATATTCTAGACAGACAGACAGACATCTAACAGACTCTTTAGTTCTGCAGCTATGTCCTGCATCAAGAATCATTCCATGAACCAGTGGTTAAATTGCAACTATTTGCTTGTAAATGAAAGTAGGGTTAAATACATGCTTTTATCAACACAGATAAAATAGCACTTTTCCTGCCTTTCATCAAAAATAATCAGAGAGCCCTGGTAGGATCTTGTAATTTTTATTACTCTTGATTTTTAAACATTATCAGCACACTTGCTGATAGTGAACGTACAAAATTAAAATTAAATCATTTGTCAGAACAAATGAAAGAGTACTATGCAATGCATTATTCTCTGGTCCTTTATTTCTTAATTCACCAGCTAATTCCTAAGATCCAGCCATTTACAATCAAACTTGCAATCATTAGTGGGATTTAGCAGGCTTCCACTGTTAAATACCATTCACATTTCTCATGAGAGTTGGTATGTGTAGTGTTGAAGGGCACTAGATACAAATCCATCTGCAGCTGGATAGTATTTGATTTCCATACCTCTATCCAAACTGACCTCCTAAGCTGGGATATTAACACATGAAGTGAGAATTTTCTGAATAGTTACATCCTTTTTTTATTATCATGTTCTTCAAGACTCACTGTGGTACAGAGGTTTATATGGGAAAGCTGGGATGTGGCTGCATGACTAATTTTTAAAGGTTGTGCACAGCTTCTCAGGAATGCAGCTGGATCTAACTCCTTGGTGGCTTGCTTGTGATGACTGAATTGAAATATATTGTAATGATTCTCTGCTCAAGAAACATGAACTCATTAGAAGCTGAGGGTAGAGCTGAAGTATTAAGTGATTTTTCCTTTTCTATTCTTTTATTACCTAATTAGAGCAAATATTTTACATAAGAGTAAGCAGCAACTTAAAAACTTTTACCTCATAAATTAAGGTGATAACATCAGATGAAATTTCTATTCATTCACATTTTGAAAAATTTGTCTTTCCTCCTTATTTTTGCAGAAATATGTAGCATATAGAACTTGATTAATTAGTACCTTGAAAATTAAATTTTCCTTTATACCAATCAAGCATATATAGCATTTTCTGAGTTTTAAAAACAATCTTAAAATTTTTCTAAATCTTAAAATTTTTCTAAATTTAAATAGCTTAGAAACTTGTTTGAAGGCCACCATTTCCTTAGATAGCTTTTTAGCAGGCATGAGAAAAGTGCTATTTAATTTCACACTCCAGTAATCCTTTAACAATTTCCTTTCAGACAGAATATAAAATCTTATTATTAATTCCATAATAAAATTTAAAAAAAGAAAAGTTATATTGGCTATGTCTTTAACCTTGGACCAATGTGAGCAATTTTTTTTCTCCTCAGACAAGACACTAAAGATCAGCACAAATGGCAAGTGATAAACTGGCCTTTGGGAAACACTCAAGAATCCTTCTCCTCCCTTTTTTTTCACATCAACTCTCTGGAAATGCCTCTTCAGAACTGTTTGTTTTAGTATCAGTCAGTCAATTTGATACCCCCCACTTCTAATTGGCAATGGCAAAAGTTGCCAAGATCTAACATTACCTTAAATTCATCTCCCTATTACCATGAAGCAATGTCACAAAAATTACACCTTGTTAAGATTAACAATAAACACCAAATTATCAGAAGTCCATATCTCTAGGGCTTATTTGCATTTTCACACATGCTTGAATTTGCTGAAGAAAAAAAAATCCATCACTCTATTTTGTGAGATAGAGCACTAGGAATTCCCTTGGACATTGTATTTACACTCTACAAAAAATCCTCTCCTTCAACTTACCAATGCCTCTCTTTCCAATTTTCAAACCCTCACCATATGATGGAACCCAGCTTTGATAGCTGTGGGCATTCTGTTTGAAAAGAAAACAAATTTATGAATGCTCATGTAAGACCTTGCTGGTCTTACTGGCAGGTTTGAAGCATTCCAGGCATCTAATGGAGGTGCACAGGTCAAATATAGCCATTACCTCTGAAGGGCAATGGTGGTGGTAGTAGAATAGTAATGGCAGCAGCAGCAACAATTGTGGTAGTAATGTCAGCTCTTCCTGAAAGTAACTCTAGGCAAGCAAGCTAAGCTTCTTTTTCATCACTGCTTTTTTTTCATGATGCCTGAAATTCTATGTGTGTGAATTACTCATCACTAGCATTAAAATCTGTTAGACACACAGAAATAAAGCTGTCTCCTGGCTTTTTGAGTCCAGAGTCTTCCTGCATCAGGAAACACATATGAGGGTGTATCAGAAACACCTCAAGAAGAAAGTTTTCCATGAACAGATCAAGCAGCACCTAACAATCATTTGGAGTTTCTCAGTTCCAATGGTTCTATTGGAAAAACTCTCAAAAATCTGACTGATCAGTTGGTTGGAAACCATCTTCCAAATGTCACTCTACCCTTGTCATGGCTAATCACTACCAATGTGCTTTTTCTGGCTCTATCATTCGGTGCAAACAGTTATTTTTCCAACCTGATATTTATGCATGGCTTGACAAAACATGCAGCACTGTAGGCAGGTGCCAAGAAAACAGGTGCCAAGCTCTATCCAGTGTCCCCTTCCCACCCACTCAGGTAGGGAGAATACTTCTGGACATGACTGAGCACTGTGGTTTATCACCCAAGTTGACCACTAAGAGAAAGATTAGGAAGACATCTCCATTCCAGGTGGATCAATCCACAAATTCTTTAATTCATGGAGACTTTTGTCCCTTCCTCTGGCCTCTGTTGCAGAAAACTTCAGGCAACATGAAACCTCAATCTAGCAACTCAATTCTTACTGAAGCCATTTGGCATGGGCTATCCACATATATATGCACATAAACACAAAATGCATAGACATCACTTTTTAAAAGCTGTCATTTCCTAAAAGGACCCGGTGAGGTAGAATTGCTATTAAAAACAATTAATTTGCAGCCAGTTTTTAAACACCTAATTTCCCCACTAGCCTGTATGCAACACTACTTCAAACAGATACACACGGTCTCATTTAGTGAATGTATGAGGAAAAGGTTTGCATTATGTGTGCTAAAAGGACTAGGATTTCAATTCCATCTGCTGCTGGGTGTGTTTGATTTGTGTATTAATTATGCCTGTTTGTAGCTGTAAATTTGCTCCAGATTAGTAGGTGATTGGTTCCACGCATGGATTCACTACACTGCATGGCTCCCTTGCACTTTTATAGTTTTCAAATGGTCCCATACTTATGCTCTTTAAATTGCTTTTGATACCTATCTTATTCAGTGTGAGCTTTCAACTCTGTCTTATTCAGACAATTTTTTTTCCCCTTAAGAGAAAACATGTCCTTTTGGTTCTTCTCTTCCCAGACCCCTTTCACTGGTGTATTGTCAGCTTTGTCCATTATGCTACTATAAAACACAAGAAAAAACTTGTTTTTGTTTCCTAGTCTTACAGAGAAATTCAGCACATTCATATTTAGCATTTTCTACGTGGAATGACTTGAATTAATGGGTTTAGGAATTACATGAGCACTCAGCAGGGCATATACATACCCGTTACTGTGCAAACTTTAAATGATTGTCACGTCAAAATAAAACTCTTCCACATGTGGAACATTTTTGCTCTTGATCACTGAGTTTTCCTCCTGGTTTTCAAAATGCCCAAAAGTTCTGAGCTGTCACCTTTGTAGTTAAAACCTGTGAGACACGCTTGAGAAGGTGACACATCTGAAATGAGCTGCATAAAAACCGCCTTTGTGTCTACAAATGTTTGTGTACACTTAGAAAATAAATGTGGAAGAGGTCAAGCTGATTTCTCTCATATTTTAGGAAAAGAACTGCTCTGAGCTGAAAAATTGTATGCCAAGTTTCTGCCTGAAGCAAATTTTTACAATCAAATTAAAAACCTTTGAGACTAAGAGTTTATAATGGAAATACTAACACAGCCTTAACCATGGCAGCACTAGAAGGCACTGCAATAATATTAGGAAAGCTCTCCCTGCCCACAATCTAAACTAAATAAAAAAGATGCCATTTTCCAACATATACCCCAGGCTAGCAAATAACAATGATTTAATGTACTTGCCCTGTGGTAATATAGTACCACTGCAAACCTCTGAGCCAATTTTTCTTTTCTTTTCTTTATTTTTTCTTTTCAAACATATATGCCCCATAGGGAAAGGATTGCAATTTAGCTCTTATTTGTGGATATATCGCTTTCATTTCAACAATTCTTGAAAGCCTTCCTGCTGTCACATGCTACTGTATGCGAGCACCCAACTGAATAAAGACCCACCAGGCTTTTTCAGGAGTTTATTCACAGGTTTGGCTTTGCTTATTGTAGTATGCACCACATTTAAATTGGATGAGGGCTACTGTAAAGCAATAACATTGTCAATGACTGGAATCTCACTTTCCCCTCTAACAGTCTGAAGCAAATTAATGTATTGGTTGTTCATTAACAAGTAAACAGTTTCTGCTACAATGTCAAGGAAAAAAGAATGTGTTCATTAATATGAACAATCTTCATCTACAAAGATGATTTACACAATGCATGTAATGAGAAAGCTTTCTCCTAACTAGTACACTACCAAACTGAAAAGCTGATTCTTAGGACTTTCTTGAAATTACAATATTGTTTGTTTACCAATAAGAAGGACAGTCTCAGTCACCTATGCCACCATTGTAAGCTCTATAATAGGTACTTAAAAAAAGAGAGATTTCTGGAATCACTTGTGGAATTAATAAAATTGGTAACTACAGACTTACACTGCATCAATGATACATATTATTCCTGTGATAACTTGAGCTAAAAATAAAATTAATTTGGTTATAGAAATTCCTTAAACAACAACACTTAAATTATTTCAAACTTGAATTTTTTCAAGAATTTTCTGAAAAAATCAGCAAACACTGGCTAAAAAAGCAAAGCAGTCTGGATACACCAATGTAATCAGCATGCCTAGTGCTTTTCTGTTAACCCTCTGAGTAGAACCATAGTATTCTGGATTTTTTGTACATTAATGCTGTGAAAATTATAACTCACTGAAATACTAATTTATATGTCATGACTTTATAAATCATGTTCTAAATATATTTGGGCTAGGCACCGCATCTCATGAGTGATTAATCCACCCTAGAATTTTAATTATCTGTTAGAAAAACCAGTCTCCAGCACCTATATGAGAAGCTTAGATTACTGCCCTATATTAGATGCTTAACTCTTAGACAGATACATCTAGATGAGACAATTCCCAGCTCACCACCTTTTAGCTAATCCTGCGCTAGCCAGTACTACATTTTCATTTTCACATCAAAGTTTGCTTACTGCATGTAAGCTCACTAGACTATCTCACTAAGGTTAGAGTCCATGTAATCCCTGCTTACATTTAATTGAGAGGAATTAAGTTGGAAGTGACCCTGTTCTACTTTCCTGCTAATACTAAGATCAGGCTGTCAGGCATCTCCAGAGAGCAAACATTAGATGACCTGAGTCACCCTTCGGAAGTGCTCGTCTCCATCTCCTTGGTGATAGATGGTGCCTACCACAACTGCCATCCATCTCTGCTAACTAAAACAATTGTTGTCACATTTACCAGCAATACCAGCCAATGATTCAAAAGGGAAATGAAGAAAGAAGTCAGAAGGGCTGGTCTGTATTACAGTAAAATGACCACGGTGTGCTCTCCCAGATTTTCACATTAGAAATAGTCTATTAAGCTTGATTTCTTTTTTTCACTGGTGTTTGAAATATTTATAGGGCCACATATTCTGTCTTCACTTACCCTCCAAGAATTCAGAGGTTAGACTAAAAAAAATGGCAGTCACTGCCAAACAAGTCTAAACCATTATAACTTCCATGAAACCATAAATATATATACATATATATGGATATATTAAAATATATATCTATGGGTATATGGATATATTTTAAATCAACGTTGGAAACTCTTTTGAAACAGTTCAAATATTCAGATACCTTTCCTTGAAACCTAAAATAGGATATCAGTAATTTGAAACCTAGTCTCTCACAAACCTAAAAATAACTTAAAGAAATATTTTTATAGTTATGTTCATAAAACATGAACCAACAATCAGAAACATAAGATGTTGGGGATGAGTAGGATTTTCAGGATCTAAGATTATTTTTACATACATTTTAAGTAATACAAGATGGTCTAAGATGAAGGAGCCAAACATCTTATTTTAATGATAACTCTGTATTCCAAAGCAAAGAAAATGTGATAGGAAAATCCCAGATGGGTTTTTGAATAATATTTCTCATGCATAAGGTGAAACATATTTTTTTTTCTTCTGACTTCCCTCTCTAATTAAGAAGAATGAACACTGGCCTTTGGTTTAAGACTGCCAAATTTTCACAATAGTCAAGGAGCATGTGGTATTAATGGACACTTTTTATTACCGCATGTATGTCTTACATTTACATGGCTGAGCTGTATCTCTTCTAAAGGGAAGGCTGCGATAAAATGTGAGAAGGTCAGTGCTGGTCAAACTTGTGTCAGATTCTGACCTACTGTAAATTAGGGTAGGTAAGTGGCAAGGAAGGCTTTATCTTGACTGAGGTTTTGATCCTATGGAAAAAAAAATCCTTGTCCCATCCAAAAGTTACGAAATTACAACCATTTAGATGAAAATAGCTGCTCCTTATCTACTGAGCATCTTCTCTCCACAATGAGTTGAGGGTTGGGTGGTTATAGTGAAGGATCTGACACACAGATAAAACCTTTCCCAAAACCTAAAATCTGAGAACTTTTGTACGGTAGTTCCTTTGTCCCTTCCCCTCCTGCCCCAATGGAGGTCTCTTATTTGCTTCACTTTCTTTAAAATGTTGTTATTCAGGTTCTAGACAAAGTAACTGAGGCCTTAGACAGGCCTTCTGCCCATGGACATGCATTCAGAGATTAGTCTCCTGATGGCTTAGATGACTTTCTAGTAAACTCATAATCCGAAACTGGTGTCTGATGTAAGCTTCTACCAGCAGTTCCGTCTACAGTCAATGGAGTGAGACCAATAGGCTAATCAAAACATGAGTCCTGCCTAAAATGTGTGTCCATGTCAGATGAGATGAATCAAACCTGGAATGCTTATCTCTCTGTATTACCCAGGAAGTCTGGAGAATTAGTTTATACTAAATATCTCACTTCTAGATCATCAATATCAGGTGGATTAAAAAAAAAAGTATATGGAATACTTATACCACTTGTGTGAAGATCCACAAGATTAAATTCCTTTGTTTAAAGTTTTCAGAGCTTTCAATATATACTTTTTCACGTCTGAGGCAATGAAAGATGCACTCTATAGGATGGAGAAACAGAAATGCAATGTTTCTTGAACTACAGCTCAACTGATACTTCCACCTAGAAGTGCAAAGAGCTTTACACTAGCCCCAACCAGCTGCAGGTACACATTGGCTGCCACAGCTGCTCACACAGACAGTTCCATGAACAAACACCACTCAGAATGGGAGCGATACTGTGGGCAACCTGCCCTGCTCCTGAAAAATTTATTTATACTTCCCAGAAAGCTGAGAATATTTGCATGTCATTTTGGGTGGTATATTGATGCTTCTGGTTGTATAACAGCAAAGAAAAAAGGAAGGAAGAAAGAATAAAGGCAAGATAAAGGGCAAGGTTGAGGAGGAAAGAGAGAAAGAGTGAGAGAGAAAGAGAGAGGAAACCACGTGACTTTTAAAAAACACTGTGAGAAAACTTTAACTTTAGAGAAGAAAACCTCCATTTTATATGAGCAACAAGAGAAACTATAAATTTCACAATGTTTTTTATTTTAGAACATGATTTTGAAAGTTGTTTCTTTCATTCAAGTGAAATTCTGAGCCATCTTTTTTTTTTTCCAAATTATCACATCTGAAGCAAAAGTCTACACAGTGTAATATTTCTGTGGAAGCCAACTTTATGATAATGGTCAAATAAAAAGCTATAATGTTGTCTTGAGGTTTTAACAAACCAGTAATATATATATATATACTCTGTGTAAATGCCCATTTTATTAAATATTACAAATAAAACTGGTGAATCATTTTTAGTTTCTCCATTCTAAAGACAAAACTTCTGCTAATTCTGTTTAGGCTTTACATACATTTTAAATGACTTGTATTTTTCCCGATTTAGAAGTACTCTAGCTATTTAAAGGGTAATGCTCATCAGTGTTAATCTTTTTAAATGGCTCTGCCAGAATAGCCAGATCATGCTGAGAGGATGCCTGTGCATTCCTGAATGTAATGCAAAGGAACCAGGAACTTTTCAACTAGATCGTTACATACGGTTACATGGCAGAATGTGTCCTCAAGCAATTTCCCAAAACTCAGCATTATCATTAGCAGCAAACTATATGGAAGCAATCCTTTGTGGCCACCATCATGTCATCTTCTGTAAACCATGAGAATGACCTAAACTGAATTTCCCACTTAGCCCTGCACCATATCCTCCAATAACAGTCACTCCGTGTGGAAATACAATGCAGGTTTGGAATGAGCTGCTGCAGAAGATACCATTTGTTTAATTTTATTTTCATTTTTAAGCCTATATTTATAATTCCTAAGCAATAGTACATTTGTTATATTTTTGGCCAGAAACAGGCAAGGAAGTTCAGGATACTATAAAAGATATGTGCGTATAAAAGCAAAAAAGCCAGAATAAAACCCTAATATGGGTTGTCAAGATTTAAGGTGATCATTTACTCAGAGGGTTAACATGTGCTAAAATTACATACTGCAGTTCCTAGCTCCACTGATGAAAACATTCACTGCTTCTATCTTTAAATAAAAAAGCAAAATAGCCTTAACCCTTTGAGGATCTTATTAGCAGCAAGTTGCAATCTAAACAGAGAACAAGTATTTCAATCAATTAGGAAATTATTCTTACAAAGATTCTGTGAGCACCCTTTTGTGTTCCACCATCCCAGCTTTTATTGCCGGATAGATCAGCTGTATTTACTCCACACAGGCCTGAAGTAGTTTCAGGGTCTCAAAGGGTTAAAGCCAAGGCTTTTGAGAAAAAGTGTTTTATTAAAAGGGTGAGTTAGGTGAGCGAACAGTCTCGGAGGAACTTGGTGAATAGTCTTCCGATTCGGAGTTGAGTTCGGGTGGAGCTTGCTGAGCCTTAAAACGTCCCCTCACATCCTGGTTGCGTCTTCGTCGGAAAACCTGCCTCTCCTTATCAAGAGCGGTGGTCTGGCAGGGGCATAAAATAAGAATAAATGAAATTAGGCTGTGTGTGAAATGCAAAGATAATGAAAACCATGAGGTTTTATGTGGCCTGCAAATACCAGGGATAATAAATGTTCAGACCAAATTAAGCCTGCTCTGTCTCAGTCAGGTCTGAAAGGTTGAGCCCACAGCATAGCTAAACACTTTAAAAAGTGCATTTCCCAAACCTTAAGAGGTAGCGTGACATCATCAAGCAGATACAGTGCCATATATATGGATGCCATATGTTCTACTCCTGGATGTTATTAATTTCATCCTTTAACAGGATCAAATTTCAAGCCAAATACCAAGTGACCTTCCCCCCATCCTTCTCAAAGTATAAATCTGTTTCTACAGGCAAGGCAGAGATGTACACTTGTCTTTGATTTGACCTAATGAAGGCTGATACACACTCACCCGTGTTCAAGTCAGTGCAATCAGCTAACAAAGATGGATTGTGATGAAGTTGTCAGACAAGAGAGAAAAACAAACACCGAAGGGAGCTAGCCCAGCTCCTTGACACATCATGCCGCTCAATGGATGTTCTTAGGGAGAACGCTGAAGAGCTCTGACGGAAAGACCTGTTCAGCCTGACCACATTGTCTCTTCCTGTTAACCAAGGTCTACTGAATTCAATACTCTGCTAATTTTATCCATGGCTAGCTAAGGTATCCAGGAATGGGAAAGAGCAATATTTACTTGATGGGCATTAACTTTTGATCATTCTGCCGTTATTGAGAATGCAATTCTTAATAAGATGGCTGTAACTTCTAGCCACATTCTTTCTTCTGCTTTTCTGGCACATTTACAAGGTGAAACTTCGACCCGAGTAAGGGTAGCCCTAGTTTGACTATCAGCTTCAAGCACAGGACAGGGTTTTGCTGTCTTCTTGATTATGAGATATTAGACTGCAGTCTCTGAAATCACAGTAAAATTATAAGTTCAACAGGATGGCCTTGATTCAGCAAGAGCACTCTGACACAGGGTTATCTGCTTCTGAAGCAGGGCTGTCCCCTTAAATCCCAACTCCATGACTGTTTTGGAAAAAGCAAAACGGGAAGAGGCAAGTGACCAGTAAGATGACATACAAAATGCAACCAAGTATCCGATTATGGAACTGGAAAAAGATAACTTTGAGAACTAAATAGATTTCACTCATAAGGCTTGTAAAATTTGTCTCAATAATAAAAAGGTCTATTTAAAGGAATGCAGCCAAAAGGTTATTCTGCTTCAAAGGACTTATTGTGTTCTCTTAAGATATGCATGACTGATTTCTCTAGAAAATTTACCAGTTACAGTGTGAGCCTCACAGGAGAGCAGAGATGTATTTATAGCCAACATATTTTTGAGACTAAAATGAAAACTAAATCCATCATACTGGTGCAGAATAGCATTATAGCAATCCATGCTTTCAAATAATGCAACCAGCATTCAATAATGATGTAACAGAGACAGAAAGATGGACAGGAATACAGAACTAATATAGCAAATGGATTTAGTTAGACTATATTGCTGAATGATTATTTTTGTGTCTAGAAACCATATAGCACTACTTTAAAAGGGTAAAGTGACCTACTTTGAAAAGTTCACCCCTATATTTTAAATAATAATTGCTACAAAATCCAACACTTTTTGCATCTGCCTTTTTTTTATTGTTGTTGTTTACTGCTATCTTTTGGTTAAGAGTTCTAATTAGTATTTTCAATGCCTTCTATGTTCCTTAGTCTTGAACCAATTCAGGTTTTGATTATTTTTAATGTGAAACAGAAGAATACCTAGATCTTTTACACACAGTGAATATACTGCTTACAGTATGTAATTTTGTGTGAAAATTGAAAAGAATGGCATATATTACCACTCTATAAAATACAGATTTCCATTTAAAGGATATTTTTTTATGCTTACAGGAAATAAGCATTTATTTAAAGTTTAAACCACATCACATCATCCTGTGGTAATAGATACTCTCCCCTGAGAAATTTAAACATCTCTTGTTGAATTCATAAAAATACTTGTATTAAATTGAGAATTTATTTTTAAAACTTACTATATGGGAATGGCAAATGTATATGCAAAATCTGAAGGCATTTAAATTTAGATAACTGACACATAAGGGAATGTATAAGAAAATTGGGGTTTAAGGATATTGCTTTTTATAAAGAACAAAGATAAGTAGGTACCAGAACATCTTTTCAAAGATGTCTGTAAAAATAAACCCCAAGATATTATATTTCTATGATTGCTGGAAAAGCTTTAGAGACTCTACTTTAAATCTATTTGTTTAAAGATACATAAAATACTCCCTCAATATTAAAAGATATTAAGCAAAAACCCCATGATGGTCTCATCTAAACTAGCACCTTATGCTGCTGTAGTTTGTAGGGCCAAATATTTCTGGCTTCCTGACCCTTCAGAAACTTCCTGAGATATTTTGTTACTTTCTTTACATTTTTATCCAGTGTCTGCCCTGGATTTGATCTAATCAGTCTTTGTAAAGACATATTTCTAAGTCCAGGGCATTATTGTGGTTACTCTCCAGGGCTGAGAGACATTCAGAGCCTTTCTCACCCAAAGAGTTTATTGAATAAAAAGTTACAAAGCCACAGAGAGTCAAAGAGGTCAGTATTTATCTAGTGAGAGCAAAAATACACAGGTCATATTCTAATGCTTGGTGTTTACCATGTCAAAACCATGAAATGGGGCACTTCTGGCCACAGGGTGCTCAGGCCCTATAGCACTTGCAAGCAAAGGCTCATTTTGCCCAATGTTCCAATGACATTTGACACTTCCAGTTTGTAATACACTGCTGATGGTATTGTGGCTCTGTGTTCTGCAAAAATGCTATTTTTCATTTAATGATGTCGTGGTAACTTTTTACCTCAAAAGAATTTCAAAATATGACACATCCATCTTTTGGAATGCAGAGAAGATGGTAAGATAGATACATGTGAGTATTGACTGCATTTTGTAAGTGTGATTTTCACCTACTGTACTTTCTGGTGCACATGGACATACTCCAAAAATCAGCTTTTTCATTATTATTGATGTTTTTGTAACAAAGTCCTCTTATACCCAGTGCCCTGGTTTAACAGATGTATTCTTTCACCTGCTGTTCGTCTGGGTGGTTCGCTGGTGCATGAACCAGTCCATTAGAGATTTCCAGGACATTTCTACTTCAAGCTACTCTTTCAATAAATAATAGGAGGATCTGAAGTGCACTTATTCTTCACAGGACTGCAAGCCCCAGATTTTCATTATCACATTTTGACATTTTATTTTTCCTGGCTCTAGGTTAGAGACTGAGAACTTTGAGCACTATATGAGAGTAATGGCAACAAAAATGTAAAGACAGCATTCTTATTTAAGATATGCAGCTGCCCTCCTGCAATCCATATGAGAAAATGCAGAGCTTCTTATCCAGCAGAAGATAAGTGGATTGCTTCTAATAATTTGGTGGTGATGGGTCTGAAGTACTTCATGAAGAACTAATGTATTTTGCATCAACATTTAGTAATCCTGACACCCAGTACCAAATGGTTACCAAGCCATTCTTGGAAATGCATCTAGTTTGTAGTAACAGAGCATTATTTTAAAATCATTGTTTCTGTCATTGACATATTAAGATGCAGTTAGCATTTTTCCAGGATTTTTCCTTAAAGAGTGTCTTCATCCTGATTTCTACCACTTGAAGTTACAGGACTCATGAGCCATGCAAATCTATTTTTTATCTTGGAAAACACTGCACTGTATTATGAACAGATTTTCAAAAACTACAACCGCTTTGATATCCATGGTGGATTTGCAATGGGAAGAGCCTTATTTTAGCTGTGGGCTGATATTTTCTGTCAAGTCAGTAATTACTGGATTAAAGTAACTGAATTTTATGAAAGTGAGCAGTGACTGTTATTCTTTTCACTTGTCTTAATTTACTGCTGGCCACCAAATATAGATATATATTAGTTTCATTAATAAAAGAACATTAATGTGCATTTTGCCTCCTTATCCATACATTATTCATACCAGCCAGGAGACTAAACTGGGGATGCAGCTGTTCACACATTAATCAAAGGAACCCTTCCCTCTTTGCTCGGTTTTATTCGGCAGGAGCATACTTGCAATTTGTTAGCCATTTTCATGAGGCTTTGTTTAGCATATGGAAATAGATGAATCTATGTATTGAAACACTGGTATTTTGTCTTCCAGTACATTCTTTTATATCCACAGTTTTATACACATATTTAAATGCTCACACCTAGATAAGTTTATCTTATTTCCCAAAACTTCTGGCTAGTGACCTTTATATGTTGACAGGTTTCCTTGCTGTAAAAATGACCATTAAACATTGCTTGTGGCACAAGCCAGGCAGCCCTTCAGTCTCATCTTTTTAAAAATTTCTTTTCCATGGGTTTCTCAGGTTATATATATATATATATATATATTCTTTATATATACACTATATATATTTTTATATATGTATATATATATATATAAGTGTGATTGATTCATGAATCAAGACACTTTTTTGAGAGTACTTCAAACTTAGCAATGCACCTCAGTCCAGGAGCAAGACACTCATGGTGTTTTAAGTCCCTCAGGCACAAGGTATAACTAAGTCAAGTTACACGGTGATTTGGAGACGTGCAAATGACCACATCGAGGGGACAAATTAATCGAGTGGATTTGAACCCAGACCTCCAAATACAAAAGCCTGATGCTTCAGCACACCATGTAACTTCAAACATGAAATTTAGCTAAAATGAAAGTAAAAAAGAAAGAAAAACAAATCAATTTGATATATGCTTTCTACTGTATTAGTGAGTGAACACCAAGACAAGTATTCTGTATACATAACTGTTGAATTCATATTGCTGTGTTTAAGTTTGTGTTTACTCTGACATCCCCCTTTCTAGAGACACAATTCCTCAGCTGGTTTCAATTACATGTGGAAGAGAGTTAGTGCCAAGTTGTTTGCATGAGTGAATTTTATTTATAGTTTGTAAATCAGTTGTGGGTTTTTTACTCAAAGATCAGGAGAAGATATTTTAAATTATTTTAGATATCTGTCTGTATTTACCAATATTCAGTTTTCAGAGGGATTTATGTTATTAAAAATGGCACTTTACAGATAGCAAGCCTGATTCCCAGCTTCCTTGTCCCATCACCAAGATGTCTGGCTGCAACTTTTGACTTGAAAGTGTGTTGTATCCACTTGGGACAGGTGTAAGTAACTTGACAGATGCAAAGTAATGTGAACTAGGAACCAAACACAGAGGACAGAATTATGGGTTTTCAAACGAGCTATTTAGATATATTTTTAACTGTGACAGTGAGAACTATATTTTTAAAATATATTATTTATGAATTTAATATTGACTACATGGATAATTTTGTTAAGCATAATGTAACTCATCTCCTTTCTATTCTCATTATATAGATAGATCATTAATTACTTTTTCATACACTTCCTGGATTTTATTTTGCCCATTTTGCTTTTCTAGAGTGTCTTGGATACATCGAAAATAACACACCCTAATAGTCTATACTAATATAATATATGAACTACACATACTGACATTTTATACTAATATTCTGTTGGATACAACCACTCTGGTGCTCCTTTGATATTCTGAATCAGCCCAATCTTCAGGGTTTTAACTGGGACCTCCAAGACTTGTCCCCTACTGATGCTGCTTTGGCCTTTACTGTACTTCTGATTGCAGGGCTGATGTTCCAACAACATTTGGTGGATTTGTTTTAAAACATGTATTAGTCTGGGCTCCAAATGATTTTGCTGATTTGGGCCCTGTGTTTTCCCAGATCCTCATATTCAAGGAAATGTGAAAGATTTTCCAGGTATTATAGCTCATGCCAGCTACAGCTCCTGCTGTATGCAAAAAATTATGTCACTTCTGCATGTATTATCCCACTGAAAGGGAATAAAAGGAGATGCGGAATATGCTCGGAAAAAATTAGGATTTTGAACAACTTTTAAAACAGAAGTCTTTTAGGCAGAGAAAGGACAAGGTTTTCTGGCTGTTGAAAGAGGAAAGAGTGCAATTTTGAAATTATTTTAGAAGACTTCTAGAAAATACAGATTAAAACAGGAGCGCAGAAGAAATGAGTAGTTTGACACTAACAAAGGGAGAATTACATTTTCCTTGAGACATGGTTTCATTTTTCTCTGTACTTGTGAATTCAGATTAATTTTCACGTGCCTGTGATAAATTGTTTTATAGACATGAATTGATGAACCTTTTCATATGCTTTGCATCTGCACTACTAAAAACTAAACACTTACTACATCAAAATGGTTTTATTTAAACGAAAATGTTGGTCACGACAACAGCTGCAGGTTTCTGGGAGATGAGAGAGGCCCAAACACACGGCAGTGCTTGGTCCACTGTACCCCCTCGCAGAGGATTTCCTAATTAAGCATCCACGCCTAGGAGCCCTGATCTCCCAATTTGCCTTTCCACACTAGGTGCACAGTTTAGAAAACCCTAATTATAAACATTGTTGTTACTGCCCCCAGCTGGAAAACAGAGCAGTTTATGTATGAATAAGAGAGATTATCGCCCATCTGCTCCAGCCCATTATTCAGGGATGTGTCATTTTGTATGCTGATGGCAGCCATTACTAGTGCTTTAGTCAAATGACCTTTTTTTTTTTTTTTTTAATAGCTTTATTTATTTACCAAGTCTAAGACTTAGAGCCTTCCCCCCTACCTCTCCAAAAATGCATATGTTTTGTTTCAAAACCTGGGCTATGCAGTTAAACTGAGTCAAGGCCAATCTGAGATGTTCACTTTTCTCACAGGCTCCTGTTTCTGGTGATCTGCTCCCCCTGAACCAGGGGTTTTAAAAGATCCAAATATTGTGTATAGCAAATGAAAAGACTTTCATTGCTTGTTTGTTTTTGTTTTTTTTTAATGTAAAATAAAAAAATGTAAATCAGAGAAAGAGTGTGAACTGACCATGGATAGCAATTAACCTCCAGGAAGATAAATAAAGCTCATGTGATCTTCCCCACCATTTTACAGACCAGGCTTTAAATTTACAACTCTTCATCAAAGTTCTGCTTGCCAGAAAATTCCTCTAATACTACCAAACCCACAGTCATCTAAAGCTGGGCACTCAGGTCCTATTCCCCCTTCTCCAAAACCAAGGAGCATGAAGAAGGAGGCCAAGTGACAAGACAGATCAGCAGGTTTTGCTCTGCCCTTGCAGGTCACAGTGGGTTTGTAGAAACAACTACAAGTATGAGAGGGTGGAATTAGATGAATTACAGGTACTGCTGCACTCCAGCACTTGGAGTGAGAGTCTTTCTCAATTTTTGCTAGCCAGCGTTCAACTCAGGAATAGGATTGATTTTCTACTTTTTGCCTGAAAAATAGGCTTATCTTTGGGTTTGGGTTTCATTGTTTTTCTTTCCCCAGAACATCCATATCAGAAACTACTTAGCTCTCAGTGTGTGCTCAGGGAACCGTTAGGTTTTATGGAAAGCGTGCTGCCGCCCGATCCATGCACTTGGTGAAATGATCCAGGGTGGGAGTTTTACTTTACTGGAAACATTCACAGTGACCATCTCTGCTGCTTTGCTAAGGTGGTTACTTTGCTGAGATTTTACAAACCCCTCACAGACAAGCTCTTAAAGGCAGTGTTAGAAAACACAGGCCCCACAGTAAACTTATAAAGATTTCTCCAGCTATCAAAATGTAGGTCTTGTGAGAAATAAGGAAAAAGACAGCAAGTAACCACTTGATGGAAACTCCAGTACTCTGGATTTATTGAGGAGGTGTGTGGGTCTCTCGTGGGCTATCAGACCTGGAAACCACCTTGCCCCCGCTCCAGAATAAGCCCCTCCCACCCAGAGCCCCATTTTATCATACAGGTTAAGCCAGCTAACGACAACCCTGCACAGTTACACAATGAATAAAAATATATTCAAGAGACTCATGCAATATTAAAAAAAAAAAAATCAAACCAAAATAAATAGGTATCAGAAGGGTTTTAAAAAGAAAAGAGAAGGAATGCATTGTTAGAAACACAAGCTTACCAGCACATACAATGCATTGTATTTCAGTGAACTTGGGAGAGTTTCTATGCCCGCGTTATGCAAATGCATTGTTCAATCTAAGGTAAGGATTGTGTTTAGTGGGTTTAAAATGACAGTATATAGCTCCACATCTTGCATGGAAAAAGAGGAAAATATATGCTGAGAGCCTGTTGCTGCTCCGTGTGTTTTGAAACAGGAGCACAGGGGAAGCAGATGCCTTAACAAGCAGAAGGGAGGGGGAAGGTGCGTACTTCAGCATATCTGTAGATTTTCTATATACACTGTCCTTTTAACTATAGGGGAGATTGATACTGAGCATGTGCGATGAAGAGAAAGCTGGCAATGTGGGTGTGAGGGATGGGTGAAGAAAGGGAATGAGGGGGTGTGGCATCTCAATCAAGATTAAAACGAAACTGATAAAGCAGCATATGGACCGGATAACAAATCAAAAAGCATGTTTATCCACTGAAGGAACTGGTTAATGGAGACTGCCAGCACGTTGCCATGGAAACACTGACTGTTGGCGCTGCACCATCTCATACCTTATCCAATACATTCCTGGTTGTTGGTAGTAGTCCAAAGACCCTGATCTCTTGATGGTAAACCCGTGGTCCAGCTGAGCAGAGAGAAATGGGGCAACTCAGTGGATCGACATTAGGCTAGAGAATTCAGACTCCAGAGCAAGCTGTTCCTTATTTAGTGCATATTTACTGATTTCACTTTCACTCTTATCTAGCATCCTAAAGCTATGTACCGCAGAGGAAAAAGGAAAAAAAAACCGTAAAGAAATAAAAGAAAAAGATACTGGTTCTAGATTTGGTGTTGCCAAATTAGAAGCCAATTTATTCAAACTAAAATGGAGTTTGCAAATCCGTTAGTTAATGCATAATGCATTCATTTAAAAGTCTGAAATATCTTGTTACCTCCAAAGACAGTAGTGCCCTTTTAAGTTGCACATACCAGTAATAGATTATTATCTTTTGCAATTAAACTGTGAAGTTCAAAAATAATAATTTTAAAAAAATTAAATGCAGTGCAACCATCACAAGGAGCAGGCTAGACAGACTACACAAGGCTTAAATTAGACTGCTTCATAATCATGGAATGTGTAAAGATGAAAAGAATCAGGTTTTGATACCCCATCAATCATGGTAATTCATTTCTAAAAATGCGTTAACCTTGGAGAGTAGGACTACTCAGAGCCATGAATAACATTGTTTATCATTTCAGCTTACACCTCATGCTCAAAAAGATAACAGTACAAAACTATTTGGTTTAAAATTGCACCAATTAAAGTCAAAATGGAAATGAACTTAACATTGTGTCCAGAATATTGTGCTGGTGATATTTCTTAAGGACTACAGATCTTTCAAGTTTAACTTATCATTAGCAAAATCATGTGCATAGGAACAAAGAAAATGTGTTCTTTTCCCTAACCCTTCTGTGCTGCACTAACAGACGGCAGAAACATAATTTAGCTGAATTACATAAAATTTTGGGGGAAAAAATCTTGACAGACACTCTAACTGCTCTAAAACTGTTGCAATCATTTTCAAATTTTTGCTCTATGAAGGGAAAAGACCATTTTGGGCTTCAATAAGAGTGTGGCATATATTTCCAATACTGATGACAGTTTCTAATTCTAAATTCAGAATAGCAGTTCAACACATTTCCAGGTACCAACCACTTAAAGGGGAGTTAGGAAATAACTGCAAATTTAACTTTTTTTTGATGACTCCCATGCAAGTGTAGAATTTAATAATTTATTCTTTTTTGTTAAGACAATGCCTCTTTTATCTTATTTAGAATTATTTAAATCATGTTTCCTGTTTAAAACCATGGGAACCTTGTACCTAAGGTTAAATTTGTGTTGGCTTAACTACACTGGTCTGCTATTGCCATCTACTGGCTTCCTTGTATGCTGCACATCAAACACACAAAAGGGATGTTGTCCTAAAAAGCAGATCAAAAATATTGCCCTAAAATTGAATAGCCAAAAATTTATTCAGAGAAAATGGGGAAAGTAGCTCCCTAACAAGAGCTGAAACAATTCTGGTGGTGTGGAAATCCTGCCATGAGAAACCCAACTGTGGAAAATGACCCCAGGACAACACAGACAATAGATGTGAAAGGATAGCCAAGACACAGGTTCAGCTTTTAAACTTTAAGCAAAACTTACAGGCTAGGCTTGACTTCTCCTCCACACCACCCAAGAAATCCCATGGCTAAAAATTCCACTTGGCATGGGTAATTTTTATTTTAAAATTGGCAGGATGCAGGGTAATGACCCACACGCTGCCTGCCCATTGCCAGGATCCCCAACCCAGGACCCTGTAAGCAGAAGGGAGCTGCACCAACTTTCTAAGCAGCTTTTCTCCTTTTCTGTTCTACTTGTTTACTCTGCATCTCCAGCTGGAGTTTACTCCCATTGCCAAGAGAGAGACCTCTTACAACCTTAACAGCAGATTAGCATTAGTCTTGTTCTCTGTCCTAACAATGGCAAAAGTACAAGTACCAATGTGATGACATACCGGCTAAGATTTAACACTTCAGACAAAGACATGTATTAAACGATGCTCAGTTCATACAAGGAATTACAGCACACCTTTGGACTGCAGAAGCATTCTTAAAAAGTGATTTGCACTCTTAGTCGCTCTAGCCACTGTCACTGAAGCCTAAAGGGCACAGCCACAAGGGTACTGTTTTGTGGCCAAACCAAGATAAATGGAATTGACACCCTTGAAGAACTGAAGAATAAAATCTACCCCAAAATTTTAAAAAGGCTAGTTAATGTAAGCCTGCTTTTATTTTTTTACTGCAGTACCTTTTATAAACACCATCACAGAACTAAAAAATATTGCTCCTATTGAAAAGCTGTATGAGAAACATGATCCTGCAAATATTTTGGCACATGCTTAACAGTGATGTGGCCATTCTGACACAGACTGAAGGGCACTAGCCCAAACGGTCTCCCACAGAGACCAGTAGTCAACGCCTGTGACAAGAGTTTAAGAATAGGGCAAGTAAAATGATATTTCTCCTCCATAGTCTCTCATCAGCAAGCAGAGTTTTTTTGGGACTTGCTAATTCTCTTGCTGTTTTAAAAGCTAGCTCTCCAATTAAAAATTTGCTAGCAAAGCTGTGTTGGTTCAGGGGAATTTTTTCCCAACTGGCATAGTTACTCTGGCAGAACATTTAATGATGTATTATTGCATCAACAGAAAAGTCTCTTCGCTTGTATACTTAATTTTGTTTGAGAAATCATTCTACTACATCAGCAAAAGAACTGCTTTGCTAGGCATGCACATGTTCATTAGGGTAGTTTGTCCAAACTGATGAATCCTTTCAAATGTGGGCAAACTTGAAGTCTGGACACATGCACGAGAAGTAGGATGTCTCTGCCTTGGATAGACGGAGACAACTTTTACTGAGATTACCACATCAATAACGCAGTCTGAGCCAAAGGAATCAATGCAATTTGGACATTGCTGAAGGAAGCAGTAGCCATAGAAGTTGTATGCAAAGCACATGTAGCTTCAAACTTCCTTTCAGTCAAGCTGACCAGAGGCACATCTTTAGGAACTAAATTTTCATATTATAGTTTTAATTGGTGCACATGGTAAATACTCCTTGAGATCTTTGAGGTGTGTTACTTTTTACCAGCGGAGAAAACAGGCATATAATATCACATCATACCAATGTGAGGACAAACTAAGAACTAAATACCACATATTAGCGAGCTCTTACATAAACAGGGTTATAATACTCTAAATAATGATAATATTTATCTTTCATACTATTAAGCTGCAGAAATATAAGCACATATTAACACATTTTCACAAACACAGACATAGATGTGTTATATAATATACAGATGGCAATTCTATATATTATATACACAAGCACTCTCTCAAAAAGTATGTAAACACACAGGCAGGCACAAACCCCCAGTATTTTTATAATAAATATAGTCAGTGCATGTCTTTAGTGCCAAACAATATGTTACAGCATCTATACATACTTTGAAAGTTCTAAATCTAGAGCAGCCTTTGTTAATAACGATTTAATTTTAGCTTATTTGAGATTTCACAGTTAAAGGGAGATTCCCAAACATAAAACCCTGGTGACATGCATGTCAAATGTATATTAAGTAGATACCAAATGCAGAAACAACATTTAAAGACGTTGTTCTGCTTTTGTCTTTCTTTAACATATTGAATTAGTTTTGCAGAAAACAAAACTAATTTATTCATAAAATAGAAATTATCTAACATTCTGAAATATTACCAAAACACTAAAGAGGTCTATATTTCCCCAACTCTTCTAAGTATTCTAAACATTTCTACTGTGTAGGCCAGGTTGCAGGATCAATTGTGTCAGAAAATGAAGTTTGCCCACAGAGATGATCTCTAAAAATAATCTGTTAAATTTCCAAACACTACAAAATAAATAAAAGTCATTAAGAATATAATTAATCATATACATTTTTTCCTGACATTTTGCAGTGGACAGATTCACTACAGTGCCTTTTTCATTACTCAGGTGTTAAACTGCTGCAAACAATTCCTTGGCAAAGCAACTGGGGCAAATAAAAAAAAGAGGAGGGCAGGGAAATTTAAAACATAAAGGAGGCAAGGGATGGATGAGGACAGAGGCATCATTTCTTGCTTTTAAGCTTTGAAGTCATTAGCATGGAGGATCTGAGCAGTAATTCTCATGGACAAGCGTGCTGGCAGTCCATTCAATAGGAACACGGTTTCAGCTAGTCTATAAAGAACATACCTGCAGTTCAGATGAGCAATGGGTATGTGATGTTTTAGTTGTGGGAGAGCTGCTGCAGTATTATTGCTTAAAAATGAAAATAAATAAATGCTGACTATGTTAGCTGATGGCTGAAAAAATCTAGGAAAAGCATGAGGAACAACTTGCTGCCATGTTGAGGACATTCAGGGTAGGAAAGAGTAAAGAAAAAATATGAGAGAGGCACAGTTTGAAATTTTTAGTACTTATACCAAGTAACTTTGAGAGAGTATCCTTTTTGCGGCACAAGCACTTCACACCTGTGAGCCAGATTGCATGTGCTGAGCTGAATTTATTTCATGCTGATTTAACTCAACACTGGAGGGGCTGAGCTGAGAAACATGAAAGTGGAAACAGTACAAGAAAGTGTACATGTGCAGTCACACCACCTGCAATTTATGGAAGCTGGGAATGAACACTGAGTAATCTGATATGGGAATGGTTACGTTTAACATGTCACACTTATAGTGACTCTTTGGAGTGTTCACATTACTATGAGTAATAAAGGAAAGCTTACAAACACAAGCAGATGTATCAAAAATGTGAAGGATGTGCATGTTACTATTCAATGGCATTAGTATGAATAATCTCTTCATATGCTGAATAGAACCTGTATGTCCATGTATATGTAATACACATGTTCATCTGTGAGGAAAAAATGCAATTGTATGTGATGTATGCTCCACCGAGGATGCCATTGAAATCTCAGTAAAGCTTGGTCAAAATTTTGGCCAAGCTTTGTTTCAGACACTCTGACATGTTCAAACCTGGAATGGCTCCACTGGAATTGCAATGTGACAGAAGGCAGCAAGAAGTTCCATTAAGTCTTTACCCTGTTAAATACTTCTGCTGACAGGGAAGCAGGTTGTGTGTGGCACTACAATAAAATGCTGCTGCCCAGCTAAATCTGAAGTGGCTAGACTCATGTTAGCCATGAAGGCAGCAGTGAGGCATCACAGCTCTCTTTCATGTCTTCAGAGAGGAGAGGCTTAGGCTACCATACAGATTTTCAGTTAAATTCTGAAGAAATTTCCATTTTAAAGTGGTGCTGTCCTCCAACAATCTCTGTGTGGCCTAAATCCATGTAATGAGTCAGCTGCCAAGTAAAATGTCATGATCCCACAGTTCAAATTGTTGAATTTACGTTGGAGTTAGGTCCACTGAGCTTCTGGTAAAATGTGGAACTGTGTGCTGTGTGTACAGTTATACCTCCTAGGGCAGTTAAATAACAATGTGACTCACAAGGAGAATCAAATGTGCAGGATACCAGTCTAACTATGCTGATAGTAATTAAATGCTACATTTATCTAAATATTAACCCTCTCTGGTTTCTTTTGGTGTCACAAACACAAAACTGTCTGGTGGGCAGATAAATCTGTTTCATCTGTGTATTTCAGATGCTTACTGCTATGACAGAAACTCCAGCTGCTGTGCTGTTCGGCTTAGGGCCTGTGTTGAAATGCTTCTTTATCTTCCCAGCTACTGAGAGCTGATGTTCATTCTCTGGAAGGCCATCATCCTGCAGATAAATAAAGCAAAATAAAACTTCAGAGAGGAAAGACAAAAAAAAAGAAGGAACTGTGAGGTGATTCTGAGAGGTCCCATCACTACAGAAAAGTTTACAAAATGTTTGTATTAAAATATGGGTCAATCATTGCCTCCATCAATACATTTCAGGTACTTACAAGATGAACATATTATGGCACCAAGCAGTCTCTCTCTTCTTCTTTACCCAATATTTTCTTCTCAAACTTTAGGTAATGTTCATTAATAATAATTGTTACACATTTCATTTTCCTTATCATTTCTTACCATTTTCTTTCATTAATTACCACTACCCAGTTATTTTTTTGTCCATTGAAATTTCAAAACCTGAGGATTTCAGATGTGTTTAAGATTCTATTTACTCATCACATAAATTTAATGATTATCACCTCAAAAGTGAAAAGTATCCAAGATATTACAAAAACAAGAGGCTGGGCTGGGACATTCCTCCTTCCAGCTGAGACTTCCCGCTTTGGAGAGCAAATCTGGATACATGCACCTAGGGATGCTGGCATCCTTCATACTAAGCAGAAACCCTGGCAGAAAGAATGAAGTTTGTGGTTTTGCACAACTCTGCAGACTGAATTCAAGCCCAGGAAAAAGAGAAAGGTTTTTTAGGATTTGTACAAAAGATCCTCATGCCTTAAAAACGTGCAAAAATCTGCTACTTAGTGGGACTTCCCCACTAGCAGCATATGCAGGATTTCAGGCAACAAATACGCAGAATACGTGAAATAGGAAACAAAATGTACAACAGGCAAAATAGACAGGGCCACGTGCCATAGTCATCCCTGACTGGTGCTGCATGGTGTGTATAGGAATAAACAGCTGAAATAATTCTTAAGCTCCACTTTGGAGAAATCCTAGCAGAATAAAGGCAAACAGGAAAGTATCAGAATAGTGAGAGATGACAGACACTTTTTTCTTTCACTTTTCAGCCATTATGAATGCCCTTAAAGAGTTACAGAGCTGCTGCAGTAAATCATGAGTTCAGTGAGTGTATGGGAATTTTAGGGAGATTGGTGGGGTTTGTTATTTATTTAGCTTGGGGAGTTTGTGTTTAGAGATCCCTTACTCACCCCTTAACAAAATGTCTCAGCTGGCAAAATATGGTCAAGTGCACACAGCTGCAAAACACAAAACAAAACAATACAACCCAGTAGCTGATTATTGTCTATCACTGGGGAGTCCTGGCTCGGTGGTATATGACCCCTAAAAATAACCTGCTTCCCACTGACCTTGCCTTTCCCAGAAGAAAGCTAGTCTGTAAAGTGAACTCCTCCTCACGAGAGGAGGGAAGAAAAATAAAATCTTTCTCTTGGCTTTCTTGACACGAAAGTCTGCCAAGTGTTCATGTCATCTTGTCAAAAGACTAAATTACAGACAAGACAATAGTTACCAAGACTGTGGTCATATTTTATTGGTGAAGCACCACACCCACAGATCCTGTGGAACATGCCACAGACAAATAGTTTGGGCTCCAGATTTTAGATGAAATACCTTCCAGCCCTATTTAAGATGCAGTATAGGAATATATAAGAATTCCTCTATTGTTACTAAGTTTTATTACTACTGTTGGTGCCACCTGATGTTTAGTAGCTCTCTTTTATTCAAACATGCTTTATAAACAAATCAATATATATTAAACTGGCTCCTAGAATTATTTCAGTTAACAATAAGACAGCTATTGAGGGTGAGAGATGACAGCTGTTTAGCTAAATACAAAACAAGTTGCTCTGTAGTTTTCAAAGGCCAGAAGTGAAAAAAACCCACCCCATCAAACAGCAAATTGATCAGAATCATCAGGTTAAGTTGTAGAACTGAAGAACAGTGTAAACACTGCTGACAAAAATTTCATTGGGTTGCTGAAATGGGAGGGATGTCAAACCCTGAAGAGGTTAACTGTTTCTTTCCCCTATTCTGAGTCTTTGCTTTTGGCAGTGGGCTAGGATCACAGAATTTCATCTCAGCCTTAGCATTAATCACAAGATTTTTTTTTTTTTTAATGTGACCACTGATTTTTATTGCTGCATCTGGGAACTTTAAAGAGTCATGAGCTTCAGAAGATGTTGACTGCTAATAGTCTGAAAGAAGAGCTCTCCTGTGCATACCTCAGGAGCTGAGCAGTCAAAAGAGTTTGAAAACTCTGGCACAGAATTTGAGTTTTCACATGGACAATAAAAACTGCTTGGAATGTTAACACATTTTTTGTTTAGGGGTGTTTTATTTTGGTTTTTGTTTGTTTGGTTGGTTGTTTTTTTAATCAGCCTCTACAAAATACCTTTCATGGTGTATTTACAAAAATTCAAAATAAAAAAAAAACAATAAAAAAGAGGCACAAGGTCTTGGAGAAATTCTAGTAATTGATAAAAACTGTTTTCATATTTGCACTGTTCTCTATGTCAGGAGACATTGCCACTCAAAGTAAGTGTTATAAAGATATAATTAAGCTCAGGATTCCCAGACTCCCTGGAGCACTTAGATCCATTTCACAAGATGGTCACAAGAGCTTTACTTTCCAAGTCTAAAAATGTCAGATGAATAGATCATTATACAAGTAACAGCAGGAAATTAGAGTAAATAGAAGTGCTGGAAAAGCTTTTCGACACTGTTTCTTTTAAGGATTTTAAGGATTTTTTTTTTTTTTTTTTGTGCAGTGTCCTAGGGTGTAACCAAAAGTAGTGCAGCTGCAAAATAAGGAATGTCTTTTAAAATTAATTTCCTTACAAATGTTTAGCTCAGTGATACTTACTTCTTGATTATTAATTTCTTTTGCACACAAATTTCCGAGGCAGACATAGAGAGGGAAAAACAGAAAAGCTCCAGGTTCTCTAATTCTTTTTAGTCTGGTGTGTGCCATCTTCCTCTTCCAGCAACAACACACATTTTATATTGATCATTTTAACAGAGAAGGATTTACAGAATGCAAGCCAACCCTTTCAGCATTCACTGCTAAGTGATGTATTAGGAAACATTTACTACTTATACAAAGAAGAATGAGTTTGTCCTGTTACTTGTTTCAGGTTATCAATAACATCAAAGTTTAAAATGCCAGACCTCAAGCTTCCTGCCTCTTTTGTAATTCTTTAACTTTGCAAAAAAAATTGAGCCGGTAAAGTAAAGATTTGGGGTCCCTGTAGGGGAAGTATAAACTAATGGATTTTTTTCCAGGTCTAAGTGTACTGCATAGGAGAGATGACTCCAAATAAACAAAATGGAGGGGGCAAAGGACTGCTGCTGAATTGCATTTAGAATTCAAGAACTCCATCTGTGGCAGTGGCATGTAGCCAACATCTTTTCAGGTTTTGCTTTTTTGAATTGAAAACAGCTGGGATATTATTCACATTGAAACTGCTTTACTGGTCTGACTCTGACCATAACAAGCTTTGCAGTTTCCAAGAGGAATCCAGATATTTTTATAGCAAAACCTTATACTGAAATGAGGGTTTGCTCCTACTGAAACTGTCAAAGCACATTCCAGGAATCTCAGCAATTTACCAAGTAATCACATAATAAGCAGCTATAAAGTAGAATGGTTATTTACAATCTACAAAATGGTTTTATACAATGTAAGCAGTTACAACACTTCTATCAAAGGTTTGATCAAAGAGAGAAAATGTTTCTTAAAATTGTCAAAGAAAACACATGCTTGCTTTTCAAGCCAGCTGTTCTATCTAGCATTTTAGCTGCAGCTTTAACATTCTGAATATGTTCAAAACTGAAATAAGGGAAGTGTTGTAGTGAGCTCTATCCCAGCTGAAACTAATAGAGAAATTAAACTCTAGCATTTGACACCATGGAAAAGTATTTAAGCAGGTTACCTGAGAAAATGAAGTGTAGGTGAAAATTCCATGTGCCATTTCTTCTCAGAAAGACAGTATACACATAATTGCTCAGGTAATTACAACACATAGATTGCAGAGCCTTTTGTAAACAGGGATTGAGTGCATTAATTCTCTGTCCTGAAGCTAGGAAAATGAGGTCCAGGGAGGCTGTGTGACAGACTTGCAGCTGATCCAGCCAGTGATGGCAGAGGTATGTGTAGTTGGATCTGACACTGTACATTCTGCCTCTGTGCATCAGCAGGCTGCCCCTGCCAGCTTATCTACTGATACTGCCCAGACCCACTTCAGGGAAGTGCCCTTTCTCGTGGACCCATTTAAGAACCTGTTTCAACTCAGCCATGTTCTTATTTCTTCCAATGTGAACTGGGCTTGGAGTGCCATCTAGTTAATTTGATGCCCTGTATTAAGTGCTTCCATGTGTGATGCCTTGAAATGGGAGCAATGTTTGGAATGTGTTAAAGCACTTTCCTGAACTGGTCCCAGTGCTAGACTTTTTCCTCCCGTAAAAAAATATATGGAGGACATAGTTTATAATGTGGATCAAAATTGCTTTTTAATTTTTCTATCTCTAGTGTAATGATGCAGACAAAACACTGTTTTTTTTTTCATTTGTTAAAAGCAGCAGAAAAAAAAAGAATTACAGAATTGTCATGGAATATTTGTTTCACTTACTTATATAGACAGAACTGCTACAGGTTTTGATTGCAGAGAATTATTACCAGCATAAAACTGCAAGTGCACCAGAGCTAGACCAAAGATGAATTGATCACCATATATTGTTTCTAACAGAGCATCATAGCCAATCTTTAAGAAGTAGTATATTTAATAGAAGCAAGTAGATCTTGAACTTTCCCTGGTATATCATCTAGTTCATGCCAAACAAGCACCTAAGAACTTTGTGAGCCAAGAGCTCTATCCAGGCCACTATATTTAATAAGCACCAATGGGATCATCCTCCAAAAATGTATTAAATTCTCTTTTGAGTCCATTTATACCAGTTCTCTATTCCACCTTCTGGCAAAGGGTTCCGCATGTTAACTTATTGCACAGAAATTCAGGAATTTGCCAAGGTGCTTCAGTAACCAGAGCTCAGGTTTTTCTAGCAGAGTTCTGGAGTGTTAAAATTCTTTAGCCCCTAGCTCCTTTCCCCTGCTATCCCCACCAGCAGGTACTATTGAGGGCAGGGAAGCAGATCCTCGTGTCACTTGCACACCACCACCATCGGATTACTGCCAAAGAGCTGCACCTCTTCTTTTTTATACATCACACTAAAATGGCTCTCTAAAACACATCATGGTGTAACAATTCAAAAAATTAAGTACCTGGGGGTAGCATTAACATTTCAAATATATTTTTCATAAAAAATGGAAGATTAGTGACCATTTCCTTAATTGGTGGAAGCAAGTGACATTTCAGTAATCTCTGCAGCTGTGTGCAGGCTGACACTGCAGGTGACTTGGCCTCTCTGTGGCTTCTGATCAGTCACTTCCATCTCTTCCTCTTCAGAACTCCAGAAATCTCCACACATCCTCCTCCCATGGAGACAGAGAGACCCCTCAATCACCATAAGGCATTATAAACTGTGACAGAACACTATGTCCAAGGATAGTGCCCCTGGCACCAAGGAAAAGAAATATTTCAGCTGCTTGAATGTCATCTTCAAAATGAAAAGATTTTCATCAGACATTGTCCTGGATTCTTGCACTCTTCAAACACCACAGAAGGGCTCTGCATTTCATGTTAATAGCATTTACAATTTAAAAAGTAGTTTGAGTAATAAGGGAGCCCTCCAAGTTTAAAGCATGTACTTGGAAAATACTTAAGTGATCACTACTACTCTATATGGAGGACTCTTTCATAAAAAAAATGAATATCTGAGGTGACTGTATATTTGAATTTTTAGAATAGTTTTTTTAGTCAGAAAGGGATTTTGGACACTGCAGCTCAGGGACTGAAGAGTATTCCAGGGAGGACTGCACACTCAAACTTGCAACAAACAAAATGAAGCATTATTTCCTCTTCCTCAATTTTTTTTTTCCACTGTTCATCCCAATTGTTTTTTTTTTTTTTCTCAGCTGTCCCTTCTGAATTGGAATATAGATTATCCCAATTTTTATTCTTGTCATCCAAATATTTTAAAAGATGTTAAATAGTCTGGAATAATTAACAAATCTTAAATACTGTCAGAAGCTAAATATGATTCTAAATGTTTCCCTGTTCCATTCTGGATTAGGCAGGTTTAAGAGTATGGGCTATATTTCAGTAACTCTTAATCATGACTGTGAGATTTTTGAGTCCTCCTCATCTCAGGAGAATAAAATGTGTCACTGAACCTGCAAGCTAAGAGTTAGAGATATACATTTATCAAACAGGATTGAGATTTGTTGAAAGTCCATTTCAGAGAAAACGTAGCTGAGCACACACAAAATAGCGACAACTCCAAGGTACACAATACACTAAATCAGCCTGTAACCCAGCTGATTTCCAGTTAAATCTGTAGCATCTTTAGAATGTGCTGGCTTCCAAAAGGGCATAGCAAGGGCTTGACAGAAAAGAACTCAAAGGTGCCAAATTGCAAGAAGCTTCTACAAGTCTGAAAATACTTACATTAACCCATGGATGCTCAAGAACTTGCAAGGCTGAGAATCGCAGATCTACATCTACTTGAAGCATCATTGTGATAAGTTCCTGAGAAATTGAAAACAGGCTTGAAATTAAAGAGCACTTTCAAAGAACAGATCAATTGTTCATATACTTAAGAACTCTTTAACTGATTTGGTAAGAGTGCTCAAAGAGAGAGTGAACTACTGACTGAAGAAATATAGAAAAATTATTCAAAAAACAGAAAAACTATGAACTGATGAACTCTCAGCTGAACTTCTAAATCAATATCTGATGGTATCTTGAAAAGCTAGAAGACAGTTCTGAGTTACAGTTCTGAAGCCACTGTTTAAGAGAAAAACACATAATGTGCAAAACAGATGGTCCCATGAAATTAGGTTAGCTTTCCATTAAGAAAAAGCCAATTCCTCTGTAGAAAAAAAAAGCCAGCAAATACAATTTTACTTTAAATTCTTGTTTAGATAACATATAAGATATTAAAAAAAAACCTTGACACCTAAAATCATTATTTTTCATCCTCTGATTTTCCCTGCAATTACCTAGATTATTTTATTCACAGAGTGGAGTGCATGGAAACAGTATGGCAATATGACAGCAAATAAAGGTGCATCACCAAAGACCAAAGCTAGTCATTCTTAATTACAAGAAAAATTTTAATGGATAGGCTAAGACATCAAACCAGAATTTTTAAACAGAGCTATTTGGCAGAAGGAGTTTCACAGGAAAACCTGCTGACAAAGGACTTGAAGGTTCCCATTAATGATGCTATGAAATAATGCCTGCTACAACACAATGATTTGGTTTAGAGGACTTCCAACTCTATGACTGTATCTCATTCTTTAACCTCATTAGTTAGAAGGCTCCACATACCTGTAAAAGCAGGATGTAACTCTCCAAAGAATGGAGATTCAGAGCTACTCTCATTACCTGCGTCCACCTCAAAATTTAACTTTTTTTTTTTCCTTGTGATTAATCAAACCCTGTCACACTGAAGGAAACAGGAAGACAGTTTTTCATAGATTGCCTTACAGACCAGAGAAGTAAACTGACTGAAAGGAAGCACTTATCTATCTACAGAACGACCATGTGATTTTTCTTTTTACATTCACATATGTATTTTGTCTCTGTCCACATATATTTATACATATGACTACAGTGAATGCCAGATCCCTAGAAAATCTTTGAGTTGAACTGTTGCTCTGGTGAATTGGTGAGAGTTAAAAAACCTGATCTGCTTTGCAAGTATAATGAACTCCGTCAAGGTCTATATCTGTAAATAATTATATCTGCCTTAGCACACCAAAGACTGCGGGTCAAGAGCTGTGACCAGAACAAGTCTGCATTTCATACCACTCTGCAACAATAAGGCAATGGGAGGCCTCGTTCTTTGACAGGAAGAAAGAACAGACATAACATCTAATGGGGTCAATAAGGGAAATCAGCCTCTCCATAATTTTATTAGATAACACTCAAAAGCTCCAGGTTGGTACCTGGTGCCCCTCATAAGTACATATAAAGCACAGTCCAAGAGAGCTTTCGAGCTAGGAAGTGAATTACTTTTATTTTTTCTTAATCAATAAGGGCTGCTGGTGTCTGTGTTGTGTGAGAAATCATATAGATATATGATTTACATTTCAGAATGGGGTCCATTTCAAAACCACCTGGAGTCTAAAAGACAGTAACCAAATGAAACATAATTGATAAGCCAGAGGAATTTATAGGTGTAGCAGGAGATGTATGAGACATGTCAAATACAACACTGTGAAAGGACAACATGCACTATGCACTCCCACTGGAAATGATACTGTAGAAGAAACAGCATCAACTGTAAAATTCACCTTTGCAGAGTCAGAAACATTGTCCCAATATGGAGATGGAAAATCCATCTGTCCCATCAAAATCTGATCAAAAAGCACTTCTTGGTCATCTCCACTTCTGTAAAGTAAAAACCAAAGAAAACCAACAAAAAAACCCAAAAATAAATTATCTTCAGATGCGGTTTCAGTAGACTTCTTAAAATTGCTTTTAATTGCTAATACCTTAGTATGCTTTTAGAAGTTGTTGATTGCCCCAAACATGCAGCCATGGGTGTTAGTGGTGAGATCATAAAACACAGTGCATCTGGTACACTCTTTCTTTCTGCTTGTCTTTAGGATTGTCCACAACTTTGCAGTTGCTTTGAGGGGATAAAATATCTGACATGTCCTTATTAACTGGCTTACATTTTAATTACCTTTTACCAACCACAAAATATGCTGCATTTTGTCCATGAAAGAAGATGGTTACTTCACAGTGTATTTAAAACTTCAGGCAAAGGCACACAGAACCTATAATTAAGGCTCTTATTTTGCAATGCAATGAAGTTTAAACTACAATAAACAAACATGAGGCAGAGATTTTACCATAAAATCACAGACATTTATGGGGCTTGTGTAGAACACTATGCAGAGCACAGAAAAAAACCATCAAACCCTATGAGCAGAGAACTTCTACCAGTGGGAATCTCTGTGCTTAATGTGAAAGGAGCACAGGGAGCAATTCACATAACAAGGATGGTTGAATAGGTCAGTCCATACCCACGGAATGGAGGAAAACCACAGAGCAGGATGTAAGTAATCACACCCGCTGCCCAGATGTCCACCTTCAAGCCATATCTAGAAGTGTGAGAGACATGGTTAGAGACATCAGATTCTTATAGACTACAGAGGAAATATGTTCAGAATCATTAATAATTTCTTATGAATTCTCATCTGAACTTTGTTTACCTACCAATCCTCATTCTGCTATCAAATATTTTTTACATTTACATCTTAAAATTAAAATTACATTAGATCAGAATGTGTGAGTGCACAGAAATAATTTGGCTGTATTCTTCAGTTAGTTAACTAACTCCAGTGGAGTTTATTTGAGTTAGTGATGCCTGTCGACATGACATCTGCAAAGGTGACACAGGCTGCTCAAGCCAGCAGGCATTTACTCTGTGGAACAAATAGAGGAGGACAGTGTGTAATAATGAAATAGAATTAAGTGTATGGTAGTTAGCAGTCTCTAGAGAATAGAATTCCTTCCACTGTATCTGCAAATGGCTAGCTAGTGAGTACACTCAGTGTTAAGCTGAAAAGTTTGAGGCCAACAACTGGCAGAGGTTGAATATAACTCAAAAGCCAGCCTGCTCTGAACTGGTTTGGGTAAGATAGCCTCCAGAGGTCCCTTCCACATGAATTGTTCTAGGAGCCATGATTCTGCATCATAGCCAACCAAAGGCAGGATAAAAATCTTAATTGCGAGAACTCCAGTCTGGCACAATGGCAAGAATGTGCTTCGCTGAGTACACATCAGTGGATCACCACTACAAGTGATTTACCCAGTTTCAGCGATGATTTCTGGAGCTACATATGTTGGGGTCCCACAGACAGTATATAGAGGTCCATCCACAATTGTTGCTAGGCCAAAGTCTCCCAACTTCAGGGACTTGCTTCCATCTTGGTGTTCATAAACCTAAATCAGGAGGAAAATTGAAAGCTTTACCACAAAACCATCAAGGCGACTACTATAATCACTTGCTAACTGCCTGAAATGCTCCTTCTTATTTACAAATTTTTTCTTCCTCCTTACCTTTAACATGCTTTGAAAATTCACAGAAAATTTGGACAACTTCCCTTGAATACAGTCAGGATGTTTGGGAAAGAGTTATCTCGCTATCTGTCCAACAAAAGACGTGTGTAGCACTTGCTAGATGCTAAAGCCCAGAAGCAAATGCTTGACCTTCCAGCAGTGGCTTTCCTACATCAGCTCCCTCCTGAATTCATAGTGTAGGTGGGTTGAATTTATTCATTTTACTTGCAGAGAGCTTAAAGGTTTGCATGGGAACTTCAGCTACTTAGGTAGTAGACTGTACTGATAGCTGTTCCAGGCTCTTCTCTGTGTGCTGAAGCCACAAGACACAAATCTGGCTGCAGTATTTCACCTAGAAATACTCTCCTCTCCTTGGCTGACTCTTACACACCAATGAGTTTCTTACTGGCACGATAGCGTCAGGATCAACGGGACACAAGCAGTTAGGGCTGCTAACGGGGATACATGAAAATCCTGTTCTTAAAACCTGGTCTTCACAGTGACATCGTGATCTTTCATGGGGTTTTATGGGTGCAAAGAGAAATTAAGATGCAGTCACATGAAAAAAAATAAAAAAGCTAGAACCATCAGTAAAACAACCATAATTTTAAAAGCTGTCTCAGAGCAAACGAAGAGCCCCAAACCTGTAAACACTGAAAGCTAATGTCCTAAGGTGACTTTATGATGCTGTATTGTATCCCCCACCATCTGCTTGTGCCAGATAATAAGTTCTGTGCTTTTAAAATTAGATCCAGTAAAAAAATGTTTAAAATAAAAAATATAAAAATGTACCTAAATTAAACACTAGACTGTAAACCTATGTTTCATCAATGTGCTGGTTTGAGTCCTTGCTTGCCATTTTGGAATATTTCTATGACAGCACCTTAAAAAATGGAAACAGTCTACAGGAGACCTTCTTATAATATCACTTTATTATTTTGCAAGCCAAACCAAAGCTCTATGCAGTCTGGATCACCACTAGTGATATGTAAACAATTTGCACCAAAACTGTGTAGGTATCATACTTCCTAATCAAAATAATCCTTTTTATACGTATCTTGATCAGCTACTCCTACATCCAAAATCACTTTTATCTACAACTGTTTTAAGAAGAAAATCCTAGCTATTTTTCTTATAAAAATACAATAAACTCTACATGGGACCATTGAATAGTTTACTTGGAGCAAAAGTAAATTCTTGAAGTCTCTCACCACTGTTTCCTACAGATCTGTTATAGCTCATACTAATTAGTTATATTATACAGCCCCCATCCCCCAGTTTCTTATTTGTTAATCTTAGTCATGTCTAGAGAGAAAACCCCTCTCTGTCCTGAATCCCTGCTTACCAGGTGATACAGCCACAAGCAGACATTCAGAATACACAAAATTCTTCTCCTCTCCTTATGTTATTTTTAAGAATTCAACTGGATCTTTAAGAGGACCAGCAATTTATAATGGATTCACATTTCTCTTCTACTAAGCCAGAAAAAAGCTATGTTTATAGAAAAGCACTGGGAAAAAAAAAAAGCAATTATGGTTTTATTCAAAACACAGATTGTTAAATACATCTGGTTCCTGAAACTAAAGAAAGTGCTCTCTGAAATGGCAGTAATAAATCTAATTTCAACAACAGTTTTAATTAAAGTCTAGAGACTAGGGCTTTAAATATTCACTTGCTGAAATATGTAATGTGCACACTTAGACATGAAGAGCTGAATCTGGCCTAATTAGTATTTCATATTCTGTTTCACGCAGTTATCTTTCTACACAGCCCTCTCTGAGCTGTGCTAACCTAGCAAAAATTTATAAATTCCTTCCTTCAATACACACAATTCCCACACCTTGTGGGACTCATCCATACTAGAAATTAATTACAGAAGAGGTTTGTTTGGCAATATTTACCAATGCAGGAGGTTTGGTACAGTGCATTTTCTATTATTCTGCTTCATCTGTCTCAAGGAATTACTTTTCTTGGAAAACTACTTCAGCTGACTTGTAAAAATGAAGAAAGTAACTTTTCCTCACCCTGTTATAACTCCATATAAAAAAGAGCCCAATGTGAAGCTGTGGTATGTTACTTGCCAGTCAAGGAATGGGAAAGATAATTTAATGCTCATGTTATTCAGAATAAATGCTATATATGTTCCTGCCTTTAAATACTGAAGGGCAATTAAAGAAATGGGGATTAGTGCAAATTGCCCGCTACGTAGTGCTTTCACTGTTTTAACTAAGCTATAAAACTGTGTAATTGTACTACACTAATTGAATGCAGCCACACATAATTGTATGCCACCATATGTATCCTATTAGTATAAAGACTGTCAGTATTTTCTAAGCTGCTCTTGTGATCAGTGCAGATGGCAACAGTCAGAGAAGTTGTTCTCTAGGGTTTATTATATGGCTATAAAGACATCCCATGACTTGACAAAATAAACGTTCTAAATAGCAACAATTATGAAAAATGTTCCAATTAAAACATGGAAGACTCCCTAGAGAATAAAAAAACAAACAAAAATGCTAAAACATCACAGGTATTCAGCACACCCTAAACACTTGGACAGTTGACCGTTAGATGGACTTTACATGCCTTGAGGATAATATGGACTATTTAAGCAGTTAAAAAATAATGGGTGCTGCACACAGGACAGGTTCACACACACAAAGATTTATTAGGACCTAGAGCTGCTCTCACACATCAGCTCTAAGCCTGCAAGTTACTTTTGGGAAGAAGGAAAAATTAAAAGAAACAACAGAGGTGAAAGTAAAGGTTCTACTAGGGGCCAGGAAGAGATGAAATAAAGCAGCTCCAGGTGAACATCCTCTTCTGGTCTCCTTCTCTAGAGCAGCATGTTTCCCTTCACTCCCCATGTTCTCCTCTAGCAACTCTACCACCTTGCTCATCCTCCCTGTTGTCTTTTTCCTGCTAATGAGGTTGTTTAGCCTCAGGACATGCTCCTCTAAAACTAAAGTTACAATCCATGAGTAGGAAAAGGGTGGGGAGAAAGGGTTGATTCTCCAACTAGTTGCCAGGAGAACCAGCAATAAAACAACCAGGGTTTGCACGTGCAGCACTGTGACAGTAGCAGAGGGAAAGCCACAGCACAAGAACAACAAGGGAAAAATACCTCCAAGACCAGTTAGGTGAAGGGTTAAAGAGCTACAAGCAAAAGGGCAGGCTACAAAAGGCAAGTAGAAGGTATTTAAATGCTGAGACCCGTGTGGCATTTTTCAAGTGCTTTGTAAATGCCATGAAAATAACGTTAGTTGCAATTTTGTGACATAAGGGACCACACATCCCATTTGACAGCTAAGATAAAAACAGAATGGTTCAGACACACTGAAGCCACAGCCAGCCAATGTCAGAACCAGGGTCAGAGCTCAGGTAAGGCTGGTTACAAAGCACTCTTCTAAAGCAGTGCTTGTTTCTTTCAAGGACCTCATAAAACTTCGAGAATCAATGCAATTTGTGAATCAAATGCTGGCTTTTGAGGATTAGGATGAGGATGATGCAAGAGGTTAAAGGCTGCATCCTTACAGCTCAGTCTCAAAATCAATGCACAGTTCTGGAAAAGTCACTCGGAAATAATGCAGCTACAATGTGAGCAATGTGATCATCAGTGGGTAATTGCCACAAAAGCTGAGCAGGTAAATCTAATCCCTGCCCTGCTGCCCTCACCTCCTACGCATACCTCCTGACCACCTCTTTTCCCCCAGAATTTTAACTCTAACAACAAGAGAATTTAGGCATTTGCAGACAAGTCAAGACAGCAGCAGAGCAAGGCTTGTCCCAGACCAAGACCCTCCTGCACACTCCAGGAACAGCATTAATGAATCCTGGCATGGGATTGCTACACCATCTGCATGCAGCCACCTATCAACACCAGCACCAGAAAATAAAGTGGAGCAAAAGGGCCAAGAAAGGTGTATCAGTCATAAATGTCTAGTGAAACTTCCACCCAGTGTGTTTTCAGCAGTTTCTGGAAAATGAGGGCAGGTCACTTCCTCACCCAGAACCTGCCACTAGAGGAACTTCAGCTGTACAAATCCCACTGCCTGGAAGTTTAGCAGTATCTGCTGGAGTCAGCTTTCCCATAAAAACTCTTCATTATCAAGCAGGACTAAATGCATTAAGTCATGGCTGAGAGCACACAGCTGAGAGAACTGATACTCTATGATTCTATGAGCACTTTGTTTTACAGTTGCAGAATATATGGAGAATTGGGACATCCTGATATTGGAACATGTCAGCAAATTTGTGAAAACTCAGAACAGTGAAATAATCAGGAGAAGCTAATTTCTCAGGAGAAATAAAACCATGGGGGGGATGCAACTGTTGCATTCAAGTGTGCAAAATTCTCAGAAGACTAATTGCCAGAGTATGTTTTTCACTGTCTTCAGTGGATAAGGCTCACATAGATTTGGTCAGAAAAACGAAGATTTAGATTGTCTGTTTGTGAAAGTGGCTTAATAAAAAGTGCTATAGGATTATTTGGAGATGCAGTAGGGGAAGGACAATGAAGTCTCTTCCTGGCTCTGCTCTGATGTGTGACATGATCAGGACACAGCATTTACATGCACCATACTTGTAAAACTGAAGGGTTGCTAATTATTTAGGCAGTGACAGAACTACAGAATAGTCTTCTAAGGACAGAGCACATATTTATAAGAAGCTTGAAATTTTCCGGCAGTTTACTACTAGTTTACTTCTAGTGATCCCAGGAATTGCTCAGCTGTTGTGTCCCATGGAACAATCTAGACATACCACCTAATGATACTGTACTGCCGGGGACAGCTGTTATTCTTAGGAGAGCTTTACAATTCAAAGGTTAAAATTAAAAGATCAGTGACTTAAAAGACTGAAATAAACTTGGCAGGCATGTGGAAGGAGGAAGTGCAGACCTTTTCTCACACACTCTGAAGTTATCAGCAATACTGAAAGATGAATCTTCACTTACCAGTAGATTCTCTGGCTTGATATCCCTGTGGACAATGTTCAGGCTGTGAAGATATTTGATGGCACTGGCCAGATTGTAAAGCATCCCACTGGCATCCCGCTCGGTGTATTTGTTGGTGGAAGTAATAGCATCAAAAAGATCTCCTCCCTGGAGGCAAAATGACCATGGGATATGAGCAACATTGCTTGTGAAATGACTGAAAAATTTAGGGAAGATCAAGTAACATTTTTAGAGAAGGAGGAGGAGGAGGGGAAGGGAGCAGCACAGCTTCCTTGCACCTATAAACTACGGGTACTGTGATGACATCTCCCATAATGGCAGGTAAACAGACCAATAACTCAAAACCATTGGTCATGGCTGAGTTGGTCAGCCAAGAGCCTGGAGTTCCTACTGCAAACCATTCCCACCTGCTGCTGCTTTTGTAACACATCCAGCACTTGCCAACCTGAGTGTTCAGAGCCTGCTACAAATGTCTGGCAAGAGTACATACTTGCCGTTTACCAACCCTTGGCACTCTTCATAATAATCACAAACAGATTGACATCAAACTTTTGCCCAATGCCTAAGTGAACCCCAGAAAGATGAAGGAACTCTGAATAAAACTCAGAACTCAAAGTTATCTATTCTCACTGCTATCGTATTTTAGAAGTCTGTTTCCATCTCATAAAGCTTTGCAAACATGGATTTTAGAAATCACTTTCTCTACACAAGATGTGAATTTTTTGGTAGTGTGACGCCTCTTGCAGTCAATACTGAAGAACTTTACAGCATGTATGTCAGGCAATCATACTGGGAGACACAGGTGGCTGCTTGTGCCATTCTCAGCTCATCATGCTAGTTCAGCTAAAAGCTGCTGTCAGTGAAAGAAAAGCAAGAAAACAAGAGAGAATGAAGGAAAGAAAAAAACAAGGAAAAACTACGTGGAAGTCCTCAAAGTTGGAATGATCTTCACCAGTGTCTGAGGCAGCCATGACTGTATTTCCAGAAGTGAGCAGGCATGTGGGGAGAGTGAACATGGAAGTGCTTGGACAAAGATGGAAGAGTAATTTTAAGGATGAGATTAAGAAGGGAGCTTGACAGATTGGAGGAAAAACTGATGATCTTTTGGGAGATTCTATTCAGAGGTATTGAGCCTTTGGCCAAAGTCAAAGCAGCCTCACAAAGAAAACACAATCCAACAAGAACCAAAAAAAGAAAAAATAAATAAAAATAAGGCAAAGGATAACTCTGCAAAAGTAATGCAAAAATTCCCTACTGTAGTCAAAACATCAAGAAAAAAAATCACAGAGGACTGTATTTAAAAGAAAAAGCAGGTATTTTCTGAAGGCAACAGAGAGTCCCAGCTTTGCCAGCTCTCATAGTTTTATCAACAGCTTCAAGATATTTTCTGGTTTTTTTTAAGGCTCAACTCCAGCGTAAACACTTTTTCCATTTTTCAGAGAAAGAAGGAGGGAGGAGAAAGAAAAAAAAAAGAATTTTTCCAGCAATCATGGCTACAGAGAAAAGGGAAGGAAAAGGGAACCACCAAAGACTCAAACCTGGTAAAACAGACTTTACTTGTTATAAAAAAACAAACAAACAATTAAAATTTTTACATTGCTGAGGTGCAGCTGAAGTATGCCAGGGCAGGTTTACTCCCATTGTCGATACAAAATCCCAGCTCTCTGGAAATTGCTTACAGTCAAAAATTGTCAAATCTGGACCACATCAAATTTCTTGCCCTGACTGGTGACTGTTCAAGACACATCAAGATACATAGCGTCAAGGAAAAGGAAGAACAAAAGGCCAATCTAAACCAGATAGAGGATTAGAGAGAAAGAGGCCAAATATTTGGCAAAAGTACAATACCATGTACTTCATGGCATTATCTGATCCCTAAGTATTAGATATCAGCATGTGGCAAAGTATGTGAGATAAATAATCTATCTTCCCTAAGCTCCTTCCTGTGAAACCCCTGTACCAGCTGCTTTTTAACATGAGGCAGTGGATTAGACAGATCTTTGGTCTTATCTAATATGTTCCAGATGCTCAGAAGAAGTGTCAATAACATCGGCAAAGCATCTGCCTCCAAACAAAGAAAATAGTCTGAGCTATGAGGAGCAAGAATGAAAGAAGCTGAGCCTCAAAAACAGAAGGAAAAATTTTGGCTTGAAGTCAGAAGAAAAGGAACAAATGTTCATGCACAAGAGAAACTTAAACTCAGAAAAAGATAGAGGCTGCAGAGAAATTTAACAGTCAAGACAATCTGAAGCAGAATACTTTTCTCCATTTAAGCATCTACTGGAGTCAGCAAAGTTTCTTACCAGGTATCCTGCTAAGAAAAGGGAGCATATATTTAGTCTGTGGGATTCTCTGCGTTTAAAGGAGAGGTGATATCCTGGAAAGAGTTAACAGAGCTGACAGCTATATCAGGCAGAATTGCTTTCAGACTTTCCTCTCCCCAAAGAGTACTTTAACCTGCAAGGTTCTGCTAAGCCGATTCACACAGCAGGTCACTATCATTTATTCAGGCACCAGGGGTGAGTTCAGGATGACATTTCAGTCTTAAATCCCCTGCTCTGGAGTGAAACAGGACAAGCAACATCTGAATGCAGTTTTTATCATCTGTGCACATGAGGAAGTGTACTTGGAACTACAGTAACCAATTATTTATTTATTACCTTGTTATGTAAATGATATGATCTCTCTTTTTCTTCTGCAAAAGTGAAATCATATCCTGGAGCAGTAAAGGAAACTCAGCAATAAATCTTGCTTCTTAAATTGGCCAAACCCCTGTTAGGTTTGAATAACAATTTTGTTTCGCTGTGTAAAAAGGCAATGTGCCAGAAACCAGGTCTTTGCTTCCTTTTACAAGCACCACTTGCAATGTGTTTATATTTGTATTTATGAAGTGCTTTTTCTTACACTTTACAAAGCAATGAATGGCCTATCTGCCATGAGGTGAGGGTGGGATTTGCAGCAGTCACTTATGTCAAACATGTTACTGCCAATTAATGCAGGGTGGTATTAACTGAAACCGGGCTCTGCACTATCAAGCCTTTCCTCCTTGCCTCTCTTTCCTGTCTGTGAGTTTGATTTAACGTCAGGTCTTCAAAAGTCAGTCAATAACAGATGGTTAATCAATTCTAACAGTGCACACTATGAAATGGTAACAGTCAGCAATTGCTGAATTAACAATTAATGTCTCTCCAGAAATGCCTTCCCTAGTACCCAGAGAGTGCAACAAAGCTTTTCTTCCAACTATATATTAAGGAATAGATGTTTGTATCAGAGAAACAAAGTTGACTTCCCTGAATAGGGTTATTTCTTCTACATTTCTTCTATTATTATACATAAAAGTAAAGACTATTAGAACAGTGCTCTCTAGGATATGAGAAGTACAGAGATTCCTGTAGTGCCCTTCCATAATACAGCTAAAAGAATATGTGCAGCAATCTTTAAGAGTAAAGAAGAAAGAGCGCAAAAAACCAGATTTCTCCAGAAAGTGAACAAAATGCATGTTTTTTTATATACATCTTTAAGGCTTATTTTCTAAATTATTTTCTAGGAGTTTTCGGCCCCCTCATCTCTCATTTAGCTGAGTAGGACTTCAATTAAAAATCCATTGGACACTACAGTTTACACATTTTTCAGTCATGAATAGCACAGCAGGTTTCACCCATAAAACCAGCTCTGTGCTTACATCTTGGCAGGTTAGACAAGGCACAGCTTTTAGTTCTTAGCACACCTCATGGGGCCAAGATGAAGGATTTCTCAATGCAGGCTAAAAGCTGTGGCTATATGTGATTACAGTGCTGTGCAAGGGGATTGAGGTACCTTTGAACAAGCTCTCGCAGACACTGAGGAAAACCGACAGTAGCATGGATCTCATAGTGAGCTCACTTAGATTAGAATAGAATAAAATAGAGCAGTAATTATGATTGAAATAGTGCTAGATGGCTAATGGTATCTGATCTCAAGCTGTGCTATTTCACATTGCATGCCTAAGAGTGAGAGAGGGCTGAGATTGTCAAGGCAGTAGGGAATTATTCTGGGACTGCTTATACAAAGAGATTCATGGCATGGAAGATTGCCAGTATTTTTCTTTTGTCTTGGGATTTAACTTTTTCATCAGAGAAAATATGTCAGCTCCTTAGTACCAGCATCCCCAAGTGTGCTTCCTCAGATCTTGGAGCTGGTGGACAGTGGGGTTAGGGGGACCATAAACTCTACAGCATTACTCAAGTCAAATAGGGCATCTGTCCAGCGCAGACCTATGAGGACAAGACTTTCTTTCCCAGACTACCACAAGGACAGGGAAAATCTGTGTGCATCCACCCATGAGGCACACAGAGCCTTCCAGCTTTGGACTGGGAACAAAGCTTGTGTCACTGGCGCTGCCACAGAGTGTGACGGTGTTCACAGGGGTCCAGGATGAGGGAAGAGACGAGAAAGTTGACTCCATGTTTCAAAAAGCTTGATTTATTATTTTATGATATATATTATATTAGAACTATACTAAAAGAATAGACGAAAGAATTTCACCAGAAGGCTAGCTAAGAATAGAAAAAGAATGATAACAAAGGTTTGTGTCTGACCGAGACAGTCCGGACAGCTGGACTGCGATTGGGCCATTAATTAGAAACAACCACATGAGATCAATCACAGATCCACCTGTTCCATTCCACAGCAGCAGATAATCATTGTTTACATTTTGTTCCTGAGGCCTCTTAGCTTCTCAGGAGAAAAAATCCTAAGGAAAGGATTTTTCATAAAACATGCCTGTGACAACAGAGCATGGAGGATAATGGAAAAAACCAAAAACCTTATCATTCTACTTACTCTTGTACTGCAGACCAGAGACTGAAAGGGTATTTAATAAACACCTGGACCTGGGATTGCCCTATTTAACATCTCAATGAGGTGCCTAGATTAAGAGCACCTTCTAACCTCCACTTACAACCAGAGATCAACAATCCTGTATGCCAAAATGTGCTTTCTCTAAGTCACTGTGAAGAAATAGAGTCCAAATTATAAATTACTGCATTCACAAATTTACTTTTTAGATTAGAACCACCCTTTTAACAGCAGGCTTTTCTTTTTCACTTTCCCCTTCCTTCAGCTTAAATTCAGATTGCTATTGAGGAGGAAAGTTTGACGCTCTGTTAATATAAATCAACAGAGAAAAAACACATTTAATATTGTTTAGATTTGATGTAAATTAATAAAAACTAATGAAACCCTTTCACCTTTTTGTATTTTGAAGGCTGGTATTTATGGCTATTTGGACTGGGTATATTTTCAATTCACCTCAAGGCAGATTATAAATTTTTAATGAGTTTTCTTCTGAGGAAGCAAACAAAACCGGTGGTATACAAAGTGCCATCAACAGAACATTTCCAAGTGTGGCTTACAGGAAGTTAGACAAATATTTGAAAGCTAATAAAAAAAAATCTGACAGTGGGTTACACATCTTTCAGTAGGATGCTAGACCACTTTCAAAGATCTCTTCCACTCTACATTATTCAGTGATTCCATGTTTTTTAGTAAGCCTGAGTAGGAATGGAATTTTTCAATATGGTTGATTCAATAGGCAGCTTGACTCCAAAACACTCACCTTTACAAGTTCCATCACAAGGTACAACTCAGTTGGCATGTCCATCTCCTCAATCAGAAGTACAATATTGGGATGCTTGACTCGTCTTAAAATAGATACCTCATTCTGGATCATGTGTTCCTGACACACAAAAAATCTTCAATGAATATGGGTTAGTGGGAAAAAAATTCACAGCGGAAAAAGCAGAGAGAATTGGGAGCTGCACGGATTCTCTGGGGTTTTTGAAAAAACTAACAGATATTGCCTCCAGCAACAGAGAAGGAACACGTTTAGAAACATCAATGTGATAACTGAAAGAAGAGAGAGCGGAACACAGAAAAAGAAATGGAAGAAAAGACGTGTTTCTGGTGCAGAGAAAAATGAAAGCTTTTAAAATTTTCTCTGATGCAGAATCTTTAGATTTAGCAACATGATGGCTTCTTCTCACAGAACCTTTTGTTACAGATTTTAAAAGCTAACAGTCACTTGGTGCAAAATTGACATCAATTTAATTAACCTATGCCTTACACCCAGTGACCAGTGTTGTTATAAATATTTTTATTATTTTCTGCTTTCTATAACACCTGGAATTATGAAAATTAGAGGACAAAATTACAAAGATAAAGGGAAAGCACTGGGGATTCATCACATAGGTCTAGAACAGCACATGACTGCCTTTTCTCCTGAAACTCCAAGAGTCTCCAGAGGATAGGCAAAGACTTTAACCAAAGAGATTCTAACACTTGTCAGGAAGGACACAAATACCAACAGCTTCTCAAAATGATCTCTCACAAACAATTTCCTGGAAAAAAAATCTTTTGGTCTCATATTTTTTTCTACTTACTTTTCCTCTACATTTACTTTTCTTGATTATTTTCAGAGCATATTCTCTACCAGTTGATCTGAGGAAAGAGAAAAAAAAATAGTATGTTCAATCACATTGAATATTTTTCTCAGTTGAGTTTATATTTGTTATGTGAGTATAATAAGTGTAATGAAGAGTTCTAGTAGAATTTTTTTTAAGAAACAAAGTTTAGATTTGACTAGTGTTGTGAAACTGAGCCAAAGTTATTAAATATGTGTGCCTGAGAAAGACATATAACTTTTTTGTTTTAAAATGAAAGCATTTCAGTGCTTTCAAAATACAAAAAAAAAAATTTCTTGACATTTTTTTCCATTTTGTAATAAAAATTGTTATTACTTTGCCATTTTTATGTAAAAATTCCATACAGTGTTCACAGGTACAAATATTTTCAAAACAAAGTTTTGTTTTCTATCCTACAAAAAAAACAGCCCATGGAAAATACTTACCTACTTTTTACTTAAAATGAAAAGTCATTTCTTTGCATATCTGCAGTCACAACTGCTATGATAAAAAGGTCAGTCCTTGGAATAATTTTTTATGTATTCAGTAATTATAGAATATTTAGCAGAGTTAAATATGTTGGCTTTTACACAGAATGTGGAAGGTTCTGGAGACAGTAAAAGAAATTAGTTCAGGATGAGAACACATTTCTTTTTAACTACTGTGTTGTTTCGAATCCTTATAGTATTTATTACTACTATATGTATGTAGTTATCTATTATCTAGAATACTAACATAGACAAATTAGCTTGTAGACAAATTAACAGTATCAACTTCCACTTTTAATTAAGCTACAAAACCAAAAGATGGCTGTAAGAATGAAAACAAGAAGCTCTGCCTACAAGCCCCAGTTTACCTACAAGATAAAATGGAAAAGGGATAATTTAAGAAAAAGATCTTACTGAAATATTTTCATTTTGTAATACGAACCTGAACAGGTTACAAATGTCTATTATATTGCCTTTAGGGATGTTTGATTAAAAATTAAGAAAAAAAAAAATCTTTCAAGAATATAGGGTCATTTTTTCATTCCTCATTTCACAAAAGACGGTAGTTAAATTGATACATTAAACTGATACAGAGTATGTTCAACAGAGATATTAATGTGTCTAAAAGTGTGCTCAGGTCTGTCAAATGGGACGTGCAAAGTGAGTAATACACTGAAAGCACTGTATCTGGAAAACAACTGGGCATCTTCATTTCCATATTAAAACATGGAGAACTCCTCTGGCAATGATGTACCACTAGTTTTTAATTTAAGGAAAAATGGGTAATTCAGTAAAAAGCAAAAATACCACCAAAATATTCACTCTGGCAGAGCTAAAACACCAATTAAAAGAAATCACAAGATAAGAAAGTTTATGAATTGGGGGAAAATTACAACATATCTGTTCAAGATTTACACAAATAAAAATTAAAAACTTCTCCTATCTGTATTCCCCTACACAGGGGTTTTAGTGCTACAGCCCCCCAAAATGGGCTGCACTCCATGTGGGGTACCCCTTTCCAGGGCTTCTCTTCAGTGGCTACAGTCCAAGCTTAGTGAGGGGACAGGAAGAGATTTGGACACTATTTTTGGGGACTAGAAGGAGGAGGTTGAACAAGAAATATTAGAAATTAAGTTATCTGGGGTTCAAACTCAGACAAAATATAGCTTCTTTCAATAGCAGTCTCTTTCAAGCTGCTTGGTTGCCCTAGGAATGCTTCCTTTCTGTCATGAGAAAGGAAATTGATGGTTTTTGTTGGCCATGTACTCCAAGACACTGAGAAATCTGAGCTAGTGAGGAAATGTCAGCATTTGAAAGTATCTTGAAAGTTAAAAATGAACATATATAAAAACACCACAGGACAAATTGTGCATATGATGGAGCAGATATGTAACAAGCAGATGACAACTCTGACTGCTCTTTGTTTTAGTAAAAAGAAAATTAAAGCTAAGATAATGCAAATCCTTTCCCCTGAAAAGCTGCAGAACCGCGGCCTGTCAGCAGCACTGCAACTTACACACCACCAAAAAATATGCATGGCCATGTCAGAAAGTCACCATGAAACAAGCACCTCACCTCTCATCTAAACAATAAAAAGGGACCACAAAAAGAAGGCAACATGTTATGGCTGGACAGGAGTCTGGACCCACTGCACTACCACAGAGTTAGATCTCTAGCTCATAACAGGGCTTGGTGCCATGTTCCCTGGCTCTTTAAACTTTTGCAAACTTCACAGAGATTTAGACTGCACTGGAGACAAAAATCTATCTTTGTTGTATTTTTGCATGCATTAAATGTATTTAAGAGTGTGTGCCTGCACATTCACAGATGCTCAAAACAGGATTTAGAAGTTCACATGTGAAAATTTTGGAGATGGTTTTTGATTTCTATTTGGACTGTTCATTGTCAGAGGAGAACTCCTGTGAATGTACTGAAGTGCTCACAGACCTGTATCAACCAGTGCTCACAGACTGATCTCACAGCTGTGGAGAAGGAGTATTCATGTGACCAGTGAATTTGTGTAGCAAGACCCATTCCTATTCATTTAACACCTTATGGTGCTATTCCTTTGAAGTGTAACGCATACAGGAATTGTACTTCACAAGGAAATGGAAAAGTTATCTGTCCCAAGTATCACCCCATCAATTCTGGCTCTGCAAATGATGGACATATTAGACTTTGAAGTGAGGTGGTTAAAGATGCTTGAAAAAAGATTGGAAAGAATATTTTTGAAGGTGTTTCACAGGTACTGGTATAATTTACCCTCCGAGTCTTTAATTTCTCCTTCCACACCTGTGATGCAAGGATATACTGCTTTAGAAGTATAAACTAACAGAAACAATTCCACTTCAATTTTCAAAATCTCCCAAGTAGTATCTCTCTGATAGAAATGGGATCTATGGAATGGTATAGCTCAGAGACCACAAGACTATGTATCTGGGAGCACCTAGGTAAAAATGCTATTTGAGTACATTAGACACACCGTGTTACTGGATACTGCTGGGACCAGTGGGATAGACAAGAGGACAAGAAACAGTTTTCATTCAAGCTCTACAGGATATTGTAATCAGCATTATTTTTAGGTGTGGTGGGACCTACATTTAATTTTGTTCATGTACTTTCTCTCCGTTTGGGAAATAATTGTGAATAATCGTGACATGCACAACAGCACATTTGTACTGTCTCAGCATAAATTGCATTTTTAGCTGAATGAGTTTATTAAAACCACAACTTCTCTTTATTTTAGCTTCTAATCTGCTTTTCCCAGTCACTACTCACTTTACCTTAAGCTGCCTTTTTCTCTTTTCTTAGAAAGAGATTTTGAGTGAAAATGCATGTTTTCACCCATTTCTTTAATTAGTCATGTCCCTCCATAGGATTTTACAGTGCTTCCTTTCTTTCATACTGTTTTGCTTTGCTTCCTTTAGGTTTCCTTACAGTTTAGTGCTGAGGTTTGATCTGAACAGCTACTGCCCTCTGGATGACCAGCTCCACCAAGAACTCACTCTGGCAGAACACTAAAAGCCTCACCAGAACTTTGGCCAAGTCCCACAAGCACACTGTCAGCTGATACAAAATCCACTCACCCTTTTCCCCAACAGCTGTCTTCATGATCTCTGCATCCAAAAGTTGCACTTTTGGATGCAGAGGTGGACCTGTATTTTTCCAAGGAGACTAGCTTAAAACCAGCCAAGCTAATTTATCACTGTCTGTCAAGAGATTTAATCTCACTCTCCAGGGTTTATATCATATTCTTCAGGCTAAATAGCAGTTTTTTCTTTGAGCCCAAAGGTGAAGTTCTAGTCCTCTGTAAGAGTCTCCTCTCCAGGATATGGTAATAGGGGATAGAAAACTTAACTGATGAAATTTCATTCTCAAACCTTGACATCTCTATTGTTCCCTCTTTTGGACACCTCCAGCTCTGGCAGTTTTTTGTTTGTCTGCACAGCTACTAACATGAGCAATCCTACAGTTGTTTCACATATAGGTGAAATACCTTCTGTCTTTTATATCCCATAGGCTCCTATTTTTAACAATTCCACTAAAAGGCAACCACAGTTCTGCTTAGAGCATTCCTGCTTGGTTCCATATTTTTACACTCTTAAGGTTGGGTAGAGCAGGTTCAAGCCTGAACAGATTTAGAAACAGACACATGAACATGTCAACCTGGAAATTTTCAGCAACACTGACACTTGAGGTGACTTGTGACTTCTCTAATCTGGAGTAGACGTCTAAAATCAAAGACTGTTTTTACCTCTGAACAGTAAAGGTCACTGAAGAAGTTAGGTTTTGGTGTCTGCAGTGAGGCTCATAAAGTTGGAAAGAGCAAATATAATGGCACAAAGCAGGCAAGCAGGAGTTAGACGTCCATTAAATTAAAAATAAATAAGCAAGAGACTACACCTAAGTGTCAGATGGCAGAATAGATTGATCCAAAATTACCTCTTTGTGCTGACCATTGCCACTACACCCCAAACAGAGAACTTCCTGACATCTTTACAGAGTGCTGCTGTATGTGAAATGTTCAACTGGTCTAATGTAAAAGGAGCATTGCAAGACCATACTGCAAGAAAAGATGTTATTTCAGTGCAACAAGAGAGATTTAACACAAGGAACTGGTAAAATCACGTGGAGTGTAGCAGAAAAAACCCATATAAACCCCAGAAATAATTAAATTCATAGACTGCCCCTTGAACTCACTCTTTTTTTCATTTGAGAGCACATTAGTTTTTCCATCTGGCATTGAGACATTACCTTATTACATTTCTGTATTCTACAGATAAAGATACGATCTGGAAAAAGCATGACATTAATAATTATTTTTTACAGTAATAAGCATATTATCCTCCTCACCTTTCTATACACTCCTTCACAATAGCAAAATTTCCGTCTCCTATAGTCCTTCCAACTTTATATCGCTCTGCTATCGACGCTGGAACCTGGAAACCTTCCTCCAACACTTCTGAAAGAATCATTAGTACATTTTTATTGTTAGTGAAGGAAACACAGATGTTGCACATAACATGCATTCTAAGTCCACGGTTTAGGAGCCTGGAAACCATTCAGTCAGTGTCTCACTTACTGTACAGTGAAACCATGCTGCTGACATTGTATATACTCAACAGGTTTCATGCAGATACAATAATGAAAAATAAGACTTCTGGGGGCTCAAACATACCACCACTTGAGTGTTATATAGTTGCCATTGCAATATGCCCTCAAGACAAAACCAAAATTGTATTTTTTTAATTACGAAAAGGCCTCTGTGATCTGCACAAGCGCAGACCAGCCTCCAAAAAGGGCTGGAACTCCTTGACACAGCATGATTAAATATATGTACCAAAGAAGTCCAACACTCAAGCACTTATTTTATTACATCCTGTAAACTGAGACATCCATAAAACTCCTCATGTGCTAAGTGCTAGTTCTCCCCATCCCCCAATATCAAATATTTAGTTTTTAAACAAATGTTCTCAATAATACTACCTCACATGCAACCTGGGTACCAGATGTTTAGGTAAAATTGCATTACACAGTGTCTAAGCATATGAGAAGCATGTAGTTTAATGTGTTTTAGTGCTCATTCCTGTACTATTATTTTTAAATGTATTTGAAATAGTGATACAAATACCTAACATGCCTCTAAAATCTGACTGTAAACTGCAGCTGATACAAACTACTATATAAATATTGTAATGTAAAAAAAATAGCCTCTCAGAAATGTGATTTGTGTTTACACTTTTTAAGACAGTGCATTTAACTGTGTATTACTCTGTCCTGTGTTCCAGTTTAGTATTCAAAGTGAATGCTAGGAATGCTAGGACACAAGGAGGCTGGGGTTTGTCTGAATTCACAGACAGAATGAAGAGTTATTCTCCAACAGGAGCACAGATACACACACACATGTACATAGATGTGTATGTGAGCCAGCAGTGCTGGAGCAGACCTTGTCCCTTAGCCAGCTTGCTCAAAGCCTTAGCGGGGAGTAGGACTATTCATTTCTGAGTAAAGACCCAGGACTGCAGTGTGTTCTTTAGTACCATGGCAGATGAGACAAAAATGCTGAAATAAGCCAGTCAGCACTGTGTTGCTTGCAAAAATTAAACCTCATGTATTCCGCAATAAAAACAGCTCAGAAGAGTGATGTCCAGATCAACTCTGATCCAGAGTGAACCTAACTGGTTTGCTAAGGCTGAGGAGCTCCCTCACAGAAAATTATGCAGCCTGCAATGCTCCCACCTTCTCTGGCAGGAAGAATGACTCATTTCCTACACAGCTGCTGTTATCACTACACTGACTGCTTTGAAATGTCAGCTCCAAATGTTACCTTCTGCAGGGCCATCATTTTCATCCATAGAGCTGCAAACTTTGGTGGATGCTAATGAGGTAGAGGAGCCACTGTGTTGGGAGCTCTGGAAATGGAGACACAAATGAAAACAGATGATTTTTAAGAAGCACGAGTACCCACAGCACGTTCCTGCTGGACACATGTCCTGGAGAGGCTCCAGTGTTCCCTATGTAAGTATCTATTTGCTTTGGTGGATGGATACGTGGATGCTTGGGAAGAGTCCAATTTCTTCCACTGAAATTACACTTTTGGTAACCTCACATTACTGGAGAGATCCTTGATCCACCAAGTGCAGCAATGTGCCTGCAAGAATACTTTGATGTATGCTCCAACAGCTTCTCCCTATTCCATACACATTTTGGCAGGGAAAACTGAGGAGCCGTATGCCCTCTGCAGGCTGGAGACCGTGTTCTTAGAGACCCTATTAACTCAGCAGGCACTAGAGGAACCTAAGTGTTTAGCTGGCTGTATTATGGGCAAAACTCCTCAATTTTACAAACCTCCCTCTGTTGAAATCCTCCCCAGTTTTGTTCCAAAAGGGAGAAATCATTATGGCAATGTATGGACAAAATAAAATGTCAGGGTGAATAATGGTTGCTGTTTCATAGGAGCATTTGATTGGGGGTTGCTCACTTGAGGCAGTGACTCTGTTCTTGTGCTCCATTTCAATACTTGTCCCCTCTGTACAGCTAATGGGGGGGAGGGTGGTGTCCCTGTGGCCTTTCAAAGGAAACTTGCAGCCACCCACCTTGGATGCCAGAAGTGTAGGAGGCAGGATCTCACCAGGGAAGCCTTCCAAAGCACCTATCAACACCTATCAGACTTTAGGAAACCTGCTTCATCCTTCAGCCCACAAACTTTAGGAAAACTGCTTCATCATGCATCTCGATGGATGAAGCTAGACAGACATTTGAGATGGACTGGATTTCACCCAAAACTTATATCCTGTGGTGCATAACAATTATACCTCATCTTCAGGATTTCCTATATTCAGAGGAAGCCAGAAGAAGCTACAAATATAATGGTGGCTCTTCAAACTTAAAGCCAAACTAAGCATTTCCACCAGTCCTCCTATTACAGCTTAAGTGAAAATATTCAGAGGATTTGCAAAACTAAAACTTTCTTGGGTTCACATCATTCACATGCTGAAAGTGCTGCAATATTTCATTATCTTCTTCAGTCTATATATTAAATAGATTGCAGGTTGTACTTCATGTAACTAACACTATCACTTCCTTATCAGTGTTTGCATGGTTTTTAGATGCCCACAATCACAGTGCCAATCCACTTTACAAATTAAATACAACTACTTTGGAATTATTTCTTTTGTCTGACACTGCAAAACACAGTTCATGACTGGAGCAAGAGTAACTAAAGTTGCAGCAGTTTGGATATTTGCTGAGTACCAAGCCAGGGAAAACACAGTCAGCAGACTTAAAATCTGGCCAGTATGCTGAGTTCATTTGAACAGAATAACTTTTAATTTCTCCCACAACAAAGGTCAGATGACTTAGACAAAGTCTGAACTTGGCCTATTCTTCACTAAATAATCCTGAGAGCTTGCACATCCCATCTAAGATGAGATTCTTTGCCCTTGTTTCCTTTAACCAACCCCAGCTCCCTCTTTTCATCCAGGCAAGTATTTCTTCTGAGCTTTGACCAGAATTGAAGAATGCATTAATCAGTTTTTGGAATGTTTTTTTGCCTCTTGACAACAGAAGTCAGCACTGAGTGATTTTATGCAGTTTGCTAAGATACTGCTGCTCTTGTTTCGTTTCCAGGACGTGTTTATATATGTTCTATTCCTGTACTAAACTCTGTGTGACATCCCAATAAAAACTTACCTCTGGTTCATTTTTGAACAAATGAGCAGATGTGGATCAAGGTAACGGGGAAATGCTAGGAGTTCTCAGGCCTGGAAAAGTCAGTCTCAAAGCCTATTTTTATACACATGTAATGAGAGAATTGCTTCCTTTACAGTCCTGCTTGTAAAATAAGCAGAAAAACATGTTCTCTCTACTCATTCTACTGTGTTTGTTTTCCTAGAACAGACATCCAATTTCATACTTATTTTTCCACTCACAGCATTTTCTGAAAGGAATTACAATTTAAAGATGTTTAATATTTATTACTTCTATGATCAGGAATGAATCATTAGAACATTTAAGAAGTACAATCACAAAAAGGTTAGTGCTAGATTTTCAACAGATTATTTAACAGCTACTCTTTTATCATTTTTTGCACTTTAAATAGTGAGATTACACTTTTAAGTAGATGACAGGTCAAGGCTGCTGACTGCACAGCACTGCAGCTTCCTTTAGCATCCTGATGGCTTCTTTACAGTCTTGCAGTCATTGCTCTCATCTGTGAGAATGGCAGATCAAGAAAAAATCAAGACCTAACTCAGCGGCCACATCTCCTCAGAATGGGTGCCTAGAGTCACTCAAATTTCTATTTGTGGACTGAATTTTTCAAGGACCTTAAACCAAGACTAAACTGAGAAATGCAATTGCTCAGTCCTTCCAAAACTAGGTATCTTCAAAGGCCCATTTAAACAAAGCATTTTAGCAAGTGCTTCAATTTAAATACAAATAATCTTAATGGTCTACACATGAGTGAAATTAAATTGACTCCTAAATATGTCTTGAGCAAACTCCTTAAATATGTATTTAACCTAGGTTTAGTCTAATAGACTGAAAAAAAAGTGGCCCACAGAAAATTTAAAGGCAAAAATTTACTTCATACTGATTTTTTAAGTGGCTCTACCTCTTTTCTTATTGGCATTGGTAAAGATGGGAAGGTTAAAATGTTATTCGTTAACAGAAGAAGTGAAATAATGCCTTAGTAGCATATAACATACCACTAGTCTGCAAACAAAGCATACAGCCCCTTTGGTGACATCGGCCTGCAAAGCATTGGCAGGAAGGTAGAGGCAGAACTTGCCAGTGACAAGGAAGCAGTAGCTAGGAAGATGTGCTAAAAATACACACTGAGACTTTTAAAACTTTAAATAATTATTGAAAAATATATCAAAACATACTCTTCATTACCTTTGCTGAACCCCTCGTATTAAAACAACAGATTGAAAATAAATCAGGAACTGGACATTTGCACATATTCACCAAGTCTGCTGGCAGCACACCTTTCACAGTTAAAGAGATGTTACTGGATAAACATGACACAAATATTTTCATCTTTATTCAGTCCTCTCCAACAAGATGCAGGCATTTATTTATTTATCTTTACTTAGGCTAGAAAGAGATTTCATTTATTTAGACTTTAATTAGCTGGCTGTTCTCACAAGCTGAGAGCCCTGCGGGTCCAGCAATCCTTGTGGGTCCCAGCGTTCCTTCCAGTTGGCTTGCCAATCGTGAGGCAGTCTGTCGTGCACGCTGCTGCTCTCACAGATGTGGACCCCATCAGGGATCTTGCAGATGGGGAGGGGGAAAGCAAACCCTAGGCAAGTGTATAATCTCTTCAACACACAGACTTTAATGCAATTAGCTGTTTTAATTTTAAGAGATGCTGAGGTGCTTGGAATGTCATCGCTTTTACATAGATTTAAAGGGGTCCAGTTGCACAGGTTGCCAGCACATGGCCAGTTTTATGGCACACCTTCATAAAAGCAATGGCATAAAAAAATCAGGTCTTTGGTGTAAGGATTTCAGATCCTATTCAGGTTTATATAACAGATGGCCAGCACACCACACACCCCACTGATGTGAATGGAAACATTAGCACTATAGAGTTTCAGCCATGTCTCACCCGGAGATTTATTTGCAACTATTTGGTAAATAGTTTTTATCTCAATGGAAACTGTGCTAAATTCATGAAAAGAAAAAAAAGACAGCAAAATAAAAATTGCTCTCTCCCCTGATACTCACCTTTGTCCTAAATTAATCTTAAAATCCCATTCCAGAATTATTCTTGTGGACTACTAGTGTCAGCAGTTATGAAAAGAGACTTAAACAAGTATGACTAAAAAGATTTTTAGTGCAATTCAGATTCCTGAATCTCAAACCCCAAACACTGCATGCTATTTTCTAAACCTCTCAAACCCTTTCTTAGCACATGTGGAGTCTACAATGTCTCTTAACAATAGATTCCTTTGTATTTTTCCAGTATGAAGGAAGCATCTGGATGAAATGTGAGTAACAGAAAGGCACACAGGTGTAATGCTAAGTTTGGATCCCATGAGGAGCTCTACTCTTTTAGAAACTGTCTTAATGAAGTGAGAATTAAAATTAGTAAACAAGTGTAAATTCAGGAAGGAGGCTCAGGAGAATGGAATTATTAATGTCTTTAAATTAAGACATCCTAAGATGCCTCCTAAGACGTCCCTATTCCAAAGAACTCTACACAATCTTTTAAAAAAAATACAAAAAGATAAGCGTGTCAGTAATACATGGAAGATGAAGTTCAACTCAGTAAGGAAAAAAAGCTTTGAAACCAAAACTAAGCATTTAGACCCCACGCTCACCTCTTTTGGAGCCCATACTAGTGCCCAGTCTGGTTATAAAACAACCTTTGCAAGGTAGCTGTCATGGCTTCCTGACAGGCTCGGCTCCTTTGCATAAAAGATGATCATGAATAATGGTAAAATAAAGACAACCATCCAGTACAGATATTAGCTTTTAAAGACTTTGAAGGAGACAAAAAAATTCCCATAACACGTAACAGTGTTAAGCAAGAAAGAAGTGAGTCAATGAACAGCAAAAATGGTACATTATCAGAGAACAAAAGCAGAGGACAGTTGATTTAAAACCATAAAGTAATACATTTTGATGTAACTTTTGAGAAGATAAACTGATCTTTTTTATTATTCAACTTAGAGAGAAGCAAAGGGTTACACTCAAGTTCCCCCTCCCAGCTATATCCAGTGAAAAATGTTTTTGATTTTCTTTTGTTTAACCTTACATTTTTATGCCCAGCCAGCTGAGACAGGGGAAAAAAGTTTTCATGTAAACAGTACAGAGTTGGAAAAAAAAATTGCTTCATGAAGAAACATGAAATCCACAATCTTCATGCTGAAAGAATGGAAACTAATGGAGTTCAATTATAGAAAGAGAAATTATGCAATTGTTTTGTTTTCTAGTTTGGATACTGCACTAAACCAGCACATCAGATTCAAATTTATTTATAAAATGTTTCATCTGAAAAGGAACAGTAAAAAATGTATGCAAACCTGCTTACAAACTCATTCACAATTCTACATCCCGCCCTGTTTTGTTAGACACTTGACTTGAGAGAGGCCCTACAAAGGGAAGTGATTTTTTTTGTTGCTGTCCATTTATGCAATTCACGATTTACATAGCTTGGAGAAGAGGTAAGTTCAAATGACACAAGCAATAAAATCTGGTGTATTATCAGGGTCTTGTGTTGGTTTTCTTCTTTGAGGGATAGAGGGACAAATGGGAGAGTTTGCAATGAAATGGAGCTGACAGACTGACTCGCAAGCTTGAAGCACTTTGTTTTATTAAGATCCCCTAACTAAGCTGCAGCATTGGATGCTTATATACTCATTTGATTTGTGCAACAAGACAATTCAGAAAGACAAATATAGTTTCCTACATGGTATTTTACAATAAACTTATATCTAACCTCCACTAGTTCCTAACTGCTTCCAAAGTTGAGCCATAATTCACTCTAGGCTCACTCAGCCTTTGACATCATTCAGAAAAGCCTGATGATATAAAAAGTGAAATATCAGATTTGTGGTATTGGAAGTTATTACTGTCATTTCTGTATCCTTATTGAGGTTAACATAGAAAGCTACATGTACAGTGATGCAATGTGAAGGTTTCCTTTTGCCTCTTCTAAAGTTACACACAGGTAAAATTTTCTACTCAACTATAGAATAAAAACTGAAATGCTACCAACCTAAAGGAGGTTCTTATTTCTTACACCTAATTAAGGGCACAGCAAAATAACCACTTCACTTTAAATTATTCAGTTGCATTTTAAAAGCTCTCCAGGTATTTTTAACTGTTTCTTGGTGGAGACAGAAACCTCAGTTATTTTGTTTCTACTCTTCCCCATTTCACTCATATTGTTTTCCTTTCCATGTGTGTACACCATTTTTAGGCAGAACTATTTACCAGCAACCAAGGGCATTTCAAAACTAGAACTTTTATCAAGCCCACAGTTTCCTCCAGGAACATCAGCTGAAGCATCAGGCTGGCAGATGACATGTCAGAATTTGTAATATCTCTCTTCCCCCATCGCTGCCAAACAAGAAATAAAACTAGGCTATGGATATGTGGATATGCATTTTTAAAGAGTGGAAAAATGTATCAGAAAATTAGGTAGTTCTTTTAAAAAAACACACCAGGTATGTTTCAGTACTATTAGCTGTTCATAAGCATATTTTCCTAATACTTGTCTTAGGGGAAATGCTGCTGGGGCTCAGGCTGTTGGCAGGGAGCCGGTAGCTTGCTTTGGATATTCTACTAATTCCCCACTTCATGCTTCAAATCTAGCCCATCATGTGTGCACAAAGTTACCCATAAGCAACTCCAGGCAGCTATATTTACTGTCTTCACAACACCCACTACAAACCAAATTCCTCCTTGAAGCATTTTTCGTATATACACACTAAAGCCCTGAGTTTGTTACTAAAAAAAAGACACTGTTTAAAGGAACCCATTAGGATGTATGAACCCCATATGCTTACACTAAGGTTAGATGGACAATGTTGATCCAAAATGAGCAAGCAACACCAACTGCAAGAATTTTGTTAAAGCCTGTTATTTATGTTTCCAAAATAAATTCTCTGAACAGTGTGTATTTTTAATATATATTTATTACATCACTTACAATAATCTACATTAATGTTAAATCTAGCAAAATAACAAATTGCAACCAGGATGACATGGTCAAATATGAAACACAAGTACAATACAGTATGATGAAACAATGGCACAAAAATGAAGGTGATTTTTGTCAGCTGATTATAGGAAATAAAACATTCATCGGTATTTATTTTGCAAGTTTCACATGTTTTGTTGATAAATCAACAGCTTTCTTTTTGGTTTCCTGCATCACATGAATACAAAAATGGTATATTTTTAAAAGCAAATATCCAAGCACTTTTCATTAAAAAAAATAATTGTATGCATAACTTTGTAAAATCTTTAACTTATGTTGTAAATGTGCCCATATTTACAATATCATAGTGCAACTAAGAAAACGAAGAGGCCTTAACACAAACATTGTTAGCTCTTCTTTCACTAGAGCCCAAATTCCAAAACACTGTATTGCAGGGCAAACCACAACCTAATTATCCATATAACACCAGACAACAAGGACACGCTGAATATAGTACAGCCTTCTTCACACTTCACTGCTGAGGGTTAATTGAAGCGGACTGGAGGATAACCACCATGCGCAACCAGGGGCACAGAACCGCGCAGGAGCGCGAGTGCGCGGCGTGTGCGCGCTCAGCCCTGCGCGGACACAGCTCCGGTGTCACCTACAGACCCACTGCCTGCCTGGGGGCACCTGCCAGCTGGAGACAGGCCAGCTGAGCCGGCCAAAATTGTCATGGCAGCAAGCACAGCTCAGAGCAGCCCCAGCTCTGCTCAGCAGACCCCGGTTTCTGGATGGAAGGGCTTTCCTGGGGGAAGCACACTCATTTCCAAAGAGGGGGACAACCACTTGCTTGCTTTGCTCTCCATGTAAAGGTATTGCTGTCTGTGCTTCGTAAAGTTACTTTTCATCACTCATAGTTACAAGCTCTTGTCACTAGCAGATAGAGCTGAAAGTGAAGATTAAATAAAAACCGATCTCATATTTGGTTGCACACCATTATCTGGATATAAAAAAAAGCACAGACAACATTAATCTATGCATTCATCAAGTGATGAAGTAATTTAGCACCATAAAAATTTTCTGTCTGTTAATTTCTCTACATTTTTGACAGAAACAGTAAACGTTGATTGATCAGAGGTTCTTATATTATTGTTAATTCATTTTACATTCAGAGTACAGTTTTTGTAACGTATGCCCTATATAAAGTTCACATAGCAGTGTGAATTATGAAACTGCAGAAGAAAACATAATTATTTATCTCAATTTTTATTCCATACAATCGCAATCCAGTTGTTCTTCTAGGGCACTTTGTAGGAATTTTATATATCCTTTCTTGTAATATACATTTATAGCCACAATATTAATACCTCAGAATTTTTATCTTTCAGCCAAATATGCCCTGTGAAAATGAATTGAAGAGAAAAATAACCACATATAATGTGCTGTCTCTGAATTATTTTACAAATTGGGAAGCAATTTTCACATTGCATAATGAATGCTAAAGATTTTATGATTTCAACAAAAGAACTTCTAATTTTGCATGACTTAATGTACTTCAGAACAGCACCACTGAAGAGGAGGCATAAGACTGAACATGTTAAAAGAATACCATTTCCAGTATTCAAATTTCAAATTTCAGTTAAGGATTAATGTTTTGTCTGTGTGTGTGTATTTGTGCGCAAGGTTCTATCCTTCCCACCTTGGAGTCAGTGGTGGGCTTGCCACTAAATTCTGGTTTTCAGTTTGAAATTAGCCCTTGTTCATAGATGTGATCTCTTAAAACTTTACAGAATCCCTTGGGGTAGCTGCTCAGCATGTAATGGTTGGTGCAGCTCCACCAACTTTAACAGAGCTGTAGTGAATCCCACCAGACGAGCATCCTCCTGTTAAAACATTTTCCCCATTTATTTGTTTGAAGTCACAAATGTGACGTAACAGCGCATGGGTTCCAAAGCCATTAATCTATGTACGTGTGCATGTGCGTGTAAATATAAACATACGCATTCTGTGCTTCACATGTGAACTGCTTGTTGCACAACAGAAGAAAAGAGATTTAAAAAACAAAATGAAACGAAGTTGCAGAAAGCATTAGGGAAATAATCACAAGTATTCGTAAAGCTCAAAGGGAAGCAAAGCTTTCACAATCTATACAAGACTCTTTAGCTACATCATAATCACCTTAGAGTAGGCACAAATAATGCAGCATACAGAGAATTTTCAGAGGTTTAAACACTATAAAGTTGCTTAAGCTATTCTATTATTTAATGCAGTTGATGAAATCTAGGAACAAACTAAAACCTGTGCTGTTGCAAGCAGAATTACAGCATCAAGGAACACAATTTCAGTTCCACCCATAAACTGAAAACTTCTGGTCTTGCTCAAAAGAAACATTTCATTTCTGCTCATGTATAATGGGAATTACATTCCACACAAAAAAGGACCTCAAAGTCTATAAACAGTGTACCTTTTCAATCTCTAAGGGACTTTCATTCCTAAAATGAAATATTAATGATACGTCTTGCCCCTGAATAGCCCCTTAATACAAGTCATATGTTGAAATGATTAAATGTTATGGACTAGCATAATCTTTTTTAAAACAGTCTTGATGGAGAACTCACTATGATAACAATTACTGATATAAGGTCCATTTTTCTTTTCCACAGCTAAGCAAAGCTGTGGGATTCAGGTTTGCTGGCAATCTGTACTCCCTGTGCAGAACAGTCTTAATAACTGCCTAAAGCAGCAGTAGCCTATATGGGAGAAGGGAGGGAAAACAAAATACCTGGAATTTATTTTCTTTACAGGAAAAAACAATTTTTAAAATTTTTAAAATGTCAGTAAGTATTTTGCTCAAGTTGCCTGAATTTTTGGAAAGAGATTCCAATGCACCTTTATATAATATGCATTTCTCAGGACCAAGTAATACATTTTGCAAAGACATTCCCTCATAACAACCAAAAATGCAGGTAACTTCACAGCTGTGAACTTTTTCAGTAGAACAGGGCAGCCTATGCATTATGGTATGGGGTGAGGGATGGACTGTTCTTATGGCTGGGAACAGTTTTAGATTGAAATCTGAGGCAGGAATGGCAAAACATGCATTTCAAAAGGCAATGACCTGACTGCTTCAGCAAACCTGCCAGACCAATGACTTTCCCTCCAGGTGATACTGGAACCACATATTGGAAACAGAGAAGGTAAGTTTTGTATTCTGCTGCCCTTTTATTTCTTTTTGCAAATATCCTCTGTAAAGAAAATTATGTTGATACAGTAAAGCCATAACATCACATGCCAACAATTTCCATTTGCTGAGTTTTATATGGACAAATTGGTCTAAAGGAATTATTTCACTACATTTAGAAGTTGGCATGTGGCAGCTGAACCTTTTCTTCAATTAAGTAAATTTTCCTGATTTCAAAATATATTAAATCATCACTAAATAGCTCAAAAATATACCCTCTATAGATTTTTGCTGAGAATCAGAAACATGCTGATTTCTAATTCTTAAATTATTAGTATTTGAGAAAAAGGAAAGGTATAAGTCTGCAAAAGTGTGTGATCACTACACTATGGATTTTAATACAATGTAAGATGAGAAATATTGCTATTATGTAAATTAGGTAGACTAAGATTCTCACAATAAAGCAGCAGAAAACAAACGAAAATTAGTGGATATTTGTTAAGCAACTGGTTCTAATGCATGACCTACTTAAACACTAAAGGAGTTTTGCATATTCATGCTGTATAAAAAGAGCACCTCTAGATACTGCGAAAACAGAAAAATTAGGTCAATAGGAGGATTTACAGTATCACCATTCCTGTTGGCCTTCTTTTTAAAATGCACAAAATGTCTTCTCATAGGGAATAGAAAATGATGTTCCTATTCTTAACATAAGTGAATATAATCAACTACTTTCTCAGGCAAAACACATTTTTCCAAAAGATTTCATCATATGTATGTCAGATGACGCTGCTAGACAGCAGGCCCTCGTATTTGCTCGGTCAGAAATCTGTCCCCGTTTACTTGCAACACACGGATGATCAGCATTAATAGCTCTTGCCAGGTAAAACATTCATACTGCCTGTGAGCACCCTTCTGTTTACAGTCATCAGATGGCAATGCAGTGAAGAGAATTTGAACACTGCTTTGAAAGAATTACTTTTGTCCTGTGACCACACAGGATTTTTTCACTTTCCTTTCATTTGGATAAAAAGATTAAACTTAGGGTGTTTCAAATGTGCGTGTTGGTATCAGACAGCGTGGTGCAAGCAGTTTAATATGGCAGGTTTTTTCTTCTCTGCATTTTACCTATTCGTTGGTAAAAGCAAAGTACCCATTAACTGTTCATATCAAAATGAATAAAGATAGATATGGTAAAAACAGAACATATAATCAGTACCTTCGATGATAAAAATAGTGCTATTCATAAATGTGCCCGCTATGGATTTGTGCGTTATATTCACCTTATCCAATCTTCGTGCCTTTAAATATGCACAATGCTGTTCTGGATTTGATGGACATATTCAATGGCTCATTCATTACAAATTCTTGCATTAAAATGCAGTGATAAAGCCAAAAAATACCCCCACACACTAGAATTAATTTGGCCCCATGTTGTTAATATTAAATATGCAAAACTCTTTTGTGCAATTCACTATTACTGTAAATTAGCAGCTATTTTCTTTAAAAATGTTAAACCTTCATCAAATCACAAACCATAAACATTGTTCCATTTTCTCTTTTACACTGAGTCTCCTACTGAATCCATATCATCCGAAGAGAGTGGGCGATACAGGTCCTGTAAGATGAAGTGCAGTATAGATTTGTTTATTCTGTTTGATTTGTTGCACTGCAACTGTCTTATATTCTTTTTGTTACTGTGGACCAGAAGACATTGTTTAACACAAAATACACATGTTCTATATGCTCATATTGTTGTCTTAATGTCATATTATTATTTTTAATCAAAAAGATAGATGGTTAGTAAATAAAGCTGAAGTTTCAATATACAATATATTCTCAGAGGCAATTATTTTTTTTCTTTGAGTCATTCCTATTAAACACTATTCAAACAGTATTTGTCTGTTCTGGAGAATCTCTTAATGGTTTGGAAACCTGGAAACATTAATTTAATCTCAAAGGGAATGTATTTCCATTTTGGCCACTTTGTAGGGGCAGAGTAAGTGCTTACCGTACATAAGGTAATAAAGACTTGCCACCCACTGGTGATATAGCATGGATCCAGCAACATTTGACCCCTGGGCTGCTGACATTGAATATGGCTGTTGCCTATGTTGTACTGACAGTGGTGTTCCCTTCCCACAGCTCCTCTGTGCTCGTGTGTGTGTGTATAAAAAGACAGCATGTTTTACACTTTGTCCCCCCATCATTGTCTCTTTCTGTCGGTAGCCAAGCAACCAGTTCATGACAGCACAGGGAGAGTCTGAGTGGATCTGTACATTTCTTTCTTTCAACACACTCTGATCCTCTGACAGATCAGACAATCCTCAAGTGCCAGAGGTGCTGTGGGATGATACATGGCCCTCTCCCACCTACGCAGCACAACAACCCTCGTCAAGACAAACAATCGCACGGAATGAAAGCTCAAAAAAGAGAAGTGGTAGAGGACAGGGCACTGTCTTTTTTAAGGTGATTTAAGCATAACTGATGGTTCAGAGGGGTTTCTGACTGGGAAGGCGCCCAGCACATCTCATAGCCATTTTCTGATATATTTAAGGTGTTTTGGGGGATTCTTTTCATATAGAACATATGAACAAATTGCAACAAAAAATCCCTGTAAGACAAAGTACAAGAAAAACATGAGAATGGGAAAGCTGATGGAGCCAGCTTTTGGGTTGATGTTGAATGGACCAGTTTTGGCTTTTTTTTAATTACAGTAAGATAACCCAGACAAGAAATGAAAAAATCTGAAAGCCATACTACAAAAAAGGACCAGTTAAAATGAATGCTTCACAAATGCTGAATTGTGATCTCAATAAACAATGCAAATTCACATTTTACTTGTAGTCATGATGTGAAAAGGATTTAAGCACCTTAAAGGGGGATTGATTCCCTAGAATGCTTATTCTGTGTGTATTCTGCGAATGGGCATCTATACACACATTAGAAGACATTAGACTGGCAGAGTGAAAAGAGATCTTAGATACATTTCTGTTATGTTGCAAACAATCTAGACAAGAGAACAATTTTAAACAGACATCTTATTCTGCATACTAACTAGTTAGTTGATTATTAAAATGTCTTTTGAGAATATACAGTTTGGCAATTTCTAATACATACTACAGGAAAAAAAAATCTTTTGATTTGCTAGAGAGGGTAACACCCCAAAATTTTGAATAGTATCTCCCAGGTGACTGCTCTTGCTTCTGAATATTAAAAAAAAAAAATAAATTATGCATTTGGAACTAACAAATAAGGTATTTCTGAATTTTAATATTTAGAGAATATTTTTGCTTTTTTTTTTATAAATGTATGATTGCTTTAAAGCAAAATCATTCACCAGATTTCAGTGCTATTTTCTCTGCTATTTCACCTGTTTTAAATACTTGAAAGTCCTAAAAAATTTTCCTTTCTGAAAGAATTTTTCTTACCTATAATTAGCCAGAGAGCTGTGTGTCTTGAAATTATGAGGAGAATCTATTTATTATTTTGCATAGATTTATAACAAAAATTGCTGAATGAATCAGACTTCTTGGGTACAAACAACTCAAAAAATCCTTATATACATAGAATTCAGCCTGTCTAATCAATCAGTCAAGACGTACCTTAAAACTCTCTTTTTTATTCTGTAGGTTGCAATCTCTAAGAACATAGAAAAAAAATACTTAAGTTTTTTTCTGAGTCTGCATAGTTAACTGCACTCTGTTCCAGTAGTAACTATATCTGTGGATAACACAGTAACTCTAGTTCAATCTGCTATTTCACACCTGAATTTCAAATGTATTCATCCTCTGGGGAAAAACTCCAAAACTTAATTACGTTCATAGCAATTTAAAAACTAGAATCTTAATTTCCTATTTAAGAATAAAGAAATAATTAAACTGCATGAAAGAGTAACTATAGCACACAGCCTGCTAGTTAAAATATTCAGAAGCTGAAAATTGGTTGACAGTTAGCTAAGATAGCTGATAAATTGTTCCTAGCTTACTTTCAACTTCGTGAATTACACCCATGAAAGTAATCTTTCAAATCTTACTTTCTTCAAATATAGACTGAGTTTCGCAGAAGATTATAAAAATATAACTTTCACTGACTTCTGAATTTCTGGGAACAACTCAGCCAACATACGTATGCAAATAAGAAAGGATACATTTTATCTTTTTTATATTCTGGCTTTTGAGGGCACAAAATTTTACCTATAGGGTTACAAGAATACTGTTTTCCTGAGTATGTACCACAAGACAGTAAGTATGTAACAGTATGTAAGGCCACATTTTTGGCCTTATTCACATCAATCAAAAGCCTTCCTTAAAAGGCCAGAATTCATTTTTTAAAAAGATGAGTGATGAAATGTCAGTAAGTAAAATGATTAATCCCTATATTAAGCTGCCTAATCCACTCCACAGGTCTTTACTATTCCCAGGAAGAAATCCCTGCCTTTGTGGAAGAACCTTGCTTTGGTGCCTCTGGATTCAAAAGCCTGACCTCCTCTCAGCTGTACTTCAGAGGAAAAACACTGGCAGCCTGCCTAGAAGCCCTGGGCATTGTGATGTCCCAAGCCTACAACTCCCTCCCAGCCCTGGATGGGGATGCTGAGGAGCTGATTGATTAGTTAAGGCAAGGTGAACCAGGCTAGGCTGGAGGAAATGTTCCTATCACCTTCCAGACCCAGTACCCACCACTGGCACCCCATGTACCTGATGGCATGAGAGAAGAGGAACTCCTGTAACTCTAACTGCACAGGGAGAGGCACAAAACACCACAAATTACAGAGCTGAGCTGGTGTCCCCAGGACCCAGCATCTTATCTCAGTTCTACAGCAGCAGCCCCCTCAAACTGCAGGTAAAGAGAAAAAAGACAGAGCAGTCAGAAAACCAGCCACCACCCTCAGCTCCAGACCATGGCTACAGCAGCCAACTCTCTTCCTTCAGGGCAGGGAGACCTCATCTCTCAACACAGGGGACAAGATGGGAACTTAAATCCATCTCTTCTCCCTTGTATGTCTATCACAAGATACCAGCACTTCAGCAACCTCCTAGGGAATAAACCTCACCCTGCTCAGGCTTCTCAGCACTGTAGCTGAATCTTTGGCTTTAAAATGCTTTGGGTTTAAATTTGGTTCATGACAATAGGGGACATAATATAACCTCTCTAAATCAAATTTAAATAAAAAGACACAAAAATCTGTACACAAAAAACTAAACAGAACACCATTTACATTGCTCACAAGGAAATTATGATTTTCAAGCACTGCTTAATGCCTTATTTACTCATTGGAATGCACATTACAACCTTTAATGACACAATCATATGTTTTTACACTGAACTTCTAACTCATTCACTTCACAAGCTAAACATGAAAGCAGATGAAATAAATTCTCAGACTGAGTGTTAGTTTTCCATCCCTGAACTTCTTAGTTGATTTTGTAATCTAAATAATGTTATTGCAATGCATTTTACATGATTGCAATCTATTTTTACATGAATATACTCCATGTTTCATCAGGTAAAAAAAAAAAATCTGTCTAAAATAAAGCCAGACAAGCATGAAAGGTCCCCTACCGAGGTCAAGAGGACTGAATACGAATATTGGAGAAGAGAATTCAACTCCCTAACAATCTTAGTCTTATCTCTCCTGTAGTACACTTCAATATTTATTTTCTCTCCAGTTAGCAGTCTGATTTTGTTACCGCTACATAGTACTTTGCATCCATAACACTGCCACTCGGTGATCCTATTACACTTACACATAAAAAGAAGCCCATCTGCTCTCCTCTTCACATTTGAAAGTCAGAAATCTTGTGCCTAGAAACCTCTTGTGTCTAATGGTGCTGATCACATGGCTCCCACTCACCCATCCACAAACGTTAGCAGAAAAACATTCCTTCACTGTGGGGAGCAAAGCTTCAGTGGTGAGAAAGAAAGTTTAGGAAAGTTACCAATGAAAAGAGACAGCCTTACAGCAAATGCAAATCCAATGTAAACTGGTATCATCCATCTAAACAGACGCCCTCACATCACCAATGTATAATTCATTTGGAAGACTCTTTGTTCCCTCTCCAGTGACTTATTAATGATTCATTAATAAGCCTTGAGAGCAAGAACAAACAGGTGGGGAAGACATTGCATTCAAGAAGATTTTAGCACCAGCTTACCCCACTGGAACTTACATCTTTCCTATCTGTGTACTGGATGATGAAAACCATGACACTACCCTGAGGCTCCAAGCTGCTGCTCCCTGGCTGTCCCTACACTGCAAGATCACAGTCAGCCCCCATGTCTGTAAACAAGTCATGGCAGAAACCCATAGCTGTATCCCAGATGGAGGTAAGGCTTGGACATGCACCATTCCTCAGCTCCCTGGCATACATCAGATATGCAGAAGGGTCTGCAGGCTAGAAGGGAGTCGTGTCATGCTACAGCTATTCCTGATCTGGGTATCTGGGGAATCAGGTCTGCACCAGCTCCTAAAGTCAAGCACTGCCAGTTTTGTACATAATCCCCTTCTTTAGAGAGACATAAATTGTATCTTTGTTTAAAAACTGAAAAGGCAGAAAAAGCATGTGTTCAAACTCTGTTTATAAACAAGTCTGAGATACAGATTACTGCCTCAGGGATGCTTTCATTGAGAACTGACCACAGTTTAGAAAATAGCAGAAAATACATAGACATCTGTCTTATTTCTTTCAAACAGATAAAATTAATTCTATCAGCATGCGGAGCTTTTGGGTTGAATGAGTAATATTTTATCAGAGGGTTACAGCAGTAACATGGGCATTAGCTTAGTTCTGGATGCTTAGGAATATTGTAGATTCCTCCATACATGATAACTAGGGGGAACCCACAGCTACTATCAACTCTTGTCCAGGAAAGTGATGGACACGTGCCTGGGTGCTGGTAGTATCTTCACTGCAAAAGGCTGTGATATCACAGCTAAATTCCACAGTGCATTCTTTCACCTTGCTTCAAAATCAAAGCAGTCTGTGGGTTGTGCAACCGACAATACCCACAGTAAGTTAGGAACAAAAGAGATTTCTTTGACATTTTCTGTCAGTTATGAAATATTTAGAAAAAGAAAGCAAAACAAACTAACAAAAAGTTTTGTGAAAAAGGAGAAAAAAACCCCTGTTTTTTCCCCCCAAGGATAAACCAGTTCTCAGTACATTAGCATTTTGACAGACACAGAATAGTTGTATTCCACTTCAGTGTGTTTTGCAAACACAAGGATTGTAGCCAGGCTCTTCCCCCCTATAGCTCTAGAGGCACACAAGGGATCAGAAGGGAGAAGGCTATTGGATAATGGCTATGCTGGATTCTCCCCAGCCATTCTCAGAAATCAGTTTCCTTATTTCCTTACCCTCTGTTTCCGTAGGCTTCCTGGGCTGGTGGGAGATGGGCTTGGAGACTTCCCAGAGCGGGGAGTAGAAAGTTGGCTACCAGGGGTTCCATTCACTAAAAGGACAAGAAATTGAAAAAAATGAATACAAGGCATTATTAAAGGAAAAAAAAAATCAACATTTCTCTTCAGTCTTTGCTGAACAGATTAATTTGCTTTTGCTTAATGTTTGAAACATTGAATAAGGTAATTCAAAAAATAATTATTTATTTCCTTAGATTTTTGGCTCATGAAGGATTTTTTTTGTACAGGGTGAAAGCAAATAATGAAAAAACCTGAAAAGAATTTAGTCAATGGCAGAGAACATGATCGTGTTTTCTTAAACTGTATTGTTCCTGTACTTTACTGAAAGTAAAATACTTCCATTACTGAAAGTAATGGGGAACAAGGTGCTTTTTTAACCTTAAAGAACAAAATATATAAACCTTTTCATTTCATTTAACTATGGCTTGAAGTGCTGCCCACTGAAAATAAAGCACAATATTGCTTGCAAGAACAAATCAGCTGCCTGCTTTTCACTTTTTGAGTGAGGACTCAACCATTTGAAGAGATTTTTTGCAACACTATCTGACCCTAACACCACCTCAGACCTAGCCCAGAAGGGCTTTCTGAAGGCAAATGAATTGGATATAACTCCTCCAGTCTGACTTAGAGGAAAGCATCACTCTCTCAAATAAGCAAGTTTCTTCATGTATGTCAGTGCCTATCTTTATAGGAGCATCTTCACATGCACATGACATTATCCAATAAATTAACAAAACAATGCCAGCAGAGGACAGAATTCTACTACAAAGTAATCACACGAGAGGCTATCAATAATATTCACACTGAAGCACTGACAGAAACACTACAAAGCGTGTATCACATATACATGTAAACACTCTTAAACAAGCAAGTGTTCTATCAGAGTCTACATTTGTAAGTGTTAGGATAAAAAGAACAATCACATTCCCAGATTCTGAATCTTAGGAGAATATCTACATACTAAGGATATCAACAAGGCATTTGACTTACCTTCTATGAGTTCTAACATGGACAAAATCTGACTGTTTAACCTGATAAGAGCAAGCAGCAAAATTCCTGCTCTGTACTAAGCCAAGCTGTAGCCAAACTGAGAAGCAATGGGATTAGTTAAGGATAGCTGGGGCTGCTCACAGAGTGAGCTGAATGCGATGCAGGATTCATAAGCAGAAGCCTTTTCTGCGTAAGGCTGACGTCTTCAGAGCAGCAGTGGGAGGTGCAGGTGCTGTCTTAGGGCTACATCAAAGGTGTCAATTAAGCATAATGCTGCTGCTTCACAACGCTGAGCCACCGCAACCCCCACTCGCTTTCATGGAGCCCCGAAAGCCTAAGCGATTTTATATGCTGCGCACTGAATCATAATGAGGTGCCTTTGGGGGCAATGTAGCAAGTGACTCATCCGAAAATCAAAAAGACAATAACTCTTGTAAAACCTTGGCTGACTGGCAATCTAGCAAATGCTAATTCCTTTGGATAATACAGTAGGCATTTTTAAAAGATTCTTCTTACTTTTTGCATAATGCATTGTTCTTACTGGCTAATACTGGGCCCACACATTACAATGAAGAAATATTTATACCTACCACACCACACACATCAATAAAACACATTATACTGCATGATAAAGGATGATGACTTAATAGTGCTTAGGTGCTATGAGTGATCCAATCTCAACACATCACTTTGTGCAAGGCATTGTTTAGAGTAAAGGTGCGATATATTTGCATAACTATAGAAACAACAAGATGCTCTAATTGGATTTAAATAGGCTGGTTTTATAGAAAAACATTCCACTCATCCAGGCTTCTAAATATCTTTATACAGAGGACAATAATTTGCACATATCAGCACTCATTAAAATATTGTAGTAAGTGTAGGGGAACACACATGCATATACGTATGTTCACACACTATTCAGCAAAACAGCCACAGATCTGTCCAACAGTGACTAAAATCAAATTTATTACTGATATCACTGAAATAATTTAGGAAAAGAGCAAGAGAACATTAAAAATGAATTAAAATTGGAATCTCAAACTTGCAAAGTTGAAAAATGTTTCTTCTAAACACCTATGGCATAATTTAGAAACCAACATTAAACTCCTACTATTCACACAGAGCTAGTCCTCGAGGCTGCTGAATAGCAGGTCTAGTGCTCCCTCTTCTCTTTAAACTAAGCAGATACTCTTAGGTCTTATTATCATAACCAAATTTAGGATAACAGATACATTTCAGTACACCTTGTAGCACTAGGCACTGATTCCTGTTCTTAATAGATTGACTCCTTCCCCATAACTTTCAACAAGAGCTTTTTTTAGAATTACTATAGCAATCACTGTCCTGAAGACAAAAACTTGAGGCTACCAAGTGGAACCAGACAAACAGTTGGAATAGTGTATTTAACTATTGATGTATTTCTGTATTGATGTATATTATGCTGATGAGTATCTATTTAGGATGAGAAAACATAGTATTATCATAAATCCTAAAAATTTCTTACTTGCCATCATCAGAGTTTACACAGTGTTTAAACTAATTTTCAATGATCTCTTCAACTGTGCTTTTAAAAAGGAAAATTATGATAGTTCTGCTTATTTCGTTCATGTAACATGTGAAATCGAGAGCACAATTAATGAACTGAGACCCTCAGCAGATTTAAGGGAAGTTTTCTCACCTCCTTACCCATATCCAAAACACAGAGGTGCCCGTACATAAAACATGTACCAGGATTTTTGAGAGCTCACAAGGACTCCATGTAGACAGCTGATTATGAAACTCCAGAGATGGCAATTAGCTCTGGAGATGAGATTCCTTTTACCAATTTTTTCATACCTGTTGCATCTACATCTGAAGTAGTTTTCTATACAATCTTTACATACCCGTTGCATACTACATCTGAAGTAGTTTTCTAAACTTTATTTTAACTAAGTTGCTGTCACAAGACAAGTTGTATCATCATGAAGCAACCACCTTAACCTGACCTGAGGAACAATCTACTAGGAGCATGCATTGCAGTGTAAACTTCCAAAGCTACACAAGATGAATCCTTCTGGATGCTCTCCATACCTGGAGATATTTATTGCGATTATTGTTATTACATTATTCTTAGTACTGATGTTATTAATATAATCCTAAAGACACACATCGCAACAGGACAGAAATGGTAATTTCTGATATTTTCCCAGTACATTCTGGGGGCCCTCCTTTTATACATTTTTGTTTATGGCTTCCTGTGCTTGTGAGTCATTAGACTGAATTTGAAAATAGAGGTGATATTAGGTGCTGTGTAGCAGGAAGAGACTGCAGTGATTCTGACCCCCTTCCTGAACTCCATTTACAATCATTACACCATTCTTACATAAGCTGCTCATTACCAGAAAACATGTCAACAAATATGTGAATAAAAGCTATAAGATATAATAATAATACTGCATTCCTGATCACTGAATTGCCCTAAAATCCATTTCTAGGTGGAATGCATTTTTGTTGGAAACTGCATTTCTGTCCAGTATCTGCACTGCATTTCTCACTGGCTGATACAGCACATGTTCCTAGAGGGAACCGTGATGTAGATAAAGACATGCGAAACTGGAAAATCACTGTTGTGATTGATCATTTTATTGAGTGAGGCAAGAGGCTTCTTGTCACTTTTAGTCATAAAATGGCAAGGGTCACAGACTTCAGCTTAACACACAGCGCCCTCCCATCACCTTAAGAAAAGATTTATCAGATCAAAATTTCACCAGTGAAATATGTATTAAAAAGCTGTAACAATACCAAAATTATTGTGGCTACTCAGAGCAGATGTATGCAACTGCTTGGCTGTGAACTCCTTTCCTCACTGTCCTCTCTTGCTGAGGATGTGCAACAGAGCAAGGACCTGTCTTTGTACTTGCTCTTCCAGCACCTGGCACACACATGAGGATGGAAAAACCCATAAAATAGAACACTAAAGCTGGATACCAGCACCTATTGAGATAAATGCAAAATAGGTTTTTATATGATAATATAAACAATAGATATGATAATATTTATGAATAACACTATGATAATAAACTAATGAAAATGCTGCAAGTAAAAAGTACTTTGACGGCATTCCAAAAAATAAACTTTGATAGGCCATATTTTCATCAAGTAATAGAAACAAAAAGCAAGAAAAAATTAATTAAAGCATCGAGTGCCAGTCTGAGAAGCCACCAGTACCACTGCAGTGCATTAAAATCAGTCTCCTATAGAGTTGCCTTTGGATGTGCAAGCATACTGTACTCTATAAAACATATAGAGATAACTCAGTACATTTAAAAAAGTGGTCTGCCAAACACAAAAGTGTGTGTGAAGAAAGAAGACACTAAGGGAAAAGAACAGTGCAGGCTTTTTTTCAGCCACAATTTATGAATAGAAAAGTTTAGCTAAAAAATTATTTACACAAGTCACAACACGTCTAGGTCATATTCAGCAACTGTTAGGATATAATGGGAGATTACTATTTGACCTTGCTGCAATTACTTCTGTAGTTTTTCACTGTCCTTTCCAAAACAAAATTTTTGTATTGGTAAGATTATGTACTTACAAGATAGTTAGGAAATAAAGCATATCTTGCCCTTTTTTTCATTCTACTTTTGTATTTTACTTTTGTACATCTTGTCATTTTTGTATTAACACCAAAAGACAGACTGTGTACAGAGCACCACATTAGGCAAGCGCCCTCAGTATGACTCCCCAGTGAAGACAAGGCTTTAGAGGTTCTACCTTAGCGTGCAGCTGGTTGAGAAAAAAAGCCCAGATGCCAATACTGCATTCATTTCAACTGGTGCTAAACTGTCCTTTTATTTTTAATCTTTTGTAGAGTTTATGTCAAGAAGTTAAGCAGATAAAAGTAGGACATCCCTTTGCCACTGAAGACAAGGCCCGGCAGACCCACACAGAACTTTCACCTGATGAACAGATCAATAGATCAGAAATGTCAGCAGAAAGGATCACCTACAGGTCAGGCTTTCATTCCCCATCCCAGCAGGCACCAATATACCAGTCCTTGTTAGTCACTGGTACCCGTGGTAGCCACACAGTCTAGCCCAAGCTGTGCAGAACTCAGCAGGGACTGTAAACCCCACACAGGCTCTTCCACCTCAACCCAAAGTCACCTATGCCTGCACTAGCAAGCAGAAAAGTGCTGCAGACACACAGCTACTGAAAGCATATCTTATATCTCAGAAGAAAGGAGACTGACTGGACTGCCTGGAAAATGCAGTTCCCTGGAAGCCACCAGTATTTGTTTTTTCCTCTAGTCTCAGAAGCTAAGTGCCTCTTGGGGTCACCTAGAAAGACTAGGACTCTCAAATCAGCCTGTTTCAACAGAGTACAATTTCTGAGCACGTTTCTTCATTTAGCATTTAACTTTTCATCCTTTAAGAGGGTTAAACTTCTCAACATAACCAAATCTACTTCTCTTACCAACTCTTGTTTTTGTTACTGGGTATAAAATTATGAAAATTAATTTTTCACTGATTAGTATCAAAGACAAACATCATAAATAAAAAATTAAAAAGAAGCCAAGATCAAAGCAAAAATCATCTGGAAATCCCTGGGTCCGCAGGATGACTCCATCACTCCCATAAGTGTGTGCTCTTGGCTTCAGGAAAATTTTGCTTCAGCATATTTATTATAAAATCAGTCAGCTGAGTACCTATAACAGTGTGAATAAAGACAATATGACACGTCACGCTTTTTGCTTTTTCCTTTGAGATACAAAAGACCTTTTTGGAGTCAGATGGTTGAAGGAGGCCTGTTTCTGGATAACAGGCTAAGGTTGAACTATCAGACTAAATGAAAACATACCCTATTGCAGAGGAACACCTCTATTTCTTTTTTTTTTTTTTTTTTTAACTAGCTGAGAAAAGCACAAGCATCTGACCTTGGGAAGACTTCCGTAAGATCCTTGTTTCCATATCCATTTTTCTCTTTAGGGAACATCTACAGTTTTGATCAGGCTTTAATTTAACATGCAGTTTCACAATTTCTCTACCCAGATACAATTTAAGAAAGAACCCTCACACAGTCTTTGGTAACATGACCTACTCTATCCATTCCTCACTACGTTCCCTTTGTCATTTGGAATAGATACATATCAACCCAGGTATTCTTGAAATAGTCACCTGTCATACTGAATAACCCAAACTCCTAAATAACTCTTTTTAAAACCAATCTTTAACACCTGAATTCATATTGCAAATAAGATTTCAAGCATCTGACATATTCTGAGTGATAACTTGAGGAAAACAGGAAGGGAGAAAAAGTGAGAAGGAAACAATTTTGAAGAAGGTGCTCAAACTGGAAAAAAAAAAAAAAAAAAAGTAGCTGCTTTTGTTGAAAGTAAGTCCTGAAAATTAGAGTTGGAATTTCAGAAGGTAAACCAGAGTTCACCCAAACACAGCATCTTTCCTTAATTTAATGGAGCAAGGGTACAGTAATTCCAGTCATCTCATACTGCCCTTGATTTGATTAAAAATAACCATGATGAAGACATAAGTGTTGATGCTTTCTTTGAATCTATTATCTCTTACCCACACTGAAGCTGCCACCAATGGTGTTAAATGGCAGCTGGACAGAAGCCACCAGCTACTGAATAGCCATCAGACATTCACAATTTTCGGTCACCAGCAATGGGCTGATACCCAGTCTCACCAAAATTAAATGTCTCTTTTATTATGCCCTTTACCAAATATTATTTGATGCCAACAAAAACACATCAAAGTGGTTTACAGGCTTTAAGAAAGCATCAGAAAAATTAAATAGAGGTAAGATTATGTGTTGCACTTGGAATCAGACATCAGCCTTCTGCCTGCCCAGGAGGTCACACTATCTTTTCTCTGCTTCTCTTCTTTGCCTTGTTCCATGCTTCTCTTCTCTATTTAGACTGAAAGCCTTTAGAAGCAGACAATACCTCAAATGGATTTGTAAAAAGCCAGAAAGCAATCCTCCTGCAGTGAGATTTCTATCTGGTGGTACTGTTTTGAAACATTGTCAGATGTAAATAACAAGCTGAAGAAAACATAATAACGGAGAAGTCAGCCCTTACACAGATCTTCCTAGCTTACTTGTACTCTTGGAAGAAAACATTATTCCGTGTTTTTATATAAAAATAGGATGCATCTGTTCTCAGGAGCCAGGGAGGCTATCAGGAAAATATAAGTACATTAAACATATGCTGCGTTATGAAAAAAACTGAAGTGAAAAAACAAGGATAGAAAAAAGGTGAACACCACCTATGTTAAAGCATACATGCCTTACAAATATGCCAAAAACTGGTGTAAAGGCAGATGCAGTCCTTTTGCTCACTGTAGATTGCATAGCTCAAGTAACAACAGGGAGTGTGTGTTTCTCACAGATGGATGCATTTTACTGTGCCCTCAGCTAACCAGAGCACAGATTTGAACCTTTGTGGCCCTGATCACTTTTGTAGCCTCTGGTTTCATTAAGGGTCTTTTCCTGCAATGCTGCAGCCTGATTTCCACTCACAGATTTCCCACTTAGCCCTGTGCTTCCACAGCAGTGTGTTCTAGAGCCTGTGGGTTGGTGTTTTACACCCTATAGTTCCCATGATGTTATTCCCATGGCCATATATCTGCAAAGCCTGAAAGTGCTGTTGTGGGAGGTTCTGTATAGAACTTTCAGGCTTGCCAAGGAGGCTGTCTTCAGGGGCAACAGAGGGCAAAAAGCACCTGCAAGGAGTGAAAGTCATCTAAGAGCATTGGAATTGTCTTTAAGAGTCCTTTTTCCCAAGTAGTAGACAAGACAATAAGGGAAATGGTTCCCCAGGACAGTGGCTGGTGGCTCCCAAGGGAGAGGGGACATTTAGGGTCTTTTGCCTGCTCCTCACAGAGTCAGGGGTCACCACAACAAGGTGAGACTGAAAAGGAAAGCAAGGGCCTTCAAGCAGAATTTCCTCAAAAATAACTTAACATTACAGAGTTTAACTTCAAAGCACCAGTTTTGGTAAAATATTTTTGTTCCAGACTTATAGATGCAAAAACGACACAGAAAAACAACAAATGACCAATCCCTCCACATAAGCCCTTTGATTTCTGTAAGCAACTTCAGAATCTATTGAGATGAATTTGGGAAAGTTTATCACTCCAAACTACCATTTGCTCAAAAAAAGGAACTATGGACTTCATCCAATTTATAAATAGTTAGTGCAAGCCAAAGTTTGACTTAATTCATTGACCACCTGAAATTCTGTGTCAAAGAAGGGAAACAGTTGTTGAGGATGGCATTTAAGTGCTTAAACCAGAATAGATTGTCTACATGTCTTAGCCTTGTTTATACATTTATTTCTCTAACAATGGGAAAATGGCCCAAGGCTTTGCCTTCATTAACTCTAAAAATGATGAATCCAAATCAGCTATGCTGTTGAATACCTGCATTAAAGACTATACCATACTATGGATGCATACACAAGAGAATAAAGGATATCTCAAGGATATCTCTTCATTAGACAATTTTACCAGTTTTAATACCCAACTTTGAGATTTGAGTATTTTTTAACATAGTCTTTGTCTATGGAACTTTCCTTTTTTGGCCCATGTAATTATCCATGTGTATTTTCTTGATATGAACATTAATTTAAGTCTGAAGCAGAAATATGGTCCTTTTGTGCAATTAGAATGTGCCAACTTCTAAAAGTGCAGCAAGAATCAAAAAGAAACAAAAGGAATCAAATTCTTTCTAATTAGCAACAAGCTCTTTTCCATTCACCTCTCTCAGCTTTTTGTCAAGGGTACACTACCAAGTATGCTTTCTGTTTCCCTTTATCCCTACTTCTTCCAACTTTGTTCTAAGATAAAACTCCTCAGAAAATATACAACTTTAACGTCTTGTAATATGTACATATTGTCTTTGATCAAAGAATCTACTCTTTTTCTTATTTTTCCTGTTTATTGCTAATAAAAGAAAAATCCCTAAAAGCAGTTTAGGTTTAACTGAGAGCAGTTTAAAAACATACAATAAAAATACATGTACATGCACTTAACAGTAACAACATGACAACAAAAGCATAACTTCCAGCTATGCACAAGTCATTCAGGAGCTTCTCTAGTACTGAGATGTTTAATGTAGACCTCATGGAAAAAATTTTCAGCTCATATGTGGGCTAGATGGCAATTTCTCTCTTCTGCTTCTGTCACAGGTTCACAGAATCCCGAGAAACAAGCAGAACTTTTATGCTTGCTGGGTGGCAGAAAAGTGAAATCTCTATATATTGTTTGCATCTTTTAAAAATCATTAACTGGTTTTAGCTTTATGTGATTTAAAAACAATTCTTGATAGCAAGTGCTTAGTACAATATTGTTTCCTTGTATGAAAGGAATACTGATCTAAGCACTCATGTATGTAAGGTTAGAAAAAGGCCTATTGTAACATTCGCAAAATTTGACCTACTTGCAAAAAGCAAACAGCAAAGATACAGCCAAATCAGAGCCATTCCCCTCACTAAAAATAAATTCTATAGAAACACTTTTAATTGTTTATCCTTTTTAAGCTTAACAAATTTAGAATAAAACAGGGCAGAACACAATAGTATAAAATATGGAAGGTTCCTACAACAACCATCGAGTCCAACCTCCTAACCAACTTGGGGCTAATCAGAACTTCAGCATGTTCAGCTGGGAAGTGGAGCTTCACAATAGAGTGGCTTTGGTCAGTACCTGTCATCCAAGCAACCACACAGTATTTCCTGGTAAAGGAATACTTCCTAGCCATAGAATCATCGAGTTGTTTACACCAGAGAAGACCTTTAGAATCATTAAATCCAACTGTTAATCCAGCACTGCCAAGTCTACCACTAAACCATGTCCCTCAGTGCCATGTCTGTATATCTTTAAATATCTCCATTTATGCTGACTCAACCACTTCCCCGGGCAGCCTGTTCCAATGCTTGATAAAGCTCTCAAAAAGAAATGCGTCCCAATGTCCAGTCTAAACCTTCCCTACTTCCCTGCAGCTTTGAACTATTCCAACGTGCCTTGTCACTGGATACCAGAAAGAAGAGCTCAGCACCTCCATCTCCACACCTCTTCCTCAGGAAGCCATAGAGAGCAATCAGGTCATTCCTCAGCCCTTCCTTTTCTCACAACAAGACAAGTCCAAAGTCCTTAGCTGCTCTCTACAGGACATACCTTCCAGCACTTTTCCCAGCTTTGTTGCCCACTTCTGGACACATTTGAGTACATTCCCATCATTTGTAAATTCTGCTGCCCAGAACTGTACACAGTGCTCAAGGTGAGGCCACACCGAACACATCCTGATAATCACCTCTTTCACCTGGCTGGTGGTGCTGTGTTAGACACACCCTAGGATATGTCAATTTGTTCTCCTGGTTACCAGGGCACACAGCTGACTTCTAACGAGCCAGCTGCCAACCAGCATTCCCAGATCCCTGTCTGCACAGCTGCTCTCCAGCCACTCCTCTCCCAATTTACACTCATGCCTGGCATTACTCCATCCCAGGTGCAAAATTTGGTATTTTTTCTTCTTAAACTCCATCCCATTAATCACTGCCCAATGCTCCAGTCTACCTAGATCTTTACAAAGCACCTTGTTCCTTCAGAGAGTCATCAGCACCTCCCAGTTTTTTATTATCCTCAAAATTTTTACTGGTGCATTCACCTCCTCTATCCAGAACACTAATAAAAACATTGAATAAAACTGGTCCTAGACCTGAACCCTGAAGAAATTGCTGCTGGTGACAAACTAACATGTGCCTACTTCCTATAAATGTATTTTCATCTAAGAAATGTCTAAGATGATTATATCTGTCATCAGCACAGCACCATCCAAAATGGTTTGCATTTTTAGTATTTTAACCACACTCTTTCATTTCTTGCTATAAACGTAATCATATATTAATTATTGTTGTTGTATAGTAAAAACATTCCCATTTTTCCATAGGCTGTAAAATAATCTCCTGATTTTTTGAAGTATGTAATATAGTCTGCTCAGACATTTACAGAAGTAGACTGCAAGAAGCTAAGATTTCCTTACCTACACTTCCCCAGCACCTTTAAGTAAAAACAGAACTATTTCTTTCAGGATCAAAACTAACATGGCATCAGATATTCAACACAGAAAAAATGTTGGTAGTCCCATAGAAATCTATAGTTTCTGTATTATTCTCAGGACACTTAATTCACATAGTGAGCATACACAGTTCAATGTTCATTAACTGTACTCACAAATTCATTAGGAAAAACATTCACACACCAAACAGGACCTTCCTTGCAAAAGTTAAATTTAACTCTGTTCCACCTAGCTACAAAGAAAGTAACATAACATATTTATGAAAGAGCTGCTCTGGACTTGTTCCTCACAACTGATATTTTATCCCATTACCTCTATTCAGGTTTGTGTATCTCAGCTGTTCTCTAGGATGTGTAGGAGGCAAGTTGCCTCTCAGCCCTGCTACCTACATCTACGCCTCTGTCTCTCAATGTGTCTCTCCTACTTTCCTCTTTCCCAGAGCAAAATCTTTTTTTCTCATCTTTGTCTTTTTGTGAAAGAAAAAAAAAAGTTCCAGTTGGTCTACCTCTACCCTCTTTGATACCAGCACTGGGCCATTCTGATCACCACCTCCCCACAGAGACCTTCTGGTGCTGGATGCAGGTTTCAGGATGACATTTGCTTCCCTCTTGGCAGAAGACTGAGGCAGAAAGGGAGGTGGATACCAGACTACTCTAATGTTTGCCTCTTGAAAAACCTGCATTCACAAGCAATGCTGCAAATGCTTGAATGGGTCTAGTCAAATGGCTCACACCAAGGATTATTCGTACCTTCAGGCACCAGTACTGGCAATCTCATGCACTTTTTTGTTTATTTACTTTTTCTGCTTGGGAAAAACTGCAGGGGTGAACTACTCATCAGCTACCTAGTGGGAGGTACTGCAAAGGCCCTTCAGACTGAACTTTCTAAAGCTTTTTGCTGTGTCTTCTCCAGCCTATATCGCTGGTTTGTTAGGTCAATTCTGACATTTCTTCCTCAGCTATCTTTTCACCTCACATTCACATCTGTAATTGCATTCTTTCTCTGCCCTGCCCTCGTTTTCTCAATATCCTCATGATATTTAATCAATCCTTTCCTCACTCCTTCAGAAACAAAATAAAAAAAGATTGTTAAATTACCCTTTCAGCAACCCAGATCTTATGCTGCGTAACTTGGGCTGCTTTCTGGATTGTTCTCATTCAGTTCCTAGTACAAAGACTACCATACATTTTATTTTTCCTCAGTGTTTAGGTATTGGAAGCAAAAACATGCATGAAAAAATAAAGTGAACTGAACCACTGTAATGCCAGAGTATGATTTATAAAATGCTGAAGCTTTATTTTATATTGGGAAGACACTTGACCTCAGATGTCACTGAGAAAACACACGAATTTTTTGTATCAACTATTTTATACATACAATGTTTTTCCACAGGAACGTGGAATTTTAAGTGCATTGCCCACTCTATTGGAACAGAATGGTTGCTGTTGTTAAGAAAGAGTGTTTGCTTGCTTTACCTGAGCTAGTAGAAGCAGGAGACTTGCTGCGTCGGGATGGGCCTGGGCTTTTGGTGGTGCTCCTACGTGAACTCGAAGCTATTTTAGTATAGGAAGTAGATTTCACCACCCGACATTCTAGAAGACAAAGAAACAGCATAAGTTAGCAATTAAGAAAGCCAGCAAGATTCTGTAACAGAAAGAGCATTGAGAAGTGAAAACATTTAGCCCACGCTTGTTTTCATTCACCTTGAGGAGTTTTATGAGAAAGTATAAAACCTGTACAAATGGCTCCATTAAAATCCAAGTACAGTACGTACCACATCCCAGACAAAGAACTGCTGCAGTAATCCAGACTTTTAAATTCCATGGTTACTGCAGGTACTTAGGACAGCTTAATTTAACAGCGCTGAGACTACTCATAAAATTTCTTTGCTTTTGGAGATTTCAGTGCAAGCAATATAGCAATTTTTGTAAACAATCCAGATGCAATGTAAGCATTTTTGTCAGCCGAGGCAGTCTCCTCTAGAAAAACCGGAAGTCTTCTTTTCTGTATCAAAATGTTGCAATTGAACACGATGACGCAATTGTCTTCCACTGATGGAAGGTTGGAAGAAAATAAAGCAGGTTTGTTGCTCCTGCTTAATCCTCTGGTGAGCAATAGCCCACATTGTGTAGCACACACAATTCATCACAGGTGAGGGAAACGGCACTACTCGCTCATAAGAGACATCAGTAAAATCAATGAAGAGGCGAAATTACCCTCCCACTCGAGAACACTACAAGATGTTCAGGTTAGAGTTTATGCACACCCACACAGATCTGTAGGCATCCTTGCATTACGACTGCAAAATGGTTCTTGGCCTGGGGATGAAAGAACTTATTGTGCATAGCACGGATGTCTTGCACTCCTAATGGATACTAGATTAATCATCAGACATATTACACAGTTGGGAAAAAAAGATCCACTTCTTAGCCAATACACAATTAAAATTCTGCAGCAATGTTTACACTGTCTTCACCTGACAATGTCAGTACACTTCACTTGTTTAAAAATACATCAGTAAACATTTAGTTCTGTACCAGACCTGTTTCCTATTTTATTCCCATGGTTAAGGTTCCTCAACAAAGGTTAAGAGAAATAAACAAGAGCTTTTTCTTCCCAGTCAGAAAATACTGTGTTTAAGCCTGCACATTATTTAGTCTTCACAGATCAATGGAGCCTGTAACATAGTTTAGACAGATTAGAGAACAAAGAAATAAAATTGAGCATAACTAATTAACTTAAACATATACACCCAAGAATGATGTAATGAAATTTATTTCTCTTGGCTGCCCTAACTGTTCATCTTTCATCAAGCTGTTCAAGGAAATAGAAGCAAGAACTGATGCATTACTGAGTGAAACATCCAGCACAGGTGAGAGCTGAGAGGACCAGAGAAATGCCTTGGTCTTCCCAAAGAAGCTTTTCTTACCAAACTTTACACATTCCTAATGCCCAATGGTAGCTAATTTCTTTCTGTTGACAATTTTTTGTGACTCCTTGATGATCTTGTTTTATACCTAATAGCAGAAATGGAGAAAAACATTTACTCTATGAGGAAATTATCTACTGAAAACAGGTGGAACCAGATGAAAGCTTTCAATTAGGTGCCACTAGGTAACTACAGCAGGAATCTTACATTGATTTATTGGCATAAACAGCTGCTCCAAAAACCATATACAATGCAAATGTAAACAGGTTCTTTATCTGCCTGTAAACAAAAAGGTAAAATTTTGAAACACCTAACAGCCTGTTAAAACTGTAATGTAATCCTAGTGTGGACCTCATTCACAGGAAACAGTCAGGGGAACTGCATATTCCAATGTCAACAAACAGCAAGACTAAAGCAGAACACTCCAACCAATTGAAACCCATTAGAATATATCATTGCTTCGATGAAGAACCTAAGAGCTCTTCTTTCTGAAGAAAACAGCTACTTTATGTGCAATATGTAAAAAACGTTCCTCTTTCCAGCATGTAAAGAAAACAATTATCTACATACCCCTCCAGCAAGTCATTCTAAAGCCTAACTCTTATTTTACTACAAGTATTAATACTCATTAAGGTTCTCTCAATACCTTAAAAACACCCAGTCTTAAATATGTTATCACACAGGCATTACCACCATATCTAATTGTAGCCCTTCCCACCTCCAAAACGTGGCCATGCAAACACAGGTCATCTGCAAATCATCCTGAGGGGCACTTACAGACCCTGACCTGTGAGTAACCCCACACAAATGGCATGCTGCCCTAAGAGGAAGTCAACTCTTGCAGATAAGCGATCTCTCTCCACAGGAGAGAAACACAAATGACCATATGATAATCCAAGAAATGTACAAGCATTACAGGATCATAGGATAATCCAGTTTAGACACGAGAAATTCCTAGTCCAGTTTCCTGCTCAAAGCTTGAAGTAGCTTTACATTCATAGTCCTGGATGACTTGGGGGACACTTCAACCACTTGGGCCATACACAGTGCAAGAGGATCTTGGAGAACATCAGTGTCAACTTCCAGTTCCAAGTGACAGAAAAAACCAGTAAGAAGAAATGCTCTGCTCACTCTCACAAAAAAAGGGAAGACTCTGTGACTCTGCAGGCAGAAGGCTGCCTTGGCTGCAGCAACCGTGATAGGAGAGTTCAGTATTGTGAAGGGATTGGAGGGCAAAATGCAAGATCACAGTTCTGTACTTCAGATAAGCAGACTTAGGACTCTTCACGTATCTTCTTGGAAGAGTCCCCTTGGGTAAGGCCCTGGAGAGAAGAGGGACCCAAGAAAGATGAGGAATATTAAAGGATCAGCTTCAAGTTTCACAACAGTCCATCTCAACAAGCAGGAAGATGTTAAAAAATGCCAGGAGGTCTGCATGGATGAACATGTTGCTGCTGACCAATTTAAACATAAAAAAAGAAGCATAAAATAGGTGGAAGCAGGGACAGGTAACCTGGGAGGTATATAGTTGAAGTCCCAGCATGCAGATACAGTTAGGAAAGTTGAAGTCCAATTAGAATGGAACCGGATGAAAGGCATCAAGAGCAATAAAAAGTGCTTTTTTACACACACAGGGAACAAAAGGAAGACTACAGAAAATGCACACCCATGAAATAGGGCCCCAGTGCATGAGACACAGCACCAATGACACAGAGTGTGGAAAAAGCTGAAGTATTGAATGCCTTTGCCTGTCTTCACTATCAAGCCAAACCCTCAGGAACCCCAGGTCCTAGAAGCAGGGTGAAAGTCTGGAGAAAGGAAAACCTATCCTGGGTAGAAGAAGATCAGATAAGAGAATACTTAAGCAAAACTGGCACATGTAGGTCCATGGGACCTGACAGGTTGCACCCTGCAAGTGCTGATGGAGTCGGATGATGTCCTTGTGAAGTCACTCAATAGTCTTTGAACGATAGTGATGATTGGGATAGCCATTTGAAGACCCAGTAAATCTCACTCCTATCTTCAAGAATACCCAGGGAACTACAAATAAATCAGCCTCACATCAGTCCCCGGGAAAGAGATAGATAAATGAATCATGAAAATTATTTCAAGGCACATTAAGGACAAGAAAATCATCAAAAGCAATCATCATGGATTCACCAACAGGAAGCCATGCTCAACCAATACCTCTGCAATGAAATGTCCAGCTTGCCAGAGAGATGCAGGGATAGCAGTGGATATTGTCTACCAAGACTTCAGTGAGGCTGTCATCTCAGACATTTTTCTTTATATTCAGTCTAAAACTTTTGTTTCAATTCATATCTATCACCATTCACTCTCTTACCAAGCATCACTGTGAAGAGCCTGACTCCACCACCTTGATGGAGAAGAAATGCTGCCCCACTGACATTGGAGGCTATTGGCAGGTACCCCTGAAGCAATTTCCTTTTTCACACTGAAAACCCCCATCTCCACCAGCCTCTTCTCATGCAGCAAGAGCTCCAGCTACCCCAGTGATGGTCCATCTCTAACTGCCTCCAGCTTAATGATATCTTCTTTGAACTGGAGAGCTTTAAGCTAGACACAGTATTCCAGGTGCGGCATCATGTGCTAGGCAGAGTCAGTTCCCCATCTCTACTGAGTCCTATTTAATCTATCTTACAGAAATACTATATTTTTTTCCTATTTATCTATTCCTATAACCCTTTTGAGCTAAATTATCAACTTTTTGGCATAATTTTCTTTTTCCTCTCAAAAATAATTCACAGGTTGTGACATTTTAAAAGGTCACAGTTCAAATGAGCATATATTCTCTTTAAGGTAAACTTGTCAAGTGCCATCTTTCCTATGGGTTTACAAGTTTATTCTTACAGCACAAGGGCTATGGTATGGCCTGTGGAGAGCCATGTAGGAAAGCCTTCAGTGCCGCACACAGCAGTGCGTGCAATAAACTCATGCTTTTAAAGACTAGGTCAAGACTAGTTCCAAAGTCTAAAAGGATTTTCAGTCATGGGCAGAGCGTAACCAGGCTGCTTGTTTTAAATAGGTCTCAGCTCCCAGGAACAGTTTATGCATGCAATTCTGTTGTCACATTTAGTTTGTAAAGTAAAATTTTACTGCAGGCAAAGATCTCACTCAAGTAACCACACAACCACTGCTTGTTTCTCTAAGACATTACCACAATTTGCCTGTTGCTGTAGGAGAGCTCTGTGTGTAGAGAGAAAATGAAACAAAAATGCATGTTTTATTGAAACTGTGTTTTCTACACAGAATCTAAACTGGTGAGCAAATTAATATATACCTTCTCTTCATTAACAGTATTTGGATTACTATACAACAGGTCCTTTGCAAGTAATGAAACAGAAGAGAGTTTTTCCCCCAATTTCCCCCCAATTTTCTTTTGATGCCAAAACTGTATCAGAAATAGATCTGAACTCCTGACAGAAGAGACAACTGCCTTTCTCACTCAATGTGGGCATGGCATTCCCAGCCAAGAAGAAACACCAAGTGTTTCTATATTATGTTCAGTAAGGAAAGAAATGTTTCATGAAACCCAGTTCTTCCTCTCACCATTGAATGACTGAGATTAAAGGAACAAAATGATGACACCCATGGTAATGCAAGAAAAATAAAGGTCAGCTTTACAGTTTGAACTTTACAGACTTTATTGTTTTCCAACTCAATTTATTATATAAATAAGAATGCTTTTCCAGTGAAAACATCTTGCAATAAGATGTTCTATTGTATAACTACATACAAAGCTATAAAGTAGGAAAGAGAATTACAGACTAGCAGCAGCAAGGCTAAAAATGTAACACTGCAGTCCCTTCATTGTATGGAATATTACCACAGAGTTCTGAGCTCTTTAATGGACATTAACAATAGGGCTGAGGAAAAAAAAGAGAAAGTACCCCAAGGCTACAATCTGACATAATTAAGAGTGTAGGGACAAGATAAGAAAAATTGAGTTACTGAGATGTACAGTGGTGTCAATCAGCAGTAGGAACTGTCAGAATTAGGGAGGAAGCCCAACATACATACTTGTGAGCTGTTGACTCTTCCTGTTGCCAAATGGATAAAATGAGGTAAGCATGAGGTAAATAAAGGATGCTAACACACAGAATCACAACGCCTGCAGTCTCCAGCCCCATGATGTTTCATTTCAAAATGTTACATTAGCTTCTACGCTCATTAGATTTTACAATGGCAAAAAAGCAGCAGAGAGTAACTAATCTGCAATAAATGTGTCATAAAATGAAAAAGCTTAATGTGCTTCTAGAGAAGACTGTGAAAAGTTATTTAAATTACCAGGAGATCAAAAAGGCTTACTTGTCAGCAACTCAGAAGTTGACTGTATGGCCTTCATGAGTTCTTTCTGGGCAAAAATATCACTCTCTGCTGTGTTTTGCTTTTCTTTGAGGTCTGTGTGTAGGGAACAGATTTTATATTTTCAGTAACCCTGCCAATCTGTTTCTCCAAGACGAGAACATTTAACTTGGTTTCAGCAACAGCTGTATCCTGCAGATAAGCAAGGGGGGAGGATCAAGGATGTCTGTGGTTGTTGGTAAGCCACTTTACTGTAAGCCCCAGGCTGCTGCCTTTTACCACTGCTTAAAGACATTAGCACCACCAGCAATGTCCTCAGGCCAATCAGTGGATCATTACCCCAAATGCAGTACCAATTTTAGTTTTTAACGCTAATGGTAATTTGTCCCATGCTGCTAATTCTTAATGCAGCTAATAAGATTTTACTTTTCAGCTGTATTCATGCCTTCAATTAATGCCAGTAATCTTCTGTTTGCAGAACTAAGTTTCACTCTCTTCAGCAAGAGCCTCTTGTCTAGTGGTGTTGATACACTCTGCAATTCACCCTACCCAACTGATCAATCACTGGCAGCTATGACTTGCAATTACATCATGTTCAAAAGGGTAACTATCATGCAGTTTCCAAAAATGAAAGGGATATAGAGTGTTTCACAGAGGCTTAAGTAATTTTCAAGCTTCTATCGTCATGGTTGTGCCTGCTCCAATTTTTTTCCTGCATGTCTTCCTGTTCAATGTGTTCCTGAACACATTGCAGATGCGGGTGGACAGCAATGTATGTGCAGAATGCAAAATCCTTAGGTTTGATCCCATGAACTAAGCTCTATGTCACTGTAAACACATGGGGTTTTGAGACATTGGATCTTCTGATTTGACTTCTTACTAGTAATTGGTCTTCCACACATGATAAAGATTAGGAATTCTATTTTACTGTGTGCCAAATACTTGTGGAAGCAATTACCTAAATCTCCTTTTTCTTTTTTTCCTGCAAAGAAATATACTTTGATTGGGATATAAAATACAGAAACAGCTAGATTTTCTTTCATGTGAAAAATCATTTTCCAATTCTGAAACTGGGGTAAGTATATACAATAATATACAAACTATTAAAGCCATCTATGCCTTATTACACATCAAGAAAATAGAGAATCTTGGAAGGTCTTAGGAACACAAATCACCCAAGCTAAGAATGTTTTCAGATGTATGCACTACTCCAAAAATACCTCATTAAGATAGAAATAAGGAATGTATTGTCACTACATAATATTATGATATTATCGCTAATATCTCATTCTGCTCTAATATACAATCTTCAGATTATGAATTCAAATGTTTCTAAATTCACCAAAGACTAAATATTTACCAGAAGAGGTAAACAGATTTACAAAACGCTGCTACAAGTATTTACTATTCTTTCTCCAAAAATGTTCCTGTCTTAAGGACACTGTTGGGAGGATAGAACTCATCTAGTGCTAGCTAAAAATATGATGAATTATGAACTATTCACCCCAGAGTACTTCTACAGTCAATGGAACATTGTTCAATGTTCATTTCTATGACCTATCTTAGGAACATGTAAGTTAGAAAGGATGAATCTTACTCATGGATTATCAGATACAAATTTTAGGTTTTAAGTTTTGGTGAAAATACCCTGATTAGAAGCAGTATCTCTGGACTGGTTACAGGCTTTCTTACTTAATACAAACATTAATACAAGATTTTGCTATATTTTGTAACTTAACTGTGTATGAGCAGATTTTATCTCCCCACCTTCTCCAAGTTCTAACCTTTTTGGCAGATTCATCTAACACAAACCTCGACATTAATATTTAGTCTACAAAAACAGCATTATGTTAAATACTGCTTTACATCTGAAATCTGCTATCATAAAAGATTCCAGCCCACCGCAGTGCAAAAAAAAGAACTGAAAAAACATTTTTCATCACTGCAAGAGCCTTTCTGATGAGGCACAATATCTAATTATTTTTGAGCTCTGCATTTTAAGGCAGAAAAAACTAGAAGAAATCTTAAAAACCTGCTTGTCTAAGTGAATCTAAAATACTTCTGACTGAGTTAATGTGAATGAACTTGCATGGGTAAAATATTAATTTCTGAAATTAAAACTGGATTATCAGAAACTGTTTTACAATACCTGAAGACTGAGTTGAAATAAGAATTTTGTCATTAGCTAAACTATACTCCTGGCACATGTTCTCTTTGACACGTCTTGCATATCTTGACACATACTCTGTTTCACTCCCAGAGATTTTAATTATGATTGTTTGCTCTATAGTCTTCAGCCAAGATTTTCCAATGCCGATACAAATGTTCATTAGTTTGCCCTTGTGTTCAGCACCCTTTCCCAACACCTCTGCAGATGTACCATGCTAGCTGCAGTGACCAAAATATCACAAATATCACTACTTTTAACTGGAAATGTTAAGATGGCACCACTAATTACAACTGCAACCACCTGTGCTATTTTTATTATGGCCACAGCATTATTCTTCATGGAACAAAGAAATGTGACATGCCTTTGCTTATGGCTTTCCTTTTCTTTCTGTGACAAAAGCTTGTTTACTGGGCATATAGTATATCAACAGATATCTCTCAAAAAACACTGCTGAAGCCACAGGAAAAATTCAACACTGAAGTGCCTTACTTTATCTGCACTGCTTGCATGGCAGTTTTCTTGGCATTGTTTTATTCATTCAACTGGAGATGAAATGAGAGAATGCTACAAATTAATTAGTTGTCAACTACTCTGTTCATCAAAACGCATGCTTTCCTGTTCAGTACAAAGAGGTAATATTTGTCCTATTACCCATTAAAAATAATTTTGTTCTTTGAGAATAACCAGACCTCTTATCTAATCCATATGATAAATATTAACATCATCCTAAGCACCAAGTACACAGGCATTCTATCATATATTTTTTCAATTATGGTCTAAGAGAAGTGTCAGTGCTGCAGTCCAACAAATTCTGGTGTTCTGGTATTACTACTTGCTGTCTGAGGAGTATAAATTGCTTTCAGTTGTTCACTATTTCAAATTCCTCTTTTGGAAGTTTAGACGCTCAAGCCATTTCCCAGTTACAAATATAAACCCTCATTTGCAGAACATCGTCTTCGCATGGAAAATATCAGCTAAAGGTATTACTGAGAAACATCCATTCAAAACAGTTAACTTTTAATACATTTTAGCAAGGTCTCCTGAAGTCACAGATTTTTCTGTGCAACTTATTTGTGGTGAGCAACAAAATATGTATTTAAACTGCCCTACTTCTGCTTTGGTTTTTTTTTTGTCAATTAAATCTCCCTACTTATTAGTTTAACAACTTTATTGTGAAGTATTAAGTTTTAAAAGCCTTTTTTTTTTCTTCAAAGAAATGAATTAGACTATAGTGGGATAATGATTACAGTCACAACAGTTAAACACAAATCAAATTCCCATGGCTTACACAGCTAATTAGTTAGATTAGCAAAGAGTCTTGCACAAAACCAGGGATATAAAAATATAAAATATCCATTAAAAGACAGATGAATATGAGAAGCCAATTGTTGTGGGGAGTTTTGTTATTTAAATGATCATTAAAAAGACTAACTGCAATCAGGCAGACAACATAACTTCTCAACTGTGAGACTAGAAGACAAGATACACTAAGAAGAGAACAAGTCAAAGAGAGCTTTTAGATAACATTTTCAAATTAGCAAGATGTGAAGAATATTTAGAGACACATCTAAGATGAACTCCAAGCTACCAGACACTATTTTATGAGAATTTTGAAGGACAAATAACGATCCAAGAGAGAAAGTCAAAGCAAATGCCTATCTTTAAAACTGGGACACAACGGAAAACTGAGAGTTGCAGAGAAGACACCCTTGTTTGAGATTATTGAGAAAAGTTATCCAAAGGGAGAGTATAAAGAAGACAAATCAGGCTCTTTTCCTTTTGGCTGTGGCAAGACAAGAAGCAATGGGCACAAACTGAAACACAGGAAATTCCATCTGAGCAGCAGCAAACATCTTTTCACCTTGAAGGGACCAGGCACTGGCATGGGTTTCCCAGAGAGATAGTGGAATCTCCAGCCAGGGATATTAAAAAGCCATCTAGACAAGATCCTGGGCACCCAGCATGAGATGACATTTAGAGGTCCCTTTCTCAAGGTCAGCCCTTCTCTGCTTCCATGACAATACAAAGCAAAAAAGGAAACAAAATATTTGAAACTTAAAAGATATTAAAATTATATACAATAGTCAAAATAGTTTTGTCAAGAATAAACTGTGTCAAAGTAGTCTTCCCATAAAGGATAATAGGTGAGACAGTAGAGATTATAAGGCTTTCCGCTCAGAACTTCAAAACTCAAACTGTGATTCAAGAAAATACCACCTTTAGAAACTGCTTTTAAGATGGGCATTGGAAAAGCTAACCAGGGTAGTTTACTGCCAAACTAGGAAAGAATGAGCAGAGAAACTCACCAGAGTTCCTGGTCAACATTTGTCTTAATATGCAATAATGCAATTCTTTAAATGCTTTTTAAACCTGTAGATGACACCACCAGAGGTAAAGCTGTAGGCATTATGGAACACTATAAATCTGAAAACTGCAAAGTCATCAGAAAAAAACAGATAAAATTCAACAAGTCCAAGGTACTAGAACCACAAAAAAATAAGCAACAAAATGAAGGTTGAAGCCATCACTACAAGAATCAGTTGCTTAAATGCAAAACAGCAGTTCAACAAAGAGGGACATAAGTTTTGCAGTGGGTCACATGCTGAATTTGAAATAAACTACTACAGCAAACGGAATCCCCCTGCTGAGGGTATCACCTCTGTGGAGGACATCTAACTTAATCCCTTGGGCTACTGCAGTGTTAGCTAACACAACAAATCCACTTTTGTGTTTCCCATTTATAAACACGAGAATTTCACCTTCAGAGGATTAAGAGAATTCTAAGGAAAATTACATCATGAGGAAATATGACTAATGAAGGAGACCTAATATAAATGGGATCTTTCTTTTCAGAAAAGAAGTTAGGAGACAAAACAGCAGCCTTCAATACTTAAATGACTGCCAAAATGAAGAAAAACTAAACTCCTACAATTACAAATACAACAAAGCAGAGCAATCTTAAGTTTCCAAAAGGTAGATTAATTCAGACATGAGAAAACCTGTTTTCAAGTGCAAGGATAATGAAGTACTGGAACAGATCATGTGGAAGACTTGTTGAATTTCCCTAACAATAACTGCACATACACATGTTACCCAGAAATGTATAAAGCCAATTTACATAAGGCAAGTCCTCCCATGGAACCTCTCAAATCCCTTCCACGATTCTTTTGATTGCATCTTCCTAGTATGACTCATAAAAGATACTCCAAAGTTATTTCACTGTCAGCACTTCTGCCTGAATTTAGCTGAAAGATAAGTAAAAGGAGGAGACACACTCTAACTGTATGTAAAACTGAGCGAAAGTCAAAGAACATTTTAGTGAGGGAAAAAGTGATTGTTTAATTGTGAATTAAAATCATTATAATTTCCTGACTGGGGAGACTATTGAGATAGAAATCTTTTATTTGTCTTCAAAAGCCAGAAAGATTAATGTTTAGAATTTTTCTCAATAGGACATTAGCAGAACCGATATCTCCAAAAAACAGACCTTCTCCTTCACAGACAATTCAGAGCTTGGTTGGCTAATAGTGTCTCATACCATTGAGATATATGTCCATTTCCTCAAAACCAGCTAGATGACAGAACTTCATATAGAAAGAAGCCATTTCTTACTAGCTTCATGGATAAGACACTTTTGTACTTTCATTGGACAGATCTAAACTGATTTTGCAATGCTAGGGTTGAGTCTCTATCTACATTTTCCACAACACAATCTGCTCTTGAAATACATCTTTCATTCTTAAGCTCACAGGCATGTCCAGATAAAAAAACTTAGATGAAAACAGAAAAGCTCCCACATTCCATGTAGCTCAAGAAAAGCTGTTAAGAATGAGGAAAAAAAAAAAAAAAGAGAGAAAAAAAAAAAAGAATGAGAATATAAAAGCCAACCAATCAAAACCACATTAGCCTACATAACCTTCTGAAGCACTCTGGACTGTAACCATGTGAAGCAAGGATCAGAGGTTAATATGCAGCCAGTGCCTAAAGGATAACCAACAAGAAGAGTGTAGGCAGGGGGTACAGGAGGAGCACTAACTATGGATGGAAAGATGAAAGACTGTATTTATATACATTGCCTTGATTGTTGTTGAAAGCAATGCTTACACTACCTAAAAAGTTATAGGCATCATTTATGATACTGTCTAGCATTTCAGTGGGTTGTGACTTTTACAAGTGTTTTTTGTAACCTTATTTCTCTAACAAGTAGCACAGACTTAGCTGATGTTAGACAAATCCAGTTTGAGTTGATCTTCTTCCATTAAATATAGGCCATTACTATGATCGATAAAGTTTGCAAATGTGGAAACCTATCAATTCCCAATTTTTTAAACAAAGTTGATATCCTACTAAGTGTCTGAAGAGGACTGTCACATGAATTGACAAAATACTGGGCTGCTTTTGAAGTTGTGTATCAAGTATGAAAGATTTAAAAATAATTATTTTAACAAGTTTGTTCTTTGTGAATCCTCCACAATTTTCTCAGATATTTTTTTCATTTAAAGTCGTACTTCTTTAAAACATTCATTTAAAATTTTGAGACTATTCCATATTTAAAAGTATTCCTACGCTTGGAAAGGATGCAACACTCTGAAGCTGTTTCTGAATAGATAAGGAATAACTATCACTAAAGACCTTAGGCTAACTTATCTACAAATATTCTCAAAAAGCTACTTAATTTCCTTTGAAAAGCCAAAAAACATACTTTTTTTTTTACATGAATATTAAAAAAAAAAGGCAAATACAGAAAATTCCTAACACAGTTGAACCCAAAAGTTAACTTAAAAACCAGTACCTTCCTCTAGATATTCTAAGAGAGAATGTGACTTCTTATCACCTACTTAAGCATACAATGTTGTTCAAAGTCACAAAACACTGATATAGGCAACAATGCCAATGCTAAAATAGTCCCTAGAACTCCTAATTTCCATTCCTCCAGTGTCTGAAACACAAGAATCTCTTCAAGGACATCATAAATCTTCTTCATACCCAAAATACAGAAATACTGAAGACAACATATCCTTGCCTTAACTTTCCAGTTTGCTTCTAACCTCCCCATGGTTTTGTGTGTCAGTCCCAGCCTCCCATATGTCTGTTCCTCCCACAAAAATTCCTCTACACTTTCTCTGACACTAACATCTATGAATAGAAAGCCCTCTCTGAGGCAACCTGAACAAGGCAGCTTCCCTCTCTGTACGATCCCCCGATGATTTTATAATTTAACTATTGCAATCGAGATGATGTAACACAATGCAAAACAAACAGATGGGCAAGAGATATAAAGCGTGGCAAGGCCTAAACTGGAAAACATCACTGCCAGAAATGTTGATGGGCTCGCAGCTGCTGACATTGCTCCTGGGACGTGTGCACGCTGAGGATTTGCTGGCAGCTGCGTTGCTGGCTGAGATTTTCGGCATGTGGTTCTACTTAGGTGCCACAAGCTGGGCTTTGTTTGCTTACTCCACGTTAACATGTGCCTGCATGCAAACCTGTGGAGATGAAAGGTAATTCTGGATGCCAAAACTCTTGTGTAGATCAGGCATGTTTTCCTGTGCTGAAAGACTGTGATGAACAAATGGGGATTTTTTGATGAGGCACGTTTACTCTATGACTGCAGCATAAAGATCTGGAGGTACTATCCTAGAATTAACTTGAATGGTGGCACCAACCTAGCTTTTGACAATGGAGCTCAGAAGGGTAAATTAGCATATCCTAACTTCTGTGCTCCTGCTGGGCTGTGTGAGAGGGTTTATTTAAATCTCACTTGGGCATCTCTAGTATTAACAGGAATTCTGTGAAGGTACAGAAAGTAAATAATCAATCCCTGAAAATTTTCTCTCCTAATTATTATTACTCCATGCTATCTTTATGTGACAGAAGGTTCAGTTCATCAAACATATAAAAGCAGAGGACTAGAGACATTACTTTGAGGGAAAGAAAATTAAAAAGTAAGAAATATAGGGAAAAAGATACAAGTATTATAAGCCAGTGCGAATTCAGTGATAAAATACCAGAGAACATAGTAAATCAAACCCTCAAGTACTCTGACTGTTCAGTCTCAACTCATCACTCTGTAGACCATGACTAGGCAAAGGCATTTCCACTGCAGTTATGGACTAAAGCCAGGAGCAAGAAACACTTGATGGACTGAGCTATACAAATTAAGTGATCAAAAGGAACAGCTGAAGAAAGGGAATAGAATTCTGATGCCTGAACTGCTTCAAATAAGCAGCATCCTTTAAGTCACCAGTCTCATGAGAAAATTGCCTTACTGTTCAAAGAGGAGCTCCTTTCCCTAATAGTCACATCTGATGAAACCAAATATCTGCTTTCTCACAATATATAAACCAAATAATCTGTGTACCTCTCACAGGTGGGAGGAATATGGTGCAAACAACAGAGTCTGAAATTAAGTACTGTAAATTTGAGATATTTATAGACACAAAAGTAGTAGATATGGATGCAGAAATAACATTTCAAATGGGTCAAAAGCCATTATGGGGACAGAAGGCATTTTCAGAAGAGCATGACTATTGAATTCAGACCTTATTTCCAGCAGATTAGGATCTGCAGAATCCAGAATAGATAGATTAATATCTGGGCTGCTTTGAAACAGAAAGAGCAAACAAGTATTTTTATTTTGTTCATGATTTCTTCCATTCCTTCACCAAAATGAGCATTTATATAGCATAAATATGACTTTAAAAACAGAAACAGGTAATAGAGGTACTCAGCATCTATTCCTAAAAACCTCTTTATTCTAACAAGCTAGCAAATTACATACTGATACATAACAAGATAACATAGTTGAACTACACAATTGTTATCTGCAAAACTGGCCCACTTTCAGTAACTATTTAGATGTCAGGAGGCATGAAAAGAATGGCTTGATGAGGCAGGAGGATATCATGATCCATGTATTTTTTATTGAGGCAAAAGAATTTTTTCTGGCTATTGATGCAAGGATGATGGAAAATATTACACAAATGCTCTCAAAGCCAAGCAGAGACTTTGAGGCAGGAGACATCATCAGCCACAGTTCCTACTCACGGGCACCTCATCAATGATTTAATATGACAGAGGGAACTGCAGCTTCATTATCGGGTGGTATTTTATTTATTCATATTTAATTAATGCGTATCATAACAATTCAGAATTTGACTGCATTGCAGAAGACGAGGGAAGGAATGAAGCTGTTCTACTGCCTGTGCTAACACATCTGCTCCACAGACCTACAGGGATTCGCTCAGCCACAATATACAACACAAGTGAAAAAACACTTATATTCTACAAATGAGTTACAAATTCTCCGTATTAAAACTGGGTGAAATAAACAAAGATGCCTTCAAAATTCATGTAGTGGACATGAAGAAATCTATTTATCTTCATTATGGGCTGAAAGTGTTTGGGTAAAAGTCCCCAATTTAGGTGAACCATGAGGAGAAAAAAAATGATGGCAGAAGAAGCAGAAAAAAAGTAACATGACAAATTAGCAGAACCAAACTTCTCCCGCAGTGGGAGGGAGAGGTGAAGGCCAAAGGGTAGATTAATCTTGCTATATCATATGGTCTTGATCTTAAAAATTTCTCTGCGTGTTTAGCAGAAATCACACGCACAATGGGGAGACTTTGAAAAGATCAGGAGCCAGAGCAGATTAAGATGAAATGGGGCCAGATCCAAAAAGCTGTCAACCTCCCACCCTTTCCTGCAGACTCCCATGTGGGCAGGAGATTGTTTCGTGGCTCCACAGTGCTGGTCTGTGCTGAGCTCGTTGATGAGTGCTTTTTCTCCCGGTGCCTCTAACAGAAAAGGACTTTTGACTTCTCTTTTCACAGCAGTATGAGCCACAGCTGTGGACACAGGTCTTAGGAGCCCCTCTTACTTTGTGGCCCCAAGTTAATGTGCAGAACCCGGCTGATCCAACCTCACCAAAAAAACTGGATCCATGCCTAGCCAAAATAGAAAAAGTATTTTTAAAAAGCAAAAGAAATGAGAAAAATAGTATATCTGTTTTAAAACAGAAATTTATGAAGAGAAAAGCAGATGACCAGGTTACTGCAGCTTACCCAGTTGCTGAGTGTCAGCTGAGTAAGAGCCATTATCTGCATACATGCATAGTAAAAGTGACTTAATGCAACATGGCTTAGCTGAGCCTACAATGGAAGATTTAATTAGATGTACATGCACAATTTATACATCTGAGCTGATGGGTGATTACTTTCAAGCTACTGAAATTGCCTGTATCCGCAAACCTTGAAGTCAACCACTCAAATAATTTACACTTTTAAAAAAGGAATTTAAAGGGTTATAACATAATCTATTTATTTAATCACATGTTAAAAAAAAAGAACCCCTAAAAAGCATAAACACTATTTTAGCTATTATTCCAAAAACTCAAAAGCATCAGTATGCAGAGCTGTTTTACTAATTTGCTTCTAGAACAGCTAGGTGCAAAAGCGTATGTTCATTCACATAAATCTGCAGAAGTGTTTTCACTCTTTTTTAAGATAAAAGATAATTTGTTCCATGATTTACAATCTCCCTGACTTCCCATATTGAATCAGGCAGCTGAAACAATCCCTATCAACCTGCAAATTATTATTAATGTGGTAGCATACACACACACTGACTGGTACGTTTTATTTTAATTCACAGCGGGCCAGGAAAACATAGTAATTTTTATGAGGATGGCTTATACATGCACTAATGACAAATTATTAGAAACATCCACTCAAAACTTCCACACAAAGCATGCCAGACACACACAGATACATAATTCCCAGTTTTACAGTGGCACAACTGTTGCAATCTGCAACTTGAGAGAAACCTTGTGTGAATCAGATGCTGAGTTCCCCATTCTTCATTATGAAGAGCAACTCAACAGATACTTTTATAGCTGATGCTATACACTTCTACTTCAGCTTCTCCTTTCTTATTCTTAATTTTTTTCTCAATTTCCTAATTAAATGACTTACATTTGTTTGCTGTTTCAATATTACCCTATAAATGTCGACCAATCAAGTTATTACTCACTGAACTAGGCAGAACTCCTTCTTCTTCCCCATAAATTTTCCCTGCAACCATAACTTCATGCTGGTTTCGCCCCTAATATTTACATGTGCTTGAATGAAATGCATTGGCTTGTACCTAATGCAATGCACATGTTTATGGAAAACAGCGGGCACTACTCCATTTTCAAAAGACATAACAAAAGAACAGCCATTTATGAAAGTTTTACTGTTTCTGACTTCCTCTTCACCCTCAAACCCTTCCCAGGGTCCAGCTAGAACATCTGAGTGCACTGGATTAAATAATGGACTCTTTGTTTGAAGAAAATTCACAGGAAACATTAAGCTTCTCTTAAGACAGGAGAGGTTACTGCATGGGAGCCAGGACAGAAGGAAGTCAAGGAATCAAATGGAGAACTGTTTCTTCAGGACATTAATGCACACACATCACTCAGATGTGCAAAGTTCCACCACAGATACCAGAGTCCTGGTGAAGTACAGAGCAGGCAATTGTCACGGCAACATGGGGATCCTCAGTGCTTCCTCTCCTTGGGTGAAAAGGCAAGGCTTTTGTGGATGCACTGTAGCTCAAGGGAGACTGTAAAGAATTTTGTCTGATCTGTTATCTTTGTCTATCTCTGCAGAGTTTTTGATATGTTTATGTATCTTAAGAGGGTGTATGCTACATTTTCTTTTGCTAATTTACACCATGAAAAGAAAGTAGCTGATAACACCTGCAGAGGTTATGCAAGAGACATGCATTGTTTCTCCAGTTCAGCTTGGTAAGAAAGCTTTTCATATCAGTAGAACTCTATATCCATCCTAGGCTTAATACAATGCATTGCTTTTCATTACTCTGGCAAATGAGCAATTATTTTCATTGTAATCTGAAAGTTAGTTTAAATAATACAGAAAGTTCTACAGCATTAATTTTAGATTTTATCATTGGTTTACAGGTTTGACTTTTATTTTTTTTTAAAGTTTGCATAGATCCAGACCACAAAGTTAACTGCAGATCTTCTTTATCTGGACTCAATTGTATTCAAAAAAAGATTTCTACAGACGTAGCTATCTAAATATTTTATGGCTCTCCTAGCAATTTGAAATGGAAAATGAATCTCTATGGAAGCAACAGAATTTGAGGAAAGCAACGTGCTGCTATCTCCACAAGATTAATTTTACATCTCAGGCATAAGCTATTTTTTCTTTAAGTACGTAGGGGGTGGGAAAATATGTGGTGATTTTACTGTATTGGTACTATAGAAGTGGAGAACACCTACATAAAGCAAAAGCCTTATATTTCACTTCTCTGCATTTATACTACAACCTACTAAGCAGCAAAGGAGACAAGGGACACTCTTATCTTTTTTCCCCTTTTTCAGCTTACAGGGAAAGAATTCTAAACCAATTGGTTTAAGCTGTTATCAGATACAGGATTTAGATTCACACCCTAAGAGTCACCTCAAAAACTGTTCAGCTGCATGACCTGAAGATGAGCCATGCTGCACACAGTTAGGAGAACCCCTGCACTCCTCCCAGAGAAGCTTGAACTTCTCTTAGCTGGGTGATTTTTTTCTGCAAATTTACCTGATCAAAAAGCTAGCAATTTGGCACCTTTATTCATGCAAACCAGTATGAAAAACAGAGCTATGTCCTTCATCCTCAAGTTTTGGAAAGCAATGCAGAGAGACTGCAGCAAAGGATTATTTTAGCATATGCATCAGTAAAGAAAATTTATTCTCAAAGCATGCTATAAAAAAACCCAAGAAGTAACCCAGTTCTACTCATTTTTTCCATAATTTTACAAAACTGTTCCCCTCATTTCTTTTGAATTTCTGTAACTTTTTACCTGTACATCACATTAAGTAACCAAAAGAAACTGACTGGATTAGTTTAGCAAATAGCCTTCTTTTAATACTATATCTCATATCCTAGATCTCATGATTTCCATAATTAAACGGCCTTGGCATATCAGGAATTTTACATATATGATCTACAAAGCTAAATGTCTTAAAAGATAAAACAACAGAAAGCAGAATTTTCACAGTTTATTTCCCTCTCCAAATATTTTTAGACTTTTTTTAAACAGCAGATGTTTAATATGCACACTTCAGTGCACATTTTCAGCTTGAGCATCTTGATTTAAATTGAGTTACCATGAAGGAATATTGACAATATATATGTCATATATATGACATGCTGATGATGTCCCTCCTGGATTATATTTGACCATACATAAAACTTCTAATAAGACTTCCGATTTTTTTTCTCAGATAAATGATACATATCACTGAAATAATATTTTAGGGTTCTTTTCAATTACATTGATTTTTTTTTTCTTTCCTTTTTTATTCTGAACAGGAGATAAAAATAAAATTTTGAAATACGTCTTCTTTAAGGGGCAAGAGTGCCTAAATAGCACTCTTCAAATATTCCAAACTTGTAAAGAAGTCCTTTTTTTTTACAGTGAGTTTGCTTGTACTACAAGTACAAGCAAACATCAGTAGAAACATCATAAGTAGGAAATCCTAGTGATCACTCCTAACATGTATGACCATTAAAGTATTAAAGTCAAAGCATAAAAAATTAGAAAGACACAATCTGATTTGATTTACGAGAAGAAAAAAAAGAAAACATTGAAAGACTTCGCTATAATAATTTCTCCCATTAACATAAATACATATCATTGTAATTCCATTTTCACATTTGCAACACGAAAGTTTTTGTCAGTAAAAAGAAAGGAGCACAGGACATTTTTGTTTCAAGTATCAGTATAATCTTAAAATTAAGTGGTCTAAGAAACATCATTCAAGAGAAAATCCCAGGACACAGAAGCTTTGACACAGTAACAATTTTGAAGAACATCTTTAACTCAGCAGGAAACAAAAATACTGTCTACCAGCATCTTATCACATTTTGAGGCTTATTCTGTCTCTCCCCTCTCCCCTAGGAATAGGCAGGGGTTTTGTTTGGTTTTGTGATGATTTGCTGAGGCAATGAAAGAGTAGGAAAAGAAACTGGGAGGGGAAAATACAGGAGCTAACAGAAGTTACTGTGGAAAGCGTGATCAACTGTGCAGAATGTGAAAAGGGTGGAGGGTAAGAAGGATGCAAAGGACACTTTGTGATCCAGCCAGGAATGGACAACTAAGAACCCCTGAAAAATCACATTTGAGGGGCTGGATATAACACAAGCAACATTGGGGCTGCAGCTGGAGAGCAAGCAGATGACAACAAACAGAATTTGAGAAGATTACATGAAGGGAAGCCCACCAGTGCCAGCTGTAAGAACAGTGGTGTCCTGGCAAAGGAAGAGTCGCAGCTTAAGACTTGTCTTTTTATTTCCAAGTCAAAAAAGCTGCAAGCATCACATTTCATACTGTTATTCTTGTTATTACACCATTTTCTGACTACATTTTGTGTTGATTTAAATCCTCTGGGTTGCCAGAGATATTTGCTGAAGTTACCACTAGCAATCACATGGTGCTAGAAAATAGTGCCCTTCCACCATGGAGCTAATTTCTTGTTTTCATTGTTCCAAACTTGTCATATTGCAACATGTGTATTGGCATTATGAGAAGAAAGGGTACAAAAGACAGTTTCAGTAGAGGCACAGATGTAACTTACTTTTGCAGTCCAAAGATGTCTATTGGCTGAAAACCAAATGCCAGGGTTGCCTTCTACTTCAGGCCTCAGATTTAATAACGTAAGTTGCACATCTCTAACTTATTTTCTCATTTCTACACCTTTCAAAGGCTTTTAGCTCAATGTAACTTGCTTTTTAAATGATCTTTTCTTGAACAGTTCAAATATCAAGCTAATTTTTTTCTCACTCCAAAGTCATAAAAAGTAAAATATTTTAATTATTCCAAGGTTTTTATAACACATTAACAATTTTTGAACATTTTCACCGAATTCTTTGGCATAAAAGATACCCAGAAAATTCTATTATGTTGTTTTGGGTTGGTTTTTGTTGTTTTTTTTTTTTTTTTTTGCTTTGATGGTTTATGTGTTCAGATATCTCTAAGCACCTGACTTTTGTGAGGACTTTGTCCCCCAGGCCAAAGAGAAGGAGAAGTCCTAGATGGCACCTTTTCACCATTCTCCAGACACCATACTTTTACTGATATCCCAATGTAAAACACACAATGATTTTCTTGCTCTTGTAATTAGTAGCACTATTTAAAATATTTTTTTTAAAATAAAATAGCAATTTTAAAATTTTGTACTTCTGATGAAGTGCATGTCAAGAGATGTACAAAGAAACACCAAATTATTCTGTTCTCTGACTCATATTTATCACATTGCCACATTTAAAAGGTAAGATATTTGGTGCCAGCAACTTTTGTTTCTTCACAACTCACGTGTACAATGTTGCCTACACGGTATCATGAGCCCTCCTTTCTACTGCAAAAAGCATTATTGAGATTACAATAAGTGGAACATAACAGTTCACTTCAAGTGAACATTCAGCTCAATGCTACAGTTGAAGCTGCTTGATGCCTCCCATTATGAAATGTTGTTTATCAGCTCCTTACAAATCTTCATGAACACTTTAAACGTGGATTGAAATCTTCCATGTTTACTGTCTGTCCTCAGATTGACTTACCCAACTTAAAAGTCCTCAACTGATTCCCAAAAGATAGAACTGGTAAGGGGAAAGTGCATTATTTGTCAGGTTAAAGAGACCAGAAGGAAGCAGAACTGGAACTCTCCCAATTCCCCAAAATGTTCACTGATAAAGTTCAGTTTTTCTTTGATTTATACAGATATGCAGAAAAGCAAAAGAAATGGTCAAAACACCCCTAGATGTGTCTTCATGCGATTAAAAGCCTTCAAACCTTACAAAGATATTTTCTGAAGATCCTGCTTGCAACACAGAGGATCCATCTCCTCCTACAACTTCTGCTCCTTGACTGCATGGTTGGGTGAGCCATGTTGTACAACCACCACCAAGCATCTCTCATTTGGAACTATCAGGTGAGAGGCAGAACTTCCTTTCCAATATCCCTTTTCTGAATGTCTGGGGGTATGGTTGTTCCAGTGTGGAAAGGTGACCTGGAGTTCACTCTTTTGTACTCTTGGTGCTGTCCTGTAAGGGACAGCAGAGGAAAGAGGAAATTGCCACATTGAAGCACTGGGGCAGCCAAATAACTGTGAAGTAAAACATAGTTTGAATTCCCTTACATTTCTGAGTCTGATTTAGTTAATATTTGTACAGTGCCATTGCACAGTGATTTGGATTTGGAGAGGTTTTCCTTTTTTTTTAGTTGAAACATTCAATTTTTTTCATAGTCTTTTTTAAAAGGGATGTTTAAAATAGTAAAATTTTACCAAATACTAAACAGCAAAGAAATACATTATTTCTGATCTTTAAAAAGCAAAACAAAACCAAACTGCAAGAAGCCTTCTGAAAAGGGAAGTGAAAATCAATAGATCATTAAAGGAATGAAATCCCTCAGCAATGGAATCTGTATACTGGTGATTAAATTTTTGTTCCCATTTGTGCATGCACACATGTCTACGTCTATCCAGGAAATATTTTAAGTTCTTTTCTTATAGTGTATCTCATAATAGTCCAATTTTAGCTGTTTCCACACATGATTTCTATTTCTGCCCTTCTCTATCACAAACCACGCATAACCACTCAGTCACTTACAACCTGAGGGTAAAGGAAAACATGTGCACTAATTGATTCCTTGGAGGGTAAGGAGGACAGGGTAAAATTATTAGCACAAAATTTCTTGAGCATCAAACTCCAATGGCTTCTCACCAGCGTTTCTAAACAATTTGAATTATCCCCTGTCCTGTGAAGAGCCAGCAAAGAGGGGGCACTTTCCTTGGGTGAGGGGTTATATTCTAAGAAGGCACAGCTTCAACACTGTGCACAAAGAAACCTGTAACTGCTGCACCACATTTGGGAATCTTTTGACATCTTACAGCTTAAATATCTAACCGCACAGATAATATATTAAGATGTATAAACCAACATCTATTCAAATAAAATCCTTCTAACACCAAATTTAACTGGCCTCAGACAATTACATTTTCATTTTGCCCCTGTTTATCTGTGAAGTTACAGTTTCTGGCTAACCTATGCACTGTTTCATACCCTAAGGATCAGATATTTAAGTCTCAGATTTTAATTAGTGCTCTCTGGCTTTGAAATACCCAGGAGATACATATTACTGTTTCATTTCATTTCATTTCCCCTTCTTCATTACCAGGTTTGCAGATCACAGGCAACTTTAAAGAAAATGAGGCCAGCTTCAACTAGACTAGCTAGGATGGCAATCACATTCTGCCTAGTTAGGCACTTCTAATACACCTAATATGTGGCATCTAAACACTTTCCAAGCAGGAGGCCTGACAGCAATGCTACTTCTAATGATAAATGCACAGCAAGTGTATGTTGCTGTAGGAAGAATGCACCTGAACTGTTAAAAATCATGTTTTGGGCTCCCTTTTCCTTTTGAGGATCCCTTTTCTTCTCATTCTTCCTGCTCTCCTGGAAACATAGTTTACTGAAGTGCTCCCATTTATGAGGTGCTACCACTCCCACAAAAATGTGCAGTCTGTCATGAAGAATTTGACAAAAAGGAAGTATTAAGATGTCTAGACAGAGCCATACAGAAATAGGGGCAGGATGTAAGGACTTTAAACTAGAAGAAGGTAGATTTAGACTAGATAAAAGGAAGATATTTTTTACAATGAGGCTGGTGAAACCCTGCAACAGGGTTGTCCATAGAGGTGATAGATGCTCCATCCCTGGAAACAGTCATGGTCAGATTGGATGGAACTCTGAGCAACCTGGTCTAGTTAAAGATGTCCCTGCTCATGGGCAGGAGAGGGCTGGTCTAGATGAGCCCTGAAGGTTCTTTCCAACCTAAACTATTCTATGATGCCAAGATTCCAAAGTTTCATGTCCACCACACACGAAAAACACAGACTTCAAAAAGGCAGTGTCTAATTTAAATATTCCTGTTAGCCTGAATTTGTACAGGGTGTGAGTAAAGGTATTTTAAAACATCTTTGTCATTAAAAAGAACATTGTATACTTGGTGTAGCACCATGAACTATTTCCAAAAGTGAAGATAAAGACATGAAAGCAGCTTTAAGTAGTTTTGAGATATAGTCATGCAGGTTACTTAAAAAGGGGGAGGATACTTTCCCCTCATGTTAATCACTGATTATTTTCTGTTGCCCATCCACCAAACTGCACCATCACGACTACCAGAAGGAACTTAAGTAATATCAATGAAGAAAAATGTTAGACTTAAGTGTTATGGGTGAGTCCAAAAAGTCTATTTCATATGTGTGTGGGAGGACAGGAAAACTTCTGTACAATGTGGTGAAATTCGGCCACCAAAGTTAGGAATACTTGTGGAAGAACAGGTAACATGAGAACTGTTCAGATGGAAGGTTGTTTCTCTTAAGGGACTTCAAGGCCAATTTAAAGGAGAATTATGTTCTTATCTCATTCAGAAAGCATCCATTATGTGCTTATAAGGTAATTATGCTAAGAATTTTTCTCTGTTATCTGTTGAGGAGAGAAACTGCTCATGTGAAATCTCTGCCATAGCCAACATATTACCATGATCTAATTAATCATGGACATTCTTTCTCAAATTATGTCTACAGGTGACTTTTTTCCCTCAAAATTACCATATAAGCAGAAAGCATTTTTCAGAAGCTTGGTCTCTTAGGAAAGCAGGAAAGTTCACAGCCTTCCTACTGAACTACTCTATTCTATTATTTCTTGAACAACTTCATCACAAAGTTATATTCATTGGTCCATTCAAGTATATAAATAGCATATGAAGAGCTAACATGAAAACATAGATAGAGATATATCCATACGTCACAGAAAACTGGAATGCTGCCATTCATTTGAGAGTTTGGAGAAGGTGGGCCCTCCTTATAACTTCCAATGATTAAGCAAAAACACTCCACAGTATGTCAATATCCTGGGACAACGACAACAACATTTCAGTTGTTTAATGGAAACTACTAACCTTAAAAAGGAAACCTCACATCCAACCACAGCAATATCATTTTTAAAAGGTAACAAACAGAGATGCTGATAAACATTCCCTGAAGAGTTTCCATTACTGACAATATATATGCCTCTCTTTCCTTGATAACAATTACTGAACTTTCTTATTCAGGTTTCCTGTTGCAACAAGGCCTATTTTCATCATTATGAAGGAACTCAGGATTCATTATTAAGGAATGGTACAAAAGGGACTGCAACAAAAACAATAATTGCAAGTTCTTCTATAGTTTTTCAGATCCTATGATTTTGTGTATTAGATCTTGAGAGAATTAGCCTGGTACAGTCTCAGGCTAGAAGCATTTGCCCTTATCTTCAAAAATAAGAGCTATAAAAATATTTATGATGATCCCACTTGATTATACAAAGATTCCTATTTTGGACTGTACCCATAAACTCCAGTTTCTTTTAAACCATTCAAAGAAGGCCTATTCTGTATTACAAGGAATTCCTGATATATACAATTCTATCTCCATCAGTAAACATCAGTCAGCTACAGCAAGTTGCAAATACCTAAAAAGCACTTGGATCAAATTCAGAGCCAGAAATAATGACATCATAAAAATAACAAGAAGAACCTATCTCACTGAAGATGTGCAATGCAATGCAAGTTATATTAGCGTTCAACACAATAAAAATCCAAGGAGTGCACAATCTCAAAAAAAATCTATCCATTAGGTTTACTTCTAATGCAACACAGAAATATCAAGGAAATTCTTATTTTAGCTAGAAAACTTCATCAGCACTTCTGCAATGGGAGTTAACCCCTTTGATCTCAGCTAGAACCAAACCTTGGGGCTGAGTAAGATTTGCTTAAGAGAGGACCCAGGAAAAGGACTGAAATGACAAAAAAAAAACATGTTCTCCAGAAATCCTGGGGTCACTTGATGACTGAAAACCTTTTAGCATATTCCTGAAGCCCAGACACAAAGTACTTGATAAGACTTTCAGCACCACAGCTCATGAATAACCATGGTTCCTATATAAGGAGTCTGCTGAGATATCAATTCATGAATCACTTTATGAAACTCTCAACCCTGATATTAACTGACAAAGGTTGGCTCCTTCCAAAGCTACTTCACCCTTCAGACCAGTTACCAGACACAAGCTCCACACAAGAAGAATTTTATGCCTTTTAACAAGGCCACATGCTACTTCTGTTTCCAAAAAGTTTTGAAAATTTAAATGCACACTGCATTTTTCAACCTGATCAAGATTTCGGAAACTGTAGGCACAAATGGGGAGATGAACAGTATAGTAAATATTAAAATGCCACAAGGCAGAAAAGGAATAACAGCACACTATTTGTAGCGGGTCTGGCCTCTTTAAGTTTTGCTTTTTTCAGTGGTTGGGCACAAGTTTATTCAAATAACCTACAACACCTTGTTGGACTATCTGTACAATACTAGCTTGTAAGGAATTAATTCTTTGCAATGCTACTGTCCCAGTGAGTTTAAGAACAGTTAAATAACTGCTGAAGTAACATTCTTGTTGCCCAAGATGTGAAACATGGTCATTCTTAATTTACAAGTTACACTTTTCTATACTTTTGTTCTTTTTTTTTCAATAAAAATTACTTTCAATTTGGTATAGGTTCACAAAGCACTGATAACAAAACTGTCTGACTCACAGAGAAATAATAAATATATGGGCAGATCATAAAACTCCAGAAACAATGCAGGAACTTGAGAGAAAAATATTTATTTCACACAGTATGAAGGATATTGTTTAATCAGTTTTAAAAGTAAAAGTAACCATGATTTCTCTTTTCACTCACATGCTGTCAACTAAAAAAACCCCAGGCACTGTACTAACTGAATTTCACCATTTACTTAATGTATGTGAAATGTCTAAGTTCATTGACAATAAGAACAACGATACCTCTAAACGCAAAACTAAAAGTACCGGTGTGATTAAGGAGCTATGCCTATAACATTTTGGTTTATGGATGCAGCTTAAGAAAGGGTGAAGTTTCCTGGATTGTCATTTTTGAAGTTTAAGGTTCCTTCACTCTCAAAGCTGTTTCACAGATGCAAAGCAGATTCCCAAGACTGTGGCCCACCAAGGTGTCAAAGTGACACACGATATGGCCATGCCAGTCAATGGGGAACATGAGCAGCAAGAGCACCCACAAAAGTGCTTCATTCCATTACCTGGCAATTAGGACACACACTTAAACAGGTGGCAATTAATGTTTAATGCCTGTGTACTTTTGCTTGCTAGGGATGGTGGATACAGACACTACAAACCACCCTAGGAAACAAAGAGCTGAATGGAAGTGCTTTTTCTCCCTGTCCTTACTTACTAGACTGTAGACACATGCACCTTCTTGCTTCCTGCCTCTTTATTTTCATGTGTCTTGTGTTCCTGCACACAAAATATCAGGACACTTGTTTTGGAGGTGGAAAACGCGGACCAGTGCCAGAAAAGAATCAGATTACTTTAGTCTACCAGAAAGTCATTCGTTCTGGTACCTCGTATAGCTCTACCCATGTGTAGGGCCTTAAGCTATAATTACAGACTTTTCCATGACAAGAGTATCAGGTATTTTAGAATCCTGTCAAAAATGTTGGCTGCTCTATGCTACCTTGCTGTGCACCTACAGTACTTATCATCAAACAACCGTCATGTTTACTTTGCATTTCCTAGAGGTTTTCTTCTCATCTTGTCCTTTATCAAACATCATCCATCCATCTGGGCATCCATCCATTTAAAAAAGAGTGTTATATCCCAGGGCAGTGGGGAAGGTGTGGGTGTTGTGGAGGTGGTTGTAGGCTCTTTTTACACTATGCCTCTGACTTCCTTAAAAAAAGCTGTATCCAAATCTAGACCAATTCACCAACCACACACTTCTCCAAAGAATGCAATTATTCCAAGTTCTAATGTGTGTAACTGGTATGAATTCGGTTTGGGTTGGCAGGAACATGTAAGTAGGTGTAGATTGCTTGTAAGGGGTAGGAAAAAGAGATGAAACTTTAAAAAATTTGATTAAAAAAGTAGAGAAGGAGTTATAAAAGCTGGTTTTTTGTTCCATTTAAACACAAGCTGTTATGTAAGTGTCTGCTGCAGTAGGTCTGGTTTTAAAGAAAGTTAAAGAGGCACACTGGCTCTCTTGCAGCACATAAAGTTATTTAACATACCTCAAGGAATTGAAAATATTACAGACTGATTTTTTTTCTAGTTAGCATCTCAAATCTCCCTGTAATAACAGTATTAGAAGTTAGCAGGCAGAAATTTTTAAAGAAAAGAATTATAAAATGATGTTTGAAGAACTTAAACCACCTGGTACTGTAATGGCTTTTTAAAATAATATTTGGGAAGCCCTAAATAAAAACCAAAAATGTTTACAGTGTCAAATATTAGAAGGTTTGAATGTTTTTATCAAATTTTCACACACATAAGAAAAAAAGTATTGAACTGTAACACCAGAGAAATATCAAACCAATAAGAGCCTAAGGAATCTACAAATGGATCCAGGGAAAAAGGCCAAACCGGAGATTCCAGCTTACTACAGTATGGATCTTCTCAACAGTTACTTTTTACAGATGAATCCCCATGCACCAAACAATTAAAGACAGCACTCTTACTAAAGCAAAGCACTTTGATTTGCTGATATTGTTAAACCAATATTCACACCTGGACTCTCATGCCTCACACCATGAGCTGTGCTGCAAGGTGGGCAACAAAACCCACCTGCCATCTACAGGCACACACAGTTTTTCAGACCACCCACGTTTTTGCTTCCTCAGCCTCCACAAGAGTTTCAAGCAGACTTATCGCAACATTGCTTTACCTGTCAACAGAAAACCCAAAAATTAAGTCTCCCAAGTTAAAAAATGTCAAGGACTCTAGAGCTGTGTCTAATTTAAAAATCCCTAGGCAGCTTTTGCCTCTAATATTAATGGGTTCTCCTTGAATGCTATCTGGTTTAAGCAATTACGTTTTACTATAATTATTTAGATAAAACTAAAGTAAACAGGCTGAGTCATCCTGGCAATTGGCTAACAGTGGGATATCTGGAAAATGTGGCTTTACTAAGAACATCTGCTAACACCACAACACTTACTGAGGTGTGTAAAGTCCCAGTGACAGGGTTTTTTTCTTCTGAGAAAATTTAAATAATTGCAGATCAAAAATACATGTTGGGTCAGAAATAGCCCATGAAACCATCCTTCATTCTGTGTACCACAGCATACTTCAGAGGTTGGTCAGAGGAGTGTTTTGAAGTTTACACATGAGTTTATTCATAGGTTGATGTCTGCTCTAAAAACTCAGAGACTATTTTTATTCAATATGGGCAGTCAGATCAACAAAAAAAGACAGAGAAGCTTTATTAATATCAGGAGTCTTGCTTCACAAGAAGATGCAGAGCACTAAATGCTGTTACTGCCTTAATAGCCCATACAAACTTATTTTTTCCTGCATAGTGACAGATCTCACTTGTTCATGATACCCTTTGCAACTGACTCAACTTCTGCATTCTTTTTGGGACAGTCATTTGCATTTCTCCAAGGATTCTGAGTAGAAAGGGGACTTTTCTCCCATGATGCGTTTTATTTTTTGCTGAATATAAAGCCAAAAAATTGAGACAGTAGATCTGTCATTACTACACTGTATCATGACCTCAGATTGCGATGGTTTGTTATGTTTTTGTGGTTTTTTTAATCTTCACATCTGGCTAAAACCTTTGTTCAAAATCAGCATAATTTTTGCAAATGTGACTACATGACTATTTCCATGTTTGGTATTGACATCTTTACTGAGCAATTCCTTTTAGGCTTTCCATTTTCTGTCAGTTGAACTTTGGACCCTCACCAATGTACTTTGGACAGATGCAAACCTAAGACAGCTTTTGGCTTGCTTTTTGGTTGAAATTCCAAACCTCCTCCAACTTTAAGTCCCCTGACTCTTAAGTCTAATGAACTTCACTGACTAATTCTTTTGAATTTTCAAATTTCTCCTTCTTAATGTAATAAAATTTTAAATATTGGACTGGTTTAATTTTCTGGTCAACATAAATAAAATCAGTATATGATTACAACATCTAATGCTCTTCCTAAGACAGCCTTTTTAATAATATCATTATTATTAACAGCAGTAAATCTAGATAGATGAATGTTCCTAGTTAGCACCAGCAGCATTTTGTCTGTAATGTGCATCTAGGAATTCTAATGCACCTCATGAGACACTAGAATTTCTCTTGCTGCTAAGAACGATCACAGCCGTCTGCATGTAGTCTGAGCCATGATCCCAGAAGACTCCCACCAGATTCTCAGGAGAGAAGTCCTCCCCAAAGTGATTTTTAAAAAGTATCCTGTTTTTTTTTTAATGCAGCTTTATCCTTATTATTAAATGCTTAAGTGTTAATTTTTAAATTTTAAGTTTTTAAACTCCATTTTCAAAGTCGATTTCAAGCATTTACTTGATTCCAAAGTTAGGCTCCCTACTGTATATTTCCTATGGTTTCCCAATTTAGACTTTTAAGCAGAAAAGAATAACACCTATCTTACAGTCCTGCAATATACAGCAGCTGCTGTGCAAAAGCAAATCTATTCCATTTTCTGAAGTCACCTATTCTGCAGACATCAATACGTGCTTGCAAAACAGAAAGAGCATGTATAGTTTAGGACAGAAATAATTTGTATAAAGCTTCAAGAAATTTGTTCTCTTCCAGGATTTTTTTCTTCCTGAACACAGTGTCCTCATCAGAAACTGCCTTACTCTGTAAGCTGTCTTCTTGTTGCTAAACAATCTTAACAGTTTTAAGTAGCTGAGGAAAAATTTTTCTCTTCTGTTCAAAAGTAAAAGGAAAGACTAAGCAACTTAAATTTCTTTGTATTTTAACTACTCTCCACCCCATTAGGAATAATTAGCAATCTTCTACAAACTTTCCTTGGACAAGATCCTTCATTTGAAATAATGAAATTTCATGTTAGCCCCCTTCTTCCTTTAACAAATTTTAAGTCCCTAGAAGATTTTCTTTCAAAAAGAAACACAAAACAAAACCAGGGTTACAATTCCTCTAGAACAAAATTTTAAAAAGCTCTGACTGAAGAATAAAAGAAGGCAAATCAGAGCTCCATGACCTACCACCTACGGGTGTTCAGTTCCATGGCAACATGAGACTTCCTAAGGATTACTCAGCCTTATATTGCTTTATGCATATTATTAGCATCCTGTTCTCCTGCAGGGACCTATGCTCAGAAAAAAAGTTTCTTCGAAGGTGAGTGCTCACAGAAGCAACCTGAGCTGCCAGGTAAGACTTTTGAGGTTTTCCATGGGAAATCTCTGTAGGTTGCATTTTGTAAATAACAGCACCGAACTGCTCTTGCAGCACACATTGTGAGCCACCAGTTTTGCAGCACAGACCAACACAGCCATTATTCAAAAGTCTTCTACTGACCTTTACACCTGATACATTTGTGTCTGTATACACACTATCTCAATGAATATGTATGACTATATAAATTTGAATATCTACCACTGGTTTAGTCCACTTTCATCACTGAAATATTTTCCAGGTTGTGTTTGATTCTCTCTCAGCTGCTGTGCTGAAGTTCATGTTTGGTAAGACTTTTAAAAGAAGGCGTTTAATGAATATTAAGGATGAAGACATTTTCCTCATATACCTTCAGAACTTTTTTGTTTTCTAAAAGCTAAATAACTCTGGATTTTGAATAATTATGCTCTTTTCAATGTGTTTTGCCGGTATAAAAGTATCTGGAAAGCTCTGGCCCTAAAAAAAAAATTGTGCACATACTTTGTCAAGACATTGCAAAACTCCAGGTATAGGGCCTGTATCTATAATGAAAAGTAGAAAATTACAGTGATCAATTTAGCAAGTCAGTCCAATTTTACTGCTGGTGAGTCTAATCTCCATACAAAATCTCTGGTACAACCATGCCACCCAACAAACAGGCAAATCCAGGGCAAATCCTAATACACTTTAGCAGTTGCACATTTTGTTCAGGTTCTCAGACTGAATGAGGAAGCACTGATGACACAAGAACTATTCATCTCAAAGCTGTGTCATACCAACTTGTAATGGGACTATGTTGCTCACCAAAGGATCTTCTGCCACAGAACACCGTTTCAGAAATTGATCAGATTCTAATAGTTTCCAGCATGTTAAAGTATCTGAAAACTGTGAAAAGTACAAATGTACTTGCCAAGATTACCAACGCTGTATGCTCCATTCTACCTGACTAATTAACAAGACAAGAAAAGCACAACGATAAACATACGGAAAAGGTAATTTCTAAACATTTCCAATGTGAAACTTCTCTATGCTCTTCACCAGTCTACTCAACAAGTTTGGTGGAGGAGGTTATAACATACAGCTAATATCTTCTACCCCCATCATCATTAGAACTGGAAAAGTAAAACGAAGAATCTCTCCTAAAAAGAACTGAAAGTAAGTTGCTCTTTTGGAAGCTACCATCTTATGAGGATCCAACTGAACACACAAGCTCCAAACAAAACTTGTGATCTGAATGGAATATTATACTGGAATATCATCAAAGGCTGCAAAACAAAGCAACTTCCATGGCAAAAGAACAGATAAGAGCCAGTCAAAGTAAGAGCCTTAGTCCCAAGATCTACACTGTTGTGTGTATCAAATTTCTGTGTTTATTCCCCAGAACTGAAAATTTGTTTAGAAAAGTGGTCATAAACATTGGAATTGCACTTTCTGCACTTGGGTATACAACTGAGATGTTCACAGTTTGGGAAAATAGCTCAACATGTTCTGCAAGAAATATGTTCTCCTGGACCACCTGAATAATCTAAATACTCAAGAAGTTAGGAGAAAGAATCAAAATGAAAGAACAAAAATATCAAGCTATAGAAAACCAATAAATATCCACTCTACTCTCTTATTTAATATTTAATAACACTAGCAGTTATTAATTAATTCCCTTGTACATTAGATAATGGTATTGATGATGCTTAATAACAATTTCTCTTTTTTTAAAAACAAGCTGAAGTTTTATAAATTCCCAACATAAATACAATTTATTACTATGTAAATATTATTGAGGAAATCCTTGAAATTTTTGGGTGCAAAATTTTTAGCACTTTTATATCTAAAATCAGCTTTACTGCTGAAAAAGGTTGAAGGAATATGCACACTCAAACCTCATTATGCAAATGAAATGGGAATTTCCACCAGTTCTAGTTTATTGGATAGCATTTCATTCATGCTATTTTTAACAGACATCTGGGGAAGCAAATACTGCAGAAAACATATTGAAGAACATTTGGTTTAATGAGCAGAATGAATTAGCATTAACTGCAGTTTTACTGTTTGGCCAGTTTCAATGGCTATTTTGTCAGCTGTAAGTGACCACAATTTTTCCTGGCTACTCATCCAGGCAACTTCTTCACTGCAACATGGATGAAAAGTGATAACTATATAAATATACATGCATGCATGGCAAGGAGTTGGGGAAAGGAGCATGCATTTCAGTGTAAATCTGGACAGAAAAGCACATATGTCATCTTCTTGAAAGCTCTAACATCCCTTATTCATGTCTATAAATCTGCCAGCTGGGGTGGGGGGGGTGGGGGTAACAAAGATTTTATGATTTAAGTGGCCAAGTTTTCTCTGGTAGAGATGCTTAGGCAGAAAGGTGAGAAGCAATGTCCCACATCAGTGCACCTGTAAAACACAGCGGAGAATACTGAAAGCAAATTTGCAGACAACAAATAAAAAAGTGGGCTTTTGTAATCAAGAACATACCTATAAAAAAGGCATATATTAAAAAAGAAATGCTGCATGGAATAAACCTAAAGTTCTTTGAATGCATTTTTCATGTGAACAGCTCATTTGACTCAAGTGCTACTACAGATTTTATTTAATGAACGCCACATGATATTATATTAACAGCCACCTGACGATCACGCTAACAGCCTGTTCTGAGGATTTCACTGAAGATCAGCATCCTCCTTTTAAGAGTTCAACACAACAGAAACAAGTGAGTCACTCACATGCTGCCATACAGCCAAGTACTTCCAGGCAGCCAGGTCCAAGCTGGAAGCACACGCCTAGGGAGGGAGGTACTTCCAGCACAGCTGGACACAGATGTTCTCAGTGAGGGGTTAGAGTTTTAGGGAAAGTTGTGGAATGTCCCTCTACTGGATACAAGAGAGATCCTGTTAATGAACTTATTGTGAGGAAGGGAATGAGGACAAGTACTGATGTGCCAAATGGGAGGGAGCTGAGAGTACTGTGCAACTGCCTACAGCACTAAAGAGGGTGGAGATGAAAATGGAGGCCCTGTAGTAGGAAGATAAAGGGGACATTGGATGCAAAGCCATTGGAAAAACAACTTCTTTCCTTCTTGCCTTTCTGAACCATTAGTCTAAGTGGTAGATCCAGCCAGAGTCTGGCCTCTCTTGCCTTAGTTTGCTCCTTCCTCATACACAGAATATCTGTTTCCAAGGCCCAGAGGTTGTTGACATTTGAAAATATCACACTGCAGTGGAACACTTTATATTTATGCCTCTGTTGAAAGCAAAGTTGTATCTCGAAGTCCCCAGCACCCACCATTACTTTCCAATTGCAAAAGCACGAGTTTTTGATGAGGGCAGAGTAAGTCAGCCAGCATGCTCTCCACTCCTAATCCAGCCAAAAGCTGCTTTAACACATCAGTCTCTGTCCTATAAATCAGGGTAGATGAGGACCATAACTGATTTCCCCTTCCTGCCTCTTTTAGGAAGGACAGATTAATGAAGGCTGCAGAGACATGACAGCTATTAACAGGGATAAACATGATACCCCTGACCTTAACTGCAGTTCCTGGATCAGATGCGAGTGCACGCCTCCACGCGCACACGCACGTGAGTGCGGACACCACGGGAATCAGATTTTCCTGGCAAGCTGTCTGCTGCTGGCAAAATGAAGCAGTGACGCTGCTGGCCCAGAGATGCTGAGCTGAGGACTAACACAGGCCAGCCAAGTCAAAGCGAAATTAGGTTTCAAAGTTCCAGTCCTAGTTTTCCCCAAAAACAGTCATTCTCTTCATTGTTTCCATAACAGTAATATGTGCTTTTGACAAGCATTCTGCACTTGTTTTCACATCCAGACATTCTGTGATGGTTATACTCTGCTTGGAGGCAGAGACACTGGCTTTGACCAGCTGAGATTGCAGCTTTTGTACATGATGCACCTCAGTACGTGATGAAGTCTGCCATACTCTCTGTGTGCAACTCTCAAGGTTCCAAAGCACTCAGAAAACATTAACAGAACATAAAAATAATTTAACTTTTAAAAAACTAAGCCAGATACTGCCAGCCTCAAAGCTCTCTCATTTTACAGTGCTGAGAAAGAAATAACTGTATATGCAGAGGAGATGTTCTCAATTAGGGCAAATCTCATGAGTTAGCCACATTGCAAAATCCTATTTAGGTGCCTAAATAATAGCTGATTGCAAATATTTTTGTGAGAGTGGCCCTTAAACCTTCATCTCTGCCAACACACAGCTAAGGGCTATTGAAAGGCATACCCTGACCTCTTCTTTGCAAACTGAACAACTATGAGTTAAAGAAAACCTGGGATTTCTGGGAGACTTTCCAAAACTGCAAGCTAACAATGCCTGAAGCAGTCACTGCCATACTCTACGCTGAGGAATTTTTTCTTCTTACAAGCTGCTGTAACGTGTGCTTCATTCATGTAATGCTTTTGTGCTTACATATCCCATAAAAACTTTTTATGAAAATAGCATCACCACTGACACTTGACAAACAAGAAGCATTTACTTCTTAATTTTATGGTCACCCACATACATTCTATGTCCCATCAGCAGCTCTCATGATGAAAGTGTGTGTGGCTATCATATCTATTGATCGTGTCAGATATGGAGATGATTGCTAGGAATTATGATGGGGATGGTGCCTATTGTTTCTGCATTTCATGCAATAAACAGAGTGTTTAGCATGAAAACCATCTGTATGGCAGGGAAGAAACTGCAATGTATAGTGAGGACTGCTTGGTTTTTTTTCCTCTTTGATGGATCCCTAATTAACTGACTTTTCCTAGCTGATTGCCAAGAGGATAGGCAATGCCTCTTCCTGAAAGACATAAAACAGAGAAGGGAGATGATATAAAGAAGGAACACAGCCTCATTCAAGGGCAGGTTTGAGCCTGAAGTCAAAGCAAAGCTGACCTAATTATTCAGCCTAAAGAAAAGAAAATTGATGAGCCCATGGATTTTTTCAAAGAAAAAGGAATCATCTGTTTCCCATGGTCAAAGTAGATAAGAAATTCAGTAATGGATTTCATTTATAGCAAGGGAATCTGGGGAAGATAGCTGAAAAACAGTAAGAAGAATTTACCACTGGCACAGAATGTCTTGGGAAGATACTGACTCTTCCTCATCACAGGCTTTAGAGGGGCTTGTTAGCCAAGTATGCCAGAAATTAAATGGGGAATGTTAATCCCACACTTAGATGGGGAAATTGATTCACTGGCTTCTAGACTGGTTTTTCTAAATTTCTGATTCTATGGCTTTTAGAATAGAAGTGTTATCCAAAGGCAAGAGCAAGCCACGGGAGCAGGAGAAACAAAGTTGACTAGAAATAACGCAAACTGATGAGATTTTAGATTTTTCCTTTCTGATGGTGGAATTAATCTCATCCTAAAAGCCTTTTACGCAACTTTAAAACACAAACTGTAGATAAGAACAGCTACATCAGGCATATAGATGCCTTTAGAGAAGCAAACCAGACATTTCTGGAGCATAATTCATATGAACTGTTCAAAACATCCACTTTCAACTGAGTCAACCAAACATCTACCATCTACTTTGTCAGTAAGTCTAAGGGGTTTTTTTATTGGGAAAGATATCTGCTGGGAATGGCTCAGTCCCAGGCAACTACCTACATGCAGCTATCTAGTGATAGCCACAATGAATCCCAGTACAGGTGACTGGCTTCCCAACCCCCAACTTTGCCTCCTGCTCACCTCTAGTACCAGGACTTCTGAACCCAGACCACAAAACAATGGCATTCCTCTTCCTCCCTGAGAAGTAATTCCCAAAACCCCAGAATCCTGATTATTTATAAATTTCTTCTCTTTACTTTTCTTTCCTGCCTTCAAATTTTGCTTTTCTTTAGTCCTCCTTCTGCAACACCTTCACTGTTATTCTCACCATCTGGCTGAACCTGGAGGATACTGGAGGGATGTAGTGACAAGCCAGCAGAGTGTTGCTTCAAAAGGCTTTTCAGGGAAGCCGAGATGGGTTTTACAAGCCCTGCACAGTTGGACAGCACTTCCTAATACTTGTAATGCTCTTCCATTAACTATGAGGAATGCACTGTGATCATACAAACTTCATTTGCCAAGTAAAACAAGTTAAAAGCTTCTTTAAAAAAAAAAAAAATTTCTCTCCAACTCTCGCTCCAGCTCAGAGAAGGCTGACTAGATGCATATCAGTTGGTACCTCAGCTATTATAGGCAAGCAACCTAAACAACTTCTCTGATATCAAACCTCCTAAAAAAGAGAGAGCAAAGTTGATGCACACTTCTCAAAGGAGTTAGAGATATGGTCTGATTTTCTCCTCTTTCTTCACTTCTGCAGTAAAAAACCAGTCAATGTTCAATGAATCTTTGCCTGATAGAAAAGCAAACACTACAACAAATAGCTAAAGTTGTGTTTTCAGCACAGATTTTAAGGATTTGTCTTTTTTTGAGATCAGTACAAAATGGCTACAAAGCACCAATGTTGGTACAAAGCACCAATGTTTCAGACAAAGATACTGCTTACTCAAAGAGATGTTAATATGTCAGACAAAACAAAGACTAAGCAGAGTCAGGCTATGTCTCTGCTTTGGCACTAGGCCTCCAAAAACCAGCTACATACTTCCAAAAGGGATTTAGACAAATCTGTTGTCAGCATTTCTTGGGTCTTTGCTGGAAAAACTGCCACAGAGTTCACTGTGAGAAGACACTGGGCAGCCACCAGTGTCATCCTTCAGATGAGAGAAACAAGTGAATCCAGACTACACAGTCAGCTATCCAGGTGTCCTCTCCTTAAAGGCAAGGACATCCATTCTGAGCACAAAGCCAACTGGGAAAGTCCCTTTGCTGGTCAAATATCCCTCTCACCTTTCTAATTCCCATTCTAAAAATAGCTAAAGCTACTTTTTCACCATTGGTACCTTTTGCCTTAGAGTCAACAACAACAATTTCATTACTGCAAAGTGCAGATCTGGTGCTCTATTCTGATGTTTATTTCCATATTATAAGGTCCTCTAGAGGAATACAGATGGTGTTCTTGCTTCTGTCTGTGCCTGACACAAAAGGTCATTGCTGTGCCCAGAAGACACCTCCTTCTTCAGAGTCATGCTTCAACTCACAGTCAGGTCTGCACAAGTTGCTGCCTTCTGCTCCTACACAGTCTAACGGAGCATTTGTCTGGATCTGGGAAAACCAAGAGGCCCTACAGCTTCATAGGTTAGTCAGAAAAATACAATTACACCATCTTGAACTGTGAGAGCATAACTGCATCAAAAACCATGACGAAGTGGTGAAGCTAAACAGATACACACATAATGACTGTGAAGTGGTTACTGCTGTAACAAAATCTTGTCTGACTGATTCTTCAGCCAAGTGTCCTTTCAGACTTTTGATAGTTTAAAAAAGTATTAGAGATTTTGATACCAACAGGTTACAAAGATACCATGGAGGGAGAAAGAGTGTAGGAGCAATAAAACTTTTACTGTGTCTTGTTATGTACATAAAATAAATTCAATGTTGTTGACAGTTTTGTTTGTTTGTTTAAATGCACAAAGCCTATAGTTAGCTTTTCTTCTTTTTGCTTACAACTGTGATTCCCAAGTCAGGAATAGTCTTTGTAACAACAAAGGTATCTGAAAACAAAACATGTATTTTCCTTAGAGGATTACATACATTGATTTCACTATTATATTAGTCAGCCTCTGAAAAACTGAGAACTCATTGAATTTTCTCAGATGATTGTCTGCATTTGCTGATTACATTTATCTTCCACATAGAATTGCATCTGTCTTTCTTTATCACACTACTTAAACTGAATCATTAACTAAATCTCAATGGTAGATACTGGGAGCCTAAGAAATTGTGATAAAGAAACAGAATAAATTCAAAGTCAAAACATGAAAGGCCTTACCAAGAAAAGGAATTCCACCAAACACGACTTTTCATACAATATGTGAAATTCAGGCTGAAATAAAGTTCTATACTGCATTAGGCATTACTGTTGCTTTCAATTCTCTTATTTTAAGTATTTTGAATTAAAATATTTCTTCTATTTCTGAAATCAATCCAGGTGATACTACTTTAGTTTAATTAGCATGATATGGAAATCTGCCCTTTACTCTCATTGTAAACATTTAAAGAAATACATCTTACCACTTTCATCCAGCAAGAAATCATCCTGGTAACGGAACTTTTCTGGTCCACATGCAATAAAAATGTCATCATCGCCAAAAAAATCCTGAAGGCACATCACCTGCAAGGAAAAAGGAAAGGAAGGCATTGTATGAAATACCTCACCATCAGAATTGTGACAATAAATCCCTCTTTGTCTCCATCTGCATGAAAATTCTTCACTTTTAATGGAATCAACAGGGCTTCATCTCCAGATAAATTTCAAAGCTGCGCCCTGACCATCTGTTACAAGTGAGAAACACTTTAATGGACCCTGCAGGGAAAGATAAGACAAAAAGCCATAACTGTCAGATTTATTACATGATGCATCTATGGTATGAGGTAAACGCCTTCTGTTTGTGCACAAGGTACCATTCAGCAGTTAGTGGGTAATTAATTTGCTTTTCAGTTCACATCTCCATCATTTGGCTGCAGTGAAACAAGGTTACAGCTTTGTATGCAGAATGAAATGCAGTTTTTGCAGCAAAATCTCTCTGACAGGGAATCAAACTCACACGGGTGAACTAAGCCTCCTTCACAAAGTCTCCCTCTATGCCAGAGTCAGTGGGAAGTTCTCTTTGAAGGCACCAAGCCGAACAGTCAAGTCAGATGAGCTGGGAATAATTCTTCTAGTACTGAGTAAAAGGATATTCTCTTTCTACCCCATATATGAACAGTCAGGATTACATTGGCTTGCTTTTATGTCCCTACAGGAGATTTCAGAGACTTTATTGCAGCCTTTAGGTATCTATCTTCCCCCTTGGAAGACAAGTGGCGACAGAATTTTTAGCAGGGCTTGTTCCAACAGGACAAGAGGTAATGGTTTTAAATTAAAAGAGGGCAGATAAAAGGAAGAAGTCTTTTACAATAAGGATAGTGAAACACTGGAACAGGTTGCCCAGAGAGGTGGTAAATTCTCCATCCTTGGAAACGTTCTAAGTCAAAAGTTGGATACAACTCTGAGAAATCTGATTTATTTGAAGATGTCCCGGCTCATGGCAGGGATGTTGGAACTAGGTGAGCTTTAAGTCCCTTCCAACCTATATCATTTTATTCTATGATTTCCTTACAACAGCTTTTAGTTATTTTACAAGGCATTGCTTAACAATTCAATCTTTCCAATCATATGGAATCATATTAAACAAAGAATCAGTGACTTTTACCAAAAACTGACTTTGGACTTACTGATACATCTCTGACAAATTTTAAAAACAAATTAGATGTCTATCTACCTCTAAAAGAAAAATACTTAATAAAGTCTGTCCTCCCTTCACATTTACAAGAAGATTCCAGAAAAGTAGGCTAACTTAAATATTTTTGTATGAAGTTTTGTAATTAATGTTTGAACAGGCTAATTTCACAAAACAAGTTTCAAGTCTACAGCAAAGCAACACATCAACAGTCTCTAAAAATTGACAAAACAGTTGAGAACAGTCCAGCTCATCTAAACAAGCCCCCTCAGAAAAAAACATTTAAAGTCTACAAAAACACAAGTGAAAGAATTACCAAATGAGATTTTGCCAGATTTTGGCATGAAAAGTACCCCCATCTGAAGTAACTGGTGTCTAGGGGTTATAAAATTCATATCATCACTCCCAGAAACATGCCTGAAGGCTTTGACATCCACAACAGTTATGAGCCTCTATAGCAGAAATTTCGTAAAGAGGAAAAACAGAGGTACATGCCATGACTTGCTTGTAGACTACTATTTGTAATTAAAACAATTTTAAAGGAAATCAGCAATTAATCATCAGCAAATAAAAAAACCCTGGGAAACTAAGAGAACAAAAACTAGATGAAATAAATACCAAAAGAAGAACAAAGGTTCTTCCTAAATTATCCTTTCCTTAAGCAATGCATGTACTTTTTAATTCAGATCCACCACAATTCTATTTCTATGACCACTGTCATCTTTACACTACACACTACCTGAACACCAACATCAAAAATGTAAATATTTGACAGAGCTTTATACCATGTTCCTACTCAGTTTATGTTCTATTAGCGTATCAGCCTCAGCAACATTTAAATAAACTCATTTGCTTCCCATCTTTCTTTTTTGTCCACAAGACATATCCTGCCTATCTTCCCACCCCATACTCCCACCAAACTTCAAACAGCTCTTCCCTTCAGTCAAGTTCCTCTAAAATTGCCACCTCTCCCACTGCATGTACAAAACTACTAATTTGCGGAATAACATTAAAAATCCTGTGATTTCCTTTTTGCTTTCCAAGTTTGACACACTTCTGAGGAGTGATAACTTTTACATTTGCCTTTATACCAAGCAGAGTATTAGAATCAAACCAGGAATAAGCAACTCTAGGCACAAAGTTGAGCTGTTTTGACAACAAACAGGAATACAAATTACATTCACATTTGAGAGAGAAAAAAATTATGGATTTATTAAAACCCAAAAATGCTTGGCTCTGCCCAGTTAAGAGGGTTTCTTTGAAGCCTAAACATGACATTAAAATTCAGGTAGCAACACTTAACCAGGCTCAACTATGCCAATTTTTAAAGCATATCAGGTTCAATCAGTGCAATTTAAATGCAAATAAGAAAGAAAATAGGATTAATACACAAAAAATAATTTGTGCTTAGATATCTCTGGGTTTTATTAAATTTTACACTTTTAAAGTGTTCTTATGCTTGCCTCTTTTCTCTTTGCCCTCAGTTTCATACTCTGTATATAAAATTCCAGCTTTTCTTGCCTCCTGAATTTTAATAATTTTGGAATTATAATTCTAGCTCTTAGAAAGGATATAGCAAGATCATAATTTCCTTTCAAATCCATCTTCTTCCAGAGTAACTTCTCTTAAGGCTTCCAGAACCTTTTTACATTGCTGTTGGAAGCCCTGAGATGTCCTTCACTGTCTGCATTTTCCATCCCTCTTGTCTCTGCATCCCTGGCCCTCTCTGCAAGTTCACACTCCTCAGCAGTTAAATTAAAAGACATCTGACACATACACAGCACCCCCTTTCAGGCTTTTTTGGAGAGATATCTGCAAACACTTTCTATTCACACCCAGTCATCAGCTAAGCAACAGGACCTGCTTTTTATTACCCATTTTCACTTTTGGAGAAGACAGCTCCTAAAAAGCCAGAGTTTAGAAGATCAAGAATTTTTCTCACCTAAGCTGGACCATACAAGTATTTTAGAGGTCAGTGTGCTCTGTTGCATGTGATCAGCTTTAAAATTAGTCAGTTTTTAAATCAGCAAATTACAAAAGCCTCCATTGGACTTTTCTGTTGTTTGCAAGGCACAGAATCCATCTTCTTTTTTACAAATAAGGTTTTATTTCTCACAGGGGCAAAAACAAAGTCAATGCAGGAGCAGCCAAATGTACATCTTAAATAAAAAGAAAATGAAAAAATGCTGTCTGCCACACACACAAGGCACTAAATACTCTGCGACTCTTTTTAACAAAAACCTTTCTGGTAAAGAGATACTATTTAACATTAATAGTGTCTCTCTCACATTTTGCACACTTTTTACACTAATAAATAACAGTAGCATCAGCAGGGGCCAGGGAGTGCTTGCATTGGTGCTGAAAAAGACAACAAGCAGCAGAAAGCAAAATCGATCGCTAGTATAGACTTCGGTTACAGGCAAGCCACAAAAATAAAACTGGCTGACCTGGCCACAACCATAAAAAACAGAGGCAGAAGATTTTGTCATGCCTAAAGTCCCCTGAGTAAATTGAACACATTGAAGCCTGGATTCCACACAAATCATCATTGTTGCCCTAGTGAACAACTCAAGACACCCACATGCCCTTCCAGTGGGAAGCACAGACGTCTACCTAGGAAGACTCCAAAATTATTTTGTACCTCAGGAGCTGCTACTGTGCTTTGACCCTCTAGTCAAAGCACCACAGCAGCTGTGTCCCCAGAAGGGACCAGGGGGGACTGGATGGACCAGACACCTACAGCTGCCAGGGAAGCTCAAAGCTGATCAGCAGAGCTGTCCCAGAAGGAGAACAGGGAGCAAGAGCAGCAAACTTGTCTTCCAGCCCAACCTCAGGAGTGGCTCTACACCACATATACTACATACCATAGGCATTTTGAAAAATTATCTTCACTTTTCCTTCTTTGTTTAAGCAGGCAAGCATTTGGAGACAAAGAGAAATCTCCTAACTACTGTGGGGATTTTTCCTTTGACTGGCCTGAAACATCAAAGTTCACCTCTCTGTAGATGGTCTCATTCTTATGGAGACCCTCCTTCTCATATACACAAAAGACATCAGAAATTGTGCCGCACATTGTGGAGAGCCCATGGCCCAAGATCAGCAGCTCACAGAGCCAATACCTGGCTATATTCTCTCCAGTAAGAAAGGGCAGTCAGAAGTGGTTTGGAGGAGCTGCAGAGGGAGGGAGAAAGGAAAAGGAGAACACAGGGGAAAAAGAGGCAAAGGGAAGAGAGGGAGAGAAAGAAGAGGGAGGGAATCAAGGAGGGAGAGAGGGATGGAGAGAGTGATTGGATCAGTCCTTTCAGTAAAAGCATGAAATGAAAGCTACAGATGCAATCCTCTTTTATAACTACAGTATTCTGACTGCATTCAGAGACCTTTTAAATTTACATTTTCAAACACATCCAAAAAAAAACCACCCAGAACTAAATTCTTTGTGTATATCAGTCACAGCAAATTGAATACTTTTCTATTCTTTTAAAGCTGACCACACATCAAGTTAATACTGAAACACTGATATTTTTAAATAAAAAATATTCAGTAAACAAAATTTTCCACTGCATTTAGGAGCAGTTCATAGCACCAGCACGTTACACCACAACCACCATGATTCCTATCTCACTTCTTTGTTACAATTTCCATAGTGCTGGGTTCTTGGATAGAAAAGAAGGAGGGGGTGTTCTGTGTGTTTGTCTTGTTTTAATAACGACTTAATTTGACTTAAAGCTGAGAGCTGTTTTGGATGAGCAATGAGAAAACCTCAAGCTGGCATGTCCTCAGGCATCATGGCTGTTGGAGAGCTGGAAAGAAAAGTGAGGACAAAGAAATGAGGTAGTTAAAGAAACAGAGATGCAGAAGGCTCTAAGGAAAACTCAAGTGATAAGTGGGTATAGGATTTTATGAAAAGCAAAAGAGAAGTGAAGCATGGCAAAAGGAAAATATGAGGCGTTAAGGAAGAAAGAGACATGGGCTGCCAGCCAGGAGCACACACAGAGGGTGACAGAGAGGTAATTGAGGCTAGTGAGGAAGGAACAGTCCAAAGGAGGGGGCAGGCAGAGAATCAGTGGCAATTGCCTTCCAGACTTCACTCCATGATCAGCCAGATGGGAAGTTTTAAATCTGTTTTAAAGTAGCCATTTTGAACCTTAAACAATCTCATGTTGAGTTTGATTACCACTTCTCTGATAGTGAAAAAAGACGCTAAAAAATGTTTCATCCTTGGAAAAACCTCAGCGTTTCAATGACTCATGATTTTAGGACTCTGACTCATTAATTTTGTGTCAAGTTTTATGAGTTTTATTACAGAGCTTATTTCCATTTTCCTGCTACTTTTGGTTCACTCAGACACAATGTTTAATTCTTAGGCAGGTCTCTTCAGTTACTCATGTCAAAAGAGCTCACTATACCTCTCTACTACTATTTTTCTTTTTTATTTTGCCTCTGGCTAATTTTTCAAGTTAAAAAAAAAAAAAATTAAAAGCCCCCTCTAAGACTTATTTTCATCTTTACTGGTGTTTTGCCTTCATTTTTCTCCTTAGCCAAACTACATTTTCCACTAACTACTACCTTTGCAGTACTTACCCACACTTTATCTATTGCTTCATGGAGGAATATCTCAGCTACTGAATTTATCTCACTGACATCTATGCTGGGAGTCAGTAACAAGTCTCATGACAGCTATGAATATTCCTGAGAGCTTATAAATAATAGAATCACAAAATGGTTTGGGTTCCAAAGGATCTTGAAGTTCCTCTCGTCCTACCCCCGGAGTAGGGACATCTTCCACTAGACCAGGTTGCTTGGAGCCCTGCCTCTGGTCTTTAATATCTCCAGGTGTGATGGGGCATCCAAAACTTCTCTGGGCAACCTGTGCCAGTGCTTCACCACCCTCACAGTAAATAATTTCTTCCTAATAGCTAATCTACACCTACTCTCTTCAGCTTAAAAAATATTTCAAACCATTTAAAACCCTTTGCAATACGCCCTGCTACAAAGTTTGTCCCCAGACTTCTTGCAGGCCCCCTCAATGCTCCCAAAGGCTGCTATAAGATTTCCCCAGGGCTTTCCCCTCTCCATGCTCCACAAGCCCCACCTCTTGGGTCTTTCTTCATGTGATAAGTGCTCCAGCCCTCTGATCACTTTTGTGGCACTCTCCTGCAGGTCTCAGGAGAGCAGAGTAGAGGGGGAAATTCACTTCCTAATCCTAACAGAAATGCAGTATCAGAAGAGACCTCCTGTATTACTCCATTTATCTCCCAGCTTCTCTTATTAGCTTTCCCAGTGCTTTGTTCAGCTTTGTACCATACTGCTTATTGTGTATCTGTTCAGAATACAGACCAGTAAAACAATCAACTGTTAGGATTTCACAGCATCAGGAAAATCAGAAATTATTCACTCCATACTGCTTTTTAGGTAATTTCTGTGAAATGAGAAATCCAACCATATCAATATGGCCTTTTGGGGAAGGGGAAGGAAAAAACACTTGTTCTTTCTAAATGCATTTTGATAGCAAGTCTTTTTATTTCTTCCCTTTCCTCAAGGAACCTCAGTCCCTCCCTTCTTTCTGAGGAAAAGGAATTATACCTCAGCTGGAATTCACAGACCATCACATTTGAATATTTCCTCCAAGGTTAAGGCAAGTCTATTTCTCTTCCTTTTGGCTCAGGCTCTGAGGCTCTTATTCATACCCTTTCACATTTATCTGTCATTACACACATGCCATTTCTGGAGAGCCAGTCACCGACAAAAAATTTAATTTATCATCTGTATATGCACTTCCTCTCTCAGCTTCTGATCCAAGTTCTCTCCTCAGGTGGTGGCTTAGTTGAAGCCATTGGGAAGTATCTGCTACACATTCCCGAAGTTAAACGGCACCAAATTCATTCTTTGCTGTTGGAGCGAAATCTCCATGGTGACAACTGCACTGTCAAGCTGTGAGAGCTTTTCAGAGAAGAAGAGCATTTTATCATGAGATTCTCATTACAAGAGTGCCCTCTGTAAATGAGGAGGAGATGGTGCCATGGGGGTTTGTGTAAATGAAGAGATGTTACCGCAGGGGCTCACGCTGGCTGGAGCTGCTCTTTGCCAATTGGCCTGTGTGGCTGCATTGCCGATTAGTGCCTCTGATTGTGTGTGTGGCCCCCTAAATCAGATGAACACAAGACACCATCATAGCTAAAAACACATGAATTTTCATCCTCAAAAGCAGCAGAAATAACTTGTTCTCCTGCTGGCTGACAGGAGCAGAGGGAAAGCAAGCCAGCATCCCTGTGACCTGGGGAGTCTTGCTTCACCATGCACACTGTCCCCTCAGCTGTGTGTTGGTCAGTGCTGGCTCAGGACCCACTGCTCTTCATTTTTCTTCCTCTGCCACCAATACAGAGGTTTCTCTCACTTTATGACTGCTGCAGATGTGGTATCAGTTTACTTCTACAAAGTATTTATTTATCAACATCCATTCTGTGAAATACACAGCTCAGCCCGTATGATCTGAGACTTGGCAAAAAAACTGACAGAAAAATCACCTACTTTCTTCAGTTAAAATATGTCCTCAGTAAAATATGACTTTCTTGGTCAGTAAAGTATTTCATAAGGACGAGAAAACCTTTCCATACTATACTTTATACACTAATGTTAATACACTCTTTTACTTAACTAATTTACTTTTTTGGTTTGCACTAAATGATGGCACACCTAGAAAACCAGTTCACTTAAATTAGGCTTTTCAAATGTCCCAGCACATTGCTGTTGGGAAACAAGTTCACTTTGTGACAAACCCTTCTTAAAAGCTTTCACCCTAATCCTTTAAAATTCAGATAAAGATAGTAGAAAGTTTGCAGTTATAATGCACAGTAACTACTATACTTTGGCTCAAAACATTATGTGAAACCTAAGTAATTTCTCTGTTAGACTCCAATTAAGTAAACAAGCTTCTTTGTTAGAGAAGTTGAGGAAAGCAACAGACACCTCATGGGCTGGCTTATATGCGACTGAAACCATGAAAGGTTTCTCTACAGGAACCACCAACATGGCCACTTGGGATTCCTCCTGTCAAAAATTGCTTCATGGCAGACGGGACAAGAGCCACGAGAATGTGGCTTTTGCACTGGAGAAGACTGAATCCTGCTAGTCACCATAAAATCCCACAGCAACTGCACAACATGCTTATTATGGATGACTCAAACACCAGAACAAAGTTTGTACAGGAACAGAGAAGAAAAAAACTCTCCTCAGACATTTAAAATAAATTCACATTAAACAGAGGATGTTTCTTCTGGACTATCTGACATTGATAGGATGGCTGATTTAACAGCAGAAGATATAATTAATGGGCCAATGGAAAAATAGTTTAGACTCGAGAGCAGAATTCAACTAGATCTGGATTATTTCTGTTTCTTCTGCCGCACTCGTGCATTTGCCCTTGGCAGCTGCAATACAACACTACCGTTTAGTGGCCAGACACGCCAGGCACGGACTCCAGCAGCCCACCCGCTTCTGTCCCCAAACATGTGGCAACTATTTGCTAATGCTGTATTCACACAACCCTAAATAACAGGAAATTAACATTACTCTAATTTCTGATTGCTTAGCAAAATAAAACCTCCTTGACTTCAGGTGCTTGAATAAGGCCTTGTTAGAGGTACTAAGATACTTTTGGAGACTGACTTTCAGACAGCATATGTACAAGGGAAACAACTTACCCAGTTTGAAAAGCTGGGTTTTGCTGAAAAAGATACCATACCCCTGTGAACTTTTCATTTATTTATTATGACTGAATTCTTCTCTTAAATATTCAGAAAAACTAAGTACTGAATATGTTGTCCATGATTTAGGGAGCAAGGAATCCTAGTATGGCAAATATCCTCCTTGTCAAGATGGTATGTACTTTTATTTCATCATTCACTTAATTGTGCTCCAGCAACTGCACTTGCACAAAAGCAGCTGGTTTCAGAGCAGTCTCTTAAACTAGCTTAAGCACTGGCCAGTGTGTTCTTCAAAAAGCAGTGACACTTACGAGATCATTGGCTGAAGAAGGCCTTTGCATGAATTTCTTTCTGACAAAAGAAAACCCCACAATTTGAAGGCCATGTAGTAAAAAACCCAAACTCCTCTTCTATCATCAATTATGTTACAAGTGAAAATATTTTTTACCTCAGCTGGAATAACACTACATTTTAGAATACCACTGCATATATATAAAAAAAAAAAAATTACATACACAGCTTTGTTCCATTTGCTGTGAACAGCAGAGCACTGGACTACTTTCTCATGTCTGTGTTCAAAGTTCTTCAAATATGCAAAAACAAAAAATTATGAATTTTCACTGTTCAGCTTTCATGAAAAAATTTCACTGATGATCCTTCCAGTTGCTTTGAGCAGCTAAATGAGGAGGCAGAGACTAGCTAGGTGAAACAAATTAATTCAAAAGAAAAATGCAGTCAGGTGCCATTCTGAAAATTATAATTACAGGTTTGGAGATAAGAAGAAAATACCTTTCAAAAGTATAGACAAATGTTTTTCAGGGCAAGCTTCTAGTGCTAGGCGAAATGAATCATTTTGCTCAGTCATGTTCACTGTGTTTAGCAAATGCATTATATTGGCCCATTACCTGAAACAGGAATTAGGGCGCCTGCTACTTCTGAAGAACTTTTATTGTATTTCATCCATAAATCTCAAAAATAAGATGCACACAATCAATGTTTTTCAAAAACCACTTTTTCAAAATACCTGCACATCAGTAAAGCCTTCTGATTGCAACTTCTCCCTGGAATCAATACAATTTTCCAACAAAAGGCACTCTCACCCATTTTAACCTGAAAGTGTACATCACTGTTATTTTCATTTTCAAGTAAAAGATCTGTCCATCTCATGCTATAAGGCAAGTATGAATCCTTGAATTACCTGTTAGAACAGAAGCATTTGATTAATTTTTTACCTCTGTCCACTATGTATTTTTCTAGAGGTCTGCTTATTTCTGTGAAGTTCTGCTCAGCAGGAGGTCATAAGCTGGGTCCTGCTCTGCTTGGCTGGCCAGATGCTGCTCTCTGCCTTCCCAGCTGGGAACTGTGGGAGCAAGCTGGAATCATTTTTGAGACACTGGGAGATCACACAGCTTTCCCTTGGAGACTGCAGAAAACACAGCTTCTCTGGGAATTAGTCCAAATAAAATTTACTGGCTGTCTGGATTCAAATCCAGATGGAAAGCTTTGATTGGTAATTTTGCTTTAGGTACTGCAATCCCTCTATAACAGATATAACAGAAATTATATTATATATATAGATCACTAACTGATAAATGAAAAGCTCAAAGTTATAGCCTACACACCATTATGAAAGCATCCAATTTAGAGACTACCATGACATTAGGTGGCATTCCAGGAGCAGTTTCCTGAAAGAACCTCCAAAAATAAGATTTTCTTTTGTCTTTCAATTCAGAGCAACCTGCCTCAGCACAGCTTTGTCAAATGTGGGAACATTTCTGGCTTTCTTGTTCTTGTGAGAGAGTGTGCACTACAGAAGTAGGCTGAAGCATGAAATTTGTAAGAATTAATATCTGAACCAAACCCATCACATCTTGTGCCTGCAGCAGAACCAGATTTCAACCATTCATTTCAAGTAACAGATGGACTGTGCAAAAATATATATAGCTACCCAAATGCATTTAGAGATGAGTTATTCTTGCTTCCTTGAAAGCATTTTAACTCCAAAATCCCAGTGTATCACCTTAATATCCATGACACAATGTTCTCATGTTAGCTTACTGACTAATGGTGGACTCTGGTGATAATGCCATAAACTCCATTTCTTTCAGGCATAATCATTAATAAAATGCATGCAGGACAGCACTCCATCACAAACTGCCTGGAACATAAGTGAGATGTGTAATGACTTTTGGCTGCACACATATGCTAACTTAAGGCTCAGCATGCCACACTGAAAAAAAAGTGACATGGTTGAATTCTGAAAAAAAAGGAGGAAAAGGGAAAACAGATGTCAAGGATTCAACAAGGCACTGCACACTGCAGCTGGAACCAGTACAAAAACAACGCAAGTCTGCTGATAATGTAGCATTTCACGTAATGATAAGGACAATAAAATAGCACAAAAAGCAAAAGCTCAAATGGCTAAACACCTTCCTCAAATTCCAGAGGGTCACTTGGGCTGAACAATAATAGAAATCCTTTCAATAACCAGATCAAATGATTCAACCATTAAAGCTCTTTATGCTCAAGAAAAGTGAGAATTGAGAGATTCCCTTTCTTCTAAGTGCAGAATATGGACAATAAATCTAAAATCCAATCCAAACAGACATTCAGATGCACACTATCTCATTACCATCACTCTTGAAACTATTTGGCAATAGTTTCCATTACTACAACAGATGTTAACAAGATGGATGGAGAGCATGTTAAATAAACATTAATATTAATATATTAATTGTCTATGCAGCAAAGCCACTGTTCAAATTATTTATTTCCCCAAGAGAATTTCTTGGGAAATCAATCAGAGAATTTATTTGCTAATAACTATTAAAAATTCAAGGTATTTCCATTGACAAAGACTGTATCATTCAGAAGAAAAACACTAAGCAATGTAAACATGGTCTACATGTGTAATCTGTACTCTGGTGAAGTGATTCTTGTACCAGCCATTTGCCCTGGCTTTGGCTCCTTAGGACAGGGCAGCAAAGGTAGGAAATGTGCAGAGAGAGCATCCATCCTACAGAAATTTACAATGTGAAAGAGTTCAAAAGCTTAAGGATGAAGAAAGAGCAGACACAGGCAATAATCACAAAAACCTGGAATTTTAAGTCCAGCTCTGTGAAGAGACACCTCAGTCAGAACACTGTCTCCACATGACAGGCAGACTGGTTACAACTGCTGAGATTTCTCAGGCATGCTGAACATGGAGACTGCTTTCTCATGTAAGAGTTTCTTACTGGAACAGAGCCTGTTGCTTGTGAGTGCTTCAATTCAGCAAGTCCTGGGACATTACTAAATCTAGCAAGCAAAAAATAAGCAGAGTTTATGAATCCAGGAATATGACACGAACCATCAGGATTAGAGCTGACAAAAAAGAAAGCAAGCAAAAACCTCAGGCCAGCACATGGAAAAAGAATTTTTAAAGTACTGCTACACACAGAGTTACAACTGATTTCTGAAAGATCTGAGAATTGAAAAGAAATCTGCTAAGATGTAATCAGTGTAAGTTTCAGATAAACCCCCGCTAGCAAAACATATAATAAGTTAATGTTACAATGGGAATTGAAGAGCTTTCTCAAGCACATCTGAAAGTTCCAACATGATGGCATAGAAAAGAATTCCTTCAAAATCCCTTTTATTTTGCTAGAATTTTTTTTTAATATTTAAGCTAAAAATAGTGAAAGGAGGTACTTTTATGAAAAATCAATATCCAGAGCCCATAATTTTAAGACTAAAATTATTACAATACACTGGCACTATATCTTCAAAACTACTTGTTGCCTAAGAAAATGTAAATTAAATGTTTTTGCTGACATACCACCCTTCCACATTCATCACTAACCTGACTGCTGTGTATTTATAGATTGCACAAGCCAAAAGCATTGCATTCATGCTTAATTTAATCTGTGCACCCTTAAGTTGACTTATTTTAAACTGTAGCATAGCTTAGAGGAAACATGTGGAGGTGCAGTAAGTACCAAAGGAATTTGTTTTGATTATTTTTGACATACTAAGATTTATCAAACTGACACCCTGATGCAGATGCACATCTCTGCTGGCAGTGCAGCATCACTCACATGCAAAATCCATACCGAAAATACCTGCCAGATGTGTTTGGAAATGTTATGCTATTTAACAAACATTTGAAGATTTGACTCAAACCCAAAATGAAAACAAAAAGGTGAAGTAATCTATGTTCAGGCAGTGCAGCCCCAAATAACTGGTTGAACTGGAGGTCCAGAAGCACAGGTTAGTTATTAATCTGTTAGGCTGCTCCTTACAAAACTTTGTATTCTTTTGAATTGTATCCCCTGTGTTCTGATTCTACTACCTGTTATGAACTCAAACTTAATAGCCTTCAGCTACCAATCCTTTACTTCTAAGATCCTACATCTCATAGAGAACGATGTGATAAAGCAACATGAAAGAAGTCACATTACAAAATGTAGGAGAATTTAGCACATTTGCAATTCAGAAGGCTGCTAGGCACAGACAAGTTCTAAAGAAAAACACAATCACAGAAAATAGCACCATATTGAAAAGGGAAATTTGCACCAAAAGCAATTTCACCTGTGATAACACCTTGCAGTGTCTCTGAATTTTCTTTTCACTTACTGATGCTCTTCTGCAGCTCAAAGGGCAAGATGCCCAGGACGGCCAATCTCCACACAGCACCCAACTTCATTTTTTGCATCCAGAATAACCAGGAGATGAAATTCTGTCCATATACCTGTCTCTACACATCTCACGTGTATCCATATAAACGGATCTAAAAATCCCAGGATCAATTTGTAGCTGCCATCATAATGAACCAAAAAATGTCTGGTCCATAAGGGGAAAAAAAACAAAAAAAACCAAAAAAAAAACAAACAAAAAAAAAAAAACCCACACCAAAAAAAAAACCTAACAAAAAACCAAACCAAACAACAAAACCAAAAAAACCCCAAAACCAACTTTCTGGACAAATGTTCTTATCTCCTCTAATTTTAGGCATATCTGTTAAATGTCCTAGGCTGAATCTCTCTCATGTACTTGCATTTGGGTTCAGTGGTGGTGGTTTGGGAGTTTTTGGGTGTTTTGTTAACTGAGAAATTGAGAGAAATAGGTTGCCAGCTCAGAAGAAAAGCAGAGGAAAAGGTAAGTATCCTGGACACCTGAGAGCAAACATGGAGCCATGGATACACTAATTGTTAAAGCTGTGTCATTAAAAACTAAACACTAAAAAAAAATTATTGAGTGAGGCAAAAGCAGAAAGAAGGAACTGAATACACAGCCCACACAGTCACAGATGGTGACACACTCTGATAGGGATGGAAGCAATTATGAGCCAGTCTCAGTCCTGGGACTATGCAAGGAGTCCTTGAATGATATTCACAAACACTAGGCACGTGACAGGGGATAAGCACTCTCATATTAATGGCAAGGCTCCAATTACTCCAACTGGTTTCATTAGTTTGGAAGTGATGTTAACTCCTTTCAGCAAGTGCAGGTAGTGCTTAAAAAAATAAGAGGATTTTCTGTCTTAAAAGATAGGGAAGTAATAACTTGATATTGGAATCCAAATTTTAGGTCTTTTTATTGTTTAAAGGAAAACCTGAAAAATGGGAATGTGAACACAGAAAACTCACTTTCACAACCAAGCTTGCAGAGTGCTGCCACGTGCTTTAAAACCGTTCAAGGGCTCTCAGCATAGTTACCCTTCTCAATGCAAGTTAGGCATATGAGAAACATTTGGTTTATGTTCGCTACATAATTACAATTTTCTAGCAAATTTTTAACAGGCAACAGATTCACTTAGCCAAAAATATCTCAAAAATACACTTTTGAGTTTTCCCAGTCATTTAAAACAAAGGTAACTCTACAATCCCCCAAGATGCTTCCTTTCGCCCCTTTGCATTTTTTCTAGAGGTACTTCCTTTGCCTTTTGTTCAAGCCTTTGGTATCATCCTTCTTTACTGAAGCCAAAAGTGGTCATGCTTTCCCTTCTTACAAGAAAAATGAACCTGAAAGCAGACAAAATGCCTATTGCCTGCTTCAGAGCAGTAACCTGGTACAGAAATAACCCACAAGGACCTAGAAGAAGCTCCCAGTAGGAGACAGAGATTTTAGCACCACCAGAAATGGACCTGTATAAGGCTAGAGCTAGGATCTAGAAAGATGCATTACAGGTGTTTCTACTTGGCAATGTATGATTTGTGCATATTCCTTTTAAATAAACATATATTAAATCATATTTCTTTTTACCTGCCATTACACACAGAAGGAATTTATTCACCAAAGTCGAACTCATTAATATTCTCTTTCTGAATAGAATGAGATTTCAGAAAAGGTGGTTCAGAGTAAGAACACACCTTTATGTGTTTTGAATAATTTTCAAGAGGTGCCTCATTGCTGACAGACATAATAGTTTACAGTGTCAGTAAAAGCCTCTCCTTAACCTTTACAGATACATTTACTCAGCATCCCTAATTGTCTTAAGTCTTCCCAAACCCGTGAATCAGTGTGGAAGAGTGACAAAACAGACACAACACTGGATGAGAGCACTAATAGAGATTTGTAAGACCTTGCCAAAGATCCTCCAGAGTACATTAGAACTTGTTTCTGCAAACAGAAACTTGACCAAGTAATGTATTAATTCCTTTAAAGTGACACAGAAGTTAATGGAAAAATATTCATGCAGGGAAAAGCCACCCACACTTGAATGGTACAATGACTCAACCAACTTAAGGGCTCAGGAGAACAGTAAGATCCGAGTCACTATCTGGGACATCTTCTAAACTATCTCCTGTGCAAAGATTACTGACTGCCTTGCTGAATTCATCAGTGGCCATTTCAGGATGCATTCATCACACTAATGGCAGGCAGCAGCCCTGCCCTGCCTCTGAACCAGCCGTGAATATTCAGAGAAACGAATACTGCCTCCAAACGAGGCTAAACAATTCCTGATCCGTCTGCAGCGCCTCCAGAGGTCTTCATTCAATTTTAACCACCCAGAGCAGACCCCAAACTCGCAGCAATGCGTGCCGAACTTGCTGGGATCGCCGTCCCTTCGCCTTAGTCCAGCTGGTGTTACAAGTCAGCGCCGCGGCACGGCAGCGCTGCGGGCAGGCGGAGCCGCTGGCAGGCAGGAGCGGGGCTCGCACGCACGGGGGAGCTGCGGCCCCGCGGCCGCCCCGGCTCCGCCGCCTCGGGGCTCCCGACTCCCGGGCACGGAGCTTTGCGGCGTCTCACCCGGTATTTTCAGATCCAGACAGGCTTACGGGGCCAAACAGCGAATAAACGGAAAGATCAAGGGGAAATAATGATCACGATCGAACTCTCCTACATCCTCAGTGAAGCTGCTATTGCTGAATTTGAAAACTGGTGATTTCTAGTTTTTTAAGAGTGAGAAATCCAGGAGAAGGCTTTTCTCCCTTTCTGACACTTCAGCTGCATTAACTTAAATTTTTGCCTATGGGCAATCACCCAAGCTTTTATATTTTTTTCCCTCACTCATAGGATGAATTTATTCTTCACGCTTCCTCACATTTTTTCTGAGCATCAGGGAGAAGATTTTAATGTGAGAGTGACTGAGCCCTAGCATAGGGAAGTGTTAGAGTCTCCAGCCTCAGACACTAAAAAGCCATCTGGACACTAAAAAATCCTGCACACCCTCAGGTGACCCCACCTGAGCAGGGGAGTTGGTACAGACCAGGCTCCAGGGGAGCCTCCAGCAGTCTCTTCCAGCCTCAACAATTCTGTGATTTTTCTTTCCTTTAGTTCACTTTCTCCTGTTATCATCCTCCCACTCTTACTCTTTTTCCCATTAATATCCTCTGCCTCAATTGTCTTACTCCCACCTTGTTGTCTCACTTCTCACTCTTCACCTATTTTTTTGCTCTCAGCTAGTAGAAGAATATTCTGCCTTTGTGAAGCAATTGGGGAGGGTACATGTTTGACAACTGGAGCTAACAATCAGGTCCTACTGAAGTGCCTTCCTTTTCCATAGTGACATGGGACAAGAGGCACTACAGAAGAACATCATCACCATGGCCAGAGGACATCAATTCAAGTGCACACACAATCAGACATACTTTGTGTAACAAGAAAATTGCATCATTTTTGTCAATGTAAGTATGCTTCCCTCTGTCACAAGAGTGCTTACATGCTGGAATTAAATGTATGCCTCATTTGTGAGACAGCATATATAGTGTAACTACACTGCAAAATCAAGTTGAATTTTTTTTCTTAAAATCCTGATTTTCAAACTAATTGTAAAGGGTCATAAAGGGACCTTACATAGGTTTAGAAGCCAAAACCATGAGAAGAATCACAGAAAATCCTTCAGAATAGCTCATTCTCTTAAAAAGAAAACAGAACCAAAACCAACCTCAATGTAAGTCCCTTTCATTAACAAAACTGGAACAGAATATATAATATTAATAACAGAACAGATTTTGTGTCCATATTTTCCAGAAATAAGTCTCACCCCCACCAATCCCTCTCAGTTTTGTCCTGTGAAAAAATTCATCAGTAACTTTACTTGGACATCAAATTACTAAGCTACCCCTGTCCCAGAGGCCAAACTATTCCTGACCATGCTCCTGAGGAAGAGGCAAAACTACTTCATCTAGCTGTGGAAACTTTAGCCAAACTCAAGAGGGAAGAAAAGGCTGTTTTCCCTTCTGCATCACCTGCACCAGCAAGGGCATGTGGAATTCTTGGGGAAGAGCATCATCAGCTCAGGAAAGCTCCTCCCTGATTCAAAAAGCTGAAACACACCATAAACAGAAGCTCGAAAAAAAGCTTTTCATGCTTCTTCTGTTGCCTCACAAGCTTTGAGTTTACCTCCTGGAACACAATGAAGGCTGTTTAAAGAATACAAAAAAAAAAAAAAAAAAAAAAAAAAAAAAAAAAAAAAAGAAGAAAGAAAAAACTGGAGTCCACAGCTTACATCCATAAAACTAAAAATTCAAACCTGTTGTGAAATGAAATATTAAACAATGTTTCAGGATTGCACTATTGTGACTACTTAAATGAGAAAAGAATAGAAGAAAGAGTGAGCCAGTCCTGAGGAATGATACCTACTATACCTTTGGGCCTTTTCCACAAGTCCCCTACTTCTCACTAAGAGATTTAACCCAGGCTCTGTTTTAAGGAATTTTGATATGCCTCAAAGAAAATACTTCTGCTAAGCAGCACTAGATGTTAAATTCAGTTAAGTTTATAGCTCTCACATTCTATGTAAGGGGCATAAGTTGCTGCACTTTGAATACAAGGAGACACACAACTCTGTAGCTTTGGAATTTCCCGAGAGCACACTGACCACAACAGGTGACAATGCGAGAGATTTCCCAGGATATTTAGGCTTTTTGTTCTTCATTCTATTGATATTTTCCAGCGTTTCAAAACACAGCAAAATCCATATCCTTCAAGGTGAAAGATTTATGCATTCTTTAAAAAAATTCCAATTTTAAAAATAATGCCACAGTCCTGCAAAATCCTATCTTTTGTTTAAGTCTGCTTCCTAGCAAAAGCCCTGCATTCCAACAATTACTTACTTTCTTGTTACAGTCTTAGCTGCAGTGCCTTGATAAATAGATGTTTCCATGGAGATGACAAATGAATATCATCCATGTTGCAATGAGATTCAGATTTCATCTTGAAACATTAGCTTTCAAACCACAGCTTATTCATTATTCATTTGCAGTAAGGAAATGGCTGAAACCCAGTGCATTACAGCAGATTAAAATCTGTGAATGCAGTCTAGAAGAAAGTGCATTTGTCACCATATAATGTGAACAAAACTCCCTGGGATTAAAATAATGATCCTAGAAGCTGTCCTAAAGGTCTAGAAAGAATTTCCCCTCAATTAATAGGATGCCTACATAAAATATGGAAATTGAGACACATTTTAACTATTAAGGCAGGCAGGGGACTTTCAGGAGGAAAAAAACCCAACAGACATTCAACTGTTTTTCAAACTGTTAGAATTACACTAAATGCTTTTCAGAAACATGCTTAAAAACAAATCATCAAAACTTATTAGCTCAGTAATACATGTAAATTTGTGTGTCCTTTGACTGTTCATGTGTATGAAACTAGTACCTACATTCCATTCAGAAAATCCCTTTCGTTTATGACTGGCTGGCAGATCTCTGGAGTCTTTGGTAGCTCTGAGATGGAGAAGAACAAAATATTTTCAGTTTTCTTCATAACTAAAAACTTGCACAGTGGCTGCAGTTATTTTTAAAAAGGACCTTAAAGCTCATGAAATCTTTCTACTTAGCAGGAATGTCTTTTTTCTGCACAACTTAGGAGAAATATTTGTTCTTCTATATTTAATAAATTAAAGGCAGTACAGTTTTAAGGTGGACAGTTAAAATAATATACAATATCAATGGACTCCATTAAAACATTTTTTCAGTCATATGTCCTGGGCTAGAAGGAAGAAAAAAGTCAGTGCACTGTTATTGCTACAAGTAGCACACACTGAAAGAAATTTTGTCTTCTGCACTTCCACAGGTAAGGGCTTCAAATTTATGGTAATTTGAAGAATATTAAAAACTCTTTTTTTAAATTCTGGCCTGAGACTGGCCTCCTTGGAAGGAAGGAGTCTGATCAATGCTGGAAAAACACAGCAGACACATGCACTGCAGTGTCACCTAATATTTACTGGCTGCTGTTATCATTGCTTGTTACAGCATTCAAATAGACTGTAATTGAGGTAGGCAGGAAATTTTTGGCTGATTTTGAGGTGGGAGCTGTCTATATGCATATGACCTGAAGGAAATTTTGCCTGGAGGAAAGTTATCATGCATCTCACCCAGGGGAAAAAAAACAGGACATACAAAAGTGGGACGCCCTTCACACTTGCCCTGGTTAACAACATCCATGCTTCTGCTGTCTGAGCACTGGAGCTGTCCTGGGAAAAGCATGTCAATTAGAGCAAGTTATAACCAATTATGGGTCTCTTCATTTGAATTATTGTCCAATAAGAACTGACCTGAGTTTACAGAACACATATCATTCCTATAATAGGCTTAATACCAGCGTGCCAAGAGGTCAAAGGGTAACAAGAAATTATGAGCCAGGATTACTTTGACACGTAGGAAGGGGACAGGGAGCAGCAGCTCACTCTTTTCCTACTAACATGACATGCCATTTCCATACTACTGCCATCTCACCTAGTTCCTCAGATTGCCGTGAAGCTGGAACAACCACACGCTCCATGGCACAAGCAGCCATCTCTATAAAGTCTCTTTGTATCTCACAGATGAGCCTTATCCAAGCATTGCATAGGGATGAGATGAAGCAAGCAATAAACGCCAAACCTTATTCACCTCAAGAAATATGCAGACAGTCGAGACAAAGCACTGAGCTCTAACTGTGCAGGTTGTCTCATGTGGAGTAGGACATCTACTAAATTACCTTTTCTGCAGAAATAAACTTTCCAGGGTCATTTTTGTTGCTGCAGAAGGGAGAAAGAGTTAATCACTACCCAGCCTTTGCAAACCTTTGGAGATTTGATCCAGCACATTTAATTTAGAGAGTTTTTCTACTCTGAACTCAAAGTAGAAGTTGCAATTGAATTTGCCCATTATTGTAATTCACAGCAGTTAATGCCTGGAACTGCCTAAGGTTTGAAGTGTGACATTTAGGACACAAGCTGTCAGAAAATTGATTTGTTTCTCAAACTTAACTCTTCTCTGATTTGGCAGGAGATGCTCTCTTCACCATGCTCTTCATTTGCTTCTGAGCACAGATTCATAGTATCCATGACAGTGTGTTTTCACTCACCAGCACAAATTGTAGCCTTCAGAGGCAGTAAAAGCAACAGACAGATAGACAAAGCCATGGAAACCTTTCAGCACAGCAAAGATTCCAGTATCAAGCTAGATGACCAACAGAGTGAAACACACACTCTTTTCCTTAGAGAAGAAAAACAAGAAGCTCCAGAATGAAACAAGGTGTTTCAGATACAATGTCTTGCAGTATTTTTTTGTAACATTTACTTCCTAAGATAACCACACAAAAGACCTAGACTTTTGGTGATATTTACTGGAGTCAAAATGACAGTGCTGTGAACTCACTGTAGAGTACACTGGATCTTCTGAAGGACATTGTGATGTTACGAGTAATGTTTACAAGTACCTGTTTAACCTGTAACTTCTTTCTGCTTGCTGTCTCACACATTTCTACAGATCTGTCACTGTGTGTATCACCTGTTATAGCCTTAACCTTCCCCAACTGGTTAGAGATGTAACTCCACAGGTAGACAGCACACAGACACTCTGAATTCATTAAGGGGTGTTCATACATGGTCCTTCAGCACAAAAGTTACTGTAGCCACCTACTTCACGTGTGCAGAAGGAGCCTTTGCTGTCTGACAGCTTCCTCTGGTACTATTTTCAATTAGCTGCTGCCATGCTCAATATACTTGACCTTTTGAAATCTGCAGCTTTCAATTCATTTAACAAACATAATCCTGTATTTACTACTGTTTAAAATACCTTAGAGCATTAAAAAAATCTGGAAATTTAGCCAATGTCCATGGGAAAACAAGAACACATACACTTATATAACTGACCATTTCTAAGGTGGCAGTGAAGTTTGAAAATCACATCCCTAAAAGTCCAGAACATAAAACTGAGATGTGGGAAGGGCTAATTAGCAGCCATAAAAGACTAATTAATGTACTAAGTCCCAAGAGGGAACAAAGGTTAACAGCCTTGTAGCATTTGGGCTATACAGACTTAACTCCTAGGCCTAGAAATAAACTCCTGTAGATTCAGCTCCAAGCTCAGTTTCAGCCAGACATTCCAGAAGCCACTACGCATTTAGTTCTGATTTAATCAATGTGTTATAACACAGATATATTTTCTGTACATTTACAAAGAGTTCTGAGTTTGGATAGTGTTGAGTGAAAAGCATAATACAGACAAGGAAGTTAATTTTCCTTGACACTGAAGAACCTGAAACTTCTACTTGATAGCTAGAAAAAGATGTTAAACATTTATCAATGAAAATTATTTGGCCTTGTTCAATGGCACTATATTAAAGCAAGAATACAAAATCTTCAGAAGAAGTGTGCACTAACATTATCACTTTTCCTACTAAGAAATAACTGAAGTCAACAGAACAGAGTTTTTAGTGTGAAGTTGCATAATACTGTGATCCCAGGGCAAAAATCAGCATTTCAAGCACAAACTCTGATTTGAGATGAACTCACATGAGGAGAAATTAGTTTATTCCCCTACTTCAGCCAAGCACAGTAAACTGAAAGCAGAAAATCTTAGAACAACATGGCCCCATGAGGCAGGTAGGACACCAAAGAGCATCCGTAGTAGAGCCATCCTGCCACTACCTGAAGCCAAACTGTGTGCAGCACCATCTAAACTACGGGCCATTGCCACCAAAGCCTTCTATCAGTGTCTGCTTGGCAGAAAAAGACTCAACTATGTCTTCCCCACAACTTACAAAAACAGGATAAAAATACAGAAGTAGGAACTGCTCATCTGCAGAACTACATTGGAATTTCATCCCAGTATTCTATCTACTTTTCTTCTTTCCTTCTCAGCTTCCCCCCACAACCTGACAGCAAGTAATGGACTCAGAGATCACTGAACTGAAAAATTGTGGAAGAAGCTGCAGTAGAATGGAAAGGTTAGGGCTATCTATGTTCCTGTCCTGATTCCTGGAAGGAGCAGGCTTGTAACCTTCCTGTCATCTCATGGTAGGAGAAGCCCAACAGGGAATCGGGGGAGAGAAGCTCAAAATGTGTAACGTTCCTGTGAGTGCAATCACAAGCCTTCACTCACACAGTCGATATTCGCCAGGTGAAAGGGGGGCCAAGCACACAGCTTCTGACCATTGCATTTTGTTAGCTTTGAAATCGACCTCCATGGCTAAAAGTCTTGCTGAGTACTTTCAGAATGTACACCTGGTCTTCATAGTTTCCAACCTGTTGGATGATGAACTTTAACTAGAATGGACAAAGCACCACTATGGTATCACTGCAAGGAAGAATCACTTTGATTTTAAATTACTACTCTCTTCTGAAAGATCTTATTTTTGGTCTTGTGAAACCTGATTTCCTAGTTTTTTCTCTGCAGAAATGAGAATTTATGCAACATGTACAGCTGGCTGCACTAGGTATATATAGCATTTTGGATCATCCTCTTCAATGATCATGCTGAGTTCTAAAACCATTTGCCATCATTTCACATCAATATCAGTCCAGAAAACAGAAGGGAAATATTCAGCAGCAGCTAGTCAGCCATTTCTCTGTTACCAGGCAGGATATAACCCAAACAACTCCAGTGCTTTATACAGAAGATTTAGCTCTTCAATATTTTTGGAGAAGTGACTACACCAAGATGAAAGTAAAGCCTTATTTCACTCCTTATGAAAACTCCAATTCGCTCAGATTTTATGGGGTGTGTGCATTATTCAATTATGCATCCCACAGACGCATACTTGAATCTAATAATGTCTTTTTCTAATGCTCTGCCTCCATAGGGCAATTTCCAGCCTCAGAAAGTGCAAAGCAATATTGAGGAGGATGTGCCCCTCCTAGCTCTATAACTCAAGGAATTGAAAATCTGCTTTACCATGTGCAATTGCTGCTCCAGCCACCAGATGCTACTGCAGCACTAGAATGGGAGCTGGGAGTTGCGGCTTCTCACTGGCAACAACTGTGGAATGGACACCACACAGCCTTTAATTACATGATCATGCACTGCCTCATGCCCTGAGCTGCTGTCCTTTTGAAGAGGATAATGAAGAAAGCTTAGTTATCTGTAGAACTTTTCTTCATTTGCTGAGAAAGCTGGCAGGTATGTAGGGAACAAAAGGAGACGGCGGGGGAAGAGGAGGGTGTCGTGACTGAACACAGCAAAGCTGAGCTGTTAAAGAGATTGGTGAAAGGGGATGCATAGTTGGGAGCCTGGGTACAGACACACCATTCTGGCTACCCAGAATCAGAGGATGTTTGAGACATTGTATTTCATGTCTTCATGCCTCCTTTCCTTCTGTAAAATGGAAATGATGCCTGCTAACGTCTCTGGAATGACTTAAGTATTAAAGAGTAGTTCTAGCACATTAATGCATTTACACATGAACTATTAATAGCAGTAAGAGTCAACACTAGACATAGTTGTATATGAGAATAGAGAATTAAAAATGGCTATTTAATGCAGTTTCTCATGTAATTTTTTTGTTATTCAAAAAACTAAATACGTACAAAACTCAAAAAAGAAACTGTATCCAACATATTTTAAGGATCTTTGACAGCAATAAATATTTAAAATGCAGCAGCACAACTTAAGCTCCAACCTCCTTCTAGCTTCATTGAAAGAAATATTCAGTAGCCAAAGTTAAGGAGAGCTGTTTGCCTGTAAGAAAGCCAGCACACCATGGTCACTGCTCTGCCTGGAATAAGGAGAAGATGGCCTTGGTATCTCATGGATGGCCAGATGACAAGAATGAAGATAAAGCAAGAACAAGAATGGTCGAGGAAACCTAGGGTGAAGAGTTCAAACAAGAATCCAAACTACACAGAAACCCTAGATTAAACACTTCACCCTTCAGCCATTAGCAGTCATTTTCCCCTTCATGTTGCAGCCCCAGTGAATGCCTGATCATCTTTGCATTAATTCCCTCCCCATTTCATACAATCAAAACATGGCTGTGCACTGTCAGCCAGAGGGCTGGAATCATGCAGAGACGTGGGAACTGAAAGCTCCACAATTCTTCCTCCCTCTATGGCCAGACCAGTGTTTTGTACAGCAGCCACTACCTGCTCACAGTACAGCAGCGCAGCAGGAGAGCAGCAACTGTATGCAAGGCTGATCTCTGCCACCACAGGGTACAAGGAAGTAGGAGAGGTACAGGAGTACAATTAGTACCTTAACTTATTCAAAGCAAAGTCATCTTGTCACGAAATTGAAGGTAATCATACCACAAGAGAGAGCAATTATGTTTTTTTCCTTTTTTTTTTAATCTTTGGATTGCAATGTCCTGACAAGCAATCAGGCTCAAACATTTAAACTCAACATGAAGAACCTACAGCTCCTTTCTGTCATCTCATTTCCTTTAGATAGTATTTTTCCATCATCAAAAATAAGTCCTTATCCTTCCTTGCTGATTCTCAGCTCCTTTCTAGAATCACAGTCAGTCCAACAAGATCTAAGCAGAGCTTCTGTCCTAGTGCCCACTGCCTTCTAGCAACTGTCCTGCCCTGTCAGAGCTTCAGCCTTGCCTGAGTCATTTAAATGTATGGCACACAGATGCCTTTCCTCTCATCTTTCCTTTTTTACCTTCTGTCAGAGAAAATAAGAGCCTGAAAGTTTTCCTCTGCCGCTTTACTCTGCAGAGCATTCAGATATGTCCATATAGGGATGTGGCTAAAATGGCATCACTAAGCTAACCAAGCACCAGGGATTGCTTCTGTCCTGACAAGGGCCTGGAGCACAGTCACTGAGGGGTGCAGAACTGGAATGGGGTAACAGACAGGAGCAAGAAGGTCAAAGACAGAGGTATAAAGTGATTAAAGGGGAAAGATCACTTTTCGAAAGCACAATAGGATGCAAAGGCCAAAATCTTTCCGGATGAGGAATCCAAGGTCTGGTAACTTTTCCCAATGATTACCTGGGCCTCATTGCCAGGACTGGCTTGTGGGCTGTGGTTGACTAAAGGAGGAAAGGGTTTATCATTTCATCTTGAATGTTACTAAAGGTTTCACAGGATGCTTTGATGCAATGGGAGAGTTCTACTCTATTTTATTTTTATATTTACAAACAGAAAGGCAAGGGAATGAAAGAATAATATGAAGGTGTGTTCACCTGTGTTTGGGAGAGAACAGCAGCCACATCTTAAGGTTTCCTAGATATTGCCACAACTACACGCATCGGAGGTTGAGTTTTGATTATTGCTTAATCTACTAAATGATTATTCTACCCATAAAAGGTTATTCAAATTTACTATTAATAATAGAATAATAATAGAATTTATTTTTCTACTTATTCACAATTTACTAAAAACTTACAGGTAGCATGGAAAGAGTTCCCTGTTTTGCCCAAGTAAAGCCCTGAACCAGCCTAGGAATCTTCCATGGCTTCAAAAAAGCTTCCATTGCTGTACGGAAAAAATCCATTACACAGTTCTGGTTTTGGCTGTTCCACCATATGAGAAACCAGAATGAGTAATTACCAAGCATCCTCTGTTGACCCAGCTCTCTAAGTGAAAGCCACTTATACCTCTGTGGGGTCTTGATCTTCTGTCAGCAACTCCACTTCCCTTGTATTGCTGGATTATAAAGCAATCCTCCTGACCTGCTCTTCCAGATGTGGTTACTGCTGGGCTGAGTAGGACAGCTGGAGGCTTCAGGAGAGAAGTACAAATGCTGCAGTTTCCTCTGCCTTGTGGGAACAACTGCAGTTCTCAGACTGGGTAGGTGCCTCAGAAGATCTACAGGCCTGGAGGAATCTAGAGTGCTGCTCATCTCCTACAGAAGGGGTACGGGTTCAGAAACAGTGCCGCTAGCTTCATTACCAAACTCTGAGAGCTTCTCAAAGAGAGTGATTTGAGGAATATTATAAAATTCCAACACTTTGCAAAGAGAGGGATATTAGAAGCAACTGTTCTGCTTCTTATAAAGACTTTGCTACTCTTAAAAGGTAACAAAAGTGGTGAGAAGATAGATCATTTCACTAAGTTAAACTTTAATAGAATTCAAGCACCTGACGCAAAATCCTGCAACTCCAGCACAGTTCAGCAGGAGTATTTTAAGCCTGTTTCAAGCAATTCCAGAAGAAATTTCACTTCTTTCTCTGAGCTTCTACCATCACACTTACAGCAATCTTTTTTTAACCATGGAAAACCTTTGAGAAGTAGTACTCAGCAGGCCTAAAAAGAGCATTTCTGATTGCGCTGGAACTTGACTGCCATTTTCTATTCACAGACCCTTTCAGTTCGTGCAGTGCATGGTGTTATGCAAGGCAATTTTCCAGTTATAATGAGATTCAAAATAACTGAGAGACAAACTAGAAAAAAAAAAAAGAGCACATGCACTAGGTATTTCTTATGCATTTCCACTTCAATATCAGAAAGGCTTCCCAGCTACATCTTGATACACTGATAGAGAAGCATGATATTTTTTTATACAATTCACCACAAGATTTGTATCCTAGCTGATTCACTCTGAACCTAGAGCCATTTAAATTCCTGAACGATAACTGTTTTGCTTCAAAAGCATTTTCTTGCTTCTTTAATTATGCCAAGTATGACAGCACAATAAGGTGAACAGGAATTGCTAGGAACCAGCAGCACACAGTATCACAACTGTCTGCCATGGAAAGCAGGGACACGCTGCTCCTGTGGAAGCAAGTGACTGTCTGGGAAGGTGAAGTAGCCCCTGATGAGTCTGTGCTGCTGCAGAGACACTGCTTCCAAGGTGCTTATGGCATCACTATAAAATTTATAAATTTAAAACTACTGTAGAAATCCCTACTGTGTGCTCTTGTGACAGCAGAACAGACCAACACTGAGGCTTTCACACGCATGTCAAAATAATATTTTCCAAAAGGAACCATTTAGAAGAAACAAGAGCAAAATAGGTTCTTTTTGTCAACTTTAATTTTCATGCAACAGTAAAACTGTGGATGAGGGTGGAGGCAGCTGGATTTGGATGGGATTTGCTGATCATGCACAGTAGTTATTTTTCCTCTATGACCACAAAACTGCTAATAAAGCAGGATATGGAAGACAAAGCCAGAGGAGTTCTCCTACATATCAGTGTGTACATAGGAAATGATAAATTCAAAATACTTCAACTTTCTGACTTTAGTTTGACAAATGACTATGATGTATCTGAAAGATGCAGGGAACACCTGTGAATATTCAGCAGCTGTCAATGAGCCACCATTCCAGCTGAATACACAATGTTTTGCTGTAGGAGGGCATGCTAAATTACTTAAGTGTTGGTAATTCTCTGCCCTTCTAACCTTCCTAAATGTGCTGAGTTGGTGCCTATGAAGGACAAACATGTCCCATTACAGTTTACTTGGAAAGAGCCACAGAGAAAAGCAAGGACAGTCCTGTGGGACAGGTGCTGGGCAGCAGAAGGGTGTCTTGTGCCCTTCCAGCCCCAAAGTACTCCTCCTTCCTTCTTCACCTTCACAAGCCCTTGGAGGACTAAGGAGCTCATCTGATAGATTTTAAATAGTTGACTTGCAAAACAGTGCCATAGAATTCCCACTTTCCAAGGCAAAAATGTCAGCCAAGCATTTCAAGGAAAAGTCACATAAGTGTTACAGGCCGGAATGATTTCATGTGTGAGCTGCCTATTTTATGCACTGGCAACAGGAGCTTTCTAGGTGTCTGTCAAACTTTAGAAAGTCTGCTGCGAGGGCCTGGATCATCTATACTTTAAGAGGTTTAGTCAATTTTCTTTGCACACTTCTTCGTCTGTGCTCTTTTTCAATGCAACAAACCTTTCCAACTAGAGGGAAACTCCAAGTTTAGTTTTATTAAGTAATCTAATTGCATCCTTCTGATCAACTCTACTGAAAATATGTATTTAAATGCTACTTCCACACAGAAAGACAAAAAAATATTAGTATCAATAAGAAACATAATTGCAGGCAACAAAGCATTACTGAAAAGCACTTTCATTCTCTTTCTTTTTTTCCCCGCAATAGTTCTTCTAGAAGATCAGTTAAAATGCCAAGAAGTGGCATTCTAATTCAGGACCTCTCCAGGTACATTTGACATTTCAGAGCATCTCAACCTCATTTGCCTCTTAGCCTGTCTGCCTCACCAGCCACCCAAACATTTATACTCCAGAGATCAGTACAGAATCAGACTTATTCTGAGTTGTCATTTTCTCCTTCTTCCCTTCCGCTAGAATGAACAATACCCTTTTCCATCACTGCACAGTGACTGAGCTTTTATTTTTTCACACTTCAAGACAGGAAATGTATGCCTGACTTTTTGTTGAAACCAACAACTGCATTTCACTTCTTCTGTTAAAACCTTCTATGCAATCATGTTCAAAAAAAAAAAAAAAAAAAAAGCAAAATGACTTACAGAATGCTAAGTTTGTCTTCTGAATAAAGAACAGGACAGTGGCTACATATTTCTTCCATAACTACAGGTAAAACTGATTGGGAAAAAAGCAGGGGGTTTTGTTGTCCAGAACCTGTGATTTGGATGACTGAGATAACATGGACTAAAAGCTGTCCTTAGTTTGGTGGTTAAACAAAAGCAATTTAAAGCATCCTTTACCAAATCACACAAATGGAAAGGAGATTACTAAATAGTAGCTGTAAAAGAACAACAAATCAAACAGTAAAGAAATTTTAAAAAGGAAAATTCCAACTTCCAACAACTCAGGATACTGAATATGAAGCAAACTGAGGCCAAAAGAAGCAGTATGGGTTCTCTTCGGATAAGGATGACAAATTTGTTTATAGAGAAGCAAAAAAATGTTTGTCTATCCTCCATTTCAGAAGTGGCAGAGAAGCTACTGCATTAAGTCACAACAGACTGTTCCACTCCCTTGAAAACTGAAGAGAGTATCAGGAAGTAGCTACTACCAAAAGAAAATAAAACCCACTAAAATCAAACAAAACCAAAAAACACCCTAAAAAACCCTATACATTCAAAAGAGCTAGATAAGTGTAATCCAAAAAGAGTAGATGAAATTTAAAAATAGTGTATCTTGTCAAAATATAAACCTCTGGCTGCTATAGACTCTGGCTGCTATAGAATCTTTTAAAGCCTGGAAGGGTACCAACCAAAACCAAAATATCATCTCAGATAACACTGTCAGACATGTTTTGTTAGCCTGACACTTCTCCTGATAAATATAATACACTGAGGAAATAAAAAATTAGAAGGTTGTTATATAATGAGTGTTGGTCGATGCAATTCTGTGGAAAAAAAATCTATTTTGTCAAATAAACCTGGTTTTACTCTCTGATAAAATAACAATTTGGTTGATTAAGGTAAACTACATAGATGCACCTGACAAACTTAGCTTAGATACCTGAGTTGTTATAGCATGGCATTCTGATTAAAAAATCAGCAGTATTCAGCAACACTAACGCACATAATAGTTGGATTAAGATGGCAGATTACAGCTCCCAAACAGTAGCTGCAACTGGGAAATCACCTTGAAAATACAGCATTTCCAGCAGGGATCCACAGGGCAGCTGGGCTCAATGTTTAACAGCTATTTTTTTTTCAGTTAGTGACCCCAAAACAAATAAAATAAAGTCATTGCTCTTGAAAATTTTTGACAGACAAGGATAGGCATAATAAGTAAGAAGCCCCTAACATACTAATATTCTATACATTTCTAATGAATCTGGACTCTCAGATGACATCTAAACAACTAAATCAAACATTTCCATAAAGCAGGAATGTGCTAGATGGCTCAGACCAGAAAGCATTCCAGGGAGACTTCAGACAACTTAATGCTATGAACAACAGAGTTCCAGGGACAAGAGATCCTGTAGAGTCCAAGAAAGACAAAGAACAAAGAAAAATGTATAAAAACATGACATATGGAATAAAAGTGAGCAAACCAGAGTTGTTTAGTCTGGAGTGGAAAAAAAAAAGACTTGGTCATAAACATTTGTATATAAAAAGGACTACTGCATGGGGAAAAGATATGCTGCTAGAACAGGAAGAAATTTAATGATTAGCAAGGAAGATTTAGGTTATACTTCAGGAAAAACTTTTTGGCTGTAAGAACAGTAAAATACTGGAAAATATTCCCCAGAGAAGTTGCAGGATCTCTTGGAGGTTGAAGTTTTAGGCAAACATATTCCAAGAGTTGGTCTGGCCCTGGAAAAAGGAGTCTGTCTCAATAGGCCACTGACCCCTTTGAAGCCCTTTCCAATATTTTTCTCCCACAGTACTATAGCATGCACATGAAAAATAAACACAATTCCCAACTTTCAGGACAACAAATATCCTTCTCAGTGTAATCCTGCCAAAACTTAATGCATTTATGACATATCTTTAAACTGGCACAGATAAGAACATTTGCAGTCAAGGAACCCAAAAGCCTAAACAGAAACTTGGGAGTTCTGCTCAAATATCCTTTTATCTTGATGAAATGTAAAGACATAAGCCGTTTTCTGAGTCATTTGATACATAGATGCTCCAAATTTTGTTGTGCAGAGAAACATCTACCTCCAAATCAGTCCATTGTGAGGTTTTTGATAAAGACTACACTCTCGGTAGCAAAGACAATCTTCTTGTTTTGCCTGGTGTCAAAAATAATTCAGTTTTAAGTTTATATTTTCTTGCCAAAGCAAACTTTTTGGATATAAAAAGGATGGGATGCAGCAAGATCTATCTTTTGTACACAAGGTATCTTTTCTAGTAAAACATAGATTTAGAATAACAAGATTTAGAAAATATTTATTACATCTCTTAAAAGAACTGTTATAGACTCAGTATAATTGGCATACTCTGCAAAGTCAGAGTCTGTTTCTCCATTCGGTCTCCCTTCTCTCAATACATCAAATATCCCTGCATGACTCCTTTTTACAGTTTATCTTTAAAAGAAAAGGAAAAAACAGAGCCAAGGGTTTGATCATTCTGTCACAGAGTGCATAAGCAACAGCAGCATCCCCTCAGCCAGCATGCTTACAACAACCAAAGAAGAGCAGGAATTGGTTTTTTTCCCTCACAATCCCCAACACCTCAATTAACAAAAATGTATTTCCACTGTGATATGACACAAATGAGAGAAATAATCTCTCTGAGAGATTGATTATCATCACTGAAGAATAATTCTAAACCTATTTGATGCTTCTAACACTTAAACTGGTAACTAGGGCAAGAGTCCAGATGCTGAGAGAACGTAGCTTTATCTTCAAATGAAATTTCTGGTCTTTTCTGTAAATAGAAAATGGACTTTTAACGCACACACTTGCTTATAAAGACAAAGCTAACTTTCATGGCTTTTCAAGTTTCTTCAGCTTAAATAACAGACATCACAAATGACCTTTATATGGTCATAACATTTTAATTTAAAGCTGAGAGAGAAACTAAGAAGGAACTGAAAAAACATGATCAATTGTGCTAGCTCAGAGTGAAAGATCTCTGTCTGCTTGTCACATTGGTTTAGCTCATACATTAGCATGAACAGAGTTCACAATTTAGTGACATTTTAAGGGTTTACATTTTTTTATGAGAAGCTTGGCAATTAAGTGTAAAAACTGTTTTCTATTTTTATTTAAGATCTATCACCTCTTGCTCATGTGATAAAAAATAGCAAACAGTAATCCCCTATTTAACATTCCCACATTATTCATGGCTGTATGGACCCCAACTCCATTTCCTTTTTGCTGGCTTTCCTCTCCATGTAAAAAAGTCTTTATCTTGGAATAAGTTTCAGGGTCTTTATCCATATTATCTACTCTTCTCTGTACATCAGAGAAAAAACAGGGCTGGGCAGGACTGCACACACAACCTGAGGAGTGTGCATGGCACTCCAGTGCTAGGGGCAGCAGCAGCATCTGCTGTTTTGGCTGCAGACCACTTTTAACATGCCATTTGTGTGTTTGACCGCTGTTGAGTATTGAAGCTGAGGCTTTTAAAATACAATCCACTTCAACTTCAAGAGTTTTTCTTCCTGAACAGAAGCAGCTGATTTCGAAATGATCATATACCTTGCTAGGTGCATCACTTTCCATCTGCAGACGAGAAATTATATTTGTGTTTCTTTCTGGCCAGTTGTGTAATATTATGAAATAAACGTGTAAATCTTTGCCACAAGTTCTAAGATGCCTTTCCCAATGGGAAACACGATGACAGCCCAGCACAGACCCCTCTTCCCAGACATTTATGAGCATAATAAAGTCCTAGCACAGAACCCTCTGAGACTTCATTATGAATCTGATCTTACTCCTGCCATCTGTTTCTCAGTTTTTCATTCATTACAGGCCAAGCAGACATTTTCTTTCCCTGATGCTCCCTTACTTATCCAACTAATTATTACTCCAACCTTCTGAATCTAACTCAGATCATAGTTTCTTGACTTTCATATAGTGTTTCACAAAAATTAACCTTAAAAAGAAACCTGAACTTAGAGGGGGTAAGAAAACTTATGGGCAATTCATATTTCATTTACAACAAATAGCACAATCATAAAATAAAATAACCGAAGCCTGTTTATTTCTGAGCTGGAATTTCCAAATAACTTCAGATTTTTTAAATATACAATATGGAACCAAACTTCACAGAAGTCAAATAATTACTTGCAGTTTTCTTTGTTTCTTTATTTTTAATTCATACTTACCTCTATTTTTGGATCAACATTTTGTTCATCCATGTGAACATGGGGCTTCTGCCAGGGATAAACATGGTCCTTCATTGCATTCAAGTCTGCTAAACTTTGACATATTTTTATTCTCCAGACTTATCTGAAGACCTCTTGGGCATCTTCTCACACATTACACCACAAGCATGTGATTAAATTTGAGTCAAGTGGTAAGAAAAAGGTCAAAAAAAAGACCACAAAAAAGTGCAGAGGATTGCAGGGAAGTGTGAGATAGGAGTCAGTTCTGCAAGTCTTACTTGCACAGTAGAGGACCCAAGAGCCCTGTTTATATTCCACTTCTTTATCTCATCAGTCTGTGTTCCAGTTCAGTCTATAAATGGTTTGTGGAAAGACTAAACCATATATTGTCCAAAATCTAGCACAGTAAAGTTAATACTGCTTGACCCACATACAGCACAGTTCAGCTGAAAACTCTTTATAAACAGATCATTCCTTACAAATGCTTTCCTTAACACTCTCTGCTTCCTCTTGACATGTGATGAAGCTGTATCCATGTACCTTAACATCTGCCCACACATCCTGACAGAAAGGAGGCAATTGATACATATGCCATTACCCAGTGTCTAAGTAACAGGTATTGCAATTTCAAACATCTCAGTTCAAGCTCCTCTGTGTTCATAAGTCAGAGGCTGGCTACCAAAATAGTTTATTTTTAACATTTCTTTAAACAGCATAATTTACAATGCTAAAATCATATATGTGGACAACAAGAAAATACATTTATTTCTGTGCCATTTGTCAAAACTTCCCCGTCGTCCCTGCCACCAAAGTAATCCAACAGCCCCACAAATTTGTCCCCAGGGTTAAAGAATTTGGGTTGAGTGGGAAGGAGATTTCAAATCTTTCTTTCTGAAGGAGAAACCTTAGGAACTTCCTTAAGGAACTGATGCTAAAAGGCTACCGTGACTTCACTTCATATGAAACCCAGACTGGATCCTGACTTAAGCAGAAGTTAATGAGTGGAACAGTCTGACATGTTCATTTGATAGGGAGTGATGAAAGGCCAGCTGTCAGATTTAATTTGTTTCAAGATAAGCTGATTTATTGCTTACAAGTAATATGCTTGGCACAGGGCACGCATCTCAGCAATGGTATATTTTAAACACTATCACAGAAACATTCAATTCTGGTAGAGTACATTCACTGTCCAGAAAAATAAATGCAATTTTCAAAGTGACATTTCAAGTAATTATTTTTTTGTATTTTCCCATGTGGAAAAAAAATAAAAACTTTTTTCTAATAATTTAATAGCCAAAACCAGGCCTGCCAAATGAGTGTTACCTTGCTTTTCAACTAATATTGAATAGGGAGCTTTAAATGGGAAAAAACTTAAACAAATTGTCCTTACAGGATAACCAATGAAAGGAGAATCAAAAGCAGCAGCAGTTAACAGCTGACAGCTTACAAGGTATAGAGCAGCTGAGTGGCAAGAGAAGAAGCAGAAACTTGATAGGGGATACCAAGGCAAATTCAGACAATCAGAAATGATGGATATAGTTACAATGAAATTGGACAATATACAAGTCAAATGTACTGTTCTCTTTCTGAGGAAGAATAGAAACCAAGGTAGAAGCTAAACAGAGGAAGTTTGCAAGCCCTTTAATAGAAAAGAAAGAGAGAGGAGGCAGGGGCAGTCTCATGGAAAAGGCAGGAACACTGAAGTGGAGCTGAGCAGCTATCACTGCCTTCCTGCTCCAAGGCCAGGAGGTTGGGAGATGGAGATGCTTCCCTAAGGAGTACTGCCAAAGGCAGGAGCACAGAACAAACATAAGCTCATGTGGATAGGAGGCTTTGGTGTTAGTATCTAAAGTGGGCATTCCAGAAAGCCCAAAAGAAGAAAAAGTAGGTAAAATCTGCCCTCCTGGCTTCTCTTCATCTGCAGCTACTGGTCTATTTTCTGCCCTTGTCCACATTCAAAGGCAGAAAATAAGACTGTGTTCAGTCTTGGAATTCCCATCCCCATCTCCATGCCTCCTCCACTTTTGAGCCTGCCTTTTGATGTCCACTGAAAATATTCCTGCCAAACTCTCTCTCCCCTGTCCTCATCAGTTCTCTACACATCACTGTGTAAAGAGAAGCTTTAGAAGAGATAAAAACGAATTTGTGTTTCACCAATACCTTTTATTTAAAACAGACAGAAAAGCTAAAAAGTAGATCAATTATTCATTAGAAAGAAAGGACTCAGTATGGTAGTATTTATTTTGTAATAATTATTTAAACAATTCCAGGTATACAGATCAGGAAACAATGCAAAGGCATTTTAACTTACCCAAGGGTACATGTACAAATGAAAACGAAGGCAGCAAGTGTTCTTGTGAGGCATGGCTGCAAAGCAACTAAATGAGCCCCAGCAAGAAAAAAAGAAAAAAGCATCTGCAGCCAACAGGAAGCTTATACTTCACATTTACTCAAACTTTTGTAGAGATGATTTTTCAGGAACAGGACTTGAATTGTTCTCATTTTACTTGGAAAGAAAAGGCTACAGTCTTGGTATGAAGGGGAAGCTCATGAGTCATCTAGAATAGTGGCAGCACAAAAGAAACATCTATTGGTTTTTAAAAAGGAGAAGTGGAAAAGAGGGTTGTATTAGGGGTCCCAGGCATCACCATCCAAGCAGCAAGAAGCCTCCCACCAGGCTTCCCACAGCCACCACTTTCAGCTCTTAATGACAACTTATGCCTGTGCCTGCGGTGCCCAACTACCTCCACACTTTGAAGTACTCAAGGGCTTCTCTCTTGCCCTAGACAGAAAGGTTTCAAGTACCTGATGACCTTAATAAGTATTTCTTACAGCACAGAGAAGTAACTTTTTTCTTTTCAGTCTGGAGGCAGGGTAATGAAGTGCCAGCTGATCTCACTGCAGCAGTGTCCTCTATTGGCCATCCCTTGCTGAAAAACCTGCCCTGCAGATGCACCTTCGCCCTCAGGCTGAACTGTGTCTCTCATGGGAAACCATCACCCTCACTTTGCAATCCCTTTGCAGAAATGCTCAGGAAAGCATTGATGAACCGTAAAACAGCTACAGTTTTGAAAGCTGCACGTTGCATAAAGAAATAGAGGTTTTTATTAACTCTTTTTGTTCTCATTACAAGAGCTGATGCAAAAGCGGAAAACTAAAAGTCAGAATTGATCCTGAAGTTTGATCTGCAAAGCATATTCTGAAGAATTATTAATTACCAATGTGACAGAGACTGCACATCCAGGAGGACCAATCCCTCCCATCTGAAGTAACAACAACCTAATGGAAAGCCTTCAATCACCTCTAAAATTTAACATGGAAATCTTGTGGGGGGAAGAAAAAACAAACAACCAAAAACTCCAGAACAGTCCTTTAAGGCAGGCAAATTTTTCTTCTGTATCTCCTAAGGTGTTTTTTCCTTACTTAAGTAGTATCAAATGACTACATTTTCCTATCAATGCTCATAAAGGGGAAACACTCCAAGGATATAAACTCACTGGTACAGCATTTCCTGTCTTAGGTAATAGTGTTTTCCCTTAATCCTATACTAGAACTCCTCTGTTAACCAGGTAATATTCGATATGATTATTGCTGGGTTTGTCTTTATTTGCTCCCAATTTCTGTCTCCCTTGTTTAGGATCCATGTCCTCCCTTTAGGATCTATAATTGGGATACCCCCAATCATTTCCTTACATAAGTCAGTCTTTAAGAGCACTTGATATCCCCAAGGCAAAAAATGTGCTTTCAGAAATACAGGCATATCCTAAAGAGAGAGAGAGGATCTACAGATTCTCCTGATCTATCTTTACTCCTATGGCCATTTTAAGTGTCTCTAATTAAATATCCTTTATGTCTGTAACAGACCTATGACATCTTGTGAGCTGGTACATTTTGAGTATGTCAGCAAAACAGCCTCGTCTCTTGAATCTTGTTAATGGGAATTTTTTTTTTTTACATTTTTTTACTACAGTTCTAATTCTAGTTGAAATTGCTGCCATTACATTAATTAATCCAATGCGCTAACAGGCCATGTTTTCTTATTTAACTTCTAAATTGCTATTTGCTGGTTTTTTTGTTTGTCATTCTTTCAAATTGATGTTTTTCAAAATGCAACAACAATAAAATGCATTACCAATAAAAACCAAAAAAAAAAAAAAAAATCCCAGCACATTAGTTTCACTTATCTCCAAATTTGTAAAGCTCTTTAATTAAGAATAAAATCCAAATGGAGTCAATAAGATTAATTTTTTAAAAACCCAAAAATAAAGACCATTCTCCTACGAGTGACATTACTCTTTAAGCCACCACAAGCAATGTGACACCCTGCAAGATGCCACAGAGTACCTGGCATGCCAAAATCAGATCAACCCTTCTGAAGTGCACAGATGGAGCAAGGAGCCACCACTCTTTGCACAGGCAACACACAGTGAAATATCTCTCTGCTCCTTGGCAGGTGATTCATTCTTCCCCAAATGCACACTAGTATATTTGACACTTGCATTTTGGCTAACAGACCTAGGCAGGTATGAAATGGAATATTTATGAGTAGAGGGGTGGCTCACACACATTTTGCAACCCATGAGAACTTAGAGAAGAACAGTGGCAATGCTGAACTAAATTTCTGAATCCTAAATTTCTGGATGGTTACCAAAAGTCCCTCTGCTGAAATGCAGTGCATGATCTCAAGGAAATACTCATGAAAAAAGTAGATTTCATTTGGTCTTGAAAAATTTAAGAAATAAACTTAATTTTTCATCATCCCATTGACTTCTACAAATTACTAAAATCTCTGTGCTAAAACTGAACGGAAAAATCCTTTTGCCATTAGAGTATTGACCTTGTATTTCAAAAGCACTCAGATACTGTCACTGGGAACGCAAGACAAGTGGTATATCAGCATGATCCTGGATAATAAAAAGGACTAGCTGAAATTAAGCTGAGCTCCATGTTGTGGGTTGACCTGGGCTGGACGGCAGGTGCCCACCGAACTGCTTCATCAGTCCCCTCCTCAGCTAGGCAGTAGAAAAAAAATATAGGGAGATAAGGACAGAGAGAGATCACTCATTAATTATTGTCACAGGCAAAACTGGCTTGACTTGGAGAAATTAGTTTCAGTTATAACCAAGTAATTCAGAGTTGGATAATGAGAAAAAAAAATAATCGTAAAACACCACTCCCTTCTTCCCAGACTCAACTTTACCTCCCTTTCTCTACCTCCTCCTCCCCCAGCAGCACAGAGGGATGAGGAATGGGTGTTCTGGTCAGTTCATCACACGTTGTCTCTGCCACACCTTCCTCCTTAGGGTGAGGACTTCTTACACTCTTCCTCTGCTCCAGGGTGAGGTCACTCCCACAGGAGACAGTCCTCCATGAACTTCTCCAGTGTGGATCCTTCTCTTGGGCTGCAGTTCTTAACAAACTTCTCCAGTGTGGGTCCCATCCTTCAGGCTCACACTGTTCCAGTGCCCACATGGGGTCAGAGGTCCTGCCAGAAGCCTGTCCCAATGCAAGCTTCCCATAAATCTCCTTCAGGTATCCATCTGCTCTGGCATGGGGTCTTCCACTGGTGTAGGAAGATCTCTGCTCCATGGACCTCCATGGGCTTCAGGGGAATCCCTGGTATGGCACCTGGAGCACCTCCTTCTTCTTTGATGTTTCTCCCACATGTTCTGACTCCTCTCTCTGGATGAAGCTGCTGTGTACCCTTTCCCCCATCTCCATTTTCTCTACTCTATTACCCAGAAGCACTACTTTGCTCATGGCTTTGGCCAAGGCTGGGTCTATCTTGGACCCCATGGGCACTGGCTTTGTAGGACATGGAGGAAGCTTCTGGCAAGCATTTTACAAAATCCACTCCTACAGCCCCCTGCTACCAAATACAAGTAAACAAAATACACCCCAACATCATTTCATTAACCCACTGCTGAACATCAAGTAATTGTGCATTTGTGACAACATGCACAGCAAAGCATTTAAACTGCGTTGGCACACATTTCAAGACCTTTCCCCAATAATGCAGACAAGCAATTATTATAGTTGGTTTTCTGCTTCTTAGATGTTAAGCCATAATTAATTAACTACCTTACAGATAAAAAGTGGAGGTCACAAATGGTTCTACCTGTAGGCAGAAACTGAGACTGAAGAGATCAGTACAAAATTTGAAAGAGAAGTAAAATTAATGAGATGAAGAACAGTGTTTATATAACTGAAACACATTATCCTGCAGCAGCACTTAATTTAGTTGCCGAGGGAGGGAAGATGTAGGAAGGATAAATATTTCATTTGTATCTTATTAGGCAAAATAATGCCAGGTAACTCGGACCAACCCAGTAAAATCAGATGAAAAAAACAACACTTTGATTAACACTTAGATTTATCTATTCCATGTATTTGAATGTGACAGGTGAGTTTATCTGAGACAAGAAAAAGCCTATGGACACTGGTGTTGATGACAGCACTATGGCCTGAGACTATGCTAGGCGTCAGCTGTCATGGTGACATCCCAGTGTCTGTTTTACTCTGGATTTTTACATACAAGGGAAAGTTGAAGAGAATTTTTTAATTCCAGAGATTATGACAGTTGACAGCAACTATCAGCTACTGCTTTTAACTGTGATTTTATTTGGTTTCAGAAAGAAGAAACTAAAATTTTTCCAAGTTTAGGTTTTGAGACCTCATTAAAATGATGGAAAAACAGTAGCTTTGATAGACAGCTTGAACAAAATCCTGTAAAACTGATACTTTGAACAATGACCATGACATTTGCACAACCTTAAATATAAATTGCAGATGTTGTATTTTAGCAGAAACAGTGCCATCAACCTTCTGCAATTCAAACTATGAGGAAAAGTCCTTGTGATACCCAACACATTCCAAAGCCACATGCCAGAACAGAATCTGTTTAACTAACTGGGAAAAAAATAGCAGGAGTTTTCAACAAGAATTACAATTCACAGTAGGTTTTCAGCTCATTATAACTTTGGTTTAGCTGGTGGCTTTTGCTATGCAAAGTTTTCCATGGACAACACTGCAGTTCCTGACCCAGCCAAGAAGTAATATGCTCTGTCTCACTCTGGACAGCCTTGAAGAAAGCACTTGGGGTTGTGCACATCAGTGAAAAGTAAAGGTGAGCACTATAAAAAGCAGTCCTAAATAATCTACCTCTATTGTGCTTTATAAAAACCAAGATCCTAAATATGATTTGAGAACAATTACCATCCATTTCACATTTTCAGTTCATGACAAAAACCTTCACATCTAGAAGAAAAGGCAAAAAAAACCCCCAAACCTTGCACTGCACTGAACCAGAAATAGCCATGCAATCACTGTTTCTATATTATGACAGTATTTTAAATTCTGATAGAAATATATAGGACAGTCCACAGTCTGTAAAGATTACCTTTTATATACATATTTTACCTAGGAAACAGAATAACAAATGAACTTATTTATTGAGGAAGTATGTGCCATGAAGTTTTCCATGCTTTGCCGAGTTCAGTGATTTACCTAAAGAACTACTTTCTGGAAGCAGACACTTTTTGTATTAAATGTCTCTAGATCTTGTAAAGCATGAGGGAAACTGAAAACAAAACATGACCAGGACTTATAGTGCTATTTTTCATTAAAGGCAGGAAGCTGGTTTCACCTTGCCATGGACTGACTTCTCATCAATGCTCCACAGAACGTGCTCAAACCCTGTTTGAACCAGTAAACTGAATTCACCAATAGCTTAGAAAAAGTACTTTCTGTTTTCCCAGAATGAACATCAAGATGTGTCAAAGAACAGGTGAAACCACCTAGGCTTTCACCTATTTCAGAATCAACTGAAGCTGCTCCATAGACTGAGGAACATTAATAATAAGCCTTGCCTCATTAAAAAGGCAGCCAATGCAAACATGCTATTTTGATATATAACTTTTTGAATGCCTTAGAAAGCCAAATAAAGATTGTTTATTAAAGTTAACAGCACCAAAAAGGCTTGGCTCATCCCTTCCTGCAAACTCATTCTACATTTAAAAATCTTATAAAAGCACTAGGATCTACAAAAAGATGTAGAGGATGATGTTTCTGTTGAAAGAGAAAACCTACAAAACAGGGGGAAGATAAAGAAAATAAAGGCAGATGAGAGTCAGGAATGGTTCATTACTTTTTAAATTAATATAGAGGCCAATAATTTTCCTTCGCAAGGCTTTCTTTTTCGCTGCCTGTTACAATTTTTACTGCAGCTTCAAAGGTGATGGTAGTGAAACACTGCTGTAGTGAAAATAATCTAGTTTCTCAACATAGCTGTTGGTATAGAATCTTCTCCTAGTGACCCCAGTTCACATAATCTAAGAATCTTTAAAATCTTGAAACCAATCATACTCCAGGCTTAGCTTACATTTAATCTTGGCCCGGCCTGAACTTCTGACTTCAAAATCCAAACTAAACTGTTTTAGACTTCATTAGTCCAATGTCCAATCCTTAAGAACTTGCCACCTCAGAGACAAATCCTCTGCACAGAGAAAGATCACAGAGGTGAAGGTCTTCGGCATGGATTACTGTGCTATCTCAAAGAGAAATCCACATTAAAGGCCTTCTTCCAAGTCCCTTATTCCCCTGTTACCTGCTCACATCCACTTAAAGCTTGTCAGTAACTCTGCAGAGAATCCTTCCTGCTCTGCCTCTCTCCCAAGTTTTCTTCTTTCTTTGATCTTTCATTACATGTGTCTTGTCCTGCAAATGTTAGTCAAATAACCCCCTCAGACACTGGTTTGCAGCAATTTGAAGAAATTTCAAGAGAAGATTCCTTTTAGAATTAAACATGTTGAGTTAAATATCCGATTTGTATTTGTCTCTAATTAATGCTGCAGCACCAAAATCTGTGCTTAAAGTATCATTGTATGCAGCCTATATCCTACAAAACTTGCTGTATGCAACTCTCTAAAGCATTTGATATTTTTTATGATCTTCCAAAAAAATACTAATTACCAATACACCCTTCCCTCCTCCAGATCTTTGCCTCCTACAATAAGCCTGAAAAGCTGAAACATCCATTTTAATTGGAACTTCCACTAGTAATTACTCTCTAATAGCACCTTTCAAAATCAATTAAAAATGCTTAGTTCCCAGAAAGAAGTCTTAAAAAAAAACCCCTAAAAACTCTACTAGCCAGCTACGGCTATAGATTCTTGAAAGATAGTGCTATTTCTGTTGGCCTCAAATTATATTTTTTCTAGGGTAGTCAACAGTGACCAACAGTACAAACAGGTAACACGTGACAAGGTAAAAATAAAAAGGTATATTAGCAGACCCCACATCTTTCATACATTTGAAGTCTACCAGGACTTTTCTACTTCCACTGTACACAGAGGCTTTGGGTGAATCTGGAGCCATCAAAGCCATAAAACACATCAGTGTCTTAAAATGGATACAACAGGAACAGCTTATGATCAACTACAGCAACTCACTGAGTAACTCGGGGTGCAGCCACACTCATCACTTTTACAGCTGCAACTGCAGCAGTTCTTAAGTATAAAAGACAATCTTAAATGCCAGAAACAATAGCTAGAAAAAAGTAATTTAAAACAATGACAAAAATGTGACAAGTTGTTGGGATTTTTTTAAAACAGAAAACAAAACACAGTGAATTTAAACATGAAAGATACTCAAATAATGACTGCTGTGTAAGTTAGGTAACGTCACTAACCCCACATCCTCACCCTTGGGGTTGAGCTATGCTTGGTGGCAGTTTTTAAAACTAGACCACAAAATAGGAGGTCTGTAAGACTTTCACAAAATGCGACCCTCCTTAGCATCTTCTCTAAGCGCTATATACGTAAATGACTTCTGCTTTTTTTGCCAAGGAAAGACTGAATATCAGCTTGAGAAGAAGGCAGAAAGTTGCAGCAGGGCTAATCTGCAGTCAGGTTTACTGTGGCTTATGAGAAAATTAAGAAGCACAAAGAATTTAGACAGTCCTGTTTCAAAGCATTTTTAATTAAAATTATTCAAGGAATACTGCCCTTATTTCTACTCAGTCCAAAACACTGCTAATTGTGTTGTTGAAAAACAGCTATAAATTCAACTTGGGTGCCATTCCCAGTCCCACACATCTCCAGAAGTCCTGTCAAGGAAACTGTTTGTGTTTGTTCTAAACCCAAAACACCAGTCCCTTCAAACCCTACAGGTCTTCAAAGAAAACTAGCAACTTGTTCTGGTTATGAGAGTTTGAGGGAAAACTGCCTCTTACTCTTTCAAAAGCTAAACTGTGCATATATCTAGATGTTCCCCCACTCCTCCCAAAGCCAGTCTGGTTTTCCAAAAGGCAGCAATGAATCACAGCAAAATATTAATAAACCAAAGGTAGCAGGTACTTGGCATATAAGTCTGGAGGAATATTCACTTAGAACCTCCACCCCATATGGCTTCCTTTAAAAAACTGCCTAACAATCATCTTTCCAAGACTCCAAAAATCAAAACCTTGCAATTTGACACAGTTTCGAAGACTTAAGAGTAGACTCATCCAGAAAGAAACACCACTATTAAGTGTATATGGAAAATAATTTCAGCAAAGCCTTGAACTATCAAAGATGTTAAAAACCTATCAACAGTGGGAGGCTCATGAAAACAATGCAAGGGTGATGTAGGAATAGCCCAATCTCTGATACGTGCGGGTGGAAGAGCTGGATCATATTATTACACTACAATATCAACATGCAAATAAGCATCTTTTGATGGGAAACAAAAACACTCAAAACTAGAATATTAAACTAGCTTTGTAATCAAAAGTTACATTTTTGTTTCCGAGTGGATCTGCTGAACTGGTTCTAACTAAAATTCATCCACTGGGTGGCTCAGACTTGTTTTTTTAAGCTTGCAAAACAAAAGTTTTAAGACATAGCTTGAAAGATGATCAATTCTTCATAACTACACCAGAAGCAAGTCACCATATGGCTCCCTTACTACACAGGCAAGGGTAATTAAAAGAGTGTCAGAAGATCTCAGTAGCAGTTTGCAATTACAATAAAGTCACTTGATCTACAATGATCTGATGACAGAGCATTCTTGGAGATCACCCCTAAACATCGAGATTTTCAGCTTCAGCGCTATAATTATGTTCCTTCTGTGGACTAGAGAAGAGCACATGGAACAGCTGTTGTAATGTTGGGTGATATTAGGGTTTCCCAGTAGAAGTGGTAAAATGAGCAAGCAAAAATGTGCAGAATAGAATAAGAAAACTAAAAGTTTTTGTTTTCAGAGAAGGATTGAGCAAAGAGAAGCAGAGGCTCCTGTCACTTGAATGACTCTTGAAATAGGAGAAACAGCATAATCCTGTCACTGAAACCGTTCCAAGGTAGAAGTTATTGAAGAAGCTGTTCTGGAATGGATGTTGCTCTATTGCACAATATGACCAGACAGGGTTAGCTACAACATTTACATTCCAAAACAGAATGGTAGCATGGCTTGGATTCACTTTATAGAATCCTAGTTGTTGACTTGTATTGGATTAGTTAAAACTCAAGCCTAAAACTGCTTTAAATTTCCCAAACAGCTCCCCTCCACCTGACAGAAAACTCTTGCTGACTGTTGTAACCATAATTTATAACCAAACTTGAGGGCGCAGCACTGCTGCACATGGATGGCTGTGCCATGCTCACTGTGCCTCTCCCAGATCACAGCAGGGCTGGGTTAAACCCTGAGCTTTAACAGCCAAATAATACAAAGAATGGAGAACCAAATGAATCCATTTCCCCATATCTCTGCCACACAAGTCTAACGGTGAGGGTCCTACTCCTCTGTGCCTTCCCAACACCTCCACATCAGGCTTTGCTGAGCCACTTCCTTAGCACCAACTACTTAATTCTGGACAGAACACATTGCTGTATTTTACTCTCAGGAAAATTTATTGTATCAGTAAGCAATTCCTAACCAAAGGGGCCCAGTTATCCTAATCAATTCAGTAAAGAACTAAAAATAGATAGCAAAATGCTCACCTGGTTGTATTAGTTTTGCAAGCCAACAGCTTTGCAACAGAATGATTATTTTTTCATCGGAGGGCCTCTCATTAAGAAAAAATCCAATTCTGTCATGCATGCAAAAATTAATTCCTACTGTAAAAAGTGGATTTTAAGTCAGCGTTTTGTGCTGTTGTGTAAAACACACTGAAAAAACCTCAGATTTTTCTCATTGGGAAATGAGGATTTGGTTTAACTAAAACATTTTGTGAGAACATAGGCATTTCATCAATATTTTAAACAAAAACAGTTGCAATGTTTTTGAAGTGCTCCATCCACAAATGAGGCTGATATTTTGTCCCAATTAAGCACAAAGCTCTGATGTGTTGGAATCTCCCACAGAATGAAATTTCCCCGTGAACACTTACAGGCTTGAAGCTTGAGTCTGCAAGCAGATGTCACAATCCATTTCAAAGGCTACTTTTATCTATAGCAGAAAAATTATTCAAAAATATCAACTGAAAAAGTCACCACAAAGATAATTTATTGTAAACGCTCTACTTCTTCAACAGTATCTTTACCACCTTGAAATTAAAAATGTCCACGACTCATTTGCAGCAAAACTAAAATTTCTTGAAAGGCAATCCGCAAAAGTGCATACTTTTTAACAAGTATTGACTCTTCAGTTTCATATATACGTAAACAGGATTATTCAGTGAAACTATGGAACCACCCTGAACCAGCAGGTTACAGAAGCTGAGGGGATGAACAGAGGCTAGAACTTACACAGACATGCAATCTTCACAATAAAGCATTTGAAGAATTTCATGATAATGAAATTTTCTTGAAGTTTATCATTTCCTAACATTAACATTTCAAATATCAATGTCTAACCTCAGGATTTTTCTGCCATCCTGTACAAGTTTTTACTTGAATCTATCGGAAGATTTGGTACTAGCAGCATTAGAACAGAGGTGAGACATGAAGTTCTTTTACCCTTCTTCATCTTGAGACTCCACGTGCTCTTAATATTCTGGGCACTACCTTTTCAATTATGCAACTTTTTGGGATTTCTTTCAGGACTTAATCTATGTACAATTCTTACGAGATTAAGAATTAGGTTTTAATTTACTCTTCATGCAGTAAGGACACATTTCCTTACATTCCTGAACCTTGTGAAATAGCAAACATTTGTGTAACAAACTGATATAGGAAGATTTTAAAGATATCCTTGCCTCTGTCACATGTGTCCATGGAAAGGTATCTAATCATTGCTGATCTATAATTTTGTTTGTCCATATCTCCAGTTAATTGGGAAATGTTTTCCTTAAGGAACTTCCCTTTCTCCAATACATATGTGGTACAATGCCACACACATATCAGAAACATCCCTGAGATTCTATACTCCTGACTGCTGCTCACAATGCTCAGTAACTGAACAATCTCTAGTTGATCATCCCTTTTGGCTTGAGCAGAGGGATGGGTAAGCAGCAAACTCTGTCAACATTATTGTGGAGAGGTATCCAGAGCTGGGGAGCAGCAAACAGCTTAGTGGGAGAAAGAGCTGGAGGCTTTCCCTCATCTTCTGTGCTCAGCGTGCTGCTGACCAGTAGGAATTCCTATCGAGCTGACAGAGACCAAATCAAGCCAAATTACTGCAAGCTGGAGCTGGATAAATTCAGATTGAGATGTGCAATATATTTCTCAACAAAGGAAAATACTAAGCAACTACCAAGGGTTATGGGAGATTTTTCAATCACCGGAAACTTTCTAAATATCAGTTTCTGTGCTACAGTGGATGCTATTTAAATATAGCTGCAACACTGGCAGCCAAAATGAGAACATTAAACCCCTTTGTTCTGCTTTACATAGCAGATTGGGGATAGGTGACCACCACAGACCATTCTGGTCTTTTCATCTCTGCACCCATGGATAACTTCCCCTCATTTTTTAACAGATTGTTATTGTGCCTGTTGCAGACAAAGTCCTCCTATTGGTTCAAGAGAAACTGAAAACAGTACTTATTATGTACTTCACCGCAGTTTTGAACTAAAGCCATTACAGTAACTGCTCAACATCTCAACAGCTTTAGGATGCTTATTTGCTTAATTCTATTCCCTCAAGAAAGCAGCCCTAGTTAGCTCAGAACACGACCTACTTGACAGAAATATAGGTCCAGCAAAAGCACCATCAGCAAGTATTTCACCTTTCACAGTGCTGTGTGCTGTGCTCACAATGTGCTGCTCTGTTATCCAATCTTCTCTTAACAGCACAAAAACAATACCAGGACAAAAAACCTCCCCACAAGACTGCCATAGCAACAATGGCCATGGTCTCTTCATTATTCATTTTCTACCCTCCAAGTGAACAGCTCTAATCAGAAGGACATTATTTCCATCAGTAAATACCATGTCTCATTTTTATGCTCATCCTGGTCATTCCCCTTTGGCAATCTCTGCATTAACCTGATACACTGCTGGCTGACAGCAAAACCCAGATTCTCTGCAGGTGTTGGAAAGGACAGAAGTTAGTGCTTTATGTTTTGCCACTACATTAAGGATATTGTTGGGAAATATCTTCCCGTAGCTTTAAGCACATCTGTATGCTGACACGAGCAGTTGCCTTGGAAACTAAACTGCTCAAAATGTAATAAGGACAGAAGATGTGTCAGCCAACAGCTTCAAAATTGTTCTCATCATTAAACTACACCACTCATCAATCTCTGCAATGTTACTGGAGCTGCTGCTAAGTAATTCTGTAATTTGTCTTTGCAAAACCAGAAAGTTCCTTCCGGTAAGATAGTTTCTACCATTTGTATATTTATGGGTTTCAGGGTGTGTTTTTTTGGGTAGAGGGGGTTAGATTTAGAAGAGAAGCAGCTCAACCCTGGTTATAGCTAATCATTATAGCTATCAGCACTGTGATATCTGTTAGAGAGGAAAACCCTGCAGTAATGGCTTTTACTCTCCTCACTCAAGCAAGATGAAGCAACAGTCTTCACTTAAGCATTTTAATACTGCTGACAGCACTTCAAGATATACAAACTTAAGTAACCGAATGACAGCTGCTGAAGGAAACAACTTTCAGATTTCTGCACACAGAATAAAAGGACTACTTAGCTGAAGGAGCAAGACTATGATTCTGACATTTTTCACTAGTGAATATAAAAAATATTCAGTAATAAAAAATTAGAGTTCAGATGATTGTTCAAAACATATCATGCTGACAAACAAGTGATATTTGTAATACCATTGTGGTTTATTTCAACATGGGGACAATGTCATGCATACAGGCTCTGAAATACAAACTCATGAAAAGTCATTCCTCTGCCCGATGTAAAATCCTTGTAATATAATGCATTTTTAATTATCTGCAATACATCAAACATACCCTGAGTTTTGAATAAGGGATACAAAATCCTACGTTAGCATGCAAGAGAAGAATTTTCAGAAGCTTTCAAGGTCATCCTTGCTAAAAGACATCATTTTTATGAAAATAAAAGAAGACGCTGCCTTCTTAAAAATGTCTGTGTAAAGGAGATTTTGCATTAAATTCAGGAGCAGAGTCACTTGTGTCCTTCTTTCAAACACATCCCATAGACCCACAGGCAGGGCAAGGAGGACAAAAGAGAATAAAATTTGACCTTAGGAGAAATTAACCCATATACCCTGATACCAGCAGTAGCAGGTAGATGCCACGAGGGTTCACAGAAAGTCATACCTATGTTTTTTTGCTTACTGCTGCTGGGGATTCTTTGTGTAAATTTATAGTTTAGACGTCAAGCTTCAAATAAGAACTGTCTCATCAATATACTTCTCAAAGGCAAATTTATTCTGCCTTCATGTCTTTTTAACTACCACTTTACACCCCCACGGTTTTGGGGGAATCTAGGACAAGGCTAACTATAATACTCGCTTAGCTTTTATCAGTCACTGATTAACAGTTAGAAATGGCAACTTCCTTCCAAATCAACATTTTTTATTCTCCCCCAAATCACTCAAAGAGCAGAGGAAAAAATGTTAAGCACATAATGCTTGGCGCTTGCTTCCAGCTCATCGCCTTTCTTAGGACTTAGATGACCCTGGATATCCCAGACAACCAGCAGAGCCCCTTGCCCTAATCCACAGCACTGCTCTTCAAAAGCAGTTCTCATTCCCCCACTTTTATGACATGCCCTATCTTAGAAATGTTATCTTGGAATTATTTATGTAATTTAATTCATTAATTATTTCCTACTAAGTTCCAAACAATCCTCTTAACTCCCTATAATCAGTCAAAATAATAGGTGTAATTGTCACAATTATTAATTCTCTGGCTTTTTTTTTTTTTGCTTTTAATACTTTCAGATGCCTAAAGTCAATCTGTGACAAGAATCTGATCTGTGATGAAGATCCAGAATGATGAGTCAAGCATGTGCATATGAGATGTCTGGATCATGGTAACTGATTTCAGTATGAGCTTCCTTCTATCTTTCCTGGCCTCCAGCATGTCTGCAAACTTTACCTCAAGGGATGCAGCAGCATCAGCACAAATTTACCTCCAGACCTTTCAGCCCAAAGCTCTCCGTGCAATTATTCATATTCAGCTGACAAGCTATAAGAAGTGATTTTTCTCATGCCCTTACATTAGCCTTCAAATGATCTTTTGTCACAAATAAGGCAGCAGCAAGAGATATGTTTGGGGAAGCCACAATCTACCATCTTGACTGTGCGTACAGTATGGGTGGAACCCTTCCAGAAAGATGCGTGTGTTGGGGAGGTTGCTGTAAGATGGCATCCTAGGAGGTAACTGCATTGCTTCATGCAGGTGACACAGATCAATTATTTAAGCAATTTGATACAGAAGCTATACAATCTTCAAGACTTGCACTCTACTAAGAAAAGGAGATAGTAAAACCACACCATAGTCTGCAGGCTCAGTGGGCACTGAAATTATTTTACGTTAACAAGGACTATTTTGTAGACAACTAATACATGAGCTTAGTTTGATCATAATTATGAAATTTTTCTCTGTAGCACAAGGAAGGCACAGAAAGCACTGGCAAACTGCCCAGGGTCTTTGAGCCTTTGCACCAGTTTTGCAGTTTGTTGTGATGTTGAGAGAAAACTCATCTCTTTATCTCAGAAAAAACAGCAAGACTAAGATTTCTGGATGAAGATAAAGAATGCAACTTAAAAATTGACTTAGGAATATACAGTGAGCCAGCATTGCATTTGCACCTCTGCCTAAGGAGATGACTTGTTCTTGCCCTCCCCAGCTCTCCTACTATCCATAAACAAAACAAAAAGGCAGCCACCAAAAAGATGGAAATAAGACTCACACTACTCACTGCTAGAGGACTGACCAATAATCCACTTTAAGCATTCATTTCCTACAGAGCTTGCACAAAAGCACAACCATAGATTTTAAGATTTGCTTAATATTTTCTTTACTTACATGGCCCTAAACCAGAGGGTGGGGCAGAATATTTTGCAGGTTGAAAGGGAGGGAGTCAGTCAAGTTATTCCTATAGAGTGAAAAAAATAGAACTTGAAAGACTACCCTGTCATTTAAAAAAAATATATTACACAAGTCAAGAAAAGTTTCAGCTTGTTTTCTGAAGACAGACCATAGTTACTGGAGGACAGCAGACTTGAAAGGGTAATTCATTGCATCAGTCGTATCAGATTATTTTAAGAGGAACTGAATTGCCCTGTGGAAGTATCTACTTATGTCTAAACAATTAGCTTAGACACTGAATTTCAGACCGTTAGTGCTAGATGAAATGAATCACCCCTTCCTTTATTCTCTTCTACCTCTGTATCCCCCTTTGCCTGCTGGAACATAAGGGAAATAAGTCCCTGATTGTAATTCGTGTAGAGCTGATACTGTGGTACACTATCCAGCATCTCAAGTTTGTTATTAACCCCTGGGAGTCTCTAGCCTATAGGGAAACAGTAGGATACTGATATAGTTTGTTCCCATAACACAATAATCCCAAAGCATAAAATCCCAGAAATTGAGTTTTTCATATGTTCATAGAATATTAACTTACAGGTGTTCTCCTGTAACAACAACTATCACAAAGAAAGGAAAAAAAACTCATACCAGAGACCTCAAATGGAAGTGCCTCTTCAAAGATGGTCAGTGAAGCAGACCTTTTTAAATGAGTAGGTAGCTGATACAAAACTTCAATTTATATTGCTGTTTTCCATACAAAAATATGTAATTTCAGCAAGCACACAGAAAATTTATGTACCTACATCCAAACCTGGCTATCTAAAAAATTCTTTGTTGAATTTTTCACTATTCAATCAAAATAAAAATACGTATCTACCAGTAAATAGAGATTAAAAGTCAGAAATCAATTTTGATATTCTGTGGAACTAGCTTCTCTTTCTTTCTAGATTTTGACCAAAGTATCTTAAAACATCTTACCACTGTCCTTATAGCCACATCTAAATTTTGCATATTAAAAAAAAAAATCACCTTCTATATTAAAAAATACAGAAGGTGACAGCTCTTCAGTTTAGGAGGAAACAATCTCATTGAACAAGTACCTGGAGGTTCTACTTCCTTCTTTTAGGAAACAGTGAAACCTTTTCTTGCTTTTCCACTAAATGCCACAATGAATTTGCACTCTTGTTTAAGCACGGGCCCACTAAAGCACAATAGTGAAAATGTCCAATTTTTCAGTGAAAAGCCAATGATGATTTAAAATAATAATGGCTCTTCACAGCCCCTGTGGCAAGCTGACTAATGGACCTGGGCTTTGGATAAAGCAAAGCTTCCAATGACACAGAACGGAAGGTTACAGGATTGGGGATGCCTTTTAAAATAGAGTCACTCAGTGAGAAATTCAGGACAGGGAAAATATCTTGTTAGACTACTTTAGTTTAGAAGTAGAAATACAGGGGGAAATCTCATCAGCCTCACACATATCTGCACAGGCAATAGCAACAGAGTTTGTTTAGGGAGACTGCAGATCATGCAACTTATGTTTAAGCAGAGTGCATACACACAATATACTGATTATAACGAATAGTGTGCAAGTTGTGATATGGTTGTAGCTGGTCCTCCAGTTAGAAAAACAACTGTGTGGTGAATATTTTAGCTTTGCAACACTCCTGACAGCAGAAAAAAAAAAAAAACATTCTAAGCTGGCACTAGACAATCTGTATGCAAGATTACCAACCTCAGAAATTACAATAACAGTACCTCAGTTTTATCAAGTATTTCATAGAATCACAGACTCTTTAAAAGTGTTAAAGACCTTTAAGATCATCAAATCCAACCCTCAAGCTAGCACGATTTACTTTAGTGCTCCAAGTTATGGACAGGTACAAAGCAGAAAGAAGAGCTGTAAAATTTGACATAACACCAGAAGTCTCACTTGATGCCACCCCAGAGCAGGGTCAGCCTGAGCATGTAGCACACTTACACCTGGAAACATTGCACATCCTTGCTCAAGGCTCAGCCAGCTGACAGCTGGCTGACAGTCAGCAGTGAGCCCCATCCTGTTCCTGCTGAGCTTTTCAAATGACCTGTTATTCCAGGAACTGCTGTCTCCACAGCATGGTCTTGGATGGAAGTGTGTGTCTTTTACAGTATGACTGCAGAATACCCCAGCACATGGTTTCCAGGAAACATCTTCAGCATTCATGCAATGTACAGCAATCAGCAGTGTCATGGTCTCTTACGGCTGCTGCCACTCCAGGTCCTGGTGGATCTAATCCCTTAGTGATGCAAAAAACTCCAGATCAAATACACAATTTAAGTTCTTGCCAGTGAAAACCTCCAAATAACTGATCAACCACCTTCACCACATCTGACTGTCTACAGCAGAAAATCAAAATTGAGAAGTAGGCATAGTTCTTCCCTCCTCTAGAGGGAAGACGAACTTTTGGCCTAAAGAAGGTGGGAAAGGGAAATATTGAGCAGAAGTTCTGAGCAGCAGTGAACTGAGGCTGCATAAGCTGAACCATGGCTGGAAAGATGCCCAGCAGAGATGGATCTCATCAACAACAGCTGAACACGAGCCAGCTGTGCCCAGGGGGACTAGGAGGGAAATGGCCTGTGCATCAGCAATAGTGTGGCCAGCAGGACCAGGGCAGTGACCATCATGAAGTGCAAAAGCATTTCATAAAAAACTTACAGAAATACTATATTTAATGTTTTCTCAAGACCTGTGCTGGGCTTGAGTATCTCAGAACCAGCCAAGTTTGATTTCACTACATTTTTAGAAAGCTCTTAGTAGGCAGACAAAAATTATGAACAGAGTAGTAACCTCAGGTGTAGTAAAGAAAAGCAAAACCTTTGACTAGACTAATGAGGCCTTTATATTCCAGAGTGGAAAGACTGTATGATGTCTGTACAGTATTACAACATATTCCTCAGTAACAGGGTCTGAAATTACTAAATGCACTCAATGGATCTGAGCAACTAACAGGAAACTTGAACTGAGGGGAGGGAAGGCTGTACCCTAAGTACCACCTCTGCCAATCTTAAATGCTTCACCCCAAGCATTTATCCACAAGCCAAAGCCTTTCCATAAGGAAAAAGAAACTTTTTTGCTTTGCTCCAGAAAGTACCCTAACCATCAGGTCAAACTGCTCTGAACAGCAGCACTTAACCCCATAATGAAGCTGTTTCACTTTGCAAAGCACACCACAGATCAGTATTAGTTTAGAAAGCCAACTAACATGAAGGACCACAATTTTCTAGTCTATATATTAGCATACTAGAAAGCAAAGAAAACCTAAGTGTCAATTACTACAACCACGTCATTTTTTTGTTGTTAGCTTATAGCTTAGAAAAATTGTGGTGTTCTGGTCATACAGAGAAAGGCAAATCACCTATTCTGGGTGACAACCAGGTTGAAGAACTGAAGATCAAGTGCTTTTTTTTTATGTTGTCCCTCAATCTTCAGGAAAGTATCTGATTTTCCCACTTGCAACTGATGATTCATCTATGAAACCACAAAGAGAAGAGCAGCAGCAGCACAGTTTGAATTATGTAATTACAAAGTATGTTTACCCCAGAAGTCCCCCTTGTCCTTGCAGTCCTCTGCTTCACCACACAGCTCTTGCTTGCCACAAGCTTGCTCATATAGAGCCCGTGGGACAACTTCATCTCTTCCTTTTCCTGTAACTCTATTGAGCAGTCCTTGAAATTAACTTTCAGTTAAAAACTCTTATAATACAGGGTTGGTAACAAATCACTGGGAAGTGTTCAGCTCTCTGTATCAAGTTTGCAACATTAGGCATCCATGAAACACACAGTAAATTCAATTTTGCTTTATGCTAGGCAAGGTAAGGAGCTGATAAAAGGCAGACAGAGCACTGACTCATACCAGAATGCTACTTTAAATGCTGAATTTTAAATAATAGGGGGCATCTAAGACATCTCAAAGACTGGTGTCTTTTAAAAACAAATAAGGATGGAAAAGGCAGCTATTTTAAAAGCTTCTGGCAAAGAGAAAATCCTATTAGTAGTTCACGTCCTGACAGAATCCTAAAATAGATGAAGAGAAAGTGAATAATTCTCTCCAGTCTTACTAATGGCAAGGTAATATGAATTATTACAAGATACTAGCACATTTTTCTGAGGTATGACAGTAACTTTTTACCCCAAAGTTTAATGTAAGCTAATCACTGATGCTTCAGGTACAGACACATATGTGATCCAGGAATGTAACAGTACTCCCCCATACACATCTTTTCCCTATTCCTACCCCTCTCCTATTCTGAATTTCAGTCTCCAGCAGAAACTAGCTCTTCACTGTGGTAAGAGCCATAACAAAGAGCAAGACTTCTCAGCATAAGCTACCTTACTTAGCTCAAGAGGTAGATTACATACAGTTGCTGACACTGTATGTGTTTCTTATTAACAGAATTATTCTACATGCAATTCCTTTCTTTCAGTTTCAACTGCCTGATCCCACAAACAGGGCAGCCTTAGTGAGAGCACACAGTTTGGGATAATGCCCCTTGACTAGAGGTATCAACTGTAACACAGCCACTACTGTTAAAATGCTTCACCTGTATCTAAATGTCAAAGTAATGGCAAAAACAAGTGATGGTCTAGAATGTCCTATAAAAAAGGCCAACCTGACACAACTGAAAATGTCGTACAACAGTACTCAAACTGAGATGGGAACTTCACACAAACTGCCACCAATGGTCAGGAGCTTACAACTCCTCTGCCTTAGGCAGTAAGATCTTTCACAAGATCAGGTTGCTCAAATCCCCATCCAACCTGGCCTTGAACACTTCCTATGTGAGATGGTGCTCCAAAGCCAGCTGTGAGCAGTCTGAAACATAGTACCTCAAAACTGACTGGTGAAGGGTCTTGCACCTTCAGACAACACACACAAACATTACACAATATGTGTTGGAGGTCAGAATAAAGAGAATCAGAATTGTAAGCTGAAAAAAGACTGCTGCCCTCTCCCTTCCTAAAACTGGCTGGAACTCGGAAGCAAAGCACAACAGTATTTTGTTGTGCTGTAAATAGAAAGCTCTGTTCTCATGATTCATTTTTTAAAATTAAAACAATGGATTCGGCAAAAGAAGCAGAATGTGTACCATTAGAAATTAATCACTCCAGCCACTTCCTAAAAGACAAATATTGCTGAAAAATTGTCTTATGATAACACACTGAAGAGCATTGTGAATAGTCTGAATTTTATTCAGAGGCTTACTTCTAATCCTAAAGGCCAGATGCTGCCTGTTAGAAAAATGTACTTCAGCCAAAACTGTCATAATCTTGTATATGCTATAATGACAGCAGAATTTCTACCAGATTATGCCCTTTTATTTTCCCATCTCTGTGTGTGCAGATCTGGGCGTGGGAAGGACTTGCAGATTTGCAGTTTGGAAAAACCAAACATGGCTAAAACCTACTTAACTTGAGATTAGGTGAAGCTTCTGTTTTCCTATACAAAAGCTACTGATTTCCAAGGCAAAACTGATAACTCCCAGTGAAGCTGTCTAAGAGAAAAGAGAATAAACACACTTGCATGTTACTGTTAATCAATTGTATCTCAAGCTAATCAGGTTTTCCCAGGACGCCAGAATCTGAAAGCCACCTTCAATACTGTTATATTACATGGGCAGAACTCCCCCTTCCTACCTAAAATATTCAAGACAAATTTATTAAAGGGCTGCAGCAACGTCAAGTTTTATGAATCCTGCAAAAGATTTGTTTCCCACAACTGGGTTTCCTCTGTATCAGCAGATAAAAGTTTGCCAAAAAATTACATAAATGTAGCAAGTAAAAACTTCTACATATCATGTAGTTGCACTACAATATAATGTAAACTTTTTATTGACAGAATGACACCTCTCCCACCATGTTTATTTTTCAGTACTATAATGCTCATTGCAACTTCTCATCTACAACTTCCTTAGAAAGAGAAGAGGAGGCGCAGACACTAATCTCTTCTCTGTGGTGACCAGTGGCAACAGCCTGAACTTATGTCAGGGGAGTTTAAAGTTGGGTATCAGGAAAAGAGTCTTCACTGAAGGGTGACTGGGCACTGGAACAGGCTCCCCAAGGAAGTGGTTACAGCGCCAGCCTGACAAGAGTTCAAGAAGTGTCAGGCACATGGTGTGACTCCTGGTGGTGATCCTCTGCTGGGCCAGAAGTTGGACTCGATGATCCTTGTGGGTCTCTTGCAACTCAGCCTATTCTCTGATTCTGTGATCCTATGTGTAGCACTGCACTTAACCATGATATAAACGCCAGCAAAAATATTATCACAGTCTTCTAATGCACATTTTCAGAACTCAGACATTGAAGAAACCAAGGACTGAATCATGTTTGACCATTTTTTACTTAGAATAGGAAGCCAAAGAGTCTGCAAGTTCAGCCCTCACAATATTTTAGAATCACAGAGTCATTTAGGTTGGCAAAGACCTTCGAGAACATCAAGCCCGGCTGTTAGATCAGTACTGTCATGTCCACCACTAAACCTTGTCCCATGTACATCTACATTACTGTTAAATACTTAAAAGGTTGGTTATTGAAACACTAACCTGGGCAAACAGGTTTGTTTTTCCATGAAAAAAACTTTCCCAATATCCAGTCGAAACTTTCCGTGATACAACTTGTTCCAGTTCCTCTTGTTCTGTCACTTGGGAAAAGAGACCAACCCCTACCCAACTACATCCTCCTTTCAGGCAGCTGTAGTGAGTGAAAAGGTCCTACTGGAGCTGCTTCTTCTCCAGTCTAATAACCCCCAACTCCCTCAGCTGCTCCTCATCAGACCTGTGCTCCTGACCCTTCCCCAGCTCCACTGCCATTCTCTGGATCCGCTCCAACACCCCGCGTAGTGACGGGCCCAAAACTGGATACAGGATTTGAGGTGTGGCCTCACCAGTGCCAAGTACAGGGGGACAATCACTGCCCTGGTCCTGCTGGCCACACTATCACTGATACAGGCCAGGATGCCATTCTTGGCATGGCCTTCTTGGCCACCTGGGCAGTCTGGATTATGTTCAGTCAGCTGTCAACCAGCACTTTTTCCACTGGGCAGCTTTCCAACCATTCTTCCCCCAGCCTGTAGCACTGCCTAGGGTTGGTTGTGATCCAACTGCAGGATCTGGAACCCTGGCTTTGTTAAATCTCCTCCAACTGATCTCAGCCCATCAATCCAGCCTATCCAGATCCCCCTACAGACTCCTCTTGCCCTTCCACAGATCAACACTCCTGCCCACTTTGGTGTCATTTCCAATGGACTGGGGGTGAGGACTAGCCCCAGTACTAAGCCCTAAGGACACTTCTGGTGACCAGGCACCAGATGGATGTAACTCCATTCTCCACCACTCTCTAGTCCAGCTATCCAGCCAGTTTTTACCTAACGAAAAATGCACCTGTCTAAGCCATGGGCTACCAGTTTCTACAGGAGAATGTTGTGGGGAAAAGTGTCCAAAGGCTTTAATGAAGTCTAGGTAGACAACATTCACTAAGTAAGATCATTCTGTAATAGATCTTATTGGCCAAGGAAGATCTGCTTTTCAAAAACCCAGGCTGGTTAGACCTGATCCCCTGGTTGTAACTCTCAAGCACCTCAGTGTCTGTGGGGCTGATGCTTAAAATGTAGGGCTTAGCAAGCAAACACTGAGAATATGAGACAGAAAAAACCCTGAAGTTATCACAATCAAGTCATGCAGAACAACTTCTCAATAGCCAGCAAGCTTGGAATGCCAACACACATGGAAATGAGACAGAACAGCACCTTTCTTCATGGTATTTAAGGGGAAAACTAAGTGGGTTTAATAGATGAATATCTTTTCTTTGAGACATAGTGAGGAAGATGTATAGGATTTATAGACAATCAGCCATAGAAACTCATTTCACCCCTGTGACAGACTATTAAAAACTAAATGTTATAGCCAAAAGGCCAATGTGCTGACAAGCAGCTAAAATCACAAGCTTCACATCCTTGCCTGGGAAGTCTAAATCAGGGCAGTCACTCTCAGATCCAAAACATTCACTAGACTACAGAAACAATACCATGTTAATATATCCCAAAGGTATCAAAAGCAGGACAAAAAATGTCTTTATAGTAAATGGTTTCATAGTTTTTTCCTTCTGAGTTATCTTGAATACAAGAAGGCAGCATCAATATTTCTTTTTAATAATATTTGCAGCAAAATAGTACACAGCAGAAAAAATACAGTTTTCAAAATATCCTGACTCATGATGAATGCAATAGGATGTAGATCCTAAATCCTTAGTCTTTCAAAGCCTCGCTTTGGCCTTTGGACTCCCACTTTTAATGAGGGCACGTTCAGGCAACTGGACCTGCCTAACAATACCTGATCTCAGAGAGCCGACATAACTGGAGGCACACAAGTTTAATGTCACTGTTGGCTGCAATAAGATAATGTCCATCTTCTACTGTATCAGCCCATCATGCTTGCTTTACTGTAATGCAATTTTACTTCCTTGTATCAGAAATATTAGAATAATTCTGCATAGCCACTAAAGCAAACACATTCAAAGCAATCAGGAAATCTGAATATGTAACACACTGCTCTGGAGAATCAAAGCAGCCCTGTCAACTCAGACTGTCCTGAAAATGAGTTCATTATCAGCCGTAGGAGTAAACACAAAGAACGAGTACTCAGTGCAGTGTTACTTAATGAAAACAGAAAGCTCCCATCAACGACTGGAAAACTGTAAGCATGCTTTTACTGAAGTTTAGATGATAAGCATAGAAAGCATGAATTAGGGCAGAAGTCTTGCAGAGCAAATAAAGATATTCTGGGTGACTTAGGTTTTGTTTCTGTAAAGGCACAAGCAATCAAAGTCAATCTGTCTGCAGAAGGAACAATAAATCATGAACAACTGCAGGGAGGATGCATTATCATGCCTGATAAGAAAGCCTGAAAGTTGTACTCCTATCACTCAAACAGGAGTGACTCATGCAAAATGCTCTACACTTTTGACACATTCAATGTGTCTGGCTCCTCCCAGAACCTCCCCTCAGCCAATTTTAATAGGGAACAGGAGAGTAGCAGAACTTTGGCCACTACTTCACTTTCAAGGGTTGAGAAACAAACAACATTCAGAAGGTGGGTTTGGTCTGAGATGCTTCACAGAGCAAGCACTTAAAAACCTCTGAACAGTCAGAGCAGTCAGAAGGTCCAAGAAAAACCATCAGCAGCTCTGCAACAGCAGGGGACAACCACCACGTTTGGTTTTTTTCCCCACAAAGAAAGGTGAGCTTTCATAAACTCCTCCCCAAGAGCCACCAATGCTCCCCAGCCTGAATATATTCCTCTAAGAGAGGATTACATTCCAAATCCTGCAAATTCTTTTATCTTTCTCCTTAACCTCTTTTTCACCTCCAGACCATAGAAATACAATCAGGGCCAGGAGGAATAGTAATCACAGGCTGGGTACAGGCTGGTTGACTAGCACAACATTTGAAAAATTTATCTGAAATACTTCAGTTGAAAGGAGGAAAAAGTACTAACGACTTACAAGCTGTTCTCAGGAGAAATATATACGTGTTTGACCTATCAAAAATAAACTCCAACACAGAAACAAACTCAGTTTGTAAATGTTTTTACATCAGCCAAAGGAAGAACTTTGAAATAAGATCAAACAAATACTCAAGTAACTTGGCTTGTTTGATTAGTTTGGTAGATTTTTTTGCGCTGTCACCGCTTTGTGACAAATGCCAACCCTTTAGAGCATGACATAGCACCCTGGGAACTGCAACTGCGTTACACTGTCAAGAGTGCTGTCCCAGCTAAAGTCCACAAACATAAAGCATTTGTACAATTGCACTACTGCACTATGAATAACTTGAGTGTGCTACCAACTACAGTGAACAGTATGTCCATTGGTTTGGATAACCTGGATGTGTGTCAGGGTAACTAACATCTTTTTGCTGATTTTCAGGAAACAAACTTTTTTTCCATTGAAAAGTATTTCTCTAGAATAACAAACAAAAGAAATGGGACATCAGGTATTTCATCTGACTTCATGAGCTATTTCATCTGATACACAGCATTTAAAAATAAAAATGGACAGTGTTTGACTACTAGGCTGACTTTGGGCAATGCAAATTTAATTTCTTCATTGTAATTCCACTACAGGAACACATGTTACTCCTTCTACAAGCAAGTAATCTTTTGTTAATAAAGGTCTCCTTTCACCTTTATTTGTGATTATCAGAAAGATTTATATTTATTGAGACTGTAATGGAAGTTTCAGCAATAGTCCTATAATATGTTTTTCAGAGGAAAAGTACACAGACAAACACAGAAACAATGAGGACATATTATAAAACAAGTTCATCACAAGTTTATCACATCCTCCATAAAGGACTAAAAAAGACTTAAAAAACTAGAGGTGATCTAGTGGACACTTCCCCATTCCAAACTGCTTTGAAGGTAGAGTCTTTGCTAACCTCCCCTTCCCACCCCACATTCATGGACCAGTTCCATATGCACCTAGAAATCCCACAATAATGCAGGTGAAAAGTACCCCCTTTGATCCTGTTTAGTTTCCCCACAGTGAAAGACTGTGCACTCATGTAGCAGTCAGTTGTTCCACCTAAATATCTACTACATATTAAAAAAATTTATAGAACACATAGTTGCAATAAATTTTTAACTGGAAAACACAAGGAAGGAAAAGTGTGAAACAGGTTCTAAACTGCAAATACTCTATGTTTTCTGTGACTTTCTTAAATTTTTTCTGAGACCAAAACTGAACTTAATTAACATTTTTATGAACATGGCAGGTAAGTCAAATATTGCAGTTTTGTGTCTGATACTGCAGTGAGCATCACTAAGTTGTTCTACAGTACTTGGTAAGGAAATATTTGCTACTGCTTCAGAGTGAAGCTACAGGAAATACTAGGTAACACAAGACACTTTTTATGGCCTCTTCATAAATGCCAGGCAATTGGAAGAGTCAAATCTAACCTTCAGTACTCTAATCCCAGAAAGCTGGTTTCATAAATTCCTCATTAAAGGATGCACTGATGCAGTTCTGGTGCATGTTGTAATAAATATGCTGCCTTGTTTAATTCTGGTATCTTACAGGAAAAGCCAGATCATTGAATAATCAGATTTAGGTATCAGCACAGCAGGAGATCTATGCTTTAAACCCATTTAAGGGCTGCAGATACCATATGCCAGCTGACAAAATCATGCAACATAATTGACTCAAACACTATCCTCTTCTGTTGGGCTGTTGTATATTGAAAGACAATCTACGAAGCTGTGCTACAAGAACAGCCACAGCTCCTTTTGTCAGAGTCCACTGAACTGACAGGCTCGTTAAAATGCCTTTGTATGCAATCTGTATGGATAAGTGAAGCTCAGTATTTAAGCAGTGGACAGTTTAAACATGTTTGTGGAGAGGTAAGTCATGGGAGAGGGCGAATGAGAGGAAACTGTTTAGTACACAACAATTTCTAGTTCTTTTTGCCAGCAGAGACTGTGTGTGAATTCCTCCATTGCTTGCTCACTCAACACTCACTGCTAAGATGGGGATTCCAGTCTTCTGTTTGCTGCCTCTTACTCCCTGCACCAAAAGCAGTTTACTGGGAAGAAAGAAATGCAGAAGCTGCTGCAAGGAGTGATTAGAGGCTGTGCTGTTACAGCTAGAGAAATTAGCCTCAACCAGGCATAGGGCTAGCTCAGAATGCACAGGGAACTGCAGCCACGCTCCTGACTGCATTGCAGACACACCAGGAGCTTTCATCTGTACAACCCCCTGGAAGCTTACACAGAAAGACTGCAGAGGACACAGCCACAGCTGTGACTGCCACCACTACTGAGCTTTCCAGGCTGTGGATTTCAGTTTGACAAGCAGAAATCTTCAAGTTACTCAGTAAAGGCTTCACAGGAAATGTATCCCCTAAGCTACTCCAACCCTCCTGACAAGCAATTACAGCCTGTCACTGCACAGCTCCTGTTTGAGCCTGGCTGGCATAAGAAGGGATAAAGAAGAAACAGATTTGATTTTTGGAGGTTTGGGGTGGTTTTATTGGTATGTTTCAGGTTTTTTGCTTGCTTGTTTTTTGTTTTTTGGTTTTTTTTTTAATACGGCCATACAGCATCACTGTGTACTATAGAAATGCTGGTTTCAATTTCTGCACAGACTAGTCTGCTTTAATGGCAATCTGAACAGCCAACACTCTTTGCATTTCTATAGGTACTTTAAGATTTTTTGGGGGCTGAATGGCACAATCCAAGTAAAAATAATTCATTTTTACAAAACAGAAAATTCTCTCTTCTGCAGCAAGTCAGACTGAAACAGAGAGCTCAAAACATGCAGCTCAAGAAAGCCAGATTCCAAAAACATATCCCCACCCTTCAGCACACCCTGTAAGTGCCTCTTACAAATGTTCTCCATTTCTATTTAAAAAATACAGAGCAGGACTTCCTTCCAATTACACCAGCTGATAAGAGATCAGAATAAGACCTTGCCCACCTATGAGTTCATATACACCACTTTACTCATTTTTTTATTATCATTGCATATAAATAAACCAATTTACTTACACCACTGCAATGAAATATTTATGGCATGAATGAAAAGAAGAAAAAGCTACCATTCTAAATTCACCTTCTGCAAGTGGTGAACATTCGCTTTTTAATATGGCTGTTGGGATAGTTTAACCAATACATATCACCAGCTATCATGGAAAACTATGACAAGCAATAAATTACAAGTAATTCCATCTCCTTGACTATATTAAGGGAATAGTTCTTTAAGTATCTTCTCATATCAAAGTACACTGGGAGTGTGAACAACTGAATATTAAACCACTCAAACTCATTTCACTGCTTTGCAGTAAGCTGACAGAAGTGATCCATAGTGCATCCTACACAAGTACAACCATGACTTAAAAAAAACCCCAAACCTTCAAAACACTGGACTGCACTAAACCAAATCACTGGTAATAGCAGATATGTTTAGGATGAACACACTCCTTTGCTGGGTGTATGAAAAAAATCCCACTCAACTGCATAACTAAGAAGACTGCCTGTGTTCACACATGGAGGCTGAATACCCTTATGGCCCTTCTCAATTTATAAGTACTGGATTTCACAATCTCAGTAAGGGCATTTTCTGAATAAAGACTTCCCTCAGCCCCTCCTCCCCCGCCTTTTTAATGCAGTTTTAAGAATATTACATTGAAAGGACAAATAAAACCCACGATTATATTCAAGATCTACTAAAACTGAGAGTAAACAGTAGCCTAGGCAGTACTGTCATGTGAACAAGAACTGCAGACACAGACTGTCACAGCCATGGGCCACGTCATGGAACTTTTCTAGAACTTTGCTCATCCTTGGTGCTCTTGCATTTAGCTTATCTCCAACCTGTCAAACATCTTTTCTGGAGCCTGAAGCCCCATGCAGGGCACATTTCATTTCACTCTATACTTGGTATTTTCTGAGACCGAGCAGTACTGCAAATAACCACTTTGCTTATAAAGCCCGTAGCAATGTTTTCCAGCAAGATGTCATTCCCAGTTAGTGTTCAGCTGAAATCAACTGCAACGTCAAAATTCTTTGACTCAAACCTGCTTAGCCATCAGCCAATTCCCATGTGATATTTGGTTATTTCTCTCAACTTCACTCTTAGCTTTTACAGTATTAAAAGAGAAAAAACACAATTTTAAATTTCTTCTCTAACATAGCTTTGCTCTTTGATTAAATTTGCAGGACAGATCTTAATTAAAAATTCTTCCTGTTTCACAGCATTAATATGAATATGTAGCAAAATCAGAAGATTCTCTGCACTCGGAAACAAACCAGCCTAGCCATACACTACATTTGCTTCTGTATCTACTTTGTACAAAGCTTCACCTAGTTAGTATTTTTACACCCTGTTCATAGGAGTGCTAGAAAAGTGTCAAAAGCTTTTCTACAGTCAAGATGTATCAAACTTATTTCTCCCATATCCAGGAGGCATGTTGCCCTGTCACAGAAAGAAGACAAACTGATTCAGTGACTTTTCTTTGCCAAGTCTATAGAGATTGTTGCTTACCTACCCTCACTTTCCTCAAAACACTTGTTAATTGCTTTTTTTTTCAGCATTTTTCCAAGAATTAATCTGCCTGGCCTGTAGTTCTATACTTTCAACCCCTGATCCCTTTAGAAAAAGGCACTAAGTCTTTCTTTGGTTTTTCAGGATTTCAATTATCTTCTGTTCATTCTCAGATAAGGTCCCTAATAGCATCAACCCATTTTAGTCATTTGCCTAAACTTTCTATCTGCTGTAAGAGTATTTAGGAAAGGACCCCAAGCTTTAGCCTCCATGGATGAATGCTAGGCTGTGTTCTGCATCTTAGCCCTTGTGCTTGTCTGCTCACAGATAATCCAGCTCAGTAAAGTAAAAATGGTGCTTACAACCTCTTTAGCAGCATCTGTTGTTAACTTTCTCATCTTTCTGCCTAACAGACAAGGTCTTTCTTTAGTGATTTCCCTTTGCCACTAATATATTTACAGCATGTTTTCTTACTGCAGCTTTGTCAGCTCTTTCTTGTTTTGTACCAAGTCCTTCTGATAATGTCTCTACACACGAGCACCACTCTTTTTTCAGACATGTTCAAAAGCTGACCTAGTACCCCCCTTTTTTGCATGGCTCCTTCAGTTTCTGACTAATGAAGAGCTTGTAATTAGGCAGTAGCAATTATGGCTATCTATTCTTCCCAAAGAAACAGCTTGTATTTGTGCCCTTACAGCATGTCTTTAAGAAACCACTACATCTTCTGTCCTCAGACATTGACAAATTCTTTGATTTTGTTAAGTATGTTTTCGAGGCCATTGCTAAATAGCTACTTTCATCCAATTCAGCATCCTCCTCTACCCCTTCCTTTCTTTTACTCAGAAGCAAATACAGAAGGCATTCAATATGAGTTGCTTTCAGCACTGCCCATCAAAAGAGTGCTGAAATTTTGCTAGTCTTTGCATGTAAAAATACTGTTTTCTGGAAGGTGCCAGAGCTGCTGAAGTCCCCCTGAATACTTGGGAACACACATAAATAAGAAATAGTCTACTTGAGGAATCTAAAGAAAACTAGAATCACTTTTTTTTTTCTTCATTGTACCTTTAGAGGCTTTTCAACACTGCCCAGTGGATTAAGTAAAGACATCTTCAATACAGAAAGAATTAATCCTCTCAGCTGTCCTTGTTTTCCCTTTGGTAAAGTATTTACTCAACACTTGAGTCATAAAAATTACTGCACTTACTTGACTTGAGTGGCTGACTGGTGATTCTCCTCCTCTGCTCTCATGAGATCCCACCTGGAGTACTGCATCCAGATCTGGGGTTCCCAGCACAGGAAACACATGGACCCCTTAGAGCAGGTCCAGAGAAGGGTCACCAAGATTATGAGAGGGAAGAGACACCTCTCCTATGAAGACAGGCTAAGAGAGCTGGAGTTGTTCAGCCTGGAGAAGAGAAGGCTCTGGGGAGACCTCACTGGGGCTTTTCATTACTTAAAGGGGGGAAATAAAGAGGGAGAGAGACTTTTTAATCAGGGCCTGTAATGATCAGAAAACAGCAAACAGCTTTAAAATGAAAGCAGGTACAGTTTAGATTGGTCAAAGAAGGACAATTTCATACAATGTGGGTAGTGAGGCACTGGAACAGGCTGCTCAGAGAAGCTGAGGACGCCCCATCCCTGCAAGTGCTCAAGGTCAGGTTGTATGGGGCCCTGAGCAACCTGGTCTAGTAAATGTCCCTGCCCACAGAAAGGAAACTGGACCAGATGTCTTTAAAAGTCCCTTTTAAACAAAATAAACAAACAAACAAAACCTAACAACACAAACAAACAAAAAAATTTATGCTAATGCTAAATAAAGTACAACTTTGATTTCCTTTTATTTCAAATATATCAACAAAGCAGCATACACAAGTTCTTGATTCCAGGCTAAAACAGGAAGGTATTTGGTCCTTACTACTGCCTAATAAGAATAGCAACACTTAATGTAATATGATGAAAGCAGGGTATCATATTGGGAGACTTCAGCTCACTTCCTTTCAATATAGATCACAAACATCCCATGATATCAGGATGTGATTTTTTTTTGCATTAAATCAGTGACTGTTTCATGGAGCAGCTGATTAGGAAGCCTGCAAAAGAAAATGAAATCCTTGTTTTAGCCCTAAATATAGAGTGGCTCTTCAGCTACAAGATTCTGAAAACTCTTCCATGCAATAGTTTCCTAGTTGGAGCAATGGAGAAGAAAAATAAACCTGTAGCTGCATCCAGCTTCAGAGACTGCAAGCACAAAAAGTAAGGAAGCTCGTTAAGAGAATATGAAAGGACCAGATAAACAATTTCAATCTTTGAAGGCGCTGTGGAAATTATGAACGGCAATAACCAGAAAAACCAGGCAGGTACATATTTCCTATTAAGTAAAACCTAAGAAAGGAAACCAGACTGGTTACAACAGCAGTGTAGGAGTGAGGTTACCTTCAAAAAAGCTGAAGTCAAATCCAAATAGAAAAACACAGCTCAACACATCATAAAATATGGCAAATTAATGTAAAAGCACACCAAGGCAGGCAAAACAAACAAAAGATATGATGAACAACTGGCAGGCACTAATGACAAATCTTTTTTCAGCATATCAGGAACATGAAACCTGCCAGAAACTCCAGGAGGCAACTCATCATCAGAGTAGCAAGGAAAATAAAGGCATTACAGAAAACACATCAGGCAGATTCAGTGCAGTATGAGACACTGGGGAGCCTCTGTAAAGAGTGTTAACAGAAATATGAACATTGGTATGAATCAAAGATAAATGTTAATGCTTGAGCATGAAACACCAGGAAAATAAACAACAGAAGAGGGAATATAATAATATTTCAGTGGTATTTGTGGATGGTATCTGGATTAGCAGGTCAACAAACTCCAGTGCATTTACATGTAGTGCTTCCAGATACTCAAATCTGGAAAAATAAGTCTAACACAAGAGACTGAAACTAATTTTAAATGATGCAGGGGTGAGAAGGGATGAAGGGATTATTCCTACACCTGCCAAACTAAGGGTCCACAGGTTGCAAAGGGAACTCAGCAGCTGAAGTCCCTCGTCTTCCACATCACTGCAACGAATCCTAGACCAACAACTCAGATAGACACATCTTAACATCTTAGTACCTGAATGCTTAACTGTGTGGATAGAAGAATCTTGGTGACCGTAAGCACCCAGCTGTGAGAGTGTGAAATGAAATCAATTTTGTATTAAAATAAAGTCACTTTTCCCTCCCATAAAGTCTGACTGAGTTTCTGTCACACGCTCTGATATTGCAACACTATTTCTCAGGATTCCCCTACCAGGACCCCTCTTTTAGGGGCCTCCATGGATGCATTTGAAATTGCAATGACTTTGAGCAAAACCAGCAGGAGCCAACAAAGCAAACACTAACAGCTCACAGGACCAGATGGCACTCAACCCAGGCATCCAGAGAAACTCAAGCATGAAATCGGTGAATTACTAACACAACGGTGTGTCACCTCTCAATTAAAACTTGGTACTAGAGGACTCTGTGGTGGTAAAGGTGACAGACTTTAAAGAGACTTTGGGCAAGACTTTAAGCCTGAGATTTGTGCTGTATCTACTAATAAAACCTGCAAGGAAGAATGGAATTAGGAGCTATCTGGGCAAACATAATCTTGTTGGGACAGGACAGCGTGGCTTTTGAAATGGAACATCCTGATTTACATGGCTACTGGAGCTCTAGGCACAAACCAGCACAGAAGCCTAATCTAGTTCCTCTGCTTCAACAGACTTTCAAGAAAGACATTCAAGGTCTCAAGGTAATAAATTAAAAAGGTAAACCAGAAAAATTTTCTCTTTTTGCCTGGGATAGAATTAATGTTCTCCACAGCATCTAGTATAGGACTGGTTTGGATTTGTTCTGGGAACAGTGTTGATAATGTGGGAATGTTTCAGCTATTGCTGAGCAGTGCTTACACAGAGGCAAGGCCTTTATTGCCTCCCACCCCACCAGCAAGCAGCCTGAGGCTGCACAGGAAGCTGGAAGGGGACACAGCCAGGATAGGTGACCCCAAGTGGCTAAAGGCACACCCCCTACCATATGGTGTCATGCTCAGCTGGGGGAAGGTTGATAGCAGGCTGCTGCCCAGGGACTGGCTGGGCATCAGTTTGGTGGTGAACAACTGATTTTATTTGCATCATTTGTCTTTCTCCAGGTTTATTTTCCTTTTTATTCCAATTTATTGCCATTACTACATTTTAATTATTAAACTGTTTATATCTCAACCCACAAGACTTTTACCCTTTCCAATTCTCTTCCCCCTATCCTACTGGGAGCCAAGAGGGAGGAAAGTGAGTTGCTCTGCATGCTTAGCTGCCAGTTGGGCTTAAACCAGGACAAGGAAACAAAGATTTTATGAAAAATGAGTGCATAGGCTATAAAAATAGCATTCATTGTAGTTAAATCAGGCATACAGGAAAAACAATACTAACTTCACAAAGACAACTGTGAGCTTGAGTAAACAATTACCTGTTAGGAGCAAGAACTTGATAGTTATGATGGACAGATGCACGGAAATATCAGTCCCCTGCTCAGCAGAATGTTAAAAAAGGAAACAAAGTGTCAGGAGTCATTAGGAAAGAAATTTCAACAAACACCTAATAGAATTTCAGAAGGACGAAGAAGGACACTTTACTCCACAACAAATGAGCCCTGGTGGATGCTCAGAACCGCTTGAAGGAAAGCTTTCAGAAACTTCCTCCAGAAAGGCTGGGTTACCAGAGTACCTTCTCTTATACTCACAATGCAAAAATGGAGCATAATCTAGCTTATACCAGATTTCCACTTCCTACCTCCTTCCTCTCTTTCACTACAACCACTGAAACTATCAGCAAGACAGCTTCAGAGGAGCATCTGTATTAGCATCATTCCCAAAGTCTTCCCTAGAACAGACACATTTCATAAGGATTGTGATCTTGATCTGTCTGTATGCATTTTCCCATCACAAGATAAACAGTGAAAATAATTACATCAACATATGCTGTGCTCTGACAATTGTTTTTTACTGCAGGTTAACAAATGCAATTAGATGTTTGTAGGCCACTAAAACTACCAGAAAATCTAATTCTTTTCTTGTCAATTACTCTTTTGAGACACACAGTCAGAATGAATAAAAACTGAAACCACCCAGCTCGCTTTGATTTTTCCCATTGAAAATTAAAACTTTTCCAGCTTTTTGAACCATAAAAAAACCACAAGACATCCCTTACCTGCATTCTCTTCTGTTATACTCAGTTTTGAGTGGCCTACTCAAAAACATATCAAAAAAGGTTCTCTATTAAAAAAAAAAAAATTCAGATTACTTCTGACAAAGTACCTAAACCAAAAAGTTCCTATGAACTTCCTATTTGACTGTCAAATCAATGCACTCAAAATTCAAATAGCCACAAAGGTGGCCTCAAACCTCCTAAGGTTTAAAAAAAAAAAAAAAAAAAAAAAGGAAGACCTTCAATGGTTAAAAATGGTTAAAATAAAAAGAGTATACAGACAAAATGCTGTGAACCAGATTTCCCAATTTTTTTTCTGAAGCATAATATCAAGCAGCTTAGGAAAAAAAAAAGCATTAAAGATTCTCACATAAAGCTGCAAGAGTTCTGAAGCCACATTTTCAAGACAGAGAATGACTACAACAAAACTAGGGACAGAAAAATCAGAGCTGCCATCACTGCAACTAAACAGCTCTGAACAGCCCATTTTTTTAACATTCCTGGGCAAGCAGCACCCCTGGTTTGCTCTTCTTAACCTGTAACTGCGTCACCTCTGCTGGTGTGGGTGTGCTAACATGGTTGTTATATAACTGCCTCACTCCAAGTGGAATTTAAAAAAAAAAAAAAACCCACAAAACAAAACCCACAGAACAGGAAACCATCAGTTCTCAGAGCTCTTAAGAGGAGCACAACCTATTACCACATGGTTCCTGGCGTGGATTTCCAAGTAGGAGATTGCCAGCCCCTTTCTCTTCCCTTGGCTTCTACCAGCATCCAGTGCCAGGCATGTGCCCCAGCACCTCGGTCATGCTTTGCCCTGGCTGTGGCTCTCCCTCCACAACACAAACATTTGCATGGACTCTGGTAACCTCAAGCTCCACACCACAAAGGAACAATCCTCTCTTGCAGGTCCAGTTCATCTCACCTTATAAAATATCACAAGCCATGCCTTAGAAATGCCTGTGTTCTTCCACTATTACAACACTTTAGACAGTCTTAAAGAGAGGAAGATACAAACATCTGAAGTGAGGCAAATGAATCTCACCTGAAGACACAAACTCATGGCCATGCAAGGCTCCTTCCCTTCCTGTTCTGGGACAGGCTGCCTAAGCTCCTGGTTGCATTCTCCTTAGGTATCTAACATACGTAAGTTCTCATCCCGCAGATCCTGAGAGCTGAATTTAAATTCTTAATGAGTTCTTTGATGAATACATACATATGTAACTTCATAAAAATTCCAGGTCATTATCCATCACAAAGAATCTAGTCCTAAAGAGAAGCATAAACACAGAGCCATACCAGGAGTTTTGCTATTTTTGAGTCAATAGTATCCAGCCACCATCCCATGCTTTGGAGTACTTTAAAAATTATCATATAGAAGCAAAAATTAGACACTACATAGGACTTTGTCAGGGAGTTAAGAAAGAAGGAGAATTCAAACAGTAAATGGGACTTCTCTTTTTTGCAAGAGAAAAGGCTAAGCTGAGCAACAAGAGGGGAAAACAACCTCCAAACAAAATAGAAATACTCCTTTCCTGGGTGAACATGGGTGCTTCCAACCAGCTGGATCCTTTCAAGCATCAGTAAGAAAGTAATCCTATTCTAAACAAAGGGGCAGAGTTGTATCATCTCCTCCTCATAAAGGCTCAGTAATCCAACAGATACTGAGGTTTATCTAGCTCTGTACTCATAATCAAGTAAAATCCAGAACTATCCAGTTCCCACCTTTTGCTCCTTTTCACTTTTTCTTGTCTCAGTCAAACATCATACAGAGCTGTAACTTCTCAGCTCCCTCTCATTCACTAGTATCAGTCTTTGAGAAAGTGAAACAGTGGAGGAGTTGAAGAAACTACTCCTGAACCTCATTTTTTGACCATTACCCAATCCTTTCCTCTCATCTGTCAAAATCATAATCACCATTTTCCACTCCAGCACTTGCTTTGTAGATAAGCATTTTCTGCTACTTCTAATTCAGAGAATCCTTTTACTCCACCCTCTGATACATTAAACAATACCACACATTGCCACTTTAGCTTTCCCCTTTCTGATCTATATTCAAAACAGAATTGTGAATTCTATTCCAAAGGTCAGAAAGAACAGCAGCCCTTTTGTTAATTCCTGGTCTGAACAGTCCTGTCCTCCTGCCCAGGACTGCAGGAGCTAGCCTTCTACAGCTAAGTGGGAGGCTGTACCAAAGGCACATCCATCAGATGCCAAAGTTAGTGAGTACCACAGCCTCAATGCCTTTGTTTTTACAGCTGTAGAAAGAACTCTTCTTTCAACTTCAACATCGATACGTTTTCTACATCTTTGCAGATACTGCTGAGGTTTCAGAGTATAAGCTGGTGATATTATAAAACAGACACAATATTACATCCTGAACAGTTTGCTAAGGGCTATGCCTCAGTGCTCCAGAAGTACAGTAAGTGAAAACAGCAAAATCACTCTGCATTAGTAGGAATGGCACGTCTTATTTAAGAATTCAGCATGGGATCTAGTTTCAACACTTCCCACCCCTTTATGTTTCAATACCACATATACAGATAGCCAGGAGCAGCAAAAAAAAATCCCTACGGTTTGCTAGCTCAGGTAACTCCCCAAAAAGGCAGCAGCCACTGGAGCTCTGTATTAAAACACTCCTGACCCAGAAGGGCAGCTGCTAATGGGACAAGCAGATGCACCAGCCTTCTGCCAGCTGGTATAGAGGGAGAGCAGAAACCCTTAGAGCTGATCTGCCACAGCTGTGCCAATGCCCTTTATTCCAAGAGTTTCTGCTCCAAAGGAAAACTGGGTTTTCCATGACAGCAGAACAGCACATAGCATTCACAAAGGAGTAGTTCACCAAAACTGCCTGAGAATTTACTCTACTCTGACATATAGTTAAGTAACTGTCTTATTAATTTGTTTCCCTACCTAAACAATATTATTACCTGAAATCAAATTACCTGAAATCTTTGTCTAGGAAACACTAGGTGCTAGTGGCCCTAGCACCACTTTTTGGGCCCTAAAAAATATATATTTTCTGATCTCCTTAAAAAAGCTCTGTTGAAAAATGAGTTTACTGGAAAATGGAAAATAAGAGGTTCTATCTTGTAAGAACTTTTTCTGACCATCATACATGGCACTTGCAGACCTATGCAGTCATCTGCATTGTAAATTACATTTGGCTGATGAAACCGCTAGATGTGCTCCAGCCATTCCATCCTCTGGTTCTGCATTTACTGGTCCTGCCAACCTGAATTTCAATTACACCAAAATACACACAGTGCATTTTTCAGTTTCCTATGTTAACAACAAAGAGATGATTTTTATCTGGCCTTAAAACCCCAATGTGCTGCAGTAACAGTCAGAGGTGATCAACTGGAATAAAAAGTAAATAATGAAAGCAAACATTCATATAAAGCCCTGACATTGTATGCCTTTAGTTACTTGAAGCATATCACTGATCCTGCCATCAGCCAGCTCTGCCACCCAAGGCAGGCACTTGCTTTCCTGTCTAAGCAGAAAGAACTAGTCCAATGGGCTGCAAACTCCTGAACTTTAAGCAGCACTAAATGCACTCAAGCTAAGGACTTTCCTGAAGGCATTTTTGAGAAATCATAGAAGATATATGCTCCTTGTTTATCATTAAACACAGCTTTATCTGGACACAAGGTTACAACTATGCCCATCTTCATGTTACTTGCCTGCCACCAAAACACCCTCTTCTTAGAATAAGGTTATTTGCTACTCCAGCACAATGTTTAACCCAGTACATCATCTTCATTTCAGAAGCTGAAAAGGTCACTCAGCAGAGAGGTTGCTGAATAGCCTTTATTTGGTTTGGTCCTATAAGCAGTATCTCTAAATTTAAGTCCTCTACCCCAGAGGCACACAGTGGCGAAGAGGTAAATAAGCTGAGAATTTTTTTGAAGGCTGATGAAAGGAAACCAAGAAGCTTCTATATAAAAGGCAAACTCCACATGACTTCACTGTACACTGAGCATTACCAGTCACATGGGAACTCCCTCCTCAGAAGCTGTGGTTGAAGGGAATGGAGCTGGAGACACATCTCCTTCCCAGCAGGCACAGTCTGCTTATTCCCCATACACAGAGGTGAGCTGTTACATACCACTGTGATTACATAGTGGTATGTAATGCACCATCAGGACTAAGAGATCAATTAACATCCTATTCTGACCAGAACCCTGTCCTTCACCCTGCCTTTTCTGCCCTTTGTTTCCTTTTTTTTTTTTTATAGAACAACAGTATTAAATCACTTCTATAAATGGAAATGTTCTTCTCCAAAACTTGGCAAGGAATTATATATCTGAAGCAAAACTCCCCATGCTATGTAGCAGTCTCACACCACCTTGATGTGGGAAGCCTCATTAACTACAGCTCTTACATGAAGAGATTTCTTCATAGGAAAAAACTTCAGTGCTCATTTCCATAAGAAGTTCTTATAATTCCACAATCTGGAGCACAGACTCACCATTTGGTTAGGAATCTACAGCCAAGTTCATGACTTTAGAAATTCTTGTGAAAAGCCTCTTAAATCTGAGCAAATGAACACAACCCAAACATATCCAGCAGGTATCTGCTAGGATGTGGTTTCACAAACTGCAGCCAGCACACATCAGTGCTGCTCTCATGAGGCTAGTCACATTCTAGCCTTCCACCTCTGGCCAGCTGTAACACTCTCTCCCCATCCCCCAGTCTGTACTGGGATTAGTGGTGTTGGGACTCCAGTCAACTATCTCTGAGTTCTGGCACTGGCACAGAAGAAGGCAAAGGGAAACACAACTGCATCTTTCGGCAGCACTGCTAACAGAACCCCAGCCAAACAGGAAACTGCTTTCTAGGATGGTGTTCTGTGTTGACAGCAAACCTCTGGAGATTTGATCTTGATGAAATATGTTAATTATACCACATGAACTTGAGCTGGTAATAAAAAAATCCCATCTCTCTAGGACACTAAACATTACCATCTTAAAAATTAGTCTGAGTTTCAGAACCAGGAAAATGTCTACTATATGTGTAATGACCACCACACCTGCTCAGAGATAGAGAAAAACAGGAAAATACCTAAATAAAGATAAGCAAAAAAGTAAGAAAATAGTGAAGCTGAGAAGCTGAAATGCAGGACAGAAGACTTTAGATTATTCCAGGAATTGCTTGGTAGAAACCAGTGGAAGCCACCTTGAACTCAAGCATCCACCTCAGGTGTCTTTGTATTAGGCAGCTTCTGCTGCTCAACCCTATGGGTTGGGCTTTTTTAAAATATCTTACTCCTGTTTTACTATGCTGCTGCTAAGATTAGGAATCATTTGTTACAGTGACAATGTTAAGTAGAAGGTTATAGTCCCTGGCCCTATTACAAAAACAGTGTGATGCACATTCATTCAGAATGTTTGAACCAGACCTAGGAACTGAACTGAAACTCCAAGGCCAGCCCACTTTCCTACTGGCTATCCTTACTTCCTTCTCTGAAGGGAAATTTTTATATGGCTCACTGGAACAACTATTTGACAATCTCTTGAGACTTGCAGATCCTGTACCTTCGCTAGTTTTCCTGTGAAGCACACCCTGAAAAAAACTCCATCACAGAGATCTCAAACTGTGCCTGGGTTTACTTACAAGTACTTTGTATCTGACACTATCTCTTAGCACAGGCTGAAAAACGAGAGCCTTATAGCTGAGTTTAAAAGAACAATCCAGCAAAGTTTGCGATCCTTTTGGCAAAGAGAAATAGTTTAAAAGGTATTTAGGCAGCTAATGATGCTGTTAAGCACCTAATAAGGCTTTCAGATTAATACTAGCTGCAGGCAGCTAAGTACACATAAACATCTTTTAAAACCTTGCCAAGAGTGCTGAGGTGTTTCTGAAAAGTACCTGCAGGAGTCCCACAAATTCCACACTGCCTTGCAGCAGAGAAACCTAACCATTAGTTTACAGGCCACTAACTAGAAGATTTGATGTCTCCTGCATTAGCCACCAAATCTGTTTCCAAACACTATGTTGCCTGATAAGCTTTTACTTCTGGTGCATCCTAAAATCATCATTTAAAAGACCACTGTAATCTTCAGTATTTTTATTCTGAATGGACACTAAATTTCTTGCTCTAGAGCAAAATTTTAGACAAGTCCTGGAAACAGGGGACAACATTTGGAACATAGTCAAAAGCCAATAAATTTTGGAGATGAGGGACAAAGAATCTTCATAAAAATGCAAATTGCTGTAAGATGTGAAAATGCATCAAGGGGGGAATGCAGCAGCAGGAGCAGAGAGAACACACTGTGCTTATTACACACATTTTAAACTCTGCTGCAGGCTCACATGTTCTCACTTACAATTGTTTCAAGGCACTGTAGTATTACATATGGCTTTCATTTTTATACTGCACATGCACAATGCTTTGTTTTTCATACCAAAACCTTAGCTTGCACTTGGGGGACTGACTCCTTCCCAATGCAAAATTTTAATCAGGAGCCATGCAATATTTGGTAATTTCCCCAAACCTCCTGTTTCTGGTCTTAGGCAATTATGCAATACTTGTTCAATTTAGAATTCAGCATACAGTATGCTGTACCAGGGAACTATTAGCTATTCCCAGCTGAAAGTCTGGAAGAGCATCTGGTGGGGTAAAAAAAAGACAGAGGATGAAGAGGATGACAGGGAAAGGAAGTGAAAGTTCCATATTTAATTTTTAAAATAAGCATACCACTTTGTAAGCTGATCGTGATCATTTGGTCTTTCATTTTCAAGTGTTTGAGATAAAAGAGATTGATATTACTACTAGTCTGAATGCTGAGAAAGCAGCCATGCTAAAATAAACAGCTTTTTGTCCTGGAGTCATACATGAGGACCCATACAACAAAAGACTATACATTAATATATAGCATAGACACTTTATTCAACACAAATATTTTTTTCTGACAATAAGCCCAAAACCGAGATTAAAAGCTTGCCTAAAATATCACACAAGACTCAGAAGACCTAAGGTACAAGAGACCACCACTGTTCTGCAATATGGCCAAGATGAGCAGAATGTGGAAAGCTGTCAGTTTTCAGCTAGACCCTGTAGTTCTCCATGTACCTGCAAAATGATTACTCACAGCAGAAGAATTCTGAAAACCTTGTACAGCAATCACAAGAAAGCAACCAAGAAAAGCATTATGGTTTGATGCATAGATCAAAGACAAATCAAGACTGAGTTATTATAAATAACTGATTTAATGTAGAAACACGATGACTAACATTCAGCACACAAGGTAACAGATTAAAATGTTTTTCCCTTTCTTGGTTCTTATCAGCAACTGAGAAACTATAAACCAACTAATCTGGGGAAATCCAACTCACATTCTGAAGATATACACATAACCCATGTAATTCAGCTCACAAAATTAGGATCCCTCTAAGGATGACTACCCCAAACATCAGAAGCAGTTGCAGACACCTTGCCAAGGGACATCCAGCTGGCTCAAAACATCCTGCCATTCACAGCCCTTAAACACTGGGCTTCTTGGCCTGAGCCAACAGCAGCCTTCCAAAGCTGTCATTTGCTGATGGTGACCAGAATCTGAAACTCATCCCTCCCAAAAACTGCCTGCAGCTGGCTGCAGCTCATTTAGCTGTGCTTATTAAGATGCAGAAGCAGACACACCTAAGAAATCTGCCCAGCACAGCCACTGGGAGTACCCTGCTGCTTATAAACTTCAGCAAACTGAGCCAGTGCACCAGTCTAGCGTTCTCTTCAAATTTAAAAGCACAATTAAAAAAACAAAAAATCAACTTCTGAAACAAGGGGCAATGAGAAAAGGGAGCATTTTGCCTGAAAAACTCATTTCTTGCAAGATTCCCCCTTGAAAACAACTATAATTAATAAATACAGCTTCACTTTCAAATCACAGGATGGGCTTTTGCCACTGCCGTGAAACATTAGCCAAGCCTGTGCATGTTCAAAAGAAAACAAGTATCACTAAAGTCTTGTCATTACTGCAACCCTTTTCTGCTCCTTTTCAAAGAGGGTACAAAAGCTGTCAATATCATCTGTTGATCCCTCAACCAAAGCAGCAGGTTTGCGGGCAATCAAGAAGCTCTAGATTGAGTGATTAAACACAGTGGTATGACACCCTGCCCTGGAGATTTTCCCCATATATACACTTTAATAAACCCTGGAAGCTGAACCAAACAAGACTCAACATCTCTAAGCCAACTTCGAGCCCTAGGAAGCATATTCTCCTTGAGTGTTTTAATTGTCAGTGCTATTAGCTGGAGCTTTTGTGATGAGCCAAAGCCATTAAGGTCTCAAAATGTATATTAAAAAAAGGAAAGTCCCAAAGGCAAAAACTGCACAAGTTTATATTACAGAAATAAATATCTGTCCTCCTGCGCCTTATCTTGCTGAAGTCATCCCATTTTACTATGAATTGTCTCTGTTAATCAGAATAAGAGGTCCAGCTTAATGCAACCAAATGCTAGCTACTACTTAAAATGGTAGAAAAATGAGCATGGGGTAAGAAGGTACATCAACATCACTACGTGATAGTTAAAAACAGCAAGACCAGCACTTACCTAGATGCACTCATTGGAAAGGCTTAGTTTAGCAAGCCAATAAATACAGAGTAACACCACACCACTCCAGAAGGCTTCAAGCATTGCCTCTTCTTGTTTTTGAGCCCAACCTCTTCTATCCCTCATGTTAATGCACAGCACCTGTGTGCCCTCTGTGCCCTTTCCTGACTGGTCAGTGCACCTCAGCACGCCAGGGTTCATTGCCTTCAATGCTGTCCACCTGCCCTGCCCAGCTGTAGCCCATTGGGGATGAGGCTCAGCTGCAGCCCCACTCCCAGGTACCACAAACTGTGTATCTACAAACAAAAGGTCCTTTCTAATAGAATACTAAAGAAGTTCACCACACCTTTGCAGAGCCTTAAACAAGGCAGGACACAGAACAGAAAAGACAAAGAACAAATATTCTAAAATATAAATCTAAGGATGACTCATGAGATTTTCACCATCTCATGCAGAAATGTGGGCAAAAGAGTTTCCCCCAAATCCAAACATCTGAGGAGCCAGGCTGTGACTAAAGAAAGGATGAGTCCATTTTCAGGAACTGAACAAAGCAGGTAGTTTTTGGAGCCTTTATTTTTTTTGCATTATATTGTAAACACAATATCATATCCCTAATTTCTTCTAACGCAAGGCTTGATTGGACTAATCATTCAAGTCTAAAAAAGATCAACAATCTGTTAAGTGTTTAGACTCGGCCATATCACACAGCTGATGTCAATGCAAGTACTGACTAAATGAAATTCCAGTCACCTGCTGTTTTTTATTAGTATTTCGGAAGTCTCAATTCTGCGATAACATTCTTCTGAATTATCCTCACTGGGAAATCTACCCAAAAAGATTTCTAGGAAGTTATTTACTTGGTCAGATTAATGCCTTTCTTTAGGCAATATTAGTATGCTTACAGAATTTTCTCGCAGCTCAGCTCCAACACATGGCACAGACTGTATCTAAGCTTTAGTTTTTTGAATTTTAAGATGTGCTGTGAAATAATCATGGTTAAATTCAGCATCTCTTTTTCTCTCCAGATACTTTGGAGGCAGTGTAAAAAGAGATTGGTTCTTACCTCAGACTGGAATGACTGTGAGCTTCATCAGGTAGCACAAACACCTTAAAACCATCATCCAGTTCCTTCTTAGGAGACTGAATTATTAGAAAACTAGACTATTGAACCGAGGCACTCTCCAGCTCTAGATCAAAACAAGAATCCATTGATGGTACCAAAAGCTGGGAGGAGCCACTAGGATAGGGTTGGCTGATGCATCCTTTGTGCCAAGAGCTGCAGAGCCACAGCCAGGCTGAAAAGCACATCCTGCCAATGTGAGCACACCAGACACATCAGCAAGGTACAAAGCAACCCCATCTCATGTAAACAGCACCAACCTGGGCTTTTTTTTCCCCATTCAAGCCCTCTTTTTGGAATACATTCTTTCTGACAATTACAGAGCTAGCAAACATATGGACTTCTTCAGAAATTGATATTCATGTGTGTATTCAGTAGTTTGTTCAATTTTGTCAGGGTAGGCAGTAATGAGAGATGGAATACAGGACATGCATTTTACATAAAACATTTGTGTGGATTTGTTGTATCAAATCAGGATTTTAAAGACTGTTATGTAAGAGGAGGAAAAAAAAATTGATAGTTCAGCCAGGTTCTGTACAATCTGCATGACTGATCTTGTTTACATAAAGATCTAATAATAATTCAGAGAGTAGCACTGAATTGTATTGCAATGTCATTTGCTCTCTTGTAAATAGTATTTATAATAAACATCCTTATTTAATAAATATTTAAACAGTGATCACTGACTCTTCAAACAACCTGTCTGGTTGGAGATTACAACATCAGAGCATCTCCTTAAGTCAACAGCTCGAGTGCTGCCCTGCATCTGGTTCAAAAGGACAAGTTTAGGTCAAATACTTAATCCTGTTGCCTGGATTTGATCAGTGCATGCTATAACTTTCACATTAAGTATGTTTTAGCATCTAATTGATTTATATAAATTTTAGGTAAATCATGCCTCAAGTGACTTGTAAAGCTATTCGGGCAACTGCAAAGTATTGTAAGTACATTATGCAGAAAAAGAATTTAATGTTCCCCACTTAATAATACCCAAAAGGTTTTTAAAGAACATTGTAGGGCTTGTATCACGAAATTAAGTGTCTGAAAGAGAAAGCAAGCACAAAGAACAAGCTGCTATTTATGGGATTTATTAAAAGATAGGCAACTTCCTCCTTTATATTCCAGTGTATTATTCTTCTCTATTCAAAGCCTTCAGATTACAGCAAAAGGTGGTTGAGGACTCTGTTTTGCCCTATGAAATACCACCATCATACCCACTGTTTTATTCCTAACTTGAAAAATGTTGTTGGTTTGCTTAAGGTGCAATACCATACCTGAGATTTGGTATCTAGCTTTTCAAACAGATTAATAATTTAAGTAAAGTTATTGCTCACTCTGATTTCCAGTAGTTTTATCTGTGCTCACTGCTCTGTAACTTACCTGACAAACACATTCACTATGAAACAACAGATTATTTTATTACAACAGCACAGGAAAGGTTTGAGCACTTCTGCACTAACATTTTAAACTAAAAAAAAAAAAAGTTAAAATCAGTAATAATGGTGATAACAGAAGTCAGAGATAAAATTGCACTCCACTCAGTAATCCATCAAACTGAGAGGACCAGGCAGAGGCACCAACTTGGCTTCAGAGACTTTACTCCAGTTTTTCAAAGCTAAAGCATTTCTAAACTAAGCTAATTCAAGTCCAGAAGAGCTCCTGGGAGTCAGCCTGCAGGCATTCCAGTTCACAAAAGGAGGACTAGTATTGTGTGGTAAAGGACTTTTTTAAGTGTCCAAAAACTAGAAAGTAATCATTGTGCCTTTTGGCAGCATTTACCTTAGGAGGCTGTATTTTGCTCAGTCCTTGGGAAGGCAAAGTGGCTACAGGTAATGTTGCTTTTAGCCTAAGCCATAGAACCAGAGATGCTACCAAACTTCTAACTGCTCAGCTTTTCCTTGTACTTTGTCAGGTGCCTTGAAATTCCAGATTCCTCCTGACATTTTAGCTAAAAAGGAAAACAACTGTTCTTGGCCTCTTTTCTTAAACACCTGTGGACAGACAATGCTATGCAACAGCATTTCTCCTTCACAAGAATATCTACATTTCTGCATATATAAAACCACTTTGTGTTATACTACTCAACTCCCTCTCCTTGCAGCTACTCCAAATACTGATTGACTCAAACCCCAGTGGAGAGCAGCACTCTTGTAACACTGTACAGTAATGGCCCTTCTTTAGAGAATCAATCAGAGGAGGCAGACTAAATCTGAGCTGTAGATTCTATACTAAGATCTAAAGACCCTATTTCTATATCTACACCAGTCCCCTAGGCAGTGTCCAATTCTCTCACTCTTTCACAGACCAGGTTTCATTACTATGTCTGATATACAATATTTTATATTGATTACCACTTAGAAAAGGCAAACGAATATTCTGATTTGAAAGTATTTGTATTATTTTTTAACAAATTCTAAATTAATTCTTAAGAATTAGGTTACTTTGAGACCGTGCACTCAGAAATTCACAGCCATAGAACTGACAGCTGGAAGGCAGCCTCAAAAATAAAATTTTACATTAATGCAGAATCATGACTCACAGTATGATCCCTCTGCCTGCATTCATTTTAGAGAACTGATGACAGGTGTCAGTTTGTGCTTCTTAAAAGAAAGATCATATGGGAATCCAGATTGTAGTCCTACAACAGGTCAAATCAGGAAAAAACTTTTAGATCTCCAGTGGGCTCAGAGAGCCATGTGTCCAAGTGTTATTTTAATAGTGCTCACTTTTAAACCTGTCTTTGCTGGGATATATAGAAGGAGAACATTTAATTGCTGACTACAAGCCACAGAATTGGGACTTATTGTAAAAACAAATAATTTTTAACCAGAGAATCACAGGATTTCCCATTCAGCCAGTTAAACTGTTCTCAAAACACGCATTTTCCAGTGCTTTATGTTTATATAACTATCACATCTCTCCACAGGCATTCTGTAGCTGTGTATACCAGGAGGTTTGCATTGGCTTAGTTACATTAAAGAAGCCAACACCTCAATGACACTTGAAAAAAATCAAGTTCCAACAGTCAATATGGAGGCCACACTCCATGGAATATCAAGCTTTCGCTTCCACTGCCTATTAGTGCCAAGAATGAAATCACTCCACAGCAGTGTCCCTGCCCTTTGTGCAGCAGAAGCTGTTTCTTGGCAACCAATGCAGACAACTGAGTTGCCACGGAAACTGGAGAGACTAATTTATAAAAACTCTGAAACAAAGCAGCTATAAAGGCAACCCTAAATAGGGTGGGTATATTCTGTATTACTTCCTACAGTGCTCCCACCATTAAAAGAATCAGAAATGAAAATACTAAATTATTAGTTGTAACTTTCACTATTTCTGTAAAATTGGACTTACAAACAGCTAACATTTCATTGCATCAGCAACCAGCAGCCCGTTTCTCCCTCTGCTTCAAGCTGGCAAATACACCTGAAGATTTATACTGCAGTTGAAGAGGAATGCTTTCCATGCCAGCCAGTCAGTGTCTTCTCTTTCAGGAAAAAGAAAGGCTGATGGAAAATGGCACAGAACAACTGTTGAGAAGTGTGCCCAAAATATCTGCAAGCTGGATAAAACAAGAGTTAACACAGTGAATGGTGTACATCATAGATCACTTGAGCTAAGAAAGGTATGTTCAAGTTTCTTATTCATTTATAAATATTTATTAGTATAAAAATTTTTCTCTTTTTAAGTAATTAGAGACATGCCAGAGATGGCCATCTCTGAATGCATTCTAGCCACAGTCACATTGTGAGTATGTGCACATGTGGAGAGCACACTCAAGGCATACATTTTTAGTAGTGAACAAGGTGGGGAAAACCCGACCACATGCTGCATTTCCCAGGAAAGGAAACCAATATGACAGCAAGTTCTCTCTTCAAAGAGCAAACTAGTTCATTCAGCTGCCTAGCCAGGCCAGTTAACTGCCCAGAATGATACATCCCAGGGAAAGAGATGAAGAGAGCCTGCATACACTTGCTCAGAGGCAACTCACTGATGGCAGGTGCCCATCAATGGGCACAGGATGGATTCTCCTCCTGCCACGTTAACCTCAGGCCTCCAATTCATCGTGACATCTCCACAGAGTTCAGGTTAGGCAGGAACTATGTTTACTGACCATCTAACTACTGCAAAACATAGCACCAGTGACAGGAGTCCTGGCTGCTTCACCTCCTTAAGGGAAAAAGTCCACTTGCAGCACTGAGGGCATCAACCCAGGTCTATTTTACTCAGCCATAAAACTCCTCAAAGTGATTGGAACTGCTGGAAAATCTCTATTGCTCTGTCAAGTTTGACTCTAGCACTCACAGGTACAAAACATAATAAGTGAGGACTGAAATAAATAGTCCATAGACTCTTTCCATGGGAAACTAGACCAGAACCTCAGCAGTTTAAAATAAAATGCATCCTCTTAATGCTTTCTGCAAATCAGAGTCAGTCACACAACTGCACTCATGCTCAGCTGTTCAATGAACTGTGAAAGTCAGTGTTATCAGTGCTGATTACCAAGATTGTCAGATGTGCAAAACCCAGGGGAGCTAAACAGCTGCTCTGGAGAAATGCTGCACATCAATCAGTTACTGTAAATTATAAACAAACAACCAAAACAAAAAAGCATCCCAGCTGCACAAGTTCCTGAGTTCCCATAGTTTAACACCTTGCCTATTATGTAAACGAAGTTCTGCACAGATTCCATTAACTTTCATGGAACAGTGAAGTCATTTTTGAGCTATAAGATCTTGGAAGATGTTTCTCCAGTGTATGATATTACACACCAACAGCCTATTTCCCAACACAGGCTTACCCTAAGAACCTGAAAACCACTACTACATACAGCTTCTCCAGAGGGTTAGAAGTAAGTAGAGGATAAAATTTAATTTTTATAGCTTGAAGGGGTGGTGTACCAAATATTGCCTGTGAAGTTCTCTCTACTACATTGCTCTAACAGACCTAACATAACTTTTGAGCTATCCTTAGAGAAACCCAGAAATATCAAACAAGACACAAAGAAATTGAGTTCTTTTAACCAGACACTGAGCAGACCAAATTCTCTTGACAGAACAGTAAGACACCTGGATGAGTTTCTCACACATCTCAGAAGTGGCTTTATACTTCAACTGCTTGTCTATTCTGATGCCTTAGAAGAGCCAGAGGCACTGTCGCCTTTAGAAAGGGCCAAAGAATGTGGGTAGCACACATTCTTTGCTCTTTATAATCTTTGTCCTAAAGTGTCAGAAGTTTTTATTAGCTTGTGGGCTGTTAACTTTTTTCACTGAAATACATCATTGCACATTCTCCACTCTTTGAAGATGTAGGTAAAGATACACTCTTTATTACAGTCCCCATTTTCTTCTACTGAAGCCATAGCCTGGTAAGTCATCTTAAACTTCCCATCATCTCATGAAACCAGTCAATAAAACTGCACCTAGATACTTGACAGCATTATACTTAGAAGACATTTTCCAAACAGTGAGTGAAAAAGCCATTTTTTATCATCTAAATCCATTCTTTACCACCTACATGAATTCAGTTTACCCAGCCAAGAAGTTGCAACTCCAATTTTTCATCAAATTATTAACTAGTTGGAAGAAGGCAGCTATTGTGATAAATGCAGTTTACTGCTTATTTTGACAACTTCATTCTCAATTCAAAGACATCCAGTGGATTAAGGATCCTCTCTTATTCTGAAACATTTTGGCCAACATCCAGGTGAACAAGATCCCAGGTGGCCAAGAAGGCAAATGGCATCCTTGTCTGATTGAGCAATAGTGTGGCCAGTAGGACCAGCGCAGTGGTGAGGCACCATTTCAAATCCTGTGTCCAGTTTTGGGCCCCTCACTACAAGCAGCACACTGAGGTGCTGGAGCAGGTCCAGAGGAGGGCAACGGAGCTGGGGAAGGGTCTGGAGCATAGGCCTTATGAGGAGCACTTGAGGTAGTTGGGAATGTTTAGCTTGGAGAAAATGAGGCTCAAGAAAGACCTTTTCACTCTCTACAACTGCTGGGAAAAAGGTTGTAGCCACATGGTGGTCAGTCTCTTCCCCCAGGTAACAAGTGATAGGATTAGAGGAAATGGCTTCAAGTTGCATCGGGGAGCTTTCAATTGGATATTAGGAAAAAAAAAATCTTCACCTTCAGAAAAGGTTGTCAACATTGGAACAGGCTGACCAGGAAACTGGTGGAATCATTTAAAATAGTCAGGGACATTGGTTAAGTGGTGAGATTGGCAGTGCTGTGTAATTGTTGAATTCAGTGATCTTAAAAGACTTTTCCAACCTAAATGATTCTGTGATTCTATAAGTAGTAACAAACAATAGCCCAGTCTTTCTGAAAATGAGGACTTCCAGATTTTCATATAAGAGCAACACACTTCCATATCTCCAGAGATCAGCAGCAATGGTAAAATAATGAGTGTGTTGGTGACAATTTCTTCCACAGCCCAAAAAGATTTTAAAAAATATTTTAAGCAAGTGGCAGATTGTTTGCTTTTATAAGTGACAGAGCAAGATCAGAGAAGAACCAACCCAAACTTCCCAATAACTTTTCCTCTCCAAAGACGGCTACACATGCTATGCCATATATGAAGCTATTTCCTTATAAAGCCACCTGTCACAGTTAAAGGACTAATTCAGACAGGCTTTGCTCAGTACTAGTTCCCAGAGGAATCGAATTTCACAAATCTGAGGGAAATCTGAGCCATCATAACAAGACATAGGGAGAAGATGGAGGGTGAAAATCCACAAGAAACAAGTAACTGGGATAGCACAGGGGGTTTTTTCCACCAACAACAGCAACTGGAAAAAACAAACAAACAAAAAAACAATTCAGAAAAATATTTTGCCTCCCTATTTGTTCTCAAGATCCTCAATGTGCATGTTGGACTGTGGGTGTACGTATACATAAGCACACAAAAGAGCTCCAACCTGCCCTTCCCACATGGTCACATTACCGAGCAGCAGAGATTGATGCAGGCATCTCAAAAAAATGAAACCTTAACTATGCAAGGCCTGTTAAAATTTTTTTAAATATATTTTTTTGTGTAGATCAGTTGTATCCTTGTTCAGAAAATAACATTTTTTGGGGGAAGGAAAGAAAAACTCCAGGCCAACCTTCTCTTTACTTCCTTGCCCCTTCCCTATATAATAACATCTTCCCTTCAGGAAGGGAGAAAACTAGGAAGAGAACAGTTTGCTCAGCTACTTTGCAGTGTTGGTAATTAGCTGAAGTTCTTGCTTCTCCTTTATATGCCAATTTAGAAGCAAGGGAAAGATGTCTGAAGAAGGTTTCACAAGAATTTTATGAATGGGTGTAATACAAAAAAAGCCTGGTTAATTTAGTTGACTATTCTAATGCAGGATGTGTCACAATACCTGACACTTGTTAGCATTAGCCAATTGACTCAGAATGGAATTATTCACAGCACTTACATCTTTTCTGAGAAAGAAAGACTGATAACAGGAAGCCCACAGAATATTTTAAAGTCATGCAGAACATAGCTGCCTAAAGGGAAGTACTCAAATCATGGCTCCACTAGCAAGACAAACCAAAGCTGGGCTACCAAGCCTTTTGTCTGCTATTTTTTTTTTATTTGGAAAACTCTTACTTAGCTGCAGCTACAGCTTTACCAAAGTCACTTGTGATGTGTCACAAATACTTGGATATACCACAGCCTACATTGATGGCAGATGACCAAATTACTTGTTATGTTTTTGGAAACAAGGAGCATCTACCCTTCTAGGGTCTGGAGTCCTTCCTCTCTTCCTTCTATGGGATGCATTACTTGGGATTTGCCAGGAGACAGCAGCTTCTCCCCCTGCAGGCACTACCAATAACTCTTCTACTCCCGGGGCTCCTGTGAGTTTCACAGAACTGTAAATTGGTTCCTTTTACTGACCTACATCTAACAGAAATTCCTGTGTAAAAGGAGAGTCATCTTTTCATGTCTCTTCAGCAGCCCTGTGCTGCTTTCTAGAATATTTTCTCTCCTTTCTATTCCTCTGTGCTGCAGTTAGCTTCATTCTTGCAGTCTCCTAGCATCATCCACGACAACTTTAGACTGTCCTCTCAGTTTCTGTGTATTATCTCCCCTTACAGAGAGCAGTTATCTAGTCTCATGCTCAACTTCATGTCCACTATTCAGTAATCAGCATATCTTCCTCTACACCTCCATTTCTAAGTGATTGAGATTAAATACTAATTTAGAAAGGAATTATGTACACCTTGATGAAAATGTCTTGGTCTTATTTTGCATAAGCGTCCAATTTATCTGTTATCCATCATTTTCCATCTAACATTGATTAGGACTGCAAAGGTGGAGAAGTGGAAGCTTTGCTCTTTCTAATGCAGCACACACCCACTGCACCTTGAAAAACTGTTCCAGCTCTACTTGACAAGCTGAAAATTACTTGTTACCTTTCCTTATCTTGGAGGGTTTTTTTGGTACTAAGTTAACAGTCTTATTTCCAGGTAGTAATCTAAAATATTACAGAATAAAGCTAAGGAAACTTGATACACATTTTTGGTGAGGCTTTGTTCCCAAAGAACAGAAACACTTACTGTACAGACAGACTATCATTGATTTGGGATATAAAACCTTCCCACACACTCTACCTAGGTTATTCTAGGGGAGAAAATTTGGAGCTGTAAAGCTGGTTGTCACTTCAGGATTTCAGAAGTCATGACAGACTGCTTTAAAAAAAATAAAAAAGAATGGGGGAAAAAAAAGGGTAAGCATGAGGACTACATAAAAATCATAATTTTTCTGTTTCAGTGCTGCAACAGAAGAAGATGCTGCAGTTTGAAGCTGAAGCCAAGAGACAGCCTCTCCTAGCCAGGGGAGGAACTGGGAGCAGTGTTGAAGAGCCTCAAATATCAGTCATTCCTTTTAGAGCACCCTCCTCTTAATTTCAGTGATCCTTCTGCTTACTTGCCTGTAAGTGGAACAGGCAAAGTTAAAGCTTCCCTCTTCCTACAGAGGTACCAAGTGACATTCTTCTCCTCCTCCTCCTGTAACATTTAAGAGAACAGTTCCTACTGAATGTTGTGAAAAATGACTGGCATTCAGTTGGACTCCGCACAAGAGAAACCAGAGCTAGATTTTCTTTTCTAGGACAGCCCTCCTCCATCTGCAGATGGAAAGGTTAGTTTTTCACAGGGATGCCGCATTTAAAAGCTACTCCTCCTACAGTGTCATTGAAGACTTGCCAGAGAGAGGAAAGTCTCATCCTTTCATTCTCATCACCTCCCCCCACAAATAACCAAAGGATGAAGCACAGCAGGCTCTATACCAGGCCACCTCATGTAAATACTGCTGCTTAAATGGGATTTAAATTAGGCTGCAATATAATTTTGTTTGAAAGCGTTTTTTAGCAAGATGACATTCCTACAAATACCATTCATCTATAACAACTCCTATAAATCTTAATCAATTTGTCCTTTTGGTCCCACATTTAAAATTCAGTCAATGTTTCAGAACTGCTTTTAGCTTCATAATGTCTTCATGAAATTGTCTGATCAAAAAGAAATTCAACTGAATCACTTTTTATCAAGGACAAAATTTCTTGAGTAAATGTATTCATTCTGACAAATACTTTACCTCAAATTATCACACATTTGACTACTGGAATATGTATACATGATTATAAAAGGTGTTCTTTCATTTCAGTCTTCTGTTACAGAAATAGAGCCCCAGAGAGACTTTACCTACTTATTTGGCATGTCCAGAATACAGATATCAAATGTTCATCTCAAATTTGTTTGCTGTTAAATTCAACAAAACAAAAACAGAACAAAACAAAAATAATCAATGTTTTTTTAATGTTTCTCATTCTTAGCTTGTTAGAATAGCCCTGCTCTTCCTATTTCATCCCTTAAGATATTATGTCTCTCTCAACCTTTGCTCATGGTACTGACAGCCAATCAATGCTAATATTAGTTCAATTTTCTTCACATAAGGAACAGAATTTTTAGTTTGCCTATCCCTGAAGAAAAAAGCAGATGTGAACAACTGCATTCACAAGGATGCTAATCAAGTGCAAAAGCACTAAAGACTTCTACATGGATGTTCTCCCACCATCTCATAGCAATGCAATGTTCAACACTTCTTGTGTTAAAGATCTTCACGTCATGCTCACTGCTCTCTCATCTGGTTTCTGTCCCTCTAGTTCCGACAGACCACTTGATTATTCTTTCCTACATTAACTGCTTCATATTTCTTTATTAAATTTTACACTGATTGCAGTTCATGCTCCTAATTCACCAAGATCACACTCTATTTAAACAGATTACTCCAGAGTATTCACAATGCTCCCAAATCTGCCCCAGAACAGATGTGTTCTCGTTTAGAAACCGAAACATCCAAATATCATTTCTTTTTCTCTAAGACCTATAGGCAGCCTTTTTTCCACAAATGTACAGAATAGTGAAGGTGCTGGAGCTCAGGAAGTATTTTTACGTAGCAAGAAGAAAAGAAGCACAAAAGCATTTCAGACAACAACATGGGCTACTCAGATGACAGGAGATAATAAACCCTGCTAGCACCATCATAACCACACAGGGGCACTGACCCCATACATGCTTATGCAGCTATAGTAAAAAGTGGATGGGGGAAAAAAACCAACTACTCTGTATCAGAGTCAACAAGGCCATATATGGACTTTTTTCATGACTGTGAGTTTCTATATTTTTAACGTTTTTATTCTTAATCAGCGAGACAGAATTACAGCATCCATGGGTTAATTCTTGTGTTAACACAGGGTTTCTCATTATCAGTGCACAGTGTGCCAGGACCATTCCCACAACACACTCACCTCCCTCTCAAAGTTATTTCCTCACCAAGGAGCATGCAAGCATGCCACTTAAAACACTCCATAAACTGCATTAGCTTTAACTCAGATTTTGTGTGGGTGTAAATGCAAACACAGATTTCATACACGGAAACAGCAGAAGGTTAAAGAAATCTCAGTTATAAGTGTACAAGACATACTAACAGAACAAAGGCTGGACTACAGAACTGAGATGTGCTCAGGAAACCATTTCACACAGAAACTCCACAGAAAGTACAATTTTCCAGAATTTGCTAGATTTTAAATAAACAGGAGTTGTGACTAGAAATCAAGAAAGGAGATAGTACTGGAAGACACAAGAAGTTAAAAAATCAAAGAAAATTAAGGATACTTCTAGAAAATCTTCAGAAACAGAAAAATTATTCAAAGGTGAATAAGAAATAAGAAAGGGAACATGAGACAGCAGGATATTTCAAGGACAACTAGAATAAAGGAAGAGCTAAGCTTCAGTTTCTGGATGCATGGTATATGGCAGCAGCTGCAGTTTGCAATTCAAATTAATGTAAAACAGACATATAACCTGTCTGCAAGGGAAGGCAGGTATTCAAACACTATTCTATTTAAAAAGTCAGCATATCCATTTTAGGCAATGTCTGTCTTCCTTCCCTTTTAATCAAAGCCATTCTACTCTGGCTGTTCTACAAAATGCCCCCAGTTGTCCCCTATTGCCTGGCAGCTTCGAAAAAATCATTGCTTACACCAAACCAAAAAGATAATTAAAAGCAGTTCAAACTGAGATTTCATTCTCTATTCACTTGATGAGTAAATGTCTCTTACAATTTTAAGGTATTAAAGCTCAGAGGAGTTTTATTTAAAAGACGTTTCTGAGATTCAACATTTAATGGAAAACCAAATCCATGAGAACAACTGATTTGGGAAAGGCAATCAGCCTTAACTACTTAACATGAGTTTTATTTTCAGTATCATACAGCTGAATTCCAAACTCTATATAAAGCTTTACTGCTTCCAGTGGGAGCATACTACAGTCTTCTGCCTTGCTTTCTCTAGTTACACTCACTTACCTCTGATAATTTCAGACCCATTTGTGCTCATTTTTATTTATGTGCAAAGTGCTATGTCCTGTCCTCAAGTCCCCAAATACTTCTTTCCTCTTTGGTCTATGACTTCAAGCATTCAGTCCTATGGAAGAAGCTTCATTCCTTTCCCAGCAGCTTTGCCAATCAAAATTATCTGCTTGTAGCAGGTAGTCTGACCTACTTCAGAAGTTTCTTGGGGTAAAACATAAGAGAAAGTACTTAATACAATTTAAGAAAAAATGTGGTACACACCTTGTATACCATTAATCAGTGACATCAGGAAAACAGTCTCAAAAGTGTTTGATTTATACATAAAAAATCTAAGCTGTTCTCAGAGCTTTACTGCCTTCATTCAGTACAATGGAAATATTTTCACCTACTGGTAATTGTATTAGTTTCTAAATCTGATTGAGTCTGGACAGTCTGGCCCTATGAACTGGCACACAGTACTGGGACAGAGATTCAGAAGAGATTAAGGCAATACTTCCTCCAGGATTGAACAAATTAGTTTCAAGCTTAAAGAGAAATGGAGGGGGAAAGAGGCAGAATACATGGTACATCACTGATTTATTATTATATAATACTGTTGTCCCTGAAGATCCTCTCAGTTTCAGTTTCAAAATTCACATCTAAGAATCTGAATTGCATCTCCAACAGAGGAAAAAATCCTTCTAGAGGTAGAGACATGAATTCATCTTGAGTAACTCAACGAGCACCAAAAAGTATGTCATTGCCCTAGACTTGCTTTCTACAGAAGAAGAATCACAAGAGACAATTCCAGACTAACTAGGTTGAATATTCAAAAATATTTGTGTTTCTTGCCACTCATTACAAGCAAAGCAACTTTGCAACAGCAAAGTGTATGGCTTAAGAAGCTTCAAAGTATCGAACACAAAATGTTCCACAGTTCACTGCAGTTTCAGAAAAGAATCTGGTTTCATATAAACTTAATAAGAAAAACAAGGTACAAAATTGGGCTGTCATTACAATTTCCTGCACTGTCAGTAATTTTTGACTTATTTTGCCAGTATCACTTGCCTTTTGAAGTGTTTGAAAGACCTTGGCTCCTATAAATGCAAGGATTAGTTTTCAGAGAAAAACACAGCTAATGACAGAATATTGATGTAGTTTGTCCTCTCAATATTCATCATTCACATAAGAATCTTCTTCTGCACAACAGCTTGGCAAAAGGTGTTGAACAGGAAACTAAGTGGAAAGAAACAAGTAATCAAGAACGTACTTGCACCAAATCTCAAGTAGCTGCTCAAACTTGAGTTTGAGTAAGTTATTATCCTTTAGTTCATTAACTCAACTTTTTTTAAAACAGGACTGCCAAGGTTTTCCAAGTGTTTGTGTAAGAATTCAATGCCCAACATCCAAAGACATAAGTATATAAAAATACTTATATTAAAAAGGAAATCTTTAAGTTCTCATAAGCTACAAGGCAGAATTAAGAATTTTTCCAATGAATAGTATAATTAAATTTTTTGGGAAGGAAACACGTTACAAAAAATTGTGAGAAGAGAATGTTGGGGTTTCTTTTTAGATGACATTTAAGATTCTTCTAAATGGTTAGAAATTCTTGGTCCTCTTACACTTGTAACAACTAATTTTAGAAGGAGAACAGAACAGAAACCACCTAGCAAATCCAACATCCATTCTGTTTTTTTAAAGGACCATTACATCATACCACTTAAGAGAAAGGAAACACACACTTTGCCAAAAAAACCCAAAACATTACTAACAGTAGGAGCTTCAGAGAGTACAAACAAAATCATCCCAGTGAACACAACAGTTTGACAATAAGCCATAAAAATCTTCAAACCATCGATCTCGTTTGGTTCAGACAAAGTCATAGGGCAGGGGAAGCAGAACAGAGAAAGTTTAGGATGGCTACTGTTTGAAAGCATCTCAAAAAGATTAAAGGTTTCAGCTGTTCATTAAGGACTTAATTGGTCCCAAGGATTGTGTTTTACTGAGCAGTGGAAACTCTTCTCCATTACCACCAGTTATCTCATGCCTGTCTCTACAAAACAGCTGAACAGCATCATCAGAGAAATCTGCAAGCACTTTTCCAAACTCTCTTCCATGAAACAATTAAGCAAAAAAACCCCAAAAACCCTCCACAACAAGATCATACAGTTGAGGATGTTCCCATTTCCTTTTCTTTTCCTTCCCCAATAGTCAGTAAAACTCAAATCAGAACTTAACTGGATAATAAGCTGTTCTCAGTTACATTGCATATTTAAACAAAGAGGGAAAGGATCCCTGTTCTAGAAATGGATAGCTCTGAATAATCACACCATGTCTTTCCACTGAGAAACACTTCTTCACACAGTATGAAACTCCACCTTGAAGAGATGGAAATTACTGTTCCCTAAGAAAGGTTTTTGACAGTACATAAACTCTCTAATGACTATGTGGCTATCTTTAAAGACACTAAGATCAGCTCATGTGATATTTAACACATTCTGAAGCAGGTATGAGAGTTTTCTGTCTCATTCACCTAACGACAGCTCTTGTTTTGCACAGCACACAAGCCTCTCCAAAGCATGCAGAAGATGGCGTCTTCTCTTCTCAATTTTCAAAGTCAGTCTGCAGTTCCTGTGGGATGCCAGCTGGCAACCATGGAAACTCCTATTGTGAGAAGCTTTTGGAGACAGAGCAACACAGTTGTCAGTCTCAGCTTAATAAGAACCGACCCTAGACAAATAAATGAACACACACTGCTTTCAGTCAGGAATGGGCTCCTGTTCACTCCTTCTCAGAGAACTTTATCTGAGTAACAATTAAAATTGTTAGTCAATGTCATAACTTGACAATGAAACAGCTTATCGAGAAGCACAAGAGTTCAAGGACCTCACCTCTAACACCAGGATAACACCAATTGCCAGCAAATTTTCTATCCAAGCACAAATGATTTTAAACCAGTTTTTTATGCTTTTCTCAAAGTAGAGTCTAATTTGTAGTGGAAATCCACTTTTGTCAATCATAATCGTAAGAATTTCCCAAGACCCCCAGAGACCATCACAACTTGCTGAAACACACAATTTTCATTCATTGAAAAGACTATCATGAAGGGGCCTTTTCCTCAGTATTGAGACAAAAACTCATCTTTTTAATCCTTACCCAAAACTGGTTTTAAAACACAAAAGCCAGAAATTATACATCTCCCAGAGGGAAAAAAATATTTTGATTAAATATAATGCAGGTAAGAAGGAGGGAAAGTGAGGTGCATAAAAGGTGGAGAGTGCTCTTTGGGGTTTTTTAAATGTCTTTCATAGCTATATAACATGGTGGTCTGTCAGAATTGCCTAGACAGGGCCTAAAATTCGTGTCTAAAATAAGCAGTACAGGTATCTTCTGATGGGTATGGCCTTCTAGCACTAACATTAGAAGCCCTTTAGGAAAGAACAGCTCGTGCAGAATGAGCACAATGGGTTTCAGGACCCCAAACAGTCGTCCAGTATTAAAGTACCACCTCAAGAGCTGCTGCTTTCCTGTTAAAATGCTTGTGTGAGCTGCAGAAGTCATTTTACTTAATGTTTTCTCACAATGAGTCAGGATCTGCACAGCTACACCTCACAGAGAATTCACCATTGTTCTCTGGTCAATCAATATCACCCATGTGCCTGTGGCTGGCAGGGAGCTCCAAAGCCTTCAGCAAAAGGGAGAAGATAAAGTTACTGTGCTGAGATACAGAAGATAAGATGCACTCAACATTTTTCCTGGTTTTGAAAAATGTTTGAAAATGGACAATAAGTGCTATTTTGAGTGGATTGCAGCTACAACTCCACAAATCCAAACAAAACGCCCAACCAGTCACCCTTAAAATTAAATGCACCTTCTTCGTTAAGATTACAAATGCTGATGTGAATCAAACTTACAGGCAAACACACAAGTAGTCACTTGCTGCGCTTATATTTTATTTTGGTTAACATTCCTTTGGTCGAGATTGTTGTACAATATACACTACCCAAATGCTGAGATGAGAATGTTATTCTGTGAATGACACCTACCTTCATTTACGGAGATGTTTCTGTACAAAGGACAATCCAGGTCTAGAGAAAGACATTTGAGATGCTTAATAAATCCTAAAAAACAGCACCTTTGGCCAAAAATTTACTGTACAAAACAGATGTTATTATTCAAATGTTTTTCACTGGTAAAGAACAAAACCATAAAAATCACATGCTCATTTTAGGTGTAGGTGCAAACACTCGCTTTTGCTTCCTTAAGAGAGTATTTTTTTAGAATAGTGGCACTCTTTTTTAAAAACTACAATATCATATGTCCTCAGAATGAGAAGTCCACAGGAGAGGGAGTTTTTTTGCATCATAACATAGCCAGTTTATAGTGGGTTTCCACTAAAAAACAAAAGCATATTACACTCAATGAAGAAGCTTCAAGCTTTCCAGCACTGTGATGTTCCCTTTCCTTGCAGTAACAATTCTTTAATAGGTATTTTAAAGGCTTAAAACAAGACATCTTAAGCCTCACACTGTGGCAGTATTTCACATCTGTAAAGGTAATTTGATTTGTGTATGAGGAAAAAAACCAGAACAGATAGTGCCTTTTATTCTGGTATCTCTGGCACTGACCATTTATCCGTCTGAAGTCAAATCAACAGCAATACACAAAATCAATGCATATACAGAAAAATAATTTGCATGATTGCATCTTGTAAAGCTAAGCAAACCACCTGTTCAAATAAGTAGGTCCAATTATAAACCAGATGTTTGTTCCACCAAAAGCACACGGAGGATGTACAAGGTAACAAAGCACTGTTGTCCAACCTTTAGTCTTCGTCAAAACATGCAAACTGTAAATACCCTGCACTAATATACACATCATAATACTTCTAAAAATGGCACTGTTTCACAATATTGCTGTTAAATGTGACCTTGATTAGTTTTCTCCCATTTCAGTCATTGGTGTTATTCTAGAAGTGCACCAAGCAAACAGAAACCAAACAACAGCTTGCAACAAAGCAACTGGGCTCTATCTCCACACACAGCTTGTGTCCTCAGTGTCTGCACTGTGTCCACACACTGCCTTTTTGAAGGCCATTTTCAATGCACATCAAACTAAAAATGCCACCTTCTGTTAAGGAAGGGTTAGAAATCAAACTACAACAGCGCAGCTACAGTAAAGCAAGACACATTACAGTCATGAGAAAGCATTTCTTCTCTGCACAAGTATGTGATCATATTAAGGGCCAATGCTGACAATATCTCTTCATGAACTTAAACATCAGGTTAACCTAAAAAATTGAGTAGTGTTCCTAGTAGGAGCATGCCCTCATTATCTGTATTTCTACAGGCAGCCATTACACCTACTCATTCTATTCTCATTTTCCTTACATAGCAAAGTTGGCAAGGAAAACACCTCAAGATCTCCCCCTGGAAAGCTTTTGAATTTGGCCTGTGCTCATAAGACTGTTAAACACTTCTGAGAGTCCCACCATCTTCTAATGCATCACTGTGGTACAGGGAAGTAATTCTACCTCTTTCTCTAGAGTAAAAAGACCCTCGTACCAGTGGAAATTAAGTGTATTCATAAAAGTATATAGAAAACTATTCCAGACACAGTGTGAAACCTACCCAGCTCTGAGGAGTCTAAAAAAAGTATGCTAAATGCAGGCCATTGGTGTGCTTTATAATCAGATTGCAGTTTATATTGTACCGTTTTTAGCACAAATGAAATTATATTCTAAGGCTTCTAAGACCTTGAAGGCAAAATACAAAATCTGATGGGCTATAAGGAAATGCAAATAAGCCACTAGTTACCCTGGTTTTAGTAAGGAGAAACTTTTTTTATTATCATTTAATAAAACTAAAGTAATGCATGAAATCCTAAGTCAATACCCACCCAATACTGGAAAACATCAAGTTTTAGTCCCTGAACTGCCAATGACCCAATGAGACAGACTGGTTAAATTTGTTGGGGTTTGCTTTTTTAAGGATTCCTTTCCTGTGGTTTTTTTGTGTTTAGTTTACTTTCTTCTTTTTGGTTTGGTTTACCCCAAACACCTTTCTTTTGCTATTTCATAATTAAAAAGCTGAAATGGCTAATACAGCACACCTACCTAATCAAGTCCTGGAGTTCTAAGAAACCCTGACAAAGCATCATGTGCATGAAAACTTACTAAATTTTCCAAAACCAGGAAGGAATTTTTGGGATGGGGAATCAACTAGATGTCAAAGGGGAGCTTTTCTCCTGTTAATTAAACTCTCCGGAGGTTCTGATTGCCTAAGTACTACCTCTTTCATCATGACAAGCTCTTTACATTGTCATCAAATGTTATTGCCCATAATTTAAATTCCTCTTAACTGAACAAAATGTTTATTAACATATTTTAGAGATACAGATCAAAACATCACAACTAACAAGGCTATGTGAGGACAAGTATTTAAGTATTTACAGGTATTATTTTTCCAAGTGTAGTGTCATTATGGCACAACCACCTAACTTGGATGCCCAGTTAAGTCTCTGACTCCTGCTGCTTTCTTTTATTAGCCTGAGGCATGTAATGATAGCATCCAACCACAATATACATACCACACTGTCCACCTGCATTAACAATGGAGGGGACTCATTATTGCTTTAGAAGGGCAATTCCAGTGCTGGCCTCACAAAATAACTCAGAAGAGAGGACAGTACAGAACAGCATGTCTCTAAGTTTCAATCCCAAAGAATGATCCCAAGAGAGCTTTATTCTCTTATCCTTACAGTATATTACTTTTTTGACTCAGAGCTTCAAGATTTTATTGCTTTTTAAGTTAGTGTTGAAAGATTTAATCACAGATTTGTTAGATTTAGCCTCTCAACACAGCCTTTTCCAGAACCTTCAGAACTCCAGCAGGAGCCACAGTAGAAGTTTCCAACTACAAATAGTACTGGAAAAATGTTGGATTTACCATGGATTTCCTCCCAGTAATAATTCACAGCTTGAATTTAGCAATAAAAAAAATCTATCATCGTGTCCCCAGCGCCATCTGGGAGATCAGGCTTTTGGCAAAGAAAAATGGAGCAGCAATTGCCTAGCAGCACAGGAAATCAATGACTTCCCCACTCAGGGCTGAGCAACAGGCTGCTCCTGCTGAGCATGGAATCATTAATTTCCCTTCCTGCCAGCAAAGCTGCTCCGTACATGGAGAAAGCAAAGTCTCTGTTACACCTGCTGGACACACACAGCCCTTCCTCTAAACCCTGACCTTTCCAGGGGGGTTAGACAGCAAGCTACACAATTCCATGTGCATATCCAAAATGAAAAGGAGTGTGGAGATGGCAGTCTCTTGGAAGAGCTTCTGGACACGAGGGTTTCAGGCTACAAGGTAAGCAACAAAAACACCACTGAGTTAAGCTCAAGTCAAAGCTCATGAGTTGACAAAGGATTCAACGGAACTATGCCAACATAAGGGCCAAGAAAATCTGGTCATCTCTTTTGCCCCAGTAGTAGGATAATACTAGGTAATTTCAGGAGTTAGAGTTCCAAAAAGGTGTAAAGGGGTTTTTTTTGGTTTGTTCTAAGCAGGATCATTAAAGGGGATCTTTTAAATACAAAAAGATAAAAGTGGAGCACATTATCCAGGAGACAACACTGGCATCCTTCCAGGCTGCATTTCTTCAGAGCTAAACCACAAGTTTATTTACATATAAAATACAAAGCATATGTATTCCTTTTTTACTGAGAGGTTTGCAGGAACTGGAATAATCATTCAAGACCTTCTGTCAATGTAATGCAGAGACAACCACTGACCTTTGTAGCTTGAAAATCTCAACTTTTTCCTCAAATGTACTAGTCTTAGTGCTCCCTGGAGCATGAGACAAGAAAGAACAGGAATTGAGAGTTTCTCCCAACACATACTTCAACTTTGCTGCAGACAAAAAGAATTTCACATCCACATTTTCCTCCAGGTCAAAGTTCCCAATAAAGTCACAGTAAGGAGATCATTACAGGCATGTACACAGTCACCAAGAACTGTACTACTGTATGTACCTGGTGTCAGTGGTTACTGATACAAAACAGCAGACAGAAGGAACTTCTGGTCAAGCCAGACTTGGCCCTGATTTGAACCAGTGTTCTGAATAAGCAGCTTGTCCTTTGAACAGCCCTCTCTGAGATCAGAGGGTACTGCTGTAGCTGTTTCTGGAGCTATGGTTGCACATCAGCCCCAGTAACTGCAGATGTGTTAGGACATCACCAGATCTTGCTGAGCATTGATTTACCTGTATCAGGCAGATTTGGCAGCATCTCACAACAGCAACACTATTTGCTGCTTATCTGTGCATCATTGAACCTAGAATCTGTAAAAACACAACCGTATTGCAGCAGAAATATCACGGTCTCTAGCAGCTTCTAGCTTCTCAGGGAGACTTCTTCAGTTTAATAAGTTACATCTGTAAATGCAAATATCTGCCTTATTTCTCTAGAGTCACCATTGCTCTAAATCAATTCAGGTCACGCTGAAATTAGCCTTGCCCTTCAGCAGGTTAAGAGCTTCTCCCATTTTGCTATAATTAATACATGTCCATAGAAAAATTACAAATAAAGTGAAAGATAAAAAAGAAGTAGGATTATTCTGTAGCATTTTTTTCGTGTCCCTCTATCCCCAAGTTCAAAAGGAAGCCTCTCAAAAATCTCACTCTGCTGCAATTTAATAAGTCAGCAAAAAAGAGACACTGCTTGAAGGTATTTCACAGAAGAAATAACATGAAACCTACAAAAGACTCCTCAATAAATGTGAGCCCCACACATAATCCTACCTTTATTCCTGCAATAAGGAAAAAAGCTCATTCATTTTCTAAGCTTGCACCTTCTTCATTGTCCATTTTAGGTGCAATAAGATTTATCATTTAGTCACTCTGGAGAGCAGTAGGTCTGCATTTATCATGGTGAACCGCGTCCTCACTTTGTTCTTACAGTTTACGGAAAGCCAAGCGCAATGACTCATAAAACTGCTGCAAGAAAAAGCTGAAACAAGTTAACAGAATGAGCTTAAGTGACATCCTTCATCCTACGTTTCCGGCGTGCAGAGCCAAAACCACATCACACTTTCAACAGAACAGATTTAGAGCTATTATTTATCATAAATGGCAAGACCCTCACCAAGGCCAAGTAATGTTTCATGGTGTTCCTGAGCTGCTCACAGATCTTAAGCACACTATAAGCAGTGGAAGGTCTGGCTGTACATTCTAAAGCAAAAGGGACTCTTTTCTGCTAATGTACTACTCTTCTCCTCTTGGAAAATTATATTTCCTTCATGCTGAGAATGGTCATCGTGAAAATTCTTACCTGTTTTCCATCTAGCGTGTACAAGCGTTTAACCACCCCTGAATCCAGCTTGATGGCATCGGTTATATCAGTAAGAACCTGTTCAAAGGAATGTGCTGTCTTCTTGTTGAGCAGAATCCGGACTGCCTTCCGTGGCTTCACTCCGCTCCTGATGATAGTGACCAGTTTAGGCCTAATGAAATCCTTATTCTCTTTTGTGTCTGGAGCACCTCCTTTAGCAGTGGCAAGAGATGGCACTGAACGAGAAGTAGAAGTTGTCTTAACATTCACTGACCAGTTAGGGTTTACATTCTTTGTGTACTCCAGTTTCTTGAAGGGTTCTATGGAACCACATACATAACTTTCCCCTGTGGAAACAAAAGCAGAAGTCCAGCAAGTCAGATTGGAGAGGGAAGAAAAAAAAGAAAAATGCAGGAAAATACAAAATCAAATCATTCTCAAATTATTAAATATTATTCTTATCATTCTTGATCTACAGCACATAAATATTGATCTCTTCCCTTCTCAGATGCTATTGACTACAAAATGAGTGATCATTTAAATATCACTCTTCAGCTAACTGTTCAAGAAATGCTGTTACAAAAATCCTTGAAAGCTGCAGTTTTCTTAGCAGAAAACACTATTTGCAGTGGGGACCACTGCTGTCAGTAAACACAGTAAACAGCATTTGTATTTCACCAGCAGCCCAGCCTGAGAACATTATCACAGTACACCCCCAGCCTTCATGCTTAAATGGCCCACTCCTAAGAAAACATCAGGCCCCAAATATTTCAGAGGAAATACTATGAAACATTACCAAACAATATAGGCTACAAATAATGTTTTATAAGAAGGTGGATGAAAGTGTCATGGAAATTTGTTAACATTTGATTTTTTAATTGTTTTTTTTAAGCTTTAGGCATCATAAACCCAGGATATGTATAGACAAGAAACCTCCCTGTATTATTATGACTAAATATATAATATGTGGGGAAATGAAGACAAAGAGTAGCAATTACAGACTTCTCATCACAACAAATTTACCATACTTAAAAGAAAAATAGTGGCTATTAGTTCCTCTTTCTGTTGGAGCATTATCTACAGCAAAATATTTTTGCAAATACCACACCCACACAACTTCTGGGGAGCTAGAAATCAGCCAGAAAACCCAGCTCCATGTAGATTAGCACCTGAATCCAGTCCAGCTGAAGGCTGCTGTGTAAGGGGCACCTGCTTGGGTGCTCCCAAACTCTCCCTTGAGCTTGACTGTTGCTGTGCTGGCAGTAGCAATGGATGAGTTTGATCAGCTCAGTGATCTGACTAAACACACCAAAGACACTAATTTTGCAACATCAAGCTGATCCAGTTTATCCTCTGTCTGAGGAAAAACAAGCAAACCAACCAACCAAAAACCTCAAAGAAACCAATACTAGATCCAGCAAGACCACACCTTCTGGCAGCCTACAGTTAAATCACAAATAATGCAAGATTCTTTCCTGAACAATACCACAGAGACATCTGAGATGTTTTACTTCTTCTGGGTTCAAGAGTTCACTGCATGCTAATAGCACAGAGGCCTTCATGTCAGAAATTTAGCCCAGGGTAACAAAACCAGAACAAAACTCAGTGATGCACCTCCTATGCCAAGAACCAAAGATATTCCTAATGACCCCTACCCTAAGGAAAGAGGATTCACAGTTCAATCATTAAAAGAAATTTAAGTATTAAAAAATTAATTTCTGAACAGAAATTCTAAGGTTTCAAGGCACCCAACCCAATTCCGGAGACATTGCAGCACGCAAGGAGGTATAGATACGCAGAGTCACCGCATCTAAAAATGGAGGCAGGCAACACTGGGACTTGAGGTTTGGATAAAGGTAGGCACTTCCTTTTAGCTACTGCATACATATAAGATAGACAGATATGTATATGGAAACATCAGCCTAGAAGGGCTCAGCTACAGTAATGAGTGGTCAAACAGTGCAAGTTCTCTTTTGTCCATGTCCTGTCCAATTGTTCTAGTATTAGCTTCTCAGTTAGTGCCAGGTCAGAATGCACTCACTGAACCACATCCACAAAATTAGAAACTTTTAAGGAAAAAAAAAATCCTACTATGATTAAGACTGCTCTCAATACAATACCTGCTCTATAAAATAATTTACAGAAGTCTCTTAAAAATTTTTAAGCAAAATTTATTTTCTACACTTGTGCTGGCTGTAAGATGTAAAATCCACCAGTAACCTCTTATTTTGTTTTTTTGGAGGGGAGATACAGATCTGGATTTTGAGGTTCAGTCCTATTAGGGAAATTGTTCACTGCAGTTGCAGAAAATAACATTATTTAAAATCAAGTCTTCAAATTAAAACTCACTTCTCAAAGGGTAGGCTCATAAATAAATGTTGATACACAGTGTTCTCAGAAGATTTACATTTAATTTATTAAGAACTCTTTTGGTTCCCCTTCTTGAAAGGACAGCGTTCCACATGATTTTTAATATCAGCTACATTTAAAGGTCAGATGGATTCCTTGTAGCATTTAACTGCACATCAGCTCTTCATTACAAAACTAAATTTATATGAATGATCATTTAAAAAGGACCAATAGAATCACTGCAAGTTTGGGATTGTTTGAACATAAGCACTTTTGCCCTTTCCTCATTTCCAATGGTACCATATCACTAAAATATTTACACCAAGATAATTTTTTCCCTTCAAGAGGCTCATATTTTTCTAGAGAACACCTTGGAGGCAGAGCATCCAAGGCCTTCAAAGATTAAATACCTTTAGTAAGAACTATTTTATACGGGTTAACAGAAATACAGACACTTCTCCCATAATGTTGTTATTTAAAACTATTTTAGATATTAGCTAGGGACTGCAATTTTCATGCATGCCAGTCCTAAGGGTCAGGCCTGTAAGAATAAAAACCTTTAGTACCTCTGGTGCTTGTACACAGAGGAATCTCAAATAAAAGGACAAAAGGTCTTCACCTAGATTTTCATTCCCTTATTTTTCACCAATACCTCCAGGAGAGAAGACTGTAAAAAGATTTCACAAGGGGCATGACATAAAACTCCAGTAAATCCATCTCCTGCTTTAGCTATTGCTTCTTCATCATCAGCTTTGAGTAACTGGCAGCTGGAAGAAGAAATTAACAATCTCCAGACACTAGATTCCTAACAGAACAAGTGTTGAGAAGGATTCTTTGAAGAAACTGGATCAAGCAAAGGGCACAGACAACAAAGCCAATTTAACAGTGACAATTTGATTGCAGCTCCCCAGGAGAGGAGAGCAAGTGTTTCACAGCGCAGTCATCTGTCACTAATGGAATTTTGACTCTTGATTACAGTATCAATAGCCATTAGGAAAAGAAAAGGGGAACACCCAGTTGCTTTGGGAGATCTGGCATCTAGGAAAAAAAGTGATTATTACACCTTAGAAAGTATCCCTTTCCTGAGAGCCTCTTCACAGCAACAGTGCAAATGAAACACACCTACCACTGGAACCTTTCAAAAAAGACGCACAGTGCTTGTTTGGTCAGTTTCAAACTTTTGGTCAGTAACCTTACACTTTAATTTGTATAAATGCTTAACACTTCTGGGAAATGCCAACTGGAACAATAAAATAAATCTTAACATTGAGAAATTAATCATAAATCTAATCATGTAGAAGGGCAGATTCCAAAACATTGTTTATGCTTTAAAAAAAAAAAAAAGAAAAAAAATAACCTACTACCTGCAGTTGCACATCTGTCAAAATTCAATGTAACTGACCTATCAGAGACATGCAACACTGGAGGATAGTTCTGATGGGTCATGACAGAATTTCAAGGCTTGCTTCACTTATTAAATATTTGTAGAAATAATATCTGTGTGTACAAAGTGGTTGCTAAGGAGACATTGAATCACTGCACATAAGTACTGGAGCTTTCCTGATGCAAGTGTCTCCCTGCTTTCCACATTGGTATCAGCAGTTAGTTTGTTTTCTTCAGCTTGCTGATATTCTCCTTGTAAGAATGAGCGAGACATCATCTCTTAAAAGCCATTTTTTGTGTTGCTTTTCTGTGCTGAAGGTGACTTGGCCTAAAATGGCTTCATGAGGACACCAGTTATCTTAGGTAGAAACCCTAGAGAAGGAAGAGAGAATCTGTTTGAACATCACAGAGAGGGAACATCTACCCCTCTTTGTGGAGGTCAGGATTTACCAATTTAAGGAAAATGGTGTTGATTCCTTGGAGTACAGTATGTAGTAGGAATGTAAAGTTAATTTATTAACTTGCAGTGATTTATTGGGGTCCATTTCCCCAACAGATAGGATAAGAAATATGTTAAGAGGATGGGGAAGCGACTAGCACCCCCAGCACTCCATGCCTAAGCATACGTGCCTTTCTTCACTTCTACCCTTTGGTTTTATACATACAAAAGGCAGAATCTCAATCTCTCAGGAGAAAGGACAAAAAATTCTCACTGCTCCTCACTACACGGAGCAGATTGCAAAAAGAAGATGACCTGAATGAAATAAATTACTGATACTTGATAGTTCCCAAATGCGTTAGTTAATAGAACAATAACCTACTTTAACTACATTGCTGCTGCCTTGTCTTCCTGCAGGGTCTGAAAAAAATGCAACAGTGCAAAAGAGATGGAGCATCTACAGGAAATAAACCTGACCTACACATGTCCACCCAGCAATGAGATGCACCAAAAACTTCAAAGCAGATCTCCTCTGACCTTGGAAAGGACTTCTTTCACAAACTTACTTTCTTCTCAGTTCAGACTAAAAAGTTGGGATATTTTTTCCTCATAAAAAATACTTCCTCTGTCCCCTCTGTCACAAGTAAGATAGACATTGTACACACTTAAAAAAAAGCCCACCAAAAAATAATGTAAAGCACCCAGAATAAGAAATCATATGGACTTCCAAGAAGCTGTTAAGCAAGATAAAAGATGATCAACAGGCTAACAGATGAACAAAATAATCAAATAAACAGTGCCAGAACAACCCTCTACTATTTTATGCAACAGGATCATTCAGCTGTTTGTTTATTAAACAATATAAGGATTGCAGCCATTTCTGCCACAGGATTCAGTCCAAGTTTCCCTAAATTTGATAGCCCTGGATCAAGTCCATGGTAAATATCCAGTGTAAATTTAATCCTACAAACAAATGTCCACATAGATTGAGCTCTACAAACATTTAAACAGATACTTTAATATTATTATTTTGATAGCACATTACAAATGCATATGAATCTTTCCAGCCCATCAACTCCCAGCTGCTGAGGTAGGCACGATCTAGAAGAAAGAAGCCATTAGCTCTAGAGAGCATCAGAGACCACGTCAATCAATTCCTACAGCCTGCCCTGGCTGGGCTCCTCACCAACAACACCTGAGTGGTTGGCAGAGTCAAGAAGGCAGCAGGAATACTGGGAAGGAGAAGCTGAGACACAAGAAATGAGGTGACAGTAGGAGTAGCAAGACCATATACAAAACAAGTCAGGAACTCTCGCAGCCCATCACTTCAGCAAGGAGATGCTGCCTTTTGAACCCTGCACTGGCAGGCAGCTTCTCTGCTGCTCTGAGCACAAACTGCCTGCCTCCATCACGGGAGCCTTCCTGCAGTCCTCATGTGACCCAGCATTTCCTCTGCCCTGCAGCAAGGTTCACATCTCCCAAGAGTTATTAGCTGGCTACAGCTATTACTGGATTTTAAAGCTGGCATATCTGCATCCTTTCAAACTGCTCCTTCAACAAGGCTTGTGGCTCTGAGGTAATCCCTGAGAGGCATTCGTTTTTCTTTTTGAGAATATTCCTTAAAACTGTTTTTGCCATTATGCCTACACAAAACATGCAGACACAGACAGAAGTCTTTAGAATCATTTGGCAGTGCACCCAATATTGACATGTGACAAAATTGTTTCCCAGTATGCTCTCTGCCTTGTGGTCTGGGGCTTCCGGCTGGTCTTTGACTGCCAGCTCTCAGCTGCAGGGTTAACTTTGTGGTAGGTATCGTAGAAACTTAAAACAATCAATTCTGATTCATACCCAAAACTCTGAGGTAATATTACAATAAAATTAATGAGAAAGAGATGCCGTTCTGGCTACAGATTGATTCTGTGGTCTTTGTTCCACATAGCAGGACCGCAGGAGTAAAAACCGTAAATACTCTTTATTTCAGAGTTGCCTTGCAATGTTCATTGTTTATTTTGGGGGTAAGATACAGTTGCTCTAAGGTTGATACAGTTTTGGAGAAGCAAAGTTCCTTCCTGAAACTTCCTTTACAGCTAAAAAATTTAGCCTTGAAGAGTAACTTCATCTTTATCTACGTGCTTTGATTGTATGTCATGCCTAGGAAATAAAGTCACATCACATTCAGAATCCATTTCTTTAAATGTAAGAGGGTCCTAACATCAGGGCTGACAAAAAGTAGGAACTTGGATCCGTTGCATTATTTCCTTCATGTAGGGTGACAGAAGTTACAGACCATGTGAAACTTTTTACAACAGTACATACCTCTTGTTATCAAATTCCAACAAATCTCACATGCATAAGTCTTTAGAGAAACAAACAAACAAAAAACCCAAACAAAAATGGGGGGGGGGGGGGGGGGAAGGGTGGAGACAAAAACAAAAAAAGAAAAATCAATCAAACCAAAAACCCACGAAACTCCTATGCCCAGGGATGTCATTACTTTCAAATAAAGAGAAAATGTGTCCATGCATCTCCAAATAATCTATATCACCAGCATCAGCCATGCCAGCTCTGAACTGTATGCAGAATGAAACTAAATATAACTGAAGAAAAACAGCTCTCTTACAATCTTTTTCCTTTGGGACTGTATTTCATGCAATTCTGTGTATTTAGCTCTGGGATGAAAGACAGTGGCTGCTGTCTCATTTCCCTCAAGAGCCTTTATGTACGACATGAGAAGGTAAGAATACAGGAACTTCCTCACTTCCTCAGGCATAAAGGCAAAAACCAACTAAAATCAAGGCTTTACACATTTGCTTTACATTGCAATCACCAAATCAATGTTCCCCCAATCACGTAAATTTATAACAGTCTAAATAAATTCATTAGTGAATTCACACAGGAAGGGAATAGCCTCACCATGAAGAAAGCAATACTTGATATTTCAGTAGTTGGAGCACAAATGTCATTTGGCAAGAGGCAAAAATCAAGTGATTTTCCAGCTATTTAAACACAAAGCACAGCTTCAAGCTAATTAATGCTGTACCAGATGAGCCAAACTCTAATAAATTTGTATAGCAAAGAGTGGAAGAGGCTTATGCAAAAACCATCACTGAGCTAATAATATATGAACCCGTGCTCCACTGTGAAGTTCTGTGAGTGAAACAACCCACCCTGCAGTTTTATACAAATAAACAGAAGACCCTTTTCAGATAGAAGGAGGATGTAGCTCTCTTCTTCCACACAAAGACTGACTTCTGTAAATCCCACAGTCCTAATGGGACAAGAAAACAAGATTGTCCTCCTTGAACTATACCAGGAAGGGAAGATGTATTCATTGAAAGGGTAAGGAATAAAGTCCCACAGGACAAAAAGAAATCCCAAATGCCTTTTTTAAAATAAACCTAGGCTCTTGCACTGTCATTCATTTTGACTGACTGATTAATAGCTGGTATTATTCTTCACTAGGATGCCAAAATAAACCAATCTTACAGGTTGCTGGATTTATTTTTGAATTCAGTTCTTTATTTTCAAAGCTGGTTCTGACTGGCTGCAAAAGGACTGTGCAAATCAACATTAACATCAATGAAACTTGCTTCTTGTTGAGCATACCAATCAAATAAGCAAGTGCACAAAGACTGCTTTTAAACAGACGTTGATTAATATTGGTCTTTCCTCCCAGAAATTGATTTTCTCTGGCAATTAAATAATGTCCTGACAAATATAGTTTTTACTGTGCCCTGAAATTGATAACATTGCTCCTCAGACCAGTTTCCTTGCTATTTCACTACACCTCTGGTCCTATCCCCCAAACCTGCTACTTAGGCAGACAATCCCACCCCTTCAATTTTGTTTCTGGATCATCTTCATGTTGCCCCCTACTTTCCTTTTTACACAAGGAAGATTATCAATAATATCGGGTTCTCAATACTTGAAAAGCTTTTCTCTGCTATGACACAAAAAGGAGACAACCCAATGGTGGCTGAACACCTGCTATGCAAAGCTGTGCTCATTTTCAGGAGCCACATTTGCCATTACCCTTTTATTCGCCTCTCTCCATATTAGCCTTATTCTGATCCTCTCATTACATGCTGTTACTGTAAGTTCTCTCACCTGCTGCTAAAAATGAAAATCCCATAGAAATTACAATCTCTGTTACAACTCTAAATTGGCTGTCTGTGGCCGTCTATCCATTCTTTACTGGTTTGTCCATGGCACACTTGGGCCGGGGGTAGAATGGAAGCAATAATGAATCAATTGTTCCACCTTTATTTTCTTGGAACACAATCAAGTACCGGCATTTAAACTTCACAGGTAAGAAACACTCATTTATGGCCATGTGATAGTCAATGCCTTCATACTCTGTACATTCTGATGTTTTACACTAGAAACCCACTGCAGTCCAGAAGCATTTCATGTTGGAAAAGCTACTTTAGCTATTTTTAAAACTTGTGAAAAGTACTATTAATTTTTTAAGTTTAATATTCAAATTGATTAATGCTGACAGCTTATTTTGAAGCAATAGAACTATCACTGAAGGAGTGATAAATTTGTTCTCAAGGGGCTAATTAATGACTGGCATGTCTGACATTTGACAGTGACCAAGAATTGTCAGTTCTGCCTAAACCACTGGTGATGGTTTATAGTGCAGGTACATGAGCCTTATTTAACAGACAACCTAAGATCTCTGCAGCTACTTGAAAGGAGGTTGCATCAAGGTGGGTGTTGGTCCTCTCCTCAGAAGTAACAAGCAACAAGACAAGAGGAAAGGCCTCAAGTAGAGCCAGAGCAGGATTAGATTGGGTATTAGGAAAAATTCTTCATGGAAAGGGCTGTCAAGCACTGGAACAGGCCATCGCTGTAGGTTTTTAAGATGTGCAGATTTGACACTTAGGGACACGATTTAGTGGTGGCCTTAGCAGTTCTGGGTTAATAGGTGGACTCAATGATGTAAGAGGTCTTTTTCAACCTTACCAATCCTATGACTGGGGAAAAGGGATATGCTACAGAGGAAAAAAAGTTTACAATCCACCCCCAGCTGAATCATGGCTATGATATTACTCTTTTAACAGGTTGCCAACATTCATGCCATGCAATGAGAGGCCAGTATTTTACTTAAGTCATATTTACCTGTAGAAAAGAGGTACAGCTCTTCACTAGGCTTCATAGACTTAAAAAACCAAAAACATCTGAACTGAATTTCACACAGGTTTCATTAGCAGCACAGAACTTTTGAAGTTTAACAGACTGAACTCTCTTTGGTTTGACCTTGCATCTTTATGAAAAGAAGGATTAGATGCAATCTTCAGGATACAGGACTATCAACACTATGTTGAAGGGAAAAGTTTAGACACGTTCAACAAGAAGGAAAAAAGTAGCAAGGCAACAATATTTCAAGGCATCATTTAAGATATCCACAATTCTAGTCAGACAGACCCTTGAAAATCCTTTATCAATAAGAATACTGTTACCTCTTTTGAAAGACTTAAAAGATTAGACAAAGGCCGACTCAACTTTACACCTCGAGATCTTACTGCTCACCTTCTACTAGCTGGTCCAAGGAGGAAATCTTCTTGGAGCCATCAATTGTGTAGATTGTTCTCACTCCCTGGGGCAGGTTCACATTGTCGGACAGAGTTCGGGTCAGGTCAGCCAGGAGAGCCTCGAAGGACCTGAAGCGGTCAGGGCCGATGGCATATACAATCCCTTTGAAGTAGCGGTCTCCATTACGGTAGAAACGAACTTTCTTGGCTTTCTTCTCAGAACTCAGGGTCTGTAGAGTACGGGTTCGGTAAAAGCTGCAGTGGGCACTGTGGGTAGGGCTGGGCAAACCATTCACCCGGGACCCTCTGCCATACCGCTGAGCTTTATCACGCTCATCAAAATGCTCCAGCTCCATATCTCTCCCCAGGGACATCTTGGAGTTCAACCTAAGGAATGCACAAGAGGAGAGAAAAAGCTTTAGAAACTTAGAAGTTTTAAGGGAGCTCAGTTTAAGACTTCCTGTTCTATACATGGCTCTTACAGGGGACTACTTCCTTGGTTGAGAAGAAAGTTTGAATAAAACCACGTTACATTCACATGGTCATTTCACACATAAGCCTCTTGCCATGCCTTAAGAACTACATTTAAGTTAGATGTCCTAATAATGCCACTCATGAACCCAAATGCTAACGATCAGCAAAGACTGAGAAGTGTTTGTTCAAATTCAGTATCTCGGAAAACAAGGTGACCAAGTTGACCTATTGGAAAAAAGGAATAAATGCATCAGCTTTCTACTTTTTCTCATGTTATATTCAGGTGCTATTTGAGTCTCATCTACCTTCTCAACTGGTTGCCCCCACTAAACTCTTGGTTGCAACTGTGATCTCAAGAGGTGATGTTTCAGAAGGGCTGCCAGTTGCCAACAACTAAGCAATTAAGAAATTTTCAGAGGAATAGATCTGGCAGGTTGGCAATGAGAACCAGAACTATCACAGATTCAGTGGGTCAATCCCAATGTTAAAAACTACTTGCATATTCCAGCCATTGGAATATGGTTGGAATCTGCAACCTCACAGCCTAAGTTTTGTAATAAATTCTTTCAGTTGTCCTTGCACAAATGCTTTACACACTCTGAACCAACAGAAGGGCTCAAATGGCACAACATTAAAGAAAAAAATCTACCAGGAGACAGTGTTTTTCAATGAGCAAGCTACTTCAACGCTCTATGTCTTGCAAGATATATTATTAATATCCTAAGTCTAATATTCAAATTGATTAAGGCCAGGAGCTTCTTTTGCCATCACCAAAGGATTGATAAAATCAGTGTCATTGAGCAAATAAGCAATTGGTGTCTCCCATGTTTGACTGTGAGAAACACCAGTCAGCCCTGACCAAAACAATCCCCGTTGTTCAATACAGTTTACATAAACAGAAGTTCACATGTTCTGAAATAAAACCAAAGAGGCAAATACTTCTGTTACTTTTTGACAACCAACACAAGACTAAATAATACAAAGTGCACATTAATCTTCACAAACAGAAGACACAAAAATACAAAAAAATAAAATAATCAAAAGATCATTAGGTTCTAAACATATTCATTTAAATTTAGGAGCCATCTAGATTTGCAGTTGTCTGCAGAATAGTAAAGCACTGAAAGTTTATTTATAGCACAGATACATAGACCTAATTTAGAAGTGGCCTCTCTCATTGATTTCCAATAAAAAGACAAAAACCAGCAGGAACTAGCTTTGTTTCAACCACTCATAATGATGCGACCATTAAGAAAAAAAAGATGTATTCAAACCAGCTGTAGAACAGTGGGAGGAAACAGAGGAAAACTTACAGATGCTCTTTGACTTGCAAAAGTTTGTATTAAACCAATGATTATGCAGCTGGACCCTGATGGTGCGAAGCTGTAGGTGATGTGCTCAGCAGCTTCTCAGAGCAGTCCATGTGCTGGACCAGCACAAGCACCTAAGGCAAATGTGGGGCCCTAGTGGAAATTATTTACCCTACTTTGGTTACAGCTCACAACTGACTTTGTTACACTGACACAGGATCATATGCTTATGTATAAATGCAGGATTTATACCTGTAAATCCTTCAGAAGTACCTACACATAGTACAGTGTATGTGTTTTCTCATATATGTAAAAAAAAGACTAATCTCTGCTTTTCCCATGCACACTACATCCCATTTCAGTGAAATGAACAAGAACGTTTGCTGTGGCATTTCACTCTATAGGTTAAATGCAAAATACAGCTTAGTGGCCACATTTTAGGATTGAGAACACACCATCACTGCTTCCATGTTAAAAAAAATTTTGTCAGTTATTTTAATTCCCATCCAATTCCAGTGAGAACCTGTTATTCAGATTTAAACAATCCCAGAAAGCACAATTCAGAAACTGTATCTCTGAAGCAATTCCCGTGCCAAGAAAAATAGATTTTTCTTAGGTCTGCTGTTACCTCTGCTGAAACCATCTCTAATATACCCCCCTTAAAAAAAAAAAAAAGTTTAGACGAAGATATTCTCTTTCAGCTTTATTAATTTTGGATGAGGGGCAAGAAGTGTGAGTCACTGTCCTTTCTTCCACACGTTTATGCTTTTATCAATAATGTCTGTAATTCCCAAATACATCCTTAAAACTGAAATAGAGCCCCCCTTTAGCTGTACAGTCCTGGTATGTAGAGAAAAGCGTGTCTAAACCACAAGGTCAGAGCAGACAAAGAAATCCAAAACAATTTGATCTGATGTTTCCGTTTGTGTGTATAAATATATAGTCTTATACAGGCAGATAGGCAAAAACGAAGAGACACGCCCCTGAAAAACCACCATGCCAACACTTCACACCCTAACATCTGTTAAAGAATTATTTATAATACAGGTGTGGAGGAACATTTCCATGAAAAAAACACGCATGCTGATTTAAAAAAAAAAAACCACACCACGCCGCGATGTGACTGGGACCCAGCGCAGATCATACGGCGACTAAGCAGCCGGATGACCACTAGCCACCGGGGGAGGGCGGCGGGTTTGGTGGGGGAACACGGATACATGCGGCAGAGGGTTCACGAAAAGATGGGTTTTATCCTGCAGGGGTAGGGGACCCGTGTGTGAAACACGCCCATTCCTCCGGAGGTGGCACCAGGCACCTCAGCCCCCCGCGGACTGCCCGGCGCGACCCGCGGATGCCCGGGGCAGCGCCGCGCCCGCTCCCCGGGGCCGGACCGCGCTCCGGCAGCCCGGCGCTCGCTGCGCGCCCGCGGAGCCGCCCGCGGAGCCCGGCGGAGGCCACCGCCCCACACAATGGGCACAGGTGCATCGCTCCGCGCCGCGACCGCGCCCCGGCGGCCCCGCACGCCGCAGCCCCCGCGCAGGACAGGGCAGGGCAGGCACGGCCCCGGCCCCAGCACCGGCTCCGGTCCCGGCCCCGGCTCTTACCTGTTCTCCGCAGCCTGGCGGGCACCTCCTCACTCAGACCTGCCGGCCGGGCGCGGAGGGAAGGCGGCGGCTCGGAATGGGAAGCGGCCAAAGAGCGGCGGCTCCCGCCCTCCCCCCGCGACCACCCGGCTGTAGGCGCAGTAGTTGCCGCAGAAAGCGGCTCTGCTGCCTTTGTTACGCCTCCCCTGGCTGTAGCGCGCTGCTGGGGAGCCCGAGCTGCAGCTGCTTCGCCTTTCTTCTGCTGCTGCCGGTTGCAGTGATTTGCATTAGCCCGGCCCTCATTGAAATGCGGCTCTTCACACCAGCCTCTCCCAGGCGCTCTCCAGAGGGCGGCGCCGCCGCCGCTGTCTCCCCCTCTCTCCCTCCCGTTGCGGGGCCGCTCTTCCATCGGCGCTGCGGGAATGCCGTCGCCGGAGCCGCTCCGGGCAGCGCGCCCTGCCCCAGCCCTGCCGGGACCATCGGGCGCTATCCCGGCGGGCTTGCCCCGGGGCACATCCCGGCCGCACCGCGGGTCGCTGCTCGCCCCGCGCCTCCCTCCGCCCCGGGCAGCCCTGGCTCGTGAGACGTGCCCGATACGGAGCTGCCTGTGCCCGGGGCAGAGCTGTGCCTGGCGAGGGGGGCATCTGGCCCGAGTCTGAAAAACGCCTTGGGAAGTAATTTTAGCAAATGGGTATGTTGGCATTTCCAGGAGGTGCGCCTGGGCGCGGAGTACTGAAATCCCACCTAGTCCCCAAAGGTCCATTACAGGGTTTGGGTGCTGAAGGTGGGATTGATGCGGAATTTAGGCATTAAAACCAGGAGCCATGCTTATTCATACCACTCGCTTAGTTACAGCTGACCTTGGAGGTGACTAACTTCCATAGATGTTACAGTTTTTAGGATGAAATTTCTCAGAACATGTATTTGGCCAAAGGGCATCTCAGGCTTCATCTGACTGAGTCACCCAACCCCTGAACCCATCAGGTCTTGGAGCATGTTTGATAAGTCAACCTGCATGCAAAAATTCAGCCATATTTGATGCTTTCTTTTCATAGGTTTGTTATTCTTCACTTTAGTGTTAAAATTTCAGTGGTGAGATCCTTCTCAAGGCAAAGGATCTGGTTTGCTCCCCTTTGTGCAGGAAAGACTTCAGCCCTCTTCTGCTTGTCAGGTAAACAGCCTATGGTCCAGGGGGATATGGAAGAGAAGAAAACACAGTCTGTCCCTTCTGTTGGAGCTGCTCCACTCTGAAAGAATTAAAAATGCATTAGATCAGAGAGAGGGAATTAGTCTGTAACCTCATGGTTATGGCACTCATTTGGGAAGGACAAAAGATGGCTTTGTGTGTCTGTATTACAGACAATTTATGTGTTTTATATCCATAAATCCAGAGACAATCAATGGAGCAGGGACTTAAGCCCAGGCTGCCCTTTTCCCTTTGATAGACCTTTAATCAGAATAGAGGTTCCTGTTTAATCTCTCTGAAGGCAAACCCAGCCTTCCATCTACAAAAAATATAAGAGACTCAAAAGAAGAAGGGGATGGAGCACTCCCTTTCTTTTCTTTTCCCCTAGAGAAGTCCGCACGTAGGTTCTCAGGAGACAGGAGATTCCCTAAAGGAGAAAAATTAATTGTTGCCTTGTCTTCATCATCCTGGAGGAGTTCTTTAATCACTAAAGAAGAGAGCAAGCAGGAGTCTTCTGGCCACGCATTTTCCCCTAGATTTGAAAGAGAAATGAGCACCTAAAACCTTCAGAAAAACCTCTGCTCAAAGGAGTAATAGTATTAAAATTAACCTGAGCATCAAAAAGAGTCAGAATTCAATGTACAATATTGTCCTCAGCACACTCTTACCGCCTAGTTTAGTTTTTGTGGGTCTTGTTCTGAGGCACTTAACTCTTCCCCTATGGACAATGAGGTGCAGAGTCACTTTACTATAAAGACTTGTTTTTTAGATACAAGTTCCTAAAAAATGAGCACGTCCACATTGACTATTTCATCAGCTTTTTAGTCTTTTTGGCTTGAAAATGTCCTGGTCTGTGTTTAGACAAAACAGATATCAGTGATATTGGTAACTGGTATATGCGAGGGGAGAATGGAAACTAAAACTAAAAGAATTCTGGTAGTCTTACAACAAAACTTTATTCTTTAAACCTCTTCTTTTGTAGGTCAACAATCAAATAAAATATTCATTACAGTCTTAAATTATAAGAAAAAGCAGACAATCACAAAGATTAGAGATGGAAAATACCACTGTGGTCCTGAAAAAGGAGTGTTCTTTAATATTCTTCAGTGCTGTTTTGTTCAGTTCATTGTAAATGTCTCATTTAAATGTCTTGGGGCTTCTGCTCCCCAAAGGAAACATCCTTTAAAAGTTGAATTCCTGCAATGATAAAGAATTTTTTTTTCTGCTGATCAGGTTAATGGAAGTTTCTTATGTTTCAACTCATTACTTTAGCTATAGTGCCCTGTATTCACGTACATAATTTATTTCTCCCATTGGTGTTTACATCTCTCTGACATGTATTATTAACATCTAGCTTAAGTGTTCAAAATATTTCACAGATGTTCAAGAAAGACCTTCACTCTGACTATATCAAAAAAAAGGTCAAAAGAAATGAATACAGTATAAATTAAGGCAAGAGTATAAAGCCAGTAGGAAAGTATCTTTTAAAATATGTTGTTTTGTTCATTTGAAGTTTTATGTCTAACATAAAGACACAACTCAATACTGTAGTCTGTTTGTCAACCATTCTTACCATGCTTTTATTTTTTAAAGCACTTTAAAATACGCTTTACCTTTTTTCTTGTGTTAGTTCTCCATTTGAATTTAAACAACGCTATACCAAATAGAAACAAAACTTGAATAAAACATTTCAACAGCTATACAATAATTCTGTTAACAAAGTATACTGTCTTCCTAATAGAAAATTGTCTTTCCTTGTTGGACAGACTTTGAAATACGGTGTATTTCTAAGACTCCTGTAAATGCATATTTATAAACCACATATTTACAGTCATTTCACTTTGGATAAAGTAACTTTGACTTCTCATCTCTGTTGATCAAGTTTTTCAGATCTAAGAGTCTTCCAACAGTTTCAGCTTTTCTGAACATTTGTAGTTTTTGAGCACCTCTGTCAAAGCAGAATCAGACGCAGTTATGTCACCATCCAACACTCCTGTGTCTTGAAGGCTGTACCAAATGCCTTGGAACATTGTTCTGGGAGCTTCTCTTTAGTTTGCTAACCACTGTGACCCCTAATTCCTTTTCAGAGTCACTGCTTTCCAGGACACAGTCTCCAGTCTTCAAAACGTGACCTACATTCTTTGTTCCTGCTGAATGACCTTGTATTCAGCTGTCTCAAAAAGCACGTTCAAATGATCCTGGCTCACTAAAGGATGTCAATTTCCCTACAGGAAAACTGTTTTTTCTTTGCATTATTTAGTGCTTTATGCATTTCATGTCATCTGAAAATTTTACCATTAATGTTGTTAAACATTTCTTCAGACCCCTCATAAATTTATGCAGCAGTGGAGGACAGCATTTTCTGAAATGCGGGGCTCAATCCCCCACGGCAGCCGTGTCAAGGGTGTGTTTACAGCTCACTCCACTTCTCATCAGAGAGGCACTCAGCTCTCAGGCTGCCACACCAGGCCAAGGGAACCGGTGCTAAGGCTGCTGCATATGCCCAGCTCAGCAAACAGCCTGTGCCAGCTCCCAGCAGGGATCTGAGCAACTGGAGCGGCACCAGCCAGCTGGGCACTGCAGAGCCGTGCGCCGGCCCGGGCTGGGCTGGGAGTCCTGGCACCAGCCTCATGTCAGGAAAAACTCACTTCTGAGAAACAGCAGAACTCTACAAATTCCTCAGGCATTACCCAAGGGATGGTGGTTAGCTGTTCATACTTGCATTTGTAGATCCACCATTTAGCCGTTTCACAATTAATTATTGCGTGTTGCACTGATTTTGTACAAAGCCAGTCACTTAATTAGGCTGATATACTACTGGATGTCTGTCGCTTAAGAGAAGCGTATGTCAGTGCAGTCATCTTCATCAATCATATCCAACAATTTCACCCAGAAACCTGCCCAGTTTGACATGCTCATTGTCACTAATTACACAATCACTTCTGGTATTGATTACATCACGAACCATTTGTTTTACCTGCTAGTGATTCCAGCACAGATAGAATTATAAAATCAAGGTTGTATTTTTTGTGTTGTCCAAATGTAACCTTTGCTTTATCCATGTTTTACATCCTTAACACCCTAGAATTTCTTGAACAGCAATCTTAATTGTTCAGGCAGACCAGTAATAATTTCTTTTTAAATGACTCATGTACTAAAAAATTTTCATTTTATTTTAGGAAAAAACATATGGCATTCATGACAGGGATGGGACCATATTATGAAGAAATATTCATTGAATATTTCTGTCTGTTCTTCATTGGTATTGTAAAATTTCTCAGTAATAATTTCTCATATGTTTGTCATTCCTACTTCTCTTGTCACAGACTTAACAATAATGGGCAAAAGAAAAGCTGTTGCTAGATTATCTGTCCTGTATTTCTCTTCATTGAGGCTGTGTTTAAAGAAAGACGATACTCTAACTGCACAACTGGATTTTTGAATCTGGTAAAATTATTCAGACTCTTTGCCTCATTTTTTTCCTTATAAGTGACTTCTCTGAGAAATTGATCTTTTTAAACTGCCGACCAGGAGTTAGTTCTCTTTACATAGAGCAGATATAATTACATGCTGGTCATTGGACAAAACATTCTTAAAGTTATTTCTATATCTTTGTCCTCTGGAAAGAGGTCTCATTGTGAAGGGAACATATTCAGTATTGGAAAGTTATCTTATTTCACTTTCTGATATTCCATGAATGCTTTAACTATGTAAAAGAAAGACCTTCTGCTGAAGCCTGGCTTGTCAGACTTATGTCCCTTATTTTTTTTTTCAGATATATTATTTCAGGTATGAGTAAGGACATGTTTAAAGAGATGTTTTGCTGATTTGATTTGCTTGTATTTGTTACCAAATTAAACCTAAAGCCCTGTCTTTTGAGTTTATAAATTATAAATGAACCACCCATGTGGCGGGTCAAATCCTACCTGTGAAACAACTCTATCCATCTCCAAATATTCTCCATCATCCTGTAAGATAGAAAGATATATATTTGAGTAAACTCTATAATTTTTCTCCTTTGTTGCCAAGAAGCTGAATTAAAATAATTCTGGAGTGTAGGATCTGAATTTTTGCTGGTCTTTGGTTTAAACTAGTTAAACTGAATTGATATTCTTTTCTGACTGCTAACCTTTAGCAGAAGCAATTTAAATAATTTAGAATATGTATGTTAACAATGACCTCAACTGAATCTCAGTGGTATTCACATGCTCTAGGCTGAAGATTTCAGGACTGTCTTTTTCATTTGGAGAGACAGATGGAATGCTTTATGAATTTAAATGCACAAACTGTTGGGGTTTTTTTGGGTTTTTTTTAATGACCTAAGAACAGCATATGTGGTAGCTTTGTTTACCAGCATTTTAAAAACAAATTAGAGAGGCTAGGGTTGAGGTACAATTTTTACAAACATTACTTTTAAAGAGGCGATGCTTCCCAAAAGAATTTAGAGTGTAAAATTCTTCACCAACTCTTGGCACTTTTGAGGAAAGCCCTAAATAATATATTTTTGCCAAGTGGGTCTTGTCAATCAGAAGAGGACTGGAATATCACAGTAGCTCAGGCAGGATTTTATGAGGAGAGGGAGGGATGGACATAAGCTCATCCTCAGGTAGGTAATCAGCCAGTGTGTGTCCCAAGTCCCTAAGGGATGTGTGAGGGACATCAACAGGAAACACCAGAGAAAACCTCAGATCCTTCAAAGAAGAGAAATGAAGTGGGAAGATTTTAATGACACAGGAAGTCTCTCAAAGTTTCATAGGAATAGTGTTTTCACCTTCTAGATGTTATTTTTTGTGATGCGCCGGCCATGCGAGGTTGTCGAGCAGTGTCTGCTGGGTTCCACAGCTCCTGTTAGAGCCTGGATCAGATCCTTTGGATATTTTTCTGAGTGAGGATATGGATGCCATGCTCTCTCACAATCCGTTCCCAGGTTAGGGGTGTAAGGCAAAGCTCTTGCTGTAACAACTGCTGCTCCTTACATTGTCTACACTGATGGTCCTTCCACTCAACCACCCCAGAACAAAGAGGTACAGCAGGTAGAAATAATTCCATTGTGTTTAATTAAAGATTTATCTATATTATTACTGAAAGTAAAATTCTGATTAATTTATAGGATATTCAACCCTCAATCTATCATGGTAATCTTAGTGATTTTAGCCTAATTGTCTAATACCATCAGTGCATGCATAAATAGTAAGTATTATTCTAAGATGCTGAGCAGGAAATAATTTTATTTCCAAATTATTTAAAACATAAGGTCTAGAGAAAGGCTCTTTAATAATATCTCTGGTTGTGCTAATTTGGTGCTTCTTAGCTACCATAAGGTTGGTTACTGCTATAAAGTTCATCAGGTAAAAGACAAGCAAAAGGTTCACAGATATCAATTCTAAATATTGCTAAAAAAACCTAAGGTAATATACAGGCAGTGAAAGTTTTGTGTCTCACAGAACAGACTGTTTTAATTAGCAGTGTTTTAATGGAATATTTGTGACTCTTGTGGTAACATGGCTTAAGGTAAAATTGGATCAAAGTATAATATTCCACAGTCATCACAGATTATGTCAGGGATGCACAGTCAATAAATCAGCATACACAGAGGAAAAAGAATGAAAGTTGGAGACTCTCTGAGAGGAACTAAACAGCCACTGAATGGAGAAGTAATATAAATGTAGCTGACAGTCTTCTCATCTTCCCCCAGAGAAAGGACTGAAATACTTAAAACTGGACTCAGACTTTAGAAACCTAAATACAAAACTGAAATCATGCCAACATACTACCCTTCTGGACAGGTCCAGACGCCTCCAGTTCTACTGTACCAAACCAGAGTTAGCCCAAAATTCTTCAAAAACTTGACCTTGAAAAGTCTTCAGCCAATCTAAAAGACAATGATCTAGGATCATTCAAAATTAAATCCCTTTAAGAGCTGCTATTTTAGAATTACTTGTTAAAAAATGTAAGGCAAAAGCTCTGGGCTGGCGTAGATTGATGTTTTCTGTAATTTTAAAACTCTCTGGATTGTCAGCTCAGTCCTTTGATAATAAATAGAGCCACTATAATCTATAGGATAACCATGTTTGTGGGGAGAAATTAATGAGGTCTAGAAGAGAGAAGGGTAGCTGGTCAATAACTCTTTTTCTGCTTCTCCATGTATGTAGTTACATTTTGAAAGTTTAGGTGCAGTCATTGTGAAATAAATTCACATATAGCTTTACAGACAAATTTTAATAAAAAGATGCTGCTGCTATTAATAGCCATAAAGAAGTCAAAGAGAAATCTTAAGATTACATACAAATCATTGTTGATAGAAAGGAAATTGGTATTAAGAAAGTTAATCCACATGCTCTTAGATAGTAACAAAACAAAATCTAATTTGCCATGAAAGTGAAATTCAGTCCTCTGTTTTGAAGAACTAATTAATTTTGCTTTAGTCCACAGAAATTTAGTGTAAAATATCCCTTGAAAATTTATAAGAAAGGCTGTTTTACATAAACAAAATTATTCCGCATTAAAACTTTAAAGAACCTTAAATCATGTATAGTTTAAGTTTGTGAAGCTTCAATAAAGGAAGTTATTGTGGAAAAATAGCATTTCTTTAGGGTTAGCAATTAATTGATGATATTGTAGTAGATAGTGGCATTAAAATTTGTCTTTTCTTTCTTCCTTTTGGGTGGTGTAGGCCTAGGGGAAACTGTCTCCAAACAATTCCTGTTTTCTTTCCTCGGTTTAATTTTACCAGGGTTATTACATTTAAAATGAAGTCTTTTTCTTTTTTTTTTTTTTTTTTTTTTTTTTTTTTTTTTTTTTTTTTTTTTAATGCTCTGGAGTGCCTTTGTAGAATCAATCAGACATTAAGAAGATATGTGAAGCTTCCATGGACCCAGAAGGTGTCACAGAAAGTTTCAACCATTTTTCACTCTTGTTAATTCCACAATTATCAGAGAAGATGAAGATCTTCTCTTTCATTTGTCAGCTTCCTTTTAAAGTATTTCTAATTCTTTTACTAAATTTCCTTTGTAAGAGATCTCTCACAGTGATGTCAAAATTTCCGTGATAAGTCAAGGTTTCCCTGTAAGGCCAGGAGACAAACACTCATTTCTCAGTCTGTAACACTGCTGTCTGCTGTAATGGTAGCATCTCACTTTTCTAAGTGGCAAGTTATTTTGAGAGTTGAAGAGTAACCAATGTCAAGGTTGCAGAGAAAGATTCAACTAAGCTTTTTTTTTTGGTCACTCTGAGTCTGCCTTCGTTTGTCCTCTGTGAAATCTCACAGTTCTCCTATCCCTCAAGCAGTCTTGGAGCTGAAGCACTCTATCATCCATGACTTACCCAAAAGGACTGGGTGAGTTTGAGTCAGTAACCTGTGCAGAGTCACACAGTGAAGCAGGTCCTGCCTCTCCTCTTTATCCCTGTCTGTCCCTCATGCATTCCTGCAGTGTAGCACTCTGCCTTCCTAGTCTGACTATCATGTTCCCCAGAGGATATCTCAGCTCTGCAGTTCCACTCTTCCCTCCCTTCCTGCCTCTGCTCAATCACATGCTATAAGGTGCCAGACACATCCCACACCATACCCCAATCTGTACTGCTCTCTCATGCACAGGAGAAAATACTTAAGGAATGTACAAGGATGTGAATCCTTGTTAAAAACAAAATATGATTTATTTTGAAGAAGAAATAAAGCTCTTAGAAAGATTTTTTTTTAATCTAAAGACATGTTTACATTACTTTAAGACATAAAATTTTGTGATAGTCATCCATGAAGCCTCAGTTTTATCCAAATATATCAAGAAATGTTGACTATGTCTCAGTTTTGTCCTTGCAAACTTGTTTTTGCCTCTGGCTTGCAGAGTCCTTTTTCTGCCCTGCTATCATTCTTTCAGCCTGTGTTCTCAAGCTATGACTCTTCTGGCCTTGCCTTCTCAGCAAAGGTCTTCAGGACCTATGGCTCTGGTCACTGACCCTTAACAGCTTATAACTCTGGTAAGAGTAGCTACACTGAGTTTCTTTTCTGCCTTTTTCCTCAGGCACAGTGCTGCCAGATGTCTGAATATAGCAAACATCCCATTAACCAAGAAAAACACATAATCTCTCTCAGAGCAGCACTAAATTTAACATGGTCATTAAAAAATGCTGCCAGGGATTCATTTCATAGACCTGCTACTATTCTGCAGCCTACAAGACAAAAGACTAGCATGCCATCTTAATTACACCAAATAATTATGAGTTGCAATCAGAGACTCTTAAGATACATTTACTCCAGAAACTGAGGGGAGCATATGAAAAGGGGAGGGAATTAAAATGAAGTTGATCATAAAGCTGAGATTTTCCTTACTATGCATGTTACCATGTCAACCTGAGTTATGCAGCATCACATTTGAGATCTATTCAAGACCCCTTCAAAAGCTTAGCAACTAACCAGGATATTATAGATGGATTTTCAGCTGATTTTGACATCTTTTGCATGATAAATGCTACTTAACCACATTCTTTTTCTGGTTTAATATCAAATACAACTGAGCAAATGTTTAATTATATCCATGCAGATGGTTTATTATGTAAGAGATAATTACTTGTCCCACTTTTTAAGTACTAAACCATTCAGAAAACATGAGGCACAATCATTTTAAGACAGCAAGTAACTTAATATAAAGTATTATTTCTTGCACATAGCAGAGAAAAACATGAAACCTCAATATCCTGTATGTGTATAGGTCTCAGATGGTTTAATGGGGATTCTTTTATGTTACTGTGTGAATATTTCCCCTGTTCTAGCTGCCTTCTTAATGTCAGAAGAGCTTTGCACTGCTGTCTGACAGTGGCCTAAAGCCTTTCATTGAAAATTGAACCAATGTAAACTTTGACAGCTAATCTTTCAGAAAATGCACCTTTCTTTAAGTACTTAAATATATATAATGTTCTTTATAATTTAAAATACCTTACATGTGTTATGAGAAGTATTAGTTACAGTTTCAGCATAGATTTGAGCATTATATAAGCTGGTACACAACAAAAGATGGTAGATAGATGGTAGCTATTAAAGAATTTCAATATTTTTAGCTATTAAAGAATTTCAATATTTTTACCTGTTTCCCATGTTAGTTGATCTACTTAAATGTTTTGAGGAACAAAAGATGCAAAAAAATATGACTTAAAAAGAACCCCAAAAGTAACAGCCTGAAATTGTTTAAATTTTCGCTATTAGTAAAGAACCTGGACTTATTTTAGTAAAACACTGTGTTAAACCTGCAAAAGGGAATAACTCCAGAAGTGATAAATCCATTGCACAATATTATGACAATCACTTAGCTAGATGAAAGTCGCCAATGATGTAAATTTACCATCAGATGCAGAAAGTTCCCTCACTCTTAAGACAGATGCTGAAATAATTGTTCTCAGAGCAGCAGAGCAAATGGAGGTTAGCCAGTTGCACATCTTGCCTATGTTGTTTCTTTGATGTCCAATGGTGAGAGAATTTCTTAATCTATTCCTAAGCCCTGACACAAATACTCTTTCTCTCTAGTCAGGTGTCTTTTTTCATAACATTTTCAGGAATTCAAAATAGTTTAGTTCTCTCCTCTCCTCCAATTTGATTACAGTTTCCAGTGCCTGGAAACTGATGATCAGGAGGCAGTTGATGGATATGACTTGTTCAACAAGGGCACAAGCTGGCAGTAATCCTCCAGAAAGTGGGAAAAGTCTCTGAGGAAGAATGGATGATTCATACTTTACCCCTGCCAAAGACATGCTGAAAGTTCAGGTAGGTGCTCAGTTTGACAGTGTTTGCTCCTTACTTGAGAGGAAACTACTTTTTAATTGAGGATCACTGAATTTTATGAGTTTCATATCTTTAGCTAAACCAGTAGAGAAAATCTCTGTATCAGCAAATGTCTTCCAGATAGATCCATTTATGCAATCCCTGCATGTTCCTTGGGCAGCTCAGCATATTCCCCAAGCATCCATAATCTCAGTAAGAAAACTGTCTTCCTATGCTATTTCATATTCCAGAATGAAAGTAGGACTACAGAATAATCAACACTCCCCTCTGGCTCATTTAAGTTCTGTTACATTTGCACACAGATAACATGCAGGAGCATAACCATACTGCCTACTCACTCAAACATGTAATTCCTGGGCTGTGGTTTCCAGGGATGCCATCTTTTAGCTAATCCCTGATGATGCTGGATACAGAAATAGTCCAGCAGAAGGTGGGTATCTGAACCCAGGATAACTTATGTTGCTTTCTGTTTTCTCCCTTTCCACTGGCAAACAGAAATAGGGAGCAAGAGGAAGAAAGAAGCAAAAGGCAAAGGTGGATTATAAAGGAAGAAAAAAAATCAGAATCATAATTAATTTTCAGTTGTGTGAATAGTTTTGAAAAAATGTGCCTATAGCAAAAGCTGTGCATTTGTCAGGCTTATGAGACAAAAATAATATTGTTAGAAGTTGACAGCTTTATTTTGCTAGGGAGCTGAAGTGACCCCATACAAACTAAGGCTGAACTCCATATTAAGATGAATCCTTGAATATCTGGTTTGAAAAATGCCTTTTTTCTTCTTTCTCATTAAAAAGGGATTGCTTTATTGTTGCTGGGCATACACAGTGGGTCCTTCAGTTTCCCCACAGCCACATAGTGTATAGTGCAAAGCTGGAAGAATTGCCCTAGATTCTGCACCTTTTCTGCCCTTCTCTCTGTGTAAGAAGCCATGAAAACTGCAGAAAGAAATGTTGTAATAGCCATTCTTCTGAACTCCCTGCAGAGTTTTTGGTGTTCATACTTTTTCATTCTCCAGCTAGAGAGGAAACACGAAGCTTCAGGGTGCAAAAGGATAAAACAGGCACAGAGCTGGATGAAGAAAAAAGAGGAAACAAAGTAAAGATAGGCTTTAAAATGTATGCTGCATGTTTTAGTATTATAACTATGTGTGATGATAATATGCCTGCAAAAAGCCACCAGTCTAATCAGTAGGAATGTATGCTCTTACGTGTGTCTAATATAATATGCTCTCAGAGATGCAAGTTAAAATGAAACTTGTGAGTGTAGGTTTAAAAGAGCACTAATTTCCACCCATGATGGAACACTGTGCCGACTTAAAGAGTTTTAAGTATGCAGCAGTGTGTCTACCAAACTTAAGTAAAGCAAGTTTATTAGATGAAACTCTGAATAAATCATGTACATGATTGGTTTTGTTACAAGATACTACAGAATAAATTACTCTCCTTTAGGTACATAAGGAGTCCTGGCTTGTTTTCCCACAAATAGGATGTAGCAGACAAAAGCAGAACAGGTGTATTCCTGAATTTATGAAAATTTAGATACGTGTATGTGCTGAGAACTGAGATACTGCAAAGCTGTATGGCAAAGAGGGCGTGATTGCCATGTGGAGGCTGAGAGGAAGAAACAGGCTGCTGTGTTGAAAACTGAGGGGGAGAGTGGTTATATAAAGATGAAAGACAAGGTACTGCCTACAAGCCTGATAGAAGAAGATATACTTTGGGAAGAATCAGTGGTAATGAGACATAAACAGGAAAAAGAAAGGATATATGTGTATGCCCATGTACACACATCAGACACAACACAAAATAAGAAAAGGGAGGTTAACTGTTTAGTATTTGTTCAGATCCTCTTCTGTTGTACATCCTAGCCTCTCCATCCTCTTTATTGTAAGTTTCTTATATGTGGAGGTTTTTTTCCCTTGGATACCAGAATGAGCTAAAATTCAAAGGAAAGCAAATTGCCTTGTTTGGTTTTTTTGTGTTTTGTTTTGTTTTTAAAATGAAATACGATACAGCAGACTTAAAAGGAATTTAGTCTGTCCCAGGCAACCATAAATCTACCCCTCAGAGAGCCAGGGTCAAACCTATAACATATATAACATATGTAACATACCTGCTGTTTGAGAGGTACAGCCCATTGGTTTCTCAGGCTTTCATTTGGAAATGTTTGCCACGGTGTGATTTGTGCACTACTCACAGCATATGCTTCCTATATTAACAGTGCTAAAGAAAATACTGCCATTTATTTTATGATTCACTATATTGCAGTGGGGACCCTTTGAATGTGACTGTAATACAAATGGCATATAAATAACCCCTAAAAGCAGAGGGGGGTTGTAGTGGGCCACTGGTATAAGATATTCTTTTATCTTCTTTGTCCCAGTTTATGTTGTGTTTGGGGAGTTCTTATTCTCACAAGTATTAGGTTATGTGTCGAGTGTTAAGGCATTTATAAAATTAACAGTTCTATTATACCAACAAATGGAAACTGGCATCAGTTGTTAATCAGACCAGTAGCCTGTGGAAATGAGAACTGTGTGATAATGGGAGAGGGGGCTATGTGTGCACATTGATCTCTGCCTCTCCCTCCTAAGCACTCTGGAAAGCCTATTGCCACAGAGAGCCCAGGTTTTAGTAGAGGGAATGTGGCTGTGTCTTGCCATGACCGGCAGAAGGCAAACACTTTACCCCTCTGGCCACGCAGCTCTGAATGTACAGAATGACAATACCAGGTCTGCCTCAAGCAATGACAGACAGCAAGCATCATCTCAGCTTAGTTTCTACTCTAGATCCTCCTAAAGCTTTAATCCTAAAGCTTGTCCTTCAGCCTGGTGCGCCTCTGTGGTCATCAGATACTGTCTAATTGTCTCTTTTGCTTCTATTATCCTGGTAGAAAATATTCATGAAGTATCCCTATGTATCCTTGATGGCAGTCTCAGAGTCTCTGCTGCCTTCTTTACAGACACAAATTTGCAATAAAATACACTAAAATGAAGAACTGTGATGATAGCCTCTGAGTATTGTCTTACCTTCCCCAAAAGGGACAAATGAAAACTAAATAGGAAATGAAAGTTTCTACTCTTCTCCTAAGGGTTGTTGCTACAGCCCTTGGTTATGAAATTTCAAGGGCTGGAGTTGTGTGTCTGCAATTGCATTCCAGATTTCTCTGAAGTGTCTTCAGAAGATCTTTGTTGAATGTTTTCTTTCTAAGATTGGATTTGAAAAAGAGGTGAGAGGATACATATTCTGTTTATGTTTCATGTTTTATCTTGACTGCGGCTACAAAAAGGCATCATCAGATTGGAGATGCTTGGAAAGTAATATTTCTGCTGATCACATTAATTGTAAAATAAAACCAAGTCAATTCTCCTTAGGTTTGAAGGATCTTCCTCAGTAATTACAGAAACTGAACTTTGATGTTTAGCAAGTGATAGAAAGACTGCTTTGTTTCTAAAAAGAAACAAAGAAGCAGTTTCTAAGTAATAAAAAAGACAAATAGAGAACAAATACCAGAGGTATAAGATGAGGAAGACACCCAAAAGTAGAGGTGAGCATGGGTGAGATACAGGACAGATAATGCAATTATCAAAAAAACAAACCAGAATTTTGACTTAGCAGAACATTTATCTATATGCTGTTTGGAGCATTTGCTGATTGATGTGTGTGAAGGTAGACTTAAGCCTGCTAGAAATCAGTAAACCTAATTACTTACTTAAATCTTTGCCTTAATTAAACTGTACACAGATTTTTTACTTTGTTTAGAAATAACAAAAAAAAAGCATGTATGCCTAGTAGCTTTAAGAAAGTGCTAGGGATTGAAGAAAAAAGGGTAATTATATAAGGAAAGATTTTATGTGCCGCTCAAAACTGTGAGAACACTCTGATGAATGAACTCAACTTCTTTAAAGCATAGCCAAGTTTGCAGAGCTCAAAAGCTGTGTTAAGCTGTTCATCTTATGTTTGTATTTATATTAAAGAAAATCCCACCCTGATCCAGCACATTGCTAACAGTAGCAGAATTGTTGATAAAATTTCAAGAGTCTCAGGAGCAGTAGACCTTTGGCATATACATGAAAGCTGGGGATGGATATAACAAAATGTAGTTTAACTGGACATTGTTTCCCCAGATGAAAAAAAGCATCCATTTTTTTATAGGTAAGTATTATGAACCATGGGGACTTGGAAGTCACTGGACTGCAGATGTTTTTATTTAGAGGTTGTGGTGGAACAAACCTATACCACTTTTACTCTGAACACAGTTTGGGACCCAGTGCAGAAAACACCTGAGTACACAACTAATCACTGAGACCCAATGGAGCTGTTTGCATTAATAAAGTAACATTGTTGAAGAAGTCTATGCCAAAGACAGATACTTTCTGTGGAATAATACACATTAAAGTGTGTGGATTCCTCATCAAGGTACAAAATCTATGAAACAGGCTCTGTGGGACTAAAGTACACATATTTTCCACAGTAGGATGGAGCAGTTCAGGGGAAGTTCTGTAGGCAGCTTGTTGCAAATAACACAATTGTGAGTTTGCCATCAGTTGCCTGAATAACTGGTAAAGCTTAGTATCTTTGGCTGTACCTGCATTGCTAAATGCATTTCCTACAGGGACAACCCTGCACTCCCAGATGCAGGATGGCTCCTGTCCACACTGGGACTTCTTCTGCCTGAACAAGCTGTCTGCATCCAAACTAGCCCTGGGCTTATTGCTTGGGGACCTGCATGGTGCCCTGGTTGCTGAGAAACATAATTGGTTTTTAATAGATTGCATATTCTAGTAGAAATTGAAATCAATTTTTTCAGCCTATCAAGATCTGTATTTTTTAACATGAAACAGAACTAAAGTATTACCTCTTTTGGGGAGACATGGAAGGCTGCTTGAGGCTGCAAAGCCCACTGAGACTGGATTGCAAGATAATGCAGGAGTTAATAGCTTGTGTAGGGTCATGCCATCTTTGGAGAACACTTTTTGGACTGAATTATCCCCAGAACTGCACCTTGACTTCATTTTGTGGGGAACTAAATGTTTCAGTCCAAAGGAATGCTTACCCGAACCTGTATACACAATAAAAGATGATCAGGGAGCCAAGACCCAGGAGACAACTGGAGGAGTAAGATATTTGGTAGTTCTGAGGAACCCCTTGAATACACAATTCCCTATTAACCACTCAGAGAGCCTAATAGCTCTCTGAAAAAATATAAACAAGTCACCTGTGAAAAATGACAATATGAATCTTATTGCTTTTCCTCATTCAACTGCTGCCATATAAAATGTTTTTTGTTTGACAATCTCTCTCTTATGGTATCCCTCTAGTATTAAAAATAAATGCATTTCAAAATTATTCTGCCATCTGCTCTTATTAGAGGCTCAGGCTGACTTTTAACAAGAAATACAATTTCAAAGAAATCTAACTCAGTGCCTTGCTGTAAATTAATTACAACTGTTTGCAATTTTCCTTTAGCACCGCTCGTGTCACTGGAATCAACCACTTAAATGGCACATGGGTTACAGATTTCAGCTTCAGCAGTTCTGTAATTATGAAAGGCAGTTTTTATCTCCTGCTTTCAGAAGTAAAAAAATTTAATTAATCATACAAATAGGTATGAGGAGCACAGAAAGGTGTGAGCTAGGAGATCCACCCTTGACTTAAGTCAAAGCTGTAGGAGGCCCAAGAAGGACAGCCATAGGAAAGGTAAGTTCAAAAAAGTTGTTTGTGCTCTAGGCATCAGAACTATTTCACAAGGGCCTGTGCTTCCCATAAAGTACACATGGGGAAGAAGGAATATTAAAACAGGCTGGAAAGCTGGGTGAAATGGTTATCGTCCCAGTTTCTCGATGTCAGTAGGTTTCAGGGATGAGCGCTGTGGATTGTTTCACCTATGAAAACTGATGCTCCTGGATGTGCAACAATGCAGGGTATCATGGATATGCACAGATAGCACTGCATGCCAAAAATAAAGGATATCAGTCAACGTCAGGTGCCTCAGTCCTTAGTAGGGAGCTGTATAGGGAGCTGCTGGCATAAGAGTCTCCTGCTATCCTCCATATATTCAATGAAAGGAGAAAATGGACTAAAAAATCATTGTTATCTGTGAGAAAATGAGCAGCAGATTGCAGCAGAATACAGCAGATTTTGATCTACCAGACACACTACAAAATAAAATGTATTAAAGTGCCTTTAAACGCATAACACAGGTGCAGGAACACTGTATTCTTCAATACTCTATTTCACCATTATGTAAAAAATTAAATTAAACAACAAGTCTTCAGGCTCAGGAGAATTTAAATATTAATATTTCCTGTATAACTGTGAACTTATTAAAAATACATATTTTACAAATTAGGTTTTGTGAATGAAGAGCAAATTCAAGGCACATATTTCAAAGTTACTTAAAATTTATTTCCTAATGGAAGTTCTTATTATAAAATTGACTTTTTTAGCAGAACAAGGCCTCATCCGAGAGTAAAAGTTACTCCAGAAATCATCAAAAACAAGTAGAGCACTATATAAAATTATAGTATTTAGAAACTAAAATGTATGGGGCTAGAAAGCTAGATGACACTGGAAAAAGTTTCAAGAGGTAATTGATTTGTTTCAGTCGTGCTCTAAAACAAGTTCCATTAGATCAAGCAATATTTATAGAAAACAATATCAACAGAAATCAGTTTCATGGCAAAAATCATTACATTTTACACCACACCTTGGGAACCCCCATGCTGTTAAGCACTGTTTGAAAATTGTTCTTTCCATCAATTACATCTCAGATAAATGAAGTTGTTCTTGAACAACTTAGAAGATAATTTAAGGAGTTGGTTGTTCATGTCAGATCACCATAGGAAAAAAGAAAATTCTTTACTGGGTTATGCAACCTATTCAAGGGCTTTTGCAGTCCCTAAATCGAGAATGGGTCAGGAATAAAATGGGGTAATAAGGAGTTACATGGTGTTCAATCTCTAACCTTGTGACCAGGTGTGACACCAGCAAAATACCTGCACTCCAGATGAATCCAGAATTGCAAAAGGCAGGGCAAATTAGATGGTTCAAGATGCTGCTTGTCAGGTGACTGATACCAGGCTTGGATAACAGATAAGACTGTGCTTTAGATTAACAGAACTCCGCATTTCCCGTGCTCTTCCACTGCAGTGTTCCTTAGCAAGCGATCAGCTTTGTTCTCAGAAACTCTGAACAGAGATGATGGGACCCTCACAGAGGAAAAACCAATTAATTTGGCCCATTGCTTTGTCTAATACCCTGTACATGTTGGGCTCTGCACATTCATGTTCACAGTGTAACAGGCATAGAAAAATATCCAAGTAATTTATTAATATTTTCAAAGCATTTGTGCGTTTCAAATTCCAACAATTTAAATTTCATGTTTAGTGCAACAGGTAAATTGTCTGAATTGGCCATAAAATTAAAAAAATCTTAATATTTCATTAATTATTTCAGCTCAACAGTGATTGGATATCTCATTTTCTTCACACTAATTTTAAAAAAAGTATGAGAAGTGCCTTATTTATATACTAAAAAAAAAAAGTAAAATGTGTCCATTCAACCAGGTTCATGAATTTAATTAAACTGATTTTAAAACAGATAATACTCAGATTAGCCTTCCATCCTGTATTCCAGACAGGATCTAGATTGTCTTCTGTGCTCTTCTGATGTACATGATGATTCCCACAGGATTCCATAGTGACAACACTGTGTATCTGTAGACTATTTTCAGATTCCATTTTGGTGGCTTCTAGAAGAATCTGTCTTTAACTGTGCATGAATCTGCCAATTCCTCCCATCAGCACTGACAGTCCACAGGCGATCTAGTGAGCTGAATTAATTAGGAAATGTTTGGGGGTTTTTAAAATTCTTCATTTGGATACTAAGTCATCTTGGATGCTCTTAGGCATCATGCCTGATTGCTCTTAGGCATGCCACAATATTCTCAGACAAAACAGACAAGGTTTTCAGCACTGTGAGATGAAATCTGATCTCGTGTTTATCAGTCAGTGAAAACTTCAATGTGATTGTTTGCTTCACTCAATACACTTTTATAAGTTAATTTTGTTACTGTCTTTATTGCATCCACTTCCCATTTTGACAATCCCCAAGAACTACATGAAATTGTTCCAAATTAATATTGGGCTTGGTGTGTCAAACTGATTAGTGGTTGTTACTACGATTTTATATTCCAGCACTGTGAGCTCAATTGTTTTCCAGTACATTGCATGTATTATTTTACAGCAAAGCTTCAAGGACTTTTTTTGTTGCTGAAAGCCTCTTGCAAATTCATTCTGTTTTGACTGGACGACAGGATATCAGCAGGGGATGACTAAAAACCAGCAATAAGAGAAAAAAGTTTCCCTCTAGGAGACTCAGACTCAGCTGGAAGGCAGACTTCCCTTTGGATGGGGAAGAATTTTTAATTATGTAGGAAGAATAACTGAAAAAAGAAGAAAATGTAGATAATTAATGACTGGCTTCACCTAACAACAGCAAGCATTCATCTGATTATTTTCAAACAGAAAGTAATTATAACAATATTCAGAGTATGAGCAATAAACTGTTTCTTCAGGTACTCTTGTCTGTTTCCTAGAATAAAACAACCCAATGTGACTGTGTCACTTAAACTTTTGTAAAGAGAAGAAAATCCTCTGAGTCCTCTTATGCATATTCTAATCAGCTCATGGAAATGTCAGAATCTTCACACAAGTAACTGCTGTGTGAAAGTCTTCAGCATTCAAAGGAAAAGGGAAGAAAAAAGCCTGGATAATCTGCCATCACTGTAATCACACAGGTTTGTAATCAAATGGTACTACCTCAGTTGAAAGAACTTGAAGAGCAAGTCCAGAACCGAAGTTAATCAAAGAAATGGGACAGCAGCTGTTAGAAGTGGCCTTCTTTGGCACAGGGGTGTACTGTTGGCTTTTGGTCATCTTGTCCACTAAAGCCATCACATCCTTCTCTGGAAAGCTGTCTTTCAGCTGTTGGTCCTCAGCCTGTGTTGGTGCCTGGAGGTTTTCTATTCCAGAAGTTCAAGTTTGAATTTGTTTTTTATGGTTTGTGTTGGGTTTTTGGTTGGTTGGCTGGTTTTATGTTTAAAATTTTTTTTTAGTTTTTGAGGTTTCTGAGGTTCTTAAAAATCCATAAGTCAACCAATATTCAACCCTAAACTAACTGAACTTTTTATAGATTAAAAAAATAAGTCAAAAATAAAAGCAACTAAAAAATATTTTTCTTCAGATGGAAAAATTTCTTCACTGAAAAGCTTGTCAAGCATATGGACAGACTGCCCATGGAAGTGGTTGAGCCACCATTCCTGCAGGTATTTAAAAGACATGTGGATGTGGCACTGAGGGACATGGTTTAGTGGCAGTCTTGGCAGTGCTATGCTAACAAAGATCTAATCCCACCTAAAAAGTTGCATCATTCTATGATTCTACAGTTCTTGGAAGCATTGCAAACCTGCAAGGCTGCATTCTGCTAACCACTGTGTAATGTCTGAATGCAACAGGGGATCCTAACAAATAACCCTTGGTTAGGGAATTATTTTCAAGAAACAGAAGGTCAGTAACTCAGACACAGTACTTTAGCTCATCTTCAGACCCACCATTTTGCCTTGATAAAGCAGCAGTGTAAATTTTTCATTTTAGGAGGAAATGTAAGGCTGAACAAATTTTCTCAATTTTTTTTTTTTCAAGCTTCAGGCTTCTTAGATCAAACTTTTTCATACTGAAAGCAGACATTCTTACTTATGAGACTGATATCTCTTCTTTGTGAGACAGCTTTATTTACAGCCTGTAGGTATGGGCAGCTACAACCATTTTAGGAAAAAAAGTTACTGGTATCTTTATCATGATTATGCAGGTATTACTGGTAAAATATTTTGCTTTTAGGTTCTCCATGGACCACAAATGATGGTATTCTAAACAGCCTTTAATCTTTTTATTGGCAAGAATTTACTTCTCTGGAAACTGACAATGCTCTGCCTAGAATAAAAAATAAAGGGAAGTATCTTATTATTGCTATTATTACTTGCAGCACAGTTTCTGCTGCTGATGGCAAGGGTAATCAAGGTGATGGAAACCCACACACTTGATTCTCACTCAGTATATTAAAAGATGTGAAGAGGCAAGTCCTGAGCTCCTTAAATTAGATAAACTTCAACTGAAAAAAAGACATCTGAATAGTAATTTACACTTAAGATTAAATTAGTCACATAGTAGCCATTTTTTAATTTGGCTCTCAGCTTATATTTTATGTTATGTCATCTTATATTTATGCTTATCATTCTGTTGGCCATATTTAAACTGGGTGAAAAAAATTCACATTTTACCCTGCCCAGATAACCAGACATTTAACATATTCATATGATGTGTTAGGAATTTAATGTCACAGATATCAAAATTTGATTTATCCTGAAAAGCTCTCTCTACATGCAAATGCATATTTCAAACTTCTGCAGTGCTTCCAAACACTAACTGGGAAAATAAAAGACTCTTTAAAGGTTAGTGAGAGAGTAATTCCCTGAGGAGAAGAAAGTGATGAGGAAGGTTCTGGAAAGACACTGCTGGGCCATTTTCAAATGACAAGAACTGTTGGCAGCACAAGAACAAGCAGAAATAAGTAATCTTGTAAACTTTTATTAATGCTTACATTTTTGTGCCTAAATCAAGCCTTGGGACAAAGACTGCATGCTTTGGTTAGGTTTTGTTTGTTATTTCACTTTTACTGATTTCCTGTTGTTAAGTAATCTAGAGCAAACTATACACACTGGGCTAGAAATGTCTGTGGTCCATCCTGTGCATACCACAGCAAGGAAGGAACTCTGGTGGAAATGGTCTAACCCACACAGAGCCTCATCCCACCTTCTCTTAAGAACCACTGAGTTGAATGAGTCCATTCCTGTGGCTGTCCTGACTCTGGACATCTGGGCTGTGATGGATAGATGGAGGCTGAATCTAATGGACAACTGCCTTTCCATTCCAGTTAGCTAGATGGCCTTTACTTTCCAGGAGTGATTTACCTTCCATATAAATTTTCATTCCACACATCCTTACACACATTTGTGACTGTTAATTTCAGACACTCAGCTGAGTTTTCTAAGGTGAGAGGGAAATGTCAGTGAGAATGCACTTGCCTCAAAAATGGAATCATTTTCTAAGAGCAATTTTCTTGCTTTCTTGGTCTTGAGAGGGGATCTTAAGAACATTTTCCCAACTTAAGGAGGGATCATAACTCTTAAAGGCTTATAATTGGATAATTTCTTGAATGTGAGGAAAGAAAGAACCCACACCAAACCCCTCCCCCCCCAACAGATTGTCTAAGTCTTGCTAAGATTTCTGGAGCTCACTGAAGTAATACTAAAAAACAAGATGACATGCAACGGCATTAAAAACAAAATAAAAATAGTCCTGACCCGTCAGATTTTGTCCTCCCTGACAACAGTGTCCTCCTGCATGCACAAAGTGCTTTCACTCATGAAAACCTGTCTTAGCAAAGCTCAACTTGCAAATATGGAGAAAGGACAAGGTTCTTCTTGATACTTCTGCATGCTTTAAAAACTGCCTGAAAGACAGTTGTGAGGGCTGAAGTTAAGACAGTCATTAAGGAAAGTGGGATGCTGGCATGAAAAATTAGTGCAACCTGCGCTCACCCACCATCAAAGAAAGGAATAACTTATGGTCTTTTAAACTGCAGTTGCTTTATTCTTTTTTCTGAATCTCCGTGGAACTCAGCTGCAGACTGGCTGGCTGACCTGACAGGAAGGGGAAGATGGGCACCTGAGTAAAAAAAAAAAAAACTTAGTCACACACTGCCTGTAAACCAGCCCAGCTTAGGCCTTCAGCAAGATCCTCAGGACAACTGAAAGCCAAACCCATGCTCAAAGCATCTTTAAAATTTTATTATTACATTTTCTTTGTGAATGGAAGCCTGAAGGTCACTTAAATCTGGTTTGAGACTCGTAAAGTAGCAGTGCAAGCTATCAACATTTCTTTGACAAGGGTGTCGCTAGTGGCTTGCTTCTGTCTTACATTACCTCTCGCTGGCACAAAACCCCTCTGGCATCTGGGATGAGTGAAAATTCTCCCCCAGTGGCTGTTGTGTGGTCGTTTCTACTGAGTTTCCAAGCGCTGAATTCTGGTGTGTTTTCCAGCTCATTAGAGAAGGTGATACATAATCCTGGGACAGAAGTCTGGCCCTGGTTTCTGGAGCCCAAAGCACTGCACAACTTAAATACAAAACTGTCAGAACTGCTTGTGGGAATGCTTCCAGGTAACTCACAGCAGGATGTCAAGGGACTTGGTCTCAGGCAGCATCTATGACAGATCTACGTAAACTTGGTGCCATTGCGATCACACGTACAGCCACGCAAACAGCACTCAGAAGAACAATGACCCAGGCTATTATACACTTGCCAACATCATGGAATCATAGAATCCTAGAATGGCTTGGGTTGGAAGGGACCTTAGAGATCATCTCATTTCAATGCCCTTGCCATGGGCAGGGACAACTTCTCTAGACCAGGTTGATCAAAGCCCCAGGCTGATCCAACCTGGGCTTGAAGACCTCCAGGGATGAGGCACCCACAGCTTCTACGTGCAACCAGCGGCAGTGCCTCACCACCCTCACAGTAAAAAATTTCCTCCTAATACCTAAATCTACTCTCCAACAGTTTAAAACCATTACCTCTTCTCTACTACCACTACACCCACTTGTGAAAAGTCTCTCTCCTGCTCTCTTGCAGGTTCCCTTTCAGTCCTGGAAGGCTGCTACAAGGTTTCCCCAGAGCCTTCTCTTGTCCAGGCTGAACAACCGCAACTCTTTCTCTTAGACTGTCTTCTTGTGCATGATGAATAGACCTGGTGTATTGACACCCAGCAGTGAAGAAGCATAATTGAGATACAGATCCTGAAGGACCCACAAATGTCAGGAATACCTCTGTGACATGACACAGGCTGGTGGTGGTGGAAGCTCAGGCATCAGATGCCTCTTATGAGTCCTTTCATTGCTTTGAAGTGTTTTTGCAATGTAATGATAGGAAGAAAAATCAGTTAGGCACAGGGAAATATTTTAGGCAGGGTGTACAATACTGTAAAATATCTAGAATGAGTTCTGAGTGCCTGAAAAATCTTATTTTGGATATACTTTGTATAACCAGATAGTACTTGAAGAATTTCTAAAACATAATTTGTCCCCCTTTATTTGCTTCAGGAGATCAAAGTAATAACTTCATAGTAATACCTTCATTTGATCATAGTTAGAATACTAAAAATTTCATTTATTTTCTAGTTAAAATAATCAGAAAAGTTTATATTCTCCTCAAAAGCAAACTGTGTTATAGTAATTGCTTAATGAATTAACAACACTCACCATCTTGGCTTCTTCTGGTAGGGAGAAAGCAGGTAAAGTTCTTCCCAAGGAAAATAATCCCATTTCACTACATGCGTCCTTGTTTTGCACCACAGTGGAGGAGCTCAGAGGCAAAACTGTTGCATTCCTTGAAATTCAATTTTCATAGAAATTGTACAGTTAAGTCAACTTTAATATAATGCTTAGTCTTCTATGTCCTTTACAGATGCTCATATGTAGTGTTTGCTCATTACTCTTTTCATTATTAAATTATGAGATTGTAAAACCAGCATTCAGAAACTTGGTAAAAAGAAGAGCCAAATAAATGATGAGTTTGAAAATTCTTTAACCTTCATTTTAAGTGCTCCATATGGCAGTGACAAATCATTATCTGATAGTGGGAGACCTTTCACTGTGTTGTTTTTGGGTTTTCTTCTAGAAATCTTGCATGTTGGAAGGGATTTAAGTGTGTTGCATCTTTTCCCTGCCAACATGTGGTAGTTTCAAACCAGCCAGGCTGATGTGCAGGCAGGTCTGTAGGGAACTCTGCAGTGGCAGTCACGGTGTTTTGTTTCCAACAATAAATTCCTGCTAACTCAATACTGGAAGTTTAAAAATGCCTTGAAAGAAGACAGGCCTGTGCTTTCATCCTTCCAAAAGTTGGGGGATAAAGACTGTGTGCTATCATTACAGTCATGTGGTATTTATTTCCCATCTAGCTAAATGTCAACCTTTTAAAAATCCAGCCTAAAGACACATTTCAACTGCACACACCAAAGGCAGATTCTCAGGTGAGCTGGATGGTGTGGAAAAGTAGGCAATAAACAGTGATTTACAGACATGGAGAGTGTCCAGCTGTGAAACCACATTTCTGGGTTAAAGGGAGTTCAAGGAAAGTTGAGAATTTAATCTGCTCTTTGTTTTTCTGGTCTATTTTTGCTTTGGAATGGGAGAAAAGTTGGCTTCACCTTTCAGTTCTTATGCAAGAGAATAAATTTATAAAAATGTTTACATTTTTTCCTGAAGGTTTTTGCTCTGACTGTGCCTATTATAAAAGTGTTGTAACAGCAAGAGTTTAAAAAAATGTTTCTTGCCCTTAGGTTGTGCAAATAGCAGCACTGTGTGCCCTCTGCCAGCACGACTCAGTGACTTTAAAGATGAATTAGAGGGCCTTTAAAACTCAGTTGGTTCTCCTTCCTTAATAACTATATTTTCCTAAACCTGCCAATTTTTTTTCTGATTTTAAAAAATTCAAAGGAAAAAAAAGAAAAGCAAAGAAATGGAGGAAAGCATGGACCAGAGGCAAGGCTAGTTCAGTTTCCAGCTCTTTGAAGAAGGAAGCAGAAGGCAGCAAGCAGAACTTTGTCATGCAATTTTTGTAATTTCCTCTGATTTTCAAAGCACCTTGGCTATTTGATCTCTAGCAGAGAGGCACTTGTAGCCATTTTTACGCCAGAGGCTTGTCTTTATATACCCCTTTTATATTTCACAGTGAATGGCAAGAGAAACTACTGACTGATCTTCAAAACCACTTGCAAGCAAAATAGCAAGCTATCACACCATTGTTCTCTTAATTTTTCTTTCTGAGGCTTGCTTTAATTTTTTTCTTTTTTTTGGATTACTCTCTCCAAATGAATGAGGTGCTACTCGACCTTTAAATGTCAAAATCCCTTTGAATGGCATTACTGTGAACTCTGGAGCCATGCACCACATGTGAATGGCTAATATACATAGGATGATGCACAGCCAGGCTTATGAATTCATTTTATTATTCCTATCACCTCACCACCCCCACAAAAACAAATTTTCAACTAGCTACTGCTATTTTAGGAAGGGAGTAGGGAGAGAATATACTGGCAGGCTGATTGACATAAGTCAGCCAACTCTTCCAGCTAAAGGTCTGAGTCTGCAAGCTGTTTCTTGTGGGTGGATCTCTGTGCTTAGATTGAGAATCCTGAAGAATTCAAATTGAAATCATCTACAGCTAAGTTATAAGCCATAAACTCACACTTTAAAAGTTATTCAAGTGAAGAAACACTTAAAGAGTGAAGTCACTTTGCATATTATTATTATTATTATTATTATTATTATTATTACTATTACCATTTTCCATTTGCTCCCAATCAGTTTTAACATACAAGTGTTCTCTGTATTTTTTGCTTATCTCTCTTTTTGGCAGTAAGAAGGGGTTTCCATCTCTACATCTACCTGGACAAAATCCAAAATCTAAGCCAAATACCCGATCTCTTTCCTTGAAAAGGTATGGAGGAAGTCACAGCAGGAGATCCAGAGAAGAGGAGGGAACTGAAAATATTCCCAGTACAGTTGACAGTTTCATTCAGGCTCATGTCTCCAACCCCAAGGGTGTTTGGCAATGATTCAGTCATAAGGGATGTTCTGTACCAATCTCAGCTAGGACAAAATAGCAGATTTTGTCCAGTTCTTATGCCAGTAAAGAAAGGAAGATTAAAGGGCCCTTTTCTCCACCAGTTTCTGAAGCAGAACGTGACAGATTTTGAAACCATTAATTCAAAGTAATGCCCACGGTACTCTGCAGAAGAGACTGTGGGTTTCTACTTGTGGCTGTCCTTTTGCCTGCAAATGTGGGCTGCTCTGTTTCACCCTTTGGAGGATCCTTGTCCCTACAGAGAAGACATTTAGCCTTCAGGAAGAGAGGATGAAAAACATTATTAACTTGCCATGACTTCTCACACTCACTTTGTCTAGACTGGTGGAAGTGGCTGTCACAAAGAATCAGGATTAGGGCTCTGCTATGCTCCAGAAGCAGTCCATGGTCTGAGCAGCCTGCAGGAAACTAGGCACTGCAGAAATCTGGGTATTACATCTTTCTGGGTGGCCAGCCGATAAACCCAAATAATCCCATTTTTTTGGTGTAAGAAAAACATAAGCACGCACAATTTCCACCATTCACTAAATTTTCTTGTTCCATTTTTCCTGAGTTAGAGGACTCTTGCAGGATTTAACCAGCAATGCTTGTCACGTTGAGCTGGAAACACCTCTATAACATGACAGAATTATAGTGCTTACAACGCCCACAGGAAACAGTTGTTATCCCACAGACAAGTGAGAAATTGAGTCACTGTATCATCATCATCTCCTACAGCCCAGCTGAGTGTCCTAATTATAACATCATTCCATATTCAGAACTGTCTAAATAAAAAGAAGCCTTGAAGGTAAGTGCTGGGCTGTCCTGCTGTCTCACATTTGAATTACAGACATCTAGGCTGGGTCACCACCTGCAGAGTGACCTTGGGAGATGCTGTAGACCAAAGTAAGGGCTGTTCAACATTCACCTAATGAAATCCTTTATGCTGAAGAGAACAGGTCATGGCTATCACTGGGAACTTTCCACTCAGCCATGCAAAGCTCCCTCCTGTGTGCTCACTAGTACACATGCTGACCCAGCACTATGTCGGTTTACTGAGCTTTCCTCCCAATCACAGGAGCTCATTTGATTACTTAATGGCCCTCAGAAAGCAAATTTAGAAGTAATCATCTATTCTTAGCTCAACCACTTCTCCTTTTAAAAATGTTTTCCCAAGAGCCCAGCCCAAATGATTGGGATGTCATCCACAGAGCTGTACAGCTTGCCTGCAATTTCTACCCACCAGCCTGAAGAAGGTATCCAATAGTTAAAGGTACAATACAGCAACAATAATGAAACCCCTCCTTTTATGAACCCGAGAAAATTCTCTTCCAGTTAGGTAACTGTCACCTGAGAACAAAACTACAGGTATTGCAGATGTGGTTTTTCATCCACTAGCTTCAAGTTTTCTCGTGAAATGCACATCTCATCCAAGTGGGCAGACAGGCTGTACATTCACTCCCTACCAAGCCTGATTCCATTGGTAATAGTGATGGCAATAGTTAATGCCAGAAAGCAATACCTGGATTTCTCCATGCTCAAAACCACTGCTTCCAGCAGCTGAAATGGGGCCTTCTACCTGAAAAATCAAAGACAAAACCAAGATTCATTGAAAGTCATTAAAAACTTTTGGTACAAAGTACTTTCCACTGAAGTGTCCATTCTGAAAATAAAATACGTATTTTAGAAAAATATTCATCAACGTCTAGTAGTATATTTTCTTTTTTTTAAATTTATTTTCCCCCTGATATTAAATAGTGAAAATGCATGCATCCAGAAAAGCTGCATGCACATGTTGTCTAGATTGACTTCAATTTCCTACCTATTCTACCAAAAATCAAGCAGATAAATGAAGTGGAAAAACCAAACAATTTTCCTTGAAAACTATTTGCATTTCTCTGGTTTGTGTTTCCACTAGCCAGCTAAGAGTCAGATGCCACAAAATAACTTTAGATATTGCCACCTTTAATGCTTCCTGCACAGGCTTGGTTTAAAAATGCAGGACAAGACGTATACAAATAGAAAATGCTTATTTGATAACACTGTCATTCCTGGAGAGAAAATCTTCTGGTATTTCTACTCTCACTGAAGAAGCCTGAACTTATCAAGAGTCAGCAGCCTGACTAATCAGCTCATAGACAAAAGACTTTTGATATCACTGCTTTGTTAAGATTGTCAAAATCACAATTTCAGGCTCTTAAATATCAGTTGTGTTTAAGGTCAGTGAAGAAATAGAAGAGGGAGACTGACCTGTTATATTTAAAATAATGATTCTTGGGCAACAACAAAGTGAAATAACTAAACTAGTAAGAGCACTGCTCATGGAGATGTGCCTAATAGAAATGTTGATTTGCCTGTTGATTTGAGTGGGTGAAAAGGTCACACAAAATCTCTTCAGCATTCCTTAATAAGAAAACCTTTTCCTTTCCCTTGATTAAGATTACTGTCTGTGTTTTTATATACATATATTTCAAAATGCTAAATAGTATTTGAAAAAAAAATGGCAACTAATAACCTATTTTATTTAACCATTTCAGCAGAGTGTTTTCTGTTTGTCAAACATCAGAGAATTCTGAATGACTGTGAAAAGCATATGTGATGCAATGTACACGCAATGACATCAGTGATGCATTCATTTCTGCTCTGTAGAAAACCCCAGTAACAAGAAACCCTCTAAAGGCTAAACTGTTCCAGGGATATTTGAGAGTTCTGAAATGGAGCACAGAGCAGAATTTTCTGGTTAAGTTGCATTTCATTGTGAAGTGGCCAATAACTGAAATGGAAGCTCTCCCTACTTGGGTTGGATAAGATAAAGCACAGTTGACAGGAGCTCTCCATCATTCTTGGTCGTCATCCTGGACTACTGGCTGGCTGGTTTATGCTTCCCTCCCTTCAGCATCTTAGTACTGCAAATTTTAACTTTTCCTGCCTGAGTACATCCCCCCATTCAGTATCTGAGTTCTACAGTTTTTAACTTTTCCCATGCAACATACAGAGTGTCAGCAGTACATTCCTCTTCTGGAAAATAATTTGTCAGTTCTGTATAATTCAGGCCTATTTGAATCTACTCTACAAAGTCTTTTGAAAATCTGGTTCTTAGCACAAAACACATTCTATATAATCTGGACCATTTTTTAGGGGTCCAGAAATCTACTAGATGCTCTTAGGCCATCTTCACAGTGTTATATGGGGCAAATACCTTAGCAATGCTTACACTCCATGGCTCAAAAGAATGCCAAAAGCATGCAGGTTAACTTTAGAATATCTCTTTTTTTTTCTTTATATAAGAATATTACCAGTCCGTTAAACTTTATCTTTACAAGTAAAGAAATTATTGCCTCAGTGAATGTCTTTTGTTCTGTATCAGAAGTTTATTCCTTGCCTCTAAGCACCATTTTTGATTTAAAAGGTTCCTCAAAGGTATTTCTTAAGTAAACTTTTCAAAGGCCTTTATAGGGTAACCTTCCTCCTCTCTCCTGCTTTGCCCCAATGCTTATTTAAACTTGAAGTTTATATGAATTTTGATTCTAAAATGTTTTTATAGTCATGCTGAACTTTTCCTCAAAACAATTCAAAACTTGTATGGACCAGTTCTGTCTTTCACTGCATAAACCTGTTATTTAGATTTTAGGGGGGGTCATTTTGAGTTGGGGACTTTTTGGTGCCGGTGGGGTTATTTTGTTGTTGCATCTCATCAGAGCACTGGCTGAGAAAGCTGCAGGGTGCTTTGCTCTCTGTAGTGTTAGCATGTTCTTTTCCCCATTTTCTGCATCTTTGGGCACAGACTGTTCTGTCTTTCCTACTTGGAAATGCCATGGGCACTGCTCCTAAGTGACAATTATCCACAGAGCAGCACAATTAAAGTATCTTCCAGTGAAAGTTTTGATGGTGAGAGGAGAGAGGACAGACAGTTCAGAGAAGACATAGCAGGCATCTCTGTGGCTAGTGCTGGCACTAGGAAACCAGACCAAGAAAGAATAATTGAACTCTTCTATGGCTCAGGCTGCAGGTGACCAACTTTAATAAAACAAGTTGAAGCTCTAAGTCTGCAGCCCTGTGAAATGGTACAGTGAGAAAGCATGTGCTGCAAACATTAGAAAACAGAAGAACTAGCAATTTAAGCAATTAAGAAGCCAGGGGAGATTACCAGGAGGAGTGAGACAGCTATTTTTGCCAAGAGTTTTGGAATATGTGCCCTAAAAACTATTACAACTTCCCCCACTGAATGCCAGCCCAGGAGAACAGTGTGAAATGCCAGATGTCTGCAGAGCTTTTAGCACAAGCTCCATCTTTGTATCCTTCTTATCCTTCTCAGGAAAGGCTAATTTCAATGATATCCACATAGTGACAAATGAGCCAACAGTGGAGAATGTGCTCTTTTTCTAAACCATGAGATACTGTCAGATGCTGGTATCTACCATTAAAAGCCTTCATGTTGAGTTAATTGTTGAAATTTTTTTCTGATTGTCACATGTTTAAAAGCTGTGGCTTCCAGTTACACAAGAGATCTTAGCATGAGGCAGGGTCATGGAGAGGACAGAGCAAGTGCATGAACCCACCACCCCTGTAAGGTAACTCTTACACACGTGCCATGTGCTAACAGTGTAAACCTTGGGCTGCCAGGAACAATCTGGGGCATGGTAATCCTGTAATGAGCAACAGCAGGTGCTAAAGTGCTTAAAGTAAATCACTCCTGCAGTCAGCAAATTGTTATTTATGTCAGCACCACCAAAGAGTGCAAATCTGACAGGATAGGTGGCAGCCAGTGACCCCTGAGACAGGGGGCTGGGAGCTGCAGGGGATCCCTGGGCAAGCAGGGCAGGGCAGGGCAGGGACCATCTCACTGCCCCCACCAGGAGCAGAACAAACTGGGGACAGAGCACCAGGGGCATCTCCCTGGGGACAGGGACAGCCAAGGCTGAGGCAGGACATCTGCCTTCAAGTGGAGCTGGGGATCAGGGAACAGGGTCAGGCCCATCCCAGGATGACTGAAGCATCAATGCAGAGCCAAGCAACTGAGTGTGGTTTCGTAATATCATTTGTTGTTTTCTAATTTTGATCAGGCTGGAAAGAGAGATTTCTTCTATTTCCTTCAAGCCTTTTGTTGATTTGGATTGTGAGGAATTCCTAGTACCTTTCCAGCTCAGTATGTCTGTGGGTACACCCAGAAACTCCAGCCACTGGAGATATTGATACAATATTAGCCAAGGCAGCAATGAGCACAGCACAACACAGTATGTTTCCAGGATTGGTGCTTTGCTCCAGATGTCTGGAGTAAAAAATTCAGAACAAAATGGTCCTCCATTCCTCTCCTCTCCAGCCAGTGAAGGATATGGGGCTCTCACAACTCTGAGCTGTAGCACAGGAATAGCCACCTGCACAGGTGTCAATGAGACTCAAGGTCTGGCCTGATAAGTGCTTTCTGATGGCAGCCTCAGGCAAGGTAGATTATTTCATCCAAACATTTTAAGTGTATTTGGACAAATTACTCTTGCCCTAGGAATGTATTATACTAATGAAATTATGCTGTCAGCCATTGCAGGCCTGGCAGGAATTGCAAACTATTTTAATCCTCCAAGAACACATTTGCCCAGGCAATAATTTGACATGTCATCAGTAAATTCTTAGCTCAGCTTTTTAAAAGACAGGAATACACAAAAAAGGATTGATCTCTGGGTTATTGATTCCTATAACAATTGCATCAAATTTTCTCCTAAAGTCTGTAGCAAATTGATCTATGGACTGTATTTTCCCACCTGTATATTGGAGGTCTACAGGCTTTAGGAGGGCTTTTTAGCATAATGCAGCAGCTTGTTGGTTTGATTTCAAAAGAACATGGACCTTGCCAAATGTACTCAAAGGGAAGGAAAAAAAGAAAGGCAATTTGTCCTTGTAAGTACTGATGCAACATGAGAATAGATCTGTGGGCCTTGTAAATTCAATGCCTAGAGAACAGGTCCTCTGTTGAGTGCTGGGCTGCTGTGAGACAAAAGGATCAGCCCAAAGGAGAGTCAAATTGCAGCTCAGTATTACTTCTTGGCTGAGACTCTCTACCGATCTTGGGTGTCACCGTCCCTAGAGCAAGAAAAATAAAAAAAATTTACAAGAACAGGGTTCAGCTTACCTTTCTACATGCTGGACAGGTTATTCTGAATTTGTGATCCTGTATTCTCTTTCTAGTCAGGGGAAAGAAATCCAGTTGATGTGTCATCTGATCTATTTTAAGCATCTCTGATAGAATGAGAGGAGCTGCACTCTGAAGGTGTCTGTTTTGGTTTTTTCCCCATTGACTACTCATTGAGTATACAGTGGTTAGCTCAGACTTACATGTATGGCTTTTAAGCAGCAAACTGGGACACATTATTCCCGGGCTAATTTTCCTTCTTTTCATCTTTTTAAAAGATTTCTCAGTGTCCTATTCCTAATCAGCACAGGACAAGTCAAGAGTGCACAGCCTTGTTGCTTCATCCTTCCCCCAAAATAACCCTTCAGCTGTGCCCAATTTTTCTGGTCCCCAGTCTGCATTGCTGTGTTACACCACACCATTCCTGAGCAGATTCCACACAGGACACTTGCTTGTTGTGTGGAGAGATCAGACAGATGCAGGGGGAAGCGCCTGTTGCAGGGTGGTCTGGGAGTGAGGCCAGTCCTGGATCTCACATGGGGTCCTTCTCTTTACAGAGCTGACATTTTTCCCTGTGACAAGACATGCACAGCAACTGGTGTCACTGCTGAGTCACACTGGGTTGTGCTCATCAGGAAATACCCTGACATCAGTCTTTACTGGTAAATCTCTTCAATAAGATGCAGCAGCCACAGCTGTTTCTGCACCAACAGAGCACCAATATTATCCATCTTCATTGTAAGACAAAAGAAAACCCATTTGATTTAGATCAGACTTACTTAGATTCATTGTGGTTTTACCAGCTGGCTTCCCTCCAGCACCAGTGTAGGTATCTTTGCGTCACTTCTCAGCACCAGAAACATACTGTTCTCCCCAAATTACAGATGGAATCCTGAAGCAGAATTCATCTTCTCCCAGGCAATAAAGGGAGGGGTGAGAAGTTACATGGGAACCAGAGCATAGGAACTTTACCAGCCTAGAAATGGAGCCTGTGAGAGCCCTTTCTGCGGGGTGGTGCACTGAGTTGCTCCCAGAACCACAGGCAAAGCCTGGCCCCACCTGCATGCTACTCCTGTAGATATGAGAGATTCATTTAATCTCTACAGGGTTCTTAGCGGGTAGTTTATGGCACAGATTAGTGAAGTGCAAGAAAACTGGATTCTAAGATGTAACCTATAAGGAACTAATTCCAATGTTTGTATTTTTGGAAGAGAGGGTTAAACTCATCTGCCAAGTAAATAAGGTGCTGCCACCTTTGAAAAGCCTCATTATCCAGTCTAGAGCTGTCTGCCATTAGTGTGACATGTGTTTGTAAAATGATAAAACTGTGGCAATTAGCTATAATTTTAGTCCATGCACATTATATCTGCTTCCAACTAGAGTTGGTTTAAAGTACATGTCATGTTTGAGACCAGTCTGGCAAAAACAGCAGAAGCTTAATAACACAGAGGTTCACTTGCTTATTTATTAATTTATTTATTTGCTTGCTACTGTGTCTGCATCACATTTGTAAAAAGGCCTGCACAGCATCCTCCTTTACTGGAAATGTATTAAGGCTAAATTACGCACTTCATCTTTACCAGTAGAGATAGAATATCATAGGAATCAGAGAAACTGTCAGCTGTACCACCTAGTCAGTTTAAATACAGAGAACCCTTTAAACAAAGTATTTAAGCAACAAAATATCTTGCTTATTATTAATGATACCCTGAACATGAGGAAGCTTATCACCCCAGTTCTGTGCAGCCTTGGTTATGCTGCATAATTGTATAATAATCAGCCACATAGTCAATGCCTGTCCAATAAACATTTTAATTTTATTCTATCATAGAAGAATACACAGCTGCTAAACTGATTAATTAAAAACAAATATGATGACTCAATACCATCTTTAATCATGAGACTCTACAACAAAAAAAAAGGGGTTTTTTTTGGAAATAAGAAATGTGTGCTTACCAGCATTTGAGATTTTAAATTTATATTTTCCAGAAACACCATGGGGTAAATACTTAAAATACCTTAGTTACCTCAAAATCATGACTCATCTGAAATCAATGGAATGACATGAGTAACCATGTAAAGGCAGCATACTCTCAAGCGCCGAGTTAGGATATCAAATTTCCCAGTCCATCAATTAAAGCCACTTACACACTAGAATCACTATATCTGGAATATCAAGTACATTCTGCACTGAAGAAAGAAGTTTGGCCAGACTCAAACCTTCACCTCTGATCCTGTCTTCCTCTGATGTTTAGCTCCCTTCAATCACTGACCACAACTGTCAGCAATCCAGTTTCCCATTTTTGGTTTCAGATTCCTTCAGTGTCATGTATGATGCACAGAGACTTAAGAGGAGGCCGACTTTATCTTGAAATGGTTGGCAGCATTACAAAAGATCACCCTGTTCTGAAATCAGGGAAAAACCAGACATCACTAAACTCCCATATCTACTTTAAATAAACATGATTCTGTCTTCTAGGCCTAAAATAAGACTGCATACTATGAAGTATTTGAAAGACTAATTAATCCTAAATGTGCTGAAATATTGATATTAAAGATATTACATAAAGCCATCTGACTGTTCATTTTTGCAAATGTAAAAAAAACACATTTCACAGGACAACAAAACAGTAAGAAAAGCCCAAGATAGCACAAGATAAATCCAGGAATTTCAAAACACTCATTCACCCAAACCCACCAAATCAAACAAAAATTCCAACATGTTTTGGGAAAGCTAGAAGTGTAAAAGTTTTATTTTGATCCAAAGAGACCTACACTTTTGAAACCAACAACTCTCTTTTTGCTGTTGCAAAGAAACTGGAGTTGTCAAATTTAGTTATCAGGTTCATCCTTATTTTCAGAAAACCAGGAAGGAAATGAAATGCCAAGTAATTAAAAGAGTATGAGTACTGAACTATAACCATTTTGCACAACAAAGATTACAGCTGGACATACAATTAAAATGGTAAAAAAGCACATGTTTTAGCAATTAGTTATCAAACTACTGCTTTTCAAATCCCAAATCAAATCAAATTGTTCTTGGCAAGGTGAAACAAGGACTAAATAGGAGATAGTCTGCTCTTCTCCCAGGTCATTCCTCTACCAATAAATGTCTTTTTTAATGCTTCAAAAAAAGTCTCTTTTTAAGTCCTCAGTAATGAATACCCTTGAGGGAAGCATCCAAGTCTCCTGTTGTGAAAAAATGTTCTGTCATATTTGTGCAGTTTTTCCAGTTATTCGGAGGTGCTACACAGACCAGACTTGAGTGCACTAACATTGGATCAAGAGACAGCAGTAGGAAATACCTGCTGCATGAATCCAAAAACTGGATCTTCTTTACTACTGCAGATGTCCCTTGTCTTTTATGCCAATAGAGCCATTATGGTGATTTTTCCCCTCTCCTTCACCACAGTGACAAATGCCAGCACAAAGAACATTTGGAAATTTTTCATGTGAAAAACACAAACAGAAGAGTGCTAACCTAACCAGCTGTGCTATGCTGTGAGGAAAAAAACAGCCAGGCAGACCAACCTGCTTATGAAAGAATGATACCACGTGCATCATGGTAACATGACAAATATCTGTAATGAATTTCATACTATGTAAGAAAAAAAACAGGGATTTCCATACTGAATATGCTGTACCATGCTGCAGGTCTTCGCTCTCTGCATTTCAGAATGACACCATTGGTTTGTCCTTTACTGTGAGTTTAATTACAGTGTCACTTTAATGCTGCCAGTAATAAGGAACTATTAGTACTGCTCTTAAAGAGGGAAAAAAACCTTATTGCAAAGAGTTAGGAATGCTCTTAAAATAATAAAGGGCAGTCAAGCAACAACATTTGCTCTGCCAAGAGCTTTTAAGATGTAACCCAGAGGATTGAAGTTTCATTACCAAAACATTTTTCCCGTTGCCACTTGAAAAAATTTTACCGAATTTAATGACTAAAATGTAGGTAATAAAACTGCAACGATAATTGCATGCTTAAGCATGAAGAAACAAAGTAGTTCTACTTTCACTGAAGAGGTGACTTTTAGGACTGGCACTATTTTGGATCCTAAAAGTACAAGGATCAATGTCAGTGAAGACAGAGATTTTTATGACCCCAAGACTGTGGATACAAGGGTTCATCTGAGAATTCAAATTTCAAAGAGCAACACACCAATATCAGGATATGTGTTTCTGTATAGAACATATTAGTGTTTAAAGAAACAACATTCCACAAGATAGGCTCTGAAGATTCCTTAATGAAAAGTGCCCAATTTCTCTGTCTTTTCTATCCATTACTAGTGCCTAAAGCAGCTGGAAATGCTGCTGTGCTTCTAAACCATGCAGACAGAAAGTGGTAGTCAACATGGGATCTGTGGCAAGCCAGCTTTTAAAAAAAATTATATTTAGACAATACTTCAGGTTACATCAGTCTGCCTTCTTCTTCTTGAATTGAGAGGTCAAAAATGCTAGAGGCTTGTTTGTTTTCCATGGCTGCACAGTACAAGGATCTACACAGTGTATAAAACATTAAATATTCTCCAAGTTTTCCAACACCTTCAGAATCACTGATATGAAGCAGAATGGAAAGGGTCAGAGGTCACCAGTACAAAGATGGCAACTAGAAGAGCAATTCCATTAGGCAGAGGAACACTTACACTAAGGCAGCCAAGAAGACATTCCAGTCTGGGTCTGGCATTGCAATAAGACACAAATACTTTCATTTTCAATTTAGAAACTTTCAGTCAAAATAAATTTTTTAAAAAGTGACTGGAAGTTCTTGGCATTAACATTAAATCAGTACTTTAGCTGTGGAAGCTGGTTCACTCCTACTGTCTTTTTAATTGATCGTGTTTGAGGATTAACCATCTTCGGGTTTCCTAGAACACTGTGTCTTCCTCTGAAATAAAATGGGTGAAGTTAGTCAGCAAATGTCACATTGCCTGTATGTTTTAACAGCTAAAAATGTGCATGCTTTCTATATTTGCATATATGATTACTACTGTGAATTAATAAACCTGAGAAAGGAAAAAACAAGTATATTTCTAGGCTCGCAGGTTAGCAGAGAATCTAATTATTCTGCAAACGCAATCTTCATCTCATGATTCCCGTTACCTAAGTAATGTCATTTGGAGAACATGAGCAGAATACTAAATATTGGCACTAGGAGAGTGATGACTGGCTACAGAGACATTTTCATCAGTTAAAGAATTCCCACCAGAAAAGGGGAAAACACTTCTTGTAGATGTAGTTACAGCTCTCTGCAGGTATTCCACTCTGGAAAGTCAGGCTCTTGAACCCATGATCACCAGAAATGCCTGCAGGAGATGCTGCCAGCAGACTTTTGAAGTGGTACTCCTCGTGGATACATACACCATCTACATGAAACCAGCTAGAGCTTCATCTTGATCATCTAAGAAATCTGTGGGAATGTAAAGAAATCTCTAAAGAAAGAATGGTGCTTTCTCAAGCTGGAATGGTCATTCTCCTGAATAAGAAGCCTGCCTTTCTGCTCCTATGCAATGTCCCTTTGCTTCTCTTCCTGTTCATTACTGCAGAGGAAAGAGCACTAACAATATACAGAGCTTCAGTGTCTTTCTCAAGCAAAGGCATTTTGAAGGAAAACACATCATAACATCACACTGTCATAGTACCCAGGTATGCGATAGAAGCTACTATGATGGTGTCTGTGCAAGTTTCAAATTTGTGGGGAAAGAGACAACAAAGTCAAACCTAGGGCTCACTAGTCTTCTTGGGATTGACACATCCTTTGTTCCAGCTCTTACAAGCCGTCTTGGTCTTGGAGTGAGAACTGGGCCCATACAGATATGGAGGTACTGCTACTGAGAGTTGGAAGATCACAATCTAAGGCCCCGTTGTGCTTGATAATCAATTATTCAAATTCAAATCAGTTGATTATTTAAAATCAATTGATTAAACTGCAGACCACTGTACAGCTGAACAAAGCAGAAAATGCCTGTGTGGATTTCTGCAGGCAGCAAAACCTCTTCCACTCAAAACCAGCTAGACTTACAGACTTAGAAGCCAGGTAATTGTAGCAGAGCAGTGTTGAAATTCAGCTAATAAGCCCTAACATAAATCTCAGTGTAACAGCAGGGGTCAGAATGACAATAAATTGGCTGCTCAAATTGTATCAGAGATATGAGCCATCAAGACATCCATGTTCTTCTCAGCTGTCAGCTAGCCTATCTTCTTGTCCTGTAATAACCACAAAAAGGACCTCTGCTGAACTTGCTTCTGTTTTGGATGGCCAGGAAACTGAATGCATCAACAATTAGTCGCTGGAACTCTGGTTCCTGAGAATTTTAGACTTTCTATGCTGACAGGCACTGATCTCTATACCATCTCACACATTAAATCCCAACCTTAGCAAAAAAAAAGAAAAGAATCCCCATTAGTGTTCACAACTACTACAGAAAAATGTTTTCAGTACTCGTTTAATACACAGGTTGGGCTTTCTGTACCTGTTTGTATAGCTAAAACAAGCATTAAGCAGTTTCTTAGTATGGTTTGAATTCCAAGGCAGGTATTTTGTAAAAGGGCAACAATGGTGAGATAAGAACTCTAGAAAGAAAATGTTCACATTACTCTCAAGAACATGCACATCTTCTCTTATTTTAATGAAATTATTTCTCATTAACATCAACTTGAACAAACAACCCCCAGGCAATAAATCAAAACATAGCTAAAAAGAAATAATATAACAATGGGTGTAGTTAGCTTGTGATGTTCATGAGGTGCATAATTATATTCTAGTATTTTCTTAAAACACAAACTATGCCAAATCCCCACTCTTACATCCATGTTGTCAGCAAACACTGAAGTTTGTCCTGAAAGTTCTAAGTCACTGGCTATAACAGTCAATCATCTGAAAACTAAGTTGTTATATACTAAGGGCAATTTAAAGGATGAAAAATTATCTTCATGTGTTTAAAGAACATTGAAAAGTAAAAAAAAGTCCTCTTAGGGAAAATGGATTCAAACAGGATATTTTGTTATACCACACATCTTCTGAGACCAGCAGTTACAGGACACTTTATTTTCTTTTACACTTTATTTTCTTTCGTTTGATATAAACAGAAACCCACTGTCATATAATGGCAGGGTAATTAATGGTCTATTAAAACAGATTGTAAAAAACCCCACCATAATCACAGATCAGTGCTAACCCTCAGCAAACCTCCATATCTGGCTGATGATATTTAATTTCACTGCAGAGGCAGTGAATCCTCCTGGTTCTAGCTTTCTGACCTTCTCCATTGGAACCATGTTAAATATCACTGGGGTCAAAAGTGGCATATGGGGCACTTCAAACCCACACAGTGCTTTTTATGTATTGAGAAACTTCAGTTATAGAACCGAATTCATATTGTACTGTATTAATTCATATTCTACTAATATACTCTCCTGGAACATGAAGATTCACTATTCCAATTTATGAAATCCTGTGATTCCGTGCTTACACAGAATGAAAGGAGAAGGTAAGCAAATAGGTCTACAACAATATCATGTTTATAATTTGCTCATTACATTTTTAAATTATTCCACTTTATATTGTGTATGCTCATTTTAATGATATAGGTAAGTGGGTTTGTGGAAGAGTTTTCACTGTGAGACACTAAATACATAGAAACCATACTATCTTAGGAACCATACTTTCCAAATATAAATTATTTGAGATAGTTTCAAAATTAAGTATTATATCTGCTTGCTTCCACACTTTTTAAACATCTGTTTATGGCCACTGGAGGCAGGTGATTGAGTCCAACAAATTTTTAATATATGCTCCCTATATTCTTCACACTTTATATTCTTAACGTATTCAATTCAGTTAAAAAATAAATCTCCTCAAATTTCAAGCTTGTCCACAAGTATTGCAATCAGAAATTAATTTTATTTCTATGTATCTCAGAGCAGGTGGACTTTTTTCAAATTTATATTTCTAAACCATATAACTAAACAGAAGTCTGTTTAACAATGATTTAAACATATCTATTTTCAACATTTGCAATAAATAAAATTGATGAAAAGCAATATAAAAAATTATCTTGAGTAATACTTTGTCAGTGGGCTTATGCTGTGATATTTATAATGAACAGAAAGTTGCATTGTTCAAAACAGTACTTAGCAAAAAACAATCAACCAGTAAATAGGAATATAAAGGAAATTTACCTCAGTATCTGTTTTTCTCCCTTGCCAGTCAGAGCAACTGGTTTTTTCCTTTCAAAAATTTTAGGTTTTGCTGAGGTCTGCAATAGCCAAATTTTTTACAAAACAAGTTAAATCCTTACCCAAATAACAGTTACAGACATAAATGGTATTTGAACGGATTTACTTTATTGAAGGCAAGAAAATTTTGTAATTGAGAAACTCCAGTATTAAAGATGATGGCTAGTATAATTTATCATATTATCATATCTGAGCAGATGTGATTATGTGACACATGAGGCAAGAGCAAGGCCAAGGCTGCCTTCACTGTTTTTGTAATTTATATGAATACAGAGTGCCAGTATATATGATTATTATCCAAAACACTATTTTTGCTGGTACAGTTTACTCCAGGCCTATCCCAACTAAAATTAGCCAATGTTGTACAAGCAGCTTTCCAGCTGTAGCAATCTATAATCTTGGGCCTTTTCTGCAAAGAAATCCCAGTCACAAGACAGATGCCACTCTGCTAGCAACAGGTTGTGGCAAAAATCTGGCCTGAAAGAATGGCCTTTTAAAAGAACCACTATAGCTCTTCTTTGCTTGGCTCTCAAACTGATTTCTGAACACCACCAGAGAGTGCCTTTAAGATCTATGGACTCCAAATCCTAAACCAGTGCTTTGCCAGACTGAAAACAAAACAAAAAAAGCAAACAAGAATACGGCAGAAAATACACCAGAAACCATTGCCTCTAGCATGAGCTCTCAAGATTGTGAAATTTTTAATTTATTTTAAAACTATCATTTAAAACTGACTGCATCCTTATGGGCCAGATAAGACAAACATCAAAAGCACTCCAAAGATAAATATATTCTGTCAATAAGTTAAAAAAAATCAGAAAAGCACTCAGTAATAAAAAGATAGATAAAAGAAATGGCTTCTCAGAAACATCTTTGTCTTCTGCTTCTGCCTCAGGCTTCAGGAGGGATCCAAAACAAAGCAGGAAAAACGTGCTGGTTTTTCACCACCTGGAATTTTTAATACCTACCAGTAAAAAACTTCTATTCTATGATTTTTTTTTCTTACTGTCAGCTATAAAAAAATTACAAACATAATGAGATAAAACAAAGGCTTAAAAGAACTCTGAATCTATTCTCTGCAAATAAGAGAGTATCACTAGGATACACTGTTGTCACAGGACAGCAATACCTTGTGGTATATTTACTGTGCAAAGTAAGGATATTGTTAGCCTATGGGTAAATCTTTCTACCTCAACAGCAGCCAATATTACTGCGCAATATTACTCTAGAACATTGATATTTTAGTACAGTTGAAAGAGTCTGTACTGAATTTACCTCTACTTCTGCCTCTATTGTTAAAGTGAAGGCAGATTTTAACACATACAAATTTTAAAATAATATAAAATTCAAATTAAAGTCATGGTAGAAAAAGTCCTGAAGGGAACAGATAAACCACTGATCCATTTGAAATCAACAGTAAACCACAGAATCATGGAATATCTCAAGTTTGGAAGGGACTCATAAAGATTGTAAATTCCAACTTTCTGCTCCTTGCAGGACTACCTAAAATTAAACAATGTCATCCAGTTGCTCCTTGAAGTCTTAGTGCTATAACGAATTCCCTGGGGACCATGATCCAGTGATTGACCACCCTTTCAATGAAGACCCTTTTCCTAACATTCAATCTGCTCTTCCCCTGATGCAGCTTCATTTCCTTTCCTCTTGTGCTATCACTGATCACCACGGAGAGGAGATCAGCACCTTTCCCTCCTCTGATCCCCTGGAGGAAGGTGTAGCGTGGGATGAGGTCACTGCTCAGCAATATGGTCACCCCTCAGCCTTCTCTCATCACAGCTGAAACAATCCAGTGACCTCAGCTGCTTCTCATAAATCTTGCCCTTGAGGCCAGACCACACTGCTCACCCTCCCTGGGACACACTCACATAGTTCTTAGACGGAGGTGCTCAAAACTGCACACAGCAGCTGGGATGTGGGTGTGACTGCCCTGCTCAGATCAGCAAGGCACAAGGTAGATGTTTAATCTAAACTACTCACTTACATTCTGCTTAGAGCTCAGGAGGAGGGACAGAAAAGTCCCCAGGGAAATTAATTTCATCTTGACCTAAAACAGATGTGATACTTTGTGCATGATTCTTTCTTCATGGATTACAGAGGATTCCTCTACAACTATTTTTGAATGGCTATTTGATGTTTAGAGAACTAAAGATATGAATGTTAATCGGAGGATGACTATTTTGCTCTCATATGATACTGAAATCATGAGAGCAAATAATTAACTGCTGTAAATATAATGTACTAACTACCTTGAGTGTTGATGGCAAAATCCTAGATCCCAATGCCTCACTAAGCAACGTGCCAGTGCATATACCTCACTTCAAATGGTGTCTTACACATATTTAAGTGTTTTTATAGGGAGCTGAATATAGGCACTCCTCTTGCTAGCATGTTCAGTAATAAAATCTGCTTTTATTTCCTTTTTTCCTCCAGAAGTTCTCAGTTTCACTGCTAATGTAAAAATATTAACAGTTATCATGAGCATTTCCCAGGCTTTTTCTTGGTTTCATGCTGGAAAGTTCATTTAAGCAATTATTTTAGATTTCCCAAAGTAGCAATGAACCATGTAAGGGAATCAGTTGCCCACTGTGCAAACACATGCTAATTACAGGCTTTTACCCCAGTTAGCTATGAAAGGGACTCAGTGGCAGCAGTTCTTGAATATCACACTAAGCTATTACTTTTACATTATTTAGGAATTTAGAGCTTTTCTAGAATAATAAGTACTATCAATCTTTACAGATTTCTTTACAGGTTTCTCCAGTTTGTAGTATAAAATTTCATGTATTACATAATTTGCATCAATAAAATTTAACCTGTGATTTCACCAAAGCAAGGTTTTTTATCCCTGCTTTATAAAGTCAATGGAAATATATGTTGTATTTAATTCTGAACTGGTTGGATAGTTTATCTTTAAAAGAAAAAAGGAGACATATGAAAAGGAGGAATTACTACTTAAAGTGGCTGTCACTACTGCTGACAATTCACTTCTCTTCTGTTCAACTGCATAGCAGTCTTGTGACTAATGGATGGCCAAGCATCAGAAAATTGCTTCAGTTTCCTCAGTTATGGGCACTTTACTATGCTGGGGAACACTGAAACTCCAATCGATACAAAAGCAAAAAAAAGTATTTAAAATAAATAAACTGCATGAGCTTTCAATTTATGGCTCTTAAAATTTTTCAAAATCAGCTTTTGTAAGATATTTGGTATACAAATGAAGTAATAAAATAACCTGATCTAATGGCATTGCAGATACTGTTGTGATATTAAGAAAGCATTAAAGTTACTGAGTCACACGTTTCTTACCTGTAAGATCTCTGAGAGGTACAAGTGCCGCTCATCATTAACTTTGTGGTAAGCCTACAGTTAAAATGAGATATAGGCTATCATTAAGCACAAATTTTAAAATCTGAATCATACAGAAGATTCAGATATACAGCAGAGCCTTTTTTCAGTGGCACATTTTTTTGGAACTATTCTATAGTGTGTTCCACAGACAATCTGTTGGCCACACGACAACAGCTTTTACAGTCTAGAGGGATAGAGTGATTACAAACCTTTGCTTCTCGTTCCAGTCTAAGGTCATAGTCCTTTAGCTGGTTCTGGAGACTTCTCTTCTTCTAGCTGTTTAAGAACCTCCTTTAAGGAATCCTGTGGTTGTGGCAAATAAAACAGTGTTTTACATCTATTTCCATTCTCTATAAAGATGTCATCACCATAGTCCTTATTCTTCAAGCATTATGATATCTGTCATTCTCTTTGGTTCCTGTGCATTTTTTTGTTTTCATGGTTCTAGCCGGCACACTGCAGAGGCAAAAGCAATTAACCACATGCTACAATTGCTAGTTATGCATTACACATTTCCACTGCGTTAAAATGATGCAGGTACATATTCCACACTGCTGCTCCTTGGCATCTGACTGGTCACCACAAGCAAATTCACCTTGTGGTGACCAGTCAGAATTGCTCCTTTGCTCTAAGTAAAATTCCCTTGATGGTTCTTTTTTTGTAGGAAGAAGATTCCATACCTTAACAGCACATTCATTTTTATGCTACTTTCTGAGAGAGCTGCTGGGCTGGTTGAAGAACCACATGGGACAGCAAAGGTAACTCATACCAATTTGGCTAGAAAGCAATACTTTGTGGGGAGATTGTCTTAGGCATGCAGCCATCTACGTTGTCTGCAATAGGAATGAGCAACATCAGTAGAGTTCATTTTTAACCAAAAACTGGCACTGGCCAAATCTTTGCTCGTTTTGTAATGGAATTAAAACACACGCCCTCACTTGGGAGGACCCAAGCAGGTCCTCTTCTACTACTAACACAAGGAATTGCTTTTCATAATCCCATTCATAATTTGATCAATTCCATCCAGTAGAGACATAATTGTATGAGTTTCGTCCTCCAAATTCAGGAACACTGTATTACAATAAAGAAGAATTTGGGCAAACATGCCAGGAGGCCTGTGTGGATGAATAAGTAGCTCCTGAACAAATTCCATCACACAGAGGAAGCCTAGAGAAAGCCTAGAGAGCCTAGAGGAAGCCTAGAAATGTAGACTGGTAGCCTGGGAGGAATACAGGGATTGTTTGAACAGTCAGGGATCAGTTTAGGAAAGCTACAGCCCTGACAGAATTAAACACAGCCAGAGGTGTCAAGGGCAACAAGTAAAGTTTCTATAGGTATGTTAGTGATAATAGAAAGTCTAGGGTGAACGTGCATCCTTTCTTGAGAATGGATTGAGAGCGGTCTTTAGAAGGAGGACTTGGGATGTTGGTAGATGAAAATCTTGGCATGATCTGGCAATGTGGTTTGCAGTCCAGAAAGGCAGCAGTTTCCTGGGCTCATTAAAATTGTGGCAAATAGGCCGAGGGAAGTGATTTCCCTCCTCTGCTCTGCTCTCTTGAGACCCCACCTGGAGTACTCCATCTAACTCTGCGGTCCCCAAGATAAGGATCTGGACTTGTTGCAGCAGAGAAGGACCAAAGAAGGACCACAAAAATCACAGGCCTGGAGCACCTCTCCTCTGAAGACAGGCTGAGATACTTGGGGTTGTTCAGCCTGGACAAGAGAAGGGTCTGGGGAGACCTTACAGCACCTTCCAGTACCTGAAGAGGGCCTATAAGAGAGCCAGAGAGGAACTTTTTATGAAGGTATGTAGAGACAGGACAAGGGTTAATGGCTTTAAACTGCAAGAGAACAGGTTTAGATTAGCTATTAGGATGACATTTTTTACTGCAAGGGTGGTGAGGCACAGGTACAGGTTGCCCAGAGAAGTGTATGCCCCATCCCTGGAGGTCTTCAGGGTTGGATGGGACTCTGAGCAAGACAATCTAGTGTAAGGTGTCCCTGTCCATGGCATGGGGATTGGAACTAATAGGTCTTTAATGTCCCTTCCAACTGAAATCATTCCCTTAGTCTATTATTATTCAAGGTTGGTTTACACCTGTTTGTTCTTGCACTTAAATGTGTTTTAAATAACTGTTCTTCTTCCTCCCTTCTGTTTCTCCCCAGCATGTACAGATTGAAGACATGAGCATCTTTTTTCCACATTCATTTTACTAGGATGATTGAGCCGAACTTGCAGAAATTATTCTTCACACACTAGGCTGTCCTTTCATCCTAGTAATCCCCTTGTACACCAGGCTGGAGCTCAGCCTTCTTATGGCTAGAGAACAGAACTGGCCTACATTTTACAGTACTCCAAAAGCCATCTCACTGCCTTGAACAATCAGTGATACTTCTTTACCTATATAAATTTTAGGATTGCATTTTCCTTTTGCACAGCTGCACAATATTGGCTCACAGTCTACAAGGCATCAGCTAGAATACCCAGATGCTCCTCTGCAGTTCTATCAGTTCTAAATTCATAACATAATTTCTTTTCTCTTTACTAAATCCTTTGGTCTACACTATTAAATTTTACTCACATTTTTAATAATCTAGTCTTCACTGTCTTTCTTTTTCTAAACCACATCCAGATCCCAATTATATTATATAATTGGTTTCAGGAGAGAGATATCACTATCTAATTCTACTGTATGTATCAAGGTCATGCATTAAATATTAAGGTTCATCTTAAACCTGGTCCTGGAAGACCTCTGCTTGTACTCTCCCAGCAGACTCCTTCACTAATCACTGCTATCATGTTCCATTTGCCAGCTCTTTACTCCTCTAACAAATCTATTCATTTTCATTTTCTCCAAATTAATCAGTCACTTCCCATGCGACATGATATCTTTATCAGAGGTCACAGTGAACAAGATTACTATATTTATTGTGACAACAAATATATTGCTTTATCACAGAATGTCAACAGGTTTTCCCAACATGAGCCCCTTTTAATAAATCCATACTTCAATTTCATTTTACAACAACTATTCCTCTCTTAACCTGAAAAAAAGTACTTTTCTCCAGTGCACACAATGTGCACATTTATTAGAACCACTTGCTATCATATCAGTGATGTGACAAGCCAGTTCTTTCAGAATCCTGAGATATGGATTGCCCATTTCCCTCATTTTAAGCATATCCAGCTCTTTGAGTTTTTCTTAGGATTTAGTTATTGTCATTTCTTCTTCCAAGCACTTGCTGACATTACCTATTTTTTCCTTTCCTGCATTTTATTGTTTCTGCCTTTACTTAAAATTTAAGCAATATGTACATGTTTAGTTTAAAGTGAATGAATTCATGATCACTTGATCTGACAGGTTTTTTTGACTGGCTTTTCTGCAATGTTCTGGTAGATCTTAAAAATCTAAAATAGCATTGTGTCCCTTTTATCTATTATTTTCTGATAAAAGGTGCTAATTATCCATTGAGTTTTGTGCCTCATCATTATTAGTTTTTGGTCTTTATTTACAATAAAGTTGGTTTTTGGTTTTTGGTCTTTTTTTACAATACATACAATAACATACAATACAATTTCTATCAGTAGTCTAATAATATTATAACCATATTCATCCATCCAAATAATATATTTATATGTATACTTGACTGGATGGATTCAGTCTGAGGTGAGGTATCTACATTTGAGTGTGCAAATGTGAACTGAACTCCCACTAAGAGTCAGAGTGAAGACCATCAATGATGTGCAGTGATTCATTCAGCTCAGTTCTATCTGAATTGTTCCGTCTGAATAGAGTCCAAGACATTCATGTGTTGCAGATATGACACATGGGTTACACAAGACATATCCTCCTGGAGCAGTAACGGGCTACTGTGCACTGAAACATCTTCAAGACTCTTTGCTCACACAATTATTCTACTGAAGATGCCAACCAAATAAATCTAGATGCAAATCTCTTTTCTTAGCTGACTGTATTAATAAGACCTGTAACTGCAAATAGTAGGAATTAAAAGATCTAGCAAAGAGGTAGGCAGCTACATATAGAAAAGCAAAGTATTTTTTTAATTACCATAAAAGTATTTGTCTCCTAATATTTAAGAGAGTCATATTGTTCAATGCTCATTCCAGTATTACTTCCCAGTACTGTTGTGACTAAACTTTGTTTTGCAATCCGTCCTCAAGATTAATTCATCCAAACAGCTGATGAAGAAAGAATCAACAACATTATTGTCAAAGTCACTCACATCTGTTACATACCACATCTATCTCTGTTTTGTTCTTTCCTGGCAAGTGTATACCTTTAATACTTGTTATCCCTTCATGCTTTTGCTATCAATGCTATTACATTCCTAGTCAGTCGGGTTCTTCCATTTGTTTGCTCAGATCCCCTGTGTAAAATAAGTATCTGGTTTCGAAATTTTTTTAAATTTTTTTTTTATTTCTAACACAAGCACCTCCTTAGTCAAAATAGATGAATCCTTTCCTTTCTATACTGATTACTTGACCATTCCCTTAATAATAATTTATTTCCTCCCATGATCTTAACACTTTGCTAGACCTTTGTGTACCAGATTTTTCTGGTAAACACTGAAACAAGATAACAATTCTCAAAATATTTTCCCTTCTTTTTCCATAAATTTTTCCCTTTTTATGATGCTAGTCTCAGATCCAGAAGGCCAGTATCCATAAATGGTTTATTTCTCAGAGAGTTTATGAATGTTTGCTGCTGGTAAAAAAATTACATCTGCCTGTTTTAAGTCTCCAGTCTTTTCTAGCATCCGCAGATTATTGCAAGTTTTATTCTTTTGCATAATTTTCTGCATAACATGTTACTTTTTGGCTCCGAATTTTATTTTTCATTTAAAAAATTCTGGGTTCCCTGAAGATTTCCCTAGGGATAATTTCTATTAAAATCAAGATTTTGCAGGAGCATGGTGAAAGGCACAGTACTTTTAAAACACGTTTCAAGAGAGAATAACCCCTCCCATTGTTCAAAAGAAAAAAAAGAGATACAGAAGAGTTGTATCTTTGAGGAGTATTTTGCCCCTGATTCAACCATTATTAACTTTAATCTGCTACAACAGGCATACTGGAGACATGAAAAGAATTGAGGAGTAGTTGCAGGTTTTTTTCCTAATTAAAGCAGAAGTGCCTTGGATGCAGATAAAATCTTTGTCCAAATACAGAAGGCTCCTACAGTCAATTCAGGCAATGTTGGCCAATTCAAGGAGAAAAAGTAAGCTGCAGATTAAAGAGAAGATTTGGCTTAATTCCACTAGGGTCATGTGCTATTTCATTTCAAACATCAGTGTATCTACAGAATTAAACAAGACAGAGTAGATCTCAGCACTGCTGAACTAGGAAACTAATTTTTTTTGCCTTCTTGACCTTAGTGCACATTAAAGATTATAACCATGTGACAGAATAATTTGTACAAAATCTTTTGTACCCCCCTACTACATATTTTGTATCACCACAGTAAGCTCAAATACAGTAAATACAAAAGTTCATGCTTCTCTCCAGATTTGTTCTATGTAAATCCACAACACACTATTTATTTCTTTACTAGATTGTCCATCATTGTTATATAAGACAGCAAGACTTGGTGTTGCAGCTGTTACTTACAACAGAGCAATTTGGTATCTCCTCAGTGATGGCACTCATCTAATTTCTTTGAGTTCTTTCACTTACAAAGTAAACTACTTTTAGATCTTTTTTCATTAGTCCTTTCAGAAGCACTGTCTATTTTTTGCTGCCAATGCAGCTGGTCCACTGCAGATGCCTGGGCATTCATTCAGCTCTGGAGCAAGGATGTTATCCAAATGCAAGCAAACAAACTGTGCACTACACTGCTTTTGATGAGCAAGCAGACGGAAATAGGTTGATAATGTGACTAAGAGTACACAGTTACCTCATAAATTGTAATAAAACCACCTCATAAATTGTAATAAATCCACGATTACAAATCCCTTGTGAAATAAGCAAGCCATAAATTATTCAAAATTTACAGATTGCAAAGTGAAGCCCAAAATCAAAGCAGGACTGGAGCTGCAATTGCACTTCAGGCAGAATTTAACATCTTAGTGCTAAAAAAGCAGTCTATGTAATGTCTTACATTCTTCACATCTGCTTTTGTCAAATAACAGGGAAGCATCTGAGCTGTTGCTGTTGTGACTGCCCATATGACCAAGCTGAATCGAGCTGCCTGGTTTGCTGCTGAAAGCCTTCATGAAGTATCAATAAAAGGCTTTCCAGTGGTCATCCCTCTAACAGGGTACAACCTGGCAAGGATGTTCAACACATATTACCTGGGGAAGAAAGCCTCTTCTATCTAACAGCCTAAAATTTAACCCAGAAATAAAGTAGTTGAGTTACATTTTATTCCTCTGATTCCCCAAGAGCTTGAATTCTCATACCTCATAGCCTGAGAATGCCCTTGCCACCATCATACTTTACTAGTGCTGATGCAATTTTTGAAGTCAGGCTGTCAATGAGTCAGAAATACAAATATTTGCATGAAAGCAGATGGAAAAAGTGAAAAAGGCTGAAAGGTCATGTCTATTTCTGAAGTGAAGGCAGGATTTTATGCACACTTCTTGGATTTTTCTTCTATTTCTTCTATTTCTTCTTTTTAACAACTTCCTATTGGTTTTCCATCTCTGATATGTAATCTGTTTGGATCCCAATCTAGCTGCCTTTCTCACAGCTAATACCTATTAAATTTACTCAGCTAACCCAGCCTGAGAACTTCTATTCCTGCATCCAAGAACCTAATTGATGACACAGAGCTCAGTATGGCATACTGAAGTTCTTGTGGAAATCTTGTGACACAGATGTTCCTACTCAACTAAAAGATGTCTCCAAGTCCCCAAAATGCAATTTCAAATCCAGACACGAAGAAACTTTAAAGGATAAAACTTCATAGAGGTTCTAGAGGTCTACTTTAGCCAGGACAGATTGTAAGTTATCTCCCAATCCTACTTTCAAGGCAGTTATTGGGGAACTAGCAGAGTCCTTGTTTATTTGAAGGTTTTAGCTGCTGTACATCAATACAGATCAAGAAGTGAGAAACAACAGCATATCAATGCAGCCAAATCATTAAGAGCTGGATTTGCCTTTCCTGAATTCTGTGGGAAGCCTGCAGAAAGAAACCTCACCAAAACAGATTCAATTCTCTGCTGATCATGGTTGTATAATCAGCTTAGTACTTCATACAGTAAAACAACACTAAAGTTCACAGAAAACAGAACTTAAGGCATACAGTAATAGCGACTTGTAGCAGAGTTCTTACATCGTGAAAAAGTCTGAAAACAAAGAAAGGACCAGTGAGAGCTCAAGAGAACCAGAAGCAGCTTCCAAACTATTCAGATTTCCTCCAGAATGAAAAATTGTCTGCAAAACTCCAGGATGAACCAGTATGATAAGTTCTGGAAAAGCTTTTTAGAAGTAGTTTAATTGAATCCTGATCTTTTTTTTTTAAGATAGATTCATTACAGATTCTTCTAGTAAGTTATGAATAGTGGGACATTGTATGCCTGAAAAGAAGACATAAGCTGACTAAGGCACTTAACCCAAATTTAAGATCCTTAGTTTTCAATACATCATCCATGTCAAACCACTCTGAGCAAGCTAGTAAAAAGCTAAAAGACACACTGAGATTTTAAATGAATACTTCCTTTATATAACAGAATTTTGTGGTGTTTAGCATGATTCACTCTCAGAGCACAGACACATTAATCTTCTGTCTAGCAATGACCAAGTCCAGAGTTTTACAAAGGAAACACCATTCTCCAGTTTCTTTTTTCCCACTGTTTTCCTTTCACTTGCCTGAAGATACACATTTGTCTTTAAATTGCAAGAAAATGAAATTATATGGAAGGATACTGCAAGTGAATTTTAAGGCCACCCACACAAGTTGCTCTCATTCTGGATTCTTCCTTGCCCTGATCTCAGTGGCAACAGAGGTGACAATTTCTAACAATCATTTCACAACAGACAAGGTGAAAAATCCATGGCATCATCAAGCAGCTAAAACTTGTTTTCATCAGAGCTGTGCTCATGCAGACTAATGATCCTTATGGCAATGTGCTTTCTCTTTAATTTTTCTCCATGATTTAGAACAAAAGCAATCTGTCAGTTTTGCTTTAAAAAAAGCAACACAAGCAGCCTTTACATATCATTTCAAACTCATTAGGAGCAAAACCAAATAATACATCTTTAGTTTTACTGAAATGGAAATTGATTTTAGATTGGTATCAATAAGTTCACGAGTCATACATCCGGAAAAAAAACCAAAAACTTATACCTCAAAATTATTTAGCCTAGCATATTTCTCCATGCAACGTGCACTTGGATTCTGTAAAAGCATCAGCACAGGCGGGGAAAGGCTCCTTGCACTTGCCTAAATGCCAAGTGCCCCCTTGTGGTCAGCATCATCCTTAGATTCCAAACCAGACCCAGTGCTCGCAGGGATTATGCGCTGACTTGGGCAGGGGAAGTTAAAACGGAGACCTCCAGCGCTGTGGTTCAGATTGATAGAAAAAGGAACTGAGGAATTCTTGAGAACAGACAAACAGGAATGTCACTTGACTCCAAGATTTTTCTCTGATTGCTTTCTTTGAAACACAAAGTGTATTCTGCCTCTGGGCACACCACAAAGTGATTTGACTAAAACAATCTCCTGGTTGGAGCAAGGCCACCAGGAGGAACAACTAATGACAACTTGACAAGGAAAAGAAAAAAGGTCTCTTGGAGGTATTTGAAATATATATTTGAAGGTCAAATGAAAGGAGTAAGAAGGGGAAGTCTGTGAGGAGGCAGGATAACAGCTTAGGGCGGTCAGACCAGAGACAGACCTTTCTCCAAAATACTTCCAAGTTTCATGAAAAGCTAGGATACCAGATTTCTTCTTTCCATAGAGCTACTCATGGCTTAACCCAGGAAGAGCAACGAGGTTCATTTAAGAGTCACTTGCTAGAAGAATTTGTCAACATTTCCTATGACATTATAAGTGCTGATGTTCCCTACAGGCAGTTATCAACGCCTACTGAAATACAAAGTCTTCACTGCATGTTTTCACAAACCCAAGATTCCCTTCCTGTCATATTGCAATCATGTATGTCTCCAGAGTGACACTGCCACATATTCTGCTTATAGTTTAAAACTGACAGCAAAAACTCCGAGGTGGTTGTGTGAGTCTATCAGCTCTGTGGTCACTGTCCTTATAAAAAGGAAGCTTTGCATAGCAAGTATCTGGCCCTTAATGTCAGAATTTTCTCCTCTGTGGTGCTGGACATTATGAAAAAATGGTGATTTATCCCAGAAGCCCTGGTTCCTGGGCTAATCTTAACTAGAGCGTTGCTAAGGCAATGCTATCAGGAGTGTGCTCTTCTGAACTGATTTCGCAGTGTGCTTTTCAGTATTTGCATACTAAATCTGCTATCTAGGGATTCGTACCTGCAGAAATGGTGAGAGAGAAAGGGATAGTTTTCTTTCTGTTTATATGGGAAATTATGCTTAGCAGAGAACATGTATTTTACCAAAACTCATTTTATGAAAAAATGCAAACAAATGAAAGCAGCATATTTAAAATTCAAGTAAAATTCACATCTTGTTATACTTAAGAGAGAATGCATTCCTTTTGTAATTATTTCTGAAGTACTATATGACATTTGTATTTTTAATTGGGACATAAAGGAAATTACTGATTAAACACTTTTCACTGTTGGAACTCCCTTGTGCTTGTCACTTTTATTTTTAACCTGCCCTCAGTACACAAAAAATATTTTCTAGACTCTGGCAGTAAGAATTTCTGTGTTCAAGGTATTGATTCAGCATTTATTGCTACATGACATCTACATAATTTTTCTGAATCAAAAAAAGAAAAGGATTACCTCATATCAGTATAAGGACTTCAGAATAATAACTGTATATATAAATGGTGTAGGGGTGTTTTTAATAGAAAGAAATTATCCTTCAGTACAATTCTAATTCTAAAGCAAAAATAGTGCAAGCCATCTGCAACAATTACTGCAATTTTTCAACACAGAAAATCCTCTGTGCTTCCTTGTTCATCACTCCAGAATTTGCATTTGTATTCTTCTCTTTCATTCAGGTTTTTATAGCTTGCTGACTGCCAGGTCCCTGATGACTAATATCTTTTTTTTTTTATTTTGCCTGTAGTGCTTTATATTAAGAAAATATTTTACACTACCTATATCTAAAGAGGTTGAATTAGTCTATAAACATGTTTTACTCCCTCTATTCACTATAATAGGACCTTAAATAACTAGCTTGAGTGAGCTAAATCTCTTTAGCATCTTTGAGATAACTCCTCTGTTAAATACAGCTGAAACTGTTTAATAAATTAAGAATTGTTAGAGGTCCTTCTAATATCCCTAACTATAATTCTAAGTTTCTTGGGAAGACAGGTTATAAATACTTGAAAATAATATTCAATTTTCTAAATACACTGTTCAAAACAAAATCTACTGAAAATCTACTGTCTACTGTTGCCACATTGCAGGAATTGTATCACCTTGCTGAATGTACCACTTTTCAGTCTTTCCACAGGGCTTCACACAATCACAAAATCAACTTTTTTGGGATCCTCAAGTCCAACCATGAACCCAGCAGTGCCAAGTCTACCACTAATCCATGTTGCCAAGCACCACAATACTTGTCTCTTAAATATCTGCAGGGATGGTGACTCAACCACTTTCCTGGGCAACCTGTTCCAGTGCTTGACAAGCCTTTCAGTGAAGAAATCTTTCCTATGCAATACACTTAGGAAGTATATTTTCATATAGGAATATATTTCCAATTCATATGCAACTGCTATGTTGAAAGCTGAATATCACAGTGTACTTTTGATTTTACACACACACACACCATGCTTTATATATCCACTCTCAGCATTTCTTCTTTGAACAAATGTATATTGATGACTGGCTGAAAACTCTTGGTTTTTCTACCACTCACATCTGCTCTTTATTCTCATCTGTGAAGAAGCTAAATATTCTCCCTTAATCCACTGAGCAACCCTCAAAAACCCCAAAAGAACTTTAAGAAGCCTAAATGCTCAAACACCACAAAAAATTATCTGTGTATTCTAAACAATGTTTTATCTTCTAAAATTTTATATATAAAGCAGAGCAGCTCTTCATTCTCCAAGAGTATCTGTAAATAAACACTTACTTTTCTAATGGCTTCAGTTTTAAAAAAAAACTAAAACCAAATCAAAAAACAGCAAAGCCTACATAATACCTTAATATTTTTCTGCTCTTTCCATCTCCCAAAATCAAAACAAGAAAAGAAATGAAACATTTCATTGAATCCTTAAAGCACTTCCCTTTCTGATTAGCAAACAGGAGGATTTATTAACTAAGGTGGAAGAATTAAGTAAGGACTTGAAACTGCATGGCCTAGCACATGCGCTCCAGACTTTCCCAGGCTTCACTAAGTGAGCCTAGGACTCCTCAAGCTCTCTTCTAGACTCCTTCTGGCAGGATGAACCTTTCAGTTGGGCTGCCATGCTTCCCTTTATGGGAACAGTAATCAAACCTCTAAGAACCACAGCTCATTGGGGAGCAGGCAATGCAGTGCATAGCAGGGATTAGAAATGTACTGGGTTGGTGGGAAAGGAGATTATCCCTCTGGTAATGCCTCCTGGAGTGCCTGGCAAAGTGTAATTGGATTGGTTAAGAGAGTACTGGCAATTGGACAGAAATAAGTACTTGTGATACTGTAACTATGCATGCCAGTCTGTGCTTTACAGGCTGACAGGAATAATATCATCCAAAGCAGATTCTGCTGTAAATTTTATAGATCAGTGTTCTGTCTTCGAGACTTTTCTTTGAACATAATCCCAGCTGTATTATCAGATGAGCTCAGTGAACCAGGAAAGTGGGATGGGGAAGATTCTGTTCTCTTTTTAATTGGCTGATAAAGAAAAAAATCTTGCCTACCTACAAAGCACCATGGTCTCTAGGACAACACTAAAACTGGCAAAAATGTTGACTGCTTGAAAGCCATGAATCAGATCAGAAAAAGCAGTTTATTATTCACACCCTGTTTACAATAGATGATTATCCTTCCCACTAACAGAGCATGCAGCCTCCTCTAGGGTCACTAAACTCCCAACAATCTTCAGATTCTGAAGTACCAAAAAAGTCAGATGGTAACACTTCTGTAAGTATAAGTAACAAGAATAAAATCACAACAGCCCTGCTTCATAATGTTCATTATCACAATGTGTTCCAAGGCATTATCACATCTTTATCTACCTTCCCTATTTCTAAAAGTGGGTAAGAAACAGAAATGTTATCAAATATTTCAGCAGATAACAGACTATGGGAAAAGCAGGTCTGAATCTACAATGATTAGTTTACTTCATTTACTACCTTAGAAGACAAAATAGCCATAATATTTGCTGGGTTTTTTTCCTTGGCATTTTCTCCTCAAGATTGCAGAAAAAATATTTTATGCTGTGTTGAAATAAAAGATATGAAGTATAAGTGCATTACAGAATAAAATTTAAAAAATGAAAACAGATACTTCCTTCAGTGATGCAAAAACTTAATGCAAAATGAGGACTTTTCCTGTAACTATATTATGCAAAATGTTACTCCAACTATTCACCTAGGTTATCACAGTTAATACAAAACAGGGATTATTGACTGATACAACAGAGGATTGTGTTGCCATGCAGAGGAGCTTCAAGAAGCTGCAGAAACTGGCAGAGAGGAATCATGTGGAGTGTAAATGCAGTCCTGCCCCTGGGGAAGAAATAATCCTAGACACCAGTATATGCTGGAGCTGACTGGCTGGGAAGCAGCCTGGGAGACGATGTCTTTGGGGTCCTGGTGAGCAAGGCCACCCCAAGAAATCAGTGCACTCCTGCTGCAAGGGTGGCCTGTGGCTGCCAGGGCTGCATTAAGAAGATGTCACCAGCAAGTAAAGGAGGAAATCTGACCCTTATCCTTAGCACTCGTGAGATGTAGTGGCAGTGCTGGGTCCAGTTCTTGACTCTTCAGTACAAGAATGATATGGACTTCTTGGAGCAAGTCCAACACAGGGCTATGAAGATGATAAAGAGACCAGAGCACCTGACAGATGAGGAAAGGCTGAGAGATCTGCAACTGTTCAGCCTGGGGATGAGAAGGCCCAGGAGTTCTTATCAATGTGTATAAATTTGTGATGGGAAGGAATGAAGAAGCAGCAGCCAGGCTCTTCTCAACAGTGCCCAGTGATAGGACAAGACTGAAACAGCTGGAACTCCATTTGGTCACAACTGAACACATCTTTTACTTTGAGAGTGGTCAAAGATTAAATGATTCCATGAGGTTTTATGTTTTCCCATTTATTCATAGATCTAGCCCAGCTACTCCATCTTGCAAGCCTTACTGCAGATTCAATTATAAAACCTTCCCTTTTTATAAAGTTTTATAAAACCTTATAAAAATTTCCCTACATAACTCTTCCCAATATTCAGGTTTTATGTATTTCCTACATAAGGATTTTACTCAATATTTTATAAGCAATTGCATATATGAAACAATAAAAACGTAAGCAGAACTGATTGTTTTTTCTTCTAGACCAGACTGCTGCTATTTTTTATCATGAAAAAAAATTACTATATGAGTTTTCCAACTAGACTGTGATTTGTTGTTAAGCCAACTAAATGTCACAGTACTTACCGCAGGCATTTTATCAAAGGTGCAAACAAGGGACAGTTTATCTACAAATAAGCAGAAAATTGTGAGCTGTTGATATAATTTCAACATCTCTAATCATCACTAATTCTATTGAAAAAGTTACAAATACCCATTTCTACCTGCTGGTTTTCCACACAAAAGCTCCACCTTATTTCGAAGAATATTAATTTGCCTTTCCAGCTGTTTGTTCAATTCTACGTGTCTCTCATATCTGGTTTTCCATTCATTATCTTAAAGAACAAATACAGAATTGTTATATTTCCCAGATTAGTTCATGTCATTTTAAGCAAAAGCATTTTTAAATCTGTTCCTTTTAACTAACTGGAGACTGTTAAAGTCTTCACTTAGTAATCCTCATAATAAGCATCTTTGCATATAAAAGAGCTTGAAAATATAAATCAAGGGAAATTTTCACTAGGCTTACTGTGGTCAGAATATTAACCAACTCTGTGAATTTATATTATTCATAGTTTCATTAATAATTAAACAAAAAAAGCTAGTGTGGCCACAAGTACTATTTCTTAATTTCACATCTGAATCACCACAGTTATAATAGTCATGTTTGAAAAACAAAAATTTAAATTTCTAAATAAAAATTTGAGTCCCTGTAGGTCCTTCCTATAATAATTATTTATCTGTGTTTCCCAATCAATTAGAAAGATTGTTGTAATTCACTTACCTTCATTTTCAATACTGTTAAGGCCTTTTTCCAGTTCTGTTACAGTGTTTCTCAGTTCAAATATTGAGCTTTCAAGCATCTGCCTGAGGTATTAAAAGAAGTCAATAAATTGCTACACGAGTCAATAATTGGCTCTTGCACTAGTCCTATTATTGAAATCAGATCAAATATATATTCAGAAAATTGATTCAGAAGATTCAGATCTATTGATCATTTCTATGTAGTTAGACTGTCCATTCTTAAATGTATTGAAAAATGGTTACTACAGTGCTTTTAAAACAATGATGCATTTCTACTTTGCGAATAAAACTACTTCCACAAAAACCCAAGATAGACATTTCCTAAAATATAATAATTTTCTAGCCATCTATCAGAATTTAAAAAATGTAGAGGGGACAGTGACCCTAGATTTTCATCTAAAAGAAGATGCTCAACAAGTATGTTTTTTAAAACAAGAATACACCTGAGAGATGTGCGTTTTGAAATTCTGAATTAGTTCTTCATTTTGACTTACTGCTCAATGATTAATAGTCATTTCCTAAATTGAATCCATATTAAATCCAATCAAAACAAAACGATGTTTTACAACTGTCAGAAAAGAAAGTGAGTAATTAAAGTAAGATGAGTGTTAAAAAAAAATACAGGACCTCAACCCACCATTTTTTTTTGGAAAATATATTTTTGCCCATCCTGTATACTGGTCAACCAGAAAGCTGACAGGTATGATGAAAACCAGGCTCTTTCTGCCTTGGAAGGTATGATCAGAAGCAGAAGGTAGCAGGGGACTTTGACAAGAGTACAACACACCTGGCATGCTTCAGACAAGGTGCTGGGTGACTCTCATCCTTCAAAGTGGCCACATTGTAGTTTAGTGTCTTACAATGTACTCTATGATCTTGATCAAATCAAGAGGACATTACTGATAATTTATTGACCATAATCATGCTAACAGCCTGGTTCTCTGAGGAGGTGTCTATGGAGAAATGCTCCTGCCTGTGAGGTCTCAGGAAATCAGACCACACCAGGATAGGTGCAAGCAAAAAACAAAATGCACAGAAGTGCAGAGGCAATTTGTGGTTTTGTTCTTTAAAGCTAAGTTTGGAAAGCCAACATTTCAAAAAAACAGCCAATGGTTCTTGGGTACCTCAATTTTTCAGTGCCCAAATTAAGATATTCCAAAAGAACCGAGTACACAAACTCTACAAAGAAGGCCCTTTGGGAAATGCTTTAAAATGCCAATATGATGACTGGTGTCTTTGAAACCTTAGCCTAGTTCCTTAAAACATGCAAGAGAGAAAATTATTAGGCTTCTAATATTTGGGGGGGAGGGAGTGTTTAAAGGAGAGCTGCCATTGTCAACACAGATGTTCATTTTCTGAATATGTTCACAAGAAATGGTCTTTAAGAAATAATTATCTAACCTCTGAAAAATCAAATCTCTTGATTACTAAGAAATTGCATCACCTCTTGCACTCTTTGGGCCTACATTCAGTTGGTGACACTTCTTTTTCATAGCTTGAAACAACAGTTTTCAACTGCAAGCTGCAGAAGCAAACCAACTGCTCATAGGGAATTGAATAGGTAAGCTTGGAATAAGGAGGGCTGAAGACCTGAAATTGCAAAGAAATATAAAGAAGAGTAATTTAAGGTAAGCCAAGTTTGTTTTCAGTGAAAGAGACAAACTGGAGAACAGCAGGACAGACATCTTGAATGGCAGGGGAGAGGTGGGGCTTCCAAGCCCTCCTTGCTCATTGCTCTTTTTGTCTTTTCCAACAATTAATTAAGACAGGGGGCACATTGGCAAAAAAATAATTACAGTACTGATAACTTGCTAGACACAAAAAGGATTAGGTGAAACTCAGCCAAAGATAGCCTTGAATCATGACTCAAAAAGCTTTAGATGTAGGAAAACCAAAGGAAATCTGATTGCTGCTGCCTGTTTTCTCCCACTCCAAATAAAAGAGGCAGATGGTTAGGAAGAAGAAAGACAAAATCTTACTGCATTGCTGCTATCATTTTAACACAAATAGATAAGGTTTCTGCAAAGCAGATTTCTATCAACTTCTCAGAGTTTGGAAAAGAGGAAATTATGATGACAGTGAGTGCTAAAATGGGAGTTTTTTAAAGGAAATAACACTGAAAATTAGAAACAGTCAAAGCTGTAACCAGAGCTGAGCTGTATCAAAATGAAATTGTTTTCATTTTCAAAGAAATCTTAACTAAGTGCTCAGATGCAGAGGGAAAACACAGGAAGAATAAGCTCTTTAAATCCAGTGTTTCCAGTTTTCAATTTCTGTTACCGTTCCAAGACTAGATACAAAATTTCTTTCATTAGATTTTATTATTCTTTCTGCACCACTAACAAAACTAGAAGCCAAATTCCAATTACATTTTGTTCTGATATGTACGAAAATGGTAAATTGTCAGGTATCACACTGTAATTGCTACACTGACAGAAAATCTTTATTCCATGTGGCAACAGAAACCAGTTTTTTAAAAAATATAATTGTTATTATTCATTTAATGCATCCAGGGTGAAACCACTCTATTTTAGGCAGTGTATATTCAGTAAAATGCAATCCCTGCCCAGACAGAGAAGGGATGTAGAAATAAATCACTTTGAGCAGCTTGGTAAGTATTGCTGGGGTTTAATGTTAATTTAGCATTTCTGGAGTTATTTCTAACTGTGATAGGAAGTGAAGGTCATGCCATGTATGTGTTTGTGTGAATTTAATGCAGCTGTGTATAGCTGGCTACCTGCCCTAAGACTTGGTCTTTGTTTAGAGGGACTGCATTGCACTTTTTACCTGCAACCCCACATAGACATAAATAGTCTATCCAAGGCCTATAAATCTTCTCCATTTCAATGGACAATTTACAGTCATCACAGAAGAAAGCCTGTAAATCCTGAAACCTCACATTTAAGTTATCATGAGAACCTAACCACATCCTTGCATACTAAGCATAACAAAAAAGCTCTTGTGAAGAAAATGAGAAAAAAATATGCAGTTCAGATAAGAAGACTCTGATTGAAATAACAAAAGAGAAAAAAATGCTACATTTCTTTTTAAGGCTGTCTACAGGTGTTATTTTACTTGACAATGGCAGCCACTTAGGACGAAAACCATTCTCCTGCACGTTTTGCTACCCAGGTCTGGATATCTGGAACATATATCAGGCAAGAGGCTGCCTAAAGTGATTTTCTATAGTGAAGAGGAAAACTCAGGAGAAAAGTCAGGAGAAGCTCAGGGCAAGTCATCAGCTCTAGGGCATCAGCTCTATAACATGGCAGATGTTTACCGAGTCCTGTAGAAGATAAAATGCAGAGATGCCTTCAGAATCTATGAACAGAGCAGAAACAATATTGCACAGTGCAGGGGCACCACATGGAAGAGCACACACAGTATTGAAAGCTCCTGACTCCGGACTCCTGACACTTGCAGGAGTCAGCAGTGTGCTGGGAAAATGCTGCAGCTTTCCTGGCAAGGAAAGCCACAGGAAATGAAATTTCACAAGCCGAAGTAACATACAATTCCATCAACATTACTAAGTAGCTGACATGCATAAATATATGTCTTTAAGACCTCTTTGTCTAATAAGAAGTGCACTGCAGTATTATATGCCTTATCTCTCTCTCTCTCCCAGAAACATTTGCCATGACATTTCCCGATCAAAACGTGCACTGAATCTTGATCACAACAATACAGCGCCAGATGTGAGCTGACTTTCACTACAGTCAGAAAAAAATTCGAAAGATTTCACAGTACTACATCCACAATCTTGGAGAATCAGTAGGTACATTAGGAACAGACCCCTTATGGACATGGATGATTCAATTTACTCTGTGAAGTAGAAATCTCTTCTTCAGGACTGATAAATGAGACTTGTAGGTGGACTGTTAGCAAACTGCCTAATTGGCAAAACAACCAGATATGCCAGTAAAAAGACAAGGGTGAGATGGCAGTGAAAGAATACAGACATCTATCTGCAAGCCACTCATCCTCAGCTTGCTTTCTACCCAAGGGAGAGAAACTGGCACCTCCTAGGGTGTGAGTCATCTCATGCTGGAACAGCCAGGCAAAGTAGGTCAGATGAATCACACCTTCAAAAAGCTTTTCTGTATTCATTGACTACACATGCCACTGGTTTAGATGGAGATGTCTAACAAGCCTGGTCATTGGCAATTAAGCTGAATAAATAGTTCCTGGGGAACAGACAATAATAATATTGTCAATTTGCACACAAAGAAAATAGCTGTAGAACCCACTTGGAGCTGAAAGTCTTTTACTGGCATGCCAGCACCATAAAGGTTTTTATTAAATATGTATTTTGCTTTTATCCATAAGTAAGTCACCACAACTCAACTTTTTACCTGATCATCATTAATATCATGTGTCAGGTAAAAGAACTGGTGCATGCAGAGGATAACTGATTTTTTTACCCTGAGACACTACTAAGTCAGGAGATTTATAAATGGTCATTTGCTTACACATTGGTGCAAATATATCCAAGCTACTTTTTTTGCCATTTTGAATACATAAGGTGACATTTTGACTCTGTTAGTACTGGGTTTTCTTTTTCCATTTATGAATGAACATTTTATAAAGTCCACAACTGCAGGACTAGTTTGAAGAGGTCTGCAGCTCAGACACTGAAAGAAACATTGTTCAAGCGAAAAATCAGTATGAACAGAATGCTTGAAAACAGTATGTAAATGTAAATATCAAGGGTCTGAATTAAGGCAGCACAGGAGCTTCTGACATTTCCTGTTTCCATTTATTAACACTCAAAAGGCAATCATGTTGTTCAACACAGGGAAAAACGTGTTGCTTCCTAAACAAACTGGGGAAAAAATCAATCCCACCAGGCATGAGCATCAACGATTATCACAGCACTGAAACAAGGGGAAACACTGAAACACTGGAACTGCTGCTTTAGGGAGGGGACTGACTGCTAAAAGGAACAGATCCTCATCTCTGCAAACTGCATGCAGAGACACCATACCTCACTTAGAGGTCTCAGAGATATTTACTGATCCTAGAGACATGTGAAATCCAGTTTTCCACATCAACTCAACACTGTAGAAAGAAGTGTGCATAAAAAACATCTCATTCTCCATTTTATTTGTCTTCCCCCAGCCAGGCATGCACTCATGTAAAAGTCTTCTCTGTCTTTCCCCCAAAGTGGCTTCCCAGCCCAGTGCTTGCCTTGGACACATATAATTCACTCCATAGTAGGTGGTATGGGACTATGTTTCAGATTTGTGATGAAAACTGTTGACAGCACAGTGATGTTTTGGTTACCATCGAGTATTGTTTACACTGGGTCAAAGCCTTTTCTGCCCTCCCTTCTGCCCATGACTGAGAGGGCTGGAGGCGCTCAAGGAGTTAGTTGGGACGGGACATGGCCGGGACAGCTGATCCCACTGACCAAAATGATACCCCATACTAAATCATGTCACATTCAGAAATAAAAACTAAGGTGTTGGGACTTGCTGGGACTGCTTTGCCTCGGGAAAGGCATTGTCCCACTGGTGGTGAACACCTGGAGGTTTTGCAGCAATTGCTTTTCTTGGGTTTGTTTCCCTTTTGTTGTTGTTGTTACTTTTTAGTTATTAAAGTGTCTTTGTCTCAACCCGCGATTTTTCTCTCTTTCACCGTTCCTTCCTTCTCTCCCTATCCCACCCTCTGGGTGGAGAGGGAGCGAGCGGCTGCGTGGCGCTAAGCTGCCTACTGCGGTTAACCACGGCAGCCGGCCCTATCTTCCCTTTCGGCTGACATGATTTATCCCGCTTCTTCGTGCTCCCCGTGCCACTCGCATCCCTCGGGCCAGCCCTTCCTGGCGCCCAGCAGAGCGAGCGGCGCTCCCCGCACGGCCGGGCCGCGCTGAGGGGCTCCGGGCACACCGCGGGCCCAGCCCGCTCCCGTACCCGCGGGGGCAGCCGCCATTTTGCCGCAGGGCGGCGGCGGGAGCGCCCCACGGGCGGTGTTGCGGAGCCGCTCCCGGAGCCGCCGCCGTGCCAGGCCTCGCCGCGTCCCCCGCCGGACTCACTGCTTCTGCCTCTCCCGCCCCAGCTCCAGCGCCAAGCGCTCCGGCTCTGCCGCCCGCCGCCTTCCCCCATTGCCGCCGGCGCTCGTCCCGCTCGCATCCCCCGCGTCGCCGGCGTTGCGCGGGGTGACGGCTGCGAGCCCGAGGGAGGGGCGCGCTGAGGCCACCCCAGCCCCGGATCGGGCACCTCCAGTCCCCGCGGCTCTCCCGCTGCCCAGAAAGAGCAGAGAGGGGAGACGGGCTCGGGCGCTACCGCCAGCACCTGCCCCGGCCTCGACGCGCGCCGCCCCATCCCGTCCGCCCGCGTTCGCAGCAGCGCTCGCCCGCCGCTGCTGTGACGGCCCGCGTTTGACGGGCTGTTCTGTCCTCTGTCCCGCGAAATGCCCAGCATGTGGCTCGGCAGCACCAGAAACGGATGGGGGAAATAGGATACAGCTTTGGTCCAGTTAAGAGTTTCGACTGTGTAGGCTGAACTGTGTGCTGAGCTTTTCATGACCTAGGGAAACACAAATGTGTGCAGATTTTTAAAAATGTTTCTTCTGGAGGGGAAATAGCGTGATTTTAAGTAGATGCTGTGACCCACATGTGAAGGCAGGCACAGTGCGGTGGAACCTGGCCTACAGCGTGACCAGCCCATCTTTTAGCACTCTCGGTAATTGTGATCTGTGCTATTTACAAATCAGTGTGTAAGACCCTAACTTGAGACAGGAGAGTCCAGAATAATCTGCTTTAATCATCATCACTGATCAAGTCAATGGTGTTAGTCAGTATATATTGGGAAATACTTTAATTGTCTTACATGGTCTCAATTGAGACCATGTAAGACAATTAAAAATGTTTGATGTTGCATTTTTCAAACAAGGAGTTTCACATCAGTTCATGGGTTTCTCAAGGTAAATCTTTATGGCGTGAGTTAATCAGATTATTGCTGTACAAGTGGTATAACCTCTGTCAGGTTCTTCCTGTCACCTTCTCTGGCTGCTTCAGTGCCAGCTTTTGACATTTGTGCAACTCTACAGTGAGCCAGTACAGCTCCTGAAACATTGAAGACTTACATAAGGGAAAATGTTTAATGTTTACAGTTTCTGCTGGTTGGTGATCCGAAGTGCCTTACCAGCTGCACAGGAAAGCACCAGATTTGATGCAAGGGACAGGGTGAAACTGGGAGCAATTAGTGCACCCGTAGATCAACTCACCATTTCACAAGACTTAATGCTTACTAAAGGAACTATCTGTTCACTTTCCCAGGAAGGGGGTGAACTTCAATTTTCCTTTACTGATATATTATTAGAAAGGGTGTGTTTTTCTCAGTTCAAGTAATTCTGTTGCATGAGTGGCAAGCCAAATGCCATAGCCCTACCACTTGCTGGGTAACAGAGGCACTAATTTAGAAGTTTAAAATATGGGTTACATATTATCATTACTTTGACATAGCATAAACCAGTATTGCCATCCACAAAACAGTCCTGAAATGTTGTGAATCGTAATCCTAAAGTGGGAGTGTGTCACATTGGAATTGCCCAATCTAATGCCTTACCGATACTGCAACAGCAGGGCACTAATCCAGCAGGACCTAATGAATGGGAGTACAACGGTAGGATGGAGAGGGAAGATTGATTCAAAGAGGAAAAAGTAATTTTAATTTCACTTGTCTGATATACAAGACTTCTCCTCTTGAGCAGGAGATGATTTTTGAGTCTCAAGTTATAAATTATGCTGTCGGCTAATCAGTGAATTACCATTTTTGGTGTGGGTTGAATTCAGAATTTTCTGATATAATTTAATCAAGAAACAAATTTAGAAGAGTGCTGCACTGTAACTGCATTTAAATTTAGCTGCTCATTTTGCTTTCATGTATTACTGAATGCTACCTTTTTAAGATTCATATTGAAAACACATTTCATAACAAACCAGTGATTTAAGTAATGACTTGGACCTAGGTTAGCATTCATAACTCACTGACTGTACTGAATATTAACAGCAAAGGTTTTAATCAGTAACCATTTTTCTTGTTACAAGTTTTTGTGAATAACTGCTTCAAGAGTAATGTAACCAGCCTGATGAATTGTTCTCAATGGGTGGGCACATTCAGAAAGCTCAGGAAGAGACCAGGAATCAGAAGTCTAAGAACAGAAGGCGCAGGGGAACTGAGGGCTGTATCCCTGCCCACAGCATACTCTTTCTGACCCAGGAGACTTTAATTTGACCTCCTCTCCAGGATACTTTCAGGTCCCACCCTCACCCAGGGATTACTAGGTGTCTCAACCGTGTAAGCTCTCAGGAACCAGGTCACTGTGCACATAAGGATGAGCACAGACCACACTGGCTGGGTTGGTACAGCACAGCAGGTCTAACTGGGTGCTTCGCCTGATCGTTTGGGAACTGGGGTGAGAGAAAAGGAAAAGTGTCTTGTGGACTGAGGTCTTGTGTGAGTGTCTGTTCTGGGGTGACTTTATAATGCTGAATTGTATCCCCATTCATCTGTTCAACCCAGACATAAGTTTTGCACCTTTAAGACTGGTTCCGAGAGTGAAGCGTGGGAGAGAAGAATGGAACTTGTTATCAGGGACAGCCTTTGCTCCCCCGCATCCTGCTCCTGGACTGTGTTGTCTGCAGCACAGACAGATGGCAGGAGAGAGCTTTCCTGTGGTTTTTAGTTTTTAGCTAGTTGAGGCAGAGGAGTTCCCTGGACTGTGTTTTTTCTTTTTGAAGTTTGAACCTGCTCTGGACTGAAGAGCACTGGGAACTTGCACCTGTGGCCCACCAGGCTGTGCCTGGACCGCAGCATTTCCAGTGCTAGAGACTGATAATAAACTGAGCGAGCCCAGCTACAGCCCACGAAGGGGACTTTCTTCGTTTGTCATCTCTTTGGAGCAGCGAGAGGTTTTATTGTTTAGTATTGTTCATTTTTTGTGCTGGTGAATGCTTTGCCTGTTAAATAAACAGGTTTTTTTCCACTTTTCTCCAAGGAAACCTTCTCCCGAACCAGCTGGGGGAGGAGCCCCAGCTCCTCCAGAATCTGCTTTCTAAAGGAACCCTTTTGGAGGTTTTCTCCCAAATTTGCCCTAAACCAGGACAATGTGTAAAACTTCGAACCTTCAGTATTTTTAACAATCAGAGCAGTAACATAATAACACTTGCAACACTAAAGAATTTTCCTACATTTCTTTATTCCAAATAAATTGGTTAAAATTAGATATATGGATACTGCTAAAGGCATTGTCATTAAGGCTTTTAATGGGTTGAGTTCAAAAATTTTAGTAAGAACAGTTAGAAAACTTGGTCACAACACAATGTGTTCTGAAAACAGAATTTTATACTTAAATATGTATTTATGATATGTAAAGGCATTAAACACCTTAAAAGCAAGGTAGACCAGTTGCTGAAGGCATAAATTAATTTTTACAAAGAAGTTATTTCTGCAGCACCAGTAACTAAGGTATGATGAATGGCTGTGTGGGCAAGGGGAAACTTGTGGATGTAATATATTTTGACTTTACCAAAGACTTTCATGTAGTCTCCCATCGTACTTTTACACCTGAACTGGTGAGTTCTGGATTGGATAACTGGTTCATAAGGCTCCTGGAAAACTGTCTGGGCCATCAGGCTTGAAGTGTGGAGATCAGCAGTATGACTGCTTGACTCTGGGATCAATACCTGAGATTCCTGACTGACAACCTGGAAGACTGAGCACCAACTTAGCAAATTTGATGACAGTGATGAGCTGGGAGGAGCAGTTGGTATGCAGGAGGAAAAGGGCGACCATTCATGGGTAGGTGTACAGCCTGGAGAAACCCAATGAAATTCAACAAAAATCAAGTGCAAAGCCCAGTATCTGGCTTGGATAAAGCCCATGGATCAATAAGGCTGGAGTAGTGTCTAGAATGCAGTGTTGTAGAAGACATAGCCTTCCCGGTAAAGAAGCTGCCATGAGCCAACAGCAGCTTACAGCAAACAAGGCTGAAGGGCTCCTGGGCTGCCGTAGCAAGGGCATGGCCAGGAGCCTGAGGGAGACAGTTCTTCCACTCTGTTCAACACATGCTGAAGTGCTTAGCTTTTGACTCCCAAACAAGTGCCAAGGGCTGCATTAGGTCAGGAACTTGCCTTTGTTCAGGCTGGAGAAGAGATGGCATAAGGAGAGCTTAGTGCTGTAATTAGCTATGTAACAGAAAAGTCTAAATAAGATGGAGAAGCCAAAGTTTCCTCCAGTGTGCATGATGGAAGGATATGCAATAGAATGCACCTGCATTTAAAAATGTTTGGCTCCGTTTAAGGGGAAATATTGAGCAGAGTCAAGTTGGGTAAAAGTTGCCCAGAAGGGCTGTGAAGTCTCCATCCTTGAAGATAATCACAACATGAGCAGAATTGGGGCAGATACTGTGCTCTAGGCTGGACCTGTTTTGAGCAGGAGGAGGATTACAGACCAGGGGCTCCCTTCCAGCCCTCATCATTCTGTCATAAGCTGGTCAGCATGTTTTTTGTAGTTGAAGGTAGGTTTACCAATTCTTTTTAAGGGTTTAGGGATTTATTCAGGGAACATTAAAAATAGCCTATTCCAAGTTGGTTTTAAACCAGCATTAAACAAACCAATCAAACAACCCTTGGAATCTAGAAGTATCCATTCAAATAGAGGGGTTTACATTTGAGATAAGAACCATAGTTTATATCTACACAATGATGAAAATTCCAGAGATGGCCATTGCTTAGAATGACTTAAGGATCATTGAAAGTAATCCTCTCAAGACAAGATTTGAGACCAATATTGTAGCAAAAAAGTCTTTGAATAAATTTGGAAGTAAGAATGCCTTAGGAAATCACATAGCAGCTAATACACTACACGGCTTAGTAAAATTTCTAGGACTTCCATGTATCGAAACATGCTCAAAGAAACAAAACCAAGCTATGAATAGAAAGCCAACCTAAGACAGGAGGTTTTGGGAGCTTAATATATAAAAGGGAGAGCTGAGATAAGGCAGAAAATGTGAGAAGGCTGTCATATATGGTGGAAGAACTGAGGAGAAGCCTATGGAGTTGCTACCCTGGGCCTAAGAAGCGGCAGGTGAAGCGAGGTAAGTTCAAGCATCATACTATCAACTGGGAAAATTAACTAAACTTTGGAACAATGTAAAAGGGAAGATCATGGATATATCACATTACAAACTGTAAAATGGGGTAGGCATCATTCAAAAAATAGTTTTAATCCATTTTGAAAGACATACACATGAAGAGAACAACAGCAGGTTAAGCCGGACACCACTACCTGATACTGATGGCATTTAAATGTTTTTCCTCATTGTACTCCAATGTGGTCTCTTGAAGACTGTAACACCTTGATCTTAACAGTTGTTTTAATGGAACTTTTTGCTTTGATGGTTTATAGATGAAACTGAACAGTATGAGCTATATGCAAAACCTTGAAATGGGAGGGAGAAAGAAGATAAAAATATCTATATCCCTATTGTAAATACAGCTCATAGCAACAAAAAATGCTTTTGCTAGTGTTAAGTCTTCAGCAGACTTTAACTGGTTACACAAGCTGGCAAGTGGCAGACTATAGTAACAAAAATTGTTGCAGTGTACTTTGGATGGAACTTATTAGTTTGAAATATTCAAGCTCTAGTTGATGAGCTTGTTTATACTGTATATATATCCCAATACTGCTATTTTATTACTTCTGAACAAGCCCTAGTTCTTCCACTTATGGATCCATATAGTAGCTTCATATCATAAAAAGGTCAAGCACAGATTTTATCTTTATTTGCATAAATCAAAGTTACACTTCAAGTGGTTAGATCCTTTCACATTTTTCACCTTAAGCACACACCTACAGTAGCTACCACAAAATATGCACCTATTACCATTCTAACAGACTGTAGTTGTTACTGTATTTTTTCAATCTTCTAAAAATATCACTTGCCAACAACAATTTATTTTCTCCACCTACCTGGAGAAAGTTGTTTCTCACCTAAATGGAGATAAGTTGTTAAGTTGTTGGAATTCTGTCTGTTGCAGGTCCAGCCAATATTAGAATGTGCAGTAGCTTTAAAACTCAATAGTAAAGTGTTAAATAAGTAGCAGTGTCAAAGCATCTCAAGGATTTAACATCTTGAGTTATTTTATACTGTGGAACAAATGGGATGACAAATCTACACAGAAGTGTCTATTCTACACAACTCTTCATTAAAAGGGTTTGTGTTCATTGTCTTTTTCAACACTTCACACCCTTGTGCAACTATCAATTTAATGAAATAAAGATGATGACCATTAAAACTATTTGTTCAAACATTAGGAGTCTTCCATTATGAAGTCATGATATATAATCTGAATCTTTCTGGATCAGCTGAAAAGTACAGAATGCATAGAATTTCCCAGTGCCCTCTAATATTTTCACAGAAAAAAACTTTAATTTATGCAAAACCATACTTTTATCCTCTCTACACAAAAAACCTGAATTTCAAAGAATCTTTGTATATTCCTCATGAAGTCAACTGGAAAATGCATTTTTCTAGACCTGAAAATACCCTCTTTTAGAAAAAATACTTGGTATCTTTGGTTTACTTATATGCTGGATGACCAAAAAAAAAAGTTTGAAACAAAATGACTACCTAATTACCTGAGGTTCATCTTTCATTTCTCCTAGCATGAACTTTGTGTAAGATCAGCTTTTTTGTAGGTGAAAAGACAAATTCTCTATGAAACAATGAAACACAATGCTTATATTAGTAGTGCATATTAAATAAGACAAGGCTTGATTAGTAAAACTAATTCTTAAGGATAGTTTTAAAGCCAAAACTGGAAATTTTACTTATTCCAGAATTAGCAATCCTACTCTTTCTGTATCACCACCTTCTTTATAAATATAAAGTGTTACAAAAATATTCACAATAGTATTTCTATAGTAATCTATTACTCCATATATTATTTTGAAAAAGTGCTTAAAGATGCAAGTATATGAACTGCAAACTCATATCCTTCCAGTTGCCTAAAGCCCTGATCCAGTTGTTTAAACCCCTTGTTCTGTACTGAACAAGGAGGTGACAACTTTCATTTTTCCTCTTACAAATGCTCTTCCTACTTTTCATTTGCCTGTCAAATTAAGTAACAGTTGCTTGAAAAGTACAGTGTGACTTATGTTCAATGTCAGATGAGCAGTGTAGTTACTTCTAAATAGGAAGTTTAATCTCTAATGTAAGGCTCTGAGAAGTATTTAATTGCTTTCATTTTTTACCCTTCTTTTCATTATCCAATACTTTATATTCATCTAGCACAGCATGGCCAGTTTCCTTTGCAGTTCTCTTTACAACAGATTTGATACCAATATTTTCAATGTTAAATGCTGTAACACCAACATTGATTGCAGAATTCATAGCGTTGTCTGTAGCATCACCAGCATCTTCTCCATACCTAAGGAAAGACAGCACTTTTGTAGATTTGTATACTTAATATTTTAATCTTCACAGGAATTCTTTTGAGAGGTAAAATTCAGGCATTACCAAGAAAAAATATTAAGCACAGTGCCCAAATATCTAAAGAATAAAATTAAAATTTATGAAGCCATTTGAATAAAGGCTGCTCCTCTATCAGATCAACTGCTCTTTGAAAATACCAATATGCTTCTACTCTTTTTCTTCAAGAATGCTTCCAGTCTTTCTCCCTTTTTTCCCTCTAATTTTGAGAGTAAAAAACCTATTTATAGAACGAAAAGAAGGGAAGGGAGAGCAGTTTTGTGCAATCACTAAAGGTTCTTTTTCACCTTAGTTCTTAGGTTAAATTCCTACACTCTCTATATAGAAAGCCAACTATATCCTGGGCTGCATCCAAAGCAGCATGGCCAGCTGGCGATTCTGCCCCTCTCCTCTTCTCTTCTGAGACCCCCACCTGGAGTGCTGCATCACACAGAACTCCAAAAGGGTCAACAAAACTATCTTGAGGACACAATGAAAATTATGAAGTGATAAAACCCTTTTGTCTCTCCCGTGGGTTTTGAGTCCAGCTTCTTTGTGCTTTAGTGGGCAAGTTGGCAGTCTCGGACTAAGGACTCAATATGCACAGAGAGCACAATGAAGGGAGGACAAGAGTACAGTGAGAGCAGTAACTCCAGCTGTTCTGGGTAGCCAGACATTTCTCCAGAGAGCACTGCAGTCAGACAAACCAGGGCAAAGGGAAGTATTCCTGGCAGCATCAGAATCCCAGCAGTCAGCAGTTACCTTTTCCCTTTGCTTGTTATGACAAGAGGTTCTTTGAGGACCTCAAGATAGAAAGAAGCAAAGAATATCAAAGAATCCAAAAATCTATAACATATCAGTACAGCAGTCAGAGCACGTGGCTGGAACTAACAATGAGACCGAATAAAAAGAATTTGTGGTTTTTGTGTTTAGCATTTAATTCTCTGATAGAGCAACAGCCTTGAATCATCAACATTGGATTTGCAGGTCAGAGAATTAATCTCACAGCAGAAGTACGTGTCAGTTTGATTAGTTTGTCAATTTGATTATTTTCCCATCAGGAACATCATAAGCCAGTATAGCATCAGTAAAATAAGTAACCTCATTTAAAGCAGGATTGTAGCTTGTCCAGTACAGTAAAAGAAACAACTTCCTAATGTCTGATCACTAATTTTTTTAGTTTGCCTGCCTGAAGTACATAACATTTAACTCTTTTTTAAAAAATTGTGCAGATATATACACTGCATTTATTCAAATAGTTTTAAAAAAAGATAGTAGCATGGGACTTTGCAGACACATTCTGAAGCTACTTTTTCCCACCCATTCTAATCAACATGCATATGATAAGCATCTCTAAAATTCCATCCACAAGGATACTGCAGCTAAATTTTAGCCAATTTTTTTTATTTAGAGACACTGATGGTGCTCCTTTAGCTTTGTTTCCATTAAGTGGAATTTAGCGCATTCACTGGTATTTTGAGTGACAGATATCCTTGTCACTGAAATAAAAAAACAGCTTACAGAAGGGAGATTATGTAAAATTTTAATCTAATTATAAGGATAGATTTTAAAGATTCCGTATCAAATATTTTCAATCATATTGCAGTTAGCTGTAACTGGTAGTTACTTATTGTTTTTCACTCTTAGTGTCTGTTGTCTGCTGATCTCCATATTTCCTATATTTGTATCTAAAACAAAAACAGTAATGTGAATTTATGTGAAATGAGTACCAGTACAATTTCTCCTGACATTCCTACTGCAAACAAACATTAGCAATAAACCACAACTGACTAGAACTTTGCTATTTAGTCTCCTATTTGAAATGCGTCACAACACAACCCTGAATGCCAATCTGCTTAATACTGTATGCTGATGTTTATCTTGTTACCATTGGCATGTAGCCTGTATGCACTTTCAGCAATCCTTTTATATATCTCTTTTGCTACACTTATCACCAATTCCATTTAAACTGCTTGCTTCTGCTTACTCTTCACTTTCTGTTAAATCTATTGCCCTTTTTGTGAGGGATGCATTTCATGTTTCACAGTTATTTCAATATATTCCATTATTCTCCACAGCATATTCCAGTGCATGCATACAGCTTTCATCCTTCCATCAATTTAGTATCATCATCTTAATCCCAAATGTTATTGTCCTCTTCCCCCATTAACTTCTTCTAAGAACCTCTTTATTTTGCAAGTGAGGCTGTTCCATTATTACTATATATGCCTTAGATTTCCTTACAAAATTTTATTTTTTTGTACTGCCTTGCTTTAGCCAAACCTGCTGATAGAAAAGGTTCTTTTATTTTTCATACATTTAGCTAAGTTTGCATAAATTCAGGATTAGAGCTTAGAGGTTTAAACCAGTAATTTTTTTTCATAATGGTATTACACAACAGAGCAAAGATATAAATTTGAACATTGTTTGTAAGAGAGCCTGAAGCTGTAATACTTCTAAAAAGAACTAAAAAAATACTTCCTACAATCATTTACTCATTTCAGATTTTTGCATACAAGAGGTGCTCATTACTGTACACCATCTTATCACATGCTACATAAGTACAGCAAAGGAGGCATTTTAGTTAAACTTCCCTGTGCTTTCATAAGCTTTTTTTGCGAGTATTCAGAGGCAATAACAGTGTGCTGTAGATGAAAACAATAAAAACATAACTTACTTGTATTTGACCGTTTTTACAGTCTCCGTTGAAACACTTTTAGCAATGCACTTCGCTGCACTTTCTAAACCTTGCCACACTGTTGAAAACCCTGTAGAAACAATCAGCTTATTTGAGTTCATTCCATTAAAAATATGTCATTAAAAAAAGTGTAAGGAATTTTTATTACCTTGAACTCCACTTGCTGCTACAACCAGAGCACCATCAAAAGTAGATTTGCCATCTTTATCTTTCTTTAGCGATTCTGGAACTAACTTGCTGCCATGCTTCTTCACGTGTGGAGCCAGCTCCTTTCCAACACAGCTCGCTATAGAACACACCCCTTCAACTACCATAAAACAATAGTATGCAGGTTATTTAGTGAGAACATAGAACATCATTCTTTAAAAATCTTTAATCATAATTAACAGGAAGTTTCAGTGAAGTCTTAAGTGATGTTTCTATTTAAATATGCTTATATGAAAGACAGACTTTAATCCACATCTAAGTGCCCAACTGATACAAAACAACTTTATTTTTCAGGTTCTACATAGCTGCAAATCCTAAGAAACATGTAATGTTGGCCTTGTGAATAAACAGTCATATATACACATCTCACACTCAAATTTCAAGAAACTGTTTTCACTGCTTTGTTAGCACTAATTTGTAGACGGAGAACAAGCTGCTGCTTTCCTGACTTGTCTTCTGTAGAAGTCTTTCTTACAAGCATTCCAACCCTTCAAAGTAGTTTTATAAGATCAGCACAATTTACTTTTAAACTTGGATGGGTCATTAGACAGTAAATATAAACATTATACACAAATAAATAACAAAATTAAATTACTGTGAGTTGTTAGGGTTTCCAGGCACCTCTGGCCATTTCTGACCATCCAGGCCATTTCTATTTTGATATTTATACATAGTCAGATAGACTTGTTTCAGCTGTGTGTTAACAATATGCATACACGCATTCTCTTGTTACTGTATGTTAGTAACCAGTGAGAGTAGAGGTTTAAAAAATATGGTTATCAACTTAAAAAAAAAAGAGACAACATTTTGAATTAACTGTCTAAAACTTTCAAAAGCATGTCAAACTTTAAACTATACAGACTATTCTTTTAGGAAAGAAAAGGATGTCTCAAGGCCAAATAATATGTACTAGTCTTAAAGCACATCTCTTGCAGGAGATAATGAGGCACAAACTACTATCTCCAAATTTTATCAAGTCAGTAACTCCTCTAGTTTAGTGGCTAGAGAAACCAGTTTGCATTTTATGAAGACTTTATTATTTAAGGCAAAATATTACATTCTATGAGATGGAAATTTTTACCTAAGAACTGACTGACTTTCACAGCTCCTCCAGTAGCCTGTTTTGCTACGTGAAGTCCCTTTGCTACAGTTGGGTTGACTTCCACAGGCTTTTCTTCTGGTTGAATGTGCTCTCGCAGTTTAGAAGCTCCTTTGTGAATAGCTTTACCCGTGTATTCTGCTCCTTTCATTAGGCCCCAGCTTACCCAAGATGCACCTTCAAGGCAAAAATTGTTTTTCTTAGTATGTACAATTTTATGGATTGTGATTCCTTCAGCTATCCCCCCTCTGCCTCTGCAAAACAGGAATGTTTAGAAACATTCCTGACTGGAGTCTGCAATGATATTCTGCCCTGAATGGGACAGCACGGAAGTCCTGCAGTAATTTCTGCACCTATACCACCACTTTTTACATTCATTTTATTTAAGTTTAATACAGCCAGCCCACATCCAAATGTCATCCCAATACAGATATTCAGTTTTTCCATGAATATGCAAGCACCAGCTGAGTTAGAATTGATAGAACTGCACATCTCAATGCTATTAGCACTCAGGAAAACATACAAACCCAACCCTCTTGCTCTCCTAGCAGATTCATATATAATCAGCTGTTGGTCATCAGTATATTCCAAAGGTTCTCAGAGGAAAAAACCCACATATTTATCTGCAGAAATCACAACAGATGCCTACTGTAATATGTATTCATACAGGGGTAAACTGTTCTGTCACAGTGGTTTGAGTCCCAGCAGGTGATATTCTAATAAAGTCAAAAAAGAAGCCAAACTCATTTGCAATGAACAAACTGTTGGCAATGGATTTATATTCTGCCTGCTTTTTATAAAGCTCATCAAAGCATCCTTTAGAGAATCAACACTGGAACTAGTGAACAACTACTTCTGATCACTCCGCTTCTATCAGCACCCATGCATTTAGGTGGAAATACTGTTTAAATGTCACTAACATTTGTTTCAACACAAGTCCCCTTATTACAGCTGTACCTGACAAGATTCCATGGGCAACTTTCTCACTCCATTCTGGTAACTCTTTCTGATCTTCTGCTTCTTCAGGTTGTGGCTGGATATGTACAGTCTGAGGCAAGTGAATTGCATCACTAGAGGCTTCAGAAGGCTGACAAGTGAAAGCAAACATCTGAGCACCTACTTTGCAACATATCGTCAGTATTTCTGATTTACACATCCACTGTCAAATAGTACTAAAGTTGTGCATGCCTTGGGTAAGTGTACAGAAACTCAGGCTAAATTTAACACTCAATTACTTTTTCCACAAAAATTCTAGACATCCAAAAGCTTATCAGGCAGGTCAACTTTTTGTACACTTTTTTCATCCAGCTACAATGAAAAGGTTTGCTTGCCAATGCAACCATATGGCCAAATAACTAAGCTGGGAAAATTTACACTAGTAGTTCACCAGCAAAACAGATAAGAGACTGTCCATCTCTCATTTTTATCTTCTCAGACAGAAGTCAATTCTGTTGTTATTCAGCATGGGAACTGCAGTCTCTGGTTAGAGAATGCAGCTACACTAAAGGAATGCAGCTGTTGAGATTGTTTTGTTCCTCATTCTTTCCTCCCAAATTCAAAAATAAAGGAGATTATTCATGCTGTTTGCTGTCGCTGCTTTTTCAGACTGGCACAGCCAAGGAAAACATCAAATTGTGTACAAATACTGACCCCTATTTAAGGCTGGGTGGACAGGTCCTTTGTTACTTCATGTCAAACTCTACTGTTTCTGGAGTAGATATTAATCATTTAAACACAGCAACCACTACCACAGGCTGCTTAGCACTTCTAAAATGTGTAACATCACTTTACACAGTTTACAGACAATGTATAATTAAACTTTAATTAAAGAAACCTAAAAAAATTGTAAGAGGTTTAAGTTTTTGTTAAATGAACTTTTTCAATGTAAGAGTAAATAAGCCCCTCAAGCATTTCAAAGATTGAAAGCACTGCTAGTGCAGAAAGAAAAAACATTTTTGTTTAGTCTAGAAGAGTCTAAATGAGAGCATTTATAGATTAAACCCACAGGCAGATGAGAATACACAATACAGAACAGTATTTGCTATTACAAGGAATTCTTAAATTCCCCTGAAATATTTACTGGAAATAAAAGCAGGGTATTGCACATGTTGAATGTTGTAGTACCAACATTAACAGGAAAGAGTAGATGAAACCTTAGGAGGTTGCTACCCAGAAGGTTAACAATGTATCAGCGACATGTACTACATCATCATTTACTGCTTCACAGCAATGTGAAATCTTGGTGCTCAAGAAATGTCTTCAGCACATGACCATAACACTCTGAGGGCTGAGCAGGAGAAATTACCTCAATGAACAGCTACAGGTAAAAACCAAAAAAAACTATTAAAAAACCCAAACTATGTTTCAGATGTAATTTAGTTACACCACAGGCTGGGGCGTAACTAAAGTCAACAAGACTTCTAAGATCTACCCTAAGGAGCAAAAATGGATTCTCTAATAAGACAGGGGGACTCAGTATTGTAATTATATTAAATATAGTTGTCAATTAAATCCTCATGATTACTATGTAAAACAGACATTAAATGACCATCAGAGTAGGCTTTGGAATACTTGTGCTATATCACAGTTTTTAAGATTTCAGAAATATGCTGATTTGAAATGTGGCAAGCTGCAGTAACAGAATTGGTGTTTGACAAGAAACCAAACAACAGCACAAAAAAGCCATCCAACAAAAAAATAACCACAGGACACAGCACACACAGCTGCTGTCAATCAAATCAGCAATTCTAACATGCATTTCTGTGACTTTTTTTTTTTTTTTTTTTTTTTACTATAGGATTTTGGAATGTCCTGGGATTTACCTGGACTTTGTGGCCAGACCTCTGTTTAAATTTATCTTCAAAATGTGCTCTCATAGTTGCTGGGAGCTCTGAAGGTAACCCTACTCTCTCATGGGATCCTGGCACCTGTGACAGCGCATCAGGGAACATTAACAAAAACACACAGTTTTAGGAAAATATGGAACTAATAAGATATCCACTTTGTACTACTTCTACGCAGGAAAAATGACAGGATTTTATCCAGTGAGCAAATATCACATAATTCTGTAGTACTTTCCTCTTTTAAGTAAAAGCTAATGGCCTCCTGTGCTAGTGAAATTCCCTGCTGAACTCACCAGATTTACACCATAACCGAACTCTCCCCTCATGGGATGCCCCAAACGGGTCCTTCATCATCAATGAATTCAGCTTTCGGTGATTCAACAAATTCTTGCATGAAAAGATTTAATCATGCTATAATCTTTTAAGTAGTTATTGATCACCACTCTTCCTGAAATCATGCTCCAGGGCTCTTCCAGTAATATTTTCCACTTTATTACAAATCACTGAATTTTATTGCACATTTTTTAGATTATGGGGGGGGGGGGTTTTGTTTGTTTTCTCTACCTGTCAATATCTTACTGCAATAAGGCACCAGATTTATCTACTTTGAGATCCCACTGGAAGGCAGATTTCTGAGGTACATACTATTTTCACAGATGTTCTCTGAAGTGGCTTAACATTTTTGAACTGTAAAGATGTTTGGGCACAATATTCCAATAATGCCATCATCAAAACTATGCAGAGAGTTATATGCATGTACACATAAGGAAAAGCATGCTTTCTCCTGAACAGATAATTTCATTTTGGGTCCTGTGTTCTCTTTCAGAAAAATAGAGAAAGTATAAAAAATTGTCTTGAACTCTGCTCTGTGCTTACAATTTAGTATTTTAAAATTTCTTACAGATGAGCTTACCACTAAGACAAAAATCTGTCACTTTACACAACTAAATGTAAATGTGAGAATATATTGATGATTTATACCTTTCCTTATTGGCTTATAACAGACTGCCCAGAAATTTACCTGGATTCGTAGGTCAGACATCTGTTTTAACAGATCCTCAAACAGCTCTCTGTCAGCTGCTGGAAGTTCTGAAGATAGCACTACTCCCACGTAGGATCCTGGTATCTGGGACATTGTGTCGGGGAACATGTAGACCCCAGTATTGCAGCACAGAACAGGAGACTGGGTACACATCAGAGGATACAACCAGTCACAAACCTAGGAAAAACAAGTACAAAGAATCAAAGGAGGCTTTTAAAAAGAAATATAGGCAGAACATACTGAAGCACACCATAAACTTGATTTTCCATAAAGTTTCTAGTGGAACCTTCTAGTGAAAGGTTCCCTGCTGATGACAGCGGGGATGGAATTAAATTATCTTTATGGTCCTTTCCAACTCTAACTGTTTTATGATTCTATGATGAAAAATAAAAAGCCTTATAACATCTTGAAAAAAAGAAAAAAGAAAAACAATCCCCATGTGATTCTGGAACTATCATTCTTGATTAGTTCTGACAGTCCAATATAGAGAAAATATTAATTTTCACAGGACTAGAATTCAGGCTGGTACTCTCTTAAATGAGGTCTCATCTTGAGGCCCAAATGAAAAGACATGCCAAATAAGTCAGGATTCACAGTGCCTGGACCACTCTGCAGATCTCAGGACAGGTTTATATGACAGGACAAATAAAAATGCATGGCTGTCACTGGCCTACTATTGAAGACACCTAACATGAGTGGAGCTGATCCAGCAGACCCCAAACCAGCCAATCTTAGCTGTAACAAGAAGATCCAAAGTCAGAATCCAGACCAGAAATATTATGTTCATTACAGAACATGCCCACATGAAGAAAGTAAGGACTGAAAAAGTACAAATAATGCATCTTTTTTTATCTGTAGTTCTGAGTCTGGATTAACATGGACCCTCAAATTTCAAATTATCAGCTGTAACTGCAATACTTTATCACTAATTGAAAATGAAGTGGGTGGCACCTAACCCCATTCTATCCTGATTTGTTACAACAGGTGAACCAAAATGTCTTCTCTATGTGACAAAATAAGTCAATTTTATGAAATGAAAAGACATGTTAAGTCAAGTCCTTTACATACTAGAATTCACCAGAACAGTGAGCACTTGAAAACCTTGGGAAGACACAGAGGTGCTTTTCACAGAAAGAACTGTAGAAGTGTGTACCTGCAGAAAACCATTTCTGCAACACCTGTAACATCCTTTGTTTTATCACAGGGATATTTAGGCTCACAAGGGCAAGAACCTAAGATTTCCTGTTAGACCTTTATGACAGTTCTCAAAATTTTAATTAAAAGAAAAAATTATTTTCCTGTTACCTGAAGAAACGCTGGTGGACGATTCCGAGCAGCTTCACTATCTGTATCCAAGAACTTGACAATGCGCAGATATCCAGGATATGAAGGAGCACTAACCTGCCCATCAGGAGTCACAAAAAATATCTGTACTCCTTGGGGAATCAAGATCAGCTCATCTGCATCCACTCCCAGGTTTTCCAGGGGAGGTGGCTGAGTACATTTGTTGCTGTAGTAGTCCTCACTGACAGAAGAAAACTCCCCAGAGTCTGTGCCGTAGGACACAGTAAAGTGACCATTGGTAGCTTGAGGAGTATAGGCAGGAGGTGCTTCATTTGGCAAACAAAGAGGTTTTGCAGATGGACTCATAGCTGGAATTTGCCCCTGACTCACAGCTGCAACACTTCCATCTGCTGCAGGCAACTGACTTGGAACAAACAGAGAATTAGGGGGAGGGGGTCTTTCTGGCTTTTCTTTGGAAGGAATGGAGGGGTATAACTTGGGCACCCCAGGAGGGGCATCCATCATAGCAGGAGATGCTTGTACTGGTGGGGTGTTTTGCTCTAGACTGCCGAGTCGAGCACGAACATTTTTCAGGGTCTCTCTCATCTTCTGTTGCATTTGCCTGGCAGACTCCCACTGGGACCCTGCACATGCAGGACCCTCTGATGGAATGCTAACTCCTCGGAGCAAGTGGTTAAGCCCTTGCTCATAGTAACTTCTTGCCTCTTCCTTCTGACCCAGTTCATCTGTATTCAGTCCTTTATTGATAAAAATAAATGCTTTCCTGTACTCTTCATGAATGGCTTTAATATTTGCATCTTCTTGCATAACCGGATCCCGCAGTTGTTCCATTACTGCAAACTGGAATAAAAATCAATAAGAATATACAGACAGAAAGCCAAACAATGTTTACCTTAGAATAAAATGTCTGCTTAATGATGACTCTACTGCCTGTATTAGCAGAAATCTATCTAGTTGCTTGGAACAGTGTCTGATATGTTATGGTTATCTCCTAATAAAATTCAGATTCAGCTGACATGATTCCAAGACAGCAAGGAATCTATAACCATCAAATCTAGTTACATCACAGATATTTATTTCTTAAAAATCAAACATCAGAAGAACATGGACATGCCTGATACTACATTTTTCATCTTCAAGATCAGTATCAAACAAGAGGAATAAACAAATAACTTTAAAAGAATCTAACTTTCCCAAAAACATCTCTAAGGTTTTAAAAAATTCAGTTACCATTTTGTCTATTTAAATAAAAGCTGAACTTACAAACAGTACATTTCCATTTGAATAATTTAAGAGAAAGCACTCAACAGATTTTTAGATCTCGATCAACTAACATCAACAAACAAAACAGTGAAATACTTTGACCAGCTAAAGCTGTGCTTTACAAAATAAAAGCATGGAATTACTTATTGCCCTTACAGTGCTTATAGAGTGAGAAAAGGCAATTGGTTTTTACAATCCTTCCACCCCTGGCGACAAAATTTGGAAGTACCAACATGTACAAAAGTTTGCAGGTTCTAGGTCTGTTTCGGAATGTATTCCTCAAACTGCCTGATGTATTTCAACTGAAGAGCAGAAAAGAATCCAGTAGGCTTGTTTGAATTCTAAAATGTGTTAACTCATTGTTTTAACTGTACACAGATTGTTGGTCTTGGCCAAACACAGGAAATACAAATAATTAATTCCAATGAATTTGGGTTTAGTTTGTGGTTTTTTGCTGGTAGCCTTGAGAGGCATTGTCAATTCAGGAAATTCAGGCAATTATACTAGAAGACAATAATGACTGTGGACAACAAAAATGGGATACCATATTAAATTAAAGAGCAGATATTTTCAAGCAAAACCATGATTCTCTGCTGTAAAGGAGATGAATGAAATGAGACATCTGTAAATCACAATGATATTAAGCCACAGAAAACATGGGGTTAAGTAAAATACAAAGTGCAAAACTGAAAATACTTCCATTACATGGGCAGAAGCATTAATACCACCATACAGAGCATTGGTGAGAATTCACACACTGAGCCACATCCAAGAAGATGCCAGAAGAGGAGGAGGTGGGCAGGTTTTTTCCCTGATGAATCAACCACTCTTCCATAGAAAGGTGTAGGTTTGGCTTACCAAGGCAATACAACAAGGCTAAAAGATTGGATTAGTCTCTACAAATATATTGGGTGAAAAGAAGAAAGTAAATCAATAATAGTAAATAATTACTTGGAAAGAAAAAAGAATTAAACCCAAACTTGTAATAAAATCCTGAAATAGTACCTACATTTAAGTTTACTTAATGTCTCTTGTTTTAGATGATCAACAAACTAAAAAAAAAATAAACTGGAAAATATCCTTCCCCTACTCCAACACAAACAGAGAAACTTACAAAGCGCAGGTCATGAAAAGATTTTAAAGAGGCAAAGAATACTTTGTTCTACCCCCACATTCTATAATGAAAATGCAGACAGCATTTAGGTAACTGATGCCTCTGCAGTCACACAACAGAAGTGCCATGTAATCTGGGAGGCATCTGTTTTTATGATGCTACAAAATCCAATTTCATATAAAGTCAAGATGTGTGGTTTCAGCACAATAACAGATACATAGCTCAGAATATAGCAGAGGTGCTTGAGAAGGCAGCCCAGTGGAGTGGGTCAGCAGCAGCTTAAGCCACCAGGTTCACTGCCCATCATGTAGCAAATTTTGGGCTGGAGAGGAGAGTTTGCTGATTGACTGTTCCTAAGAGGATCAGCATCTTTAAGCTAATGAACAACATTGTCTTAAGTGTGTATTTACTAACCACCAAGGACATCACCTTTAGAAGTTAAAAGTATGCTCCTGACAAGCACAAGAGTAAACAGTTAGAGTAAAAGCAATTGTAAAGAACTCCTTACAAAGTTGTGAAAATAGCTGGATCCTTACAGCAAAAAAACATGGTGACCACATCACTGTGTATCAATAGTTGTACTTACTATTGAAAAATCCACTTTTAATTAGGCTATGAATATGAAAACCAATTTAACAGTAAAGATTCTGATTTGCGAATTTTAGGACTCTGTTTTGAGAATTAAAACACAGAAAATGTTTAGAAGATTAAGAAGGACAGACAAGTATCATCACCATTTACTTTTCTATTGAGCAAAATGTACTGGTTTAAGATTTTTAGTGCCAGTATCCCCAAGCCTGTATAAAGTCCTTTCTCAAGGTTTGAAGTAAATGATTCATTGGTTTGAACACAACTGCAGTACAAGTCCCCTTTGACCTTTGCTTATTGATTTGTTTTTTTTCCTGGGTGAGGTTAATGCAAAGATACTTTACAGGTTTCAAATAATACTTTTGCTAGCAATTGTTAGCATATAACAAGAAGTGACATCAAGTAAAATCCTAACTACATTTCAACTTAATATTTAATTCATTTACTCTTCACTGTATAGTTCTCTAAAGCTAAAGCTCATTCTTTAATGACACTATAAAAGGTCTGTAAGGAAACGGAGATGTCAGCACCATCAATGTCCACAGAGCACTGGTGCACGGCAGAGCTACAAAAGCTGGCTCAGGAACTCTGATTGTCTGAAACATCCCAAGTTTGCAGTATATGTGCAGCATAGTCACCTCCAAATAATGCATTTGGTTGGCAGAGCACTTGGAGGAAGGACATCACAGTAGATTTCATGCTAAACATGTGAGAACTAAAAGTCAGCCCAAAGAACTGAATTTCATTCATTGTTAGTAATTGATAAAAACTAATACAAAAGAATAAATAAGCTTATCTAATTGCTCCCTCACAACACAAGAATAAATATTCTCTGAAAGAGAACATTTAAATAGCAATCTGATCATATCCAAGGAATATCCTCATTCACTCTTATTTTCATGGTATGATCTTAATATAGCCTTTAAGTGTCCTGCATGTTTTAATACTAATCTGTAATCCACTCCTGTACAATGCTGAATCTCATTTCCTCTGTTTTAAAGCTGTAATGAATGGGGAAATGTGTATTACAATACTGAGAGCACTGCCAGCTAATCTTTGATCCTATGGCCTGTTCAGATCAGCCCAAGATCTGTACCATTTAGCGTTAATTAAGATTCAGAGGAACTCTGTCTCAGAGAAAGCCAGTCCAAAACTGAGGCAAGAACTAAAGGGCACTGTAGATAATCACAGATCAGTCGAGCACTTGAGCCCTTTTTTTTCTACCAGTACAGGCATACTCTGTGGTTTAAGTGACTTGACCAAAGGAGGCTACAGTGCAACAATGAAACTTGAGTTCAATTTCATATAGTAAGCTACCATCTCACCCATCCTTCCTCTGAAGAAGGAAAGTCCACTCCATTAAAAAGTAATGTATATTAACAAAAATACAGGTCAATGGTAGATCTCACTGCTAGACTGTAAACATGAAGTCTAAGGCTTATTAAGAGGATTAAACTGCCTGACTGACAGAGGCAGGATACACTTGCCAACTCACTATTTTTGAAGGAGAGCAGGGGAGGAAAATGCAAATCAAATTTTAAAAAACCCCAAACTAAAACACCTGTAACCCCAGAGTCCTTCTTATTTGTCAAACTGTTTTTCTCTCAGCCACCAACTAAGAAGTACCATGCAAACACAATTGTTTAAGCCTTATTTCTCTATGAAAAGAGCAAGTAGGAAATTATTAGTAACTTTTAAGAATTTAAAGAATTAAACGGTATCTAGAATATAAACTAATACAAGCCAGGTACTAGCCAAGAAATTTACCTTTCTGTGCTTTTAGCTTATTTAAATTGCTTAAAGAAGCCTTTAAATTTTTCATTAAGTGGTGGCCTACTCCTAGTTTTTAAGCAAAGAAAGAAAATTTGTCATGCTAGATAATATCACAGACTAGACAACAGAAAGAATTAGTGCTATTAAAGTAATTCTTCCTCTGAAAACTACCAAATACTTCAGTAAACTGCCATCCTCTGACATTTCAGCCTACATCTTATTTTCAGGCTGGTGGCATCCTAGCACCTACATTCACTCAGCCAGCATGTCTAATTTTCCTCATCTACTGCTGCTTTAAGATTATTTCTGTCCAAATAAAAGAACTTCCTTCTGGACTCCTTGATTTGCAGCTCCATCACATGCTGTCACCACAAAGCTTTCAGGCCCCGGGTGCCTACTTGTCACTTCTCTAAAAGAGAAAGCAGAAAACCAGGAGGGCAGATAATGCCCTTCATCTCGCAACTGCGCTGCCCAGCACTGACGTTTTTCGCAGCACCGAAGTACAAAGACATCGTACTACCATTCCAAAACACTGCAAGATCGTAATGGAAAATTCAGTGTTATGTAAGACTGCTATTTAATACTATTTCATTAGCTATGTGCGCCTGCCAGTTTCTGATGTCTAACAACGTTTTACCAGATTCAAGAAACTCAAAACGGCCTGACACGAATCCTTTAAAAACAAAACAAACAAGACAAAATAAAAGGAGCAGCTTTCCGAAGTACTATGACAAATAACCCCTCAAGACATTCAATACATTATTTACCACCAGGGTCGCCTCAACCTGCCCAGATCCCGGCCCTCCCCGCCTCTCCTTCCCACCACCTGCTCCCGGCCCTCCGGCGGCCGCTGCCCGCTCCGGTGCCTCCCCCTGCTCGCCTCGCTACAACCAGCGCCCCTCGGCTCCGCAGGGACCCCCGACAGCCCGGCACGGCCTGACCCCACGCCCGCCTCACCGAGCCGGGAGCCTCCACCGCGCCGAGCCGAGCCCCGCCACGCCTCGCCTGGCCTGGCCTGGCCTGGCCCAGCCCCGCCCAGCCCGGCCCGGCCCGGCCCGGCCCCGCCCGCGCCACCGCCCCCCCGGGTCAGGCGGCAGCGGGCGGGGCCGAAGGGTCGCGGCTGTGGCGTCACCCGGCGCGGGCCGGCCTGAGCTCGGGGCGGAGCTTTATCAATTAATAAATGACGCTGAAGTGTCCAATTTGTCCTTGTTTTGATGGTGTTTTTTTTTTTTGTTTCTCTGTTTGTTTGTCTGTTTGTATTTTTGAGGGTTGTTTGTTTTTGTGAGTTGGGTTTTTGGGGGGGGGGCTTTGGAAGGCTACACAGAAGCTTAAAAATGCAAAATTGGAACTGCGGAGTTAGAAAGCAGCGCGTCTCGTACCGTATCCCTACTTAAACTTTTTTTTTTTTTCTTTTTTTTTTTTTTAATGCAGATGTTTGGGAGGAACAGAGGTCTGCATGTTGATTTCACTTCATTATAAAGTAATTTCACTGGAACTTGGAAGATCGCTTTTCTCTTGACTTCTGGTTTCTGTGGCTCTCACCACCATCCACAGTCATGTCAAACTGAAAAATAACATATACTCCCAGTGATACCATGGAGGTTTTTTTCCTATTGTTTTTCAGTAGCTGAGTGGCTTTGCCATTTGTAAGGAATTGAATTAGTAATTTAAATCCATATATCTCTTCGTCTTTTAATTAAAATCTGTAATCCTCATTAGGCGTATGTGTGTGTACAAAAGCACGTATACCCAAATTCTAGTTATGGAGTCGGTATGAATATCCAAAATATGGAAAAATAAGGCCCAAAAGCTATCATTCTGAAGTGTCCCCTTTCATGCAATGTTTTCACATTTCATTTTGACTTACTCTAATTTTGTCAAAGTGGCAGGCTGCCCTGAGCAAGGTTGTGCTTCCGAAGGTGGCTGTCTCCAAGCAAGACTTATTTACCAGCCTGGACAAGCTGGAGCTGGTTGCTGCCCTAAGTGCTGGGCTGTGGGAAGGGGTAGCTGCATTTGTGCACTGGTGCTGTGAAAAAACAAAAGGAAAAAATATCTCAGTAAACATCCAGCACTTGACCTTAGAGCATGAACAGTCATGTTTTCAGTCAAACTTCCAACTGTTCATTGAAACAGCTGCTCAAATTACTGGGTATAATCTGGCAGTATATTACTGATTTGCAGCTTTAATAATCAGTGCTAAAATTCTTCTGCAGCTTGACTTCCAAGTGGAAAATTTCTAGCCTGGTTAAACCTAGCAAAAGTGCATTCCATGCCGCATGACTTTATCTGTGCTAGCTCTTCTCAAGAACTTGCTCCTCCTGAGAACTAGCTCTTCCTTCCAGAACTTGCTGGGTTCCAGCCCTGTTAAGGCTCACTAACTTGCTTTCTCAGGTACTGTGTGTGTATATGACTGTGTTCATTGTTTAACACACTCAGGACCACAGACCATAAGAAATTCATAGTAAATACTGACTTTACATAGTGGCAGCCCTGTCCAGCCCTTTGGCAGATGGGTTTACCTCTAAGTTTCATTTAGCTCCAAAGTATCTCTGGAAATTTGTCACACATTGTGGTTTCTAGCATAACATTTTTCTAGGAATTCTGTGTTCCAAACTTTTCATGTGCCCACTCTTCAGTCCTTTTCCTGCTGACAAGAAACAGAGAGCACCCTGAAAGAGAAAAAGTTGTCCACACATCAGGGAGAGTACCTTTTTCTGAACAGCAGTGATGATGAGAGACAAGCTGTCCACAAATCAGGGAGGGTTCCTCTTTCCAAACTGCAGTGAGGATAATATTTACATATGAAGCAGTGTGTGGACAGATAAGGGTTTGGACTGGTGGAGAAGGCCCTCAACATTTGTTTAAGCAGATGACAGGTTGCGCTCAGGTAATCAGATGTTACTGGATTCTGTTATGTCTATATACACAAAGCTTACAAGGAAATAAAAGATGTTTTTTTAGCAAAAAGTGACACTCTCTTTTGAACTAGGGCCACAAGACAATAGAACAACTTTTAAAGGTTTTTAACCATGCAGGGGGTACCTTTGCCAACATTGTTTTGTGGGAGCAGATCTTGCAGAAGTTGATGAGGGGCACAGCAGTGTCAGAAGCAAGGGAGGGATGAGTTGGACAGGTGAATACCAAGGCTGTGCCCTGAGCTGTTATAGGAACACATGGGCTCGTGTCCCCTGACAGCCTTTCCTTCCACCAGACACTGCTCTGCTATATCACCCCTCACCTCATAGAGCAGCTTGTATCTCTTGTGAATTTATAAAAGCCCCAGTACTTTTGCTTTGAGTCAGAATTAGACTGAGGGTTGAATTGCTACCATGACATGTCCCCTCCTACAGCTATAGAAATAAACTGCTTTTGCCTCACCTGAATCTGTAAATTTTAAACTGTGTGTTTTTTCTGCGAGTCTTCAACCTCATTTGTAAATGCTAATTCTGCTTATGGTAAGGTATATCTTAAGTGATTTCAATCTTAACATCCACCGTGGGCTTGCTTAATTTTTGTCTGCACTTTCATAAAAATAATTTCCCCAAAATATCTTCTTTTTATATTTTAATAACATAAAGTTCTATTCAAGCTAGGCAATATCTGTGAATATATCTGTATTAAGATATATAGGCATGTATATATCTTTCTAAGCTACTTAAGCATCACAATCAGTAAAATCATTGAGGGATCTCAAACGGGTCTGTAAATGCTAACAAACCTGGGGGAGTGAGGCTGTGAGTAAAAATGATGTGAGAATTCTCCCAAACCACTTAGTTGTATGAAAATAAATTTCATTGACTCACACCAAATGCCAGTACAACTGGAACCTGGTTACACATCCGATGGGAATCAGGATGCATAGACAGTGCTTTAAGTCAGCAGCCCCCAAATCACTGATGGAAACATGATAAATCACTGTTGTGTGGGTACAACTGAATAAGTAGTTATTCCACAGCTCCTTACAATAGTAAAAACTTCTGTGGTAGATGAATAGATGATCTCACTGTGATTATTACCTTTTCTCTGACTTCAAACTCCATAATCATTTGCAGAAAAATTATCCTGAGGCCAAGCAAGGAAATGGCAATAACAGCTGTCTGACGAAGGTAATATTGCACCTTTTTGAAATTGTGACAGCCACTGACCTCAGACTGAACTGGCACTTTGTTAAGGTGCAAGAACACATCTTCAGCATCTCTGTACAGTGTTGACAGCCTTGAGCTACAAGCAGGGATAATACACTTAGGGCAGACAAGTATGAAACATCTGGAAATGCACCTACTTCCTGAAACTATCCCATCTGGGATGGCCAGTCCCAAAGGGTGGTGGAATAACCTGGCTGTTACCAGTACAGCCCTGGAAAGAAGGAGGGTCTAGTTCAAATAAACAGATCCAGGTCCAGGCAGCATCTATGCACTGCATTTGGCCATATGCCAGGCTGCTGCCATGTTTTTCCCTGCCTTTTTCTGGAAGCAATTATTTGCATGTGTGTAATCACTAAATGCTGTCTCCCTAGTCTGCTGTATTCTTGTGTTACACCTACAGAGCAAGCACAGAAAACCGAGAACATTTTATGGGACCCCAGATTTAACATTTCTGACTGTCAGAGATACTACAAATGGTCCTCAAGTGCAACCAAAGGAAAATGTTTCTGGAAAGGGATCAGCGTGATCTTGGAGGGTCTGCTAATGGGGACAGCAACAGGAGAATGACAGAGACAGATGATGGACCAGCTTAAGTTGACTGGGAGTTCAGTTTGTTTATTCAGCAATACATAAAATGAATTGACAAAAAATGATCAGAAGAGGAAATACCAGGGAAATATCTGGCTCTGTAAAGACTAGTGGTAACAAAGCTCTTCTCTTGGATGGTTTATAGGTTCTGTTGCAGACCACAGCAAAGCTGGGCACCACAAAACTCAAGTTATTCAGACACGTTGATACAATATTGAGATGCTGGTTGTTCAGTTCAGAGAAAGAATAAATTCATATGCTAATGCAGTGACTATTCCATCATGCCCCCTTTGTGGCACTTGGAATAGTGGACGCTTTATTAGATAGCAGCTATATGTTTTCCAAAATGATGTGACATACTGTCAGACTGCAGAAAGTAGCAGAGATGTTGAAATATATTTCTTTCAGCACCAAAGTTGGAAAAGTATGCTGCTGTCAAAAAAGAGAGACTATTAAGAGGCACTTTGCTCTTCATAAGTGCAGGAGTGAAACTGTATGCAGCTAATAAATAATACTGAATTATTACATTTATCCTGGGTTTCTTAGTTGTTGTTTTACAGGTTTTTTGAAGGGGGTTGATGGTTACACAGAAGATAAAAATGCAAGATTGAAAGTGCAGAGTTAGGAAGCAGTGCATCTCATACTTAATCCATAATTAAATATATTTTTAATACTCTTGATGTTTAGGAGAGACAGAAGTCTGCATATTGATAGCACTTCACCATAAATTATTTTCTCTGGGAACATGGAAGGTAACTTCTGTCTTCTGGTTTCTGTCGCTCACACCACCATCAAGCACTAATATGTCAAACTGAAAACTAATGTAATAGCATCAGTAAAATCAAGTGTTGTTTTTTCCTTGTTATTCAATGTCCAAAAGGCTTTGCCTTTATAATAAATTCAGGTAGTAATTTGATTGCATGTAGTCTCTTTGTTTTTTAATTAGAAGCTGTAATTCTAATTAGTTCTCTGTGTGTGTGTGTGTGTTTGTGTACAAAAGCACATAAACCCAAACTTTAAAAAATTATATTGGCAGAATTAGGGCCTTGTGATATACTGTATTTAAGAATAAATTTCATCAAGATTTTGCTACAGATGATGTGGGGGAACATCTGTTCTCCTAATGATTTAGATGAAGCAATCTGTGACCCTGTCCGTGGAAGTTCTGGGTCATCTTCTTCTAGTCTTGGCTCTTCACAATTTGAAATTCAGACCTATTTCCTGTTACTTAAATTAGAATGGGCCTGAGGGCTGTTATTTTGTAAATGACAGCATGTTTTCTTGCATCTTCCTTTGATGAACCTGGTATTGGCCAGTTTTTAGACTAGAGAATTTTATGATCTGATCCCATGCAAGGATATTTGTCATATTTTATGTCCTATTTGGCATGGTTTTATGAAATACTAGATTAAAAATATCTGCTTATATAGATTTCCTCTCCTCTTATATTTAAGGTATGTCTGTCCTTGGATAAATTTCACAATCTGTTAAGAATCTCAGTATGTGTGTGCTAGATGAAGCAGATTTTTTTTTTTCCCAGGTGGGAAGTGGATAGCTTTCCCAACAGCTTTGTACTTAGACTGTGTGTTTAACAAGGTGGCATATCTGTCCTGTACTTGTATCTGTTTTCCCCACCTAGGAAAAAAATTGAAGGAGTCACTCTGTTTTGAAATACAAGCTCCTGAAATTGATGGGCAGGAGTCCAACCAGAGTGATTGTAGTTATCCACTGAGTAAACTCAAACAGCAGTCTGGCTCTGCCCAGCTCTGTACATAATACTCTGGATGAAATGTGAAAATTCTTGTAGTTCCCAAGTCTAGGTGCTGAGACCACCCATGGCCTTCTCAGTATCAGGACGAGTCCTGTGCACGTGTCTGCTGTCTCTTGGTCCTTTGGTTACTGTTGGGGAAGATGAAACAGGAAAGCCTGACAAATATGATTGCCTGGCAAAAGATTTTGAGAATATAGAAACTATAAGCGGAGACTGAAATGAAAGCAAGCTTTGAGATCCCTTAGTTACTGAACAACGGGAAAACAATGGTGTGGCCGGCTGAAGGTAATCCCCTTTTGATGAAACAATACCCTCTGCAAGCAGGCAGATCCAAGGGTCAGAGCAGACCCTGCCAGCTTGGCAGAAGGGATCTGAAGAGTAGTTTTTAGGGTTTAAAATGTAGCACAGTATGGTAATGTAGCGATTCTTATAGGATGTATGTAAATGTTATAGGATTTGTATGTTGTACTAGAATGGCTAGTGAGAATCAGAATATTCAACACAGAAGATGATTTATTGTATTGTAACAGGAACTTCGCACTCTTGCTTATTTTTCTATGCTCTTAGCTCTTGTCTCTTGTCTCTTAGCTCTTGCCTTTTATGTTCTTACCCTCTCATCCTCTCTACCTCTCTCTTCTCTCGAGCCTGCTCCGAGCTGCAGCTGGCAGCTCCCAGCAGAGCCCTTTACCCACGCCCTTTGCAATAAACCGCAAGTTCCACGACCTGGCTTCAGCGATCTCTCGTCTCCGTCCGTCCCGACCGTGATACCCCCTGTCTCGCCTACAGGTTACCCAAAGAGGTGTTCATCCCAAGAGGGATGCTTGGTGGATCAACATCTTGAGTGTACAATGATATTCATCCCAGAGTGCCTCCATGTGGCCATGGCAGAACTCAAACAGTACTGTGGGAATACGGAAGGTTCAGCTGACACTACATAAACACTTCCAAACAGTTTATGGATCAAACATAACAAAATGGATATTTCCTAAACAAAGTGCTTTGTAGAAATGCTGATCTTTGGTAAATAAATCTTAAACTGGGAAATGGATCTGGACTTTAGTTTACATATGTGTGTTTTTAACTTTATTATTAAGTCCATTTTTCTGAAGGCATGTATAAACCTTTATAAGCCTCTTATCCTTTCAGTTTGCTGTCAAATTAGTATTTTATAATACTATAATTTCTTTTTTATAATGAATGCTGCAGTCAACTTTTTTAATTGACAGAAGTGCAATTGGAATTTTTGTATCTCTATTCTCCTCTATTCCAAACTGAAACTGAAATGGTTTGTGTCTAGCAGAACTGGACTAGAGATATGCTGATATTGTATAGCTAGATGGCAGCATTCACTTGCTTTGAGAAAAACTGTAGTTATTTGTATGATTTGTCTGCTCTGTTACAGCTAAATGGCATGGCCCGGTTCTGAACTGTGCTGCCGGAGAATGGCTGAAGATTTGGAAATCTGACCATTTCATTTAGATGTCTAAACTGGAGGTTTATACTTTGGCCCTACAGATAATGAGTATGAAATATAGTACTTACCCATTTATCTAAAAGGTTAAAAATTTGATTATGTGTATACATCTTTTAAAACAGGCTAATGTTTAGCCTGAAATCAGGCTTTGATGTATCTTATACAAGATTCCATTTATGTGAGACTTTTGTATCATTAAACAACTTACAAGCTTGTTAGGATGATACACAAAATAACTTCCCTTCTGTTACAGAACAAAATACTTATTCAACAAAGTCTAAATGAATGTCCAACTAGCTCCTCATATCATCTATCCAAAGCCTTACCAATCTCCTCAAGTATAACCCCACCACCTCTTTCCTTGCCCTGTAAAGGGACAAGGTCACTTTTCAGAACATCAGGCATTTTTTCTCCCTACTTGTTGAAGATGTTTATTTGTCTAGTCTAGGCTATTACATGCACAAGCATCCTGTCCCTAACATGTCAGCCCATATGAAGGTGAGCCTTGGAAGACCCAGGATAGGGAGCTCGGGCCCCTCTGGTTCACACAATCTGAGACATACACAGAACACTCTAGTGTAAGCAAAGTTTTGGCTGTCTCCACCTTGTCCTTTCAGCTTTCTGCAGGATGACCTGAGCCCTCAGGCTCATTTGCTAAAAGCCTGCTTTGCAATTTTTTGCAGCTTTGGATGCCCAGTGCTCTATAAGAAATGGATTTTGATTGCACTCAGCTGAAGACAAGAATGAGTTGCAAAGGTCTGACTGGACAGAAACACAGAGTGAGAGCAGGGAGATGGGTGTTATGGGTGGTAAGGAGGAGACAAATAGGCATGGGCAATGGTTCTGTGCAGCACAGACAGTACTTTGTAAATCAAAGTAAAGGCTTTGACACCATTGCCCACAGCATTCTCCTGGAGAAACTGGCTGCTCATGGTTTGGACACTGAGTAAAAAACTGGCCAGCTGCTTGGGCCCAGAAAGTGGTGGTGAGTGGAGCTACATCCAGCTGGCATCCAGTCATTAATGGTGTTCCCCAGGGCTCAGTACTTTATCAATGGTCTGGACGAGGGGATCCAGTGCCCCCTCAGTCAGTTTGCAGATGACACCAAATCAGGCAGCGCTGTGGGCCTGCTGGAGGGCAGGAAGGCTCTGCAGGGGGATCTGGACAGGCTGGATCCAAAGGGCTGAGGTCAATTGTGTGAGGTTCAACAAGGCAAAGTGCTGGGTGCTCTACTTGGGTCACAACAATCCCACGTTGTAAGAAGGAACCTTTAGGATTGTGCTGACCTGATCTGGAGGCACAATGAGATCCTGACATTGTCTTTTCTGGTAAGCTGCTGCTGTGGCCTCAGCAGTCAAAACAGGATTGAGTTTATCTCTGCTACCACAGTTCAATTATTTATATATTTCAGCTAACTGTCCTTGGAAAAGCTGTTGAAAGATTGGAAGAACCTTTTCTGCTGCTCTCTGTACATTTTTATCTCTTGTTTGTAGACTAAACTGCAGAAAAGAAAGCAGGATAGTTATGTCATGTACAGAAGTGCGAGCCTGAAATGAAGTAATACTGAAGTGAGAAATAAGGCTTTGTTCAGTATCTCTGCTGCGAACTATAGGATAGCAGAGAGATACTTACACCTGTTTTCAATATTTCTGCATGACACTGAAGGTTGTACTGTGGCTATTGGAGTCATAATGTAAAATGTAAGCATGATTTTATTTGCTGAAATGCCCCATTAGCTTTCAATTCAGGATTTCTGGATTTACAGCCTTGTTTTACTCCATTACTTGCTTACCCATAGACTAAAAACTTCCTGATTTTTCTTGATTTCTGTAAATCCAATGCCTATATTTATATTTACTAGTTTGATAGACAAAAACTGCCATCAGAAACTGACATAAAGCTCCACAGTTTCTAAAGATGGGTAATATCAAGTAAAGGTCAGTAAATCTCTTAATAAAAAGCTGCATAATATGGAACAATTGTCAATAGTTCATTCGGTCTAATCATCAGAAGCTGTAAAAGTTCAAGGAAAAAGCCACCTGAAAGTTCACAGCTCTATTATTAATACATAGAGAGGAAACTCAGTGAGGAGCCTTAACCTTGAATATACAGGTAAACATGCTAGGTAATACATTAGTTTGCAGTATGATTGAATTTATTTTTAAATTTGCTGAAACATAGAGAAAAATGAGACAACAATGACACAGACACCTAAGTACTTCTAAAGTGTGGTGGACTGACCTGGCTGTAAATGGACCTATATCTGTAGGATTTTATCCAAGTGTCTAGAGAATTTGTGACCTGTTAACCTCTCTGTTTATGCTAACTCCTCTTTTTTAGGTTAGGAGGCTGCATCCTTTACCCAGACACGTCTCATGGTTATTCCGGCTTGGATATTACAATATAAAAGTTCAACTTTAAACAAAAGCTTAGTATTGTCTTTATGTACTTCCTTAGGTAAACTGCCTAGTACAAGTGTTGGCAATTTGTTCCACTGTATAAATAAGCTACAGTAAAATTACTGTTTTCTTCATTCAATCTTCTTGAACGAAGGGAAATATGTATTACATTTAGTGGACATGAAACTTTCCTGAAATGAAATTGGTATTTTTAAACTTTCTTAAATTTCTATTAAACTTCAGAATTGTTGTAATTGAAATATTTAATATCTGCTTTTTTTATAAAGGGAATACAAGGAAAACCCTTCTGGGACTAATTTAAAACAAACAAATTCCAATAACTATCACTGAGAAATCTTTAACCTACAAGATAAAGTATGTGCATGATATTGAAATGCAAGTAACAAGGTAATATTTCAATGATTACATTTTAATGAGTTTCATACTCTATTCCCTCAGTGCCTGAGACATTATTATATTCCAGAATTACTATTTTATTACCTCAAATATTATTTATTTAATAAAATATTTAAGAAAACATAATATGCAGCTTAATTAAAGCTAGGGGGTTTTTTATGTGCATCATCTCAATGAATGTTATTAAGGAATTAACCTGGCTTGAAGTCTGTATACCTGGTCTGTAGGACCAAAACATCCTTTCACTTTTCCTCTTGCAGACCAAATGAACTAAAAGTCCCTTCACCCTTTGAGTGCTCAGGAATTCATGCTGTTAGCATACTAGTGAAATGCAGAAAGGCCAAGGGCATAATGACTTTAACAGTCAAATCATCCTTGTTCAAAAACCAACCAAACAAAAACCACACATGAAGAACTGTTTATTTTTCTTTGATTTGACAGTTGTTTTCATGCCTTTTATGCCATCTGCAGACCTGATGGAAGGATGAACTGCAGCGCAGAGCTGAGAAACTTTTTGAAATAGCCCTGCTGCCAGAGAAAATGCAGCATCACCAGCACCCTAAGGATCTAAAATATACCCTCTGGGCTGTTTCTATGGTGTGCAGTAGTTAGTTAATTGCTTTTGTTTGCATAAGCTAACAAGAAGCAATGTGACATGGATCTCTCTGCAGAACTAAGGGGCTGTGAGAAAGGCACACCTCTGTGCACAGGGAGGCACCTGCATTTGGCCATGGTGGCTTGCATCATCTGGGAAAAGAACACTTCTGCACAGTACCTGTACAGCACCTCACAATGAAAGGTAAATTAGCTTTCCTCACAATATGCCATGTTCCTCTTGGACTGTTCAAATGCTTACTTTGTTCTAAGTGAAAGAAAATGTGGTTTTGAAGATACTCATTCTCTATGACTTGTTTTTACTTGTAAAGTGCTTTAAATTCGATACGTATTTACTCAAGTGGAACTTGTTCCACTGTTCTTGTCAACTGCATGTATTTTGTAAGTATTTTCAAGAGCTGCCTGAGTAAAAAAAATAGATATTCAAGAGCAGAACATTGTTCTCCTGACTTAAGGATGGGTAGCTAAGTTGTTTATACCGTTTCCTTGGCTTTTTGAAGCCTTTATAAAAAAAAAAAAAAAAACAACAAAAAACCTTCCTGTATACTTTTTTTGTCTGGTTGGCATGAAAACGTCAGTACATTAAAAATACTTTTGGAATTAAATTAAGGGGCCAGTTGCAACCTAAATCTGAGTTCATCCTTATTGAACTGAATTGTCAGGACTACACGCATTAGAGGTGAGACAACTTCTAGTTCTTTGTCTAGTTTGAAATACTTAAAGAGGACTTCTAACCCCTCTGAAACATAGCACTCTCATTTTCTTGTATTAGATCTTTCTGTCTCAGCTTTTGCACTTACAGTAAAAGCAGCATTTTCTAGAAATCAACCATTGCCCTGCAGTTAATTTTCCCTTCTGGAAAAGATTATAGACAAACGATCTCAGAGATTAAACACGAGTATATAACAAAAAGAAACCTCATGTAAAACAACAAGTATGGCAGATACCGCATGTCCCTAATCACCTGCATGGACTGCTCCCTCCTAAAAAACATACTTGACTTTTGTAACCTTACTGAAAATAATTCTAGTCACTTGTTAGCCAGACTGACTACACTACCCTGTTTAGCAGCACCTGATGTTAAGATCAGGGCATGATCCCAGCTGTTAGTCTACGTTAAATGCACTCAAATAGAGATATAGCAAGACTCTGACACTACCATAAAGTCTTGGACCAAATTTTTAAAGAGACTGATGAACCAGGAGAAGTCAATGTGAACCTGCTAGCAGGCTGATACCATATGCAAGAAAGAAACAAAAGACAGTGTATGACTGAAGTAATACCATATAGGAATGGAAAGCTGAAGTTTTGCTAACAGTTCAGTGATAATCAGGACTTTGAATTACCTGTGCTAATGTAAGGGCTCTGGAGGGGAGAAGAGCCCACTCCAGCCTAAGGCTTACATACTCTTTCTGACCGTAAAGCAGAAAAACTTGATGAGGTAATGGGAAGGTTTATATAATTGAGAGCAATAGACCAACAAATGTTCATTGTCAACCTGGATCAATCTAAAGCACCTCAGGCAGCCACGTGGTATAGTTAAATCAAACTTGGCAATTGTGCTGAAAATACATCAAAATAAAGTTGATGCAGAAGTTCCTTGAACAAATTCTGTCATTAACTGCAGAAAAACCTAGCTAATCATCTTACAATAATACACTGTTTAAGCCTGAACCCATAATTGATCAATTTACTTTGTGGACACATTCTTGAAACAAACATTCTACTTTGAAAATATGGAGTACATGACATAAAATTTTATGAATAAAATATTTGTTTGTTAAATAACTGAATACAGTCCTCAGAATCAGCAGCTAATCCCACCACTTTTCCACTCTTACAGGCACTTCCTGCTGTGAAGGCTGTTGCCATGCGTGTTCTTGGAGTACAAAGCACAGCGCAGGGCTTATTGCTGGCAGTGCTAGCCAGTGCAAATTATCCAATTATCCACTTTGTGCAGTAGCCCCCTTCTGAGGAGCAGCAGTGGTGGCTCCAGTTGATGAGGGCTGGGAGCTCTGAAGCTGGAAGCAGAAAAGGACATAAGTGCAAGGCCTTGTTCATAGCTTGTAATTCACTTTCTCCAGAGCCCAGGAAATGCCTCCCTGTCAGACAGGTACTATACACAGGTTTGCTGTGGAGCACTTGAAAACTGAAGTGTTTTCAGTCTCCAGACAGAAAGAAGAAGGTATGCAGGGCCACCAAGCTGTGTTGTCACACTGGCTCCTGAGAAAGTCCAGGAATGGTAGAGAGGTTCGGGCAGGCACTCCAGCACTGATCTCTGTCAAAGCAGCTACATTTCTTGCACAAGTGACAGTCAGGATCAATAATTTGGAAAACCGCAGGAAGGTGTGTCTGCTGTAACAGCTGCAAATCTGCAAGAATTTAGGGGCCCAGGTGAGGTGGGGTGCCAGCTGTGCTGGGAGTAGCTGGGGTGTCAGGCAGTGGTGGCAGCTGTGAGAGTGCTGGGTGGCATGGAGGGGTAATGGGGGAGCAAGACACCAGACAGGCACCAAGGACAGGAGAGGGACAGGTACAGGGACAGGTAGGGTCCAGTCCAGCTCACCTTGGGGTGTAAGGGCATAGGAGGCTATGTGTGAGATCTGTGGCAGGCATGTGCTATGGGAGCTCCTGCAACAGCAGTTGCTTGAAAACTGATGAAGTGCAGCTTGCTTCACCCCTGCCAAGACCTAAAGAGCTAAAAATTTCTTGTATTTCTCAGCCTCTCCCCATGATACATCCCACTGGCCTGGGGGGGGAGCTGCCTACACTGACCCTGCACCTTTGAAGCAAGCAGCTAGTCCTCTGTATCAGCTGGAGAAACTGATTTTCACAGCTCATCCTTTATCTGTAGAATCGCTTGAGCTCTTCCTCAGAAATGGCTGAGTTTCTGTGATTCCTTTGTCTGGTATATGCAGTTAATTAAAATCTCTGGGTGCAAAACTTTTTTGAATGAAGCGTCCTAAGTATGTTGTTATCATTGCCAAAATGATTTTGAAACCCTGCTTATCTCCATTTTTTTTCCTAGCTTGGTTCCTTTGGAAAAAGGCATAAAAATAATGAATAATGTGGTGATACCATCTTTTCTATTGCTTTAGTTTTCTAGATGTGTCAGTATTATCTGTTTCAGCAGTCATCATTGCACAGAGTAGACATAAACTCTCATTAGGAGACTGCATTACAGCTTAAATTACACTTAGCCATCACCTTGAATTTGTTTGTATGTCCTTCAAGCAAATTCTAAGCAAAAAAATCACTAATAATACCTTAGTACTCCTGGTGTACACCACCTTTACAAACAACTCAAGTGTTAATAATTTAAATTTATACTAAGAAATAGTGTCCCGTGTTCTTATAAATGATGAAACAAATCCTATCACTTCACTGTTTTCTGCTAAAGCTGGAAAAATGCTTGGTTTATGACTTGGAGGCAGCAAGTAAAGAAGCAATATGCATCACTCACTGACTCTTTCCTTCTGAGACTAGTATCAGCTGGAAGCTGCATATAAATATTCTATGTTGATCAATACACAAATGTCAATAAGCTCATGGAGAAGGAGGCTTTTAAAGAGCCATTTATGGAAGACTTCTTAGAGAAGCTGCTGCCAGTGGAAGAGAGAGGCCTCCTGTGTATTTGGTTTTGGTATGAGTGTCTACAAGTCATGGACTAGTTGATGTGTACACTAGTCCTAATTAGCAGGATTGCACATCAGCTGGAAGCAATCTCAGCAGCTAACATCAGCAGTGCTGCACCTTGCTGTGGAACTGAAGAAATGTGTGGCTGTCACTGCTGTACTCTGGTCTTGGATTACAAAGGTGTTGCAGTCTATTATTAAAACACACTGCAGGTTAGAAGAGCAGGTATTTTGATTCATACAGCAGTAAGGATTAAATCTACACAGAGCTTCAGGTGCATTAACAATTTCTTTGAAATAGACTGAGCAAATCTAATATTTTTTAGCAATAACAAAAAAGCTATAGATATTTTTTAAAAAATCTAGTTACAGATTTTAGTAGCGGAGAAGGTGCCTGGTAAATGCTAAAAGAAAGAACAAAGAGCACTGGAGACAAACATCCTTATCATCTTTTTGCTACTTTCTTCTCACATTAGCTTCATCCATTAGGCCCAGAGGGGGTGCTGTGCATGGGGCACCCCATCAGCTTTCCCCTCCTGCAGTGTCTTGCAGCAGCCAGCTCTTTGTTTTTCTTTTTAGTAACATTTCTCAGCTTTTCTTTGAGTTTCTGAATCCTGTGGTTTATCTTTTTTTAGCTCACCAGAGGGAGATAGCAAGAATAAACCTCTTTGTTCCAATAGTGATAAAAGCACAAGAGGGAAGATCTTCATCTTCCTTCAAATCAGCAAAGATGATCTGAGAGAATGCCATGTGTGTGAGGCTGTGGATTAAGGAGATGTATTGAGCCAACATGAGGCCAGGGTGGTTTGCTTCATCCTCCTGGCAATCCAGCAGTGAAAGATTTGCAGGAGAAAAATAGTCTGCAACAGTTCCTGTACATGTCTATCCAAAACATCTATCTCCTAGGGGGAAAAAAGCAGTAACAAATTCTTCAAGAACATGGGTAGCCAAAAGATCCTGACCCTGCAAGCTGCATATCAGAATCTCCTGTAAGCTCTGGGACCAATTTGTAGGCAACAGCTTTCCCAGCATTCTAGCACTTCATTTTGCAGGGTAAGATTACACTGGGCAAGTTAGTGATGGCAGTCTTAGCAGGACATGGTGGTTTGCTTTTCCCACCATGGAGAATTCAATTAATCTCAGTAGCACTCTCAGCCCCATGGGAGCCTCAGGACTGTTCTAGGCCATTGAGACAGTGCAGATCAAGAATTAAAGGGTGATCATTTATGGTCTAGACTGCACTCTGAGCATAAAAATCTCAACTTTTGCTAAATATAGCTTTTTCAGAAAGAGATGTTTAACATACAGAAATCAAAATGAGCATAGAGCCCCTGGTGGCCCAGGTCATATAACTGAAGTTCCTTCTCCTGCTTATTACTTCAGCATTGTCACCAGCAGCACTAACAATTTTATGAACCTAAGCTGTTTTTCCCCCCACTTTTGGATGGTCTAAAGTCCTCAGAAAAAAAAAAAAAATCCTTTGTTACAGAATAAAAGAAATGCAACCCCCTGGAAATACTTGTTTTATATTAGTATCCCTTCTTGGCTTTTTCGTGGACTTTTTTGGTTAAGCCAGAAATGAAGAAAGCATAACTCTATAATCTTTATCTAAACTGCCAGGCAGCAGATTCAAACCTTGGGTGTCTATCAGTGTGAGAGTGGAGGAATTAACCTCACTGGTAGCCCTGCTCCAGATAGCAGGGCTGGGATGCTTTGGCAATGCATTCGTGGAATACCAGGCATTATCAGTTAATAAGGATCTTACTACAAAGCCTGATTTCTGTATGCTGAAAAAGTCATGCATGTTGCTTACTAAGAAGCTATGCACACTTTTTTCAAAACCACTGTAAAAAGCATAAGAAACAAAATTATTTTTTCTTAAATGTAGCATATCTTATTTTTCTTACATTCTTACTTCTTGTGGGTTTGTACAGATAATGCTGTACATGGCACAGTATATGTTGGCAGTGTTCTTGAAAAGCCAAGCACAAGGGGAGAAAAAATATGAAGTTTATTTCATTATCTTTAGGATGAAATTGCAAATGGGTGTGTTTTCATAAAGCTTCCCAGATCTCACCATCTAGTTCTAATTAAAGTTTTGTGTAAATTCATACATCTTGTCATAAGCACAGAAAAAGTATGGGGAAATTAAAAATTCAAGATATTCATCCATTCTTTTAATTTTGCATATTTTACTATCTTTGCTTTAAACTTTTGCAGAGGAAGCTGATGCTGTCCCGTCAAGAGAGCTCTTTTATATGTGTATGTTTTAGCCATAGCAGCAGTACCTGTGCTTGGAACACAAAATTCACATGTGAAGCTGAGCTAATACACACAGAGACATCCACCCTCTTCCCAAGACCCTTGCAATGCAATTTAAAATGAGTTGCAAGCAAAAGGAATAATGATAGGGAAGAATGTGGGGAGAGGACAGGATATCTCAGATAGCACCAAGACACAGAAGCCATTATAGATTTAGCTGTCGTCCTTTTCATTTCCTGTGTATGTAGTGAGCATTTGGCTGGGTGGGTATTTCTGGCTGCCTCTAAAATAGAGAAAAGCCTGCTTTGCTGGGAAATGAATAGACAGACTTGTTCAGTGTGACATTTCTTCCCTCTCAAGGCCACATCATATTTCCAGAGTGCCTCCATAAAAGCTTGTCTTCCTGAGAGCCAGGTTGCCTTTCCAACTCAGGGCAGTGCCAGGGTGTCATTGTTGCCTCATCATTTGAGGTCTCTGGCTCCTGTTGATGAGGGTTGCCCCCGAATCAGGGAGCTGATGCGCTTTGCTTTCACAGCAAAACCTTGTGAGAGGCAAGGTGATACTCTCATTAAAGAACATGGTGATGTTCTCATATCTGTGAATCCCTCAGGAACATCCTGACCTTCAAGAAACTCTGTTGTTTGAGCTGTTTTCTTCAGAGAGGCCACTGGAGAACGTGGAGGAAAGGTCTGACGTACAGGGCACACACTGACATGTCAAGCAGAATCACAGGAATATGTCACTGATGAATCATTCTGTATTAACTCACCTACAGCTCTACAGACAATACAACTTGCAAAAAAATCGTAAAATGCTACCTCAGGTACTGCATAGCAAATCAATTAATAATTAGTAATCCACTAATAACAACCAATTTCTAAAGTTTAATAGAGTCTTGTGATATGAAGTTGTTTCAGATGGTTGCAGGGACTACATATTTTAGGGACTACAGGTTTTATATCCATATGTATATGTTTGATTTCTTACTACCTTGGATTTTGTATAATTATATGCATATGGAAAAAATGCTGCAAAGCTCCATCAAGTCTGACAGATAGCAACATAGTTTGGACATTTGCAGCTGGCCAAATGGGTGGAGAATCACATCTTCTATGAAGCCAGGGGAGAAAGACCAGCCTCCAATGTCTAACTTGAACAGTGAAAGAAGAGAATGTTTTTAGCAATTAATTAAGTAAAAGTGCATTTATCCTACATAGTACTTGTTGTAGTGGCTTCTGAGTATGTTGTTTTAGCAGCCTCATAAGCAAGTCTCAACAGCTCATGCAAAAAAACTGAATTGTGTCTTGGCAGTCACAACATTAGTCTGCTACACATTTAAACAGACTGTGGAAAGAGAATTTTTTAACAGCTGAAGTCCAGGCACCTGGCAAACAGAATGTTTTGCAAGGAGATTAGTTTATTTCACTTGACAGTTTTATTAAACTTTAATCACCTTTTCAATGAGTACGTTGTTTAGTACCCGCTGTTCCTATGGCCTGAATCAGGGACTTTTAAAAAGATGAATACTTATTTTTTTGATTCTCAAGCACAGTGCAGTTTTGCTGTCTTTCATATTAACTGTAAACCAGAGATAGAAATTGTGTAGATAAAAGAAGGCAATAAAACAAAATTAAAGCGCTGTCAACATTAGATTTGTCAGAAATTTAATGAGCTTTGCCATAATGGGTGTTGATTATAGGTACTATTTCACAGTGTCATTCATCACTCAACAAAATAATATACTTTCAGGAGACAGCTGTAACTGTGTTCTGCAATGATGGAAGTACTTATAGATGAGATTGATGTGTGCTGTGAGCAGGTGCCATTGCTACCATGCTTCAATTAAAAGCTGTGTGGATTATATGATGTTGAAGTTGTCTCTTACCCAGTATTTGCTTCACAGAAAGCCTAAATAAGAGTAACTGAACACCCAGCTCAGCTGGAACTATCTGCTGCTAGCCATTTCTATGGTTTTATGCTGATCTGATGTTTGCCCCATTTCCCTCTGATCTCTACATCTTCTCCATGCTGCAGCAATGCCTGTGGCATGTGGAGGTGAAGCTTCCTGTGAGTCAGGAGCCAAAGGTGTATGATAAGGCGACTGCCCTGCCTGGAGACTGTGGATTCCCCCAGCCCTATGAACAACCGCCCATTAGCAGCTGGGCCTCATGGGGACAGCCTTTATGGTTGTTAAAAATTCTGGCATTTTAATTGCTCTATCATTGTCCCTGATACCTTGCTTCTAGTTATTTTCTAGGTAAAAAAAAAAAAAAAACCAAAGAGTTTACTGATGGATTTACAGGCAGATTTTCCAGCTTTCATTTGCCTTCAATGCTTTTTTTTTCATAACTATAAACCTAATTGTTTCCACTGATTACTTTCCACTTGTGTGGATGAGAAAGTTAGGTCAGTCACATCTGCTGTGTGTCATCCTCTACTCATTTGCATTGGTGTAACCAGGTAGTTGCTACACTGTAAAAAAAAAGAGAGGGACAAGTAGCTCTCAGCACAATGACTCACACCTGGTGGGTGTGCGCACTAATCTCAGAAGTGTCTTTCATGGTGGGGAATCTGCTTGGAAACTGATCTTTTGTGTTCACAAAGAGACTTCAGCATGGACACAGCTACTCAGACAACCAAAAGCAGGAAACAATTTCAATTCCAGATTCACCTTTGTGTTACTTGTTACTTCAGCTGCTATCACAAAAAAAGTATTGGCTGGATTTCTTGGTAGCAGAGTTTGAGAAGATTACATCAAAGCTAATCAAAAAGGCAGTTTTAGAGGAATGATGATATGTTACTCCAAGTCCATAAATCCTTGTTGATCCTGGTAATCTTACTCACACAACCACCTCACTACTAGAGCCCTCTTTATCTGAAGGAGTGCCAAAGAATCCAAAATCTGGTTACATATTACCTGAAGCTGGCTCTAAGGTTCAACACAATAATATTTCTGAAGCTAAGAAAGAAATTGTTCATAAGCACTAAGATTATAACTGGTACCCCAACAGTATTCCATATTCTTCAAATATGTAGCCACTGCTTTATTTTAACTACCTTTTGTCACTGATCCATCTGATATCAAGACATCAAGAATGTAAGAATGAGCCTATGAGCCTATATGAGGCTATGGCAGATGTTCTGGATAATCTAATATGGATGGGGAAGAAAAAAGCAAAGCCATATTTAGCTGACCATTATTAATGTCTCTCACCGTACAAGTGCACATAGGACTGGACTCAACATTGACATTGAGTTACTCAACACTGAGTGGCCCAGGGTAAGCCAGGCAAGCTCTAAATCTGGAACATTTTCTGGTATCCTCCTAAATATCAGACAAGGCATAGACAATAAAATTTTGCCTTTTTGAGGCATGCCCAATCACTTTTGGATTGAGATTTCTGAAAGTGATTTTCTTTCTTTTCTTGGACACTGAAAGATGCTGACAAGGTTGTGAAAAAGGTCCACTAGCTCTTTAATGGAGTCCTGACTTGATAAATAACTCAATAAATCAATAATAAATAAATACATAAATAAAATAAACAGCTGGGAAACCTCATTTTTTTCTCCAGGTATGGTTAGATGAAGACCCAAATCTCCTGAGAATCATTACAAAATCCAAAATGGTGCAGACCAGTTCAACACCTGCTAGCCTGAAAGTTGACTCAAATCAATACCTGAGGAGTTTTTAGACCATCATTCCCCTTTGGATATTCATAGTGTTTAGACATGTTCAGTTTGGTGTTTCTCTTATTTCACAGGGATGAGATCCAAGCTCAGTGCCCAACACTGCCCATGCAGTACAGCACACCCTCCTTCCAGTACCTGCTGTAGTACCTGAGCTCCTCAGGACTGAGGGAGAACCATGTTCCTTGGTAACTCTCTGTTCTCAGACCACAGTTGTTCAGGGCATCATGGCATTTGTTTCAGCCTGGTTTTATTCACTGGGTAAACAACTCCCTTGTTTACAGCAGTTGCAGTTTTCCCTGGGGTTACATTTGGCAACAACCTGCTCAACCTTCTTTAACTGCACTGTTAATTAGGAGGCCTGTGTTTCCCTTCTTGTCAAAAGCAACTAAGGTCCTTGCCACTGGAATTCTTTTTTACTCCCTTCTCCTAGGGTGAGAGAACAGTGATTGTTTGTTTGGTTATGCTCCAAGTCTTTTGTATGCTTTTAATAAAATCTGTAATTAATACTTTGAAAGGGTGTTTTGTCCCTTCTGTCTGAGCACATCTTGAGCACAACTTTTCAATGGAAATAAATGAAAATAAAGAATAATTAATTGCACTCCCAGCATGATTCTGACATTACTTGGAGTTCTGCAATAGGCTTGGATGGCTACATGTGAATGTCTAAAAGAAGTCAGTGGGATATTTGTAACAAGCAATATGACTCCATTAACATGTTAGAGGGAGAAGTTTGGCCAAATACTGTCAAATCTTTCACAGTGTAAAAATCCAGAGACACTGGACTTTCTGGGTACACAGGGCAAGCTATTAGTGCCTTTTTCCTATTTTGCAAGAAAGCAGGAATCATCTTTGACCTGTTACAAAGTATAAAGAGCACAAAAAGCTTGCATGGACTCCAGCTGAAGTCAAAGACAAAACTAGACGTGTCAATATAAGTAGAAATAGCATTCCCACATGGGAAAATAATAACAGTATCATTTCTAAATACTGAATACATATTACTTATTACCATCAGATATCACAGTCTGAGAGTTTAGTTTTAGACTTTGAAAAATTTAGACATTCATATGCTTCCAGATGGAAATAATCACAAGAGATTGTATTCATCTTACATAACCTGTTGAGAGACTCTGTCTATAGCCAAAGGAGGGAGAAAAGCACCTCCTGAGGGTGACGCAGGTTTTCAGTCTTTAGGCTCCAACTTTAAAATTAGATGTTCCCTTTACTTGTAAGAACATAAATTTCTCTTGTCATTAAGAGATGATAGTTTTTCAAGTAAAACATACTATGCTTTCACACTTTCCACGGGCTACAAGAACTTTTTCTCTGATTTATATGCCACTGATCACTATCATGACTAGAAATCTGAAATATAATGAGGATGCAGCAATTTCTGTAGCCACACAATGAGCACTTGAAAGAAACTTCATATTTTTCTGAAGTGTTGGTCCTTGCCTGAGGTGTGCTGTTCAACTAGATGAACCCCTGATCTGCTAGGAAGACTGTCATGTACTTACTAATATCTTCTTATTCTTCCCTATTTTCATATTCTCATAAGAGCTTTATATTACATTTTAAAACCTTGACCTGACTGTCTGAAGAAAAATTGCATTTATGCAGACACTGAATGAAAAATACATTTATTGGCTCTCGAGAATTGTACTATTCTTTACTATGAAGTACCCTGCTCAATGCTTCCAAACCCTTTAGCACTTTGCACTGTAATGTTTATATATAGTTTGAATTGAAGGCATCCAGCTTGTTCTAAGAATCACTTTATTACCCAAAAAACTAAATAGATAAGTTCATTACAATGCCTTAGGACAGCAATCACAGGTGTATTTAAAAGCATGAGCCTGGGAGAGGGTTGTTCTCATGTGCCATATCCATGCAGCCTTCAGGATTGATTGTGGAGATATAAGAAATGGCAGCTCTATCAAAGTGTGTATTAGATAAAGTGACAAGGAGGTGGATTGAAAACTGGCTGAAATGGCAGGCTGAAAGGACTGTAGCCACTGTCACAAAGTCCAGATGGAGGCAAATCACTACCAGAGGTCAGTACTGAGGCCAACCCTGTTTTAAAATCCTCATTAATAACCTGGATGATGGGAAGAGCACCCTTAGTGAGTTTGCAAAATACAAAATAGGGAGGAGTGACTGATACAGAGAATTGGTGTGCTGCCCTTCAGAAGGATCTCAGCAGGATGAAGAAATGGGCTGACAAAAGCCTCATAAAGTTCAGTACAGGGAAATGCCAAATCCTGCGTGTGGAGGGGAACGAGCATATGCTGGGATCTGACTAACTGGGGAGCAGCTTGACAGGGAACAATCTTGGGATCCTGATAGACAGAAAGGTTACCCCAAAGCAGCCATGTGCTCTTGCTGCCAGGGTGGCCAGTGGCTGCCTGGGCTGCATTAGATAGAACTTTGCCAACAGGTTGAGGAAGGTGATATGTCCTCTTCACTCAGCATTGGTGATGCCACACTTGGACTAGTTCTGGGATTCTCAGTACAAGGTGCAGGTTTCTGGAGTGAGGCCAACACAGGGCTACAAAGATGATTAAGGGACTGGAACATCTGACAGATGAGGAAAGGCTGAGAGAGCTGTTACTGTTCAGCCTTGAGAAGAGAAACCTTGTGGGAATCTCACCTATGAGTATAAAAATGTGATGGGAGAGAACAAAGAAGAGGGAGCCAGGCTCTTCTTCAATACCAGGACAAGAGGCAGCAGGCATAAACTGAAACACAGGAAATTCCACCTGATCACAAGAAAGCTGGAAAGGTGGGGTTTTTTGTTTGGTTTTTTTTTTTTTTTTTTTAACTATGAAAATGGTCAAACACTGCAACACATTGGTAAGAGAATCTGTGGAGTCTCCATCTGCAGAGATAATGCAAAACCAGCTGAGCAGAAGGCAGGCAACCTACTGTAGCTGACCATGCTTGAGCAAGGGGGATGAACTAGACAAGCTCAAGATCTCCCTCCCAACCTAAGTGGTTTTGTGATGTTGTGATTCGTGACCCTTGAAAATCCTGGCACTGCTAATAGCTTATTGTAACCACAGTTCCCTGCAAATGCAAATTGAATGGCTGCTTGCTCTGTCTTTATATTATATAAAGTTTCCAGAAGCTCAGTAGAAACTAGCCCAAACACATTTGTTGGGTCCTTTTTCCCTCACAAAATCATATTATTTCAATGAAAATTCATATACACAGTTCTCCACGTATTTAATTTTGGAATATTTTCATTTCAAAAAACTTTGAAACTCCTTCTTATTTCACTTTATGCATTTTTTATTTATTATTTTAAGTGTTTCATAACAGATAGCAGTAGTAATGTTGCAAGATAGATTGAACACCTAATTTTTAGAATCAGTAAAGGAGTTAATACATTTTACTGATTGAAATAGCTTATTAAATATTTTATCTCAGGTTGAATAAGTGCAGTGCACAGAGAATCTAGAAAAGGTGTTCTGTACAACCACAAAGTAGTAACTCATCTTCATGATTCTAGAGTAAAAATGACATCCAGGACCATGTCCGGATGGTCTCTGGTGAAGAACATATGCAGGGACTGCCAAATAGCCATACTGGCACTGTGTGCTGGGGAGGAACCCTGAAGGGGAACATCCACATGGTGCTCGAGCATGACCCCTGTGCAGAGAAACTGTCCCTGCCTGCTGGGGCTGACCTGCCATGACAGACACTGGGCCACTCACAATTCCCATGCTCTGAAAGGAATACTGACATTAAATGAACAAGAAGGAGACCCTACTTACAGAAGAAGAGGAAAACAGTGATATTTATATCTTGTGTTGAGGTATCTACCTCCTAAGGCTTCCTTATTCACCCTAAAACAGTGCAATTTCATGTCTCCTTCACCTGGTGCTGAGATCATTGCAAGAATCAGGTATAAAGCTCTCTGCAGCACACTCTGAAAAGCTGGTAAAAAAAATAAAAGCTCTTCACTCTCTTGGCACTAAGCACGTATAAAAAATATTAAAAAGCAATCTGAATACTAGACACTAAAAGAAAACCTAAATTCAGGAAATGAAAGAGAGCTCTGTAAGTACTGTCTCTGATAGTATATTCTTTTTCAAGAAAGGCATTTATTTCTCACTATCTTATCAGTACCCCAGTGGTAGTCTGTGAGCTAGAGATAAAATGATTTTTTTTTTCTCTTTTTTCTGGCTAACAAATGAATTCTTACAGGATTCTAAAATGGCTACAGTTTGCTCTACCTCTCAGATGTCTATCTCTTTTCAGGAGGGTATCAGAGGTAAAGTTTTCCCAAGCTTTAGAGAGAACCAATAGATGCCTATTAACTGCCTGAGAACAGGACATAGGTCGACTTCTAGGGTGGAAAGTAGGGAAGGATGAAAACACGGAGAAGGCAGCAACTGGAGGACAGAACAGACACCAATCTCTTGACTATCCAGAGTAAGAAGGGAGGAAAGAGTTTGTTACTATGTTTTCTGAGGAAAGAGCTGCTTCTAGCATAAGGAATTAGGTAAAAAAAAAAACCATGCGGGTGAAAACTTATGGGGCCATTCAGTCAGTGATGCTACAGCCCAAACACAGCTCTGCAGGAGCTAACTTTCAGAGAAGACTTGTGCTCATCTTAAAGGCCAAAGGTCTGTTAGATCATCTCACTGATCTTCCTATTAGCATACCAAAATCTTTTTTTCCCCAATTACTCCAGAATACAGTCTGGTAGCAGGAATGTTTTTGGATAATGTACATCTTAACTAAAGGCATACTGAAAACCTTGAAAGACATCCCACCTTCCCCTGGGGGCTTGCTGTAATGGGTCATGTTACAAACGTTTGCTCTATGTCTAATTGAAATCTGACTGTTTTCAGGTACCTGTCACTGAATCTTATTATCTCAGTGTCTGCTAGAATAAATGGGCTTTGCAGGCTTGGTATCTTCTTCCCAGGGGAATCCTAATGCAATCCTGTCATCTTTCTGTCTTCTGCTTAGTAAGATGTTAAGATATTTAAATCTCTTCCTCTAAGGCCCTTTTAAATTTTTTATACAAAAACCTCCACATTTTTTTGCTAGCATTTATCCTGTTTGGCATCCCTTGCTACATTTTTAACCCTTTTTTAATATGCAGGTACTGTATATTATATTTTCCCTATTAAAATCCTTGTGATTTCTACATTATGGAGTTATTCTCCACTGGATTGAATTTGGAAATTCAAGCTCGGTGATCCCAGAGCTTCTCAGTTTTCCAAGATGTAGCCAAGATTAATGTTATCAAGCCAAAGAGCAAAGACTACCTGAATAGGATTTTTAAATTTTAAACAATGTAAAATAGATGTGCTGAATTTTCCAGTCCTCTCTTTTCCCCTACTAATTACCCATCTCCACTGTTTATAAAGAGATTTGCTCTATCTTTAGTAATTGGATTATCCTGTTGTTTGGATTTCTTTATTCACACTAGACTTTTAATATCTCTCCCTCCTACAAGGTCATTTTTTGCAGCTCTGGATTGCATTTTTGTAAGAGATATACACTTGCAATTACAGGAGTTCTATAAATCATCACTTTGAATCACAGACATAAATAAACAAGGCTGATGAAAGACCTCTTACTGCTATCAGCTATAACATGAAACAGGTTACACAGATAGGCTGTGACCTGTGAGATCAGATTGGTATCTAGAGTTTTAATCTCTGTTCTTGCTGTGGTAGAGAAAAATGGCTATCATTTATCACTAGCAAAGCACGCGGCAAGCAATAAGAACCTGGGAGCTCAGCTACTTTAAATAGTAGCTGCTGCCTAAGTGCATAAGCAGTGCTGGGCCATACATCTACTACAAACAATACACTGCAATTATGAACACAGACACAGAATAGGTGACTTGGAACAGCAGAGTTCAGATAATTGCAATGGCAAAGTGTAATTTCAGTGAGCAAGAATCATTAACTAATCTACTTAGATAATCAAGAGCCAACTAAAATTTCTCCACTACACTGTGAAGAAACCATAAGGTATTCCAATTAAACCAAAGAAAAAAGGCAGGGGAACTTGTCAAGTAAAGAAATAGTTTGGCTACTTCTGTTTCCTCTTTCAACACTACTATACAGGGCTAATAATCCTGGTATATAGTTTGTGACAAAGTGCACTGTTCTTTTTCTTTAGTTTGAAAATAGCAAGTCTGCAGTGCTCCAGGTACGATCAGTACAGTACAGGCTGTTTGCTTCACAGGTTATGGAATCCACATGGATGCTCTGATGTCTCATCTTGGAGCTCATCCAACAGTTTTAAGGAGTCTAATCACTGACTTCTAGGGAAAGCATGGGAAAGAGTGCCAGGGACATGAATCCACTGGCAATGGCTCTGTTAAGCCATCCTCTGTTTAATCTATCCTTTTGCCCATGCATGGGGGCATGTAGTCATGCACTTAATATGTAAGGCATAGAGATCAGAGGACAACCACTCTTCCAGTTTAATTAAAACACTGCCAGATTCCAGCAATGCAAAATCTTGCATGCAAAGCAACAGTTACTAGTCATGATTCCTTCTGATAAATAGTTGTAAGTTTGATCATTTCCTCCAAAACCAAAACATGTATTGTTTTTGTTCTGAGATTTTGTTGTGCTGAGCTGAAGCCTTTATGAATAGCCTTCGCCTTCACAACACTATAGATGTTGATCATTGCACCTATTTTTTCAAACAACAAATATAAAAACTATTTTCCAAGATTACTGTTGCTATTACTATAAATTTTGTTTTCTTACTAAAAATTTTTGTTACAGATAGTTGAACTTCAACTAGTCATGCACAACTCATATGCTTTATATAGACACACTACTATGTTTGAATTACTAACACAAACAAATAGAACTGATAGCAACAAATTAATTGTTCTTGTAATCTTAGAGTGGTTCGTATTGGGAGGGGATCTTGAAGATCATCTAGTTCCAATCCCTCTGCCATGAGAAGGGACACCTTCCACCAGACCAGGCTGCCCAATCCAACTTGGCCTTGAACATCTCCAGGGATGGAACATTCACTACTTCTTTGGGAAAGTTGTGCCCATGTTGCACCACCCTCATAGTGCCGAATTTTTTTGTAATATCTAATCTAAACCTACTCTCTTTCAGTTTGAACCCATTCCCCTTTCTCCTGTCACTACATGCTCTCGTAAATAATATCTCCCCATCCTTCCTGTAAGTTCCCTTCCCAATTAGATCACGCCTTCTCTTTTCCAGGCTGAACAATTCCAATTCTCTCAGCCTTTCTTCATAGGAGAGGTGTTTCATCCCTCTGATCAACTCAGTGGCCTCTTCTGACTTGCTCCAACAGATCCATGTCCTTCCTGTGCTGGAGACCCCAGAGCTGGATGCAGCACTGCAGGTGGGGTCTCAGCAGAGCAGAGAAGAGGAGCAGAGTTCCTCCCTCACCCTAGTGGCCACCCTGATTTGGATGCAGCCCAGGATACAGTTGGCACTCTGTCCAGATGCTGCACTCTGAGAACTTGTTTGTGCTTTGTAACCCGAGAAACAGTCCCTAAGAGTCAGCTTCCACAGGATCACCAAGTCAGAACACGAGGTTCTTTTGAAACTTTTCAACTGTCAGCTTCTAAGTAGAAATAAGCAGTACCTGTCAATACCAGCTGAGTAACAGATGGCATTAGTATAGGGAACATAAATTAGGGGCTGACTGAGAAAAGACCTATTATACAGCAATGGCATTTCAGCATTCACTTCAGCAATACCTGGCAGAAGAGCCTGGCAGTGGAGCTAGATGGGTATTAAAGAGAATGATTTGAAGAATTCAGAATTAGCTGTTTCTGAATTATACAGTACCGTTTCAAGGTTCTGTCAAAGTTATGGGTGTTTTCCTGTGTAGCTCTGAAATGAAAACCAGAGTTGAGATATTAATGTTCTCTGCAGGACATTAATTTAAAACATGCACAGTGCTAAAGCTTGCTATCAGCTGCTTTACAATACAGAGAAGCTTGTAAGGGAATAAAATATGGTTAGCAGAAATGTTTAGCAGAAATATGTCAGCAGAAGCTTGTAAGGGAATAAAATATGTTTAGCAGAAATTTTAAGTTTGATGTTTTCTCTTCACATGGAACACAAAAGGGTATAGTTTATGTTCTATTATTGCTTTGATACTGAAAAAGCTCATTTTCTTGTACTTCTGGGTGAAATGGGAGTAACTGCAGTGGTGCTGGGCATCCTACATGATCACAAAGCTAGTGGGACCAGACTGCTGTGGAGAAGCAACCCCAAAGCAGTAACTCTTTGGAGCTTTATTTGTCACCTTTTACACCACTTGGTACAAAAACATCTTTGGGGTCAACTTCAGGGTATTCTGCTGCTAACCGGTAGTACAAAGCACCAAGGCTACCTCAGTGTACCTTATGATCCAGTAAGAAAGGCACTCAGACTTCATAAGCTATTGCTAAAAACACCATTTTCTACAGCTAACACAAGAAACAGAAAGAATATGTGTCTTTTTACTTCCCTTCAGATGGTGGGAGCCCTGAGCCATGCAGCATCTCACAGACCTCTACTCAGGGCATATGGTACAGATCCATCCTATAGAAAGTTTCCCTAACATTTTGGTTTTGAGACCTCTTACAGAATTTTCTTAGACAAAAAATAATGTATTCATCATATCTGTTGTCAAACAACAGTATGTTCACATGAGAACTTGCTGCTCTTCTTTAAGATAATGCCAAGGCCACACAGGTGGTGTAATTGGAAACACATAGTGGGAGCTGCCTGTGGGCCCCTCTGATTCCATCACCCTGCTGAGTTTATCCTGAAGGACAAACTGTACGTGCAGCGCAGGACAGCACAGCCGGCTCGGGTTGACATTCCTCATGGATCGCTAACTCTGTGATGCACAATAGTCCTCTGGTTCGGACTGCTACAACCCCAAAGGGGAAAATCTTGCTGCTGTTCAAGGCTTTAGGCTTTGCTTCCTTAGTGTGGGTATCAGCTGGTGCTGTGTGTCACACTGGTAGGTGCCACTGCTCCCTGACGTGAGCTCTGCCTATTATCACACATGAGACAGAGTGGCCAAGGATTGTTTCTGGAGGCTCCCTGTATTATCTAGCGTGAGGGCAATGGGATTTGCAGGCAGTCTGTGCTCCAAGCTTAGGCAAGCTACTGGGATAATAAAGATGCAGTGTTCATCAGGCTTCTCACAGCATCAACCACACCACGTACAACACAGCTGCAAGCAAAAAAGACAGAAGCAAGAGTCCAGCTGTAGAGGGAACAAGATGCTTATGGCTCTGTCTGGGACATAGTTCAAATGTCCAGCACAGACAGTGCAAAGTGATCTATCATCCTGTGTGTGGAGAGTTGGTGGCTCAAGACTATGTCTTGGTCTTGTCTGTATGCCTTGGCCAACAACTCCTGAGCCCTGCACCTATGTCTCACTTCTTGAATATTTTTATGATTTTGGTGGTTCAGAAAAACACCAAAACTCAAGGTACAGTCTATGTATTCTTAAGCAATGTGAAATTAATTTACTGGTAGGACAATTAGAACACACTGTAGCCAGGGGACTATTCACAATCTATGGAATCATAGCCACGTGAAAGAAGTCAGGTTCTTTACTTCTTTGGTACTTTAAGACCATTCAACAAAGTCCTGATAGGACCTTGCAGGTCATTGCTCTTAATGTCAAGGAGACTTCATAATTCTTTTTAGAAACTTTCTGACTCTAAGATTGCTCCCACAGCACATTTTCCAGGGTGTTATGCAGCTGTGCATCAAATTTGCTGTTCAGGGGGATTTCCATTGTTGCTCTGCCATAAAGCTGAGCTCAGAAGAGTCTAGGCCACACATGGACCTGCTGTGTGGTTGCTCAATGCATTGGTCTGGAAAGACTTGTCAAATATTAAATGTGACCTGGCCAAAGTCGTCGTAACTCTGTCTAACCTGCCTGAATGGGTTTTCCTATATGAGTGCCATGCTGTAATTCAATGTGAGGAGCAAGGCTGGGAAGTTGCAACAGTCTTCCATGAACTGCCTCTCATCTTATACTTGCACTTAATTGTAAGACGATGACTGTTTTATTGTCACTGAAGATGCTACTCCCAGGCTGCAGGCCAGTAACTATTTAGGCCAAGCTGAAAGCCCAGGGATTAAAGCATGCTAGGAACCCAAAAATACTTCAAAGGGAAGGGGACAGCTGACAGTGGTTTAATTTGTGGGCAGAAGGATCCATGCCCCAGATTGTGAACTGAAGCCTGTGCAGAGCTTGCTATGTAAAAACTGGGAATTGACAGTGATTTTCAGAGAAAAAGCAGGAACCAGTGCCTGTTCCCACAGCATGGAATAAGACCCTTTAGCTGAAAAAAACACCAAAGCTGGACAACATTTGAAGCAAAGACAGCAAAAAGAAGAAAGATCTAAAGAACCAGGAAAGACAGACAAGACAAGAGACAAAGTGCTTTAACACTGTCTTTTCCAGAGGTACAGAGGAAGGAAGCATCCCCGCCAAGTCAGGAATTGCTTTGACTTCTCTGTCTTCCTAGAAATCATCAGTAAGACAGTGATTACTGCAAGAAGCCCTAGGAGTCCACTCAGGAAGGCTTCAGCTTCCTCTCAAACACAAAGGGAAGCCGAGAAGCAAATGACTAATGGCCCAGAGCTTTATTTGATTTGCTGCTACAATTAAGTAGTGGCTGGCAAAGCTCACTGGCCTCCCTCAGGTACTTATCCATACTGGGCTGTTTCAAAGAGTTCCTGAGAAACTGGAGCTTAGATAACCTCATTAAAAGCATTTGAAAGGCGTTTCAGCAACATTAATGCACGATATGACTAGTGAGAATAGCCATATGCTGCTCATATATAAAAATACGACTAAGTCATCTGTTGGCTAGCTGAGGTTCCTAAATTATGTCTAAATGGAATAAAGATATGATGGGTACCTGGATATAAAGAATGCTTACAAACTGAAGATGAATTTGGTAATCCCATCAAAACAAAAGGGTAAGGAGTATTTAAAGTTCAATTTAGGCTAATATTTGATTTCAAAGGCTGGCAACTACACTAATTTCTTTTCAGAAATTAAAACTTGGCATGAAAATGTTTAAATAACTGCCCCCAAGTGAAGTGCTCCTTGTGCAAACCTGGGAGTTAGAAATTAAAGACAGAGAAGAACATGGATATACAACATAATCTTCTGTTCCCCTGACTTGCCTTTGCCCACACCTGTAGCTGTGACAGATCCACTACAGTAACTACCTGCTTACAACCCTGATGCTGCAAGGACATGGAGCCCCTCCCATCCAAAAGGAAAAATAGTGTGTCATGAACAATGGATCAGGTTACATTTTTCACCTTCAGATATACCACTTGCTTCTTATGATAAAATCTTTTTTGGGGGTTCAGAGTGAGTTGGTTGAAAAAAAAATGTAAGAAGACTGTGAAGAAAAAATACAGCCCTTTAATGCAGATTGGATCACAAGAACTGCAAAAACCAATTCTGGCATAAGACCCTGCTTGATAAATCTGAATTTTGGATCATAGCTTCTACATTTCAATCCCTGGAGAGCATCTCAAGAAGTCTCATCAACGTACAGACAGTTTTGACAAAATTCTCTTTAATTTGGTCTTACAAATCTGCAACAAGGGAAATTCTGAAATTTCCCATGCTGTCTCTTCTGGAGCATCGCAATTCTGGCATCTAACCTCAATCTCATGCTGAGGTTTCAGCTGCTGTAGTTCTTATTCCTTGGTCTTCACTGCAGACTTTCAGAGGGCTCATGTGCCACACAGGCTACACTCCAGTTTGTTCCTGCTCGGACAGCTATGATTGATCCTGGTGAATCATGCTCAGGCTGAGGTTCACTGTAACCTCCTGATTCTTCTTCACGGAGCCGCTCCCTACCTGGCTGTTCCCCTTCCTGCATTTCTGCATTCACTGGCTCTGACCTTGCACTTGTGATTCAGGAGCATCCTGATTTTGCCAAACATTTCTCCAGTTTACCATGACCGTTTCAGAAATCTAATCCTGTTCCCCAGAATGTCCACAGCCTTCCCACAAATTGAGCACACGTGCTCAATTTGCACGTATCATTATGCGCATCACTGGTGACAAACTTTGCTGGTTTGACTGAATGAACCGCTGTGTTTCCCGTGTTGGCAGCTGAGCGCTGCTTAGCCGTGCAACAGCACAGCCAGGTCGTCACCTAGCTGTCCCTCGGCTTGGACTTATCACGGGAGTCAAACCCACCCTTACACGAACTAAAAGCTCTTTTTTCTCGCGCGCCCTTTACAAAGAGAGACCAGACTTAATCAAAGTCCGGGCCCAGCTGTTCGCACAGAGCCGCTGCTGTGGCTCGCACACCCCATCCTTGCGCTCCGCGCGTTCGGAGCGCAGCCGGTGCGCGGCCGCGGCTGCTCCGGGCCCGGGCGCTGCGCGGGGCGGGCCGTGCCCGCGCGGGGCCGGGCGGCGCGGCCGGGCCCTGCCGGGGTCACCATGGCGACCCGCGGCCGGCGGGGCTGGCGGGGCGGCGCGCCGGGGGTTGAGCCGCCGGGCTCCCAACCGGCCGCGGCCAACAGCCGCCGCCTCCAGCGGCCGCGCCTACGCAGGGCCGGCGGGCGGCCTGGGCGGCGCAAGGCGGCCGAACCCTTCCGTGGGCTGGTGGCGAGCGGAGCCGGGCAGCGCGGTGGGCCACCCGTCATCCTGCGGGGCGGGCGGGAGGAAGGGGTTGCCAGGGGCGCATTTGTGGTCGTTCGGGGGATTTTTTATTAATCTTTCCCCCCCGCGATTTCGTTTTATTTCTGTGGGTTTCTTGGCTCCTCCGAAAGGTACCGACGTCGGGGCGATGCATCGCACCGGAGAGAAGAGCCGTGCGGGGCGGCGGGAGTCCTGCTCCGCCGCCCTCCGCAGCAGCGGCGGCCGGGCCGTGCTGGGGGTGCTGACGGAGAACGGGCAGCAGCAGCAGCGGCCCGGCGGCCAGGTGAGCCCCGCTGCCCGCAGCACTGCCGCCCCCCTGCCCGCAGAGCCCGGCTGAGCTCCGCGGCCCTGGGCTGGCAGCCGCCGGCATGAGCGGTGCACGCACCTGCCTCGAGGCTGCCGGCAAAGACCTGGCGTGGCGGGGTGAGAAGGTGACTCGGGCTCCAGTTCTTCAGCGTGAGTTTCCCGAGAAACCCTGCTAGTAACCGCACAGTCCTAACCTACGGGTGTTTCCCCGTGGAAGTAGTCTGCGTAGATAATTCATCCTGGAAGGAAGGGATACTATTCGGCCGCTTACCCTCCACACTGTGAGTGGTTTGAGGAAGGGCTGTCCACTGAAGCCAAGTTCTCATTGGTGTGTGACTAGCCGTGCTCACTCCAGGGTGCCAGAGCCTTCAAGAAGTTCAGGTTAATTACATGTCGTTTTTCTGCCTTTCTGTCCCTTGAGCCCTCCTGGAGTCTGCTGGTCGGGCAGGGATAATGTTATTGTCCGGACCTAAAACAGCGCTGGTGTGTGTACACAAACTCGTATTGGTTTTGGCTGTGTAAAGCCCCTAACTCAGCTCGTGCCTTACTGGCAGTAGATGGTGTGAAGGATTGTAGCCTGGTCACACATAGTCCTAGGGGTTGCAATGCTTAAGCTCAAAAATTCCAACTTAAGTTTGTAAGTGCTTGAAGTGCCTTCTTGCCAGTGCAGTCCTTCCTAAGTCTGTGGCAGTGCTTGGGTACTTTTGTTAACTTGCTGCACTTGCAACTGCTCCTTGCCAGAACTGAATGTGTAGCAGACTGCACTTCCCAGTCCCACTGGAAATGAGCAGCACTCACATTCTCCTTGGTGGGAGGCACTGAATATGATGCTGCTCCCCTGGTTTCCTGATTTTTACTACTCTTAATTCTTTCTGTGAGGAGTCTGTCACAGCAAAACAGCAACAAGTGGCATCAACTTCAGAGGCATCAAATGTAGTTAGTTGGTGGCTTTTCATATGAACTTCTGTTATTGGTGTCTGTTACACAAGGAAAGTGATTTTCTTTTTGAAAACAAGTGACACGCTCTGTTTTCCTCCTGAGCTGCCCTCCCACAGCGTTACTGTGTGCTCTGCTTCAGGGTGCTGCTGTTATCAAGCGCTTCTCTGGCTTTGAAAACACCATCACTTCATCTAGAAAAGATGAAGTGCCCAACTGCATCATCAGTGCTGCATCAAAGCAAGGTTTTGCTATCTACATAGATGACTCAGAAGATAAAGAAAACTACAGCTGCAAAATGTCTGAAGAGCTGGAATTAAGCCACTGTGAACTGGATACCAGTGCAATGACATCCAGTATTCACCGGCTGCTGGATCTGAGTTCAGGTAACTCCTGTTACTACTCGGATGGTGTCCATAGCACAACCACATGTAGGGTGGTTATGAGTTGTGAATTGTAAGCTAGTGAGTGGCATATGTGACAATAACACTGCAAGCGTACTTGGATTGTGTCTACACGAGAGGCAATACTTCTGAGCTAAAATTAGCAAGAGAAAGTCAAGAGATTAATTGTACAAATGTCTTGCTGCTTCCTATTACCTGTTAGGCTCTCCTATGATAGTGGACACATCCTTCCAATCCCAGCCAGAGGATCACATGGAAGATGTTGTAACTCTGGCTGTGGGAGAGTATGCAGAAGACATTCATCAGTACCTCCGAGAGGCAGAAGTAAGTTGCTGTAAGAAGCTTATAGGTATCTGTGGTAGGCTGCAATATTGCAGAGATCTGGGGCTGCCACTGAACAACAAAGAAGATAAAGTAAATAGTAAAAGTAATTTCAAAAGGCAGCATATAGTCAGTGATAAGTTCTTTCAGGATTAATGCATCCCTGTTAATTCCTATGATGGGAGCATCTCTTGACTTGTTTGGCATGAAGAATTCTTGCAAATGGGAGTAGAATGCTGAAAAAATGCTAAAGCAGTTTGATGTGATCTCACTGATAGCTCTCTGGCTATAGCAGTAGGTTTTCCTACCTTCTTGTGTCAGAGCAGTGAAGTGCAGTCTCCTGATGGGAAGAAGGCAGAAATTCTGATTGGTTCATTTTCAGGTCCTTCTGAATGGCTCAACTGATGGCAAAGGCTGTCCATTGTCCAGGAAGTGTTTTGCTATTCTCCTGCTACCACCAAAGCTTCAATCTGTCTCTTCAGTGTAGAAATACTATTTTCTAGAGATGCCACTAGCTGGGAATAATTACCACTAGCACAATAATTGTAGTTAGTACTTACAGTTATTAAGAGTGGGACACCACCTGCTCTTTTTAGTGTAAGTATAAAGAATATTCATCAGCTCAGCCATCCATGGTTCTCTTCAGAGTGATCACCCTGATTCTTCAACTCTTTCCAAACAGCTAAGATTTAGGCCCAAGCCCTACTACATGAAGAAGCAGCCAGATATCACAACAGGAATGCGTGCTATCCTGGTAGACTGGCTGGTGGAAGTAGGGGAAGAGTATAAACTTCGGACAGAGACTTTGTACTTGGCAGTGAACTTCCTGGACAGGTTTCTTTCCTGCATGTCTGTTCTCAGAGGGAAGTTACAGCTTGTAGGAACAGCATCAATTCTTCTGGCTGCGTAAGTATTTCATCTTCTGAAATCCTGGTGATCCGAAGTCTATTTTTGGGCTTAGTCTTGTAATGTAATTTGAAGGAAGGAAGGTTGCATTAGTAGGTAGCTTTTCATGATGTCTCAAGATTAGCAAGTGGGCTCCTTTGGTGCTATTAAAATGAAACATTTAATGTTGAATGGGAAGAACTGTAGTGGGGAAAGCTTGTAACCATGAACACAGTAGCAGAAACAGTAGTACAGCGTTAAACTGCTAGCCTGTAAGGCTGTAATGGACTCAGTTGCAATCTACAGTTGGCCTTTAGCTGCTCTAACTAGACAGAGTAAGCAACATAGCTTAGGGGTGCATGGGTGTTTGTCTGGAGTGTGCTGTGTTACTGAGAGTTGCCCACTGAAAGCTTGCTGTTAAGAGCTAACAATGTGAGTATATGTCTGTCTAGACTGATGACTCGAGTTCTCTTAAGTATATTTGTCCAAGTTTGAAACTAAATTGTTAGCTAGCCTGGAGGAACAAGTAAAATTAAAGCTTTCCACAAGTTTTATTAATGTCATGTTTTCATCCTGACATGGGTACAGCACAAAGATTTCTTTTATTATAACTTCAAAGCTGACAAATGTGGCTTCTATATTCCTTTTTCAGGAAGTATGAAGAGATCTACCCACCAGATGTGGATGAATTTGTCTATATAACAGATGATACCTACACAAAGAAGCAGCTGCTAAGAATGGAACACTTGCTTCTCAAAGTGCTGGGTTTTGACCTAACAGCCCCAACCATCAACCAGTTCCTTCTTCAGTATATTCAGAGGCGTGGAATCTGTATGAGGACAGAGAACTTTGCAAGGGTATAGACTATCTGCCTTCTTGGACTGAGGGGGAAGAAGTGATCCTTAAAGGAGAACTACTTGCCTTTCATGAAGCTGTCTCTGCAACAGGCCTAGAACTGCATGTTTCATAGCAGTGGCTTTTGTGCTGAGACTTTTGGATAAATGCCTTATGGAAGTCCTAGGTTTGGTTTGTCTTGTCCGGTCAGGGATAATTCACTGACCAGGCAATTAGGTGGTAAAAATCTGGTGGTTTTTTCAACAGTGCCTGTGTAGCAAGCCTGTCCTGGATTTGGTGCTACTGTGTATTGCTCCACAATGACACAGAATATACCTGCATAGCTGCATAGGAGTTGTCTGGAGAAGGCAACCATGCTTAGAAACAACAAAATTGCAGTAAAACATCTGACCAGCTGCTTCTCTGCAAAGAGTATAGGATTGTACAATGACTCTACTCCAACAGAACCCATATTGTGCCTCTTAGAGCTGTCCATTTATCCCTGATGTCCAGGTGTTTATCTATATAAACAAGAGCCTTAGCAGATAGGAAGAGAGTGTGTTTTATAAAACTTGACTTTTCTGAGTCTCTCTAAAATCAAGTCAGATCTGATGATAGAACCAGAACTTCAGATTAGATTAGAGTAGATGGGTTAGGCTTTGGCAAAATGTGGTCTTTCTGCCCCCCCCAAAACCAGATAAAGGATCTTCTTTAAGATCAACAGGACTGCAATGCTAATTCTTCTCACTAAATACATAGTTTATGCTTTTGTGCATCATACTGAGACCATTGACTAACTTTAAAACTTGCAGTATTGGACTGATTGAACCAACTAGGTTGATTCTTTTTGAAAAACTTGAGTTTTCTTGTTCAGTATCTTGCAGAGCTGAGTCTTCTTCAAGTTGATCCTCTTCTGAAGTACCTTCCTTCACAAATTGCTGCAGCTGCCTACTGTTTAGCAAACTATACAGTGAACAGATCTTTCTGGGTAAGAACAACAACAGTGCATTAATAAATAGCTCAAGCATTTTGTTATTGTTAGAACTGAGCTGAGAAGGAGGAGGAGTAGCTCCAAAGTATATTGTTCTGCAGGCTGAAATCCTAGGATGAGTAGCTGTCCTTGAGTTAATGAGACTACCTGATAAATGACTGTTAAGTAAACCTGAAATACCATGCCTCTTCTCTGAAACAGAAGGGATTTTACTGTCTTGCTCACTTACATCAAGGCTGTACCAAAGGCCTCATAAATGTCCAAAACTACACCCCCAGATACAATTCATTCAGGGTCTTTCTGGGAGAAAGGGGAGAACTGATTCTGTCTACTTGAGTGATTATACTGCTGTGTAATTGTGGCTGCTTTACCACAAGCCCTGGTAGACCTTCCAACTGTATGTTGGAGAAATAGCTTTAGTGCAGAGTAAAATCCAGAAGAGATGTAATGGATGCACATGCTTAGAGCAGAAGGAGCTTGTCAGACTTCATGGCACCAAGGAAGACCTAGAGTGAAACTGATGGCACAATAAAATTTAATCTTTTTCATGCTTAAAGAGTCTAGAGTGAGCTCTGATGCAGTGAAAAGAGTTTCTGCTTCCGTGGGAAACACATCTTCTAGATGGCTGCTGGCTACAATAGAGTAACACTGTCTTTTCTCATCTGACCAGCCAGAAGCACTTGCTGCATTTACTGGATATTCCTTAAGTGAGATAGCACCTTGCCTGACTGACCTGCATAAAGCATGCCTTGATGCATCCCATTGCCAGCTGCAAGCTATTAAGCAGAAGTATAAGCACCCAAAGTAAGTAACCAGTATGCCAGTGTCTTGGATAGCTGTAAGCATAGGATGACTCTTTTTCCAGCTTGGGCTGTGGCTGTTGTAGCTCTCTCAAAGTTGTCAGCTTCTAGTTCTGAAACAGAAGCCTCCATCAGCCCCTTGAGGAGAAAACTCTTCTGACCACAAAAGTCATTAATCCATAAGTATGCAGATGCATTGGATAACAACTTTTTCTGCAATGTTGCAGGATTCTGCTTCTCTTCTCCAATGCATTGCACAATCAGGTGATAGTCCAGTTGACAAATCTGAAGCCAATATCTGTAGTCGCTTCATTTCTATTCCAGGTTCCTGCAGGTGTCTCTTCTGGAGCTCCCAGCAGTTCTTCCTCTACGCTAGACACTGTGGATCCTGGACTTGAAGATTACTGTGTCCCAATCAACAAAGCTGGTCTGACATTTCATAGAGCACTGCGGGTCATGTGTCTGTAACCACAGTGATCAGAATGGTTTTTAAGCTAATATTTTTTAATGAGATGCCTTTTTAAAAATAGGTATTAGACTATAGCTCTTAACATAACTGAAAGCACTTTTAATAAATGTCTTATTACACTCTACTTCTGTCAATCTTTTTACTTCAGTTAATACCTGCAGTAACAGTGAGTGGAATGAATTTTTGAATGTTTTTGTTTTGTTTTGTTGTTTTGGTTTGGTTTTTTTTGGGGGGGAGTGGGGTGGGATTTGTTTTTTACTAAATAGCTGTAAGCACTTATAAGCTGGCTGGAGTGGATAAAGCAGAGCTTGAACCACCACACCCTGACATCCCTGTTGGCACAGGTGATTTGCTGTAGTCCTGTTTGTTCTTTCAATGATATAAGATCCTGTGGGCATGAACACAAGCTATTTTCTGCTACTTGTTTACCGTATCAGACCAAGAACATCCACATGCAATTGGTCTTTGAACTCTGAACATGTTTAGAAGATCATCAGTGTTGAGGTAAAAGTCAGACTTCCCTTTATGGAAACAAAATAGGGGATGGCCCTGCAGGGAGTTGGGAGATTGTGGCTGGCAGAGCATTAGGAGCTTTTCATACACTGGTGAACAGACTGTATTAGAGAGCAATGCTAAAAGCTATGAGGTACTGGAACAGCAGAGTTGATCTGGATGGCTCCTGAGTGTGGAGTGTTGTTATAACAAACCTGTCTGAGATGACCTCTCATGTCACTAGAGCACTGACGATCATGTGTGAAGGGAGGGCAATGGGACAGAGCTATTAGCTGTCTTAGCCTGAGCTGCTGCATGGTCTTGTGTCCCACTGTCAGTTATTTGTTAGGTAGCGCTTAAAAAAAAAACCCCAAACATCCAAACAGGACACCACCTTGTACTCTCAAACACAAACCCTGTCCAAAGTAGTTTAAAAATCAGTTGGTCATATTGGTCAACATGTAGAGAACTATAATCCACTTATATAAATGGTAATTCTGAGGTGTGCTTGTACTGCAAGAGTTTAAAACTTCAAGGGCTTACTGCTCCCTAAGAGAGTGATCTGTACAGTGAGTGCATTATGAGTTTCCAAGCAAGAACAGGTTTAACACTTGACACCAGGATGCAATTCAGCAGACATATTAAGTAGCAGCTAACAAGCCTCTTATTTTAATTTTAAAACGTGATTATGCCAATATGTGTGTAATGAGGCTCTTAGCTTTGGCATTCCCTCAAAGTATGTAAGACTTCTTTTCCCTTAATTCCTCCCTGTGCAGCCTGATGGATCTCTCTAGTCATGCAAATTCTTGTGTTTCTCTGAAGTGGAGGTAGTGGTTGTGAGTGTTTCACGTGTCTCAAAGTAAACATCCTTTAAGGGAGGAGAGTATTCCATTTCAGTCTAGCACAGTCTTGTGCTGTAAATTCAGCCTAGTTCTTGGTCTCTTGCTTCAAACACTTTCTAATCAGTAGAGTGAATTTGTCTTGATATGTGTATACAGTGAAGTGACCAGATATCCCATGCTCATGTCTATGGCATTTATTTTGTGGTGGGGGCCTCAATCCGTAGATTTTGTTCATGCACTGAATTTCATGGCTTGTGGACATATGTCCTAAAGGTGGGCTATGAACTTAACTCCTGCCTGCAGTCAGCTTCTTTAAAGAGATTGCCTCAGTGCAAAGCTGTGCCAGTGGCACCTACCTACAACAGGCAACTCTTGGTTGCTTGTTTCACAGGGAAGTGGTGAGTGCCCTGAGCAAGTGTTGCTAAGTCTGCCCAGCTTATGAGTACCAGCTTGTTTGGTGTTTCAGGCTGAACATAAGAGATTCTGAAACCCCATGTTAATAAGATTCCACCTGTAAGTAATTGTGCTCACTGAACTGCAGCTAACTGTAGTGTTGGGTATTTTCAAAGCAGAAATGAATGTCTCAAGTGCAGGAATGTTTTCCTTGTGATACAGGAGACTAAAGATTTGTGTGGTCATGCTGCAGCAGTAATTGGGAAGAGATGAGTTTTTGTTCTTATAGACAGTCTATAAGCACAGTCATGCCTCATGTTCCTGGGCCAGTAGATTTGGTGCATCTAACAAAGTAGGAGTCTGAATTTACTAAGTGTTTTAACATCTGGAGTCTTTCTAGAAGCCACACTTTTGTTCTGTTTTACCTTCTTAAATTTAACTTATAACTGTGAGGCTATTGCAGCAGTTTCACTTCACATTCTCAGAGCTTAAATTCTTTGGTATACAAATATACTGGAGCTTTTTGGCTTTTTTTTTTAGCTATAATATGTGAAGACTGTACTTCATCTGCTTTCTTGTTTTGTAATTATTTTTCAACTCAGCTTTTCACTTAAATATTGTTTCAGTCCAAGGCTAAAAAGGGTAAAAAAAAAGTAGTTAAGATGCAGAATCACATAATGCTGCAGTCTGAATGCTAATAATGAGTTTGGGCAAGATGGATTAAATTTTAATTTGTGAGATACAAGAAACTCATCTTGAAGTGGTCTCATCTGAGATCTGTAATAATGTCATTTTGAAAGTTCCTACTCTAATCTCACTTCCTTTTGTTGAATTTGTCTTACTCAGAGCAAGGAAAAAAAACTTACTGCTGTTATAGGAGTGAGCCTTGACTCTTCCAAGGTGAAAACTGAGCGCTATCTCCCCTTTCCTTCAATGTGAATCATCACACTTAACTCTGGCCTACCCCTTGTGGGCTGTTCTCTGCAGATGACACCTGAGATCAAGTGACAAAAGATGCCACAGTTGGGCATAAAGTGGTAATGAAGGTGAAATAATGCTGTTTTAATGGATTAAGTACTTGAATACAGATGCAAAAACACGTAGAAGTACTAAAGGTTGTACTGAAAATCAGGTATATGGGAAGATAGATTTATAAGGAGGGAGATGAAAGCAACCCAAAAGGAAGCTTTAAGTTTTCAATGATGTAGTGCCTGTGCTGTGTGGAAAACTAAGAGGTATAAAGCTCACAACTTTGTGTGATCCTTGAAACAGAACCAGGCCTTTTGAAGACAGTCATATCATGGAAAAGAAATAAAAGGTAATGGGCATTAAAGCTTAAACTGAGACAGTCTCAATTTTTGACCATCATCCTTAGTGGCTTGTAGACCATGGTCACAAATAAAACTTTTTTGTTGTTGTTGTTGGTTGGTTGTTTTTTTGTTTTTGTTTTAGATTTTTTTTGGTTTTTGGGTGGGGTTTTTTTTGTTGTTGTTGTTGGTTGGTTGGTTGGTTGGTTGGTTGGTTGGTTGGTTGGTGGGTGGTTTTTTTTGGTTTTTTGAGGTTTTTTTTGTTTGGGGTTATTTTTGTTCAGGAAATACTTCGACTGTGGCAGTTTTGGAAACGCCAAGGATGATCATGTTCAGTTATCTCTGCTGTGAAGGTCAGTCTGTTGAATGTCAGCATGTGTATTTCAAAGGCTGAATATTGACTTCTATGCAGGTCACAGTATCTTCCCCCAGCTAAAATTTACTGGGACAAAACCTACTGGTGAAACAGCAGGCTGAGCACATCCAAGCAGCTTTGAGGGATCACTCAATACTCCTAGTGGAGTAGGTTGGAACTGAGAGGTGTTGAGGATTTTATCTTTGGCCCACGATGTTCAGTTCAAAAGGTCTTTAACACTGGTATTAGAACAAACATGAACATCTTATTCTAGCAATTTCCATATTATCTTGCTAATCTTATTCTAGCAATTTCCATATTATCATGCTGCAACTTTCAAGAGACTTGGCTGTATGATAGTGGTTTTCTGTGTTGTTGTTAACATTTTTAACCAATGATTTCTAACAATATTTTAGCCATCTCTGGTGTCTTGAGAAAGCTGTCCTTATAACTAGAGATGTATTGTGGATCCACCATTCCCCTAAGATTAACAGGGATAAGTGCAACTTGATACTTTATGGGAAGATACTGGCTTAAAAGCTACGGTCTGCCTTTGTTTTCCTTTTCTCTGGGGTGAGTTAAGGATGTCTGAAAGGTAATTAGGTATTTAAAGAGAATGCTTTGATTGTGTTCAGAACAGTTAAGCTGCAGAAGGTTGTCTGCCTTGCTGGGAAATCTGGCTGTGTGATTAGTCTGTGTGCATACCTGCTTGTCCTCAGTTCTACAAGTGACTCAAATTGGCTCTGATCACTGAGGTGGGTACTTATTTTAGCCACTGGCCTTGAAGCAGCTTGTGGGGCTGCTCTTAAGCATGAGAAACAAGCCAGCAACATCAGTGATTGCTTCCTGGATTTAAGCTTTTTATCTTGCAATTTTCCTCAGCACCTGCATCCCCAGAGCAAGATCATCTTCCTATACTGAAGAGCTGTACAAACTGTGCTAAGCAGATGTGACCTGGAGGCAGTACAGACCCATCCCCTACTATTCAGATGTTCTAGAGCTGTTAAGCTAACTCTTCTGAAGTTTCTTGGGTCCTTTAGTGTTTATAGTGGATGTATGTATTTTCCCATTGCATAAGACAAGAAATGCACTGAATACTTATTTTTAGCTGTTATTTGTTTCGTAATACTTTTGTATGGCAAGTTCTGACTTTCTCTTGGATGCTTGTTTATATTGCATCTACTTAAAATGCAAAAAGACAAAGCTTTGCATGATGAAATGTCCATAATGAACATCCCTGACAAAAGTTTATGGAGAATGTGCACTGCAGAGATGTAGAGAAATAGTGGATTAGGCAGAAACCTGTGTCATAAGTAATATAGCCAGTCACAGCTCTTCTTCCTTGTGGTTTATCACTGTAGATGGCAGCCCTGCAAACATTGAAGAAAAACTTCAGACAAACTTACAGGACAGCGTACAGACAGATACTGACCACATGATAGAGTTAATCCTAAAGTACATGCCTACCTGCATCAAATTAACTTGTGTCTGGGCCAAAAAAGACCAGGCAGTCCTAGCCCTAACCCCTCTGAAGATGTTAAAATTATGGCTCTGTCTTGGAGTTTTGTACAGTGCTTGCCTGTAGAGGGATAGAATATAAGAAAATAAAGATAGTGTAGAAAGTAATCTTACCCTAAGGAGTTGCAGCTAGACCAATTATCAAAGCTTAGGAACAAGCCTGACTTTAACGGGCCACAGCTGTAACCAATCAGAAGAAGAGTGCTATGAAAGAGTGGGTGGCTGGGTGAGAAGGGAACTGGAGTCAGTTGGCTACTTTGGGAAGAAGAAACAGTCGGTGCTCTGAGGAGCTGTGTGCAAGAAACACCAAGAAGGTATGAAACTTTTGCGATAAGAAAACAACAGTATGGAACCCCTGCAATAGGATGTCAACACTTGCCTAGTTAGGCTGTGCTGTTATTGAAAAATAATTGTGGACTGAGCAAGGACTGGTTCCTGGCCGAATGTCTGTCTCCATTTGGCTTTGTTTCCATGATTCTTAGGGCTGGCTAGCTTTTTAAGTAGATTTGTCTTGGAGAGTGCTTTTGGAGCAAGACAAAATACTCAGTGTGAGCTAAAAGGCTGTGCGGGTGTCTGTGCTCAGAGCTTGTGCTTGCAGTCTTTTGTCTTAGTAGTGTGTCTAGAATGACCAAGTGTCCCTGCCTTTGATACCGGTAAATACCTAGTTAAACCATAAAGGAGTCCTCGGTCCTTGTTTTTTGATCTTCTTTATTGGAACACAGAAGAGCCTTACTGGAGCCGAGTGCTGAAAAAACAGGCTCCTGATGAAGCATTAAGTTCTGGCAAGAAACAGTCTCCTCCTCCACCATCTGCAGCCAAGCTGCCTTTTCTGCTTGTTTACTGTTGTTTGTGTTTTGATGTGTAAATTACTTGGAAAAGTAAGAGAGGGCGCTAGACCCCACAGCATTCAACAGACGACGTGAGCTCCTTACAGCGGAGTAATGTAAACTCGTCCCTGTGTAGGCAGACACTGTAGCGACACGTATCTCAAAAGAGAATAATTCATTTGCGGGTTTTTTTCCCCTCATAAAGAGGATAGAAATTTCTAAGCACTAACGGAATGGATAGGAAAACAGAGTGCAGATGAGCAGCAGGGCTGTTCCTGCATGTGACAGTGGAGTGAGGCATTGAGGTGGCAGAAGCAGGTTCACTCTGGAGCACATCTGCATAGCACACGCTTTCCGACAGCACACCTGTCCCAATGCGTGGTGTACTGTCACCTCTGATTACTGAAGAGGCACAGTTAGCTTCAGCCACGCAGGAAAAACCTTGAGCCTTTTGCTTTGTTGAACCGGAAAGACGCTGATGGTTTCCGAAGGACAGGCCCAGAAGAGGGCACTAGCATCCCTCGTCTGGGGCTTGAAGGGAAAGCCAACCTCAGCGGTCCCCAAAAGGGTCGCAGCCCAACAAAGTATTTGCTCTTTGGTTCATTTTTACATGGTTTGCATGTAGACCAGCAACATGCAGGATCACTGCATCAAAGCAGTTTTGTTCAATTAATTTTTCATGAAATGTAACCAGGATTTAGCAAAGTTGCAATGTAAGGTTGTCAGCTGTGCTGCCTAGCTCTCACATCTGATGATCCAAGGATGCTTAGACAAAATAAATTATCTTTTCAGAACATCTCTAGTCTTGTATGTGAAGCTTTGCACTAGTTTATCAAAATTTTTCTCAAAGATTTTTTTTTTTTTCTCCCTGGCTATAAAAGTCAGGATAACTGATGTTTACTTAAAGCTTGATTCAGAGAGGATAAAAAGATGATAGAAAGTGCTCTGCTAATATTCGTTACATAAGTCTTCTGTGGAAGCAAGTCTGATGTAGGAGTGGCTCCTTATATTGCAGGTTGGGAAGATGAAGTGCTTTTAATATTGCAGATCTTGTATGGTTTGTGCAGGAAAGAGGGGGGAATTACTTATAATTTTAAAGTTTGAATGTGTTTCTTTTGCTCATTGAAAATTTGAATGCTGGTTTGTTTTGTTTTGGGTTTTTTTCAGTATAATCTAGCTATATGAAGAGTGTTTATGTATGACAATTGTTGCCCAATTCAGGTATTTAAGGGTAATTTTTTCATCTTGGTCATTTTGTCTTTGTCCTGTCCCAACTTAAACTGAGTTTTACTTTCACAACCTGCTTGCCCATTCAAATTTATATTTGTCTTTTTCTACAGCTATTTCTAAAATGTATTTGCTCTCATTTTTAACCTGTTAAATAGGAGGCAGAGGCTGCACTGTCAGAGTCAGTGGAAAACTTCTATCCAGGGCAGTCCTCTCAGTGCTGCAGCGGTGTCTAACAGTTCAATAAAAAACTTCTCAGTGAAGCTTTTTAAGTCAAAGGGAAATGTTTTCTCCTTGGACAGTTATGTTGCTGAGCTATGACTGAGCCTGTGTTCCTTACTCTCTTTGAGCTTTTGCAGGTGTTTGTACAGATTTGTTTTAGGGCAGTTGCTGAACTACATGTCATGTGCACAGAGGTGTGGGCTGCCTGAGACACTCCACGGAGGTTGGCTAGAGGAAAAAAAATGTTTTGTTCTGGCTAACAGTAGCAGCTTTCAGGAGGTGGTGTTGTCTCTGAATGAAAGAGGTACTTGGGGGAGCAGAGTGTGTTCATATCACACAGGCATGTCTTCAGTAGGCACTTGAGCACTCGTGAACAAATGCAATTTTCCCCACATGCCTGTGCACTGCTAGCTGGATATTGTACTCCTTCCTCTCTCTCTTTTCTTGTCATTTGGTGACTGCTCACAACTTTCAAATGAAGTGGAAGGATGATGTGGCCCTGCAGAGGCTCCTTTGGCAGCAGGATAACACTGTGCAGGTTCTTGGCCCAGAGCCAGCAAGTAATAACTATGCCATGGGGTAGGACTGGCACACCAGTGTTGAGCAGGGCACACCCAGTTTTAAAAGTATCTCCCTGCATTCAGTCTTAAACATGAAGTTGGCTCTTAATCTTCCATTTGGCTACTTGTCCTGTATCACTTGGTGCAAAGACAAGCCCAACAGGGAGTAAACAGCCTGTGACTGCCCTGTTTTTTCTGCAAGTAATCCGTGCAGAAAGCTCTGCTGCAGTTTGCCAGATTTTACTTCACAAAACTTTCTGTAAATGGCTTCTTGGTTTAGTGCATGGACTTCAGGCTATCATGACACTCATAGTATAACCACTGCTCATGTTCCCTCTGAGCTGGGCAGTAAGTGAGTGATGTATGGGTGGGTTCTGCTGTTGAATATCATTATCTCTTTACTATATGGGAACTGCTGATCTCTGTAAGTCCCATTTGTGCTAAAGCAAATGCTGACTGCACTTAACTGTGGAAAAATCCTTTATTGTGTTTTCAGATGAAACCTCCAGAACCTTTCAAAGCTGAGTTGTAAAGAGAGAAGCAATTTTTTTTGAAGCTGTAGAAAACACAACACAGACCAAACTTAAATCAATTAATCAAAGTATCATAACGACTCTGCTGTCAATATTGTATCAATACTGAACTGAATTGTCTCTAGCACAACACAGCATTAATCAAAATTCCTCCATCTGGAGAAACTTGTGGATGCTTTGGGATGGGAAAAGCCTCCACAATTTTAGTTGGCGTCTGAAAAATAACAGAACATTTGCCGGTTTTCCTGGTATGGTGAGACAGGAGTGATCATTCCTGTAAGGATGCTTGAGGAGATTGTGGGAATTTCTTTGTGGTAACTCATCTTAAAGGTACTAAAAAACTCAAGAGTGACATTGAATGTAATGGTATAAAATTCAATGTAACATTAAAGCTAAAGAAGAAAGCTCGTTACAGTATTGAGTGTAATGAATCCACCTGCCCTTGATCTATAAATGGATAGAGATTAAAGGCTTTCACTATATTTTTGTTTTCTAACCTTATCGACTGCCCCATCTTCAACTAGTGAAATCTTCATGGAATCTCACACAGCCATCAAATGGGGCCTGCATTTCATGATCAGAGTTTAGGATTGGAACATATTTTACAAATATTTTTGCCATACTCTGCATCCAGGAATGATGATAATTTCTGCCTAGAACCCTCCATTTTTTGATCAAGAGCTTGGCTCCTAATTTTTCCTAAGGAAAGATCTCTTGGCACTTAGGAAGCCAAGGAAACACATGCAGCTTCCACTGCTCATCAGTAAATGCTTGGACTGAAATGAGTGGCTAGTCTTATTCTGCTGGTCCCATTGTGCAGGGGCTGAACAGGATCGTGGCTTCTTTTTCAGAGAACATGATTACTCTTTTGCTTAATTCATTGTCTCACTTGTATTTGTTCTGTCTTTGATAAATGCTTTGTAGGGTCCTGCTGAGCAGGCTGCTTTTAATTTGTTTCACCATGAACCTTTTAAGTTAGTTGGTATGAACAGTCTCAAATTGTACTTCAGCTGTAGAAGAAACCTTTGTGTATAATTTAAAATAAGTGTGTGTTAGGATGGTTAATTAGAAGGCTTGTTGCAGCTCAGGCTTTGGCAACAAAAAGGGATGGGGTTTTTTGCTCGATATTGAGTCAAAGTGTACAGAGGCCTTAGCTGATGTTGTCTGTATAGATGCATTGATTTTTAAGGTAAAAAGCAATTATCAGACTTTCTAATGCCTTTAACCATGTTTGGGTGCTGCTAAAACCCTGTTGATACTAGAACCATTCTATTTCGCACTTCTGTATATCTGACTCTAATTTCAAGTCCTTTAATTTTCCTTTCTGCAGCTAGGCTAAAGAGCCCTTCACTAACTGCATTTTCTTCTCATGTCAAAATTTGACCACAGCAATTAAGTTACCCTATGGTTTTTCCTCTTGTAAACAAAATGGACTGAGTTTTCTATGCTTGGGTTTGTTTGGGGTTCTTTTAATGGTAATAAATTATTTCTAGCTCTTGAGTGTTTGCAGCAGTCCTCCCCAGTTACTGAACACCCTCTAAAAACATGGCCATGGGGGGTAGGATGCAGCTCTCATCATGGTCTCATAAAGGCAGTAAGTGTAAGCTGCAGGTCTGCAAGGTCCACAGTCCCAGGGAAAATAATTTCCTAATGAGTACTGAGAGTAACTGCTGGCAGCTTCACACAGCTGAAGATATGGCTCTAGATGAAGCCTGCTTTTAATGAAAGCTGATTCACCAATTTTTTTCCCAGTGCATACAAATCAGAGGCAATCTCTCTGCCTCCTGGCAAGCTATCCGAGCCATCAGTTAGGCAGGATTTGGCCAGATGTCTTCCATGCTGAGAAGCACTGCTAATGTATACTAACTGTAATTATTATCCTAGTATTAAGTATCACCTTCTGGTTTTTATATTAAATCAATGTCACTAAATGACTTCACGCTCTTCCAGTATTTATTTAAATTTCAGAGGTAATAGTATGGATTTTGATCTCTATTTTGTTTTTAGTAAACAAAATTATCCCTTTTTGATCCCTTTCTTGTTTTTATTTTTGTTGTTGCTTGGATGGTTGGGTGTGGCTTGGACTTCTTAACTCTCCTTTTCTCAAAGTGTACCAGAAGCAGATAAATAAGGTAAAGGAGGATAAACAATTTATCAAGTTAAAACTCTGTAAGGAGCAGGCAACTTAGCAGTCATGGACACAACAAAGCCTGAGGCATGCAATGGCGTCTTCCCCCTAATCTTTCCTGGCAGCGTCATGCTGATGCCTTCCATCTGCAGTGGAAGAGGATTGAGTCAGGGAGCATCTAATTACATGGCTCTGCTGAGTGTCTGTGGTGAGGTGCTGGCAGTGGGGGGCTGCCTTGTGCAGGACACAGATGGTTCCAGTTGCCTCCGACCCACGCGCCGCAGGGCACAGCCGAACCCTGCAGCCAACATATTGCTCCTTAGGGAAAGTGTCTGTGAGAAAGGAGGAAAATACCTGAGGGAAGACCGAGGCTGGAGACAAAGGACTCCTCCTCTGCAGCATTGGGAAAGGGTCCCACACGGAGCAGAGGGAAGCGAGGGGGAGGTAGAGTGTCACAGGCAAGCCATTACAGACTGACTGCATCCCTGTGCATTGCAGTCTGGAGGGAGACCAGGCCTTGGGAACAAGGAAAGGAAAGCTGTTCCAGAGTTTGCGTCTTTCTTTCCCACTAATCAAATCAGTAGTTAAATATTTATTTAATTGGCAATAAATTAAGTTCATTTTCCCCAACTCGACTCATTTGCCCACGACTGAGGAAGCAGGGCTTGTTTAACCTGGGAAAGGATAGCTAAGAAAAATTGCTTTCAACTAGTTAAAAGAAGGTTATTAGAAAGCAAGCATGGGATTTCTCTGAGCACATAGCTGAGGCTGGGATGCAGCAGCTGCAATAGCAGCAAAGAAAACTCTCTACGCTTGAGGAAAAATACTTCATTATGAGACTGGTCTTAAGCAGAAATAGGGTGGAATTGGACAACTCCCTTGGAGGTGTCTAGAAGTCACTGGAACAAGCCTGGAACACCTGTTTGGCTATGAATTTAGCTCTGTGCTGGGCTGGGGGCTTCCAGAGGAAAAGTGTAACCTGGATTTTCCTGTCATCCCACAGGATGCACAGATGGAATGGGCAAACTTAAGTGTAGAGGGGCTGTTTTTTCCCTGTGTTCAACAGCTGTGCTGAACAGCTAAATGTTAATTAAAATGACAGTGAAGGATGACAAATAACATTCTGTAAAAAGCATGGGGTCCTGAGGTACTGCGCGAGAGAGTGTCTGCCTTTTAGTATGTTCTGTGTGAGTTTGGATTTTTTTATGTATCTCTGTACATACATAAATATATATGTACACATTGAGGAAAAATGGTGAGGAGTTGTGCTTGACTGGAACACATTATCTCAAAGGCTGAAAAAATGCTGACAGTTTTGGTCACCTCTTTCTGACACCCAGACAAAATTAGGAGCTGTCATCACTGAGAAGCAGTCCAGGGGCAAGTTAATCCCCAGCAGTAAGCAATCTGCACAGTGTTGAACCTTGGGAGGCATAACGCAGCTTGGGAGATACTCTTCAGAGCCCAGGCTGATACAGCAGTTGTGCTGCTGTAGCTTGGAACCACTGGTGTGATGCTTTGCTGCCTTACCTGCATGCCAGAAGTATATAGTTCTCATAACTGTGAATCCTATCTGCCAGTATTATTCTGGTTTCATCCATGCTTATCAAAGTCAGGAGAATTAAAAAAAAAAAAAAAAAAAAAAAGTATAAGCAGACTCTTCCAAAAGCAGAAGGCAATATCAACTTCAATCAATTTTATTTGACATACAGTCTGGTGCCTTCTCCAATTTGGTGGCTTGATCCTCAGAAATTCAAAGTAAGAGGTAAGAAATGTAATGGTAAAATTCTCTACCATGTGTGTAGATGTGGTGTATAGAGGGGGTTTTCTACTTTTTTCTACAAAGCGTGTACATACATACATGCTTTGTATGTACCTGTGTACACAGCCTCTGACAGGTTTGAACTTGTTCTTGGTCACCTGTGTGCCAACACATTAATTTTGAGATGCTGCACAGAGCTCCACTGTTTGATCTGTCACCTGTGGCCTCCATTCTGTTACAGCCATCTCTGTCATAACTGATGACAGAAATGTCACCACAGCAGTTCTCAAAAACATTTTCCTGCTAGTTTGATCCTTTGTGCCATCTGCTACCATGATGAACAGTAGAGTTGTTTGGTAGCTTTGATCTTTGTAACCTGGAAGAATAAATGATACCAACCCAATCCATGGCATCCTGTAATTTTATTAGAAACAATCATAGGTTTTAGCTGAACTTGATGTTGGCTGTGGCAGGTTTCAGCTGACTGACCTAGGACCTGAGAAAGTTATTCAGGCACTCCTGAAAACTAAGAAGTTTAGGAGCTCTGCAGTTTTAGAGACTTACACTCCTGAGTTATTTAGGCACTTAAAAATTGTCAGAATCAGTGGTAGTACTTGTCCAAGTTTCACTGAGCAGCTTGTTCTCATTTTGAAGTGCAGTAAGAAGATGATTAATCAAGTCACTCATCTCTGATTTATTTTATCTGATTGCACTGCTAATATAGCAATGGGTTGTTGTAAACCATAGTAATGTTTCTTTGACATTATTTAGGGAAAGCTTATCAGTATTGCAGGAATTGAAGTGTTACAAGGGACCAAGAGCAGAGATGTGGCTGTCTGGAACCTCAAGAAGGTTTTGGATTTTCAAAGTAGTGCCATACTGCACCTCTAACATATAAGGGGGACATATACTGCAATCTGACACTTTGCTGAACATTGTATCTTGGTTATGGCAGTAATTTAAAATGGTTTTTGCATTTGAAATTACAATGTAAACACATTTACTCAAACTTCCATAGGAACCAATGCTGTGAAAATGTCTCAGTAGTAATCCAATGAGAATCATGTATTCTGTTCACTCCAGGGCTGGCAGTTCTGCATATTTACATATTGTCTCTGCAATAATAATTCTAGGCATAATTGATTTCCATTTCTGGAAAAGACTACATATTGCATTAGATGTGTTGAGCAGATCAGCAGCTGCAGCTTTATGCTTTTTTGCCCTTTCATGTATTTTATGGGTAATGGCTTAAAGTCCACATTGGTATTACCTAAGTGCAGTAGCTTTCTGCATTTTTGTATTTCTTTTTTTTTTTTTTTTTATCTTTCCAGAGATTTTGCAAAGTTGTTTTGCAAAATGCTGTGTTTATAACTTCCTAGAAACAGATGTAGTATTTACTGACTAAAAGGAACCTGGGAGTTAGGTTTTGAGTTGCTTTGAGGCAGAAATGTAGGATAGGGTTTTCAAAGGCACTCAGTGTTGAGCTAATCTATATTCCCATTGAAGTAGGTGGGAATGTCAGAACTTCTAGGCCTGCTTGAAGGAATGATGTGAAGCATCATTTCCTTAGTTTCTCTGCCTGCAAAAATGAAGGTAATAATAATCCCTCACAGCCATGTCAGTTGATGTTTAGTAAGAGGAACAAAAAAGCGTGTTAAAGTGTCTTATAGCAAGAAGGCTTGTGTGTTTGTGACTCAGAGTTTTCTGGTTTGGTGTTTGAATGGCCTAATTTTGCCTCTCTTCTGCAAAAAACAGAAACAGGGAGCAGAGTAACTAAGCAGGCATCTGGGACTGGTGACATCTGTTCAGAGAAGGGATCTGGTCAAGAGCAAAGACAGCTAGTACATGCAATAGATGTGGTGCAGGGATAGGTGGTTTTTTGGAGCTTGCCAAGAATGAAGGATTATGAAGCTAGAAGGAGGGAACATGGGGAGGATGAGTCTGACTCTCGTTAAATAATCTGTGTAATCTTCCCTTCTCCAGAAGCCTTTACTCATGTGAGTTAGAGCATTCAAAACTGCTTACACAACCAGGAGAAGAATAAAGCAGTGAGGGAGGGGGAGGGAAAAAAAGAAGGAAAAAAGCAAAACAAAAACCAAACCAAATTCAGAAACAAAGTAAAACCTTATAATCTTTTAGGCTTGATGCCACCCCTACCAGGAGTAGGGCTCCTCCAGAGGAAAAGAGGAGATTTAAAGGCTTTGTTTCTAGCCTATCATACAGCAGTATTTTGCCCTGGGGCATCTCTGAATAAAAGCTGTGGGTCAGAGATGTCTGCTGTTGATGGTTTACATGCTCAGGAGCTCCTGGATTCAGTTGTGTTCCTACTAGGGCAGGTTAAGCCTCCTCAGTTTTTCATGGTAATTGTGACAAATGGGAATCCAAGGGCTCAGCTCTTTTCATCTGAAAATTAAGCTTTCTGTGTGGGTGGTTGATAAATAGAAGTCCTGAAGCTGAGAATGTTGCCTTCTGCTCTTCTGTGATTTTTTTTTTTTTTTTTTTTTAACCTGTAAAGGTAAACCTGTTTCAACACAGCTTTCTGAAGATATTCTGAGCCTTTTCCCTGAACAATTAGCAGGTGTAAAAATGTATACGATACAAGAAAACAATATGTTAGTTGTAAGACTATGAACATGAAAATATTTCTATGCATGCCCAAAAGAAAGAAAAAACAATTTAGCCACCACTGGGGCTGGGAAAACAGAAGTGTTAAATGTCTTTTCTGCTTTAACCTTCACCCTTTTGTGGTTTTAGGTAAATATTGTTAGTGACAACATGATGAGAAGTGATGAGAGCTGTGATAGATGTAACATTGAAAGTGTGAGTCATTAGCAATCCTCTGCCAGGACTGGAGGGGAAGTATGTTTAAGAAAACTGTAAAAAGAAAACTTAGGTTTGTGCAGGTGTTTTGTTTTAATATGTCATTTTGATACTTTATTTTTAAAAAAATTTTTAAGTAAGGCTTTTGTCTATGATGACACCTGAGGGAAATATGGGTGTCTGTTGAGCAATACAGGTAACGATTCTCCTACCTCAGAAATGGGAAGGGCAGATAAGTGCATGAGAAGATGCAACAGTATGATGAATTTTATGAAACACTGTAGAACTGGTAGGGCAGAACTCGTATGACATTTTTTTTTACGCATTTTCCCAGGATATGAGTAAAAATATGGCTCTTTCCCAGCCACTTCTGCCTAATCAGGATATAGCTGGAGGGCTTGCTGACTATCCAATCGATTGTTTTTGCTCATGCTGGCACTCATTAAAACATGGTTTGGAAATGCTGCTGATGCAAGGGAAGAGAATAAAAACCAGCTCATGCTCTCATGGCTCTGTGGACTCAGCACTGTTCTGTGTATTCATACTGTCTTTGATGCAGCTGCAGATAGCCCTCAGCAACATAATAGCTAAAATGAATATTAGCCATAGGGACTTGTCCCAGTTGTGCTCGTACATCAAATGCTCCATATTAAAATTATATTAATAATGAAATTGTGGTGGGTAAACACGGGCATCTGACAAAGGTTATGCCTTAATGCTTATGGGTATCAATATCAAGTGGAAATTGAAGTGCTGATATGAAATCACTGTTTAAAAGGGCAGGTGGTTTGTCTTTGTACTTTTTCGGGCAAGAATGTGATCTGTCCTTCAATAAACCTAACTGTGTACCACCTGGTGCCTTGTTTTTCTGTGCTGGCAGCAGTGATAATGTATCTCCCTGGCTTTTAACACATGAAAGGTCCAAAAACATCTAAGATGTGCTTTCTTGGCAGCATCAATAGGGTGAAATATTTAGAAATACGCATCCCCCTCACTTTATTTTTTTTTTTAAGAGGAAGTGGCGGAAAAGGAGAATGTAACTCTAGGACTTTTGACTTTTAGGATTGCTCAGCTGAAGCCTTTCCCATGTGGAAAAAGAATGCAGAAAAATTATTCTGAATTTCCATAGTAGAATAGAGATGACAGATTTCTCTGCTAGAATAACTCACAAGGTGTCGAAGGTGTCAAACTGTAGCATGCAGTGGTCAGCCATGAGGGCCCAGCTGTCTGCTCAGAACTTTATTCCACCTATTCTTGAAAACCATTAAGGGCAGAAATGGCACAATCTCTCTGGGCAACCTCTTCCACTGTTCGCTATCCTCACAGTGCAAAAGTTTATATAGCCAGCTTGAGTATCCTTTTTTCAACTGATGATTGTATCTTACCCTCCCAAAATGCAGCATTGTGAAGGGCCCAGCTCTGTTCTCTTTGTTAAGCTCCTCATAAATGTTGCACGGCCCTTTTTCTCCCTCACTTTCCTTAATATTGTTTTTCAGTTTTATCTCATATGTTTGTCCTTGAGTGTCAGGAAATTATTAAGAAATCTGTTTTCACAGGTAGACAACAAATCCTAGCCAAGTAAACTTGTTAGCTTATTTATATATCCAGTTGATCTGACAATAAGGTCTAACTCATCTCCAGATTTAAACCCATAAGTTTAGGTTTCCACATTGTGCATGCTTTCACGGGAAGAGTGAAAGATCCCATTACAGTCAGTGGAGCTGAAGTCAAAGCTGCCACCAGAGTGAAGAGGTTGTTTGTGTCACATCTTGGTCTGCTTAGCTGTCTTGTTCTTGGGATTCTACTGGCTATAGTGGCCCTGGCTCCCACACAGCTTCTTGTACTGCAGAGACCTGAATTCCACAAGAAGAAAATGGCTAAAAGTGATACGGGAAGTCAGCAGCAGAGCATCATTTGAACATCTCAAGTGTATGCTGCACGTCCTACACACTGGAAGAGATGTGCTGTTTGGAGGAGCTGTGTAACTTTGTTATGTGAATATCAGAGAGGCACAGTTTGTTGGGAGAACGGTGAGCACGTTTCTTTGTGTACAGAGCTTTGTTTGACAGCTCTGCAACACATTCTCTGCAGTTTCCATTTCAGTGGCTTTGGGACTAAACACTGAGATTTATTATCTCCAGTAGTTGAGATAACTTTGAATAAGTCTTAATAACTTTGACAGCCTCCTTTTGGACTGAGATGTGGAAATGACAGTGAATTCAATATTGAGTAAAATTAATGCCTGTTACAGTGGTGAGTTCAATGCACATGAAAGTAGAATGACAGTTGAAATAATTTGACACTTCTAAGGAAAGAGTAGTTGCTCTGATCATGAAAAGCCTTAGAAGTTCTAATACATTTTGTGGTTACTGCAACGACAGTGCACTATTAAATACATGAAATGAAAAAATACTGACAGAGGTGCAAAATATCCTTGCTGTTCAGAGAATTCTGCTTTGTGGCATTTATCTGTACACTGGTGTCTCCCTGTTCTCTAGCTCCTCAGGCTCTATCAGATTAGATTCCCCAGGACCTGTCTGATGTTTTGGGTAGTATTCCCAAGGAGCCTCTGTCTTTCAGGATAAGGATTTTTGTTTAACCAGGCCAGGAAAATGACAAATAATCAACTGGAAATGAACACAGGATGACGCTGGGCTTTGCTAGTGGTCAGTGAACTGATTGCTGTTTGGAAAACCTCTGGTTTTGGAGTTTAGATGGTTCTAAATTACTTTTAAAAGAAAGCTATACGAAGTCAGTGAGTCTTCTATAAGAGAGAAGACAAAATTTTGTTTTACATATTTATTGTTCTGGGAAGATAAGGATAGTAGAATTATGAAAAATTGAGAATACTTAAAACTGTAAAATTTTAATAATCAAACCTAGTAATTCTATAATTTCTTCATTATTTCCTAAAAGACCCATGCTTCCCATTTTGTTTCTATTTCCACTTCTTGTCCTAAATGACAAATATTCTGAAATGGAAAAGCCAAAAAATATTGCAATCTTAATATGCATAAGGTTAGATATCTGCAATGTGTTTTGTGCAGCAGTGATTTCATTTATGTACAGTTGTGGTTGTTCACATTCAACAATCTACTAGATTAAAATCCCGGGAGCAAGAAAGGGTTAGTAGGATGGCCAGTCCTTTCTGATGAATCTGTATTCCAAAAGGAAAGCAAACCCAACTTTTCTAGTTTATCCCAGACTGGTGTTCTACTCTACAGATACAATATTTGTTCTTGTATGATTATTAGGAGGGAAATATGCTTCTCTAAGAAGATGAAATTTAGTAAGTTTGTACTGGTTCTAGTCATTGTGGACATGAAATTCTGACTATGTGTTCCAGCAGGAAAAAACCTACCTTTATGGGGTGTACTTGTAAGTCCTTTAACCTGTCCAACAACAGGAAGAGTGTATTAGGTGGAGGTCTTGTATTTTATTCTGTTTCAGAAAATTGTATCTCTCTTTTACCCTTTTTTACTCTGGAGGGCAATGATTTTCCTATCCTTACATGTAAGCTCTTCTAACTTATAGCAAGCCCCTGGATTTCTCTGTGGCTCAGGCAAAGACAGAGCTGGAGGGTTAGTGGCCAGCTCATGGATAGTAGATGAGAATTGATGGACAAGGAACTATGGGAAAGCATCTTGAAACCTTGAATTTTCTCTTTTCCCCCTCTTCATTAGTGCTAGGCACAGCCCTTGTCAATGAATCACGCTCATGGACCTGTGTGGAAGCCCAGAGGCACTCTGCTCAGAGAGAAGGAAATCCTTGCAGGGTTTCCCAGTAACATCAATAGGAGAGTAATTATAAGGCCTTCCACAGGGAAAGGGCTCCATTAACCCCTGCATTTGGGAAGGGCATAAACTCACACTTAATTTAGTGTCTGCCAAAGAGGTAAAACAACAGTGTAGCCTGAGTTTGGAATTTTTCTCAGAGCTTCTGGCTCTGAAACATAAACCAGTCAATTTCTGACGTTCTTCCATTGTTCCACTGCTACCTTTCAGGATCAATTGTTACCATGGGCGTGTGCAGCTGAGGAAGATGTGCTATTGAATTTTATTTTTGAGCAGCTTATATGGCACTAAGATTTATATAAGGTTGTGACATTTAAAGCTCTCTTTTTCAAAGGCTGAAGCTTGTTCTAGAATATTTTCCAAGTTTTTCTTCCTTTTTAAACTATATTAACCCAGAATTCTCTATTTATTAATTTCATCAAGCTCAGTTTTTGACTGAGAAAGACAGAAATAAAAGCAACTATCTTCTGCCCTCTTTGCTTTAAACAAACGAATAGGGTATTTAGTTTAACTCTCCCAGGCATCAGGTGCCTGAAACAGAATGTTTTTAGTGATGTCAGGTAAAGTCAGAAAATAAGTTTATTAATAAAAGTATGAGTAATGAATTATTCTGCTCAAAATGTGTATTGCTTTATATAGGTTGCACAGGGAGAGTGGCCATCTCAAGGGTACCTCGTTTGAGATTGAAATCATGGTTGGATTGTCTGATATTCTGGAAGGGGAGCGTGCATCTCTTGTGATTTGTGTTTAATACAGATCTAGAAATAGATTTGGTTTGTTTTAACTGTAAGATTTTAATGCTTTCTTTATATCTACTCCTGATTTCTCATGTATGTGTTTGAAATCTAAAGGTTTACAGTCCTTCTAAAGTCATTTATTCTTCCCTTCTCCTCAATCCTATTTTACATGAGGAAATTTTCCTTATTAAATGATACAGATTATTCTATCTAGGTGAAAATTGCTGCAGTCGATAAATGTATTTTAAATTCATATGTTTGTGTCTGAAATTCTGTTTTCACTTATTTTGAAGTTGTAAGGATTTTAAGATGGTTAGAGGGGAAGTATTGTGTTTTCAAGCAAAAATAAAACAAAACTGACGTCTACCCTTTGTATGCTAAAACTCTTCCATCAGTCAGGATACTCAGTATACATTTATATGACAAGATCCTTCAGAATTATTTTGCATTTACAGCAGAATTTATTCACAGATAAAAGTGCACCAATATGCTTTCTTTTTTAATAATCAAAAATTCTGACAACTTTGTAATTTTTCACTTGTCTTTGGCATTTTTTTTCTGTTTGTCCAAGTAATTCACCTTATATACACAGGCCAATGATTAATTTATTGACTTGGGGATTTTGTAGGAAAGATCTTCTTGGATTTTAATCCTACTTGACCAGACAAGAAATATATACTTATCTGTACTCCCAGGTGGAGTGCAGTAGATAAGTCCCCTCCCTTAAGCTCACTACTCCTGCTTTATTGTTTTATCAGATAACTTGGAGGTTCTATTAAAAAAAAAAAAAAGTGTTTATTATCTGCTAATATGAAAAGCACACTGTTATCAACTTGTCTTATATTTCTTAGGCCAGTAATGCTATAATTTTTGTCAAGAGGGGTGAGCAGTCCTTATGAGAACCAAATCTCAGAGTCCAGAGGCTTATTTGCAGTGTGTGGTAGCCACACAAGCATGCAGGCTCAGTCCTACTCTCACGGTAAGCGGCAGTGAATTTTGGTCTTGGGAAATTCACTGGAGAAGCAGATCCTCTATGGCAATCCAGGTCTTTCTGAGAGGAAATGAATACAAGCAGCATTGTATGATGAGCCAAACCATGCCTCTGCAATAACATCCCACACATCACTGACCCCTTCAGCAAGGTCTTGATAAGCCAGTTTCCCAAGGGTAACTGGTAAATGTTTTTCTCAACCATGTTCAGTGACCTTTCTTCCTGGACCCTGCGTATTTTTTCCCCACCGAGTGTGTCAGCAGGACTTTGTCCCTGCTGAGATTTTTATGTGGACCAAAGATCCTCCAAAATCTAAACTTCTGGGTTTTTTCCTAACCTCTAATGCATAATAAATCTATATAGAGGCACGGTATACAGAGCTTTTGTCATTACATTTTTTTCATTAGCTAGTAAAGCTTTTGCAGTATTAAGGGAGAATTAATTAATTGCATCTATAACTCAAATGTCTTGTCAAAACCAGCTGCCTGAGCTTGGACTCAATACAGTTCATGGGGGGAGAAAGGTACCTTCAAAAGGTGTTATCCCCGTGCTCTACACACCCATCTTAAGAGGAGATAAATGACTCTTCCAAGGCACCAATTTCTTTCTCTTGATGCTACAAGAACCTTAACTTCCACATCTAACCTTAAACATCCGCAGTGATCCCAGAAACATTTTCTTTCACTTTCATTAGCATCATAGGTGGTATTGGTGATGTAATTGCTGCAGAAAAAATATGCAGAATAGGAAAATGATAAAAGGGCACGGGGGGATGGGGGGAAACAACATGACAAATTTTCTGCAAACAATAAGCAAAATGTGAAGTGAAAGAGAGGATACAAATATCAGTGGTCCTAAAAGGCATTAATTTTTTTTTTGCTGAATGAGGTGGCAAGGCACAGGATAAATAGTAATACTTAATCATTATTTTAGGGTACTTTCTGTCCTTCAGCTCTTCTCGTTTCTTCCATTGATATCCTTAGGACACATTGTGGTTTGCTCTCAAGACTGAAGAGCTCCACATTCTTAAGAATCTTTCCTCTTTGGTAACTTGGATGGCTCTTTTCTATCTTCCCTAGAATTGTCTTTTATCTCCTTCCTGTCATCTCCAAAGACTGCATGTGATTCCCCAGTTTCTGTCTATGATCTTATTTTTGTAACTGTGCTTACTGAAAGTATTAAAAGCCACCTGCCACTGATTAAAGTAACCCTATTTCTCTTTACTCTCATAGTCCATCCTTGCTAATAGTTTTTGAGAAAATAAATTTAATTATTCTGCTAGAAAGCAAGCCTCTGGAGTGCACTAAGAGCTCTGTAAGGCATCAGGGTACCTCAGCTTCATACAGCCATTTCAATTGATCATCCGGTGCCATGCACTCAGGAAACTGACATAGACTGACTCAAAATAGGCCTTCACAGAGCCAGGCTACTCTGTTCATGGTCACAGAGGGGAGAGCATGTGCTTTACTGACTGTGTATCTCTGATGGAGGAGAGAGAAAGTGAAAAGAATATTTCTCCCCTTAATTACTCAGTGTATTTCTAACCCCCAGCACAGCTGAGGGGAACTTGGCATTTTTGATACTAGCGTCTCATTAGTTTGGAAAATTATACTGGAACTGAAAAATTACACTTGAGCATGTTGTCCTGAGTCAGTGATGTTCTAAGGAGGAAAAAGCTTTTGTTCACAGGCTGTGTCAGTACTTCAGCCATCTCCTGTGGTGCATGGCAGAACTGTCCCACACCTCCCACCACACTCATCAGCGCTGCTGCCTGCCTTGGTGCAAGCAGTGTTCTTCCTCCCACCTGCCTGAGACACTGATTTTTGCAGCTCTTCACACTTCAAAAAAAACCACTCTGCTAGCTCAAGGAAAGGTTTAATTACAGGTTTGGGCTGTTTCCCTTTTTTTTTAATCTTTATATTTTTAGGATCATTAATACACTTTAGTACCTGAAGTCTTTGTTCTTTAGAACTGCTGGGCAGGCAGTGCAAGACTGCAGAAACGGTTTCTCTGCCTTCCTCATTTATGTGAAAAGAAAGAAATGCTCCTTTCCAGTGTGCCTGAGTGGGTTCCAGTAGAATATCCCAAACGTCTCCTCACCTGGCTTTGCAAGCTGCCTTTCTGGGCCTGCTCAGTCTCATGAGATATTATTCATAGATCCTGAATTGGTGAATATTATATTGGTGAATATTATAATATTGGTGATAAGAGTTGCTCTTCCCTCTGACTCTCTGAATCCAAGAGGGTTCATGGAAACCACAATTCAGATCTAGAATGTGAGAAAAATATGTCATTTATTGATACAAGAGAAGCAATTTAAAGATGTTAAGTTTATTATATAGCATTTTATGCCACTTCTGACACTGAGAGTCCCAAAGTGATGGCGTTTTATAGAAGGTATTTCCTCCCATAAGCATCTCTATGTTTGGATTTTTCTTCTGCAGTGCAACTTTTTGAATATTAGTCTCAATTCAGAAACTTAGAACAACCACAACTAATAATCTAAAGGTACACCATTTTTTCATTTTTACATTAGTTCTGGCTCTAGATAATTTTGGCAAGTATGTGAGGGAGACAGAACAAAACTCAGGCTCGCTGGCATTTTAATACTGTGACCATCCTGAGGGGACATCTTCTTACAGTCTACAGCTTCCTCATGAGGTGAAGAGGAGGGGCAGGCACTGATCTCTACTCTGTGATGACCACTGACAGGACCCGAGGGAATGGCCTGGAAGCTGTGTCAGAAAGTTTAGGTTGCATATAAGGAAAAGGTTCTTCACCCAGAGGGTGGTTGGGCACTGGAAGAGGCTCCCCAGGCAGAACTGATCAAAGCACCAGCCTGACAGAGTTCAAAAAGTGTTTGGACAATGCCTTTGGGCGCATGGTGTGACTCTTGGGGTTGTCCTGTGCAGGAACAGGAGTTGAATTTACTGGTCATTGAGTTTGCCTTCCAACTCAGGATATTCTATGGTTCTATGACCTTGGAATTGCCTTGGCTGTGTTTTTGTATTTTGTAATATGTAAGGCTTTAAAATTTAAACCTTAATGCTTAAGAAAATGATGAAATGTCTTGCCACATCAGCTCTGCACTGGGATTTACTTTGTCTGAGATTTCGTGCTTATAGTCATAAAACCTCCAACAACCACACCATTGTTTTTGTCCATAGCTGGTGGTATTGACAGGTAAATGCTGTTTGCCCTTGTCTATATCTGCAGAACCATAATGGCCTGTCCCTTAGCTGTCCTTGTCAGAACCCTGCAGGCTTGTCAGTGTCACTCCTGGTGTGCCAGAGCAATGAGGCTTTGTACAGTTTATGTGTGGAGGGGCAGCCTGTGCCTTTGGTCGAGCCTGACCCACATGGTTGAAGGCAGCTCTCTCACTACAGTACCCTCTAACAAGTCTTGCTAAAATCCTTGGCTGGGTAGAGGAGAGAAAGTGTACGTGCCCTGACTGTGAGAAAGACTGCCATCAGCCCTCTGGTGAAATTCCTTCAGTGATGGGCCAGAGACACTGTTTGATACATCTGTGCCTATTACACAAATCACACTCTGAGCTTGTTAAGACATAGGAATTTTTTCTGGTATTTTATGAATCATGCTACTTAAATGTATTTAATGCTATCAAACACTTTCCACAATCAAAGAAGCACAGCAGTATCTTTTGATCTTCAGAAATAACAGATCCAAGGATAAGTAAAAGAGATGTATTTTTCCTAATTGCCGAGACAATTGAAGCACCCTTTAAAGGCTTTAGAGCTGCATGTAGTAGTTGTACAAAGTAGAAACATTTTTGTTCTGTCATCTTGCAGTGTGGGTATATCGCATCAACTCAGATGAGGTCAGTGAAGGTGAGATGCAGTTAATGAATATGAGACAGATATGAGAGAATCACTTACACTGGAAAAAATCCTTAATACCATCAGTGTCATGCTGCAGGTTCTCCAGTCCTCAGAGTTACATTTGATGCCTTTGCCTCAAATGAGGCAAAGTCAAAGTTTGAAAAATAAAGTTAGCTGAAGTATAAAAGTGGTTTTTAACCTGTGCCCTTTCTGCTATGCAACTGAAATGAGGTGGCATTCATGTAATTTTAAAATCATTGCATTTTGGTGGATGGGTGAAATGAGCTGAAACGTGCAAGTACATTTTCTTCTGTAACATTCTGGAAAATAAGCTATTGCAGTCAGTTATCTTCTGGAGGATAAAAGAAATCTTATTATGTTGAGCTACTGACTTGAGGCTGAATTAGTCTGCTTGGCAGAATTAATCAAACACTGATTCTTGGACTAACTTTCACTTTACCTTGTGAATATGTGGTAGCAGAGAGAATAGTCTGTGCTGATGCAGTATGCACACTGGCTTCCTGTCTCTGTCTTTGCCTTTGCAAACCTTGGAAAAGCTTTGAACTGAAGCTACAAGGGAGCTAGAAGGAATTAAGAGGCAAGTCCCATGATCAGAGGCAGCAGATAAAAGTCATGTGCAGTCCAGACATTTGTTGTGTAAGTATTAAGACTGGGAAAAAGTCCTGTGGCTTATGTTCTTTTGTGATGTGGAAGCCCTTTCTGGAGCTCTGCTTGCTTATCAGCCACAACTTTTCCTCTTTTCAAGAGGGAGGATAATTCTTCCTAAGAAACACAAATTCTTGAGATGGGATTGTTGCAGTGGCACTCTGGAGTTTGGACACTGCTCTTGGACTAAAACTGCGTTTCTCTCCTTCCTTGGTATATTCTGGAATTGGAAGATGTTGAAACATAGCAGGGTTCTGTTATGTGGCTTCTAAGAGTAGGTTGAAAGAGACAAACTCACAATTGCTTTAGTAAGATGTAAGACTTGCTGAAATGTTCCCAAGTGTTGTATGGCTCCTGAAAGAGTTTGTTTTAGAAGAAATACTTTCCTCCTTCAGTGAAGACAATATTTTCAGAACTCTTAAAAAATTAACTAATAATTGGGCAATCTCCAAGGAGAGGTGAATTGCAAAAATTAATGTTTAGACAAAAAGCAATGATTAAATTTCTTCTCATTAAAAAAAGAAGTTGTCAGTTGTAAGATTAAAAAGATGTCTCTTCACCTGCAAAAGCAGATTGTCTTTTTAGATACAAAGACTGAAATCAAGGCCATGTTCCTTCATTGTGAGAAAGATATGAATAAAGTGCCTAGTACTCTCTTTCAGTGCCTGTGTTTCTGTAATGCTAATAATGGTAGGAATGTTCTTCCATTAGGGCATGAGGGATTTAAATCCATAAATAACTTGAGTGAATAGAATTTACTTCTTATACCTCAAATGACCAAATTGATTTTTTTTTTACAATGTATAAAGAGAAGGTGTCATTAATATTGAAGGGCAATATGTCTGAATGGTTCTCCTGTGATTTTCTTCAAGAAAAGGGAGCTTTTCTCTGAAGCTAGTGAATGTCTGCTGAACACTTGAAACCCTTTACAGCCTTTATGTAGTAAGGGCAAAAGCAACAGTCAGTACACTTGGTAGGTTATATAAAATGCCTTTTTTTTAGTAAGAAAGTCAGAGCCTCACACTGCCCACATTTTAATGAAATATCACAGTTGTTTTAACAAAAGAACCCCAGTGATCTGTTCTGTAATATGAACTAGAAACTAATGAAATGAAGAATGAGGTGGAATGCCTTCAGCAAAAAAGTGTTTTCATAAGTTTAAATGTAAAACAGTGTGGTTTATTCATCAGTTTCTCTGCCTGTATGTCATGGTTTGAGCCTGGCGCAATGCCGGTGCCCCCATGAAAATGCTTCCTCGCTGGTGTCTGCTGTGAGATGTGATCAGAAATAGAGCAAAGCAGGCTCCAGCTTAGGAATAAAGGGGAAAAAAAACTTTATTAGCCTACAACTATTAAAGAAAAACACACAGAATTCTGGATGAAAACCTTCCCAAAACATTCCTCCTCCCCCCACCAAATTTTTCAATGCATTCACCCCTCAGATCACCCATTCTCAGTCCAGCACCACCCTTCAGATTATCAATTCTCAGTTCATCAAGAAGAGAGGAGTCCCTCTTGCACCATAGGCTTCCCCAGGATACACAGTTGAAACCTCCTGTGTTTCCATATCACACGTGTCACCATCCGGAGAACATTTGCCATCGTAACATCTTCCTTCCATGCCCAGTGCTCTCACCATGTGCATGGACCGGACCTGCTTCTAGGGTTTTCCTTTTTAAAGGGTGCTTTGCCCAGTTCCAAAGAGAGCACAGTCTTTCACTTTAAGGACACCTGTCCCCACCCCAGATTTCACCCCCTGGGGCTGAGGGGAGAACTGCTGTGGAGGCAGCCATGTTGTGGCAGTTTTGCATTCACCTTGGGATGCCTTTCACTGCTGAGGGGTGCCTGGAGCTCTGGGGTCTGTGGTTTTTAAGACACTAACCCTAGGAGTAAGCCTAACCCTGACCCCAGGCAGAAAAAACTGCCTTGTCCTCAGGCTGGTCCCATGAAAAAAAGCAAGAGATGCTGCCATTTTGTGGCAGTTTTGCATTCCACTTTGGATGGCTTTCACAACTGTGGTGTGCCTGGAGCTCTGGGCTCTGTGATTTTTGAGACCCTAACCCTAGGCGTAACCCTAACCCTTACTCTAAGAAGAAAAAACTGCCTTGTCCACAGCCTGGTCCCATTGAAAATGTCGGAGAGGTAGCCATTTTGTGGCAGTTTTGCATTCCCCTTGAGGTGCCTTTTGTGGCTGCAGGGTGCCGGGAGCTCCGGGCTCTGTTGTAATTTGAGACACTAACCCTAGGCGTAACCCTAACCCTTATCCTATGCAGTTAAAGCAGCCATGGCCCTAGGCTGGTCACCAGGAAAAATTCTTGGAGGCAGCCATTTTGTGGCAGTTTAGCATTCTACTTAGGATGGCTTTTGCAGCCGTGGTGTGCCTGGAGCTCTGGGCTCTGTGGTTTTTGAGACGCTAACCCTAGGCATTAAAAGCAGCCTTGGCCTCAGGTTGGTCCCAAGGAGAAAGCCGTGGAGAGAGCCATATTCTGGCAGTTTTGCGTTCCCCTTGTATGCCTTTCGCAGCTGCGGGATGCATAGAGCTCTAGGCTCTGTGGTTGTTGAGATATGAAAGGAGATATGATCAAAAGAAATGCAATTGAAAAAAAACACAAAGAGAAAGTCAGGTGATTTTGTGACTACAAGAAAGTGGTCTGGTCTGAAATGTGTTGCAGTGCAAAAGAACAAAAGAGGCCAAAACTAACTGGAAAGGTGTTGCAAAAGTAGGAGAAAAATCAAGGAGGCAGACAAAACTCAGACTAGAAGATATGAAGGACATGGTATTAAAAAAAAAAAAAAAAAAGAGAAAAAAATATCTGCCAAAGTCAAAGCCATCAGAAAGCCTGGCATGTCATCACCTGCAGGGACACGCACCACATACACCATGCTTGCCAAAACAGACCCTGTTGAAGACCAAAACAAAAAAGAAAGACTTACAAACACTCTGGAATGGAGATATGATCAACAGAAATAAAATTAAAAAAAAAAAAAGAAAAATGAGAAGTTTAGTAAGATCAGAAAAGTGGACTGGGCAGAAACGAGGGGCGCAAGAAAAGGACAAAAAGAGGCCAAAACTAACCTGAGAGCTGTTGCAAAAGCAGGGGAAAAATCAAGGAGGCAGACACAACATGGAGGGGAAGATATGAGGGACATGCCGTGGATGCTTGAAAAAAAAAAAAACAATCTGGCCAAAGTAAAAACCATAAGAAAGCATAGGCATACCATCAAGGGCAGGGACTTGCACCACATATCCCTAGGCTGGCAAAAATTGATCACCGCTAAAGGCCAAAACAAATAGAAAGAACTAAGGAGCACTCTGAAATGGAGATACCATGAAAGGAAATGAAATTGAAGGAAAAAAAAAAAAATTGGGAAATTTAGTGACCAGGAGAAAGTGGTCTGGGCAGAAATGATGTGCAGTGCAAAGGACCAGAAGAGGCCAGAACTAAGCGGACAGCTGTTGCAAAAGCAGGGGAAAAATCAAGGAGGCAGAGAAAACTTGGAGGGGAAGATATGAGGGACATGGCATGGAAACATCAGAAAATTAAAAAAAAAAAAGAAAATCTCGGCCAAAGTCAAAGCCATCAAAAGGCATGGCATGCCATTCATTGCAGGGAGATGCATGACATACCCCTAGGTTTGCAAAAATAGATCCACGTGGTAGGTCAAAAGAAATAAGGAGGACTGAGGACCACTCTGAAATGGAGATACCATCAAAGGAAATGAAATTGAAGGGGAAAAAAAAAATTTTGCAAATTTAGTGACTACGAGAAAGTAGTCTGGGTGGAAATGATGTGCAGTGCAAAGGACCAAATGATGCCAGAACTAAGCTGACAGCTGTTGCAAAAGCAGGGGAAAAATCAAAGAGGCAGACGCAAGTTGGAGGGGAAGATATGAGGGATGTGGCATGGTAACTTAAAAAAATGAAAAAAAAAGAAAATCTCGGCCAAAGTCAAAGCCATCAAAAAGCATGATATACCATCTATTGCAGGGACATGCACAACATACTCGTAGGCTTGTAAAAATAGATCCACGCGGTAGGTCAAAACAAATAAGAAGGACTGAGGAGCACTCTGAAATGGAGATACCATCAAAGGAACTGAAATTGAAGGGAAAAAAAAAAAATTTTGGGAAATTTAGTGACTACGAGAAAGTGGTCTGGGCGGAAATGATGTGCAGTGCAAAGGACCAAAAGATGCCAGAACTAAGCTGACAGCTGTTGCAAAAGCAGGGGAAAAATCAAGGAGGCAGAGACAACTTGGAGGGGAAGATATGAGGGACGTTGCAGGGATACTTAAAAAATGAAAAAAAAAAGAAAATCTCGGCCAAAGTCAAAGCCATCAAAAAGCATGATATACCATCTATTGCAGGGACATGCACAACATACTCGTAGGCTTGTAAAAATAGATCCACGCGGTAGGTCAAAACAAATAAGAAGGACTGAGGAGCACTCTGAAATGGAGATGCCATCAAAGGAACTGAAATTGAAGGGAAAAAAAAAAAATTTTGGGAAATTTAGTGACTACGAGAAAGTGGTCTGGGCGGAAATGATGTGCAGTGCAAAGGACCAAAAGATGCCAGAACTAAGCTGACAGCTGTTGCAAAAGCAGGGGAAAAATCAAGGAGGCAGAGACAACTTGGAGGGGAAGATATGAGGGACGTTGCAGGGATACTTAAAAAAATGAAAAAAAAAAGAAAATCTCGGCCAAAGTCAAAGCCATCAAAAGGCATGGCATGCCATTCATTGCAGGGACATGCACGACATACCCCTAGGTTTGCAAAAATAGATCCACGCGGTAGGTCAAAACAAATAAGGACTGAGGAGCACTCTGAAATGGAGATACCATCAAAGGAACTGAAATTGAAGGGGAAAAAAAAAAATTTGGGAAATTTAGTGACTACGAGAAAGTGGTCTGGGCGGAAATGATGTGCAGTGGAAAGGACCAAATGATGCCAGAACTAAGCTGACAGCTGTTGCAAAAGCAGGGGAAAAATCAAGGAGGCAGAGACAACTTGGAGGGGAAGATATGAGGGACGAGGCATGGTTACTTAAAAAATGAAAAAAAAAAGAAAATCTCGGCCAAAGTCAAAGCCATCAAAAGGCATGGCATGCCATTCATTGCAGGGACATGCACGACATATCCCTAGGTTTGCAAAAATAGATCCACGCGGTAGGTCAAAACAAATAAGAAGGACTGAGGAGCACTCTGAAATGGAGATACCATCAAAGGAACTGAAATTGAAGGGAAAAAAAAAAAAAATTTGGGAAATTTAGTGACTACGAGAAAGTGGTCTGGGCGGAAATGATGTGCAGTGGAAAGGACCAAAAGATGCCAGAACTAAGCTGACAGCTGTTGCAAAAGCAGGGGAAAAATCAAGGAGGCAGAGACAACTTGGAGGGGAAGATATGAGGGCCGTGGAATGGATACTTTAAAAAATGAAAAAAAACCCAAAAATCTCGGCCGAAGTCAAAGCCATCAAAAGGCATGGCATGCCATCCATTGCAGGGACATGCACGACATGCCCCTAGGGGTGAAAAAATAGATCCTCGCAGTTGGTAAAAACGAATAAGAAGGACTAAGGAGCACTCTGAAATGGAGATAACATCAAAAGAAATGAAATTGAAGGGGGAAAAGAAAAAATTTAGAAAATTTAGTGACTACGAGAAAGTGGTCTGGGCGGAAATGAGGTGCAGTGCAAAGGACCAAAAGAGGCCAGAACTAAGCTGACAGCTGTTGCAAAAGCAGGGGAAAAATCAAGGAGGCAGACGCAAGTTGGAGGGGAAGATATGAGGGATGTGGCATGGTAACTTAAAAAAATGAAAAAAAAAGAAAATCTCGGCCAAAATCAAAGCCATCAAAAAGCATGATATACCATCTATTGCAGGGACAGGCAAAACATACTTGTAGGCTTGTAAAAATAGATCCACGCGGTAAGTCAAAACAAATAAGAAGGACTGAGGAGCACTCTGAAATGGAGATACCATCAAAGGAACTGAAATTGAAGGGAAAAAAAAAAAAAATTTGGGAAATTTAGTGACTACGAGAAAGTGGTCTGGGCGGAAATGAGGTGCAGTGCAAAAAACCAAAAGATGCCAGAACTAAGCTGACAGCTGTTGCAAAAGCAGGGGAAAAATCAAGGAGGCAGAGACAACTTGGAGGGGAAGATATGAGGGACGTGGCATGGATACTTTAAAAAATGAAAAAAAACCCAAAAATCTCATCCAAAATCAAAGCCATCAAAAGGCATGGCATGCCATCCATTGCAGGGACATGCACGACATGCCCCTAGGGGTGAAAAAATTGATCCTCGCAGTTGGTAAAAACAAATAAGAAGGACTAAGGAGCACTCTGAAATGGAGATAACATCAAAAGAAATGAAATTGAAGGGGGAAAAGAAAAAATTTAGAAAATTTAGTGACTACGAGAAAGTGGTCAGGGCGGATATGATGTGCAGTGCAAAGGACCAAAAGATGCCAGAACTAAGCTGACAGCTGTTGCAAAAGCAGGGGAAAAATCAAGGAGGCAGAGACAACTTGGAGGGGAAGATATGCGGGATGTGGCATGGTAACTTAAAAAAATGAAAAAAAAAGGAAATCTCGGCCAAAATCAAAGCCATCAAAAAGCATGATATACCATCTATTGCAGGGACAGGCAAAACATACTTGTAGGCTTGTAAAAATAGATCCACGCGGTAAGTCAAAACAAATAAGAAGGACTGAGGAGCACTCTGAAATGGAGATACCATCAAAGGAACTGAAATTGAAGGGAAAAAAAAAAATTTTTGGAAATTTAGTGACTACGAGAAAGTGGTCTGGGCGGAAATGATGTGCAGTGGAAAGGACCAAATGATGCCAGAACTAAGCTGACAGCTGTTGCAAAAGCAGGGGAAAAATCAAGGAGGCAGAGACAACTTGGAGGGGAAGATATGAGGGACGTGTCATGGTTACTTAAAAAAATGAAAAAAAAAAAGAAAATCTCGGCCAAAGTCAAAGCCATCAAAAGGCATGATATGCCATCCAGTGCAGGGACTTGCACCAAAGCTTGCCCTCTTAGTTCCCATTGAAATCGCAAGATTTCGTTTCCCGTCCCGAAAGGAAATTTCATTTCCTTTCGGGACGGGAAACGAAATCTTGCCACCCTGCAAAGAAAGGCTCACAAACACTCTGGGAGGAAGATATGATCAAACCAGATGCAATTGAAAAAAAACCCCAAAACCCCAGAAAATGGGGAGATGAAATGACTACGAGAAAGTGGTCTGGGCGGAAATGAGGTGCAGTGCAAAGGACCAAAAGAGGCCAGAACTAAGCTGACAGCTGTTGCAAAAGCAGGGGAAAAATCAAGGAGGCAGAGACAACTTGGAGGGGAAGATATGAGCGACGTGTCATGGTTACTTAAAAAACGAAAAAAAAAGAAAATCTCGGCCAAAGTCAAAGCCATCAAAAGGCATGGCATGCCATTCATTGCAGGGACATGCACGATATACCCCTAGGTTTGCAAAAATAGATTCACGCGGTAGGTCAAAACAAATAAGAAGGACTGAGGAGCACTCTGAAATGGAGATACCATCAAAGGAACTGAAATTGAAGGGGAAAAAAAAAAAAATTTGGGAAATTTAGTGACTACGAGAAAGTGGTCTGGGCGGAAATGAGGTGCAGTGCAAAGGACCAAATGATGCCAGAACTAAGCTGACAGCTGTTGCAAAAGCAGGGGAAAAATCAAGGAGGCAGAGACAACTTGGAGGGGAAGATATGAGGGACGTGGCATGGTTACTTAAAAAAATGAAAAAAAAAAAGAAAATCTCGGCCAAAGTCAAAGCCATCAAAAGGCATGGCATGCCATTCATTGCAGGGACATGCACAAAATATCCCTAGGTTTGCAGAAATTGATCCACGCGGTAGGTCAAAACAAATAAGAATGACTGAGGAGCACTCTGAAATGGAGATACCATCAAAGGAACTGAAATTGAAGGGAAAAAAAAAAAAAATTTGGGAAATTTAGTGACTATGAGAAAGTGGTCTGGGCGGAAATGATGTGCAGTGCAAAGGACCAAATGATGCCAGAACTAAGCTGACAGCTGTTGCAAAAGCAGGGGAAAAATCAAGGAGGCAGAGACAACTTGGAGGGGAAGGTATGAGGGCCGTAGTATGAATACTTAAAAAAATGAAAAAAAAAAGAAAATCTCGGCCAAAGTCAAAGCCATCAAAAGGCATGGCATGCCATTCATTGCAGGGACATGCACAACATACCCCTGGGTTTGGAAAAATAGATCCACGCGGTAGGTCAAAACAAATAAGAAGGACTGAGGAGCCCTCTGAAATGGAGATACCATCAAAGGAACTGAAATTGAAGGGAAAAAAAAAAAATTTGGGAAATTTAGTGACTACGAGAAAGTGGTCTGGGCGGAAATGATGTGCAGTGCAAAGGACCAAAAGATGCCAGAACTAAGGTGACAGCTGTTGCAAAAGCAGGGGAAAAATCAAGGAGGCAAAGACAACTTGGAGGGGAAGATATGAGGGCCGTAGCATGAATACTTAAAAAAATGAAAAAAAAAAGAAAATCTCGGCCAAAGTCAAAGCCATCAAAAGGCATGGCATGCCATTCATTGCAGGGACATGCACAAAATATCCCTAGGTTTGCAAAAATAGATCCACGCGGTAGGTCAAAACAAATAAGAAGGACTGAGGAGCACTCTGAAATGGAGATACAATCAAAGGAACTGAAATTGAAGGGAAAAAAAAAAAAATTTGGGAAATTTAGTGACTACGAGGAAGTGGTCTGGGTGGAAATGATGTGCAGTGCAAAGGACCAAATGATGCCAGAACTAAGCTGACAGCTGTTGCAAAAGCAGGGGAAAAATCAAGGAGGCCGAGACAACTTGGAGGGGAAGATATGAGGGACGTGGAATGGATACTTTAAAAAATGAAAAAAAACCCAAAAATCTCATCCAAAATCAAAGCCATCAAAAGGCATGGCATGCCATCCATTGCAGGGACATGCACGACATGCCCCTAGGGGTGAAAAAATTGATCCTCGCAGTTGGTAAAAACAAATAAGAAGGACTAAGGAGAACTCTGAAATGGAGATTACATCAAAAGAAATGAAATTGAAGGGAGAAAAGAAAAAATTTAGAAAATTTAGTGACTACGAGAAAGTGGTCTGGGCGGAAATGATGTGCAGTGCAAAGGACCAAAAGATGCCAGAACTAAGCTGACAGCTGTTGCAAAAGCAGGGGAAAAATCAAGGAGGCAGACGCAAGTTGGAGGGGAAGATATGCGGGATGTGGCATGGTAACTTAAAAAAATGAAAAAAAAAGAAAATCTCGGCCAAAATCAAAGCCATCAAAAAGAAGGATATACCATCTATTGCAGGGACAGGCAAAACATACTTGTAGGCTTGTAAAAATAGATCCACGCGGTAAGTCAAAACAAATAAGAAGGACTGAGGAGCACTCTGAAATGGAGATACCATCAAAGGAACTGAAATTGAAGGGAAAAAAAAAAAAAAATTTGGGAAATTTAGTGACTACGAGAAAGTGGTCTGGGCGGAAATGATGTGCAGTGCAAAGGACCAAAAGATGCCAGAACTAAGCTGACAGCTGTTGCAAAAGCAGGGGAAAAATCAAGGAGGCAGAGACAACTTGGAGGGGAAGATATGAGGGCCGTAGCATGAATACTTAAAAAATGAAAAAAAAAAGAAAATCTCGGCCAAATTCAAAGCCATCAAAAGGCATGGCATGCCATTCATTGCAGGGACATGCACAACATACCCCTAGGTTTGAAAAGAATAATTCCACGCGGTAGGTCAAAACAAATAAGAAGGACTGAGGAGCACTCTGAAATGGAGATACCATCCAAGGAACTGAAATTGAAGGGAAAAAAAAAAAAATATTGGAAATTTAGTGACTACGAGAAAGTGGTCTGGGCGGAAATGATGTGCAGTGCAAAGGACCAAAAGATGCCAGAACTAAGCTGACAGCTGTTGCAAAAGCAGGGGAAAAATCAAGGAGGCAGAGACAACTTGGAGGGGAAGATATGAGGGCCGTAGCATGAATACTTAAAAAATGAAAAAAAAAAGAAAATCTCGGCCAAATTCAAAGCCATCAAAAGGCATGGCATGCCATTCATTGCAGGGACATGCACAACATACCCCTAGGTTTGAAAAGAATAATTCCACGCGGTAGGTCAAAACAAATAAGAAGGACTGAGGAGCACTCTGAAATGGAGATACCATCCAAGGAACTGAAATTGAAGGGAAAAAAAAAAAAATATTGGAAATTTAGTGACTACGAGAAAGTGGTCTGGGCGGAAATGATGTGCAGTGCAAAGGACCAAAAGATGCCAGAACTAAGCTGACAGCTGTTGCAAAAGCAGGGGAAAAATCAAGGAGGCAGACACAACTTGGATGGGAAGATATGAGGGCCGTAGCATGGATACTTAAAAAAATGAAAAAAAAAAGAAAATCTCGGCCAAAGTCAAAGCCATCAAAAGGCATGGCATGCCATTCATTGCAGGGACATGCACGACATACCCCTAGGTTTGCAAAAATAGATCCACGCGGTAGGTCAAAACAAATAAGAAGGACTGAGGAGCACTCTGAAATGGAGATACCATCAAAGGAAATGAATTTGAAGGGAAAAAAAAAAAATTTGGGAAATTTAGTGACTACGAGAAAGTGGTCTGGGCGGAAATGATGTGCAGTGCAAAGGACCAAATGATGCCAGAACTAAGCTGACAGCTGTTGCAAAAGCAGGGGAAAAATCAAGGAGGCAGACACAACTTGGAGGGGAAGATATGAGGGACGTGGCAAGGAAACATCAGAAAATTTAAAAAAAAAAAAGAAAATCTCGGCCAAAGTCAAAGCCATCAAAAGGCATGATATGCCATCCAGTGCAGGGACTTGCACCAAAGCTTGCCCTCTTAGTTCCCATTGAAATCGCAAGATTTCGTTTCCCGTCCCGAAAGGAAATTTCATTTCCTTTCGGGACGGGAAACGAAATCTTGCGACCCTGCAAAGAAAGGCTCACAAACACTCTGGGAGGAAGATATGATCAAACCAGATGCAATTGAAAAAAAACCCCAAAACCCCAGAAAATGGGGAGATGAAATGACTACGAGGAAGTGGTCTGGGCGGAAATGAGGTGCAGTGCAAAGGACCAAAAGAGGCCAGAACTAAGCTGACAGCTGTTGCAAAAGCAGGGGAAAAATCAAGGAGGCAAAGACAACTTGGAGGGGAAGATATGAGGGACGTGGCATGGATACTTAAAAAATGAAAAAAAAAAGAAAATCTCGGCCAAAGTCAAAGCCATCAAAAGGCATGGCATGCCATTCATTGCAGGGACAGGCAAAACATACTTGTAGGCTTGTATAAATAGATCCACGCGGTAAGTCAAAACAAATAAGAAGGACTGAGGAGCACTCTGAAATGGAGATACCATCAAAGGAACTGAAATTGAAGGAAAAAAAAAAATATTGGAAATTTAGTGACTACGAGAAAGTGGTCTAGGCGGAAATGAGGTGCAGTGCAAAGGACCAAATGATGCCAGAACTAAGCTGACAGCTGTTGCAAAAGCAGGGGAAAAATCAAGGAGGCAGAGACAACTTGGAGGGGAAGATATGAGGGACGTGGCATGGTTACTTAAAAAAATGAAAAAAAAAAAGAAAATCTCGGCCAAAGTCAAAGCCATCAAAAGGCATGGCATGCCATTCATTGCAGGGACATGCACAAAATATCACTAGGTTTGCAGAAATTGATCCACGCGGTAGGTCAAAACAAATAAGAATGACTGAGGAGCACTCTGAAATGGAGATACCATCAAAGGAACTGAAATTGAAGGGAAAAAAAAAAAAAATTTGGGAAATTTAGTGACTACGAGAAAGTGGTCTGGGCGGAAATGATGTGCAGTGCAAAGGACCAAATGATGCCAGAACTAAGCTGACAGCTGTTGCAAAAGCAGGGGAAAAATAAAGGAGGCAGAGACAACTTGGAGGGGAAGGTATGAGGGCCGTAGTATGAATACTTAAAAAAATGAAAAAAAAAAGAAAATCTCGGCCAAAGTCAAAGCCATCAAAAGGCATGGCATGCCATTCATTGCAGGGACATGCACAACATACCCCTGGGTTTGCAAAAATAGATCCACGCGGTAGGTCAAAACAAATAAGAAGGACTGAGGAGCCCTCTGAAATGGAGATACCATCAAAGGAACTGAAATTGAAGGGAAAAAAAAAAAATTTGGGAAATTTAGTGACTACGAGAAAGTGGTCTGGGCGGAAATGATGTGCAGTGCAAAGGACCGAAAGATGCCAGAACTAAGCTGACAGCTGTTGCAAAAGCAGGGGAAAAATCAAGGAGGCAGAGACAACTTGGAGGGGAAGATATGAGGGCCGTAGCATGAATACTTAAAAAAATGAAAAAAAAAAGAAAATCTCGGCCAAAGTCAAAGCCATCAAAAGGCATGGCATGCCATTCATTGCAGGGACATGCACAAAATATCCCTAGGTTTGCAAAAATAGATCCACGCGGTAGGTCAAAACAAATAAGAAGGACTGAGGAGCACTCTGAAATGGAGATACAATCAAAGGAACTGAAATTGAAGGGAAAAAAAAAAAAATTTGGGAAATTTAGTGACTACGAGAAAGTGGTCTGGGTGAAAATGATGTGCAGTGCAAAGGACCAAATGATGCCAGAACTAAGCTGACAGCTGTTGCAAAAGCAGGGGAAAAATCAAGCAGGCCGAGACAACTTGGAGGGGAAGATATGAGGGACGTGGAATGGATACTTTAAAAAATGAAAAAAAACCCAAAAATCTCATCCAAAATCAAAGCCATCAAAAGGCATGGCATGCCATCCATTGCAGGGACATGCACGACATGCCCCTAGGGATGAAAAAATTGATCCTCGCAGTTGGTAAAAACAAATAAGAAGGACTAAGGAGCACTCTGAAATGGAGATTACATCAAAAGAAATGAAATTGAAGGGAGAAAAGAAAAAATTTAGAAAATTTAGTGACTACGAGAAAGTGGTCTGGGCGGAAATGATGTGCAGTGCAAAGGACCAAAAGATGCCAGAACTAAGCTGACAGCTGTTGCAAAAGCAGGGGAAAAATCAAGGAGGCAGACGCAAGTTGGAGGGGAAGATATGCGGGATGTGGCATGGTAACTTAAAAAAATGAAAAAAAAAGAAAATCTCGGCCAAAATCAAAGCCATCAAAAAGAAGGATATACCATCTATTGCAGGGACAGGCAAAACATACTTGTAGGCTTGTAAAAATAGATCCACGCGGTAAGTCAAAACAAATAAGAAGGACTGAGGAGCACTCTGAAATGGAGATACCATCAAAGGAACTGAAATTGAAGGGAAAAAAAAAAAAAATTTGGGAAATTTAGTGACTACGAGAAAGTGGTCTGGGCGGAAATGATGTGCAGTGGAAAGGACCAAATGATGCCAGAACTAAGCTGACACCTGTTGCAAAAGCAGGGGAAAAATCAAGGAGGCAGAGACAACTTGGAGGGGAAGATATGAGGGCCGTAGCATGAATACTTAAAAAATGAAAAAAAAAAGAAAATCTCGGCCAAAGTCAAAGCCATCAAAAGGCATGGCATGCCATTCATTGCAGGGACATGCACAACATACCCCTAGGTTTGAAAAAAAAAATTCCACGCGGTAGGTCAAAACAAATAAGAAGGACTGAGGAGCACTCTGAAATGGAGATACCATCCAAGGAACTGAAATTGAAGGGAAAAAAAAAAAAATATTGGAAATTTAGTGACTACGAGAAAGTGGTCTGGGCGGAAATGATGTGCAGTGCAAAGGACCAAAAGATGCCAGAACTAAGCTGACAGCTGTTGCAAAAGCAGGGGAAACATCAAGGAGGCAGACACAACTTGGATGGGAAGATATGAGGGCCGTAGCATGGATACTTAAAAAAATGAAAAAAAAAGAAAATCTCGGCCAAAGTCAAAGCCATCAAAAGGCATGGCATGCCATTCATTGCAGGGACATGCACGACATACCCCTAGGTTTGCAAAAATAGATCCACGCGGTAGGTCAAAACAAATAAGAAGGACTGAGGAGCACTCTGAAATGGAGATACCATCAAAGGAAATGAATTTGAAGGGAAAAAAAAAAAATTTGGGAAATTTAGTGACTACGAGAAAGTGGTCTGGGCGGAAATGATGTGCAGTGCAAAGGACCAAATGATGCCAGAACTAAGCTGACAGCTGTTGCAAAAGCAGGGGAAAAATCAAGGAGGCAGACACAACTTGGAGGGGAAGATATGAGGGACGTGGCAAGGAAATATCAGAAAATTTAAAAAAAAAAAAGAAAATCTCGGCCAAAGTCAAAGCCATCAAAAGGCATGATATGCCATCCAGTGCAGGGACTTGCACCAAAGCTTGCCCTCTTAGTTCCCATTGAAATCACAAGATTTCGTTTCCCGTCCCGAAAAGAAAATTTCATTTCCTTTCGGGACGGGAAACGAAATCTTGCGACCCTGCAAAGAAAGGCTCACAAACACTCTGGGAGGAAGATATGACCAAACAAGATGCAATTGAAAAAAAACCCCAAAACCCCAGAAAATGGGGAGATGAAATGACTACGAGAAAGTGGTCTAGGCGGAAATGAGGTGCAGTGCAAAGGACCAAAAGAGGCCAGAACTAAGCTGACAGCTGTTGCAAAAGCAGGGGAAAAATCGAGGCAGACACAACTTGGAGGGGAAGATATGAGGGCCGTAGCATGAATACTTAAAAAATGAAAAAAAAAAGAAAATCTCGGCCAAAGTCAAAGCCATCAAAAGGCATGGCATGCCATTCATTGCAGGGACATGCACGACATACCCCTAGGTTTGCAAAAATAGATCCACGCGGTAGGTCAAAACAAATAAGAAGGACTGAGGAGCACTCTGAAATGGAGATACCATCAAAGGAACTGAAATTGAAGGGAAAAAAAAATAATATTGGAAATTTAGTGACTACGAGAAAGTGGTCTAGGCGGAAATGAGGTGCAGTGCAAAGGACCAAATGATGCCAGAACTAAGCTGACAGCTGTTGCAAAAGCAGGGGAAAAATCAAGGAGGCAGAGACAACTTGGAGGGGAAGATATGAGGGACGTGGCATGGTTACTTAAAAAAATGAAAAAAAAAAAGAAAATCTCGGCCAAAGTCAAAGCCATCAAAAGGCATGGCATGCCATTCATTGCAGGGACATGCACAAAATATCCCTAGGTTTGCAGAAATTGATCCACGCGGTAGGTCAAAACAAATAAGAATGACTGAGGAGCACTCTGAAATGGAGATACCATCAAAGGAACTGAAATTGAAGGGGAAAAAAAAAAAAATTTTGGAAATTTAGTGACTACGAGAAAGTGGTCTGGGCGGAAATGATGTGCAGTGGAAAGGACCAAAAGATGCCAGAACTAAGCTGACAGCTGTTGCAAAAGCAGGGGAAAAATCAAGGAGGCAGACGCAAGTTGGAGGGGAAGATATGCGGGATGTGGCATGGTAACTTAAAAAAATGAAAAAAAAAGAAAATCTCGGCCAAAATCAAAGCCATCAAAAAGAAGGATATACCATCTATTGCAGGGACAGGCAAAACATACTTGTAGGCTTGTAAAAATAGATCCACGCGGTAAGTCAAAACAAATAAGAAGGACTGAGGAGCACTCTGAAATGGAGATACCATCAAAGGAACTGAAATTGAAGGGAAAAAAAAAAAAAATTTGGGAAATTTAGTGACTACGAGAAAGTGGTCTGGGCGGAAATGATGTGCAGTGCAAAGGACCAAAAGATGCCAGAACTAAGCTGACAGCTGTTGCAAAAGCAGGGGAAAAATCAAGGAGGCAGAGACAACTTGGAGGGGAAGATATGAGGGCCGTAGCATGAATACTTAAAAAATGAAAAAAAAAAGAAAATCTCGGCCAAAGTCAAAGCCATCAAAAGGCATGGCATGCCATTCATTGCAGGGACATGCACAACATACCCCTAGGTTTGAAAAAAATAATTCCACGCGGTAGGTCAAAACAAATAAGAAGGACTGAGGAGCACTCTGAAATGGAGATACCATCCAAGGAACTGAAATTGAAGGGAAAAAAAAAAAAATATTGGAAATTTAGTGACTACGAGAAAGTGGTCTGGGCGGAAATGATGTGCAGTGCAAAGGACCAAAAGATGCCAGAACTAAGCTGACAGCTGTTGCAAAAGCAGGGGAAACATCAAGGAGGCAGACACAACTTGGATGGGAAGATATGAGGGCCGTAGCATGGATACTTAAAAAAATGAAAAAAAAAGAAAATCTCGGCCAAAGTCAAAGCCATCAAAAGGCATGGCATGCCATTCATTGCAGGGACATGCACGACATACCCCTAGGTTTGCAAAAATAGATCCACGCGGTAGGTCAAAACAAATAAGAAGGACTGAGGAGCACTCTGAAATGGAGATACCATCAAAGGAAATGAATTTGAAGGGAAAAAAAAAAAATTTTGGAAATTTAGTGACTACGAGAAAGTGGTCTGGGCGGAAATGATGTGCAGTGCAAAGGACCAAATGATGCCAGAACTAAGCTGACAGCTGTTGCAAAAGCAGGGGAAAAATCAAGGAGGCAGACACAACTTGGAGGGGAAGATATGAGGGACGTGGCAAGGAAATATCAGAAAATTTAAAAAAAAAAAAGAAAATCTCGGCCAAAGTCAAAGCCATCAAAAGGCATGATATGCCATCCAGTGCAGGGACTTGCACCAAAGCTTGCCCTCTTAGTTCCCATTGAAATCACAAGATTTCGTTTCCCGTCCCGAAAAGAAAATTTCATTTCCTTTCGGGACGGGAAACGAAATCTTGCGACCCTGAAAAGAAAGGCTCACAAACACTCTGGGAGGAAGATATGACCAAACAAGATGCAATTGAAAAAAAACCCCAAAACCCCAGAAAATGGGGAGATGAAATGACTACGAGAAAGTGGTCTAGGCGGAAATGAGGTGCAGTGCAAAGGACCAAAAGAGGCCAGAACTAAGCTGACAGCTGTTGCAAAAGCAGGGGAAAAATCGAGGCAGACACAACTTGGAGGGGAAGATATGAGGGCCGTAGCATGAATACTTAAAAAAATGAAAAAAAAAAGAAAATCTCGGCCAAAGTCAAAGCCATCAAAAGGCATGGCATGCCATTCATTGCAGGGACATGCACGACATACCCCTAGGTTTGCAAAAATAGATCCACGCGGTAGGTCAAAACAAATAAGAAGGACTGAGGAGCACTCTGAAATGGAGATACCATCAAAGGAACTGAAATTGAAGGGAAAAAAAAATAATATTGGAAATTTAGTGACTACGAGAAAGTGGTCTAGGCGGAAATGAGGTGCAGTGCAAAGGACCAAATGATGCCAGAACTAAGCTGACAGCTGTTGCAAAAGCAGGGGAAAAATCAAGGAGGCAGAGACAACTTGGAGGGGAAGATATGAGGGACGTGGCATGGTTACTTAAAAAAATGAAAAAAAAAAAGAAAATCTCGGCCAAAATCAAAGCCATCAAAAGGCATGGCATGCCATTCATTGCAGGGACATGCACAAAATATCCCTAGGTTTGCAGAAATTGATCCACGCGGTAGGTCAAAACAAATAAGAATGACTGAGGAGCACTCTGAAATGGAGATACCATCAAAGGAACTGAAATTGAAGGGGAAAAAAAAAAAAATTTGGGAAATTTAGTGACTACGAGAAAGTGGTCTGGGCGGAAATGATGTGCAGTGCAAAGGACCAAATGATGCCAGAACTAAGCTGACAGCTGTTGCAAAAGCAGGGGAAAAATCAAGGAGGCAGAGACAACTTGGAGGGGAAGGTATGAGGGCCGTAGTATGAATACTTAAAAAAATGAAAAAAAAAAGAAAATCTCGGCCAAAGTCAAAGCCATCAAAAGCCATGGCATGCCATTCATTGCAGGGACATGCACAACATACCCCTGGGTTTGCAAAAATAGATCCACGCGGTAGGTCAAAACAAATAAGAAGGACTAAGGAGCCCTCTGAAATGGAGATACCATCAAAGGAACTGAAATTGAAGGGAAAAAAAAAAAATTTGGGAAATTTAGTGACTACGAGAAAGTGGTCTGGGCGGAAATGATGTGCAGTGCAAAGGACCAAAAGATGCCAGAACTAAGCTGACAGCTGTTGCAAAAGCAGGGGAAAAATCAAGGAGGCAGAGACAACTTGGAGGGGAAGATATGAGGGCCGTAGCATGAATACTTAAAAAAATGAAAAAAAAAAGAAAATCTCGGCCAAAGTCAAAGCCATCAAAAGGCATGGCATGCCATTCATTGCAGGGACATGCACAAAATATCCCTAGGTTTGCAAAAATAGATCCACGCGGTAGGTCAAAACAAATAAGAAGGACTGAGGAGCACTCTGAAATGGAGATACAATCAAAGGAACTGAAATTGAAGGGAAAAAAAAAAAAATTTGGGAAATTTAGTGACTACGAGAAAGTGGTCTGGGTGGAAATGATGTGCAGTGCAAAGGACCAAATGATGCCAGAACTAAGCTGACAGCTGTTGCAAAAGCAGGGGAAAAATCAAGGAGGCCGAGACAACTTGGAGGGGAAGATATGAGGGACGTGGAATGGATACTTTAAAAAATGAAAAAAAACCCAAAAATCTCATCCAAAATCAAAGCCATCAAAAGGCATGGCATGCCATCCATTGCAGGGACATGCACGACATGCCCCTAGGGATGAAAAAATTGATCCTCGCAGTTGGTAAAAACAAATAAGAAGGACTAAGGAGAACTCTGAAATGGAGATTACATCAAAAGAAATGAAATTGATGGGAGAAAAGAAAAAATTTAGAAAATTTAGTGACTACGAGAAAGTGGTCTGGGCGGAAATGATGTGCAGTGCAAAGGACCAAAAGATGCCAGAACTAAGCTGACAGCTGTTGCAAAAGCAGGGGAAAAATCAAGGAGGCAGACGCAAGTTGGAGGGGAAGATATGCGGGATGTGGCATGGTAACTTAAAAAAATGAAAAAAAAAGAAAATCTCGGCCAAAATCAAAGCCATCAAAAAGAAGGATATACCATCTATTGCAGGGACAGGCAAAACATACTTGTAGGCTTGTAAAAATAGATCCACGCGGTAAGTCAAAACAAATAAGAAGGACTGAGGAGCACTCTGAAATGGAGATACCATCAAAGGAACTGAAATTGAAGGGAAAAAAAAAAAAAATATTGGAAATTTAGTGACTACGAGAAAGTGGTCTAGGCGGAAATGAGGTGCAGTGCAAAGGACCAAAAGAGGCCAGAACTAAGCTGACAGCTGTTGCAAAAGCAGGGGAAAAATCGAGGCAGAGACAACTTGGAGGGGAAGATATGAGGGCCGTAGCATGAATACTTAAAAAAATGAAAAAAAAAAGAAAATCTCGGCCAAAGTCAAAGCCATCAAAAGGCATGGCATGCCATTCATTGCAGGGACATGCACGACAAACCCCTAGGTTTGCAAAAATAGATCCACGCGGTAGGTCAAAACAAATAAGAAGGACTGAGGAGCACTCTGAAATGGAGATACCATCAAAGGAACTGAAATTGAAGGGAAAAAAAAATAATATTGGCAATTTAGTGACTACGAGAAAGTGGTCTGGGCGGAAATGATGTGCAGTGCAAAGGACCAAATGATGCCAGAACTAAGCTGACAGCTGTTGCAAAAGCAGGGGAAAAATCAAGGAGGCAGACACAACTTGGAGGGGAAGATATGAGGGACGTGGCATGGTTACTGAAAAAAATAAAAAAAAAAAAGAAAATCTCGGCCAAAGTCAAAGCCATCAAAAGGCATGGCATGCCATTCATTGCAGGGACATGCACAAAATATCCCTAGGTTTGCAGAAATTGATCCACGCGGTAGGTCAAAACAAATAAGAAGGACTGAGGAGCACTCTGAAATGGAGATACCATCAAAGGAAATGAATTTGAAGGGAAAAAAAAATAATATTGGAAATTTAGTGACTACGAGAAAGTGGTCTGGGCGGAAATGATGTGCAGTGCAAAGGACCAAATGATGCCAGAACTAAGCTGACAGCTGTTGCAAAAGCAGGGGAAAAATCAAGGAGGCAGAGACAACTTGGAGGGGAAGATATGAGGGACGTGGCAAAGAAACATCAGAAAATTTAAAAAAAAAAAAGAAAATCTCGGCCAAAGTCAAAGCCATCAAAAGGCATGGCATGCCATTCATTGCAGGGACATGCACGATATACCTCTAGGTTTGCAAAAATAGATCCACGCGGTAGGTCAAAACAAATAAGAAGGACTGAGGAGCACTCTGAAATGGAGATACCATCAAAGGAACTGAAATTGAAGGGAAAAAAAAAAAAATTTGGGAAATTTAGTGACTACGAGAAAGTGGTCTGGGCGGAAATGATGTGCAGTGCAAAGGACCAAATGATGCCAGAACTAAGCTGACACCTGTTGCAAAAGCAGGGGAAAAATCAAGGAGGCAGAGACAACTTGGTGGGGAAGATATGAGGGCCGTAGCATGAATACTTAAAAAAATGAAAAAAAAAAGAAAATCTCGGCCAAAGTCAAAGCCATCAAAAGGCATGGCATGCCATTCATTGCAGGGACATGCACAACATACCCCTAGGTTTGCAAAAATAGATTCACGCGGTAGGTCAAAACAAATAAGAAGGACTGAGGAGCACTCTGAAATGGAGATACCATCAAAGGAACTGAAATTGAAGGGAAAAAAAAATAATATTGGAAATTTAGTGACTACGAGAAAGTGGTCTGGGCGGAAATGATGTGCAGTGCAAAGGACCAAAAGATGCCAGAACTAAGCTGACAGCTGTTGCAAAAGCAGGGGAAAAATCAAGGAGGCAGAGACAACTTGGAGGGGAAGATATGAGGGCCGTAGCATGAATACTTAAAAAAATGAAAAAAAAAAGAAAATCTCGGCCAAAGTCAAAGCCATCAAAAGGCATGGCATGCCATTCATTGCAGGGACATGCACAACATACCCCTAGGTTTGCAAAAATAGATCCACGCGGTAGGTCAAAACAAATAAGAAGGATTGAGGAGCACTCTGAAATGGAGATACCATCAAAGGAACTGAAATTGAAGGGGAAAAAAAAAAAAATTTGGGAAATTTAGTGACTACGAGAAAGTGGTCTGGGCGGAAATGATGTGCAGTGCAAAGGACCAAATGATGCCAGAACTAAGCTGACAGCTGTTGCAAAAGCAGGGGAAAAATCAAGGAGGCAGAGACAACTTGGAGGGGAAGATATGAGGGACGTGGCAAGGAAACATCAGAAAATTTAAAAAAAGAAAGAAAATCTCGGCCAAAGTCAAAGCCATCAAAAGGCATGATATGCCATCCCGTGCAGGGACTTGCACCAAAGCTTGCCCTCTTAGTTCCCATTGAAATCGCAAGATTTCGTTTCCCGTGGCGAAAGGAAATTTCATTTCCTTTCGGGACGGGAAACGAAATCTTGCGACCCAGAAAAGAAAGGCTCACAAACACTCTGGGAGGAAGATATGATCAAACAAGATGCAATTGAAAAAAAACCCCAAAACCCCAGAAAATGGGGAGATGAAATGACTACGAGAAAGTGGTCTGGGCGGAAATGAGGTGCAGTGCAAAGGACCAAAAGAGGCCAGAACTAAGCTGAGAGCTGTTGCAAAAGCAGGGGAAAAATCAAGGAGGCAAAGACAACTTGGAGGGGAAGATATGAGGGACGTGGCATGGATACTTAAAAAATGAAAAAAAAAAGAAAATCTCGGCCAAAGTCAAAGCCATCAAAAGGCATGGCATGCCATTCATTGCAGGGACATGCACAACATACCCCTGGGTTTGCAGAAATAGATCCACGCGGTAAGTCAAAACAAATAAGAAGGACTGAGGAGCACTCTGAAATGGAGATACCATCAAAGGAACTGAAATTGAAGGGGAAAAAAAAAAAAATTGGGAAATTTAGTGACTACGAGAAAGTGGTCTGGGCGGAAATGATGTGCAGTGCAAAGGACCAAATGATGCCAGAACTAAGCTGACAGCTGTTGCAAAAGCAGGGGAAAAATCAAGGAGGCAGAGACAACTTGGTGGGGAAGATATGAGGGACGTGTCATGGTTACTTAAAAAAATGAAAAAAAAAAAGAAAATCTCGGCCAAAGTCAAAGCCATCAAAAGGCATGGCATGCCATTCATTGCAGGGACATACACGACATGCCCCTAGGGGTGAAAAAATTGATCCTCGCAGTTGGTAAAAACAAATAAGAAGGACTAAGGAGCACTCTGAAATGGAGATAACATCAAAAGAAATGAAATTGAAGGGGGAAAAGAAAAAATTTAGAAAATTTAGTGACTACGAGAAAGTGGTCTGGGCGGAAATGATGTGCAGTGCAAAGGACCAAAAGATGCCAGAACTAAGCTGACAGCTGTTGCAAAAGCAGGGGAAAAATCAAGGAGGCAGACGCAAGTTGGAGGGGAAGATATGCGGGATGTGGCATGGTAACTTAAAAAAATGAAAAAAAAAGGAAATCTCGGCCAAAATCAAAGCCATTAAAAAGCATGATATACCATCTATAGCAGGGACAGGCAAAACATACTTGTAGGCTTGTAAAAATAGATCCACGCGGTAAGTCAAAACAAATAAGAAGGACTGAGGAGCACTCTGAAATGGAGATACCATCAAAGGAAATGAATTTGAAGGGAAAAAAAAAATTTTTTTGGGAAATTTAGTGACTACGAGAAAGTGGTCTGGGCGGAAATGATGTGCAGTGCAAAGGACCAAATGATGCCAGAACTAAGCTGACAGCTGTTGCAAAAGCAGGGGAAAAATCAAGGAGGCAGAGACAACTTGGAGGGGAAGATATGAGGGACGTGGCAAGGAAACATCAGAAAATTTAAAAAAAAAAAAGAAAATCTCGGCCAAAGTCAAAGCCATCAAAAGGCATGATATGCCATCCAGTGCAGGGACTTGCACCAAAGCTTGCCCTCTTAGTTCCCATTGAAATCGCAAGATTTCGTTTCCCGTCCCGAAAGGAAATTTCATTTCCTTTCGGGACGGGAAACGAAATCTTGCGACCCTGAAAAGAAAGGCTCACAAACACTCTGGGAGGAAGATATGATCAAACCAGATGCAATTGAAAAAAAACCCCAAAACCCCAGAAAATGGGGAGATGAAATGACTACGAGAAAGTGGTCTGGGCGGAAATGAGGTGCAGTGCAAAGGACCAAAAGAGGCCAGAACTAAGCTGACAGCTGTTGCAAAAGCAGGGGAAAAATCAAGGAGGCAAAGACAACTTGGAGGGGAAGATATGAGGGCCGTGGCATGGATACTTAAAAAATGAAAAAAAAAAGAAAATCTCGGCCAAAGTCAAAGCCATCAAAAGGCATGGCATGCCATTCATTGCAGGGACATGCACGATATACCCCTAGGTTTGCAAAAATAGATTCACGCGGTAGGTCAAAACAAATAAGAAGGACTGAGGAGCACTCTGAAATGGAGATACCATCAAAGGAACTGAAATTGAAGGGGAAAAAAAAAAAAATTTGGGAAATTTAGTGACTACGAGAAAGTGGTCTGGGCGGAAATGATGTGCAGTGCAAAGGACCAAATGATGCCAGAACTAAGCTGACAGCTGTTGCAAAAGCAGGGGAAAAATCAAGGAGGCAGAGACAACTTGGAGGGGAAGATATGAGGGCCGTAGCATGAATACTTAAAAAAATGAAAAAAAAAAGAAAATCTCGGCCAAAGTCAAAGCCATCAAAAGGCATGGTATGCCATTCATTGCAGGGACATGCACAACATACCCCTGTGTTTGCAAAAATAGATCCACGCGGTAGGTCAAAACAAATAAGAAGGACTGAAGAGCACTCTGAAATGGAGATACCATCAAAGGAACTGAAATTGAAGGGAAAAAAAAAAAATTTGGGAAATTTAGTGACTACGAGAAAGTGGTCTGGGCGGAAATGAGGTGCAGTGCAAAGGACCAAAAGATGCCAGAACTAAGCTGACAGCTGTTGCAAAAGCAGGGGAAAAATCAAGGAGGCAGAGACAACTTGGAGGGGAAGATATGAGGGCCGTAGCATGAATACTTAAAAAAATGAAAAAAAAAAGAAAATCTCGGCCAAGGTCAAAGCCATCAAAAAGCATGGCATGCCATTCATTGCAGGGACATGCACAAAATATCCCTAGGTTTGCAAAAATAGATCCACGCGGTAGATCAAAACAAATAAGAAGGACTGAGGAGCACTCTGAAATGGAGATACAATCAAAGGAACTGAAATTGAAGGGAAAAAAAAAAAAAATTTTGGGAAATTTAGTGACTACGAGAAAGTGGTCTGGGCGGAAATGATGTGCAGTGCAAAGGACCAAATGATGCCAGAACTAAGCTGACAGCTGTTGCAAAAGCAGGGGAAAAATCAAGGAGGCCGAGACAACTTGGAGGGGAAGATATGAGGGACGTGGAATGGATACTTTAAAAAATGAAAAAAAACCCAAAAATCTCATCCAAAATCAAAGCCATCAAAAGGCATGGCATGCCATCCATTGCAGGGACATGCACGACATGCCCCTAGGGGTGAAAAAACTGATCCTCGCAGTTGGTAAAAACAAATAAGAAGGACTAAGGAGCACTCTGAAATGGAGATAACATCAAAAGAAATGAAATTGAAGGGGGAAAAGAAAAAATTTAGAAAATTTAGTGACTACGAGAAAGTGGTCTGGGCGGAAGTGATGTGCAGTGCAAAGGACCAAAAGATGCCAGAACTAAGCTGACAGCTGTTGCAAAAGCAGGGGAAAAATCAAGGAGGCAGACGCAAGTTGGAGGGGAAGATATGCGGGATGTGGCATGGTAACTTAAAAAAATGAAAAAAAAAGGAAATCTCGGCCAAAATCAAAGCCATCAAAAAGCATGATATACCATCTATTGCAGGGACAGGCAAAACATACTTGTAGGCTTGTAAAAATAGATCCACGCGGTAAGTCAAAACAAATAAGAAGGGCTGAGGAGCACTCTGAAATGGAGATACCATCAAAGGAACTGAAATTGAAGGGAAAAAAAAAAAAAATATTGGAAATTTAGTGACTACGAGAAAGTGGTCTGGGCGGAAATGATGTGCAGTGCAAAAGACCAAATGATGCCAGAACTAAGCTGACAGCTGTTGCAAAAGCAGGGGAAAAATCAAGGATGCAGAGACAACTTGGAGGGGAAGATATGAGGGACGTGCCGGGGAAACATCAGAAAATTTAAAAAAAAAAAGAAAATCTCGGCCAAAGTCAAAGCCATCAAAAGGCATGGCATGCCATTCATTGCAGGGACATGCAAAAAATATCCCTAGGCTTGTAGAAATTGATCCACGCGGTAGGTCAAAACAAATAAGAAGGAGGAAGGAGCACTCTGAAATGGAGATACCATCAAAGGAAATGAATTTGAAGAGAAAAAAAAAAAAAATTTTGGGAAATTTAGTGACTACGAGAAAGTGGTCTGGGCGGAAATGATGTGCAGTGCAAAGGACCAAATGATGCCAGAACTAAGCTGACAGCTGTTGCAAAAGCAGGGGAAAAATCAAGGAGGCAGAGACAACTTGGAGGGGAAGATATGAGGGACGTGGCAAGGAAACATCAGAAAATTAAAAAAAAAAAAGAAAATCTCGGCCAAAGTCAAAGCCATCAAAAGGCATGAAAGGCATGATATGCCATCCAGTGCAGGGACTTGCACCAAAGCTTGCCCTCTTAGTTCCCATTGAAATCGCAAGATTTCGTTTCCCGTCCCGAAAGGAAATTTCATTTCCTTTCGGGACGGGAAACGAAATCTTGCGACCCTGAAAAGAAAGGCTCACAAACACTCTGGGAGGAAGATATGATCAAACAAGATGCAATTGAAAAAAAACCCCAAAACCCCAGAAAATGGGGAGATGAAATGACTACGAGAAAGTGGTCTAGGCGGAAATGAGGTGCAGTGCAAAGGACCAAAAGAGGCCAGAACTAAGCTGACAGCTGTTGCAAAAGCAGGGGAAAAATCAAGGAGGCAAAGACAACTTGGAGGGGAAGATATGAGGGACGTGGCAAGGATACTTAAAAAATGAAAAAAAAAAGAAAATCTCGGCCAAAGTCAAAGCCATCAAAAGGCATGGCATGCCATTCATTGCAGGGATATGCACGACATACCCCTAGGTTTGCAAAAATAGATCCACGCGGTAGGTCAAAACAAAAAAGAAGGAGGAAGGAGCACTCTGAAATGGAGATACCATCAAAGGAAATGAATTTGAATTGAAAAAAAAAAAATTTTTGGGAAATTTAGTGACTACGAGAAAGTGGTCTGGGCGGAAATGATGTGCAGTGCAAAGGACCAAAAGAGGCCAGAACTAAGCTGACAGCTGTTGCAAAAGCAGGGGAAAAATCAAGGAGGCAGAGACAACTTGGAGGGGAAGATATGAGTGACGTGGCATGGATACTTAAAAAATGAAAAAAAAAAGAAAATCTCGGCCAAAGTCAAAGCCATCAAAAGGCATGGCATGCCATTCATTGCAGGGACATGCACGACATACCCCTAGGTTTGCAAAAATAGATTCACGTGGTAGGTCAAAACAAATAAGAAGGACTGAGGAGCACTCTGAAATGGAGATACCATCAAAGGAACTGAAATTGAAGGGAAAAAAAAAAAAAATTTGGGAAATTTAGTGACTACGAGAAAGTGGTCTGGGCGGAAATGATGTGCAGTGCAAAGGACCAAATGATGCCAGAACTAAGCTCACAGCTGTTGCAAAAGCAGGGGAAAAATCAAGGAGGCCGAGACAACTTGGAGGGGAAGATATGAGGGACGTGGCAAGGAAACATCAGAAAATTAAAAAAAAAAAAAGAAAATCTCGGCCAAAGTCAAAGCCATCAAAAGGCATGATATGCCATCCAGTGCAGGGACTTGCACCAAAGCTTGCCCTCTTAGTTCCCATTGAAATCGCAAGATTTCGTTTCCCGTCCCGAAAGGAAATTTCATTTCCTTTCGGGACGGGAAACGAAATCTTGCGACCCTGAAAAGAAAGGCTCACAAACAATCTGGGAGGAAGATATGATCAAACAAGATGCAATTGAAAAAAAACCCCAAAACCCCAGAAAATGGGGAGATGAAATGACTACGAGAAAGTGGTCTAGGCGGAAATGAGGTGCAGTGCAAAGGACCAAAAGAGGCCAGAACTAAGCTGACAGCTGTTGCAAAAGCAGGGGAAAAATCAAGGAGGCAAAGACAACTTGGAGGGGAAGATATGAGGGACGTGGCATGGATACTTAAAAAAATGAAAAAAAAAAAGAAAATCTCGGCCAAAGTCAAAGCCATCAAAAGGCATGGCATGCCATTCATTGCAGGGATATGCACGACATACCCCTAGGTTTGCAAAAATAGATCCACGCGGTAGGTCAAAACAAAAAAGAAGGACTGAGGAGCACTCTGAAATGGAGATACCATCAAAGGAAATGAATTTGAATTGAAAAAAAAAAAATTTTTGGGAAATTTAGTGACTACGAGAAAGTGGTCTGGGCGGAAATGATGTGCAGTGCAAAGGACCAAATGATGCCGGAACTAAGCTGACAGCTGTTGCAAAAGCAGGGGAAAAATCAAGGAGGCAGAGACAACTTGGAGGGGAAGATATGAGGGACGTGGCAAGGAAACATCAGAAAATTAAAAAAAAAAAAGAAAATCTCGGCCAAAGTCAAAGCCATCAAAAGGCATGAAAGGCATGATATGCCATCCAGTGCAGGGACTTGCACCAAAGCTTGCCCTCTTAGTTCCCATTGAAATCGCAAGATTTCGTTTCCCGTCCCGAAAGGAAATTTCATTTCCTTTCGGGACGGGAAACGAAATCTTGCGACCCTGCAAAGAAAGGCTCACAAACACTCTGGGAGGAAGATATGACCAAACAAGATGCAATTGAAAAAAAACCCCAAAACCCCAGAAAATGGGGAGATGGAATGACTACGAGAAAGTGGTCTAGGCAAAAATGAGGTGCAGTGCAAAGGACCAAAAGAGGCCAGAACTAAGCTGACAGCTGTTGCAAAAGCAGGGGAAAAATCAAGGAGGCAAAGACAACTTGGAGGGGAAGATATGAGGGCCGTGGAATGGATACTTAAAAAATGAAAAAAAACCCAAAAATCTCATCCAAAATCAAAGCCATCAAAAGGCATGGCATGCCATCCATTGCAGGGACATGCACGACATGCCCCTAGGGGTGAAAAAACTGATCCTCGCAGTTGGTAAAAACAAAAAAGAAGGACTGAGGAGCACTCTGAAATGGAGATAACATCAAAAGAAATGAAATTGAAGGGGGAAAAGAAAAAATTTAGAAAATTTAGTGACTACGAGAAAGTGGTCTGGGCGGAAATGATGTGCAGTGCAAAGGACCAAAAGAGGCCAGAACTAAGCTGACAGCTGTTGCAAAAGCAGGGGAAAAATCAAGGAGGCAGACGCAAGTTGGAGGGGAAGATATGCGGGATGTGGCATGGTAACTTAAAAAAATGAAAAAAAAAAGAAAATCTCGGCCAAAGTCAAAGCCATCAAAAGGCATGGCATGCCATTCATTGCAGGGACATGCACGACATGCCCCTAGGTTTGCAAAAATAGATCCACGCGGTAGGTCAAAACAAATAAGAAGGACTGAGGAGCACTCTGAAATGGAGATACCATCAAAGGAACTGAAATTGAAGGGAAAAAAAAAAAAATATTGGAAATTTAGTGACTACGAGAAAGTGGTCTGGGCGGAAATGATGTGCAGTGCAAAGGACCAAATGATGCCAGAACTAAGCTGACAGCTGTTGCAAAAGCAGGGGAAAAATCAAGGAGGCAGAGACAACTTGGAGGGGAAGATATGAGGGACGTGTCATGGTTACTTAAAAAAATGAAAAAAAAAAAGAAAATCTCGGCCAAAGTCAAAGCCATCAAAAGGCATGGCATGCCATTCATTGCAGGGACATGCACAAAATATCCCTAGGTTTGCAGAAATTGATCCACGCGGTAGGTCAAAACAAATAAGAATGACTGAGGAGCACTCTGAAATGGAGATACCTTCAAAGGAAATGAATTTGAAGGGAAAAAAAAAAATTTTTTGGGAAATTTAGTGACTACGAGAAAGTGGCCTGGGCGGAAATGATGTGCAGTGCAAAGGACCAAATGATGCCAGAACTAAGCTGACAGCTGTTGCAAAAGCAGGGGAAAAATCAAGGAGGCAGAGACAACTTGGAGTGGAAGATATGAGGGACGTGGCCAGGAAACATCAGAAAATTAAAAAAAAAAAAGAAAATCTCGGCCAAAGTCAAAGCCATCAAAACGCATGATATGCCATCCAGTGCAGGGACTTGCACCAAAGCTTGCCCTCTTAGTTCCCATTGAAATCGCAAGATTTCGTTTCCCGTCCCGAAAGGAAATGAAATTTCCTTTCGGGACGGGAAACGAAATCTTGCGACCCTGAAAAGAAAGGCTCACAAACACTCTGGGAGGAAGATATGATCAAACCAGATGCAATTGAAAAAAAACCCCAAAACCCCAGAAAATGGGGAGATGAAATGACTACGAGAAAGTGGTCTGGGCGGAAATGAGGTGCAGTGCAAAGGACCAAAAGAGGCCAGAACTAAGCTGACAGCTGTTGCAAAAGCAGGGGAAAAATCAAGGAGGCAGAGACAACTTGGAGGGGAAGATATGAGGGCCGTAGCATGAATACTTAAAAAAATGAAAAAAAAAAGAAAATCTCGGCCAAAGTCAAAGCCATCAAAAGCCATGGCATGCCATTCATTGCAGGGACATGCACAACATACCCCTGGGTTTGCAAAAATAGATCCACGCGGTAGGTCAAAACAAATAAGAAGGACTGAGGAGCACTCTGAAATGGAGATACCATCAAAGGAACTGAAATTGAAGGGAAAAAAAAAAATATTTTGGAAATTTAGTGACTACGAGAAAGTGGTCTGGGCGGAAATGATGTGCAGTGCAAAGGACCAAAAGATGCCAGAACTAAGCTGACAGCTGTTGCAAAAGCGGGGGAAAAATCAAGGAGGCCGAGACAACTTGGAGGGGAAGATATGAGGGCCGTAGCATGAATACTTAAAAAAATGAAAAAAAACCCAAAAATCTCATCCAAAATCAAAGCCATCAAAAGGCATGGCATGCCATCCATTGCAGGGACATGCACGACATGCCCCTAGGGGTGAAAAAATTGATCCTCGCAGTTGGTGAAAACAAATAAGAAGGACTAAGGAGCACTCTGAAATGGAGATAACATCAAAAGAAATGAAATTGAAGGGGGAAAAGAAAAAATTTTGGAAATTTAGTGACTACGAGAAAGTGGTCTGGGCGGAAATGATGTGCAGTGCAAAGGACCAAAAGATGCCAGAACTAAGCTGACAGCTGTTGCAAAAGCAGGGGAAAAATCAAGGAGGCAGACGCAAGTTGGAGGGGAAGATATGCGGGATGTGGCATGGTAACTTAAAAAAATGAAAAAAAAAGAAAATCTCGGCCAAAGTCAAAGCCATCAAAAAGCATGATATGCCATCTATTGCAGGGACAGGCAAAACATACTTGTAGGCTTGTAAAAATAGTTCCACGCGGTAAGTCAAAACAAATAAGAAGGACTGAGGAGCACTCTGAAATGGAGATACCATCAAAGGAACTGAAATTGAAGGGAAAAAAAAAAAAATATTGGAAATTTAGTGACTACGAGAAAGTGGTCTGGGCGGAAATGATGTGCAGTGCAAAGGACCAAATGATGCCAGAACTAAGCTGACAGCTGTTGCAAAAGCAGGGGAAAAATCAAGGAGGCAGAGACAAATTGGAGGGGAAGATATGAGGGCCGTAGCATGGATACTTAAAAAAATGAAAAAAAAAAGAAAATCTCGGCCAAAGTGAAAGCCATCAAAAGGCATGGCATGCCATTCATTGCAGGGACATGCACGACATACCCCTAGGTTTGCAAAAATAGATCCACGCGGTAAGTCAAAACAAATAAGAAGGACTGAGGAGCACTCTGAAATGGAGATACCATCAAAGGAACTGAAATTGAAGGGAAAAAAAAAAAAATTTGGGAAATTTAGTGACTACGAGAAAGTGGTCTGGGCGGAAATGATGTGCAGTGCAAAGGACCAAATGATGCCAGATCTAAGCTGACAGCTGTTGCAAAAGCAGGGGAAAAATCAAGGAGGCAGACACAACTTGGAGGGGAAGATATGAGGGCCGTAGCATGGATACTTAAAAAAATGAAAAAAAAAAGAAAATCTCGGCCAAAGTCAAAGCCATCAAAAGGCATGGCATGCCATTCATTGCAGGGACATGCACGACATACCCCTAGGTTTGCAGAAATTGATCGACGCGGTAGGTCAAAACAAATAGAATGACTGAGGAGCAATCTGAAATGGAGATACCATCAAAGGAAATTAATTGGAAGGGAAAAAAAAAAATTTTTTTGGGAAATTTAGTGACTACGAGAAAGTGGTCTGGGCGGAAATGATGTGCAGTGCAAAGGACCAAATGATGCCAGAACTAAGCTGACAGCTGTTGCAAAAGCAGGGGAAAATTCAAGGAGGCAGAGACAACTTGGAGGGGAAGATATGAGGGACGTGGCAAGGAAACATCAGAAAATTTAAAAAAAAAAAGAAAATCTCGGCCAAAGTCAAAGCCATCAAAAGGCATGATATGCCATCCAGTGCAGGGACTTGCACCAAAGCTTGCCCTCTTAGTTCCCATTGAAATCGCAAGATTTCGTTTCCCGTCCCGAAAGGAAATGAAATTTCCTTTCGGGACGGGAAACGAAATCTTGCGACCCTGCAAAGAAAGGCTCACAAACACTCTGGGAGGAAGATATGACCAAACAAGATGCAATTGAAAAAAAATCCCAAAACCCCAGAAAATGGGGAGATGGAATGACTACGAGAAAGTGGTCTGGGCGGAAATGAGGTGCAGTGCAAAGGACCAAAAGAGGCCAGAACTAAGCTGACAGCTGTTGCAAAAGCAGGGGAAAAATCAAGGAGGCAGAGACAACTTGGAGGGGAAGATATGAGGGCCGTGGAATGGATACTTTAAAAAATGAAAAAAAACCCAAAAATCTCATCCAAAATCAAAGCCATCAAAAGGCATGGCATGCCATCCATTGCAGGGACATGCACGACATGCCCCTAGGGGTGAAAAAATTGATCCTCGCAGTTGGTAAAAACAAATAAGAAGGACTAAGGAGCACTCTGAAATGGAGATAACATCAAAAGAAATGAAATTGAAGGGGGAAAAGAAAAAATTTAGAAAATTTAGTGACTACGAGAAAGTGGTCTGGGCGGAAATGATGTGCAGTGCAAAGGACCAAAAGATGCCAGAACTAAGCTGACAGCTGTTGCAAAAGCAGGGGAAAAATCAAGGAGGCAGACGCAAGTTGGAGGGGAAGATATGCGGGATGTGGCATGGTAACTTAAAAAAATGAAAAAAAAAGAAAATCTCGGCCAAAATCAAAGCCATCAAAAAGCATGATATACCATCTATTGCAGGGACAGGCAAAACATACTTGTAGGCTTGTAAAAATAGATCCACGCGGTAAGTCAAAACAAATAAGAAGGACTGAGGAGCACTCTGAAATGGAGATACCATCAAAGGAACTGAATTTGAAGGGAAAAAAAAAATTTTTTTGGGAAATTTAGTGACTACGAGAAAGTGGTCTGGGCGGAAATGATGTGCAGTGCAAAGGACCAAATGATGCCAGAACTAAGCTGACAAAAGCAGGGGAAAAATCAAGGAGGCAGAGACAACTTGGAGGGGAAGATATGAGGGACGTGTCATGGTTACTTAAAAAAATGAAAAAAAAAAAGAAAATCTCGGCCAAAGTCAAAGCCATCAAAAGGCATGGCATACCATTCATTGCAGGGACATGCACAAAATATCCCTAGGTTTGCAGAAATTGATCCACGCGGTAGGTCAAAACAAATAAGAAGGAGGAAGGAGCAATCTGAAATGGAGATACCATCAAAGGAAATGAATTGGAAGGGAAAAAAAAAAATTTTTTGGGAAATTTAGTGACTACGAGAAAGTGGTCTGGGCGGAAATGATGGGCAGTGCAAAGGACCAAATGATGCCAGAACTAAGCTGACAGCTGTTGCAAAAGCAGGGGAAAATTCAAGGCGGCAGAGACAACTTGGAGGGGAAGATATGAGGGACGTGGCAAGGAAACATCAGAAAATTTAAAAAAAAAAAGAATATCTCGGCCAAAGTCAAAGCCATCAAAAGGCATGATATGCCATCCAGTGCAGGGACTTGCACCAAAGCTTGCCCTCTTAGTTCCCATTGAAATCGCAAGATTTCGTTTCCCGTCCCGAAAGGAAATGAAATTTCCTTTCGGGACGGGAAACGAAATCTTGCGACCCTGCAAAGAAAGGCTCACAAACACTCTGGGAGGAAGATATGACCAAACAAGATGCAATTGAAAAAAAACCCCAAAACCCCAGAAAATGGGGAGATGGAATGACTACGAGAAAGTGGTCTAGGCGGAAATGAGGTGCAGTGCAAAGGACCAAAAGAGGCCAGAACTAAGCTGACAGCTGTTGCAAAAGCAGGGGAAAAATCAAGGAGGCAGAGACAACTTGGAGGGGAAGATATGAGGGCCGTGGAATGGATACTTTAAAAAATGAAAAAAAACCCAAAAATCTCATCCAAAATCAAAGCCATCAAAAGGCATGGCATGCCATCCATTGCAGGGACATGCACGACATGCCCCTAGGGGTGAAAAAATTGATCCTCGCAGTTGGTAAAAACAAATAAGAAGGACTAAGGAGCACTCTGAAATGGAGATAACATCAAAAGAAATGAAATTGAAGGGGGAAAAGAAAAAATTTAGAAAATTTAGTGACTACGAGAAAGTGGTCTGGGCGGAAATGATGTGCAGTGCAAAGGACCAAAAGATGCCAGAACTAAGCTGACAGCTGTTGCAAAAGCAGGGGAAAAATCAAGGAGGCAGACGCAAGTTGGAGGGGAAGATATGCGGGATGTGGCATGGTAACTTAAAAAAATGAAAAAAAAAGAAAATCTCGGCCAAAATCAAAGCCATCAAAAAGCATGATATACCATCTATTGCAGGGACAGGCAAAACATACTTGTAGGCTTGTAAAAATAGATCCACGCGGTAAGTCAAAACAAATAAGAAGGACTGAGGAGCACTCTGAAATGGAGATACCATCAAAGGAACTGAAATTGAAGGGAAAAAAAAAAAAATTTGGGAAATTTAGTGACTACGAGAAAGTGGTCTGGGCGGAAATGATGTGCAGTGCAAAGGACCAAATGATGCCAGAACTAAGCTGACAAAAGCAGGGGAAAAATCAAGGAGGCAGAGACAACTTGGAGGGGAAGATATGAGGGACGTGTCATGGTTACTTAAAAAAATGAAAAAAAAAAAGAAAATCTCGGCCAAAGTCAAAGCCATCAAAAGGCATGGCATACCATTCATTGCAGGGACATGCAGAAAATATCCCTAGGTTTGCAGAAATTGATCCACGCGGTAGGTCAAAACAAATAAGAAGGAGGAAGGAGCAATCTGAAATGGAGATACCATCAAAGGAAATGAATTGGAAGGGAAAAAAAAAAATTTTTTGGGAAATTTAGTGACTACGAGAAAGTGGTCTGGGCGGAAATGATGTGCAGTGCAAAGGACCAAATGATGCCAGAACTAAGCTGACAGCTGTTGCAAAAGCAGGGGAAAAATCAAGGAGGCAGAGACAACTTGGAGGGGAAGATATGAGGGACGTGGCAAGGAAACATCAGAAAATTTAAAAAAAAAAAGAAAATCTCGGCCAAAGTCAAAGCCATCAAAAGGCATGATATGCCATCCAGTGCAGGGACTTGCACCAAAGCTTGCCCTCTTAGTTCCCATTGAAATCGCAAGATTTCGTTTCCCGTCCCGAAAGGAAATGAAATTTCCTTTCGGGACGGGAAACGAAATCTTGCGACCCTGCAAAGAAAGGCTCACAAACACTCTGGGAGGAAGATATGACCAAACAAGATGCAATTGAAAAAAAACCCCAAAACCCCAGAAAATGGGAGATGGAATGACTACGAGAAAGTGGTCTAGGCGGAAATGAGGTGCAGTGCAAAGGACCAAAAGAGGCCAGAACTAAGCTGACAGCTGTTGCAAAAGCAGGGGAAAAATCAAGGAGGCAGAGACAACTTGGAGGGGAAGATATGAGGGCCGTGGAATGGATACTTTAAAAAATGAAAAAAAAACCAAAAATCTCATCCAAAATCAAAGCCATCAAAAGGCATGGCATGCCATCCATTGCAGGGACATGCACGACATGCCCCTAGGGGTGAAAAAATTGATCCTCGCAGTTGGTAAAAACAAATAAGAAGGACTAAGGAGCACTCTGAAATTGAGATAACATCAAAAGAAATGAAATTGAAGGGGGAAAAGAAAAAATTTAGAAAATTTAGTGACTACGAGAAAGTGGTCTGGGCGGAAATGATGTGCAGTGCAAAGGACCAAAAGATGCCAGAACTAAGCTGACAGCTGTTGCAAAAGCAGGGGAAAAATCAAGGAGGCAGACGCAAGTTGGAGGGGAAGATATGCGGGATGTGGCATGGTAACTTAAAAAAATGAAAAAAAAAGAAAATCTCGGCCAAAGTCAAAGCCATCAAAAAGCATGATATACCATCTATTGCAGGGACAGGCAAAACATACTTGTAGGCTTGTAAAAATAGATCCACGCGGTAAGTCAAAACAAATAAGAAGGACTGAGGAGCACTCTGAAATGGAGATACCATCAAAGGAACTGAAATTGAAGGGGAAAAAAAAAAATTTTGGGAAATTTAGTGACTACGAGAAAGTGGTCTGGGCAGAAATGATGTGCAGTGCAAAGGACCAAATGATGCCAGAACTAAGCTGACAAAAGCAGGGGAAAAATCAAGGAGGCAGAGACAACTTGGAGGGGAAGATATGAGGGACGTGTCATGGTTACTTAAAAAAATGAAAAAAAAAAAGAAAATCTCGGCCAAAGTCAAAGCCATCAAAAGGCATGGCATACCATTCATTGCAGGGACATGCACAAAATATCCCTAGGTTTGCAGAAATTGATCCACGCGGTAGGTCAAAACAAATAAGAAGGAGGAAGGAGCACTCTGAAATGGAGATACCATCAAAGGAAATGAATTTGAAGGGAAAAAAAAAAAAATTTTGGGAAATTTAGTGACTACGAGAAAGTGGTCTGGGCGGAAATGATGTGCAGTGCAAAGGACCAAATGATGCCAGAACTAAGCTGACAGCTGTTGCCAAAGCAGGGGAAAAATCAAGGAGGCAGAGACAACTTGGAGGGGAAGATATGAGGGACATGGCAAGGAAACATCAGAAAATTAAAAAAAAAAAAAGAAAATCTCGGCCAAAGTCAAAGCCATCAAAAGGCATGATATGCCATCCAGTGCAGGGACTTGCACCAAAGCTTGCCCTCTTAGTTCCCATTGAAATCGCAAGATTTCGTTTCCCGTCCCGAAAGGAAATTTCATTTCCTTTCGGGACGGGAAACGAAATCTTGCGACCCTGAAAAGAAAGGCTCACAAACACTCTGGGAGGAAGATATGATCAAACAAGATGCAATTGAAAAAAAACCCCAAAACCCCAGAAAATGGGGAGTTGAAATGACTACGAGAAAGTGGTCTGGGCGGAAATGAGGTGCAGTGCAAAGGACCAAAAGAGGCCAGAACTAAGCTGACAGCTGTTGCAAAAGCAGGGGAAAAATCAAGGAGGCAAAGACAACTTGGAGGGGAAGATATGAGGGACGTGGCATGGATACTTAAAAATGAAAAAAAAAAGAAAATCTCGGCCAAAGTCAAAGCCATCAAAAGGCATGGCATGCCATTCATTGCAGGGACATGCACGACATACCCCTAGGTTTGCAAAAATAGATCCACGCGGTAGGTCAAAACAAATAAGAAGGACTGAGGAGCACTCTGAAATGGAGATACCATCAAAGGAACTGAAATTGAAGGGAAAAAAAAAAAAATATTGGAAATTTAGTGACTACGAGAAAGTGGTCTGGGCGGAAATGATGTGCAGTGCAAAGGACCAAAAGATGCCAGAACTAAGCTGACAGCTGTTGCAAAAGCAGCTGAAAAATCAAGGAGGCAGAGACAAATTGGAGGGGAAGATATGAGGGCCGTAGCATGGATACTTAAAAAAATGAAAAAAAAAAGAAAATCTCGGCCAAAGTCAAAGCCATCAAAAGGCATGGCATGCCATTCATTGCAGGGACATGCACGACATACCCCTAGGTTTGCAAAAATAGATCCACGCGGTAAGTCAAAACAAATAAGAAGGACTGAGGAGCACTCTGAAATGGAGATACCATCAAAGGAACTGAAATTGAAGGGAAAAAAAAAAAAATTTGGGAAATTTAGTGACTACGAGAAAGTGGTCTGGGCGGAAATGATGTGCAGTGCAAAGGACCAAATGATGCCAGATCTAAGCTGACAGCTGTTGCAAAAGCAGGGGAAAAATCAAGGAGGCAGAGACAAATTGGAGGGGAAGATATGAGGGCCGTAGCATGGATACTTAAAAAAATGAAAAAAAAAAGAAAATCTCGGCCAAAGTGAAAGCCATCAAAAGGCATGGCATGCCATTCATTGCAGGGACATGCACGACATACCCCTGGGTTTGCAAAAATAGATCCACGCGGTAGGTCAAAACAAATAAGAAGGACTGAGGAGCACTCTGAAATGGAGATACCATCAAAGGAACTGAAATTGAAGGGAAAAAAAAAAAATTTTTTGAAATTTAGTGACTGCGAGAAAGTGGTCAGGGCGGAAATGATGTGCAGTGCAAAGGACCAAATGATGCCAGAACTAAGCTGACAGCTGTTGCAAAAGCAGGGGAAAAATCAAGGAGGCAGAGACAACTTGGAGGGGAAGATATGAGGGACGTGGCAAGGAAACATCAGAAAATTAAAAAAAAAAAAAGAAAATCTCGGCCAAAGTCAAAGCCATCAAAAGGCATGATATGCCATCCAGTGCAGGGACTTGCACCAAAGCTTGCCCTCTTAGTTCCCATTGAAATCGCAAGATTTCGTTTCCCGTCCCGAAAGGAAATGAAATTTCCCTTCGGGACGGGAAACGAAATCTTGCGACCCTGAAAAGAAAGGCTCACAAACACTCTGGGAGGAAGATATGACTAAACAAGATGCAATTGAAAAAAAACCCCAAAACCCCAGAAAATGGGGAGATGAAATGACTACGAGAAAGTGGTCTGGGCAGAAATGAGGTGCAGTGCAAAGGACCAAAAGAGGCCAGAACTAAGCTGACAGCTGTTGCAAAAGCAGGGGAAAAATCAAGGAGGCAAAGACAACTTGGAGGGGAAGATATGAGGGACGTGGCATGGATACTTAAAAAATGAAAAAAAAAAGGAAATCTCGGCCAAAGTCAAAGCCATCAAAAGCCATGGCATGCCATTCATTGCAGGGACATGCACAACATACCCCTAGGTTTGCAAAAATAGATCCACGCGGTAGGTCAAAACAAATAAGAAGGACTGAGGAGCACTCTGAAATGGAGATACCATCAAAGGAACTGAAATTGAAGGGAAAAAAAAAAAATATTTTGGAAATTTAGTGACTACGAGAAAGTGGTCTGGGCGGAAATGATGTGCAGTGCAAAGGACCAAAAGATGCCAGAACTAAGCTGACAGCTGTTGCAAAAGCAGGGGAAAAATCAAGGAGGCCGAGACAACTTGGAGGGGAAGATATGAGGGCCGTAGCATGAATACTTAAAAAAATGAAAAAAAACCCAAAAATCTCATCCAAAATCAAAGCCATCAAAAGGCATGGCATGCCATCCATTGCAGGGACATGCACGACATGCCCCTAGGGGTGAAAAAATTGATCCTCGCAGTTGGTGAAAACAAATAAGAAGGACTAAGGAGCACTCTGAAATGGAGATAACATCAAAAGAAATGAAATTGAAGGGGGAAAAGAAAAAATTTATGAAATTTAGTGACTACGAGAAAGTGGTCTGGGCGGAAATGATGTGCAGTGCAAAGGACCAAAAGATGCCAGAACTAAGCTGACAGCTGTTGCAAAAGCAGGGGAAAAATCAAGGAGGCAGACGCAAGTTGGAGGGGAAGATATGCGGGATGTGGCATGGTAACTTAAAAAAATGAAAAAAAAAGAAAATCTCGGCCAAAGTCAAAGCCATCAAAAAGCATGATATACCATCTATTGCAGGGACAGGCAAAACATACTTGTAGGCTTGTAAAAATAGTTCCACGCGGTAAGTCAAAACAAATAAGAAGGACTGAGGAGCACTCTGAAATGGAGATACCATCAAAGGAACTGAAATTGAAGGGAAAAAAAAAATTTTTGGAAATTTAGTGACTACGAGAAAGTGGTCTGGGCGGAAATGATGTGCAGTGCAAAGGACCAAATGATGCCAGATCTAAGCTGACAGCTGTTGCAAAAGCAGGGGAAAAATCAAGGAGGCAGAGACAAATTGGAGGGGAAGATATGAGGGCCGTAGCATGGATACTTAAAAAAATGAAAAAAAAAAGAAAATCTCGGCCAAAGTGAAAGCCATCAAAAGGCATGGCATGCCATTCATTGCAGGGACATGCACGACATACCCCTGGGTTTGCAAAAATAGATCCACGCGGTAGGTCAAAACAAATAAGAAGGACTGAGGAGCACTCTGAAATGGAGATACCATCAAAGGAACTGAAATTGAAGGGAAAAAAAAAAAATTTTTTGAAATTTAGTGACTGCGAGAAAGTGGTCAGGGCGGAAATGATGTGCAGTGCAAAGGACCAAATGATGCCAGAACTAAGCTGACAGCTGTTGCAAAAGCAGGGGAAAAATCAAGGAGGCAGAGACAACTTGGAGGGGAAGATATGAGGGACGTGGCAAGGAAACATCAGAAAATTAAAAAAAAAAAAAGAAAATCTCGGCCAAAGTCAAAGCCATCAAAAGGCATGATATGCCATCCAGTGCAGGGACTTGCACCAAAGCTTGCCCTCTTAGTTCCCATTGAAATCGCAAGATTTCGTTTCCCGTCCCGAAAGGAAATTTCATTTCCTTTCGGGACGGGAAACGAAATCTTGCGACCCTGAAAAGAAAGGCTCACAAACACTCTGGGAGGAAGATATGACCAAACAAGATGCAATTGAAAAAAAACCCCAAAACCCCAGAAAATGGGGAGATGAAATGACTACGAGAAAGTGGTCTGGGCAGAAATGAGGTGCAGTGCAAAGGACCAAAAGAGGCCAGAACTAAGCTGACAGCTGTTGCAAAAGCAGGGGAAAAATCAAGGAGGCAAAGACAACTTGGAGGGGAAGATATGAGGGACGTGGCATGGATACTTAAAAAATGAAAAAAAAAAGGAAATCTCGGCCAAAGTCAAAGCCATCAAAAGGCATAGCATGCCATTCATTGCAGGGACATGCACGACATACCCCTAGGTTTGCAAAAATAGATCCACGCGGTAGGTCAAAACAAATAAGAAGGACTGAGGAGCACTCTGAAATGGAGATACCATCAAAGGAACTGAAATTGAAGGGGAAAAAAAAAAAATATTGGAAATTTAGTGACTACGAGAAAGTGGTCTGGGCGGAAATGATGTGCAGTGCAAAGGACCAAAAGATGCCAGAACTAATCTGACAGCTGTTGCAAAAGCAGGGGAAAAATCAAGGAGGCAGAGACAACTTGGAGGGGAAGATATGAGGGACGTGGCATGGATACTTAAAAAATGAAAAAAAAAAGAAAATCTCGGCCAAAGTCAAAGCCATCAAAAGGCATGGCATGCCATTCATTGCAGGGACATGCACGACATACCCCTAGGTTTGCAAAAATAGATCCACGCGGTAGGTCAAAACAAATAAGAAGGACTGAGGAGCACTCTGAAATGGAGATACCATCAAAGGAACTGAAATTGAAGGGAAAAAAAAAAAAAATTTGGGAAATTTAGTGACTACGAGAAAGTGGTCTGGGCGGAAATGATGTGCAGTGCAAAGGACCAAATGATGCCAGAACTAAGCTGACAGCTGTTGCAAAAGCAGGGGAAAAATCAAGGAGGCAGAGACAAATTGGAGGGGAAGATATGAGGGCCGTAGCATGGATACTTAAAAAAATGAAAAAAAAAAGAAAATCTCGGCCAAAGTGAAAGCCATCAAAAGGCCTGGCATGCCATTCATTGCAGGGACATGCACGACATACCCCTAGGTTTGCAAAAATAGATCCACGCGGTAAGTCAAAACAAATAAGAAGGACTGAGGAGCACTCTGAAATGGAGATACCATCAAAGGAACTGAAATTGAAGGGAAAAAAAAAAAAATTTGGGAAATTTAGTGACTACGAGAAAGTGGTCTGGGCGGAAATGATGTGCAGTGCAAAGGACCAAATGATGCCAGATCTAAGCTGACAGCTGTTGCAAAAGCAGGGGAAAAATCAAGGAGGCAGACACAACTTGGAGGGGAAGATATGAGGGCCGTAGCATGGATACTTAAAAAAATGAAAAAAAAAAGAAAATCTCGGCCAAAGTCAAAGCCATCAAAAGGCATGGCATGCCATTCATTGCAGGGACATGCACGACATACCCCTAGGTTTGCAAAAATAGATCCACGCGGTAAGTCAAAACAAATAAGAAGGACTGAGGAGCACTCTGAAATGGAGATACCATCAAAGGAACTGAAATTGAAGGGAAAAAAAAAAAAATTTGGGAAATTTAGTGACTACGAGAAAGTGGTCTGGGCGGAAATGATGTGCAGTGCAAAGGACCAAATGATGCCAGAACTAAGCTGACAGCTGTTGCAAAAGCAGGGGAAAATTCAAGGAGGCAGAGACAACTTGGAGGGGAAGATATGAGGGACGTGGCAAGGAAACATCAGAAAATTTAAAAAAAAAAAGAAAATCTCGGCCAAAGTCAAAGCCATCAAAAGGCATGATATGCCATCCAGTGCAGGGACTTGCACCAAAGCTTGCCCTCTTCGTTCCCATTGAAATCGCAAGATTTCGTTTCCCGTCCCGAAAGGAAATGAAATTTCCTTTCGGGACGGGAAACGAAATCTTGCGACCCTGCAAAGAAAGGCTCACAAACACTCTGGGAGGAAGATATGACCAAACAAGATGCAATTGAAAAAAAACCCCAAAACCCCAGAAAATGGGGAGATGGAATGACTACGAGAAAGTGGTCTAGGCGGAAATGAGGTGCAGTGCAAAAGACCAAAAGAGGCCAGAACTAAGCTGACAGCTGTTGCAAAAGCAGGGGAAAAATCAAGGAGGCAGAGACAACTTGGAGGGGAAGATATGAGGGCCGTGGAATGGATACTTTAAAAATTGAAAAAAAACCCAAAAATCTCATCCAAAATCAAAGCCATCAAAAGGCATGGCATGCCATCCATTGCAGGGACATGCACGACATGCCCCTAGGGGTGAAAAAATTGATCCTCGCAGTTGGTAAAAACAAATAAGAAGGACTAAGGAGCACTCTGAAATGGAGATAACATCAAAAGAAATGAAATTGAAGGGGGAAAAGATAAAATTTAGAAAATTTAGTGACTACGAGAAAGTGGTCTGGGCGGAAATGATGTGCAGTGCAAAGGACCAAAAGATGCCAGAACTAAGCTGACAGCTGTTGCAAAAGCAGGGGAAAAATCAAGGAGGCAGACGCAAGTTGGAGGGGAAGATATGCGGGATGTGGCATGGTAACTTAAAAAAATGAAAAAAAAAGAAAATCTCGGCCAAAATCAAAGCCATCAAAAAGCATGATATACCATCTATTGCAGGGACAGGCAAAACATACTTGTAGGCTTGTAAAAATAGATCCACGCGGTAAGTCAAAACAAATAAGAAGGACTGAGGAGCACTCTGAAATGGAGATACCATCAAAGGAACTGAAATTGAAGGGAAAAAAAAAAAATTTTGGGAAATTTAGTGACTACGAGAAAGTGGTCTGGGCGGAAATGATGTGCAGTGCAAAGGACCAAATGATGCCAGAACTAAGCTGACAGCTGTTGCAAAAGCAGGGGAAAAATCAAGGAGGCAGAGACAACTTGGAGGGGAAGATATGAGGGACGTGTCATGGTTACTTAAAAAAATGAAAAAAAAAAAGAAAATCTCGGCCAAAGTCAAAGCCATCAAAAGGCATGGCATACCATTCATTGCAGGGACATGCACAAAATATCCCTAGGTTTGCAGAAATTGATCAACGCGGTAGGTCAAAACAAATAAGAAGGAGGAAGGAGCACTCTGAAATGGAGATACCATCAAAGGAAATGAATTTGAAGGGAAAAAAAAAAAAAATTTTGGGAAATTTAGTGACTACGAGAAAGTGGTCTGGGCGGAAATGATGTGCAGTGCAAAGGACCAAATGATGCCAGAACTAAGCTGACAGCTGTTGCAAAAGCAGGGGAAAAATCAAGGAGGCAGAGACAACTTGGAGGGGAAGATATGAGGGACGTGGCAAGGAAACATCAGAAAATTTAAAAAAAAAAAAGAAAATCTCGGCCAAAGTCAAAGCCATCAAAAGGCATGATATGCCATCCAGTGCAGGGACTTGCACCAAAGCTTGCCCTCTTAGTTCCCATTGAAATCGCAAGATTTCGTTTCCCGTCCCGAAAGGAAATTTCATTTCCTTTCGGGACGGGAAACGAAATCTTGCGACCCTGAAAAGAAAGGCTCACAAACACTCTGGGAGGAAGATATGATCAAACAAGCTGCAATTGAAAAAAAAACCCAAAACCCCAGAAAATGGGGAGTTGAAATGACTACGAGAAAGTGGTCTGGGCGGAAATGATGTGCAGTGCAAAGGACCAAAAGAGGCCAGAACTAAGCTGACAGCTGTTGCAAAAGCAGGGGAAAAATCAAGGAGGCAAAGACAACTTGGAGGGGAAGATATGAGGGACGTGGCATGGATACTTAAAAATGAAAAAAAAAAGAAAATCTCGGCCAAAGTCAAAGCCATCAAAAGGCATGGCATGCCATTCATTGCAGGGACATGCACGACATACCCCTAGGTTTGCAAAAATAGATCCACGCGGTAGGTCAAAACAAATAAGAAGGACTGAGGAGCACTCTAAAATGGAGATACCATCAAAGGAACTGAAATTGAAGGGAAAAAAAAAAAAATTTTGGAAATTTAGTGACTACGAGAAAGTGGTCTGGGCGGAAATGATGTGCAGTGGAAAGGACCAAAAGATGCCAGAACTAAGCTGACAGCTGTTGCAAAAGCAGGGGAAAAATCAAGGAGGCAGAGACAAATTGGAGGGGAAGATATGAGGGCCGTAGCATGGATACTTAAAAAAATGAAAAAAAAAAGAAAATCTCGGCCAAAGTGAAAGCCATCAAAAGGCATGGCATGCCATTCATTGCAGGGACATGCACGACATACCCCTAGGTTTGCAAAAATAGATCCACGCGGTAAGTTAAAACAAATAAGAAGGACTGAGGAGCACTCTGAAATGGAGATACCATCAAAGGAACTGAAATTGAAGGGAAAAAAAAAAATTTTGGAAATTTAGTGACTACGAGAAAGTGGTCAGGGCGGAAATGATGTGCAGTGCAAAGGACCAAATGATGCCAGAACTAAGCTGACAGCTGTTGCAAAAGCAGGGGAAAAATCAAGGAGGCAGAGACAACTTGGAGGGGAAGATATGAGGGACGTGGCAAGGAAACATCAGAAAATTAAAAAAAAAAAAAGAAAATCTCGGCCAAAGTCAAAGCCATCAAAAGGCATGGCATGCCATTCATTGCAGGGACATGCACGACATACCCCTAGGTTTGCAAAAATAGATCCACGCGGTAGGTCAAAACAAATAAGAAGGACTGAGGAGCACTCTGAAATGGAGATACCATCAAAGGAACTGAAATTGAAGGGAAAAAAAAAAAAATTTGGGAAATTTAGTGACTACGAGAAAGTGGTCTGGGCGGAAATGATGTGCAGTGCAAAGGACCAAATGATGCCAGAACTAAGCTGACAGCTGTTGCAAAAGCAGGGGAAAAATCAAGGAGGCAGAGACAACTTGGATGGGAAGATATGAGGGACGTGGCAAGGAAACATCAGAAAATTTAAAAAAAAAAAAAGAAAATCTCGGCCAAAGTCAAAGCCATCAAAAGACATGATATGCCATCCAGTGCAGGGACTTGCACCAAAGCTTGCCCTCTTAGTTCCCATTGAAATCGCAAGATTTCGTTTCCCGTCCCGAAAGGAAATTTCATTTCCTTTCGGGACGGGAAACGAAATCTTGCGACCCTGCAAAGAAAGGCTCACAAACACTCTGGGAGGAAGATATGATCAAACAAGATGCAATTGAAAAAAAACCCCAAAAGCCCAGAAAATGGGGAGATGAAATGACTACGAGAAAGTGGTCTAGGCGGAAATGAGGTGCAGTGCAAAGGACCAAAAGAGGCCAGAACTAAGCTGACAGCTGTTGCAAAAGCAGGGGAAAAATCAAGGAGGCAGAGACAACTTGGAGGGGAAGATATGAGGGACGGTGCATGGATACTTAAAAAATGAAAAAAAAAAAGAAAATCTCGGCCAAAGTCAAAGCCATCAAAAGGCATGGCATGCCATTCATTGCAGGGACATGCACGACATACCCCTAGGTTTGCAAAAATAGATCCACGCGGTAGGTCAAAGCAAATAAGAAGGACTGAGGAGCACTCTGAAATGGAGATACTATCAAAGGAACTGAAATTGAAGGAAAAAAAAAAAAATTTTGGAAATTTAGTCACTACGAGAAAGTGGTCTGGGCGGAAATGATGTGCAGTGCAAAGGACCAAATGATGCCAGAACTAAGCTGACAGCTGTTGCAAAAGCAGGGGAAAAATCAAGGAGGCAGAGACAACTTGGAGGGGAAGATATGAGGGCCGTAGCATGAATACTTAAAAAAATGAAAAAAAAAAGAAAATCTCGGCCAAAGTCAAAGCCATCAAAAGCCATGGCATGCCATTCATTGCAGGGACATGCACAACATACCCCTGGGTTTGCAAAAATAGATCCACGCGGTAGGTCAAAACAAATAAGAAGGACTGAGGAGCACTCTGAAATGGAGATACCATCAAAGGAACTGAAATTGAAGGGAAAAAAAAAAAATATTTTGGAAATTTAGTGACTACGAGAAAGTGGTCTAGGCGGAAATGATGTGCAGTGCAAAGGACCAAAAGATGCCAGAACTAAGCTGACAGCTGTTGCAAAAGCAGGGGAAAAATCAAGGAGGCCGAGACAACTTGGAGGGGAAGATATGAGGGACGTGGCAAGGAAACATCAGAAAATTAAAAAAAAAAAAAGAAAATCTCGGCCAAAGTCAAAGCCATCAAAAGGCATGATATGCCATCCAGTGCAGGGACTTGCACCAAAGCTTGCCCTCTTCGTTCCCATCGAAATCGCAAGATTTCGTTTCCCGTCCCGAAATGAAATTTCCTTTCGGGACGGGAAACGAAATCTTGCGACCCTGAAAAGAAAGGCTCACAAACACTCTGGGAGGAAGATATGACCAAACAAGATGCAATTGAAAAAAAACCCCAAAACCCCAGAAAATGGGGAGATGAAATGACTACGAGAAAGTGGTCTGGGCAGAAATGAGGTGCAGTGCAAAGGACCAAAAGAGGCCAGAACTAAGCTGACAGCTGTTGCAAAAGCAGGGGAAAAATCAAGGAGGCAAAGACAACTTGGAGGGGAAGATATGAGGGACGTGGCATGGATACTTAAAAAATGAAAAAAAAAAGGAAATCTCGGCCAAAGTCAAAGCCATCCAAAGGCATGGCATGCCATTCATTGCAGGGACATGCACGACATACCCCTAGGTTTGCAAAAATAGATCCACACGGTAGGTCAAAACAAATAAGAAGGACTGAGGAGCACTCTGAAATGGAGATACCATCAAAGGAACTGAAATTGAAGGGGAAAAAAAAAAAAATATTGGAAATTTAGTGACTACGAGAAAGTGGTCTGGGCGGAAATGATGTGCAGTGCAAAGGACCAAAAGATGCCAGAACTAATCTGACAGCTGTTGCAAAAGCAGGGGAAAAATCAAGGAGGCAAAGACAACTTGGAGGGGAAGATATGAGGGACGTGGCATGGATACTTAAAAAATGAAAAAAAAAAGGAAATCTCGGCCAAAGTCAAAGCCATCAAAAGGCATGGCATGCCATTCATTGCAGGGACATGCACGACATACCCCTAGGTTTGCAAAAATAGATCCACGCGGTAGGTCAAAACAAATAAGAAGGACTGAGGAGCACTCTGAAATGGAGATACCATCAAAGGAACTGAAATTGAAGGGAAAAAAAAAAAAATTTGGGAAATTTAGTGACTACGAGAAAGTGGTCTGGGCGGAAATGATGTGCAGTGCAAAGGACCAAATGATGCCAGAACTAAGCTGACAGCTGTTGCAAAAGCAGGGGAAAAATCAAGGAGGCAGAGACAACTTGGAGGGGAAGATATGAGGGCCGTAGCATGGATACTTAAAAAAATGAAAAAAAAAAGAAAATCTCGGCCAAAGTCAAAGCCATCAAAAGGCATGATATGCCATCCAGTGCAGGGACATGCACCAAAGCTTGCACTCTTAGTTCCCATTGAAATCGCAAGATTTCGTTTCCCGTCCCGAAAGGAAATTTCATTTCCTTTCGGGACGGGAAACGAAATCTTGCGACCCTGAAAAGAAAGGCTCACAAACACTCTGGGAGGAAGATATGACCAAACCAGATGCAATTGAAAAAAAACCCCAAAACCCCAGAAAATGGGGAGATGAAATGACTACGAGAAAGTGGTCTGGGCAGAAATGAGGTGCAGTGCAAAGGACCAAAAGAGGCCAGAACTAAGCTGACAGCTGTTGCAAAAGCAGGGGAAAAATCAAGGAGGCAGAGACAACTTGGAGGGGAAGATATGAGGGCCGTAGCATGAATACTTAAAAAAATGAAAAAAAAAAGAAAATCTCGGCCAAAGTCAAAGCCATCAAAAGGCATGGCATGCCATTCATTGCAGGGACATGCACAACATACCCCTGGGTTTGCAAAAATAGATCCACGCGGTAGGTCAAAACAAATAAGAAGGACTGAGGAGCACTCTGAAATGGAGATACCATCAAAGGAACTGAAATTGAAGGGAAAAAAAAAAAAAATTTTGGAAATTTAGTGACTACGAGAAAGTGGTCTGGGCGGAAATGATGTGCAGTGCAAAGGACCAAAAGATGCCAGAACTAAGCTGACAGCTGTTGCAAAAGCAGGGGAAAAATCAAGGAGGCCGAGACAACTTGGAGGGGAAGATATGAGGGCCGTAGCATGAATACTTAAAAAAATGAAAAAAAACCCAAAAATCTCATCCAAAATCAAAGCCATCAAAAGGCATGGCATGCCATCCATTGCAGGGACATGCACGACATGCCCCTAGGGGTGAAAAAATTGATCCTCGCAGTTGGTGAAAACAAATAAGAAGGACTAAGGAGCACTCTGAAATGGAGATAACATCAAAAGAAATGAAATTGAAGGGGGAAAAGAAAAAATTTGGGAAATTTAGTGACTACGAGAAAGTGGTCTGGGCGGAAATGATGTGCAGTGCAAAGGACCAAAAGATGCCAGAACTAAGCTGACAGCTGTTGCAAAAGCAGGGGAAAAATCAAGGAGGCAGACGCAAGTTGGAGGGGAAGATATGCGGGATGTGGCATGGTAACTTAAAAAAATGAAAAAAAAAGAAAATCTCGGCCAAAGTCAAAGCCATCAAAAAGCATGATATACCATCTATTGCAGGGACAGGCAAAACATACTTGTAGGCTTGTAAAAATAGTTCCACGCGGTAAGTCAAAACATATAAGAAGGACTGAGGAGCACTCTGAAATGGAGATACCATCAAAGGAACTGAAATTGAAGGGAAAAAAAAAAATTTTTGGAAATTTAGTGACTAGGAGAAAGTGGTCGGGGCGGAAATGATGTGCAGTGCAAAGGACCAAATGATGCCAGAACTAAGCTGACAGCTGTTGCAAAAGCAGGGGAAAAATCAAGGAGGCAGACACAACTTGGAGGGGAAGATATGAGGGACGTGGCAAGGAAACATCAGAAAATTTAAAAAAAAAAAAGAAAATCTCGGCCAAAGTCAAAGCCATCAAAAGGCATGATATGCCATCCAGTGCAGGGACTTGCACCAAAGCTTGCCCTCTTAGTTCCCATTGAAATCGCAAGATTTCGTTTCCCGTCCCGAAAGGAAATTTCATTTCCTTTCGGGACGGGAAACGAAATCTTGCGACCCTGCAAAGAAAGGCTCACAAACACTCTGGGAGGAAGATATGATCAAACAAGATGCAATTGAAAAAAAACCCCAAAAGCCCAGAAAATGGGGAGATGAAATGACTACGAGAAAGTGGTCTAGGCGGAAATGAGGTGCAGTGCAAAGGACCAAAAGAGGCCAGAACTAAGCTGACAGCTGTTGCAAAAGCAGGGGAAAAATCAAGGAGGCAAAGACAACTTGGAGGGGAAGATATGAGGGACGTGGCATGGATACTTAAAAAAATGAAAAGAAAAAGAAAATCTCGGCCAAAGTCAAAGCCATCAAAAGGCAAGGCATGCCATTCATTGCAGGGACATGCACGACATACCCCTAGGTTTGCAAAAATAGATCCACGCGGTAGGTCAAAACAAATAAGAAGGAGGAAGGAGCACTCTGAAATGGAGATACCATCAAAGGAACTGAAATTGAAGGGAAAAAAAAAAAAATTTTGGGAAATTTAGTGACTACAAGAAAGTGGTCTGGGCGGAAATGATGTGCAGTGCAAAGGACCAAATGATGCCAGAACTAAGCTGACAGCTGTTGCAAAAGCAGGGGAAAAATCAAGGAGGCAGAGACAACTTGGAGGGGAAGATATGAGGGCCGTAGCATGGATACTTAAAAAAATGAAAAAAAAAAAAAGTCTCGGCCAAGGTCAAAGCCATCAAAAGGCATGGCATGCCATTCATTGCAGGGACATGCACAACATACCCCTGTGTTTGCAAAAATAGATCCATGCGGTAGGTCAAAACAAGTAAGAAGGACTGAGGAGCACTCTGAAATGGAGATACCATCAAAGGAACTGAAATTGAAGGGGAAAAAAAAAAAATATTGGAAATTTAGTGACTACGAGAAAGTGGTCTGGGCGGAAATGATGTGCAGTGCAAAGGACCAAATGATGCCAGAACTAAGCTGACAGCTGTTGCAAAAGCAGGGGAAAAATCAAGGAGGCAGAGACAACTTGGAGGGGAAGATATGAGGGACGTGGCATGGTTACTTAAAAAAATGAAAAAAAAAAAAGAAAATCTCGGCCAAAGTCAAGGCCATCAAAAGGCGTGGCATGCCATTCATTGCAGGGACATGCACAAAATATCCCTAGGTTAGCAGAAATTGATTCACGCGGTAGGTCAAAACAAATAAGAAGGACTGAGGAGCACTCTGAAATGGAGATAACATCAAAGGAACTGAAATTGAAGGAAAAAAAAAAAATTTTGGAAATTTAGTGACTACGAGAAAGTGGTCTGGGCGGAAATGATGTGCAGTGCAAAGGACCAAATGATGCCAGAACTAAGTTGACAGCTGTTGCAAAAGCAGGGGAAAAATCAAGGAGGCAGAGACAACTTGGAGGGGAAGATATGAGGGACATGGCAAGGAAACATCAGAAAATTAAAAAAAAAAAAAGAAAATCTCGGCCAAAGTCAAAGCCATCAAAAGGCATGATATGCCATCCAGTGCAGGGACTTGCACCAAAGCTTGCCCTCTTCGTTCCCATTGAAATCGCAAGATTTCGTTTCCCGTCCCGAAAGGAAATTTCATTTCCTTTCGGGACGGGAAACGAAATCTTGCGACCCTGAAAAGAAAGGCTCACAAACACTCTGGGAGGAAGATATGACCAAACAAGATGCAATTGAAAAAAAACCCCAAAACCCCAGAAAATGGGGAGATGAAATGACTACGAGAAAGTGGTCTGGGCAGAAATGAGGTGCAGTGCAAAGGACCAAAAGAGGCCAGAACTAAGCTGACAGCTGTTGCAAAAGCAGGGGAAAAATCAAGGAGGCAAAGACAACTTGGAGGGGAAGATATGAGGGACGTGGCATGGATACTTAAAAAATGAAAAAAAAAAGGAAATCTCGGCCAAAGTCAAAGCCATCAAAAGGCATAGCATGCCATTCATTGCAGGGACATGCACGACATACCCCTAGGTTTGCAAAAATAGATCCACGCGGTAGGTCAAAACAAATAAGAAGGACTGAGGAGCACTCTGAAATGGAGATACCATCAAAGGAACTGAAATTGAAGGGGAAAAAAAAAAAATATTGGAAATTTAGTGACTACGAGAAAGTGGTCTGGGCGGAAATGATGTGCAGTGCAAAGGACCAAAAGATGCCAGAACTAATCTGACAGCTGTTGCAAAAGCAGGGGAAAAATCAAGGAGGCAAAGACAACTTGGAGGGGAAGATATGAGGGACGTGGCATGGATACTTAAAAAATGAAAAAAAAAAGGAAATCTCGGCCAAAGTCAAAGCCATCAAAAGGCATGGCATGCCATTCATTGCAGGGACATGCACGACATACCCCTAGGTTTGCAAAAATAGATCCATGCGGTAGGTCAAAACAAATAAGAAGGACTGAGGAGCACTCTGAAATGGAGATACCATCAAAGGAACTGAAATTGAAGGGGAAAAAAAAAAAATATTGGAAATTTAGTGACTACGAGAAAGTGGTCTGGGCGGAAATGATGTGCAGTGCAAAGGACCAAAAGATGCCAGAACTAATCTGACAGCTGTTGCAAAAGCAGGGGAAAAATCAAGGAGGCAAAGACAACTTGGAGGGGAAGATATGAGGGACGTGGCATGGATACTTAAAAAATGAAAAAAAAAAGAAAATCTCGGCCAAAGTCAAAGCCATCAAAAGGCATGGCATGCCATTCATTGCAGGGACATGCACGACATACCCCTAGGTTTGCAAAAATAGATCCACGCGGTAGGTCAAAACAAATAAGAAGGACTGAGGAGCACTCTGAAATGGAGATACCATCAAAGGAACTGAAATTGAAGGGAAAAAAAAAAAAATTTGGGAAATTTAGTGACTACGAGAAAGTGGTCTGGGCGGAAATGATGTGCAGTGCAAAGGACCAAATGATGCCAGAACTAAGCTGACAGCTGTTGCAAAAGCAGGGGAAAAATCAAGGAGGCAGAGACAACTTGGAGGGGAAGATATGAGGGCCGTAGCATGGATACTTAAAAAAATGAAAAAAAAAAAAAAATCTCGGCCAAGGTCAAAGCCCTCAAAAGGCATGGCATGCCATTCATTGCAGGGACATGCACAAAATACCCCTGTGTTTGCAAAAATAGATCCATGCGGTAGGTCAAAACAAGTAAGAAGGACTGAGGAGCACTCTGAAATGGAGATACCATCAAAGGAACTGAAATTGAAGGGGAAAAAAAAAAAATATTGGAAATTTAGTGACTACGAGAAAGTGGTCTGGGCGGAAATGATGTGCAGTGCAAAGGACCAAATGATGCCAGAACTAAGCTGACAGCTGTTGCAAAAGCAGGGGAAAAAACAAGGAGGCAGAGACAACTTGGAGGGGAAGATATGAGGGCCGTAGCATGGTTACTTAAAAAAATGAAAAAAAAAAAGAAAATCTCGGCCAAAGTCAAAGCCATCAAAAGGCGTGGCATGCCATTCATTGCAGGGACATGCACAAAATATCCCTAGGTTTGCAGAAATTGATCCACGCGGTAGGTCAAAACAAATAAGAAGGACTGAGGAGCACTCTGAAATGGAGATACCATCAAAGGAACTGAAATTGAAGGAAAAAAAAAAAAATTTTGGAAATTTAGTGACTACGAGAAAGTGGTCTGGGCGGAAATGATGTGCAGTGCAAAGGACCAAAAGATGCCAGAACTAAGCTGACAGCTGTTGCAAAAGCAGGGGAAAAATCAAGGAGGCAGAGACAACTTGGAGGGGAAGATATGAGGGACATGGCAAGGAAACATCAGAAAATTAAAAAAAAAAAAAGAAAATCTCGGCCAAAGTCAAAGCCATCAAAAGGCATGATATGCCATCCAGTGCAGGGACTTGCACCAAAGCTTGCCCTCTTCGTTCCCATTGAAATCGCAAGATTTCGTTTCCCGTCCCGAAAGGAAATTTCATTTCCTTTCGGGACGGGAAACGAAATCTTGCGACCCTGAAAAGAAAGGCTCACAAACACTCTGGGAGGAAGATATGACCAAACAAGATGCAATTGAAAAAAAACCCCAAAACCCCAGAAAATGGGGAGATGAAATGACTACGAGAAAGTGGTCTGGGCAGAAATGAGGTGCAGTGCAAAGGACCAAAAGAGGCCAGAACTAAGCTGACAGCTGTTGCAAAAGCAGGGGAAAAATCAAGGAAGCCGAGACAACTTGGAGGGGAAGATATGAGGGCCGTAGCATGAATACTTAAAAAAATGAAAAAAAACCCAAAAATCTCATCCAAAATCAAAGCCATCAAAAGGCATGGCATGCCATCCATTGCAGGGACATGCACGACATGCCCCTAGGGGTGAAAAAATTGATCCTCGCTGTTGGTGAAAACAAATAAGAAGGACTAAGGAGCACTCTGAAATGGAGATAACATCAAAAGAAATGAAATTGAAGGGGGAAAAGAAAAAATTTTGGAAATTTAGTGACTACGAGAAAGTGGTCTGGGCGGAAATGATGTGCAGTGCAAAGGACCAAAAGATGCCAGAACTAAGCTGACAGCTGTTGCAAAAGCAGGGGAAAAATCAAGGAGGCAGAGACAAATTGGAGGGGAAGATATGAGGGCCGTGGCATGGATACTTAAAAAAATGAAAAAAAAAAGAAAATCTCGGCCAAAGTGAAAGCCATCAAAAGGCATGGCATGCCATTCATTGCAGGGACATGCACGACATACCCCTAGGTTTGCAAAAATAGATCCACGCGGTAAGTCAAAACAAATAAGAAGGACTGAGGAGCACTCTGAAATGGAGATACCATCAAAGGAACTGAAATTGAAGGGAAAAAAAAAAATTTTGGAAATTTAGTGACTACGAGAAAGTGGTCAGGGCGGAAATGATGTGCAGTGCAAAGGACCAAATGATGCCAGAACTAAGCTGACAGCTGTTGCAAAAGCAGGGGAAAAATCAAGGAGGCAGAGACAACTTGGAGGGGAAGATATGAGGGACGTGGCAAGGAAACATCAGAAAATTAAAAAAAAAAAAAGAAAATCTCGGCCAAAGTCAAAGTTATCAAAAGGCATGATATGCCATCCAGTGCAGGGACTTGCACCAAAGCTTGCCCTCTTCGTTCCCATTGAAATCGCAAGATTTCGTTTCCCGTCCCGAAAGGAAATTTCATTTCCTTTCGGGACGGGAAACGAAATCTTGCGACCCTGAAAAGAAAGGCTCACAAACACTCTGGGAGGAAGATATGACCAAACAAGATGCAATTGAAAAAAAACCCCAAAACCCCAGAAAATGGGGAGATGAAATGACTACGAGAAAGTGGTCTGGGCAGAAATGAGGTGCAGTGCAAAGGACCAAAAGAGGCCAGAACTAAGCTGACAGCTGTTGCAAAAGCAGGGGAAAAATCAAGGAGGCAAAGACAACTTGGAGGGGAAGATATGAGGGACGTGGCATGGATACTTAAAAAATGAAAAAAAAAAGGAAATCTCGGCCAAAGTCAAAGCCATCAAAAGGCATGGCATGCCATTCATTGCAGGGACATGCACGACATACCCCTAGGTTTGCAAAAATAGATCCACGCGGTAGGTCAAAACAAATAAGAAGGACTGAGGAGCACTCTGAAATGGAGATACCATCAAAGGAACTGAAATTGAAGGGGAAAAAAAAAAAATATTGGAAATTTAGTGACTACGAGAAAGTGGTCTGGGCGGAAATGATGTGCAGTGCAAAGGACCAAAAGATGCCAGAACTAATCTGACAGCTGTTGCAAAAGCAGGGGAAAAATCAAGGAGGCAAAGACAACTTGGAGGGGAAGATATGAGGGACGTGGCATGGATACTTAAAAAATGAAAAAAAAAAGGAAATCTCGGCCAAAGTCAAAGCCATCAAAAGGCATGGCATGCCATTCATTGCAGGGACATGCACGACATACCCCTAGGTTTGCAAAAATAGATCCACGCGGTAGGTCAAAACAAATAAGAAGGACTGAGGAGCACTCTGAAATGGAGATACCATCAAAGGAACTGAAATTGAAGGGGAAAAAAAAAAAATTTGGGAAATTTAGTGACTACGAGAAAGTGGTCTGGGCGGAAATGATGTGCAGTGCAAAGGACCAAATGATGCCAGAACTAAGCTGACAGCTGTTGCAAAAGCAGGGGAAAAATCAAGGAGGCAGAGACAAATTGGAGGGGAAGATATGAGGGCCGTAGCATGGATACTTAAAAAAATGAAAAAAAAAAGAAAATCTCGGCCAAAGTCAAAGCCATCAAAAGGCATGATATGCCATTCATTGCAGGGACATGCACGACATACCCCTAGGTTTGCAAAAATAGATCCACGCGGTAAATCAAAACAAATAAGAAGGACTGAGGAGCACTCTGAAATGGAGATACCATCAAAGGAACTGAAATTGAAGGGAAAAAAAAAAAAAATATTGGAAATTTAGTGACTACGAGAAAGTGGTCAGGGCGGAAATGATGTGCAGTGCAAAGGACCAAATGATGCCAGAACTAAGCTGACAGCTGTTGCAAAAGCAGGGGAAAAATCAAGGAGGCAAAGACAACTTGGAGGGGAAGATATGAGGGCCGTAGCATGGATACTTAAAAAAATGAAAAAAAAAAGAAAATCTCGGCCAAAGTCAAAGCCATCAAAAGCCATGGCATGCCATTCATTGCAGGGACATGCACAACATACCCCTGGGTTTGCAAAAATAGATCCACGCGGTAGGTCAAAACAAATAAGAAGGACTGAGGAGCACTCTGAAATGGAGATACCATCAAAGGAACTGAAATTGAAGGGAAAAAAAAAAAATATTTTGGAAATTTAGTGACTAGGAGAAAGTGGTCGGGGCGGAAATGATGTGCAGTGCAAAGGACCAAAAGATGCCAGAACTAAGCTGACAGCTGTTGCAAAAGCAGGGGAAAAATCAAGGAGGCCGAGACAACTTGGAGGGGAAGATATGAGGGCCGTAGCATGAATACTTAAAAAATTGAAAAAAAACCCAAAAATCTCATCCAAAATCAAAGCCATCAAAAGGCATGGCATGCCATCCATTGCAGGGACATGCACGACATGCCCCTAGGGGTGAAAAAATTGATCCTCGCAGTTGGTGAAAACAAATAAGAAGGACTGAGGAGCACTCTGAAATGGAGATAACATCAAAAGAAATGAAATTGAAGGGGGAAAAGAAAAAATTTTGGAAATTTAGTGACTACGAGAAAGTGGTCTGGGCGGAAATGATGTGCAGTGCAAAGGACCAAAAGATGCCAGAACTAAGCTGACAGCTGTTGCAAAAGCAGGGGAAAAATCAAGGAGGCAGACGCAAGTTGGAGGGGAAGATATGCGGGATGTGGCATGGTAACTTAAAAAAATGAAAAAAAAAGAAAATCTCGGCCAAAGTCAAAGCCATCAAAAAGCATGATATACCATCTATTGCAGGGACAGGCAAAACATACTTGTAGGCTTGTAAAAATAGTTCCACGCGGTAAGTCAAAACATATAAGAAGGACTGAGGAGCACTCTGAAATGGAGATACCATCAAAGGAACTGAAATTGAAGGGAAAAAAAAAAATTTTTGGAAATTTAGTGACTAGGAGAAAGTGGTCGGGGCGGAAATGATGTGCAGTGCAAAGGACCAAATGATGCCAGAACTAAGCTGACAGCTGTTGCAAAAGCAGGGGAAAAATCAAGGAGGCCGAGACAACTTGGAGGGGAAGATATGAGGGACGTGGCAAGGAAACATCAGAAAATTTAAAAAAAAAAAAGAAAATCTCGGCCAAAGTCAAAGCCATCAAAAGACATGATATGCCATCCAGTGCAGGGACTTGCACCAAAGCTTGCCCTCTTAGTTCCCATTGAAATCGCAAGATTTCGTTTCCCGTCCCGAAAGGAAATTTCATTTCCTTTCGGGACGGGAAACGAAATCTTGCGACCCTGCAAAGAAAGGCTCACAAACACTCTGGGAGGAAGATATGATCAAACAAGATGCAATTGAAAAAAAACCCCAAAAGCCCAGAAAATGGGGAGATGAAATGACTACGAGAAAGTGGTCTAGGCGGAAATGAGGTGCAGTGCAAAGGACCAAAAGAGGCCAGAACTAAGCTGACAGCTGTTGCAAAAGCAGGGGAAAAATCAAGGAGGCAGAGACAACTTGGAGGGGAAGATATGAGGGCCGTAGCATGAATACTTAAAAAAATGAAAAAAAAACCAAAAATCTCATCCAAAATCAAAGCCATCAAAAGGCATGGCATGCCATCCATTGCAGGGACATGCACGACATGCCCCTAGGGGTGAAAAAATTGATCCTCGCAGTTGGTGAAAACAAATAAGAAGGACTAAGGAGCACTCTGAAATGGAGATAACATCAAAAGAAATGAAATTGAAGGGGGAAAAGAAAAAATTTTGGAAATTTAGTGACTACGAGAAAGTGGTCTGGGCGGAAATGATGTGCAGTGCAAAGGACCAAAAGATGCCAGAACTAAGCTGACAGCTGTTGCAAAAGCAGGGGAAAAATCAAGGAGGCAGAGACAAATTGGAGGGGAAGATATGAGGGCCGTGGCATGGATACTTAAAAAAATGAAAAAAAAAAGAAAATCTCGGCCAAAGTGAAAGCCATCAAAAGGCATGGCATGCCATTCATTGCAGGGACATGCACGACATACCCCTAGGTTTGCAAAAATAGATCCACGCGGTAAGTCAAAACAAATAAGAAGGACTGAGGAGCACTCTGAAATGGAGATACCATCAAAGGAACTGAAATTGAAGGGAAAAAAAAAAATTTTGGAAATTTAGTGACTACGAGAAAGTGGTCAGGGCGGAAATGATGTGCAGTGCAAAGGACCAAATGATGCCAGAACTAAGCTGACAGCTGTTGCAAAAGCAGGGGAAAAATCAAGGAGGCAGAGACAACTTGGAGGGGAAGATATGAGGGCCGTGGCATGGTTACTTAAAAAAATGAAAAAAAAAAAGAAAATCTCGGCCAAAGTCAAAGCCATCAAAAGGCATGGCATGCCATTCATTGCAGGGACAGGCACAAATTATCCCTAGGTTTGCAGAAATTGATCCACGCGGTAGGTCAAAACAAATAAGAAGGACTGAGGAGCACTCTGAAATGGAGATACCATCAAAGGAACTGAAATTGAAGGGAAAAAAAAAAATTTTTGGAAATTTAGTGACTAGGAGAAAGTGGTCGGGGCGGAAATGATGTGCAGTGCAAAGGACCAAAAGATGCCAGAACTAAGCTGACAGCTGTTGCAAAAGCAGGGGAAAAATCAAGGAGGCCGAGACAACTTGGAGGGGAAGATATGAGGGCCGTAGCATGAATACTTAAAAAAATGAAAAAAAACCCAAAAATCTCATCCAAAATCAAAGCCATCAAAAGGCATGGCATGCCATCCATTGCAGGGACATGCACGACATGCCCCTAGGGGTGAAAAAATTGATCCTCGCAGTTGGTGAAAACAAATAAGAAGGACTAAGGAGCACTCTGAAATGGAGATAACATCAAAAGAAATGAAATTGAAGGGGGAAAAGAAAAAATTTTGGAAATTTAGTGACTACGAGAAAGTGGTCTGGGCGGAAATGATGTGCAGTGCAAAGGACCAAAAGATGCCAGAACTAAGCTGACAGCTGTTGCAAAAGCAGGGGAAAAATCAAGGAGGCAGAGACAAATTGGAGGGGAAGATATGAGGGCCGTGGCATGGATACTTAAAAAAATGAAAAAAAAAAGAAAATCTCGGCCAAAGTGAAAGCCATCAAAAGGCATGGCATGCCATTCATTGCAGGGACATGCACGACATACCCCTAGGTTTGCAAAAATAGATCCACGCGGTAAGTCAAAACAAATAAGAAGGACTGAGGAGCACTCTGAAATGGAGATACCATCAAAGGAACTGAAATTGAAGGGAAAAAAAAAAATTTTGGAAATTTAGTGACTACGAGAAAGTGGTCAGGGCGGAAATGATGTGCAGTGCAAAGGACCAAATGATGCCAGAACTAAGCTGACAGCTGTTGCAAAAGCAGGGGAAAAATCAAGGAGGCAGAGACAACTTGGAGGGGAAGATATGAGGGACGTGGCAAGGAAACATCAGAAAATTAAAAAAAAAAAAAGAAAATCTCGGCCAAAGTCAAAGTTATCAAAAGGCATGATATGCCATCCAGTGCAGGGACTTGCACCAAAGCTTGCCCTCTTCGTTCCCATTGAAATCGCAAGATTTCGTTTCCCGTCCCGAAAGGAAATTTCATTTCCTTTCGGGACGGGAAACGAAATCTTGCGACCCTGAAAAGAAAGGCTCACAAACACTCTGGGAGGAAGATATGACCAAACAAGATGCAATTGAAAAAAAACCCCAAAACCCCAGAAAATGGGGAGATGAAATGACTACGAGAAAGTGGTCTGGGCAGAAATGAGGTGCAGTGCAAAGGACCAAAAGAGGCCAGAACTAAGCTGACAGCTGTTGCAAAAGCAGGGGAAAAATCAAGGAGGCAAAGACAACTTGGAGGGGAAGATATGAGGGACGTGGCATGGATACTTAAAAAATGAAAAAAAAAAGGAAATCTCGGCCAAAGTCAAAGCCATCAAAAGGCATGGCATGCCATTCATTGCAGGGACATGCACGACATACCCCTAGGTTTGCAAAAATAGATCCATGCGGTAGGTCAAAACAAATAAGAAGGACTGAGGAGCACTCTGAAATGGAGATACCATCAAAGGAACTGAAATTGAAGGGGAAAAAAAAAAAATATTGGAAATTTAGTGACTACGAGAAAGTGGTCTGGGCGGAAATGATGTGCAGTGCAAAGGACCAAAAGATGCCAGAACTAAGCTGACAGCTGTTGCAAAAGCAGGGGAAAAATCAAGGAGGCAGAGACAACTTGGAGGGGAAGATATGAGGGCCGTAGCATGGATACTTAAAAAAATGAAAAAAAAAAGAAAATCTCGGCCAAAGTCAAAGCCATCAAAAGGCATGATATGCCATCCAGTGCAGGGACATGCACCAAAGCTTGCCCTCTTAGTTCCCATTGAAATCGCAAGATTTCGTTTCCCGTCCCGAAAGGAAATTTCATTTCCTTTCGGGACGGGAAACGAAATCTTGCGACCCTGAAAAGAAAGGCTCACAAACACTCTGGGAGGAAGATATGATCAAACCAGATGCAATTGAAAAAAAACCCCAAAACCCCAGAAAATGGGGAGATGAAATGACTACGAGAAAGTGGTCTGGGCGGAAATGAGGTGCAGTGCAAAGGACCAAAAGAGGCCAGAACTAAGCTGACAGCTGTTGCAAAAGCAGGGGAAAAATCAAGGAGGCAGAGACAACTTGGAGGGGAAGATATGAGGGCCGTAGCATGAATACTTAAAAAAATGAAAAAAAAAACAAAATCTCGGCCAAAGTCAAAGCCATCAAAAGCCATGGCATGCCATTCATTGCAGGGACATGCACAACATACCCCTGGGTTTGCAAAAATAGATCCACGCGGTAGGTCAAAACAAATAAGAAGGACTGAGGAGCACTCTGAAATGGAGATACCATCAAAGGAACTGAAATTGAAGGGAAAAAAAAAAAAATTTTGGAAATTTAGTGACTACGAGAAAGTGGTCTGGGCGGAAATGATGTGCAGTGCAAAGGACCAAAAGATGCCAGAACTAAGCTGACAGCTGTTGCAAAAGCAGGGGAAAAATCAAGGAGGCCGAGACAACTTGGAGGGGAAGATATGAGGGCCGTAGCATGAATACTTAAAAAAATGAAAAAAAACCCAAAAATCTCATCCAAAATCAAAGCCATCAAAAGGCATGGCATGCCATCCATTGCAGGGACATGCACGACATGCCCCTAGGGGTGAAAAAATTGATCCTCGCAGTTGGTGAAAACAAATAAGAAGGACTAAGGAGCACTCTGAAATGGAGATAACATCAAAAGAAATGAAATTGAAGGGGGAAAAGAAAAAATTTTGGAAATTTAGTGACTACGAGAAAGTGGTCTGGGCGGAAATGATGTGCAGTGCAAAGGACCAAAAGATGCCAGAACTAAGCTGACAGCTGTTGCAAAAGCAGGGGAAAAATCAAGGAGGCAGACGCAAGTTGGAGGGGAAGATATGCGGGATGTGGCATGGTAACTTAAAAAAATGAAAAAAAAAGAAAATCTCGGCCAAAGTCAAAGCCATCAAAAAGCATGATATACCATCTATTGCAGGGACAGGCAAAACATACTTGTAGGCTTGTAAAAATAGTTCCACGCGGTAAGTCAAAACATATAAGAAGGACTGAGGAGCACTCTGAAATGGAGATACCATCAAAGGAACTGAAATTGAAGGGAAAAAAAAAAATTTTTGGAAATTTAGTGACTAGGAGAAAGTGGTCGGGGCGGAAATGATGTGCAGTGCAAAGGACCAAATGATGCCAGAACTAAGCTGACAGCTGTTGCAAAAGCAGGGGAAAAATCAAGGAGGCAGAGACAACTTGGATGGGAAGATATGAGGGACGTGGCAAGGAAACATCAGAAAATTTAAAAAAAAAAAAGAAAATCTCGGCCAAAGTCAAAGCCATCAAAAGACATGATATGCCATCCAGTGCAGGGACTTGCACCAAAGCTTGCCCTCTTAGTTCCCATTGAAATCGCAAGATTTCGTTTCCCGTCCCGAAAGGAAATTTCATTTCCTTTCGGGACGGGAAACGAAATCTTGCGACCCTGCAAAGAAAGGCTCACAAACACTCTGGGAGGAAGATATGATCAAACAAGATGCAATTGAAAAAAAACCCCAAAAGCCCAGAAAATGGGGAGATGGAATGACTACGAGAAAGTGGTCTAGGCGGAAATGAGGTGCAGTGCAAAGGACCAAAAGAGGCCAGAACTAAGCTGACAGCTGTTGCAAAAGCAGGGGAAAAATCAAGGAGGCAGAGACAACTTGGAGGGGAAGATATGAGGGACGGTGCATGGATACTTAAAAAATGAAAAAAAAAAAGAAAATCTCGGCCAAAGTCAAAGCCATCAAAAGGCATGGCATGCCATTCATTGCAGGGACATGCACGACATACCCCTAGGTTTGCAAAAATAGATCCACGCGGTAGGTCAAAACAAATAAGAAGGACTGAGGAGCACTCTGAAATGGAGATACTATCAAAGGAACTGAAATTGAAGGAAAAAAAAAAAAATTTTGGAAATTTAGTCACTACGAGAAAGTGGTCTGGGCAGAAATGATGTGCAGTGCAAAGGACCAAATGATGCCAGAACTAAGCTGACAGCTGTTGCAAAAGCAGGGGAAAAATCAAGGAGGCAGACACAACTTGGAGGGGAAGATATGAGGGCCGTAGCATGAATACTTAAAAAAATGAAAAAAAAAAGAAAATCTCGGCCAAAGTCAAAGCCATCAAAAGCCATGGCATGCCATTCATTGCAGGGACATGCACAACATACCCCTGGGTTTGCAAAAATAGATCCACGCGGTAGGTCAAAACAAATAAGAAGGACTGAGGAGCACTCTGAAATGGAGATACCATCAAAGGAACTGAAATTGAAGGGAAAAAAAAAAAAATATTTTGGAAATTTAGTGACTACGAGAAAGTGGTCTGGGCGGAAATGATGTGCAGTGCAAAGGACCAAAAGATGCCAGAACTAAGCTGACAGCTGTTGCAAAAGCAGGGGAAAAATCAAGGAGGCCGAGACAACTTGGAGGGGAAGATATGAGGGACGTGGCAAGGAAACATCAGAAAATTAAAAAAAAAAAAGAAAATCTCGGCCAAAGTCAAAGCCATCAAAAGGCATGATATGCCATCCAGTGCAGGGACTTGCACCAAAGCTTGCCCTCTTCGTTCCCATCGAAATCGCAAGATTTCGTTTCCCGTCCCGAAATGAAATTTCCTTTCGGGACGGGAAACGAAATCTTGCGACCCTGAAAAGAAAGGCTCACAAACACTCTGGGAGGAAGATATGACCAAACAAGATGCAATTGAAAAAAAACCCCAAAACCCCAGAAAATGGGGAGTTGAAATGACTACGAGAAAGTGGTCTAGGCAGAAATGAGGTGCAGTGCAAAGGACCAAAAGAGGCCAGAACTAAGCTGACAGCTGTTGCAAAAGCAGGGGAAAAATCAAGGAGGCAAAGACAACTTGGAGGGGAAGATATGAGGGACGTGGCATGGATACTTAAAAAATGAAAAAAAAAAGAAAATCTCGGCCAAAGTCAAAGCCATCAAAAGCCATGGCATGCCATTCATTGCAGGGACATGCACGACATACCCCTAGGTTTGCAAAAATAGATCCACGCGGTAGGTCAAAACAAATAAGAAGGACTGAGGAGCACTCTGAAATGGAGATACCATCAAAGGAACTGAAATTGAAGGGGAAAAAAAAAAAATATTGGAAATTTAGTGACTACGAGAAAGTGGTCAGGGCGGAAATGATGTGCAGTGCAAAGGACCAAAAGATGCCAGAACTAATCTGACAGCTGTTGCAAAAGCAGGGGAAAAATCAAGGAGGCAAAGACAACTTGGAGGGGAAGATATGAGGGACGTGGCATGGATACTTAAAAAATGAAAAATAAAAGAAAATCTCGGCCAAAGTCAAAGCCATCAAAAGGCATGGCATGCCATTCATTGCAGGGACATGCACGACATACCCCTAGGTTTGCAAAAATAGATCCACGCGGTAGGTCAAAACAAATAAGAAGGACTGAGGAGCACTCTGAAATTGAGATACCATCAAAGGAACTGAAATTGAAGGGAAAAAAAAAAAAATTTTGGAAATTTAGTGACTACGAGAAAGTGGTCTGGGCGGAAATGATGTGCAGTGCAAAGGACCAAATGATGCCAGAACTAAGCTGACAGCTGTTGCAAAAGCAGGGGAAAAATCAAGGAGGCAGAGACAACTTGGAGGGGAAGATATGAGGGCCGTAGCATGGATACTTAAAAAAATGAAAAAAAAAAGAAAATCTCGGCCAAAGTCAAAGCCATCAAAAGGCATGATATGCCATCCAGTGCAGGGACATGCACCAAAGCTTGCACTCTTAGTTCCCATTGAAATCGCAAGATTTCGTTTCCCGTCCCGAAAGGAAATTTCATTTCCTTTCGGGACGGGAAACGAAATCTTGCGACCCTGAAAAGAAAGGCTCACAAACACTCTGGGAGGAAGATATGATCAAACCAGATGCAATTGAAAAAAAACCCCAAAACCCCAGAAAATGGGGAGATGAAATGACTACGAGAAAGTGGTCTGGGCGGAAATGAGGTGCAGTGCAAAGGACCAAAAGAGGCCAGAACTAAGCTGACAGCTGTTGCAAAAGCAGGGGAAAAATCAAGGAGGCAGAGACAACTTGGAGGGGAAGATATGAGGGCCGTAGCATGAATACTTAAAAAAATGAAAAAAAGAAGAAAATCTCGGCCAAAGTCAAAGCCATCAAAAGCCATGGCATGCCATTCATTGCAGGGACATGCACAACATACCCCTGGGTTTGCAAAAATAGATCCACGCGGTAGGTCAAAACAAATAAGAAGGACTGAGGAGCACTCTGAAATGGAGATACCATCAAAGGAACTGAAATTGAAGGGAAAAAAAAAAAAATTTTGGAAATTTAGTGACTACGAGAAAGTGGTCTGGGCGGAAATGATGTGCAGTGCAAAGGACCAAAAGATGCCAGAACTAAGCTGACAGCTGTTGCAAAAGCAGGGGAAAAATCAAGGAGGCCGAGACAACTTGGAGGGGAAGATATGAGGGCCGTAGCATGAATACTTAAAAAAATGAAAAAAAACCCAAAAATCTCATCCAAAATCAAAGCCATCAAAAGGCATGGCATGCCATCCATTGCAGGGACATGCACGACATGCCCCTAGGGGTGAAAAAATTGATCCTCGCAGTTGGTGAAAACAAATAAGAAGGACTAAGGAGCACTCTGAAATGGAGATAACATCAAAAGAAATGAAATTGAAGGGGGAAAAGAAAAAATTTTGGAAATTTAGTGACTACGAGAAAGTGGTCTGGGCGGAAATGATGTGCAGTGCAAAGGACCAAAAGATGCCAGAACTAAGCTGACAGCTGTTGCAAAAGCAGGGGAAAAATCAAGGAGGCAGACGCAAGTTGGAGGGGAAGATATGCGGGATGTGGCATGGTAACTTAAAAAAATGAAAAAAAAAGAAAATCTCGGCCAAAGTCAAAGCCATCAAAAAGCATGATATACCATCTATTGCAGGGACAGGCAAAACATACTTGTAGGCTTGTAAAAATAGTTCCACGCGGTAAGTCAAAACATATAAGAAGGACTGAGGAGCACTCTGAAATGGAGATACCATCAAAGGAACTGAAATTGAAGGGAAAAAAAAAAATTTTTGGAAATTTAGTGACTAGGAGAAAGTGGTCGGGGCGGAAATGATGTGCAGTGCAAAGGACCAAATGATGCCAGAACTAAGCTGACAGCTGTTGCAAAAGCAGGGGAAAAATCAAGGAGGCAGAGACAACTTGGAGGGGAAGATATGAGGGACGTGGCAAGGAAACATCAGAAAATTTAAAAAAAAAAAAGAAAATCTCGGCCAAAGTCAAAGCCATCAAAAGACATGATATGCCATCCAGTGCAGGGACTTGCACCAAAGCTTGCCCTCTTAGTTCCCATTGAAATCGCAAGATTTCGTTTCCCGTCCCGAAAGGAAATTTCATTTCCTTTCGGGACGGGAAACGAAATCTTGCGACCCTGCAAAGAAAGGCTCACAAACACTCTGGGAGGAAGATATGATCAAACAAGATGCAATTGAAAAAAAACCCCAAAAGCCCAGAAAATGGGGAGATGAAATGACTACGAGAAAGTGGTCTAGGCGGAAATGAGGTGCAGTGCAAAGGACCAAAAGAGGCCAGAACTAAGCTGACAGCTGTTGCAAAAGCAGGGGAAAAATCAAGGAGGCAGAGACAACTTGGAGGGGAAGATATGAGGGACATGGCAAGGAAACATCAGAAAATTAAAAAAAAAAAAAGAAAATCTCGGCCAAAGTCAAAGCCATCAAAAGGCATGATATGCCATCCAGTGCAGGGACTTGCACCAAAGCTTGCCCTCTTCGTTCCCATTGAAATCGCAAGATTTCGTTTCCCGTCCCGAAAGGAAATTTCATTTCCTTTCGGGACGGGAAACGAAATCTTGCGACCCTGAAAAGAAAGGCTCACAAACACTCTGGGAGGAAGATATGACCAAACAAGATGCAATTGAAAAAAAACCCCAAAACCCCAGAAAATGGGGAGATGAAATGACTACGAGAAAGTGGTCTGGGCAGAAATGAGGTGCAGTGCAAAGGACCAAAAGAGGCCAGAACTAAGCTGACAGCTGTTGCAAAAGCAGGGGAAAAATCAAGGAGGCCGAGACAACTTGGAGGGGAAGATATGAGGGCCGTAGCATGAATACTTAAAAAAATGAAAAAAAACCCAAAAATCTCATCCAAAATCAAAGCCATCAAAAGGCATGGCATGCCATCCATTGCAGGGACATGCACGACATGCCCCTAGGGGTGAAAAAATTGATCCTCGCAGTTGGTGAAAACAAATAAGAAGGACTAAGGAGCACTCTGAAATGGAGATAACATCAAAAGAAATGAAATTGAAGGGGGAAAAGAAAAAATTTTGGAAATTTAGTGACTACGAGAAAGTGGTCTGGGCGGAAATGATGTGCAGTGCAAAGGACCAAAAGATGCCAGAACTAAGCTGACAGCTGTTGCAAAAGCAGGGGAAAAATCAAGGAGGCAGAGACAAATTGGAGGGGAAGATATGAGGGCCGTGGCATGGATACTTAAAAAAATGAAAAAAAAAAGAAAATCTCGGCCAAAGTGAAAGCCATCAAAAGGCATGGCATGCCATTCATTGCAGGGACATGCACGACATACCCCTAGGTTTGCAAAAATAGATCCACGCGGTAAGTCAAAACAAATAAGAAGGACTGAGGAGCACTCTGAAATGGAGATACCATCAAAGGAACTGAAATTGAAGGGAAAAAAAAAAATTTTGGAAATTTAGTGACTACGAGAAAGTGGTCAGGGCGGAAATGATGTGCAGTGCAAAGGACCAAATGATGCCAGAACTAAGCTGACAGCTGTTGCAAAAGCAGGGGAAAAATCAAGGAGGCAGAGACAACTTGGAGGGGAAGATATGAGGGACGTGGCAAGGAAACATCAGAAAATTAAAAAAAAAAAAAGAAAATCTCGGCCAAAGTCAAAGTTATCAAAAGGCATGATATGCCATCCAGTGCAGGGACTTGCACCAAAGCTTGCCCTCTTCGTTCCCATTGAAATCGCAAGATTTCGTTTCCCGTCCCGAAAGGAAATTTCATTTCCTTTCGGGACGGGAAACGAAATCTTGCGACCCTGAAAAGAAAGGCTCACAAACACTCTGGGAGGAAGATATGACCAAACAAGATGCAATTGAAAAAAAACCCCAAAACCCCAGAAAATGGGGAGATGAAATGACTACGAGAAAGTGGTCTGGGCAGAAATGAGGTGCAGTGCAAAGGACCAAAAGAGGCCAGAACTAAGCTGACAGCTGTTGCAAAAGCAGGGGAAAAATCAAGGAGGCAAAGACAACTTGGAGGGGAAGATATGAGGGACGTGGCATGGATACTTAAAAAATGAAAAAAAAAAGGAAATCTCGGCCAAAGTCAAAGCCATCAAAAGGCATGGCATGCCATTCATTGCAGGGACATGCACGACATACCCCTAGGTTTGCAAAAATAGATCCACGCGGTAGGTCAAAACAAATAAGAAGGACTGAGGAGCACTCTGAAATGGAGATACCATCAAAGGAACTGAAATTGAAGGGGAAAAAAAAAAAATATTGGAAATTTAGTGACTACGAGAAAGTGGTCTGGGCGGAAATGATGTGCAGTGCAAAGGACCAAAAGATGCCAGAACTAATCTGACAGCTGTTGCAAAAGCAGGGGAAAAATCAAGGAGGCAAAGACAACTTGGAGGGGAAGATATGAGGGACGTGGCATGGATACTTAAAAAATGAAAAAAAAAAGGAAATCTCGGCCAAAGTCAAAGCCATCAAAAGGCATGGCATGCCATTCATTGCAGGGACATGCACGACATACCCCTAGGTTTGCAAAAATAGATCCACGCGGTAGGTCAAAACAAATAAGAAGGACTGAGGAGCACTCTGAAATGGAGATACCATCAAAGGAACTGAAATTGAAGGGGAAAAAAAAAAAATTTGGGAAATTTAGTGACTACGAGAAAGTGGTCTGGGCGGAAATGATGTGCAGTGCAAAGGACCAAATGATGCCAGAACTAAGCTGACAGCTGTTGCAAAAGCAGGGGAAAAATCAAGGAGGCAGAGACAAATTGGAGGGGAAGATATGAGGGCCGTAGCATGGATACTTAAAAAAATGAAAAAAAAAAGAAAATCTCGGCCAAAGTCAAAGCCATCAAAAGGCATGATATGCCATTCATTGCAGGGACATGCACGACATACCCCTAGGTTTGCAAAAATAGATCCACGCGGTAAATCAAAACAAATAAGAAGGACTGAGGAGCACTCTGAAATGGAGATACCATCAAAGGAACTGAAATTGAAGGGAAAAAAAAAAAAATATTGGAAATTTAGTGACTACGAGAAAGTGGTCAGGGCGGAAATGATGTGCAGTGCAAAGGACCAAATGATGCCAGAACTAAGCTGACAGCTGTTGCAAAAGCAGGGGAAAAATCAAGGAGGCAAAGACAACTTGGAGGGGAAGATATGAGGGCCGTAGCATGGATACTTAAAAAAATGAAAAAAAAAAGAAAATCTCGGCCAAAGTCAAAGCCATCAAAAGCCATGGCATGCCATTCATTGCAGGGACATGCACAACATACCCCTGGGTTTGCAAAAATAGATCCACGCGGTAGGTCAAAACAAATAAGAAGGACTGAGGAGCACTCTGAAATGGAGATACCATCAAAGGAACTGAAATTGAAGGGAAAAAAAAAAAATATTTTGGAAATTTAGTGACTACGAGAAAGTGGTCTGGGCGGAAATGATGTGCAGTGCAAAGGACCAAAAGATGCCAGAACTAAGCTGACAGCTGTTGCAAAAGCAGGGGAAAAATCAAGGAGGCAGAGACAACTTGGAGGGGAAGATATGAGGGCCGTAGCATGAATACTTAAAAAAATGAAAAAAAAACCAAAAATCTCATCCAAAATCAAAGCCATCAAAAGGCATGGCATGCCATCCATTGCAGGGACATGCACGACATGCCCCTAGGGGTGAAAAAATTGATCCTCGCAGTTGGTGAAAACAAATAAGAAGGACTAAGGAGCACTCTGAAATGGAGATAACATCAAAAGAAATGAAATTGAAGGGGGAAAAGAAAAATTTTGGAAATTTAGTGACTACGAGAAAGTGGTCTGGGCGGAAATGATGTGCAGTGCAAAGGACCAAAAGATGCCAGAACTAAGCTGACAGCTGTTGCAAAAGCAGGGGAAAAATCAAGGAGGCAGAGACAAATTGGAGGGGAAGATATGAGGGCCGTGGCATGGATACTTAAAAAAATGAAAAAAAAAAGAAAATCTCGGCCAAAGTCAAAGCCATCAAAAGGCATGGCATGCCATTCATTGCAGGGACATGCACGACATACCCCTAGGTTTGCAAAAATAGATCCACGCGGTAAGTCAAAACAAATAAGAAGGACTGAGGAGCACTCTGAAATGGAGATACCATCAAAGGAACTGAAATTGAAGGGAAAAAAAAAAATTTTGGAAATTTAGTGACTACGAGAAAGTGGTCAGGGCGGAAATGATGTGCAGTGCAAAGGACCAAATGATGCCAGAACTAAGCTGACAGCTGTTGCAAAAGCAGGGGAAAAATCAAGGAGGCAGAGACAACTTGGAGGGGAAGATATGAGGGCCGTAGCATGGATACTTAAAAAAATGAAAAAAAAAAAAAATCTCGGCCAAGGTCAAAGCCATCAAAAGGCATGGCATGCCATTCATTGCAGGGACATGCACAACATACCCCTGTGTTTGCAAAAATAGATCCATGCGGTAGGTCAAAACAAGTAAGAAGGACTGAGGAGCACTCTGAAATGGAGATACCATCAAAGGAACTGAAATTGAAGGGGAAAAAAAAAAAATATTGGAAATTTAGTGACTACGAGAAAGTGGTCTGGGCGGAAATGATGTGCAGTGGAAAGGACCAAATGATGCCAGAACTAAGCTGACAGCTGTTGCAAAAGCAGGGGAAAAATCAAGGAGGCAGAGACAACTTGGAGGGGAAGATATGAGGGACGTGGCATGGTTACTTAAAAAAATGAAAAAAAAAAAGAAAATCTCGGCCAAAGTCAAAGCCATCAAAAGGCGTGGCATGCCATTCATTGCAGGGACATGCACAAAATATCCCTAGGTTTGCAGAAATTGATCCACGCGGTAGGTCAAAACAAATAAGAAGGACTGAGGAGCACTCTGAAATGGAGATACCATCAAAGGAACTGAAATTGAAGGAAAAAAAAAAAAATTTTGGAAATTTAGTGACTACGAGAAAGTGGTCTGGGCGGAAATGATGTGCAGTGCAAAGGACCAAATGATGCCAGAACTAAGCTGACAGCTGTTGCAAAAGCAGGGGAAAAATCAAGGAGGCAGAGACAACTTGGAGGGGAAGATATGAGGGACATGGCAAGGAAACATCAGAAAATTAAAAAAAAAAAAAGAAAATCTCGGCCAAAGTCAAAGCCATCAAAAGGCATGATATGCCATCCAGTGCAGGGACTTGCACCAAAGCTTGCCCTCTTCGTTCCCATTGAAATCGCAAGATTTCGTTTCCCGTCCCGAAAGGAAATTTCATTTCCTTTCGGGACGGGAAACGAAATCTTGCGACCCTGAAAAGAAAGGCTCACAAACACTCTGGGAGGAAGATATGACCAAACAAGATGCAATTGAAAAAAAACCCCAAAAGCCCAGAAAATGGGGAGATGAAATGACTACGAGAAAGTGGTCTGGGCAGAAATGAGGTGCAGTGCAAAGGACCAAAAGAGGCCAGAACTAAGCTGACAGCTGTTGCAAAAGCAGGGGAAAAATCAAGGAGGCAAAGACAACTTGGAGGGGAAGATATGAGGGACGTGGCATGGATACTTAAAAAATGAAAAAAAAAAGGAAATCTCGGCCAAAGTCAAAGCCATCAAAAGGCATAGCATGCCATTCATTGCAGGGACATGCACGACATACCCCTAGGTTTGCAAAAATAGATCCACGCGGTAGGTCAAAACAAATAAGAAGGACTGAGGAGCACTCTGAAATGGAGATACCATCAAAGGAACTGAAATTGAAGGGGAAAAAAAAAAAATATTGGAAATTTAGTGACTACGAGAAAGTGGTCTGGGCGGAAATGATGTGCAGTGCAAAGGACCAAAAGATGCCAGAACTAATCTGACAGCTGTTGCAAAAGCAGGGGAAAAATCAAGGAGGCAAAGACAACTTGGAGGGGAAGATATGAGGGACGTGGCATGGATACTTAAAAAATGAAAAAAAAAAAGAAAATCTCGGCCAAAGTCAAAGCCATCAAAAGGCATGGCATGCCATTCATTGCAGGGACATGCACGACATACCCCTAGGTTTGCAAAAATAGATCCACGCGGTAGGTCAAAACAAATAAGAAGGACTGAGGAGCACTCTGAAATGGAGATACCATCAAAGGAACTGATATTGAAGGGAAAAAAAAAAAAATATTGGAAATTTAGTGACTACGAGAAAGGGGTCTGGGCGGAAATGATGTGCAGTGCAAAGGACCAAATGATGCCAGAACTAAGCTGACAGCTGTTGCAAAAGCAGGGGAAAAATCAAGGAGGCCGAGACAAATTGGAGGGGAAGATATGAGGGCCGTAGCATGGATACTTAAAAAAATGAAAAAAAAAAGAAAATCTCGGTCAAAGTCAAAGCCATCAAAAGGCATGGCATGCCATTCATTGCAGGGACATGCACGACATACCCCTAGGTTTGCAAAAATAGATCCACGCGGTAAGTCAAAACAAATAAGAAGGACTGAGGAGCACTCTGAAATGGAGATACCATCAAAGGAACTGAAATTGAAGGGAAAAAAAAAAAAATTTGGGAAATTTAGTGACTACGAGAAAGTGGTCTGGGCGGAAATGATGTGCAGTGCAAAGGACCAAATGATGCCAGATCTAAGCTGACAGCTGTTGCAAAAGCAGGGGAAAAATCAAGGAGGCAGAGACAACTTGGAGGGGAAGATATGAGGGCCGTAGCATGGATACTTAAAAAAATGAAAAAAAAAAGAAAATCTCGGCCAAAGTCAAAGCCATCAAAAGGCATGGCATGCCATTCATTGCAGGGACATGCACGACATACCCCTAGGTTTGCAGAAATTGATCGACGCGGTAGGTCAAAACAAATAGAATGACTGAGGAGCACTCTGAAATGGAGATACCATCAAAGGAAATGAATTGGAAGGGAAAAAAAAAAATTTTTTGGGAAATTTAGTGACTACGAGAAAGTGGTCTGGGCGGAAATGATGTGCAGTGCAAAGGACCAAATGATGCCAGAACTAAGCTGACAGCTGTTGCAAAAGCAGGGGAAAATTCAAGGAGGCCGAGACAACTTGGAGGGGAAGATATGAGGGACGTGGCAAGGAAACATCAGAAAATTTAAAAAAAAAAATAAAATCTCGGCCAAAGTCAAAGCCATCAAAAGGCATGATATGCCATCCAGTGCAGGGACTTGCACCAAAGCTTGCCCTCTTCGTTCCCATTGAAATCGCAAGATTTCGTTTCCCGTCCCGAAAGGAAATGAAATTTCCTTTCGGGACGGGAAACGAAATCTTGCGACCCTGCAAAGAAAGGCTCACAAACACTCTGGGAGGAAGATATGACCAAACAAGATGCAATTGAAAAAAAACCCCAAAACCCCAGAAAATGGGGAGATGGAATGACTACGAGAAAGTGGTCTAGGCGGAAATGAGGTGCAGTGCAAAGGACCAAAAGAGGCCAGAACTAAGCTGACAGCTGTTGCAAAAGCAGGGGAAAAATCAAGGAGGCAGAGACAACTTGGAGGGGAAGATATGAGGGCCGTGGAATGGATACTTTAAAAAATGAAAAAAAACCCAAAAATCTCATCCAAAATCAAAGCCATCAAAAGGCATGGCATGCCATCCATTGCAGGGACATGCACGACATGCCCCTAGGGGTGAAAAAATTGATCCTCGCAGTTGGTAAAAACAAATAAGAAGGACTAAGGAGCACTCTGAAATGGAGATAACATCAAAAGAAATGAAATTGAAGGGGGAAAAGAAAAAATTTAGAAAATTTAGTGACTACGAGAAAGTGGTCTGGGCGGAAATGATGTGCAGTGCAAAGGACCAAAAGATGCCAGAACTAAGCTGACAGCTGTTGCAAAAGCAGGGGAAAAATCAAGGAGGCAGACGCAAGTTGGAGGGGAAGATATGCGGGATGTGGCATGGTAACTTAAAAAAATGAAAAAAAAAGAAAATCTCGGCCAAAATCAAAGCCATCAAAAAGCATGATATACCATCTATTGCAGGGACAGGCAAAACATACTTGTAGGCTTGTAAAAATAGATCCACGCGGTAAGTCAAAACAAATAAGAAGGACTGAGGAGCACTCTGAAATGGAGATACCATAAAAGGAACTGAAATTGAAGGGAAAAAAAAAAAATTTTGGGAAATTTAGTGACTACGAGAAAGTGGTCTGGGCGGAAATGATGTGCAGTGCAAAGGACCAAATGATGCCAGAACTAAGCTGACAGCTGTTGCAAAAGCAGGGGAAAAATCAAGGAGGCAGAGACAACTTGGAGGGGAAGATATGAGGGACGTGGCAAGGAAACATCAGAAAATTTAAAAAAAAAAAAGAAAATCTCGGCCAAAGTCAAAGCCATCAAAAGGCATGATATGCCATCCAGTGCAGGGACTTGCACCAAAGCTTGCCCTCTTCGTTCCCATTGAAATCGCAAGATTTCGTTTCCCGTCCCGAAAGGAAATTTCATTTCCTTTCGGGACGGGAAACGAAATCTTGCGACCCTGAAAAGAAAGGCTCACAAACACTCTGGGAGGAAGATATGACCAAACAAGATGCAATTGAAAAAAAAACCCAAAACCCCAGAAAATGGGGAGATGAAATGACTACGAGAAAGTGGTCTGGGCAGAAATGAGGTGCAGTGCAAAGGACCAAAAGAGGCCAGAACTAAGCTGACAGCTGTTGCAAAAGCAGGGGAAAAATCAAGGAGGCAAAGACAACTTGGAGGGGAAGATATGAGGGCCGTGGCATGGATACTTAAAAAATGAAAAAAAAAAGGAAATCTCGGCCAAAGTCAAAGCCATCAAAAGGCATAGCATGCCATTCATTGCAGGGACATGCACGACATACCCCTAGGTTTGCAAAAATAGATCCACGCGGTAGGTCAAAACAAATAAGAAGGACTGAGGAGCACTCTGAAATGGAGATACCATCAAAGGAACTGAAATTGAAGGGGAAAAAAAAAAAATATTGGAAATTTAGTGACTACGAGAAAGTGGTCTGGGCGGAAATGATGTGCAGTGCAAAGGACCAAAAGATGCCAGAACTAATCTGACAGCTGTTGCAAAAGCAGGGGAAAAATCAAGGAGGCAAAGACAACTTGGAGGGGAAGATATGAGGGACGTGGCATGGATACTTAAAAAATGAAAAAAAAAAAGAAAATCTCGGCCAAAGTCAAAGCCATCAAAAGGCATGGCATGCCATTCATTGCAGGGACATGCACGACATACCCCTAGGTTTGCAAAAATAGATCCACGCGGTAGGTCAAAACAAATAAGAAGGACTGAGGAGCACTCTGAAATGGAGATACCATCAAAGGAACTGATATTGAAGGGAAAAAAAAAAAAATATTGGAAATTTAGTGACTACGAGAAAGGGGTCTGGGCGGAAATGATGTGCAGTGCAAAGGACCAAATGATGCCAGAACTAAGCTGACAGCTGTTGCAAAAGCAGGGGAAAAATCAAGGAGGCAGAGACAACTTGGAGGGGAAGATATGAGGGCCGTAGCTTGGATACTTAAAAAAATGAAAAAAAAAAGAAAATCTCGGCCAAAGTCAAAGCCATCAAAAGGCATGATATGCCATTCATTGCAGGGACATGCACGACATACCCCTAGGTTTGCAAAAATAGATCCACGCGGTAAGTCAAAACAAATAAGAAGGACTGAGGAGCACTCTGAAATGGAGATACCATCAAAGGAACTGAAATTGAAGGGAAAAAAAAAAAAATATTGGAAATTTAGTGACTACGAGAAAGTGGTCAGGGCGGAAATGATGTGCAGTGCAAAGGACCAAATGATGCCAGATCTAAGCTGACAGCTGTTGCAAAAGCAGGGGAAAAATCAAGGAGGCAGAGACAACTTGGAGGGGAAGATATGAGGGCCGTAGCATGGATACTTAAAAAAATGAAAAAAAAACCAAAATCTCGGCCAAAGTCAAAGCCATCAAAAGGCATGGCATGCCATTCATTGCAGGGACATGCACAACATACCCCTGGGTTTGCAAAAATAGATCCACGCGGTAGGTCAAAACAAATAAGAAGGACTGAGGAGCACTCTGAAATGGAGATACCATCAAAGGAACTGAAATTGAAGGGGAAAAAAAAAAAATATTTTGGAAATTTAGTGACTACGAGAAAGTGGTCTGGGCGGAAATGATGTGCAGTGCAAAGGACCAAAAGATGCCAGAACTAAGCTGACAGCTGTTGCAAAAGCAGGGGAAAAATCAAGGAGGCCGAGACAACTTGGAGGGGAAGATATGAGGGCCGTAGCATGAATACTTAAAAAAATGAAAAAAAACCCAAAAATCTCATCCAAAATCAAAGCCATCAAAAGGCATGGCATGCCATCCATTGCAGGGACATGCACGACATGCCCCTAGGGGTGAAAAAATTGATCCTCGCAGTTGGTGAAAACAAATAAGAAGGACTAAGGAGCACTCTGAAATGGAGATAACATCAAAAGAAATGAAATTGAAGGGGGAAAAGAAAAAATTTTGGAAATTTAGTGACTACGAGAAAGTGGTCTGGGCGGAAATGATGTGCAGTGCAAAGGACCAAAAGATGCCAGAACTAAGCTGACAGCTGTTGCAAAAGCAGGGGAAAAATCAAGGAGGCAGACGCAAGTTGGAGGGGAAGATATGCGGGATGTGGCATGGTAACTTAAAAAAATGAAAAAAAAAGAAAATCTCGGCCAAAGTCAAAGCCATCAAAAAGCATGATATACCATCTATTGCAGGGACAGGCAAAACATACTTGTAGGCTTGTAAAAATAGTTCCACGCGGTAAGTCAAAACATATAAGAAGGACTGAGGAGCACTCTGAAATGGAGATACCATCAAAGGAACTGAAATTGAAGGGAAAAAAAAAAATTTTTGGAAATTTAGTGACTAGGAGAAAGTGGTCGGGGCGGAAATGATGTGCAGTGCAAAGGACCAAATGATGCCAGAACTAAGCTGACAGCTGTTGCAAAAGCAGGGGAAAAATCAAGGAGGCAGAGACAACTTGGAGGGGAAGATATGAGGGACGTGGCAAGGAAACATCAGAAAATTTAAAAAAAAAAAAGAAAATCTCGGCCAAAGTCAAAGCCATCAAAAGACATGATATGCCATCCAGTGCAGGGACTTGCACCAAAGCTTGCCCTCTTAGTTCCCATTGAAATCGCAAGATTTCGTTTCCCGTCCCGAAAGGAAATTTCATTTCCTTTCGGGACGGGAAACGAAATCTTGCGACCCTGCAAAGAAAGGCTCACAAACACTCTGGGAGGAAGATATGATCAAACAAGATGCAATTGAAAAAAAACCCCAAAAGCCCAGAAAATGGGGAGATGAAATGACTACGAGAAAGTGGTCTAGGCGGAAATGAGGTGCAGTGCAAAGGACCAAAAGAGGCCAGAACTAAGCTGACAGCTGTTGCAAAAGCAGGGGAAAAATCAAGGAGGCAGAGACAACTTGGAGGGGAAGATATGAGGGACGGTGCATGGATACTTAAAAAATGAAAAAAAAAAAGAAAATCTCGGCCAAAGTCAAAGCCATCAAAAGGCATGGCATGCCATTCATTGCAGGGACATGCACGACATACCCCTAGGTTTGCAAAAATAGATCCACGCGGTAGGTCAAAACAAATAAGAAGGACTGAGGAGCACTCTGAAATGGAGATACCATCAAAGGAACTGAAATTGAAGGAAAAAAAAAAAAATTTTGGAAATTTAGTCACTACGAGAAAGTGGTCTGGGCGGAAATGATGTGCAGTGCAAAGGACCAAATGATGCCAGAACTAAGCTGACAGCTGTTGCAAAAGCAGGGGAAAAATCAAGGAGGCAGAGACAACTTGGAGGGGAAGATATGAGGGCCGTGGCATGGTTACTTAAAAAAATGAAAAAAAAAAAGAAAATCTCGGCCAAAGTCAAAGCCATCAAAAGGCATGGCATGCCATTCATTGCAGGGACAGGCACAAAATATCCCTAGGTTTGCAGAAATTGATCCACGCGGTAGGTCAAAACAAATAAGAAGGACTGAGGAGCACTCTGAAATGGAGATACCATCAAAGGAACTGAAATTGAAGGGAAAAAAAAAAATTTTTGGAAATTTAGTGACTAGGAGAAAGTGGTCGGGGCGGAAATGATGTGCAGTGCAAAGGACCAAAAGATGCCAGAACTAAGCTGACAGCTGTTGCAAAAGCAGGGGAAAAATCAAGGAGGCCGAGACAACTTGGAGGGGAAGATATGAGGGCCGTAGCATGAATACTTAAAAAAATGAAAAAAAACCCAAAAATCTCATCCAAAATCAAAGCCATCAAAAGGCATGGCATGCCATCCATTGCAGGGACATGCACGACATGCCCCTAGGGGTGAAAAAATTGATCCTCGCAGTTGGTGAAAACAAATAAGAAGGACTAAGGAGCACTCTGAAATGGAGATAACATCAAAAGAAATGAAATTGAAGGGGGAAAAGAAAAAATTTTGGAAATTTAGTGACTACGAGAAAGTGGTCTGGGCGGAAATGATGTGCAGTGCAAAGGACCAAAAGATGCCAGAACTAAGCTGACAGCTGTTGCAAAAGCAGGGGAAAAATCAAGGAGGCAGAGACAAATTGGAGGGGAAGATATGAGGGCCGTAGCATGGATACTTAAAAAAATGAAAAAAAAAAGAAAATCTCGGCCAAAGTGAAAGCCATCAAAAGGCATGGCATGCCATTCATTGCAGGGACATGCACGACATACCCCTAGGTTTGCAAAAATAGATCCACGCGGTAGGTCAAAACAAATAAGAAGGACTGAGGAGCACTCTGAAATGGAGATACCATCAAAGGAACTGAAATTGAAGGGAAAAAAAAAAATTTTGGAAATTTAGTGACTACGAGAAAGTGGTCTGGGCGGAAATGATGTGCAGTGCAAAGGACCAAATGATGCCAGAACTAAGCTGACAGCTGTTGCAAAAGCAGGGGAAAAATCAAGGAGGCAGAGACAACTTGGAGGGGAAGATATGAGGGACGTGGCAAGGAAACATCAGAAAATTAAAAAAAAAAAAAGAAAATCTCGGCCAAAGTCAAAGTTATCAAAAGGCATGATATGCCATCCAGTGCAGGGACTTGCACCAAAGCTTGCCCTCTTCGTTCCCATTGAAATCGCAAGATTTCGTTTCCCGTCCCGAAAGGAAATTTCATTTCCTTTCGGGACGGGAAACGAAATCTTGCGACCCTGAAAAGAAAGGCTCACAAACACTCTGGGAGGAAGATATGACCAAACAAGATGCAATTGAAAAAAAACCCCAAAACCCCAGAAAATGGGGAGATGAAATGACTACGAGAAAGTGGTCTGGGCAGAAATGAGGTGCAGTGCAAAGGACCAAAAGAGGCCAGAACTAAGCTGACAGCTGTTGCAAAAGCAGGGGAAAAATCAAGGAGGCAAAGACAACTTGGAGGGGAAGATATGAGGGACGTGGCATGGATACTTAAAAAATGAAAAAAAAAAGGAAATCTCGGCCAAAGTCAAAGCCATCAAAAGGCATGGCATGCCATTCATTGCAGGGACATGCACGACATACCCCTAGGTTTGCAAAAATAGATCCACGCGGTAGGTCAAAACAAATAAGAAGGACTGAGGAGCACTCTGAAATGGAGATACCATCCAAGGAACTGAAATTGAAGGGGAAAAAAAAAAAATATTGGAAATTTAGTGACTACGAGAAAGTGGTCTGGGCGGAAATGATGTGCAGTGCAAAGGACCAAAAGATGCCAGAACTAATCTGACAGCTGTTGCAAAAGCAGGGGAAAAATCAAGGAGGCAAAGACAACTTGGAGGGGAAGATATGAGGGACGTGGCATGGATACTTAAAAAATGAAAAAAAAAAGAAAATCTCGGCCAAAGTCAAAGCCATCAAAAGGCATGGCATGCCATTCATTGCAGGGACATGCACGACATACCCCTAGGTTTGCAAAAATAGATCCACGCGGTAGGTCAAAACAAATAAGAAGGACTGAGGAGCACTCTGAAATGGAGATACCATCAAAGGAACTGAAATTGAAGGGAAAAAAAAAAAAATTTTGGAAATTTAGTGACTACGAGAAAGTGGTCAGGGCGGAAATGATGTGCAGTGCAAAGGACCAAATGATGCCAGAACTAAGCTGACAGCTGTTGCAAAAGCAGGGGAAAAATCAAGGAGGCAGAGACAACTTGGAGGGGAAGATATGAGGGCCGTAGCATGGATACTTAAAAAAATGAAAAAAAAAAGAAAATCTCGGCCAAAGTCAAAGCCATCAAAAGGCATGATATGCCATCCAGTGCAGGGACATGCACCAAAGCTTGCCCTCTTAGTTCCCATTGAAATCGCAAGATTTCGTTTCCCGTCCCGAAAGGAAATTTCATTTCCTTTCGGGACGGGAAACGAAATCTTGCGACCCTGAAAAGAAAGGCTCACAAACACTCTGGGAGGAAGATATGATCAAACCAGATGCAATTGAAAAAAAACCCCAAAACCCCAGAAAATGGGGAGATGAAATGACTACGAGAAAGTGGTCTGGGCGGAAATGAGGTGCAGTGCAAAGGACCAAAAGAGGCCAGAACTAAGCTGACAGCTGTTGCAAAAGCAGGGGAAAAATCAAGGAGGCAGAGACAACTTGGAGGGGAAGATATGAGGGCCGTAGCATGAATACTTAAAAAAATGAAAAAAAAAAGAAAATCTCGGCCAAAGTCAAAGCCATCAAAAGCCATGGCATGCCATTCATTGCAGGGACATGCACAACATACCCCTGGGTTTGCAAAAATAGATCCACGCGGTAGGTCAAAACAAATAAGAAGGACTGAGGAGCACTCTGAAATGGAGATACCATCAAAGGAACTGAAATTGAAGGGAAAAAAAAAAAATATTTTGGAAATTTAGTGACTACGAGAAAGTGGTCTGGGCGGAAATGATGTGCAGTGCAAAGGACCAAAAGATGCCAGAACTAAGCTGACAGCTGTTGCAAAAGCAGGGGAAAAATCAAGGAGGCCGAGACAACTTGGAGGGGAAGATATGAGGGCCGTAGCATGAATACTTAAAAAAATGAAAAAAAACCCAAAAATCTCATCCAAAATCAAAGCCATCAAAAGGCATGGCATGCCATCCATTGCAGGGACATGCACGACATGCCCCTAGGGGTGAAAAAATTGATCCTCGCAGTTGGTGAAAACAAATAAGAAGGACTAAGGAGCACTCTGAAATGGAGATAACATCAAAAGAAATGAAATTGAAGGGGGAAAAGAAAAAATTTTGGAAATTTAGTGACTACGAGAAAGTGGTCTGGGCGGAAATGATGTGCAGTGCAAAGGACCAAAAGATGCCAGAACTAAGCTGACAGCTGTTGCAAAAGCAGGGGAAAAATCAAGGAGGCAGACGCAAGTTGGAGGGGAAGATATGCGGGATGTGGCATGGTAACTTAAAAAAATGAAAAAAAAAGAAAATCTCGGCCAAAGTCAAAGCCATCAAAAAGCATGATATACCATCTATTGCAGGGACAGGCAAAACATACTTGTAGGCTTGTAAAAATAGTTCCACGCGGTAAGTCAAAACATATAAGAAGGACTGAGGAGCACTCTGAAATGGAGATACCATCAAAGGAACTGAAATTGAAGGGAAAAAAAAAAATTTTTGGAAATTTAGTGACTAGGAGAAAGTGGTCGGGGCGGAAATGATGTGCAGTGCAAAGGACCAAATGATGCCAGAACTAAGCTGACAGCTGTTGCAAAAGCAGGGGAAAAATCAAGGAGGCAGAGACAACTTGGATGGGAAGATATGAGGGACGTGGCAAGGAAACATCAGAAAATTTAAAAAAAAAAAAGAAAATCTCGGCCAAAGTCAAAGCCATCAAAAGACATGATATGCCATCCAGTGCAGGGACTTGCACCAAAGCTTGCCCTCTTAGTTCCCATTGAAATCGCAAGATTTCGTTTCCCGTCCCGAAAGGAAATTTCATTTCCTTTCGGGACGGGAAACGAAATCTTGCGACCCTGCAAAGAAAGGCTCACAAACACTCTGGGAGGAAGATATGATCAAACAAGATGCAATTGAAAAAAAACCCCAAAAGCCCAGAAAATGGGGAGATGGAATGACTACGAGAAAGTGGTCTAGGCGGAAATGAGGTGCAGTGCAAAGGACCAAAAGAGGCCAGAACTAAGCTGACAGCTGTTGCAAAAGCAGGGGAAAAATCAAGGAGGCAGAGACAACTTGGAGGGGAAGATATGAGGGACGGTGCATGGATACTTAAAAAATGAAAAAAAAAAAGAAAATCTCGGCCAAAGTCAAAGCCATCAAAAGGCATGGCATGCCATTCATTGCAGGGACATGCACGACATACCCCTAGGTTTGCAAAAATAGATCCACGCGGTAGGTCAAAACAAATAAGAAGGACTGAGGAGCACTCTGAAATGGAGATACTATCAAAGGAACTGAAATTGAAGGAAAAAAAAAAAAATTTTGGAAATTTAGTCACTACGAGAAAGTGGTCTGGGCGGAAATGATGTGCAGTGCAAAGGACCAAATGATGCCAGAACTAAGCTGACAGCTGTTGCAAAAGCAGGGGAAAAATCAAGGAGGCAGAGACAACTTGGAGGGGAAGATATGAGGGCCGTAGCATGAATACTTAAAAAAATGAAAAAAAAAAGAAAATCTCGGCCAAAGTCAAAGCCATCAAAAGCCATGGCATGCCATTCATTGCAGGGACATGCACAACATACCCCTGGGTTTGCAAAAATAGATCCACGCGGTAGGTCAAAACAAATAAGAAGGACTGAGGAGCACTCTGAAATGGAGATACCATAAAAGGAACTGAAATTGAAGGGAAAAAAAAAAAATATTTTGGAAATTTAGTGACTACGAGAAAGTGGTCTGGGCGGAAATGATGTGCAGTGCAAAGGACCAAAAGATGCCAGAACTAAGCTGACAGCTGTTGCAAAAGCAGGGGAAAAATCAAGGAGGCCGAGACAACTTGGAGGGGAAGATATGAGGGACGTGGCAAGGAAACATCAGAAAATTAAAAAAAAAAAAGAAAATCTCGGCCAAAGTCAAAGCCATCAAAAGGCATGATATGCCATCCAGTGCAGGGACTTGCACCAAAGCTTGCCCTCTTCGTTCCCATCGAAATCGCAAGATTTCGTTTCCCGTCCCGAAATGAAATTTCCTTTCGGGACGGGAAACGAAATCTTGCGACCCTGAAAAGAAAGGCTCACAAACACTCTGGGAGGAAGATATGACCAAACAAGATGCAATTGAAAAAAAACCCCAAAACCCCAGAAAATGGGGAGTTGAAATGACTACGAGAAAGTGGTCTAGGCAGAAATGAGGTGCAGTGCAAAGGACCAAAAGAGGCCAGAACTAAGCTGACAGCTGTTGCAAAAGCAGGGGAAAAATCAAGGAGGCAAAGACAACTTGGAGGGGAAGATATGAGGGACGTGGCATGGATACTTAAAAAATGAAAAAAAAAAGGAAATCTCGGCCAAAGTCAAAGCCATCAAAAGGCATGGCATGCCATTCATTGCAGGGACATGCACGACATACCCCTAGGTTTGCAAAAATAGATCCACGCGGTAGGTCAAAACAAATAAGAAGGACTGAGGAGCACTCTGAAATGGAGATACCATCAAAGGAACTGAAATTGAAGGGGAAAAAAAAAAAATATTGGAAATTTAGTGACTACGAGAAAGTGGTCTGGGCGGAAATGATGTGCAGTGCAAAGGACCAAAAGATGCCAGAACTAATCTGACAGCTGTTGCAAAAGCAGGGGAAAAATCAAGGAGGCAAAGACAACTTGGAGGGGAAGATATGAGGGACGTGGCATGGATACTTAAAAAATGAAAAAAAAAAGAAAATCTCGGCCAAAGTCAAAGCCATCAAAAGGCATGGCATGCCATTCATTGCAGGGACATGCACGACATACCCCTAGGTTTGCAAAAATAGATACACGCGGTAGGTCAAAACAAATAAGAAGGACTGAGGAGCACTCTGAAATGGAGATACCATCAAAGGAACTGAAATTGAAGGGAAAAAAAAAAAATTTGGGAAATTTAGTGACTACGAGAAAGTGGTCTGGGCGGAAATGATGTGCAGTGCAAAGGACCAAATGATGCCAGAACTAAGCTGACAGCTGTTGCAAAAGCAGGGGAAAAATCAAGGAGGCAGACGCAAGTTGGAGGGGAAGATATGCGGGATGTGGCATGGTAACTTAAAAAAATGAAAAAAAAAGAAAATCTCGGCCAAAGTCAAAGCCATCAAAAAGCATGATATACCATCTATTGCAGGGACAGGCAAAACATACTTGTAGGCTTGTAAAAATAGTTCCACGCGGTAGGTCAAAACATATTAGAAGGACTGAGGAGCACTCTGAAATGGAGATACCATCAAAGGAACTGAAATTGAAGGGAAAAAAAAAATTTTTGGAAATTTAGTGACTAGGAGAAAGTGGTCGGGGCGGAAATGATGTGCAGTGCAAAGGACCAAATGATGCCAGATCTAAGCTGACAGCTGTTGCAAAAGCAGGGGAAAAATCAAGGAGGCAGACACAACTTGGAGGGGAAGATATGAGGGCCGTAGCATGGATACTTAAAAAAATGAAAAAAAAAAGAAAATCTCGGCCAAAGTCAAAGCCATCAAAAGGCATGGCATGCCATTCATTGCAGGGACATGCACGACATACCCCTAGGTTTGCAGAAATTGATCGACGCGGTAGGTCAAAACAAATAGAATGACTGAGGAGCACTCTGAAATGGAGATACCATCAAAGGAAATGAATTGGAAGGGAAAAAAAAAAATTTTTTGGGAAATTTAGTGACTACGAGAAAGTGGTCTGGGCGGAAATGATGTGCAGTGCAAAGGACCAAATGATGCCAGAACTAAGCTGACAGCTGTTGCAAAAGCAGGGGAAAATTCAAGGAGGCAGAGACAACTTGGAGGGGAAGATATGAGGGACGTGGCAAGGAAACATCAGAAAATTTAAAAAAAAAAAGAAAATCTCGGCCAAAGTCAAAGCCATCAAAAGGCATGATATGCCATCCAGTGCAGGGACTTGCACCAAAGCTTGCCCTCTTCGTTCCCATTGAAATCGCAAGATTTCGTTTCCCGTCCCGAAAGGAAATGAAATTTCCTTTCGGGACGGGAAACGAAATCTTGCGACCCTGCAAAGAAAGGCTCACAAACACTCTGGGAGGAAGATATGACCAAACAAGATGCAATTGAAAAAAAACCCCAAAACCCCAGAAAATGGGGAGATGGAATGACTACGAGAAAGTGGTCTAGGCGGAAATGAGGTGCAGTGCAAAGGACCAAAAGAGGCCAGAACTAAGCTGACAGCTGTTGCAAAAGCAGGGGAAAAATCAAGGAGGCAGAGACAACTTGGAGGGGAAGATATGAGGGCCGTGGAATGGATACTTTAAAAAATGAAAAAAAACCCAAAAATCTCATCCAAAATCAAAGCCATCAAAAGGCATGGCATGCCATCCATTGCAGGGACATGCACGACATGCCCCTAGGGGTGAAAAAATTGATCCTCGCAGTTGGTAAAAACAAATAAGAAGGACTAAGGAGCACTCTGAAATGGAGATAACATCAAAAGAAATGAAATTGAAGGGGGAAAAGAAAAAATTTAGAAAATTTAGTGACTACGAGAAAGCGGTCTGGGCGGAAATGATGTGCAGTGCAAAGGACCAAAAGATGCCAGAACTAAGCTGACAGCTGTTGCAAAAGCAGGGGAAAAATCAAGGAGGCAGACGCAAGTTGGAGGGGAAGATATGCGGGATGTGGCATGGTAACTTAAAAAAATGAAAAAAAAAGAAAATCTCGGCCAAAATCAAAGCCATCAAAAAGCATGATATACCATCTATTGCAGGGACAGGCAAAACATACTTGTAGGCTTGTAAAAATAGATCCACGCGGTAAGTCAAAACAAATAAGAAGGACTGAGGAGCACTCTGAAATGGAGATACCATAAAAGGAACTGAAATTGAAGGGAAAAAAAAAAAATTTTGGGAAATTTAGTGACTACGAGAAAGTGGTCTGGGCGGAAATGATGTGCAGTGCAAAGGACCAAATGATGCCAGAACTAAGCTGACAGCTGTTGCAAAAGCAGGGGAAAAATCAAGGAGGCAGAGACAACTTGGAGGGGAAGATATGAGGGACGTGGCAAGGAAACATCAGAAAATTTAAAAAAAAAAAAGAAAATCTCGGCCAAAGTCAAAGCCATCAAAAGGCATGATATGCCATCCAGTGCAGGGACTTGCACCAAAGCTTGCCCTCTTAGTTCCCATTGAAATCGCAAGATTTCGTTTCCCGTCCCGAAAGGAAATGAAATTTCCTTTCGGGACGGGAAACGAAATCTTGCGACCCTGAAAAGAAAGGCTCACAAACACTCTGGGAGGAAGATATGATCAAACAAGATGCAATTGAAAAAAAAACCCAAAACCCCAGAAAATGGGGAGTTGAAATGACTACGAGAAAGTGGTCTGGGCGGAAATGAGGTGCAGTGCAAAGGACCAAAAGAGGCCAGAACTAAGCTGACAGCTGTTGCAAAAGCAGGGGAAAAATCAAGGAGGCAAAGACAACTTGGAGGGGAAGATATGAGGGCCGTGGCATGGTTACTTAAAAAAATGAAAAAAAAAAAGAAAATCTCGGCCAAAGTCAAAGCCATCAAAAGGCATGGCATGCCATTCATTGCAGGGACATGCACGACATACCCCTAGGTTTGCAAAAATAGATCCACGCGGTAGGTCAAAACAAATAAGAAGGACTGAGGAGCACTCTGAAATGGAGATACCATCAAAGGAACTGAAATTGAAGGGAAAAAAAAAAAAATATTGGAAATTTAGTGACTACGAGAAAGTGGTCTGGGCGGAAATGATGTGCAGTGCAAAGGACCAAAAGATGCCAGAACTAAGCTGACAGCTGTTGCAAAAGCAGGGGAAAAATCAAGGAGGCAGAGACAAATTGGAGGGGAAGATATGAGGGCCGTAGCATGGATACTTAAAAAAATGAAAAAAAAAAGAAAATCTCGGCCAAAGTGAAAGCCATCAAAAGGCATGGCATGCCATTCATTGCAGGGACATGCACGACATACCCCTAGGTTTGCAAAAATATATCCACGCGGTAGGTCAAAACAAATAAGAAGGACTGAGGAGCACTCTGAAATGGAGATACCATCAAAGGAACTGAAATTGAAGGGAAAAAAAAAAATTTTTGGAAATTTAGTGACTAGGAGAAAGTGGTCGGGGCGGAAATGATGTGCAGTGCAAAGGACCAAATGATGCCAGAACTAAGCTGACAGCTGTTGCAAAAGCAGGGGAAAAATCAAGGAGGCAGAGACAACTTGGAGGGGAAGATATGAGGGACGTGGCAAGGAAACATCAGAAAATTTAAAAAAAAAAAAGAAAATCTCGGCCAAAGTCAAAGCCATCAAAAGACATGATATGCCATCCAGTGCAGGGACTTGCACCAAAGCTTGCCCTCTTCGTTCCCATTGAAATCGCAAGATTTCGTTTCCCGTCCCGAAAGGAAATTTCATTTCCTTTCGGGACGGGAAACGAAATCTTGCGACCCTGCAAAGAAAGGCTCACAAACACTCTGGGAGGAAGATATGACCAAACAAGATGCAATTGAAAAAAAACCCCAAAACCCCAGAAAATGGGGAGATGGAATGACTACGAGAAAGTGGTCTAGGCGGAAATGAGGTGCAGTGCAAAGGACCAAAAGAGGCCAGAACTAAGCTGACAGCTGTTGCAAAAGCAGGGGAAAAATCAAGGAGGCAGAGACAACTTGGAGGGGAAGATATGAGGGCCGTGGAATGGATACTTTAAAAAATGAAAAAAAACCCAAAAATCTCATCCAAAATCAAAGCCATCAAAAGGCATGGCATGCCATCCATTGCAGGGACATGCACGACATGCCCCTAGGGGTGAAAAAATTGATCCTCGCAGTTGGTAAAAACAAATAAGAAGGACTAAGGAGCACTCTGAAATGGAGATAACATCAAAAGAAATGAAATTGAAGGGGGAAAAGAAAAAATTTAGAAAATTTAGTGACTACGAGAAAGTGGTCTGGGCGGAAATGATGTGCAGTGCAAAGGACCAAAAGATGCCAGAACTAAGCTGACAGCTGTTGCAAAAGCAGGGGAAAAATCAAGGAGGCAGACGCAAGTTGGAGGGGAAGATATGCGGGATGTGGCATGGTAACTTAAAAAAATGAAAAAAAAAGAAAATCTCGGCCAAAATCAAAGCCATCAAAAAGCATGATATACCATCTATTGCAGGGACAGGCAAAACATACTTGTAGGCTTGTAAAAATAGATCCACGCGGTAAGTCAAAACAAATAAGAAGGACTGAGGAGCACTCTGAAATGGAGATACCATAAAAGGAACTGAAATTGAAGGGAAAAAAAAAAAATTTTGGGAAATTTAGTGACTACGAGAAAGTGGTCTGGGCGGAAATGATGTGCAGTGCAAAGGACCAAATGATGCCAGAACTAAGCTGACAGCTGTTGCAAAAGCAGGGGAAAAATCAAGGAGGCAGAGACAACTTGGAGGGGAAGATATGAGGGACGTGGCAAGGAAACATCAGAAAATTTAAAAAAAAAAAAGAAAATCTCGGCCAAAGTCAAAGCCATCAAAAGGCATGATATGCCATCCAGTGCAGGGACTTGCACCAAAGCTTGCCCTCTTAGTTCCCATTGAAATCGCAAGATTTCGTTTCCCGTCCCGAAAGGAAATGAAATTTCCTTTCGGGACGGGAAACGAAATCTTGCGACCCTGAAAAGAAAGGCTCACAAACACTCTGGGAGGAAGATATGATCAAACAAGATGCAATTGAAAAAAAAACCCAAAACCCCAGAAAATGGGGAGTTGAAATGACTACGAGAAAGTGGTCTGGGCGGAAATGAGGTGCAGTGCAAAGGACCAAAAGAGGCCAGAACTAAGCTGACAGCTGTTGCAAAAGCAGGGGAAAAATCAAGGAGGCAAAGACAACTTGGAGGGGAAGATATGAGGGCCGTGGCATGGTTACTTAAAAAAATGAAAAAAAAAAAGAAAATCTCGGCCAAAGTCAAAGCCATCAAAAGGCATGGCATGCCATTCATTGCAGGGACATGCACGACATACCCCTAGGTTTGCAAAAATAGATCCACGCGGTAGGTCAAAACAAATAAGAAGGACTGAGGAGCACTCTGAAATGGAGATACCATCAAAGGAACTGAAATTGAAGGGAAAAAAAAAAAAATATTGGAAATTTAGTGACTACGAGAAAGTGGTCTGGGCGGAAATGATGTGCAGTGCAAAGGACCAAAAGATGCCAGAACTAAGCTGACAGCTGTTGCAAAAGCAGGGGAAAAATCAAGGAGGCAGAGACAAATTGGAGGGGAAGATATGAGGGCCGTAGCATGGATACTTAAAAAAATGAAAAAAAAAAGAAAATCTCGGCCAAAGTGAAAGCCATCAAAAGGCATGGCATGCCATTCATTGCAGGGACATGCACGACATACCCCTAGGTTTGCAAAAATAGATCCACGCGGTAGGTCAAAACAAATAAGAAGGACTGAGGAGCACTCTGAAATGGAGATACCATCAAAGGAACTGAAATTGAAGGGAAAAAAAAAAATTTTTGGAAATTTAGTGACTAGGAGAAAGTGGTCGGGGCGGAAATGATGTGCAGTGCAAAGGACCAAATGATGCCAGAACTAAGCTGACAGCTGTTGCAAAAGCAGGGGAAAAATCAAGGAGGCAGAGACAACTTGGAGGGGAAGATATGAGGGACGTGGCAAGGAAACATCAGAAAATTTAAAAAAAAAAAAGAAAATCTCGGCCAAAGTCAAAGCCATCAAAAGACATGATATGCCATCCAGTGCAGGGACTTGCACCAAAGCTTGCCCTCTTCGTTCCCATTGAAATCGCAAGATTTCGTTTCCCGTCCCGAAAGGAAATTTCATTTCCTTTCGGGACGGGAAACGAAATCTTGCGACCCTGCAAAGAAAGGCTCACAAACACTCTGGGAGGAAGATATGATCAAACAAGATGCAATTGAAAAAAAACCCCAAAAGCCCAGAAAATGGGGAGATGAAATGACTACGAGAAAGTGGTCTAGGCGGAAATGAGGTGCAGTGCAAAGGACCAAAAGAGGCCAGAACTAAGCTGACAGCTGTTGCAAAAGCAGGGGAAAAATCAAGGAGGCAAAGACAACTTGGAGGGGAAGATATGAGGGCCGTAGCATGGATACTTAAAAAATGAAAAAAAAAAGGAAATCTCGGCCAAAGTCAAAGCCATCAAAAGGCATAGCATGCCATTCATTGCAGGGACATGCACGACATACCCCTAGGTTTGCAAAAATAGATCCACGCGGTAGGTCAAAACAAATAAGAAGGACTGAGGAGCACTCTGAAATGGAGATACCATCAAAGGAACTGAAATTGAAGGGGAAAAAAAAAAAATATTGGAAATTTAGTGACTACGAGAAAGTGGTCTGGGCGGAAATGATGTGCAGTGCAAAGGACCAAAAGATGCCAGAACTAATCTGACAGCTGTTGCAAAAGCAGGGGAAAAATCAAGGAGGCAAAGACAACTTGGAGGGGAAGATATGAGGGACGTGGCATGGATACTTAAAAAATGAAAAAAAAAAGGAAATCTCGGCCAAAGTCAAAGCCATCAAAAGGCATGGCATGCCATTCATTGCAGGGACATGCACGACATACCCCTAGGTTTGCAAAAATAGATCCACGCGGTAGGTCAAAACAAATAAGAAGGACTGAGGAGCACGCTGAAATGGAGATACCATCAAAGGAACTGAAATTGAAGGGAAAAAAAAAAAAATTTGGGAAATTTAGTGACTACGAGAAAGTGGTCTGGGCGGAAATGATGTGCAGTGCAAAGGACCAAATGATGCCAGAACTAAGCTGACAGCTGTTGCAAAAGCAGGGGAAAAATCAAGGAGGCAGAGACAAATTGGAGGGGAAGATATGAGGGCCGTAGCTTGGATACTTAAAAAAATGAAAAAAAAAAGAAAATCTCGGCCAAAGTCAAAGCCATCAAAAGGCATGATATGCCATTCATTGCAGGGACATGCACGACATACCCCTAGGTTTGCAAAAATAGATCCACGCGGTAAGTCAAAACAAATAAGAAGGACTGAGGAGCACTCTGAAATGGAGATACCATCAAAGGAACTGAAATTGAAGGGAAAAAAAAAAAAATATTGGAAATTTAGTGACTACGAGAAAGTGGTCAGGGCGGAAATGATGTGCAGTGCAAAGGACCAAATGATGCCAGATCTAAGCTGACAGCTGTTGCAAAAGCAGGGGAAAAATCAAGGAGGCAGAGACAACTTGGAGGGGAAGATATGAGGGCCGTAGCATGGATACTTAAAAAAATGAAAAAAAAAAGAAAATCTCGGCCAAAGTCAAAGCCATCAAAAGCCATGGCATGCCATTCATTGCAGGGACATGCACAACATACCCCTGGGTTTGCAAAAATAGATCCACGCGGTAGGTCAAAACAAATAAGAAGGACTGAGGAGCACTCTGAAATGGAGATACAATCAAAGGAACTGAAATTGAAGGGAAAAAAAAAAAATATTTTGGAAATTTAGTGACTACGAGAAAGTGGTCTGGGCGGAAATGATGTGCAGTGCAAAGGACCAAAAGATGCCAGAACTAAGCTGACAGCTGTTGCAAAAGCAGGGGAAAAATCAAGGAGGCCGAGACAACTTGGAGGGGAAGATATGAGGGCCGTAGCATGAATACTTAAAAAAATGAAAAAAAACCCAAAAATCTCATCCAAAATCAAAGCCATCAAAAGGCATGGCATGCCATCCATTGCAGGGACATGCACGACATGCCCCTAGGGGTGAAAAAATTGATCCTCGCAGTTGGTGAAAACAAATAAGAAGGACTAAGGAGCACTCTGAAATGGAGATAACATCAAAAGAAATGAAATTGAAGGGGGAAAAGAAAAAATTTTGGAAATTTAGTGACTACGAGAAAGTGGTCTGGGCGGAAATGATGTGCAGTGCAAAGGACCAAAAGATGCCAGAACTAAGCTGACAGCTGTTGCAAAAGCAGGGGAAAAATCAAGGAGGCCGAGACAACTTGGAGGGGAAGATATGAGGGCCGTAGCATGAATACTTAAAAAAATGAAAAAAAACCCAAAAATCTCATCCAAAATCAAAGCCATCAAAAGGCATGGCATGCCATCCATTGCAGGGACATGCACGACATGCCCCTAGGGGTGAAAAAATTGATCCTCGCAGTTGGTGAAAACAAATAAGAAGGACTAAGGAGCACTCTGAAATGGAGATAACATCAAAAGAAATGAAATTGAAGGGGGAAAAGAAAAAATTTTGGAAATTTAGTGACTACGAGAAAGTGGTCTGGGCGGAAATGATGTGCAGTGCAAAGGACCAAAAGATGCCAGAACTAAGCTGACAGCTGTTGCAAAAGCAGGGGAAAAATCAAGGAGGCAGACGCAAGTTGGAGGGGAAGATATGCGGGATGTGGCATGGTAACTTAAAAAAATGAAAAAAAAAGAAAATCTCGGCCAAAGTCAAAGCCATCAAAAAGCATGATATACCATCTATTGCAGGGACAGACAAAACATACTTGTAGGCTTGTAAAAATAGTTCCACGCGGTAAGTCAAAACATATAAGAAGGACTGAGGAGCACTCTGAAATGGAGATACCATCAAAGGAACTGAAATTGAAGGGAAAAAAAAAAATTTTTGGAAATTTAGTGACTAGGAGAAAGTGGTCGGGGCGGAAATGATGTGCAGTGCAAAGGACCAAATGATGCCAGAACTAAGCTGACAGCTGTTGCAAAAGCAGGGGAAAAATCAAGGAGGCAGAGACAACTTGGAGGGGAAGATATGAGGGACGTGGCAAGGAAACATCAGAAAATTTAAAAAAAAAAAAGAAAATCTCGGCCAAAGTCAAAGCCATCAAAAGACATGATATGCCATCCAGTGCAGGGACTTGCACCAAAGCTTGCCCTCTTAGTTCCCATTGAAATCGCAAGATTTCGTTTCCCGTCCCGAAAGGAAATTTCATTTCCTTTCGGGACGGGAAACGAAATCTTGCGACCCTGCAAAGAAAGGCTCACAAACACTCTGGGAGGAAGATATGATCAAACAAGATGCAATTGAAAAAAAACCCCAAAAGCCCAGAAAATGGGGAGATGAAATGACTACGAGAAAGTGGTCTAGGCGGAAATGAGGTGCAGTGCAAAGGACCAAAAGAGGCCAGAACTAAGCTGACAGCTGTTGCAAAAGCAGGGGAAAAATCAAGGAGGCAGAGACAACTTGGAGGGGAAGATATGAGGGACGGTGCATGGATACTTAAAAAATGAAAAAAAAAAAGAAAATCTCGGCCAAAGTCAAAGCCATCAAAAGGCATGGCATGCCATTCATTGCAGGGACATGCACGACATACCCCTAGGTTTGCAAAAATAGATCCACGCGGTAGGTCAAAACAAATAAGAAGGACTGAGGAGCACTCTGAAATGGAGATACCATCAAAGGAACTGAAATTGAAGGAAAAAAAAAAAAATTTTGGAAATTTAGTCACTACGAGAAAGTGGTCTGGGCGGAAATGATGTGCAGTGCAAAGGACCAAATGATGCCAGAACTAAGCTGACAGCTGTTGCAAAAGCAGGGGAAAAATCAAGGAGGCAGAGACAACTTGGAGGGGAAGATATGAGGGCCGTGGCATGGTTACTTAAAAAAATGAAAAAAAAAAAGAAAATCTCGGCCAAAGTCAAAGCCATCAAAAGGCATGGCATGCCATTCATTGCAGGGACAGGCACAAAATATCCCTAGGTTTGCAGAAATTGATCCACGCGGTAGGTCAAAACAAATAAGAAGGACTGAGGAGCACTCTGAAATGGAGATACCATCAAAGGAACTGAAATTGAAGGGAAAAAAAAAAATTTTTGGAAATTTAGTGACTACGAGAAAGTGGTCTGGGCGGAAATGATGTGCAGTGCAAAGGACCAAAAGATGCCAGAACTAAGCTGACAGCTGTTGCAAAAGCAGGGGAAAAATCAAGGAGGCCGAGACAACTTGGAGGGGAAGATATGAGGGACGTGGCAAGGAAACATCAGAAAATTAAAAAAAAAAAAGAAAATCTCGGCCAAAGTCAAAGCCATCAAAAGGCATGATATGCCATCCAGTGCAGGGACTTGCACCAAAGCTTGCCCTCTTCGTTCCCATCGAAATCGCAAGATTTCGTTTCCCGTCCCGAAATGAAATTTCCTTTCGGGACGGGAAACGAAATCTTGCGACCCTGAAAAGAAAGGCTCACAAACACTCTGGGAGGAAGATATGACCAAACAAGATGCAATTGAAAAAAAACCCCAAAACCCCAGAAAATGGGGAGATGAAATGACTACGAGAAAGTGGTCTAGGCAGAAATGAGGTGCAGTGCAAAGGACCAAAAGAGGCCAGAACTAAGCTGACAGCTGTTGCAAAAGCAGGGGAAAAATCAAGGAGGCAAAGACAACTTGGAGGGGAAGATATGAGGGACGTGGCATGGGTACTTAAAAAATGAAAAAAAAAAGGAAATCTCGGCCAAAGTCAAAGCCATCAAAAGGCATGGCATGCCATTCATTGCAGGGACATGCACGACATACCCCTAGGTTTGCAAAAATAGATCCACGCGGTAGGTCAAAACAAATAAGAAGGACTGAGGAGCACTCTGAAATGGAGATACCATCAAAGGAACTGAAATTGAAGGGGAAAAAAAAAAATATTGGAAATTTAGTGACTACGAGAAAGTGGTCTGGGCGGAAATGATGTGCAGTGCAAAGGACCAAAAGATGCCAGAACTAATCTGACAGCTGTTGCAAAAGCAGGGGAAAAATCAAGGAGGCAAAGACAACTTGGAGGGGAAGATATGAGGGACGTGGCATGGATACTTAAAAAATGAAAAAAAAAAGAAAATCTCGGCCAAAGTCAAAGCCATCAAAAGGCATGGCATGCCATTCATTGCAGGGACATGCACGACATACCCCTAGGTTTGCAAAAATAGATCCACGCGGTAGGTCAAAACAAATAAGAAGGACTGAGGAGCACTCTGAAATGGAGATACCATCAAAGGAACTGAAATTGAAGGGAAAAAAAAAAAAATTTGGGAAATTTAGTGACTACGAGAAAGTGGTCTGGGCGGAAATGATGTGCAGTGCAAAGGACCAAATGATGCCAGAACTAAGCTGACAGCTGTTGCAAAAGCAGGGGAAAAATCAAGGAGGCAGACGCAAGTTGGAGGGGAAGATATGCGGGATGTGGCATGGTAACTTAAAAAAATGAAAAAAAAAGAAAATCTCGGCCAAAGTCAAAGCCATCAAAAAGCATGATATACCATCTATTGCAGGGACAGGCAAAACATACTTGTAGGCTTGTAAAAATAGTTCCACGCGGTAGGTCAAAACATATTAGAAGGACTGAGGAGCACTCTGAAATGGAGATACCATCAAAGGAACTGAAATTGAAGGGAAAAAAAAAAATTTTTGGAAATTTAGTGACTAGGAGAAAGTGGTCGGGGCGGAAATGATGTGCAGTGCAAAGGACCAAATGATGCCAGAACTAAGCTGACAGCTGTTGCAAAAGCAGGGGAAAAATCAAGGAGGCAGAGACAACTTGGAGGGGAAGATATGAGGGACGTGGCAAGGAAACATCAGAAAATTTAAAAAAAAAAAAGAAAATCTCGGCCAAAGTCAAAGCCATCAAAAGACATGATATGCCATCCAGTGCAGGGACTTGCACCAAAGCTTGCCCTCTTAGTTCCCATTGAAATCGCAAGATTTCGTTTCCCGTCCCGAAAGGAAATTTCATTTCCTTTCGGGACGGGAAACGAAATCTTGCGACCCTGCAAAGAAAGGCTCACAAACACTCTGGGAGGAAGATATGATCAAACAAGATGCAATTGAAAAAAAACCCCAAAAGCCCAGAAAATGGGGAGATGAAATGACTACGAGAAAGTGGTCTAGGCGGAAATGAGGTGCAGTGCAAAGGACCAAAAGAGGCCAGAACTAAGCTGACAGCTGTTGCAAAAGCAGGGGAAAAATCAAGGAGGCAGAGACAACTTGGAGGGGAAGATATGAGGGACGGTGCATGGATACTTAAAAAATGAAAAAAAAAAAGAAAATCTCGGCCAAAGTCAAAGCCATCAAAAGGCATGGCATGCCATTCATTGCAGGGACATGCACGACATACCCCTAGGTTTGCAAAAATAGATCCACGCGGTAGGTCAAAACAAATAAGAAGGACTGAGGAGCACTCTGAAATGGAGATACCATCAAAGGAACTGAAATTGAAGGAAAAAAAAAAAAATTTTGGAAATTTAGTCACTACGAGAAAGTGGTCTGGGCGGAAATGATGTGCAGTGCAAAGGACCAAATGATGCCAGAACTAAGCTGACAGCTGTTGCAAAAGCAGGGGAAAAATCAAGGAGGCAGAGACAACTTGGAGGGGAAGATATGAGGGCCGTGGCATGGTTACTTAAAAAAATGAAAAAAAAAAAGAAAATCTCGGCCAAAGTCAAAGCCATCAAAAGGCATGGCATGCCATTCATTGCAGGGACAGGCACAAAATATCCCTAGGTTTGCAGAAATTGATCCACGCGGTAGGTCAAAACAAATAAGAAGGAGGAAGGAGCACTGTGAAATGGAGATACCATCAAAGGAACTGAAATTGAAGGGAAAAAAAAAAATTTTTGGGAAATTTAGTGACTACGAGAAAGTGGTCTGGGCGGAAATGATGTGCAGTGCAAAGGACCAAATGATGCCAGGACTAAGCTGACAGCTGTTGCAAAAGCAGGGGAAAAATCAAGGAGGCAGAGACAACTTGGAGGGGAAGATATGAGGGACGTGGCAAGGAAACACCAGAAAATTTAAAAAAAAAAAAAGAAAATCTCGGCCAAAGTCAAAGCCATCAAAAGGCATGATATGCCATCCAGTGCAGGGACATGCACCAAAGCTTGCCCTCTTAGTTCCCATTGAAATCGCAAGATTTCGTTTCCCGTCCCGAAAGGAAATGAAATTTCCTTTCGGGACGGGAAATGAAATATTGCGACCCTGAAAAGAAAGGCTCACAAACACTCTGGGAGGAAGATATGATCAAACAAGATGCAATTGATAAAAAACCCCAAAATCCCAGAAAATGGGGAGATGGAATGACTACGAGAAAGTGGTCTAGGCGGAAATGAGGTGCAGTGCAAAGGACCAAAAGAGGCCAGAACTAAGCTGACAGCTGTTGCAAAAGCAGGGGAAAAATCAAGGAGGCAAAGACAACTTGGAGGGGAAGATATGAGGGACGTGGCATGGATACTTAAAAAAATGAAAAGAAAAAGAAAATCTCGGCCAAAGTCAAAGCCATCAAAAAGCAAGGCATGCCATTCATTGCAGGGACATGCACGACATACCCCTAGGTTTGCAAAAATAGATCCACGCGGTAGGTCAAAACAAATAAGAAGGAGGAAGGAGCACTCTGAAATGGAGATACCATCAAAGGAACTGAAATTGAAGGGAAAAAAAAAAAAATTTTGGGAAATTTAGTGACTACAAGAAAGTGGTCTGGGCGGAAATGATGTGCAGTGCAAAGGACCAAATGATGCCAGATCTAAGCTGACAGCTGTTGCAAAAGCAGGGGAAAAATCAAGGAGGCAGAGACAAATTGGAGGGGAAGATATGAGGGCCGTAGCATGGATACTTAAAAAAATGAAAAAAAAAAGAAAATCTCGGCCAAAGTCAAAGCCATCAAAAGCCATGGCATGCCATTCATTGCAGGGACATGCACAACATACCCCTGGGTTTGCAAAAATAGATCCACGCGGTAGGTCAAAACAAATAAGAAGGACTGAGGAGCACTCTGAAATGGAGATACCATCAAAGGAACTGAAATTGAAGGGAAAAAAAAAAAATATTTTGGAAATTTAGTGACTACGAGAAAGTGGTCTGGGTGGAAATGATGTGCAGTGCAAAGGACCAAAAGATGCCAGAACTAAGCTGACAGCTGTTGCAAAAGCAGGGGAAAAATCAAGGAGGCCGAGACAACTTGGAGGGGAAGATATGAGGGCCGTAGCATGAATACTTAAAAAAATGAAAAAAAACCCAAAAATCTCATCCAAAATCAAAGCCATCAAAAGGCATGGCATGCCATCCATTGCAGGGACATGCACGACATGCCCCTAGGGGTGAAAAAATTGATCCTCGCAGTTGGTGAAAACAAATAAGAAGGACTAAGGAGCACTCTGAAATGGAGATAACATCAAAAGAAATGAAATTGAAGGGGGAAAAGAAAAAATTTTGGAAATTTAGTGACTACGAGAAAGTGGTCTGGGCGGAAATGATGTGCAGTGCAAAGGACCAAAAGATGCCAGAACTAAGCTGACAGCTGTTGCAAAAGCAGGGGAAAAATCAAGGAGGCCGAGACAACTTGGAGGGGAAGATATGAGGGCCGTAGCATGAATACTTAAAAAAATGAAAAAAAACCCAAAAATCTCATCCAAAATCAAAGCCATCAAAAGGCATGGCATGCCATCCATTGCAGGGACATGCACGACATGCCCCTAGGGGTGAAAAAATTGATCCTCGCAGTTGGTGAAAACAAATAAGAAGGACTAAGGAGCACTCTGAAATGGAGATAACATCAAAAGAAATGAAATTGAAGGGGGAAAAGAAAAAATTTTGGAAATTTAGTGACTACGAGAAAGTGGTCTGGGCGGAAATGATGTGCAGTGCAAAGGACCAAAAGATGCCAGAACTAAGCTGACAGCTGTTGCAAAAGCAGGGGAAAAATCAAGGAGGCAGACGCAAGTTGGAGGGGAAGATATGCGGGATGTGGCATGGTAACTTAAAAAAATGAAAAAAAAAGAAAATCTCGGCCAAAGTCAAAGCCATCAAAAAGCATGATATACCATCTATTGCAGGGACAGACAAAACATACTTGTAGGCTTGTAAAAATAGTTCCACGCGGTAAGTCAAAACATATAAGAAGGACTGAGGAGCACTCTGAAATGGAGATACCATCAAAGGAACTGAAATTGAAGGGAAAAAAAAAATTTTTGGAAATTTAGTGACTAGGAGAAAGTGGTCGGGGCGGAAATGATGTGCAGTGCAAAGGACCAAATGATGCCAGAACTAAGCTGACAGCTGTTGCAAAAGCAGGGGAAAAATCAAGGAGGCCGAGACAACTTGGAGGGGAAGATATGAGGGACGTGGCAAGGAAACATCAGAAAATTTAAAAAAAAAAAAGAAAATCTCGGCCAAAGTCAAAGCCATCAAAAGACATGATATGCCATCCAGTGCAGGGACTTGCACCAAAGCTTGCCCTCTTAGTTCCCATTGAAATCGCAAGATTTCGTTTCCCGTCCCGAAAGGAAATTTCATTTCCTTTCGGGACGGGAAACGAAATCTTGCGACCCTGCAAAGAAAGGCTCACAAACACTCTGGGAGGAAGATATGATCAAACAAGATGCAATTGAAAAAAAACCCCAAAAGCCCAGAAAATGGGGAGATGAAATGACTACGAGAAAGTGGTCTAGGCGGAAATGAGGTGCAGTGCAAAGGACCAAAAGAGGCCAGAACTAAGCTGACAGCTGTTGCAAAAGCAGGGGAAAAATCAAGGAGGCAGAGACAACTTGGAGGGGAAGATATGAGGGACGGTGCATGGATACTTAAAAAATGAAAAAAAAAAAGAAAATCTCGGCCAAAGTCAAAGCCATCAAAAGGCATGGCATGCCATTCATTGCAGGGACATGCACGACATACCCCTAGGTTTGCAAAAATAGATCCACGCGGTAGGTCAAAACAAATAAGAAGGACTGAGGAGCACTCTGAAATGGAGATACCATCAAAGGAACTGAAATTGAAGGAAAAAAAAAAAAATTTTGGAAATTTAGTCACTACGAGAAAGTGGTCTGGGCGGAAATGATGTGCAGTGCAAAGGACCAAATGATGCCAGAACTAAGCTGACAGCTGTTGCAAAAGCAGGGGAAAAATCAAGGAGGCAGAGACAACTTGGAGGGGAAGATATGAGGGCCGTGGCATGGTTACTTAAAAAAATGAAAAAAAAAAAGAAAATCTCGGCCAAAGTCAAAGCCATCAAAAGGCATGGCATGCCATTCATTGCAGGGACAGGCACAAAATATCCCTAGGTTTGCAGAAATTGATCCACGCGGTAGGTCAAAACAAATAAGAAGGACTGAGGAGCACTCTGAAATGGAGATACCATCAAAGGAACTGAAATTGAAGGGAAAAAAAAAAATTTTTGGAAATTTAGTGACTAGGAGAAAGTGGTCGGGGCGGAAATGATGTGCAGTGCAAAGGACCAAAAGATGCCAGAACTAAGCTGACAGCTGTTGCAAAAGCAGGGGAAAAATCAAGGAGGCCGAGACAACTTGGAGGGGAAGATATGAGGGCCGTAGCATGAATACTTAAAAAAATGAAAAAAAACCCAAAAATCTCATCCAAAATCAAAGCCATCAAAAGGCATGGCATGCCATCCATTGCAGGGACATGCACGACATGCCCCTAGGGGTGAAAAAATTGATCCTCGCAGTTGGTGAAAACAAATAAGAAGGACTAAGGAGCACTCTGAAATGGAGATAACATCAAAAGAAATGAAATTGAAGGGGGAAAAGAAAAAATTTTGGAAATTTAGTGACTACGAGAAAGTGGTCTGGGCGGAAATGATGTGCAGTGCAAAGGACCAAAAGATGCCAGAACTAAGCTGACAGCTGTTGCAAAAGCAGGGGAAAAATCAAGGAGGCAGAGACAAATTGGAGGGGAAGATATGAGGGCCGTAGCATGGATACTTAAAAAAATGAAAAAAAAAAGAAAATCTCGGCCAAAGTGAAAGCCATCAAAAGGCATGGCATGCCATTCATTGCAGGGACATGCACGACATACCCCTAGGTTTGCAAAAATAGATCCACGCGGTAAGTCAAAACAAATAAGAAGGACTGAGGAGCACTCTGAAATGGAGATACCATCAAAGGAACTGAAATTGAAGGGAAAAAAAAAAATTTTGGAAATTTAGTGACTACGAGAAAGTGGTCAGGGCGGAAATGATGTGCAGTGCAAAGGACCAAATGATGCCAGAACTAAGCTGACAGCTGTTGCAAAAGCAGGGGAAAAATCAAGGAGGCAGAGACAACTTGGAGGGGAAGATATGAGGGACGTGGCAAGGAAACATCAGAAAATTAAAAAAAAAAAAAGAAAATCTCGGCCAAAGTCAAAGTTATCAAAAGGCATGATATGCCATCCAGTGCAGGGACTTGCACCAAAGCTTGCCCTCTTCGTTCCCATTGAAATCGCAAGATTTCGTTTCCCGTCCCGAAAGGAAATTTCATTTCCTTTCGGGACGGGAAACGAAATCTTGCGACCCTGAAAAGAAAGGCTCACAAACACTCTGGGAGGAAGATATGACCAAACAAGATGCAATTGAAAAAAAACCCCAAAACCCCAGAAAATGGGGAGATGAAATGACTACGAGAAAGTGGTCTGGGCAGAAATGAGGTGCAGTGCAAAGGACCAAAAGAGGCCAGAACTAAGCTGACAGCTGTTGCAAAAGCAGGGGAAAAATCAAGGAGGCAAAGACAACTTGGAGGGGAAGATATGAGGGACGTGGCATGGATACTTAAAAAATGAAAAAAAAAAGGAAATCTCGGCCAAAGTCAAAGCCATCAAAAGGCATGGCATGCCATTCATTGCAGGGACATGCACGACATACCCCTAGGTTTGCAAAAATAGATCCACGCGGTAGGTCAAAACAAATAAGAAGGACTGAGGAGCACTCTGAAATGGAGATACCATCAAAGGAACTGAAATTGAAGGGGAAAAAAAAAAAATATTGGAAATTTAGTGACTACGAGAAAGTGGTCTGGGCGGAAATGATGTGCAGTGCAAAGGACCAAAAGATGCCAGAACTAATCTGACAGCTGTTGCAAAAGCAGGGGAAAAATCAAGGAGGCAAAGACAACTTGGAGGGGAAGATATGAGGGACGTGGCATGGATACTTAAAAAATGAAAAAAAAAAGAAAATCTCGGCCAAAGTCAAAGCCATCAAAAGGCATGGCATGCCATTCATTGCAGGGACATGCACGACATACCCCTAGGTTTGCAAAAATAGATCCACGCGGTAGGTCAAAACAAATAAGAAGGACTGAGGAGCACTCTGAAATGGAGATACCATCAAAGGAACTGAAATTGAAGGGAAAAAAAAAAAAATTTGGGAAATTTAGTGACTACGAGAAAGTGGTCTGGGCGGAAATGATGTGCAGTGCAAAGGACCAAATGATGCCAGAACTAAGCTGACAGCTGTTGCAAAAGCAGGGGAAAAATCAAGGAGGCAGAGACAACTTGGAGGGGAAGATATGAGGGCCGTAGCATGGATACTTAAAAAAATGAAAAAAAAAAGAAAATCTCGGCCAAAGTCAAAGCCATCAAAAGGCATGATATGCCATCCAGTGCAGGGACATGCACCAAAGCTTGCCCTCTTAGTTCCCATTGAAATCGCAAGATTTCGTTTCCCGTCCCGAAAGGAAATTTCATTTCCTTTCGGGACGGGAAACGAAATCTTGCGACCCTGAAAAGAAAGGCTCACAAACACTCTGGGAGGAAGATATGATCAAACCAGATGCAATTGAAAAAAAACCCCAAAACCCCAGAAAATGGGGAGATGAAATGACTACGAGAAAGTGGTCTGGGCGGAAATGAGGTGCAGTGCAAAGGACCAAAAGAGGCCAGAACTAAGCTGACAGCTGTTGCAAAAGCAGGGGAAAAATCAAGGAGGCAGAGACAACTTGGAGGGGAAGATATGAGGGCCGTAGCATGAATACTTAAAAAAATGAAAAAAAAAAGAAAATCTCGGCCAAAGTCAAAGCCATCAAAAGCCATGGCATGCCATTCATTGCAGGGACATGCACAACATACCCCTGGGTTTGCAAAAATAGATCCACGCGGTAGGTCAAAACAAATAAGAAGGACTGAGGAGCACTCTGAAATGGAGATACCATCAAAGGAACTGAAATTGAAGGGAAAAAAAAAAAATATTTTGGAAATTTAGTGACTACGAGAAAGTGGTCTGGGCGGAAATGATGTGCAGTGCAAAGGACCAAAAGATGCCAGAACTAAGCTGACAGCTGTTGCAAAAGCAGGGGAAAAATCAAGGAGGCCGAGACAACTTGGAGGGGAAGATATGAGGGCCGTAGCATGAATACTTAAAAAAATGAAAAAAAACCCAAAAATCTCATCCAAAATCAAAGCCATCAAAAGGCATGGCATGCCATCCATTGCAGGGACATGCACGACATGCCCCTAGGGGTGAAAAAATTGATCCTCGCAGTTGGTGAAAACAAATAAGAAGGACTAAGGAGCACTCTGAAATGGAGATAACATCAAAAGAAATGAAATTGAAGGGGGAAAAGAAAAAATTTTGGAAATTTAGTGACTACGAGAAAGTGGTCTGGGCGGAAATGATGTGCAGTGCAAAGGACCAAAAGATGCCAGAACTAAGCTGACAGCTGTTGCAAAAGCAGGGGAAAAATCAAGGAGGCAGACGCAAGTTGGAGGGGAAGATATGCGGGATGTGGCATGGTAACTTAAAAAAATGAAAAAAAAAGAAAATCTCGGCCAAAGTCAAAGCCATCAAAAAGCATGATATACCATCTATTGCAGGGACAGGCAAAACATACTTGTAGGCTTGTAAAAATAGTTCCACGCGGTAAGTCAAAACATATAAGAAGGACTGAGGAGCACTCTGAAATGGAGATACCATCAAAGGAACTGAAATTGAAGGGAAAAAAAAAAATTTTTGGAAATTTAGTGACTAGGAGAAAGTGGTCGGGGCGGAAATGATGTGCAGTGCAAAGTACCAAATGATGCCAGAACTAAGCTGACAGCTGTTGCAAAAGCAGGGGAAAAATCAAGGAGGCAGAGACAACTTGGATGGGAAGATATGAGGGACGTGGCAAGGAAACATCAGAAAATTTAAAAAAAAAAAAGAAAATCTCGGCCAAAGTCAAAGCCATCAAAAGACATGATATGCCATCCAGTGCAGGGACTTGCACCAAAGCTTGCCCTCTTAGTTCCCATTGAAATCGCAAGATTTCGTTTCCCGTCCCGAAAGGAAATTTCATTTCCTTTCGGGACGGGAAACGAAATCTTGCGACCCTGCAAAGAAAGGCTCACAAACACTCTGGGAGGAAGATATGATCAAACAAGATGCAATTGAAAAAAAACCCCAAAAGCCCAGAAAATGGGGAGATGGAATGACTACGAGAAAGTGGTCTAGGCGGAAATGAGGTGCAGTGCAAAGGACCAAAAGAGGCCAGAACTAAGCTGACAGCTGTTGCAAAAGCAGGGGAAAAATCAAGGAGGCAGAGACAACTTGGAGGGGAAGATATGAGGGACGGTGCATGGATACTTAAAAAATGAAAAAAAAAAAGAAAATCTCGGCCAAAGTCAAAGCCATCAAAAGGCATGGCATGCCATTCATTGCAGGGACATGCACGACATACCCCTAGGTTTGCAAAAATAGATCCACGCGGTAGGTCAAAACAAATAAGAAGGACTGAGGAGCACTCTGAAATGGAGATACTATCAAAGGAACTGAAATTGAAGGAAAAAAAAAAAAATTTTGGAAATTTAGTCACTACGAGAAAGTGGTCTGGGCGGAAATGATGTGCAGTGCAAAGGACCAAATGATGCCAGAACTAAGCTGACAGCTGTTGCAAAAGCAGGGGAAAAATCAAGGAGGCAGAGACAACTTGGAGGGGAAGATATGAGGGCCGTAGCATGAATACTTAAAAAAATGAAAAAAAAAAGAAAATCTCGGCCAAAGTCAAAGCCATCAAAAGCCATGGCATGCCATTCATTGCAGGGACATGCACAACATACCCCTGGGTTTGCAAAAATAGATCCACGCGGTAGGTCAAAACAAATAAGAAGGACTGAGGAGCACTCTGAAATGGAGATACCATCAAAGGAACTGAAATTGAAGGGAAAAAAAAAAAATATTTTGGAAATTTAGTGACTACGAGAAAGTGGTCTGGGCGGAAATGATGTGCAGTGCAAAGGACCAAAAGATGCCAGAACTAAGCTGACAGCTGTTGCAAAAGCAGGGGAAAAATCAAGGAGGCCGAGACAACTTGGAGGGGAAGATATGAGGGACGTGGCAAGGAAACATCAGAAAATTAAAAAAAAAAAAGAAAATCTCGGCCAAAGTCAAAGCCATCAAAAGGCATGATATGCCATCCAGTGCAGGGACTTGCACCAAAGCTTGCCCTCTTCGTTCCCATCGAAATCGCAAGATTTCGTTTCCCGTCCCGAAATGAAATTTCCTTTCGGGACGGGAAACGAAATCTTGCGACCCTGAAAAGAAAGGCTCACAAACACTCTGGGAGGAAGATATGACCAAACAAGATGCAATTGAAAAAAAACCCCAAAACCCCAGAAAATGGGGAGATGAAATGACTACGAGAAAGTGGTCTAGGCAGAAATGAGGTGCAGTGCAAAGGACCAAAAGAGGCCAGAACTAAGCTGACAGCTGTTGCAAAAGCAGGGGAAAAATCAAGGAGGCAAAGACAACTTGGAGGGGAAGATATGAGGGACGTGGCATGGGTACTTAAAAAATGAAAAAAAAAAGGAAATCTCGGCCAAAGTCAAAGCCATCAAAAGGCATGGCATGCCATTCATTGCAGGGACATGCACGACATACCCCTAGGTTTGCAAAAATAGATCCACGCGGTAGGTCAAAACAAATAAGAAGGACTGAGGAGCACTCTGAAATGGAGATACCATCAAAGGAACTGAAATTGAAGGGGAAAAAAAAAAATATTGGAAATTTAGTGACTACGAGAAAGTGGTCTGGGCGGAAATGATGTGCAGTGCAAAGGACCAAAAGATGCCAGAACTAATCTGACAGCTGTTGCAAAAGCAGGGGAAAAATCAAGGAGGCAAAGACAACTTGGAGGGGAAGATATGAGGGACGTGGCATGGATACTTAAAAAATGAAAAAAAAAAGAAAATCTCGGCCAAAGTCAAAGCCATCAAAAGGCATGGCATGCCATTCATTGCAGGGACATGCACGACATACCCCTAGGTTTGCAAAAATAGATCCACGCGGTAGGTCAAAACAAATAAGAAGGACTGAGGAGCACTCTGAAATGGAGATACCATCAAAGGAACTGAAATTGAAGGGAAAAAAAAAAAAATTTGGGAAATTTAGTGACTACGAGAAAGTGGTCTGGGCGGAAATGATGTGCAGTGCAAAGGACCAAATGATGCCAGAACTAAGCTGACAGCTGTTGCAAAAGCAGGGGAAAAATCAAGGAGGCAGACGCAAGTTGGAGGGGAAGATATGCGGGATGTGGCATGGTAACTTAAAAAAATGAAAAAAAAAGAAAATCTCGGCCAAAGTCAAAGCCATCAAAAAGCATGATATACCATCTATTGCAGGGACAGGCAAAACATACTTGTAGGCTTGTAAAAATAGTTCCACGCGGTAGGTCAAAACATATTAGAAGGACTGAGGAGCACTCTGAAATGGAGATACCATCAAAGGAACTGAAATTGAAGGGAAAAAAAAAAATTTTTGGAAATTTAGTGACTAGGAGAAAGTGGTCGGGGCGGAAATGATGTGCAGTGCAAAGGACCAAATGATGCCAGAAATTAGCTGACAGCTGTTGCAAAAGCAGGGGAAAAATCAAGGAGGCAGAGACAACTTGGAGGGGAAGATATGAGGGACGTGGCAAGGAAACATCAGAAAATTTAAAAAAAAAAAAGAAAATCTCGGCCAAAGTCAAAGCCATCAAAAGACATGATATGCCATCCAGTGCAGGGACTTGCACCAAAGCTTGCCCTCTTAGTTCCCATTGAAATCGCAAGATTTCGTTTCCCGTCCCGAAAGGAAATTTCATTTCCTTTCGGGACGGGAAACGAAATCTTGCGACCCTGCAAAGAAAGGCTCACAAACACTCTGGGAGGAAGATATGATCAAACAAGATGCAATTGAAAAAAAACCCCAAAAGCCCAGAAAATGGGGAGATGAAATGACTACGAGAAAGTGGTCTAGGCGGAAATGAGGTGCAGTGCAAAGGACCAAAAGAGGCCAGAACTAAGCTGACAGCTGTTGCAAAAGCAGGGGAAAAATCAAGGAGGCAGAGACAACTTGGAGGGGAAGATATGAGGGACGGTGCATGGATACTTAAAAAATGAAAAAAAAAAAGAAAATCTCGGCCAAAGTCAAAGCCATCAAAAGGCATGGCATGCCATTCATTGCAGGGACATGCACGACATACCCCTAGGTTTGCAAAAATAGATCCACGCGGTAGGTCAAAACAAATAAGAAGGACTGAGGAGCACTCTGAAATGGAGATACCATGAAAGGAACTGAAATTGAAGGAAAAAAAAAAAAATTTTGGAAATTTAGTCACTACGAGAAAGTGGTCTGGGCGGAAATGATGTGCAGTGCAAAGGACCAAATGATGCCAGAACTAAGCTGACAGCTGTTGCAAAAGCAGGGGAAAAATCAAGGAGGCAGAGACAACTTGGAGGGGAAGATATGAGGGCCGTGGCATGGTTACTTAAAAAAATGAAAAAAAAAAAGAAAATCTCGGCCAAAGTCAAAGCCATCAAAAGGCATGGCATGCCATTCATTGCAGGGACAGGCACAAAATATCCCTAGGTTTGCAGAAATTGATCCACGCGGTAGGTCAAAACAAATAAGAAGGAGGAAGGAGCACTGTGAAATGGAGATACCATCAAAGGAACTGAAATTGAAGGGAAAAAAAAAAATTTTTGGGAAATTTAGTGACTACGAGAAAGTGGTCTGGGCGGAAATGATGTGCAGTGCAAAGGACCAAATGATGCCAGGACTAAGCTGACAGCTGTTGCAAAAGCAGGGGAAAAATCAAGGAGGCAGAGACAACTTGGAGGGGAAGATATGAGGGACGTGGCAAGGAAACACCAGAAAATTTAAAAAAAAAAAAAGAAAATCTCGGCCAAAGTCAAAGCCATCAAAAGGCATGATATGCCATCCAGTGCAGGGACATGCACCAAAGCTTGCCCTCTTAGTTCCCATTGAAATCGCAAGATTTCGTTTCCCGTCCCGAAAGGAAATGAAATTTCCTTTCGGGACGGGAAACGAAATCTTGCGACCCTGAAAAGAAAGGCTCACAAACACTCTGGGAGGAAGATATGATCAAACAAGATGCAATTGATAAAAAACCCCAAAATCCCAGAAAATGGGGAGATGGAATGACTACGAGAAAGTGGTCTAGGCGGAAATGAGGTGCAGTGCAAAGGACCAAAAGAGGCCAGAACTAAGCTGACAGCTGTTGCAAAAGCAGGGGAAAAATCAAGGAGGCAAAGACAACTTGGAGGGGAAGATATGAGGGACGTGGCATGGATACTTAAAAAAATGAAAAGAAAAAGAAAATCTCGGCCAAAGTCAAAGCCATCAAAAAGCAAGGCATGCCATTCATTGCAGGGACATGCACGACATACCCCTAGGTTTGCAAAAATAGATCCACGCGGTAGGTCAAAACAAATAAGAAGGAGGAAGGAGCACTCTGAAATGGAGATACCATCAAAGGAACTGAAATTGAAGGGAAAAAAAAAAAAATTTTGGGAAATTTAGTGACTACAAGAAAGTGGTCTGGGCGGAAATGATGTGCAGTGCAAAGGACCAAATGATGCCAGAACTAAGCTGACAGCTGTTGCAAAAGCAGGGGAAAAATCAAGGAGGCAGAGACAACTTGGAGGGGAAGATATGAGGGCCGTAGCATGGATACTTAAAAAAATGAAAAAAAAAAAGAAAATCTCGGCCAAAGTCAAAGCCATCAAAAGGCGTGGCATGCCATTCATTGCAGGGACATGCACAACATACCCCTGTGTTTGCAAAAATAGATCCACGCGGTAGGTCAAAACAAGTAAGAAGGACTGAGGAGCACTCTGAAATGGAGATACCATCAAAGGAACTGAAATTGAAGGGGAAAAAAAAAAATTTTGGAAATTTAGTGACTACGAGAAAGTGGTCTGGGCGGAAATGATGTGCAGTGCAAAGGACCAAATGATGCCAGAACTAAGCTGACAGCTGTTGCAAAAGCAGGGGAAAAATCAAGGAGGCAGAGACAACTTGGAGGGGAAGATATGAGGGACATGGCAAGGAAACATCAGAAAATTAAAAAAAAAAAAAGAAAATCTCGGCCAAAGTCAAAGCCATCAAAAGGCATGATATGCCATCCAGTGCAGGGACTTGCACCAAAGCTTGCCCTCTTCGTTCCCATTGAAATCGCAAGATTTCGTTTCCCGTCCCGAAAGGAAATTTCATTTCCTTTCGGGACGGGAAACGAAATCTTGCGACCCTGAAAAGAAAGGCTCACAAACACTCTGGGAGGAAGATATGACCAAACAAGATGCAATTGAAAAAAAACCCCAAAACCCCAGAAAATGGGGAGATGAAATGACTACGAGAAAGTGGTCTGGGCAGAAATGAGGTGCAGTGCAAAGGACCAAAAGAGGCCAGAACTAAGCTGACAGCTGTTGCAAAAGCAGGGGAAAAATCAAGGAGGCAAAGACAACTTGGAGGGGAAGATATGAGGGACGTGGCATGGATACTTAAAAAATGAAAAAAAAAAGGAAATCTCGGCCAAAGTCAAAGCCATCAAAAGGCATAGCATGCCATTCATTGCAGGGACATGCACGACATACCCCTAGGTTTGCAAAAATAGATCCACGCGGTAGGTCAAAACAAATAAGAAGGACTGAGGAGCACTCTGAAATGGAGATACCATCAAAGGAACTGAAATTGAAGGGGAAAAAAAAAAATATTGGAAATTTAGTGACTACGAGAAAGTGGTCTGGGCGGAAATGATGTGCAGTGCAAAGGACCAAAAGATGCCAGAACTAATCTGACAGCTGTTGCAAAAGCAGGGGAAAAATCAAGGAGGCAAAGACAACTTGGAGGGGAAGATATGAGGGACGTGGCATGGATACTTAAAAAATGAAAAAAAAAAGGAAATCTCGGCCAAAGTCAAAGCCATCAAAAGGCATGGCATGCCATTCATTGCAGGGACATGCACGACATACCCCTAGGTTTGCAAAAATAGATCCACGCGGTAGGTCAAAACAAATAAGAAGGACTGAGGAGCACTCTGAAATGGAGATACCATCAAAGGAACTGAAATTGAAGGGGAAAAAAAAAAAAATATTGGAAATTTAGTGACTACGAGAAAGTGGTCTGGGCGGAAATGATGTGCAGTGCAAAGGACCAAAAGATGCCAGAACTAATCTGACAGCTGTTGCAAAAGCAGGGGAAAAATCAAGGAGGCAAAGACAACTTGGAGGGGAAGATATGAGGGACGTGGCATGGATACTTAAAAAATGAAAAAAAAAAGAAAATCTCGGCCAAAGTCAAAGCCATCAAAAGGCATGGCATGCCATTCATTGCAGGGACATGCACGACATACCCCTAGGTTTGCAAAAATAGATCCACGCGGTAGGTCAAAACAAATAAGAAGGACTGAGGAGCACTCTGAAATGGAGATACCATCAAAGGAACTGAAATTGAAGGGAAAAAAAAAAAAATTTGGGAAATTTAGTGACTACGAGAAAGTGGTCTGGGCGGAAATGATGTGCAGTGCAAAGGACCAAATGATGCCAGAACTAAGCTGACAGCTGTTGCAAAAGCAGGGGAAAAATCAAGGAGGCAGACACAACTTGGAGGGGAAGATATGAGGGCCGTAGCATGGATACTTAAAAAAATGAAAAAAAAAAGAAAATCTCGGCCAAAGTCAAAGCCATCAAAAGGCATGATATGCCATCCAGTGCAGGGACATGCACCAAAGCTTGCCCTCTTAGTTCCCATTGAAATCGCAAGATTTCGTTTCCCGTCCCGAAAGGAAATTTCATTTCCTTTCGGGACGGGAAACGAAATCTTGCGACCCTGAAAAGAAAGGCTCACAAACACTCTGGGAGGAAGATATGATCAAACCAGATGCAATTGAAAAAAAACCCCAAAACCCCAGAAAATGGGGAGATGAAATGACTACGAGAAAGTGGTCTGGGCGGAAATGAGGTGCAGTGCAAAGGACCAAAAGAGGCCAGAACTAAGCTGACAGCTGTTGCAAAAGCAGGGGAAAAATCAAGGAGGCAGAGACAACTTGGAGGGGAAGATATGAGGGCCGTAGCATGAATACTTAAAAAAATGAAAAAAAAAAGAAAATCTCGGCCAAAGTCAAAGCCATCAAAAGCCATGGCATGCCATTCATTGCAGGGACATGCACAACATACCCCTGGGTTTGCAAAAATAGATCCACGCGGTAGGTCAAAACAAATAAGAAGGACTGAGGAGCACTCTGAAATGGAGATACCATCAAAGGAACTGAAATTGAAGGGAAAAAAAAAAAATATTTTGGAAATTTAGTGACTACGAGAAAGTGGTCTGGGCGGAAATGATGTGCAGTGCAAAGGACCAAAAGATGCCAGAACTAAGCTGACAGCTGTTGCAAAAGCAGGGGAAAAATCAAGGAGGCCGAGACAACTTGGAGGGGAAGATATGAGGGCCGTAGCATGAATACTTAAAAAAATGAAAAAAAACCCAAAAATCTCATCCAAAATCAAAGCCATCAAAAGGCATGGCATGCCATCCATTGCAGGGACATGCACGACATGCCCCTAGGGGTGAAAAAATTGATCCTCGCAGTTGGTGAAAACAAATAAGAAGGACTAAGGAGCACTCTGAAATGGAGATAACATCAAAAGAAATGAAATTGAAGGGGGAAAATAAAAAATTTTGGAAATTTAGTGACTACGAGAAAGTGGTCTGGGCGGAAATGATGTGCAGTGCAAAGGACCAAAAGATGCCAGAACTAAGCTGACAGCTGTTGCAAAAGCAGGGGAAAAATCAAGGAGGCAGACGCAAGTTGGAGGGGAAGATATGCGGGATGTGGCATGGTAACTTAAAAAAATGAAAAAAAAAGAAAATCTCGGCCAAAGTCAAAGCCATCAAAAAGCATGATATACCATCTATTGCAGGGACAGGCAAAACATACTTGTAGGCTTGTAAAAATAGTTCCACGCGGTAAGTCAAAACATATAAGAAGGACTGAGGAGCACTCTGAAATGGAGATACCATCAAAGGAACTGAAATTGAAGGGAAAAAAAAAATTTTTGGAAATTTAGTGACTAGGAGAAAGTGGTCGGGGCGGAAATGATGTGCAGTGCAAAGGACCAAATGATGCCAGAACTAAGCTGACAGCTGTTGCAAAAGCAGGGGAAAAATCAAGGAGGCAGAGACAACTTGGATGGGAAGATATGAGGGACGTGGCAAGGAAACATCAGAAAATTTAAAAAAAAAAAGAAAATCTCGGCCAAAGTCAAAGCCATCAAAAGACATGATATGCCATCCAGTGCAGGGACTTGCACCAAAGCTTGCCCTCTTAGTTCCCATTGAAATCGCAAGATTTCGTTTCCCGTCCCGAAAGGAAATTTCATTTCCTTTCGGGACGGGAAACGAAATCTTGCGACCCTGCAAAGAAAGGCTCACAAACACTCTGGGAGGAAGATATGATCAAACAAGATGCAATTGAAAAAAAACCCCAAAACCCCAGAAAATGGGGAGATGGAATGACTACGAGAAAGTGGTCTAGGCGGAAATGAGGTGCAGTGCAAAGGACCAAAAGAGGCCAGAACTAAGCTGACAGCTGTTGCAAAAGCAGGGGAAAAATCAAGGAGGCAGAGACAACTTGGAGGGGAAGATATGAGGGACGGTGCATGGATACTTAAAAAATGAAAAAAAAAAAGAAAATCTCGGCCAAAGTCAAAGCCATCAAAAGGCATGGCATGCCATTCATTGCAGGGACATGCACGACATACCCCTAGGTTTGCAAAAATAGATCCACGCGGTAGGTCAAAACAAATAAGAAGGACTGAGGAGCACTCTGAAATGGAGATACTATCAAAGGAACTGAAATTGAAGGAAAAAAAAAAAAATTTTGGAAATTTAGTCACTACGAGAAAGTGGTCTGGGCGGAAATGATGTGCAGTGCAAAGGACCAAATGATGCCAGAACTAAGCTGACAGCTGTTGCAAAAGCAGGGGAAAAATCAAGGAGGCAGAGACAACTTGGAGGGGAAGATATGAGGGCCGTAGCATGAATACTTAAAAAAATGAAAAAAAAAAGAAAATCTCGGCCAAAGTCAAAGCCATCAAAAGCCATGGCATGCCATTCATTGCAGGGACATGCACAACATACCCCTGGGTTTGCAAAAATAGATCCACGCGGTAGGTCAAAACAAATAAGAAGGACTGAGGAGCACTCTGAAATGGAGATACCATCAAAGGAACTGAAATTGAAGGGAAAAAAAAAAAATATTTTGGAAATTTAGTGACTACGAGAAAGTGGTCTGGGCGGAAATGATGTGCAGTGCAAAGGACCAAATGATGCCAGAACTAAGCTGACAGCTGTTGCAAAAGCAGGGGAAAAATCAAGGAGGCCGAGACAACTTGGAGGGGAAGATATGAGGGACGTGGCAAGGAAACATCAGAAAATTAAAAAAAAAAAAGAAAATCTCGGCCAAAGTCAAAGCCATCAAAAGGCATGATATGCCATCCAGTGCAGGGACTTGCACCAAAGCTTGCCCTCTTCGTTCCCATCGAAATCGCAAGATTTCGTTTCCCGTCCCGAAATGAAATTTCCTTTCGGGACGGGAAACGAAATCTTGCGACCCTGAAAAGAAAGGCTCACAAACACTCTGGGAGGAAGATATGACCAAACAAGATGCAATTGAAAAAAAACCCCAAAACCCCAGAAAATGGGGAGATGAAATGACTACGAGAAAGTGGTCTAGGCAGAAATGAGGTGCAGTGCAAAGGACCAAAAGAGGCCAGAACTAAGCTGACAGCTGTTGCAAAAGCAGGGGAAAAATCAAGGAGGCAAAGACAACTTGGAGGGGAAGATATGAGGGACGTGGCATGGATACTTAAAAAATGAAAAAAAAAAGGAAATCTCGGCCAAAGTCAAAGCCATCAAAAGGCATGGCATGCCATTCATTGCAGGGACATGCACGACATACCCCTAGGTTTGCAAAAATAGATCCACGCGGTAGGTCAAAACAAATAAGAAGGACTGAGGAGCACTCTGAAATGGAGATACCATCAAAGGAACTGAAATTGAAGGGGAAAAAAAAAAAATATTGGAAATTTAGTGACTACGAGAAAGTGGTCTGGGCGGAAATGATGTGCAGTGCAAAGGACCAAAAGATGCCAGAACTAATCTGACAGCTGTTGCAAAAGCAGGGGAAAAATCAAGGAGGCAAAGACAACTTGGAGGGGAAGATATGAGGGACGTGGCATGGATACTTAAAAAATGAAAAAAAAAAGAAAATCTCGGCCAAAGTCAAAGCCATCAAAAGGCATGGCATGCCATTCATTGCAGGGACATGCACGACATACCCCTAGGTTTGCAAAAATAGATCCACGCGGTAGGTCAAAACAAATAAGAAGGACTGAGGAGCACTCTGAAATGGAGATACCATCAAAGGAACTGAAATTGAAGGGAAAAAAAAAAAAATTTGGGAAATTTAGTGACTACGAGAAAGTGGTCTGGGCGGAAATGATGTGCAGTGCAAAGGACCAAATGATGCCAGAACTAAGCTGACAGCTGTTGCAAAAGCAGGGGAAAAATCAAGGAGGCAGACGCAAGTTGGAGGGGAAGATATGCGGGATGTGGCATGGTAACTTAAAAAAATGAAAAAAAAAGAAAATCTCGGCCAAAGTCAAAGCCATCAAAAAGCATGATATACCATCTATTGCAGGGACAGGCAAAACATACTTGTAGGCTTGTAAAAATAGTTCCACGCGGTAGGTCAAAACATATAAGAAGGACTGAGTAGTACTCTGAAATGGAGATACCATCAAAGGAACTGAAATTGAAGGGAAAAAAAAAAATTTTTGGAAATTTAGTGACTAGGAGAAAGTGGTCGGGGCGGAAATGATGTGCAGTGCAAAGGACCAAATGATGCCAGAACTAAGCTGACAGCTGTTGCAAAAGCAGGGGAAAAATCAAGGAGGCAGAGACAACTTGGAGGGGAAGATATGAGGGACGTGGCAAGGAAACATCAGAAAATTTAAAAAAAAAAAAGAAAATCTCGGCCAAAGTCAAAGCCATCAAAAGACATGATATGCCATCCAGTGCAGGGACTTGCACCAAAGCTTGCCCTCTTAGTTCCCATTGAAATCGCAAGATTTCGTTTCCCGTCCCGAAAGGAAATTTCATTTCCTTTCGGGACGGGAAACGAAATCTTGCGACCCTGCAAAGAAAGGCTCACAAACACTCTGGGAGGAAGATATGATCAAACAAGATGCAATTGAAAAAAAACCCCAAAAGCCCAGAAAATGGGGAGATGAAATGACTACGAGAAAGTGGTCTAGGCGGAAATGAGGTGCAGTGCAAAGGACCAAAAGAGGCCAGAACTAAGCTGACAGCTGTTGCAAAAGCAGGGGAAAAATCAAGGAGGCAGAGACAACTTGGAGGGGAAGATATGAGGGACGGTGCATGGATACTTAAAAAATGAAAAAAAAAAAGAAAATCTCGGCCAAAGTCAAAGCCATCAAAAGGCATGGCATGCCATTCATTGCAGGGACATGCACGACATACCCCTAGGTTTGCAAAAATAGATCCACGCGGTAGGTCAAAACAAATAAGAAGGACTGAGGAGCACTCTGAAATGTAGATACCATCATAGGAACTGAAATTGAAGGAAAAAAAAAAAAATTTTGGAAATTTAGTCACTACGAGAAAGTGGTCTGGGCGGAAATGATGTGCAGTGCAAAGGACCAAATGATGCCAGAACTAAGCTGACAGCTGTTGCAAAAGCAGGGGAAAAATCAAGGAGGCAGAGACAACTTGGAGGGGAAGATATGAGGGCCGTGGCATGGTTACTTAAAAAAATGAAAAAAAAAAAGAAAATCTCGGCCAAAGTCAAAGCCATCAAAAGCCACGGCATGCCATTCATTGCAGGGACATGCACAACATACCCCTGGGTTTGCAAAAATAGATCCACGCGGTAGGTCAAAACAAATAAGAAGGACTGAGGAGCACTCTGAAATGGAGATACCATCAAAGGAACTGAAATTGAAGGGAAAAAAAAAAAATATTTTGGAAATTTAGTGACTACGAGAAAGTGGTCTGGGCGGAAATGATGTGCAGTGCAAAGGACCAAAAGATGCCAGAACTAAGCTGACAGCTGTTGCAAAAGCAGGGGAAAAATCAAGGAGGCCGAGACAACTTGGAGGGGAAGATATGAGGGACGTGGCAAGGAAACATCAGAAAATTAAAAAAAAAAAAGAAAATCTCGGCCAAAGTCAAAGCCATCAAAAGGCATGATATGCCATCCAGTGCAGGGACTTGCACCAAAGCTTGCCCTCTTCGTTCCCATCGAAATCGCAAGATTTCGTTTCCCGTCCCGAAATGAAATTTCCTTTCGGGACGGGAAACGAAATCTTGCGACCCTGAAAAGAAAGGCTCACAAACACTCTGGGAGGAAGATATGACCAAACAAGATGCAATTGAAAAAAAACCCCAAAACCCCAGAAAATGGGGAGATGAAATGACTACGAGAAAGTGGTCTAGGCAGAAATGAGGTGCAGTGCAAAGGACCAAAAGAGGCCAGAACTAAGCTGACAGCTGTTGCAAAAGCAGGGGAAAAATCAAGGAGGCAAAGACAACTTGGAGGGGAAGATATGAGGGACGTGGCATGGATACTTAAAAAATGAAAAAAAAAAGGAAATCTCGGCCAAAGTCAAAGCCATCAAAAGGCATGGCATGCCATTCATTGCAGGGACATGCACGACATACCCCTAGGTTTGCAAAAATAGATCCACGCGGTAGGTCAAAACAAATAAGAAGGACTGAGGAGCACTCTGAAATGGAGATACCATCAAAGGAACTGAAATTGAAGGGAAAAAAAAAAAAATTTGGGAAATTTAGTGACTACGAGAAAGTGGTCTGGGCGGAAATGATGTGCAGTGCAAAGGACCAAAAGATGCCAGAACTAATCTGACAGCTGTTGCAAAAGCAGGGGAAAAATCAAGGAGGCAAAGACAACTTGGAGGGGAAGATATGAGGGACGTGGCATGGATACTTAAAAAATGAAAAAAAAAAGAAAATCTCGGCCAAAGTCAAAGCCATCAAAAGGCATGGCATGCCATTCATTGCAGGGACATGCACGACATACCCCTAGGTTTGCAAAAATAGATCCACGCGGTAGGTCAAAACAAATAAGAAGGACTGAGGAGCACTCTGAAATGGAGATACCATCAAAGGAACTGAAATTGAAGGGAAAAAAAAAAAAATTTGGGAAATTTAGTGACTACGAGAAAGTGGTCTGGGCGGAAATGATGTGCAGTGCAAAGGACCAAATGATGCCAGAACTAAGCTGACAGCTGTTGCAAAAGCAGGGGAAAAATCAAGGAGGCAGACGCAAGTTGGAGGGGAAGATATGCGGGATGTGGCATGGTAACTTAAAAAAATGAAAAAAAAAGAAAATCTCGGCCAAAGTCAAAGCCATCAAAAAGCATGATATACCATCTATTGCAGGGACAGGCAAAACATACTTGTAGGCTTGTAAAAATAGTTCCACGCGGTAGGTCAAAACATATTAGAAGGACTGAGGAGCACTCTGAAATGGAGATACCATCAAAGGAACTGAAATTGAAGGGAAAAAAAAAAATTTTTGGAAATTTAGTGACTAGGAGAAAGTGGTCGGGGCGGAAATGATGTGCAGTGCAAAGGACCAAATGATGCCAGAACTAAGCTGACAGCTGTTGCAAAAGCAGGGGAAAAATCAAGGAGGCAGAGACAACTTGGAGGGGAAGATATGAGGGACGTGGCAAGGAAACATCAGAAAATTTAAAAAAAAAAAAGAAAATCTCGGCCAAAGTCAAAGCCATCAAAAGACATGATATGCCATCCAGTGCAGGGACTTGCACCAAAGCTTGCCCTCTTAGTTCCCATTGAAATCGCAAGATTTCGTTTCCCGTCCCGAAAGGAAATTTCATTTCCTTTCGGGACGGGAAACGAAATCTTGCGACCCTGAAAAGAAAGGCTCACAAACACTCTGGGAGGAAGATATGATCAAACAAGATGCAATTGAAAAAAAACCCCAAAAGCCCAGAAAATGGGGAGATGAAATGACTACGAGAAAGTGGTCTAGGCGGAAATGAGGTGCAGTGCAAAGGACCAAAAGAGGCCAGAACTAAGCTGACAGCTGTTGCAAAAGCAGGGGAAAAATCAAGGAGGCAGAGACAACTTGGAGGGGAAGATATGAGGGACGGTGCATGGATACTTAAAAAATGAAAAAAAAAAAGAAAATCTCGGCCAAAGTCAAAGCCATCAAAAGGCATGGCATGCCATTCATTGCAGGGACATGCACGACATACCCCTAGGTTTGCAAAAATAGATCCACGCGGTAGGTCAAAACAAATAAGAAGGACTGAGGAGCACTCTGAAATGGAGATACCATCAAAGGAACTGAAATTGAAGGAAAAAAAAAAAATTTTGGAAATTTAGTGACTACGAGAAAGTGGTCTGGGCGGAAATGATGTGCAGTGCAAAGGACCAAATGATGCCAGAACTAAGCTGACAGCTGTTGCAAAAGCAGGGGGAAAATCAAGGAGGCAGAGACAACTTGGAGGGGAAGATATGAGGGCCGTGGTATGGTTACTTAAAAAAATGAAAAAAAAAAAGAAAATCTCGGCCAAAGTCAAAGCCATCAAAAGGCATGGCATGCCATTCATTGCAGGGACAGGCACAAAATATCCCTAGGTTTGCAGAAATTGATCCACGCGGTAGGTCAAAACAAATAAGAAGGAGGAAGGAGCACTGTGAAATGGAGATACCATCAAAGGAACTGAAATTGAAGGGAAAAAAAAAAATTTTTGGGAAATTTAGTGACTACGAGAAAGTGGTCTGGGCGGAAATGATGTGCAGTGCAAAGGACCAAATGATGCCAGGACTAAGCTGACAGCTGTTGCAAAAGCAGGGGAAAAATCAAGGAGGCAGAGACAACTTGGAGGGGAAGATATGAGGGACGTGGCAAGGAAACACCAGAAAATTTAAAAAAAAAAAAAGAAAATCTCGGCCAAAGTCAAAGCCATCAAAAGGCATGATATGCCATCCAGTGCAGGGACATGCACCAAAGCTTGCCCTCTTAGTTCCCATTGAAATCGCAAGATTTCGTTTCCCGTCCCGAAAGGAAATGAAATTTCCTTTCGGGACGGGAAACGAAATCTTGCGACCCTGAAAAGAAAGGCTCACAAACACTCTGGGAGGAAGATATGATCAAACAAGATGCAAGTGATAAAAAACCCCAAAATCCCAGAAAATGGGGAGATGGAATGACTACGAGAAAGTGGTCTAGGCAGAAATGAGGTGCAGTGCAAAGGACCAAAAGAGGCCAGAACTAAGCTGACAGCTGTTGCAAAAGCAGGGGAAAAATCAAGGAGGCAAAGACAACTTGGAGGGGAAGATATGAGGGACGTGGCATGGATACTTAAAAAAATGAAAAGAAAAAGAAAATCTCGGCCAAAGTCAAAGCCATCAAAAAGCAAGGCATGCCATTCATTGCAGGGACATGCACGACATACCCCTAGGTTTGCAAAAATAGATCCACGCGGTAGGTCAAAACAAATAAGAAGGAGGAAGGAGCACTCTGAAATGGAGATACCATCAAAGGAACTGAAATTGAAGGGAAAAAAAAAAAAATTTTGGGAAATTTAGTGACTACAAGAAAGTGGTCTGGGCGGAAATGATGTGCAGTGCAAAGGACCAAATGATGCCAGAACTAAGCTGACAGCTGTTGCAAAAGCAGGGGAAAAATCAAGGAGGCAGAGAAAACTTGGAGGGGAAGATATGAGGGCCGTAGCATGGATACTTAAAAAAATGAAAAAAAAAAAGAAAATCTCGGCCAAAGTCAAAGCCATCAAAAGGCGTGGCATGCCATTCATTGCAGGGACATGCACAACATACCCCTGTGTTTGCAAAAATAGATCCACGCGGTAGGTCAAAACAAGTAAGAAGGACTGAGGAGCACTCTGAAATGGAGATACCATCAAAGGAACTGAAATTGAAGGGGAAAAAAAAAAATTTTGGAAATTTAGTGACTACGAGAAAGTGGTCTGGGCGGAAATGATGTGCAGTGCAAAGGACCAAATGATGCCAGAACTAAGCTGACAGCTGTTGCAAAAGCAGGGGAAAAATCAAGGAGGCAGAGACAACTTGGAGGGGAAGATATGAGGGACATGGCAAGGAAACATCAGAAAATTAAAAAAAAAAAAAGAAAATCTCGGCCAAAGTCAAAGCCATCAAAAGGCATGATATGCCATCCAGTGCAGGGACTTGCACCAAAGCTTGCCCTCTTCGTTCCCATTGAAATCGCAAGATTTCGTTTCCCGTCCCGAAAGGAAATTTCATTTCCTTTCGGGACGGGAAACGAAATCTTGCGACCCTGAAAAGAAAGGCTCACAAACACTCTGGGAGGAAGATATGACCAAACAAGATGCAATTGAAAAAAAACCCCAAAACCCCAGAAAATGGGGAGATGAAATGACTACGAGAAAGTGGTCTGGGCAGAAATGAGGTGCAGTGCAAAGGACCAAAAGAGGCCAGAACTAAGCTGACAGCTGTTGCAAAAGCAGGGGAAAAATCAAGGAGGCAAAGACAACTTGGAGGGGAAGATATGAGGGACGTGGCATGGATACTTAAAAAATGAAAAAAAAAAGGAAATCTCGGCCAAAGTCAAAGCCATCAAAAGGCATAGCATGCCATTCATTGCAGGGACATGCACGACATACCCCTAGGTTTGCAAAAATAGATCCACGCGGTAGGTCAAAACAAATAAGAAGGACTGAGGAGCACTCTGAAATGGAGATACCATCAAAGGAACTGAAATTGAAGGGGAAAAAAAAAAATATTGGAAATTTAGTGACTACGAGAAAGTGGTCTGGGCGGAAATGATGTGCAGTGCAAAGGACCAAAAGATGCCAGAACTAATCTGACAGCTGTTGCAAAAGCAGGGGAAAAATCAAGGAGGCAAAGACAACTTGGAGGGGAAGATATGAGGGACGTGGCATGGATACTTAAAAAATGAAAAAAAAAAGGAAATCTCGGCCAAAGTCAAAGCCATCAAAAGGCATGGCATGCCATTCATTGCAGGGACATGCACGACATACCCCTAGGTTTGCAAAAATAGATCCACGCGGTAGGTCAAAACAAATAAGAAGGACTGAGGAGCACTCTGAAATGGAGATACCATCAAAGGAACTGAAATTGAAGGGGAAAAAAAAAAAATATTGGAAATTTAGTGACTACGAGAAAGTGGTCTGGGCGGAAATGATGTGCAGTGCAAAGGACCAAAAGATGCCAGAACTAATCTGACAGCTGTTGCAAAAGCAGGGGAAAAATCAAGGAGGCAAAGACAACTTGGAGGGGAAGATATGAGGGACGTGGCATGGATACTTAAAAAATGAAAAAAAAAAGAAAATCTCGGCCAAAGTCAAAGCCATCAAAAGGCATGGCATGCCATTCATTGCAGGGACATGCACGACATACCCCTAGGTTTGCAAAAATAGATCCACGCGGTAGGTCAAAACAAATAAGAAGGACTGAGGAGCACTCTGAAATGGAGATACCATCAAAGGAACTGAAATTGAAGGGAAAAAAAAAAAAATTTGGGAAATTTAGTGACTACGAGAAAGTGGTCTGGGCGGAAATGATGTGCAGTGCAAAGGACCAAATGATGCCAGAACTAAGCTGACAGCTGTTGCAAAAGCAGGGGAAAAATCAAGGAGGCAGACACAACTTGGAGGGGAAGATATGAGGGCCGTAGCATGGATACTTAAAAAAATGAAAAAAAAAAGAAAATCTCGGCCAAAGTCAAAGCCATCAAAAGGCATGATATGCCATCCAGTGCAGGGACATGCACCAAAGCTTGCCCTCTTAGTTCCCATTGAAATCGCAAGATTTCGTTTCCCGTCCCGAAAGGAAATTTCATTTCCTTTCGGGACGGGAAACGAAATCTTGCGACCCTGAAAAGAAAGGCTCACAAACACTCTGGGAGGAAGATATGATCAAACCAGATGCAATTGAAAAAAAACCCCAAAACCCCAGAAAATGGGGAGATGAAATGACTACGAGAAAGTGGTCTGGGCGGAAATGAGGTGCAGTGCAAAGGACCAAAAGAGGCCAGAACTAAGCTGACAGCTGTTGCAAAAGCAGGGGAAAAATCAAGGAGGCAGAGACAACTTGGAGGGGAAGATATGAGGGCCGTAGCATGAATACTTAAAAAAATGAAAAAAAAAAGAAAATCTCGGCCAAAGTCAAAGCCATCAAAAGCCATGGCATGCCATTCATTGCAGGGACATGCACAACATACCCCTGGGTTTGCAAAAATAGATCCACGCGGTAGGTCAAAACAAATAAGAAGGACTGAGGAGCACTCTGAAATGGAGATACCATCAAAGGAACTGAAATTGAAGGGAAAAAAAAAAAATATTTTGGAAATTTAGTGACTACGAGAAAGTGGTCTGGGCGGAAATGATGTGCAGTGCAAAGGACCAAAAGATGCCAGAACTAAGCTGACAGCTGTTGCAAAAGCAGGGGAAAAATCAAGGAGGCCGAGACAACTTGGAGGGGAAGATATGAGGGCCGTAGCATGAATACTTAAAAAAATGAAAAAAAACCCAAAAATCTCATCCAAAATCAAAGCCATCAAAAGGCATGGCATGCCATCCATTGCAGGGACATGCACGACATGCCCCTAGGGGTGAAAAAATTGATCCTCGCAGTTGGTGAAAACAAATAAGAAGGACTAAGGAGCACTCTGAAATGGAGATAACATCAAAAGAAATGAAATTGAAGGGGGAAAATAAAAAATTTTGGAAATTTAGTGACTACGAGAAAGTGGTCTGGGCGGAAATGATGTGCAGTGCAAAGGACCAAAAGATGCCAGAACTAAGCTGACAGCTGTTGCAAAAGCAGGGGAAAAATCAAGGAGGCAGACGCAAGTTGGAGGGGAAGATATGCGGGATGTGGCATGGTAACTTAAAAAAATGAAAAAAAAAGAAAATCTCGGCCAAAGTCAAAGCCATCAAAAAGCATGATATACCATCTATTGCAGGGACAGGCAAAACATACTTGTAGGCTTGTAAAAATAGTTCCACGCGGTAAGTCAAAACATATAAGAAGGACTGAGGAGCACTCTGAAATGGAGATACCATCAAAGGAACTGAAATTGAAGGGAAAAAAAAAATTTTTGGAAATTTAGTGACTAGGAGAAAGTGGTCGGGGCGGAAATGATGTGCAGTGCAAAGGACCAAATGATGCCAGAACTAAGCTGACAGCTGTTGCAAAAGCAGGGGAAAAATCAAGGAGGCAGAGACAACTTGGATGGGAAGATATGAGGGACGTGGCAAGGAAACATCAGAAAATTTAAAAAAAAAAAGAAAATCTCGGCCAAAGTCAAAGCCATCAAAAGACATGATATGCCATCCAGTGCAGGGACTTGCACCAAAGCTTGCCCTCTTAGTTCCCATTGAAATCGCAAGATTTCGTTTCCCGTCCCGAAAGGAAATTTCATTTCCTTTCGGGACGGGAAACGAAATCTTGCGACCCTGCAAAGAAAGGCTCACAAACACTCTGGGAGGAAGATATGATCAAACAAGATGCAATTGAAAAAAAACCCCAAAACCCCAGAAAATGGGGAGATGGAATGACTACGAGAAAGTGGTCTAGGCGGAAATGAGGTGCAGTGCAAAGGACCAAAAGAGGCCAGAACTAAGCTGACAGCTGTTGCAAAAGCAGGGGAAAAATCAAGGAGGCAGAGACAACTTGGAGGGGAAGATATGAGGGACGGTGCATGGATACTTAAAAAATGAAAAAAAAAAAGAAAATCTCGGCCAAAGTCAAAGCCATCAAAAGGCATGGCATGCCATTCATTGCAGGGACATGCACGACATACCCCTAGGTTTGCAAAAATAGATCCACGCGGTAGGTCAAAACAAATAAGAAGGACTGAGGAGCACTCTGAAATGGAGATACTATCAAAGGAACTGAAATTGAAGGAAAAAAAAAAAAATTTTGGAAATTTAGTCACTACGAGAAAGTGGTCTGGGCGGAAATGATGTGCAGTGCAAAGGACCAAATGATGCCAGAACTAAGCTGACAGCTGTTGCAAAAGCAGGGGAAAAATCAAGGAGGCAGAGACAACTTGGAGGGGAAGATATGAGGGCCGTAGCATGAATACTTAAAAAAATGAAAAAAAAAAGAAAATCTCGGCCAAAGTCAAAGCCATCAAAAGCCATGGCATGCCATTCATTGCAGGGACATGCACAACATACCCCTGGGTTTGCAAAAATAGATCCACGCGGTAGGTCAAAACAAATAAGAAGGACTGAGGAGCACTCTGAAATGGAGATACCATCAAAGGAACTGAAATTGAAGGGAAAAAAAAAAAATATTTTGGAAATTTAGTGACTACGAGAAAGTGGTCTGGGCGGAAATGATGTGCAGTGCAAAGGACCAAAAGATGCCAGAACTAAGCTGACAGCTGTTGCAAAAGCAGGGGAAAAATCAAGGAGGCCGAGACAACTTGGAGGGGAAGATATGAGGGACGTGGCAAGGAAACATCAGAAAATTAAAAAAAAAAAAGAAAATCTCGGCCAAAGTCAAAGCCATCAAAAGGCATGATATGCCATCCAGTGCAGGGACTTGCACCAAAGCTTGCCCTCTTCGTTCCCATCGAAATCGCAAGATTTCGTTTCCCGTCCCGAAATGAAATTTCCTTTCGGGACGGGAAACGAAATCTTGCGACCCTGAAAAGAAAGGCTCACAAACACTCTGGGAGGAAGATATGACCAAACAAGATGCAATTGAAAAAAAACCCCAAAACCCCAGAAAATGGGGAGATGAAATGACTACGAGAAAGTGGTCTAGGCAGAAATGAGGTGCAGTGCAAAGGACCAAAAGAGGCCAGAACTAAGCTGACAGCTGTTGCAAAAGCAGGGGAAAAATCAAGGAGGCAAAGACAACTTGGAGGGGAAGATATGAGGGACGTGGCATGGATACTTAAAAAATGAAAAAAAAAAGGAAATCTCGGCCAAAGTCAAAGCCATCAAAAGGCATGGCATGCCATTCATTGCAGGGACATGCACGACATACCCCTAGGTTTGCAAAAATAGATCCACGCGGTAGGTCAAAACAAATAAGAAGGACTGAGGAGCACTCTGAAATGGAGATACCATCAAAGGAACTGAAATTGAAGGGGAAAAAAAAAAAATATTGGAAATTTAGTGACTACGAGAAAGTGGTCTGGGCGGAAATGATGTGCAGTGCAAAGGACCAAATGATGCCAGAACTAAGCTGACAGCTGTTGCAAAAGCAGGGGAAAAATCAAGGAGGCAGACGCAAGTTGGAGGGGAAGATATGCGGGATGTGGCATGGTAACTTAAAAAAATGAAAAAAAAAGAAAATCTCGGCCAAAGTCAAAGCCATCAAAAAGCATGATATACCATCTATTGCAGGGACAGGCAAAACATACTTGTAGGCTTGTAAAAATAGTTCCACGCGGTAGGTCAAAACATATAAGAAGGACTGAGGAGCACTCTGAAATGGAGATACCATCAAAGGAACTGAAATTGAAGGGAAAAAAAAAAATTTTTGGAAATTTAGTGACTAGGAGAAAGTGGTCGGGGCGGAAATGATGTGCAGTGCAAAGGACCAAATGATGCCAGAACTAAGCTGACAGCTGTTGCAAAAGCAGGGGAAAAATCAAGGAGGCAGAGACAACTTGGAGGGGAAGATATGAGGGACGTGGCAAGGAAACATCAGAAAATTTAAAAAAAAAAAAGAAAATCTCGGCCAAAGTCAAAGCCATCAAAAGACATGATATGCCATCCAGTGCAGGGACTTGCACCAAAGCTTGCCCTCTTAGTTCCCATTGAAATCGCAAGATTTCGTTTCCCGTCCCGAAAGGAAATTTCATTTCCTTTCGGGACGGGAAACGAAATCTTGCGACCCTGCAAAGAAAGGCTCACAAACACTCTGGGAGGAAGATATGATCAAACAAGATGCAATTGAAAAAAAACCCCAAAACCCCAGAAAATGGGGAGATGGAATGACTACGAGAAAGTGGTCTAGGCGGAAATGAGGTGCAGTGCAAAGGACCAAAAGAGGCCAGAACTAAGCTGACAGCTGTTGCAAAAGCAGGGGAAAAATCAAGGAGGCAGAGACAACTTGGAGGGGAAGATATGAGGGACGGTGCATGGATACTTAAAAAAATGAAAAAAAAAAAGAAAATCTCGGCCAAAGTCAAAGCCATCAAAAGGCATGGCATGCCATTCATTGCAGGGACATGCACGACATACCCCTAGGTTTGCAAAAATAGATCCACGCGGTAGGTCAAAACAAATAAGAAGGACTGAGGAGCACTCTGAAATGGAGATACTATCAAAGGAACTGAAATTGAAGGAAAAAAAAAAAAATTTTGGAAATTTAGTCACTACGAGAAAGTGGTCTGGGCGGAAATGATGTGCAGTGCAAAGGACCAAATGATGCCAGAACTAAGCTGACAGCTGTTGCAAAAGCAGGGGAAAAATCAAGGAGGCAGAGACAACTTGGAGGGGAAGATATGAGGGCCGTAGCATGAATACTTAAAAAAATGAAAAAAAAAAGAAAATCTCGGCCAAAGTCAAAGCCATCAAAAGCCATGGCATGCCATTCATTGCAGGGACATGCACAACATACCCCTGGGTTTGCAAAAATAGATCCACGCGGTAGGTCAAAACAAATAAGAAGGACTGAGGAGCACTCTGAAATGGAGATACCATCAAAGGAACTGAAATTGAAGGGAAAAAAAAAAAATATTTTGGAAATTTAGTGACTACGAGAAAGTGGTCTGGGCGGAAATGATGTGCAGTGCAAAGGACCAAAAGATGCCAGAACTAAGCTGACAGCTGTTGCAAAAGCAGGGGAAAAATCAAGGAGGCCGAGACAACTTGGAGGGGAAGATATGAGGGACGTGGCAAGGAAACATCAGAAAATTAAAAAAAAAAAAGAAAATCTCGGCCAAAGTCAAAGCCATCAAAAGGCATGATATGCCATCCAGTGCAGGGACTTGCACCAAAGCTTGCCCTCTTCGTTCCCATCGAAATCGCAAGATTTCGTTTCCCGTCCCGAAATGAAATTTCCTTTCGGGACGGGAAACGAAATCTTGCGACCCTGAAAAGAAAGGCTCACAAACACTCTGGGAGGAAGATATGACCAAACAAGATGCAATTGAAAAAAAACCCCAAAACCCCAGAAAATGGGGAGATGAAATGACTACGAGAAAGTGGTCTAGGCAGAAATGAGGTGCAGTGCAAAGGACCAAAAGAGGCCAGAACTAAGCTGACAGCTGTTGCAAAAGCAGGGGAAAAATCAAGGAGGCAAAGACAACTTGGAGGGGAAGATATGAGGGACGTGGCATGGATACTTAAAAAATGAAAAAAAAAAGGAAATCTCGGCCAAAGTCAAAGCCATCAAAAGGCATGGCATGCCATTCATTGCAGGGACATGCACGACATACCCCTAGGTTTGCAAAAATAGATCCACGCGGTAGGTCAAAACAAATAAGAAGGACTGAGGAGCACTCTGAAATGGAGATACCATCAAAGGAACTGAAATTGAAGGGGAAAAAAAAAAAATATTGGAAATTTAGTGACTACGAGAAAGTGGTCTGGGCGGAAATGATGTGCAGTGCAAAGGACCAAAAGATGCCAGAACTAATCTGACAGCTGTTGCAAAAGCAGGGGAAAAATCAAGGAGGCAAAGACAACTTGGAGGGGAAGATATGAGGGACGTGGCATGGATACTTAAAAAATGAAAAAAAAAAGAAAATCTCGGCCAAAGTCAAAGCCATCAAAAGGCATGGCATGCCATTCATTGCAGGGACATGCACGACATACCCCTAGGTTTGCAAAAATAGATCCACGCGGTAGGTCAAAACAAATAAGAAGGACTGAGGAGCACTCTGAAATGGAGATACCATCAAAGGAACTGAAATTGAAGGGAAAAAAAAAAAAATTTGGGAAATTTAGTGACTACGAGAAAGTGGTCTGGGCGGAAATGATGTGCAGTGCAAAGGACCAAATGATGCCAGAACTAAGCTGACAGCTGTTGCAAAAGCAGGGGAAAAATCAAGGAGGCAGACGCAAGTTGGAGGGGAAGATATGCGGGATGTGGCATGGTAACTTAAAAAAATGAAAAAAAAAGAAAATCTCGGCCAAAGTCAAAGCCATCAAAAAGCATGATATACCATCTATTGCAGGGACAGGCAAAACATACTTGTAGGCTTGTAAAAATAGTTCCACACGGTAGGTCAAAACATATAAGAAGGACTGAGGAGCACTCTGAAATGGAGATACCATCAAAGGAACTGAAATTGAAGGGAAAAAAAAAAATTTTTGGAAATTTAGTGACTAGGAGAAAGTGGTCGGGGCGGAAATGATGTGCAGTGCAAAGGACCAAATGATGCCAGAACTAAGCTGACAGCTGTTGCAAAAGCAGGGGAAAAATCAAGGAGGCAGAGACAACTTGGAGGGGAAGATATGAGGGACGGTGCATGGATACTTAAAAAATGAAAAAAAAAAAGAAAATCTCGGCCAAAGTCAAAGCCATCAAAAGGCATGGCATGCCATTCATTGCAGGGACATGCACGACATACCCCTAGGTTTGCAAAAATAGATCCACGCGGTAGGTCAAAACAAATAAGAAGGACTGAGGAGCACTCTGAAATGTAGATACCATCATAGGAACTGAAATTGAAGGAAAAAAAAAAAAATTTTGGAAATTTAGTCACTACGAGAAAGTGGTCTGGGCGGAAATGATGTGCAGTGCAAAGGACCAAATGATGCCAGAACTAAGCTGACAGCTGTTGCAAAAGCAGGGGAAAAATCAAGGAGGCAGAGACAACTTGGAGGGGAAGATATGAGGGCCGTGGCATGGTTACTTAAAAAAATGAAAAAAAAAAAGAAAATCTCGGCCAAAGTCAAAGCCATCAAAAGGCATGGCATGCCATTCATTGCAGGGACATGCACAACATACCCCTGGGTTTGCAGAAATTGATCCACGCGGTAGGTCAAAACAAATAAGAAGGAGGAAGGAGCACTCTGAAATGGAGATACCATCAAAGGAACTGAAATTGAAGGGAAAAAAAAAAATTTTTGGGAAATTTAGTGACTACGAGAAAGTGGTCTGGGCGGAAATGATGTGCAGTGCAAAGGACCAAATGATGCCAGGACTAAGCTGACAGCTGTTGCAAAAGCAGGGGAAAAATCAAGGAGGCAGAGACAACTTGGAGGGGAAGATATGAGGGACGTGGCAAGGAAACACCAGAAAATTTAAAAAAAAAAAAAGAAAATCTCGGCCAAAGTCAAAGCCATCAAAAGGCATGATATGCCATCCAGTGCAGGGACATGCACCAAAGCTTGCCCTCTTAGTTCCCATTGAAATCGCAAGATTTCGTTTCCCGTCCCGAAAGGAAATGAAATTTCCTTTCGGGACGGGAAACGAAATCTTGCGACCCTGAAAAGAAAGGCTCACAAACACTCTGGGAGGAAGATATGATCAAACCAGATGCAATTGAAAAAAAACCCCAAAACCCCAGAAAATGGGGAGATGAAATGACTACGAGAAAGTGGTCTGGGCGGAAATGAGGTGCAGTGCAAAGGACCAAAAGAGGCCAGAACTAAGCTGACAGCTGTTGCAAAAGCAGGGGAAAAATCAAGGAGGCAGAGACAACTTGGAGGGGAAGATATGAGGGCCGTAGCATGAATACTTAAAAAAATGAAAAAAAAAAGAAAATCTCGGCCAAAGTCAAAGCCATCAAAAGCCATGGCATGCCATTCATTGCAGGGACATGCACAACATACCCCTGGGTTTGCAAAAATAGATCCACGCGGTAGGTCAAAACAAATAAGAAGGACTGAGGAGCACTCTGAAATGGAGATACCATCAAAGGAACTGAAATTGAAGGGAAAAAAAAAAAATATTTTGGAAATTTAGTGACTACGAGAAAGTGGTCTGGGCGGAAATGATGTGCAGTGCAAAGGACCAAAAGATGCCAGAACTAAGCTGACAGCTGTTGCAAAAGCAGGGGAAAAATCAAGGAGGCCGAGACAACTTGGAGGGGAAGATATGAGGGCCGTAGCATGAATACTTAAAAAAATGAAAAAAAACCCAAAAATCTCATCCAAAATCAAAGCCATCAAAAGGCATGGCATGCCATCCATTGCAGGGACATGCACGACATGCCCCTAGGGGTGAAAAAATTGATCCTCGCAGTTGGTGAAAACAAATAAGAAGGACTAAGGAGCACTCTGAAATGGAGATAACATCAAAAGAAATGAAATTGAAGGGGGAAAATAAAAAATTTTGGAAATTTAGTGACTACGAGAAAGTGGTCTGGGCGGAAATGATGTGCAGTGCAAAGGACCAAAAGATGCCAGAACTAAGCTGACAGCTGTTGCAAAAGCAGGGGAAAAATCAAGGAGGCAGACGCAAGTTGGAGGGGAAGATATGCGGGATGTGGCATGGTAACTTAAAAAAATGAAAAAAAAAGAAAATCTCGGCCAAAGTCAAAGCCATCAAAAAGCATGATATACCATCTATTGCAGGGACAGGCAAAACATACTTGTAGGCTTGTAAAAATAGTTCCACGCGGTAAGTCAAAACATATAAGAAGGACTGAGGAGCACTCTGAAATGGAGATACCATCAAAGGAACTGAAATTGAAGGGAAAAAAAAAAATTTTTGGAAATTTAGTGACTAGGAGAAAGTGGTCGGGGCGGAAATGATGTGCAGTGCAAAGGACCAAATGATGCCAGAACTAAGCTGACAGCTGTTGCAAAAGCAGGGGAAAAATCAAGGAGGCAGAGACAACTTGGATGGGAAGATATGAGGGACGTGGCAAGGAAACATCAGAAAATTTAAAAAAAAAAAGAAAATCTCGGCCAAAGTCAAAGCCATCAAAAGACATGATATGCCATCCAGTGCAGGGACTTGCACCAAAGCTTGCCCTCTTAGTTCCCATTGAAATCGCAAGATTTCGTTTCCCGTCCCGAAAGGAAATTTCATTTCCTTTCGGGACGGGAAACGAAATCTTGCGACCCTGCAAAGAAAGGCTCACAAACACTCTGGGAGGAAGATATGATCAAACAAGATGCAATTGAAAAAAAACCCCAAAACCCCAGAAAATGGGGAGATGGAATGACTACGAGAAAGTGGTCTAGGCGGAAATGAGGTGCAGTGCAAAGGACCAAAAGAGGCCAGAACTAAGCTGACAGCTGTTGCAAAAGCAGGGGAAAAATCAAGGAGGCAGAGACAACTTGGAGGGGAAGATATGAGGGACGGTGCATGGATACTTAAAAAATGAAAAAAAAAAAGAAAATCTCGGCCAAAGTCAAAGCCATCAAAAGGCATGGCATGCCATTCATTGCAGGGACATGCACGACATACCCCTAGGTTTGCAAAAATAGATCCACGCGGTAGGTCAAAACAAATAAGAAGGACTGAGGAGCACTCTGAAATGGAGATACTATCAAAGGAACTGAAATTGAAGGAAAAAAAAAAAAATTTTGGAAATTTAGTCACTACGAGAAAGTGGTCTGGGCGGAAATGATGTGCAGTGCAAAGGACCAAATGATGCCAGAACTAAGCTGACAGCTGTTGCAAAAGCAGGGGAAAAATCAAGGAGGCAGAGACAACTTGGAGGGGAAGATATGAGGGCCGTAGCATGAATACTTAAAAAAATGAAAAAAAAAAGAAAATCTCGGCCAAAGTCAAAGCCATCAAAAGCCATGGCATGCCATTCATTGCAGGGACATGCACAACATACCCCTGGGTTTGCAAAAATAGATCCACGCGGTAGGTCAAAACAAATAAGAAGGACTGAGGAGCACTCTGAAATGGAGATACCATCAAAGGAACTGAAATTGAAGGGAAAAAAAAAAAATATTTTGGAAATTTAGTGACTACGAGAAAGTGGTCTGGGCGGAAATGATGTGCAGTGCAAAGGACCAAAAGATGCCAGAACTAAGCTGACAGCTGTTGCAAAAGCAGGGGAAAAATCAAGGAGGCCGAGACAACTTGGAGGGGAAGATATGAGGGACGTGGCAAGGAAACATCAGAAAATTAAAAAAAAAAAAGAAAATCTCGGCCAAAGTCAAAGCCATCAAAAGGCATGATATGCCATCCAGTGCAGGGACTTGCACCAAAGCTTGCCCTCTTCGTTCCCATCGAAATCGCAAGATTTCGTTTCCCGTCCCGAAATGAAATTTCCTTTCGGGACGGGAAACGAAATCTTGCGACCCTGAAAAGAAAGGCTCACAAACACTCTGGGAGGAAGATATGACCAAACAAGATGCAATTGAAAAAAAACCCCAAAACCCCAGAAAATGGGGAGATGAAATGACTACGAGAAAGTGGTCTAGGCAGAAATGAGGTGCAGTGCAAAGGACCAAAAGAGGCCAGAACTAAGCTGACAGCTGTTGCAAAAGCAGGGGAAAAATCAAGGAGGCAAAGACAACTTGGAGGGGAAGATATGAGGGACGTGGCATGGATACTTAAAAAATGAAAAAAAAAAGGAAATCTCGGCCAAAGTCAAAGCCATCAAAAGGCATGGCATGCCATTCATTGCAGGGACATGCACGACATACCCCTAGGTTTGCAAAAATAGATCCACGCGGTAGGTCAAAACAAATAAGAAGGACTGAGGAGCACTCTGAAATGGAGATACCATCAAAGGAACTGAAATTGAAGGGGAAAAAAAAAAAATATTGGAAATTTAGTGACTACGAGAAAGTGGTCTGGGCGGAAATGATGTGCAGTGCAAAGGACCAAATGATGCCAGAACTAAGCTGACAGCTGTTGCAAAAGCAGGGGAAAAATCAAGGAGGCAGACGCAAGTTGGAGGGGAAGATATGCGGGATGTGGCATGGTAACTTAAAAAAATGAAAAAAAAAGAAAATCTCGGCCAAAGTCAAAGCCATCAAAAAGCATGATATACCATCTATTGCAGGGACAGGCAAAACATACTTGTAGGCTTGTAAAAATAGTTCCACGCGGTAGGTCAAAACATATAAGAAGGACTGAGGAGCACTCTGAAATGGAGATACCATCAAAGGAACTGAAATTGAAGGGAAAAAAAAAAATTTTTGGAAATTTAGTGACTAGGAGAAAGTGGTCGGGGCGGAAATGATGTGCAGTGCAAAGGACCAAATGATGCCAGAACTAAGCTGACAGCTGTTGCAAAAGCAGGGGAAAAATCAAGGAGGCAGAGACAACTTGGAGGGGAAGATATGAGGGACGTGGCAAGGAAACATCAGAAAATTTAAAAAAAAAAAAGAAAATCTCGGCCAAAGTCAAAGCCATCAAAAGACATGATATGCCATCCAGTGCAGGGACTTGCACCAAAGCTTGCCCTCTTAGTTCCCATTGAAATCGCAAGATTTCGTTTCCCGTCCCGAAAGGAAATTTCATTTCCTTTCGGGACGGGAAACGAAATCTTGCGACCCTGCAAAGAAAGGCTCACAAACACTCTGGGAGGAAGATATGATCAAACAAGATGCAATTGAAAAAAAACCCCAAAACCCCAGAAAATGGGGAGATGGAATGACTACGAGAAAGTGGTCTAGGCGGAAATGAGGTGCAGTGCAAAGGACCAAAAGAGGCCAGAACTAAGCTGACAGCTGTTGCAAAAGCAGGGGAAAAATCAAGGAGGCAGAGACAACTTGGAGGGGAAGATATGAGGGACGGTGCATGGATACTTAAAAAAATGAAAAAAAAAAAGAAAATCTCGGCCAAAGTCAAAGCCATCAAAAGGCATGGCATGCCATTCATTGCAGGGACATGCACGACATACCCCTAGGTTTGCAAAAATAGATCCACGCGGTAGGTCAAAACAAATAAGAAGGACTGAGGAGCACTCTGAAATGGAGATACTATCAAAGGAACTGAAATTGAAGGAAAAAAAAAAAAATTTTGGAAATTTAGTCACTACGAGAAAGTGGTCTGGGCGGAAATGATGTGCAGTGCAAAGGACCAAATGATGCCAGAACTAAGCTGACAGCTGTTGCAAAAGCAGGGGAAAAATCAAGGAGGCAGAGACAACTTGGAGGGGAAGATATGAGGGCCGTAGCATGAATACTTAAAAAAATGAAAAAAAAAAGAAAATCTCGGCCAAAGTCAAAGCCATCAAAAGCCATGGCATGCCATTCATTGCAGGGACATGCACAACATACCCCTGGGTTTGCAAAAATAGATCCACGCGGTAGGTCAAAACAAATAAGAAGGACTGAGGAGCACTCTGAAATGGAGATACCATCAAAGGAACTGAAATTGAAGGGAAAAAAAAAAAATATTTTGGAAATTTAGTGACTACGAGAAAGTGGTCTGGGCGGAAATGATGTGCAGTGCAAAGGACCAAAAGATGCCAGAACTAAGCTGACAGCTGTTGCAAAAGCAGGGGAAAAATCAAGGAGGCCGAGACAACTTGGAGGGGAAGATATGAGGGACGTGGCAAGGAAACATCAGAAAATTAAAAAAAAAAAAGAAAATCTCGGCCAAAGTCAAAGCCATCAAAAGGCATGATATGCCATCCAGTGCAGGGACTTGCACCAAAGCTTGCCCTCTTCGTTCCCATCGAAATCGCAAGATTTCGTTTCCCGTCCCGAAATGAAATTTCCTTTCGGGACGGGAAACGAAATCTTGCGACCCTGAAAAGAAAGGCTCACAAACACTCTGGGAGGAAGATATGACCAAACAAGATGCAATTGAAAAAAAACCCCAAAACCCCAGAAAATGGGGAGATGAAATGACTACGAGAAAGTGGTCTAGGCAGAAATGAGGTGCAGTGCAAAGGACCAAAAGAGGCCAGAACTAAGCTGACAGCTGTTGCAAAAGCAGGGGAAAAATCAAGGAGGCAAAGACAACTTGGAGGGGAAGATATGAGGGACGTGGCATGGATACTTAAAAAATGAAAAAAAAAAGGAAATCTCGGCCAAAGTCAAAGCCATCAAAAGGCATGGCATGCCATTCATTGCAGGGACATGCACGACATACCCCTAGGTTTGCAAAAATAGATCCACGCGGTAGGTCAAAACAAATAAGAAGGACTGAGGAGCACTCTGAAATGGAGATACCATCAAAGGAACTGAAATTGAAGGGGAAAAAAAAAAAATATTGGAAATTTAGTGACTACGAGAAAGTGGTCTGGGCGGAAATGATGTGCAGTGCAAAGGACCAAAAGATGCCAGAACTAATCTGACAGCTGTTGCAAAAGCAGGGGAAAAATCAAGGAGGCAAAGACAACTTGGAGGGGAAGATATGAGGGACGTGGCATGGATACTTAAAAAATGAAAAAAAAAAGAAAATCTCGGCCAAAGTCAAAGCCATCAAAAGGCATGGCATGCCATTCATTGCAGGGACATGCACGACATACCCCTAGGTTTGCAAAAATAGATCCACGCGGTAGGTCAAAACAAATAAGAAGGACTGAGGAGCACTCTGAAATGGAGATACCATCAAAGGAACTGAAATTGAAGGGAAAAAAAAAAAAATTTGGGAAATTTAGTGACTACGAGAAAGTGGTCTGGGCGGAAATGATGTGCAGTGCAAAGGACCAAATGATGCCAGAACTAAGCTGACAGCTGTTGCAAAAGCAGGGGAAAAATCAAGGAGGCAGACGCAAGTTGGAGGGGAAGATATGCGGGATGTGGCATGGTAACTTAAAAAAATGAAAAAAAAAGAAAATCTCGGCCAAAGTCAAAGCCATCAAAAAGCATGATATACCATCTATTGCAGGGACAGGCAAAACATACTTGTAGGCTTGTAAAAATAGTTCCACACGGTAGGTCAAAACATATAAGAAGGACTGAGGAGCACTCTGAAATGGAGATACCATCAAAGGAACTGAAATTGAAGGGAAAAAAAAAAATTTTTGGAAATTTAGTGACTAGGAGAAAGTGGTCGGGGCGGAAATGATGTGCAGTGCAAAGGACCAAATGATGCCAGAACTAAGCTGACAGCTGTTGCAAAAGCAGGGGAAAAATCAAGGAGGCAGAGACAACTTGGAGGGGAAGATATGAGGGACGGTGCATGGATACTTAAAAAATGAAAAAAAAAAAGAAAATCTCGGCCAAAGTCAAAGCCATCAAAAGGCATGGCATGCCATTCATTGCAGGGACATGCACGACATACCCCTAGGTTTGCAAAAATAGATCCACGCGGTAGGTCAAAACAAATAAGAAGGACTGAGGAGCACTCTGAAATGTAGATACCATCATAGGAACTGAAATTGAAGGAAAAAAAAAAAAATTTTGGAAATTTAGTCACTACGAGAAAGTGGTCTGGGCGGAAATGATGTGCAGTGCAAAGGACCAAATGATGCCAGAACTAAGCTGACAGCTGTTGCAAAAGCAGGGGAAAAATCAAGGAGGCAGAGACAACTTGGAGGGGAAGATATGAGGGCCGTGGCATGGTTACTTAAAAAAATGAAAAAAAAAAAGAAAATCTCGGCCAAAGTCAAAGCCATCAAAAGGCATGGCATGCCATTCATTGCAGGGACATGCACAACATACCCCTGGGTTTGCAGAAATTGATCCACGCGGTAGGTCAAAACAAATAAGAAGGAGGAAGGAGCACTCTGAAATGGAGATACCATCAAAGGAACTGAAATTGAAGGGAAAAAAAAAAATTTTTGGGAAATTTAGTGACTACGAGAAAGTGGTCTGGGCGGAAATGATGTGCAGTGCAAAGGACCAAATGATGCCAGGACTAAGCTGACAGCTGTTGCAAAAGCAGGGGAAAAATCAAGGAGGCAGAGACAACTTGGAGGGGAAGATATGAGGGACGTGGCAAGGAAACACCAGAAAATTTAAAAAAAAAAAAAGAAAATCTCGGCCAAAGTCAAAGCCATCAAAAGGCATGATATGCCATCCAGTGCAGGGACATGCACCAAAGCTTGCCCTCTTAGTTCCCATTGAAATCGCAAGATTTCGTTTCCCGTCCCGAAAGGAAATGAAATTTCCTTTCGGGACGGGAAACGAAATCTTGCGACCCTGAAAAGAAAGGCTCACAAACACTCTGGGAGGAAGATATGATCAAACAAGATGCAATTGATAAAAAACCCCAAAATCCCAGAAAATGGGGAGATGGAATGACTACGAGAAAGTGGTCTAGGCGGAAATGAGGTGCAGTGCAAAGGACCAAAAGAGGCCAGAACTAAGCTGACAGCTGTTGCAAAAGCAGGGGAAAAATCAAGGAGGCAAAGACAACTTGGAGGGGAAGATATGAGGGACGTGGCATGGATACTTAAAAAAATGAAAAGAAAAAGAAAATCTCGGCCAAAGTCAAAGCCATCAAAAAGCAAGGCATGCCATTCATTGCAGGGACATGCACGACATACCCCTAGGTTTGCAAAAATAGATCCACGCGGTAGGTCAAAACAAATAAGAAGGAGGAAGGAGCACTCTGAAATGGAGATACCATCAAAGGAACTGAAATTGAAGGGAAAAAAAAAAAAATTTTGGGAAATTTAGTGACTACAAGAAAGTGGTCTGGGCGGAAATGATGTGCAGTGCAAAGGACCAAAAGATGCCAGAACTAAGCTGACAGCTGTTGCAAAAGCAGGGGAAAAATCAAGGAGGCAGAGACAACTTGGAGGGGAAGATATGAGGGCCGTAGCATGGATACTTAAAAAAATGAAAAAAAAAAAGAAAATCTCGGCCAAAGTCAAAGCCATCAAAAGGCGTGGCATGCCATTCATTGCAGGGACATGCACAACATACCCCTGTGTTTGCAAAAATAGATCCACGCGGTAGGTCAAAACAAGTAAGAAGGACTGAGGAGCACTCTGAAATGGAGATACCATCAAAGGAACTGAAATTGAAGGTGAAAAAAAAAAATTTTGGAAATTTAGTGACTACGAGAAAGTGGTCTGGGCGGAAATGATGTGCAGTGCAAAGGACCAAATGATGCCAGAACTAAGCTGACAGCTGTTGCAAAAGCAGGGGAAAAATCAAGGAGGCAGAGACAACTTGGATGGGAAGATATGAGGGACATGGCAAGGAAACATCAGAAAATTAAAAAAAAAAAAAGAAAATCTCGGCCAAAGTCAAAGCCATCAAAAGGCATGATATGCCATCCAGTGCAGGGACTTGCACCAAAGCTTGCCCTCTTCGTTCCCATTGAAATCGCAAGATTTCGTTTCCCGTCCCGAAAGGAAATTTCATTTCCTTTCGGGACGGGAAACGAAATCTTGCGACCCTGCAAAGAAAGGCTCACAAACACTCTGGGAGGAAGATATGACCAAACAAGATGCAATTGAAAAAAAACCCCAAAACCCCAGAAAATGGGGAGATGAAATGACTACGAGAAAGTGGTCTAGGCAGAAATGAGGTGCAGTGCAAAGGACCAAAAGAGGCCAGAACTAAGCTGACAGCTGTTGCAAAAGCAGGGGAAAAATCAAGGAGGCAAAGACAACTTGGAGGGGAAGATATGAGGGACGTGGCATGGATACTTAAAAAATGAAAAAAAAAAGGAAATCTCGGCCAAAGTCAAAGCCATCAAAAGGCATAGCATGCCATTCATTGCAGGGACATGCACGACATACCCCTAGGTTTGCAAAAATAGATCCACGCGGTAGGTCAAAACAAATAAGAAGGACTGAGGAGCACTCTGAAATGGAGATACCATCAAAGGAACTGAAATTGAAGGGGAAAAAAAAAAATATTGGAAATTTAGTGACTACGAGAAAGTGGTCTGGGCGGAAATGATGTGCAGTGCAAAGGACCAAAAGATGCCAGAACTAATCTGACAGCTGTTGCAAAAGCAGGGGAAAAATCAAGGAGGCAAAGACAACTTGGAGGGGAAGATATGAGGGACGTGGCATGAATACTTAAAAAAATGAAAAAAAACCCAAAAATCTCATCCAAAATCAAAGCCATCAAAAGGCATGGCATGCCATCCATTGCAGGGACATGCACGACATGCCCCTAGGGGTGAAAAAATTGATCCTCGCAGTTGGTGAAAACAAATAAGAAGGACTAAGGAGCACTCTGAAATGGAGATAACATCAAAAGAAATGAAATTGAAGGGGGAAAAGAAAAAATTTTGGAAATTTAGTGACTACGAGAAAGTGGTCTGGGCGGAAATGATGTGCAGTGCAAAGGACCAAAAGATGCCAGAACTAAGCTGACAGCTGTTGCAAAAGCAGGGGAAAAATCAAGGAGGCAGAGACAAATTGGAGGGGAAGATATGAGGGCCGTAGCATGGATACTTAAAAAAATGAAAAAAAAAAGAAAATCTCGGCCAAAGTCAAAGCCATCAAAAGGCATGGCATGCCATTCATTGCAGGGACATGCACGACATACCCCTAGGTTTGCAAAAATAGATCCACGCGGTAAGTCAAAACAAATAAGAAGGACTGAGGAGCACTCTGAAATGGAGATACCATCAAAGGAACTGAAATTGAAGGGAAAAAAAAAAATTTTGGAAATTTAGTGACTACGAGAAAGTGGTCAGGGCGGAAATGATGTGCAGTGCAAAGGACCAAATGATGCCAGAACTAAGCTGACAGCTGTTGCAAAAGCAGGGGAAAAATCAAGGAGGCAGAGACAACTTGGAGGGGTTAGATATGAGGGACGTGGCAAGGAAACATCAGAAAATTTAAAAAAAAAAAAGAAAATCTCGGCCAAAGTCAAAGCCATCAAAAGACATGATATGCCATCCAGTGCAGGGACTTGCACCAAAGCTTGCCCTCTTAGTTCCCATTGAAATCGCAAGATTTCGTTTCCCGTCCCGAAAGGAAATTTCATTTCCTTTCGGGACGGGAAACGAAATCTTGCGACCCTGCAAAGAAGGGCTCACAAACACTCTGGGAGGAAGATATGACCAAACAAGATGCAATTGAAAAAAAACCCCAAAACCCCAGAAAATGGGGAGATGAAATGACTACGAGAAAGTGGTCTGGGCAGAAATGAGGTGCAGTGCCAAGGACCAAAAGAGGCCAGAACTAAGCTGACAGCTGTTGCAAAAGCAGGGGAAAAATCAAGGAGGCAAAGACAACTTGGAGGGGAAGATATGAGGGACGTGGCATGGATACTTAAAAAATGAAAAAAAAAAGGAAATCTCGGCCAAAGTCAAAGCCATCAAAAGGCATGGCATGCCATTCATTGCAGGGACATGCACGACATACCCCTAGGTATGCAAAAATAGATCCACGCGGTAGGTCAAAACAAATAAGAAGGACTGAGGAGCACTCTGAAATGGAGATACCATCAAAGGAAATGAAATTGAAGGGGAAAAAAAAAAAATATTGGAAATTTAGTGACTACGAGAAAGTGGTCTGGGCGGAAATGATGTGCAGTGCAAAGGACCAAAAGATGCCAGAACTAATCTGACAGCTGTTGCAAAAGCAGGGGAAAAATCAAGGAGGCAAAGACAACTTGGAGGGGAAGATATGAGGGACGTGGCATGGATACTTAAAAAATGAAAAAAAAAAGAAAATCTCGGCCAAAGTCAAAGCCATCAAAAGGCATGGCATGCCATTCATTGCAGGGACATGCACGACATACCCCTAGGTTTGCAAAAATAGATCCACGCGGTAGGTCAAAACAAATAAGAAGGACTGAGGAGCACTCTGAAATGGAGATACCATCAAAGGAACTGAAATTGAAGGGGAAAAAAAAAAAATTTGGGAAATTTAGTGACTACGAGAAAGTGGTCTGGGCGGAAATGATGTGCAGTGCAAAGGACCAAATGATGCCAGAACTAAGCTGACAGCTGTTGCAAAAGCAGGGGAAAAATCAAGGAGGCAGAGACAACTTGGATGGGAAGATATGAGGGCCGTAGCATGGATACTTAAAAAAATGAAAAAAAAAAGAAAATCTCGGCCAAAGTCAAAGCCATCAAAAGGCATGATATGCCATCCAGTGCAGTGACATGCACCAAAGCTTGCCCTCTTAGTTCCCATTGAAATCGCAAGATTTCGTTTCCCGTCCCGAAAGGAAATGAAATTTCCTTTCGGGACGGGAAACGAAATCTTGCGACCCTGAAAAGAAAGGCTCACAAACACTCTGGGAGGAAGATATGATCAAACAAGATGCAATTGAAAAAAAACCCCAAAACCCCAGAAAATGGGGAGATGAAATGACTACGAGAAAGTGGTCTGGGCGGAAATGAGGTGCAGTGCAAAGGACCAAAAGAGGCCAGAACTAAGCTGACAGCTGTTGCAAAAGCAGGGGAAAAATCAAGGAGGCAGAGACAACTTGGAGGGGAAGATATGAGGGCCGTAGCATGAATACTTAAAAAAATGAAAAAAAAAAGAAAATCTCGGCCAAAGTCAAAGCCATCAAAAGGCATGGCATGCCATTCATTGCAGGGACATGCACAACATACCCCTGGGTTTGCAAAAATAGATCCACGCGGTAGGTCAAAACAAATAAGAAGGACTGAGGAGCACTCTGAAATGGAGATACCATCAAAGGAACTGAAATTGAAGGGAAAAAAAAAAAATATTTTGGAAATTTAGTGACTACGAGAAAGTGGTCTGGGCGGAAATGATGTGCAGTGCAAAGGACCAAAAGATGCCAGAACTAAGCTGATAGCTGTTGCAAAAGCAGGGGAAAAATCAAGGAGGCCGAGACAACTTGGAGGGGAAGATATGAGGGCCGTAGCATGAATACTTAAAAAAATGAAAAAAAACCCAAAAATCTCATCCAAAATCAAAGCCATCAAAAGGCATGGCATGCCATCCATTGCAGGGACATGCACGACATGCCCCTAGGGGTGAAAAAATTGATCCTCGCAGTTGGTGAAAACAAATAAGAAGGACTAAGGAGCACTCTGAAATGGAGATAACATCAAAAGAAATGAAATTGAAGGGGGAAAAGAAAAAATTTTGGAAATTTAGTGACTACGAGAAAGTGGTCTGGGCGGAAATGATGTGCAGTGCAAAGGACCAAAAGATGCCAGAACTAAGCTGACAGCTGTTGCAAAAGCAGGGGAAAAATCAAGGAGGCAGACGCAAGTTGGAGGGGAAGATATGCGGGATGTGGCATGGTAACTTAAAAAAATGAAAAAAAAAGAAAATCTCGGCCAAAGTCAAAGCCACCAAAAAGCATGATATACCATCTATTGCAGGGACAGGCAAAACATACTTGTAGGCTTGTAAAAATAGTTCCACGCGGTAAGTCAAAACATATAAGAAGGACAGAGGAGCACTCTGAAATGGAGATACCATCAAAGGAACTGAAATTGAAGGGAAAAAAAAAAATTTTTGGAAATTTAGTGACTATGAGAAAGTGGTCGGGGCGGAAATGATGTGCAGTGCAAAGGACCAAATGATGCCAGAACTAAGCTGACAGCTGTTGCAAAAGCAGGGGAAAAATCAAGGAGGCAGAGACAACTTGGAGGGGAAGATATGAGGGACGTGGCAAGGAAACATCAGAAAATTTAAAAAAAAAAAAGAAAATCTCGGCCAAAGTCAAAGCCATGAAAAGACATGATATGCCATCCAGTGCAGGGACTTGCACCAAAGCTTGCCCTCTTAGTTCCCATTGAAATCGCAAGATTTCGTTTCCCGTCCCGAAAGGAAATTTCATTTCCTTTCGGGACGGGAAACGAAATCTTGCGACCCTGCAAAGAAAGGCTCACAAACACTCTGGGAGGAAGATATGATCAAACAAGATGCAATTGAAAAAAAACTCCAAAACCCCAGAAAATGGGGAGATGAAATGACTACGAGAAAGTGGTCTAGGCGGAAATGAGGTGCAGTGCAAAGGACCAAAAGAGGCCAGAACTAAGCTGACAGCTGTTGCAAAAGCAGGGGAAAAATCAAGGAGGCAGAGACAACTTGGAGGGGAAGATATGAGGGACGGTGCATGGATACTTAAAAAATGAAAAAAAAAAAGAAAATCTCGGCCAAAGTCAAAGCCATCAAAAGGCATGGCATGCCATTCATTGCAGGGACATGCACGACATACCCCTAGGTTTGCAAAAATAGATCCACGCGGTAGGTCAAAACAAATAAGAAGGACTGAGGAGCACTCTGAAATGGAGATACCATCAAAGGAACTGAAATTGAAGGAAAAAAAAAAAAATTTTGGAAATTTAGTCACTACGAGAAAGTGGTCTGGGCGGAAATGATGTGCAGTGCAAAGGACCAAATGATGCCAGAACTAAGCTGACAGCTGTTGCAAAAGCAGGGGAAAAATCAAGGAGGCAGAGACAACTTGGAGGGGAAGATATGAGGGCCGTGGCATGGTTACTTAAAAAAATGAAAAAAAAAAAGAAAATCTCGGCCAAAGTCAAAGCCATCAAAAGGCATGGCATGCCATTCATTGCAGGGACAGGCACAAAATATCCCTAGGTTTGCAGAAATTGATCCACGCGGTAGGTCAAAACAAATAAGAAGGAGGAAGGAGCACTCTGAAATGGAGATACCATCAAAGGAACTGAAATTGAAGGAAAAAAAAAAAAATTTCGGAAATTTAGTGACTACGAGAAAGTGGTCTGGGCGGAAATGATGTGCAGTGCAAAGGACCAAATGATGCCAGAACTAAGCTGACAGCTGTTGCAAAAGCAGGGGAAAAATCAAGGAGGCAGAGACAAATTGGAGGGGAAGATATGAGGGCCGTAGCATGGATACTTAAAAAAATGAAAAAAAAAAGAAAATCTCGGCCAAAGTCAAAGCCATCAAAAGGCATGGCATGCCATTCATTGCAGGGACATGCACGACATACCCCTAGGTTTGCAAAAATAGATCCACGCGGTAGGTCAAAACAAATAACAAGGACTGAGGAGCACTCTGAAATGGAGATACCATCAAAGGAACTGAAATTGAAGGGAAAAAAAAAAAATTTGGGAAATTTAGTGACTACGAGAAAGTGGTCTGGGCGGAAATGATGTGCAGTGCAAAGGACCAAATGATGCCAGAACTAAGCTGACAGCTGTTGCAAAAGCAGGGGAAAAATCAAGGAGGCAGACACAACTTGGAGGGGAAGATATGAGGGCCGTAGCATGGATACTTAAAAAAATGAAAAAAAAAAGAAAATCTCGGCCAAAGTCAAAGCCATCAAAAGGCATGATATGCCATCCAGTGCAGGGACTTGCACCAAAGCTTGCCCTCTTCGTTCCCATTGAAATCGCAAGATTTCGTTTCCCGTCCCGAAAGGAAATGAAATTTCCTTTCGGGACGGGAAACGAAATCTTGCGACCCTGCAAAGAAAGGCTCACAAACACTCTGGGAGGAAGATATGACCAAACAAGATGCAATTGAAAAAAAACCCCAAAACCCCAGAAAATGGGGAGATGGAATGACTACGAGAAAGTGGTCTAGGCGGAAATGAGGTGCAGTGCAAAGGACCAAAAGAGGCCAGAACTAAGCTGACAGCTGTTGCAAAAGCAGGGGAAAAATCAAGGAGGCAGAGACAACTTGGAGTGGAAGATATGAGGGCCGTGGAATGGATACTTTAAAAAATGAAAAAAAACCCAAAAATCTCATCCAAAATCAAAGCCATCAAAAGGCATGGCATGCCATCCATTGCAGGGACATGCACGACATGCCCCTAGGGGTGAAAAAATTGATCCTCGCAGTTGGTAAAAACAAATAAGAAGGACTAAGGAGCCCTCTGAAATGGAGATAACATCAAAAGAAATGAAATTGAAGGGGGAAAAGAAAAAATTTAGAAAATTTAGTGACTACGAGAAAGCGGTCTGGGCGGAAATGATGTGCAGTGCAAAGGACCAAAAGATGCCAGAACTAAGCTGACAGCTGTTGCAAAAGCAGGGGAAAAATCAAGGAGGCAGACGCAAGTTGGAGGGGAAGATATGCGGGATGTGGCATGGTAACTTAAAAAAATGAAAAAAAAAGAAAATCTCGGCCAAAATCAAAGCCATCAAAAAGCATGATATACCATCTATTGCAGGGACAGGCAAAACATACTTGTAGGCTTGTAAAAATAGATCCACGCGGTAAGTCAAAACAAATAAGAAGGACTGAGGAGCACTCTGAAATGGAGATACCATCAAAGGAACTGAAATTGAAGGGAAAAAAAAAAAATTTTGGGAAATTTAGTGACTACGAGAAAGTGGTCTGGGCGGAAATGATGTGCAGTGCAAAGGACCAAATGATGCCAGAACTAAGCTGACAGCTGTTGCAAAAGCAGGGGAAAAATCAAGGAGGCAGAGACAACTTGGAGGGGAAGATATGAGGGACGTGTCATGGTTACTTAAAAAAATGAAAAAAAAAAAGAAAATCTCGGCCAAAGTCAAAGCCATCAAAAGGCATGGCATACCATTCATTGCAGGGACATGCACAAAATATCCCTAGGTTTGCAGAAATTGATCCACGCGGTAGGTCAAAACAAATAAGAAGGAGGAAGGAGCACTCTGAAATGGAGATACCATCAAAGGAAATGAATTTGAAGGGAAAAAAAAAAAAAATTTGGGAAATTTAGTGACTACGAGAAAGTGGTCTGGGCGGAAATGATGTGCAGTGCAAAGGACCAAATGATGCCAGAACTAAGCTGACAGCTGTTGCAAAAGCAGGGGAAAAATCAAGGAGGCAGAGACAACTTGGAGGGGAAGATATGAGGGACGTGGCAAGGAAACATCAGAAAATTTAAAAAAAAAAAAGAAAATCTCGGCCAAAGTCAAAGCCATCAAAAGGCATGATATGCCATCCAGTGCAGGGACTTGCACCAAAGCTTGCCCTCTTAGTTCCCATTGAAATCGCAAGATTTCGTTTCCCGTCCTGAAAGGAAATGAAATTTCCTTTCGGGACGGGAAACGAAATCTTGCGACCCTGAAAAGAAAGGCTCACAAACACTCTGGGAGGAAGATATGATCAAACAAGATGCAATTGAAAAAAAAAACCCAAAACCCCAGAAAATGGGGAGTTGAAATGACTACGAGAAAGTGGTCTGGGCGGAAATGAGGTGCAGTGCAAAGGACCAAAAGAGGCCAGAACTAAGCTGACAGCTGTTGCAAAAGCAGGGGAAAAATCAAGGAGGCAAAGACAACTTGGAGGGGAAGATATGAGGGACGTGGCATGGATACTTAAAAATGAAAAAAAAAAGAAAATCTCGGCCAAAGTCAAAGCCATCAAAAGGCATGGCATGCCATTCATTGCAGGGACATGCACGACATACCCCTAGGTTTGCAAAAATAGATCCACGCGGTAAGTCAAAACAAATAAGAAGGACTGAGGAGCACTCTGAAATGGAGATACCATCAAAGGAACTGAAATTGAAGGGAAAAAAAAAAAAATTTTGGAAATTTAGTGACTACGAGAAAGTGGTCTGGGCGGAAATGATGTGCAGTGCAAAGGACCAAATGATGCCAGATCTAAGCTGACAGCTGTTGCAAAAGCAGGGGAAAAATCAAGGAGGCAGACACAACTTGGAGGGGAAGATATGAGGGCCGTAGCATGGATACTTAAAAAAATGAAAAAAAAAAGAAAATCTCGGCCAAAGTGAAAGCCATCAAAAGGCATGGCATGCCATTCATTGCAGGGACATGCACGACATACCCCTAGGTTTGCAAAAATATATCCACGCGGTAGGTCAAAACAAATAAGAAGGACTGAGGAGCACTCTGAAATGGAGATACCATCAAAGGAACTGAAATTGAAGGGAAAAAAAAAAATTTTGGAAATTTAGTGACTACGAGAAAGTGGTCAGGGCGGAAATGATGTGCAGTGCAAAGGACCAAATGATGCCAGAACTAAGCTGACAGCTGTTGCAAAAGCAGGGGAAAAATCAAGGAGGCAAAGACAACTTGGAGGGGAAGATATGAGGGACGTGGCAAGGAAACATCAGAAAATTAAAAAAAAAAAAAGAAACTCTCGGCCAAAGTCAAAGCCATCAAAAGGCATGATATGCCATCCAGTGCAGGGACTTGCACCAAAGCTTGCCCTCTTAGTTCCCATTGAAATCGCAAGATTTCGTTTCCCGTCCCGAAAGGAAATGAAATTTCCTTTCGGGACGGGAAACGAAATCTTGCGACCCTGAAAAGAAAGGCTCACAAACACTCTGGGAGGAAGATATGACCAAACAAGATGCAATTGAAAAAAAACCCCAAAACCCCAGAAAATGGGGAGATGAAATGACTACGAGAAAGTGGTCTAGGCGGAAATGATGTGCAGTGCAAAGGACCAAAAGAGGCCAGAACTAAGCTGACAGCTGTTGCAAAAGCAGGGGAAAAATCAAGGAGGCAAAGACAACTTGGAGGGGAAGATATGAGGGTCGTGGCATGGATACTTAAAAAATGAAAAAAAAAAGGAAATCTCGGCCAAAGTCAAAGCCATCAAAAGGCATGGCATGCCATTCATTGCAGGGACATGCACGACATACCCCTAGGTTTGCAAAAATAGATCCACGCGGTAGGTCAAAACAAATAAGAAGGACTGAGGAGCACTCTGAAATGGAGATACCATCAAAGGAACTGAAATTGAAGGGGAAAAAAAAAAAATATTGGAAATTTAGTGACTACGAGAAAGTGGTCTGGGCGGAAATGATGTGCAGTGCAAAGGACCAAAAGATGCCAGAACTAATCTGACAGCTGTTGCAAAAGCAGGGGAAAAATCAAGGAGGCAAAGACAACTTGGAGGGGAAGATATGAGGGACGTGGCATGGATACTTAAAAAATGAAAAAAAAAAAGAAAATCTCGGCCAAAGTCAAAGCCATCAAAAGGCATGGCATGCCATTCATTGCAGGGACATGCACGACATACCCCTAGGTTTGCAAAAATAGATCCACGCGGTAGGTCAAAACAAATAAGAAGGACTGAGGAGCACTCTGAAATGGAGATACCATCAAAGGAACTGAAATTGAAGGGAAAAAAAAAAAAATATTGGAAATTTAGTGACTACGAGAAAGTGGTCTGGGCGGAAATGATGTGCAGTGCAAAGGACCAAATGATGCCAGAACTAAGCTGACAGCTGTTGCAAAAGCAGGGGAAAAATCAAGGAGGCAGAGACAAATTGGAGGGGAAGATATGAGGGCCGTAGCATGGATACTTAAAAAAATGAAAAAAAAAAGAAAATCTCGGCCAAAGTCAAAGCCATCAAAAGGCATGGCATGCCATTCATTGCAGGGACATGCACGACATACCCCTAGGTTTGCAAAAATAGATCCACGCGGTAAGTCAAAACAAATAAGAAGGACTGAGGAGCACTCTGAAATGGAGATACCATCAAAGGAACTGAAATTGAAGGGAAAAAAAAAAAATTTGGGAAATTTAGTGACTACGAGAAAGTGGTCTGGGCGGAAATGATGTGCAGTGCAAAGGACCAAATGATGCCAGAACTAAGCTGACAGCTGTTGCAAAAGCAGGGGAAAAATCAAGGAGGCAGACACAACTTGGAGGGGAAGATATGAGGGCCGTAGCATGGATACTTAAAAAAATGAAAAAAAAAAGAAAATCTCGGCCAAAGTCAAAGCCATCAAAAGGCATGGCATGCCATTCATTGCAGGGACATGCACGACATACCCCTAGGTTTGCAGAAATTGATCGACGCGGTAGGTCAAAACAAATAGAATGACTGAGGAGCACTCTGAAATGGAGATACCATCAAAGGAAATGAATTGGAAGGGAAAAAAAAAAATTTTTTGGGAAATTTAGTGACTAGGAGAAAGTGGTCTGGGCGGAAATGATGTGCAGTGCAAAGGACCAAATGATGCCAGAACTAAGCTGACAGCTGTTGCAAAAGCAGGGGAAAATTCAAGGAGGCAGAGACAACTTGGAGGGGAAGATATGAGGGACGTGGCAAGGAAACATCAGAAAATTTAAAAAAAAAAAGAAAATCTCGGCCAAAGTCAAAGCCATCAAAAGGCATGATATGCCATCCAGTGCAGGGACTTGCACCAAAGCTTGCCCTCTTCGTTCCCATTGAAATCGCAAGATTTCGTTTCCCGTCCCGAAAGGAAATGAAATTTCCTTTCGGGACGGGAAACGAAATCTTGCGACCCTGCAAAGAAAGGCTCACAAACACTCTGGGAGGAAGATATGACCAAACAAGATGCAATTGAAAAAAAACCCCAAAACCCCAGAAAATGGGGAGATGGAATGACTACGAGAAAGTGGTCTAGGCGGAAATGAGGTGCAGTGCAAAGGACCAAAAGAGGCCAGAACTAAGCTGACAGCTGTTGCAAAAGCAGGGGAAAAATCAAGGAGGCAGAGACAACTTGGAGGGGAAGATATGAGGGCCGTGGAATGGATACTTAAAAATGAAAAAAAAAAGGAAATCTCGGCCAAAGTCAAAGCCATCAAAAGACATGGCATGCCATTCATTGCAGGGACATGCACGACATACCCCTAGGTTTGCAAAAATAGATCCACGCGGTAGGTCAAAACAAATAAGAAGGACTGAGGAGCACTCTGAAATGGAGATACCATCAAAGGAACTGAAATTGAAGGGAAAAAAAAAAAAATATTGGAAATTTAGTGACTACGAGAAAGTGGTCTGGGTGGAAATGATGTGCAGTGCAAAGGACCAAAAGATGCCAGAACTAAGCTGACAGCTGTTGCAAAAGCAGGGGAAAAATCAAGGAGGCAGAGACAAATTGGAGGGGAAGATATGAGGGCCATAGCATGGATACTTAAAAAAATGAAAAAAAAAAGAAAATCTCGGCCAAAGTCAAAGCCATCAAAAGGCATGGCATGCCATTCATTGCAGGGACATGCACGACATACCCCTAGGTTTGCAAAAATAGATCCACGCGGTAAGTCAAAACAAATAAGAAGGACTGAGGAGCACTCTGAAATGGAGATACCATCAAAGGAACTGAAATTGAAGGGAAAAAAAAAAAAATTTTGGAAATTTAGTGACTACGAGAAAGTGGTCTGGGCGGAAATGATGTGCAGTGCAAAGGACCAAATGATGCCAGATCTAAGCTGACAGCTGTTGCAAAAGCAGGGGAAAAATCAAGGAGGCAGAGACAACTTGGAGGGGAAGATATGAGGGCCGTAGCATGGATACTTGAAAAAATGAAAAAAAAAAGAAAATCTCGGCCAAAGTGAAAGCCATCAAAAGGCATGGCATGCCATTCATTGCAGGGACATGCACGACATACCCCTAGGTTTGCAAAAATATATCCACGCGGTAGGTCAAAACAAATAAGAAGGACTGAGGAGCACTCTGAAATGGAGATACCATCAAAGGAACTGAAATTGAAGGGAAAAAAAAAAAATTTGGAAATTTAGTGACTACGAGAAAGTGGTCTGGGCGGAAATGATGTGCAGTGCAAAGGACCAAATGATGCCAGAACTAAGCTGACAGCTGTTGCAAAAGCAGGGGAAAAATCAAGGAGGCAAAGACAACTTGGAGGGGAAGATATGAGGGACGTGGCAAGGAAACATCAGAAAATTAAAAAAAAAAAAAGAAAATCTCGGCCAAAGTCAAAGCCATCAAAAGGCATGATATGCCATCCAGTGCAGGGACATGCACGACATACCCCTAGGTTTGCAAAAATAGATCCACGCGGTAGGTCAAAACAAATAAGAAGGACTGAGGAGCACTCTGAAATGGAGATACCATCAAAGGAACTGAAATTGAAGGGAAAAAAAAAAAATTTGGGAAATTTAGTGACTATGAGAAAGTGGTCTGGGCGGAAATGATGTGCAGTGCAAAGGACCAAATGATGCCAGAACTAAGCTGACAGCTGTTGCAAAAGCAGGGGAAAAATCAAGGAGGCAGAGACAACTTGGAGGGGAAGATATGAGGGACGTGGCAAGGAAACATCAGAAAATTTAAAAAAAAAAAAGAAAATCTCGGCCAAAGTCAAAGCCATCAAAAGGCATGATATGCCATCCAGTGCAGGGACTTGCACCAAAGCTTGCCCTCTTAGTTCCCATTGAAATCGCAAGATTTCGTTTCCCGTCCCGAAAGGAAATGAAATTTCCTTTCGGGACGGGAAACGAAATCTTGCGACCCTGAAAAGAAAGGCTCACAAACACTCTGGGAGGAAGATATGATCAAACAAGATGCAATTGAAAAAAAAACCCAAAACCCCAGAAAATGGGGAGTTGAAATGACTACGAGAAAGTGGTCTGGGCGGAAATGAGGTGCAGTGCAAAGGACCAAAAGAGGCCAGAACTAAGCTGACAGCTGTTGCAAAAGCAGGGGAAAAATCAAGGAGGCAAAGACAACTTGGAGGGGAAGATATGAGGGACGTGGCATGGATACTTAAAAATGAAAAAAAAAAGAAAATCTCGGCCAAAGTCAAAGCCATCAAAAGGCATGGCATGCCATTCATTGCAGGGACATGCACGACATACCCCTAGGTTTGCAAAAATAGATCCACGCGGTAGGTCAAAACAAATAAGAAGGACTGAGGAGCACTCTGAAATGGAGATACCATCAAAGGAACTGAAATTGAAGGGAAAAAAAAAAAAATATTGGAAATTTAGTGACTACGAGAAAGTGGTCTGGGTGGAAATGATGTGCAGTGCAAAGGACCAAAAGATGCCAGAACTAAGCTGACAGCTGTTGCAAAAGCAGGGGAAAAATCAAGGAGGCAGAGACAAATTGGAGGGGAAGATATGAGGGCCATAGCATGGATACTTAAAAAAATGAAAAAAAAAAGAAAATCTCGGCCAAAGTCAAAGCCATCAAAAGGCATGGCATGCCATTCATTGCAGGGACATGCACGACATACCCCTAGGTTTGCAAAAATAGATCCACGCGGTAAGTCAAAACAAATAAGAAGGACTGAGGAGCACTCTGAAATGGAGATACCATCAAAGGAACTGAAATTGAAGGGAAAAAAAAAAAAAATTTTGGAAATTTAGTGACTACGAGAAAGTGGTCTGGGCGGAAATGATGTGCAGTGCAAAGGACCAAATGATGCCAGATCTAAGCTGACAGCTGTTGCAAAAGCAGGGGAAAAATCAAGGAGGCAGACACAACTTGGAGGGGAAGATATGAGGGCCGTAGCATGGATACTTAAAAAAATGAAAAAAAAAAGAAAATCTCGGCCAAAGTGAAAGCCATCAAAAGGCATGGCATGCCATTCATTGCAGGGACATGCACGACATACCCCTAGGTTTGCAAAAATATATCCACGCGGTAGGTCAAAACAAATAAGAAGGACTGAGGAGCACTCTGAAATGGAGATACCATCAAAGGAACTGAAATTGAAGGGAAAAAAAAAAAATTTTGGAAATTTAGTGACTACGAGAAAGTGGTCAGGGCGGAAATGATGTGCAGTGCAAAGGACCAAATGATGCCAGAACTAAGCTGACAGCTGTTGCAAAAGCAGGGGAAAAATCAAGGAGGCAAAGACAACTTGGAGGGGAAGATATGAGGGACGTGGCAAGGAAACATCAGAAAATTAAAAAAAAAAAAAGAAACTCTCGGCCAAAGTCAAAGCCATCAAAAGGCATGATATGCCATCCAGTGCAGGGACTTGCACCAAAGCTTGCCCTCTTAGTTCCCATTGAAATCGCAAGATTTCGTTTCCCGTCCCGAAAGGAAATGAAATTTCCTTTCGGGACGGGAAACGAAATCTTGCGACCCTGAAAAGAAAGGCTCACAAACACTCTGGGAGGAAGATATGACCAAACAAGATGCAATTGAAAAAAAACCCCAAAACCCCAGAAAATGGGGAGATGAAATGACTACGAGAAAGTGGTCTAGGCGGAAATGATGTGCAGTGCAAAGGACCAAAAGAGGCCAGAACTAAGCTGACAGCTGTTGCAAAAGCAGGGGAAAAATCAAGGAGGCAAAGACAACTTGGAGGGGAAGATATGAGGGTCGTGGCATGGATACTTAAAAAATGAAAAAAAAAAGGAAATCTCGGCCAAAGTCAAAGCCATCAAAAGGCATGGCATGCCATTCATTGCAGGGACATGCACGACATACCCCTAGGTTTGCAAAAATAGATCCACGCGGTAGGTCAAAACAAATAAGAAGGACTGAGGAGCACTCTGAAATGGAGATACCATCAAAGGAACTGAAATTGAAGGGGAAAAAAAAAAAATATTGGAAATTTAGTGACTACGAGAAAGTGGTCTGGGCGGAAATGATGTGCAGTGCAAAGGACCAAAAGATGCCAGAACTAATCTGACAGCTGTTGCAAAAGCAGGGGAAAAATCAAGGAGGCAAAGACAACTTGGAGGGGAAGATATGAGGGACGTGGCATGGATACTTAAAAAATGAAAAAAAAAAAGAAAATCTCGGCCAAAGTCAAAGCCATCAAAAGGCATGGCATGCCATTCATTGCAGGGACATGCACGACATACCCCTAGGTTTGCAAAAATAGATCCACGCGGTAGGTCAAAACAAATAAGAAGGACTGAGGAGCACTCTGAAATGGAGATACCATCAAAGGAACTGAAATTGAAGGGAAAAAAAAAAAAATATTGGAAATTTAGTGACTACGAGAAAGTGGTCTGGGCGGAAATGATGTGCAGTGCAAAGGACCAAATGATGCCAGAACTAAGCTGACAGCTGTTGCAAAAGCAGGGGAAAAATCAAGGAGGCAGAGACAAATTGGAGGGGAAGATATGAGGGCCGTAGCATGGATACTTAAAAAAATGAAAAAAAAAAGAAAATCTCGGCCAAAGTCAAAGCCATCAAAAGGCATGGCATGCCATTCATTGCAGGGACATGCACGACATACCCCTAGGTTTGCAAAAATAGATCCACGCGGTAAGTCAAAACAAATAAGAAGGACTGAGGAGCACTCTGAAATGGAGATACCATCAAAGGAACTGAAATTGAAGGGAAAAAAAAAAAATTTGGGAAATTTAGTGACTACGAGAAAGTGGTCTGGGCGGAAATGATGTGCAGTGCAAAGGACCAAATGATGCCAGAACTAAGCTGACAGCTGTTGCAAAAGCAGGGGAAAAATCAAGGAGGCAGACACAACTTGGAGGGGAAGATATGAGGGCCGTAGCATGGATACTTAAAAAAATGAAAAAAAAAAGAAAATCTCGGCCAAAGTCAAAGCCATCAAAAGGCATGGCATGCCATTCATTGCAGGGACATGCACGACATACCCCTAGGTTTGCAGAAATTGATCGACGCGGTAGGTCAAAACAAATAGAATGACTGAGGAGCACTCTGAAATGGAGATACCATCAAAGGAAATGAATTGGAAGGGAAAAAAAAAATTTTTTTGGGAAATTTAGTGACTAGGAGAAAGTGGTCTGGGCGGAAATGATGTGCAGTGCAAAGGACCAAATGATGCCAGAACTAAGCTGACAGCTGTTGCAAAAGCAGGGGAAAATTCAAGGAGGCAGAGACAACTTGGAGGGGAAGATATGAGGGACGTGGCAAGGAAACATCAGAAAATTTAAAAAAAAAAAGAAAATCTCGGCCAAAGTCAAAGCCATCAAAAGGCATGATATGCCATCCAGTGCAGGGACTTGCACCAAAGCTTGCCCTCTTCGTTCCCATTGAAATCGCAAGATTTCGTTTCCCGTCCCGAAAGGAAATGAAATTTCCTTTCGGGACGGGAAACGAAATCTTGCGACCCTGCAAAGAAAGGCTCACAAACACTCTGGGAGGAAGATATGACCAAACAAGATGCAATTGAAAAAAAACCCCAAAACCCCAGAAAATGGGGAGATGGAATGACTACGAGAAAGTGGTCTAGGCGGAAATGAGGTGCAGTGCAAAGGACCAAAAGAGGCCAGAACTAAGCTGACAGCTGTTGCAAAAGCAGGGGAAAAATCAAGGAGGCAGAGACAACTTGGAGGGGAAGATATGAGGGCCGTGGAATGGATACTTAAAAATGAAAAAAAAAAGGAAATCTCGGCCAAAGTCAAAGCCATCAAAAGACATGGCATGCCATTCATTGCAGGGACATGCACGACATACCCCTAGGTTTGCAAAAATAGATCCACGCGGTAGGTCAAAACAAATAAGAAGGACTGAGGAGCACTCTGAAATGGAGATACCATCAAAGGAACTGAAATTGAAGGGAAAAAAAAAAAAATATTGGAAATTTAGTGACTACGAGAAAGTGGTCTGGGTGGAAATGATGTGCAGTGCAAAGGACCAAAAGATGCCAGAACTAAGCTGACAGCTGTTGCAAAAGCAGGGGAAAAATCAAGGAGGCAGAGACAAATTGGAGGGGAAGATATGAGGGCCATAGCATGGATACTTAAAAAAATGAAAAAAAAAAGAAAATCTCGGCCAAAGTCAAAGCCATCAAAAGGCATGGCATGCCATTCATTGCAGGGACATGCACGACATACCCCTAGGTTTGCAAAAATAGATCCACGCGGTAAGTCAAAACAAATAAGAAGGACTGAGGAGCACTCTGAAATGGAGATACCATCAAAGGAACTGAAATTGAAGGGAAAAAAAAAAAAATTTTGGAAATTTAGTGACTACGAGAAAGTGGTCTGGGCGGAAATGATGTGCAGTGCAAAGGACCAAATGATGCCAGATCTAAGCTGACAGCTGTTGCAAAAGCAGGGGAAAAATCAAGGAGGCAGAGACAACTTGGAGGGGAAGATATGAGGGCCGTAGCATGGATACTTGAAAAAATGAAAAAAAAAAGAAAATCTCGGCCAAAGTGAAAGCCATCAAAAGGCATGGCATGCCATTCATTGCAGGGACATGCACGACATACCCCTAGGTTTGCAAAAATATATCCACGCGGTAGGTCAAAACAAATAAGAAGGACTGAGGAGCACTCTGAAATGGAGACACCATCAAAGGAACTGAAATTGAAGGGAAAAAAAAAAAATTTGGAAATTTAGTGACTACGAGAAAGTGGTCTGGGCGGAAATGATGTGCAGTGCAAAGGACCAAATGATGCCAGAACTAAGCTGACAGCTGTTGCAAAAGCAGGGGAAAAATCAAGGAGGCAAAGACAACTTGGAGGGGAAGATATGAGGGACGTGGCAAGGAAACATCAGAAAATTAAAAAAAAAAAAAGAAAATCTCGGCCAAAGTCAAAGCCATCAAAAGGCATGATATGCCATCCAGTGCAGGGACATGCACGACATACCCCTAGGTTTGCAAAAATAGATCCACGCGGTAGGTCAAAACAAATAAGAAGGACTGAGGAGCACTCTGAAATGGAGATACCATCAAAGGAACTGAAATTGAAGGGAAAAAAAAAAAAATTTGGGAAATTTAGTGACTATGAGAAAGTGGTCTGGGCGGAAATGATGTGCAGTGCAAAGGACCAAATGATGCCAGAACTAAGCTGACAGCTGTTGCAAAAGCAGGGGAAAAATCAAGGAGGCAGAGACAACTTGGAGGGGAAGATATGAGGGCCGTAGCATGGATACTTAAAAAAATGAAAAAAAAAAGAAAATCTCGGCCAAAGTCAAAGCCATCAAAAGGCATGATATGCCATCCAGTGCAGGGACATGCACCAAAGCTTGCCCTCTTAGTTCCCATTGAAATCGCAAGATTTCGTTTCCCGTCCCGAAAGGAAATTTCATTTCCTTTCGGGACGGGAAACGAAATCTTGCGACCCTGAAAAGAAAGGCTCACAAACACTCTGGGAGGAAGATATGATCAAACCAGATGCAATTGAAAAAAAACCCCAAAACCCCAGAAAATGGGGAGATGAAATGACTAGGAGAAAGTGGTCTAGGCGGAAATGAGGTGCAGTGCAAAGGACCAAAAGAGGCCAGAACTAAGCTGACAGCTGTTGCAAAAGCAGGGGAAAAATCAAGGAGGCAGAGACAACTTGGAGGGGAAGATATGAGGGCCGTAGCATGAATACTTAAAAAAATGAAAAAAAAAAGAAAATCTCGGCCAAAGTCAAAGCCATCAAAAGGCATGGCATGCCATTCATTGCAGGGACATGCACGACATACCCCTGGGTTTGCAAAAATAGATCCACGCGGTAGGTCAAAACAAATAAGAAGGACTGAGGAGCACTCTGAAATGGAGATACCATCAAAGGAACTGAAATTGAAGGGAAAAAAAAAAATATTTTGGAAATTTAGTGACTACGAGAAAGTGGTCTGGGCGGAAATGATGTGCAGTGCAAAGGACCAAAAGATGCCAGAACTAAGCTGACAGCTGTTGCAAAAGCAGGGGAAAAATCAAGGAGGCCGAGACAACTTGGAGGGGAAGATATGAGGGCCGTAGCATGAATACTTAAAAAAATGAAAAAAAACCCAAAAATCTCATCCAAAATCAAAGCCATCAAAAGGCATGGCATGCCATCCATTGCAGGGACATGCACGACATGCCCCTAGGGGTGAAAAAATTGATCCTCGCATTTGGTGAAAACAAATAAGAAGGACTAAGGAGCACTCTGAAATGGAGATAACATCAAAAGAAATGAAATTGAAGGGGGAAAAGAAAAAATTTTGGAAATTTAGTGACTACGAGAAAGTGGTCTGGGCGGAAATGATGTGCAGTGCAAAGGACCAAAAGATGCCAGAACTAAGCTGACAGCTGTTGCAAAAGCAGGGGAAAAATCAAGGAGGCAGACGCAAGTTGGAGGGGAAGATATGCGGGATGTGGCATGGTAACTTAAAAAAATGAAAAAAAAAGAAAATCTCGGCCAAAGTCAAAGCCATCAAAAAGCATGATATACCATCTATTGCAGGGACAGGCAAAACATACTTGTAGGCTTGTAAAAATAGTTCCACGCGGTAAGTCAAAACATATAAGAAGGACTGAGGAGCACTCTGAAATGGAGATACCATCAAAGGAACTGAAATTGAAGGGAAAAAAAAAAATTTTTGGAAATTTAGTGACTAGGAGAAAGTGGTCGGGGCGGAAATGATGTGCAGTGCAAAGGACCAAATGATGCCAGAACTAAGCTGACAGCTGTTGCAAAAGCAGGGGAAAAATCAAGGAGGCAGAGACAACTTGGAGGGGAAGATATGAGGGACGTGGCAAGGAAACATCAGAAAATTTAAAAAAAAAAGAAAATCTCGGACAAAGTCAAAGCCATCAAAAGACATGATATGCCATCCAGTGCAGGGACTTGCACCAAAGCTTGCCCTCTTAGTTCCCATTGAAATCGCAAGATTTCGTTTCCCGTCCCGAAAGGAAATTTCATTTCCTTTCGGGACGGGAAACGAAATCTTGCGACCCTGCAAAGAAAGGCTCACAAACACTCTGGGAGGAAGATATGATCAAACAAGATGCAATTGAAAAAAAACCCCAAAAGCCCAGAAAATGGGGAGATGAAATGACTAGGAGAAAGTGGTCTAGGCAGAAATGAGGTGCAGTGCAAAGGACCAAAAGAGGCCAGAACTAAGCTGACAGCTGTTGCAAAAGCAGGGGAAAAATCAAGGAGGCAGAGACAAATTGGAGGGGAAGATATGAGGGCCGTAGCATGGATACTTAAAAAAATGAAAAAAAAAAGAAAATCTCGGCCAAAGTCAAAGCCATCAAAAGGCATGGCATGCCATTCATTGCAGGGACATGCACGACATACCCCTAGGTTTGCAAAAATAGATCCACGCGGTAAGTCAAAACAAATAAGAAGGACTGAGGAGCACTCTGAAATGGAGATACCATCAAAGGAACTGAAATTGAAGGGAAAAAAAAAAAATTTGGGAAATTTAGTGACTACGAGAAAGTGGTCTGGGCGGAAATGATGTGCAGTGCAAAGGACCAAATGATGCCAGAACTAAGCTGACAGCTGTTGCAAAAGCAGGGGAAAAATCAAGGAGGCAGACACAACTTGGAGGGGAAGATATGAGGGCCGTAGCATGGATACTTAAAAAAATGAAAAAAAAAAGAAAATCTCGGCCAAAGTCAAAGCCATCAAAAGGCATGGCATGCCATTCATTGCAGGGACATGCACGACATACCCCTAGGTTTGCAGAAATTGATCGACGCGGTAGGTCAAAACAAATAGAATGACTGAGGAGCACTCTGAAATGGAGATACCATCAAAGGAAATGAATTGGAAGGGAAAAAAAAAAATTTTTTGGGAAATTTAGTGACTAGGAGAAAGTGGTCTGGGCGGAAATGATGTGCAGTGCAAAGGACCAAATGATGCCAGAACTAAGCTGACAGCTGTTGCAAAAGCAGGGGAAAATTCAAGGAGGCAGAGACAACTTGGAGGGGAAGATATGAGGGACGTGGCAAGGAAACATCAGAAAATTTAAAAAAAAAAAGAAAATCTCGGCCAAAGTCAAAGCCATCAAAAGGCATGATATGCCATCCAGTGCAGGGACTTGCACCAAAGCTTGCCCTCTTCGTTCCCATTGAAATCGCAAGATTTCGTTTCCCGTCCCGAAAGGAAATGAAATTTCCTTTCGGGACGGGAAACGAAATCTTGCGACCCTGCAAAGAAAGGCTCACAAACACTCTGGGAGGAAGATATGACCAAACAAGATGCAATTGAAAAAAAACCCCAAAACCCCAGAAAATGGGGAGATGGAATGACTACGAGAAAGTGGTCTAGGCGGAAATGAGGTGCAGTGCAAAGGACCAAAAGAGGCCAGAACTAAGCTGACAGCTGTTGCAAAAGCAGGGGAAAAATCAAGGAGGCAGAGACAACTTGGAGGGGAAGATATGAGGGCCGTGGAATGGATACTTAAAAATGAAAAAAAAAAGGAAATCTCGGCCAAAGTCAAAGCCATCAAAAGACATGGCATGCCATTCATTGCAGGGACATGCACGACATACCCCTAGGTTTGCAAAAATAGATCCACGCGGTAGGTCAAAACAAATAAGAAGGACTGAGGAGCACTCTGAAATGGAGATACCATCAAAGGAACTGAAATTGAAGGGAAAAAAAAAAAAATATTGGAAATTTAGTGACTACGAGAAAGTGGTCTGGGTGGAAATGATGTGCAGTGCAAAGGACCAAAAGATGCCAGAACTAAGCTGACAGCTGTTGCAAAAGCAGGGGAAAAATCAAGGAGGCAGAGACAAATTGGAGGGGAAGATATGAGGGCCATAGCATGGATACTTAAAAAAATGAAAAAAAAAAGAAAATCTCGGCCAAAGTCAAAGCCATCAAAAGGCATGGCATGCCATTCATTGCAGGGACATGCACGACATACCCCTAGGTTTGCAAAAATAGATCCACGCGGTAAGTCAAAACAAATAAGAAGGACTGAGGAGCACTCTGAAATGGAGATACCATCAAAGGAACTGAAATTGAAGGGAAAAAAAAAAAAATTTTGGAAATTTAGTGACTACGAGAAAGTGGTCTGGGCGGAAATGATGTGCAGTGCAAAGGACCAAATGATGCCAGATCTAAGCTGACAGCTGTTGCAAAAGCAGGGGAAAAATCAAGGAGGCAGAGACAACTTGGAGGGGAAGATATGAGGGCCGTAGCATGGATACTTGAAAAAATGAAAAAAAAAAGAAAATCTCGGCCAAAGTGAAAGCCATCAAAAGGCATGGCATGCCATTCATTGCAGGGACATGCACGACATACCCCTAGGTTTGCAAAAATATATCCACGCGGTAGGTCAAAACAAATAAGAAGGACTGAGGAGCACTCTGAAATGGAGATACCATCAAAGGAACTGAAATTGAAGGGAAAAAAAAAAAATTTGGAAATTTAGTGACTACGAGAAAGTGGTCTGGGCGGAAATGATGTGCAGTGCAAAGGACCAAATGATGCCAGAACTAAGCTGACAGCTGTTGCAAAAGCAGGGGAAAAATCAAGGAGGCAAAGACAACTTGGAGGGGAAGATATGAGGGACGTGGCAAGGAAACATCAGAAAATTAAAAAAAAAAAAAGAAAATCTCGGCCAAAGTCAAAGCCATCAAAAGGCATGATATGCCATCCAGTGCAGGACATGCACGACATACCCCTAGGTTTGCAAAAATAGATCCACGCGGTAGGTCAAAACAAATAAGAAGGACTGAGGAGCACTCTGAAATGGAGATACCATCAAAGGAACTGAAATTGAAGGGAAAAAAAAAAAATTTGGGAAATTTAGTGACTATGAGAAAGTGGTCTGGGCGGAAATGATGTGCAGTGCAAAGGACCAAATGATGCCAGAACTAAGCTGACAGCTGTTGCAAAAGCAGGGGAAAAATCAAGGAGGCAGAGACAACTTGGAGGGGAAGATATGAGGGCCGTAGCATGGATACTTAAAAAAATGAAAAAAAAAAGAAAATCTCGGCCAAAGTCAAAGCCATCAAAAGGCATGATATGCCATCCAGTGCAGGGACATGCACCAAAGCTTGCCCTCTTAGTTCCCATTGAAATCGCAAGATTTCGTTTCCCGTCCCGAAAGGAAATTTCATTTCCTTTCGGGACGGGAAACGAAATCTTGCGACCCTGAAAAGAAAGGCTCACAAACACTCTGGGAGGAAGATATGATCAAACCAGATGCAATTGAAAAAAAACCCCAAAACCCCAGAAAATGGGGAGATGAAATGACTAGGAGAAAGTGGTCTAGGCGGAAATGAGGTGCAGTGCAAAGGACCAAAAGAGGCCAGAACTAAGCTGACAGCTGTTGCAAAAGCAGGGGAAAAATCAAGGAGGCAGAGACAACTTGGAGGGGAAGATATGAGGGCCGTAGCATGAATACTTAAAAAAATGAAAAAAAAAAGAAAATCTCGGCCAAAGTCAAAGCCATCAAAAGCCATGGCATGCCATTCATTGCAGGGACATGCACGACATACCCCTGGGTTTGCAAAAATAGATCCACGCGGTAGGTCAAAACAAATAAGAAGGACTGAGGAGCACTCTGAAATGGAGATACCATCAAAGGAACTGAAATTGAAGGGAAAAAAAAAAATATTTTGGAAATTTAGTGACTACGAGAAAGTGGTCTGGGCGGAAATGATGTGCAGTGCAAAGGACCAAAAGATGCCAGAACTAAGCTGACAGCTGTTGCAAAAGCAGGGGAAAAATCAAGGAGGCCGAGACAACTTGGAGGGGAAGATATGAGGGCCGTAGCATGAATACTTAAAAAAATGAAAAAAAACCCAAAAATCTCATCCAAAATCAAAGCCATCAAAAGGCATGGCATGCCATCCATTGCAGGGACATGCACGACATGCCCCTAGGGGTGAAAAAATTGATCCTCGCAGTTGGTGAAAACAAATAAGAAGGACTAAGGAGCACTCTGAAATGGAGATAACATCAAAAGAAATGAAATTGAAGGGGGAAAAGAAAAAATTTTGGAAATTTAGTGACTACGAGAAAGTGGTCTGGGCGGAAATGATGTGCAGTGCAAAGGACCAAAAGATGCCAGAACTAAGCTGACAGCTGTTGCAAAAGCAGGGGAAAAATCAAGGAGGCAGACGCAAGTTGGAGGGGAAGATATGCGGGATGTGGCATGGTAACTTAAAAAAATGAAAAAAAAAGAAAATCTCGGCCAAAGTCAAAGCCATCAAAAAGCATGATATACCATCTATTGCAGGGACAGGCAAAACATACTTGTAGGCTTGTAAAAATAGTTCCACGCGGTAAGTCAAAACATATAAGAAGGACTGAGGAGCACTCTGAAATGGAGATACCATCTAAGGAACTGAAATTGAAGGGAAAAAAAAAAATTTTTGGAAATTTAGTGACTAGGAGAAAGTGGTCGGGGCGGAAATGATGTGCAGTGCAAAGGACCAAATGATGCCAGAACTAAGCTGACAGCTGTTGCAAAAGCAGGGGAAAAATCAAGGAGGCAGAGACAACTTGGAGGGGAAGATATGAGGGACGTGGCAAGGAAACATCAGAAAATTTAAAAAAAAAAGAAAATCTCGGACAAAGTCAAAGCCATCAAAAGACATGATATGCCATCCAGTGCAGGGACTTGCACCAAAGCTTGCCCTCTTAGTTCCCATTGAAATCGCAAGATTTCGTTTCCCGTCCCGAAAGGAAATTTCATTTCCTTTCGGGACGGGAAACGAAATCTTGCGACCCTGCAAAGAAAGGCTCACAAACACTCTGGGAGGAAGATATGATCAAACAAGATGCAATTGAAAAAAAACCCCAAAAGCCCAGAAAATGGGGAGATGAAATGACTAGGAGAAAGTGGTCTAGGCAGAAATGAGGTGCAGTGCAAAGGACCAAAAGAGGCCAGAACTAAGCTGACAGCTGTTGCAAAAGCAGGGGAAAAATCAAGGAGGCAAAGACAACTTGGAGGGGAAGATATGAGGGACGTGGCATGGATACTTAAAAAATGAAAAAAAAAAGAAAATCTCGGCCAAAGTCAAAGCCATCAAAAGGCATGGCATGCCATTCATTGCAGGGACAGGCACAAAATATCCTTAGGTTTGCAGAAATTGATCCACGCGGTAGGTCAAAACAAATAAGAAGGAGGAAGGAGCACTCTGAAATGGAGATACCATCAAAGGAACTGAAATTGAAGGGAAAAAAAAAAATTTTTGGTAAATTTAGTGACTACGAGAAAGTGGTCTGGGCGGAAATGATGTGCAGTGCAAAGGACCAAATGATGCCAGGACTAAGCTGACAGCTGTTGCAAAAGCAGGGGAAAAATCAAGGAGGCAGAGACAACTTGGAGGGGAAGATATGAGGGACGTGGCAAGGAAACACCAGAAAATTTAAAAAAAAAAAAGAAAATCTCGGCCAAAGTCAAAGCCATCAAAAGGCATGATATGCCATCCAGTGCAGGGACATGCACCAAAGCTTGCCCTCTTAGTTCCCATTGAAATCGCAAGATTTCGTTTCCCGTCCCGAAAGGAAATGAAATTTCCTTTCGGGACGGGAAACGAAATCTTGCGACCCTGAAAAGAAAGGCTCACAAACACTCTGGGAGGAAGATATGATCAAACAAGATGCAATTGATAAAAAACCCCAAAATCCCAGAAAATGGGGAGATGGAATGACTAGGAGAAAGTGGTCTAGGCGGAAATGAGGTGCAGTGCAAAGGACCAAAAGAGGCCAGAACTAAGCTGACAGCTGTTGCAAAAGTAGGGGAAAAATCAAGGAGGCAAAGACAACTTGGAGGGGAAGATATGAGGGACGTGGCATGGATACTTAAAAAAATGAAAAGAAAAAGAAAATCTCGGCCAAAGTCAAAGCCATCAAAAGGCAAGGCATGCCATTCATTGCAGGGACATGCACGACATACCCCTAGGTTTGCAAAAATAGATCCACGCGGTAGGTCAAAACAAATAAGAAGGAGGAAGGAGCACTCTGAAATGGAGATACCATCAAAGGAACTGAAATTGAAGGGAAAAAAAAAAAAATTTGGGGAAATTTAGTGACTACGAGAAAGTGGTCTGGGCGGAAATGATGTGCAGTGCAAAGGACCAAATGATGCCAGAACTAAGCTGACAGCTGTTGCAAAAGCAGGGGAAAAATCAAGGAGGCAGAGACAACTTGGAGGGGAAGATATGAGGGACGTAGCATGGATACTTAAAAAAATGAAAAAAAAAAAAAATCTCGGCCAAGGTCAAAGCCATCAAAAGGCATGGCATGCCATTCATTGCAGGGACATGCACAACATACCCCTGGGTTTGCAAAAATAGATCCATGCGGTAGGTCAAAACAAATAAGAAGGAGGAAGGAGCACTCTGTAATGGAGATACCATCAAAGGAACTGAAATTGAAGGGAAAAAAAAAAAATTTTTGGGAAATTTAGTGACTACGAGAAAGTGGTCTGGGCGGAAATGATGTGCAGTGCAAAGGACCAAATGATGCCAGGACTAAGCTGACAGCTGTTGCAAAAGCAGGGGAAAAATCAAGGAGGCAGAGACAACTTGGAGGGGAAGATATGAGGGACGTGGCAAGGAAACACCAGAAAATTTAAAAAAAAAAAAGAAAATCTCGGCCAAAGTCAAAGCCATCAAAAGGCATGATATGCCATCCAGTGCAGGGACTTGCACCAAAGCTTGCCCTCTTAGTTCCCATTGAAATCGCAAGATTTCGTTTCCCGTCCCGAAAGGAAATGAAATTTACTTTCGGGACGGGAAACGAAATCTTGCGACCTTGAAAAGAAAGGCTCACAAACACTCTGGGAGGAAGATATGATCAAACAAGATGCAATTGAAAAAAAACCCCAAAACCCCAGAAAATGGGGAGATGAAATGACTAGGAGAAAGTGGTCTAGGCGGAAATGAGGTGCAGTGCAAAGGACCAAAAGATGCCAGAACTAAGCTGACAGCTGTTGCAAAAGCAGGTGAAAAATCAAGGAGGCAGAGGCAACTTGGAGGGGAAGATATGAGGGACATGGCAAGGAAACATCAGAAAATTTAAAAAAAAAAAGAAAATCTCGGCCAAAGTCAAAGCCATCAAAAGGCATGATATGCCATCCAGTGCAGGGACTTGCACCAAAGCTTGCCCTCTTCGTTCCCATTGAAATCGCAAGATTTCGTTTCCCGTCCCGAAAGGAAATGAAATTTCCTTTCGGGACGGGAAACGAAATCTTGCGACCCTGAAAAGAAAGGCTCACAAACACTCTGGGAGGAAGATATGACCAAACAAGATGCAATTGAAAAAAAACCCCAAAACCCCAGAAAATGGGGAGATGGAATGACTACGAGAAAGTGGTCTAGGCGGAAATGAGGTGCAGTGCAAAGGACCAAAAGAGGCCAGAACTAAGCTGACAGCTGTTGCAAAAGCAGGGGAAAAATCAAGGAGGCAGAGACAACTTGGAGGGGAAGATATGAGGGCCGTGGAATGGATACTTTAAAAAATGAAAAAAAACCCAAAAATCTCATCCAAAATCAAAGCCATCAAAAGGCATGGCATGCCATCCATTGCAGGGACATGCACGACATGCCCCTAGGGGTGAAAAAATTGATCCTCGCAGTTGGTAAAAACAAATAAGAAGGACTGAGGAGCACTCTGAAATGGAGATAACATCAAAAGAAATGAAATTGAAGGGGGAAAAGAAAAAATTTAGAAAATTTAGTGACTACGAGAAAGTGGTCTGGGCGGAAATGATGTGCAGTGCAAAGGACTAAAAGATGCCAGAACTAATCTGACAGCTGTTGCAAAAGCAGGGGAAAAATCAAGGAGGCAGACGCAAGTTGGAGGGGAAGATATGCGGGATGTGGCATGGTAACTTAAAAAAATGAAAAAAAAAGAAAATCTCGGCCAAAATCAAAGCCATCAAAAAGCATGATATACCATCTATTGCAGGGACAGGCAAAACATACTTGTAGGCTTGTAAAAATAGATCCACGCGGTAAGTCAAAACATATAAGAAGGACTGAGGAGCACTCTGAAATGGAGATACCATCAAAGGAACTGAAATTGAAGGGAAAAAAAAAAATTTTTGGAAATTTAGTGACTAGGAGAAAGTGGTCGGGGCGGAAATGATGTGCAGTGCAAAGGACCAAATGATGCCAGAACTAAGCTGACAGCTGTTGCAAAAGCAGGGGAAAAATCAAGGAGGCAGAGGCAACTTGGAGGGGAAGATATGAGGGACGTGGCAAGGAAACATCAGAAAATTTAAAAAAAAAAAAGAAAATCTCGGCCAAAGTCAAAGCCATCAAAAGACATGATATGCCATCCAGTGCAGGGACTTGCACCAAAGCTTGCCCTCTTAGTTCCCATTGAAATCGCAAGATTTCGTTTCCCGTCCCGAAAGGAAATTTCATTTCCTTTCGGGACGGGAAACGAAATCTTGCGACCCTGAAAAGAAAGGCTCACAAACACTCTGGGAGGAAGATATGATCAAACAAGATGCAATTGAAAAAAAACCCCAAAAGCCCAGAAAATGGGGAGATGAAATGACTACGAGAAAGTGGTCTAGGCGGAAATGAGGTGCAGTGCAAAGGACCAAAAGAGGCCAGAACTAAGCTGACAGCTGTTGCAAAAGCAGGGGAAAAATCAAGGAGGCAAAGACAACTTGGAGGGGAAGATATGAGGGACGTGGCATGGATACTTAAAAAATGAAAAAAAAAAGAAAATCTCGGCCAAAGTCAAAGCCATCAAAAGGCATGGCATGCCATTCATTGCAGGGACATGCACAAAATATCCTTAGGTTTGCAGAAATTGATCCACGCGGTAGGTCAAAACAAATAAGAAGGAGGAAGGAGCACTCTGAAATGGAGATACCATCAAAGGAACTGAAATTGAAGGGAAAAAAAAAAATTTTTGGTAAATTTAGTGACTACGAGAAAGTGGTCTGGGCGGAAATGATGTGCAGTGCAAAGGACCAAATGATGCCAGAACTAAGCTGACAGCTGTTGCAAAAGCAGGGGAAAAATCAAGGAGGCAGAGACAACTTGGAGGGGAAGATATGAGGGACGTGGCAAGGAAACCTCAGAAAATTTAAAAAAAAAAAAGAAAATCTCGGCCAAAGTCAAAGCCATCAAAAGGCATGATATGCCATCCAGTGCAGGGACATGCACCAAAGCTTGCCCTCTTAGTTCCCATTGAAATCGCAAGATTTCGTTTCCCGTCCCGAAAGGAAATTTCATTTCCTTTCGGGACGGGAAACGAAATCTTGCGACCCTGAAAAGAAAGGCTCACAAACACTCTGGGAGGAAGATATGATCAAACAAGATGCAATTGAAAAAAAAACCCAAAACCCCAGAAAATGGGGAGATGGAATGACTACGAGAAAGTGGTCTAGGCGGAAATGAGGTGCAGTGCAAAGGACCAAAAGAGGCCAGAACTAAGCTGACAGCTGTTGCAAAAGCAGGGGAAAAATCAAGGAGGCAAAGACAACTTGGAGGGGAAGATATGAGGGACGTGGCATGGATACTTAAAAAAATGAAAAGAAAAAGAAAATCTCGGCCAAAGTCAAAGCCATCAAAAGGCATGGCATGCCATTCATTGCAGGGACATGCACGACATACCCCTAGGTTTGCAAAAATAGATCCACGCGGTAGGTCAAAACAAATAAGAAGGAGGAAGGAGCACTCTGAAATGGAGATACCATCAAAGGAACTGAAATTGAAGGGAAAAAAAAAAAAATTTGGGGAAATTTAGTGACTACGAGAAAGTGGTCTGGGCGGAAATGATGTGCAGTGCAAAGGACCAAATGATGCCAGAACTAAGCTGACAGCTGTTGCAAAAGCAGGGGAAAAATCAAGGAGGCAGAGACAACTTGGAGGGGAAGATATGAGGGCCGTAGCATGGATACTTAAAAAAATGAAAAAAAAAAGAAAATCTCGGCCAAGGTCAAAGCCATCAAAAGGCATGGCATGCAATTCATTGCAGGGACATACACAACATACCCCTGGGTTTGCAAAAATAGATCCATGCGGTAGGTCAAAACAAATAAGAAGGAGGAAGGAGCACTCTGTAATGGAGATACCATCAAAGGAACTGAAATTGAAGGGAAAAAAAAAAAATTTTGGGGAAATTTAGTGACTACGAGAAAGTGGTCTGGGCGGAAATGATGTGCAGTGCAAAGGACCAAATGATGCCAGGACTAAGCTGACAGCTGTTGCAAAAGCAGGGGAAAAATCAAGGAGGCAGAGACAACTTGGAGGGGAAGATATGAGGGACGTGGCAAGGAAACACCAGAAAATTTAAAAAAAAAAAGAAAATCTCGGCCAAAGTCAAAGCCATCAAAAGGCATGATATGCCATCCAGTGCAGGGACTTGCACCAAAGCTTGCCCTCTTAGTTCCCATTGAAATCGCAAGATTTCGTTTCCCGTCCCGAAAGGAAATTTCATTTCCTTTCGGGACGGGAAACGAAATCTTGCGACCCTGAAAAGAAAGGCTCACAAACACTCTGGGAGGAAGATATGATCAAACAAGATGCAATTGAAAAAAAACCCCAAAACCCCAGAAAATGGGGAGATGAAATGACTAGGAGAAAGTGGTCTAGGCGGAAATTAGGTGCAGTGCAAAGGACCAAAAGATGCCAGAACTAAGCTGACAGCTGTTGCAAAAGCAGGGGAAAAATCAAGGAGGCAGAGACAACTTGGAGGGGAAGATATGAGGGACATGGCATGGTTACTTAAAAACATGAAAACAAAAAAGAAAATCTCGGCCAAAGTCAAAGCCATCAAAAGGCGTGGCATGCCATTCATTGCAGGGACATGCACAAAATATCCCTAGGTTTTCAGAAATTGATCCACGCGGTAGGTCAAAACAAATAAGAAGGACTGAGGAGCACTCTGAAATGGAGATACCATCAAAGGAAATGAATTTGAAGGGAAAAAAAAAAATTTTGGAAATTTAGTGACTACAAGAAAGTGGTCTGGGCGGAAATGATGTGCAGTGCAAAGGACCAAATGATGCCAGAACTAAGCTGACAGCTGTTGCAAAAGCAGGGGAAAAATCAAGGAGGCAGAGACAACTTGGAGGGGAAGATATGAGGGACGTGGCATGGTTACTTAAAAAATGAAAAAAAAAAAGAAAATCTCGGCCAAAGTCAAAGCCATCAAAAGGCATGGCATGCCATTCATTGCAGGGACATGCACAAAATATCCCTAGGTTTGCAGAAATTGATCCACACGGTAGGTCAAAACAAATAAGAAGGACTGAGGAGCACTCTGAAATGGAGATACCATCAAAGGAACTGAAATTGAAGGGAAAAAAAAAAAATTTTGGGAAATTTAGTGACTACGAGAAAGTGGTCTGGGCGGAAATGATGTGCAGTGCAAAGGACCAAATGATGCCAGAACTAAGCTGACAGCTGTTGCAAAAGCAGGGGAAAAATCAAGGAGGCAGAGACAACTTGGAGGGGAAGATATGAGGGACGTGGCAAGGAAACATCAGAAAATTTAAAAAAAAAAAAGAAAATCTCGGCCAAAGTCAAAGCCATCAAAAGGCATGATATGCCATCCAGTGCAGGGACTTGCACCAAAGCATGCCCTCTTAGTTCCCATTGAAATCGCAAGATTTCGTTTCCCGTCCCGAAAGGAAATTTCATTTCCTTTCGGGACGGGAAACGAAATCTTGCGACCCTGAAAAGAAAGGCTCACAAACACTCTGGGAGGAAGATATGACCAAACAAGATGCAATTGAAAAAAAACCCCAAAACCCCAGAAAATGGGGAGATGAAATGACTACGAGAACGTGGTCTAGGCAGAAATGAGGTGCAGTGCAAAGGACCAAAAGAGGCCAGAACTAAGCTGACAGCTGTTGCAAAAGCAGGGGAAAAATCAAGGAGGCAGAGACAACTTGGAGGGGAAGATATGAGGGACGTGGCATGGATACTTGAAAAATGAAAAAAAAAGAAAATCTCGGCCAAAGTCAAAGCCATCAAAAGGCATGGCATGCCATTCATTGCAGGGACATGCACGACATACCCCTAGGTTTGCAAAAATAAACCCACGCGGTAGGTCAAAACAAACAAGAAGGACTGAGGAGTACTCTGAAATGGAGATACCATCAAAGGAACTGAAATTGAAGGGGAAAAAAAAAAAATTTTGGAAATTTAGTGACTACGAGAAAGTGGTCTGGGCGGAAATGATGTGCAGTGCAAAGGACCAAATGATGCCAGAACTAAGCTGACAGCTGTTGCAAAAGCAGGGGAAAAATCAAGGAGGCAGAGACAACTTGGAGGGGAAGATATGAGGGACGTGGCAAGGAAACATCAGAAAATTAAAAAAAAAAAAGAAAATCTCGGCCAAAGTCAAAGCCATCAAAAGGCATGATATGCCATCCAGTGCAGGGACTTGCACCAAAGCTTGCCCTCTTAGTTCCCATTGAAATCGCAAGATTTCGTTTCCCATCCCGAAAGGAAATGAAATTTCCTTTCGGGACGGGAAACGAAATCTTGCGACCCTGAAAAGAAAGGCTCACAAACACTCTGGGAGGAAGATATGATCAAACAAGATGCAATTGAAAAAAAACCCCAAAACCCCAGAAAATGGGGAGATGAAATGACTAGGAGAAAGTGGTCTAGGCGGAAATGAGGTGCAGTGCAAAGGACCAAATGATGTCAGAACTAAGCTGACAGCTGTTGCAAAAGCAGGGGAAAAATCAAGGAGGCAGAGACAACTTGGAGGGGAAGATATGAGGGACATGGCATGGTTACTTAAAAAAATGAAAAAAAAAAAGAAAATCTCGGCCAAAGTCAAAGCCATCAAAAGGCATGGCATGCCATTCATTGCAGGGACATGCACGACATACCCCTAGGTTTTCAAAAATAGATCCACGCGGTAGGTCAAAACAAATAAGAAGGACTGAGGAGCACTCTGAAATGGAGATACCATCAAAGGAAATGAATTTGAAGGGAAAAAAAAAAAATTTGGGAAATTTAGTGACTACGAGAAAGTGGTCTGGGCGGAAATGATGCGCAGTGCAAAGGACCAAATGATGCCAGAACTAAGCTGACAGCTGTTGCAAAAGCAGGGGAAAAATCAAGGAGGCAGAGACAACTTGGAGGGGAAGATATGAGGGACGTGGCATGGTTACTTAAAAAATGAAAAAAAAAAAGAAAATCTCGGCCAAAGTCAAAGCCATCAAAAGGCATGGCATGCCATTCATTGCAGGGACATGCACAAAATATCCCTAGGTTTGCAGAAATTGATCCACGCGGTAGGTCAAAACAAATAAGAAGGAGGAAGGAGCACTCTGAAATGGAGATACCATCAAAGGAAATGAATTTGAAGGGGAAAAAAAAAAATTTTTGGGAAATTTAGTGACTCCGAGAAAGTGGTCTGGGCGGAAATGATGTGCAATGGAAAGGACCAAATGATGCCAGAACTAAGCTGACAGCTGTTGCAAAAGCAGGGGAAAAATCAAGGAGGCAGAGACAACTTGGAGGGGAAGATATGAGGGACGTGGCAAGGAAACACCAGAAAATTTAAAAAAAAAAAAGAAAATCTCGGCCAAAGACAAAGCCATCAAAAGGCATGGCATGCAATTCATTGCAGGGACATGCACGACATACCCCTAGGTTTGCAAAAATAGATCCACGCGGTAGGTCAAAACAAATAAGAAGGACTGAGGAGCACTCTGAAATGGAGATACCATCAAAGGAACTGAAATTTAAGGGGAAAAAAAAAAATTTTGGGAAATTTAGTGACTACGAGAAAGTGGTCTGGGCGGAAATGATGTGCAGAGGAAAGGACCAAATGATGCCAGAACTAAGCTGACAGCTGTTGCAAAAGCAGGGGAAAAATCAAGGAGGCAGAGACAACTTGGAGGGGAAGATATGAGGGACGTGGCAAGGAAACCGCAGAAAATTTAAAAAAAAAAAAGAAAATCTCGGCCAAAGTCAAAGCCATCAAAAGGCATGGCATGCCATTCATTGCAGGGACAGGCACAAAATATCCCTAGGTTTGCAGAAATTGATCCACGCGGTAGGTCAAAACAAATAAGAAGGAGGAAGGAGCACTCTGAAATGGAGATACCATCAGAGGAACTGAAATTGAAGGGAAAAAAAAAATTTTTTGGGAAATTTAGTGACTACGAGAAAGTGGTCTGGGCGGAAATGATGTGCAGTGCAAAGGACCAAATGATGCCAGGACTAAGCTGACAGCTGTTGCAAAAGCAGGGGAAAAATCAAGGAGGCAGAGACAACTTGGAGGGGAAGATATGAGGGACGTGGCAAGGAAACACCAGAAAATTTAAAAAAAAAAAGAAAATCTCGGCCAAAGTCAAAGCCATCAAAAGGCATGATATGCCATCCAGTGCAGGGACATGCACCAAAGCTTGCCCTCTTAGTTCCCATTGAAATCGCAAGATTTCGTTTCCCGTCCCGAAAGGAAATGAAATTTCCTTTCGGGACGGGAAACGAAATCTTGCGACCCTGAAAAGAAAGGCTCACAAACACTCTGGGAGGAAGATATGATCAAACAAGATGCAATTGATAAAAAACCCCAAAATCCCAGAAAATGGGGAGATGGAATGGCTAGGAGAAAGTGGTCTAGGCGGAAAAGAGGTGCAGTGCAAAGGACCAAAAGAGGCCAGAACTAAGCTGACAGCTGTTGCAAAAGTAGGGGAAAAATCAAGGAGGCAAAGACAACTTGGAGGGGAAGATATGAGGGACGTGGCATGGATACTTAAAAAAATGAAAAGAAAAAGAAAATCTCGGCCAAAGTCAAAGCCATCAAAAGGCATGGCATGCCATTCATTGCAGGGACATGCACGACATACCCCTAGGTTTGCAAAAATAGATCCACGCGGTAGGTCAAAACAAATAAGAAGGAGGAAGGAGCACTCTGAAATGGAGATACCATCAAAGGAACTGAAATTGAAGGGAAAAAAAAAAAAATTTGGGGAAATTTAGTGACTACGAGAAAGTGGTCTGGGCGGAAATGATGTGCAGTGCAAAGGACCAAATGATGCCAGAACTAAGCTGACAGCTGTTGCAAAAGCAGGGGAAAAATCAAGGAGGCAGAGACAACTTGGAGGGGAAGATATGAGGGACGTAGCATGGATACTTAAAAAAATGAAAAAAAAAAAAATCTCGGCCAAGGTCAAAGCCATCAAAAGGCATGGCATGCCATTCATTGCAGGGACATGCACAACATACCCCTGGGTTTGCAAAAATAGATCCATGCGGTAGGTCAAAACAAATAAGAAGGAGGAATGAGCACTCTGTAATGGAGATACCATCAAAGGAACTGAAATTGAAGGGAAAAAAAAAAAATTTTGGGGAAATTTAGTGACTACGAGAAAGTGGTCTGGGCGGAAATGATGTGCAGTGCAAAGGACCAAATGATGCCAGGACTAAGCTGACAGCTGTTGCAAAAGCAGGGGAAAAATCAAGGAGGCAGAGACAACTTGGAGGGGAAGATATGAGGGACGTGGCAAGGAAACACCAGAAAATTTAAAAAAAAAAAAGAAAATCTCGGCCAAAGTCAAAGCCATCAAAAGGCATGATATGCCATCCAGTGCAGGGACTTGCACCAAAGCTTGCCCTCTTAGTTCCCATTGAAATCGCAAGATTTCGTTTCCCGTCCCGAAAGGAAATTTCATTTCCTTTCGGGACGGGAAACGAAATCTTGCGACCCTGAAAAGAAAGGCTCACAAACACTCTGGGAGGAAGATATGATCAAACAAGATGCAATTGAAAAAAAACCCCAAAACCCCAGAAAATGGGGAGATGAAATGACTAGGAGAAAGTGGTCTAGGCGGAAATTAGGTGCAGTGCAAAGGACCAAAAGATGCCAGAACTAAGCTGACAGCTGTTGCAAAAGCAGGGGAAAAATCAAGGAGGCAGAGACAACTTGGAGGGGAAGATATGAGGGACATGGCATGGTTACTTAAAAACATGAAAACAAAAAAGAAAATCTCGGCCAAAGTCAAAGCCATCAAAAGGCGTGGCATGCCATTCATTGCAGGGACATGCACAAAATATCCCTAGGTTTTCAGAAATAGATCCACGCGGTAGGTCAAAACAAATAAGAAGGACTGAGGAGCACTCTGAAATGGAGATACCATCAAAGGAAATGAATTTGAAGGGAAAAAAAAAAATTTTGGAAATTTAGTGACTACAAGAAAGTGGTCTGGGCGGAAATGATGTGCAGTGCAAAGGACCAAATGATGCCAGAACTAAGCTGACAGCTGTTGCAAAAGCAGGGGAAAAATCAAGGAGGCAGAGACAACTTGGAGGGGAAGATATGAGGGACGTGGCATGGTTACTTAAAAAATGAAAAAAAAAAAGAAAATCTCGGCCAAAGTCAAAGCCATCAAAAGGCATGGCATGCCATTCATTGCAGGGACATGCTCGACATACCCCTAGGTTTGCAAAAATAGATCCACGCGGTAGGTCAAAACAAATAAGAAGGACTGAGGAGTACTCTGAAATGGAGATACCATCAAAGGAACTGAAATTGAAAGGGAAAAAAAAAAAATTTTGGAAATTTAGTGACTACGAGAAAGTGGTCTGGGCGGAAATGATGTGCAGTGCAAAGGACCAAATGATGCCAGAACTAAGCTGACAGCTGTTGCAAAAGCAGGGGAAAAATCAAGGAGGCAGAGACAACTTGGAGGGGAAGATATGAGGGACGTGGCAAGGAAACATCAGAAAATTAAAAAAAAAAAAGAAAATCTCGGCCAAAGTCAAAGCCATCAAAAGGCATGATATGCCATCCAGTGCAGGGACTTGCACCAAAGCTTGCCCTCTTAGTTCCCATTGAAATCGCAAGATTTCGTTTCCCATCCCGAAAGGAAATGAAATTTCCTTTCGGGACGGGAAACGAAATCTTGCGACCCTGAAAAGAAAGGCTCACAAACACTCTGGGAGGAAGATATGATCAAACAAGATGCAATTGAAAAAAAACCCCAAAACCCCAGAAAATGGGGAGATGAAATGACTAGGAGAAAGTGGTCTAGGCGGAAATGAGGTGCAGTGCAAAGGACCAAAAGAGGCCAGAACTAAGCTGACAGCTGTTGCAAAAGCAGGGGAAAAATCAAGGAGGCAGAGACAACTTGGAGGGGAAGATATGAGGGACATGGCATGGTTACTTAAAAACATGAAAAAAAAAAAGAAAATCTCGGCCAAAGTCAAAGCCATCAAAAGGCATGGCATGCCATTCATTGCAGGGACATGCACGACATACCCCTAGGTTTGCAAAAATAGATCCACGCGGTAGGTCAAAACAAATAAGAAGGACTGAGGAGCACTCTGAAATGGAGATACCATCAAAGGAAATGAATTTGAAGGGAAAAAAAAAAATTTTGGAAATTTAGTGACTACGAGAAAGTGGTCTGGGCGGAAATGATGCGCAGTGCAAAGGACCAAATGATGCCAGAACTAAGCTGACAGCTGTTGCAAAAGCAGGGGAAAAATCAAGGAGGCCGAGACAACTTGGAGGGGAAGATATGAGGGACGTGGCATGGTTACTTAAAAAATGAAAAAAAAAAGAAAATCTCGGCCAAAGTGAAAGCCATCAAAAGGCATGGCATGCCATTCATTGCAGGGACATGCAAAAAATATCCCTAGGTTTGCAGAAATTGATCCACGCGGTAGGTCAAAACAAATATGAAGGAGGAAGGAGCACTCTGAAATGGAGATACCATCAAAGGAAATGAATTTGAAGGGGAAAAAAAAAAATTTTTGGTAAATTTAGTGACTACGAGAAAGTGGTCTGGGCGGAAATGATGTGCAGTGCAAAGGACCAAATGATGCCAGGACTAAGCTGACAGCTGTTGCAAAAGCAGGGGAAAAATCAAGGAGGCAGAGACAACTTGGAGGGGAAGATATGAGGGACGTGGCAAGGAAACACCAGAAAATTTAAAAAAAAAAAAGAAAATCTCGGCCAAAGTCAAAGCCATCAAAAGCCATGGCATGCCATTCATTGCAGGGACATGCAAGACATACCCCTAGGTTTGCAAAAATAGATCCACGCGGTAGGTCAAAACAAATAAGAAGGACTGAGGAGCACTCTGAAATGGAGATACCATCAAAGGAACTGAAATTGAAGGGGAAAAAAAAAAATTTTGGAAATTTAGTGACTAGGAGAAAGTGGTCTGGGAGGAAATGATGTGTAGTGGAAATGGCCAAATGATGCCAGGACTAAGCTGACAGCTGTTGCAAAAGCAGGGGAAAAATCAAGGAGGCAGAGACAACTTGGAGGGGAAGATATGAGGGCCGTGGCATGGTTACTTAAAAAAATGAAAAAAAAAAAGAAAATCTCGGCCAAAGTCAAAGCCATCAAAAGGCATGATATGCCATCCAGTGCAGGGACTTGCACCAAAGCTTGCCCTCTTAGTTCCCATTGAAATCGCAAGATTTCGTTTCCCGTCCCGAAAGGAAATTTCATTTCCTTTCGGGACGGGAAACGAAATCTTGCGACCCTGAAAAGAAAGGCTCACAAACACTCTGGGAGGAAGATATGATCAAACAAGATGCAATTGAAAAAAAACCCCAAAACCCCAGAAAATGGGGAGATGAAATGACTAGGAGAAAGTGGTCTAGGCGGAAATGAGGTGCAGTGCAAAGGACCAAAAGAGGCCAGAACTAAGCTGACAGCTGTTGCAAAAGCAGGGGAAAAATCAAGGAGGCAGAGACAACTTGGAGGGGAAGATATGAGGGACATGGCATGGTTACTTAAAAACATGAAAAAAAAAAAGAAAATCTCGGCCAAAGTCAAAGCCATCAAAAGGCGTGGCATGCCATTCATTGCAGGGACATGCACAAAATATCCCTAGGTTTGCAGAAATTGATCCACGCGGTAGGTCAAAACAAATAAGAAGGACTGAGGAGCACTCTGAAATGGAGATACCATCAAAGGAACTGAAATTGAAGGGGAAAAAAAAAAAAATTTGGAAATTTAGTGACTACGAGAAAGTGGTCTGGGCGGAAATGATGTGCAGTGCAAATGACCAAATGATGCCAGGACTAAGCTGACAGCTGTTGCAAAAGCAGGGGAAAAATCAAGGAGGCAGAGACAACTTGGAGGGGAAGATATGAGGGACGTGGCATGGTTACTTAAAAAAATGAAAAAAAAAAAGAAAATCTCGGCCAAAGTCAAAGCCATCAAAAGGCATGATATGCCATTCATTGCAGGGACATGCACAAAATATCCCTAGGTTTGCAGAAATTGATCCACGCGGTAGGTCAAAACAAATAAGAAGGACTGAGGAGCACTCTGAAATGGAGATACCATCAAAGGAAATGAATTTGAAAGGAAAAAAAAAAAATTTTTGGGAAATTTAGTGACTACGAGAAAGTGGTCTGGGCGGAAATGATGTGCAGTGCAAAGGACCAAATGATGCCAGAACTAAGCTGACAGCTGTTGCAAAAGCAGGGGAAAAATCAAGGAGGCAGAGACAACTTGGAGGGGAAGATATGAGGGACGTGGCAAGGAAACATCAGAAAATTTAAAAAAAAAAAAAGAAAATCTCGGCCAAAGTCAAAGCCATCAAAAGGCATGATATGCCATCCAGTGCAGGGACTTGCACCAAAGCTTGCCCTCTTAGTTCCCATTGAAATCGCAAGATTTCGTTTCCCGTCCCGAAAGGAAATGAAATTTCCTTTCGGGACGGGAAACGAAATCTTGCGACCCTGAAAAGAAAGGCTCACAAACACGCTGGGAGGAAGATATGATCAAACAAGATGCAATTGAAAAAAAACCCCAAAACCCCAGAAAATGGGGAGATGAAATGACTACGAGAAAGTGGTCTAGGCGGAAATGAGGTGCAGTGCAAAGGACCAAAAGAGGCCAGAACTAAGCTGACAGCTGTTGCAAAAGCAGGGGAAAAATCAAGGAGGCAGACACAACTTGGAGGGGAAGATATGAGGGACATGGCATGGTTACTTAAAAAAATGAAAAAAAAAAAGAAAATCTCGGCCAAAGTCAAAGCCATCAAATGGCATGGCATGCCATTCATTGCAGGGACATGCACGACATACCCCTAGGTTTGCAAAAATAGATCCACGCGGTAGGTCAAAACAAATAAGAAGGACTGAGGAGCACTCTGAAATGGAGATACCATCAAAGGAAATGAATTTGAAGGGAAAAAAAAAAATTTTGGAAATTTAGTGACTACAAGAAAGTGGTCTGGGCGGAAATGATGTGCAGTGCAAAGGACCAAATGATGCCAGAACTAAGCTGACAGCTGTTGCAAAAGCAGGGGAAAAATCAAGGAGGCAGAGACAACTTGGAGGGGAAGATATGAGGGACGTGGCAAGGAAACACCAGAAAATTTAAAAAAAAAAAAGAAAATCTCGGCCAAAGTCAAAGCCATCAAAAGGCATGGCATGCCATTCATTGCAGGGACATGCACGACATACCCCTAGGTTTGCAAAAATAGATCCACGCGGTAGGTCAAAACAAATAAGAAGGACTGAGGAGCACTCTGAAATGGAGATACCATCAAAGGAACTGAAATTTAAGGGGAAAAAAAAAAATTTTGGGAAATTTAGTGACTACGAGAAAGTGGTCTGGGCGGAAATGATGTGCAGTGGAAAGGACCAAATGATGCCAGAACTAAGCTGACAGCTGTTGCAAAAGCAGGGGAAAAATCAAGGAGGCAGAGACAACTTGGAGGGGAAGATATGAGGGACGTGGCAAGGAAACCTCAGAAAATTTAAAAAAAAAAAAGAAAATCTCGGCCAAAGTCAAAGCCATCAAAAGGCATGATATGCCATCCAGTGCAGGGACTTGCACCAAAGCTTGCCCTCTTAGTTCCCATTGAAATCGCAAGATTTCGTTTCCCGTCCCGAAAGGAAATGAAATTTCCTTTCGGGACGGGAAACGAAATCTTGCGACCCAGAAAAGAAAGGCTCACAAACACGCTGGGAGGAAGATATGATCAAACAAGATGCAATTGAAAAAAAACCCCAAAACCCCAGTAAATGGGGAGATGAAATGACTACGAGAAAGTGGTCTAGGCGGAAATGATGTGCAGTGCAAAGGACCAAAAGAGGCCAGAACTAAGCTGACAGCTGTTGCAAAAGCAGGGGAAAAATCAAGGAGGCAGACACAACTTGGAGGGGAAGATATGAGGGACATGGCATGGTTACTTAAAAAAATGAAAAAAAAAAAGAAAATCTCGGCCAAAGTCAAAGCCATCAAAAGGCATGGCATGCCATTCATTGCAGGGACATGCACGACATACCCCTAGGTTTGCAAAAATAGATCCACGCGGTAGGTCAAAACAAATAAGAAGGACTGAGGAGCACTCTGAAATGGAGATACCATCAAAGGAAATGAATTTGAAGGGAAAAAAAAAAATTTTGGAAATTTAGTGACTACAAGAAAGTGGTCTGGGCGGAAATGATGTGCAGTGCAAAGGACCAAATGATGCCAGAACTAAGCTGACAGCTGTTGCAAAAGCAGGGGAAAAATCAAGGAGGCAGAGACAACTTGGAGGGGAAGATATGAGGGACGGTGCATGGATACTTAAAAAATGAAAAAAAAAAAGAAAATCTCGGCCAAAGTCAAAGCCATCAAAAGGCATGGCATGCCATTCATTGCAGGGACATGCACAAAATATCCCTAGGTTTTCAGAAATTGATCCACGCGGTAGGTCAAAACAAATAAGAAGGAGGAAGGAGCACTCTGAAATGGAGATACCATCAAAGGAAATGAATTTGAATTGAAAAAAAAAAAATTTTTGGGAAATTTAGTGACTACGAGAAAGTGGTCTGGGCGGAAATGATGCGCAGTGCAAAGGACCAAATGATGCCAGAACTAATCTGACAGCTGTTGCAAAAGCAGGGGAAAAATCAAGGAGGCAGAGACAACTTGGAGGGGAAGATATGAGGGACGTGGCAAGGAAACATCAGAAAATTAAAAAAAAAAAAAGAAAATCTCGGCCAAAGTCAAAGCCATCAAAAGGCATGATATGCCATCCAGTGCAGGGACTTGCACCAAAGCTTGCCCTCTTAGTTCCCATTGAAATCGCAAGATTTCGTTTCCCGTCCCGAAAGGAAATGAAATTTCCTTTCGGGACGGGAAACGAAATCTTGCGACCCTGAAAAGAAAGGCCCACAAACACTCTGGGAGGAAGATATGATCAAACAAGATGCAATTGAAAAAAAACCCCAAAACCCCAGAAAATGGGGAGATGAAATGACTAGGAGAAAGTGGTCTAGGCGGAAATGAGGTGCAGTGCAAAGGACCAAAAGAGGCCAGAACTAAGCTGACAGCTGTTGCAAAAGCAGGGGAAAAATCAAGGAGGCAGAGACAAATTGGAGGAGAAGATATGAGGGCCGTAGCATGGATACTTAAAAAAATGAAAAAAAAAAAAATCTCGGCCAAGGTCAAAGCCATCAAAAGGCATGGCATGCCATTCATTGCAGGGACATGCACAACATACCCCTGGGTTTGCAAAAATAGATCCATGCGGTAGGTCAAAACAAATAAGAAGGAGGAATGAGCACTCTGTAATGGAGATACCATCAAAGGAACTGAAATTGAAGGGAAAAAAAAAAAATTTTGGGGAAATTTAGTGACTACGAGAAAGTGGTCTGGGCGGAAATGATGTGCAGTGCAAAGGACCAAATGATGCCAGGACTAAGCTGACAGCTGTTGCAAAAGCAGGGGAAAAATCAAGGAGGCAGAGACAACTTGGAGGGGAAGATATGAGGGACGTGGCAAGGAAACACCAGAAAATTTAAAAAAAAAAAAGAAAATCTCGGCCAAAGTCAAAGCCATCAAAAGGCATGATATGCCATCCAGTGCAGGGACTTGCACCAAAGCTTGCCCTCTTAGTTCCCATTGAAATCGCAAGATTTCGTTTCCCGTCCCGAAAGGAAATTTCATTTCCTTTCGGGACGGGAAACGAAATCTTGCGACCCTGAAAAGAAAGGCTCACAAACACTCTGGGAGGAAGATATGATCAAACAAGATGCAATTGAAAAAAAACCCCAAAACCCCAGAAAATGGGGAGATGAAATGACTAGGAGAAAGTGGTCTAGGCGGAAATTAGGTGCAGTGCAAAGGACCAAAAGATGCCAGAACTAAGCTGACAGCTGTTGCAAAAGCAGGGGAAAAATCAAGGAGGCAGAGACAACTTGGAGGGGAAGATATGAGGGACATGGCATGGTTACTTAAAAACATGAAAACAAAAAAGAAAATCTCGGCCAAAGTCAAAGCCATCAAAAGGCGTGGCATGCCATTCATTGCAGGGACATGCACAAAATATCCCTAGGTTTTCAGAAATTGATCCACGCGGTAGGTCAAAACAAATAAGAAGGACTGAGGAGCACTCTGAAATGGAGATACCATCAAAGGAAATGAATTTGAAGGGAAAAAAAAAAATTTTGGAAATTTAGTGACTACAAGAAAGTGGTCTGGGCGGAAATGATGTGCAGTGCAAAGGACCAAATGATGCCAGAACTAAGCTGACAGCTGTTGCAAAAGCAGGGGAAAAATCAAGGAGGCAGAGACAACTTGGAGGGGAAGATATGAGGGACGTGGCATGGTTACTTAAAAAATGAAAAAAAAAAAGAAAATCTCGGCCAAAGTCAAAGCCATCAAAAGGCATGGCATGCCATTCATTGCAGGGACATGCTCGACATACCCCTAGGTTTGCAAAAATAGATCCACGCGGTAGGTCAAAACAAATAAGAAGGACTGAGGAGTACTCTGAAATGGAGATACCATCAAAGGAACTGAAATTGAAGGGGAAAAAAAAAAAATTTTGGAAATTTAGTGACTACGAGAAAGTGGTCTGGGCGGAAATGATGTGCAGTGCAAAGGACCAAATGATGCCAGAACTAAGCTGACAGCTGTTGCAAAAGCAGGGGAAAAATCAAGGAGGCAGAGACAACTTGGAGGGGAAGATATGAGGGACGTGGCAAGGAAACATCAGAAAATTAAAAAAAAAAAAGAAAATCTCGGCCAAAGTCAAAGCCATCAAAAGGCATGATATGCCATCCAGTGCAGGGACTTGCACCAAAGCTTGCCCTCTTAGTTCCCATTGAAATCGCAAGATTTCGTTTCCCATCCCGAAAGGAAATGAAATTTCCTTTCGGGACGGGAAACGAAATCTTGCGACCCTGAAAAGAAAGGCTCACAAACACTCTGGGAGGAAGATATGATCAAACAAGATGCAATTGAAAAAAAACCCCAAAACCCCAGAAAATGGGGAGATGAAATGACTAGGAGAAAGTGGTCTAGGCGGAAATGAGGTGCAGTGCAAAGGACCAAAAGAGGCCAGAACTAAGCTGACAGCTGTTGCAAAAGCAGGGGAAAAATCAAGGAGGCAGAGACAACTTGGAGGGGAAGATATGAGGGACATGGCATGGTTACTTAAAAACATGAAAAAAAAAAAGAAAATCTCGGCCAAAGTCAAAGCCATCAAAAGGCATGGCATGCCATTCATTGCAGGGACATGCACGACATACCCCTAGGTTTGCAAAAATAGATCCACGCGGTAGGTCAAAACAAATAAGAAGGACTGAGGAGCACTCTGAAATGGAGATACCATCAAAGGAAATGAATTTGAAGGGAAAAAAAAAAATTTTGGAAATTTAGTGACTACGAGAAAGTGGTCTGGGCGGAAATGATGCGCAGTGCAAAGGACCAAATGATGCCAGAACTAAGCTGACAGCTGTTGCAAAAGCAGGGGAAAAATCAAGGAGGCCGAGACAACTTGGAGGGGAAGATATGAGGGACGTGGCATGGTTACTTAAAAAATGAAAAAAAAAAGAAAATCTCGGCCAAAGTCAAAGCCATCAAAAGGCATGGCATGCCATTCATTGCAGGGACATGCAAAAAATATCCCTAGGTTTGCAGAAATTGATCCACGCGGTAGGTCAAAACAAATATGAAGGAGGAAGGAGCACTCTGAAATGGAGATACCATCAAAGGAAATGAATTTGAAGGGGAAAAAAAAAAATTTTTGGTAAATTTAGTGACTACGAGAAAGTGGTCTGGGCGGAAATGATGTGCAGTGCAAAGGACCAAATGATGCCAGGACTAAGCTGACAGCTGTTGCAAAAGCAGGGGAAAAATCAAGGAGGCAGAGACAACTTGGAGGGGAAGATATGAGGGACGTGGCAAGGAAACACCAGAAAATTTAAAAAAAAAAAAGAAAATCTCGGCCAAAGTCAAAGCCATCAAAAGCCATGGCATGCCATTCATTGCAGGGACATGCAAGACATACCCCTAGGTTTGCAAAAATAGATCCACGCGGTAGGTCAAAACAAATAAGAAGGACTGAGGAGCACTCTGAAATGGAGATACCATCAAAGGAACTGAAATTGAAGGGGAAAAAAAAAAATTTTGGAAATTTAGTGACTAGGAGAAAGTGGTCTGGGAGGAAATGATGTGTAGTGGAAATGGCCAAATGATGCCAGGACTAAGCTGACAGCTGTTGCAAAAGCAGGGGAAAAATCAAGGAGGCAGAGACAACTTGGAGGGGAAGATATGAGGGCCGTGGCATGGTTACTTAAAAAAATGAAAAAAAAAAAGAAAATCTCGGCCAAAGTCAAAGCCATCAAAAGGCATGATATGCCATCCAGTGCAGGGACTTGCACCAAAGCTTGCCCTCTTAGTTCCCATTGAAATCGCAAGATTTCGTTTCCCGTCCCGAAAGGAAATTTCATTTCCTTTCGGGACGGGAAACGAAATCTTGCGACCCTGAAAAGAAAGGCTCACAAACACTCTGGGAGGAAGATATGATCAAACAAGATGCAATTGAAAAAAAACCCCAAAACCCCAGAAAATGGGGAGATGAAATGACTAGGAGAAAGTGGTCTAGGCGGAAATGAGGTGCAGTGCAAAGGACCAAAAGAGGCCAGAACTAAGCTGACAGCTGTTGCAAAAGCAGGGGAAAAATCAAGGAGGCAGAGACAAATTGGAGGGGAAGATATGAGGGACATGGCATGGTTACTTAAAAACATGAAAAAAAAAAAGAAAATCTCGGCCAAAGTCAAAGCCATCAAAAGGCGTGGCATGCCATTCATTGCAGGGACATGCACAAAATATCCCTAGGTTTGCAGAAATTGATCCACGCGGTAGGTCAAAACAAATAAGAAGGACTGAGGAGCACTCTGAAATGGAGATACCATCAAAGGAACTGAAATTGAAGGGGAAAAAAAAAAAAATTTGGAAATTTAGTGACTACGAGAAAGTGGTCTGGGCGGAAATGATGTGCAGTGCAAATGACCAAATGATGCCAGGACTAAGCTGACAGCTGTTGCAAAAGCAGGGGAAAAATCAAGGAGGCAGAGACAACTTGGAGGGGAAGATATGAGGGACGTGGCATGGTTACTTAAAAAAATGAAAAAAAAAAAGAAAATCTCGGCCAAAGTCAAAGCCATCAAAAGGCATGATATGCCATTCATTGCAGGGACATGCACAAAATATCCCTAGGTTTGCAGAAATTGATCCACGCGGTAGGTCAAAACAAATAAGAAGGACTGAGGAGCACTCTGAAATGGAGATACCATCAAAGGAAATGAATTTGAAAGGAAAAAAAAAAAATTTTTGGGAAATTTAGTGACTACGAGAAAGTGGTCTGGGCGGAAATGATGTGCAGTGCAAAGGACCAAATGATGCCAGAACTAAGCTGACAGCTGTTGCAAAAGCAGGGGAAAAATCAAGGAGGCAGAGACAACTTGGAGGGGAAGATATGAGGGACGTGGCAAGGAAACATCAGAAAATTTAAAAAAAAAAAAAGAAAATCTCGGCCAAAGTCAAAGCCATCAAAAGGCATGATATGCCATCCAGTGCAGGGACTTGCACCAAAGCTTGCCCTCTTAGTTCCCATTGAAATCGCAAGATTTCGTTTCCCGTCCCGAAAGGAAATGAAATTTCCTTTCGGGACGGGAAACGAAATCTTGCGACCCTGAAAAGAAAGGCTCACAAACACGCTGGGAGGAAGATATGATCAAACAAGATGCAATTGAAAAAAAACCCCAAAACCCCAGAAAATGGGGAGATGAAATGACTACGAGAAAGTGGTCTAGGCGGAAATGAGGTGCAGTGCAAAGGACCAAAAGAGGCCAGAACTAAGCTGACAGCTGTTGCAAAAGCAGGGGAAAAATCAAGGAGGCAGAGACAACTTGGAGGGGAAGATATGAGGGACATGGCATGGTTACTTAAAAAAATGAAAAAAAAAAAGAAAATCTCGGCCAAAGTCAAAGCCATCAAATGGCATGGCATGCCATTCATTGCAGGGACATGCACGACATACCCCTAGGTTTGCAAAAATAGATCCACGCGGTAGGTCAAAACAAATAAGAAGGACTGAGGAGCACTCTGAAATGGAGATACCATCAAAGGAAATGAATTTGAAGGGAAAAAAAAAAATTTTGGAAATTTAGTGACTACAAGAAAGTGGTCTGGGCGGAAATGATGTGCAGTGCAAAGGACCAAATGATGCCAGAACTAAGCTGACAGCTGTTGCAAAAGCAGGGGAAAAATCAAGGAGGCAGAGACAACTTGGAGGGGAAGATATGAGGGACGTGGCAAGGAAACACCAGAAAATTTAAAAAAAAAAAAGAAAATCTCGGCCAAAGTCAAAGCCATCAAAAGGCATGGCATGCCATTCATTGCAGGGACATGCACGACATACCCCTAGGTTTGCAAAAATAGATCCACGCGGTAGGTCAAAACAAATAAGAAGGACTGAGGAGCACTCTGAAATGGAGATACCATCAAAGGAACTGAAATTTAAGGGGAAAAAAAAAAATTTTGGGAAATTTAGTGACTACGAGAAAGTGGTCTGGGCGGAAATGATGTGCAGTGGAAAGGACCAAATGATGCCAGAACTAAGCTGACAGCTGTTGCAAAAGCAGGGGAAAAATCAAGGAGGCAGAGACAACTTGGAGGGGAAGATATGAGGGACGTGGCAAGGAAACCTCAGAAAATTTAAAAAAAAAAAAGAAAATCTCGGCCAAAGTCAAAGCCATCAAAAGGCATGATATGCCATCCAGTGCAGGGACTTGCACCAAAGCTTGCCCTCTTAGTTCCCATTGAAATCGCAAGATTTCGTTTCCCGTCCCGAAAGGAAATGAAATTTCCTTTCGGGACGGGAAACGAAATCTTGCGACCCAGAAAAGAAAGGCTCACAAACACGCTGGGAGGAAGATATGATCAAACAAGATGCAATTGAAAAAAAACCCCAAAACCCCAGTAAATGGGGAGATGAAATGACTACGAGAAAGTGGTCTAGGCGGAAATGATGTGCAGTGCAAAGGACCAAAAGAGGCCAGAACTAAGCTGACAGCTGTTGCAAAAGCAGGGGAAAAATCAAGGAGGCAGACACAACTTGGAGGGGAAGATATGAGGGACATGGCATGGTTACTTAAAAAAATGAAAAAAAAAAAGAAAATCTCGGCCAAAGTCAAAGCCATCAAAAGGCATGGCATGCCATTCATTGCAGGGACATGCACGACATACCCCTAGGTTTGCAAAAATAGATCCACGCGGTAGGTCAAAACAAATAAGAAGGACTGAGGAGCACTCTGAAATGGAGATACCATCAAAGGAAATGAATTTGAAGGGAAAAAAAAAAATTTTGGAAATTTAGTGACTACAAGAAAGTGGTCTGGGCGGAAATGATGTGCAGTGCAAAGGACCAAATGATGCCAGAACTAAGCTGACAGCTGTTGCAAAAGCAGGGGAAAAATCAAGGAGGCAGAGACAACTTGGAGGGGAAGATATGAGGGACGGTGCATGGATACTTAAAAAATGAAAAAAAAAAAGAAAATCTCGGCCAAAGTCAAAGCCATCAAAAGGCATGGCATGCCATTCATTGCAGGGACATGCACAAAATATCCCTAGGTTTTCAGAAATTGATCCACGCGGTAGGTCAAAACAAATAAGAAGGAGGAAGGAGCACTCTGAAATGGAGATACCATCAAAGGAAATGAATTTGAATTGAAAAAAAAAAAATTTTTGGGAAATTTAGTGACTACGAGAAAGTGGTCTGGGCGGAAATGATGCGCAGTGCAAAGGACCAAATGATGCCAGAACTAATCTGACAGCTGTTGCAAAAGCAGGGGAAAAATCAAGGAGGCAGAGACAACTTGGAGGGGAAGATATGAGGGACGTGGCAAGGAAACATCAGAAAATTAAAAAAAAAAAAAGAAAATCTCGGCCAAAGTCAAAGCCATCAAAAGGCATGATATGCCATCCAGTGCAGGGACTTGCACCAAAGCTTGCCCTCTTAGTTCCCATTGAAATCGCAAGATTTCGTTTCCCGTCCCGAAAGGAAATGAAATTTCCTTTCGGGACGGGAAACGAAATCTTGCGACCCTGAAAAGAAAGGCCCACAAACACTCTGGGAGGAAGATATGATCAAACAAGATGCAATTGAAAAAAAACCCCAAAACCCCAGAAAATGGGGAGATGAAATGACTAGGAGAAAGTGGTCTAGGCGGAAATGAGGTGCAGTGCAAAGGACCAAAAGAGGCCAGAACTAAGCTGACAGCTGTTGCAAAAGCAGGGGAAAAATCAAGGAGGCAGAGACAAATTGGAGGAGAAGATATGAGGGCCGTAGCATGGATACTTAAAAAAATGAAAAAAAAAAGAAAATCTCGGCCAAAGTCAAAGCCATCAAAAGGCATGGCATGCCATTCATTGCAGGGACATGCACGACATACCCCTAGGTTTGCAAAAATAGATCCACGCGGTAGGTCAAAACAAATAAGAAGGACTGAGGAGCACTCTGAAATGGAGATACCATCAAAGGAACTGAAATTGAAGGGAAAAAAAAAAAATTTGGGAAATTTAGTGACTACGAGAATGTGGTCTGGGCGGAAATGATGTGCAGTGCAAAGGACCAAATGATGCCAGAACTAAGCTGACAGCTGTTGCAAAAGCAGGGGAAAAATCAAGGAGGCAGAGACAACTTGGAGGGGAAGATATGAGCGACGTGTCATGGTTACTTAAAAAAATGAAAAAAAAAAAGAAAATCTCAGCCAAAGTCAAAGCCATCAAAAGGCATGGCATGCCATTCATTGCAGGGACATGCACAAAATATCCCTAGGTTTGCAGAAATTGATCCACGCGGTAGGTCAAAACAAATAAGAAGGACTGAGGAGCACTCTGAAATGGAGATACCACCAAAGGAACTGAAATTGAAGGGAAAAAAAAAAAATTTGGGAAATTTAGTGACTACGAGAAAGTGGTCTGGGCGGAAATGATGTGCAGTGCAAAGGACCAAATGATGCCAGAACTAAGCTGACAGCTGTTGCAAAAGCAGGGGAAAAATCAAGGAGGCAGAGACAACTTGGAGGGGAAGATATGAGGGACGTGTCATGGTTACTTAAAAAAATGAAAAAAAAAAAGAAAATCTCGGCCAAAGTCAAATCCATCAAAAGGCATGGCATGCCATTCATTGCAGGGACATGCACAAAATATCCCTAGGTTTTCAGAAATTGATCCACGCGGTAGGTCAAAACAAATAAGAAGGAGGAAGGAGCACTCTGAAATGAAGATACCATCAAAGGAAATGAATTTGAAGGGGAAAAAAAAAAATTTTTGGTAAATTTAGTGACTACGAGAAAGTGGTCTGGGCGGAAATGATGTGCAGTGCAAAGGACCAAATGATGCCAGAACTAAGCTGACAGCTGTTGCAAAAGCAGAGGAAAAATCAAGGAGGCCGAGACAACTTGGAGGGGAAGATATGAGGGACGTGGCAAGGAAACATCAGAAAATTTAAAAAAAAAAAAGAAAATCTCGGCCAAAGTCAAAGCCATCAAAAGGCATGATATGCCATCCAGTGCAGGGACTTGCACCAAAGCTTGCCCTCTTAGTTCCCATTGAAATCGCAAGATTTCGTTTCCCGTCCCGAAAGGAAATTTCATTTCCTTTCGGGACGGGAAACGAAATCTTGCGACCCTGAAAAGAAAGGCTCACAAACACTCTGGGAGGAAGATATGGTCAAACAAGATGCAATTGAAAAAAAAACCCAAAACCCCAGAAAATGGGGAGATGAAATGACTACGAGAAAGTGGTCTAGGCGGAAATGAGGTGCAGTGCAAAGGACCAAAAGAGGCCAGAACTAAGCTGACAGCTGTTGCAAAAGCAGGGGAAAAATCAAAAAGGCAAAGACAACTTGGAGGGGAAGATATGAGGGACGTGGCATGGATACTTAAAAAATGAAAAAAAAAGAAAATCTCGGCCAAAGTCAAAGCCATCAAAAGGCATGGCATGCCATTCATTGCAGGGACATGCAAGACATACCCCTAGGTTTGCAGAAATAGATCCACGCTTTAGGTCAAAACAAATAAGAAGGACTGAGGAGCACTCTGAAATGGAGATACCATCAAAGGAACTGAAATTGAAGGGAAAAAAAAAAAAAAATTGGAAATTTAGTGACTACGAGAAAGTGGTCTGGGCGGAAATGATGTGCAGTGCAAAGGACCAAAAGATGCCAGAACTAAGCTGACAGCTGTTGCAAAAGCAGGGGAAAAATCAAGGAGGCAGAGACAAATTGGAGGGGAAGATATGAGGGACGTGGCATGGATACTTAAAAAAATGAAAAAAAAAAGAAAATCTCGGCCAAAGTCAAAGCCATCAAAAGGCATGGCATGCCAATCATTGCAGGGACATGCACGACATATCCCTAGGTTTGCAAAAATAGATCCACGCGGTAGGTCAAAACAAATAGAATGACTGAGGAGCACTCTGAAATGGAGATACCATCAAAGGAAATGAATTTGAAGGGAAAAAAAAAATTTTTTTGGGAAATTTAGTGACTACGAGAAAGTGGTCTGGGCGGAAATGATGTGCAGTGCAAAGGACCAAATGATGCCAGAACTAAGCTGACTGCTGTTGCAAAAGCAGGGGAAAAATCAAGGAGGCAGACGCAAGTTGGAGGGGAAGATATGCGGGATGTGGCATGGTAACTTAAAAAAATGAAAAAAAGAGAAAATCTCGGCCAAAATCAAAGCCATCAAAAAGCATGATATACCATCTATTGCAGGGACAGGCAAAACATACTTGTAGGCTTGTAAAAATAGATCCACGCGGTAAGTCAAAACAAATAAGAAGGACTGAGGAGCACTCTGAAATGGAGATACCATATAAGGAACTGAAATTGAAGGGGAAAAAAAAAAAATTTGGGAAATTTAGTGACTACGAGAAAGTGGTCTGGGCGGAAATGATGTGCAGTGCAAAGGACCAAATGATGCCAGAACTAAGCTGACAGCTGTTGCAAAAGCAGGGGAAAAATCAAGGAGGCCGAGACAACTTGGAGGGGAAGATATGAGGGACGTGGCAAGGAAACATCAGAAAATTAAAAAAAAAAAAAGAAAATCTCGGCCAAAGTCAAAGCCATCAAAAGGCATGATATGCCATCCAGTGCAGGGACTTGCACCAAAGCTTGCCCTCTTAGTTCCCATTGAAATCGCAAGATTTCGTTTCCCGTCCCGAAAGGAAATTTCATTTCCTTTCGGGACGGGAAACGAAATCTTGCGACCCTGAAAAGAAAGGCTCACAAACACTCTGGGAGGAAGATATGATCAAACAAGATGCAATTGAAAAAAAACCCCAAAAGCCCAGAAAATGGGGAGATGAAATGACTACGAGAAAGTGGTCTAGGCGGAAATGAGGTGCAGTGCAAAGGACCAAAAGAGGCCAGAACTAAGCTGACAGCTGTTGCAAAAGCAGGGGAAAAATCAAGGAGGCAGAGACAAATTGGAGGGGAAGATATGAGGGCCGTAGCATGGATACTTAAAAAAATGAAAAAAAAAAGAAAATCTCGGCCAAAGTCAAAGCCATCAAAAGGCATGGCATGCCATTCATTGCAGGGACATGCACGACATACCCCTAGGTTTGCAAAAATAGATCCACGCGGTAGGTCAAAACAAATAAGAAGGACTGAGGAGCACTCTGAAATGGAGATACCATCAAAGGAACTGAAATTGAAGGGAAAAAAAAAAAATTTGGGAAATTTAGTGACTACGAGAATGTGGTCTGGGCGGAAATGATGTGCAGTGCAAAGGACCAAATGATGCCAGAACTAAGCTGACAGCTGTTGCAAAAGCAGGGGAAAAATCAAGGAGGCAGAGACAACTTGGAGGGGAAGATATGAGCGACGTGTCATGGTTACTTAAAAAAATTAAAAAAAAAAAAGAAAATCTCAGCCAAAGTCAAAGCCATCAAAAGGCATGGCATGCCATTCATTGCAGGGACATGCACAAAATATCCCTAGGTTTGCAGAAATTGATCCACGCGGTAGGTCAAAACAAATAAGAAGGACTGAGGAGCACTCTGAAATGGAGATACCATCAAAGGAACTGAAATTGAAGGGAAAAAAAAAAAATTTTTGGTAAATTTAGTGACTACGAGAAAGTGGTCTGGGCGGAAATGATGTGCAGTGCAAAGGACCAAATGATGCCAGAAGTTAGCTGACAGCTGTTGCAAAAGCAGGGGAAAAATCAAGGAGGCAGACACAACTTGGAGGGGAAGATATGAGGGCCGTGGCATGGTTACTTAAAAAAATGAAAAAAAAAAAGAAAATCTCGGCCAAAGTCAAAGCCATCAAAAGGCATGATATGCCATCCAGTGCAGGGACTTGCACCAAAGCTTGCCCTCTTAGTTCCCATTGAAATCGCAAGATTTCGTTTCCCGTCCCGAAAGGAAATTTCATTTCCTTTCGGGACGGGAAACGAAATCTTGCGACCCTGAAAAGAAAGGCTCACAAACACTCTGGGAGGAAGATATGATCAAACAAGATGCAATTGAAAAAAAACTCCAAAACCCCAGAAAATGGGGAGATGAAATGACTACGAGAAAGTGGTCTAGGCGGAAATGAGGTGCAGTGCAAAGGACCAAAAGAGGCCAGAACTAAGCTGACAGCTGTTGCAAAAGCAGGGGAAAAATCAAGGAGGCAAAGACAAATTGGAGGGGAAGATATGAGGGACGTGGCATGGATACTTAAAAAATGAAAAAAAAAAGAAAATCTCGGCCAAAGTCAAAGCCATCAAAAGGCATGGCATGCCATTCATTGCAGGGACATGCACGACATACCCCTAGGTTTGCAAAAATAGATCCACGCGGTAGGTCAAAACAAATAAGAAGGACTAAGGAGCACTCTGAAATGGAGATAACATCAAAAGAAATGAAATTGAAGGGGGAAAAGAAAAAATTTAGAAAATTTAGTGACTACGAGAAAGTGGTCTGGGCGGAAATGATGTGCAGTGCAAAGGACCAAAAGATGCCAGAAGTAAGCTGACAGCTGTTGCAAAAGCAGGGGAAAAATCAAGGAGGCAGACGCAAGTTGGAGGGGAAGATATGCGGGATGTGGCATGGTAACTTAAAAAAATGAAAAAAAAAGAAAATCTCGGCCAAAATCAAAGCCATCAAAAAGCATGATATACCATCTATTGCAGGGACAGGCAAAACATACTTGTAGGCTTGTAAAAATAGATCCACGCGGTAAGTCAAAACAAATAAGAAGGACTGAGGAGCACTCTGAAATGGAGATACCATCAAAGGAACTGAAATTGAAGGGAAAAAAAAAAAATTTGGGGAAATTTAGTGACTACGAGAAAGTGGTCTGGGCGGAAATGATGTGCAGTGCAAAGGACCAAATGATGCCAGAACTAAGCTGACAGCTGTTGCAAAAGCAGGGGAAAAATCAAGGAGGCAGACACAACTTGGAGGGGAAGATATGAGGGACGTGGCAAGGAAACATCAGAAAATTTAAAAAAAAAAAAGAAAATCTCGGCCAAAGTCAAAGCCATCAAAAGGCATGATATGCCATCCAGTGCAGGGACTTGCACCAAAGCTTGCCCTCTTAGTTCCCATTGAAATCGCAAGATTTCGTTTCCCGTCCCGAAAGGAAATTTCATTTCCTTTCGGGACGGGAAACGAAATCTTGCGACCCTGAAAAGAAAGGCTCACAAACACTCTGGGAGGAAGATATGATCAAACAAGATGCAATTGAAAAAAAAACCCAAAACCCCAGAAAATGGGGAGATGAAATGACTACGAGAAAGTGGTCTGGGCGGAAATGATGTGCAGTGCAAAGGACCAAATGATGCCAGAACTAAGCTGACAGCTGTTGCAAAAGCAGGGGAAAAATCAAGGAGGCAGAGACAAATTGGAGGGGAAGATATGAGGGCCGTAGCATGGATACTTAAAAAAATGAAAAAAAAAAGAAAATCTCGGCCAAAGTCAAAGCCATCAAAAGGCATGGCATGCCATTCATTGCAGGGACATGCACGACATACCCCTAGGTTTGCAAAAATAGATCCACGTGGTAAGTCTAAACAAATAAGAAGGACTGAGGAGCACTCTGAAATGGAGATACCATCAAAGGAACTGAAATTGAAAGGAAAAAAAAAAAATTTGGGAAATTTAGCGACTACGAGAAAGTGGTCTGGGCGGAAATGATGTGCAGTGCAAAGGACCAAATGATGCCAGAACTAAGCTGACAGCTGTTGCAAAAGCAGGGGAAAAATCAAGGAGGCAGACACAACTTGGAGGGGAAGATATGAGGGACGTGTCATGGTTACTTAAAAAAATGAAAAAAAAAAGAAAATCTCGGCCAAAGTCAAAGCCATCAAAAGGCATGGCATGCCATTCATTGCAGGGACATGCACAACATACCCCTAGGTTTGCAAAAATAGATCCACGCGGTAGGTCAAAACAAATAAGAAGGACTGAGGAGCACTCTGAAATGGAGATACCATCAAAGGAACTGAAATTGAAGGGAAAAAAAAAAAATTTGGGAAATTTAGTGACTACGAGAAAGTGGTCTGGGCGGAAATGATGTGCAGTGCAAAGGACCAAATGATGCCAGAACTAAGCTGACAGCTGTTGCAAAAGCAGGGGAAAAATCAAGGAGGCAGAGACAACTTGGAGGGGAAGATATGAGGGACATGTCATGGTTACTTAAAAAAATGAAAAAAAAAAAGAAAATCTCGGCCAAAGTCAAAGCCATCAAAAGGCATGGCATGCCATTCATTGCAGGGACATGCACAAAATATCCCTAGGTTTTCAGAAATTGATCCACGCGGTAGGTCAAAACAAATAAGAAGGAGGAAGGAGCACTCTGAAATGGAGATACCATCAAAGGAAATGAATTTGAAGGGGAAAAAAAAAAATTTTTGGGAAATTTAGTGACTACGAGAAAGTGGTCTGGGTGGAAATGATGTGCAGTGCAAAGGACCAAAAGATGCCAGAACTAAGCTGACAGCTGTTGCAAAAGCAGGGGAAAAATCAAGGAGGCAGAGACAACTTGGAGGGGAAGATATGAGGGACGTGGCAAGGAAACATCAGAAAATTAAAAAAAAAAAGGGAAAATCTCGGCCAAAGTCAAAGCCATCAAAAGGCCTGATATGCCATCCAGTGCAGGGACTTGCACCAAAGCTTGCCCTCTTAGTTCCCATTGAAATCGCAAGATTTCGTTTCCCGTCCCGAAAGGAAATTTCATTTCCTTTCGAGACGGGAAACGAAATCTTGCGACCCTGAAAAGAAAGGCTCACAAACACTCTGGGAGGAAGATATGACCAAACAAGATGGAATTGAAAAAAAAACCCAAAACCCCAGAAAATGGGGAGATGAAATGACTACGAGAAAGTGGTCTGGGCGGAAATGAGGTGCAGTGCAAAGGACCAAAAGAGGCCAGAACTAAGCTGACAGCTGTTGCAAAAGCAGGGGAAAAATCAAGGAGGCAGAGACAACTTGGAGTGGAAGATATGAGGGACGTGGCAAGGAAACATCAGAAAATTAAAAAAAAAAAAGAAAATCTCGGCCAAAGTCAAAGCCATCAAAAGGCATGATATGCCATCCAGTGCAGGGACTTGCACCAAAGCTTGCCCTCTTAGTTCCCATTGAAATCGCAAGATTTCCTTTCCCGTCCCGAAAGGAAATTTCATTTCCTTTCGGGACGGGAAACGAAATCTTGCGACCCTGAAAAGAAAGGCTCACAAACACTCTGGGAGGAAGATATGATCAAACCAGATGCAATTGAAAAAAAACCCCAAAACCCCAGAAAATGGGGAGATGAAATGACTACGAGAAAGTGGTCTGGGCGGAAATGAGGTGCAGTGCAAAGGACCAAAAGAGGCCAGAACTAAGCTGAAAGCTGTTGCAAAAGCAGGGCAAAAATCAAGGAGGCAGAGACAACTTGGAGGGGAAGATATGAGGGCCGTAGCATGAATACTTAAAAAAATGAAAAAAAAAAGAAAATCTCGGCCAAAGTCAAAGCCATCAAAAGCCATGGCATGCCATTCATTGCAGGGACATGCACGACATACCCCTGGGTTTGCAAAAATAGATCCACGCAGTAGGTCAAAACAAATAAGAAGGACTGAGGAGTACTCTGAAATGGAGATACCATCAAAGGAACTGAAATTGAAGGGAAAAAAAAAAAAATATTGGAAATTTAGTGACTACGAGAAAGTGGTCTGGGCGGAAATGATGTGCAGTGCAAAGGACCAAAAGATGCCAGAACTAAGCTGACAGCTGTTGCAAAAGCAGGGGAAAAATCAAGGAGGCAGAGACAACTTGGAGGGGAAGATATGAGGGCCGTAGCATGGATACTTAAAAAAATGAAAAAAAAAAGAAAATCTCGGCCAAAGTCAAAGCCATCAAAAGGCATGGCATGCCATTCATTGCAGGGACATGCACAAAATATCCCTAGGTTTGCAGAAATTGATCCACGCGGTAGGTCAAAACAAATAAGAATGACTGAGGAGCACTCTGAAATGGAGATACCTCCAAAGGAAATGAATTTGAAGGGAAAAAAAAAAATTTTTTGGGAAATTTAGTGACTACGAGAAAGTGGCCTGGGAGGAAATGATGTGCAGTGCAAAGGACCAAATGATGCCAGAACTAATCTGACAGCTGTTGCAAAAGCAGGGGAAAAATCAAGGAGGCAGAGACAACTTGGAGTGGAAGATATGAGGGACGTGGCAAGGAAACATCAGAAAATTAAAAAAAAAAAAGAAAATCTCGGCCAAAGTCAAAGCCATCAAAAGGCATGATATGCCATCCAGTGCAGGGACTTGCACCAAAGCTTGCCCTCTTAGTTCCCATTGAAATCGCAAGATTTCGTTTCCCGTCCCGAAAGGAAATTTCATTTCCTTTCGGGACGGGAAACGAAATCTTGCGACCCTGAAAAGAAAGGCTCACAAACACTCTGGGAGGAAGATTTGATCAAACCAGATGCAATTGAAAAAAAACCCCAAAACCCCAGAAAATGGGGAGATGAAATGACTACGAGAAAGTGGTCTGGGCGGAAATGAGGTGCAGTGCAAAGGACCAAAAGAGGCCAGAACTAAGCTGAAAGCTGTTGCAAAAGCAGGGGAAAAATCAAGGAGGCAGAGACAAATTGGAGGGGAAGATATGAGGGCCGTAGCATGAATACTTAAAAAAATGAAAAAAAAAAGAAAATCTCGGCCAAAGTCAAAGCCATCAAAAGCCATGGCATGCCATTCATTGCAGGGACATGCACAACATACCCCTGGGTTTGCAAAAATAGATCCACGCGGTAGGTCAAAACAAATAAGAAGGACTGAGGAGTACTCTGAAATGGAGATACCATCAAAGGAACTGAAATTGAAGGGGAAAAAAAAAAAAATTTGGAAATTTAGTGACTACGAGAAAGTGGTCTGGGCGGAAATGATGTGCAGTGCAAATGACCAAATGATGCCAGGACTAAGCTGACAGCTGTTGCAAAAGCAGGGGAAAAATCAAGGAGGCAGAGACAACTTGGAGGGGAAGATATGAGGGACGTGGCATGGTTACTTAAAAAAATGAAAAAAAAAAAGAAAATCTCGGCCAAAGTCAAAGCCATCAAAAGGCATGATATGCCATTCATTGCAGGGACATGCACAAAATATCCCTAGGTTTGCAGAAATTGATCCACGCGGTAGGTCAAAACAAATAAGAAGGACTGAGGAGCACTCTGAAATGGAGATACCATCAAAGGAAATGAATTTGAAAGGAAAAAAAAAAAATTTTTGGGAAATTTAGTGACTACGAGAAAGTGGTCTGGGCGGAAATGATGTGCAGTGCAAAGGACCAAATGATGCCAGAACTAAGCTGACAGCTGTTGCAAAAGCAGGGGAAAAATCAAGGAGGCCGAGACAACTTGGAGGGGAAGATATGAGGGCCGTAGCATGAATACTTAAAAAAATGAAAAAAAACCCAAAAATCTCATCCAAAATCAAAGCCATCAAAAGGCATGGCATGCCATCCATTGCAGGGACATGCACGACATGCCCCTAGGGGTGAAAAAATTGATCCTCGCAGTTGGTGAAAACAAATAAGAAGGACTAAGGAGCACTCTGAAATGGAGATAACATCAAAAGAAATGAAATTGAAGGGGGAAAAGAAAAAATTTTGGAAATTTAGTGACTACGAGAAAGTGGTCTGGGCGGAAATGATGTGCAGTGCAAAGGACCAAAAGATGCCAGAACTAAGCTGACAGCTGTTGCAAAAGCAGGGGAAAAATCAAGGAGGCCGAGACAACTTGGAGGGGAAGATATGAGGGCCGTAGCATGAATACTTAAAAAAATGAAAAAAAACCCAAAAATCTCATCCAAAATCAAAGCCATCAAAAGGCATGGCATGCCATCCATTGCAGGGACATGCACGACATGCCCCTAGGGGTGAAAAAATTGATCCTCGCAGTTGGTGAAAACAAATAAGAAGGACTAAGGAGCACTCTGAAATGGAGATAACATCAAAAGAAATGAAATTGAAGGGGGAAAAGAAAAAATTTTGGAAATTTAGTGACTACGAGAAAGTGGTCTGGGCGGAAATGATGTGCAGTGCAAAGGACCAAAAGATGCCAGAACTAAGCTGACAGCTGTTGCAAAAGCAGGGGAAAAATCAAGGAGGCAGACGCAAGTTGGAGGGGAAGATATGAGGGATGTGGCATGGTAACTTTAAAAATTGAAAAAAAAAGAAAATCTCGGCCAAAGTCAAAGCCATCAAAAAGCATGATATACCATCTATTGCAGGGCCAGGCAAAACATACTTGTAGGCTTGTAAAAATAGTTCCACGCGGTAAGTCAAAACAAATAAGAAGGACTGAGGAGCACTCTGAAATGGAGATACCATCAAAGGAACTGAAATTGAAGGGAAAAAAAAAATTTTTGGAAATTTAGTGACTAGGAGAAAGTGGTCTGGGCGGAAATGATGTGCAGTGCAAAGGACCAAATGATGCCAGAACTAAGCTGACAGCTGTTGCAAAAGCAGGGGAAAAATCAAGGAGGCAGAGACAACTTGGAGGGGAAGATATGAGGGACGTGTCATGGTTACTTAAAAAAATGAAAAAAAAAAGAAAATCTCGGCCAAAGTCAAAGCCATCAAAAGGCATGGCATGCCATCCAGTGCAGGGACTTGCACCAAAGCTTGCCCTTTTAGTTCCCATTGAAATCGCAAGATTTCGTTTCCCGTCCCGAAAGGAAATTTCATTTCCTTTCGGGACGGGAAACGAAATCTTGCGACCCTGAAAAGAAAGGCTCACAAACACTCTGGGAGGAAGATATGACCAAACAAGATGCAATTGAAAAAAAACCCCAAAACCCCAGAAAATGGGGAGATGAAATGACTACGAGAAAGTGGTCTGGGCAGAAATGAGGTGCAGTGCAAAGGACCAAAAGAGGCCAGAACTAAGCTGACAGCTGTTGCAAAAGCAGGGGAAAAATCAAGGAGGCAAAGACAACTTGGAGGGGAAGATATGAGGGACGTGGCATGGATACTTAAAAAATGAAAAAAAAAAGAAAATCTCGGCCAAAGTCAAAGCCATCAAAAGGCATGGCATGCCATTCATTGCAGGGACATGCACGACATACCCCTAGGTTTGCAAAAATAGATCCACGCGGTAGGTCAAAACAAATAAGAAGGACTGAGGAGCACTCTGAAATGGAGATACCATCAAAGGAACTGAAATTGAAGGGAAAAAAAAAAAATATTGGAAATTTAGTGACTACGAGAAAGTGGTCTGGGCGGAAATGATGTGCAGTGCAAAGGACCAAATGATGCCAGAACTAAGCTGACAGCTGTTGCAAAAGCAGGGGAAAAATCAAGGAGGCAGAGACAAATTGGAGGGGAAGATATGAGGGCCGTAGCATGGATACTTAAAAAAATGAAAAAAAAAAGAAAATCTCGGCCAAAGTCAAAGCCATCAAAAGGCATGGCATGCCATTCATTGCAGGGACATGCACGACATACCCCTAGGTTTGCAAAAATAGATCCACGCGGTAAGTCAAAACAAATAAGAAGGACTGAGGAGCACTCTGAAATGGAGATACCATCAAAGGAACTGAAATTGAAGGGAAAAAAAAAAAAATTTGGGAAATTTAGTGACTACAAGAAAGTGGTCTGGGCGGAAATGATGTGCAGTGCAAAGGACCAAATGATGCCAGATCTAAGCTGACAGCTGTTGCAAAAGCAGGGGAAAAATCAAGGAGGCAGACACAACTTGGAGGGGAAGATATGAGGGCCGTAGCATGGATACTTAAAAAAATGAAAAAAAAAAGAAAATCTCGGCCAAAGTCAAAGCCATCAAAAGGCATGGCATGCCATTCATTGCAGGGACATGCACGACATACCCCTAGGTTTGCAGAAATTGATCGACGCGGTAGGTCAAAACAAATAGAATGACTGAGGAGCACTCTGAAATGGAGATACCATCAAAGGAAATGAATTGGAAGGGAAAAAAAAAATATTTTGGGAAATTTAGTGACTACGAGAAAGTGGTCTGGGCGGAAATGATGTGCAGTGCAAAGGACCAAATGATGCCAGAACTAAGCTGACAGCTGTTGCAAAAGCAGGGGAAAATTCAAGGAGGCAGAGACAACTTGGAGGGGAAGATATGAGGGACGTGGCAATGAAACATCAGAAAATTTAAAAAAAAAAAAGAAAATCTCGGCCAAAGTCAAAGCCATCAAAAGGCATGATATGCCATCCAGGGCAGGGATTTGCACCAAAGCTTGCCCTCTTCGTTCCCATTGAAATCGCAAGATTTCGTTTCCCGTCCCGAAAGGAAATGAAATTTCCCTTCGGGACGGGAAACGAAATCTTGCGACCCTGAAAAGAAAGGCTCACAAACACTCTGGGAGGAAGATATGACCAAACAAGATGCAATTGAAAAAAAACCCCAAAACCCCAGAAAATGGGGAGATGGAATGACTACGAGAAAGTGGTCTAGGCGGAAATGAGGTGCAGTGCAAAGGACCAAAAGAGGCCAGAACTAAGCTGACAGCTGTTGCAAAAGCAGGGGAAAAATCAAGGAGGCAGAGACAACTTGGAGGGGAAGATATGAGGGCCGTGGAATGGATACTTTAAAAAATGAAAAAAACCCAAAAATCTCATCCAAAATCAAAGCCATCAAAAGGCATGGCATGCCATCCATTGCAGGGACATGCACGACATGCCCCTAGGTGTGAAAAAATTGATCCTCGCAGTTGGTAAAAACAAATAAGAAGGACTAAGGAGCACTCTGAAATGGAGATAACATCAAAAGAAATGAAATTGAAGGGGGAAAAGAAAAAATTTAGAAAATTTAGTGACTACGAGAAAGTGGTCTGGGCGGAAATGATGTGCAGTGCAAAGGACCAAAAGATGCCAGAACTAATCTGACAGCTGTTGCAAAAGCAGGGGAAAAATCAAGGAGGCAGAGACAAATTGGAGGGGAAGATATGAGGGCCGTAGCATGGATACTTAAAAAAATGAAAAAAAAAAGAAAATCTCGGCCAAAGTCAAAGCCATCAAAAGGCATGGCATGCCATTCATTGCAGGGACATGCAAGACATACCCCTAGGTTTGCAGAAATAGATCCACGCGGTAGGTCAAAACAAATAAGAAGGACTGAGGAGCACTCTGAAATGGAGATACCATCAAAGGAACTGAAATTGAAGGGAAAAAAAAAAAAAATATTGGAAATTTAGTGACTACGAGAAAGTGGTCTGGGCGGAAATGATGTGCAGTGCAAAGGACCAAATGATGCCAGAACTAAGCTGACAGCTGTTGCAAAAGCAGGGGAAAAATCAAGGAGGCAGACACAACTTGGAGGGGAAGATATGAGGGACGTGGCAAGGAAACATCAGAAAATTTAAAAAAAAAAAGAAAATCTCGGCCAAAGTCAAAGCCATCAAAAGGCATGATATGCCATCCAGTGCAGGGACTTGCACCAAAACTTGCCCTCTTCGTTCCCATTGATATCGCACGATTTCGTTTCCCGTCCCGAAAGGAAATTTCATTTCCTTTCGGGACGGGAAACGAAATCTTGCGACCCTGAAAAGAAAGGCTCACAAACACTCTGGGAGGAAGATATGACCAAACAAGATGCAATTGAAAAAAAACCCCAAAACCCCAGAAAATGGGGAGATGGAATGACTACGAGAAAGTGGTCTAGGCGGAAATGAGGTGCAGTGCAAAGGACCAAAAGAGGCCAGAACTAAGCTGACAGCTGTTGCAAAAGCAGGGGAAAAATCAAGGAGGCAGAGACAACTTGGAGGGGAAGATATGAGGGCCGTGGAATGGATACTTTAAAAAATGAAAAAAAAAAGAAAATCTCGGCCAAAGTCAAAGCCATCAAAAGGCATGGCATGCCATTCATTGCAGGGACATGCACAACATACCCCTAGGTTTGCAAAAATAGATCCACGCGGTAGGTCAAAACAAAAAAGAAGGAGGAAGGAGAACTCTGAAATGGAGATACCATCAAAGGAAATGAATTTGAATTGAAAAAAAAAAAATTTTTGGGAAATTTAGTGACTACGAGAAAGTGGTCTGGGCGGAAATGATGCGCAGTGCAAAGGACCAAATGATGCCAGAACTAAGCTGACAGCTGTTGCAAAAGTAGGGGAAAAATCAAGGAGGCAGAGACAACTTGGAGGGGAAGATATGAGGGACGTGGCAAGGAAATATCACAAAATTAAAAAAAAAAAAGAAAATCTCGGCCAAAGTCAAAGCCATCAAAAGGCATGATATGCCATCCAGTGCAGGGACTTGCACCAAAGCTTGCCCTCTTAGTTCCCATTGAAATCGCAAGATTTCGTTTCCCGTCCCGAAAGGAAATTTCATTTCCTTTCGGGACGGGAAACGAAATCTTGCGACCCTGCAAAGAAAGGCTCACAAACACTCTGGGAGGAAGATATGACCAAACAAGATGCAATTGAAAAAAAACCCCAAAACCCCAGAAAATGGGGAGATGGAATGACTACGAGAAAGTGGTCTAGGCGGAAATGAGGTGCAGTGCAAAGGACCAAATGATGCCAGAACTAATCTGACAGCTGTTGCAAAAGCAGGGGAAAAATCAAGGAGGCAGAGACAACTTGGAGGGGAAGATATGAGGGCCGTGGAATGGATACTTTAAAAAATGAAAAAATACCCAAAAATCTCATCCAAAATCAAAGCCTTCAAAAGGCATGGCATGCCATCCATTGCAGGGACATGCACGACATGCCCCTAGGGTTGAAAAAATTGATCCTCGCAGTTGGTAAAAACAAATAAGAAGGACTAAGGAGCACTCTGAAATGGAGATAACATCAAAAGAAATGAAATTGAAGGGGGAAAAGAAAAAATTTAGAAAATTTAGTGACTACGAGAAAGTGGTCTTGGCGGAAATGATGTGCAGTGCAAAGGACCAAAAGATGCCAGAACTAAGCTGACAGCTGTTGCAAAAGCAGGGGAAAAATCAAGGAGGCAGAGACAAATTGGAGGGGAAGATATGAGGGCCGTAGCATGGATACTTAAAAAAATGAAAAAAAAAAGAAAATCTCGGCCAAAGTCAAAGCCATCAAAAGGCATGGCATGCCATTCATTGCAGGGACATGCACGACATACCCCTAGGTTTGCAAAAATAGATCCACGCGGTAAGTCAAAACAAATAAGAAGGACTGAGGAGCACTCTGAAATGGAGATACCATCCAAGGAACTGAAATTGAAGGGGAAAAAAAAAAAATTTTGGAAATTTAGTGACTACGAGAAAGTGGTCTGGGCGGAAATGATGTGCAGTGCAAAGGACCAAATGATGCCAGAAGTAAGCTGACAGCTGTTGCAAAAGCAGGGGAAAAATCAAGGAGGCAGAGACAACTTGGAGGGGAAGATATGAGGGACGTGGCATGGTTACTTGAAAAAATGAAAAAAAAAAAGAAAATCTCGGCCAAAGTCAAAGCCATCAAAAGGCATGGCATGCCATTCATTGCAGGGACATGCACAAAATATCCCTAGGTTTGCAGAAATTGATCCACGCGGTAGGTCAAAACAAATAAGAAGGAGGAAGGAGCACTCTGAAATGGAGATACCATCAAAGGAAATGAATTTGAAGGGGAAAAAAAAAAATTTTTGGGAAATTTAGTGACTACGAGAAAGTGGTCTGGGTGGAAATGATGTGCAGTGCAAAGGACCAAAAGATGCCAGAACTAAGCTGACAGCTGTTGCAAAAGCAGGGGAAAAATCAAGGAGGCAGAGACAACTTGGAGGGGAAGATATGAGGGACGTGGCAAGGAAACATCAGAAAATTTAAAAAAAAAAAAGAAAATCTCGGCCAAAATCAAAGCCATCAAAAGGCCTGATATGCCATTCATTGCAGGGACATGCACCAAAGCTTGCCCTCTTAGTTCCCATTGAAATCGCAAGATTTCGTTTCCCGTCCCGAAAGGAAATTTCATTTCCTTTCGAGACGGGAAACGAAATCTTGCGACCCTGAAAAGAAAGGCTCACAAACACTCTGGGAGGAAGATATGACCAAACAAGATGCAATTGAAAAAAAAACCCAAAACCCCAGAAAATGGGGAGATGAAATGACTACGAGAAAGTGGTCTGGGCAGAAATGAGGTGCAGTGCAAAGGACCAAAAGAGGCCAGAACTGAGCTGACAGCTGTTGCAAAAGCAGGGGAAAAATCAAGGAGGCAGAGACAACTTGGAGGGGAAGATATGAGGGCCGTAGCATGAATACTTAAAAAAATGAAAAAAAAAAGAAAATCTCGGCCAAAGTCAAAGCCATCAAAAGCCATGGCATGCCATTCATTGCAGGGACATGCACAACATACCCCTGGGTTTGCAAAAATAGATCCACGCGGTAGGTCAAAACAAATAAGAAGGACTGAGGAGCACTCTGAAATGGAGATACCATCAAAGGAAATGAAATTGAAGGGAAAAAAAAAAAATTTTTGGAAATTTAGTGACTACGAGAAAGTGGTCTGGGCGGAAATGATGTGCAGTGCAAAGGACCAAAAGATGCCAGAACTAAGCTGACAGCTGTTGCAAAAGCAGGGGAAAAATCAAGGAGGCCGAGACAACTTGGAGGGGAAGATATGAGGGCCGTAGCATGAATACTTAAAAAAATGAAAAAAAACCCAAAAATCTCATCCAAAATCAAAGCCATCAAAAGGCATGGCATGCCATCCATTGCAGGGACATGCACGACATGCCCCTAGGGGTGAAAAAATTGATCCTCGCAGTTGGTGAAAACAAATAAGAAGGACTGAGGAGCACTCTGAAATGGAGATAACATCAAAAGAAATGAAATTGAAGGGGGAAAAGAAAAAATATTGGAAATTTAGTGACTACGAGAAAGTGGTCTGGGCGGAAATGATGTGCAGTGCAAAGGACCAAAAGATGCCAGAACTAAGCTGACAGCTGTTGCAAAAGCAGGGGAAAAATCAAGGAGGCAGACGCAAGTTGGAGGGGAAGATATGCGGGATGTGGCATGGTAACTTAAAAAAATGAAAAAAAAAGAAAATCTCGGCCAAAGTCAAAGCCATCAAAAAGCATTATATACCATCTATTGCAGGTACAGGCAAAACATACTTGTAGGCTTGTAAAAATAGTTCCACGCGGTAAGTCAAAACATATAAGAAGGACTGAGGAGCACTCTGAAATGGAGATACCATCAAAGGAACTGAAATTGAAGGGAAAAAAAAAAATTTTTGGAAATTTAGTGACTAGGAGAAAGTGGTCGGGGCGGAAATGATGTGCAGTGCAAAGGACCAAATGATGCCAGAACTAAGCTGACAGCTGTTGCAAAAGCAGGGGAAAAATCAAGGAGGCAGACACAACTTGGAGGGGAAGATATGAGGGACGTGGCAAGGAAACATCAGAAAATTTAAAAAAAAAAAGAAAATCTCGGCCAAAGTCAAAGCCATCAAAAGGCATGATATGCCATCCAGTGCAGGGACTTGCACCAAAGCTTGCCCTCTTAGTTCCCATTGAAATCGCAAGATTTCGTTTCCCGTCCCAAAAGGAAATTTCATTTCCTTTCGGGACGGGAAACGAAATCTTGCGACCCTGAAAAGAAAGGCTCACAAACACTCTGGGAGGAAGATATGACCAAACAAGATGCAATTGAAAAAAAACCCCAAAACCCCAGAAAATGGGGAGATGGAATGACTACGAGAAAGTGGTCAGGGCGGAAATGAGGTGCAGTGCAAAGGACCAAAAGAGGCCAGAACTAAGCTGACAGCTGTTGCAAAAGCAGGGGAAAAATCAAGGAGGCAGAGACAACTTGGAGGGGAAGATATGAGGGCCGTGGAATGGATACTTTAAAAAATGAAAAAAAACCCAAAAATCTCATCCAAAATCAAAGCCATCAAAAGGCATGGCATGCCATCCATTGCAGGGACATGCACGACATGCCCCTAGGGGTGAAAAAATTGATCCTCGCAGTTGGTAAAAACAAATAAGAAGGACTAAGGAGCACTCTGAAATGGAGATAACATCAAAAGAAATGAAATTGAAGGGGGAAAAGAAAAAATTTAGAAAATTTAGTGACTACGAGAAAGTGGTCTGGGCGGAAATGATGTGCAGTGCAAAGGACCAAAAGATGCCAGAACTAAGCTGACAGCTGTTGCAAAAGCAGGGGAAAAATCAAGGAGGCAGACGCAAGTTGGAGGGGAAGATATGCGGGATGTGGCATGGTAACTTAAAAAAATGAAAAAAAAAGAAAATCTCGGCCAAAATCAAAGCCATCAAAAAGCATGATATACCATCTATTGCAGGGACAGGCAAAACATACTTGTAGGCTTGTAAAAATAGATCCACGCGGTAAGTCAAAACAAATAAGAAGGACTGAGGAGCACTCTGAAATGGAGATACCATCAAAGGAACTGAAATTGAAGGGAAAAAAAAAAAATTTTGGGAAATTTAGTGACTACGAGAAAGTGGTCTGGGCGGAAATGATGTGCAGTGCAAAGGACCAAAAGATGCCAGAACTAAGCTGACAGCTGTTGCAAAAGCAGGGGAAAAATCAAGGAGGCCGAGACAACTTGGAGGGGAAGATATGAGGGACGTGGCAAGGAAACATCAGAAAATTTAAAAAAAAAAAAGAAAATCTCGGCCAAAGTCAAAGCCATCAAAAGGCCTGATATGCCATTCATTGCAGGGACATGCACCAAAGCTTGCCCTCTTAGTTCCCATTGAAATCGCAAGATTTCGTTTCCCGTCCCGAAAGGAAATTTCATTTCCTTTCGAGACGGGAAACGAAATCTTGCGACCCTGAAAAGAAAGGCTCACAAACACTCTGGGAGGAAGATATGACCAAACAAGATGCAATTGAAAAAAAAACCCAAAACCCCAGAAAATGGGGAGATGAAATGACTACGAGAAAGTGGCCTGGGCGGAAATGAGGTGCAGTGCAAAGGACCAAAAGAGGCCAGAACTAAGCTGACAGCTGTTGCAAAAGCAGGGGAAATATCAAGGAGGCCGAGACAACTTGGAGGGGAAGATATGAGGGACGTGTCATGGTTACTTAAAAAATTAAAAAAAAAAAAAGAAAATCTCGGCCAAAGTCAAAGCCATCAAAAGGCATGGCATGCCATTCATTGCAGGGACATGCACGACATACCCCTAGGTTTGCAAAAATAGATCCACGCGGTAGGTCAAAACAAATAAGAAGGACTGAGGAGCACTCTGAAACGGAGATACCATCAAAGGAACTGAAATTGAAGGGAAAAAAAAAAAATTTGGGAAATTTAGTGACTACGAGAAAGTGGTCTGGGCGGAAATGATGTGCAGTGCAAAGGACCAAATGATGCCAGAACTAAGCTGACAGCTGTTGCAAAAGCAGGGGAAAAATCAAGGAGGCAGAGACAACTTGGAGGGGAAGATATGACGGACGTGGCAAGCAAACATCAGAAAATTAAAAAAAAAAAAAGAAAATCTCGGCCAAAGTCAAAGCCATCAAAAGGCATGATATGCCATCCAGTGCAGGGACTTGCACCAAAGCTTGCCCTCTTAGTTCCCATTGAAATCGCAAGATTTCGTTTCCCGTCCCGAAAGGAAATTTCATTTCCTTTCGGGACGGGAAACGAAATCTTGCGACCCTGCAAAGAAAGGCTCACAAACACTCTGGGAGGAAGATATGACCAAACAAGATGCAATTGAAAAAAAACCCCAAAACCCCAGAAAATGGGGAGATGAAATGACTACGAGAAAGTGGTCTGGGCGGAAATGAGGTGCAGTGCAAAGGACCAAAAGAGGCCAGAACTAAGCTGACAGCTGTTGCAAAAGCAGGGGAAAAATCAAGGAGGCAGAGACATCTTGGAGGGGAAGATATGAGGGACGTGGAATGGATACTTTAAAAAATGAAAAAAAAACAAAAAATCTCATCCAAAATCAAAGCCATCAAAAGGCATGGCATGCCATCCATTGCAGGGACATGCACGACATGCCCCTAGGGGTGAAAAAATTGATCCTCGCAGTTGGTAAAAACAAATAAGAAGGACTGAGGAGCACTCTGAAATGGAGATAACATCAAAAGAAATGAAATTGAAGGGGGAAAAGAAAAAATTTAGAAAATTTAGTGACTACGAGAAAATGGTCTGGGCGGAAATGATGTGCAGTGCAAAGGACCAAATGATGCCAGAACTAAGCTGACAGCTGTTGCAAAAGCAGGGGAAAAATCAAGGAGGCAGAGACAACTTGGAGGGGAAGATATGAGGGACGTGGCAAGGAAACATCAGAAAATTAAAAAAAAAAAAGAAAATCTCGGCCAAAGTCAAAGCCATCAAAAGGCATGATATGCCATCCAGTGCAGGGACTTGCACCAAAGCTTGCCCTCTTAGTTCCCATTGAAATCGCAAGATTTCGTTTCCCGTCCCGAAAGGAAATTTCATTTCCTTTCGGGACGGGAAACGAAATCTTGCGACCCTGAAAAGAAAGGCTCACAAACACTCTGGGAGGAAGATATGATCAAACAAGATGCAATTGAAAAAAAACCCCAAAACCCCAGAAAATGGGGAGATGAAATGACTACGAGAAAGTGGCCTGGGCGGAAATGAGGTGCAGTGCAAAGGACCAAAAGAGGCCAGAACTGAGCTGACAGCTGTTGCAAAAGCAGGGGAAAAATCAAGGAGGCAAAGACAACTTGGAGTGGAAGATATGAGGGACGGTGCATGGATACTTAAAAAATGAAAAAAAAAAGAAAATCTCGGCCAAAGTCAAAGCCATCAAAAGGCATGGCATGCCATTCATTGCAGGGACATGCACAAAATATCCCTAGGTTTGCAGAAATTGATCCACGCGGTAGTTCAAAACAAATAAGAATGACTGAGGAGCACTCTGAAATGGAGATACCCTCAAAGGAACTGAAATTGAAGGGAAAAAAAAAATTTTTTTGGGAAATTTAGTGACTACGAGAAAGTGGTCTGGGCGGAAATGATGTGCAGTGCAAAGGACCAAATGATGCCAGAACTAAGCTGACAGCTGTTGCAAAAGCAGGGGAAAAATCAGGGAGGCAGAGACAACTTGGAGTGGAAGATATGAGGGACGTGGCAAGGAAACATCAGAAAATTAAAAAAAAAAAAGAAAATCTCGGCCAAAGTCAAAGCCATCAAAAGGCATGATATGCCATCCAGTGCAGGGACTTGCACCAAAGCTTGCCCTCTTAGTTCCCACTGAAATCGCAAGATTTCGTTTCCCGTCCCGAAAGGAAATTTCATTTCCTTTCGGGACGGGAAACGAAATCTTGCGACCCTGCAAAGAAAGGCTCACAAACACTCTGGGAGGAAGATATGACCAAACAAGATGCAATTGAAAAAAAACCCCAAAACCCCAGAAAATGGGGAGATGAAATGACTACGAGAAAGTGGTCTAGGCGGAAATGAGGTGCAGTGCAAAGGACCAAAAGAGGCCAGAACTAAGCTGACAGCTGTTGCAAAAGCAGGGGAAAAATCAAGGAGGCAGAGACATCTTGGAGGGGAAGATATGAGGGACGTGGAATGGATACTTTAAAAAATGAAAAAAAAACAAAAAATCTCATCCAAAATCAAAGCCATCAAAAGGCATGGCATGCCATCCATTGCAGGGACATGCACGACATGCCCCTAGGGGTGAAAAAATTGATCCTCGCAGTTGGTAAAAACAAATAAGAAGGACTGAGGAGCACTCTGAAATGGAGATAACATCAAAAGAAATGAAATTGAAGGGGGAAAAGAAAAAATTTAGAAAATTTAGTGACTACGAGAAAATGGTCTGGGCGGAAATGATGTGCAGTGCAAAGGACCAAATGATGCCAGAACTAAGCTGACAGCTGTTGCAAAAGCAGGGGAAAAATCAAGGAGGCAGAGACAACTTGGAGGGGAAGATATGAGGGACGTGGCAAGGAAACATCAGAAAATTAAAAAAAAAAAAGAAAATCTCGGCCAAAGTCAAAGCCATCAAAAGGCATGATATGCCATCCAGTGCAGGGACTTGCACCAAAGCTTGCCCTCTTAGTTCCCACTGAAATCGCAAGATTTCCTTTCCCGTCCCGAAAGGAAATGAAATTTCCTTTCGGGACGGGAAAGGAAATCTTGCGACCCTGCAAAGAAAGGCTCACAAACACTCTGGGAGGAAGATATGATCAAACAAGATGCAATTGAAAAAAAACCCAAAACCCCAGAAAATGGGGAGATGAAATGACTACGAGAAAGTGGTCTGGGCGGAAATGAGGTGCAGTGCAAAGGACCAAAAGAGGCCAGAACTAAGATGACAGCTGTTGCAAAAGCAGGGGAAAAATCAAGGAGGCAGAGACAACTTGGAGGGGAAGATATGAGGGACGTGGCATGGATACTTAAAAAATGAAAAAAAAAAGAAAGTCTCGGCCAAAGTCAAAGCCATCAAAAGGCATGGCATGCCATTCATTGCAGGGACATGCACGACATACCCCTAGGTTTGCAAAAATAGATCCATGCGGTAGGTCAAAACAAATAAGAAGGACTGAGGAGCACTCTGAAATGGAGATACCATCAAAGGAAATGAAATTGAAGGGAAAAAAAAAAAATTTTTGGAAATTTAGTGACTACGAGAAAGTGGTCTGGGCGGAAATGATGTGCAGTGCAAAGGACCAAAAGATGCCAGAACTAAGCTGACAGCTGTTGCAAAAGCAGGGGAAAAATCAAGGAGGCCGAGACAACTTGGAGGGGAAGATATGAGGGCCGTAGCATGAATACTTAAAAAAATGAAAAAAAACCCAAAAATCTCATCCAAAATCAAAGCCATCAAAAGGCATGGCATGCCATCCATTGCAGGGACATGCACGACATGCCCCTAGGGGTGAAAAAATTGATCCTCGCAGTTGGTGAAAACAAATAAGAAGGACTGAGGAGCACTCTGAAATGGAGATAACATCAAAAGAAATGAAATTGAAGGGGGAAAAGAAAAAATATTGGAAATTTAGTGACTACGAGAAAGTGGTCTGGGCGGAAATGATGTGCAGTGCAAAGGACCAAAAGATGCCAGAACTAAGCTGACAGCTGTTGCAAAAGCAGGGGAAAAATCAAGGAGGCAGACGCAAGTTGGAGGGGAAGATATGCGGGATGTGGCATGGTAACTTAAAAAAATGAAAAAAAAAGAAAATCTCGGCCAAAGTCAAAGCCATCAAAAAGCATTATATACCATCTATTGCAGGTACAGGCAAAACATACTTGTAGGCTTGTAAAAATAGTTCCACGCGGTAAGTCAAAACATATAAGAAGGACTGAGGAGCACTCTGAAATGGAGATACCATCAAAGGAACTGAAATTGAAGGGAAAAAAAAAAATTTTTGGAAATTTAGTGACTAGGAGAAAGTGGTCGGGGCGGAAATGATGTGCAGTGCAAAGGACCAAATGATGCCAGAACTAAGCTGACAGCTGTTGCAAAAGCAGGGGAAAAATCAAGGAGGCAGACACAACTTGGAGGGGAAGATATGAGGGACGTGGCAAGGAAACATCAGAAAATTTAAAAAAAAAAAGAAAATCTCGGCCAAAGTCAAAGCCATCAAAAGGCATGATATGCCATCCAGTGCAGGGACTTGCACCAAAGCTTGCCCTCTTAGTTCCCATTGAAATCGCAAGATTTCGTTTCCCGTCCCAAAAGGAAATTTCATTTCCTTTCGGGACGGGAAACGAAATCTTGCGACCCTGAAAAGAAAGGCTCACAAACACTCTGGGAGGAAGATATGACCAAACAAGATGCAATTGAAAAAAAACCCCAAAACCCCAGAAAATGGGGAGATGGAATGACTACGAGAAAGTGGTCAGGGCGGAAATGAGGTGCAGTGCAAAGGACCAAAAGAGGCCAGAACTAAGCTGACAGCTGTTGCAAAAGCAGGGGAAAAATCAAGGAGGCAGAGACAACTTGGAGGGGAAGATATGAGGGCCGTGGAATGGATACTTTAAAAAATGAAAAAAAACCCAAAAATCTCATCCAAAATCAAAGCCATCAAAAGGCATGGCATGCCATCCATTGCAGGGACATGCACGACATGCCCCTAGGGGTGAAAAAATTGATCCTCGCAGTTGGTAAAAACAAATAAGAAGGACTAAGGAGCACTCTGAAATGGAGATAACATCAAAAGAAATGAAATTGAAGGGGGAAAAGAAAAAATTTAGAAAATTTAGTGACTACGAGAAAGTGGTCTGGGCGGAAATGATGTGCAGTGCAAAGGACCAAAAGATGCCAGAACTAAGCTGACAGCTGTTGCAAAAGCAGGGGAAAAATCAAGGAGGCAGACGCAAGTTGGAGGGGAAGATATGCGGGATGTGGCATGGTAACTTAAAAAAATGAAAAAAAAAGAAAATCTCGGCCAAAATCAAAGCCATCAAAAAGCATGATATACCATCTATTGCAGGGACAGGCAAAACATACTTGTAGGCTTGTAAAAATAGATCCACGCGGTAAGTCAAAACAAATAAGAAGGACTGAGGAGCACTCTGAAATGGAGATACCATCAAAGGAACTGAAATTGAAGGGAAAAAAAAAAAATTTTGGGAAATTTAGTGACTACGAGAAAGTGGTCTGGGCGGAAATGATGTGCAGTGCAAAGGACCAAAAGATGCCAGAACTAAGCTGACAGCTGTTGCAAAAGCAGGGGAAAAATCAAGGAGGCCGAGACAACTTGGAGGGGAAGATATGAGGGACGTGGCAAGGAAACATCAGAAAATTTAAAAAAAAAAAAGAAAATCTCGGCCAAAGTCAAAGCCATCAAAAGGCCTGATATGCCATTCATTGCAGGGACATGCACCAAAGCTTGCCCTCTTAGTTCCCATTGAAATCGCAAGATTTCGTTTCCCGTCCCGAAAGGAAATTTCATTTCCTTTCGAGACGGGAAACGAAATCTTGCGACCCTGAAAAGAAAGGCTCACAAACACTCTGGGAGGAAGATATGACCAAACAAGATGCAATTGAAAAAAAAACCCAAAACCCCAGAAAATGGGGAGATGAAATGACTACGAGAAAGTGGCCTGGGCGGAAATGAGGTGCAGTGCAAAGGACCAAAAGAGGCCAGAACTAAGCTGACAGCTGTTGCAAAAGCAGGGGAAATATCAAGGAGGCCGAGACAACTTGGAGGGGAAGATATGAGGGACGTGTCATGGTTACTTAAAAAATTAAAAAAAAAAAAAGAAAATCTCGGCCAAAGTCAAAGCCATCAAAAGGCATGGCATGCCATTCATTGCAGGGACATGCACGACATACCCCTAGGTTTGCAAAAATAGATCCACGCGGTAGGTCAAAACAAATAAGAAGGACTGAGGAGCACTCTGAAACGGAGATACCATCAAAGGAACTGAAATTGAAGGGAAAAAAAAAAAATTTGGGAAATTTAGTGACTACGAGAAAGTGGTCTGGGCGGAAATGATGTGCAGTGCAAAGGACCAAATGATGCCAGAACTAAGCTGACAGCTGTTGCAAAAGCAGGGGAAAAATCAAGGAGGCAGAGACAACTTGGAGGGGAAGATATGACGGACGTGGCAAGCAAACATCAGAAAATTAAAAAAAAAAAAAGAAAATCTCGGCCAAAGTCAAAGCCATCAAAAGGCATGATATGCCATCCAGTGCAGGGACTTGCACCAAAGCTTGCCCTCTTAGTTCCCATTGAAATCGCAAGATTTCGTTTCCCGTCCCGAAAGGAAATTTCATTTCCTTTCGGGACGGGAAACGAAATCTTGCGACCCTGCAAAGAAAGGCTCACAAACACTCTGGGAGGAAGATATGACCAAACAAGATGCAATTGAAAAAAAACCCCAAAACCCCAGAAAATGGGGAGATGAAATGACTACGAGAAAGTGGTCTGGGCGGAAATGAGGTGCAGTGCAAAGGACCAAAAGAGGCCAGAACTAAGCTGACAGCTGTTGCAAAAGCAGGGGAAAAATCAAGGAGGCAGAGACATCTTGGAGGGGAAGATATGAGGGACGTGGAATGGATACTTTAAAAAATGAAAAAAAAACAAAAAATCTCATCCAAAATCAAAGCCATCAAAAGGCATGGCATGCCATCCATTGCAGGGACATGCACGACATGCCCCTAGGGGTGAAAAAATTGATCCTCGCAGTTGGTAAAAACAAATAAGAAGGACTGAGGAGCACTCTGAAATGGAGATAACATCAAAAGAAATGAAATTGAAGGGGGAAAAGAAAAAATTTAGAAAATTTAGTGACTACGAGAAAATGGTCTGGGCGGAAATGATGTGCAGTGCAAAGGACCAAATGATGCCAGAACTAAGCTGACAGCTGTTGCAAAAGCAGGGGAAAAATCAAGGAGGCAGAGACAACTTGGAGGGGAAGATATGAGGGACGTGGCAAGGAAACATCAGAAAATTAAAAAAAAAAAAGAAAATCTCGGCCAAAGTCAAAGCCATCAAAAGGCATGATATGCCATCCAGTGCAGGGACTTGCACCAAAGCTTGCCCTCTTAGTTCCCATTGAAATCGCAAGATTTCGTTTCCCGTCCCGAAAGGAAATTTCATTTCCTTTCGGGACGGGAAACGAAATCTTGCGACCCTGAAAAGAAAGGCTCACAAACACTCTGGGAGGAAGATATGATCAAACAAGATGCAATTGAAAAAAAACCCCAAAACCCCAGAAAATGGGGAGATGAAATGACTACGAGAAAGTGGCCTGGGCGGAAATGAGGTGCAGTGCAAAGGACCAAAAGAGGCCAGAACTGAGCTGACAGCTGTTGCAAAAGCAGGGGAAAAATCAAGGAGGCAAAGACAACTTGGAGTGGAAGATATGAGGGACGGTGCATGGATACTTAAAAAATGAAAAAAAAAAGAAAATCTCGGCCAAAGTCAAAGCCATCAAAAGGCATGGCATGCCATTCATTGCAGGGACATGCACAAAATATCCCTAGGTTTGCAGAAATTGATCCACGCGGTAGTTCAAAACAAATAAGAATGACTGAGGAGCACTCTGAAATGGAGATACCCTCAAAGGAACTGAAATTGAAGGGAAAAAAAAAATTTTTTTGGGAAATTTAGTGACTACGAGAAAGTGGTCTGGGCGGAAATGATGTGCAGTGCAAAGGACCAAATGATGCCAGAACTAAGCTGACAGCTGTTGCAAAAGCAGGGGAAAAATCAGGGAGGCAGAGACAACTTGGAGTGGAAGATATGAGGGACGTGGCAAGGAAACATCAGAAAATTAAAAAAAAAAAAGAAAATCTCGGCCAAAGTCAAAGCCATCAAAAGGCATGATATGCCATCCAGTGCAGGGACTTGCACCAAAGCTTGCCCTCTTAGTTCCCACTGAAATCGCAAGATTTCGTTTCCCGTCCCGAAAGGAAATTTCATTTCCTTTCGGGACGGGAAACGAAATCTTGCGACCCTGCAAAGAAAGGCTCACAAACACTCTGGGAGGAAGATATGACCAAACAAGATGCAATTGAAAAAAAACCCCAAAACCCCAGAAAATGGGGAGATGAAATGACTACGAGAAAGTGGTCTAGGCGGAAATGAGGTGCAGTGCAAAGGACCAAAAGAGGCCAGAACTAAGCTGACAGCTGTTGCAAAAGCAGGGGAAAAATCAAGGAGGCAGAGACATCTTGGAGGGGAAGATATGAGGGACGTGGAATGGATACTTTAAAAAATGAAAAAAAAACAAAAAATCTCATCCAAAATCAAAGCCATCAAAAGGCATGGCATGCCATCCATTGCAGGGACATGCACGACATGCCCCTAGGGGTGAAAAAATTGATCCTCGCAGTTGGTAAAAACAAATAAGAAGGACTGAGGAGCACTCTGAAATGGAGATAACATCAAAAGAAATGAAATTGAAGGGGGAAAAGAAAAAATTTAGAAAATTTAGTGACTACGAGAAAATGGTCTGGGCGGAAATGATGTGCAGTGCAAAGGACCAAATGATGCCAGAACTAAGCTGACAGCTGTTGCAAAAGCAGGGGAAAAATCAAGGAGGCAGAGACAACTTGGAGGGGAAGATATGAGGGACGTGGCAAGGAAACATCAGAAAATTAAAAAAAAAAAAGAAAATCTCGGCCAAAGTCAAAGCCATCAAAAGGCATGATATGCCATCCAGTGCAGGGACTTGCACCAAAGCTTGCCCTCTTAGTTCCCACTGAAATCGCAAGATTTCCTTTCCCGTCCCGAAAGGAAATGAAATTTCCTTTCGGGACGGGAAAGGAAATCTTGCGACCCTGCAAAGAAAGGCTCACAAACACTCTGGGAGGAAGATATGATCAAACAAGATGCAATTGAAAAAAAACCCAAAACCCCAGAAAATGGGGAGATGAAATGACTACGAGAAAGTGGTCTGGGCGGAAATGAGGTGCAGTGCAAAGGACCAAAAGAGGCCAGAACTAAGATGACAGCTGTTGCAAAAGCAGGGGAAAAATCAAGGAGGCAGAGACAACTTGGAGGGGAAGATATGAGGGACGTGGCATGGATACTTAAAAAATGAAAAAAAAAAGAAAGTCTCGGCCAAAGTCAAAGCCATCAAAAGGCATGGCATGCCATTCATTGCAGGGACATGCACGACATACCCCTAGGTTTGCAAAAATAGATCCATGCGGTAGGTCAAAACAAATAAGAAGGACTGAGGAGCACTCTGAAATGGAGATACCATCAAAGGAACTAAAATTGAAGGGGAAAAAAAAAAAATTTTGGAAATTTAGTGACTACGAGAAAGTGGTCTGGGCGGAAATGATGTGCAGTGCAAAGGACCAAAAGATGCCAGAACTAAGCTGACTGCTGTTGCAAAAGCAGGGGAAAAATCAAGGAGGCAGAGACAACTTGGAGGGGAAGATATGAGGGACGTAGCATGGATACTTAAAAAAATGAAAAAAAAAAGAAAATCTCGGCCAAAGTCAAAGCCATCAAAAGGCATGGCATGCCATTCATTGCAGGGACATGCACGACATACCCCTAGGTTTGCAAAAATAGATCCACGCGGTAGGTCAAAACAAATAAGAAGGACTGAGGAGCACTCTGAAATGGAGATAACATCAAAGGAACTGAAATTGAAGGAAAAAAAAAAAAATTTTGGAAATTTAGTGACTACGAGAAAGTGGTCTGGGCGGAAATGATGTGCAGTGCAAAGGACCAAATGATGCCAGAACTAAGCTGACAGCTGTTGCAAAAGCAGGGGAAAAATCAAGGAGGCAGAGACAACTTGGAGGGGAAGATATGAGGGACGTGGCAAGGAAACATCAGAAAATTTAAAAAAAAAAAGAAAATCTCGGCCAAAGTCAAAGCCATCAAAAGGCATGATATGCCATCCAGTGCAGGGACTTGCACCAAAGCTTGCCCTCTTAGTTCCCATTGAAATCGCAAGATTTCGTTTCCCGTCCCGAAAGGAAATTTCATTTCCTTTCGGGACGGGAAACGAAATCTTGCGACCCTGAAAAGAAAGGCTCACAAACACTCTGGGAGGAAGATATGATCAAACAAGATGCAATTGAAAAAAAACTCCAAAACCCCAGAAAATGGGGAGATGAAATGACTAGGAGAAAGTGGTCTAGGCGGAAATGAGGTGCAGTGCAAAGGACCAATAGAGGCCATAAATAAGCTGACAGCTGTTGCAAAAGCAGGGGAAAAATCAAGGAGGCAGAGACAACTTGGAGGGGAAGATATGAGGGACGGTGCATGGATACTTAAAAAATGAAAAAAAAAAAGAAAATCTCGGCCAAAGTCAAAGCCATCAAAAGGCATGGCATGCCATTCATTGCAGGGACATGCACGACATACCCCTGTGTTTGCAAAAATAGATCCACGCGGTAGGTCAAAACAAATAAGAAGGACTGAGGAGCACTCTGAAATGGAGATACCATCAAAGGAACTGAAATTGAAGGAAAAAAAAAAAATTTTGGAAATTTAGTCACTACGAGAAAGTGGTCTGGGCGGAAATGATGTGCAGTGCAAAGGACCAAATGATGCCAGAACTAAGCTGACAGCTGTTGCAAAAGCAGGGGAAAAATCAAGGAGGCAGAGACAACTTGGAGGGGAAGATATGAGGGCCGTGGCATGGTTACTTAAAAAAATGAAAAAAAAAAAAGAAAATCTCGGCCAAAGTCAAAGCCATCAAAAGGCATGGCATGCCATTCATTGCAGGGACATGCACAAAATATCCCTAGGTTTGCAGAAATTGATCCACGCGGTAGGTCAAAACAAATAAGAAGGACTGAGGAGCACTCTGAAATGGAGATACCATCAAAGGAACTGAAATTGAAGGGAAAAAAAAAAAATTTGGGAAATTTAGTGACTACGAGAAAGTGGTGTGGGCGGAAATGATGTGCAGTGCAAAGGACCAAAAGATGCCAGAACTAAGCTGACAGCTGTTGCAAAAGCAGGGGAAAAATCAAGGAGGCCGAGACAACTTGGAGGGGAAGATATGAGGGACGTGGCATGGTTACTTAAAAAAATGAAAAAAAAAAAGAAAATCTCGGCCAAAGTCAAAGCCATCAAAAGGCATGGCATGCCATTCATTGCAGGGACATGCACAAAATATCCCTAGGTTTGCAGAAATTGATCCACGCGGTAGGTCAAAACAAATAAGAAGGACTGAGGAGCACTCTGAAATGGAGATACCATCAAAGGAACTGAAATTGAAGGGAAAAAAAAAAAAATTTGGGAAATTTAGTGACTACGAGAAAGTGGTCTGGGCGGAAATGATGTGCAGTGCAAAGGACCAAATGATGCCAGAACTAAGCTGACAGCTGTTGCAAAAGCAGGGGAAAAATCAAGGAGGCCGAGACAACTTGGAGGGGAAGATATGAGGGACATGGCATGGTTACTTAAAAAAATGAAAAAAAAAAAGAAAATCTCGGCCAAAGTCAAAGCCATCAAAAGGCATGGCATGCCATTCATAGCAGGGACATGCACAACATACCCCTAGGTTTGCAAAAATAGATCCACGCGGTAGGTCAAAACAAATAAGAAGGACTGAGGAGCACTCTGAAATGGAGATACCATCAAAGGAAATGAATTTGAAGGGAAAAAAAAAAATTTTTGGGAAATTTAGTGACTACGAGAAAGTGGTCTGGGCGGAAATGATGTGCAGTGCAAAGGACCAAAAGATGCCAGAACTAATCTGACAGCTGTTGCAAAAGCAGGGGAAAAATCAAGGAGGCAGAGACAACTTGGAGGGGAAGATATGAGGGCCGTAGCATGAATACTTAAAAAAATGAAAAAAAAAAGAAAATCTCGGCCAAAGTCAAAGCCATCAAAAGGCATGGCATGCCATTCATTGCAGGGACATGCACAACATATGCCTGGGTTTGCAAAAAAAGATCCATGCGGTAGGTCAAAACAAATAAGAAGGACTGAGGAGCACTCTGAAATGGAGATACCATCAAAGGAACTGAAATTGAAGGGGAAAAAAAAAAAATTTGGAAATTTAGTGACTACGAGAAAGTGGTCTGGGCGGAAATGATGTGCAGTGCAGAGGATCAAATGATGCCAGAACTAAGCTGACAGCTGTTGCAAAAGCAGGGGAAAAATCAAGGAGGCAGAGACAACTTGGAGGGGAAGATATGAGGGACGTGTCATGGTTACTTAAAAAAATGAAAAAAAAAAAGAAAATCTCAGCCAAAGTCAAATCCATCAAAAGGCATGGCATGCCATTCATTGCAGGGACATGCACAAAATATCCCTAGGTTTTCAGAAATTGATCCACGCGGTAGGTCAAAACAAATAAGAAGGAGGAAGGAGCACTCTGAAATGAAGATACCATCAAAGGAAATGAATTTGAAGGGGAAAAAAAAAAATTTTTGGTAAATTTAGTGACTACGAGAAAGTGGTCTGGGCAGAAATGATGTGCAGTGCAAAGGACCAAATGATGCCAGAACTAATCTGACAGCTGTTGCAAAAGCAGAGGAAAAATCAAGGAGGCCGAGACAACTTGGATGGGAAGATATGAGGGACGTGGCAAGGAAACATCAGAAAATTTAAAAAAAAAAAAGAAAATCTCGGCCAAAGTCAAAGCCATCAAAAGGCATGATATGCCATCCAGTGCAGGGACTTGCACCAAAGCTTGCCCTCTTAGTTCCCATTGAAATCGCAAGATTTCGTTTTCCGTCCCGAAAGGAAATGAAATTTCCTTTCGGGACGGGAAACGAAATCTTGCGACCCTGAAAAGAAAGGCTCACAAACACTCTGGGAGGAAGATATGATCAAACAAGATGCAATTGAAAAAAAACTCCAAAACCCCAGAAAATGGGGAGATGAAATGACTACGAGAAAGTGGTCTAGGCGGAAATGAGGTGCAGTGCAAAGGACCAAAAGAGGCCAGAACTAAGCTGACAGCTGTTGCAAAAGCAGGGGAAAAATCAAGGAGGCAAAGACAACTTGGAGGGGAAGATATGAGGGACATGGCATGGATACTTAAAAAATGAAAAAAAAAAGAAAATCTCGGCCAAAGTCAAAGCCATCAAAAGGCATGGCATGCCATTCATTGCAGGGACATGCACGACATACCCCTAGGTTTGCAAAAATAGATCCACGCGGTAGGTCAAAACAAAAAAGAAGGAGGAAGGAGCACTCTGAAATGGAGATACCATCAAAGGAAATGAATTTGAATTGAAAAAAAAAAAATTTTTGGGAAATTTAGTTACTACGAGAAAGTGGTCTGGGCGGAAATGATGCGCAGTGCAAAGGACCAAATGATGCCAGAACTAAGCTGACAGCTGTTGCAAAAGCAGGGGAAAAATCAAGGAGGCAGAGACAACTTGGAGGGGAAGATATGAGGGACGTGGCAAGGAAATATCACAAAATTAAAAAAAAAAAAGAAAATCTCGGCCAAAGTCAAAGCCATCAAAAGGCATGATATGCCATCCAGTGCAGGGACTTGCACCAAAGCTTGCCCTCTTAGTTCCCATTGAAATCGCAAGATTTCGTTTCCCGTCCCGAAAGGAAATTTCATTTCCTTTCGGGACGGGAAACGAAATCTTGCGACCCTGCAAAGAAAGGCTCACAAACACTCTGGGAGGAAGATATGACCAAACAAGATGCAATTTAAAAAAAACCCCAAAACCCCAGAAAATGGGGAGATGGAATGACTACGAGAAAGTGGTCTAGGCGGAAATGAGGTGCAGTGCAAAGGACCAAATGATGCCAGAACTAATCTGACAGCTGTTGCAAAAGCAGGGGAAAAATCAAGGAGGCAGAGACAACTTGGAGGGGAAGATATGAGGGACGTGGCAAGGAAACATCAGAAAATTAAAAAAAAAAAAAGAAAATCTCGGCCAAAGTCAAAGCCATCAAAAGGCATGATATGCCATCCAGTGCAGGGACTTGCACCAAAGCTTGCCCTCTTAGTTCCCATTGAAATCGCAAGATTTCCTTTCCCGTCCCGAAAGGAAATGAAATTTCCTTTCGGGACGGGAAACGAAATCTTGCGACCCTGAAAAGAAAGGCTCACAAACACTCTGGGAGGAAGATATGATCAAACAAGATGCAATTGAAAAAAAACCCCAAAACCCCAGAAAATGGGGAGATGAAATGACTACGAGAAAGTGGTCTAGGCGGAAATGAGGTGCAGTGCAAAGGACCAAAAGAGGCCAGAACTAAGCTGACAGCTGTTGCAAAAGCAGGGGAAATATCAAGGAGGCCGAGACAACTTGGAGGGGAAGATATGAGGGACGTGTCATGGTTACTTAAAAAATTAAAAAAAAAAGAAAATCTCGGCCAAAGTCCAAGCCATCAAAAGGCATGGCATGCCATTCATTGCAGGGACATGCAAGACATACCCCTAGGTTTGCAGAAATAGATCCACGCTTTAGGTCAAAACAAATAAGAAGGACTGAGGAGCACTCTGAAATGGAGATACCATCCAAGGAACTGAAATTGAAGGGAAAAAAAAAAAAAAATTGGAAATTTAGTGACTACGAGAAAGTGGTCTGGGCGGAAATGATGTGCAGTGCAAAGGACCAAAAGATGCCAGAACTAAGCTGACAGCTGTTGCAAAAGCAGGGGAAAAATCAAGGAGGCAGAGACAACTTGGAGGGGAAGATATGAGGGCCGTAGCATGGATACTTAAAAAAATGAAAAAAAAAAGAAAATCTCGGCCAAAGTCAAAGCCATCAAAAGGCATGGCATGCCATTCATTGCAGGGACATGCACGACATATCCCTAGGTTTGCAAAAATAGATCCACGCGGTAGGTCAAAACAAATAGAATGACTGAGGAGCACTCTGAAATGGAGATACCATCAAAGGAAATGAATTTGAAGGGAAAAAAAAAAATTTTTTGGGAAATTTAGTGACTACGAGAAAGTGGTCTGGGCGGAAATGATGTGCAGTGCAAAGGACCAAATGATGCCAGAACTAAGCTGACTGCTGTTGCAAAAGCAGGGGAAAAATCAAGGAGGCAGACGCAAGTTGGAGGGGAAGATATGCGGGATGTGGCATGGTAACTTAAAAAAATGAAAAAAAAAGAAAATCTCGGCCAAAGTCAAAGCCATCAAAAAGCATGATATACCATCTATTGCAGGGACAGGCAAAACATACTTGTAGGCTTGTAAAAATAGATCCACGCGGTAAGTCAAAACAAATAAGAAGGACTGAGGAGCACTCTGAAATGGAGATAACATATAAGGAACTGAAATTGAAGGGAAAAAAAAAAAAATTTGGGAAATTTAGTGACTACGAGAAAGTGGTCTGGGCGGAAATGATGTGCAGTGCAAAGGACCAAATGATGCCAGAACTAAGCTGACAGCTGTTGCAAAAGCAGGGGAAAAATCAAGGAGGCCGAGACAACTTGGAGGGGAAGATATGAGGGACGTGGCAAGGAAACATCAGAAAACTAAAAAAAAAAAAAGAAAATCTCGGCCAAAGTCAAAGCCATCAAAAGGCATGATATGCCATCCAGTGCAGGGACTTGCACCAAAGCTTGCCCTCTTAGTTCCCATTGAAATCGCAAGATTTCGTTTCCCGTCCCGAAAGGAAATTTCATTTCCTTTCGGGACGGGAAACGAAATCTTGCGACCCTGCAAAGAAAGGCTCACAAACACTCTGGGAGGAAGATATGGTCAAACAAGATGCAATTGAAAAAAAACCCCAAAACCCCAGAAAATGGGGAGATGGAATGACTACGAGAAAGTGGTCTAGGCGGAAATGAGGTGCAGTGCAAAGGACCAAAAGAGGCCAGAACTAAGCTGACAGCTGTTGCAAAAGCAGGGGAAAAATCAAGGCGGCAGAGACAAATTGGAGGGGAAGATATGAGGGCCGTAGCATGAATACTTAAAAAAATGAAAAAAAAAAGAAAATCTCGGCCAAAGTCAAAGCCATCAAAAGGCATGGCATGCCATTCATTGCAGGGACATGCACGACATACCCCTAGGTTTGCAAAAATAGATCCACGCGGTAGGTCAAAACAAATAAGAAGGACTGAGGAGCACTCTGAAATGGAGATACCATCAAAGGAACTGAAATTGAAGGGAAAAAAAAAAAATTTGGGAAATTTAGTGACTACGAGAATGTGGTCTGGGCGGAAATGATGTGCAGTGCAAAGGACCAAAAGATGCCAGAACTAAGCTGACAGCTGTTGCAAAAGCAGGGGAAAAATCAAGGAGGCAGAGACAACTTGGAGGGGAAGATATGAGGGACGTGGCAAGGAAACATCAGAAAATTTAAAAAAAAAAAGAAAATCTCGGCCAAAGTCAAAGCCATCAAAAGGCATGATATGCCATCCAGTGCAGGGACTTGCACCAAAACTTGCCCTCTTCGTTCCCATTGAAATCGCAAGATTTCGTTTCCCGTCCCGAAAGGAAATTTCATTTCCTTTCGGGACGGGAAACGAAATCTTGCGACCCTGAAAAGAAAGGCTCACAAACACTCTGGGAGGAAGATATGACCAAACAAGATGCAATTGAAAAAAAACCCCAAAACCCCAGAAAATGGGTAGATGAAATGACTACGAGAAAGTGGTCTAGGCGGAAATGAGGTGCAGTGCAAAGGACCAAAAGAGGCCAGAACTAAGCTGACAGCTGTTGCAAAAGCAGGGGAAAAATCAAGGAGGCAGAGACAACTTGGAGGGGAAGATATGAGGGCCGTGGAATGGATACTTTAAAAAATGAAAAAAAACCTAAAAATCTCATCCAAAATCAAAGCCATCAAATGCATGGCATGCCATCCATTGCAGGGACATGCACGACATGCCCCTAGGGGTGAAAAAATTGATCCTCGCAGTTGGTAAAAACAAATAAGAAGGACTAAGGAGCACTCTGAAATGGAGATAACATCAAAAGAAATGAAATTGAAGGGGGAAAAGAAAAAATTTAGAAAATTTAGTGACTACGAGAAAGTGGTCTTGGCGGAAATGATGTGCAGTGCAAAGGACCAAATGATGCCAGAACTAAGCTGACAGCTGTTGCAAAAGCAGGGGAAAAATCAAGGAGGCAGACGCAAGTTGGAGGGGAAGATATGCGGGATGTGGCATGGTAACTTAAAAAAATGAAAAAAAAAGAAAATCTCGGCCAAAATCAAAGCCATCAAAAAGCATGATATACCATCTATTGCAGGGACAGGCAAAACATACTTGTAGGCTTGTAAAAATAGATCCACGCGGTAAGTCAAAACAAATAAGAAGGACTGAGGAGCACTCTGAAATGGAGATACCATATAAGGAACTGAAATTGAAGGGAAAAAAAAAAAAATTTGGGAAATTTAGTGACTACGAGAAAGTGGTCTGGGCGGAAATGATGTGCAGTGCAAAGGACCAAATGATGCCAGAACTAAGCTGACAGCTGTTGCAAAAGCAGGGGAAAAATCAAGGAGGCCGAGACAACTTGGAGGGGAAGATATGAGGGACGTGGCAAGGAAACACCAGAAAATTTAAAAAAAAAAAAGAAAATCTCGGCCAAAGTCAAAGCCATCAAAAGGCATGATATGCCATCCAGTGCAGGGACTTGCACCAAAGCTTGCCCTCTTAGTTCCCACTGAAATCGCAAGATTTCGTTTCCCGTCCCGAAAGGAAATGAAATTTCCTTTCTTGACGGGAAACGAAATCTTGCGACCCTGAAAAGAAAGGCTCACAAACACTCTGGGAGGAAGATATGATCAAACAAGATGCAATTGAAAAAAAACTCCAAAACCCCAGAAAATGGGGAGATGAAATGACTACGAGAAAGTGGTCTAGGCGGAAATGAGGTGCAGTGCAAAGGACCAAAAGAGGCCAGAACTAAGCTGACAGCTGTTGCAAAAGCAGGGGAAAAATCAAGGAGGCAAAGACAACTTGGAGGGGAAGATATGAGGGACGTGGCATGGATACTTAAAAAATGAAAAAAAAAAGAAAATCTCGGCCAAAGTCAAAGCCATCAAAAGGCATGGCATGCCATTCATTGCAGGGACATGCACGACATACCCCTAGGTTTGCAAAAATAGATCCACGCGGTAGGTCAAAACAAAAAAGAAGGAGGAAGGAGCACTCTGAAATGGAGATACCATCAAAGGAAATTAATTTGAATTGAAAAAAAAAAAATTTTTGGGAAATTTAGTGACTACGAGAAAGTGGTCTGGGCGGAAATGATGCGCAGTGCAAAGGACCAAATGATGCCAGAACTAAGCTGACAGCTGTTGCAAAAGTAGGGGAAAAATCAAGGAGGCAGAGACAACTTGGAGGGGAAGATATGAGGGACGTGGCAAGGAAATATCACAAAATTAAAAAAAAAAAAGAAAATCTCGGCCAAAGTCAAAGCCATCAAAAGGCATGATATGCCATCCAGTGCAGGGACTTGCACCAAAGCTTGCCCTCTTAGTTCCCATTGAAATCGCAAGATTTCGTTTCCCGTCCCGAAAGGAAATTTCATTTCCTTTCGGGACGGGAAACGAAATCTTGCGACCCTGCAAAGAAAGGCTCACAAACACTCTGGGAGGAAGATATGACCAAACAAGATGCAATTGAAAAAAAACCCCAAAACCCCAGAAAATGGGGAGATGGAATGACTACGAGAAAGTGGTCTAGGCGGAAATGAGGTGCAGTGCAAAGGACCAAATGATGCCAGAACTAATCTGACAGCTGTTGCAAAAGCAGGGGAAAAATCAAGGAGGCCGAGACAACTTGGAGGGGAAGATATGAGGGCCGTGGAATGGATACTTTAAAAAATGAAAAAAAAACCAAAAATCTCATCCAAAATCAAAGCCATCAAAAGGCATGGCATGCCATCCATTGCAGGGACATGCACGACATGCCCCTAGGGGTGAAAAAATTGATCCTCGCAGTTGGTAAAAACAAATAAGAAGGACTAAGGAGCACTCTGAAATGGAGATAACATCAAAAGAAATGAAATTGAAGGGGGAAAAGAAAAAATTTAGAAAATTTAGTGACTACGAGAAAGTGGTCTGGGCGGAAATGATGTGCAGTGCAAAGGACCAAAAGATGCCAGAAGTAAGCTGACAGCTGTTGCAAAAGCAGGGGAAAAATCAAGGAGGCAGACGCAAGTTGGAGGGGAAGATATGCGGGATGTGGCATGGTAACTTAAAAAAATGAAAAAAAAAGAAAATCTTGGCCAAAATCAAAGCCATCAAAAAGCATGATATACCATCTATTGCAGGGACAGGCAAAACATACTTGTAGGCTTGCAGAAATAGATCCACGCGGTAAGTCAAAACAAATAAGAAGGACTGAGGAGCACTCTGAAATGGAGATACCATCAAAGGAACTGAAATTGAAGGGAAAAAAAAAAAATTTTGGGAAATTTAGTGACTACGAGAAAGTGGTCTGGGCGGAAATGATGTGCAGTGCAAAGGACCAAATGATGCCAGAACTAAGCTGACAGCTGTTGCAAAAGCAGGGGAAAAATCAAGGAGGCAGACACAACTTGGAGGGGAAGATATGAGGGACGTGGCAAGGAAACATCAGAAAATTTAAAAAAAAAAAAGAAAATCTCGGCCAAAGTCAAAGCCATCAAAAGGCATGATATGCCATCCAGTGCAGGGACTTGCACCAAAGCTTGCCCTCTTAGTTCCCATTGAAATCGCAAGATTTCGATTCCCGTCCCGAAAGGAAATTTCATTTCCTTTCGGGACGGGAAACGAAATCTTGCGACCCTGAAAAGAAAGGCTCACAAACACTCTGGGAGGAAGATATGATCAAACAAGATGCAATTGAAAAAAAAACCCAAAACCCCAGAAAATGGGGAGATGAAATGACTACGAGAAAGTGGTCTATGCGGAAATGAGGTGCAGTGCAAAGGACCAAATGATGCCAGAACTAAGCTGACAGCTGTTGCAAAAGCAGGGGAAAAATCAAGGAGGCAGAGACAAATTGGAGGGGAAGATATGAGGGCCGTGGAATGGATACTTAAAAAAATGAAAAAAAAAAGAAAATCTCGGCCAAAGTCAAAGCCATCAAAAGGCATGGCATGCCATTCATTGCAGGGACATGCACGACATACCCCTAGGTTTGCAAAAATAGATCCACGTGGTAGGTCAAAACAAATAAGAAGGACTGAGGAGCACTCTGAAATGGAGATACCATCAAAGGAACTGAAATTGAAAGGAAAAAAAAAAAATTTGGGAAATTTAGTGACTACGAGAAAGTGGTCTGGGCGGAAATGATGTGCAGTGCAAAGGACCAAATGATGCCAGAACTAAGCTGACAGCTGTTGCAAAAGCAGGGGAAAAATCAAGGAGGCAGAGACAACTTGGAGGGGAAGATATGAGGGACGTGTCATGGATACTTAAAAAAATGAAAAAAAAAAGAAAATCTCGGCCAAAGTCAAAGCCATCAAAAGGCATGGCATGCCATTCATTGCAGGGACATGCACAACATACCCCTAGGTTTGCAAAAATAGATCCACGCGGTAGGTCAAAACAAATAAGAAGGACTGAGGAGCACTCTGAAATGGAGATACCATCAAAGGAACTGAAATTGAAGGGAAAAAAAAAAAAATTTGGGAAATTTAGTGACTACGAGAAAGTGGTCTGGGCGGAAATGATGTGCAGTGCAAAGGACCAAATGATGCCAGAACTAAGCTGACAGCTGTTGCAAAAGCAGGGGAAAAATCAAGGAGGCAGAGACAACTTGGAGGGGAAGATATGAGGGACATGTCATGGTTACTTAAAAAAATGAAAAAAAAAAAGAAAATCTCGGCCAAAGTCAAAGCCATCAAAAGGCATGGCATGCCATTCATTGCAGGGACATGCACAAAATATCCCTAGGTTTGCAGAAATTGATCCACGTGGTAGGTCAAAACAAATAAGAAGGAGGAAGGAGCACTCTGAAATGGAGATACCATCAAAGGAAATGAATTTGAAGGGGAAAAAAAAAAATTTTTGGGAAATTTAGTGACTACGAGAAAGTGGTCTGGGTGGAAAAGATGTGCAGTGCAAAGGACCAAAAGATGCCAGAACTAAGCTGACAGCTGTTGCAAAAGCAGGGGAAAAATCAAGGAGGCAGAGACAACTTGGAGGGGAAGATATGAGGGACGTGGCAAGGAAACATCAGAAAATTAAAAAAAAAAAAGAAAATCTCGGCCAAAGTCAAAGCCATCAAAAGGCATGATATGCCATCCAGTGCAGGGACTTGCACCAAAGCTTGCCCTCTTAGTTCCCATTGAAATCGCAAGATTTCGTTTCCCGTCCCGAAAGGAAATTTCATTTCCTTTCGAGACGGGAAACGAAATCTTGCGACCCTGAAAAGAAAGGCTCACAAACACTCTGGGAGGAAGATATGACCAAACAAGATGCAATTGAAAAAAAAACCCAAAACCCCAGAAAATGGGGAGATGAAATGACTACGAGAAAGTGGCCTGGGCGGAAATGAGGTGCAGTGCAAAGGACCAAAAGAGGCCAGAACTAAGCTGACAGCTGTTGCAAAAGCAGGGGAAAAATCAAGGAGGCAGAGACAACTTGGAGTGGAAGATATGAGGGACGTGGCAAGGAAACATCAAAAAATTAAAAAAAAAAGAAAATCTCGGCCAAAGTCAAAGCCATCAAAAGGCATGGCATGCCATTCATTGCAGGGACATGCACAACATACCCCTGGGTTTGCAAAAATAGATCCACGCGGTAGGTCAAAACAAATAAGAAGGACTGAGGAGTACTCTGAAATGGAGATACCATCAAAGGAACTGAAATTGAAGGGAAAAAAAAAAAAATATTTTGGAAATTTAGTGACTACGAGAAAGTGGTCTGGGCGGAAATGATGTGCAGTGCAAAGGACCAAAAGATGCCAGAACTAAGCTGACAGCTGTTGCAAAAGCAGGGGAAAAATCAAGGAGGCCGAGACAACTTGGAGGGGAAGATATGAGGGCCGTAGCATGAATACTTAAAAAAATGAAAAAAAACCCAAAAATCTCATCCAAAATCAAAGCCATCAAAAGGCATGGCATGCCATCCATTGCAGGGACATGCACGACATGCCCCTAGGGGTGAAAAAATAGATCCTCGCAGTTGGTGAAAACAAATAAGAAGGACTAAGGAGCACTCTGAAATGGAGATAACATCAAAAGAAATGAAATTGAAGGGGGAAAAGAAAAAATTTTGGAAATTTAGTGACTACGAGAAAGTGGTCTGGGCGGAAATGATGTGCAGTGCAAAGGACCAAAAGATGCCAGAACTAAGCTGACAGCTGTTGCAAAAGCAGGGGAAAAATCAAGGAGGCAGACGCAAGTTGGAGGGGAAGATATGCGGGATGTGGCATGGTAACTTTAAAAATTGAAAAAAAAAGAAAATCTCGGCCAAAGTCAAAGCCATCAAAAAGCATGATATACCATCTATTGCAGGGCCAGGCAAAACATACTTGTAGGCTTGTAAAAATAGTTCCACGCGGTAAGTCAAAACAAATAAGAAGGACTGAGGAGCACTCTGAAATGGAGATACCATCAAAGGAACTGAAATTGAAGGGAAAAAAAAAATTTTTGGAAATTTAGTGACTAGGAGAAAGTGGTCTGGGCGGAAATGATGTGCAGTGCAAAGGACCAAATGATGCCAGAACTAAGCTGACAGCTGTTGCAAAAGCAGGGGAAAAATCAAGGAGGCACACACAACTTGGAGGGGAAGATATGAGGGACGTGTCATGGTTACTTAAAAAAATGAAAAAAAAAAGAAAATCTCGGCCAAAGTCAAAGCCATCAAAAGGCATGGCATGCCATCCAGTGCAGGGACTTGCACCAAAGCTTGCCCTCTTAGTTCCCATTGAAATCGCAAGATTTCCTTTCCCGTCCCGAAAGGAAATTTCATTTCCTTTCGGGACGGGAAACGAAATCTTGCGACCCTGAAAAGAAAGGCTCACAAACACTCTGGGAGGAAGATATGACCAAACAAGATGCAATTGAAAAAAAACCCCAAAACCCCAGAAAATGGGGAGATGAAATGACTACGAGAAAGTGGTCTGGGCAGAAATGAGGTGCAGTGCAAAGGACCAAAAGAGGCCAGAACTAAGCTGACAGCTGTTGCAAAAGCAGGGGAAAAATCAAGGAGGCAAAGACAACTTGGAGGGGAAGATATGAGGGACGTGGCATGGATACTTAAAAAATGAAAAAAAAAAGAAAATCTCGGCCAAAGTCAAAGCCATCAAAAGGCATGGCATGCCATTCATTGCAGGGACATGCACGACATACCCCTAGGTTTGCAAAAATAGATCCACGCGGTAGGTCAAAACAAATAAGAAGGACTGAGGAGCACTCTGAAATGGAGATACCATCAAAGGAACTGAAATTGAAGGGAAAAAAAAAAAAATATTGGAAATTTAGTGACTACGAGAAAGTGGTCTGGGCGGAAATGATGTGCAGTGCAAAGGACCAAATGATGCCAGAACTAAGCTGACAGCTGTTGCAAAAGCAGGGGAAAAATCAAGGAGGCAGAGACAACTTGGAGGGGAAGATATGAGGGACGTAGCATGGATACTTAAAAAAATGAAAAAAAAAAGAAAATCTCGGCCAAAGTCAAAGCCATCAAAAGGCATGGCATGCCATTCATTGCAGGGACATGCACGACATACCCCTAGGTTTGCAAAAATAGATCCACGCGGTAAGTCAAAACAAATAAGAAGGACTGAGGAGCACTCTGAAATGGAGATACCATCAAAGGAACTGAAATTGAAGGGAAAAAAAAAAAAAATTTGGGAAATTTAGTGACTACGAGAAAGTGGTCTGGGCGGAAATGATGTGCAGTGCAAAGGACCAAATGATGCCAGATCTAAGCTGACAGCTGTTGCAAAAGCAGGGGAAAAATCAAGGAGGCAGACACAACTTGGAGGGGAAGATATGAGGGCCGTAGCATGGATACTTAAAAAAATGAAAAAAAAAAGAAAATCTCGGCCAAAGTCAAAGCCATCAAAAGGCATGGCATGCCATTCATTGCAGGGACATGCACGACATACCCCTAGGTTTGCAGAAATTGATCGACGCGGTAGGTCAAAACAAATAGAATGACTGAGGAGCACTCTGAAATGGAGATACCATCAAAGGAAATGAATTGGAAGGGAAAAAAAAAAAAAATTTTGGGAAATTTAGTGACTACGAGAAAGTGGTCTGGGCGGAAATGATGTGCAGTGCAAAGGACCAAATGATGCCAGAACTAAGCTGACAGCTGTTGCAAAAGCAGGGGAAAAATCAAGGAGGCAGAGACAACTTGGAGGGGAAGATATGAGGGACGTGGCAAGGAAACATCAGAAAATTTAAAAAAAAAAAAGAAAATCTCGGCCAAAGTCAAAGCCATCAAAAGGCATGATATGCCATCCAGTGCAGGGACATGCACCAAAGCTTGCCCTCTTAGTTCCCATTGAAATCGCAAGATTTCGTTTCCCGTCCCGAAAGGAAATGAAATTTCCTTTCGGGACGGGAAACGAAATCTTGCGACCCTGCAAAGAAAGGCTCACAAACACTCTGGGAGGAAGATATGACCAAACAAGATGCAATTGAAAAAAAACCCCAAAACCCCAGAAAATGGGGAGATGGAATGACTACGAGAAAGTGGTCAAGGCGGAAATGAGGTGCAGTGCAAAGGACCAAAAGAGGCCAGAACTAAGCTGACAGCTGTTGCAAAAGCAGGGGAAAAATCAAGGAGGCAGACGCAAGTTGGAGGGGAAGATATGCGGGATGTGGCATGGTAACTTAAAAAATTGAAAAAAAAAGAAAATCTCGGCCAAAGTCAAAGCCATCAAAAAGCATGATATACCATCTATTGCAGGGACAGGCAAAACATACTTGTAGGCTTGTAAAAATAGATCCACGCGGTAAGTCAAAACAAATAAGAAGGACTGAGGAGCACTCTGAAATGGAGATACCATCAAAGGAACTGAAATTGAAGGGAAAAAAAAAAAAATTTGGGAAATTTAGTGACTACGAGAAAGTGGTCTGGGCGGAAATGATGTGCAGTGCAAAGGTCCAAAAGATGCCAGAACTAAGCTGACAGCTGTTGCAAAAGCAGGGGAAAAATCAAGGAGGCAGAGACAACTTGGAGGGGAAGATATGAGGGACGTGGAATGGATACTTTAAAAAAAAAAAAAACAACCCAAAAAACTCATCCAAAATCAAAGCCATCAAAAGGCATGGCATGCCATCCATTGCAGGGACATGTACGACATGCCCCTAGGGGTGAAAAAATAGATCCTCGCAGTTGGTAAAAACAAATAAGAAGGACTGAGGAGCACTCTGAAATGGAGATAACATCAAAAGAAATGAAATTGAAGGGGGAAAAGAAAAAATTTAGAAAATTTAGTGACTACGAGAAAGTGGTCTGGGCGGAAATGATGTGCAGTGCAAAGGACCAAAAGATGCCAGAACTAAGCTGACAGCTGTTGCAAAAGCAGGGGAAAAATCAAGGAGGCAGACGCAAGTTGGAGGGGAAGATATGCGGGATGTGGCATGGTAACTTAAAAAAATGAAAAAAAAAGAAAATCTCGGCCAAAATCAAAGCCATCAAAAAGCATGATATACCATCTATTGCAGGGACAGGCAAAACATACTTGTAGGCTTGTAAAAATAGATCCACGCGGTAAGTCAAAACAAATAAGAAGGACTGAGGAGCACTCTGAAATGGAGATACCATCAAAGGAACTGAAATTGAAGGGAAAAAAAAAAAATTTTGGGAAATTTAGTGACTACGAGAAAGTGGTCTAGGCGGAAATGATGTGCAGTGCAAAGGACCAAATGATGCCAGAACTAAGCTGACAGCTGTTGCAAAAGCAGGGGAAATATCAAGGAGGCCGTGACAACTTGGAGGGGAAGATATGAGGGACGTGTCATGGTTACTTAAAAAATTTAAAAAAAAAAAAAAAATCTCGGCCAAAGTCAAAGCCATCAAAAGGCATGGCATGCCATTCATTGCAGGGACATGCACGACATACCCCTAGGTTTGCAAAAATAGATCCACGCGGTAGGTCAAAACAAATAAGAAGGACTGAGGAGCACTCTGAAACGGAGATACCATCAAAGGAACTGAAATTGAAGGGAAAAAAAAAAAATTTGGGAAATTTAGTGACTACGAGAAAGTGGTCTGGGCGGAAATGATGTGCAGTGGAAAGGACCAAATGATGCCAGAACTAAGCTGACAGCTGTTGCAAAAGCAGGGGAAAAATCAAGGAGGCAGAGACAACTTGGAGGGGAAGATATGACGGACGTGGCAAGCAAACATCAGAAAATTAAAAAAAAAAAAAGAAAATCTCGGCCAAAGTCAAAGCCATCAAAAGGCATGATATGCCATCCAGTGCAGGGACTTGCACCAAAGCTTGCCCTCTTAGTTCCCATTGAAATCGCAAGATTTCGTTTCCCGTCCCGAAAGGAAATTTCATTTCCTTTCGGGACGGGAAACGAAATCTTGCGACCCTGCAAAGAAAGGCTCACAAACACTCTGGGAGGAAGATATGATCAAACAAGATGCAATTGAAAAAAAACCCCAAAACCCCAGAAAATGGGGAGATGAAATGACTACGAGAAAGTGGTCTGGGCGGAAATGAGGTGCAGTGCAAAGGACCAAAAGAGGCCAGAACTAAGCTGACAGCTGTTGCAAAAGCAGGGGAAAAATCAAGGAGGCAGAGACATCTTGGAGGGGAAGATATGAGGGACGTGGAATGGATACTTTAAAAAATGAAAAAAAAACAAAAAATCTCATCCCAAATCAAAGCCATCAAAAGGCATGGCATGCCATCCATTGCAGGGACATGCACGACATGCCCCTAGGGATGAAAAAATTGATCCTCGCAGTTGGTAAAAACAAATAAGAAGGACTGAGGAGCACTCTGAAATGGAGATAACATCAAAAGAAATGAAATTGAAGGGGGAAAAGAAAAAATTTAGAAAATTTAGTGACTACGAGAAAATGGTCTGGGCGGAAATGATGTGCAGTGCAAAGGACCAAATGATGCCAGAACTAAGCTGACAGCTGTTGCAAAAGCAGGGGAAAAATCAAGGAGGCAGAGACAACTTGGAGGGGAAGATATGAGGGACGTGGCAAGGAAACATCAGAAAATTAAAAAAAAAAAAGAAAATCTCGGCCAAAGTCAAAGCCATCAAAAGGCATGATATGCCATCCAGTGCAGGGACTTGCACCAAAGCTTGCCCTCTTAGTTCCCATTGAAATCGCAAGATTTCCTTTCCCGTCCCGAAAGGAAATGAAATTTCCTTTCGGGACGGGAAAGGAAATCTTGCGACCCTGAAAAGAAAGGCTCACAAACACTCTGGGAGGAAGATATGATCAAACAAGATGCAATTGAAAAAAAACCCCAAAACCCCAGAAAATGGGGAGATGAAATGACTACGAGAAAGTGGTCTGGGCGGAAATGAAGTGCAGTGCAAAGGACCAAAAGAGGCCAGAACTAAGCTGACAGCTGTTGCAAAAGCAGGGGAAAAATCAAGGAGGCAGAGACAACTTGGAGGGGAAGATATGAGGGACGTGGCATGGATACTTAAAAAATGAAAAAAAAAAGAAAATCTCGGCCAAAGTCAAAGCCATCAAAAGGCATGGCATGCCATTCATTGCAGGGACATGCACGACATACCCCTAGGTTTGCAAAAATAGATCCACGCGGTAGGTCAAAACAAATAAGAAGGACTGAGGAGCACTCTGAAATGGAGATACCATCAAAGGAACTGAAATTGAAGGGGAAAAAAAAAAAATTTTGGAAATTTAGTGACTACGAGAAAGTGGTCTGGGCGGAAATGATGTGCAGTGCAAAGGACCAAATGATGCCAGAACTAAGCTGACAGCTGTTGCAAAAGCAGGGGAAAAATCAAGGAGGCAGAGACAACTTGGAGGGGAAGATATGAGGGACGTGGCAAGGAAACATCAGAAAATTAAAAAAAAAAAAGAAAATCTCGGCCAAAGTCAAAGCCATCAAAAGGCATGATATGCCATCCAGTGCAGGGACTTGCACCAAAGCTTGCCCTCTTAGTTCCCATTGAAATCGCAAGATTTCCTTTCCCGTCCCGAAAGGAAATGAAATTTCCTTTCGGGACGGGTAAGGAAATCTTGCGACCCTGAAAAGAAAGGCTCACAAACACTCTGGGAGGAAGATATGATCAAACAAGATGCAATTGAAAAAAAACCCCAAAACCCCAGAAAATGGGGAGATGAAATGACTACGAGAAAGTGGTCTGGGCGGAAATGAAGTGCAGTGCAAAGGACCAAAAGAGGCCAGAACTAAGCTGACAGCTGTTGCAAAAGCAGGGGAAAAATCAAGGAGGCAGAGACAACTTGGAGGGGAAGATATGAGGGACGTGGCATGGATACTTAAAAAATGAAAAAAAAAAGAAAATCTCGGCCAAAGTCAAAGCCATCAAAAGGCATGGCATGCCATTCATTGCAGGGACATGCACGACATACCCCTAGGTTTGCAAAAATAGATCCACGCGGTAGGTCAAAACAAATAAGAAGGACTGAGGAGCACTCTGAAATGGAGATACCATCAAAGGAACTGAAATTGAAGGGGAAAAAAAAAAAATTTGGGAAATTTAGTGACTACGAGAAAGTGGTCTGGGCGGAAATGATGTGCAGTGCAAAGGACCAAATGATGCCAGAACTAAGCTGACAGCTGTTGCAAAAGCAGGGGAAAAATCAAGGAGGCAGAGACAACTTGGAGGGGAAGATATGAGGGACGTGGCAAGGAAACATCAGAAAATTTAAAAAAAAAAAGAAAATCTCGGCCAAAGTCAAAGCCATCAAAAGGCATGATATGCCATCCAGTGCAGGGACTTGCACCAAAGCTTGCCCTCTTCGTTCCCATTGAAATCGCAAGATTTCGTTTCCCGTCCCGAAAGGAAATTTCATTTCCTTTCGGGACGGGAAACGAAATCTTGCGACCCTGAAAAGAAAGGCTCACAAACACTCTGGGAGGAAGATATGATCAAACAAGATGCAATTGAAAAAAAACCCCAAAACCCCAGAAAATGGGGAGATGAAATGACTACGAGAAAGTGGTCTAGGCGGAAATGAGGTGCAGTGCAAAGGACCAATAGAGGCCATAAATAAGCTGACAGCTGTTGCAAAAGCAGGGGAAAAATCAAGGAGGCAGAGACAACTTGGAGGGGAAGATATGAGGGACGGTGCATGGATACTTAAAAAATGAAAAAAAAAAAGAAAATCTCGGCCAAAGTCAAAGCCATCAAAAGGCATGGCATGCCATTCATTGCAGGGACATGCACAAAATATCCCTAGGTTTGCAGAAATTGATCCACGCGGTAGGTCAAAACAAATAAGAAGGAGGAAGGAGCACTCTGAAATGGAGATACCATCCAAGGAACTGAAATTGAAGGGAAAAAAAAAAATTTTTGGGAAATTTAGTGACTACGAGAAAGTGGTCTGGGCGGAAATGATGTGCAGTGCAAAGGACCAAATGATGCCAGAACTAAGCTGACAGCTGTTGCAAAAGCAGGGGAAAAATCAAGGAGGCAGAGACAACTTGGAGGAGAAGATATGAGGGACGTGTCATGGTTACTTAAAAAATGAAAAAAAAAAGAAAATCTCGGCCAAAGTCAAAGCCATCAAAAGGCATGGCATGCCATTCATTGCAGGGACATGCACAAAATATCCCTAGGTTTGCAGAAATAGATCCACGCGGTAGGTCAAAACAAATAAGAAGGACTGAGGAGCACTCTGAAATGGAGATACCATCAAAGGAACTGAAATTGAAGGGAAAAAAAAAAAATTTTGGGAAATTTAGTGACTACGAGAAAGTGGTCTGGGCGGAAATGATGTGCAGTGCAAAGGACCAAATGATGCCAGAACTAAGCTGACAGCTGTTGCAAAAGCAGGGGAAAAATCAAGGAGGCCGAGACAACTTGGAGGGGAAGTTATGAGGGACGTGGCAAGGAAACATCAGAAAATTTAAAAAAAAAAAAGAAAATCTCGGCCAAAGTCAAAGCCATCAAAAGGCATGATATGCCATCCAGTGCAGGGACTTGAAACAAGGCTTGCCCTCTTAGTTCCCATTGAAATCGCAAGATTTCGTTTCCCGTCCCAAAAGGAAATGAAATTTCCTTTCGGGACGGGAAACGAAATCTTGCGACCCTGAAAAGAAAGGCTCACAAACACTCTGGGAGGAAGATATGATCAAACAAGATGCACTTGAAAGAAAACCCCAAAACCCCATAAAATGGGGAGATGAAATGACTACGAGAAAGTGGTCTAGGCGGAAATGAGGTGCAGTGCAAAGGACCAAAAGAGGCCAGAACTAAGCTGACAGCTGTTGCAAAAGCAGGGGAAAAATCAAGGAGGCAGAGACAACTTGGAGGGGAAGATATGAGGGACATGGCATGGTTACTTAAAAAAATGAAAAAAAAAAAGAAAATCTCGGCCAAAGTCAAAGCCATCAAAAGGCATGGCATGCCATTCATAGCAGGGACATGCACAACATACCCCTAGGTTTGCAAAAATAGATCCACGCGGTAGGTCAAAACAAATAAGAAGGACTGAGGAGCACTCTGAAATGGAGATACCATCAAAGGAAATGAATTTGAAGGGAAAAAAAAAAATTTTTGGGAAATTTAGTGACTACGAGAAAGTGGTCTGGGCGGAAATGATGTGCAGTGCAAAGGACCAAAAGATGCCAGAACTAATCTGACAGCTGTTGCAAAAGCAGGGGAAAAATCAAGGAGGCAGAGACAACTTGGAGGGGAAGATATGAGGGCCGTAGCATGAATACTTAAAAAAATGAAAAAAAAAAGAAAATCTCGGCCAAAGTCAAAGCCATCAAAAGGCATGGCATGCCATTCATTGCAGGGACATGCACAACATATCCCTGGGTTTGCAAAAATAGATCCACGCGGTAGGTCAAAACAAATAAGAAGGACTGAGGAGCACTCTGAAATGGAGATACCATCAAAGGAACTGAAATTGAAGGGGAAAAAAAAAAAATTTGGAAATTTAGTGACTACGAGAAAGTGGTCTGGGCGGAAATGATGTGCAGTGCAGAGGATCAAATGATGCCAGAACTAAGCTGACAGCTGTTGCAAAAGCAGGGGAAAAATCAAGGAGGCAGAGACAACTTGGAGGGGAAGATATGAGGGACGGTGCATGGATACTTAAAAAATGAAAAAAAAAAGAAAATCTCGGCTAAAGTCAAAGCCATCAAAAGGCATGGCATGCCATTCATTGCAGGGACATGCACGACATACCCCTAGGTTTGCCAAAATAGATCCACGCGGTAGGTCAAAACAAATAAGAAGGACTGAGGAGCACTCTGAAATGGAGATACCATCAAAGGAACTGAAATTGAAGGGAAAAAAAAAAATTTTGGGAAATTTAGTGACTACGAGAAAGTGGTCTGGGCGGAAATGATGTGCAGTGCAAAGGACCAAATGATGCCAGAACTAAGCTGACAGCTGTTGCAAAAGCAGGGGAAAAATCAAGGAGGCAGAGACAACTTGGAGGGGAAGATATGAGGGACGTGGCAAGGAAACATCAGAAAATTTAAAAAAAAAAAAGAAAATCTCGGCCAAAGTCAAAGCCATCAAAAGGCATGATATGCCATCCAGTGCAGGGACTTGCACCAAAGCTTGCCCTCTTAGTTCCCATTGAAATCGCAAGATTTCGTTTCCCGTCCCGAAAGGAAATTTCATTTCCTTTCGGGACGGGAAACGAAATCTTGCGACCCTGAAAAGAAAGGCTCACAAACACTCTGGGAGGAAGATATGATCAAACAAGATGCAATTGAAAAAAAACCCCAAAACCCCAGAAAATGGGGAGATGAAATGACTAGGAGAAAGTGGTCTAGGCGGAAATGAGGTGCAGTGCAAAGGACCAAAAGAGGCCAGAACTAAGCTGACAGCTGTTGCAAAAGCAGGGGAAAAATCAAGGAGGCAGAGACAGCTTGGAGGGGAAGATATGAGGGACGGTGCATGGATACTTAAAAAATGAAAAAAAAAAGAAAATCTCGGCCAAAGTCAAAGCCATCAAAAGGCATGGCATGCCATTCATTGCAGGGACATGCACGACATACCCCTAGGTTTGCAAAAGTAGATCCACGCGGTAGGTCAAAACAAATAAGAATGACTGAGGAGCACTCTGAAATGGAGATACCATCAAAGGAACTGAAATTGAAGGAAAAAAAAAAAAAAATTTTGGAAATTTAGTCACTACGAGAAAGTGGTCTGGGCGGAAATGATGTGCAGTGCAAAGGACCAAAAGATGCCAGAACTAATCTGACAGCTGTTGCAAAAGCAGGGGAAAAATCAAGGAGGCAGAGACAACATGGAGGGGAAGATATGAGGGCCGTGGCATGGTTACTTAAAAAAATGAAAAAAAAAAAGAAAATCTCGGCCAAAGTCAAAGCCATCAAAAGGCATGACATGCCATTCATTGCAGGGACAGGCACAAAATATCCCTAGGTTTGCAGAAATTGATCCACGCGGTAGGTCAAAACAAATAAGAAGGACTGAGGAGCACTCTGAAATGGAGATACCATCAAAGGAACTGAAATTGAAGGGAAAAAAAAAAAATTTTTGGGAAATTTAGTGACTACGAGAAAGTGGTCTGGGCGGAAATGATGTGCAGTGCAAAGGACCAAATGATGCCAGAACTAAGCTGACAGCTGTTGCAAAAGCAGGGGAAAAATCAAGGAGGCAGAGACAACTTGGAGGGGAAGATATGAGGGACGTGGCAAGGAAACATCAGAAAATTTAAAAAAAAAAAAGAAAATCTCGGCCAAAGTCAAAGCCATCAAAAGGCATGGCATGCCATTCATTGCAGGGACATGCACGACATACCCCTAGGTTTGCAAAAATAGATCCACGCGGTAGGTCAAAACAAATAAGAAGGACTGAGGAGCACTCTGAAATGGAGATACCATCAAAGGAACTGAAATTGAAGGGAAAAAAAAAAAATTTTTGGAAATTTAGTGACTACGAGAAAGTGGTCTAGGCGGAAATGATGTGCAGTGCAAAGGACCAAATGATGCCAGAACTAAGCTGACAGCTGTTGCAAAAGCAGGGGAAAAATCAAGGAGGCAGAGACAACTTGGAGGGGAAGATATGACCGACTTGGCAAGCATACATCAGAAAATTAAAAAAAAAAAAAGAAAATCTCGGCCAAAGTCAAAGCCATCAAAAGGCATGATATGCCATCCAGTGCAGGGATTTGCACCAAAGCTTGCCCTCTTAGTTCCCATTGAAATCGCAAGACTTCGTTTCCCGTCCCGAAAGGAAATTTCATTTCCTTTCGGGACGGGAAACGAAATCTTGCGACCCTGCAAAGAAAGGCTCACAAACACTCTGGGAGGAAGATATGACCAAACAAGATGCAATTGAAAAAAAACCCCAAAACCCCAGAAAATGGGGAGATGAAATGACTACGAGAAAGTGGTCTGGGCGGAAATGAGGTGCAGTGCAAAGGACCAAAAGAGGCCAGAACTAAGCTGACAGCTGTTGCAAAAGCAGGGGAAAAATCAAAGAGGCAGAGACATCTTGGAGGGGAAGATATGAGGGACGTGGAATGGATACTTTAAAAAATGAAAAAAAACCAAAAAATCTCATCCAAAATCAAAGCCATCAAAAGGCATGGCATGCCATCCATTGCAGGGACATGCACGACATGCCCCTAGGGGTGAAAAAATTGATCCTCGCAGTTGGTAAAAACAAATAAGAAGGACTGAGGAGCACTCTGAAATGGAGATAACATCAAAAGAAATGAAATTGAAGGGGGAAAAGAAAAAATTTAGAAAATTTAGTGACTACGAGAAAATGGTCTGGGCGGAAATGATGTGCAGTGCAAAGGACCAAATGATGCCAGAACTAAGCTGACAGCTGTTGCAAAAGCAGGGGAAAAATCAAGGAGGCAGAGACAACTTGGAGGGGAAGATATGAGGGACGTGGCAAGGAAACGTCACAAAATTAAAAAAAAAAAAGAAAATCTCGGCCAAAGTCAAAGCCATCAAAAGGCATGATATGCCATCCAGTGCAGGGACTTGCACCAAAGCTTGCCCTCTTCGTTCCCATTGAAATCGCAAGATTTCGTTTCCCGTCCCGAAAGGAAATGAAATTTCCTTTCGGGACGGGAAAGGAAATCTTGCGACCCTGAAAAGAAAGGCTCACAAACACTCTGGGAGGAAGATATGATCAAACAAGATGCAATTGAAAAAAAACCCCAAAACCCCAGAAAATGGGGAGATGAAATGACTACGAGAAAGTGGTCTGGGCGGAAATGAGGTGCAGTGCAAAGGACCAAAAGAGGCCAGAACTAAGCTGACAGCTGTTGCAAAAGCAGGGGAAAAATCAAGGAGGCAGAGACAACTTGGAGGGGAAGATATGAGGGACGTGGCATGGATACTTAAAAAATGAAAAAAAAAAGAAAATCTCGGCCAAAGTCAAAGCCATCAAAAGGCATGGCATGCCATTCATTGCAGGGACATGCACGACATACCCCTAGGTTTGCAAAAATAGATCCACGCGGTAGGTCAAAACAAATAAGAAGGACTGAGGAGCACTCTGAAATGGAGATACCATCAAAGGAACTGAAATTGAAGGGGAAAAAAAAAAAATTTTGGAAATTTAGTGACTACGAGAAAGTGGTCTGGGCGGAAATGATGTGCAGTGCAAAGGACCAAAAGATGCCAGAACTAAGCTGACAGCTGTTGCAAAAGCAGGGGAAAAATCAAGGAGGCAGAGACAACTTGGAGGGGAAGATATGAGGGACGTGGCAAGGAAACCTCAGAAAATTTAAAAAAAAAAAAGAAAATCTCGGCCAAAGTCAAAGCCATCAAAAGGCATGATATGCCATCCAGTGCAGGGACATGCACCAAAGCTTGCCCTCTTAGTTCCCATTGAAATCGCAAGATTTCGTTTCCCGTCCCGAAAGGAAATGAAATTTCATTTCGGGACGGGAAACGAAATCTTGCGACCCTGAAAAGAAAGGCTCACAAACAATCTGGGAGGAAGATATTATCAAACAAGATGCAATTGATAAAAAACCCCAAAATCCCAGAAAATGGGGAGATGGAATGACTACGAGAAAGTGGTCTAGGCGGAAATGAGGTGCAGTGCAAAGGACCAAAAGATGCCAGAACTAAGCTGACAGCTGTTGCAAAAGCAGGGGAAAAATCAAGGAGGCAGAGACAACTTGGAGGGGAAGATATGAGGGACGTGGCATGGTTACTTAAAAAAATGAAAAAAAAAAAAGAAAATCTCGGCCAAAGTCAAAGCCATCAAAAGGCATGGCATGCCATTCATTGCAGGGACATGCACAAAATATCCCTAGGTTTGCAGAAATTGATCCACGCGGTAGGTCAAAACAAAAAAGAAGGACTGAGGAGCACTCTGAAATGGAGATACCATCAAAGGAAATGAATTTGAAGGGAAAAAAAAAAATATTGGAAATTTAGTGACTACGAGAAAGTGGTCTGGGCGGAAATGAGGTGCAGTGCAAAGGACCAAATGATGCCAGAACTAAGCTGACAGCTGTTGCAAAAGCAGGGGAAAAATCAAGGAGGCCGAGACAACTTGGAGGGGAAGATATGAGGGACGTGGCAAGGAAACATCAGAAAATTAAAAAAAAAAAAAGAAAATCTCGGCCAAAGTCAAAGCCATCAAAAGGCATGATATGCCATCCAGTGCAGGGACTTGCACCAAAGCTTGCCCTCTTAGTTCCCATTGAAATCGCAAGATTTCGTTTCCCGTCCCAAAAGGAAATGAAATTTCCTTTCGGGACGGGAAACGAAATCTTGCGACCCTGAAAAGAAAGGCTCACAAACACTCTGGGAGGAAGATATGATCAAACAAGATGCAATTGAAAAAAACCCCCAAAACCCCAGAAAATGGGGAGATGAAATGACTACGAGAAAGTGGTCTAGGCGGAAATGAGGTGCAGTGCAAAGGACCAAAAGAGGCCAGAACTAAGCTGACAGCTGTTGCAAAAGCAGGGGAAAAATCAAGGAGGCAGAGACAACTTGGAGGGGAAGATATGACCGACTTGGCAAGCAAACATCAGAAAATTAAAAAAAAAAAAAGAAAATCTCGGCCAAAGTCAAAGCCATCAAAAGGCATGATATGCCATCCAGTGCAGGGACTTGCACCAAAGCTTGCCCTCTTAGTTCCCATTGAAATCGCAAGACTTCGTTTCCCGTCCCGAAAGGAAATTTCATTTCCTTTCGGGACGGGAAACGAAATCTTGCGACCCTGCAAAGAAAGGCTCACAAACACTCTGGGAGGAAGATATGACCAAACAAGATGCAATTGAAAAAAAACCCCAAAACCCCAGAAAATGGGGAGATGAAATGACTACGAGAAAGTGGTCTGGGCGGAAATGAGGTGCAGTGCAAAGGACCAAAAGAGGCCAGAACTAAGCTGACAGCTGTTGCAAAAGCAGGGGAAAAATCAAAGAGGCAGAGACATCTTGGAGGGGAAGATATGAGGGACGTGGAATGGATACTTTAAAAAATGAAACAAAACCAAAAAATCTCATCCAAAATCAAAGCCATCAAAAGGCATGGCATGCCATCCATTGCAGGGACATGCACGACATGCCCCTAGGGGTGAAAAAATTGATCCTCGCAGTTGGTAAAAACAAATAAGAAGGACTGAGGAGCACTCTGAAATGGAGATAACATCAAAAGAAATGAAATTGAAGGGGGAAAAGAAAAAATTTAGAAAATTTAGTGACTACGAGAAAATGGTCTGGGCGGAAATGATGTGCAGTGCAAAGGACCAAATGATGCCAGAACTAAGCTGACAGCTGTTGCAAAAGCAGGGGAAAAATCAAGGAGGCAGAGACAACTTGGAGGGGAAGATATGAGGGACGTGGCAAGGAAACATCAGAAAATTAAAAAAAAAAAAGAAAATCTCGGCCAAAGTCAAAGCCATCAAAAGGCATGATATGCCATCCAGTGCAGGGACTTGCACCAAAGCTTGCCCTCTTCGTTCCCATTGAAATCGCAAGATTTCGTTTCCCGTCCCGAAAGGAAATGAAATTTCCTTTCGGGACGGGAAAGGAAATCTTGCGACCCTGAAAAGAAAGGCTCACAAACACTCTGGGAGGAAGATATGATCAAACAAGATGCAATTGAAAAAAAACCCCAAAACCCCAGAAAATGGGGAGATGAAATGACTACGAGAAAGTGGTCTAGGCGGAAATGAGGTGCAGTGCAAAGGACCAAAAGAGGCCAGAACTAAGCTGACAGCTGTTGCAAAAGCAGGGGAAAAATCAAGGAGGCAGAGACAACTTGGAGGGGAAGATATGAGGGACGTGGCATGGATACTTAAAAAATGAAAAATAAAGAAAATCTCGGCCAAAGTCAAAGCCATCAAAAGGCATGGCATGCCATTCATTGCAGGGACATGCACGACATACCCCTAGGTTTGCAAAAATAGATCCACGCGGTAGGTCAAAACAAATAAGAAGGACTGAGGAGCACTCTGAAATGGAGATACCATCAAAGGAACTGAAATTGAAGGGGAAAAAAAAAAAATTTTGGAAATTTGGTGACTACGAGAAAGTGGTCTGGGCGGAAATGATGTGCAGTGCAAAGGACCAAAAGATGCCAGAACTAAGCTGACAGCTGTTGCAAAAGCAGGGGAAAAATCAAGGAGGCAGAGACAACTTGGAGGGGAAGATATGAGGGACGTGGCAAGGAAACCTCAGAAAATTTAAAAAAAAAAAAGAAAATCTCGGCCAAAGTCAAAGCCATCAAAAGGCATGATATGCCATCCAGTGCAGGGACATGCACCAAAGCTTGCCCTCTTAGTTCCCATTGAAATCGCAAGATTTCGTTTCCCGTCCCGAAAGGAAATGAAATTTCCTTTCGGGACGGGAAACGAAATCTTGCGACCCTGAAAAGAAAGGCTCACAAACAATCTGGGAGGAAGATATTATCAAACAAGATGCAATTGATAAAAAACCCCAAAATCCCAGAAAATGGGGAGATGGAATGACTACGAGAAAGTGGTCTAGGCGGAAATGAGGTGCAGTGCAAAGGACCAAAAGATGCCAGAACTAAGCTGACAGCTGTTGCAAAAGCAGGGGAAAAATCAAGGAGGCAGAGACAACTTGGAGGGGAAGATATGAGGGACGTGGCATGGTTACTTAAAAAAATGAAAAAAAAAAAAGAAAATCTCGGCCAAAGTCAAAGCCATCAAAAGGCATGGCATGCCATTCATTGCAGGGACATGCACAAAATATCCCTAGGTTTGCAGAAATTGATCCACGCGGTAGGTCAAAACAAAAAAGAAGGACTGAGGAGCACTCTGAAATGGAGATACCATCAAAGGAAATGAATTTGAAGGGAAAAAAAAAAATATTGGAAATTTAGTGACTACGAGAAAGTGGTCTGGGCGGAAATGAGGTGCAGTGCAAAGGACCAAATGATGCCAGAACTAAGCTGACAGCTGTTGCAAAAGCAGGGGAAAAATCAAGGAGGCAGAGACAACTTGGAGGGGAAGATATGAGGGACGTGGCAAGGAAACATCAGAAAATTAAAAAAAAAAAAAGAAAATCTCGGCCAAAGTCAAAGCCATCAAAAGGCATGATATGCCATCCAGTGCAGGGACTTGCACCAAAGCTTGCCCTCTTAGTTCCCATTGAAATCGCAAGATTTCGTTTCCCGTCCCAAAAGGAAATGAAATTTCCTTTCGGGACGGGAAACGAAATCTTGCGACCCTGAAAAGAAAGGCTCACAAACACTCTGGGAGGAAGATATGATCAAACAAGATGCAATTGAAAAAAACCCCCAAAACCCCAGAAAATGGGGAGATGAAATGACTACGAGAAAGTGGTCTAGGCGGAAATGAGGTGCAGTGCAAAGGACCAAAAGAGGCCAGAACTAAGCTGACAGCTGTTGCAAAAGCAGGGGAAAAATCAAGGAGGCAGAGACAACTTGGAGGGGAAGATATGAGGGACATGGCATGGTTACTTAAAAAAATGAAAAAAAAAAAGAAAATCTCGGCCAAAGTCAAAGCCATCAAAAGGCATGGCATGCCATTCATAGCAGGGACATGCACAACATACCCCTAGGTTTGCAAAAATAGATCCACGCGGTAGGTCAAAACAAATAAGAAGGACTGAGGAGCACTCTGAAATGGAGATACCATCAAAGGAAATGAATTTGAAGGGAAAAAAAAAAATTTTTGGGAAATTTAGTGACTACGAGAAAGTGGTCTGGGCGGAAATGATGTGCAGTGCAAAGGACCAAAAGATGCCAGAACTAATCTGACAGCTGTTGCAAAAGCAGGGGAAAAATCAAGGAGGCAGAGACAACTTGGAGGGGAAGATATGCGGGACGTGGCAAGGAAACATCAGAAAATTAAAAAAAAAAAAAGAAAATCTCGGCCAAAGTCAAAGCCATCAAAAGGCATGATATGCCATCCAGTGCAGGGACTTGCACCAAAGCTTGCCCTCTTAGTTCCCATTGAAATCGCAAGATTTCGTTTCCCGTCCCGAAAGGAAATTTCATTTCCTTTCGGGACGGGAAACGAAATCTTGCGACCCTGCAAAGAAAGGCTCACAAACACTCTGGGAGGAAGATATGACCAAACAAGATGCAATTGAAAAAAAACCCCAAAACCCCAGAAAATGGGGAGATGAAATGACTAGGAGAAAGTGGTCTGGGCGGAAATGAGGTGCAGTGCAAAGGACCAAAAGAGGCCAGAACTAAGCTGACAGCTGTTGCAAAAGCAGGGGAAAAATCAAGGAGGCAGAGACAACTTGGAGGGGAAGATATGAGGGACATGGCATGGTTACTTAAAAAAATGAAAAAAAAAAAGAAAATCTCGGCCAAAGTCAAAGCCATCAAAAGGCATGGCATGCCATTCATAGCAGGGACATGCACAACATACCCCTAGGTTTGCAAAAATAGATCCACGCGGTAGGTCAAAACAAATAAGAAGGACTGAGGAGCACTCTGAAATGGAGATACCATCAAAGGAAATGAATTTGAAGGGAAAAAAAAAAATTTTTGGGAAATTTAGTGACTACGAGAAAGTGGTCTGGGCGGAAATGATGTGCAGTGCAAAGGACCAAAAGATGCCAGAACTAATCTGACAGCTGTTGCAAAAGCAGGGGAAAAATCAAGGAGGCAGAGACAACTTGGAGGGGAAGATATGAGGGACGTGGCAAGGAAACATCAGAAAATTTAAAAAAAAAAAAGAAAATCTCGGCCAAAGTCAAAGCCATCAAAAGGCATGATATGCCATCCAGTGCAGGGACTTGCACCAAAGCTTGCCCTCTTAGTTCCCATTGAAATCGCAAGATTTCGTTTCCCGTCCCGAAAGGAAATTTCATTTCCTTTCGGGACGGGAAACGAAATCTTGCGACCCTGCAAAGAAAGGCTCACAAACACTCTGGGAGGAAGATATGACCAAACAAGATGCAATTGAAAAAAAACCCCAAAACCCCAGAAAATGGGGAGATGAAATGACTACGAGAAAGTGGTCTGGGCGGAAATGAGGTGCAGTGCAAAGGACCAAAAGAGGCCAGAACTAAGCTGACAGCTGTTGCAAAAGCAGGGGAAAAATCAAGGAGGCAGAGACATCTTGGAGGGGAAGATATGAGGGACGTGGAATGGATACTTTAAAAAATGAAAAAAAACCAAAAAATCTCATCCAAAATCAAAGCCATCAAAAGGCATGGCATGCCATCCATTGCAGGGACATGCACGACATGCCCCTAGGGGTGAAAAAATAGATCCTCGCAGTTGGTTAAAGCAAATAAGAAGGACTAAGGAGCACTCTGAAATGGAGATAACATCAAAAGAAATGAAATTGAAGGGGGAAAAGAAAAAATTTAGAAAATTTAGTGACTACGAGAAAGTGGTCTGGGCGGAAATGATGTGCAGTGCAAAGGACCAAAAGAGGCCAGAACTAAGCTGACAGCTGTTGCAAAAGCAGGGGAAAAATCAAGGAGGCAGACGCAAGTTGGAGGGGAAGATATGCGGGATGTGGCATGGTAACTTAAAAAATTGAAAAAAAAAGAAAATCTCGGCCAAAGTCAAAGCCATCAAAAAGCATGATATACCATCTATTGCAGGGACAGGCAAAACATACTTGTAGGCTTGTAAAAATAGATCCACGCGGTAAGTCAAAACAAATAAGAAGGACTGAGGAGCACTCTGAAATGGAGATACCATCAAAGGAACTGAAATTGAAGGGAAAAAAAAAAAATTTTAGAAAATTTAGTGACTACGAGAAAGTGGTCTGGGCGGAAATGATGTGCAGTGCAAAGGACCAAATGATGCCAGAACTAAGCTGACAGCTGTTGCAAAAGCAGGGGAAAAATCAAGGAGGCAGAGACAACTTGGAGGGGAAGATATGAGGGCCGTAGCATGAATACTTAAAAAAATGAAAAAAAAAAGAAAATCTCGGCCAAAGTCAAAGCCATCAAAAGGCATGGCATGCCATTCATTGCAGGGACATGCACAAAATATCCCTAGGTTTGCAAAAATAGATCCACGCGGTAGGTCAAAACAAATAAGAAGGACTGAGGAGCACTCTGAAATGGAGATACAATCAAAGGAACTGAAATTGAAGGGAAAAAAAAAAAAATTTGGGAAATTTAGTGACTACGAGAAAGTGGTCTGGGCGGAAATGATGTGCAGTGCAAAGGTCCAAAAGATGCCAGAACTAAGCTGACAGCTGTTGCAAAAGCAGGGGAAAAATCAAGGAGGCAGAGACAACTTGGAGGGGAAGATATGAGGGACGTGGAATGGATACTTTAAAAAAAAAAAAACAACCCAAAAAACTCATCCAAAATCAAAGCCATCAAAAGGCATGGCATGCCATCCATTGCAGGGACATGTACGACATGCCCCTAGGGGTGAAAAAATAGATCCTCGCAGTTGGTAAAAACAAATAAGAAGGACTGAGGAGCACTCTGAAATGGAGATAACATCAAAAGAAATGAAATTGAAGGGGGAAAAGAAAAAATTTAGAAAATTTAGTGACTACGAGAAAGTGGTCTGGGCGGAAATGATGTGCAGTGCAAAGGACCAAAAGATGCCAGAACTAAGCTGACAGCTGTTGCAAAAGCAGGGGAAAAATCAAGGAGGCAGAGACAACTTGGAGGGGAAGATATGAGGGACGTGGCAAGGAAACATCAGAAAATTAAAAAAAAAAAAGAAAATCTCGGCCAAAGTCAAAGCCATCAAAAGGCATGATATGCCATCCAGTGCAGGGACTTGCACCAAAGCTTGCCCTCTTAGTTCCCATTGAAATCGCAAGATTTCGTTTCCCGTCCCGAAAGGAAATTTCATTTCCTTTCGGGACGGGAAACGAAATCTTGCGACCCTGCAAAGAAAGGCTCACAAACACTCTGGGAGGAAGATATGACCAAACAAGATGCAATTGAAAAAAAACCCCAAAACCCCAGAAAATGGGGAGATGAAATGACTAGGAGAAAGTGGTCTGGGCGGAAATGAGGTGCAGTGCAAAGGACCAAAAGAGGCCAGAACTAAGCTGACAGCTGTTGCAAAAGCAGGGGAAAAATCAAGGAGGCAGAGACAACTTGGAGGGGAAGATATGAGGGACATGGCATGGTTACTTAAAAAAATGAAAAAAAAAAAGAAAATCTCGGCCAAAGTCAAAGCCATCAAAAGGCATGGCATGCCATTCATAGCAGGGACATGCACAACATACCCCTAGGTTTGCAAAAATAGATCCACGCGGTAGGTCAAAACAAATAAGAAGGACTGAGGAGCACTCTGAAATGGAGATACCATCAAAGGAAATGAATTTGAAGGGAAAAAAAAAAATTTTTGGGAAATTTAGTGACTACGAGAAAGTGGTCTGGGCGGAAATGATGTGCAGTGCAAAGGACCAAAAGATGCCAGAACTAATCTGACAGCTGTTGCAAAAGCAGGGGAAAAATCAAGGAGGCAGAGACAACTTGGAGGGGAAGATATGAGGGACGTGGCAAGGAAACATCAGAAAATTAAAAAAAAAAAAAGAAAATCTCGGCCAAAGTCAAAGCCATCAAAAGGCATGATATGCCATCCAGTGCAGGGACTTGCACCAAAGCTTGCCCTCTTAGTTCCCATTGAAATCGCAAGATTTCGTTTCCCGTCCCGAAAGGAAATTTCATTTCCTTTCGGGACGGGAAACGAAATCTTGCGACCCTGCAAAGAAAGGCTCACAAACACTCTGGGAGGAAGATATGACCAAACAAGATGCAATTGAAAAAAAACCCCAAAACCCCAGAAAATGGGGAGATGAAATGACTACGAGAAAGTGGTCTGGGCGGAAATGAGGTGCAGTGCAAAGGACCAAAAGAGGCCAGAACTAAGCTGACAGCTGTTGCAAAAGCAGGGGAAAAATCAAGGAGGCAGAGACATCTTGGAGGGGAAGATATGAGGGACGTGGAATGGATACTTTAAAAAATGAAAAAAAACCAAAAAATCTCATCCAAAATCAAAGCCATCAAAAGGCATGGCATGCCATCCATTGCAGGGACATGCACGACATGCCCCTAGGGGTGAAAAAATAGATCCTCGCAGTTGGTTAAAGCAAATAAGAAGGACTAAGGAGCACTCTGAAATGGAGATAACATCAAAAGAAATGAAATTGAAGGGGGAAAAGAAAAAATTTAGAAAATTTAGTGACTACGAGAAAGTGGTCTGGGCGGAAATGATGTGCAGTGCAAAGGACCAAAAGAGGCCAGAACTAAGCTGACAGCTGTTGCAAAAGCAGGGGAAAAATCAAGGAGGCAGACGCAAGTTGGAGGGGAAGATATGCGGGATGTGGCATGGTAACTTAAAAAAATGAAAAAAAAAGAAAATCTCGGCCAAAGTCAAAGCCATCAAAAAGCATGATATACCATCTATTGCAGGGACAGGCAAAACATACTTGTAGGCTTGTAAAAATAGATCCACGCGGTAAGTCAAAACAAATAAGAAGGACTGAGGAGCACTCTGAAATGGAGATACCATCAAAGGAACTGAAATTGAAGGGAAAAAAAAAAAATTTTAGAAAATTTAGTGACTACGAGAAAGTGGTCTGGGCGGAAATGATGTGCAGTGCAAAGGACCAAATGATGCCAGAACTAAGGTGACAGCTGTTGCAAAAGCAGGGGAAAAATCAAGGAGGCAGAGACAACTTGGAGGGGAAGATATGAGGGCCGTAGCATGAATACTTAAAAAAATGAAAAAAAAAAGAAAATCTCGGCCAAAGTCAAAGCCATCAAAAGGCATGGCATGCCATTCATTGCAGGGACATGCACAAAATATCCCTAGGTTTGCAAAAATAGATCCACGCGGTAGGTCAAAACAAATAAGAAGGACTGAGGAGCACTCTGAAATGGAGATACAATCAAAGGAACTGAAATTGAAGGGAAAAAAAAAAAAATTTGGGAAATTTAGTGACTACGAGAAAGTGGTCTGGGCGGAAATGATGTGCAGTGCAAAGGTCCAAAAGATGCCAGAACTAAGCTGACAGCTGTTGCAAAAGCAGGGGAAAAATCAAGGAGGCAGAGACAACTTGGAGGGGAAGATATGAGGGACGTGGAATGGATACTTTAAAAAAAAAAAAACAACCCAAAAAACTCATCCAAAATCAAAGCCATCAAAAGGCATGGCATGCCATCCATTGCAGGGACATGTACGACATGCCCCTAGGGGTGAAAAAATAGATCCTCGCAGTTGGTAAAAACAAATAAGAAGGACTGAGGAGCACTCTGAAATGGAGATAACATCAAAAGAAATGAAATTGAAGGGGGAAAAGAAAAAATTTAGAAAATTTAGTGACTACGAGAAAGTGGTCTGGGCGGAAATGATGTGCAGTGCAAAGGACCAAAAGATGCCAGAACTAAGCTGACAGCTTTTGCAAAAGCAGGGGAAAAATCAAGGAGGCAGACGCAAGTTGGAGGGGAAGATATGCGGGATGTGGCATGGTAACTTAAAAAAATGAAAAAAAAAGAAAATCTCGGCCAAAATCAAAGCCATCAAAAAGCATGATATACCATCTATTGCAGGGACAGGCAAAACATACTTGTAGGCTTGTAAAAATAGATCCACGCGGTAAGTCAAAACAAATAAGAAGGACTGAGGAGCACTCTGAAATGGAGATACCATCAAAGGAACTGAAATTGAAGGGAAAAAAAAAAATTTTTGGAAATTTAGTGACTACGAGAAAGTGGTCTAGGCGGAAATGATGTGCAGTGCAAAGGACCAAATGATGCCAGAACTAAGCTGACAGCTGTTGCAAAAGCAGGGGAAATATCAAGGAGGCCGTGACAACTTGGAGGGGAAGATATGAGGGACGTGTCATGGTTACTTAAAAAATTTAAAAAAAAAAAAAAAATCTCGGCCAAAGTCAAAGCCATCAAAAGGCATGGCATGCCATTCATTGCAGGGACATGCACGACATACCCCTAGGTTTGCAAAAATAGATCCACGCGGTAGGTCAAAACAAATAAGAAGGACTGAGGAGCACTCTGAAATGGAGATACCATCAAAGGAACTGAAATTGAAGGGAAAAAAAAAAAATTTGGGAAATTTAGTGACTACGAGAAAGTGGTCTGGGCGGAAATGATGTGCAGTGCAAAGGACCAAATGATGCCAGAACTAAGCTGACAGCTGTTGCAAAAGCAGGGGAAAAATCAAGGAGGCAGAGACAACTTGGAGGGGAAGATATGACGGACGTGGCAAGCAAACATCAGAAAATTAAAAAAAAAAAAACAAAATCTCGGCCAAAGTCAAAGCCATCAAAAGGCATGATATGCCATCCAGTGCAGGGACTTGCACCAAAGCTTGCCCTCTTAGTTCCCATTGAAATCGCAAGATTTCGTTTCCCGTCCCGAAAGGAAATTTCATTTCCTTTCGGGACGGGAAACGAAATCTTGCGACCCTGCAAAGAAAGGCTCACAAACACTCTGGGAGGAAGATATGATCAAACAAGATGCAATTGAAAAAAAACCCCAAAACCCCAGAAAATGGGGAGATGAAATGACTACGAGAAAGTGGTCTGGGCGGAAATGAGGTGCAGTGCAAAGGACCAAAAGAGGCCAGAACTAAGCTGACAGCTGTTGCAAAAGCAGGGGAAAAATCAAGGAGGCAGAGACATCTTGGAGGGGAAGATATGAGGGACGTGGAATGGATACTTTAAAAAATGAAAAAAAACCAAAAAATCTCATCCCAAATCAAAGCCATCAAAAGGCATGGCATGCCATCCATTGCAGGGACATGCACGACATGCCCCTAGGGATGAAAAAATTGATCCTCGCAGTTGGTAAAAACAAATAAGAAGGACTGAGGAGCACTCTGAAATGGAGATAACATCAAAAGAAATGAAATTGAAGGGGGAAAAGAAAAAATTTAGAAAATTTAGTGACTACGAGAAAATGGTCTGGGCGGAAATGATGTGCAGTGCAAAGGACCAAATGATGCCAGAACTAAGCTGACAGCTGTTGCAAAAGCAGGGGAAAAATCAAGGAGGCAGAGACAACTTGGAGGGGAAGATATGAGGGACGTGGCAAGGAAACATCAGAAAATTAAAAAAAAAAAAGAAAATCTCGGCCAAAGTCAAAGCCATCAAAAGGCATGATATGCCATCCAGTGCAGGGACTTGCACCAAAGCTTGCCCTCTTAGTTCCCATTGAAATCGCAAGATTTCGTTTCCCGTCCCGAAAGGAAATTTCATTTCCTTTCGGGACGGGAAACGAAATCTTGCGACCCTGAAAAGAAAGGCTCACAAACACTCTGGGAGGAAGATATGATCAAACAAGATGCAATTGAAAAAAAACCCCAAAACCCCAGAAAATGGGGAGATGAAATGACTACGAGAAAGTGGTCTGGGCGGAAATGAAGTGCAGTGCAAAGGACCAAAAGAGGCCAGAACTAAGCTGACAGCTGTTGCAAAAGCAGGGGAAAAATCAAGGAGGCAGAGACAACTTGGAGGGGAAGATATGAGGGACGTGGCATGGATACTTAAAAAATGAAAAAAAAAAAGAAAATCTCGGCCAAAGTCAAAGCCATCAAAAGGCATGGCATGCCATTCATTGCAGGGACATGCACAAAATATCCCTAGGTTTGCAGAAATTGATCAACGCGGTAGGTCAAAACAAATAAGAAGGAGGAAGGAGCACTCTGAAATGGAGATACCATCCAAGGAACTGAAATTGAAGGGAAAAAAAAAAATTTTTGGGAAATTTAGTGACTACGAGAAAGTGGTCTGGGCGGAAATGATGTGCAGTGCAAAGGACCAAATGATGCCAGGACTAAGCTGACAGCTGTTGCAAAAGCAGGGGAAAAATCAAGGAGGCAGAGACAACTTGGAGGGGAAGATATGAGGGACGTGGCAAGGAAACATCAGAAAATTAAAAAAAAAAAAAGAAAATCTCGGCCAAAGTCAAAGCCATCAAAAGGCATGATATGCCATCCAGTGCAGGGACTTGAAACAAGGCTTGCCCTCTTAGTTCCCATTGAAATCGCAAGATTTCGTTTCCCGTCCCGAAAGGAAATGAAATTTCCTTTCGGGACGGGAAACAAAATCTTGCGACCCTGAAAAGAAAGGCTCACAAACACTCTGGGAGGAAGATATGATCAAACAAGATGCACTTGAAAGAAAACCCCAAAACCCCATAAAATGGGGAGATGAAATGACTACGAGAAAGTGGTCTAGGCGGAAATGAGGTGCAGTGCAAAGGACCAAAAGAGGCCAGAACTAAGCTGACAGCTGTTGCAAAAGCAGGGGAAAAATCAAGGAGGCAGAGACAACTTGGAGGGGAAGATATGAGGGACATGGCATGGTTACTTAAAAAAATGAAAAAAAAAAAGAAAATCTCGGCCAAAGTCAAAGCCATCAAAAGGCATGGCATGCCATTCATAGCAGGGACATGCACAACATACCCCTAGGTTTGCAAAAATAGATCCACGCGGTAGGTCAAAACAAATAAGAAGGACTGAGGAGCACTCTGAAATGGAGATACCATCAAAGGAAATGAATTTGAAGGGAAAAAAAAAAATTTTTGGGAAATTTAGTGACTACGAGAAAGTGGTCTGGGCGGAAATGATGTGCAGTGCAAAGGACCAAAAGATGCCAGAACTAATCTGACAGCTGTTGCAAAAGCAGGGGAAAAATCAAGGAGGCAGAGACAACTTGGAGGGGAAGATATGAGGGCCGTAGCATGAATCCTTAAAAAAATGAAAAAAAAAAGAAAATCTCGGCCAAAGTCAAAGCCATCAAAAGGCATGGCATGCCATTCATTGCAGGGACATGCACAACATATCCCTGGGTTTGCAAAAATAGATCCACGCGGTAGGTCAAAACAAATAAGAAGGACTGAGGAGCACTCTGAAATGGAGATACCATCAAAGGAACTGAAATTGAAGGGGAAAAAAAAAAAATTTGGAAATTTAGTGACTACGAGAAAGTGGTCTGGGCAGAAATGATGTGCAGTGCAGAGGATCAAATGATGCCAGAACTAAGCTGACAGCTGTTGCAAAAGCAGGGGAAAAATCAAGGAGGCAGAGACAACTTGGAGGGGAAGATATGAGGGACGGTGCATGGATACTTAAAAAATGAAAAAAAAAAGAAAATCTCGGCTAAAGTCAAAGCCATCAAAAGGCATGGCATGCCATTCATTGCAGGGACATGCACGACATACCCCTAGGTTTGCCAAAATAGATCCACGCGGTAGGTCAAAACAAATAAGAAGGACTGAGGAGCACTCTGAAATGGAGATACCATCAAAGGAACTGAAATTGAAGGGAAAAAAAAAAATTTTGGGAAATTTAGTGACTACGAGAAAGTGGTCTGGGCGGAAATGATGTGCAGTGCAAAGGACCAAATGATGCCAGAACTAAGCTGACAGCTGTTGCAAAAGCAGGGGAAAAATCAAGGAGGCAGAGACAACTTGGAGGGGAAGATATGAGGGACGTGGCAAGGAAACATCAGAAAATTTAAAAAAAAAAAAGAAAATCTCGGCCAAAGTCAAAGCCATCAAAAGGCATGATATGCCATCCAGTGCAGGGACTTGCACCAAAGCTTGCCCTCTTAGTTCCCATTGAAATCGCAAGATTTCGTTTCCCGTCCCGAAAGGAAATTTCATTTCCTTTCGGGACGGGAAACGAAATCTTGCGACCCTGCAAAGAAAGGCTCACAAACACTCTGGGAGGAAGATATGATCAAACAAGATGCAATTGAAAAAAAACCCCAAAACCCCAGAAAATGGGGAGATGAAATGACTAGGAGAAAGTGGTCTAGGCGGAAATGAGGTGCAGTGCAAAGGACCAAAAGAGGCCAGAACTAAGCTGACAGCTGTTGCAAAAGCAGGGGAAAAATCAAGGAGGCAGAGACAGCTTGGAGGGGAAGATATGAGGGACGGTGCATGGATACTTAAAAAATGAAAAAAAAAAGAAAATCTCGGCCAAAGTCAAAGCCATCAAAAGGCAAGGCATGCCATTCATTGCAGGGACATGCACGACATACCCCTAGGTTTGCAAAAGTAGATCCACGCGGTAGGTCAAAACAAATAAGAATGACTGAGGAGCACTCTGAAATGGAGATACCATCAAAGGAACTGAAATTGAAGGAAAAAAAAAAAAAAATTTTGGAAATTTAGTCACTACGAGAAAGTGGTCTGGGCGGAAATGATGTGCAGTGCAAAGGACCAAATGATGCCAGAACTAAGCTGACAGCTGTTGCAAAAGCAGGGGAAAAATCAAGGAGGCAGAGACAACATGGAGGGGAAGATATGAGGGCCGTGGCATGGTTACTTAAAAAAATGAAAAAAAAAAAGAAAATCTCGGCCAAAGTCAAAGCCATCAAAAAGCATGACATGCCATTCATTGCAGGGACAGGCACAAAATATCCCTAGGTTTGCAGAAATTGATCCACGCGGTAGGTCAAAACAAATAAGAAGGAGGAAGGAGCACTCTGAAATGGAGATACCATCAAAGGAACTGAAATTGAAGGGAAAAAAAAAAAATTTTTGGGAAATTTAGTGACTACGAGAAAGTGGTCTGGGCGGAAATGATGTGCAGTGCAAAGGACCAAATGATGCCAGAACTAAGCTGACAGCTGTTGCAAAAGCAGGGGAAAAATCAAGGAGGCAGAGACAACTTGGAGGGGAAGATATGAGGGACGTGGCAAGGAAACATCAGAAAATTTAAAAAAAAAAAAGAAAATCTCGGCCAAAGTCAAAGCCATCAAAAGGCATGGCATGCCATTCATTGCAGGGACATGCACGACATACCCCTAGGTTTGCAAAAATAGATCCACGCGGTAGGTCAAAACAAATAAGAAGGACTGAGGAGCACTCTGAAATGGAGATACCATCAAAGGAACTGAAATTGAAGGGAAAAAAAAAAAATTTTTGGAAATTTAGTGACTACGAGAAAGTGGTCTAGGCGGAAATGATGTGCAGTGCAAAGGACCAAATGATGCCAGAACTAAGCTGACAGCTGTTGCAAAAGCAGGGGAAAAATCAAGGAGGCCGAGACAACTTGGAGGGGAAGATATGAGGGACGTGTCATGGTTACTTAAAAAATTAAAAAAAAAAAAAAAAATCTCGGCCAAAGTCAAAGCCATCAAAAGGCATGGCATGCCATTCATTGCAGGGACATGCACGACATACCCCTAGGTTTGCAAAAATAGATCCACGCGGTAGGTCAAAACAAATAAGAAGGACTGAGGAGCACTCTGAAATGGAGATACCATCAAAGGAACTGAAATTGAAGGGAAAAAAAAAAAATTTGGGAAATTTAGTGACTACGAGAAAGTGGTCTGGGCGGAAATGATGTGCAGTGCAAAGGACCAAATGATGCCAGAACTAAGCTGACAGCTGTTGCAAAAGCAGGGGAAAAATCAAGGAGGCAGAGACAACTTGGAGGGGAAGATATGACCGACTTGGCAAGCAAACATCAGAAAATTAAAAAAAAAAAAAGAAAATCTCGGCCAAAGTCAAAGCCATCAAAAGGCATGATATGCCATCCAGTGCAGGGACTTGCACCAAAGCTTGCCCTCTTAGTTCCCATTGAAATCGCAAGATTTCGTTTCCCGTCCCGAAAGGAAATTTCATTTCCTTTCGGGACGGGAAACGAAATCTTGCGACCCTGCAAAGAAAGGCTCACAAACACTCTGGGAGGAAGATATGACCAAACAAGATGCAATTGAAAAAAAACCCCAAAACCCCAGAAAATGGGGAGATGAAATGACTACGAGAAAGTGGTCTGGGCGGAAATGAGGTGCAGTGCAAAGGACCAAAAGAGGCCAGAACTAAGCTGACAGCTGTTGCAAAAGCAGGGGAAAAATCAAGGAGGCAGAGACATCTTGGAGGGGAAGATATGAGGGACGTGGAATGGATACTTTAAAAAATGAAAAAAAACCAAAAAATCTCATCCAAAATCAAAGCCATCAAAAGGCATGGCATGCCATCCATTGCAGGGACATGCACGACATGCCCCTAGGGGTGAAAAAATTGATCCTCGCAGTTGGTAAAAACAAATAAGAAGGACTGAGGAGCACTCTGAAATGGAGATAACATCAAAAGAAATGAAATTGAAGGGGGAAAAGAAAAAATTTAGAAAATTTAGTGACTACGAGAAAATGGTCTGGGCGGAAATGATGTGCAGTGCAAAGGACCAAATGATGCCAGAACTAAGCTGACAGCTGTTGCAAAAGCAGGGGAAAAATCAAGGAGGCAGAGACAACTTGGAGGGGAAGATATGAGGGACGTGGCAAGGAAACATCAGAAAATTAAAAAAAAAAAAAGAAAATCTCGGCCAAAGTCAAAGCCATCAAAAGGCATGAAAGGCATGATATGCCATCCAGTGCAGGGACTTGCACCAAAGCTTGCCCTCTTAGTTCCCATTGAAATCGCAAGATTTCCTTTCCCGTCCCGAAAGGAAATTTCATTTCCTTTCGGGACGGGAAAGGAAATCTTGCGACCCTGAAAAGAAAGGCTCACAAACACTCTGGGAGGAAGATATGATCAAACCAGATGCAATTGAAAAAAAACCCCAAAACCCCAGAAAATGGGGAGATGAAATGACTAGGAGAAAGTGGTCTAGGCGGAAATGAGGTGCAGTGCAAAGGACCAAAAAAGGCCATAAATAAGCTGACAGCTGTTGCAAAAGCAGGGGAAAAATCAAGGAGGCAGAGACAACTTGGAGGGGAAGATATGAGGGACGGTGCATGGATACTTAAAAAATGAAAAAAAAAAAGAAAATCTCGGCCAAAGTCAAAGCCATCAAAAGGCATGGCATGCCATTCATTGCAGGGACATGCACGACATACCCCTAGGTTTGCAGAAATTGATCCACGCGGTAGGTCAAAACAAATAAGAAGGACTGAGGAGCACTCTGAAATGGAGATACCATCAAAGGAACTGAAATTGAAGGAAAAAAAAAAAAATTTTGGAAATTTAGTCACTACGAGAAAGTGGTCTGGGCGGAAATGATGTGCAGTGCAAAGGACCAAATGATGCCAGAACTAAGCTGACAGCTGTTGCAAAAGCAGGGGAAAAATCAAGGAGGCAGAGACAACTTGGAGGGGAAGATATGAGGGACGTGGCAAGGAAACCTCAGAAAATTTAAAAAAAAAAAAGAAAATCTCGGCCAAAGTCAAAGCCATCAAAAGGCATGATATGCCATCCAGTGCAGGGACATGCACCAAAGCTTGCCCTCTTAGTTCCCATTGAAATCGCAAGATTTCGTTTCCCGTCCCGAAAGGAAATGAAATTTCCTTTCGGGACGGGAAACGAAATCTTGCGACCCTGAAAAGAAAGGCTCACAAACAATCTGGGAGGAAGATATTATCAAACAAGATGCAATTGATAAAAAACCCCAAAATCCCAGAAAATGGGGAGATGGAATGACTACGAGAAAGTGGTCTAGGCGGAAATGAGGTGCAGTGCAAAGGACCAAAAGATGCCAGAACTAAGCTGACAGCTGTTGCAAAAGCAGGGGAAAAATCAAGGAGGCAGAGACAACTTGGAGGGGAAGATATGAGGGACGTGGCATGGTTACTTAAAAAAATGAAAAAAAAAAAAGAAAATCTCGGCCAAAGTCAAAGCCATCAAAAGGCATGGCATGCCATTCATTGCAGGGACATGCACAAAATATCCCTAGGTTTGCAGAAATTGATCCACGCGGTAGGTCAAAACAAAAAAGAAGGACTGAGGAGCACTCTGAAATGGAGATACCATCAAAGGAAATGAATTTGAAGGGAAAAAAAAAAATATTGGAAATTTAGTGACTACGAGAAAGTGGTCTGGGCGGAAATGAGGTGCAGTGCAAAGGACCAAATGATGCCAGAACTAAGCTGACAGCTGTTGCAAAAGCAGGGGAAAAATCAAGGAGGCCGAGACAACTTGGAGGGGAAGATATGAGGGACGTGGCAAGGAAACATCAGAAAATTAAAAAAAAAAAAAGAAAATCTCGGCCAAAGTCAAAGCCATCAAAAGGCATGATATGCCATCCAGTGCAGGGACTTGCACCAAAGCTTGCCCTCTTAGTTCCCATTGAAATCGCAAGATTTCGTTTCCCGTCCCAAAAGGAAATGAAATTTCCTTTCGGGACGGGAAACGAAATCTTGCGACCCTGAAAAGAAAGGCTCACAAACACTCTGGGAGGAAGATATGATCAAACAAGATGCAATTGAAAAAAACCCCCAAAACCCCAGAAAATGGGGAGATGAAATGACTACGAGAAAGTGGTCTAGGCGGAAATGAGGTGCAGTGCAAAGGACCAAAAGAGGCCAGAACTAAGCTGACAGCTGTTGCAAAAGCAGGGGAAAAATCAAGGAGGCAGAGACAACTTGGAGGGGAAGATATGAGGGACATGGCATGGTTACTTAAAAAAATGAAAAAAAAAAAGAAAATCTCGGCCAAAGTCAAAGCCATCAAAAGGCATGGCATGCCATTCATAGCAGGGACATGCACAACATACCCCTAGGTTTGCAAAAATAGATCCACGCGGTAGGTCAAAACAAATAAGAAGGACTGAGGAGCACTCTGAAATGGAGATACCATCAAAGGAAATGAATTTGAAGGGAAAAAAAAAAATTTTTGGGAAATTTAGTGACTACGAGAAAGTGGTCTGGGCGGAAATGATGTGCAGTGCAAAGGACCAAAAGATGCCAGAACTAATCTGACAGCTGTTGCAAAAGCAGGGGAAAAATCAAGGAGGCAGAGACAACTTGGAGGGGAAGATATGAGGGACGTGGCAAGGAAACATCAGAAAATTAAAAAAAAAAAAAGAAAATCTCGGCCAAAGTCAAAGCCATCAAAAGGCATGATATGCCATCCAGTGCAGGGACTTGCACCAAAGCTTGCCCTCTTAGTTCCCATTGAAATCGCAAGATTTCGTTTCCCGTCCCAAAAGGAAATGAAATTTCCTTTCGGGACGGGAAACGAAATCTTGCGACCCTGAAAAGAAAGGCTCACAAACACTCTGGGAGGAAGATATGATCAAACAAGATGCAATTGAAAAAAACCCCCAAAACCCCAGAAAATGGGGAGATGAAATGACTAGGAGAAAGTGGTCTAGGCGGAAATGAGGTGCAGTGCAAAGGACCAAAAGAGGCCAGAACTAAGCTGACAGCTGTTGCAAAAGCAGGGGAAAAATCAAGGAGGCAGAGACAACTTGGAGGGGAAGATATGAGGGACATGGCATGGTTACTTAAAAAAATGAAAAAAAAAAAGAAAATCTCGGCCAAAGTCAAAGCCATCAAAAGGCATGGCATGCCATTCATAGCAGGGACATGCACAACATACCCCTAGGTTTGCAAAAATAGATCCACGCGGTAGGTCAAAACAAATAAGAAGGACTGAGGAGCACTCTGAAATGGAGATACCATCAAAGGAAATGAATTTGAAGGGAAAAAAAAAAATTTTTGGGAAATTTAGTGACTACGAGAAAGTGGTCTGGGCGGAAATGATGTGCAGTGCAAAGGACCAAAAGATGCCAGAACTAATCTGACAGCTGTTGCAAAAGCAGGGGAAAAATCAAGGAGGCAGAGACAACTTGGAGGGGAAGATATGAGGGACGTGGCAAGGAAACATCAGAAAATTAAAAAAAAAAAAAGAAAATCTCGGCCAAAGTCAAAGCCATCAAAAGGCATGATATGCCATCCAGTGCAGGGACTTGCACCAAAGCTTGCCCTCTTAGTTCCCATTGAAATCGCAAGATTTCGTTTCCCGTCCCGAAAGGAAATTTCATTTCCTTTCGGGACGGGAAACGAAATCTTGCGACCCTGCAAAGAAAGGCTCACAAACACTCTGGGAGGAAGATATGACCAAACAAGATGCAATTGAAAAAAAACCCCAAAACCCCAGAAAATGGGGAGATGAAATGACTACGAGAAAGTGGTCTGGGCGGAAATGAGGTGCAGTGCAAAGGACCAAAAGAGGCCAGAACTAAGCTGACAGCTGTTGCAAAAGCAGGGGAAAAATCAAGGAGGCAGAGACATCTTGGAGGGGAAGATATGAGGGACGTGGAATGGATACTTAAAAAAATGAAAAAAAACCAAAAAATCTCATCCAAAATCAAAGCCATCAAAAGGCATGGCATGCCATCCATTGCAGGGACATGCACGACATGCCCCTAGGGGTGAAAAAATTGATCCTCGCAGTTGGTAAAAACAAATAAGAAGGACTGAGGAGCACTCTGAAATGGAGATAACATCAAAAGAAATGAAATTGAAGGGGGAAAAGAAAAAATTTAGAAAATTTAGTGACTACGAGAAAATGGTCTGGGCGGAAATGATGTGCAGTGCAAAGGACCAAATGATGCCAGAACTAAGCTGACAGCTGTTGCAAAAGCAGGGGAAAAATCAAGGAGGCAGAGACAACTTGGAGGGGAAGATATGAGGGACGTGGCAAGGAAACATCACAAAATTAAAAAAAAAAAAGAAAATCTCGGCCAAAGTCAAAGCCATCAAAAGGCATGATATGCCATCCAGTGCAGGGACTTGCACCAAAGCTTGCCCTCTTCGTTCCCATTGAAATCGCAAGATTTCCTTTCCCGTCCCGAAAGGAAATGAAATTTCCTTTCGGGACGGGAAAGGAAATCTTGCGACCCTGAAAAGAAAGGCTCACAAACACTCTGGGAGGAAGATATGATCAAACAAGATGCAATAGAAAAAAAACCCCAAAACCCCAGAAAATGGGGAGATGAAATGACTACGAGAAAGTGGTCTGGGCGGAAATGAGGTGCAGTGCAAAGGACCAAAAGAGGCCAGAACTAAGCTGACAGCTGTTGCAAAAGCAGGGGAAAAATCAAGGAGGCAGAGACAACTTGGAGGGGAAGATATGAGAGACGTGGCATGGATACTTAAAAAATGAAAAAAAAAAGAAAATCTCGGCCAAAGTCAAAGCCATCAAAAGGCATGGCATGCCATTCATTGCAGGGACATGCACGACATACCCCTAGGTTTGCAAAAATAGATCCACGCGGTAGGTCAAAACAAATAAGAAGGACTGAGGAGCACTCTGAAATGGAGATACCATCAAAGGAACTGAAATTGAAGGGGAAAAAAAAAAAATTTTGGAAATTTAGTGACTACGAGAAAGTGGTCTGGGCGGAAATGATGTGCAGTGCAAAGGACCAAAAGATGCCAGAACTAAGCTGACAGCTGTTGCAAAAGCAGGGGAAAAATCAAGGAGGCAGAGACAACTTGGAGGGGAAGATATGAGGGACGTAGCATGGATACTTAAAAAAATGAAAAAAAAAGAAATCTCGGCCAAAGTCAAAGCCATCAAAAGGCATGGCATGCCATTCATTGCAGGGACATGCACGACATACCCCTAGGTTTGCAAAAATAGATCCACGCGGTAGGTCAAAACAAATAAGAAGGACTGAGGAGCACTCTGAAATGGAGATAACATCAATGGAACTGAAATTGAAGGAAAAAAAAAAAAATTTTGGAAATTTAGTGACTACGAGAAAGTGGTCTGGGCGGAAATGATGTGCAGTGCAAAGGACCAAATGATGCCAGAACTAAGCTGACAGCTGTTGCAAAAGCAGGGGAAAAATCAAGGAGGCAGAGACAACTTGGAGGGGAAGATATGAGGGACGTGGCAAGGAAACATCAGAAAATTTAAAAAAAAAAAAGAAAATCTCGGCCAAAGTCAAAGCCATCAAAAGGCATGATATGCCATCCAGTGCAGGGACTTGCACCAAAGCTTGCCCTCTTAGTTCCCATTGAAATCGCAAGATTTCGTTTCCCGTCCCGAAAGGAAATTTCATTTCCTTTCGGGACGGGAACGGAAATCTTGCGACCCTGAAAAGAAAGGCTCACAAACACTCTGGGAGGAAGATATGATCAAACAAGATGCAATTGAAAAAAAACCCCAAAACCCCAGAAAATGGGGAGATGAAATGACTAGGAGAAAGTGGTCTAGGCGGAAATGAGGTGCAGTGCAAAGGACCAAAAGAGGCCATAAATAAGCTGACAGCTGTTGCAAAAGCAGGGGAAAAATCAAGGAGACAGAGACAACTTGGAGGGGAAGATATGAGGGACGGTGCATGGATACTTAAAAAATGAAAAAAAAAAAGAAAATCTCGGCCAAAGTCAAAGCCATCAAAAGGCATGGCATGCCATTCATTGCAGGGACATGCACGACATACCCCTAGGTTTGCAAAAATAGATCCACGCGGTAGGTCAAAACAAATAAGAAGGACTGAGGAGCACTCTGAAATGGAGATACCATCAAAGGAACTGAAATTGAAGGAAAAAAAAAAAAATTTTGGAAATTTAGTCACTACGAGAAAGTGGTCTGGGCGGAAATGATGTGCAGTGCAAAGGACCAAATGATGCCAGAACTAAGCTGACAGCTGTTGCAAAAGCAGGGGAAAAATCAAGGAGGCAGAGACAACTTTGAGGGGAAGATATGAGGGCCGTGGCATGGTTACTTAAAAAAATGAAAAAAAAAAGAAAATCTCGGCCAAAGTCAAAGCCATCAAAAGGCATGGCATGCCATTCATTGCAGGGACATGCACAAAATATCCCTAGGTTTGCAGAAATTGATCCACGCGGTAGGTCAAAACAAAAAAGAAGGACTGAGGAGCACTCTGAAATGGAGATACCATCAAAGGAAATGAATTTGAAAGGAAAAAAAAAAATTTTGGAAATTTAGTGACTACGAGAAAGTGGTCTGGGCGGAAATGAGGTGCAGTGCAAAGGACCAAAAGATGCCAGAACTAAGCTGACAGCTGTTGCAAAAGCAGGGGAAAAATCAAGGAGGCCGAGACAACTTGGAGGGGAAGATATGAGGGACGTGGCAAGGAAACATCAGAAAATTAAAAAAAAAAAAAGAAAATCTCGGCCAAAGTCAAAGCCATCAAAAGGCATGATATGCCATCCAGTGCAGGGACTTGCACCAAAGCTTGCCCTCTTAGTTCCCATTGAAATCGCAAGATTTCGTTTCCCGTCCCAAAAGGAAATGAAATTTCCTTTCGGGACGGGAAACGAAATCTTGCGACCCTGAAAAGAAAGGCTCACAAACACTCTGGGAGGAAGATATGATCAAACAAGATGCAATTGAAAAAAAACCCCAAAACCCCAGAAAATGGGGAGATGAAATGACTACGAGAAAGTGGTCTGGGCGGAAATGAGGTGCAGTGCAAAGGACCAAAAGAGGCCAGAACTAAGCTGACAGCTGTTGCAAAAGCAGGGGAAAAATCAAGGAGGCAGAGACAACTTGGAGGGGAAGATATGAGGGACATGGCATGGTTACTTAAAAAAATGAAAAAAAAAAAGAAAATCTCGGCCAAAGTCAAAGCCATCAAAAGGCATGGCATGCCATTCATAGCAGGGACATGCACAACATACCCCTAGGTTTGCAAAAATAGATCCACGCGGTAGGTCAAAACAAATAAGAAGGACTGAGGAGCACTCTGAAATGGAGATACCATCAAAGGAAATGAATTTGAAGGGAAAAAAAAAAATTTTTGGGAAATTTAGTGACTACGAGAAAGTGGTCTGGGCGGAAATGATGTGCAGTGCAAAGGACCAAAAGATGCCAGAACTAATCTGACAGCTGTTGCAAAAGCAGGGGAAAAATCAAGGAGGCAGAGACAACTTGGAGGGGAAGATATGAGGGACGTGGCAAGGAAACATCAGAAAATTAAAAAAAAAAAAAGAAAATCTCGGCCAAAGTCAAAGCCATCAAAAGGCATGATATGCCATCCAGTGCAGGGACCTGCACCAAAGCTTGCCCTCTTAGTTCCCATTGAAATCGCAAGATTTCGTTTCCCGTCCCAAAAGGAAATTTCATTTCCTTTCGGGACGGGAAACGAAATCTTGCGACCCTGCAAAGAAAGGCTCACAAACACTCTGGGAGGAAGATATGACCAAACAAGATGCAATTGAAAAAAAACCCCAAAACCCCAGAAAATGGGGAGATGAAATGACTACGAGAAAGTGGTCTGGGCGGAAATGAGGTGCAGTGCAAAGGACCAAAAGAGGCCAGAACTAAGCTGACAGCTGTTGCAAAAGCAGGGGAAAAATCAAGGAGGCAGAGACATCTTGGAGGGGAAGATATGAGGGACGTGGAATGGATACTTTAAAAAATGAAAAAAAACCAAAAAATCTCATCCAAAATCAAAGCCATCAAAAGGCATGGCATGCCATCCATTGCAGGGACATGCACGACATACCCCTAGGGGTGAAAAAATTGATCCTCGCAGTTGGTAAAAACAAAGAAGAAGGACTGAGGAGCACTCTGAAATGGAGATAACATCAAAAGAAATGAAATTGAAGGGGGAAAAGAAAAAATTTAGAAAATTTAGTGACTACGAGAAAATGGTCTGGGCGGAAATGATGTGCAGTGCAAAGGACCAAAAGAGGCCAGAACTAAGCTGACAGCTGTTGCAAAAGCAGGGGAAAAATCAAGGAGGCAGAGACAACTTGGAGGGGAAGATATGAGGGACATGGCATGGTTACTTAAAAAAATGAAAAAAAAAAAGAAAATCTCGGCCAAAGTCAAAGCCATCAAAAGGCATGGCATGCCATTCATAGCAGGGACATGCACAACATACCCCTAGGTTTGCAAAAATAGATCCACGCGGTAGGTCAAAACAAATAAGAAGGACTGAGGAGCACTCTGAAATGGAGATACCATCAAAGGAAATGAAATTGAAGGGAAAAAAAAAATTTTTTGGGAAATTTAGTGACTACGAGAAAGTGGTCTGGGCGGAAATGATGTGCAGTGCAAAGGACCAAAAGATGCCAGAACTAATCTGACAGCTGTTGCAAAAGCAGGGGAAAAATCAAGGAGGCAGAGACAACTTTTAGGGGAAGATATGAGGGCCGTAGCATGAATACTTAAAAAAATGAAAAAAAAAAGAAAATCTCGGCCAAAGTCAAAGCCATCAAAAGGCATGGCATGCCATTCATTGCAGGGACATGCACGACATACCCCTAGGTTTGCAAAAATAGATCCACGCGGTAGGTCAAAACAAATAAGAAGGACTGAGGAACACTCTGAAATGGAGATACCATCAAAGGAACTGAAATTGAAGGGAAAAAAAAAAAATATTGGAAATTTAGTGACTACGAGAAAGTGGTCTGGGCGGAAATGATGTGCAGTGCAAAGGACCAAATGATGCCAGAACTAAGCTGACAGCTGTTGCAAAAGCAGGGGAAAAATCAAGGAGGCAGAGACAACTTGGAGGGGAAGATATGAGGGACGTGGCATGGATACTTGAAAAATGAAAAAAAAAGAAAATCTCGGCCAAAGTCAAAGCCATCAAAAGGCATGGCATGCCATTCATTGCAGGGACATGCACGACATACCCCTAGGTTTGCAAAAATAGATCCACGCGGTAGGTCAAAACAAATAAGAAGGACTGAGGAGTACTCTGAAATGGAGATACCATCAAAGGAACTGAAATTGAAGGGAAAAAAAAAAAAATTTGGGAAATTTAGTGACTACGAGAAAGTGGTCTGGGCGGAAATGATGTGCAGTGCAAAGGACCAAATGATGCCAGAACTAAGCTGACAGCTGTTGCAAAAGCAGGGGAAAAATCAAGGAGGCAGAGACAACTTGGAGGGGAAGATATGAGGGCCGTAGCATGGATACTTAAAAAAATGAAAAAAAAAAGAAAATCTCGGCCAAGGTCAAAGCCATCAAAAGGCATGGCATGCCATTCATTGCAGGGACATGCACAACATACCCCTGGGTTTGCAAAAATAGATCCATGCGGTAGGTCAAAACAAATAAGAAGGACTGAGGAGCACTCTGAAATGGAGATACCATCAAAGGAACTGAAATTGAAGGGGAAAAAAAAAAAATTTTGGAAATTTAGTGACTACGAGAAAGTGGTCTGGGCGGAAATGATGTGCAGTGCAAAGGACCAAATGATGCCAGAACTAAGCTGACAGCTGTTGCAAAAGCAGGGGAAAAATCAAGGAGGCAGAGACAACTTGGAGGGGAAGATATGAGGGACGTGGCAAGGAAACACCAGAAAATTAAAAAAAAAAAAGAAAATCTCGGCCAAAGTCAAAGCCATCAAAAGGCATGGCATGCCATTCATTGCAGGGACATGCACAAAATATCCCTAGGTTTGCAGAAATTGATCCACGCGGTAGGTCAAAACAAATAAGAAGGATTGAGGAGCACTCTGAAATGGAGATACCATCAAAGGAAATGAATTTGAAGGGGAAAAAAAAAAATTTTTGGGAAATTTAGTGACTACGAGAAAGTGGTCTGGGCGGAAATGATGTGCAATGGAAAGGACCAAATGATGCCAGAACTAAGCTGACAGCTGTTGCAAAAGCAGGGGAAAAATCAAGGAGGCAGAGACAACTTGGAGGGGAAGATATGAGGGACGTGGCATGGTTACTTAAAAAATGAAAAAAAAAAAGAAAATCTCGGCCAAAGTCAAAGCCATCAAAAGGCATGGCATGCCATTCATTGCAGGGACATGCACAAAATATCCCTAGGTTTGCAGAAATTGATCCACGCGGTAGGTCAAAACAAATAAGAAGGAGGAAGGAGCACTCTGAAATGGAGATACCATCAAAGGAAATGAATTTGAAGGGGAAAAAAAAAAATTTTTGGGAAATTTAGTGACTACGAGAAAGTGGTCTGGGCGGAAATGATGTGCAGTGCAAAGGACCAAATGATGCCAGAACTAAGCTGACAGCTGTTGCAAAAGCAGGGGAAAAATCAAGGAGGCAGAGACAACTTGGAGGGGAAGATATGAGGGACGTGGCAAGGAAACACCAGAAAATTTAAAAAAAAAAAAGAAAATCTCAGCCAAAGTCAAAGCCATCAAAAGGCATGGCATGCCATTCATTGCAGGGAAATGCACGACATACCCCTAGGTTTGCAGAAATTGATCCACGCGGTAGGTCAAAACAAATAAGAAGGACTGAGGAGCACTCTGAAATGGAGATACCATCAAAGGAACTGAAATTGAAGGGAAAAAGAAAAAAATTTTGGAAATTTAGTGACTACGAGAAAGTGGTCTGGGCGGAAATGATGTGCAGTGCAAAGGACCAAATGATGCCAGAACTAAGCTGACAGCTGTTGCAAAAGTAGGGGAAAAATCAAGGAGGCAGAGACAACTTGGAGGGGAAGATATGAGGGACGTGGCATGGTTACTTAAAAAAATGAAAAAAAAAAAGAAAATCTCGGCCAAAGTCAAAGCCATCAAAAGGCATGGCATGCCATTCATTGCAGGGACATGCACAACATATCCCTGGGTTTGCAAAAATAGATCCACGCGGTAGGTCAAAACAAATAAGAAGGACTGAGGAGCACTCTGAAATGGAGATACCATCAAAGGAACTGAAATTGAAGGGGAAAAAAAAAAAATTTGGAAATTTAGTGACTACGAGAAAGTGGTCTGGGCGGAAATGATGTGCAGTGCAGAGGATCAAATGATGCCAGAACTAATCTGACAGCTGTTGCAAAAGCAGGGGAAAAATCAAGGAGGCAGAGACAACTTGGAGTGGAAGATATGAGGGCCGTAGCATAAATACTTAAAAAAATGAAAAAAAAAAGAAAATCTCGGCCAAAGTCAAAGCCATCAAAAGGCATGGCATGCCATTCATTGCAGGGACATGCACGACATACCCCTAGGTTTGCAAAAATAGATCCACGCGGTAGGTCAAAACAAATAAGAAGGACTGAGGAGCACTCTGAAATGGAGATACCATCAAAGGAAATGAATTTGAAGGGAAAAAAAAAAATTTTGGGAAATTTAGTGACTACGAGAAAGTGGTCTGGGCGGAAATGATGTGCAGTGCAAAGGACCAAATGATGCCAGAACTAAGCTGACAGCTGTTGCAAAAGCAGGGGAAAAATCAAGGAGGCAGAGACAACTTGGAGGGGAAGATATGAGGGACGTGGCAAGGAAAGATCAGAAAATTTAAAAAAAAAAAAGAAAATCTCGGCCAAAGTCAAAGCCATCAAAAGGCATGATATGCCATCCAGTGCAGGGACTTGCACCAAAGCTTGCCCTCTTAGTTCCCATTGAAATCGCAAGATTTCGTTTCCCGTCCCGAAAGGAAATGAAATTTCCTTTCGGGACGGGAAACGAAATCTTGCGACCCTGAAAAGAAAGGCTCACAAACACTCTGGGAGGAAGATATGATCAAACAAGATGCAATTGAAAAAAACCCCCAAAACCCCAGAAAATGGGGAGATGAAATGACTACGAGAAAGTGGTCTAGGCGGAAATGAGGTGCAGTGCAAAGGACCAAAAGAGGCCATAAATAAGCTGACAGCTGTTGCAAAAGCAGGGGAAAAATCAAGGAGGCAGAGACAACTTGGAGGGGAAGATATGAGGGACGGTGCATGGATACTTAAAAAATGAAAAAAAAATAGAAAATCTCGGCCAAAGTCAAAGCCATCAAAAGGCATGGCATGCCATTCATTGCAGGGACATGCACGACATACCCCTAGGTTTGCAAAAATAGATCCACGCGGTAGGTCAAAACAAATAAGAAGGACTGAGGAGCACTCTGAAATGGAGATACCATCAAAGGAACTGAAATTGAAGGGGAAAAAAAAAATTTTTGGAAATTTAGTGACTACGAGAAAGTGGTCTGGGCGGAAATGATGTGCAGTGCAAAGGACCAAATGATGCCAGAACTAAGCTGACAGCTGTTGCAAAAGCAGGGGAAAAATCAAGGAGGCAGAGACAACTTGGAGGGGAAGATATGAGGGACGTGGCATGGATACTTGAAAAATGAAAAAAAAAGAAAATCTCGGCCAAAGTCAAAGCCATCAAAAGGCATGGCATGCCATTCATTGCAGGGACATGCACGACATACCCCTAGGTTTGCAAAAATAGATCCACGCGGTAGGTCAAAACAAATAAGAAGGACTGAGGAGTACTCTGAAATGGAGATACCATCAAAGGAACTGAAATTGAAGGGAAAAAAAAAAAAATTTGGGAAATTTAGTGACTACGAGAAAGTGGTCTGGGCGGAAATGATGTGCAGTGGAAAGGACCAAATGATGCCAGAACTAAGCTGACAGCTGTTGCAAAAGCAGGGGAAAAATCAAGGAGGCAGAGACAACTTGGAGGGGAAGATATGAGGGCCGTAGCATGGATACTTAAAAAAATGAAAAAAAAAAGAAAATCTCGGCCAAGGTCAAAGCCATCAAAAGGCATGGCATGCCATTCATTGCAGGGACATGCACAACATACCCCTGGGTTTGCATAAATAGATCCATGCGGTAGGTCAAAACAAATAAGAAGGACAGAGGAGCACTCTGAAATGGAGATACCATCAAAGGAACTGAAATTGAAGGGGAAAAAAAAAAAATTTTGGAAATTTAGTGACTACGAGAAAGTGGTCTGGGCGGAAATGATGTGCAGTGCAAAGGACCAAATGATGCCAGAACTAAGCTGACAGCTGTTGCAAAAGCAGGGGAAAAATCAAGGAGGCAGAGACAACTTGGAGGGGAAGATATGAGGGACGTGGCAAGGAAACATCAAAAAATTAAAAAAAAAAAAGAAAATCTCGGCCAAAGTCAAAGCCATCAAAAGGCATGATATGCCATCCAGTGCAGGGACTTGCACCACAGCTTGCCCTCTTAGTTCCCATTGAAATCGCAAGATTTCGTTTCCCGTCCTGAAAGGAAATGAAATTTCCTTTCGGGACGGGAAACGAAATCTTGCGACCCTGAAAAGAAAGGCTCACAAACACTCTGGGAGGAAGATATGATCAAACAAGATGCAATTGAAAAAAACCCCCAAAACCCCAGAAAATGGGGAGATGAAATGACTAGGAGAAAGTGGTCTAGGCGGAAATGAGGTGCAGTGCAAAGGACCAAAAGAGGCCAGAACTAAGCTGACAGCTGTTGCAAAAGCAGGGGAAAAATCAAGGAGGCAGAGACAACTTGGAGGGGAAGATATGAGGGACATGGCATGGTTACTTAAAAACATGAAAAAAAAAAAGAAAATCTCGGCCAAAGTCAAAGCCATCAAAAGGCATGGCATGCCATTCATTGCAGGGACATGCACGACATACCCCTAGGTTTGCAAAAATAGATCCACGCGGTAGGTCAAAACAAATAAGAAGGACTGAGGAGCACTCTGAAATGGAGATACCATCAAAGGAAATGAATTTGAAGGGAAAAAAAAAATTTTTGGAAATTTAGTGACTACGAGAAAGTGGTCTGGGCGGAAATGATGTGCAGTGCAAAGGACCAAATGATGCCAGAACTAAGCTGACAGCTGTTGCAAAAGCAGGGGAAAAATCAAGGAGGCAGAGACAACTTGGAGGGGAAGATATGAGGGACGTGGCAAGGAAACATCAGAAAATTTAAAAAAAAAAAAGAAAATCTCGGCCAAAGTCAAAGCCATCAAAAGGCATGGCATGCCATTCATTGCAGGGACATGCACGACATACCCCTAGGTTTGCAAAAATAGATCCACGCGGTAGGTCAAAACAAATAAGAAGGACTGAGGAGCACTCTGAAATGGAGATACCATCAAAGGAACTGAAATTGAAGGGAAAAAAAAAAAATATTCGAAATTTAGTGACTACGAGAAAGTGGTCTGGGCGGAAATGATGTGCAGTGCAAAGGACCAAATGATGCCAGAACTAAGCTGACAGCTGTTGCAAAAGCAGGGGAAAAATCAAGGAGGCAGAGACAACTTGGAGGGGAAGATATGAGGGACGTGGCATGGTTACTTAAAAAAATGAAAAAAAAAAAGAAAATCTCGGCCAAAGTCAAAGCCATCAAAAGGCATGGCATGCCATTCATTGCAGGGACATGCACAAAATATCCCTAGGTTTGCAGAAATTGATCCACGCGGTAGGTCAAAACAAATAAGAAGGACTGAGGAGCACTCTGAAATGGAGATACCATCAAAGGAACTGAAATTGAAGGGAAAAAAAAAAAATTTTGGAAATTTAGTGACTACGAGAAAGTGGTCTGGGCGGAAATGATGTGCAGTGGAAAGGACCAAATGATGCCAGGACTAAGCTGACAGCTGTTGCAAAAGCAGGGGAAAAATCAAGGAGGCAGAGACAACTTGGAGGGGAAGATATGAGGGACGTGGCAAGGAAACATCAGAAAATTAAAAAAAAAAAAAGAAAATCTCGGCCAAAGTCAAAGCCATCAAAAGGCATGATATGCCATCCAGTGCAGGGACTTGCACCAAAGCTTGCCCTCTTAGTTCCCATTGAAATCACAAGATTTCGTTTCCCGTCCCGAAAGGAAATGAAGTTTCCTTTCGGGACGGGAAACGAAATCTTGCGACCCTGAAAAGAAAGGCTCACAAACACTCTGGGAGGAAGATATGATCAAACAAGATGCAATTGAAAAAAAACCCCAAAACCCGAGAAAATGGGGAGATGAAATGACTAGGAGAAAGTGGTCTAGGCGGAAATGAGGTGCAGTGCAAAGGACCAAATGATGCCAGAACTAAGCTGACAGCTGTTGCAAAAGCAGGGGAAAAATCAAGGAGGCAGAGACAACTTGGAGGGGAAGATATGAGGGACGTGGCATGGTTACTTAAAAAATGAAAAAAAAAAAGAAAATCTCGGCCAAAGTCAAAGCCATCAAAAGGCATGGCATGCCATTCATTGCAGGGACATGCACAAAATATCCCTAGGTTTGCAGAAATTGATCCACGCGGTAGGTCAAAACAAATAAGAAGGATTGAGGAGCACTCTGAAATGGAGATACCATCAAAGGAAATGAATTTGAAGGGGAAAAAAAAAAATTTTTGGGAAATTTAGTGACTACGAGAAAGTGGTCTGGGCGGAAATGATGTGCAATGGAAAGGACCAAATGATGCCAGAACTAAGCTGACAGCTGTTGCAAAAGCAGGGGAAAAATCAAGGAGGCAGAGACAACTTGGAGGGGAAGATATGAGGGACGTGGCATGGTTACTTAAAAAATGAAAAAAAAAAAGAAAATCTCGGCCAAAGTCAAAGCCATCAAAAGGCATGGCATGCCATTCATTGCAGGGACATGCACAAAATATCCCTAGGTTTGCAGAAATTGATCCACGCGGTAGGTCAAAACAAATAAGAAGGAGGAAGGAGCACTCTGAAATGGAGATACCATCCAAGGAACTGAAATTGAAGGGAAAAAAAAAAATTTTTGGGAAATTTAGTGACTACGAGAAAGTGGTCTGGGCGGAAATGATGTGCAGTGCAAAGGACCAAATGATGCCAGAACTAAGCTGACAGCTGTTGCAAAAGCAGGGGAAAAATCAAGGAGGCAGAGACAACTTGGAGGGGAAGATATGAGGGACGTGGCAAGGAAACACCAGAAAATTTAAAAAAAAAAAAGAAAATCTCAGCCAAAGTCAAAGCCATCAAAAGGCATGGCATGCCATTCATTGCAGGGAAATGCACGACATACCCCTAGGTTTGCAGAAATTGATCCACGCGGTAGGTCAAAACAAATAAGAAGGACTGAGGAGCACTCTGAAATGGAGATACCATCAAAGGAACTGAAATTGAAGGGAAAAAGAAAAAAATTTTGGAAATTTAGTGACTACGAGAAAGTGGTCTGGGCGGAAATGATGTGCAGTGCAAAGGACCAAAAGATGCCAGAAGTAAGCTGACAGCTGTTGCAAAAGTAGGGGAAAAATCAAGGAGGCAGAGACAACTTGGAGGGGAAGATATGAGGGACGTGGCATGGTTACTTAAAAAAATGAAAAAAAAAAAGAAAATCTCGGCCAAAGTCAAAGCCATCAAAAGGCATGGCATGCCATTCATTGCAGGGACATGCACAACATATCCCTGGGTTTGCAAAAATAGATCCACGCGGTAGGTCAAAACAAATAAGAAGGACTGAGGAGCACTCTGAAATGGAGATACCATCAAAGGAACTGAAATTGAAGGGGAAAAAAAAAAAATTTGGAAATTTAGTGACTACGAGAAAGTGGTCTGGGCGGAAATGATGTGCAGTACAGAGGATCAAATGATGCCAGAACTAATCTGACAGCTGTTGCAAAAGCAGGGGAAAAATCAAGGAGGCAGAGACAACTTAGAGTGGAAGATATGAGGGCCGTAGCATAAATACTTAAAAAAATGAAAAAAAAAAGAAAATCTCGGCCAAAGTCAAAGCCATCAAAAGGCATGGCATGCCATTCATTGCAGGGACATGCACAACATACCCCTAGGTTTGCAAAAATAGATCCACGCGGTAGGTCAAAACAAATAAGAAGGACTGAGGAGCACTCTGAAATGGAGATACCATCAAAGGAAATGAATTTGAAGGGAAAAAAAAAAATTTTGGGAAATTTAGTGACTACGAGAAAGTGGTCTGGGCGGAAATGATGTGCAGTGCAAAGGACCAAATGATGCCAGAACTAAGCTGACAGCTGTTGCAAAAGCAGGGGAAAAATCAAGGAGGCAGAGACAACTTGGAGGGGAAGATATGAGGGACGTGGCAAGGAAAGATCAGAAAATTTAAAAAAAAAAAAGAAAATCTCGGCCAAAGTCAAAGCCATCAAAAGGCATGATATGCCATCCAGTGCAGGGACTTGCACCAAAGCTTGCCCTCTTAGTTCACACTGAAATCGCAAGATTTCGTTTCCCGTCCCGAAAGGAAATGAAATTTCCTTTCGGGACGGGAAACGAAATCTTGCGACCCTGAAAAGAAAGGCTCACAAACACTCTGGGAGGAAGATATGATCAAACAAGATGCAATTGAAAAAAAACCCCAAAACCCCAGAAAATGGGGAGATGAAATGACTAGGAGAAAGTGGTCTAGGCGGAAATGAGGTGCAGTGCAAAGGACCAAAAGAGGCCATAAATAAGCTGACAGCTGTTGCAAAAGCAGGGGAAAAATCAAGGAGGCAGAGACAACTTGGAGGGGAAGATATGAGGGACGGTGCATGGATACTTAAAAAATGAAAAAAAAATAGAAAATCTCGGCCAAAGTCAAAGCCATCAAAAGGCATGGCATGCCATTCATTGCAGGGACATGCACGACATACCCCTAGGTTTGCAAAAATAGATCCACGCGGTAGGTCAAAACAAATAAGAAGGACTGAGGAGCACTCTGAAATGGAGATACCATCAAAGGAACTGAAATTGAAGGGAAAAAAAAAAATATTGGAAATTTAGTGACTACGAGAAAGTGGTCTGGGCGGAAATGATGTGCAGTGCAAAGGACCAAATGATGCCAGAACTAAGCTGACAGCTGTTGCAAAAGCAGGGGAAAAATCAAGGAGGCAGAGACAACTTGGAGGGGAAGATATGAGGGACGTGGCATGGATACTTGAAAAATGAAAAAAAAAGAAAATCTCGGCCAAAGTCAAAGCCATCAAAAGGCATGGCATGCCATTCATTGCAGGGACATGCACGACATACCCCTAGGTTTGCAAAAATAGATCCACGCGGTAGGTCAAAACAAATAAGAAGGACTGAGGAGTACTCTGAAATGGAGATACCATCAAAGGAACTGAAATTGAAGGGAAAAAAAAAAAAATTTGGGAAATTTAGTGACTACGAGAAAGTGGTCTGGGCGGAAATGATGTGCAGTGGAAAGGACCAAATGATGCCAGAACTAAGCTGACAGCTGTTGCAAAAGCAGGGGAAAAATCAAGGAGGCAGAGACAACTTGGAGGGGAAGATATGAGGGCCGTAGCATGGATACTTAAAAAAATGAAAAAAAAAAGAAAATCTCGGCCAAAGTCAAAGCCATCAAAAGGCATGATATGCCATCCATTGCAGGGACTTGCACCACAGCTTGCCCTCTTAGTTCCCATTGAAATCGCAAGATTTCGTTTCCCGTCCCGAAAGGAAATGAAATTTCCTTTCGGGACGGGAAACGAAATCTTGCGACCCTGAAAAGAAAGGCTCACAAACACTCTGGGAGGAAGATATGATCAAACAAGATGCAATTGAATAAAAACCCCAAAACCCCAGAAAATGGGGAGATGAAATGACTACGAGAAAGTGGTCTAGGCGGAAATGAGGTGCAGTGCAAAGGACCAAAAGAGGCCAGAACTAAGCTGACAGCTGTTGCAAAAGCAGGGGAAAAATCAAGGAGGCAGAGACAACTTGGAGGGGAAGATATGAGGGACATGGCATGGATACTTGAAAAATGAAAAAAAAAGAAAATCTCGGCCAAAGTCAAAGCCATCAAAAGGCATGGCATGCCATTCATTGCAGGGACATGCACGACATACCCCTAGGTTTGCAAAAATAGATCCACGCGGTAGGTCAAAACAAATAAGAAGGACTGAGGAGTACTCTGAAATGGAGATACCATCAAAGGAACTGAAATTGAAGGGAAAAAAAAAAAAATTTTGGAAATTTAGTGACTACGAGAAAGTGGTCTGGGCGGAAATGATGTGCAGTGCAAAGGACCAAATGATGCCAGAACTAAGCTGACAGCTGTTGCAAAAGCAGGGGAAAAATCAAGGAGGCAGAGACAACTTGGAGGGGAAGATATGAGGGACGTGGCAAGGAAACATCAAAAAATTAAAAAAAAAAAAGAAAATCTCGGCCAAAGTCAAAGCCATCAAAAGGCATGATATGCCATCCAGTGCAGGGACTTGCACCACAGCTTGCCCTCTTAGTTCCCATTGAAATCGCAAGATTTCGTTTCCCGTCCTGAAAGGAAATGAAATTTCCTTTCGGGACGGGAAACGAAATCTTGCGACCCTGAAAAGAAAGGCTCACAAACACTCTGGGAGGAAGATATGATCAAACAAGATGCAATTGAAAAAAAACCCCAAAACCCCAGAAAATGGGGAGATGAAATGACTAGGAGAAAGTGGTCTAGGCGGAAATGAGGTGCAGTGCAAAGGACCAAAAGAGGCCAGAACTAAGCTGACAGCTGTTGCAAAAGCAGGGGAAAAATCAAGGAGGCAGAGACAACTTGGAGGGGAAGATATGAGGGACATGGCATGGTTACTTAAAAACATGAAAAAAAAAAAGAAAATCTCGGCCAAAGTCAAAGCCATCAAAAGGCATGGCATGCCATTCATTGCAGGGACATGCACGACATACCCCTAGGTTTGCAAAAATAGATCCACGCGGTAGGTCAAAACAAATAAGAAGGACTGAGGAGCACTCTGAAATGGAGATACCATCAAAGGAAATGAATTTGAAGGGAAAAAAAAAATTTTTGGAAATTTAGTGACTACGAGAAAGTGGTCTGGGCGGAAATGATGTGCAGTGCAAAGGACCAAATGATGCCAGAACTAAGCTGACAGCTGTTGCAAAAGCAGGGGAAAAATCAAGGAGGCAGAGACAACTTGGAGGGGAAGATATGAGGGACGTGGCAAGGAAACATCAGAAAATTTAAAAAAAAAAAAGAAAATCTCGGCCAAAGTCAAAGCCATCAAAAGGCATGGCATGCCATTCATTGCAGGGACATGCACGACATACCCCTAGGTTTGCAAAAATAGATCCACGCGGTAGGTCAAAACAAATAAGAAGGACTGAGGAGCACTCTGAAATGGAGATACCATCAAAGGAACTGAAATTGAAGGGAAAAAAAAAAAATATTGGAAATTTAGTGACTACGAGAAAGTGGTCTGGGCGGAAATGATGTGCAGTGCAAAGGACCAAATGATGCCAGAACTAAGCTGACAGCTGTTGCAAAAGCAGGGGAAAAATCAAGGAGGCAGAGACAACTTGGAGGGGAAGATATGAGGGACGTGGCATGGTTACTTAAAAAAATGAAAAAAAAAAAGAAAATCTCGGCCAAAGTCAAAGCCATCAAAAGGCATGGCATGCCATTCATTGCAGGGACATGCACAAAATATCCCTAGGTTTGCAGAAATTGATCCACGCGGTAGGTCAAAACAAATAAGAAGGACTGAGGAGCACTCTGAAATGGAGATACCATCAAAGGAACTGAAATTGAAGGGAAAAAAAAAAAATTTTGGAAATTTAGTGACTACGAGAAAGTGGTCTGGGCGGAAATGATGTGCAGTGGAAAGGACCAAATGATGCCAGGACTAAGCTGACAGCTGTTGCAAAAGCAGGGGAAAAATCAAGGAGGCAGAGACAACTTGGAGGGGAAGATATGAGGGACGTGGCAAGGAAACATCAGAAAATTAAAAAAAAAAAAAGAAAATCTCGGCCAAAGTCAAAGCCATCAAAAGGCATGATATGCCATCCAGTGCAGGGACTTGCACCAAAGCTTGCCCTCTTAGTTCCCATTGAAATCACAAGATTTCGTTTCCCGTCCCGAAAGGAAATGAAGTTTCCTTTCGGGACGGGAAACGAAATCTTGCGACCCTGAAAAGAAAGGCTCACAAACACTCTGGGAGGAAGATATGATCAAACAAGATGCAATTGAAAAAAAACCCCAAAACCCGAGAAAATGGGGAGATGAAATGACTAGGAGAAAGTGGTCTAGGCGGAAATGAGGTGCAGTGCAAAGGACCAAATGATGCCAGAACTAAGCTGACAGCTGTTGCAAAAGCAGGGGAAAAATCAAGGAGGCAGAGACAACTTGGAGGGGAAGATATGAGGGACGTGGCATGGTTACTTAAAAAATGAAAAAAAAAAAGAAAATCTCGGCCAAAGTCAAAGCCATCAAAAGGCATGGCATGCCATTCATTGCAGGGACATGCACAAAATATCCCTAGGTTTGCAGAAATTGATCCACGCGGTAGGTCAAAACAAATAAGAAGGATTGAGGAGCACTCTGAAATGGAGATACCATCAAAGGAAATGAATTTGAAGGGGAAAAAAAAAAATTTTTGGGAAATTTAGTGACTACGAGAAAGTGGTCTGGGCGGAAATGATGTGCAATGGAAAGGACCAAATGATGCCAGAACTAAGCTGACAGCTGTTGCAAAAGCAGGGGAAAAATCAAGGAGGCAGAGACAACTTGGAGGGGAAGATATGAGGGACGTGGCATGGTTACTTAAAAAATGAAAAAAAAAAAGAAAATCTCGGCCAAAGTCAAAGCCATCAAAAGGCATGGCATGCCATTCATTGCAGGGACATGCACAAAATATCCCTAGGTTTGCAGAAATTGATCCACGCGGTAGGTCAAAACAAATAAGAAGGAGGAAGGAGCACTCTGAAATGGAGATACCATCCAAGGAACTGAAATTGAAGGGAAAAAAAAAAATTTTTGGGAAATTTAGTGACTACGAGAAAGTGGTCTGGGCGGAAATGATGTGCAGTGCAAAGGACCAAATGATGCCAGAACTAAGCTGACAGCTGTTGCAAAAGCAGGGGAAAAATCAAGGAGGCAGAGACAACTTGGAGGGGAAGATATGAGGGACGTGGCAAGGAAACACCAGAAAATTTAAAAAAAAAAAAGAAAATCTCAGCCAAAGTCAAAGCCATCAAAAGGCATGGCATGCCATTCATTGCAGGGAAATGCACGACATACCCCTAGGTTTGCAGAAATTGATCCACGCGGTAGGTCAAAACAAATAAGAAGGACTGAGGAGCACTCTGAAATGGAGATACCATCAAAGGAACTGAAATTGAAGGGAAAAAGAAAAAAATTTTGGAAATTTAGTGACTACGAGAAAGTGGTCTGGGCGGAAATGATGTGCAGTGCAAAGGACCAAAAGATGCCAGAAGTAAGCTGACAGCTGTTGCAAAAGTAGGGGAAAAATCAAGGAGGCAGAGACAACTTGGAGGGGAAGATATGAGGGACGTGGCATGGTTACTTAAAAAAATGAAAAAAAAAAAGAAAATCTCGGCCAAAGTCAAAGCCATCAAAAGGCATGGCATGCCATTCATTGCAGGGACATGCACAACATATCCCTGGGTTTGCAAAAATAGATCCACGCGGTAGGTCAAAACAAATAAGAAGGACTGAGGAGCACTCTGAAATGGAGATACCATCAAAGGAACTGAAATTGAAGGGGAAAAAAAAAAAATTTGGAAATTTAGTGACTACGAGAAAGTGGTCTGGGCGGAAATGATGTGCAGTACAGAGGATCAAATGATGCCAGAACTAATCTGACAGCTGTTGCAAAAGCAGGGGAAAAATCAAGGAGGCAGAGACAACTTAGAGTGGAAGATATGAGGGCCGTAGCATAAATACTTAAAAAAATGAAAAAAAAAAGAAAATCTCGGCCAAAGTCAAAGCCATCAAAAGGCATGGCATGCCATTCATTGCAGGGACATGCACGACATACCCCTAGGTTTGCAAAAATAGATCCACGCGGTAGGTCAAAACAAATAAGAAGGACTGAGGAGCACTCTGAAATGGAGATACCATCAAAGGAAATGAATTTGAAGGGAAAAAAAAAAATTTTGGGAAATTTAGTGACTACGAGAAAGTGGTCTGGGCGGAAATGATGTGCAGTGCAAAGGACCAAATGATGCCAGAACTAAGCTGACAGCTGTTGCAAAAGCAGGGGAAAAATCAAGGAGGCAGAGACAACTTGGAGGGGAAGATATGAGGGACGTGGCAAGGAAAGATCAGAAAATTTAAAAAAAAAAAAGAAAATCTCGGCCAAAGTCAAAGCCATCAAAAGGCATGATATGCCATCCAGTGCAGGGACTTGCACCAAAGCTTGCCCTCTTAGTTCACACTGAAATCGCAAGATTTCGTTTCCCGTCCCGAAAGGAAATGAAATTTCCTTTCGGGACGGGAAACGAAATCTTGCGACCCTGAAAAGAAAGGCTCACAAACACTCTGGGAGGAAGATATGATCAAACAAGATGCAATTGAAAAAAAACCCCAAAACCCCAGAAAATGGGGAGATTAAATGACTAGGAGAAAGTGGTCTAGGCGGAAATGAGGTGCAGTGCAAAGGACCAAAAGAGGCCATAAATAAGCTGACAGCTGTTGCAAAAGCAGGGGAAAAATCAAGGAGGCAGAGACAACTTGGAGGGGAAGATATGAGGGACGGTGCATGGATACTTAAAAAATGAAAAAAAAATAGAAAATCTCGGCCAAAGTCAAAGCCATCAAAAGGCATGGCATGCCATTCATTGCAGGGACATGCACGACATACCCCTAGGTTTGCAAAAATAGATCCACGCGGTAGGTCAAAACAAATAAGAAGGACTGAGGAGCACTCTGAAATGGAGATACCATCAAAGGAACTGAAATTGAAGGGAAAAAAAAAAATATTGGAAATTTAGTGACTACGAGAAAGTGGTCTGGGCGGAAATGATGTGCAGTGCAAAGGACCAAATGATGCCAGAACTAAGCTGACAGCTGTTGCAAAAGCAGGGGAAAAATCAAGGAGGCAGAGACAACTTGGAGGGGAAGATATGAGGGACGTGGCATGGATACTTGAAAAATGAAAAAAAAAGAAAATCTCGGCCAAAGTCAAAGCCATCAAAAGGCATGGCATGCCATTCATTGCAGGGACATGCACGACATACCCCTAGGTTTGCAAAAATAGATCCACGCGGTAGGTCAAAACAAATAAGAAGGACTGAGGAGTACTCTGAAATGGAGATACCATCAAAGGAACTGAAATTGAAGGGAAAAAAAAAAAAATTTGGGAAATTTAGTGACTACGAGAAAGTGGTCTGGGCGGAAATGATGTGCAGTGGAAAGGACCAAATGATGCCAGAACTAAGCTGACAGCTGTTGCAAAAGCAGGGGAAAAATCAAGGAGGCAGAGACAACTTGGAGGGGAAGATATGAGGGCCGTAGCATGGATACTTAAAAAAATGAAAAAAAAAAGAAAATCTCGGCCAAGGTCAAAGCCATCAAAAGGCATGGCATGCCATTCATTGCAGGGACATGCACAACATACCCCTGGGTTTGCATAAATAGATCCATGCGGTAGGTCAAAACAAATAAGAAGGACTGAGGAGCACTCTGAAATGGAGATACCATCAAAGGAACTGAAATTGAAGGGGAAAAAAAAAAAATTTTGGAAATTTAGTGACTACGAGAAAGTGGTCTGGGCGGAAATGATGTGCAGTGCAAAGGACCAAATGATGCCAGAACTAAGCTGACAGCTGTTGCAAAAGCAGGGGAAAAATCAAGGAGGCAGAGACAACTTGGAGGGGAAGATATGAGGGGCGTGGCAAGGAAACATCAAAAAATTAAAAAAAAAAAAGAAAATCTCGGCCAAAGTCAAAGCCATCAAAAGGCATGATATGCCATCCATTGCAGGGACTTGCACCACAGCTTGCCCTCTTAGTTCCCATTGAAATCGCAAGATTTCGTTTCCCGTCCCGAAAGGAAATGAAATTTCCTTTCGGGACGGGAAAGGAAATCTTGCGACCCTGAAAAGAAAGGCTCACAAACACTCTGGGAGGAAGATATGATCAAACAAGATGCAATTGAATAAAAACCCCAAAACCCCAGAAAATGGGGAGATGAAATGACTACGAGAAAGTGGTCTAGGCGGAAATGAGGTGCAGTGCAAAGGACCAAAAGAGGCCAGAACTAAGCTGACAGCTGTTGCAAAAGCAGGGGAAAAATCAAGGAGGCAGAGACAACTTGGAGGGGAAGATATGAGGGACATGGCATGGATACTTGAAAAATGAAAAAAAAAGAAAATCTCGGCCAAAGTCAAAGCCATCAAAAGGCATGGCATGCCATTCATTGCAGGGACATGCACGACATACCCCTAGGTTTGCAAAAATAGATCCACGCGGTAGGTCAAAACAAATAAGAAGGACTGAGGAGTACTCTGAAATGGAGATACCATCAAAGGAACTGAAATTGAAGGGAAAAAAAAAAAAATTTTGGAAATTTAGTGACTACGAGAAAGTGGTCTGGGCGGAAATGATGTGCAGTGCAAAGGACCAAATGATGCCAGAACTAAGCTGACAGCTGTTGCAAAAGCAGGGGAAAAATCAAGGAGGCAGAGACAACTTGGAGGGGAAGATATGAGGGACGTGGCATGGTTACTTAAAAAAATGAAAAAAAAAAAGAAAATCTCGGCCAAAGTCAAAGCCATCAAAAGGCATGGCATGCCATTCATTGCAGGGACATGCACAAAATATCCCTAGGTTTGCAGAAATTGATCCACGCGGTAGGTCAAAACAAATAAGAAGGATTGAGGAGCACTCTGAAATGGAGATACCATCAAAGGAAATGAATTTGAAGGGGAAAAAAAAAAATTTTGGAAATTTAGTGACTACGAGAAAGTGGTCTGGGCGGAAATGATGTGCAGTGGAAAGGACCAAATGATGCCAGAACTAAGCTGACAGCTGTTGCAAAAGCAGGGGAAAAATCAAGGAGGCAGAGACAACTTGGAGGGGAAGATATGAGGGACGTGGCAAGGAAACATCAGAAAATTTAAAAAAAAAAAAGAAAATCTCGGCCAAAGTCAAAGCCATCAAAAGGCATGGAATGCCATTCATTGCAGGGACATGCACAAAATATCCCTAGGTTTGCAGAAATTGATCCACGCGGTAGGTCAAAACAAATAAGAAGGAGGAAGGAGCACTCTGAAATGGAGATACCATCAAAGGAAATGAATTTGAAGGGGAAAAAAAAAAATTTTTGGGAAATTTAGTGACTACGAGAAAGTGGTCTGGGCGGAAATGATGTGCAGTGCAAAGGACCAAAAGAGGCCAGAACTAAGCTGACAGCTGTTGCAAAAGCAGGGGAAAAATCAAGGAGGCAGAGACAACTTGGAGGGGAAGATATGAGGGACGTGGCATGGATACTTGAAAAATGAAAAAAAAAGAAAATCTCGGCCAAAGTCAAAGCCATCAAAAGGCATGGCATGCCATTCATTGCAGGGACGTGCACGATTTACCCCTAGGTTTGCAAAAAAGGATCCACGCGGTAGGTCAAAACAAATAAGAAGGACTGAGGAGTACTCTGAAATGGAGATACCATCGAAGGAACTGAAATTGAAGGGAAAAAAAAAAAAATTTTGGAAATTTAGTGACTAGGAGAAAGTGGTCTGGGCGGAAATGATGTGCAGTGCAAAGGACCAAATGATGCCAGAACTAAGCTGACAGCTGTTGCAAAAGCAGGGGAAAAATCAAGGAGGCAGAGACAACTTGGAGGGGAAGATATGAGGGCCGTAGCATGGATACTTAAAAAAATGAAAAAAAAAAGAAAATCTCGGCCAAGGTCAAAGCCATCAAAAGGCATGGCATGCCATTCATTGCAGGGACATGCACAACATACCCCTGGGTTTGCATAAATAGATCCATGCGGTAGGTCAAAACAAATAAGAAGGACTGAGGAGCACTCTGAAATGGAGATACCATCAAAGGAACTGAAATTGAAGGGGAAAAAAAAAAAATTTTGGAAATTTAGTGACTACGAGAAAGTGGTCTGGGCGGAAATGATGTGCAGTGCAAAGGACCAAATGATGCCAGAACTAAGCTGACAGCTGTTGCAAAAGCAGGGGAAAAATCAAGGAGGCAGAGACAACTTGGAGGGGAAGATATGAGGGGCGTGGCAAGGAAACATCAAAAAATTAAAAAAAAAAAAGAAAATCTCGGCCAAAGTCAAAGCCATCAAAAGGCATGATATGCCATCCATTGCAGGGACTTGCACCACAGCTTGCCCTCTTAGTTCCCATTGAAATCGCAAGATTTCGTTTCCCGTCCCGAAAGGAAATGAAATTTCCTTTCGGGACGGGAAAGGAAATCTTGCGACCCTGAAAAGAAAGGCTCACAAACACTCTGGGAGGAAGATATGATCAAACAAGATGCAATTGAATAAAAACCCCAAAACCCCAGAAAATGGGGAGATGAAATGACTACGAGAAAGTGGTCTAGGCGGAAATGAGGTGCAGTGCAAAGGACCAAAAGAGGCCAGAACTAAGCTGACAGCTGTTGCAAAAGCAGGGGAAAAATCAAGGAGGCAGAGACAACTTGGAGGGGAAGATATGAGGGACATGGCATGGATACTTGAAAAATGAAAAAAAAAGAAAATCTCGGCCAAAGTCAAAGCCATCAAAAGGCATGGCATGCCATTCATTGCAGGGACATGCACGACATACCCCTAGGTTTGCAAAAATAGATCCACGCGGTAGGTCAAAACAAATAAGAAGGACTGAGGAGTACTCTGAAATGGAGATACCATCAAAGGAACTGAAATTGAAGGGAAAAAAAAAAAAATTTTGGAAATTTAGTGACTACGAGAAAGTGGTCTGGGCGGAAATGATGTGCAGTGCAAAGGACCAAATGATGCCAGAACTAAGCTGACAGCTGTTGCAAAAGCAGGGGAAAAATCAAGGAGGCAGAGACAACTTGGAGGGGAAGATATGAGGGACGTGGCATGGTTACTTAAAAAAATGAAAAAAAAAAAGAAAATCTCGGCCAAAGTCAAAGCCATCAAAAGGCATGGCATGCCATTCATTGCAGGGACATGCACAAAATATCCCTAGGTTTGCAGAAATTGATCCACGCGGTAGGTCAAAACAAATAAGAAGGATTGAGGAGCACTCTGAAATGGAGATACCATCAAAGGAAATGAATTTGAAGGGGAAAAAAAAAAATTTTGGAAATTTAGTGACTACGAGAAAGTGGTCTGGGCGGAAATGATGTGCAGTGGAAAGGACCAAATGATGCCAGAACTAAGCTGACAGCTGTTGCAAAAGCAGGGGAAAAATCAAGGAGGCAGAGACAACTTGGAGGGGAAGATATGAGGGACGTGGCAAGGAAACATCAGAAAATTTAAAAAAAAAAAAGAAAATCTCGGCCAAAGTCAAAGCCATCAAAAGGCATGGAATGCCATTCATTGCAGGGACATGCACAAAATATCCCTAGGTTTGCAGAAATTGATCCACGCGGTAGGTCAAAACAAATAAGAAGGAGGAAGGAGCACTCTGAAATGGAGATACCATCAAAGGAAATGAATTTGAAGGGGAAAAAAAAAAATTTTTGGGAAATTTAGTGACTACGAGAAAGTGGTCTGGGCGGAAATGATGTGCAGTGCAAAGGACCAAAAGAGGCCAGAACTAAGCTGACAGCTGTTGCAAAAGCAGGGGAAAAATCAAGGAGGCAGAGACAACTTGGAGGGGAAGATATGAGGGACGTGGCATGGATACTTGAAAAATGAAAAAAAAAGAAAATCTCGGCCAAAGTCAAAGCCATCAAAAGGCATGGCATGCCATTCATTGCAGGGACGTGCACGATTTACCCCTAGGTTTGCAAAAAAGGATCCACGCGGTAGGTCAAAACAAATAAGAAGGACTGAGGAGTACTCTGAAATGGAGATACCATCGAAGGAACTGAAATTGAAGGGAAAAAAAAAAAAATTTTGGAAATTTAGTGACTAGGAGAAAGTGGTCTGGGCGGAAATGATGTGCAGTGCAAAGGACCAAATGATGCCAGAACTAAGCTGACAGCTGTTGCAAAAGCAGGGGAAAAATCAAGGAGGCAGAGACAACTTGGAGGGGAAGATATGAGGGACGTGGCAAGGAAACATCAGAAAATTTAAAAAAAAAAAAGAAAATCTCGGCCAAAGTCAAAGCCATCAAAAGGCATGGCATGCCATTCATTGCAGGGACATGCAAGACATACCCCTAGGTTTGCAAAAATAGATCCACGCGGTAGGTCAAAACAAATAAGAAGGACTGAGGAGCACTCTGAAATGGAGATACCATCAAAGGAACTGAAATTGAAGGGAAAAAGAAAAAAATTTTGGAAATTTAGTGACTACGAGAAAGTGGTCTGGGCGGAAATGATGTGCAGTGCAAAGGACGAAATGATGCCAGAACTAAGCTGACAGCTGTTGCAAAAGCAGGGGAAAAATCAAGGAGGCAGAGACAACTTGGAGGGGAAGATATGAGGGACGTGGCAAGGAAACCTCAGAAAATTTAAAAAAAAAAAAGAAAATCTCGGCCAAAGTCAAAGCCATCAAAAGGCATGATATGCCATCCAGTGCAGGGACTTGCACCAAAGCTTGCCCTCTTAGTTCACACTGAAATCGCAAGATTTCGTTTCCCGTCCCGAAAGGAAATGAAATTTCCTTTCGGGACGGGAAACGAAATCTTGCGACCCTGAAAAGAAAGGCTCACAAACACTCTGGGAGGAAGATATGATCAAACAAGATGCAATTGAAAAAAAAACCCAAAACCACAGAAAATGGGGAGATGAAATGACTACGATAAAGTGGTCTAGGCAGAAATGAGGTGCAGTGCAAAGGACCAAAAGAGGCCAGAACTAAGCTGACAGCTGTTGCAAAAGCAGGGGAAAAATCAAGGAGGCAGAGACAACTTGGAGGGGAAGAGATGAGGGCCGTAGCATGGATATTTAAAAAATGAAAAAAAAAAGAAAATCTCGGCCAAAGTCAAAGCCATCAAAAGGCATGGCATGCCATTCATTGCAGGGACATGCACAACATACCACTGGGTTTGCAAAAATAGATCCACGCGGTAGGTCAAAACAAATAAGAAGGACTGAGGAGCACTCTGAAATGGAGATACCATCCAAGGAACTGAAATTGAAGGGAAAAAAAAAAAATTTTTGGAAATTTAGTGACTAGGAGAAAGTGGTCTGGGCGGAAATGATGTGCAGTGCAAAGGACCAAATGATGCCAGAACTAAGCTGACAGCTGTTGCAAAAGCAGGGGAAAAATCAAGGAGGCAGAGACAACTTGGAGGGGAAGATATGAGGGACGTGTCAAGGAAACATCAGAAAATTTAAAAAAAAAAAAGAAAATCTCGGCCAAAGTCAAAGCCATCAAAAGGCATGATATGCCATCCAGTGCAGGGACTTGCACCAAAGCAGGCCCTCTTAGTTCCCATTGAAATCGCAAGATTTCGTTTCCCGTCCCGAAAGGAAATTTCATTTCCTTTCGGGACGGGAAACGAAATCTTGCGACCCTGAAAAGAAAGGCTCACAAACACTCTGGGAGGAAGATATGACCAAACAAGATGCAATTGAAAAAAAACCCCAAAACCCCAGAAAATGGGGAGATGAAATGACTACGAAAAAGTGGTCTAGGCAGAAATGAGGTGCAGTGCAAAGGACCAAAAGAGGCCAGAACTAAGCTGACAGCTGTTGCAAAAGCAGGGGAAAAATCAAGGAGGCAGAGACAACTTGGAGGGGAAGATATGAGGGACGTGGCATGGATACTTGAAAAATGAAAAAAAAAGAAAATCTCGGCCAAAGTCAAAGCCATCAAAAGGCATGGCATGCCATTCATTGCAGGGACGTGCACGATTTACCCCTAGGTTTGCAAAAAAGGATCCACGCGGTGGGTCAAAACAAATAAGAAGGACTGAGGAGCACTCTGAAATGGAGATACCATCAAAGGAACTGAAATTGAAGGGAAAAAAAAAAAAATTTTGGAAATTTAGTGACTACGAGAAAGTGGTCTGGGCGGAAATGATGTGCAGTGCAAAGGACCAAATGATGCCAGAACTAAGCTGACAGCTGTTGCAAAAGCAGGGGAAAAATCAAGGAGGCAGAGACAACTTGGAGGGGAAGATATGAGGGACGTGGCATGGTTACTTAAAAAATGAAAAAAAAAAAAGAAAATCTCGGCCAAAGTCAAAGCCATTAAAAGGCGTGGCATGCCATTCATTGCAGGGACATGCACAAAATATCCCTAGGTTTGCAGAAATTGATCCACGCGGTAGGTCAAAACAAATAAGAAGGACTGAGGAGCACTCTGAAATGGAGATACCATCAAAGGAAATGAATTTGAAGGGAAAAAAAAAAAAATTTTGGGAAATTTAGTGACTACGAGAAAGTGGTCTGGGCGGAAATGATGTGCAGTGCAAAGGACCAAATGATGCCAGAACTAAGCTGACAGCTGTTGCAAAAGCAGGGGAAAAATCAAGGAGGCAGAGACAACTTGGAGGGGAAGATATGAGGGCCGTAGCATGGATACTTAAAAAAATGAAAAAAAAAAGAAAATCTCGGCCAAGGTCAAAGCCATCAAAAGGCATGGCATGCCATTCATTGCAGGGACATGCACAACATACCCCTGGGTTTGCATAAATAGATCCATGCGGTAGGTCAAAACAAATAAGAAGGACTGAGGAGCACTCTGAAATGGAGATACCATCAAAGGAACTGAAATTGAAGGGGAAAAAAAAAAAATTTTGGAAATTTAGTGACTACGAGAAAGTGGTCTGGGCGGAAATGATGTGCAGTGCAAAGGACGAAATGATGCCAGAACTAAGCTGACAGCTGTTGCAAAAGCAGGGGAAAAATCAAGGAGGCAGAGACAACTTGGAGGGGAAGATATGAGGGGCGTGGCAAGGAAACATCAAAAAATTAAAAAAAAAAAAGAAAATCTCGGCCAAAGTCAAAGCCATCAAAAGGCATGATATGCCATCCATTGCAGGGACTTGCACCACAGCTTGCCCTCTTAGTTCCCATTGAAATCGCAAGATTTCGTTTCCCGTCCCGAAAGGAAATGAAATTTCCTTTCGGGACGGGAAACGAAATCTTGCGACCCTGAAAAGAAAGGCTCACAAACACTCTGGGAGGAAGATATGATCAAACAAGATGCAATTGAATAAAAACCCCAAAACCCCAGAAAATGGGGAGATGAAATGACTACGAGAAAGTGGTCTAGGCGGAAATGAGGTGCAGTGCAAAGGACCAAAAGAGGCCAGAACTAAGCTGACAGCTGTTGCAAAAGCAGGGGAAAAATCAAGGAGGCAGAGACAACTTGGAGGGGAAGATATGAGGGACATGGCATGGATACTTGAAAAATGAAAAAAAAAGAAAATCTCGGCCAAAGTCAAAGCCATCAAAAGGCATGGCATGCCATTCATTGCAGGGACATGCACGACATACCCCTAGGTTTGCAAAAATAGATCCACGCGGTAGGTCAAAACAAATAAGAAGGACTGAGGAGTACTCTGAAATGGAGATACCATCAAAGGAACTGAAATTGAAGGGAAAAAAAAAAAAATTTTGGAAATTTAGTGACTACGAGAAAGTGGTCTGGGCGGAAATGATGTGCAGTGCAAAGGACCAAATGATGCCAGAACTAAGCTGACAGCTGTTGCAAAAGCAGGGGAAAAATCAAGGAGGCAGAGACAACTTGGAGGGGAAGATATGAGGGCCGTGGCAAGGAAACATCAGAAAATTTAAAAAAAAAAAAGAAAATCTCGGCCAAAGTCAAAGCCATCAAAAGGCATGGCATGCCATTCATTGCAGGGACATGCACGACATACCCCTAGGTTTGCAAAAATAGATCCACGCGGTAGGTCAAAACAAATAAGAAGGACTGAGGAGCACTCTGAAATGGAGATACCATCAAAGGAACTGAAATTGAAGGGAAAAAGAAAAAAATTTTGGAAATTTAGTGACTACGAGAAAGTGGTCTGGGCGGAAATGATGTGCAGTGGAAAGGACCAAATGATGCCAGAACTAAGCTGACAGCTGTTGCAAAAGCAGGGGAAAAATCAAGGAGGCAGAGACAACTTGGAGGGGAAGATATGAGGGACGTGGCAAGGAAACCTCAGAAAATTTAAAAAAAAAAAAGAAAATCTCGGCCAAAGTCAAAGCCATCAAAAGGCATGATATGCCATCCAGTGCAGGGACTTGCACCAAAGCTTGCCCTCTTAGTTCCCATTGAAATCGCAAGATTTCGTTTCCCGTCCCAAAAGGAAATGAAATTTCCTTTCGCGACGGGAAAGGAAATCTTGCGACCCTAAAAAGAAAGGCTCACAAACACTCTGGGAGGAAGATATGACCAAACAAGATGCAATTGAAAAAAAAACCCAAAACCCCAGAAAATGGGGAGATGAAATGACTACGAAAAAGTGGTCTAGGCAGAAATGAGGTGCAGTGCAAAGGACCAAAAGAGGCCAGAACTAAGCTGACAGCTGTTGCAAAAGCAGGGGAAAAATCAAGGAGGCAGAGACAACTTGGAGGGGAAGATATGAGGGACGTGGCATGGATACTTGAAAAATGAAAAAAAAAGAAAATCTCGGCCAAAGTCAAAGCCATCAAAAGGCATGGCATGCCATTCATTGCAGGGACGTGCACGATTTACCCCTAGGTTTGCAAAAAAGGATCCACGCGGTAGGTCAAAACAAATAAGAAGGACTGAGGAGTACTCTGAAATGGAGATACCATCGAAGGAACTGAAATTGAAGGGAAAAAAAAAAAAATTTTGGAAATTTAGTGACTACGAGAAAGTGGTCTGGGCGGAAATGATGTGCAGTGCAAAGGACCAAATGATGCCAGAACTAAGCTGACAGCTGTTGCAAAAGCAGGGGAAAAATCAAGGAGGCAGAGACAACTTGGAGGGGAAGATATGAGGGCCGTAGCATGGATACTTAAAAAAATGAAAAAAAAAAAAGAAAATCTCGGCCAAGGTCAAAGCCATCAAAAGGCATGGCATGCCATTCATTGCAGGGACATGCACAACATACCCCTGGGTTTGCAAAAATAGATCCATGCGGTAGGTCAAAACAAATAAGAAGGACTGAGGAGCACTCTGAAATGGAGATACCATCAAAGGAACTGATATTGAAGGGGGAAAAAAAAAAATTTTGGAAATTTAGTGACTACGAGAAAGTGGTCTGGGCGGAAATGATGTGCAGTGCAAAGGACCAAATGATGCCAGAACTAAGCTGACAGCTGTTGCAAAAGCAGGGGAAAAATCAAGGAGGCAGACACAACTTGGAGGGGAAGATATGAGGGACGTGGCATGGTTACTTAAAAAAATGAAAAAAAAAAAGAAAATCTCGGCCAAAGTCAAAGCCATCAAAAGGCATGGCATGCCATTCATTGCAGGGACATGCACAAAATATCCCTAGGTTTGCAGAAATTGATCCACGCGGTAGGTCAAAACAAATAAGAAGGAGGAAGGAGCACTCTGAAATGGAGATACCATCAAAGGAACTGAAATTGAAGGGGAAAAAAAAAAATTTTTGGGAAATTTAGTGACTACGAGAAAGTGGTCTGGGCGGAAATGATGTGCAGTGCAAAGGACCAAATGATGCCAGAACTAAGCTGACAGCTGTTGCAAAAGCAGGGGAAAAATCAAGGAGGCAGAGACAACTTGGAGGGGAAGATATGAGGGACGTGGCAAGGAAACATCAGAAAATTTAAAAAAAAAAAAGAAAATCTCGGCCAAAGTCAAAGCCATCAAAAGGCATGGCATGCCATTCATTGCAGGGACATGCAAGACATACCCCTGGGTTTGCAAAAATAGATCCACGCGGTAGGTCAAAACAAATAAGAAGGACTGAGGAGCACTCTGAAATGGAGATACCATCAAAGGAACTGAAATTGAAGGGAAAAAGAAAAAAATTTTGGAAATTTAGTGACTACGAGAAAGTGGTCTGGGCGGAAATGATGTGCAGTGCAAAGGACGAAATGATGCCAGAACTAAGCTGACAGCTGTTGCAAAAGCAGGGGAAAAATCAAGGAGGCAGAGACAACTTGGAGGGGAAGATATGAGGGACGTGGCAAGGAAACCTCAGAAAATTTAAAAAAAAAAAAGAAAATCTCGGCCAAAGTCAAAGCCATCAAAAGGCATGATATGCCATCCAGTGCAGGGACTTGCACCAAAGCTTGCCCTCTTAGTTCCCATTGAAATCGCAAGATTTCGTTTCCCGTCCCGAAAGGAAATGAAATTTCCTTTCGGGACGGGAAACGAAATCTTGCGACCCTAAAAAGAAAGGCTCACAAACACTCTGGGAGGAAGATATGACCAAACAATATGCAATTGAAAAAAAAACACAAAACCACAGAAAATGGGGAGATGAAATGACTACGATAAAGTGGTCTAGGCAGAAATGAGGTGCAGTGCAAAGGACCAAAAGAGGCCAGAACTAAGCTGACAGCTGTTGCAAAAGCAGGGGAAAAATCAAGGAGGCAGAGACAACTTGGAGGGGAAGAGATGAGGGCCGTAGCATGGATATTTAAAAAATGAAAAAAAAAAGAAAATCTCGGCCAAAGTCAAAGCCATCAAAAGGCATGGCATGCCATTCATTGCAGGGACATGCACAACATACCACTGGGTTTGCAAAAATAGATCCACGCGGTAGGTCAAAACAAATAAGAAGGACTGAGGAGCACTCTGAAATGGAGATACCATCCAAGGAACTGAAATTGAAGGGAAAAAAAAAAAATTTTTGGAAATTTAGTGACTAGGAGAAAGTGGTCTGGGCGGAAATGATGTGCAGTGCAAAGGACCAAATGATGCCAGAACTAAGCTGACAGCTGTTGCAAAAGCAGGGGAAAAATCAAGGAGGCAGAGACAACTTGGAGGGGAAGATATGAGGGACGTGTCAAGGAAACATCAGAAAATTTAAAAAAAAAAAAGAAAATCTCGGCCAAAGTCAAAGCCATCAAAAGGCATGATATGCCATCCAGTGCAGGGACTTGCACCAAAGCAGGCCCTCTTAGTTCCCATTGAAATCGCAAGATTTCGTTTCCCGTCCCGAAAGGAAATTTCATTTCCTTTCGGGACGGGAAACGAAATCTTGCGACCCTGAAAAGAAAGGCTCACAAACACTCTGGGAGGAAGATATGACCAAACAAGATGCAATTGAAAAAAAACCCCAAAACCCCAGAAAATGGGGAGATGAAATGACTACGAAAAAGTGGTCTAGGCAGAAATGAGGTGCAGTGCAAAGGACCAAAAGAGGCCAGAACTAAGCTGACAGCTGTTGCAAAAGCAGGGGAAAAATCAAGGAGGCAGAGACAACTTGGAGGGGAAGATATGAGGGACGTGGCATGGATACTTGAAAAATGAAAAAAAAAGAAAATCTCGGCCAAAGTCAAAGCCATCAAAAGGCATGGCATGCCATTCATTGCAGGGACGTGCACGATTTACCCCTAGGTTTGCAAAAAAGGATCCACGCGGTGGGTCAAAACAAATAAGAAGGACTGAGGAGCACTCTGAAATGGAGATACCATCAAAGGAACTGAAATTGAAGGGAAAAAAAAAAAAGTTTTGGAAATTTAGTGACTACGAGAAAGTGGTCTGGGCGGAAATGATGTGCAGTGCAAAGGACCAAATGATGCCAGAACTAAGCTGACAGCTGTTGCAAAAGCAGGGGAAAAATCAAGGAGGCAGAGACAACTTGGAGGGGAAGATATGAGGGACGTGGCATGGTTACTTAAAAAATGAAAAAAAAAAAAGAAAATCTCGGCCAAAGTCAAAGCCATTAAAAGGCGTGGCATGCCATTCATTGCAGGGACATGCACAAAATATCCCTAGGTTTGCAGAAATTGATCCACGCGGTAGGTCAAAACAAATAAGAAGGACTGAGGAGCACTCTGAAATGGAGATACCATCAAAGGAAATGAATTTGAAGGGAAAAAAAAAAAAATTTTGGGAAATTTAGTGACTACGAGAAAGTGGTCTGGGCGGAAATGATGTGCAGTGCAAAGGACCAAATGATGCCAGAACTAAGCTGACAGCTGTTGCAAAAGCAGGGGAAAAATCAAGGAGGCAGAGACAACTTGGAGGGGAAGATATGAGGGACGTGGCAAGGAAACATCAGAAAATTAAAAAAAAAAAAAGAAAATCTCGGCCAAAGTCAAAGCCATCAAAAGGCATGATATGCCATCCAGTGCAGGGACTTGCACCAAAGCTTGCCCTCTTAGTTCCCATTGAAATCACAAGATTTCGTTTCCCGTCCCGAAAGGAAATGAAATTTCCTTTCGGGACGGGAAACGAAATCTTGCGACCCTGAAAAGAAAGGCTCACAAACACTCTGGGAGGAAGATATGATCAAACAAGATGCAATTGAAAAAAACCCCCAAAACCCGAGAAAATGGGGAGATGAAATGACTAGGAGAAAGTGGTCTAGGCGGAAATGAGGTGCAGTGGAAAGGACCAAATGAGGCCAGGACTAAGCTGACAGCTGTTGCAAAAGCAGGGGAAAAATCAAGGAGGCAGAGACAACTTGGAGGGGAAGATATGAGGGCCGTGGCATGGTTACTTAAAAAAATGAAAAAAAAAAAGAAAATCTCGGCCAAAGTCAAAGCCATCAAAAGGCATGGCATGCCATTCATTGCAGGGACATGCACGACATACCCCTAGGTTTGCAAAAATAGATCCACGAGGTAGGTCAAAACAAATAAGAAGGACTGAGGAGCACTCTGAAATGGAGATACCATCAAAGGAAATGAATTTGAAGGGAAAAAAAAAAATTTTGGAAATTTAGTGACTACGAGAAAGTGGTCTGGGCGGAAATGATGTGCAGTGCAAAGGACCAAATGATGCCAGAACTAAGCTGACAGCTGTTGCAAAAGCAGGGGAAAAATCAAGGAGACAGAGACAACTTGGAGGGGAAGATATGAGGGACGTGGCATGGTTACTTAAAAAATGAAAAAAAAAAAGAAAATCTCGGCCAAAGTCAAAGCCATCAAAAGGCATGGCATGCCATTCATTGCAGGGACATGCACAAAATATCCCTAGGTTTGCAGAAATTGATCCACGCGGTAGGTCAAAACAAATAAGAAGGAGGAAGGAGCACTCTGAAATGGAGATACCATCAAAGGAAATGAATTTGAAGGGGAAAAAAAAAAATTTTTGGGAAATTTAGTGACTACGAGAAAGTGGTCTGGGCGGAAATGATGTGCAGTGCAAAGGACCAAATGATGCCAGAACTAAGCTGACAGCTGTTGCAAAAGCAGGGGAAAAATCAAGGAGGCAGAGACAACTTGGAGGGGAAGATATGAGGGCCGTAGCATGGATACTTAAAAAAATGAAAAAAAAAAGAAAATCTCGGCCAAGGTCAAAGCCATCAAAAGGCATGGCATGCCATTCATTGCAGGGACATGCACAACATACCCCTGGGTTTGCATAAATAGATCCATGCGGTAGGTCAAAACAAATAAGAAGGACTGAGGAGCACTCTGAAATGGAGATACCATCAAAGGAAATGAATTTGAAGGGGAAAAAAAAAAAATTTTGGAAATTTAGTGACTACGAGAAAGTGGTCTGGGCGGAAATGATGTGCAGTGCAAAGGACCAAATGATGCCAGAACTAAGCTGACAGCTGTTGCAAAAGCAGGGGAAAAATCAAGGAGGCAGAGACAACTTGGAGGGGAAGATATGAGGGGCGTGGCAAGGAAACATCAAAAAATTAAAAAAAAAAAAGAAAATCTCGGCCAAAGTCAAAGCCATCAAAAGGCATGATATGCCATCCATTGCAGGGACTTGCACCACAGCTTGCCCTCTTAGTTCCCATTGAAATCGCAAGATTTCGTTTCCCGTCCCGAAAGGAAATGAAATTTCCTTTCGGGACGGGAAACGAAATCTTGCGACCCTGAAAAGAAAGGCTCACAAACACTCTGGGAGGAAGATATGATCAAACAAGATGCAATTGAATAAAAACCCCAAAACCCCAGAAAATGGGGAGATGAAATGACTACGAGAAAGTGGTCTAGGCGGAAATGAGGTGCAGTGCAAAGGACCAAAAGAGGCCAGAACTAAGCTGACAGCTGTTGCAAAAGCAGGGGAAAAATCAAGGAGGCAGAGACAACTTGGAGGGGAAGATATGAGGGACATGGCATGGATACTTGAAAAATGAAAAAAAAAGAAAATCTCGGCCAAAGTCAAAGCCATCAAAAGGCATGGCATGCCATTCATTGCAGGGACATGCACGACATACCCCTAGGTTTGCAAAAATAGATCCACGCGGTAGGTCAAAACAAATAAGAAGGACTGAGGAGTACTCTGAAATGGAGATACCATCAAAGGAACTGAAATTGAAGGGAAAAAAAAAAAAATTTTGGAAATTTAGTGACTACGAGAAAGTGGTCTGGGCGGAAATGATGTGCAGTGCAAAGGACCAAATGATGCCAGAACTAAGCTGACAGCTGTTGCAAAAGCAGGGGAAAAATCAAGGAGGCAGAGACAACTTGGAGGGGAAGATATGAGGGCCGTGGCAAGGAAACATCAGAAAATTTAAAAAAAAAAAAGAAAATCTCGGCCAAAGTCAAAGCCATCAAAAGGCATGGCATGCCATTCATTGCAGGGACATGCACGACATACCCCTAGGTTTGCAAAAATAGATCCACGCGGTAGGTCAAAACAAATAAGAAGGACTGAGGAGCACTCTGAAATGGAGATACCATCAAAGGAACTGAAATTGAAGGGAAAAAGAAAAAAATTTTGGAAATTTAGTGACTACGAGAAAGTGGTCTGGGCGGAAATGATGTGCAGTGCAAAGGACCAAATGATGCCAGAACTAAGCTGACAGCTGTTGCAAAAGCAGGGGAAAAATCAAGGAGGCAGAGACAACTTGGAGGGGAAGATATGAGGGACGTGGCAAGGAAACCTCAGAAAATTTAAAAAAAAAAAAGAAAATCTCGGCCAAAGTCAAAGCCATCAAAAGGCATGATATGCCATCCAGTGCAGGGACTTGCACCAAAGCTTGCCCTCTTAGTTCCCATTGAAATCGCAAGATTTCGTTTCCCGTCCCAAAAGGAAATGAAATTTCCTTTCGCGACGGGAAAGGAAATCTTGCGACCCTAAAAAGAAAGGCTCACAAACACTCTGGGAGGAAGATATGACCAAACAAGATGCAATTGAAAAAAAAACCCAAAACCCCAGAAAATGGGGAGATGAAATGACTACGAAAAAGTGGTCTAGGCAGAAATGAGGTGCAGTGCAAAGGACCAAAAGAGGCCAGAACTAAGCTGACAGCTGTTGCAAAAGCAGGGGAAAAATCAAGGAGGCAGAGACAACTTGGAGGGGAAGATATGAGGGACGTGGCATGGATACTTGAAAAATGAAAAAAAAAGAAAATCTCGGCCAAAGTCAAAGCCATCAAAAGGCATGGCATGCCATTCATTGCAGGGACGTGCACGATTTACCCCTAGGTTTGCAAAAAAGGATCCACGCGGTAGGTCAAAACAAATAAGAAGGACTGAGGAGTACTCTGAAATGGAGATACCATCGAAGGAACTGAAATTGAAGGGAAAAAAAAAAAAATTTTGGAAATTTAGTGACTACGAGAAAGTGGTCTGGGCGGAAATGATGTGCAGTGCAAAGGACCAAATGATGCCAGAACTAAGCTGACAGCTGTTGCAAAAGCAGGGGAAAAATCAAGGAGGCAGAGACAACTTGGAGGGGAAGATATGAGGGCCGTAGCATGGATACTTAAAAAAATGAAAAAAAAAAAAGAAAATCTCGGCCAAGGTCAAAGCCATCAAAAGGCATGGCATGCCATTCATTGCAGGGACATGCACAACATACCCCTGGGTTTGCAAAAATAGATCCATGCGGTAGGTCAAAACAAATAAGAAGGACTGAGGAGCACTCTGAAATGGAGATACCATCAAAGGAACTGATATTGAAGGGGAAAAAAAAAAAATTTTGGAAATTTAGTGACTACGAGAAAGTGGTCTGGGCGGAAATGATGTGCAGTGCAAAGGACCAAATGATGCCAGAACTAAGCTGACAGCTGTTGCAAAAGCAGGGGAAAAATCAAGGAGGCAGACACAACTTGGAGGGGAAGATATGAGGGACGTGGCATGGTTACTTAAAAAAATGAAAAAAAAAAAGAAAATCTCGGCCAAAGTCAAAGCCATCAAAAGGCATGGCATGCCATTCATTGCAGGGACATGCACAAAATATCCCTAGGTTTGCAGAAATTGATCCACGCGGTAGGTCAAAACAAATAAGAAGGAGGAAGGAGCACTCTGAAATGGAGATACCATCAAAGGAACTGAAATTGAAGGGGAAAAAAAAAAATTTTTGGGAAATTTAGTGACTACGAGAAAGTGGTCTGGGCGGAAATGATGTGCAGTGCAAAGGACCAAATGATGCCAGAACTAAGCTGACAGCTGTTGCAAAAGCAGGGGAAAAATCAAGGAGGCAGAGACAACTTGGAGGGGAAGATATGAGGGACGTGGCAAGGAAACATCAGAAAATTTAAAAAAAAAAAAGAAAATCTCGGCCAAAGTCAAAGCCATCAAAAGGCATGGCATGCCATTCATTGCAGGGACATGCAAGACATACCCCTAGGTTTGCAAAAATAGATCCACGCGGTAGGTCAAAACAAATAAGAAGGACTGAGGAGCACTCTGAAATGGAGATACCATCAAAGGAACTGAAATTGAAGGGAAAAAGAAAAAAATTTTGGAAATTTAGTGACTACGAGAAAGTGGTCTGGGCGGAAATGATGTGCAGTGCAAAGGACGAAATGATGCCAGAACTAAGCTGACAGCTGTTGCAAAAGCAGGGGAAAAATCAAGGAGGCAGAGACAACTTGGAGGGGAAGATATGAGGGACGTGGCAAGGAAACCTCAGAAAATTTAAAAAAAAAAAAGAAAATCTCGGCCAAAGTCAAAGCCATCAAAAGGCATGATATGCCATCCAGTGCAGGGACTTGCACCAAAGCTTGCCCTCTTAGTTCCCATTGAAATCGCAAGATTTCGTTTCCCGTCCCGAAAGGAAATGAAATTTCCTTTCGGGACGGGAAATGAAATCTTGCGACCCTAAAAAGAAAGGCTCACAAACACTCTGGGAGGAAGATATGACCAAACAATATGCAATTGAAAAAAAAACCCAAAACCACAGAAAATGGGGAGATGAAATGACTACGATAAAGTGGTCTAGGCAGAAATGAGGTGCAGTGCAAAGGACCAAAAGAGGCCAGAACTAAGCTGACAGCTGTTGCAAAAGCAGGGGAAAAATCAAGGAGGCAGAGACAACTTGGAGGGGAAGAGATGAGGGCCGTAGCATGGATATTTAAAAAATGAAAAAAAAAAGAAAATCTCGGCCAAAGTCAAAGCCATCAAAAGGCATGGCATGCCATTCATTGCAGGGACATGCACAACATACCACTGGGTTTGCAAAAATAGATCCACGCGGTAGGTCAAAACAAATAAGAAGGACTGAGGAGCACTCTGAAATGGAGATACCATCCAAGGAACTGAAATTGAAGGGAAAAAAAAAAAATTTTTGGAAATTTAGTGACTAGGAGAAAGTGGTCTGGGCGGAAATGATGTGCAGTGCAAAGGACCAAATGATGCCAGAACTAAGCTGACAGCTGTTGCAAAAGCAGGGGAAAAATCAAGGAGGCAGAGACAACTTGGAGGGGAAGATATGAGGGACGTGTCAAGGAAACATCAGAAAATTTAAAAAAAAAAAAGAAAATCTCGGCCAAAGTCAAAGCCATCAAAAGGCATGATATGCCATCCAGTGCAGGGACTTGCACCAAAGCAGGCCCTCTTAGTTCCCATTGAAATCGCAAGATTTCGTTTCCCGTCCCGAAAGGAAATTTCATTTCCTTTCGGGACGGGAAACGAAATCTTGCGACCCTGAAAAGAAAGGCTCACAAACACTCTGGGAGGAAGATATGACCAAACAAGATGCAATTGAAAAAAAACCCCAAAACCCCAGAAAATGGGGAGATGAAATGACTACGAAAAAGTGGTCTAGGCAGAAATGAGGTGCAGTGCAAAGGACCAAAAGAGGCCAGAACTAAGCTGACAGCTGTTGCAAAAGCAGGGGAAAAATCAAGGAGGCAGAGACAACTTGGAGGGGAAGATATGAGGGACGTGGCATGGATACTTGAAAAATGAAAAAAAAAGAAAATCTCGGCCAAAGTCAAAGCCATCAAAAGGCATGGCATGCCATTCATTGCAGGGACGTGCACGATTTACCCCTAGGTTTGCAAAAAAGGATCCACGCGGTGGGTCAAAACAAATAAGAAGGACTGAGGAGCACTCTGAAATGGAGATACCATCAAAGGAACTGAAATTGAAGGGAAAAAAAAAAAAATTTTGGAAATTTAGTGACTACGAGAAAGTGGTCTGGGCGGAAATGATGTGCAGTGCAAAGGACCAAATGATGCCAGAACTAAGCTGACAGCTGTTGCAAAAGCAGGGGAAAAATCAAGGAGGCAGAGACAACTTGGAGGGGAAGATATGAGGGACGTGGCATGGTTACTTAAAAAATGAAAAAAAAAAAAGAAAATCTCGGCCAAAGTCAAAGCCATTAAAAGGCATGGCATGCCATTCATTGCAGGGACATGCACAAAATATCCCTAGGTTTGCAGAAATTGATCCACGCGGTAGGTCAAAACAAATAAGAAGGACTGAGGAGCACTCTGAAATGGAGATACCATCAAAGGAAATGAATTTGAAGGGAAAAAAAAAAAAATTTTGGGAAATTTAGTGACTACGAGAAAGTGGTCTGGGCGGAAATGATGTGCAGTGCAAAGGACCAAATGATGCCAGAACTAAGCTGACAGCTGTTGCAAAAGCAGGGGAAAAATCAAGGAGGCAGAGACAACTTGGAGGGGAAGATATGAGGGACGTGGCAAGGAAACATCAGAAAATTAAAAAAAAAAAAAGAAAATCTCGGCCAAAGTCAAAGCCATCAAAAGGCATGATATGCCATCCAGTGCAGGGACTTGCACCAAAGCTTGCCTTCTTAGTTCCCATTGAAATCACAAGATTTCGTTTCCCGTCCCGAAAGGAAATGAAATTTCCTTTCGGGACGGGAAACGAAATCTTGCGACCCTGAAAAGAAAGGCTCACAAACACTCTGGGAGGAAGATATGATCAAACAAGATGCAATTGAAAAAAACCCCCAAAACCCGAGAAAATGGGGAGATGAAATGACTAGGAGAAAGTGGTCTAGGCGGAAATGAGGTGCAGTGGAAAGGACCAAATGAGGCCAGGACTAAGCTGACAGCTGTTGCAAAAGCAGGGGAAAAATCAAGGAGGCAGAGACAACTTGGAGGGGAAGATATGAGGGCCGTGGCATGGTTACTTAAAAAAATGAAAAAAAAAAAGAAAATCTCGGCCAAAGTCAAAGCCATCAAAAGGCATGGCATGCCATTCATTGCAGGGACATGCACGACATACCCCTAGGTTTGCAAAAATAGATCCACGCGGTAGGTCAAAACAAATAAGAAGGACTGAGGAGCACTCTGAAATGGAGATACCATCAAAGGAAATGAATTTGAAGGGAAAAAAAAAATTTTGGAAATTTAGTGACTACGAGAAAGTGGTCTGGGCGGAAATGATGTGCGGTGCAAAGGACCAAATGATGCCAGAACTAAGCTGACAGCTGTTGCAAAAGCAGGGGAAAAATCAAGGAGGCAGAGACAACTTGGAGGGGAAGATATGAGGGACGTGGCATGGTTACTTAAAAAATGAAAAAAAAAAAGAAAATCTCGGCCAAGGTCAAAGCCATCAAAAGGCATGGCATGCCATTCATTGCAGGGACATGCACAAAATATCCCTAGGTTTGCAGAAATTGATCCACGCGGTAGGTCAAAACAAATAAGAAGGAGGAAGGAGCACTCTGAAATGGAGATACCATCAAAGGAAATGAATTTGAAGGGGAAAAAAAAAATTTTTGGGAAATTTAGTGACTACGAGAAAGTGGTCTGGGCGGAAATGATGTGCAGTGCAAAGGACCAAATGATGCCAGAACTAAGCTGACAGCTGTTGCAAAAGCAGGGGAAAAATCAAGGAGGCAGAGACAACTTGGAGGGGAAGATATGAGGGACGTGGCAAGGAAACATCAGAAAATTTAAAAAAAAAAAAGAAAATCTCGGCCAAAGTCAAAGCCATCAAAAGGCATGGCATGCCATTCATTGCAGGGACATGCACGACATACCCCTAGGTTTGCAAAAATAGATCCACGCGGTAGGTCAAAACAAATAAGAAGGACTGAGGAGCACTCTGAAATGGAGATACCATCAAAGGAACTGAAATTGAAGGGAAAAAGAAAAAAATTTTGGAAATTTAGTGACTACGAGAAAGTGGTCTGGGCGGAAATGATGTGCAGTGCAAAGGACCAAATGATGCCAGAACTAAGCTGACAGCTGTTGCAAAAGCAGGGGAAAAATCAAGGAGGCAGAGACAACTTGGAGGGGAAGATATGAGGGACGTGGCATGGTTACTTAAAAAAATGAAAAAAAAAAAGAAAATCTCGGCCAAAGTCAAAGCCATCAAAAGGCATGGCATGCCATTCATTGCAGGGACATGCACAAAATATCCCTAGGTTTGCAGAAATTGATCCACGCGGTAGGTCAAAACAAATAAGAAGGACTGAGGAGCACTCTGAAATGGAGATACCATCAAAGGAACTGAAATTGAAGGGAAAAAAAAAAAATTTTGGAAATTTAGTGACTACGAGAAAGTGGTCTGGGCGGAAATGATGTGCAGTGCAAAGGACCAAATGATGCCAGAACTAAGCTGACAGCTGTTGCAAAAGCAGGGGAAAAATCAAGGAGGCAGAGACAACTTGGAGGGGAAGATATGAGGGACGTGGCATGGTTACTTAAAAAATGAAAAAAAAAAAGAAAATCTCGGCCAAAGTCAAAGCCATCAAAAGGCATGATATGCCATCCAGTGCAGGGACTTGCACCAAAGCTTGCCCTCTTAGTTCCCATTGAAATCGCAAGATTTCGTTTCCCGTCCCGAAGGGAAATGAAATTTCCTTTCGGGACGGGAAACGAAATCTTGCGACCCTGAAAAGAAAGGCTCACAAACACTCTGGGAGGAAGATATGATCAAACAAGATGCAATTGAAAAAAAACCCCAAAACCCCAGAAAATGGGGAGATGAAATGACTAGGAGAAAGTGGTCTAGGCGGAAATGAGGTGCAGTGCAAAGGACCAAAAGATGCCAGAACTAAGCTGACAGCTGTTGCAAAAGCAGGGGAAAAATCAAGGAGGCAGAGACAACTTGGAGGGGAAGATATGAGGGACGTGGCAAGGAAACATCAGAAAATTTAAAAAAAAAAAAGAAAATCTCGGCCAAAGTCAAAGCCATCAAAAGGCATGATATGCCATCCAGTGCAGGGACTTGCACCAAAGCTTGCCCTCTTAGTTCCCATTGAAATCACAAGATTTCGTTTCCCGACCCGAAAGGAAATGAAATTTCCTTTCGGGACGGGAAACGAAATCTTGCGACCCTGAAAAGAAAGGCTCACAAACACTCTGGGAGGAAGATATGATCAAACAAGATGCAATTGAAAAAAAACCCCAAAACCCCAGAAAATGGGGAGATGAAATGACTAGGAGAAAGTGGTCTAGGCGGAAATGAGGTGCAGTGCAAAGGACCAAAAGAGGCCAGAACTAAGCTGACAGCTGTTGCAAAAGCAGGGGAAAAATCAAGGAGGCAGAGACAACTTGGAGGGGAAGATATGAGGGACGTGGCATGGTTACTTAAAAACATGAAAAAAAAAAAGAAAATCTCGGCCAAAGTCAAAGCCATCAAAAGGCATGGCATGCCATTCATTGCAGGGACATGCACAAAATATCCCTAGGTTTGCAGAAATAGATCCACGCGGTAAGTGAAAACAAATAAGAAGGACTGAGGAGCACTCTGAAATGGAGATACCATCAAAGGAAATGAATTTGAAGGGGAAAAAAAAAAATTTTGGAAATTTAGTGACTACGAGAAAGTGGTCTGGGCGGAAATGATGTGCGGTGCAAAGGACCAAATGATGCCAGAACTAAGCTGACAGCTGTTGCAAAAGCAGGGGAAAAATCAAGGAGGCAGAGACAACTTGGAGGGGAAGATATGGGGGACGTGGCATGGTTACTTAAAAAATGAAAAAAAAAAAGAAAATCTCGGCCAAAGTCAAAGCCATCAAAAGGCATGGCATGCCATTCATTGCAGGGACATGCACAAAATATCCCTAGGTTTGCAGAAATTGATCCACGCGGTAGGTCAAAACAAATAAGAAGGAGGAAGGAGCACTCTGAAATGGAGATACCATCAAAGGAAATGAATTTGAAGGGGAAAAAAAAAAATTTTTGGTAAATTTAGTGACTACGAGAAAGTGGTCTGGGCGGAAATGATGTGCAGTGGAAAGGACCAAATGATGCCAGAACTAAGCTGACAGCTGTTGCAAAAGCAGGGGAAAAATCAAGGAGGCAGAGACAACTTGGAGGGGAAGATATGAGGGACGTGGCAAGGAAACCTCAGAAAATTTAAAAAAAAAAAAGAAAATCTCGGCCAAAGTCAAAGCCATCAAAAGGCATGGCATGCCATTCATTGCAGGGACATGCACAAAATATCCCTAGGTTTGCAGAAATTGATCCACGCGGTAGGTCAAAACAAATAAGAAGGACTGAGGAGCACTCTGAAATGGAGATACCATCAAAGGAACTGAAATTGAAGGGAAAAAAAAAAAATTTTGGAAATTTAGTGACTACGAGAAAGTGGTCTGGGCGGAAATGATGTGCAGTGGAAAGGACCAAATGATGCCAGGACTAAGCTGACAGCTGTTGCAAAAGCAGGGGAAAAATCAAGGAGGCAGAGACAACTTGGAGGGGAAGATATGAGGGCCGTAGCATGGTTACTTAAAAAAATGAAAAAAAAAAAGAAAATCTCGGCCAAAGTCAAAGCCATCAAAAGGCATGGCATGCCATTCATTGCAGGGACATGCACAAAATATCCCTAGGTTTGCAGAAATTGATCCACGCGGTAGGTCAAAACAAATAAGAAGGACTGAGGAGCACTCTGAAATGGAGATACCATCAAAGGAACTGAAATTGAAGGGAAAAAAAAAAATTTTTTGGGAAATTTAGTGACTACGAGAAAGTGGTCTGGGCGGAAATGATGTGCAGTGCAAAGGACCAAATGATGCCAGGACTAAGCTGACAGCTGTTGCAAAAGCAGGGGAAAAATCAAGGAGGCAGAGACAACTTGGAGGGGAAGATATGAGGGCCGTAGCATGAATACTTAAAAAAATGAAAAAAAAAAGAAAATCTCGGCCAAAGTCAAAGCCATCAAAAGGCATGGCATGCCATTCATTGCAGGGACATGCACAACATATCCCTGGGTTTGCAAAAATAGATCCACGCGGTAGGTCAAAACAAATAAGAAGGACTGAGGAGCACTCTGAAATGGAGATACCATCAAAGGAACTGAAATTGAAGGGGAAAAAAAAAAATTTGGAAATTTAGTGCCTAGGAGAAAGTGGTCTGGGCGGAAATGATGTGCAGTGGAAAGGACCAAATGATGCCAGAACTAAGCTGACAGCTGTTGCAAAAGCAGGGGAAAAATCAAGGAGGCAGAGACAACTTGGAGGGGAAGATATGAGGGACGTGGCAAGGAAAGATCAGAAAATTTAAAAAAAAAAAAGAAAATCTCGGCCAAAGTCAAAGCCATCAAAAGGCATGATATGCCATCCAGTGCAGGGACTTGCACCAAAGCTTGCCCTCTTAGTTCCCATTGAAATCGCAAGATTTCGTTTCCCGTCCCGAAAGGAAATGAAATTTCCTTTCGGGACGGGAAACGAAATCTTGCGACCCTGAAAAGAAAGGCTCACAAACACTCTGGGAGGAAGATATGATCAAACAAGATGCAATTGAAAAAAAACCCCAAAACCCCAGAAAATGGGGAGATGAAATGACTAGGAGAAAGTGGTCTAGGCGGAAATGAGGTGCAGTGCAAAGGACCAAAAGATGCCAGAACTAAGCTGACAGCTGTTGCAAAAGCAGGGGAAATATCAAGGAGGCAGAGACAACTTGGAGGGGAAGATATGTGGGACATGGCATGTTTACTTAAAAAAATGAAAAAAAAAAAGAAAATCTCGGCCAAAGTCAAAGCCATCAAAAGGCATGGCATGCCATTCATTGCAGGGACATGCACGACATACCCCTAGGTTTGCAAAAAAGGATCCACGCGGTAGGTCAAAACAAATAAGAAGGACAGAGGAGCACTCTGAAATGGAGATACCATCAAAGGAAATGAATTTGAAGGGAAAAAAAAAAATTTGGGAAATTTAGTGACTACAAGAAAGTGGTCTGGGCGGAAATGATGTGCAGTGCAAAGGACCAAATGATGCCAGAACTAAGCTGACAGCTGTTGCAAAAGCAGGGGAAAAATCAAGGAGGCAGAGACAAGTTGGAGGGGAATATATGAGGGACGTGGCATGGTTACTTAAAAAAATGAAAAAAAAAAAGAAAATCTCGGCCAAAGTCAAAGCCATCAAAAGGCATGGCATGCCATTCATTGCAGGGACATGCACAAAATATCCCTAGGTTTGCAGAAATTGATCCACGCGGTAGGTCAAAACAAATAAGAAGGATTGAGGAGCACTCTGAAATGGAGATACCATCAAAGGAAATGAATTTGAAGGGGAAAAAAAAAAATTTTTGGGAAATTTAGTGACTCCGAGAAAGTGGTCTGGGCGGAAATGATGTGCAATGGAAAGGACCAAATGATGCCAGAACTAAGCTGACAGCTGTTGCAAAAGCAGGGGAAAAATCAAGGAGGCAGAGACAACTTGGAGGGGAAGATATGAGGGACGTGGCAAGGAAACATCAGAAAATTTAAAAAAAAAAAAGAAAATCTCGGCCAAAGTCAAAGCCATCAAAAGGCATGGCATGCAATTCATTGCAGGGACATGCACGACATACCCCTAGGTTTGCAAAAATAGATCCACGCGGTAGGTCAAAACAAATAAGAAGGACTGAGGAGCACTCTGAAATGGAGATACCATCAAAGGAACTGAAATTGAAGGGAAAAAAAAAAATTTTGGGAAATTTAGTGACTACGAGAAAGTGGTCTGGGCGGAAATGATGTGCAGTGGAAAGGACCAAATGATGCCAGAACTAAGCTGACAGCTGTTGCAAAAGCAGGGGAAAAATCAAGGAGGCAGAGACAACTTGGAGGGGAAGATATGAGGGACGTGGCAAGGAAACCTCAGAAAATTTAAAAAAAAAAAAGAAAATCTCGGCCAAAGTCAAAGCCATCAAAAGGCATGATATGCCATCCAGTGCAGGGACTTGCACCAAAGCTTGCCCTCTTAGTTCCCATTGAAATCGCAAGATTTCCTTTCCCGTCCCGAAAGGAAATGAAATTTCCTTTCGGGACGGGAAAGGAAATCTTGCGACCCTAGAAAGAAAGGCTCACAAACACTCTGGGAGGAAGATATGACCAAACAAGAGGCAATTGAAAAAAAACCCAAAACCACAGAAAATGGGGAGATGAAATGACTAGGAGAAAGTGGTCTAGGCAGAAATGAGGTGCAGTGCAAAGGACCAAAAGAGGCCAGAACTAAGCTGACAGCTGTTGCAAAAGCAGGGGAAAAATCAAGGAGGCAGAGACAACTTGGAGGGGAAGATATGAGGGCCGTAGCATGGATATTTAAAAAATGAAAAAAAAAAGAAAATCTCGGCCAAAGTCAAAGCCATCAAAAGGCATGGCATGCCATTCATTGCAGGGACATGCACAACATACCACTGGGTTTGCAAAAATAGATCCACGCGGTAGGTCAAAACAAATAAGAAGGACTGAGGAGCACTCTGAAATGGAGATACCATCCAAGGAACTGAAATTGAAGGGAAAAAAAAAAATTTTTGGAAATTTAGTGCCTAGGAGAAAGTGGTCTGGGCGGAAATGATGTGCAGTGGAAAGGACCAAATGATGCCAGAACTAAGCTGACAGCTGTTGCAAAAGCAGGGGAAAAATCAAGGAGGCAGAGACAACTTGGAGGGGAAGATATGAGGGACGTGGCAAGGAAACATCAGAAAATTTAAAAAAAAAAAAGAAAATCTCGGCCAAAGTCAAAGCCATCAAAAGGCATGATATGCCATCCAGTGCAGGGACTTGCACCAAAGCAGGCCCTCTTAGTTCCCATTGAAATCGCAAGATTTCCTTTCCCGTCCCGAAAGGAAATGAAATTTCCTTTCGGGACGGGAAAGGAAATCTTGCGACCCTAGAAAGAAAGGCTCACAAACACTCTGGGAGGAAGATATGACCAAACAAGATGCAATTGAAAAAAAACGCCAAAACCCCAGAAAATGGGGAGATGGAATGACTACGAGAAAGTGGTCTAGGCAGAAATGAGGTGCAGTGCAAAGGACCAAAAGAGGCCAGAACTAAGCTGACAGCTGTTGCAAAAGCAGGGGAAAAATCAAGGAGGCAGAGAGAACTTGGAGGGGAAGATATGAGGGACGTGGCATGGATACTTGAAAAATGAAAAAAAAAGAAAATCTCGGCCAAAGTCAAAGCCATCAAAAGGCATGGCATGCCATTCATTGCAGGGACATGCACGACATACCCCTAGGTTTTCAAAAAAGGATCCACGCGGTAGGTCAAAACAAATAAGAAGGACTGAGGAGTACTCTGAAATGGAGATACCATCAAAGGAACTGAAATTGAAGGGAAAAAAAAAAAAAATTTTGGAAATTTAGTGACTACGAGAAAGTGGTCTGGGCGGAAATGATGTGCAGTGCAAAGGACCAAATGATGCCAGAACTAAGCTGACAGCTGTTGCAAAAGCAGGGGAAAAATCAAGGAGGCAGAGACAACTTGGAGGGGAAGATATGAGGGCCGTAGCATGGATACTTAAAAAAATGAAAAAAAAAAAAGAAAATCTCGGCCAAAGTCAAAGCCATCGAAAGGCGTGGCATGCCATTCATTGCAGGGACATGCACAACATACCCCTGGGTTTGCAAAAATAGATCCATGCGGTAGGTCAAAACAAATAAGAAGGACTGAGGAGCACTCTGAAATGGAGATACCATCAAAGGAACTGATATTGAAGGGGAAAAAAAAAAAATTTTGGAAATTTAGTGACTACGAGAAAGTGGTCTGGGCGGAAATGATGTGCAGTGCAAAGGACCAAATGATGCCAGAACTAAGCTGACAGCTGTTGCAAAAGCAGGGGAAAAATCAAGGAGGCAGAGACAACTTGGAGGGGAAGATATGAGGGACGTGGCATGGTTACTTAAAAAATGAAAAAAAAAAAAGAAAATCTCGGCCAAAGTCAAAGCCATCAAAAGGCGTGGCATGCCATTCATTGCAGGGACATGCACAAAATATCCCTAAGTTTGCAGAAATTGATCCACGCGGTAGGTCAAAACAAATAAGAAGGACTGAGGAGCACTCTGAAATGGAGATACCATCAAAGGAAATGAATTTGAAGGGAAAAAAAAAAAAATTTTGGGAAATTTAGTGACTACGAGAAAGTGGTCTGGGCGGAAATGATGTGCAGTGCAAAGGACCAAATGATGCCAGAACTAAGCTGACAGCTGTTGCAAAAGCAGGGGAAAAATCAAGGAGGCAGAGACAACTTGGAGGGGAAGATATGAGGGACGTGGCAAGGAAACATCAGAAAATTTAAAAAAAAAAAAGAAAATCTCGGCCAAAGTCAAAGCCATCAAAAGGCATGATATGCCATCCAGTGCAGGGACTTGCACCAAAGCTTGCCCTCTTAGTTCCCATTGAAATCACAAGATTTCGTTTCCCGTCCCGAAAGGAAATGAAATTTCCTTTCGGGACGGGAAACGAAATCTTGCGACCCTGAAAAGAAAGGCTCACAAACACTCTGGGAGGAAGATATGATCAAACAAGATGCAATTGAAAAAAAACCCCAAAACCCCAGAAAATGGGGAGATGAAATGACTAGGAGAAAGTGGTCTAGGCGGAAATGAGGTGCAGTGCAAAGGACCAAAAGAGGCCAGAACTAAGCTGACAGCTGTTGCAAAAGCAGGGGAAAAATCAAGGAGGCAGAGACAACTTGGAGGGGAAGATATGAGGGACGTGGCATGGTTACTTAAAAAAATGAAAAAAAAAAAGAAAATCTCGGCCAAAGTCAAAGCCATCAAAAGGCATGGCATGCCATTCATTGCAGGGACATGCACGACATACCCCTAGGTTTGCAAAAATAGATCCACGCGGTAGGTCAAAACAAATAAGAAGGACAGAGGAGCACTCTGAAATGGAGATACCATCAAAGGAAATGAATTTGAAGGAAAAAAAAAAAATTTTGGAAATTTAGTGACTACGAGAAAGTGGTCTGGGCGGAAATGATGTGCAGTGGAAAGGACCAAATGATGCCAGAACTAAGCTGACAGCTGTTGCAAAAGCAGGGGAAAAATCAAGGAGGCAGAGACAACTTGGAGGGGAAGATATGAGGGACGTGGCATGGTTACTTAAAAAATGAAAAAAAAAAAGAAAATCTCGGCCAAAGTAAAAGCCATCAAAAGGCATGGCATGCCATTCATTGCAGGGACATGCACAAAATATCCCTAGGTTTGCAGAAATTGATCCACGCGGTAGGTCAAAACAAATAAGAAGGAGGAAGGAGCACTCTGAAATGGAGATACCATCAAAGGAAATGAATTTGAAGGGGAAAAAAAAAAATTTTTGGGAAATTTAGTGACTACGAGAAAGTGGTCTGGGCGGAAATGATGTGCAGTGCAAAGGACCAAATGATGCCAGAACTAAGCTGACAGCTGTTGCAAAAGCAGGGGAAAAATCAAGGAGGCAGAGACAACTTGGAGGGGAAGATATGAGGGACGTGGCAAGGAAACACCAGAAAATTTAAAAAAAAAAAAGAAAATCTCGGCCAAAGTCAAAGCCATCAAAAGGCATGGCATGCCATTCATTGCAGGGACATGCACGACATACCCCTAGGTTTGCAGAAATAGATCCACGCGGTAGGTCAAAACAAATAAGAAGGACTGAGGAGCACTCTGAAATGGAGATACCATCAAAGGAAATGAATTTGAAGGGAAAAAAAAAAAATTTTGGAAATTTAGTGACTACGAGAAAGTGGTCTGGGCGGAAATGATGTGCGGTGCAAAGGACCAAATGATGCCAGAACTAAGCTGACAGCTGTTGCAAAAGCAGGGGAAAAATCAAGGAGGCAGAGACAACTTGGAGGGGAAGATATGAGGGACGTGGCAAGGAAACACCAGAAAATTTAAAAAAAAAAAAGAAAATCTCGGCCAAAGTCAAAGCCATCAAAAGGCATGGCATGCCATTCATTGCAGGGACATGCACGACATACCCCTAGGTTTGCAGAAATTGATCCACGCGGTAGGTCAAAACAAATAAGAAGGACTGAGGAGCACTCTGAAATGGAGATACCATCAAAGGAACTGAAATTGAAGGGAAAAAGAAAAAAATTTTGGAAATTTAGTGACTACGAGAAAGTGGTCTGGGCGGAAATGATGTGCAGTGCAAAGGACCAAATGATGCCAGAACTAAGCTGACAGCTGTTGCAAAAGTAGGGGAAAAATCAAGGAGGCAGAGACAACTTGGAGGGGAAGATATGAGGGACGTGGCATGGTTACTTAAAAAAATGAAAAAAAAAAAGAAAATCTCGGCCAAAGTCAAAGCCATCAAAAGGCGTGGCATGCCATTCATTGCAGGGACATGCACAAAATATCCCTAGGTTTGCAGAAATTGATCCACGCGGTAGGTCAAAACAAATAAGAAGGAGGAAGGAGCACTCTGAAATGGACATACCATCAAAGGAACTGAAATTGATGGGAAAAAAAAAAAATTTTGGGGAAATTTAGTGACTATGAGAAAGTGGTCTGGGCGGAAATGATGTGCAGTGCAAAGGACCAAATGATGCCAGAACTAAGCTGACAGCTGTTGCAAAAGCAGGGGAAAAATCAAGGAGGCAGAGACAACTTGGAGGGGAAGATATGAGGGACGTGGCAAGGAAACATCAGAAAATTTAAAAAAAAAAAAGAAAATCTCGGCCAAAGTCAAAGCCATCAAAAGGCATGATATGCCATCCAGTGCAGGGACTTGCACCAAAGCTTGCCCTCTTAGTTCCCATTGAAATCGCAAGATTTCGTTTCCCGTCCCGAAAGGAAATGAAATTTCCTTTCGGGACGGGAAACGAAATCTTGCGACCCTGAAAAGAAAGGCTCACAAACACTCTGGGAGGAAGATATGATCAAACAAGATGCAATTGAAAAAAAACCCCAAAACCCCAGAAAATGGGGAGATGAAATGACTAGGAGAAAGTGGTCTAGGCAGAAATGAGGTGCAGTGCAAAGGACCAAAAGAGGCCAGAACTAAGCTGACAGCTGTTGCAAAAGCAGGGGAAAAATCAAGGAGGCAAAGACAACTTGGAGGGGAAGATATGAGGGACGTGGCATGGATACTAAAAAAATGAAAAAAAAAAGATAAATCTCGGCCAAAGTCAAAGCCATCAAAAGGCATGGCATGCCATTCATTGCAGGGACATGCACAACATACCCCTAGGTTTGCCAAAATAGATCCACGCGGTAGGTCAAAACAAATAAGAAGGATTGAGGAGCACTCTGAAATGGAGATACCATCCAAGGAACTGAAATTGAAGGGAAAAAAAAAAATTTTTGGGAAATTTAGTGACTCCGAGAAAGTGGTCTGGGCGGAAATGATGTGCAGTGCAAAGGACCAAATCATGCCAGAACTAAGCTGACAGCTGTTGCAAAAGCAGGGGAAAAATCAAGGAGGCAGAGACAACTTGGAGGGGAAGATATGAGGGACGTGGCATGGATACTTGAAAAATGAAAAAAAAAGAAAATCTCGGCCACAGTCAAAGCCATCAAAAGGCATGGCATGCCATTCATTGCAGGGACATGCATGACATACCCCTAGGTTTGCAAAAATAGATCCACGCGGTAGGTCAAAACAAATAAGAAGGACTGAGGAGCACTCTGAAATGGAGATACCATCAAAGGAAATGAATTTGAAGGGAAAAAAAAAAAAATTTGGGAAATTTAGTGACTACGAGAAAGTGGTCTGGGCGGAAATGATGTGCAGTGCAAAGGACCAAATGATGCCAGAACTAAGCTGACAGCTGTTGCAAAAGCAGGGGAAAAATCAAGGAGGCAGAGACAACTTGGAGGGGAAGATATGAGGGACGTGGCATGGATACTTAAAAAAATGAAAGAAAAAAGAAAATCTCGGCCAAAGTCAAAGCCATCAAAAGGCATGGCATGCCATTCATTGCAGGGACATGCACAAAATATCCCTAGGTTTGCAGAAATTGATCCACGCGGTAGGTCAAAACAAATAAGAAGGACTGAGGCGCACCCTGAAATGGAGATACTATCAAAGGAAATGAATTTTAAGGGGGAAAAAAAAATTTTGGGGAAATTTAGTGACTACGAGAAAGTGGTCTGGGCGGAAATGATGTGCAGTGCAAAGGACCAAAAGATGCCAGAACTAAGCTGACAGCTGTTGCAAAAGCAGGGGAAAAATCAAGGAGGCAGAGACAACTTGGAGGGGAAGATATGAGGGACGTGGCAAGGAAACATCAGAAAATTTAAAAAAAAAAAAGAAAATCTTGGCCAAAGTCAAAGCCATCAAAAGGCATGGCATGCCATTCATTGCAGGGACATGCACGACATACCCCTAGGTTTGCAAAAATAGATCCACGCGGTAGGTCAAAACAAATAAGAAGGACTGAGGAGCACTCTGAAATGGAGATACCATCCAAGGAACTGAAATTGAAGGGAAAAAAAAAAAAATTTTGGAAATTTAGTGCCTAGGAGAAAGTGGTCTGGGCGGAAATGATGTGCAGTGGAAAGGACCAAATGATGCCAGAACTAAGCTGACAGCTGTTGCAAAAGCAGGGGAAAAATCAAGGAGGCAGAGACAACTTGGAGGGGAAGATATGAGGGACGTGGCATGGTTACTTAAAAAAATGAAAAAAAAATAGAAAATCTCGGCCACAGTCAAAGCCATCAAAAGGCATGGCATGCCATTCATTGCAGGGACATGCACAAAATATCCCTAGGTTTGCAGAAATTGATCCACGCGGTAGGTCAAAACAAATAAGAAGGACTGAGGAGCACTCTGAAATGGAGATACCATCAAAGGAAATGAATTTGAAGGGAAAAAAAAAAATTTTTGGTAAATTTAGTGACTACGAGAAAGTGGTCTGGGCGGAAATGATGTGCAGTGCAAAGGACCAAATGATGCCAGAACTAAGCTGACAGCTGTTGCAAAAGCAGGGGAAAAATCAAGGAGGCAGAGACAACTTGGAGGGGAAGATATGAGGGACGTGGCAAGGAAACATCAGAAAATTAAAAAAAAAAAAAGAAAATCTCGGCCAAAGTCAAAGCCATCAAAAGGCATGATATGCCATCCAGTGCAGGGACTTGCACCAAAGCTTGCCCTCTTAGTTCCCATTGAAATCGCAAGATTTCGTTTCCCGTCCCGAAAGGAAATGAAATTTCCTTTCGGGACGGGAAACGAAATCTTGCGACCCTGAAAAGAAAGGCTCACAAACACTCTGGGAGGAAGATATGACCAAACAAGATGCAATTGAAAAAAAACCCCAAAACCCCAGAAAATATGGAGATGAAATGACTAGGAGAAAGTGGTCTAGGCGGAAATGAGGTGCAGTGCAAAGGACCAAAAGAGGCCAGAACTAAGCTGACAGCTGTTGCAAAAGCAGGGGAAAAATCAAGGAGGCAGACACAACTTGGAGGGGAAGATATGAGGGCCGTAGCATGGATACTTAAAAAAATGAAAAAAAAAAGAAAATCTCGGCCAAGGTCAAAGCCATCAAAAAGCATGGCATGCCATTCATTGCAGGGACATGCACAACATACCCCTGGGTTTGCAAAAATAGATCCACGCGGTAGGTCAAAACAAGTAAGAAGGACTGAGGAGCACTCTGAAATGGAGATACCATCAAAGGAACTGAAATTGAAGGGGAAAAAAAAAAAATTTTGGAAATTTAGTGACTACGAGAAAGTGGTCTGGGCGGAAATGATGTGCAGTGCAAAGGACCAAATGATGCCAGAACTAAGCTGACAGCTGTTGCAAAAGCAGGGGAAAAATCAAGGAGGCAGACACAACTTGGAGGGGAAGATATGAGGGACGTGGCATGGTTACTTAAAAAAATGAAAAAAAAAAAGAAAATCTCGGCCAAAGTCAAAGCCATCAAAAGGCATGGCATGCCATTCATTGCAGGGACATGCACAAAATATCCCTAGGTTTGCAGAAATTGATCCACGCGGTAGGTCAAAACAAATAAGAAGGACTGAGGAGCACTCTGAATTGGAGATACCATCAAAGGAAATGAATTTGAAGGGAAAAAAAAAAAATTTTTGGTAAATTTAGTGACTACGAGAAAGTGGTCTGGGCGGAAATGATGTGCAGTGCAAAGGACCAAATGATGCCAGAACTAAGCTGACAGCTGTTGCAAAAGCAGGGGAAAAATCAAGGAGGAAGAGACATCTTGGAGGGGAAGATATGAGGGACGTGGCAAGGAAACATCAGAAAATTAAAAAAAAAAAAAGAAAATCTCGGCCAAAGTCAAAGCCATCAAAAGGCATGATATGCCATCCAGTGCAGGGACTTGCACCAAAGCTTGCCCTCTTAGTTCCCATTGAAATCGCAAGATTTCGTTTCCCGTCCCGAAAGGAAATGAAATTTCCTTTCGGGACGGGAAACGAAATCTTGCGACCCTGAAAAGAAAGGCTCACAAACACTCTGGGAGGAAGATATGACCAAACAAGATGCAATTGAAAAAAACCCCCAAAACCCCAGAAAATGGGGAGATGAAATGACTAGGAGAAAGTGGTCTAGGCGGAAATGAGGTGCAGTGCAAAGGACCAAAAGAGGCCAGAACTAAGCTGACAGCTGTTGCAAAAGCAGGGGAAAAATCAAGGAGGCAAAGACAACTTGGAGGGGAAGATATGAGGGACGTGGCATGGATACTTAAAAAAATGAAAAAAAAAAAGAAAATCTCGGCCAAAGTCAAAGCCATCAAAAGGCATGGCATGCCATTCATTGCAGGGACATGCACGACATACCCCTAGGTTTGCAGAAATTGATCCACGCGGTAGGTCAAAACAAATAAGAAGGAGGAAGGAGCACTCTGAAATGGAGATACCATCAAAGGAAATGAATTTGAAGGGAAAAAAAAAAAATTTTGGGGAAATTTAGAGACTACGAGAAAGTGGTCTGGGCGGAAATGATGTGCAGTGCAAAGGACCAAATGATGCCAGAACTAAGCTGACAGCTGTTGCAAAAGCAGGGGAAAAATCAAGGAGGCAGACACAACTTGGAGGGGAAGATATGAGGGACGTGGCAAGGAAACCTCAGAAAATTTAAAAAAAAAAAAGAAAATCTCGGCCAAAGTCAAAGCCATCAAAAGGCATGGCATGCCATTCATTGCAGGGACATGCACGACATACCCCTAGGTTTGCAAAAATAGATCCACGCGGTAGGTCAAAACAAATAAGAAGGACTGAGGAGCACTCTGAAATGGAGATACCATCCAAGGAACTGAAATTGAAGGGAAAAAAAAAAAAAATTTGGGAAATTTAGTGACTACGAGAAAGTGGTCTGGGCGGAAATGATGTGCAGTGCAAAGGACCAAATGATGCCAGAACTAAGCTGACAGCTGTTGCAAAAGCAGGGGAAAAATCAAGGAGGCAGACACAACTTGGAGGGGAAGATATGAGGGACGTGGCATGGTTACTTAAAAAAATAAAAAAAAAATAGAAAATCTCGGCCAAAGTCAAAGCCATCAAAAGGCATGGCATGCCATTCATTGCAGGGACATGCACAAAATATCCCTAGGTTTGCAGAAATAGATCCACGCGGTAGGTCAAAACAAATAGGAAGGAGGAAGGAGCACTCTGAAATGGAGATACCATCAAAGGAAATGAATTTGAAGGAAAAAAAAAAAATTTTTGGGAAATTTAGTGACTACGAGAAAGTGGTCTGGGCGGAATTGATGTGCAGTGCAAAGGACCAAAAGATGCCAGAACTAAGCTGACAGCTGTTGCAAAAGCAGGGGAAAAATCAAGGAGGCAGAGACAACTTGGAGGGGAAGATATGAGGGACGTGGCAAGGAAACATGAGAAAATTTAAAAAAAAAAAAGAAAATCTCGGCCAAAATCAAAGCCATCAAAAGGCATGATATGCCATCCAGTGCAGGGACTTGCACCAAAGCTGGCCCTCTTAGTTCCCACTGAAATCGCAAGATTTCGTTTCCCGTCCCGAAAGGAAATGAAATTTCCTTTCGGGACGGGAAACGAAATCTTGCGACCCTGAAAAGAAAGGCTCACAAACACTCTGGGAGGAAGATATGACCAAACAAGATGCAATTGAAAAAAAACCCCAAAACCCCAGAAAATGGTGAGATGGAATGACTACGAGAAAGTGGTCTAGGCGGAAATGAGGTGCAGTGCAAAGGACCAAAAGAGGCCAGAACTAAGCTGACAGCTGTTGCAAAAGCAGGGGAAAAATCAAGGAGGCAGAGACAACTTGGAGGGGAAGATATGAGGGGCGTGGCAAGCAAACATCAGATAATTAAAAAAAAAAAAAGAAAATCTCGGCCAAAGTCAAAGCCTTCAAAAGGCATGGCATGCCATTCATTGCAGGGACATGCACGACATACCCCTAGGTTTGCAAAAATAGATCCACGCGGTAGGTCAAAACAAATAAGAAGGACAGAGGAGCACTCTGAAATGGAGATACCATCCAAGGAACTGAAATTGAAGGGAAAAAAAAAAAAATTTGGGAAATATAGTGACTACGAGAAAGTGGTCTGGGCGGAAATGATGTGCAGTGGAAAGGAACAAATGATGCCAGAACTAAGCTGACAGCTGTTGCAAAAGCAGGGGAAAAATCAAGGAGGCAGAGACAAGTTGGAGGGGAAGATATGAGGGCCGTGGCAAGGAAACATCAGAAAATTTAAAAAAAAAAAGGGAAAATCTCGGACAAAGTCAAAGCCATCAAAAGGCGTGGCATGCCATTCATTGCAGGGACTTGCACCACATACCCCTAGGTTTGCAAAAATAGATCCACGCGGTAGGTCAAAACAAATAAGAAGGACAGAGGAGCGCTCTGAAATGGAGATACCATCCAAGGAACTGAAATTGAAGGGAAAAAAAAAAAAATTTTGGAAATTTAGTGACTACGAGAAAGTGGTCTAGGCGGAAATGATGTGCAGTGCAAAGGACCAAAAGAGGCCAGAACTAAGCTGACAGCTGTTGCAAAAGCAGGGGAAAAATCAAGGAGGCAGAGACAACTTGGAGGGGAAGATATGAGGGGTGTGGCAAGGAAACATCAGAAAATTAAAAAAAAAAAAAGAAAATCTCGGCCAAAGTCAAAGCCATCAAAAGGCATGGCATGCCATTCATTGCAGGGACATGCACAACATACCCATAGGTTTGCAGAAATAGATCCACGCGGTAGGTCAAAACAAATAAGAAGGACTGAGGAGCACTCTGAAATGGAGATACCATCCAAGGAACTGATATTGAAGGGAAAAAAAAAAAATTTTGGGAAATTTAGTGACTACGAGAAAGTGGTCTGGGCGGAAATGATGTGCAGTGCAAAGGACCAAAAGATGCCAGAACTAAGCTGACAGCTGTTGCAAAAGCAGGGGAAAAATCAAGGAGGCAGAGACAACTTGGAGGGGAAGATATGAAGTACGTGGCAAGGAAACATCAGAAAATTTAAAAAAAAAAAAGAAAATCTCGGCCAAAGTCAAAGCCATCAAAAGGCATGGCATGCCATTCATTGCAGGGACATGCACAACATACCACTGGGTTTGCAAAAATAGATCCACGCGGTAGGTCAAAACAAATAAGAAGGACTGAGGAGCACTCTGAAATGGAGATACCATCAAAGGAACTGAAATTGAAGGGAAAAAAAAAAAATTTTTGGAAATTTAGTGACTACGAGAAAGTGGTCTGGGCGGAAATGATGTGCAGTGCAAAAGACCAAATGATGCCAGAACTAAGCTGACAGCTGTTGCAAAAGCAGGGGAAAAATCAAGGAGGCAGAGGCAACTTGGAGGGGAGGATATGAGGGACGTGGCATGGTTACTTAAAAAAATGAAAAAAAAAAAGAAAATCTCGGCCAAAGTCAAAGCCATCAAAAGGCATGGCATGCCATTCATTGCAGGGACATGCACAAAATATCCCTAGGTTTGCAGAAATTGATCCACGCGGTAGGTCAAAACAAATAAGAAGGAGGAAGGAGCACTCTGAAATGGAGATACCATCAAAGGAAATGAATTTGAAGGGAAAAAAAAAAAATTTTTGGTAAATTTAGTGACTACGAGAAAGTGGTCTGGGCGGAAATGATGTGCAGTGGAAAGGACCAAATGATGCCAGAACTAAGCTGACAGCTGTTGCAAAAGCAGGGGAAAAATCAAGGAGGCAGAGACAACTTGGAGGGGAAGATATGAGGGACGTGGAAAGGAAACATCAGAAAATTAAAAAAAAAAAAAAGAAAATCTCGGCCAAAGTCAAAGCCATCAAAAGGCATGGCATGCCATTCATTGCAGGGACATGCACAACATACCCCTGGGTTTGCAAAAATAGATCCACGCGGTAGGTCAAAACAAATAAGAAGGACTGAGGAGCACTCTGAAATGGAGATACCATCCAAGAAACTGAAATTGAAGGGAAAAAAAAAAAAAATTTTGGGAAATTTAGTGACTATGAGAAAGTGGTCTGGGCGGAAATGATGTGCAGTGCAAAGGACCAAAAGATGCCAGAACTAAGCTGACAGCTGTTGCAAAAGCAGGGGAAAAATCAAGGAGGCAGAGACAACTTGGAGGGGAAGATATGAGGGACGTGGCATGGTTACTTAAAAAAATGAAAAAATAAAAGAAAATCTCGGCCAAAGTCAAAGCCATCAAAAGGCATGGCATGCCATTCATTGCAGGGACATGCACGACATACCCCTAGGTTTGCAAAAATAGATCCACGCGGTAGGTCAAAACAAATAAGAAGGACAGAGGAGCACTCTGAAATGGAGATACCATCCAAGGAACTGAAATTGAAGGGAAAAAAAAAAAATTTGGGAAATTTAGTGACTACGAGAAAGTGGTCTGGGCGGAAATGATGTGCAGTGGAAAGGACCAAATGATGCCAGAACTAAGCTGACAGCTGTTGCAAAAGCAGGGGAAAAATCAAGGAGGCAGAGACAACTTGGAGGGGAAGATATGAGGGCCGTGGCAAGGAAACATCAGAAAATTAAAAAAAAAAAAAGAAAATCTCGGCCAAAGTCAAAGCCATCAAAAGGCATGAAAGGCATGATATGCCATCCAGTGCAGGGACTTGCACCAAAGCTTGCCCTCTTAGTTCCCACTGAAATCGCAAGATTTCGTTTCCCGTCCCGAAAGGAAATTTCATTTCCTTTCGGGACGGGAAACGAAATCTTGTGACCCTGCAAAGAAAGGCTCACAAACACTCTGGGAGGAAGATATAACCAAACAAGATGCAATTGAAAAAAAACCCCAAAACCCCAGAAAATGGGGAGATGAAATGACTACGAGAAAGTGGTCTAGGCTGAAATGAGGTGCAGTGCAAAGGACCAAAAGAGGCCAGAACTAAGCTGACAGCTGTTGCAAAAGCAGGGGAAAAATCAAGGAGGCAGACACAACTTGAAGGGGAAGATATGAGGGACATGCCATTGGTTACTTAAAAAAATGAAAAAAAAAAAGAAAATCTCGGCCAAAGTCAAAGCCATCAAAAGGCATGGCATGTCATTCATTGCAGGGACATGCACGACATACCCCTAGGTTTGCAAAAATAGATCCACGCGGTAGGTCAAAACAAATAAGAAGGACTGAGGAGCACTCTGAAATGGAGATACCATCCAAGGAACTGAAATTGAAGGGAAAAAAAAAAAATTGGGGAAATTTAGTGACTACGAGAAAGTGGTCTGGGCGGAAATGATGTGCAGTGCAAAGGACCAAAAGAGGCCAGAACTAAGCTGACAGCTGTTGCAAAAGCAGGGGAAAAATCAAGGAGGCAGACACAACTTGGAGGGGAAGATATGAGGTCCGTGGCATGGATACTTAAAAAAATGAAAAAAAAAAAATTAAATCTCGGCCAAAGTCAAAGCCATCAAAAGGCATGGCATGCCATTCATTGCAGGGACATGCACAAAATATCCCTAGGTTTGCAGAAATTGATCCACGCGGTAGGTCAAAACAAATAGGAAGGAGGAAGGAGCACTCTGAAATGGAGATACCATCCAAGGAACTGAAATTGAAGGGAAAAAAAAAAAATTTTGGGAAATTTAGTGACTACGAGAAAGTGGTCTGGGCGGAAATGATGTGCAGTGCAAAGGACCAAAAGATGCCAGAACTAAGCTGACAGCTGTTGCAAAAGCAGGGGAAAAATCAAGGAGGCAGAGACAACTTGGAGGGGAAGATATGAGGGACGTGGCAAGGAAACATCAGAAAATTAAAAAAAAAAAAAGAAAATCTCGGCCAAAGTCAAAGCCATCAAAAGGCATGATATGCCATCCAGTGCAGGGACTTGCACCAAAGCTTGCCCTCTTAGTTCCCATTGAAATCGCAAGATTTCGTTTCCCGTCCCGAAAGGAAATGAAATTTCCTTTCGGGACGGGAAACGAAATCTTGCGACCCTGAAAAGAAAGGCTCACAAACACTCTGGGAGGAAGATATGATCAAACAAGATGCAATTGAAAAAAAACCCCAAAACCCCAGAAAATGGGGAGATGAAATGACTAGGAGAAAGTGGTCTAGGCGGAAATGAGGTGCAGTGCAAAGGACCAAAAGAGGCCAGAACTAAGCTGACAGCTGTTGCAAAAGCAGGGGAAAAATCAAGGAGGCAGAGACAACTTGGAGGGGAAGATATGAGGGGCGTGGCAAGCAAACATCAGATAATTAAAAAAAAAAAAAGAAAATCTCGGCCAAAGTCAAAGCCTTCAAAAGGCATGGCATGCCATTCATTGCAGGGACATGCACGACATACCCCTAGGTTTGCAAAAATAGATCCACGCGGTAGGTCAAAACAAATAAGAAGGACAGAGGAGCACTCTGAAATGGAGATACCATCCAAGGAACTGAAATTGAAGGGAAAAAAAAAAAAATTTGGGAAATATAGTGACTACGAGAAAGTGGTCTGGGCGGAAATGATGTGCAGTGGAAAGGAACAAATGATGCCAGAACTAAGCTGACAGCTGTTGCAAAAGCAGGGGAAAAATCAAGGAGGCAGAGACAAGTTGGAGGGGAAGATATGAGGGCCGTGGCAAGGAAACATCAGAAAATTTAAAAAAAAAAAGGGAAAATCTCGGACAAAGTCAAAGCCATCAAAAGGCGTGGCATGCCATTCATTGCAGGGACTTGCACCACATACCCCTAGGTTTGCAAAAATAGATCCACGCGGTAGGTCAAAACAAATAAGAAGGACAGAGGAGCGCTCTGAAATGGAGATACCATCCAAGGAACTAAAATTGAAGGGAAAAAAAAAAAAATTTTGGAAATTTAGTGACTACGAGAAAGTGGTCTAGGCGGAAATGAGGTGCAGTGCAAAGGACCAAAAGAGGCCAGAACTAAGCTGACAGCTGTTGCAAAAGCAGGGGAAAAATCAAGGAGGCAGAGACAACTTGGAGGGGAAGATATGAGGGGTGTGGCAAGGAAACATCAGAAAATTAAAAAAAAAAAAAGAAAATCTCGGCCAAAGTCAAAGCCATCAAAAGGCATGGCATGCCATTCATTGCAGGGACATGCACAACATACCCATAGGTTTGCAGAAATAGATCCACGCGGTAGGTCAAAACAAATAAGAAGGACTGAGGAGCACTCTGAAATGGAGATACCATCCAAGGAACTGATATTGAAGGGAAAAAAAAAAAATTTTGGGAAATTTAGTGACTACGAGAAAGTGGTCTGGGCGGAAATGATGTGCAGTGCAAAGGACCAAAAGATGCCAGAACTAAGCTGACAGCTGTTGCAAAAGCAGGGGAAAAATCAAGGAGGCAGAGACAACTTGGAGGGGAAGATATGAAGGACGTGGCAAGGAAACATCAGAAAATTTAAAAAAAAAAAAGAAAATCTCGGCCAAAGTCAAAGCCATCAAAAGGCATGAAAGGCATGATATGCCATCCAGTTCAGGGACTTGCACCAAAGCTTGCCCTCTTAGTTCCCATTGAAATCGCAAGATTTCGTTTCCCGTCCCGAAAGGAAATTTCATTTCCTTTCGGGACGGGAAACGAAATCTTGCGACCCTGAAAAGAAAGGCTCACTAACACTCTGGGAGGAAGATATGACCAAACAAGATGCAATTGAAAAAAAACCCCAAAACCCCAGAAAATGGGGAGATGAAATGACTACGAGAAAGTGGTCTAGGCAGAAATGAGGTGCAGTGCAAAGGACCAAATGATGCCAGAACTAAGCTGACAGCTGTTGCAAAAGCAGGGGAAAAATCAAGGAGGCAGAGACAACTTGGAGGGGAAGATATGAGGGCCGTAGCATGGATACTTAAAAAATGAAAAAAAAAAAGAAAATCTCGGCCAAAGTCAAAGCCATCAAAAGGCATGGCATGCCATTCATTGCAGGGACATGCACAACATACCACTGGGTTTGCAAAAATAGATCCACGCGGTAGGTCAAAACAAATAAGAAGGACTGAGGAGCACTCTGAAATGGAGATACCATCAAAGGAACTGAAATTGAAGGGAAAAAAAAAAAATTTTTGGAAATTTAGTGACTACGAGAAAGTGGTCTGGGCGGAAATGATGTGCAGTGCAAAAGACCAAAAGATGCCAGAACTAAGCTGACAGCTGTTGCAAAAGCAGGGGAAAAATCAAGGAGGCAGAGGCAACTTGGAGGGGAGGATATGAGGGACGTGGCATGGTTACTTAAAAAAATGAAAAAAAAAAAGAAAATCTCGGCCAAAGTCAAAGCCATCAAAAGGCATGGCATGCCATTCATTGCAGGGACATGCACAAAATATCCCTAGGTTTGCAGAAATTGATCCACGCGGTAGGTCAAAACAAATAAGAAGGAGGAAGGAGCACTCTGAAATGGAGATACCATCAAAGGAAATGAATTTGAAGGGAAAAAAAAAAAATTTTTGGGAAATTTAGTGACTACGAGAAAGTGGTCTGGGCGGAAATGATGTGCAGTGGAAAGGACCAAATGATGCCAGAACTAAGCTGACAGCTGTTGCAAAAGCAGGGGAAAAATCAAGGAGGCAGACACAACTTGGAGGGGAAGATATGAGGGACGTGGAAAGGAAACATCAGAAAATTAAAAAAAAAAAAAAGAAAATCTCGGCCAAAGTCAAAGCCATCAAAAGGCATGGCATGCCATTCATTGCAGGGACATGCACAACATACCCCTGGGTTTGCAAAAATAGATCCACGCGGTAGGTCAAAACAAATAAGAAGGACTGAGGAGCACTCTGAAATGGAGATACCATCAAAGGAACTGAAATTGAAGGGAAAAAAAAAAAAATTTTTGGGAAATTTAGTGACTATGAGAAAGTGGTCTGGGCGGAAATGATGTGCAGTGCAAAGGACCAAAAGATGCCAGAACTAAGCTGACAGCTGTTGCAAAAGCAGGGGAAAAATCAAGGAGGCAGAGACAACTTGGAGGGGAAGATATGAGGGACGTGGCATGGTTACTTAAAAAAATGAAAAAAAAAAAGAAAATCTCGGCCAAAGTCAAAGCCATCAAAAGGCATGGCATGCCATTCATTGCAGGGACATGCACGACATACCCCTAGGTTTGCAAAAATAGATCCACGCGGTAGGTCAAAACAAATAAGAAGGACAGAGGAGCACTCTGAAATGGAGATACCATCCAAGGAACTGAAATTGAAGGGAAAAAAAAAAAAATTTGGGAAATTTAGTGACTACGAGAAAGTGGTCTGGGCGGAAATGATGTGCAGTGGAAAGGACCAAATGATGCCAGAACTAAGCTGACAGCTGTTGCAAAAGCAGGGGAAAAATCAAGGAGGCAGAGACAACTTGGAGGGGAAGATATGAGGGCCGTGGCAAGGAAACATCAGAAAATTAAAAAAAAAAAAAGAAAATCTCGGCCAAAGTCAAAGCCATCAAAAGGCATGAAAGGCATGATATGCCATCCAGTGCAGGGACTTGCACCAAAGCTTGCCCTCTTAGTTCCCACTGAAATCGCAAGATTTCGTTTCCCGTCCCGAAAGGAAATTTCATTTCCTTTCGGGACGGGAAACGAAATCTTGTGACCCTGCAAAGAAAGGCTCACAAACACTCTGGGAGGAAGATATAACCAAACAAGATGCAATTGAAAAAAAACCCCAAAACCCCAGAAAATGGGGAGATGAAATGACTACGAGAAAGTGGTCTAGGCTGAAATGAGGTGCAGTGCAAAGGACCAAAAGAGGCCAGAACTAAGCTGACAGCTGTTGCAAAAGCAGGGGAAAAATCAAGGAGGCAGACACAACTTGAAGGGGAAGATATGAGGGACATGCCATTGGTTACTTAAAAAAATGAAAAAAAAAAAGAAAATCTCGGCCAAAGTCAAAGCCATCAAAAGGCATGGCATGTCATTCATTGCAGGGACATGCACGACATACCCCTAGGTTTGCAAAAATAGATCCACGCGGTAGGTCAAAACAAATAAGAAGGACTGAGGAGCACTCTGAAATGGAGATACCATCCAAGGAACTGAAATTGAAGGGAAAAAAAAAAAATTGGGGAAATTTAGTGACTACGAGAAAGTGGTCTGGGCGGAAATGATGTGCAGTGCAAAGGACCAAAAGAGGCCAGAACTAAGCTGACAGCTGTTGCAAAAGCAGGGGAAAAATCAAGGAGGCAGACACAACTTGGAGGGGAAGATATGAGGTCCGTGGCATGGATACTTAAAAAAATGAAAAAAAAAAAATTAAATCTCGGCCAAAGTCAAAGCCATCAAAAGGCATGGCATGCCATTCATTGCAGGGACATGCACAAAATATCCCTAGGTTTGCAGAAATTGATCCACGCGGTAGGTCAAAACAAATAGGAAGGAGGAAGGAGCACTCTGAAATGGAGATACCATCCAAGGAACTGAAATTGAAGGGAAAAAAAAAAAATTTTGGGAAATTTAGTGACTACGAGAAAGTGGTCTGGGCGGAAATGATGTGCAGTGCAAAGGACCAAAAGATGCCAGAACTAAGCTGACAGCTGTTGCAAAAGCAGGGGAAAAATCAAGGAGGCAGAGACAACTTGGAGGGGAAGATATGAGGGACGTGGCAAGGAAACATCAGAAAATTAAAAAAAAAAAAAGAAAATCTCGGCCAAAGTCAAAGCCATCAAAAGGCATGATATGCCATCCAGTGCAGGGACTTGCACCAAAGCTTGCCCTCTTAGTTCCCATTGAAATCGCAAGATTTCGTTTCCCGTCCCGAAAGGAAATGAAATTTCCTTTCGGGACGGGAAACGAAATCTTGCGACCCTGAAAAGAAAGGCTCACAAACACTCTGGGAGGAAGATATGACCAAACAAGATGCAATTGAAAAAAAACCCCAAAACCCCAGAAAATGGGGAGATGAAATGACTAGGAGAAAGTGGTCTAGGCGGAAATGAGGTGCAGTGCAAAGGACCAAAAGAGGCCAGAACTAAGCTGACAGCTGTTGCAAAAGCAGGGGAAAAATCAAGGAGGCAGACACAACTTGGAGGGGAAGATATGAGGTCCGTGGCATGGATACTTAAAAAAATGAAAAAAAAAAAATTAAATCTCGGCCAAAGTCAAAGCCATCAAAAGGCATGGCATGCCATTCATTGCAGGGACATGCACAAAATATCCCTAGGTTTGCAGAAATTGATCCACGCGGTAGGTCAAAACAAATAGGAAGGAGGAAGGAGCACTCTGAAATGGAGATACCATCCAAGGAACTGAAATTGAAGGGAAAAAAAAAAAATTTTGGGAAATTTAGTGACTACGAGAAAGTGGTCTGGGCGGAAATGATGTGCAGTGCAAAGGACCAAAAGATGCCAGAACTAAGCTGACAGCTGTTGCAAAAGCAGGGGAAAAATCAAGGAGGCAGAGACAACTTGGAGGGGAAGATATGAGGGACGTGGCAAGGAAACATCAGAAAATTAAAAAAAAAAAAAGAAAATCTCGGCCAAAGTCAAAGCCATCAAAAGGCATGATATGCCATCCAGTGCAGGGACTTGCACCAAAGCTTGCCCTCTTAGTTCCCATTGAAATCGCAAGATTTCGTTTCCCGTCCCGAAAGGAAATGAAATTTCCTTTCGGGACGGGAAACGAAATCTTGCGACCCTGAAAAGAAAGGCTCACAAACACTCTGGGAGGAAGATATGACCAAACAAGATGCAATTGAAAAAAAACCCCAAAACCCCAGAAAATGGGGAGATGAAATGACTAGGAGAAAGTGGTCTAGGCGGAAATGAGGTGCAGTGCAAAGGACCAAAAGAGGCCAGAACTAAGCTGACAGCTGTTGCAAAAGCAGGGGAAAAATCAAGGAGGCAGAGACAACTTGGAGGGGAAGATATGAGGGGCGTGGCAAGCAAACATCAGATAATTAAAAAAAAAAAATAGAAAATCTCGGCCAAAGTCAAAGCCTTCAAAAGGCATGGCATGCCATTCATTGCAGGGACATGCACGACATACCCCTAGGTTTGCAAAAATAGATCCACGCGGTAGGTCAAAACAAATAAGAAGGACAGAGGAGCACTCTGAAATGGAGATACCATCCAAGGAACTGAAATTGAAGGGAAAAAAAAAAAAATTTGGGAAATATAGTGACTACGAGAAAGTGGTCTGGGCGGAAATGATGTGCAGTGGAAAGGAACAAATGATGCCAGAACTAAGCTGACAGCTGTTGCAAAAGCAGGGGAAAAATCAAGGAGGCAGAGACAAGTTGGAGGGGAAGATATGAGGGCCGTGGCAAGGAAACATCAGAAAATTTAAAAAAAAAAAGGGAAAATCTCGGACAAAGTCAAAGCCATCAAAAGGCGTGGCATGCCATTCATTGCAGGGACTTGCACCACATACCCCTAGGTTTGCAAAAATAGATCCACGCGGTAGGTCAAAACAAATAAGAAGGACAGAGGAGCGCTCTGAAATGGAGATACCATCCAAGGAACTAAAATTGAAGGGAAAAAAAAAAAAATTTTGGAAATTTAGTGACTACGAGAAAGTGGTCTAGGCGGAAATGAGGTGCAGTGCAAAGGACCAAAAGAGGCCAGAACTAAGCTGACAGCTGTTGCAAAAGCAGGGGAAAAATCAAGGAGGCAGAGACAACTTGGAGGGGAAGATATGAGGGGTGTGGCAAGGAAACATCAGAAAATTAAAAAAAAAAAAAGAAAATCTCGGCCAAAGTCAAAGCCATCAAAAGGCATGGCATGCCATTCATTGCAGGGACATGCACAAAATACCCATAGGTTTGCAGAAATAGATCCACGCGGTAGGTCAAAACAAATAAGAAGGACTGAGGAGCACTCTGAAATGGAGATACCATCCAAGGAACTGATATTGAAGGGAAAAAAAAAAAATTTTGGGAAATTTAGTGACTACGAGAAAGTGGTCTGGGCGGAAATGATGTGCAGTGCAAAGGACCAAAAGATGCCAGAACTAAGCTGACAGCTGTTGCAAAAGCAGGGGAAAAATCAAGGAGGCAGAGACAACTTGGAGGGGAAGATATGAAGGACGTGGCAAGGAAACATCAGAAAATTTAAAAAAAAAAAAGAAAATCTCGGCCAAAGTCAAAGCCATCAAAAGGCATGAAAGGCATGATATGCCATCCAGTTCAGGGACTTGCACCAAAGCTTGCCCTCTTAGTTCCCATTGAAATCGCAAGATTTCGTTTCCCGTCCCGAAAGGAAATTTCATTTCCTTTCGGGACGGGAAACGAAATCTTGCGACCCTGAAAAGAAAGGCTCACAAACACTCTGGGAGGAAGATATGACCAAACAAGATGCAATTGAAAAAAAACCCCAAAACCCCAGAAAATGGGGAGATGAAATGACTAGGAGAAAGTGGTCTAGGCGGAAATGAGGTGCAGTGCAAAGGACCAAATGATGCCAGAACTAAGCTGACAGCTGTTGCAAAAGCAGGGGAAAAATCAAGGAGGCAGAGACAACTTGGAGGGGAAGATATGAGGGCCGTAGCATGGATACTTAAAAAATGAAAAAAAAAAAGAAAATCTCGGCCAAAGTCAAAGCCATCAAAAGGCATGGCATGCCATTCATTGCAGGGACATGCACAACATACCACTGGGTTTGCAAAAATAGATCCACGCGGTAGGTCAAAACAAATAAGAAGGACTGAGGAGCACTCTGAAATGGAGATACCATCAAAGGAACTGAAATTGAAGGGAAAAAAAAAAAAATTTTTGGAAATTTAGTGACTACGAGAAAGTGGTCTGGGCGGAAATGATGTGCAGTGCAAAAGACCAAAAGATGCCAGAACTAAGCTGACAGCTGTTGCAAAAGCAGGGGAAAAATCAAGGAGGCAGAGGCAACTTGGAGGGGAGGATATGAGGGACGTGGCATGGTTACTTAAAAAAATGAAAAAAAAAAAGAAAATCTCGGCCAAAGTCAAAGCCATCAAAAGGCATGGCATGCCATTCATTGCAGGGACATGCACAAAATATCCCTAGGTTTGCAGAAATTGATCCACGCGGTAGGTCAAAACAAATAAGAAGGAGGAAGGAGCACTCTGAAATGGAGATACCATCAAAGGAAATGAATTTGAAGGGAAAAAAAAAAAATTTTTGGGAAATTTAGTGACTACGAGAAAGTGGTCTGGGCGGAAATGATGTGCAGTGCAAAGGACCAAATGATGCCAGAACTAAGCTGACAGCTGTTGCAAAAGCAGGGGAAAAATCAAGGAGGCAGACACAACTTGGAGGGGAAGATATGAGGGACGTGGAAAGGAAACATCAGAAAATTAAAAAAAAAAAAAAGAAAATCTCGGCCAAAGTCAAAGCCATCAAAAGGCATGGCATGCCATTCATTGCAGGGACATGCACAACATACCCCTGGGTTTGCAAAAATAGATCCACGCGGTAGGTCAAAACAAATAAGAAGGACTGAGGAGCACTCTGAAATGGAGATACCATCCAAGAAACTGAAATTGAAGGGAAAAAAAAAAAAATTTTTGGGAAATTTAGTGACTATGAGAAAGTGGTCTGGGCAGAAATGATGTGCAGTGCAAAGGACCAAAAGATGCCAGAACTAAGCTGACAGCTGTTGCAAAAGCAGGGGAAAAATCAAGGAGGCAGAGACAACTTGGAGGGGAAGATATGAGGGACGTGGCATGGTTACTTAAAAAAATGAAAAAAAAAAAGAAAATCTCGGCCAAAGTCAAAGCCATCAAAAGGCATGGCATGCCATTCATTGCAGGGACATGCACGACATACCCCTAGGTTTGCAAAAATAGATCCACGCGGTAGGTCAAAACAAATAAGAAGGACAGAGGAGCACTCTGAAATGGAGATACCATCCAAGGAACTGAAATTGAAGGGAAAAAAAAAAAAATTTGGGAAATTTAGTGACTACGAGAAAGTGGTCTGGGCGGAAATGATGTGCAGTGGAAAGGACCAAATGATGCCAGAACTAAGCTGACAGCTGTTGCAAAAGCAGGGGAAAAATCAAGGAGGCAGAGACAACTTGGAGGGGAAGATATGAGGGCCGTGGCAAGGAAACATCAGAAAATTAAAAAAAAAAAAAGAAAATCTCGGCCAAAGTCAAAGCCATCAAAAGGCATGAAAGGCATGATATGCCATCCAGTGCAGGGACTTGCACCAAAGCTTGCCCTCTTAGTTCCCACTGAAATCGCAAGATTTCGTTTCCCGTCCCGAAAGGAAATTTCATTTCCTTTCGGGACGGGAAACGAAATCTTGTGACCCTGCAAAGAAAGGCTCACAAACACTCTGGGAGGAAGATATAACCAAACAAGATGCAATTGAAAAAAAACCCCAAAACCCCAGAAAATGGGGAGATGAAATGACTACGAGAAAGTGGTCTAGGCTGAAATGAGGTGCAGTGCAAAGGACCAAAAGAGGCCAGAACTAAGCTGACAGCTGTTGCAAAAGCAGGGGAAAAATCAAGGAGGCAGACACAACTTGAAGGGGAAGATATGAGGGACATGCCATTGGTTACTTAAAAAAATGAAAAAAAAAAAGAAAATCTCGGCCAAAGTCAAAGCCATCAAAAGGCATGGCATGTCATTCATTGCAGGGACATGCACGACATACCCCTAGGTTTGCAAAAATAGATCCACGCGGTAGGTCAAAACAAATAAGAAGGACTGAGGAGCACTCTGAAATGGAGATACCATCCAAGGAACTGAAATTGAAGGGAAAAAAAAAAAATTGGGGAAATTTAGTGACTACGAGAAAGTGGTCTGGGCGGAAATGATGTGCAGTGCAAAGGACCAAAAGAGGCCAGAACTAAGCTGACAGCTGTTGCAAAAGCAGGGGAAAAATCAAGGAGGCAGACACAACTTGGAGGGGAAGATATGAGGTCCGTGGCATGGATACTTAAAAAAATGAAAAAAAAAAAATTAAATCTCGGCCAAAGTCAAAGCCATCAAAAGGCATGGCATGCCATTCATTGCAGGGACATGCACAAAATATCCCTAGGTTTGCAGAAATTGATCCACGCGGTAGGTCAAAACAAATAGGAAGGAGGAAGGAGCACTCTGAAATGGAGATACCATCCAAGGAACTGAAATTGAAGGGAAAAAAAAAAAATTTTGGGAAATTTAGTGACTACGAGAAAGTGGTCTGGGCGGAAATGATGTGCAGTGCAAAGGACCAAAAGATGCCAGAACTAAGCTGACAGCTGTTGCAAAAGCAGGGGAAAAATCAAGGAGGCAGAGACAACTTGGAGGGGAAGATATGAGGGACGTGGCAAGGAAACATCAGAAAATTAAAAAAAAAAAAAGAAAATCTCGGCCAAAGTCAAAGCCATCAAAAGGCATGATATGCCATCCAGTGCAGGGACTTGCACCAAAGCTTGCCCTCTTAGTTCCCATTGAAATCGCAAGATTTCGTTTCCTGTCCCGAAAGGAAATGAAATTTCCTTTCGGGACGGGAAACGAAATCTTGCGACCCTGAAAAGAAAGGCTCACAAACACTCTGGGAGGAAGATATGACCAAACAAGATGCAATTGAAAAAAAACCCCAAAACCCCAGAAAATGGGGAGATGAAATGACTAGGAGAAAGTGGTCTAGGCGGAAATGAGGTGCAGTGCAAAGGACCAAAAGAGGCCAGAACTAAGCTGACAGCTGTTGCAAAAGCAGGGGAAAAATCAAGGAGGCAGAGACAACTTGGAGGGGAAGATATGAGGGGCGTGGCAAGCAAACATCAGATAATTAAAAAAAAAAAAAGAAAATCTCGGCCAAAGTCAAAGCCTTCAAAAGGCATGGCATGCCATTCATTGCAGGGACATGCACGACATACCCCTAGGTTTGCAAAAATAGATCCACGCGGTAGGTCAAAACAAATAAGAAGGACAGAGGAGCACTCTGAAATGGAGATACCATCCAAGGAACTGAAATTGAAGGGAAAAAAAAAAAAATTTGGGAAATATAGTGACTACGAGAAAGTGGTCTGGGCGGAAATGATGTGCAGTGGAAAGGAACAAATGATGCCAGAACTAAGCTGACAGCTGTTGCAAAAGCAGGGGAAAAATCAAGGAGGCAGAGACAAGTTGGAGGGGAAGATATGAGGGCCGTGGCAAGGAAACATCAGAAAATTTAAAAAAAAAAAAGAAAATCTCGGCCAAAGTCAAAGCCATCAAAAGGCATGAAAGGCATGATATGCCATCCAGTGCAGGGACTTGCACCAAAGCTTGCCCTCTTAGTTCCCATTGAAATCGCAAGATTTCGTTTCCCGTCCCGAAAGGAAATTTCATTTCCTTTCGGGACGGGAAACGAAATCTTGCGACCCTGAAAAGAAAGGCTCACTAACACTCTGGGAGGAAGATATGACCAAACAAGATGCAATTGAAAAAAAACCCCAAAACCCCAGAAAATGGGGAGATGAAATGACTACGAGAAAGTGGTCTAGGCAGAAATGAGGTGCAGTGCAAAGGACCAAATGATGCCAGAACTAAGCTGACAGCTGTTGCAAAAGCAGGGGAAAAATCAAGGAGGCAGAGACAACTTGGAGGGGAAGATATGAGGGCCGTAGCATGGATACTTAAAAAATGAAAAAAAAAAAGAAAATCTCGGCCAAAGTCAAAGCCATCAAAAGGCATGGCATGCCATTCATTGCAGGGACATGCACAACATACCACTGGGTTTGCAAAAATAGATCCACGCGGTAGGTCAAAACAAATAAGAAGGACTGAGGAGCACTCTGAAATGGAGATACCATCAAAGGAACTGAAATTGAAGGGAAAAAAAAAAAATTTTTGGAAATTTAGTGACTACGAGAAAGTGGTCTAGGCAGAAATGAGGTGCAGTGCAAAGGACCAAAAGAGGCCAGAACTAAGCTGACAGCTGTTGCAAAAGCAGGGGAAAAATCAAGGAGGCAGACACAACTTGGAGGGGAAGATATGAGGTCCGTGGCATGGATACTTAAAAAAATGAAAAAAAAAAAATTAAATCTCGGCCAAAGTCAAAGCCATCAAAAGGCATGGCATGCCATTCATTGCAGGGACATGCACAAAATATCCCTAGGTTTGCAGAAATTGATCCACGCGGTAGGTCAAAACAAATAGGAAGGAGGAAGGAGCACTCTGAAATGGAGATACCATCCAAGGAACTGAAATTGAAGGGAAAAAAAAAAAATTTTGGGAAATTTAGTGACTACGAGAAAGTGGTCTGGGCGGAAATGATGTGCAGTGCAAAGGACCAAATGATGCCAGAACTAAGCTGACAGCTGTTGCAAAAGCAGGGGAAAAATCAAGGAGGCAGACACAACTTGGAGGGGAAGATATGAGGGACGTGGAAAGGAAACATCAGAAAATTAAAAAAAAAAAAAGAAAATCTCGGCCAAAGTCAAAGCCATCAAAAGGCATGGCATGCCATTCATTGCAGGGACATGCACAACATACCCCTGGGTTTGCAAAAATAGATCCACGCGGTAGGTCAAAACAAATAAGAAGGACTGAGGAGCACTCTGAAATGGAGATACCATCCAAGAAACTGAAATTGAAGGGAAAAAAAAAAAAATTTTTGGGAAATTTAGTGACTATGAGAAAGTGGTCTGGGCGGAAATGATGTGAAGTGCAAAGGACCAAAAGATGCCAGAACTAAGCTGACAGCTGTTGCAAAAGCAGGGGAAAAATCAAGGAGGCAGAGACAACTTGGAGGGGAAGATATGAGGGACGTGGCATGGTTACTTAAAAAAATGAAAAAAAAAAAGAAAATCTCGGCCAAAGTCAAAGCCATCAAAAGGCATGGCATGCCATTCATTGCAGGGACATGCACGACATACCCCTAGGTTTGCAAAAATAGATCCACGCGGTAGGTCAAAACAAATAAGAAGGACAGAGGAGCACTCTGAAATGGAGATACCATCCAAGGAACTGAAATTGAAGGGAAAAAAAAAAAATTTGGGAAATTTAGTGACTACGAGAAAGTGGTCTGGGCGGAAATGATGTGCAGTGGAAAGGACCAAATGATGCCAGAACTAAGCTGACAGCTGTTGCAAAAGCAGGGGAAAAATCAAGGAGGCAGAGACAACTTGGAGGGGAAGATATGAGGGCCGTGGCAAGGAAACATCAGAAAATTAAAAAAAAAAAAAGAAAATCTCGGCCAAAGTCAAAGCCATCAAAAGGCATGAAAGGCATGATATGCCATCCAGTGCAGGGACTTGCACCAAAGCTTGCCCTCTTAGTTCCCATTGAAATCGCAAGATTTCGTTTCCCGTCCCGAAAGGAAATTTCATTTCCTTTCGGGACGGGAAACGAAATCTTGTGACCCTGCAAAGAAAGGCTCACAAACACTCTGGGAGGAAGATATAACCAAACAAGATGCAATTGAAAAAAAACCCCAAAACCCCAGAAAATGGGGAGATGAAATGACTACGAGAAAGTGGTCTAGGCTGAAATGAGGTGCAGTGCAAAGGACCAAAAGAGGCCAGAACTAAGCTGACAGCTGTTGCAAAAGCAGGGGAAAAATCAAGGAGGCAGACACAACTTGAAGGGGAAGATATGAGGGACATGCCATTGGTTACTTAAAAAAATGAAAAAAAAAAAGAAAATCTCGGCCAAAGTCAAAGCCATCAAAAGGCATGGCATGTCATTCATTGCAGGGACATGCACGACATACCCCTAGGTTTGCAAAAATAGATCCACGCGGTAGGTCAAAACAAATAAGAAGGACTGAGGAGCACTCTGAAATGGAGATACCATCCAAGGAACTGAAATTGAAGGGAAAAAAAAAAAATTGGGGAAATTTAGTGACTACGAGAAAGTGGTCTGGGCGGAAATGATGTGCAGTGCAAATGACCAAAAGAGGCCAGAACTCGGCTGACAGCTGTTGCAAAAGCAGGGGAAAAATCAAGGAGGCAGACACAACTTGGAGGGGAAGATATGAGGTCCGTGGCATGGATACTTAAAAAAATGAAAAAAAAAAAATTAAATCTCGGCCAAAGTCAAAGCCATCAAAAGGCATGGCATGCCATTCATTGCAGGGACATGCACAAAATATCCCTAGGTTTGCAGAAATTGATCCACGCGGTAGGTCAAAACAAATAGGAAGGAGGAAGGAGCACTCAGAAATGGAGATACCATCCAAGGAACTGAAATTGAAGGGAAAAAAAAAAAATTTTGGGAAATTTAGTGACTACGAGAAAGTGGTCTGGGCGGAAATGATGTGCAGTGCAAAGGACCAAAAGATGCCAGAACTAAGCTGACAGCTGTTGCAAAAGCAGGGGAAAAATCAAGGAGGCAGAGACAACTTGGAGGGGAAGATATGAGGGACGTGGCAAGGAAACATCAGAAAATTAAAAAAAAAAAAAGAAAATCTCGGCCAAAGTCAAAGCCATCAAAAGGCATGAAAGGCATGATATGCCATCAAGTGCAGGGACTTGCACCAAAGCTTGCCCTCTTAGTTCCCACTGAAATCGCAAGATTTCGTTTCCCGTCCCGAAAGGAAATGAAATTTCCTTTCGGGACGGGAAACGAAATCTTGCGACCCTGAAAAGAAAGGCTCACAAACACTCTGGGAGGAAGATATGACCAAACAAGATGCAATTGAAAAAAAACCCCAAAACCCCAGAAAATGGGGAGATGAAATGACTACGAGAAAGTGGTCTAGGCAGAAATGAGGTGCAGTGCAAAGGACCAAAAGAGGCCAGAACTAAGCTGACAGCTGTTGCAAAAGCAGGGGAAAAATCAAGGAGGCAGAGACAACTTGGAGGGGAAGATATGAGGGACATGCCATTGGTTACTTAAAAAAATGAAAAAAAAAAAGAAAATCACGGCCAAAGTCAAAGCCATCAAAAGGCATGGCATGCCATTCATTGCAGGGACGTGCACGACATACCCCTAGGTTTGCAAAAATAGATCCACGCGGTAGGTCAAAACAAATAAGAAGGACTGAGGAGCACTCTGAAATGGAGATACCATCCAAGGAACTGAAATTGAAGGGAAAAAAAAAAAATTGGGGAAATTTAGTGACTACGAGAAAGTGGTCTGGGCGGAAATGATGTGCAGTGGAAAGGACGAAATGATGCCAGAACTAAGCTGACAGCTGTTGCAAAAGCAGGGGAAAAATCAAGGAGGCAGAGACAACTTGGAGGGGAAGATATGAGGGACGTGGCATGGTTACTTAAAAAAATGAAAAAAAAAAAGAAAATCTCGGCCAAAGTCAAAGCCATCAAAAGGCATGATATGCCATTCATTGCAGGGACATGCACAAAATATCCCTAGGTTTGCAGAAATTGATCCACGCGGTAGGTCAAAACAAATAAGAAGGAGGAAGGAGCACTCTGAAATGGAGATACCATCAAAGGAAATGAATTTGAAGGGGAAAAAAAAAAATTTTTGGGAAATTTAGTGACTACGAGAAAGTGGTCTGGGCGGAAATGATGTGCAGTGGAAAGGACCAAATGATGCCAGAACTAAGCTGACAGCTGTTGCAAAAGCAGGGGAAAAATCAAGGAGGCAGAGACAACTTGGAGGGGAAGATATGAGGGACGTGGCATGGTTACTTAAAAAAATGAAAAAAAAAAAGAAAATCTCGGCCAAAGTCAAAGCCATCAAAAGGCATGATATGCCATTCATTGCAGGGACATGCACAAAATATCCCTAGGTTTGCAGAAATTGATCCACGCGGTAGGTCAAAACAAATAAGAAGGAGGAAGGAGCACTCTGAAATGGAGATACCATCAAAGGAAATGAATTTGAAGGGGAAAAAAAAAAATTTTTGGGAAATTTAGTGACTACGAGAAAGTGGTCTGGGCGGAAATGATGTGCAGTGGAAAGGACCAAATGATGCCAGAACTAAGCTGACAGCTGTTGCAAAAGCAGGGGAAAAATCAAGGAGGCAGAGACAACTTGGAGGGGAAGATATGAGGGACGTGGCATGGTTACTTAAAAAAATGAAAAAAAAAAAGAAAATCTCGGCCAAAGTCAAAGCCATCAAAAGGCATGGCATGCCATTCATTGCAGGGACATGCACAAAATATCCCTAGGTTTGCAGAAATTGATCCACGCGGTAGGTCAAAACAAATAAGAAGGAGGAAGGAGCACTCTGAAATGGAGATACCATCGAAGGAAATGAATTTGAAGGGAAAAAAAAAAAATTTTTGGGAAATTTAGTGACTACGAGAAAGTGGTCTGGGCGGAAATGATGTGCAGTGCAAAGGACCAAATGATGCCAGAACTAAGCTGACAGCTGTTGCAAAAGCAGGGGAAAAATCAAGGAGGCAGAGACAACTTGGAGGGGAAGATATGAGGGACGTGGCAAGGAAACATGAGAAAATTAAAAAAAAAAAAAGAAAATCTCGGCCAAAGTCAAAGCCATCAAAAGGCATGATATGCCATCCAGTGCAGGGACTTGCACGAAAGCTTGCCCTCTTAGTTCCCACTGAAATCGCAAGATTTCGTTTCCCGTCTCGAAAGGAAATGAAATTTCCTTTCGGGACGGGAAACGAAATCTTGCGACCCTGCAAAGAAAGGCTCACAAACACTCTGGGAGGAAGATATGATCAAACAAGATGCAATTGAAAAAAAACCCCAAAACCCCAGAAAATGGGGAGATGGAATGACTAGGAGAAAGTGGTCTAGGCGGAAATGAGGTGCAGTGCAAAGGACCAAAAGAGGCCAGAACTAAGCTGACAGCTGTTGCAAAAGCAGGGGAAAAATCAAGGAGGCAGAGACAACTTGGAGGGGAAGATATGAGGGACGTGGCATGGATGCTTAAAAAAATGAAAAAAAAAAGAAAATCTCGGCCAAAGTCAAAGCCATCAAAAGGCATGGCATGCCATTCATTGCAGGGACATGCACGACATACCCCTAGGTTTGCAAAAATAGATCCACGCGGTAGGTCAAAACAAATAAGAAGGACAGAGGAGCACTCTGAAATGGAGATACCATCCAAGGAACTGAAATTGAAGGGAAAAAAAAAAAAATTTGGGAAATTTAGTGACTACGAGAAAGTTGTCTGGGCGGAAATGATGTGCAGTGCAAAGGACCAAAAGATGCCAGAACTAAGCTGACAGCTGTTGCAAAAGCAGGGGAAAAATCAAAGAGGGAGAGACAACTTGGAGGGGAAGATATGAGGGCCGTGGCAAGGAAACCTCAGAAAATTTAAAAAAAAAAAAGAAAATCTCGGCCAAAGTCAAAGCCATCAAAAGGCATGAAAGGCATGATATGCCATCCAGTGCAGGGACTTGCACCAAAGCTTGCCCTCTTAGTTCCCATTGAAATCGCAAGATTTCGTTTCCCGTCCCGAAAGGAAATGAAATTTCCTTTCGGGACGGGAAACGAAATCTTGCGACCCTGAAAAGAAAGGCTCACAAACACTCTGGGAGGAAGATATGACCAAACAAGATGCAATTGAAAAAAAACCCCAAAACCCCAGAAAATGGGGAGATGAAATGACTACGAGAAAGTGGTCTAGGCAGAAATGAGGTGCAGTGCAAAGGACCAAAAGAGGCCAGAACTAAGCTGACAGCTGTTGCAAAAGCAGGGGAAAAATCAAGGAGGCAGAGACAACTTGGAGGGGAAGATATGAGGGACATGCCATTGGTTACTTAAAAAAATGAAAAAAAAAAAGAAAATCACGGCCAAAGTCAAAGCCATCAAACGGCATGGCATGCCATTCATTGCAGGGACGTGCACGACATACCCCTAGGTTTGCAAAAATAGATCCACGCGGTAGGTCAAAACAAATAAGAAGGACAGAGGAGCACTCTGAAATGGAGATACCATCCAAGGAACTGAAATTGAAGGGAAAAAAAAAAAATTGGGGAAATTTAGTGACTACGAGAAAGTGGTCTGGGCGGAAATGATGTGCAGTGCAAAGGACGAAATGATGCCAGAACTAAGCTGACAGCTGTTGCAAAAGCAGGGGAAAAATCAAGGAGGCAGAGACAACTTGGAGGGGAAGATATGAGGGACGTGGCATGGTTACTTAAAAAAATGAAAAAAAAAAAGAAAATCTCGGCCAAAGTCAAAGCCATCAAAAGGCATGATATGCCATTCATTGCAGGGACATGCACAAAATATCCCTAGGTTTGCAGAAATTGATCCACGCGGTAGGTCAAAACAAATAAGAAGGAGGAAGGAGCACTCTGAAATGGAGATACCATCAAAGGAAATGAATTTGAAGGGGAAAAAAAAAAATTTTTGGGAAATTTAGTGACTACGAGAAAGTGGTCTGGGCGGAAATGATGTGCAGTGGAAAGGACCAAATGATGCCAGAACTAAGCTGACAGCTGTTGCAAAAGCAGGGGAAAAATCAAGGAGGCAGAGACAACTTGGAGGGGAAGATATGAGGGACGTGGCATGGTTACTTAAAAAAATGAAAAAAAAAAAGAAAATCTCGGCCAAAGTCAAAGCCATCAAAAGGCATGATATGCCATTCATTGCAGGGACATGCACAAAATATCCCTAGGTTTGCAGAAATTGATCCACGCGGTAGGTCAAAACAAATAAGAAGGAGGAAGGAGCACTCTGAAATGGAGATACCATCAAAGGAAATGAATTTGAAGGGGAAAAAAAAAAATTTTTGGGAAATTTAGTGACTACGAGAAAGTGGTCTGGGCGGAAATGATGTGCAGTGGAAAGGACCAAATGATGCCAGAACTAAGCTGACAGCTGTTGCAAAAGCAGGGGAAAAATCAAGGAGGCAGAGACAACTTGGAGGGGAAGATATGAGGGACGTGGCATGGTTACTTAAAAAAATGAAAAAAAAAAAGAAAATCTCGGCCAAAGTCAAAGCCATCAAAAGGCATGATATGCCATTCATTGCAGGGACATGCACAAAATATCCCTAGGTTTGCAGAAATTGATCCACGCGGTAGGTCAAAACAAATAAGAAGGAGGAAGGAGCACTCTGAAATGGAGATACCATCAAAGGAAATGAATTTGAAGGGGAAAAAAAAAAATTTTTGGGAAATTTAGTGACTACGAGAAAGTGGTCTGGGCGGAAATGATGTGCAGTGGAAAGGACCAAATGATGCCAGAACTAAGCTGACAGCTGTTGCAAAAGCAGGGGAAAAATCAAGGAGGCAGAGACAACTTGGAGGGGAAGATATGAGGGACGTGGCAAGGAAACATCAGAAAATTAAAAAAAAAAAAAAGAAAATCTCGGCCAAAGTCAAAGCCATCAAAAGGCATGATATGCCATCCAGTGCAGGGACTTGCACGAAAGCTTGCCCTCTTAGTTCCCACTGAAATCGCAAGATTTCGTTTCCCGTCCCGATAGGAAATGAAATTTCCTTTCGGGACGGGAAACGAAATCTTGCGACCCTGCAAAGAAAGGCTCACAAACACTCTGGGAGGAAGATATGATCAAACAAGATGCAATTGAAAAAAAACCCCAAAACCCCAGAAAATGGGGAGATGGAATGACTAGGAGAAAGTGGTCTAGGCGGAAATGATGTGCAGTGCAAAGGACCAAAAGAGGCCAGAACTAAGCTGACAGCTGTTGCAAAAGCAGGGGAAAAATCAAGGAGGCAGAGACAACTTGGAGGGGAAGATATGAGGGACGTGGCATGGATGCTTAAAAAAATGAAAAAAAAAAGAAAATCTCGGCCAAAGTCAAAGCCATCAAAAGGCATGGCATGCCATTCATTGCAGGGACATGCACGACATACCCCTAGGTTTGCAAAAATAGATCCACGCGGTAGGTCAAAACAAATAAGAAGGACAGATGAGCACTCTGAAATGGAGATACCATCCAAGGAACTGAAATTGAAGGGAAAAAAAAAAAAATTGGGGAAATTTAGTGACTACGAGAAAGTGGTCTGGGCGGAAATGATGTGCAGTGCAAAGGACCAAAAGATGCCAGAACTAAGCTGACAGCTGTTGCAAAAGCAGGGGAAAAATCAAAGAGGGAGAGACAACTTGGAGGGGAAGATATGAGGGCCGTGGCAAGGAAACCTCAGAAAATTTAAAAAAAAAAAAGAAAATCTCGGCCAAAGTCAAAGCCATCAAAAGGCATGAAAGGCATGATATGCCATCCAGTGCAGGGACTTGCACCAAAGCTTGCCCTCTTAGTTCCCATTGAAGTCGCAAGATTTCGTTTCCCGTCCCGAAAGGAAATTTCATTTCCTTTCGGGACGGGAAACGAAATCTTGCGACCCTGAAAAGAAAGGCTCACAAACACTCTGGGAGGAAGATATGACCAAACAAGATGCAATTGAAAAAAAACCCCAAAACCCCAGAAAATGGGGAGATGGAATGACTAGGAGAAAGTGGTCTAGGCGGAAATGAGGTGCAGTGCAAAGGACCAAAAGAGGCCAGAAATAAGCTGACAGCTGTTGCAAAAGCAGGGGAAAAATCAAGGAGGCAGAGACAACTTGGAGGGGAAGATATGAGGGACATGCCATTGGTTACTTAAAAAAATGAAAAAAAAAAAGAAAATCTCGGCCAAAGTCAAAGCCATCAAAAGGCATGGCATGCCATTCATTGCAGGGACATGCACAACATACCCATAGGTTTGCAGAAATAGATCCACGCGGTAGGTCAAAACAAATAAGAAGGACTGAGGAGCACTCTGAAATGGAGACACCATGAAAGGAACTGAAATTGAAGGGGAAAAAAAAAAAATTTTGGGAAATTTAGTGACCATGAGAAAGTGGTCTGGGCGGAAATGATGTGCAGTGCAAAGGACCAAAAGAGGCCAGAACTAAGCTGACAGCTGTTGCTAAAGCAGGGGAAAAATCAAGGAGGCAGACACAACTTGAAGGGGAAGATATGACGGATGTGGCAAGGAAACATGAGAAAATTAAAAAAAAAAAAAGAAAATCTCGGCCAAAGTCAAAGCCATCAAAAGGCATGGTATGCCATTCATTGCAGGGACATGCACGACATACCCCTAGGTTTGCAAAAATAGATCCACGCGGTAGGTCAAAACAAATAAGAAGGACTGAGGAGCACTCTGAAATGGAGATACCATCCAAGGAACTGAAATTGAAGGGGAAAAAAAAAAAATTTTGGAAATTTAGTGACTACGAGAAAGTGGTCTGGGCGGAAATGATGTGCGGTGCAAAGGACCAAATGATGCCAGAACTAAGCTGACAGCTGTTGCAAAAGCAGGGGAAAAATCAAGGAGGCAGAGACAACTTGGAGGGGAATATATGGGGGACGTGGCATGGTTACTTAAAAAAATGAAAAAAAAAAAGAAAATCTCGGCCAAAGTCAAAGCCATCAAAAGGCATGGCATGCCATTCATTGCAGGGACATGCACAAAATATCCCTAGGTTTGCAGAAATTGATCCACGCGGTAGGTCAAAACAAATAAGAAGGACTGAGGAGCACTCTGAAATGGAGATACTATGAAAGGAAATTAATTTGAAGGGGAAAAAAAATAATTTTTGGGAAATTTAGTGACTAGGAGAAAGTGGTCTGGGCGGAAATGATGTGCAGTGCAAAGGACCAAATGATGCCAGAACTAAGCTGACAGCTGTTGCAAAAGCAGGGGAAAAATCAAGGAGGCAGAGACAACTTGGAGGGGACGATAGAGAGACGTGGCAAGGAAACATCAGAAAATTAAAAAAAAAAAAAGAAAATCTCGGCCAAAGTCAAAGCCATCAAAAGGCATGAAAGGCATGATATGCCATCCAGTGCAGGGACTTGCACCAAAGCTTGCCCTCTTAGTTCCCATTGAAATCGCAAGATTTCGTTTCCCGTCCCGAAAGGAAATTTCATTTCCTTTCGGGACGGGAAACGAAATCTTGCGACCCTGCAAAGAAAGGCTCACAAACACTCTGGGAGGAAGATATGACCAAACAAGATGCAATTGAAAAAAAACCCCAAAACCCCAGAAAATGGGGAGATGGAATGACTAGGAGAAAGTGGTCTAGGCGGAAATGATGTGCAGTGCAAAGGACCAAAAGAGGCCAGAACTAAGCTGACAGCTGTTGCAAAAGCAGGGGAAAAATCAAGGAGGCAAAGACAACTTGGAGGGGAAGATATGAGGGACGAGGCATGGATACTTAAAAAAATGAAAAGAAAAAGAAAATCTCGGCCAAAGTCAAAGCCATCAAAAGGCAAGGCATGCCATTCATTGCAGGGACATGCACGACATACCACTAGGTTTGCAAAAATAGATCCACGCGGTAGGTCAAAACAAATAAGAAGGACTGAGGAGCACTCTGAAATGGAGATACCATCCAAGGAACTGAAATTGAAGGGGAAAAAAAAAAAATTTTGGAAATTTAGCGTCTACGAGAAAGTGGTCTGGGCGGAAATGATGTGCAATGGAAAGGACCAAATGATGCCAGAACTAAGCTGACAGCTGTTGCAAAAGCAGGGGAAAAATCAAGGAGGCAGAGACAACTTGGAGGGGAAGATATGAGGGACGTGGCAAGGAAACATCAGAAAATTAAAAAAAAAAAAAGAAAATCTCGGCCAAAGTCAAAGCCATCAAAAAGCATGAAAGGCATGAAATGCCATCCAGTGCAGGGACTTGCACCAAAGCTTGCCCTCTTAGTTCCCACTGAAATCGCAAGATTTCGTTTCCCGTCCAGAAAGGAAATGAAATTTCCTTTCGGGACGGGAAACGAAATCTTGCGACCCTGAAAAGAAAGGCTCACAAACACTCTGGGAGGAAGATATGACCAAACAAGATGCAATTGAAAAAAAACCCCAAAACCCCAGAAAATGGGGAGATGAAATGACTACGAGAAAGTGGTCTAGGCAGAAATGAGGTGCAGTGCAAAGGACCAAAAGAGGCCAGAACTAAGCTGACAGCTGTTGCAAAAGCAGGGGAAAAATCAAGGAGGCAGAGACAACTTGGAGGGGAAGATATGAGGGACATGCCATTGGTTACTTAAAAAAATGAAAAAAAAAAAAGAAAATCTCGGCCAAAGTCAAAGCCATCAAAAGGCATGGCATGCCATTCATTGCAGGGACGTGCACGACATACCCCTAGGTTTGCAAAAATAGATCCACGCGGTAGGTCAAAACAAATAAGAAGGACTGAGGAGCACTCTGAAATGGAGATACCATCCAAGGAACTGAAATTGAAGGGAAAAAAAAAAAATTGGGGAAATTTAGTGACTACGAGAAAGTGGTCTGGGCGGAAATGATGTGCAGTGGAAAGGACCAAATGATGCCAGAACTAAGCTGACAGCTGTTGCAAAAGCAGGGGAAAAATCAAGGAGGCAGAGACAACTTGGAGGGGAAGATATGAGGGACGTGGCATGGTTACTTAAAAAAATGAAAAAAAAAAAGAAAATCTCGGCCAAAGTCAAAGCCATCAAAAGGCATGATATGCCATTCATTGCAGGGACATGCACAAAATATCCCTAGGTTTGCAGAAATTGATCCACGCGGTAGGTCAAAACAAATAAGAAGGAGGAAGGAGCACTCTGAAATGGAGATACCATCAAAGGAAATGAATTTGAAGAGGAAAAAAAAAAATTTTTGGGAAATTTAGTGACTACGAGAAAGTGGTCTGGGCGGAAATGATGTGCAGTGGAAAGGACCAAATGATGCCAGAACTAAGCTGACAGCTGTTGCAAAAGCAGGGGAAAAATCAAGGAGGCAGAGACAACTTGGAGGGGAAGATATGAGGGACGTGGCATGGTTACTTAAAAAAATGAAAAAAAAAAAGAAAATCTCGGCCAAAGTCAAAGCCATCAAAAGGCATGATATGCCATTCATTGCAGGGACATGCACAAAATATCCCTAGGTTTGCAGAAATTGATCCACGCGGTAGGTCAAAACAAATAAGAAGGAGGAAGGAGCACTCTGAAATGGAGATACCATCAAAGGAAATGAATTTGAAGGGGAAAAAAAAAAATTTTTGGGAAATTTAGTGACTACGAGAAAGTGGTCTGGGCGGAAATGATGTGCAGTGGAAAGGACCAAATGATGCCAGAACTAAGCTGACAGCTGTTGCAAAAGCAGGGGAAAAATCAAGGAGGCAGAGACAACTTGGAGGGGAAGATATGAGGGACGTGGCATGGTTACTTAAAAAAATGAAAAAAAAAAAGAAAATCTCGGCCAAAGTCAAAGCCATCAAAAGGCATGGCATGCCATTCATTGCAGGGACATGCACAAAATATCCCTAGGTTTGCAGAAATTGATCCACGCGGTAGGTCAAAACAAATAAGAAGGAGGAAGGAGCACTCTGAAATGGAGATACCATCAAAGGAAATGAATTTGAAGGGAAAAAAAAAAAATTTTTGGGAAATTTAGTGACTACGAGAAAGTGGTCTGGGCGGAATTGATGTGCAGTGCAAAGGACCAAATGATGCCAGAACTAAGCTGACAGCTGTTGCAAAAGCAGGGGAAAAATCAAGGAGGCAGAGACAACTTGGAGGGGAAGATATGAGGGACGTGGCAAGGAAACATCAGAAAATTAAAAAAAAAAAAAAGAAAATCTCGGCCAAAGTCAAAGCCATCAAAAGGCATGATATGCCATCCAGTGCAGGGACTTGCACGAAAGCTTGCCCTCTTAGTTCCCACTGAAATCGCAAGATTTCGTTTCCCGTCCCGAAAGGAAATGAAATTTCCTTTCGGGACGGGAAACGAAATCTTGCGACCCTGCAAAGAAAGGCTCACAAACACTCTGGGAGGAAGATATGATCAAACAAGATGCAATTGAAAAAAAACCCCAAAACCCCAGAAAATGGGGAGATGGAATGACTAGGAGAAAGTGGTCTAGGCGGAAATGATGTGCAGTGCAAAGGACCAAAAGAGGCCAGAACTAAGCTGACAGCTGTTGCAAAAGCAGGGGAAAAATCAAGGAGGCAGAGACAACTTGGAGGGGAAGATATGAGGGACGTGGCATGGATGCTTAAAAAAATGAAAAAAAAAAGAAAATCTCGGCCAAAGTCAAAGCCATCAAAAGGCATGGCGTGCCATTCATTGCAGGGACATGCACGACATACCCCTAGGTTTGCAAAAATAGATCCACGCGGTAGGTCAAAACAAATAAGAAGGACAGAGGAGCACTCTGAAATGGAGATACCATCCAAGGAACTGAAATTGAAGGGAAAAAAAAAAAAATTTGGGAAATTTAGTGACTACGAGAAAGTGGTCTGGGCGGAAATGATGTGCAGTGCAAAGGACCAAAAGATGCCAGAATTAAGCTGACAGCTGTTGCAAAAGCAGGGGAAAAATCAAGGAGGCAGAGACAACTTGAAGGGGAAGATATGAGGGCCGTGGCAAGGAAACCTCAGAAAATTTAAAAAAAAAAAAGAAAATCTTGGCCAAAGTCAAAGCCATCAAAAGGCATGGTATGCCATTCATTGCAGGGACATGCACGACATACCCCTAGGTTTGCAAAAATAGATCCACGCGGTAGGTCAAAACAAATAAGAAGGACTGAGGAGCGCTCTGAAATGGAGATACCATCAAAGAAACTGAAATTGAAGGGAAAAAAAAAAAAAATTTTGGAAATTTAGTGACTAGGAGAAAGTGGTCTGGGCGGAAATGATGTGCAGTGCAAAAGACCAAATGATGCCAGAACTAAGCTGACTGCTGTTGCAAAAGCAGGGGAAAAATCAAGGAGGCAGAGACAACTTTGAGGGGAAGATATGAGGGATGTGGCAAGGAAACATCAGAAAATTTAAAAAAAAAAAAGAAAATCTCGGCCAAAGTCAAAGCCATCAAAAGGCATGATATGCCATCCAGTGCAGGGACTTGCACCAAAGCTTGCCCTCTTAGTTCCCATTGAAATCGCAAGATTTCGTTTCCCGTCCCGAAAGGAAATGAAATTTCCTTTCGGGACGGGAAACGAAATCTTGCGACCCTGAAAAGAAAGGCTCACAAACACTCTGGGAGGAAGATATGATCAAAAAAGATGCAATTGAAAAAAAACCCCAAAACCCCAGAAAATGGGGAGATGGAATGACTAGGAGAAAGTGGTCTAGGCGGAAATGATGTGCAGTGCAAAGGACCAAAAGAGGCCAGAACTAAGCTGACAGCTGTTGCAAAAGCAGGGGAAAAATCAAGGAGGCAAAGACGACTTGGAGGGGAAGATATGAGGGACGAGGCATGGATACTTAAAAAAATGAAAAGAAAAAGAAAATCTCGGCCAAAGTCAAAGCCATCAAAAGGCAAGGCATGCCATTCATTGCAGGGACATGCACGACATACCCCTAGGTTTGCAAAAATAGATCCACGCGGTAGGTCAAAACAAATAAGAAGGACTGAGGAGCACTCTGAAATGGAGATACCATCCAAGGAACTGAAACTGAAGGGGAAAAAAAAAAAATTTTGGAAATTTAGTGACTACGAGAAAGTGGTCTGGGCGGAAATGATGTGCGGTGCAAAGGACCAAATGATGCCAGAACTAAGCTGACAGCTGTTGCAAAAGCAGGGGAAAAATCAAGGAGGCAGAGACAACTTGGAGGGGAAGATATGGGGGACGTGGCATGGTTACTTAAAAAAATGAAAAAAAAAAAGAAAATCTTGGCCAAAGTCAAAGCCATCAAAAGGCATGGCATGCCATTCATTGCAGGGACATGCACAAAATATCCCTAGGTTTGCAGAAATTGATCCACGTGGTAGGTCAAAACAAATAAGAAGGACTGAGGAGCACTCTGAAATGGAGGTACTATGAAAGGAAATTAATTTGAAGGGGAAAAAAAATAATTTTGGGAAATTTAGTGACTAGGAGAAAGTGGTCTGGGCGGAAATGATGTGCAGTGCAAAGGACCAAATGATGCCAGAACTAAGCTGACAGCTGTTGCAAAAGCAGGGGAAAAATCAAGGAGGCAGAGACAACTTGGAGGGGAAGATAGAGAGACGTGGCAAGGAAACATCAGAAAATTAAAAAAAAAAAAAGAAAATCTCGGCCAAAGTCAAAGCCATCAAAAGGCATGAAAGGCATGATATGCCATCCAGTGCAGGGACTTGCACCAAAGCTTGCCCTCTTAGTTCCCATTGAAATCGCAAGATTTCGTTTCCCGTCCCGAAAGGAAATTTCATTTCCTTTCGGGACGGGAAACGAAATCTTGCGACCCTGCAAAGAAAGGCTCACAAACACTCTGGGAGGAAGATATGACCAAACAAGATGCAATTGAAAAAAAACCCCAAAACCCCAGAAAATGGGGAGATGGAATGACTAGGAGAAAGTGGTCTAGGCGGAAATGAGGTGCAGTGCAAAGGACCAAAAGAGGCCAGAAATAAGCTGACAGCTGTTGCAAAAGCAGGGGAAAAATCAAGGAGGCAGAGACAACTTGGAGGGGAAGATATGAGAGACCTGCCATTGGTTACTTAAAAAAATGAAAAAAAAAAAGAAAATCTCGGCCAAAGTCAAAGCCATCAAAAGGCATGGCATGCCATTCATTGCAGGGACATGCACAAAATATCCCTAGGTTTGCAGAAATTGATCCACGCGGTAGGTCAAAACAATAAGAAGGACTGAGGAGCACTCTGAAATGGAGACACCATGAAAGGAACTGAAATTGAAGGGAAAAAAAAAAAAAATTTTGGGAAATTTTGTGACCATGAGAAAGTGGTCTGGGCGGAAATGATGTGCAGTGGAAAGGACCAAAAGAGGCCAGAACTAAGCTGACAGCTTTTGCAAAAGCAGGGGAAAAATCAAGGAGGCAGAGACAACTTGGAGGGGAAGATATGAGGGACGAGGCATGGATACTTAAAAAAATGAAAAAAAAAAGAAAATCTCGGCCAAAGTCAAAGCCATCAAAAGGCATGATATGCCATTCATTGCAGGGACATGCACGACATACCCCTAGGTTTGCAAAAATAGATCCACGCGGTAGGTCAAAACAAATAAGAAGGACAGAGGAGCACTCTGAAATGGAGATACCATCCAAGGAACTGAAATTGAAGGGAAAAAAAAAAAAATTTGGGAAATTTAGTGACTACGAGAAAGTGGTCTGGGCGGAAATGATGTGCAGTGCAAAGGACCAAAAGATGCCAGAATTAAGCTGACAGCTGTTGCAAAAGCAGGGGAAAAATCAAGGAGGCAGAGACAACTTGAAGGGGAAGATATGAGGGCCGTGGCAAGGAAACCTCAGAAAATTTAAAAAAAAAAAAGAAAATCTTGGCCAAAGTCAAAGCCATCAAAAGGCATGGTATGCCATTCATTGCAGGGACATGCACGACATACCCCTAGGTTTGCAAAAATAGATCCACGCGGTAGGTCAAAACAAATAAGAAGGACTGAGGAGCGCTCTGAAATGGAGATACCATCAAAGAAACTGAAATTGAAGGGAAAAAAAAAAAAAATTTTGGAAATTTAGTGACTAGGAGAAAGTGGTCTGGGCGGAAATGATGTGCAGTGCAAAAGACCAAATGATGCCAGAACTAAGCTGACTGCTGTTGCAAAAGCAGGGGAAAAATCAAGGAGGCAGAGACAACTTTGAGGGGAAGATATGAGGGATGTGGCAAGGAAACATCAGAAAATTTAAAAAAAAAAAAGAAAATCTCGGCCAAAGTCAAAGCCATCAAAAGGCATGATATGCCATCCAGTGCAGGGACTTGCACCAAAGCTTGCCCTCTTAGTTCCCATTGAAATCGCAAGATTTCGTTTCCCGTCCCGAAAGGAAATGAAATTTCCTTTCGGGACGGGAAACGAAATCTTGCGACCCTGAAAAGAAAGGCTCACAAACACTCTGGGAGGAAGATATGATCAAAAAAGATGCAATTGAAAAAAAACCCCAAAACCCCAGAAAATGGGGAGATGGAATGACTAGGAGAAAGTGGTCTAGGCGGAAATGATGTGCAGTGCAAAGGACCAAAAGAGGCCAGAACTAAGCTGACAGCTGTTGCAAAAGCAGGGGAAAAATCAAGGAGGCAAAGACGACTTGGAGGGGAAGATATGAGGGACGAGGCATGGATACTTAAAAAAATGAAAAGAAAAAGAAAATCTCGGCCAAAGTCAAAGCCATCAAAAGGCAAGGCATGCCATTCATTGCAGGGACATGCACGACATACCCCTAGGTTTGCAAAAATAGATCCACGCGGTAGGTCAAAACAAATAAGAAGGACTGAGGAGCACTCTGAAATGGAGATACCATCCAAGGAACTGAAACTGAAGGGGAAAAAAAAAAAATTTTGGAAATTTAGTGACTACGAGAAAGTGGTCTGGGCGGAAATGATGTGCGGTGCAAAGGACCAAATGATGCCAGAACTAAGCTGACAGCTGTTGCAAAAGCAGGGGAAAAATCAAGGAGGCAGAGACAACTTGGAGGGGAAGATATGGGGGACGTGGCATGGTTACTTAAAAAAATGAAAAAAAAAAAGAAAATCTTGGCCAAAGTCAAAGCCATCAAAAGGCATGGCATGCCATTCATTGCAGGGACATGCACAAAATATCCCTAGGTTTGCAGAAATTGATCCACGCGGTAGGTCAAAACAAATAAGAAGGACTGAGGAGCACTCTGAAATGGAGATACTATGAAAGGAAATTAATTTGAAGGGGAAAAAAAATAATTTTTGGGAAATTTAGTGACTAGGAGAAAGTGGTCTGGGCGGAAATGATGTGCAGTGCAAAGGACCAAATGATGCCAGAACTAAGCTGACAGCTGTTGCAAAAGCAGGGCAAAAATCAAGGAGGCAGAGACAACTTGGAGGGGAAGATAGAGAGACGTGGCAAGGAAACATCAGAAAATTAAAAAAAAAAAAAGAAAATCTCGGCCAAAGTCAAAGCCATCAAAAGGCATGAAAGGCATGATATGCCATCCAGTGCAGGGACTTGCACCAAAGCTTGCCCTCTTAGTTCCCATTGAAATCGCAAGATTTCGTTTCCCGTCCCGAAAGGAAATTTCATTTCCTTTCGGGACGGGAAACGAAATCTTGCGACCCTGCAAAGAAAGGCTCACAAACACTCTGGGAGGAAGATATGACCAAACAAGATGCAATTGAAAAAAAACCCCAAAACCCCAGAAAATGGGGAGATGGAATGACTAGGAGAAAGTGGTCTAGGCGGAAATGAGGTGCAGTGCAAAGGACCAAAAGAGGCCAGAAATAAGCTGACAGCTGTTGCAAAAGCAGGGGAAAAATCAAGGAGGCAGAGACAACTTGGAGGGGAAGATATGAGAGACATGCCATTGGTTACTTAAAAAAATGAAAAAAAAAAAGAAAATCTCGGCCAAAGTCAAAGCCATCAAAAGGCATGGCATGCCATTCATTGCAGGGACATGCACAAAATATCCCTAGGTTTGCAGAAATTGATCCACGCGGTAGGTCAAAACAATAAGAAGGACTGAGGAGCACTCTGAAATGGAGACACCATGAAAGGAACTGAAATGGAAGGGAAAAAAAAAAAAAATTTTGGGAAATTTTGTGACCATGAGAAAGTGGTCTGGGCGGAAATGATGTGCAGTGGAAAGGACCAAAAGAGGCCAGAACTAAGCTGACAGCTGTTGCAAAAGCAGGGGAAAAATCAAGGAGGCAGACACAACTTGGAGGGGAAGATATGAGGGATGTGGCAAGGAAACATCAGAAAATTAAAAAAAAAAAAAGAAAATCTCGGCCAAAGTCAAAGCCATCAAAAGGCATGAAAGGCATGATATGCCATCCAGTGCAGGGACTTGCACCAAAGCTTGCCCTCTTAGTTCCCATTGAAATCGCAAGATTTCGTTTCCCGTCCCGAAAGGAAATGAAATTTCCTTTCGGGACGGGAAACGAAATCTTGCGACCCTGAAAAGAAAGGCTCACAAACACTCTGGGAGGAAGATATGATCAAACAAGATGCAATTGAAAAAAAACCCCAAAACCCCAGAAAATGGGGAGATGGAATGACTAGGAGAAAGTGGTCTAGGCGGAAATGAGGTGCAGTGCAAAGGACCAAAAGAGGCCAGAACTAAGCTGACAGCTGTTGCAAAAGCAGGGGAAAAATCAAGGAGGCAGAGACAACTTGGAGGGGAAGATATGAGGGACGTGGCAAGGAAACATCAGAAAATTAAAAAAAAAAAAAGAAAATCTCGGCCAAAGTCAAAGCCATCAAAAGGCATGGCATGCCATTCATTGCAGGGACATGCACGACATACCCCTAGGTTTGCAAAAATAGATCCACGCGGTAGGTCAAAACAAATAAGAAGGACTGAGGAGCACTCTGAAATGGAGATACCATCCAAGGAACTGAAATTGAAGGGAAAAAAAAAAAAATTTGGGAAATTTAGTGACTACGAGAAAGTGGTCTGGGCGGAAATGATGTGCAGTGGAAAGGACCAAATGATGCCAGAACTAAGCTGACAGCTGTTGCAAAAGCAGGGGAAAAATCAAGGAGGCAGAGACAACTTGGAGGGGAAGATATGAGGGACGTGGCAAGGAAACCTCAGAAAATTTAAAAAAAAAAAAGAAAATCTCGGCCAAAGTCAAAGCCATCAAAAGGCATGGTATGCCATTCATTGCAGGGACATGCACGACATACCCCTAGGTTTGCAAAAATAGATCCACGCGGTAGGTCAAAACAAATAAGAAGGACTGAGGAGTGCTCTGAAATGGAGATACCATCAAAGAAACTGAAATTGAAGGGAAAAAAAAAAAAAATTTGGGAAATTTAGTGACTACGAGAAAGTGGTCTGGGCGGAAATGATGTGCAGTGCAAAAGACCAAATGATGCCAGAACTAAGCTGACAGCTGTTGCAAAAGCAGGGGAAAAATCAAGGAGGCAGAGACAACTTGGAGGGGAAGATATGAGGGATGTGGCAAGGAAACATCAGAAAATTTAAAAAAAAAAAAGAAAATCTCGGCCAAAGTCAAAGCCATCAAAAGGCATGATATGCCATCCAGTGCAGGGACTTGCACCAAAGCTTGCCCTCTTAGTTCCCATTGAAATCGCAAGATTTCCTTTCCCGTCCCGAAAGGAAATGAAATTTCCTTTCGGGACGGGAAAGGAAATCTTGCGACCCTGAAAAGAAAGGCTCACAAACACTCTGGGAGGAAGATATGATCAAAAAAGATGCAATTGAAAAAAAACCCCAAAACCCCAGAAAATGGGGAGATGGAATGACTACGAGAAAGTGGTCTAGGCGGAAATGAGGTGCAGTGCAAAGGACCAAAAGAGGCCAGAACTAAGCTGACAGCTGTTGCAAAAGCAGGGGAAAAATCAAGGAGGCAAAGACAACTTGGAGGGGAAGATATGAGGGACGTGGCATGGATACTTAAAAAAATGAAGAGAAAAAGAAAATCTCGGCCAAAGTCAAAGCCATCAAAAGGCAAGGCATGCCATTCATTGCAGGGACATGCACGACATACCCCTAGGTTTGCAAAAATAGATCCACGCGGTAGGTCAAAACAAATAAGAAGGACTGAGGAGCACTCTGAAATGGAGATACCATCCAAGGAACTGAAATTGAAGGGGAAAAAAAAAAAATTTTGGAAATTTAGTGACTACGAGAAAGTGGTCTGGGCGGAAATGATGTGCAGTGCAAAGGACCAAAAGAGGCCAGAACTAAGCTGACAGCTGTTGCAAAAGCAGGGGAAAAATCAAGGAGGCAGAGACAACTTGGAGGGGAAGATATGAGGGACATGGCAAGGAAACATCAGAAAATTAAAAAAAAAAAAAGAAAATCTCGGCCAAAGTCAAAGCCATCAAAAGGCATGGCATGCCATTCATTGCAGGGACATGCACGACATACCCCTAGGTTTGCAAAAATAGATCCACGCGGTAGGTCAAAACAAATAAGAAGGACTGAGGAGCGCTCTGAAATGGAGATACCATCAAAGAAACTGAAATTGAAGGGAAAAAAAAAAAAAATTTTGGAAATTTAGTGACTACGAGAAAGTGGTCTGCGCGGAAATGATGTGCAGTGCAAAGGACCAAATGATGCCAGAACTAAGCTGACTGCTGTTGCAAAAGCAGGGCAAAAATCAAGGAGGCAGAGACAACTTTGAGGGGAAGATATGAGGGATGTGGCAAGGAAACATCAGAAAATTTAAAAAAAAAAAAGAAAATCTCGGCCAAAGTCAAAGCCATCAAAAGGCATGATATGCCATCCAGTGCAGGGACTTGCACCAAAGCTTGCCCTCTTAGTTCCCATTGAAATCGCAAGATTTCGTTTCCCGTCCCGAAAGGAAATGAAATTTCCTTTCGGGACGGGAAACGAAATCTTGCGACCCTGAAAAGAAAGGCTCACAAACACTCTAGAAGGAAGATATGATCAAAAAAGATGCAATTGAAAAAAAACCCCAAAACCCGAGAAAATGGGGAGATGAAATGACTACGAGAAAGTGGTCTAGGCGGAAATGAGGTGCAGTGCAAAGGACCAAAAGAGGCCAGAACTAAGCTGACAGCTGTTGCAAAAGCAGGGGAAAAATCAAGGAGGCAAAGACAACTTGGAGGGGAAGATATGAGGGACGAGGCATGGATACTTAAAAAAATGAAAAGAAAAAGAAAATCTCGGCCAAAGTCAAAGCCATCAAAAGGCAAGGCATGCCATTCATTGCAGGGACATGCACGACATACCCCTAGGTTTGCAAAAATAGATCCACGCGGTAGGTCAAAACAAATAAGAAGGACTGAGGAGCACTCTGAAATGGAGATACCATCCAAGGAACTGAAATTGAAGGGGAAAAAAAAAAAATTTTGGGAAATTTAGTGTCTACGAGAAAGTGGTCTGGGCGGAAATGATGTGCAATGGAAAGGACCAAATGATGCCAGAACTAAGCTGACAGCTGTTGCAAAAGCAGGGGAAAAATCAAGGAGGCAGAGACAACTTGGAAGGGAAGATATGAGGGACGTGGCATGGTTACTTAAAAAAATGAAAAAAAAAAAGAAAATCTCGGCCAAAGTCAAAGCCATCAAAAGGCATGATATGCCATCCAGTGCAGGGACTTGCACCAAAGCTTGCCCTCTTAGTTCCCATTGAAATCGCAAGATTTCCTTTCCCGTCCCGAAAGGAAATGAAATTTCCTTTCGGGACGGGAAAGGAAATCTTGCGACCCTGAAAAGAAAGGCTCACAAACACTCTGGGAGGAAGATATGATCAAAAAAGATGCAATTGAAAAAAAACCCCAAAACCCCAGAAAATGGGGAGATGGAATGACTAGGAGAAAGTGGTCTAGGCGGAAATGAGGTGCAGTGCAAAGGACCAAAAGAGGCCAGAACTAAGCTGACAGCTGTTGCAAAAGCAGGGGAAAAATCAAGGAGGCAAAGACAACTTGGAGGGGAAGATATGAGGGACGTGGCATGGATACTTAAAAAAATGAAGAGAAAAAGAAAATCTCGGCCAAAGTCAAAGCCATCAAAAGGCAAGGCATGCCATTCATTGCAGGGACATGCACGACATACCCCTAGGTTTGCAAAAATAGATCCACGCTGTAGGTCAAAACAAATAAGAAGGACTGAGGAGCACTCTGAAATGGAGATACCATCCAAGGAACTGAAATTGAAGGGGAAAAAAAAAAAATTTTGGAAATTTAGTGACTACGAGAAAGTGGTCTGGGCGGAAATGATGTGCAGTGGAAAGGACCAAATGATGCCAGAACTAAGCTGACAGCTGTTGCAAAAGCAGGGGAAAAATCAAGGAGGCAGAGACAACTTGGAGGGGAAGGTATGGGGGACGTGGCATGGTTACTTAAAAAAATGAAAAAAAAAAAGAAAATCTCGGCCAAAGTCAAAGCCATCAAAAGGCATGGCATGCCATTCATTGCAGGGACATGCACAAAATATCCCTAGGTTTGCAGAAATTGATCCACGCGGTAGGTCAAAACAAATAAGAAGGACTGAGGAGCACTCTGAAATGGAGGTACTAACAAAGGAAATTAATTTGAAGGGGAAAAAAAAAAATTTTTGGGAAATTTAGTGACTACGAGAAAGTGGTCTGGGCGGAAATGATGTGCAGTGCAAAGGACCAAATGATGCCAGAACTAAGCTGACAGCTGTTGCAAAAGCAGGGCAAAAATCAAGGAGGCAGAGACAACTTGGAGGGGAAGATAGAGGGACGTGGCAAGGAAACATCAGAAAATTAAAAAAAAAAAAAGAAAATCTCGGCCAAAGTCAAAGCCATCAAAAGGCATGAAAGGCATGATATGCCATCCAGTGCAGGGACTTGCACCAAAGCTTGCCCTCTTAGTTCCCATTGAAATCGCAAGATTTCGTTTCCCGTCCCGAAAGGAAATGAAATTTCCTTTCGGGACTGGAAACGAAATCTTGCGACCCTGAAAAGAAAGGCTCACAAACACTCTGGGAGGAAGATATGATCAAACAAGATGCAATTGAAAAAAAACCCCAAAACCCCAGAAAATGGGGAGATGGAATGACTAGGAGAAAGTGGTCTAGGCGGAAATGAGGTGCAGTGCAAAGGACCAAAAGAGGCCAGAACTAAGCTGACAGCTGTTGCAAAAGCAGGGGAAAAATCAAGGAGGCAGAGACAACTTGGAGGGGAAGATATGAGGGACGTGGCATGGATACTTAAAAAAATGAAAAAAAAAGAAAATCTCGGCCAAAGTCAAAGCCATCAAAAGGCATGGCATGCCATTCATTGCAGGGACATGCACGACATACCCCTAGGTTTGCAAAAATAGATCCACGCGGTAGGTCAAAACAAATAAGAAGGACTGAGGAGCACTCTGAAATGGAGATACTATCAAAGGAAATTAATTTGAAGGGGAAAAAAAAAAATTTTTGGGAAATTTAGTGACTACGAGAAAGTGGTCTGGGCGGAAATGATGTGCAGTGCAAAGGACCAAATGATGCCAGAACTAATCTGACAGCTGTTGCAAAAGCAGGGCAAAAATCAAGGAGGCAGAGACAACTTGGAGGGGAAGATAGAGGGACGTGGCAAGGAAACATCAGAAAATTAAAAAAAAAAAAAGAAAATCTCGGCCAAAGTCAAAGCCATCAAAAGACATGAAAGGCATGATATGCCATCCAGTGCAGGGACTTGCACCAAAGCTTGCCCTCTTAGTTCCCATTGAAATCGCAAGATTTCGTTTCCCGTCCCGAAAGGAAATTTCATTTCCTTTCGGGACGGGAAACGAAATCTTGCGACCCTGCAAAGAAAGGCTCACAAACACTCTGGGAGGAAGATATGACCAAACAAGATGCAATTGAAAAAAAACCCCAAAACCCCAGAAAATGGGGAGATGAAATGACTACGAGAAAGTGGTCTAGGCGGAAATGAGGTGCAGTGCAAAGGACCAAAAGAGGCCAGAACTAAGCTGACAGCTGTTGCAAAAGCAGGGGAAAAATCAAGGAGGCAGAGACAACTTGGAGGGGAAGATATGAGGGACATGCCATTGGTTAGTTAAAAAAATGAAAAAAAAAAAGAAAATCTCGGCCAAAGTCAAAGCCATCAAAAGGCATGGCATGCCATTCATTGCAGGGACATGCACAAAATATCCCTAGGTTTGCAGAAATTGATCCACGCGGTAGGTCAAAACAAATAAGAAGGACTGAGGAGCACTCTGAAATGGAGACACCATGAAAGGAACTGAAATTGAAGGGAAAAAAAAAAAAATTTTGGGAAATTTAGTGACCATGAGAAAGTGGTCTGGGCGGAAATGATGTGCAGTGCAAAGGACCAAAAGAGGCCAGAACTAAGCTGACAGCTGTTGCAAAAGCAGGGGAAAAATCAAGGAGGCAGACACAACTTGAAGGGGAAGATATGAGGGATGTGGCAAGGAAACATCAGAAAATTAAAAAAAAAAAAAGAAAATCTCGGCCAAAGTCAAAGCCATCAAAAGGCATGAAAGGCATGATATGCCATCCAGTGCAGGGACTTGCACCAAAGCTTGCCCTCTTAGTTCCCATTGAAATCGCAAGATTTCGTTTCCCGTCCCGAAAGGAAATGAAATTTCCTTTCGGGACGGGAAACGAAATCTTGCGACCCTGAAAAGAAAGGCTCACAAACACTCTGGGAGGAAGATATGATCAAACAAGATGCAATTGAAAAAAAACCCCAAAACCCCAGAAAATGGGGAGATGGAATGACTAGGAGAAAGTGGTCTAGGCGGAAATGAGGTGCAGTGCAAAGGACCAAAAGAGGCCAGAACTAAGCTGACAGCTGTTGCAAAAGCAGGGGAAAAATCAAGGAGGCAGAGACAACTTGGAGGGGAAGATATGAGGGACGTGGCATGGATACTTAAAAAAATGAAAAAAAAAAGAAAATCTCGGCCAAAGTCAAAGCCATCAAAAGGCATGGCATGCCATTCATTGCAGGGACATGCACGACATACCCCTAGGTTTGCAAAAATAGATCCACGCGGTAGGTCAAAACAAATAAGAAGGACAGAGGAGCACTCTGAAATGGAGATACCATCCAAGGAACTGAAATTGAAGGGAAAAAAAAAAAATTTGGGAAATTTAGTGACTACGAGAAAGTGGTCTGGGCGGAAATGATGTGCAGTGGAAAGGACCAAAAGAGGCCAGAACTAAGCTGACAGCTGTTGCAAAAGCAGGTGAAAAATCAAGGAGGCAGAGACAACTTGGAGGGGAAGATATGAGGGACGTGGCAAGGAAACATCAGAAAATTTAAAAAAAAAAAAAGAAAATCTCGGCCAAAGTCAAAGCCATCAAAAGGCATGGCATGCCATTCATTGCAGGGACATGCACAAAATATCCCTAGGTTTGCAGAAATTGATCCACGCGGTAGGTCAAAACAAATAAGAAGGAGGAAGGAGCACTCTGAAATGGAGATACCATCAAAGGAAATGAATTTGAAGGGGAAAAAAAAAAATTTTTGGGAAATTTAGTGACTACGAGAAAGTGGTCTGGGCGGAAATGATGTGCAGTGCAAAGGACCAAATGATGCCAGAACTAAGCTGACAGCTGTTGCAAAAGCAGGGGAAAAATCAAGGAGGCAGAGACAACTTGGAGGGGAAGATATGAGGGACGTGGCATGGATACTTAAAAAAATGAAAAAAAAAGAAAATCTCGGCCAAAGTCAAAGCCATCAAAAGGCATGGCATGCCATTCATTGCAGGGACATGCACGACATACCCCTAGGTTTGCAAAAATAGATCCACGCGGTAGGTCAAAACAAATAAGAAGGACAGAGGAGCACTCTGAAATGGAGACACCATGAAAGGAACTGAAATTGAAGGGAAAAAAAAAAAAATTTGGGAAATTTAGTGACTACGAGAAAGTGGTCTGGGCGGAAATGATGTGCAGTGGAAAGGACCAAAGGATGCCAGAACTAAGCTGACAGCTGTTGCAAAAGCAGGGGAAAAATCAAGGAGGCAGAGACAACTTGGAGGGGAAGATATGAGGGACGTGGCAAGGAAACCTCAGAAAATTTAAAAAAAAAAAAGAAAATCTCGGCCAAAGTCAAAGCCATCAAAAGGCATGGTATGCCATTCATTGCAGGGACATGCACGACATACCCCTAGGTTTGCAAAAATAGATCCACGCGGTAGGTCAAAACAAATAAGAAGGACTGAGGAGCGCTCTGAAATGGAGATACCATCAAAGAAACTGAAATTGAAGGGAAAAAAAAAAAAAATTTTGGAAATTTAGTGACTACGAGAAAGTGGTCTGGGCGGAAATGATGTGCAGTGCAAAAGACCAAATGATGCCAGAACTAAGCTGACTGCTGTTGCAAAAGCAGGGGAAAAATCAAGGAGGCAGAGACAACTTGGAGGGGAAGATATGAGGGACGTGGCAAGGAAACATCAGAAAATTTAAAAAAAAAAAAGAAAATCTCGGCCAAAGTCAAAGCCATCAAAAGGCATGGTATGCCATTCATTGCAGGGACATGCACGACATACCCCTAGGTTTGCAAAAATAGATCCACGCGGTAGGTCAAAACAAATAAGAAGGACTGAGGAGCGCTCTGAAATGGAGATACCATCAAAGAAACTGAAATTGAAGGGAAAAAAAAAAAAAATTTGGGAAATTTAGTGACTACGAGAAAGTGGTCTGGGCAGAAATGATGTGCAGTGCAAAAGACCAAATGATGCCAGAACTAAGCTGACAGCTGTTGCAAAAGCAGGGGAAAAATCAAGGAGGCAGAGACAACTTGGAGGGGAAGATATGAGGGACGTGGCAAGGAAACATCAGAAAATTAAAAAAAAAAAAAGAAAATCTCGGCCAAAGTCAAAGCCATCAAAAGGCATGGCATGCCATTCATTGCAGGGACATGCACGACATACCCCTAGGTTTGCAAAAATAGATCCACGCGGTAGGTCAAAACAAATAAGAAGGACTGAGGAGCACTCTGAAATGGAGATACTATCAAAGGAAATTAATTTGAAGGGGAAAAAAAAAAATTTTTGGGAAATTTAGTGACTACGAGAAAGTGGTCTGGGCGGAAATGATGTGCAGTGCAAAGGACCAAATGATGCCAGAACTAATCTGACAGCTGTTGCAAAAGCAGGGGAAAAATCAAGGAGGCAGAGACAACTTGGAGGGGAAGATAGAGGGACGTGGCAAGGAAACATCAGAAAATTAAAAAAAAAAAAAGAAAATCTCGGCCAAAGTCAAAGCCATCAAAAGACATGAAAGGCATGATATGCCATCCAGTGCAGGGACTTGCACCAAAGCTTGCCCTCTTAGTTCCCATTGAAATCGCAAGATTTCGTTTCCCGTCCCGAAAGGAAATTTCATTTCCTTTCGGGACGGGAAACGAAATCTTGCGACCCTGCAAAGAAAGGCTCACAAACACTCTGGGAGGAAGATATGACCAAACAAGATGCAATTGAAAAAAAACCCCAAAACCCCAGAAAATGGGGAGATGAAATGACTACGAGAAAGTGGTCTAGGCGGAAATGAGGTGCAGTGCAAAGGACCAAAAGAGGCCAGAACTAAGCTGACAGCTGTTGCAAAAGCAGGGGAAAAATCAAGGAGGCAGAGACAACTTGGAGGGGAAGATATGAGGGACATGCCATTGGTTAGTTAAAAAAATGAAAAAAAAAAAGAAAATCTCGGCCAAAGTCAAAGCCATCAAAAGGCATGGCATGCCATTCATTGCAGGGACATGCACAAAATATCCCTAGGTTTGCAGAAATTCATCCACGCGGTAGGTCAAAACAAATAAGAAGGACTGAGGAGCACTCTGAAATGGAGACACCATGAAAGGAACTGAAATTGAAGGGAAAAAAAAAAAAATTTTGGGAAATTTAGTGACCATGAGAAAGTGGTCTGGGCGGAAATGATGTGCAGTGCAAAGGACCAAAAGAGGCCAGAACTAAGCTGACAGCTGTTGCAAAAGCAGGGGAAAAATCAAGGAGGCAGACACAACTTGAAGGGGAAGATATGAGGGATGTGGCAAGGAAACATCAGAAAATTAAAAAAAAAAAAAGAAAATCTCGGCCAAAGTCAAAGCCATCAAAAGGCATGAAAGGCATGATATGCCATCCAGTGCAGGGACTTGCACCAAAGCTTGCCCTCTTAGTTCCCATTGAAATCGCAAGATTTCGTTTCCTGTCCCGAAAGGAAATGAAATTTCCTTTCGGGACGGGAAACGAAATCTTGCGACCCTGAAAAGAAAGGCTCACAAACACTCTGGGAGGAAGATATGATCAAACAAGATGCAATTGAAAAAAAACCCCAAAACCCCAGAAAATGGGGAGATGGAATGACTAGGAGAAAGTGGTCTAGGCGGAAATGAGGTGCAGTGCAAAGGACCAAAAGAGGCCAGAACTAAGCTGACAGCTGTTGCAAAAGCAGGGGAAAAATCAAGGAGGCAGAGACAACTTGGAGGGGAAGATATGAGGGACGTGGCATGGATACTTAAAAAAATGAAAAAAAAAAGAAAATCTCGGCCAAAGTCAAAGCCATCAAAAGGCATGGCATGCCATTCATTGCAGGGACATGCACGACATACCCCTAGGTTTGCAAAAATAGATCCACGCGGTAGGTCAAAACAAATAAGAAGGACAGAGGAGCACTCTGAAATGGAGATACCATCCAAGGAACTGAAATTGAAGGGAAAAAAAAAAAATTTGGGAAATTTAGTGACTACGAGAAAGTGGTCTGGGCGGAAATGATGTGCAGTGGAAAGGACCAAAAGAGGCCAGAACTAAGCTGACAGCTGTTGCAAAAGCAGGTGAAAAATCAAGGAGGCAGAGACAACTTGGAGGGGAAGATATGAGGGACGTGGCAAGGAAACATCAGAAAATTTAAAAAAAAAAAAAGAAAATCTCGGCCAAAGTCAAAGCCATCAAAAGGCATGGCATGCCATTCATTGCAGGGACATGCACAAAATATCCCTAGGTTTGCAGAAATTGATCCACGCGGTAGGTCAAAACAAATAAGAAGGAGGAAGGAGCACTCTGAAATGGAGATACCATCAAAGGAAATGAATTTGAAGGGGAAAAAAAAAAATTTTTGGGAAATTTAGTGACTACGAGAAAGTGGTCTGGGCGGAAATGATGTGCAGTGCAAAGGACCAAATGATGCCAGAACTAAGCTGACAGCTGTTGCAAAAGCAGGGGAAAAATCAAGGAGGCAGAGACAACTTGGAGGGGAAGATATGAGGGACGTGGCATGGATACTTAAAAAAATGAAAAAAAAAGAAAATCTCGGCCAAAGTCAAAGCCATCAAAAGGCATGGCATGCCATTCATTGCAGGGACATGCACGACATACCCCTAGGTTTGCAAAAATAGATCCACGCGGTAGGTCAAAACAAATAAGAAGGACAGAGGAGCACTCTGAAATGGAGACACCATGAAAGGAACTGAAATTGAAGGGAAAAAAAAAAAAATTTGGGAAATTTAGTGACTACGAGAAAGTGGTCTGGGCGGAAATGATGTGCAGTGGAAAGGACCAAATGATGCCAGAACTAAGCTGACAGCTGTTGCAAAAGCAGGGGAAAAATCAAGGAGGCAGAGACAACTTGGAGGGGAAGATATGAGGGACGTGGCAAGGAAACATCAGAAAATTAAAAAAAAAAAAAGAAAATCTCGGCCAAAGTCAAAGCCATCAAAAGGCATGGTATGCCATTCATTGCAGGGACATGCACGACATACCCCTAGGTTTGCAAAAATAGATCCACGCGGTAGGTCAAAACAAATAAGAAGGACTGAGGAGCGCTCTGAAATGGAGATACCATCAAAGAAACTGAAATTGAAGGGAAAAAAAAAAAAAATTTTGGAAATTTAGTGACTACGAGAAAGTGGTCTGGGCGGAAATGATGTGCAGTGCAAAAGACCAAATGATGCCAGAACTAAGCTGACTGCTGTTGCAAAAGCAGGGGAAAAATCAAGGAGGCAGAGACAACTTGGAGGGGAAGATATGAGGGACGTGGCAAGGAAACATCAGAAAATTTAAAAAAAAAAAAGAAAATCTCGGCCAAAGTCAAAGCCATCAAAAGGCATGGTATGCCATTCATTGCAGGGACATGCACGACATACCCCTAGGTTTGCAAAAATAGATCCACGCGGTAGGTCAAAACAAATAAGAAGGACTGAGGAGCGCTCTGAAATGGAGATACCATCAAAGAAACTGAAATTGAAGGGAAAAAAAAAAAAAATTTGGGAAATTTAGTGACTACGAGAAAGTGGTCTGGGCGGAAATGATGTGCAGTGCAAAAGACCAAATGATGCCAGAACTAAGCTGACAGCTGTTGCAAAAGCAGGGGAAAAATCAAGGAGGCAGAGACAACTTTGAGGGGAAGATATGAGGGATGTGGCAAGGAAACATCAGAAAATTTAAAAAAAAAAAAGAAAATCTCGGCCAAAGTCAAAGCCATCAAAAGGCATGGTATGCCATTCATTGCAGGGACATGCACGACATACCCCTAGGTTTGCAAAAATAGATCCACGCGGTAGGTCAAAACAAATAAGAAGGACTGAGGAGCGCTCTGAAATGGAGATACCATCAAAGAAACTGAAATTGAAGGGAAAAAAAAAAAAAATTTTGGAAATTTAGTGACTACGAGAAAGTGGTCTGGGCGGAAATGATGTGCAGTGCAAAAGAACAAATGATGCCAGAACTAAGCTGACAGCTGTTGCAAAAGCAGGGGAAAAATCAAGGAGGCAGAGACAACTTGGAGGGGAAGATATGAGGGATGTGGCAAGGAAACATCAGAAAATTTAAAAAAAAAAAAGAAAATCTCGGCCAAAGTCAAAGCCATCAAAAGGCATGATATGCCATCCAGTGCAGGGACTTGCACCAAAGCTTGCCCTCTTAGTTCCCATTGAAATCGCAAGATTTCCTTTCCCGTCCCGAAAGGAAATGAAATTTCCTTTCGGGACGGGAAAGGAAATCTTGCGACCCTGAAAAGAAAGGCTCACAAACACTCTGGGAGGAAGATATGATCAAAAAAGATGCAATTGAAAAAAAACCCCAAAACCCCAGAAAATGGGGAGATGGAATGACTAGGAGAAAGTGGTCTAGGCGGAAATGAGGTGCAGTGCAAAGGACCAAATGATGCCAGAACTAAGCTGACAGCTGTTGCAAAAGCAGGGGAAAAATCAAGGAGGCAGAGACAACTTGGAGGGGAAGATATGATGGACATGCCATTGGTTACTTAAAAAAATGAAAAAAAAAAGAAAATCTCGGCCAAAGTCAAAGCCATCAAAAGGCATGGCATGCCATTCATTGCAGGGACATGCACGACATACCCCTAGGTTTGCAAAAATAGATCCACGCGGTAGGTCAAAACAAATAAGAAGGACTGAGGAGCACTCTGAAATGGAGATACTATCAAAGGAAATTAATTTGAAGGGGAAAAAAAAAAATTTTTGGGAAATTTAGTGACTACGAGAAAGTGGTCTGGGCGGAAATGATGTGCAGTGCAAAGGACCAAAAGATGCCAGAACTAAGCTGACAGCTGTTGCAAAAGCAGGGCAAAAATCAAGGAGGCAGAGACAACTTGGAGGGGAAGATAGAGGGACGTGGCAAGGAAACATCAGAAAATTAAAAAAAAAAAAAGAAAATCTCGGCCAAAGTCAAAGCCATCAAAAGACATGAAAGGCATGATATGCCATCCAGTGCAGGGACTTGCACCAAAGCTTGCCCTCTTAGTTCCCATTGAAATCGCAAGATTTCGTTTCCCGTTCCGATAGGAAATTTCATTTCCTTTCGGGACGGGAAACGAAATCTTGCGACCCTGCAAAGAAAGGCTCACAAACACTCTGGGAGGAAGATATGACCAAACAAGATGCAATTGAAAAAAAACCCCAAAACCCCAGAAAATGGGGAGATGAAATGACTACGAGAAAGTGGTCTAGGCGGAAATGAGGTGCAGTGCAAAGGACCAAAAGAGGCAAGAACTAAGCTGACAGCTGTTGCAAAAGCAGGGGAAAAATCAAGGAGGCAGAGACAACTTGGAGGGGAAGATATGAGGGACATGCCATTGGTTACTTAAAAAAATGAAAAAAAAAAAGAAAATCTCGGCCAAAGTCAAAGCCATCAAAAGGCATGGCATGCCATTCATTGCAGGGACATGCACAAAATATCCCTAGGTTTGCAGAAATTGATCCACGCGGTAGGTCAAAACAAATAAGAAGGACTGAGGAGCACTCTGAAATGGAGATACCATCCAAGGAACTGAAATTGAAGGGAAAAAAAAAAAAAATTTGGGAAATTTAGTGACCATGAGAAAGTGGTCTGGGCGGAAATGATGTGCAGTGCAAAGGACCAAAAGAGGCCAGAACTAAGCTGACAGCTGTTGCAAAAGCAGGGGAAAAATCAAGGAGGCAGACACAACTTGAAGGGGAAGATATGAGGGATGTGGCAAGGAAACATCAGAAAATTAAAAAAAAAAAAAGAAAATCTCGGCCAAAGTCAAAGCCATCAAAAGGCATGAAAGGCATGATATGCCATCCAGTGCAGGGACTTGCACCAAAGCTTGCCCTCTTAGTTCCCATTGAAATCGCAAGATTTCGTTTCCCGTCCCGAAAGGAAATGAAATTTCCTTTCGGGACGGGAAACGAAATCTTGCGACCCTGAAAAGAAAGGCTCACAAACACTCTGGGAGGAAGATATGATCAAACAAGATGCAATTGAAAAAAAACCCCAAAACCCCAGAAAATGGGGAGATGGAATGACTAGGAGAAAGTGGTCTAGGCGGAAATGAGGTGCAGTGCAAAGGACCAAAAGAGGCCAGAACTAAGCTGACAGCTGTTGCAAAAGCAGGGGAAAAATCAAGGAGGCAGAGACAACTTGGAGGGGAAGATATGAGGGACGTGGCATGGATACTTAAAAAAATGAAAAAAAAAAGAAAATCTCGGCCAAAGTCAAAGCCATCAAAAGGCATGGCATGCCGTTCATTGCAGGGACATGCACGACATACCCCTAGGTTTGCAAAAATAGATCCACGCGGTAGGTCAAAACAAATAAGAAGGACAGAGGAGCACTCTGAAATGGAGATACCATCCAAGGAACTGAAATTGAAGGGAAAAAAAAAAAAATTTGGGAAATTTAGTGACTACGAGAAAGTGGTCTGGGCGGAAATGATGTGCAGTGCAAAGGACCAAAAGAGGCCAGAACTAAGCTGACAGCTGTTGCAAAAGCAGGGGAAAAATCAAGGAGGCAGACACAACTTGAAGGGGAAGATATGAGGGATGTGGCAAGGAAACATCAGAAAATTAAAAAAAAAAAAAGAAAATCTCGGCCAAAGTCAAAGCCATCAAAAGGCATGAAAGGCATGATATGCCATCCAGTGCAGGGACTTGCACCAAAGCTTGCCCTCTTAGTTCCCATTGAAATCGCAAGATTTCGTTTCCCGTCCCGAAAGGAAATGAAATTTCCTTTCGGGACTGGAAACGAAATCTTGCGACCCTGAAAAGAAAGGCTCACAAACACTCTGGGAGGAAGATATGATCAAACAAGATGCAATTGAAAAAAAACCCCAAAACCCCAGAAAATGGGGAGATGGAATGACTAGGAGAAAGTGGTCTAGGCGGAAATGAGGTGCAGTGCAAAGGACCAAAAGAGGCCAGAACTAAGCTGACAGCTGTTGCAAAAGCAGGGGAAAAATCAAGGAGGCAGAGACAACTTGGAGGGGAAGATATGAGGGACGTGGCATGGATACTTAAAAAAATGAAAAAAAAAATAGAAAATCTCGGCCACAGTCAAAGCCATCAAAAGGCATGGCATGCCATTCATTGCAGGGACATGCACAAAATATCCCTAGGTTTGCAAAAATAGATCCACGCGGTAGGTCAAAACAAATAAGAAGGACAGAGGAGCACTCTGAAATGGAGATACCATCCAAGGAACTGAAATTGAAGGGAAAAAAAAAAAAATTTGGGAAATTTAGTGACTACGAGAAAGTGGTCTGGGCGGAAATGATGTGCAGTGGAAAGGACCAAAAGAGGCCAGAACTAAGCTGACAGCTGTTGCAAAAGCAGGTGAAAAATCAAGGAGGCAGAGACAACTTGGAGGGGAAGATATGAGGGACGTGGCAAGGAAACATCAGAAAATTTAAAAAAAAAAAAAGAAAATCTCGGCCAAAGTCAAAGCCATCAAAAGGCATGGCATGCCATTCATTGCAGGGACATGCACAAAATATCCCTAGGTTTGCAGAAATTGATCCACGCGGTAGGTCAAAACAAATAAGAAGGAGGAAGGAGCACTCTGAAATGGAGATACCATCAAAGGAAATGAATTTGAAGGGGAAAAAAAAAAATTTTTGGGAAATTTAGTGACTACGAGAAAGTGGTCTGGGCTGAAATGATGTGCAGTGCAAAGGACCAAATGATGCCAGAACTAAGCTGACAGCTGTTGCAAAAGCAGGGGAAAAATCAAGGAGGCAGAGACAACTTGGAGGGGAAGATATGAGGGACGTGGCATGGATACTTAAAAAAATGAAAAAAAAAGAAAATCTCGGCCAAAGTCAAAGCCATCAAAAGGCATGGCATGCCATTCATTGCAGGGACATGCACGACATACCCCTAGGTTTGCAAAAATAGATCCACGCGGTAGGTCAAAACAAATAAGAAGGACAGAGGAGCACTCTGAAATGGAGATACCATCCAAGGAACTGAAATTGAAGGGAAAAAAAAAAAAATTTTGGAAATTTAGTGACTACGAGAAAGTGGTCTGGGCGGAAATGATGTGCAGTGGAAAGGACCAAATGATGCCAGAACTAAGCTGACAGCTGTTGCAAAAGCAGGGGAAAAATCAAGGAGGCAGAGACAACTTGGAGGGGAAGATATGAGGGACGTGGCAAGGAAACCTCAGAAAATTTAAAAAAAAAAAAGAAAATCTCGGCCAAAGTCAAAGCCATCAAAAGGCATGGTATGCCATTCATTGCAGGGACATGCACGACATACCCCTAGGTTTGCAAAAATAGATCCACGCGGTAGGTCAAAACAAATAAGAAGGACTGAGGAGCGCTCTGAAATGGAGATACCATCAAAGAAACTGAAATTGAAGGGAAAAAAAAAAAAAATTTGGGAAATTTAGTGACTACGAGAAAGTGGTCTGGGCGGAAATGAGGTGCAGTGCAAAAGACCAAATGATGCCAGAACTAAGCTGACTGCTGTTGCAAAAGCAGGGGAAAAATCAAGGAGGCAGAGACAACTTGGAGGGGAAGATATGAGGGACGTGGCAAGGAAACATCAGAAAATTTAAAAAAAAAAAAGAAAATCTCGGCCAAAGTCAAAGCCATCAAAAGGCATGGTATGCCATTCATTGCAGGGACATGCACGACATACCCCTAGGTTTGCAAAAATAGATCCACGCGGTAGGTCAAAACAAATAAGAAGGACTGAGGAGCGCTCTGAAATGGAGATACCATCAAAGAAACTGAAATTGAAGGGAAAAAAAAAAAAAATTTTGGAAATTTAGTGACTACGAGAAAGTGGTCTGGGCGGAAATGATGTGCAGTGCAAAAGACCAAATGATGCCAGAACTAAGCTGACAGCTGTTGCAAAAGCAGGGGAAAAATCAAGGAGGCAGAGACAACTTTGAGGGGAAGATATGAGGGATGTGGCAAGGAAACATCAGAAAATTTAAAAAAAAAAAAGAAAATCTCGGCCAAAGTCAAAGCCATCAAAAGGCATGGTATGCCATTCATTGCAGGGACATGCACGACATACCCCTAGGTTTGCAAAAATAGATCCACGCGGTAGGTCAAAACAAATAAGAAGGACTGAGGAGCGCTCTGAAATGGAGATACCATCAAAGAAACTGAAATTGAAGGGAAAAAAAAAAAAAATTTTGGAAATTTAGTGACTACGAGAAAGTGGTCTGGGCGGAAATGATGTGCAGTGCAAAAGAACAAATGATGCCAGAACTAAGCTGACAGCTGTTGCAAAAGCAGGGGAAAAATCAAGGAGGCAGAGACAACTTTGAGGGGAAGATATGAGGGATGTGGCAAGGAAACATCAGAAAATTAAAAAAAAAAAAAGAAAATCTCGGCCAAAGTCAAAGCCATCAAAAGGCATGATATGCCATCCAGTGCAGGGACTTGCACCAAAGCTTGCCCTCTTAGTTCCCATTGAAATCGCAAGATTTCCTTTCCCGTCCCGAAAGGAAATGAAATTTCCTTTCGGGACGGGAAACGAAATCTTGCGACCCTGAAAAGAAAGGCCCACAAACACTCTGGGAGGAAGATATGATCAAAAAAGATGCAATTGAAAAAAAACCCCAAAACCCCAGAAAATGGGGAGATGGAATGACTAGGAGAAAGTGGTCTAGGCGGAAATGAGGTGCAGTGCAAAGGACCAAAAGAGGCCAGAACTAAGCTGACAGCTGTTGCAAAAGCAGGGGAAAAATCAAGGAGGCAAAGACAACTTGGAGGGGAAGATATGAGGGACGAGGCATGGATACTTAAAAAAATGAAGAGAAAAAGAAAATCTCGGCCAAAGTCAAAGCCATCAAAAGGCAAGGCATGCCATTCATTGCAGGGACATGCACGACATACCCCTAGGTTTGCAAAAATAGATCCACGCGGTAGGTCAAAACAAATAAGAAGGACTGAGGAGCACTCTGAAATGGAGATACCATCGAAGGAACTGAAATTGAAGGGAAAAAAAAAAAAATTTTGGAAATTTAGTGACTACGAGAAAGTGGTCTGGGCGGAAATGATGTGCAATGGAAAGGACCAAATGATGCCAGAACTAAGCTGACAGCCGTTGCAAAAGCAGGGGAAAAATCAAGGAGGCAGAGACAACTTGGAGGCGAAGATATGGGGGACGTGGCATGGTTACTTAAAAAAATGAAAAAAAAAAAGAAAATCTCGGCCAAAGTCAAAGCCATCAAAAGGCATGGCATGCCATTCATTGCAGGGACATGCACGACATACCCCTAGGTTTGCAAAAATAGATCCACGCGGTAGGTCAAAACAAATAAGAAGGACTGAGGAGCACTCTGAAATGGAGATACTATCAAAGGAAATTAATTTGAAGGGGAAAAAAAAAAATTTTTGGGAAATTTAGTGACTACGAGAAAGTGGTCTGGGCGGAAATGATGTGCAGTGCAAAGGACCAAAAGATGCCAGAACTAAGCTGACAGCTGTTGCAAAAGCAGGGCAAAAATCAAGGAGGCAGAGACAACTTGGAGGGGAAGATAGAGGGACGTGGCAAGGAAACATCAGAAAATTAAAAAAAAAAAAAGAAAATCTCGGCCAAAGTCAAAGCCATCAAAAGACATGAAAGGCATGATATGCCATCCAGTGCAGGGACTTGCACCAAAGCTTGCCCTCTTAGTTCCCATTGAAATCGCAAGATTTCGTTTCCCGTCCCGAAAGGAAATTTCATTTCCTTTCGGGACGGGAAACGAAATCTTGCGACCCTGCAAAGAAAGGCTCACAAACACTCTGGGAGGAAGATATGACCAAACAAGATGCAATTGAAAAAAAACCCCAAAACCCCAGAAAATGGGGAGATGAAATGACTACGAGAAAGTGGTCTAGGCGGAAATGAGGTGCAGTGCAAAGGACCAGAAGAGGCCAGAACTAAGCTGACAGCTGTTGCAAAAGCAGGGGAAAAATCAAGGAGGCAGAGACAACTTGGAGGGGAAGATATGAGGGACATGCCATTGGTTACTTAAAAAAATGAAAAAAAAAAAAAAATCTCGGCCAATGTCAAAGCCATCAAAAGGCATGGCATGCCATTCATTGCAGGGACATGCACAAAATATCCCTAGGTTTGCAGAAATTGATCCACGCGTTAGGTCAAAACAAATAAGAAGGACTGAGGAGCACTCTGAAATGGAGACACCATGAAAGGAACTGAAATTGAAGGGAAAAAAAAAAAAATTTTGGGAAATTTAGTGACCATGAGAAAGTGGTCTGGGCGGAAATGATGTGCAGTGCAAAGGACCAAAAGAGGCCAGAACTAAGCTGACAGCTGTTGCAAAAGCAGGGGAAAAATCAAGGAGGCAGACACAACTTGAAGGGGAAGATATGAGGGACGTGGCAAGGAAACATCAGAAAATTAAAAAAAAAAAAAGAAAATCTCGGCCAAAGTCAAAGCCATCAAAAGGCATGAAAGGCATGATATGCCATCCAGTGCAGGGACTTGCACCAAAGCTTGCCCTCTTAGTTCCCATTGAAATCGCAAGATTTCGTTTCCTGTCCCGAAAGGAAATGAAATTTCCTTTCGGGACGGGAAACGAAATCTTGCGACCCTGAAAAGAAAGGCTCACAAACACTCTGGGAGGAAGATATGACCAAACAAGATGCAATTGAAAAAAAACCCCAAAACCCCAGAAAATGGGGAGATGGAATGACTAGGAGAAAGTGGTCTAGGCGGAAATGAGGTGCAGTGCAAAGGACCAAAAGAGGCCAGAACTAAGCTGACAGCTGTTGCAAAAGCAGGGGAAAAATCAAGGAGGCAGACACAACTTGGAGGGGAAGATATGAGGGACGTGGCAAGGAAACCTCAGAAAATTAAAAAAAAAAAAAGAAAATCTCGGCCAAAGTCAAAGCCATCAAAAGGCATGGTATGCCATTCATTGCAGGGACATGCACGACATACCCCTAGGTTTGCAAAAATAGATCCACGCGGTAGGTCAAAACAAATAAGAAGGACTGAGGAGCGCTCTGAAATGGAGATACCATCAAAGAAACTGAAATTGAAGGGAAAAAAAAAAAAAATTTTGGAAATTTTAGTGACTACGAGAAAGTGGTCTGGGCGGAAATGATGTGCAGTGCAAAAGACCAAATGATGCCAGAACTAAGCTGACTGCTGTTGCAAAAGCAGGGGAAAAATCAAGGAGGCAGAGACAACTTGGAGGGGAAGATATGAGGGACGTGGCAAGGAAACATCAGAAAATTTAAAAAAAAAAAAGAAAATCTCGGCCAAAGTCAAAGCCATCAAAAGGCATGGTATGCCATTCATTGCAGGGACATGCACGACATACCCCTAGGTTTGCAGAAATTGATCCACGCGGTGGGTCAAAACAAATAAGAAGGACTGAGGAGCGCTCTGAAATGGAGATACCATCAAAGGAACTGAAATTGAAGGGAAAAAAAAAAAAAAATTTTGGAAATTTAGTGACTACGAGAAAGTGGTCTGGGCGGAAATGATGTGCAGTGCAAAAGACCAAATGATGCCAGAACTAAGCTGACAGCTGTTGCAAAAGCAGGGGAAAAATCAAGGAGGCAGAGACAACTTGGAGGGGAAGATATGAGGGATGTGGCAAGGAAACATCAGAAAATTTAAAAAAAAAAAAGAAAATCTCGGCCAAAGTCAAAGCCATCAAAAGCATGGTATGCCATTCATTGCAGGGACATGCACGACATACCCCTAGGTTTGCAAAAATAGATCCACGCGGTAGGTCAAAACAAATAAGAAGGACTGAGGAGCGCTCTGAAATGGAGATACCATCAAAGAAACTGAAATTGAAGGGAAAAAAAAAAAAAATTTTGGAAATTTAGTGACTACGAGAAAGTGGTCTGGGCGGAAATGATGTGCAGTGCAAAAGAACAAATGATGCCAGAACTAAGCTGACAGCTGTTGCAAAAGCAGGGGAAAAATCAAGGAGGCAGAGACAACTTGGAGGGGAAGATATGAGGGATGTGGCAAGGAAACATCAGAAAATTTAAAAAAAAAAAAGAAAATCTCGGCCAAAGTCAAAGCCATCAAAAGGCATGATATGCCATCCAGTGCAGGGACTTGCACCAAAGCTTGCCCTCTTAGTTCCCATTGAAATCGCAAGATTTCCTTTCCCGTCCCGAAAGGAAATGAAATTTCCTTTCGGGACGGGAAAGGAAATCTTGCGACCCTGAAAAGAAAGGCTCACAAACACTCTGGGAGGAAGATATGATCAAAAAAGATGCAATTGAAAAAAAACCCCAAAACCCCAGAAAATGGGGAGATGGAATGACTAGGAGAAAGTGGTCTAGGCGGAAATGAGGTGCAGTGCAAAGGACCAAATGATGCCAGAACTAAGCTGACAGCTGTTGCAAAAGCAGGGGAAAAATCAAGGAGGCAGAGACAACTTGGAGGGGAAGATATGATGGACATGCCATTGGTTACTTAAAAAAATGAAAAAAAAAAGAAAATCTCGGCCAAAGTCAAAGCCATCAAAAGGCATGGCATGCCATTCATTGCAGGGACATGCACGACATACCCCTAGGTTTGCAAAAATAGATCCACGCGGTAGGTCAAAACAAATAAGAAGGACTGAGGAGCACTCTGAAATGGAGATACTATCAAAGGAAATTAATTTGAAGGGGAAAAAAAAAAATTTTTGGGAAATTTAGTGACTACGAGAAAGTGGTCTGGGCGGAAATGATGTGCAGTGCAAAGGACCAAAAGATGCCAGAACTAAGCTGACAGCTGTTGCAAAAGCAGGGCAAAAATCAAGGAGGCAGAGACAACTTGGAGGGGAAGATAGAGGGACGTGGCAAGGAAACATCAGAAAATTAAAAAAAAAAAAAGAAAATCTCGGCCAAAGTCAAAGCCATCAAAAGACATGAAAGGCATGATATGCCATCCAGTGCAGGGACTTGCACCAAAGCTTGCCCTCTTAGTTCCCATTGAAATCGCAAGATTTCGTTTCCCGTTCCGATAGGAAATTTCATTTCCTTTCGGGACGGGAAACGAAATCTTGCGACCCTGCAAAGAAAGGCTCACAAACACTCTGGGAGGAAGATATGACCAAACAAGATGCAATTGAAAAAAAACCCCAAAACCCCAGAAAATGGGGAGATGAAATGACTACGAGAAAGTGGTCTAGGCGGAAATGAGGTGCAGTGCAAAGGACCAAAAGAGGCAAGAACTAAGCTGACAGCTGTTGCAAAAGCAGGGGAAAAATCAAGGAGGCAGAGACAACTTGGAGGGGAAGATATGAGGGACATGCCATTGGTTACTTAAAAAAATGAAAAAAAAAAAGAAAATCTCGGCCAAAGTCAAAGCCATCAAAAGGCATGGCATGCCATTCATTGCAGGGACATGCACAAAATATCCCTAGGTTTGCAGAAATTGATCCACGCGGTAGGTCAAAACAAATAAGAAGGACTGAGGAGCACTCTGAAATGGAGATACCATCCAAGGAACTGAAATTGAAGGGAAAAAAAAAAAAAATTTGGGAAATTTAGTGACCATGAGAAAGTGGTCTGGGCGGAAATGATGTGCAGTGCAAAGGACCAAAAGAGGCCAGAACTAAGCTGACAGCTGTTGCAAAAGCAGGGGAAAAATCAAGGAGGCAGACACAACTTGAAGGGGAAGATATGAGGGATGTGGCAAGGAAACATCAGAAAATTAAAAAAAAAAAAAGAAAATCTCGGCCAAAGTCAAAGCCATCAAAAGGCATGAAAGGCATGATATGCCATCCAGTGCAGGGACTTGCACCAAAGCTTGCCCTCTTAGTTCCCATTGAAATCGCAAGATTTCGTTTCCCGTCCCGAAAGGAAATGAAATTTCCTTTCGGGACGGGAAACGAAATCTTGCGACCCTGAAAAGAAAGGCTCACAAACACTCTGGGAGGAAGATATGATCAAACAAGATGCAATTGAAAAAAAACCCCAAAACCCCAGAAAATGGGGAGATGGAATGACTAGGAGAAAGTGGTCTAGGCGGAAATGAGGTGCAGTGCAAAGGACCAAAAGAGGCCAGAACTAAGCTGACAGCTGTTGCAAAAGCAGGGGAAAAATCAAGGAGGCAGAGACAACTTGGAGGGGAAGATATGAGGGACGTGGCATGGATACTTAAAAAAATGAAAAAAAAAAGAAAATCTCGGCCAAAGTCAAAGCCATCAAAAGGCATGGCATGCCGTTCATTGCAGGGACATGCACGACATACCCCTAGGTTTGCAAAAATAGATCCACGCGGTAGGTCAAAACAAATAAGAAGGACAGAGGAGCACTCTGAAATGGAGATACCATCCAAGGAACTGAAATTGAAGGGAAAAAAAAAAAAATTTGGGAAATTTAGTGACTACGAGAAAGTGGTCTGGGCGGAAATGATGTGCAGTGCAAAGGACCAAAAGAGGCCAGAACTAAGCTGACAGCTGTTGCAAAAGCAGGGGAAAAATCAAGGAGGCAGACACAACTTGAAGGGGAAGATATGAGGGATGTGGCAAGGAAACATCAGAAAATTAAAAAAAAAAAAAGAAAATCTCGGCCAAAGTCAAAGCCATCAAAAGGCATGAAAGGCATGATATGCCATCCAGTGCAGGGACTTGCACCAAAGCTTGCCCTCTTAGTTCCCATTGAAATCGCAAGATTTCGTTTCCCGTCCCGAAAGGAAATGAAATTTCCTTTCGGGACTGGAAACGAAATCTTGCGACCCTGAAAAGAAAGGCTCACAAACACTCTGGGAGGAAGATATGATCAAACAAGATGCAATTGAAAAAAAACCCCAAAACCCCAGAAAATGGGGAGATGGAATGACTAGGAGAAAGTGGTCTAGGCGGAAATGAGGTGCAGTGCAAAGGACCAAAAGAGGCCAGAACTAAGCTGACAGCTGTTGCAAAAGCAGGGGAAAAATCAAGGAGGCAGAGACAACTTGGAGGGGAAGATATGAGGGACGTGGCATGGATACTTAAAAAAATGAAAAAAAAAATAGAAAATCTCGGCCACAGTCAAAGCCATCAAAAGGCATGGCATGCCATTCATTGCAGGGACATGCACAAAATATCCCTAGGTTTGCAAAAATAGATCCACGCGGTAGGTCAAAACAAATAAGAAGGACAGAGGAGCACTCTGAAATGGAGATACCATCCAAGGAACTGAAATTGAAGGGAAAAAAAAAAAAATTTGGGAAATTTAGTGACTACGAGAAAGTGGTCTGGGCGGAAATGATGTGCAGTGGAAAGGACCAAAAGAGGCCAGAACTAAGCTGACAGCTGTTGCAAAAGCAGGTGAAAAATCAAGGAGGCAGAGACAACTTGGAGGGGAAGATATGAGGGACGTGGCAAGGAAACATCAGAAAATTTAAAAAAAAAAAAAGAAAATCTCGGCCAAAGTCAAAGCCATCAAAAGGCATGGCATGCCATTCATTGCAGGGACATGCACAAAATATCCCTAGGTTTGCAGAAATTGATCCACGCGGTAGGTCAAAACAAATAAGAAGGAGGAAGGAGCACTCTGAAATGGAGATACCATCAAAGGAAATGAATTTGAAGGGGAAAAAAAAAAATTTTTGGGAAATTTAGTGACTACGAGAAAGTGGTCTGGGCTGAAATGATGTGCAGTGCAAAGGACCAAATGATGCCAGAACTAAGCTGACAGCTGTTGCAAAAGCAGGGGAAAAATCAAGGAGGCAGAGACAACTTGGAGGGGAAGATATGAGGGACGTGGCATGGATACTTAAAAAAATGAAAAAAAAAGAAAATCTCGGCCAAAGTCAAAGCCATCAAAAGGCATGGCATGCCATTCATTGCAGGGACATGCACGACATACCCCTAGGTTTGCAAAAATAGATCCACGCGGTAGGTCAAAACAAATAAGAAGGACAGAGGAGCACTCTGAAATGGAGATACCATCCAAGGAACTGAAATTGAAGGGAAAAAAAAAAAAATTTTGGAAATTTAGTGACTACGAGAAAGTGGTCTGGGCGGAAATGATGTGCAGTGGAAAGGACCAAATGATGCCAGAACTAAGCTGACAGCTGTTGCAAAAGCAGGGGAAAAATCAAGGAGGCAGAGACAACTTGGAGGGGAAGATATGAGGGACGTGGCAAGGAAACCTCAGAAAATTTAAAAAAAAAAAAGAAAATCTCGGCCAAAGTCAAAGCCATCAAAAGGCATGGTATGCCATTCATTGCAGGGACATGCACGACATACCCCTAGGTTTGCAAAAATAGATCCACGCGGTAGGTCAAAACAAATAAGAAGGACTGAGGAGCGCTCTGAAATGGAGATACCATCAAAGAAACTGAAATTGAAGGGAAAAAAAAAAAAAATTTGGGAAATTTAGTGACTACGAGAAAGTGGTCTGGGCGGAAATGAGGTGCAGTGCAAAAGACCAAATGATGCCAGAACTAAGCTGACTGCTGTTGCAAAAGCAGGGGAAAAATCAAGGAGGCAGAGACAACTTGGAGGGGAAGATATGAGGGACGTGGCAAGGAAACATCAGAAAATTTAAAAAAAAAAAAGAAAATCTCGGCCAAAGTCAAAGCCATCAAAAGGCATGGTATGCCATTCATTGCAGGGACATGCACGACATACCCCTAGGTTTGCAAAAATAGATCCACGCGGTAGGTCAAAACAAATAAGAAGGACTGAGGAGCGCTCTGAAATGGAGATACCATCAAAGAAACTGAAATTGAAGGGAAAAAAAAAAAAAATTTTGGAAATTTAGTGACTACGAGAAAGTGGTCTGGGCGGAAATGATGTGCAGTGCAAAAGACCAAATGATGCCAGAACTAAGCTGACAGCTGTTGCAAAAGCAGGGGAAAAATCAAGGAGGCAGAGACAACTTTGAGGGGAAGATATGAGGGATGTGGCAAGGAAACATCAGAAAATTTAAAAAAAAAAAAGAAAATCTCGGCCAAAGTCAAAGCCATCAAAAGGCATGGTATGCCATTCATTGCAGGGACATGCACGACATACCCCTAGGTTTGCAAAAATAGATCCACGCGGTAGGTCAAAACAAATAAGAAGGACTGAGGAGCGCTCTGAAATGGAGATACCATCAAAGAAACTGAAATTGAAGGGAAAAAAAAAAAAAATTTTGGAAATTTAGTGACTACGAGAAAGTGGTCTGGGCGGAAATGATGTGCAGTGCAAAAGAACAAATGATGCCAGAACTAAGCTGACAGCTGTTGCAAAAGCAGGGGAAAAATCAAGGAGGCAGAGACAACTTTGAGGGGAAGATATGAGGGATGTGGCAAGGAAACATCAGAAAATTAAAAAAAAAAAAAGAAAATCTCGGCCAAAGTCAAAGCCATCAAAAGGCATGATATGCCATCCAGTGCAGGGACTTGCACCAAAGCTTGCCCTCTTAGTTCCCATTGAAATCGCAAGATTTCCTTTCCCGTCCCGAAAGGAAATGAAATTTCCTTTCGGGACGGGAAACGAAATCTTGCGACCCTGAAAAGAAAGGCCCACAAACACTCTGGGAGGAAGATATGATCAAAAAAGATGCAATTGAAAAAAAACCCCAAAACCCCAGAAAATGGGGAGATGGAATGACTAGGAGAAAGTGGTCTAGGCGGAAATGAGGTGCAGTGCAAAGGACCAAAAGAGGCCAGAACTAAGCTGACAGCTGTTGCAAAAGCAGGGGAAAAATCAAGGAGGCAAAGACAACTTGGAGGGGAAGATATGAGGGACGAGGCATGGATACTTAAAAAAATGAAGAGAAAAAGAAAATCTCGGCCAAAGTCAAAGCCATCAAAAGGCAAGGCATGCCATTCATTGCAGGGACATGCACGACATACCCCTAGGTTTGCAAAAATAGATCCACGCGGTAGGTCAAAACAAATAAGAAGGACTGAGGAGCACTCTGAAATGGAGATACCATCGAAGGAACTGAAATTGAAGGGAAAAAAAAAAAAATTTTGGAAATTTAGTGACTACGAGAAAGTGGTCTGGGCGGAAATGATGTGCAATGGAAAGGACCAAATGATGCCAGAACTAAGCTGACAGCCGTTGCAAAAGCAGGGGAAAAATCAAGGAGGCAGAGACAACTTGGAGGCGAAGATATGGGGGACGTGGCATGGTTACTTAAAAAAATGAAAAAAAAAAAGAAAATCTCGGCCAAAGTCAAAGCCATCAAAAGGCATGGCATGCCATTCATTGCAGGGACATGCACGACATACCCCTAGGTTTGCAAAAATAGATCCACGCGGTAGGTCAAAACAAATAAGAAGGACTGAGGAGCACTCTGAAATGGAGATACTATCAAAGGAAATTAATTTGAAGGGGAAAAAAAAAAATTTTTGGGAAATTTAGTGACTACGAGAAAGTGGTCTGGGCGGAAATGATGTGCAGTGCAAAGGACCAAAAGATGCCAGAACTAAGCTGACAGCTGTTGCAAAAGCAGGGCAAAAATCAAGGAGGCAGAGACAACTTGGAGGGGAAGATAGAGGGACGTGGCAAGGAAACATCAGAAAATTAAAAAAAAAAAAAGAAAATCTCGGCCAAAGTCAAAGCCATCAAAAGACATGAAAGGCATGATATGCCATCCAGTGCAGGGACTTGCACCAAAGCTTGCCCTCTTAGTTCCCATTGAAATCGCAAGATTTCGTTTCCCGTCCCGAAAGGAAATTTCATTTCCTTTCGGGACGGGAAACGAAATCTTGCGACCCTGCAAAGAAAGGCTCACAAACACTCTGGGAGGAAGATATGACCAAACAAGATGCAATTGAAAAAAAACCCCAAAACCCCAGAAAATGGGGAGATGAAATGACTACGAGAAAGTGGTCTAGGCGGAAATGAGGTGCAGTGCAAAGGACCAGAAGAGGCCAGAACTAAGCTGACAGCTGTTGCAAAAGCAGGGGAAAAATCAAGGAGGCAGAGACAACTTGGAGGGGAAGATATGAGGGACATGCCATTGGTTACTTAAAAAAATGAAAAAAAAAAAAAAATCTCGGCCAATGTCAAAGCCATCAAAAGGCATGGCATGCCATTCATTGCAGGGACATGCACAAAATATCCCTAGGTTTGCAGAAATTGATCCACGCGTTAGGTCAAAACAAATAAGAAGGACTGAGGAGCACTCTGAAATGGAGACACCATGAAAGGAACTGAAATTGAAGGGAAAAAAAAAAAAATTTTGGGAAATTTAGTGACCATGAGAAAGTGGTCTGGGCGGAAATGATGTGCAGTGCAAAGGACCAAAAGAGGCCAGAACTAAGCTGACAGCTGTTGCAAAAGCAGGGGAAAAATCAAGGAGGCAGACACAACTTGAAGGGGAAGATATGAGGGACGTGGCAAGGAAACATCAGAAAATTAAAAAAAAAAAAAGAAAATCTCGGCCAAAGTCAAAGCCATCAAAAGGCATGAAAGGCATGATATGCCATCCAGTGCAGGGACTTGCACCAAAGCTTGCCCTCTTAGTTCCCATTGAAATCGCAAGATTTCGTTTCCTGTCCCGAAAGGAAATGAAATTTCCTTTCGGGACGGGAAACGAAATCTTGCGACCCTGAAAAGAAAGGCTCACAAACACTCTGGGAGGAAGATATGACCAAACAAGATGCAATTGAAAAAAAACCCCAAAACCCCAGAAAATGGGGAGATGGAATGACTAGGAGAAAGTGGTCTAGGCGGAAATGAGGTGCAGTGCAAAGGACCAAAAGAGGCCAGAACTAAGCTGACAGCTGTTGCAAAAGCAGGGGAAAAATCAAGGAGGCAGACACAACTTGGAGGGGAAGATATGAGGGACGTGGCAAGGAAACCTCAGAAAATTAAAAAAAAAAAAAGAAAATCTCGGCCAAAGTCAAAGCCATCAAAAGGCATGGTATGCCATTCATTGCAGGGACATGCACGACATACCCCTAGGTTTGCAAAAATAGATCCACGCGGTAGGTCAAAACAAATAAGAAGGACTGAGGAGCGCTCTGAAATGGAGATACCATCAAAGAAACTGAAATTGAAGGGAAAAAAAAAAAAAATTTTGGAAATTTTAGTGACTACGAGAAAGTGGTCTGGGCGGAAATGATGTGCAGTGCAAAAGACCAAATGATGCCAGAACTAAGCTGACTGCTGTTGCAAAAGCAGGGGAAAAATCAAGGAGGCAGAGACAACTTGGAGGGGAAGATATGAGGGACGTGGCAAGGAAACATCAGAAAATTTAAAAAAAAAAAAGAAAATCTCGGCCAAAGTCAAAGCCATCAAAAGGCATGGTATGCCATTCATTGCAGGGACATGCACGACATACCCCTAGGTTTGCAGAAATTGATCCACGCGGTGGGTCAAAACAAATAAGAAGGACTGAGGAGCGCTCTGAAATGGAGATACCATCAAAGGAACTGAAATTGAAGGGAAAAAAAAAAAAAAATTTTGGAAATTTAGTGACTACGAGAAAGTGGTCTGGGCGGAAATGATGTGCAGTGCAAAAGACCAAATGATGCCAGAACTAAGCTGACAGCTGTTGCAAAAGCAGGGGAAAAATCAAGGAGGCAGAGACAACTTGGAGGGGAAGATATGAGGGATGTGGCAAGGAAACATCAGAAAATTTAAAAAAAAAAAAGAAAATCTCGGCCAAAGTCAAAGCCATCAAAAGCATGGTATGCCATTCATTGCAGGGACATGCACGACATACCCCTAGGTTTGCAAAAATAGATCCACGCGGTAGGTCAAAACAAATAAGAAGGACTGAGGAGCGCTCTGAAATGGAGATACCATCAAAGAAACTGAAATTGAAGGGAAAAAAAAAAAAAATTTTGGAAATTTAGTGACTACGAGAAAGTGGTCTGGGCGGAAATGATGTGCAGTGCAAAAGAACAAATGATGCCAGAACTAAGCTGACAGCTGTTGCAAAAGCAGGGGAAAAATCAAGGAGGCAGAGACAACTTTGAGGGGAAGATATGAGGGATGTGGCAAGGAAACATCAGAAAATTTAAAAAAAAAAAAGAAAATCTCGGCCAAAGTCAAAGCCATCAAAAGGCATGATATGCCATCCAGTGCAGGGACTTGCACCAAAGCTTGCCCTCTTAGTTCCCATTGAAATCGCAAGATTTCGTTTCCCGTCCCGAAAGGAAATTTCATTTCCTTTCGGGACGGGAAAGGAAATCTTGCGACCCTGAAAAGAAAGGCTCACAAACACTCTGGGAGTAAGATATGATCAAACAAGATGCAATTGAAAAAAAACCCCAAAACCCCAGAAAATGGGGAGATGGAATGACTAGGAGAAAGTGGTCTAGGCGGAAATGAGGTGCAGTGCAAAGGACCAAAAGAGGCCAGAACTAAGCTGACAGCTGTTGCAAAAGCAGGGGAAAAATCAAGGAGGCAAAGACAACTTGGAGGGGAAGATATGAGGGACGAGGCATGGATACTTAAAAAAATGAAGAGAAAAAGAAAATCTCGGCCAAAGTCAAAGCCATCAAAAGGCAAGGCATGCCATTCATTGCAGGGACATGCACGACATACCCCTAGGTTTGCAAAAATAGATCCACGCGGTAGGTCAAAACAAATAAGAAGGACTGAGGAGCACTCTGAAATGGAGATACCATCAAAGGAACTGAAATTGAAGGGAAAAAAAAAAAAATTTTGGAAATTTTAGTGACTACGAGAAAGTGGTCTGGGCGGAAATGATGTGCAATGGAAAGGACCAAATGATGCCAGAACTAAGCTGACAGCTGTTGCAAAAGCAGGGGAAAAATCAAGGAGGCAGAGACAACTTGGAGGGGAAGATATGGGGGACGTGGCATGGTTACTTAAAAAAATGAAAAAAAAAAAGAAAATCTCGGCCAAAGTCAAAGCCATCAAAAGGCATGGCATGCCATTCATTGCAGGGACATGCACGACATACCCCTAGGTTTGCAAAAATAGATCCACGCGGTAGGTCAAAACAAATAAGAAGGACTGAGGAGCACTCTGAAATGGAGATACTATCAAAGGAAATTAATTTGAAGGGGAAAAAAAAAAATTTTTGGGAAATTTAGTGACTACGAGAAAGTGGTCTGGGCGGAAATGATGTGCAGTGCAAAGGACCAAATGATGCCAGAACTAAGCTGACAGCTGTTGCAAAAGCAGGGCAAAAATCAAGGAGGCAGAGACAACTTGGAGGGGAAGATAGAGGGACGTGGCAAGGAAACATCAGAAAATTAAAAAAAAAAAAAGAAAATCTCGGCCAAAGTCAAAGCCATCAAAAGACATGAAAGGCATGATATGCCATCCAGTGCAGGGACTTGCACCAAAGCTTGCCCTCTTAGTTCCCATTGAAATCGCAAGATTTCGTTTCCCGTCCCGAAAGGAAATTTCATTTCCTTTCGGGACGGGAAACGAAATCTTGCGACCCTGCAAAGAAAGGCTCACAAACACTCTGGGAGGAAGATATGACCAAACAAGATGCAATTGAAAAAAAACCCCAAAACCCCAGAAAATGGGGAGATGAAATGACTAGGAGAAAGTGGTCTAGGCAGAAATGAGGTGCAGTGCAAAGGACCAGAAGAGGCCAGAACTAAGCTGACAGCTGTTGCAAAAGCAGGGGAAAAATCAAGGAGGCAGAGACAACTTGGAGGGGAAGATATGAGGGACATGCCATTGGTTACTTAAAAAAATGAAAAAAAAAAAAAAATCTCGGCCAATGTCAAAGCCATCAAAAGGCATGGCATGGCATTCATTGCAGGGACATGCACAAAATATCCCTAGGTTTGCAGAAATTGATCCACGCGGTAGGTCAAAACAAATAAGAAGGACTGAGGAGCACTCTGAAATGGAGACACCATGAAAGGAACTGAAATTGAAGGGAAAAAAAAAAAAATTTTGGGAAATTTAGTGACCATGAGAAAGTGGTCTGGGCGGAAATGATGTGCAGTGCAAAGGACCAAAAGAGGCCAGAACTAAGCTGACAGCTGTTGCAAAAGCAGGGGAAAAATCAAGGAGGCAGACACAACTTGAAGGGGAAGATATGAGGGATGTGGCAAGGAAACATCAGAAAATTAAAAAAAAAAAAAGAAAATCTCGGCCAAAGTCAAAGCCATCAAAAGGCATGAAAGGCATGATATGCCATCCAGTGCAGGGACTTGCACCAAAGCTTGCCCTCTTAGTTCCCATTGAAATCGCAAGATTTCGTTTCCTGTCCCGAAAGGAAATGAAATTTCCTTTCGGGACGGGAAACGAAATCTTGCGACCCTGAAAAGAAAGGCTCACAAACACTCTGGGAGGAAGATATGATCAAACAAGATGCAATTGAAAAAAAACCCCAAAACCCCAGAAAATGGGGAGATGGAATGACTAGGAGAAAGTGGTCTAGGCGGAAATGAGGTGCAGTGCAAAGGACCAAAAGAGGCCAGAACTAAGCTGACAGCTGTTGCAAAAGCAGGGGAAAAATCAAGGAGGCAGACACAACTTGGAGGGGAAGATATGAGGGACGTGGCATGGATACTTAAAAAAATGAAAAAAAAAAGAAAATCTCGGCCAAAGTCAAAGCCATCAAAAGGCATGGCATGCCATTCATTGCAGGGACATGCACGACATACCCCTAGGTTTGCAAAAATAGATCCACGCGGTAGGTCAAAACAAATAAGAAGGACTGAGGAGCACTCTGAAATGGAGATACTATCAAAGGAAATTAATTTGAAGGGGAAAATAAAAATTTTTGGGAAATTTAGTGACTACGAGAAAGTGGTCTGGGCGGAAATGATGTGCAGTGCAAAAAACCAAAAGATGCCAGAACTAAGCTGACAGCTGTTGCAAAAGCAGGGCAAAAATCAAGGAGGCAGAGACAACTTGGAGGGGAAGATAGAGGGACGTGGCAAGGAAACATCAGAAAATTAAAAAAAAAAAAAGAAAATCTCGGCCAAAGTCAAAGCCATCAAAAGACATGAAAGGCATGATATGCCATCCAGTGCAGGGACTTGCACCAAAGCTTGCCCTCTTAGTTCCCATTGAAATCGCAAGATTTCGTTTCCCGTCCCGAAAGGAAATTTCATTTCCTTTCGGGACGGGAAACGAAATCTTGCGACCCTGCAAAGAAAGGCTCACAAACACTCTGGGAGGAAGATATGACCAAACAAGATGCAATTGAAAAAAAACCCCAAAACCCCAGAAAATGGGGAGATGAAATGACTACGAGAAAGTGGTCTAGGCGGAAATGAGGTGCAGTGCAAAGGACCAGAAGAGGCCAGAACTAAGCTGACAGCTGTTGCAAAAGCAGGGGAAAAATCAAGGAGGCAGAGACAACTTGGAGGGGAAGATATGAGGGACATGCCATTGGTTACTTAAAAAAATGAAAAAAAAAAGAAAATCTCGGCCAAAGTCAAAGCCATCAAAAGGCATGGCATGCCATTCATTGCAGGGACATGCACAAAATATCCCTAGGTTTGCAGAAATTGATCCACGCGGTAGGTCAAAACAAATAAGAAGGACTGAGGAGCACTCTGAAATGGAGACACCATGAAAGGAACTGAAATTGAAGGGAAAAAAAAAAAAATTTTGGGAAATTTAGTGACCATGAGAAAGTGGTCTGGGCGGAAATGATGTGCAGTGCAAAGGACCAAAAGAGGCCAGAACTAAGCTGACAGCTGTTGCAAAAGCAGGGGAAAAATCAAGGAGGCAGACACAACTTGAAGGGGAAGATATGAGGGATGTGGCAAGGAAACATCAGAAAATTAAAAAAAAAAAAAGAAAATCTCGGCCAAAGTCAAAGCCATCAAAAGGCATGAAAGGCATGATATGCCATCCAGTGCAGGGACTTGCACCAAAGCTTGCCCTCTTAGTTCCCATTGAAATCGCAAGATTTCGTTTCCCGTCCCGAAAGGAAATGAAATTTCCTTTCGGGACGGGAAACGAAATCTTGCGACCCTGAAAAGAAAGGCTCACAAACACTCTGGGAGGAAGATATGATCAAACAAGATGCAATTGAAAAAAAACCCCAAAACCCCAGAAAATGGGGAGATGGAATGACTAGGAGAAAGTGGTCTAGGCGGAAATGAGGTGCAGTGCAAAGGACCAAAAGAGGCCAGAACTAAGCTGACAGCTGTTGCAAAAGCAGGGGAAAAATCAAGGAGGCAGAGACAACTTGGAGGGGAAGATATGAGGGACGTGGCATGGATACTTAAAAAAATGAAAAAAAAAAGAAAATCTCGGCCAAAGTCAAAGCCATCAAAAGGCATGGCATGCCATTCATTGCAGGGACATGCACGACATACCCCTAGGTTTGCAAAAATAGATCCACGCGGTAGGTCAAAACAAATAAGAAGGACAGAGGAGCACTCTGAAATGGAGATACCATCCAAGGAACTGAAATTGAAGGGAAAAAAAAAAAAATTTGGGAAATTTAGTGACTACGAGAAAGTGGTCTGGGCGGAAATGATGTGCAGTGGAAAGGACCAAAAGAGGCCAGAACTAAGCTGACAGCTGTTGCAAAAGCAGGTGAAAAATCAAGGAGGCAGAGACAACTTGGAGGGGAAGATATGAGGGACGTGGCAAGGAAACATCAGAAAATTTAAAAAAAAAAAAAGAAAATCTCGGCCAAAGTCAAAGCCATCAAAAGGCATGGCATGCCATTCATTGCAGGGACATGCACAAAATATCCCTAGGTTTGCAGAAATTGATCCACGCGGTAGGTCAAAACAAATAAGAAGGAGGAAGGAGCACTCTGAAATGGAGATACCATCAAAGGAAATGAATTTGAAGGGGAAAAAAAAAAATTTTTGGGAAATTTAGTGACTACGAGAAAGTGGTCTGGGCGGAAATGATGTGCAGTGCAAAGGACCAAATGATGCCAGAACTAAGCTGACAGCTGTTGCAAAAGCAGGGGAAAAATCAAGGAGGCAGAGACAACTTGGAGGGGAAGATATGAGGGACGTGGCATGGATACTTAAAAAAATGAAAAAAAAAGAAAATCTCGGCCAAAGTCAAAGCCATCAAAAGGCATGGCATGCCATTCATTGCAGGGACATGCACGACATACCCCTAGGTTTGCAAAAATAGATCCACGCGGTAGGTCAAAACAAATAAGAAGGACAGAGGAGCACTCTGAAATGGAGATACCATCCAAGGAACTGAAATTGAAGGGAAAAAAAAAAAAATTTGGGAAATTTAGTGACTACGAGAAAGTGGTCTGGGCGGAAATGATGTGCAGTGGAAAGGACCAAATGATGCCAGAACTAAGCTGACAGCTGTTGCAAAAGCAGGGGAAAAATCAAGGAGGCAGAGACAACTTGGAGGGGAAGATATGAGGGACGTGGCAAGGAAACCTCAGAAAATTAAAAAAAAAAAAAGAAAATCTCGGCCAAAGTCAAAGCCATCAAAAGGCATGGTATGCCATTCATTGCAGGGACATGCACGACATACCCCTAGGTTTGCAAAAATAGATCCACGCGGTAGGTCAAAACAAATAAGAAGGACTGAGGAGCGCTCTGAAATGGAGATACCATCAAAGAAACTGAAATTGAAGGGAAAAAAAAAAAAATTTTGGAAATTTTAGTGACTACGAGAAAGTGGTCTGGGCGGAAATGATGTGCAGTGCAAAAGACCAAATGATGCCAGAACTAAGCTGACTGCTGTTGCAAAAGCAGGGGAAAAATCAAGGAGGCAGAGACAACTTGGAGGGGAAGATATGAGGGACGTGGCAAGGAAACATCAGAAAATTTAAAAAAAAAAAAGAAAATCTCGGCCAAAGTCAAAGCCATCAAAAGGCATGGTATGCCATTCATTGCAGGGACATGCACGACATACCCCTAGGTTTGCAGAAATTGATCCACGCGGTAGGTCAAAACAAATAAGAAGGACTGAGGAGCGCTCTGAAATGGAGATACCATCAAAGAAACTGAAATTGAAGGGAAAAAAAAAAAAAATTTGGGAAATTTAGTGACTACGAGAAAGTGGTCTGGGCGGAAATGATGTGCAGTGCAAAGGACCAAATGATGCCAGAACTAAGCTGACAGCTGTTGCAAAAGCAGGGGAAAAATCAAGGAGGCAGAGACAACTTGGAGGGGAAGATATGAGGGACGTGGCATGGTTACTTAAAAAAATAAAAAAAAAAAAGAAAATCTCGGCCAAAGTCAAAGCCATCAAAAGGCATGGCATGCCATTCATTGCAGGGACATGCACAAAATATCCCCAGGTTTGCAGAAATTGATCCACGCGGTAGGTCAAAACAAATAAGAAGGACTGAGGAGCACTCTGAAATGGAGATACTATCAAAGGAAATTAATTTGAAGGGGAAAAAAAAAAATTTTTGGGAAATTTAGTGACTACGAGAAAGTGGTCTGGGCGGAAATGATGTGCAGTGCAAAGGACCAAAAGATGCCAGAACTAAGCTGACAGCTGTTGCAAAAGCAGGGCAAAAATCAAGGAGGCAGAGACAACTTGGAGGGGAAGATAGAGGGACGTGGCAAGGAAACATCAGAAAATTTAAAAAAAAAAAAGAAAATCTCGGCCAAAGTCAAAGCCATCAAAAGCCATGATATGCCATCCAGTGCAGGGACTTGCACCAAAGCTTGCCCTCTTAGTTCCCATTGAAATCGCAAGATTTCCTTTCCCGTCCCGAAAGGAAATTTCATTTCCTTTCGGGACGGGAAACGAAATCTTGCGACCCTGCAAAGAAAGGCTCACAAACACTCTGGGAGGAAGATATGACCAAACAAGATGCAATTGAAAAAAAACCCCAAAACCCCAGAAAATGGGGAGATGAAATGACTACGAGAAAGTGGTCTAGGCGGAAATGAGGTGCAGTGCAAAGGACCAGAAGAGGCCAGAACTAAGCTGACAGCTGTTGCAAAAGCAGGGGAAAAATCAAGGAGGCAGAGACAACTTGGAGGGGAAGATATGAGGGACATGCCATTGGTTACTTAAAAAAATGAAAAAAAAAAAAAAATCTCGGCCAAAGTCAAAGCCATCAAAAGGCATGGCATGCCATTCATTGCAGGGACATGCACAAAATATCCCTAGGTTTGCAGAAATTGATCCACGCGGTAGGTCAAAACAAATAAGAAGGACTGAGGAGCACTCTGAAATGGAGACACCATGAAAGGAACTGAAATTGAAGGGAAAAAAAAAAAAATTTTGGGAAATTTAGTGACCATGAGAAAGTGGTCTGGGCGGAAATGATGTGCAGTGCAAAGGACCAAAAGAGGCCAGAACTAAGCTGACAGCTGTTGCAAAAGCAGGGGAAAAATCAAGGAGGCAGACACAACTTGAAGGGGAAGATATGAGGGATGTGGCAAGGAAACATCAGAAAATTAAAAAAAAAAAAAGAAAATCTCGGCCAAAGTCAAAGCCATCAAAAGGCATGAAAGGCATGATATGCCATCCAGTGCAGGGACTTGCACCAAAGCTTGCCCTCTTAGTTCCCATTGAAATCGCAAGATTTCGTTTCCTGTCCCGAAAGGAAATGAAATTTCCTTTCGGGACGGGAAACGAAATCTTGCGACCCTGAAAAGAAAGGCTCACAAACACTCTGGGAGGAAGATATGATCAAACAAGATGCAATTGAAAAAAAACCCCAAAACCCCAGAAAATGGGGAGATGGAATGACTAGGAGAAAGTGGTCTAGGCGGAAATGAGGTGCAGTGCAAAGGACCAAAAGAGGCCAGAACTAAGCTGACAGCTGTTGCAAAAGCAGGGGAAAAATCAAGGAGGCAGAGACAACTTGGAGGGGAAGATATGAGGGACGTGGCATGGATACTTAAAAAAATGAAAAAAAAAAGAAAATCTCGGCCAAAGTCAAAGCCATCAAAAGGCATGGCATGCCATTCATTGCAGGGACATGCACGACATACCCCTAGGTTTGCAAAAATAGATCCACGCGGTAGGTCAAAACAAATAAGAAGGACTGAGGAGCACTCTGAAATGGAGATACTATCAAAGGAAATTAATTTGAAGGGGAAAATAAAAATTTTTGGGAAATTTAGTGACTACGAGAAAGTGGTCTGGGCGGAAATGATGTGCAGTGCAAAAAACCAAAAGATGCCAGAACTAAGCTGACAGCTGTTGCAAAAGCAGGGCAAAAATCAAGGAGGCAGAGACAACTTGGAGGGGAAGATAGAGGGACGTGGCAAGGAAACATCAGAAAATTAAAAAAAAAAAAAGAAAATCTCGGCCAAAGTCAAAGCCATCAAAAGACATGAAAGGCATGATATGCCATCCAGTGCAGGGACTTGCACCAAAGCTTGCCCTCTTAGTTCCCATTGAAATCGCAAGATTTCGTTTCCCGTCCCGAAAGGAAATTTCATTTCCTTTCGGGACGGGAAACGAAATCTTGCGACCCTGCAAAGAAAGGCTCACAAACACTCTGGGAGGAAGATATGACCAAACAAGATGCAATTGAAAAAAAACCCCAAAACCCCAGAAAATGGGGAGATGAAATGACTACGAGAAAGTGGTCTAGGCGGAAATGAGGTGCAGTGCAAAGGACCAGAAGAGGCCAGAACTAAGCTGACAGCTGTTGCAAAAGCAGGGGAAAAATCAAGGAGGCAGAGACAACTTGGAGGGGAAGATATGAGGGACATGCCATTGGTTACTTAAAAAAATGAAAAAAAAAAGAAAATCTCGGCCAAAGTCAAAGCCATCAAAAGGCATGGCATGCCATTCATTGCAGGGACATGCACAAAATATCCCTAGGTTTGCAGAAATTGATCCACGCGGTAGGTCAAAACAAATAAGAAGGACTGAGGAGCACTCTGAAATGGAGACACCATGAAAGGAACTGAAATTGAAGGGAAAAAAAAAAAAATTTTGGGAAATTTAGTGACCATGAGAAAGTGGTCTGGGCGGAAATGATGTGCAGTGCAAAGGACCAAAAGAGGCCAGAACTAAGCTGACAGCTGTTGCAAAAGCAGGGGAAAAATCAAGGAGGCAGACACAACTTGAAGGGGAAGATATGAGGGATGTGGCAAGGAAACATCAGAAAATTAAAAAAAAAAAAAGAAAATCTCGGCCAAAGTCAAAGCCATCAAAAGGCATGAAAGGCATGATATGCCATCCAGTGCAGGGACTTGCACCAAAGCTTGCCCTCTTAGTTCCCATTGAAATCGCAAGATTTCGTTTCCTGTCCCGAAAGGAAATGAAATTTCCTTTCGGGACGGGAAACGAAATCTTGCGACCCTGAAAAGAAAGGCTCACAAACACTCTGGGAGGAAGATATGATCAAACAAGATGCAATTGAAAAAAAACCCCAAAACCCCAGAAAATGGGGAGATGGAATGACTAGGAGAAAGTGGTCTAGGCGGAAATGAGGTGCAGTGCAAAGGACCAAAAGAGGCCAGAACTAAGCTGACAGCTGTTGCAAAAGCAGGGGAAAAATCAAGGAGGCAGAGACAACTTGGAGGGGAAGATATGAGGGACGTGGCATGGATACTTAAAAAAATGAAAAAAAAAAGAAAATCTCGGCCAAAGTCAAAGCCATCAAAAGGCATGGCATGCCATTCATTGCAGGGACATGCACGACATACCCCTAGGTTTGCAAAAATAGATCCACGCGGTAGGTCAAAACAAATAAGAAGGACAGAGGAGCACTCTGAAATGGAGATACCATCCAAGGAACTGAAATTGAAGGGAAAAAAAAAAAAATTTGGGAAATTTAGTGACTACGAGAAAGTGGTCTGGGCGGAAATGATGTGCAGTGGAAAGGACCAAAAGAGGCCAGAACTAAGCTGACAGCTGTTGCAAAAGCAGGTGAAAAATCAAGGAGGCAGAGACAACTTGGAGGGGAAGATATGAGGGACGTGGCAAGGAAACATCAGAAAATTTAAAAAAAAAAAAAGAAAATCTCGGCCAAAGTCAAAGCCATCAAAAGGCATGGCATGCCATTCATTGCAGGGACATGCACAAAATATCCCTAGGTTTGCAGAAATTGATCCACGCGGTAGGTCAAAACAAATAAGAAGGAGGAAGGAGCACTCTGAAATGGAGATACCATCAAAGGAAATGAATTTGAAGGGGAAAAAAAAAAATTTTTGGGAAATTTAGTGACTACGAGAAAGTGGTCTGGGCGGAAATGATGTGCAGTGCAAAGGACCAAATGATGCCAGAACTAAGCTGACAGCTGTTGCAAAAGCAGGGGAAAAATCAAGGAGGCAGAGACAACTTGGAGGGGAAGATATGAGGGACGTGGCATGGATACTTAAAAAAATGAAAAAAAAAGAAAATCTCGGCCAAAGTCAAAGCCATCAAAAGGCATGGCATGCCATTCATTGCAGGGACATGCACGACATACCCCTAGGTTTGCAAAAATAGATCCACGCGGTAGGTCAAAACAAATAAGAAGGACAGAGGAGCACTCTGAAATGGAGATACCATCCAAGGAACTGAAATTGAAGGGAAAAAAAAAAAAATTTGGGAAATTTAGTGACTACGAGAAAGTGGTCTGGGCGGAAATGATGTGCAGTGGAAAGGACCAAATGATGCCAGAACTAAGCTGACAGCTGTTGCAAAAGCAGGGGAAAAATCAAGGAGGCAGAGACAACTTGGAGGGGAAGATATGAGGGACGTGGCAAGGAAACCTCAGAAAATTAAAAAAAAAAAAAGAAAATCTCGGCCAAAGTCAAAGCCATCAAAAGGCATGGTATGCCATTCATTGCAGGGACATGCACGACATACCCCTAGGTTTGCAAAAATAGATCCACGCGGTAGGTCAAAACAAATAAGAAGGACTGAGGAGCGCTCTGAAATGGAGATACCATCAAAGAAACTGAAATTGAAGGGAAAAAAAAAAAAATTTTGGAAATTTTAGTGACTACGAGAAAGTGGTCTGGGCGGAAATGATGTGCAGTGCAAAAGACCAAATGATGCCAGAACTAAGCTGACTGCTGTTGCAAAAGCAGGGGAAAAATCAAGGAGGCAGAGACAACTTGGAGGGGAAGATATGAGGGACGTGGCAAGGAAACATCAGAAAATTTAAAAAAAAAAAAGAAAATCTCGGCCAAAGTCAAAGCCATCAAAAGGCATGGTATGCCATTCATTGCAGGGACATGCACGACATACCCCTAGGTTTGCAGAAATTGATCCACGCGGTAGGTCAAAACAAATAAGAAGGACTGAGGAGCGCTCTGAAATGGAGATACCATCAAAGAAACTGAAATTGAAGGGAAAAAAAAAAAAAATTTGGGAAATTTAGTGACTACGAGAAAGTGGTCTGGGCGGAAATGATGTGCAGTGCAAAGGACCAAATGATGCCAGAACTAAGCTGACAGCTGTTGCAAAAGCAGGGGAAAAATCAAGGAGGCAGAGACAACTTGGAGGGGAAGATATGAGGGACGTGGCATGGTTACTTAAAAAAATAAAAAAAAAAAAGAAAATCTCGGCCAAAGTCAAAGCCATCAAAAGGCATGGCATGCCATTCATTGCAGGGACATGCACAAAATATCCCCAGGTTTGCAGAAATTGATCCACGCGGTAGGTCAAAACAAATAAGAAGGACTGAGGAGCACTCTGAAATGGAGATACTATCAAAGGAAATTAATTTGAAGGGGAAAAAAAAAAATTTTTGGGAAATTTAGTGACTACGAGAAAGTGGTCTGGGCGGAAATGATGTGCAGTGCAAAGGACCAAAAGATGCCAGAACTAAGCTGACAGCTGTTGCAAAAGCAGGGCAAAAATCAAGGAGGCAGAGACAACTTGGAGGGGAAGATAGAGGGACGTGGCAAGGAAACATCAGAAAATTTAAAAAAAAAAAAGAAAATCTCGGCCAAAGTCAAAGCCATCAAAAGCCATGATATGCCATCCAGTGCAGGGACTTGCACCAAAGCTTGCCCTCTTAGTTCCCATTGAAATCGCAAGATTTCCTTTCCCGTCCCGAAAGGAAATGAAATTTCCTTGCGGGACGGGAAACGAAATCTTGCGACCCTGAAAAGAAAGGCTCACAAACACTCTGGGAGGAAGATATGATCAAACAAGATGCAATTGAAAAAAAACCCCAAAACCCCAGAAAATGGGGAGATGGAATGACTAGGAGAAAGTGGTCTAGGCGGAAATGAGGTGCAGTGCAAAGGACCAAAAGAGGCCAGAACTAAGCTGACAGCTGTTGCAAAAGCAGGGGAAAAATCAAGGAGGCAGACACAACTTGGAGGGGAAGATATGAGGGACGTGGCAAGGAAACATCAGAAAATTAAAAAAAAAAAAAGAAAATCTCGGCCAAAGTCAAAGCCATCAAAAGGCATGGCATGCCATTCATTGCAGGGACATGCACGACATACCCCTAGGTTTGCAAAAAAAGATCCACGCGGTAGGTCAAAACAAATAAGAAGGACAGAGGAGCACTCTGAAATGGAGATACCATCCAAGGAACTGAAATTGAAGGGAAAAAAAAAAAATTTTTTGGGAAATTTAGTGACTACGAGAAAGTGGTCTGGGCGGAAATGATGTGCAGTGCAAAGGACCAAAAGATGCCAGAACTAAGCTGACAGCTGTTGCAAAAGCAGGGGAAAAATCAAGGAGGCAGACACAACTTGGAGGGGAAGATATGAGGGACGTGGCAAGGAAACATCAGAAAATTAAAAAAAAAAAAAGAAAATCTCGGCCAAAGTCAAAGCCATCAAAAGGCATGGCATGCCATTCATTGCAGGGACATGCACAAAATATCCCTAGGTTTGCAGAAATTGATCCACGCGGTAGGTCAAAACAAATAAGAAGGACTGAGGAGCACTCTGAAATGGAGATACTATCAAAGGAAATGTATTTGAAGGGGAAAAAAAAAAATTTTTGGGAAATTTAGTGACTACGAGAAAGTGGTCTGGGCGGAAATGATGTGCAGTGCAAAAGACCAAATGATGCCAGAACTAAGCTGACAGCTGTTGCAAAAGCAGGGGAAAAATCAAGGAGGCAGAGACAACTTGGAGGGGAAGATATGAGGGACGTGGCAAGGAAACATCAGAAAATTTAAAAAAAAAAAAGAAAATCTCGGCCAAAGTCAAAGCCATCAAAAGGCATGAAAGGCATGATATGCCATCCAGTGCAGGGACTTGCACCAAAGCTTGCCCTCTTAGTTCCCATTGAAATCGCAAGATTTCGTTTCCCGTCCCGAAAGGAAATGAAATTTCCTTTCGGGACGGGAAACGAAATCTTGCGACCCTGCAAAGAAAGGCTCACAAACACTCTGGGAGGAAGATATGACCAAACAAGAAGCAATTGAAAAAAAACCCCAAAACCCCAGAAAATGGGGAGATGAAATGACTACGAGAAAGTGGTCTAGGCGGAAATGAGGTGCAGTGCAAAGGACCAAAAGAGGCCAGAACTAAGCTGACAGCTGTTGCAAAAGCAGGGGAAAAATCAAGGAGGCAGAGACAACTTGGAGGGGAAGATATGAGGGACGTGGCATGGATACTTAAAAAAATGAAAAAAAAAAGAAAATCTCGGCCAAAGTCAAAGCCATCAAAAGGCATGGCATGCCATTCATTGCAGGGACATGCACAACATACCACTGGGTTTGCAAAAATAGATCCACGCGGTAGGTCAAAACAAATAAGAAGGAATGAGGAGCACTCTGAAATGGAGACACCATGAAAGGAACTGAAATTGAAGGGAAAAAAAAAAATTTTTGGAAATTTAGTGACTACGAGAAAGTGGTCTGGGCGGAAATGATGTGCAGTGCAAAGGACCAAATGATGCCAGAACTAAGCTGACAGCTGTTGCAAAAGCAGGGGAAAAATCAAGGAGGCAGAGACAACTTGGAGGGGAAGATATGAGGGACGTGGCATGGTTACTTAAAAAAATGAAAAAAAAAAAAGAAAATCTCGGCCAAAGTCAAAGCCATCAAAAGGCATGGCATGCCATTCATTGCAGGGACATGCACAAAATATCCCTAGGTTTGCAGAAATTGATCCACGCGGTAGGTCAAAACAAATAGGAAGGACTGAGGAGCACTCTGAAATGGAGACACCATGAAAGGAACTGAAATTGAAGGGAAAAAAAAAAAAATTTTGGGAAATTTAGTGACCATGAGAAAGTGGTCTGGGCGGAAATGATGTGCAGTGCAAAGGACCAAAAGAGGCCAGAACTAAGCTGACAGCTGTTGCAAAAGCAGGGCAAAAATCAGGGAGGCAGACACAACTTGAAGGGGAAGATATGAGGGATGTGGCAAGGAAACATCAGAAAATTAAAAAAAAAAAAAGAAAATCTCGGCCAAAGTCAAAGCCATCAAAAGGCATGAAAGGCATGATATGCCATCCAGTGCAGGGACTTGCACCAAAGCTTGCCCTCTTAGTTCCCATTGAAATCGCAAGATTTCGTTTCCTGTCCCGAAAGGAAATGAAATTTCCTTTCGGGACGGGAAACGAAATCTTGCGACCCTGAAAAGAAAGGCTCACAAACACTCTGGGAGGAAGATATGACCAAACAAGATGCAATTGAAAAAAAACCCCAAAACCCCAGAAAATGGGGAGATGAAATGACTACGAGAAAGTGGTCTAGGCAGAAATGAGGTGCAGTGCAAAGGACCAAAAGAGCCCAGAACTAAGCTGACAGCTGTTGCAAAAGCAGGGGAAAAATCAAGGAGGCAGAGACAACTTGGAGGGGAAGATATGAGGGACGTGGCATGGATACTTAAAAAAATGAAAAAAAAAAGAAAATCTCGGCCAAAGTCAAAGCCATCAAAAGGCATGGCATGCCATTCATTGCAGGGACATGCACAACATACCACTGGGTTTGCAAAAATAGATCCACGCGGTGGGTCAAAACAAATAAGAAGGACTGAGGAGCACTCTGAAATGGAGATACCATCCAAGGAACTGAAATTGAAGGGAAAAAAAAAAAATTTTTGGAAATTTAGTGACTACGAGAAAGTGGTCTGGGCGGAAATGATGTGCAGTGGAAAGGACCAAATGATGCCAGAACTAAGCTGACTGCTGTTGCAAAAGCAGGGCAAAAATCAAGGAGGCAGAGACAACTTGGAGGGGAAGATAGAGGGACGTGGCAAGGAAACATCAGAAAATTAAAAAAAAAAAAAGAAAATCTCGGCCAAAGTCAAAGCCATCAAAAGGCATGAAAGGCATGATATGCCATCCAGTGCAGGGACTTGCACCAAAGCTTGCCCTCTTAGTTCCCATTGAAATCGCAAGATTTCCTTTCCCGTCCCGAAAGGAAATTTCATTTCCTTTCGGGACGGGAAAGGAAATCTTGCGACCCTGCAAAGAAAGGCTCACAAACACTCTGGGAGGAAGATATGACCAAACAAGATGCAATTGAAAAAAAACCCCAAAACCCCAGAAAATGGGGAGATGAAATGACTACGAGAAAGTGGTCTAGGCAGAAATGAGGTGCAGTGCAAAGGACCAAAAGAGCCCAGAACTAAGCTGACAGCTGTTGCAAAAGCAGGGGAAAAATCAAGGAGGCAGAGACAACTTGGAGGGGAAGATATGAGGGACGTGGCATGGATACTTAAAAAAATGAAAAAAAAAAGAAAATCTCGGCCAAAGTCAAAGCCATCAAAAGGCATGGCATGCCATTCATTGCAGGGACATGCACAACATACCACTGGGTTTGCAAAAATAGATCCACGCGGTAGGTCAAAACAAATAAGAAGGACTGAGGAGCACTCTGAAATGGAGATACCATCCAAGGAACTGAAATTGAAGGGAAAAAAAAAAAATTTTTGGAAATTTAGTGACTACGAGAAAGTGGTCTGGGCGGAAATGATGTGCAGTGCAAAGGACCAAATGATGCCAGAACTAAGCTGACAGCTGTTGCAAAAGCAGGGGAAAAATCAAGGAGGCAGAGACAACTTGGAGGGGAAGATATGAGGGACGTGGCATGGTTACTTAAAAAAATAAAAAAAAAAAAGAAAATCTCGGCCAAAGTCAAAGCCATCAAAAGGCATGGCATGCCATTCATTGCAGGGACATGCACAAAATATCCCCAGGTTTGCAGAAATTGATCCACGCGGTAGGTCAAAACAAATAAGAAGGACTGAGGAGCACTCTGAAATGGAGACACCATGAAAGGAACTGAAATTGAAGGGAAAAAAAAAAAAATTTTGGGAAATTTAGTGACCATGAGAAAGTGGTCTGGGCGGAAATGATGTGCAGAGCAAAGGACCAAAAGAGGCCAGAACTAAGCTGACAGCTGTTGCAAAAGCAGGGCAAAAATCAGGGAGGCAGACACAACTTGAAGGGGAAGATAAGAGGGATGTGGCAAGGAAACATCAGAAAATTATAAAAAAAAAAAAGAAAATCTCGGCCAAAGTCAAAGCCATCAAAAGGCATGAAAGGCATGATATGCCATCCAGTGCAGGGACTTGCACCAAAGCTTGCCCTCTTAGTTCCCATTGAAATCGCAAGATTTCGTTTCCCGTCCCGAAAGGAAATGAAATTTCCTTTCGGGACGGGAAACGAAATCTTGCGACCCTGCAAAGAAAGGCTCACAAACACTCTGGGAGGAAGATATGATCAAACAAGATGCAATTGAAAAAAAACCCCAAAACCCCAGAAAATGGGGAGATGGAATGACTAGGAGAAAGTGGTCTAGGCGGAAATGAGGTGCAGTGCAAAGGACCAAAAGAGGCCAGAACTAAGCTGACAGCTGTTGCAAAAGCAGGGGAAAAATCAAGGAGGCAGAGACAACTTGGAGGGGAAGATATGAGGGACGTGGCATGGAATCTTAAAAAAATGAAAAAAAAAAGAAAATCTCGGCCAAAGTCAAAGCCATCAAAAGGCATGGCATGCCATTCATTGCAGGGACATGCACGACATACCCCTAGGTTTGCAAAAATAGATCCACGCGGCAGGTCAAAACAAATAAGAAGGACAGAGGAGCGCTCTGAAATGGAGATACCATCAAAGAAACTGAAATTGAAGGGAAAAAAAAAAAAATTTTGGAAATTTAGTGACTACGAGAAAGTGGTCTGGGCGGAAATGAGGTGCAGTGCAAAGGACCAAATGATGCCAGAACTAAGCTGACTGCTGTTGCAAAAGCAGGGGAAAAATCAAGGAGGCAGAGACAACTTGGAGGGGAAGATATGAGGGATGTGGCAAGGAAACATCAGAAAATTTAAAAAAAAAGAGAAAATCTCGGCCAAAGTCAAAGCCATCAAAAGGCATGATATGCCATCCAGTGCAGGGACTTGCACCAAAGCTTGCCCTCTTAGTTCCCATTGAAATCGCAAGATTTCCTTTCCCGTCCCGAAAGGAAATGAAATTTCCTTTCGGGACGGGAAAGGAAATCTTGCGACCCTGAAAAGAAAGGCTCACAAACACTCTGGGAGGAAGATATGATCAAAAAAGATGCAATTGAAAAAAAACCCCAAAACCCCAGAAAATGGGGAGATGGAATGACTAGGAGAAAGTGGTCTAGGCAGAAATGAGGTGCAGTGCAAAGGACCAAAAGAGGCCAGAACTAAGCTGACAGCTGTTGCAAAAGCAGGGGAAAAATCAAGGAGGCAAAGACAACTTGGAGAGGAAGATATGAGGGACGTGGCATGGATACTTAAAAAAATGAAAAGAAAAAGAAAATCTCGGCCAAAGTCAAAGCCATAAAAAGGCAAGGCATGCCATTCATTGCAGGGACATGCACGACATACCCCTAGGTTTGCAAAAATAGATCCACGCGGTAGGTCAAAACAAATAAGAAGGACTGAGGAGCACTCTGAAATGGAGATACCATCCAAGGAACTGAAATTGAAGGGAAAAAAAAAAAAAATTTGGGAAATTTAGTGACCATGAGAAAGTGGTCTGGGCGGAAATGATGTGCGGTGCAAAGGACCAAATGATGCCAGAACTAAGCTGACAGCTGTTGCAAAAGCAGGGAAAAATCAAGGAGGCAGAGACAACTTGGAGGGGAAGATATGGGGGACGTGGCATGGTTACTTAAAAAAATGAAAAAAAAAAAGAAAATCTCGGCCAAAGTCAAAGCCATCAAAAGGCATGATATGCCATTCATTGCAGGGACATGCACAAAATATCCCTAGGTTTGCAGAAATTGATCCACGCGGTAGGTCAAAACAAATAAGAAGGACTGAGGAGCACTCTGAAATGGAGATACTATCAAAGGAAATTAATTTGAAGGGGAAAAAAAATAATTTTTGGGAAATTTAGTGACTACGAGAAAGTGGTCTGGGCGGAAATGATGTGCAGTGCAAAGGACCAAATGATGCCAGAACTAAGCTGACAGCTGTTGCAAAAGCAGGGCAAAAATCAAGGAGGCAGAGACAACTTGGAGGGGAAGATAGAGGGACGTGGCAAGGAAACATCAGAAAATTAAAAAAAAAAAAAGAAAATCTCGGCCAAAGTCAAAGCCATCAAAAGGCATGAAAGGCATGATATGCCATCCAGTGCAGGGACTTGCACCAAAGCTTGCCCTCTTAGTTCCCATTGAAATCGCAAGATTTCGTTTCCCGTCCCGAAAGGAAATTTCATTTCCTTTCGGGACGGGAAACGAAATCTTGCGACCCTGCAAAGAAAGGCTCACAAACACTCTGGGAGGAAGATATGACCAAACAAGATGCAATTGAAAAAAAACCCCAAAACCCCAGAAAATGGGGAGATGAAATGACTACGAGAAAGTGGTCTGGGCGGAAATGAGGTGCAGTGCAAAGGACCAAAAGAGGCCAGAACTAAGCTGACAGCTGTTGCAAAAGCAGGGGAAAAATCAAGGAGGCAGAGACAACTTGGAGGGGAAGATATGAGGGCCGTAGCATGGATACTTAAAAAAATGAAAAAAAAAAGAAAATCTCGGCCAAAGTCAAAGCCATCAAAAGGCATGGCATGCCATTCATTGCAGGGACATGCACAACATACTACTGGGTTTGCAAAAATAGATCCACGCGGTGGGTCAAAACAAAAAAGAAGGACTGAGGAGCACTCTGAAATGGAGATACCATCAAAGGAACTGAAATTGAAGGGAAAAAAAAAAAATTTTTGGAAATTTAGTGACTACGAGAAAGTGGTCTGGGCGGAAATGATGTGCAGTGCAAAGGACCAAATGATGCCAGAACTAAGCTGACAGCTGTTGCAAAAGCAGGGGAAAAATCAAGGAGGCAGAGACAACTTGGAGCGGAAGATATGAGGGACGAGGCATGGATACTTAAAAAAATGAAAAGAAAAAGAAAATCTCGGCCAAAGTCAAAGCCATAAAAAGGCAAGGCATGCCATTCATTGCAGGGACATGCACAACATACCCCTAGGTTTGCAGAAATAGATCCACGCGGTAGGTCAAAACAAATAAGAAGGACTGAGGAGCACTCTGAAATGGAGATACCATCCAAGGAACTGAAATTGAAGGGAAAAAAAAAAAAATTTTGGAAATTTAGTGACTACGAGAAAGTGGTCTGGGCGGAAATGCTGTGCAGTGGAAAGGACCAAATGATGCCAGAACTAAGCTGACAGCTGTTGCAAAAGCAGGGCAAAAATCAAGGAGGCAGAGACAACTTGGAGGGGAAGATATGAGGGACGTGGCATGGTTACTTAAAAAAATGAAAAAAAAAAAGAAAATCTCGGCCAAAGTCAAAGCCATCAAAAGGCATGGCATGCCATTCATTGCAGGGACATGCACAAAATATCCCTAGGTTTGCAGAAATTGATCCACGCGGTAGGTCAAAACAAATAAGAAGGACTGAGGAGCACTCTGAAATGGAGATACTATCAAAGGAAATTAATTTGAAGGGGAAAAAAAAAAATTTTTGGGAAATTTAGTGACTACGAGAAAGTGGTCTGGGCGGAAATGATGTGCAGTGCAAAGGACCAAATGATGCCAGAACTAAGCTGACAGCTGTTGCAAAAGCAGGGCAAAAATCAAGGAGGCAGAGACAACTTGGAGGGGAAGATAGAGGGACGTGGCAAGGAAACATCAGAAAATTAAAAAAAAAAAAAGAAAATCTCGGCCAAAGTCAAAGCCATCAAAAGGCATGAAAGGCATGATATGCCATCCAGTGCAGGGACTTGCACCAAAGCTTGCCCTCTTAGTTCCCATTGAAATCGCAAGATTTCGTTTCCCGTCCCGAAAGGAAATGAAATTTCCTTTCGGGACAGGAAACGAAATCTTGCGACCCTGAAAAGAAAGGCTCACAAACACTCTGGGAGGAAGATATGACCAAACAAGATGCAATTGAAAAAAAACCCCAAAACCCCAGAAAATGGGGAGATGAAATGACTACGAGAAAGTGGTCTAGGCGGAAATGAGGTGCAGAGCAAAGGACCAAAAGAGGCCAGAACTAAGCTGACAGCTGTTGCAAAAGCAGCGGGAAAAATCAAGGAGGCAGAGACAACTTGGAGGGGAAGATATGAGGGACATGGCATGGTTACTTAAAAAAATGAAAAAAAAAAAGAAAATCTCGGCCAAAGTCAAAGCCATCAAAAGGCATGGCATGCCATTCATTGCAGGGACATGCACGACATACCCCTAGGTTTGCAAAAATAGATCCACGCGGTAGGTCAAAACAAAAAAGAAGGACTGAGGAGCACTCTGAAATGGAGATACCATCAAAGGAAATGAATTTGAAGGGGAAAAAAAAAAAAATTTGGAAATTTAGTGACTACGAGAAAGTGGTCTGGGCGGAAATGATGTGCAGTGCAAAGGACCAAATGATGCCAGAACTAAGCTGACAGCTGTTGCAAAAGCAGGGGAGAAATCAAGGAGGCAGAGACAACTTGGAGGGGAAGATATGAGGGACGTGGCATGGATACTTAAAAAAATGAAAAAAAAAAGAAAATCTCGGCCAAAGTCAAAGCCATCAAAAGGCATGGCATGCCATTCATTGCAGGGACATGCACAACATACCACTGGGTTTGCAAAAATAGATCCACGCGGTAGGTCAAAACAAATAAGAAGGACTGAGGAGCACTCTGAAATGGAGATACCATCCAAGGAACTGAAATTGAAGGGAAAAAAAAAAATTTTGGAAATTTAGTGACTACGAGAAAGTGGTCTGGGCGGAAATGATGTGCAGTGGAAAGGACCAAATGATGCCAGAACTAAGCTGACAGCTGTTGCAAAAGCAGGGGAAAAATCAAGGAGGCAGAGACAACTTGGAGGGGAAGATATGAGGGACGTGGCATGGTTACTTAAAAAAATGAAAAAAAAAAAGAAAATCTCGGCCAAAGTCAAAGCCATCAAAAGGCATGGCATGCCATTCATTGCAGGGACATGCACAAAATATCCCTAGGTTTGCAGAAATTGATCCACGCGGTAGGTCAAAACAAATAGGAAGGACTGAGGAGCACTCTGAAATGGAGACACCATGAAAGGAACTGAAATTGAAGGGAAAAAAAAAAAAATTTTTGGAAATTTAGTGACCATGAGAAAGTGGTCTGGGCGGAAATGATGTGCAGTGCAAAGGACCAAAAGAGGCCAGAACTAAGCTGACAGCTGTTGCAAAAGCAGGGCAAAAATCAGGGAGGCAGACACAACTTGAAGGGGAAGATATGAGGGATGTGGCAAGGAAACATCAGAAAATTAAAAAAAAAAAAAGAAAATCTCGGCCAAAGTCAAAGCCATCAAAAGGCATGAAAGGCATGATATGCCATCCAGTGCAGGGACTTGCACCAAAGCTTGCCCTCTTAGTTCCCATTGAAATCGCAAGATTTCGTTTCCCGTCCCGAAAGGAAATTTCATTTCCTTTCGGGACGGGAAACGAAATCTTGCGACCCTGAAAAGAAAGGCTCACAAACACTCTGGGAGGAAGATATGACCAAACAAGATGCAATTGAAAAAAAACCCCAAAACCCCAGAAAATGGGGAGATGGAATGACTAGGAGAAAGTGGTCTAGGCGGAAATGAGGTGCAGTGCAAAGGACCAAAAGAGGCCAGAACTAGGCTGACAGCTGTTGCAAAAGCAGGGGAAAAATCAAGGAGGCAGAGACAACTTGGAGGGGAAGATATGAGGGACGTGGCATGGATACTTAAAAAAATGAAAAAAAAAAGAAAATCTCGGCCAAAGTCAAAGCCATCAAAAGGCATGGCATGCCATTCATTGCAGGGACATGCACAACATACCACTGGGTTTGCAAAAATAGATCCACGCGGTAGGTCAAAACAAATAAGAAGGACTGAGGAGCACTCTGAAATGGAGATACCATCCAAGGAACTGAAATTGAAGGGAAAAAAAAAAAATTTTTGGAAATTTAGTGACTACGAGAAAGTGGTCTGGGCGGAAATGATGTGCAGTGCAAAGGACCAAAAGATGCCAGAACTAAGCTGACAGCTGTTGCAAAAGCAGGGGAAAAATCAAGGAGGCAGAGACAACTTGGAGGGAAAGATATGAGGGACGTGGCAAGGAAACATCAGAAAATTAAAAAAAAAAAAAGAAAATCTCGGCCAAAGTCAAAGCCATAAAAAGGCAAGGCATGCCATTCATTGCAGGGACATGCACGACATACCCCTAGGTTTGCAAAAATAGATCCACGCGGTAGGTCAAAACAAATAAGAAGGACAGAGGAGCACTCTGAAATGGAGACACCATGAAAGGAACTGAAATTGAAGGGAAAAAAAAAAAAATTTTGGGAAATTTAGTGACCATGAGAAAGTGGTCTGGGCGGAAATGATGTGCAGTGCAAAGGACCAAAAGAGGCCACAACTAAGCTGACAGCTGTTGCAAAAGCAGGGCAAAAATCAGGGAGGCAGAGACAACTTGGAGGGGAAGATATGAGGGATGTGGCAAGGAAACATCAGAAAATTAAAAAAAAAAAAAGAAAATCTCGGCCAAAGTCAAAGCCATCAAAAGGCATGTTATGCCATGATATGCCATCCAGTGCAGGGACTTGCACCAAAGCTTGCCCTCTTAGTTCCCATTGAAATCGCAAGATTTCGTTTCCCGTCCCGAAAGGAAATTTCATTTCCTTTCGGGACGGGAAACGAAATCTTGCGACCCTGAAAAGAAAGGCTCACAAACACTCTGGGAGGAAGATATGATCAAAAAAGATGCAATTGAAAAAAAACCCCAAAACCCCAGAAAATGGGGAGATGGAATGACTAGGAGAAAGTGGTCTAGGCGGAAATGAGGTGCAGTGCAAAGGACCAAAAGAGGCCAGAACTAAGCTGACAGCTGTTGCAAAAGCAGGGGAAAAATCAAGGAGGCAAAGACAACTTGGAGGGGAAGATATGAGGGACGTGGCATGGATACTTAAAAAAATGAAAAGAAAAAGAAAATCTCGGCCAAAGTCAAAGCCATCAAAAGGCAAGGCATGCCATTCATTGCAGGGACATGCACGACATAACCCTAGGTTTGCAAAAATAGATCCACGCGGTAGGTCAAAACAAATAAGAAGGACAGAGGAGCACTCTGAAATGGAGACACCATGAAAGGAACTGAAATTGAAGGGACAAAAAAAAAAATTTTGGGAAATTTAGTGACCATGAGAAAGTGGTCTGGGCGGAAATGATGTGCAGTGCAAAGGACCAAAAGATGCCAGAACTAAGCTGACAGCTTTTGCAAAAGCAGGGCAAAAATCAGGGAGGCAGAGACAACTTGGAGGGGAAGATATGAGGGATGTGGCAAGGAAACATCAGAAAATTAAAAAAAAAAAAAGAAAATCTCGGCCAAAGTCAAAGCCATCAAAAGGCATGAAAGGCATGATATGCCATCCAGTGCAGGGACTTGCACCAAAGCTTGCCCTCTTAGTTCCCATTGAAATCTTGCGACCCTGAAAAGAAAGGCTCACAAACACTCTGGGAGGAAGATATGATCAAACAAGATGCAATTGAAAAAAAACCCCAAAACCCCAGAAAATGGGGAGATGGAATGACTAGGAGAAAGTGGTCTAGGCGGAAATGAGGTGCAGTGCAAAGGACCAAAAGAGGCCAGAACTAAGCTGACAGCTGTTGCAAAAGCAGGGGAAAAATCAAGGAGGCAGAGACAACTTGGAGGGGAAGATATGAGGGACGTGGCAAGGAAACATCAGAAAATTAAAAAAAAAAAAAGAAAATCTCGGCCAAAGTCAAAGCCATCAAAAGGCATGGCATGCCATTCATTGCAGGGACATGCACGACATACCCCTAGGTTTGAAAAAATAGATCCACGCGGTAGGTCAAAACAAATAAGAAGGACTGAGGAGCACTCTGAAATGGAGATACCATCCAAGGAACTGAAATTGAAGGGAAAAAAAAAAAAATTTGGGAAATTTAGTGACTACGAGAAAGTGGTCTGGGCGGAAATGATGTGCAGTGCAAAGGACCAAAAGATGCCAGAACTAAGCTGACAGCTGTTGCAAAAGCAGGGGAAAAATCAAGGAGGCAGAGACAACTTGGAGGGGAAGATATGAGGGACGTGGCAAGGAAACATCAGAAAATTAAAAAAAAAAAAAGAAAATCTCGGCCAAAGTCAAAGCCATCAAAAGGCATGGCATGCCATTCATTGCAGGGACATGCACGACATACCCCTATGTTTGAAAATAGATCCACGCGGTAGGTCAAAACAAATAAGAAGGACTGAGGAGCACTCTGAAATGGAGATACCATCCAAGGAACTGAAATTGAAGGGAAAAAAAAAAAATTTGGGAAATTTAGTGACTACGAGAAAGTGGTCTGGGCGGAAATGATGTGCAGTTGAAAGGACCAAATGATGCCAGAACTAAGCTGACAGCTGTTGCAAAAGCAGGGGAAAAATCAAGGAGGCAGAGACAACTTGGAGGGGAAGATATGAGGGCCGTGGCAAGGAAACCTCAGAAAATTTAAAAAAAAAAAAGAAAATCTCGGCCAAAGTCAAAGCCATCAAAAGGCATGATATGCCATTCATTGCAGGGACATGCACGACATACCCCTAGGTTTGCAAAAATAGATCCACGCGGCAGGTCAAAACAAATAAGAAGGACTGAGGAGCGCTCTGAAATGTAGATACCATCAAAGAAACTGAAATTGAAGGGAAAAAAAAAAAAATTTTGGAAAGTTAGTGACTACGAGAAAGTGGTCTGGGCGGAAATGATGTGCAGTGCAAAAGACCAAATGATGCCAGAACTAAGCTGACTGCTGTTGCAAAAGCAGGGGAAAAATCAAAGAGGCAGAGACAACTTGGAGGGGAAGATATGAGGGATGTGGCAAGGAAACATCAGAAAATTAAAAAAAAAAAAAGAAAATCTCGGCCAAAGTCAAAGCCATCAAAAGGCATGATATGCCATCCAGTGCAGGGACTTGCACCAAAGCTTGCCCTCTTAGTTCCCATTGAAATCGCAAGATTTCCTTTCCCGTCCCGAAAGGAAATGAAATTTCCTTTCGGGACGGGAAAGGAAATCTTGCGACCCTGCAAAGAAAGGCTCACAAACACTCTGGGAGGAAGATATGACCAAACAAGATGCAATTGAAAAAAAACCCCAAAACCCCAGAAAATGGGGAGATGAAATGACTAGGAGAAAGTGGTCTAGGCGGAAATGAGGTGCAGAGCAAAGGACCAAAAGAGCCCAGAACTAGGCTGACAGCTGTTGCAAAAGCAGGGGAAAAATCAAGGAGGCAGAGACAACTTGGAGGGGAAGATATGAGGGCCGTAGCATGGATACTTAAAAAAATGAAAAAAAAAAGAAAATCTCGGCCAAAGTCAAAGCCATCAAAAGGCATGGCATGCCATTCATTGCAGGGACATGCACAACATACCACTGGGTTTGCAAAAATAGATCCACGCGGTAGGTCAAAACAAATAAGAAGGACTGAGGAGCACTCTGAAATGGAGATACCATCCAAGGAACTGAAATTGAAGGGAAAAAAAAAAAATTTTTGGAAATTTAGTGACTACGAGAAAGTGGTCTGGGCGGAAATGATGTGCAGTGGAAAGGACCAAATGATGCCAGAACTAAGCTGACAGCTGTTGCAAAAGCAGGGGAAAAATCAAGGAGGCAGAGACAACTTGGAGGGGAAGATATGAGGGACGAGGCATGGATACTTCAAAAAATGAAAAGAAAAAGAAAATCTCGGCCAAAGTCAAAGCCATCAAAAGGCAAGGCATGCCATTCATTGCAGGGACATGCACGACATACCCCTAGGTTTGCAGAAATAGATCCACGCGGTAGGTCAAAACAAATAAGAAGGACTGAGGAGCACTCTGAAATGGAGATACCATCCAAGGAACTGAAATTGAAGGGGAAAAAAAAAAAATTTTGGAAATTTAGTGACTACGAGAAAGTGGTCTGGGCGGAAATGATGTGCAGTGGAAAGGACCAAATGATGCCAGAACTAAGCTGACAGCTGTTGCAAAAGCAGGGGAAAAATCAAGGAGGCAGAGACAACTTGGAGGGGAAGATATGAGGGACGTGGCATGGTTACTTAAAAAAATGAAAAAAAAAAAGAAAATCTCTGCCAAAGTCAAAGCCATCAAAAGGCATGGCATGCCATTCATTGCAGGGACATGCACAAAATATCCCTAGGTTTGCAGAAATTGATTCACGCGGTAGGTCAAAACAAATAAGAAGGACTGAGGAGCACTCTGAAATGGAGATACTATCAAAGGAAATTAATTTGAAGGGGAAAAAAAAAAATTTTTGGGAAATTTAGTGACTACGAGAAAGTGGTCTGGGCGGAAATGATGTGCAGTGCAAAGGACCAAATGATGCCAGAACTAAGCTGACAGCTGTTGCAAAAGCAGGGCAAAAATCAAGAAGGCAGAGACAACTTGGAGGGGAAGATAGAGGGACGTGGCAAGGAAACATCAGAAAATTAAAAAAAAAAAAAGAAAATCTCGGCCAAAGTCAAAGCCATCAGAAGGCATGAAAGGCATGATATGCCATCCAGTGCAGGGACTTGCACCAAAGCTTGCCCTCTTAGTTCCCATTGAAATCGCAAGATTTCGTTTCCCGTCCCGAAAGGAAATGAAATTTCCTTTCGGGACGGGAAACGAAATCTTGCGACCCTGCAAAGAAAGGCTCACAAACACTCTAGGAGGAAGATATGACCAAACAAGATGCAATTGAAAAAAAACCCCAAAACCCCAGAAAATGGGGAGATGAAATGACTACGAGAAAGTGGTCTAGGCAGAAATGAGGTGCAGTGCAAAGGACCAAAAGAGGCCAGAACTAAGCTGACAGCTGTTGCAAAAGCAGGGGAAAAATCAAGGAGGCAGAGACAACTTGGAGGGGAAGATATGAGGGACGTGGCATGGTTACTTAAAAAAATGAAAAAAAAAAGAAAATCTCGGCCAAAGTCAAAGCCATCAAAAGGCATGGCATGCCATTCATTGCAGGGACATGCACAAAATATCCCTAGGTTTGCAGAAATTGATTCACGCGGTAGGTCAAAACAAATAAGAAGGACTGAGGAGCACTCTGAAATGGAGATACTATCAAAGGAAATTAATTTGAAGGGGAAAAAAAAAAATTTTTGGGAAATTTAGTGACTACGAGAAAGTGGTCTGGGCGGAAATGATGTGCAGTGCAAAGGACCAAATGATGCCAGAACTAAGCTGACAGCTGTTGCAAAAGCAGGGCAAAAATCAAGAAGGCAGAGACAACTTGGAGGGGAAGATAGAGGGACGTGGCAAGGAAACATCAGAAAATTAAAAAAAAAAAAAGAAAATCTCGGCCAAAGTCAAAGCCATCAAAAGGCATGAAAGGCATGATATGCCATCCAGTGCAGGGACTTGCACCAAAGCTTGCCCTCTTAGTTCCCATTGAAATCGCAAGATTTCGTTTCCCGTCCCGAAAGGAAATGAAATTTCCTTTCGGGACGGGAAACGAAATCTTGCGACCCTGCAAAGAAAGGCTCACAAACACTCTAGGAGGAAGATATGACCAAACAAGATGCAATTGAAAAAAAACCCCAAAACCCCAGAAAATGGGGAGATGAAATGACTACGAGAAAGTGGTCTAGGCAGAAATGAGGTGCAGTGCAAAGGACCAAAAGAGGCCAGAACTAAGCTGACAGCTGTTGCAAAAGCAGGGGAAAAATCAAGGAGGCAGAGACAACTTGGAGGGGAAGATATGAGGGACGTGGCATGGATACTTAAAAAAATGAAAAAAAAAAGAAAATCTCGGCCAAAGTCAAAGCCATCAAAAGGCATGGCATGCCATTCATTGCAGGGACATGCACAACATACCACTGGGTTTGCAAAAATAGATCCACGCGGTAGGTCAAAACAAATAAGAAGGACTGAGGAGCACTCTGAAATGGAGATACCATGAAAGGAACTGAAATTGAAGGGAAAAAAAAAAAATTTTTGGAAATTTAGTGACTACGAGAAAGTGGTCTGGGCGGAAATGATGTGCAGTGCAAAGGACCAAATGATGCCAGAACTAAGCTGACAGCTGTTGCAAAAGCAGGGCAAAAATCAAGGAGGCAGAGACAACTTGGAGGGGAAGATATGAGGGCCGTGGCAAGGAAACCTCAGAAAATTTAAAAAAAAAAAAGAAAATCTCGGCCAAAGTCAAAGCCATCAAAAGGCATGGTATGCCATTCATTGCAGGGACATGCACGACATACCCCTAGGTTTGCAAAAATAGATCCACGCGGCAGGTCAAAACAAATAAGAAGGACTGAGGAGCGCTCTGAAATGGAGATACCATCAAAGAAACTGAAATTGAAGGGAAAAAAAAAAAAATTTGGGAAATTTAGTGACTACGAGAAAGTGGTCTGGGCGGAAATGATGTGCAGTGCAAAGGACCAAATGATGCCAGAACTAAGCTGACAGCTGTTGCAAAAGCAGGGGAAAAATCAAGGAGGCAGAGACAACTTGGAGGGGAAGATATGAGGAACGTGGCATGGTTACTTAAAAAAATGAAAAAAAAAAAGAAAATCTCGGCCAAAGTCAAAGCCATCAAAAGGCATGGCATGCCATTCATTGCAGGGACATGCACAAAATATCCCTAGGTTTGCAGAAATTGATCCACGCGGTAGGTCAAAACAAATAAGAAGGAGGAAGGAGCACTCTGAAATGGAGATACCATCAAAGGAAATGAATTTGAAGGAAAAAAAAAAAAATTTTTGGGAAATTTAGTGACTCCGAGAAAGTGGTCTGGGCGGAAATGATGTGCAGTGCAAAGGACCAAATGATGCCAGAACTAAGCTGACAGCTGTTGCAAAAGCAGGGCAAAAATCAAGGAGGCAGAGACAACTTGGAGGGGAAGATATGAGGGACGTGGCAAGGAAACATCAGAAAATTAAAAAAAAAAAAAGAAAATCTCGGCCAAAGTCAAAGCCATCAAAAGGCATGAAAGGCATGATATGCCATCCAGTGCAGGGACTTGCACCAAAGCTTGCCCTCTTAGTTCCCACTGAAATCGCAAGATTTCGTTTCCCGTCCCGAAAGGAAATGAAATTTCCTTTCGGGACGGGAAACGAAATCTTGCGACCCTGCAAAGAAAGGCTCACAAACACTCTGGGAGGAAGATATGACCAAACAAGATGCAATTGAAAAAAAACCCCAAAACCCCAGAAAATGGGGAGATGAAATGACTACGAGAAAGTGGTCTAGGCGGAAATGAGGTGCAGTGCAAAGGACCAAAAGAGGCCAGAACTAAGCTGACAGCTGTTGCAAAAGCAGGGGAAACATCAAGGAGGCAGAGACAACTTGGAGGGGAAGATATGAGGGACATGCCATTGGTTACTTAAAAAAATGAAAAAAAAAAAGAAAATCTCGGCCAAAATCAAAGCCATCAAAAGGCATGGCATGCCATTCATTGCAGGGACATGCACGACATACCCCTAGGTTTGCAAAAATAGATCCACGCGGTAGGTCAAAACAAATAAGAAGGACTGAGGAGCACTCTGAAATGGAGATACCATCAAAGGAACTGAAATTGAAGGGAAAAAAAAAAAATTTGGGAAATTTAGTGACTACGAGAAAGTGGTCTGGGCGGAAATGATGTGCAGTGGAAAGGACCAAATGATGCCAGAACTAAGCTGACAGCTGTTGCAAAAGCAGGGCAAAAATCAAGGAGGCAGAGACAACTTGGAGGGGAAGATATGGGGGACGTGGCATGGTTACTTAAAAAAATGAAAAAAAAAAAGAAAATCTCGGCCAAAGTCAAAGCCATCTAAAGGCATGGCATGCCATTCATTGCAGGGACAGGAACAACATACCCCTAGGTTTGCAAAAGTAGATCCACGCGGTAGGTCAAAACAAATAAGAAGGACTGAGGAGCACTCTGAAATGGAGATACCATCCAAGGAACTGAAATTGAAGGGAAAAAAAAAAAAAATTTTTGGGAAATTTAGTGACTACGAAAATGAGGTCTGGGCGGAAATGATGTGCAGTGCAAAGGACCAAATGATGCCAGAACTAAGCTGACAGCTGTTGCAAAAGCAGGGGAAAAATCAAGGAGGCAGAGACAACTTGGAGGGGAAGATATGAGGGACGTGGCAAGGAAACATCAGAAAATTTAAAAAAAAAAAAAAGCAAATCTCGGCCAAAGTCAAAGCCATCAAAAGGCATGATATGCCATCCAGTGCAGGGACTTGCACCAAAGCTTGCCCTCTTAGTTCCCACTGAAATCGCAAGATTTCGTTTCCCGTCCCGAAAGGAAATGAAATTTCCTTTCGGGACGGGAAACGAAATCTTGCGACCCTGAAAAGAAAGGCTCACAAACACTCTGGGAGGAAGATATGACCAAACAAGATGCAATTGAAAAAAAACCCCAAAACCCCAGAAAATGGGGAGATGAAATGACTACGAGAAAGTGGTCTAGGCAGAAATGAGGTGCAGTGCAAAGGACCAAAAGAGGCCAGAACTAAGCTGACAGCTGTTGCAAAAGCAGGGGAAAAATCAAGGAGGCAGAGACAACTTGGAGGGGAAGATATGAGGGCCGTGGCAAGGAAACCTCAGAAAATTAAAAAAAAAAAAAGAAAATCTCGGTCCAAGTCAAAGCATCAAAAGGCATGGTATGCCATTCATTGCAGGGACATGCACGACATACCCCTAGGTTTGCAAAAATAGATCCACGCGGTAGGTCAAAACAAATAAGAAGGACTGAGGAGCACTCTGAAATGGAGATACCATCCAAGGAACTGAAATTGAAGGGAAAAAAAAAAAAAAATTTGGGAAATTTAGTGACTACGAGAAAGTGGTCTGGGCGGAAATGATGTGCAGTGGAAAGGACCAAATGATGCCAGAACTAAGCTGACAGCTGTTGCAAAAGCAGGGGAAAAATCAAGGAGGCAGAGACAACTTGGAGGGGAAGATATGAGGGACGTGGCAAGGAAACATCAGAAAATTTAAAAAAAAAAAAGAAAATCTCGGCCAAAGTCAAAGCCATCAAAAGGCATGGCATGCCATTCATTGCAGGGACATGCACAAAATATCCCTAGGTTTGCAGAAATTGATCCACGCGGTAGGTCAAAACAAAAAGGAAGGAGGAAGGAGCACTCTGAAATGGAGATACCATCAAAGGAAATGAATTTGAAGGGGAAAAAAAAAAATTTTTTGGAAATTTAGTGACGACGAGAAAGTGGTCTGGGCGGAAATGATGTGCAGTGGAAAGGACCAAATGATGCCAGAACTAAGCTGACAGCTGTTGCAAAAGCAGGGGAAAAATCAAGGAGGCAGAGACAACTTGGAGGGGAAGATATGAGGGACGTGGCAAGGAAACATCAGAAAATTTAAAAAAAAAAAAGAAAATCTCGGCCAAAGTCAAAGCCATCAAAAGGCATGATATGCCATCCAGTGCAGGGACTTGCACCAAAGCTTGCCCTCTTAGTTCCCACTGAAATCGCAAGATTTCGTTTCCCGTCCCGAAAGGAAATGAAATTTCCTTTCGGGACGGGAAACGAAATCTTGCGACCCTGCAAAGAAAGGTTCACAAACACTCTGGGAGGAAGATATGACCAAACAAGATGCAATTGAAAAAAAACCCCAAAACCCCAGAAAATGGGGAGATGAAATGACTACGAGAAAGTGGTCTAGGCAGAAATGAGGTGCAGTGCAAAGGACCAAAAAAGGTCAGAACTAAGCTGACAGCTGTTGCAAAAGCAGGGGAAAAATCAAGGAGGCAGAGACAACTTGGAGGGGAAGATATGAGGGCCGTAGCATGGATACTTAAAAAAATGAAAAAAAAAAAGAAAATCTCGGCCAAAGTCAAAGCCATCAAAAGCCATGGCATGCCATTCATTGCAGGGACATGCACGACATACCCCTAGGTTTGCAAAAATAGATCCACGCGGTAGGTCAAAACAAATAAGAAGGACTGAGGAGCACTCTGAAATGGAGATACCATGAAAGGAACTGAAATTGAAGGGACAAAAAAAAAAATTTTGGGAAATTTAGTGACCATGAGAAAGTGGTCTGGGCGGAAATGATGTGCAGTGCAAAGGACCAAAAGAGGCCAGAACTAAGCTGACAGCTGTTGCAAAAGCAGGGGAAAAATCAAGGAGGCAGAGACAACTTGGAGGGGAAGATATGAGGGACGTGGCAAGGAAACATCAGAAAATTAAAAAAAAAAAAAGAAAATCTCGGCCAAAGTCAAAGCCATCAAAAGGCATGAAAGGCATGATATGCCATCCAGTGCAGGGACTTGCACCAAAGCTTGCCCTCTTAGTTCCCATTGAAATCTTGCGACCCTGAAAAGAAAGGCTCACAAACACTCTGGGAGGAAGATATGATCAAACAAGATGCAATTGAAAAAAAACCCCAAAACCCCAGAAAATGGGGAGATGGAATGACTAGGAGAAAGTGGTCTAGGCGGAAATGAGGTGCAGTGCAAAGGACCAAAAGAGGCCAGAACTAAGCTGACAGCTGTTGCAAAAGCAGGGGAAAAATCAAGGAGGCAGAGACAACTTGGAGGGGAAGATATGAGGGACGTGGCAAGGAAACATCAGAAAATTAAAAAAAAAAAAAGAAAATCTCGGCCAAAGTCAAAGCCATCAAAAGGCATGGCATGCCATTCATTGCAGGGACATGCACGACATACCCCTAGGTTTGCAAAAATAGAGCCACGCGGTAGGTCAAAACAAATAAGAAGGACTGAGGAGCACTCTGAAATGGAGATACCATCCAAGGAACTGAAATTGAAGGGAAAAAAAAAAAAATGTGGGAAATTTAGTGACTACGAGAAAGTGGTCTGGGCGGAAATGATGTGCAGTGCAAAGGACCAAAAGATGCCAGAACTAAGCTGACAGCTGTTGCAAAAGCAGGGGAAAAATCAAGGAGGCAGAGACAACTTGGAGGGGAAGATATGAGGGACGTGGCAAGGAAACATCAGAAAATTAAAAAAAAAAAAAGAAAATCTCGGCCAAAGTCAAAGCCATCAAAAGGCATGGCATGCCATTCATTGCAGGGACATGCACGACATACCCCTATGTTTGAAAATAGATCCACGCGGTAGGTCAAAACAAATAAGAAGGACTGAGGAGCACTCTGAAATGGAGATACCATCCAAGGAACTGAAATTGAAGGGAAAAAAAAAAAATTTGGGAAATTTAGTGACTACGAGAAAGTGGTCTGGGCGGAAATGATGTGCAGTTGAAAGGACCAAATGATGCCAGAACTAAGCTGACAGCTGTTGCAAAAGCAGGGGAAAAATCAAGGAGGCAGAGACAACTTGGAGGGGAAGATATGAGGGCCGTGGCAAGGAAACCTCAGAAAATTTAAAAAAAAAAAAGAAAATCTCGGCCAAAGTCAAAGCCATCAAAAGGCATGATATGCCATTCATTGCAGGGACATGCACGACATACCCCTAGGTTTGCAAAAATAGATCCACGCGGCAGGTCAAAACAAATAAGAAGGACTGAGGAGCGCTCTGAAATGTAGATACCATCAAAGAAACTGAAATTGAAGGGAAAAAAAAAAAAAATTTTGGAAAGTTAGTGACTACGAGAAAGTGGTCTGGGCGGAAATGATGTGCAGTGCAAAAGACCAAATGATGCCAGAACTAAGCTGACTGCTGTTGCAAAAGCAGGGGAAAAATCAAGGAGGCAGAGACAACTTGGAGGGGAAGATATGAGGGATGTGGCAAGGAAACATCAGAAAATTAAAAAAAAAAAAAGAAAATCTCGGCCAAAGTCAAAGCCATCAAAAGGCATGATATGCCATCCAGTGCAGGGACTTGCACCAAAGCTTGCCCTCTTAGTTCCCATTGAAATCGCAAGATTTCCTTTCCCGTCCCGAAAGGAAATGAAATTTCCTTTCGGGACGGGAAAGGAAATCTTGCGACCCTGCAAAGAAAGGCTCACAAACACTCTGGGAGGAAGATATGATCAAAAAAGATGCAATTGAAAAAAAACCCCAAAACCCCAGAAAATGGGGAGATGAAATGACTAGGAGAAAGTGGTCTAGGCGGAAATGAGGTGCAGTGCAAAGGACCAAAAGAGGCCAGAACTAAGCTGACAGCTGTTGCAAAAGCAGGGGAAAAATCAAGGAGGCAGAGACAACTTGGAGGGGAAGATATGAGGGACGAGGCATGGATACTTAAAAAAATGAAAAGAAAAAGAAAATCTCGGCCAAAGTCAAAGCCATCAAAAGGCAAGGCATGCCATTCATTGCAGGGACATGCACGACATACCCCTAGGTTTGCAGAAATAGATCCACGCGGTAGGTCAAAACAAATAAGAAGGACTGAGGAGCACTCTGAAATGGAGATACCATCCAAGGAACTGAAATTGAAGGGGAAAAAAAAAAAATTTTGGAAATTTAGTGACTACGAGAAAGTGGTCTGGGCGGAAATGATGTGCAGTGGAAAGGACCAAATGATGCCAGAACTAAGCTGTCAGCTGTTGCAAAAGCAGGGGAAAAATCAAGGAGGCAGAGACAACTTGGAGGGGAAGATATGAGGGACGTGGCATGGTTACTTAAAAAAATGAAAAAAAAAAAGAAAATCTCGGCCAAAGTCAAAGCCATCAAAAGGCATGGCATGCCATTCATTGCAGGGACATGCACAAAATATCCCTAGGTTTGCAGAAATTGATTCACGCGGTAGGTCAAAACAAATAAGAAGGACTGAGGAGCACTCTGAAATGGAGATACTATCAAAGGAAATTAATTTGAAGGGGAAAAAAAAAAATTTTTGGGAAATTTAGTGACTACGAGAAAGTGGTCTGGGCGGAAATGATGTGCAGTGCAAAGGACCAAATGATGCCAGAACTAAGCTGACAGCTGTTGCAAAAGCAGGGCAAAAATCAAGAAGGCAGAGACAACTTGGAGGGGAAGATAGAGGGACGTGGCAAGGAAACATCAGAAAATTAAAAAAAAAAAAAGAAAATCTCGGCCAAAGTCAAAGCCATCAAAAGGCATGAAAGGCATGATATGCCATCCAGTGCAGGGACTTGCACCAAAGCTTGCCCTCTTAGTTCCCATTGAAATCGCAAGATTTCCTTTCCCGTCCCGAAAGGAAATGAAATTTCCTTTCGGGACGGGAAACGAAATCTTGCGACTCTGCAAAGAAAGGCTCACAAACACTCTAGGAGGAAGATATGACCAAACAAGATGCAATTGAAAAAAAACCCCAAAACCCCAGAAAATGGGGAGATGAAATGACTCCGAGAAAGTGGTCTAGGCAGAAATGAGGTGCAGTGCAAAGGACCAAAAGAGGCCAGAACTAAGCTGACAGCTGTTGCAAAAGCAGGGGAAAAATCAAGGAGGCAGAGACAACTTGGAGGGGAAGATATGAGAGACGTGGCATGGATACTTAAAAAAATGAAAAAAAAAAAGAAAATCTCGGCCAAAGTCAAAGCCATCAAAAGGCATGGCATGCCATTCATTGCAGGGACATGCACAACATACCACTGGGTTTGCAAAAATAGATCCACGCGGTAGGTCAAAACAAATAAGAAGGACTGAGGAGCACTCTGAAATGGAGATACCATGAAAGGAACTGAAATTAAAGGGAAAAAAAAAAAATTTTTGGAAATTTAGTGACTACGAGAAAGTGGTCTGGGCGGAAATGATGTGCAGTGCAAAGGACCAAATGATGCCAGAACTAAGCTGACAGCTGTTGCAAAAGCAGGGCAAAAATCAAGGAGGCAGAGACAACTTGGAGGGGAAGATATGAGGGCCGTGGCAAGGAAACCTCAGAAAATTTAAAAAAAAAAAAGAAAATCTCGGCCAAAGTCAAAGCCATCAAAAGGCATGGTATGCCATTCATTGCAGGGACATGCACGACATACCCCTAGGTTTGCAAAAATAGATCCACGCGGTAGGTCAAAACAAATAAGAAGGACAGAGGAGCACTCTGAAATGGAGACACCATGAAAGGAACTGAAATTGAAGGGAAAAAAAAAAAAGATTTTGGGAAATTTAGTGACCATGAGAAAGTGGTCTGGGCGGAAATGATGTGCAGTGCAAAGGACCAAATGATGCCAGAACTAAGCTGACAGCTGTTGCAAAAGCAGGGCAAAATCAGGGAGGCAGACACAACTTGAAGGGGAAGATATGAGGGATGTGGCAAGGAAACATCAGAAAATTAAAAAAAAAAAAAAGAAAATCTCGGCCAAAGTCAAAGCCATCAAAAGGCATGAAAGGCATGATATGCCATCCAGTGCAGGGACTTGCACCAAAGCTTGCCCTCTTAGTTCCCATTGAAATCGCAAGATTTCGTTTCCCGTCCCGAAAGGAAATGAAATTTCCTTTCGGGACGGGAAACGAAATCTTGCGACCCTGCAAAGAAAGGCTCACAAACACTCTGGGAGGAAGTTATGATCAAACAAGATGCAATTGAAAAAAAACCCCAAAACCCCAGAAAATGGGGAGATGGAATGACTAGGAGAAAGTGGTCTAGGCGGAAATGAGGTGCAGTGCAAAGGACCAAAAGAGGCCAGAACTAAGCTGACAGCTGTTGCAAAAGCAGGGGAAAAATCAAGGAGGCAGAGACAACTTGGAGGGGAAGATATGAGGGACGTGGCATGGATACTTAAAAAAATGAAAAAAAAAAGAAAATCTCGGCCAAAGTCAAAGCCGTCAAAAGGCATGGCATGCCATTCATTGCAGGGACATGCACGACATACCCCTAGGTTTGCAAAAATAGATCCACGCGGTAGGTCAAAACAAATAAGAAGGACAGAGGAGCACTCTGAAATGGAGATACCATCCAAGGAACTGAAATTGAAGGGAAAAAAAAAAAAATTTGGGAAATTTAGTGACTACGAGAAAGTGGTCTGGGCGGAAATGATGTGCAGTGCAAAGGACCAAAAGATGCCAGAACTAAGCTGACAGCTGTTGCAAAAGCAGGGGAAAAATCAAGGAGGCAGAGACAACTTGGAGGGGAAGATATGAGGGACGTGGCAAGGAAACATCAGAAAATTAAAAAAAAAAAAAGAAAATCTCGGCCAAAGTCAAAGCCATCAAAAGGCATGGCATGCCATTCATTGCAGGGACATGCACGACATACCCCTATGTTTGAAAATAGATCCACGCGGTAGGTCAAAACAAATAAGAAGGACTGAGGAGCACTCTGAAATGGAGATACCATTTAAGGAACTGAAATTGAAGGGAAAAAAAAAAAATTTGGGAAATTTAGTGACTACGAGAAAGTGGTCTAGGCGGAAATGATGTGCAGTGCAAAGGACCAAATGATGCCAGAACTAAGCTGACAGCTGTTGCAAAAGCAGGGGAAAAATCAAGGAGGCAGAGACAACTTGGAGGGGAAGATATGGGGGACGTGGCATGGTTACTTAAAAAAATTAAAAAAAAAAAGAAAATCTCGGCCAAAGTCAAAGCCATCAAAAGGCATGGCATGCCATTCATTGCAGGGACATGCACAAAATATCCCTAGGTTTGCAGAAATTGATCCACGCGGTAGGTCAAAACAAATTAGAAGGACTGAGGAGCACTCTGAAATGGAGATACTATCAAAGGAAATTAATTTGAAGGGGAAAAAAAAAATTTTTTGGGAAATTTAGTGACTACGAGAAAGTGGTCTGGGCGGAAATGATGTGCAGTGCAAAGGACCAAATGATGCCAGAACTAAGCTGACAGCTGTTGCAAAAGCAGGGCAAAAATCAAGGAGGCAGAGACAACTTGGAGGGGAAGATATGAGGGCCGTGGCAAGGAAACATCAGAAAATTAAAAAAAAAAAAAAGAAAATCTCGGCCAAAGTCAAAGCCATCAAAAGGCATGATATGCCATCCAGTGCAGGGACTTGCACGAAAGCTTGCCCTCTTAGTTCCCACTGAAATCGCAAGATTTCGTTTCCCGTCCCGAAAGGAAATTTCATTTCCTTTCGGGACGGGAAACGAAATCTTGCGACCCTGAAAAGAAAGGCTCACAAACACTCTGGGAGGAAGATATGACCAAACAAGATGCAATTGAAAAAAAACCCCAAAACCCCAGAAAATGGGGAGATGAAATGACTACGAGAAAGTGGTCTAGGCAGAAATGAGGTGCAGTGCAAAGGACCAAAAGAGGCCAGAACTAAGCTGACAGCTGTTGCAAAAGCAGGGGAAAAATCAAGGAGGCAGAGACAACTTGGAGGGGAAGATATGAGGGCCGTAGCATGGATACTTAAAAAATGAAAAAAAAAAGAAAATCTCGGCCAAAGTCAAAGCCATCAAAAGGCATGGCATGCCATTCATTGCAGGGACATGCACGACATACCACTGGGTTTGCAAAAATAGATCCACGCGGTAGGTCAAAACAAATAAGAAGGACTGAGGAGCACTCTGAAATGGAGATACCATCCAAGGAACTGAAATTGAAGGGAAAAAAAAAAAAAAATTTGGGAAATTTAGTGACTACGAGAAAGTGGTCTGGGCGGAAATGATGTGCAGTGCAAAGGACCAAATGATGCCAGAACTAAGCTGACAGCTGTTGCAAAAGCAGGGCAAAAATCAAGGAGGCAGAGACAACTTGGAGGGGAAGATATGAGGAACGTGGCATGGTTACTTAAAAAAATGAAAAAAAAAAAGAAAATCTCGGCCAAAGTCAAAGCCATCAAAAGGCATGGCATGCCATTCATTGCAGGGACATGCACAAAATATCCCTAGGTTTGCAGAAATTGATCCACGCGGTAGGTCAAAACAAATAAGAAGGAGGAAGGAGCACTCTGAAATGGAGATACCATCAAAGGAAATGAATTTGAAGGAAAAAAAAAAAAATTTTTGGGAAATTTAGTGACTCCGAGAAAGTGGTCTGGGCGGAAATGATGTGCAGTGCAAAGGACCAAATGATGCCAGAACTAAGCTGACAGCTGTTGCAAAAGCAGGGGAAAAATCAAGGAGGCAGAGACAACTTGGAGGGGAAGATATGAGGGACGTGGCAAGGAAACATCAGAAAATTAAAAAAAAAAAAAGAAAATCTCGGCCAAAGTCAAAGCCATCAAAAGGCATGAAAGGCATGATATGCCATCCAGTGCAGGGACTTGCACCAAAGCTTGCCCTCTTAGTTCCCACTGAAATCGCAAGATTTCGTTTCCCGTCCCGAAAGGAAATGAAATTTCCTTTCGGGACGGGAAACGAAATCTTGCGACCCTGCAAAGAAAGGCTCACAAACACTCTGGGAGGAAGATATGACCAAACAAGATGCAATTGAAAAAAAACCCCAAAACCCCAGAAAATGGGGAGATGAAATGACTAGGAGAAAGTGGTCTAGGCGGAAATGAGGTGCAGTGCAAAGGACCAAAAGAGGCCAGAACTAAGCTGACAGCTGTTGCAAAAGCAAGGGAAACATCAAGGAGGCAGAGACAACTTGGAGGGGAAGATATGAGGGACATGCCATTGGTTACTTAAAAAAATGAAAAAAAAAAAGAAAATCTCGGCCAAAATCAAAGCCATCAAAAGGCATGGCATGCCATTCATTGCAGGGACATGCACGACATACCCCTAGGTTTGCAAAAATAGATCCACGCGGTAGGTCAAAACAAAAAAGAAGGACTGAGGAGCACTCTGAAATGGAGATACCATCAAAGGAACTGAAATTGAAGGGAAAAAAAAAAAATTTGGGAAATTTAGTGACTACGAGAAAGTGGTCTGGGCGGAAATGATGTGCAGTGCAAAGGACCAAATGATGCCAGAACTAAGCTGACAGCTGTTGCAAAAGCAGGGGAAAAATCAAGGAGGCAGAGACAACTTGGAGGGGAAGATATGGGGGACGTGGCAACGTTACTTAAAAAAATGAAAAAAAAAAAGAAAATCTCGGCCAAAGTCAAAGCCATCTAAAGGCATGGCATGCCATTCATTGCAGGGACAGGAACAACATACCCCTAGGTTTGCAAAAGTAGATCCACGCGGTAGGTCAAAACAAATAAGAAGGACTGAGGAGCACTCTGAAATGGAGATACCATCCAAGGAACTGAAATTGAAGGGAAAAAAAAAAAAAATTTTTGGGAAATTTAGTGACTACGAAAATGAGGTCTGGGCGGAAATGATGTGCAGTGGAAAGGACCAAATGATGCCAGAACTAAGCTGACAGCTGTTGCAAAAGCAGGGGAAAAATCAAGGAGGCAGAGACAACTTGGAGGGGAAGATATGAGGGACGTGGCAAGGAAACATCAGAAAATTTAAAAAAAAAAAAAAGCAAATCTCGGCCAAAGTCAAAGCCATCAAAAGGCATGATATGCCATCCAGTGCAGGGACTTGCACCAAAGCTTGCCCTCTTAGTTCCCACTGAAATCGCAAGATTTCGTTTCCCGTCCCGAAAGGAAATGAAATTTCCTTTCGGGACGGGAAACGAAATCTTGCGACCCTGCAAAGAAAGGCTCACAAACACTCTAGGAGGAAGATATGACCAAACAAGATGCAATTGAAAAAAAACCCCAAAACCCCAGAAAATGGGGAGATGAAATGACTACGAGAAAGTGGTCTAGGCAGAAATGAGGTGCAGTGCAAAGGACCAAAAGAGGCCAGAACTAAGCTGACAGCTGTTGCAAAAGCAGGGGAAAAATCAAGGAGGCAGAGACAACTTGGAGGGGAAGATATGAGGGACGTGGCATGGTTACTTAAAAAAATGAAAAAAAAAAGAAAATCTCGGCCAAAGTCAAAGCCATCAAAAGGCATGGCATGCCATTCATTGCAGGGACATGCACAAAATATCCCTAGGTTTGCAGAAATTGATTCACGCGGTAGGTCAAAACAAATAAGAAGGACTGAGGAGCACTCTGAAATGGAGATACTATCAAAGGAAATTAATTTGAAGGGGAAAAAAAAAAATTTTTGGGAAATTTAGTGACTACGAGAAAGTGGTCTGGGCGGAAATGATGTGCAGTGCAAAGGACCAAATGATGCCAGAACTAAGCTGACAGCTGTTGCAAAAGCAGGGCAAAAATCAAGAAGGCAGAGACAACTTGGAGGGGAAGATAGAGGGACGTGGCAAGGAAACATCAGAAAATTAAAAAAAAAAAAGAAAATCTCGGCCAAAGTCAAAGCCATCAAAAGGCATGAAAGGCATGATATGCCATCCAGTGCAGGGACTTGCACCAAAGCTTGCCCTCTTAGTTCCCATTGAAATCGCAAGATTTCGTTTCCCGTCCCGAAAGGAAATGAAATTTCCTTTCGGGACGGGAAACGAAATCTTGCGACCCTGCAAAGAAAGGCTCACAAACACTCTAGGAGGAAGATATGACCAAACAAGATGCAATTGAAAAAAAACCCCAAAACCCCAGAAAATGGGGAGATGAAATGACTACGAGAAAGTGGTCTAGGCAGAAATGAGGTGCAGTGCAAAGGACCAAAAGAGGCCAGAACTAAGCTGACAGCTGTTGCAAAAGCAGGGGAAAAATCAAGGAGGCAGAGACAACTTGGAGGGGAAGATATGAGGGACGTGGCATGGATACTTAAAAAAATGAAAAAAAAAAGAAAATCTCGGCCAAAGTCAAAGCCATCAAAAGGCATGGCATGCCATTCATTGCAGGGACATGCACAACATACCACTGGGTTTGCAAAAATAGATCCACGCGGTAGGTCAAAACAAATAAGAAGGACTGAGGAGCACTCTGAAATGGAGATACCATGAAAGGAACTGAAATTGAAGGGAAAAAAAAAAAATTTTTGGAAATTTAGTGACTACGAGAAAGTGGTCTGGGCGGAAATGATGTGCAGTGCAAAGGACCAAATGATGCCAGAACTAAGCTGACAGCTGTTGCAAAAGCAGGGCAAAAATCAAGGAGGCAGAGACAACTTGGAGGGGAAGATATGAGGGCCGTGGCAAGGAAACCTCAGAAAATTTAAAAAAAAAAAAGAAAATCTCGGCCAAAGTCAAAGCCATCAAAAGGCATGGTATGCCATTCATTGCAGGGACATGCACGACATACCCCTAGGTTTGCAAAAATAGATCCACGCGGCAGGTCAAAACAAATAAGAAGGACTGAGGAGCGCTCTGAAATGGAGATACCATCAAAGAAACTGAAATTGAAGGGAAAAAAAAAAAAATTTGGGAAATTTAGTGACTACGAGAAAGTGGTCTGGGCGGAAATGATGTGCAGTGCAAAGGACCAAATGATGCCAGAACTAAGCTGACAGCTGTTGCAAAAGCAGGGGAAAAATCAAGGAGGCAGAGACAACTTGGAGGGGAAGATATGAGGAACGTGGCATGGTTACTTAAAAAAATGAAAAAAAAAAAGAAAATCTCGGCCAAAGTCAAAGCCATCAAAAGGCATGGCATGCCATTCATTGCAGGGACATGCACAAAATATCCCTAGGTTTGCAGAAATTGATCCACGCGGTAGGTCAAAACAAATAAGAAGGAGGAAGGAGCACTCTGAAATGGAGATACCATCAAAGGAAATGAATTTGAAGGAAAAAAAAAAAAATTTTTGGGAAATTTAGTGACTCCGAGAAAGTGGTCTGGGCGGAAATGATGTGCAGTGCAAAGGACCAAATGATGCCAGAACTAAGCTGACAGCTGTTGCAAAAGCAGGGCAAAAATCAAGGAGGCAGAGACAACTTGGAGGGGAAGATATGAGGGACGTGGCAAGGAAACATCAGAAAATTAAAAAAAAAAAAAGAAAATCTCGGCCAAAGTCAAAGCCATCAAAAGGCATGAAAGGCATGATATGCCATCCAGTGCAGGGACTTGCACCAAAGCTTGCCCTCTTAGTTCCCACTGAAATCGCAAGATTTCGTTTCCCGTCCCGAAAGGAAATGAAATTTCCTTTCGGGACGGGAAACGAAATCTTGCGACCCTGCAAAGAAAGGCTCACAAACACTCTGGGAGGAAGATATGACCAAACAAGATGCAATTGAAAAAAAACCCCAAAACCCCAGAAAATGGGGAGATGAAATGACTACGAGAAAGTGGTCTAGGCGGAAATGAGGTGCAGTGCAAAGGACCAAAAGAGGCCAGAACTAAGCTGACAGCTGTTGCAAAAGCAGGGGAAACATCAAGGAGGCAGAGACAACTTGGAGGGGAAGATATGAGGGACATGCCATTGGTTACTTAAAAAAATGAAAAAAAAAAAGAAAATCTCGGCCAAAATCAAAGCCATCAAAAGGCATGGCATGCCATTCATTGCAGGGACATGCACGACATACCCCTAGGTTTGCAAAAATAGATCCACGCGGTAGGTCAAAACAAATAAGAAGGACTGAGGAGCACTCTGAAATGGAGATACCATCAAAGGAACTGAAATTGAAGGGAAAAAAAAAAAATTTGGGAAATTTAGTGACTACGAGAAAGTGGTCTGGGCGGAAATGATGTGCAGTGGAAAGGACCAAATGATGCCAGAACTAAGCTGACAGCTGTTGCAAAAGCAGGGCAAAAATCAAGGAGGCAGAGACAACTTGGAGGGGAAGATATGGGGGACGTGGCATGGTTACTTAAAAAAATGAAAAAAAAAAAGAAAATCTCGGCCAAAGTCAAAGCCATCTAAAGGCATGGCATGCCATTCATTGCAGGGACAGGAACAACATACCCCTAGGTTTGCAAAAGTAGATCCACGCGGTAGGTCAAAACAAATAAGAAGGACTGAGGAGCACTCTGAAATGGAGATACCATCCAAGGAACTGAAATTGAAGGGAAAAAAAAAAAAAATTTTTGGGAAATTTAGTGACTACGAAAATGAGGTCTGGGCGGAAATGATGTGCAGTGCAAAGGACCAAATGATGCCAGAACTAAGCTGACAGCTGTTGCAAAAGCAGGGGAAAAATCAAGGAGGCAGAGACAACTTGGAGGGGAAGATATGAGGGACGTGGCAAGGAAACATCAGAAAATTTAAAAAAAAAAAAAAGCAAATCTCGGCCAAAGTCAAAGCCATCAAAAGGCATGATATGCCATCCAGTGCAGGGACTTGCACCAAAGCTTGCCCTCTTAGTTCCCACTGAAATCGCAAGATTTCGTTTCCCGTCCCGAAAGGAAATGAAATTTCCTTTCGGGACGGGAAACGAAATCTTGCGACCCTGAAAAGAAAGGCTCACAAACACTCTGGGAGGAAGATATGACCAAACAAGATGCAATTGAAAAAAAACCCCAAAACCCCAGAAAATGGGGAGATGAAATGACTACAAGAAAGTGGTCTAGGCAGAAATGAGGTGCAGTGCAAAGGACCAAAAGAGGCCAGAACTAAGCTGACAGCTGTTGCAAAAGCAGGGGAAAAATCAAGGAGGCAGAGACAACTTGGAGGGGAAGATATGAGGGCCGTGGCAAGGAAACCTCAGAAAATTAAAAAAAAAAAAAGAAAATCTCGGTCCAAGTCAAAGCATCAAAAGGCATGGTATGCCATTCATTGCAGGGACATGCACGACATACCCCTAGGTTTGCAAAAATAGATCCACGCGGTAGGTCAAAACAAATAAGAAGGACTGAGGAGCACTCTGAAATGGAGATACCATCCAAGGAACTGAAATTGAAGGGAAAAAAAAAAAAAAATTTGGGAAATTTAGTGACTACGAGAAAGTGGTCTGGGCGGAAATGATGTGCAGTGGAAAGGACCAAATGATGCCAGAACTAAGCTGACAGCTGTTGCAAAAGCAGGGGAAAAATCAAGGAGGCAGAGACAACTTGGAGGGGAAGATATGAGGGACGTGGCAAGGAAACATCAGAAAATTTAAAAAAAAAAAAGAAAATCTCGGCCAAAGTCAAAGCCATCAAAAGGCATGGCATGCCATTCATTGCAGGGACATGCACAAAATATCCCTAGGTTTGCAGAAATTGATCCACGCGGTAGGTCAAAACAAAAAGGAAGGAGGAAGGAGCACTCTGAAATGGAGATACCATCAAAGGAAATTAATTTGAAGGGGAAAAAAAAAAATTTTTGGGAAATTTAGTGACTACGAGAAAGTGGTCTGGGCGGAAATGATGTGCAGTGGAAAGGACCAAATGATGCCAGAACTAAGCTGACAGCTGTTGCAAAAGCAGGGGAAAAATCAAGGAGGCAGAGACAACTTGGAGGGGAAGATATGAGGGACGTGGCAAGGAAACATCAGAAAATTTAAAAAAAAAAAAGAAAATCTCGGCCAAAGTCAAAGCCATCAAAAGGCATGATATGCCATCCAGTGCAGGGACTTGCACCAAAGCTTGCCCTCTTAGTTCCCACTGAAATCGCAAGATTTCGTTTCCCGTCCCGAAAGGAAATGAAATTTCCTTTCGGGACGGGAAACGAAATCTTGCGACCCTGCAAAGAAAGGTTCACAAACACTCTGGGAGGAAGATATGACCAAACAAGATGCAATTGAAAAAAAACCCCAAAACCCCAGAAAATGGGGAGATGAAATGACTACGAGAAAGTGGTCTAGGCAGAAATGAGGTGCAGTGCAAAGGACCAAAAAAGGTCAGAACTAAGCTGACAGCTGTTGCAAAAGCAGGGGAAAAATCAAGGAGGCAGAGACAACTTGGAGGGGAAGATATGAGGGCCGTAGCATGGATACTTAAAAAAATGAAAAAAAAAAAGAAAATCTCGGCCAAAGTCAAAGCCATCAAAAGCCATGGCATGCCATTCATTGCAGGGACATGCACGACATACCCCTAGGTTTGCAAAAATAGATCCACGCGGTAGGTCAAAACAAATAAGAAGGACTGAGGAGCACTCTGAAATGGAGATACCATGAAAGGAACTGAAATTGAAGGGACAAAAAAAAAAATTTTGGGAAATTTAGTGACCATGAGAAAGTGGTCTGGGCGGAAATGATGTGCAGTGCAAAGGACCAAAAGAGGCCAGAACTAAGCTGACAGCTGTTGCAAAAGCAGGGGAAAAATCAAGGAGGCAGAGACAACTTGGAGGGGAAGATATGAGGGACGTGGCAAGGAAACATCAGAAAATTAAAAAAAAAAAAAGAAAATCTCGGCCAAAGTCAAAGCCATCAAAAGGCATGAAAGGCATGATATGCCATCCAGTGCAGGGACTTGCACCAAAGCTTGCCCTCTTAGTTCCCATTGAAATCTTGCGACCCTGAAAAGAAAGGCTCACAAACACTCTGGGAGGAAGATATGATCAAACAAGATGCAATTGAAAAAAAACCCCAAAACCCCAGAAAATGGGGAGATGGAATGACTAGGAGAAAGTGGTCTAGGCGGAAATGAGGTGCAGTGCAAAGGACCAAAAGAGGCCAGAACTAAGCTGACAGCTGTTGCAAAAGCAGGGGAAAAATCAAGGAGGCAGAGACAACTTGGAGGGGAAGATATGAGGGACGTGGCAAGGAAACATCAGAAAATTAAAAAAAAAAAAAGAAAATCTCGGCCAAAGTCAAAGCCATCAAAAGGCATGGCATGCCATTCATTGCAGGGACATGCACGACATACCCCTAGGTTTGCAAAAATAGATCCACGCGGTAGGTCAAAACAAATAAGAAGGACTGAGGAGCACTCTGAAATGGAGATACCATCCAAGGAACTGAAATTGAAGGGAAAAAAAAAAAAATGTAGGAAATTTAGTGACTACGAGAAAGTGGTCTGGGCGGAAATGATGTGCAGTGCAAAGGACCAAAAGATGCCAGAACTAAGCTGACAGCTGTTGCAAAAGCAGGGGAAAAATCAAGGAGGCAGAGACAACTTGGAGGGGAAGATATGAGGGACGTGGCAAGGAAACATCAGAAAATTAAAAAAAAAAAAAGAAAATCTCGGCCAAAGTCAAAGCCATCAAAAGGCATGGCATGCCATTCATTGCAGGGACATGCACGACATACCCCTATGTTTGAAAATAGATCCACGCGGTAGGTCAAAACAAATAAGAAGGACTGAGGAGCACTCTGAAATGGAGATACCATCCAAGGAACTGAAATTGAAGGGAAAAAAAAAAAATTTGGGAAATTTAGTGACTACGAGAAAGTGGTCTGGGCGGAAATGATGTGCAGTTGAAAGGACCAAATGATGCCAGAACTAAGCTGACAGCTGTTGCAAAAGCAGGGGAAAAATCAAGGAGGCAGAGACAACTTGGAGGGGAAGATATGAGGGCCGTGGCAAGGAAACCTCAGAAAATTTAAAAAAAAAAAAGAAAATCTCGGCCAAAGTCAAAGCCATCAAAAGGCATGATATGCCATTCATTGCAGGGACATGCACGACATACCCCTAGGTTTGCAAAAATAGATCCACGCGGCAGGTCAAAACAAATAAGAAGGACTGAGGAGCGCTCTGAAATGTAGATACCATCAAAGAAACTGAAATTGAAGGGAAAAAAAAAAAAAATTTTGGAAAGTTAGTGACTACGAGAAAGTGGTCTGGGCGGAAATGATGTGCAGTGCAAAAGACCAAATGATGCCAGAACTAAGCTGACTGCTGTTGCAAAAGCAGGGGAAAAATCAAGGAGGCAGAGACAACTTGGAGGGGAAGATATGAGGGATGTGGCAAGGAAACATCAGAAAATTAAAAAAAAAAAAAGAAAATCTCGGCCAAAGTCAAAGCCATCAAAAGGCATGATATGCCATCCAGTGCAGGGACTTGCACCAAAGCTTGCCCTCTTAGTTCCCATTGAAATCGCAAGATTTCCTTTCCCGTCCCGAAAGGAAATGAAATTTCCTTTCGGGACGGGAAAGGAAATCTTGCGACCCTGCAAAGAAAGGCTCACAAACACTCTGGGAGGAAGATATGATCAAAAAAGATGCAATTGAAAAAAAACCCCAAAACCCCAGAAAATGGGGAGATGAAATGACTAGGAGAAAGTGGTCTAGGCGGAAATGAGGTGCAGTGCAAAGGACCAAAAGAGGCCAGAACTAAGCTGACAGCTGTTGCAAAAGCAGGGGAAAAATCAAGGAGGCAGAGACAACTTGGAGGGGAAGATATGAGGGACGAGGCATGGATACTTAAAAAAATGAAAAGAAAAAGAAAATCTCGGCCAAAGTCAAAGCCATCAAAAGGCAAGGCATGCCATTCATTGCAGGGACATGCACGACATACCCCTAGGTTTGCAGAAATAGATCCACGCGGTAGGTCAAAACAAATAAGAAGGACTGAGGAGCACTCTGAAATGGAGATACCATCCAAGGAACTGAAATTGAAGGGGAAAAAAAAAAAATTTTGGAAATTTAGTGACTACGAGAAAGTGGTCTGGGCGGAAATGATGTGCAGTGGAAAGGACCAAATGATGCCAGAACTAAGCTGTCAGCTGTTGCAAAAGCAGGGGAAAAATCAAGGAGGCAGAGACAACTTGGAGGGGAAGATATGAGGGACGTGGCATGGTTACTTAAAAAAATGAAAAAAAAAAAGAAAATCTCGGCCAAAGTCAAAGCCATCAAAAGGCATGGCATGCCATTCATTGCAGGGACATGCACAAAATATCCCTAGGTTTGCAGAAATTGATTCACGCGGTAGGTCAAAACAAATAAGAAGGACTGAGGAGCACTCTGAAATGGAGATACTATCAAAGGAAATTAATTTGAAGGGGAAAAAAAAAAATTTTTGGGAAATTTAGTGACTACGAGAAAGTGGTCTGGGCGGAAATGATGTGCAGTGCAAAGGACCAAATGATGCCAGAACTAAGCTGACAGCTGTTGCAAAAGCAGGGCAAAAATCAAGAAGGCAGAGACAACTTGGAGGGGAAGATAGAGGGACGTGGCAAGGAAACATCAGAAAATTAAAAAAAAAAAAAGAAAATCTCGGCCAAAGTCAAAGCCATCAAAAGGCATGAAAGGCATGATATGCCATCCAGTGCAGGGACTTGCACCAAAGCTTGCCCTCTTAGTTCCCATTGAAATCGCAAGATTTCCTTTCCCGTCCCGAAAGGAAATGAAATTTCCTTTCGGGACGGGAAACGAAATCTTGCGACTCTGCAAAGAAAGGCTCACAAACACTCTAGGAGGAAGATATGACCAAACAAGATGCAATTGAAAAAAAACCCCAAAACCCCAGAAAATGGGGAGATGAAATGACTCCGAGAAAGTGGTCTAGGCAGAAATGAGGTGCAGTGCAAAGGACCAAAAGAGGCCAGAACTAAGCTGACAGCTGTTGCAAAAGCAGGGGAAAAATCAAGGAGGCAGAGACAACTTGGAGGGGAAGATATGAGAGACGTGGCATGGATACTTAAAAAAATGAAAAAAAAAAGAAAATCTCGGCCAAAGTCAAAGCCATCAAAAGGCATGGCATGCCATTCATTGCAGGGACATGCACAACATACCACTGGGTTTGCAAAAATAGATCCACGCGGTAGGTCAAAACAAATAAGAAGGACTGAGGAGCACTCTGAAATGGAGATACCATGAAAGGAACTGAAATTAAAGGGAAAAAAAAAAAATTTTTGGAAATTTAGTGACTACGAGAAAGTGGTCTGGGCGGAAATGATGTGCAGTGCAAAGGACCAAATGATGCCAGAACTAAGCTGACAGCTGTTGCAAAAGCAGGGCAAAAATCAAGGAGGCAGAGACAACTTGGAGGGGAAGATATGAGGGCCGTGGCAAGGAAACCTCAGAAAATTTAAAAAAAAAAAAGAAAATCTCGGCCAAAGTCAAAGCCATCAAAAGGCATGGTATGCCATTCATTGCAGGGACATGCACGACATACCCCTAGGTTTGCAAAAATAGATCCACGCGGCTGGTCAAAACAAATAAGAAGGACTGAGGAGCGCTCTGAAATGGAGATACCATCAAAGAAACTGAAATTGAAGGGAAAAAAAAAAAAATTTTGGAAATTTAGTGACTACGAGAAAGTGGTCTGGGCGGAAATGATGTGCAGTGCAAAAGACCAAATGATGCCAGAACTAAGCTGACTGCTGTTGCAAAAGCGGGGGAAAAATCAAGGAGGCAGAGACAACTTGGAGGGGAAGATATGAGGGATGTGGCAAGGAAACATCAGAAAATTTAAAAAAAAAGAGAAAATCTCGGCCAAAGTCAAAGCCATCAAAAGGCATGATATGCCATCCAGTGCAGGGACTTGCACCAAAGCTTGCCCTCTTAGTTCCCATTGAAATCGCAAGATTTCCTTTCCCGTCCCGAAAGGAAATGAAATTTCCTTTCGGGACGGGAAAGGAAATCTTGCGACCCTGAAAAGAAAGGCTCACAAACACTCTGGGAGGAAGATATGATCAAAAAAGATGCAATTGAAAAAAAAACCCAAAACCCCAGAAAATGGGGAGATGGAATGACTAGGAGAAAGTGGTCTAGGCGGAAATGAGGTGCAGTGCAAAGGACCAAAAGAGGCCAGAACTAAGCTGACAGCTGTTGCAAAAGCAGGGGAAAAATCAAGGAGGCAGAGACAACTTGGAGGGGAAGATATGAGGGACGTGGCATGGATACTTAAAAAAATGAAAAAAAAAAGAAAATCTCGGCCAAAGTCAAAGCCATCAAAATGCAAGGCATGCCATTCATTGCTGGGACATGCACGACATACCCCTAGGTTTGCAAAAATAGATCCACGCGGTAGGTCAAAACAAATAAGAAGGACAGAGGAGCACTCTGAAATGGAGACACCATGAAAGGAACTGAAATTGAAGGGAAAAAAAAAAAAGATTTTGGGAAATTTAGTGACCATGAGAAAGTGGTCTGGGCGGAAATGATGTGCAGTGCAAAGGACCAAATGATGCCAGAACTAAGCTGACAGCTGTTGCAAAAGCAGGGCAAAATCAGGGAGGCAGACACAACTTGAAGGGGAAGATATGAGGGATGTGGCAAGGAAACATCAGAAAATTAAAAAAAAAAAAAAGAAAATCTCGGCCAAAGTCAAAGCCATCAAAAGGCATGAAAGGCATGATATGCCATCCAGTGCAGGGACTTGCACCAAAGCTTGCCCTCTTAGTTCCCATTGAAATCGCAAGATTTCGTTTCCCGTCCCGAAAGGAAATGAAATTTCCTTTCGGGACGGGAAACGAAATCTTGCGACCCTGAAAAGAAAGGCTCACAAACACTCTGGGAGGAAGTTATGATCAAACAAGATGCAATTGAAAAAAAACCCCAAAACCCCAGAAAATGGGGAGATGGAATGACTAGGAGAAAGTGGTCTAGGCGGAAATGAGGTGCAGTGCAAAGGACCAAAAGAGGCCAGAACTAAGCTGACAGCTGTTGCAAAAGCAGGGGAAAAATCAAGGAGGCAGAGACAACTTGGAGGGGAAGATATGAGGGACGTGGCATGGATACTTAAAAAAATGAAAAAAAAAAGAAAATCTCGGCCAAAGTCAAAGCCGTCAAAAGGCATGGCATGCCATTCATTGCAGGGACATGCACGACATACCCCTAGGTTTGCAAAAATAGATCCACGCGGTAGGTCAAAACAAATAAGAAGGACAGAGGAGCACTCTGAAATGGAGATACCATCCAAGGAACTGAAATTGAAGGGAAAAAAAAAAAAATTTGGGAAATTTAGTGACTACGAGAAAGTGGTCTGGGCGGAAATGATGTGCAGTGCAAAGGACCAAAAGATGCCAGAACTAAGCTGACAGCTGTTGCAAAAGCAGGGGAAAAATCAAGGAGGCAGAGACAACTTGGAGGGGAAGATATGAGGGACGTGGCAAGGAAACATCAGAAAATTAAAAAAAAAAAAAGAAAATCTCGGCCAAAGTCAAAGCCATCAAAAGGCATGGCATGCCATTCATTGCAGGGACATGCACGACATACCCCTATGTTTGAAAATAGATCCACGCGGTAGGTCAAAACAAATAAGAAGGACTGAGGAGCACTCTGAAATGGAGATACCATTTAAGGAACTGAAATTGAAGGGAAAAAAAAAAAATTTGGGAAATTTAGTGACTACGAGAAAGTGGTCTGGGCGGAAATGATGTGCAGTGCAAAGGACCAAATGATGCCAGAACTAAGCTGACAGCTGTTGCAAAAGCAGGGGAAAAATCAAGGAGGCAGAGACAACTTGGAGGGGAAGATATGGGGGACGTGGCATGGTTACTTAAAAAAATTAAAAAAAAAAAGAAAATCTCGGCCAAAGTCAAAGCCATCAAAAGGCATGGCATGCCATTCATTGCAGGGACATGCACAAAATATCCCTAGGTTTGCAGAAATTGATCCACGCGGTAGGTCAAAACAAATTAGAAGGACTGAGGAGCACTCTGAAATGGAGATACTATCAAAGGAAATTAATTTGAAGGGGAAAAAAAAAATTTTTTGGGAAATTTAGTGACTACGAGAAAGTGGTCTGGGCGGAAATGATGTGCAGTGCAAAGGACCAAATGATGCCAGAACTAAGCTGACAGCTGTTGCAAAAGCAGGGCAAAAATCAAGGAGGCAGAGACAACTTGGAGGGGAAGATATGAGGGCCGTGGCAAGGAAACATCAGAAAATTAAAAAAAAAAAAAAGAAAATCTCGGCCAAAGTCAAAGCCATCAAAAGGCATGATATGCCATCCAGTGCAGGGACTTGCACGAAAGCTTGCCCTCTTAGTTCCCACTGAAATCGCAAGATTTCGTTTCCCGTCCCGAAAGGAAATTTCATTTCCTTTCGGGACGGGAAACGAAATCTTGCGACCCTGAAAAGAAAGGCTCACAAACACTCTGGGAGGAAGATATGACCAAACAAGATGCAATTGAAAAAAAACCCCAAAACCCCAGAAAATGGGGAGATGAAATGACTACGAGAAAGTGGTCTAGGCAGAAATGAGGTGCAGTGCAAAGGACCAAAAGAGGCCAGAACTAAGCTGACAGCTGTTGCAAAAGCAGGGGAAAAATCAAGGAGGCAGAGACAACTTGGAGGGGAAGATATGAGGGCCGTAGCATGGATACTTAAAAAATGAAAAAAAAAAGAAAATCTCGGCCAAAGTCAAAGCCATCAAAAGGCATGGCATGCCATTCATTGCAGGGACATGCACGACATACCACTGGGTTTGCAAAAATAGATCCACGCGGTAGGTCAAAACAAATAAGAAGGACTGAGGAGCACTCTGAAATGGAGATACCATCCAAGGAACTGAAATTGAAGGGAAAAAAAAAAAAAAATTTGGGAAATTTAGTGACTACGAGAAAGTGGTCTGGGCGGAAATGATGTGCAGTGCAAAGGACCAAATGATGCCAGAACTAAGCTGACAGCTGTTGCAAAAGCAGGGCAAAAATCAAGGAGGCAGAGACAACTTGGAGGGGAAGATATGAGGAACGTGGCATGGTTACTTAAAAAAATGAAAAAAAAAAAGAAAATCTCGGCCAAAGTCAAAGCCATCAAAAGGCATGGCATGCCATTCATTGCAGGGACATGCACAAAATATCCCTAGGTTTGCAGAAATTGATCCACGCGGTAGGTCAAAACAAATAAGAAGGAGGAAGGAGCACTCTGAAATGGAGATACCATCAAAGGAAATGAATTTGAAGGAAAAAAAAAAAAATTTTTGGGAAATTTAGTGACTCCGAGAAAGTGGTCTGGGCGGAAATGATGTGCAGTGCAAAGGACCAAATGATGCCAGAACTAAGCTGACAGCTGTTGCAAAAGCAGGGGAAAAATCAAGGAGGCAGAGACAACTTGGAGGGGAAGATATGAGGGACGTGGCAAGGAAACATCAGAAAATTAAAAAAAAAAAAAGAAAATCTCGGCCAAAGTCAAAGCCATCAAAAGGCATGAAAGGCATGATATGCCATCCAGTGCAGGGACTTGCACCAAAGCTTGCCCTCTTAGTTCCCACTGAAATCGCAAGATTTCGTTTCCCGTCCCGAAAGGAAATGAAATTTCCTTTCGGGACGGGAAACGAAATCTTGCGACCCTGCAAAGAAAGGCTCACAAACACTCTGGGAGGAAGATATGACCAAACAAGATGCAATTGAAAAAAAACCCCAAAACCCCAGAAAATGGGGAGATGAAATGACTAGGAGAAAGTGGTCTAGGCGGAAATGAGGTGCAGTGCAAAGGACCAAAAGAGGCCAGAACTAAGCTGACAGCTGTTGCAAAAGCAAGGGAAACATCAAGGAGGCAGAGACAACTTGGAGGGGAAGATATGAGGGACATGCCATTGGTTACTTAAAAAAATGAAAAAAAAAAAGAAAATCTCGGCCAAAATCAAAGCCATCAAAAGGCATGGCATGCCATTCATTGCAGGGACATGCACGACATACCCCTAGGTTTGCAAAAATAGATCCACGCGGTAGGTCAAAACAAAAAAGAAGGACTGAGGAGCACTCTGAAATGGAGATACCATCAAAGGAACTGAAATTGAAGGGAAAAAAAAAAAATTTGGGAAATTTAGTGACTACGAGAAAGTGGTCTGGGCGGAAATGATGTGCAGTGCAAAGGACCAAATGATGCCAGAACTAAGCTGACAGCTGTTGCAAAAGCAGGGGAAAAATCAAGGAGGCAGAGACAACTTGGAGGGGAAGATATGGGGGACGTGGCAACGTTACTTAAAAAAATGAAAAAAAAAAAGAAAATCTCGGCCAAAGTCAAAGCCATCTAAAGGCATGGCATGCCATTCATTGCAGGGACAGGAACAACATACCCCTAGGTTTGCAAAAGTAGATCCACGCGGTAGGTCAAAACAAATAAGAAGGACTGAGGAGCACTCTGAAATGGAGATACCATCCAAGGAACTGAAATTGAAGGGAAAAAAAAAAAAAATTTTTGGGAAATTTAGTGACTACGAAAATGAGGTCTGGGCGGAAATGATGTGCAGTGGAAAGGACCAAATGATGCCAGAACTAAGCTGACAGCTGTTGCAAAAGCAGGGGAAAAATCAAGGAGGAAGAGACAACTTGGAGGGGAAGATATGAGGGACGTGGCAAGGAAACATCAGAAAATTTAAAAAAAAAAAAAAGCAAATCTCGGCCAAAGTCAAAGCCATCAAAAGGCATGATATGCCATCCAGTGCAGGGACTTGCACCAAAGCTTGCCCTCTTAGTTCCCACTGAAATCGCAAGATTTCGTTTCCCGTCCCGAAAGGAAATGAAATTTCCTTTCAGGACAGGAAACGAAATCTTGCGACCCTGAAAAGAAAGGCTCACAAACACTCTGGAAGGAAGATATGACCAAACAAGATGCAATTGAAAAAAAACCCCAAAACCCCAGAAAATGGGGAGATGAAATGACTACGAGAAAGTGGTCTAGGCAGAAATGAGGTGCAGTGCAAAGGACCAAAAGAGGCCAGAACTAAGCTGACAGCTGTTGCAAAAGCAGGGGAAAAATCAAGGAGGCAGAGACAACTTGGAGGGGAAGATATGAGGGCCGTAGCATGGATACTTAAAAAAATGAAAAAAAAAAAGAAAATCTCGGCCAAAGTCAAAGCCATCAAAAGGCATGGCATGCCATTCATTGCAGGGACATGCACGACATACCCCTAGGTTTGCAAAAATAGATCCACGCGGTAGGTCAAAACAAATAAGAAGGACTGAGGAGCACTCTGAAATGGAGATACCATCAAAGGAACTGAAATTGAAGGGAAAAAAAAAAAATTTGGGAAATTTAGTGACTACGAGAAAGTGGTCTGGGCGGAAATGATGTGCAGTGCAAAGGACCAAATGATGCCAGAACTAAGCTGACAGCTGTTGCAAAAGCAGGGGAAAAATCAAGGAGGCAGACACAACTTGGAGGGGAAGATATGAGGGCCGTGGCATGGTTACTTAAAAAAATGAAAAAAAAAAAGAAAATCTCGGCCAAAGTCAAAGCCATCAAAAGGCATGGCATGCCATTCATTGCAGGGACATGCACGACATACCCCTAGGTTTGCAAAAATAGATCCACGCGGTAGGTCAAAACAAATAAGAAGGACTGAGGAGCACTCTGAAATGGAGATACCATCCAAGGAACTGAAATTGAAGGGAAAAAAAAAAAATTTGGGAAATTTAGTGACTACGAGAAAGTGGTCTGGGCGGAAATGATGTGCAGTGGAAAGGACCAAATGATGCCAGAACTAAGCTGACAGCTGTTGCAAAAGCAGGGGAAAAATCAAGGAGGCAGAGACAACTTGGAGGGGAAGATATGAGGGCCGTGGCATGGTTACTTAAAAAAATGAAAAAAAAAAAGAAAATCTTGGCCAAAGTCAAAGCCATCAAAAGGCATGGCATGCCATTCATTGCAGGGACATGCACGACATACCCCTAGGTTTGCAAAAATAGATCCACGCGGTAGGTCAAAACAAATAAGAAGGACTGAGGAGCACTCTGAAATGGAGATACCATCCAAGGAACTGAAATTGAAGGGAAAAAAAAAAAATTTTGGAAATTTAGTGACTACGAGAAAGTGGTCTGGGCGGAAATGATGTGCAGTGCAAAGGACCAAATGATGCCAGAACTAAGCTGACAGCTGTTGCAAAAGCAGGGGAAAAATCAAGGAGGCAGAGACAACTTGGAGGGGAAGATATGAGGGCCGTGGCATGGTTACTTAAAAAGATGAAAAAAAAAAAGAAAATCTCGGCCAAAGTCAAAGCCATCAAAAGGCATGGCATGCCATTCATTGCACGGACATGCACAAAATATCCCTAGGTTTGCAGAAATTGATCCACGCGGTAGGTCAAAACAAATAAGAAGGAGGAAGGAGCACTCTGAAATGGAGATACCATCAAAGGAAATGAATTTGAAGGGGAAAAAAAAAAAATTTTGGGAAATTTAGTGACTACGAAAAAGTGGTCTGGGCGGAAATGATGTGCAGTGCAAAGGACCAAATGATGCCAGAACTAAGCTGACAGCTGTTGCAAAAGCAGGGGAAAAATCAAGGAGGCAGAGACAACTTGGAGGGGAAGATATGAGGGACGTGGCAAGGAAACATCAGAAAATTTAAAAAAAAAAAAAAAAATCTCGGCCAAAGTCAAAGCCATCAAAAGGCATGAAAGGCATGATATGCCATCCAGTGCAGGGACTTGCACCAAAGCTTGCCCTCTTAGTTCCCATTGAAATCGCAAGATTTCGTTTCCCGTCCCGAAAGGAAATGAAATTTCCTTTCGGGACGGGAAACGAAATCTTGCGACCCTGAAAAGAAAGGCTCACAAACACTCTGGGAGGAAGATATGACCAAACAAGATGCAATTGAAAAAAAACCCCAAAACCCCAGAAAATGGGGAGATGAAATGACTACGAGAAAGTGGTCTAGGCAGAAATGAGGTGCAGTGCAAAGGACCAAAAGAGGCCAGAACTAAGCTGACAGCTGTTGCAAAAGCAGGGGAAAAATCAAGGAGGCAAAGACAACTTGGAGGGGAAGATATGAGGGACGAGGCATGGATACTTAAAAAAATGAAAAGAAAAAGAAAATCTCGGCCAAAGTCAAAGCCATCAAAAGGCATGGCATGCCATTCATTGCAGGGACATGCACGACATACCCCTAGGTTTGCAAAAATAGATCCACGCGGTAGGTCAAAACAAATAAGAAGGACAGAGGAGCACTCTGAAATGGAGATACAATCAAAGGAACTGAAATTGAAGGGGAAAAAAAAAAAATTTTGGAAATTTAGTGACTACGAGAAAGTGGTCTGGGCGGAAATGATGTGCAGTGGAAAGGACCAAATGATGCCAGAACTAAGCTGACAGCTGTTGCAAAAGCAGGGGAAAAATCAAGGAGGCAGAGACAACTTGGAGGGGAAGATATGAGGGACGTGGCATGGTTACTTAAAAAAATGAAGAAAAAAAAAAAGAAAATCTCGGCCAAAGTCAAAGCCATCAAACGGCATTGCATGCCATTCATTGCAGGGACATGCACGACATACCCCTAGGTTTGCAAAAATAGATCCACGCGGTAGGTCAAAACAAATAAGAAGGACTGAGGAGCACTCTGAAATGGAGATACCATCAAAGGAAATGAATTTGAAGGGGAAAAAAAAAAATTTTTGGGAAATTTAGTGACTACGAGAAAGTGGTCTGGGCGGAAATGATGTGCATTGCAAAAGACCAAATGATGCCAGAACTAAGCTGACTGCTGTTGCAAAAGCAGGGGAAAAATCAAGGAGGCAGAGACAACTTGGAGGGGAAGATATGAGGGATGTGGCAAGGAAACATCAGAAAATTTAAAAAAAAAAAAGAAAATCTCGGCCAAAGTCAAAGCCATCAAAAGGCATGAAAGGCATGATATGCCATCCAGTGCAGGGACTTGCACCAAAGCTTGCCCTCTTAGTTCCCATTGAAATCGCAAGATTTCCTTTCCCGTCCCGAAAGGAAATGAAATTTCCTTTCGGGACGGGAAAGGAAATCTTGCGACCCTGAAAAGAAAGGCTCACAAACACTCTGGGAGGAAGATATGATCAAACAAGACGCAATTGAAAAAAAACCCCAAAACCCCAGAAAATGGGGAGATGGAATGACTAGGAGAAAGTGGTCTAGGCGGAAATGATGTGCAGTGCAAAGGACCAAAAGAGGCCAGAACTAAGCTGACAGCTGTTGCAAAAGCAGGGGAAAAATCAAGGAGGCAGAGACAACTTGGAGGGGAAGATATGAGGGACGAGGCATGGATACTTAAAAAAATGAAAAGAAAAAGAAAATCTCGGCCAAAGTCAAAGCCATCAAAAGGCATGGCATGCCATTCATTGCAGGGACATGCACGACATACCCCTAGGTTTGCAAAAATAGATCCACGCGGTAGGTCAAAACAAATAAGAAGGACTGAGGAGCACTCTGAAATGGAGATACAATCAAAGGAACTGAAATTGAAGGGGAAAAAAAAAAAATTTTGGAAATTTAGTGACTACGAGATAGTGGTCTGGGCGGAAATGATGTGCAGTGCAAAGGACCAAATGATGCCAGAACTAAGCTGACAGCTGTTGCAAAAGCAGGGCAAAAATCAAGGAGGCAGAGACAACTTGGAGGGGAAGATATGAGGGACGTGGCATGGTTACTTAAAAAAATGAAAAAAAAAAAGAAAATCTCGGCCAAAGTCAAAGCCATCAAAAGGCATGGCATGCCATTCATTGCAGGGACATGCACAAAATATCCCTAGGTTTGCAGAAATTGATCCACGCGGTAGGTCAAAACAAATAAGAAGGACTGAGGAGCACTCTGAAATGGAGACACCATGAAAGGAACTGAAATTGAAGGGAAAAAAAAAAAAAATTTTGGAAATTTAGTGACTACGAGAAAGTGGTCTGGGCGGAAATGATGTGCATTGCAAAAGACCAAATGATGCCAGAACTAAGCTGACAGCTGTTGCAAAAGCAGGGGAAAAATCAAGGAGGCAGAGACAACTTGGAGGGGAAGATATGAGGGCCGTGGCAAGGAAACATCAGAAAATTTAAAAAAAAAAAAGAAAATCTCAGCCAAAGTCAAAGCCATCAAAAGGCATGAAAGGCATGATATGCCATCCAGTGCAGGGACTTGCACCAAAGCTTGCCCTCTTAGTTCCCATTGAAATCGCAAGATTTCCTTTCCCGTCCCGAAAGGAAATGAAATTTCCTTTCGGGACGGGAAAGGAAATCTTGCGACCCTGAAAAGAAAGGCTCACAAACACTCTGGGAGGAAGATATGATCAAACAAGATGCAATTGAAAAAAAACCCCAAAACCCCAGAAAATGGGGAGATGGAATGACTACGAGAAAGTGGTCTAGGCAGAAATGATGTGCAGTGCAAAGGACCAAAAGAGGCCAGAACTAAGCTGACAGCTGTTGCAAAAGCAGGGGAAAAATCAAGGAGGCAGAGACAACTTGGAGGGGAAGATATGAGGGACGAGGCATGGATACTTAAAAAAATGAAAAGAAAAAGAAAATCTCGGCCAAAGTCAAAGCCATCAAAAGGCATGGCATGCCATTCATTGCAGGGACATGCACGACATACCCCTAGGTTTGCAAAAATAGATCCACGCGGTAGGTCAAAACAAATAAGAAGGACTGAGGAGCACTCTGAAATGTAGATACAATCAAAGGAACTGAAATTGAAGGGGAAAAAAAAAAAATTTTGGAAATTTAGTGACTACGAGATAGTGGTCTGGGCGGAAATGATGTGCAGTGCAAAGGACCAAATGATGCCAGAACTAAGCTGACAGCTGTTGCAAAAGCAGGGCAAAAATCAAGGAGGCAGAGACAACTTGGAGGGGAAGATATGAGGGACGTGGCATGGTTACTTAAAAAAATGAAAAAAAAAAAGAAAATCTCGGCCAAAGTCAAAGCCATCAAAAGGCATGGCATGCCATTCATTGCAGGGACATGCACAAAATATCCCTAGGTTTGCAGAAATAGATCCACGCGGTAGGTCAAAACAAATAAGAAGGACTGAGGAGCACTCTGAAATGGAGACACCATGAAAGGAACTGAAATTGAAGGGAAAAAAAAAAAAAATTTTGGAAATTTAGTGACTACGAGATAGTGGTCTGGGCGGAAATGATGTGCAGTGCAAAAGACCAAATGATGCCAGAACTAAGCTGACTGCTGTTGCAAAAGCAGGGGAAAAATCAAGGAGGCAGAGACAACTTGGAGGGGAAGATATGAGGGCCGTGGCAAGGAAACCTCAGAAAATTTAAAAAAAAAAAAGAAAATCTCGGCCAAAGTCAAAGCCATCAAAAGGCATGGCATGCCATTCCTTGCAGGGACATGCACGACATACCCCTAGGTTTGCAGAAATAGATCCACGCGGTAGGTCAAAACAAATAAGAAGGACAGAGGAGCACTCTGAAATGGAGATACCATCCAAGGAACTGAAATTGAAGGGAAAAAAAAAAAAATTTGGGAAATTTAGTGACTACGAGAAAGTGGTCTGGGCGGAAATGATGTGCAGTGCAAAGGACCAAATGATGCCAGAACTAAGCTGACAGCTGTTGCAAAAGCAGGGGAAAAATCAAGGAGGCAGAGACAACTTGGAGGGGAAGATATGAGGGACGTGGCAAGGAAACATCAGAAAATTAAAAAAAAAAAAAAGAAAATCTCGGCCAAAGTCAAAGCCATCAAAAGGCATGGCATGCCATTCATTGCAGGGACATGCACGACATACCCCTAGGTTTGCAAAAATAGATCCACGCGGTAGGTCAAAACAAATAAGAAGGACTGAGGAGCACTCTGAAATGGAGATACCATCCAAGGAACTGAAATTGAAGGGAAAAAAAAAAAAAAATGGGAAATTTAGTGACTACGAGAAAGTGGTCTGGGCGGAAATGATGTGCAGTGCAAAGGACCAAAGGATGCCAGAACTAAGCTGACAGCTGTTGCAAAAGCAGGGGAAAAATCAAGGAGGCGGAGACAACTTGGAGGGGAAGATATGAGGGACGTGGCAAGGAAACCTCAGAAAATTTAAAAAAAAAAAAGAAAATCTCGGCCAAAGTCAAAGCCATCAAAAGGCATGGTATGCCATTCATTGCAGGGACATGCACGACATACCCCTAGGTTTGCAAAAATAGATCCACGCGGTAGGTCAAAACAAATAAGAAGGACTGAGGAGCACTCTGAAATGGAGATACCATCCAAGGAACTGAAATTGAAGGGAAAAAAAAAAAAATTTGGGAAATTTAGTGACTACGAGAAAGTGGTCTGGGCGGAAATGATGTGCATTGCAAAGGACCAAATAATGCCAGAACTAAGCTGACAGCTGTTGCAAAAGCAGGGCAAAAATCAAGGAGGCAGAGACAACTTGGAGGGGAAGATATGAGGGACGTGGCAAGGAAACATCAGAAAATTTAAAAAAAAAAAAGAAAATCTCGGCCAAAGTCAAAGCCATCAAAAGGCATGGCATGCCATTCAATGCAGGGACATGCACGACATACCCCTAGGTTTGCAAAAATAGATCCACGCGGTCGGTCAAAACAAATAAGAAGGACTGAGGAGCACTCTGAAATGGAGATACCATCAAAGGAACTGAAATTGAAGGGGAAAAAAAAAAAATTTTGGGAAATTTAGTGACTACGAGAAAGTGGTCTGGGCGGAAATGATGTGCAGCGCAAAGGACCAAAAGATGCCAGAACTAAGCTGTCAGCTGTTGCAAAAGCAGGGGAAAAATCAAGGAGGCAGAGACAACTTGGAGGGGAAGATATGAGGGACGTGGCCTGGATACTTAAAAAAATGAAAAAAAAAAGAAAATCTCGGCCAAAGTCAAAGCCATCAAAAGGCATGGCATGCCATTCATTGCAGGGACATGCACGACATACCCCTAGGTTTGCAAAAATAGATCCACGCGGTAGGTCAAAACAAATAAGAAGGACTGAGGAGCACTCTGAAATGGAGATACCATCAAAGGAAATTAATTTGAAGGGAAAAAAAAAAAAAATTTGGGAAATTTAGTGACTACGAGAAAGTGGTCTGGGCGGAAATGATGTGCAGTGCAAAGGACCAAATGATGCCAGAACTAAGCTGACAGCTGTTGCAAAAGCAGGGGAAAAATCAAGGAGGCAGAGACAACTTGGAGGGGAAGATATGAGGGACGTGGCATGGTTACTTAAAAAAATGAAAAAAAAAAAGAAAATCTCGGCCAAAGTCAAAGCCATCAAAAGGCATGGCATGCCATTCCTTGCAGGGACATGCACAAAATATCCCTAGGTTTGCAGAAATTGATCCACGCGGTAGGTCAAAACAAATAAGAAGGACAGAGGAGCACTCTGAAATGGAGATACCATCCAAGGAACTGAAATTGAAGGGAAAAAAAAAAAAATTTGGGAAATTTAGTGACTACGAGAAAGTGGTCTGGGCGGAAATGATGTGCAGTGCAAAGGACCAAATGATGCCAGAACTAAGCTGACAGCTGTTGCAAAAGCAGGGGAAAAATCAAGGAGGCAGAGACAACTTGGAGGGGAAGATATGAGGGACGTGGCAAGGAAACATCAGAAAATTAAAAAAAAAAAAAAGAAAATCTCGGCCAAAGTCAAAGCCATCAAAAGGCATGGCATGCCATTCATTGCAGGGACATGCACGACATACCCCTAGGTTTGCAAAAATAGATCCACGCGGTAGGTCAAAACAAATAAGAAGGACTGAGGAGCACTCTGAAATGGAGATACCATCCAAGGAACTGAAATTGAAGGGAAAAAAAAAAAAAAATGGGAAATTTAGTGACTACGAGAAAGTGGTCTGGGCGGAAATGATGTGCAGTGCAAAGGACCAAAGGATGCCAGAACTAAGCTGACAGCTGTTGCAAAAGCAGGGGAAAAATCAAGGAGGCGGAGACAACTTGGAGGGGAAGATATGAGGGACGTGGCAAGGAAACCTCAGAAAATTTAAAAAAAAAAAAGAAAATCTCGGCCAAAGTCAAAGCCATCAAAAGGCATGGTATGCCATTCATTGCAGGGACATGCACGACATACCCCTAGGTTTGCAAAAATAGATCCACGCGGTAGGTCAAAACAAATAAGAAGGACTGAGGAGCACTCTGAAATGGAGATACCATCCAAGGAACTGAAATTGAAGGGAAAAAAAAAAAAATTTGGGAAATTTAGTGACTACGAGAAAGTGGTCTGGGCGGAAATGATGTGCATTGCAAAGGACCAAATAATGCCAGAACTAAGCTGACAGCTGTTGCAAAAGCAGGGCAAAAATCAAGGAGGCAGAGACAACTTGGAGGGGAAGATATGAGGGACGTGGCAAGGAAACATCAGAAAATTTAAAAAAAAAAAAGAAAATCTCGGCCAAAGTCAAAGCCATCAAAAGGCATGGCATGCCATTCAATGCAGGGACATGCACGACATACCCCTAGGTTTGCAAAAATAGATCCACGCGGTCGGTCAAAACAAATAAGAAGGACTGAGGAGCACTCTGAAATGGAGATACCATCAAAGGAACTGAAATTGAAGGGGAAAAAAAAAAAATTTTGGGAAATTTAGTGACTACGAGAAAGTGGTCTGGGCGGAAATGATGTGCAGCGCAAAGGACCAAAAGATGCCAGAACTAAGCTGTCAGCTGTTGCAAAAGCAGGGGAAAAATCAAGGAGGCAGAGACAACTTGGAGGGGAAGATATGAGGGACGTGGCCTGGATACTTAAAAAAATGAAAAAAAAAAGAAAATCTCGGCCAAAGTCAAAGCCATCAAAAGGCATGGCATGCCATTCATTGCAGGGACATGCACGACATACCCCTAGGTTTGCAAAAATAGATCCACGCGGTAGGTCAAAACAAATAAGAAGGACTGAGGAGCACTCTGAAATGGAGATACCATCAAAGGAAATTAATTTGAAGGGAAAAAAAAAAAAAATTTGGGAAATTTAGTGACTACGAGAAAGTGGTCTGGGCGGAAATGATGTGCAGTGCAAAGGACCAAATGATGCCAGAACTAAGCTGACAGCTGTTGCAAAAGCAGGGGAAAAATCAAGGAGGCAGAGACAACTTGGAGGGGAAGATATGAGGGACGTGGCATGGTTACTTAAAAAAATGAAAAAAAAAAAGAAAATCTCGGCCAAAGTCAAAGCCATCAAAAGGCATGGCATGCCATTCATTGCAGGGACATGCACAAAATATCCCTAGGTTTGCAGAAATTGATCCACGCGGTAGGTCAAAACAAATAAGAAGGACTGAGGAGCACTCTGAAATGGAGATACAATCAAAGGAAATTAATTTGAAGGGGAAAAAAAAAAATTTTTGGGAAATTTAGTGACTACGAGAAAGTGGTCTGGGCGGAAATGATGTGCAGTGCAAAGGACCAAATGATGCCAGAACTAAGCTGACAGCTGTTGCAAAAGCAGGGGAAAAATCAAGGAGGCAGAGACAACTTGGAGGGGAAGATATGAGGGACGTGGCAAGGAAACATCAGAAAATTAAAAAAAAAAAAAGAAAATCTCGGCCAAAGTCAAAGCCATCAAAAGGCATGGCATGCCATTCATTGCAGGGACATGCACGACATACCCCTAGGTTTGCAAAAATAGATCCACGCGGTAGGTCAAAACAAATACGAAGGACTGAGGAGCACTCTGAAATGGAGATACCATCCAAGGAACTGAAATTGAAGGGAAAAAAAAAAAAATTTTGGAAATTTAGTGACTACGAGAAAGTGGTCTGGGCGGAAATGATGTGCAGTGGAAAGGACCAAAAGATGCCAGAACTAAGCTGACAGCTGTTGCAAAAGCAGGGGAAAAATCAAGGAGGCAGAGACAACTTGGAGGGGAAGATATGAGGGACGTGGCAAGGAAACATCAGAAAATTTAAAAAAAAAAAAGAAAATCTCGGCCAAAGTCAAAGACATCAAAAGGCATGAAAGGCATGATATGCCATCCAGTGCAGGGACTTGCACCAAAGCTTGCCCTCTTAGTTCCCATTGAAATCGCAAGATTTCGTTTCCCGTCCCGAAAGGAAATGAAATTTCCTTTCGGGACGGGAAACGAAATCTTGCGACCCTGCAAAGAAAGGCTCACAAACACTCTGGGAGGAAGATATGACCAAACAAGATGCAATTGAAAAAAAACCCCAAAACCCCAGAAAATGGGGAGATGAAATGACTACGAGAAAGTGGTCAAGGCAGAAATGAGGTGCAGTGCAAAGGACCAAAAGAGGCCAGAACTAAGCTGACAGCTGTTACAAAAGCAGGGGAAAAATCAAGGAGGCAGAGACAACTTGGAGGGGAAGATATGAGGGACGTGGAATGGATACTTTAAAAAATGAAAAAAAACCAAAAAATCTCATCCAAAATCAAAGCCATCAAAAGGCATGGCATGCCATCCATTGCAGGGACATGCACGACATGCCCCTAGGGGTGAAAAAATTGATCCTCGCAGTTGGTAAAAACAAATAAGAAGGACTAAGGAGCACTCTGAAATGGAGATAACATCAAAAGAAATGAATTTGAAGGGGGAAAAGAAAAAATTTTGGGAAATTTAGTGACTACGAGAAAGTGGTCTGGGCGGAAATGATGTGCAGTGCAAAGGACCAAAAGATGCCAGAACTAAGCTGACAGCTGTTGCAAAAGCAGGGGAAAAATCAAGGAGGCAGACGCAAGTTGGAGGGGAAGATATGCGGGATGTGGCATGGTAACTTCAAAAATTAAAAAAAAAAGAAAATCTCGGCCAAAATCAAAGCCATCAAAAAGCATGATATACCATCTATTGCAGGGACAGGCAAAACATACTTGTAGGCTTGTAAAAATAGACCCACGCGGTAGGTCAAAACAAATAAGAAGGACTGAGGAGCACTCTGAAATGGAGATACCATCAAAGGAACTAAAATTGAAGGGAAAAAAAAAAAATTTTGGGAAATTTAGTGACTACGAGAAAGTGGTCTAGGCGGAAATGAGGTGCAGTGCAAAGGACCAAAAGAGGCCAGAACTAAGCTGACAGCTGTTGCAAAAGCAGGGGAAAAATCAAGGAGGCAGAGACAACTTGGAGGGGAAGATATGAGGGACGTAGCATGGATACTTAAAAAAATGAAAAAAAAAAGAAAATCTCGGCCAAAGTCAAAGCCATCAAAAAGCATGGCATGCCATTCATTGCAGGAACATGCACGACATACCCCTAGGTTTGCAGAAATTGATCCACGCGGTAGGTCAAAACAAATAAGAAGGACTGAGGAGCACTCTGAAATGGAGATACCATCCAAGGAACTGAAATTGAAGGAAAAAAAAAAAAATTTGGGAAATTTAGTGACTACGAGAAAGTGGTCTGGGCGGAAATGATGTGCAGTGGAAAGGACCAAATGATGCCAGAACTTAGCTGACAGCTGTTGCAAAAGCAGGGGAAAAATCAAGGAGGCAGAGACAACTTGGAGGGGAAGAAATGAGGGACGTGGCATGGTTACTTAAAAAAATGAAAAAAAAAAAGAAAATCTCGGCCAAAGTCAAAGCCATCAAAAGGCATGGCATGCCATTCATTGCACGGACATGCACAAAATATCCCTAGGTTTGCAGAAATTGATCCATGCGGTAGGTCAAAACAAATAAGAAGGAGGAAGGAGCACTCTGAAATGGAGATACCATCAAAGGAACTGAAATTGAAGGGAAAAAAAAAAAATTTTTGGGAAATTTAGTGACTACGAGAAAGTGGTCTGGGCGGAAATGATGTGCAGTGCAAAGGACCAAAAGAGGCCAGAACTAAGCTGACAGCTGTTGCAAAAGCAGGGGAAAAATCAAGGAGGCAGAGACAACTTGGAGGGGAAGATATGAGGGCCGTGGCAAGGAAACATCAGAAAATTTAAAAAAAAAGCAGAAAATCTCGGCCAAAGTCAAAGCCATCAAAAGGCATGTTATGCCATGATATGCCATCCAGTGCAGGGACTTGCACCAAAGCTTGCCCTCTTAGTTCCCATTGAAATCGCAAGATTTCCTTTCCCGTCCCGAAAGGAAATGAAATTTCCTTTCGGGACGGGAAAGGAAATCTTGCGACCCTGAAAAGAAAGGCTCACAAACACTCTGGGAGGAAGATATGATCAAACAAGATGCAATTGAAAAAAAACCCCAAAACCCCAGAAAATGGGGAGATGGAATGACTAGGAGAAAGTGGTCTAGGCAGAAATGATGTGCAGTGCAAAGGACCAAAAGAGGCCAGAACTAAGCTGACAGCTGTTGCAAAAGCAGGGGAAAAATCAAGGAGGCAGAGACAACTTGGAGGGGAAGATATGAGGGACGAGGCATGGATACTTAAAAAAATGAAAAGAAAAAGAAAATCTCGGCCAAAGTCAAAGCCATCAAAAGGCATGGCATGCCATTCATTGCAGGGACATGCACGACATACCCCTAGGTTTGCAAAAATAGATCCACGCGGTAGGTCAAAACAAATAAGAAGGACTGAGGAGCACTCTGAAATGTAGATACAATCAAAGGAACTGAAATTGAAGGGGAAAAAAAAAAAATTTTGGAAATTTAGTGACTACGAGATAGTGGTCTGGGCGGAAATGATGTGCAGTGCAAAGGACCAAATGATGCCAGAACTAAGCTGACAGCTGTTGCAAAAGCAGGGCAAAAATCAAGGAGGCAGAGACAACTTGGAGGGGAAGATATGAGGGACGTGGCATGGTTACTTAAAAAAATGAAAAAAAAAAAGAAAATCTCGGCCAAAGTCAAAGCCATCAAAAGGCATGGCATGCCATTCATTGCAGGGACATGCACAAAATATCCCTAGGTTTGCAGAAATAGATCCACGCGGTAGGTCAAAACAAATAAGAAGGACAGAGGAGCACTCTGAAATGGAGACACCATGAAAGGAACTGAAATTGAAGGGAAAAAAAAAAAAAATTTTGGAAATTTAGTGACTACGAGATAGTGGTCTGGGCGGAAATGATGTGCAGTGCAAAAGACCAAATGATGCCAGAACTAAGCTGACTGCTGTTGCAAAAGCAGGGGAAAAATCAAGGAGGCAGAGACAACTTGGAGGGGAAGATATGAGGGCCGTGGCAAGGAAACCTCAGAAAATTTAAAAAAAAAAAAGAAAATCTCGGCCAAAGTCAAAGCCATCAAAAGGCATGGCATGCCATTCCTTGCAGGGACATGCACGACATACCCCTAGGTTTGCAGAAATAGATCCACGCGGTAGGTCAAAACAAATAAGAAGGACAGAGGAGCACTCTGAAATGGAGATACCATCCAAGGAACTGAAATTGAAGGGAAAAAAAAAAAAATTTGGGAAATTTAGTGACTACGAGAAAGTGGTCTGGGCGGAAATGATGTGCAGTGCAAAGGACCAAATGATGCCAGAACTAAGCTGACAGCTGTTGCAAAAGCAGGGGAAAAATCAAGGAGGCAGAGACAACTTGGAGGGGAAGATATGAGGGACGTGGCAAGGAAACATCAGAAAATTAAAAAAAAAAAAAGAAAATCTCGGCCAAAGTCAAAGCCATCAAAAGGCATGGCATGCCATTCATTGCAGGGACATGCACGACATACCCCTAGGTTTGCAAAAATAGATCCACGCGGTAGGTCAAAACAAATAAGAAGGACTGAGGAGCACTCTGAAATGGAGATACCATCCAAGGAACTGAAATTGAAGGGAAAAAAAAAAAAAAATGGGAAATTTAGTGACTACGAGAAAGTGGTCTGGGCGGAAATGATGTGCAGTGCAAAGGACCAAAGGATGCCAGAACTAAGCTGACAGCTGTTGCAAAAGCAGGGGAAAAATCAAGGAGGCGGAGACAACTTGGAGGGGAAGATATGAGGGACGTGGCAAGGAAACCTCAGAAAATTTAAAAAAAAAAAAGAAAATCTCGGCCAAAGTCAAAGCCATCAAAAGGCATGGTATGCCATTCATTGCAGGGACATGCACGACATACCCCTAGGTTTGCAAAAATAGATCCACGCGGTAGGTCAAAACAAATAAGAAGGACTGAGGAGCACTCTGAAATGGAGATACCATCCAAGGAACTGAAATTGAAGGGAAAAAAAAAAAAATTTGGGAAATTTAGTGACTACGAGAAAGTGGTCTGGGCGGAAATGATGTGCATTGCAAAGGACCAAATAATGCCAGAACTAAGCTGACAGCTGTTGCAAAAGCAGGGCAAAAATCAAGGAGGCAGAGACAACTTGGAGGGGAAGATATGAGGGACGTGGCAAGGAAACATCAGAAAATTTAAAAAAAAAAAAGAAAATCTCGGCCAAAGTCAAAGCCATCAAAAGGCATGGCATGCCATTCAATGCAGGGACATGCACGACATACCCCTAGGTTTGCAAAAATAGATCCACGCGGTCGGTCAAAACAAATAAGAAGGACTGAGGAGCACTCTGAAATGGAGATACCATCAAAGGAACTGAAATTGAAGGGGAAAAAAAAAAAATTTTGGGAAATTTAGTGACTACGAGAAAGTGGTCTGGGCGGAAATGATGTGCAGCGCAAAGGACCAAAAGATGCCAGAACTAAGCTGTCAGCTGTTGCAAAAGCAGGGGAAAAATCAAGGAGGCAGAGACAACTTGGAGGGGAAGATATGAGGGACGTGGCCTGGATACTTAAAAAAATGAAAAAAAAAAGAAAATCTCGGCCAAAGTCAAAGCCATCAAAAGGCATGGCATGCCATTCATTGCAGGGACATGCACGACATACCCCTAGGTTTGCAAAAATAGATCCACGCGGTAGGTCAAAACAAATAAGAAGGACTGAGGAGCACTCTGAAATGGAGATACCATCAAAGGAAATTAATTTGAAGGGAAAAAAAAAAAAAATTTGGGAAATTTAGTGACTACGAGAAAGTGGTCTGGGCGGAAATGATGTGCAGTGCAAAGGACCAAATGATGCCAGAACTAAGCTGACAGCTGTTGCAAAAGCAGGGGAAAAATCAAGGAGGCAGAGACAACTTGGAGGGGAAGATATGAGGGACGTGGCATGGTTACTTAAAAAAATGAAAAAAAAAAAGAAAATCTCGGCCAAAGTCAAAGCCATCAAAAGGCATGGCATGCCATTCATTGCAGGGACATGCACAAAATATCCCTAGGTTTGCAGAAATTGATCCACGCGGTAGGTCAAAACAAATAAGAAGGACTGAGGAGCACTCTGAAATGGAGATACAATCAAAGGAAATTAATTTGAAGGGGAAAAAAAAAAATTTTTGGGAAATTTAGTGACTACGAGAAAGTGGTCTGGGCGGAAATGATGTGCAGTGCAAAGGACCAAATGATGCCAGAACTAAGCTGACAGCTGTTGCAAAAGCAGGGGAAAAATCAAGGAGGCAGAGACAACTTGGAGGGGAAGATATGAGGGACGTGGCAAGGAAACATCAGAAAATTAAAAAAAAAAAAAGAAAATCTCGGCCAAAGTCAAAGCCATCAAAAGGCATGGCATGCCATTCATTGCAGGGACATGCACGACATACCCCTAGGTTTGCAAAAATAGATCCACGCGGTAGGTCAAAACAAATACGAAGGACTGAGGAGCACTCTGAAATGGAGATACCATCCAAGGAACTGAAATTGAAGGGAAAAAAAAAAAAATTTTGGAAATTTAGTGACTACGAGAAAGTGGTCTGGGCGGAAATGATGTGCAGTGGAAAGGACCAAAAGATGCCAGAACTAAGCTGACAGCTGTTGCAAAAGCAGGGGAAAAATCAAGGAGGCAGAGACAACTTGGAGGGGAAGATATGAGGGACGTGGCAAGGAAACATCAGAAAATTTAAAAAAAAAAAAGAAAATCTCGGCCAAAGTCAAAGACATCAAAAGGCATGAAAGGCATGATATGCCATCCAGTGCAGGGACTTGCACCAAAGCTTGCCCTCTTAGTTCCCATTGAAATCGCAAGATTTCGTTTCCCGTCCCGAAAGGAAATGAAATTTCCTTTCGGGACGGGAAACGAAATCATGCGACCCTGCAAAGAAAGGCTCACAAACACTCTGGGAGGAAGATATGACCAAACAAGATGCAATTGAAAAAAAACCCCAAAACCCCAGAAAATGGGGAGATGAAATGACTACGAGAAAGTGGTCAAGGCAGAAATGAGGTGCAGTGCAAAGGACCAAAAGAGGCCAGAACTAAGCTGACAGCTGTTACAAAAGCAGGGGAAAAATCAAGGAGGCAGAGACAACTTGGAGGGGAAGATATGAGGGACGTGGAATGGATACTTTAAAAAATGAAAAAAAACCAAAAAATCTCATCCAAAATCAAAGCCATCAAAAGGCATGGCATGCCATCCATTGCAGGGACATGCACGACATGCCCCTAGGGGTGAAAAAATTGATCCTCGCAGTTGGTAAAAACAAATAAGAAGGACTAAGGAGCACTCTGAAATGGAGATAACATCAAAAGAAATGAATTTGAAGGGGGAAAAGAAAAAATTTTGGGAAATTTAGTGACTACGAGAAAGTGGTCTGGGCGGAAATGATGTGCAGTGCAAAGGACCAAAAGATGCCAGAACTAAGCTGACAGCTGTTGCAAAAGCAGGGGAAAAATCAAGGAGGCAGACGCAAGTTGGAGGGGAAGATATGCGGGATGTGGCATGGTAACTTCAAAAATTAAAAAAAAAAGAAAATCTCGGCCAAAATCAAAGCCATCAAAAAGCATGATATACCATCTATTGCAGGGACAGGCAAAACATACTTGTAGGCTTGTAAAAAAAGACCCACGCGGTAGGTCAAAACAAATAAGAAGGACTGAGGAGCACTCTGAAATGGAGATACCATCAAAGGAACTAAAATTGAAGGGAAAAAAAAAAAATTTTGGGAAATTTAGTGACTACGAGAAAGTGGTCTAGGCGGAAATGAGGTGCAGTGCAAAGGACCAAAAGAGGCCAGAACTAAGCTGACAGCTGTTGCAAAAGCAGGGGAAAAATCAAGGAGGCAGAGACAACTTGGAGGGGAAGATATGAGGGACGTAGCATGGATACTTAAAAAAATGAAAAAAAAAAGAAAATCTCGGCCAAAGTCAAAGCCATCAAAAAGCATGGCATGCCATTCATTGCAGGAACATGCACGACATACCCCTAGGTTTGCAGAAATTGATCCACGCGGTAGGTCAAAACAAATAAGAAGGACTGAGGAGCACTCTGAAATGGAGATACCATCCAAGGAACTGAAATTGAAGGAAAAAAAAAAAAATTTGGGAAATTTAGTGACTACGAGAAAGTGGTCTGGGCGGAAATGATGTGCAGTGGAAAGGACCAAATGATGCCAGAACTTAGCTGACAGCTGTTGCAAAAGCAGGGGAAAAATCAAGGAGGCAGAGACAACTTGGAGGGGAAGAAATGAGGGACGTGGCATGGTTACTTAAAAAAATGAAAAAAAAAAAGAAAATCTCGGCCAAAGTCAAAGCCATCAAAAGGCATGGCATGCCATTCATTGCAGGGACATGCACAAAATATCCCTAGGTTTGCAGAAATTGATCCATGCGGTAGGTCAAAACAAATAAGAAGGAGGAAGGAGCACTCTGAAATGGAGATACCATCAAAAGAACTGAAATTGAAGGGAAAAAAAAAAAATTTTTGGGAAATTTAGTGACTACGAGAAAGTGGTCTGGGCGGAAATGATGTGCAGTGCAAAGGACCAAAAGAGGCCAGAACTAAGCTGACAGCTGTTGCAAAAGCAGGGGAAAAATCAAGGAGGCAGAGACAACTTGGAGGGGAAGATATGAGGGACGTGGCAAGGAAACATCAGAAAATTTAAAAAAAAAAAAAAAAATCTCGGCCAAAGTCAAAGCCATCAAAAGGCATGGCATGCCATTCATTGCAGGGACATGCACGACATACCCCTAGGTTTGCAAAAATAGATCCACGCGGTAGGTCAAAACAAAAAAGAAGGACTGAGGAGCACTCTGAAATGGAGATACCATCAAAGGAAATGAATTTGAAGGGGAAAAAAAAAAAAATTTGGAAATTTAGTGACTACGAGAAAGTGGTCTGGGCGGAAATGATGTGCAGTGCAAAGGACCAAATGATGCCAGAACTAAGCTGACAGCTGTTGCAAAAGCAGGGGAAAAATCAAGGAGGCAGAGACAACTTGGAGGGGAAGATATGAGGGCCGTAGCATGAATACTTAAAAAAATGAAAAAAAAAAGAAAATCTCGGCCAAAGTCAAAGCCATCAAAAGGCATGGCATGCCATTCATTGCAGGGACATGCACGACATACCCCTAGGTTTGCAAAAATAGATCCACGCGGTAGGTCAAAACAAATAAGAAGGACTGAGGAGCACTCTGAAATGGAGATACCATCAAAGGAACTAAAATTGAAGGGAAAAAAAAAAATTTTTGGGAAATTTAGTGACTACGAGAAAGTGGTCTGGGCGGAAATGATGTGCAGTGGAAAGGACCAAATGATGCCAAAACTTAGCTGACAGCTGTTGCAAAAGCAGGGGAAAAATCAAGGAGGCAGAGACAACTTGGAGGGGAAGAAATGAGGGACGTGGCATGGTTACTTAAAAAAATGAAAAAAAAAAAGAAAATCTCGGCCAAAGTCAAAGCCATCAAAAGGCAAGGCATGCCATTCATTGCAGGGACATGCACAAAATATCCCTAGGTTTGCAGAAATTGATCCATGCGGTAGGTCAAAACAAATAAGAAGGAGGAAGGAGCACTCTGAAATGGAGATACCATCAAAGGAACTGAAATTGAAGGGAAAAAAAAAAAATTTTGGGAAATTTAGTGACTACGAGAAAGTGGTCTGGGCGGAAATGATGTGCAGTGGAAAGGACCAAATGATGCCAGAACTAAGCTGACAGCTGTTGCAAAAGCAGGGGAAAAATCAAGGAGGCAGAGACAACTTGGAGGGGAAGATATGAGGGCCGTGGCAAGGAAACATCAGAAAATTTAAAAAAAAAACAGAAAATCTCGGCCAAAGTCAAAGCCATCAAAAGGCATGATATGCCATCCAGTGCAGGGACTTGCACCAAAGCTTGCCCTCTTAGTTCCCATTGAAATCGCAAGATTTCGTTTCCCGTCCCGAAAGGAAATGAAATTTCCTTTCGGGACGGGAAACGAAATCTTGCGACCCTGAAAAGAAAGGCTCACAAACACTCTGGGAGGAAGATATGATCAAACAAGAGGCAATTGAAAAAAAACCCCAAAACCCCAGAAAATGGGGAGATGAAATGACTACGAGAAAGTGGTCTAGGCGGAAATGAGGTGCAGAGCAAAGGACCAAAAGAGGCCAGAACTAAGCTGACAGCTGTTGCAAAAGCAGCGGGAAAAATCAAGGAGGCAGAGACAACTTGGAGGGGAAGATATGAGGGACATGGCATGGTTACTTAAAAAAATGAAAAAAAAAAAGAAAATCTCGGCCAAAGTCAAAGCCATCAAAAGGCATGGCATGCCATTCATTGCAGGGACATGCACGACATACCCCTAGGTTTGCAAAAATAGATCCACGCGGTAGGTCAAAACAAAAAAGAAGGACTGAGGAGCACTCTGAAATGGAGATACCATCAAAGGAAATGAATTTGAAGGGGAAAAAAAAAAAAATTTGGAAATTTAGTGACTACGAGAAAGTGGTCTGGGCGGAAATGATGTGCAGTGCAAAGGACCAAATGATGCCAGAACTAAGCTGACAGCTGTTGCAAAAGCAGGGGAAAAATCAAGGAGGCAGAGACAACTTGGAGGGGAAGATATGAGGGACGTGGCAAGGAAACATCAGAAAATTTAAAAAAAAAAAAGAAAATCTCGGCCAAAGTCAAAGCCATCAAAAGGCATGATATGCCATCCAGTGCAGGGACTTGCACCAAAGCTTGCCCTCTTAGTTCCCATTGAAATCGCAAGATTTCCTTTCCCGTCCCGAAAGGAAATGAAATTTCCTTTCGGGACGGGAAACGAAATCTTGCGACCCTGAAAAGAAAGGCTCACAAACACTCTGGGAGGAAGATATGACCAAACAAGATGCAATTGAAAAAAAACCCCAAAACCCCAGAAAATGGGGAGATGAAATGACTACGAGAAAGTGGTCTAAGCGGAAATGAGGTGCAGTGCAAAGGACCAAAAGAGGCCAGAACTAAGCTGACAGCTGTTGCAAAAGCAGGGGAAAAATCAAGGAGGCAGACGCAAGTTGGAGGGGAAGATATGCGGGATGTGGCATGGTAACTTCAAAAAATGAAAAAAAAAGAAAATCTCGGCCAAAATCAAAGCCATCAAAAAGCATGATATACCATCTATTGCAGGGACAGGCAAAACATACTTGTAGGCTTGTAAAAATAGACCCACGCGGTAGGTCAAAACAAATAAGAAGGACTGAGGAGCACTGTGAAATGGAGATACCATCAAAGGAACTGAAATTGAAGGGGAAAAAAAAAAAAATTTGGAAATTTAGTGACTACGAGAAAGTGGTCTGGGCGGAAATGATGTGCAGTGCAAAGGACCAAATGATGCCAGAACTAAGCTGACAGCTGTTGCAAAAGCAGGGGAAAAATCAAGGAGGCAGAGACAACTTGGAGGGGAAGATATGAGGGCCGTAGCATGAATACTTAAAAAAATGAAAAAAAAAAGAAAATCTCGGCCAAAGTCAAAGCCATCAAAAGGCATGGCATGCCATTCATTGCAGGGACATGCACGACATACCCCTAGGTTTGCAAAAATAGATCCACGCGGTAGGTCAAAACAAATAAGAAGGACTGAGGAGCACTCTGAAATGGAGATACCATCAAAGGAACTAAAATTGAAGGGAAAAAAAAAAATTTTTGGGAAATTTAGTGACTACGAGAAAGTGGTCTGGGCGGAAATGATGTGCAGTGGAAAGGACCAAATGATGCCAAAACTCAGCTGACAGCTGTTGCAAAAGCAGGGGAAAAATCAAGGAGGCAGAGACAACTTGGAGGGGAAGAAATGAGGGACGTGGCATGGTTACTTAAAAAAATGAAAAAAAAAAAGAAAATCTCGGCCAAAGTCAAAGCCATCAAAAGGCAAGGCATGCCATTCATTGCAGGGACATGCACGACATACCCCTAGGTTTGCAGAAATAGATCCACGGGGTAGGTCAAAACAAACAAGAAGGACTGAGGAGCGCTCTGAAATGGAGATACCATCAAAGGAACTGAAATTGAAGGGAAAAAAAAAAAATTTTTGGGAAATTTAGTGACTACGAGAAAGTGGTCTGGGCGGAAATGATGTGCAGTGCAAAGGACCAAAAGAGGCCAGAACTAAGCTGACAGCTGTTGCAAAAGCAGGGGAAAAATCAAGGAGGCAGAGACAACTTGGAGGGGAAGATATGAGGGCCGTGGCAAGGAAACATCAGAAAATTTAAAAAAAAAGCAGAAAATCTCGGCCAAAGTCAAAGCCATCAAAAGGCATGTTATGCCATCCAGTGCAGGGACTTGCACCAAAGCTTGCCCTCTTAGTTCCCATTGAAATCGCAAGATTTCGTTTCCCGTCCCGAAAGGAAATGAAATTTCCTTTCGGGACGGGAAACGAAATCTTGCGACCCTGAAAAGAAAGGCTCACAAACACTCTGGGAGGAAGATATGATCAAACAAGAGGCAATTGAAAAAAAACCCCAAAACCCCAGAAAATGGGGAGATGAAATGACTACGAGAAAGTGGTCTAAGCGGAAATGAGGTGCAGAGCAAAGGACCAAAAGAGGCCAGAACTAAGCTGACAGCTGTTGCAAAAGCAGCGGGAAAAATCAAGGAGGCAGAGACAACTTGGAGGGGAAGATATGAGGGACATGGCATGGTTACTTAAAAAAATGAAAAAAAAAAAGAAAATCTCGGCCAAAGTCAAAGCCATCAAAAGGCATGGCATGCCATTCATTGCAGGGACATGCACGACATACCCCTAGGTTTGCAAAAATAGATCCACGCGGTAGGTCAAAACAAAAAAGAAGGACTGAGGAGCACTCTGAAATGGAGATACCATCAAAGGAAATGAATTTGAAGGGGAAAAAAAAAAAAATTTGGAAATTTAGTGACTACGAGAAAGTGGTCTGGGCGGAAATGATGTGCAGTGCAAAGGACCAAAAGAGGCCAGAACTAAGCTGACAGCTGTTGCAAAAGCAGGGGAAAAATCAAGGAGGCAGAGACAACTTGGAGGGGAAGATATGAGGGACGTGGCAAGGAAACATCAGAAAATTTAAAAAAAAAAAAGAAAATCTCGGCCAAAGTCAAAGCCATCAAAAGGCATGGCATGCCATTCATTGCAGGGACATGCACGACATACCCCTAGGTTTGCAGAAATAGATCCACGCGGTAGGTCAAAACAAACAAGAAGGACTGAGGAGCACTCTGAAATGGAGATACCATCAAAGGAACTGAAATTGAAGGGAAAAAAAAAAATTTTGGGAAATTTAGTGACTACGAGAAAGTGGTCTGGGCGGAAATGATGTGCAGTGCAAAGGACCAAATGATGCCAGAACTAAGCTGACAGCTGTTGCAAAAGCAGGGGAAAAATCAAGGAGGCAGAGACAACTTGGAGGGGAAGATATGAGGGCCGTGGCAAGGAAACATCAGAAAATTTAAAAAAAAAACAGAAAATCTCGGCCAAAGTCAAAGCCATCAAAAGGCATGATATGCCATCCAGTGCAGGGACTTGCACCAAAGCTTGCCCTCTTAGTTCCCATTGAAATCGCAAGATTTCGTTTCCCGTCCCGAAAGGAAATGAAATTTCCTTTCGGGACGGGAAACGAAATCTTGCGACCCTGAAAAGAAAGGCTCACAAACACTCTGGGAGGAAGATATGATCAAACAAGAGGCAATTGAAAAAAAACCCCAAAACCCCAGAAAATGGGGAGATGAAATGACTACGAGAAAGTGGTCTAGGCGGAAATGAGGTGCAGAGCAAAGGACCAAAAGAGGCCAGAACTAAGCTGACAGCTGTTGCAAAAGCAGAGGGAAAAATCAAGGAGGCAGAGACAACTTGGAGGGGAAGATATGAGGGACATGGCATGGTTACTTAAAAAAATGAAAAAAAAAAAGAAAATCTCGGCCAAAGTCAAAGCCATCAAAAGGCATTGCATGCCATTCATTGCAGGGACATGCACGACATACCCCTAGGTTTGCAAAAATAGATCCACGCGGTAGGTCAAAACAAACAAGAAGGACTGAGGAGCACTCTGAAATGGAGATACCATCAAAGGAACTGAAATTGAAGGGAAAAAAAAAAAATTTTGGGAAATTTAGTGACTACGAGAAAGTGGTCTGGGCGGAAATGATGTGCAGTGCAAAGGACCAAATGATGCCAGAACTAAGCTGACAGCTGTTGCAAAAGCAGGGGAAAAATCAAGGAGGCAGAGACAACTTGGAGGGGAAGATATGAGGGCCGTGGCAAGGAAACATCAGAAAATTTAAAAAAAAAACAGAAAATCTCGGCCAAAGTCAAAGCCATCAAAAGGCATGATATGCCATCCAGTGCAGGGACTTGCACCAAAGCTTGCCCTCTTAGTTCCCATTGAAATCGCAAGACTTCGTTTCCCGTCCCGAAAGGAAATGAAATTTCCTTTCGGGACGGGAAACGAAATCTTGCGACCCTGAAAAGAAAGGCTCACAAACACTCTGGGAGGAAGATATGATCAAACAAGAGGCAATTGAAAAAAAACCCCAAAACCCCAGAAAATGGGGAGATGAAATGACTACGAGAAAGTGGTCTAGGCGGAAATGAGGTGCAGAGCAAAGGACCAAAAGAGGCCAGAACTAAGCTGACAGCTGTTGCAAAAGCAGGGGAAAAATCAAGGAGGCAGAGACAACTTGGAGGGGAAGATATGAGGGACGTAGCATGGATACTTAAAAAAATGAAAAAAAAAAGAAAATCTCGGCCAAAGTCAAAGCCATCAAAAGGCATGGCATGCCATTCATTGCAGGAACATGCACGACATACCCCTAGGTTTGCAGAAATTGATCCACGCGGTAGGTCAAAACAAATAAGAAGGACTGAGGAGCACTCTGAAATGGAGATACCATCCAAGGAACTGAAATTGAAGGAAAAAAAAAAAAATTTGGGAAATTTAGTGACTACGAGAAAGTGGTCTGGGCGGAAATGATGTGCAGTGGAAAGGACCAAATGATGCCAGAACTTAGCTGACAGCTGTTGCAAAAGCAGGGGAAAAATCAAGGAGGCAGAGACAACTTGGAGGGGAAGAAATGAGGGACGTGGCATGGTTACTTAAAAAAATGAAAAAAAAAAAGAAAATCTCGGCCAAAGTCAAAGCCATCAAAAGGCATGGCATGCCATTCATTGCAGGGACATGCACAAAATATCCCTAGGTTTGCAGAAATTGATCCATGCGGTAGGTCAAAACAAATAAGAAGGAGGAAGGAGCACTCTGAAATGGAGATACCATCAAAGGAACTGAAATTGAAGGGAAAAAAAAAAATTTTTGGGAAATTTAGTGACTACGAGAAAGTGGTCTGGGCGGAAATGATGTGCAGTGCAAAGGACCAAAAGAGGCCAGAACTAAGCTGACAGCTGTTGCAAAAGCAGGGGAAAAATCAAGGAGGCAGAGACAACTTGGAGGGGAAGATATGAGGGACGTGGCAAGGAAACATCAGAAAATTTAAAAAAAAAAAAAAAAATCTCGGCCAAAGTCAAAGCCATCAAAAGGCATGGCATGCCATTCATTGCAGGGACATGCACGACATACCCCTAGGTTTGCAAAAATAGATCCACGCGGTAGGTCAAAACAAAAAAGAAGGACTGAGGAGCACTCTGAAATGGAGATACCATCAAAGGAAATGAATTTGAAGGGGAAAAAAAAAAAAATTTGGAAATTTAGTGACTACGAGAAAGTGGTCTGGGCGGAAATGATGTGCAGTGCAAAGGACCAAATGATGCCAGAACTAAGCTGACAGCTGTTGCAAAAGCAGGGGAAAAATCAAGGAGGCAGAGACAACTTGGAGGGGAAGATATGAGGGCCGTAGCATGAATACTTAAAAAAATGAAAAAAAAAAGAAAATCTCGGCCAAAGTCAAAGCCATCAAAAGGCATGGCATGCCATTCATTGCAGGGACATGCACGACATACCCCTAGGTTTGCAAAAATAGATCCACGCGGTAGGTCAAAACAAATAAGAAGGACTGAGGAGCACTCTGAAATGGAGATACCATCAAAGGAACTAAAATTGAAGGGAAAAAAAAAAATTTTTGGGAAATTTAGTGACTACGAGAAAGTGGTCTGGGCGGAAATGATGTGCAGTGGAAAGGACCAAATGATGCCAAAACTTAGCTGACAGCTGTTGCAAAAGCAGGGGAAAAATCAAGGAGGCAGAGACAACTTGGAGGGGAAGAAATGAGGGACGTGGCATGGTTACTTAAAAAAATGAAAAAAAAAAAGAAAATCTCGGCCAAAGTCAAAGCCATCAAAAGGCAAGGCATGCCATTCATTGCAGGGACATGCACAAAATATCCCTAGGTTTGCAGAAATTGATCCATGCGGTAGGTCAAAACAAATAAGAAGGAGGAAGGAGCACTCTGAAATGGAGATACCATCAAAGGAACTGAAATTGAAGGGAAAAAAAAAAAATTTTGGGAAATTTAGTGACTACGAGAAAGTGGTCTGGGCGGAAATGATGTGCAGTGGAAAGGACCAAATGATGCCAGAACTAAGCTGACAGCTGTTGCAAAAGCAGGGGAAAAATCAAGGAGGCAGAGACAACTTGGAGGGGAAGATATGAGGGCCGTGGCAAGGAAACATCAGAAAATTTAAAAAAAAAACAGAAAATCTCGGCCAAAGTCAAAGCCATCAAAAGGCATGATATGCCATCCAGTGCAGGGACTTGCACCAAAGCTTGCCCTCTTAGTTCCCATTGAAATCGCAAGATTTCGTTTCCCGTCCCGAAAGGAAATGAAATTTCCTTTCGGGACGGGAAACGAAATCTTGCGACCCTGAAAAGAAAGGCTCACAAACACTCTGGGAGGAAGATATGATCAAACAAGAGGCAATTGAAAAAAAACCCCAAAACCCCAGAAAATGGGGAGATGAAATGACTACGAGAAAGTGGTCTAGGCGGAAATGAGGTGCAGAGCAAAGGACCAAAAGAGGCCAGAACTAAGCTGACAGCTGTTGCAAAAGCAGCGGGAAAAATCAAGGAGGCAGAGACAACTTGGAGGGGAAGATATGAGGGACATGGCATGGTTACTTAAAAAAATGAAAAAAAAAAAGAAAATCTCGGCCAAAGTCAAAGCCATCAAAAGGCATGGCATGCCATTCATTGCAGGGACATGCACGACATACCCCTAGGTTTGCAAAAATAGATCCACGCGGTAGGTCAAAACAAAAAAGAAGGACTGAGGAGCACTCTGAAATGGAGATACCATCAAAGGAAATGAATTTGAAGGGGAAAAAAAAAAAAATTTGGAAATTTAGTGACTACGAGAAAGTGGTCTGGGCGGAAATGATGTGCAGTGCAAAGGACCAAATGATGCCAGAACTAAGCTGACAGCTGTTGCAAAAGCAGGGGAAAAATCAAGGAGGCAGAGACAACTTGGAGGGGAAGATATGAGGGACGTGGCAAGGAAACATCAGAAAATTTAAAAAAAAAAAAGAAAATCTCGGCCAAAGTCAAAGCCATCAAAAGGCATGATATGCCATCCAGTGCAGGGACTTGCACCAAAGCTTGCCCTCTTAGTTCCCATTGAAATCGCAAGATTTCCTTTCCCGTCCCGAAAGGAAATGAAATTTCCTTTCGGGACGGGAAACGAAATCTTGCGACCCTGAAAAGAAAGGCTCACAAACACTCTGGGAGGAAGATATGACCAAACAAGATGCAATTGAAAAAAAACCCCAAAACCCCAGAAAATGGGGAGATGAAATGACTACGAGAAAGTGGTCTAAGCGGAAATGAGGTGCAGTGCAAAGGACCAAAAGAGGCCAGAACTAAGCTGACAGCTGTTGCAAAAGCAGGGGAAAAATCAAGGAGGCAGACGCAAGTTGGAGGGGAAGATATGCGGGATGTGGCATGGTAACTTCAAAAAATGAAAAAAAAAGAAAATCTCGGCCAAAATCAAAGCCATCAAAAAGCATGATATACCATCTATTGCAGGGACAGGCAAAACATACTTGTAGGCTTGTAAAAATAGACCCACGCGGTAGGTCAAAACAAATAAGAAGGACTGAGGAGCACTGTGAAATGGAGATACCATCAAAGGAACTGAAATTGAAGGGGAAAAAAAAAAAAATTTGGAAATTTAGTGACTACGAGAAAGTGGTCTGGGCGGAAATGATGTGCAGTGCAAAGGACCAAATGATGCCAGAACTAAGCTGACAGCTGTTGCAAAAGCAGGGGAAAAATCAAGGAGGCAGAGACAACTTGGAGGGGAAGATATGAGGGCCGTAGCATGAATACTTAAAAAAATGAAAAAAAAAAGAAAATCTCGGCCAAAGTCAAAGCCATCAAAAGGCATGGCATGCCATTCATTGCAGGGACATGCACGACATACCCCTAGGTTTGCAAAAATAGATCCACGCGGTAGGTCAAAACAAATAAGAAGGACTGAGGAGCACTCTGAAATGGAGATACCATCAAAGGAACTAAAATTGAAGGGAAAAAAAAAAATTTTTGGGAAATTTAGTGACTACGAGAAAGTGGTCTGGGCGGAAATGATGTGCAGTGGAAAGGACCAAATGATGCCAAAACTCAGCTGACAGCTGTTGCAAAAGCAGGGGAAAAATCAAGGAGGCAGAGACAACTTGGAGGGGAAGAAATGAGGGACGTGGCATGGTTACTTAAAAAAATGAAAAAAAAAAAGAAAATCTCGGCCAAAGTCAAAGCCATCAAAAGGCAAGGCATGCCATTCATTGCAGGGACATGCACGACATACCCCTAGGTTTGCAGAAATAGATCCACGGGGTAGGTCAAAACAAACAAGAAGGACTGAGGAGCGCTCTGAAATGGAGATACCATCAAAGGAACTGAAATTGAAGGGAAAAAAAAAAAATTTTGGGAAATTTAGTGACTACGAGAAAGTGGTCTGGGCGGAAATGATGTGCAGTGCAAAGGACCAAATGATGCCAGAACTAAGCTGACAGCTGTTGCAAAAGCAGGGGAAAAATCAAGGAGGCAGAGACAACTTGGAGGGGAAGATATGAGGGCCGTGGCAAGGAAACATCAGAAAATTTAAAAAAAAAACAGAAAATCTCGGCCAAAGTCAAAGCCATCAAAAGGCATGATATGCCATCCAGTGCAGGGACTTGCACCAAAGCTTGCCCTCTTAGTTCCCATTGAAATCGCAAGACTTCGTTTCCCGTCCCGAAAGGAAATGAAATTTCCTTTCGGGACGGGAAACGAAATCTTGCGACCCTGAAAAGAAAGGCTCACAAACACTCTGGGAGGAAGATATGATCAAACAAGAGGCAATTGAAAAAAAACCCCAAAACCCCAGAAAATGGGGAGATGAAATGACTACGAGAAAGTGGTCTAGGCGGAAATGAGGTGCAGAGCAAAGGACCAAAAGAGGCCAGAACTAAGCTGACAGCTGTTGCAAAAGCAGGGGAAAAATCAAGGAGGCAGAGACAACTTGGAGGGGAAGATATGAGGGACGTAGCATGGATACTTAAAAAAATGAAAAAAAAAAGAAAATCTCGGCCAAAGTCAAAGCCATCAAAAGGCATGGCATGCCATTCATTGCAGGAACATGCACGACATACCCCTAGGTTTGCAGAAATTGATCCACGCGGTAGGTCAAAACAAATAAGAAGGACTGAGGAGCACTCTGAAATGGAGATACCATCCAAGGAACTGAAATTGAAGGAAAAAAAAAAAAATTTGGGAAATTTAGTGACTACGAGAAAGTGGTCTGGGCGGAAATGATGTGCAGTGGAAAGGACCAAATGATGCCAGAACTTAGCTGACAGCTGTTGCAAAAGCAGGGGAAAAATCAAGGAGGCAGAGACAACTTGGAGGGGAAGAAATGAGGGACGTGGCATGGTTACTTAAAAAAATGAAAAAAAAAAAGAAAATCTCGGCCAAAGTCAAAGCCATCAAAAGGCATGGCATGCCATTCATTGCAGGGACATGCACAAAATATCCCTAGGTTTGCAGAAATTGATCCATGCGGTAGGTCAAAACAAATAAGAAGGAGGAAGGAGCACTCTGAAATGGAGATACCATCAAAGGAACTGAAATTGAAGGGAAAAAAAAAAAATTTTTGGGAAATTTAGTGACTACGAGAAAGTGGTCTGGGCGGAAATGATGTGCAGTGCAAAGGACCAAAAGAGGCCAGAACTAAGCTGACAGCTGTTGCAAAAGCAGGGGAAAAATCAAGGAGGCAGAGACAACTTGGAGGGGAAGATATGAGGGACGTGGCAAGGAAACATCAGAAAATTTAAAAAAAAAAAAAAAATCTCGGCCAAAGTCAAAGCCATCAAAAGGCATGGCATGCCATTCATTGCAGGGACATGCACGACATACCCCTAGGTTTGCAAAAATAGATCCACGCGGTAGGTCAAAACAAAAAAGAAGGACTGAGGAGCACTCTGAAATGGAGATACCATCAAAGGAAATGAATTTGAAGGGGAAAAAAAAAAAAATTTGGAAATTTAGTGACTACGAGAAAGTGGTCTGGGCGGAAATGATGTGCAGTGCAAAGGACCAAATGATGCCAGAACTAAGCTGACAGCTGTTGCAAAAGCAGGGGAAAAATCAAGGAGGCAGAGACAACTTGGAGGGGAAGATATGAGGGCCGTAGCATGAATACTTAAAAAAATGAAAAAAAAAAGAAAATCTCGGCCAAAGTCAAAGCCATCAAAAGGCATGGCATGCCATTCATTGCAGGGACATGCACGACATACCCCTAGGTTTGCAAAAATAGATCCACGCGGTAGGTCAAAACAAATAAGAAGGACTGAGGAGCACTCTGAAATGGAGATACCATCAAAGGAACTAAAATTGAAGGGAAAAAAAAAAATTTTTGGGAAATTTAGTGACTACGAGAAAGTGGTCTGGGCGGAAATGATGTGCAGTGGAAAGGACCAAATGATGCCAAAACTTAGCTGACAGCTGTTGCAAAAGCAGGGGAAAAATCAAGGAGGCAGAGACAACTTGGAGGGGAAGAAATGAGGGACGTGGCATGGTTACTTAAAAAAATGAAAAAAAAAAAGAAAATCTCGGCCAAAGTCAAAGCCATCAAAAGGCAAGGCATGCCATTCATTGCAGGGACATGCACAAAATATCCCTAGGTTTGCAGAAATTGATCCATGCGGTAGGTCAAAACAAATAAGAAGGAGGAAGGAGCACTCTGAAATGGAGATACCATCAAAGGAACTGAAATTGAAGGGAAAAAAAAAAAATTTTGGGAAATTTAGTGACTACGAGAAAGTGGTCTGGGCGGAAATGATGTGCAGTGGAAAGGACCAAATGATGCCAGAACTAAGCTGACAGCTGTTGCAAAAGCAGGGGAAAAATCAAGGAGGCAGAGACAACTTGGAGGGGAAGATATGAGGGCCGTGGCAAGGAAACATCAGAAAATTTAAAAAAAAAACAGAAAATCTCGGCCAAAGTCAAAGCCATCAAAAGGCATGATATGCCATCCAGTGCAGGGACTTGCACCAAAGCTTGCCCTCTTAGTTCCCATTGAAATCGCAAGATTTCGTTTCCCGTCCCGAAAGGAAATGAAATTTCCTTTCGGGACGGGAAACGAAATCTTGCGACCCTGAAAAGAAAGGCTCACAAACACTCTGGGAGGAAGATATGATCAAACAAGAGGCAATTGAAAAAAAACCCCAAAACCCCAGAAAATGGGGAGATGAAATGACTACGAGAAAGTGGTCTAGGCGGAAATGAGGTGCAGAGCAAAGGACCAAAAGAGGCCAGAACTAAGCTGACAGCTGTTGCAAAAGCAGCGGGAAAAATCAAGGAGGCAGAGACAACTTGGAGGGGAAGATATGAGGGACATGGCATGGTTACTTAAAAAAATGAAAAAAAAAAAGAAAATCTCGGCCAAAGTCAAAGCCATCAAAAGGCATGGCATGCCATTCATTGCAGGGACATGCACGACATACCCCTAGGTTTGCAAAAATAGATCCACGCGGTAGGTCAAAACAAAAAAGAAGGACTGAGGAGCACTCTGAAATGGAGATACCATCAAAGGAAATGAATTTGAAGGGGAAAAAAAAAAAAATTTGGAAATTTAGTGACTACGAGAAAGTGGTCTGGGCGGAAATGATGTGCAGTGCAAAGGACCAAATGATGCCAGAACTAAGCTGACAGCTGTTGCAAAAGCAGGGGAAAAATCAAGGAGGCAGAGACAACTTGGAGGGGAAGATATGAGGGACGTGGCAAGGAAACATCAGAAAATTTAAAAAAAAAAAAGAAAATCTCGGCCAAAGTCAAAGCCATCAAAAGGCATGATATGCCATCCAGTGCAGGGACTTGCACCAAAGCTTGCCCTCTTAGTTCCCATTGAAATCGCAAGATTTCCTTTCCCGTCCCGAAAGGAAATGAAATTTCCTTTCGGGACGGGAAACGAAATCTTGCGACCCTGAAAAGAAAGGCTCACAAACACTCTGGGAGGAAGATATGACCAAACAAGATGCAATTGAAAAAAAACCCCAAAACCCCAGAAAATGGGGAGATGAAATGACTACGAGAAAGTGGTCTAAGCGGAAATGAGGTGCAGTGCAAAGGACCAAAAGAGGCCAGAACTAAGCTGACAGCTGTTGCAAAAGCAGGGGAAAAATCAAGGAGGCAGACGCAAGTTGGAGGGGAAGATATGCGGGATGTGGCATGGTAACTTCAAAAAATGAAAAAAAAAGAAAATCTCGGCCAAAATCAAAGCCATCAAAAAGCATGATATACCATCTATTGCAGGGACAGGCAAAACATACTTGTAGGCTTGTAAAAATAGACCCACGCGGTAGGTCAAAACAAATAAGAAGGACTGAGGAGCACTGTGAAATGGAGATACCATCAAAGGAACTGAAATTGAAGGGGAAAAAAAAAAAAATTTGGAAATTTAGTGACTACGAGAAAGTGGTCTGGGCGGAAATGATGTGCAGTGCAAAGGACCAAATGATGCCAGAACTAAGCTGACAGCTGTTGCAAAAGCAGGGGAAAAATCAAGGAGGCAGAGACAACTTGGAGGGGAAGATATGAGGGCCGTAGCATGAATACTTAAAAAAATGAAAAAAAAAAGAAAATCTCGGCCAAAGTCAAAGCCATCAAAAGGCATGGCATGCCATTCATTGCAGGGACATGCACGACATACCCCTAGGTTTGCAAAAATAGATCCACGCGGTAGGTCAAAACAAATAAGAAGGACTGAGGAGCACTCTGAAATGGAGATACCATCAAAGGAACTAAAATTGAAGGGAAAAAAAAAAATTTTTGGGAAATTTAGTGACTACGAGAAAGTGGTCTGGGCGGAAATGATGTGCAGTGGAAAGGACCAAATGATGCCAAAACTCAGCTGACAGCTGTTGCAAAAGCAGGGGAAAAATCAAGGAGGCAGAGACAACTTGGAGGGGAAGAAATGAGGGACGTGGCATGGTTACTTAAAAAAATGAAAAAAAAAAAGAAAATCTCGGCCAAAGTCAAAGCCATCAAAAGGCAAGGCATGCCATTCATTGCAGGGACATGCACGACATACCCCTAGGTTTGCAGAAATAGATCCACGGGGTAGGTCAAAACAAACAAGAAGGACTGAGGAGCGCTCTGAAATGGAGATACCATCAAAGGAACTGAAATTGAAGGGAAAAAAAAAAAATTTTGGGAAATTTAGTGACTACGAGAAAGTGGTCTGGGCGGAAATGATGTGCAGTGCAAAGGACCAAATGATGCCAGAACTAAGCTGACAGCTGTTGCAAAAGCAGGGGAAAAATCAAGGAGGCAGAGACAACTTGGATGGGAAGATATGAGGGCCGTGGCAAGGAAACATCAGAAAATTTAAAAAAAAAACAGAAAATCTCGGCCAAAGTCAAAGCCATCAAAAGGCATGATATGCCATCCAGTGCAGGGACTTGCACCAAAGCTTGCCCTCTTAGTTCCCATTGAAATCGCAAGATTTCGTTTCCCGTCCCGAAAGGAAATGAAATTTCCTTTCGGGACGGGAAACGAAATCTTGCGACCCTGAAAAGAAAGGCTCACAAACACTCTGGGAGGAAGATATGATCAAACAAGAGGCAATTGAAAAAAAACCCCAAAACCCCAGATAATGGGGAGATGAAATGACTACGAGAAAGTGGTCTAGGCGGAAATGAGGTGCAGAGCAAAGGACCAAAAGAGGCCAGAACTAAGCTGACAGCTGTTGCAAAAGCAGCGGGAAAAATCAAGGAAGCAGAGACAACTTGGAGGGGAAGATATGAGGGACATGGCATGGTTACTTAAAAAAATGAAAAAAAAAAAGAAAATCTCGGCCAAAGTCAAAGCCATCAAAAGGCATGGCATGCCATTCATTGCAGGGACATGCACGACATACCCCTAGGTTTGCAAAAATAGATCCACGCGGTAGGTCAAAACAAAAAAGAAGGACTGAGGAGCACTCTGAAATGGGGATACCATCAAAGGAAATGAATTTGAAGGGGAAAAAAAAAAAAATTTGGAAATTTAGTGACTACGAGAAAGTGGTCTGGGCGGAAATGATGTGCAGTGCAAAGGACCAAAAGAGGCCAGAACTAAGCTGACAGCTGTTGCAAAAGCAGGGGAAAAATCAAGGAGGCAGACACAACTTGGAGGGGAAGATATGAGGGACGTGGCAAGGAAACATCAGAAAATTTAAAAAAAAAAAAGAAAATCTCGGCCAAAGTCAAAGCCATCAAAAGGCATGGCATGCCATTCATTGCAGGGACATGCACGACATACCCCTAGGTTTGCAGAAATAGATCCACGCGGTAGGTCAAAACAAACAAGAAGGACTGAGGAGCACTCTGAAATGGAGATACCATCAAAGGAACTGAAATTGAAGGGAAAAAAAAAAAATTTTGGGAAATTTAGTGACTACGAGAAAGTGGTCTGGGCGGAAATGATGTGCAGTGCAAAGGACCAAATGATGCCAGAACTAAGCTGACAGCTGTTGCAAAAGCAGGGGAAAAATCAAGGAGGCAGAGACAACTTGGAGGGGAAGATATGAGGGCCGTGGCAAGGAAACATCAGAAAATTTAAAAAAAAAACAGAAAATCTCGGCCAAAGTCAAAGCCATCAAAAGGCATGATATGCCATCCAGTGCAGGGACTTGCACCAAAGCTTGCCCTCTTAGTTCCCATTGAAATCGCAAGATTTCGTTTCCCGTCCCGAAAGGAAATGAAATTTCCTTTTGGGACGGGAAACGAAATCTTGCGACCCTGAAAAGAAAGGCTCACAAACACTCTGGGAGGAAGATATGATCAAACAAGAGGCAATTGAAAAAAAACCCCAAAACCCCAGAAAATGGGGAGATGAAATGACTAGGAGAAAGTGGTCTAGGCGGAAATGAGGTGCAGAGCAAAGGACCAAAAGAGGCCAGAACTAAGCTGACAGCTGTTGCAAAAGCAGCGGGAAAAATCAAGGAGGCAGAGACAACTTGGAGGGGAAGATATGAGGGACATGGCATGGTTACTTAAAAAAATGAAAAAAAAAAAGAAAATCTCGGCCAAAGTCAAAGCCATCAAAAGGCATGGCATGCCATTCATTGCAGGGACATGCACGACATACCCCTAGGTTTGCAAAAATAGATCCACGCGGTAGGTCAAAACAAAAAAGAAGGACTGAGGAGCACTCTGAAATGGAGATACTATCAAAGGAAATGAATTTGAAGGGGAAAAAAAAAAAAATTTGGAAATTTAGTGACTACGAGAAAGTGGTCTGGGCGGAAATGATGTGCAGTGCAAAGGACCAAATGATGCCAGAACTAAGCTGACAGCTGTTGCAAAAGCAGGGGAAAAATCAAGGAGGCAGAGACAAGTTGGAGGGGAAGATATGAGGGACGTGGCAAGGAAACATCAGAAAATTTAAAAAAAAAAAAGAAAATCTCGGCCAAAGTCAAAGCCATCAAAAGGCATGATATGCCATCCAGTGCAGGGACTTGCACCAAAGCTTGCCCTCTTAGTTCCCATTGAAATCGCAAGATTTCGTTTCCCGTCCCGAAAGGAAATGAAATTTCCTTTCGGGACGGGAAACGAAATCTTGCGACCCTGAAAAGAAAGGCTCACAAACACTCTGGGAGGAAGATATGACCAAACAAGATGCAATTGAAAAAAAACCCCAAAACCCCAGAAAATGGGGAGATGAAATGACTACGAGAAAGTGGTCTAGGCGGAAATGAGGTGCAGTGCAAAGGACCAAAAGAGGCCAGAACTAAGCTGACAGCTGTTGCAAAAGCAGGGGAAAAATCAAGGAGGCAGAGACAACTTGGAGGGGAAGATATGAGGGACGTGGCATGGATACTTAAAAAAATGAAAAAAAAAAAGAAAATCTCGGCCAAAGTCAAAGCCATCAAAAGGCATGGCATGCCATTCATTGCAGGGACATGGACGACATACCCCTAGGTTTGCAAAAATAGATCCACGCGGTAGGTCAAAACAAATAAGAAGGACTGAGGAGTACTCTGAAATGGAGATACCATCCAAGGAACTGAAATTGAAGGGAAAAAAAAAAAAATTTTGGAAATTTAGTCACTACGAGAAAGTGGTCTGGGCGGAAATGATGTGCAGTGCAAAGGACCAAATGATGCCAGAACTAAGCTGACAGCTGTTGCAAAAGCAGGGGAAAAATCAAGGAGGCAGAGACAACTTGGAGGGGAAGATATGAGGGACGTAGCATGGATACTTAAAAAAATGAAAAAAAAAAGAAAATCTCGGCCAAAGTCAAAGCCATCAAAAGGCATGGCATGCCATTCATTGCAGGGACATGCACAAAATATCCCTAGGTTTGCAGAAATTGATCCATGCGGTAGGTCAAAACAAATAAGAAGGAGGAAGGAGCACTCTGAAATGGAGATACCATCAAAGGAAATGAATTTGAAGGGGAAAAAAAAAAATTTTTGGTAAATTTAGTGACTACGAGAAAGTGGTCTGGGCGGAAATGATGTGCAGTGCAAAGGACCAAATGATGCCAGAACTAAGCTGACAGCTGTTGCAAAAGCAGGGGAAAAATCAAGGAGGCAGAGACAACTTGGAGGGGAAGATATGAGGGACGTGGCAAGGAAACATCAGAAAATTTAAAAAAAAAAAAGAAAATCTCGGCCAAAGTCAAAGCCATCAAAAGGCATGATATGCCATCCAGTGCAGGGACTTGCACCAAAGCTTGCCCTCTTAGTTCACATTGAAATCGCAAGATTTCGTTTCCCGTCCCGAAAGGAAATTTCATTTCCTTTCGGGACGGGAAACGAAATCTTGTGACCCTGAAAAGAAAGGCTCACAAACACTCTGGGAGGAAGATATGACCAAACAAGATGCAATTGAAAAAAAACCCCAAAACCCCAGAAAATGGGGAGATGAAATGACTACGAGAAAGTGGTCTAGGCGGAAATGAGGTGCAGTGCAAAGGACCAAAAGAGGCCAGAACTAAGCTGACAGCTGTTGCAAAAGCAGGGGAAAAATCAAGGAGGCAAAGACAACTTGGAGGGGAAGATATGAGGGACGTGGCATGGATACTTAAAAAATGAAAAAAAAAAGTTAAATCTCGGCCAAAGTCAAAGCCATCAAAAGGCATGGCATGCCATTCATTGCAGGGACATGCACGACATACCCCTAGGTTTGCCAAAATAGATCCACGCGGTAGGTCAAAACAAATAAGAAGGATTGAGGAGCACTCTGAAATGGAGATAACATCCAAGGAACTGAAATTGAAGGGAAAAAAAAAAATTTTTGGGAAATTTAGTGACTACGAGAAAGTGGTCTGGGCGGAAATGATGTGCAGTGCAAAGGACCAAATGATGCCAGAACTAAGCTGACAGCTGTTGCAAAAGCAGGGGAAAAATCAAGGAGGCAGAGACAACTTGGAGGGGGAAGATATGAGGGACGTGGCATGGTTACTTAAAAAAATGAAAAAAAAAATAGAAAATCTCGGCCACAGTCAAAGCCATCAAAAGGCATGGCATGCCATTCATTGCAGGGACATGCACAAAATATCCCTAGGTTTGCAGAAATTGATCCACGCGGTAGGTCAAAACAAAAAAGAAGGACTGAGGAGCACTCTGAAATGGAGATACCATCAAAGGAAATGAATTTGAAGGGAAAAAAAAAAAATTTTCGGGAAATTTAGTGACTACGAGAAAGTGGTCTGGGCGGAAATGATGTGCAGTGCAAAGGACCAAAAGATGCCAGAACTAAGCTGACAGCTGTTGCAAAAGCAGGGGAAAAATCAAGGAGGCAGAGACAACTTGGAGGGGAAGATATGAGGGACGTGGCATGGTTACTTAAAAAAATGAAAAAAAAAAAGAAAATCTCGGCCAAAGTCAAAGCCATCAAAAGGCATGGCATGCCATTCATTGCAGGGACATGCACGACATACCCCTAGGTTTGCCAAAATAGATCCACGCGGTAGGTCAAAACAAATAAGAAGGATTGAGGAGCACTCTGAAATGGAGATAACATCCAAGGAACTGAAATTGAAGGGAAAAAAAAAAAATTTTTGGGAAATTTAGTGACTACGAGAAAGTGGTCTGGGCGGAAATGATGTGCAGTGCAAAGGACCAAATGATGCCAGAACTAAGCTGACAGCTGTTGCAAAAGCAGGGGAAAAATCAAGGAGGCAGAGACAACTTGGAGGGGGAAGATATGAGGGACGTGGCATGGTTACTTAAAAAAATGAAAAAAAAAATAGAAAATCTCGGCCACAGTCAAAGCCATCAAAAGGCATGGCATGCCATTCATTGCAGGGACATGCACAAAATATCCCTAGGTTTGCAGAAATTGATCCACGCGGTAGGTCAAAACAAATAAGAAGGACTGAGGAGCACTCTGAAATGGAGATACCATCAAAGGAACTGAAATTGAAGGGGAAAAAAAAAAAAAATTTGGAAATTTAGTGACTACGAGAAAGTGGTCTGGGCGGAAATGATGTGCAGTGCAAAGGACCAAATGATGCCAGAACTAAGCTGACAGCTGTTGCAAAAGCAGGGGAAAAATCAAGGAGGCAGAGACAACTTGGAGGGGAAGATATGAGAGCCGTAGCATGAATACTTAAAAAAATGAAAAAAAAAAGAAAATCTCGGCCAAAGTCAAAGCCATCAAAAGGCATGGCATGCCATTCATTGCAGGGACATGCACAACATACCACTGGGTTTGCAAAAATAGATCCACGCGGTAGGTCAAAACAAATAAGAAGGACTGAGGAGCACTCTGAAATGGAGATACCATCAAAGGAACTGAAATTGAAGGGGAAAAAGAAAAAAATTTGGAAATTTAGTGACTACGAGAAAGTGGTCTGGGCGGAAATGATGTGCAGTGCAAAGGACCAAATGATGCCAGAACTAAGCTGACAGCTGTTGCAAAAGCAGGGGAAAAATCAAGGAGGCAGAGACAACTTGGAGGGGAAGATATGAGAGCCGTAGCATGAATACTTAAAAAAATGAAAAAAAAAAGAAAATCTCGGCCAAAGTCAAAGCCATCAAAAGGCATGGCATGCCATTCATTGCAGGGACATGCACGACATACCCCTAGGTTTGCAAAAATTGATCCACGCGGTAGGTCAAAACAAATAAGAAGGACTGAGGAGCACTCTGAAATGGAGATACCATCCAAGGAACTAAAATTGAAGGGAAAAAAAAAAAATTTTGGGAAATTTAGTGACTACGAGAAAGTGGTCTGGGCGGAAATGATGTGCAGTGCAAAGGACCAAATGATGCCAGAACTAAGCTGACAGCTGTTGCAAAAGCAGGGGAAAAATCAAGGAGGCAGAGACAACTTGGAGGGGAAGATATGAGGGCCGTGGCAAGGAAACATCAGAAAATTTAAAAAAAAACCAGAAAATCTCGGCCAAAGTCAAAGCCATCAAAAGGCATGATATGCCATCCAGTGCAGGGACTTGCACCAAAGCTTGCCCTCTTAGTTCCCATTGAAATCGCAAGATTTCGTTTCCCGTCCCGAAAGGAAATGAAATTTCCTTTCGGGACGGGAAACGAAATCTTGCGACCCTGAAAAGAAAGGCTCACAAACACTCTGGGAGGAAGATATGATCAAACAAGAGGCAATTGAAAAAAAACCCCAAAACCCCAGAAAATGGGGAGATGAAATGACTACGAGAAAGTGGTCTAGGCGGAAATGAGGTGCAGAGCAAAGGACCAAAAGAGGCCAGAACTAAGCTGACAGCTGTTGCAAAAGCAGCGGGAAAAATCAAGGAGGCAGAGACAACTTGGAGGGGAAGATATGAGGGACATGGCATGGTTACTTAAAAAAATGAAAAAAAAAAAGAAAATCTCGGCCAAAGTCAAAGCCATCAAAAGGCATGGCATGCCATTCATTGCAGGGACATGCACGACATACCCCTAGGTTTGCAAAAATAGATCCACGCGGTAGGTCAAAACAAAAAAGAAGGACTGAGGAGCACTCTGAAATGGAGATACTATCAAAGGAAATGAATTTGAAGGGGAAAAAAAAAAAAATTTGGAAATTTAGTGACTACGAGAAAGTGGTCTGGGCGGAAATGATGTGCAGTGCAAAGGACCAAATGATGCCAGAACTAAGCTGACAGCTGTTGCAAAAGCAGGGGAAAAATCAAGGAGGCAGAGACAAGTTGGAGGGGAAGATATGAGGGACGTGGCAAGGAAACCTCAGAAAATTTAAAAAAAAAAAAGAAAATCTCGGCCAAAGTCAAAGCCATCAAAAGGCATGATATGCCATCCAGTGCAGGGACTTGCACCAAAGCTTGCCCTCTTAGTTCCCATTGAAATCGCAAGATTTCCTTTCCCGTCCCGAAAGGAAATGAAATTTCCTTTCGGGACGGGAAAGGAAATCTTGCGACCCTGAAAAGAAAGGCTCACAAACACTCTGGGAGGAAGATATGACCAAACAAGATGCAATTGAAAAAAAACCCCAAAACCCCAGAAAATGGGGAGATGAAATGAAAACGAGAAAGTGGTCTAGGCGGAAATGAGGTGCAGTGCAAAGGACCAAAAGAGGCCAGAACTAAGCTGACAGCTGTTGCAAAAGCAGGGGAAAAATCAAGGAGGCAGAGACAACTTGGAGGGGAAGATATGAGGGCCGTAGCATGGATATTTAAAAAATGAAAAAAAAAAGAAAATCTCGGCCAAAGTCAAAGCCATCAAAAGGCATGGCATGCCATTCATTGCAGGGACATGCACAACATACCACTGGGTTTGCAAAAATAGATCCACGCGGTAGGTCAAAACAAAAAAGAAGGACTGAGGAGCACTCTGAAATGGAGATACCATCCAAGGAACTGAAATTGAAGGGAAAAAAAAAAAATTTTTGGAAATTTAGTGACTAGGAGAAAGTGGTCTGGGCGGAAATGATGTGCAGTGCAAAGGACCAAATGATGCCAGAACTAAGCTGACAGCTGTTGCAAAAGCAGGGGAAAAATCAAGGAGGCAGAGACAACTTGGAGGGGAAGATATGAGGGACGTGGCAAGGAAACATCAGAAAATTTAAAAAAAAAAAAGAAAATCTCGGCCAAAGTCAAAGCCATCAAAAGGCATGATATGCCATCCAGTGCAGGGACTTGCACCAAAGCATGCCCTCTTAGTTCCCATTGAAATCGCAAGATTTCGTTTCCCGTCCCGAAAGGAAATGAAATTTCCTTTCGGGACGGGAAACGAAATCTTGCGACCCTGAAAAGAAAGGCTCACAAACACTCTGGGAGGAAGATATGACCAAACAAGATGCAATTGAAAAAAAACCCCAAAACCCCAGAAAATGGGAAGATGAAATGGCTACGAGAAAGTGGTCTAGGCAGAAATGAGGTGCAGTGCAAAGGACCAAAAGAGGCCAGAACTAAGCTGACAGCTGTTGCAAAAGCAGGGGAAAAATCAAGGAGGCAGAGACAACTTGGAGGGGAAGATATGAGGGACGTGGCATGGATACTTGAAAAATGAAAAAAAAAGAAAATCTCGGCCAAAGTCAAAGCCATCAAAAGGCATGGCATGCCATTCATTGCAGGGACATGCAAGACATACCCCTAGGTTTGCAAAAATAGATCCACGCAGTAGGTCAAAACAAATAAGAAGGACTGAGGAGTACTCTGAAATGGAGATACCATCAAAGGAACTGAAATTGAAGGGAAAAAAAAAAAAAATTTTGGAAATTTAGTGACTACGAGAAAGTGGTCTGGGCGGAAATGATGTGCAGTGCAAAGGACCAAATGATGCCAGAACTAAGCTGACAGCTGTTGCAAAAGCAGGGGAAAAATCAAGGAGGCAGAGACAACTTGGAGGGGAAGATATGAGGGACGTAGCATGGATACTTAAAAAAATGAAAAAAAAAAGAAAATCTCGGCCAAAGTCAAAGCCATCAAAAGGCATGGCATGCCATTCATTGCAGGGACATGCACGACATACCCCTAGGTTTGCAAAAATAGATCCACGCGATAGGTCAAAACAAATAAGAAGGACTGAGGAGTACTCTGAAATGGAGATACCATCAAAGGAACTAAAATTGAAGGGAAAAAAAAAAATTTTTGGGAAATTTAGTGACTACGAGAAAGTGGTCTGGGCGGAAATGATGTGCAGTGCAAAGGACCAAATGATGCCAGAACTTAGCTGACAGCTGTTGCAAAAGCAGGGGAAAAATCAAGGAGGCAGAGACAACTTGGAGGGGAAGAAATGAGGGACGTGGCATGGTTACTTAAAAAAATGAAAAAAAAAAAGAAAATCTCGGCCAAAGTCAAAGCCATCAAAAGGCAAGGCATGCCATTCATTGCAGGGACAAGCACAAAATATCCCTAGGTTTGCAGAAATTGATCCATGCGGTAGGTCAAAACAAATAAGAAGGAGGAAGGAGCACTCTGAAATGGAGCTACCATCAAAGGAACTGAAATTGAAGGGAAAAAAAAAAAATTTTGGGGAAATTTAGTGACTACGAGAAAGTGGTCTGGGCGGAAATGATGTGCAGTGCAAAGGACCAAAAGAGGCCAGAACTAAGCTGACAGCTGTTGCAAAAGTAGGGGAAAAATCAAGGAGGCAGAGACAACTTGGAGGGGAAGATATGAGGGACGTGGCAAGGAAACATCAGAAAATTTAAAAAAAAAAAAGAAAATCTCGGCCAAAGTCAAAGCCATCAAAAGGCATGGCATGCCATTCATTGCAGGGACATGCACGACATACCCCTAGGTTTGCAGAAATAGATCCACGCGGTAGGTCAAAACAAACAAGAAGGACTGAGGAGCACTCTGAAATGGAGATACCATCAAAGGAACTGAAATTGAAGGGAAAAAAAAAAAATTTTGGGAAATTTAGTGACTACGAGAAAGTGGTCTGGGCGGAAATGATGTGCAGTGGAAAGGACCAAATGATGCCAGAACTTAGCTGACAGCTGTTGCAAAAGCAGGGGAAAAATCAAGGAGGCAGAGACAACTTGGAGGGGAAGAAATGAGGGACGTGGCATGGTTACTTAAAAAAATGAAAAAAAAAAAAGAAAATCTCGGCCAAAGTCAAAGCCATCAAAAGGCAAGGCATGCCATTCATTGCAGGGACATGCACAAAATATCCCTAGGTTTGCAGAAATTGATCCATGCGGTAGGTCAAAACAAATAAGAAGGAGGAAGGAGCACTCTGAAATGGAGATACCATCAAAGGAACTGAAATTGAAGGGAAAAAAAAAAAATTTTTGGTAAATTTAGTGACTACGAGAAAGTGGTCTGGGCGGAAATGATGTGCAGTGCAAAGGACCAAAAGAGGCCAGAACTAAGCTGACAGCTGTTGCAAAAGCAGGGGAAAAATCAAGGAGGCAGAGACAACTTGGAGGGGAAGATATGAGGGACGTGGCAAGGAAACATCAGAAAATTTAAAAAAAAAAAAGAAAATCTCGGCCAAAGTCAAAGCCATCAAAAGGCATGGCATGCCATTCATTGCAGGGACATGCACGACATACCCCTAGGTTTGCAGAAATAGATCCACGCGGTAGGTCAAAACAAACAAGAAGGACTGAGGAGCACTCTGAAATGGAGATACCATCAAAGGAACTGAAATTGAAGGGAAAAAAAAAAAATTTTGGGAAATTTAGTGACTACGAGAAAGTGGTCTGGGCGGAAATGATGTGCAGTGCAAAGGACCAAATGATGCCAGAACTAAGCTGACAGCTGTTGCAAAAGCAGGGGAAAAATCAAGGAGGCAGAGACAACTTGGAGGGGAAGATATGAGGGCCGTGGCAAGGAAACATCAGAAAATTTAAAAAAAAACCAGAAAATCTCGGCCAAAGTCAAAGCCATCAAAAGGCATGATATGCCATCCAGTGCAGGGACTTGCACCAAAGCTTGCCCTCTTAGTTCCCATTGAAATCGCAAGATTTCCTTTCCCGTCCCGAAAGGAAATGAAATTTCCTTTCGGGACGGGAAACGAAATCTTGCGACCCTGAAAAGAAAGGCTCACAAACACTCTGGGAGGAAGATATGATCAAACAAGAGGCAATTGAAAAAAAACCCCAAAACCCCAGAAAATGGGGAGATGAAATGACTACGAGAAAGTGGTCTAGGCGGAAATGAGGTGCAGAGCAAAGGACCAAAAGAGGCCAGAACTAAGCTGACAGCTGTTGCAAAAGCAGCGGGAAAAATCAAGGAGGCAGAGACAACTTGGAGGGGAAGATATGAGGGACATGGCATGGTTACTTAAAAAAATGAAAAAAAAAAAGAAAATCTCGGCCAAAGTCAAAGCCATCAAAAGGCATGGCATGCCATTCATTGCAGGGACATGCACGACATACCCCTAGGTTTGCAAAAATAGATCCACGCGGTAGGTCAAAACAAAAAAGAAGGACTGAGGAGCACTCTGAAATGGAGATACCATCAAAGGAAATGAATTTGAAGGGGAAAAAAAAAAAAATTTGGAAATTTAGTGACTAGGAGAAAGTGGTCTGGGCGGAAATGATGTGCAGTGCAAAGGACCAAATGATGCCAGAACTAAGCTGACAGCTGTTGCAAAAGCAGGGGAAAAATCAAGGAGGCAGAGACAACTTGGAGGGGAAGATATGAGGGACGTGGCAAGGAAACATCAGAAAATTTAAAAAAAAAAAAGAAAATCTCGGCCAAAGTCAAAGCCATCAAAAGGCATGATATGCCATCCAGTGCAGGGACTTGCACCAAAGCATGCCCTCTTAGTTCCCATTGAAATCGCAAGATTTCGTTTCCCGTCCCGAAAGGAAATGAAATTTCCTTTCGGGACGGGAAACGAAATCTTGCGACCCTGAAAAGAAAGGCTCACAAACACTCTGGGAGGAAGATATGACCAAACAAGATGCAATTGAAAAAAAACCCCAAAACCCCAGAAAATGGGAAGATGAAATGGCTACGAGAAAGTGGTCTAGGCAGAAATGAGGTGCAGTGCAAAGGACCAAAAGAGGCCAGAACTAAGCTGACAGCTGTTGCAAAAGCAGGGGAAAAATCAAGGAGGCAGAGACAACTTGGAGGGGAAGATATGAGGGACGTGGCATGGATACTTGAAAAATGAAAAAAAAAGAAAATCTCGGCCAAAGTCAAAGCCATCAAAAGGCATGGCATGCCATTCATTGCAGGGACATGCAAGACATACCCCTAGGTTTGCAAAAATAGATCCACGCAGTAGGTCAAAACAAATAAGAAGGACTGAGGAGTACTCTGAAATGGAGATACCATCAAAGGAACTGAAATTGAAGGGAAAAAAAAAAAAAATTTTGGAAATTTAGTGACTACGAGAAAGTGGTCTGGGCGGAAATGATGTGCAGTGCAAAGGACCAAATGATGCCAGAACTAAGCTGACAGCTGTTGCAAAAGCAGGGGAAAAATCAAGGAGGCAGAGACAACTTGGAGGGGAAGATATGAGGGACGTAGCATGGATACTTAAAAAAATGAAAAAAAAAAGAAAATCTCGGCCAAAGTCAAAGCCATCAAAAGGCATGGCATGCCATTCATTGCAGGGACATGCACGACATACCCCTAGGTTTGCAAAAATAGATCCACGCGATAGGTCAAAACAAATAAGAAGGACTGAGGAGTACTCTGAAATGGAGATACCATCAAAGGAACTAAAATTGAAGGGAAAAAAAAAAATTTTTGGGAAATTTAGTGACTACGAGAAAGTGGTCTGGGCGGAAATGATGTGCAGTGCAAAGGACCAAATGATGCCAGAACTTAGCTGACAGCTGTTGCAAAAGCAGGGGAAAAATCAAGGAGGCAGAGACAACTTGGAGGGGAAGAAATGAGGGACGTGGCATGGTTACTTAAAAAAATGAAAAAAAAAAAGAAAATCTCGGCCAAAGTCAAAGCCATCAAAAGGCAAGGCATGCCATTCATTGCAGGGACAAGCACAAAATATCCCTAGGTTTGCAGAAATTGATCCATGCGGTAGGTCAAAACAAATAAGAAGGAGGAAGGAGCACTCTGAAATGGAGCTACCATCAAAGGAACTGAAATTGAAGGGAAAAAAAAAAAATTTTGGGGAAATTTAGTGACTACGAGAAAGTGGTCTGGGCGGAAATGATGTGCAGTGCAAAGGACCAAAAGAGGCCAGAACTAAGCTGACAGCTGTTGCAAAAGTAGGGGAAAAATCAAGGAGGCAGAGACAACTTGGAGGGGAAGATATGAGGGACGTGGCAAGGAAACATCAGAAAATTTAAAAAAAAAAAAGAAAATCTCGGCCAAAGTCAAAGCCATCAAAAGGCATGGCATGCCATTCATTGCAGGGACATGCACGACATACCCCTAGGTTTGCAGAAATAGATCCACGCGGTAGGTCAAAACAAACAAGAAGGACTGAGGAGCACTCTGAAATGGAGATACCATCAAAGGAACTGAAATTGAAGGGAAAAAAAAAAAATTTTGGGAAATTTAGTGACTACGAGAAAGTGGTCTGGGCGGAAATGATGTGCAGTGCAAAGGACCAAATGATGCCAGAACTAAGCTGACAGCTGTTGCAAAAGCAGGGGAAAAATCAAGGAGGCAGAGACAACTTGGAGGGGAAGATATGAGGGACGTAGCATGGATACTTAAAAAAATGAAAAAAAAAAGAAAATCTCGGCCAAAGTCAAAGCCATCAAAAGGCATGGCATGCCATTCATTGCAGGGACATGCACGACATACCCCTAGGTTTGCAAAAATAGATCCACGCGATAGGTCAAAACAAATAAGAAGGACTGAGGAGCACTCTGAAATGGAGATACCATCAAAGGAACTAAAATTGAAGGGAAAAAAAAAAATTTTTGGGAAATTTAGTGACTACGAGAAAGTGGTCTGGGCGGAAATGATGTGCAGTGGAAAGGACCAAATGATGCCAGAACTTAGCTGACAGCTGTTGCAAAAGCAGGGGAAAAATCAAGGAGGCAGAGACAACTTGGAGGGGAAGAAATGAGGGACGTGGCATGGTTACTTAAAAAAATGAAAAAAAAAAAAGAAAATCTCGGCCAAAGTCAAAGCCATCAAAAGGCAAGGCATGCCATTCATTGCAGGGACATGCACAAAATATCCCTAGGTTTGCAGAAATTGATCCATGCGGTAGGTCAAAACAAATAAGAAGGAGGAAGGAGCACTCTGAAATGGAGATACCATCAAAGGAACTGAAATTGAAGGGAAAAAAAAAAAATTTTTGGTAAATTTAGTGACTACGAGAAAGTGGTCTGGGCGGAAATGATGTGCAGTGCAAAGGACCAAAAGAGGCCAGAACTAAGCTGACAGCTGTTGCAAAAGCAGGGGAAAAATCAAGGAGGCAGAGACAACTTGGAGGGGAAGATATGAGGGACGTGGCAAGGAAACATCAGAAAATTTAAAAAAAAAAAAGAAAATCTCGGCCAAAGTCAAAGCCATCAAAAGGCATGGCATGCCATTCATTGCAGGGACATGCACGACATACCCCTAGGTTTGCAGAAATAGATCCACGCGGTAGGTCAAAACAAACAAGAAGGACTGAGGAGCACTCTGAAATGGAGATACCATCAAAGGAACTGAAATTGAAGGGAAAAAAAAAAAATTTTGGGAAATTTAGTGACTACGAGAAAGTGGTCTGGGCGGAAATGATGTGCAGTGCAAAGGACCAAATGATGCCAGAACTAAGCTGACAGCTGTTGCAAAAGCAGGGGAAAAATCAAGGAGGCAGAGACAACTTGGAGGGGAAGATATGAGGGCCGTGGCAAGGAAACATCAGAAAATTTAAAAAAAAACCAGAAAATCTCGGCCAAAGTCAAAGCCATCAAAAGGCATGATATGCCATCCAGTGCAGGGACTTGCACCAAAGCTTGCCCTCTTAGTTCCCATTGAAATCGCAAGATTTCCTTTCCCGTCCCGAAAGGAAATGAAATTTCCTTTCGGGACGGGAAACGAAATCTTGCGACCCTGAAAAGAAAGGCTCACAAACACTCTGGGAGGAAGATATGATCAAACAAGAGGCAATTGAAAAAAAACCCCAAAACCCCAGAAAATGGGGAGATGAAATGACTACGAGAAAGTGGTCTAGGCGGAAATGAGGTGCAGAGCAAAGGACCAAAAGAGGCCAGAACTAAGCTGACAGCTGTTGCAAAAGCAGCGGGAAAAATCAAGGAGGCAGAGACAACTTGGAGGGGAAGATATGAGGGACATGGCATGGTTACTTAAAAAAATGAAAAAAAAAAAGAAAATCTCGGCCAAAGTCAAAGCCATCAAAAGGCATGGCATGCCATTCATTGCAGGGACATGCACGACATACCCCTAGGTTTGCAAAAATAGATCCACGCGGTAGGTCAAAACAAAAAAGAAGGACTGAGGAGCACTCTGAAATGGAGATACCATCAAAGGAAATGAATTTGAAGGGGAAAAAAAAAAAAATTTGGAAATTTAGTGACTAGGAGAAAGTGGTCTGGGCGGAAATGATGTGCAGTGCAAAGGACCAAATGATGCCAGAACTAAGCTGACAGCTGTTGCAAAAGCAGGGGAAAAATCAAGGAGGCAGAGACAACTTGGAGGGGAAGATATGAGGGACGTGGCAAGGAAACATCAGAAAATTTAAAAAAAAAAAAGAAAATCTCGGCCAAAGTCAAAGCCATCAAAAGGCATGATATGCCATCCAGTGCAGGGACTTGCACCAAAGCTTGCCCTCTTAGTTCCCATTGAAATCGCAAGATTTCGTTTCCCGTCCCGAAAGGAAATGAAATTTCCTTTCGGGACGGGAAACGAAATCTTGCGACCCTGAAAAGAAAGGCTCACAAACACTCTGGGAGGAAGATATGACCAAACAAGATGCAATTGAAAAAAAACCCCAAAACCCCAGAAAATGGGGAGATGAAATGACTACGAGAAAGTGGTCTAGGCGGAAATGAGGTGCAGTGCAAAGGACCAAAAGAGGCCAGAACTAAGCTGACAGCTGTTGCAAAAGCAGGGGAAAAATCAAGGAGGCAGAGACAACTTGGAGGGGAAGATATGAGGGACGTGGCATGGATACTTAAAAAAATGAAAAAAAAAAAGAAAATCTCGGCCAAAGTCAAAGCCATCAAAAGGCATGGCATGCCATTCATTGCAGGGACATGGACGCCATACCCCTAGGTTTGCAAAAATAGATCCACGCGGTAGGTCAAAACAAATAAGAAGGACTGAGGAGTACTCTGAAATGCAGATACCATCAAAGGAACTGAAATTGAAGGGAAAAAAAAAAAAATTTTGGAAATTTAGTGACTACGAGAAAGTGGTCTGGGCGGAAATGATGTGCAGTGCAAAGGACCAAATGATGCCAGAACTAAGCTGACAGCTGTTGCAAAAGCAGGGGAAAAATCAAGGAGGCAGAGACAACTTGGAGGGGAAGATATGAGGGACGTAGCATGGATACTTAAAAAAATGAAAAAAAAAAAGAAAATCTCGGCCAAAGTCAAAGCCATCAAAAGGCATGGCATGCCATTCATTGCAGGGACATGCACAAAATATCCCTAGGTTTGCAGAAATTGATCCACGCGGTAGGTCAAAACAAATAAGAAGGAGGAAGGAGCACTCTGAAATGGAGATACCATCAAAGGAAATGAATTTGAAGGGGAAAAAAAAAAATTTTTGGTAAATTTAGTGACTACGAGAAAGTGGTCTGGGCGGAAATGATGTGCAGTGCAAAGGACCAAATGATGCCAGAACTAAGCTGACAGCTGTTGCAAAAGCAGGGGAAAAATCAAGGAGGCAGAGACAACTTGGAGGGGAAGATATGAGGGACGTGGCAAGGAAACATCAGAAAATTTAAAAAAAAAAAAGAAAATCTCGGCCAAAGTCAAAGCCATCAAAAGGCATGATATGCCATCCAGTGCAGGGACTTGCACCAAAGCTTGCCCTCTTAGTTCACATTGAAATCGCAAGATTTCGTTTCCCGTCCCGAAAGGAAATTTCATTTCCTTTCGGGACGGGAAACGAAATCTTGTGACCCTGAAAAGAAAGGCTCACAAACACTCTGGGAGGAAGATATGACCAAACAAGATGCAATTGAAAAAAAACCCCAAAACCCCAGAAAATGGGGAGATGAAATGACTACGAGAAAGTGGTCTAGGCGGAAATGAGGTGCAGAGCAAAGGACCAAAAGAGGCCAGAACTAAGCTGACAGCTGTTGCAAAAGCAGGGGAAAAATCAAGGAGGCAAAGACAACTTGGAGGGGAAGATATGAGGGACGTGGCATGGATACTTAAAAAATGAAAAAAAAAAGTTAAATCTCGGCCAAAGTCAAAGCCATCAAAAGGCATGGCATGCCATTCATTGCAGGGACATGCACGACATACCCCTAGGTTTGCCAAAATACATCCACGCGGTAGGTCAAAACAAATAAGAAGGATTGAGGAGCACTCTGAAATGGAGATAACATCCAAGGAACTGAAATTGAAGGGAAAAAAAAAAATTTTTGGGAAATTTAGTGACTACGAGAAAGTGGTCTGGGCGGAAATGATGTGCAGTGCAAAGGACCAAATGATGCCAGAACTAAGCTGACAGCTGTTGCAAAAGCAGGGGAAAAATCAAGGAGGCAGAGACAACTTGGAGGGGGAAGATATGAGGGACGTGGCATGGTTACTTAAAAAAATGAAAAAAAAAATAGAAAATCTCGGCCACAGTCAAAGCCATCAAAAGGCATGGCATGCCATTCATTGCAGGGACATGCACAAAATATCCCTAGGTTTGCAGAAATTGATCCACGCGGTAGGTCAAAACAAAAAAGAAGGACTGAGGAGCACTCTGAAATGGAGATACCATCAAAGGAAATGAATTTGAAGGGAAAAAAAAAAAATTTTCGGGAAATTTAGTGACTACGAGAAAGTGGTCTGGGCGGAAATGATGTGCAGTGCAAAGGACCAAAAGATGCCAGAACTAAGCTGACAGCTGTTGCAAAAGCAGGGGAAAAATCAAGGAGGCAGAGACAACTTGGAGGGGAAGATATGAGGGACGTGGCATGGTTACTTAAAAAAATGAAAAAAAAAAAGAAAATCTCGGCCAAAGTCAAAGCCATCAAAAGGCATGGCATGCCATTCATTGCAGGGACATGCACGACATACCCCTAGGTTTGCCAAAATAGATCCACGCGGTAGGTCAAAACAAATAAGAAGGATTGAGGAGCACTCTGAAATGGAGATAACATCCAAGGAACTGAAATTGAAGGGAAAAAAAAAAAATTTTTGGGAAATTTAGTGACTACGAGAAAGTGGTCTGGGCGGAAATGATGTGCAGTGCAAAGGACCAAATGATGCCAGAACTAAGCTGACAGCTGTTGCAAAAGCAGGGGAAAAATCAAGGAGGCAGAGACAACTTGGAGGGGAAGATATGAGGGACGTGGCATGGTTACTTAAAAAAATGAAAAAAAAAATAGAAAATCTCGGCCACAGTCAAAGCCATCAAAAGGCATGGCATGCCATTCATTGCAGGGACATGCACAAAATATCCCTAGGTTTGCAGAAATTGATCCACGCGGTAGGTCAAAACAAATAAGAAGGACTGAGGAGCACTCTGAAATGGAGATACCATCAAAGGAACTGAAATTGAAGGGGAAAAAAAAAAAAAATTTGGAAATTTAGTGACTACGAGAAAGTGGTCTGGGCGGAAATGATGTGCAGTGCAAAGGACCAAATGATGCCAGAACTAAGCTGACAGCTGTTGCAAAAGCAGGGGAAAAATCAAGGAGGCAGAGACAACTTGGAGGGGAAGATATGAGAGCCGTAGCATGAATACTTAAAAAAATGAAAAAAAAAAGAAAATCTCGGCCAAAGTCAAAGCCATCAAAAGGCATGGCATGCCATTCATTGCAGGGACATGCACAACATACCACTGGGTTTGCAAAAATAGATCCACGCGGTAGGTCAAAACAAATAAGAAGGACTGAGGAGCACTCTGAAATGGAGATACCATCAAAGGAACTGAAATTGAAGGGGAAAAAGAAAAAAATTTGGAAATTTAGTGACTACGAGAAAGTGGTCTGGGCGGAAATGATGTGCAGTGCAAAGGACCAAATGATGCCAGAACTAAGCTGACAGCTGTTGCAAAAGCAGGGGAAAAACCAAGGAGGCAGAGACAACTTGGAGGGGAAGATATGAGAGCCGTAGCATGAATACTTAAAAAAATGAAAAAAAAAAGAAAATCTCGGCCAAAGTCAAAGCCATCAAAAGGCATGGCATGCCATTCATTGCAGGGACATGCACGACATACCCCTAGGTTTGCAAAAATTGATCCACGCGGTAGGTCAAAACAAATAAGAAGGACTGAGGAGCACTCTGAAATGGAGATACCATCAAAGGAACTAAAATTGAAGGGAAAAAAAAAAAATTTTGGGAAATTTAGTGACTACGAGAAAGTGGTCTGGGCGGAAATGATGTGCAGTGCAAAGGACCAAATGATGCCAGAACTAAGCTGACAGCTGTTGCAAAAGCAGGGGAAAAATCAAGGAGGCAGAGACAACTTGGAGGGGAAGATATGAGGGCCGTGGCAAGGAAACATCAGAAAATTTAAAAAAAAACCAGAAAATCTCGGCCAAAGTCAAAGCCATCAAAAGGCATGATATGCCATCCAGTGCAGGGACTTGCACCAAAGCTTGCCCTCTTAGTTCCCATTGAAATCGCAAGATTTCGTTTCCCGTCCCGAAAGGAAATGAAATTTCCTTTCGGGACGGGAAACGAAATCTTGCGACCCTGAAAAGAAAGGCTCACAAACACTCTGGGAGGAAGATATGATCAAACAAGAGGCAATTGAAAAAAAACCCCAAAACCCCAGAAAATGGGGAGATGGAATGACTACGAGAAAGTGGTCTAGGCGGAAATGAGGTGCAGAGCAAAGGACCAAAAGAGGCCAGAACTAAGCTGACAGCTGTTGCAAAAGCAGCGGGAAAAATCAAGGAGGCAGAGACAACTTGGAGGGGAAGATATGAGGGACATGGCATGGTTACTTAAAAAAATGAAAAAAAAAAAGAAAATCTCGGCCAAAGTCAAAGCCATCAAAAGGCATGGCATGCCATTCATTGCAGGGACATGCACGACATACCCCTAGGTTTGCAAAAATAGATCCACGCGGTAGGTCAAAACAAAAAAGAAGGACTGAGGAGCACTCTGAAATGGAGATACTATCAAAGGAAATGAATTTGAAGGGGAAAAAAAAAAAAATTTGGAAATTTAGTGACTACGAGAAAGTGGTCTGGGCGGAAATGATGTGCAGTGCAAAGGACCAAATGATGCCAGAACTAAGCTGACAGCTGTTGCAAAAGCAGGGGAAAAATCAAGGAGGCAGAGACAACTTGGAGGGGAAGATATGAGGGACGTGGCAAGGAAACATCAGAAAATTTAAAAAAAAAAAAGAAAATCTCGGCCAAAGTCAAAGCCATCAAAAGGCATGATATGCCATCCAGTGCAGGGACTTGCACCAAAGCTTGCCCTCTTAGTTCACATTGAAATCGCAAGATTTCGTTTCCCGTCCCGAAAGGAAATTTCATTTCCTTTCGGGACGGGAAACGAAATCTTGTGACCCTGAAAAGAAAGGCTCACAAACACTCTGGGAGGAAGATATGACCAAACAAGATGCAATTGAAAAAAAACCCCAAAACCCCAGAAAATGGGGAGATGAAATGACTACGAGAAAGTGGTCTAGGCGGAAATGAGGTGCAGAGCAAAGGACCAAAAGAGGCCAGAACTAAGCTGACAGCTGTTGCAAAAGCAGGGGAAAAATCAAGGAGGCAAAGACAACTTGGAGGGGAAGATATGAGGGACGTGGCATGGATACTTAAAAAATGAAAAAAAAAAGTTAAATCTCGGCCAAAGTCAAAGCCATCAAAAGGCATGGCATGCCATTCATTGCAGGGACATGCACGACATACCCCTAGGTTTGCCAAAATACATCCACGCGGTAGGTCAAAACAAATAAGAAGGATTGAGGAGCACTCTGAAATGGAGATAACATCCAAGGAACTGAAATTGAAGGGAAAAAAAAAAATTTTTGGGAAATTTAGTGACTACGAGAAAGTGGTCTGGGCGGAAATGATGTGCAGTGCAAAGGACCAAATGATGCCAGAACTAAGCTGACAGCTGTTGCAAAAGCAGGGGAAAAATCAAGGAGGCAGAGACAACTTGGAGGGGGAAGATATGAGGGACGTGGCATGGTTACTTAAAAAAATGAAAAAAAAAATAGAAAATCTCGGCCACAGTCAAAGCCATCAAAAGGCATGGCATGCCATTCATTGCAGGGACATGCACAAAATATCCCTAGGTTTGCAGAAATTGATCCACGCGGTAGGTCAAAACAAAAAAGAAGGACTGAGGAGCACTCTGAAATGGAGATACCATCAAAGGAAATGAATTTGAAGGGAAAAAAAAAAAATTTTCGGGAAATTTAGTGACTACGAGAAAGTGGTCTGGGCGGAAATGATGTGCAGTGCAAAGGACCAAAAGATGCCAGAACTAAGCTGACAGCTGTTGCAAAAGCAGGGGAAAAATCAAGGAGGCAGAGACAACTTGGAGGGGAAGATATGAGGGACGTGGCATGGTTACTTAAAAAAATGAAAAAAAAAAAGAAAATCTCGGCCAAAGTCAAAGCCATCAAAAGGCATGGCATGCCATTCATTGCAGGGACATGCACGACATACCCCTAGGTTTGCCAAAATAGATCCACGCGGTAGGTCAAAACAAATAAGAAGGATTGAGGAGCACTCTGAAATGGAGATAACATCCAAGGAACTGAAATTGAAGGGAAAAAAAAAAAATTTTTGGGAAATTTAGTGACTACGAGAAAGTGGTCTGGGCGGAAATGATGTGCAGTGCAAAGGACCAAATGATGCCAGAACTAAGCTGACAGCTGTTGCAAAAGCAGGGGAAAAATCAAGGAGGCAGAGACAACTTGGAGGGGAAGATATGAGGGACGTGGCATGGTTACTTAAAAAAATGAAAAAAAAAATAGAAAATCTCGGCCACAGTCAAAGCCATCAAAAGGCATGGCATGCCATTCATTGCAGGGACATGCACAAAATATCCCTAGGTTTGCAGAAATTGATCCACGCGGTAGGTCAAAACAAATAAGAAGGACTGAGGAGCACTCTGAAATGGAGATACCATCAAAGGAACTGAAATTGAAGGGGAAAAAAAAAAAAAATTTGGAAATTTAGTGACTACGAGAAAGTGGTCTGGGCGGAAATGATGTGCAGTGCAAAGGACCAAATGATGCCAGAACTAAGCTGACAGCTGTTGCAAAAGCAGGGGAAAAATCAAGGAGGCAGAGACAACTTGGAGGGGAAGATATGAGAGCCGTAGCATGAATACTTAAAAAAATGAAAAAAAAAAGAAAATCTCGGCCAAAGTCAAAGCCATCAAAAGGCATGGCATGCCATTCATTGCAGGGACATGCACAACATACCACTGGGTTTGCAAAAATAGATCCACGCGGTAGGTCAAAACAAATAAGAAGGACTGAGGAGCACTCTGAAATGGAGATACCATCAAAGGAACTGAAATTGAAGGGGAAAAAGAAAAAAATTTGGAAATTTAGTGACTACGAGAAAGTGGTCTGGGCGGAAATGATGTGCAGTGCAAAGGACCAAATGATGCCAGAACTAAGCTGACAGCTGTTGCAAAAGCAGGGGAAAAACCAAGGAGGCAGAGACAACTTGGAGGGGAAGATATGAGAGCCGTAGCATGAATACTTAAAAAAATGAAAAAAAAAAGAAAATCTCGGCCAAAGTCAAAGCCATCAAAAGGCATGGCATGCCATTCATTGCAGGGACATGCACGACATACCCCTAGGTTTGCAAAAATTGATCCACGCGGTAGGTCAAAACAAATAAGAAGGACTGAGGAGCACTCTGAAATGGAGATACCATCAAAGGAACTAAAATTGAAGGGAAAAAAAAAAAATTTTGGGAAATTTAGTGACTACGAGAAAGTGGTCTGGGCGGAAATGATGTGCAGTGCAAAGGACCAAATGATGCCAGAACTAAGCTGACAGCTGTTGCAAAAGCAGGGGAAAAATCAAGGAGGCAGAGACAACTTGGAGGGGAAGATATGAGGGCCGTGGCAAGGAAACATCAGAAAATTTAAAAAAAAACCAGAAAATCTCGGCCAAAGTCAAAGCCATCAAAAGGCATGATATGCCATCCAGTGCAGGGACTTGCACCAAAGCTTGCCCTCTTAGTTCCCATTGAAATCGCAAGATTTCGTTTCCCGTCCCGAAAGGAAATGAAATTTCCTTTCGGGACGGGAAACGAAATCTTGCGACCCTGAAAAGAAAGGCTCACAAACACTCTGGGAGGAAGATATGATCAAACAAGAGGCAATTGAAAAAAAACCCCAAAACCCCAGAAAATGGGGAGATGGAATGACTACGAGAAAGTGGTCTAGGCGGAAATGAGGTGCAGAGCAAAGGACCAAAAGAGGCCAGAACTAAGCTGACAGCTGTTGCAAAAGCAGCGGGAAAAATCAAGGAGGCAGAGACAACTTGGAGGGGAAGATATGAGGGACATGGCATGGTTACTTAAAAAAATGAAAAAAAAAAAGAAAATCTCGGCCAAAGTCAAAGCCATCAAAAGGCATGGCATGCCATTCATTGCAGGGACATGCACGACATACCCCTAGGTTTGCAAAAATAGATCCACGCGGTAGGTCAAAACAAAAAAGAAGGACTGAGGAGCACTCTGAAATGGAGATACTATCAAAGGAAATGAATTTGAAGGGGAAAAAAAAAAAAATTTGGAAATTTAGTGACTACGAGAAAGTGGTCTGGGCGGAAATGATGTGCAGTGCAAAGGACCAAATGATGCCAGAACTAAGCTGACAGCTGTTGCAAAAGCAGGGGAAAAATCAAGGAGGCAGAGACAAGTTGGAGGGGAAGATATGAGGGACGTGGCAAGGAAACCTCAGAAAATTTAAAAAAAAAAAAGAAAATCTCGGCCAAAGTCAAAGCCATCAAAAGGCATGATATGCCATCCAGTGCAGGGACTTGCACCAAAGCTTGCCCTCTTAGTTCCCATTGAAATCGCAAGATTTCCTTTCCCGTCCCGAAAGGAAATGAAATTTCCTTTCGGGACGGGAAACGAAATCTTGCGACCCTGAAAAGAAAGGCTCACAAACACTCTGGGAGGAAGATATGATCAAACAAGAGGCAATTGAAAAAAAACCCCAAAACCCCAGAAAATGGGGAGATGAAATGACTACGAGAAAGTGGTCTAGGCGGAAATGAGGTGCAGAGCAAAGGACCAAAAGAGGCCAGAACTAAGCTGACAGCTGTTGCAAAAGCAGCGGGAAAAATCAAGGAGGCAGAGACAACTTGGAGGGGAAGATATGAGGGACATGGCATGGTTACTTAAAAAAATGAAAAAAAAAAAGAAAATCTCGGCCAAAGTCAAAGCCATCAAAAGGCATGGCATGCCATTCATTGCAGGGACATGCACGACATACCCCTAGGTTTGCAAAAATAGATCCACGCGGTAGGTCAAAACAAAAAAGAAGGACTGAGGAGCACTCTGAAATGGAGATACTATCAAAGGAAATGAATTTGAAGGGGAAAAAAAAAAAAATTTGGAAATTTAGTGACTACGAGAAAGTGGTCTGGGCGGAAATGATGTGCAGTGCAAAGGACCAAATGATGCCAGAACTAAGCTGACAGCTGTTGCAAAAGCAGGGGAAAAATCAAGGAGGCAGAGACAAGTTGGAGGGGAAGATATGAGGGACGTGGCAAGGAAACCTCAGAAAATTTAAAAAAAAAAAAGAAAATCTCGGCCAAAGTCAAAGCCATCAAAAGGCATGATATGCCATCCAGTGCAGGGACTTGCACCAAAGCTTGCCCTCTTAGTTCCCATTGAAATCGCAAGATTTCCTTTCCCGTCCCGAAAGGAAATGAAATTTCCTTTCGGGACGGGAAAGGAAATCTTGCGACCCTGAAAAGAAAGGCTCACAAACACTCTGGGAGGAAGATATGACCAAACAAGATGCAATTGAAAAAAAACCCCAAAACCCCAGAAAATGGGGAGATGAAATGAAAACGAGAAAGTGGTCTAGGCGGAAATGAGGTGCAGTGCAAAGGACCAAAAGAGGCCAGAACTAAGCTGACAGCTGTTGCAAAAGCAGGGGAAAAATCAAGGAGGCAGAGACAACTTGGAGGGGAAGATATGAGGGCCGTAGCATGGATATTTAAAAAATGAAAAAAAAAAGAAAATCTCGGCCAAAGTCAAAGCCATCAAAAGGCATGGCATGCCATTCATTGCAGGGACATGCACAACATACCACTGGGTTTGCAAAAATAGATCCACGCGGTAGGTCAAAACAAAAAAGAAGGACTGAGGAGCACTCTGAAATGGAGATACCATCCAAGGAACTGAAATTGAAGGGAAAAAAAAAAAATTTTTGGAAATTTAGTGACTAGGAGAAAGTGGTCTGGGCGGAAATGATGTGCAGTGCAAAGGACCAAATGATGCCAGAACTAAGCTGACAGCTGTTGCAAAAGCAGGGGAAAAATCAAGGAGGCAGAGACAACTTGGAGGGGAAGATATGAGGGACGTGGCAAGGAAACCTCAGAAAATTTAAAAAAAAAAAAGAAAATCTCGGCCAAAGTCAAAGCCATCAAAAGGCATGATATGCCATCCAGTGCAGGGACTTGCACCAAAGCATGCCCTCTTAGTTCCCATTGAAATCGCAAGATTTCGTTTCCCGTCCCGAAAGGAAATGAAATTTCCTTTCGGGACGGGAAACGAAATCTTGCGACCCTGAAAAGAAAGGCTCACAAACACTCTGGGAGGAAGATATGACCAAACAAGATGCAATTGAAAAAAAACCCCAAAACCCCAGAAAATGGGAAGATGAAATGGCTACGAGAAAGTGGTCTAGGCAGAAATGAGGTGCAGTGCAAAGGACCAAAAGAGGCCAGAACTAAGCTGACAGCTGTTGCAAAAGCAGGGGAAAAATCAAGGAGGCAGAGACAACTTGGAGGGGAAGATATGAGGGACGTGGCATGGATACTTGAAAAATGAAAAAAAAAGAAAATCTCGGCCAAAGTCAAAGCCATCAAAAGGCATGGCATGCCATTCATTGCAGGGACATGCAAGACATACCCCTAGGTTTGCAAAAATAGATCCACGCAGTAGGTCAAAACAAATAAGAAGGACTGAGGAGTACTCTGAAATGGAGATACCATCAAAGGAACTGAAATTGAAGGGAAAAAAAAAAAAATTTTGGAAATTTAGTGACTACGAGAAAGTGGTCTGGGCGGAAATGATGTGCAGTGCAAAGGACCAAATGATGCCAGAACTAAGCTGACAGCTGTTGCAAAAGCAGGGGAAAAATCAAGGAGGCAGAGACAACTTGGAGGGGAAGATATGAGGGACGTAGCATGGATACTTAAAAAAATGAAAAAAAAAAGAAAATCTCGGCCAAAGTCAAAGCCATCAAAAGGCATGGCATGCCATTCATTGCAGGGACATGCACGACATACCCCTAGGTTTGCAAAAATAGATCCACGCGATAGGTCAAAACAAATAAGAAGGACTGAGGAGTACTCTGAAATGGAGATACCATCAAAGGAACTAAAATTGAAGGGAAAAAAAAAAATTTTTGGGAAATTTAGTGACTACGAGAAAGTGGTCTGGGCGGAAATGATGTGCAGTGCAAAGGACCAAATGATGCCAGAACTTAGCTGACAGCTGTTGCAAAAGCAGGGGAAAAATCAAGGAGGCAGAGACAACTTGGAGGGGAAAAAATGAGGGACGTGGCATGGTTACTTAAAAAAATGAAAAAAAAAAAGAAAATCTCGGCCAAAGTCAAAGCCATCAAAAGGCAAGGCATGCCATTCATTGCAGGGACAAGCACAAAATATCCCTAGGTTTGCAGAAATTGATCCATGCGGTAGGTCAAAACAAATAAGAAGGAGGAAGGAGCACTCTGAAATGGAGCTACCATCAAAGGAACTGAAATTGAAGGGAAAAAAAAAAAAATTTGGGGAAATTTAGTGACTACGAGAAAGTGGTCTGGGCGGAAATGATGTGCAGTGCAAAGGACCAAAAGAGGCCAGAACTAAGCTGACAGCTGTTGCAAAAGTAGGGGAAAAATCAAGGAGGCAGAGACAACTTGGAGGGGAAGATATGAGGGACGTGGCAAGGAAACATCAGAAAATTTAAAAAAAAAAAAGAAAATCTCGGCCAAAGTCAAAGCCATCAAAAGGCATGGCATGCCATTCATTGCAGGGACATGCACGACATACCCCTAGGTTTGCAGAAATAGATCCACGCGGTAGGTCAAAACAAACAAGAAGGACTGAGGAGCACTCTGAAATGGAGATACCATCAAAGGAACTGAAATTGAAGGGAAAAAAAAAAAATTTTGGGAAATTTAGTGACTACGAGAAAGTGGTCTGGGCGGAAATGATGTGCAGTGCAAAGGACCAAATGATGCCAGAACTAAGCTGACAGCTGTTGCAAAAGCAGGGGAAAAATCAAGGAGGCAGAGACAACTTGGAGGGGAAGATATGAGGGACGTAGCATGGATACTTAAAAAAATGAAAAAAAAAAGAAAATCTCGGCCAAAGTCAAAGCCATCAAAAGGCATGGCATGCCATTCATTGCAGGGACATGCACGACATACCCCTAGGTTTGCAAAAATAGATCCACGCGATAGGTCAAAACAAATAAGAAGGACTGAGGAGCACTCTGAAATGGAGATACCATCAAAGGAACTAAAATTGAAGGGAAAAAAAAAAATTTTTGGGAAATTTAGTGACTACGAGAAAGTGGTCTGGGCGGAAATGATGTGCAGTGGAAAGGACCAAATGATGCCAGAACTTAGCTGACAGCTGTTGCAAAAGCAGGGGAAAAATCAAGGAGGCAGAGACAACTTGGAGGGGAAGAAATGAGGGACGTGGCATGGTTACTTAAAAAAATGAAAAAAAAAAAAGAAAATCTCGGCCAAAGTCAAAGCCATCAAAAGGCAAGGCATGCCATTCATTGCAGGGACATGCACAAAATATCCCTAGGTTTGCAGAAATTGATCCATGCGGTAGGTCAAAACAAATAAGAAGGAGGAAGGAGCACTCTGAAATGGAGATACCATCAAAGGAACTGAAATTGAAGGGAAAAAAAAAAAATTTTTGGTAAATTTAGTGACTACGAGAAAGTGGTCTGGGCGGAAATGATGTGCAGTGCAAAGGACCAAAAGAGGCCAGAACTAAGCTGACAGCTGTTGCAAAAGCAGGGGAAAAATCAAGGAGGCAGAGACAACTTGGAGGGGAAGATATGAGGGACGTGGCAAGGAAACATCAGAAAATTTAAAAAAAAAAAAGAAAATCTCGGCCAAAGTCAAAGCCATCAAAAGGCATGGCATGCCATTCATTGCAGGGACATGCACGACATACCCCTAGGTTTGCAAAAATAGATCCACGCGGTAGGTCAAAACAAAAAAGAAGGACTGAGGAGCACTCTGAAATGGAGATACCATCAAAGGAAATGAATTTGAAGGGGAAAAAAAAAAAAATTTGGAAATTTAGTGACTAGGAGAAAGTGGTCTGGGCGGAAATGATGTGCAGTGCAAAGGACCAAATGATGCCAGAACTAAGCTGACAGCTGTTGCAAAAGCAGGGGAAAAATCAAGGAGGCAGAGACAACTTGGAGGGGAAGATATGAGGGACGTGGCAAGGAAACATCAGAAAATTTAAAAAAAAAAAAGAAAATCTCGGCCAAAGTCAAAGCCATCAAAAGGCATGATATGCCATCCAGTGCAGGGACTTGCACCAAAGCTTGCCCTCTTAGTTCCCATTGAAATCGCAAGATTTCGTTTCCCGTCCCGAAAGGAAATGAAATTTCCTTTCGGGACGGGAAACGAAATCTTGCGACCCTGAAAAGAAAGGCTCACAAACACTCTGGGAGGAAGATATGACCAAACAAGATGCAATTGAAAAAAAACCCCAAAACCCCAGAAAATGGGGAGATGAAATGACTACGAGAAAGTGGTCTAGGCGGAAATGAGGTGCAGTGCAAAGGACCAAAAGAGGCCAGAACTAAGCTGACAGCTGTTGCAAAAGCAGGGGAAAAATCAAGGAGGCAGAGACAACTTGGAGGGGAAGATATGAGGGACGTGGCATGGATACTTAAAAAAATGAAAAAAAAAAAGAAAATCTCGGCCAAAGTCAAAGCCATCAAAAGGCATGGCATGCCATTCATTGCAGGGACATGGACGCCATACCCCTAGGTTTGCAAAAATAGATCCACGCGGTAGGTCAAAACAAATAAGAAGGACTGAGGAGTACTCTGAAATGCAGATACCATCAAAGGAACTGAAATTGAAGGGAAAAAAAAAAAAATTTTGGAAATTTAGTGACTACGAGAAAGTGGTCTGGGCGGAAATGATGTGCAGTGCAAAGGACCAAATGATGCCAGAACTAAGCTGACAGCTGTTGCAAAAGCAGGGGAAAAATCAAGGAGGCAGAGACAACTTGGAGGGGAAGATATGAGGGACGTAGCATGGATACTTAAAAAAATGAAAAAAAAAAGAAAATCTCGGCCAAAGTCAAAGCCATCAAAAGGCATGGCATGCCATTCATTGCAGGGACATGCACAAAATATCCCTAGGTTTGCAGAAATTGATCCACGCGGTAGGTCAAAACAAATAAGAAGGAGGAAGGAGCACTCTGAAATGGAGATACCATCAAAGGAAATGAATTTGAAGGGGAAAAAAAAAAATTTTTGGTAAATTTAGTGACTACGAGAAAGTGGTCTGGGCGGAAATGATGTGCAGTGCAAAGGACCAAATGATGCCAGAACTAAGCTGACAGCTGTTGCAAAAGCAGGGGAAAAATCAAGGAGGCAGAGACAACTTGGAGGGGAAGATATGAGGGACGTGGCAAGGAAACATCAGAAAATTTAAAAAAAAAAAAGAAAATCTCGGCCAAAGTCAAAGCCATCAAAAGGCATGATATGCCATCCAGTGCAGGGACTTGCACCAAAGCTTGCCCTCTTAGTTCACATTGAAATCGCAAGATTTCGTTTCCCGTCCCGAAAGGAAATTTCATTTCCTTTCGGGACGGGAAACGAAATCTTGCGACCCTGAAAAGAAAGGCTCACAAACACTCTGGGAGGAAGATATGACCAAACAAGATGCAATTGAAAAAAAACCCCAAAACCCCAGTAAATGGGGAGATGAAATGACTACGAGAAAGTGGTCTAGGCGGAAATGATGTGCAGTGCAAAGGACCAAAAGATGCCAGAACTAAGCTGACAGCTGTTGCAAAAGCAGGGGAAAAATCAAGGAGGCAGAGACAAGTTGGAGGGGAAGATATGAGGGACGTGGCAAGGAAACCTCAGAAAATTTAAAAAAAAAAAAGAAAATCTCGGCCAAAGTCAAAGCCATCAAAAGGCATGATATGCCATCCAGTGCAGGGACTTGCACCAAAGCTTGCCCTCTTAGTTCCCATTGAAATCGCAAGATTTCCTTTCCCGTCCCGAAAGGAAATGAAATTTCCTTTCGGGACGGGAAACGAAATCTTGCGACCCTGAAAAGAAAGGCTCACAAACACTCTGGGAGGAAGATATGACCAAACAAGATGCAATTGAAAAAAAACCCCAAAACCCCAGAAAATGGGGAGATGAAATGAAAACGAGAAAGTGGTCTAGGCGGAAATGAGGTGCAGTGCAAAGGACCAAAAGAGGCCAGAACTAAGCTGACAGCTGTTGCAAAAGCAGGGGAAAAATCAAGGAGGCAGAGACAACTTGGAGGGGAAGATATGAGGGCCGTAGCATGGATATTTAAAAAATGAAAAAAAAAAGAAAATCTCGGCCAAAGTCAAAGCCATCAAAAGGCATGGCATGCCATTCATTGCAGGGACATGCACAACATACCACTGGGTTTGCAAAAATAGATCCACGCGGTAGGTCAAAACAAAAAAGAAGGACTGAGGAGCACTCTGAAATGGAGATACCATCCAAGGAACTGAAATTGAAGGGAAAAAAAAAAAATTTTTGGAAATTTAGTGACTAGGAGAAAGTGGTCTGGGCGGAAATGATGTGCAGTGCAAAGGACCAAATGATGCCAGAACTAAGCTGACAGCTGTTGCAAAAGCAGGGGAAAAATCAAGGAGGCAGAGACAACTTGGAGGGGAAGATATGAGGGACGTGGCAAGGAAACATCAGAAAATTTAAAAAAAAAAAAGAATATCTCGGCCAAAGTCAAAGCCATCAAAAGGCATGATATGCCATCCAGTGCAGGGACTTGCACCAAAGCATGCCCTCTTAGTTCCCATTGAAATCGCAAGATTTCGTTTCCCGTCCCGAAAGGAAATGAAATTTCCTTTCGGGACGGGAAACGAAATCTTGCGACCCTGAAAAGAAAGGCTCACAAACACTCTGGGAGGAAGATATGACCAAACAAGATGCAATTGAAAAAAAACCCCAAAACCCCAGAAAATGGGAAGATGAAATGGCTACGAGAAAGTGGTCTAGGCAGAAATGAGGTGCAGTGCAAAGGACCAAAAGAGGCCAGAACTAAGCTGACAGCTGTTGCAAAAGCAGGGGAAAAATCAAGGAGGCAGAGACAACTTGGAGGGGAAGATATGAGGGACGTGGCATGGATACTTGAAAAATGAAAAAAAAAGAAAATCTCGGCCAAAGTCAAAGCCATCAAAAGGCATGGCATGCCATTCATTGCAGGGACATGCAAGACATACCCCTAGGTTTGCAAAAATAGATCCACGCAGTAGGTCAAAACAAATAAGAAGGACTGAGGAGTACTCTGAAATGGAGATACCATCAAAGGAACTGAAATTGAAGGGAAAAAAAAAAAAAATTTTGGAAATTTAGTGACTACGAGAAAGTGGTCTGGGCGGAAATGATGTGCAGTGCAAAGGACCAAATGATGCCAGAACTAAGCTGACAGCTGTTGCAAAAGCAGGGGAAAAATCAAGGAGGCAGAGACAACTTGGAGGGGAAGATATGAGGGACGTAGCATGGATACTTAAAAAAATGAAAAAAAAAAGAAAATCTCGGCCAAAGTCAAAGCCATCAAAAGGCATGGCATGCCATTCATTGCAGGGACATGCACGACATACCCCTAGGTTTGCAAAAATAGATCCACGCGATAGGTCAAAACAAATAAGAAGGACTGAGGAGTACTCTGAAATGGAGATACCATCAAAGGAACTAAAATTGAAGGGAAAAAAAAAAATTTTTGGGAAATTTAGTGACTACGAGAAAGTGGTCTGGGCGGAAATGATGTGCAGTGCAAAGGACCAAATGATGCCAGAACTTAGCTGACAGCTGTTGCAAAAGCAGGGGAAAAATCAAGGAGGCAGAGACAACTTGGAGGGGAAGAAATGAGGGACGTGGCATGGTTACTTAAAAAAATGAAAAAAAAAAAGAAAATCTCGGCCAAAGTCAAAGCCATCAAAAGGCAAGGCATGCCATTCATTGCAGGGACAAGCACAAAATATCCCTAGGTTTGCAGAAATTGATCCATGCGGTAGGTCAAAACAAATAAGAAGGAGGAAGGAGCACTCTGAAATGGAGCTACCATCAAAGGAACTGAAATTGAAGGGAAAAAAAAAAAATTTTGGGGAAATTTAGTGACTACGAGAAAGTGGTCTGGGCGGAAATGATGTGCAGTGCAAAGGACCAAAAGAGGCCAGAACTAAGCTGACAGCTGTTGCAAAAGCAGGGGAAAAATCAAGGAGGCAGAGACAACTTGGAGGGGAAGATATGAGGGACGTGGCAAGGAAACATCAGAAAATTTAAAAAAAAAAAAGAAAATCTCGGCCAAAGTCAAAGCCATCAAAAGGCATGGCATGCCATTCATTGCAGGGACATGCACGACATACCCCTAGGTTTGCAGAAATAGATCCACGCGGTAGGTCAAAACAAACAAGAAGGACTGAGGAGCACTCTGAAATGGAGATACCATCAAAGGAACTGAAATTGAAGGGAAAAAAAAAAAATTTTGGGAAATTTAGTGACTACGAGAAAGTGGTCTGGGCGGAAATGATGTGCAGTGCAAAGGACCAAATGATGCCAGAACTAAGCTGACAGCTGTTGCAAAAGCAGGGGAAAAATCAAGGAGGCAGAGACAACTTGGAGGGGAAGATATGAGGGACGTAGCATGGATACTTAAAAAAATGAAAAAAAAAAGAAAATCTCGGCCAAAGTCAAAGCCATCAAAAGGCATGGCATGCCATTCATTGCAGGGACATGCACGACATACCCCTAGGTTTGCAAAAATAGATCCACGCGATAGGTCAAAACAAATAAGAAGGACTGAGGAGCACTCTGAAATGGAGATACCATCAAAGGAACTAAAATTGAAGGGAAAAAAAAAAATTTTTGGGAAATTTAGTGACTACGAGAAAGTGGTCTGGGCGGAAATGATGTGCAGTGGAAAGGACCAAATGATGCCAGAACTTAGCTGACAGCTGTTGCAAAAGCAGGGGAAAAATCAAGGAGGCAGAGACAACTTGGAGGGGAAGAAATGAGGGACGTGGCATGGTTACTTAAAAAAATGAAAAAAAAAAAAGAAAATGTCGGCCAAAGTCAAAGCCATCAAAAGGCAAGGCATGCCATTCATTGCAGGGACATGCACAAAATATCCCTAGGTTTGCAGAAATTGATCCATGCGGTAGGTCAAAACAAATAAGAAGGAGGAAGGAGCACTCTGAAATGGAGATACCATCAAAGGAACTGAAATTGAAGGGAAAAAAAAAAAATTTTTGGGAAATTTAGTGACTACGAGAAAGTGGTCTGGGCGGAAATGATGTGCAGTGCAAAGGACCAAAAGAGGCCAGAACTAAGCTGACAGCTGTTGCAAAAGCAGGGGAAAAATCAAGGAGGCAGAGACAACTTGGAGGGGAAGATATGAGGGACGTGGCAAGGAAACATCAGAAAATTTAAAAAAAAAAAAGAAAATCTCGGCCAAAGTCAAAGCCATCAAAAGGCATGGCATGCCATTCATTGCAGGGACATGCACGACATACCCCTAGGTTTGCAGAAATAGATCCACGCGGTAGGTCAAAACAAACAAGAAGGACTGAGGAGCACTCTGAAATGGAGATACCATCAAAGGAACTGAAATTGAAGGGAAAAAAAAAAAATTTTGGGAAATTTAGTGACTACGAGAAAGTGGTCTGGGCGGAAATGATGTGCAGTGCAAAGGACCAAATGATGCCAGAACTAAGCTGACAGCTGTTGCAAAAGCAGGGGAAAAATCAAGGAGGCAGAGACAACTTGGAGGGGAAGATATGAGGGCCGTGGCAAGGAAACATCAGAAAATTTAAAAAAAAACCAGAAAATCTCGGCCAAAGTCAAAGCCATCAAAAGGCATGATATGCCATCCAGTGCAGGGACTTGCACCAAAGCTTGCCCTCTTAGTTCCCATTGAAATCGCAAGATTTCCTTTCCCGTCCCGAAAGGAAATGAAATTTCCTTTCGGGACGGGAAACGAAATCTTGCGACCCTGAAAAGAAAGGCTCACAAACACTCTGGGAGGAAGATATGATCAAACAAGAGGCAATTGAAAAAAAACCCCAAAACCCCAGAAAATGGGGAGATGAAATGACTACGAGAAAGTGGTCTAGGCGGAAATGAGGTGCAGAGCAAAGGACCAAAAGAGGCCAGAACTAAGCTGACAGCTGTTGCAAAAGCAGCGGGAAAAATCAAGGAGGCAGAGACAACTTGGAGGGGAAGATATGAGGGACATGGCATGGTTACTTAAAAAAATGAAAAAAAAAAAGAAAATCTCGGCCAAAGTCAAAGCATTCAAAAGGCATGGCATGCCATTCATTGCAGGGACATGCACGACATACCCCTAGGTTTGCAAAAATAGATCCACGCGGTAGGTCAAAACAAAAAAGAAGGACTGAGGAGCACTCTGAAATGGAGATACCATCAAAGGAAATGAATTTGAAGGGGAAAAAAAAAAAAATTTGGAAATTTAGTGACTAGGAGAAAGTGGTCTGGGCGGAAATGATGTGCAGTGCAAAGGACCAAATGATGCCAGAACTAAGCTGACAGCTGTTGCAAAAGCAGGGGAAAAATCAAGGAGGCAGAGACAACTTGGAGGGGAAGATATGAGGGACGTGGCAAGGAAACATCAGAAAATTTAAAAAAAAAAAAGAAAATCTCGGCCAAAGTCAAAGCCATCAAAAGGCATGATATGCCATCCAGTGCAGGGACTTGCACCAAAGCTTGCCCTCTTAGTTCCCATTGAAATCGCAAGATTTCGTTTCCCGTCCCGAAAGGAAATGAAATTTCCTTTCGGGACGGGAAACGAAATCTTGCGACCCTGAAAAGAAAGGCTCACAAACACTCTGGGAGGAAGATATGACCAAACAAGATGCAATTGAAAAAAAACCCCAAAACCCCAGAAAATGGGGAGATGAAATGACTACGAGAAAGTGGTCTAGGCGGAAATGAGGTGCAGTGCAAAGGACCAAAAGAGGCCAGAACTAAGCTGACAGCTGTTGCAAAAGCAGGGGAAAAATCAAGGAGGCAGAGACAACTTGGAGGGGAAGATATGAGGGACGTGGCATGGATACTTAAAAAAATGAAAAAAAAAAAGAAAATCTCGGCCAAAGTCAAAGCCATCAAAAGGCATGGCATGCCATTCATTGCAGGGACATGGACGCCATACCCCTAGGTTTGCAAAAATAGATCCACGCGGTAGGTCAAAACAAATAAGAAGGACTGAGGAGTACTCTGAAATGCAGATACCATCAAAGGAACTGAAATTGAAGGGAAAAAAAAAAAAATTTTGGAAATTTAGTGACTACGAGAAAGTGGTCTGGGCGGAAATGATGTGCAGTGCAAAGGACCAAATGATGCCAGAACTAAGCTGACAGCTGTTGCAAAAGCAGGGGAAAAATCAAGGAGGCAGAGACAACTTGGAGGGGAAGATATGAGGGACGTAGCATGGATACTTAAAAAAATGAAAAAAAAAAGAAAATCTCGGCCAAAGTCAAAGCCATCAAAAGGCATGGCATGCCATTCATTGCAGGGACATGCACAAAATATCCCTAGGTTTGCAGAAATTGATCCACGCGGTAGGTCAAAACAAATAAGAAGGAGGAAGGAGCACTCTGAAATGGAGATACCATCAAAGGAAATGAATTTGAAGGGGAAAAAAAAAAATTTTTGGTAAATTTAGTGACTACGAGAAAGTGGTCTGGGCGGAAATGATGTGCAGTGCAAAGGACCAAATGATGCCAGAACTAAGCTGACAGCTGTTGCAAAAGCAGGGGAAAAATCAAGGAGGCAGAGACAACTTGGAGGGGAAGATATGAGGGACGTGGCAAGGAAACATCAGAAAATTTAAAAAAAAAAAAGAAAATCTCGGCCAAAGTCAAAGCCATCAAAAGGCATGATATGCCATCCAGTGCAGGGACTTGCACCAAAGCTTGCCCTCTTAGTTCCCATTGAAATCGCAAGATTTCCTTTCCCGTCCCGAAAGGAAATTTCATTTCCTTTCGGGACGGGAAACGAAATCTTGCGACCCTGAAAAGAAAGGCTCACAAACACTCTGGGAGGAAGATATGACCAAACAAGATGCAATTGAAAAAAAACCCCAAAACCCCAGTAAATGGGGAGATGAAATGACTACGAGAAAGTGGTCTAGGCGGAAATGATGTGCAGTGCAAAGGACCAAAAGATGACAGAACTAAGCTGACAGCTGTTGCAAAAGCAGGGGAAAAATCAAGGAGGCAGAGACAACTTGGAGGGGGAAGATATGAGGGACGTGGCATGGTTACTTAAAAAAATGAAAAAAAAAATAGAAAATCTCGGCCACAGTCAAAGCCATCAAAAGGCATGGCATGCCATTCATTGCAGGGACATGCACAAAATATCCCTAGGTTTGCAGAAATTGATCCACGCGGTAGGTCAAAACAAACAAGAAGGACTGAGGAGCACTCTGAAATGGAGATACCATCAAAGGAAATGAATTTGAAGGGAAAAAAAAAAAATTTTGGGGAAATTTAGTGACTACGAGAAAGTGGTCTGGGCGGAAATGATGTGCAGTGCAAAGGACCAAAAGAGGCCAGAACTAAGCTGACAGCTGTTGCAAAAGCAGGGGAAAAATCAAGGAGGCAGAGACAACTTGGAGGGGAAGATATGAGGGACGTGGCAAGGAAACATCAGAAAATTTAAAAAAAAAAAAGAAAATCTCGGCCAAAGTCAAAGCCATCAAAAGGCATGGCATGCCATTCATTGCAGGGACATGCACGACATACCCCTAGGTTTGCAGAAATAGATCCACGCGGTAGGTCAAAACAAACAAGAAGGACTGAGGAGCACTCTGAAATGGAGATACCATCAAAGGAACTGAAATTGAAGGGAAAAAAAAAAAATTTTGGGAAATTTAGTGACTACGAGAAAGTGGTCTGGGCGGAAATGATGTGCAGTGCAAAGGACCAAATGATGCCAGAACTAAGCTGACAGCTGTTGCAAAAGCAGGGGAAAAATCAAGGAGGCAGAGACAACTTGGAGGGGAAGATATGAGGGACGTAGCATGGATACTTAAAAAAATGAAAAAAAAAAGAAAATCTCGGCCAAAGTCAAAGCCATCAAAAGGCATGGCATGCCATTCATTGCAGGGACATGCACGACATACCCCTAGGTTTGCAAAAATAGATCCACGCGATAGGTCAAAACAAATAAGAAGGACTGAGGAGCACTCTGAAATGGAGATACCATCAAAGGAACTAAAATTGAAGGGAAAAAAAAAAATTTTTGGGAAATTTAGTGACTACGAGAAAGTGGTCTGGGCGGAAATGATGTGCAGTGGAAAGGACCAAATGATGCCAGAACTTAGCTGACAGCTGTTGCAAAAGCAGGGGAAAAATCAAGGAGGCAGAGACAACTTGGAGGGGAAGAAATGAGGGACGTGGCATGGTTACTTAAAAAAATGAAAAAAAAAAAAGAAAATCTCGGCCAAAGTCAAAGCCATCAAAAGGCAAGGCATGCCATTCATTGCAGGGACATGCACAAAATATCCCTAGGTTTGCAGAAATTGATCCATGCGGTAGGTCAAAACAAATAAGAAGGAGGAAGGAGCACTCTGAAATGGAGATACCATCAAAGGAACTGAAATTGAAGGGAAAAAAAAAAAATTTTTGGTAAATTTAGTGACTACGAGAAAGTGGTCTGGGCGGAAATGATGTGCAGTGCAAAGGACCAAAAGAGGCCAGAACTAAGCTGACAGCTGTTGCAAAAGCAGGGGAAAAATCAAGGAGGCAGAGACAACTTGGAGGGGAAGATATGAGGGACGTGGCAAGGAAACATCAGAAAATTTAAAAAAAAAAAAGAAAATCTCGGCCAAAGTCAAAGCCATCAAAAGGCATGGCATGCCATTCATTGCAGGGACATGCACGACATACCCCTAGGTTTGCAGAAATAGATCCACGCGGTAGGTCAAAACAAACAAGAAGGACTGAGGAGCACTCTGAAATGGAGATACCATCAAAGGAACTGAAATTGAAGGGAAAAAAAAAAAATTTTGGGAAATTTAGTGACTACGAGAAAGTGGTCTGGGCGGAAATGATGTGCAGTGCAAAGGACCAAATGATGCCAGAACTAAGCTGACAGCTGTTGCAAAAGCAGGGGAAAAATCAAGGAGGCAGAGACAACTTGGAGGGGAAGATATGAGGGCCGTGGCAAGGAAACATCAGAAAATTTAAAAAAAAACCAGAAAATCTCGGCCAAAGTCAAAGCCATCAAAAGGCATGATATGCCATCCAGTGCAGGGACTTGCACCAAAGCTTGCCCTCTTAGTTCCCATTGAAATCGCAAGATTTCCTTTCCCGTCCCGAAAGGAAATGAAATTTCCTTTCGGGACGGGAAACGAAATCTTGCGACCCTGAAAAGAAAGGCTCACAAACACTCTGGGAGGAAGATATGATCAAACAAGAGGCAATTGAAAAAAAACCCCAAAACCCCAGAAAATGGGGAGATGAAATGACTACGAGAAAGTGGTCTAGGCGGAAATGAGGTGCAGAGCAAAGGACCAAAAGAGGCCAGAACTAAGCTGACAGCTGTTGCAAAAGCAGCGGGAAAAATCAAGGAGGCAGAGACAACTTGGAGGGGAAGATATGAGGGACATGGCATGGTTACTTAAAAAAATGAAAAAAAAAAAGAAAATCTCGGCCAAAGTCAAAGCCATCAAAAGGCATGGCATGCCATTCATTGCAGGGACATGCACGACATACCCCTAGGTTTGCAAAAATAGATCCACGCGGTAGGTCAAAACAAAAAAGAAGGACTGAGGAGCACTCTGAAATGGAGATACCATCAAAGGAAATGAATTTGAAGGGGAAAAAAAAAAAAATTTGGAAATTTAGTGACTAGGAGAAAGTGGTCTGGGCGGAAATGATGTGCAGTGCAAAGGACCAAATGATGCCAGAACTAAGCTGACAGCTGTTGCAAAAGCAGGGGAAAAATCAAGGAGGCAGAGACAACTTGGAGGGGAAGATATGAGGGACGTGGCAAGGAAACATCAGAAAATTTAAAAAAAAAAAAGAAAATCTCGGCCAAAGTCAAAGCCATCAAAAGGCATGATATGCCATCCAGTGCAGGGACTTGCACCAAAGCTTGCCCTCTTAGTTCCCATTGAAATCGCAAGATTTCGTTTCCCGTCCCGAAAGGAAATGAAATTTCCTTTCGGGACGGGAAACGAAATCTTGCGACCCTGAAAAGAAAGGCTCACAAACACTCTGGGAGGAAGATATGACCAAACAAGATGCAATTGAAAAAAAACCCCAAAACCCCAGAAAATGGGGAGATGAAATGACTACGAGAAAGTGGTCTAGGCGGAAATGAGGTGCAGTGCAAAGGACCAAAAGAGGCCAGAACTAAGCTGACAGCTGTTGCAAAAGCAGGGGAAAAATCAAGGAGGCAGAGACAACTTGGAGGGGAAGATATGAGGGACGTGGCATGGATACTTAAAAAAATGAAAAAAAAAAAGAAAATCTCGGCCAAAGTCAAAGCCATCAAAAGGCATGGCATGCCATTCATTGCAGGGACATGGACGCCATACCCCTAGGTTTGCAAAAATAGATCCACGCGGTAGGTCAAAACAAATAAGAAGGACTGAGGAGTACTCTGAAATGCAGATACCATCAAAGGAACTGAAATTGAAGGGAAAAAAAAAAAAATTTTGGAAATTTAGTGACTACGAGAAAGTGGTCTGGGCGGAAATGATGTGCAGTGCAAAGGACCAAATGATGCCAGAACTAAGCTGACAGCTGTTGCAAAAGCAGGGGAAAAATCAAGGAGGCAGAGACAACTTGGAGGGGAAGATATGAGGGACGTAGCATGGATACTTAAAAAAATGAAAAAAAAAAGAAAATCTCGGCCAAAGTCAAAGCCATCAAAAGGCATGGCATGCCATTCATTGCAGGGACATGCACAAAATATCCCTAGGTTTGCAGAAATTGATCCACGCGGTAGGTCAAAACAAATAAGAAGGAGGAAGGAGCACTCTGAAATGGAGATACCATCAAAGGAAATGAATTTGAAGGGGAAAAAAAAAAATTTTTGGTAAATTTAGTGACTACGAGAAAGTGGTCTGGGCGGAAATGATGTGCAGTGCAAAGGACCAAATGATGCCAGAACTAAGCTGACAGCTGTTGCAAAAGCAGGGCAAAAATCAAGGAGGCAGAGACAACTTGGAGGGGAAGATATGAGGGACGTGGCAAGGAAACATCAGAAAATTTAAAAAAAAAAAAGAAAATCTCGGCCAAAGTCAAAGCCATCAAAAGGCATGATATGCCATCCAGTGCAGGGACTTGCACCAAAGCTTGCCCTCTTAGTTCCCATTGAAATCGCAAGATTTCCTTTCCCGTCCCGAAAGGAAATTTCATTTCCTTTCGGGACGGGAAACGAAATCTTGCGACCCTGAAAAGAAAGGCTCACAAACACTCTGGGAGGAAGATATGACCAAACAAGATGCAATTGAAAAAAAACCCCAAAACCCCAGTAAATGGGGAGATGAAATGACTACGAGAAAGTGGTCTAGGCGGAAATGATGTGCAGTGCAAAGGACCAAAAGATGCCAGAACTAAGCTGACAGCTGTTGCAAAAGCAGGGGAAAAATCAAGGAGGCAGAGACAACTTGGAGGGGGAAGATATGAGGGACGTGGCATGGTTACTTAAAAAAATGAAAAAAAAAATAGAAAATCTCGGCCACAGTCAAAGCCATCAAAAGGCATGGCATGCCATTCATTGCAGGGACATGCACAAAATATCCCTAGGTTTGCAGAAATTGATCCACGCGGTAGGTCAAAACAAACAAGAAGGACTGAGGAGCACTCTGAAATGGAGATACCATCAAAGGAAATGAATTTGAAGGGAAAAAAAAAAAATTTTCGGGAAATTTAGTGACTACGAGAAAGTGGTCTGGGCGGAAATGATGTGCAGTGCAAAGGACCAAAAGATGCCAGAACTAAGCTGACAGCTGTTGCAAAAGCAGGGGAAAAATCAAGGAGGCAGAGACAACTTGGAGGGGAAGATATGAGGGACGTGGCATGGTTACTTAAAAAAATGAAAAAAAAAAAGAAAATCTCGGCCAAAGTCAAAGCCATCAAAAGGCATGGCATGCCATTCATTGCAGGGACATGCACGACATACCCCTAGGTTTGCCAAAATAGATCCACGCGGTAGGTCAAAACAAAAAAGAAGGACTGAGGAGCACTCTGAAATGGAGATACCATCAAAGGAAATGAATTTGAAGGGAAAAAAAAAAAATTTTCGGGAAATTTAGTGACTACGAGAAAGTGGTCTGGGCGGAAATGATGTGCAGTGCAAAGGACCAAAAGATGCCAGAACTAAGCTGACAGCTGTTGCAAAAGCAGGGGAAAAATCAAGGAGGCAGAGACAACTTGGAGGGGAAGATATGAGGGACGTGGCATGGATACTTAAAAAAATGAAAAAAAAAAAGAAAATCTCGGCCAAAGTCAAAGCCATCAAAAAGCATGGCATGCCATTCATTGCAGGGACATGCACAACATACCCCTGGGTTTGCAAAAATAGATCCACGCGGTAGGTCAAAACAAATAAGAAGGACTGAGGAGCACTCTGAAATGGAGATACCATCAAAGGAACTGAAATTGAAGGGGAAAAAAAAAAAAATTTGGAAATTTAGTGACTACGAGAAAGTGGTCTGGGCGGAAATGATGTGCAGTGCAAAGGACCAAATGATGCCAGAACTAAGCTGACAGCTGTTGCAAAAGCAGGGGAAAAATCAAGGAGGCAGAGACAACTTGGAGGGGAAGATATGAGGGCCGTAGCATTAATACTTAAAAAAATGAAAAAAAAAAGAAAATCTCGGCCAAAGTCAAAGCCATCAAAAGGCATGGCATGCCATTCATTGCAGGGACATGCACGACATACCCCTAGGTTTGCAAAAATTGATCCACGCGGTAGGTCAAAACAAATAAGAAGGACTGAGGAGCACTCTGAAATGGAGATACCATCAAAGGAACTAAAATTGAAGGGAAAAAAAAAAAATTTTGGGAAATTTAGTGACTACGAGAAAGTGGTCTGCGCGGAAATGATGTGCAGTGCAAAGGACCAAATGATGCCAGAACTAAGCTGACAGCTGTTGCAAAAGCAGGGGAAAAATCAAGGAGGCAGAGACAACTTGGAGGGGAAGATATGAGGGACGTGGCAAGGAAACATCAGAAAATTTAAAAAAAAAAAAGAAAATCTCGGCCAAAGTCAAAGCCATCAAAAGGCATGATATGCCATCCAGTGCAGGGACTTGCACCAAAGCTTGCCCTCTTAGTTCCCATTGAAATCGCAAGATTTCCTTTCCCGTCCCGAAAGGAAATGAAATTACCTTTCGGGACGGGAAAGGAAATCTTGCGACCCTGAAAAGAAAGGCTCACAAACACTCTGGGAGGAAGATATGACCAAACAAGATGCAATTGAAAAAAAAACCCAAAACCCCAGAAAATGGGGAGATGAAATGAAAACGAGAAAGTGGTCTAGGCGGAAATGAGGTGCAGTGCAAAGGACCAAAAGAGGCCAGAACTAAGCTGACAGCTGTTGCAAAAGCAGCGGGAAAAATCAAGGAGGCAGAGACAACTTGGAGGGGAAGATATGAGGGACATGGCATGGTTACTTAAAAAAATGAAAAAAAAAAAAGAAAATCTCGGCCAAAGTCAAAGCCATCAAATGGCATGGCATGCCATTCATTGCAGGGACATGCACGACATACCCCTAGGTTTGCAAAAATAGATCCACGCGGTAGGTCAAAACAAAAAAGAAGGACTGAGGAGCACTCTGAAATGGAGATACCATCAAAGGAAATGAATTTGAAGGGGAAAAAAAAAAAAATTTGGAAATTTAGTGACTACGAGAAAGTGGTCTAGGCAGAAATGAGGTGCAGTGCAAAGGACCAAAAGAGGCCAGAACTAAGCTGACAGCTGTTGCAAAAGCAGGGGAAAAATCAAGGAGGCAGAGACAACTTGGAGGGGAAGATATGAGGGACGTGGCATGGATACTTGAAAAATGAAAAAAAAAGAAAATCTCGGCCAAAGTCAAAGCCATCAAAAGGCAAGGCATGCCATTCATTGCAGGGACATGCACGACATACCCCTAGGTTTGCAAAAATAGATCCACGCAGTAGGTCAAAACAAATAAGAAGGACTGAGGAGCACTCTGAAATGGAGATACCATCAAAGGAACTGAAATTGAAGGGGAAAAAAAAAAAATTTTGGAAATTTAGTGACTACGAGAAAGTGGTCTGGGCGGAAATGAGGTGCAGTGCAAAGGACCAAATGATGCCAGAACTAAGCTGACAGCTGTTGCAAAAGCAGGGGAAAAATCAAGGAGGCAGAGACAACTTGGAGGGGAAGATATGAGGGACGTGGCATGGTTACTTAAAAAAATGAAAAAAAAAAAAGAAAATCTCGGCCAAAGTCAAAGCCATCAAAAGGCATGGCATGCCATTCATTGCAGGGACATGCACAAAATATCCCTAGGTTTGCAGAAATTGATCCACGCGGTAGGTCAAAACAAATAAGAAGGAGGAAGGAGCACTCTGAAATGGAGATACCATCAAAGGAAATGAATTTGAAGGGAAAAAAAAAATTTTTGGTAAATTTAGTGACTACGAGAAAGTGGTCTGGGCGGAAATGATGTGCAGTGGAAAGGACCAAATGATGCCAGAACTAAGCTGACAGCTGTTGCAAAAGCAGGGGAAAAATCAAGGAGGCAGAGACAACTTGGAGGGGAAGATATGAGGGACGTGGCAAGGAAACATCAGAAAATTTAAAAAAAAAAAAGAAAATCTCGGCCAAAGTCAAAGCCATCAAAAGGCATGATATGCCATCCAGTGCAGGGACTTGCACCAAAGCTTGCCCTCTTAGTTCCCATTGAAATCGCAAGATTTCGTTTCCCGTCCCGAAAGGAAATGAAATTTCCTTTCGGGACGGGAAACGAAATCTTGTGACCCTGAAAAGAAAGGCTCACAAACACTCTGGGAGGAAGATATGACCAAACAAGATGCAATTGAAAAAAAACCCCAAAACCCCAGAAAATGGGGAGATGAAATGACTACGAGAAAGTTGTCTAGGCAGAAATGAGGTGCAGTGCAAAGGACCAAAAGAGGCCAGAACTAAGCTGACAGCTGTTGCAAAATTAGGGGAAAAATCAAGGAGGCAAAGACAACTTGGAGGGGAAGATATGAGGGACGTGGCATGGATACTTAAAAAATGAAAAAAAAAAGTTAAATCTCGGCCAAAGTCAAAGCCATCAAAAGGCATGGCATGCCATTCATTGCAGGGACATGCACGACATACCCCTAGGTTTGCAAAAATAGATCCACGCGGTAGGTCAAAACAAATAAGAAGGATTGAGGAGCACTCTGAAATGGAGATACCATCAAAGGAAATGAAATTGAAGGGAAAAAAAAATTTTTTGGGAAATTTAGTGACTACGAGAAAGTGGTCTGGGCGGAAATGATGTGCAGTGCAAAGGACCAAATGATGCCAGAACTAAGCTGACAGCTGTTGCAAAAGCAGGGGAAAAATCAAGGAGGCAGAGACAACTTGGAGGGGGAAGATATGAGGGACGTGGCATGGTTACTTAAAAAAATGAAAAAAAAAATAGAAAATCTCGGCCAAAGTCAAAGCCATCAAAAGGCATGGCATGCCATTCATTGCAGGGACATGCACAAAATATCCCTAGGTTTGCAGAAATTGATCCACGCGGTAGGTCAAAACAAATAAGAAGGACTGAGGAGCACTCTGAAATGGAGATACCATCAAAGGAACTGAAATTGAAGGGAAAAAAAAAAAATTTTGGAAATTTAGTGACTAGGAGAAAGTGGTCTGGGCGGAAATGATGTGCAGTGCAAAGGACCAAATGATGCCAGAACTAAGCTGACAGCTGTTGCAAAAGCAGGGGAAAAATCAAGGAGGCAGAGACAACTTGGAGGGGAAGATATGAGGGACGTGGCAAGGAAACATCAGAAAATTTAAAAAAAAAAAAGAAAATCTCGGCCAAAGTCAAAGCCATCAAAAGGCATGATATGCCATCCAGTGCAGGGACTTGCACCAAAGCTTGCCCTCTTAGTTCCCATTGAAATCGCAAGATTTCCTTTCCCGTCCCGAAAGGAAATGAAATTTCCTTTCGGGACGGGAAACGAAATCTTGCGACCCTGAAAAGAAAGGCTCACAAACACTCTGGGAGGAAGATATGACCAAACAAGATGCAATTGAAAAAAAACCCCAAAACCCCAGAAAATGGGGAGATGAAATGACTAGGAGAAAGTGGTCTAGGCAGAAATGAGGTGCAGTGCAAAGGACCAAAAGAGGCCAGAACTAAGCTGACAGCTGTTGCAAAAGCAGGGGAAAAATCAAGGAGGCAGAGACAACTTGGAGGGGAAGATATGAGGGACATGGCATGGATACTTGAAAAATGAAAAAAAAAGAAAATCTCGGCCAAAGTCAAAGCCATCAAAAGGCATGGCATGCCATTCATTGCAGGGACATGCACGACATACCCCTAGGTTTGCAAAAATAGATCCACGCGGTAGGTCAAAACAAATAAGAAGGACTGAGGAGTACTCTGAAATGGAGATACCATCAAAGGAACTGAAATTGAAGGGAAAAAAAAAAAAAATTTGGAAATTTAGTGACTACGAGAAAGTGGTCTGGGCGGAAATGATGTGCAGTGCAAAGGACCAAATGATGCCAGAACTAAGCTGACAGCTGTTGCAAAAGCAGGGGAAAAATCAAGGAGGCAGAGACAACTTGGAGGGGAAGATATGAGGGCCGTAGCATGGATACTTAAAAAAATGAAAAAAAAAAGAAAATCTCGGCCAAGGTCAAAGCCATCAAAAGGCATGGCATGCCATTCATTGCAGGGACATGCACAACATACCCCTGGGTTTGCAAAAATACATCCATGCGGTAGGTCAAAACAAGTAAGAAGGACTGAGGAGCACTCTGAAATGGAGATACCATCAAAGGAACTGAAATTGAAGGGGAAAAAAAAAAAATTTTGGAAATTTAGTCACTACGAGAAAGTGGTCTGGGCGGAAATGATGTGCAGTGCAAAGGACCAAATGATGCCAGAACTAAGCTGACAGCTGTTGCAAAAGCAGGGGAAAAATCAAGGAGGCAGAGACAAGTTGGAGGGGAAGATATGAGGGACGTGGCATGGTTACTTAAAAAAATGAAAAAAAAAAAGAAAATCTCGGCCAAAGTCAAAGCCATCAAAAGGCATGGCATGCCATTCATTGCAGGGACATGCACAAAATATCCCTAGGTTTGCAGAAATTGATCCACGCGGTAGGTCAAAACAAATAAGAAGGACTGAGGAGCACTCTGAATTGGAGATACCATCAAAGGAAATTAATTTAAAGGGAAAAAAAAAAAATTTTTGGTAAATATAGTGACTACGAGAAAGTGGTCTGGGCGGAAATGATGTGCAGTGCAAAGGACCAATAGAGGCCAGAACTAAGCTGACAGCTGTTGCAAAAGCAGGGGAAAAATCAAGGAGGCAGAGACAACTTGGAGGGGAAGATATGAGGGACGTGGCATGGTTACTTAAAAAAATGAAAAAAAAAAAAGAAAATCTCGGCCAAAGTCAAAGCCATCAAAAGGCATGGCATGCCATTCATTGCAGGGACATGCACGACATACCCCTAGGTTTGCAAAAATAGATCCACGCGGTAGGTCAAAACAAAAAAGAAGGACTGAGGAGCACTCTGAAATGGAGATACCATCAAAGGAAATGAATTTGAAGGGGAAAAAAAAAAAAATTTGGAAATTTAGTGACTACGAGAAAGTGGTCTAGGCAGAAATGAGGTGCAGTGCAAAGGACCAAAAGAGGCCAGAACTAAGCTGACAGCTGTTGCAAAAGCAGGGGAAAAATCAAGGAGGCAGAGACAACTTGGAGGGGAAGATATGAGGGACGTGGCATGGATACTTGAAAAATGAAAAAAAAAGAAAATCTCGGCCAAAGTCAAAGCCATCAAAAGGCAAGGCATGCCATTCATTGCAGGGACATGCACGACATACCCCTAGGTTTGCAAAAATAGATCCACGCAGTAGGTCAAAACAAATAAGAAGGACTGAGGAGCACTCTGAAATGGAGATACCATCAAAGGAACTGAAATTGAAGGGGAAAAAAAAAAAATTTTGGAAATTTAGTGACTACGAGAAAGTGGTCTGGGCGGAAATGATGTGCAGTGCAAAGGACCAAATGATGCCAGAACTAAGCTGACAGCTGTTGCAAAAGCAGGGGAAAAATCAAGGAGGCAGAGACAACTTGGAGGGGAAGATATGAGGGACGTGGCATGGTTACTTAAAAAAATGAAAAAAAAAAAAGAAAATCTCGGCCAAAGTCAAAGCCATCAAAAGGCAAGGCATGCCATTCATTGCAGGGACATGCACAAAATATCCCTAGGTTTGCAGAAATTGATCCACGCGGTAGGTCAAAACAAATAAGAAGGAGGAAGGAGCACTCTGAAATGGAGATACCATCAAAGGAAATGAATTTGAAGGGGAAAAAAAAAATTTTTGGTAAATTTAGTGACTACGAGAAAGTGGTCTGGGCGGAAATGATGTGCAGTGGAAAGGACCAAATGATGCCAGAACTAAGCTGACAGCTGTTGCAAAAGCAGGGGAAAAATCAAGGAGGCAGAGACAACTTGGAGGGGAAGATATGAGGGACGTGGCAAGGAAACATCAGAAAATTTAAAAAAAAAAAAGAAAATCTCGGCCAAAGTCAAAGCCATCAAAAGGCATGATATGCCATCCAGTGCAGGGACTTGCACCAAAGCTTGCCCTCTTAGTTCCCATTGAAATCGCAAGATTTCGTTTCCCGTCCCGAAAGGAAATTTCATTTCCTTTCGGGACGGGAAACGAAATCTTGTGACCCTGAAAAGAAAGGCTCACAAACACTCTGGGAGGAAGATATGACCAAACAAGATGCAATTGAAAAAAAACCCCAAAACCCCAGAAAATGGGGAGATGAAATGACTACGAGAAAGTTGTCTAGGCAGAAATGAGGTGCAGTGCAAAGGACCAAAAGAGGCCAGAACTAAGCTGACAGCTGTTGCAAAAGCAGGGGAAAAATCAAGGAGGCAAAGACAACTTGGAGGGGAAGATATGAGGGACGTGGCATGGATACTTAAAAAATGAAAAAAAAAAGTTAAATCTCGGCCAAAGTCAAAGCCATCAAAAGGCATGGCATGCCATTCATTGCAGGGACATGCACGACATACCCCTAGGTTTGCAAAAATAGATCCACGCGGTAGGTCAAAACAAATAAGAAGGAGGAAGGAGCACTCTGAAATGGAGATACCATCAAAGGAAATGAAATTGAAGGGAAAAAAAAAATTTTTTGGGAAATTTAGTGACTACGAGAAAGTGGTCTGGGCGGAAATGATGTGCAGTGCAAAGGACCAAATGATGCCAGAACTAAGCTGACAGCTGTTGCAAAAGCAGGGGAAAAATCAAGGAGGCAGAGACAACTTGGAGGGGGAAGATATGAGGGACGTGGCATGGTTACTTAAAAAAATGAAAAAAAAAATAGAAAATCTCGGCCACAGTCAAAGCCATCAAAAGGCATGGCATGCCATTCATTGCAGGGACATGCACAAAATATCCCTAGGTTTGCAGAAATTGATCCACGCGGTAGGTCAAAACAAATAAGAAGGACTGAGGAGCACTCTGAAATGGAGATACCATCAAAGGAACTGAAATTGAAGGGAAAAAAAAAAAATTTTGGAAATTTAGTGACTAGGAGAAAGTGGTCTGGGCGGAAATGATGTGCAGTGGAAAGGACCAAATGATGCCAGAACTAAGCTGACAGCTGTTGCAAAAGCAGGGGAAAAATCAAGGAGGCAGAGACAACTTGGAGGGGAAGATATGAGGGACGTGGCAAGGAAACATCAGAAAATTTAAAAAAAAAAAAGAAAATCTCGGCCAAAGTCAAAGCCATCAAAAGGCATGATATGCCATCCAGTGCAGGGACTTGCACCAAAGCTTGCCCTCTTAGTTCCCATTGAAATCGCAAGATTTCCTTTCCCGTCCCGAAAGGAAATGAAATTTCCTTTCGGGACGGGAAACGAAATCTTGCGACCCTGAAAAGAAAGGCTCACAAACACTCTGGGAGGAAGATATGACCAAACAAGATGCAATTGAAAAAAAACCCCAAAACCCCAGAAAATGGGGAGATGAAATGACTAGGAGAAAGTGGTCTAGGCAGAAATGAGGTGCAGTGCAAAGGACCAAAAGAGGCCAGAACTAAGCTGACAGCTGTTGCAAAAGCAGGGGAAAAATCAAGGAGGCAGAGACAACTTGGAGGGGAAGATATGAGGGACATGGCATGGATACTTGAAAAATGAAAAAAAAAGAAAATCTCGGCCAAAGTCAAAGCCATCAAAAGGCATGGCATGCCATTCATTGCAGGGACATGCACGACATACCCCTAGGTTTGCAAAAATAGATCCACGCGGTAGGTCAAAACAAATAAGAAGGACTGAGGAGTACTCTGAAATGGAGATACCATCAAAGGAACTGAAATTGAAGGGAAAAAAAAAAAAAATTTGGAAATAAAGTGACTACGAGAAAGTGGTCTGGGCGGAAATGATGTGCAGTGCAAAGGACCAAATGATGCCAGAACTAAGCTGACAGCTGTTGCAAAAGCAGGGGAAAAATCAAGGAGGCAGAGACAACTTGGAGGGGAAGATATGAGGGCCGTAGCATGGATACTTAAAAAAATGAAAAAAAAAAGAAAATCTCGGCCAAGGTCAAAGCCATCAAAAGGCATGGCATGCCATTCATTGCAGGGACATGCACAACATACCCCTGGGTTTGCAAAAATACATCCATGCGGTAGGTCAAAACAAGTAAGAAGGACTGAGGAGCACTCTGAAATGGAGATACCATCAAAGGAACTGAAATTGAAGGGGAAAAAAAAAAAATTTTGGAAATTTAGTCACTACGAGAAAGTGGTCTGGGCGGAAATGATGTGCAGTGCAAAGGACCAAATGATGCCAGAACTAAGCTGACAGCTGTTGCAAAAGCAGGGGAAAAATCAAGGAGGCAGAGACAAGTTGGAGGGGAAGATATGAGGGACGTGGCATGGTTACTTAAAAAAATGAAAAAAAAAAAGAAAATCTCGGCCAAAGTCAAAGCCATCAAAAGGCATGGCATGCCATTCATTGCAGGGACATGCACAAAATATCCCTAGGTTTGCAGAAATTGATCCACGCGGTAGGTCAAAACAAATAAGAAGGACTGAGGAGCACTCTGAATTGGAGATATCATCAAAGGAAATTAATTTAAAGGGAAAAAAAAAAAATTTTTGGTAAATTTAGTGACTACGAGAAAGTGGTCTGGGCGGAAATGATGTGCAGTGCAAAGGACCAAAAGAGGCCAGAACTAAGCTGACAGCTGTTGCAAAAGCAGGGGAAAAATCAAGGAGGCAGAGACAACTTGGAGGGGAAGATATGAGGGACGTGGCATGGATACTTAAAAAAATGAAAAAAAAAAGAAAATCTCGGCCAAAGTCAAAGCCATCAAAAGGCATGGCATGCCATTCATTGCAGGGACATGCACGACATACCCCTAGGTTTGCCAAAATAGATCCACGCGGTAGGTCAAAACAAATAAGAAGGACTGAGGAGCACTCTGAAATGGAGATACCATCCAAGGAACTGAAATTGAAGGGAAAAAAAAAAAAAATTTGGGAAATTTAGTGACTACGAGAAAGTGGTCTGGGCGGAAATGATGTGCAGTGCAAAGGACCAAATGATGCCAGAACTAAGCTGACAGCTGTTGCAAAAGCAGGGGAAAAATCAAGGAGGCAGAGACAACTTGGAGGGGAAGATATGAAGGACGTGGCATGGTTACTTAAAAAAATGAAAAAAAAAAAGAAAATCTCGGCCAAAGTCAAAGCCATCAAAAGGCATGGCATGCCATTCATTGCAGGGACATGCACAAAATATCCCTAGGTTTGCAGAAATTGATCCACGCGGTAGGTCAAAACAAATAAGAAGGACTGAGGAGCACTCTGAAATGGAGATACCATCAAAGGAACTGAAATTGAAGGGAAAAAAAAAAAAAATTTGGGAAATTTAGTGACTACGAGAAAGTGGTCTGGGCGGAAATGATGTGCAGTGCAAAGGACCAAATGATGCCAGAACTAAGCTGACAGCTGTTGCAAAAGCAGGGGAAAAATCAAGGAGGCAGAGACAAGTTGGAGGGGAAGATATGAGGGACGTGGCATGGATACTTGAAAAAATGAAAAAAAAAAAGAAAATCTCGGCCAAAGTCAAAGCCATCAAAAGGCATGGCATGCCATTCATTGCAGGGACATGCACAAAATATCCCTAGGTTTGCAGAAATTGATCCACGCGGTAGGTCAAAACAAATAAGAAGGACTGAGGAGCACTCTGAATTGGAGATACCATCAAAGGAAATGAATTTGAAGGGAAAAAAAAAAAGTTTTTGGTAAATTTAGTGACTACGAGAAAGTGGTCTGGGCGGAAATGATGTGCAGTGCAAAGGACCAAATGATGCCAGAACTAAGCTGACAGCTGTTGCAAAAGCAGGGGAAAAATCAAGGAGGCAGAGACAACTTGGAGGGGAAGATATGAGGGACGTGGCAAGGAAACATCAGAAAATTTAAAAAAAAAAAAGAAAATCTCGGCCAAAGTCAAAGCCATCAAAAGGCATGATATGCCATCCAGTGCAGGGACTTGCACCAAAGCTTGCCCTCTTAGTTCCCATTGAAATCGCAAGATTTCGTTTCCCGTCCCGAAAGGAAATGAAATTTCCTTTCGGGACGGGAAACGAAATCTTGCGACCCTGAAAAGAAAGGCTCACAAACACTCTGGGAGGAAGATATGATCAAAAAAGATGCAATTGAAAAAAAACCCCAAATCCCCAGAAAATGGGGAGATGGAATGACTACGAGAAAGTGGTCTAGGCAGAAATGAGGTGCAGTGCAAAGGACCAAAAGAGGCCAGAACTAAGCTGACAGCTGTTGCAAAAGCAGGTGAAAAATCAAGGAGGCAGAGACAACTTGGAGGGGAAGATATGAGGGACGTGGCATGGATACTTAAAAAAATGAAAGAAAAAAGAAAATCTCGGCCAAAGTCAAAGCCATCAAAAGGCATGGCATGCCATTCATTGCAGGGACATGCACAAAATATCCCTAGGTTTGCAGAAAATGATCCACGCGGTAGGTCAAAACAAATAAGAAGGACTGAGGAGCACTCTGAAATGGAGATACTATCAAAGGAAATGAATTTTAAGGGGGAAAAAAAAAATTTTGGGGAAATTTAGTGACTACGAGAAAGTGGTCTAGGCGGAAATGATGTGCAGTGCAAAGGACCAAAAGATGCCAGAACTAAGCTGACAGCTGTTGCAAAAGTAGGGGAAAAATCAAGGAGGCAGAGACAACTTGGAGGGGAAGATATGAGGGACGTGGCAAGGAAACATCAGAAAATTTAAAAAAAAAAAAGAAAATCTTGGCCAAAGTCAAAGCCATCAAAAGGCATGGCATGCCATTCATTGCAGGGACATGCACGACATACCCCTAGGTTTGCAAAAATAGATCCACGCGGTAGGTCAAAACAAATAAGAAGGACTGAGGAGTACTCTGAAATGGAGATACCATCCAAGGAACTGAAATTGAAGGGAAAAAAAAAAAAATTTTGGAAATTTAGTGACTACGAGAAAGTGGTCTGGGCGGAAATGATGTGCAGTGCAAAGGACCAAATGATGCCAGAACTAAGCTGACAGCTGTTGCAAAAGCAGGGGAAAAATCAAGGAGGCAGAGACAACTTGGAGGGGAAGATATGAGGGCCGTAGCATGGATACTTAAAAAAATGAAAAAAAAAAGAAAATCTCGGCCAAGGTCAAAGCCGTCAAAAGGCATGGCATGCCATTCATTGCAGGGACATGCACAACATACCCCTGGGTTTGCAAAAATACATCCATGCAGTAGGTCAAAACTAATAAGAAGGACTGAGGAGCACTCTGAAATGGAGATACCATCAAAGGAACTGAAATTGAAGGGGAAAAAAAAAAAATTTTGGAAATTTAGTCACTACGAGAAAGTGGTCTGGGCGGAAATGATGTGCAGTGCAAAGGACCAAATGATGCCAGAACTAAGCTGACAGCTGTTGCAAAAGCAGGGGAAAAATCAAGGAGGCAGAGACAACTTGGAGGGGAAGATATGAGGGACGTGGCATGGTTACTTAAAAAAATGAAAAAAAAAAAGAAAATCTCGGCCAAAGTCAAAGCCATCAAAAGGCATGGCATGCCATTCATTGCAGGGACATGCACAAAATATCCCTAGGTTTGCAGAAATTGATCCACGCGGTAGGTCAAAACAAATAAGAAGGACTGAGGAGCACTCTGAATTGGAGATACCATCAAAGGAAATGAATTTGAAGGGAAAAAAAAAAAAATTTTGGTATATTTAGTGACTACGAGAAAGTGGTCTGGGCGGAAATGATGTGCAGTGGAAAGGACCAAATGATGCCAGAACTAAGCTGACAGCTGTTGCAAAAGCAGGGGAAAAATCAAGGAGGCAGACACAACTTGGAGGGGAAGATATGAAGGACGTGGCAAGGAAACATCAGAAAATTTAAAAAAAAAAAAGAAAATCTCGGCCAAAGTCAAAGCCATCAAAAGGCATGATATGCCATCCAGTGCAGGGACTTGCACCAAAGCTTGCGTCTTAGTTCCCATTGAAATCGCAAGATTTCGTTTCCCGTCCCGAAAGGAAATGAAATTTCCTTTTGGGACGGGAAACGAAATCTTGCGACCCTGAAAAGAAAGGCTCACAAACACTCTGGGAGGAAGATATGATCAAAAAAGATGCAATTGAAAAAAAAACCCAAAACCCCAGAAAATGGGGAGATGAAATGACTACGAGAAAGTGGTCTAGGCGGAAATGAGTTACAGTGCAAAGGACCAAAAGAGGCCAGAACTAAGCTGACAGCTGTTGCAAAAGCAGGGGAAAAATCAAGGAGGCAGAGACAACTTGGAGGGGAAGATATGAGGGACGTGGCATGGATACTTAAAAAAATGAAAAAAAAAAAGAAAATCTCGGCGAAAGTCAAAGCCATCAAAAGGCATGGCATGCCATTCATTGCAGGGACATGCACGACATACCCCTAGGTTTGCAAAAATAGATCCACGCGGTAGGTCAAAACAAATAAGAAGGACTGAGGAGCACTCTGAAATGGAGATACCATCCAAGGAACTGAAATTGAAGGGAAAAAAAAAAAAAATTTGGGAAATTTAGTGACTACGAGAAAGTGGTCTGGGCGGAAATGATGTGCAGTGCAAAGGACCAAATGATGCCAGAACTAAGCTGACAGCTGTTGCAAAAGCAGGGGAAAAATCAAGGAGGCAGACACAACTTGGAGGGGAAGATATGAAGGACGTGGCATGGTTACTTAAAAAAATGAAAAAAAAAAAGAAAATCTTGGCCAAAGTCAAAGCCATCAAAAGGCATGGCATGCCATTCATTGCAGGGACATGCACAAAATATCTCTAGGTTTGCAGAAATTGATCCACGCGGTGGGTCAAAACAAATAAGAAGGAGGAAGGAGCACTCTGAAATGGAGATACCATCAAAGGAAATGAATTTGAAGGGAAAAAAAAAAAATTTTTGGGAAATTTAGTGACTACGAGAAAGTGGTCTGGGCGGAAATGATGTGCAGTGCAAAGGACCAAATGATGCCAGAACTAAGCTGACAGCTGTTGCAAAAGCAGGGGAAAAATCAAGGAGGCCGAGACAACTTGGAGGGGAAGATATGAGGGACGTGGCAAGGAAACATCAGAAAATTAAAAAAAAAAAAAGAAAATCTCGGCCAAAGTCAAAGCCATCAAAAGGCATGAAAGGCATGATATGCCATCCAGTGCAGGGACTTGCACCAAAGCTTGCCCTCTTAGTTCCCACTGAAATCGCAAGATTTCGTTTCACGTCCCGAAAGGAAATGAAATTTCCTTTCGGGACGGGAAACGAAATCTTGCGACCCTGAAAAGAAAGGCTCACAAACACTCTGGGAGGAAGATATGATCAAAAAAGATGCAGTTGAAAAAAAACCCCAAATCCCCAGAAAATGGGGAGATGGAATGACTAGGAGAAAGTGGTCTAGGCAGAAATGAGGTGCAGTGCAAAGGACCAAAAGAGGCCAGAACTAAGCTGACAGCTGTTGCAAAAGCAGGTGAAAAATCAAGGAGGCAGAGACAACTTGGAGGGGAAGATATGAGGGACGTGGCATGGATACTTAAAAAAATGAAAGAAAAAAGAAAATCTCGGCCAAAGTCAAAGCCATCAAAAGGCATGGCATGCCATTCATTGCAGGGACATGCACAAAATATCCCTAGGTTTGCAGAAATTGATCCACGCGGTAGGTCAAAACAAATAAGAAGGACTGAGGAGCACTCTGAAATGGAGATACTATCAAAGGAAATGAATTTTAAGGGGGAAAAAAAAAATTTTGGGGAAATTTAGTGACTACGAGAAAGTGGTCTAGGCGGAAATGATGTGCAGTGCAAAGGACCAAAAGATGCCAGAACTAAGCTGACAGCTGTTGCAAAAGTAGGGGAAAAATCAAGGAGGCAGAGACAACTTGGAGGGGAAGATATGAGGGACGTGGCAAGGAAACATCAGAAAATTAAAAAAAAAAAAAGAAAATCTTGGCCAAAGTCAAAGCCATCAAAAGGCATGGCATGCCATTCATTGCAGGGACATGCACGACATACCCCTAGGTTTGCAAAAATAGATCCACGCGGTAGGTCAAAACAAATAAGAAGGACTGAGGAGTACTCTGAAATGGAGATACCATCCAAGGAACTGAAATTGAAGGGAAAAAAAAAAAAATTTTGGAAATTTAGTGACTACGAGAAAGTGGTCTGGGCGGAAATGATGTGCAGTGCAAAGGACCAAATGATGCCAGAACTAAGCTGACAGCTGTTGCAAAAGCAGGGGAAAAATCAAGGAGGCAGAGACAACTTGGAGGGGAAGATATGAGGGCCCTAGCATGGATACTTAAAAAAATGAAAAAAAAAAGAAAATCTCGGCCAAGGTCAAAGCCATCAAAAGGCATGGCATGCCATTCATTGCAGGGACATGCACAACATACCCCTGGGTTTGCAAAAATACATCCATGCAGTAGGTCAAAACAAGTAAGAAGGACTGAGGAGCACTCTGAAATGGAGATACCATCAAAGGAACTGAAATTGAAGGGGAAAAAAAAAAAATTTTGGAAATTTAGTGACTACGAGAAAGTGGTCTGGGCGGAAATGATGTGCAGTGCAAAGGACCAAATGATGCCAGAACTAAGCTGACAGCTGTTGCAAAAGCAGGGGAAAAATCAAGGAGGCAGAGACAAGTTGGAGGGGAAGATATGAGGGACGTGGCATGGTTACTTAAAAAAATGAAAAAAAAAAAGAAAATCTCGGCCAAAGTCAAAGCCATCAAAAGGCATGGCATGCCATTCATTGCAGGGACATGCACAAAATATCCCTAGGTTTGCAGAAATTGATCCACGCGGTAGGTCAAAACAAATAAGAAGGACTGAGGAGCACTCTGAATTGGAGATACCATCAAAGGAAATGAATTTGAAGGGAAAAAAAAAAAATTTTTGGGAAATTTAGTGACTACGAGAAAGTGGTCTGGGCGGAAATGATGTGCAGTGCAAAGGACCAAATGATGCCAGAACTAAGCTGACAGCTGTTGCAAAAGCAGGGGAAAAATCAAGGAGGCAGAGACAACTTGGAGGGGAAGATATGAGGGACGTGGCAAGGAAACATCAGAAAATTTAAAAAAAAAAAAGAAAATCTCGGCCAAAGTCAAAGCCATCAAAAGGCATGATATGCCATCCAGTGCAGGGACTTGCACCAAAGCTTGCCCTCTTAGTTCCCATTGAAATCGCAAGATTTCGTTTCCCGTCCCGAAAGGAAATGAAATTTCCTTTCGGGACGGGAAACGAAATCTTGCGACCCTGAAAAGAAAAGCTCACAAACACTCTGGGAGGAAGATATGATCAAAAAAGATGCAATTGAAAAAAAACCCCAAAACCCGAGAAAATGGGGAGATGAAATGACTACGAGAAAGTGGTCTAGGCGGAAATGAGTTACAGTGCAAAGGACCAAAAGAGGCCAGAACTAAGCTGACAGCTGTTGCAAAAGCAGGGGAAAAATCAAGGAGGCAGAGACAACTTGGAGGGGAAGATATGAGGGACGTGGCATTGATACTTAAAAAAATAAAAAAAAAAAGAAAATCTCGGCCAAAGTCAAAGCCATCAAAAGGCATGGCATGCCATTCATTGCAGGGACATGCACGACATACCCCTAGGTTTGCAAAAATAGATCCACGCGGTAGGTCAAAACAAATAAGAAGGACTGAGGAGCACTCTGAAATGGAGATACCATCCAAGGAACTGAAATTGAAGGGAAAAAAAAAAAAATTTGGGAAATTTAGTGACTACGAGAAAGTGGTCTGGGCGGAAATGATGTGCAGTGCAAAGGACCAAATGATGCCAGAACTAAGCTGACAGCTGTTGCAAAAGCAGGGGAAAAATCAAGGAGGCAGACACAACTTGGAGGGGAAGATATGAAGGACGTGGCATGGTTACTTAAAAAAATGAAAAAAAAAAAGAAAATCTCGGCCAAAGTCAAAGCCATCAAAAGGCATGGCATGCCATTCATTGCAGGGACATGCACAAAATATCCCTAGGTTTGCAGAAATTGATCCACGCGGTAGGTCAAAACAAATAAGAAGGAGGAAGGAGCACTCTGAAATGGAGATACCATCAAATGAAATGAATTTGAAGGGAAAAAAAAAAAATTTTTGGGAAATTTAGTGACTACGAGAAAGTGGTCTGGGCGGAAATGATGTGCAGTGCAAAGGACCAAATGATGCCAGAACTAAGCTGACAGCTGTTGCAAAAGCAGGGGAAAAATCAAGGAGGCCGAGACAACTTGGAGGGGAAGATATGAGGGACGTGGCAAGGAAACATCAGAAAATTTAAAAAAAAAAAAGAAAATCTCGGCGAAAGTCAAAGCCATCAAAAGGCATGGCATGCCATTCATTGCAGGGACATGCACAAAATATCCCTAGGTTTGCAGAAAATAGATCCATGCGGTAGGTCAAAACAAACAAGAAGGACTGAGGAGCACTCTGAAATGGAGATACCATCAAAGGAACTGAAATTGAAGGGAAAAAAAAAAAATTTTGGGAAATTTAGTGACTACGAGAAAGTGGTCTGGGCGGAAATGATGTGCAGTGCAAAGGACCAAATGATGCCAGAACTAAGCTGACAGCTGTTGCAAAAGCAGGGGAAAAATCAAGGAGGCAGAGACAACTTGGAGGGGAAGATATGAGGGACGTGGCAAGGAAACATCAGAAAATTTAAAAAAAAAACAGAAAATCTCGGCCAAAGTCAAAGCCATCAAAAGGCATGATATGCCATCCAGTGCAGGGACTTGCACCAAAGCTTGCCCTCTTAGTTCCCATTGAAATCGCAAGATTTCCTTTCCCGTCCCGAAAGGAAATGAAATTTCCTTTCGGGACGGGAAACGAAATCTTGCGACCCTGAAAAGAAAGGCTCACAAACACTCTGGGAGGAAGATATGATCAAACAAGAGGCAATTGAAAAAAAACCCCAAAACCCCAGAAAATGGGGAGATGAAATGACTACGAGAAAGTGGTCTAGGCGGAAATGAGGTGCAGAGCAAAGGACCAAAAGAGGCCAGAACTAAGCTGACAGCTGTTGCAAAAGCAGCGGGAAAAATCAAGGAGGCAGAGACAACTTGGAGGGGAAGATATGAGGGACATGGCATGGTTACTTAAAAAAATGAAAAAAAAAAAGAAAATCTCGGCCAAAGTCAAAGCCATCAAAAGGCATGGCATGCCATTCATTGCAGGGACATGCACGACATACCCCTAGGTTTGCAAAAATAGATCCACGCGGTAGGTCAAAACAAAAAAGAAGGACTGAGGAGCACTCTGAATTGGAGATACCATCAAAGGAAATGAATTTGAAGGGAAAAAAAAAAAGTTTTTGGTAAATTTAGTGACTACGAGAAAGTGGTCTGGGCGGAAATGATGTGCAGTGCAAAGGACCAAATGATGCCAGAACTAAGCTGACAGCTGTTGCAAAAGCAGGGGAAAAATCAAGGAGGCAGAGACAACTTGGAGGGGAAGATATGAGGGACGTGGCAAGGAAACATCAGAAAATTTAAAAAAAAAAAAGAAAATCTCGGCCAAAGTCAAAGCCATCAAAAGGCATGATATGCCATCCAGTGCAGGGACTTGCACCAAAGCTTGCCCTCTTAGTTCCCATTGAAATCGCAAGATTTCGTTTCCCGTCCCGAAAGGAAATGAAATTTCCTTTCGGGACGGGAAACGAAATCTTGCGACCCTGAAAAGAAAGGCTCACAAACACTCTGGGAGGAAGATATGATCAAAAAAGATGCAATTGAAAAAAAACCCCAAATCCCCAGAAAATGGGGAGATGGAATGACTACGAGAAAGTGGTCTAGGCAGAAATGAGGTGCAGTGCAAAGGACCAAAAGAGGCCAGAACTAAGCTGACAGCTGTTGCAAAAGCAGGTGAAAAATCAAGGAGGCAGAGACAACTTGGAGGGGAAGATATGAGGGACGTGGCATGGATACTTAAAAAAATGAAAGAAAAAAGAAAATCTCGGCCAAAGTCAAAGCCATCAAAAGGCATGGCATGCCATTCATTGCAGGGACATGCACAAAATATCCCTAGGTTTGCAGAAAATGATCCACGCGGTAGGTCAAAACAAATAAGAAGGACTGAGGAGCACTCTGAAATGGAGATACTATCAAAGGAAATGAATTTTAAGGGGGAAAAAAAAAATTTTGGGGAAATTTAGTGACTACGAGAAAGTGGTCTAGGCGGAAATGATGTGCAGTGCAAAGGACCAAAAGATGCCAGAACTAAGCTGACAGCTGTTGCAAAAGTAGGGGAAAAATCAAGGAGGCAGAGACAACTTGGAGGGGAAGATATGAGGGACGTGGCAAGGAAACATCAGAAAATTTAAAAAAAAAAAAGAAAATCTTGGCCAAAGTCAAAGCCATCAAAAGGCATGGCATGCCATTCATTGCAGGGACATGCACGACATACCCCTAGGTTTGCAAAAATAGATCCACGCGGTAGGTCAAAACAAATAAGAAGGACTGAGGAGTACTCTGAAATGGAGATACCATCCAAGGAACTGAAATTGAAGGGAAAAAAAAAAAAATTTTGGAAATTTAGTGACTACGAGAAAGTGGTCTGGGCGGAAATGATGTGCAGTGCAAAGGACCAAATGATGCCAGAACTAAGCTGACAGCTGTTGCAAAAGCAGGGGAAAAATCAAGGAGGCAGAGACAACTTGGAGGGGAAGATATGAGGGCCGTAGCATGGATACTTAAAAAAATGAAAAAAAAAAGAAAATCTCGGCCAAGGTCAAAGCCGTCAAAAGGCATGGCATGCCATTCATTGCAGGGACATGCACAACATACCCCTGGGTTTGCAAAAATACATCCATGCAGTAGGTCAAAACTAATAAGAAGGACTGAGGAGCACTCTGAAATGGAGATACCATCAAAGGAACTGAAATTGAAGGGGAAAAAAAAAAAATTTTGGAAATTTAGTCACTACGAGAAAGTGGTCTGGGCGGAAATGATGTGCAGTGCAAAGGACCAAATGATGCCAGAACTAAGCTGACAGCTGTTGCAAAAGCAGGGGAAAAATCAAGGAGGCAGAGACAACTTGGAGGGGAAGATATGAGGGACGTGGCATGGTTACTTAAAAAAATGAAAAAAAAAAAGAAAATCTCGGCCAAAGTCAAAGCCATCAAAAGGCATGGCATGCCATTCATTGCAGGGACATGCACAAAATATCCCTAGGTTTGCAGAAATTGATCCACGCGGTAGGTCAAAACAAATAAGAAGGACTGAGGAGCACTCTGAATTGGAGATACCATCAAAGGAAATGAATTTGAAGGGAAAAAAAAAAAAATTTTGGTATATTTAGTGACTACGAGAAAGTGGTCTGGGCGGAAATGATGTGCAGTGGAAAGGACCAAATGATGCCAGAACTAAGCTGACAGCTGTTGCAAAAGCAGGGGAAAAATCAAGGAGGCAGACACAACTTGGAGGGGAAGATATGAAGGACGTGGCAAGGAAACATCAGAAAATTTAAAAAAAAAAAAGAAAATCTCGGCCAAAGTCAAAGCCATCAAAAGGCATGATATGCCATCCAGTGCAGGGACTTGCACCAAAGCTTGCGTCTTAGTTCCCATTGAAATCGCAAGATTTCGTTTCCCGTCCCGAAAGGAAATGAAATTTCCTTTTGGGACGGGAAACGAAATCTTGCGACCCTGAAAAGAAAGGCTCACAAACACTCTGGGAGGAAGATATGATCAAAAAAGATGCAATTGAAAAAAAAACCCAAAACCCCAGAAAATGGGGAGATGAAATGACTACGAGAAAGTGGTCTAGGCGGAAATGAGTTACAGTGCAAAGGACCAAAAGAGGCCAGAACTAAGCTGACAGCTGTTGCAAAAGCAGGGGAAAAATCAAGGAGGCAGAGACAACTTGGAGGGGAAGATATGAGGGACGTGGCATGGATACTTAAAAAAATGAAAAAAAAAAAGAAAATCTCGGCGAAAGTCAAAGCCATCAAAAGGCATGGCATGCCATTCATTGCAGGGACATGCACGACATACCCCTAGGTTTGCAAAAATAGATCCACGCGGTAGGTCAAAACAAATAAGAAGGACTGAGGAGCACTCTGAAATGGAGATACCATCCAAGGAACTGAAATTGAAGGGAAAAAAAAAAAAAATTTGGGAAATTTAGTGACTACGAGAAAGTGGTCTGGGCGGAAATGATGTGCAGTGCAAAGGACCAAATGATGCCAGAACTAAGCTGACAGCTGTTGCAAAAGCAGGGGAAAAATCAAGGAGGCAGACACAACTTGGAGGGGAAGATATGAAGGACGTGGCATGGTTACTTAAAAAAATGAAAAAAAAAAAGAAAATCTTGGCCAAAGTCAAAGCCATCAAAAGGCATGGCATGCCATTCATTGCAGGGACATGCACAAAATATCTCTAGGTTTGCAGAAATTGATCCACGCGGTGGGTCAAAACAAATAAGAAGGAGGAAGGAGCACTCTGAAATGGAGATACCATCAAAGGAAATGAATTTGAAGGGAAAAAAAAAAAATTTTTGGGAAATTTAGTGACTACGAGAAAGTGGTCTGGGCGGAAATGATGTGCAGTGCAAAGGACCAAATGATGCCAGAACTAAGCTGACAGCTGTTGCAAAAGCAGGGGAAAAATCAAGGAGGCCGAGACAACTTGGAGGGGAAGATATGAGGGACGTGGCAAGGAAACATCAGAAAATTAAAAAAAAAAAAAGAAAATCTCGGCCAAAGTCAAAGCCATCAAAAGGCATGAAAGGCATGATATGCCATCCAGTGCAGGGACTTGCACCAAAGCTTGCCCTCTTAGTTCCCACTGAAATCGCAAGATTTCGTTTCCCGTCCCGAAAGGAAATGAAATTTCCTTTCGGGACGGGAAACGAAATCTTGCGACCCTGAAAAGAAAGGCTCACAAACACTCTGGGAGGAAGATATGATCAAAAAAGATGCAGTTGAAAAAAAACCCCAAATCCCCAGAAAATGGGGAGATGGAATGACTAGGAGAAAGTGGTCTAGGCAGAAATGAGGTGCAGTGCAAAGGACCAAAAGAGGCCAGAACTAAGCTGACAGCTGTTGCAAAAGCAGGTGAAAAATCAAGGAGGCAGAGACAACTTGGAGGGGAAGATATGAGGGACGTGGCATGGATACTTAAAAAAATGAAAGAAAAAAGAAAATCTCGGCCAAAGTCAAAGCCATCAAAAGGCATGGCATGCCATTCATTGCAGGGACATGCACAAAATATCCCTAGGTTTGCAGAAATTGATCCACGCGGTAGGTCAAAACAAATAAGAAGGACTGAGGAGCACTCTGAAATGGAGATACTATCAAAGGAAATGAATTTTAAGGGGGAAAAAAAAAATTTTGGGGAAATTTAGTGACTACGAGAAAGTGGTCTAGGCGGAAATGATGTGCAGTGCAAAGGACCAAAAGATGCCAGAACTAAGCTGACAGCTGTTGCAAAAGCAGGGGAAAAATCAAGGAGGCCGAGACAACTTGGAGGGGAAGATATGAGGGACGTGGCAAGGAAACATCAGAAAATTAAAAAAAAAAAAAGAAAATCTCGGCCAAAGTCAAAGCCATCAAAAGGCATGAAAGGCATGATATGCCATCCAGTGCAGGGACTTGCACCAAAGCTTGCCCTCTTAGTTCCCACTGAAATCGCAAGATTTCGTTTCCCGTCCCGAAAGGAAATGAAATTTCCTTTCGGGACGGGAAACGAAATCTTGCGACCCTGAAAAGAAAGGCTCACAAACACTCTGGGAGGAAGATATGATCAAAAAAGATGCAGTTGAAAAAAAACCCCAAATCCCCAGAAAATGGGGAGATGGAATGACTAGGAGAAAGTGGTCTAGGCAGAAATGAGGTGCAGTGCAAAGGACCAAAAGAGGCCAGAACTAAGCTGACAGCTGTTGCAAAAGCAGGTGAAAAATCAAGGAGGCAGAGACAACTTGGAGGGGAAGATATGAGGGACGTGGCATGGATACTTAAAAAAATGAAAGAAAAAAGAAAATCTCGGCCAAAGTCAAAGCCATCAAAAGGCATGGCATGCCATTCATTGCAGGGACATGCACAAAATATCCCTAGGTTTGCAGAAATTGATCCACGCGGTAGGTCAAAACAAATAAGAAGGACTGAGGAGCACTCTGAAATGGAGATACTATCAAAGGAAATGAATTTTAAGGGGGAAAAAAAAAATTTTGGGGAAATTTAGTGACTACGAGAAAGTGGTCTAGGCGGAAATGATGTGCAGTGCAAAGGACCAAAAGATGCCAGAACTAAGCTGACAGCTGTTGCAAAAGTAGGGGAAAAATCAAGGAGGCAGAGACAACTTGGAGGGGAAGATATGAGGGACGTGGCAAGGAAACATCAGAAAATTAAAAAAAAAAAAAGAAAATCTTGGCCAAAGTCAAAGCCATCAAAAGGCATGGCATGCCATTCATTGCAGGGACATGCACGACATACCCCTAGGTTTGCAAAAATAGATCCACGCGGTAGGTCAAAACAAATAAGAAGGACTGAGGAGTACTCTGAAATGGAGATACCATCCAAGGAACTGAAATTGAAGGGAAAAAAAAAAAAATTTTGGAAATTTAGTGACTACGAGAAAGTGGTCTGGGCGGAAATGATGTGCAGTGCAAAGGACCAAATGATGCCAGAACTAAGCTGACAGCTGTTGCAAAAGCAGGGGAAAAATCAAGGAGGCAGAGACAACTTGGAGGGGAAGATATGAGGGCCCTAGCATGGATACTTAAAAAAATGAAAAAAAAAAGAAAATCTCGGCCAAGGTCAAAGCCATCAAAAGGCATGGCATGCCATTCATTGCAGGGACATGCACAACATACCCCTGGGTTTGCAAAAATACATCCATGCAGTAGGTCAAAACAAGTAAGAAGGACTGAGGAGCACTCTGAAATGGAGATACCATCAAAGGAACTGAAATTGAAGGGGAAAAAAAAAAAATTTTGGAAATTTAGTGACTACGAGAAAGTGGTCTGGGCGGAAATGATGTGCAGTGCAAAGGACCAAATGATGCCAGAACTAAGCTGACAGCTGTTGCAAAAGCAGGGGAAAAATCAAGGAGGCAGAGACAAGTTGGAGGGGAAGATATGAGGGACGTGGCATGGTTACTTAAAAAAATGAAAAAAAAAAAGAAAATCTCGGCCAAAGTCAAAGCCATCAAAAGGCATGGCATGCCATTCATTGCAGGGACATGCACAAAATATCCCTAGGTTTGCAGAAATTGATCCACGCGGTAGGTCAAAACAAATAAGAAGGACTGAGGAGCACTCTGAATTGGAGATACCATCAAAGGAAATGAATTTGAAGGGAAAAAAAAAAAATTTTTGGGAAATTTAGTGACTACGAGAAAGTGGTCTGGGCGGAAATGATGTGCAGTGCAAAGGACCAAATGATGCCAGAACTAAGCTGACAGCTGTTGCAAAAGCAGGGGAAAAATCAAGGAGGCAGAGACAACTTGGAGGGGAAGATATGAGGGACGTGGCAAGGAAACATCAGAAAATTTAAAAAAAAAAAAGAAAATCTCGGCCAAAGTCAAAGCCATCAAAAGGCATGATATGCCATCCAGTGCAGGGACTTGCACCAAAGCTTGCCCTCTTAGTTCCCATTGAAATCGCAAGAGTTCGTTTCCCGTCCCGAAAGGAAATGAAATTTCCTTTCGGGACGGGAAACGAAATCTTGCGACCCTGAAAAGAAAAGCTCACAAACACTCTGGGAGGAAGATATGATCAAAAAAGATGCAATTGAAAAAAAACCCCAAAACCCGAGAAAATGGGGAGATGAAATGACTACGAGAAAGTGGTCTAGGCGGAAATGAGTTACAGTGCAAAGGACCAAAAGAGGCCAGAACTAAGCTGACAGCTGTTGCAAAAGCAGGGGAAAAATCAAGGAGGCAGAGACAACTTGGAGGGGAAGATATGAGGGACGTGGCATTGATACTTAAAAAAATAAAAAAAAAAAGAAAATCTCGGCCAAAGTCAAAGCCATCAAAAGGCATGGCATGCCATTCATTGCAGGGACATGCACGACATACCCCTAGGTTTGCAAAAATAGATCCACGCGGTAGGTCAAAACAAATAAGAAGGACTGAGGAGCACTCTGAAATGGAGATACCATCCAAGGAACTGAAATTGAAGGGAAAAAAAAAAAAATTTGGGAAATTTAGTGACTACGAGAAAGTGGTCTGGGCGGAAATGATGTGCAGTGCAAAGGACCAAATGATGCCAGAACTAAGCTGACAGCTGTTGCAAAAGCAGGGGAAAAATCAAGGAGGCAGACACAACTTGGAGGGGAAGATATGAAGGACGTGGCATGGTTACTTAAAAAAATGAAAAAAAAAAAGAAAATCTCGGCCAAAGTCAAAGCCATCAAAAGGCATGGCATGCCATTCATTGCAGGGACATGCACAAAATATCCCTAGGTTTGCAGAAATTGATCCACGCGGTAGGTCAAAACAAATAAGAAGGAGGAAGGAGCACTCTGAAATGGAGATACCATCAAATGAAATGAATTTGAAGGGAAAAAAAAAAAATTTTTGGGAAATTTAGTGACTACGAGAAAGTGGTCTGGGCGGAAATGATGTGCAGTGCAAAGGACCAAATGATGCCAGAACTAAGCTGACAGCTGTTGCAAAAGCAGGGGAAAAATCAAGGAGGCCGAGACAACTTGGAGGGGAAGATATGAGGGACGTGGCAAGGAAACATCAGAAAATTTAAAAAAAAAAAAGAAAATCTCGGCGAAAGTCAAAGCCATCAAAAGGCATGGCATGCCATTCATTGCAGGGACATGCACAAAATATCCCTAGGTTTGCAGAAAATAGATCCATGCGGTAGGTCAAAACAAACAAGAAGGACTGAGGAGCACTCTGAAATGGAGATACCATCAAAGGAACTGAAATTGAAGGGAAAAAAAAAAAATTTTGGGAAATTTAGTGACTACGAGAAAGTGGTCTGGGCGGAAATGATGTGCAGTGCAAAGGACCAAATGATGCCAGAACTAAGCTGACAGCTGTTGCAAAAGCAGGGGAAAAATCAAGGAGGCAGAGACAACTTGGAGGGGAAGATATGAGGGCCGTGGCAAGGAAACATCAGAAAATTTAAAAAAAAAACAGAAAATCTCGGCCAAAGTCAAAGCCATCAAAAGGCATGATATGCCATCCAGTGCAGGGACTTGCACCAAAGCTTGCCCTCTTAGTTCCCATTGAAATCGCAAGATTTCCTTTCCCGTCCCGAAAGGAAATGAAATTTCCTTTCGGGACGGGAAACGAAATCTTGCGACCCTGAAAAGAAAGGCTCACAAACACTCTGGGAGGAAGATATGATCAAACAAGAGGCAATTGAAAAAAAACCCCAAAACCCCAGAAAATGGGGAGATGAAATGACTACGAGAAAGTGGTCTAGGCGGAAATGAGGTGCAGAGCAAAGGACCAAAAGAGGCCAGAACTAAGCTGACAGCTGTTGCAAAAGCAGCGGGAAAAATCAAGGAGGCAGAGACAACTTGGAGGGGAAGATATGAGGGACATGGCATGGTTACTTAAAAAAATGAAAAAAAAAAAGAAAATCTCGGCCAAAGTCAAAGCCATCAAAAGGCATGGCATGCCATTCATTGCAGGGACATGCACGACATACCCCTAGGTTTGCAAAAATAGATCCACGCGGTAGGTCAAAACAAAAAAGAAGGACTGAGGAGCACTCTGAAATGGAGATACCATCAAAGGAAATGAATTTGAAGGGGAAAAAAAAAAAAATTTGGAAATTTAGTGACTACGAGAAAGTGGTCTAGGCAGAAATGAGGTGCAGTGCAAAGGACCAAAAGAGGCCAGAACTAAGCTGACAGCTGTTGCAAAAGCAGGGGAAAAATCAAGGAGGCAGAGACAACTTGGAGGGGAAGATATGAGGGACGTGGCATGGATACTTGAAAAATGAAAAAAAAAGAAAATCTCGGCCAAAGTCAAAGCCATCAAAAGGCAAGGCATGCCATTCATTGCAGGGACATGCACGACATACCCCTAGGTTTGCAAAAATAGATCCACGCAGTAGGTCAAAACAAATAAGAAGGACTGAGGAGCACTCTGAAATGGAGATACCATCAAAGGAACTGAAATTGAAGGGGAAAAAAAAAAAATTTTGGAAATTTAGTGACTACGAGAAAGTGGTCTGGGCGGAAATGATGTGCAGTGCAAAGGACCAAATGATGCCAGAACTAAGCTGACAGCTGTTGCAAAAGCAGGGGAAAAATCAAGGAGGCAGAGACAACTTGGAGGGGAAGATATGAGGGACGTGGCATGGTTACTTAAAAAAATGAAAAAAAAAAAAGAAAATCTCGGCCAAAGTCAAAGCCATCAAAAGGCATGGCATGCCATTCATTGCAGGGACATGCACAAAATATCCCTAGGTTTGCAGAAATTGATCCACGCGGTAGGTCAAAACAAATAAGAAGGAGGAAGGAGCACTCTGAAATGGAGATACCATCAAAGGAAATGAATTTGAAGGGGAAAAAAAAAATTTTTGGTAAATTTAGTGACTACGAGAAAGTGGTCTGGGCGGAAATGATGTGCAGTGGAAAGGACCAAATGATGCCAGAACTAAGCTGACAGCTGTTGCAAAAGCAGGGGAAAAATCAAGGAGGCAGAGACAACTTGGAGGGGAAGATATGAGGGACGTGGCAAGGAAACATCAGAAAATTTTAAAAAAAAAAAGAAAATCTCGGCCAAAGTCAAAGCCATCAAAAGGCATGATATGCCATCCAGTGCAGGGACTTGCACCAAAGCTTGCCCTCTTAGTTCCCATTGAAATCGCAAGATTTCGTTTCCCGTCCCGAAAGGAAATGAAATTTCCTTTCGGGACGGGAAACGAAATCTTGTGACCCTGAAAAGAAAGGCTCACAAACACTCTGGGAGGAAGATATGACCAAACAAGATGCAATTGAAAAAAAACCCCAAAACCCCAGAAAATGGGGAGATGAAATGACTACGAGAAAGTGGTCTAGGCAGAAATGAGGTGCAGTGCAAAGGACCAAAAGAGGCCAGAACTAAGCTGACAGCTGTTGCAAAAGCAGGGGAAAAATCAAGGAGGCAAAGACAACTTGGAGGGGAAGATATGAGGGACGTGGCATGGATACTTGAAAAATGAAAAAAAAAAGTTAAATCTCGGCCAAAGTCAAAGCCATCAAAAGGCATGGCATGCCATTCATTGCAGGGACATGCACGACATACCCCTAGGTTTGCAAAAATAGATCCACGCGGTAGGTCAAAACAAATAAGAAGGATTGAGGAGCACTCTGAAATGGAGATACCATCAAAGGAAATGAAATTGAAGGGAAAAAAAAATTTTTTGGGAAATTTAGTGACTACGAGAAAGTGGTCTGGGCGGAAATGATGTGCATTGCAAAGGACCAAATGATGCCAGAACTAAGCTGACAGCTGTTGCAAAAGCAGGGGAAAAATCAAGGAGGCAGAGACAACTTGGAGGGGGAAGATATGAGGGACGTGGCATGGTTACTTAAAAAAATGAAAAAAAAAATAGAAAATCTCGGCCACAGTCAAAGCCATCAAAAGGCATGGCATGCCATTCATTGCAGGGACATGCACAAAATATCCCTAGGTTTGCAGAAATTGATCCACGCGGTAGGTCAAAACAAATAAGAAGGACTGAGGAGCACTCTGAAATGGAGGTGCCATCAAAGGAACTGAAATTGAAGGGAAAAAAAAAAAATTTTGGAAATTTAGTGACTAGGAGAAAGTGGTCTGGGCGGAAATGATGTGCAGTGGAAAGGACCAAATGATGCCAGAACTAAGCTGACAGCTGTTGCAAAAGCAGGGGAAAAATCAAGGAGGCAGAGACAACTTGGAGGGGAAGATATGAGGGACGTGGCAAGGAAACATCAGAAAATTTAAAAAAAAAAAAGAAAATCTCGGCCAAAGTCAAAGCCATCAAAAGGCATGATATGCCATCCAGTGCAGGGACTTGCACCAAAGCTTGCCCTCTTAGTTCCCATTGAAATCGCAAGATTTCCTTTCCCGTCCCGAAAGGAAATGAAATTTCCTTTCGGGACGGGAAACGAAATCTTGCGACCCTGAAAAGAAAGGCTCACAAACACTCTGGGAGGAAGATATGACCAAACAAGATGCAATTGAAAAAAAACCCCAAAACCCCAGAAAATGGGGAGATGAAATGACTAGGAGAAAGTGGTCTAGGCAGAAATGAGGTGCAGTGCAAAGGACCAAAAGAGGCCAGAACTAAGCTGACAGCTGTTGCAAAAGCAGGGGAAAAATCAAGGAGGCAGAGACAACTTGGAGGGGAAGATATGAGGGACATGGCATGGATACTTGAAAAATGAAAAAAAAAGAAAATCTCGGCCAAAGTCAAAGCCATCAAAAGGCATGGCATGCCATTCATTGCAGGGACATGCACGACATACCCCTAGGTTTGCAAAAATAGATCCACGCGGTAGGTCAAAACAAATAAGAAGGACTGAGGAGTACTCTGAAATGGAGATACCATCAAAGGAACTGAAATTGAAGGGAAAAAAAAAAAAAATTTGGAAATTTAGTGACTACGAGAAAGTGGTCTGGGCGGAAATGATGTGCAGTGCAAAGGACCAAATGATGCCAGAACTAAGCTGACAGCTGTTGCAAAAGCAGGGGAAAAATCAAGGAGGCAGAGACAACTTGGAGGGGAAGATATGAGGGCCGTAGCATGGATACTTAAAAAAATGAAAAAAAAAAGAAAATCTCGGCCAAGGTCAAAGCCATCAAAAGGCATGGCATGCCATTCATTGCAGGGACATGCACAACATACCCCTGGGTTTGCAAAAATACATCCATGCGGTAGGTCAAAACAAGTAAGAAGGACTGAGGAGCACTCTGAAATGGAGATACCATCAAAGGAACTGAAATTGAAGGGGAAAAAAAAAAAATTTTGGAAATTTAGTCACTACGAGAAAGTGGTCTGGGCGGAAATGATGTGCAGTGCAAAGGACCAAATGATGCCAGAACTAAGCTGACAGCTGTTGCAAAAGCAGGGGAAAAATCAAGGAGGCAGAGACAAGTTGGAGGGGAAGATATGAGGGACGTGGCATGGTTACTTAAAAAAATGAAAAAAAAAAAGAAAATCTCGGCCAAAGTCAAAGCCATCAAAAGGCATGGCATGCCATTCATTGCAGGGACATGCACAAAATATCCCTAGGTTTGCAGAAATTGATCCACGCGGTAGGTCAAAACAAATAAGAAGGACTGAGGAGCACTCTGAATTGGAGATACCATCAAAGGAAATTAATTTAAAGGGAAAAAAAAAAAATTTTTGGTAAATTTAGTGACTACGAGAAAGTGGTCTGGGCGGAAATGATGTGCAGTGCAAAGGACCAATAGAGGCCAGAACTAAGCTGACAGCTGTTGCAAAAGCAGGGGAAAAATCAAGGAGGCAGAGACAACTTGGAGGGGAAGATATGAGGGACGTGGCATGGTTACTTAAAAAAATGAAAAAAAAAAAAGAAAATCTCGGCCAAAGTCAAAGCCATCAAAAGGCATGGCATGCCATTCATTGCAGGGACATGCACGACATACCCCTAGGTTTGCAAAAATAGATCCACGCGGTAGGTCAAAACAAAAAAGAAGGACTGAGGAGCACTCTGAAATGGAGATACCATCAAAGGAAATGAATTTGAAGGGGAAAAAAAAAAAAATTTGGAAATTTAGTGACTACGAGAAAGTGGTCTAGGCAGAAATGAGGTGCAGTGCAAAGGACCAAAAGAGGCCAGAACTAAGCTGACAGCTGTTGCAAAAGCAGGGGAAAAATCAAGGAGGCAGAGACAACTTGGAGGGGAAGATATGAGGGACGTGGCATGGATACTTGAAAAATGAAAAAAAAAGAAAATCTCGGCCAAAGTCAAAGCCATCAAAAGGCAAGGCATGCCATTCATTGCAGGGACATGCACGACATACCCCTAGGTTTGCAAAAATAGATCCACGCAGTAGGTCAAAACAAATAAGAAGGACTGAGGAGCACTCTGAAATGGAGATACCATCAAAGGAACTGAAATTGAAGGGGAAAAAAAAAAAATTTTGGAAATTTAGTGACTACGAGAAAGTGGTCTGGGCGGAAATGATGTGCAGTGCAAAGGACCAAATGATGCCAGAACTAAGCTGACAGCTGTTGCAAAAGCAGGGGAAAAATCAAGGAGGCAGAGACAACTTGGAGGGGAAGATATGAGGGACGTGGCATGGTTACTTAAAAAAATGAAAAAAAAAAAAGAAAATCTCGGCCAAAGTCAAAGCCATCAAAAGGCATGGCATGCCATTCATTGCAGGGACATGCACAAAATATCCCTAGGTTTGCAGAAATTGATCCACGCGGTAGGTCAAAACAAATAAGAAGGAGGAAGGAGCACTCTGAAATGGAGATACCATCAAAGGAAATGAATTTGAAGGGGAAAAAAAAAATTTTTGGTAAATTTAGTGACTACGAGAAAGTGGTCTGGGCGGAAATGATGTGCAGTGAAAAGGACCAAATGATGCCAGAACTAAGCTGACAGCTGTTGCAAAAGCAGGGGAAAAATCAAGGAGGCAGAGACAACTTGGAGGGGAAGATATGAGGGACGTGGCAAGGAAACATCAGAAAATTTAAAAAAAAAAAAGAAAATCTCGGCCAAAGTCAAAGCCATCAAAAGGCATGATATGCCATCCAGTGCAGGGACTTGCACCAAAGCTTGCCCTCTTAGTTCCCATTGAAATCGCAAGATTTCGTTTCCCGTCCCGAAAGGAAATGAAATTTCCTTTCGGGACGGGAAACGAAATCTTGTGACCCTGAAAAGAAAGGCTCACAAACACTCTGGGAGGAAGATATGACCAAACAAGATGCAATTGAAAAAAAACCCCAAAACCCCAGAAAATGGGGAGATGAAATGTCTACGAGAAAGTTGTCTAGGCAGAAATGAGGTGCAGTGCAAAGGACCAAAAGAGGCCAGAACTAAGCTGACAGCTGTTGCAAAAGCAGGGGAAAAATCAAGGAGGCAAAGACAACTTGGAGGGGAAGATATGAGGGACGTGGCATGGATACTTAAAAAATGAAAAAAAAAAGTTAAATCTCGGCCAAAGTCAAAGCCATCAAAAGGCATGGCATGCCATTCATTGCAGGGACATGCACGACATACCCCTAGGTTTGCAAAAATAGATCCACGCGGTAGGTCAAAACAAATAAGAAGGATTGAGGAGCACTCTGAAATGGAGATACCATCAAAGGAAATGAAATTGAAGGGAAAAAAAAAATTTTTTGGGAAATTTAGTGACTACGAGAAAGTGGTCTGGGCGGAAATGATGTGCAGTGCAAAGGACCAAATGATGCCAGAACTAAGCTGACAGCTGTTGCAAAAGCAGGGGAAAAATCAAGGAGGCAGAGACAACTTGGAGGGGGAAGATATGAGGGACGTGGCATGGTTACTTAAAAAAATGAAAAAAAAAATAGAAAATCTCGGCCACAGTCAAAGCCATCAAAAGGCATGGCATGCCATTCATTGCAGGGACATGCACAAAATATCCCTAGGTTTGCAGAAATTGATCCACGCGGTAGGTCAAAACAAATAAGAAGGACTGAGGAGCACTCTGAAATGGACATACCATCAAAGGAACTGAAATTGAAGGGAAAAAAAAAAAATTTTGGAAATTTAGTGACTAGGAGAAAGTGGTCTGGGCGGAAATGATGTGCAGTGGAAAGGACCAAATGATGCCAGAACTAAGCTGACAGCTGTTGCAAAAGCAGGGGAAAAATCAAGGAGGCAGAGACAACTTGGAGGGGAAGATATGAGGGACGTGGCAAGGAAACATCAGAAAATTTAAAAAAAAAAAAGAAAATCTCGGCCAAAGTCAAAGCCATCAAAAGGCATGATATGCCATCCAGTGCAGGGACTTGCACCAAAGCTTGCCCTCTTAGTTCCCATTGAAATCGCAAGATTTCCTTTCCCGTCCCGAAAGGAAATGAAATTTCCTTTCGGGACGGGAAACGAAATCTTGCGACCCTGAAAAGAAAGGCTCACAAACACTCTGGGAGGAAGATATGACCAAACAAGATGCAATTGAAAAAAAACCCCAAAACCCCAGAAAATGGGGAGATGAAATGACTAGGAGAAAGTGGTCTAGGCAGAAATGAGGTGCAGTGCAAAGGACCAAAAGAGGCCAGAACTAAGCTGACAGCTGTTGCAAAAGCAGGGGAAAAATCAAGGAGGCAGACACAACTTGGAGGGGAAGATATGAGGGACATGGCATGGATACTTGAAAAATGAAAAAAAAAGAAAATCTCGGCCAAAGTCAAAGCCATCAAAAGGCATGGCATGCCATTCATTGCAGGGACATGCACGACATACCCCTAGGTTTGCAAAAATAGATCCACGCGGTAGGTCAAAACAAATAAGAAGGACTGAGGAGTACTCTGAAATGGAGATACCATCAAAGGAACTGAAATTGAAGGGAAAAAAAAAAAAATTTTGGAAATTTAGTGACTGCGAGAAAGTGGTCTGGGCGGAAATGATGTGCAGTGCAAAGGACCAAATGATGCCAGAACTAAGCTGACAGCTGTTGCAAAAGCAGGGGAAAAATCAAGGAGGCAGAGACAACTTGGAGGGGAAGATATGAGGGCCGTAGCATGGATACTTAAAAAAATGAAAAAAAAAAGAAAATCTCGGCCAAGGTCAAAGCCATCAAAAGGCATGGCATGCCATTCATTGCAGGGACATGCACAACATACCCCTGGGTTTGCAAAAATACATCCATGCGGTAGGTCAAAACAAGTAAGAAGGACTGAGGAGCACTCTGAAATGGAGATACCATCAAAGGAACTGAAATTGAAGGGGAAAAAAAAAAAATTTTGGAAATTTAGTCACTACGAGAAAGTGGTCTGGGCGGAAATGATGTGCAGTGCAAAGGACCAAATGATGCCAGAACTAAGCTGACAGCTGTTGCAAAAGCAGGGGAAAAATCAAGGAGGCAGAGACAAGTTGGAGGGGAAGATATGAGGGACGTGGCATGGTTACTTAAAAAAATGAAAAAAAAAAAGAAAATCTCGGCCAAAGTCAAAGCCATCAAAAGGCATGGCATGCCATTCATTGCAGGGACATGCACAAAATATCCCTAGGTTTGCAGAAATTGATCCACGCGGTAGGTCAAAACAAATAAGAAGGACTGAGGAGCACTCTGAATTGGAGATACCATCAAAGGAAATTAATTTAAAGGGAAAAAAAAAAAATTTTTGGTAAATTTAGTGACTACGAGAAAGTGGTCTGGGCGGAAATGATGTGCAGTGCAAAGGACCAAAAGAGGCCAGAACTAAGCTGACAGCTGTTGCAAAAGCAGGGGAAAAATCAAGGAGGCAGAGACAACTTGGAGGGGAAGATATGAGGGACGTGGCATGGATACTTAAAAAAATGAAAAAAAAAAGAAAATCTCGGCCAAAGTCAAAGCCATCAAAAGGCATGGCATGCCATTCATTGCAGGGACATGCACGACATACCCCTAGGTTTGCCAAAATAGATCCACGCGGTAGGTCAAAACAAATAAGAAGGACTGAGGAGCACTCTGAAATGGAGATACCATCCAAGGAACTGAAATTGAAGGGAAAAAAAAAAAAAATTTGGGAAATTTAGTGACTACGAGAAAGTGGTCTGGGCGGAAATGATGTGCAGTGCAAAGGACCAAATGATGCCAGAACTAAGCTGACAGCTGTTGCAAAAGCAGGGGAAAAATCAAGGAGGCAGAGACAACTTGGAGGGGAAGATATGAAGGACGTGGCATGGTTACTTAAAAAAATGAAAAAAAAAAAGAAAATCTCGGCCAAAGTCAAAGCCATCAAAAGGCATGGCATGCCATTCATTGCAGGGACATGCACAAAATATCCCTAGGTTTGCAGAAATTGATCCACGCGGTAGGTCAAAACAAATAAGAAGGAGGAAGGAGCACTCTGAAATGGAGATACCATCAAAGGAAATGAATTTGAAGGGAAAAAAAAAAAATTTTTGGTAAATTTAGTGACTACGAGAAAGTGGTCTGGGCAGAAATGATGTGCAGTGCAAAGGACCAAATGATGCCAGAACTAAGCTGACAGCTGTTGCAAAAGCAGTTGAAAAATCAAGGAGGCAGAGACAACTTGGAGGGGAAGATATGAAGGACGTGGCATGGATACTTAAAAAAATGAAAAAAAAAAGAAAATCTCGGCCAAAGTCAAAGCCATCAAAAGGCATGGCATGCCATTCATTGCAGGGACATGCACAAAATATCCCTAGGTTTGCAGAAATTGATCCACGCGGTAGGTCAAAACAAATAAGAAGGAGGAAGGAGCACTCTGAAATGGAGATACCATCAAAGGAAATGAATTTAAAGGGAAAAAAAAAAAATTTTTGGGAAATTTAGTGACTACGAGAAAGTGGTCTGGGCGGAAATGATGTGCAGTGCAAAGGACCAAATGATGCCAGAACTAAGCTGACAGCTGTTGCAAAAGCAGGGGAAAAATCAAGGAGGCCGAGACAACTTGGAGGGGAAGATATGAGGGACGTGGCAAGGAAACATCAGAAAATTTAAAAAAAAAAAAGAAAATCTCGGCCAAAGTCAAAGCCATCAAAAGGCGTGGCATGCCATTCATTGCAGGCACATGCACGACATACCCCTAGGTTTGCCAAAATAGATCCACGCGGTAGGTCAAAACAAATAAGAAGGACTGAGGAGCACTCTGAAATGGAGATACCATCAAAGGAACTGAAATTGAAAGGAAAAAAAAAAAAAATTTGGGAAATTTAGTGACTACGAGAAAGTGGTCTAGGCAGAAATGAGGTGCAGTGCAAAGGACCAAAAGAGGCCAGAACTAAGCTGACAGCTGTTGCAAAAGCAGGGGAAAAATCAAGGAGGCAGACACAACTTGGAGGGGAAGATATGAAGGACGTGGCATGGTTACTTAAAAAAATAAAAAAAAAATAGGAAATCTCGGCGAAAGTCAAAGCCATCAAAAGGCATGGCATGCCATTCATTGCAGGGACATGCACAAAATATCCCTAGGTTTGCCAAAAAAGATCCACGCGGTAGGTCAAAACAAATAAGAAGGAGGAAGGAGCACTCTGAAATGGACATACCATCAAAGGAACTGAAATTGAAGGGAAAAAAAAAAAATTTTGGGGAAATTTAGTGACTACGAGAAAGTGGTCTGGGCGGAAATGATGTGCAGTGGAAAGGACCAAATGATGCCAGAACTAAGCTGACAGCTGTTGCAAAAGCAGGGGAAAAATCAAGGAGGCAGAGACAACTTGGAGGGGAAGATATGAGGGACGTGGCAAGGAAACATCAGAAAATTAAAAAAAAAAAAAGAAAATCTCGGCCAAAGTCAAAGCCATCAAAAGGCATGAAAGGCATGATATGCCATCCAGTGCAGGGACTTGCACCAAAGCTTGCCCTCTTAGTTCCCACTGAAATCGCAAGATTTCGTTTCCCGTCCCGAAAGGAAATGAAATTTCCTTTCGGGACGGGAAACGAAATCTTGCGACCCTGAAAAGAAAGGCTCACAAACACTCTGGGAGGAAGATATGATCAAAAAAGATGCAATTGAAAAAAAACCCCAAATCCCCAGAAAATGGGGAGATGGAATGACTACGAGAAAGTGGTCTAGGCAGAAATGAGGTGCAGTGCAAAGGACCAAAAGAGGCCAGAACTAAGCTGACAGCTGTTGCAAAAGCAGGTGAAAAATCAAGGAGGCAGAGACAACTTGGAGGGGAAGATATGAGGGACGTGGCATGGATACTTAAAAAAATGAAAGAAAAAAGAAAATCTCGGCCAAAGTCAAAGCCATCAAAAGGCATGGCATGCCATTCATTGCAGGGACATGCACAAAATATCCCTAGGTTTGCAGAAATTGATCCACGCGGTAGGTCAAAACAAATAAGAAGGACTGAGGAGCACTCTGAATTGGAGATACCATCAAAGGAAATTAATTTAAAGGGAAAAAAAAAAAATTTTTGGTAAATTTAGTGACAACGAGAAAGTGGTCTGGGCGGAAATGATGTGCAGTGCAAAGGACCAAAAGAGGCCAGAACTAAGCTGACAGCTGTTGCAAAAGCAGGGGAAAAATCAAGGAGGCAGAGACAACTTGGAGGGGAAGATATGAGGGACGTGGCATGGATACTTAAAAAAATGAAAAAAAAAAGAAAATCTCGGCCAAAGTCAAAGCCATCAAAAGGCATGGCATGCCATTCATTGCAGGGACATGCACGACATACCCCTAGGTTTGCCAAAATAGATCCACGCGGTAGGTCAAAACAAATAAGAAGGACTGAGGAGCACTCTGAAATGGAGATACCATCCAAGGAACTGAAATTGAAGGGAAAAAAAAAAAAAATTTGGGAAATTTAGTGACTACGAGAAAGTGGTCTGGGCGGAAATGATGTGCAGTGCAAAGGACCAAATGATGCCAGAACTAAGCTGACAGCTGTTGCAAAAGCAGGGGAAAAATCAAGGAGGCAGAGACAACTTGGAGGGGAAGATATGAAGGACGTGGCATGGTTACTTAAAAAAATGAAAAAAAAAAAGAAAATCTCGGCCAAAGTCAAAGCCATCAAAAGGCATGGCATGCCATTCATTGCAGGGACATGCACAAAATATCCCTAGGTTTGCAGAAATTGATCCACGCGGTAGGTCAAAACAAATAAGAAGGAGGAAGGAGCACTCTGAAATGGAGATACCATCAAAGGAAATGAATTTGAAGGGAAAAAAAAAAAATTTTTGGTAAATTTAGTGACTACGAGAAAGTGGTCTGGGCAGAAATGATGTGCAGTGCAAAGGACCAAATGATGCCAGAACTAAGCTGACAGCTGTTGCAAAAGCAGTTGAAAAATCAAGGAGGCAGACACAACTTGGAGGGGAAGATATGAAGGACGTGGCATGGATACTTAAAAAAATGAAAAAAAAAAAGAAAATCTCGGCCAAAGTCAAAGCCATCAAAAGGCATGGCATGCCATTCATTGCAGGGACATGCACAAAATATCCCTAGGTTTGCAGAAATTGATCCACGCGGTAGGTCAAAACAAATAAGAAGGAGGAAGGAGCACTCTGAAATGGAGATACCATCAAAGGAAATGAATTTGAAGGGAAAAAAAAAAAATTTTTGGGAAATTTAGTGACTACGAGAAAGTGGTCTGGGCGGAAATGATGTGCAGTGCAAAGGACCAAATGATGCCAGAACTAAGCTGACAGCTGTTGCAAAAGCAGGGGAAAAATCAAGGAGGCCGAGACAACTTGGAGGGGAAGATATGAGGGACGTGGCAAGGAAACATCAGAAAATTTAAAAAAAAAAAAGAAAATCTCGGCCAAAGTCAAAGACATCAAAAGGCGTGGCTAGCCATTCATTGCAGGCACATGCACGACATACACCTAGGTTTGCAAAAATAGATCCACGCGGTAGGTCAAAACAAATAAGAAGGACTGAGGAGCACTCTGAAATGGAGATACCATCAAAGGAACTGAAATTGAAAGGAAAAAAAAAAAAAATTTGGGAAATTTAGTGACTACGAGAAAGTGGTCTAGGCAGAAATGAGGTGCAGTGCAAAGGACCAAAAGAGGCCAGAACTAAGCTGACAGCTGTTGCAAAAGCAGGGGAAAAATCAAGGAGGCAGACACAACTTGGAGGGGAAGATATGAAGGACGTGGCATGGTTACTTAAAAAAATAAAAAAAAAATAGGAAATCTCGGCGAAAGTCAAAGCCATCAAAAGGCATGGCATGCCATTCATTGCAGGGACATGCACAAAATATCCCTAGGTTTGCCAAAATAGATCCACGCGGTAGGTCAAAACAAATAAGAAGGAGGAAGGAGCACTCTGAAATGGACATACCATCAAAGGAACTGAAATTGAAGGGAAAAAAAAAAAATTTTGGGGAAATTTAGTGACTACGAGAAAGTGGTCTGGGCGGAAATGATGTGCAGTGGAAAGGACCAAATGATGCCAGAACTAAGCTGACAGCTGTTGCAAAAGCAGGGGAAAAATCAAGGAGGCAGAGACAACTTGGAGGGGAAGATATGAGGGACGTGGCAAGGAAACATCAGAAAATTAAAAAAAAAAAAAGAAAATCTCGGCCAAAGTCAAAGCCATCAAAAGGCATGAAAGGCATGATATGCCATCCAGTGCAGGGACTTGCACCAAAGCTTGCCCTCTTAGTTCCCACTGAAATCGCAAGATTTCGTTTCCCGTCCCGAAAGGAAATGAAATTTCCTTTCGGGACGGGAAACGAAATCTTGCGACCCTGAAAAGAAAGGCTCACAAACACTCTGGGAGGAAGATATGATCAAAAAAGATGCAATTGAAAAAAAACCCCAAATCCCCAGAAAATGGGGAGATGGAATGACTACGAGAAAGTGGTCTAGGCAGAAATGAGGTGCAGTGCAAAGGACCAAAAGAGGCCAGAACTAAGCTGACAGCTGTTGCAAAAGCAGGTGAAAAATCAAGGAGGCAGAGACAACTTGGAGGGGAAGATATGAGGGACGTGGCATGGATACTTAAAAAAATGAAAGAAAAAAGAAAATCTCGGCCAAAGTCAAAGCCATCAAAAGGCATGGCATGCCATTCATTGCAGGGACATGCACAAAATATCCCTAGGTTTGCAGAAATTGATCCACGCGGTAGGTCAAAACAAATAAGAAGGACTGAGGAGCACTCTGAATTGGAGATACCATCAAAGGAAATTAATTTAAAGGGAAAAAAAAAAAATTTTTGGTAAATTTAGTGACTACGAGAAAGTGGTCTGGGCGGAAATGATGTGCAGTGCAAAGGACCAAAAGAGGCCAGAACTAAGCTGACAGCTGTTGCAAAAGCAGGGGAAAAATCAAGGAGGCAGAGACAACTTGGAGGGGAAGATAGGAGGGACGTGGCATGGATACTTAAAAAAATGAAAAAAAAAAGAAAATCTCGGCCAAAGTCAAAGCCATCAAAAGGCATGGCATGCCATTCATTGCAGGGACATGCACGACATACCCCTAGGTTTGCCAAAATAGATCCACGCGGTAGGTCAAAACAAATAAGAAGGACTGAGGAGCACTCTGAAATGGAGATACCATCCAAGGAACTGAAATTGAAGGGAAAAAAAAAAAAAATTTGGGAAATTTAGTGACTACGAGAAAGTGGTCTGGGCGGAAATGATGTGCAGTGCAAAGGACCAAATGATGCCAGAACTAAGCTGACAGCTGTTGCAAAAGCAGGGGAAAAATCAAGGAGGCAGAGACAACTTGGAGGGGAAGATATGAAGGACGTGGCATGGTTACTTAAAAAAATGAAAAAAAAAAAGAAAATCTCGGCCAAAGTCAAAGCCATCAAAAGGCATGGCATGCCATTCATTGCAGGGACATGCACAAAATATCCCTAGGTTTGCAGAAATTGATCCACGCGGTAGGTCAAAACAAATAAGAAGGAGGAAGGAGCACTCTGAAATGGAGATACCATCAAAGGAAATGAATTTGAAGGGAAAAAAAAAAAATTTTTGGTAAATTTAGTGACTACGAGAAAGTGGTCTGGGCAGAAATGATGTGCAGTGCAAAGGACCAAATGATGCCAGAACTAAGCTGACAGCTGTTGCAAAAGCAGTTGAAAAATCAAGGAGGCAGACACAACTTGGAGGGGAAGATATGAAGGACGTGGCATGGATACTTAAAAAAATGAAAAAAAAAAAGAAAATCTCGGCCAAAGTCAAAGCCATCAAAAGGCATGGCATGCCATTCATTGCAGGGACATGCACAAAATATCCCTAGGTTTGCAGAAATTGATCCACGCGGTAGGTCAAAACAAATAAGAAGGAGGAAGGAGCACTCTGAAATGGAGATACCATCAAAGGAAATGAATTTGAAGGGAAAAAAAAAAAATTTTTGGGAAATTTAGTGACTACGAGAAAGTGGTCTGGGCGGAAATGATGTGCAGTGCAAAGGACCAAATGATGCCAGAACTAAGCTGACAGCTGTTGCAAAAGCAGGGGAAAAATCAAGGAGGCCGAGACAACTTGGAGGGGAAGATATGAGGGACGTGGCAAGGAAACATCAGAAAATTTAAAAAAAAAAAAGAAAATCTCGGCCAAAGTCAAAGACATCAAAAGGCATGGCATGCCATTCATTGCAGGCACATGCACGACATACCCCTAGGTTTGCCAAAATAGATCCACGCGGTAGGTCAAAACAAATAAGAAGGACTGAGGAGCACTCTGAAATGGAGATACCATCAAAGGAACTGAAATTGAAGGGAAAAAAAAAAAAAATTTGGGAAATTTAGTGACTACGAGAAAGTGGTCTGGGCGGAAATGATGTGCAGTGCAAAGGACCAAATGATGCCAGAACTAAGCTGACAGCTGTTGCAAAAGCAGGGGAAAAATCAAGGAGGCAGAGACAAGTTGGAGGGGAAGATATGAGGGACGTGGCATGGATACTTGAAAAAATGAAAAAAAAAAAGAAAATCTCGGCCAAAGTCAAAGCCATCAAAAGGCATGGCATGCCATTCATTGCAGGGACATGCACAAAATATCCCTAGGTTTGCAGAAATTGATCCACGCGGTAGGTCAAAACAAATAAGAAGGACTGAGGAGCACTCTGAATTGGAGATACCATCAAAGGAAATGAATTTGAAGGGAAAAAAAAAAAGTTTTTGGTATATTTAGTGACTATGAGAAAGTGGTCTGGGCGGAAATGATGTGCAGTGCAAAGGACCAAATGATGCCAGAACTAAGCTGACAGCTGTTGCAAAAGCAGGGGAAAAATCAAGGAGGCAGAGACAACTTGGAGGGGAAGATATGAGGGACGTGGCAAGGAAACATCAGAAAATTTAAAAAAAAAAAAGAAAATCTCGGCCAAAGTCAAAGCCATCAAAAGGCATGATATGCCATCCAGTGCAGGGACTTGCACCAAAGCTTGCCCTCTTAGTTCCCATTGAAATCGCAAGATTTCGTTTCCCGTCCCGAAAGGAAATGAAATTTCCTTTCGGGACGGGAAAGGAAATCTTGCGACCCTAAAAAGAAAGGCTTACAAACACTCTGGGAGGAAGATATGATCAAAAAAGATGCAATTGAAAAAAAACCCAAAAAATCCCAGAAAATGGGGAGATGGAATGACTACAAGAAAGTGGTCTAGGCGGAAATGAGTTACAGTGCAAAGGACCAAAAGAGGCCAGAACTAAGCTGACAGCTGTTGCAAAAGCAGGGGAAAAATCAAGGAGGCAGAGACAACTTGGAGGGGAAGATATGAGGGACGTGGCATGGATACTTAAAAAAATGAAAAAAAAAAGAAAATCTCGGCCAAAGTCAAAGCCATCAAAAGGCATGGCATGCCATTCATTGCAGGGACATGCACAAAATATCCCTAGGTTTGCAGAAATTGATCCACGCGGTAGGTCAAAACAAATAAGAAGGAGGAAGGAGCACTCTGAAATGGAGATACCATCAAAGGAAATGAATTTGAAGGGAAAAAAAAAAAATTTTTGGGAAATTTAGTGACTACGAGAAAGTGGTCTGGGCGGAAATGATGTGCAGTGCAAAGGACCAAATGATGCCAGAACTAAGCTGACAGCTGTTGCAAAAGCAGGGGAAAAATCAAGGAGGCCGAGACAACTTGGAGGGGAAGATATGAGGGACGTGGCAAGGAAACATCAGAAAATTTAAAAAAAAAAAAGAAAATCTCGGCCAAAGTCAAAGACATCAAAAGGCGTGGCATGCCATTCATTGCAGGCACATGCACGACATACCCCTAGGTTTGCAAAAATAGATCCACGCGGTAGGTCAAAACAAATAAGAAGGAGGAAGGAGCACTCTGAAATGGACATACCATCAAAGGAACTGAAATTGAAGGGAAAAAAAAAAAATTTTGGGGAAATTTAGTGACTACGAGAAAGTGGTCTGGGCGGAAATGATGTGCAGTGGAAAGGACCAAATGATGCCAGAACTAAGCTGACAGCTGTTGCAAAAGCAGGGGAAAAATCAAGGAGGCAGAGACAACTTGGAGGGGAAGATATGAGGGACGTGGCAAGGAAACATCAGAAAATTAAAAAAAAAAAAAGAAAATCTCGGCCAAAGTCAAAGCCATCAAAAGGCATGAAAGGCATGATATGCCATCCAGTGCAGGGACTTGCACCAAAGCTTGCCCTCTTAGTTCCCACTGAAATCGCAAGATTTCGTTTCCCGTCCCGAAAGGAAATGAAATTTCCTTTCGGGACGGGAAACGAAATCTTGCGACCCTGAAAAGAAAGGCTCACAAACACTCTGGGAGGAAGATATGATCAAAAAAGATGCAATTGAAAAAAAACCCCAAATCCCCAGAAAATGGGGAGATGGAATGACTACGAGAAAGTGGTCTAGGCAGAAATGAGGTGCAGTGCAAAGGACCAAAAGAGGCCAGAACTAAGCTGACAGCTGTTGCAAAAGCAGGTGAAAAATCAAGGAGGCAGAGACAACTTGGAGGGGAAGATATGAGGGACGTGGCATGGATACTTAAAAAAATGAAAGAAAAAAGAAAATCTCGGCCAAAGTCAAAGCCATCAAAAGGCATGGCATGCCATTCATTGCAGGGACATGCACAAAATATCCCTAGGTTTGCAGAAATTGATCCACGCGGTAGGTCAAAACAAATAAGAAGGACTGAGGAGCACTCTGAAATGGAGATACTATCAAAGGAAATGAATTTTAAGGGGGAAAAAAAAAATTTTGGGGAAATTTAGTGACTACGAGAAAGTGGTCTAGGCGGAAATGATGTGCAGTGCAAAGGACCAAAAGATGCCAGAACTAAGCTGACAGCTGTTGCAAAAGTAGGGGAAAAATCAAGGAGGCAGAGACAACTTGGAGGGGAAGATATGAGGGACGTGGCAAGGAAACATCAGAAAATTTAAAAAAAAAAAAGAAAATCTTGGCCAAAGTCAAAGCCATCAAAAGGCATGGCATGCCATTCATTGCAGGGACATGCACGACATACCCCTAGGTTTGCAAAAATAGATCCACGCGGTAGGTCAAAACAAATAAGAAGGACTGAGGAGTACTCTGAAATGGAGATACCATCCAAGGAACTGAAATTGAAGGGAAAAAAAAAAAAATTTTGGAAATTTAGTGACTACGAGAAAGTGGTCTGGGCGGAAATGATGTGCAGTGCAAAGGACCAAATGATGCCAGAACTAAGCTGACAGCTGTTGCAAAAGCAGGGGAAAAATCAAGGAGGCAGAGACAACTTGGAGGGGAAGATATGAGGGCCGTAGCATGGATACTTAAAAAAATGAAAAAAAAAAGAAAATCTCGGCCAAGGTCAAAGCCATCAAAAGGCATGGCATGCCATTCATTGCAGGGACATGCACAACATACCCCTGGGTTTGCAAAAATACATCCATGCAGTAGGTCAAAACAAGTAAGAAGGACTGAGGAGCACTCTGAAATGGAGATACCATCAAAGGAACTGAAATTGAAGGGGAAAAAAAAAAAATTTTGGAAATTTAGTCACTACGAGAAAGTGGTCTGGGCGGAAATGATGTGCAGTGCAAAGGACCAAATGATGCCAGAACTAAGCTGACAGCTGTTGCAAAAGCAGGGGAAAAATCAAGGAGGCAGAGACAAGTTGGAGGGGAAGATATGAGGGACGTGGCATGGTTACTTAAAAAAATGAAAAAAAAAAAGAAAATCTCGGCCAAAGTCAAAGCCATCAAAAGGCATGGCATGCCATTCATTGCAGGGACATGCACAAAATATCCCTAGGTTTGCAGAAATTGATCCACGCGGTAGGTCAAAACAAATAAGAAGGACTGAGGAGCACTCTGAATTGGAGATACCATCAAAGGAAATGAATTTGAAGGTAAAAAAAAAAAATTTTGGTATATTTAGTGACTACGAGAAAGTGGTCTGGGCGGAAATGATGTGCAGTGCAAAGGACCAAATGATGCCAGAACTAAGCTGACAGCTGTTGCAAAAGCAGGGGAAAAATCAAGGAGGCAGAGACAACTTGGAGGGGAAGATATGAAGGACGTGGCAAGGAAACATCAGAAAATTTAAAAAAAAAAAAGAAAATCTCGGCCAAAGTCAAAGCCATCAAAAGGCATGATATGCCATCCAGTGCAGGGACTTGCACCAAAGCTTGCGTCTTAGTTCCCATTGAAATCGCAAGATTTCGTTTCCCGTCCCGAAAGGAAATGAAATTTCCTTTTGGGACGGGAAACGAAATCTTGCGACCCTGAAAAGAAAGGCTCACAAACACTCTGGGAGGAAGATATGATCAAAAAAATGCAATTGAAAAAAAAACCCAAAACCCCAGAAAATGGGGAGATGAAATGACTACGAGAAAGTGGTCTAGGCGGAAATGAGTTACAGTGCAAAGGACCAAAAGAGGCCAGAACTAAGCTGACAGCTGTTGCAAAAGCAGGGGAAAAATCAAGGAGGCAGAGACAACTTGGAGGGGAAGATATGAGGGACGTGGCATGGTTACTTAAAAAAATGAAAAAAAAAAAGAAAATCTCGGCGAAAGTCAAAGCCATCAAAAGGCATGGCATGCCATTCATTGCAGGGACATGCACGACATACCCCTAGGTTTGCAAAAATAGATCCACGCGGTAGGTCAAAACAAATAAGAAGGACTGAGGAGCACTCTGAAATGGAGATACCATCCAAGGAACTGAAATTGAAGGGAAAAAAAAATAAAATTTGGCAAATTTAGTGACTACGAGAAAGTGGTCTGGGCGGAAATGATGTGCAGTGCAAAGGACCAAATGATGCCAGAACTAAGCTGACAGCTGTTGCAAAAGCAGGGGAAAAATCAAGGAGGCAGACACAACTTGGAGGGGAAGATATGAAGGACGTGGCATGGTTACTTAAAAAAATGAAAAAAAAAAAGAAAATCTTGGCCAAAGTCAAAGCCATCAAAAGGCATGGCATGCCATTCATTGCAGGGACATGCACAAAATATCCCTAGGTTTGCAGAAATTGATCCACGCGGTAGGTCAAAACAAATAAGAAGGACTGAGGAGCACTCTGAAATGGAGATACTATCAATGGAAATGAATTTTAAGTGGGAAAAAAAAAATTTTGGGGAAATTTAGTGACTACGAGAAAGTGGTCTAGGCGGAAATGATGTGCAGTGCAAAGGACCAAAAGATGCCAGAACTAAGCTGACAGCTGTTGCAAAAGTAGGGGAAAAATCAAGGAGGCAGAGACAACTTGGAGGGGAAGATATGAGGGACGTGGCAAGGAAACATCAGAAAATTAAAAAAAAAAAAAGAAAATCTTGGCCAAAGTCAAAGCCATCAAAAGGCATGGCATGCCATTCATTGCAGGGACATGCACGACATACCCCTAGGTTTGCAAAAATAGATCCACGCGGTAGGTCAAAACAAATAAGAAGGACTGAGGAGTACTCTGAAATGGAGATACCATCCAAGGAACTGAAATTGAAGGGAAAAAAAAAAAAATTTTGGAAATTTAGTGACTACGAGAAAGTGGTCTGGGCGGAAATGATGTGCAGTGCAAAGGACCAAATGATGCCAGAACTAAGCTGACAGCTGTTGCAAAAGCAGGGGAAAAATCAAGGAGGCAGAGACAACTTGGAGGGGAAGATATGAGGGCCCTAGCATGGATACTTAAAAAAATGAAAAAAAAAAGAAAATCTCGGCCAAGGTCAAAGCCATCAAAAGGCATGGCATGCCATTCATTGCAGGGACATGCACAACATACCCCTGGGTTTGCAAAAATACATCCATGCAGTAGGTCAAAACAAGTAAGAAGGACTGAGGAGCACTCTGAAATGGAGATACCATCAAAGGAACTGAAATTGAAGGGGAAAAAAAAAAAATTTTGGAAATTTAGTCACTACGAGAAAGTGGTCTGGGCGGAAATGATGTGCAGTGCAAAGGACCAAATGATGCCAGAACTAAGCTGACAGCTGTTGCAAAAGCAGGGGAAAAATCAAGGAGGCAGAGACAACTTGGAGGGGAAGATATGAGGGACGTGGCATGGTTACTTAAAAAAATGAAAAAAAAAAAGAAAATCTCGGCCAAAGTCAAAGCCATCAAAAGGCATGGCATGCCATTCATTGCAGGGACATGCACAAAATATCCCTAGGTTTGCAGAAATTGATCCACGCGGTAGGTCAAAACAAATAAGAAGGACTGAGGAGCACTCTGAATTGGAGATACCATCAAAGGAACTGAAATTGAAGGGAAAAAAAAAAAATTTTTGGGAAATTTAGTGACTACGAGAAAGTGGTCTGGGCGGAAATGATGTGCAGTGCAAAGGACCAAATGATGCCAGAACTAAGCTGACAGCTGTTGCAAAAGCAGGGGAAAAATCAAGGAGGCAGAGACAACTTGGAGGGGAAGATATGAGGGACGTGGCAAGGAAACATCAGAAAATTTAAAAAAAAAAAAGAAAATCTCGGCCAAAGTCAAAGCCATCAAAAGGCATGATATGCCATCCAGTGCAGGGACTTGCACCAAAGCTTGCCCTCTTAGTTCCCATTGAAATCGCAAGATTTCGTTTCCCATCCCGAAAGGAAATGAAATTTCCTTTCGGGACGGGAAACGAAATCTTGCGACCCTGAAAAGAAAGGCTCACAAACACTCTGGGAGGAAGATATGATCAAAAAAGATGCAATTGAAAAAAAACCCCAAAACCCGAGAAAATGGGGAGATGAAATGACTACGAGAAAGTGGTCTAGGCGGAAATGAGTTACAGTGCAAAGGACCAAAAGAGGCCAGAACTAAGCTGACAGCTGTTGCAAAAGCAGGGGAAAAATCAAGGAGGCAGAGACAACTTGGAGGGGAAGATATGAGGGACGTGGCATTGATACTTAAAAAAATAAAAAAAAAAAGAAAATCTCGGCCAAAGTCAAAGCCATCAAAAGGCATGGCATGCCATTCATTGCAGGGACATGCACGACATACCCCTAGGTTTGCAAAAATAGATCCACGCGGTAGGTCAAAACAAATAAGAAGGACTGAGGAGCACTCTGAAATGGAGACACCATGAAAGGAACTGAAATTGAAGGGAAAAAAAAAAAAATTTGGGAAATTTAGTGACTACGAGAAAGTGGTCTGGGCGGAAATGATGTGCAGTGCAAAGGACCAAATGATGCCAGAACTAAGCTGACAGCTGTTGCAAAAGCAGGTGAAAAATCAAGGAGGCAGAGACAACTTGGAGGGGAAGATATGAGGGACGTGGCATGGATACTTAAAAAAATGAAAGAAAAAAGAAAATCTCGGCCAAAGTCAAAGCCATCAAAAGGCATGGCATGCCATTCATTGCAGGGACATGCACAAAATATCCCTAGGTTTGCAGAAATTGATCCACGCGGTAGGTCAAAACAAATAAGAAGGACTGAGGAGCACTCTGAAATGGAGATACTATCAAAGGAAATGAATTTTAAGGGGGAAAAAAAAAATTTTGGGGAAATTTAGTGACTACGAGAAAGTGGTCTAGGCGGAAATGATGTGCAGTGCAAAGGACCAAAAGATGCCAGAACTAAGCTGACAGCTGTTGCAAAAGTAGGGGAAAAATCAAGGAGGCAGAGACAACTTGGAGGGGAAGATATGAGGGACGTGGCAAGGAAACATCAGAAAATTAAAAAAAAAAAAAGAAAATCTTGGCCAAAGTCAAAGCCATCAAAAGGCATGGCATGCCATTCATTGCAGGGACATGCACGACATACCCCTAGGTTTGCAAAAATAGATCCACGCGGTAGGTCAAAACAAATAAGAAGGACTGAGGAGTACTCTGAAATGGAGATACCATCCAAGGAACTGAAATTGAAGGGAAAAAAAAAAAAAATTTGGGAAATTTAGTGACTACGAGAAAGTGGTCTGGGCGGAAATGATGTGCAGTGCAAAGGACCAAATGATGCCAGAACTAAGCTGACAGCTGTTGCAAAAGCAGGGGAAAAATCAAGGAGGCAGAGACAACTTGGAGGGGAAGATATGAGGGCCGTAGCATGGATACTTAAAAAAATGAAAAAAAAAAGAAAATCTCGGCCAAGGTCAAAGCCATCAAAAGGCATGGCATGCCATTCATTGCAGGGACATGCACAACATACCCCTGGGTTTGCAAAAATACATCCATGCAGTAGGTCAAAACAAGTAAGAAGGACTGAGGAGCACTCTGAAATGGAGATACCATCAAAGGAACTGAAATTGAAGGGGAAAAAAAAAAAATTTTGGAAATTTAGTCACTACGAGAAAGTGGTCTGGGCGGAAATGATGTGCAGTGCAAAGGACCAAATGATGCCAGAACTAAGCTGACAGCTGTTGCAAAAGCAGGGGAAAAATCAAGGAGGCAGAGACAAGTTGGAGGGGAAGATATGAGGGACGTGGCATGGTTACTTAAAAAAATGAAAAAAAAAAAGAAAATCTCGGCCAAAGTCAAAGCCATCAAAAGGCATGGCATGCCATTCATTGCAGGGACATGCACAAAATATCCCTAGGTTTGCAGAAATTGATCCACGCGGTAGGTCAAAACAAATAAGAAGGACTGAGGAGCACTCTGAATTGGAGATACCATCAAAGGAAATGAATTTGAAGGGAAAAAAAAAAAATTTTTGGGAAATTTAGTGACTACGAGAAAGTGGTCTGGGCGGAAATGATGTGCAGTGCAAAGGACCAAATGATGCCAGAACTAAGCTGACAGCTGTTGCAAAAGCAGGGGAAAAATCAAGGAGGCAGAGACAACTTGGAGGGGAAGATATGAGGGACGTGGCAAGGAAACATCAGAAAATTTAAAAAAAAAAAAGAAAATCTCGGCCAAAGTCAAAGCCATCAAAAGGCATGATATGCCATCCAGTGCAGGGACTTGCACCAAAGCTTGCCCTCTTAGTTCCCATTGAAATCGCAAGATTTCGTTTCCCGTCCCGAAAGGAAATGAAATTTCCTTTCGGGACGGGAAACGAAATCTTGCGACCCTGAAAAGAAAGGCTCACAAACACTCTGGGAGGAAGATATGATCAAAAAAGATGCAATTGAAAAAAAACCCCAAAACCCGAGAAAATGGGGAGATGAAATGACTACGAGAAAGTGGTCTAGGCGGAAATGAGTTACAGTGCAAAGGACCAAAAGAGGCCAGAACTAAGCTGACAGCTGTTGCAAAAGCAGGGGAAAAATCAAGGAGGCAGAGACAACTTGGAGGGGAAGATATGAGGGACGTGGCATTGATACTTAAAAAAATAAAAAAAAAAAGAAAATCTCGGCCAAAGTCAAAGCCATCAAAAGGCATGGCATGCCATTCATTGCAGGGACATGCACGACATACCCCTAGGTTTGCAAAAATAGATCCACGCGGTAGGTCAAAACAAATAAGAAGGACTGAGGAGCACTCTGAAATGGAGATACCATCCAAGGAACTGAAATTGAAGGGAAAAAAAAAAAAATTTGGGAAATTTAGTGACTACGAGAAAGTGGTCTGGGCGGAAATGATGTGCAGTGCAAAGGACCAAATGATGCCAGAACTAAGCTGACAGCTGTTGCAAAAGCAGGGGAAAAATCAAGGAGGCAGACACAACTTGGAGGGGAAGATATGAAGGACGTGGCATGGTTACTTAAAAAAATGAAAAAAAAAAAGAAAATCTCGGCCAAAGTCAAAGCCATCAAAAGGCATGGCATGCCATTCATTGCAGGGACATGCACAAAATATCCCTAGGTTTGCAGAAATTGATCCACGCGGTAGGTCAAAACAAATAAGAAGGAGGAAGGAGCACTCTGAAATGGAGATACCATCAAATGAAATGAATTTGAAGGGAAAAAAAAAAAATTTTTGGGAAATTTAGTGACTACGAGAAAGTGGTCTGGGCGGAAATGATGTGCAGTGCAAAGGACCAAATGATGCCAGAACTAAGCTGACAGCTGTTGCAAAAGCAGGGGAAAAATCAAGGAGGCCGAGACAACTTGGAGGGGAAGATATGAGGGACGTGGCAAGGAAACATCAGAAAATTAAAAAAAAAAAAAAGAAAATCTCGGCCAAAGTCAAAGCCATCAAAAGGCATGAAAGGCATGATATGCCCTCCAGTGCAGGGACTTGCACCAAAGCTTGCCCTCTTAGTTCCCACTGAAATCGCAAGATTTCCTTTCCCGTCCCGAAAGGAAATGAAATTTCCTTTCGGGACGGGAAACGACATCTTGCGACCCTGAAAAGAAAGGCTCACAAACACTCTGGGAGGAAGATATGATCAAAAAAGATGCAATTGAAAAAAAACCCCAAAACCCCAGAAAATGGGGAGATGAAATGACTACGAGAAAGTGGTCTGGGCGGAAATGAGGTGCAGTGGAAAGGACCAAAAGAGGCCAGAACTAAGCTGACAGCTGTTGCAAAAGCAGGGGAAAAATCAAGGAGGCAGAGACAACTTGGAGGGGAAGATATGAGGGACGTGGCATTGATACTTAAAAAAATAAAAAAAAAAAGAAAATCTCGGCCAAAGTCAAAGCCATCAAAAGGCATGGCATGCCATTCATTGCAGGGACATGCACAAAATATCCCTAGGTTTGCAGAAATTGATCCACGCGGTAGGTCAAAACAAATAAGAAGGACTGAGGAGCACTCTGAAATGGAGATACCATCCAAGGAACTGAAATTGAAGGGAAAAAAAAAAAAATTTGGGAAATTTAGTGACTACGAGAAAGTGGTCTGGGCGGAAATGATGTGCAGTGCAAAGGACCAAATGATGCCAGAACTAAGCTGACAGCTGTTGCAAAAGCAGGTGAAAAATCAAGGAGGCAGAGACAACTTGGAGGGGAAGATATGAGGGACGTGGCATGGATACTTAAAAAAATGAAAGAAAAAAGAAAATCTCGGCCAAAGTCAAAGCCATCAAAAGGCATGGCATGCCATTCATTGCAGGGACATGCACAAAATATCCCTAGGTTTGCAGAAATTGATCCACGCGGTAGGTCAAAACAAATAAGAAGGACTGAGGAGCACTCTGAAATGGAGATACTATCAAAGGAAATGAATTTTAAGGGGGAAAAAAAAAATTTTGGGGAAATTTAGTGACTACGAGAAAGTGGTCTAGGCGGAAATGATGTGCAGTGCAAAGGACCAAAAGATGCCAGAACTAAGCTGACAGCTGTTGCAAAAGTAGGGGAAAAATCAAGGAGGCAGAGACAACTTGGAGGGGAAGATATGAGGGACGTGGCAAGGAAACATCAGAAAATTAAAAAAAAAAAAAGAAAATCTTGGCCAAAGTCAAAGCCATCAAAAGGCATGGCATGCCATTCATTGCAGGGACATGCACAAAATATCCCTAGGTTTGCAGAAATTGATCCACGCGGTAGGTCAAAACAAATAAGAAGGACTGAGGAGCACTCTGAATTGGAGATACCATCAAAGGAAATGAATTTGAAGGGAAAAAAAAAAAATTTTTGGGAAATTTAGTGACTACGAGAAAGTGGTCTGGGCGGAAATGATGTGCAGTGCAAAGGACCAAATGATGCCAGAACTAAGCTGACAGCTGTTGCAAAAGCAGGGGAAAAATCAAGGAGGCAGAGACAACTTGGAGGGGAAGATATGAGGGACGTGGCAAGGAAACATCAGAAAATTAAAAAAAAAAAAAGAAAATCTCGGCCAAAGTCAAAGCCATCAAAAGGCATGAAAGGCATGATATGCCCTCCAGTGCAGGGACTTGCACCAAAGCTTGCCCTCTTAGTTCCCACTGAAATCGCAAGATTTCCTTTCCCGTCCCGAAAGGAAATGAAATTTCCTTTCGGGACGGGAAACGACATCTTGCGACCCTGAAAAGAAAGGCTCACAAACACTCTGGGAGGAAGATATGATCAAAAAAGATGCAATTGAAAAAAAACCCCAAAACCCCAGAAAATGGGGAGATGAAATGACTACGAGAAAGTGGTCTGGGCGGAAATGAGGTGCAGTGGAAAGGACCAAAAGAGGCCAGAACTAAGCTGACAGCTGTTGCAAAAGCAGGGGAAAAATCAAGGAGGCAGAGACAACTTGGAGGGGAAGATATGAGGGACGTGGCATTGATACTTAAAAAAATAAAAAAAAAAAGAAAATCTCGGCCAAAGTCAAAGCCATCAAAAGGCATGGCATGCCATTCATTGCAGGGACATGCACGACATACCCCTAGGTTTGCAAAAATAGATCCACGCGGTAGGTCAAAACAAATAAGAAGGACTGAGGAGCACTCTGAAATGGAGATACCATCCAAGGAACTGAAATTGAAGGGAAAAAAAAAAAAATTTGGGAAATTTAGTGACTACGAGAAAGTGGTCTGGGCGGAAATGATGTGCAGTGCAAAGGACCAAATGATGCCAGAACTAAGCTGACAGCTGTTGCAAAAGCAGGTGAAAAATCAAGGAGGCAGAGACAACTTGGAGGGGAAGATATGAGGGACGTGGCATGGATACTTAAAAAAATGAAAGAAAAAAGAAAATCTCGGCCAAAGTCAAAGCCATCAAAAGGCATGGCATGCCATTCATTGCAGGGACATGCACAAAATATCCCTAGGTTTGCAGAAATTGATCCACGCGGTAGGTCAAAACAAATAAGAAGGACTGAGGAGCACTCTGAAATGGAGATACTATCAAAGGAAATGAATTTTAAGGGGGAAAAAAAAAATTTTGGGGAAATTTAGTGACTACGAGAAAGTGGTCTAGGCGGAAATGATGTGCAGTGCAAAGGACCAAAAGATGCCAGAACTAAGCTGACAGCTGTTGCAAAAGTAGGGGAAAAATCAAGGAGGCAGAGACAACTTGGAGGGGAAGATATGAGGGACGTGGCAAGGAAACATCAGAAAATTAAAAAAAAAAAAAGAAAATCTTGGCCAAAGTCAAAGCCATCAAAAGGCATGGCATGCCATTCATTGCAGGGACATGCACGACATACCCCTAGGTTTGCAAAAATAGATCCACGCGGTAGGTCAAAACAAATAAGAAGGACTGAGGAGTACTCTGAAATGGAGATACCATCCAAGGAACTGAAATTGAAGGGAAAAAAAAAAAAAATTTGGGAAATTTAGTGACTACGAGAAAGTGGTCTGGGCGGAAATGATGTGCAGTGCAAAGGACCAAATGATGCCAGAACTAAGCTGACAGCTGTTGCAAAAGCAGGGGAAAAATCAAGGAGGCAGAGACAACTTGGAGGGGAAGATATGAGGGCCGTAGCATGGATACTTAAAAAAATGAAAAAAAAAAGAAAATCTCGGCCAAGGTCAAAGCCATCAAAAGGCATGGCATGCCATTCATTGCAGGGACATGCACAACATACCCCTGGGTTTGCAAAAATACATCCATGCAGTAGGTCAAAACAAGTAAGAAGGACTGAGGAGCACTCTGAAATGGAGATACCATCAAAGGAACTGAAATTGAAGGGGAAAAAAAAAAAATTTTGGAAATTTAGTCACTACGAGAAAGTGGTCTGGGCGGAAATGATGTGCAGTGCAAAGGACCAAATGATGCCAGAACTAAGCTGACAGCTGTTGCAAAAGCAGGGGAAAAATCAAGGAGGCAGAGACAACTTGGAGGGGAAGATATGAGGGACGTGGCATGGTTACTTAAAAAAATGAAAAAAAAAAAGAAAATCTCGGCCAAAGTCAAAGCCATCAAAAGGCATGGCATGCCATTCATTGCAGGGACATGCACAAAATATCCCTAGGTTTGCAGAAATTGATCCACGCGGTAGGTCAAAACAAATAAGAAGGACTGAGGAGCACTCTGAATTGGAGATACCATCAAAGGAAATGAATTTGAAGGGAAAAAAAAAAAATTTTTGGGAAATTTAGTGACTACGAGAAAGTGGTCTGGGCGGAAATGATGTGCAGTGCAAAGGACCAAATGATGCCAGAACTAAGCTGACAGCTGTTGCAAAAGCAGGGGAAAAATCAAGGAGGCAGAGACAACTTGGAGGGGAAGATATGAGGGACGTGGCAAGGAAACATCAGAAAATTTAAAAAAAAAAAAGAAAATCTCGGCCAAAGTCAAAGCCATCAAAAGGCATGATATGCCATCCAGTGCAGGGACTTGCACCAAAGCTTGCCCTCTTAGTTCCCATTGAAATCGCAAGATTTCGTTTCCCGTCCCGAAAGGAAATGAAATTTCCTTTCGGGACGGGAAACGAAATCTTGCGACCCTGAAAAGAAAGGCTCACAAACACTCTGGGAGGAAGATATGATCAAAAAAGATGCAATTGAAAAAAAACCCCAAAACCCGAGAAAATGGGGAGATGAAATGACTACGAGAAAGTGGTCTAGGCGGAAATGAGGTGCAGTGCAAAGGACCAAAAGAGGCCAGAACTAAGCTGACAGCTGTTGCAAAAGCAGGGGAAAAATCAAGGAGGCAGAGACAACTTGGAGAGGAAGATATGAGGGACGTGGCATTGATACTTAAAAAAATAAAAAAAAAAAGAAAATCTCGGCCAAAGTCAAAGCCATCAAAAGGCATGGCATGCCATTCATTGCAGGGACATGCACGACATACCCCTAGGTTTGCAAAAATAGATCCACGCGGTAGGTCAAAACAAATAAGAAGGACTGAGGAGCACTCTGAAATGGAGATACCATCCAAGGAACTGAAATTGAAGGGAAAAAAAAAAAAATTTGGGAAATTTAGTGACTACGAGAAAGTGGTCTGGGCGGAAATGATGTGCAGTGCAAAGGACCAAATGATGCCAGAACTAAGTTGACAGCTGTTGCAAAAGCAGGTGAAAAATCAAGGAGGCAGAGACAACTTGGAGGGGAAGATATGAGGGACGTGGCATGGATACTTAAAAAAATGAAAGAAAAAAGAAAATCTCGGCCAAAGTCAAAGCCATCAAAAGGCATGGCATGCCATTCATTGCAGGGACATGCACAAAATATCCCTAGGTTTGCAGAAATTGATCCACGCGGTAGGTCAAAACAAATAAGAAGGACTGAGGAGCACTCTGAAATGGAGATACTATCAAAGGAAATGAATTTTATGGGGGAAAAAAAAAATTTTGGGGAAATTTAGTGACTACGAGAAAGTGGTCTAGGCGGAAATGATGTGCAGTGCAAAGGACCAAAAGATGCCAGAACTAAGCTGACAGCTGTTGCAAAAGTAGGGGGAAAATCAAGGAGGCCGAGACAACTTGGAGGGGAAGATATGAGGGACGTGGCAAGGAAACATCAGAAAATTAAAAAAAAAAAAAGAAAATCTTGGCCAAAGTCAAAGCCATCAAAAGGCATGGCATGCCATTCATTGCAGGGACATGCACGACATACCCCTAGGTTTGCAAAAATAGATCCACGCGGTAGGTCAAAACAAATAAGAAGGACTGAGGAGTACTCTGAAATGGAGATACCATCCAAGGAACTGAAATTGAAGGGAAAAAAAAAAAAATTTTGGAAATTTAGTGACTACGAGAAAGTGGTCTGGGCGGAAATGATGTGCAGTGCAAAGGACCAAATGATGCCAGAACTAAGCTGACAGCTGTTGCAAAAGCAGGGGAAAAATCAAGGAGGCAGAGACAACTTGGAGGGGAAGATATGAGGGCCCTAGCATGGATACTTAAAAAAATGAAAAAAAAAAGAAAATCTCGGCCAAGGTCAAAGCCATCAAAAGGCATGGCATGCCATTCATTGCAGGGACATGCACAACATACCCCTGGGTTTGCAAAAATACATCCATGCAGTAGGTCAAAACAAGTAAGAAGGACTGAGGAGCACTCTGAAATGGAGATACCATCAAAGGAACTGAAATTGAAGGGGAAAAAAAAAAAATTTTGGAAATTTAGTCACTACGAGAAAGTGGTCTGGGCGGAAATGATGTGCAGTGCAAAGGACCAAATGATGCCAGAACTAAGCTGACAGCTGTTGCAAAAGCAGGGGAAAAATCAAGGAGGCAGAGACAACTTGGAGGGGAAGATATGAGGGACGTGGCATGGTTACTTAAAAAAATGAAAAAAAAAAAGAAAATCTCGGCCAAAGTCAAAGCCATCAAAAGGCATGGCATGCCATTCATTGCAGGGACATGCACAAAATATCCCTAGGTTTGCAGAAATTGATCCACGCGGTAGGTCAAAACAAATAAGAAGGACTGAGGAGCACTCTGAATTGGAGATACCATCAAAGGAACTGAATTTGAAGGGAAAAAAAAAAAATTTTTGGGAAATTTAGTGACTACGAGAAAGTGGTCTGGGCGGAAATGATGTGCAGTGCAAAGGACCAAATGATGCCAGAACTAAGCTGACAGCTGTTGCAAAAGCAGGGGAAAAATCAAGGAGGCAGAGACAACTTGGAGGGGAAGATATGAGGGACGTGGCAAGGAAACATCAGAAAATTTAAAAAAAAAAAAGAAAATCTCGGCCAAAGTCAAAGCCATCAAAAGGCATGATATGCCATCCAGTGCAGGGACTTGCACCAAAGCTTGCCCTCTTAGTTCCCATTGAAATCGCAAGATTTCGTTTCCCGTCCCGAAAGGAAATGAAATTTCCTTTCGGGACGGGAAACGAAATCTTGCGACCCTGAAAAGAAAGGCTCACAAACACTCTGGGAGGAAGATATGATCAAAAAAGATGCAATTGAAAAAAAACCCCAAAACCCGAGAAAATGGGGAGATGAAATGACTACGAGAAAGTGGTCTAGGCGGAAATGAGTTACAGTGCAAAGGACCAAAAGAGGCCAGAACTAAGCTGACAGCTGTTGCAAAAGCAGGGGAAAAATCAAGGAGGCAGAGACAACTTGGAGGGGAAGATATGAGGGACGTGGCATTGATACTTAAAAAAATAAAAAAAAAAAGAAAATCTCGGCCAAAGTCAAAGCCATCAAAAGGCATGGCATGCCATTCATTGCAGGGACATGCACGACATACCCCTAGGTTTGCAAAAATAGATCCACGCGGTAGGTCAAAACAAATAAGAAGGACTGAGGAGCACTCTGAAATGGAGATACCATCCAAGGAACTGAAATTGAAGGGAAAAAAAAAAAAATTTGGGAAATTTAGTGACTACGAGAAAGTGGTCTGGGCGGAAATGATGTGCAGTGCAAAGGACCAAATGATGCCAGAACTAAGCTGACAGCTGTTGCAAAAGCAGGGGAAAAATCAAGGAGGCAGAGACAACTTGGAGGGGAAGATATGAGGGCCCTAGCATGGATACTTAAAAAAATGAAAAAAAAAAGAAAATCTCGGCCAAGGTCAAAGCCATCAAAAGGCATGGCATGCCATTCATTGCAGGGACATGCACAACATACCCCTGGGTTTGCAAAAATACATCCATGCAGTAGGTCAAAACAAGTAAGAAGGACTGAGGAGCACTCTGAAATGGAGATACCATCAAATGAAATGAATTTGAAGGGAAAAAAAAAAAATTTTTGGGAAATTTAGTGACTACGAGAAAGTGGTCTGGGCGGAAATGATGTGCAGTGCAAAGGACCAAATGATGCCAGAACTAAGCTGACAGCTGTTGCAAAAGCAGGGGAAAAATCAAGGAGGCCGAGACAACTTGGAGGGGAAGATATGAGGGACGTGGCAAGGAAACATCAGAAAATTAAAAAAAAAAAAAGAAAATCTCGGCCAAAGTCAAAGCCATCAAAAGGCATGAAAGGCATGATATGCCCTCCAGTGCAGGGACTTGCACCAAAGCTTGCCCTCTTAGTTCCCACTGAAATCGCAAGATTTCCTTTCCCGTCCCGAAAGGAAATGAAATTTCCTTTCGGGACGGGAAACGACATCTTGCGACCCTGAAAAGAAAGGCTCACAAACACTCTGGGAGGAAGATATGATCAAAAAAGATGCAATTGAAAAAAAACCCCAAAACCCCAGAAAATGGGGAGATGAAATGACTACGAGAAAGTGGTCTGGGCGGAAATGAGGTGCAGTGGAAAGGACCAAATGATGCCAGAACTAAGCTGACAGCTGTTGCAAAAGCAGGGGAAAAATCAAGGAGGCAGAGACAACTTGGAGGGGAAGATATGAGGGACGTGGAATGGATACTTAAAAAAATGAAAGAAAAAAGAAAATCTCGGCCAAAGTCAAAGCCATCAAAAGGCATGGCATGCCATTCATTGCAGGGACATGCACAAAATATCCCTAGGTTTGCAGAAATTGATCCACGCGGTAGGTCAAAACAAATAAGAAGGACTGAGGAGCACTCTGAAATGGAGATACCATCCAAGGAACTGAAATTGAAGGGGAAAAAAAAAAAATTTTGGAAATTTAGTGACTACGAGAAAGTGGTCTGGGCGGAAATGATGTGCAGTGCAAAGGACCAAATGATGCCAGAACTAAGCTGACAGCTGTTGCAAAAGCAGGAGAAAAATCAAGGAGGCAGAGACAACTTGGAGGGGAAGATATGAGGGACGTGGCAAGGAAACATCAGAAAATTTAAAAAAAAAAAAGAAAATCTCGGCCAAAGTCAAAGCCATCAAAAGGCATGAAAGGCATGATATGCCATCCAGTGCAGAGACTTGCACCAAAGCTTGCCCTCTTAGTTCCCACTGAAATCGCAAGATTTCGTTTCCCGTCCCGAAAGGAAATGAAATTTCCTTTCGGGACGGGAAACGAAATCTTGCGACCCTGAAAAGAAAGGCTCACAAACACTCTGGGAGGAAGATATGATCAAAAAAGATGCAATTGAAAAAAAACCCCAAAACCCCAGAAAATGGGGAGATGGAATGACTAGGAGAAAGTGGTCTAGGCGGAAATGAGGTGCAGTGCAAAGGACCAAAAGAGGCCAGAACTAAGCTGACAGCTGTTGCAAAAGCAGGGGAAAAATCAAGGAGGCAAAGACAACTTGGAGGGGAAGATATGAGGGGCGTGGCAAGGAAACATCAGAAAATTAAAAAAAAAAAAAGAAAATCTCGGCCAAAGTCAAAGCCATCAAAAGGCATGGCATGCCATTCATTGCAGGGACATGCACGACATACCCCTAGGTTTGCAAAAATAGATCCACGCGGTAGGTCAAAACAAATAAGAAGGACAGAGGAGCACTCTGAAATGGAGATACCATCCAAGGAACTGAAATTGAAGGGAAAAAAAAAAAAAATTTGGGAAATTTAGTGACTACGAGAAAGTGGTCTGGGCGGAAATGATGTGCAGTGCAAAGGACCAAATGATGCCAGAACTAAGCTGACAGCTGTTGCAAAAGCAGGGGAAAAATCAAGGAGGCAGAGACAAGTTGGAGGGGAAGATATGAGGGACGTGGCATGGTTACTTAAAAATGAAAAAAAAAAAGAAAATCTCGGCCAAAGTCAAAGCCATCAAAAGGCATGGCATGCCATTCATTGCAGGGACATGCACAAAATATCCCTAGGTTTGCAAAAATAGATCCACGCGGTAGGTCAAAACAAATAAGAAGGAGGAAGGAGCACTCTGAAATGGAGATACCATCCAAGGAACTGAAATTGAAGGGAAAAAAAAAAAAATTTTGGGAAATTTAGTGACTACGAGAAAGTGGTCTGGGCGGAAATGATGTGCAGTGCAAAGGACCAAATGATGCCAGAACTAAGCTGACAGCTGTTGCAAAAGCAGGAGAAAAATCAAGGAGGCAGAGACAACTTGGAGGGGAAGATATGAGGGACGTGGCAAGGAAACATCAGAAAATTAAAAAAAAAAAAAGAAAATCTCGGCCAAAGTCAAAGCCATCAAAAGGCATGAAAGGCATGATATGCCATCCAGTGCAGGGACTTGCACCAAAGCTTGCCCTCTTAGTTCCCACTGAAATCGCAAGATTTCGTTTCCCGTCCCGAAAGGAAATGAAATTTCCTTTCGGGACGGGAAACGAAATCTTGCGACCCTGAAAAGAAAGGCTCACAAACACTCTGGGAGGAAGATATGACCAAACAAGATGCAATTGAAAAAAAACCCCAAAACCCCAGAAAATGGGGAGATGAAATGACTACGAGAAAGTGGTCTAGGCGGAAATGAGGTGCAGTGCAAAGGACCAAATGATGCCAGAACTAAGCTGACAGCTGTTGCAAAAGCAGGGGAAAAATCAAGGAGGCAGAGACAACTTGGAGGGGAAGATATGAGGGACGTGCCATTAGTTACTTAAAAAAATGAAAAAAAAAAAGAAAATCTCGGCCAAAGTCAAAGCCATCAAAAGGCATGGCATGCCATTCATTGCAGGGACATGCACGACATACCCCTAGGTTTGCAAAAATAGATCCACGCCGTAGGTCAAAACAAATAAGAAGGACTGAGGAGCACTCTGAAATGGAGATACCATCCAAGGAACTGAAATTGAAGGGAAAAAAAAAAATTTTGGAAATTTAGTGACTACGAGAAAGTGGTCTGGGCGGAAATGATGTGCAGTGCAAAGGACGAAATGATGCCAGAACTAAGCTGACAGCTGTTGCAAAAGCAGGGGAAAAATCAAGGAGGCAGAGACAACTTGGAGGGGAAGATATGAGGGACGTGGCATGGTTACTTAAAAAAATGAAAAAAAAAAAGAAAATCTCGGCCAAAGTCAAAGCCATCAAAAGGCATGGCATGCCATTCATTGCAGGGACATGCACAAAATATCCCTAGGTTTGCAGAAATTGATCCACGCGGTAGGTCAAAACAAATAAGAAGGAGGAAGAAGCAATCTGAAATGGAGATACCATCAAAGGAAATGAATTTGAAGGGGAAAAAAAAAAATTTTTGGGAAATTTAGTGACTACGAGAAAGTGGTCTGGGCGGAAATGATGTGCAGTGGAAAGGACCAAATGATGCCAGAACTAAGCTGACAGCTGTTGCAAAAGCAGGGCAAAAATCAAGGAGGCAGAGACAACTTGGAGGGGAAGATATGGGGGACGTGGCATGGTTACTTAAAAAAATGAAAAAAAAAAAGAAAATCTCGGCCAAAGTCAAAGCCATCAAAAGGCATGGCATGCCATTCATTGCAGGGACATGCACAAAATATCCCTAGGTTTGCAGAAATTGATCCACGCGGTAGGTCAAAACAAATAAGAAGGACTGAGGAGCACTCTGAAATGGAGATACTATCAAAGGAAATGAATTTGAAGGGGAAAAAAAAAAATTTTTGGGAAATTTAGTGACTACGAGAAAGTGGTCTGGGCGGAAATGATGTGCAGTGCAAAGGACCAAATGATGCCAGAACTAAGCTGACAGCTGTTGCAAAAGCAGGGGAAAAATCAAGGAGGCAGAGACAACTTGGAGGGGAAGATAGAGTGACGTGGCAAGGAAACATCAGAAAATTAAAAAAAAAAAAAGAAAATCTCGGCCAAAGTCAAAGCCATCAAAAGGCATGAAAGGCATGATATGCCATCCAGTGCCGGGACTTGCACCAAAGCTTGCCCTCTTAGTTCCCATTGAAATCGCAAGATTTCGTTTCCCGTCCCGAAAGGAAATGAAATTTCCTTTCGGGACGGGAAACGAAATCTTGCGACCCTGCAAAGAAAGGCTCACAAACACTCTGGGAGGAAGATATGACCAAACAAGATGCAATTGAAAAAAAACCCCAAAACCCCAGAAAATGGGGAGATGAAATGATTACGAGAAAGTGGTCTAGGCGGAAATGAGGTGCAGTGCAAAGGACCAAAAGAGGCCAGAACTAAGCTGACAGCTGTTGCAAAAGCAGGGGAAAAATCAAGGAGGCAGAGACAACTTGGAGGGGAAGATATGAGGGACGTGGCATGGTTACTTAAAAAAATGAAAAAAAAAAAGAAAATCTCGGCCAAAGTCAAAGCCATCAAAAGGCATGGCATGCCATTCATTGCAGGGACATGCACAAAATATCCCTAGGTTTGCAGAAATTGATCCACGCTGTAGGTCAAAACAAATAAGAAGGAGGAAGGAGCACTCTGAAATGGAGATACCATCAAAGGAACTGAAATTGAAGGGAAAAAAAAAAAAATTTTGGGAAATTTAGTGACTACGAGAAAGTGGTCTGGGCGGAAATGATGTGCAGTGCAAAGGACCAAATGATGCCAGAACTAAGCTGACAGCTGTTGCAAAAGCAGGGGAAAAATCAAGGAGGCAGAGACAACTTGGAGGGGAAGATATGAGGGACGTGGCAAGGAAACATCAGAAAATTAAAAAAAAAAAAGAAAATCTCGGCCAAAGTCAAAGCCATCAAAAGGCATGATATGCCATCCAGTGCAGGGACTTGCACCAAAGCTTGCCCTCTTAGTTCCCATTGAAATCGCAAGATTTCGTTTCCCGTCCCGAAAGGAAATGAAATTTCCTTTCGGGACGGGAAACGAAATCTTGCGACCCTGAAAAGAAAGGCTCACAAACACTCTGGGAGGAAGATATGATCAAAAAAGATGCAATTGAAAAAAAACCCCAAAACCCGAGAAAATGGGGAGATGGAATGACTACAAGAAAGTGGTCTAGGCGGAAATGAGTTACAGTGCAAAGGACCAAAAGAGGCCAGAACTAAGCTGACAGCTGTTGCAAAAGCAGGGGAAAAATCAAGGAGGCAGAGACAACTTGGAGGGGAAGATATGAGGGACGTGGCATGGATACTTAAAAAAATGAAAAAAAAAAGAAAATCTCGGCCAAAGTCAAAGCCATCAAAAGGCATGGCATGCCATTCATTGCAGGGACATGCACGACATACCCCTAGGTTTGCAAAAATAGATCCACGCGGTAGGTCAAAACAAATAAGAAGGACTGAGGAGCACTCTGAAATGGAGATACCATCCAAGGAACTGAAATTGAAGGGAAAAAAAAAAAAAATTGGGAAATTTAGTGACTACGAGAAAGTGGTCTGGGCGGAAATGATGTGCAGTGCAAAGGACCAAATGATGCCAGAACTAAGCTGACAGCTGTTGCAAAAGCAGGGGAAAAATCAAGGAGGCAGAGACAACTTGGAGGGGAAGATATGAGGGACGTGGCAAGGAAACATCAGAAAATTTAAAAAAAAAAAAGAAAATCTTGGCCAAAGTCAAAGCCATCAAAAGGCATGGCATGCCATTCATTGCAGGGACATGCACGACATACCCCTAGGTTTGCAAAAATAGATCCACGCGGTAGGTCAAAACAAATAAGAAGGACTGAGGAGCACTCTGAAATGGAGATACCATCCAAGGAACTGAAATTGAAGGGAAAAAAAAAAAATTTTGGAAATTTAGTGACTACGAGAAAGTGGTCTGGGCGGAAATGATGTGCAGTGCAAAGGACCAAATGATGCCAGAACTAAGCTGACAGCTGTTGCAAAAGCAGGGGAAAAATCAAGGAGGCAGAGACAACTTGGAGGGGAAGATATGAGGGACGTGGCATGGTTACTTAAAAAAATGAAAAAAAAAAAGAAAATCTCGGCCAAAGTCAAAGCCATCAAAAGGCATGAAAGGCATGATATGCCATCCAGTGCAGGGACTTGCACCAAAGCTTGCCCTCTTAGTTCCCACTGAAATCGCAAGATTTCCTTTCCCGTCCCGAAAGGAAATGAAATTTCCTTTCGGGACGGGAAACGACATCTTGCGACCCTGAAAAGAAAGGCTCACAAACACTCTGGGAGGAAGATATGATCAAAAAAGATGCAATTGAAAAAAAACCCCAAAACCCCAGAAAATGGGGAGATGAAATGACTACGAGAAAGTGGTCTGGGCGGAAATGAGGTGCAGTGGAAAGGACCAAAAGAGGCCAGAACTAAGCTGACAGCTGTTGCAAAAGCAGGGGAAAAATCAAGGAGGCAGAGACAACTTGGAGGGGAAGATATGAGGGACGTGGCATGGATACTTAAAAAAATGAAAGAAAAAAGAAAATCTCGGCCAAAGTCAAAGCCATCAAAAGGCATGGCATGCCATTCATTGCAGGGACATGCACAAAATATCCCTAGGTTTGCAGAAATTGATCCACGCGGTAGGTCAAAACAAATAAGAAGGACTGAGGAGCACTCTGAAATGGAGATACCATCCAAGGAAATGAATTTGAAGGGGAAAAAAAAAAATTTTTGGGAAATTTAGTGACTACGAGAAAGTGGTCTGGGCGGAAATGATGTGCAGTGCAAAGGACCAAATGATGCCAGAACTAAGCTGACAGCTGTTGCAAAAGCAGGGGAAAAATCAAGGAGGCAGAGACAACTTGGAGGGGAAGATAGAGTGACGTGGCAAGGAAACATCAGAAAATTAAAAAAAAAAAAAGAAAATCTCGGCCAAAGTCAAAGCCATCAAAAGGCATGAAAGGCATGATATGCCATCCAGTGCAGGGACTTGCACCAAAGCTTGCCCTCTTAGTTCCCATTGAAATCGCAAGATTTCGTTTCCCGTCCCGAAAGGAAATGAAATTTCCTTTCGGGACGGGAAACGAAATCTTGCGACCCTGCAAAGAAAGGCTCACAAACACTCTGGGAGGAAGATATGACCAAACAAGATGCAATTGAAAAAAAACCCCAAAACCCCAGAAAATGGGGAGATGAAATGACTACGAGAAAGTGGTCTAGGCGGAAATGAGGTGCAGTGCAAAGGACCAAAAGAGGCCAGAACTAAGCTGACAGCTGTTGCAAAAGCAGGGGAAAAATCAAGGAGGCAGAGACAACTTGGAGGGGAAGATATGAGGGGCGTGGCAAGGAAACATCAGAAAATTAAAAAAAAAAAAAGAAAATCTCGGCCATAGTCAAAGCCATCAAAAGGCATGGCATGCCATTCATTGCAGGGACATGCACGACATACCCCTAGGTTTGCAAAAATAGATCCACGCGGTAGGTCAAAACAAATAAGAAGGACAGAGGAGCACTCTGAAATGGAGATACCATCCAAGGAACTGAAATTGAAGGGAAAAAAAAAAAAATTTGGGAAATTTAGTGACTACGAGAAAGTGGTCTGGGCGGAAATGATGTGCAGTGCAAAGGAACAAATGATGCCAGAACTAAGCTGACAGCTGTTGCAAAAGCAGGGGAAAAATCAAGGAGGCAGAGACAAGTTGGAGGGGAAGATATGAGGGACGTGGCATGGTTACTTAAAAATGAAAAAAAAAAAGAAAATCTCGGCCAAAGTCAAAGCCATCAAAAGGCATGGCATGCCATTCATTGCAGGGACATGCACAAAATATCCCTAGGTTTGCAAAAGTAGATCCACGCAGTAGGTCAAAACAAATAAGAAGGAGGAAGGAGCACTCTGAAATGGAGATACCATCAAAGGAACTGAAATTGAAGGGAAAAAAAAAAAAATTTTGGGAAATTTAGTGACTACGAGAAAGTGGTCTGGGCGGAAATGATGTGCAGTGCAAAGGACCAAATGATGCCAGAACTAAGCTGACAGCTGTTGCAAAAGCAGGAGAAAAATCAAGGAGGCAGAGACAACTTGGAGGGGAAGATATGAGGGACGTGGCAAGGAAACATCAGAAAATTAAAAAAAAAAAAAGAAAATCTCGGCCAAAGTCAAAGCCATCAAAAGGCATGGCATGCCATTCATTGCAGGGACATGCACAAAATATCCCTAGGTTTGCAGAAATTGATCCACGCGGTAGGTCAAAACAAATAAGAAGGACTGAGGAGCACTCTGAAATGGAGATACTATCAAAGGAAATGAATTTGAAGGGGAAAAAAAAAAATTTTTGGGAAATTTAGTGACTACGAGAAAGTGGTCTGGGCGGAAATGATGTGCAGTGCAAAGGACCAAATGATGCCAGAACTAAGCTGACAGCTGTTGCAAAAGCAGGGGAAAAATCAAGGAGGCAGAGACAACTTGGAGGGGAAGATAGAGTGACGTGGCAAGGAAACATCGGAAAATTAAAAAAAAAAAAAGAAAATCTCGGCCAAAGTCAAAGCCATCAAAAGGCATGAAAGGCATGATATGCCATCCAGTGCAGGGACTTGCACCAAAGCTTGCCCTCTTAGTTCCCATTGAAATCGCAAGATTTCGTTTCCCGTCCCGAAAGGAAATGAAATTTCCTTTCGGGACGGGAAACGAAATCTTGCGACCCTGCAAAGAAAGGCTCACAAACACTCTGGGAGGAAGATATGACCAAACAAGATGCAATTGAAAAAAAACCCCAAAACCCCAGAAAATGGGGAGATGAAATGACTACGAGAAAGTGGTCTAGGCGGAAATGAGGTGCAGTGCAAAGGACCAAAAGAGGCCAGAACTAAGCTGACAGCTGTTGCAAAAGCAGGGGAAAAATCAAGGAGGCAGAGACAACTTGGAGGGGAAGATATGAGGGACGTGGCATGGTTACTTAAAAAAATGAAAAAAAAAAAGAAAATCTCGGCCAAAGTCAAAGCCATCAAAAGGCATGGCATGCCATTCATTGCAGGGACATGCACAAAATATCCCTAGGTTTGCAGAAATTGATCCACGCTGTAGGTCAAAACAAATAAGAAGGAGGAAGGAGCACTCTGAAATGGAGATACCATCAAAGGAACTGAAATTGAAGGGAAAAAAAAAAAATTTTGGGAAATTTAGTGACTACGAGAAAGTGGTCTGGGCGGAAATGATGTGCAGTGCAAAGGACCAAATGATGCCAGAACTAAGCTGACAGCTGTTGCAAAAGCAGGGGAAAAATCAAGGAGGCAGAGACAACTTGGAGGGGAAGATATGAGGGATGTGGCAAGGAAACATCAGAAAATTAAAAAAAAAAAAAGAAAATCTCGGCCAAAGTCAAAGCCATCAAAAGGCATGAAAGGCATGATATGCCATCCAGTGCAGGGACTTGCACCAAAGCTTGCCCTCTTAGTTCCCACTGAAATCGCAAGATTTCGTTTCCCGTCCCGAAAGGAAATGAAATTTCCTTTCGGGACGGGAAACGACATCTTGCGACCCTGAAAAGAAAGGCTCACAAACACTCTGGGAGGAAGATATGATCAAAAAAGATGCAATTGAAAAAAAACCCCAAAACCCCAGAAAATGGGGAGATGAAATGACTACGAGAAAGTGGTCTGGGCGGAAATGAGGTGCAGTGGAAAGGACCAAAAGATGCCAGAACTAAGCTGACAGCTGTTGCAAAAGCAGGGGAAAAATCAACGAGGCAGAGACAACTTGGAGGGGAAGATATGAGGGACGTGGCATGGATACTTAAAAAAATGAAAGAAAAAAGAAAATCTCGGCCAAAGTCAAAGCCATCAAAAGGCATGGCATGCCATTCATTGCAGGGACATGCACAAAATATCCCTAGGTTTGCAGAAATTGATCCACGCGGTAGGTCAAAACAAATAAGAAGGACTGAGGAGCACTCTGAAATGGAGATACCATCCAAGGAACTGAAATTGAAGGGGAAAAAAAAAAAATTTTGGAAATTTAGTGACTACGAGAAAGTGGTCTGGGCGGAAATGATGTGCAGTGCAAAGGACCAAATGATGCCAGAACTAAGCTGACAGCTGTTGCAAAAGCAGGGGAAAAATCAAGGAGGCAGAGACAACTTGGAGGGGAAGATATGAGGGACGTGGCAAGGAAACATCAGAAAATTAAAAAAAAAAAAAGAAAATCTCGGCCATAGTCAAAGCCATCAAAAGGCATGGCATGCCATTCATTGCAGGGACATGCACGACATACCCCTAGGTTTGCAAAAATAGATCCACGCGGTAGGTCAAAACAAATAAGAAGGACAGAGGAGCACTCTGAAATGGAGATACCATCCAAGGAACTGAAATTGAAGGGAAAAAAAAAAAAATTTGGGAAATTTAGTGACTACGAGAAAGTGGTCTGGGCGGAAATGATGTGCAGTGGAAAGGAACAAATGATGCCAGAACTAAGCTGACAGCTGTTGCAAAAGCAGGGGAAAAATCAAGGAGGCAGAGACAAGTTGGAGGGGAAGATATGAGGGACGTGGCATGGTTACTTAAAAATGAAAAAAAAAAAGAAAATCTCGGCCAAAGTCAAAGCCATCAAAAGGCATGGCATGCCATTCATTGCAGGGACATGCACAAAATATCCCTAGGTTTGCAAAAGTAGATCCACGCAGTAGGTCAAAACAAATAAGAAGGAGGAAGGAGCACTCTGAAATGGAGATACCATCAAAGGAACTGAAATTGAAGGGAAAAAAAAAAAATTTTGGGAAATTTAGTGACTACGAGAAAGTGGTCTGGGCGGAAATGATGTGCAGTGCAAAGGACCAAATGATGCCAGAACTAAGCTGACAGCTGTTGCAAAAGCAGGGGAAAAATCAAGGAGGCAGAGACAACTTGGAGGGGAAGATATGAGGGACGTGGCAAGGAAACATCAGAAAATTAAAAAAAAAAAAAGAAAATCTCGGCCAAAGTCAAAGCCATCAAAAGGCATGAAAGGCATGATATGCCATCCAGTGCAGGGACTTGCACCAAAGCTTGCCCTCTTAGTTCCCACTGAAATTGCAAGATTTCGTTTCCCGTCCCGAAAGGAAATGAAATTTCCTTCCGGGACGGGAAACGAAATCTTGCGACCCTGAAAAGAAAGGCTCACAAACACTCTGGGAGGAAGATATGACCAAACAAGATGCAATTGAAAAAAAACCCCAAAACCCCAGAAAATGGGGAGATGAAATGACTACGAGAAAGTGGTCTAGGCGGAAATGAGGTGCAGTGCAAAGGACCAAATGATGCCAGAACTAAGCTGACAGCTGTTGCAAAAGCAGGGGAAAAATCAAGGAGGCAGAGACAACTTGGAGGGGAAGATATGAGGGACGTGGCATGGTTACTTAAAAAAATGAAAAAAAAAAAGAAAATCTCGGCCAAAGTCAAAGCCATCAAAAGGCATGGCATGCCATTCATTGCAGGGACATGCACAACATACCCCTGGGTTTGCAAAAATAGATAAACGCGGTAGGTCAAAACAAATAAGAAGGACTGAGGAGCACTCTGAAATGGAGATACCATCCAAGGAACTGAAATTGAAGGGAAAAAAAAAAAAATTTTTGGAAATTTAGTGACTACGAGAAAGTGGTCTGGGCGGAAATGATGTGCAGTGCAAAGGACCAAATGATGCCAGAACTAAGCTGACAGCTGTTGCAAAAGCAGGGGAAAAATCAAGGAGGCAGACACAACTTGGAGGGGAAGATATGAGGGACGTGGCAAGGAAACATCAGAAAATTAAAAAAAAAAAAAGAAAATCTCGGCCAAAGTCAAAGCCATCAAAAGGCATGAAATGCATGATATGCCATCCAGTGCAGGGACTTGCACCAAAGCTTGCCCTCTTAGTTCCCATTGAAATCGCAAGATTTCGTTTCCCGTCCCGAAAGGAAATGAAATTTCCTTTCGGGACGGGAAACAAAATCTTGCGACCCTGAAAAGAAAGGCTCACAAACACTCTGGGAGGAAGATATGATCAAAAAAGATGCAATTGAAAAAAAACCCCAAAACCCCAGAAAATGGGGAGATGGAATGACTACGAGAAAGTGGTGTAGGCGGAAATGAGGTGCAGTGCAAAGGACCAAAAGAGGCCAGAACTAAGCTGACAGCTGTTGCAAAAGCAGGGGAAAAATCAAGGAGGCAAAGACAACTTGGAGGGGAAGATATGAGGGACGTGCCATTGGTTACTTAAAAAAATGAAAAAAAAAAAGAAAATCTCGGCCAAAGTCAAAGCCATCAAAAGGCATGGCATGCCATTCATTGCAGGGACATGCACGACATACCCCTAGGTTTGCAAAAATAGATCCACGCGGTAGGTCAAAACAAATAAGAAGGACTGAGGAGCACTCTGAAATGGAGATACCATCCAAGGAACTGAAATTGAAGGGAAAAAAAAAAATTTGGAAAATTTAGTGACTATGAGAAAGTGGTCTGGGCGGAAATGATGTGCAGTGCAAAGGACGAAATGATGCCAGAACTAAGCTGACAGCTGTTGCAAAAGCAGGGGAAAAATCAAGGAGGCAGAGACAACTTGGAGGGGAAGATATGAGGGACGTGGCATGGTTACTTAAAAAAATGAAAAAAAAAAAGAAAATCTCAGCCAAAGTCAAAGCCATCAAAAGGCATGGCATGCCATTCATTGCAGGGACATGCACAAAATATCCCTAGGTTTGCAGAAATTGATCCACGCGGTAGGTCAAAACAAAAAAGAAGGAGGAAGGAGCACTCTGAAATGGAGATACCATCAAAGGAAATGAATTTGAAGGGGAAAAAAAAAAATTTTTGGGAAATTTAGTGACTACGAGAAAGTGGTCTGGGCGGAAATGATGTGCAGTGGAAAGGACCAAATGATGCCAGAACTAAGCTGACAGCTGTTGCAAAAGCAGGGCAAAAATCAAGGAGGCAGAGACAACTTGGAGGGGAAGATATGGGGGACGTGGCATGGTTACTTAAAAAAATGAAAAAAAAAAAGAAAATCTCGGCCAAAGTCAAAGCCATCAAAAGGCATGGCATGCCATTCATTGCAGGGACATGCACAAAATATCCCTAGGTTTGCAGAAATTGATCCACGCGGTAGGTCAAAACAAATAAGAAGGACTGAGGAGCACTCTGAAATGGAGATACTATCAAAGGAAATGAATTTGAAGGTGAAAAAAAAAAATTTTTGGGAAATTTAGTGACCATGAGAAAGTGGTCTGGGCGGAAATGATGTGCAGTGCAAAGGACCAAATAATGCCAGAACTAAGCTGACAGCTGTTGCAAAAGCAGGGGAAAAATCAAGGAGGCAGAGACAACTTGGAGGGGAAGATGTGAGGGACGAGGCATGGATACTTAAAAAAATGAAAAGAAAAAGAAAATCTCGGCCAAAGTCAAAGCCATCAAAAGGCAAGGCATGCCATTCATTGCAGGGACATGCACGACATACCCCTAGGTTTGCAAAAATAGATCCACGCGGTAGGTCAAAACAAATAAGAAGGACTGAGGAGCACTCTGAAATGGAGATACCATCCAAGGAACTGAAATTGAAGGGGAAAAAAAAAAAATTTTGGAAATTTAGTGACTACGAGAAAGTGGTCTGGGCGGAAATGATGTGCGGTGCAAAGGACGAAATGATGCCAGAACTAAGCTGACAGCTGTTGCAAAAGCAGGGCAAAAATCAAGGAGGCAGAGACAACTTGGAGGGGAAGATATGGGGGACGTGGCATGGTTACTTAAAAAAATGAAAAAAAAAAAGAAAATCTCGGCCAAAGTCAAAGCCATCAAAAGGCATGGCATGCCATTCATTGCAGGGACATGCACAAAATATCCCTAGGTTTGCAGAAATTGATCCACGCGGTAGGTCAAAACAAATAAGAAGGACTGAGGAGCACTCTGAAATGGAGATACTATCAAAGGAAATGAATTTGAAGGGGAAAAAAAAAAATTTTTGGGAAATTTAGTGACTACGAGAAAGTGGTCTGGGCGGAAATGATGTGCAGTGCAAAGGACCAAATGATGCCAGAACTAAGCTGACAGCTGTTGCAAAAGCAGGGGAAAAATCAAGGAGGCAGAGACAACTTGGAGGGGAAGATAGAGGGACGTGGCAAGGAAACATCAGAAAATTAAAAAAAAAAAAAGAAAATCTCGGCCAAAGTCAAAGCCATCAAAAGGCATGAAAGGCATGATATGCCATCCAGTGCAGGGACTTGCACCAAAGCTTGCCCTCTTAGTTCCCATTGAAATCGCAAGATGTCGTTTCCCGTCCCGAAAGGAAATTTCATTTCCTTTCGGGACGGGAAACGACATCTTGCGACCCTGAAAAGAAAGGCTCACAAACACTCTGGGAGGAAGATATGATCAAAAAAGATGCAATTGAAAAAAAACCCCAAAACCCCAGAAAATGGGGAGATGAAATGACTACGAGAAAGTGGTCTGGGCGGAAATGAGGTGCAGTGGAAAGGACCAAAAGATGCCAGAACTAAGCTGACAGCTGTTGCAAAAGCAGGGGAAAAATCAAGGAGGCAGAGACAACTTGGAGGGGAAGATATGAGGGACGTGGCATGGATACTTAAAAAAATGAAAGAAAAAAGAAAATCTCGGCCAAAGTCAAAGCCATCAAAAGGCATGGCATGCCATTCATTGCAGGGACATGCACGACATACCCCTAGGTTTGCAAAAATAGATCCACGCGGTAGGTCAAAACAAATAAGAAGGACTGAGGAGCACTCTGAAATGGAGATACCATCAAAGGAAATGAATTTGAAGGGAAAAAAAAAAAATTTTGGGAAATTTAGTGACCATGAGAAAGTGGTCTGGGCGGAAATGATGTGCAGTGCAAAGGACCAAATGATGCCAGAACTAAGCTGACAGCTGTTGCAAAAGCAGGGGAAAAATCAAGGAGGCAGACACAACTTGAAGGGGAAGATATGAGAGATGTGGCAAGGAAACATCAGAAAATTTAAAAAAAAAAAGAAAATCTCGGCCAAAGTCAAAGCCATCAAAAGGCATGGTATGCCATTCATTGCAGGGACATGCACGACATACCCCTAGGTTTGCAAAAATAGATCCACGCGGTAGGTCAAAACAAATAAGAAGGACTGAGGAGCGCTCTGAAATGGAGATACCATCAAAGAAACTGAAATTGAAGGGAAAAAAAAAAAAAATTTTGGAAATTTAGTGACTACGAGAAAGTGGTCTGGGCGGAAATGATGTGCAGTGCAAAAGACCAAATGATGCCAGAACTAAGCTGACTGCTGTTGCAAAAGCAGGGGAAAAATCAAGGAGGCAGACACAACTTGGAGGGGAAGATATGAGGGATGTGGCAAGGAAACATCAGAAAATTTAAAAAAAAAAAAGAAAATCTCGGCCAAAGTCAAAGCCATCAAAAGGCATGATATGCCATCCAGTGCAGGGACTTGCACCAAAGCTTGCCCTCTTAGTTCCCATTGAAATCTTCCGACCCTGAAAAGAAAGGCTCACAAACACTCTGGGAGGAAGATATGATCAAAAAAGATGCAATTGAAAAAAAACCCCAAAACCCCAGAAAATGGGGAGATGGAATGACTACGAGAAAGTGGTCTAGGCGGAAATGAGGTGCAGTGCAAAGGACCAAAAGAGGCCAGAACTAAGCTGACAGCTGTTGCAAAAGCAGGGGAAAAATCAAGGAGGCAGAGACAACTTGGAGGGGAAGATATGAGGGACGTGGCATGGATACTTAAAAAATGAAAAAAAAAAGAAAATCTCGACCAAAGTCAAAGTCATCAAAAGGCAAGGCATGCCATTCATTGCAGGGACATGCACGACATACCCCTAGGTTTGCAAAAATAGATCCACGCGGTAGGTCAAAACAAGTAAGAAGGACAGAGGAGCACTCTGAAATGGAGATACCATCCAAAGAACTGAAATTGAAGGGAAAAAAAAAAAAATTTTGGAAATTTAGTGACTACGAGAAAGTGGTCTGGGCGGAAATGATGTGCAGTGCAAAGGACCAAATAATGCCAGAACTAAGCTGACAGCTGTTGCAAAAGCAGGGCAAAAATCAAGGAGGCAGAGACAACTTGGAGGGGACGATATGAGGGACGTGGCAAGGAAACATCAGAAAATTTAAAAAAAAAAAAGAAAATCTCGGCCAAAGTCAAAGCCATCAAAAGGCATGGCATGCCATTCATTGCAGGGACATGCACAACATACCCCTAGGTTTGCAAAAATAGATCCACGCGGTAGGTCAAAACAAATAAGAAGGACTGAGGAGCGCTCTGAAATGGAGATACCATCAAAGGAACTGAAATTGAAGGGAAAAAAAAAAAAAATTTTGGAAATTTAGTGACTACGAGAAAGTGGTCTGGGCGGAAATGATGTGCAGTGCAAAAGACCAAATGATGCCAGAACTAAGCTGACTGCTGTTGCAAAAGCAGGGGAAAAATCAAGGAGGCAGAGACAACTTGGAGGGGAAGATATGAGGGATGTGGCAAGGAAACATCAGAAAATTTAAAAAAAAAAAAGAAAATCTCGGCCAAAGTCAAAGCCATCAAAAGGCATGGCATGCCATTCATTGCAGGGACATGCACAACATACCCCTAGGTTTGCAAAAATAGATCCACGCGGTAGGTCAAAACAAATAAGAAGGACTGAGGAGCGCTCTGAAATGGAGATACCATCAAAGGAACTGAAATTGAAGGGAAAAAAAAAAAAATTTTGGAAATTTAGTGACTACGAGAAAGTGGTCTGGGCGGAAATGATGTGCAGTGCAAAAGACCAAATGATGCCAGAACTAAGCTGACTGCTGTTGCAAAAGCAGGGGAAAAATCAAGGAGGCAGAGACAACTTGGAGGGGAAGATATGAGGGACGTGGCAAGGAAACATCAGAAAATTTAAAAAAAAAAAAGAAAATCTCGGCCAAAGTCAAAGCCATCAAAAGGCATGATATGCCATCCAGTGCAGGGACTTGCACCAAAGCTTGCCCTCTTAGTTCCCATTGAAATCGCAAGATTTCGTTTCCCGTCCCGAAAGGAAATGAAATTTCCTTTCGGGACGGGAAACGAAATCTTGCGACCCTGAAAAGAAAGGCTCACAAACACTCTGGGAAGAAGATATGATCAAAAAAGATGCAATTGAAAAAAAACCCCAAAACCCCAGAAAATGGGGAGATGGAATGACTACGAGAAAGTGGTCTAGGCGGAAATGAGGTGCAGTGCAAAGGACCAAAAGAGGCCAGAACTAAGCTGACAGCTGTTGCAAAAGCAGGGGAAAAATCAAGGAGGCAAAGACAACTTGGAGGGGAAGATATGAGGGACGAGGCATGGATACTTAAAAAAATGAAAAGAAAAAGAAAATCTCGGCCAAAGTCAAAGCCATCCAAAGGGAGGGCATGCCATTCATTGCAGGGACATGCACGACATACCCCTAGGTTTGCAAAAATAGATCCACGCGGTAGGTCAAAACAAATAAGAAGGACTGAGGAGCACTCTGAAATGGAGACACCATGAAAGGAACTGAAATTGAAGGGAAAAAAAAAAAAATTTTGGGAAATTTAGTGACTACGAGAAAGTGGTCTGGGCGGAAATGATGTGCAGTGCAAAGGACCAAAAGAGGCCAGAACTAAGCTGACAGCTGTTGCAAAAGCAGGGGAAAAATCAAGGAGGCAGACACAACTTGGAGGGGAAGATATGAGGGATGTGGCAAGGAAACATCAGAAAATTAAAAAAAAAAAAAGAAAATCTCGGCCAAAGTCAAAGCCATCAAAAGGCATGAAAGGCATGATATGCCATCCAGTGCAGGGACTTGCACCAAAGCTTGCCCTCTTAGTTCCCATTGAAATCGCAAGATTTCGTTTCCCGTCCCGAAAGGAAATGAAATTTCCTTTCGGGACGGGAAACGAAATCTTGCGACCCTGAAAAGAAAGGCTCACAAACACTCTGGGAGGAAGATATGATCAAACAAGATGCAATTGAAAAAAAACCCCAAAACCCCAGAAATGGGGAGATGGAATGACTAGGAGAAAGTGGTCTAGGCGGAAATGAGGTGCAGTGCAAAGGACCAAAACAGGCCAGAACTAAGCTGACAGCTGTTGCAAAAGCAGGGGAAAAATCAAGGAGGCAGAGACAACTTGGAGGGGAAGATATGAGGGACGTGGCATGGATACTTAAAAAATGAAAAAAAAAAAGAAAATCTCGACCAAAGTCAAAGCCATCAAAAGGCAAGGCATGCCATTCATTGCAGGCACATGCACGACATACCCCTAGGTTTGCAAAAATAGATCCACGCGGTAGGTCAAAACAAATAAGAAGGACAGAGGAGCACTCTGAAATGGAGATACCATCCAAGGAACTGAAATTGAAGGGAAAAAAAAAAAAATTTGGGAAATTTAGTGACTATGAGAAAGTGGTCTGGGCGGAAATGATGTGCAGTGCAAAGGACCAAAAGATGCCAGAACTAAACTGACAGCTGTTGCAAAAGCAGGGGAAAAATCAAGGAGGCAGACACAACTTGGAGGGGAAGATATGAGGGATGTGGCAAGGAAACATCAGAAAATTTAAAAAAAAAAAAGAAAATCTCGGCCAAAGTCAAAGCCATCAAAAGGCATGGCATGCCATTCATTGCAGGGACATGCACAACATAACCCTAGGTTTGCAAAAATAGATCCACGCGGTAGGTCAAAACAAATAAGAAGGACAGAGGAGCACTCTGAAATGGAGATACCATCAAAGGAACTGAAATTGAAGGGAAAAAAAAAAAAAATTTTGGAAATTTAGTGACTACGAGAAAGTGGTCTGGGCGGAAATGATGTGCAGTGCAAAAGACCAAATGATGCCAGAACTAAGCTGACTGCTGTTGCAAAAGCAGGGGAAAAATCAAGGAGGCAGAGACAACTTGGAGGGGAAGATATGAGGGATGTGGCAAGGAAACATCAGAAAATTTAAAAAAAGAAAAGAAAATCTCGGCCAAAGTCAAAGCCATCAAAAGGCATGAAAGGCATGATATGCCATCCAGTGCAGGGACTTGCACCAAAGCTTGCCCTCTTAGTTCCCATTGAAATCGCAAGATTTCGTTTCCCGTCCCGAAAGGAAATGAAATGAAATTTCCTTTCGGGACGGGAAACGAAATCTTGCGACCCTGAAAAGAAAGGCTCACAAACACTCTGGGAGGAAGACATGATCAAACAAGATGCAATTGAAAAAAAACCCCAAAACCCCAGAAAATGGGGAGATGGAATGACTAGGAGAAAGTGGTCTAGGCGGAAAAGAGGTGCAGTGCAAAGGACCAAAAGAGGCCAGAACTAAGCTGACAGCTGTTGCAAAAGCAGGGGAAAAATCAAGGAGGCAGAGACAACTTGGAGGGGAAGATATGAGGGACGTGGCATGGATACTTAAAAAATGAAAAAAAAAAGAAAATCTCGACCAAAGTCAAAGCCATCAAAAGGCAAGGCATGCCATTCATTGCAGGGACATGCACGACATACCCCTAGGTTTGCAAAAATAGATCCACGCGGTAGGTCAAAACAAATAAGAAGGACAGAGGAGCACTCTGAAATGGAGATACCATCCAAGGAACTGAAATTGAAGGGAAAAAAAAAAAAATTTGGGAAATTTAGTGACTACGAGAAAGTGGTCTGGGCGGAAATGATGTGCAGTGCAAAGGACCAAAAGATGCCAGAACTAAGCTGACAGCTGTTGCAAAAGCAGGGGAAAAATCAAGGAGGCAGAGACAACTTGGAGGGGAAGATATGAGGGATGTGGCAAGGAAACCTCAGAAAATTTAAAAAAAAAAAAGAAAATCTCGGCCAAAGTCAAAGCATCAAAAGGCATGGTATGCCATTCATTGCAGGGACATGCACGACATACCCCTGGGTTTGCAAAAATTGATCCACGCGGTAGGTCAAAACAAATAAGAAGGACTGAGGAGCACTCTGAAATGGAGATACCATCCAAGGAACTGAAATTGAAGGGAAAAAAAAAAAAAATTTTGGAAATTTAGTGACTACGAGAAAGTGGTCTGGGCGGAAATGATGTGCAGTGCAAAAGACCAAATGATGCCAGAACTAAGCTGACTGCTGTTGCAAAAGCAGGGGAAAAATCAAGGAGGCAGAGACAACTTGGAGGGGAAGATATGAGGGACGTGGCAAGGAAACATCAGAAAATTTAAAAAAAAAAAAGAAAATCTCGGCCAAAGTCAAAGCCATCAAAAGGCATGATATGCCATCCAGTGCAGGGACTTGCACCAAAGCTTGCCCTCTTAGTTCCCATTGAAATCGCAAGATTTCGTTTCCCGTCCCGAAAGGAAATGAAATTTCCTTTCGGGACGGGAAACGAAATCTTGCGACCCTGAAAAGAAAGGCTCACAAACACTCTGGGAAGAAGATATGATCAAAAAAGATGCAATTGAAAAAAAACCCCAAAACCCCAGAAAATGGGGAGATGGAATGACTAGGAGAAAGTGGTCTAGGCGGAAATGAGGTGCAGTGCAAAGGACCAAAAGAGGCCAGAACTAAGCTGACAGCTGTTGCAAAAGCAGGGGAAAAATCAAGGAGGCAAAGACAACTTGGAGGGGAAGATATGAGGGACGAGGCATGGATACTTAAAAAAATGAAAAGAAAAAATCTCGGCCAAAGTCAAAGCCATCCAAAGGGAGGGCATGCCATTCATTGCAGGGACATGCACGACATACCCCTAGGTTTGCAAAAATAGATCCACGCGGTAGGTCAAAACAAATAAGAAGGACTGAGGAGCACTCTGAAATGGAGACACCATGAAAGGAACTGAAATTGAAGGGAAAAAAAAAAAAAATTTGGGAAATTTAGTGACTACGAGAAAGTGGTCTGGGCGGAAATGATGTGCAGTGCAAAGGACCAAAAGAGGCCAGAACTAAGCTGACAGCTGTTGCAAAAGCAGGGGAAAAATCAAGGAGGCAGACACACCTTGGAGGGGAAGATATGAGGGATGTGGCAAGGAAACATCAGAAAATTAAAAAAAAAAAAAGAAAATCTCGGCCAAAGTCAAAGCCATCAAAAGGCATGAAAGGCATGATATGCCATCCAGTGCAGGGACTTGCACCAAAGCTTGCCCTCTTAGTTCCCATTGAAATCGCAAGATTTCGTTTCCCGTCCCGAAAGGAAATGAAATTTCCTTTCGGGACGGGAAACGAAATCTTGCGACCCTGAAAAGAAAGGCTCACAAACACTCTGGGAGGAAGATATGATCAAACAAGATGCAATTGAAAAAAAACCCCAAAACCCCAGAAAATGGGGAGATGGAATGACTAGGAGAAAGTGGTCTAGGCGGAAATGAGGTGCAGTGCAAAGGACCAAAAGAGGCCAGAACTAAGCTGACAGCTGTTGCAAAAGCAGGGGAAAAATCAAGGAGGCAGAGACAACTTGGAGGGGAAGATATGAGGGACGTGGCATGGATACTTAAAAAATGAAAAAAAAAAAGAAAATCTCGACCAAAGTCAAAGCCATCAAAAGGCAAGGCATGCCATTCATTGCAGGGACATGCACGACATACCCCTAGGTTTGCAAAAATAGATCCACGCGGTAGGTCAAAACAAATAAGAAGGACAGAGGAGCACTCTGAAATGGAGATACCATCCAAGGAACTGAAATTGAAGGGAAAAAAAAAAAAATTTGGGAAATTTAGTGACTACGAGAAAGTGGTCTGGGCGGAAATGATGTGCAGTGCAAAGGACCAAAAGATGCCAGAACTAAGCTGACAGCTGTTGCAAAAGCAGGGGAAAAATCAAGGAGGCAGACACAACTTGGAGGGGAAGATATGAGGGCCGTGGCAAGGAAACCTCAGAAAATTTAAAAAAAAAAAAGAAAATCTCGGCCAAAGTCAAAGCATCAAAAGGCATGGTATGCCATTCATTGCAGGGACATGCACGACATACCCCTGGGTTTGCAAAAATAGATCAACGCGGTAGGTCAAAACAAATAAGAAGGACTGAGGAGCACTCTGAAATGGAGATACCATCAAAGGAACTGAAATTGAAGGGAAAAAAAAAAAAAATTTTGGAAATTTAGTGACTACGAGAAAGTGGTCTGGGCGGAAATGATGTGCAGTGCAAAAGACCAAATGATGCCAGAACTAAGCTGACTGCTGTTGCAAAAGCAGGGGAAAAATCAAGGAGGCAGAGACAACTTGGAGGGGAAGATATGAGGGACGTGGCAAGGAAACATCAGAAAATTAAAAAAAAAAAAAGAAAATCTCGGCCAAAGTCAAAGCCATCAAAAGGCATGGCATGCCATTCATTGCAGGGACATGCACGACATACCCCTAGGTTTGCAAAAATAGATCCACGCGGTAGGTCAAAACAAATAAGAAGGACTGAGGAGCACTCTGAAATGGAGATACCGTCCAAGGAACTGAAATTGAAGGGAAAAAAAAAAAAATTTTGGAAATTTAGTGACTACGAGAAAGTGGTCTGGGCGGAAATGATGTGCAGTGCAAAGGACCAAATAATGCCAGAACTAAGCTGACAGCTGTTGCAAAAGCAGGGCAAAAATCAAGGAGGCAGACACAACTTGGAGGGGAAGATATGAGGGACGTGGCAAGGAAACATCAGAAAATTTAAAAAAAAAAAAGAAAATCTCGGCCAAAGTCAAAGCCATCAAAAGGCATGGCATGCCATTCATTGCAGGGACATGCACAACATACCCCTAGGTTTGCAAAAATAGATCCACGCGGTAGGTCAAAACAAATAAGAAGGACTGAGGAGCGCTCTGAAATGGAGATACCATCCAAGGAACTGAAATTGAAGGGAAAAAAAAAAAAAATTTGGGAAATTTAGTGACTACGAGAAAGTGGTCTGGGCGGAAATGATGTGCAGTGCAAAAGACCAAATGATGCCAGAACTAAGCTGACAGCTGTTGCAAAAGCAGGGGAAAAATCAAGGAGGCAGAGACAACTTGGAGGGGAAGATATGAGGGATGTGGCAAGGAAACATCAGAAAATTTAAAAAAAAAAAAGAAAATCTCGGCCAAAGTCAAAGCCATCAAAAGGCATGATATGCCATCCAGTGCAGGGACTTGCACCAAAGCTTGCCCTCTTAGTTCCCACTGAAATCGCAAGATTTCCTTTCCCGTCCCGAAAGGAAATGAAATTTCCTTTCGGGACGGGAAAGGAAATCTTGCGACCCTGAAAAGAAAGGCTCACAAACACTCTGGGAGGAAGATATGATCAAAAAAGATGCAATTGAAAAAAAACCCCAAAACCCCAGAAAATGGGGAGATGGAATGACTACGAGAAAGTGGTCTAGGCGGAAATGAGGTGCAGTGCAAAGGACCAAAAGAGGCCAGAACTAAGCTGACAGCTGTTGCAAAAGCAGGGGAAAAATCAAGGAGGCAGACACAACTTGGAGGGGAAGATATGAGGGACGTGGCCTGGATACTTAAAAAAATGAAAAAAAAAAGAAAATCTCGGCCAAAGTCAAAGCCGTCAAAAGGCATGGCATGCCATTCATTGCAGGGACATGCACGACATACCCCTAGGTTTGCAAAAATAGATCCACGCGGTAGGTCAAAACAAATAAGAAGGACTGAGGAGCACTCTGAAATGGAGATACCATCAAAGGAACTGAAATTGAAGGGAAAAAAAAAAAAATTTGGGAAATTTAGTGACTGCGAGAAAGTGGTCTGGGCGGAAATGATGTGCAGTGGAAAGGACCAAATGATGCCAGAACTAAGCTGACAGCTGTTGCAAAAGCAGGGGAAAAATCAAGGAGGCAGACACAACTTGGAGGGGAAGATATGAGGGCCGTGGCAAGGAAACCTCAGAAAATTTAAAAAAAAAAAAGAAAATCTCGGCCAAAGTCAAAGCATCAAAAGGCATGGTATGCCTTTCATTGCAGGGACATGCACGACATACCCCTGGGTTTGCAAAAATAGATCCACGCGGTAGGTCAAAACAAATAAGAAGGACTGAGGAGCACTCTGAAATGGAGATACCATCCAAGGAACTGAAATTGAAGGGAAAAAAAAAAAAATTTTAGAAATTTAGTGACTACGAGAAAGTGGTCTGGGCGGAAATGATGTGCAGTGCAAAGGACCAAAAGATGCCAGAACTAAGCTGACAGCTGTTGCAAAAGCAGGGCAAAAATCAAGGAGGCAGAGACAACTTGGAGGGGAAGATATGAGGGACGTGGCAAGGAAACATCAGAAAATTAAAAAAAAAAAAAGAAAATCTCGGCCAAAGTCAAAGCCATCAAAAGGCATGGCATGCCATTCATTGCAGGGACATGCACAACATACCCCTAGGTTTGCAAAAATAGATCCACGCGGTAGGTCAAAACAAATAAGAAGGACTGAGGAGCGCTCTGAAATGGAGATACCATCCAAGGAACTGAAATTGAAGGGAAAAAAAAAAAAAATTTGGGAAATTTAGTGACTACGAGAAAGTGGTCTGGGCGGAAATGATGTGCAGTGCAAAAGACCAAATGATGCCAGAACTAAGCTGACTGCTGTTGCAAAAGCAGGGGAAAAATCAAGGAGGCAGAGACAACTTGGAGGGGAAGATATGAGGGACGTGGCAAGGAAACATCAGAAAATTTAAAAAAAAAAAAGAAAATCTCGGCCAAAGTCAAAGCCATCAAAAGGCATGATATGCCATCCAGTGCAGGGACTTGCACCAAAGCTTGCCCTCTTAGTTCCCATTGAAATCGCAAGATTTCCTTTCCCGTCCCGAAAGGAAATGAAATTTCCTTTCGGGACGGGAAAGGAAATCTTGCGACCCTGAAAAGAAAGGCTCACAAACACTCTGGGAAGAAGATATGATCAAAAAAGATGCAATTGAAAAAAAACCCCAAAACCCCAGAAAATGGGGAGATGGAATGACTACGAGAAAGTGGTCTAGGCGGAAATGAGGTGCAGTGCAAAGGACCAAAAGAGGCAAGAACTAAGCTGACAGCTGTTGCAAAAGCAGGGGAAAAATCAAGGAGGCAGACACAACTTGGAGGGGAAGATATGAGGGACGTGGCCTGGATACTTAAAAAAATGAAAAAAAAAAGAAAATCTCGGCCAAAGTCAAAGCCATCAAAAGGCATGGCATGCCATTCATTGCAGGGACATGCACGACATACCCCTAGGTTTGCAAAAATAGATCCACGCGGTAGGTCAAAACAAATAAGAAGGACTGAGGAGCACTCTGAAATGGAGATACCATCCAAGGAACTGAAATTGAAGGGAAAAAAAAAAAAAATTTTGGAAATTTAGTGACTACGAGAAAGTGGTCTGGGCGGAAATGATGTGCAGTGCAAAAGACCAAATGATGCCAGAACTAAGCTGACTGCTGTTGCAAAAGCAGGGGAAAAATCAAGGAGGCAGAGACAACTTGGAGGGGAAGATATGAGGGACGTGGCAAGGAAACATCAGAAAATTTAAAAAAAAAAAAGAAAATCTCGGCCAAAGTCAAAGCCATCAAAAGGCATGATATGCCATCCAGTGCAGGGACTTGCACCAAAGCTTGCCCTCTTAGTTCCCATTGAAATCGCAAGATTTCGTTTCCCGTCCCGAAAGGAAATGAAATTTCCTTTCGGGACGGGAAACGAAATCTTGCGACCCTGAAAAGAAAGGCTCACAAACACTCTGGGAAGAAGATATGATCAAAAAAGATGCAATTGAAAAAAAACCCCAAAACCCCAGAAAATGGGGAGATGGAATGACTACGAGAAAGTGGTCTAGGCGGAAATGAGGTGCAGTGCAAAGGACCAAAAGAGGCCAGAACTAAGCTGACAGCTGTTGCAAAAGCAGGGGAAAAATCAAGGAGGCAAAGACAACTTGGAGGGGAAGATATGAGGGACGAGGCATGGATACTTAAAAAAATGAAAAGAAAAAATCTCGGCCAAAGTCAAAGCCATCCAAAGGGAGGGCATGCCATTCATTGCAGGGACATGCACGACATACCCCTAGGTTTGCAAAAATAGATCCACGCGGTAGGTCAAAACAAATAAGAAGGACTGAGGAGCACTCTGAAATGGAGACACCATGAAAGGAACTGAAATTGAAGGGAAAAAAAAAAAAAATTTGGGAAATTTAGTGACTACGAGAAAGTGGTCTGGGCGGAAATGATGTGCAGTGCAAAGGACCAAAAGAGGCCAGAACTAAGCTGACAGCTGTTGCAAAAGCAGGGGAAAAATCAAGGAGGCAGACACAACTTGGAGGGGAAGATATGAGGGATGTGGCAAGGAAACATCAGAAAATTAAAAAAAAAAAAAGAAAATCTCGGCCAAAGTCAAAGCCATCAAAAGGCATGAAAGGCATGATATGCCATCCAGTGCAGGGACTTGCACCAAAGCTTGCCCTCTTAGTTCCCATTGAAATCGCAAGATTTCGTTTCCCGTCCCGAAAGGAAATGAAATTTCCTTTCGGGACGGGAAACGAAATCTTGCGACCCTGAAAAGAAAGGCTCACAAACACTCTGGGAGGAAGATATGATCAAACAAGATGCAATTGAAAAAAAACCCCAAAACCCCAGAAAATGGGGAGATGGAATGACTAGGAGAAAGTGGTCTAGGCGGAAATGAGGTGCAGTGCAAAGGACCAAAAGAGGCCAGAACTAAGCTGACAGCTGTTGCAAAAGCAGGGGAAAAATCAAGGAGGCAGAGACAACTTGGAGGGGAAGATATGAGGGACGTGGCATGGATACTTAAAAAATGAAAAAAAAAAAGAAAATCTCGACCAAAGTCAAAGCCATCAAAAGGCAAGGCATGCCATTCATTGCAGGGACATGCACGACATACCCCTAGGTTTGCAAAAATAGATCCACGCGGTAGGTCAAAACAAATAAGAAGGACAGAGGAGCACTCTGAAATGGAGATACCATCCAAGGAACTGAAATTGAAGGGAAAAAAAAAAAAATTTGGGAAATTTAGTGACTACGAGAAAGTGGTCTGGGCGGAAATGATGTGCAGTGCAAAGGACCAAAAGATGCCAGAACTAAGCTGACAGCTGTTGCAAAAGCAGGGGAAAAATCAAGGAGGCAGACACAACTTGGAGGGGAAGATATGAGGGCCGTGGCAAGGAAACCTCAGAAAATTTAAAAAAAAAAAAGAAAATCTCGGCCAAAGTCAAAGCATCAAAAGGCATGGTATGCCATTCATTGCAGGGACATGCACGACATACCCCTGGGTTTGCAAAAATAGATCAACGCGGTAGGTCAAAACAAATAAGAAGGACTGAGGAGCACTCTGAAATGGAGATACCATCAAAGGAACTGAAATTGAAGGGAAAAAAAAAAAAAATTTTGGAAATTTAGTGACTACGAGAAAGTGGTCTGGGCGGAAATGATGTGCAGTGCAAAAGACCAAATGATGCCAGAACTAAGCTGACTGCTGTTGCAAAAGCAGGGGAAAAATCAAGGAGGCAGAGACAACTTGGAGGGGAAGATATGAGGGACGTGGCAAGGAAACATCAGAAAATTAAAAAAAAAAAAAGAAAATCTCGGCCAAAGTCAAAGCCATCAAAAGGCATGGCATGCCATTCATTGCAGGGACATGCACGACATACCCCTAGGTTTGCAAAAATAGATCCACGCGGTAGGTCAAAACAAATAAGAAGGACTGAGGAGCACTCTGAAATGGAGATACCGTCCAAGGAACTGAAATTGAAGGGAAAAAAAAAAAAATTTTGGAAATTTAGTGACTACGAGAAAGTGGTCTGGGCGGAAATGATGTGCAGTGCAAAGGACCAAATAATGCCAGAACTAAGCTGACAGCTGTTGCAAAAGCAGGGCAAAAATCAAGGAGGCAGACACAACTTGGAGGGGAAGATATGAGGGACGTGGCAAGGAAACATCAGAAAATTTAAAAAAAAAAAAAAAAATCTCGGCCAAAGTCAAAGCCATCAAAAGGCATGGCATGCCATTCATTGCAGGGACATGCACAACATACCCCTAGGTTTGCAAAAATAGATCCACGCGGTAGGTAAAACAAATAAGAAGGACTGAGGAGCGCTCTGAAATGGAGATACCATCCAAGGAACTGAAATTGAAGGGAAAAAAAAAAAAAATTTGGGAAATTTAGTGACTACGAGAAAGTGGTCTGGGCGGAAATGATGTGCAGTGCAAAAGACCAAATGATGCCAGAACTAAGCTGACAGCTGTTGCAAAAGCAGGGGAAAAATCAAGGAGGCAGAGACAACTTGGAGGGGAAGATATGAGGGATGTGGCAAGGAAACATCAGAAAATTTAAAAAAAAAAAAGAAAATCTCGGCCAAAGTCAAAGCCATCAAAAGGCATGATATGCCATCCAGTGCAGGGACTTGCACCAAAGCTTGCCCTCTTAGTTCCCACTGAAATCGCAAGATTTCCTTTCCCGTCCCGAAAGGAAATGAAATTTCCTTTCGGGACGGGAAAGGAAATCTTGCGACCCTGAAAAGAAAGGCTCACAAACACTCTGGGAGGAAGATATGATCAAAAAAGATGCAATTGAAAAAAAACCCCAAAACCCCAGAAAATGGGGAGATGGAATGACTACGAGAAAGTGGTCTAGGCGGAAATGAGGTGCAGTGCAAAGGACCAAAAGAGGCCAGAACTAAGCTGACAGCTGTTGCAAAAGCAGGGGAAAAATCAAGGAGGCAGACACAACTTGGAGGGGAAGATATGAGGGACGTGGCCTGGATACTTAAAAAAATGAAAAAAAAAAGAAAATCTCGGCCAAAGTCAAAGCCGTCAAAAGGCATGGCATGCCATTCATTGCAGGGACATGCACGACATACCCCTAGGTTTGCAAAAATAGATCCACGCGGTAGGTCAAAACAAATAAGAAGGACTGAGGAGCACTCTGAAATGGAGATACCATCAAAGGAACTGAAATTGAAGGGAAAAAAAAAAAAATTTGGGAAATTTAGTGACTGCGAGAAAGTGGTCTGGGCGGAAATGATGTGCAGTGGAAAGGACCAAATGATGCCAGAACTAAGCTGACAGCTGTTGCAAAAGCAGGGGAAAAATCAAGGAGGCAGACACAACTTGGAGGGGAAGATATGAGGGCCGTGGCAAGGAAACCTCAGAAAATTTAAAAAAAAAAAAGAAAATCTCGGCCAAAGTCAAAGCATCAAAAGGCATGGTATGCCTTTCATTGCAGGGACATGCACGACATACCCCTGGGTTTGCAAAAATAGATCCACGCGGTAGGTCAAAACAAATAAGAAGGACTGAGGAGCACTCTGAAATGGAGATACCATCCAAGGAACTGAAATTGAAGGGAAAAAAAAAAAAATTTTAGAAATTTAGTGACTACGAGAAAGTGGTCTGGGCGGAAATGATGTGCAGTGCAAAGGACCAAAAGATGCCAGAACTAAGCTGACAGCTGTTGCAAAAGCAGGGCAAAAATCAAGGAGGCAGACACAACTTGGAGGGGAAGATATGAGGGACGTGGCAAGGAAACATCAGAAAATTAAAAAAAAAAAAAGAAAATCTCGGCCAAAGTCAAAGCCATCAAAAGGCATGGCATGCCATTCATTGCAGGGACATGCACAACATACCCCTAGGTTTGCAAAAATAGATCCACGCGGTAGGTCAAAACAAATAAGAAGGACTGAGGAGCGCTCTGAAATGGAGATACCATCCAAGGAACTGAAATTGAAGGGAAAAAAAAAAAAAATTTGGGAAATTTAGTGACTACGAGAAAGTGGTCTGGGCGGAAATGATGTGCAGTGCAAAAGACCAAATGATGCCAGAACTAAGCTGACAGCTGTTGCAAAAGCAGGGGAAAAATCAAGGAGGCAGAGACAACTTGGAGGGGAAGATATGAGGGACGTGGCAAGGAAACATCAGAAAATTTAAAAAAAAAAAAGAAAATCTCGGCCAAAGTCAAAGCCATCAAAAGGCATGATATGCCATCCAGTGCAGGGACTTGCACCAAAGCTTGCCCTCTTAGTTCCCATTGAAATCGCAAGATTTCCTTTCCCGTCCCGAAAGGAAATGAAATTTCCTTTCGGGACGGGAAAGGAAATCTTGCGACCCTGAAAAGAAAGGCTCACAAACACTCTGGGAAGAAGATATGATCAAAAAAGATGCAATTGAAAAAAAACCCCAAAACCCCAGAAAATGGGGAGATGGAATGACTACGAGAAAGTGGTCTAGGCGGAAATGAGGTGCAGTGCAAAGGACCAAAAGAGGCAAGAACTAAGCTGACAGCTGTTGCAAAAGCAGGGGAAAAATCAAGGAGGCAGACACAACTTGGAGGGGAAGATATGAGGGACGTGGCCTGGATACTTAAAAAAATGAAAAAAAAAAGAAAATCTCGGCCAAAGTCAAAGCCATCAAAAGGCATGGCATGCCATTCATTGCAGAGACATGCACGACATACCCCTAGGTTTGCAAAAATAGATCCACGCGGTAGGTCAAAACAAATAAGAAGGACTGAGGAGCACTCTGAAATGGAGATACCATCAAAGGAACTGAAATTGAAGGGAAAAAAAAAAAAATTTGGGAAATCTAGTGACTGCGAGAAAGTGGTCTGGGCGGAAATGATGTGCAGTGGAAAGGACCAAATGATGCCAGAACTAAGCTGACAGCTGTTGCAAAAGCAGGGCAAAAATCAAGGAGGCAGACACAACTTGGAGGGGAAGATATGAGGGACGTGGCAAGGAAACATCAGAAAATTAAAAAAAAAAAAAGAAAATCTCGGCCAAAGTCAAAGCCATCAAAAGGCATGGCATGCCATTCATTGCAGGGACATGCACAACATACCCCTAGGTTTGCAAAAATAGATCCACGCGGTAGGTCAAAACAAATAAGAAGGACTGAGGAGCGCTCTGAAATGGAGATACCATCCAAGGAACTGAAATTGAAGGGAAAAAAAAAAAAAATTTGGGAAATTTAGTGACTACGAGAAAGTGGTCTGGGCGGAAATGATGTGCAGTGCAAAAGACCAAATGATGCCAGAACAAAGCTGACTGCTGTTGCAAAAGCAGGGGAAAAATCAAGGAGGCAGAGACAACTTGGAGGGGAAGATATGAGGGACGTGGCAAGGAAACATCAGAAAATTTAAAAAAAAAAAAGAAAATCTCGGCCAAAGTCAAAGCCATCAAAAGGCATGATATGCCATCCACTGCAGGGACATGCACGACATACCCCTAGCTTTGCAAAAATAGATCCATGCGGTAGGTCAAACCAAATAAGAAGGACAGAGGAGCACTCTGAAATGGAGATACCATCAAAGGAAATGAAATTGAAGGGAAAAAAAAAAATTTGGGAAATTTAGTGACTACGAGAAAGTGGTCTGGGCGGAAATGATGTGCAGTGCAAAGGACCAAAAGAGGCCAGAACTAAGCTGACAGCTGTTGCAAAAGCAGGGGAAAAATCAAGGAGGCAGAGACAACTTGGAGGGGAAGATATGAGGGACGTGGCATGGTTACTTAAAAAAATGAAAAAAAAAAAGAAAATCTCGGCCAAAGTCAAAGCCATCAAAAGGCATGGCATGCCATTCATTGCAGGGACATGCACAAAATATCCCTAGGTTTGCAGAAATTGATCCACGCTGTAGGTCAAAACAAATAAGAAGGACTGAGGAGCACTCTGAAATGGAGATACAATCAAAGGAACTGAAATTGAAAGGGAAAAAAAAAAAATTTGGGAAATTTAGTGACGACGAGAAAGTGGTCTGGGCGGAAATGATGTGCAGTGCAAAGGACCAAATGATGCCAGAACTAAGCTGACAGCTGTTGCAAAAGCAGGGGAAAAATCAAGGAGGCAGACACAACTTGGAGGGGAAGATATGAGGGACGTGGCAAAGAAACATCAGAAAATTAAAAAAAAAAAAAGAAAATCTCGGCCAAAGTCAAAGCCATCAAAAGGCATGGCATGCCATTCATTGCAGGGACATGCACAAAATATCCCTAGGTTTGCAGAAATTGATCCACGCGGTAGGTCAAAACAAATAAGAAGGACTGAGGAGCACTCTGAAATGGAGATACCATCAAAGGAACTGAAATTGAAGGGAAAAAAAAAAAAATTTGGGAAATTTAGTGACTACGAGAAAGTGGTCTGGGCGGAAATGATGTGCAGTGCAAAGGACCAAATGATGCCAGAACTAAGCTGACAGCTGTTGCAAAAGCAGGGGAAAAATCAAGGAGGCAGAGACAACTTGGAGGGGAAGATATGAGGGCCGTGGCAAGGAAACATCAGAAAATTTAAAAAAAAAAAAAGAAAATCTCGGCCAAAGTCAAAGCCATCAAAAGGCATGATATGCCATCCACTGCAGGGACATGCACGACATACCCCTTGGTTTGCAAAAATAGATCCACGCGGTAGGTCAAAACAAATAAGAAGGAGGAAGGAGCACTCTGAAATGGAGATACCATCAAAGGAACTGAAATTGAAGGGAAAAAAAAAAAATTTTGGAAATTTAGTGACTACGAGAAAGTGGTCTGGGCGGAAATGATGTGCAGTGCAAAGGACCAAATGATGCCAGAACTAAGCTGACAGCTGTTGCAAAAGCAGGGGAAAAATCAAGGAGGCAGAGACAACTTGGAGGGGAAGATATGAGGGCCGTGTCATTGTTACTTAAAAAAATGAAAAAAAAAAAGAAAATCTCGGCCAAAGTCAAAGCCATCAAAAGGCATGGCATGCCATTCATTGCAGGGACATGCACAACATACCCCTAGGTTTGCAGAAATTGATCCACGCGGTAGGTCAAAACAAATAAGAAGGACTGAGGAGCAGTCTGAAATGGAGATACTATCAAAGGAAATGAAATTGAAGGGGGAAAAAAAAAATTTTTGGGAAATTTAGTGACTACGAGAAAGTGGTCTGGGCGGAAATGATGTGCAGTGCAAAGGACCAAATAATGCCAGAACTAAGCTGACAGCTGTTGCAAAAGCAGGGGAAAAATCAAGGAGGCAGAGACAACTTGGAGGGGAAGATATGAGGGATGTGGCAAGGAAACATCAGAAAATTTAAAAAAAAAAAAGAAAATCTCGGCCAAAGTCAAAGCCATCAAAAGGCATGATATGCCATCCAGTGCAGGGACTTGCACCAAAGCTTGCCCTCTTAGTTCCCACTGAAATCGCAAGATTTCGTTTCCCGTCCCGAAAGGAAATGAAATTTCCTTTTGGGACGGGAAACGAAATCTTGCGACCCTGAAAAGAAAGGCTCACAAACACTCTGGGAGGAAGATATGATCAAAAAAGATGCAATTGAAAAAAAACCCCAAAACCCCAGAAAATGGGGAGATGGAATGACTACGAGAAAGTGGTCTAGGCGAAAATGAGGTGCGGTGCAAAGGACCAAAAGAGTCCAGAACTAAGCTGACAGCTGTTGCAAAAGCAGGGGAAAAATCAAGGAGGCAGAGACAACTTGGAGGGGAAGATATGAGGGACGTGGCATGGTTACTTAAAAAAATGAAAAAAAAAAAGAAAATCTCGGCCAAAGTCAAAGCCATCAAAAGGCATGGCATGCCATTCATTGCAGGGACATGCACAAAATATCCCTAGGTTTGCAGAAATTGATCCATGCGGTAGGTCAAAACAAATAAGAAGGACTGAGGAGCACTCTGAAATGGAGATACCGTCCAAGGAACTGAAATTGAGGGGAAAAAAAAAAAATTTGGGAAATTTAGTGACGACGAGAAAGTGGTCTGGGCGGAAATGATGTGCAGTGCAAAGGACCAAATGATGCCAGAACTAAGCTGACAGCTGTTGCAAAAGCAGGGGAAAAATCAAGGAGGCAGAGACAACTTGGAGGGGAAGATATGAGGGACGTGGCAAAGAAACATCAGAAAATTAAAAAAAAAAAAAGAAAATCTCGGCCAAAGTCAAAGCCATCAAAAGGCATGGCATGCCATTCATTGCAGGGACATGCACAAAATACCCTAAGGTTTGCAGAAATTGATCCACGCGGTAGGTCAAAACAAATAAGAAGGACTGAGGAGCACTCTGAAATGGAGATACCATCAAAGGAACTGAAATTGAAGGGAAAAAAAAAAAATTTGGGAAATTTAGTGACTACGAGAAAGTGGTCTGGGCGGAAATGATGTGCAGTGCAAAGGACCAAATGATGCCAGAACTAAGCTGACAGCTGTTGCAAAAGCAGGGGAAAAATCAAGGAGGCAGAGACAACTTGGAGGGGAAGATATGAGGGCCGTGGCAAGGAAACATCAGAAAATTTAAAAAAAAAAAAGAAAATCTCGGCCAAAGTCAAAGCCATCAAAAGGCATGATATGCCATCCACTGCAGGGACATGCACGACATACCCCTTGGTTTGCAAAAATAGATCCACGCGGTAGGTCAAAACAAATAAGAAGGAGGAAGGAGCACTCTGAAATGGAGATACCATCAAAGGAACTGAAATTGAAGGGAAAAAAAAAAAATTTTGGAAATTTAGTGACTACGAGAAAGTGGTCTGGGCGGAAATGATGTGCAGTGGAAAGGGCCAAATGATGCCAGAACTAAGCTGACAGCTGTTGCAAAAGCAGGGCAAAAATCAAGGAGGCAGAGACAAGTTGGAGGGGAAGATATGAGGGACGTGGCAAGGAAACACCAGAAAATTTAAAAAAAAAAAAAGAAAATCTAGGCCAAAGTCAAAGCCATCAAAAGGCATGGCATGCCATTCATTGCAGGGACATGCACAAAATATCCCTAGGTTTGCAGAAATTGGTCCACGCGGTAGGTCAAAACAAATAAGAAGGACTGAGGAGCACTCTGAAATGGAGATACCATCCAAGGAACTGAAATTGAAGGGAAAAAAAAAAAATTTGGGAAATTTAGTGACTACGAGAAAGTGGTCTGGGCGGAAATGATGTGCAGTGGAAAGGACGAAATGATGCCAGAACTAAGCTGACAGCTGTTGCAAAAGCAGGGGAAAAATCAAGGAGGCAGACACAACTTGGAGGGGAAGATATGAGGGACGTCGCATGGATACTTAAAACAATGAAAAAAAAAATAAAATCTCGGCCATAGTCAAAGCCATCAAAAGGCATGGCATGCCATTCATTGCAGGGACATGCACAAAATATCCCTAGCTTTGCAAAAATAGATCCACGCGGTAGGTCAAAACAAATAAGAAGGACAGAGGAGCACTCTGAAATGGAGATACCATCAAAGGAAATGAAATTGAAGGGAAAAAAAAAAATTTGGGAAACTTAGTGACTTCGAGAAAGTGGTCTGGGCGGAAATGATGTGCAGTGCAAAGGACCAAAAGAGGCCAGAACTAAGCTGACAGCTGTTGCAAAAGCAGGGGTAAAATCAAGGAGGCAGAGACAACTTGGAGGGGAAGATATGAGGGACGTGGCATGGTTACTTAAAAAAATGAAAAAAAAAAGAAAATCTCGGCCAAAGTCAAAGCCATCAAAAGGCATGGCATGCCATTCATTGCAGGGACATGCACAAAATATCCCTAGGTTTGCAGAAATTGATCCACGCGGTAGGTCAAAACAAATAAGAAGGACTGAGGAGCACTCTGAAATGGAGATACCATGAAAGGAACTGAAATTGAAGGGAAAAAAAAAAAATTTGGGAAATTTAGTGACGACGAGAAAGTGGTCTGGGCGGAAATGATGTGCAGTGCAAAGGACCAAATGATGCCAGAACTAAGCTGACAGCTGTTGCAAAAGCAGGGGAAAAATCAAGGAGGCAGAGACAACTTGGAGGGGAAGATATGAGGGACGTGGCAAAGAAACATCAGAAAATTAAAAAAAAAAAAAGAAAATCTCGGCCAAAGTCAAAGCCATCAAAAGGCATGATATGCCATCCACTGCAGGGACATGCACGACATACCCCTTGGTTTGCAAAAATAGATCCACGCGGTAGGTCAAAACAAATAAGAAGGAGGAAGGAGCACTCTGAAATGGAGATACCATCAAAGGAACTGAAATTGAAGGGAAAAAAAAAAAATTTTGGAAATTTAGTGACTACGAGAAAGTGGTCTGGGCGGAAATGATGTGCAGTGGAAAGGGCCAAATGATGCCAGAACTAAGCTGACAGCTGTTGCAAAAGCAGGGCAAAAATCAAGGAGGCAGAGACAAGTTGGAGGGGAAGATATGAGGGACGTGGCAAGGAAACACCAGAAAATTTAAAAAAAAAAAAAGAAAATCTCGGCCAAAGTCAAAGCCATCAAAAGGCATGGCATGCCATTCATTGCAGGGACATGCACAAAATATCCCTAGGTTTGCAGAAATTGGTCCACGCGGTAGGTCAAAACAAATAAGAAGGACTGAGGAGCACTCTGAAATGGAGATACCATCCAAGGAACTGAAATTGAAGGGAAAAAAAAAAAATTTGGGAAATTTAGTGACTACGAGAAAGTGGTCTGGGCGGAAATGATGTGCAGTGGAAAGGACCAAATGATGCCAGAACTAAGCTGACAGCTGTTGCAAAAGCAGGGGAAAAATCAAGGAGGCAGACACAACTTGGAGGGGAAGATATGAGGGACGTCGCATGGATACTTAAAACAATGAAAAAAAAAATAAAATCTCGGCCATAGTCAAAGCCATCAAAAGGCATGGCATGCCATTCATTGCAGGGACATGCACAAAATATCCCTAGCTTTGCAAAAATAGATCCACGCGGTAGGTCAAAACAAATAAGAAGGACAGAGGAGCACTCTGAAATGGAGATACCATCAAAGGAAATGAAATTGAAGGGAAAAAAAAAAATTTGGGAAACTTAGTGACTACGAGAAAGTGGTCTGGGCGGAAATGATGTGCAGTGCAAAGGACCAAAAGAGGCCAGAACTAAGCTGACAGCTGTTGCAAAAGCAGGGGAAAAATCAAGGAGGCAGAGACAACTTGGAGGGGAAGATATGAGGGACGTGGCATGGTTACTTAAAAAAATGAAAAAAAAAAGAAAATCTCGGCCAAAGTCAAAGCCATCAAAAGGCATGGCATGCCATTCATTGCAGGGACATGCACAAAATATCCCTAGGTTTGCAGAAATTGATCCACGCGGTAGGTCAAAACAAATAAGAAGGACTGAGGAGCACTCTGAAATGGAGATACCATGAAAGGAACTGAAATTGAAGGGAAAAAAAAAAAATTTGGGAAATTTAGTGACGACGAGAAAGTGGTCTGGGCGGAAATGATGTGCAGTGCAAAGGACCAAATGATGCCAGAACTAAGCTGACAGCTGTTGCAAAAGCAGGGGAAAAATCAAGGAGGCAGAGACAACTTGGAGGGGAAGATATGAGGGACGTGGCAAAGAAACATCAGAAAATTAAAAAAAAAAAAAGAAAATCTCGGCCAAAGTCAAAGCCATCAAAAGGCATGGCATGCCATTCATTGCAGGGACATGCACAAAATACCCTAAGGTTTGCAGAAATTGATCCACGCGGTAGGTCAAAACAAATAAGAAGGACTGGGGAGCACTCTGAAATGGAGATACCATCAAAGGAACTGAAATTGAAGGGAAAAAAAAAAAATTTGGGAAATTTAGTGACTACGAGAAAGTGGTCTGGGCGGAAATGATGTGCAGTGCAAAGGACCAAATGATGCCAGAACTAAGCTGACAGCTGTTGCAAAAGCAGGGGAAAAATCAAGGAGGCAGAGACAACTTGGAGGGGAAGATATGAGGGCCGTGGCAAGGAAACATCAGAAAATTTAAAAAAAAAAAAGAAAATCTCGGCCAAAGTCAAAGTCATCAAAAGGCATGATATGCCATCCACTGCAGGGACATGCACGACATACCCCTTGGTTTGCAAAAATAGATCCACGCGGTAGGTCAAAACAAATAAGAAGGAGGAAGGAGCACTCTGAAATGGAGATACCATCAAAGGAACTGAAATTGAAGGGAAAAAAAAAAAATTTTGGAAATTTAGTGACTACGAGAAAGTGGTCTGGGCGGAAATGATGTGCAGTGGAAAGGGCCAAATGATGCCAGAACTAAGCTGACAGCTGTTGCAAAAGCAGGGCAAAAATCAAGGAGGCAGAGACAAGTTGGAGGGGAAGATATGAGGGACGTGGCAAGGAAACACCAGAAAATTTAAAAAAAAAAAAAGAAAATCTCGGCCAAAGTCAAAGCCATCAAAAGGCATGGCATGCCATTCATTGCAGGGACATGCACAAAATATCCCTAGGTTTGCAGAAATTGGTCCACGCGGTAGGTCAAAACAAATAAGAAGGACTGAGGAGCACTCTGAAATGGAGATACTATCAAAGGAAATGAATTTGAAGGGGAAAAAAAAAAAATTTCGGGGAAATATAGTGACTACGAGAAAGTGGTCTGGGCGGAAATGATGTGCAGTGCAAAGGACCAAAAGATGCCAGAACTAAGCTGACAGCTGTTGCAAAAGCAGGGGAAAAATCAAGGAGGCAGACACAACTTGGAGGGGAAGATATGAGGGACGTGGCATGGATACTTAAAAAAATGAAAAAAAAAATAAAATCTCGGCCATAGTCAAAGCCATCAAAAGGCATGGCATGCCATTCATTGCAGGGACATGCACAAAATATCCCTAGCTTTGCAAAAATAGATCCACGCGGTAGGTCAAACCAAATAAGAAGGACAGAGGAGCACTCTGAAATGGAGATACCATCAAAGGAAATGAACTTGAAGGAAAAAAAAAAAATTTGGGAAATTTAGTGACTACGAGAAAGTGGTCTGGGCGGAAATGATGTGCAGTGCAAAGGACCAAATGATGCCAGAACTAAGCTGACAGCTGTTGCAAAAGCAGGGGAAAAATCAAGGAGGCAGAGACAACTTGGAGGGGAAGATATGAGGGACGTGGCATGGTTACTTAAAAAAATGAAAAAAAAAAAGAAAATCTCGGCCAAAGTCAAAGCCATCAAAAGGCATGGCATGCCATTCATTGCAGGGACATGCACAAAATATCCCTAGGTTTGCAGAAATTGATCCACGCGGTAGGTCAAAACAAATAAGAAGGACTGAGGAGCACTCTGAAATGGAGATACAATCAAAGGAACTGAAATTGAAGGGAAAAAAAAAAAATTTGGGAAATTTAGTGACTACGAGAAAGTGGTCTGGGCGGAAATGATGTGCAGTGCAAAGGACCAAATGATGCCAGAACTAAGCTGACAGCTGTTGCAAAAGCAGGGGAAAAATCAAGGAGGCAGAGACAACTTGGAGGGGAAGATATGAGGAACGTGGCAAAGAAACATCAGAAATTTAAAAAAAAAAAAAGAAAATCTCGGCCAAAGTCAAAGCCATCAAAAGGCATGGCATGCCATTCATTGCAGGGACATGCACAAAATATCCCTAGGTTTGCAGAAATTGATCCACGCGGTAGGTCAAAACAAATAAGAAGGACTGAGGAGCACTCTGAAATGGAGATACCATCAAAGGAACTGAAATTGAAGGGAAAAAAAAAAAAATTTGGGAAATTTAGTGACTACGAGAAAGTGGTCTGGGCGGAAATGATGTGCAGTGCAAAGGACCAAATGATGCCAGAACTAAGCTGACAGCTGTTGCAAAAGCAGGGGAAAAATCAAGGAGGCAGAGACAACTTGGAGGGGAAGATATGAGGGCCGTGGCAAGGAAACATCAGAAAATTTAAAAAAAAAAAAGAAAATCTCGGCCAAAGTCAAAGCCATCAAAAGGCATGATATGCCATCCAGTGCAGGGACTTGCACCAAAGCTTGCCCTCTTAGTTCCCATTGAAATCGCAAGATTTCGTTTCCCGTCCCGAAAGGAAATGAAATTTCCTTTCGGGACGGGAAACGAAATCTTGCGACCCTGAAAAGAAAGGCTCACAAACACTCTGGGAGGAAGATATGATCAAAAAAGATGCAATTGAAAAAAAACCCCAAAACCCCAGAAAATGGGGAGATGGAATGACTACGAGAAAGTGGTCTAGGCGAAAATGAGGTGCGGTGCAAAGGACCAAAAGAGGCCAGAACTAAGCTGACAGCTGTTGCAAAAGCAGGGGAAAAATCAAGGAGGCAGACACAACTTGGAGGGGAAGATATGAGGGACATGGCATGGATACTTAAAACAATGAAAAAAAAAAGAAAATCTCGGCCAAAGTCAAAGCCGTCAAAAGGCATGGCATGCCATTCATTGCAGGGACATGCACAAAATATCCCTAGGTTTGCAGAAATTGATCCACGCGGTAGGTCAAAACAAATAAGAAGGACAGAGGAGCACTCTGAAATGGAGATACCATCAAAGGAAATGAAATTGAAGGGAAAAAAAAAAAATTTGGGAAATTTAGTGACTACGAGAAAGTGGTCTGGGCGGAAATGATGTGCAGTGCAAAGGACCAAATGATGCCAGAACTAAGCTGACAGCTGTTGCAAAAGCAGGGGAAAAATCAAGGAGGCAGAGACAACTTGGAGGGGAAGATATGAGGGACGTGGCAAAGAAACATCAGAAAATTAAAAAAAAAAAAAGAAAATCTCGGCCAAAGTCAAAGCCATCAAAAGGCATGGCATGCCATTCATTGCAGGGACATGCACAACATACCCCTAGGTTTGCAGAAATTGATCCACGCGGTCGGTCAAAACAAATAAGAAGGACAGAGGAGCACTCTGAAATGGAGATACCATCCAAGGAACTGAAATTGAAGGGAAAAAAAAAAAAATTTGGGAAATTTAGTGACTACGAGAAAGTGGTCTGGGCGGAAATGATGTGCAGTGCAAAGGACCAAATGATGCCAGAACTAAGCTGACAGCTGTTGCAAAAGCAGGGGAAAAATCAAGGAGGCAGACACAACTTGGAGGGGAAGATATGAGGGACGTGGCAAGGAAACATCAGAAAATTTAAAAAAAAAAAAGAAAATCTCGGCCAAAGTCAAAGCCATCAAAAGGCATGATATGCCATCCAGTGCAGGGACTTGCACCAAAGCTTGCCCTCTTAGTTCCCATTGAAATCGCAAGATTTCCTTTCCCGTCCCGAAAGGAAATGAAATTTCCTTTCGGGACGGGAAACGAAATCTTGCGACCCTGAAAAGAAAGGCTCACAAACACTCTGGGAGGAAGATATGATCAAAAAAGATGCAATTGAAAAAAAACCCCAAAACCCCAGAAAATGGGGAGATGGAATGACTACGAGAAAGTGGTCTAGGCGAAAATGAGGTGCGGTGCAAAGGACCAAAAGAGGCCAGAACTAAGCTGACAGCTGTTGCAAAAGCAGGGGAAAAATCAAGGAGGCAGACACAACTTGGAGGGGAAGATATGAGGGACGTGGCATGGATACTTAAAACAATGAAAAAAAAAAGAAAATCTCGGCCAAAGTCAAAGCCATCAAAAGGCATGGCATGCCATTCATTGCAGGGACATGCACAAAATATCCCTAGCTTTGCAAAAATAGATCCACGCGGTAGGTCAAAACAAATAAGAAGGACAGAGGAGCACTCTGAAATGGAGATACCATCAAAGGAAATGAAATTGAAGGGAAAAAAAAAAATTTGGGAAATTTAGTGACTACGAGAAAGTGGTCTGGGCGGAAATGATGTGCAGTGCAAAGGACCAAAAGAGGCCAGAACTAATCTGACAGCTGTTGCAAAAGCAGGGGAAAAATCAAGGAGGCAGAGACAACTTGGAGGGGAAGATATGAGGGACGTGGCATGGTTACTTAAAAAAATGAAAAAAAAAAAGAAAATCTCGGCCAAAGTCAAAGCCATCAAAAGGCATGGCATGCCATTCATTGCAGGGACATGCACAAAATATCCCTAGGTTTGCAGAAATTGATCCACGCGGTAGGTCAAAACAAATAAGAAGGACTGAGGAGCACTCTGAAATGGAGATACAATCAAAGGAACTGAAATTGAAGGGAAAAAAAAAAAATTTGGGAAATTTAGTGACGACGAGAAAGTGGTCTGGGCGGAAATGATGTGCAGTGCAAAGGACCAAATGATGCCAGAACTAAGCTGACAGCTGTTGCAAAAGCAGGGGAAAAATCAAGGAGGCAGAGACAACTTGGAGGGGAAGATATGAGGGCCGTGGCAAGGAAACATCAGAAAATTTAAAAAAAAAAAAGAAAATCTCGGCCAAAGTCAAAGCCATCAAAAGGCATGATATGCCATCCAGTGCAGGGACTTGCACCAAAGCTTGCCCTCTTAGTTCCCATTGAAATCGCAAGATTTCGTTTCCCGTCCCGAAAGGAAATGAAATTTCCTTTCGGGACGGGAAACGAAATCTTGCGACCCTGAAAAGAAAGGCTCACAAACACTCTGGGAGGAAGATATGATCAAAAAAGATGCAATTGAAAAAAAACCCCAAAACCCCAGAAAATAGGGAGATGGAATGACTACGAGAAAGTGGTCTAGGCGAAAATGAGGTGCGGTGCAAAGGACCAAAAGAGTCCAGAACTAAGCTGACAGCTGTTGCAAAAGCAGGGGAAAAATCAAGGAGGCAGAGACAACTTGGAGGGGAAGATATGAGGGACGTGGCATGGATACTTAAAACAATGAAAAAAAAAAGAAAATCTCGGCCAAAGTCAAAGCCATCAAAAGGCATGGCATGCCATTCATTGCAGGGACATGCACAAAATATCCCTAGCTTTGCAAAAATAGATCCACGCGGTAGGTCAAACCAAATAAGAAGGACAGAGGAGCACTCTGAAATGGAGATACCATCCAAGGAACTGAAATTGAAGGGAAAAAAAAAAAAATTTTGGAAATTTAGTGACTACGAGAAAGTGGTCTGGGCGGAAATGATGTGCAGTGGAAAGGACCAAAAGAGGCCAGAACTAAGCTGACAGCTGTTGCAAAAGCAGGGGAAAAATCAAGGAGGCAGAGACAACTTGGAGGGGAAGATATGAGGGACGTGGCATGGTTACTTAAAAAAATGAAAAAAAAAAAGAAAATCTCGGCCAAAGTCAAAGCCATCAAAAGGCATGGCATGCCATTCATTGCAGGGACATGCACAACATACCCCTAGGTTTGCAGAAATTGATCCACGCGGTCGGTCAAAACAAATAAGAAGGACTGAGGAGCACTCTGAAATGGAGATACCATCAAAGGAACTGAAATTGAAGGGAAAAAAAAAAAAATTTGGGAAATTTAGTGACTACGAGAAAGTGGTCTGGGCGGAAATGATGTGCAGTGCAAAGGACCAAATGATGCCAGAACTAAGCTGACAGCTGTTGCAAAAGCAGGGGAAAAATCAAGGAGGCAGAGACAACTTGGAGGGGAAGATATGAGGGACGTGGCAAGGAAACATCAGAAAATTTAAAAAAAAAAAAGAAAATCTCGGCCAAAGTCAAAGCCATCAAAACGCATGATATGCCATCCAGTGCAGGGACTTGCACCAAAGCTTGCCCTCTTAGTTCCCATTGAAATCGCAAGATTTCGTTTCCCGTCCCGAAAGGAAATGAAATTTCCTTTCGGGACGGGAAACGAAATCTTGTGACCCTGAAAAGAAAGGCTCACAAACACTCTGGGAGGAAGATATGATCAAAAAAGATGCAATTGAAAAAAAACCCCAAAACCCCAGAAAATGGGGAGATGGAATGACTACGAGAAAGTGGTCTAGGCGAAAATGAGGTGCAGTGCAAAGGACCAAAAGAGGCCAGAACTAAGCTGACAGCTGTTGCAAAAGCAGGGGAAAAATCAAGGAGGCAGACACAACTTGGAGGGGAAGATATGAGGGACGTGGCATGGATACTTAAAACAATGAAAGAAAAAAGAAAATCTCGGCCAAAGTCAAAGCCATCAAAAGGCATGGCATGCCATTCATTGCAGGGACATGCACAAAATATCCCTAGCTTTGCAAAAATAGATCCACGCGGTAGGTCAAACCAAATAAGAAGGACAGAGGAGCACTCTGAAATGGAGATACCATCCAAGGAACTGAAATTGAAGGGAAAAAAAAAAAAATTTTGGAAATTTAGTGACTACGAGAAAGTGGTCTGGGCGGAAATGATGTGCAGTGCAAAGGACCAAAAGAGGCCAGAACTAAGCTGACAGCTGTTGCAAAAGCAGGGGAAAAATCAAGGAGGCAGAGACAACTTGGAGGGGAAGATATGAGGGACGTGGCATGGTTACTTAAAAAAATGAAAAAAAAAAAGAAAATCTCGGCCAAAGTCAAAGCCATCAAAAGGCATGGCATGCAATTCATTGCAGGGACATGCACAAAATATCCCTAGGTTTGCAGAAATTGATCCACGCGGTAGGTCAAAACAAATAAGAAGGACTGAGGAGCACTCTGAAATGGAGATACCATCAAAGGAACTGAAATTGAAGGAAAAAAAAAAAAATTTGGGAAATTTAGTGACTACGAGAAAGTGGTCTGGGCGGAAATGATGTGCAGTGCAAAGGACCAAATGATGCCAGAACTAAGCTGACAGCTGTTGCAAAAGCAGGGGAAAAATCAAGGAGGCAGAGACAACTTGGAGGGGAGGATATGAGGGACGTGGCAAAGACACATCAGAAAATTAAAAAAAAAAAAAGAAAATCTCGGCCAAAGTCAAAGCCATCAAAAGGCATGGCATGCCATTCATTGCAGGGACATGCACAACATACCCCTAGGTTTGCAGAAATTGATCCACGCGGTAGGTCAAAACAAATAAGAAGGACTGAGGAGCACTCTGAAATGGAGATACCATCAAAGGAACTGAAATTGAAGGGAAAAAAAAAAAATTTGGGAAATTTAGTGACTACGAGAAAGTGGTCTGGGCGGAAATGATGTGCAGTGCAAAGGACCAAATGATGCCAGAACTAAGCTGACAGCTGTTGCAAAAGCAGGGGAAAAATCAAGGAGGCAGAGACAACTTGGAGGGGAAGATATGAGGGCCGTGGCAAGGAAACATCAGAAAATTTAAAAAAAAAAAAGAAAATCTCGGCCAAAGTCAAAGCCATCAAAAGGCATGATATGCCATCCAGTGCAGGGACTTGCACCAAAGCTTGCCCTCTTAGTTCCCATTGAAATCGCAAGATTTCGTTTCCCGTCCCGAAAGGAAATGAAATTTCCTTTCGGGACGGGAAACGAAATCTTGCGACCCTGAAAAGAAAGGCTCACAAACACTCTGGGAGGAAGATATGATCAAAAAAGATGCAATTGAAAAAAAACCCCAAAACCCCAGAAAATAGGGAGATGGAATGACTACGAGAAAGTGGTCTAGGCGAAAATGAGGTGCGGTGCAAAGGACCAAAAGAGTCCAGAACTAAGCTGACAGCTGTTGCAAAAGCAGGGGAAAAATCAAGGAGGCAGAGACAACTTGGAGGGGAAGATATGAGGGACGTGGCATGGATACTTAAAACAATGAAAAAAAAAAGAAAATCTCGGCCAAAGTCAAAGCCATCAAAAGGCATGGCATGCCATTCATTGCAGGGACATGCACAACATACCCCTAGGTTTGCAGAAATTGATCCACGCGGTCGGTCAAAACAAATAAGAAGGACTGAGGAGCACTCTGAAATGGAGATACCATCAAAGGAACTGAAATTGAAGGGAAAAAAAAAAAAATTTGGGAAATTTAGTGACTACGAGAAAGTGGTCTGGGCGGAAATGATGTGCAGTGCAAAGGACCAAATGATGCCAGAACTAAGCTGACAGCTGTTGCAAAAGCAGGGGAAAAATCAAGGAGGCAGAGACAACTTGGAGGGGAAGATATGAGGGACGTGGCAAGGAAACATCAGAAAATTTAAAAAAAAAAAAGAAAATCTCGGCCAAAGTCAAAGCCATCAAAACGCATGATATGCCATCCAGTGCAGGGACTTGCACCAAAGCTTGCCCTCTTAGTTCCCATTGAAATCGCAAGATTTCGTTTCCCGTCCCGAAAGGAAATGAAATTTCCTTTCGGGACGGGAAACGAAATCTTGCGACCCTGAAAAGAAAGGCTCACAAACACTCTGGGAGGAAGATATGATCAAAAAAGATGCAATTGAAAAAAAACCCCAAAACCCCAGAAAATGGGGAGATGGAATGACTACGAGAAAGTGGTCTAGGCGAAAATGAGGTGCAGTGCAAAGGACCAAAAGAGGCCAGAACTAAGCTGACAGCTGTTGCAAAAGCAGGGGAAAAATCAAGGAGGCAGACACAACTTGGAGGGGAAGATATGAGGGACGTGGCATGGATACTTAAAACAATGAAAGAAAAAAGAAAATCTCGGCCAAAGTCAAAGCCATCAAAAGGCATGGCATGCCATTCATTGCAGGGACATGCACAAAATATCCCTAGCTTTGCAAAAATAGATCCACGCGGTAGGTCAAACCAAATAAGAAGGACAGAGGAGCACTCTGAAATGGAGATACCATCAAAGGAAATGAAATTGAAGGGAAAAAAAAAAATTTGGGAAATTTAGTGACTACGAGAAAGTGGTCTGGGCGGAAATGATGTGCAGTGCAAAGGACCAAAAGAGGCCAGAACTAATCTGACAGCTGTTGCAAAAGCAGGGGAAAAATCAAGGAGGCAGAGACAACTTGGAGGGGAAGATATGAGGGACGTGGCATGGTTACTTAAAAAAATGAAAAAAAAAAAGAAAATCTCGGCCAAAGTCAAAGCCATCAAAAGGCATGGCATGCCATTCATTGCAGGGACATGCACAAAATATCCCTAGGTTTGCAGAAATTGATCCACGCGGTAGGTCAAAACAAATAAGAAGGACTGAGGAGCACTCTGAAATGGAGATACAATCAAAGGAACTGAAATTGAAGGGAAAAAAAAAAAATTTGGGAAATTTAGTGACGACGAGAAAGTGGTCTGGGCGGAAATGATGTGCAGTGCAAAGGACCAAATGATGCCAGAACTAAGCTGACAGCTGTTGCAAAAGCAGGGGAAAAATCAAGGAGGCAGAGACAACTTGGAGGGGAAGATATGAGGGACGTGGCAAAGAAACATCAGAAAATTAAAAAAAAAAAAAGAAAATCTCGGCCAAAGTCAAAGCCATCAAAAGGCATGGCATGCCATTCATTGCAGGGACATGCACAAAATATCCCTAGGTTTGCAGAAATTGATCCACGCGGTAGGTCAAAACAAATAAGAAGGACTGAGGAGCACTCTGAAATGGAGATACCATCAAAGGAACTGAAATTGAAGGGAAAAAAAAAAAAAATTTGGGAAATTTAGTGACTACGAGAAAGTGGTCTGGGCGGAAATGATGTGCAGTGCAAAGGACCAAATGATGCCAGAACTAAGCTGACAGCTGTTGCAAAAGCAGGGGAAAAATCAAGGAGGCAGAGACAACTTGGAGGGGAAGATATGAGGGCCGTGGCAAGGAAACATCAGAAAATTTAAAAAAAAAAAAGAAAATCTCGGCCAAAGTCAAAGCCATCAAAAGGCATGATATGCCATCCAGTGCAGGGACTTGCACCAAAGCTTGCCCTCTTAGTTCCCATTGAAATCGCAAGATTTCGTTTCCCGTCCCGAAAGGAAATGAAATTTCCTTTCGGGACGGGAAACGAAATCTTGCGACCCTGAAAAGAAAGGCTCACAAACACTCTGGGAGGAAGATATGATCAAAAAAGATGCAATTGAAAAAAAACCCCAAAACCCCAGAAAATAGGGAGATGGAATGACTACGAGAAAGTGGTCTAGGCGAAAATGAGGTGCGGTGCAAAGGACCAAAAGAGTCCAGAACTAAGCTGACAGCTGTTGCAAAAGCAGGGGAAAAATCAAGGAGGCAGAGACAACTTGGAGGGGAAGATATGAGGGACGTGGCATGGATACTTAAAACAATGAAAAAAAAAAGAAAATCTCGGCCAAAGTCAAAGCCATCAAAAGGCATGGCATGCCATTCATTGCAGGGACATGCACAAAATATCCCTAGCTTTGCAAAAATAGATCCACGCGGTAGGTCAAACCAAATAAGAAGGACAGAGGAGCACTCTGAAATGGAGATACCATCCAAGGAACTGAAATTGAAGGGAAAAAAAAAAAAATTTTGGAAATTTAGTGACTACGAGAAAGTGGTCTGGGCGGAAATGATGTGCAGTGCAAAGGACCAAAAGAGGCCAGAACTAAGCTGACAGCTGTTGCAAAAGCAGGGGAAAAATCAAGGAGGCAGAGACAACTTGGAGGGGAAGATATGAGGGACGTGGCATGGTTACTTAAAAAAATGAAAAAAAAAAAGAAAATCTCGGCCAAAGTCAAAGCCATCAAAAGGCATGGCATGCAATTCATTGCAGGGACATGCACAAAATATCCCTAGGTTTGCAGAAATTGATCCACGCGGTAGGTCAAAACAAATAAGAAGGACTGAGGAGCACTCTGAAATGGAGATACCATCAAAGGAACTGAAATTGAAGGAAAAAAAAAAAAATTTGGGAAATTTAGTGACTACGAGAAAGTGGTCTGGGCGGAAATGATGTGCAGTGCAAAGGACCAAATGATGCCAGAACTAAGCTGACAGCTGTTGCAAAAGCAGGGGAAAAATCAAGGAGGCAGAGACAACTTGGAGGGGAGGATATGAGGGACGTGGCAAAGACACATCAGAAAATTAAAAAAAAAAAAAGAAAATCTCGGCCAAAGTCAAAGCCATCAAAAGGCATGGCATGCCATTCATTGCAGGGACATGCACAACATACCCCTAGGTTTGCAGAAATTGATCCACGCGGTAGGTCAAAACAAATAAGAAGGACTGAGGAGCACTCTGAAATGGAGATACCATCAAAGGAACTGAAATTGAAGGGAAAAAAAAAAAATTTGGGAAATTTAGTGACTACGAGAAAGTGGTCTGGGCGGAAATGATGTGCAGTGCAAAGGACCAAATGATGCCAGAACTAAGCTGACAGCTGTTGCAAAAGCAGGGCAAAAATCAAGGAGGCAGAGACAACTTGGAGGGGAAGATATGAGGGACGTGGCAAGGAAACATCAGAAAATTTAAAAAAAAAAAAGAAAATCTCGGCCAAAGTCAAAGCCATCAAAAGGCATGATATGCCATCCAGTGCAGGGACTTGCACCAAAGCTTGCCCTCTTAGTTCCCATTGAAATCGCAAGATTTCGTTTCCCGTCCCGAAAGGAAATGAAATTTCCTTTTGGGACGGGAAACGAAATCTTGCGACCCTGAAAAGAAAGGCTCACAAACACTCTGGGAGGAAGATATGATCAAAAAAGATGCAATTGAAAAAAAACCCCAAAACCCCAGAAAATAGGGAGATGGAATGACTACGAGAAAGTGGTCTAGGCGAAAATGAGGTGCGGTGCAAAGGACCAAAAGAGTCCAGAACTAAGCTGACAGCTGTTGCAAAAGCAGGGGAAAAATCAAGGAGGCAGAGACAACTTGGAGGGGAAGATATGAGGGACGTGGCATGGATACTTAAAACAATGAAAAAAAAAAGAAAATCTCGGCCAAAGTCAAAGCCATCAAAAGGCATGGCATGCCATTCATTGCAGGGACATGCACAAAATATCCCTAGCTTTGCAAAAATAGATCCACGCGGTAGGTCAAACCAAATAAGAAGGACAGAGGAGCACTCTGAAATGGAGATACCATCCAAGGAACTGAAATTGAAGGGAAAAAAAAAAAAATTTTGGAAATTTAGTGACTACGAGAAAGTGGTCTGGGCGGAAATGATGTGCAGTGCAAAGGACCAAAAGAGGCCAGAACTAAGCTGACAGCTGTTGCAAAAGCAGGGGAAAAATCAAGGAGGCAGAGACAACTTGGAGGGGAAGATATGAGGGACGTGGCATGGTTACTTAAAAAAATGAAAAAAAAAAAGAAAATCTCGGCCAAAGTCAAAGCCATCAAAAGGCATGGCATGCAATTCATTGCAGGGACATGCACAAAATATCCCTAGGTTTGCAGAAATTGATCCACGCGGTAGGTCAAAACAAATAAGAAGGACTGAGGAGCACTCTGAAATGGAGATACCATCAAAGGAACTGAAATTGAAGGAAAAAAAAAAAAATTTGGGAAATTTAGTGACTACGAGAAAGTGGTCTGGGCGGAAATGATGTGCAGTGCAAAGGACCAAATGATGCCAGAACTAAGCTGACAGCTGTTGCAAAAGCAGGGGAAAAATCAAGGAGGCAGAGGCAACTTGGAGGGGAGGATATGAGGGACGTGGCAAAGACACATCAGAAAATTAAAAAAAAAAAAAGAAAATCTCGGCCAAAGTCAAAGCCATCAAAAGGCATGGCATGCCATTCATTGCAGGGACATGCACAACATACCCCTAGGTTTGCAGAAATTGATCCACGCGGTAGGTCAAAACAAATAAGAAGGACTGAGGAGCACTCTGAAATGGAGATACCATCAAAGGAACTGAAATTGAAGGGAAAAAAAAAAAATTTTGGAAATTTAGTGACTACGAGAAAGTGGTCTGGGCGGAAATGATGTGCAGTGGAAAGGGCCAAATGATGCCAGAACTAAGCTGACAGCTGTTGCAAAAGCAGGGGAAAAATCAAGGAGGCAGAGACAACTTGGAGGGGAAGATATGAGGGCCGTGGCATGGTTACTTAAAAAAATGAAAAAAAAAAAGAAAATCTCGGCCAAAGTCAAAGCCATCAAAAGGCATGGCATGCCATTCATTGCAGGGACATGCACAACATACCCCTAGGTTTGCAGAAATTGATCCACGCGGTAGGTCAAAACAAATAAGAAGGACTGAGGAGCACTCTGAAATGGAGATACTATCAAAGGAAATGAAATTGAAGGGGGAAAAAAAAAATTTTTGGGAAATTTAGTGACTACGAGAAAGTGGTCTGGGCGGAAATGATGTGCAGTGCAAAGGACCAAATAATGCCAGAACTAAGCTGACAGCTGTTGCAAAAGCAGGGGAAAAATCAAGGAGGCAGAGACAACTTGGAGGGGAAGATATGAGGGACGTGGCAAGGAAACATCAGAAAATTTAAAAAAAAAAAAGAAAATCTCGGCCAAAGTCAAAGCCATCAAAAGGCATGATATGCCATCCAGTGCAGGGACTTGCACCAAAGCTTGCCCTCTTAGTTCCCATTGAAATCGCAAGATTTCGTTTCCCGTCCCGAAAGGAAATGAAATTTCCTTTCGGGACGGGAAACGAAATCTTGCGACCCTGAAAAGAAAGGCTCACAAACACTCTGGGAGGAAGATATGATCAAAAAAGATGCAATTGAAAAAAAACCCCAAAACCCCAGAAAATGGGGAGATGGAATGACTACGAGAAAGTGGTCTAGGCGAAAATGAGGTGCGGTGCAAAGGACCAAAAGAGGCCAGAACTAAGCTGACAGCTGTTGCAAAAGCAGGGGAAAAATCAAGGAGGCAGACACAACTTGGAGGGGAAGATATGAGGGACGTGGCAAGGAAACACCAGAAAATTTAAAAAAAAAAAAAGAAAATCTCGGCCAAAGTCAAAGCCATCAAAAGGCATGGCATGCCATTCATTGCAGGGACATGCACAAAATATCCCTAGGTTTGCAGAAATTGATCCACGCGGTAGGTCAAAACAAATAAGAAGGACTGAGGAGCACTCTGAAATGGAGATACCATGAAAGGAACTGAAATTGAAGGGAAAAAAAAAAAATTTGGGAAATTTAGTGACTACGAGAAAGTGGTCTGGGCGGAAATGATGTGCAGTGCAAAGGACCAAAAGAGGCCAGAACTAATCTGACAGCTGTTGCAAAAGCAGGGGAAAAATCAAGGAGGCAGAGACAACTTGGAGGGGAAGATATGAGGGACGTGGCATGGTTACTTAAAAAAATGAAAAAAAAAAAGAAAATCTCGGCCAAAGTCAAAGCCATCAAAAGGCATGGCATGCCATTCATTGCAGGGACATGCACAAAATATCCCTAGGTTTGCAGAAATTGATCCACGCGGTAGGTCAAAACAAATAAGAAGGACTGAGGAGCACTCTGAAATGGAGATACAATCAAAGGAACTGAAATTGAAGGGAAAAAAAAAAATTTGGGAAATTTAGTGACGACGAGAAAGTGGTCTGGGCGGAAATGATGTGCAGTGCAAAGGACCAAATGATGCCAGAACTAAGCTGACAGCTGTTGCAAAAGCAGGAGAAAAATCAAGGAGGCAGAGACAACTTGGAGGGGAAGATATGAGGGACGTGGCAAAGAAACATCAGAAAATTAAAAAAAAAAAAAGAAAATCTCGGCCAAAGTCAAAGCCATCAAAAGGCATGGCATGCCATTCATTGCAGGGACATGCACAAAATATCCCTAGGTTTGCAGAAATTGATCCACGCGGTAGGTCAAAACAAATAAGAAGGACTGAGGAGCACTCTGAAATGGAGATACCATCAAAGGAACTGAAATTGAAGGGAAAAAAAAAAAAAATTTGGGAAATTTAGTGACTACGAGAAAGTGGTCTGGGCGGAAATGATGTGCAGTGCAAAGGACCAAATGATGCCAGAACTAAGCTGACAGCTGTTGCAAAAGCAGGGGAAAAATCAAGGAGGCAGAGACAACTTGGAGGGGAAGATATGAGGGCCGTGGCAAGGAAACATCAGAAAATTTAAAAAAAAAAAAGAAAATCTCGGCCAAAGTCAAAGCCATCAAAACGCATGATATGCCATCCAGTGCAGGGACTTGCACCAAAGCTTGCCCTCTTAGTTCCCATTGAAATCGCAAGATTTCGTTTCCCGTCCCGAAAGGAAATGAAATTTCCTTTCGGGACGGGAAACGAAATCTTGCGACCCTGAAAAGAAAGGCTCACAAACACTCTGGGAGGAAGATATGACCAAACAAGATGCAATTGAAAAAAAACCCCAAAACCCCAGAAAATGGGGAGATGGAATGACTAGGAGAAAGTGGTCTAGGCAGAAATGAGGTGCAGTGCAAAGGACCAAAAGAGGCCAGAACTAAGCTGACAGCTGTTGCAAAAGCAGGGGAAAAATCAAGGAGGCAGAGACAACTTGGAGGGGAAGATATGAGGGACGTGGCATGGATACTTAAAAAAATGAAAAAAAAAAGAAAATCTCGGCCAAAGTCAAAGCCATCAAAAGGCATGGCATGCCATTCATTGCAGGGACATGCACGACATACCCCTAGGTTTGCAAAAATAGATCCACGCGGTAGGTCAAAACAAATAAGAAGGACTGAGGAGCACTCTGAAATGGAGATACCATCCAAGAAACTGAAATTGAAGGGAAAAAAAAAAAAATTGGGGAAATTTAGTGACTACGAGAAAGTGGTCTGGGCGGAAATGATGTGCAGTGGAAAGGACCAAATGATGCCAGAACTAAGCTGACAGCTGTTGCAAAAGCAGGGGAAAAATCAAGGAGGCAGAGACAACTTGGAGGGGAAGATATGAGGGCCGTGGCAAGGAAACATCAGAAAATTTAAAAAAAAAAAAGAAAATCTCGGCCAAAGTCAAAGCCATCAAAAGGCATGATATGCCATCCACTGCAGGGACATGCACGACATACCCCTTGGTTTGCAGAAATTGATCCACGCGGTAGGTCAAAACAAATAAGAAGGAGGAAGGAGCACTCTGAAATGGAGATACCATCAAAGGAACTGAAATTGAAGGGAAAAAAAAAAAATTTTGGAAATTTAGTGACTACGAGAAAGTGGTCTGGGCGGAAATGATGTGCAGTGGAAAGGGCCAAATGATGCCAGAACTAAGCTGACAGCTGTTGCAAAAGCAGGGGAAAAATCAAGGAGGCAGAGACAACTTGGAGGGGAAGATATGAGGGCCGTGGCATGGTTACTTAAAAAAATGAAAAAAAAAAAGAAAATCTCGGCCAAAGTCAAAGCCATCAAAAGGCATGGCATGCCATTCATTGCAGGGACATGCACAACATACCCCTAGGTTTGCAGAAATTGATCCACGCGGTAGGTCAAAACAAATAAGAAGGACTGAGGAGCACTCTGAAATGGAGATACCATCAAAGGAACTGAAATTGAAGGGGGAAAAAAAAAATTTTTGGGAAATTTAGTGACTACGAGAAAGTGGTCTGGGCGGAAATGATGTGCAGTGCAAAGGACCAAATAATGCCAGAACTAAGCTGACAGCTGTTGCAAAAGCAGGGGAAAAATCAAGGAGGCAGACACAACTTGGAGGGGAAGATATGAGGGACGTGGCAAGGAAACATCAGAAAATTTAAAAAAAAAAAAGAAAATCTCGGCCAAAGTCAAAGCCATCAAAAGGCATGATATGCCATCCAGTGCAGGGACTTGCACCAAAGCTTGCCCTCTTAGTTCCCATTGAAATCGCAAGATTTCGTTTCCCGTCCCGAAAGGAAATGAAATTTCCTTTCGGGACGGGAAACGAAATCTTGCGACCCTGAAAAGAAAGGCTCACAAACACTCTGGGAAGAAGATATGATCAAAAAAGATGCAATTGAAAAAAAACCCCAAAACCCCAGAAAATGGGCAGATGGAATGACTACGAGAAAGTGGTCTAGGCGAAAATGAGGTGCGGTGCAAAGGACCAAAAGAGGCCAGAACTAAGCTGACAGCTGTTGCAAAAGCAGGGGAAAAATCAAGGAGGCAGACACAACTTGGAGGGGAAGATATGAGGGACATGGCATGGATACTTAAAACAATGAAAAAAAAAAGAAAATCTCGGCCAAAGTCAAAGCCGTCAAAAGGCATGGCATGCCATTCATTGCAGGGACATGCACAAAATATCCCTAGGTTTGCAGAAATTGATCCACGCGGTAGGTCAAAACAAATAAGAAGGACAGAGGAGCACTCTGAAATGGAGATACCATCAAAGGAAATGAAATTGAAGGGAAAAAAAAAAAATTTGGGAAATTTAGTGACTACGAGAAAGTGGTCTGGGCGGAAATGATGTGCAGTGGAAAGGACCAAATGATGCCAGAACTAAGCTGACAGCTGTTGCAAAAGCAGGGGAAAAATCAAGGAGGCAGAGACAACTTGGAGGGGAAGATATGAGGGCCGTGGCAAGGAAACATCAGAAAATTTAAAAAAAAAAAAGAAAATCTCGGCCAAAGTCAAAGCCATCAAAAGGCATGATATGCCATCCACTGCAGGGACATGCACGACATACCCCTTGGTTTGCAGAAATTGATCCACGCGGTAGGTCAAAACAAATAAGAAGGAGGAAGGAGCACTCTGAAATGGAGATACCATCAAAGGAACTGAAATTGAAGGGAAAAAAAAAAAATTTTGGAAATTTAGTGACTACGAGAAAGTGGTCTGGGCGGAAATGATGTGCAGTGGAAAGGGCCAAATGATGCCAGAACTAAGCTGACAGCTGTTGCAAAAGCAGGGGAAAAATCAAGGAGGCAGAGACAACTTGGAGGGGAAGATATGAGGGCCGTGGCATGGTTACTTAAAAAAATGAAAAAAAAAAAGAAAATCTCGGCCAAAGTCAAAGCCATCAAAAGGCATGGCATGCCATTCATTGCAGGGACATGCACAACATACCCCTAGGTTTGCAGAAATTGATCCACGCGGTAGGTCAAAACAAATAAGAAGGACTGAGGAGCACTCTGAAATGGAGATACCATCAAAGGAACTGAAATTGAAGGGGGAAAAAAAAAATTTTTGGGAAATTTAGTGACTACGAGAAAGTGGTCTGGGCGGAAATGATGTGCAGTGCAAAGGACCAAATAATGCCAGAACTAAGCTGACAGCTGTTGCAAAAGCAGGGGAAAAATCAAGGAGGCAGACACAACTTGGAGGGGAAGATATGAGGGACGTGGCAAGGAAACATCAGAAAATTTAAAAAAAAAAAAGAAAATCTCGGCCAAAGTCAAAGCCATCAAAAGGCATGATATGCCATCCAGTGCAGGGACTTGCACCAAAGCTTGCCCTCTTAGTTCCCATTGAAATCGCAAGATTTCGTTTCCCGTCCCGAAAGGAAATGAAATTTCCTTTCGGGACGGGAAACGAAATCTTGCGACCCTGAAAAGAAAGGCTCACAAACACTCTGGGAAGAAGATATGATCAAAAAAGATGCAATTGAAAAAAAACCCCAAAACCCCAGAAAATGGGCAGATGGAATGACTACGAGAAAGTGGTCTAGGCGAAAATGAGGTGCGGTGCAAAGGACCAAAAGAGGCCAGAACTAAGCTGACAGCTGTTGCAAAAGCAGGGGAAAAATCAAGGAGGCAGACACAACTTGGAGGGGAAGATATGAGGGACATGGCATGGATACTTAAAACAATGAAAAAAAAAAGAAAATCTCGGCCAAAGTCAAAGCCGTCAAAAGGCATGGCATGCCATTCATTGCAGGGACATGCACAAAATATCCCTAGGTTTGCAGAAATTGATCCACGCGGTAGGTCAAAACAAATAAGAAGGACAGAGGAGCACTCTGAAATGGAGATACCATCAAAGGAAATGAAATTGAAGGGAAAAAAAAAAAATTTGGGAAATTTAGTGACTACGAGAAAGTGGTCTGGGCGGAAATGATGTGCAGTGGAAAGGACCAAATGATGCCAGAACTAAGCTGACAGCTGTTGCAAAAGCAGGGGAAAAATCAAGGAGGCAGAGACAACTTGGAGGGGAAGATATGAGGGCCGTGGCAAGGAAACATCAGAAAATTTAAAAAAAAAAAAGAAAATCTCGGCCAAAGTCAAAGCCATCAAAAGGCATGATATGCCATCCACTGCAGGGACATGCACGACATACCCCTTGGTTTGCAGAAATTGATCCACGCGGTAGGTCAAAACAAATAAGAAGGAGGAAGGAGCACTCTGAAATGGAGATACCATCAAAGGAACTGAAATTGAAGGGAAAAAAAAAAAATTTTGGAAATTTAGTGACTACGAGAAAGTGGTCTGGGCGGAAATGATGTGCAGTGGAAAGGGCCAAATGATGCCAGAACTAAGCTGACAGCTGTTGCAAAAGCAGGGGAAAAATCAAGGAGGCAGAGACAACTTGGAGGGGAAGATATGAGGGCCGTGGCATGGTTACTTAAAAAAATGAAAAAAAAAAAGAAAATCTCGGCCAAAGTCAAAGCCATCAAAAGGCATGGCATGCCATTCATTGCAGGGACATGCACAACATACCCCTAGGTTTGCAGAAATTGATCCACGCGGTAGGTCAAAACAAATAAGAAGGACTGAGGAGCACTCTGAAATGGAGATACCATCAAAGGAACTGAAATTGAAGGGGGAAAAAAAAAATTTTTGGGAAATTTAGTGACTACGAGAAAGTGGTCTGGGCGGAAATGATGTGCAGTGCAAAGGACCAAATAATGCCAGAACTAAGCTGACAGCTGTTGCAAAAGCAGGGGAAAAATCAAGGAGGCAGAGACAACTTGGAGGGGAAGATATGAGGGACGTGGCAAGGAAACATCAGAAAATTTAAAAAAAAAAAAGAAAATCTCGGCCAAAGTCAAAGCCATCAAAAGGCATGATATGCCATCCAGTGCAGGGACTTGCACCAAAGCTTGCCCTCTTAGTTCCCATTGAAATCGCAAGATTTCGTTTCCCGTCCCGAAAGGAAATGAAATTTCCTTTCGGGACGGGAAACGAAATCTTGCGACCCTGAAAAGAAAGGCTCAAAAACACTCTGGGAGGAAGATATGATCAAAAAAGATGCAATTGAAAAAAAACCCCAAAACCCCAGAAAATGGGCAGATGGAATGACTACGAGAAAGTGGTCTAGGCGAAAATGAGGTGCGGTGCAAAGGACCAAAAGAGGCCAGAACTAAGCTGACAGCTGTTGCAAAAGCAGGGGAAAAATCAAGGAGGCAGACACAACTTGGAGGGGAAGATATGAGGGACATGGCATGGATACTTAAAACAATGAAAAAAAAAAGAAAATCTCGGCCAAAGTCAAAGCCGTCAAAAGGCATGGCATGCCATTCATTGCAGGGACATGCACAAAATATCCCTAGGTTTGCAGAAATTGATCCACGCGGTAGGTCAAAACAAATAAGAAGGACAGAGGAGCACTCTGAAATGGAGATACCATCAAAGGAAATGAAATTGAAGGGAAAAAAAAAAAATTTTGGAAATTTAGTGACTACGAGAAAGTGGTCTGGGCGGAAATGATGTGCAGTGCAAATGACCAAAAGATGCCAGAACTAAGCTGACAGCTGTTGCAAAAGCAGGGGAAAAATCAAGGAGGCAGAGACAACTTGGAGGGGAAGATATGAGGGACGTGGCAAAGAAACCTCAGAAAATTAAAAAAAAAAAAAGAAAATCTCGGCCAAAGTCAAAGCCATCAAAAGGCATGGCATGCCATTCATTGCAGGGACATGCACAACATACCCCTAGGTTTGCAAAAATTGATCCACGCGGTCGGTCAAAACAAATAAGAAGGACAGAGGAGCACTCTGAAATGGAGATACCATCAAAGGAACTGAAATTGAAGGGAAAAAAAAAAAAATTTGGGAAATTTAGTGACTACGAGAAAGTGGTCTGGGTGGAAATAATGTGCAGTGCAAAGGACCAAATGATGCCAGAACTAAGCTGACAGCTGTTGCAAAAGCAGGGGAAAAATCAAGGAGGCAGAGACAACTTGGAGGGGAAGATATGAGGGACGTGGCAAGGAAACACCAGAAAATTTAAAAAAAAAAAAGAAAATCTCGGCCAAAGTCAAAGCCATCAAAACGCATGAAAGGCATGATATGCCATCCAGTGCAGGGACTTGCACCAAAGCTTGCCCTCTTAGTTCCCACTGAAATCGCAAGATTTCGTTTCCCGTCCCGAAAGGAAATGAAATTTCCTTTCGGGACGGGAAACGAAATCTTGCGACCCTGAAAAGAAAGGCTCAAAAAAACTCTGGGAGGAAGATATGATCAAAAAAGATGCAATTGAAAAAAAACCCCAAAACCCCAGAAAATGGGGAGATGGAATGACTACGAGAAAGTGGTCTAGGCGAAAATGAAGTGCGGTGCAAAGGACCAAAAGAGGCCAGAACTAAGCTGACAGCTGTTGCAAAAGCAGGGGAAAAATCAAGGAGGCAGAGACAACTTGGAGGGGAAGATATGAGGGACGTGGCAGGGATACTTAAAAAAATAAAAAAAAAAAAAATCTCGGCCAAAGTCAAAGCCATCAAAAGGCATGGCATGCCATTCATTGCAGGGACATGCACGACATACCCCTAGCTTTGCAAAAATAGATCTACGCGGTAAGTCAAAACAAATAAGAAGGACAGAGGAGCACTCTGAAATGGAGATACCATCTAAGGAAATGAAATTGAAGGGGAAAAAAAAAAAATTTGGGAAATTTAGTGACTACGAGAAAGTGGTCTGGGCGGAAATGATGTGCAGTGCAAAGGACCAAATGATGCCAGAACAAAGCTGACAGCTGTTGCAAAAGCAGGGGAAAAATCAAGGAGGCAGAGACAACTTGGAGGGGAAGATATGAGGGCCGTAGCGTGGATACTTAAAAAAATGAAAAAAAAAAGAAAATCTCGGCCAAAGTCAAAGCCATCAAAAGGCATGGCATGCAATTCATTGCAGGGACATGCACAACATACCCCTAGGTTTGCAGAAATTGCTCCACACGGTAGGTCAAAACAAATAAGAAGGAGGAAGGAGCACTCTGAAATGGAGATACCATCAAAGGAAATGAATTTGAAGGGAAAAAAAAAAAAATTTGGGGAAATTTAGTGACTACGAGAAAGTGGTCTGGGCGGAAATGATGTGCAGTGCAAAGGACCAAATGATGCCAGAACTAAGCTGACAGCTGTTGCAAAAGCAGGGGAAAAATCAAGGAGGCAGAGACAACTTGGAGGGGAAGATATGAGGGACGTGGCAAGGAAACATCAGAAAATTTAAAAAAAAAAAAGGAAAATCTCGGCCAAAGTCAAAGCCATCAAAAGGCATGATATGCCATCCAGTGCAGGGACTTGCACCAAAGCTTGCCCTCTTAGTTCCCATTGAAATCGCAAGATTTCGTTTCCCGTCCCGAAAGGAAATGAAATTTCCTTTCGGGACGGGAAACGAAATCTTGCGACCCTGAAAAGAAAGGCTCACAAACACTCTGGGAGGAAGATATGATCAAAAAAGATGCAATTGAAAAAAAACCCCAAAACCCCAGAAAATGGGGAGATGGAATGACTACGAGAAAGTGGTCTAGGCGGAAATGAGGAACAGTGCAAATGATCAAAGAGGCCAGAACTAAGCTGACAGCTGTTGCAAAAGCAGGGGAAAAATCAAGGAGGCAAAGACAACTTGGAGGGGAAGATATGAGGGACGAGGCATGGATACTTAAAATAATGAAAAAAAAAAAGAAAATCTCGGCAAAAGTCAAAGCCATCAAAAGGCATGGCATGCCATTCATTGCAGGGACATGCACGACATACCCCTAGCTTTGCAAAAATAGATTCACGCGGTAGGTCAAAACAAATAAGAAGGACTGAGGAGCACTCTGAAATGGAGATACCATCCAAGGAACTGAAATTGAAGGGGAAAAAAAAAAATTTGGGAAATTTAGTGACTACGAGAAAGTGGTCTGGGCGGAAATGATGTGCAGTGCAAAGGACCAAATGATGCCAGAACTAAGCTGACAGCTGTTGCAAAAGCAGGGGAAAAATCAAGGAGGCAGACACAACTTGGAGGGAAGATATGAGGGACGTGGCATGGTTACTTAAAAAAATGAAAAAAAAAAGAAAATCTCGGCCAAAGTCAAAGCCATCAAAAGGCATGATATGCCATCCAGTGCAGGGACTTGCACCAAAGCTTGCCCTCTTAGTTCCCATTGAAATCGCAAGATTTCCTTTCCCGTCCCGAAAGGAAATGAAATTTCCTTTCGGGACGGGAAAGGAAATCTTGCGACCCTGAAAAGAAAGGCTCACAAACACTCTGGAAGGAAGATATGATCAAAAAAGATGCAATTGAAAAAAAACCCCAAAACCCCAGAAAATGGGGAGATGGAATGACTACGAGAAAGTGGTCTAGGCGAAAATGAGGTGCAGTGCAAATGATCAAAAGAGGGCAGAACTAAGCTGACAGCTGTTGCAAAAGCAGGGGAAAAATCAAGGAGGCAGAGACAACTTGGAGGGGAAGATATGAGGGACGAGGCATGGATACTTAAAATAATGAAAAAAAAAAAGAAAATCTTGGCAAAAGTCAAAGCCATCAAAAGGCATGGCATGCCATTCATTGCAGGGACATGCACGACATACCCCTAGGTTTGCAAAAATAGATTCACGCGGTAGGTCAAAACAAATAAGAAGGACTGAGGAGCACTCTGAAATGGAGATACCATCAAAGGAACTGAAATTGTAGGGAAAAAAAAAAAAATTTGGGAAATTTAGTGACTACGAGAAAGTGGTCTGGGCGGAAATGATGTGCAGTGGAAAGGACCAAAAGATGCCAGAACTAAGCTGACAGCTGTTGCAAAAGCAGGGGAAAAATCAAGGAGGCAGAGACAACTTGGAGGGGAAGATATGAGGGACGTGGAAAGGAAACATCAGAAAATTTAAAAAAAAAAAGGAAAATCTCGGCCAAAGTCAAAGCCATCAAAAGGCATGGCATGCCATTCATTGCAGGGACATGCACGACATACCCCTAGGTTTGCAAAAATAGATTCACGCGGTAGGTCAAAACAAATAAGAAGGACTGAGGAGCACTCTGAAATGGAGATACCATCCAAGGAACTGAAATTGAAGGGGAAAAAAAAAATTTGGGAAATTTAGTGACTACGAGAAAGTGGTCTGGGCGGAAATGATGTGCAGTGCAAAGGACCAAATGATGCCAGAACTAAGCTGACAGCTGTTGCAAAAGCAGGGGAAAAATCAAGGAGGCAGACACAACTTGGAGGGGAAGATATGAGGGACGTGGCATGGTTACTTAAAAAAATGAAAAAAAAAAAGAAAATCTCGGCCAAAGTCAAAGCCATCAAAAGGCATGGCATGCCATTCATGGCAGGGACATGCACAAAATATCCCTAGGTTTGCAGAAATTGATCCACGCGGTAGGTCAAAACAAATAAGAAGGACTGAGGAGCACTCTGAAATGGAGATACCATCAAAGGAAATGAAATTGAAGGGAAAAAAAAAAAAATTTGGGAAATTTAGTGACTACGAGCAAGTGGTCTGGGCGGAAATGATGTGCAGTGCAAAGGACCAAATGATGCCAGAACTAAGCTGACAGCTGTTGCAAAAGCAGGGGAAAAATCAAGGAGGCAAAGACAACTTGGAGGGGAAGATATGAGGGACGTGGCAAGGAAACATCAGAAAATTTAAAAAAAAAAAAGAAAATCTCGGCCAAAGTCAAAGCCATCAAAAGGCATGATATGCCATCCAGTGCAGGGACTTGCACCAAAGCTTGCCCTCTTAGTTCCCATTGAAATCGCAAGATTTCGTTTCCCGTCCCGAAAGGAAATGAAATTTCCTTTCGGGACGGGAAACGAAATCTTGAGACCCTGAAAAGAAAGGCTCACAAACACTCTGGGAGGAAGATATGATCAAAAAAGATGCAATTGAAAAAAAACCCCAAAACCCCAGAAAATGGGGAGATGGAATGACTACGAGAAAGTGGTCTAGGCGAAAATGAGGTGCGGTGCAAAGGACCAAAAGAGGCCAGAACTAAGCTGACAGCTGTTGCAAAAGCAGGGGAAAAATCAAGGAGGCAGAGACAACTTGGAGGGGAAGATATGAGGGACGTGGCAGGGATACTTAAAAAAATGAAAAAAAAAAGAAAGTCTCGGCCAAAGTCAAAGCCATCAAAAGGCATGGCATGCCATTCATTGCAGGGACATGCACGACATACCCCTAGGTTTGCAAAAATAGATCCACGCGGTAGGTCAAAACAAATAAGAAGGACAGAGGAGCACTCTGAAATGGAGATACCATCAAAGGAACTGAAATTGAAGGGAAAAAAAAAAAATTTGGGAAATTTAGTGACTACGAGAAAGTGGTCTGGGCGGAAATGATGTGCAGTGCAAAGGACCAAATGATGCCAGAACTAAGCTGACAGCTGTTGCAAAAGCAGGGCAAAAATCAAGGAGGCAGAGACAACTTGGAGGGGAAGATATGAGGGACGTGGCAAGGAAACATCAGAAAATTAAAAACATGAAAAAAGAAAATCTCGGCCAAAGTCAAAGCCATCAAAAGGCATGGCATGCCATTCATTGCAGGGACATGCACGACATACCCCTAGGTTTGCAAAAATAGATCCACGCCGTAGGTCAAAACAAATAAGAAGGACTGAGGAGCACTCTGAAATGGAGATACCATCAAAGGAAATGAAATTGAAGGGAAAAAAAAAAAAATTTGGGAAATTTAGTGACTACGAGAAAGTGGTCTGGGCGGAAATGATGTGCAGTGCAAAGGACCAAATGATGCCAGAACTAAGCTGACAGCTGTTGCAAAAGCAGGGGAAAAATCAAGGAGGCAAAGACAACTTGGAGGGGAAGATATGAGGGACGAGGCATGGATACTTAAAATAATGAAAAAAAAAAAGAAAATCTCGGCAAAAGTCAAAGCCATCAAAAGGCATGGCATGCCATTCATTGCAGGGACATGCACGACATACCCCTAGGTTTGCAAAAATAGATTCACGCGGTAGGTCAAAACAAATAAGAAGGACTGAGGAGCACTCTGAAATGGAGATACCATCAAAGGAACCGAAATTGTAGGGAAAAAAAAAAAAATTTGGGAAATTTAGTGACTACGAGAAAGTGGTCTGGGCGGAAATGATGTGCAGTGGAAAGGACCAAAAGATGCCAGAACTAAGCTGACAGCTGTTGCAAAAGCAGGGGAAAAATCAAGGAGGCAGAGACAACTTGGAGGGGAAGATATGAGGGACGTGGCAAGGAAACATCAGAAAATTTAAAAAAAAAAAGGAAAATCTCGGCCAAAGTCAAAGCCATCAAAAGGCATGGCATGCCATTCATTGCAGGGACATGCACGACATACCCCTAGGTTTGCAAAAATAGATTCACGCGGTAGGTCAAAACAAATAAGAAGGACTGAGGAGCACTCTGAAATGGAGATACCATCCAAGGAACTGAAATTGAAGGGGAAAAAAAAAATTTGGGAAATTTAGTGACTACGAGAAAGTGGTCTGGGCGGAAATGATGTGCAGTGCAAAGGACCAAATGATGCCAGAACTAAGCTGACAGCTGTTGCAAAAGCAGGGGAAAAATCAAGGAGGCAGACACAACTTGGAGGGGAAGATATGAGGGACGTGGCATGGTTACTTAAAAAAATGAAAAAAAAAAAGAAAATCTCGGCCAAAGTCAAAGCCATCAAAAGGCATGGCATGCCATTCATTGCAGGGACATGCACAAAATATCCCTAGGTTTGCAGAAATTGATCCACGCGGTAGGTCAAAACAAATAAGAAGGACTGAGGAGCACTCTGAAATGGAGATACTATCAAAGGAAATGAATTTGAAGGGGAAAAAAAAAAATTTGGGGGAAATTTAGTGACTACGAGAAAGTGGTCTGGGCGGAAATGATGTGCAGTGCAAAGGACCAAAAGATGCCAGAACTAAGCTGACAGCTGTTGCAAAAGCAGGGCAAAAATCAAGGAGGCAGAGACAACTTGGAGGGGAAGATATGAGGGACGTGGCAAGGAAACATCAGAAAATTTAAAAAAAAAAAAGAAAATCTCGGCCAAAGTCAAAGCCATCAAAAGGCATGATATGCCATCCAGTGCAGGGACTTGCACCAAAGCTTGCCCTCTTAGTTCCCATTGAAATCGCAAGATTTCGTTTCCCGTCCCGAAAGGAAATGAAATTTCCTTTCGGGACGGGAAACGAAATCTTGAGACCCTGAAAAGAAAGGCTCACAAACACTCTGGGAGGAAGATATGATCAAAAAAGATGCAATTGAAAAAAAACCCCAAAACCCCAGAAAATGGGGAGATGGAATGACTACGAGAAAGTGGTCTAGGCGAAAATGAGGTGCGGTGCAAAGGACCAAAAGAGGCCAGAACTAAGCTGACAGCTGTTGCAAAAGCAGGGGAAAAATCAAGGAGGCAGAGACAACTTGGAGGGGAAGATATGAGGGACGTGGCAGGGATACTTAAAAAAATGAAAAAAAAAAGAAAGTCTCGGCCAAAGTCAAAGCCATCAAAAGGCATGGCATGCCATTCATTGCAGGGACATGCACGACATACCCCTAGGTTTGCAAAAATAGATCCACGCGGTAGGTCAAAACAAATAAGAAGGACAGAGGAGCACTCTGAAATGGAGATACCATCAAAGGAACTGAAATTGAAGGGAAAAAAAAAAAATTTGGGAAATTTAGTGACTACGAGAAAGTGGTCTGGGCGGAAATGATGTGCAGTGCAAAGGACCAAATGATGCCAGAACTAAGCTGACAGCTGTTGCAAAAGCAGGGCAAAAATCAAGGAGGCAGAGACAACTTGGAGGGGAAGATATGAGGGACGTGGCAAGGAAACATCAGAAAATTAAAAACATGAAAAAAGAAAATCTCGCCAAAGTCAAAGCCATCAAAAGGCATGGCATGCCATTCATTGCAGGGACATGCACGACATACCCCTAGGTTTGAAAAAATAGATCCACGCCGTAGGTCAAAACAAATAAGAAGGACTGAGGAGCACTCTGAAATGGAGATACCATCAAAGGAAATGAAATTGAAGGGAAAAAAAAAAAAATTTGGGAAATTTAGTGACTACGAGAAAGTGGTCTGGGCGGAAATGATGTGCAGTGCAAAGGACCAAATGATGCCAGAAGTAAGCTGACAGCTGTTGCAAAAGCAGGGGAAAAATCAAGGAGGCAAAGACAACTTGGAGGGGAAGATATGAGGGACGTGGCAAGGAAACATCAGAAAATTTAAAAAAAAAAAAGAAAATCTCGGCCAAAGTCAAAGCCATCAAAAGGCATGATATGCCATCCAGTGCAGGGACTTGCACCAAAGCTTGCCCTCTTAGTTCCCATTGAAATCGCAAGATTTCGTTTCCCGTCCCGAAAGGAAATGAAATTTCCTTTCGGGACGGGAAACGAAATCTTGAGACCCTGAAAAGAAAGGCTCACAAACACTCTGGGAGGAAGATATGATCAAAAAAGATGCAATTGAAAAAAAACCCCAAAACCCCAGAAAATGGGGAGATGGAATGACTACGAGAAAGTGGTCTAGGCGAAAATGAGGTGCGGTGCAAAGGACCAAAAGAGGCCAGAACTAAGCTGACAGCTGTTGCAAAAGCAGGGGAAAAATCAAGGAGGCAGAGACAACTTGGAGGGGAAGATATGAGGGACGTGGCAGGGATACTTAAAAAAATGAAAAAAAAAAGAAAGTCTTCGGCCAAAGTCAAAGCCATCAAAAGGCATGGCATGCCATTCATTGCAGGGACATGCACGACATACCCCTAGGTTTGCAAAAATAGATCCACGCGGTAGGTCAAAACAAATAAGAAGGACAGAGGAGCACTCTGAAATGGAGATACCATCAAAGGAACTGAAATTGAAGGGAAAAAAAAAAAATTTGGGAAATTTAGTGACTACGAGAAAGTGGTCTGGGCGGAAATGATGTGCAGTGCAAAGGACCAAAAGAGGCCAGAACTAAGCTGACAGCTGTTGCAAAAGCAGGGCAAAAATCAAGGAGGCAGAGACAACTTGGAGGGGAAGATATGAGGGACGTGGCAAGGAAACATCAGAAAATTAAAAACATGAAAAAAGAAAATCTCGGCCAAAGTCAAAGCCATCAAAAGGCATGGCATGCCATTCATTGCAGGGACATGCACGACATACCCCTAGGTTTGCAAAAATAGATCCACGCCGTAGGTCAAAACAAATAAGAAGGACTGAGGAGCACTCTGAAATGGAGATACCATCAAAGGAAATGAAATTGAAGGGAAAAAAAAAAAAATTTGGGAAATTTAGTGACTACGAGAAAGTGGTCTGGGCGGAAATGATGTGCAGTGCAAAGGACCAAATGATGCCAGAACTAAGCTGACAGCTGTTGCAAAAGCAGGGGAAAAATCAAGGAGGCAAAGACAACTTGGAGGGGAAGATATGAGGGACGAGGCATGGATACTTAAAATAATGAAAAAAAAAAAGAAAATCTCGGCAAAAGTCAAAGCCATCAAAAGGCCTGGCATGCCATTCATTGCAGGGACATGCACGACATACCCCTAGGTTTGCAAAAATAGATTCACGCGGTAGGTCAAAACAAATAAGAAGGACTGAGGAGCACTCTGAAATGGAGATACCATCAAAGGAACTGAAATTGTAGGGAAAAAAAAAAAAATTTGGGAAATTTAGTGACTACGAGAAAGTGGTCTGGGCGGAAATGATGTGCAGTGGAAAGGACCAAAAGATGCCAGAACTAAGCTGACAGCTGTTGCAAAAGCAGGGGAAAAATCAAGGAGGCAGAGACAACTTGGAGGGGAAGATATGAGGGACGTGGCAAGGAAACATCAGAAAATTTAAAAAAAAAAAGGAAAATCTCGGCCAAAGTCAAAGCCATCAAAAGGCATGGCATGCCATTCATTGCAGGGACATGCACGACATACCCCTAGGTTTGCAAAAATAGATTCACGCGGTAGGTCAAAACAAATAAGAAGGACTGAGGAGCGCTCTGAAATGGAGATACCATCCAAGGAACTGAAATTGAAGGGGAAAAAAAAAATTTGGGAAATTTAGTGACTACGAGAAAGTGGTCTGGGCGGAAATGATGTGCAGTGCAAAGGACCAAATGATGCCAGAACTAAGCTGACAGCTGTTGCAAAAGCAGGGGAAAAATCAAGGAGGCAGACACAACTTGGAGGGGAAGATATGAGGGACGTGGCATGGTTACTTAAAAAAATGAAAAAAAAAAAGAAAATCTCGGCCAAAGTCAAAGCCATCAAAAGGCATGGCATGCCATTCATTGCAGGGACATGCACAAAATATCCCTAGGTTTGCAGAAATTGATCCACGCGGTAGGTCAAAACAAATAAGAAGGACTGAGGAGCACTCTGAAATGGAGATACTATCAAAGGAAATGAATTTGAAGGGGAAAAAAAAAAATTTGGGGGAAATTTAGTGACTACGAGAAAGTGGTCTGGGCGGAAATGATGTGCAGTGCAAAGGACCAAAAGATGCCAGAACTAAGCTGACAGCTGTTGCAAAAGCAGGGCAAAAATCAAGGAGGCAGAGACAACTTGGAGGGGAAGATATGAGGGACGTGGCAAGGAAACATCAGAAAATTTAAAAAAAAAAAAGAAAATCTCGGCCAAAGTCAAAGCCATCAAAAGGCATGATATGCCATCCAGTGCAGGGACTTGCACCAAAGCTTGCCCTCTTAGTTCCCATTGAAATCGCAAGATTTCGTTTCCCGTCCCGAAAGGAAATGAAATTTCCTTTCGGGACGGGAAACGAAATCTTGAGACCCTGAAAAGAAAGGCTCACAAACACTCTGGGAGGAAGATATGATCAAAAAAGATGCAATTGAAAAAAAACCCCAAAACCCCAGAAAATGGGGAGATGGAATGACTACGAGAAAGTGGTCTAGGCGAAAATGAGGTGCGGTGCAAAGGACCAAAAGAGGCCAGAACTAAGCTGACAGCTGTTGCAAAAGCAGGGGAAAAATCAAGGAGGCAGAGACAACTTGGAGGGGAAGATATGAGGGACGTGGCAGGGATACTTAAAAAAATGAAAAAAAAAAGAAAGTCTCGGCCAAAGTCAAAGCCATCAAAAGGCATGGCATGCCATTCATTGCAGGGACATGCACGACATACCCCTAGGTTTGCAGAAATAGATCCACGCGGTAGGTCAAAACAAATAAGAAGGACAGAGGAGCACTCTGAAATGGAGATACCATCAAAGGAACTGAAATTGAAGGGAAAAAAAAAAAATTTGGGAAATTTAGTGACTACGAGAAAGTGGTCTGGGCGGAAATGATGTGCAGTGCAAAGGACCAAATGATGCCAGAACTAAGCTGACAGCTGTTGCAAAAGCAGGGCAAAAATCAAGGAGGCAGAGACAACTTGGAGGGGAAGATATGAGGGACGTGGCAAGGAAACATCAGAAAATTAAAAACATGAAAAAAGAAAATCTCGGCCAAAGTCAAAGCCATCAAAAGGCATGGCATGCCATTCATTGCAGGGACATGCACGACATACCCCTAGGTTTGCAAAAATAGATCCACGCCGTAGGTCAAAACAAATAAGAAGGACTGAGGAGCACTCTGAAATGGAGATACCATCAAAGGAAATGAAATTGAAGGGAAAAAAAAAAAAATTTGGGAAATTTAGTGACTACGAGAAAGTGGTCTGGGCGGAAATGATGTGCAGTGCAAAGGACCAAATGATGCCAGAACTAAGCTGACAGCTGTTGCAAAAGCAGGGGAAAAATCAAGGAGGCAAAGACAACTTGGAGGGGAAGATATGAGGGACGAGGCATGGATACTTAAAATAATGAAAAAAAAAAAGAAAATCTCGGCAAAAGTCAAAGCCATCAAAAGGCATGGCATGCCATTCATTGCAGGGACATGCACGACATACCCCTAGGTTTGCAAAAATAGATTCACGCGGTAGGTCAAAACAAATAAGAAGGACTGAGGAGCACTCTGAAATGGAGATACCATCAAAGGAACTGAAATTGTAGGGAAAAAAAAAAAAATTTGGGAAATTTAGTGACTACGAGAAAGTGGTCTGGGCGGAAATGATGTGCAGTGGAAAGGACCAAAAGATGCCAGAACTAAGCTGACAGCTGTTGCAAAAGCAGGGGAAAAATCAAGGAGGCAGAGACAACTTGGAGGGGAAGATATGAGGGACGTGGCAAGGAAACATCAGAAAATTTAAAAAAAAAAAGGAAAATCTCGGCCAAAGTCAAAGCCATCAAAAGGCATGGCATGCCATTCATTGCAGGGACATGCACGACATACCCCTAGGTTTGCAAAAATAGATTCACGCGGTAGGTCAAAACAAATAAGAAGGACTGAGGAGCACTCTGAAATGGAGATACCATCCAAGGAACTGAAATTGAAGGGGAAAAAAAAAATTTGGGAAATTTAGTGACTACGAGAAAGTGGTCTGGGCGGAAATGATGTGCAGTGCAAAGGACCAAATGATGCCAGAACTAAGCTGACAGCTGTTGCAAAAGCAGGGGAAAAATCAAGGAGGCAGACACAACTTGGAGGGGAAGATATGAGGGACGTGGCATGGTTACTTAAAAAAATGAAAAAAAAAAAGAAAATCTCGGCCAAAGTCAAAGCCATCAAAAGGCATGGCATGCCATTCATTGCAGGGACATGCACAAAATATCCCTAGGTTTGCAGAAATTGATCCACGCGGTAGGTCAAAACAAATAAGAAGGACTGAGGAGCACTCTGAAATGGAGATACTATCAAAGGAAATGAATTTGAAGGGGAAAAAAAAAAATTTGGGGGAAATTTAGTGACTACGAGAAAGTGGTCTGGGCGGAAATGATGTGCAGTGCAAAGGACCAAAAGATGCCAGAACTAAGCTGACAGCTGTTGCAAAAGCAGGGCAAAAATCAAGGAGGCAGAGACAACTTGGAGGGGAAGATATGAGGGACGTGGCAAGGAAACATCAGAAAATTTAAAAAAAAAAAAGAAAATCTCGGCCAAAGTCAAAGCCATCAAAAGGCATGATATGCCATCCAGTGCAGGGACTTGCACCAAAGCTTGCCCTCTTAGTTCCCATTGAAATCGCAAGATTTCGTTTCCCGTCCCGAAAGGAAATGAAATTTCCTTTCGGGACGGGAAACGAAATCTTGAGACCCTGAAAAGAAAGGCTCACAAACACTCTGGGAGGAAGATATGATCAAAAAAGATGCAATTGAAAAAAAACCCCAAAACCCCAGAAAATGGGGAGATGGAATGACTACGAGAAAGTGGTCTAGGCGAAAATGAGGTGCGGTGCAAAGGACCAAAAGAGGCCAGAACTAAGCTGACAGCTGTTGCAAAAGCAGGGGAAAAATCAAGGAGGCAGAGACAACTTGGAGGGGAAGATATGAGGGACGTGGCAGGGATACTTAAAAAAATGAAAAAAAAAAGAAAGTCTCGGCCAAAGTCAAAGCCATCAAAAGGCATGGCATGCCATTCATTGCAGGGACATGCACGACATACCCCTAGGTTTGCAAAAATAGATCCACGCGGTAGGTCAAAACAAATAAGAAGGACAGAGGAGCACTCTGAAATGGAGATACCATCAAAGGAACTGAAATTGAAGGGAAAAAAAAAAAATTTGGGAAATTTAGTGACTACGAGAAAGTGGTCTGGGCGGAAATGATGTGCAGTGCAAAGGACCAAATGATGCCAGAACTAAGCTGACAGCTGTTGCAAAAGCAGGGCAAAAATCAAGGAGGCAGAGACAACTTGGAGGGGAAGATATGAGGGACGTGGCAAGGAAACATCAGAAAATTAAAAACATGAAAAAAGAAAATCTCGCCAAAGTCAAAGCCATCAAAAGGCATGGCATGCCATTCATTGCAGGGACATGCACGACATACCCCTAGGTTTGAAAAAATAGATCCACGCCGTAGGTCAAAACAAATAAGAAGGACTGAGGAGCACTCTGAAATGGAGATACCATCAAAGGAAATGAAATTGAAGGGAAAAAAAAAAAAATTTGGGAAATTTAGTGACTACGAGCAAGTGGTCTGGGCGGAAATGATGTGCAGTGCAAAGGACCAAATGATGCCAGAACTAAGCTGACAGCTGTTGCAAAAGCAGGGGAAAAATCAAGGAGGCAAAGACAACTTGGAGGGGAAGATATGAGGGACGTGGCAAGGAAACATCAGAAAATTTAAAAAAAAAAAAGAAAATCTCGGCCAAAGTCAAAGCCATCAAAAGGCATGATATGCCATCCAGTGCAGGGACTTGCACCAAAGCTTGCCCTCTTAGTTCCCATTGAAATCGCAAGATTTCGTTTCCCGTCCCGAAAGGAAATGAAATTTCCTTTCGGGACGGGAAACGAAATCTTGAGACCCTGAAAAGAAAGGCTCACAAACACTCTGGGAGGAAGATATGATCAAAAAAGATGCAATTGAAAAAAAACCCCAAAACCCCAGAAAATGGGGAGATGGAATGACTACGAGAAAGTGGTCTAGGCGAAAATGAGGTGCGGTGCAAAGGACCAAAAGAGGCCAGAACTAAGCTGACAGCTGTTGCAAAAGCAGGGGAAAAATCAAGGAGGCAGAGACAACTTGGAGGGGAAGATATGAGGGACGTGGCAGGGATACTTAAAAAAATGAAAAAAAAAAGAAAGTCTTCGGCCAAAGTCAAAGCCATCAAAAGGCATGGCATGCCATTCATTGCAGGGACATGCACGACATACCCCTAGGTTTGCAAAAATAGATCCACGCGGTAGGTCAAAACAAATAAGAAGGACAGAGGAGCACTCTGAAATGGAGATACCATCAAAGGAACTGAAATTGAAGGGAAAAAAAAAAAATTTGGGAAATTTAGTGACTACGAGAAAGTGGTCTGGGCGGAAATGATGTGCAGTGCAAAGGACCAAAAGAGGCCAGAACTAAGCTGACAGCTGTTGCAAAAGCAGGGCAAAAATCAAGGAGGCAGAGACAACTTGGAGGGGAAGATATGAGGGACGTGGCAAGGAAACATCAGAAAATTAAAAACATGAAAAAAGAAAATCTCGGCCAAAGTCAAAGCCATCAAAAGGCATGGCATGCCATTCATTGCAGGGACATGCACGACATACCCCTAGGTTTGCAAAAATAGATCCACGCCGTAGGTCAAAACAAATAAGAAGGACTGAGGAGCACTCTGAAATGGAGATACCATCAAAGGAAATGAAATTGAAGGGAAAAAAAAAAAAATTTGGGAAATTTAGTGACTACGAGAAAGTGGTCTGGGCGGAAATGATGTGCAGTGCAAAGGACCAAATGATGCCAGAACTAAGCTGACAGCTGTTGCAAAAGCAGGGGAAAAATCAAGGAGGCAAAGACAACTTGGAGGGGAAGATATGAGGGACGAGGCATGGATACTTAAAATAATGAAAAAAAAAAAGAAAATCTCGGCAAAAGTCAAAGCCATCAAAAGGCATGGCATGCCATTCATTGCAGGGACATGCACGACATACCCCTAGGTTTGCAAAAATAGATTCACGCGGTAGGTCAAAACAAATAAGAAGGACTGAGGAGCACTCTGAAATGGAGATACCATCAAAGGAACTGAAATTGTAGGGAAAAAAAAAAAAATTTGGGAAATTTAGTGACTACGAGAAAGTGGTCTGGGCGGAAATGATGTGCAGTGGAAAGGACCAAAAGATGCCAGAACTAAGCTGACAGCTGTTGCAAAAGCAGGGGAAAAATCAAGGAGGCAGAGACAACTTGGAGGGGAAGATATGAGGGACGTGGCAAGGAAACATCAGAAAATTTAAAAAAAAAAAGGAAAATCTCGGCCAAAGTCAAAGCCATCAAAAGGCATGGCATGCCATTCATTGCAGGGACATGCACGACATACCCCTAGGTTTGCAAAAATAGATTCACGCGGTAGGTCAAAACAAATAAGAAGGACTGAGGAGCGCTCTGAAATGGAGATACCATCCAAGGAACTGAAATTGAAGGGGAAAAAAAAAATTTGGGAAATTTAGTGACTACGAGAAAGTGGTCTGGGCGGAAATGATGTGCAGTGCAAAGGACCAAATGATGCCAGAACTAAGCTGACAGCTGTTGCAAAAGCAGGGGAAAAATCAAGGAGGCAGACACAACTTGGAGGGGAAGATATGAGGGACGTGGCATGGTTACTTAAAAAAATGAAAAAAAAAAAGAAAATCTCGGCCAAAGTCAAAGCCATCAAAAGGCATGGCATGCCATTCATTGCAGGGACATGCACAAAATATCCCTAGGTTTGCAGAAATTGATCCACGCGGTAGGTCAAAACAAATAAGAAGGACTGAGGAGCACTCTGAAATGGAGATACTATCAAAGGAAATGAATTTGAAGGGGAAAAAAAAAAATTTGGGGGAAATTTAGTGACTACGAGAAAGTGGTCTGGGCGGAAATGATGTGCAGTGCAAAGGACCAAAAGATGCCAGAACTAAGCTGACAGCTGTTGCAAAAGCAGGGCAAAAATCAAGGAGGCAGAGACAACTTGGAGGGGAAGATATGAGGGACGTGGCAAGGAAACATCAGAAAATTTAAAAAAAAAAAAGAAAATCTCGGCCAAAGTCAAAGCCATCAAAAGGCATGATATGCCATCCAGTGCAGGGACTTGCACCAAAGCTTGCCCTCTTAGTTCCCATTGAAATCGCAAGATTTCGTTTCCCGTCCCGAAAGGAAATGAAATTTCCTTTCGGGACGGGAAACGAAATCTTGAGACCCTGAAAAGAAAGGCTCACAAACACTCTGGGAGGAAGATATGATCAAAAAAGATGCAATTGAAAAAAAACCCCAAAACCCCAGAAAATGGGGAGATGGAATGACTACGAGAAAGTGGTCTAGGCGAAAATGAGGTGCGGTGCAAAGGACCAAAAGAGGCCAGAACTAAGCTGACAGCTGTTGCAAAAGCAGGGGAAAAATCAAGGAGGCAGAGACAACTTGGAGGGGAAGATATGAGGGACGTGGCAGGGATACTTAAAAAAATGAAAAAAAAAAGAAAGTCTCGGCCAAAGTCAAAGCCATCAAAAGGCATGGCATGCCATTCATTGCAGGGACATGCACGACATACCCCTAGGTTTGCAGAAATAGATCCACGCGGTAGGTCAAAACAAATAAGAAGGACAGAGGAGCACTCTGAAATGGAGATACCATCAAAGGAACTGAAATTGAAGGGAAAAAAAAAAAATTTGGGAAATTTAGTGACTACGAGAAAGTGGTCTGGGCGGAAATGATGTGCAGTGCAAAGGACCAAATGATGCCAGAACTAAGCTGACAGCTGTTGCAAAAGCAGGGCAAAAATCAAGGAGGCAGAGACAACTTGGAGGGGAAGATATGAGGGACGTGGCAAGGAAACATCAGAAAATTAAAAACATGAAAAAAGAAAATCTCGGCCAAAGTCAAAGCCATCAAAAGGCATGGCATGCCATTCATTGCAGGGACATGCACGACATACCCCTAGGTTTGCAAAAATAGATCCACGCCGTAGGTCAAAACAAATAAGAAGGACTGAGGAGCACTCTGAAATGGAGATACCATCAAAGGAAATGAAATTGAAGGGAAAAAAAAAAAAATTTGGGAAATTTAGTGACTACGAGAAAGTGGTCTGGGCGGAAATGATGTGCAGTGCAAAGGACCAAATGATGCCAGAACTAAGCTGACAGCTGTTGCAAAAGCAGGGGAAAAATCAAGGAGGCAAAGACAACTTGGAGGGGAAGATATGAGGGACGAGGCATGGATACTTAAAATAATGAAAAAAAAAAAGAAAATCTCGGCAAAAGTCAAAGCCATCAAAAGGCATGGCATGCCATTCATTGCAGGGACATGCACGACATACCCCTAGGTTTGCAAAAATAGATTCACGCGGTAGGTCAAAACAAATAAGAAGGACTGAGGAGCACTCTGAAATGGAGATACCATCAAAGGAACTGAAATTGTAGGGAAAAAAAAAAAAATTTGGGAAATTTAGTGACTACGAGAAAGTGGTCTGGGCGGAAATGATGTGCAGTGGAAAGGACCAAAAGATGCCAGAACTAAGCTGACAGCTGTTGCAAAAGCAGGGGAAAAATCAAGGAGGCAGAGACAACTTGGAGGGGAAGATATGAGGGACGTGGCAAGGAAACATCAGAAAATTTAAAAAAAAAAAGGAAAATCTCGGCCAAAGTCAAAGCCATCAAAAGGCATGGCATGCCATTCATTGCAGGGACATGCACGACATACCCCTAGGTTTGCAAAAATAGATTCACGCGGTAGGTCAAAACAAATAAGAAGGACTGAGGAGCACTCTGAAATGGAGATACCATCCAAGGAACTGAAATTGAAGGGGAAAAAAAAAATTTGGGAAATTTAGTGACTACGAGAAAGTGGTCTGGGCGGAAATGATGTGCAGTGCAAAGGACCAAATGATGCCAGAACTAAGCTGACAGCTGTTGCAAAAGCAGGGGAAAAATCAAGGAGGCAGACACAACTTGGAGGGGAAGATATGAGGGACGTGGCATGGTTACTTAAAAAAATGAAAAAAAAAAAGAAAATCTCGGCCAAAGTCAAAGCCATCAAAAGGCATGGCATGCCATTCATTGCAGGGACATGCACAAAATATCCCTAGGTTTGCAGAAATTGATCCACGCGGTAGGTCAAAACAAATAAGAAGGACTGAGGAGCACTCTGAAATGGAGATACTATCAAAGGAAATGAATTTGAAGGGGAAAAAAAAAAATTTGGGGGAAATTTAGTGACTACGAGAAAGTGGTCTGGGCGGAAATGATGTGCAGTGCAAAGGACCAAAAGATGCCAGAACTAAGCTGACAGCTGTTGCAAAAGCAGGGCAAAAATCAAGGAGGCAGAGACAACTTGGAGGGGAAGATATGAGGGACGTGGCAAGGAAACATCAGAAAATTTAAAAAAAAAAAAGAAAATCTCGGCCAAAGTCAAAGCCATCAAAAGGCATGATATGCCATCCAGTGCAGGGACTTGCACCAAAGCTTGCCCTCTTAGTTCCCATTGAAATCGCAAGATTTCGTTTCCCGTCCCGAAAGGAAATGAAATTTCCTTTCGGGACGGGAAACGAAATCTTGAGACCCTGAAAAGAAAGGCTCACAAACACTCTGGGAGGAAGATATGATCAAAAAAGATGCAATTGAAAAAAAACCCCAAAACCCCAGAAAATGGGGAGATGGAATGACTACGAGAAAGTGGTCTAGGCGAAAATGAGGTGCGGTGCAAAGGACCAAAAGAGGCCAGAACTAAGCTGACAGCTGTTGCAAAAGCAGGGGAAAAATCAAGGAGGCAGAGACAACTTGGAGGGGAAGATATGAGGGACGTGGCAGGGATACTTAAAAAAATGAAAAAAAAAAGAAAGTCTCGGCCAAAGTCAAAGCCATCAAAAGGCATGGCATGCCATTCATTGCAGGGACATGCACGACATACCCCTAGGTTTGCAAAAATAGATCCACGCGGTAGGTCAAAACAAATAAGAAGGACAGAGGAGCACTCTGAAATGGAGATACCATCAAAGGAACTGAAATTGAAGGGAAAAAAAAAAAATTTGGGAAATTTAGTGACTACGAGAAAGTGGTCTGGGCGGAAATGATGTGCAGTGCAAAGGACCAAATGATGCCAGAACTAAGCTGACAGCTGTTGCAAAAGCAGGGCAAAAATCAAGGAGGCAGAGACAACTTGGAGGGGAAGATATGAGGGACGTGGCAAGGAAACATCAGAAAATTAAAAACATGAAAAAAGAAAATCTCGCCAAAGTCAAAGCCATCAAAAGGCATGGCATGCCATTCATTGCAGGGACATGCACGACATACCCCTAGGTTTGCAAAAATAGATCCACGCCGTAGGTCAAAACAAATAAGAAGGACTGAGGAGCACTCTGAAATGGAGATACCATCAAAGGAAATGAAATTGAAGGGAAAAAAAAAAAAAATTTGGGAAATTTAGTGACTACGAGCAAGTGGTCTGGGCGGAAATGATGTGCAGTGCAAAGGACCAAATGATGCCAGAACTAAGCTGACAGCTGTTGCAAAAGCAGGGGAAAAATCAAGGAGGCAAAGACAACTTGGAGGGGAAGATATGAGGGACGTGGCAAGGAAACATCAGAAAATTTAAAAAAAAAAAAGAAAATCTCGGCCAAAGTCAAAGCCATCAAAAGGCATGATATGCCATCCAGTGCAGGGACTTGCACCAAAGCTTGCCCTCTTAGTTCCCATTGAAATCGCAAGATTTCGTTTCCCGTCCCGAAAGGAAATGAAATTTCCTTTCGGGACGGGAAACGAAATCTTGAGACCCTGAAAAGAAAGGCTCACAAACACTCTGGGAGGAAGATATGATCAAAAAAGATGCAATTGAAAAAAAACCCCAAAACCCCAGAAAATGGGGAGATGGAATGACTACGAGAAAGTGGTCTAGGCGAAAATGAGGTGCGGTGCAAAGGACCAAAAGAGGCCAGAACTAAGCTGACAGCTGTTGCAAAAGCAGGGGAAAAATCAAGGAGGCAGAGACAACTTGGAGGGGAAGATATGAGGGACGTGGCAGGGATACTTAAAAAAATGAAAAAAAAAAGAAAGTCTTCGGCCAAAGTCAAAGCCATCAAAAGGCATGGCATGCCATTCATTGCAGGGACATGCACGACATACCCCTAGGTTTGCAAAAATAGATCCACGCGGTAGGTCAAAACAAATAAGAAGGACAGAGGAGCACTCTGAAATGGAGATACCATCAAAGGAACTGAAATTGAAGGGAAAAAAAAAAAATTTGGGAAATTTAGTGACTACGAGAAAGTGGTCTGGGCGGAAATGATGTGCAGTGCAAAGGACCAAAAGAGGCCAGAACTAAGCTGACAGCTGTTGCAAAAGCAGGGCAAAAATCAAGGAGGCAGAGACAACTTGGAGGGGAAGATATGAGGGACGTGGCAAGGAAACATCAGAAAATTAAAAACATGAAAAAAGAAAATCTCGGCCAAAGTCAAAGCCATCAAAAGGCATGGCATGCCATTCATTGCAGGGACATGCACGACATACCCCTAGGTTTGCAAAAATAGATCCACGCCGTAGGTCAAAACAAATAAGAAGGACTGAGGAGCACTCTGAAATGGAGATACCATCCAAGGAAATGAAATTGAAGGGAAAAAAAAAAAAATTTGGGAAATTTAGTGACTACGAGAAAGTGGTCTGGGCGGAAATGATGTGCAGTGCAAAGGACCAAATGATGCCAGAACTAAGCTGACAGCTGTTGCAAAAGCAGGGGAAAAATCAAGGAGGCAAAGACAACTTGGAGGGGAAGATATGAGGGACGAGGCATGGATACTTAAAATAATGAAAAAAAAAAAGAAAATCTCGGCAAAAGTCAAAGCCATCAAAAGGCATGGCATGCCATTGCCATCAAAAGGCATGGCATGCCATTCATTGCAGGGACATGCACGACATACCCCTAGGTTTGCAAAAATAGATTCACGCGGTAGGTCAAAAACAAATAAGAAGGACTGAGGAGCACTCTGAAATGGAGATACCATCAAAGGAACTGAAATTGTAGGGAAAAAAAAAAAAAAATTGGGAAATTTAGTGACTACGAGAAAGTGGTCTGGGCGGAAATGATGTGCAGTGGAAAGGACCAAAAGATGCCAGAACTAAGCTGACAGCTGTTGCAAAAGCAGGGGAAAAATCAAGGAGGCAGAGACAACTTGGAGGGGAAGATATGAGGGACGTGGAAAGGAAACATCAGAAAATTTAAAAAAAAAAAGGAAAATCTCGGCCAAAGTCAAAGCCATCAAAAGGCATGGCATGCCATTCATTGCAGGGGACATGCACGACATACCCCTAGGTTTGCAAAAATAGATTCACGCGGTAGGTCAAAACAAATAAGAAGGACTGAGGGAGCACTCTGAAAATGGAGATACCATCCAAGGAACTGAAATTGAAGGGGAAAAAAAAAATTTGGGAAATTTAGTGACTACGAGAAAGTGGTCTGGGCGGAAATGATGTGCAGTGCAAAGGACCCAAATGATGCCAGAACTAAGCTGACAGCTGTTGCAAAAGCAGGGGAAAAATCAAGGAGGCAGACACAACTTGGAGGGGAAGATATGAGGGACGTGGCATGGTTACTTAAAAAAATGAAAAAAAAAAAGAAAAATCTCGGCCAAAGTCAAAGCCATCAAAAGGCATGGCATGCCATTCATTGCAGGGACATGCACCAAAATATCCCTAGGTTTGCAGAAATTGATCCACGCGGTAGGTCAAAACAAATAAGAAGGACTGAGGAGCACTCTGAAATGGAGATACTATCAAAGGAAATGAATTTGAAGGGGAAAAAAAAAAAATTTGGGGGAAAATTTAGTGACTACGAGAAAGTGGTCTGGGCGGAAATGATGTGCAGTGCAAAGGACCAAAAGATGCCAGAACTAAGCTGACAGCTGTTGCAAAAGCAGGGCAAAAATCAAGGAGGCAGAGACAACTTGGAGGGGAAGATATGAGGGACGTGGCAAGGAAACATCAGAAAATTTAAACATAAAAAAGAAAATCTCGGCCCCAAGTCAAAGCCATCAAAAGGCATGATATGCCATCCAGTGCAGGGACTTGCACCAAAGCTTGCCCTCTTAGTTCCCATTGAAATCGCAAGATTTCGTTTCCCGTCCCGAAAGGAAATGAAATTTCCTTTCGGGACGGGAAACGAAATCTTGAGACCCTGAAAGAAAGGCTCACAAACACTCTGGGAGGAAGAATATGATCAAAAAAGATGCAATTGAAAAAAAACCCCAAAACCCCAGAAAATGGGGAGATGGAATGACTACGACGAAAGTGGTCTAGGCGAAAATGAGGTGCGGTGCAAAGGACCAAAAGAGGCCAGAACTAAGCTGACAGCTGTTGCAAAAGCAGGGGAAAAATCAAGGAGGCAGAGACAACTTGGAGGGAAGATATGAGGGACGTGGCAGGGATACTTAAAAAAATGAAAAAAAAAAAGAAAGTCTCGGCCCAAAGTCAAAGCCATCAAAAGGCATGGCATGCCATTCATTGCAGGGACATGCACGACATACCCCTAGGTTTGCAGAAATAGATCCACGCGGGTAGGTCAAAACAAATAAGAAGGACAGAGGAGCACTCTGAAATGGAGATACCATCAAAGGAACTGAAATTGAAGGGAAAAAAAAAAAATTTGGGAAATTTAGTGACTACGAGAAGTGGTCTGGGCGGAAATGATGTGCAGTGCAAAGGACCAAATGATGCCAGAACTAAGCTGACAGCTGTTGCAAAAGCAGGGCAAAAATCAAGGAGGCAGAGACAACTTGGAGGGGAAGATATGAGGGACGTGGCAAGGAAACATCAGAAAATTAAAAACATGAAAAAAGAAAATCTCGGCCAAGTCAAAGCCATCAAAAGGCATGGCATGCCATTCATTGCAGGGACATGCACGACATACCCCTAGGTTTGCAAAAATAGATCCACGCCGTAGGTCAAAAACAAATAAGAAGGACTGAGGGAGCACTCTGAAATGGAGATACCATCAAAGGAAATGAAATTGAAGGGAAAAAAAAAAAATTTGGGAAATTTAGTGACTACGAGAAAGTGGTCTGGGCGGAAATGATGTGCAGTGCAAAGGACCAAATGATGCCAGAACTAAGCTGACAGCTGTTGCAAAAGCAGGGGAAAAATCAAGCGAGGCAAAGACAACTTGGAGGGGAAGATATGAGGGACGAGGCATGGATACTTAAAATAATGAAAAAAAAAAGAAAATCTCGGCAAAAGTCAAAGCCATCAAAAGGCATGGCATGCCATTCATTGCAGGGACATGCACGACATACCCCTAGGTTTGCAAAAATAGATTCACGCGGTAGGTCAAAACAAATAAGAAGGGACCTGAGGAGCACTCTGAAATGGAGATACCATCAAAGGAACTGAAATTGTAGGGAAAAAAAAAAAATTTGGGAAATTTAGTGACTACGAGAAAGTGGTCTGGGCGGAAATGATGTGCAGTGGAAAGGACCAAAAGATGCCAGAACTAAGCTGACAGCTGTGGCAAAAGCAGGGGAAAAATCAAGGAGGCAGAGACAACTTGGAGGGGCAAGATATGAGGGACGTGGCAAGGAAACATCAGAAAATTTAAAAAAAAAAAGGAAAATCTCGGCCAAAGTCAAAGCCATCAAAAGGCATGGCATGCCATTCATTGCAGGGACATGCACGACATACCCCTAGGTTTGCAAAAATAGATTCACGCGGTAGGTCAAAACAAATAAGAAGGACTGAGGAGCACTCTGAAATGGAGATACCATCCCCAAGGAACTGAAATAAGTGGTCTGGGCGGAAATGATGTGCAGTGCAAAGGACCAAATGATGCCAGAACTAAGCTGACAGCTGTTGCAAAAGCAGGGGAAAAATCAAGGAGGCAGACACAACTTGGAGGGGAAGATATGAGGGACGTGGCATGGTTACTTAAAAAAATGAAAAAAAAAAAGAAAATCTCGGCCAAAGTCAAAGCCATCAAAAGGCATGGCATGCCATTCATTGCAGGGACATGCACAAAATATCCCTAGGTTTGCAGAAATTGATCCACGCGGTAGGTCAAAACAAATAAGAAGGACTGAGGAGCACTCTGAAATGGAGATACTATCAAAGGAAATGAATTTGAAGGGGAAAAAAAAAAATTTGGGGGAAATTTAGTGACTACGAGAAAGTGGTCTGGGCGGAAATGATGTGCAGTGCAAAGGACCAAAAGATGCCAGAACTAAGCTGACAGCTGTTGCAAAAGCAGGGCAAAAATCAAGGAGGCAGAGACAACTTGGAGGGGAAGATATGAGGGACGTGGCAAGGAAACATCAGAAAATTTAAAAAAAAAAAAGAAAATCTCGGCCAAAGTCAAAGCCATCAAAAGGCATGATATGCCATCCAGTGCAGGGACTTGCACCAAAGCTTGCCCTCTTAGTTCCCATTGAAATCGCAAGATTTCGTTTCCCGTCCCGAAAGGAAATGAAATTTCCTTTCGGGACGGGAAACGAAATCTTGAGACCCTGAAAAGAAAGGCTCACAAACACTCTGGGAGGAAGATATGATCAAAAAAGATGCAATTGAAAAAAAACCCCAAAACCCCAGAAAATGGGGAGATGGAATGACTACGAGAAAGTGGTCTAGGCGAAAATGAGGTGCGGTGCAAAGGACCAAAAGAGGCCAGAACTAAGCTGACAGCTGTTGCAAAAGCAGGGGAAAAATCAAGGAGGCAGAGACAACTTGGAGGGGAAGATATGAGGGACGTGGCAGGGATACTTAAAAAAATGAAAAAAAAAAGAAAGTCTCGGCCAAAGTCAAAGCCATCAAAAGGCATGGCATGCCATTCATTGCAGGGACATGCACGACATACCCCTAGGTTTGCAAAAATAGATCCACGCGGTAGGTCAAAACAAATAAGAAGGACAGAGGAGCACTCTGAAATGGAGATACCATCAAAGGAACTGAAATTGAAGGGAAAAAAAAAAAATTTGGGAAATTTAGTGACTACGAGAAAGTGGTCTGGGCGGAAATGATGTGCAGTGCAAAGGACCAAATGATGCCAGAACTAAGCTGACAGCTGTTGCAAAAGCAGGGCAAAAATCAAGGAGGCAGAGACAACTTGGAGGGGAAGATATGAGGGACGTGGCAAGGAAACATCAGAAAATTAAAAACATGAAAAAAGAAAATCTCGCCAAAGTCAAAGCCATCAAAAGGCATGGCATGCCATTCATTGCAGGGACATGCACGACATACCCCTAGGTTTGCAAAAATAGATCCACGCCGTAGGTCAAAACAAATAAGAAGGACTGAGGAGCACTCTGAAATGGAGATACCATCAAAGGAAATGAAATTGAAGGGAAAAAAAAAAAAATTTGGGAAATTTAGTGACTACGAGCAAGTGGTCTGGGCGGAAATGATGTGCAGTGCAAAGGACCAAATGATGCCAGAACTAAGCTGACAGCTGTTGCAAAAGCAGGGGAAAAATCAAGGAGGCAAAGACAACTTGGAGGGGAAGATATGAGGGACGTGGCAAGGAAACATCAGAAAATTTAAAAAAAAAAAAGAAAATCTCGGCCAAAGTCAAAGCCATCAAAAGGCATGATATGCCATCCAGTGCAGGGACTTGCACCAAAGCTTGCCCTCTTAGTTCCCATTGAAATCGCAAGATTTCGTTTCCCGTCCCGAAAGGAAATGAAATTTCCTTTCGGGACGGGAAACGAAATCTTGAGACCCTGAAAAGAAAGGCTCACAAACACTCTGGGAGGAAGATATGATCAAAAAAGATGCAATTGAAAAAAAACCCCAAAACCCCAGAAAATGGGGAGATGGAATGACTACGAGAAAGTGGTCTAGGCGAAAATGAGGTGCGGTGCAAAGGACCAAAAGAGGCCAGAACTAAGCTGACAGCTGTTGCAAAAGCAGGGGAAAAATCAAGGAGGCAGAGACAACTTGGAGGGGAAGATATGAGGGACGTGGCAGGGATACTTAAAAAAATGAAAAAAAAAAGAAAGTCTTCGGCCAAAGTCAAAGCCATCAAAAGGCATGGCATGCCATTCATTGCAGGGACATGCACGACATACCCCTAGGTTTGCAAAAATAGATCCACGCGGTAGGTCAAAACAAATAAGAAGGACAGAGGAGCACTCTGAAATGGAGATACCATCAAAGGAACTGAAATTGAAGGGAAAAAAAAAAAATTTGGGAAATTTAGTGACTACGAGAAAGTGGTCTGGGCGGAAATGATGTGCAGTGCAAAGGACCAAAAGAGGCCAGAACTAAGCTGACAGCTGTTGCAAAAGCAGGGCAAAAATCAAGGAGGCAGAGACAACTTGGAGGGGAAGATATGAGGGACGTGGCAAGGAAACATCAGAAAATTAAAAACATGAAAAAAGAAAATCTCGGCCAAAGTCAAAGCCATCAAAAGGCATGGCATGCCATTCATTGCAGGGACATGCACGACATACCCCTAGGTTTGCAAAAATAGATCCACGCCGTAGGTCAAAACAAATAAGAAGGACTGAGGAGCACTCTGAAATGGAGATACCATCCAAGGAAATGAAATTGAAGGGAAAAAAAAAAAAATTTGGGAAATTTAGTGACTACGAGAAAGTGGTCTGGGCGGAAATGATGTGCAGTGCAAAGGACCAAATGATGCCAGAACTAAGCTGACAGCTGTTGCAAAAGCAGGGGAAAAATCAAGGAGGCAAAGACAACTTGGAGGGGAAGATATGAGGGACGAGGCATGGATACTTAAAATAATGAAAAAAAAAAAGAAAATCTCGGCAAAAGTCAAAGCCATCAAAAGGCATGGCATGCCATTCATTGCAGGGACATGCACGACATACCCCTAGGTTTGCAAAAATAGATTCACGCGGTAGGTCAAAACAAATAAGAAGGACTGAGGAGCACTCTGAAATGGAGATACCATCAAAGGAACTGAAATTGTAGGGAAAAAAAAAAAAAATTGGGAAATTTAGTGACTACGAGAAAGTGGTCTGGGCGGAAATGATGTGCAGTGGAAAGGACCAAAAGATGCCAGAACTAAGCTGACAGCTGTTGCAAAAGCAGGGGAAAAATCAAGGAGGCAGAGACAACTTGGAGGGGAAGATATGAGGGACGTGGAAAGGAAACATCAGAAAATTTAAAAAAAAAAAGGAAAATCTCGGCCAAAGTCAAAGCCATCAAAAGGCATGGCATGCCATTCATTGCAGGGACATGCACGACATACCCCTAGGTTTGCAAAAATAGATTCACGCGGTAGGTCAAAACAAATAAGAAGGACTGAGGAGCACTCTGAAATGGAGATACCATCCAAGGAACTGAAATTGAAGGGGAAAAAAAAAATTTGGGAAATTTAGTGACTACGAGAAAGTGGTCTGGGCGGAAATGATGTGCAGTGCAAAGGACCAAATGATGCCAGAACTAAGCTGACAGCTGTTGCAAAAGCAGGGGAAAAATCAAGGAGGCAGACACAACTTGGAGGGGAAGATATGAGGGACGTGGCATGGTTACTTAAAAAAATGAAAAAAAAAAAGAAAATCTCGGCCAAAGTCAAAGCCATCAAAAGGCATGGCATGCCATTCATTGCAGGGACATGCACAAAATATCCCTAGGTTTGCAGAAATTGATCCACGCGGTAGGTCAAAACAAATAAGAAGGACTGAGGAGCACTCTGAAATGGAGATACTATCAAAGGAAATGAATTTGAAGGGGAAAAAAAAAAATTTGGGGGAAATTTAGTGACTACGAGAAAGTGGTCTGGGCGGAAATGATGTGCAGTGCAAAGGACCAAAAGATGCCAGAACTAAGCTGACAGCTGTTGCAAAAGCAGGGCAAAAATCAAGGAGGCAGAGACAACTTGGAGGGGAAGATATGAGGGACGTGGCAAGGAAACATCAGAAAATTTAAAAATAAAAAAGAAAATCTCGGCCAAAGTCAAAGCCATCAAAAGGCATGATATGCCATCCAGTGCAGGGACTTGCACCAAAGCTTGCCCTCTTAGTTCCCATTGAAATCGCAAGATTTCGTTTCCCGTCCCGAAAGGAAATGAAATTTCCTTTCGGGACGGGAAACGAAATCTTGAGACCCTGAAAAGAAAGGCTCACAAACACTCTGGGAGGAAGATATGATCAAAAAAGATGCAATTGAAAAAAAACCCCAAAACCCCAGAAAATGGGGAGATGGAATGACTACGAGAAAGTGGTCTAGGCGAAAATGAGGTGCGGTGCAAAGGACCAAAAGAGGCCAGAACTAAGCTGACAGCTGTTGCAAAAGCAGGGGAAAAATCAAGGAGGCAGAGACAACTTGGAGGGGAAGATATGAGGGACGTGGCAGGGATACTTAAAAAAATGAAAAAAAAAAGAAAGTCTCGGCCAAAGTCAAAGCCATCAAAAGGCATGGCATGCCATTCATTGCAGGGACATGCACGACATACCCCTAGGTTTGCAAAAATAGATCCACGCGGTAGGTCAAAACAAATAAGAAGGACAGAGGAGCACTCTGAAATGGAGATACCATCAAAGGAACTGAAATTGAAGGGAAAAAAAAAAAATTTGGGAAATTTAGTGACTACGAGAAAGTGGTCTGGGCGGAAATGATGTGCAGTGCAAAGGACCAAATGATGCCAGAACTAAGCTGACAGCTGTTGCAAAAGCAGGGCAAAAATCAAGGAGGCAGAGACAACTTGGAGGGGAAGATATGAGGGACGTGGCAAGGAAACATCAGAAAATTAAAAACATGAAAAAAGAAAACCTCGGCCAAAGTCAAAGCCATCAAAAGGCATGGCATGCCATTCATTGCAGGGACATGCACGACATACCCCTAGGTTTGCAAAAATAGATCCACGCCGTAGGTCAAAACAAATAAGAAGGACTGAGGAGCACTCTGAAATGGAGATACCATCAAAGGAAATGAAATTGAAGGGAAAAAAAAAAAAATTTGGGAAATTTAGTGACTACGAGCAAGTGGTCTGGGCGGAAATGATGTGCAGTGCAAAGGACCAAATGATGCCAGAACTAAGCTGACAGCTGTTGCAAAAGCAGGGGAAAAATCAAGGAGGCAAAGACAACTTGGAGGGGAAGATATGAGGGACGTGGCAAGGAAACATCAGAAAATTTAAAAAAAAAAAAGAAAATCTCGGCCAAAGTCAAAGCCATCAAAAGGCATGATATGCCATCCAGTGCAGGGACTTGCACCAAAGCTTGCCCTCTTAGTTCCCATTGAAATCGCAAGATTTCGTTTCCCGTCCCGAAAGGAAATGAAATTTCCTTTTGGGACGGGAAACGAAATCTTGCGACCCTGAAAAGAAAGGCTCACAAACACTCTGGGAGGAAGATATGATCAAAAAAGATGCAATTGAAAAAAAACCCCAAAACCCCAGAAAATGGGGAGATGGAATGACTACGAGAAAGTGGTCTAGGCGAAAATGAGGTGCGGTGCAAAGGACCAAAAGAGGCCAGAACTAAGCTGACAGCTGTTGCAAAAGCAGGGGAAAAATCAAGGAGGCAGAGACAACTTGGAGGGGAAGATATGAGGGACGTGGCAGGGATACTTAAAAAAATGAAAAAAAAAAGAAAGTCTCGGCCAAAGTCAAAGCCATCAAAAGGCATGGCATGCCATTCATTGCAGGGACATGCACGACATACCCCTAGGTTTGCAAAAATAGATCCACGCGGTAGGTCAAAACAAATAAGAAGGACAGAGGAGCACTCTGAAATGGAGATACCATCAAAGGAACTGAAATTGAAGGGAAAAAAAAAAAATTTGGGAAATTTAGTGACTACGAGAAAGTGGTCTGGGCGGAAATGATGTGCAGTGCAAAGGACCAAAAGAGGCCAGAACTAAGCTGACAGCTGTTGCAAAAGCAGGGCAAAAATCAAGGAGGCAGAGACAACTTGGAGGGGAAGATATGAGGGACGTGGCAAGGAAACATCAGAAAATTAAAAACATGAAAAAAGAAAATCTCGGCCAAAGTCAAAGCCATCAAAAGGCATGGCATGCCATTCATTGCAGGGACATGCACGACATACCCCTAGGTTTGCAAAAATAGATCCACGCCGTAGGTCAAAACAAATAAGAAGGACTGAGGAGCACTCTGAAATGGAGATACCATCAAAGGAAATGAAATTGAAGGGAAAAAAAAAAAAATTTGGGAAATTTAGTGACTACGAGAAAGTGGTCTGGGCGGAAATGATGTGCAGTGCAAAGGACCAAATGATGCCAGAACTAAGCTGACAGCTGTTGCAAAAGCAGGGGAAAAATCAAGGAGGCAAAGACAACTTGGAGGGGAAGATATGAGGGACGAGGCATGGATACTTAAAATAATGAAAAAAAAAAAGAAAATCTCGGCAAAAGTCAAAGCCATCAAAAGGCATGGCATGCCATTCATTGCAGGGACATGCACGACATACCCCTAGGTTTGCAAAAATAGATTCACGCGGTAGGTCAAAACAAATAAGAAGGACTGAGGAGCACTCTGAAATGGAGATACCATCAAAGGAACTGAAATTGTAGGGAAAAAAAAAAAAATTTGGGAAATTTAGTGACTACGAGAAAGTGGTCTGGGCGGAAATGATGTGCAGTGGAAAGGACCAAAAGATGCCAGAACTAAGCTGACAGCTGTTGCAAAAGCAGGGGAAAAATCAAGGAGGCAGAGACAACTTGGAGGGGAAGATATGAGGGACGTGGCAAGGAAACATCAGAAAATTTAAAAAAAAAAAGGAAAATCTCGGCCAAAGTCAAAGACATCAAAAGGCATGGCATGCCATTCATTGCAGGGACATGCACGACATACCCCTAGGTTTGCAAAAATAGATTCACGCGGTAGGTCAAAACAAATAAGAAGGACTGAGGAGCACTCTGAAATGGAGATACCATCCAAGGAACTGAAATTGAAGGGGAAAAAAAAAATTTGGGAAATTTAGTGACTACGAGAAAGTGGTCTGGGCGGAAATGATGTGCAGTGCAAAGGACCAAATGATGCCAGAACTAAGCTGACAGCTGTTGCAAAAGCAGGGGAAAAATCAAGGAGGCAGACACAACTTGGAGGGGAAGATATGAGGGACGTGGCATGGTTACTTAAAAAAATGAAAAAAAAAAAGAAAATCTCGGCCAAAGTCAAAGCCATCAAAAGGCATGGCATGCCATTCATTGCAGGGACATGCACAAAATATCCCTAGGTTTGCAGAAATTGATCCACGCGGTAGGTCAAAACAAATAAGAAGGACTGAGGAGCACTCTGAAATGGAGATACTATCAAAGGAAATGAATTTGAAGGGGAAAAAAAAAAATTTGGGGGAAATTTAGTGACTACGAGAAAGTGGTCTGGGCGGAAATGATGTGCAGTGCAAAGGACCAAAAGATGCCAGAACTAAGCTGACAGCTGTTGCAAAAGCAGGGCAAAAATCAAGGAGGCAGAGACAACTTGGAGGGGAAGATATGAGGGACGTGGCAAGGAAACATCAGAAAATTTAAAAAAAAAAAAGAAAATCTCGGCCAAAGTCAAAGCCATCAAAAGGCATGATATGCCATCCAGTGCAGGGACTTGCACCAAAGCTTGCCCTCTTAGTTCCCATTGAAATCGCAAGATTTCGTTTCCCGTCCCGAAAGGAAATGAAATTTCCTTTCGGGACGGGAAACGAAATCTTGAGACCCTGAAAAGAAAGGCTCACAAACACTCTGGGAGGAAGATATGATCAAAAAAGATGCAATTGAAAAAAAACCCCAAAACCCCAGAAAATGGGGAGATGGAATGACTACGAGAAAGTGGTCTAGGCGAAAATGAGGTGCGGTGCAAAGGACCAAAAAAGGCCAGAACTAAGCTGACAGCTGTTGCAAAAGCAGGGGAAAAATCAAGGAGGCAGAGACAACTTGGAGGGGAAGATATGAGGGACGTGGCAGGGATACTTAAAAAAATGAAAAAAAAAAGAAAGTCTCGGCCAAAGTCAAAGCCATCAAAAGGCATGGCATGCCATTCATTGCAGGGACATGCACGACATACCCCTAGGTTTGCAAAAATAGATCCACGCGGTAGGTCAAAACAAATAAGAAGGACAGAGGAGCACTCTGAAATGGAGATACCATCAAAGGAACTGAAATTGAAGGGAAAAAAAAAAAATTTGGGAAATTTAGTGACTACGAGAAAGTGGTCTGGGCGGAAATGATGTGCAGTGCAAAGGACCAAATGATGCCAGAACTAAGCTGACAGCTGTTGCAAAAGCAGGGCAAAAATCAAGGAGGCAGAGACAACTTGGAGGGGAAGATATGAGGGACGTGGCAAGGAAACATCAGAAAATTAAAAACATGAAAAAAGAAAATCTCGGCCAAAGTCAAAGCCATCAAAAGGCATGGCATGCCATTCATTGCAGGGACATGCACGACATACCCCTAGGTTTGCAAAAATAGATCCACGCGGTAGGTCAAAACAAATAAGAAGGACTGAGGAGCACTCTGAAATGGAGATACCATCAAAGGAAATGAAATTGAAGGGAAAAAAAAAAAAATTTGGGAAATTTAGTGACTACGAGAAAGTGGTCTGGGCGGAAATGATGTGCAGTGCAAAGGACCAAATGATGCCAGAACTAAGCTGACAGCTGTTGCAAAAGCAGGGGAAAAATCAAGGAGGCAAAGACAACTTGGAGGGGAAGATATGAGGGACGAGGCATGGATACTTAAAATAATGAAAAAAAAAAAGAAAATCTCGGCAAAAGTCAAAGCCATCAAAAGGCATGGCATGCCATTCATTGCAGGGACATGCACGACATACCCCTAGGTTTGCAAAAATAGATTCACGCGGTAGGTCAAAACAAATAAGAAGGACTGAGGAGCACTCTGAAATGGAGATACTATCCAATGAACTGAAATTGAAGGGGAAAAAAAAAAAATTTGGGAAATTTAGTGACTACGAGAAAGTGGTCTGGGCAGAAATGATGTGCAGTGGAAAGGACCAAAAGATGCCAGAACTAAGCTGACAGCTGTTGCAAAAGCAGGGGAAAAATCAAGGAGGCAGAGACAAATTGGAGGGGAAGATATGAGGGCCGTGGCAAGGAAACATCAGAAAATTTAAAAATAAAAAAGAAAATCTCGGCCAAAGTCAAAGCCATCAAAAGGCATGATATGCCATCCAGTGCAGGGACTTGCACCAAAGCTTGCCCTCTTGGTTCCCATTGGAATCGCAAGATTTCGTTTCCCGTCCCGAAAGGAAATGAAATTTCCTTTCGGGACGGGAAACGAAATCTTGCGACCCTGAAAAGAAAGGCTCACAAACACTCTGGGAGGAAGATATGATCAAAAAAGATGCAATTGAAAAAAAACCCCAAAACCCCAGAAAATGGGGAGATGGAATGACTACGAGAAAGTGGTCTAGGCGAAAATGAGGTGCAGTGCAAAGGACCAAAAGAGGCCAGAACTAAGCTGACAGCTGTTGCAAAAGCAGGGGAAAAATCAAGGAGGCAGACACAACTTGGAGGGGAAGATATGAGGGACGTGGCAAGGAAACATCAGAAAGTTTAAAAAAAAAAAAGAAAGTCTTCGGCCAAAGTCAAAGCCATCAAAAGGCATGATATGCCATCCAGTGCAGGGACTTGCACCAAAGCTTGCCCTCTTAGTTCCCATTGAAATCGCAAGATTTCGTTTCCCGTCCCGAAAGGAAATGAAATTTCCTTTCGGGACGGGAAACGAAACCTTGCAACCCTGAAGAGAAAGGCTCACAAACACTCTGGGAGGAAGATATGATCAAAAAAGATGCAATTGAAAAAAAACCCCAAAACCCCAGAAAATGGGGAGATGAAATGACTACGAGAAAGTGGTCTAGGTGGAAATGAGGTGCAGTGCAAAGGACCAAAAGAGGCCAGAACTAAGCTGACAGCTGTTGCAAATGCAGGGGAAAAATCAAGGAGGCAGAGACAACTTGGAGGGGAAGATATGAGGGACGTGGCATGGATACTTAAAACAATGAAAAAAAAAAGAAAATCTCGGCCAAAGTCAAAGCCATCAAAAGGCATGGCATGCCATTCATTGCAGGGACATGCACAACATACCCCTAGGTTTGCAAAAATAGATCCACGCGGTAGGTCAAAACAAATAAGAAGGACAGAGGAGCACTCTGAAATGGAGATACCATCAAAGGAACTGAAATTGAAGGGAAAAAAAAAAAATTTGGGAAATTTAGTGACTACGAGAAAGTGGTCTGGGCGGAAATGATGTGCAGTGCAAAGGACCAAAAGAGGCCAGAACTAAGCTGACAGCTGTTGCAAAAGCAGGGCAAAAATCAAGGAGGCAGAGACAACTTGGAGGGGAAGATATGAGGGACGTGGCAAGGAAACATCAGAAAATTAAAAACATGAAAAAAGAAAATCTCGGCCAAAGTCAAAGCCATCAAAAGGCATGGCATGCCATTCATTGCAGGGACATGCACGACATACCCCTAGGTTTGCAAAAATAGATCCACGCCGTAGGTCAAAACAAATAAGAAGGACTGAGGAGCACTCTGAAATGGAGATACCATCAAAGGAAATGAAATTGAAGGGAAAAAAAAAAAAATTTGGGAAATTTAGTGACTACGAGAAAGTGGTCTGGGCGGAAATGATGTGCAGTGCAAAGGACCAAATGATGCCAGAACTAAGCTGACAGCTGTTGCAAAAGCAGGGGAAAAATCAAGGAGGCAAAGACAACTTGGAGGGGAAGATATGAGGGACGAGGCATGGATACTTAAAATAATGAAAAAAAAAAAGAAAATCTCGGCAAAAGTCAAAGCCATCAAAAGGCATGGCATGCCATTCATTGCAGGGACATGCACGACATACCCCTAGGTTTGCAAAAATAGATTCACGCGGTAGGTCAAAACAAATAAGAAGGACTGAGGAGCACTCTGAAATGGAGATACCATCAAAGGAACTGAAATTGTAGGGAAAAAAAAAAAAATTTGGGAAATTTAGTGACTACGAGAAAGTGGTCTGGGCGGAAATGATGTGCAGTGGAAAGGACCAAAAGATGCCAGAACTAAGCTGACAGCTGTTGCAAAAGCAGGGGAAAAATCAAGGAGGCAGAGACAACTTGGAGGGGAAGATATGAGGGACGTGGCAAGGAAACATCAGAAAATTTAAAAAAAAAAAGGAAAATCTCGGCCAAAGTCAAAGACATCAAAAGGCATGGCATGCCATTCATTGCAGGGACATGCACGACATACCCCTAGGTTTGCAAAAATAGATTCACGCGGTAGGTCAAAACAAATAAGAAGGACTGAGGAGCACTCTGAAATGGAGATACCATCCAAGGAACTGAAATTGAAGGGGAAAAAAAAAATTTGGGAAATTTAGTGACTACGAGAAAGTGGTCTGGGCGGAAATGATGTGCAGTGCAAAGGACCAAATGATGCCAGAACTAAGCTGACAGCTGTTGCAAAAGCAGGGGAAAAATCAAGGAGGCAGACACAACTTGGAGGGGAAGATATGAGGGACGTGGCATGGTTACTTAAAAAAATGAAAAAAAAAAAGAAAATCTCGGCCAAAGTCAAAGCCATCAAAAGGCATGGCATGCCATTCATTGCAGGGACATGCACAAAATATCCCTAGGTTTGCAGAAATTGATCCACGCGGTAGGTAAAAACAAATAAGAAGGACTGAGGAGCACTCTGAAATGGAGATACTATCAAAGGAAATGAATTTGAAGGGGAAAAAAAAAAATTTGGGGGAAATTTAGTGACTACGAGAAAGTGGTCTGGGCGGAAATGATGTGCAGTGCAAAGGACCAAAAGATGCCAGAACTAAGCTGACAGCTGTTGCAAAAGCAGGGCAAAAATCAAGGAGGCAGAGACAACTTGGAGGGGAAGATATGAGGGACGTGGCAAGGAAACATCAGAAAATTTAAAAAAAAAAAAGAAAATCTCGGCCAAAGTCAAAGCCATCAAAAGGCATGATATGCCATCCAGTGCAGGGACTTGCACCAAAGCTTGCCCTCTTAGTTCCCATTGAAATCGCAAGATTTCGTTTCCCGTCCCGAAAGGAAATGAAATTTCCTTTCGGGACGGGAAACGAAATCTTGAGACCCTGAAAAGAAAGGCTCACAAACACTCTGGGAGGAAGATATGATCAAAAAAGATGCAATTGAAAAAAAACCCCAAAACCCCAGAAAATGGGGAGATGGAATGACTACGAGAAAGTGGTCTAGGCGAAAATGAGGTGCGGTGCAAAGGACCAAAAAAGGCCAGAACTAAGCTGACAGCTGTTGCAAAAGCAGGGGAAAAATCAAGGAGGCAGAGACAACTTGGAGGGGAAGATATGAGGGACGTGGCAGGGATACTTAAAAAAATGAAAAAAAAAAGAAAGTCTCGGCCAAAGTCAAAGCCATCAAAAGGCATGGCATGCCATTCATTGCAGGGACATGCACGACATACCCCTAGGTTTGCAAAAATAGATCCACGCGGTAGGTCAAAACAAATAAGAAGGACAGAGGAGCACTCTGAAATGGAGATACCATCAAAGGAACTGAAATTGAAGGGAAAAAAAAAAAATTTGGGAAATTTAGTGACTACGAGAAAGTGGTCTGGGCGGAAATGATGTGCAGTGCAAAGGACCAAATGATGCCAGAACTAAGCTGACAGCTGTTGCAAAAGCAGGGCAAAAATCAAGGAGGCAGAGACAACTTGGAGGGGAAGATATGAGGGACGTGGCAAGGAAACATCAGAAAATTAAAAACATGAAAAAAGAAAATCTCGGCCAAAGTCAAAGCCATCAAAAGGCATGGCATGCCATTCATTGCAGGGACATGCACGACATACCCCTAGGTTTGCAAAAATAGATCCACGCGGTAGGTCAAAACAAATAAGAAGGACTGAGGAGCACTCTGAAATGGAGATACCATCAAAGGAAATGAAATTGAAGGGAAAAAAAAAAAAATTTGGGAAATTTAGTGACTACGAGAAAGTGGTCTGGGCGGAAATGATGTGCAGTGCAAAGGACCAAATGATGCCAGAACTAAGCTGACAGCTGTTGCAAAAGCAGGGGAAAAATCAAGGAGGCAAAGACAACTTGGAGGGGAAGATATGAGGGACGAGGCATGGATACTTAAAATAATGAAAAAAAAAAAGAAAATCTCGGCAAAAGTCAAAGCCATCAAAAGGCATGGCATGCCATTCATTGCAGGGACATGCACGACATACCCCTAGGTTTGCAAAAATAGATTCACGCGGTAGGTCAAAACAAATAAGAAGGACTGAGGAGCACTCTGAAATGGAGATACTATCCAATGAACTGAAATTGAAGGGGAAAAAAAAAAAATTTGGGAAATTTAGTGACTACGAGAAAGTGGTCTGGGCAGAAATGATGTGCAGTGGAAAGGACCAAAAGATGCCAGAACTAAGCTGACAGCTGTTGCAAAAGCAGGGGAAAAATCAAGGAGGCAGAGACAAATTGGAGGGGAAGATATGAGGGCCGTGGCAAGGAAACATCAGAAAATTTAAAAATAAAAAAGAAAATCTCGGCCAAAGTCAAAGCCATCAAAAGGCATGATATGCCATCCAGTGCAGGGACTTGCACCAAAGCTTGCCCTCTTGGTTCCCATTGGAATCGCAAGATTTCGTTTCCCGTCCCGAAAGGAAATGAAATTTCCTTTCGGGACGGGAAACGAAATCTTGCGACCCTGAAAAGAAAGGCTCACAAACACTCTGGGAGGAAGATATGATCAAAAAAGATGCAATTGAAAAAAAACCCCAAAACCCCAGAAAATGGGGAGATGGAATGACTACGAGAAAGTGGTCTAGGCGAAAATGAGGTGCAGTGCAAAGGACCAAAAGAGGCCAGAACTAAGCTGACAGCTGTTGCAAAAGCAGGGGAAAAATCAAGGAGGCAGACACAACTTGGAGGGGAAGATATGAGGGACGTGGCAAGGAAACATCAGAAAGTTTAAAAAAAAAAAAGAAAGTCTTCGGCCAAAGTCAAAGCCATCAAAAGGCATGATATGCCATCCAGTGCAGGGACTTGCACCAAAGCTTGCCCTCTTAGTTCCCATTGAAATCGCAAGATTTCGTTTCCCGTCCCGAAAGGAAATGAAATTTCCTTTCGGGACGGGAAACGAAACCTTGCAACCCTGAAGAGAAAGGCTCACAAACACTCTGGGAGGAAGATATGATCAAAAAAGATGCAATTGAAAAAAAACCCCAAAACCCCAGAAAATGGGGAGATGAAATGACTACGAGAAAGTGGTCTAGGTGGAAATGAGGTGCAGTGCAAAGGACCAAAAGAGGCCAGAACTAAGCTGACAGCTGTTGCAAATGCAGGGGAAAAATCAAGGAGGCAGAGACAACTTGGAGGGGAAGATATGAGGGACGTGGCATGGATACTTAAAACAATGAAAAAAAAAAGAAAATCTCGGCCAAAGTCAAAGCCATCAAAAGGCATGGCATGCCATTCATTGCAGGGACATGCACAACATACCCCTAGGTTTGCAAAAATAGATCCACGCGGTAAGTCAAAACAAATAAGAAGGACTGAGGAGCACTCTGAAATGGAGATACCATCAAAGGAACTGAAATTGAAGGGAAAAAAAAAAATTGGGGAAATTTAGTGACAAAGAGAAAGTGGTCTGGGCGGAAATGATGTGCAGTGCAAAGGACCAAATGATGCCAGAACTAAGCTGACAGCTGTTGCAAAAGCAGGGGAAAAATCAAGGAGGCAGAGACAACTTGGAGGGGAAGATATGAGGGACGTGGCATGGTTACTTAAAAAAATGAAAAAAAAAAGAAAATCTCGGCCAAAGTCAAAGCCATCAAAAGACATGGCATGCCATTCATTGCAGGGACATGCACAAAATATCCCTAGGTTTGCAGGAACTGATCCACGCGGTAGGTCAAAACAAATAAGAAGGAGGAAGGAGCACTCTGAAATGGAGATACCATCAAAGGAAATGAATTTAAAGGGGAAAAAAAAAAAATTTGGGAAATTTAGTGACAAAGAGAAAGTGGTCTGGGCGGAAATGATGTGCAGTGCAAAGGACCAAATGATGCCAGAACTAAGCTGACAGCTGTTGCAAAAGCAGGGGAAAAATCAGGGAGGCAGAGACAACTTGGAGGGGAAGATATGAGGGACGTGACAAGGAAACATCAGAAAATTTAAAAAAAAAAGGAAAATCTCGGCCAAGGTCAAAGCCATCAAAAGGCATGATAAGCCATCCAGTGCAGGGACTTGCACCAAAGCTTGCCCTCTTAGTTCCCATTGAAATCGCAAGATTTCGTTTCCCGTCCCGAAAGGAAATGAAATTTCCTTTCGGGATGGGAAACGAAACCTTGCAACCCTGAAGAGAAAGGCTCACAAACACTCTGGGAGGAAGATATGATCAAAAAAGATGCAATTGAAAAAAAACCCCAAAACCCCAGAAAATGGGGAGATGGAATGACTACGAGAAAGTGGTCTAGGCGGAAATGAGGTGCAGTGCAAAGGACCAAAAGAGGCCAGAACTAAGCTGACAGCTGTTGCAAAAGCAGGGGAAAAATCAAGGAGGCAGACGCAACTTGGAGGGGAAGATATGAGGGACGTGGCATGGATACTTAAAAAAATGAAAAAAAAAAGAAAATCTCGGCCAAAGTCAAAGCCATCAAAAGGCATGGCATGCCATTCATTGCAGGGACATGCACGACATACCCCTAGGTTTGCAAAAATAGATCCACGCGGTAGGTCAAAAGCAATAAGAAGGACTAAGGAGCACTCTGAAATGGAGATACCATCCAAGGAACTGAAATTGAAGGGAAAAAAAAAAAAAATTTTGGGAAATTTAGTGACTACGAGAAAGTGGTCTGGGCGGAAATGATGTGCAGTGCAAAGGACCAAAAGATGCCAGAACTAAGCTGACAGCTGTTGCAAAAGCAGGGGAAAAATCAAGGAGGCAGACACAACTTGGAGGGGAAGATATGAGGGACGTGACAAGGAAACATCAGAAAATTTAAAAAAAAAAGGAAAATCTCGGCCAAGGTCAAAGCCATCAAAAGGCATGATAAGCCATCCAGTGCAGGGACTTGCACCAAAGCTTGCCCTCTTAGTTCCCATTGAAATCGCAAGATTTCGTTTCCCGTCTCGAAAGGAAATGAAATTTCCTTTCGGGACGGGAAACGAAACCTTGCAACCCTGAAGAGAAAGGCTCACAAACACTCTGGGAGGAAGATATGATCAAAAAAGATGCAATTGAAAAAAAACCCCAAAACCCCAGAAAATGGGGAGATGGAATGACTACGAGAAAGTGGTCTAGGCGGAAATGAGGTGCAGTGCAAAGGACCAAAAGAGGCCAGAACTAAGCTGACAGCTGTTGCAAAAGCAGGGGAAAAATCAAGGAGGCAGACGCAACTTGGAGGGGAAGATATGAGGGACGTGGCATGGATACTTAAAAAAATGAAAAAAAAAAGAAAATCTCGGCCAAAGTCAAAGCCATCAAAAGGCATGGCATGCCATTCATTGCAGGGACATGCACGACATACCCATAGGTTTGCAAAAATAGATCCACGCGGTAGGTCAAAACAAATAAGAAGGACTGAGGAGCACTCTGAAATGGAGATACCATCCAAGGAACTGAAATTGAAGGGAAAAAAAAAAAAAATTTTGGGAAATTTAGTGACTACGAGAAAGTGGTCTGGGCGGAAATGATGTGCAGTGCAAAGGACCAAAAGATGCCAGAACGAAGCTGACAGCTGTTGCAAAAGGAGGGGAAAAATCAAGGAGGCAGACACAACTTTGAGGGGAAGATATGAGGGACCTGGCAAGGAAACATCAGAAAATTTAAAAAAAAAAAAAAAATCTCGGCCAAAGTCAAAGCCATCAAAAGGCATGGTATGCCATTCATTGCAGGGACATGCACGACATACCCCTAGGTTTGCAAAAATAGATCCACGTGGTAGGTCAAAACAAATAAGAAGGACTGAGGAGCACTCTGAAATGGAGATACCATGAAAGGGACTGAAATTGAAGGGAAAAAAAAAAAATTTGGGAAATTTAGTGACTACGAGAAAGTGGTCTGGGCGGAAATGATGTGCAGTGCAAAGGACCAAAAGATGCCAGAACTAAGCTGACAGCTGTTGCAAAAGCAGGGGAAAAATCAAGGAGGCAGACACAACTTGGAGGGGAAGATATGAGGGACGTGGAAAGGAAACATCAGAAAATTAAAAAAAAATAAAGAAAATACCAGCCTAAGTCAAAGCCATCAAAAGGCATGATATGCCATCCAGTGCAGGGACTTGCACCAAAGCTGGCCCTCTTAGTTCCCATTGAAATCGCAAGATTTCGTTTCCTGTCCCGAAAGGAAATGAAATTTCCTTTCGGGACGGGAAACGAAACCTTGCAACCCTGAAAAGAAAGGCTCACAAACACTCTTCGAGGAAGATATGATCAAACAAGATGCAATTGAAAAAAAACCCCAAAACCCCAGAAAATGGGGAGATGAAATGACTACGAGAAAGTGGTCTAGGCGGAAATGAGGTGCAGTGCAAAGGACCAAAAGAGGCCAGAACTAAGCTGACAGCTGTTGCAAAAGCAGGGGAAAAATCAAGGAGGCTGACGCAAGTATGCGGGGAAGATATGAGGGCCATAAGAGGGATACTTAAAAAAATGAAAAAAAAAACAAAATCTCGGCCAAAGTCAAAGCCATCAAAAGGCATGGCATGCCATTCATTGCAGGGACATGCACGACATACCCCTAGGTTTGCAGAAATAGATCCACGCGGTAGGTCAAAACAAAAAAGAAGGACTGAGGAGCACTCTGAAATTGAGATAACATCAAAGGAACTGAAATTGAAGGGAAAAAAAAAAAAATTTGGGAAATTTAGTAACTACGAGAAAGTGGTCTGGGCGAAAATGATGTGCAGTGCAAAGGACCAAATGATGCCAGAACTAAGCTGACAGCTGTTGCAAAAGCAGGGGAAAAATCAAGGAGGCAGAGAACTCTTGGAGGGGAAGATATGAGGGACGAGGCAAGGAAACATCTGATAATTTAAAAAAAAAAAGAAAATATCAGCCAAAGTCAAAGCCATCAAAGGGCATGATATGCCATTCATTGAAGGGACATGCACGACATACCCCTAGGTTTGCAAAAATAGATCCACACGGTAGGTCAAAACAAATAGGAAGCACTGAGGAGCACTCTGAAATGGAGATACCATCAAAGGAACTGAAATTAAAGGGAAAAAAAAAAATTTTGAAAATTTAGTGACTACGAGAAAGTGGTCTGGGCGGAAATGATGTGCAGTGCAAAGGACCAAAAGATGCCAGAACTTAGCTGACAGCTGTTGCAAAAGCAGGGGAAAAATCAAGGAGGCAGACGCAACTTGGAGGGGAAGATATGAGGGACGTGGCATGGATACTTAAAAAAATGAAAAAAAAAAGAAAATCTCGGCCAAAGTCAGAGCCATCCAAAGGCATGGCAGGCCATCCATTGCGGACACATGCACGACATACCCCTAGGTTTGCAAAAACAGATCCACGCGGTGGGTCAAAACAAATAAGAAGGACTGAGGAGCACTCTGAAATGGAGATACCATCAAAGGAACTGAAATTGAAGTGAAAAAAAAAAAATTTGGGAAATTTAGTCACTACGAGAAAGTGGTCTGGGCGAAAATGATGGGCAGTGCAAAGGACCAAAAGATGCCAGAACTAAGCTGACAGCTGTTGCAAAAGCAGGTGAAAAATCAAGGAGGCAGACACAACTTGGAGGGGAAGATATGAGGGACGTGGCATCGTTACTTAAAAAAAGGAAAAAAAAAAAGAAAATCTCGGCCAAAGTCAAAGCCATCAAAAGGCATGGCATGCCATTCATTGCAGGGACATGCACGACATACCCCTAGGTTTGCAGAAATTGATTCACGCGGTAGGTCAAAACAAATAAGAAGGACTGAGGGGCACACTGAAATGGAGATATCATAAAAAGAAATGAAATTGAAGGGAAAAAAAAAAAAATTTGGGAAATTTAGTGACAACGAGAAAGTGGTCTGGGCGGAAATGATGTGTAGTGCAAAGGACCAAAAGATGCCAGAACTAAGCTGACAGCTGTTGGAAAAGCAGGTGAAAAATCAAGGAGGCAGAGACAACTTGGAGGGGAAGATATGAGGGACGTGGCATCGTTACTTAAAAAAAGGAAAAAAAAAAAGAAAATCTCGGCCAAAGTCAAAGCCATCAAAAGGCATGGCATGCCATTCATTGCAGGGACATGCACAAAATATCCCTAGGTTTGCAGAAATTGATCCATGCGGTATTTCAAAACAAATAAGAAGGACTAAGAAGCACTCTGAAATGGAGATATCATCAAAGGAACTGAAATTGAAGGGAAAAAAAAAAAATTGTGAAATTTAGTGACTACGAGAAAGTGGTCTGGGCGGAAATGATGTGCAGTGCAAAGGTCGAAAGAGGCCAGAACTAAGCTGACAGCTGTTGCAAAAGCAGGGGATAAATCAAGGAGGCAGACGCAAGTTGGAGGGTAAGATATGAGGGACGTGGCATGGATACTTAAAAAAATGAAAAAAAAAAGAAAATCTCGGCCAAAGTCAAAGACATCAAAAGGCATGGCATGCCATTCATTGCAGGGACATGCACGACATACCCCTAGGTTTGCAGAAATTGATCCACGCGGTAGGTCAAAACAAATAAGAAGGACTGAGCAGCCCTCTGAAATGGAGATACCATCAAAGGAACTGAAATTGAAGGGAAAAAAAAAAAATTTGGGAAATTTAGTGACTACGAGAAAGTGGTATGGGCGGAAATGATGTGCCCTGCAAATGACCAAAAGATGCCAGAACTAAGCTCACAGCAGTTGTAAATCAGGGGGAAAATCAAGGAGGCAGAGACAACTTGGAGGGGAAGATATGAGGGACGTGGCAAGGAAACATCAGAAAATTAAAAAAAAAAAGAAAATCGCCGCCAAACTCAAAGCCATCAAAAGGCATGATATGCCATCCAGTGCAGGGACTTGCACCAAAGCTTCCCCCTTAGTTCCCATTGAAATCGCAAGATTTCGTTTCCCGTCCCGAAAGGAAATGAAATTTCCTTTCAAGATGGGAAACGAAATCTTGCGACCCTGAAAAGAAAGGTTCACAAACACTCTGGGAGGAAGATATGATCAAAAAAGATGCAATTGAAAAAAAACCCCAAAACCCCAGAAAATGGGGAGATGGAATGACTACGAGATAGTGGTCTAGGCGGAATTGAGGTGCAGTGCAAAGGTCCAAAAGAGGCCAGAACTAAGCTGACAGCTGTTGCAAAAGCAGGGGAAAAATCAAGGAGGCAGAGACAACTTGGAGGGGAAGATATGAGGGACGTGGCATGGATACTTAAAAAAATGAAAAAATAAAGAAAATCTCGGCCAATGTCAAAGCCATCAAAAGGCATGGCATGCCATTCATTGCAGGGACATGCACGACATACCCCTAGGTTTGCAAAAATAGATCCACGCGGTAGGTCAAAACAAAATAGAAGGACTGAGGAGAACTCTGAAATGGAGATACTATCAAAGGAACTGAAATTGAAGGGGAAAAAAAAAAAATTTGGGAAATTTAGTGACTACGAGAAAGTGGTCTGGGTGGAAATGATGTGCAGTGCAAAGGACCAAAAGATGCCAGAACTAAGCTGACAGCTGTTGCAAAAGCAGGGGAAAAATCAAGGAGGCAGACACAACTTGGAGGGGAAGATATGAGGGACATGGCATGGAAACATCAGAAAATTTAAAAAAAAAAATAAAATCTCGGCCAAAGTCAAAGCCATCAAAAGGCACAATATGCCATCCAGTGCAGGGACTTGCACCAAATCTTGCCCCCTTAGTTCCCATTGAAATCTCAAGATTTCTTTTCCCGTCTCGAAAGGAAATGAAATTTCCTTTCGGGACGGGAAACGAAATCTTGCGACCCTGAAAAGAAATGCTCACAAACACTCTTCGAGGAAGATATAATCAAACAAGATGCAATTGAAAAAAACCGCTAAAACCACAGAAAATGGGGAGATGGAATGACTACGAGAAAGTGGTCAAGGCGGAAATGATGTGCGGTGCAAAGGACCAAAAGAGGTCAGAACTAAGCTAACAGCTGTTGCAAAAGCAGGGGAAAAATCAAGGAGGCAGACACAACTTGGAGGGGAAGATATGAGGGACGTGGCATGGATACTTAAAAAAATGAAAAAAAAAAAGAAAATCTTGGCCAAAGTCAAAACCATCAAAAGGCATGGCATGCCATCCATTGCAGGAACATGCACGACATACCCCTAGGTTTGCAAAAATAGATCCACGCAGTAGGTCAAAACAAATAAGAAGGACTGAGGAGCACTCTGAAATGGAGATACCATCCAAGGAACTGAAATTGAAGGGAAAAAAAAAACAATTTGGGAAATTTAGTGACTACGAGAAAGTGGTCTGGGCGGAAATGATGTGCAGTGCAAAGGACCAAAAGATGCCAGAACTAAGCTGACAGAGGTTGCAAAATCAGGGGAAAAATCAGGGAGGCAGAGACAACTTGGAGGGGAAGATATGAAGGACGTGGCATGGAAACATCAGAAAATTAAAAAAAAGAAAATCTCGGCCAAATTCAAGGCCATGAAAAGGAATGATATTCCATTGCAAAGACATGCACAACATACCCCTAGGCTTGTAAAACTAGATCCACGCGGTAGGTCAAAACCAATAATGAGGACTAAGGAGCACTCTGAATTGGAGATACTCTCAAAGGAAATTAAATTGAAGGGAAAAAAAAAAATATTGGAAATTTAGTGACTACGAGAAAGTGGTCTGGGCGGAAATGATGTGCAGTGCAACGGACCCAAAGATGCCAGGACTAAACTCACAGCTGTTGCAAAAGCAGGGGAAAAATCAAGGAGGCAGAGACAACTTGGAGGGGAGGATATGAGGGACGTGGCATGGTTACTTATAAAAAATGAAAAAAAAAAAATCTCGGCCAAAGTCAAAGCCATCAAAAGGCATGGCATGCCATTTATTGCAGGGACATGCACCACATACCCCTAGGCTTGTAGTAATTGATCCACGCGGTAGGTCAAAACAAGTAAGACTTTCACCAAAGCTTGCCCCCTTAGTTCCCATTGAAATCGCAAGATTTTCTTTCTCGTTGTTTAAGGAAATGAAATTTCCTTTAGGGACAGGAAACGAAATCTTGTGACCCTGAAAAGAAATACTCACAAACAATTCGGAAAGAAGATATGATCAAAAGAAATGCAATTTAAAAGAAAACAAATAAAGCCAGAACATTGGGAGGTGTAGTAGCTGCAAGAAAGTGGTCTGGGCAGAAATGAGGTGCAGTGCAAAGCACCATAAGAAGGGAGAACTAAGCTCACAGCTTTTTTAAATGCAGGGGAGAAATCAAGGAGGCAGACACAACTATGAGGGAAAGATTTGAGGGACATGGCGTCGATACTTAAAATTATGAAAAAAAAAAAAAAATTCTCAACCAACGTCAAAGCCATCTAAAGGCCTGGCATACTATCAAGGGCAGGGACTTGCACCAAAGCTTGCCCCCTTGGTTCCCATTGAAATCGCAAGATTTCGTTTCCTGTTCCAAAAGGAATTGAAATTTGCTTTCGGGACGGGAAACGAAATCTTGCGACCCTGAAAAAAAGGCTCGCCAACAATCTGGAAAGAAGATATTATCAAAAGAAATGCAATAAAAAAAAAAAAAACACCAAGAAAAACAGAAAATGGTGACATGTAATGACTGGATGAAAGTGGTCTGGGCGGAAATGATGTGCAGTGCAAAGTACCAAAAGAGGCCAAATCTAGCCTGAGAGCTGTTGCAAAAGCAAAGGAAAAATCAAGGAGGCAGACACAACTTGGAGGGGAAGATATGAGGGACATTGCGTGGATATTTAAAATAATGAAAATAATAATGAAAAATCTCTGCCAAAGTCAAAGCCATCAAAAGGCATGGCATACCATCAAGGGCAGGGACTTGCACCACATACCACTAGGCTTGGAAAAATTGATCCCCGCTGAAGGCCAAAAGAAATAAGAAGGACTAAGGGGCACTCTGAAATGGAGATACCATCAAAGGAAATGAAATTGAAGGAGAAAAAAAAAAAATTTGGAAATTTATTGACTACGAGAAAGGGGTCTGGGTGGAAATGATGTACAGTGCAAAGGACCAAAAGAGGCCAAAACTAACATGACAGCTGTTGCAAAAGCAGGGGAAAAATCAAAGAGGCAGAGACAACTTGGAGGGGAAGACATGAGGAACATAGCGTGGATACTGAAAAAAATGAAAAACAAAAAAAATTTCGGCCAAAGTCCAAGCCGTCAAAAGGCATGGCATACCATCAAGGGAAGGCAGTTGCACCAAAACTTGCCCCCTTAGTTCCCATTGAAATCGCAAGATTTCGTTTCCCGTCCCGAAAGGAATGGAAATTTCATTTCGGGACGGGAAACGAAATCTTGCGACCCTGAAAAGAAATGCTCACAAACACTCCTGAAAGAAAATATGATCAAAAGAAATGCAATTAAAAAAAAACTCCAAGAAACCAGAAAATGGGGTGATGTAAATGCATGATGGTGGTCTGTGTGGAAATGAGGTGCAGTTCAAAAGACCAAAAGAGGCCAGAACTAAGCTGACAGCTGTTGCAAAAGCAGGGGAAAAATCAAGGATGCAGACACAACTTGGAGGGGAAGATATGAGGGATTTGGCATGGATATAGAAAAAAAAAAAAAAAAAAACAAATCTCCACCAAAGTCAAAGCCATCAGAAGGCATGGCATGCAAACAACTGCTAGGACACGCACAGCATACAACAAGCCTTGCCAGAATTGATCCCCACTGAATGCTGAAACAAATAAGAAGGACTTACAAACACTCTAAAATGGTGATATGATCAAAGGAAATGAAATTGAAAAAAGAAAAAAGAAAAATGGGATTTTTGTGAGTATAAGAATGTAAGCTGTCCGAAACCAAGTGCAGTGCAAAGGGCCAAAAGAGGCCAAAACTAACCTGACAGCTGTTGCTAAAAAAGTGCAAAAAATCATGGAGGCAGAAAAAACTTGTTGGGGAAGATATGAGGGACATGGCATGGATACTTAAAAAAAAAAGAAACAAAAAAAAAAAAATCTTGGCCTATGTCAAAGCCATGAAAAGGCACAGCATGCAAACAACTGCAGGGACACATATAAGGTACACCAAGCCTTGCCAGAATTGATCCCCGCTGAAGGCCAGAACAAATAAGAAGGACTTAAAAACATTTTGAAATGGAGATATGATCAGAGGAAAAGGAATTGAAAAAAAAAAAAGGAATATGGAAATTTGGTGATTACAAGAAAGTGGTCTGGGCAGAAATGAGGTGCAGTGCAAAGGACCAAAAGAGGCCAAAACTAACCTGTCTGGTGTTGTAAAAAAAGGGCAAAAATCAAGGAGGCAGACACAAATTGGAGGGGAAGATATGAGGGACATGATGTGGATACTTAAAAAAAAAAAAAAAATTATCTCCTCCAAAGTCAAAGCCATGAAAAGGCATGGCAACCCAACAAGTGCAGGGACTTGCACCAAAGCTTTTCCAAATGATCCCTATAAAATGGCAAGATTTCACTTCCCCTCCCGAAAGGAAATTTCTCAGCAAAGAAAGGCTTACATACACTCTGGAAAGGAGATATGATCAAAAGAAATGCAACTGTTATGAGTTCGTAATAATGTTGGGGAATTGTTTGTTGTGAGGGAAAGGAAAGGGTCCAGGACTTGGTGGGGGTAGGAGGTGGACAACTAAAAGAGTGATTGGGCCGGAGCATCAACCAATCACTCGACACCCTGGAGAAATGATTGGTCCAAAATGAACACCGGTAAAGACCAATCAAAGCGCCCGAATTCCACCAATCAGTGCGCGGATCCAAAACCCACCAATCCTGGACCAGGCATTTGTTATAAAAAGGGGAGTTTTCTGTTCTTGGGGGTTCTTTCTTTCTTGTTCTTTTCCTGTTCTGTTGTTCGGTGGTTCTTTGGGTTTCTTTCTGGTTCCCTTTTTGAGCTGTTGTGTGAGGATCTGGGCTTATCGAAGGTTCTCTGTTCCCACCGACTTGTTTTTGAATAAACAAGAGCCTGTTTCAATCGCTTTCTGAGATTTGGCCTCCTTCATTTTTGTAACACAACTGCAAAAAAACCCCAAAAAAGGGAAAATTGGGAAATTTGGTGACTACAAGAAAGTGGTCTGGGTGGAAATCAGGTGCAGTGCAGAGGACCAAAGGAGGGCAATCTAACCTGAGAGGTGTTGCAAAAGCAAAACAAAAATCAAGGCAGCAGACACAACTTGGAGGTGAATATATGAGGGACATGGCAAGGATTCATAAAATAAAAAAAAAAGAAAAAAAACTATCTTGGCCAAAGTCAAAGCCATGATAAGGCATGGCATGCAAACAACTGCAGCGACACGCTCAACATACACCAAGTCTTGCCAGAATTGGTCCCCGCTGAAGGCCAAAACAAATAAGAAGGACTTACAAACACTCTGGAATGGAGATATGATCAAAGGAAATTAAACTGAAAAACAAAAAAAAAGAAAAGTGGGAAATTTGGTGACTACAAGAAAGTAGTCTGGGCAGAAATGTGGCGCAGTGCAAAGAACCAAAAGAGGCCAAAACTAACCTGACAGCTGTTGCTAAAAAAGGGCAAAAATCAAGGAGGCAGACACAACTTGGAGGGGAAGATATGAGGGACATGGCATGGATGCTTAAAAAAAACAATAAACCAAAAAAAAATCTCGGCCAAAGTCAAAGCCATGAAAAGGCACAGCATGCAAACAACTGCAGGAACACGCACAGCATACACCAAGCCTTGCCAGAATTGATCCCTGCTGAAGGCCAAAACAAAAAAGAATTACTTGCAAACACTTCGGAGTATGGATATGATCAAAGGAAATGAAATTAAAAAAAAAGAAAAATGGGAAATTTGGTGACTACAAGAAAGTGGTCTGGACAGAAACGAGGTGCAGTGCAAAGGACCAAAAGAGGCCAAAACTAACCTGACAGCTGTTGCAAAAGCAAAACAAAAATCTTGGAGGGAAAGATATGAGGGACATGGCATGGATACTTAAAAAAAAAAAAAAAAAATCTCGGCCAAAGTCAAAGCCATCAAAAGGCATGGCATGCAAACAACTGCAGGGACTTGCACCAATGCTTGCCCAATTGATCCCCATTGAAATCGCGAGTTTCTGTAACCCAAAAGGATTCCCTTCTCCAAATAAACTGTAAAAGATGGTAACCCTACGCGTAACTTACCCTAAGCCTGGGTAGTAAAGCAGTGTTGGCCTAAGGCTCGTCCAAAGGAAAAAGCTGTGGAGGCAGCCATTTTGTGGCAGATTTGAGTTCTTCTTTGGATGCCTTTCGCAGCTGCGGTGTGCCTGGAGCTCTGGGCTCTGTTGTTTTTGAGACGCTAACCCTAGGCCTAACCCTAAACCTAATCCGAGGAAAGAGAAACCTGCCCTGTCCTCAGGCTGGTCCCATGGAAAAATTACAGAGAGGCAGCAGTTTTGTGGAGGTTTTGCGCTCCCCTAACCCTTGGCAGTAAAATGAGCCATGGCCTCAGTCTGCCCCCAGGAAAAAGATATAGAGGTGGCCATGTTGTGGCAGTTTTGCGCTCCCCTTGGGATGCCTTTCGTAGCTGCGGGGTGCCTGGAGCTCTGGGCTCTGTGATTTTTGAGATGCTAACCCTGGGCGAAACAATAACCCCCACGCTAGGCAGTAAAAGCAGCCTTTGCCTCAGGCTGGTCCCAAGGAAAGAGCCATGGAAGCAGCTATGTTGTGGCAGTTTTGTGTTCTCCTTCCGATGCCTTTTGCAGCTGTGGTGTGCCTGAAGCTCTGGGCTCTGTGGTTTTTGTCACGCTAACCCTAGGCTTAACTCTAGCCCTAACACTAGGCAGAAAAAACTGCCATGTTCTCAGACTGTTCTCATAGAAAAAGCTGTGGAGGCAGCCATGTTGTGGAAGTTTTGCATTCCACTTAGGATGCCTTTCGCACCTGTGGGGTGCCTGGAGCTCTGGGCTCTGTGGCTTTTGAGATGCTAACTCTAGGCGTAACCCTAACCCTAACCCCAGGCAGTAAAAGCGCCTTTGTCCTCAGGCTAGTCCCAAGGAAAAAGCCGTAGAGGCAGCCATGTCGTGGCAGGTTCGTGTGCCCCTTGGGATTCCTTTCACAGCTGTGGTGTGCCTGGAGCTCTGGGCTCAGTAGCTCTTGAGACCCTAACCCTAGGCGTAAGCCCAATCTTTACTCTAGACAGAAAAAAACTGCCTTGTCCACAGGCTGGTCCCATGGAAAAAGCTGTGGAGGCAACCCTGTTGTGGCAGTTTTGCATTCACCTCTGGATGGCTTTCGCAGCTGCGGTGTGTCTGGAGGTCTGTGCTCTGTGGTTTTTGAGACGCTAACCTTAGGCGTAAGACTAACCCTAGGCATTAAAACAGCCTTGGCCTCAGTCTGCTCCCAGGAAAAGCCCTGGAGGAAGCCATGTTGTGGCAGTTTTGTGTTCCCCTTGGAATCCTTTTCTCAGCTGCGGGGTGCCTGGAGCTCTGGGCTCTGTGGTTTTTGAGATGCTAACCCCAGGTGAAACCCAAACCCTAACCCTAGGCAGGAAAAGCAGCCTTGGCCTCAAGCTGTTCCTAAGGGAAAAGTCATGGAGGCAGCCATGTTGTGGCAGTTTTGCGTTCCGCCTTTTTTTTTAGTCAGTAAAGATTAGAATTTCTTTTGCTGTTTTTTTTTCTTGTCTTGTTTTTCTTTTGATCCTATCTCCAATACAGAGTGTTTTTAAGTCTGTCTTTTCTCTTTCCAGTATTTCAATTGGGCTCATTTGGGCAGGCTTCTGTCAATGTCTCTCCACTTTATTGCATCCCATGCCTTTTTATGGGTTTCACTTTCGCGATGATTTAGTTTTTTCATTATCATTGCCTTGTCTCTCATATCTTCCCCTCAAAATTGTGTCTTCCTCTGTGATTTTTTCTCCTGCTGTTTCAGCCTCTGTGAGCCTAGATTTGGCATGTTTCGGTCCTTTGCACTGCACCTGATTTCCTCCTAGACCATTTTCTTGTAGTCACTAAATGTCCTGATTTTCTGTTTTTTCTAGTTTTTTTTCAATTGCTTTTCATTTGGTCATATCTACTTTCCAGAATGTTTGTAAGGCTTTAATTTTGTTTTGCAAGATTTCATTTCCTGTCCCCTTTTTTATAAAATGAAATGTGTTTGTACTCAGGAATTTCTTGTTCATGGACTTGCATATAGGTTTGCACAGAGACCCAGCCATGAGTTTACAACTGTTAAATAACTTAAATGTCCTATGAAATATCAGTGGAGGTCCAGAAGTAATTATACCCAATAAACCCCTCCAATCAAATTGTTACTTTCCATCAGGGACAACAGGCCAGATTCTGTATCCATGGTAATTCCACATAGCACATTAGAGACAGATCAATTTATGATCCAGCAAGACATAGTAGAATTGATATTATTAATTTCCTTTTATGGCAGCAGTTCACCAGAATCCTGAGATACTTGTCAAAATTATTGATATGGTAAACTGAGGTAAGATGAATAAAAATTTATTTTACAGGCCTAAACTTCTTAAGGGGCATTCACCGACAACTTGGTTTTCTCCTACTGGACACAGGCATCACTGCTGCAGCAGATTTGTTGGATTCTATCATGTTCTTTGCTAAACTGCAATCATTGCACTTAGACATTTAAAGATCTGGGCCACGAGCTTTTTTAACTTACTGTCACAAGGAAGGTGCAAAAACATAAAAGCTTCAGCCCTCACCTTTAGAGCACGTTCAGGGTGGCAGCACACACAGAGTAGGTCCATTGCATTTTATTTATGTACAGCACAATTCTTTAATTCCTGACCTCTCATTATAGCCAATGCAGTTAATAAAGTATATACATAACCAGATGAGACATGTGGAGGAAGAATGAGAAGAATTGCAAATTTAAACCCATACAAAAATTATACAAACTTAGTAAAATCCATTTAATAGCACTGTACACAATGGAAGATCTTCTCAAGGCCATAGAGAACAGAGAATTTTCACAGTTTTGTTAAGGTGGTTCATATTTACAAATAATTTTTTTATACAATGCTTTGTCAAGCCGGACAGACTGAGAAGCTGAAGCTTCACAAGAGGATGATAATGCTGGTTGATTACAATTAATCCACAAACATTGGGTCTTCTACTGAGAGTATGAAACTTCTCTTAGCTACATGCAAAATTCACATCCTTTTATCCCACTGAGATTTATGGAGATTAGGCTTTTTTAATTCCCTCTCTGGTGGCCTTTTAATGTCCTTAAATCTATCTCTGGAGCTCTAACGCTATGGCCAGTTGTACCATAGCACAGATTCTACTGTGTTTTCTAATAAAGAATATTAAACATATATATATAATAACAGTTTAATAAAACAGAAATAAATAAACTGGAAGTAAAAGAAAAAAACCCATCTACTGTACCATCTTTTTATTTAAAGTTTAGGACAGATGCTAAAACTGAAGTCCTGGAGGGTCTACAGGCACAGCTGGCATCGTTTTCATGACACTGTATTGCCACAGCCTACAGAGCTGTGAGTGCACATTGTAACCTGACACTAGTTAAAAGCTTTTCCCAATATTGTATTGCATGTAAAAAAAAAAAAAAAAAAAAAAAACAAAAAACCAAATATATATATATATATATATATATATATATATATACAGTTCCACAGAGCTGTTATGGTTACATACCTAGTAGTGATATGAAGGGTTTTGTGGATATTACTAGTGTAAAGGGATCAGCTCAGAGTTTATCTGTAAGGTCTCTATGAATATATACATCCAGGAGTGCTGCTGCATCAGCCCTAGTGATATATAACAGCCCTTGGCCGACCATGCTTGCTCTCAATTACATTTCTGTAGCAGCACTGGAAGCTTGTGTCCCTTCTTCAGCTGCCAGCTGGGGGTTCACAGGGCTCTGGTGTCTCAGTGGAAGGTGCTTGAGTTTCTATCAGTTTGACATTTATGTTTTACATTAGCAATTATAAATTTGGTTCAAGGTTCTCTTTTTTCCATGAGGAATCAATAACATTCATTGAGAGAATTATATTGTACCACCTCTAAAATATTATAGCTGTTTTGCAGTAATTTCAGGTGTTTGGGTAAATACCTTTTGTCGCCATTAACACCTACCACTTTAGGTAATTTTTTCCACAAACTTTTCCTATTGCAGGGAACCTGCAAGATCATGCAGAAGACTTTATTCAATTTCTAAAATGCTCTTTTTTGTCCTATAGAAAATCAGATGAGAACTGAAATACTTTTCTTGCTTTTTCTCCAGATTCACCTGCTGTCAGAATCAGTGCACCTGACACAATCACAGCACACTCATCCATGGCAAAAACTTTGGATGATCTTCACATGGTGGGGCAGGGCAGTGGCTGATCTCCAGTGATGTTAACATTGAACAGTCTGCAAGGCCTGGAAAAGGAATTTAATCTATTGTGACACCTATATTAAAATGCTAGTTACAGTGACAGAATAAAAATATTTAACATGCAGGTTTATTAAACAGTGCTCTCCTATCTTTTGACAATAACTTTATTCAGAGTGACATTTGATTCTATGAAGCTGATAGCAGTTTTACAAATGAGTACTTAATATTTTCTGTTCCATCTTTCAGCATATATGTGCTTTACATTACAAGAATGACGTGATCTGGTTATTTTAGCTCATGAAGCCGCTTGCTTCCAATTGCTTCCTCATGTTTAAATTAGATATCCAAATTTGAATTGGGTATCACCTTTGATATCCACTGATTACCTACTTCAAGTATTGATCTGAAGTCTTCAAGTCTCCTAGGGATGAGAAATGGCTGCAAAATGACACGATTCCTGCAAACAAACAACTGGAAAATGTGCCATACTGACAGCTTTGTATAGGAAATGGCATCACCAGTGGCCTTACCTGCCCCCGGCTGTGTCTGGATTATGAACAACATCCTCCAAACCTGCAATATATACCCTTCTCCAATGGCTGCTGGCTCTGACTTTTGGATCATATTCCATTCAACAATTAGCAACCCTGCCTTTTCTCCCTCACAGCTTTCAGAAAATTACACATGAGCAATCAGTACAAAACCCTGGATGTTTTTTCTTCCCTGTTATGTTTTCAGAAGAGTTTCATTAATGGGATGGAATCACAGTCTGCTTTCCTCTATTTGTATATGCATCCGTATAAATAAATGAGGAGGAAAGAGAAGTTCAACACAAGGGAGTAAGTCCCACAGATATCCAATTGAACCTTGCTAGGTTAGGTTTCATTCTGGAAAGAAAAACTAACCAGCCTCAGTATTTCACAGCTGAACCACAAGCATGTACTTTTCATAAAACATATGTGTTTACTCTGTGCTTTACAACCTAATTGTCATCTTGGGCTTAAGTGATTCACATGTTGCACTAAAGTCTGCATTTTTAAAGAACAACAAGAAAAAAAGACAAAGAAACAATTCAGCAAAGGCTGCAGAATCAGAAAGGTTATCACGAAAAAATTAGCACCAAAATTCTTCTGCATTTTGCCATGCATTATTGAAAAGTAATAAAGGCTTTGGAGTGTCTCACTGCTTAATTATCTGTTTTAAAAATGAATTATTAGTGAAACCGAAATTTTTAGCTTGGAGACCTTTTTTTGTGAAGACCTCGATGTTAAGTTACCCAAGAGAGTGTTTTTGCATGTAGTTCAAATGTAAGTACCTGCCTTTCCAATTATGTAATAATTTGTTTCTGCTGTGTAGTCACCCTGGGTGCAGGCATTATCACAGACAGTAAAAGGGAGCGAGAAAGCATCAGTGAAAGAAAAAAAATTCAATATAGATAAGAAAAATAATGGGGCAACCAAATCCTTAGCTTCTCTATTATAACATTATAAGTGATTCCAAGTCACTCTGTGGGAAGCCATAATGCCACGTCAACAGCCTCACCACATCCTCCCAGAGGCTCACAGGCCAAGGTGTAAATAATTTCCTGCTGGGAATGATTCCCCATTTTGGCTTTGGGAAATGAATTGGGCAATTGGTAGCAAAGGATCCCACCCAAACCACTCTAGGGAGACGTTATAGCAGCTTTCTGGTGTCTAAAGAAGGCAACGGTAAGACTGGAGAGGGACTTTTCAGGCAGGCATGCAGTGATTGAACAAAGGGAAATGGCTTTAGATTAGATGTTAGGAAGAAATTCTTTACTATAAGGGTGGTGAGTCACTGGAACAGATTTCTCAGAGATGTGTACTCCCCATCCCTGAAAGTGTTCAAGATCGGGCTGGATTGGGATCCTGAGCAACTCAGGGTTTAGTGGAAGATTCCTTAATCATGGCAAAGTTCCATGTTGGAACTTTGTTCCAACAAAGATGGTCCCTTCCAACCCAAACTCTCTATGATTCTGTGATACTATGATTCTATCCTCTTGTGGAAAAATCAAGTTAAATGACTGGACCACACAAGAAAAGAAAACAGACAAAAGAGGAGAAAACAGATTTTAGGATATTAATGTAAAATGAGAAAAGAAACAAGTGCCTATTTTCAAATGAATCACTTTTATTATGTAGAAAATATGAAGTCTTCCCAAAACAACAATCTCTGTATGTGAGTATCTGCAGTAAGGGAATTGTGTGATAATTCTGTCTGCAGAGGATATTGTGCATAGAAAAGAAGTTGTAATGATAGAGCCACTGATCCTTTAACAATGGTGAAGGGAAACATCTAAACATCTCAGATTCTGCAATGTGAGGCTTCAGCCTTTCTGCTCTCGTCACATCTAGAGGTAGTCTGTGTTGTAAACCTGCATCTTCTTCCTCCCTTGCCAGATGCCTTTAACAAGAGATATATGTTATTAGTAACATGGAAATTTGTTATACCAGCACCACCTGCATCACAGTAGCTGAGTACCTGCCATAGGGTTTACTATCCATTAATGTTATGGCTCATAGCTTGTCTTCATATATTTTTCTGTGCTGAAAAACAGCACATGGGGAAGAAAAGAGAGAAAAAAAAAAGAAGGAAAGGGTTCTCATTCTGACTTACACAAATATATCTAATTATATTCTGTGCCATTAGCATTAAATGAATTGCTGTTTCTGCTGGGAGTTGAGAGCCATCAAGTTTCAGAGCTGTAGCTTTGCCCACTCCATCAGGCAGGGGAAATTTGTGTGGAAAGCAGCAGCTGTCTTTGATGAGGTTCATAACATGTTTCTTGGTAACACAGCCCTTTATGATGCATGTACTATTACTTATTTTAATATAGGAAAATATTTTAGCCACCTTCACCATCAGCTGAAGGAACTCACAAGGGCTTCTGAGAACATCACATTAGTGTTGTGCCCTTTTGCTTCAGATTGGTGTCCATGTTACTCATTAAATCTGCAACTGCTTGAGCACTTGGCTCTTAGTGCTGAATTAATGTGGATAAGAATTTAATTTATGCCAAAATTTTTCAACTAAATGAGGTGTTTTGTTCCTGGTAGCATTATTTAACATTATGTTCCAAAGCCTGTGATACCAATTGGTCTTTTCAAAGCCTCTACAACTTGAATTTAGGTATGAATATTAAAATTTCTCCAGTTATTTAAAAAAGACAAAGATCTTGTATAATCTTATGTTAGGACTGCAGAAATAAGAATATTTCAGATTTTGGCAGTATACTCATCTATTTATTTATATGTCTAGGAATGTCCTTGTCTCTGTCCTATAATGAAAAATCAAATCTGCTTAAGCTTTTAGTCAGCTTCTCATGTTTTATAAGAAAAACAATGGATTTTTAAAACATTAGTACATTGTTATATTGACCAAAGGCCTGACATTGATCCTGTGAGTTAAAAAACAAGATCGCTGTCATTCTTGGGTACATTTTCAGGTTACCCCTTAGGCTTTGTTCCCAGGGAATGGAGGAGGTGTGACTGACTGTAACATCCCCACATGGGCTTTCACCTACTGTGGACCATCATGTGGCCGCACGGGCCAAAATGTGATACCACAGGGAAAACCTTTTGGTCCTACCAAACCCTGCAAGAACTGTGGAAATGGAGCGCTTATAGTACCAGGTCATTTGGCAGCATTCTTGCTGAGCAGGTCCTCTTCTGTAGTTTTCAAATCCCTGAATCCCTCCTCAGCTTCTACCAAAAGACTGACAGCTGTGATTCATGCTGAAGTGTTTCCTGTTGGGGGAGATTGAAAGCACTGAAAAAATGCAGGTGGCCTCTTCAGATAAAAATGCTCTTTTTTCCCTTTTTTTCTCTTCCCTCTCCCTACTTCTGATATGTCCTTCCTGTAGTGGGCACAGTTAGTCTTATCTCTCCTTGTTCATTAAGCTTGTTGGAGATTTATTTCTAATTTGAGATGAAAATTCCTCTAATAAGGGTGAGTACCCCAAAAAAGGTATATTACCTACACTGCTGTTTGTAGAGAGCAAAGCACCATGAAGGTAAGAAATTCTGGCTTTCTGGAAGGGTACTGTGCAGAACTCAGAGCCAGGATCACACAAAGGAAAAGTTAGGCACAGGGGTCTGGTGTAATCCTTCTGTAAAGCACCTGTGTTTGTAATTAGGATTTAAGTCACCTCTATCAGGGATTTTCAATCCATTCCCCACCAGTTGCAAGTTACTGTTCATCTCTGCATTTATTGGACTAGAGAGTGAAACAATATACCCGACTTTCTTCCAGGAGATAGCATCTTCATAAAAAGCTGTGATGTCCTTTTCAGTACATAATAAGCAGTAAGGAAACAGAAATTCTGAAGTTGTCAATCAACTTGATCTTAGATAAATACATTTTCGTTGAGTAGAAAGGAAAAAATCACTGTCTCTAACTTACAAAGACTGAATGGAATTCTAGAGGCTATGCAAGGTGAAGGTTAACCTTCCTGTGCAGTATTAATGTACCACAATTTTGCATAAATGAGTAACTTCCTACACTCACTACATGTAAGAACAAGGAGCTTTAAATCATCAGGTCTGACCATTTTCACAAGCTATTGCATTTAATGAAGTATTCTAAAAATGCGGGTGTTAAAGTTGTAGGAGCTGCTGCTTGTCTCTTGTCCCCAGCAAGCCTCTCCTGTTGAAAAGCAAGCTGAGTTACCATTTAGGCAATGCAGTCAAACTCCACTCAACACTCACCGTAGCTGGCTCAGAAGATAGAGGCAAGAAAGGCTCTTTTGCAAGGTTTTATTCCGACAGAGTAACACCATCACCAAAGGACAAACCCAGGGAAAGAGGATGAACCACCTGGAGCAGGCAGCTTATAAAGGGGAAGGGGTGGGGGGCAGAGCTAAGGGCTGGGCAGAGGGACCTCGCCTCCAGGGGTAGGGGGGAGGCCAGCAGGGGTACCAAGCCAGTGACAGGAGAAACCAGAGGAAGTTGCAACACCAAGTCCATGGGGAAGACTGTTTTTCCCTTTGGGAGGCATGACTCTATGGTAAGTAGTTAACGTTTTCAGGGCTGAGGGCTTGGGGATTGACCAAGAGGGGGAGAATTCATGGGATGCTACAGACATGCATGCATGAAGACAATTTGTTTGAGTAAAGAACAGCTTTCAGAAGGATGAATAAGGATCCGATTGAAAACCCCAAGAGTTGGACGATCTTGCTCCTCTCTTGCTTATCCATTTTAATGGGAAATTGTCCTTACATTTAAACATGTGTGTAGAATTTGTCACTGTAATGTGCATAGCTTCAGCCTCCAAATATGTCTATACACTCTTCCAAATATGCCTTTCTCCACTAGATTTAAAATTTCTTGTGTATCTAGATTTTATTACCTGTAACGGTACTTTGTCACAGGCATTGAGCCATCAGTCATGCTACTTGTGATACACCAAATAATTGGATCCTGAAAAGTTTCTCATTGCAAAACCTTTCTCCAATCCTCACAGGTCTTAGGGGAAAAAAAAGCCTACATTTAGTATATATATGTATTAAGCTCCATATGCCTAATTTCTCAGACAATCCCCATTTGTGCCTCTAAGGAGATTGCAAGACGTAACTCCATGCTGAAAAATGAGAGACAGACAACAGAGATTTGGGTTTTTTTTTTAAACCTGTTAATGGACAGGGAGAAAAAAAATGCTTTGAGCTTCTTGCAAACTTCCAACAACAAAGAGTTTTCAAAGTGAGTAAAGTTTCTGTTGTATTTTATAAATAATGGGTCTCCTTTGCTTTTAATCATGCACATGAAAATGGTGGTTTACTGTATATTTTTTTAGCATTTGGGTAATGACCTGCTGTTTCCCATTCCAGGCAAAGAAGGTTCCTTAACCAAAAAATGTAGTCTGAACAGGAAAGAAAGTCTTCCTCTCAATGTCTGTGGATGCTATTAACAGATGATGAAAAATATTTTAAAAGTAAAAAGTTTCAGGAATTGGCATTATCTAACTTTGTGAACTGTAATGCTGTATTTTTAAACATATTTAGAGCTGAAGCCTTCCTTAGAGAGAACAAAGTGTAGTTTGGTAACTGTCCTTAGAATGACAGAATAATCCCTTTTGGTGATTAAAGAAAATTATTATAACATTGCCTCCAAAACTTAAAATACTGCATAGTAAAAAAAAAAAAAAAAAAAAAAAAAAAAAAAAAAAATAAAAATTTCTTAGTAACAGTGAAGCATAAGCTCTCTCAAAGTATACCAGACAAAAAAATACAACACTTTCCTTTGATGAAGATATAAGTTATCTTAAGACAGGAACAAGGGACTTACTGGCTGGTTACATGTCTGGCGTTAGTCATCTACACCTGAATTTGACAGCTTTGGTTACCCTTGGGGTAGCAGGAAAAAAGTCACTTACAGAACATGTGTTGAGTAGTCTGGTTTAGATAGGTCCTTCAGGACAAATTAATTACACCCTGGATGTACCTAGATGACAAGTTCAGACATAGAGAGCCTCATTTTCTCATGTACATGTTTAGCCCCACCAGTACTATCCTGGTCTCTTTCTCCTCCACAATATGCACAATATGCATAGCTTGAACCATGCACTTCCCTTCCCCTTCCTCTAAATCCTCACTAAAGCAATCTTGCACACAATTTGTCCCTACATGATAGTAGTTCTGGCTCACAAAGATTTTTGTCTTGTTGATCTCTGTACCCTTGAATGTATCACTAATGTGTGTTCAGTGATTTATCAGGAACAGAAAAATCTGCTTTCCTGAGCTGCTTTGGGTCCTAGGGAGTGAATTGCCTTACCACTGCACAAATTCCTTTCTGTTTAATTGTCAGTCAAAATACTTTGGATGCAGCCCAGGAGATTCACATCACAAAGATCATCAACTTCTTTGCATGATAGCTTACATGCAATACTTGTTGGAAGAGAGAATTTTTGATGGTATCTGGCCTGAGTGTCTTTCACCTCTTAGCATAAGAAAGTAGATTGGAACAACTGTGCTTCAGATATGGCACTTCATGTCCTTTTAGGGACCTGCAAAGAACACGTGAATTTCTGCAGTTTCAGAAAGTGATCTTGCAAAAGCTCCTGTGGTTGTCAAATTTGCAACGATTCTGCTCTGTGAAAGAAAGAAGTGTTTCCTTTCCCTAAGCGTTTGCTTGCCTGCCTTGAAAAGAATTGGAAGTTGATCAATATCAATCCCCATGACCACCTTACCTTATCAGTACTGCAGAACCTATTCCCTCTGCTAAACCTGGGAGTACCTGCTAATTGTGGTTATTCCTTCAGGTACCAGAGGCAATGCAAATTACATCTGCCTTCCTTTGAGATGGTGGCTGAAGCTCGATTTTCTCACAGTGATTTTTACTAGCTTGAAGCACACAACAGAAGCTGGCACATTGACCTTAAATGCAGGTTGGGGAGAAAGCCATGACTCACTCACAGCTAGTTCATCATCTTGCACCTGACAAGGACAAGGTTTTTAATGTCTATCTTCTTTGCTGCAGTATTGTACATATGTATGTCTGGACATCCATCACTTCACTACTTCTTCACTACTTCTTACAGATGCTCTTTATTTTTGTCTGAAAATGTTTTTCTGTACATGATTTAGACTTCTCAGGCACCTCCTGGAAGCTTCTTCTCTGACAGAGTAATTGCCCTGCTCTTTCTTGACAAAGTATTGATCACAAGTTAGTTCACTCTAAAGCTGTTGTGACATTTGATGATCAGTAAGTGCTATATCAGCTTCATTCAAGTTTCTGAAAATGCCAAGAACTGAACACGCTGGCAAATCCAGGCAGCTCCCAGAATACTATCCCTTTAATAAATATCCTGAAGGAACAGCTGTGAGGCACTAGCTCTCCTGAAGCAGCTGAAATAGTTGTTTCCTTTCCTTCTTTGGAAAAGTTTCCACTGGTTCATAATTCTTTAGGCCTTTATATTTACAATGAGAGATGCCTGTTTATAATGAATTGCTCATTGTTTCCCCCCTAGATTCTCATCAGCATCTAAATAAACAAAATGAACAATAAATAGCAAAAACCAAACAGAATGAAAAAGTGTCACAAAGCGGTAGCATTCCTGCTAACAGAAAAATCAGCACTAGAAAAGTGACTCTATCCACTGACACAGAGAGACAGTCCTCTAAGATTTCACCAGGTATCAAGTCTCCTCTGCTCCTCTTATCTTATTAACCACCACCTGAGAACAAGATCAGAATTAGGATACATACCCCATGTCTATAAAATAAATAGTAGCACTTCAGCAGCACTGTATTTGTTTTAGGAGAAAAAAAGTTTTTTTCATTGCTGGCACCACAATGAAAATACACTTAGCAAATTTTTTTCTGTATGCTAATGAAGGAACCATCCTATTTAGCAGTTCTAAACTTAATAGTGGTCATAAATCTTCTGACCAGCCTTCCAAAGTGACAGGGAATGAGTGTTTTATTTGGTCATCTGTCTGTGGAATAGCAACATTTGTAATCTTCCAGTGGTGCGTAAGCCTATGTATCATTTCTTAATGAGGGAATATGAGAGGGTCATGCTGTGCTCAAATCATTCATGTCTTCCACTCTGCGGGTCAGGAGATTAATAATCTCTGATGACTTTCTTCTTCAGTCATTGCACCACAACTGAGCCTTAGTTTGTGTCTCACTGAAGCCTCTCAGGGAATCCTTTTGTGGCCATTTTCTTTCCCTGAGGAATTACCAAGCTTTTCTGAACTGTCCCCATAAGCACAAAGCAGAATGAGCTCAGTGAGCACAATAAAGTCACTGCATTACACAAGTGACTCTCCTCCTGGCAAACCTTTGTGCTTGTAGCTGCTCAGCACCAGGACTCCCCATCCTCTCACCTCCCCTGGATCCAGCCTCTGTCAATCTTTTTCTCTAACTTGAGTCTGTAAATTCAATCTAATTAAATATTTTTTTATTAATTAATCTCCCAAAGAGAGGTTTTATTTTTAGCTGAGATCATTGGTCCCATGGGTTTACATTGACACAAATTTAGGAGGGTTGATTTGTGTTAGGTTGGAACAAATAGAGATGGAGAGACAGGAAAAAGGTATTGCTTAGGTTCACCCTCCCCTGCCAAGACTACAGATGAAATTAAATGCGCTGTAGTGAGCTACCTATTTCCATTTACTCCTCCTGGTTTACTTTCTTTGTACTTTTGCTGCAAAGTTGATGCCCCACGTGTTTATAAGATGATCAAAGTTAGTCAGAGTTGCATGGCTCCAAACAATAAATGCAGACTTATTGCCCTGAAGAAATGCTTTGATTTCAAAGCAGCTTCTATTGACTTCAGTGGAAAAAAAAAAATCCAATAAAATAACTTCTGCAGCAGAAAAATTTTGGTTTACAAAGACCTTTCAAATTCTTACAAAGGCAATTGTGAAAAATAATAAACAAATCATTGGGTTAAATTTAGAAAATTACCTGATGATTAAGGATAAATTGCCCAAAGATTAAGCAAATTAAGTAAGTATCTGTTCAAGATACTGTCTTTGAAAGTTATTTTGATCAAATCCACAAGCAAAATTTATTCTTTTGTCTTTCCAAAAACAGAACCTTTCAAATAATATTTATTCACTAAGACAAAACAGAATGTATACTTATGTTCTGTCCTCTATCTTATTTATATGTACATGAGATATATGTAGATACATATAGATATACACACATATATATATATGTGTACATGCATATAATATGCTTCTGTTTTTATAAATTGTGACTAAGCTCAATAAAATTATGATTATATTTTCAAAATTATTTGATTTCAAATCATTTGGTGATTATTTTATTTCATTTCACTTGTTTACATTGGGATAGGGTAAACAATTTCTAACCAGGAACTTATGAATATTCTTTCTATTCAGTTCTCTGTGAACAAAGCCTAATTTTTCCCAGTGTAATTGTCATTCATAATTATTTCCTCAATAATTCATGCAAATAATTTGCAGCCTAATTCATTCTTAAGCAGGTTCATTGAGCCCATTTGAATTCTGAGCTATGGTGGTTAGAATGATCATTCTTTATGGTTTTTATCCTTGATGGCAAAGGCAATTGAATCAAACTTTTCATTCAGCCTAAGAACTCTTCTAAATCAGGATGGATTTCTGTGTGTGATTTAGTACTGTTCAGTGATGAAAGTGAATTGACTGCAACTCTCTTGATCAATTATCTGGTCCAACCCAAAACTTTTGATGACTAAGTTCTTGAATTCAATAATCGGTCTGCAACAAATTGTGCCATTAATCATCCTGACTGTAAATGTGCTGAAAGATTGTTAAAAGACAAACCAATGTTTTAAAAATCAAAGGAATCTTTTGAAAGGCTGTTTTAGTCCGCCCTTGATAGCATTGGAGAAGGGAGGCAGAGAGAGAGACCTTTCTCTGTTGATTTCAAACTCAAGAATTTTAGTGCCCAAAAGTGCTTGAATTAGACAGAATAAAAGTGAATTTTTAATTAATTTCTACTCAAGGCAACAATTTGGGTACATTTTTTTCAGAAAACAGGGTTTTGGGACTGTTTTGTATTAGTTTTCTCAATTTGGATTTTTTTTCCTTAATGCTTCCAATTTGCCAAGCTCTAAGTTCTTACTAATATCCTTACTGCAAATCTCTCCTAGTTTATTGGGAGATAAGATGATAAATAAACTGCTTTAACTCTGACATTGTTCAGCTGAGATTTGACAAAGTTAAAAGAGGTGTAACATGGAGGAACAAGTCCCAGTGGAGAGATGGAACTTCTTCTGCACTGTGGGAGCACTGGTACCAACATGGGAACATAAAGACACATTAGGATGACTGAACACAAACAGCTGCTGCAGAAGAGTGCTAAATGGTGGATGATTGTGACAGCTTTCTTTCCACTCACAAAAGGCAAGTTAATTCTTCAGGTTTTGCAGTCTAACACATGAGACAAAAACTCTGGCAAGTGGTTCTTACTGTTGTCGTGCTGTTTTTGAGCAATTTAGGAGCCAAACTTCAGAGGTTGAGACCTCTTTTAAATTTCAGGAGCCCCCTTCTTGGTGAACCTGCACCAAAATACAGGGAGAAGAGCAGCATCTGCACTGCTGACAAGGGAACACCAAAAACTCATCTGCCAGGTTACTGCAGTTCTGCCTGGCAGACCGAAGAGAGAATTTGTCACAGCCATGATCCTTCTTCTAATGCCCAAAAAAGGCATGACCAATAAATCTTAAGAACATGTATCAGGGAAAAGAAACGAAGAAAGAGAAAGGAAGGATAAGAGTAGGGAAACATATCATCACCCATGGATCTGTCACAAGGCTTCATTGCTGCAGTTTATATGTCCCATGGTCATGGTCTTGATGTGTCAAGAGTTGGGGAGTCATGTCCCTGTTTATTTCATTTTCATGTCCCAGTTTATAAAATTTTTTCAATAAATCTTTTCAAACTGCCTCACATTTGCAGTAAATGTGCTAAACTTGACATTTTCGCTGCCTGAGTGCTTCTGTGGTCAGAGTTGTTCCACACTGACAGGGCAGAACTGACGGAATGTAAGTCCACAACTAGCAATTATTTTCTCATTCTGGTTCTTTGATTATTATTTTTAATCTCGTCAACAGTGTAAAGCCTTGCTTAGTGGATACTTTCTGTGAGAATGAACACAGAGAAACAATTTAGAGAACCATCTTTCAAAACTGAAGAGACAACTTTGTCAAGGATCACAAGCAGAGTAGAGCCCGTGTAGCAGATATCTATAGCATTTAATTTTTATTTTAGTAAAAACTTATGTCTGGAGGTTTCAGAGGAAGTTGAAGGATTTCAGCTGAGGTCTTTACTAAATGGAGGTGGATCTTAAACATTTCACCTAACACTGAAAACGTGTTTTCTAGGGTTGGATTCACAGATCACACTCTTGACTGCCTGGTAGCACCTGTATGTGGCTCTGGGATCAAACTGGATACATGGAGTTTCTGATATTTTCTTTAACCATCTTCGGGCAAAATATATCCTCCCAACCTGCTCCCATCTGTAAGAACGGAGTGTATTGCCTCACTCCATTTTTACAGATATGTCTGCTGTTAGGACTTCTGTTTCCAGCTGATCCAGTTCAACAAAGTCCTGCTTCAAGAGCTAATCAGGCAGCATAAAAAGGAATCTGTTCAACAATGTCAGTTACCTCAAGTGAGCCTTTTTGTAGATTTCTGTTTGCACTTCTGACAGCAGCATCTTTAATAGAGGGCTGGATACAGCCATTCGTGTTGTCATCCAAAGAACATGTCCAGGCAAAGAAGAGATGAGCTAAACAAATACATGTCAGGGAGACACCTCTGTAGCCTCTACCAAGCCTCCTCCTCAACTCTGCTCTCGTGAGACCCCATATGGAGAACTGCATCCAGCTATAGAAAATACCTCAGCATAGGAAAGACACGAACAGGTTGGAAGGAATCCAGAGGAGGGACACAAAAATGGACATCTATCAAGCCAGGCTGAGAGAGTTGGGACTGTTCAGCCTGGAGAACAGACAACTCTGAGGTGAGTTTATTGCATCCTTCCAGCATCTAAAGAAGCCATGAGAAAGATGGGGACGGATATTTGAGTAGGGCCTATTGTAACATGACAAGGGGTAAAGGTTTTAAACTAAAAGAGATTAGATTTAGACTAGATATAAATAATAATTTTTTTTCACAAGAAAGGTGGTAGAACACTTGAACAAGTTGCACACAAAGTCGGGGAATGCTCCAAGGCCAGGATGGATGGAGCTCTGAGCAACCTGATCTAGCTGAAGATGTCACTACTCATTGCAGGGGGTATGGAATTATATGACCCTTAAAGGTCCCTTATAACCCAAACTATTCTATGATTTTACAGCTGGCTCTGGCTACACAAACTTCAACTATAGTTGTCACCTTTCTTGTGGATCCAAGGGAAGGAACCAAACCAGAGACCAAATCAGGCGAGGTGGCCACATGCTTGATGTGGTTAATGACAGATGGCTATTTTATAAGGTATTTAAATACCTAATACTGCTGAAATACTGAAAGCATTTTTAAGCGTTCACAGGACTCTGCCTTGGGCATTGCATTATTTGCAGGTGTACAGCTGTGTTATGGCAATTTGGTGGATTATGATCACCAAGTATGAAGGCAACCTCAAGCCAAGGTAAATGTCTGCCTGTGGGCTCCTGGGGACCCTGGGAATCCTGTTGATGCCCACTTGAAGTGTATCAGCATTTTTTACAGACTATTAGATGGTCAATGCCTGGTAGAAGAACCTTGAACCCTTTCTATTTGGGATGAATTTCAACTTGCCATCTCCAGAATGTCTCACAGATTTCACTCTCTTCTGACCATTTGCTTTCTTCTCCTTCTCTCTGCTGTTAAGACACAGAATGAAATTCATGGGTTTTGGCAGTGTATTGAACCAGAGGGAACATTTCATTAAACCCAGAATTGAAAAATGTATTTATAAGCATTGAGATGCTGAAAAGTCAAGTTTTCAAGTCCAGGAGATTTATAAGGTTTTAAGAGTCTTTCACTGACTCTTCATGCTCCTGAAGAAAAGCTTTTAAAATCAACCAGAGAGATATAATTTCTGTGTATATTTATATACATATATATGTGTGGTTTTGAGTTCAGCCCATAGTCTCCAGCTATTCTCAGAAATGGTGGGTATAATCCAGCTTGGGGTTTTTTTTCAGAACTTCCAATCAAACAGAATACAGAATAGCTGTGGCCTTAAGCTATTTTCTATTTGAACACTTGCAAAATAAGTACAGGACTTAAGCAAAATCTGTGTCTGATAGATTTCTCATGTGCTCTAAAGCATTTCTGTATCTCTTCTTCCCCTCTTTTTAGTAGTTACAGACTCAGAGTCCTTCTCTAACTGCTAAAAATTCACCTTCCTTCTCCCCACTTCTCTTTGTTCTGTGAGCTATCAATCAGCAAAGAGGAAATACAGTAATAAACATTAGAGCTGACAAAAGTCAGGGGATTCTTGCTTCTCAGAAACAAAAATTTATTTTTCTAATAAGAGATATTTTGGATACTGCTTAATTGCTTCTGAAAAATAGATTGCAGTTGACACTGAATGCTTTGATAAAGACAAAATTACTCTGCTGTGTGCACTGCTGGTCTGGTTCACTGGTTGCATTGAAATGTGGTTCTTCACTTCTCCTGAAACTCTGCTTTCTAGTTTTCTGTATTAATAATCCTCTGAACATTCTTATATACAGCCTTAAGTACTTCACAGAGAAACAGTCACTCACTGGGAACTGTATTTTTCTTTTTTTCTTTGGCATCTGGGGGACACTAAACCTAAAATGAATGAATACTTGCTACCATAAAAGCAAAAGACCTCATGTTTGCAAAAGAAAATCTATCACTCAAGATCTTTGTTTTATTCTTTATTTCGTCCATGAAGTGAACATCTGGGCATCTTTCTGAGTCACATGCATCTGTCTCTGGGAGGTCTCAAAAGACAACATAAAATACCTCACTCAAAACAGATTCTTCAGTTATACTTTCATTGGTTTCTCATTCACTTTCATTTCAGAAAAAAAATACAACATCCTTGAACTGAAAACTTAGTTTCTCATTTCTGTATTACATAAAAGCTGAATATCTTATGTGATATGACAGAAAGAACCAGGGCACTAAATTATTCAGAGGCTTGCTGAGAAGATACGGGACTTATCATAATGAAGGTTATATCCCTGTCCAGGTTGGTATTTTCTGAAAATTGCTTCTATCTGTTTCAGCTGAGGTGAGATGTGCTGGTACTCTCTGTGCAGAGCCTTTGTCTCCAGTTCTCTATCACATATGTCTGCTCTGTGCAACGCACATGGAGTTTTGTGGTACCAGCTGCAATCTGAAATGAAGTTTTTTGAGCATCAGCAAGGGTTGGGCATGGGGGATGGATTCTTCCTGGGGTTTGCTGGCATAGCAAGACTCTTCCCAGCACCTGAGTTGCCTTCAAAGGAGAAAGAAGGCTGCTAAGCACAGAAGCATTTCAGGGTGATGTTGTTGCATGTGGCTGGAAGAACAGAGGTGAGTGCTCAGCTGGAGTTTGCACTGGGAGCATGCACATGTGCCCAGAGGTGATTCCAGCACCCAAGGCTGTTTGAATAGAGAGGCAGATCTTCATTGCAGGTCCCCATGTTGTGCCTGTCCCCCATGCAATGGGTGTTATTCCCATGAAGCTGGTCAGACATGGTTAAGAATACCATAAAGAGTTAAAAAGCAAAAATAAAATTTCTTGAAAAACAAAGAAGAAATTCTACCTTCCATTTTTTTGCTTTACTTCTCTGGAGAGGTATGGATAAAAATGACATAGACTGCTTTCTGGGAATGAGGTTCAGTGATCTCCTGGAGGAAAGAGACTGCAAATGGAGGGGTTGTAAAGAACATAGTGTCTTCTCCATAGGAACCCTATTTCCTCACCGTCACCATAAACAAACCTTTAAAAAGAAGTTATGAACCTCAGTGTAATATTTGCTCCACAATTTCTGCATGTAATCCATTCTGCTGACATAATGTTGGTGAGGTGTTACCCACTGTAATTTTGTTATGGATATCTAAGAATTTCTTCTATAACAGAATTCTGCACTGGTATTTACTACAGGTGCCATTTTGGTGTCATAGGAAATACAGTCAGGAAAGTCTGGACTCTGGCTCAAAAGCTTCTTGGTTTCACGTGAGAGGAAAATGGCTGGTGACATTTGCTACCTCTTCCAGCTTGTGAATTTAACTAGGGAAAGCTTTTATTTTTTTCAGGTAGACCCACAAATAGGAAAGTAAGACAATCCCTGCTATTTTGGAGTACAGAGTCTTGTGAAAACTGGCCGGTCAGTGGAGCTGACATGATGGCTCCTTTCAGGAAGTTCTAGGTTTCACAATCTATGTCTACACTACCAAGTGGAAGATAGCCAGAGAGGAAGCACATGGTCTTGAGGTCAAGGAGCATCAGCTGGCTCTTGCCTACCTGGCTTGGGGCTCACACAAGTGCAGTGCAGTGCAGAGCAGAGCAGAGCAGAACAGAGTTGGCTATATCTATAAGCCTTTGTCTCAAAGTGTTTCCTACATCCTATGCAATGTCTCGTGGGTTTAATACCTGAGTACACTCTTTTTTACTTTTTTTTCTGTTCAAAGTACCTTATATTGTTGTTGTAGGTCACCAGAAGGCTGTTTCTAAAACCTGAAACTGAGGACGTGTTGCATAGCTTTGCATGGGGCAGAAGGACAAACAAGAGTGTTGGAGGGAGTATAGGCAGCTGGGATGGCATCATAGGGCTGTGTGGGGCACAGGGAATCAAACCTGCTGGAGTCTCATCCATAATGGTTTTGGGCTCTTCCTGGAGTAAAGTTTTGCCCAGGAGAAAACTGGGTGAAGTCATCCAAAGCCCAGCAGGAAATGAACTGTTACTTAAAACTGTGCCCAGCCAAAGCGGGCTGTTCAAGCTTTGTTCCTGATTCGTTCTCATTAGCAGTTTTAATGTAACTATTGTCTCCAGATTTTCAGGTCTCTTATGAGCTCCTGGTGGCCCACAGAGTTTATGGAATTATCTGTCCCTCATCCTGCAGGGAGGCAAATACCACCACACAGGGAACCACAGCAGGAGATTTCCTTTTGCCCTTTTTCTTCTGTGAGATTTACGTCAGGAGATGCAAGACCCAGGGACCATGCAGCAGCCTTTTGGCTCCCGAGAGTCTTCTTTTCTTGGTATTTAATAATATGCTATATGATGTCTCACAACACAACAGCTCCTTCCACTGCTAGTGATGACCCTCCAGTGCTCCAGCCCATCATGGGGAGGATCAGCCTCCCCACATTTGATGAAAAAAGGAAATCAGCATTTGTTTTAGTTTGGCCCTATTTGTCTTTAGGGGAATTGAAATCTTAAGCTTAAAGCAGATTGTTAAACCCATTCTAAGACATCAAAATCAGCAGCAGTCCTGAAAATAAGTCCATGTTAATGCAGTGACCAGATTCTTCTCGGCTTGCCATGTTTGAAAAATCAAGCTGTAGTGCTGAACTTCCTTCTGCTTTTCATTTTGCAGTAATACTTAGTAATACTGAACTGGACTTCAGAATCCCAATGAAAAGTGCCTGAGTGTGCTTTAGCCTTCTCTAGAACCACTTTTCAGGTGCTTGCATCTTACAATCCACAACAGTCTTCTATAAATGCAACCTTCTTGAACTATAGATGCTCCAAGATGACAGATAGTTTTCTTCTGTGAGAGATATGTGACTCCTCCGTCATGACAGACTCCTGCCTTAAGGGAGCACTGCACAGCCAAAAGCATTTAAAAACACCTCAGATGCTTTTGTTACTTCTGTTTTAGCACCTCAGTCCAATTAATGAACTTCAACTAATTCTCTTATTTAACTGTCACAATCTATTTTTAAATGAAGTAGGGTGAAGGGGAGAAAATCAGGACATGTGACCTAAATTTCAACTCTGCTTGTGGTGGACGAAGTTGGCAGTCTTCCAATAAGTGTTGCCATTACTACTAAAGGTAGCTGAACTGGGATGAATTTTGGAGGCATTTTAATGAAATTACTCCCTGCAGGCACAAACTTTGGAAAAAAAAAAAGGCAGTCTATTTATCACAGCTCTTGCCAGAGTTCCTAACCAAGCTTCTGTTCGTAGTTCTTTATTATTATACCAGCATTCACCTTCAACTGCGTTCCCAGAGTGAGGTTCAAGTAGTTGCTACAGCATGTACTTTTAGAGGCTTTTTTCTTAGCACCTCTCAAGGGAGAGAAAGTTTAAGGGAACAAACTGTGAGATGAGAATGTCAGTTTTAACCTTCAGAAATATTTGGTATTTTGCATTCAGACCACTGCAGCAATAATCATTGCAGTTTAGTGGTAGAACTGGAAACTGAGAACCTGAAGAGCTCAACTCTTCATGATGAAAGCCAGTGTGGTACAAGTATTGATTGTGGGTTACTTTTCCTCAGCAGGAATTCAGCGAGGATGCAAACGCTGTTTCTAAACAATGGATTTAAGGTGGAACAGAATTCTGATGAAAATACATCTTCTTTTAATTGTTGCTGATGAGTATGATAAGAGAACTTGTAACAGAATTTAATAAAGGAAAGACAAAAAAGTTACTAATAAATATCTTGAAGAGCTTCTTTCAAGTCATATTTGTTGAGGTTGATCATTACTCTTACTTTAGTTTAAATTTACTTTAAATCTGAAGTTCAGAAATTTTATTAGTCATCAATTTACTGCATTGGGTTTTTTTTTAAGAAGGATTATTTTTATAAGTCTCTTGACTCAAACTGAGACAGCTTCATGATAAAAAGCCTACACTTTGCAGGTAGCAAAAGATCAGGTCTAGTAAACTCCTATAGAGTAGGTGTTATGATCCAGTCATTAAAATTGTTAGAGAGGTGCCTCTGCCCAAGTTAAGGTGGAAATGAGACCATATGCTGAAGTCACTAGCATGGGTTTTGTTCAGCAGTCAATGTGAGGGAGGGAAAGAGAGAAAAAGAAATAGAGGGAGAGAAAGTGAGTGGCAGGGAGACAGATAAGGTAGAAAATATCACCACTCTGGATTCTGATGGTGTCCCATTGATCCTCTTCTTCTCATCTTCTTGGTGGTGAGGGTCCCCCAAAACACAGAATACAATGGGTTAATATACCTTTGGGCCAGGTGGGAATGCCCAGGTACCTGCCAGGGAGACAGCAAGTCTGACACAGTCTCTTGCAACAGGCTCTGGATCTGTTGCAACACTTGGATCCTGTGCAGTTCTGTGGTGCAAGGCCTCAGGAATCAGTCTGGGGGGGCACTTCAGGGGTCTTTGATGGATGATGACACCCCTTCAGCTGCCCCTCGCATGAACATCCTGTGGATGTGGCCTTCCCAGGGTAGCAGGTTTTACAGCTGAGCCAGTTTGTGTGGGGGAGGATGGATGTTCACTCTCTCTGACCAGCAGTTACACCACAGCCCCAAAACTCTCCTCCTCCCCCTGGTTTGGGGTGGAGTGTGCACAAACCTGGCCTCAGCAGATGGCTCTGTGGGCTATGGCCTTACCCACCCCATACCCGGCCAGAACTGATTTCAGGACAGCTGCTGGGTTTGCCTTTCTTGTGGATACATGGTTCTCCCTCAGCCCTGTTTACTTCTTCCTGAGCCTGAGAAAATTGGACAAGGGTGTCACCTTTATTTTATCTCAAGTTCCCTTAGGCAGCTTAACTCAGTCCAAAGTTCCGCTCAGGAGGTACCTTCAGGAAGGGTTAGGTGGTCACAACTTCTTTATACAATTTTCCTATAATAGGCAAAAAGTCCTTCATGACAGTGTTTAATCCACTAACCATAACATTTCAGTTTCCACAGTAGGTTGGGAAAGCAAAGACTGAGTCTGTTATTCCATCAATTCTCAGCTGGGATACAAGCCAGCATTAATAGAGGTGCTACTGGAATAAGGAAGAAGTTTGTGTACCATGTGTGCAATCTTACTTAATATAGTGGGTGCAATTCTACTTTGGTAAATATAATGCTATTGTAAAATGCTATACTTAGAAATGAAAGAGCTGTCTGATTGCTGACAATATAAATTAATTTTGTTAGTAGTAATTTGCTGAATATCAGTTGGAAAACAACCTAGGTTTCTAAACTAAGGTACCTGTTGTAATCTTACCAGGTCAATAGTACACATCTCACTGAACAATTCAAATTTGAAAGGATTTGAGTGCTCCTGAAGGCAAGAGAAGCAGTAGGAGCTCAGATGTTTGCAATGCAGACTGCCTGTTCAGGGGTCTAACTTCTGACATCCATTTTTAAAGTTCGTTGGCTTATACAAAGAATGCTCTGCAAAGTTGCCTCTCTTATAGGAAAGTCTCACAGGGTGAATGTGAAAATATTGCAATACTGGAAGAACAGCTTCTTAAATCTCTGGGTTTGTCTGCAGGGGAAGGGAGAGGGGGTAGAATAGTCTCCTTTCACATCACTGAAGCCTAAATCTGCCTAACCCTCATCTTTGCTAACAGCTGCAGAAGTAAGGAAAAGCTGCAGGTATCTCATGTGCACTTGCAAGGAAATTTCAACTGGACCTAGTCTTTTAAACTTAACATTTGCCCAAGTGATCCATTTAACCCTGTAGCTGCTCTCTCACAGAGCTGTGTACCAGGTGCTTCAGAGCTTGGTGGCACTGCTGGAATTTCTTCTACCCCATGGAAGCTTCTCCCTGATATCTGTCAGTCAGTGTCAAAATTATAGAAAATATAATTGAGGATAATTTTGGGGAGGACTGTTTAGCTATAACTACAGATGTTCTTACAGTCCACATTGACAAGACCTTATCTTCTATTTCAATTAATTCCACATGTTAATTACACTGTGTGCTAAAATTGGAAATACAAAAATTATGTTGTATTTTCTTGGGAAAAGTTCTTCAAAGGCCTTTACTCAGCTCTTCAGGCATACTCTGAGAAATGCATTCCAGTGGGAAATGTCATGTCTTTTGAACTATCTGTTGGAAGTTAAAAAAAACCCCAAAACAACCAACAAAACAAAAATGACAAACCACCCTCCAAACCACCACAAACCACCAAAAATGACCCCTCCCCCACCCCTGACAAAATACAACCCAAACAAACCCACTGCAACAGAAATGTAGTTCCCATTGCATATGGGTTTGAATCCCAACTGCAAAGCTGAATTGTGCAAACTCAGTGAGACAGGCTGGAATCCAAATGCTAATCCTAGTTTGGCTTCTGGATTGGGTGCACCAAACCAGACATACAGATCCTTGTCAAGGAAAGGCTGGTGAAGCCAGGTGGGAGTGATGGACTTCCTGAGGGGAGGGTTTGCAAGCTGAAGAGAGGGGACAGGCACACAAGAGATCTCAGCCCAGAATCTAGCTGTGTTCCAGAATTTCTGGGTTCTTGAAACCAAGCTTGCAAGTGTTCAGTCTTTTTGAGAACAAAACTTGGACGCTCTTAATATGGTGAAATCTATAAAATTCTGTTTCTGGAGCATTGATACCACTGCTTTCATTTCTGGTGTGCATGTTTTCACATAGTGAAAACAGGGATTTTGGCACTGAAATTTCTTGTAATTTTCTTCGGCTAATTTTAGCAAAAAAGGGATTTGATAAACTTGTACTGAGAAATATTAAAAATGGGGTTTTTTTCTCCTACTCCTGTGCTTCTATTTCTCCCACACAGTGTTATACTGCTGAATCTTTTGTTATCACAATTCTGGATCTAGTAAAAATCCCTAAAACCACAAGTGAAAAAGCAAAACCAAACCAAATCAACCAACCAACCAAAACTAAACCAAACCAAACCAAACCAAACCAAACCAACAAAACAAACAAACAAAAAATCTAAACAAAAAAACCACCAACCCCCAAAAACCCCAAAAACCAAACCAAAACAAACAAACCCCACTCATCAGATAAAGCAAAGTAAAAAATTCGATTTACAGTCTGTTTCTGCAGAAGGCCTCACTCCACCTACATGTCAAATCAGTTATTCAAAGAACTTGTTGACAATTGGTATAATTATTTCTAATTATTCTTGATTAGAATTATGTGATTACATCGAAATATATGCATCATAAATGTAGGAGGTACAGCCTAGAGAAGGAGAAAATATAATTTTATTTTTCAGTTTATTCATTTTTACTAGCTAAAAGGACTCAGAAAGTTTCATTTTCATGATGCTAAACAGAGACTCACTGAATTCATCTTGATTGCATTTCTTTTTGATAAGTTAAGTAGTAGAACCTCTTCAGTTATGGAGGCAAAACTCACTGTGTATTTTTAATATTTAGGAAGGCTAAAAAAAACCTTAGAGTTGTGTGACTGACATGAAAGTAATGTGTCTGTGTGTATGTATTCTTTCAACAAAATCAAGTCTGTAGTGCTAAGATAAGTAGGTTATTCCTGGGAGACTACAACCATTGGAAAAGCAGCACTTAGTTCAGAGTTAACATGCTAATTTCTCTCATGACAGAAATTTAAACTTCATGTTTCCTTCTACTGCAAATTCAACTGTGTTCTTGAAATTGTTTGGCATTTTACAATTATAATAGTACTTTGAAGGTTTTAATGTGTATCAGATAGGCATCTGAATTTGATTTTTTTTCTTTCTTACATCTTTATTAAAAGCTGTGGCAAAGCTACTAGGTCATATTCTCCTACAGCCGAGAATAGTGTAGGCTTGGACTAATTGCTAAAGTCAAATCATTCTGCAAGCAAATTACAAAATTGATTGTAAAATCTTTGGTTAAGACCATTTTTATTAAAACTGTGCATTGATTTTAAGGGTGCTATGTCTAAGATTGTATCCTCTCGTGAGAGAATGCTAGGGCAAAACAGAACAGATCCTGTCCACCAGCAGCTTGCACTATTGGATAAATTTCCACGGCAGCAAGCAGAAACTCACTGCCAATTTAAGTCAAGATTAGAAGTATCTCACCACAAATTACTGTTGGAGAAAGATTCTACTGGCTAGATGAGCTTTAGTTAATACTTAAATGACAAATATATTTTTGTTTATTAATTTTTTTTGAGCTAATGAAGAAAATAATTCTGTGCATTTACAAACCTGTAATCACATTTTAATTTACATCCACTTTCATTATATACATGTCAGACTGTGCAAATTAATTCCCTTCAGGAAAGAGGTGAAAATGGGTGAGACCTACTGAAATTCCTCTTGCATTCTCCTTTCTCCAGAAGCCTTTCCAAGGTATTCAACTGGTCCATCACAGAAGCTCATCTGTCTAAACAGAACACATTAAGTCAAACCATACCACTTGTCTGGAGATGGATACCAGCACTACACATGCTCTGGTGCTAGAGGATCAGAAAATGAACAGCTGGAATTTCAACATGCTAAAAAAACAGTGGCATGACCTCTGGTAGCAGAGGAAAGTTCTCAATAGACTTTAAGGCTCTTAATGACACCTCAGCTGAAAAGCACCCTCTGCAAAGAGGCTTCTTGCTAACATATGCTAACCAAGAAGACAAAGCATCTGTTTCTGAAATCCCTAGTCCTCTTAAAATTACTGAAGAACTTCAGACACAGATTTTAAAACCTGATCTGGAGATACCACACCATTGAACAGATAGTTGATAACACCTGGTCATCTAACACCTACTTTCTCAGTGGAAGAAGCCTGAAGGTTGAGTTGGCTTTTACTTAGGATCTGCAAGGCTGAGCCTTTCTTCTACAAGAGGCACAGTCTGGTTGCCGCCATGCCAAAGGTATCACCGAAGGTCCATTTTCTTCTTCTGGGTATCTGAAATGGCTTGTCCCTCATGTCTGCCAGGACAGTTTGCAGGGACTGCAGTTGTACCTGGACACTTTCAGCAGACCTGAAAACAAGACCTTGTTCTCATTCTCTTCCTTGACAGCTGCACCCTGCACCTCATGGTCAACAGGCAGAGAGGCACACTCCTCTACATGAAGGGCGTGAAGATACTGAAAGGTACAGAAAGACTTGTGCACACCCTTCCACATTTCCAAGCTGTGAGCCAGCTCTAGGGATTCAATAACCCTGCAAAGGGTTATTCACATACCCTGCAAAGAGGCCCTGTCTGTATCTATCTATGCAGACAAGCTAGGACTGTCTGTGACCTTGCTCTTGATACATTAAACAAGTACTTCCATCACAGTCATTCTGCTGCTTCTGATTCAATTCACTGCTCGAGCATAAATTTTTCAGGACTAATTACATCTAATCATGTGTGACTTAGACACGTGAGCAAACTAAAGGTTCAGCAGCAAGGCATGAGATGAATGAGAATTTGGTTGGCAAGGTGTCATGGCTTAACCCTGGCAGGCACCTAAATATCACACAGCCACTTACTCCCATCTCCAGTGGGATGGAAGAGTGAATTAGAAGGGTAAGAGTGTGAAAAATCTTACTTCAAGATAAAGATGGTATAATAGTTAAAAACCTAACAAACCAGCAAACCCATAGCACACAGCCGCCCCCCCCCACCCCCATTCTCCCCTCAAAGAAACGCCAGCAACTCAACAAAAAAATTAAAGGGACAAAACAAAACGCAACTAAGAAAAGTAAGTGATGCAAAAAAAATCCCAGTTGCTCACCACCAACCAGTGGCTGCTCAGCTAAATCCCAAGAAATGGAGAAATAACAGCTCTGAACAGCCTCCTCCGTGCCCCATTTTACTGCTGAGCATGACACCATAGAGTTTGGAATATCTCTTTGGTCATTTGGGGTCATCTGTTCCAGCTGCTTCTCCTCTCAACCTCTTGTGTACCCCCAGCCCACTCCCTGGCAGGGCAGTGGGGGAAGCAGAAAAGACCATTACACTGTGCAAGCACTGCTTAGCAATAACTAAAGCATTGGTATGTCTGTTTTCATCACAAATTCAAAACATAGTATCTAGGAATAAAAACAATTCTATCCCAGTTAAAACCAGTATACAAGGACAAAAACCATGAGCTGCCAGCTAAGAAAAAATAAAATGCAACCAATCCCAAAGAGACTGAGTAAAGCACAGACTGTTTCCCAAAAGAAGTAGAACATGCACCACTTAGTCTAAATATGAAAGCTAGCTGTGGGAGGGGAGATCATCTTTGTTTTCAGCCAAGAAAAGGACAGGATGCAAGGGACCATAGCAGGATGAAACTGCCTCACTTCATGAGTGAGAGCAGCAAGATGGCCTTTGAGGAAGCAGATTTTGATAGACTCAGGCAACTGGCAGTAAGAACTCATGGGAGGCAATTAAACTGAAAATGGAGTAGACAGCTGTTTTTGTAAAGAAATGCTCTTAAAAAACAAAACTGCCAACTGTCCCAGAGAGTAGGAGGTATGCAAAGTTTAGAAAGAGGTGAGTGTGTCTGGTTACTGAGTTCATCGTTGACCCAGGATCATGGGGCACAAAGACAAGAGAAAAGATTAGTGAGTGCAACTCTAAAACAGGGAAATAGGGAAAAGAAAAACATGATATGAGATGCCTCTGTCTCTGGTCATAGAATTTCTTATTAGCTTCTGTAGGAACAGCTGTAATGAGGAGACAAACAGAAAATGTGTAATCCCTTATCAATAGAAGTGGACTGTCTTTAAAGTCTTTTGCTTGCAACTGTTAAATGATTTTTTTTGCTCCCCTTAGTAAAAAAGGTTAACTGCAATCAATTGACTAATCATTTCATACCTATGACACAGGGACAAGATGCACCTCAGGGAGTATTGCAGCTGCAGTGAGGGCAGAGCTCTGTGAAGCCATGAAATAGATGAGCTTCTGTGGGGCTGGGAAAAGCAGGAACACTGCTGAGCCTGTGTGAGAAGTCAGGGAAGAGCCAGGCAAATACCAGCCTTTAGGTTTCAGAAAGATCCAGCAGCAAAAGAAACTTTCTGGAAGTGCTTAGAAGAAAGCCAGATGTATCAACTGTAATGGGTTTACTGAGATTACTTGGGAATAAATGTCCCAAGACAGTTTGCTAGAAGACAGGTTGAGCTACAATCACCCATGAATATGAGGCAGGAATTGCATGGTTTTGAAAAGTAAAGCAGACAAACATCAGCCCTCAGCAAGAAAATAGCCTACCAACAAGGAAAGCAGTTGTCTGCTTCTCTCAGCTATGGGATGGTCAGTTCTGGGTTCCTGTAACTAATTTTTGGTGCTGGAAACACCAAATAAAATTATTGGAGAAGTGGGAAAGATATGGATGATGAGAAAAGATCGAAAGAATTGGAGTTGTTTAGTCTGCACAGAGGAGGCTGGTGTCTAGGTATGAGACTGAAGAGAGGTGACTGCCAAAAGGAAAAGAAGCTGTTCTCTTCCTTGTGTGAGCTGGTGGGAAGTCATGGGCTTGCACTGCTCCTAGGAAGCTGAGAGCTGTCAGGACCTTTACAGGCTGGTAGATCCTGTCCTCTGCCCTGTCCGTCTTTCAGCTCTGTGTCCTCCAATTCTCTGCAAGAACTGCAGTCCAAAAGACTTTGCAGCCAAACAGCCCCATGGAAGCAGTGTGGGTGGGTTTGGGTGGGCTGGATGAGAAAAAGATAGCATTTCACCTTCAGGCTCCCTGATGGCATTGCAACCACTTGAGGATGAGCTGTGTTTAATAACTTCAGTGACAAGCTGAAAAGTCTTGCAGGGTTTTTTGGTACAGCTGCTTGGAAGCATTAGCAAATATCAATATCATTGGGGCAATGCAACACAAGCAACCAGCCCTGCATCTCTAGCCAAGAACCCTGTGCCCCCTGTGCCCCACAGCTCCTCTGCCTGGCAGAGGGGCTTGGAGCTGAGATGTTGCTGAACTCCCCAGAGCTTTGCAGCTTTTTTTTCAATCGCAGCAGTGACTCTGAGCAGCTTCCAAATAAAAACCACACTTGTATAAATCTCTCTAAAGACCTTGCCACTGCTTTCCTCATTTGTCATGAATATGGTGCTGAGGCTGAGACAGGAGATGGGAAAAGCAAATGGACGTTTTCAATTTGTCAGAAATATCTATACAGCTGAATCAACTGCTACACAAGGGTCCCCATGGAAATAGGCCCTTTTTGTGATGTGCTAGTGCCAAATTTTTGCTCTGATTATCAAATTTCAGCCTTGTCAAATCATCTCAGCCAGTGAAGCCACTTATTTAGCAGACAGCCAGATCAGTTCCCTGCATGAAAGGCTGGATCTCTGCACTGCGGATGGATGGAGCAGCACAGAATGAGACCCTTCTGCAGCAGAGACATCAGAGCACAGAAACTGACATCCAGCTGCCATTCAAGTGGCTAAAGCCTCCAAAATGCTGAGATAAATAAAATGGGAAAGGTTTGTTGGGCCAGCCAAAGGTAGCTCTGAGGAGTTATGGCTCAATGAAAGTCTGCAGCAGCAGCCATATGGGATGAATCCAGCTCAGGAGATGGGCATGAAATAGATCTAAATTGAAAAGATAGCTCAGGTCCTGGTAAAAGGCCAGGTTACCATCCTGGCTCCACTGTGGCTGGTTTCCAAAAATACCATGTGCATTTTAGTTGAGTCATTGTCTTCTATAGTGTCCCTACTTTAGCAAGCTCTGAAAGGATTTTACTTACATAAAATGCAGTTTCAGCATAGGTATGCTGTGAAGATAAGACCAGAATGCAGAGCAGGGTAATTGTCAATCAGGCATCATCTTTCCATGTGCCTTTGACACATGGCAGTACCTTTCCATTTCAGTATGCAGAGTTTGCTTTGGTCAAACTGCTGAGCTGAATAAAACACATATGCCACCCTCAAAGCTGAGAAGAAACATTGCCCATTTTACAAGTGGCTAAACTAAGCCTGGAGGACTCTGGGCTTTGAGAGACAGGGACTAACCATCTTTAATAGTTCCCTTCCATCTCTGGCTTTTCTGAAGCTGTGAGTCTTTGAAGACTGTGACTGACAGGCTCATTAACACTGCACAGCCTCAAATGCACACTGAATAACTCAGAGAGCTAATTAGAGGAACACTGGGATAAAGACAGCATGACAATAAAATATTTCTGACGTTAATTAGTGGAAGGAAAAATGGGAGGCTGAACTTCCCAAAAGAAATGTGAATTGAGAATGACTAATCCTGCAGGATGCCAAGTACTCCGGGCAGCTTCAAGGAACACTCCCTGGAGCCATTGTAGCAGGGAACCAAATGGAGATGTTGGGGTCTGCACATGGCAGAGGGATGTGTCCCAAGCAGATATCTGGTGAAAGAATGGGAGAATAGCACATGGAAAAAACTGTCTGAAAGAAGGAGTGATTCCTGTCTCCAACCTGATACCCAGGATTTAAGTCATGCATGCTTATGAGAAATGCAAAACAATGGGGAAGTAAATGAATTTAGCCCCAGCATAAGCAAAACTTAGGCTAGGAATAAGGAAGTACTGTAATTAGAGAGCAGCTGTGGGGCCAAAGTGGTACTGACGTGTTGCTGCACATCTAAACCATTTCGCACATTGTTTAAAATACACTAGTGCTTCTTTCCTCTCTCTGTCTCTCTCTAATTGTTTCCAGTTGGATATCTCCAGGACACACTTTTTCCCAGGTGTGCTTTACAGCTTCATACACTCATCTTCCTTTCTGTGAGTCTTGATAGCAGTGGCTCTGGGCCCTGCAAGGTTCAGGGTCAAGTGTAGCCCCCAGGGGGAAAGCATCAGTGTCTGGCTCCACCCCAGCCCTCATCCAGTCCAGACTGTCTGTGCTGATCCTATTGTTCTGTCCACACACACAGACAACCACTTCAGGTAGGAAAAAATATTATTCAAAACTGCTAGCATCAGTCTGGGAGAAAGCAGCATAGGATGATTGCTACTGCTAGGGTGTCCAAGAATCTCAGTGTGGTGGGAGCACAATCCCAATACCCCAGAGCGTGGAGATACTCCAAAGAGAAGTGCAAACATACCTGCATATGTCTTTCCTTTTTTGTATAAAAGAGAAGGAGAGGTGCTAGTAGGATTCAGAGACTAATCCTATGGATGGAAACAGATGTTCAGTAGCAGATGCAATTGCCATAGAAAGGTGGTACAATTTCACCTCCCACACGTAACACAAAAAGGAAATTATGTGTTTTCCCAACTACTGCTTTCTTCCTTATATCCACTGTCTCATTTTACCTCAGCATGACGTGTGTTTTCTTATAATGGGCTTGCACTTAAGAACCTTTTCCTTTATTTAAAATCAATGTATGTATTTTCACTTATGGTGGTATTAATATTTTCTTTGTGGCGTCCTCATATTTGCTCAAGGAACAAAGAGTTGAATGTCACTCTTCTTTAGTGTGTAAAACATTCAATTTTTCTTAAAATTCACAAAATTGCTATTTCCCATAACAACTGACTGCAGCATTTGTCTTTTTCTTTTATGCTTATTTCTGATGAAATAGCTTGGAAGAAGCCAGATAGAACGATTTGATAGGGATTAGAGCAGTATACACAACAGAAAAATCATCCCAAAATGTCACCAAGGGAGATTGTGTTGGGTTTTTTCTAAAGTCTTTTATCACTATCACATCCAAGCAGTGTTTTTATACTTAATGACCAAAGAAAAAAACTTTTCTCCTTCAAGGTGCAGTGTCTGTGTTGCATAAGACTTTCTGAAAGCACAGGAGATGGTCAGCCAGCCATCAATGTTATATCAGGAAACCCTGTCCAAAGAAATATGGTCTGCATAAAGCTTAAAAGCTGGGGATGTGACAGCCTCCTGATGAGGGTGAATTTCAGCAGGAAAAAACCTGTCACCTCCCAGCTGCTGCAATGTGGTTCTTCCTTGCTGGGGTAACCAGACCCCTCTTGGCTGCTCCGGTCACTGCCATGGAACATGACAGTTCTTTCTTTCAGGGGTGTAAGTGACTGAAACTCTGCCTTTTTGTTTCTGAAAACAAGAAAAAGTCAAGAGCTCAGATGGAAACAAAAACTTGACTTGGGGAACTAGGAGAAGAGATTATAGTATTTTCATTCCTTTTTCTATATTACTTACCTGTTTTGCTTGCAAAGAAATGAGCTCTTGCTTTTAATTAGAATTAGGAGTGTGAAAGTTTTAGCACACTCCCTCCTGGGGTAGTCACTGCTTTGAAATAATAATATAGAGAATGTTGATTTTAACAATCAACAGAGGACAAAAGCAGGAAAGGATCGTGTGCAGGTGCAATTAGTGCCCATGAAATATCCTTTTGCTTCTTTGTTTTCATAGCTCCTCTGTGAGCAGAGCATTGGATGAAGAGCTGCATGAGGGTAGGTGCATGCTTAGATCAGGAAGGAGAATGAGAGGCCCAGCCACCACTTAAAGACTCCTAGGGCAAATCTTGCCAGGAAACAAAAATAAAAACTGAGCAGCCTCCAGCACCCAGAGTGGCAGACACCAAGCATTTTTGTTTCTCTTAGTGCTGGAAAACAGCACCTGCAGGTCAGCAGAGCTGGCAAATGGCAAACTAGTTTGGTGTGCAACTGAGGAGGAACCAAAAGGGAAAAGCAATAAAAATCACTTGTTAAGAGAGAACTTAGTGGGAACACACTGCAGGATTTTCAAGCACAAACATCTCCTGACCCCTGCCCAATCCCAGAAGAAGGGACGCTTTTGAGAAGACAATCATTCTCAAGGAAGGCAGGCACACCAATTACTCATTTCTCAGGTACAAGGAGGGCAGCAGCCTCATCACTGTGTACTGTGCAAAGACTCATTCCTGGGCCTGTTCATAAAGAATCAGAACCTTTCCCTAGCAAAACACTGGCAGCACTGAGTACCCCAAATATTTACCTGCCTTGGCTTCTTCAGCTCCTGTTATTCCTTTTCTCTAAGAGTGGTTCATGCTTTCCTTATTTTCCTTAATTTTTTAGGAAGTTTCCCATCTGTTTTTTTAACTGCACTGAATTTTTTAAACATGTGAAGAGCTGTAAATACCTGCTCCATTTCAAAATAATGGGAAAAAACTTGTATCTTCAAATAGTGCTAGAAGAAAATATTGAAATATGAAATGCAGAAATATAAACACAAGTTAACATGTCTCCCTCCAAACATGAAAACGTGGTGTAAAAAAGGAAGACTAAAAGCTTTGGTGTGGGAGCTTTGAAACTCTTACCTAGTCTGGAATTTCATTCATTTAGGGAAAACAAACAAACTAATGAACAAACAAAAAAGGCAACAGTCAAAGTGCTTAAGCACATAAACTATTGACTGAAATTATTTGGGGTCACTAACATTTTTTCTGAAAGTCTCCACAAATCATTACTTTCTTTATGCCATCGAAGACTACTTTGTTTCTGGAAACCAGGAGAGCAGGATGGTAAAACAAAGAAAGCTATTTCAAGGTTTTGATAACTGAACTGGAGAAATTTTGTTATAAATTTGTTTCCAGAGACTTTCTGCTAACAAGAGACAAAATGCTTTCAGGATAAAATGCACACAGAAAAAGGTCTGAGAGAATGCATTGGAAAATAGCAGTCCTTCTACACTTTTTTAAGTAAGTTATAAATACTTGTATGAGTCCTGTCCTGTTCAAGCCTGTAAGTTCTGCTAAAACATGAAATGAATACTCAAGAAAGAAGATAAATCCCTTGTTCATGTTACTCAAAAAACATTGATGCATAAATACAAAGTATTGATTTAACATCATAATAATCTAACATTATAATAACCTAAGTCAATATCTACTGACTTCACCAGGCTTCTAGGATGGTTTCTGTAGTCTTTCTAAAATATGTCAAAATTTTGACCTCGTGTGTTTCACTCAGACCTTTCCATGCAAGAAAAAATCTAGATAGGGGTGTATTTAAGGTTTTCATTTTTTTTTCCCGTTGTTCTTCCGAGTTATGGTAAGGACATTGGAGTTCATCCACATGAGGAAGGAAGCTCTAAGGCTTTTTGGCTGTGCTAATTCAGCTGTCAGCAGGCTCAATATTGACTGAGTAATGCTTAATGGTTTTCTAGCTATGTACATGTAGAAGCAAAATTCTAGTTTTCAGCATATATCAGATATATGTAGATAAGGATAAGGAGAGTAGCAAATAGTTACACAACCCTAAAAAAAAGAAAGAACTCTATAGACATAAAATGGGATTTTTCTCAGCCACCTTGAGTTGTCAAAGGGTATCAGCAGGCTTCTTTCTTATTTAACTGAGCATTCTAAGAGGTTATTTCTAGTCAAAGAAAACTGTCTGGACTTTCTCAAGTTAGAGGAGACACTCAAGTGCCTCCAAAATCTGGTTTGTCTGTTTAGCCAAGGGTGGGAGGACCTGCAGAGCCTTTCTCCTGCTGTACCACTGAAGCAGCTCCTGGTCTTTGGACGACTAAAAGTAAGAGAGATCCTCACTCACAGTGCTGCACCAGCTCCATTCTGTTCACATCTGCCCTGTTCTTCTCTGAAATGCATAATTTAATCTGAGAGTGCAAAAGGACATTTATTGTGGAAAGAAACAGGAGCATCTTGACCTTCTTCCACAAATAAATGCTGGTAGGTGAATGGCAACCGCCCCTACATTCTCTAAATCTCTCCTTCCATTTTTACATTGGCTAATTAGATAATTGGCAGCTGATTAAGTGCATTTATTGTACCACGCTCTTCCCACTCTTCCCACACAGCAGCCTTTGTCTTGTTCTAGACATTAAGAACTGTGTGATTCTTACAAAAATAAACATTATCTCTATTCATACTCAGAGACTTTTACAGGTATTTTATCTAAGAAAAAACCTGTGAAACAGGTAGTAAAAAAAAGCATGTTAGGATTTTAACTAAAGCCCAGACCACTTTGCCTGTCTGCTTCAGACTGGACTGAGATTATGGAAGCCAGTTATCACTTTTGTTTTGCAAGGTTTCAAGTTTTGGCCATTAACTCTGAACTTACCACAAAACCCCAGGAGATAAAAAGTAGCACTCTTGATCATTGACATTTGAAACAATTCTTTCATAAAGCAAACCTTAGGCAGCTGCTTGTCATCCCTTCTCAATCTGCAATTTTCTTGACCTAGCAGAGCAACATATCTGTCATATTTTAAACGTATTGTATTTGGGGAAATGCCAAAGAATTGCTCCAGGCACTTATTCTTTTACAACCTAGATGATGTAACTTAAATATATATTTCTCTCCTGTCATGTATTCCACAGTGCATTTGGGGAACCTCATTTCTCTGATTAAACATTGACTTATTTATATTTAGGCATTTCTACTATAAAAAGTTACTTGGGTCCTGGTGAACTCGCAAATATATAATGCACCACCCCAGCTCCCAAATAACCACATTGGTTCAGGTTAAGCACATCCTGTCCTAACAGTTATGATTTTATCACCCTCTCCCCTGATTAGCACAGACAACTTAAGCAAAGGGAATTTTCTTCTCTATTAAAAAAGCCTTTCTCCTACTTCTGTTATGCAGTGTATTCCTAACCCACCCAGTGTCAGGGATCTGGGTCCTTCTTTTACAGCTACCAACCAGCTGTCTAGGGACAGGAGCTGGCTCTCTTTATTCTTAGACATATTATTATGCTGAGCTAATTTCCTCTTTGCTCTTCAATTACAGCTGTTGGTTCCCAACAATCTACAAATACCTGAGCATCTGTGATCTCTCATTTCTGTTGATAAAAGACATATTTAACTGTAGATATAGCTAGTTAAAAGAGAAACAAATTTAATGCAGTGCACTGGCCATGAAATTACCTATTTTTGTGGTGAGCTCTTTCTATTACATTTTCCCTGAGTATCTTTCATATATATTCTATACATAACATTGGGTTGAACCTAAACAGCCTCGTTGCCTCTCCTTTAATCTCAAATGTCAACACCAGACAAAGGTCTGGATGAATATGTACACCCTAGTAATAGGAAGGAGAATGACAATTTACATGGTCTGGTGTATTTTGTGTTGGGATACAAGAATCATTCTCTGGCTGAGCAGCATCACCTGAGCCACAGTTCAGGAAATCACTCAAAATTACTTATTTTTTTTATAATTGACACATAGAATGGTTTGGGTTGGAAGGCAGCTTAAAGATTGACTTGTTCCAGCTCCCCTGCCATGGGCAGGGATGACACACACTAGACCAGGCTGCTCAAAGCCCCTTCCAACCTGGCCTTGAACACACAGTTCTCATAGCTCATCATAGATTGGCTACTACCTGCCAGTGAGCTGTGTGTCTCCATAAAGCATAACATCCAGTGAATTTGTTCTGAATTCTCATTCACCAGTTTATCTCTCTGTCTTCCAATAACTATATGGTGAAGAAAGATAAGCTTCTACCCGGCTTTTCATGAGGTGGTTTCGTTTCTCTGCATTGATTGACATAAAAATGCTACAGGTATATTGAGGACCATGCTCATCCTCTGACAACACCAACCTTTATCAGGGTAACTGGTCTGTCATGGCCTGTTTTTAAACTAATTTCAAAATATACCCTAATAATTTACACAAAAGCTTGTATTATATATTGGTATCTGAGCACACCTTATTGGCTAGAAACTTCATTTGGGGGAAAAAAAGAAGATTGTTCCTGATTATTAGGTGGTAGGTTAGACCTGGAAAAACAACTTTTGTTGACAATTTCTTTTTCCAGTACAACTCACATAAAAAGACTGTGCCCCAATGGATAAAAATCTAAAGCAGGCATAAAGTAGTTGTGATTTTGTATCTCAAGGAAGGTGCTGCTTCTTTGTTAACACAGTAACTTTTATCACTGAATCTGAAACCAAATCGTGTATACCACAGTCTTCTTGAGCTGCAATCACACATACCAACCCATGAGTTATTTAATTAGTGTAGCAGTTAACACCTCATGTGAGTCCTGTAGTGCACATCGGGATACCCTGTGGTGTTAGCTAACCACAGTTTTGTTTGCACTCACATCACACTTCTGTTATGGGCAATAATGTCACCCCTGCTCACCTTTCAGTGAATGTCAGGAGAAACAACCAAACTCTTCTAACTGCCTTACCAGTTGTCACCAATTAAGTTGTTTCAGCACCTTAGTGTAAACATCAGAGGGTTTGTTACTCTATTATCCAATGAAGAGAAAGAAGCTCCTTTTGTTTTCATCCTGAAGGTAAAATTATTCACGTTCCAACCTCTTCTATTACACCTATTAAAATCCCATTTCAGAAATTAAGTCCTTATTAACTTACAGTACTAAAATAACTGGTATCTAAATGGAGAGGAAATAGATCCTGTATCTTAATGGATAATAGGGAACGACAAGGCAATTCATTAACCTTACATGTTTTCCTCCTCTTGTTAAAAATGGCAATAATACACAGAAACGTTGCTTTTGGGGAGCAAGCGAAGACAGATTCCTTTAAATGCAGGTTTTGGTGTCTATTTTGGGACTTAGGATTTTAGTAGAATTATAGAAATGTCAAGCAGAAGGACTATTATCCCATCACACTGAGAATCAGACATCCTTGGACTGTACTAGAGAAATGTTTGTTTAAATTTTTTTAAAGTGTGTCAAATAAGAATGATTTTCATCCATTCCTAGGCCATAGAAAGGATGCCAAGAGCAAGATTTGTTTAAATATTACTAGGTGGAGTCCATCTGACTTTAGAGATAGGTTTTAATATTGGACTAGATGATCTTACAGGTCTTTTCCAACCTAAAGGATTCTAAGCATGGGCCAAATTTCATTTTTCAGTCATCTCGTACAAAATATGTACAGACTGCACAGTACACGGGGTAAGTTACTTAATCATGAACCTCCTCTCAGGATCATTTGTATTCGTACAAGGCTCTGGTGGGGAAGGCAGCTAGCAGCTGACTGCTGTAATTTCTGGGTTTGCATGTGATCGGGTACGAGACACATGTTCTGCTGCGGCTGATGAAGCACAGCAGAACTGCACCTATGCAAGGTACAGTCAGCATGATGGTCTTTGAAAGCTTGTCAGCAACTGACTTAAAACATCAAGTCAAGGCAGGCGTGGGAGAGATCTGCAGCAGGGAAATTAAATGTTTCAGGTGCCATAAACAAATGGCATATAAATAGGAGCAATTCTCTTGGAAAAAGTGAGGACGTGAGTGCTGCAAGCACAATTCCCTTTAGGTAATGTATGGAGATTTAATGTTGATGTTGAATATTAATGAGTAATAATTGATTTGACTTAGTTATTTGAGAGATAAAACCCACTCATTTTTGAGCTACAGGAGTTGGTAAACCAGCTAATATGATTATCACCTTTGAGAGCTCCTATTCACCACACTGCAAAACAGAGATTGTAGCCTAACCCTAAATGGTAGTGAGAGGACTCTTGCTGCAAGCCAGCCTACATCACATACCTAACATAATCTTGCTGCCATGGACACTGAACAGCTAGGGAAAAAATATTAGCTAGAACAATATGCTTTGATAACTAATTGACTTAATATAGTTCTGTGTTAATGTATCGGTAAAATGCCACCCCAACACAGCAAGGGCCAAGCTACAGGAACACGGAGAAAGGACATGTGCTGGCTCTTCATTTTCTAATGTGGCCACAGGACACCAGCAGTCAGAACTGGGCACAGTTAACAAAAATAAGCCCTGGAAACCCATTTGGTCTTACCAAACCCTTCACTAAGCATGGCAAAATCAGAAACAAAAGAGAAGGTGGTGGCTGGCTCAGGGATGTCTTTTGTAACTCTTGGTATCCAAAGAACACAAATAAAGAACACGGACATGGAAGTAGCATGGAAACTTAAATTAAGAGAATAGGCAAACAACTATTAAATACAAATAATAGTAAATGTAGTATTAGTAACTGCAGTAAATATTAAATGCAGTAAATGTAGCTCAGGTCCATACAAATCTTAGCACAAATATTGGGAAAATGAAAGAAAGGAAGAGGAATTTTCTTAAGCTACATAAATGAGGATGAATGCAAAAGCCACACAAACAGGACAAGGCAAACAAGGAGCACCTTACTAATATCCATGTTAGGTAAAACTGAGCATGCAGTGTGAATACTCTCTCAGGCTAATCAAAGCAGGACAGGGCAAGAGAGCTTCTTGCAAACAGAAGGCTTTTTATTCAAGTTTGGATGGGGAAAAACCTGTGAAAATAATGGAATGTATGCACTCATTAATCCTACAAGCAGGAAAGTAGTGCTCTTTTTTGCATTTCATCAAACAACAGAACACAGTCTGCTCTGCCAGTTGGCTTAAGAAGACTTCAAATCACTTGCAACCAAGCTTAGTTCTGGTTAAAGAATATCCCTCATATGAGAAAGCACACATAATTATTTGGATAAATTTAAGCAGTATTTAATTTAGGCAAATGTACGGAATTTCAAAACACTTACAATCCAAACCAAAGTTTTAGAATGAATTTCGGGAGGCTTATAAGATTTATCTGCACCTCATGGTTAACCACTGGAACTGACAGAGCTAACTTTGATGATAATAAGCTAAAATATGCCACATGTGATATCTTCCTTGCTGAAGTGAGAGAAAATTCTGGACAGAGAAAACCTTACCTTCGGAAGACAGGCTTTTTTTTCCCCCAGAAATCTAAGCCAGTGTTGTAAGTGTTGGTTGAAGTAGAGTCATTTTTCTATACAAAATCCAGTTGCCTCACATTTTTCATGTGATAAATAGGTTCAGGGGACTTGATCTATCAAAGTGAAATTGAACCAGAGAACACATTTTCCAGGAAAACTGAAAACAGTTAATCCATGAAATAGAACATGTTTAATATCTTTTTCTCTCCTTAATCATCACAGTAAGTAGAAAGGCTGATCTGCACCATCAAGTTTTTGTTGAAAAGATTTCTTATTGTGAATGTGAAGGACTGGAAATGTGCAAGTCCCTGAAGCCATATGAGAATCAGAGCCAGTGACTGTGACAAATAACACTTCCATCAAAGTGGTAAGAGGGTGAAGAAACAAAAATTCTCCATCACCTGGGGGGAGGAAACCACCTGCTAAAGAGAAATACATGGAGGTTTTTATACAAAAAAATGTGTGTGTTAGTATTTTGTGCAGAATAATTTAAAATTGGAGACCAGCTCTTCACTAGTGCTCTGCATTGCAAACATAATTTCTGTAATAGAAAGGCTGAGTTCCTATTTTCTATTTTAGGCAAATTGCACTAGGTTTTTTTTAGAAATAAGGGAATCAAAAGTAATAGTAACATTTAAAGAAATGGAGAAGTATTTTTGTAATGTGAGACTGGAGCAGATTTCTCAGAGAAGTTGTGATGCCACGTCTCTGGAAATGTTGGATGGCCAGGTTGGATGGGGCTTTGAGTAACCTGGTCTAGTGGAAGTTGTCCCTGCCTGTGGCAGAGGAGTTGGAATTAAATGACCTTTACATCCTCTTCCAACCCAAGCCACTCTGTGATCCTGTGACTGAAGCCATGAGCTGTTTGATGCTAAATGGAACTGTCAGCAAATACCTGATCAGGATATCCTCTTCATACAGCACTACCTGCAATTAGTTTTTTGGGAACAGGATTTTTGATAATGGATGCAAGTTTCCACTGGTGGATGCAAGTTTCACTAAACAGGAAGAGATATTGGGATATGCATCTAAAAAATTGGCTAAATTAGCTCAAGATGATATAGAGAATTGCAACACAAAAATTTGCTTGGTGTTATAAAGAAAACTACAGTATTTAAAAATAAATAACACATAATCAACAGGGAACTTTAATTATCTAGAATTTATTCTTCAGCCCTGCAGGTATTAGAATTTTACTAAAGGAAAAGTAGCTTAGTAGCTGTTATTTTAGAAGATACAGGTCTTCTATGTTAAAATATCCTTACTCCAGATTTCATTTTCACTCCCTATATATGAGTCAGTGTGGGATGAACTATAATTATGCCTTTTCCAATCTCTGAAGTGCAGCCATTATCCAAAAAGAACCCCACTGTGAGAATGAAGTTGACATGGTATATAAATAAGTAAGCTTTTGACATAATATATGAACCCACTTGCCTTAAAACATACAGTATTATTTTATTACAATGATGGTAAAACAGGCAATGCACAAAGGAGAAAAAAAAACCCTCAAAATTATATTGTATGTGATGTTGATTTAGAAACATGCCTCTAAGATTTGCACAAAAATTATTGATAGAATTCTTCACATACCATAATACTCTGCACACCAAAACACTGAAGCTGCACCACCACAAGGACTAGGGAAAGTCTGTATTTCTGCACCATGGAGAAAGGGCAAGAACGTGTTATCCAGATATGCAACTGAACTTTATAATTCAAAGTCCTTAGGTGCCAGAGTAAATGTAGAAAGAACAGCAAACTCAAATAATGATGTACACAGTTTATTGTGGTAACCCCAACAAAAGTTTTTATTTCTAGTGAATCAAATAATTTATTCACTATTCACATTATTTATTTCTAGTGAATAAAAACAGTGAGATGTTGCGTTTAGTCTTTAAACAATGACATTCCACTTCTAATATCTATTTACTTGTATTTCTGCAATTTAATCCCTGGTAAGATTCTACATAAACCATAGTGCAAAACCACAGCTATACTTCATTGATTCCTGTCTTTTATGCTAAGCATTACACTTCTGAAACTAATATATAGTTGAACTTTGTGATCTCAGTTCCTTGCACATAGATGTCCAGCAGACACAAGATGGAGCTTCCTGTGAGGCCTTGGGAGGCAGAATTAGCACAAGGTCCTTTGAAAGTTTGCTAAAATCTGAGATGTTAAGAACAAAAAAAAGATGACAAAAAGGTGAGTGAGATTTGTGAGACTGTGAAGTAATATCTGATGAAAACAAATAAACAGAACTGATAGTTTTAAGAAATGAATAAATTCATAATAATGTGCAAATTTTCTCTCCAGCTGGTAATATAGGGACCATTTTGCAGTTACTAAAAACCATTAAATGACAGTGACATCAATTTTCTGATTTATGAAACCATTTTTCTTGCTGAACTGGAAATTCTTTGCATCAGACCTTTCCTACCTGTATGTAGTTATAATCCTACTAGAAGTCTGCCCCATTATTTAACAGAAATATAGTCCTGTTCCAGCCACAAAAAAGGTTCTTTAATACTTACATTGAGAGTTATAGGAGCAATGTTTCTTGCAGTACAAGAAGGTAAATTTTAGAGATTGCATGCCTGATTTCCTATGGAAGTAGAGCTGACACAATCTTGTCTGTCTCACCTGCATATAATTTCCTGCCTCTTTAGACCTTTTCAATGTTGGCCAACTTCAGTGAAAAAAATCTCAAAATTACTAAATCCCACTAATTTAATGCAAACCAACAATGTAGGGAAGGGAACAGATTTGAATCAGTTAATGGATGGAGGGAAAGCCTGCTCACTGACCTCAGTCATATTATCAAACATTGGAGAACCCACAGGGCAGGGAACCATGGATGTGAAAGTGATTGTTTCATTTTCTCATTCAAACCTGAACTGAAGGTTTAGGAAAGAGGCAGCCACTGGGCCAGTATCTGTCCTGTTGGGGCACAAAAATGCTGACACTTTAGACCCCAGACTGGCAAATAACTAGTATCATGTTCCTACATGTTTCATGTAAGCTACATCTTTGCAACAAATGCATGCCGAGATTTGGCATTTACCCATGTCGAGTCTAGTCTTTTTATCACCAGTTATAATGATCTGTAAAATTAAAGAATCCAAGCCATGCTCTTGATAAGGATTAGAAGTGGGAACAAAAAGTGCCTGAAGATAAAATAATCTGAAATTGCTGTAGTCAAGAGGAGAGGGAACATTATAAAAAGGTTCTGCTAAGAAGAGAGTTTCAGGTTAGAAGATTTGTCAGAGCATACACAAAAAAGCAAGTAGAACACTTGTTTGCTGCTCTGCACTGGGGCTACAGGGAATTCAGAGAACAAAATTTGCTGAAGGTCTGGAGAAAATCATACTCTAGTTGAAATTTTTGGCACAATTTCCTCCATCAACATTAAGAAGATGTACAAGATGCATTATGAAATTGTTCTGGATTTCAGCAAATGTAATGTCACTTTTCCATATTCAGTTGAATGAAAACACAAGCAGAGGGTCCATCTTGAGATTGAAAATCAACCAAAAAACTCAGATAGTCAGCAGAAAATATGAAAGAATAGAATCTTTTTACACATTAATAAAGATAAACATGAATTTCTTTCACATAATTCAATATTAAGAATACTTCAGCACTTCACAAATCTTCACTTGCTTTGTGTATGCATGTACATAAAAATGGAGCCATGCAAAAAATTTTCAGTATGAAACCTCCTTTTCTAGTTGCAAAGAATTAATTTCTGGATTGAAAAAAAAAACAAACCCAAACCAAAAAACAGTACAATATGTTAGTACAGGCTGGAATGGTATATTCACTTATGCACATATATTCATAACTCTCTATATAATGCTCTTTAAGCACTACACATGTACACATGTACAAACCTCAGTGTACCTGTGATGTATGTACACTGGAACCTAGAAATGCAAACATTTATAAATCAGATGTTATTATACTAGCAGGGATACCTTTTTTTTTTTTTTTTTTTTTTTTTTTTTTTTTTTTTTTTTTTGGTGAAGACAGAACACCCCAGTGGTCCAACTACAAACTACATTGTATATCAGCAGGAAAAAGATGAAAGAGCTTTAAGTGCTTCTGAATGTCTGGGTAATATCTGACACCTTTGCAGGGCTGGGTTACCACACACCTTTGACATGCAATCTGCTGCTGCCTCAGATTTATTTCTGGAGGGTGCTGATAGGGTTACCTGCAAGAGATGGGGAATATGTGGTGCCCACAAAAAGGTGATGAGATCATTAAGACTCTGGAAGAAGCAGATATTGGATTAGCTGGCATTGGCATCCTTGCAGGATGGGCATAGACACACCTCTTCCCCCTTGCTTCTTTTCTCTGATCTCTGTTTTTCAGATTTTTCAGACTCTTTTTGACTATGACTTGAAATTTTTCTTAACTACAACCAGAGAATGGCACAAACCATCCTACCCCAAGAACACTACTACTAACAGACTGGTTTTTAGCCTAAGAGAAAACAAGAAAACCCACACAACAGAGGGAGAAACAAATGGCCCATGCACAAACTGATTGTTTTTGCCACAGTTGTTCAAATGGAGCTGGAAATAGTGAAAACAGAGGGTCTTTCACCTCATTGGTACCCCGTGGTACCACCTAAAAACCTCAGCCTGATTCCCAGAGCTGAATGCTGAAAGGGAAAAGCTGAAGTGTGGATCAGTCAGTATGCTATATAGCAGCAAGAATAGGAGCTAATGTATATCTCAGTGTGTTAATTAGTGGGACATTGATTGCAAGCTCTGGGAAATGACAGAAGAAATAGTTTCTTTTTGAATTTAAAAGCATCGTAAACTTGCACCTGAGGATTATTTCACAACTGATTTCCTTCTATCAGATAAGTAATAATTAAACACTTTTAAAAGCAGGAAAATTGCAAAATTTTAAACACTAATATCTGATTTAACTGGGTTACTCTAAAGGTCCATACATACTCTCAAATGAAAATACTTTAGTTTTCATAGCAGAAAAAGAACACCACTGGGAAGAAAGGGAAAGATTCGCTTTAGAATAGAAGAATCACCCCCTAGAAGGATTTAAAATTCAGTTTACCTACAACAGGTCCCAAACAATTGGAAGAAACATTTTCATATTTGTCATCAATAGATTTTAGCTTGACTTTTAGTTGCCTGCAGCCTGAGGTTGCCAGCAATTCTGACTGACCCCAAGATGTGAAGCACAATGTTAAGTGCCTGAGAGATGCCCTCTGTTTTTTCTGGGCATTTCCTCAGGTCTTGACACCACTCCAAGAACAATTTACCCAGAATGGCAACCCTCTGGCAGTGCTCTCTCTGCTCCAGGGGTGAAAACTACTCTCCCTCTTCATGGTCAGCATGTATTTTTTCCTGGATGCCAAATATTCCTATACAGATGATCTAATGGGGATCCCTCATGAAAATCAATGCCTGAAGAACTCAGCAGAAAAAAAAAAAAAAAAAAATTTGGTTTTCATTCAGATTTGATTGTATTCTAAATAGGAACCTCACACTCCTAAATCATGTCAGCCCCACCTCTTCCTACTAATACATCCTGAAAAGATTTATGGAAAACTCCACCTGCCCACACTTGGCACCTTACCTGCTCTTTCTCTCTTCCTGGAACAACTCCACCAATGGGGTATCCTTCTGCATCAATGCTTTGTGTTTCCTTCCCGAGAACAGGGACTAAACTGCACATGGAAAACACTAAAAATTAATGTAAAGAGCTGACACTTTCATCTTTAACTACTTAAATATTAATAGTGGTGGTGCTACTCTTCAGCCTCTTTTTCCAGCTCTTCCCCTTCTCCCTTCCCCTTGCTCTAATCTATCTCACTAAGGCTTTCAAAGAGCCACATGTGTCTTGGGATAAAGAAGTAATAAATTAAGGAACAAATAGTATTACCCAAAGAAGCAAAAGCTCCCAGGAATGGATATCCATTATTTATTTCATACAATCAAACTAATAAGTGTTCCTAGTCTTTCATGATATTGCTTTAAAACTGTCTGCTACATGACTTTAATGAAAAAAATTAAGACATCCATTACACGAACAGCCCTTAGCACTTTCATATTCTTTTCTCAAAATACTTTGTAAGCATTACATGATATTAATTATATGGTATATATTAAACTCCTTGCAACAAACAGATAAAACTATTTTTCTTTCAGCTAGAATATGGCACATAGAATAGGGATAATATGAAAACAAGCATCCACAAAGGAGTGGCTTCAAGGAAGGCCACAAAAATGATCAGAGGGCTGGAGGCCCTCTTCTGTGAAGACAGGCTGAGAGAGTTGGGGCTGTCCAGCCTGGAGTAGAGAATGCTCCAGGAAGACAATATAGCAGCTTTCAGTACCTGAAGGGGGCTTTCAAGAAAGTTGGAGAGGGACTTTTTACAAGGACATGTAGTGATAGTACAAGAGGGAATGTCTTCAAATGGGAAGAAGCTGGGTTTAAATTAGATAATTAGGAAGAAATTCTTTACTCTGACAGTAGTGAGGCTTTGTAACAGGTTGCCCAGAAAAGTTGTAGATGCCCCATTTCTGGAAGAGTTCCAGGCCAGGTTGGATGGGGCTTTGAGCAACCCGGTCTAGTGGAAGGTGCTCCCTACCCATGGCAGGGGGGTTGGACCTGGGTGATTTTTAAGGTCTCTTACAATCCAAACCAATCTGTGGCTATGGTTCTAAGACAGTTAGAACTGCATCTCTTCTATTTTTAGTGTATATTCTGAACAAAATCTCTCAAAAGCCAACCTCAACTGTAGCCTCTTTGGCTTACCTGTTTCCCTCAAAGGTAGAATTAACGTGGGTGAGGCATCTGGACTCAGACATTTCTGCTCTTTAAAAAGTGAAGATCCATAAGGCATCTGGGGTTCACTTCCACATCCTTAGGTTCCACTGCCATCCTCCCAGTCCCTCCTCCTCCATGCCATCATGGTGCTCACTTGGAAGAGAGCCCACAAATCCCAACTGGTGCTGCAGCTTCTTTGTGTAGCAGGTACCCAGGTCTTACATGGAGCACTTTGATCTACCAAGCTATTAAATTATATTTGCCTGCACTTATGTATGCAAAACACTGGGTGCAATTCAGCTTGAAGAATATATTAATGCTAATTAGATTTCATATTATAAGAGAAGAAATTCTGTCGCCAGTTCATGTTTAACCACTGCTGTTCCCATTGTCATTGCTGCTGACTCTTCCCTTATTGGAATTTTTGAGGATCAGAAGTGACAATAACTTTGGCCCAAAAACTAGGAAGAAGGTAAAAAATCCAGTATGCTTTTGCATTAAATTTTTAACTGAAATGTGGAAGCTGGACCACTTGAGTAAAATTGAGTATCTTTCCTTTGATTTGCTTTGAATGGGTGGGGATTTATCCATTCAACTCCCTTTAAATTCATGGCTGACAGCCATATAACCAGTAATTTTACCATCAGCTACAATTCCGCTTAACTCTTAAGTAAAATAACACTGAGCGACCCTACAATCAGGCTTTTTACTGTCTCCAAACTTGGAAATACTCACAAAAGCCTACAGCCAACATAAGCTGTTTTACTTTTTTGCATCCTACATCCCTTTCTGCCTACAGAGTGACACCTGAGATTAAAAATGCTATTAATTACTGTTCTCTTTATGGCTTTCAGAGACTAACTAAAAAAAGACAAAATGTAGCTCAGAGAGGAACAATGTTCAATATTATAGAAAAACTATCTGATTAAGAGAAGAGGATCACATGAGACTGCTTTGACAACTTTCAATTTCAGATATAGCCTTGTTGTCCTGACGCACACAGAGCAGGATTAAGTCACCCCATCTTGTTCCTCCTTGCAGCAAGTTTGATCTCCAGGACCGTGGCAATAATTTTAGTTACTACAGTGATGAGTTTAGAAATAGTCTACGGCCTTTAAAGCTGGTATAGGGGCATCTCCCTCTTCTGACTTCCATCTAGTAATTTAATCTTTCTACTTAGGTGTTTGTTCATGCTATGTTTTTGTAGCTAATGAAATTAAGCTACCTCTTAGAAATGCTTCAGTGTCTTCCAGAATAAGATTAAATGAATGAAAGAATATTCTTAACATATCAAATAGGACAGCTAGGAGGGATAAATGAAGAGCTGAAGCATATTTACACATGACTGTTGACATCCTATAGAAGCAAATACATGTGTACTCCAGGCTGATGACTGTCTTAAATGAAGATGGGAGTTTAAAGTACTGTAAATATTTCCCAAATTCAGAATAGTGACCTACTACAGAAACTGATATACCCTGTAAAGGTTTAAGGCATAAATTCTGGCCTTATAATCCTACCATAGAATATAAAGAGCAAAAAAAATTCAGAGGGTGGAAGCAGTTTTAATGCCTCTTGAGACCTGTGGCAATGTGCACGCTGTCTCTGCTGCAGTGGCTCTATGTTCACCTGTATCTCTGCAGCCCACAGAAGGGTGAGAAATAGAGGAAAAAAAGACTGTTCCATAAGGCAGTAACAGAATTAATTTGAAATGTGTCTTTTACTAGCACAGCTAATTTTTTGTACCTGAATCTTATATTGCTTTTCCTGCTTTTAGGCCTCTGTCCCTCCATCATGAACAATGGTGATATTTCAGAGATAAATCAACATACAGCATTATTAAGGCAAAGAAAAAATATTATCCTCCATCAGCTTATAATTCAGTACACCTCAATGAACAGGAAGGCAGGAGGCATAATGTCACAACTTGCATGATAGAAAACATGCACAATAGTTTGATAAAAATTTATTTTATGGGAAAGTGTGATGCCTTTGTTTTAATTCAAGTGACAACTTTGACTTTTTGTGTCTCTGGTACTTGTACAAAGAACATATCAAAGCAATAAAACACAAGCATAGGCTCCAAGTCTCCATGGGGTTATTGCTAAAGCCTACAGAAAGTACACTGGTACAATTTAGAGCTATAATACACATTCAGTACTGTTCCCTTTGTGAGGTGATTTGACATGAAAAGAGCTGTGCTAATCCGTTCAGTTTGGCATGGGTGATGGTTTGAAACAATCAGTCCTCTTTCAGAGAGACTAGCAAATAAATAGAAAGGGGTAGAACTGAAGACTTTGGTCATTACTGACTTGGGTCTTAGTGGAAGTAAATTACCCTGGGATAAAGGCTCGAATATATGCCTCACATTGAAAACTGGTAAATTTTTAAAACTAATTCTGATACTTTTCTCTTTACTAGGTGGAAAAAAGGTAATAAACTCCTATATTCAACTTATTGTCTGGTAATTTATTACTGCTGCGTAGTAATAACTCATTTATTATTGTTAATTATTTTGTGTTTATTAAAAACAATCCCTTCAGTTTAGGGGCAACAGAAATACTAAATCAAATCCTTCTTTCATTTGTGATGTTATTTGCTGAGGATTTTGCACCCTTTACACTACAGTTTGTCCAAAACTTAAAAAGTTGACTAATTAGCACTCTTTGGTGTTTTCATGCTTCCAAATGTCAAGTACTTCACAGTTCATGTGACCATAACCAGGGACGAGTTTACCTTTTTCTGACAATCAGGACTACAGACCAAGAAACCCAGCAATTTACTAAAATGCATTCATATATGTATTTGTAAATTATGAGAAAGCAACAAGTGGTTGTATCTGAAAAAGCTGGTGGAATTTTTCATTTCATTTCATGAAAAATCAGATTTTAAGCAGTGATGAATTTGTTGTAATGGCAGGGGGGGAAAAACTGGCACCAGCCAGTTTTAATTAATTATGAAGGACAACTTGGAACAGAGATTATAAATAAACTAAATCAAAAATTCATTTTACACAGCTCTTCTGACAACAATCAGAAATAGCTGCCAAACAGAATACTTTCATGGATTTCAATATTAAAAACCTGGCTCAAGAAATTTGTCTTCCACACTAAGCAATGGGAATAAATCAATCAGTTTGTGGCACACTTCTCCTTACAGGGCCTTCTTCTGCCACTCATGTGAATCACTGCTGCCCATGGAACTGCACATGCATAAAATAATATGAGAAGTGAATCATCCCTAGCATGCAGCTATTAGCCCACCATCCTGAAACTGCTAAACTATCTTTCTCAGTCATCCCTTGAGCTTTCAACAGTGATGAGTTTAGCCTTGCCCCATTTCATTGGGTAATTACGTATCATTAGGAAATAAAATCTTTTTATAGCATCTTCCATTGAAAGAGCTCTTACATAGCCTATCACAAAAGAAAGGACATTGGGAAATGTTATTGTCGTGGTTTGAGAGGAAATGAGGTTTTTTTGGGATGGTGTGGTCAGATCAATGGGTGTTCAGATTTTAATATTGGCACCTGGTTTGTCCACTGAGGGCATGGATACGCCTCTGAGAACACAGGGGGTTAAAAGCTGTGAACTCCCAGGGGAAATTCTCTTTGGGTTCCGGTCCTGGAAGAGAACAGATCTCCCCCCTGCCCAGCTCCAAGCTGGGCGGGGGGGGAGGCCATGCGGCCGGAGGTAAGCCAGGCCTTGGACAGAAGCGAGATTCAAAGGGTGGAGGAGCACTGCGAGGCTTCGGGCAGCCATCCCCCATCCCCCACCATTTTCCCCCCCGCGGAGGGAGAGAGAGGAAGAGAACCTGTGCCTGTGATAGTGTGGCCGGTGTGAAGGAGAAGGGCGGAGGGGGTGCCCGGCAGGGCAGCCAGCCGTGGGAGTTCATGAACCAAACCGGCAGAGCCTGGGACTTTTAACCCTTCTTGTGGATGATGGAAACCTGCCAAATTCTGATCTTCCTGGAGTTAGTGGAAGGCGTTGAGAGAGGCTCAGAAGAATCCTAGGCGGGAGGAGATGATGAGATGATGGAGTGGCTTTTGGCTAGACTTTTCTTGTATAGCCATGGCAGAACCACTTGTGTTCCTGTCACACAGAGACTGCATTCTAGGGGGAGGCAAGGGCTCAGAGCCAGGAGAGTGCAGTGATGTGAAAGTGTGTGAACAGAGACGCCAGGTGAGGAGGGTGGTGGTGGTGCCCTCCGTCTTCAGAGAAGAAGAAGAGGAAGATGATCTCTGTTCAAGAGACCCCTCAGTCCCAGAGGGTGAAATTTGAGGGGGGGGGGACAGGTGTCCCAAAAGGAGAGGGACTGTGCTCTTTTTTAGAACTGGACAAAGCATCCTTAAAGGGAAAAACCCTAGAAGCAGCTCTGGTCCAGGTGCAGTAGTGAGAGCACTGGACATGGAAGGAAGAGGTCACGATGGCAAAAATGTTCTCCGGGCGGTGCCACACGTGACACGGAAACATGAGAGGTTTTGACTGTTTCCTGGGGAAGTCTGTGGTGCAAGAGGGACTCCTCTCTTCTCAAGGAATTGAGAATTGATTATGTAAAGGGTGGTGATGGACTGAGAGTGGGTCATCTAAGGGGTGGTAACTGAATTGGAAATTTGGTGGGGGGAGGAGGAGGAAATTTGGAAGGTTTTCATCCTGTGCTCTGTGTGTTTCTCTTGTAGTTTTAGGTTAATAAAGTTTTTTTTCTTTCATTCTTAAGTTGGAGCCTGCTCTGCTCTGTCTCTGATCACATCTCACAGTAGATACCAGGGAAGAGGTATTCTCATGGGGGCACTGGCATTATGCCAGGCTCAAACCATGACAGCCATGAAGAAGGCTCATCAGACACACCAAGTCAGGTCCTATTCCTCACATGCTGCCTGTCTCTCCCACTACAGACCTGGCCCTTCATACACCTTGAGTGGTTTTTGAAAAGAAAAGTAAGATTTTTCAACCTTACCTAGCAAAAACTGAAAACCAGGAAAAGGAAACAATTAACATTAGAATTAATCAGACTGACAAAATACAGGACATTGTATTCATGACACAACCTGCATATGTCCAAGTGTTGCATTACCCTCCCTGTGTTGGCTGGTCCTGGGTAATTGTTTGTAGTTGGTGTGAGCCTTGGCTGGAGACCACAATGCAAAAATCTAACATGACCTTGTTGATCTGCCTTTCACAAACAAGCCCATCCCTACAAATGGCTGGGTCAGGCATCTTACCTTACTGCTCTGGTTTACACCTTAGCAGAGATTTGAGCTTCCAAGCCTCAAAGGTACAGCACAGGAAGACCTTGTCTGCTAGGTTTCCTCTGATCTGAAACACAGTCAAAAAGGAATAGCAAAAAAGAATTGTCTTTTTTTAGGTACACATGAAACTGGATGAGAAAGTGTAACAACTCCAGTCATGAGTTTTATTTTTAAAATTTGAAGGGAGACTATAAAAGAGAAAACCTAGGGAGGTAGTTATAAATGAATTGTAGTTTGTAAGAGGCCTGAAGTACAGCTGCATAACATAGGATATATTATGTGCTTGCTTTAGGGTGAGAGCGTAGAAAATTGCAAAGCTCTACTTTCAACAAGGAGATAAGCAAGTTCAGAGAAGATTTATTTGCCTCTCTATCACCGTTATGCTTTAGCATCCTTGACTGCAGTCAAGAGATTCCAAAGGCAAAGGATCTGATATCAGTGCCAAAGAGGACTCTCCTCATGTATTGCTAAGCACATGTTTAGTACTCTTCAGAATCAGATCCAACTTACTGAAACACTGTCTCAGTTAAAAAGCTTATGAAAATTGCACTTTCTATTAATATGGCTGAGTTTTGAGAAGAAAAAGAACTGAAGTCCCTTTTGTGTATCTTTGGCATTTCTGTCCACAGATAACCTGTGATTATTTGCCTTTGATATTATAAGACTCTAAACCAGCAGGGAATCCACTTATTTTTTCACTAGTGCTTCAAATGTGAATAGATCACAGAAAGAGGCAGGAACAGCTGCTATTTCTTCACTCTTGGTTGGTGACAGAACTGGCATTTTATTATAGGGTTGGGATGAAAAGCTGATCTTCTCAGTGTATATGTTCCCGGGCTGGTATGTGCGGACGCACTCAGGAGCTGATATGTTATCAAAATTATTCTATCTCAGTGCTGATATCACAGCACTTTATGCTACCACTCTGAAAAATTACCTAAGGTTATCACACAGTTCATAGATTTTCTCTGACTTTGATGAAAAATAGACACTACAGAAAAAGGCAATATTACCTCAGGTACAAAGAAGCAGCAGCCACTGACCTTTGAGATGTTAAAATTATCAAAAAACCTCACATTTCTCAGAATTATAATGAACAACCTTTCCTTACACTGCTTTTTTTCCTCAGCTCAGAATTTATTACTGTATTTAAAAAAAAAAAAAAAAAAAAAAAAAAAAAAAAAAAAAAAAGATGCCTCCTAAAGAGAGGGAGTACTCCTTTGGGAATATTTCATCCAACATAAATAGATGAGCTGCAGTGGCTGTGCTTCATCCCCTGGGTAAAAGGCAGCCCCACGTGAGATCTGTCTTGCACTTTGGGTTTGTTTTCCCTTCTTACTGTGGGCTCTGCAGTTGGCTCTGTAGACTTCAAACAGGAGGCCCCTGAAGAGATTTGTCTATACTGTTGTTGCTTCTGCTATTTTGTGGAGATGAGATTGTTCTTTTGGCGGGATCATTTATCTTTGTGATGGAGGTCCTGATTTTCAATTATACTTAGGCCACTTTGGAGCACTCTGGCAGTGTAATGGGTCTTTAGAATCATCTCAGATCAAATTTGTACCCCCATTAAAGCAGTTCTGCTCTGACAGAATGGTATTAGATGATTGCTGAGTACATGGGCATCAGATTTGTAATGGTTTGATTAACTGACAGGTATGTAACTATCTTTGAAAATGACATGAACATTGAGATGTCACAGGTAAGGGTAGCAGGGTAGTTCTGCCTTGCTATATCCAGTATTCTTAAGCAGATCATCTAATACAGGTGCACTAGCAGCCAAGAGTGTGCCTGTGAACAGATGAAATACAGAATTATTCTTCAAATGGCATGTTACTGAAAACAGTGGTTGTACTGCCTGATGCAGTGATGTGCTTTTGGGAGAGCTTGTGGGCTGTGGCAAACACACAGAACAACACTAGAATCTGGAAATCCTGGCTTGGCACCTAAAGCTTTTCTGGCTCCACAGTGAGACTTGTGTGAACAGAAAAGCCCTTCCAGATGTCACTGCCCCCCCCCCCCCCCCACTTAAGTAATAAAATAAAGTGTATCTATATATTTAAAAAATAAAAAAAGGGTGGGAGTTGGCTGGTTGGATTTTCCTTAAAATACTTAATTATATGTCTACATTTGGAGATGAGTGCCCAATATTCCAATACAGATACTGAAGAACTGGGGCTCAGCTCAGTGCCATTTGAGATGCCCTAGGGCATACTGCCTGCATCCTGCCTGCATCCCAGTTACCAAGTAAGAAATCTGAATGCTTCCTATAGGCCCTGCTCATATCTACCAGCACTCCACAATGTCTCTGGTACCCTATGACATCTAAAATGTCATGGATGGTATCTGTGGGCAAGATGCCCCTGCTTAATAGGTATAATCTGATGTTACCAACACGTAAATAAACCAGAATTAATTTATTGAAATAGGGTAATTAGACCTTATGAACTTAGGGCAAGAAACATCTTGGTCCTTCTCACAGTGAGACAGACCATCAGAGAAACTACATATACATACATGCCACCTTATAACTGCTCTGCCTAGCAAAACTTCAAGTGGAGTTTGTGTCTTTGAGAAGACAAGAAGTCATTAGCCACAAGACACAAATCTCCAAGAAAACTTCTGCAGTTGCAATACTTGCAGAACTATTTACTCATCATAAGTTATATATGAATTTCATTGCCTTTAAAAATCAAGTGCAACTTTCTCATCTGGCTCCATACAGGATTTGCTGTTGGCTGTTAACGAATCCTGATTCCCAGAAGAAGCAGCAGTCCCTAGACATGAGAAGACACCACCAATTGACCTTGGACATTATCCGTCTTAATGTCCAATTGACCTTGGACATTATCACTGCAGATATGTCCTAAACAAAGAGCCAGCTTATAAAAATTAAAAAGATTCTATGACAAATGCTGTCAACTAACAGACAGAGCTCATCCATGCCAAGGTTTTATATCACAGATAAGCAGTGTATGAGGCACTTGTCCTCTTACTAGAATGTGAATCTATTAATATGATCCAAGTGACATTTAGGGAAATGAATAGCCCATTATTCCATAGGGGTCTCATTAAAGATAGCCTCTCCTGAGATTGCTCCATGGCAAAGTTTTTAAGTGGATTAGTAGGAAGCATGGAGAGAATGAATGAACTCCAGTGACTGCTCTTTATAATGACTCCAGGTAATTAAAAAGACCAGAGGTATCTGGAGAATTCTAAGTCTAATAGTGGTCTAACAGTATTTTAAAAACATCTAATGATGGAGTTAATTGAGCTTTAGAATTCATTTAGCGTGTCCTTACATTAACAAGTAGCTTTTATGTGATGGAGGAATTAGAAGTCAAATATTGTCTCAATAAGTCCTCAAAGATGTCTCCTATTTTCTGTGTTGGCCATTATTAAATAGTAATGTTTATGCAAATTATAGTGCCAAAGCCTTTTCAGTATTGGAAAATGTTACCCTCAAAACTCATTAACTTTCAGCCACCATGTTCACAAAGAAGTATAAGACAAAACAGGTGCTCAAGGCAGCACTACAAGCTGAGTACAAATCCAGGCACTAAGAGGACATGTCAGGTTCAGAAAGGCTTTATTATTCACTGCCTTCTCCTGGGATCTTGGTAAAGAATGAGGGGAGAGACAGTATTCACTGGTTGTCCAAATAGCAGAAGGTTTTATTTTTAACCTGGGTCTCAGTAGAGCTGCATTCTCTAGATGTAAATGTTTAAAGTGGAGAGCTCAGCTGAGCAGATGAGGATCTGATTTACTTGGATGAGATTTAGTTCATTTAACTGCTATGTTCCTGTATCTTGCGAGTGCAATGAAGAAGACCTTTCTGAGGAAGTTCCTAAGTTCCTGAGATAGTCAAAATGAGGAAGAGAAATTGCTTTAAGGCCACCAGAGAAGGTTATGTACACCTAATTCCTGTACTCAAACTTGGATGAATAAGAACTCCCTCTGGAAGTTTTTAAAGTCAATGTTTGCTTATTCCACCACCTAATGACTCTGAAAAGGAACAGGAAATAATATCAAGAACCATCAAATCAGTCATAATAACAATAATAACATTTAATTTTTCATATTTTTCTGTATTCTAAGAAAAGCTATTAAAAACTATCCACTAAAGCCATGCTGTCTCATAGACAGCCTAGTAGCAGCAGGAATGACACTGAGCTCTGGAGGTCCAATCACACTAAGCATCAGTCAAGCTACATCTCCTTGATGTGCTCTTTCCAGAACCTCAGAGGCAACCAGACCCTTCCAGACCCTCAACCTGTTGCTCTGACTCCAAAGAAAAGTCAGTACCTATCTGACTGCAAATGCATGAAAAGAAAAGAAAAGAAAAGAAAAGAAAAGAAAAGAAAAGAAAAGAAAAGAAAAGAAAAGAAAAGAAAAGAAAAGAAAAGAAAAGAAAAGAAAAGAAAAGAAAAGAAAAGAAAAGAAAATGCTCTATTTGTTACTTTTTTTTTAATGCTCACCATGCATTTTTTTCTTCTTTACTGTCATCTTTCTTTCAAACCTTCTCTGAAAATATCTGTCTTCCCATTTCTCTGTTTAATACTCTTGGCATATTTTATAATTGCAAAACATTTTGAAACACATTTTGCATGAAAGACACTGTCCTGAGGAAGGGCCAACTCACACTGTGTTGTTTGCATAGAGAGCATGAAGGAGGAAGAGCAATAAAAGAGCAACTTAATTACTTTGGAGCCATGGTGCTTCCTGCTGCCATGGCCTCTGCATGAGGTCCCGATGCAGACACCAGCCTTGGTGAGAGAGGCCTGATCTCACTGACAACTCCTCTGGTGCAGCTTTACCCAAAGTCGCTGAGCAGCTCACAGCAAATTAACAAGCCACAAAAAGTGGCAGGACATCAGTGACGTAGCCCAGGATAAAAAACTTACAGAAACAGCAGTGACCTCCAAAAAGCACAAAAGCCTTTCTGCCCCGTTCCTCTTTCTGCCCTGTTCTCTCTCCTCTGCTGAACAAATCATAACCTCTTCTAGCAGTGCTGTTCACCTCCCCTTGAGAGGTGCTTTATCCAGGAAAAGAATGAAAAATCAGAGTACAGCTGCAAAAAATAATTCTCACTTGTGGCCTAAGTACTCGTATTTTTTGTACCTGAACATGCTAGGATGATATGACCTAGCCTACATAGCATGTGTTGAAATTGTGAGACACAGTGGATAGATCTGTATCTGACTTCTCAGTTTCTTCCAAAGCCAAGGATTACTAGTGACTATGCCTGATGCTCTGGGGTAAGAACATTCATCAGTAGGAAGCACTTGAGAATTTTTTCATTCTTCAGTGGATTAGGCTTTGAGCAAAAATCCACAAAAGTAATACAAGCCCAAGCAATCATAGTTTGTTTCCTTTAGAAAGCACTGGGGTTTTTTCTGGCCAGTCCTAGCAACGGCATGTCTGTCTTAGCAGCCACTTCAGCTCTGTTGCATTTGCCTTTCCTTCAATTCATCCTCCTGCTTGACCTTGGGAAAATTCTTTCTGCCTGTCCCAGGTTGCAGTTCCACTGCTGGAATAAATGAGCTTTAACAGAAACCCTTCCATTGACTTCTTTTTTATTTTCAAGATTCAAAGATTTTGCTTTACCACTTTTGGTTCTCTTATCTCCTTAGAATTTTGTACCTGGGAACTTATCTATATGCAAAATCAATGTTGAGAACTTCAATGCACCATCTGTCTCTGTTTATATCCAGTGACATCCCAGACACAGGGCTTGTACCAGAAAGTCTCTACCTCTAGTCTGAGTATACAAATAAAAAAGGATATAGCAAATTCTCTACATTGTTTTAAATGGTTCCAGCAGGATTATCTACCTCTAATCTAACCATTGCCAGTACTGCAATAGGTGTCTACAACATTTCTTTCCCCACAGTTCCAACAGGCTTTGTTTGCTATTTCCACAGAAATTAATGCAATCAGCAAGTTCATTGTCAAATGTGCCCTTTTCTGCAGTGGCTGCAAGTTGAAGTGAGCCAGTGGTTTGCTTCCAGGTTAGGAATATCATAGCACAAACTGATACAGTATTCTTTTTTTTGTTCATATGCCATGCATGTGACTTTCCATTCTGAAAAGCCAAAACTAAACAACAAACCACCCCACAAAAAACCACAAAAGCCCACAAAAACATTGATTTACTTTTTCATAGGTGAAATATGGAGCATTTTTTGCCATTTGAGAGTCAAACCCGTCTCTTATATGCCACTGCATTCTCTGGGTATTATCAAGGAGAAATAAGGCTCATACTTGGGAATTATTTTTCCTTTAGGTTTTGTCTTTTTCCTATCTATTCATATGTCTTGTTCCTCCAAAAACTGTTTCATGACATTCCAAGTTACTCTTCTACTGAAACTGTGTAGACTGTATCAAAGAAAGCACATCTCACAGAAGTGCCTCCACAGCACATTATGAACTGCACGTCTCCCTAAGAGCAATTTAAAATGAAGAACAACCTTTTCCAACATCCTTTCAGAACTGCACATGGACATTAGCCAGACACAAGACTGAGCTGCAGAGGGTGCATCTGCTCTTCACAGTGCTCATCATTACTGATATCTAACCCACAGTAAAGTCATTTGGCCAAAAAAAGCGTGGATGAGACAAGTGTACCAGAAGCCAGATGAACCTTTCCTTCCTCAGTGTCCATGGAAGGAAATGTGTCTGATCCAGCCAACACTTTCTCAATATTTCATTCCAGAGCATGTGATATCTGTAGGTAAGTAATTCTCCAAATGAACTAGGGAAGTCGGGTTTTGTTCTCATTTACACTACCTTATTATATCAGTTGATCTTAGCACAACTATTAATTCACTCCCGTGTACATGATGTCAAAGTACCCCTGAAGGTCTCAGCAGCCAGCCGAAAGCCTGGCAGAATTTTCAAAAGTCATCTGCAAGTTTTCACTTTCCAGGAAACCTCTTTTCTAACCCACTCCGTCGCTAGGTCCAGTTCCCGTTATGGTGTCACGATCTGACCCCCTCTGCAGACGCTCTGCTCCGAAGGATCTCTCATTTCCCACAGACCGCTCTGCCCGGTGGAATACGGACTTAATATGGAATTTTTTTTTTTTTTTAAAGGATCAGCCCCGGCTCGTTTCAGGGATGTATGCTGAGCGACAGCCCCGTGACGGTAAGAGCCATGTGTCGATGCGGGTTTGTACGATGCCCGGTGCCTTCCATCCCCTAACACCGGTGAGGTGAGGGGCTCGCCCCACTTCCAGCTGAGCGCAGCGGCTCGCCCGGGCTCTCGCACAGCCGGCCCCAGCCCCTGCCCCGGCACAGCCCGCCCCGTCCGGGCGCTGGGGCAGCGGGGCGGGGGGCGGCGGGAACGGGCGAGGGGCGGGCCGGGGGTGGCGCCGCCTCCGCGGCCGCGCGGGACGGCAGCGGGAGCCGGGCGGGGGCTGGAGCCGCGCAGGGGAGCGGGGAGAGAGGAGCGAGGAGCGGAGCTGCCCCAGCGGGGCGGCTGCGGGCGGGAAGGGGCCGCGCTGCCAGCTGCGCCTGAGCCGGAGCATCCAGAGCCGGAGCATCCCGGCGGCGTCAGCCGTCTGCTTTTCGAGGGAGGTCGACACTCCGGGTGTGGGGTGTTTTTCCCTGCCTCTGCCCTCACCCGGCGCGCGTTGTTCGTGCTCTCGCTGCCGGCGGAGCCTCGGCGAGCACGGCTGCCCGGCGGCCGAGCGCTGTTGCTCGCACGTTCCCGCAGCGCCGGGGCCACTCGCTCCCGTTGTCCGGCGCCGAGCGGTGCCGCGCCGGCTGAGGAGGGTCCCGGCGGGTCCCCGGCGGGTTTGGGAAGCTGCTGTGCGCCCCGGAACAGCTCCCGCCGCGCCTCGCCCGTGCTGCTGCTCCGAGGGAGCATCTTTAGCGGTTTTCCTGTCCTGTGCTGTAACCAAGGGCATTTGATTTTCACAAGCGTTTAGCCGAGGTATGTGTTTTGTGGCCTGCTCTTGATCGTTCACAAACGTCTTTTGGAAAGAACCTGTATTTAACCTAACTCACTTCGCGGGTTGGCGAGTGCTTGAATTGAACGAACGCTTCTTGGGTTTGGAGAAATTGCTTTCGGCGGAGGCAAAAAAGGGGAACGCTCTCGGGGAGCATCGTGACAGCACGGGGCTGCACAGCTTCTGGAAGGAGGGATGCGGAGAGAAGGGAGGCACGGGCTGGTTTCTTTTGCTGAAAGATGCTGCAGCCCAGGGGTGTGATAGCGCAGACCACTGGGTCATCACTGTGCAAGCAAATTCTTGGTTCAGCGGGCGTAAGCACAGGCTGCCACCCGTGTGCTCTTCCACAATGCTTGCAGAAAGATGACGGGGAAAGCATTGCTCCCTCTGCAAATAAATTGTAACATGCGTATCCAATGTAGTGGGAGAATAGCTGAGCTTAGACAGCACAGCATGTGAAAAAACACAGGATGGATGCACAAAATATGCCCTTTGCAAGCATTTTATGGCTGCCTGAAAGCTGCAGGCTATTTCAACATCATCTTGCTAGATGCAATAAAGTTTGGAACAGAAATCAAGTGACGCAAACTCTTCATAGCCTTGCAAATGCTAAACGGTTAGAGGAAGATTGTGAAAATAGTGGTAAAGGGCTGACAATTTGCCATGCTGATTAACATTTCTATAAGCAAAGACAATTAGGAATGCATAGTAGCTATTATTTAATTAATTCTCAGCTAATTATAGCAGAATGGGAGAAAGATGAATAGGAAAAATGTATAAAATCTGGACTATATAAGATGCATATAGTGCTGGCAGTTTTATTATGACAAGGGATCCAGCTGGAATGTAGTGTCTGTTTCCTTATGATTTTGCTTTTTACAGTCATTTTGAACCCACTCTAACTTTCCTGTGCCTGAACAGACCGAAACAAAACGCAACCTGAAACCACCAGCTGCCTTCTCTCTACTGTTATGCCTAGAAGGGGTTGTTCCCCTTAGGGATGGTTGCTGGTTGTAGCTGTGTACTAGCTGCCTTCCTTTCCCACCTCTTCCTCAGTCTGGGTCACCCCTATCACCCAAGGTGGGGAAAGAAAAGGCAGGCATGTCTCCCCTGCCTCCCTCATGTTTCCCCAGCTTTCCTGAGCTCTGCTACACAGGCTGGCCTGTCTGCAGGCTGCTACTTGCTATATCCAGTACGTCTGCTTTGCTGTCAACAGGATATATGCTGCAGGACTGGGAACTGCTGGAGAAGGGGTCTTGGGCTACTTCAGCATCCATGTCTAACCTAGTACTATCACCATGTATGTACATATGTGAATTTATTTGGCATAGGAAGTTGTTGTCGTGGGCATTTTGCTAACCTTTTCAGATGTAATAGGCTGAACTGGGATAACTCGCCTCTGCCAAGTGTCTTTGTTCATAATTGGGTTTTACTGGTGCAGTGCAAATTGTAAATTGTATTCTGTAAATTCCCCATCAGAGGCAGGAAGCAACAGAGCCTTTCCTTCTTGCACCCTATCTACACAGAAGCAGAAGAGGAATTATCTCAACAAGAGTACATTTAGAAGTTGCTGAAAAATCTGATGTTTCTTACAGGTCTGAGACTTGTAATCTAAATACTAAAAAGTCAGTATATTTTCACCTCTACCTCCTGAACTCTTTTGCAAGCAGTCCTCCTCCTATGTCTTCATGACTGCGGTTGCCTCCTTTTCCTGGCTTGCGCAGAGGAAATCCTGTTACGACAGAGTCGATCCATGGCGCTGCTGCAAAACCCACCTCTTAGCCTGCCACCTTGTCTGCATCTCCTCTCTTTGTCAGTCCTTCTGCTGCTCCCTCTTTCCCCCTGCATCTGACATGGAAGTCTGAGGCTTCAAGTGTCCTTGACAGTCGCCCTGTACATGAGGTACCAAGTCTCCTGTTTTCCCAGGATGTACCCCCAGGCTTTGATCAGCCTGTGCTCTCAGCATCTTTCTCCCTCAAGCAATCATCTCTGCATTTCTCCCAGCTCCACCTTGTGCTTACTTGTAACTTCATATAGGCACTTTGTCCATCATTCCTTTAATTTCCTTGAAATGTCCCAGCACATTTGCTTTGGTTTGATGCCTTCAGCAGCTGTTTGGTGAGATGCTAAGACGAGCCCTCACCCGGTCTGTCATCATCCTTGCCACTGTAATTACACTTGCTCTGGACTGGAGCACGACAGTGTCCTCTAAAGCTAGGACATCTGAGAGGCAGTTGTTGAACAGATCACTCTATCTAGCACCAGCAGAAACTCTCCTTCCGTAGCCTACATTATCCTCACTTGCTCTTTTTTGGCATTTCAGGTGCAACCCTGCCCCCTTATGTTTGCACAGCACAGCGTGGCTCATCACTGCAGCTCCCTTTGCAATCGTGTTGTCGCTTTGCCTGAGTCGTTGCAGGCTGTTTTGCAAACAGGGACTATATGTGAATATTAGGCACACAAATATGCCATGGCTTCTTCATCAGGGGAGGGTATGCATGCAGCCTGTGTCGGTAAAATAAGGAATGGTGAGGATAGGGATCTTCTGTTACAGTGAGGGGAAACAGAGAATCAAAAGAGAAGGGTGTTTTCTTACTTTTCTTAGTAAAGCATAAGGTACCCAAGTTAGGAAGCAGAGTTACAGTGAATGGAGTTACTGTGATAGCACATTTGTGCCTAAAACTCCCTTGACATTTAAGTGTACAGACATTTAAGTGTAGTTGATACTGAACCTGCACTTTTTTGGAGAGGAAAAAAAAAAAAATCTGAAAATGATGCATTAACAGAAATATCTGTTAATGCATCATTTTACACACAGTGTAAAAAATTGTGTCCTAGCTTTATATTGTGACAAAGTTCCTAAGAAGGCTGCAATGAAATCTGCTTGACATTTTTGGGTGTGATACGGATTTATAAAATTTGTAATTTATAAAAATGTGTGATTTATACCTGTTGTTTTTATAAAATATATGGAAATCAGCATATCAGCTGAATTTTGCAATAGAAAGGTGTTTTCCTATCATTCTGGACTCTACTTCCTGAGTCACATCTTTGCTAGTTAAGGACCAATAACCCCATTGACTAGCAAAGTTAAAGGGCAGTTACTGTTCAGCAGAGCTCCTTGCTGCAGTCTGCCCAGAATTCTCCTGAGACAGGAGTGGATGTGACCACATGGAGTGTGGGAGATGAGGGCTCTCAGGTACGCTCGTGCCTGCAGCCACGGCATCGGCATCGGGCAGGAGGATGTGCTGCAGCACTGGCAGAGACAATAGAGAGCTTAAGTCCATTCAGTCCCAGATTTAGCCACACATTGTCCTAAAACTGCATTCCTTGTAGATTAGGGTGATGGGTATGATACTTTGGAGAGGTTTTCCCCTTCTACCCGGAGGTGAACCTGAGGGTCTAAGCGCTGCAAGGTTTTGGTTTCACACATGAGTGTGACTGGAAAATGAAAGCAAGCTTAGATAACAAGGACTGCTTGCCCTGGAGCTTGTATTTTATCTGGTAAGATATATTTGGTATGATATATCTGGTTTTGGTCTGAATAAACAATGTGCAGGAGCTGAAGCACTGCCCCATGAGAAGTGTGGTGGCTTCAGGAAGGGTGAAGACAGTGCACAGCCCTCCACTGCACTGGCCACTTGGTCTCAGTTGCGGAGTCCAGTGCTGCTCTGCCTGTGTCAAATAAAAGAGGTGGTTATTGGGAGCCCATGTAAAGAGTGAAGTGGCAAAGCTTAATTAACTTTAGTTTGTTCTGAGATTAACTGTGTTACTGCTATGCCACACAGGTGTATTCTGGATGGAGTCTCCTGAGAGGCTTATCAGTTGGTGGGATGCTCCACACAGCCTTTGGAAGGAAGGGGTAGCAGGAATGGGAAACTCAACCATGGAAGAAGGCAACAAGGCAGAAGCAGTTGAAATACTTTCATATACTTGTTCCACTGAGGAAAATAGGTTTTAATGGAATTTCGTTTCTCATTAAGCAGCCATTCCACACTACACTAAGTTTTTGGTTCAAACAAAACTTCCAAATCATATGTTGCAAGAAATCAAACAAGTCATTACACAAAATGCAGAGGTTAAGGATTCCTGAAACCTGCTGGTTTCTCCTCTTCCCTGGCTAACCTTGCCCTGGACCTCTTTTCCAGCTGGGATCTGTCACTTTGACAGTGACACCTTAGTGGCTGTTTTTGACTGTAGAAGTCAATTACTACGATTTAAAGCTGTTATGGGCAACCAAATGGCTATGTGAACCTTCATGCCTTCTCTTCCTGATCACCCACTGTCATTAAACTTCAGGGGCTCAAATCTGTTTGAGGTTTCTGCCTGGGTTGAATTTGGCTGAGAGTGGCAACAAAAGTTATTCAGAATGGCAATAAGGGGAATAAATTTGGGACTGGACCCCAAGAAATCAAATATGACCCATCACTATGGTCAGCAAAGAGTAGGCTGTTGAGTTTTGTGTGGGTTTTTTCAGCAACCCGTATTTTTCCACAGGAAATTTTCAAAAGAGAAATAAATATTTTTTAACAAACCAGCACAGGAAGGAGACTGATTCCCTTGGTGGCTGTATCCTTTGGGTGATGCTCTCATAGGATGCTAGACCAGTAGGGCCCCATTTCTCTATCTAAGTTCTCAGAGGCACAGCAGTGAGAGTCATTACCCCTCTCCACATCCTGAGAGTTACAGGGAACAGATAGATCCCTACTCCTTGCATATCTTACTGGCACAGAAAATGAATGCACTGCTTGGGCCAAATCCTTCTATAGGCTACTATTACAGCTGAAATAGTAAAAATAGCTGTGAGGGGCATTAGAGTACTGCAAGAGGATGAAGGACTGTGGGATACAACTGTGTATGGCCAGGGGTCTTCTGAAGATAAGCTTGTTGATGTTCTGGTCCAAGTATTTATCTGTTCTTCAGAGATAATTAAAAGTTCTGCCCTCCCCACCTCACTGTGCACACTTGCCATTTGAATATGAATGCCTGCACTTAGGAAGCCTCGAGGATCGAGGATCGCTTGTGTTTTTCACTTCGTGTTTAATCAGCCCAAGACTGGGTAGGCTCTGGTCCCCTTGCCTTGCTGGAGATTGTGGCACTGTTGTATTGAATGCGGGGCTGAGTGGGCTAAAGCAGTGCTCTGTGAATCTGCGGGGAGATGGACTAACAGACTCTCCCAAGAAAAATGAGCAAAATACTTTTTATTTGCTTTGGTTGAAGATACAGCCCTGTTGCAGAGATCTATTCCTCTATCCCCCGGGAAAGAAAGAAAGAGGAGGAAAAGGATCTCCGCTACAAGCAGACAAAACTGAGGGGCATAGGGTAGAGCTCTTGGCCGTGTGAGGCGTATTTGCCTGAGAAAATTCATACAGAGGCTGCTGTACCCCTCTCCATCCTGTACCACACCTGCCTCAGCCTCAGAAGCAGTTCTGGGTGAGGTGACACAGGTGCACACCCTCACATCCAGTGCATATGCTGGGTCTATCTCTGGGGCAGCTGACTTTGGGGCTCACCTACAGCCTCCTACCTCTCCTTCACAAAGAGATGGTCAGGAAGCTGTCTGACTGCCTTTCACGGAACATTAGTATAGTCAGTGTTATCAAAACATTTGGATTTCAACAATACTGTCTTTTAACAGCTGCACTAGACAATTTTCTTTATTGAACTTGGAGAGGCTTAAACCAGAAATGATTCAGTGACTGAAGGGATGAAAGCCGCACAACAATGCATCAACATCCATCCCCAGAGATCTGCTTCTCTAACACAGTCAAACCAAATGTGCTGAAGGGGCAGAGCTCTAAGATGTACAATGATTGTGAAAGTGTCTTTTGTCTCCCAGAGGGGAAAATCTGTTTGAGAGTGGCCCTCTTTTGCTTTAATCTCTATCATTTCTTCATACACAAGAAATTTCATTTACTTTATTAAAAACAATTCAGGGGCTATGTTTTAATTTTAGCCATTGAATGCATGTAGCACACAAAATTCTTCTAGCTATTCTTGTGCACATAACATATTCAGTTTGGATATTTCAAGTATGTGAAAATTTAAACTGCAGATAGTCAGAAATAAAGAGGATGAATAAATAATAGTGTGTAATCCAAAAGACCTGATTCCTGGCAGGAGTCTTCAGGGTATAATGTGAAATGAATTGGAGAGCAGATACAGTGCTCTAGTGCTTAAAAATGTGCCAGAGGACAAATGCCTGTCTGGTCCTGGAGCACACTGCAGAACAAGAGTAAGGTGTTATCAAAGGTGTAAAGCAGAGTTCAGGATCATGGCTTTGATGCTGTACATGCCGTGCTGTAACTGGGCAGCAGAAGGATGTTGATAGCAGGAATAAAGCACAAGCCAGGATTCCAGTTGATTGGGCTTTTTTCCCTGAAATTTCTGCCAGTAGAGCAGTCAAAATTCAGCACTCGTCCTTCATTTATTTTATTATTATTATAGTTATTACTAAACTCTTCCACTTTTATTTGCTTTTTTATAGGGGCTTTTCTCAGCATGCAGTCCCTTTAGACTTGGGCGTGATCACCAACCACATCCTCTGCATTGGACATTTAGTTTCTTTTTCCATATCTTCTTCCTGCTTGTAAGTATTTTATTCTTTCTCCTTGCTTATTTTTCTTTTACTTTTAAAAACCAGATTAAACTCACGGGTTCTGGGTCTGATCCCAGGTCACAATGTTTTTGATTTACATTGATATAAATGACTCTATAATCTGCAGATCCATGGGAAATGTAAGTTAGAGAATCATTGGAGCCTATCTAAATTAATCTAAGTGTCCTTATGGCTCAGAGGGTTTCCTTTTTACAGCCCCACACAAACCCCCAAACAAAATATAACTTGATTTTAACCTGCAACCAAGCCATCTGGGCATTTGCCTTCTTAGATTTTCAAAGACATAAATTTAAATCATATTAAATCATAATAAAAAATGAAATTAGACAATAAATTAAAAGGAAAACTTTGCTTGTGGCAGGAAATAGTTTTTCTTTTCCTTCTGTGCTCTATTTTATTGAGTCAGTTGGCAATTGATCCTGTTTCCCAGGCAGAGTGGAAAAAAGGGATTCTCTGCTCCTGGAAGGTCCATCTGTAATGGAAAAAGGAAGCATCCTACTTACTTGTGGTCTTTAATTGCCAAAGGCATATATCCGAGAAGAAGCATTAAGGATCACATTCTTGTTAAACTGCAAGCTAGAAGTCATTCTTTGGCTTTCCTACCTACATTTTCAAAGGAATAAAATGTTGCTCACATCTTTTATCCTGTCTAGAGCTACTGTCTTATTTAGTTGCATGATGTTAAACTGCTACACTTTTCCAGTCTAGAGCATATTGCCTTTCAAGGCTGAAGGGCTCCTGGGATGTAAAATTCATTCGGCCCTTTAGTATGAGCATGCAAACATATTTTTATTGGCATTAAATATTTTGTGTTACATGTTTGCTGGAAGGGAAATATTGGTAACCTAGGAAGGAGATAAATGTAGAAAACAAGAGTGGGAAGATGAAAGAATTAAACCAGGAGCTCCCTGGCCTTCTTACATATATCAGTCTAGTGAAGACTTGCTGCCAGCTTTTATGATGAATCACTGTGATAGCAGAACTTGGGGAGGAGCAACACATCTTTAGGGATGAGTAAATCTTAGAACTGGCATCACCATATCACTGGGAACCTGTACAATCTTCCTCCTGCTCTTCCTGCCCTGTTAGAGCATATTGAAGTTTGGCCACATGAGGGACCTCTCTGTTGTAACTATGCTAAAGGCAAATAAGGATCTCATCTGTAAGAAGATGTTTACCATAAGGGCTTTCTAGGATATCTTCTACCTGTAAAGAAACAGTTCGTAGGAAATTGTGACAAAAGTGTTAGTTTATGTAATACACAAACGTTGATTTTCTTTGATGTCAGTTTGTCTCTCTGCTTAAATGCTTTGAAGACACTGAAACAACCGAGATGTTTCTCAGCTTGTAGTCACAAAAATACAGGAAGAGCCAAGAAAATGAAGTGCTTTTCTGTGGCTGATAAACTCACAAGAAATTGAGTCTACCAGACCTATTTTTGCTGCCTGTTCCTCAGTTTTTAGGGTTTCAGTAATGTGAGTGCAGGCCATTAAATTTTATCTGTCTGAGCCTGGAGAAGTAGAGTTGTTGCATCAAGATATATAAAGAAATACAATACAGGCAGTAAAGAAAATTTACAACATTGGAAGCATGAAAAAGCTCTGTTCATGCCATCCTACAAAGTGTTGCAGTCTCATTTAATATTCACTTTGGTCTGAACTGGGAGATGGCTACTGTCTTAGCAATGCTAAAGATTAAATTACGTATGTTACATATAATTTGGCTCTCAGGGCATATGCTAATCGTGAGGCCTCTGCTCCTGACCACATTTGCATTTCCTTACAAAATGGATTTTCTAGCAGGTCCCATCAGATATGGAATAGTGGCTAGCTTTGGCATGGCTGCTCAGGCATGGAACTGCTGGTACCTGCACAGTGATACACAGTGATGCCTTGCCTGATCCCTCACTTGCTCAGTTTGCCCTTCTAGTGAATGCCACCTTGCCCATCTCCTGCTTACCACAGGATAAAAAGAAATATTTAAAAACGCCAACTGAGCCTGCCTACAGTATCTGCCAAGTTGGCCTACCCCTGGAGTAAGAGTGATTGTCCTCACCTGTGAGAGGTATTTATACCAAGGACATGAATGAAAAAAACAATGCACAGCTGGGAGAATATAGCTAAATATAGTGGCTCTGTTTGAAAAGCCAGGATGTACAAATGACACCATGTATCTAGGAGAGCTTTTCCTTTTGTGCCAATGCTCATAATTGAGGACCATAATTGAATGGCAGAACAAGGTTTGGCTCTCTTGTACATCTAAAACCAGAGTAGTGTGGAGGTAGAGTCTGTGCTTTCTTGGACCTTACTGAAAGGTGTATTATCTTCTAGACACATTGTCCATTGGAGCAGCAAGGCTGTGTATCAAAGGAGCAATAGCAGCAAGAGAACTCAGCCATAGTCAGAAAGGCAGAGTATAATCTGGGGCTTTCAGCAGTGAGGCTGCGCTGGAGGACAAGGGGAGCCTCCTCAAGTCACACAGCCCTGTCCTGGCATTGCAGAGGTGCCTCTGACAAACTAATCCAGATCCAGCTATGAAGCAGCAAGCTGTCGGGGGGAGGCTTGTCCTCCCCCTTTCGCCCGGCAAGCAACCAAGCACACTGCTTGCAGCAGAGGCACTCTCGGGTCTCACCCGAGACAGCGCCCAGGGATACAGCCCCACGCTATTGTGAAGGCAGCTCCCTGCATCGGACGGGGCTCGCAGCAACAGCCAAGAGAAAGAAAGAGAGCTGACTCCAGCCGAGGGTATAATCAGGCTTTAGCACCTCTAATAAATTTTCCCGCTTGGAGCCCCGATCCCAAAAATGCAGCAGCTTTTAAGAGGGCAGGGGAAACAGGGGAGGAAACCACCTCTGGACGAATGGGAAACCAGAGGGGAGCGGGAAGCAGGGGATTGAAATTAGGGACAGACCAACGGAATACATCGAGGGAGGGATTCTGGTCCCTGATCCAATCACTCGACGCTCCAGCTAGAAGTTTCTAGAGGGAAGGGAGGGAGTGCCAAGTGACAGACAGGGCACCAGGGAGGGATCGAAGGAAGGATATATAAGGCTGGCGGGGGGCGAGCAGGGATGACAGGCAGTGGGGAGGAGGGCAGAGTGAACCAGGCTCGAACCATTGCAACTAAGGGGAGGAAACAGGACAATCCAACATACAAACTGAGAGGGGAACAGAACAACCTAACACAACACAACGCAGCTACACCACAAAACCTGAGTCCCCTGCAGACGGGTGCCAGTTCTGCTGTCCCAGCAGTTTTCAAAAGTGGTTAATTGGAAAGATGCCTCCTGTCAGATAGAGTTCTCCATCTGCAGTCATTCAGGAACAATATTTGCAGTTCATGCTTTGCCTTAAACCAACTCAACTTTCCAAAAACAGATGAGGGAAAAGCAGGGACCACTACAGAATGTGAAAACTTTGCCTCCATTGTTCATTTCCTGGGTCAGTTTACAGCTCTCAGAAAGACAACAGGCTTATTGCAGTTTACCAGCTTTGCCATTATGCTTTGATGTCAGTGGCAAAATTCCAAATCATTTTTGGGGACTAGGTATGGGCTAAATCTTATGATGTTGTTGTATAGCTTTCAGAATTGCAAAAAAAAAAAAAAAACAAAAAAAAAAAAAAAAAACCTAATTACCAACAAGAAAGTGAAGCTGATATCTGACTCTCTGGGGGTTATTTCTTCAGAAGGATCAGGGTCAGAGAGACAGACAGACAGTTCATGGCACTTACCTTCCTCTCCCAGTAGAAACAAGAACCTGAGCTGAAGTGGTGGCTGTGGTGCACTGAATAAAACTACTCATAGCTTCATTTGGAATCAGAGTTTACATCACTACAAAGTACTCATATAAAAATAGCCTGGGTGATGTTGTAAGACCTATAAAAGCTCTGATTTAGCAAAACACATCTCTGTTTAACTGAGATTCTGATTAGTCCTATTTAATACTCTAAATTTTCCACTATCTTCAAAAAAAGTCCTCAAAAAAGCCAAAGTTATTCCTTGTACCAGGGTCAAGTGCTAGCAGTAAAAGCAGAATGTAGTAGATTTCAAATTTGAGAAAAAATTAAAGGCTTTCAACTTCTGCCATGTTAAAGAATTCATGTGAAGTAATTCCTTAAGTTATTATAGAGCAATTAAATTAATTATGGATCTAATTTTCATTATGACACGTAATTAAGAATAAATATCTTCTATATCAAAGCCTATCTTTTAAAAAGGATAAGTTAGCTATAACACACTTAACTATTTCCAGAACATGAAATGAACACATATTGTTCCATTAGTTAATTTTATATCACCACATTAAAGACAGTTCAAAAGGAGTATAATCTCATTAGGATCTCTCTTTGCTCAGTCTGTTGTGACTTATTTCAGGAGGTACAACAAATACGGTTTCCTATGGGGCTAAATACTATTAGGGTGAGAAAATGGTTTTAGTTTAGTATATTTTATGCATCACTGTGAGTTATATACCACTCTGGTAAGAATCTTTTTATCTGGTATTTGCAAATGCAGTACTCCTGCATATCTTGCAGGCTGTTGGTATGCTTGATTAAGACCACCAAAAGCTCCACTATAAAGCAGCAAACACAATAAATAAACAATAAAACAACATCTGGTATGTAACCTCTTGTCCATAGCCCTTAGATAGTCCTTTCATGCTTGCTAGGCTGGCAGGGCTGCCCAAAATTCCTTGGGATTTTCCTTGTTGGGGTCAGAAACTGCATCACTCCACTGAAACATGCCTGCCATTGAGATCTCCATGGCAGAATTACAGCAAAGTACATTTTGATGTTTGAAACCATTCAAAACATTTCATAAATACAGCAAGAAAGCAAGTCTGGCAGATTTTTTAATTCTAGGTACTCCTGGCAAGACACTGTGGAGTAAGTATCTAATGGATTCATTGTCAGCTGTGATGTTTAGTGACTTTGCTTATCTAGGTTGAGGAGCTGAAGTCTTGAGAGGGAGTTTCATTACTTGACTAGGTTTTTTATCACAAGATAAATTGGATTCCAGTACCTCTGTCCCATGTAAAGAACAATTTTGATTGTGCTGTTCTGCAGAACAATTTTGTTCTGCTGTTCCCAGCTCATGGTTGGGAAGAGTCAATCCATTAGGATTCAGTAGGATTTCTCCTCATCCCTGCATTTTGGAAAATTGAGATATAAAGATAATTGCTAGTTAATTCTTTAAGAATTGCATCTTCAAGCTAAGAAATGTAACTCTTAAGACCTAAATTATATCAGGTGCACATTATCTGCTACTAAATTAACCTTGCTTCTTTTTTTTTTTCCCCCTTGCAGTTCTGAAGGATAAAATCTTAAATTGTCCTGGTTTGAGCAGTAAAGGATAAATTCATTCACTGGCTGACTTGTCATCTCACCGTTGTGATGGGAAAATGTTCGCTTAAAATAAACCCTTTTTATGCCACTAAAGCTGCCTTCGAATACAAGATCTGTTGTGATTTTTAAAACACAAACTCAGTAATGTCAGAACCCGACCCTTCATCTGGATTTGTGGGAAACATGGAAAATGGGACTTTTCTGGAGCTGTATCCCACATCCCTTTCAACTTCAGTGGATTCATCGCCTGGCCGTTTATCCAACGTCTATGTCTATGTTTCTATATTCCTTAGTCTCTTAGCTTTTCTCCTTTTGCTACTGATCATTGCACTTCAGAGGCTGAAAAACATAATTTCTTCCAGTTCCTCCTACCCTGAGTACAATAGTGATGCTGGAAGTTCATTTACTAATTTAGAGGTTTGCAGTATTTCTTCCCAGCGCTCTGCTCTCTCAAACCTTTCTTCATGAAAACAAATGAAAGGAAACACATGGGGAATGGAAGAGCTTTGTTTAGCTTCTTGGGGAGGTAGTGCATGTAACATTTGCCTTAGAAGACTATTATCAAGAGGTGTTTTTAAAAGTTTCCTTATTTTTTTTCCCCTCTCCTTTTCTAGTTTTCATTTCCCCTTGAACTAATTTTAATTTTGGACAATGGATAATGAATGATACCTGATCATCATTTCTTGCCTGTAATAGTGATGCTGTCTCTTTCTCACGCATAGGCAGTGTTCATTAAGAGTATTCCTGCCAAATGGTAATACACTTCTAACTGAATGTGTCATTTTTCTGCTTTAATTGTGACCCCTTCCCTGGTCTTGTGTCTGCAATATGCTGACTGTTTTTATTTTCCTTTTTTAATTATATAAGGACTTCTGGATGAAATCCCTATTGCGAAAGTACAAAAAAACTGCTTAAATGATAAATACTGAGACAATTTAAAGTTGTTGATATTGTTTCCTTTTTTTTCTTTTTAGTTTTCACATATTTTTCAGTGTTTATTGATGTTTATAAAACAGAACTAATTCTTGAAGAATGTTGCTTTTGTTTATTTGTACTCCTAACTCGTTCTGTATAAAGTCTGTATTTCAGTTTTTGAGTCTCTTTGGTTAACTTAGTAAAGCGACTACAATAACGATGCTCACGGTTGAATGTGTGGAGGTATTTTTGGACCCCATTGCATCTCATTATCTTATTTGCCTAATAACATGTTCCTCCAGGGGGCAGCTTTTGCTGCTGAATCGTAAATACCACACAACTCCTTTTCATTCTTCACCGATACTGCAGCTTATTCTTACGGGATACCAGGACCAAGTAGTGGTTTCTTGTGAAAGACCTGCATCTACCAAATACAGGAAGCAAGTGAAGAGCTCCTAAAGTGTCCTTTAGAAACATGACTGTACTCACGTGAGCAGGGCCAGCAGGGACAGAAATTGCTTGTACTTGTGAGGGCTTTCTGGGCCAGCCTTTGTCCTGTGATTTCAGAAATCTGCATTGGGTGGAGGGGGGCACACAGGGATCTGCACAATGTCCAGGAAGACCTGAGCTCTGACCTGCAGGTAGTGCAAGGTGTACCTGCAGAGGGCAGGAAGGGATGGGCAGGATGAATGGCAGTGGCTCTGCCACTTTTCCCCATCAAAATAAGGGAAGGCCAGTGAGAGGGGAAAAGAAATGGATTCACAATCTCAGTCCTCTTTGCATGTCATTTTCTGGGTTATCATTTCTCCTGCTCGAAGTGTAACAATGCCACTCCATTTCTGCAGTAAAATAATGAGCAGCTTTGTGAACTGGATCCTATGGTCAGCTGGGCTTTAAATCAAGCCAGACATTCAAATTTATGATTTGAAGTGCCAAGTGTGATTAGAACTACAACACCAGACTGGTGCAATTGCCTTGTGCTTACTGCACTGTGTGACCAGAGCTCCGTCCTGCCACCCAAGCCCATGCAAATTTTGTTCTCGTGGCTGGATGCAAGTCACTGGAGAGACCTAAGAAAGGTATGGCATTGTCACTGGGGGACTCTGGGGGATGGGATTATCTCAGTAGGAGCAGCTGCCCTCCCCTCGTGTGGCACTGCTGCCCAGCAGGCCGAGGGGTTAGGGAACACTTCCCAAACACATTTATACCTCTTGCCAAGCTGTCCATGCATTTGTAAACAAGACAGAGTCTGTCATTAACTACACAGGTTTTAAAATACAAATTTGGAAAGTCTGGTGTAAATATAATCATTAGAAATGTAGCTGCTGTTGCCAAACAATACAGATGATGCTGGAGTTGGTGTTTTCAGATTTTAAAAGTAGACATGCAGTATGGTAAGTGGTAATGACTTATGGTGGTGGTTAGTTCCTTACAGAGGCCAAAGAACTTGCTGACTAATAAAGAATGTAAACCTGCAGATTCTCTGAGCCAAACTGGTTTGATGGATATATTTACAGCTTGGAATATTCTATTCATCTAGACAAAAGTTTTCTGTATGTCACTTTTCACTGTATTTGACAACTGGCCTTGAAAAAAGAGGTAGTTGTTTAAAAGGGATCAGGAAACATTACTTCTCTTCTGAAAGCTCTTTGAAATCCCAAACCTGTTACAGACTGTATTTGTATGTTCACTGGCAGATAGAAATAAATGAGCTGTAAATCAAGACAGAGCAACTGTTTGACTATCTTCCCTTACTGACAAAGTTGTAAATTTGTTGCTTCCTTTGCTGCAAATGGAGGAATTTAATCAAAACCAGAGATGAGACCACAGGTCAAGATGGGTGTTTGCTCCCAGCAGTGTGTTTATACTTGCAGATATAGAGACATTTAATATTAAAATACAAACTGTTGAAGCCCCATCGGCTGTCTTCAGTGAGCTGTTGTCAAACTTCCCCAGAACAGAAAGTATTTTTCCAGCTGCAGAAAATAGCAAAGATAATTGAAACCACACATTTTATTTTGCTTTGTAATTTACTAGATGCTATTAACTTTTTTTCCAGTCAGCAGTGACATACAGGACTGTATAGTCATCACAATTTCAGCTGAGTTGCATCTGTTCTCTTCAGGACAGATTTCAGTAGAAACAAGTTGGTTCCAACAAAATACCATCAGGAGAAGCCACAGGCGAAAAGCACAATGGCATTTTTGGGGATTGCTAAGTACCAGTTCTTCAAGAAAAAAAGAAAAGAGGAAGAAGAAATCCACCTGAGAATCCAAGTTAACCTGAGAACACTGGAACAGGCTTCCTAGAGAGGTGGTGGATACCCCAAGCCTGTCAGTGTTTAAAAAGCACTTGGACAATGCTGTTTTTAATACACTTTAGCTTTTGGTCAGCCCCGGGGTGGTCAGACAGGTATGATGATCACTGTATATACCCTCCAGCTGTAAATATTCTACTATTCTGTTCCAACTAGAGTTACAGGGATATTTTTTGCTGTGTCCAGTTCTGCGTTCCCAGTTGAAGAGAGAGAGATGTGGAGATACCACACTGAGCCCAGCTCAGGGCTGCTGAGATGATTAAGGGATTGGAGCATCTCCCACAGGAGGAGAGGCTGAGAGAGCTGAGACTGTTTAGTCTATGGAAGGCTCTGAAGGATCTCATCAATGTATATAAATACCTTATGAGAAGAAGGAAAAAGAGGGAGTCTGGGCCTTCCCAGTGGTGCCCACAACAGAACAAGAGGCCAAACTGAAACACAGGTGCCCACAACAGAACAAGAGGCCAAACTGAAACACATGAAATTCCACAAGAAAATGGATTATTGAGGGGGCAATCAAACACAGGCACAGCTTGTCCAGAGAGGCTGCAGTACTTTCTCGTGTTGACCTGCTTGCAACTGACCCTGCTTTGGGCAAGAGGACTGGATCAAACAATCCTCAGGCAGCAAAACTCAGAGTCTTCTGGCTTGCTGCCTCCTCCTGATATGTTTTCTCATCCCTGGAGCTGAGTAAGCAGTATCTTTAATGGGAGGTAATTAGTTCAATAATTTGTTGCTGAAGAGCTGCTCAGCTCCCCCTCCTCCCTGCAGCCAAATACTTTTCCAGCTTCTCCACTGCCTTTTTGTGGTGTGGGTTCACATTTCACAGTCAGCTTTTTCCCTGAGCTGTTTTCGGTTATTACTGAGCCCTCTAACTCAAACACTGCCATTAACTTTGTTAAGATATGATTCCAAGACTGCATGGCATCAGGTAGTTGAAAAGTATACCTGGAAATCTATAGAAAAAAAAAAAAAAAAAGAATAAAATACAGGTGAAGAAAGAACTGAAGGAGTTTGGAAAACACAGAAAAATTATTTGGCTTTAGTTCACCAAATATGGCCCATTCAAGCATATTTAATCAGAGTACCTGCTGAAAGCTGTAGCAGCCTCTATATCTAAAACACTCTTGCACTGTCACCTTAAGCCCTACTGTCAAGTTAACCCATTATATTTGTCTCCCTGAAGATTACCACATTATTCCCATCCTGAAACAACACCATGCTTTTCACTTAGCAACTCTTCAGCTCTGTGTAGAGTTTATTCCACTGAAATTATTTTCAGTGTTCAGCCCTTCTCTGCAAGCTCACCTGAAAGGATTGTCTCTGTAAGCTGAAAGTCTTGTCTGGATTTCCAACAAAAGTCTTTTACCCTGGGAACAAGGGTTAGTCCCCTTCTGTGCAGTGTGTTTGCCTTCCTCTCACTGTATAACTGGTACTCCAGCAAGGCAGAAATTCCCAAGGAGCATCATGTCCTGCTGTACTTAATCTTTTTCCCTTCAGCGTTTTTTATTTTTCGGTGAGATCCCTAGCAAGGACACCTGCGTGGGAAGATTATGTACGAGCTCCATGTATCTCCCATTCTTCTTGCTAGTCCTGTTTGCGCTGCATCTGCTTCGGCTGTCCAAGGAGACGCAGTGAGTTCCAGCCCGGCTGCTCCCGGCTCAGTGACCTTTCCGCCTCCCCTGCCCTCCGCAGGCTCCCAAAGACAAGGGCCCCACTCTGTGGCTACAGCAGACAATTACATGCCCCGAATGCAGGGCGCAAAAGTAGCCTGAAGGAGCCCTTTTTTGTTTTCTCTCCAAGAAAAGTGGGCTTGCTCTTGCCGGGAGCAGCCCTCAAGCTGCTTCACACCTCAGTGATGCCGGGCAGTTTGATGTGCCAGCGGGACACAGCCCTGTGCTCGCACCTCTGCTCCACAAAGCTCCTGGCTCGCTCACACCACCCAAACTGAACAAAAGGGGCTTGGCCAAGGTCACTTTCCTGGTGCCAGACACAGGTGTTCTCCCAGCTCCTCCCAGCACTGTGCTTTGCAGATAAAAGCAGCATCAACCTCCTGTGAATTCCCCTCCAAGGGCAGGTAAGCCCATTCGGGTAATCATGACAGTCACCATGCAGGTGACATCAAGGACCAGGTGAGTTGAGTTATTTTTCACTTCTGTTTTCTTTGGTTTAGATCAGTGGGAGCTGATCACCCTCTGAAAGTCTTAAAAGGGCTGGTGGCTGGTAGGATATCAATGTTTATAGGATCTCCAGGTGCCTTCTGAAAATTGGACTGGCTCCTTGGCATAGTTTCACTTCACCTTCTGTCCTTTCTAGACAGCAGCAGAGTGACTACACCAAAAGACGCAGTTTTAATACAATAAATATCTTGAAACAGTTTCAGTTAAAAAAAATCAGAAGCAGAAAATTAAACATTTTAAACGTATAATCTAATATATAGCTTTTTACAAACAAAGAATTTTTCCTTGTATATTTATATTTTTTGCCAAAATGTCTATTTCTAAAGCAAAAGGCTATATGATTGAATTGTTAAAAATTGAGCATTTTATGCCAGCTATGCTGACATATTTATTTTTGCCCACAGATTTTTCTAGGTAAGACATTCTACTATTTAAGGGGACAAAAAATTACTCTATTCAAATACTTCTATCCTCAATAAACATGTCTAGGTGTCTTTCAGGGCATTTTTACCACACATATTTACTTATGAAGCTGTACTTCTAACACTGAATACTGATCTGGTCATATGGACCTGGTCCCAGAGTACAGTTACATCTCTCTTTTTGTTTGTTTGTTACAGAGTATTATTGGTTAAATATAAGATGGAGACTAAGCTTCTAGTTAATGAATTGTGCCCTCACTGCTCCTTCAGCATAGGGATCAGTTTGTCATTTGTTTTAGAATATTAGCCAAAACCCATAAATCATTTGTGTGGCTTTTTCTTTAGCTTGGGCTCAGCAGTTGCTGACAGGTAAGAAATTGGTGTAAAGGATGCATTTATGATGGAGATTCCCTGTGTAGTTCATTCAGGGAAAATCCTGCTCCTGCTCCCTGGATGCTCTTCAAAAACTGTTCTTTACATGTCCAGAGAGGGCTTTTCAATGAGAAATGCCTCTATTCCTCACATTTAATTTTGCATGGTGTTGTAACATTGCTAGAAAACCCATAGGAGTGTGCCCAGTTTCTGCAGTAAGAAGTCTGAAAAACGAGTAATGCACATTTTCAGTAATTTCCTTAAAACAGAATCTGCTCCATGGTTTTCGGCTTCCATTCATGCTTTGAGGTTGGTTTTATTCAGACGTTAACTTCTGAGTGAACATGCCACTGTATTTCTGCAGGAATAATTTTCCTTCACTAACTTTTCTATACTTGAGAACCTCGCAAATACTCTATTTCAGATTATGGTCCTATGTTATATTCTTGAAGAAATGTCTAAATTTGCCATTTCAGCCATCATTATGACAACAAGTGCCTGCAGGGGAAAAGGGCAACCCTAAGCTCCTAACAGCAAGTTAAAGGCTGAGTTAGATCTGCCAGACAATTCTGTTAGACCCAGGTGGTCCAGATTCCATGGTGTTTGTTGTAAGAGACTGTCAGTCCTGGTGATGTCAAGTGAGGGGCAGGTCTGAGCTTCACAGTGGGTGAAGTGAGATCCTGTGGTCCCATCCTGCCCCAGAAAGGGTATTGAGTACACAGATTCCCTGCCACATTGCCATATTGTCCCTCTTCTTCTGCTCTTGCACGGGCTGGTGGCCCAGGGAGGATCGGGAAGGACCATGCCCAGATAAATGTGTACATTGAAAAGGGACCCTGCAGCACAATGCTACACAAAGAAAAACCTCCAGGGAAAAAAAAACCTCTTGATAAAAGTTTTAGAAATTTATTACAAAACATTGTAGTTAATTTTGAAAGTAAAGAAGATTGTGCTGACAGATTTATAATTGCTTAGATCTACTGAGAATTCAGAACAAGGCATGTTGTTTGACCAAAGGCACTTTCTAGTGTCTAACTCATTAGTATTCATTCAGTGGAAACAGAGCGTGCTGTGATGAAAAAAAAAATCAGATACTGTAACTTGAACTTTGGCAAGATCAAAAGCAATTAGTTGGGTACTACAAATCAGAGTGCTTTCAGCTGAAGTGGAAGAGAAAGCAGCAAAAAAAAAAAAACCTGCATGATTTTGCATTACAGAAAATTATAATTTTAATGCTGGATTATAACGCTGTAATAAAAGGGTTGTTGCAGAAGGAAAAAGAAAGTGGAAAAATCAGGAAGATAGACTGACCTTTGCTCAGCTTGGGTGCTCCTATCCTTTGTCATCTGGATTTGTTCAGTGGTTATCAAAAAGGCAGAACTCTGCTGTTGCTCCCTCCTGCGCCCTAGTTCATCTGAGTAGCTGTCCTCTTAAAGTAATCCTGCTGGGATGGTCTTCTGGGATGCTCTTTGGTTTCCTTCCTCAAAGAGGGATCCCTGGAGAGGAAAACGTGAAGAGCAAAAACCAAGAAAGCTTTAATGAGAATAAAAATTGATATATAAATAAATAGGTATACAAATAAATAAACAGAATAAGCAAAATGAGTTGAAAATTGTGTAGCTAGAACTGAATTGAATTTGCACCTCTTCTGTCTTTCTATCTTAGGGAAAAAAAAGCTTGCAGTAAAACAAGAGGAAAAAAAAATATTTATACTTTGAGGCAAACCACCCACCAACTGCTTCCTATTTACAACTAGAAAAATGCCATGCAAAATAGATAGATGGAAGGGTAATTAGGAAAATGGATATGATTAAATATTTGGGGAGCATGGTACCTTCTCTGCCCATGTGTGTTCAGCTGCTGCAGGAAATGCACCAGAGAGGATGGAGAAACAGAGCCATCTCTGCAGACAAGGAATAATGGGCAGGTGGACTCTGCCTTTGGTGACACTGAGATCCATGAGCTCTGAGGGGAATTTGAGCAAGCAGGATCTGCTCCTCATCTGTTTCCACATACACCCCCTGCAGACAGCCTCAGGGACTGTCCTGGCATCCTCACATGCCCAGGGCCAGTGGGTACCATCCACTGCCTTCCCTCTTTCCAGCAGCAAGGATGCTGTAGGAGCTGCTGGAGACAGTGTGACCCCTGTGAACATCTGAACAGTGACCAGCTATAAATACCTTAGGACAGCTTCCTGAGCACCTGAACTAGTTCTCTAACCTTTCTCTTGCCTGGCAGGAATACAAAAACCAAGGTTTATATCACTCACTTGTATCTGAAGATGGTGATTCGTGTTAGACTGGAAATGTCTGCTGCTATGAGGGCTGTGGCAAAGAGAATAAACAGAAGGAGAATGAGAGTAAGGCGGAGTACAGAAGTGAGGGACTGACTTTGCCATACATCATCCTCGAAGATCACGGGATTTACAGTGAAGAAACCCACTTGCTCCCCCCAGTCCTTCTACTACTGCATTAAATCTTAAGATAACTTTAAAGATAATTTCTATGCTTAAAACAATGCAGCAGCTTGGAAACCAGGGTAGGAGGCATGGTTTTCAGCAGAAAAAAAAAGTAGATACCTGTCCTGTTTCTGAAACAAATAATGTGCAGGCACTGGGCAGTGATCCTACTGGAATTAGCCTCCAAGCAGCCAAACCTGCAGCAGAGTCCTATGCAGATATTTCCTGTCTTCTGTGCTCACTGGAAAACACAGGTCACAGTTTATTGTCATGAGCTTGATACACTTCTGTCTCATCTAATTATTTGAATTAAATAAACACCATTATTAGTTGAAATGTTTTATTACAACATTTTGGAAACAAGCATTGTTCTCAGATTGCTTTGGACTATATTTAAAGGTGACTCAGACACATCTGTTTTAAAATGAAGTATTCAAAGCATGTCTCTAAAGATTAAATGAAACAATCTTGGTTAACCTTTTAAAACAATCCTGTTTAAAAAGTAGATTTAAAATTCTTTTTTCAAAAACAGAATAATTTTTTTGTGAAGAAAAATTTCTTCAAATAGACCTGTGATTAATTTTTTTTCAATTATTTAATCAATCAAGAAAAAAAAGTCATTTATTTATAAAACCTTAATCAAATTTTCCTTTATGACTAGATCCTAATGCATGTTTGCATACAGACCTCCTGTTGACCTCCTTGGAAGTTACGCATCTAAAGGGAATGCAGAACCAGACTCAGCAGACAAAATTAGTGATTTTCTAATTGCTCTAATTGGTGTTTAATTTTTCCGCTGTTTAGAGACCAAGTTACTGACTTTTAAACGGAAAAAGAAATATATGCTGAAATGAGAATGTAATCAGACAAGAAAAATAGCTAACATTATATTAGAGCTCCAGAAACAGAGCAGTTGGTAAATGTGAATGTTTTCATTTGAGTAACAAATACCACCCATTGCCATTTCCGTTGCCACTTCTATTAATTTGTATTCAGAAAACCGCATCTCTGAAAATGTGTAAAACATCTGCTTTGAGAAGCTGAGAGTCAGTAGCTGAACTGTGTGCACTGCCATACAGCAACCCTCAGAGTGGTGCAGAGGAAGAGTAGATAATTTCCATTATGGGATAGGTATTGGTGAGTTGTCCACAGGATGGATCTAATCACATTATACATTAATTCAGCCTCCATGGGGGGAAAGAAGGGGCTCAAAAGCATCAGCAATGACCTAAAGTATATTGGGTTTTAATCAGGTGAAACATGACAGTGACTTCAACTGCCTCCTTGCGTATGGAGGTACTTCAGGAACCCACCCCCATTTTCCTATTTTCTTTGGATTTTCCTAATTCCTGTGTTTTTCCTGAAATTACCGCCTGTCCTAGGTACATGATATTTTATGCTAAGCCTAGAAAACCTCTGCAATAAAAACTGCCGTGGAACAGTTGGGTAATTTGACAGCAGTAATACATGGCCTATCCCCTCTCACGTTATCTTTACCCTTTACTGAGCAGTACTGACTTTCTTAGCAGGCAACACAAGCCTTCTGCTGATAATCTGTAACATCTGCTTTAGATCAAAAGGGAAGGGAAAATATTTCTTGCAAGCAGACTGCTCATCTTGGTTGTCTGTAGCAAATTTCAAGTGGAGCTGATGCATAACAAAACCCACAGTTGACAAGGGGTATTTTTAGCTACATACCTCTCATCTGGATATCAACATACAGAAGCTCATTTGGATTTTGAATTTCTATCAGCAATTATTCTCCAAGCATCTCCTGAGTCCTGGAAAATTCAGTGAGCCTACCTGATGAGCATGCTATGGGAAAGTCTCTACAGTTTAATCAGGAAATGCTGTAAATACCATTTTGGGCAGTATGTTTGATAGGTTAGATCAGTTAGTTACAACCTTTAAAGGTGGTGCTGCCACAGTCATGAGCATTTTTATCAAAATGCCCTTACCACTATTACATACTCTATTGCCATTTACTAGGACTATTTAATTTCTTCACTTTGGTATTAATTAGTTTTAAAGATAAGTAGATAGATAGATAGATAGATAGATAGATAGATAGATAGATAGATAGATAGAACTACAGAAAGACATCCCAGGGTGGGTGCTGCAAATAAAACCACTCATTGCTGTGTATGCACAGTGAGGGAATTGTTAAGTGAACTTCTAGAAACCTAGGCTTTATGGGATGGGATCACCTCTGAAAGAATTCTTTCTTTCTCTTTATTGCTTGTGTTACCCTAAAATATCCATTCAGAAAACATTATTTCAGATACTTCAGATTTTATTTTCCAGATACATTTTATTTTCTTTTCATTCCTCCTTCCCCTCCCCCGCTCCCTTCCCTCCCTCCATCTGAATAGTTAAACCTCTTCACCCCTGCATCCTGGTTTTCTGGAAATGCCCAAAGATTTTTGGATTTAGAGGGCTGAATTATCAAATTTCAATTAACAAGTCATCTTTATAATTTAGGGATTATTTTGCTGCCCTGCAAAATCCAGTAGTAAAGTCTGGATTAAAAACATTAAAGAAACAATTTCAGTGCAGGTTTTTTGATTTGCCAAGGCTATGATTTCACAAAGCTATGGACCAAAACAAGTTTCCCAATGATGGTTTTCAGTACATATGGATGAAGTGCAAATTTGCCTGACATCCTGCAAATGTTTGTTGACAACGAGAAATTAGTTCATTCTACTTTCTGTCACTCTCACATACACATCTATTTTTGTGTACTTGTATGTACAACACCAAACTCCTCAATCCTCTCAGCCACTTCTGTCACTCTTCTCTGAATTCTCCAATCTCTTCTAGGAAGATGCTCAGCATCCCACTCAGTGTTGCAGCTCCTGCCACCCCAGAGTCACAGAGAGTATTTGCAGGATTCCCACTTTGCAAGGGGATGTTTCTGTATAAAGAGACCCAAACTGGCCATATCTCATAGTAACCTCACATTTAACAATATTTTAACTCCAAATCACCTGTGTGTGTCTGGAATCAATCAGTACCATTGAAAACCTGGGCAGAGGAATGTTGTGCATAGTATAGTCAGAAAACTGGACCCTGGTCCACTCTAAATCCAAATCCCAAACCATCTTTTCTTTTAAGATTCTTTCATCAGTGCTTTGCTCATCTTGTTCCATTTCAGCTCACCCTCAGGATTTCTTTTAATACTCTGTTAACATCTTCATTCACATAATTAAACAAGCCTGCATGTAATAGCAGTCTCAGCAGTAAGCCACCAAGCTCCAACCCAACACATTAATGTTTATCATTGCCCTTTGTTTACAATTCAGGGAGGTTTTATCCCCGTCAAAGTAACTATCAAGGCAATATCTGAGTGATATTTCATAACTGACTCTATCTAGTGCATTACAGAAATGTAATTATATTGGTGTAAAGTGTCAGAGCTGTCAACAGAATTAGGCATGTTACATTCAAAGACCTGCTGCTGTTACGTCCCCTGCTTTTCTTTTCTCTAATTTTGATTGTTTGAGGCAGAGCCAAGGGCCTGGGAGCAAGAAGGGAGCCTGGGCAGCACCTGTATGGAGCCATGAGATACTGTGGGGCAGACACAGCTGGGGGAGTTACAGACTGCTGCACTGGACAGGAAATGTCTATAGCACTGTCCTCAGTGGTTCCTGCTTTCCTTTCACAGATATCTGGGGTTTTCTTTTCTCAGAATCCCCTCCACTGCATAAAGTGAGATGGGAGCTTATCCTCATCCAAATATAACTGTCAGGATTGTTCCTCCCTTCCAGAGAAACCAAACTACATCTGATTTTCTCTTCTTGTTCATACACAGTTTAGAGCTTCAGTTGCCTTACTGAGAAGTTTCCTGCACCCTGAGGTCGACACCACCAACTAACAGGCAGTCTCTTCATTGTTCTTCATCCACTTCTTCCTGGTCCAACCCTTAAACCGCTGTTGGAAGTCTCTTGCAAACTGTTCCTTTTCTGCTGTGTTCCAGCAGACAGTCTTTGTCTGGAAAGCACATCCAAGTCTGGGAGTGTCATTGAAGCTATTTGGGATTGATGGCTTCTCCCAGACACCATCTCAGCTGGCTCAGGCTCTGCAGGAACTGACAGTGTGGCTGCTCCCAATTAAACCTTACATTTACTGCATAAATACCACAGTCCCCATATGACCTGAACCGACTGTCTTTTTCATGTTTATATTTCCGGGAGTCCATGTCTGGTTTGGCAATTAACAGGTCTTTTATTAGATCTCCTTTACTTCCTAAATGCTCCTATTTTCCTTTCTCATTATGACATAACCTTTTTATAGTTAGATAAAACTATTGTGCGAAATTTAGTCCCTTCACCAATTTCTGGATGTTTTCCTACGTGGCAGCCTTTTTTCAGGCAGGAAGTGGCCTTCATTAAAATGTGTTGTATTTTTCATTTGTCCTTCGATCATTTCCAACTTTATTTCTACTGGTTTTGTCTACTTACACCTTTTTCCTTAAAAGCCTTAGCCAATTCTTTCTTTTTATTTTGTTCTATGGCTGTAGGTTTTCTTTAATCTCAGTTCTTCTGTTTAGCTCCTTAGTCTCAACCTGAAGATGAGGGTAATGGGGAAGAAGCAAAACAAATAATGTTCCTGAGATCTCAGCCTAAATCATAAAATCTAACACTTGATAAAAGCACAAGCACCTTCTCATATGAGTTGTTTAACCATGCTAAGAGAAAATATCACTCCTGACCATTGAAGGCACTTGGCTTCCCAACCAGAGGCACGCAACCTCTGAGCACACATCTCCACTTTCATTCAGAGAGACTACTTGCTGAAATTGCTATTAAGCAGCTGGAAAAAAAAAGAAAATCACAGAAGGGCTTTGTTCTTTGCAGAATCACAAACTCAACTTATCTCAGCCCCTCCAAGGTGTTAGAATTATTTGCTACACTAAATTCAGGAGTGACAATAAATACTTCAAGGTGTTTTGTCATATCAGAGGCATTTGTCTTACCACAAGGCATCATGCCCTATGAGGTAACCAGAGTACAACAGTATTATGTTCTACTTTCCTTTGTTTTAAACACAAAGAATTTGACAGAAGACTACCTAAAAAAGTGATTGTCTTTCTAAAGGAAAAGTTAACAGAGCATCAGATACCATATTTCAAGCCTGACTGCATTATTCAAGGTAGAAAAAACAATTCAGTTTTATTTAAACCACTGAAGGTGTTGTTTTCAAATCTGTGGCTTGTCTCAGTTATCAAGTACAATATCTTTTGCAATGACTTGCAAAGCTACCTCTTAAAGTAATAGATAATTTTTAATTGAAGCAAATTCTATGAGAGAGTAATAAAAGGAAAATCTTCTTGAAAGGATTTTTGGAACATTTTGCAATCCAGCCTGGGTCTCAGCGTGGATCTGAATCTGAGGCACGAATACATTTGCATAAATAGAAAAGAAATGTGGGAAGGTCATTGAACAATACAGAAATGTTGGGCTTATTGCATGGACTGAAAGCATTTGCCAGAGCATTACTTTTGCACTCTGCTTCCTGCTCATCCATTTCAGAAAGCAACAATTTTTCACAGCATTGAAGGTCCTTCCTGCAGCAGTCAGGCTTTGTGGCCACCACTTGCTGCCTGCTGAGTTCTGGTGTTAGGCATTGGAAATCACTGACTTTGGGTGTCACAGTGAGACCTCACTGTGACACCCAAAGTCAGGATACCTTTGCAATGTGTTCTAGTGGAGACATCCTCACCTCAGATTTTGTTCACCAGCACTACTCCTGAAACAGACTTTTGGACTTTATTATACTTGCAGCCTCAAATGAAATTGCAACAGTGCATAGGGCAATCCCAAAGTATGCTCAATCTAAACAAAATGAGAGGGGGGGAAAAAACCCCTCCCACAGCTATTTTTCTTCTTTGCAGATAACTGATTAGGTCGTTCAAGTGGGATGTTAAACGTCTTTTCTAAGGTCATATGAGAGGTATATAGCAAACCTCGGATTGGACCTCATTACCTTGAATCCAGGATTGCTCTCCTTTGAATATTCTTTTAGAGCATAGATGTTCTTTGTGTCTCTAAGCCTCTGATTAGAGGCCCTCTAACTGCTGTCCCCACAGCAAACAAAAGCCACATACACTCAGTGCTAAGTAGCCATCTCTTTTACACATCACCTGTTAAAATCTGAAAGAACTTTATCTTTTCAAGCTGTGCAACTGTGCATCTAAATGACTTTCAAGCACTTCCATTATCTCAGGGTAGGGTTATTTTTCTTTGGTTGGCTTTGGGGTTTGGGCTTGTGGGGTTTTTGTCACTAACTGCTAGTTAAGGGTAAGCATCTCCTACTGAAGATGAGACAAACTGGCAATCAGGGAGTCCAGACTGACCAGCTCAGATTGCCACTGCAGAGGTTTACCCTGGGGTACTTGACTTCCACAAACGTCTGCTCTCTGAAGGCCTTGCTTGCAAAACTATCACAGAGCAGATGTAGTGGCTTTGCATCTCCCTTCTTTGCACAAATAAGCCCTACCAATCAGGACCAAAGACTTTTCTTCTTCTTTGCGCAACAGCTGCAAAGAGTGCAGGGGAAAAAAAAAAGAGAAGGTTTTTTTAAAATCACTCTACTTTGTTTAAACACTCTCTTTCGGTTTGTTTTTTTTTTTTAATTCACAGTGCAGCTTCCCCATCAGTGTGTGATGAAGCAAGTTCCACCCACTTTATACAAAGTTAGCCACTAGATAGTTAAAATCTTCTTTAGCAAAGAAGAAATGGAAAGATTTTTCTAGTGTTATCATCCACTGTCCAAATAATGAAGGAGGGGAAAACTGTCCAGCTCTCTTAATTTAAGCCAAATAAGGATTAAAGCAATGTATTGATTTATTAATGACATATAACTCACCTGCAGTACAATTCCAGATCAATAACAATAATAGCATTGTTGGTATAAATAAACCAGAGATAAACCATGTCTCCTATAGGCTAAGAAAGGTCCCTCTACAAGCCCCCTTATATGCACTTAGAGTGTGGGGCCCCACTTGTGCCTCATCCAGCCATGCCACCTGTTGAGCACCAGCTCCATGAGGAATTCCATAAGGATGATGACCTGTTTGAGGTAAGTGGTGGTAGCAATGCTGACAGGGCAGATTCTGGCCATGTCAAACCAGGTTTGACTACTGATGGTTACCCTTCAAGGTATTTTCCCCAACCCCAAACCAATTTTCAGTTTCTTTTGTACTTCTTTTCAGACAGACTCCTCCTTTGTTTCAAAGCTCTCTTCACAGTCCTCTGGCTATTGTTTAATCCATTGATTGTCACTCTTCCTCTGTAATAGCATTGGACTGGGGCTTATGGTTGTCTTCAGCTTGAACATGATCAGTTAACATGGACAAATGTCCTCCAGACAATTTTGTGTATTCCACACACACACACACACACACACACACACACACACACACACACACACACACACACACACCACACACACACACGCGCGCACACACACACCTCACCTCACACTGCTGTGCTGTCAGGTATTGTTATTCAGTCCATTTGCCAAGCATGGGCTGTGCAAGCACCTACACAGTTAGTTTGAAAAGTGCTGTGAATACTAATCACTTCCCTGGTAATTTTTTATTGTTTAATGTAGTTTACAATTTAGTTGGTATCTTGGGGAATGCTTCAAACTCTGTACTCACCTGCACATTTGTTTCTCATTTAGGTAAAATTAATGGCAGCCACTGAATTAAAGGTTGATATTGTCACTTCTGCTAATTATACAAAGATAAACACCTGTGGCCAAGCCCAGCACATCGAGCTGCTAAACTGTAAGACATAAGGCACAGATGCCTATTACCTTCCATCAGCTTGGCTGCACCCCAGTGGGCTGCACAAAGAGTGGGGAGCTGAGGAATCCTTTGCTTCCACACTTGCCCTTGTTTCCAACGTACATCAAGCACAGAGCCAGTGCAGGTTGTCAAACTCTACTGAAATCTCTTCAGCAGCTTGAACAGTCATTTACAGCAGTGGAGGATTGTGTTCCAACATCAGGGAACCATCAGCTGCACTTGGCCTTTTAAAACCTGTGTTTTCATGCTTCCTATTAGAAGCCTGTGACTCCAGAACTAGCCCATGTCATTGGATCGTTGTACTCTGCTACCTCATGTTCCTCTGCCCTCCTAAGCTGGGCTTTGAGCTCCTTTTTACCACTACACGAACTAAGAGCAGGATGCTTTCCTTTTTGCTGGCTGGCTTCTGAACCACGTGCAGATTTTGTCTCCTGGTCCTGTCCTGTTGGCTTCATGGCCCATGCTGGGAAACCAGCACAGACTACTCAAGCCACCTGAACTTCATTTGCAGAGCTCCATTGTGGGACAGGTCTGAACCCAAGGAGAGTGCACAGGCAATATTATGAATATTTTCCTAGGTATTTACACAGTATAGCCATGGCACAGTAGAGCAAATACTGCCTTGCTTTGGTAACCAGATGGCTGCAGGTAGGAAGGGCAGCAGTCTGAATGAGAATCAGTCCAAGAGGGAGGGAAAAAAAAAAGGAACTGCGATAAAGCAATTAGCTGTTGTCTGCAAAATGGGAATATCAAAGCTCCAAACCAAGTTAAATAACGATATAACAAAGACTGAAAGCTTGCTCTCCAAGGTTATAAAGAGTTATACAGTTTCCTGAAGAAATCAAAAGAGGTGACTTGTCAGCAACTGGTTGCAGGAAGACTGGCAGAGATAATGACCTAAGTTATATGATGACTTGCTTGGGTAAGTCTTGAGGAACCTGAATTTTAAAATAAAATACCTGAGTTGGGAAGGAAGGAAGGAAAAGGATAAAGGCTCTGCTTGTTTCAATCTTTTTCTCTCTGCTTGTTACATTTCTATGAATAAATAAATCACAGTAGTCTGGGAAGTCGTCCTGCTGGATTCTTTTCATACCAAAAACCTGGAGGATGGCAAATTGGTGTGATGCCAATTTTGAAAGAGACTCCGGAGGAGATTTGAGGAACTCTAGATCTGTATTCCTGATGCTTCTGCTAGGCAAATTAAATGAAAGTATAATGAAGATTAGAATTAGTGGACACTTGAATAAAAATTATCTAATTGAGCAGAATAATCAAGGTTTTTATGAGGAGAAATAGTGCCTTATGAACAAGGTCTTTAAGTGATTGAATAAGAGTATGGATGGAGATTATCAAGGTCATTCCAACTGCTTGGATTTCCAAAAGACTCGACTAAGCCCATTGCCAAAGATCATTTAGGGAACTAAGCAACCACAGAGCAAGGAGTGCATTTATGGATGAGTAAATGGCAAAGAGATAGAAAACTAAACAGGAGCAATTGTTTGCTTTTCAGACTGGAGGGACCTATGGGAGATCATTTTGATATTTGACATAAAAACGGAAAGAGCTGGAAGAGTAGGTGGGTAATAGGCTGGTGTGATATTTCTGATGAAATGAAGTTACTTAGGGTGGTAAGGATGAAGTCAACAATGAGCAAAGATGGACATCCTACAATATTATGTTATGTGAATTAAAAAAGAAATGAAGCAACATGATTAAGAGTAGCCTCACTGAAACAAGGCTCTTGCACAATAAAATGTTACATTAGACAGTTAGAGATTAATTTTACAGTGTTATTTGAAAATGGAAGACATTCAAAATGGCATTCTGGGGTTCCACATTTGTTATAGTTTAATTAGTTTCAGATCAAACACATTGCTTCTATCAGCAGAGATGTACTCTGCTAGCCCTGGAAATTCTGCCTGCCTTCTAAAACTCAGACTAGATTATCTTCTCATTATGTCTGCTTTGATGCCTATGGAAAGTCAAGCTGTGAATTCACTCAAGATTCATCAGCAATAAGATTCTCCAGCTGTGCTTTTCTAAAATTTGTGCACAACTCCATGACCCCAGGTTCAATGATCACTGTGATGAGAATGCCCTTGAGGGATTCAACACATTCAGAGTTATTGATATTATGTAAACAAGGTGCTTGAAGAACTGAAACACATAAAAGAGTTTTTCTACCACAAAATAGGCAGATCTGACAGTATGCTCACAGGAATGATCTGTGTCTAAGAAAATGGCATTTTTACATATCTGCTTTCCCAAGTATGACTATACAATAATTGTTTTTGACAATACATCAGACTAATGCACTCTGATATATTCTGTAAAATTAATGAAGCCATTGCAATGGCAGGTAGAGCAACAGCATTTGCTGTTAAATCCTCAGTGATTAGTTAATTATAGAATTAAGAATTATAGAATTAAGGAATTTTTCCATTCTCCTGCTAGTACAGACAAACCCTCAAAGGCTTTGGGAAAAAAATTATTTGGGACCTTATGAATCATAAATTCAAAAAATTGAATAAAACTAACTACTAGAGCTCCTTTGTAATACAAGATGGCAGATCTTTTATAGAAAGAGACAAATTATTCTGTTTAAAGAATCAATATGCGTACACCTGCTAAACTGATTTGTTTACTGTGAGCAGTTTCTTGAAATGCCAGCTGTTGTTTTCAGTGTGATGGTAGTCACAAAGAATGCACAGTCATTTTGGCTCCTTCACAGAGCCTTAAGAACATTTATTCTAGCTGCTTTTTAACCCAAGAATGAGTTGTCTGCTGAGAAAGCATGTTTTTCTCACATTAGTAATTTTAAATGCGGGGATAAACCAAATTGCATATTCTTTTTGTTGGATGCCTTCAATTAAAGGCACAATGTTCATTTTGTCTTCCTGAATCAATAAATCTCTTTCTAAATCCAGAAGCACCTAAATTTTGCCTTTTTAAGTCCATGGGGGTTTTCTTAAGGGACAATTATTTCTGAAACTACAGGAAGGTAAATCCTGTGTTGTGTCACCGAGAACCAAAACTGACATCTACCCAGAGTGCTGGACAGTTGAAACACTAAGGGGATGGCTCAGCAGCTTGGCAGATTGTAGGTTCATACTCTGTCAGACTACTTTCCTAAGCTTGCTAACCCTGTGCTAGTTTACACAAAAAGACATAAAAGGCACATACAATGCTGACATACCATCAATGTGTTCTAGTAGTAGCACCACTTTGAATTTGGTATTTGGCACTAATAGAAGATTAGTCATCCTAATACTTTCAGCACAGGCTGGTGCGCCAGGAATTCTTTATTTCTCTTGCAGTGTTGTTGTTCCCTACATCCCTACGCAATTCTGCAACTTGATGTGTGACTTGACACAGGCTCACTGAGAGCAGAGGAGTAGAAAGGAACTTGTCCCCTCTGATACTCTGCACAGTATTCACTGCTCTTTCACAATAGGTTGATGCTTTTCAGAGAAACATGAAGAATGAAGGATGCCTCAGTCCTCATACACACAATTATTGAGAATTAAACCAATTTGTCCTGTTGAAATGCAGTTTTTGCTCATTACAGAGATTACAGACAAAAAGTGCATCGATTTCAGGCACTTTTCACTGATTTAAAAATGTTAAATGGTCTTGAGGCATCCATGGTGTGAATGTGCCTAGAATGAAAAAACGGTTAGATTCTTTCAGAGTAGGTTTGCATCCAGTTCACAAGATGTAAGTTTGTTTAGTCATCAAAATCCAAAATAAGTGTCATGGAGAGCTTCATTCCTCACTGACTGCTAAGTAAATGTGGCATATATCCCTTCTTGGGCAAACAGGAATGAACATTTGAATGTAACAATCAGTAGCTGGCAATTTTTACACATTTTTAATGAGATGGTTTGGTTTCAAAGTGACAGCCATCAGAGGAGACAAATGCTTTTTGTCTCTACAAAACCTCATAGCACAGTCTCCCACCATGGAGCTATCACTCTGAGGAAAAAACAAACAAACCCAAAACACAAAAACACCTACTTCAAATCTAGGCAGATCTACACTACATTGTGGTCACTGCAGTAACTGTGGTTCATTCCCAAACACGCTACACGCTGTATAGACAAAAAGGATAACAAGGATGTTACTGCCTCCTGCTATTATTCCTCAATTGAGGAAATGAAGGATTAATCCTAAACCACCAAAGCTGATTAATCATTAATTCAGTGGAAGTGTGGGACTAATTATCTCTGAGGACTGGAGCCAAAGTGGTTTGCTAAAGGTCATCCGGAAGTCTTTGACCAGTCTGTGCAGAAAAGAAACTAGAAATATGATAAATATGCATCCAGAAATACAACCAAATGCCATCTCTGATTTCTGTTTACAGCATTTAAGCATCCTGAGGAGACCACTTCGATGATAACCTCTCTGATACTTTGAATGCAGCAACACAAACAACTGACAGGCAACACAAACAGTGGATTTGCAACTGCAATGACTGTTCTTTAAATTGTGGTCAAGAGTCAAGTGGTTTTGTACCTTCATGAGTACAGGCTAAGCTACCTCACGTTGGCTGTGGGTCGAAAACATTCTGACAGGCTCTCACAGCAGAATAGGAGCTGTGGTATAAACTTGCCCTGCAGTAACTTGTTCATGCAGCCAATCATTCCTTCTTCTAACTTCCAGGGATTAGCAGAAGATGTCCCATGAATGAAAAGTGTACACCACTTTTTATTTGATCCTATTTTTTGTGATCAAGTATAGAAAAATATTTTTATTGGTGGTTTTGGTTGGTTTTTTTTGCTTGTCTAGTTTTGAATATAAAATAGGTGTAGTGCAATTCCCTGACAGCAGTTTAGTCATTGCTAAGCTGATTAGAAATTCAGGAGCAGCACAGCTGAGCTCTAGTATAAGCTATCAGTAAAAATCACCACTGGGAATTACTGTGTACTTCTGAAGAACAAAATCCATTTCAAATCAGAATGAGAGATGCGGGACAGTCAAGGAAGCTTGGAAGGTGACTGGGTAGTGTTATCAGTTAAATGGAATTTATAAAATATCAATTTTTCAAAGCTTTACTCATTCACATGATATAAGACCAGGCCCTCAGGGATTCTGCATCTCATCAGGAGCAAAACATGGCAGCAAAGAGAGAGCTGGGCCATAAATTGTTCCTGATGGCTTGGTTTCTTGAAAGCCTGCAGCAATGTAATCACTGAACTTTTCAGAGTGCTTGATCACACAGCTGGCACGTTCTAAAAGAGGGTTCCAATAAAATCCCTCCAACATGCATTATTAGGCAGCACAGAAAACTGCTGTACAAGCAGAACCCTTGGCATGAATCAAAGCTTTGACAGTTCCATTCAGATGATGAGGAACTTGATGAAATTTTTTCTCTCTCCTCACTGTTGCCTGACATTATTGTCACAATTTGGGTCTGGATGTGGACCAGCTTTGTGCTGCTCTGTGAGTGTGTGACCCGCCAGGGAGCACACCAGCAGCTCTGTTACAGGAGCAACTCTGATGGCTCCATTCACTGAGTAGCTCTGGGTGATCCTATGACAGCACATGGTGGTGTGGCCATGCCAGACAAGCAGAAAGCTGAGCACAAACTCTCTGTACCCATGTATTTGTTGTAGAACAGGGAATCCAATAACTGTTGCTTTTTCCTTATCTTCCTTTGCCTCTGAAATGGACTGTTGTTATAACTTTGCTGCTGTTTAATCCTTACCATGATCTTGGCCATCTCCCTGGGCCATCATTCTGCCTCTTAATAAGAAAGTGTGGCCTTACATAAGTAGTTAGGTCACCAGGCATTAATGATACAACAAAATGACTGCACATTTACACAGACTTTTTTGGGCTACTTCCTTCCTAATTTAGAAGAACTAGCTATGTTTGCAAGCAGGAATGAAAGACTCCTAATAAATCCATTATTTTCTTTGTTCAAATAGCTAGTACACACAGCAAGAAAAGAGGTCTAGGGCTGTGGCAATTCCATCTCCACACAGACCACTAAAAACCCTTTAAATTCTCCATGGCATCACTTTTAAAAGTATCTTGGATCATGTACTTGCTTATTCATGCAAGGCCACTAAAAACCCTTTAAATCCTCCATGGCATCATTTCTAAAAATATCTTGGATCGTGTGCTTGCTTGTGTTTGAATCTAAAGGTGAATGACTTTGCAATTTATCACAGAATCATAGAATGGTTTGGGTCGGAAGTGGCCTTTAAGATTATTCAGTTCCAAACCCCCTGCCTTGGGAAGGGACACCTTCCACTAGATCAGGTTGCTCCAAGTCCACAGCTTCTCTGGGCAACTTGTTCCAGTGCCTCTCCCCCATCATAGGACAGATTTTCTTCCTAATATCTAATCTAAATCTCTCCTCTTTTATTTTAAAGTCATTCCCTCTTGTCCTATCACAAGAGTCATCCCAAAGCCACAACTCCAGCAGCAACCTCATCTACAGTTCCCTACATCTGTTATCCCACCAATTCCACAGCACCCTGCACTTGAGCATGGGGAACTGAAGGTCAGGGTTCCTGTTCACAGGGTAACTTTTGGTTTTACCTAAGGACCCTGTAAGATGGTGACCACTTCACAGGAGGGAACTGAGGCCTTCTTCAAGGATTCACCTCTTGAACACTCTGTGCTTGCCTTCCTGGCTGCTTAGAGGCTTCACCTGGAGGAAGATGCAGTGGATACCCTGACCCTCTCACAGGCACAGCACTAAGACCAACACACTGTTGGAAGGAAGGGTAGATGACTTGCCTCCTCTGAGATCAAGGAGGGTGTTCAAATTAATTTGCACACTTTCTGGATTATTTAGACTCATAGAAGAAGTGAACTCTGCTCTGTGAAGTACTTGTATGTAGCACTCAAGTTGATGGAGGCACTTAATCTGGGTTCCTATTTCTAAAGGTGGAAAAGGACTGGAGCTCAACCAATCTTTCCTCATACACCAACTCCTGTGTTTTGTAGATTGCTCTTTGGAAATTACCCAGAACACACCTATGCTTCATGCAGAAAACAGAATGAAGTGCAGGATGCTCTCCTGCATTTGCATTCCACAACATCACTCTAATAATGGTGTTAGCAGATTCCTGCATTGCAACCATGTCTTAACTCTTCACACCACCTGCCTTGGCTTCTAATTTACATATTCTGACTCCTTTGCTGAGGCTAGAGGTCTACTTCTTACTGTAATACCTATCTTGGAGGCATATCAGCAGGTCTCATGGATCTTTCTCAAATTAACTTAAACCCAGAAATCTCATTAGCTTCAGTCACAGCACTAATCAACTTCAGTCCAAATTCCCTGTAGTAGTTAGATTCCTAATTTCCAGAAATCTAAATATAAGACAGATATATAACTGCTACTGGGACCTGTATCATAGGGTTCTTCAAAATCCCTGTTCCTCAGCTTTTGAATACATTACCAATATAATGATCCCATGATGAGATTCTTACTTTTCCCCCTCAGTCACCTCTCCTGGGGCTGGTGCCAGCTGCATCTGCAAGAGAATTATGAGTCAATCATGAGTCATAACAAACCAAATGCTGTGCACAATTAATTGCCAACTTACAGTTTTAGAGATGCTGATCCTGTTACGGTTGCAGTGACTTATGAGTAATTACAAATCCTGGGTTCTATCTTATGTTTTCTGAATTGGCACAGTCAGATCACAAAATCACAGAATCATCAAGATTGGAAGAGACCTTCAAGATCATCTGAGTCCAACAGTCAATCTAATACCATCATAATAACCCCTAAACCAGATCCCCAAGTGTCCCATCCAGACACATTTGCAATACTTCCAGAGACAGTGGCTCCACCACCTCCCTGGTCAACTTACTCCAATGCCTAACCACTCTTTCAGTGGAAAAAAAATTATAATATTTCATATGAACCTCCTCTGGTACAACTTATGGCCATTTTCTCCCATCCTTTCACTTGATGGCAGAGCCTTACCAGCATAGGCCATTCAGAAATATGTACATATCCACATTCTCATGCAGGAAAATCAGGTGCTACAAGCCAAACAGGAATCTGCAGTTTACTGTACACACTCGTAATTCCAATACCAGCAGTTGAACACAGAATGGTTATTCTAGAAATTTTGTATGTTCTGCTCTTTCTTGTAAATGGCTCTTAGAGACTCAAGGCTCACCAATGCTTTAGACACTGCTACTACTTGCTGTAACTGATAATAACAGGTCAATGATATAGGAGAGGGTGTGTATAGAAATGCTCTTTTGGATGCCAGTATTATTTGCCATGTAGTTCTAGAGAAACATAGAATGGCTTGTGTTGGAAGGGACTTTGGGCATCACTTAGCTCCACCCCTCTCCCCATGGGCAGGGAAGCCACTCACTAAATCAGGTTGCTCAAGGCCTGATCTTGAACACTTCAAGGGCTGGGCCATCCACAACCTCCCTGAGCAACCTGTTCCAGTGCCTCACTATCCTCACAGTAAAGAATTTCTTCCTAACATATAATGTAAATGTCTCCTCTTTTACTTTAAAAATGTTCCCCCCTGTCCTATCAATCTGCCTGTGTATAAAGTCACATTTCTCTTCTTTATAGGCTCTCATTAGGTACTGGAAGGCTGTGATAAGATCTCCCCAGAGCCTTCTTCAGGCTAAACAGGCACAACTCTCTCAGACTACTATGTTTTAAGTTTTTCAGGTGAGACAACACCGACCATAAATGAAAATCTTTTGCCTACTGTGGACATAGTTGGACCTGACTTTACTCAAGACCCTCAGGTCTTAAGGTGACCCATGTGGAATGTGACATTGGGGTCCCACCTCAAATTCCATTTATGTCTTTGCTTTGAAGATCTCTGTAGACTTTCCTGTAACAATGATAACCTCTTTTTCAAATTGTTTTAGTGGACAAAAATCTTCTCATAATACAGTTGGCAAACACAATAGACTTCAAGACCAAAAGACAACAGATGTCCCATTTTCCTCTTCTAAAACCTTTCTGTATTAGATATGGCATCAAAAAACTACGACCCCCATCAGGTCCACTTGTCCATCTTTTATTCCAAAACATTTTACAGACTGATTAATAGATAGAGATGAAATGTATTTCTGATAGCAAGAACAGCAATCTGCAAAAAGGGATGGTCAAGCATTAAAATTCTATGACAATGCATCCAGCATCTGCTACTGATATGATGCCATGCATTCCTTATTGCATATAAAAACAGGAATGGCCTACTGCTTCAGTACTTTGTTGGTGTTTGGTTCTTGAGGGTATTTGTCTCAGAAATCTGTTACAAACAGTATCCTGAGGTCTTCTCTCTGATTCTATGAACTATGAGAAAAGATGGTCACGTACTGCTATTTCCATTTTTCTCTTGTTTTTCCACTGAATTTTTACAAATCAGTTCTTCATGGGAAGATCAAGTCCAAGACTTATGTGGAGTTATGCCAACAGAGAATTTGGCCCCAGGTTTCTTTTTGTGTATGATGAATTGACAGTCTTGTACCTGTAGCCAAAGGGAGCAGATGGAAGAAATTATAGTGACAATTTCGTTCTAGTTGTATGCTTCAAAAAACTGCAAAATATTCCAAGGAAGTTTTTCCCTCTTAAGATTTTATGTATCAGATGGAGGTATTAGGAAGCCAAAAGTGCCCATTTTAGCACAATTTCCCAGTACCACTTTCATAACAGCTCGTGCATTAGTTGTTTTGTTATTCCTATTCCTCTCCAGCTTCTGGGGAAAAAAAAAAAAAAAAAAAGAGTACTGACATTCTCTTATATTTTTTTAAACTACAGTGAACTCCATTGATTACTCTGATTGTGGCTAATGCAAGACCCCTGGGATTCAATCAAGTCTCCTGCTGTGGATGGATCTGGAGCTGTGGACTCAAGTCTAGTTTACAGACCCAAGTCTGCAGCCAATTCCTTGCTGGTCCAGCTGTAAATGGATATGGAATCATGGCCAGACAGGCTGCAAGCTGCTGTCTACAATAACCACAATGCCCTTTCCAAATCAACACAAGAGCCTTTTCAAGACACTTGTCTCATAAACCTCATATTCACTAGGATATTTAGCTATTAGTCTGAACAAATTCTCCTAGAAATGTTACTATGAAAGAGTCAGCTTAAGACGAAATTGTAGTATGATCAAGAAAAATATTTTCCTCGTGTTATTTAATAATATGAAATTGGCCAGAAGAGTCAGAAGGATCCAACTAGCCCAAGATTCAGCCTTACAAAGGCATTACTGTATTTTTTGTCACAGGTAGCACATGAGGCACATTCGGCCTCAGTGTAGCTTTGTTCCTCTTGGCAAAAACTGTCCTTTTCCCAGCAGCATGGATCACAAGTAATTGCCAATATCCAACAACTGGTAATAGGACTGGTGCTTCTGGAAATCACAGAATCTGAATACAAGGGCAGTGATAGACAAGGCCCTAGCAGACCCCGGCACCTCACTTCTTTATTCCCTTTTCTCTCATTCACTGACAAAAGCACCATCCAGTGGAGTGAAGCAACATTTTAGTCAATCCTGTGCCTGTCACAGCAGCCAAACTTCAAAGGTGCCAGGAACAGATGGTAATATCCCCTAGTTAAGGGATATTTGGTGAAACGTTTTATAGAGCAGATTGTGGCACTGAATTCAGTAAGGCTAGTTTTCTCTTGAGAGGGGAAAAAAAGAGGAAGAAAAGGAAGAAAACAACAATCCCCAGGAGAACAGCGGTTAGCATACTTGATGAAGGCAATAAGAACAGTACACTCACAGTAGTGCTTCCTCCAAGTGTTCTAATGGCAATCATCCAGCAAATAATCAGTTGAGGACTTCCTGAGCCAGAGATATTGTCACTATGTTTATTAGAACTGTATTATGCAATTGTTCAATGCAATTGTGGTGTACACAATGGATATCCTAAACATATGTTGTACAGCTTTATGCACAGTACCACTGCACATAACAGGTTTGCATTTTACTTTGGCTGAAGTTCTCTTTCATGAAACTGTCCAGTCACTCTTTGAATTATGTAAACTTGTAGCCACTACAACTTTCTGCACGGAAACTTTTCACAGCTTGATTGAATATTGTATAAAAATTCACTTCTTTTGTTTGCTTTTATCTAGTCATCTGCTCCTTTCATTTGAAGGTCTTTTGCTTTCATATTGGATGAAACAGGTTATAACAAAAATTTGTAATTGTCTTTTCTAGCCACTTGTTTTCACAGACTTTTCTACAGTTATCTCTCAGCCAGTCTATTCAACTTGTCTATTTATTATATAGCAGTTCCATACCTTTGACAGTCCTTATCCCTTGTCTCTGTACCTCTTCCAGTTTGCCCACCACCCTTGAGACAGAACCAGAACTGTACTGAACACCTCCAAGAGGCAAACTGTGTATATTATTTTCTGTTTTGATTGCCATTGCTGTGCTAATAATTTTTTACACACTAGCTGCTTTTTGCTTGCAAACAGAAAAATTAATAGAAAAATATTAGAAAAATAATAAGAAAATAGCCTAGGTTATATCCCTAGCACCAATGAACCAATGCTGGGTTAACAAATGCAAGAGCAGCAAAGATGCTAGAGGTGCAAAGACGTCATACATATACTCATAACTCATGTCTCTTACTGACCTCTGAGGAACTGTCTTAAATGAGAGATTTTATCAGAAATAAAGTTTTGATTAACCTCATTACCTCCTTGACAGCATTTACTGCTCTCTGGAAGGGCTATGACATTTCCAGCGGGCCAGCACTTGAGCAGTGTTTTAAGACTCACTGTACCAAAAGGAGATTTAGATTAACACTCTACAGTTCTCACAGAGGTCTGTCTCTTAAGGAGCTTAAATGACCTGGCTTCTGAAGTTACTGCTCCCTGACACTCCTAGCTACTACAGAAGGAGAAGCCTCCAGTAATTTCAAGTTTTTTATATCAAGATGGATTTAATTTTGATTCAGCAAAAGGTTTTGAATACTACAATAATTCTTTTAGTTCAGTATTTTCCATACAGATTTGGTTGGAGTCAACACAAACACAGGGCGCTATTTGGAGAACTGCACTGTGAAGAGGCTTCTTAGAATTTTCATGGTTTTGACAAGTAATTAGGGTTTGTACTTTGAGAAATGACAGGCAGAATTTTAATCAGGAAAACAAGAAAATGAATATGAAAAGAAAAGAGACAGCATCAACTGAATGATAGCAAAACCAGAAGTGCCATGGTTGTGCTATCAGAGATTTAGAGAGACTTTTACAGCACTCATAGAAAACTGGGAAAAGACACATTTGAAAAAAAGAGTGGTTTTGAGAATGACCAAAAAAGGAAAAAGATACTAAAGGAGAGAGGACTAAATAAAAAACTAGGTATGGGTGATCCATAACATTTTCAGTTCCAGGTTCAGCTTGATTTACTGAAGACATTCAGAGATGCTGATGCTAAAGGGACACTCCCAGTTCTTATCCACTCCCACGCCTTATCTATGGAACAGATCTGTTGTGGAGAAAATGGAAAAGAAGTAGAAGTTTTAAAAGTACATTCACTTGTTCACATATCATTCTACATTTAGACTCACCAAACTAACCTATCACAGCTCCACTAGAATTATGTGGCACTCACAATATCAGGCATCCCTTTCTTGGGAAATTTGGAACATTTCAATTCACTGGAGAATCCCATGAAGTTGTCTGAAGACAAATCTAAATCCCTTAGCTTTGAATCAAGAAGATAAGTTAATTTCCAGTCAAGATTAGACTTTGCTATTTCAGTAATAGCCCTCCAGACCTTGCAAGAATGAGGCGGGAACGGAAATTGCCTCCTTCCTTAGAGCACTATAGTTTGCTTCCTGACACCACAATCTCTGAGAGAAGCAAACTCTACTCACAGGAGAGCAATGGTTCCTTCTTATTATCACATTTTCTTTTATCTAATTGATTCTTTTATTATTGTGTTTTGAGACCAGTGAGAAAGGTTGATTTCTCAGATTTTTTTTTTCATTCAAGCATTTAACAAAGGGGTTTTCACCTGTATGTCTTTGACTTTAATTTATTTAGCCTGTTTAACAGGCTTTTAGCTTATATAGATAATTTTAGCTTATGCCATTTTCTTGTGATGATTCTTGGCAGTGTCAGTTGATGATTCTGGGACTTTTGGTGGGCGCAGCACGGCAAATAGCAGAGACACTCTCTGTGTCACAGCAATTTCTGGGTAAGTACCAGACAGAACAGGATCCAGTAGGTAAAACATACCTCACCCACATGAGAATAGGAACCTAACACATTTTCTTTTCAAGAAATTTTTCTTGATGGCTCATACCTCATCCCTCTCCACTCCTCCCTCTCTCTTCTCTGTGAAGTACAGGTGTCTTTTCTGCAAATAACCTCAAACATTCACAGATCAAGCTGCAAAACCAGTTTTCCTCAAGCTAGAAGCTTTTAATCTTTCGTTTTGGAACATATTAATTTCTTTAGATGGATATTGGTATGGACTGTTATCAGATAGTGGAACTAGAAAATAATTAGCTCTCATACAAAACCTTTAATGGGAAAACCCGGGCCAAGAATATTCAGAATTAGATTTTTGTCCAATTTCTTTTCCCTGGGCCAGAAGTCACAGAATGGCTCTAAAAAAGTAGAAATTACACGCTGCATGGTACAGAGAATTGTGTCAATGTACATTACACTTCCTGATTTCTGCCAGCTATAAACCCCTCAGCCAAGGCTTTCTGCTGGGAAGCTTGTCTATTGGCATACATATGGAAAGAGCAAGAAGAAATGAAATTTTAGGAGAGAATGGAATTCAAAGTACAAAAAGCTTCAGAAAGGGATCTTTGCTGTGAGGTTGCTTTGTCCTTTCATGGTGAGGACTGCCAGAGCTAGCAGCATCATGGGGTTGCCTGGATCTTTGGAAAGAGAGAGACAGAAATTGTTGCCTGTTTTTTCTATTGTTCCCACATAATCTGCAAAACCTGTCTCTCATCCGACTGTATTTCTGTGGTCTCAGCCTGCTGGACAGCCACTACAGCAGCAACTTCTCTGTAAGAAAATGCTCCTCTTTGTAAGATCGTTCAGGTTGGACCATTTCAGATATATAATTGGTTGTATACAAAGCTACCAGGTCTTTCTTTGCTGGGCCTATTTTGAAATGTGAAGTAGCACCATTATCTGAATTGCAGTTTTGCATGAGCTATGCTTTGCTCCATCTAATTCATAAAAGAGCAGATACAAATTCCCAAACTGCTGTCCAATGTCAAGAACTTTAAAAACCTTGTGGAAAGCCCCAGAAGAGTAGTTGCACAGAAGAGAATGACTACCACAAAACCATGGAGCCTGTCTCTACAGCTGCGGAAATACCCAGCTGTCAACATCCCATCTCTGCTTCCCTCAATGTTCTAGAAACAAGCACAGCACAGGTAGAGGTGCTGACCATTGTCCTGCTGCAGGGAATTCCTGTGAGTGAGTAAAGGGAACAACTACAGAGGTAATATAAAGGAAGAGATGGAAAACTAGATTTGGCTTGACCAACATATTTAAATAGCAGTTTTACAACCTGTTCTAGCTAGTATGACTAAGATCTATAGTCTTTTGATATTAATAACCTGAGTACTATCAAAAGTAAAATCTATGGTTCCTATAGTAGACTGAAAGAGGTTTACAGAGTTTACCATGAGAAGCGAGTATTTGATCATCTGATTTGAATCACCAGTATTTCACAGGCCATTTCACAGATGTATCACACAGCTCCCCTTTTATTGTGCTACCTTGTGTTTGACTAAACCCGTTTTCCAGCAATTTAGCTAGGTGTGAATCCAAAACACAGAAAGCTGGAGTATCTACCACTGTTTTATTAGCTTAATCGAGCCATTAATCACCTTCACTCTTAAAAATTTGCACCTTATGTCCCATTTGAATCTGTATGACTTTAGCTCCCAGAAAATGGTAAGGGTTTGTTTTTTTTTGGTTGGATGGTTGGTTTTTGTTTTGTTTTGTTTTGTTTTTTTCCTCCAGAGGTTTTCCCTATTTAATTCAACTTAATTAATTCACTTACTATTATTTTATCTTCAAAACCCTACTTATATTGATATTGTATCACATGTCAGGTCTTTGGGGTTTTTTTAAGTGAACTTCTATTTTTTTTTTAATTTTTCATTTGCAGATGTTCAATATTGCCCTAAGTTGCTAGTGAACTGGAAAACACTTTTAATTTCCTCTTATGATAGAAAAAAGCATGGTATATTTTCAATGACTTAACAGAAATATTTATTAAGCCTCTATTTTTTTCCTTCATAAAAATGTTATAATCTCCATTTAACAGGAGGCTTAGGAAGAACACATTTTCTAAAAATCTTCAGCTTTTCATTTGTTCTGTTGCCAACATTTTTCTACATTTCATGACCATATATGCCTCCTTACCTATTTCTCATTACATATAATTTATTATTCACAAGGCCTGACCTGGCTTCATTACTGGGCCTGATGCCTTGTGAAGGCCGGCCTAGAACAGAGACTAGATGGAGCTAAAGAATAAAGTAGGTTTTTACCAGGAGGACTCAATGGATACACCTTGGGCAGCACAAGAGCCCAGCCAGGGCCACACCCTATGTGAACCCAAAATGGTCACAAAACGCACGACCGGTCACTGGGTCTCTCCCTTTTATAAGTTCAGGTCCATTAGCATATTGGATTTAATTGTCCAGTTACAGCTATAGTCCATGAAGTCTCATCCTTGTCTTTCTCTCTTCAGTCCACTGCTGTTTATGCTCTTGGGCCTGAGATCTGCATTGGCTGTCCTTGGGTCACCAGCTGGAGAAGGAATTGTTTTTTCTACCTACTCTGTGAAAAGAGCTTACTATCCTTTAATATGAGGCCCAGACCCACACACTAAAGCAGCACAGAATCTGAAAAATACAAATCCTAAAACCTGAGGCATCAGGCCAAGATTGGCTCTAAGCCAAAGATGTCCCTTCTGATAGATTGGAACTTTTTTAGCCATCTAATAAAATTTTCTTTTAAATCGACTATTTTCGATTTTTTTCCTAAACTATTCTGTTCATTTTTTTTCTGTTTTAAAGTTAACTCCTATATCCGTGATGTGCATCCTTATGAGTAGCATATGTTTTTATAATTACTGTTTATGGTGATTTTTTTTCCACAGTGTCTGCAATTAGTCTTGATTACTGGCTTCCTAATTTTCTACTCTGTGATTGATTTTTCTTTATCATAATCTGGCACTTAGTATCCCACATGTAAGTAAATTACTATCTCTAATTGTTAGAAGGTGTAATAATGCCTTAGCACTGGCAGTCTAAACCTTCCCTTGCTATTTTATGCTTTTAATGTAATAGGATGATGTATTTGTTATAAACTGTTAAAAGATCAAAAGTGTTGATTTGCCTGACTAGGACATGCCTGAAAGACCATTACTTAAAGTACAATCACTTTATTATGTGGGAGTAAAGAAGAAGATAAGACCAACAAGGCTAGATGTGGGTTAAAGAGCAATTCTTGTGGATTACATTAATATACACGAAGACATGCTGGCTGTCTGGCCTGTCAGCAAGCTACCAAGAAATTAAGGATACTATATGCAAGCTCAAGTCTGATACTTGACTTGACCGTGGAAATAGGCCAAACTCAGTTGCAATTGGTCATGTAATTGCAAACATCTGACACACTTACCCTTGTAACAAGAAATCCAGGTCATAGGGAAACTAGGAGGACTAAACACAGTGAAATAAACTGTCAGCCTTTGGGGATCCCACTGCAGTTAGGAGTGGTGACTTATTTTTGTTTTATTCTTTCTTTTTTTTTTTCCACAAGAAAGATAGATTTTCCAGACATTGCCTGAGTAATTAAAGGTATTGTGATTTCCTTGAGAGTAAGGCTTGAGGTGTAGAAGAATTGTCAACAATTAAAGGGCTTTAGGTCCAAATTCTGCTTTGAGTGGTATTTGTACGATTGTGTGGGAATTGCCAGGGTTGGCTTTGTTCTTACTGATTTCAGTGTGGCTGTTAAGGTTTTAAATCAGAGCTGGATTTTGCAAGTAGCCATTCCTCACACTAGGCAGTGAACAAGTATATGTAGACATATATTCACTTTATTCATACTGTTTTGAAAACAATCAAATCAATAGCGCCTATTTAAAAGAGAAACAAGGGGAGAACATAACATCTACATTCTCTGCATCTAAAAATCTTTTGAAATACAGGCAGTTTCAGGGAAGAACAATGATTTAAACTTCCAACTTGTGTTTGTTATATAAAACATTGGCATTTTTCACCACCACTAATCAAGTCCAAAATCTGCATCTGTGTACTCCTTACACTGCAGAATGTCAATTAATTTTATCCCTCAGAGCACTGGTCCAAAACTACTGGTCCTCCTCATTTCAGTATAAAAAAAAAGAGAAAACTCTTGATCAAGTGACAGTGCCAAAGAGAAGCAAAGAGGAATGAATTTACAGTTTTCAGACTTTGACACATTTCTAAGCATGAATTATAATTCTTTATTGAGAAAAAGCAGTTGAGCAGGAATTACCTTGTTGTTAGTCAACTTTTAAAAATTACTTGGAATAAGACTGTCTTCACTAAGCTGTTGTGTGACAAGTAATTTATAACAAGAAAATAATACCATGGAAACCATTTTCTTTATTACAAAGAATAATTCAACAGTAGCAATATAAGGATTGTACAACTGTTGCAGTATAAAGAGGAACATTTAGAAGTTGAGACAATTTTTTATGTAAAATAGTCTGTTGAAAAGAGGATAAGTCATAATTATCCTTAAGTCAATATATGGGGAACTAAATAAAATGTTTTAATGGTTTGAGAATATTCAAATTGCATTTTATGCTTCCTACTCTTCTTTCAATAGTTTAAATGCCCAGCTCTATATAGGATGCACAAGTCTCGGAAATTGAGAGCGGAGGACAGAAATGTCTAGGTTGCACACTTTTTCCTTCCAAACACTTTTCAACAGATTGTGTAGCACAGACCATTATGAGACATTCACAAAACACCAAAAAAGATGTTGAATGCTAACAATTCAATAAGCCTACAAGTTGCCATCTATTTAGAACACAAAACCAACTTCACACATACACATACAAAGTCCTCATGGAGGACTTGTCCTTATTTCTCTCAATATTTAATATGCCAAGAACCCTCAGCACTTTTCCCATGTTTCCCACACAGTTATCCATGAATCTCTCTGCTTTCTAAGGCAGACTTGCAGACTCAACATTTTCTCCTCTAGGACATTACTTGTGGCCCTTGGGAAGTAAGTAATCCTACTTTTCTAGTAGTTACTCTGTAGCATTCATAACCTTTATTACCTATTGTCAATTCAATAAAACATTACAGAGAACTCCATTGCTGCAGCCCCAACACTTTGATTTTCCAGTACTGAACAGAATTAGAGAAAATCTGCAGCAGTTAGGTTGGCATAGTTCAAAGGGGAAAATTGTGCCCGGCTCTTTAAGGAGATTGTCTCCTCTGCATGCAACTCCTTTACAAAGCTCCATGAACATCTGCCTCTTCTTGGAAAAATTCTGTATCTGAAGTGGACCATCTCCAATGTACAAAAGGACATAATCTTCACCAACATTCCTGTACCAGAATATGCAACCAGTAGCATTTCTCAGCATAACTATTAAGCCTGCAGAGACCAAACTAACTTCCATTTTTCTGTATGCCAGTAGCTACTTCTAAAACAATAACCAGGATCTGGACAAGGTCCAAGTGTCTCATGAATAATACTAGCCATTGACCCCAACTGAGAGAAGTTCAGCCTGTGGATTGCAACATTTATCCTTTTGGAAGGAATGCATAAAAAAATTATGTAGAAACAGATGTGCCTCAGCCAAATGGTGACACCAGGGACTCGGGGGTTACACAAAAACCTTCTGTAAAAATACATGGAAGAGCTCTTTTGCCTAGAAATTTTGATGCTTAAGTACAAGTGTGTGACACGCCTCCAGAAATACGTGCATATATATATATATTATATATTATATACATATATATGTGTGTGTGTGTGTGTGTGTGTGTGTGTGTGTGTGTTTATGTATCTCAATATATGTACAATATATGTACTGAAATGCCAAAATGACTGTAGATCAATACGAATGCTTGAGGTGATGATGCATGACAGGACCAAGAAATTCAATGTTTGGGAAAAATGTTTCATGTGAAGTAGCAGTCCCAGGACATCTGGTAACTAACAAAGGAACTGTTCCTAGATCTCTGCAAGAGAAAAAGGATAAAGGCAATTGTAATTAGAAGATATAAGCTAATGACTAAGGCATGTGCTAATGGCCCCTTAATAAATCCCTTTTGAGCTTCCTGAAAACTGGTTTCAGGCTCCTGTACTTGGAACCAGCTTGATGTAGTTGGAAGTCTGGGTCCTGACTCCTCCAAAATTAAACTGTTTAAACATCCATCTTTAATAGAATGGCTTTGAAAACAGCTGGGTCCCCAAGGGCGTTCCAACAGTCTGTTGATCATGGAGGCTTCAGGGCCAGCATTCAGACAAACATACTCGTTTGCCAAGACGAAAGGCAGAATAGCTGTATGCACATAGCACAAAGACAGCACACTTGTCCAGAAAATGTTATTCCTGTACATAAATAAAGTCTTGTAATGTCAGTCTGAGAAAGGAGAGAATAAACAGCTTCTTAGGCACAGATACACCATTTACTGAGGATCAAGCCATGCTTCAGTCCTGTACAGCAATAATTCCTTCCCTTCAATTGTGCAAAAATTCATTCCTTTCAGTCTCTGATAGTATGAATCTGATCATAATAAAGTCCCTACATACGAACTTCCTTTGTACCTGTATTTGCCAAGAATTTCAAACAGAACAGGTATAAATCATTGTGCAGAGTACAACAAAAGCTTTTACATTCCATGAACTGGACTCCTTTCTCCCTGACTTTCTGTAAAGGAAAAAAAGAGTGGGCTAGGAAAGCATATAAACGAGGAGCCAACAAATCTTATTTACTGACAGTTGTTACTATGCAATTTCATAAAGCAGGGCATCTTGACTTTTCTGTGCCAGGAACACTGTATGTCTCTGCCCTTCCCTTTGTGGGTACCCCCTACATCACTGCAGTACAAAGAAGCCAAAGTGATTCTGATTCTCTTGCTCTTTGAAGAACTGTCACTTAAACAGAGCAAATCAAATAACACCTACCCCCGCCCTTGATATTGAGAAATAAAACAGAAAAGCCTCCATGACTGGGAAAAAGAAGGGACAAAGTTGCTATTTCACAGCTTCAACAAAATGCCAGAGAAGTGTGCAAAAATAGCTCTAGTTCAAGAAAGAAGTTCCTGTTAATAGGTTAGAGGCACCCTTTTCACTAAGGGGATTCTCAAGTGTGAAATACATCTTTCAGAAAAACTAGACACCTTTGATTACACTTATATGTGAGAAATGTGAGAAAATATAAATTTTGCTGTCCAAATAACTATTCCAGAAATAAATATTCCAACTTTTGCTTGAAATGACATGCAAAACATACTTGTGACAACTATACAGAAGATACTTCACTGCTTGATTAAAGTGATACATTATTCACAAAACACAACCTGTGAATAAGTTGTTGAGTGACCCCATGGTGTAACTCCTTAGATCATGAAACAGAGACCCTGGTGAGAAGCTCAACAGGACCTGGCAGAGAAAGTCAATCATATCCTGGGTTGCACCAAAAGGGGGTTGGCCATCAGGTCAAGGGAGGGAATTCTGCCCCTCTACTCCACTCTTATGGGACCCCACCTAAAATGTTACATCCAGCTCTGGGGTTCCCAACATAAAGGTGGTGAGATTCTGGCACAGGCTGCCCAGAGAACTTGTGGATGCTCTGTCCCTGGAAGCATTAAAGGCCAAGACTGCATGGGGTTTTGAGCAACCTGGTCTAGAGGAAGGTGTCTCTGTCAATGGCAGGGAAGTTAGAACTTCCTTGACATGATGATTATGATGATCTCTAAGGTCCCTTCCAACACAAACTGTTCTGTGATTCTATGAATGTCAACATGAAGGCCAGAACACATGATCAATGTTATCAGTTGTTACAAGATAAGAAGGAAAAGATGCTGATGTTCAGACACAGGTATGAGCTGCTTGTATTTGGCAGCCACAGTCGTTGGCAATGGACAGAGCAGCTAATCACATATTTCCCTGCCAGGAGAGGATTGCCTCCCTTATCTAGAGCTTTGCTTCCATCTAGTTTTAACTTTCTTAATAAGCAGGGCTCTCCCTACTTCTACTGAAAGACAATGTTCCATAGTCTAAAACTCAGCTCACTGCCTTCCTTTTTTCATTTTTGCCAATGTATCCCATTTTTTATATTTACTGCTTTATTAACCATAGTGACTATACCTACTTATTTTACAGTAAGCAGTTTTCTGTTATTCATGGTTTCTTGGCTATAAGGAGAGAAATATTATTTTAAAGTAGGCCTGAATTCAATTATTTAGATTGAGAGGGAATCAACCTGTGAAACAGTAGTAATTAGAATTAGCAATGCTGACTTCTGACAAGGTACTCACTGTTCCATACCACGAAGGCATATCTAACAACTCACATAGACTAGGAGACAGTTCTGGACATGTCCAAGGATGCTGGCTCTGCATGGGGCGACAACATCCAGAATGACACTGACCCTACCCAGAGGCCAAAAGCAGTAAACATGATCCACTCATTGTGAATAAAAATCACCTAGACTAACAAAATGGTCTGCAGTTCAGTTTTACTTCAGAAATTTGAAAGAACATCAAAGAAACACCGTTTTGAAAATTAGTAGTGTTCCAGTAACTAAAGCTGTGAAGAGAACAGGGGCTAATAACTGTTTAGTGTGAGGTTGGAGGTATAGTCTAATGCCTGTCCTGCACATTTTTATTCATGTCTGTTTTTGATTGGTTTTACTATCTTGTAAATCATAATTTTATTAAAAATTTTGTTTTAAAAATTTACTATCTTGTGTAAATCTTAATTTTATTAGAAAGCTGATTTACTTATGTCTAATTCTGGTTAAATATATGGAAGGGGAGATTTTCTTTCAGCATACCTATTTAATTTATCTGTTGTCATGGGACAAAGGGAACCATGCAAAATGAGAAGGGCATGGGGAAAGAAACCTATTTTTAATGGCCTTTTTTGTAACACATATACTAAAACCAGAATACATATCATAATGCAAACCAAGCTTCCATTTAGTTCATTTTTTTATTTCTATGATTGCAAAAATAAATTTGTCTGTAATTCATAAAGCATAGTGAGTTTCTGATTACTCTTATTTTGTATACTTGAACAGTGCAAAGAGAGATGTCTATAAGATTTGATGAAATTGGCATCAAATTTTTGTACACTTACCTGAAAAGCAAGCTTTAACAGACTGATTACAGCAGCTTAAACTTCTTTGCTTTGCTATTTGTGGTAAGATTCCAGCACTCATTGGCACCTGGGTATTGAATCAGTGAGCACATTGATCACTCTGCACATTACCTTCCTTTGAGGGCAGATTTGTTTTCAGACTGCTGAGCTTTTGAATCTTTCCATGACTGTATCACTGTTCAATTTGGCTTGAACATCAAGAGCAAGTAGGAAGAATAAATGGAGAGTTGGCTAAGCAGTACAAGGTACAACAAAGCAGAAAACTCTCTTGATTATATACTTGCATTTGGATTCCCTCAATCAAACAATGTGTTTCTAAAGAGATGTATTTTAAAAACTATTACTTCTCAGCTTCCTCCAGCAGTCTTCATTCATTCCTGTTTATCTTTCAAGTACCATTCATTTCTGTTTTAAAAACCCAAATGCTGTCCTTGACTCAAGCTGTTAATTTTAGTACAAATAACCAACAGCAATAAGGTTACAAGACACTTTGCATTTAGATTATATTTACAGGGATATCACAACACTGGATGTAAGAATTTCAGGGTCCCATGTCTCACAGAAGTTCTTAGTATGGCTTGCGCTCTTACAGCACATGATAAAGGCAAATGCATTTTTTTATGATAGATAGACAGATATTAAGTGAACAAAATTCATATTATCCCTTATGGAAGACTGCTAAAGCAACTTTCAACAATTTGAAAATATTACTTCAGCTATGATCATCAGTACTATCTTGTTTATAAGAAGGACAAATCAGCTTCTTCAATGATTATAACCTTTCTGGATCCTAACCTGTATCTGTTTTTTAAAGCATGTTGTTCTCAAGACAATTAAGAACTAGATGGTAAGAACTAGCACAGAAATCTAGAATATTAAAATTAACTATTTCACAAACACAAAAGAAGAGACAGCAGAAAATCAGAGAATCTATTTAAATATTTATTTAGAGACGTCAGCCTGAGGACAAATGAACTTATTACATTTCAGTAAATGAACTTATTGCATTTCAATAACTGCATTTGTCCTTCCCTTGCACCTGGGAATACAAAATATGATGAGACTGCACCTGACTGGATAGCAATGATGGACAGACTGGTGACAAAATTTTCCAAACATGACATTCGTTCTCCAGCAGACAGATCTACAGAAGGGCAGTCCAAGGAAACAACTACTTTTTTTGATTTCTTTTCCACTGGAGTGTTTCTCTTTTCTGAGCAAACCAGGCAGAAAAGAAGAAAACACGAGTGGCAGCTTTTTAAGAAGGACTTGCTTTGTTAGCTGTCACTAATTTACTACCTGTGTATGTTTCTGTGCCCTCAAACAAACAGATTACAAGGTTCTGGGTTAAAAAAAATGGATAATACTTTGCATTCCAGTACAGTAAGAGACTCAGTAAATATCAAATCAATTTGCTAATTAATTAACCCCTTCAATATATTTGTAATGCACTGTTAGTTATCCGTGGTTTTTTATTGCTCTTTTTTCTTCAAAAGAGGAAAATGAGAACCATGGAGTTGAAGTATGCTTCCAGGCATAGTCTGCAAGGAAATCCCCATGTGTTACCAGAGTGTCTAAGGTAGAATTTAACTTATTCTACAAGAGAGGGAGTTTTCAGCAGAGCATTTGGTTGGAAACCTTAACTCCATGAATAATTTTCTCATATAGTCTTTAACTGCTTTGGTCTGCTGGTCAGACTGGCCCATGCCAAACCCTGCTGTCTCAGTGGGGCTTCACAGAAGTGGATGAAGGGCCCAAACAACTCTTCTTCCTAGAATTTAAAGGTTAGCAGTTTCCTATTTCTTTTAATTAGTTATCATGTGGATACATGCAGGGAGTATGGCTGGAGAAAAATGTGATTTGATTCATTATTACTCTGGATTTTTATTTTAATTAATGTCAGGAGAACTTAGAATTTTAGGAAGACATTCTTTCAAGATGCATTCAAAGCAAAAGAAATAAACTAAAATTATTTCTATGGGCCTATAATGTGAAAAAAAAAACCCAAACATTTTGTGATGACATCAAAATAGTTTAGAAGTGGGAGGAAAACAAGGCTACATGTAATTTTTGTATTTTTCACTATTGACACAATTCAAGGCTGAGTCCTAAAGAAAGCTTCTGGCAAGTTGTCCTAGCATGGCTGTAACAGAGATGAAAGACACTAAAGCAGATGTGGGGAACGTAAGTCTTCACTGACAAATATAGTCTGTAATTCCTGTTGAAACCCTGGAACTGGAGGTCATCTCGCCCATGACTGCTTGGTGAGAGGCAATGAGGACAGAGTTACTCAGTTCACTGCAATTTTTCAAGGACTATACCACCATTAACTATTTTGACAAATGAGAGAGAAATGTATTATGACAAGATTGAGGGTGAAACAGAATGGCTACAACTGTGAACAGCATAATCATTTATCTTAGTGACAGGAAAAGGGAGCTGCTGTAATTGCCAGGGAATAAATGGAGTCAGCAGCGTTCTTTAATATGGGATGAACTGCTGTGGGCAATGAGAAAGGCAAGAACCCATGGAAAGTAAGGAGGTAAGACAAATAAAGAAGGGCCAACAGCAGGTGATCAAGGAGATGGAAGTCAGTGGGACTTCTCTGCAGCCATGCAGAGGTAACCCAAGGAGAGAATGTATATCCAAAGGAAGAAAGGGCAAGGAGCAGCATGCTGACAGCCACATGGGCTGTCACTAGAGGCAACAAAAAGGCTAAGTGGGAGAAGCCAAACTGCATCCCTGTATCTCCACTCTCGAGTGACAGTGGATGAAGAGCAAGGATACAAGTACAGCCTAGAGACAGCACTTGCAAAGATCAGCTGCAGGAAAGCTTGGGTCTGGGCAGCCATCACAAGACCACAGCAGAACAGCCTGCTCAGCCTCCTGGCTGAGCAGGCTGACAGGGCATAGAATCCCAGAAGATGATGGGATAATGTGTATGTCTCAAAAACGATAGCTGGATAGCAATGGAGCCAGCCAAGGGTTGTTTGCACTAACAGACGAGGATTGCTGATGTTAATGCTCTATGAGAAAGAACAAGATGTGGCTGGAGACGGAGGCCATGTGGAGGGAGGGTGGCACTTTTCCTGGACTAACAGCCTTGTGTAGTTCCTGGAGATGAGCTCGACACAGTATCACACAAGCATGGGAATGAGGGCAAGATGTGGGAGGAGATCAAGACCATCGAAGTTCCTTGAAGCTGTGAAAAATCCGTATTTTATGACTGGCTCTTCGCAAATATTAAAATGAATATTATATGTGTTATGTTAGAACGTTATGCTGTATTAATTTTCTTAAGTAGTGTGTTAAATATAGTTTTAGGTTATAACATAATGTTAAAATAGAAACTATGCTATGTAAGGTACTTTTTTAAAGAGAGGACTCGCACCAGATAGCGGCCACGGGACAATTAAATCTTTCAGAGAAGAAGAATTTATTGCTCTCTTATTGAATTGATCCCGTCTCACTCAGCCCTGAAGATGCCATTAGGATTCAGAGGAAGAAGCTGACACTGACCAGACAGAATCCTTTGTTTGAATGGAATTTATGCATCATATATGAGGTGTATGAATATGCAACAGGCTATTGCTTTTAAGGGTTAATCCTCTGTTAACGTGTGTCCTTTTTCGGGCTTATTTTGCCCAGAAAGAGGTAACCGGACTGTCCGTAACTCTTTGTTCTTATTGTCTCATATTGTCCTAATACTAATTGTCCAAATTTTTATTACTATAATTATATTGCTATTTTATAGCCATTTTATTACTATTAAACTTTTAAAATTTTAAAAACAAGTGATAGTCGTTTTTCACAAAGCTCTCTGAGCTATTTCCCAAAAGATCTGAAAGAGCACACTGCGCACGATAATTAATTTGTATATAAAGTGAGAAACCTGTCCATGAAAAGGTACCCCCCTCCAAACCTGGGGCAACACCTCTTTTTTCTCTTTTCTCTCCTTTCTTAAGTTTCTCTTCCTCTCTCTGACCCCTCACCCCCTCTAATTCATCTTTTCGCTCTTTCCTTTCACCCTGCCCCTATATCCAAGCCCACTGCCGTGTGCTTACACAGTAGCTCACGGGCTAACAAACCAATTCCCACGCCAAGCGCGCAATATACTAATAGAACTTTCTGATTGCTTGCAGACCCTCCGACTTCCATCGCTCCTTTCGACCACGAGCATCTACCACCCAGGGCCAAACCACATTGGTAGCTCTAACACGACAGCAATCACGCACCACCGGGACCGCCAAAGCCCCGAAGCAAACTCCCCCACAGACGCCCGGGGGCGGCGCCGCCATTAAAGGAGCCCCGCCCCTGACCGCGGCCGGGGCGCGTGCGTCATGCGCGCGGCGCCTGCGCGCGGGCGGTGCGGCGGAGGCGCGGGAGCGGCGCGCGAGAGGCGCGCTCAGGGACCGGCCGGGCCGGGCCGGGCACCGCCGCCCTGCAGGGCAGCCCAGCCGCCGCTCCCGCCTCCTCCGCCTCTTCGTCCTCCTCCTCGTCGCCGCCGCAGCAGCAGCTGACGCTGCTCGTGATGCAGCCGGGCGGCGGCGAGGAGGCGGCGGCCGGGGCGGCGGGGGTGGTGCTGCAGCCGAACGCCGACCCGCAGCTGCCGCCCTCTGCTAGCGGCGGCCTCATGGTGTTCTACGAGCTGGGGGCCGCCGGCGAGGTCGAGGTGGGGGAGGAGGAGGTCGAGGCGGCGGGCGGCGAGAGCACGGCCAGTCTGGAGGAGCTGGAGGAGGAGGAGGCGGCGGCGGTGCCCGGGGCTGCGGGCGGCGAGGCGGCGGCGGGCGGCGAGTGCAAGAGCTGCACGTACGAGGGCTGCAGCGAGACCACCACGCAGGTGGTGAAGCAGCGCAAGCCCTGGATGTGCAAGCGGCACCGCAACAAGATCTACAAGGACAAGTACAAGCGCAAGAAGAGCGACCAGGCCCTGGGGGGCGGCGGGGCGGCTGCCGCGGGGGGCGGCCCGCGGGCCGAGGTGAGGCGGGGGGCTGCGGGGCCTCGGCCAGGCCACCCTCGGGTGCCGCGTGGTCCCTCGGAGCTGGGGCTTCCTGGGGGTTTGTAGGGATCTGTCAGACGGCCGGAGAAAAAGGAAGAAGTTTTGGGCGTCCTGTAGGGCGTCCTACAGCTCGCTCTTCTTTCTGTTTGCCAGAGCAAACTCCGTTTGTTTTCAGTTCTGACGTAAATTGTAGAAACTTACAGCTATACCAGATTCCAAGAAAAGAAATATCGCTAGAAGATGCTCTGCTTGCAGCGTGGCTTTTTTTCCCGTGGTAGGAAAGTATAGTTCTAAGAGAGATGTCAGACTTGTTTCTCAGCTGGTGCTAAAGTGTGGGATTTTAGAGTCCCAAAGGCTGTTGGGTATCAGGTGTACAAAAATCAGTTGTGTAGGTTCTTCAGGATGCTTTTTGGTTGTTACTTTTATATTAAATGGCAGGTAAATATTTCGACCACTGCTAGTTCATACGTAATCTGCATAAGCTTATATGTATTGTTTAGATGGGGAAATACTATCAGTGGGAAAACTGATGGTAACGTTCAACTTTTTAAATCCTACAGTTTGTGACTCAACTAGGACCACACACTTCTCTGATGGTTGCTTGTATAGTTAGTGTTTCAGATCTTGTATTTAGATGAGACAGAAAAAGGGAAAAAGTTTTACACTTAAAGGCGCTGAGTGGTTTGTGCTCAAAGGGGCAGGTGTAAAACAGTGATTGTCAGGAGAAAAAAAAATAAAATCTTACCTGGAGCTCCTGCTAAAAGCAACCCTTTTATGTCATCACAGCTGTGTCTGGAGTTGTGTTATTGGGAACTGATCTAACTGCAAACTGACCACCAAAATCTTTTCCTGTTTCCATTTTTCTTCATGTAAATATAATAGTAACCATACTGGGTGTCACACGAAAGAATCTTCTTCTGTATGTCCGTAAATGCCATGAGGCAGGTGCTTTAAAAAAGGGAAGTGTACATGATGCTGCTAGGGAATATTCTCTCATCTTCTCTTTCAGTTCAAAGGACTTGCTAAGGTTTTCCTGATGTATTCTGTAACTATAATTGATAAGTGTTCCATATAGTATTTTGGGTTTTTGTTGAACCCTTGTAAGTTCTGAGTCTCTGTTACATTCTGTTGGTTTTTTCAGGTCTGCTACCTGGTGTGAATACTCACCTTGTTTTTGAATCTTGTTGGTGTCAACCTAATTTGCCAGGTAGTGTTTACATTAGAACAGTTCCTCTTATGATTACGATACTTACTCTAAGTTTTTTCCTTCTCACATTGAAAAGGCATGGCATGCTTGTTTCCAGTGAAAAAGTTACACACTATTATCATCTATGCTGTTTTGTAAGCCTTTTCTAATTCTAGTAGTTACTTCTCATTTCAGTGAGATAAGAGAAGCTGCACACATTATTCAAGAGGAGAATGAATTCTAGATTTATATACCAGCATGACTTTCCCTCTTCTCTCTTTCTTCCCTGATAGTTCATCTTGCTCAGTTCATGATGTGTCTACACAAATACTTGTGCTAGTTTAGGAGAGGGGACAGTATGAGAGAAGGGTAAAAATGCTGCATTTCATGTAGTGATGGATTAAAACTTTTTGATCTGTAGCATAAAATAGTGATTATTGCATGTTGGAAGAGGATGGGTTTTCTTTTCCCAGTTTGTGCAAGTGGCAATTGCTTTGAATATAAGGAAATTAGGGCCTGAACTTGCAGGAAGAAGCAGGGTATTTAGTGCTAAACTTACTTTTTTTACAGTGATATTTTATTGAGGCCATTTTCGGTAAAAGTTCCTAGTAGAAGTTTCATTTTTCACTTCTGTGGAGAGGATAGAAGTGAAAGGTACTGGGATGGTTTTTTGTTGTTCTGCTTTTGAACCCTTTCCAGTAGATGGAAGTATCAGTAAGTTTTGAATGTAATACACGTAGTATTTGGCATTGGTTGAGATTTTCCAAACCTTTCATATTTTCTTTAGAGCAGATTGTAGAGCCACGTTGTACTAGTATGTCTAATTCAGATGACTGGTGATTGTACAGGCAATAGGATAAATTTGGAGGGGAAAAAAAAAAAAGCCTGTGGCTATGGCGAGTTCATCATAGTGTTCTGAAGTATGTTTTGGTTTTGGTACTACAAGGATTATTATCATTCCTGCCCAATTACAAATGGTAAATATAATTTCATTTCTGCAAGCTGGAGGCTGACCTGTTGTGAATTACTTCATTTTTAAGAAATGCAGTCAAATAAATTGAAGCCATTAGCTAGCCCTAGTAACCTGTTCAGTTTTGCAGTATAGAAGACTAACTCAGCTGCGTTGCTTCACTCTTGCTGGTGAAATAGTGAAAGGAGGTGGAAAGAAGAGGCCAGGTCTTGAATAGAGAGATTTCCGTTCCTGTACTGTTACTTTGCTCTGCAGATTAAGGAGGCAAATGTTCTCTACTCTTGGGATTTTCTGTATAGAACTGTATCAGAGTTCATAGTGTTCATAGTTTGACCTCCCCTTTTTTTTTTGGATTTTTTTTTTTTTGTTTTCTGTCATATGCAGGATAGTGTTGAAGGTTCAGTGTCTGCCACAAAACAGAGAACAGGATCCATTGGAGATCGCCCAGCAAGACCTACTCTTTTAGAACAAGTATTGAATAAAAAGAGGCTGGTAAGTCTTGTTTTTGAGAGGTTAAGAATTCAAATAAGTAAAGGCAATGTAACAGTGTTTACCTGTCACCATTGTGAAAAAAGAAAATCAGTTTAATAAGTACGCACTGCAAGTGCATAATTTTAGATTTGAAACATGCTTCAGAGATGTGCACTTCAGTCTCTCTGTGAAGAATACTAAGATGACTGAATTTAATGATCTGAAGTTTTGGTAGTAACAGATGTGGTGGTTTCTTTAGGGTAAATAGTGCCTACAGTATAACTGAGATGGTTTTAGCTTGTTCAACCAAAGCCTTAGGTAGAACAATGAATGGACTTTAGGTCTGATGTAAGCTTTACTATGGTGTCTTTTAGAAGTTGTAGACATATCATATCAAGCTCAAAGTTGTGTATATGTGTCTTAATAAAGCAAACTCTAAGCAAACAGTGTGATTTATAACATTTGCAGATTGCATAAATGGTGTGTCTTGCAAGTTTTTTGAACACTGGTTTCTCCCTTAACAAGTTAAGCCCAGTGCAGGGAAATCATTCAGTACCTACAGTTTGTTCAGCTTCTTCACCATAACTTTCTTTGTTGTATGTGTTTGCAGTCCCTATTCTTTAAAAGCTATTGGGACTGTTTGTCTTCCTCTGTTACCTGTGCAATTAACACAGTTTAACAATCCTTATTATAGTGCTGTAGTGCTTGTTCAGAAATTTGGAAAGAAACATCATGTCAGTCTTAGGTATACAACTACCTAGATGTATTTCTTGATAATTCTTTCTCAATGATAGCACTTTTTTAGTGATTGTGTCTGAAATTCAGAGGAGTATTCATAGCTTTTCAGTTTTTATGAGGAAAACAATGAACTACAGAGTAGTTTTCATATTATCTCTTGTTCTTCATGCCCCACTTATTGGCTTGCTGTCCCCTTTCCTGGCTGTTTTATTGACATGGCTTTTAATTTAATTTGAAAGGTATCTTATGAATAAAACATTATTTTTTTTATAGGAGTACAGCAACCAGAAGCTCTTTTAATAGATTTTCAGAGCTTTTGCACTTAATTTTGTCAAGGCTCTTTAAGAACTTAGGATTCCTTCCGATATTCCTGAAATTCAGATTCTCCGTGATCTGGTTCTTGCTTCTCTCTTTCTCCTCTGACTTGCAGTACCTCTTTGGTTTTATCATTGAAGTAACCGTGGATAATGAGCAAGCATCTAGGGAATTAATTCAGCTGAAAAATAACCCTTTTCCTATATTAATTTTTGGAAGGAATCAATTCCCAACCTGATATGCCATTTTACCTTACAATCACTTGTGCTGCCACCATGCAGGAATGAGAGTGAACAACCAGAGTTGGATTACAGACTGCAGCTATTCGAGCCAGGAGCCAAATGCAAATACTTTTAGATACTTTTGTCTTTTGATTGAATGCAGAGGAATTTTTTAAGTCATTCCCTGTGGATGGACTGCTGTTTTGAAATGTTGGAAAATTCTGGACCATAGAGTATCTTGACCTGAAAAGGACCCACAAGGATCATTGAGCACAACTCCCTGCTCCTCACAGGACTGCCTAAAACTAAAATATGTGCTGTGGGCATAGTCCTGATGCTTGAACTCTGATAGGCACGTGATCTTTGCTGCAGGATTACAAGATTTTATTCATTTGTTACACTGATTTTGAGCAATCTGCAGTGAGAAGTGTAGAAATTAGCTCAATTGAAGCACAGCTGTTGAACTGAGGCACAACTGAAAGATGTTTTGGTTCCAGTATGTTAATAAATTACTCCTGTCTGCTATACTTACAGGGTTTTTATGATATTAAGCAACAGCAGTGGGTAACGTGCAAATTCATGTAATGGAAAAATACTACTATGGTAGCTATTTAACATATGTGAGTTTTGTAAAGTAAAATTCACCTTCTCTCTCTTTCAGTCCTTACTCAGAAGCCCAGAAGTAGTGCAGTTTCTACAGAAACAGCAGCAACTGTTAAGTCAACAAGCTTTGGAACAAAGGCAGCAACAGTTTCAAGGAGCACCTGGGTAATGAGGAAAGATCAATGATCTGCAGATGAGTCTGGTGCTGAAGGAGGGACACGATCTGTATTTTGTATAAATACAAAGAATCTCAGTGTTTAAACAAAAATGGAAATTGCTGTTGTTATGTATTTGTTTCCTGTTTGCACTTTTGAGGTTTTGATCTGCTTGGGAGTCTGCAGATTTGTGAGCAAATCATAGAATGGCCTGGTGTTATGGAAACTTCTGACAGGTGCCCCACTTGACTCCCTGCACACCTGGCTTGCAGTCAGACCAGGTTTCCTTACTGGTTTGACCCCCGGTCTTTATGCAATTTTGTTCCATAAAGCAATTTATTAACAGTGTAATAACACAGAAACAGCCTGGGCTGGTTCCTCTGAGGAGGGATCTCAGACAGAGGAACTCCTGGGCTTTTATACTATCACAGTCTAAGGCTCTTTCTCCTGAGTCTTCCCTTCTGCGTCTTCCATTCCTGCCACATCCCTTTGTCCATTCACCTGGCTAGCCACTCACCTTCATGCCTTTTGTTATACAGAGTTGGCAGTTCACTGCCTCCTGTCTTTGATCCCACCTAGAGCTCAATTTCCATCTCAATCTGCCTCTCTTTAACTGTAGCTTACAAATCAACTACCTGCACCAGATGTATTCCTCAGCAGTTGGAAGGGACCTTGAAAGATCATCAAGTTCCAACTCCCTGCTGTGAACAGGGACACCTTTCATAAGACCAGGTTACTCAGAGCTCTGTCCACCCTGGCCTTGAACACTTCCCAGGGAGGGTGTATACATACCCAACTTCTCTGAGCAACCTGTTGCAGTGCCTGATGACCCTCACAGTAAAGAATTTCTTCCTAATATCTAATCTAAATCTACTCTCAGTGTGAACCCATTCCCCCTTACTATGTCCCTACATGCCCTTGTAAAAAGTCCCTCTCCCATCTTTCCTGTAGGCTCCCTTCAAGTAATGGAAGGCTGCAATTAGCCATGAAGCCACCTCTTTTCCAGACTGGACAATCCCAGTTCTCTCCGCCTTTCCTTGTAGGAGACGTCTTCCATCCCTCTAATCAGCTTGTGACCCGTCTCTGGATTTGCTGTAACAGGTGGATGTCCTTCCTATGTTGTGGGTTCCAGAGCTGGATGCAGTCCACCAGATGGGGTTTTCACCAGAGCAGAGGGGCTATGATGTGTTGACTTTGGCTGGACATACAGATTTGTAAATTTTCATTAACTGCTATCCCCTGTCCTTTCACAGATAGGTATTATTTTCCCATCTCAAAAGCATCCTCCACCTCTTGAGATGTCCAAAATCATGTCATGACTTGGGTTAGATTACATCAAGATGGGTGCTCAGCAGCACACTTAATTATTGGACACCAGCATTGGCCCTGTGCCTCCCACTCTCCTTATTCCTCACAAAATTCATGCTTCATCAGTTCATGTCATTTTTGCTGCTTTACTTTTGCAACTTACAACTTACACCACAAATTATTTTCCCCCCACGGTTAAATCTCCTTGGAGCACACACTGGGTCTCCCTATCCTTCTGCATTACCCACCAAGTACACCCAGGTATTTGAGCAAAGACAATCCAATAAACAGGTTTGCCTTTTCCAATAGGGAGAGAAATCCGCCCTGATTTCCCCAGCCACTTCCCATGTATAGTAGAGGGACCTTATCTCCTCCTCCAGTGTGTAGGGGTTTTGTTTGGGCAGGACCAGGAGGTTTGCAGATCTGGTGTTAACCAGCCAAGTGGTTTCTGTTAAATATACATCTCAAGCTTTCTATGCCTTATTACTGAACACTTAACACAGTCTTCAGCAGTCTGTTATACCACACAATCTTTCCAGAGGCTTATGGGTGATGATGGATGTGATGTCCACTCAATGTCATTTTTTTTTTGCCCAAGAGTTTATTAGGTTGTTCTGAAAAGTAGTCCCATTGTCTGATTCGATTCTCTCTGGGGTACCATGTTGCCAAAAAATGTGTCTCTTGAGACCTGAGATGGTGTCTTGAGCAGTGGCAATGGTTTACAGGGTATGTTGCCAGCCAGCCAGTTGTTACTTCTACCATGGTGAGTACGTACCATGTATTTGGTGTGTTCATGGCAGTGGTCCAGTTTGCCAGGCCTCACCATACTAGAAACCCAGCTGCTACCCTCTATTCCAGGGAAAGTTTACTTCAGTGGCTTGGCTGATTGCAGCACATGCTTCTCATTCATGAATGATCTGTGCAATGGCCTCCATGATCAGGTCAGTCCCTCATTGATAAGATCATCTGTTTGTTGCAGCTGATGTTTCATGGCCCCATTAGGTTATAAATAACTTAGGCACACTTGGACTGGGAGCTAATTCAGTTTTGGCAGCCTTATCTCCCTGTTCTTCAGCTGAGTGGTTTTTTGGCACATGAACATCTCCCTGATATACCTTTCCAGTCATGTTTTTGACCTGTGTTCTGATGTCCTGCCCCAGTGCAGGTGCAGTCCAGCCCAGGATGGGTTTATCCTTGCATTGCCAATTGGTCTTCCATTTTGCAGCCACCTCCATAGGTGTCAGGATGGAGATAGAGGCAGGTCACTTTTCTCATTCAGCAATCTCTCAGGCTGGTTCAGATGGCTTTCACCTCTGCAAACTGGCTTGACTTACTGTCTCCTTTAGCAGCCTCAATGACTTGTCCACTTCTGATGATTTCTTGCCACACAGCAGGATCCATCACTAAATAGGCCATAGCCTTTTTCATCTTCTGGTAACTCATTGTGTGGGGCTGCTTCTTGTGCACAAGTCTCCTTCTCTGGCAATGCTCCAAAATCTTTGCCTTCTGGCCAGTCCATGATTTTTTCCAGAATTCCCAATTGAGCTCATGTAATCAATGCTACCCTCTTACTCCATGTAGCCCTGGCTGCATGATCTGTTAGGGGGATGTTTCCTGTGAAATCTGGAGAAGTCTTTTCCAATTATTTTTAAACCTTAATTTTAATATTTAATTTGTTAATAAAAGCTTGTTTATGGTAGCAGTGTTTAGCTGTACACCCTTTTCTACCAAAATTGGAATAAATTAACATTTTTCTATATAAACATATACAATTAAGTCAGTCTTTGATGACAATCATTGATGGAAGTCAGTTACTTTCTGTGGACATTGTGAAACAGTTCTGAAGCTGAGTCAGTCCTGTGGCATTAGCTAACAGCAGTTGCTCAGGGATATGAGAAATTTATGTCCTGTAGAATCTTGCACTAAAGGCAAAGACAACATGCCATCAAGAAGTCAATCCAGCAGTTCAGAAAAGTACAAGTGATCTCTTTATTTCCTGCAAGTTGAGTAGGTTTGAAATGCTGAATTGTGCATAGCATGTAAAAGAATTTGCACTTGAAAGTTCCTAAAGTAATAAATGGCAAAAAGCTTTAAAAGGTATCAGGTGAAAAGCATGAAACTGAGAGTTGGACCTTGTTACATGGAGTTATTTAAAATTACTAACTTCTTATATGTGAAATATAACTTAATTACAGATTAGAATACCACTAATTTTTAAGTGACTAAATTAAATTATAAGGTTTTTAACTCTTGATACTAAGTAATTCAAAATCTAGTCTTTTTCTTCTCAAAAAGGTAAAGTTAAAATTCTTTTATTAAGACAACAGATCTCTAATCAGCTGCAGTGCTTAACTTCACAGGTTTTCAGCCAATTAAAATGAACTTGTAATTGATTGGCGTTGTCATCTTATTGCAAAGCTCCCATACCTTCTTGGTAATTTCTCATGGGCAGCTCCCTGCAGCACTGACTCCTTCTTCACAGCACAGCCAACAAACTCTAGCTCTCTTCTCAACCAGCTAACCCACTCTTTTGTAGCACTGGTCTTCTTATTGGACACAGCTGTGGCCTATTAGGGGCAGGCCTGTTCCTAATCTTTGGTGATTAGTACAGCTGCAACTCCTCAGGTGTGAGACTGCCCTCTGCACTATCTTTACTTTCTTACACTCTATCCCTCCACAGATTGGGTTAAGAATCCAAACACTATATTATGTAAATGTTAAATCCCATGTTTTATTTATAAAAATCATTTTGTATTAAGCCACATTTCTGAATAGGGGTTATCCAAATGGATTAGGTGCTTATTATCACGTACTATTTTTATATTGCAGCAGTTTGAGCCTCTAAATAATCTCTTCAGCAGTATTTGTTAGTCTTATGGATTTTTACATGCTCTGCTTTTTGTATTTATACAACTTGTTCTGTGGGGATTTATTGTGTTTAGCGTTGTGTAAGTTGTTCTTTAAAAAAGAACTTGAAAAACTTCATATAAACAGTTCCGGACCAATAAATGAGGAAAATCTTTGTTTTTTCTTTAAAAAAAAAGTCTGTTCTTTTTTGTTTTGTTAAATTTGTATGCATTTTTCTTCCTGTGCTAAAAAAACCAGTTCTGACTAGAAGTAAGTTTTGTGTTTCAAGGTCTTGTTATAGAAAGTTATTTTAGATTTAAGCAAAATTAGGTCACTTTTCAGTGTATAAGAATATACATGAAAACATAATTGGCAAAAATTGTAGAATAATGTATTTGATTTTAGTTTAAATGATCAACTTTTAACAGGTGAGCAGATCATTTGGGTGGACAGATCTGATTAAACTTTTTTAAAACCCAAACCCTCATGACAGAAAATTGGCACAGGGAATTTTTGTTAAGACAGTGCTGAACAAGTTGGCTAAGTCAAAATAAATGTCAGTTGCTGAAGCTGTGCATAGAGATGTTTAGTAGAGTGCAGCTCACCTATCCTGTATTTTTGGTAGTCTGTGATAGCAGCACCATTAGGCTGATGCAGACACTGGGACATGCTGGCAGTGCTCTCCTGTTTGGGCAGAAGATTGGATGGGATTCCCAAGCCGGCACTGTCTGCGTAGCTCTGAGGCCCATTATGTTGTCTACTCCCTTCTGTTATGACAGAACAAAATCTGAATTTTAGGAAGATGGAAACACAACACTTCTCTAAGCATACATTCTTACGATATCTCTCTTTGTCCTTGAGCAGTTCAAGAGCTGTGCAGCTACAAGTCTGTCTTTCCACTAATGTCAGTCTGCTCCAGAGGGAAGGCTTCTGTCACAGGGCAGCATCACTGTTCATTGACTGCCTGTCAGATAAGAGCTGTCCTCATCCAGAGAAAACTGAACCATCCTCTTGAATCATCAAATCTATCACAGGACAGTGAGGGATTAATATACATGGAGATTTTATGCTGAATCAATTTTCCATACATTTTCTTGTGTCAAGCATCCCATTACTCACTTAGCGCAATTACTGATTCCTCTTGCCTAAGACTGATTTGTATGATAAAGGCTTTCTAAATGCTCTAGTTCCCAAAGTCACTTGTGGTCACACTGGGACCTACAGCCAATCTCTAAAGGAGAAGAAGGGGAGACAACCAGAGAAGGAGCTCTTAAAACAGAAATATCTTTATTAACAGTAAAACACAAGACGTGAATAATCCCTTTTACAATAGAATAATTCCGGCCAAAGAAAGTGGAGTGCCTTAAAAAGTGTATTGTTCAGACTAAATGTGTTGTCTTCAGAATGCCTCAAATCAAATGCAGCAGGAGGAATGCTTGGGAAAGTGTCCCCTTGGTTAGCAGTCGTTCCATCTTTCTTGGTACGACATGGCATGGAATAGAGTTCTATAGGGCTGGTTGAAGGACTCCAAGCTGCCCGGATCTCTCACACTCCTGAAGCTATGTCTGTGATTTTTCATTCTCCAGAGGCAAGAGCCAAGTATTGTTCTTTATACAGCGACCTATGCTGGTTGACAGAATGTCACAAACCATGAGTAATACTTGTGGATAGTACAGATGTTTTGCTTTGCTTCTGATGGAAAACAGAGGGCAGAATTATTCATAGACATGAGTGACTCTTGTTAATCTATGGGTGACTCACAGTGCTTTTCTCACCAGACTGATAGGTCATAGTTAACACAACCCCATAGTAACTCCTTGCTCAAATCCACCATTTTAGCCCCTTGCACACAGCTTTGCAACTTCATGACTTCATTGATCCACACAAAAAGGCCGGTTTCTTCACTTTCTTGTCTCACTTCTCAACCTCATTTATATCACAGAGGTGATATGAAATGAAGGTTTAAATTGCTAACACTGACTTATCTGCAGAAAGCAGGCTGTGGTACATTTGACTTGTACTTTAAATGTATTACAAATAATTAAAAACTCCAGTTGCTTGAGTAAGTGAAAAAAATGTATCTGAATGTGCAATTATCTCTGCTCATCATTGTTTGTTCCCTTGCTCTCATTTGCAAAGCTTCTCATGGACATAACTGTGAATTAATAAGACAACACACACTTTAGCATCAAATAAACCACTTTGAATATGATGTGCTCACTCACTACTGTGAAAGTGCAAGGGGTCAGACTTTACCAAGTTTTCTCTAGCTTTTCTTTGCTGATGAGGTCTGTATTTAAAATTATTAACTGGTTGGTCTATTTCATCCTATGCTATTCATATGCAATATTAATTGAATACTAACATGGAATATAAAATAGCAGCATCCATGGATAATAAAAACACTATGACTGAAGATCTAAAATGTGTTCACAATTAGCTGCAAATGTTCACATTGACTGTAATGGAAGAGTAGCTGATTCTGGAGGACATAGTGGTTATGTCTACCTTGTGTGAGAGACATGGCCTGCAAATTAGATTTGTTATCTATACAGGTGCCAAGTTTGCAAGCATGGCCCAGGTGCAAGTGGAGGTGTCCTCTTGCTAGGATTCTCATGTGCCTCACCTCCCTGGCAGAGAAATGTGGCATCACTATGGCACGCCTGGGCAGGGTGTCTCGACAGCTCTGGGGTGAACACGTAACAGGATTCTGGCTGTTCCTGGCTGTTCTGGAGCTTCCTATGGGTAGATGATGGGTACAAACCAAAGGCTGTGTTCTGTGCTGGTCCCCAGCACGCAGAAGCATCTGTCTGTCCTAGAGACACAAAGCAATTTCTCTCAACCGAACAAAGACTAAATGCCCACTCAGGCTTCCTGTATATTGCAGAAAGGTACTCCTGGAGCTGCCATGAGGAACAAGCCCTGTTTCAGTGGCTGCAAGGAAGCCTCCAGGTTTAGAACTTTTTAATTCACAGGTCTCAAGTCTCACAGAATCTCTCTCCCCACTGCAAGACGGGACTAACTCTGTCTAGCTCTTTTTTAGTGGTAACTTGACCTCTTAGTTGCTCTTAGGGAAACACACTTGTCCATCCTTATGTACTGTTAAAAATCTGATTTCATAGTCAGGAGTCCTCATGAAGGTTCCTGCTGACTGTTTTCCTCTGGGCACTGCAATTTCCCACCTTACCTTGAAATGAGCTGGTTTGTCGCAATTCCCAGGTTAGATGCTCTCTCTATATATAGTTCACATTTTTTGAGTTGTGCAGTTTCTGTTCAGACTGCATCTTTCTTTGAGGAGCACATACTGGATGTGTTTATAGTGTCCTTGAACAGTGCCCTGAAGCTGGGCTCCTCATTAGTCATGCGGCGAGGCAGAGGATAATCTTCCAAGTGTGGTTTCCAGCTTACTCTCTGGAACACATGGGACACCATTTGCCCCACTACATCGGATGGCTTAATCAGGAAGCTGGCACATTCTCCCAGGCCAGATGTATAGGAAAAACCCAAGCAAGGATTGTGGTACTTCAAGCTGCTCCTAAAACAGGCCTTGAATGGCTGCCTGAGCATGTACTGCCTTATACCACTGGGCTTATCTTGTTGTGTTCTCCCTCCTCCTCCTCAGTCTCTTCACCATCTCAGTGCAATTCTGGCTACTGGAACACCCATGAACTGCAAATCCTTTATAAAAATTTTCTCAGCCCCTTCAGTGAGGTCTCCAGTCACTCAGAAGGGCTTTGGTTCAGATGTTCAAGTAACAGCCAGTTCTCCAGGTTTCTCCAGAGCAAGGAAGTCTTGTTTCTGTGCAGGCATCTGGGACATCATTGTCATCGAATAGTTTGGCTTGGAAGTGACCTTTAAAGATGATCAAGTCTCAACCTCCTGCCATGGGCAGGGACACCCTCCTGTAGACCAGGTTACTCAAAGCCCAATCCAACCTGGCTTTGAACAATTCTGGGGATGGAGCATCCACAACTTCTCTGGGACAGCTTGTCCTGTGCCAGTGTCTCCCTACCCACACAATAAAGAATTTCTGCCTAATATCTTAACTACCCTCTTTCAGTAAAGTCATTACCCACTTGTCCTATAACTACAAGGCCTTCTTGTGATATAAATCTTCATTTGAGGCAGCACTTCTCAGCTTTGAAAAATGGTATTTAATTACTCTACTTTATGACTCATTGATCTTTTTTTGTTGTGTTTGATTTTGCTTGTACTAAGCTAGGTTATGGGAAGATAGGGTGAATAGTAGAGAGGATGTAATGTTTCTTTCCTTTGCTGAGTACCATGTAGTACTAAAGTATTCAAAAATATTTTATAGTTGTACCAGAGCAGTCTTGATCCAAGAACATTAGTCTTATACTTTATACCCCTTTAAAGTTCCTAAATTGATCAGGCTTTTTTATTAATTGTTTCCATGCAGTCAAGAAGCAAAGTCTCTGCCTGAGCTGCCTCTGTAAATACAGCTGTTCGTGCAACTCCTTAGTCACTGGTGAGATTCATTTGTAGAGCTGATAGACAGAGGTGGGTGTAGTAAGTCAGGAAGAACAAGAGCAGATTAAATAAGGTTACAGTCACAAATGCCTTGTTTTCTGCATTTTAAGAGGGGTGTGGTGAAAATATGTTTACAGTGAGAGATGTTTGGAGCACTTATTTTATGCTGAGGGAACACTAATATGAAACAGCTAAGGAGAAACGTGTTTCATCCTGAAAGTGCTGCTAACAGAGAGCTCCTTCCTGTGGCAACCAGTTATTACTGAATCTCCACAGAGACCCAGAGGATGATGTATATTGGAAGGGATCTCACCATGGCATCAAGTCTGACACCCGGCTCCAGACAGGGACTGCTTGGACAAGGCTGCTCAGGGCAGTGAAAGTCATGACAGAGTAGCTGCTGGAGACATGGAAGGGATTTCCTCAACTCCAGCTGATGCTACTTTGGACCACAGTAGCCCTTTATGTTTCTGATATTTTACCCTTCAGACTGAGCTCAGCAAAGCATTCTGATGAGGAGTGAACATGTTGGTGGAATAGCAGCTGATGGGGAGGGCAAGCACGTGCTGCACCTTGCAATGCTACAGCCACTGCTGTGCTGTACCTGGGCAGCTTTTCCTAGGCAAGGGGATGGGACTGAGCCACCCCAAGCAGTAGTGCCATGGAATGGCTCCAGGCACTCAGGGTGCGAGATTTGCTCCCGTCACCTCTGGATGCAAACAGCACATTAATACTGGTGATGCTGAAGAGCTGGCAGCAACTAAAATCATCTTCTCTTGACTATGTAATAGGAAAACAAGTCGTCTACATACCATGCTGAATGTGCTATATGCCTCTGCCTCATTAGGCTCCCATCACTGCCTGATGATGCATAGTAGTGCTCCACAGAAACTTTTAAAAGGCTATGAACTGTTGATGACTCAAAAAAACCCCATTTTAAAAATCTGCCTTCAACTAAGTAGTCTTGCTGTAAGTGGCTTTAAATCTCTCAGGAAGACTGTCTCCAAAGGCTGAGCATTAATGAGTAGAACATTTATAAAGACCTTAAACTGACTACGGGTTTAAAGGTTCATTAAGACCTTTGAGCAGAAATTATCTCCTTCCAAAGTGGGGAAGACATTAGAGATACAAAGTTATATTGCTGTAAATTGTAAGAAACCTGAATTTTAACCAATTGCAATTCATATCTATTAGAGAACCCTGTAAAAGAAATCTTGTTAAAAAAGAAAGGGAAATAAATGGTTTATTAGCCTTACTTTTTATCTGGGCAGGTGTCATCTTATTTACTTTTTTGTCTCATCCACTGTTACCACTCTTCCTTTGGGGAGGAGCTGTCAGCTTCTGTGTGTTTACACAGCATAGTGGGCTAAGCCCCCAGAAACCATCACAACAGGAAACAATGGACACAGCGGTATCTGCCTTCACAAAGGCTAAAACCAGATGGCTGTTGTCAGAATTGCCCAGAATCGAGTGCTTTGATCCAGTTTTTAGCAAATAGTTAAATTTGCTGAAATTCATCTCATCCTAATACAGGTGTTTTAAATGGGTCATAAGAATCATGCTCCAGAAATGCCTCTTTTCTTATTAGTGAGGCAGTATTAAAGCAACTACCTTAAATGAGATGCATGTATGGACTACATGGAAGCCAAATCCTATTTGTAAAATGATTAAAGGTAAACATAAAGGAAAGGGAAAACTGCTCCAAATTGACCAACTTCCATTTAAACCAAACAAACACTGGCTGAGCAAGCATTGTTACTAGGCTGGGAAAATCACCACACCTTCATTAGAGTTCCTCTCCTCTGTTTTTTAATACATCCAGTGTAAGCAGTCTGCATTTGAGCTAATGACCCCTTATACTCAGTGGGAAGACACAAGCACGCTCAGGTAGGAGTGTATTTCACCTGCTTGAAATACCTTGTGATGAAACAAATAATGCCCCAGAAGAAGCTGCTTCTCTTCACTGGCCATCCAATTTTTCTCTGCAGCATTGACAGAAAACTGAGTTCTGGAGCTGCCCAAGAACAGATGCACCTCAGAACATTTCCCTTTGCTCTCTGTGAGGAAGGTGACAATGCTGGGAATGCCTAAAAGGAACTCCTAGGCTTCTCTCTATATTATAAGGGAAGGAGGTTTCAGCCTAAAAGACAAGGAAGAATCTAGGACAAGGGACAGAGCTAGATTCTGGACAGTAAAGGTGATGTCCTCTATTCTTAGCTGCTAAAAAAAAAAAAAAAAAAAAAAAAAAAGAATGAGCAAAATCAAAAGGTTCTCATCCTGGAGCAAAGGTGCAACTGGAGAAGAGGGGCAATGAACATGCTAAAAAACATTACCAGTATCTGATCACTTAGAGAGAACTGAGGAAAATGCATTTTTCCAAACTGATGTCTCTAAAGACTGCTAAATAGTAAATGACACACCTGGAATTTCTGTATATGATTATTATTGTTATTGGATTTCATTGCTGCAAGAGACTGTAAAGTTTTTCCTATCTCACAGTGACCTTGCTGATGTCAAATGGTGACAGAATAGGGTTCTCTGCACTTACAAATTTCCTATACAACTTGCTATTACTGCTCAAACTTAACAACAATTTATCCTTCTGTGCCCTGCTAAAGCTGCAGGCAGCTGAAGATGCATTCAAATGAAATAACACTGTTAGTTTACTCACTGTCTTTCCGGTGAATGTTATTTCCTTTTGCATTTGTGGTACAGCTGAAGATTTCAGGAGTACTCTTCTAATTATGCAGCAAATGTCTAGCACCAGATATTGTGTGAGAAGAAAAGAAATATTCTGAAAAACATTTTTTTTCCACTAATATTTCTACCTGTTCTATGGAGGAATGATGTTGCAGATGTTTTCAGTCTTTTTGACTCTTAAATAAAAATGATTTTCAGCTGACTGTTATGCCCGGAAAGAAATAATCTCAACTCTTTCAGCAAAAGGAAAGGCCATCAAAAAATACTAAGAATTTCACCTGTCTTCTCAGGAAAGTTTTCCAAGTGAACAGCATTTTGCAAGGATGGGATTAGGGTATGGCCAATAGGTTTCCCTGCTTACAGAAGAAACACAGACAAGGTTCTGCACATAGATTCACTCTTTACTTGTTCATGGCTTCACAATGCCTCACCATCCTCTGCAGGCAAGGCAAAAGCTCAGCAACTGAAGAAGCCTGTACCTAAGACGAGAAACCATCCACAGGGATGTATGGAGTGACTGGCAGGGAAGCCCTCTCAGTCTGACCCGAGCAATGCTGTCAGATCCTGAGGACTGGCCCAATACAGGGGATGGACATGGCTGACTCCCATCTCCTTCTCATTGCATCCTTTGAGTGTGGGGCTTTCTGTTCCCAAGATGAATGATAAAGTAATTATTTGCTTCTTCCATGCACAATTAATGTCCCTTTTCTGAATCACAGTTCAAATCCCTTTTTGGTGTACCTTGATATCAGCACAGCAGTCTAAATACAGACAGTCCTAACTTTAAAACAAACTACATCAATACTGTAGAATGGACAGGATTTACTTTACATGCTGGACACATATGCAAGTATGTATGTACCTTGCAAAAAAAGCACTGGAAGTTAATTAGTTTTTTTTAACTCATGGCCATAAATTTAAATTATTATTCTTTTTCTTAGGAGCTTGTTGCTTTTCAGTGCAGCAGTACCATACCCTACTATGTTAGCAGTATCAGACTACTCAGATTGTCCAGAATGCTCTGAGATAAGGTTCCTGTGTTGAACATGCTCCCTTCTCCTGCCAAATCCCAGGAGAGACAGTGTGCATCAGCTCTTCAGAGGATTTGTAGGCGCATCGTGCTTTGCAGTAGGGAGACAGACTGGAATGGCAGTTAGTCCTTCAGTTCACTAGATAAAAGTCACCTCTATGTAAAAGTCCTGTGCACCACCTCAGGTCCTCTTCTGGACTTGAAATCAAGATGTAAGATGAATATAAATGGCACAGAGATCTGATTTTGGTTGCCTGCAGAGGGGTGAATTTCACCTAGTAGGAGCAGCGAGAGACAGGTTTCTGAACCCACGTGAAAGTGCTGGGAATTTGCACCGTTTACTGGCTTGGCTGGGGAATGAAGATGCTCACAGGAAATGTTTGACACTTTTGCAGGAATTTGGCTTATTTTGTACTAGAGAACAGATATGCTATACCTGAATTTCTAAATTCATTGTACTGGCATCAGAGTAACTAGAAACCACAAAATGAAAAAAAAAAATTAAAAAAAGAGAGTAGACTATGTATAGATATATTTACATCTACATACATCTACATATAGAAGCTTCTGTTCATCGGAATTCTATAAGCCACTGCCTGCAATAGCATCCATCCTAAGGGAATTCTAGAGATGATTCTTAAGAGACTGAGGAGATGGGGTTGTGAGGTGAGCCCATCTGTGTCAGCACCTTATCCAGCCATTGCAATGGTCCATGCAGGTGGATCTCAATCCAGCAGGGTGTGCTTGTAACATCTTGGCGATGATACTCTGCTCCCCAGCCCTATAAAAGGACCAAAAAGTGAGGATTTTTAAAAAAAAAAACAACTCAAAACATTAAATCATAACTCCAGTGCTGATAGTCTAACACAACTGCAGACAGTCCACCACCCAAGTTCCCAAGATTTAGTGCTTTATCCTAGGGATAATTTTCTCTAGAAACTTAGCTCCTTTTTGAGGTCATTGTTATCATAATTACCAGGGACTCGATGCTATTAAATTAAAAATCTCAGTCACACTTCCAGGTGCAGAGAACAACTAGCATGGAAAGGCCTGTTTCCAAGCCTGGCTGCCTGCAAACAGCCCGTGGGGAATGGTCCCTGTTGTTTGCACCCCAGGGACATGTCTAGGGAAGTCTGGCAGACTGCTGTCTGGCACCAGCAAAGAGCAGGCCAGCCACTTTCATTAACAGGAACTAGGGATGGTCCTGGGCACTGCTTCATGTATTGGTAGAGATTCATCCTGTGATTCTAAGAATTTAGAATTTCTAATTATTTGTCTAACCTCTGGAAATTTCCAGCCGTTCCTATGTACCATACTTAGCCTATGTATAAATACTTTTCACAGGTTTTCTATCCTTGAACATGTCCTCTTTGCCAACAAGAGTTCCCAGCTCTGCGGTGGGAAGTCCTGCAGTAATTTCTCCAGCTCTTGTGGGGAAGATAAGGGATATGAGGCATCTGAGAGAAAGTGGGGATGGGGTGCTGGCAGGGAGAAGAGAAAACCTGAAGTACCCATGCTTCAAGGAGCAGGTTTAAGTTAGGAAAAGACTTTTCTCCCAGAGGGTGGTTGGGCACTGGAACAGGCATCCCAGGGAAGTGGTCACAGCACCAAGCCTGACAGAGTTCAAGTTTTGGGGACTAGTTACATGACAAAGGTCACGTAGACATGCTCTAGATAGTTGAGAAGTAGAAAAGTACCAGACCCAACTAATCTGGGGCCCCGCACCTGTGAAGACGCTGTGGCCTTGAGTATAGCTGTATTACAATAACAAAGATGCTGTAGCCGAGAGCAGGGCATGAGAAAAGAGAGATGTAAGTTGTAAAGAATGAAGAAGTAAGAATAACCAATAGATTGCTTAGCTTACAGAATATGCATGAACTTATTAATTGTTGTGCATAAATGTTTGATACTCTAATCAACAAATGAAGTTTGCTGAACTCTCATATTGAGCGTCCGAGCCTCCCTCACTGCGACATTCAAGAAGCATTCAGATAATGCTTGTGGGTGTGATTCTTGGGGATAGTGCTGTGCAGGGCCAGGAGCTGGACTTGATGATCCTGATGAATCCCTTCCAACTCAGCATATTCCAAGATTCAAGCAGGCACAGTGTCTAAGCAGTGCTAAGCAGGCAGCCTGACGTCACAGCAACACAAGGCATGCGAGTCACAGCCCAGAGTCTTGCAGCTCACCAGATGCCTCACTGGCAGAACTGATCTCAGATTTCCATAGGGCAATGTGCAAAACACGGTCCCACTACAGGATGAGGATCTTCATTTGTGGGATGCTGATCAGACACTGAGTCATACCTGTCATTATGATAAGCAGGCAGGTTGGTATTCTTGCCACAACAAAAGGACATGGAGGTATGTTAAGACTGATGGCTGCCAAAGTCACCAAAATTTGAGAGTGCTGAGCAGCTCAGACAACTGTGGCTGCCAGTGCAGCTACTTCTTTAGATGACAGCTAGAAAACTAGGATCAACACTAAAATGAAATGTCACCATAAGTGGTCTGGATAAAATCCATGCTAATTAATGAAGTAAAGGGGAAAGAAAGTAGAAGAGTAAGGTATGGACCCACCAAAGCCCAAAGAGTACTTCCAAACAGACAGCATTTTTCTGAGCTGCGGAGCATTTATCAGACTAGAAAGAGCCTGCATTCACAGAACCTCAGATTGATGTTCTGTAAATGTTTACATAAAATGCCAGCACAGTCAGACTTCTGAGATGGTGAAGTCAGAAGTACTCAACTGCAGTGAAGATACACAGCCAGGAGAGCAAGTGTCAGAGGAGCTGGCACACCTTGCTGACAGGCAGGAGAGAAAATCTAGAGAAACAGCAATTACCGGATTCAAGCACAATGTGCCAGATTTGGGGGAGCCTGCCAGGTGGCTGGCCATCTCCCTCTGCTGGCAACTCCCAAACATTCCCGGTGATGCTGTCTCTGGCTGGAGCAGCCCCAGGGGAAATGCCAGGAGGGCAAGGACCCTGGTGTTCCCTGTATATCACTCTTGGTTTGCAGGTAGCCTCCTTCGCCCCAGGACTGAGAAGAGCCCAGTGCTGGAGTTCTCTTAACTAGGGAATGAAGTGAGTACAACTTTCAAAGCTGCAGTGGTGTTTTCCACAGATGGTGGGAAGAGGATACTGGTACCCTCATGTGTCCTGCTGCTTCTGCCAACACTGCCCTCCTCCTGTGGGCAACAGCTCTCTCCGGCCTAGGCTCCATGTCCCAGAGCACTGAGCTTTCAAGTCTGCTGGGTATTCCCCTTAGCCCCAAGACCTGGGGAGATGTGGGAAGGATTGAGCTGAGTTCAGACCTCGGCTTGGAGAAACTCTCGATCTCTTCCCTTTGTGCTTCACCTGCCTCAGTTGTGGAGAGGTGGCAAGAGCCATCCTGCTTTGGTTATCAGCAGTGCTCAGTGGATGGAAGCTGCTCTCACTGATGATACATCCACATTTGAGCTCCTCTCAGCTGCTCTGTGGGCACAAAAAGGGCATCAGAGGGGACAAGACCTTCACCTCCCCCTGTCCCATGCCCTGCATCCAGAAGATGGCACAGAGTTTCTCATATCTTGGTCCCTACCTATCCCTGCCTCCCAGCTGGTAGCTCAAGCATTGGTGGGGTCAGAGGCAGGGTCTCCAGCCCTTTGGGCTGTAGGTGACTACCAGTATCTGGACACGAGTCAGCAGAGAAGCCACAGCACTGCCCTGCACATGAGGGCTCTCATGGACTATGGCTCTGATAGACAGCAGGCCCCTCTGGCCACTGCATCCCCAACATCCAGGATCGCTCCTGACCCCAGACTAAACACAGGAGGGCTCACTCCTTGGGAGGGAAATATTTTGGAAAGACTGAATAAAGGAAAGTGTATTTGCAGGCCAGGAAGAAAGAGCCTAGATGAGATTTGCATAGCAATTTTCCAGACATCATGGGAAAGAGTTCAAAATGACTCCTTGCACTGGTCTTCCGGTGCCTGAGGCACAGTAATAGTTGCTGTTATTTCAACAAAGCAAGGTGAAAATATGGCAGCAGAATTATATAGTGCATCAACACCACCATTTGTGCTGCCATGCTGGGCATGGAGGCAGATAACACATCAAAGAGCTTGCCCCTGAATCGCTGAGATAATGAAAATATTGTGTAACTGGCTCCACTGCCTTTACAAACAACGTGCCCATTCATGCCTTCCATTAAAGAAAATGCTGTTTGTTGGGTTTCTTGCTTTCTTTTTTTTTTTTTTTTTTTTTTTTTTTTGCCCTTATGCTTGTATGTGAATTAGATATCAGTTCACTCCCAAGAACAAAGCAACAGCATGGTCATGGGCTTGGAGATTTTGGCTTGGACTCCTGGGAGAGATTACAGGGCACTCCTAATGCTCTTGAAGACTTAAGAAGATGGGTCCCCAAGGATGGCTAGAACAAGTTTGACTGGAAAGATATGTAGGACTCAACTCATCAGCTGTGTAGAACTTAAGGAAACTGGACTTGAGCCTCAAGCACTTTTTGGTACCTTAGATGAGAATTCAATCATCTCAATTCAGTCATTTGTATAAAAACAAATCTGCAAGACAAAGGAGCATACTCAAGCCATTTTTATGGTACCTAGCAGGACCGAGAGCTTCTAATGGTGCAACTGCTCTAGTCTGCAGGCTGAACATTGCTGCCAGCTCTCCCCAGCAGCACTACAGCAAGTTGGTCTAGCATCATCTGGAAACTATCTCGAAACACTTGCCATTCTTTGGGGGTTAGATGCTACAACAGGCATGCAAATAAATCCTAAGTGCTCAAAGGAGTTGAGAGATCTTGTTCTGGTGAGAAGGCCATTCAGAAGACTTGTGAAAGTCCCACAAAGACTGATAGATTTCCCACAATGCAGTCAGACTGTGAAATTCAAATATGAAGGACATCAGAACAGTAATGGATTTGGTAGCCTCCTGTCTCTTCCAAATAACAGGGGGAAGGTAAAATATTCTTTTAGGTTTTCCATTCTGCTTGCAAGAAGCCCTTCTGGTTGTGTGGCTGGCCAGAGTGAATGTCATCAGAAAGTAAGATGATATTTGTCAGGGACTGGGCAGATGGCAAACAACAATTCTCTGCAAGGTCAGTGAGGGATGAAGAAGGACCCAGTGTTTCTTGATTAAGACAATATATACCAGTCTGTGGTACTGGTGAGACTGTAAATAAATAAGGACATTCTTTTCAATGGCTCTATTAAGCTCTATTGCCAACCCCAGTAACAATAGGAGAGATCACAACTGCCTAAGATATGTGCTACAATATTTATATGTTGCTAAGCTCTTCTGAGTTGAGTTTTTTGAACAATCAGTGGGGGAACACCACTATGCATTCTCTGCCTATTTTCCACAGAGAGTCTATGGAGCACCTAAATTTTGTAATCAAAGAGATTTTTAGGTTGGCCACAAAAGCTATTGATTTTGAGCACCTATAAGTTTAAGGCAATACTGAAAAACAGGCAGTATGAATTGCTATTCTAAAGTTGGGTATCTACATCCTCCCTTGGAACGGATTTGATGTGATCTAGTTTTACACCAAAGGATGCAAGAGAAAGCAAGAGAAAGGATGTAAGAGAAAGCAAAGAATCCTTACTTTAACAAAGCTCATTCGAATCGTACACATCTTGGTCAGCTCATACACCACTTCAAAACCATGATTGACTGACTGGGCAAGAAGCTGGGCAAAGAGCTGGTTGTTGAAGATCTTGAGGCTGCAGCCACTGGGGATCTTGCAGACCGTGGCTGGATGGAAACCGTGCTGGTAGTTACAGTTGCGGCTTTGCACAAAAATACTGCTGTCACTGACACATTCAGCATAAACCTCCCCACCGACGTAGTAAAGATGAACACCTTGAAAAAAAAAAAGTAACATGTATAATGTCTCGATTTTTCACAACACTCTTTATGCCAGTAAGTAACTATCTTACACACACTTTATGCCAGTAATTAACTATCTTACTGGTTTGGGGATACAAGCCCAGGATCCTTCCAGGATCTTTGTTTCTCAGTACTGGTTTCTTTACTTTTACCCAACAGCATAGTTGTACTAAAGTAGTAACTTTATGACAAAATACGCATGCATAAACATCAAACACACATCAACAATGTCCTAAACATCAACCAAAACTATCCAAGAATGGAAAAATGACTATTGCATTACACAGCTAAATGTATTTTTGCTGTTAAGCAAATGTGCACTGGTCAAGACCCACTTCACTGCACGCTGTTGTTTTACTACAGGATCCTACAGTCAGACATTTAAAACACAACATGGCGTGCACTTAAAATACTTTTCTGTATTTTGCCTTATCTGCCACATCAGAACCATGTGTTTGCATTTACAAGATGTGACTTACTCATCAGATCCTGTTCCAAGTGACCTTTAGCAAGAAAATTACTGATTTTCTTCAGAACTTTTCAGTGCCCAAGTGACTTACCAATACCAACTCAAATTTTGACTTTGACTTGGGGAAATTAAGGTGGAAGCACTTCTATCCTTTCAAATATTCTGATCCGCCAAGGATATCTGCTTGCATGAAAACATACCCAAATTGGTGGGAGAATTTATCTCAGCCTAATTCAGCAACCTTGAATTTGGGGATCATCTGTAAGATGATAACTGTGTAGATGCCTTCTCTAGCTGATAGCTAGAGAGAGGCACTGTGACCAGATGATTCACTCCATCTGCTACAGAGTGCAGGCTCAGAGCCAGCTTAATGCCATGGAAGTCTGTGCAGGTGCTGAAAAGGCTCTCCCATTCCCTGCCCCTGCTGACACACCTGCTTTCATGCTGGCAGCAACAGCTGAGGATTGGGCTGCTGTCCAGGCAGAGGAACTGAACCAGCTAATAAACTTAAAAACAAACAAAACAAAATTTATTTTCAGTGAGATCTTGTGAGATCTTTGTCAGTACAAGTGTGACAATGGGGACCCTGGCTGCTTGAAAAGTGAGCACGAAGCCACAACCTGAAAGGAGAAAAATCATCCTGTGAAAATTCCCAGTCACCCTTCCCATGGCTAGATTAGGGGAAATGAACCCTTCCCAGGGCCAAGAGAGGTGGAAAAACTCAAATCTTTGTTCTTGTAAAAACCACCACTAAATAAAAATAAAATCCTCCTCTCTAATACTAGGTATGCTCTTCAAACACACACAAATGTTCACAGAGCCTCAGAGACTGCCTGCAAAGCTACTGGTAACTGTGCTTTAATAATGCAGCTGTAATTAGTTTTATTCCTGCTGTCTTTCATACAAACAAAGACTGGTTACATATTCCCAGTCTGTTCATCATTCTGCAGTCATAACAACAAGGGGCAGCAGCACATCCTTAGGACAAAACCAGCCTCTAAACAGAAGTGGGAATGGCACAGGGGAAAGCAGGTTGAGTGGGAAAATAATCTGGGAAAAAATAGACTCTCCCATAGTCTTCCAGGGTGACTCAGACAGGAACCTTAAAGTCTGTCTTCAAGCCATCATTTGAATTCTGAACAGCCACAAGATCTGAAACGAGCTGTGAGTGGCAGGACTGTGCTGGGAGCACACTCTGGTGCTGCACTGGGAACAGCAGCGACAGGAAAGCATCAGCTCCGACTGCACCAGGCACTGTGGGGTGCTGCACACCATGACTGTTACCACTTGACCTTCCTTCCCATGGAAATGGATAAAAGGGAAGGACAGAAAGGATCTTTATGGAGTCCATATAGCTGTCTGAAATAATCAGATGAACAGAGGGTAGAGACAGAAGAATAAGGATGTAAACATGCACCACATTTCAAATCTTCAGGAGCAGCTACTGACTTAGGGTCACGACAGGCGATGCAAAGGTGAAAATTTCTAAAGGCTGAGTTTTCAAAGTATATTAGATAACCCATTTTCTGAAAAGAATGAATGCTTTCAAAGGCATTGCCCAAACATTGTGCTACAATAACAAAAACATCAACACCACTTCTGAAAGCAGAGGTTAAAAATTATTTTCTTCTTGTGAACTTTTTAAAAGCAGTAAATACAACACTAATCAGTGTGTATTCCTATTATTCTAGTATTCATTCACCAGAGGAAAGCACCCTAAAGGAAAGCAAGCAGCTAAATACATATTTGTAGAAGACCAAATCAAAGGTCCATATGTTTTAGTGGTATTTCTTTGCCTCTGCAGAAACTGAAAATTCAGCAGTCTCCAAGTATCCACATCTTTTTGACACTGATCAAAAGTTACTTTTTTGTCCTTGAAGTCTGACTGCTGAAACAGGTCCAATTGCTCGTAGATGTTGCATTGTGTTCTGGATTGTTTTTAGCTTTGATGTGGTATTTCCAGGAAATGGTTTCATGCTGATACTCTAGATGACAATTCAATCACATATCCTTATCCTACTGAGCTAATCTTGTTTACTCACTCTTTTTTCTCCAGTGCTAACATGTGACAATTGTATCCATTTCAGCAGCTTTCATCTGTCCACCATGCCTTTGAACTATACGCTTCTGCAGCCGCTCTGTGCTCTTCTGCAGGCCTGCACTGGTGCCACTTCTATTCCACTTGTATATGGTTTTTTAGGATTTGCATAAACAGAGAAGAGCAGTGAAATTAAGGATCTCTGATATATTAAGCCTCCTCTCTCTGGGCAATCTGCTCCCTTCCCTTGGGCACATTCCTAGTGTAAGACTTTAAAGAACTTCTAATCAATTAAGACAGATCTTCACATTTAAATGGATGAAGACCATTAGCATTTACCTAACTTTATTTCTGTTCTGTCTCCTCATCTTTTGGGGCAGAAAGTCACAGACTGTAACATTGCCACATGACAGCTGGGATCTTTTGTCATTCTTCTTTTAGGGCCAGGCTCAGCTTTGATCTACATCCCTCTGACAACTTACACTGATAGGATGTAAAGCTTTGCTTTATTTTCCAAGTTAAAACTAGATGTACAACACATTTGCACTGCACACAACAAACCACTATGGCACACACTTGTAGCACGTGCAACATAAGTGATTTTCATTCAGGGGAAAAGTGCAAGAGCTTAGCACAACATGGCCTGCTCCAGCCTTCAGGTTCACTGCTGTTTGCAAAAAAATGTATCACATTTGTCTCAGAGCTTCCTTGTATTCAGTCATTCAACACTAGACTATCAAGAGCCAATTAAAATATTGCTCTAGGCCTGGGAAATGAGGTGAGGTTGACAAGATAATAGGAGTGGAACAATTAGAGTTAATTAGCCCAGTGGGAAATGCATTCCCAGGCAGCTACTGGTGAGAGGCTGGGTTGGCAAGATAATGAGTCTAGACTGGATGTACCAGAACAGGCAAAGCTTCATCTGCATGGAGAAGTGGCTGGCACAGGGCTTCTGACTCACCACCACAAACAACAGTAAATTCTGGGAGAATATCAAACCCGACACAGCCCTGGGGAGCTGGGAAGGAGTGTGTGCGGCCATGTGTGTCCAGGCGTGGTCTCCTCGTGCTTGGCACCAGCAGCATGTCACACTGCATGCTGAGGGTATACGTGCACCAGAGCTGCACCAGCAGCCACTGGTGGGAGAATGCAAACCTTAGTTTTACCAGTGAAAAGCTGACAAAGCAGGGAATCGGGCTGGCTGGGGGGAGGGGAAAGCTACAAACAATTCCACCAGAGTTCTTCAGCTAAGTAACTCAACTACTAAGTGTTTCATCCATCTCTCTTTGTTATTTGGTGGGAGGAGAAGCAGCCCTGAGGCACCAGCAATTATCCTTTTAGTGGCATTTCAATGGCAATATTCCCAGTTGCCAGAAGCTCTAATAAATAAAATGAAAATACATACTGCTAAATTAGAACACACAACTATAAACAACATTTTTCTCTTTGCTGGCCAAGTAAATAGCCTTTGTAAGGAGTTACTCTGTTGATTGTTATCCAGTCAGAAAAGAATCCTCTGCTTTTCTTCTATTTCAGAAGTAATGTCAGAGGTCTGATTTTAAGGCAAGCACGTCTGATGAATCAGATAGGTTTGTTCATGCAATGCATGGTTCTTCTGAGTTCTGAATATTATTCCTGAGGAGAGGGGATTCCCTCTTACCTTTTCCTATGTGTCTCCTGGTGTTTTCTATAGTAGAATTGCGGTTTACATTTGAGAGCAGACCCAGGCAGAACCTGTTTTTGTTATTGGAAGGATCTGTAAATCCATCTATAAGGATACTTCGAGAGGAGGCCTGGAAAGTCTCCCCTACCCGGTTGTTGAGTTCATAGTAGGCAACTGAGCACCAGTGTTGGGGTTCCTCGTAACAAACAGGCCGAAAGTCTGTAGGGAATAAAGTTATGCAGCTGCTCAGGTTTCAGCAATATTTTTTAAACAATCTTTCTCTGTTTTCTTTCATTCCCTCCCACTCTCAGCCCCCCCCATCTCTTTATCTAAACAGTCGCTTATGTCATACTTTGTCCCAACAGAAGCTTCCATTGCTTCTTGATTTTATGACTGAAGTCCCAAACATGCAAAAGGTTGGTGCATCAGCTTAACTCTAAGCCTCGAAGAGCCCCACTTCTTCTTAAAAGTGGAAACTCCACTGCATTAAATCAACCACACTGACATTTCTCACTGAACTGGGGCCCGAAATATACACTGAAAATAGTAAGGGATACATCTGCTCTGCACACCAGCAGGAGATAGGGATGACAGATGGGCTCAAAGCAAGTCAAAACTGAGCCAAGTTTTTGGTATTAGGCCTTCAGCCTAATACCAAACTCTGGAGTTCAGAAGTAATAAATCACTCAAATTTTTGCACACTTTCAGGCTTTCCGCTTCCATGTGGGACTGTAAACAGAAATGTCAGCAAGGTCATTTCTTTTGGATCTATCCCTGCCCAGGTTTTCTAAGTCAGAGACAGAGAAAGACTCAGAAATGTAACAGAATCTCTGGTCTCATTTGTCCTACAGGAATTAGTAGGAAACTTTATCCTGCCTGCTCACCACAGGCATGTGAGCCCGCCTGCCCCCAGAGCACCTCTGTGCATAACCTCTAATAAACCTCCAACTAATATTCACTAGGATAGTGATCAGGGATGGTAGGCTATGATAAAGAGATTAAACTAGCTTGACAATTTATTTATAAGTATTGGTGTCTGATAACTTGTTATTATCCGGCCATCCTGTGTCCCCATGCATAATTAGCACCATCCCCTCACATTCCTTCTGCTCCAGTTCCATGCTACATACACACTCCTCGCTGTTTCAGAAGGCTGGCATTAATTTTTTAATGTGCATGTGTGTGCAGTGCTCAGTCCTCATTCTAGAAATGACACTTCTTTAGGAACACAATATGGTGAACTAAAAGAACAACAGTGATTTTTCATTGCAGTAGCAGGAAGCCAAAGCAAAAGCCAGCAGAGGAACTCCATTTCCCCTTCCTACTCTGCAGCAAAGGGCTGTGAATGGTGGGGGCATCAGCACTAGCCAGTACTAGCCCAAAGGTAGGCGAGGCCATCAAGAGGCGAGGTCATCAAGTTGTTTGAGGGGTGCAAACAGGACCCCAGACTCTGCTTTGACCATTAATGCCTCTCCCACTAAAGAATTCTTATAAGACGACAAAGACTTTGGAGTTCTGTCAAAATATCTTTGTACTCCACTAGAACATGTCCTTTTCTTTCTAGCCAGCCAGTACCATAACATTTATACAAAGATGGCAGTAAAAAGGTCCCTACCATAAGGCTTTAAAGTGCTTGAAACCTAGAGCTGAAGGTGATAAAGGAGTTCTGATATTGATAATGCTTTTGTGTGTTATATTGCCCCACCATCCCTGATTTGATATGTTTATCTTTACAATGTAGATAACAGTGTTTGCTTGCATTAACAGCTTTTTAACTGTAATAGTGCATGGATGCAAATAAGGTCTAAACTCTGTAACTTTGCACTTAATTCATAGAAATATTATATCAGCCTCTCCTGCTAGCTAATGGATGGGTCTAGCACACAGCCTTACTGCAAAAACTGACTGAAACTTATTACAGATCACTAACCCTTCTTGTGCAAATAACAATTTTTTTAAACAACTTTTTTCCTTAAAAGTTTTTATTTAGAGAGTAGTACAAAATGGTATTTACTTTCAGCTTCTCCATCGGCAGATTTACCTCCATTGGGCAAAGACAGCACAAGCTGACTCTCAGCTATTGCATCCATTGACCGTCCATTGTGGATTCCAGGAGGTTCTCTTGCGTGGTAGGGCGGAGGTGGAGTTTCCACTACAGGAAGAAAGAAAAAAGAAAGGAGAAAGAAAGGAAGAAAGACACCAAAGTCAGTATCTTGGTAAATTCCTCCTGGTTTTTTCCCAGTGAGTATTTTACTATTTCAGTACTGTTTGGCTTGAGAAGACTGGAAAAAGCACAAATCTGAATCTGACCTCCCTTCAGTCTCCAGATTAAGACCATTGCATGTTCAGCAAAGATGGGAAGGAAAAGCTGTCATGCTGGACGTGCAGTGCTTGAAAGAGAGAGGGATGGTCACAACAGTGCCTCGGGCCTAGACCTGTGTAAAATCAAGCTCTTTGTCAACACCAGTTGTTACCCTAAGAAAGTAATGCAGTTTCATCTGTTATTTCCAGAATTCTGTCTTTAATTTAAAACTTGAGGAGGACGATTTAAGAGCAGAAACTAACTTTATTTCATCCTCTGGGAGAAAACTCTCTTTCTTCATAATCTGTAAAAAAAGCCTATGGAAAGTTGGAGAAATCAGACTTGACAAAACTCCCTCCAGACTTGTCTTTTTTCCTCTGTCCAGCCATGGAAGTCTGTCACTCTCCTGGTTTGTTCAGTCTTCCATCAAAGAGCAAGAGATGTCATGAAAACATTGGGAGGAAAAGTATCAAGTCACAACAGCTCAGCTCCTGATTTGTTTCATTTACAGCAACATGAGCTAGAAAACAGAAGGTGACTCTACAGTGGGGATTATCCAGAAAGGCTGGAGGCTTTAGAAAGCTAAATTAAAAAGGACTTCATTTTCATATTATAAAATGACAACATTCAGTGCATAAGCACTAAAAGTGTGTAGTTTTGCCTCACTTGAACAGAAACTCAAGGGGCTTATATGAAAATTATAGCAATATACAAGCTTGCAGGACCAAGGGCCTCTTTAGGAAGGGTCTGACTTGGTTGCAGACTGAAATTCCTCTTGTGTTTGGGGTCTGTTGGCTGGCCCTCAAAATGAAAAAACTTGACCTGGAGTGGATAACTATGAACTGTATAATGAGACAACCACTGAATCTTCCAAGTAAGCCATGTTAATCTATTCTATTCAAGCACTGTTCAGGGCCTAGGAATTTAATACACTATAGGATATTTCTAACACTTAAAAGACATAACCCTCCAGCAAAAAACTGTAAAACAAAGTCAAGAAATAGTAGAAGAGAAAATTAGTAACAGAAAGGAATATAATCACAGAATCATGTGGTTATATGGATATTTTTGATATCTGCTCAAACTAGTCACATTTAGGTCTCTTTACATCCACTAAAGAAAAATAGGAACCTGCAGTGTATTGGACATATACAAGAAGATGCAATGAATCTTTTTCTAGGAGTATCTGTTTTGCTCCACTGGTTACAGGGAGAGTATAGACAATTCCATGAGCTGCAGAAACCTGCATTGCTGACATCTGTATTTGGTCACAGCAATCCCTCTCAAGGTTCTTGATGTAACTCCAGTTTGCTTTAGATAGCCTTCCATCCCTAATTGTTACACAGGCAAATTATGCTTATCAGTGTGCCATGTGCTGTGATATACTGAAGCTCAGGCTGAGCCACTTCCATTATTAAGTAGCTTTGTGAGGTCCCAGGTTCAGTTAAATGCACGAGTCAGAGTCATTACACAGCTGGAATGGGCCTGATTTACCTGTCAGGACCAGCTCCACTGAATCCAGCTTAGGTACACACAGGTGAAAGAAAAATATTGGCAAGACAAACAAGTCTTGCTACTTGATGAAATGTTTCAGTGTTGCTAAATATGATATAATCAGAAATAGAGATCTAGAGAAAAAATGAATGAAGGCACATCCAATGAAGGAAGAGGGAAGGAAAAACATCACACTGTGTTGAAAGTATCCAACTTAAAAGGAAGTTCAAATGCTACAAAAACCTTGTAAAATAAACTTCTTTCTTAAAATGAAATCGTTATATCATTAAGGACCTGAGTTTAAATGTTTCATAGTTGAGACACTAAAATCTTAAATTACAAGATTCTGACCTGAATTCATCTTTGTGAAAAAGCTGACATAACAGAAAGTATTTGAAAATTAAAGTGCTGAAGTGAATCTGAACCATGTTTTGATATTAAAACTAGCTCTTAGCTGTGTTGCATTAACAGCAAAAGCACAGATAAATTTTCAGGTAATTAGAGCTGTACTAATTCAGGAGTTTACAACACAAACAATCTGAGTGGCATAAGCCTGCTAATCTCAGAACTGTGGAACATGTTCCAATGTCACAGGAACTTGTGTGGTGACTTCTCCAAGTGTTGGGCCAGATTGTTAAACACCTTAAGTTTATGAAATTTATACAGTGAGTAGGATTGCCATAAACTTAAAAACTTTCTGCACACCAGTTTCCCCATTTTTTCCTGTCTCCTTGATGGAGTTTCTAAAGGTTCCTATCCTGACCATCCTAGGTCCCTAACTTAGGTCTTGCAAGTGCTCTTTTCTGCCACACCTGCTTCTCTCCTCAGTTTTTTTCCCCAGAGTAATCATAACATCCCACCTAGGCACTTCTAGGAGCGGGACAACTACAGCTCTCAATCTCTTGAGCATCTGTCAGAAGGACTGAGAGACAATATACAGGAGACAGCCATGAGAAATCACATTCCAAGTCCATTCTATCCAACAGTTCAATCTGCAGCTACAGTCTGTGGGGGAGCACAGAATTGTCACCTGACCCCAGGCCCTGGCACGACCCGCAAATGCCTCAGTGAGGGTGTCCCAAAGCTCATTCTCACCTGTGAGCTGATAGGGACTTCCTGGTCCAGAAGAGCTTTCTGGTGAGTTGGGGTAGCTGATGCTGTTAGGTGACTGGGAGAACATGTGGCTGGGGGATGGTGGGAAAGGGGTGCACGGAGGATGCTGGAAAGAATCCGGATAAGTGGCATTGTGTGGCATCAGTGGCTCGCTGTGCAGAGAAGTGTTTCGAAACTTGGCAAGGAGGCTGAGGTGAGGGTTAAATTCACTGTGTCTTGGAACAAGTACAGGAGGTAGGACTGAAAACAAAAACAGAAAAAATGGTTAAAATGGTGTTCTTGAAAGTGTATCTTACTGTAAGTTAAAAAGAGGCATATTCCATGCTGCTCAAATATTACTGGCTGTATACAAGTCATTGAAGAGTAACAAACCTGTCCAAACCCAAGAATCAAAAGCTGAATTCTTGGACATTTTTCTCCAGACCTGCAGCCAGTTACAGCAGTTCCACATGCAAAACAATGAATCTTGACTTGAGCAAGGTACCATAAAATTCACAAGAATGGCATGCAGAAATTCAGGAGGTACATCTCTCTCTTTCAAAATTACCTATTCTTTCCTTCCTCAAAAACTGAACACATCAGAAGTTTTCTAAATATTATCACCAGGATGTGCCAAATTCACAGCCAAGTTTCATGACAATTAATAGTGCTCTACAATACTCTCCATATTTTACTACCAGCGTGTTACAGATGGGCAAAAGGAAGTACAGACCTGAAGCCAGACACCGGATCTAAAATGTTGTCAGGTACTTGAAAATGCTGCCAGACAGACAGTGGGATATTTGAAAGGAAATGTAAATGGCAATTCAAACATTGCAGCAATATCAATTTAGGTTCTTGCAATATAGTTAGAAAAGATCTAGCATAAGAAGGCATATGTCAGTGGTTGGTATTTAAGACATGAAAAATGCAGACCAGAAAACTGAAATCCAAATTAACCCATTTAAAAATCAGTCTAGTAGAAGATACTGCCTATGCACAAACTCTCTTCGCTTTCATCTCACACTGTCAGTGCTGCTAACAGCACTGCCCCTTTGAGAAACCCAAAGTTGATCCAAATTAATTTGGATTCTGACATATGAGAAGCAAGAGTAGAATTAAGACTCAAAACACTGAAAATCCTGACTAGTGAAATACCTGTGAAGATGCAGTCCCTAGGCTGGAACACAAGAAGGCTTGCTGAATAATTTTCAATATGAGAGCTCAACCTTTAGGAGGTTTTAATTGTGTCTTCCATAGTCCTTGGTGGGGAGAGCAGCCCCTACAATGGGTGATTCCTGTACCCCAAGATTCTCTATTAGTTACTAGCTCACATAATGCCTAATTATGTTAGTTAAGGCTTTCAACACAGGTAGGGGGAATGGATTCCCAGCTGGTATCATGCAGATCTAAAAGCCACCAAAGAAGATAAGGAGGCAATTTGAGTTATTGTGAGAAGGATGAATTGTCCCAGCATCAGGGACAATTCAGCAGACTTGTGTTGACTGACCTAGCATCCAGAGTTCCTGTGGCCTAAAACCCAGCAGCACATCATCTTCCAGTCTGTCCTTACTAGTTTATGGAAACAAATAGCAATGTACACTCTTGGTTTTAAATGTTGATGGGAATATACAGTTTGAACATGTTTTAACATATTGCTTGGGCCAAAAAGCTGACTAGGTAAGGCAAATTATTTTTAGGTAGGTTAGCTAACAACTTTTAATTACAGCAAACTCTCATTTATCCAGCTTAATGAAAGAGTGGAATAATTGCTATTGAATAAAGCAAATAATGTATAGATAATGCAAAACACATGCATGAGAAGAGGCAGCAGGAATTCTGCTTGGAATGCACATCAGTTGCTCAGAGAGCTGGGGCATTTACAGTGCCTGGTACCAACAATGGGTTTACAACTTCTTGCTTAATGTAGCACTCTGCTGCAGTAGAGGCAGGGTTAAACAACTTGTCTGCCCACCCACTGGAATATATCACTGGGAATCTGCTAATCACCCATGACCTGAAGAACTGACCCCTAACACTATGCAAAAGACTGGACTGATGGCAGGGACTTCACTGCAGAAGTTATCTTCTCCTCTGCCCAGAAACACAGGCACTGGGATACCTGTTAAGACACCCCACATACATGGTTCTCTGGCTCAATGCATTGCTAATTAACCTCTGGCCAGGACAAGGATTGGTGCTCTGGAGACTACTTTCTTCCCTCTTGCCTCTCATATGCCCCTATTTGTGTCATGAAGATTCTGCTGCCACTTTCTTAAGTCGTTTGGTAAAGAAAGGTATTTCTGCTTCTTTACTATTCTTTTAGCTTTAAGCATCCAGGTAGGACTCCTACAGGCAGTACAAGTATTCACATCTGGCATGCACTGCCCAGTCCTCTGTGGATCTCTTCACAGCCAGTGGAGAGGAATAAACTCTTTAACTGCTATATATTGGGACAAGACCAATACCATCACTGCAGATATAATTTTGGTGAGCTGTATTCCTCGCATCCCATGCTCCTGTGAACAGCTCCAGGCTGTGAACTGTTGCTGCTTCTGGAGTTTTCCTTTGCTGCTTCCGGAGTTTTCCACAGCAGTTCCATGAAACTGGTATGATGCTTGTCAGCTCTGCTGCTGATCAGCCGGCTCTGATCCGCAGCCTTCGAAAATGAGGAGATGGAGATCCCTTTGCGCCCAGCAGAGGTGCTGAGCAAAGGGCAGCTAGCTGTGTGCAACAATGTCCTGCAGTGTTGAGAGGCTGACACCTCACTGTGGGTACCACAGCTGAGGGAGCTGCTTCCTTCAGCCCTGTGAGAACTCAACTCCTTCTCTAAATGAAAGCTGAGAATCTGGATGCATGAACAGTGCTTGCCAGGGAAAGCTTTTGATTTGCCTTGAGTGAGTCAGCAGGAAGAATTTTCAAGCCTTGAACTCCTTCCCGGCTCTGACCATGGCACTCTTAATTTCTGCTCTGCTGAACAGTTTGTTTGCCACCTCACTCACTCTTTCCACTGACTGTTCTGTGACTGCCTAGAGGGCTAAAGCCTCTGTGGTGGGGAGGCATTCCCAGATATTCTTGTTTGTGGCTAAGAGTGTCCCCCAGGGCCTCATTCTCCTTGCTCTTTTGGTAACTTGTCACTCTCCAGGGCTCAACCACTCTGAAGGAAGTGTGACCAGAGGCATAAAACTGAGTAACTGAATGTGTTGGGACCTGTCTGTCCTCATAAATTACCCACATTTTCTCCACTCATTGGAGTCCTTTTCGTCTATGTGCTACTGTCCACCAAGAGCCAGAGGTGGATCCTTCCTTCTATGCATGCTGAAGATGATCTTTGTTCAACTGAAGACAAATATGGTCATGTTCTAAGTCCTGCCACTGCTTTTCATACCTTTCTCCCATTCCCTTTGGCTTAAACAGTTCCTGCTGGGAACCTGGCTGTGCCTGTGACTTCAGATGCTAGCAAGCAAACTTCCCTTCCTCATTTTAATTTCAGGTACAACATCCACACTGTGATTTCTCATACATTATTCCATCTCTACATAGTTTACTACTTTTGGAGACCACTCTCCTGTGAGATCCATCTCTTCCCTGCGCCCATGACTGCTCCCAAACACATGGCCAACGGTGAAGCCATCAGGTGGTCTTCCACCTGGGAGGCTCACTTATCTTAGTTCCACTCAGGCTTCATGAAAGCAGTCAGTTAGTCTAAGTCAAAAATTCTGTCTACAGCAATGGTGCACCCTCAAATTTGCAATACTTACATATGAATGATCTCTTATAAAACTGATATGTTATAAAAACATGTTTAGGCAGCTTCTGCTGACAACAAACCAGACTTCTGAGAAGCTCTTCGAAGGCAACAATGAAGGGGGAAGCAGAGCATAACCAACATACCTACCTCCTTCAGATTAGGTGGCCTAACTCCTCTCTGCAGTGGGATGTTGCACACATAGAGGAAATATTTTCTGCTTTTTTTCTTAAGTGGCACCTGCTATTCAGCAGAGCTGAGAAGAAATCTGCCAGTAGTTGTAGCAGCAATAAAAGCCATGTGTAATCTGTGCAGTTTCAGTAGCAGTGCCTAAAATGGGACTGGGCAGCCTGAGGACACAGCAGAGGTAATGAAATCCCTAAATCACTGACCAGATTTTAAAGCTGTTACTCTAGTAACAGAGGTCTAGGGATTTGCCAGGCTTTGACACAATTCATTCATTCTGGATTGAACTTAATGGATCTGGTCATGTAGTGGTTGACTCAGCAAGAAAGACTGCAGTGATGGAAAATGATCCCCAAAAGGGTGGACATTTGTATGAAAATAATATGTGGATTATAAAAAATACAGTGTTGACTTATTCAGTGGGGGAATTGTTTAGCTCCAGAGGATGAAACTCAGAGAATATCATATAAGCCTAAGATCACCAACAGCCAAGATGCAGATTTTCTGCAGTTAAAAGAGGACTGTTGTTTAAACAGACTGGCACCTAAATCAACCACTCCCAGCCTTTTCTGTGGTGATCTCACTGCTACCACTTCCTCATGAAGCTCAATTGCTCTCTTGCCTTGCCAACACCTCCTTGCAGCTCTGCTTTCTAACTGGAGCTGCATTGCACCACTTGCAGTGGTGCAAGTTCTCTCTCCTGCTGCTGCCCCAGAACACCTGAGTGGGTTGCATTCTGCTATACTGTACAAATATATACTATAGCTGTGAGCTTCAGCTTCTGAGTTGTCCCTGTAAGCAGAGTTGTAGGAGTGAATACAACAGCCTGAGAACAATTCCTGGGTCCTGTGGAGAACTGGCACAGCGGAGCTTCTATCCTCACAGTTGCACTCACTTTCACCTCCAGAACAAGGTGACCAAGTCCAAAGTGCCCAAAGTCCCTCCAGTGGGCTAACCCTGCACTCTGAGAGCTGCTAGTCCACATGGGTGAGAGCTGTTCCTGGGATCATGTCACCAATTCAGCAGTACCCAGACCTGCACCTTGTCCCCTTCTACTTTACTAGCACAGATACTGGCAGTCTGCTGCACAGACAGACAATAGAGACACATTCACAGCTGAAAGCTTCTGAGTTTCAGGATCAGAACAGCAAGCTTTGGCAGCTGCTGGACTATTCCATTAGCAGTGTTTGTTAGCTGGAACTGAACAGATGAGAAAACCAGGGTTGAAATCTGTCAGCTTTGAGGAGACTCCATTAATTGCACCAAAGTTACACCAGAAGAAATGAGAAGACACTAAAGACTGCAGCATGCAAATAAAGAAGTGCAATAAACAAAAAAATGGGATATTTTATGAGCATCTTTCCTTAAATTATTTAAGAGTTTACTTTAGCAAGGCGTGAGATCAGCTTTTTCCACTGAAAACTGTTGACAACAAGCACCACTCAGTGTAGCTGTAAAATATAAAAGTTTTGACAATGTTTACAGCAGGTCGGATACAACTTCACAGTGACAGTGCTGCTGCACTGGAAGGATTATCAGAAGAGGAAGCAGCCCCTGGTGTTTAACAAATGTTAACAGATGTTTTTCCCTTATTTCATCTGTGTGAAAAGAAACATCCCACAGTTCACTTATCTGATCCTAATGTCACCTCAGAGTAAAATTCATGCCAGACAAGGAGTAATCTCTGAATAAAAAGTATACACTTACCAACTGTATCCATTAGTAAATTAAATTACCGTAAATTTTGGCAGTAAGGGAGAGCTAGGTTAGACATTAGATATCATTTTGAACTGTAAGGATAGAAAAGCAATAGCTTCACTTGCCTGGGGAGGTTGTAGAGCCTTTATCACATGGGATTTTTAGAGCTCATTAGGAAAATATCTGTCAGGAACGTACCTGGTAATTTGGTTTGGTTCAGGAGTCTAGGCAGAGGAAAACAGGATGACTGCTCAAGACCTTTGCCAGTCCTGCTTTCCAAGATCCCTATAGAAGTCAACTCTGAACACTACAATTTTTTAACAGTTGCTTCATTGACATAAAGCCCAATTAAATACCCTTTCAGTGAGGTCATAAGTTTTTAGTGCAGTCCAAAGAGGGTTATCACTAGAAAATGTCAAAGTTTTAGAGGGAACCTGATGGATTTATTTCACATAAACTCTCCATTTAGGTAAGCAAATCCCACTTAAGTCAGGCCACCAGGTATTTTAGGAAGAATCAACTGACCTGGTTTCGCATTCACTGCAAAATATGCCATTCTACTGCAACTCTTATCTTTAAAGAGAAAGCGTTTCCTAGGGCTTAATGAGTCAACTGTTGGATTTCAATGAGACGTAAATCTCACCATGGTGGTGAGGCCAGGCTGGTGCCCAGACTTCATGCAAACCAGTTCAGATGGGGAGGATTCAGCACCCACGTCCAGGGAGAGGAAGCTGCTTTCAGCACCTTGGACAAGATCCGGGTGCCCTCAGGGGTCCGATGGGATGCAGACCCCAACGGGAGAGGGGTTCCTTACTCCCTCCCTAGTCCTGGCTGCCAGAGCTATCATAGCAGCAGACAGGGTAAGACCCAAGATCCTTCCATCAGATGGAGTCTGCCTTTTCCCATTTCAGAGCACTGCTGTAGGATGCACCAAGACTAGACCTGCCAGAGCAAGAGCTAACACAGAGATGCGAATCATTTGCAGATGACATAATTACCTGGGGTTTCCACCCGCCGGTAATGGTAGGGGTTGATGCACACTTCTTTCTGTTTCGAGCCAAAAGGGAACTCACAACATTCCAGTGGTTTCAACTCATGGTGAGATTGTAAGTCAGGCCAGCGCCACACTCTGCAGTATATGACGTGGGGAAGCCCCTTGCGGTGAGACACCTGCAGCCGCCCGTCCAAGGAACGTGGGATCGTGACGCATTTACTGGGCTGACCCGGGCAGCTCAGAGCCCTCTCCAGTTCTTCCATGGCTCCTTTCTTCTTCTTTAACTTCTTCACCAAGGAATCAACAGCTTTTTCTGCCCACTTTTCTTCTTCATCTCCTTGTTTCCAGCCCAGCAGCCTTTTCACTGCTGGGCTGGTGAAGGAGAACAAGGAACTGATAGGGGTGCTGGAGTGCATAAGAAGCAGAGATTGCGTGCGAGCGTCAAGGGAAGCACAAACTGTTCTCCTGTCTTGCAAGGCCTGCACGGAGTTTCCACAGTGTTGTGATGGACACTTTCTTCAGTGGAAGGAAGGAAGAGAGGTTCTTTCACACTCACGTTTTTGTAGTCTTAGGCACTGGTTACAAGTAGTCCAACAGGGTGGGTCTCAGAACTTTCCAAACATCAAGAAACTGCTGATGAAGCCTGGAACAGCAACATAATACATGGTTAGGCTTCACACACTATTTCCATTGTTCCTTCAATAAAATGTTTTGAAAGAGAAATCATTCAAAATGTGTAGTTAATTTTCAGTGGTTTTCTGTTTGGTTTTTAATGTTTATTTTGGGCCCAAGCCTCTCTTCCACACTATCTATCCCATTCATTTTAGAGTTGCACCATGGAAATTGTAAAGTATCCAGTCCTTCAACTTGTGTTTAGAGTTTAATGCACCAGGCAAGTGGTTGCAGGACTAAGATTATTATTAGTACAAAATAAAATTTACCCTCTTTTTTATATGCTGGTAGCTGTAGGTTCAGCTCAATCAACTTCTATGAAAATAAATCTGTGATATCAAATTCTATGGAAGCAATGAGTAGAACGCTGTTCTGATTTCAACTTGCTCTCTGCTACTCCAATCTCACTGCACTGTCAAGAGTTGTAAAATATTAACTGCAAAATTAATTTAAACTTCTCCTAGATTATATTTAAGGCTTTTGAAAGATTTACTAGTGTTCTCTAAATTTATTTATATTTTCTTACATGGAAGAGAAAAGTCTTTTTTGCCTATACAGTCTGTTTCTCTCTCTTCAACAGTTCACAGCTTTCTGGATCCAAATCACAGACTTTTGGACACAGTTTGTGCTGGATGGATCCTGAGTTATTTTTGCTAGGAGCTGCTACATCTGACAAAGTCCAACAGAAAGAGTTTAGCTCTTGAGGGCTTTCTTTTTTTTTTTTTTTTTTTCATATAGCTGGAGCCAGTCTAATTTTAGCTGAAAATTACATATTTCCACTGACTGGAACTCTGAGGAAAAAATGTCCTTGTATGTCAAGCTATTTACTGCTTTAAATATATTTCATGGACCCCCTGTGCATAGCATGTCCAAAGGTCTGAACTACACAGAGGGCACTTAAAACAGGAGATGGGCCAGCTTCCAAATGGATGCCTCTAGAAAAGCATCTCCCTGACTGCCCAAGTTCACCTTGTGGACCCTTTTGCCCAACCAATAAAGGCCTGCTCACAGTCCTCAGCACCACTTAGATGCAGCTGCTGAGGAGACAGATGTTGCCCAGCACAGGGAGTGGCAGAGCTTCACAAACCGTATTTTTGTGCAATTTCCTTGAATATACAGGTCTTGTAAGAGTTCAGAGGGCACCTGGGGACACCATGTGCAGGCGCAGGTACAACACAGTGAGACAGGAGGCCAGTCCCAAGGACTGGCTCTTTGGCATACTCGGATACCCTCGGCGCCACGCAGCTCTGGAGCATGCTGCAGTGTGAGCACACATGGCCCAGGGCAGCACAGCCTCTTGGACAGGCAGTGATGTTTACTGAGGACCAAGGACTGCCTAGAGCTGTTTTTCTCCCAGCTCTTCTGTTTTGTTCTCATGCCCATCCCTATGCCCCACTGCATTTCCCTTTAAGAGATGCCCATCACCCTGAGAAATGCAGATACATGGAAACATAACGAGCTTTTTCCCTTCCTCCACAACAGCAGCAGTGGTGGGGGAAGGGGCTCAAAGTCCCACAAGCACTAGGAGGATGGAAGCACTTGGCCCCACAGAGGAGAAATCATTAATCAACTCTTCGGCAGCACCAGCTGCTCTTCCCCAAGACTTTCATATGCCAAGCACCATGAAAATATACACAGAGGAGCTACAAAACAAGAAAGCAGAAGAGGCACACCTTGCTTCAGGCACCCACCAGAGCACTGAGCTCTGGCTTATGCAATTTCTACACTGTCAGCCTCTGTGTGTGTCCATTTGTCCTCGACTGTCAAGAAGGGCTCTTGACAGAGCATGGCAGAAACTCCCTCACTCGTGCCCTTCATCAGTCATAGATTGATTCCATGGAACTGTGGAAACCCACCACACAAAAAGAAACTTCAGACTCCAGATTTTTTTCCCCTGCTCTGTATTAGTAAAAGTCCAATGACCTGGAATGTTTAACTGAATAGTTACTAATGCCTCTAGACAAAACCAAAGTCTATTCCAAACAATTAGAGGGTGCATGTGAGAATGAAGGAAAATCAGAGTGATTTATCACAGGGAAAAAAAAAATGTCAATCTGTTTGTAAAACATAAAGTGGATAAAATTTAGCAGGCAGGCTCCAGCCCTTGCAAGAGCAGGCTCAGGCTACAGAGCCAGCACCAGCCCCATTCAGACATCCCGTGCAGTGGAGGTATCTGTCCCTCGCCGCCCTGGTGAGAACCTGTGGAAGATTCACCATCACACTGCTGTCATTGCCTGGTGGCACCAAAACCCATCCTCACATGAGAAAATAAAGCAATGCTGGGGTCATTGTGGATCAACCCTAAAAGCAGCAACAGAAGCAAGAAAAGCCTGGGATGAAAGCCCACCAGACCAGTAGCAGTGTAGAAGTCTCTGCTCTATGCTGAGAGGGAAAATGGCTCACACTTCTTATCTGAGAGGGTCTCCTGGGCATTGGCATGTGTAAACAACTGCTCCTGATAAGTTAATGCAACATTACAATCCTCAGATGTGAAAACATACATGTTCACATAAAAGTATTGTCCCAAGATTTTCTTTTCCATTTTGACCAAGGTTTTAAATAAACACATTAATCTCTTTCAGTCAAATTAAATAACTCAACAGTGACATCAGTATGAGTCTGAGCACTATTGTTGCTGGTGGGAGAGTCTCCAAGACTCTGTGTATAAAAGCAAAAGCCGTGCTTTGCAGACCATGTGATGTAGTCTCAGATAAGTACATTGCACAATTTCCTACTGTGCTCCCCCCAGTATCTTCTAAAATCTTTTTTCCCCAAATTCAACTGACATATGAAATATAAATGGTATTAAATAAACTAAACAGCTTTCAAATAGTGTTATCAGAACATCCTAGTTTAATGCTATTAAATTACATAATACTGCACACTACTCAGCAAACTAAGCCCTGTGTTGCTGCGCTTAGATTCTCCCTTGTGAAATAGCGAGGCAGCCACTCTGCTCCAAGGCTGCAGCAACAGAGATGTCAATTCACAATTTAATTTTAACAGTCTTTCAGGACAGCAGTTGCTTAAGCCATATGCCTTTGGTAACAAGCAACTTGACTACCCAACTGGAATGTTTCAAACCCACACTTGATACATTTTCTGTGCTGATGACCCATTGTGTTTCTCGATGCTTGATTCAGTTTAGAGTAGCAATGGGGAGGGAAGTGTTACAGTTCTGATCCATATTCCCAGCACATATCCATCATAAAATGATGGAAGTTCTGGTCTGGTCAGCTCTATCTCCCTCAGTGGCAATATGATGTGCTATCATGAGGATGAGTCAGGCATCATTCAGGATATATTCCTAACCCAATTCCCTCCTCTGGGACTACAAGGAAGGCTTTGTCTATCTGTCAGCTAAGTGAATGGTCAACACTAAACACAGTCAGTCTTCCATGCTGTAGATCTTTATTCCAACACTGAGTATAGCATAAGATCTGAAGCTTGATTGAGGGAAGAGGTGGAAGACGTATGGGACGTGAGCATGGACCCACCCTTTTTTTTCCTGTGGCCTGCAGGAGAAGGTGGGATTGGAAACATGTCAGCCCAGTTCACTGGCTCCATTCTCCCTAAACATAGGGTTGTCTACTATTGCTGTGGCACAATAGCAGTGGGAAACATCTCTGGGCACAGGAACTTTATTACCTGTAGCATGCTATTACCATAGCATCTGGAATGGCTTTGGTCTGTGCCAGCAGGACTACCCCAAACCACTTTTGTGCATAGTTCAAGAGTTAGGAGGGAACAGGGGTCACTCCTAATAAGTCAGCATACACCCACCATGTTTTGAAGGGTGAGACAACCATTGCACGGAAGTAAGCCTCAAGGCCAAGAACAGTATAAGGCATGTTTCATTCATTAATATAGAAGCAGTCTTTCAGCAGAATTTACTTGGTCACATAAACCTGTCCAAATTTTTAACACCCATATCTGTCTTACGCATCCCCAAGTCCCTGAATCTGTATTTGAGAAAAATATATGTGTACATAGCATGGACTATTCCACATAAAGGTAAATATCTAGGAGAAAAAAAAAAGTCAAAATCAGGCACTGCTTGCAGCTCATGCTGTGTGAGATGAAGCACCTCAAGTCGGAATGATTGCAAGGCTAAGAGCCAGCAAAATGGATATGAAGTGGAAGGAACTAGGATCTTTTCTCCTCCTCCTATGCCCATTTTTCACCTTCTGGTGTAGAAATAGCCTGTAGGTCCACAGGTCAACAGGAGGAATGTGTTGCTCCAGCTTCACTTCAGTAACTTCTACTGTAGTACTAGAGAGCCTGACACACCAGGAACAGAGGAAAGCCCAACATTACTGTGGGCTTACAACTTCCTAACTGGAGCCAGGTCCTAATGAAGTCAATAAGAGGGGTTCCGGAGTTCATGGAAATTAAACATGCCCTCCTCTCTGTCTAGTGCAAACATGCTGACATCTCCACTATGGAAAGATTTTGTTAAGTTTAGATTTTATCTAATGTTAAAATGATGCATCGTGTCAGGGAAGATTCACACCTCAGCAGAATGCCTGTGCAGCCCAACACGCTGATGAAGTTTCTTCTAATTCAGTTGTCATAGAATCACAGAATCATAGAATATCCTGAGCTGAAAGGGACACACTAGGGTCATCAAAGCCAACTCCTGGCCCTGCACAGACCACCCCAAGAGTCACGCCATGTGCCTCAGAGCATTGTTCAACACTTCTTGAACTCTAGCAGGCTGGTGCTGTGACCACGTCCCTGGGGAGCCTGTTCCAGGGCCCAACCACTGTCTGGGTGAAGAAACTTTCCCTGATATCCAACCTAAACCTCCTCTCACACAGCTTCATATCATTCCCTCAGGCTGGGGGAATTTCACTCCCATAGGCAAAGCAGGGAAATTGTACCACTACTTGTTAAATTTCACTCTAAGCTTTCTGCAGAAGTCAAAAAGGAAAACTTCCACGGATGCTAATGACAACAGACTTAAGACACCACTGTGTAAAAGCAAAGTGTCCAACGTCCCTCAAAAACGTATCTGTGTATGTGTATGGAGTGGGCAGATGTGTATCTGCTTCTAGTCTCAGTATAAAGCTCCAAGGTGCTGACTCCACTCCAGCACTTGCCTGGTGAGAGGCATGGCTATCTGTCTCAAGAATGCCTGACATCATCAGTCTCAGTGTCACTGCAACAGCTAAGTAGGGCCACAGAGGGAGACTTCTCAGAGGATCGTCTAGACATAAGCCTTGCAGTTCTTGGAGGGGCATGCAGCTGGAAAACAGAGCAGTGAGACAGTTATAGCTGGAAGTCTGACACTCAGCGACTAAATCACAACAGAACTGGAAGGGAGAAAATTGTTTAAGTTGATCAGTGTGAAGAGGAATGCAGTGAACATGCTCTTGGTTAGTTACTTTTACCTAGCACTGATTCATTTACTTCTACCTACTATGAAAGAGAGAACCACGTGAGTTTTCTTAAATTAAATGATTCTTGGTATGTTTTCAAATGTGCCCAACTGGCAGCAGCCTGCACACACCCAGGGCTGGCAAAGAATCTCCCAAGTCAAATCATCACTGCTACTCACTCTGGGGATCTTCTACACATCAGCAGGGAAAAGGGTTTCAAAACAAACAAACAAACAAACAAACAAACAAATGTGTGTACGAATATGTGGGTCTCAAATGAGTGGCGAACCTCACCAACCTTGCCTTGGGTCTCATGAACCAACCCTTTTTTTTTTAGCCTGAACAGCAACTTGGAGTTTGGAGCTGGGCAGCAGAGGTTTCACATGTACACTCATTCCAGGAGAGCAGTGTGAAAGCACAGCCTGAGCAGCACAGTCCAGGAATCAGGTCATGGCTCAGCAACAGTGGCCACATGTTATTTTTGAAGCATGTAAATCACTTGTTCCACTCATTGCACCCTCAGCAGCAGTTGGGATCCCTCAAGGCTTCTTGTTGTTCTTGGGACCCACCCTTGGGACAAGGGTGCTATTATGAACCTATCTGAAACCACTGTCTTTCACACACAAGAAAATACAGTGAATGAATTATTCATTACAGTGTTCCCAACTTCTTCCACGATCACAGAACCTAACACCTAGGGTTTTAATTTAATAGGATGAAAAGAAGGTTGGGGTTTTTTTTAATTAGGAAATTAAATTTCTTCCCAGTTTGACCCTGGACTGCTCTGACTAAAAACAGATCCAATGATAGGAGGCAGAGTGTTTGAAGCTGAAATTTATCTATGTTTCACACAGCCCTGGCAAGATCTTATTTATTTGTATAAACTTGAATGAATAATGCAAACTTCTGAAACTAATTTCCTTGAGTATTTTTCAAGTTTGTTTAGAAAACCCTTCTACTGTGAACTTTATGTGCAGGCATCATTATCACAAAGCAAATCTCACAGCGCCTCATGCTTCTCCAGCCACTTGTTCACCCTGTGGATCCTTCACCTGAACTCACTGCCTCCCAGATAAAGTAAGAACAAAATTTGATGCTGGTGACTAAAAATTTCAGGCATCTGCATAATTGTTCTGAACTCATTTAACCACTCAAGTATTACCTCATCTACTCAGCATCTTTTAGCTTCTCTTAACAGGAATAACACATTCTTACTTGATACAAAGGAGGAAAAATTCAAGTACATAAGCTGCACACCTTAACACAGCTATGTGCTCTTCCACACAAACAAACAAACACCTGCAGAAGTGTTTCAGGAGCATAAATTCTGTCCCAAAAGAAAATAAAGTACCCAGGTCATGTTTGGTATGCCCAAGATGCCTGATTAGGAAGCAATTCCTGCTGTAGGACTGCTGTGGGACTGTGGATGAGCACATTGGCAGATGCTTCAACAAAGCTTCATCAGTGTGGCATAAGATGAGGACAGCAGAGGTGCATGGGCATGGTGACAGTACCCCCATGTGCAAAGTCTTCTGCAGACAGAACAGGGGCAATCAGTCTTTCATGTCCACTTGAAAAATCAGAGAGAGCATACGAGTAGGATAGATGCATGTTGGGACAGTTGCTGCTGTCTGCAAGTGTATTTTACACAGCTTGCTTCAAGAATAACTGTGCTGGCCTTGGGGAGGAAGAAGGGACTGGAAAACCCCTTGGAATGAGCCCTTATGACCCTACATCACCTACTACAACCAAGTAAAAGGGTCTCTCTCTTCTGGTGTGGCACATGGCTACACTGGCTTTGATCCCTGGGCTACTTACATCCAGCTGCTGAGGATGGCAACCCAAACCAGAGGGCTGGATGTTCCCACCAAATTTTGCCTTTGAAAATCTCCCACAATATCTGAAGGCACCCCACAAAATTACCACAATCAAAGTCTATGTAAAAATATTAAACTGGACCAATTTATCACTATGATCTCTCTCTGACTGCTCTTCCTTCCTCGGTATTAATTTTTAAAGGAAACCAGTGACTGTGATGTTTATAACGAGTGAACCACACAGTATTCCCCGTCTGGGCCACACCAAAGTTTCTAAGATGCAATCCCACAGGGACACATCCTCTCCTCTGCTTCACACCCTGCTCCCTGCAGGCAGGAAGAAGACCCATCCACCCAGTCCCTGACTTATCCCCTCCTGAGGCTGCCTTGCTCAGACTCAGACAGGCAGCTCCGAGGAAGAGCCCCTCTCTCTGCTGCTTTCCTCCAGCAGAGCTGCAGGCTAAGGAGCACTCATGCCATGGAGGAGCTCTGAGGATGTATCTGGGGGAGAAGGCAGGAGGCATTGGGGTGATGAGGGGGTGCATCAACCTGCCCTAGGAAGCTGAAATGTCTTCTCATGGCTCTGGCTATCCCCATTTTACAGCCAGTCAGTCCTGCATTCCTCACATACCCACCATTCCCAGAGAAACTGCAGCAAAGCCCATTGGTGTTTCTAAAAATGGAAGGGTTCGAAATAGGCAAAAAATAGAATTCCTGCTTTTAAAATAAAAGCTGATTCGTCTCTGATATAAAGCATGAAGCCAAGTGCCTCCAGAGCAAACACTTCACAAAGGAAGAAGGGGACTTGACAAGAACTTCAGCTTCCATGCTGGTCTAAAGTTTACAGCCACACTAATCAGATCCTGTAATCCTTGTTATCAATCACTGGCATTCTTGGAGTCATTCCCAAATACTCATTTTAGGAAAAGGATTTGCTTAAATTTAGATGTTAAGAATGTTGTGAATAAGGAAACATCTAAAGAAAATTACTTCACCAAGGATGTGGCACTCTGCTGTGATGGGAACCTGTTCTGGAAATTTAGTGTCTTACATTGTGAGAAGAGAGTACGCTTTTGCATACCTGGTTGTTCCTTTACAGTGCACACAGGGAAAAAGGACAAAGCAAATGTTCTCCTCACACTGTATGGTAGCACATCCCACCTCAGGGAGGTCTCTCTGAAGCATTTCTCAGTTCTGGTGTTAACATGGCAGACGTTTTTGGCAGATGATTTAGCATCTCACAGCTTGGAAAGTGAAATACAGATCAATAAATAGATCATATGGATCCTGGATAAAAAACTCAAGAGGAAGAACTTCCAGAAGTGCTTCCCCTCTAACTGGCAGCAGGCCTGGGGAGGAAGCAACAGTACTGCTGGCCACGTCTCCTCCTCTGCAGGTGAGACAGCCTGGCCAACTGCATAGGGGGGATAGATTTCACACACAAGACACTTTCTGTACACACCACACTAGCAGTTTTCCACGGAATCACATTAGCATTTCATTGTGTTCAGACCGTATCACATTCAAATCTGTTTTTCCTAAAAGGCCTCCATTGTGCATCACTGTGGGAAATTGCTAATGCAATAAGATTGACATATAGGTTCTCCTGCATGAACATCTGCAGTAATCTGTGCTAATTGAGCCCTCAGTGGCTTGTGAAACCCTGCAGGGGGGAGGAAGGGTGGAGCATCCACACAGCCACATCTTGGAGAGCTGCAGCCAGTAACTGTGTGGAGAAGAGGTAAACACTAGTATTAGTGTCCTTTATCCATGCAAAGATCTGGCAGGGATTGCCTTGGTCAAGGGACCAGGAATTTTCTATGAAAAATATCTGGATGTGCTTGGACTGTCTGTGGAAGCTATTTCCCAACAACAGGGCTAAGAACAAAAGGAGAGAGAACTTGCCTATCTAGTTCCCTCCTGTGAGGGAAAGAAGGAGATAGCTGGCCATTCCCAGGGACTTCAGCTGAAGATGTGGGTGCTCAGATTCTCTGTAAACCAGAACATCTTCTTAGGAGATTAAACAGGTTTCATATGCCTACATTTGAGCCTGGGAATAATAAAACAAGGACTGGATTCTCTTTAGCATGTAAGAAAACATGTCATGTTAACTACCAGCTTCAGAAAACACTGAACAGAAGGCACAAATCGGGCCCTGAGTCCTTAGAGGAAATATTTTACTCTTCTTCAAATCCGTCTCAGGATTCCAAGGAATACTCCATCTCTTCATGGCTGTTGCTGCCCTTCCTCTCCCCTCCTAACCCTCAGCTCTGGCCCATGCAGCCCCTACAGCCCAAGGCTCCCATGGAGGGCACCACCAAGAAGCCTGAGGTGGTGCTGTAGGACCATGCAGCAGGACAGGCATGGGAGCTGCAGCCTCCCATGGGAGGGAGGGAATAGATTTTGATTTCTGTACTCTAGATGTCTCTGTGAAGGTTTCATGCCCTGTGTGAAGTAATCCAAGATCTGTTGATGAAAGAGAGATAAATCAGCTACCTCCCATACACTGCAGGGTGAGAAACTGCACCTTAGCAGCTGGGCCAGAGTAATTTGACAGAGACAAGTAGGTTTGGATAGGCAAGACCAGCAAGTAACCAAAAGAGAGTTTTGAAAAGCCACATGTACTGCTTGTGCCTCTGGTCAGTTTTGTGCCCACTGGGCAGAGTGCAGGATGCTTCCTGCCACAGGACTCAGGGTAAACAACCTTCCCTCGGGTGCCTCGATTTCTGCATCTGTCCCACAGGTGCATCAACAGGGATGGCTTTGTAAAGCATGATCTGATGAGTAGTGCTGCAAAGAAATGCTTTAAAGAAAAAAATAAGTAGGGTTTTTGGGGTTTTGTTTTTGTTGGTTTTTTTTTGTGGGTGGGTTTTTTTTTTTTTTTTGTTAAGGGAAGGCAAGCAAGAAAACCCACATAAAAAAAGATTAGGCATTGTTAAAATGTATTGACTTCAGCTGCAGGGTTATTCACATTATAAAGGATTCTTCATTAGGTGGAGCTTTGCTGCTGGCAGACAAGGCCTTCTGGAAAGGGCATCTCCATGGCCAGCTCCTGCCTGCTGTTCTGCACAGGGCAGCTGCGTGACCCAGCTCACCACCAGGCAGAGCAAACACAGAACCACCCTTATCAAGAAGTGGCCAATCTGGCTCCCATTGTAGCCAGGTAATGAGGGTGAAAGGAAGCCTGAAGAGAACAAACTCTAATGACCCACGGGTCTGCTAATTTTCTTCCCTCCTCATTTCTCTCTTTTAATGGACAGTGAGTTTGAGGCCAACAGTTGTGGGGAACTCAGGATGTGGGGAATATTTTCAAAACTTATACAAAGGCCAGGCATATAGAGAGAGACTCTAGAATGGGAGATGTTTCAGGAAGAAAAGCAAAAGATGCAAATTTTACATCTGGGAGCAGAACGTAGGTGGGAAAAGAGATCTTGTTGGGAAATGGGAGGTTGCAGTACCAAGCTGGAAGGTTGCCACAGTGTGGACTAATGCTTTGGCAGCTGCAAATAAAAGGAAAGAGGAATGTAAGAAGTAACACGAAGAAAAACTGTCAAGAGATATCTGGAAGTATCACAACCTGTGAGGAAACAGAAAAGGCAAAGATGATGCTAAGTTTGGCAGAAGGAGGATGGTGATGCCACTGACAAAGAAAAAAGAGTGGGAAGGAAACAAGTTCTGGATAGAAAGATGTGAAAGATAAGGCTTTGCTTCTCCCACTCAGAAACACACTTCGATCTTAATGCTGTCTCAGAAAAAGAGAGATCAATTATCAGATTTTCTTCTTCTGTTTTTTTCTTGGTTTTTAATGTAGGTGTGGCTGCATAGATTGGGAAGTTTCCTTCACTCCATGTCCACCTCCACCATGTCCTTGCTGTGCTCCTGTTTAGAAGAACTGAACCTCAAAGAGAACTGCTCAACCTTATAATCTGTCTAAGGTGCAGAAACCTGCAAATGGTCCTGTAGAACAATCCACCTGATGTTTCACCTGCTTTAATTAAAATGCAAACATGTATTAGTCAGGTTCTCTGTCTGGGCTCTGATCCTGCAATCTATTAAATCCACTCATCTGCAAAAGCACAGCCAGATTTTTAGTTGCTATAATAAATACACAGGGCCCAAGTCTCTTTAAGTCACCTTTCCAACTGTAAAATTCCCACAGTATTAACCAAACACTGCAGACAAAATATAAGATGGGAAATAATTTGGGATATTTTTGAAAAATTAATTTTGTTGCTCTGTGTTCAAAGTCTAGTGCTACTCACAGCTGTTCTCAAAGACTCTAATAGGACCACAATGATCATCCCTTGCTGCTCATGCACAGTAACACTAATGGTTCTTTATATCCACCTGTACCAGGAAACCAGGCAGTTAGACAGAACAACCTTTACTATGTATATTTCTGCTGTGTTGTTTTCAGTTAAAATATTTGTGATGCATTCTTTGTTTGTTTTTTTTTTGTCTTCCCCAGCCCTGTAATTATTACTTGTAAAGGGTATATATTGCTCAGAAAATGGAATCTCTCTACTGTATCACTGTATTTTTTGCAGCAGACAAATTATAGAGCATGTATATATATGCATATATGTATATTTGTCTCCCCTTGTTCTTTTAAGTTTCTTTGAGACAGAGTCCCCAGTACTGCTGATGCTGGAATTACTCTTAGTCAGTATCAGCACTGGTGATAAACTCCAGCTAGTGTTTTGGTTAAAGGTCACTTGTAATTAGTAGTCATTGTCCTTTGAATTTAACAATGGAAAAATAAAACTTTATAGCGACAGATTAGCCTGGCCATCAAAATTACAGCACTTTAGCACTCAGGAGAGAGGATTGCATGACACACTATCTCCCCGACTGATAACAGCAGATAGCTAAGAATTCAAACATGAGATGCAGAAAGCCTGTAAAAGAATAAAAGGAGAGAAAGGAGAATTACCTGTGCAGATGTTATGTGATACATTATAGTGACACTTCCACACTCCTCTTTTTGTGAGCTGGGCCTCATCTTGTACCCACTGAAGCGAAGATGCAGCACTGCTGCCTCTTTTCATGAGAGTAGCTTTCAAACCCGAGGTGCTGCTGAGTTCCTCTACACCACATCTCCCCACCTTCTGCAGATACTTGGCATGTGTGTGCATGACTTTTTAGTGAAATACTAATTCTCAACTTTGTCACAAAGTTATGCAGTTGACTGCTTTGTGCATGTTCGTTTCAGTTGCTGCAGATAAATAAAAGCTCTCTCCACTTTGTATCAGTTTACAAATACTGACACGAATTAGATGCATCCATCGGGAAATCTCCTGGTTTGCATATATAATATGGATATGATAAGGATTTGTTATAAAATACACTTGACCCTTATTCCAGGCACTTTTGCAGAATTACTGTTTATCAGTTTATGTGCAAGGTAATAAAGTGAAGAAGAAAATGTTTCTAATTCCATCACAAAGGACAGACGGGAATCGGAGCTACTTCTAAACCCGGTAAATACAAAATATCCTTCTTGATACAACTGACTTAAAATGTATTTTTGGGCATGTTTATTTTAGCAACTAAGTCAAATTAACTCAATATTTAAAAACCGAAAAACAAACCACAAACATCCCCAGCGTCTGCTTTAGAATCTAACAGGAAGCAAAGATGAACCAGCCAGACACTGGTACTTATCAAATCTGAAAGAAGGGAGTTGTCTGGCTGGATTAAAACGGATGAGGTTTGTTTGAGTGATGACATTTGTCCTACCGTTGCTGAGGAGAAGAATTTTGCAGCACTTTCCTCGTGTTGTGCTCCTGAAGATGGGAAGATTAGTCCTACCACAAAAATATTTGCACATATAGAGGGGCACATTTCCACACATCAGAGATGCTGAAGAGTACTGAAACTTGCGTTATCTGCAGTGCCCTTCCCAAACCACTGCAAACTTGAATACATTCCCAAGCTGTGCACATAATTTCCTACTTCTGCCAAGGGAGAGCTCCTTCACTAAATAGTTGACCATTCTGGGCTGAAATATTTCTTTCACTAATTTATAAGATGCAAGTAATTAACAGCAGGAGTGCGTGTCTGTGCGTCTGCACGTGTCCATGTGTGTGTCACTTATTTTTATTCTCACTAATGCCTCTTTTAAAGCAGACCTGGCTAGAATTAAATAAATTTACCCATAAAATCAAACTAGGAGAACACAAAGTTACCAAACAATATCCGAATTGTTACCAATGAGCCGAACTCCGAATTTCCCCCCACTTAGAGCTGCCTGGGCACGGAGATAAAATTACAGTGATTTGTAATTTGCCATATCGAGAGCTATTGTTTTTGGAAATGTTGGTTACTTGCTAACCAACAAACGTGTAACGTTTTAACTTCGGAGCCAAAAGAAAAGAAGCCAATCAGAGTCACCGTTCGTAGCTGGAATGAAAACCCCGAATCCCAGCAATTCTGCTCCGTTTTGCCCGGGAGCGTGTCCAGGAGCGGGATTTCTTGAACAGAAAATAACCTCTGAAAGGAAAAGTATTTCCAAACGTGTCATGTGGGGCTCAGTTGTTTCTTTTCTTTTCTTTTTTTCTTTTTTTTTTTTTTTTTAACCTCCCCTCTCCTACTTAAGGGAGAAAGAAAGAAATCCTGACAGCGGGAAGACTTGTCACCGTTTAGCCATCCATAAAAATGTTTTTCCCCGCGCTCCTCCTTTCGCTCGCCGTCCTGGCGTCGGTCTGTCTCATCTCGCTGCTCTGCGGCCCCAGCCCCCGCCCGCACACCGCCCCAGCGCAGCCGGGCCGGGGCCGCCAGCCGGGGGGACACCGGCCTGGGGCGCCGCCGCGGCTGCTCCGCCGGGCGCACGGAGGGATGGATGCTGCGCCCGCCGCTGCCCCGCGACCCGGCACCGCTCGGGGAAGGATGCGGGACAGCCCCGGCGCAAAGTTTGGAGCGACGGCACCGTTCCCCGTCCCCTCCGCTTCCCCCCTCCGCCCTTCCCGGGACGCGGCCGGGAGCCCCGGCTCTTACCTGCCACGGGCGCGGGCTGGGGTCTCGGCGCTCCGCGGGCGGGAGCGGGGCTGCAGCTGCGCGGCGGCGGCGGCGGGGCCAGGGCGCAGCGGCAGCGGCAGCAGCAGCCCCGGCCGGCGTCAGTCAGGCGGGAGCCGCCAGGCTGTATTAGTGCGCCGGGCTGGAGCGCGGCCAGCAGCGCCGCGGCCGCTGGCCCGCCCCTCGCCCCCCCGCCCCCGCGCTCACACACGCTCGCACACACACGATCGCACACACCCGAGATCGCTCACACACGCTGTCACACACACACACAAGATCTCACACACCCGAGATGGCTCACACAGAAGCGCACATCCACACACTCGCACACTTGGCACCGCTGACACACACGCGCATCCACACAGATACAGATACACACACACGCTCAAGCACACCCGGACCAGCACACGCCCATGTGAGTTACACACACACTCACACACTCACACACGCACACTCATACCATGCACGTCCCTGCACCCGCACCCACCGCACGCCGTCCCTCTCCGGGCTCATCGCTCCGCACCCACCGAGTTCTGCCCCTCCGGCGCACGGGCTACCCGTGACAGAGATCACCCGCAGGCACAGGCACACACGAGCCATCCCCGCCGAACCCGCCCTTCTCACAGCCCCCGCTGCCGCTCGCCCCCAGCCCCGCGCCCCGCGGGAGCGCAGCCGCCTCGAGGGCCGCCATTCCGCCTGCCCGGGCTGCCCGCGGAGGGGGTGCGGATCCCTGCCCTGCCCGGGGCCGTGCGGGGCGGCCGAGGTGTTTGTGTGTGACCGCCGGGCCGCCCCGGGACAGGTCCTTTCTGAAAGTGCCCCCGCAGCCGGCCCTTCCCCGGGGCCCTTCTCTCCAGTCCCCGAGGATGGACACAGTGGCCAAGCGGGGCGTGGACCAACTTCAGCCCCGTCCTGCGCTGCTACGAATGCTGCTGACCCGGCTTTTGGGCACAGGAGACAAACGCCGGCTGCGGGCAAAGACTTGGAATCAACGTCGTCCCTCTGGGACTGCTGGACAGCACAGCTGCAACGGGTTTGGGGATTAGACTTCTCCTTCCCCCGCCAGGCTGTGCGGAGGTCCCATCATTTCTCGGACTGGTGAGAGAACACCAAACTGCAGCTGGCACTGCTGAGCAGATGCATTTCCTGCTCCAGAGATTACCTATTAAACCCTCATATTCCCTAGAAGCAAGCATCTCTAGCTATGTAGTGTATTGCATTAGCGGTACTAAGGAAGGGCTGCAAGAAGGGAAGTCAAGTGGCTTCAAGGACACTAGACATAAAAACTACTCATGAAACTGGGGCTCCAGGCAGTGCTAGGAACAGGTACTGTCTGAACCTGACCCTGGCTGCATTGAGGGGCTCCAGTTAAATTGCACTGTGCCTTTTGAGGTCAATCAATAAATATGATTAAAGATACCATCCTGCTGACATTTTCACCAAAATTTTTTACATTGTAAAACATGACAGCAAAGCTAATGTTGTTTGAGTAGACATCAAAAAGCCACAATGCAATTAGGGCTCCACAGCACAGTTTTATCCAAGCATGCGTGCGTGAGGGCTGTGGTGCAATAGTGAGATACAATGTAATGCCCCAAAATATCTCTGTTTCCTGCTTCAGACTAAATCGTCTTCAAATACCGGCGGCTTCCCCACTGCTTATCGGGCTTCTCCTACAGGAGACTTCTCGACAGATGAATGGCAGAAGAGATGCTGTTAATTAAAAATCTCTGTAAATATTAATAAAGTGCCAATCACACATTCTAACTTGGCATGTTCTCGGATTTTATGTCCACAATGCTATTTATTTTTAACTGAAGACATCACACTGCACATGTATACATGGGCAGTTGTGGGGGGGTGGGGGGGTGGGCCGGCAGAGGTGTGGTGTGTAACTTACTGAAGCACAGCCAAATTCTGCTGGGTCTCACTGCATCTCTTTCAGGTGTTGAAACCTCTGGTTTCTCATGGCTCTGCTCAGAGTTTCTGCTACCAAAAAAGGGGTGGCAGGACAAGGCGGGTCTTTACTTCTGCCACTCTGGTGCACAGCCTGCTGTGCTATTTCCAGTCTGCTTTCATTAGCGGGGTACATTGAAATACCAGTACTGCTACTGGAGAGATCCCAGCCAGCAGAGCTGCTGCCTAGATTGAGCAGTCCGTTCCTAAAACTTTACTTTGATTGAAGCTTCCAGTTAAATAGGCAAAAATTATTTGTGAAATGACTTAATTGCGTTCCTATTTGTGCTGTGGTGGTTTTAACTATCCCATATCAGAAAAAACTCTAGCTAACAGAGGTCACACGTGTGTGTTTACACACACAGACATATATATCTATAACTAGAGTTTGATACATTATAGATTATATAGCAGCAACTTTTTTTTTTTTTTTTTTTTTTTTTGCATGCAGTTGTATTTCTGATCATGTGGAATGCACACATACATGTTTTATTACAAGAGCTGAATATGTGCTGGTGTCACCTGTGATCTGCTTGGAATCTTTGGAATGAGGGATCTCCTCAGGAGCAGTGCTCATATATCCTGCCTGTCCTTTCCACTCTCTCCACACATATTTTCAGAGCCCAAATCCCTGAGCCCAAATGTTCTTCTGCATGGCTTTCAAAGCCAATGTCCTCTTTGTAAGGCTCTCCTCCTCCTGCCAGGGTGACTCATCACCTGTCACTCCTCTGCACCACCTGGGCTCTGCTAATTCCATTTCTCATTTGCCATTATCTCTCTCCAGTGCCTCATTTCCCATCCTGCCCTTTGTAAAAGCCCTCCCTTAGCCTGCACATGATGTAACTTTCTATCTCAAATCCCCTCCTGTAAAATGTGGACCAACTTTCTTTACTCATAAAACAAAACCTTATTGGAGTATTCTTCTTATTTTGGTCTGTATTTTGTCTTTTTGCATTGGACAACTCTGTAAAGAAAATCATCAGTATAAGGTTATATAGAAAATAGTAAAGACTGGATGTAGCTGTAAAATGGATGGAAAGGCACTAATCTGATACCGTGTAAAACATAGAATAACATGAATTTTCCACTTGGACTGAACTGCAAGTTCCTGAGAGCTGTAAATACACTGACTCTGTAGGTACAGCTCCAGGGCTCCAGTAGTAGTACTGGGGAGTACTGGCAGTGTCCACCACTGAACAAGGAACAGCTGTTACAACAGCAGTGTCGTGTACCGGGTGATGGAGATCCCTCAAACAGCTCCACGTGCTGCTGCTGCGGCCACTAGAAGACTCCTAGCCACACTATCTTGGATTTACTGCATGAGTTACATTTTCCTCAAGGGCTTTCTCCAGGCAAAGACACAGCAGGCACTTGCATCTGGCAGCAGATTTTTGGGAACAGCGACATAGTTGTGGTTCTGTTGCCCGCTTTGCCTGTGCCAGAGCCCTGGAAAGTGAGGGCTGTTCCTGTATTGCAGGGAGGAGTCAGACATGTGGGGCAGCATTGCCAAGAAGAAGCTGATTATTCAAGCAGCAGCAGTCACCATCTTACTCTCTCCATGGGTGCCTGAACTACAAGCCCAAACCCTGCCAGGATGCCTAGCTCCACACCTTTTACTCCTCTTCCAGGATAGGGCAGGACCAGCCCTAACTCCTTACCCTCGCGTTTGACTTTTTGATATTTCTTGTGCTGTCTGGAAGCTTGGAGTTTACCCTGCTTCTTATTCACAGGCAGTTTGGGTATCTCAGTATCCTGACTAAGGTTCCAACAGTTTGGACACATCTGTATCAGGTTTAAAAATAAGCACTTGAACCATCAGGGAGTCTTCCTTTACACATCATTTCCAGCAGAAGAAGGATGAAACATTCGCTTTTACAAACATGTTTTGTGCTACTCACATCAATTTCCTGCATGGTTTAAGATGCTAATTCTCAGAAGAAAAACAGGTGGAAAAAGCAGTTGCAATCTTGTGCAACATGTTAGTGAATGCAGCATTGCAGAGACTGTGCTGGGCAGCTGGGTGGTCTGTTCTGTCACAGAAAAGGAATTGTAATTGCTCATCTCACCGCTCTTTGCTTCAGATTCTGCAAGTGAAGCTATAAATCCAGAGAGGCAGAAGAAGGATGTAGGCAGGCAGGTTTGGAGGTGCATGCTGAAAGGGAGAGAAGGAATAAAGGGAATCAGCAGTAGAGTGGATGGAGTAACAAGCACCACCTGAGAAAACTGCAAAACAATAGTTCAGAAATATTGGGAGACACAGGTGAGAGGGCTGAGTGGTTTCAAGTACTGCCACCAGGATGGGGATTCTGTCCCTTTTGGGTCAGATGACTAGTAAGATCTGAAATTTGTCATTTAGCTTCATGGCACTTTTCATCCAGGGTTGAAAGAGGTGTCAAGAAGTGAATGAGCATACTGTGGTATGGACAAATGAATTTATTCTAAGTACCTTTCAGTTACCAGATGAAAAAGACACGGCAAAATATTTGGTCTGGTTACTACAGTTTTCATAAGTGGAAAGGATAATTTCCTACCCAGTACCATAACAAGATTTTTGTTAGTGTGTGGATGTAAATACAGGCTAAAGGAATGAAACCATATTTGTGATTAAAGATTTTGGGGGCAATTTCTGCTCTGAGCTAAAACTCCATAAATTCTAAGGAATTCCAGGGAAATTTGTCTTCATCTTATTATACCAAAGCTCCTCAGGGTCCCTTGATTTTTTTCCTTTTCTTTGATCCACATATAAAAGCTTGGCTTTAATTCTCCAGAGCTTTTAGTGCACTGAGATCCAGCTACCTGACTTGTTATTGGTGCTGAGTTTGTTCTCTGCTGCAGAGAATAAGACTTGACATGCTCAGAACGATATGATTCTTGAGATGTCTTTTTATTCCAAGATATGTGGAATGATGCCAGACTAGCTTAGATTAATTGGAAGAAGAAGATCTTCCAGTTGACAGAGTTTGTTACTTTGTCCTCAAAACTGTGAGACCATGTGGAGGAAGAGGACAGAGACAACCTACTTGCACTTCTTGTTCCTTTAACATAGCAACGTTGATGACTTAGTAAACCTTAGAAGGCAAAGTCTGCAAGGATTCTTTCCACCCTTTTTAGCCATCACTGGCTGAAACCTGTGATAAATCACCTTCCTGATGTTTGCTTGACCTGGATGAAATATTTATGTGCCTCTGGCTCAGCTGGCATTGATTCAAGCACTGCTCTAATCCCCTGCCTTCACTTCACCTTCTGAACTTCACACCTAATGTTGAGAAGAATCAGATGAACTCTCAGCCATTTTATCTAAGTCCATTCTTTATCTTACTAACGTGAACAGTTTTCTTGTTGCTGAGGACTTCCTTGGATGAAAAGAAAGATTATGGAAAAGAATCAATATGCAAAGATTCATTGGCAGTAAGAATGAGCCACTGTCCTTTGACTTCACATATATACAGAGGTCCCAGGATTCCCCTGAACTTTGGTATCAGCGCCAACAGCTGTGGTTGAGCTAGAGCAAATCTTCTGGAAAAAGAGATTTTGAAATCATTAGTGATGGAAAATCCATTACCAGTCTTGCTAAGTTGTTCCATGATCAGGCTTATCCTTGGCTTACAAGGTAGCATAAGCACAGGCTGTAAAGAAAAATTACTTTCTCTGCTCTGAATTTTTCTAGCTTCAGCTACTAGCACATTGATCTTAAGTCTTTGCACATGGGACTAAAAGTTCATTATTTCTGCATGTTCCTTTACAGCCTGTGCTTATGCTCTACCTTTTCCTTCATACACTTGGCAATGGCCCTTAAATATCAGGTGATTAAATAATCTTAAGAGTTGCTGGACTCCCCTTTGATTCCATTCCAAATTTTCAACATATTTTGAATGGTGGACATCAAGAACCCAGGCTTCTCCAGCTCTACTAGACATCAGGGGACATACACAGAGAACAGTTGCCTTTGTATGTCTGTATTTCAACCAATGGAGATCACACCAGTATTTAATAATTTTGTCTCTTGCTGAGATGAAGCCCAAGATTTATTTAGGTTCTAGGTTAGACTCCCCATCCTCTCACACCTTGACCTGCAAACATTCTTCACTCCAGCATGTCACCTTACAGACAGGAACAGAGAGTGCAGAAACATGCTGTTTTCTTGAGCCAGGCTTACAAGCAAGTACTGGAATAACATCCCCATTGCTGAGGGAGAAATTCTACCACTGAAGAACAGATTAGGCAAAAGATCTGTCAGAACAGCTGGTTCTTTTGTGGAAATGGGGAGGGATAGACTGACTTTGAGGTCCTCACCTGCCCGACTGACAGTCTAATTACATATTCTCTCAATTTTTTTTCCTCTTCCTTTTTCAACAATGCCATAATTTGTGTCATTGGCAAAGTTCTCAGTAACTACTTCATAGATTCTTCTATGTCATTATTAAAAACATAGTTAAATACTGTTTGGTCCAGAAATTATCTCTTTGAGCCCTCATTAAAAATCCATCAAGCTGGTAAAATTTCCCCCATTTATTGTGATGTTTTCAGACCTAGGAACTAGTCCGTTTTTAATCAATTTAAAATAATACAAATTCAATACAGCTTACATTAATTTCTTAATTAAAATGTCAGGTAGCGTGAAGCTGAATACCTCTGAAAAGTCTGTAATATCTAACTCATTTCCTTTACCAGCTAATCTTTTATATCAGTTTTAATTTCATCAGATGTACTTATTGAGTGTGGTACATATGTCATCCTCCTGTCGTCCTCCCTTAATCCTTTAGCAACCATGACCTATTTTAACTGTTTCATTGTTTTACCTGGAACTATTTTTATCTCTGAAAGACTTCTAATCACCCCACATATCCTATATATCTCGGAATGTTAACATAAAATAAGCTGTCTTCTGCTTTAATGTTCCTAAACTTTCCAAATCTGTTGAAGTAGCGTGTGTTGGTCATAGAGCTCATTAGTGCTCACATTTAAAACGCTTGAGAACAAGGTGTTAGATGCTGAATTTTGAAGATCGGGAATCCAGTAAGCACAACTTTTCACAAGAAGCTATTGACCTGATGATTTCAAAATGTCGTAAGTCAAGGTTTGCTTTTTAACATTATCTTCAGTTATTGTTAAAATACAAAATGTTATTACCTTGCAGTATAAATAATTTAACTCTTTTTTTGTCCCAGATAGTTTTGAAATCTTTCATTTTATTCTCAGTTCTATAATTTCTACCTAGTACTGAAAAAATAATTGTTTGAATTACTTTAATTTATCTGGAATACTTAACCCCTTTATTATTGTTACTTTTGCTATCCATGGATTTGTCCTCCTTTTTTTCCATTATGATATTTTTTCTAAAATCTCTATTTCTTTTTTGTCTTATGTGTTTTATAGAACATATTTGCATTCATACTCATTCGGGGTCTGTCTGTTCTCTGTTAACCAGAATAGCCTCCATTCTCTGTTGGATTGTGGTTTTGAAAGTATCTCCTAGAATGTTTAAGCAGTTCCTAATTATTATTCCCTTTCTATTTATTTTCTTTCTTTTCAGCTGATTTAGCTTCAAAATGCTTTCAGCTTTGTAAGACTGAATTTCTGGTTTTGGTTTGTGGTTTTGTTTGGGTTTTGGGGTTTTTTTGTGGTTTTGTTTTTTTTTTTTTTTAATTTATTTCCAAGAACATGTAGAGCTGTCTGAACTATCTCCTGATCACACATCACAAATGCAATTAAGTCATGATACCTTGCAATTAAGCAATCTTTGAAAAGCAATCTCTATATTTTAGTGATAGGCTTCTCTACCAGTCAAGACTTAGTCCAACATACATTCCTTCCATGTTGGATACTAAATTTTTGAGGCCAGGGAAGCCATCCTTATTGAACAGAACTTTTCAGAAGAAACTATTGACCTGACAGGATATCATTCCTGACCCTTTCTGGAAGCAGATTTAAAGTGAGTCCACAGAGATAATTTTTTCTCTTGTCCACATTGTCAATGAAGAAGAGGTATGAAGAAGATTGGAGAAATATTGAGTGGGGTCATCTGATGTGTCAATTTCAGTTCTGATGTGCCTCCTGTTTGAAACTCAGCTTTAACAGCTCCATCACTCTTTACAAGTGCCTGAAAGGATGTTGTAGCAAGCTGGGGGTTGGCCTCTTCTCCCAGGCAAAACTAGTGACAGAGTGGTTACACATTGGAACAGGCTCCCCAGGCAGTGGTGGAGTCAGCATCCTTGGAAGTGTTCAAAACCCGAGAAAACGTGGCACATTGTGATATGACCTAATGGGCATGGGGCTATTCAGTTGGAGATTGAATTTGGTGATCTTGGAGGTCTTTTCCAATCTAACTGGAAACTTTGTTTCATTTTTATCTAGTACAGCAGTTATCCTTAAAATGTCCTTAAACTTCTGTGTTCTGTTTACTTAGAAGGTATGGTTGCTTGGATTTTCACATTCTTATATGGTTTCTTCATATTCTTGCTCTAGGAAGGGAAAAGAATGGTCACAACAACAAGAAGCCAGTAATTTCCCCCTCCCCCACCCTTTTTCTTTTTTATGGACTTAAAAGCTCATTAACAAATTTCTCAAAACAGAGACTGCAAAGACGTGTTTCACTTTTGGAGAAAGCCCATCTTGGAAGGTCATTTGAAACTCTTATCACTAAATGGCGTCCTCGGCCTTCCCTCTCCAGATGAAAACATGTAAAGATGTTAAAAATTAATGTTGATTGCAAACATCGCCTTAATAATATTTTATTTTAAAACACTCCCACGGTTTAAAGAAAAACAGCATATGTGCCTGGCAGGGGAGAAAAAAAGACATCTTTATAAACTAGACTATTTAAAACTCAAAATATAAAAAGGAAAAAACCCTCAGTGATACATGACAGAGTAGAACATTGGACAGATAAACATATCTTATTTGTTCAGTGTTGGCATTAAAACAGGATGCAGTGATTAGAAGGGAAAATGCCATCTGTACTAGAAAACTCAAAGTAGTTTAATTAAAAACTTGATTTATATGGACCAGATTTATCTGTATTTTTATTATCTGGCAGAAGGAAAAAGAACCTCACAAATTTAGAGTTGCTTCAAGCAATAGGGCTCAAGCGGTGCATCATTTTACGCTGTGTTTTCTTTGAAACAAGTTGGGTACTGACTGAATATTTTGCTTAGGAGTTCCAAGAAGGAGACCACTGCACTCTAATCCACTCATTGCAAATACGTTGTCTGGGAGATCATGAAGTTATTGCCACTCTGTAGGACAAGCAGGAACAGTCTGCTTGGAGGTCTGTGCCTTTCAAAGGGAGATGCATTTGGTAATTTATGCCCTGATTTAAAGTTGACTGCAGTTCATAGGAACTAACATTAAGTTATAGATCAAGTAGTTATTAAATAAGGATTGCAAGACTAAGCATGTGATAAATTCACTCCCCTGGGAAACACCTGGCACCAAATACCAGGCCTCATATTTAATCAAGTTATCAGGGAAGCTGAGATACATAAAGATCTGTTTTACTCAGCATCTGTTCAGTGACTATTAGACATCTGAAATGTACAAATCCTGAAGAATGTTTTTGTACCTACAAATATTTTTAACCCACTCAATGCCTAGGTTAAATACTCTGAGACAGTTCACTAGTCTTACATTTTCTAGTCTTACCATAAAAGACCCCCAAACAAACCAAAAGAGAAATAAGGGGAGATGAAGCTATTTCTTATGAAGGAAAGCAAATCAACATCCAAAGATTTGCCACTAAAGCATACCTGTAGGTATATCACTGTATGAACTTCAGACAGGAAAAGTATTTATTCCTTAAATCATAAAGCAGCTACTTATTTTCTAGTCTTACCACATTTGAATACAGAGATGATGTACAGTACATAAGGCACATGCTGTTGCCATTTCATGATGTCTCTTCATCTTTTTCTATGCTCAAGACCATATTCCAGAAAAATTTCATCATTTCTTTCACAGAAACATCTGTCCAACTGTAAAACCGACCCCTTTTTTGTTGTTGTTTTGTGGCTTCCATCACAAGACTTAAAGGCACCATATTTTACAATCTAACACATTTAGATTCAGTGAAACTCCATGTTACTGCACACTAATGTAATAATGAGAAATGTAATTAAAGTCACTGCTATAATAACATCTTATCGGAATGCACAATGAAGATAAACTTGCTTATTCCAGAGACAGAGGGCTTATTGCATAGGAAGCAGTTTGTTCTGATGGGTTCTTTGATCTACAACCAGTATTTCTGTTAACTGGAGGGGTGAGGAAGGGCTCGGTGTATATTGCCACATTTTCCTTTGGCTGCCAAAGGGAGGATAATTAAAATAAGGGGGGGCTTCAGGATCAAAGAAATGGAAAAAGTTACGCTGCCTAGTCAACAAGCTGAGGGAAAAAGTTTTCTAAAAAGATCTTCATTAGTAAATATTTAGAAGGCACAGATGCTGAATAAACACCTCATTTAGCTACAGAGTTCAGCAGAACAACTACTGTATGAAAAAGTCAAAAGATTCAAAAGAAAAATAAAACTGGGTTGGTGGCTAGTATGTAAACTGTGTGTAGAAATACCACAACTATGCACAAAGTATCAGGTTTTTTTCATAAAGGGCGAGAAATTACTCTGACTCATCTCTCCATATTTTGTACACAAATGAGACTGGATGGCAACTGAAAACCTCAGAGAAGGCTCAGAAGTCAGTCCCTGGGAACTGGGTGAGATAGTTTCAGCAAACTGGCCCTTGGCACTGTGTATCTCAAACTGGGGTGCCCAACTATCTCCAGTCTCCTCCAAAGGAGGCACTAACAAGCACAAGGAAAGAGAGAAGAAATTGAGTGATTTCTTTATTCTGCACAAGGCTTGCGAAAGCCGGAGCACAACATTAATTGTTTATTCCAAATACTTAAACACACAGTGCAAGGGTCCATGTTTGCAGAGTCCAAGTGGAAATGACTCAGCATGCTAAAAAGAAAAAGAGCAGGCTGTCCTGTTGTAATTCACATAATTAAAATATTCTGCCTAAATGCATTACATCTCCCCACACACATCAAAGGCTTGTGTTTCCTCAAATTCTCCATTTACATTTAGGGAAGCAGAGTTCTTAAGCTCTTGTGAGAGAGAAAATATTATGTGGTCTGGGCATCTCTGCCTTGCTGTGCATAACAAATCATAATACTGTGCAAAATACCAGGTCCCAGGCAAAGATGCCTAATTTTCAATACATACTGCAGCAGCACCACTGCTCTGTTACCCTTTGCTGCATGAAGGGCCGTGTGTCTAATTCAGTTTGTACATCAGCTTGTACTGACATGAGCCTGCCTGTGGGCCCACCAGCAGCCCAGCAGTGCTGGAAAACTAGGTTGCAGGTCTTAAGGAGTCAGCAGGAATTTATATCCTAGCTTGCATGTTTTTAAAGGGTTTTTTGATTTACTTGCTTTTTGAAGGTTGTGGGGGGAATTCCTGGGAAGCAGAGGTCTGCCTAGAAGAATGGCATTTGTTATGTAAATGGACAAGGGCCTGCTGTGCCACTCTTGGCATTTGGATAGGGCTGCTCTTTTCCTCTGTGGCTTTAGATAACATTGATGAAGGCTTCATCAGCTTATGTGAGGTATTTGCTCTCTGGCCTGGCAGTCTCCAGGTGATGGAAAATGCAGGTGGAGAGGCAGCAGTTTAAGGAAATAAGGACTCAGCAATCCCCATGATGGAAAAAGCCACAGCTGTGGGCTTTGGGCCAGTAATAAAAGTGACAGTCATTTCAGGGGTGTCCTGAAAAGCAAGGAGGAGCCAGCAGTAATGCTATTGTAGGCTGCTTGCATTGGGACTGACTGGACTGTGGGTGCAGCTTTGTGGGGCTTTGCTGGGAAGAGACATTGACAGGACAGATGAGGGGCAGGCACTTAGTGCTTGTTGTACCCTCTTGTATCATGCCCTGGAGACCAACGATGTGCGTAAGTTGAATGATCAAAAGTTTAAGAAGAAAAGGTGGTTGCTATTTTCCCTTTATAGCCAAGCTGGGCCTACAGCTGGGATGGTTTTAGGTCAAGGCTGTTAATGTGAAGAGAGTGAGGGTAGGGGCCAGGGCATGGTGGTGCTGCCCTCTGGTCTCTGGATGTGAGGTCAGATCTTTTCCTTGGCTTAGGGGGCTGTGTTCTGGCTGACTATGTGATGGACAGTGTCAGGAATATTCTGATGGGGGCAGTCACTCCAAAGCTGAAGCCTGTCACATGGGCCACATTCTTCTTGACCAAAGCAACATCTCCCTTCAGGTTTCTTTAATGTAATTTGGTATTTTCAGTGGGTTGGTGCTATTTACTGGGGTATTGTACTGTGTATCTTGTGAAGACAAGACTTAGGATTGACCACTATAAACAACTACCACATAGTTCAGGAGATGAAGAAATGAGCATGCTTTAAAAAAATCTTGTTTGGTATATTCCCATCTACTCCCAATCTAGTTTTCTCTAGCAGCAGTAACCAACCTTCTGTGGCATTTAGTCTTATGCTACAAAACATCGGTTTCCCAATTAATTTTCCTTCTTGGTAAAGAGTTGGAGAATAGATCTCATTTCCACAACATGGGTGTATAATCCCTTTTATTTTTTACAGCTTTGATGAATTAGAGCAGTTCTCCTTGCCTGCCTCAGCCCCTCAGCTAAAAGCTGTTGGGCATAAGAGGTGGTGCTTGGTACCTGTAGGAGAGTGAGAACCAGACTGTCATCTGAGGGGGGTAGGAAGCAGGGGCTGTGTCACCACAGCAATATAATGGCTACAACAAGATGGAGTAGAAAGGTTTTGGATCCTGCTCAGCTTAAAGGAATTTAACCTGTGGTACCTCCTTTCTGAAACAGTCATTGAGTGATGGAAAGGTCTAGCACGAGGCCACTGAAATCAATTGGGCCACTGTTCAGCAAGGAGTGCAGGACTCCTGAGGACACAGACAAAGTGGAGAGATACACACCCTCCCTTTTAACAGAAAAATGTGTTTGAGAATGGGAAGTCTTGGTTCTTGTCCATGTGCTGGAAACTGCTTCACAACACTTGCCCAAGAAGCAATTGAATAAAAAATGCCTTTGCAGCACTGGAAACAGGACAGAGGACTCCTTTCCCAAGGGGATATTTAAACTTTTCATTGGAAAAGATTTAAACTTCTCATACGACATATTTTGTCAGCAATGATTTTATTACTCAGTGACTATTAATCATGGGCCTTACTGTGGCATTCATATTTCAAGTCATTAGCCTTTTATTTTCTGGCAAAAATGTAGTAGATCTGTAAGAGTGACTGTTCCCTGCTGTTGAGAAAGCCATGGCACCATAAAACTTGAGAAGCCTTGCCCTAACGTAATCAATCTACTAAGTGACAGCTATATTTGAAATACAGTTTGCATGTACAATGCCTCACAACGGAAAGCAAAATACTGGTAGCACTGCCGTGTTGTGGCTCACACCAGCAATTTGGGGAGTTTCTTGTGTGAAACTGCTTCCATGCTGCAAACCCTTTATTTTCTTGAAGGTCTGTTCCATCAGACTTGGTGGTGCTATCAAACACCAAATGGTGCGTTGGCCACATAGCATTTTGATGTCAGGTTTGCATCCTAGCAAAATGGCAACCACATCTTTTTTGGCTGTTTTAATTACATTACCTCTCAGATATGAAAGATAATGTTTCCCACTAACTTGACATCCATTGAATGTTTCCTTTAAGTTTTTTTGCTGTGTTAAGCAATGATCTGTGAAACCTGAATCAATTTATTTTGAAGTTCTTTATGGTGATACTAACTACAAAGACAACAGCCATCTTAGGAGCATTGCATCAGGAGAATTGCATACTTTCATCTGTCCTCTTCTTTGAGAATGAAGAATTAATCTCTACAGGACACAGTCCCATTTAGTATGGGATTCAACCCTGAGTGAATATAAATGCAGATTAAATTGGAGGAAAAAATGTTGACAAGTCCGCAGCAGCAACATGGAAAGAACAAACCTTTGTAGAGCTAGCAATTTCCTAAGAAACTTTTAAGGTTCTCATAAATTATTATCTAGGCACAGCTGAGAACATCAGTCTACATTCCTGCTGAATTCTCCTAACTCTTAAATATCTGATTGAGTGCAGCAGTGTCTTTATGAATGACCATTCTGCAAATTTTTTCCCTAAACATCAAACATCTTGCTTGATGGAAATAAAAGCTCTTGCACATTGCTCAAACTTCTGCAGCGATCTATCCATTAGATTTGCACTTAGTAGCAAAGACAGTATTCTCCCCAAAGTAATCACAATGCATAATAAAGCTTCTTTAAAGTGGGGAGTTTTGTCTCCTGCTGTTGACTGCACACCTACAGAACTGTAAGCCTAATGCTTGCATTGATAGAGAACATCTCAGAAGCAGAAGAGATAAAACCCCAGGACTTTTAGTGCAGCCTGAAGGCAGGGTAATTGGGGTCCCAGGTAGTTGTCAGAATAACTTCATATTCCCTGTGAATGTTTGCTGTTCACAGTGAGTAGCTTCTGTTCTGATATATTAAAAGCTTTTGTCCTACCATTGGAAAATTCAGCAGAGGTTTTTTGAGGGTAATTAAATTATCATGCCCATCTTCTAGATTAGGGGTAGACTGATTTACTGTATAATCTCGAGTAAATAAGGAGAGGCCAGGAATAGAAAGAATGTTTCATTATTTTACAACCCAGAAAAATCATTACATGTGAAATTAGATTCTTGTAACCATGCAGGTCTGTTCAAGGCACTCCTGAAATTCCTTAGTGATGGGCAAGGGTGCACACAGCAAGACCGCTCTTCCCTCACTACTTTCTCCAAAACCTTTCAGGATTGGATGTAGAGCATCCATAGTTTCGGGGAATGGAGTGGGCCTTACACTGAATTTTCCTACCTGATTCAGTCTTCTCAGTGTAAGATGAAACCCCATTCTCTTGCCTCTGAATGATTGTTCAGGGGTACCTGAGCAGTGACCCTGCTTTATCTGATCCTCTTCTACTTTGTGGAAAGGGGAATGTCCAGAATATGAAGTTAGTTCTTCCCTGGTTCTCATGAAGCTTAAGAAGGCACTGGCAAGTATGTGAAAGACAAACATTACACATGCAGACAAAATGGTGAGTAACATCTCCACTCTGCAGTATTTCTGTAGGATCTGACAAATCACAGCATTCCATATTCTTTGTTTAATACTTCAAGATGAATGGCTCTATTAAGTTGTCTAGCTCTATTTATTCATTTTGGTAAACAGACTTTTTCAGTAATTAATTTGTTTGATAAGTGAACTGAAAAGGACCAGATTTCTTCTGCCATGGGATTACTATATGAAGATATGAGTGTGGGTGCAAGAATTTTAGAGGTGTCATGGAAATTGAGGCAATACATGAAAACATGAGTAATGCATGCAGAAGTGGCTTAAATCTAAAATATTCTTGTGTAATCAACCATTCTTTTTTTCTAGCTTTCTAGCAAATACTGGAATGAAATTGCTTGCTGTCTCCTTTATGAGAGTAAGTTTTGTGTTTTTCCTTCCTCTAGTCCCCTTGCAGTACTCCTGCAGAAAATGGGCTATTTTTCATTCTGTCCCTGTACTTATGAAGCATTTTATTGAAAAAATAAATTGTCAAGAATGGTAAAATTAAACATAACATCATAAAACATTTTTGTGAGATCAGACTTTTACTCTTTGATTGAAAACCAGTAAAGGTTGTTCTAATCTCATCTGTGTTTCATCTTTAATTTTCACAAAACCTTCTGCCAGGGCAGAATCTAGCCAGACTTGTAAAACAACCAAAGGGAGAGCTGACACAGTTGATTACCACTTCCAAAATGTATGACTTGGCTTAAAAACTGGAAGATGGCCATGGATATGGTTTCGGTTTTTTGGCAGCAAGATATGGAAGTTATCAGCAGTTTTGTTGTTGAGACCTTAAATGGCAGACCAAGTCAGCCAAAAAGAGTTACAAATTCCTTGTGGTTCTGACCTTTTTCCTAGTTTGACAGCAAATGATTGAGAGCATGCAGTGGGTAGTTTATGACAGCCTGTGCTGTGCGACTAAGGCTGTAGCATGGCTACAGGGTGAACTCTGATCTTGACATAATTAGTTAAACCTTTCTCTACTCTACAAAGATAGGAAGGTAAGGATTAGTCCCACATGTGGAAGGCTGCTTTCCAGAGATGAGGCAAAGTGAATTTGCCAAAACTGTTTCCAGAAATCCACGATTCTTCATCATCCTGTGGTTCACGTACCTCTTCTGATCTCCAGTCCAAAATCTGACACTCAATATTTCTCTTTGTTTTGTAATGGGATCTTTATACAGCTCCAGAATAACTCCAGATGAAACACCAAAACATGGCAAAAACCAGATGGGAATGCCAGAGTTCATGTCACCTCATTCTTCAAGAATATTGCATAGAATGTGCCAGCAACAAAGGCTTGGATTCAGTATAGATATTGAAATTTGTTCTGCTAAAACAACAAATTGATGAAAATCCAATGGAGGAAAGTAATCAAGACAGCACAGCATGAAGAACCAAGGAAAGCAGAGCCTGACTGATGCGAAGGGATGTACCTGAGGGGGGAGTTAAGGTCATGTAGGTAAGAAGGATCACCTGTGGCTAAGCCATTTTGGAAGGATGTTTGTTTCTTTTGCAGCTGTTTTTGAACACCAAAGAGTGTTCTGGTACTTGGAAGACCAAGCCCAGCAAGCAGGGCTGGAAAGGTTTTGTTTGTTCCTTTTTTACACCAGAGAAATATCTAATTATGCAGCCAGGGCAGTTGAACAGAACCATGAACGAAAAGTTAAGTAGATTAAAAAACACTGAGGGAAATGGAGGCTAGTTAGCCCTTTATTTTCTGATGGATCTCTTAAATGAAATCATATTCTAGTACACCCCTCTCAGCTATGATCTCACAACTATTACTAATGCTTGGTCATATGAAAATATAATTTCTTTCCCAGTAAGAAACAAGGGTTTGTCTGTAGCTTCTCCCCTGAGCCTCAATGACCCTTTGGGCTTGTGTGCTCGAGACTCCCTTATGTGCTGTTGGATAAAGCAATAGGCATGACTTGGTACCATCCCATTCTTAACCTCTGAATCTCTATCCCAAAGAGGTAGATAAGTTATGGTCCAGCTGGCAGGGCGCTGCCTCCAGCAGTGCTGGAATACTACTTTAATTCATGCCCCTTGAGCTATTACAGACATGCCACTGCATCCCTAAGAAACACACACAGATCATAAATAAGGTTAGATGTTATTTTAAGTAATAAACACTAAGATACAAAAATTTCATTGCAGCCTTCTGTCTTTGTCTGTCTCTTTGTTTTGACTATTTTTAGTTTGTAGTCAGCATTATGACTGTGAACTCAAGGAACACTTGGACAATAGGTACATAAATAATTATGGATAGATCTCCAGAGCCTTAAACATTAGCAGAGAATTTAAGTTAAATACTGGCTGGTACTATTCTGTGGCTTGGAAATACAAACTATACTTATACATATTGCTAGAATTTTATTTCCCATGACCTGGACATTGGTAGTGGTGGAAGAGTCTGCACAAAAGCTTAAAGAATTTCAAATTGATGTATTACTGAACATAATTCTGCAGAACGAAATGGTGCCATCTTCTATGTTTATCTGCTTATACTTCTCAGCAGTGAACTTTGGGCTGTCACAGAAAACATATTGCACATCCACAGACATGCCCGAGAGTAAAAATAAAATAAAGACTTTTACTGCTTTTCCAATTGATATTTAAAATGTGAGTTCAAAAAAATAGCTTGTAAGGATAAAAGCTAAGAGTGTATCAAGGGATACTGCATAGCTAGTGCTTTGGGTTGTGATAAAAAAATAGTAAGAGTAAAGAAAACTCATGTAAACTACCAAATATTTTCTGGTAACTTGTTTTTTTTTTTTTTTTTTTTTTTTTTTTTGGCATGTGTTTTTCAAAGAGGACTTTAAAATTGTTGCCTTTTGAAAAAATCTGTTGTTAGTAAAGTGGCGCAGAAAAGTAAGGGTTTTATGCAGAGATATAAAAATGTTTTCTTTTTTTAAATTGAAATCTATATTTATAAAAGCGCTGCCTATGCAGATATTGATGTTGGTACGAATGTTGCAGAATTACCATGTAGATTTTCTTTACTTGTTTTTATTTTCTTCTCACAGTCTGTGAGAATATTTTGTATCTTTGGAGAGCTGGGTCAGGACAGTGAGTAGTATAGAAGACTTTCACCTCCTGCAGGTCACCCCTGCAAATGCAAGGCTAGGAAGAAATAGTAAAAGTTAAGACTCCACTGGGATACTAATAAATGTATCTCTGCAACTGCAGAAAGAGAAGCATGAGGACAAGTTAGGCAGAGCACTGGTCTGAATGACAGCTTTGGTGATCAGGGAGGTTCTTTGTTTATGTCTGAAGCACTTAGCTCTCTACACAGTACCTGCAATTAAGCAGGCCTGCATCAAATGTGAATCAACCAGCTCTTCTCCTACTAGGAATGACTGAAACTATCTACTCAAACCTCCCAGTTCTTGTTGTATCACTTTGTAAAACCAAGTGGAATCTCTGGAACACATCAAGAGCCAGAGTCAAATCTTTCTTGATGGAACAGAGTAATTCAAGGTCTCATTTTGAGAGGGCAACGACCTCAGGTCTTGTATGGGCTTAAAAAAGGAGGAATTTTAATTTACTTTTCCTGCCCTCGGACAGTGTACTAGCCTCCAGGTGACAAGTCAGTCTACAAACTTGTGTTAAGTTCACAGCTACCAAAGGGTAGCTGTGAACTTACCACAAGTTTTGCTTGTGTAAGTTTTGCTGCTGTACCCTCTGCCTGGTAGACCACACAAGGAGTCATTTCAGATCACTGAAATGGTAGAAAACTATATCAGAAGAAAGGAAAAAAAATATGAGGCATGTAGAAGATGGCATCCTGCCATTCTAGTGAGCTGAACTGGCTTCAGGGAGATTCTAAGCAGCCCCAGAACAGGTGTAGAGAGGGAGCAGGAATAGTCCTCTTTATACCTCTGTGCCATTAAACCAGTGCATCTACTTTCGAAAAGGAACCCAGGAGAATCTTTCCCTAATTCTGGGATCACTGTGCAACAACGGAGGTGTGCTGGGCCTGAAGGAACACACAGGAGAGCAAAGCAAAAATCTAAATGCAAGTGTGAGTCTAAAACATGCATTAGAGCATGTGTATGGTGAGTCCTGGTCTCCTGTGTGTCTTGTATTCCCAAATCTGCAAATAACTGCCTAGGAGATAAGTATGCTACCTAGAAGACTTCTGACTGCTGAGTGACAGAAGGCCAAGCCAACCATCTTTCTCAGCTAAAGTAAATATTCCATTTCACTCTGGCTTTCAACCTCAGCCCCAGATTATGCTCCTTTTCTATTTCTCCCCATTCTTCTTCCATCCCAGTTGGCTCCTTCTTTTATTCCAGTTCGGCTCTTATCTCCGCTGCAAGGGAATGTGTAAGGCTGCACCTATAGAAGCAACCATTATAGGTCCCTTCCAACTCAGAATATTCTCTGATTCTGTGAATCCACACTGTAGCAGATGTCCTGAGGAGCTGGTATTTTATTCTATTAATAGCAATGAGGAGTCATGATTGATTCTGCAGAGGTGACAGACATATATTTGGACAAGGTAAGAGAATAAAGCCTGTGAAGTCAAACTGAATATATTTTTTGAGAATTTATTCCAGCACTTTATAGAAAACTGAGGTAACCCTAACAGAAGCAAAACTCAAGTCAGTACTACAGAAAGAATAAGAAAAATCACCAGTGAATTCAAATGTGAAAGTACAACCATACACTGTTCATTATTTAAAGCTCTTCAAAATTGTACAAGTTTCAGGAAGACAGATTGGCTTAATTTGTTGGCAATTCACAGCTTTGAAAGCACAAATGAAACTGTGACTGTACTGTAATGCAGTGTGACATTAGTATGAAAGAGTCAAGACCCTCCCTCTGTCTCTGATCTCATTTGAAGCATGACAACATCAGACTGGCATTACTAATGCACAAGTCCCCGGTGTACACTGGGTCTCACTTTTGCATGCTCTGAGCTTTCCATACCCTTTTCACTACAGATCTGTAGATGTCAAGGACTCCTAGCCTTGAGCATGCACTACTAAGTATGTATGAGCAAAACACATTTATAAAAGACCTTTAAAAATTAAATGTGCTTTCTCTTGGACCTTCTACAGTCTGGAAAAGATCTGCAGTTGGATTTCAGGAAAACTATTTCAGCGTCAGACAAAAACATCTGGAATGTCAAGGGACTAACGGAAGTCCTGAGAACAACTTTATGAACATTACTGTTATAACTCAGTAAAATCCAATAATGTTTCCCATAACATTGAATCTAAACATGCATCAGCGTGAACCATGAATGATAATTCCAAGTTGCAATATGTCCTAACATTTCCAGATATAACAGAAACAAATGGCTGTGGTCATTCACAACAGAACATTGCACAATGTTGAACAGAGTGCCTCTTTTTATAAGGAGATTCCAGATGGACGATGAGACAAAAGCAGATATATTTATTTGAATGAATTTATAAGAAATGTTAAAGCTACGATTTAATAAAATAAAAACCTGATTACCACGTAAGAAAATCTTTTTGGAAATGCTTTCTTTTTTCAAAATGTAGAAATTCTCTGCAGACAATCTTACAAAACACATATATGCTGCAAAAATGAAACATACAGAGGAGCAATGAAGAATTACCTCAGCTTTCACCACCACTTCACTTGATTGAAACTGTTCTTGTGTTCCATTAAGCATAATAATATATTTGGAAAATGTAAATAACCTAATTACATTTCTTTGCTTCAAGCTTCCAGGCACCAGTCATATATCGCAGTCGTATAAAAAGAAGATCCCTGCCCATCTGCAGCCAGCTCCAAAAGGGAACTAACTTAGAACCTGTGATTAATGAAGAAGAAAATCAGAACGACATTGTTAGGAAAAAAATGAGCACCGGCAAGACTTACATTTAAGCAGTCATGAACCTCGGCATTCTCAGCATACTCAGCCCCACAACCTAGATCTTAACATGAATAAAAAATATATATTTTGAAAGCAATTGCTTTATAGTATTACATTATGCCATAGGTGAGACACTCTAGTTTGCAGCAGCACAGTAATTCCATGTATGTGACAAGATGCGCACTGCTCTTGTGCACACTGTGACAAGGCTTTGTTCAAGTAAATAGGAACCTGAACACCAGTAACTAAGCAAATTTTTTATCTAGCAACTTCGGAGAAGAGGATCGCCAGCCTGTCTTACAAGAATAATATGAAGGTACCTATCTTCAGGCAAGGCAAGGAATCCACACTACAAAACCAAGCCTTCTACCATCTCTGTTAATATTTGTGTTGGGTGCAATGTACACACAGAACTGCACTGAAAGGAAACATTTCTAGTAAAGTTGGCTCAGGACATTCTCTACTTGCACCTTTCATCATTACTACAGTTCATTGTAATTTCTGTTGTCCAGGGGTTGTGCTGAGGAAATTAAAAAAACAGAAAAGACATGAAAATGGCAAAAAAATAGAGGAGCCGCATTTGATGGGGGGGAAGTGAGCCAAAGGAAGCAGTACCTCTTAAGCTGGTTCTGCACTGAAGAAATATGCAAGGAGTGGAGCTTCACTTCCAAGGAACTTAGTGGCAGAGACCTCCCTACAGGTCTGAAACAATACCATATCTTAAGAAGAGATGGTACTCTAGAGGAAGCCTTAGTAGCTGAGAATTTTGGAAGGCAAGATACAGTGAAATAGAACTGAATCAGTAAGTGATGATGGTCAGACTCCCTGCAAAGTGTTTTAAAATTGCACTAATTTATTAACACATTACAGCAAGAAGACATGCCAAAATCGTGTTTTGTCCTAGCACTGTAATTCCTTACTTTTGTCTCCAGTGGGACTGTAGAGTTTCTCTGCCATGCTACCCCTTCACCTATGCTTTCTGTACCAAGCCATAGCAATAGGCTGGCAAGGACATGAAATTCAGAATTTGTATGGAAAGAAGGCTGTATGCTATCAAAACCAGGTAAATAGGACAATAACCTTGGATCTGTTATTCTGGATTGACATGTCAGGAATCTTGTAAGAACATGAACTATCTCCCTACCTTCTATTTCAGTCCAGTTGACAGCAACTTCTGCTATAGGTATTTTCAAGCGCTGGGCTATATAAAGAAGTTCCACATCAAACGCCCTGAAGAAGAACAGGAAATACCAAATATAATCACACATACTCTCAGATGAAAGACAGTGGAAATGTTAATTAAATGACTGTTCATTTATGCAGTTGATACCAATGCTCTATGGGTCAGATACACACGGATAGGAAATTAATTTTCTTGACTAAACATCTCACAACACAGCCGAAATACAGACAACAATACTTCACTGTGTCCTGTATTTGAAGGTATAGATCACTCTGTGTTCAGCCCACTTCTTGCTTTTCCTTCTGTCATAATCACAATTTAAATGTTTTTGAAGACCATGAAGACCAAGCAGTCAAATGTACAGAGTCACTCCACATGTCTAGCAGTTTCATCAAAGAGGACATCTATCTGCTGTGGCTTTATGCTGATCTGATGGGTGCTCCTTTTACTTTCTCAGTCAAGGAACTCAAGGCAGCAGCACAGAAGTGAGAAATTATTTATGTTACCATGCACAACCGAATCCAAACAACAGTTTAGTGACCACTTAATGCACAACACAAAAACCCTCTTGAGAGACATGAGGGTTTTTTTGGCTCAGTTTTTTGCAGGCTGTATGGCAAAATTAACCGGGGCAGTGATCCTGCTGTGTCTGGTGCTCCTTCCTATTCACTTTGTCCAGAATGCATCTTAATCCCCCCTCAGGTCTCTGCACAGAGAATTGTCTGTCTGTTTCATTCCTGTAAATGCATTCTCAAGTAGGCTTTCTGGCTATGAAACACCAGACTTTCGATAGGCAACAAGTAGTTTGGCAGCTTTTAATGCTTGTTTAGAAATCAACATATGAAACTGAAAGTAGCTACTATTGACAGGGCTGAACACAAATCACAATTAAGATTATGATAATTTGCCTTAAATTCTTGTTACTGAGTCAAAGACAGTTTTCTTTGGAAGTGAAAGAAAATATTTTGTCACTGGAGGAAATGTATGCAATAAAAAAACCCCAAAATTATTCATTCATGCTTCAAGAGTTGCTTGAACGCATGTCTTTGGTAATTCCATTTAACACTAGAGAAAAGATGGAAAGGGACAAAGTGATCAAGAGCAGGCAGAAGACACACTTTAGCAGGTTGCTTGCCAAGTTCAGATGTTATTTCCTTCTACTTCAAGCCACCTTCTCCTTTTAAGTAGTGCATTTCTGTAAAACTATTAATAAATGCAACAACAGCAGCAGTCCACTCTGAAATGTGCACTAGGTCTGACGCACACAGGCAGGTTCCCACTGAAGTGCAGACCACAGCAGGCTGGCTTGCTGGTGGATCACAGGCACACACACACAGACCTGGACTCGCACTCTCTGTGTACATGACAGGAGAGCCACTGATTCCACATGGGACAGCACTAAAACAAGCAAAGGCAGCACAGACAGATGTTATCTACAGAGGCTACAGCTATTGTGTATAGGGAATTTAGAGCTGCTTGGCAAGTCTGATTTTGATTAGGACATAGGCCTTTTCATTGTCACCAAAAAAGTTAGAAGAATAATTATTTTTTTTACCTCAGTGAACTAAATTGCTCCAAGGAGCCCTGTCATTTCATTGCTGTCATTACATGAGGGTTGAATATTTTTTATTAATCACTCCATGGTCTCTTCTACTGAAGAGGTAGTATTTAATTTTTTGCTGACATTTTACATTTGTAAGCCAAAAACCCAATGTATTCACCTCTGAATGTTTATGAATCATGTGTATTAAGACTAAATCTAATTTTGTAATACTTACTTAAATGACTAAAAATCTTAAGAGACGCAGAATAATTGTCTGATGAATTAGACTGTATGAGCTGCTCTAAAAGTATTACATAAACTATTAGCCTAGTGAACTAATAGTTATTTGCAGTAATTCCTGTGGACAACTGATTACTGGAATGTCAGCATATACATCACAGAACAACAACATTAAATAGTTCTGTGAACTACAGGGCTCAAAGTAAGAGATTAAAAGCACAGGAATTAATCAGGTTGAACACTAATATTGTTACGTGTGGTTGCCATTTGGGTAACAGTGAACATATCCTGAAATTAGAAAAACACAACCTATTCAAAGCTGAAAGGAGAATGACTTCAGTAGATGCCACTGGGTTATCATTTTTCATCCCTTTTCCCCACCACCTTTCAGTATGCCAGAATGGTTAGTCAGGGAATACAGGCTGCAGTGTTCTCAATACACTGACAGCAGTACAGGCACACTGCAGATCACCAGATCCAGATGGTACAAGAGAACCATACAGAACTTGGGTGTGTTAAATAGAGCCTACCCTAGAGGAGATCAAAGCCATGCCCGTAGATGAGCTGTAAGTGCAATTCATGTGCCATTTGTGAGCAGTTAACCTGAGACAGAACCACTCCCAGAAAGAGCATGATATTATTCACACCATGTACTTCATTCTGCTGCCTCTTGGGAGGGGGACACACAGCTCAGAACACCCAAACTTGGCTCCAGCCTGAAAGAATTCACATTCCAATCTAAGTATCCAGAGTTAGATAGCCAAAAATCTATGGTGTGAATGATTTCCCCATCTATTTCTAATAGTGGCTCCATGATGTGCTAATTACCACAAACATGTATTGCAAAGTAAAGAAAAAATTCTCCATGTGGTTGTGTTTTGGTTAAGTTACAATTTAAGACAATGCTGGCTAAAATTCATCTGAAAACCAAGCTGGTAATTGAATGTTTAATTGAATTCAATCTTTTTAAACTGAATCCTTAAGATGCTTGATCTTATACAATATCTATCCTCTTGTATTTTAACATTTCACTAGGACTCTTTCTTTTTCTGGTCCAGTATTATGTGTTTTAAAAAACAAAATCAGGCCTTCAGCTATAATGTTCTAACTGGAATTTACGAGTTTTGTATATCCAAGATATGTTTTTCCAAGAAACTCTTAAAGACAAAGAAAACAGCGAATGGTCAAAGAGGTCTAACCATGAAATAAGATGCCAAGTGGGCTAGACTGCAAGAACTGCCCTAGCTGAACTTGGGCTTTTGAAAGTCCACATGTCAGCCAAGAGCAGGACTTTTTAAAGACAAAACAGACAGAGTTAAAACAGCAAAAATATTTTTGCGTTGACTAGACACTCATAAACAATTCTACTTGCCATGCACAAAACCAGGAAAAACAATTCATTCCACTGCTTGTGTTGGTCTGCAATGGCACAAAAGTGGGAAAAAAAATCTCTGCAGCAATATGAATGCTGATTTTTCTGTAACTTTTATATAGCAACTCATATTTAGAGATTAGTGACAAACTGGAGAAACATTTTTTTTACCAGTTTCTTTCCCAGTTTTAAATGTCAAACAACAAGTCTTGTTCAGCGCACAAGGCAATTTTTATAGATAAAAGTAATAGCAACAATGTGATCTCTTCATTGATCTGCTGACTGGTACAATGCCATCATAAATTGCCACTTCACAAAAATATGTCAATCAAACCAGGACTAGAACTACATTTTGAATTTCCCCTCCTTTTATCATAAAGGTAGGACTGTAATTGCTATGTCTAGTTCTCCTAAGGATAGACATTTTCTGGCTGGAAGAAAGTTTATCTTTTTTTTTTGCTGTCAGAAGAAATCAATGATCAAATTTAGGATAGGAAAACCCAGCCAGCGAGACCATTTAATTTTCCAGTATTTCTCCTGTGCATCAAAATTTAACACGAACAGTTACATTTTTCAGGTCAAGACTGTAGATGCAGAACTAGATCTTCTTTTATAGCCTGAAGTGACTAACTCCAACTGTCTCTGTTATGCTTTTATAAAATCTCTTTTAATTTTCTTTTAAGTTTTAAATTAAAAAATCTGCTCCATCCATTTCTGAAAAACAGATTAGCTGTGTAATCAAATTCAGAATCTAAACCACAAAGCATATGCTCTCTGTTCAAAAGGTTGCTTTCATTTCAAACCAATGTCAAAACCTTGCGATTTAGAAAGTAAATTTCAAGAATGTTTCATTTATACTCATATATACACAGCTAAAGGATAGTTAAACAAAAAAGACAATGAGAAGTCTCACCAAAAAAAGCCAGTTTAGGATGTAAGTATTGAATATATAAACAGTTTGTAGTATCTATTAATTTTCAAATGCTGTCTTAAATTTAGGGTTAGATTAAAAAAATATTCTAGTCTTGGTCTCTCTTTAAGAAGTGTTACGTGATCCTTATTGCCATAATAATAAAACTGTATTTTTCATTGTATGCTTCAGTTTCAAGATTTCTTAAATGTAAGCATCTATAAATCAAATTCACTGCAGCAAGAAGAAAAATCTGTTTTCTAGTATTTTTAATATTAAAGAGGTGATAATCACATCAATGTCTACTGGAATGGAAAAAGCATCGTGAAAACTTTAAGAAGTGAAGGTCTAAGCCGGTGGGAATTATTAGACAGCTGATTTTATAGTACTTTTGTATTAACTTCATGAGTAAACACATTAAGTCTCAATTTTCGTCTAAATATTTTTTATAAGCATTCACCTAGCACTGTAGTAGCCCCACAAATCCAAGCCTGACTAAGCTTGAGCAGACAGGACAGACAATTTGGTTTGTGCAGAAGCCTGGTGTTCATTCCCTTCAGCAACTCACCACACGTTCCTGTGCAGCAGCTGGAGAGCCCTCGGCAGGCTCAAGGACCAGGGTGCTAAACTCAGATGGCTTTTATCCTATTAAATCCAGCACCCTCCTCTGCTGTTCTCTGAACATCTGAACACTGACCACACAGAACTGAACACCCCTTCAAGTACCTAACAGACCTGCAACCCACTTGTGGGATTTTAAGATTCAATGAGAATCAAATGTCCATTCCCTTGGATGTCAAGTAGCCCAGTGCAGTGACAGAGAAGCGGAAATAAATCCAGATTTCAGAGCCCCTTATCCAGTACCAAGATAGTGGCTCCTCTGCTACTCCTTGCTGATGGTTTCAGTATGAACAAGTTGTTTTGTGACCCAGCTGGGGCCACATTGTTCCAGGTCAGCAGAAGCACAATTCCAACTACTGTTTCTTATTCTTCTGTCTCCATACTCATGATATGTACAGAACCTCTATGGCACAATGCCTAACCAGTTTGTATTTTCCTTTTTACACATGTTATGCAATAGAAAGTTATCAGATTTGCTTAAAAAGAAGTTTCCAGCATTGAGCTATTTCAGATTCTTACACAATTACATACAAAGAAATCTAATGCTATGGGATGAATGTTTGATGTCCCAATATGATTTCCTATTGTAATTATCCCAACTGCTTGTACAATGTTGACATTTCACTTAGGACTATCATTTCCCTGAACATATGCACTCTCCTCCCATACTTATACCTCCCCATCTCCCAGTTTATTTCCAGATCTTTTCAATATTACCTGGAAAGGGGACAATACTTGATTTGTGCACTGACATGCTATCTCCCATTTACAGATGCAAAATGACTAGCTGAGGAGCAGAAAAGTAACTTTTGAGACCTTGCTATAGGGTTTTTTCTTCAGCAGTGGCAATAATCTGAGTTTCTCTCCTCTAAGAGGGTTTAATTTTCCTCAAACCTTGCCAAAGCTTTTGATCTTGAAATCTCTACTGTTCTGTCAGATTTGGTTTAAATTAGAAAATAAATATAAAAAAGAACAGAGACTGTTGATAGAGAGATGAGCATGAAACCAGAGAATACACTGCCAGAAGTAAACCAAATTTTAAAAGACCCAAAAAATCTATAGCTGTTTTAGGCAATTTGTGACTTATAATTATCTGAAGAGCTTCTTTCTTGGAAGAACTTAAGTTGTTCTTTTCTTGACACACAAAACAAGCATTCTTCATCAGTAACTAGCACATTTCAGATAAATAATAAAACATACAAGGAATAAGTTTATGGATTACTGTAGATAAAAGAGCAAGAATAGAAGGCTCATCTTCTAGTGGCACATACAAGGCTCAATGAACTAAGACATGAAGATCTGTATGTTCCACACCAACAATATAATTACTACAAAATGTTAGCAATATCCCTTTTTCATTGCTTCTATTACTGGATAACGGGGTACAGCACAATTGTTTTTACTCTTTCATTCTTTTGGTGCTACTTATTTGAAGTGCAGAAGAAAGCTTGTTTTTATCTAAAAAACACTTTATATAACCAATAAATCCAATTACAAAAAAATCCTTAATTGTAAAAAGAATAAAATTTAAGATTGAGTTTTTACAGCTGAAACTGATTATCCTCATTTACTTCTTTCAGTTTTCTTTTTAAAGTGCTTAATTTATAAAATGAAGTTAAACAAGGTAATTTTGAGATGTGCACTTCTGAGCCTTGCATATGAGTTTAACCATTTATTATTAGTACTTAGAAAATCCCTGAACGTGAAATTTACAGAGATTTATAGATCAAGACTGGGTTTGGAGGTAGCAGCACAAATCCTACTTCTGGCTCAGCCATAGTCTCCTTTAGGGCAATAAACAAACCACTCAGGTGGGAAAGTGATTTTCTGACCGCTGACTGCTCAGTTCCATGCAACAATAGCTCTCTGTTCCACACGAGATTCATGTGCCCAGACACGACCTTTGCAACTGCAGCCTGGAGGGGCAGTACAGCTGTCAGAGCTCAGCCTAAAACTGTACACATTGCAATTGACTAGGACTGTAGGACTGCACACATTTGTGTATGGGAACATTGCTCAGCAGCTCTGTTCCCTGTCAAGCAAACATAAGCCCATGAGAGATTTTCTTGAATGAAGACAATAGTTTGAAGAAGTTTGATGAATTAAACTATCCTTTTTAGCAAAAATTGTGGCATAGAAAATCTACAGAAATTCTGGTATTTGTGCGAAAATAGTGCTTCAGTCCCGCAATAGTAGTCATGGCTGTATAACTCACATTTGGGAACTGTTTAGCTAAACTATAACTAAAGGAGCTCTAAAGTAATTAAAAGGCCACACATAATTTTCAATTTTCTGAAATTAAAGATATCTGTCAAGGTTCTTCATATAAAATACTTTAGCAAGAAAGTAAGTAAAGAATAAGCATTTCTTTTCACTTTAGAGTCCTCAGCAATTACAAATGTCTTATCAGATATTGATTTTACATAAAATACTTTGGTTAAGCATTACTGAATTGTAATGTATAAAAAATAACACTGATAGGAGTTTTGAATATGATTAATAACCCTTAACTTTCCTTTCTTACTCTGCTTGCATGGCTTATATCTGTAAAAGGAGAGAGGACTCTCAGAAATTGGGAGTGAATTACAGCACCATGAAAACCTGTTTGTTGGAAATTTCTTCCGGAGGTGAAGAAAGAAGTTATTGGGATTTTCAGTTGTTTGAGGCCCTTTTTCCTCTTCTTTCCCCTCTCTTCTTTCCTAATCAATTACCATTTCCTATGACAAGGCAAAACCAAAGCATCCTACTGAGGGTTACATACATCTTTTGAGAAAAGAGAATGAAATTAAATAAAGAATAAAATTAAATACCCAACTACTTTCCTACAATGTATCTTAATAAGAACACAGAATTTCTAGCAACTACCAGGATACTTTAACATAACAAGAAATTGAAGCTGCCATGCAGGCAATATTATAATTGGCTAAACTAAGCAGCGGAGATGCATACACAGACATCACATGCTTCATTGTAGCTGCAGCACTAAAATTATTTTTTCAAACCTATGTTCAATTATAAAAAAAAACCACCACCAAAAAAGGAACAATTTACCAGCGTTCTATGTGAAGGTTTGAGAAAGTCTGCAAGGCAGCTTCTCTGGTTAGAAGTTTAAATCCACACTGTGTGTCCCGGATCTCTTTGACACAGAGAAACCACACCAGGAAGTGGAACCCATACATGAGGAGAGTTCTAAAGTAAGAGCGCTGTGGACAAAAGGAGAGAAGTTAGGTGGTTTTATTTGAGTGATGAGTGAAGAAGTGCTTGAAGAGAACTGACTTATAGGACAGTAATACTGTTTTGTGATAGCTTTCAAAGTTTGTAAACTGGTTGTATTTTGCACTGGAATGAAAACAGAAATTAAAAATTTTTACAGTACAAACAAAGTATTGGCTGAAAGAGAAATATTTTGATCTAGGGAAAGACTTGCCAGTCATGTGTATAGTCTAGGATAGGAGAAATCCAAGTTCCTTTTTCTCCTCTCCCCAGTTCAGAGCAGTTTTTCACTCTGGATTATACCTTATTAAGTAAAGCAGGAACCTGCACCTGAATTTCAAATAATTAGTGGAACAGCCATAGTATCTTCTGCAGGATTCTTTGGAAGTATATAATGGACTAAGTGAAAACAAGGTCTAAAGTAAAGGCTGCTGTGCAAGATATTTAATTTTATATTTCCAGCAATGTTACAGTCATCTCTTTTGTTCTTTTGCTTTCACAGATATATTTTATATTCCTAGCCTACAAATGTATATAAATGTACCCAGCCTACTCGTTGGTTACACTTGTGTTCCTGACCCAATAGTCATACAGATAAGTTTGGCCATAAACTCCAGAGGCTGGAGTCTGGATTTGCACAGGTCCCTCCCAGTCTTTTACTCAAGACAGTTCCTGAACAACTAGAACTGTGATCTAAAAATTGCTTCTTAACTCACTGCTGTTCTCAAGCTAAATTTAAATCATTGTATCTATGACTGCAAGTGATATATCCTGTAAAATCATTAGGAGCCAATGATTCAAGTGTTAAGTATCTCTGGGTGATAAGAGATGCCTTTAAAGCCAACAATTTAGAATCTCACTTGAAAAATAGAGAAGATGCTTGGCTTTTTATGCAATAGCCTTTGGCTTAAGGAAAAACAAATTCATAGTTTGTGTCTTTTGAAAAATGCTCCTGCCCCGGGGTAATGGTGGATCTGGTGTGGCTTCTTTGGCTCTTTTGGCTCTGTGACCAAGAACACCAGCCTCCCCCCAGGGGCAGAAGGGAAGCACTAGGAGGCTGCATGATTGTCAGACAGTGAAACTGTGCACTGACTTCACAAAGAGGAGTTCTTGGGTTATACTTATCACTCCTAAGACTATTTATGCAAGTCATAGTATAGATTCATTAAAGGACATTAACAATTCTGGAGGCAGACCAGAATTCTTGATGTATTGAGACTGAACATAAGGGTGAAATTCTGGTTTTAATAAATTCAATACAGCTGCTTATCACAGCTTCATTCTACTGTTTTAGATGCCAGTAAGTCCAGAGAGAAATCCCAACATCTAAAAGATTGCTCTGCAACTTTTTAATACCTATTGCACTATACAATAGGTAAAAAAGACTATAGTCTTGTCCCACTATAGTAAAGGTAGTCTTTCTATTCCAGTCTAGGGACAACTGAGTGATGAAATTAAATGGACTACACATTTCAAGCAAATCAGTACTACCTAACCAGTTTGTGATTCCTCTTAAAAATTCAGAAATATGGGGAGAAGCCGGAAGCAAAGGATGGACATGCCCAAACAATTATACTTCTGTATTAAAAGATGAAAGTCCTTTCCAATTCCTCTCCCTAACGTAGCAAGACCTTCAAGAAATATGAATGCACTGAGAAAAGTCTGTCCACAACCAGTACTTGACCATGCAATGAAACATTTTTCTGGGCTCCACTTTATCAGCTACATAATCTCCCTGTAGTAGTTCCTAGTTTCTGATAATGATGAAGGTTTTTTTCTTGTTGAGTTCTTTTTTTGGTTTTGGTTTCTTTTTCTTTTTGAGGATGAGGATGCATCGAGGAGGCAAATATACACACTGCAATATTTGCAAGAACTTGGGAAGAGTGAACCACTCCAACACAAACCAGAAGAAAAAAGTACAGATCTACCAGAGGCTGAACATTACCAGTGTAACTTCTTTTGAACTTCTATTCAACTATTTTAGTAGTTGTGTATATATTTTAGAATAATTTCAAGTACTAAACATCAGTATAAACAAAGCTTACTCTTGAGAACATTCAGCATGATGAGCACGTCCAATGATGCTAAAAAATGAGCCCAGCAATGTGTCTGTTACAATACAAGTTCCATGCCTGTACTTTGTCAATTACTGTCTCCCAAGACATCAGAAAATCAGATGCAAGATAAAGTCATGTGCCTCTGCATCACTGTTTATTACATGAGAGTCACACATAGAACAGTACCGTCTGTGTGTTCAAAACTCAAAAATTTTACTATGAGTAATACAGAAGACTTAAAACCACTTTCCCATGAATAGAGGTACTCTTCAAACAGCTGGCTGCTAATTATCTCTAACTCATTTTAAACAGGTTTCAAGATCTGCATGCCAACTTCTTGCACAGGAAGGAAATCAATAATAATGAACTCATCAGCTGCCTTCCCTTCGAGCCCCAATACTGGTTACTGGCTACCAATTCTGTCAGGGTTTAGAAGCTCTGCTTGTGAAATACTCTCAACTATAAAAATTAAATCCATAAATTGGACCACTAACAGAATGGAGGTCAAAGTGCTTAAAATCTAGAACACATCCTTTGTATATGATGGAGGACATCCTGCACGTATGACAAGCTTTTTCTTATTTTTAGCTTCCAATCTTTAAAAAATATTGATTATCTACTTGCAAAACCTGTAGAGCAGAAACAAATAATGGAAATATTTGGTTATTAGTACACAGCAGGAAATGGAAACAAACCTTTGCTATTGAGTCCTTCTCCAGATGAGCTCTAGAACCACAGGAAATAGCCATCCCTTCCTGTATAGGAATATAAATTAAAGAGTTATTTCTTAAGTGAATATTATTTGAATTCATGGAATCTTGTGTTGAGAACCATAAAATAAAAAAAAAAACTTCAAAGCAGTACACTCTTCTGCTTCCTGTAGGCACACTTCTTCTACTGCTAGGTTTTGGCCCTAAATCAGTCTTTTACAATTAAGAGTCAATCTAAAGTTTATTACAATTTGCATAAGGTGCATGCAAATTGCCTCAATTTATTCAGGTCTTGTTTAGCTTTAAATTGTTTACTTTATGCATATGGCAAATGTTAGCAGCACAGATAAGCATGCAGCATTCCTAGGAACTAAGTGTTACAATGTACATTTTCCTTAAATATTGCATGATGGAAGCAATAACAGAATAAAGCACTTGTTGCAATGATGTATCTTCAAACAAATAAAATGCCACGATATCAACCAAAAAAATAATCGCAAATTAAATCAACATGATCAAAACAAAAGGTTTAACACTATTCTCACACTACTTCCCACATAAAATCTCTCAAATCTACTCTATTTGAGGCCAGTGCTGGAGAACCAGCAGCTGCTGCCATCCTGATAGGGAAGAGTGTCAGGGTCACAGGCTGCCTGCTGGGTCCTGCACTTGTGGCTCTTGCACTCACTGTGACCCCTTCCACAGGTACATCCCCTGCAGCTCTGTAAGGCTGCACATCTCTTCTGGCACTCAGGGAAACCAGCTACAAGTACCTCACCCATCTGCATTTAAGCAGAAAATTAACCTCAGTTCTTTCAAGTCAAGCTCCCAAAAGAGAATGACTGTGCAGGGAGGTGTTCTTGTTCCACAGGTTCTTGAAGTTTTGTGTACAACAAAAGTTCTTCCAAATACTGTCATTAAACTAAGGACCCTGAGAAAAGAAAGCCTATAAAAAAGAGGGTGGAATTAAGATGCACCCTTAAAGGTATACAGGATGACATCAGATAAAATGAAAAAACAAAACAGTTCACAAAGAAAACTAAGTAGGCATCACATGGTATTCATACAGAACAGAACAACTTCAAACAATTTGCAGGAAGGATAAACAGCAAATAGAACATTCTGTACTGCCTTGGAGTAGGCACAATGGATGCAAAGGAGGTAAGAACTCGGTGAAAACTCCTTCTGACAGCCCATTCTTGAGGCTTCTAACCTTACACTTTGGTTTTCAGACTTACACCTAGATCTTCAACTGGATCTCAAAACATTGAAGAGAACTACAAAAGTCTATCTTGTGCATTAAAGTATGCATGTGTTGCAGTAAAAGCATGAGAATTTATACTCACTGGCCATGGCCGGAGATTCTTTAGACCTTCTTCTACTTTTTCAATATCTGCAAATTTTGTAGCTCCATCTGCATCAGCCATAAGAATCGTTTTCCCCCGAGAGCTAAAGACACCCTGCAATGAAAGCAATCAATACAAAAATCAACACCTTTGTAATCAATTATTTGTCATAAGCAAGGTGCAAGACACTCCAAAAACCTATGTAGTAACAAGATAGTGATATCTCACAGATTCCACACAGCAGGTGAGTCTTAATATTCTGCTACTAACAGTAATTTACCTATGGTAATAACATCTAGAGACTTCACACTCTGAGGGTCCACAGTGACAGACAATTACTGAACATGAAAGGCTAACAATCCTTCTCAGGAAAGCCTAAATCTATAAGGCAACAACTTGCTACAGTCAGCTCTAGAGGGGAGCACCAAGAAGCAGCGATTAGCAGTGGCCACTGCAGTGGATGGCTTTTCTTTGTCATGTGCGCTGTGGAAAGGAGGATGCAGTGCGAGTTTTTCCTAACACCATTTCATGAAAATTCAAGAGCTATTTCTCAAAACTAATTTAAGACTAAGTCTCAAGTCACAGTATCACTGCAAAACACTTGTGATGCATAGGTTTCACAGCTTAATTTGCCATATGCTTGGTCAGAAATATTTAATTTTTTAAGGGGTCCAGACAGGAAAACAATTAGCAGTGGGTGTGACAGAAGTACTGTTGCAACCAAGCATGTGTGCATCTGGAAATGCCTGTCAAGGAAGTAGCTGTACACACATCCACTCTACATCATGCATTGTAAAAGTGTATCACACAGAAAATTGTTCTCCTTCTCTTGGAAAAACTTTAAAATTGTATTTCTTACAACAGTTCCATATGTTCCAATATTATGTTCTCTCCATTTCTGACAGTAATTAATTTTTCATAAAAAATAAATTGAGATACTAAAGATAGAGCTGAAAATACAGATAAGGACACATCACTGACAATCCACAGATGATACAATCCTTTTCAGAAAAGCAAGGTGTCATGCGTCATAGGAATAAAATGTTCCTTCTAAATGTGTAACAGCTATTTCATATTCAGAACGTGTTCATTTTATGATAATATCTATGAGAAAGCATGAATTGTGCTGTTTTGACTATTGATAGCAGTGGGCTTCAGTAAACATAAACTGTGCTGGATGAGTTCTTATTTATCAGCCATGTTAAAAACCACAGCCATGACCTGGAGAGTGAAGTTTGCCAATTTGGCTCTATTTTCTCTACGAAAGCTTAACATTAATCTGTAACTATTTTGGGTTATTTTTTTGGTTGGCTTTTACAAATACAAGCATATTTCTAAGTAGAACTAACATGAATATGAGCTTCAAGCAGTTTTTTCCACTTTGAATTCTCGTATTATAAAAAAGTCTTTGTTATTGATCTTTCTGGAAAGACAGCACCGCTACCAAGATCTAAAATAAATTTCTTTTGAAAAATATTTTTCCTTTAATTTATAGAATCTGTACTCAGTTTTCTCCTAATAATTTTCTTAATGCATTGAATTCAAAATGTCAATCAGCACAGCTCTATCTTCTGCATATTTGGGCACAGGTAATTCAAACAGAGAAGGAGATGAAAGTATTAATTACCGTCCTGACTGCTCCCCCTTTCCCTCGATTTTTTTCCAAAGATATCACTCGCACTTTGTCACTTCCATATTTCTTGCAGTACGCCTTTGCAACCTGACAGATACACAAAAAGCCAGCATAAAACAAAACCAGGAACCAAGGGAGAAGTGTACATTTGCTCACCCTTCAAAAGAAAATAAATTAATAGCACAGAGCTATAACCACTTCAGTCGGCACAAATACATTGCCAGTGTTCGCTGGAGTCTGTTTAGGAAAATAAAAAACAGGTCACAGTCAAAACAAAAAGACTGAAGAAATAAAGTAATGTTCAATAAGAACAGGATATTTCCCTAAGCAATCTCAACCCCCATCCTCCCACCTCTAAAAAACTCAATCCTAATTTAATTTATATCATACTATTACAGACCTTTTCTATTAACACCAATAGTTCATAAAAGAAATACAATTTTCTATGACAGCCACCTATTTCTCACTTGTCTTGCTGCTATTTGAAGTTTGAAGAAAAACTCATATTGATCTAAAACCCCATTCACACTGCAAGGATCTGAACATTTGGTACATGTTGTTGAGAAGAGAAAGCTTGAGTTTTCTCCTAATTTCTTCTACAGGTTGTCTTGAGTCTTCTTAAGTCCAGAGGCCTGCAGCCATTGTATGCTCAGTTGAAAGAGATGGTACAAAGAATGCACAGCAGTCAAAAATATTTACCAGCAATCCTTAAAGCAATATGCATTTTAGTGTCTACCTCAAACATCTTCCAAGCGGTAGGAAAAAACCCCCACAAGCTGGCTAGCCTTTCTTGTCAGTGACATACATCAAAAGCAGAAGAAAACAGAACTATTTTGAAAATACTACTACTGGCACATGGATTTTTAAATGAACAATCCCACAAAGGGTGTGGGAAAGAACTGTGTCAGCTGTTCTGTCAATCACAGTATGAATAAGATATTTTAAAAGACTTTTTAGCTTCCTCAAATTCATATTCACATCATCACTACGCACATGTAGAGTATTTCATGTGAAATTTCTTGAAGTTGATTAGAATTCTTAGAACCTCAGCTGCAGAAAAATGCCTGTCACAGTTGCCAATCAAGAAAACTAGAATTTGCAAAACAATTATATGTGTATTCATGTGCATATGCACCATCCATGGTGCAACCACAGTGGTAATTCAGAAATGTGAACTTCAACTGTCAACTGCTTCAAGGACCAAAATATAAATATAAACCACTGGTATATTCCACAAATATACAAAAACCCAAACAAAATTCATGCCTCTGATTGCTTGGAAAGACATTACTTATTCTTACCTTTGCAGTTTGATCTTTACTACCATCATTAACCACTATCACTTCATAAGTGAATGAAGGATCTTGTTTCTTGAAAAATAAAAGCAGAAATAATGCATTTTATTTAAATTTCTTCAATTTCATACAATTTCTTAAGTAGGCAGTAGGTCTTTCAAATGTCATTATTCTTTTCTTCCTAGCAGTCATTCACAGGTGTCAACAGATACTAATATGATGTAGTAAATTTGTTAAGATGGCATAATTACAGAATTTTGCCTATTTGATGCAGGTACCGTTACACTGGCTTGTCATGCTACCATCTAGAACTGAAAAATCAATTTAGCTGTAGAAGATGGAAGCATAGAAAAACATCACTTTTAAAAAAAACCCAAACAAAACAAAAATCCACAAACTTTCACAATGAGCTTCTTCCCCAGAGAACAAATCCTAATGAAGAACAGATGCTTATGAAACTTGCTGGAACAAACCAGGACTTAGTTTAGAAAGTTAAATGCATGGTTAATCCTTAGCTCTGTCTTGGGCAGATTTCATGCATTTCAAGATTGTTTCATCCTACAGTAGCATAACAAATTTTTACTTAATTTAAAAATCCTTTCTGGCACTCGATCTAAAAATAACTGATAAGAGACAGAAGCATTATTTCTAAGTGGCCAAGTACTACCGTTTTAATGTACACTAACATAACAAAGGGACTAGATCACTGACTTGTAATGCATAATACACAGAAAAACAATGAATTTTGAATGCAAAAAGAAAATACCTGTCTTTTTTCTAGATAATCCAAAGCTTCATCCATCATAAGTGGTACTAGAGAAAAGGTGGAGGAAGTCATGTTAGTAGCTTGTAACACCAAAAGCACCTGCACAAGCAAGCTGAAAAGAGCCACAAAACAAGGCTGAGCAAATCAACTCTTTCATACAACACTACCTTCAGTAACCAAGCTTAGCAGCTGCAACTCTAAGTGCTGCCCTTTCTGAACGCAGAAAGAACACTAAAGAAAATCACACACGTAGTAAAAAGACAGGATAAAAACATTTTTTCTGAGGAGCCAACTTTTCATTTTGAAGTATGTAATTCTCCACACATTATTAAAGGAAAAAAAAAACCCTTTATGACTGACCCTGTAAACCAGCACTGACTTTATCTATTTAAGCAAGCTGTCAGTTTGTGTACTGCCACATCAGCTTAAGAGCTTGATTATTTCCATCACATCTAAAAGCCTTCACTCAATACCAGGTACTCCTATCTATGGCCAAGTCAAACACAAACCCATGAGATCATCCCTTTTTGTGCTTGTCTGAAGCTGCTGTTGTTGTTTAAAGAGTGGGAAGCTCTCAAATAATTTAAAAAGTATTTTACTACTTCTTGCCTTGCAGCATTTGCAGGGGCAATGAACAGCCATTCTTCTGGGGTTCATTAAAATTAAGAGGATTCTTACAAGTGCCCCATGCTATTTTTAGCAGTAGAAATCAAGTTACACTATGCCTTAATTTTGAAATCCAATGTACTTGGACTTGTTTTCTGGAAACTGTGTCCAAAATCTGATACATAATCTGGCCTGTCAGAATCTACTGCTAACTCAACTGACCCATGCATTATTACAGTAACAACTGACAGACTTTCTTCTTTTTCCCAAAACTAGAAAAATCTTACACCGGTTTTCCTCATTGTATGAAGGCACGACGACAGAGAGCTCTCTTGTAGCAGGATCACGTAAATTTGGTGCAGATCCTTTCCTGCACTCAGCATCTTCGTGTGGCATTGTTTTGGCAGTTACATGAGCGATTACACAAATCTGTGATGAAGAAGAAATGAAAAACGTTGTCGGGCATTCTGTTAGAAGATTACCTAGCTGTTAAATGTGCTACCAGGGGCAACCAAGTATATTTCAGTAATAAGGTGGGTAACAGTTATGGAATTTCACACAGGACCAAAACACTCTCACACTGTTTGGTTACTCCCACTCTGACCACTGTCAGCATCATTGGCTTGCTGCTGTTTTTAACTACAAAGCATTCAGGTGCCTCCAAACTCATGGTCCAAGCTACTTCCCCAGTAATCTTGAGCACATAAGCAGGTGCCACCTCTGATCCCCCACCAAGCCACTGAAATCAATGGCAAGGCTCACAACCGGCCAGCCATATGTGCTTGCAAAAGACTCTGATTGCTTTATGCATGGCTAAAAAAAAGCAGTAGAACTTGGGTTTTGGAGCACCTTTACTTGGTGACATCACACACAGAATCACTTAGGTTGAAAAAGACCTCTGAGATCACCGATGCCCCAATACCACCGTATCAATTAGACCACTGCACTGAGTGCCACGTCCAATCTTTCCTTAAACACTTCCAGGGACGGTGCCTCCGCCACCTCCCTGGGCAGGATGCATACGTGGCACTGTGGATAGGCAGCAGAATTTCGCTTTCCAGGGGGTCGATCTTCTTAATCTCGCAGGGCATTTCAGACAGGCAGAAACACAGCCACTTCCCAAATGGTTAACGCGAAGGCGTTACCAGGACATTTCCCAAGACATACTGTAAGGCTGAAATGCTCCGTCTTGGTGCCCTTTGCCAGGCAAGGCACCCCATGCCTTGCCGAAACATGCTTCCCGCACAACCCCCGGCACAAGCGCAGCCCTGCCGGCTTCTGCCGCCCAGCCCGGGCCGGCCCTACCCCCTGCGGGGCGCGGCGGGACCGTGGGACCCCCGGGCAGGCCGAGACCCCCGGCAGGGTCCCTGCCCTGCACCGGGGGGTGGGCACAGGGCAGCCTCGCCCACCGCCCCCGCCACGGAGCCCCCCGGGGCCCGCCGTGCGCGGCTCTCACCAGGACGAGGAGGAAGGCGGCGAGGGCCGCTAGCGCCAGCGCGGCTGCGGGCAGGGACAGGGGCAGGGACGGGAGCGGCGGCAGCGCCATCGCCCGCGGCAGCCGCGGGGCCCCAGCGCGCCGCGACAGCGACGCGGAAGCGGCCGCGCCGCCCGCCGAGTGCCGCTGGGAGCCGCCAGCGCCCCCCGGCGGTCGCGGCCCGGCAGCGCCGCCGCCCCTATGGCCGCCGCTACCGCCGGTCAGCTCGCGGAGGCTGCCGGGAGGGCGGGCCGCCAGGGGGCGCCACATCCGGGGCGGAGACGGCACCGCCATGGCGGCGGCGTTCAAGTAAGTGCTGGGCCCGGGGAGCGCAGTCCCGCCGGAGCCGCGCTGTGGGTCCCGCCCGCGTCTCCCAGGGCCCCGGCCTTTATCCGGTCACCGCCGTGGCCGCTCGGGGACCCTCGAGGGCTTTATTCGGTCACCGCTGCGGCGGCGCACGCCCCACGGAGCGGGCTCGGCGCGTGTGGGCGGGATGGGGTCGGGGCTGCGGGGCTGTGGAGCCCCCGACGCGTGCGGGAAAGACTGAGCGAGCGGGGTTTGGCCAGCCAGGAAAACGCCCGGCAAAAAGCGGAGCTCAGTGAGGCCCGGAGCTACCTGGTATCAGAATTGCAGAGTAAACCGAGGTGGATCCTTAGAGATCAGCGAGTCCAGCTCCTGGCCCCGTGCAGGACATCCCCAGGAGTCACCATGTGCCTGAGAGCGTTATCCAAGTAGTTCTTGGACTCGGGCAGTTTTGGTGCTGTGACCTCTGCCCTGGGGAAGTTCCAGTTCCGGTGGCCAATCATCTAGGTGACAAACGTTTTCCTACTCTCCATCCTACACAGCTAGTCGAATTATAAGGAAGTTAAAACTGTAGGGAATTCAGTGAATTCCCGTTTATAACTACTCGTTTTAGAATAGTAAAATGGTTTGGATCAGAGGGGATTTTCCCAGATCATCCAGTTCCAATCCCTGTGCTGTGGGCAGGGACACCTTTTGCCGGACCAGGTTGCTCAAAGCCCCATCCAGCCTGGCCTTGAACATTTCCAGGCACGGGGCATCCACAGCTTCTCTGGGTAGGCTGTCCCAGCATCCTTGATTCTATTGTATGGCTTAAAAGCTTCAAACAAGGTTTTGCAAATGCTGTTACATGAACTGGAAGACAACAGACCTGTTTATAATCCAGTGGTACAGGACCAACATATGTAGAGCCAACAGGAGCCAATTCATGTTGGCCGTTATGTTGGTGATGCCTCTGTGTGTTAGTTTGCGTTTGAAAAACTTGCCTATTCCATTTATCTTTTTTCCACCCCTGTCCCAGAAGCTATTTTAACAAAACCGTGAATGCTTTGTTTAAATATTTGCAACGCTTTTTATGAAAGTGGTTTTTTTACCTTAATGATCCCTGTTTAAAATACTAATACACAGGCACTGTTACTAGTGTATGATTAATTAATTAAGCATCAATTATTTCTCATCTGAAGCGCTGCATGAAGCATATTTTGTAGTTCTACATTTTCTCAAAGACTCTAAGAAAAACTGAATAATTAAAAATTTTTAGACAAATTTCTGCATCTGAATGCAGTCCTTGAACTAACAGATATTTCACACAATGTAGTAAAATTTTCCATTTTGCATTCCTTAAAAGGCAAAAGCTAGCAGTTTTTGTTCAGTGTATGTGCAGGCAGGTTCCTTGTATGGAAGGAGTATTTTGGAACTGTACTTAGAAAAACATCTTTTTTTTTTTGTTTAGTTTAAAATTTCCTCATTGTTCTATAACTGTATTGTGAAGCACATTTGCCATTTGTCAGGCATCTTGATTCCCATATTTTTTTTCTTTTTTCTTTTTTTTTTTTTTTTCCCTGTGTCTTGCCTACTCAGGAGCTTGCATTTGAACTTCTCTTTCTATTTGTTCTAGAACTGTGGAACCGTTGGAATATTACAGGAGGTTTTTGGTGAGTGAAACATAAGATGCCTGTATAAGTTCCTTGCAGTGAATTTTTTCTTGCTTTCTTCTGCTCTTCTAACTTGTCTGTATGGAAATCTGAAGCTATGGAAATGGAAACTGAAAAAAAAAACCCAAAAAACTGTCTGAGCAGGTGAAAAACATTTGTGCTCTTCAGAACATGCTTTTCTTTCCATCTGTGGTGTTGATACTGTTCATCTTGATGGGTAAATGCTTCTGTTGGTCTTGAAAGGAGTTCAGGTTAAATTTGACCAAGACGCAGGTTTTTGCCTAGTACAAAATTATGTCAAACCAGTCTTTTAGATGCTGCAAAAATTAGTAATAGAGACTATTGCTGCTAACCATGCACACTGTAACTGCAGAGGAAGAACACTGACTTTTGTTACCTTAAATTAGTTCAGCTATTACTGAAGTTGTATTGACTTAGAAATGGGTCCAGTATTATTGCAAATTTTGGTTCTCATAATTGAACCAAAAGTGCTTGCTTTTGAAAAGCTGGAAAGTTTGGTGAGTAACAATTCAGATCTAAAATGATGGAATATTGTTTCAGTTTCTAACATAAGGGTTATGTTGTACAGCTTCTGACTGATGGTATTTGAATGCTATGTTTTCTTTCAGTGCAGGGTTTTTCTTTTGTTTTCTTAAGTTCACTCTAATTTTAAGAGCTCCACTAAGCAATGCAGGCAGGTAGAAACTCTCTTTTTAAATTTACCAGTGCGTGTTCATTCTTGGGTGATGTTCTGAATCTAGTCTCCTGTAGTACCTACCCTTGAGACAATCAGTCTATTGTTTTATTGTCTAAATAAATTTAAATTAATTTTAAAAATCAGGAGTTTTCTTTTACAACCACAAACTACATATCAGTTGATGAAAAGGCAGCTAGAGTCTTGAGTTTTCCCTAGCATTTTTGATATGAAAAACTCATATTTTTTATGAAGTTCTGTGTTATTTGATAAAGTATGTTTTCTAATTTGAAGTTTGTAATTTTTCTTTAGAAGGAGAACTGTCGGCCTGATGGAAGAGAGTTGGGTGAATTTCGGACAACCACTGTCAACATAGGCAAGTGCTTATGTGGAAAAATAATGGGGGAGGTATTATTAATATCAGGTTATAGTGGTGACCTGAATGACTTGCTAATTGCTTTTCTTGGTTCTTGTATTTGGAAACCAGGAAGAGGAAGGATTTTTCTTTACAGTTACAATAAGCATGAAAGAGGATGAATGGTATAGTGGTATCCTTGAGCATTGTTTCCAGTCCTGTTCCTGGGCTAACGAGCACAGTGTAATTAGTCTGTTCTGCTCCTGTATGTGCAGCACAATTTAGATGCCCTCACAAGTTTGCAGATGACACTGAACTGGGAGTGGCTGATATGCCAGAGGGTTCTGCTGCCATGCAGGGGGGCCTAAGCATGGAGGCTGGAGAACCTCAACCGTTCTGTCTGATTGACTGTTTAATACAGAGATTTTGTCCCACTCTGGATTCAAGACTTTGCTTAGGCTGTGTTTAGTATAAAATGTTGGAAGGTAAACACTCCATGAAGGTTGGATGTTATTTAGTGCCCTTTGGAGGGAAAATAGATTTTTTTGAACAGTACTTTTTCTATTCAGGTTCAATTACAACTGCAGATGGTTCTGCCCTGGTGAAGTTAGGAAATACCACGGTGATTTGTGGAGTAAAAGCGGTATGGTTGGTTTTTATCTTTATTTATCTGTTAGCTGACTTCGTGCATTTGTGTTTAGAATTGATCGCCCTTGAAGTTACAATAATGTGCCAGTCAGATGCAATTACAGTCTTTCACCTGAGTTACTTCCAGACCTGAAAGTTAATATATAATGTAATTGTATAATCCTACTTGTATAGTCTGAGAACATGTACTTTTGTGATGCCCACTGTGTACGGGGAAAGATGTGTACAAAAGTGAAGTCCCTGTTATTTGTAGATAAAAGCTCTGTAATTAAAAAGTTCCTGAAAATGGATCAGTAAGTGTAGTGGGAATGAGCTGGCTGGACTATTGAGTACGTTGTAGCCTCAACTCTTCTGCTGGCCTGCCATGACCTACAAGACGAATGACTGTTCATCACTGTACTGAGTTCTTCTGTAGGAAATGTACAGACAAGGACTGATTAAATATGACTTTTGTAAATCTCATTGTAATCATAACTGGGAAGAAGACAACCATTTGTATATAGAACAGCTGAAAAATATTGTACAAAATTCTTTATTTTTATCTTCTCTATTTCTCCAGGAACTTGCTGCACCTGCAGTGGATTCTGCTAATAAGGGATATATTGGTAAGTGTTTCAGTATGCATCTTAGGTTTTGTATTACTTCAGCTAAAAGGTTGTAGAAATTGTGTTCTGTAGATTTTTTAAAATAATTAATTTGGATGAAATTTTATTACAGCTCTTCAAATTAATTTCAAAATTGACATCTAGGCATCTAGTATTCCCTTTGCTTTGCTTGTGAGTTTTCCATATACAGCTACCTTTTTGTTGCTGTTTCCAGGCTGGGCATGGAAGGAAACCTGCATCCTTGTGTATATTAAGAGGGAGAAGGTACTCTATAAAAGATAGTGGCATGCATGGTTGTGCAAAGGCATGTTAACTTCTGTTTCAAAGTCTCAGTAGGCAAAAAATGTAACTGTTAAAAACAGTGAAATAAAAACTGTATATTTCTCAGGGAACTGTAAGTCCCGGTGGTACCTCCTCACTCCTGTTTGGAGTTTTCTTTGGAAATAAAATAATTCTGTGGAATCGAGAGACAAAATCCCCTTTTTCTAAGGCATCTCCCAAGTATGTTGTTTTCAGTAAGCTTGACTATGCTTAGGTTTTTTTCATGAATGTTTATGCATGTTTTTGCTTCCAGTCTAAAGCCTCAGGTTTTAATGGTTGATGGAAAGCAGACAGCATACCAGTAAAGTCAGGCAGTGGGATGGAAATGCTGCTGTTTCTTGATCTGCTGAAAAGTGCTTAACACTTAAAGAGGTATTTGTGTGGGTCATGATAGAGAAGGATTATAAACAGAGAGTGGTAGCTAGGAGTATGTGCTTTTCCATGGAACATATAGTTTCTGAGTACAGGGAGTACTAAAAGTTCTTTAATACAAGCTCATGCATAACTTTATTTTTCAGGGGAGAATTAGGAAGGCTTGATTGAAAAATTCTTGGTCTAGCCTTTCATTTGAAGTAAATAAAATAGTATTAATAGCATCTGTTTTTTATTTTTGATTAACCATTGCCTGCTTTCTTTGGTTTATGACTAATGATTCTTGCTACCTAGTTCCAAATGTGGAGCTGCCATCCCTCTGTGCCGAGAGGTTTCGCTCTGGACCACCTGGTGAAGAAGCTCAAGCAGCGAGCCAGTTCATTGCAGATGTGATTGAAAAGTAAGAACCATCTTAGTGCTGTTCAAATACAAGCAACTCTGCAAGAGTTTTCTATTGCCTTGCTTACTCTCATTTCATTTTAGTTCACAGATGATAGTGAAAGAAGATCTGTGTATTGCCAATGGTAAGGTAAGTTGTATCTCATAATGAAGAGGAAGGTAGTAACAAGATCACAGGACCTCTACACAAGTACAGATACAGGAGGTATTTGAGGTTATAGGGGGTTTTAGTGTTGTTTTTGCTTTTCAGTCCTCATAGCTTAGTTTACATCCTAAGTGCAAAATTCAAATGATAGAAATAAGTATCTGTATTTAGTATGGCCAGAATTTTCTAATATATTGCACCATTTACTTAGCTGATGGAATATCTCACATGTGCAAACCTTTTTTGATAGCTTGCGTGGGTGTTATACTGTGATATCATATGTCTGGACTATGATGGAAACCTTCTGGATGCCAGTGTCTTTGCTTTGTTGGCAGCATTAAAAAATGGTAAGTCTTCCTTAGAACAAGAGACATTCTGATTATTGTTGCTTGGAGAAATGCATTTGTTTTGAACCCTGATAAGTGGGTAACTAGTTAATGGGACTGTTTGTTTCCTGTAATTTGAATGCATATTCAAGGTGGAAATGGTGGTGGGATGCCACAGCTGTGTAACACCTGAAAAACAGGATCTCTTTTGTAGACTTATTATTGCTTTCTTAAAGGACTAACTGCTATTCTGCCACGTGTTCTTTGGTGTCAGATACATGAGTCTTTCAGCACTGGCCATTAAAGAGTTTAACATCTACATCAGGGTATTACTTTGATAATGTATTTTGTGTAGACAGAATGAGCTGTTGGAGGCTTTGCTTACACAAGTAGAGAATATTCCTTTCCTTAATGAATAACCGTTTGTAAAAAAATGTGTGGCCTGACTGCAGGTGTGTGGCTACTTTGCTCTTCTCCTCCTTGTCACCAGCAATGTATGGGTTGTCACAGCAAAAGTTAGCTGAAGGTCAGGTTGCACTGTTTCTACAGATGTATTCAATTCATGACATGAGACTACATTCCTAGTTTTTATATGTCCAGTAGACTTGGGGAAAAATACTTTGGGTAAATATTCTAAAGTATTAGAATCCAAAGTACTAGAGTCTAAAGTATTTTAATTGTGTGGCATTTTGGAAGTAGAAAATATTTCTGTGTAAAGAGAAAAGCTTCTGTTACCCTGAATATAAAAATCAAACACTTCCTTGAACAGGTCATTCTAAGCTAAATGCTTTCCTTGAATTCAAGTTGTTTTTTTTTTTTGGTTTTTTTTTGTAGAGAGTACGATTAATGTAGGAAAAGCTATTCTCATTGATTTTCAGTGGGTTAAGAGAACAGCTTAAATATTTCAGTAGTTGTCAACATCTCTAGGCCTGCTAAACCCAGCATGTTTAATATTAGACCACTGTAATTTTTTCATCTCTTCAGTGCAATTGCCATTGGTTACAATAAACGAAGAAACTGGTTTATCAGAAGTTAATTTAAAACAGAAGAATCCTTTGATTATCAGAAAGCATCCGGTTGCCACATCATTTGCTGTATTTGATGAGTAAGTTCCAAACTGTTTTGTACTTTATGGAAACAACAGTGTCTGTAAAACAAATGAAAGACAGAGGATACCACTGGTGATGTTTGTGCTTATCTGCCAGGGATGAGAGTGGAGCCTCAGGCAATGCTGCTCCACCCATCTTAAATCCACAGCCTCTCTCATTGAAGGGGCCTCTGGTTCTGCGATGTAAGGAGTGCACATAACAAAGTGCAGTCTGTACTCTGTAGCTTCTTCTGTGGCTTAAAGCAGTAGTGGTTCCCAACCTAAAAGATAAGCTTAAAAGTACAGGGATGGGTACTGTTTTAGGCTTTTTAAGTATCTTTAAGATGAAAACGTTACCAGTGCAATTAATGTTTTAGAAGCCTGTGTAAGTAACCGATAGAAAAGATGGTAGTTTTTGAACAGCTTATTCCAAGGATGTAGTCAACAAAGGAAGTAGGAAGTAACAGTCCAGTTAGAACAACAGAACCCCTGGATAACTGAAAACTTAATTACCCAAGGTGAAGTGTAACCAGCATGCTTAAGTCATTGTTCATGTAGGAAGAGAATCAGATTATGAGAATTCAAAGTAATCACATCTGATAACTTGACTCCTCATCTGAAATTGTCTACTGGGTCTTCCTTAGGTTAAGAATGTTAAGAATGTGCTTTGCTGCTATTTATAAGAAATGCAGTCATTTCTGGTGACATCCATTTGCAAAGTAGAAAGTGACTGGATAGTGCTCACTGTGTTATTCAAGATTTAGGTCTGTTTGGAGATCTAGGGGGGTTATGGCACATTAATGTGTATTCACAGAAATTAATAGCAAGGACCTTTCATCCAAATAACAAATGGTGTGGGGAGAGCAACAATCTCAGTTGTTGACCAAGTGATTATCAAAATGCATCAGAGCAGGACATTATTGGTACTTCAGAATGCCTCTGTTAATTGCTTTAATACCACTTCTGCTGGGTCTGAAGTTTGATGTACACTAAGTGTTTGAGTAACATACTAGGCAGGCATCTGTCAGTAAGGTATTATTTACACACAAATCACACATACTTACACATAGACCTGGGGAAGAATGCTTTCCATGAGTGACTGCTGGGCTTTGTTTCCTTCACTGAAACTAGCTGTTGCATCAAACAAGTTACTGAAGTCTCCTTTTAGCTCCTAAAACTAAGTACTGAGGGGGTGGCTGCCTGTGTTGTGTGGTTTGCATAGTTTTTTTTGTTTTTTTTTAAATTCTGGTTAATAGCCCTTTCAATAAAGTCCTTTACATACTCTGGCTTCCAGAGGCATTTTTTTTCTGCATAAAAGGCCTCCTTGAATAAATGGAAGTGGTAGGTTGCTGGTTAGCGTGGCCATGGCTGAGGAGCACTGCTGCAGGGCTGCTCCTGTGGCAGCAACCTGTACAACAACCATGCACTGAACTGCTCATGTGACAGTTATGACAGCCAGAATAAGCTGTCTTAAGCAACCCAATGAATCTGCTTTTGAACTATTCCCAGTCTGAGTGATGTTAGAGTTCACTGACAACAAATTGAGAACCACTTTGGTGAACTTACCAGTGGAAATCAGTTTTGCTTTAAGGTAGCTGGAAGAAATTAGTGCAGCCTACACCTAAAACCAAAGCTAGTCTTCAGTGTAACTACAAAATAACAACTGCAGTCTTTCATATTACATACTGCAAATGGCAATTCAGTGGCATTTTCCTGCAATACATGGCTGTCACAAATTTATGAAACCACTTATATGCCTATTTTCCGGAGTCACAAACACATGATTATGTGGAATCTCCCACATTTTTTGGTTTTCTTTTTTTCTTTTTAAATTGGTGCATTTTGGTAGGAAAACAGATAGCTTGAGCACAAAATCCATCTACAAGTATTTTGTAAGACTACAGTAAAAATTGTATTTTGCAATAACATTAATGGAGCAATGTATACCAACATATCTGCATGCAATTCTTTCACAAGCACGTTACTCATTGTTGATCCAACTGCTGAAGAAGAAGATTTAGCAACTGGAACAGTAACCATTGTAACTGATGAAGAAGGCAGACTGTGTTCTGTCCATAAACCAGGTACTTCTAAATTTACTACAAAGAAGCCAATGGGAGATGATTATGTTAGGTCAAGAAAATATTCTGTACCTACTTTGCTTTGTGAGATGCAGGTGCTTTATGGTAACAGCGTCTGCTTGAATAGTCATTAAATTACCTGCTCTTGAAAGGAGTCTTAAGACGGTGGGTGGCATGACTAAAGTTCAAGACGCAGTCATGGGAGAGGACGAATTCTAGGCATGTCTCCTGTTACAACTCTTGTTTGTTTCCATTATCTTTGCCTGAAGCTAGGGCTGGGAAAGCTGTATGCTCCCCAGTGAAAGGTGCTGGTAATGACACTGTGTTAATACTCACATTTGGAAATCACAGTTAGATACACATAACTGAAGTATAAGTAGAAAATCAAATTTTTCCCTTCAATGTTTAGGTGGAAGTCCTCTTACAGGAGCCAAGCTTCAGGACTGTATCACCAGAGCAATTACAAGACACAAAGAAGTAAAGAAGCTCATAGACAAAGTAATAAAAAGTATAACACCAAAGTGAACAAAAAGAGAGCTCTTTTCAAAAATGGATTTGTAAAAATTGTATTTGTTACAGTGTTCACAAACCTTTTGTACTAAATAAACAAATACCAATACTACATTTACAAAGTTTATTTTTTTCTAAAATGTTTTTCACCCTCATTCTATGTACAATGTTGTTGACTGGTAAAAAATACAAGATAAAACATTCTGTTAAAAAATTAAGTGACTAGAGGAAACCAGATCCTAGCTGCTTTATAGATGAAATTTCTAAGTTCTGTAAGGTTGGCTTCCAAAATCAGTTCATTTCTTTTAGTATAATGTCAAAAATTCATTTTCCCTCCAGTAATATAAAACACTAATTTTATTTTAAGCCTTTTCCTTAACAATCTGAAAAAAAAAAATCCCCTTCCAGTCAATTTATTTGTGGTGGGAGGCAAGTCTCATGATTTTGGAGGGGCTGGTGTGCCTCTTTTCCTTTTACTTTTTGAGTGGCTGCCTGAATGTTGATGATGCAGGTGAGCTGCTTGTGCTGCTGCCGCTGCCATAGCCATTTGATGCTGCAAGAATCGCAACTGCTGCCATGGAGGAGAAGGGAGAAAAAGCTTGTTAGTGGTGACTATAAAGCTTTCACATCAGGAAGAATGAAAAGGGGGAGAGAAAGAAAAAATAAGGAAGCACCAGGTTGACAAAAGGAACACACCATGTACTGGGGCAGTGGGTACAGTCAAGCAGCACCAGTGGCACAGAAGCCTGCTGAGGGCACAAGCTAACATTTTACATGTGAATGTGCACAGCTTTATTTCTTTGCCCTTTCTCTTCATTGCAGTAACTGCAGTAACTCAGCAACTTCACTGAGTGTTTGGGTTATACGGTACCTTTTTAATGTGATAGCTTCTCAGTGTATGCATTGTATTAATTTTCTGTATATATTATAAACATGAGACTGTGTGCTAAAAAAAATGCTAAAATGTTTTCATGAAGCATCTGAATGGTAAAGGAGCTTTGCAGAGCTCTGGCTTTCATGTACTGACTGTAGCAGTGCTACATTTGAACTTCCAGGTGCTTACATCCATGCCATTTTGAAATATATTGGCAGCTGGTATAGTATTTAGATATGTGCCACAAGCACCCCTTGAATGTTTGCAAATCAGGAAGGTGGAGGGCTTAAACGAATAAAAATAAATTCAGTGCTCCAAGCTGAGAGAACCACAGATTTCAGGTCTTGCCAAATGATGGTTTGCCAAATAGATGTTGGTTTTGTTGGTTTTTTTTTTCCTTCAATTTGCAAGATCATAACTGCATTAGTTAAAAAGAGAGCCCAAGAGGGCAATATTTTTGATTTTGGAGCCAAGAATTGTATTTTTAATTAAATTTTTTTTTAACACAGTCAGAGTGAAGTTGCTGGATTACTTGTATCTGTTGCTGCTGCTGCTGCAAGGCTTGTTGTTGTTGCTGTTGCAAGGCAGAAGAGAGCTGGAGTCTCTGCTGAGGAAGGCTTTGCCCAGGTCTGTTCACGGCAGAGCCAAGCTGAGACAACACTAAGAAAGGAGAAGGGGAAAGCAGGCAGGTCAAAGAGGTCAGGTTGAGTTGGTCAGGGGAGGAAGACATAAGAATACAGTGTAACAGGAAAGGGGGATCAATAGAATTAGTTTCAGAGTCAGATTTGGAACAGTGCAGAATAAAGTATACATGATATACATACTCTGTTAGTTAGAACATAATTAGATTATGAAGTGCTTGTGGAGACACAAAGGTTTCTCACACTGGATGTTAAGCACAGAGTTAAAGAAACATTCCTTAATGAAGTCTGGCATGAAGTTCCCTGCATTTTCATTTTGTCTTAAGTGTAACTTGTTTTCATGTGATACTATCAATTGATGGCACTTAACTGCCAAACAAAGCAGAGAAGTGCATGCTTTAGAAGTTGAGTATATCTCATAGAATTCATGTCCTGATAATAAGCAGTAAATCATTCTGATCTAACGTAAGACTTCCTTAAGACCAAACTTCATTTCAGTGTGAATTTATCAACATAAACACTTTGCTACAAAAGGAGGCTCAGCAAGCACATACCTGTGGCTTGAGGTTGCATAAAATTCCCTACTCCAGTCAGGTTAATTACAGCAGCTTGTTGGGCAGATAATGCCTGATCTTGATTGGATGGACCTTGGTCAGACCCCTAGCAAAAATGAAAAGCTTGATCCTTATTACCAAACTTTCATATCAATGAATAAGCAAATAAAGCCAGTGTGAAGGCAAACTTCTGAAGTGCCATTTAAAAACATTTAATGCTACGTCATCCAGTCTGTGCCAGATACAGGCTATAGTGTAGTCACTAACAGTAGAACAAACAGATACTGAATACCCTAGAACAGCTTTGTTTTGGCAGAAAGGGTATTGCTCCTGTTACTCAGCAGAAGTCCACGTAGTTGTCAATTTCTCTACAGTCTAGCAGAGACTACATTTGATGTTTGTAACCTTATGACAATTTCCTGTACAACTCCCAGCCCCTAAGTCTTCAGGGGACCCTGAGATATCAATGTGCAAAGGTCCAAATCAATCAAAGTGTGCAAAGGCTGACACATTCCCATGTTCATATTGTGCTACACACCTTAATTTCATAAAAACACAGACCCTGCCTTTAAAATCATATTTTCAGAACAGAGTAGTTTTCACAGTAATCACTTTAAAGGAATTAGTGGAGTCTGACCTAGTGTCTCCTGAAGTCAAAGGGTGCTGAATTATGACCTCTTTTAGAACTTAAATTATGCACTGATTTATAACACAGGGAAATAAAGCATTATATGCACAATTGAAGAAAACTGCATGGCTTATGAGTCAGAAAAAAGCTGGTTCAGTCCAGGAGTTGCAATACTTCTTTAGCATTACGTTATAATGCTACTAAGATCTAAGAAAACCAGACCAAAAGATTGCATGTTGAGACATCATCACCTCCATGATGAGTAAGAGTCATAGAACCACCATGTGGGGAAAATCCCTAAGTATGAGAGAGAATGCATATTTATATTACATTGGTAGCACAGAAAATTGTTGCTGTTTTTGGGCCTGAGTTTTTTCACTAAGCACTGTGAGCACATACATTCCTATCCTTATCAAAGCTAAGGAATTTAGTGTTCATAATATCTCATTTTAGCCAACAGCCCCTTCCTCTATAATGCAAGGTATGAGAGAAGTTCCTTGGGGCAGTTTAACCAATGCAGAGATTGGTTTTCTCCAGAACTTCCTGCCACAAGAACTATGCTTACGTCAGCCTTTTTATAAATGCTCTTTATGTTCAATATCTAGAAAATAAAACCCAACAGTACAAGGTCACATTATTTTTTTTTTTTTTAGTAGTTCAACTCCTAACTGACATTCAGAGATTCAGATGCTGTGAACAAATTGGAAAGTTTCCCATTAAACCTTCCCACAATCCAGAACAAGGCCTGTGGCACAGGAGGCTATATACCATAAAAAAAAAAAAAAAAAAAAAAAAAAAAAAAAAAAAAAAAAAAAAAAGAGGCATCTTATTTATGAACAGTCTACAGTATCACAAGTTAAATTATGACAAACTTGAGTATCCAGTAGAGAGTATTTGGTTAAGCAGAAAGCTTTTGTGTCTGAGGACACAAAAGCAGAACAGCTAGTTTTCTAACACTGCTGCATCAATGTTGGTTAGGATTTTTAATACTAACCTGGTAGTTGCACCTTAGGATTTTTAAGGTGCAACTGACCACTCAAAATTTGTCATTTGAGGACAGATCGGTGTCTATCAACTTTAACACTAACTACAGGGAGCAGCAGAGCAAATGTCTTAAGATTACAGCTTTAAAGACAACTTGTATTTCCTTTGGTGCAAAGAAAATTGTGCTGAACTACAGCAGTGAGGTTTGTAAGCCAACTCACAGCAGTGTCAGTAACAAGTTTTTGTTTCTCTGTAGTAATCCTGACTGCATTTTTTTCTCTGTTCATCTGATATACCTGTTATTTATGATAAACAAAGCACTAAGCTGATTTTACACCACTCATACAGTGGGACTGGCTCTCTCCATGACAGAATTAGACAATGCTCAGCAGTTACAGCTTTTCTATACAGGACATAAATAAAGAAGTATAACCCAGCTCCAGCCATAGCAACAGAGCCACTGCACTCTGCTGTTTGCGAAAGTTTAGGAGGAAGTTTCCTCCCCCTGTCCTTCAGATCTATGGGGTAATGGCTCATTTACTTGTGGAGATGGGGAGAATAGGAGAAACTGTTTCATCCATGCACCCCAGACTGAGGGCTGTTAGCACACACCTGTTCTCCCTGCTGCTGAGGACTACAGGTTGTAGGCTGCTGAGATTGCTGCTGTGAAGAAAACTGTGACAGCTGCTGCTGGAGTGGGTTAAAAATAAGTGAACCACCTGGAAGCTGTTGAAGATTAAAAACAAAAGGCATAATTCAATCAAACTGCTGAGTTTCCTACTGTTCTAGGGTGAACATAGTATTGATAGTGGCGTACTTTCCAGAGGCTTGATTTTTGTTTTGTAATGCCTTTAAAGTCAATCAATTTACAATTGTTGCTGTTTCTGAAAAAGGCTCATGCACTGGAAACAAATTTGCATGAACTTATATATTTCCATAGGAAAATATATTTTAATTATTTTAATTAAAATGCACTGTACTGATACTGGAAAGATAAATGCCAGTCTTCAACAGCACTGTATATAATTTCCACTTTTAGAATGTTCCACTGAATTTTAATAGATAGTGAACGGCCTTGATTCCTCTCCCTTACCCCAGCTTTAATTGCACTTATTTCAGCTAAATTGTTCTTCGTTTATATGAGTGGCAGAGCTGGCTTGAAAGAATGTCCTTCAACATGGAATCACTCAAATACAAGCATTTAATTCTACAGAAGAGCTCTACTCTGGCATAACTGCCTCCTGTGCCTGTCCTTTTCCTTGTTTCTGGAGTGTACAGGAGTGGGAAGAGGAAGTAGCAAAGTTGGTAGTAATTTTTTGAAGCATGGTGCAACCTATGTGGAACACTGAAGCTGCAATTCTGCACCTGCATCTGGCAGCTGACTTCAAGGTTCAGGAACTCTGCCCAGTTTCACTAACAACCCCTGCTCTGCTTTTAAATGCAACTCTGACATAATAAACATCTGCTCATGTTTGTATATGTCTGTATGCTTAGAGCAAATAAAGCTTTTACAGACCTTCTAAACTCGCTATCTTACATGAACTTCCATTCCTAAACCCTCTAAACCTATCGCTGCACCTACCTGTGTATGTTGAGCTTGGGTTTTAGGCATTCTATGTGTAACCTCTGAGTGATTCTACTAGACTATTTTGTACAGTATAATTATAAGTTTAGTCTGTGATCTACAGTGAAACCTTAGGCAAATCCTGAAAGACTGTATTTTAGTATTAATCTTTTGAATTCAAATGTCAGCATCTTTATATTGTTACTGAGAATTATCTGCTTTTTTCTGAGCTAGGAATATAACTTCCACCTGGTACGTCTATGGAGATGTCTTTTCTCTTATTCTAAGCCTTTTAAATAAGCAAGTAAGATTTGAAGTAAATGGTCTGACCAACTGGCTCTGAAGATCTGTGTGGGGCAGTGCAATAAGCAGCACTAAGCAGGTCTCTACAGAAAGATAAGAAATTATCATTATTATTGTGTCCAAGTATATCAATTACCTGTAGAAGATTTAAGGGCCGAAGATTTGATGTATTTTTCAAACCAAATGGGCTGCCTGTTAAAGAAAACATCTTTTTATTAGTAGTGAGTCTTTACTCAGTTCTATTTGTGTTTTGCAGTACACCTTTCCACTGGGACTATTTCTAAACATCTGGAAGTTGGAAAACTGGAAAGTGTAAATTGAATGTAAATACTAAGTGTATAATAATACAAGTATAATAAAAGTGTAATACTGGCAAATGTAAATTAAGTGTAAACTTAATAAAATGCTGTATTTTCCATAATGCAGTTCATAGTTATTCAGATTCAAAGTGCACAAGAGCTGACTAAATGGAAGGAAATCTGTATCACTAGATAACATTATACCCCTGTGACCTACAACCTGTTTGTGCATTTACAGAAAAGGTGATTGTGGAGATCACCACAGCAGTTATTTTTCAGTGATTCTTCTTCTGCCTTTAAAAGGTTTACTGTTTGTACAGTAAATCCAGAAAAGTCCAAGGGCCCAATGAAGTAATACACTCTTACCAATCTTTAACAGAAAACAATCCCACCCCAAATTTGAGCAATGCTCCAGTAAGACAGCAGCTATCAAAGAGAAGCCCTGGAGGTCTTGCAGAGACCTAGCTCAGCTCACAACTTGCATCTGTTGTGTGGATGACAGCACAGCATGTACAAATCTGTGACACCTAGCTGGCAGAGGTTGATAGTGCTTGAAAGGACTGAAGTGGACTAAAAGCAATCCTCATGAACTGAAGAAATGGTCCAAAACTCAGTAACATTGATTTAAAAAAAGACAAATGACCAAGTACAAAATTGTAACTATCTTTGTGTCTATACAGCAAGAAAGGACACGAGAAGTTACAGGAGGTCACAAACATATCCAAATCATCCATATCACAAACTACAGAGCACACAAAAGAAAAGAACCTCTTCACACAGTTTACATTTATAAAATTCACTGTCACAAGATGCTGTAGAGATTCTGAAAATATACATGGGTTCAAAAACCAATTGGATAAATCCACAGAACAGAAATCTAGCACAGGATATTAAGCACAAAGATCCATGGGGATATTCTTCAGCTGAGAAAGTCTCAAAGCTGTAGATTGCCAGAAGAGGTACAGTTGTAGACGAGGGATGTTTCATTTCACACTTTTGCCTCATCTCAAACACTCTCCTCAGTACCCTCTAATGGCAACTGTCAGAGACAATATAAACTGGATGGATTTTTGGCCTAAACCAGTAAAGCCATTCTTATGTTAAGGTAATGCTGTTGCAAAAAATACAGATAAAAAATAGGCAGACCTCATTTGGGGAAATGTTAACAGGAATGTTGTGAAAGAGATGAGATGCATTTATTCTGCTGTGCTCCACAGTGGTAAATCAGCCAAGCTCAGGCTTGTGTCCCGTTTTGGTTATCACATTTTAAGAAGGATGTAAGCAAATTGGACAGTCTAGAAAAGAGTGACAGGATTATGAAAGGTTTGAAAAATACGATCTATCAGAAAAAGACAAATGTGGGACATGACAGCATGTTTGATATTTAGAAGGTAAAGAGAAAGAGTGAACAACTATTTTTCACATCTGAAGGATATAGGAGGAAAAAAAAAAAATGCAATTCAGGAGATGCAATATAATTAGAAGGAAACATTTTGCATGGATAATGAGCCACTCCAAGCAGCTACTGAGGAAGACTGGAATCTTCTTCAGTAAAGATATTTAAATACTGTTTAGCTAAACATTGGTTCAGTATGGTTTAGACAGATTTAACTCTTAGTATAAGGGATGGATATCTTGAAGTCTTCTACTGTTCTCATTTTATAACCATACATTAGACTTTTTTAATTATATGTTCAGAAAAAATAAACTGATAATTTAAATTGTGCTTTTAAGATTTATATAGTTGCATTTGAAGGCAATAAAGAACTACTTAATTGTTATACAAGAATAAAGTAGTACCAGGGTCAGAATAAAATGCCCCACACATTGAGAAAGTGAGGCCTCTAAGTTCAATCATGCTGTTTTTTCTGGCAGTCATCATTATCAAAATTTCATTTAAATTTAGAGTTTCTCTCGAACTTCTTACTGAGTGCACAAACAATCCAGGTTTTGACCATGTATCTCCAGGCTAGCTCACCAAAACCCAGCTTAAAACAATCTCCAACACAGCCTACACCTTGAATACAAAAACATGTATGTTGTTCCTGAGCTCCAGCAATCAAATACACAACCTCTTCACACAAAGGCCACTTCAGTCCATTTTCCTCACAAAATGTTTTCACACTGTCCCTGTCTGAAGGGTGGCTTTTCCATTCAGTCACACTGACCTGCTTGGGAGGCAGACTGCATTGCAGCGGGCAGCGCACTTGGTACCAGACCTCCTGGGGGTAAAATGCCACTCAGATTTATACCTGCAGGGGCTATGGCACCAGTGTTGCACCCCAACATAGGGTTTGAACCACTCATCAATGACTGTGCTCCACTGTAGAAGAGGAAAGACAACACATCAAACCCAAGTGGCACAAGTAAGTCTGAATAACTAAATTGTTGCCCTCTGTCTCATGGCAAGTAAATCAGTAACTTGCTGTAAATTATGGGACTATGGATAAAGCATCAATGCAGCTTAAAAAAAAACATTTTGCCTAGAGAATAACATGTATTTCATATTATGAGCACATACTGTTTTTTTTCTTCTTTGATATCAACTGTTAAAAATAAACCACAAGTGGTCCTTTCATTCTAGAAATACTAAAAGATCAACAGTCTTCAAAATGGTTGTACTATCATAAAAGGAACAGGTTTGCATTTTCTTTTTCCCCTATAAAAAAAAAGTCCAATTTATCAACAGCGACCAGCTGCTGAACACCTTAGCTGGGTAATTTGAATGTTTGATACCTGCATTGAAGCACACTATGTGTCTTACACTGACCATCGTAATCGCAGAATTTTCCTTAGTCTAAAAAACAGTTCATGTTATACCATACTATCTATTCTTGACAGCATTTATTATTTTCTTCAAACCACAAAATGAGTTTTAAGGATCAAAGAGTGTTTCACCTCAATGCTTTTTCAAATTGATAGAAACAAATCTGTTCCCCTTTTTCATTTAGATTGGTCTGCATATGAGATCTACCTCCCCTCTGATTAATAAAAAGTTTTCAAACTTACTGAGCAAAACCTCAGAAATCACTGAAATTGAGATAAAGCTTTCAGAAATGAACCTATATGACTCCACAAAGATGAAAGCAATAAAGGCCTTTCTTAATAGATCTTTTCAATAATCTAATAGTAGGTGACTCCTATTTAAAAAATACAAGTAATTTCTACTGGTCCTTCACTTTGTAATTACAAATGGAATGATCTTTTCTTCGTGCTGCAGATCCTGAAAAATATTTACCCTAACGGATGGTGGACAGTCCTGGACCACACCCCCTCCCACCAACCAACCCCATGGCAAATTAAGAAACCATCATAACAAAAGACTTACCACACAGAGCCCACTACATTGATGAAGTTAAGTCCTGCAGGGTTTGCCATGACCTGGGTGGAGGTTGTTCCTGTAGTAATGGATGTTACCATGGTGGAAAGAGGAATGGTCATTACAGGCAGTGCCTGGCTCAGAGACATTTGCTGCTGAGCAAACGGGGTTAACAAAGTGGGCTGAGGGGTGAAGCCTGAATCTTGGGGAGTAGGGGTGGCAGAAAGGGTAATAGGAGTTGAGGTCTGAGCATCAGGAGGGTGTGGGGTCGATGAAGGGGTGTTGGTTGGAGTAGGAGTAGATGGTTTAGGAGTTCCAGACCCTGCTCATTGAGAAAAATAAAAAGTGCTAGTTTGTTATAAAAGGCCAGTCCTTTTTGTATAAGGTTAATGGAATCTTACTTAGCATTGACAATTTCTTCCGTTTTTTTAGACTGCAAGTGTTAATTTCTACATGACAAGTGTTGCAGCACACACTCATTGTTAAGGATGCAGTATAATCACAAAGAAAATCCATTCTCCATGCTTCATTCCTTGTGGCATACACCAATTTCTATTTTCCTTTAAGGCTTCCATAATCTATAATACATCAAGTCATAATTCTATTCAGGAATACTTAAAATAATTTCTTAGTGACCAGTTTAACTTAATAATGTTTGTCCTAAACTGTTAAACAAATAGTATCCATGTATTGCCTGCACAATAGGTTTTGTTAAAAACTTCTCATGGAAAACAAGAGTCAGCAAGATCATGTACAATTTTAATGATCATGGGGCTGATCTAAATTTCATCAGATAGTCAAACTGCAATTTTCCAAGTATCAAGCAAATAAAAAGCAACTATCTAATATTTAAGAACCATAGAAGAGGATAATACTGCATCTTTAAAAGCTACTGTGTAATTCTCTCTACTTAAATGTAACACATACAGCTGTATTTGTTGTGGATGCAGTAGGCAAAGTCTATCAAAAGAAAAAGAAAACAAAACCCCCACAAAGCTTGAGCTGGTTTTTTTTCTATTTTTTTTTTTTTTTTAGCTTTCATGTCCTGCAGAAAGAAAGGAAATAAATATGAATGGTGACCAGAGCCTTAAAGTAACTGTGTGCAGATTTTCACAATTCATAACACTAACATAAATCCAGACTCAGTATTTTGGAAGAAAACTTAAGTTTTCTTTTTTATCTTGTGCAAAACAAGAAGGCAGAAAAGTTACACCTTTTGAGCTACCCAGATTTTAAATTATTTAATGCAAAAAGAATATTATAATACCATGCAGGATACTGGAATGTGCAGTATACAATTATTCATTAAAAAATTGAGAAACTGCAGCTATGGTTTCCTCTTTGTACAGATCTGTTCACGAAATGGCTCAAGACACATACATGTTTTAAAAAACATTTATGATCTACAGCTAAGATTACAATGATCCTGTCAGTGTTAAAGAAAATACTTTAACTAAAATGTTGCTTCTGACTGAAAGTTTCATTTTTACACCTGAGAATACGGTGCTATCATCAGCAGCATCACCACCACACTTGCAATCAGCAATGATTTGTAAAACAGTGTAGGAGTGTTTTTAAAAAATCATCTTATCGTTTATTGTATCATCACCTTGGGACTGATCAGATTATATACATACACAGATACACAACTGCACCAGCTCCTATAACATTAAAAAAACCAGATGCTTAAATAATGTAAAGGCAAATTGATCTAACATACTGTTTTTACACTGGAGGAAAAAAATCTACACTTTGGAATTTATCTCATCACATCATCTACCAGCCTTTCATATATGAGGAGATCATGCTAATTGCATAAAATGTATTAAAACGTATACACAGAGGGTGCATACATATATATACAGAAAACGAACACAGTTACAATAAACATAAAATACATACAGTGAACAAGAGACCTGCCTAAAGCTGCACAACTTATACAATTTAGGGTACACTGTACACTTAAGTTTCATCATTCCACAGGTTAAGAAGTTTATCTCAGGAAGCATTTATGCAAAAGCCTAAGATTTAATGGAGAATTTAGGTCGTGACTCACTTTGTGAAGAGCTCGCAGGAGACATGGCGGCTGGAGAGAGCATGCTAACTTGATTAAGATCCATAGATTGTTTCCGAGAAAGACCAGGAGGCTTAGAAGGAGGAGGTGGAGTTGGGGATTTCAGATGGCCACTTGACTGTTGTGAACTAAAAATATTACCTGAAAAAGCATAATTAAAATACCTTACTATTCTGTGAGTACATGTTAACTTGAATGGATGGAATTTCATGAACAATATATTAAGAAATTACAAAAAAAACAAACAAAAAACCCCATGCTCTTCTCACAGATAAGATTCTGGTATTTTTAAATTAAATCTTAACTAAAGGGATATCCTTTCATTTTACAACAGGCAGATCATGTTAAAATTAGACGTTTGAGTCAAAAATAATTACCTGAAGAGCTACTTCCTGAACTTGAAGGTAATTTGATAGGAGGAGGTCGGTGTTTTACACCTTTCCCCAGTACTGAAGACTGAACAGAGCCTGATACACTTTCTGGCTGCTGGGAGGAAAGAGAAATTAACACTACCACAGCAATGACAAAAGTTTTCACATAGGTGACAGAAAAGACAATTCAACTGATTTGTATGAAGGCTTCTAAGAACTATGACAATATTTGTTTCAGCCATTTCAGATGCTTATGTATTTATATTAAAAAAATAACCTATGATGAACTCTCTTTAGATAAAATCTTTACCATCAATAAGCACAAAAGTGCTAGTAAAAATTTAAACTGAGCAAAGAAATAAGTAATATAATTAAAGAGTTTCACTTTCCTCCATAATTCTGGAATTTCTTGTAGTAATTTTCACAAACACAAAAGTGATGAATACACTTGAAATAATAAAACATTCAGGTTTTACTTGAAAAATGACATAATTTAATTAATTCATTCTCTATATACCTGCCATTTTCAACCAAGACAAACTTAAAGAACAGGATCAGAATTCTTTATCCTGGGAGCAGGATTTCAAATAAATTTAGGAGAATCTGGAATGCAGAGAAATCAAGACAAATTTCCCCACTGGCTTCAGTAGGACCAGAACTTCATACTCTTAGAGGGAAGATACAGCCTTTTTATTTGCTCTTGTAACCTAATCATCAGGTTGTCTGAACATATATCTGCTTCAACTATTTGAGTCTGTAGCTCTCAGTCACTCGTAACAGACCCTACATCCTAATTGCAATAGCTGACACTGTCTAAAGACTCAACAGTGAAACACATTGAAATATATTCTATGTGGTTTTACCTTATAGCAGATATCCATAAATGACAGTACTGTTTAAACAAACATACAGTTTGCAAACTGCTGAAACTAGGAAATGAGGCTGGCAATTTAGTGAACAGACTGGAATCTCAATTAAGTGTGCATGAGCTAGGAAATCAGAGCATTGTGCAGAATCACCCTTTTTGGTAAGCCTAACTTCCACTGATTCTCAGTGATAAGAGACAGTCCCTCTACATGTTTATAACTGCTTGCTTATAAAAAAAGACTCTTTTGAAGAAAATTCCGAGGATTACCCTTCTGTTTTTGTATTAATATCTGCTTTCTTGATTTTGAAAATAAAGACCAATGCCCTATTCCAATGGTTACTGGATCATTAAATATAGTAACTTGAGTAACTCTAGTCCAGCTTTTGGTAGGGGCTTGGACAGGCAGACAAGTTGACTTTAGCAAGCACACTTCCACCCATTTATTATATGATTTTAATGTATATGTACACACATGCATGTAACATGTCTGTATGTGTGCACACATACACAGAAACATCCATATTCCTTTCTGCAACTGCTGGCCTTGGAATGCTGCTGGTCTGCTTGACACCAGGAACTACCTCCTTCTGAAAAATATTGCTGGAGTTTTTAAGTAGATATGTAGGGGAAAGATGTCAAAGAAATACCCCAGGGAATACAAATCTCATTTACTAGCTGGAGTAAAAGATACAGCTCACTGCTGAAGTACTGACTCTGACCAAACAAAGCCAGAAGCAGCAAGTAAAGTGCAAGGCAATGCCAACAGGCAGGAAAATTTGGGAATGCAAGAGTTTATACTGGAAATGTAGAAATGTGTGTGCATGTAAACATAGACACTTTAAAGCTGTTGGGGTTTATGTTTTGGAGGTTTTTTGTTGTTTTTTTAATATGTTTGAGCTTTTTTTTTTTGCCTTTGGCTTTTTGTTTCTTTTGTTTGTATTGATTTTTGTTTGGGTGTTTTTTTAAGTTTTCCTCTTCAAATTGAAAACAATTTGAATGTCTAAAGGTAAAAGAAGTTCAGCTACTCCATCTGCTTCTGTGTTTACTGACCTGCAAAACAAGACACACAGCTGCATTTTACTATACTGCTCTATGAAAGGTTTACCTGAACAGGGCAAAATGCTAAAACAAAACTTTGGAGCTAACTAGAGCTGATATAGAGCAAACCCTCCACCCCTCAAAACAGCTAAAAGACAAAATTTGAACATTGAAAACATAACTGCATTCCACTAATTTTTCCAATATATTCACATTGAATGATCATGACCATAATGCATTTAAAAATTCATTCAGGATAACATGGTTAGGTTAGTTTAGGTTAAATGTGGATAGCAAAACTTATTCTAATAATTCAATAATTAAGCGCAAATAAAAGAAATTTGTAGCTTGATAAACTCACTTCCATTTCCTTCCCTGGAGAAAGATGACTGACTGATCCACTTGAATTATGAAACATTTTCACAGTACATTTAGCTTCATTTTGCACTAACTCCTGGTACTGGTTCACCACCCTGAAACAAACAATAAGGACATAAAAAGATTAACAAGTTTGAACTTCCAAAGTAGATACTTACAGATAAACACATCATTGTATATGTTGTAGTCTTATATTTTATATATTGTGTAAGCATATCTCTATATAACATAGCGAGGCACATATATAAAACGTACTTATACCTCTTTGTATCTTTTTACATTATATTCCTGGGCTCTTAGACTTATTGCTTTTGAACCTCTTTTTTTTTCCTAATACAAAACACAGTGTAAGAAACACTCTACTGGAGGAATATAGAAAACAATAGAACAGTTCCATTCCCAAAAGCAACTGCAGATCTTTGGGATGCCAGTCAACAGGGATCCCATTCCACCTTTTATACAGAGATCCAGAATATTTTATAAAAGTGTGTCTTCTGGTTTTGCTGCCTGTGAAACAGTCAACCCTCCTTCAGCTTGAGGTCTATGTCAGAGGAGGAGTCTAAATGCAAGGGCTGAACAATCACTCCCCTGTGAGCATTATGAGAGACATTTGATAAAGCATCAGGGAAACAAGTTTAAAATATTGTTCTATCAAATTGAATCAGATACTACATCTCTACTAATCTAAGACAACCAAGCTGAGGGAATACTGTTTCACAAACACGAGTGAATATACAAAATGACCTTGAAATATAAAACTGAAGTGCTGTGGTCACTTACACTCTGGCAGACTGGACCTCAGTGAAAACCAGCTGGAATATTTCCATTACCTCACACCTAAATGTGATGAAATTCTCTTTATTTTGATGTAGCCCTGCTTCTGTCATATGCTGTTACCTGACTAATGCAGACATAAGCAAGGGCCCTGACACACACAACAGAGGAAAGGGGGCAGTGCACTTTTTGCAGCAATTAGATTTTAGACTGACTTACTTAAAAATTGGTGGAATCAGGGTAGTAAAATGCCATGTACTCAAAAAGGTGGTCCTGCACTCCCCTACTGTTTATTCTTGTCTTTGTCCCTGAAACCCTGTTCCTTATTCTGGTGAAAGGACTTGTTCAAGCCAGTGACAAACATGATCAGGAAATCAATCCCAGTTAAAATTAGGCTCTTGTAATATTGTTGTTTTACTTTTCAGCCAGCCAATCTCCCCAGTTCAGCTTACAGAACAAGCAGCAAAAGTATCAGCACAAAGGAGGCAGGAGAGAATATAAGCAAAGAATTTCTTGATCAAAATTACCTATTTAAAAAAAGAACTTTATTACTGATTTTTGATCAAATCAAAGACTCATTTCCCTGCCAGGCACGTAAGGGTGTGTGAAGATAAGAGCTATGGCATGTACATAGCCAGCAGTATCCTAAGGAGGCACAAAACCACAACTGGCTCTAACAGAGGTTGCTTTTCAAACGTTCTGTGCTTATATGCACAGGCAGTCTAGTGTGATGTACTCTGACAAACACTTAAAACTCACTTATTTTGCTGCCTCAGTTATCCCTGAATTAGCTACTCCTACTCATTCTACAACTAAAATATACTGAAAAACTGGTTTATTACTTGCTTCTCTAGGAAAGCTGAATCAAGACATGCACAATACACAAAATGAAGGTGTATAAATACTAAATCCTAGATTACACTTCAAATGACAAGTTTAAATGAACCATTTCCATTATTTCTAATTTACCATGCCAAATGTTAGGAATTACTGCTAAGTGGTCTGAGTTCAGGTGTACTCACGTATTTGATGTCCTCTATTCCTCCTTGCTTGTTAAATACAGAAGCTACACACTATTCTACTTCTTGATATGATGACTAATTCCTCTTTTTTTTCATTTGTTCTGCATCTGTTTCCATAACCATAGCACTGGCAGTCACAACTGCCAAAAAGGAACAAAATTTATTATTTGTCATCAAGCCAAATAGCTGTACAAACTATATTAATTTACCTTTCAGCATCAGTCTTCGAACCAATAAGGAACCTAAAATGTAAAGTACATTTTCAGTCATGAATTGGACTAAAAGAACATATTTTTATAATCACAAGGCTTCAAACAAATGGCAGTGCTATATTTTTTTCATACCTGCTTGAAATACAAATGATAATGTATCCATTCAATGGACTGAGTATCATTCAGTATTTGAAATACACACTTGACTTCCTAACTATATGTACAATATACACACATGATCTAATATGGTCTCCTTTAACAGCAAATTACCTACAAAGCAAAAGGCAGAATACAGAAGTTTTGGATTTTATATTTTTTAAAAAAAATGTAACCGAGTAACTGCTACAGAATTATTTATGTAAAAGTACAAAGAAAAAGTTATGTATAAACCAACACCATACCAGTACACTCAGACTGAAATACAAGCGTGCTGAGGGGAGGTCAAAACAGTCCTATGCATAATATTTTAGCAAACATTTAGTTTCCATTGTTTGATTTCACTTATGCCAATTCCAATTCCCCATGATTTTCCAGACCTCCACATAAGTATCTCTCTTTTGCATAATAACACTTATGGCTTGAAAACTCATTACTATGTTTCTTTAATTTTACAGAAGTTTCTCTTTCTCCAGCTCCAAAACCAAAAAAAAGTATAAAACATTTTATTTTACTGAACAACAAAAATGTTTACTTCACCTTTCATTTCATATGACAGTTTGCCAAGGATGAGTTATCCAGGTTTTGATGAACTTTAATTGTTAGTGTCTTGGCAATGATTTCCAAAACCCTCAAGGCATTTAATCCCTCTAAATTAATTTAATTCCCAGCCTTATTACACAACTCTAAGCTAGCACTGTTGTTTCAAAAAGATCAGCACTAAGTATGTGTGCTGGTTTTGGCTAGGGTAGAGTTAATTTTCTCCATGATAGCTGACACAGAGCAGTTTTGGATTTGTGCTAAAAACAGTGTTGGTAATACCAGGGTGTTTTAGCTATTCCTAAGCAGTAGTGACAAAGGTCTCCCTCAAGCAAAAGGGCTAGGGGTGTTCAAGAAGTGAGAAAGTGACTCTGCAAGGGCAGCTGACCCCAAGTGACCAAAGGAAGGGATATTCCATACTTACCATATGGCAACATGCTCAGCATATAAAGCCAGGGCAAAAAGGAAGGGACTGGGGGAAAGCACTTAGAGAGAAGGCATTTGTCTTTTCCAGTAACCATCAGGTGTGATGGGGCCCTGCCCTCCCAGAGACAGGCAAACACCCCCTTGCCCATGGGAAGTGGTGAATGAATTCATTGTTTTAGGCTTTGCTTACAAGGTTTTCCTTGACCTATTAAACTATCCTTATCTCAAGCCACATGGTTACTCACTTTTATTTGCTATTTTTTCCCCCATTCCACCAGGAAGGTCAGGGGAGGAGGGAGTGAGTGCTTGTAAGGTGCTTAGTTGCCAGCTGGGGTTAAAACACAACAGTATGGAAGCAAACAGTGAATAGCTCAAGTCTAGGGATAAAATATTCTTAAAACTCCGGATGTTCTAAGATTTTCATAAAAAAAAAAGAGAATGATTACATACTAGAGGATAAAAATAACTTTCATTAGCAGAACTAAAAGGTTTGCTCAGCCTCACTGCTCCTTGCCTTAGTGAAATTTATAGGCTCTACTCTGCTGCATGTGTTCCTCCACACAAATAATCTGGTACATACAACAAAAACAGCTGAAAGCAGAGAATCTTTGTAGAACCACACCAAAACCAGCATATTCCAAACAATTCAAAATTATGAAGCTTCTCAGAAGCTCATGTTTTTCTTCATTTATTTAGTTCAACTGGATCTAAGAGCAAACAGAAGATAGTCACATCTCACGCTTTCACGGCATCAGGCAAATTTTGAGAACAATCAAGATTCTGAGTATCACCAAAAAGGAGTGTAACAACATCTCATAGTGTCTCCACAATTTTCACGATTGGATTTGCTGGTGGTCTTATTTCTCCCCCGAAGTATCTTTAATGTAAAAGAATGTACCAATTTAACATAAAAGTACATTTGAAATATGATGGTTGCTTGTACACATTTTGGTTTGGGTTTTTTTTTGGTAAAAAAATCTTAAGTCAGACTTCTAGCTCTAGAGTATTTTTGTGACTGAAAATGACAAGTAACGTTTCTTTTCCTCCACCTACTGATCACAGCATAGTTTAAAAAAAGAACATGTAACTTACTGTGATGGAGTTAATAGGTTGTCATTTTCCTCATCACCTTTGAGCGTCTGAATTTTACCATAGTACAAGGGATTGCCAAGAGACTGAAAAATGGTCAGTTTTGTTTTTTGAACCTGATTACCAACTTCACATTCAAACACATAATCATCCTTCATTTCCTAAAAAGACAGAATGACCTCGTAAGTCTTGAACAAGCCTTAACCAAAACACCAAGTAAAGCAGACCAACTCCATATACAATACAGAGAAAGAAACATCCTATAAGTAACTTTAATAACACTCTGTAGGAAGGGGTGCATTATCTAATATGAAAGTGATTCCAGAAGTTACATTAATAGGATAAGAGGAAAAGGATTTATCCTCTTAAAAATACAAAGTTATTGCAAATCCCAAACAATCATATTAGACATGGAAATGCAGACTTGGTAAACATATACAGGATCAGTTTTATATGAATTATGACAATGCAAAAAATGTTGAGAATAAAATGCTGGAGCTGAACATTAAGTTCTATGGGGAAGTATTACTTTTTTCCAACAGGCAACTACAAAAATATCATGATACATGCGTTAATAAAGCTAGTACCTTGCCTCTGAAATTAAAAAAAAAATCAATTATGTGATTTAATCACATAACTAATCAATGAATTAATAATTATTAATGTGAATTGATCAATGATTATATTAAATTACTACTTCTGATCAAATCAGTTTGTGACAAAAATCCTAAAGTTCAACTTAAACATTGCAGAAGGAGTTTTTTTGTAAGAGGCATTTAATATTGACCTCTTTCAAAATGTAACATTTTGATTTCAATAAAATTCTTTTTAATCAGCCTTTGAATGTCTGAGTAAAGAAAGCAGTTTGTTGTGCAGAGTTCCATGTAAATTATGATAATTTCTTTAGTATAAGCTGCTTATCCTTGTATTTCTGGAAAATCTGAGGAAATCAGACTGAACACATGCTTGCTTTACTGTATAAAATTACAAGTATCTCTGGTAATCTTCCCATGTTTCTGTAACACATGGAAGATTAATTAAATTGGGGGAGGGAAGATTATTCCACATTACATTGATTTGGTTGAAATAAGAGGCATTTTAACTAGAGACAGTGAAGTTTGGCCAAAGGTCTAAATAACTCACGTGTGCTGGCCAGACAGTTGGTTGTGAGTCATCAGACTTGATAGACTTTTCTACTTTGGCATATTTTTCCACCTTAAAGAAAACAGAGAGATCAGAAAAGAAATCCCCTATGTTACCTCCTATACTTCTTTAAGGAAACTTAATTGAAGAACCTTCAGAACTTTACATTTACAGCGTTACACCACATTTGCTATGGTAAACTTAACAGAAGATTGAAATATGGTTTCTGACTACAGATTGAAATCATTGCCTGCAATGTGGAATGGTTAAGTAATTTCACAATAATAGTAATTCCTAAAGCCTCTGATTAAGTCAGGTACAACACAGTTAAAGTGAAAAGAGAGGTTTGTTTTGTAGAAACTTACACTGTCATTTCACTGTCATTTGCACTCTTGGCAGCCCTATGATGTCCAGAGCTACAGTCTTGTCTAGTCTACAGTCTCTTAAAAAATCTCAGCATAGTAGAGAAAACTTGTGGAAAGGGACCTGACATCCTGGTTGGTGGCAAGTTAAATGAGTCAGCAGTGCCCTGGCAGCCAGGAGGTCCAGGCGTGTCCTGGGGGGCATCAGGCACAGCACTGCCAGCCAGGAAAGGGAGGGAATTGTCCCATTCTGTTATGCACTGGGGCTGCCTCACCTCAAGTGCTGGGAGCAGTTTTGGGTGCCACAATATAAGAAGGATATAAAGCTACTAGAGAGAGCTCAAAGGAGGGCAATGAGGATGATGAAGGGCCTTTGAGGGAAAGCTGCATGAGGAGTGGCTGAGCTCACTTGGTCTTTTCAGCCTGGAGGAGACTGAGGAGAGAGCTCATTGCAGGTTTAACTTCCTTGTGAGGGGAAGAGGAGGGGCAGGCACTGATCTGAACTCTCTGGTGACAGGACCCTAGGGAGTGACTTGAAGTTGTGTCAGGGGAGGTTTAGGTTGGATATTAGGAAAAGGTTCTTCACCCAGAGGGTGGCTGAGCACTGGAACAGGCTCCCCAGGGTAGTGGTCACAGCACCAACCTGACAGAGTTCAAGAAGCATTTGGGTAAGACATTATATGATTTTGGGACTTGTCCTGTCTTGCAGGACTAGGAGTTGGACCTGATGATCCTTGTAGGTCCCTTCCAACTCAGGATTTTCTATGAGTCCATTCTGGACACTAATAGTATGCGTTCTGGCAGTGCCAAAAACTAAGAATATGAATGCCCCCAAGAGAAAAATGCACACACAGTGAAAAAAAACAACTCTCAACTATAATTCTCTGCATAAAAAATAAAACTTTTCAAAATATTAATGTCCCTTAGTATAACATATCAAAAGACAGAAATTTCTACCAAGATGAAAAGTGACTCATTTTAAACAATCTACGAACCTCATTTGCTTTTTGGGTTTTCATACTATCAGACAACTTGAAATAGACATGTGCTCAATGAGTTCACAGAGGAACAATGCTAGCAATTGGTTTGTACTGATTACTTCATCCAAACTATTCTGATACAACTGCAATATATTACAGTGTGGCTTAATTTGTGTTTATACCTTATGGTACAGAAAAGTAACTGCAAATGTTTAAGTCAATCCCATTTTTTAAAGGTCATTCTTTGACATTGGTTACTTAGACTCTTCTTCATATAATACAATTTCTAACAATTGCTAAGTATACATAACAATTGGTGGTCTTACATCTACTTCAGAAGGAGCAGTCAAGTAGCAAGGGTTCTGTTTCCACATATCTACGCACTGGAAAATGAAAAACAGGATTAATATATTAAATCATTTAATTAAATGGTTACAAGTATATTACTTTTCAGAACACTTACATTTCCAGCTTTTGAAATTTTGAGGTCATACTGCTGGGCTGCTTTCCTCTCCTTCCTTTTCTGTAAGTAGTCAAGTAGTCTGAGCTGAGGTGGAGTTGAGTAGTGAGCTACTTCTTGCTGTCTGTTCAAAGAGGACCTTGAGTACCTTTTGAAGCACCTATGGCAAAATGACAGCCAAGCTCGTAAAACCATCAACATTAACTTCTCCACTGCCCTTGTACAAAACCAAAAATACGCAGGGAACTGCTACTTACATTGAGACTAATAAGTTTGCAAATACTAATTTAAAATTGCTTTTGGATTGTAATTGGATTACACTGTGCAACTTTAAATTATGATTTCATATTTATAAAACATACCAGTATTCTGTTCATCTGTTTCAGCACTAAGAATGTGGTTATTTTTTAAATGCCTAATTTAAATACATAACCAAAATGAGTAATTAAGAAGCTGCCAAACTTAAAATATTTATGTATTACCATAATTTCAGTTCCATCAAATGATCCTTGTCCTACTTAGGTAACTATAAAGTTACAATGACAGTAAATACCCTCTAGTCTTTGTCTTTGTTTCAAGACAAACTCATGGGTTCAGTAATGTTGTTCTGGACATTCATTTATTCCCTTTTCCTATTTTTCTAGTGGAGTATTTGTTGACCACCGAGCTTTAGTTTCAAGGACAGCTTGATCAAATTAATTATTTATATTTCTTTAGAAATTGCTGCTGGTTTTGTACTAGCATAGTATTACAATAAAAATTTATTTTTAAATATTTCAGTAATTGTGACAGACCATTAATACATTTCCTATTTACAGAGTGAATGCAACTCTTGTGATAGAACAAACACATTGAACGAACGTTTCAAGCTTCTATGGAAAAAAAAAGGGCCCGACCATGCACAAAAGTGAAATAATTTCAATATTTTGCACATAGTGCATACCACATTATTTTAAGTTTTTCCAATATTCTTATAAACTTACACTTCTGTTTAGCCTGAATGCCAAACATAAAAATAATTCTTTTCATTTGCTCATCCAGGATGAAACTTATATGTAGCTTTTAACAAATTAGAGACCAATATGCAACATATCTGTTTATGTATTTTTCATAACTGAGTTGCCATCTGACTTGCGTACACAAAACCTATGCAAAGAAAACCCCAAATCCAAACTGCAATAAAACTGATAATGTTAAGAAAATATATACTTTCTTTTGATTTACAAAAATGAGCACACTACAGTATCTACTAGTAACCAAAATAAAATACAATACTGAACACTGAAAAATATCATATAATTTCTTGACTGTTTCTCACACATTCCTATTTAAGCAGGTATTACATAGGAGGAGCTAAATTTTCACATAAAGCATTACTTCTATTTTTCTTTGAAAACACATTTCCTACTGAAAACTACCGTTTCATGGGGCGAGTGTTCATCTTCTGCTTGTTGTACAGGAGTCTGTTTGTAGTACAGGTCACTGCTATTGAAGGATCAAGACACAAAGGCTCTGCTGTAGCCAAAATAAGTTGGCTCTCAAGTAGGAGTTTGTCCTCCTGTAATATACACAGCTATTAATAAATATAGAAAAAAGGAAAACTTTTACAGTAGTCAAGTTCCTATATACCTATGCATGTAGACATTATCTTCGAAAAAACTGAACAAAATTATTAAACAAATAAAAAAATGTTAATAATTTTTTGTTGTGTATTTATGACATCACTGTAAAGTTTTTAAATTACCTCTAACCTACCTGTGTCCATTTGTGGTTGTCACTTGTTATAGAATGCACATCACAAATTAAAGTCTGAGGAAAAAGACATAATGGTAATTATGAATAACAGGATTTGATAATACATGTTCAGTAACTGTGCATATACAGTCTATGAACTATCATAACAGTGAAAAATTACTTTAAGGCTCCTCTTTACCTGCATTGTAGGTCGCAAAAGAATGTGCTTGCTTTGGTAGGTTGGAGATTTCATGTTACCAGACTGCCTATAGTCCCGTATTTCTGCTATGACACATCCACAATGGAAAATATTAACCTGGTTAAAAGAAAAACACCAGCTTTTGAATAAACTAACATTTATCACTCTTCCCCTGCCTCTAAAAAGAAGTTTGCTATATAACATATAAACTTCAGTGAAACTAGGAATAAAACTCATGACTAAGTTTTTCAGACCAGCAGTCCTTTTTATGTACACAGACATGTTTGTCTTAGACATACCTAAAAAAACAAGCTTCAAATGCAGTGCTTTCATATGCCAGCAATGCAGTTGTAAGAAATTCACATGCCAAATATTACATAATGACAATGAACAAAGGAAATTTTGCTAGAGCAGAGTTGAAGATGTTTCACAGTTGTAATCATAGCAATCTCCTTCTCCTCAATAGAAAGTACTGTTTTTTTCCTATGTATCAATAAAATATTTATTTGGGGCATTAAATGCTACAGTTTCATATGCACAAGTGTCTTGTGCTTACAATCATCTATGTGAAGCACTCAAAAAATCAAGGTCTGTCTGGATGCAATACGTAAGTTCTCTTTAAAAACAAAAATTTCAAACCTGAGATTTTTCTAAAAGATCAACCAAAATAGGTGGTAGTTCCTCTGCATCCAAATATTCAAGCAGTTCTCCTTCTTCGTAAGGCAGACGAATGGTCTCAGAGTCTGAATTTAAACAAAACACATTACCTTTGTGTTTCAAAAAAACACATTAAGAAATCAAAAACCTGCCACAGGAAAAATCAGGGTTGACAGAAACCTATCCACACATAGCAATTTTTTTGGATGCTATTATTTTTTACATCCATTTAAGAGTTTTAGTTTGCTCTTACTGTGCTAGCTTTTGCTCCCAGTTGACATAATGTAAGCTCTTGTTGCCCATGGCAGTACAAATGGCATGAAAATGCCACCAAAGTGGAACACAAATGCCTCTGGGCAGATCTAGACACGGGAAGCAGTGAAAGAATATTTGACAGAAGGAACCTGAAGCAAGTGAAACTTGCATATGCAGCTGCAGAAACTAAGGGGAAATAAGAGACTGGAAGGCTATCAAAAAGACTCATATCTACAGATTTTGTCTGTAGATAAACAGCTCAGAGCTTTACGCAAATTTTTAGCTCAAGTACAGTTGGTTGTTCTCCCACCCTCCACTGGAATTATATTGGAAGTGAAACAGATAAATATAAACAACAACACATTCTAAAATTTAATACAGCATTCTGAGTATTTTTAAAAATTCAAGAGAAAAATATTACCTGAACCATTTTTTCCCCTGAGCATCAGTGAATAACCCTCATTTCCTGGATAGAGGTTTACAACCAGACATGACAATGTCTCCTGCATAACCAGCTTCTCAAGTAAGTTCACATTTCGTCTCAGCTTCTGCTTTAAAAGTAAACATTGCTCATGAACATAATACTATGAAATAATTAGCAGAAATAAAAACAAAAGCAATTGTTTTTATTAGACTGTTACTTAGATTAATGACAAATTACACATCTAAACAAGCCCAGTTAAATTTAACTGTACTGTAGTCAGCAGAGTAAACATAGTATGTATTATCATGCATGCTTATAGACACAGATTTTCGTAAAAAATCCTACTCATTTAAAATTACAAACCCTAGAATTGGAAGGTCACAGACAGAGTTAATAAGAATAACATTATCCTAAAATGTTGTAAATCTACAGTGCACCATTATTTGTATCATTTCTACAAACATCATAAATCCAGTACAACTTGTTTGATAACAACAACATTTAGTACTTTGATAACAACAAAATATTTAGTACTTTCAGATATTCCTAACGGAAGAAGGCATTTCTCTCCAGGATTAAAATAATGAGCATTTGGAAGCTTTCTTAATTGCATTTTCTTGTCTTTATTTGCTGCAATCTGATCCAGCAGCCACAGACACTATTCCCTTATTTAACTGTAAAACTATCTTTTTGATGTATAACAGATTTTTATAATTATTTGGACTGTTTCAGAGACCACATAAACATCCTACAAATTGTAACATTTGAAATCCCCTTAGAATTTAAGACAATGAATCCTGAACCTCAGATAATTTTACCGCCTCTGTCTGGAGACCATATTTCATCTCTACCAGCTCTGGGTACAGCCATCAACTGGGAGTTAACCTGAGTGCTCATTTGTCTTCTCATTCATTTTACTTCCTTGAAAGCAGCAATACAGCAGGTTCCACAGCTTTAGCTTCTTGTCTAATTTGACATTCAGGAGTTTAGCAAAGTAATTTGTACCTTTTACACCTTATATTTAGAACTTATAAGCCTGTTTGAGTCTCTTTGCTAGCATAATGAAAATTTTTCACAAAACTTCTTAGCTTACCAACAATTGGAGAAATTAATCAGAATTTACAACAAAACTACAGGGTCTGAAAAATTTTCCACATTTTTCCGTGGCAGTCATGCTAAGCAATTGATTGTGAAACAACAATGCACATGGCATTGACACAGGCCTGAACTTGAACACAAGTGCCCTTTGGAGACACAGGATTAAGACAGAATGAACAGCTCACTAAGCCAGCCTAGGCCTTACTATTCACATTATATAGTCTTATCTTTAAGTGACTACTTCAGTGAGAAGGGTTTATACTTCATTTAACAAAGCAATTAAGTGGAATTAAAACCAAAGTATTTTCTAAACCTGCCTGTTTAGACAGAAATGAAAAGCTTTTCAGCAATTTCCACTTACCTTTATCTCAGGCTCTTTTTCACATTCTTCAATATATAAATCATAAAGTTTTTGAAATACAGATTTTCTGAAATTAAAAAGACTCAACATGTAACCAAAATTAAATCAAAGAAATGCTATTAAGAAACTAAATACTGAAACTCTTGGTACCTTCCACTGGATAAATATTTTCTTTTGGGAGGTCTCTGACGGGCACTTTCAATGATATACTAAAAGAGAAAAGTAAACAAGAAACCAGCATACATTACAAAGAAATTTAATTCTAGTTAGCACACAACTAGAGATCGTTGCCAGACAGCGTTCCACGTATACAGAAAGTAATTAACAGTTATGGTACATGACTGTTCCAAAAGCGCACTAAACACAATCTGGTTTATGTTACAGTCATCAACAAGAACACAGCTCAATTTAGCTGTTAAAAACAGCATTTCATGCCCATGGCATCAGTTCCATGCAAGGTGTTGATTCTACACTCACATCTTTTAATTACAGTAGTAACTAACACTACAACACTATTGTACTCAGCTACCACTACTGAAATTCATGAGGTTAACACACTAAGGTACAACCAAGTTTATTCATACTGGCTTGACAACATTTACAAATCAAATACTCATCAACATGATAATTTCAGGAAGTTCTCCCTTTGCCTTTTTCATTTACATTATTTTTCTCTATAGAGCTGTGCATTATGAGTGCAATTCATGTACATTCAACGTTTGAATTTAAAAAGAATAAGAGAGACAGCAATCTCCAGCAAATGCAATTTATATTCTAACAAGGTTTCTCCAAATCTCTATTGTTTGAAGTATTTCAATTAACAGCTTCATTCAGAATTTATGTTCTCTCACAGGAACATGTATTTCCCATAAAAGGGTTCAAGGTAATTTATATCAGATGACAGCATTAAAGAACATGAACATGAAGGCACTTGCCTCTTCATTCTCACTAGGCTATCCTTAAAAATGCAAACAAGATTTTACCATATATTTCTGCCTGCTTATTTCACAGCACACAGATTTGCTGGTTTAGAAGGGGAAAGCTCAAGTCTTGCACAGTTTATCACCATGGTACTTGATGTTCTCAGTACAATGGGTAAGAGACAAATACATGACAGCAATTTCAGTGAGATTTCTGCAAAATCAGTGTTACATGTACAGGTGATTACACACATATGTATTTACATAATGTGGTTTTCTACTGCTTTTCAGGAGAAATAAAAAATAGCTGTTGTGTTTTTATAACTCTAAGACCTATAAACTATGTACAAACAAGTAATTTAGCTGCTTCTTACCTCAGCACGATCTAATGCCAGTTCTAAAGCTTGCTGCTGCAAGAATGACAAAGGGTTTTTTAGAAATTATATGACATGACTTTTTTTAACATTCTCATACATTAAAAACACCCCAACAACCCTACTACAACTGATACAAATTTATAATTAGAAGATGGGCTCAAAAATTCTTTGGCACACACTAAACTTAACTAAAACCTCATGCAACTGCATCACAAGGCTTGGCTAAATTATGAAGCCTTAGAACAATGAAAGGCAATTAGAATTAAAACCAGGAATGGAATTACACCTAATAAAAGCAGTAAGAAATACTACCCAAAACAATTAGAGATGACAACTAGAAAATCAGATCTCCTTTGTTATGCTGGTCACTAACTCAACAGAAAGGTTAGGCCAAAATATCCCCAAACATGTCCAGAAGATACCAGTGCCCAAGTATCAGCACAGTTATTTTTCACAAAGCGGAAACAAAGATCTTGTGCTCAGAACTTTACTTCTGCACATAATACAATTTAAGAAGTGTTCCTTATGATATACTGTTAGGTGGCTAGGAAACAAAACCAGTTTCCACTACAGACTTTCTCCAAGGTAGGCTAAAAGTCTGCCCAACCCCATGAAACACAACAAAATCTGCAAAAGCTTCTCAATATCCCATAGCATGGTATACTCAATACCATTTATTTTAATGAATTTATCTCTTTTGGAATGTTTTTTTACTTCAGTACACCTGCAGCTGATACACTTTTATTTCAAAAAGAGCCCACAACTTCACAGATCCAAATTAAGAGTTCTTGGACTAAAATTTGACAAGTATTTCAAACCAGAATAAACAAACACCAGTGTGGAAAAAAAAAATACTCTAAGAAAGTCTTCCTTGGTTTCTAATGTTCCTTCTCTGGCACTCACTTAAGCTCTGACATCCTTTGTGCAGGAATAATGTGCAGCTGCTAAATGAACCAGACAATGAAAGTGACTTGGGGCAGGGAGGAAAAAAGAGGACACTATTAAGAACCAAAGCACTGTAGGAGAATGCCAGGAGCTTGATTCACTGTCAGGTAAGTCCAGGGAAGCAATGTATTCACTTCAGTGGCAGCTGGATGAAGTCCTTAGCAATGTACTCCTGACAAGGTCTAATATTCGATGAAGCTTAGGAACACCTGTAATATGTACCTCTTCCCAAACATACATTTGTCCTATTCCCTCAGTTTAAACCATCCCTATCAGCTGCTCCTAAAAGCAAACACCTCTCCTTGAGCCTCAAGGAACAGAAGACACACAAGCCATGTCCAATCTAAGGTAACACCAGTGATTACATAGATAATCTTTTATTAGAATAGAATCCCGTGAAGAAAACCATACTACACAACAACAAAAGAACAACAAAGAAATATACAACAAGAACACTCACATAATATACCTAAAACAAAATTTCTTACCTGTTCATGAAAATCCCCCCACCTACTTACCATGCTACTGTGTGGTAGAACCTGCCATGACAGAACATTATAATTTTCAAGTGTCTAGGTGTTTTAAGGAAAATGTCAAATACTGATGCTTTCTATATAAGAGAATAAATCTAGTAGATACTTCAACAATACCTATGTCTAGGTATGATTTCAAATATTCAGTTCACTGACTGTTTAACATTAGGTAAAAATCCATGGCAATATTAGCATCTGTGAATAAAAGACTGCTCTGTAGAAGCAGTATTTCTATAGACCCAACCTCCTGACTGAAAACACCACTAGCTTGATATGGCAATTCCTATGCTGCACTGGCCAGTGAGTAAGTGTTTAGAAGTATCCAAAAGCTATGAAGACACTCCTAAAAAGGGAAATACCAGAAATCAGCAGTAACAAGGAAAAGAATTTTTTTAAATAAAATGTCAAATATTAGTGGCATTCTCCTCATCAGGCAGCCAGCTAGCAGACTAGAGCAAAAAGATCTGAAAATATATGATTGAAATCCTAACTTACCATTGTAGTTGAAGCCATGTGGCCAAATGGCAAAAGAAGTACTTAAGGAGTTTCTTGTAGCAGGCAAAGCATCATATTTGATGGTCAGACTTGGGGAACTGAAAACAAAAATTTCAAGAAAAAAACCCAAACAATGAGAAATGAAATGGGCATTTCGTTTAAATCCAACATTTCTGGTGGTTAATTCTACTTTAAGTTCATTTGCATAGTTTCCTCCAAGAGTAGGAACAAGTGTTCCATCCGCTGCTGTTGCAGAGGCTCTCACTCCAATGACTACTACTACTTTTCACAATCATTTCACATTAGTTTTATTCAACAGTAAAGCAACAAGCACGTAAATGTACATACGCTTTTCTCTATCGCAGCAGTTTACCTAGGCTATCCCAAATGTCACAACCACCGATGCACAGGAGGTTAAAACACTTCATGAAAACCAGAGTGTTTAGCACACCGCATCAGCTCTTTTGTTTTGCTTTTGAGAAGGTGTTATTAGCCAACACCATAGCAAACACAGCCAACACCTCCACTAGCGGTGTCTTCTAGCATTGTTTGGTTTAAAACTGACTCACAGCTAGCTGTCAATCAAGAAACAAAAAAAAATTTGCTGCCACCGCCTCCGCGGACCCGCCGGGGCGGAGAGCGAGCGGCGCAGCCCCCGACGGCAGCAGCCGGCCGGGAAGGGCCGGGCCGGGCGGGCGCAAGCCAAGGGCGCAGGCCGGGCCCCCGCCTCCCTTCCCGCCCGGCCCCGTCCCGCCGCCCCCTCCCGGCCGTGGGCCCCCCGTGCCCGCCGGTACCTGGCGGCCTCTCCCGCGGAGCCCCCGGCACAGCGGCCCCGCCGCCAGCCCGCGCATCCGCCCCCGCCGCGGCGCCCCGGCCGCTTCCGCCCCGCCGCTTCCGAGCCGCGGCCGGAAGGGGCGGGCGGGTCGCCGTGGAGACCGCGAGGGGCGGGCGAGGGCGGGGAGCGGCCGCCGGCGCCGCCGTGCAGGTCAGGGTGTGGGTAGGGGAGGGTCGCGGATGGGCGCCGAGGAATTCGAGGGGTTTGGTGGTAGTAAGGAGCCTGGACTGCGCTGCAAGTGACAGCTTTAATGCCCATGTGAAGATCAGGATGGGATCCTGTGTGTCTCAGGGATGCTGTAAGGATATTTGGTATGTCCGTCTCCTGGCCCTGCGCAGGACCGTCCCCAAGAGTCACACCGTGTACGTGAGTGGAGTGTTCAAACACTTCTCAAGCTTGGTGCTTCAATCCCTTCCCTGGGGAGCCCATGGAGCATCCATACTCAAGCTCTGCCAGGCACATCTACACCACACATTGTACATTATATCCCTGGGCACAGCACTTTTATGACTTGTAGCACTTTTTTCCCAGACCTTTCTAGCACTTCTGGCTGAGCCATAATTTATTTGTTCACAGCAATGAGCGAACGTGCTACCCTGTGATCAGCAGCCAGTCCTATAGGAAAAACCACACCTAACACCACCCTTCAATGCCTTTGTTAACCTTGTGGTGCTGACATGTCCTAGCAAGGGATGACTTGAAAGCTCAAGAAAATATAGACACTGGGTTTTCCAGGTAGCTCTGGATGGACTAAACCACTTCCCCAGGTACTCTGTCTTGGTGCTGACACTGTTTTGCTTTCAGCACTGGATTCTTAAGAGCTCTTCTGTATCTCAGAGCACAGCCAAAAATGTTGGGAATCAATTACTGGTTGTGTCTAGAGTCTCTCAGAGGTTCTCAGTGCATAGAATAAAAATATCTGATGAGATCACTGTTCTTCAGCCATGGGCATAAATAAGTTGGACACCTATTTTCAGCAACAAGAAGGCTAGTTTGATTTTTTTAGGAGCCCATGTTGCTCCTGATCACCAGAGAAAAGATGGCCAGAATTCTGTCCTGGAGCAGGAGCAGGTGACAGTTCTTCCTTGACTCATCTAGGCACTAAATAGGTACATGGTCCAACAGTTCAGCAGCTGCATTTCATCCAATTTTGAATCTCCTTTGAGGATGCAGTTGTGCTATCCTTCAACCTAAATTTTTCTGAATTTCTGTGCTGTATGCATGGGAGTACCAGAGTTCTGTAGCCATACTGATAGACCTGTCCCAGTACAAAATTGCAAAGCTGTTTTTTATTTTCCTGTGCTCTTTCAAAATTAAATGGATTACAGGCCTATGAATCTGAGTCAGATTTATATGCTAAAGCTGAGACAGTAATTCAAGTATGGTCCCTCTCATTTGAGTACAAACATTAAAAAGAAATGAAAGCATGCTGTAGGTAGAAAATGCTTCCTTCAAGTGAAACAGACTCATGTGGATGAAACTTAGGGCAAACAGCCATGAACTCCTGCATTCTAAATCAGTTATGTCATTGACTTTCTGCGTGGGTAGTTATAAATCCCTGTGGTAACATTTCCTACCCTGATTATGTACATCTGTATTCAAGACTTAAATGATTTGCAGACATGAAGAAACCCCATTTACTTTTAAAGTCAGATACACCTTGTCAGGTATAACCATCCATTCTTTTGCAAGCAGATATTTCTAACTTGACCGTTTAAATAGAATTTTAGAGGTCTGGCAAGTGTAGCACAAAACTTGAGAGATCTGTCTTCTTCAGGGGACATTACCCCTGTCTTAGTCAGCCTCCTGCTGGTCAACCAAATGACTCCCTTGGGACTTCTTGGCTGCCTTGAAGAGTTCCTCTGACTGTGGGAGCAGTAACACACAGAGACACCTAGAATTATCTGTCTCCATCTCAAACTGAGCCTTTCTGCAAGTTCATACCTCAGTTCTGAGATGCTTAGTAGAGACCCCTTAAAACAGCCTTGATTTTCTGAATTTTCTGACTTACACTTTGTGACATAGGCATGTTTAATTCCATTCTTTCCTTATTGCTCCCCACTTGTTTGAACTTGACACTTCCTATTACACACAGCAAAAACTATTCAGTAGGAGATAAAGTGGGTAAAGGCTTGTTTGCCTTTCTGTACACAGAAATGTTGTCCTCTCAGATAATTAATTCAGGAGCTAACAATCCTTTTCAGGATAGCAAATAAAACAAGGAGATTTAGTAGAGGTGGTAAGTCCAAAACATTGTGAGCCACAGGGAGTAAGCCAGAGGCTGAGGTTACAAGGAATGATTTGGATGCAGTTTTTTTCCTGTTTTCTTGAGAAAGGCAGGGAGAAGGAAGTAAAAACTGAGGACATGTACGGTGGTCAGAGTAGACTGGCTTTCTGATGGTCTGGAGGCAGGCAAGGCAACATTAGTTTGGGCCTGAGGAGGTTATGCAATCCAGGCTGTACTTTATATAGGAAGGCTGCTCTGGCTGGTCCTTTTCTTGACATGGGCTTACATAGAAGCCCTTATGAGAATGCCAAAGCATGCTTATAGTAATTAATGTCTCATGATGCTAGCTCAGTCTGGTATTTGGATTTGGGGTAGGTGTCATATTCTTTCCAAGAGCCAAGGAACCTGTGGTTGGAGGAGTTTGGCACTGAAGGCATTTCAAGGAGAACTTAGGGCAATACAGATACAGCCAAAAAATTTGAGTCTATGATGCCAAACTTACCTAGCTTGCAAGCACATAAAGGGAGGCTTACAATGAAACCATTATATTTAAAGTATTTCTGGGAAGAGAATTTTGTCCAGTACCAGTTGATCCAACATGACCATTTAAAGCAGTGAACTAAACAGTGAAGTTGCCATGGCAAACCATAGTGGAACAATAAAACGAGGCCCTCTAATTAAGGCAATGATGTCTGAGTGCAAGAATTGCAAAGTTAAGGGCAGCCTCAGGATCACTAGAAATTTTTGTCAAATTATTCTTATTTGGCAAAGACTAGTAGATGTGCTTGGATTATGAACAAAATTAATGTAGATATTGAATTAATAAATCTGTAATAAAGATAGAAATAGGATGTTTTCTTCTCCTTAAAAGAATAAAAATCACATATTTTATTGAGCATCTTCTGCAATAAATAAGCAAAGAAATGTACTATTTCACATAATTAATTTTTGGATGGGCTGCTCTGAGTAGTCCAGACTTCATAAGTCACAGATTTGTTGGCCTTCTCTTACAGAACTCAGAATCTGGAAAACATATCTGCATATTTGCATTTTTAACTTTTACAGATGATGTGAAAGTACAGCACATTTGTCACTCTTTGGAAGAGGTATCTTTGGTTAATTAAAAAAAAATTGTTATTGTTATTGTTATTGTTATTGTTATTGTTATTGTTATTGTTATTATTTTCAATAGTGTCACCTTTGTTATGTTCTGTCAGTCTAGTTTGGCCTGATTTCCAATTGCTTAGTTCACAGCAAACCCGAACAACATTATATTCATTAATGCAGGTATATAGACAGAAGAGAATCAGCTTTCACAAGTGCTTTCATGATATTTCTGTGCTGGAGACTGTAGGACACGTAGGAAGGAGTATGGCAGAGAATCTGTGGCTATCCTGTTAAGGCTATCCATGCATCATTTATCCTCTGTTAGGAATTTGAGAGAGGCAGACCACATTCCCATCACTTTGTGTCTTTCTTTGGCCTTCTAGATGAAGGCAGCTGAATTTAATGATGTCTCTTGCATATTTTCTGCAGTCTTTATGTGGAAGCCTCCCATACTTAATTGGAAAATCATTTCAGTAATCTTGTCAGAGCTCTGGATTTAATTTTCACTGTGGGATAAAAATAACAGGAAACCTAAGATCCTCAGTCTTTGAGTATCTGGAGTGTATCATGCAAGTGTTAAATTTTTACTGAATGTAATAGAGGTTCATAAACCTTTGCAGCAATCAGGTCTTAATCTAATTCTTAGATCACAGAAAAATAGGAATGTACTTATCCCTAACCTGTCTTACATGTTTTTCTGAATCCAGTCATAGGTATCTTTTGGTCTGAAGGTAAGTTTGCAAAAAAAAGATAAGTCAAGCAAACTTTGCAGATAACTAAGAGTTACAGAATACAGAGTTCCCAATGGGAATGAGCAGTCATCTGCTGAGAATCAAAACACCTCATCAATCAGATGGATGTTGTCATAAGGCAAACACAGTACTGCTGTTAGCCTGCAATTAATTTTCATCTGTTTAATAAAACAGCTATTCCTTGGCTGATTGCATGGCTTTGTTTTCTACATTTTCCAGGTTTAAATGATCCTGTTTATGAAACCAAGTTAGGATGTTATCCTGCCTGCAATATTGTTTCACTGAACCCACTAGAGGTCAGGGCTGTACTGCTAAGGTAAGTGGTTAAAAATGCTAGGGAGAAATCTCTTAAGAGGTTGCCAGAAATGGAAGTTACGTGAGAGACTTCTAAATTATGGAAATTTAGAATATATTACATAATGCAGTTAATATTAAATAATCCATTGTTTTTACCACTGCTGAAGTAGGTTAGTTTGGTAGATCCGCAGTTATTATAAAATTATAGAGCAGTGAGAAAAACATCTTATCTGTCTTTTAATTATTATATCTCTAAATTTCTATTAAATTGCTATTGCAGTTTTAGTTCCAGCTTTGTGATTGCATTTTATGTACTGGTTATCTAAGTATCTACTTAAAGAAGATCAGAGACAGGTATAAGGAATTTTTCTTAGTTCCGTAGAACAAGGGTTAATTCAAATCCTGTAACTTTCTCAGCAACATTTTAAAGGAAGGGGTTGCAATACTAATGGTTGGTAATCCAAAGCAGGGTCAAGGTCTTCAACATCACATTTCACACACAGTCCTGGGACTTCTGTGCTTTACTTGCTGGTAAAAGGAACTGATTTAATCTTGTTATGAGTAACTAAAATGCAGCACATGATCAGTACTTTGTTCATCCTTTATTCTGCTCTTTTGTAGTGTTCCTTTTGTAAAATCCATGCATGCTAAAGCAAGGAGAGCCACAAGGCTCATGGCAAACCTATACAAAGGCTTAACACTCTTTCTACATCAGTGTATGACAAAGCCAAGGGAAAGCAGATGAGGAGCTTCATACTGCTTCTGGTGTAAGAAAGAAAACATTCTTTTTTTCTCCTGTATTGACTGTATGCCTGACAAGGCCAGATCTACCTTGTGACAAGAACAGGCAGCCTGAAGAGATGAGAAATTAGTATTCCTCCAGACTGGCAGTGATGCTCATTTCTTTGCCATTGTTTGTTATGAGATCAGCATCTAAACTATCTGAAACATCTCTTTCAAGTGATCAGTGTGTGTTTAAACACACAGCACTCATTTCTCATTTTGTTGTCTACGTGCACTATGGATGTGTGCCTGCAAGTGGGGGTGAGAAGAGCAGCAGCAGCTTCTTGCTGTGCCTGTGGCATTGCAGGAGGAATGTGTGCCTGCCTGTGGAGGTGTGCTCCAAGCCAGTGCTGGGGGTGCTGCAGGGAAGGACTGTGGCTGCAATAGAGCCACATACAGTGGGATTCTGCTCCTGGCTTTGCTGGCATTCTGCCAGCCCAGTAGCCATGTTGCCTGACCAGTAGTCAACAAATCTCAGATCAGGTTGACATGTGACATCTGCCATGTGTGGCTCTGGAGTAGTGAAGCTGCAAAACCACAGATGGAAGGGACTGTAGGAGAACCAGAAGACTGAACATTAAACTGAGAGCAAGATGTTTGCAAGGTCTGATAGTGTTTATTTTTATCATTTTCAGAGAGTGAGACCTCCCTCCTTCCCTAAATTTTTTAAGAAGTCAATAATTTAAAATTTCACAGTTGTGTGTTTATCCAGAATAACTAAGATTCTTTCTATGATAATTGGCTTAATTATTCTTTTGAGATCACACACTTACAGAATTTGATTGAATTTGAACAATGGAAGTTGTTCTGTTTCTGAGCAGGTCTGATATCAGTGTTTGCAGGAGAATGCAATGTGATGGGTTTGTACATTTGTTAATGCTCCCTAACAAAGGAAATACTTTTGGCTGCATGCTGGGATTTGTTTTCAACTTGTCTTAGTGAACCAAAATTAGGAGAAGCAATGTGGACTCTTTTAAATTTTTCACAATATTGTAAGATGGTGCAGAACAAACTTGCTTATCTATGTCATCAGGAAGGGTTATATGTGTTGTGATTATTTATTACTGTAAGCTTTATTGAACTTTTGCTGTAGCACATTGACAGTCCAGGATAATTTAATTTGTTCTTTTTTTTGCCAGGCCTGGCTGAGCCACCCCATGTTGCAGTATGAACAAACTGTGGTGTTGAAGCCTCAGTTTTTTAAGCCTTTTGACTCTCACATTATCTCTGTGATACTGTCTTTCAGGACACCCAGTTTAAGAAGAGTTACTTGTTCAGTGCATCTCTGTCCTACTACTTATGCCAAAGATAATAATCAAGCATTGCTGCTATGTACTAGTCATGTGTAGTTGGTGGCCTCAGCAATCTCATACACCTTCCTGCATGTCAGAAGCTTTCTGAAACTAATTTGGTTACCCAGGATTTGGCAGAAGTGGGGGTAATGAAGTGAAGAGTAACAAATGCCAATCTTTTTCTCCACTGAGATGGGCTGGTGGCTTGTGATGGTCTCAGGGTGGATATCCAGGGCCAATTCTCCACAGAGTCCTCCAAAAGTGGCCTTCTGTATGGGGAAATTCTTCATCCATTGTTGGTCATCCCACTTATTGCATAGTGTAGTCTTGCCAATGGGTTTTGGTTTTTGAGGCCTTAGACTTTTCCTCTCTTAAGAGGTAATGCATAGCAGACTTGGACCCTCCTTATTGCAATTGCCTTTGCAGGGAATTGCAGGCCTCAATAGCACTTTTCTTTGTTCCTTTGCTGAGTCCCAAGGCAAGGCGTAGGTTATGTGTGTCATGGATCCTTTGCTGACGAATAATTTTGTCTCCAACCAAGAAGGCAAGCCTGAGAAAGCATGCAAAGGTGTCTGATATGGATAAAAGTAATACAAAAATCAAAGCAGTTGGAGCTTTGGGAGTATGAGCATCCAGAGGCAGCATGTACACAGAGGGTTCAGCAACTGCCCACGTGAGAGCATCTGTGGGTCTGAAGTTATTCAGTGCCTGTGTCCTGTCAGACATGCAGAGAGGCGTGTGGGCCACTTCAAAGCTCTGGAAGATGGATCCCACGCACTAGTCTCTGCCATCTAACTGACATCTGGCCCAGGATCACTGTTTTGGAAGATGGTGACTTTACCAGCCTGCATGCACACTATGCTATGGCAGCTTGCTGAAGGGGCAGAGCAAGTTAGTGCTTTGGCATGCTCATTTTTGTAGTGGAAACATATTGTAATTATGTTAGGCAGAGCTAAGCACCTATGGATGTTTCATGAGTGCCAACATGCTGATTGGGAAATCATATACACTGCACTGTTGAAATTGTTGTAAACAGCAGTGTTGTTAATCACAGCATTTCTCAGCTTTCCTTTGAAGGTAAAGCCATAGTAACAAAATTAAGGCAACATCCGTTCTTGCTCTCAAAAGATGATCAAAGATTAGATTCACATTTATCAGTCCTTTCTCTGAGGTTTTTCCTCACTTTCTTGTTCTTTCTCCCTATCTAGTTTGAAGAACCTTTTCTTAATAATGAAAATTGGCCCAATTTGAATGGAGCTAACAAAAACCACTCCCATTTTCTTCATTCTTCCCTCACGCTGTCTTATGCTAGAAACATACATTTTTCTGAATATCCTAGACCTGTGGGGATGGGATTCCCTGGGACAGCAGGAACAGTATCTTTAATCCCCCAAGAAAGGAGTGGACTTACATGGCCATCATACAAATCTTTGCTAATCACTCTAATCCTTGTGCAATGATGGAAAGAGGGACACTTCAATCTCCCTTATGGAGAGATTGGTACACTTCATGTACTCTGAACATACCTCAAAAATTGAGCTCTTAAGGTGACAGGCCTGGGCCTGGAGGAGCGCTTTACTTGTTTTATTATGCATGGAACAGGTGAAATGAAATTGAGTTTCCAGAGCTATCAGGAGGACATTTTTTCGGACAAGTCCCAGGCACAGCATTCTAGGTGTCACGTGTGCTCTGGTATCAGTAACTTAGCCAGCTGCAGAGTTTCTCTACAGATTGGACAGATAACAAATGGTGATTGTGCTGAGCTGTACTTCCAGTTAATGCCTGAAATGGCAGTTGGGACTCCTCTGAGGTGAGCCTTTTAAAGGAAGTCTGGATTAAGCTATTTAATACTAGTTTTAATTATAGTAAAATTAATAACTGATAAATGCAATGGCTGACAGCAGGCCCCTTCATTTTTTCCCTCAAGCCTGGAAAGAATGTTATTGTGTTGCAATTACCTTTGTGTGTCTGAAAATTTAAAATTTTTCTATATGCCTCTGTTTTAAGTCAATTTAAAATGGTATTCAGTATAAATAATAGTCCTTCTTATGAATAAGTAGTTCTGAAAAAAAGTCAGATTAAATATTGCTCAACTGGCAGAGCATAGAAAAAAATCACATGAAGAGAAGGCCAAGTATCCTTATGATGTAACTTTGTCTTATGTATCAGGTCATAATTTTGTTTGAGAATATATGTTTGTTTCCAGCTGTTGGCAGCCTCTGCTTTTCATCTTTATGACTTCGAGAGTGTCTGTTAAGGAGAACATCAACTAAAAGCCGATTTCTTTTAGTTGCTTTCCAGACAGATTCACTCTATCTCCTTTTTGTTTAGAGAATCCAGAAAGCTATGAGAATTTGCTTTCTTTTTGTTTTGGCTTTTAATTTTCTTTCTTTCATGTATTATTATGTGTTTATATATGCTGTAAATGACAACTAAATGCAAAACTTTGAACTGATGCTGAAGTCTAAAGTCTTTAGGCTTTTCTTACATGAGCACAGCCAATTTATTCCATATGTTCCACTGAAAAGCTGGCTTGTAAATTCTGTTTATGTGTTAAAAATAAATATCTTATCAAAACTAACAGCTACTCCTTATGATTTTAAGGAATTTTTGTCTGTGGATTTCATTTCAGTCTTGGAAGAAGGTGTAGGAAGATAGGCCTGCACCTGTGGCTTTCAAAGAAGCATAGTGCATTTTCACTAACGTGAGTCCCTCCACAATCTGAGGTCTTTTTTGTTTTGTCTTTGTTTTGTTTTGCTGAAAGGGTTAATTCTATGCCCAGAACAAGCTGCTGCCTCGGAAACAACACGCTTTTTGACTTTGCAGGTCACACATGTTTGCATATTCTCAAGTCAATGGTACTTTTAGTTATTGTCTAAACACTTGCTGTGTCAAGGGCTATTTTTTGGTGCTACTGGTTTTTTGTATTAATAATACCACATTTGGTATGGGAAATAAAGTATGTCACAGCTTCTGGTGTGTGTGAAGGCAAGGAAAAGATGTGTCTTACTTTGGACTTGTCATTCTACAGCTGTGGAAAAGAGGACTTGATACTTGAGGGTGTATTATCTGTTTCTATTTGTTTCTATGCATTTGTAATCACTAAAGAACTCCAGACAGGCTATGATATTTCTGGTTTAAGTTCTGGTATATATATGGAGGTATTGTTCAAGTATGTGTATCTTCAAGAACCCATGGTGGGAGTCATGCCCAGACTACAGTCACCTAAGCTTCTGCATCTCAAAAGAAGTTTCCACATTCTTGTGAGGTGCCTCAGATGCCGATATAATAAAGAGATCAGTACGGGGAACAGAGTGGGATTCAGTTGCATTAATTCAGCTCAACACTCTTAAAAGATTATTCAGCTGATCACCTGTAAGTGTCTCTTTTAGCATAAACTGGATCAGTTGATTATATAGGTGGGGAGATGATTTTGTTTCCTATGCATGTGAGTTTAATGCCCTTTTTAGTTGTAGGGGTACGTTTCTGGAATTCAGCTGCTCCACATTTTTCCCCGTGAGTCTTGTGACATAGCTGTCAGCTCTGTCCGGGTGTTCTGGGTTCCATGATGCTGGAAATCTCTAAGGTCATGGAATTCCACTCTAGCTCTGGTGACATCAAAATTTTATCTTCAAAGTCTAACACTGATTCAAGCCTTTGTCCTTTACTGTCCTGCTAATCATGTCTCTGTTAATATACCTTAGATTTTTGTTTCATGCCCAAGTGTTGGACACTGGTTCTGCATTTATGTTATAAACTTTATATCATATAAGTAATCCAATCCTGGTTTTAAGTTCACAGTATTACTCAGACAGTTAAAAAAATACTGATACATTTTTAAATTAGAAATTTGAATAAAAATTGTACAACTTTGTGTTGTCTTTACGAAAGGCCTTCTGAACAGTATAATGTAAATTTTAAAGTATTGCTTGATTTCAGTTATTTGGGAAGTAATTCTTAATTGCAATTTTGGGATCCTTCAGAATTAATATAGTTGGTGCAATTGTTATTTTCTTTCATTACGAGTTTTACCACAAATTTAACTATGTGGGTTATAAATACTGGATGTTCTTTCTCTTGACTTCATAACTTCGTCTTTTAAGCAGCTCAAGCATTATTTTGATGTAGACAGCAACTCTCCAGTTCTGCAGATGCTAGGAACAGGCTTAATTAAAAAACCTTACTCTTCTGTTCTGAATGGCGAGACAAAAAATCAGATTTTGAAGTTGATCCAGCTGTAAGCTGGAGAAGTCTCTGGCATTGCCTTTTGCTATTTCTGTCTGAAACTAATGCCTTCTACAATAACTACCTTGTATATCATTTCAGACAGCTACCTCTTTCAAATGCACTGTTTACCCTACCACATATCAAAAAGTAGATAACATTTCATGACAATAAATGAGTAAGAATTCATAGTAAGGAGTAAATAGAAATGCCTCAAGTGGAGTTTTTCCAGTTATTAGTGTTGCCTTCCTGAGCTTCAGAGTATTACAAAGAGTGGTCAGAGTATGTGTGGCTTATGTTTGTATTTCTCTATAAAGAAGAGACAACTTTAGATTCAGATTTTATTCTAACATTTTGCTCAAGATTTTGTTCAGTACTGATTGACTCAGGTAACACTCAAATAATGCCACAGTCTTAGATGTTGTAAATATAGTTAGGAAGATTCTTGACACAGCAGGAAGACTGAGGAAACACTGCTCTAGTGGTCACAAGAAGTAAAGGTTTGTTCACTAGCTGTGAGAGTTTACATTCCGCACACCCCTCACCTTCCTGTGCTTTCCTGTCCTGCCCTTCTCTATCACTCTCTCTCCAGCAAAAGGACCAGAGAAGAAAATGCAATGAAAAGCTTGTAGGTGGGCTAAGGAGAGAAGGATCACTTTTCAATTGCCATCATGGGCAAAATAGACTCAACTTGGCAAAATTAATTTAGTTTAAATAATTATTTGCCAATAATGAGGAATAAGAATTAATTTTAATATACCTTTCTCCCACCCCTCCCTTCTTTCTGGGCTCAGCTTTACTATCAACTTTTCCATCTCCTCCTACCCTCATCAGCACAGAGGGTGGGGAATGGGGAATCAGTTCATCATGTTGTCTCTGCCACTCGTTATTCCCTGGTCTCTATCCATGTTCCAGTGTGGGATCCTTAAACATAGGCTACAGTCCTTCATGACCTTCTCCTTGAGAGTCCTTCCCATGGGCTGCAATTCTTCACAAACTTGCTCCTCCTTCCACTGGGTAGAAGAGTCCCTTAGGAATGAACTCCTTCAGTGCGGGTCCCTCATGGGCTCCCAAATCCCACCAGAAAACTTGTGTCAGTGTGGTCTCTTCTCCACAGACTGCAACTCCTGCCAGGAACCTGCACCTGAGTGGGATGTCCATGGGCTGCAGCTTTGTTTGGGACACACCTATCTGCTCCAGCATGGGGCCTACCACTGGCTCCAGGTGGATATCTCATCCACTGTGATCCTCAAGGCTTCAGGGGAACAGCCTGGCTCACCGTGCTCTGCATCACAGGCTGCAGGGGAATCTTTGATGTGGTACCTGGAGTGCATCCTCCCTCTGCTTCTCCAGGGTCCTTGGTGTCTGCAGATTTGTTTCTCTCGTAATTTCTCACTCCTCTCTCCCAGATGCTGCTGTGCAGCATTTTTCACCCTTTTAAATATATGTTATCACAGAGAAATTACCTGTGTGTCTGATGGGCTCAGCTTTGGCCAATGGTGCATTCATCATGAAGCTGGGTGGAAAGTGGCCCAGTCCAATGGGAGGCAATTTCTCACTCAAGACAGAAGTCTGCTCTCCAGATATCAGCAAGCCAGTATCACTTAGGCACCAGGTTTCTCTTGTGTAACCACAAAATACATAATTAAATTGACCAGTAAGCTTTACCTCTTAATTATATTGCTTCAGAGTTGTTCTAATTATCCAAAGAAAAAACAGCTGAAAATGTATCCACTGAGACATAATTGTTTCATATTTCCTGTTATGATTTTAGAAAAAATCCCACTCTTCAATCAGTCCCACTTTGAGAAAAAGAGCAACCTCTGTAAACGTGGAGAAAGTTACCCAAGCACTCAAATGGAAACCTCAAAATTGCATGAAAGGTTGTGAGACCTTTCAGTAAAAAACAGCTTATGTCATTCCCTCATTATGTGTCTGATTTGTCACGGATAGATTTTCCTTTTTTGCGGCCACCCTATGCCCCCAGCATGGTGCAAATAACACGTGGCTTGCATAGCAGATATTGTAGATATTCTTTGGACAGATAAATGTTAAAACCACATAGCTTGGAATATAGTCTAGCTAGGGTTTCCAGCGGGAGTCTTCTTGCAAACCCAGCAAGAGTTGGACTAAATGGTTTGGTTTTTTTTTTTCAAAACTATTCTTTCCTTGTTCCTTTTCCTCTTAGAATGTATTAGAATAACATTTACGGTTTGTTCTATATTCTTTATTTTTTCCCCTCTTCTCGTAAGTTTATTGCCTCTTCATTGAAAAAAAAAAAGATAAAACAGCAAAAAAGAAAAGGAAGAAAAATATGTCCACATATGGGGGAAGCTTCTGAACTTTACTTACTCATTTGTATTTAGTGATATAAAGAGGAAAAGGCATTTCCAGACATTAATTTTCATACTTTCTGAATACATTTTCTTGAGAGGTTGAGTAAGAGAACGACTTTTTACAATCTCTCAGTATATAAATAGAGAAAAAAGGGTATTTCTGGTAAGTCAAAGGGATGAAAGATGTTCTGCATAACTCAGTAATGGTGGGCTCTGGATTGGAAATTGTGGGAAATGAAGAAAATATTATTAAAAGAATATCTCTCCATACTTATATTTTTCTTCTCTTTTCCTTTAATCAAGTGTTAGAGGTCACTGTTCAATCAAATGAAGGTTCAAAAGGTTCAGCTACAAAAAGAGGTCTTTTTGTAGCTGGAAAGGCAGTTTTTATGTTCTTAAGTTCTAATATTGTCCTTATTTTTTGAGAATTTTACATGCTAACACACTTTTCAAATCCACACATACTCCCATATGAACGAAGGGCTGCTCTTCATTTTAGAATTTCTGTTTTGAGAGTCAGGTGTTTCAGAGCCCATTGTTTGACATCTCTCTCCCAGGGAGATGCACGGCAGTCAATAAACTCTATGTCTCTGACTCAGATTCTTCTATGTTCTACATGTTCCCTGCTGAGTCACTATGTGACTTTCTCAGAGACTTTTAGTGTTCTCATTTTTGAGTGGGAAATTATTTTGGCTGAAGGCCATACTTTTCTGTATTTCTATGTATTATTTACAACAAAGAAACTTGATGTGAAAAGCTGGGGAAAACAGCCATGGGGTGATCATAATAAAGTATTTTTTGAATGAAACAGGTAATTCATTTAAAAATGAAGAGAAAGCTGTAAACTAGGCTTGTTTTCATTGACTAGCCACATCTTTTTGTAGCAGCTGGAAGCAAGCAACTAAGGAAGTCAATCAGCAAATTTTCATTTGGACAGAGGGGATCTTCATGCTTGCCACACTGATTTACAGAAAAGAAACAGAGCTGTTTGTTCTGTACTTGTAATTCTACTGCTCCCATATCACCAAGACTACCTCAAGAAATCTGAAAACCTGAAGAGTGAAGCAGGTGTCGTTGAGATGAAGAACTCTATATAAAAACTATGGATTATTCTTAGAAAAAAATGCTTTTCTTGGTGGTTTTCCTTTTCCACCTTCTTCGCCGTTGCACATCTAAAATAATCTGCTGCCAAAACTCAGCTACATTAAATGGAGAAATTAAATTGGTCTGGATAAAACTGTAAGAGCAGTTTTAAACTTATATAACAGTTATAAATTTATAAGAACATTTTAATGTTCATGTGGATGACAGCATATATTTGCACCTTTAGTTAGAGGCTAATAATTAATAAAAATTAAATAGGTTTAAAACTGGGGCCTTATTTTCTTTTGGTCTCCTGTGGCAAGTTTAATATTACGGACTTACAGAACAATGCCTCATTCTCTCTTCCTGTCCCTTCCAGGCTTTCTAGTTCTTTACCTGTGTTCTTCTATTTTTTTTTTTCAGGGTTTTTTTTTCATTCAAGGAAAAGTTTTAGCAAATGTAAAAGTTTTGTATTCTTAGTAAAGCATTTAAAAATTGTGGCTTAAAATGTGGTAGCCTGTTACCGAAAATCCTGTCCTACAGTCTTCCTGAAAGCCTTTTTCTGTATGCATGACTTCAAATTATCTGGGTAGCTCTGAACTGTCCAAGTCTCTCAGGTCCCAGCACTTAAATTATCATTACTACTTTGGCTTTGAGGCAGAATAAAATAGAGAGGTAGGGAAGCTGTCTGCATGGAGGTGATGTAGCAATGATTGCTTTGTCATTAAGTAAGTTGGAGACACCAAACTCCATAATTGATTACAAAGGTTGAGAACAACACCAAATATTGCAACAAATTGGTGATTTCAGTATTCAGAAAGTTACTGCATAGCTTCTGCAGCTTTCTTTACTCATATGAATGCAAATGTTCATATCTCTGGCAGATGAGTGTTAACATTTCTGGTAGGATTGTTTTAAGCTCACTTTTTGCCTGCTCTTTGAACAAGAATTAACTTTGGATAGAAAATTTTTAAAACTTGGGGATCCTTTGTTTTCTGTGTCCCCTGGATTAGACTGTGTATATGTAACAGATTTGCACATGTGCCTTTGGCACTCCTCAAGGACTTCTGGACATGCAGCAGCCAGTAGGTGATTCCTTGGAGCAGTAGGATGGCAAGGTATTGCTGTGTAACACTTCAGGCAAAGCCTGAGAAGTAGCCTGAATAGCCACAGTCTGCTTCTCCTTTGAGTCATGGCCCCAGAGGTTCTAACATCAGCTATGTTGCTTTAATCCAATCTGTGAATCTAGGCAGCTGTTTCTTGTGATTGTTTCCTAGTACTTCTTTTATAGTATTTTATTTTTTGTGCCACAGTGATTCAGTTGTGGGAGAAGCTTAGCAAGATTCATTGGCACCCTCATCCCTTTTCTGTGTTTACTAGAATGAAGTAATTGACATATGGGAGCATTTATGGGGTTGTGTCAGACAAACTAGACTGAAAGCAACAGACAGATGTCCAGTGAGTTAAATATGCAAATCTTGAATATAAATGATGAATTAGATTAATGAACAGATGAAAAATGACCATATTAAAAATGTCTGGAGTCTGATCTCATTCCTTCTGGGATAGTTTTGTGTATCACATTATTATCACAGAGAAAGCATGTTTCTCTTTTAGTATTATTCTGGGTAACTGGCACATTCTTTGTTACTATCATGCTATGCTTGACTGTGTTTTTCTGTGCCTAAGTGGAACTTCTCAGTAGGTACTTTCTGATTATTTGTCGTTCACACTCCCTTTTATCACATAGCACTAGATAGTAACAGTATTGATTCATATTCTCACTAAGTTAAAAATTCTAACAATTGATGTAAAGGTGTCTGATCAAAGTAACAAAAATAAAATTCTACCTTTCTTTTTTTTTTTTCTTGCATATATTTCATCACTGAGAACTGCATGCAGACATACAAGACTTGATTTTGAACCACTGGAGATTGTAGGGTTTTGCTGAGACACAGTTGAACTGATCAGATTTAATATGAAATGCATTTAATTACAACAGAAGAGATTAATTTCTTTCTAGCACACAGCCTAGTATGAGCTATTTTTTTAAAGCCAGTGGAGAAAAGTAGACTGAGGTCATGGCCAGAGGCCCACTCTAAGTCGGCGTGCCTCTGGCTCCATTCATGCCATTGCTCCTTCTGTGTCTCTTTTAGCAGCTGCTGGAATAAGCAGAATCAGGTTCCAGTGTACTGTCTGTTTCCCTGGAGGGATGCAGGAGCATGGGGAATGTGGAAACCTCCCTTTTGGTGACAGTTCAGGTTTCTGTTGCATAAAAATGCCCATTTAGCACAGTTAACAATGCCTGTAATGAGCTGTACTGCTTGCAGCAGGAGCCCAGACAAATAAGTTACTTAGTTACTTAGATAAACAGAATTAAGGAAGATAAAGTCTGGCCTTAGTCTACTAAACATTTACATTCAACAAAAAATGAAGTGTTTATATGACAGGCTGTGTGAGGGTGTGGTGCAATAAGCCTTTTCTGCATTTCATTCTTTACAGCTACTTTAAAAAATGTGAAATAAGAAAAGAAAGAAAAGATGAAATAAGTTAAAGATGAGCATGAAGTTGTAAATATTGATATAGCTGCCTGTTGTCACAGAAACACAAAATAATTGATTGGAAGTGACATCTGAAAATTGTCTGGGCCAATATCTCTTCTTAAGCAGGGCAACCCAAAGCCAGTTGATCAGGATTGTGCCAGTTGGGTTTTGAATATCTCCAAGGATGGGCAGTTCACAAGCTCCCAGGGCCAGGTGTGCCCATGCTTGGTCATCCTCACAGCAAGAAAAGATGTTTCCTGATGTTCAGATGACATCTCTGTGTTTGAGTTTGTGCCCATTTTCTGATGTCCTTTCACTGGACACCACTGAAGAGGCCAGCTCTGTCCTCTTTAAACATTCCCTTCAGGTGTTTATAGACATGCATAAGATCTGCCTGAGACTTCTCTTCTGCAGTCTGAGCAGTCCCAGCTCTCTCAACCTCTCTTCATAGGAGAGATGCTTCAGTACCTGCGTCATCTTTTTGGCCATTTATTGCCCTCCCTACTGTATGTCCATGTCTTTGTTGCATTCACAAGCCCCACATGAACACTGTCCAGGGGCAGCCTCACCAGTGTCAGAGGGGCAGGATCCCCCCTTTGACCTGCAGGCAATGCTGTGCCTAATGCAGTGCAGGTTAACCTTGGCTTCTTTGTAACATGGGCATACTGTTGGCTCGTGTTGGTGTTCACCAAGTGTTTTCTGTCAAGCTGCTTTTCACTTGGTATATGTGGGTGCTTTTCACATATACCTCTGCCTGATGTTGTTCATCTCCACATGTAGGACTTTGCATTTCATCTCGTTGAACAAAGAAATTACAAAAATGATTTGGAAATAAAAAAATCTCCTAAAATGTTGTAACCACAGGGACATTCCATCTTGAGGTACAGGGCTTTTTTTACCCAGTCAGGTTTTCTCCTACTGGTCTTGTTTAGTTTGTCTGTGGGGTTTTTGTATAGTTTTTTGAGGAAAAAGCAATAAAACATTGAGTTGAAGAATGTCGTTAAAGTATTTTGTGGTTAACCCTGAGATGTCACTCTTAAAATCTGGGTTCAGAATATTGTTTCCAACCATTGTGGGTCTGCAAGAAAACCAGTTTCCCACACATTCTCATCAGCATATTCTTCCTTAAGCCTTAACTCATGTGAAAAAGAGGAGAAAGTAAGGTTAATGCCTTCCCACTCCTTTCACTCTTCTCATGTGAGGGCAGCTGAACTTGCTATTAATCAGCTAATGAAGTAGCAAATTGCAGTGTCATGATTTAAAGCGTCACTGGCTTTCATCTCCTTACATTCCACAATCTTTACTGGAGCAGTTTGGTTCGTGATTTTTAAGTGGTTTAGTGCATTTCCTTCCACTGAAGACAAGGTAGGCTTCTGGGGTTGAAGTTTCATCAACAGCCCTCTTTTGTTTTGTCTCCATTCAGGAATCAGAGCACATTAATCCTAAATTAGCTCTTCAGAGGAACTTTGACTCAGTACATTTTAGTGTGTCATTTACCACGAGTCCCTCTGTGTCACCTGAGACTTCCAGTCACTATGGCAACACAAATCATAACAAACCAGTGAACATCTGAAAGAGATTATGAAAAGGCAATATGTAGCCAGGTAGTTTTTTTAAGAGATTTTATTAACCTAATTTCAGAAGGAGCAGAAGTGCAGGGCTTGGGAGTGTCCCTGCTCTGTGAAGCTGAGTCATATGTGAGTACTTTCACTGTTGTGAGCTGGGTTTATGACCCAATGGTGGGATGTCTTCCAATCACTCAGCTTCCACTTGTGGATGAGGTGGAAGGATGTGGTTTTGGATATGGCCTGTTGTAGACAATGTCACCTGGTTTTGGCCATTCCCATTGGGAGGTGCTGATCTACCTTTGTGGGAAAAGTGGTGCTAAAGAGGCTGAGAATACAGCTGCATATATGTGTATTGAGCATTGGGAGCTACTTTCCAGCTGTAGGCATCAATAGAAATGGGTGCTTTGATTTACCTACTTCCTTTTCCAGCTTGCTTTCATCATGTGAGCAAAGGCTTTATACATGCTGTGATCTGCTTTTTTCTGAAGCTGGTATGTGCTTCTGTTTGAAGTGTTTATTTTCCCAGCAGAGAAGAAAATATTAGTTTTGTATAAATTTAACAGACATTTGTAGCAAGTAATTAGTCTCTGAGTATTTTCAGGTTAAATATGCTGTAACTTAGAAAGACTTGTGGCTCACAGAGATAATGCTTTGACTTTATTATTGCAGACAAGTGAAGTATGCTACAAAATATTTATCTGTGGGAACAGTGAGGTTTGATGACTTCCTAGGCATTTACAAATTAATGTGAGTCATTCTTACGTTGTGTTTGTTTCCTTGCATGAGGAAACATAATCAATGCCCCTCATTTCAATTGTTCTTTTTTACAGCTAAAAAACTGCTTATTTGTGGTGGTGAGATATCAGTCTGACTAAATGACTAATTCAGGCAATAAAGAAGGTCCTGTGGGGAAGGTGGGAGTGAACTACTTACATGAGAATTGGTCATTGTTTGTTAGATGTCAGAATCAATCCAGATTCCAATTCCTATGAACAGAAGCCCACATTTTCCAGTAAAACATGAAGGTCTGACTAAGAAGTTTGATTCCTAATTGTCTCTCTCCTTTGGTATTACAGAAACATCTTTGGGGCCTACCCAGACAATGGCAGTGAATCCAAAAGCAGTTAACCTTTTATTAAGGCATCTGGACTACCACTGCTTAAGACATGTAAAATACCATTTAGATAGTCTACTAGAAAGCCTTAGAAAACATCCAGAGAGAATCTGCAGTAGTAAAATTTCATATTCCTTTAAAATCCTTTTCTAACTTATTTATGTTTCTAACTTATTTATGTAAGTTTTAAACAATATTTTATTGTGTAGAGCAAATGAAATAAGGGGAAACTAGAACCTGTTTTGTGCTAGAATTTGAGTGAGTCTTTAAGTGGGTGGCCACATTTCACCTTCCTTGGAAATGAAGGCATGTATGTGAGTCTCAATGAATGGGTTTAAATACCTTGTCTTGAGATCAAAGATAGTCAGAAGCAGAAGATTTGATGTCCTGTCCCACATTTCAGGCATTGGCATCACTGTGAACTTTGATTTATGTGCTTCCTTTCCCAGTTTGCTTTCATTGTGTGAGCAAAGGCTGTAAATACACCATGATCTGCTTTTTCTGACAGTCTAGCAGTATGTGCTTCTGTTTGAAGGATTTATGTTTATTTTCTCGACAGAGAAGAAAATAATGGTTTCATATAAATTTAAGGGAATTTGTAGCAAGTAATTTGTTTCTTTTATCTCAACTATCTTCTATGTATTCTATGTAAAGTTTTAGCTTTACTATAAAAAACTTACTTCCTTTTTTTTTTTTCCATATCTATGTGCATTCTGTGTATGGGTGTTCATGTGATGAAGAGCCTGTATTGCTGTACTCACCTTATATCACTAGGACAGCCACTCCAGCTCAGCATACTCTATCTCACTTGCATGCAAAATTCCTTATGGGTACTTTTCTTCTAGTTTACCTACTCTGGACTTATGAGAGTTACAAGTTATTAATGACCAGTTTTCCAACAGAAAATCTCCACCCCTAAATTTTGTAAATCTTTCTTTTATCTCAAATATCCAGGAGCTGTACATACTTCACTAAGTCTAACCAGAAAAGTATAGTCTGTAGCTTCTTAAATTATACCTGGTTCAGAATTTAGGCAAGAATTCATGGAGAAAGATTTCAGTTTCCATAAGCATAAAGAATTTGTAAAGGGAGAAGCAAGGTAAAAAGCAAACCAGCAATAAAGGTCAAATAAAAATGCAAAAGATATTTGCACACTTGACATGTGTCTACAGCTATTGGCTTAGAATGATCATGAGTTATGCCAGGGACAAATATAAAACAAGTTCATTGCTTGCACATGAATCTTTAAAGGCCATGCGTTAAGTTAATGTGCTACTGATAACTTATCACATTTTATGTCTAGACATCCAAGCTAATGTGAATAGGAATAGTTTCATGTGTTTTTTCCCTCTGGTGGATTTCCCCCCACAACTGTGCTCTTTTTCTGCTTCAGGGCTCCTAAGAATAATAATGGAAACTTTCTGTCAAAAAAGATAGGCAGACAGACACACACTCCCCCACACCCCCCTTACCTTTTCATGATGTAATGTGGAATATGGAGCTTTGGGTCTTGCAATGACATGTTTCAATTTAAATGTGGTCATTTCTTCCTTAACTAGAATAAGTGATGCACTCTTTACCTCTAGACTTATCCTTGAAGGGCTTAGAATACTTAGGTCTTGCTTTGCATCTGCTGTAGTACACTTGGATTTTAGATGTGTTACTAGATAAGAAAGACAATTCTCCTGGTCATACAGTAGATTTTTACACTTTTTTAAAGCTATTCAGTTAGACGAAGTTTTAAATCAGGAGGAAGGTTCTTGAATTCATGGTGATTTAGCTACTCTTGCAAGTGGTTTTCCATTAACTTTCTATAAAAACTCCATTAAAAGCTCTTCAATCAGAAAGGTTCCCCTACTGAAAGATTAAAGAGTGATAAGACTGGGAATTGTCTTAAAACCACTATGGAAACGTATCTAATTTACGTAAGTTCTAGCCATCAAACAACCTTTATTCTTTATTAAAATCCTTTGTTCTTCTGTAGATTTATAGATCTGCCTAAATACCATTTACATGTCTATGTAATATTTGCTTATATTTTACCCCATCATCCATTTGGCTCCCAGAGTTAGTTCTCTCTTATTGTCATTAAAATTAGGATAAATTTTCCTGACAATGAGCAATGTATAGTTAACCATGCTTATCTGTCAGGTCACTTAGACACTTTCAACAGTACCAATGATGAGATATCTTGCCTTAAGGAGAAGTAATATCCAGGTCAGCTTACTGAAACAATTCCTTGGGGACTGTATCTTCTGAGCAGTGAAAGAGGCTTGTATGTCCAGAATAGTGTCTTTTGACATCTTCAGGCCAGTCAGGGTGGAGTGGATGCTGGGCTGCTCTGCAAGGAACATAGAGCCTGTAGAGACCCTTGGACAGGAGGCCTGTCCCATGGTACCCAAATAGGAGGAGCAGAGCAGATCTAGGGGGTTATCAGGACAGTAAAGGACCCTCATTTCTAGACCAGGTTGTGATGACAGACTTGGTCTGAAGCCATGCTGGGAAGGCAAGGCAGCAGGTGGTCACAGCACAAGGCCAGGCACAGGCATCCCTGAGTGCTGCTCAGACAAGGACTGTGGGCCAGGATTCAGGCCAAAAGCAGATCCCAAGCTGGGAAGAGGTCCCCAGCGAGGCATCTCTTGGGTCTTTCTCACTCAGCTCTTTCCCAGCAGCTTCACCCAAAGTTCAGCCACACTGTGCCAGAATTGGTCACGAGCACCCAAAGCCAAAGTGCTGGCAGTGGGAAGAGGCTGTAGAACCTGTTGATACACTCAGCAGGTTGAAGCTGAGGAGAAATAAGTCTAATTGGGGTAATTTGATAACAATCTGCAAAAGACTGTTAAAGAGAAGGTGAACAAAAGATGATTCTTAAAAACTTGGAACAATTAATTTCAGTCATGAGCTCTTTTTTTTTTCTTTTAAAGAGATAGTTGCTGATAAACCGAAGAGAAACAAAAGGAAGTATCTTCTCCATAATGATTTGCTATATCATGAAAAATATAGCAGAAGTCTATAGGCTTCTAGAAGTGGCAGCAGAAGTCTAGGCAAAAATACTTCATCTTCTTTGTGGAATATAGATCCCCAGATGACAAGTAAACTTCATACTCAGGATGTGACTTTTGGTTCAGGGACGCCCTAAACCATTGGCTGTGAGGAGTTTGGAAGATGTGCCCGGGAAGAAATCTCTCTGCATCAGGCATACTTGTTACATAAAGTAATTATGCTGAGATAGTTAATCATGCCTTCATAATATTAGCGTTCACTATGGTAATATAACTTAGCTGGACATGAGTCCTTTAACTCTCAGGATGTTAGAAATAATGCAGTTTGCTATTGCATATCCTCTCAGTTTCATGGGTGCTAACATCAGACTTGTCCTTCAAACAAAGTGTGGGTTCCTATGGTACATTTAGTTAGTTTCAAGAGCTCATCAAAATATTTAGGGTATCAGGCCAAGGGTATCTAAAAGCCATCCTGAATCTCTTGGTTGATGATTTTCATCTCTGCACAATGCAATATTCATGAAGTTTTCCTGGCAATGTGGGAGGATTTGGAAAGAAGTCATTGGGAACTAAGGATCATTACAAATGTCAGCATATTTTTTTTCTTTTAATTTGGCTTTTTCTAAGAAGAAATATATGTGACTCTGTATTTTAATGCAGCGTGGAAATAAACAACTCTTTCAGAAAACCCAAACCTCAAATCTAATAAAACCTGAACTGCAACAGAACAAAGATGTCCTATTTCTGTCTCTTTTGCTCTCCTGCTCCTGGGGAACTGGTGGGGAAAATCCACAGCATTGCATAGTCTTCTGTTCCATTTTCTTTCCAAATTAAAGTAGCTCAGATTGCGCTGTAATAATCACAGAGGAGAATAAGCATAAAACAGGACAAATGTCCCAGTTTATGACCAAACTAGTCACATTCCACCATGTTCAATCAGTGAAACAAACTAATAGCTTTTTTTCCTTTGATTCCATGCAAGAATATGCAGAGAAATTTGGAAGTCCACTGTAGACTGAAAATGCAAATAGGGTATTAACTTATGCCATATTATTTTTATATATAGTAACTCCTAAGATGTCTTTACATTCTTAGTATGTTTTTCATGAGTATAGATCTCAATATTTTGTATTGGGAGACATACAGCTACCCCCATTTTACTCTTCTAGTCCTCTTTGTAGATATAGTGGTTTTAATATTATCTGGCCAGACAGTCAAGGAAGATGACTTGATATGATGTCAAATGACCCTACTCTGAAGATATAAGTAAATAGTCCACTGCTGGTATATGAAAAGAAAAGCAGCAAACCACATAATTTCCTCTTCTTCTAAGGATAAATTTTCCTTAGATTTGACTCCTTCTAGCACAAAACACCTGACATCTTTTGGAGGGAGAACTGGAGCCTTTAGAAACTCCTGGATTAGCTGCAGAATTCTCAGATTCTACCTACCCTCATAATTTCTAGCCATGCAACGTGAACCTGAATTAATGCAGCCACACATAGTTGTTTGCATTTGTGGTAGGAAAAAAACCAAACTTATATACATTCAGTGTTCACTCAGTGTGCTTGGCCCAATATACATGAACCATGTGATTGTATTTTACAATAACTATCCCAGAAGAGTCGCAGTAAATTGCCAGCTGGAGCTCATTTTACCACCTCATGGATAGTTTGTAATGGGAAGAGTTCCTGCTGAGGAATACTGTGGCAATGTATCTCTCCTTTCTCCGTTGCCATCTTTCAAATGAAGTCCTGTGATCCTTAATGGTGTCTTTTGTCACATTTTTATGAATTTAAATTCAGATATGAGTCCACCAGGGGTGTAATATGTCTTTTGTCCCTGTTTGAGTTTTCTCCAGGTCTCATATTGCTGTGTTGGCAGCTCAAAGTCTCCTAATACCTGTGGGCCATCATAGTGTCTCTCCTGCTCCTTCTATGCTGGAAAGATGGAATAAGTCTGAGGAGCAAATGGAAAATGTTTACTTGTCTCTAGGTTCAACCTAAGCTCATAGCCATAGTGTCAGACTTGGTTTGGGGAAGCAAATATGAACCCGTTTCCTATATGTGACCTGATCTGGGGATGTGAGATGTGCACATTCACATCACATCTCTTCACCACTGGGTGGGTTAATGAAGTAATGGTAAGGATTTGGGTCCTCAAATGCTTAATTAGGAATCTGCTGATGCTGGTGAATCCATTTTGATTTGAGTCCAATACTAAGCATTCTTGCTATGAGGTATTGGATTTGGGGTTAACCCTGTGCTCTGCATTGATAATTAGATCAAATTTCATTGATACTGTTTACTCCTTGGCTTTCATTTCCACATCTTTAAAAGTCAATAAAATTTTTATTGTTGAGTGTCCATGAGATACACTTTTGAAACATTGTTTTTACCTGGGGAATTTTGCTGTCTACTTCTCTGTATGTATTTCAGGTAGAAAGAACTTCTAATTAAAAATTGTCATTAATAAGGAAAAAGAAATGATGTGTTATATAAGATTTTGAAATCCTGCTTTATGTTGAAAAAATCTGAGACACAGTAATTAAAATAAACAACACCTTGATCTAAATATCTGCAGTGTAACCTCAGGTGGGGGTTCGGGCTTTTAACATTTTGGTTAAAATGTACAGATATTTTGCCAAGGCATAGCATACTCCCAAGGCATAAGTAATCAACAGCAAGGACTGACTGAAGACCTCATGCTCTGACAATATAAAAGAGGATCAGATGCCTGGATCAGGCAGGAGAAACTGTCTGTAACCTCACTGCACACATTGTGTCAGATCCCAGAATGGCCTAATTAGTAACATGTGAATGAAGTGATCTAGTGAAGGTAATTAACACCTAGGACAATTTTTGATCTCTTTGTGTCAGAAGAGTAGCAGAATTACCTCAGGGTTGGTTTTTGAAGTTAGCTCCATCAATGCTCGCAACTCTGAAAAATGATAAGTCTCTGTTGCTGCAAAATTGGAATTTTACTCATTGTAGATGCTGTGCTTTATTCATGTCTCACCATGTTTAAGCTGGTCAGTGATGCTCAGTCACTTTGGGCATGAGTAAATGTCATACTGGACACTTTGCTCTTTTTGCATGTGGAGCTGAAAATGAAGAACTGGTAGGCCTTAACTTTGTTTTTTTACAGAGATAATAATAGGTATTTATGGACTTACTGAATGAAAGCAGAAAGAAGTGTGTGTATTACATATTACATGCACATTAATTGTGGTAAAGTGCAGGAAAAAATTATTACTAATGAGTGTGATGTATGGCTGTTGGTGGAACCAAGAAAAAGTTTTGGAAGAAAATCAAGCTAGAGGCAATAAACTACTTCTGCACTTGCTGTCTGTTTTGCAAATACTTTAGCTAGCCTTTAAAAAAAACCAAAGAAGCCATTTCACTTCCTTCATTTATGTAACTCTGAGGGTCTTAGTTGGGGTTTCTGGAAATGTGTTGGAGGCCTTAATGTAGGCTCCCTGGGCTCCAGCTGCCTTTCTTTAGGCACATGGGTCATCCACAGCTTCTTGTCACACCTTCTAGCTCTGTGTCTTTAACACTGTAAGTAATTGTAAAATGACTTTAGGTACCAATGTCCAGGCTACTGAATCAGCTTGTCTTGCTTTTTCCCTGCATCTCAGAAATGGGATTTTTTAACCTGGATCCTGGCCACATCATCTGTCCTCAAAGTCCTGGCCTCTAAGTCCTGCTTCTTCAGCAGCTAGTGGAGACTGCATGGAGCCTGTCCAGGGTAGGCATGTGGATTTCCTTTGCAAGAAAAAACAGGGCATGTGGGAGGATGAGGTGTGTAGGCAGGGAACACACACACTAGGATGAGAAGCTGGGATATGGACATCTGGGCCTGAGAACTGGGATGTGTACATATCTGAGGGGACTGGATATGGTCTAGACTATGTCTAGACATGATCTAACAAAAAGTACTAGATTTTTGGCTACGGGGAGCTTGAAAAGTTCCCAGGTTGAGCAGGAGGGATGCTGAATCCCTCATCCAGCTGCTTCAGGACAAATTAATAATGGAAAATTCTCAAGTATGGTAGTTTTCACAGCTCTGCTGGTAATCTGGCAGTCTTACCACTACTAGAGGTAGGTAGCTTTGAACTGGATTTGTGGACATGAAATGAACTCTTACTATTTGTCATGTTTAATTGCTGAATTTGGTAAGAAAACTATAGCTCTAAAAATATTGTAGGGAAAAAAAGTTATTTGTACACTTAGCAAAATAACATTCATACAAACACATACATATTCATACAAAATAACATTATTCATACAAAAACATTTCTTTTCAGAAAAACATTTTTTTAAAATAAAAATAAAGTATTCCTTCTCATTCCTCCCCATACTTCCCAACCCACCAATTCTGGATTATGTTCAAGTTTCAGATGATGTAATTCAACCTGTTTGTGAACAAAAGTTGGGCTGAAAAAGAGAAAACTTTTTTTCAATTCAACAATTCTGTTTTAGATCCCAGGACTCCTACAGATTATCAAGCTCTTCATTCAGTTGTACAAATAAAAATCACAGGACTGTAGAAGAATGTATTGATAGACATAACTATTCTTCAGGAAACCAGAGAAAAGTTCCAGAGTTTACTGGAATACTGGAAGATTGTCATGTATGTCCTTAAATATTGGAGAACTTATCTTTGTCATTAAGTGTTGTACTCAGTGACATCCTTGGTGACTCTTCAGTGAGCAGCATTGGTAAATAGGTCTGGATATGCTGTGGGAAAACCACTTTAAGTTAAATCTGCTGTGAATCTCTTCTCTGAAAGTACATGCATCTTCAATCAAACATTCAAACAGAACATCTCTTGTTGATAGGAAGAGTTTTATAACTCTGTATCAACAAGATAGTTGATGGCTTCCAAGAAAATGATGTTAGCATGAGATTTATTGACCAATCTACAGAGAGAAACCTGTGATTGGAAAGATAAAGAAAAGGGGGGAAACCTAATACAGAGTTCTATTGCTGACTTTCAGGAAGGCTTTCCATACTTACTATGTCCCAGCTGAGTGTCCTTGTTGGTAGCTTCTAATCACAATTCTCCTTCTGGTGTGATGCCTCTTGCACGCCTGATCGCACAGCACATAAATCACCTCTTCTGAGCGACCTGCTACCCTGAATCCCAGGGCTGTCTTGTGGAATATGTGGATTTGAACCTCTTCTGACTGAAGGAAGCCACTTCACTGAAGGTGCTCTTGCAACTTTGTGGAAGGTAGGAGATGTGGCCAAGAGGTCCCTAGTCCTTCAGGGGAAAGAGAGGTAGCTGATCCAAAATGGATCTAAGCATCAGTTTATCTGACTATAAAACAAAGAAACAGGATCTTCCTTCAGAGGTTTTCAGACACTATTGCTTCCCTGATGTTCCAGCATGATTGGGATCTAATTTATGAGGTCTAATTTACATCCCTGAAGCAACCACTGAATGTAAGAAAGCTGGATGCACAAGATGGGCAATGAAGATTGCATTGTGAATTACATGTAAGATTAATATAGGCTTTTAATAGAAATTCTTTCCAAATAGTTGTCTTTAATAGGATACATGCAGGCCAGAATGAATAAATTTGCCCAATTTTCCCTCTTTCATTTGAACTGAAAAACTCCTTATATTTCAGCTTCACTTTTCTCTTTGCAATGGCGCATTGAACCCATTTTACAACCTGATACCTAGTGCAGAAACATTAGGCTAATCTATTTTTTTTCTGTTTCCTTTTATTTTATTTGGCTATCATTTTGTATAGGCTCTTTTCAGATCATGGTAGATTTTGCAAGACCGTGTTTAGTCGGTAGTGGTACCAAAGGAAATATTTCATTTAATAAGTTTTGATCCCAAAACTGCTTCCTTTGCTGTGGTATCTAAAATTAATTAGGTTTATTGTCAGCAAGATCACTTGCAGTAGCACTGCAAGTGCTACTTTGAAATTTATCAAGTTCAAACCCTCTAGATAATGTCAGCTATTTGACTGAAGACATCCAAGGTGTGATAATGACTGATAGGTCTGTTGTACTATCTTTATCACTGACTTGTGATTACAGTTTAATTTGTGAATGAATTGACAGTGAGCCTCTTCATCCTTCCAATCCACTGTGGACTGTTCAATAAAATGAAGCTGAGCATTCATTTTTCCATTTAAAAATCATCCAGAAATATTTTTTCAGCTTCATATGTGTATGTTTCACATGTAAAGATAGAACAAGGGGTAATGTCTTTAAACTGAATGAGGATATGCTTTGATTAGATATTAAAAATAAGTCATCTGCTGTGGGAGTGATGGCCCAAAGAAGCAGTGGATGCCCTATGCTTGGAAGAGTTCAAGACCAGCTTGGAAGGAGCTTTGAGCAATCTGGCATGTGGAAGGTGTCCCTGCTCCATCCAACCTGGCCTATTGTAGCTCCTCTCAGGGGAATTTTTAATTACACTTTCCCTTCTTCCATAAACCTTTGCCAGTTCCAAGAGTGAATTTTCCCTCTGAGGCAGACTGTGATGCAAAATCCGTGACCACCTCATGCAGGCAGCAAGCAGAGAGGCTGCCAAGGGGCTCAGCTGTCAGCCCATAATTAGCATTTGTTTAACCTACATGTTATTTACACACTCTTCTCCAGGAAAGCAGTCCTTTGACCTTCCCAGCTGGGACTGGAAGCAGGGAGTTCAGTGTCAGGGCTGATGCAGGGTGGGAGCTCCCTGCAAAGGTGTGGCTTGCCTCGTGCAGACTTTCTGCAGGAAAATGAGGGAAAAGGCTGCTTTTTTGCTGTGTTTCATGACTACTCATAGGCTTTGGAAAGACTGCACATTAAAAATATTAGAAAATCCAAGCTCTGAAGTATCAATTGATTCTTGGAAATCACTGAAATACTTTGTTTCTGGGTGGGTTTTTTTGTTTGGTTTTTTTTTTTTTTGTTTGGTTTTTTTTGGTTTTTTTTGTTATTTTTTTTTTGCCAGGGAGGCAAGGATTGTTTTTTCTTTATGGAACCTCACCTGTTCTCATAGCATCTAATCCAAGAACCACAAAAAACAATTGGAAAAGGCTACTAGAGTTTTGCCAGGCTTCTTGACTAGGCCTTTAACCTTGAGATGGGAGTTTCTATATACAACATCAATAACAGGGTTTGGTACTGGCAGCACGTGCAGAAAGGGTCACAGAAATGAAATCCAAACCCCCGTTCTGGGTCCGAAAATCTTGTGCTTCACAACTTTGGGCAGGGGATAAAGCAAAGGACCCCCTGCACAACAGGTAGCAATAGTAGCACTTTCCTACCCCAACGAGGTGCTCTGAGGATGAAAAATGCACAGGTCTGTCTGTGAGCAGGGCTGTGAGCATCACTGCCAACACTGAAAGACTGAGGTAGAGGGACCAGAACTCCACAACCCCATCCATGGACACAGGGAGATCAGCCCTGATGTATTAAACTTGTGGCACACAGAGTTCGAAATCAGGTTTTTTGCTTTCAAATTTTTTCCAAAAGTAGTTGGTTTAAGTAAACTTACATTTTTTACATTATATCTAATTTCACTAATTACATGTGGTAAAGATTTATTCTTGAGGCAGGTTTGCAAGAGTGGCTGTAGTATAGTAAATATAATAATCTGCCTGCTTTGTTAATATGTAACAATTAAGTAAAAGCTGTAAGAAATTGCTCTTACTTATGATCTAGTCTCTCTTGCCTGTACAGGTTTGGAGGCTTTGTTTTGTTGGTTTAATTTTTAAATGGCAAATTATGGCAATTCTTGCTCTTGCTATTTACAGTCTGAAATTGCTGTTGTGATAAAAAAATCCCAATCTAACAAACCCAACCCAATCACCCAAGTGTTTTACCCTTATGCATTGGGTTGTCAAGACTGAATGTGTTTCTCTCCCTTGACTGCATTCCTTTGAAAAAGACAAGTCAGCACAAGGTGGTGCTAAATAGCACACCATTAATCTTTTTCTAATATACAGCCCTGAAGGGAGCTTTGGGAAAAGGCAGTTGAAGGATCTTTTTTTAACTGCCTGATAAAAGATTTTTCTTTTTTTACTAGTTAATTTATTTACTTGTCTCTCATGACCGCGAGACTTTTCCCAGTAAAGCCTGCTCACTTTGGCTATCAAGGATGACAGCCAAAACCTCTAAGAGGTGTGGGCCCCCAGTTCTGGATAAGTAAAGTAATGTCGTTTTAAGCTTTCCTTACAGTAAAGTGTAGCCATTATCTACTTATTTTTAAGTGGATGGTGGTATTTTTCACCTCTGTTCCACAGATCTTTGGGTTTTGTGAGTAGTTTCTAAGAAAATCTATACATTGTGTGCTGTGGGCTTAAGTTACAGAGTTCTGTATTTCATTTGGACAAATTGCTAAGGAGAGGTTGAAAATAAAAGTGGGTGGAGAAAACTGGAATGCCTGAGCAGATTCAGGACTGGCAGCTCAGGGAGGATGGGTGCCCCTTCACCCAAGCGCTGCTCTGTTCTGTGTGCTGCTGCTCTGCCAGAAGAGAAGAGGGATGCAGTGTTTGACAGATTGTTGATCATTTTGCTTTGTCTGCAAGCAGAAGCACTAACTAGATATTTTGTTTTCTTGGCACCAAATGACCTCTTCAAAGAAAATGCTCCTAAGATGCAAATTGAAAGGGATGGACATCTTTCAATACTCTATATTTTAGGGGAAGGCAAAATGAAAAAACCTCTCTAAAAACCCCCAAACAACAAATTGTGTTTTTGCTAGTAAACACAAATCAGATCAGCTGGAGTGAATTAGCCAGACATGCATTTGCTGATGCTGTGTTTCTCAAAGAATCTTTACTCCACAGATATTTGGCAGCACTTTGACATTGTATCTGCACCTCAGAGACTTCCTTTCATGTCTTTTGCCCTTTAAAACATGTGTTATAGGTAGGTAAGGTCTCTAGGAAAGCCTGGAACATTATTTCTTTTGCAAAACAACATAAGTTTCAGAGGGGTCCTATTACTTTCCCATCATTTAAATCCCATTGTCAAAGAGAGCTTCCTAAGGAACTAGGGGAGCAGTTATTAGGCTTCCTAAAGAGGTGGTCAATACCCCAAGCCTGTCAGTGTTTGAGAGGAGTTTGGAGAATGCCCTTAACAACATGCTCTGAATTGTGGTCAGGCAGTTTGAGAGGATGATTGTTGTAGGTCCCTCCCAACTGAAATATTCCATTCCATTCCATTCCATTCCATTCCATTCCATTCCATTCCATTCCATTCCATTCCATTCCATTCCATATAATGAATAGCTAACTTTCTCTCTTAATTTGTTTGGACAGGAGTTGAACTAATGAGTCAGAGGAGGTTGGCTCTATTCTCTCTTATATGGACATATATTAGTTAATATACACTAATATAATAATATTACCAGAATTGAGGTTTGAAATCCAGGCTGAGTAGCTCCCTAGTTCTTATAACCTAATTTTCCACCAGTTGCACCAGGTCTCTAAAACACATTTGTAACTCTGGTAACACATTTTCTGTTGGAAACAAAGTGCAGGTCATGACTTGTTCTTCCTGCATGGCATTGACACTCCATTTCATTAAGAGACATTAATTTGAATAAGAATTAATGCTTTATCTATTGACTCTTTACCAGGCTTGAAAATGCTGTTGTGTGTTAACATCTAAATCATGTTTTATAACTATTCATAGGCATTTTCATCAGAAGATGAGTCTGGACAACTCATCAGGATCTGAAACATCCAAATTTATGGTGAAGTTCTTTAGGTGATTGTGGTATGAGCTGTTGGAACAAAATTTGGCAGGCATCAAGAGATTAGACATGTTTATATAGTGGGAACATTGAATTAGTTTTGGATAAGTACCTGGACTTCAGAATATAGTTCAGCGACTGTCTGGAGTAAGCAAGACATTCTTTCTTCAGATAGGTTATCCCACAAGTTTTTACTGGATAGATGGATCAGAAGTCTGCTCTGATATGGCAATCCCTGCTTTGTATGTTTTAAGCATCAAGTGCAGAAAAGATCTGGAAGCACAAAGTGGCATTTTCTAGGGTGAGATCTGATACTCCTCATCTGTGTTTTTAGTTTCAGCCAGGAGTCTGAGTGGCTGAAAATCAGACACTATTAGACAATATAGTGGAGTTCGGGAGAGTGGTGGTGGGGGCATTTTTTGTTTGTTCGTTTTGTTGTTGCTTGGTTTTTTGTTGTTTTGTTGGTTTTTTTTTTCGTGTGAAGAACATGAATTCATATTCCAATAATCTTCCTTTTTCTTATGATCTGCCCAGTTTTTCAGATGTGAGTCTGTAGATTCTGTAGCTGGACTGGTGACTTTTTATTTGTCCTCCACCCCCTCCCTCAATTTATTTCTCACCCATTTTGACCATTAGTAGTAAATTGCTTTCTTGTTCACCTAAGTCTCAGGTAGGCAAAGAGATCTACTTTGAGTCCATTCAGCACCAAATAATTAACTTGGTGTAGAAAGTAGATACATTTCCATCCAGGAAGGCAAGAGGGAACACGTGAGGAACCAGCTCTGTTTCTTGGTTAGAGGGCATGTTTCTCGGAGCTACTTCATAAGGCAGCTTTGCAGTTACTGAATTGGCACTGAAAGCAAGTAAAAAAGACAAATAAAAATCAGACCCCAGAAAACTAACAGCTTTATAGATAATGATTCTCCAACTATCAGGAGAGGCTCAACAGAGGAAAAGCAGATGGTGAAGTAGAAATCAAATTAATTTCTACTGATCTCATTGCTTCTGTCGATACTATTGCACTGCTATTTGTTTGTGCCAGTGGGAGAGACAAATTTGTGTTGCTGAACACCAGAGCAGGGTGAAGAGCTTCAGGAGCGCTCTGTAAAAATTGAGAATGAGTTTACTTTGTTCCCTAACCTGGTCCTTCAAACTGACTAGTGAGAGATTTTGCTTGATGTTGTAACTGTTCTCATTTAGCATAGCTGAGTCATTGGTCTCTTTCGTCTGCTTTATGTCTTGTAATTATAGGTCTGCATACAAAGGTGTGAGCCTTTGGCATCTACATTGCCCGAAGTGATTAAAGTGCTGAAAGAGGAGACATTTTCCTCATTTTGTAATAACACTGCCTTCGATGAATGCTATAAATCACTTGGTCCTTATGCTGATTTTCCTTTGGCCTTCTGGTGTTGTCCCTCCTGCAGTCTGGAATGAATGCTGCTATGAAGCACAGTTTGTTTCTGGGAAAATCATGCTGGCATTTGTAGTGTGAGCTCCTCTGGAGGATACAGCCTATTCATGTACAGAGAGGCCTAGTGCTTCACTTGCTGGAAAACTGTCAGTACTCTCTGGAGTCTTAGTAGCTTAAGTTACAAGTGACTGCATCTTCCAGGCTTCCAGCCTCTTATTCCACTAGGATATAAGAATTTGACATTTTGATTTTTTGTTTAATGAAAGCATTCTCTTACCTATAGCTCAGCTGTTCTGATATTTAAGAAAGAAAAGAAAATATATATTTTGGAAACCAGACATCTTGACTATATAGGAACATTGTTTTCCATCCATCCAACGGTGTGGCGCCAAGCAATTAGAAAGAAGAGTAGCATTGGCCTTCACACTGTGTAACAGTGAGCAAAACATGACCAAATATTAAACATGAATTGTGCCCATAATCTTTGATTCAGATCCCAATCTGAACAATTTCTACTATTAGACGTGCTTACAGCTGAGTCTTGGGTTCGGTCTAGGGTAAAGGGTTGGATCGTTTGTGCGTGTGGTTTGCAAATGGGCTTGGGTTTGGGTCCATTTCCTCAAGATGGACATGGCCCATTGCATATGATTGTTCTGGCATACTGCTGCTCTGCAGTGTGCTTTGGTGTCCATCAGATCTCGAGAAGCTCTTCTGGGTGGCTGCACAGTTCAGTTCTGTCTGAGCAGGGCTGCAGACACTGCTCTGCTGAGTGCTCCCCTCTGAGATCTTAGAGGAGAAATGGGCTGAGCTCTTGCAGAGTGAACTCATAGCAACTGGTTCAGCTCTGTGTTGTGGACCCCACACTGGAGTCTCCAGGGTTGCCTGACAGCAAGAGAAGCCCTTGGAAGCACGAGGTCTTCGGGAGCCATGGGGATGGGTGTGGTGCAATGAGTAACAGTATGTAATGCATGTGCAAGGGGCCTCTGGAAAATACCTGAGAACACCAGAGATAACAGCAGGAACTCTGTATTTATCTCTGAGCTGGAAAGAGTTGCTCATTCAGTTCACTATCCAGTCGTAGCAGAGCCAACATCTGAGAAAGATATATGCAAGGTCAGGCAGATAGCTAACCTGCCTTTCAGAAAGTTCTTCCTCCTCCTGGCTGTTTCATTAGTTTGTGAGCTAAGGTAAGAATAATATATATCTTTAACCTTTTCAAAAAGAGCTTTGGATGTTCTTATTATCTGTATGAATGTCTAATTCTACTTTTATTGCTGGCCAATGCTTGAATGCATCACACAGCAATGACTCACATGGTGTAATGATATGTCATGTAAAAGGCACCTCTGTAAAATGTATTTCTTTTCTGCTTCACTACTTGTGGCTTTTCTTCTTGTGTTTATGGAAGACTTGTTTGCATGAGACTTCTTTCAAAACTTAGAGACCAGTTTCACATGAAGGTCCAGATTCTCATTCTACAGCCATGCAGTTTAGAAGCACTAGCCTTACATAAGAAATGGCACAAAGTCTAACAAAGTGTGCATTATGGATTTCTGTTACAGCTGCAGGAAGAAGAAAAAAAAATACAGGGAGTTGCAACCATCCCTTTAAATAATGCATGGTCTCTTGATTTGGGAAGATCTTTGATTTTTTTTCATTTTCACTGAGCTTTTAGGCTAAGAGAAAGTTGGTTTTTTTTTTAATCTTTAATGTTGACAAAGCTGTAGCAGGCTTTGAACCAGACAGAGTTTTTGAAAGTAGCTGGGAAGCTGACACTCCTTTTCAGTAACTACTAGGCATTGCTCATGTTCTCAGGTATTCCATGTTAACTGGTCCTGTTGGGCTCCATGGTGGTGTGTGTGAGTGTGTTTACCAAGAAAACTCATTAGAACAATTGAGCAAGACAGCGATTTCTATTTTTCATCAGAGGAGTGGCTTTTCTCTGTTTTATTTCCATGCAAAATATTTCTCTCATTTTTGAGGAAGATTGCATTCTTCAAATTCCTCAGAAATCCCTTCAAATTACTCTGCTTCTGCCTGGCAGCAGTCATCTTCACAGGAGCTTCAGCTTTCTTGGTTGGCAAAGAGGGTGGTACACACTAAGGAGCTTACTGAAATTTCCTGAACTCACCAGAAAGTTTCTTCATTTACAATAGCAGATTCTGAACATGATTAGTCTTGTCTGATGGACTTTTCAGAATGGAAAAAGATCCATTAATAAGTTTTTCAAAAGTTTATTAAAATATTATATTAGGATTAATTTAGTTTGCAGCAGGATGTACTGGAAAGTGAAAATGTCTCTGAGGTGAGGTCACAAAAGGGCTCACAAGTCTTACACAATCAATGGAAGTAGTGGGTTATATAGACAGATACAGTTCCTAGCAGATTAAATACTATTGAAAACTGGGAAACTGCTTCCAAAATTTTACGTGCTATTTTGAACTTCTCTCATTAATTTATTATAGAATTAATTTAATTCAGTGAAGCTCATCTTATTTAGACCAGCTGGGGATGGGGGTCTACTCTATGTGGTTGGGGAGAAGCAGGAACGCATTTGAGGATGTTTGGCAAAAGTTTTCAAGTTATTCTTGTTGCAAGTGTGAGCAAATGTCTGTGCCTGAAGAAAGTAAGCAAGTTACCTTCATCCATGGCACTTATTTATTTAATGTGTATTTAATAACTATGTATTCAATGCGTGACTTTCACCACATTTAAACCCAAAAACAATGTGAAGGGTTTATGTTGAACTTAAAAGCGAACCAGAGGCTTTTCTACTTCCAGTGCCTTTGAATAATTTTTACATGTTTTCTCTCTGTACAAGTGCAATTGGCTGAAGGATACGATTATGCTAGAACACTGTGAAATTAGGGAAAAAAAGGGCAAACAAATACTGTCAAAACTGAGAAGGTTTCCGTAGCAGTTGAATGAGTGTAAATTTAGTTCACTGAGTTTAAGCTAAAGGCTGGGTGGGTTTTCTGCTGCCAGGATTTGAAGAGCAGATTGGCAATATGGTGCATTTCCTCCTTCCTTTCCAATTACTAATGGAAACCATTATGAGTTCTTATGGAACCATAATTGAAACCACATGATTTCAAATCACTCTAATACTTTGTCTTAATGAAGTATATAATTTGTTAGTCTTCTCTCAGTATTGCTATATAGGAGTATTAATACTTGCTTCAATAGTATGAAAATAGAGACAGATCCCTATGTAGTGGGATATTTCTTTTCTATCCTCCAACAGCCTTCTCTTTCCATGCCTCGGGAGCCCTAACTGCAATTTTCTTTCCGTACATTTTCATCTCTTCCAGTGAGCATTGATTCCTACCACAATATCCTCCCAAATTAATTCCCATCACATTATCCTCCCAAATTCTTTCCCTTAATAGTATGTTCTTCACTGCTGAATGCCACTACTGCACCTCAGCTATTCAGCAAGCTGCCATACCAGGTGGGTAGGAGTTGCTAGGAAAGGGATGGGTTTGTGCTATAAGCTTCAATATAGGACTGCAGTAGTCTGTTGATTTAGACAGAGCAAGGAACATCCTTTCTGGGCATCACAAAAAAACCCCCTTTTTTAGTATGCCATTACAAGCTCAATATAAAAACTAAGAAGTCATAAAAATGGCTTGAATGGGTCTCACGGATGCAGCAGCCAAAAGCATTTAAAAAAGAAAGAATTTGTGGACAATTGAATTTAAGATGTGAATGAGTTGCCCAATAATGAGTTTTATGTAAATATCAAAAATTTTAAGAGAACCTAAATGGCTTTACTTGTACATCCTTGCTTCTTTTCTTGTTTAAAATAATAATAATAATCATACTCCTGGTAGCAGTGAAATAATTTAACTTCACTATATGAAATGTAATGTGGTTTATGATTTATTCTTCTGGCTGCCTTCTAAGGACAGCTTTGCCTAAATTCTGTAGAGCTGAAGGCTCGGATAATGGCATGAATCCATGGAACATTAGTTAATGTAGCAAAACAGAAATGCAGGAGTTATTGTAAGTACTGAAAATCTTGGAGAAAAAGGAAAGTAGCTAAGAGAAAAGCTGAAATAGCCACTATGATAACTTGATAAGCCTAATGTGAAATAGTGTGTGGATTGGCCTGACCAACAGTGAGAATGGGAGCTCTCTAAATTTGGCCACACACCCAACTGTGATTTGTGCCATGTGATTGTGTGTACACAAAGGGATTCCTGGAAGAGCTGGTAAGTTGAAACTGATTGTGCGAGTCCTCCTGGCACAGATCACCTAATCAGCCATGAAAACTCCAGGTAAAGACATCCTCTATTTTCCCTAGATCCACTTTTTTTTTTTTTTTGGTATTTCAAAATTAATTGATAATAGAGGGCTCTCATAATTATCATCTTTCTCTGCTGTTTCCTGGAATGTCCCTCCCTCTTTTAGATTTTGGCTCTTGTCAAAACTACTACCATCTCTTTTCGCCCACCCCTGGAAGAAGTGCAGTTCTGCCGCCTTTATCCCCTGGAATTATTCAAAAATGGGCTGCCTCTGAAAACATCTGGCTACATTTTAGCATGCTGTTTATCAAACTTGCATACTATTAGGCAAATACAGAATTATGAGTAAGCCATACCAAAAAATGAGCAAAATAATCATGCACATAGAGCGAAAAAAGAAACAAGCAAAAATGTATTTCATTGGAAACTCATAATTTTTCCTTGAAGAGTCATTATGTAGAAGTATGTTTGGCTTTATATGTATGCCCTTTTGCTCAATATAGGTTTGATTTAGGGGTAGAAGAGAGGGAGAATGGACAACACAGGCCCTCTTTCACCTCCGCTGCTCTGATGATCTCAGTTTCAGTGATTGAGTAATTCCTAATTCGTACAGACAGCAGATGTAGGCTCTGCGGTTCTCTGGTTTATCAGTTTCCAAGAACTGGCTTAAGAAACCTTTTTTAAAAGTTGAAAGATCAATGTTTTGAAACTATCTCTGGGATACATTGTATTCTAAAGGAAATAATATCCATGTCCTTTGAGGTTTGGTGCTCAGTTCTGCTTTGCTCTGGATGAGTTACAGTGTAGGAAGGCAAAAAAGGAAGGTATTATTTAATCCTACTCCTGTTTAAAAAAAGTCGTTTAGAAGGGATCAAAGTTATTTTCATGCTCTGCTGAAGACTATCTAAAAGATAATTCTCATTTTTGACTCTGTCTATGATTATGGATGCATTTTGGACATTCATACTGAAAATGAAGCTGTCATTGAAAGTTCTGATGTGAACACAATATGGGCTCATAGGTGTTTACATTCAGAGCAGTACAGGGTCTATCTTGCTTCTTGGTTATGAGAGCTCGTTCCAATTTTTGAAGTGTGTTCACTGTTTCCAATGAACAGTACATTGCATTAGCTAGGTACATCATGTCTTCAGATAGCTGAGGACCTGCCAGACTGTCAGATGCATTCATTGCTCAGACCTTCTATCAGGAGTAGTCATTTTTCATTAGTTGCTCTGAAATTTGGTGAAAATGGATGAAGATATAGCCACAGGTGAATTTTGGTCATTTTTGAGGAGACTTAACTTTGCTTTTAGTTGACTTTTCCTTTTTGCATTGCAGATTTTATTAAATGAAGGCATGATGAATGCACAGATTATAAAACATTTGGTAGAGAAAGGTCTATCCAGTCTGCACTTCAAGTTGGTTTTTTTTTTTTTTAATTTGGTTTATTTGGTTTAGTTTCTTTCTCTGACATGTATACTCACATCCATTATGTGGAAGAATACTCCTGCTGTCCACTGAACCATGTCAGACCTGTAATTAAAGTGTGCTCTCTGCTGCTTCCTCAGGCTGAAATCAGACCTAGAGCTAGATACAGCTTCTCTGTAGCATGCTTCCAGTTAGAGCACAAACAGCACACGTCATTGCTGGACACCGAGCAGAGGCGAACAGAGCACAGTTCACACCCACACTCATCTCTTGGATGACCTTGCAGCTCTCAGTGGGGGAATGTATCCAAGTTTCTTATCACCACATGGAGAGCTGGAAGAGAAGCATCTGTTTCTTTCCTGTTAGAGCACTGGCTTTAGGGTTGGGGGCACAGCTAGAGAGCTTGAGAGCTTATTAGCACTTCCAAATGTTTATTTTCCAAGTCTTACAGCTAATGGCCCATGCTTGTCCCATCCTTTGCTGCTTATGGAAAAAGACAGGTTTGAAATGCTCTGTAATAATCTGGGAAGTGGGAGGAAGAGAAAGAAGTACTTAGAGAAAACTTGTTTTCCCAATTAATGTGTCATTAAACTGCCTAATAGCTTTAATATTGCCCTAGTAATGTTTGAGATGAAAATTTACTACTTCCTATCATTTACTGATTATACTATAATTTACTGATCACATCCAAGACCCACTTAGCATAGGCCTTCTCACCTGGGGAAGTATTAGCTCTGTCTTTGCTGTTTCCTTGAAATCCAGGTGGAAGATGGAAAGTGCAAATATCACCATGTGTAGTGGTGGTTAATTTAGTCTCCAATTTTAGGACAATTTTATAATTACAGAACACTGAGGAGTTTACTTAAATAGTTAAGTGTGCAGCTCTCTGGCACAGGGCATGTCCTGTTTTGGCTCCTTATTGTAGCTTTCAACAGCTTTTCTATTCAAATTAGTTTTCTTTACAAGTTTCTGGGTCCTCTCAAGTTGTTCTCTTTTCAGTCAAGCACTCAGGCAGAATGACACTGTTCCTATTTCTTTATAAGAATCTCAAGACAATACAAATTTTATTTAAAATCTTAAGCATTCCTCACACTGCCCTATTTTTTGCTGTTTCACTGCATTCAAATACTATAGAGATGTGTTAATTGACATTTTTTCTAATGAGAAGTAGCCTAACCTTTCTTAAAAGAATTTTGCCAAGTGTCTTATACAATATACTGGCTTTAATTCACAATCAGATGAAAAAAATAATGTATTTTTAGTGATAATTTATTAGATGTATGAGTTTCCACTTTGTACTTTTGTATGGTGAGAATGTGTATGCTTTTGAGGCATTTATTTCACAGAGCAGTCACATCACTCTCATATCTTACACACCACTTCAGATCCTCATCTGAGCAATGCTGCTCTCAAGCAATGGTTTCCAATCCACAGAATGTGGGCAATGAGCCCAACATTACTCATGGTACATTTGCTCCTATAGATTCTAATTTCTTTAGCATGACGTGAGATCAGAGTGGCACGTGTCCTCTGAAAGAAGCACAGACACTCTTAGTCATACTTTTATATACCGCTCATAGTTTACATATGCTTTCCTATCTACTCTGGAATATTGATTATATTTCCAGGGAAACTTTTTGACTACTCAGTCTAAAGAAAGAGCATACCTTAGAGGGTATTCTGCACCAAAAGGTCACTGTATTTTTATGGGTATCTCCTATCTCCTCTTTGATTCATTAGGCATGAAAAAATCTCCTATAAAAAAAAAAAATCAAGTATTAAAACATTTATTGCTTCAGTTGAAAACACTTTGGAAAAAAAAGTCTTTTTATATATATATATATATATATATGTATGTATAGTCTATAATATCTGATAGAGTTTATAAATTTATTTCCTGTAGTGACCATGAGTGAATACAAACCCTATGGTGTCATTTGCTTGGCTGCGATTTCTGGAAAAATTATCTTATTTAACTCTTCTTTAAGTACTTGCTTTTCCTCTTGTCATTACCTGGTACTATTCTATACTGTATCTATATCTATAGCTATATCTTCTATCTATATCAATATCAATATCTATATCTATACCTATATCTCTCTATATCTATCCATGTATCTATCAGTGACTCTTTTTTTAGACTAAGAAACAAAGATTTTCCACTTTTTTCCTGTGTTTCTGCTGTCATCTTTTTCGGTGTTACTCTCATTATGATGGCACTGTCAAGTTCTTGCAAGCAGTGTAATCAGTTGTTATTATTCCTTCTGTTTTCACAGAGTCTGGTTTCTGCTATTTGCCACAGCATGCAGAGTCTTTTTTGACTGTTGTTTTTTTCTCTGAACTCTAATTCTGAGCACCATATATTTTCCTGTCTCAAGTCTTTTTCCTTTTAGCATGCTGGGTTTCTTTGTCACGTACCCATAAACTAGTCCACCATAAAACACCTTCCATGGAGGAGATTGAGAAGGGACCTCATCAATATCCATAAGTATCTGAAGGGAAGATATCAAGAGGATGGAACCAGGCTTTTCTTGATGGTGCCAAGCAACAGGACAAGAGGTAACAGGCAGAAACTGATTCACAGGAAGTATCATCTGAACATGAGGAAGAACTTCTATACTGTATGTGACCTTGCACTGGAACAGATTGTCCTGAGAGGGTGTGGAGTCTCCCTCACTGGAGATATTCAAGAACTGTCTGGACACAATCCTGTGGCATATGCTCTAGGGTGGCCCTGCTTGATCAGGGAGGTTGGACCAGATGCCCCACTGTGGTGTCGTCCAACCTGTGATCCATTCTGTGATCCTGTGATTCTGTGGTTCTATGTCTTCCTTAGGTTAGCATCTCCAATTTGCTGCCTGGTTGTCAGGTAGAGACTCTCCCTTCCTAGTTATTATTTGTAGATAGCAAGTGTCCAGACTGGGCAGTGAGACGTGTTCAGTATTAATTTTTAGAGAGAGAATTTATCTTTTAGTTTTACCTCTAGAACCATAGGCCGTTATTAAATCCCAGGGAGCCTGGTAGAGGCTGGATAAAGTCAGGTCTGCCTTCTGACTGTCTCTCTGACCCCATGACACAGCAACATCCAAGTGCCACAGCAGTGCAGGACAACTGGCTTTAGCTGGGCCACCTTACAGGTACAGTTTCCTCAGATACACCATGAAAACAGCAAACACAACATGTTTCTGGTTGTGTGACCAGAAACAGATTTTTTCTGTAGTCCAATTCAGGCTTTTTTGACTGTTTCAAGTATTTACTAGCAATGGGGTATGTGAAGTCTTTCTGGAACTGACTCTGATGAAGCTTGATTCTTCCTTCCTCCTGACCTCCTTCTGACTTTTTCAGTTATGATGAATGAGTCAGGGTCTGAAGGTGGTGATCCAGGTGCAGCCCTTTCTTGTGTTGCTGCCAGAGGATGTTTTCAAAAGGAGAACCAAACACACCATCCTTTAGGAGTTTCCTTCTTACCCTCCTTTTCGTTTCTTTAATAATGTTCAAATATTACAACATAAAAGACTGCCATATGTCAGAGCTTGCCTTGTTGCTTGCCAGCATTCAGGCAACAGATTATGATAAATTATAGAGAAATAAGCCTCTTTCTTAGAAAGCTGGAATAGATCTGCCCTGTGCTGTTGTGTCCTGATGTGCGTAAACTGTCGGTAACACACCTCTGGAAGGGTTCAGAAGATTAATGCTCTAAAATAGCTCTACCCAGAAATAAAATTGTGATTATATCTTGTTGGCTACAAAGTGGGTCTAAAAAGCCCTCAAAGCTTTCCCTCAGCTGATGGAAATAAAGGGTTACCAAAAACAGAGAGAGAAAAAATTGTTTCTTTGGATCATGTGCTCATCATCAAAAGGGGAAGGAGACAGAGACTCCAAAGAAAGCCTTTCAGGTTTGTAATCATCTTCCTGACCCTTCAACTGGAGGCACTTAACATCTGCTGGGATAGATGGCTATAAAACCAGGAAGAAATTAGTGAAAAATATTTTTTTAATTGTCCTATTTTATTCCCAGGACGACTTTCTGATGTTGTGGAGAGCTCTGTGCAACCTCCAGTAGCACTTGAAAGTATGTCAAAGCCAATAAAGCTTTATGATTTCAGCTAAACCTCAGATTTTTGAATGAAAAACTGAGAATTCTGAGATTATTTCCATCTGCACCTGCTAAATCTTTTGGCATGATGCTGAGGTGAGCAGAAAGAGGCAGCATTTTCTTAAGCTGCCACAACCTAAACCTGTTCAGCTGAGCTTCTTGAGTCATTAGGCTTCTGTCTCTTGTCTGCATTCATAGTTCATGCGGTAGTTACATCTTAACTTCACCCTACTTCTCCTTGTTCCTCCTCTCCCATAGACCGTGGGACAGAGCCAGGAGTGATGCTGAAATGATGAAAGGTGGAAGTTTTTCATACATGGATGAGGAGAAGTGCACTAGGAAAAAAATCTTCTTCCAGAAGTTTTGAAGATAAGAGTCTTTCAAGATGTGGCCATGGGAAAAGTCGAGGCAGTCCAAGAGAATGTGCATTTGTGGGTGGTAAGAGAAGACTGTTTGATACATTCTGCTTAACTTGAGTTACAAGCTTGTGCTCACTTTTTAGCACATAGCCAAGCAGTCATAAGTGCTTACACTATTTATTGATGTAGAGAAGTAGATAATGTTGAAAACCTCTATAGTATACTCCCTTTCTTCCTTAACTTTAATAAAAAAAACTATTTAAAATCATACTTTATAGAGCCTGAGTGACTTTCTTACCCAGATAATAGTGGACCAGCTGGTGTAAGAACAGTGCTCCTTAGGATCAAAAAAAAGATAGGTTCTTAAAACAATGGACTGTGTCTGAGGAACAAAGATTAATCCAAATTTTGTCTTCCCTTTCATAGAAAACATTTTTATTCTGATTCAGACAGAGCACTGCAACACAGAGTCTTTATCTATTATAATCATCAAGGTTAAAAATGTTTGATCGATAGACTCACTTTTGCTATAAAATTCAGATCAGCTCCTGATATAGAAAGAAGCCCAGTCTGAGCACAGTTTATCTGGGTCATTTCTGTGCCTCCTCAGTTGCATGAAAACATAGCTGTAAGTCACAGCTTCTCTCCCATTGGCATCCTCTGCTCACAAAGGGCACTCAGCAGTTTGCTGTTAATGCTGACTTCCAGAGCATTTATACTTAAATAACAAAATTACTGGGAGAGTTAGGGGTGGAAATTCAGCAGCTTGTTTCCACAGCTGTGATTCAAAACCTCAAAGACATTCATACCCAGTGAATGAGGCTGCTGCAGACCAGCACTCTTTTCGTATCCTGTCTGCTTTCTATCACCTCATTAGTTTTTTGGTTTTTTAGTCAGAGGTCAGCTGTGTCCCTATCCCATTTGTACACCTATGGAGGGAAACACTTGGTGAATTTTCCCAACAGTATGAGATTTCATCTTGTGTTACACAAGTTATATAATAACTCTTTTGAAAGTCTCAGTTTTACTCTGCTTATTTTATTTCTCATATTTCCTCTTTGTCAGGACTATTCCTCTGTGGGCAGCTACTGGATACTTCTCTTCATGAAACTGATCCTATGTAATAGCTGGGGTGCTTTTTCTGTTTTAAAGTATCTGCAACTGGTACATTGCTGCTCTGTATGGCTGTGTTTGGTTGTGTTTCAACAAGCTAGGGAAATGGGCCTGAAAAGATGTGCTCTTATCTGCAAATAATACTTAGGGATACATTTGTCTTAAGCACATGACTATTCCCATCAAAGCTGTCTGTGTGTGTAAGTGCTCTATTAGGTCCTTGTAGCAATAGTACAATTTTTTTGATATTAGGGCAAATGAGTACTAATGAAAAATTGTGCTGAATTCGTAATATTTACCATACCCTAAATGCTGGAAATAAGTTTCTCATTTTTGGAAAAGTACTTCCAAGGAAGTACTTTACTTCTTAGGTAAATTATTAATATTTTTGGAACCTGGAAGTCAGTTTTAAGTATTGATGAATAGTGGGAGTGAAACCTTTGGTAGTCCTTCCAGTGCTATGAGTAATCTCCACTTCCACGGATTAAGAAAGATTTCCTTAGAAATTTTAGTTGCTCAGAGGATGTTTTCTTTTGACCTATTATTATTAGTTCTGTGGAAACAGCATTTTTTGTCTGTTAACTTGGAAAGTTTTATGGCAGAGAGCACTAAGCAGCAGATATCTGCTTACTGCTCCTTGCTTAGTGGTTGTGTGCATAAACCCACAAGTAAAGAGAATGCATTTGCCATGGTATGATGAGTAGAGGCAGCAGTTGTGACAGAATGTATTTTAGTGTTTAGGAATGCCAGCAATAGTGGAGAGGATCAATTTTGAGATACCTCTTACTTATCCTGAGGCACGTGAATCCCTACTATTATAACCAGGGATTTCTGAGAGTGGTGTTTATGCCTTCTTGTTTTCAGCTGTGAAATGTAGAAAGCAAGTGATGTCTCAGCATGCTGTGGGAAAGCAGGCTGGAGGTGCTTGGGGCAGGGTTATCCTCCTGACTAAGCCCAGCAGATATTCAAGGTCTAGTTGTGCAAGCACAGGATGCTGAAGGGAAGGTTCACAGTGCCGGGGGTCAGCCAGGAAGGAGCTGTCAGAGCAGAATGCTTTCTGTTCCTGGATTCTGTTCTGGGATGAGGAGGGAAGATAAGATGCCTTGACCTCACTAGCTGCCAGCCAGGTCATGGCAGTGACAAGGCAGGCTTCTGGGTCCCAGTGTGAAACAGTGTTCAGGAGCACTGGTGAGGATCTACACCTTCAGTGTATGGTTCTATTGAGTCATAGGTACAGAAAAATCCATACAAAAGTTTACTGAGGTTGTGTGCATGAGGGAGGCAATTTCTCATGACAGTTGTTGATTTGAAATTATTTGACGGGGATTATTTGTTGGTAATATTTCTGAGAATGAAAAGGATTCTTTCTTATTGTGGGTTTTGATAGCTCTCTATTGTCAAGTGGTGTCAGGGCCAATGTAAAGTGGTTTTTTTATTTGGGAAGGATTTCTATTTGTTTAAAGTCTTAGTCTTTTTCCACTTCCTAATGGTTATATTGTAGAGGTTGAACGTAAATTTATTCCCCACATCTTCACCAAGAAACAAAATAGGAAAATATGGGAAAAAATATCAAGTGTGTTGCTTGGTGTTTTCATGGTTTTGTTTCTCCTGTTGGCTTGAACTGTATTAATGTTGTTGTTTTCTGGGGGTTTTGTGGCTACAGGGGTTCAAGGTGTTAAATCATGAGAAAGCAGAAATAATATCTTTTGGCTCACAGAAAGGCTGATTCATGGTTGTGGTATGGAGTAGGTCAGGTCTTTCCCAGCAAAACATAAACTGCCCATTGCTGTAAACCTTAAATTTAAAAAAGATATTGGATACCTCAGGTGTGGCCCTGTACTGTAGCTGTCTAATGACAGGTATGCAACAAATACAACCCTTTAAAAAGTTTTTCATGTGAGAGTGGGATCTTAAAGTCTGGGATGTATAGCATTCATACAATAATAAGAATAAGAAGTGTGAATTACTTGTTCTGATGGTGAGATTACTCTTATTCCTGTGAGGGTTTCCTTTCCCCAGATGTGTAATTTCTTTTTGGTGCTGGAACTGGGGAAGTTGGATGTGTGTCTTACCAGTGTAAGTGCTTTCCTTATGCCGCACGTGCTGACCTTCCTCAGTTTGGACCCCTGACACCTCTGAGTCCCTCTCACTGTACTGAGATGGTGCTGAAGCCATAGTTTCATCATGAAGGAGTATAGACCAAGGAGGAACTTGGACACAGATGTTTTTAAGCTGTCTAGTACAGTTTAGAGTAGAGAACGTGAGGGATAAGTGATAATCCATGAGTGCTGGAAGAAACATCTCTAACCACATTCTATAAGGTATAGAGAAGGGAATGGGATATCCTCAGCATGACCTTGTTTTACAAATCTCTGGAGGATGGATCGTGGCTATTCCAGAGAGATCAAAAAAAGTACATGGTGCTTTTTCCAAGAACTCCTAAACCATGGGGCCAAAGGCTGAAGCACATAACTTTTCTTGTCACATTCATTTTCATGCTGTAGGGAAATCATGTGGTCCTGGTCCAAGACTACTACTAGCCACATGACTGGGTGGATGAAATCAGTATGCTACCATCTTACTGTACATCCTTATTGGCACTATTTTTTGGGGTTTTTCTTTACAACAGCTTTAGAAAAATTTAGATTTTCACTGTTTGAAAAAATAAGCTCACTTTTTAGCCTTCTACTAACTCTTTCACTATTCATCTTTTGGCTCTGGAAGTCTGAAATTTCTTAATATTATTAGATATTTTCCAAAATAAATTGACTGAGTCTACTGGTTGAATACATAGACTGGCATTGGATAGAACAGCTTGGAAATAAAGTCTAGAGGAGACCTATGAAGAGGCCTGCATGGTCAAAAAGCTCACTTAGCTGTGTGTGTGGCCAGCAGGAACTGTTGCCAGCTTTGCTGGCAGATGTGATAACACAGAGGTAACTGGGCTGAAGATGTAAAAATTGTCACTGTGAATAAAGGTGAGACCAGGAAAGAAACCATCAATTTGTTTTTAGATTATTGCCCAAGTCTCCAATACTCTTCCTTTGCTCTCCACTGTACTAAGACTAAATACTGTCAGAGAATAAACTCAGGGGTCTCCTTTGCAGTCCACAGTGTTCATGTAGGGGCTTAACAAAAGGCTTTGACAAAAAAATGCATGTCCTATGCCTCTGCTGAATACCAGCCAACACTGATAATGTTTAAACTTCCTAGTAAACTTGATGTTCATCAGAGATCTGTTTATCTGGTCCTAGTGGCTTTGGGATCTGTGTCTGTGCCTGATGACTTCAGCTTGGCTTCTAATCCAAGCCCAGCCCTGCCTTGAGCCTTTCTCTGCTGAGGCTCAGTGACAGACCTGTCCCATCAGACATGGCTTGGTCTGAGCAAGGTGTTGTGCTCATGGCATTGCCTGATGTGTCTGACATGCTCATGGCTTAGCAAGGCCATGTGACTTTGTCATGTCTCTGTGCTCTTCCCAGTGCTTGAGCATCACCAGATCAGTGTCTCACTAAGTGTAGCCTCATCTGGTCTCATCTTCACAGCCTTCGAACCTGTGTTTTCCACCTTCCATAGCTGTACTGAAACCAGAAATCTCTGGGCTCTCCTTGGTGAGCAGAGGAAAACAGAAGTGCATAGATTTGTGGCATCTTGGTTGGAGAATGTAACTAGGAAGGAGGTTAACTTTTGGACATCTAAGCCTACACATTTTATCTTTTAATTGCTTCATGTGAAATGCACTTTAGAGGCAGGGAGGAAGGGAGCACAGCTCAGGACTCTCTTTTTTCCTCTGACCAACGAAGTAGCAGACAACTAAGTCTAGCTCCATTTTTTATTCCTATAACTGTACAAGAAATAAAGTATTTTCTTTGTAAAATTTCACAGATTATGTGTCAGTGTTAGTCCAAATGAGTTTTGAAAAAAATTTTATATTGTATTTCAGGTTTTTTTACCCATTTTGTACATAAAAATAATCAATATAATTATTTAAGAGTACTGAGAAACATTATCTATAACTAGACTAAATTTAGCTCATAGCCACTTTGTGGCAGAGGAAATAACCCAAATAGTTGGACTACATTGCCTTGCTGGCTTCTTATAGGAAAGTGCTTTTCCTGGGTTCACTAACAGTATTTCACTTGCCAACATTCATCTGTAATAGAATTCCTCGTGGTGAGCTCAGCCCCTGTGATATTTCAGGTACTCTACACCATGCAGCAGAGAAAGGCACAGAGATGTTTCAGTTCACATTACTGGGGCTTTCCCCTGTCTAGTGGCAGGTCTGCTGGGCCAGCACAGTGTTGCAGCTAAGATGAAAAGTGTTTGTGAAAGCCCTCATTGGCTCATGTGCCAGTGCTGCTCTGGGATCTGTGCAATTATCTCCATTATGTCCTAGTAGTGTTTCATGGATATTTCTACTCTTTCAGTGCTTGTTTCAGCATCAGCATGCTGTCTTGTGCAGTATGAAGACACTGAGATAAGAGACACTCCAAAGGGAGTACAGACACCACAGGGGTGCCTAGTGGAGCTGGGCAGCAAGGCAACAGGGTAATACCAGAGGGTAATCCATTAAGGGGAAAAGGAGATTTAGATTAAAATATAACAGCAAGATAATTCTTGCAAACCATTCCTGTGCTGAGATGTAGAATCTGGTATAGTGAGTGATTTAATTTTGCAATGTTCCATTTTACTGTGCCTAACATGTACAACACTTGGCACACTTTGTTCAACAGTTCTATGTTAGAAAATACCATCCATGTCTGTTTCCTCACTAGACTCCTTGTGTTCTGCCTGAAGACTGCAGAGTTTGCATCCAGCAGGCATTTCTTGATGGCTAGACACAGAGACTCCAAAATTCAGTAAATATTTGAGTCGGATTCTGATCTTTGTTCTGCTGATGTGAATTTGGAATAACTCTCTGGATTTCAGTGATCCAGACTTGCACTTTCAGTGACAGAAAGTTTCTTGGGCTGGATTTCTGGCTGAGACAAATGGGTGTGCCTTTCTTGGACATGAGGAGATACAGAACTTCATGTAGATGAAGTTATGAATTTACTAAATATGCTGCTTTTACATTAGTATGTATTAAAACCATGAAGTGGTGTGTTTGGTTTTTGTAATTTGATTTGAAAGTCACAGCTGTGGAGTAGATTTCCATTGTAGTTCCAGCCACTGAGCAGCTTTTAATTCACTGTCTGTAATGCAGCTGGCTGAGTAGCCAAGAAAACACAAAGTTCCAGATGGAATGAAAGATCCACTTGAGAGAAGAGGAAAGGAACCTGCTCTGAGATTTGTATTTCTTCAAGCAATGTCAGACATTCCTGAGCTACAGGCCTTGTGCTGCTGTCCCGGACTGCACTGAAGGACTGTTGAAATTTTATTTCTTTGCCCCTGGCATCCCCTGTTCTTTTGAACAACCAGTGGTTTCCTAGTGTACATATACATTTTTGCATAACATGAAAAACATCCCAGTCTGTACTTTCCACTGCTGAAGGTATTTCTGTTATCTTTACCACATACAAAAAGGAATGTGTTTTACATCCTTCTCTACATGTAAGACATATTAGCCCAAGGAAAGAGAGCTGTGTGTTGGGAGGGCTTTTTTTCTTGTCTCTGACATTAGGCAAGTCAATCAGAACTTGATTTTCAAACAGATACTTTATAGCTCTTGTGGTTACTAAGATCAACAGGTACAAGTAGTTCAGTAGTAGTTCCTTGCTATCCATCAAGTATTCTCCACCATTTTGATGTCAAAGGAGAGCTTTCCTGGCTAACAGTGGTCATGAAGGAGTGAATCATTTGCATCAGTTAACACCTGCTGCCAAAGGATATGCAATAGAAATAACAGAGAAGAACCAGCTCTGGGAGCAGCAGGTTACTAAATTATTCTTTTTTTTGAGATATTTTTAATAATTGCAAATAATTTCAAAACTTTTATAAATGCTCTCTCTGACTTTGGACTAAGGACTTCACTGTACATTTGAGAAGCAAATGTCAGTATGTGAAATGAACTGAGGACATGAATGTTTATCCTCAAATCATTAGCAGTGCAGTCATTGACCATTTAAACCATCCATCAGGGCTTTTTTATCCTCCAGGATATAAAACAACCCTACTCCACCAAGGCACACAGAAATTCTATGGCAATCGTAGACCTACCAGCATTCATTATGACAGCTTACTCTGGTCATATCAGGCATCATATCTGGTTAATTTAGTGGAGTTCACTGCACTCATATAGGACAAAACTACATGAAAAAATGGCTTTATTGGGTGAGAAATTCTCTGATGGGTTGTTCTCAAAGAGTTATATTAAAGGTGTTCACAGATTCACAGAGTCACAGAATCACAGGAGGAATGAGGTTGGAAAAGACCTTTCACATCATCCAGTCCAACCTATGACCTAACTTAACATCTCCTCATCAACTAAACCATGGCACTGAGTGCCACGTTCAGTCCTGTTTTAAACATGTCCAGGGATGGTGACTCTACCTCCCTGGGCAGACTATTCCATTGGTCAGTCACTCTTTGAAGAATTTTTTCTAACTTTTAACCTAAACTGCCCATGGCACAGCTCCAGACTGCGTCCTCTCATTCTGTCAGTTGTTGCCTGGAAGAAGAGACTTTCATCCAACCCTTTGCTACTTGATGTGTGTACACCTCATTCAATCCAGTAAGGAGGCATAGCTCAGTGATCACTGATCATTTCTTTTCTCCCAGAATCCTAGTTATTAATATTCTCCCTATTCATAGTAACAATTCTTAATTATTTTTTCTTTTTCTGGGTGTGTGTGTGATATCAGAAGATGAAAACTCCAGGTCTCACTAACGGTTGAGATATTTAGTGACCTTCTTCTCAACAACTTAAGTCTTGAAACAAACAGATTTTAAACAATGTGGTTTATCATATATCTTAGAAATTATTGATTTCACTGATGGCTCTTGTTCTCCCTGATGTTAGAATCAATTCTTTTCAGTAATTTTTCAATGGGACTTAGAAGATAGAAATCAGACTATTGATTTTCTTTTTTCCCCCAGGGGAGGTATTTTCCCTTTGTCATAACTTTCAGCATCTCAATTTAAAGGTAGATTTTATAGTCATGCATTCAAAAGTGGTCTCTGTGAAGCATTCAAAAAGTTTGTAACAGTGGAAAGGCAGTTGCTCGCTGCCCAAGTGAAATAATGATAAGATCAAGGAAGGAAAGAAAATTTTGCAGTACATTTGCTATTCAGTTGCTGTTGAAGTGGGTATCAACTTGTCAGCTTCGTGAGAAGGTACGTGCTAACTGAGTTTTCATCTGCTTTACTACAGCAGTGACTTCTTCCAAGATTTTTTGATTTATTTCTTGAAATCTTATTGTTTTGGAAAAAAATTTAGTAATCACCTAAGTTAGAAAAAAATCTGATGAAAGAAATAAAAATTTTTGGGAAATGGTCTTTTCAGGAGCAAAGGGAGGAGAGGCTTAATGCAGGGCAAAATATTTTGCTTTTATAAAAAACATACTAGTTTTTCACCATCCAAACCCACCAATTTGTTTTTAAAAGTTGCATGTGAAAGACTGCTTTTTGTGTCACTTATACACTGCATGAAATTTTTTCTGGGGTCATACTCATAATGGCTGGAGTAAATTCACTCATAATTGACCTACATTAATTAAAAAGAAACCCAAAAAAACAGTGAGCAGTGTTTCTGAGCAGTCCAGCAGTATTTTGCTCTGCAGCTACATTGTGCTGAAGTCAGGGGTTCAATTGGCAGAGTTCAGTTGCAGGGACTGATATTTCCATCTCGTCATCACCACATTAATTTTTTTTCACTGTGAGTAGCAGTGCATAGAAGCCAAGTTAAGAAATGAGGATCAGTGGATTAAAAGGAAAACTGACATTAAGATTAGAGAAATAATTCAAAAATTCTTTAGATTGATTAATCCTGGTTCCCTTCAACTCAGTCTCAACTGACCATTTAACAAGACCTCAAGGATTTACTAACCCTTTTTCAAGTTCTTCTGATTTCTGTCCAGCTTCAATCTCAAAGAACAAGGAAAGAATAATTGCTGGTATGCTGTCTCAAAGAGACAGCATACCAGTAATTATTTTCTTCCTTATCTTTCTATGCAAAGTTCATCCTGTATATGCTGAAAGTTTAATGACTGAATGGGAACTTTGCCTTACTTTTGGGTTAGAAAATCATAGAGTAGTTTGAAGGGACCTTTGAAAGTCACGTAGTGTAACCCCTCTGCAATGAACAAGGACACCTTCAACTAGATCAAGTTGGTCAGACTTCCATCCAACCCAGCCTTGAACACTTCCTGTGCCTGGCACAACTGAGTTTTTAGGTACTTTAAATGGCCAATGTAACTTTTTCCGGTGCAGCACTAAACTTGGGTGGCATTGCTACTGTGCTTCAGCCCAGAATGAATGAGGAATAAGGGAAAATGACAGTTGTAACCAAACAGGAATTTCTTAGGTTAGCTTGTGACTGAAGTACATTGACTAATAAATAATTCCTGAGTCTAAAAGCTTTCGAGGCATGCTGATACCACACATTAATTTTTTTTTTTCTCATGATACTGGAAAAAGTAGATATACAGATATATCTGAAGATATATAAGGATACAAATCTGTTACAAAGATGCAAAGGTCTTATAAAGATACAAATCTGATTTTTAAAATTTTGAAGCATGAGCAGGTCCTAGTATTTTGGATCACCAGATGCAAAGTTATTTTTTCAAACTTTCTCTAATGGGTAAGAATAACACAATAGGTGTTGATACCTATCTACCAGCTAAGGCACAAAGTGGCTCAGAGTCAATTGCTGCAAGGATAAAAATTGGCCAAAGAACCACTGCTCAAGGTAAAATATATAGTCATTATCACAGTGAATGCTTATAATCTTCACTAAAAAAGGAAAGAGAATTATAAATCATTTCCCAGGTGAAACTTAGCTACATATGGAAAAACTCAGTGATCTCAAGCAGACAGTTCAGTCAGAGAATGTATCAATGAGCAGACATCTGAAATGATTGGTGAAGTGGAAGAAAATCAAGTTGATTTTCCATCAATCAAGCTGAGAAGAGGTATCTCAGAGAGATAGCCAGAGGTTGGGGTTTTTTTTTAATATTTATTTTTAAAAATACTTTGGAAATATCTACTTAAGAATCCAGGCCAAATAAGTATTACTGAACTGAGATTTCACTGGAAAATGAAATGGAATCAGTGCCTCAGAGTCCTTGCCAAGTGAAGAATGGAAATTGTGGAGTGTAGGTCTGACAAGGAGCAGAGGCACTGGAGGAGACTGAAGGGTTGTGTCTGGAAGCTTTGCACAATGACATCTGACATCTGAGGCTTAAACTGCAGCAGGGTGTGCCAGCTACTGCTGGAAGCTGGGAACAAGAGCTAATGAGACACCTCATGTCTGGCACGCTCTAACGCTGCTGGAGAGGAGGTTTGCACATGAACTGCTAGGAGGGGTGACCGGGCTGCTGGAGCTGCAGTTGTAACAGTTCAATAGCTTGGTTCGTCAGTGGGGGTAAATGCAGACACAAGCAAAGCAAAAGGATGGGCTGTGTACAAGTGTCCTTTTTCTGAGGACAGCAACATCAAAGTACATCAGGTAAAGATTAGAAAAGAATATGGGTGGAAATTTGTCTCTGATATCTGTGATCTCCCTCCATCATGACCATAACTCCTGGAAAGACAGTGGCAACATGACAGCCATGCTATACATGTGGTGCTTTGTCCTGGATTTTCCCTGAGCCCTGTCTGGTTAGCCTAAAAGTTAAAGAGCATGTGTTGGGCTTCCATTCATGGCATCTAAAACAGTGCAGAGAGGGGCTGTGTTGCAGCCTGAAAAATTATGTTTTTATAACCTGAAAATTAGATTGTGTGTTGAAAGTTCTAGGGAGGGGGAACTGGGAATTGTGTGGAGTGTTTCAGAATGCAAAATCTGAGAACACTGAAGGACAGGTACAAAATTGGTACAAAATCTGATGTAAAGCAGTCCGCATTGGCTTTCAGAGGGATCACTCTAGTAAAGCACCCCCAGAGCCATACTAGGACATTGTCTGGGAGACAGCTAGGTGGAACACACCAAGACTGAACCATGGAGCAAGATAAAATGACAGCAGAGTGGAGTGGCTAAGCTGTCTTCTCAGCTTCTTCTCATTTAACAGGGCAGGTATGTCTCTGCTTCCTGCTGGCTTCCTCATCTGAGCAGCCTCTAACTCCCAGAGATGGCATGTAGAAAAGGTACAGCAGACAGAGGTGAAGTGTACCTTCAAATTTTCAAATGTTTTTTTGCTTGATTTCCAGAAATCCCATAATGGGATTTCCCATTTTCAAAATCCTTCAGGGAAATTATTGATGTACAGTGGTACACGTGGTTGCTGCCTGCCAAGGGACTGCCTGTACAGGAGTGCAGCAATCTGCCAGGGACAAGCAAGCAAGACATACCTGACAGGTCTTGCTGAAATGGGACTGTTTCCGTCAGATCATGATAAACAAGTAAACTCCAATAAAAAATGTCTTGGAAACCTCCCAATGGGAAACGCCCATTTGTGACATCACATCAAACCACCCGGACCCCACTCAATTATCAGCAATAAGTTCAGTTTGCTGAAGCATAGAGAACATGAAGTTATTAAAGGATATTTATGAGATACAGTCTATGGAAAATGCTTTGCAAAGCAAGAGTGTGTGATTGTATAAGGCCCCGGTTCTCACAAAATGTTTTCTTTTGCCAAAACATGTCGATGGATGCATATATTTGTGGAATCCTCTCATTTACCTGAAGAATATAGCTGCTTACTGCTAATTAAATCAGTTATGACTTTTGTGGGAGCTCACTGGTACAGGTTGTGGGATCAAGATTCCATGAGCATTAGTCATGATCATCTCTTTGATAAGGTGCAGTTATGCTATGCTGTCTTTTGGATATTGAACAAGCTAGGGAAATGCCAGTGCTTCTTCGTGAGAGAAATACTTCTCGTTGCACTGCTGGTGGCAGGTATAGCAAAATAACTAATAAAAAAGAGGTGGCTGTATGTGACAGATATCAAGGAATATGTATGCAAAATGCATATATCTATATTTATAGATATATTGATGTTTAAGCAGATGTATAAACAAAAGGAAATGCAAAACAGGCACCATCAAAAGGCTAGGACTGGAAGCTGCTTAAAGAAATGCATGGAAGAGGGAGATCTGTTGGTTGGTGTAGGTATCTCAGATAGATCTTCCAATCTTAGCATCATTTAGGTTGGAAAAGATCTCTAAAATCATCATCAGTTCCAGTCATTAACCCAACACTGTTACACACTTACCACTAAACCATTTCCCCAGGTACCACATCCATACATTTTTTAAACTCAACCACTTCTCTGGGCAGCCTAGTCCAATGTCTGACCACCCTTTCAGTAGGGAAATTCTTCCTTGTATCCAATCTAAACCTCTCCAGCACAACTTGAGGACACTTCCACTCATTCTATCACTTGTTACTTGGGAGAAGAGACTGAATGCACCTCACTACACCCTCTTTTCAGGCAGTTGCAGAGAGTGATAAGGTTTCCCCCTAAGCCTCCTTTCCCCCGGGCTAAACAACCCCAATTCCCTCAGACACTCCTCAAAGAACTTGTGCTCCAGACCCCAGGTCCTTTTTCACAGAGCTGCTTTCCCGCAAGTCAGCCCCCAGCCTGTACCAGTTCTTGAGGTTATTCCTCCCCAGGAATATGCAGGACCCTGCATATACCCTTGATGAATTTCAGGAAGTTCCTCTCTGCCTGTCTCTCCAACCTGTCAAGATCCCTTTGAAGAGTCCCACAGTCCTCTACGGTCCCACAGCCACTCCTCCCAGTTTTGTATCCTCAGTGAAGTCGCTGAGGAGGAAATGTGCTGAATTCCAGTCAGCTGGAACCAGGCCACTTAGCTAGGACTGCTGGTAAACAACCGAAAGTAGCTCTGTGAGCCCTTTCATCAGCTTCCTCAGTACTCTTTTGTGGATCCCACCCATACCATACACCTATGTTTAGGTGGTATTGCAGATCAATAACCATTTCCCCTTGGATTCTGGGGACTTCACTTTTCTCTATGTCCCTGTCTTTTAGCTCAGGGGGCTGATGAACAACTGGTATTATTCTTAAAGACATGCAAATAGCCTCAGTCTTTTCATAATCATTTGCCACTTTAGTTCTACTTTTGCTGCCAATTTTTGTTGTATTTATAGAAAGATTTTTTTGTTGTCTTTAACTGCAGTAGCCAGATTAGGTTCTGGTTGGGCTTTGGCCTTTCTAATTTTCTCCCTACATAAAATCACAAAATTTTTGTAGTCTTCCTGAGAGGTCTGTTCAACCTGCTCTTGAATCTTTAAGATTTGCTTCTTGAAGAATATCCAGACTTCCTGGACATTTTTGCCCTTCAGGATGCTATCAACCAGTCTCCTAAACAGGCCAAAATCTGACCTGTGGAAGTCCTAGTTGTCAGTTCTGCCAGTCTCCCTCCTGACTTCTCTAAGAAGTGAAAATTCTATCATTTAATTATTACTCTTTCTAAGACAGCCTCTGACCATCACATCTCCCACTAGTTCTTCTCTGTTCCCTAAAAATGTGTCCTGTGGTGTACCTCCCCTGTTTCCTCACTGACAGCTGTGTCAAGAAGGTGTCTTAACACTCTCTAAGGAACCTCCTGGTCTGTTTCCTCTCTGATGTTTTATTTCCAGCAAACTGGTGAGCAGAAGTTGCCCTAGAAGAAGGGCTAATGATTGTGAGACTTTTCTCAGCTGCTTACAGAATATTCCTTCTGCCTTTTCATCCTGCTTTGGGGGGGTCTATAACAACACCCACCAGGATATTTGCCTCATTGGCCTTCCCTGGAGTCTTACCCATAAACATTGCACCCTTTAGTCCCAGTCATTAAGCTCCAGACAATCATGACATTCCCTAAGCTACAGGACTACCACACCACCCATCCTTCCTTGCCTATTCCTTCTGAAAAGTTTATTGCCATCCATTGCAGTGCTCCAGTTTTCAAGTCATCCCACCATGGCAGCTATGTCCTAATTTTCCTGCTGCACAATGACTCCCAGCTTCTCCTCATTGTTGCCCATCCTGCATGCATTGGTGCAGATGTGCTTCGGTTTGGTTATTGACCCTACCACATTTTTGGATAGGGAAGCCCAAATTCCTGTGTGACCATTCTCAGGTGCTTCAGTGGTTTCTATCACATTGAAAGCGCTTTTGTCTTTGCTGCCAGAAGGATCTCCATCCCCTACCTCTACAGACTGAAGGACCTGGCTACACACCATCCCTTAAATATTAGCGTGCTGCCCACAGGCTTATTTCTAGCAAGGCTTGTCTCGCCCATTTGTTCTGTCAAATCTAATTTAAGGCTCTTTCAATGAGCTCCTTATTCCTTTTACACTGCCAGAATCTTCTCTTCTGGATTTTCCTGAGAACATCAACTCTTAACTTTTATCCTCCATTTGCACTTAAGTATTTAAAGTCACCTAAACTAGCTAAACAACACAGCTCCCACAGCCTCCATACTGTCTTCATTTCTGAATAATCCAGGGGTTGTGGAGAGTTAGAACCTGAAAGAAACACCTTAGAGAAGAAATCTGTAAATCTGCAAAAAGCCAGAAAATTCCCATAATCAAAGCCTAATTGTAAATGGGTCCAAAGACCTCAAATCTCATAGCAACTACAATAGTGAAAAAGCAAGAATAAAGAGTATACAGGTACACTGCAGAATGTTCTAATGATCACAGTCATTACTGAAAATGGAAAGGAAAGCTCTAGAAGATTATACTGAGTCTTGCAAAGCAAAGGGGAAACATACACTGCTGTGAACAGTTAAAGTCTGTCAGTATCACAACAGTATCATAATCTGAGAACAAAACCATTGCTGGCAGCTAAGCCGTAAGAGGGTGCCAGCACAAGCCCTGATCCCTCTGTGATGAACGATTTGGAGCTGTCTCACAGCCATGAGTCATCGTGCTAGGAGCTGTACAAACATGGCTGACCCAGCTTGTGGTGGGTGAGCAGCTCCTGGAGGGAGGGAAGGAGAGGAGCACTCAGATCTGCACGCGAGCAGGCGGTGCAGGTGGTGCAGAGGGAGCAAGAACCACCTTAATCCTGCCTGGGGTGAGCCCTGGTGTGACTGAAAGATGTCCCAAAGCACTGATAGTGTGTGCCTGGATCTATCCCTGAAAAGTGCTTTGTTTGTCTTTTCATCATACCCTGGTGAACATCACACATGCAAAATTCAGATTCTAAAGAGCTCTGTTGGCTAAAGTTTGCATGGTCATATTATTGTGATTGTTATAAGGGAAGAAACATCTATTGCATTCTCTGTTTTTTTCCAGAGAAGGACTGGCCTATCAAACAAGATATAATGCAAAGACTATGGGGGTACTGTGATATTTATTACTAAAAGTTTTTCAGTTTTCTGTGCGGTACCCTATCTTTTTTTTTTGCTTAAGGAGTGGCCAGAGCTCATTTTCTTCATGTTTTAAAGAAAAAAGTATTAGCCATAGCCAAACCACTAAATGTGAGGTCATTTGGCTTCATACATGTTATGAAGATGGCTCTACATTGTGTCTTCTTTGCAAGAGATTTACAATATCTCTTCTTAATTGTGTATTATGTAGGAGATAAAAAAATCTTTTCCCTCCCTTAGCACTTAGTGAGCATCTCTGCATTATCTTTGGTTTTCTTCTTCATCTCTGCCCCATCCCAAGCATAAGTAAGTGCATCCCAGTCCTCCATGCTGTCTTGAGGATTTTCCATCTTCTTTTTCCACATCTGTTTCTCCTTCAGCTCTCACCAGGAACCAACCATTATGTCCACCACCTCTTTTTCCCATTGCTTATCCTGGCATCACCAGGAAAGCTTAATAGTGCTGAATGTGATTTCTAAAATCCCCAGGGGATGCTTCATACTGGGATGCATGCACACTCACAATGCTCTGTCTGATAGAGGTGCATTCTCTGTCTCTGCTTGCAGTGGTGGAGCTGGGCTCCTGCAGCTTTAGGACAGTGGAACAGCAAGCCCAGTTTTTACAAAGCTCTTAGGAAATGAAGGAAAACAATGCTGTTAGCTAACACTGGTCTGAATCCAGAAAAGATAAAATTATATGCTGAAATAAGGTAACAAAGACTTCTTACTGTTTAGAGGCCATAGCCTGCACACAGTTGCGTTGCTCCACATGTTTTTGTTTAACACCAGTGTGTCACTGGAAACATGGAGAAACCTGCATGACCTCGCCTCTGAAAGGACTGATGCGTGACTAGATTGAACTGAGAAATTATAACAAATGCAACAGAACAACCCTTTATGCTGCTCAAACACAGTTTGTGTCTGCCTCTGTCTTCACCTCTATCTTTGCTGCTTCAGCAATTGTCTATAGGAAGAAACATCATTAGGAAAATTGTTACTGCTCAAAAGCAGTTTGGTTTTAGTCACTGAGCAGAAACAGCTTGTGTCTTTCAGCTTCACTTTCAGCTTCTGCCTGCTAAATTTCCGGGTGTCATGAGCTGGTGTTCAATGTTTCTTCCTTGCATTCCACTTTCTTCTGGGATCCTCCGGCATAAGCAACTGTCTAAGTTTTAACTCCAGACAGTTCTGACTGGCCAATGCCAATCACCCAATTTCCCATTAGTTCTTGGCATATAGTGATGAAAGGCACCTTATTTCTTTCTTGTTAAAGTTGGGATTTCTTGTCATTTTCTTGCAATATCATCTTTTCAGACATCCTTTATTGTGTGGCCTGCTTCTTCTAGTCAAATGTTCATTCATCTTTGCATTACAAATGTCTTCACTAAATGATCTAGTGAAAAATTCAGCAGTGCTATGTGGGGTTTTCAGAGTTTTCTCACTACATTTCTTTGTCTGAAAAAATTTGTCACTATGTGCACAATACCTTCAACCAAAAGACAACATAGACAGACTACATGTTTTATCTCATATGGCTTTGAGTCGACTATGTTCTTATAACTGGCCTTTTTTTATATTGAATGACCTTTCTTGGTAATTGTACAAGGATAATTTTACTAAAAGCCAAGTTAATCTGAGTTACAAGGAGAAGGTTAAAACCAGAAGATTTGGTGAGGGGTAAATAGTTTCACTCAAACTGACCTTTCAGCTGGGAATGCTAAGAATATCAGTTTGGAACAACTTTTAATGTGCTTAATGTTGTTCATCCTCTGCCTCTTTTGAATAATACACCTGTGCAGAGATAATGCACTCCCACAGACATGCTTGAGCCTTCTGCTGGGGGAGAGAGAGATAATAAAAGCACAGCCTTGTGATAAACTGTGCATGCATAAAGGCTTTTGATATACTGGGGCAGGCAACAGGCTCCCCGTTTTTGATAGGATGACCTTAGCCTAAGGGAGCCTGTCCCCCTGTATGTCTCTGCTACCCCATGTTGTTAGCAAGGTAATGAAATAAATCTACTTTCTGCATTTCAGCTGTGGGTTGGTGGTTGCCCTGGTATATGTTGATTCACACAATCTGTCATCTAAAGAGCCTTTTCATATCTCATATTCACAGATTTATTTTGTAGATGCAGACCTCTGAAAAACTTCTATCTTATTCATCTGCTCTCCTTTACTTTTGTCCCAAGTAGCTAATAAAAAAAGACAGTAAGCTGTCCAGATATTATCTTAAAGTTTTTCATCAATTCCTCTAAGTTTCCCTCTTTTATTGCACCTCTATCCTCCTGTGGTGCACTGAACACTGTGAGTTTCTCTGCCTGCCATTGCTGACTGGGGGTGAAAGATCTTGGATCTGTAGTTTGTCTGGATTTCATTTAGTGTTCATGATGTTGTTTGAGTTCCTTCCAGGCATGCACTGTGTTTTCCTGGGCCATCAGGGTTCAGGAAGTTGGAGTTAATGGCCTCTGTAGAAGCCATCTGTAATGCATGGGGCCTTTTGGCACTCTGTGCCTTCTACTTTTGGAACCCCTCAAAATTTTCTTAAAAAGCATAAGCAGTTTCAGAGCAAAGCTGTCATTAGGACATGAAACTACATCCAGGAACGTGGTAACACAATGTCCTGCTGTTCACTCATGGTGACAGAGAGAGCTGCTGTGGTCATTGATTTCACTCATAGAAAATATGGACTCAGGGTTCAAAAGTACACAGGCACTGAGGTGTCACAGTGCACACAGCTCAGCTTGGAGATTAATGATGAGGTAAACCTGCTAGTTAGCTTAATTTTTTTTGCATCCTGAAAGTGTGGCCTCAAAGTCTCAGAATGTGGCCTTCATGTCTGATTTACTGAGAGCCTGGTTTGTCCTTGGTTTGAGGGAAATAGTAGCCCATGATAAATCATGACAGTGAGTTTGAACTTTGAAGCTACCTTAATGAAAGCAGGACATGTTCAATAATGGCAACATCACATATCCTATGCAACCTCTCCAGCCCTTCTGTGTCTGGCCTTGTTTCCATTCCATATGCAAGAGAATGTGATTTTGGATGCACATAGCTCCCTATACCTCTTGCTTCTTTCTTCTCTTTAGCTTAATAATAATAAAAAAATGAGTATAAAATTACTATGATCCAAAGCATAGATTTCTGAGAACATGGAAAAATGTGAACTTAAAAGTGTGGGTTTTTTTTGATAGATTAAATGTGAGAGAAGAGATGATGAAAATAGTGGTTGTTCACAAATGTTAAGAGCAGCAATATGAATGCCATGGTTGAGAGCCAGAAGGAAAACAAAGTAAAAAAGAAACTCTAATGTTAAATATTTGCCACTTCCATAGTAGAGGACTGAGGAGAAGCAGTTGTGAGGAGCAGTTCATCAGCTTGTGGAGTCTGGTTTGCATTAGTGAGCACCAGGTCACTCCAGTCCACTATGTTGGCTTCACATATTGCACAACTGGATATTTATTTTGTGTGGAGTAAATCACAGTTCTGAGGAAAGGGAATCAAACATCCTTCCATGCGAATGCCCCCAGTTTGCGCAGATGTATCTAAAGAATTTTTGGTATCATCATATGAGATATACAAATATGTCCCTTGGGAAAATAAATTCACTGACTTAACCCAGCTGTATCTTCTTTGATCTGCTCAGCACAGCATTGACCCAAAAGAGGCTTCTCTGGTATGTTAGTTCCACCTTAGGGAGAGTTTTCACTGCACTGGGGATGGGTGGCTTTTGGGCCTGGTGACCTCTGACAGATGAGGCAGTATTGAATGGCAGACAGCTCAAGAAGACCTGCAAGCACATCCTAGTCCAACCTGATCCCTAGGCAAGCTGCAATTCCACAACAAGTTATAGCAAGTCATTGTCATCTGTACTCTGTACTGGTGTTCTTAGCAGAGGGACATTCCCTGAGCTTCTTGCAAGGTCCTGTATTAGATGAGTCAGATAGCTTGCAGGAAGAGGTGTCCCAGAAAAATCTCAGGTGTTTTGTAAACAGGGAAAAAAAAGATAATACTTTCTTTTTACAGTAGCATTTTAAAAATGTAGAAAAATTGATTGCAATGGGTAGAAAGCATACAACTGTGATAAGAATATCAGAAATATGGAAGAGAAATGAGGATTCTCAATTATGTGTGATTTCTGTTATGCTTTGCATAACATGATTTAGCTGAGGGTAGCTCAAAGGGTCTCAATGTAGCAACACTTGTAAGCCCTGGAATCTTTTCACTGATTCTAGACATGCTGGGTCAAACAGAAGCTTTTTGTCCTGCCCTGGATTTCATATAGATACAGGTGTTGCTGCCATTCCAGAAACTAACAGATTTGATCAATTTAGGCAAATAAGTTACTGTGTTCAAAAGCTGAACTTCCAAAGGACATGTAAGAAGGAGCTGCCTGGTTCTTCAGTTTTGGAATGACTGTAATTGTAACAGATTTTTTTTTTTTTTGAACCATGGAAAATTTAAAATATCTCTTTAAGAAAGAAACAGTTGCAGAAGACTTTATTTTTCCTTAAAAGCAAAAGCAACATTTATCTAACCTTGAATTTTTCCCTCACTTTTTCATCTACATTTTGTAGGTCTACTTTCAGAACACATGAAAAAGCTGAGTAACTTGGTTGCTTCTCAGCACGCTATAGATACTGATCATCTACACCAATTTTATAACTTATCTTTTTTTCTTAATAACATCTCTTGACTGGAGTGGTAGAAGAGGTACTGTTTTTCTCTAAGCTGAAGTGATAAAGAACATCACCCCCTGTTTTTAATTGTGCCCTGTTTTTCCTTCTATGTCTGCAGGTTCATCCCCCAAATAATATGCAAACAGAAATAGGAACATAGAACTTAAAAATGTGATTGCTTGGAACTTTGAACCAACAAACCCAAGGTTTTTCATTTTCTTTTTCCTCTCCAAGAGAATTTCTCAATCTAGGGACCTGAAATGACAAAGAAAATCAGTTGGTTTTTGATATATCCAAAATACCAAATCAGAAGTATATGCAAAGTACACTATTGTGATTCATGGTGACTATATTTATGGTAGTTATTTTAAATTGTTAAATTTAATTTTAATTATCCATAGCTATTTTAAAAGTCTCCGTTGTCCCAGTAATCAGGATTATATTAGCTTCGTTAAGCAAAATAATTATTTGGACCCAAGTCAATAGCCTCCCTCCTTTTGCAGTTCCTGCCTGAATGTGATACAAGTGTTTGAGCCCTGAGTTTGGTTGCTAGGTAATTGGATCTGTGGGTTTGAGAGGTAGCCCGAGGGGACAAGGTGCAGTGGTGGAGCAGCCCTGTGGAAGTGATGCCAGGCTGGAGTGCTCTGAGTGCTGTCATTCCCATGCTCATCTGTCATGAAATAGAGTCTCTGGGTTTGGTCACTTACCTTTGCTCTCAGAAGAATCTGATCAGGATGGGTTGCCTGACCAAGCCACTGGGCTGCAGCCCGCAGGACAAAAATGGCTTTACCAGATCCTCTGTGACTCATAGGCTTTGTTCCTTGGAATGAAGAAGTCATCTGTAATAAATAAAAAGAAAAAAGGTCACATCTGTGAATGAGGCTGTCCTCAAGGAGGCTGTCCTGGTTCAGTGTGAGCACTGTAGCCCTGTAGAGAAAGAAGGAAAGACCAGAGCAAGATTGCTTTATGTCTCTCTGTGGTGCTGTGGGCCTCCTGCTCTATACTTTTGAATGCACATCGCTAATTTTGGGGTTTAGTATAGATTTAGCAATGTTGAGGAGAAACTAGTAGCCCTGTGTAGGTCCTGGTGAAGACAGAAGTGCCCTGGAGGAAATCAGTGGATAAACCTGCAAGCAATAAGCAGAGGGTGAAGATATACTTCCCTGAAGAGTTCACAATCTCCGCAGAAGACATAAGAAAAGATTGGTATAGAGGGAAATAGACAAAAAATGAGCCATGGAGGACAGAAGGTGAGGACAGAGTTTAGTTGTACAGCCACAGCATTCTCCCCTTGCTGTGCCCTGTGTAGGAGTGTGTCTCACCCACCCCACACACCTCAGCCCAGTTCAGTGCCACCACAGCTTTGCAATAAGATTTGTGCATAGTGTAGAGTGGATATTTCTGTGTTGCTAATCAAGAGCTGAACAGCTGGAAATACAATTCTAATATAAAAATCTATCTATAAATCTAATGTATTTCTCTTTGTGTTTTACTCACAGTCACTAACTGGAAGAACCTCCAGCCTTGTAAGGAAATCTGGGATGGAGGTCACTGCAGGTGCTGTGAGCAGCTCTTGCCAGTGCATGGGGCAGCTTGCCAACACCAGCAAGCTTGGACCTCCGCCCCAGGAGCCCAGGAGCACCTTCTGGCTGAGAGCCCTGCCCAGGCATCTGTGGGGTGGGGATGGGAGTTGAGGAGTGTCTCCCAGAGCACATCTGCACAGGGCTGCCAGCAGTGGCAGCCTGGAGGAAAATGTCACTCAGCGTGTTGGAGATGTGCCCTTGCCTCATGAAGGAGCTTTCATCTCGGGGGCTTCACAAAGCATGTGGTGCAAGGCCTGCATCCCAGCTGCTGCCAGTGTTCACCTTCCCTCCCTGTGTTCCTAGTGCAGCCTTTCAGAGCATTAAACTGCTATTTCTAAGGCTTGATTCCATCAGGAATTGCCCTGGTGTTTCCCTGCTCCTCAGTCCCCTCAGCTTGGCTGCACTCTCAGCCTGTAACTTTTGTCCTCAGCCCTCCAGATTCTTCCCCTGGCTCTCCTCTACTGCTCTCACCCATGGAAGAACAAAACATTTTTTCCTTAAATGTAATTGGGGAAAATTCTCCTAATAAGTCATGGTGAATACATTCTTTCCCATATAAACATTTTGTCCTGTGCTTCACTTACCTTTGACTAGATCATGGCAATTCCAAGAGTCTGCAAGCTCCCACAGAGGAGCAGATGTAGCCACTGGGCACTTTGTAGTCAACAAATGGTGGCAAAAAGCAGAAATGTGGTGACCTTGGGAGGACTGCAGTTATTTACACAGCATGGAGCCTAATAAGGCTGGACCTAATAAATTATGTCATCCCAAAATATTACATGCTGAGACATCACCAAAATCTCTGCCTCTGTGATGTGCCTTGACTGCAAACCAGATAATCTGTCTGCTGACACCAGAGAAGAGTTTTTAATTCTTTCTCTCAGCAGCATCTAGGACACTTTTGATGCTGTTGTAACACAAGGTTTAAGTTAGATCTCACCCTATGTTATCATAACATGTTAGACCCAGGCTGTTTTCTGTATTTCTTTACCAGTTTAGGTGAAGGAAACTTTGTTAAGAAACTGCTACTCTTATTTCTGTATATTTATCATGCTATCATCAGGATTTACCACTATCAGTTCTAGGACAAAAGGCTGAAATTCCCATGATTTTATCCATGGAGCAAAAGGCCCAGATTTAATAGAGGTCTCCAGGGAGTGATTGTTCTCCTACCTAAGAAAGGAAGAGTACACTTTAGTAAGAAGGAATGCAATAATTAGCTCCCAGGTCTAGTTTATTTAAGAACAAGATGGGGGGTTTATGGACTGTTTATGTGGTCATAGCTTTCCTGAGGCAATATTTAAGTGCAGTGAATAACAGAGGTAATTACAGAGGTAATTCATATACCATTTTAAAACAGCTAATGATATTTCTGTGAAATAAAGAATTCTTCCTCTTTTAATGCAATGAAAATTGTTAAGTGTCATGCAGAATTCATATTAATAAATTTTCCTTGGGAATAGAATTGCAAGATTTACCACCTGTTCCACATTCAGTCAAAATATCTCTGTTTGTATCCCTCTCTGTATCAGCAGGCTCTTTCCTTTCCAGCTTCCATCAATATATTTTCTGGATACACTTGGTGTGTTTCTTATGCTTGTGAGTCTCTGCAGCCCCCTGAACCAGCACAGGAATCTTAATGGTTCATCTGTGTCCACTTCTTCACGTGGCTCCTCTGGGGATTCAGTGTAACCTCCTGACTTGTGATAAACACACATGAAAGACAGGCTTTGCACAAGGCTTAAAAATGCTATTGAATGTGTTATAAAATCACTGCTAATAAAGAAATAAGTACATTCAAGTTGAAACATGTAACCTACTTGCCTTCCTGTTGTGTTTTAACTGCAGCTGGCAACTAAGTGCCACACAGACGCTTTGTTGGCCTTGCTAAGTTTCATGGCTATACTTCATGGGTGTCATGCAGATGTCTGCTCATCTTTTCCTCTCCCCTGCCTTCTTAAGACATTTAACATCAATATTAAATTTCTTACATGGTGTTGGAGACAATTTTGGGACCCTACATGGTGTCTAGGGCAAATGTGCCCTGTACCTCTTTGATCAGATGTCCCGCTTGCTTGGCAGTTTAGGGGATTCAAAGCATCTTTCCAGGCCTATTATCCTTGACAAATACCTTTCTTTTCTGCTGTCTAGGTCACTTTTCAGTTTATAGAAAGTGTCAGCAGCCATTTTCAGCCAACTGTCTTTAGCACACTAATTCAAAACAAATGCCATTTTTCCTTGGGTAGAGAGATCCTGAAAATACAGAATCTCAGAGCCTCTGCTGTGCTTGCTCCCTTTCTAAACATCCTGTCAGGCTGAGGTCAGCTTCTTTCCTCTCCTTGAGTGCACAGTTTAGTTCTGTTCCAGAGAGGAGTTAATTCTGATCTTTCTCCTTGGGTAGACAACTCATTTTCTTCCCCTTTTTCAGTTTGGCTGTATCCCATTATAACACTGTCTGGGAGATATAACAGTTCTCTGCAGTGCAAGGCTTATAGACTGCCTTCCACTCCTTTTTGATGGCAAGTTGAATGTCTTAGTGTGTGATAGACATCTAAACCATCCACAAAACAGAAACATCTGAAGCCCTGTTACCGAGATTACTTGTCAAAATATGTCAGCTGAATATTTTAATATATTTTTTGAATAAGTCCTGGAAGACTGCCTATAGTATATGTACTTTGTATAAAGCATCACATTATTAAAATGAGAAAAACAAGATTAGCATCAGAGGCCTGTGGATATATATTGACTTTAATCCTTCTTAGTATGTTCAAAGGATTGGTGCTGTCACAAAACACATACTGCAGAGTAAGTGAAATCTTGCATGTCCTTCTCACATCACAACTCTAGGCCTCTCTTTCTTTCCTGGGTTGTAACAAGAGGCTCATTCAAAGGGGTGATATTTTGGTCCCCCCCTAATTAAAGATGAAATGCTGATTTTCTTCCATGGCATTGGTTTTTACCTTCATGGTCTTGTACAGACACTGCAGGCCATGACCAGTGTCTGCTTCTGCAGAAATTAGTGTTGAATAGTTTTTGTACACCACTAAGTATTTTCCAGCTTCACACATTGTTTACCTGTAAATCCAGCTCTCATAGGACATCTGTAGACATAGGAGCCAAAATTGTTTGTGGCTTTAAAAAGTCTTGACATAAGTCTTTTTGGCATACTTTCCTTTTGGCATATCTCATATGGAGAAGAAAAATATACACAGCTTTCTCTCATTACCACAAATTATTTATAAGCACCCTCATCTATTGCTTTATGTAGTCCCCTGTGGATAAGCATTTTTTTGTTTATTCCAGTAGTCAGCATAAAATTTACAGAAATTATTATTTAGTGTTTTTCCCTCTAGCAATAAACAACCACAATGCATTTCAGCACTTTCCCCCCCTCCACTTATTTATGAAACTTTAGTTTTATTTTGGAAATATTTATCCTACAAGTCATATAGTAATAAGTCATCTCATTCCACAATCATTTAGAAGGGTTGTTTTCAGAAAATCAACAAAGCTCATCTGGTGAGTGCCCATGTAAGGATGTGAGGCTGGCCCAAATGAAAAACCCTTCAGATCAAATGGCCTCTTACAATGTTTACAGCCTGGCACAAGCTCTGCAGCAACAGCCTTCTCCAACAGGCTCTTATCTCTGCAGATAAGTGAGCTGTGTTAGGTGGCTCAGCTTTCAGGTTTTAAAAATGAAATAAACATTTTTTCCCCTAAGACTGTGGATGAGAAGTAGAAACAAGGTGAAAGAGGAAAGGAATTCATTTTTTTCTGGTACTGGAAAACACAGATTGATACTTTGCTCTGTGTATTCAGATGATTTTTAGGTACCTCTTCGCACGTAGCACAAAGCCATTGGTCAGATATGGCAAGAAATAAACTGAATTAAATAGAAACAAAACATGAAGTTATTTTGGCTCTGTAGTCACATAGACCAGAAATGAAAGAAAAAATAATCTTAGACTGTTGAATGGAAACTTTCTATATGTTTTTGATTACCTTGTGTTAACAGCTCTCCAGATTATCCTGTTTCCTTCGCCAATTTGCACTGAATTTGCAGAAAGAATTTATGAGGTACTGTCTCATCTCTAGGCTGGGAGTTTCATCCGTTTTTGTTAGGCACACTGCATTTTGACAGGTACATTGTCTCTTGGAGAAACTCACTCTTTCCAAACATAATACCTCTGGTGACAAGTACAGCTCACACCATTTTTAGATGAAGCTGTAAATCAACATTATATCATTCATTGTTTCACTGTAGGATAAAAATGCAGTGAATTTTAATTTTATTATCTTCACCCATTCTTTTGTGTCCTTTTGCATCTTTTTTTGTGTCGTCCTGACACACTCTTGTATTAGGTGATTCTAATTGTGACCACCACCCCCTAGCCTGTGCAGCTTGTTCCTCAGGTGTCCTTGCTTGTCTCTGTTATGATTCCCTCCTCTACCATGCTGCCCAGAGACATGTGTGTCCTACTTTTAGATGTTGCCCTTATGCTGGTGGCATTCATTTCTAAGCTGCAATACAAAATGAACACTCCTTTTTGGGGTGAAGTTCACATTTTTCCCCGGAGAGAGATAAATTAAAAAATCACCAAGAAATCATGAATTTGGAAAAGCTGCAGAAGGATTGTTTTCATTTGTGGAACGGCGTGACACGGAGCTATAGCTTGTTTCTGTACAGACTGGGGAACTTTTTGTGTCTTATCTTGTTTGCACACTGGTCCTGTGACTGTAGCTCCTTAGCCACCACTACAGATTGCTTATATTGTTATTATGAATGCTTTAGGGTGATCTGAGTTTTGGTGAAGAGATCTGGGAGAGTAACTCAGGAAATCAGAGGCAGTTTGAACTTGCTGGTGACATTTCAAGCATTGCACTTAAAGCAAGTACTTTAGTTTAGTTTGTGTGCTTGCAGTGAAGCAAAGTTATGGTATTTGAAACCTCCAGGGGCAGGACCTTGATATGCTTTACACCAGATTTCTCTGGAGCTCTTCAACACCACCTGCATCTCCACCAAGTTTAGTATTTAGGCTTGTACTTGGAAGACTGCTCCATCATGCCTATACAATTAGGTTTGCAAGCCAGGAAGATGTCAGAGAGGATTGATATGAGCTGTGTTCCCAGATGTGTTTCATACTGTGGTGGGTATGAGCACACTCTGAAAGACTCTCAACACAGGGTAAAGGTCCCCAGCTTATAAACAGCTTCTCTTCATCAGTTCTAAATCATCAGTTCTAAATTCCAAGAGATCTAAACTCTTCTGTTTAATGCCCCTTAAACTTACTTTCCTCCTTATTAACAAGTTTATGCATATTAATTTATGTTCAGCTTGAAGCCTTTCATTATCACTGATGTCTTCCAGTTATTAATTTAATTCTAATCATATTCTTCTCCCCTGACCTCTTTCCATCTCAGCTCAGAGTTTCACAGTTGGAACATCTTGTATGTTTGTACATGGATAAAGCCATTCTCATGTACTTCATGGGTAAGCCATGAATTCTAGTAACCAAGGTTTTTCTAAAAGCTTGCAATTCAAACAGGAAATTTTTCCTCTTGATTTGAATTTTCTTTTGAGTTGACATAATCCAAGAGAAAGTAAAATTCATTTAGCAAGATTTTCAATACTTGTGGAGCTTAAAATATTTTAACACAATTTCTGGTTGACCGACTCATGTCAATAGAAATTCCAAGTCTGTTGAGAATGTATAAAACTTGTATGCATCCCAAATAAAGCCTAAAGGTATATGGCTTAGATCCAGCTGGTTTTTATATAATGCAATATTATAAATAAAAGAGCTTGAAAGCTCAAAGGGAGCTATTAAAAAAAAAGTGTTATTCAGCCTTAGAAAAAATTCCTGGGACCATCCTGAGAAAGATATACAGAATACCTTTAATGTTTAGATATCCAGAGAAGTTACCTCTAAAGTCACCAAAGAAGATATGGGGCATCTGGGTTTAATTTGCTGTGTGATAGATGCTGTTTCTTTCACAGCAATTTCCTGTGAAAACTATATTGTCTTAGAAAGTGCCCTTCTAGTATCTGGTTGTGTCATATAAAAACTAGAGGAAAGGAAAGCATAAGGAATAAGAAAAAGACAGACAGTGAAATCAGTTTAAATGTATTATTAGAAAAATGTAGATAAATAAAGTACATAAATACCATAGTATTTAAAGCATAAATAAATGTAGAATAATAAAGTACAACTGAACTATTTAAATAAAATCAGAATTTTGCATTTACACACAGGAGCATGAAGATCTGGACTGAATGACAAATTATTGTTTTGCATCTAAGTGTTTCTGTAAAAAGGGAGTTAATCTGAGAATTGGTGTGAAAGTGAAGCTTTTCTTGAAACAGTGTCAATGAAAGGCACAAGGAAGCTGGGAAGCCCATCTCAGGGAAAATCTCACTGACACAAAATCCCACCCTGATGGGGAGAGCAGCACCGCCACTGACAAAAACCAGAAAGTGCCCTATGAAGTTCAGAAGTCGGACGAGATTTTAGTAGATTTGGATCTTATTTGAAGCTGGTATATGCACTATGAGAAATCAAGTAGCTGAGGTGACATCAGAAGTTCCAGTTAATTGATTCGATGCTATATTTCCTCAAAATGGGTTATCCAAAGGTTTGGGATAAAATAATAAATACAAAGAAATGCACACCTGTGAAGGCTTGGGGACACTGACATTTGACTCTTGTGTGTCTCTTGTGGAGACCTTTATTTCAGTGTGTTCCAGGGCTTACCTTTATTTCAGTGTGTTCCAGGGCTTGAGCTCTCTGTACCAGTTATATGCCAAAGGCCAACCTGCTGCAAATACCTTTGACTGGTTTTACCACCAAAAGCTGGAAGGAGCAAACAGTGGAAATGTAAAGTGCATCTGGGCAGTATTTGTGTCTCACTCTCAGGCTGTGATCCATAAAGATTTCTTCTATAGATTTTCAGCGTTGGACTATTTGGCCTCAAAGTCCTAGACTGTGAACCCTCGAGCTTTTTGATGTATGGCCATAAAGAGACATTACAAGAGAACATTAAGTCTGATTTCACACTTTATAAGAAGGAAGGAGTTTTGCTGAGGATAAACTTAGGTTTGTCTTATTCTGATGTGGTCTAAATGCTTGAAATAGGATATTAGTACTTTTGGATAATTGGATGAAAACCTAATTAGTCACAAAAGCCTGTGAAGAAAAACTGGAGGCCAAAGTTTTGGCCTTTTTTTTTTTTTTTTTTTTTTTTACCCACATAGTTGAGAGCATGATCTGTGGAAAAATCCTGGAAGAGTGAAATTTTCCAACAGAACAAAAGAAACAGAATCTGCCCCAGTGAGCAGATTTGCTCAGGAATACAGGTATCACTCAGGTCCCCAGTGAATCTAAACTTAGCATGGAAAGAAAAACTCTTGAGATTTTTTAAATGGCACTACCATGTGACAGAAAGTTATCATTTATCCAAAGTTACTGAAAAGGAAAAACATGATGAGAATAGCTAAGAATGCATGATCTGAGATTTACACCAGACTGTAGTCTTTGTAGCTGGCAAAGACTTTCTGAGTCATGAAGCCCATGTTCTAATTACTGCAAAATTCTCCACCAGTTTATATAATGTAATTAAATTACAAGCTCCAATGCAAAACCATTTCATTTTTTTTCCCCAAGCCTACTCATTGTGAATGGCTGTTTCCAAACCCGCTGGAATGAGTCAAAGCTTTGTATTTTGCAAGCTGAATTTATCACTGGCCTTTTCGTGTCCATTTGTTCCCAGGTCAGTAATATCTTCCAGCCTAAATATGCCCCTCCTGAGCCACACTAACCCTCACAGTAAAAATTCACAGATAATAACAGATACTTCTTCCTATTTTTGTCCTGGTTGGATAAAAGTGCCTTTCCTTCTGTGAGGCAGTCTCTCCCTTATCTCATAAATCCTGTGGCCTTTCTCCTTATATGCTGTTAGTTAAAATTCTACATGCATTTAGAGGCTAATAATAATTTCAGGGTTTTTAAAATGCATACTCTTTTGCCATGAATTCTTTTATTTTATCTCATTTCATCAGTTTTTCACACAGGTTTTCATTAGTAGAGCTTTTTGCTTAATGGAGTGAGACATTTAGGCTCCCTGAAAGTGGTAAATGGGCTTCAGGAGCAACTGCTATTATGAGACAGTGGTTGTTTTAGCCAGTTGTAAAAATGTTGTGGACCTGCTTTATGTACCAGCAAAGCACACATGTAACCTACTTAGGAATGGAGAAATGTTTGCTTAATTTCTGAGGCAGAGCATAAGGGACAAAGTGAGAAACAGGGGAAATAATAACCACACATGAGTGACACTATTGAAAGTTTAACAAGGGGATTTTAGGGTTCAAATGTCAGGTGAAAGATGCTTGAAGCTGTAAAGTAATATCTATTTTAGATCCCTGCAGGATGGGAATAACTGGGTCTTCACTTTGCTTTAATTCTGTGGCAAAGAAATAACTCTGTAACAAAGACCCTTGACTCAATTTTCAGTTTTTCTTAGTGAAAATTACTTGGTAGACCTTGAAACTTGGCTAGCCACATAACATAATTTGGTGTTTGTGCCTTTGCCTGCTTCAAGAAAAGGTGATAACTGAAGGGATATGGAAACAAAACAGAACTGATAAAATTTGGAAGCTGGATTCAGCTGAATTCTTTGCAGTATGTTTGCACTGCCCAGCTCAGGGCTCTGAGGACAGCCATCTCTGAAGGTGGTGGCTCGTGGCACTGTAGGGGTCAGTAGATCCAGCTGGGAACAGCAATGCTCTCACAAGGCAAACCTTTACTTCAGTGTTGAGTACAAGAGTGATACTTGGGCAGTGAGATCTGAGTGAGCTTTCTGTTGTCAGAGGGAGTGCCAGAGGGCAGGTGCTGTCTATCTGCACTCACCCCCAGATCTGCTGCTTCATGCTGCCAGAATGGCACAACAGCTTGGCCTCTGGAAAGAGATGACACATTGCTGGATTCTTTCTACTCCATGTGTTTAATGGTCTTAGTGTTACATGAGATACACCTTCAGCAGCAATTCTTTTGGTCTCTCTGTGCACTGATAGCCCTAAAATAATTTTATCCTCTCATTTGAAATCCAGAAAGTGGAATTTAACAATAAGCTGTGTAAGCAAAAAGAGTGAGCCTGAAGGAGAAACAAAGAGAAGTGGACCATGCTGTCAAACTTCTCATTGTGAAAGGGATAATAATAATAATAATAATAATAATAATAATAATAATTAACACACAATAAATTAGATCACATTATATTAAAGATAATATTTTGGGGTTAAAGGAGTGTATTTTTTTAAAGATGAGTACTTGTATTATGATGGTGAAGTGCAAATGCTGAGCTTTGGCAGTTGTACATCTCTGTTCAACTTGCCTTTATTTTTGATTCCCCATGAACCAGTAAATACATTGTGAGCTTTCTTTCTTGTGAAAAAGTTTGGATTCAAGTAAAAGATATCTGATAATTTATTCCAAATCATATCATGGAATCATGGTGCTGAAGAGATCCAGAGAAAAAGGATTAGGAAAAGTTGCTAGAGGCAAATTTGATCCTTGCCTTTCTGAAGGCGGCAGAAAATCCAGCTGACTTCTGTGAAGACAGAGTTTCTCTTTAACAATCAAAATATAATTCCACTCAAAAAACTCCCCTCAAAAACAGGTTCTTAAAATGTTCCTTGACATTTTCCCCCTCTGTGTATTTGCATACCTTCTGCCAATCTCCTACATTTGCTCTACAGTAATGGCATGAGGTCAACTGAAGGCTTTTGGGAGGCCCCAAAGACAAAGGGGGGGTTAGTTAGTCAGAAAAGTTTTGATCACATTGAAATGGAAGTCAGGAATCTTTCCATCAACAGCCCTCAGTGAGATAAAACTGTTTTCACACTGGTAGAAAAAATTCCTTAAACAGCAAGTGTTAATTACATACATGATTAATCACCAGCCCTACTTTGCTAGGGTCTTTACTGAGGTTTGGCAAAATCAGGGTAAAGAAATCTGGTTTCACTGTTTATTTCATTCTGTTACTGTATCAAGAAGGTACATTTTGGTATTCTGGGCCTCAGATCCTCTTAGAAATTAAGCAGTTCTTGGAAGAGGTTATTTTCCACCTTAGGTATATTTTTAATGAAATTATTATGGAACCTGTAATTAATTAGAAAAATTTCACTATTTTTATTCAATGAGGTTAAAAGTGTGCTTTTCAAAAGGACTACAGACAGAATTTGGCTTAAAGTGTGGCTTATAACATTCCTCAGGTATTATTTCATCCAGCATTTGGAAACTAATAAAAGATCTTTTAACTGAAGAGTTGGGGTTATTTTCCCCTAAAAATTATCAAGAGATCTGAGAAAAAGGGCACTTCCAAACACATTGATTTAACTGCTGGAGAGTGTCTTTACTGGCTCATTGCTGCCAGGAACAAGATGCTATTGTGTTGACTTGGAGTCATGGCAGGAGAACACAACAAAGACAGACAAAACATTGTGTCACACTTGGTCTGCAAAGGTTTTAGAAATTTAGGAAGGGAATTCTTCTCTCTTCTGATTTTTACATAACTTCTTGTTCACCTGCTTTTGAATTCATTTGGTCAATGAATTTAAAGTAAGTTTGCCTGCTTGAAAAAAAATCTTTTTTAACATATAGACTTTGAAATGGAATTTAAAGTAACTTCTGAACTAGTTGTGTGAAGTTTCAGCTGTAAAGCTGAAAGAAGTATCTATAAATACCTGATGTTTTTATGGCAGAAAGACTATTTTCAAAATCAGGCTAGATGTATGATTCTTGGCCTTACTTTAAAAACATTATGACTCCAAATCTCTCAATTTCCACATAACAATAAATGTAATGATGGATACCTCCCTACTGAAGTGGGTCAACCCCCTTAAGATACTCCTACTGTGTAACATTCAGGTGGTCTGCTCTTGAAAGTCCCTTTGCACTGCTGCCCCAAATGTCCTGATTGTGTCAAAGGCACTTTTGTGTACACCAGACACAGCAGAAGACTTCTTAGCACCCATTCGAAATCTTTCCTCCTTTAGTTTAAAACCATTCTCCCTTGTCCTATTACTATCTGCCTGTGTAAGAAGTCACTCACCCTCTTTTTTTATACCTCCCCCTCCAAGTACAGGAAGATCAGGAAGTCATAAAAGCAATTTTAATAATGATAAAAATGGTTTAAAAAATGTGGTTTTCTGAACAGGGAGTTCACCTAAGTAATATTTTTTTCTTAAACATAATCATATGAATGAAAGCATATTTTCTGTTATTTTCTCAATATTTTTCCTAAACTCTTGGTCAGTCAAAGGAGGACATTTTCCCACACTCATTATATTTTTGGAAATATGTTCTAAGATAAAATAACAAAACTGAAAAGATTTTTAAAAATTAAGAGAAATATTGAAAATGGAAAATTTGAAATGCTTTATTTTGAAATTGTTAAACAGTATATACTTAAGAAAATTTTATTTTTTAATAGCTATACAAAAAGTTTTCAAGCTGCTGAATTTATATCTTTTTTTTCTGAAAAATATGTATTTGAAAAAAGTTAGTCTTATATCTGACACCTCAGCTGACATACTTCTGGAGCAACAATATAGGATCATAAACTGGTGGGAGTTGTAGCCTGTTTCTACTTTCATTAGCTGACATAAAAAACCAGTATAATCCACTGAAGAATTAGGTCTTGGGTAAAAAAGCTCTCTATGGTCCTGCATAGCTGTTTATAAATCCACAGTAAGTTTATCATTCATTTTTTTCACAGAAAGAAAAGCATTGGGGAAAACAGAGAGCATGGAATTGTAAGTTTTACCGGTTCTTTTTAACACACAAGCTATATCCCACTATGTTTTGTAATTTATATAAATGTATACTATAGCAAGGTTTCCGAGGAATCAGATTCCCTCCTAATGTGGATAGAAAACTGCCTGCAAACTGTTGTTCTGCTCCCAGGGCCGTAAGTTCCATGGGAAGGTGTCACTCAGTAATTTAAGCCATATATAAATACAATTTATTTCAAACTAATTGTTCAATTGTAGAGATTACAGAGATAAATCAGAGCAGTTGCACTTTCAGTGTTATACATAACAAAGCAGCCTTATCCCCGTTGGCACAGAAATGTGTTTTTTCCTAAACACAACAAATGGTCCTCGTGTCAAGCCCTTGGTGATTCAGTGGTGGCAGATAGTACCAACAGCAGGGCTTGCTAACACTAGAACATAATTCCCCACAGTGTAGCAGGTTTTTAAGACTCCCCAACAGCTTTCTCATAACTTCTTATAACTTGAGGTCAGTTTTGAAGATGCTGCAGATTTCTAAAATTTTGTACTTTCAGCTGTTCTTGGGCAGCTGTTTTCTATTTTTTGCCCTCCAAGATGCAGCAAGAGCAGCCACATGCAGTCACCTGCTCTTGATGTCTGGAATCACAGATGACAATTACACATACTCTGGTGCTGGGTAAAACAGCTTCAGCTTAGTTTCAACATTTTGAAGAGACTCGGTGATGAAGTAATGACAGGGAAAGAAATAAAGATCTGCCCAAATACTTGAAACAACTAACATTTTAAAACTGTCTTGGGCAAAGTTTCACTTCAGATGATGTAGTAAGAAGCACACTGGAAGTGTGCTTTATTAATCAAAGTGTGCTTTATTAATCAAAGTGTGCTTTATTAATCAAAGTGTGCAACATTTTCATCAAGGAAAAATTCTCAGCATCAAAATCAATGTATGTTGTCCATATCTGATCCAAGTTTCTTAAATTATCTGCTGCTAGATTGAAAAAACCCACCAGATCTATGCTTGTATTTGAAATAAAATCTAACAGTTATACTAACTGGAAACAAATTTTTAATATGTAATGCTTCTTAGCTTGCTATTCTTCACTGAGAAACAGCACAGTTAATGGAACTATTTAGAGATTTTAAATTCCCCTGTACCTTCCAGCAAGTTCTTTTACAAATTGCCTTGAAATACACAAGTATTATAAGTTAATGTCACAGCTCAGAGTATGAAACCAAGGAGAACATTAACAGTAAAACAAATAGACCCTCTCTGTTTTTATGCTTTACGAAAATATTTAGGCTAATATTAAGTTTTCATAAACAGTATTTGTTTCATAAAACCTAAGTCAAGTGATGGATCCACACGGCAAAATGCATAACCTCGTAGAAATGCTCTCATGATTCATGGATGCATGAGGAACATTGCAGAAATATCTGGGTGAATAGAGAAGTCTTGCAAAGTGCCCCTGTCAAATAGAGACACAAAAATGTGATTTTCAAAGGGTTCTTAAAGCCTTCAGGAGTTCAGATATAATATGATTTGTCTAGCCACACAGGCAGCTGTTTGCTGATCATAGTGAAACTGTGAAGCAGCTGCATTTCTGCAGTGTTATCCTCCTCCAGCATTCTGACCCTCTGTGTGCTGACCCAGCAGCCTCTTATGTAGATCATGCTGTGGTTACCTGCGATGCCAGATGGTGCTGGGACAGTTTCTAAGATATGTTAGAGGGGTGGGGATGCTGCTGTTCTGAGTGCCCCTCACCTGGCCACAGATCCTTTGTTATGCAAAGGGTTAGCATTTCACAGCCTCTTTTCTGGGGGTCCCCCAGCCCAGAGCTCAGCCTGCAGCTCCACACTGAGATACCTGCTCTAAATGTACTTCTCAACATAGATTAGCAAGGTTAATACAGAGATTGAGGTACAAGTGAGGGTAAATCAGTTATATAGACTACGGATTATGAAGGCATAAATTATGGCATTCACATTCTCTGAAAATGTCCCTTCACCCAGGATTTTTCTCCTGAGAAGCCTCAGAGAAAAGGAAAACAATTCTTATCTCATTTGCTTCTCCTCTGTTTGGCTCATATGGAATGTGTTTGGAGATTATTTATCCGCAGGTGATTGTTTCATTGGATTCTGGTGTGAGTTGTTTTGACACTCTGGCCAATTGGGGCCAAGCTGTTTTGAGACTCTGGAAAGAGCCATGAGTTTTCATTATTAGCCTTTTAGCATTAAGTATCTTTTCTGTATTCTTTAGTTTAGTATAGTATTCTTTAATATAATATAGTATCATAAAGTAATAAATTAGTCTTCTGAGAACGTGGAGTCAGATTCATCATTCCTGCCTTCGTCAGGGCATTCCCCAGGAAATACAATAATAAGTAATAAAACAGTTTAAAAAAAACCAAAACTTTTCTTACCAAAATAACTTGAGGACAGTAGAACTTAATAGTAGTGAACAAGACAATACACATAAGTATGTTTATAACTCATATTTGGAATTTCTATGGAGAAATAATGATAAACTAAAGATGCGGGATAATTATGTCACATTTTGAATTCTGGGAATGAAAAACTTGAAATCTCTTTAAGAAATAGGTCAAAGAGTGTATGGAATTTATATTCATGTGAATGAAAAGAAATTGTGAAAAAGATGGTTTAACTTTGTGGGGTGATGATCAACCACAGAGAAGGATATAAATAGCAGAACTAAAGTATAGTAGAAGTGCAAATCCTAAATGATCAAAGAAAAGTTTGTCCTGGATGTGAGAATTCATGGGTAAAAAGTGTGAAATTCTGAAAAGGGAGGATGAGATGAATCTTGTCATTGTGAGACAGAAAGTGGTGATTCCTGGAAATTTGATATTTGTGTTCCTACAGGGGAAAACAACTGTCAGATTCAAGGCAGAGGTATGACCCTCATTTTGGTGTTGAGTATGGCAGCCATCCATGCTAAAGAAAGATGGTTTCAAATTGGACGAACTGGGAAGATGCTGCAGGAGATTGGTTGCTGTGAAGTTGGGATCTACAGGTGGATATCTGACCATTGTCTGTCCAGATGTAATCTCTCTGGCATGCCATGGAGAAGAGGAAGCTGCAGAGGACTATCCAACTGCACTTGATGATGCCTTAAACCTTGGGGTCTGTGTGTGCTTGGGCTGCTGGCAGTCTAACAGTGGTACACAGCCTCCAGGCTTATCTGGAGCTGCCCTGCCTGAAGCAACACGTGCAAGCTCACTGCTCACACACAGCAGGTTCCTATCTCTGCAGTCTCCACTTGGGTTTTAAATGGAAAAATGCGCCATGTCCCAGGGTGATGTGGCTTCACTGGGTGTATCTAATCTTTTCAAAAAATGTTTTCTTTTGAGCATATCAAATCCAAACAGTCAGGAGTTCTGAGGAATTTACAGTATAAACAGACAAATTAATTTCTTCTTAAAAATTTTCTTGCAGATTGCAATTCCATAAAAAATGTTAACAGACGTCATTTGAGCTAATTTTCTGGTAATGACAAACAGAATGAGTATTTGGAGTGCCTTTCTTTGCTTTGTACAGCAGTCTTTATATCCAGGATTATTAAATTAAGAAAAATAATATGAGTCTCATTAGAGAAAGAAGAATTAGAGCTTTAATTATCTCTGCTTAAACAGATTTTTTTTTTTTTTAATATAAGCTTATCATACCATGCAGTTATATCACTTGATAAAGCACACCAAAGAAAACCACAAAGACAACTGGAATAATCACTGCTGGACAGCCAGGAGCCAAGTATAAAGAAAAACTGTGATTTCATTTGGCTCATGCTTTCTCCTTCCGTGCTTCTCTTTTCTCTCGACAAATCAAGAAGTCATCAAAGTCTTTGTTCTGGTTCCACTGCTGCTGAGCCCTGGAGCTAGGGTTTCATGTGGAGGCTTTGAATTTGTTCTTAGCACTTATTCCAATAACTGGGAGACGTGTAAAATCTGCTTTCAAAAGATTGGGTTATATGAACGCACATTTGACAGAGAAAGACAGTGGAACACAGTACACAGACAGGGACTGTTGCACTCACATCTCCACTTACAAGGCCTCATCACCTCCAATTTCATTCGGGCTTCTATACATTAACAAAAAATGTATATACATTAGAACATTTTTCAATGAAACCAAAGAAGTTAAATAGTTTAGGAAGTGGTAAACATTTTATTTGAGCATACAGACTCCTTTTCAGTGAGCCTACAGGCTCCTTTTCTTCCTGGACCAATCACAAGTACACTCAACATATATTCTCTTATGTAGATATATTTAAAGCATGACTTTACAATGGGTGAGGGATTTGTAATAGTAAAATTTATATTCTCCTTCTTATTAGCTTAATGCTTGTAATTTCCTACAAAACGTGTTTCAGATGGCTTCACCTTTTTTATTTTCATGTATTTTTACCTCAGGAGTAGCTCTAAAAATATTCCTCTAGACACTTCTGCTATACAGCGTGTCTGGAAGGACAGATTCACCTATTTGCCTTCTTGAATCAGACTTTCCTGAAACAAACTTTCCTGCAGACAAGCCAGAAGAAACTGTAGAATACAATTAAAAAACCAAAAATGAGAAATGCAGAGACACTGGATTTCACTTGAAATGTCTCTTGCAGTCCTGTCAGACTGTGTTACAGCATCTGGAAAGGGAAAACAAGAATGGTGTGTAACAGATTTACCATCCCAAGGGCCCCACGATCTCAACCATACCTACTGCTTTGGGGAACTCTTTGCATTATTAACTAATACTGTATTATTCTTTACAGTAGTTGAGCCCAATAAAAACATTTAAGATGCTGTGCTGCTGTGTCCTCTGACCCCGCTGATACCTTAGTGCACCCTGACTTTCATCCCTGAGTGGGAAAATAATATATAGCTACCAATCCAAATAAGCCACTGGGTATGGACAGGGTGTGATGTGAACTTACTGGGAAAGGAGAGCCAAGATGATTTTGTTTGCCACCATCCTTATAGGCTGGTGAGGCACAAGAATGTGAGATGTGTTGGCAGCTGTTTAGTCTGTGTCTCCCCCATCCTTATTCAGCTCAGCATCCATCCTTGTATCCATTGTGGGCATGGCATTAACATCCCATACTGCACTATCACCTTTCCATGCAGGAGAATACCAGGAAAGTGTTTCATACTCCAGCATCAGAGAAAAAGAAACCAATTTATGAGAAAATGGTTTTTTTCCTATTCCCATTCCTATCCTATAATGTAGTGTTGCCTACTAACTCAGCGATATCTATCATATGAGGGGGCAAGTTAAAATGGGAACTCCATGGTTCAAAGTGTAGGTTTGAGTTCTATGAAAATTCTCATTGTGATGGTGTTCACAGGGGTCCCAGGATGAGGGAAGAGAAGAGAATGTTGATTCCATGTTTCAGAAGGCTTGATTTATTATTATATGATATATATTATATTAAAACTATACTAAAAGAATAGAAGAAGGGATTTCACCAGAAGGCTAGCTAAGAATAGAAAAGGAATGAATAACAAAGGTTTGTCTCTGACCGAGACAGTCCGGACAGCTGGACTGTGATTGGCCATTAATTAGAAACAACCAGATGAGAACAATCACAGATCCACCTGTTCCATTCCACAGCAGCAGATAATCATTGTTTACATTTGTTCCTGAGGCCTCTCAGCTTCTCAGGAGGAAAAAATCCTAAGGAAAGGATTTTTCATAAAACATGTCGGTGACATTCTAATTTTGATTTCACCTGCAAAATAAAATTCTAATAAACTTCTCCCAGTTATTAGAAAAAAAAAAAAGTGAAATTTATCTACTAATTTAATTTTTTTCAGCATGCAAAAAATACAACCGTGATGGAAAAAAAAAACTAAATGAAAGTTTCAGGCATTGCTGTTCTTATCATAATGAATTAAATTTTTTCAAACTATCTGCAAAACTGCCAGACCAGCAGACACCTCTGCTTTATATGGAACCAACATTTTCCAATGAAAATTTGTTTCAAAACTGATAACAGCTGTGATCCCCATAGGTTTAAATGTTGCATGTCCATCTCTGGGAGCAAGGTGCATAATATTGAGTAAGGCACCACAATCCCAGCAACTGAAAATACCATTAGGCCCCCGTTGTTTAAGAAAAGAAAGTAAAAAATTAGTCGTGACAAATATAATGTCTGTGTATATAAAATTTAGATTACTCCATGAAGTCTTCACTGTAGCCAGGCATCTATCTATATTTTTTCCAAGTATTTTGCCTTTGAGTTCTATGGAATTGACTTAATTCCCCAGTGGGGTGTAGTTGCAGCTGTTTCTAGAATGACATGACATGACATTCCTGTAAATATTTGTGCCTCATCCCGTTAAATTTGGATAAGGTATAAATAAAGCTGTGTATTCCTGTTTCTCCCCCCTGGCTTTTTTTTCCTCAAAATATTTTTGTTAATTGTTCAGAGACCAATGACTAATTACAGTAAAGCCAAATCTTTATTACTGTGAACACAAATGTTTGAATGAAAGGAGCTGTTTATTCAGAGTGGCAAAAAATATGTGCAGGACTCACACACTCAAAGTTCTTAAAACTGAAAAAATAGGGTAGCAGCTATTTGCTCCCTCAATTATATGGAAAAAAACTAAAGAAATCCACAGCAGCCAGTGTGTATTCACAGCAGTACAGGTCTCAGCAACAGCAGAGACTTAGGGACTTGGTCGTCACTGTCTCTGAAGGTTTTCAGATTAATTTGAAGCCAAAAATCAAAACTGAACTATAGAATTGTAGGTCATAAAACAGAAAATAAGTTTCCTTTTAGTTTTGGTCTAAATTTGTGGGTAGACTGAAGCATTTTTTAAAAGTTGTACAGAATCTTTTTCAGCCTGTCTTCAAGTTGTCTTTATCTGTCACCAATTTATTTAATCTCCAGATAGTTCCAGTTTCTGTTAGTCTAATCTCTTTAAATAGTCATATTTGTCACAAAATATCAAAATGCATTTACTACTTTTCCTGTTTCCCAAGACACAATTGACCACAAATACTGTAATAACTCTTAATATCAGCTTTTGTACTGAAAACTGTGCCAGATAACAGAATATTGAGTCAAATCTACCGGCCCAGATGGTGACTCTAATTTGTATTACAAGTAGAGGATGTGAACAAAGAATTTACCAAAATTGATTTTTTCACTCAAATCTACAATGACAATAAGAGTTTTTAACATCTGTTTGTAAGAACATTTCAGGGAGGGAAAAAGCACAGAAACATAGAGTTGTGTATCAGACAATTTTTTAATTACACATCATGTTCTTACTACAACAGCAAGTATTTAGAAGACTAACAATATCACATTATGTTCACAAATCTCTTTTGCGTGTTATTTTTGCACTAGTGGGTTTTGAATTAATTCTTGTGCATGCAAAGCAATTAATTTATACATGGTTCTGCTTGGATTCTCCAGTTATAACTCATAGATAGTATCATATTCTTTTGGTGGATAAATATGAAATTCCAAACTTTTGGGTTTGGACTATTAAAATCTGTGCACATTTTGGATGACCTTGCCTATTTGACTTCTTCATTGTTAAGTAGCCTCCAATTCTACTGCAGGATTGGCCAGTTCCTTTCAGAGCAGAGACTGATTCATGGGAATCAGTCATCACTGCTACAGGGAAAAAAGCTGCTTCATAAAAGAAATTGAAAATTGACATCTGTCTTCACCTGTCATTTTTATCATTCTCCTAGATAATGATTGCAGTGTTGGGGACTATCTGTTCCAAGGGGGAGTGTGGTGATCACAGCTCTGCAGTTGATGTTCCCAACACCGCAGTCACTGGAGTAGCTCTTCTTGGCCACCCATTTCAGGAATAGGCATCGAACTTTCATGTGTACTGGGAAAAAGTGATTTTCTCAGATATTTACATGTAATAAAAGTGTATAATCTGAAAAGACCTCTCCAAAAAATATTTGTACTCAAATGTTTTGTGATATATTCTCCCATATATATATATATATATATATATATATATATATATATATATATGTATGTATTATCTCTAACAGCCTTTTCCCTCTCCAATACGATTTCTTCATTCCATATATCATTGATAGCTTTTATTTTTATCTGAAATTGTCATTCTTAAATGACATTCTGCCATCACTCCAGTGTTCTGGAACTCCATAGAAAGTACCAGAAAAATGCCTTCAATAAAGGAACAAGTAACAATAAAAATGTGTACCTATTACATATAATTCACATCTGGAAGCAAAATTGGAGTTTTGAGAAACATATGAGAAGCCCTGGAACTAGATCATATGGAAAACAGAAAACAATTCCTTTTTGGAAATAATGCTTTCACAGCTGATTTATTTGAGGCCAAATCCTGAGGGATTCTTGGTTAAGGCCATTTCAAGCATCTGGAAGATGCCCAAGGTCTGATTTCAGAAGTATATGCATAGAAAGTCTTCTAAAGTTCAAAACAGACAGACTCCCATCTACAAAAATGGCATCAGGCCATAGACTTTCTGTCACTTGCTAGCTTGGGTTTCTGGGACATTATAGGTTCAGCTTTAAAAGAAAAATTATGTCTAATTGTGCATAAGTGTGATGTACATGTATCCATACATTAACAAAAAAGACTAAACTAACACCCAGATCTATGTACCCATGATAAATATGCATGCTGCCAGGAGCAAAACGTTGCAGTAATGAAATGGAAACTTTTTCATTTCCTGAAGGCAAGTCTTGGCCCAAATATCCTGGTACATATATGAACTGCAGCTCCATCTTTCACCTGGGAGAAAATATCCATCCCCGTTCCACTATATTATTTCCTATTAATATACCATCTGGAATGCAGTTGCAATATGGAGTGGATGAAGCAAAGCAAGATAAACCTTATCAAAGCGTCCAACAGCAGGGATCCCATAATAAACACTAGGACTGATTTCCTCCCAAATTTCTCCTATAAAAGGCTTGGAGCTCTAACTCCAGTTCTCCACTTACCAAATGTTGTGGCAAGAGGCAGCCTCTCTCTAGCAAGGAATCTGTCACAAATAGAAGGGAATTATTTTAACCCACCCTTCTATGCTTTAAAATTTAGATTATAAAACCTCTACTGACCAAATAAAAAACCTCTACTGATGAATTTAATAATATATTTTGTTTTAGTATTCAGTTAGTCCTTTAAGAAATTATAATTTTGTTTGAAAAGCAACTAAGAGAGAAAAGTCAACAATATCTTGAAGACTTATCAAAAATTAACGTTCCATCCACCATCTGACTTTGATTAAATCATGCAGAGAACTGTCATATCAAATAAACCCCCCAACTCCCAAGTAATTGGAATCACTGGTTAAACTAGCCAACAGCTACTTTGTCTTCAAAAAAATATTAAACTAGGGTTCTCTGACCAAGATAAATAGAAATAAATTAATTAATGAAACATGCATTGAAACAAGAAGGAAATGTTAGATCATCTAGTTTCATTTTCTGTGTGAAATAGGTCACACTGCATTCACTTTTATTCTACTCTCCTAATACGTTTAGCTGAAGCTTATCTTTCGAAAGCACATCTAGTCTTGATTTGAAGACACAAGAGATGAGGAACTGTTATTTTCTTTCCTAGTCTGTTGAGATGATTGATTGTCATCATCCCTGCAAATCTGTGGGGAGTTGCCAGTAGAGTGGCTTCAGCATTCAGCTTTGGGCTATGGTTGTACCTTTTTTTCCTTGATAAAAAAAGTCTTCAGCACCCCGCAATTTTCTACCAAAGAAAAATGGAAACGAAAAGAATCTTTCATCTTATGCATGGGTAAATCACCTGACAAATGTCATCTACAGGTTGGTCACAGAGCCTAAAGTAGTCTTCAGCCTGCTGTGAAGAACTGTAGTCCATGGAAAGCAGGAAGTGATTCAGCCACAGGTCTTCCTTTCCTGCCTCCTAATTCACAGAGTGGAAATGACTGTGGGAAAGAATAAAAGGAGAGGGAGGGGTAAAGTGCTGTAGTGCGTGCCTGTCAGGTCATTGCTTGGTACAGAGCACGTTCTGTGTAACACTGGGGGAAGGTGCGCGCTTCCCTCCACCTCAGCCCTACCCTACTTCCATTCCTGCTGTCATCCCTTTTGGGATAGCATCTAAGAACTATAAAAGAATTCTGATTGTAAGAAAAGTATGAATCTATTTAATGAGTTTCTCTAGTTAGAAAGGCATGCTTTTGTCATTAGACAATGGAAAATAGAAAAGAGACAGAAGTTTGCCTCAAATTGCCAGAACTTAACCTCTCTAATGCATGAAAATTAGTTCCTATAATTTTAGGGATGTGAAGTGAATTTATGCAATTTTCAAGAGGTGAAGTTGTATAGTTGATAAAACAATACCGTATTGCTATAATTGAAATTTCTTTCTGCATCTGAGTCAGGTGATCTATAAAAAAGAAAACAAAGTTTTAGAGTATGTTTACTTCACTGGTCTTTGGAGCATTGTTTTGCGTTAATCCTGAGACTACAAAATTGATTCTCCTCACATTTTCATTTTTAACCACATTGGTGGTTAAAACTCACCAATCGATTTTGGTGGTGTTCTTGATAATTTGGCAATAAACAATCACTGTAAGAGCTGAAAGGCAGCTTACAGACTGCCCTGTGAGTGGCATACAGATAGGTACCTGAAAAGCTTGTTGGAGCAGATCTTAATGAAACACAGATGGAGGAGATGGGACAAACACCATGAGGTTCCTAATCTGGGCTAGCTTGCAATTGCCTGTTTCAAATAATATTGTTTTAAGCAGCAGTAATATTCTGTAGCACAGATCTCCAGAAGGTATTGCCTCTTCAGCTGAGCTGAATCAAAATACATACTCCACTGAGGAAACTAGGAATGTTTTTTATTATGATTAATTAATAAGCTGTAAAGAACCCACATGACTTATTTCAAAAGTCTCAAATCCATTATGTGAAGTGTTGCACAGTATCTGTCCCTGGTTGAATACTCATGGGAGGCAATTGTTCAGCAATGAAGGAAAAATAGAAACATGAAGAGAACAAAGAAAAATCCTTGAGACATCAAAAGCACACTTCCATGTCTTTTCCTTTTACAGCAGTAGAACTTGCATATTGAGATGAGTACTTTTTTTTCAGCATCAAATGAACAGTTCAGATGTCAGACCACACTGATTGCACTAGTGCTTGCTCCTGGATCTTCCATGTACCACGAACTCAGGATCAGGAATTCAGAGTATGTGCTGAACCGGTATGTGTTCAAAATATGTGCTAGAGGTTATGTTTATATGATAAAATTCACGAAGTCCACAAATCACATTAAAGCCAGGGAGGCAAGTTCTACCCTGGATCTTGAAAGATCCTGGGGAATCAAGAACAGAGGAAGGAAGTTCTTGGTGCAGAGTAGGGGAGCTGGAGTTCTTGACAAATATTTTGGTAAAGAGGAAGTTCAGAAAGCATGTGGTGATGGCAGGAGATTCGTGGAGAAAAACACTCAATGAAGAGAAACAAGAGATACCGGTGAGAAAGATTGTTGGATTGACTGTACCCAGATAGTTTTTGTTTGGCTGGATGATTTACTCAGCTTTGAATGTTTCATTCTGGTTTTACCACACATCCACATTTTACACCCTTATGCTAGGGAACCCTTTTGAGACTGTTAAAAAAATTACTTGGATGAACAAGAACATTGAGGATGAAGAAAAAGTCTTTTATGGCCATGTACAGCTTTGCGGTGTCTGTGGAAGAACATTTCTACTGAAATAGTTTCAGCATTTAGCACTTGCTGTACCTACATCCTTAACCCTAGGATGGAATTTGCTTACTTCATTAATTCTAGTCATTGTTTAGCAGTGCAGCGGTTTCACAGTTTCCATAGCTTCATTCACTGTTTTTCCTTGTATGATGTAGCTTTCAAAAAAAAACTCATGTGATTACTAGCCTGATTTGAATATGGAGAATACTTAAACTTTGGATGAAATCAGAGGTTCACAGTAATTTAAGCATGCTCTTTTGGTTTATTCCATATTCGCTCTGCATACAGAACCCTGTTTCTTTTCCTTCTTTCACAATTCAATTACATTCTCTGCACTTTTTCTGTAATTATTATTGGCTTCTGTTGTTAAAGAACTTTGCTTAATCTGCTATTACTTGGCAGTTATGTAGACTTTTGTATTTCTGCCTGCTTGATCTCTCCTTCTTTTTATGAGTTTGTTTGCCCACGCATTCACAAATCTTCATCTACTCGCTGCAAAACTGGCACAAATGGTGCACAAACACTGAACATGCAGATCAAAACCTCCCTTGTAATTTGATATCTCAGACTTGCTTTACAAGCAGATCTTTCCCTCACTTCTTTAAACTGCAAATTTATCCAGAAAAGAAGGGTGTTTTCTTCTCTCCCACATGGATTCCTGTTAAGTATGCCCTAAGATCATATGAGGATCATATGGTTTAGTAAGAAAGTAGTGCAGCCAAACTGAAGATCAGGTGACTTTGCAGGATTACGTGGTGATTGTTCACCCATGAAATCTGAGTGTTTTTTGGAAACTTGACACTGCTTTAATTTAATGAATCAATTACTTATAGATTTTAGAGAAATTATACCAGAACGTAGCAATTTCCTTGAGTTTTAAAATTAAACTAACGAGTTTTGTTTTGTTTTTTTTATTTATTTCTGTGTCAAGAGCTAGAGAGATAAGAAATAAGAAATAGGTTCTTATCCTCTGTGGTCCTGTCCTATCCTTGCCCTTGCTCTGCCCTTCAGTTTCTAGGTCCCATAGATGATACATGGTGTGATGAAATATGGGATGAGAACAAATGTAGGATAGTAAATTTCTGTTATAGCTGGGAAATGCTTGTAGTGCTTCTGGCACACCTAAAAAGCAGGTGCATCAGTTATGCTGTACCTGGAAATAATTATAGACAAAATGTTTTGAAGTGTAAGAATGAAGACTTGTGTATGACTCACATGAATTAGGGGCTGATATCTGTCAAAGATATGAAAATATAATTTTATTTATATTTAAGCAACTACATAAAGATATATACCTTTGGTATTCCTAACTTTTTTCCATAAATAAATTACTCCTTATGACTCAAAAAACCCAAATGAAATTGCCAGAAAGAACTCTACAGGCGAGTAAAAGCCTGTAAAATATGGAAAGGTGAAAAATGCCATTATAAGTGAAAAAGCCTGAAGCAAATATTTATGCTTATTTCCAGGTATCCATAGCTTTAGTCTGTTTCCAACTTCTGAATTGAGAGTAAAATGAAATGCATACAATATGCTTTGGGCCATAAGATCTGAGAAAAATGACAAAGCTTATGGTTGAAATACTGCAAGCAACTTACCAATTATTTAATAATGTTTCAGATTAGATGCTTTGTCCTGCCATTATCCCTAGCTACAGTTTGGTCTCTTGGAAGGGAGGAATTTTTTGTCATTGTCCATTCAAGCAGTAATGAGGGCAAAGTCCAGCTAAACCTATCTTTTATAGTGAAATTGGTAGGATTGATTCCAGAAATAAGAAGACATGCAAGTCCTTCATTATCTCAAATATGACTTTTATAAATGGTTATTTAATTGCTAAATAATTGTTTCTCTTCTTACAGTTTATCCTTTTGGATTTTATCTCTCTTGGACTTATACCAGCAACTTAAATTCTGGCTTCCACAACACAGCCAACGCTGCATATTCCCTCTCCAAATTTCAGTTCTTACAATTACCCTGCTTTATAGGAATAAATTTACATGGGGCTTGGGAACAGGACAAAGAAGTCTCACAAACAACACAATGTCCTCAGCTTCTAGACTCTGAGTTAAACCTATTGACAGTTTCTTGCTTTCTTTTCTGTTTGCTAGGGTTTTTTTTTTTTTTTCCTGTGGATGAAAATCTTAAAAAAACTGTTAGGTTTTCTAGGAACATTTATTGAAGCTTATAAAGTATTGTGAGCTGGGAAAACACGTCCCAGGCAAATCTTTCAGGAGTGTTTAGGCATCCTTTGTACAAATTAGAAGCACTTTTCAGCAATAGTTCAATTGCAGGTGTTGCCAACTGCAATTTCTAGAAACACACCTAAGTTAACAGGTCAGGAAGTACAAATTGTTTCAAAATACTCTGTGCTGAAGCTGGAAAACCTCTGGGAATCCTGGGAGTTAAGCTATGTGACTGAAAGCCCACTTACAGAGACTGCAAACCTGGATGTGTGCATGCTGATTAACCCTATGCTTGTCTCCTCACTAAGCACTGATAGATGTCCCCATAGCATTGCAATTCCCAGTTTTCCTTCTATGCCCCAGGGAACATGCCGAGCTTTACTACCCTGGCTGCAAAGTGTCTGCAAACCAGTCTTTACAATTGCAGCCCTCACTAGGCAGAGATAATCACTAGGGAGTAAAGGAGGGTGTGTGCTGCAGAAGCCTATGTGGGAAGAATCCCCTTGGTCAAGTAGTGGGAGGCAAATATCATCCCTGGTATTGATACCATCTTTGACAAAATCTTCATCTGTGGAGAATTAAAAGGGACTGAGAGCAGGATATGATTCTTCCTAAAGTAGACACTGAGGGTTTGAGTCTGACTAAACATCCAATTGCTAAAAGCAGATGTGGTCAAGGATAATTTTCTTTGGAAAGAGGGAATACCAAGATGTGATACTAGTACTCTAATTAGGATTGACAGATGATGCTAATGCAGATACACAAATTCTTCTCAAATGAATAAGCAATTTGAAAGTTAAGCTTAGAAGACTAGGACATAAGTAACCACGGCTGGGATTTCTTGTCATATCCCTAACTGGGCCACTGGAACTGCTGGGATTTAGTCACAAGACAAATATGACAGTTGACAGAAAACAGACCAAGTGAAAAAATTAAATAAAGGGATGTATGACTCAGCAGTGTGGGAAACACCCAATTGTGTGAAGTGACTCATCAAAAAATATTGCCTTCTTGGTCTCCAAAGTGCAGACTCTAGAACAAGATTAGAGTTCATTTAATTTGTCAAATGAAAATTTTATTATTGTCTAGAGTGCTTTTTTTCTGGGAAAAGAGAAAATTCTTGTATCAGTCATTCTGTAATGGGGAAAATGTAGGTTTTTGCTCAGCTCCAACTTGCTATGAAGCTTCACTCAAAACTTTCTTTATGAAAATGTTTCATCTGAATGTGGAAAGGTAGCCACCTACTCAGAAACCAGGAGAAAAGCTGAATTAATACAGAGCAAATCAAATCCTAATACCTTTTCCTCCAATTAGGTCACCGTGGGGAAGTTTTATGTCTTTCTGCTATTGTACCACCTGTTCCTGTCAGTGTCAGAAGCATCCCTCCATGGTGAGGGAATCAGTGGAAGAAATCTGGGACTGGATAGAAGGATTGTCCCTCAGTTTGTGAATCTTTTCCTTTGTGACTTGATTGTGTACCAGGGTCCTCATGAGTCAGCAGGATTCATTCTCTCCTGCTTGTTCCACTTCTCCCATGAGAATAAGAGGGAACAGAAGTTGCTGGCTGGTCTCTCATACTGCCTCCCCTGAACTTTATTCAAGACTTATGAATGCAGTTCACCAAGTTCAAGGCTCTGTTAATATAACTTCTGATGTAAGTTTTTGCAAGGTGAGGCACAGCTGATTCTTCTGGATAAATGCAAACGATGTGCTGGTATACTTTGGGACATTTGTAGGAGTTACAAGAATTTATAAAACATATATGTACTTTTTAAAATCTTAAACAGAAATGGAAACACACCTTTTAGTCATCTAGCCCCTAATTTTGCCAAAGGGGAATGGTCCCCTCAAGTATAATTTTGAGGATTTGGAATAGATTTTAGGGTTTCCTCCTGGTATCCTGTTTTGAAAGGTAACCCAGGACTGTTGCCATATATATCAGACTGTAAACTAAAGCTAGATGTTTTTAAGCTATTTAGACTCATGACCCTTCTGGAAATTTTGGACTATTCTATTTTGGACCTTATTTCTGTGGAAGCTGGAAGAAATAAATGTTTATAATATATACTGAAAAGTATTGTGTGTCTTAAATAAAAGATGCGAACTGTTTACTTCAGCAGTATTTTTTGATGTTGTGAAATGAATGCTGTTCTGCATTCTGCCACCTTTCAGTGCAGCCTTTCTGATCTGGGCTGAAAAAAGAGCATCCAAAGCAGATCAGTGGTTCCAAGAAATGTTTCTCTTTAAATGTTCTTCTTTCTCCTCTTTAAAGCAGTTTAATTTAACCCCTTTAACTTGCTCACCTCCAGTTTAGATCTCTTTCACTTGCTCACCTCCTCTTTTTCTCAGCCAATTGTAAAAGGAAAAAAAAACCTAAAAAAATTCAGAGAGAAGCAAGACAGCAATCCAAGAAGAAGTCTAATTTAAATAGTGATTTTTTGGGTTTTTTACATTGGATTTATATTTCTTTGAATTTCTTTTCACTGAAACCAGAGTAAATGAGCTGTTGACTTGCATTGGACTTAATAAAAAACATCAATGGTAGAGTGTAATGTCAATTCAATGTAATATAAAATACTTCATGTTGCATCCATTTGTAGTTTCTTTAGTCACTGACAGAGAGTTAAATAAAAGCAAGTGTTTATCTCAGAAGTGTTCACCACTGAAGGAGTAAAGTCAGAATCATGAAGTTATAGAGAGGCTGAAATAAATTAATTAAAACACTGTCATAACTTCCTTTTGTGCTGGTGTAATACAGTTACTTACAGAAATGTAACTGCCTTGAGAAATGGATGCAGGGAAATCTGCACTCTAAGACAAGAGTGAAATACAGCTGTACAAAGGTCTTATCTCTGTCCCAACAAACATTCTGCTGATGGTAATAATGTTGGACTAATTGATAAAATGAAAATAAGGGCTGAAAATGGGGGTTCAGGATGTGAAGACATAATATGGAAAACTAGCTTTACCTAAGTTATTTGGAACACAGATTTCTCTGCTTGCAAAATGGGCAGCCTACATTTCTTCTGATCCTCCCTCTTCTCTTGGGAATGTTTTTCTTTCAAACGCTTCCTTGACTTTTTTTATATTTGGAAGCTTGGCTGCCTCTTCTAATTTATAGAGGATTTATCTAAACATAAAGGAATGCTTAATCTTCTTTGGGAGTATCTGCATATTCATTTGGAAACATGGCTTTCTTTGTACTTTAATTCTTACTGTATATTGACTCTTTTTATTACTTCTATATTAATTACCAAGTTGAAAGTAATCTCTTACCTACTAAAGATAAGTTTTCAGTTCATTCTATATTATGATAGATGTCCTTATCATCCACTTATTCAGTTTGTGTCACACCTTTTTGCCCACAGAATTACCATGGACCTCATTGAATGCCATGCTAAAATCAGGATATACAGCATCCACTGCTGTCCCATTGACTGTGGGGCTAGCCATTGAATCAAAGTAAGCAATTAGGTTGGTCAAGTATGACTTGCTCCCTGTTCCCAGTCACCTTCTTCTTAATCATGTATCTGAAATGACTTTGAGGAGGACTTGCCACATAATTTCCCCACCACCCTGAGATAGTGAAGCCTGTAATTTCCCAGATTTTCTTCCCCTTCCTCGACAGTAGTGTCACATATTCCCTTTTCCAGTAGTGTGAAAACTCCCCTGATCACCACAAACTTTCAGAAATGATATGAGTGAATCTTTGTAGTGACATTGGCCAGCTGCTGCAGCATCCTTGAGTGTCTTCCTCTCCTGTGGGTACTACTTCTCTCTAACATATTCTACTAGTAGCCTGGGAGAACTGGGATGGCAGAGGGCAAGTCAACCAGTGAAAACAGATTTTCTCAATGGCTTTTGTCACTAGGTCCTGTGCCCAAATGACCAGAGTTTCCCTAACCTTCCTTCTACTGCTGATGTACCTACAGAAGAACTTCCTTGCCCTCCTAGACCTCCCTGTCTAGTTTTAACTCCAACTGAATTTTGACTTCCCTAATCCCTTTCTTCCACCCTTGGGAAATGCTTCTACATTTCTCCTAAGTATGACCAGCTCCTGTGGTCTTTCCTTTTGTGTATGAGCTCCATCAGGAATGGCCCATTCAGCCACTTTGGACTTCTGCCATGCTTGCTCAAGCTTCTCTACTTTGGAATGTGCACTCAACTGGTAGCTGTCCTTTCTTTCTTGAAGTGAAATAAGAATTAACTGATCTGGCTCACCTTTGATTACATTATTTTTTTTAACATTATGGGTTAGGCAAACACAGTTTTTAGAGGAGGAAACCTTTTTTTAAATGAGAAAATTGAGAAACCTGGGGTATGTTCAAGCCTTGCAAATACAAAAGCAAGATGGGTTTCAGAAAACCATAGTGGAATAGCAATTTAAAAAATCCCAGTTTGATGTATAAGATGTAGAGCAAACAATGCTCTATGGTTATTGCATTATCTTTAGTCTAGGAATAAATCTGAATCACAAAGTTCACTGTAGGGCAGACTGTGACTGACTTTCAGCTATTTAAAAAGTAGAAGTAATTTGCCAAAAATAGATCAGTGTTTTATTGACAACATTTGCTGATGTTAAGATGTCTGGCACTGATCAGCCTACTATAAGTGTACAGAAACTGAGCCACTAGGTGAAATATGTCAGTTTCAGATGCTTCTTCCAACAATTGTCAGCTCAGATGAAAAAGTAATACAAATGAGAGATTCAGAAGACTGAGGATTCAGTCATGCTGTATCTATTTCCTTGGCAATACATGTTTGCCTGCTAGGGTTCCTGCTAGTGTCTACTTCAATTCCACATATACAGCAAGTTATATGTAGAACAAATGCTAAGAAATCAAAAGGCTCTTTTCTAAATATTATCTGGTGACACTTCATCTGGAATTTAAAAATAAAAACTACAGTCATGAAGAGAAAGAAAATAGAACAGAGATAAATCTAATGAAATAAATATGCACAGAGGGGAAAAAGAGAAAATAATCCAACCAAACAGCCCCAAGTGTTGGACTCTTTTCATGACACATATCTGAAGCTCACATGATTTGGATGAGTCTAATATTTCATTATACTGGGTAGCAGTTGATGGGGCCAGATGGTCCCTCAAAGAAAGAGAACCACAAAGGTCTTGCCAAGCTGCTGATGTATTAAACACTCGCTCTGTAAGCAGTGTTGTAACCAGAGGCCCTCACTCTTGCAGTCACAAAATGGAGGGTGTTAAAAAGCAAGATTTGAAAATTTTATATTTGTGGGGTTTTTGAGGGATTCTTCTCCTGGCAGCAAAGCTGGTCTAAGCTGTTCCTATCTATCTCCCCTTTCCCAAAGCTTGTTCCTGTCTCTATATCCTCTCCTCATTTGTGCCATCAGAGATATTTATGGTAATAAATATGGCAAACACGATTTTCTAAGTGATCACACATGTATTGGTCAACTCATTCTGAGCAAAAACTATTTTAAACTCTTCTCCCCAAGGCTGTTTTTTACCCTGGAGTAGTTGAATCAGTTCCTTGGTTTGGTTCATCTCTCAGTTCAGCAAGCAGATGTACAGTAAAACTGAAGGGGATGGCATGGAAGCAAGCAGGAATGTCTCTGGGCAAGGGCAGGGAGAATTGCTTACATGAGAAGAGCTGCCAAGAGGAACGTCTGATGAACCACAATGTGAGACATGTGGTTTTCCATTAGGACTGAATCTGGTAGTTTGCCATGTACAAAGTGAGAAGTCGTTCCTACAAAGGAAAGCTTATAAGGTAAGAAGTCAAGGCAGAGAAAAGACTCAAGTGTGCCACTTAGTCAGTGAGGGCTGAGAGGTGAATCCCAAATGCCGAGAGCTACTAAACATCATAGCCATTTATTTTGTAGCCTGAGTGACTGCAAAACAGATTTCTGGGTTAGAACTACTCTCCTGAAACATGTGCCTTGCTCAGCACCACTTCCTGGAGCTAATTAGAATATGAAAATAATCTGTTCTTGGAAGGATTTAACTATTCATTCTTATTATTTTAATTACCTGCTTTATTCAACAATATAGTCAGGAAATTACAGATGTGCTTTTTGTTGTCCAAAGTCTGTCAGAAATGTCAGAGGAGGCAACATTCCTGATCATAAAACAACCAGTCATATCTATAATAAATCATAAATACAGGTTATTTAAATACTTAGACTTATGCTGTCATAGTCTTTTCTCTGACAGTGTACCTTGGAAAATATATATGGCATTTGCTACTGAGAGTCATGCTTTGTAGAAAATATTTCCTAGGAGTATCTGTTGCTATAATGAAAAGGGTATTTGTAAAAGTTCTGTCCCTCTTATTCCCCCTAGCAGAGATTGTGAGATTAACTCCTTTAGGAAGAAAAAACATTTGAAACTGTCCAAGTCCTTTTTGGACATGAACTTCTTTAACATAAACACAAAAAGGTGTATGTAATTACAGAAGGAACAGAAACAACCCTCAGACCGTCTTCAGGAATACAAAGGAAACCACACAGACTTCCAAAAAACAAACAGCCAAAATGCTGATATTAAAAGTCACACAAAAGACGTCTCAGGGGATGGGTGTAGCAAGAACATATAACCAGTGTGAGTCAAAGTAGTCATGGTACAAATGACAGGAAATTGGGCTGATTGGTGTGATGGGAAAGTCCTCAAAAATAGAGCAAATTCAATCTACTTGTTACCTGAGAAATGAGACTTGACAGAACTAGTCTCTTTCTGCTCTTGTGTTCACTCATGTGAGTCTGAAAAGTGAAAATATATTTCCCTGTAACCTGTATGTTCCTGTGCTGAAGACAGTCATATTCAGGGTTTACAGACAAGCCACTTTGACTTTTTCTCCTTAGCCCAAATAATAGATGCATTTCTCAGTAAAAATGCCAGTTTTTTAACTATGTTTGCTTTAGCTACAACAACCTTTTACACCTGTGGTACTTGAAAATTATTTCAGACAATCTGATTTGTGCTTCTAGGAAACAACAGGAATCTTTTTTTTAATTCCCTAAAGGCTGTAAATTTCCTGCCTTAACCAAAATAATTGGAGGGGAAGTTGCAATTAATTTCAGATGAATTGGAAATGTAGCACCTCAACAGTGGCCTGCCCCGCCCCCCCCACGCCCATTATCATAACACACAGAAAATCACACTAAAAATCCCCCCATTTATGATAAAAGAAAACAAAATAGTCTGGGTTAAAAAATTTATTTTGTTTGGCCAATGCCATATGCTCTAATATGACATGATTTGAGGTTTTTTTTGAAGAAAAGGATTGGCAATTTTTATCAGAAGAATGGTAGTATCAATAACACAGAAGAGTGGCTGCTGCTCTGATATGAAACATGGCAGACTTGTGGTCCAGACTGTATTGACACAGTTGGAGTTGCCCTTGAGACACCAGCACAGGAGGGTTTATGGTGTCTTTCCAACATATAGCCAACACCATTTCTGATTGTTATCCTCTGCACAGGCAGTGCTAATAGTCACACCATGTGTTTTTTACATTCTGGAGACATTTGTTCAGGCGAGCACATGCTGTTGCTGGGACACATAAGAGTGCCTGGCACTTCCTCTTCTTTCTCTGTCCTTTGTAGCTTAATGGAGGAGATTCTTCAGCTGCCAAATGAGGAGAGCCAAACCTGATGAGCTGTTCAAGGGGCAGAGAGAATTTGCTGTCCAACATGCTCTGTGGTTACCTGCCCTGCTGACAGGGTGGAGTAAGCCACTTTAAGTAGCTTTCCTGTGCTGAGGAACCCTGATCTGGACACATTATTGGTGGACTCTCACCATAGAGTAGAGGATCATCAAGTGTGTGGTTTGTTTAGGTCATCCTCTTCAGAAGCACTCTAATCCTCCCTCCCTGTACACCTCCCAGCTCTTCCTATTCTTCAAAATGTGTCATGTTGAATCACATTTCTGTAGGTTGTTTTTTTCTCATGTTCCAAAAAATTGAGATTAGGTGGAGCATATGAAGTCTGGGCCCTTTAACATGAATAAGCAGCATGAAGCTATTATTGAATTTAACTCCTAAAAAGGGTGTGTACATTGATGTACTTTGATATGTGTACAAGACCCCCACTCAGTCTTTTCAGATGCCTGACCTGTTCTACCTTTCTTAGCATTTCCTCACTGGAGAGGTGCTCCAGTCTCTGCATCATCTTCATGGCCCTTCAGTGGGCTCTTTCCACTATGTCCATATCTCTTGTTCTAAGAATCCCAGCACTGGACACAGCAGTGTGGCCTCACCAGTGTCAGAGGGCAGGATCTCCTCCCTCCACCTGCTGGCAGTGCTGTGCCTAATGAAGCCCAGGACAGTGTTTGTCTTCTTTGCTGATTCATGCTCAACAATCAGCATAAGAAATGAAGCAGTAATTTACAGTAATCACTAGCATTTTTAACTGCAGCTATTATAAAAGTTTTTAAATCCCTGATGTTTTTAATGAATAGCAAGTTCAAAAAGGCAATTCAGTAGAATTTGTGTAAAAGTAAACTGTCCTCCCTAGTGTGTCTTTTTTGGCTTAATTCAATTTTTTACTATTTGCTTTGATGGTTTAGCAATTGCAGCTGTCTAATATGAGGGTGGAAAATTGGTCAATGGAAGTAATGCAGAAATTCCTCAGAGAAGACATATTGCTGCTACTCTTGAAATAACTGATCTCTGAGAGGATCTAACATTCAATTTTCTATTGAATTGTCACATTTTGCTCTCCCTCAAACATAATTTTGAAGGCTAAATCACATTTTCTGGTTTGAAATAATACAGTAATTCACAGCATTTGGAGCAGGAGTGCCAATTAATTTAATTAAATTTTAGGAATTAATTCACTTTTGGGGGAAACACAAAGGCAGTGCCATTGAAGGCACTGTACATAATGTCTTAAAGTTATCATACATTAGGAATTAGAAGATGAAAATAAATCTTATTAGAAAATTAAACTCCCATCAGTAGTGCACACTTGTGTGTGGGATTCCCTTGGCATGCATATATATATATATATATATATTTATAAAATATGGTATAATTCACGAATGTAACTCAAAAGACTTGCATTTATTTTACAGGTGTATCTTTATAACCATCTGACTGTTCCCAAATCCTGATTTTGTCAAAGGTTGGAAGGATTACTTGTAAAAGGTGATAGGTGATGTGGACTTTTCAGAGAAGTCACAAGATCCCCTTCCAAGGACTCCTATACCAAAGTAAATATGAAAATAGGTGAGTGGAAATTGATGATCTGTAAAACTCTGTTCTTTGGCAGCTTAGTGGCACGAAAGGAATTTTTTGCCATATAGAATTTTCTGTTTTGAATTATGCAAAGGGAGAAAACATTGCTAGTACCACACTATTGAGATTTTTTTTTTTTCCTGAAATGGGAACAATGGGGGTGAGGAAAAACTCCAGGGAATGAAAATGTCCATTACTAGCAGTGGACTAAGGCTGACATTTTTTCAACGGTCTAAAAATCAACATTGGGAAACATTTATGAAATGGTCTTTTCTTGTTTACTGTTCTTTGACTTGACTATGTTTTTACTTAGCTATTTATATTCTATCAAATTTTCCTTTATTATATTGTGTTGCAAAGGATAATAAGAAAAACTGAAAGTGAATAAGAAGTGCTATTACTCAAAGGATTAGTGATTTTTCTTTAGAACTTTGTGTTTGGAAGGCACTGAATTAGATCATTACCAAGGAATAGATTTTAGTAACATGAATAAGATTAAAGACTGTGGTTTCTTCCTGTTTACCTTGATCCTTTTGATGTATCCTTTGTGACAATAAGCTGGTATTATGTGTTGATATTTAGCTCTGTTTACTTAAAGTGGCTTTTGAAAAACTTCTCCTGAGCCCTTCCTTGGTGCTTAGAGGATAATTTTTGGACATGGGAAATTCCAAAAGGCAAGAAATGAATGTGAGGGAATCAACAGAGCAGAGCAACCATAGCTCATTTAGTTTCCTTTCCTAAACTGGGGAAGAAATATTGTAGGTTACATTGCATCAGCCAAATCTGAGTTCAAGACCTCAACCAGAGTGTTGAAACTCCTTGGCAAAGTTAAGTAACATCTGCAAATACTTGGGTGGATGTTATGTATGGATGGCTACAATACACTCAAAACACATTGCAAACTGTGTTCAAAATTTTAATTTTGTAAATATTTCATGTGGACATAGTGCATCTGTGTGGAAGAAATTTGTAGTGATTGTGAAAATTTGCTGGGCTATATACTTACATATGTACATATATATTCCTATTACATATATATGTTTGTGTGTGGGTTTGTGTGTATGAACTGCTTTATTTTATTTTCAAAACTCCACCTTAGATCTCAGTCATGATCTTACTACACTCAGTAAGAATTATAGCAAGCGAAAAATAAAGGCAGAATAAAACAATTACAAAAAACCACTATCCGGTTTTACTTTTAATACCACATGGTTCTAAAGCTGTCTAAGTTTATTAAAGGATTTAGCAGAATTAAACCATATCCATAGTAAGTTTAGTTAGCCATTACAGATTTATATCAAAGTCATATGTGAAAAATACAAAGAAACAAAGCAGAAAACTCACCACAAAAATATTTGGTTTACAAAGGTACCTTCCACAGGGTTTAAAGGTCGATTCTCCTAATATCCCACAAAACCATTAAATTAAGACAACTCTTTTCTATCATTTAAATATTCTGTATTAGAAACAAAGTCAAAACCTGCTTTTTTCGAAAGTTGTGTACCTATGATTGTTACTTCTAGTGTTGCTCTAAGGGTGCAGTGCTTTGCTATAAAAAGAGAAGTCCTTGTGCTAGGAAGTTTGCAAGTGGTTCAGCTCTCTTCATGCTAACAGGCCAGATCAATTAGTCATGCGTATATAGTTTTGAATGTTTGGTTGCCCTCACAGAGATTTCAGCAGACTAGGCATATCTACACATTATCAGATCCAACCCTGTGTATTTGACAACACAGGTACTTGTGAAAGGTGAGGTCGGGAAATGGGACATCATTAGTAATTTTATGTAGTTTCAGGAAATTATTGGAACCTGGAATTGCTCACCCTTGAGAAATCATGATATTTCAATACTAGTATTTACAGACAGCTAAGGAAAACAAGACAGCACCTATCAAAATGATTTATGAAATAGGAATTTTTTCAAAAGCTTTCTGACACTTAACTTCAAAAGTTTTGCTTGAAACAAACAACTTTCTAAATTGCTATATATTACTCCAGATTATTTTACACTGAATGTTATCTGCTTGGATTAGCATGTTGTCCTAGGAGACTTAAAATTTATGTGTCTTATCTTTTCAGAGTCCTCTTTGACATGCTCCTTGGATAGAAAACATTTTCATAATACACTGCAGTCATGGTTTTTTTTTTTCCATCTGTTATTCAGGAGGATCACAGTAAGTCTTGAAAAATGTATTATGAATATATGACTCTTGCCTTGGGGTGGAAAAGATATGACCCACCAATATATCTTCTTAAAATTTATATCAGTCATAAATAAATGTTACATTGTTCCAAAAGTAGAAGATAAAAAAAGTAAAAAGAAAAAGGGAATTAAAAAAAATTAGATTTGAGTCAGTACTACTCCTAAAACCTTTGCCATTTTAATCTTTTTCCACCACATCACGTGGGTGGAAAATAATTTGGTTTTCTAATCAGTCTGGTTTTACTCATGAAAATTATGTGCAAAACCTGAGAGTGCTGAGTAGCAAACTGAATCATGAGATTAAGAGAGTTGTCTAGTTTTTGTAAGTGTATTGCAGCAGATACATTCCTTAATACTGCTTTCAAGTGTGGGATTACATCCTGCCTTAAGGAGGCTCATTACATGCATGATATGGAAAGAAAATGAGTGAATACTAGTGTGAGGGAGATTATTGGAGGAACACATGCAGTGGGCCATTGAAAGAAATATACACTGCTGTTTACATTTGCAAAGAATATTCCCCAATAATCTTTTTTAAAAAAATCCCTCTGTGAGGTGATAAAATTTATCAGTCTGTGTAAAGTGTTAGCTTATTTTTATTTAGCCAGTACTGACTGTAGCTGCGTATGCACGACTATTAGAAAATACTTGTATATTTATATATATGCACAAAATTGCATAGATTGCTAAAACAGGTCTAGTTCTACCCTCTTCTACTAATTTCTTTTCAAAATCAAGTATAATCATTCCTGAACTACAACTGATTGAGATTTCTACAATCATTCAGCTTTTTGATAAAAATCACTTAGAAGCAAAATATGTTGTATGAATATACCAGATTTGATGAGACTATCAGCAGAAGAGTTCTTCAGCTGTCCATTAGATTTTCTGCTTAATATGATACTCTCTAGGAGTGGAACTTTTGGGAGCAAAAATGTCTTTGAAGACAGAAAAAGAATTTCCATCTCAATCTGGACTTGGTCTATCTATGTGTGACAGAGCATAGAAAGTTCTGGTTTCTTAGGGATACAGGACTTAGACTCCTCTTTCTCCTTTTCTTTTCCTATCCTTATCTAACAACTTTTGAGCCCACGGCCAAAGAAGTAGAGCTGTCAGAGACATTCAGTTCTGCCAAGAGAGCCTTTACCAATTACCCCAACTGCAGAAGTGAGTTTCGTGTGTACTAGACCCAGCCCTTCAACCTGTGCCACAGACAAAGAGTTAGACATGAACCCTTATTTCAAACAAGCAGTGGCAGCTCTTAACCCACTTCACAGCCTGCAGCTGGTCAGGAAAGACACCGGGGAGCTGGAACCCAGGTGGATTAAATCCTTCTTTCAGACAAACAAAACTCATTCTCCTAAGGGTGCTGAAGACCAACAGCTGCGTGGCAGAAGGAAAAGAAGTCCCATTGAAGGCAGGCCACTTTGGGTGATGAGATAAAAATATTCTGGAGCTGAGGGATGGAGAAAATGAGGTGAAACAAAGTGACCCTATAAGCTGATTGATAAGAGATGGACCTACATTTCTGGTCCACGAATGTTTCATATAAAAGATTCCAATAACATTTTGAAAGCAGCTACCAATCACTCAAATCAAAGTAGGCCTACCCTCAAATGAAATTATTTTATAAGTGGAACCTACAAAGAAAATACTGAGTAAAACATTTCAAGCAAATTGAATTTTTTACTTTCTGTTGTTTTTCACTCTGGGAGTGATCCAGGGTCTTTATTAATTATTGGGCTGTTGTTCCATTGTATAAGATGAATGTATGGTGTGTGGGATGGTTTCCACCTCCTGTGGACCTACACAGTGGACTTTGTGAGTCGCCACATGGTCACCCTGTGTGAGGTGCAGCAGAGCACCATTTCTGGCATGGTCAGCTAATTTATTTGAGCAGAGGATGACTGCACACCTTTCTTCCTATGGGTGATTTTCTGTGCAGTCAAATGGCAGCTTCAGGGCTCCCTCCTATGTTTGCTGCCTTTGGCTGGTAGTGCACAGCCAGTGAAGAGCCAGATGACTCCTGACTTTGATGCTTTCCTGTCTCCCAGCCTCCTGGTGGGTTCAATCATCTTCTGACACCTTGGAGTGTCAAAAAGAGGCCAAGCTGGGGACACACACATCATTTAATTGCTGTGAGTTCACATCAGCCAAATGCATGTGGAATTTAAACCTATGAGGGTGAAGGGTAAAGTCTAGACTGGATGCCATTAGGTCAGTTTATGTTCTAGAGATGAGATATCTGTGCACATTGAGGATTTATTTATGTGCATGACACTCCCAATACTGTCCACAGAGAGGAGCAGCAGTTTGCAGAGTTCTCAGGCCTCAGTGTATTTATTCTCCAAAGACAGGCAGAGACATTTCGTCACTGGCATCCTTGGGCTGATTTTACCTAATGGTAAGGTTTGGTCCCTTAGAGGATGCTTCTGTGCAGATTTGTGTGGTGATGTGCAGGTATTTCTTGAAAAAAAAAAACACCAAAAACCAAACAACCCAAAGAAACAAAGAAACATCCCTGGGCATAGTAGTTTATCCTGTAGATTCCAGTCATCCAAGCTTAATGCTAATATGTTTACAAACAGCTAGTACCTTTGAGAGCTCTGGTTTCCTAGGAAGCCATGTTTTGGAAATGAATATACCCTTTTCTACTAATTTATTTTCAAATTCCAAGTATAATCATTCCCAAAGTACAACCAGTAGGGACTTCTACAATTGTTCAGCTTTTTAATAACAATCACTTAGGAGAAAAATATGTTGCATGAATATGCCACCTACAGCTTCACTGGAAAAAGATTTAAGCTCTGCTGACAAACAAGAAAACTCCTGATGAAGGCAGCTGCTCTGCAGTATCTGATCTAGCCGTCTTCTGTAGACACAAGAATGTTAGAAAGAGAGAAGAGTAAACATAACACTTAGCTGGCTGTTACTCAGTCTGGAAAAGTAAGTGAGTGCAATTTGCTAAGAAAAGTAGCTAATAAAGATAGGCAAAACTGTTTGGTCACTTTAGAGGGAAGCATGGAAACAGGTCTTGAGGTTGTACTGTACCCACTGATGCAATTTGGAAAGGAAAATACAGCTATGGCATTATCTGTTTGGGTTTTTTCCACATTTTCACACATCCCAAAGATTAAGCAAGTTTTCTTTAATGAGCAGATCTGCAATTTCTACAATTCATGCTGTGGTGCTCTCTCTACTAAGACAGCAATTCTGACAGAGCTAAATTGTATCTGAGAGCCAGTGTCTGCACAGATTGAAATTTTCTGTTTTAGAAATGCTGCCTTGACTTGCAAGGTCACTTAATGACCCACAACAGAGGTCTCACTGGAATTGTCTCCAGACCCTTTCTCAAGTTGCTGATGATCAGTGTCTCTTGGAGCCATTCATGAAGCTGCTCCTTGTTACTCTTTTTGCACTCCACCTGGAAGAAAAGAAATCCCTGTGAATTGGATGTGAAGATCTGTTTGTCTGGACATTTATTTCCTTAAGTCTGAAGCTAAGTTTGCTAGATATGTGTAGACAGGAGTGGGTCTGGGAATATGCTGCAATGACTGAAGAGCATTTTCTACTTGGTGTTTAGCTTGGCCAAAGGCCTGCTGAGCACTGTGAGTCCCAGGAGTCGGTTCTTACAATCGCTCACCCCTAAATATTCCTGCTGCTGCTGTTATAAGATAATTCCAGATTTTCAGCTGCAGACCTGGCATGCTGATTGCTTGGCTCATACTAACTGTAACTGGCCAGATTTTCCTTTCTGAGGAAGAGCTGAACAGAGGCATCTATGTATTTCAGTTATCTGGTCAGCCAGCCACAGGGTGCTCCTGGATTTAGCAAAGGAAGTAATCTCAGACAAAACACACCTCTAACATTTGCAGGCTTTTTATCATTCCCTACTAGAAATATCTCAAATAAAATGAGGTGAGGAGGTGAGGCAGGTGAGAAGCATCCATGAGCAGCAATGCTGCTAATCTCAAGCTGCCCTAAAGACACATGTCAAAGATTAAATTAGGCTCTACAGAAAAGTTGGCACCTGCTTATTAAAGTGCGGGATACTGACTGCTACTTTTCGTATTAGAAAGAGAATATGAATATTCATAAGATAAAATCACTTATTTCGGTGTTAAGTTATAAGTACAGCGGCTTAGCTTCTGATCAGCATCTTTGGGAATTATATACATGAGCATAGATGAATAAGCAGTAGGCTTTCTCCACCACCAAATCCAGCTTTTCATTCTTTTGATTTTATTCTGTGCTCACAATAAATTCGATTGATCAACAGCCTTTTCTGAACAAATACTTTTTTCTATTTTTGCTTTCAGATCATCACGAGCTACAATAGAAATGTACTGCTTATATGATGACTTTACAGTTCTAACATCATATTTCCTCTGGAGACTAATGCCCTCAGATTTTTTGTGATACTTGAAGGTCTTTTATTACAAGTATGTTTGCATGAAAAAATATTAGTAAAGGAGAAAGTATTACTGCCATCAAGTGATGAAAGGAGGCCCCAAATATACCCACAGCACTCATCTATTACTCAGGCCTCTATTGTACAAAAGCAGACACCTCTTGTTTTCCTAATAAGACCAAGAATGGGACACTGAGTGCTACATAAAATGTTGCTGCAAGTAGGAATCCTGAGGCGCTTACAGCATAAAAAAAGACAGATCCCACAATTCAAACACAGGTCTCTGTGTTTTAAAACTTATGAAGCCATTATCTCACAGTGTTTATGACATGATACAACGTTGTGTGATCTGTGTGCTTATAGGGCACAATGCAGTCCTAGACAGAAAAAACAGTGTTTATCCCAGAAACAGCAGAGTTGATAATTTGATCTACTCCTCAGATATCTGAAGTTTCCCTGTCTGACCTATTTTGGCTAAAATATGTATGTGTATGCCATGCAGCACATGCCAAGTGGCTGAGGCATTTAGATCTCTGTTTCCTACTGCACACTGATGATTTGTGCTAGTTTATTTAGTTCTGACTTGTCCTGAGCAAGATGGACGTGCAATGTGAGGATAAATCAGCTTCAAAGAAGGAACAATAAGTTCAAGGAATCACACCATGTATGCACATCATAAAATGAATTTGCGGCATGCAAAATTAATCTGGGGCCCTGCTGCAAGTTCACAGGTTTTGAGGATAGCCTGTAGAAATATGGAAAGTAGACCAAATGCATCCTACATGTGTGAAAATCACAGCCTGTGGGTTGTAGACAGTGTTTTAGGATATTCATTGGCTGTTTGACTTGGACTTCTGGCTGCTCAACTAGATAAAATATTAAGCAGAGAATCCTGAAATTTCTAGTCCCAAATTACACATTCATTCTGTCTTTGCGTCAAAAAACAAACAATTTGAAGACAACTCTATTGTCTGTGCCTGGTACTATTTACCTTTTACAAACATAACTGCCTTAGGATTAACTTCACAACACAGAGCCTGACAGAGTTCAGAAATGTTTGGGCAACACTTTCAGGCACATGGTGTGACTCTTGGGGATGGCTCTGTGCAGGGCCAGGAGTTGGACTCTGTGATCCTCGTGGGTCCCTTCCAACTCAGCCTATTTTTTGATTCTTTAAGGAGAGAAAGTAGTTGCAATTTACCTTATTAGGCAGTGTGATGTTTTGCACAGCTGGCTGACTTTCCTGGCTCTGTTAGGGGATGTAAAGAACCTAATAGTTCATTTTGTTCCAGCCCTTAGCTCTTAGGACAAGTTTCATGCTCTTTTTATCTCTTATGCTTATCTGATTGCAGCAAGGAGGATTAGTAGTTTGTTTCCCACACATATCTTGGAACTTTTACTCCATGAACTGCTAAGATGGAGCTTTACTGTCTCTCCCGTGTATTGTCACACTTTGGCTTTAAACCTGTGAATCTAGGAGCTTGAATATTTCCAGCTCATGTGACCTCTTCAAATCCTGGGAAAATGTACCAAATTGCCCTCTCCAGTCAGTCCCTCTGTAGGGCTGTAGGTCTGCCAGTGCTAGATGGCAATCCCATAAATCCCTTCTAGCCCTCTAAGTTGGCATTTTTCACTGTCCTACTTGGCCTTTAGCTCTCCTCTGGCTGGTTAAATAGCTGTGGTGGCTTGCAACCATCTGCCAGCCCAGCACCCAACCAGTAGTTAGTTTGCTCTTGCATTTGGATAAGGGAGAGGATTGGAAAGACAGGAGCTGTAAAGCTTGTGAATTGAGATGGAGACAGGAAAATAAATTACCAATTACTGTCAGGGGCAAGAGAGACTCAGCATGAGGAAATGAACTTAATTTATTGCCAATTAATAGAAATATTTAGTCACTGATTTGGGTACGGGAAACAAATAAAAAAGACACAAACTTTAGAATACTTAGGCAAAACACACTCCTCCTTTCCCAGGCTCAGCTTCCCTTCAGACACGACTCCTCCCTACCTTGCTGTCACCACAGGTCCATTCAGTAGTGCCTTCAGCCAGACAAAAAGCAATGCGGGATGCAAGGTGTGGTCTGCATGTGGAGGTTTCTGTTCAACACTCCTTCCTTCTATCTCATTTCCTCTGGGACTCTTATGGGCTGCCATCCTTCAGGGACATCACTCTGACACGGAGCATCTCATCTTCCTGCTGCCTCTGCTGTATCTCTCTGTTCTGTTCTCCTCTCCCTGTTTCCTTCTTCTCTTTGTCTCCCCTCATCTTCTTTTTCTCATATTTTGCCCATTCTTAAGTGTGTTTTTCCTGGGGCACAATAAACTTGTCTGATGGGTTCTGTTTTTTCCTGGGGTGGGTCTCTTAAAGCGGCCTAAATACAGCATGAGGCATCCCCTGATCTCTTTTCCCAAGGGCAGCCCTGCAGGCCCTTCTCTACCAAAATCTCAACACTGGCCCCCAGGACACAAGCCACAAGATGCCTTGAATGCTATAGAAGCAGTCAAGATTTTTCATGTGAGAGTATGGAAGGAATATTCTGACAGGGAGAGTTTCAGTCATAGCCTGAGGAATGGGCACTGATTTAACACCTTCATGCCCAGATGTGGTGCTGGAAAGGGATCAAGTATCTTCAGCACCTTGTTACTCTCAGGACAGTCTGGTCATCAGCCTGTCCCATGGAACTGGAGGCAGTTCTGTTGTTTTCCACTGCACCTCCATGAAGGCTTTGTCCTCTGAGGTGTCCTAGAAACCAGCATGGTCTCTGCAACTCTCAAAGTATCCCATGGTATGTGTTTGTTAATTTGCACAGAGGAAAATTATACACAGGTATGTGTAAAATACAGGTATATACATCTTTTCATACAAAGATAACATACGGTATGAAATCTGAAAAACAGTGTGCCATAATGACCCAGGGTCTCGCCTTGTGTCCCACCCTGGGACACTGAAAAGAGATATGAGGTGAAGCTATTTTACCTTTTTCATTACTTTTCATATTTAATAGTTGGATAAACATTTTAGAATAAATATTAAATCCAAATTAAACCCAGTAACAACAAAACCACACATTAAAGATGTAGTGAATTTCTGACATTTGGAGTAAACATTACAGAATTCAAACACAGACTTGATGTCTCCATTTAAAGAACTGCTCCTCCAAATCCATTTGTTTTTAATCATCCCACACTGGAGTCTACAATTAATAGCAGAAATGCTGGTTTTTAATACTTGGTTTTATATGCAATATTGCTTTTATTCTCTGGAACCTTACACACAGATTTTTTTAAGAATGTTGTGTAATACATAATTTGCCAGTTTTCTGTCAAGGACAGATGATTTGTTAATCACAAGTTATTATTTGAAATAAAATAAATTGCTGCTGTTGTGTCAAACTGTAAAAATGTCTAGGTTTTGTTTGTCTCAGAATGAAGTTTTAACAACCTATTTGATTTCTACACTCACTGAAATCCAGTCTACATTTTAATGTCAATTTTTTGCATTATTCTAATTTCAGTACAAAATATTTATTTTCTTCCTGAGAGAAATTCTAGCCTCACCCTTTCCATCTGGACAACTAGCAGAAGTGTAAGCTACCTGTGGAATAGTATGAAAAAGAAGTGTCTTTACTTCAGCCCATGTAAATCATCCCTGGCCAGAAGGTGGCTGGAGGAGCTCTACAGTCTTTTAGTAAAAGTCTGCAGTTAAAGAATGTCTGGTCTCAGTTTCTAGTGAGACTTTCAGTTCTATAAAAAACTGGGATGAATCCTCATGTATTTCTTTTTCATGTCTCTGATTGAATGGAAAAGCACCCTCAGGGAACACTGTTGCAACCTTCATTAAATTTTATATAATACATCCATTTACCAGGATTCTGGGACCACAGACTCTGAATTAAATTCAATCTGGAAGACATGTTAATATATTAAATAGCCCATATTTTTGGTATGGTTTTGCAGAAATTAGAGTTAAATCACAAGGACAGATTTTTATTTTACTCATGATTTGTTATCACAAACTGTAGACATTTTGTTAGGGTCAGCAGGAAGCAGAGAAGTAGAAACTTCAATGAGGCCTGTGTACTTCAGGGTAGTGAGTGGCTGACATGTCCATGGGAATTCAAACTGGGCAGAGTTGAAAATAAATCAGGCTTTATGGAAATGCTTCTCCATAGGGATAGGTAGCTTGAATTATCCCAGTATAATTCGAAGCTGATGAACAATCAGTAGGTCTTTATTCCACAAAAGGCACATATCCACTTTCAAATTTTTATGCTCTCTACTCTTTCCTCATTGCATGGTTCACATTGCAGAGTTGTGAGTTTAAGGTTAGGATTACCTCTGCAATAAGTCAGGTGGAATGGATCCTGACAAAACTACCCATGTGCAAACTAGACAATGATCTCCATGGAAAGCCAAGACTGCCCAGCTGGGATCTGAACTGGTTTACTCAGGGATAAGAGGGTTCTGGTGTTAGGGTTATGGACAGGAGGGGCAATTTCCTATTTGCAAAGGTAAGTTCTGCAAAAAAGCTTAGAATTTTAGCCCATCATTAGCAGATTAAATCTTTATTAATCATCTTTTTCTAGGTTTATATACATATATCTTTATATAGATTTTTAAGAGGTGTTGCAAAAACACTAATTGAAGGTGTAGGTTTGCCTTTCCTATTGTCTTCCATTTCTGATTTTTATTTAACTCTGCCCATTGTCTTGTTACAAACTGCTTTGTTTTGTTAGGAAGAAAGGGTTTAATTCATAGAGTGCATTGTGGGTAGTTCATCTACGGTTAATACAGGATCACTAGTATTTGATTTGTGTGCATGGAAACCGTATAATTGTGGAAAGTTAAAATACAAACACAGACAATTGTGTCACACAAACATTTGAACTGCAGGAAAGTATTTTAACAGGCCACAGATTCTACATGCTGTGAAAGTGAATCCAGCAGCCTGAGAATCAGTAGAAAATAGCATCATTAACAAGCACATTTCTGGCAGAATAATTCAGTTAAGCAGTTGATTAAATGCAGTATTCATGGGATAATATTCCTTTACTGGTAAATCGAGCAACTCACTATAAATTGCAGGACTGTAAAAGAACTTTTTGATCTTATGAATGCTTTATGTGTCATAAGCTTTATGTGTCATAAGAAGAAAAAACATTTTCAGACAATGATGATTATTCATCTACTTGTCTCAGCTCTATTCAGATCATGTGCAGAGATGTCACTTATTTACTAAAAGCTTACAAATTGTTGTTTGGAAAAAATTTCTGTGTGATGTGGTTACTGCTATTTGCCAAGTCCTCAGCGCCTTTTAAGGCCCTAAGAACTACCTGAGAGTGCTCACAGTCTCCAGCAAATGTGATCAGAAAAATTTAACTGCTGATGGAAGAGGATTAGCCCAGTCCTGTTAATTTGTTTTTGAAACAGGTCAAGAGGCTGGGCAGACGCTATGGTAGGGATAAAGCACGTTGATCAGACTCCCTCTAAGAGGCTATTAATGTATTTTTCACAACCAGGATAAATCTATAAAAGAGAGGAGTGAAATTAAGAGGTAATGCCAAGATTTGAGAGAAAGAACTTACTAAAAGCAGGTACTATTACAAATGAGGAACAGGAAAAGAAGCAAAGTTAGGGACAGTGAAGTGCTCCTACTAAAGGTATCACACTCTTAGCATATGTTCTGTTGTAGAAAGAAAAACAGAGCATTCCAAACTAAATAGCACATGAAAGAATATAATGTCATCATGCTGTCATTCAGGAGGAAAATACTTCCGAAAAGTCCCTTATGATAAAGATGTCCCTAAGTGGTGCAATAAAACTAAATGTACAGCATTTTGTAAGAGCCCAAAAACTAAAGAACTTCGCAAGAAGAAAAAAACCAGCAAAGTGAAATGACTGAAAAAAAAAAAAAGAAACATGAAGCCACAGTTGGCAATGGCAGCTATAAAAAGAGATTAAATAGTGGAGGTGACACAAGAAGGAATCTTTCTAGGAACTATACCTTTATCTGAAAGGCTGAACAAGCCATACTTTAGGACACAAACAGGAGGGTAAATAACCAGAATTTGAAATGTTGAATTACTGCATCTCCTATGAAGGATTAAAGTCTTTCTTTAAGCAGGACTCGTGCTTACCACGGAAAAAAAAAATGTTGAAGACAGCAAAATTACAAAGGTGACTTTTTATAGCTTCCATGAATAGATGCATGTTAACTCAAAGTGCCAAGTACCTCTCATACAATGGGTTTGGCTGCCACTTTTCTTTTCCTCCTCTATATTTTAGGGCTTGATTGCATAGTGTGATATTATTTCATCATGTATATACAGGGGGCAGCATTTGCTCTGGATTTGCCTTTCTTAGGTGGTTGTCACCCCTCATCTGTAATGCCAGAAAAGACAAGGTAATGGACATCAATTTTTTCCCAGAGCAACATGTCCCTTACATAGGGACATGTGCTCCTTCTTCTGCCTTGCACATACTTATTTTAGTCTCTGCTTTGGCTCCACAAAACAATATTGACCTGAAAGTAAGTTTAGAAGAGATTTTTGTTTTGCAGCCTACAAAAATGGCTAGTTTCTGTGCGAACTTTGGGTGTCTTAATATCTAATTTTAAAGTTGGTATGTTTTGCTTTATTGTAGCCATCCTTGATCATGACTAAATTTTCAGTTTCAGGAAAATCTGAGAGGTAGGGTTTTGTATGAACAATATCTAGGGTAAAATTGAAAAATTAATTCAAGATCTTATTCTCTCAGATGAATGTTTGGATCTCCACTTCCAATAAGCTAAATAGCTGAAGGATATATTTAATTCTGAACATATTTTAGAAATAATTCTATTTGAATTTCTTTTGCCGGCAAAATAAACAAAAGCAGCTCTCCATCTGCATGCAATGCCTAAGGGATTTTTTCATAGCAGAAACCTTTTAATGGAACTCCATCTTGAGAACATTATATAGAAAAAAATGCCTAGATCAGACCAGTAATGCTCATCAGGAAGCTGAGAAGAGTTTTGCTGGACCTTTGCAGTCCCTGTTCCCAGAGTGCTCCCTTGCCTGCCTGGGCATGTATGTCCTCTGACAGACACCCTAGATGCCAGTGTGTGATCCTGAGGCTGCAGCAGATTCCCTGTTGGAAAAGAATCATCTGGATACACCCAGTAATTTTCAATGCATATGCCTTCAGACAGCATGTGTTACTAACTGTCTTCTCACCTAAATAAGCTATTCTGTCCTTTGCTCAGGCTGCTCTTTTTCTACTCAGTGCTGCTTGTATAATGAAACAGACCACATCAAAGCACATCTCCCTGCTTCATTGATCTCAGTTCAGGAGGGGCTCAGGTTAAACAGGAAAAAAAACCACAGATCATAGTGTGAAGTTTCCTGTACATTTTGAGTTATCCTTTGATTTATTTTTAAAAACCACTAAATTAATAGACAATGAACTGGCCTAAAAGAGGAAGTTTCTTTTCTATATGACTCTGCTCAATTCTAGTTATGAATTTCATAGTAAGCACACACCCTGTCTTTGCTCTCAGATTCAGCCTTAAAATTTAGACCTATTTTGTACTTTCTCTAGTTACACTTTCTCTGTTATATTTGAGGACATTAGGTTGTGGTTTGAAGACATCGTTCAAGTTCTCTAGCCACCTTTGTAAGATGAGGAGTGATTGTTCCGCAGCTAATCACCATAGTGAGAAATAAATCTATACAGTCACTCAATCTGCTGTCCTATCTTCTTTGCAGAACTATAAGAAAACATGTGGGAAGGTGCTAATCTCCTCTTTCTGGTGATCAGGAGGAGGACACAAAAAAATGGAATGAAACTGTGTTGGGGAAGTTCGGATTAAATATAAGGAAAAGGTTCCTCACTGAGAAGGTGGTCAGTCACTGAAATAGCCTCCCCAGGAAAGTGGCCATGGTACCAATCATGTCACAGTTCAGGGTGTATCTGGATGATGCACTTGGTCACCTAGTTTAGTTCTAGGTAGTCCTAGAATTAAACCAGGGAACTGTACTTAAGGATTCCTGTGGGTCCCTTCCAATTTGGGATATTCTATGAGTCTTGTAGTTTCTAGATTTATGGAGATTCTTGGCCAACAGATGGAATATAGAAGTCAGCATGTCCGACAGGGAAGAAAAAGCCAAAGCAAATTGTATAGTTCCTTCTCAAGTTCTGTGCAAAACTGGGATCTGAGAAAAGTTCAGTGCTGGTTAGCCACAAAGCAAACACCAGCTTCTGAGAAGCACGCAGAAATGGCATGTGTGAACTTATATGTTTGATTTATATAAAAGTCAATGGCTACTGGAAACCTTAATAATAAATAAATTTCTTTGGTCACTCCATCTGATCTTGCTTCTGGACATGAAGTAACTTCAGGCGCCAAGACCAGAAGAATCTCTCGTTCCTGCCAGTTGGGCAGGGACTTTTGGACTGGCTTCCTGAGTTGATGTGCCCAGACTCTGCCTAAACTGCACTTCAGGAATTTCATTCTGGTTTGCTTTGCATTGTTATTGTTTCAAGACAAAGAGACAAGAGATATCTTTTGGCTCTGGCCCTGCAAGTCACAAGGTAGACTGTGGCAGAAGGAAGGAAACCACTCTTGCTCATGCCTGAAATACTGATTAACCTAAGCTAAATGATTTGTTTCTGTGCTAACACTTAACAAGATCTCTTTGGAGAAAAAGCAGCATAAACCTGCTGATTTGTTGTGGAATGATCCTGTTCTTCTTGAGAAAATGAGTAAAACATTATCATGGAGAGGAGAAAATCACTGGAGAGTCATTCAGTTCTCTGCTTGAGAGCTGAGGGACATGATTGAAAACAATTGGACACAATACAACATTCCCTGAGCTTGTCCTAACAAATTAGCTCCAAACCCTAAAAGAGTAGCCAAGTTACTATGTTTGTTTGCTGCCACATTGGACCATAATGATGCTGTTGAGAAGTTGTTGATCTTTTAAATAGTTTCTTCATTGTGCTCTTCATTGTTCCGGGACAGCATGGGCAATATTTCCCTATCACCATGTGTTTTTCTTAAAATATCTTCCTCTTCCTCTCCTTCTCTTTCTCCTTCTCCTTCTTGAAATTATTTTCCTTTGGTCTCATGGACTTTTCTTCTGCAAAACTAACCAATCCAGGAAGAGGTCTGTCTGAAGAACTATTTGCTGCAGGTTAAATGCAGCAAATGCAACAAATGAAACAGTACTATTATCTTCTCTCCATGAGAATGCCTTTTCTTCACTTTCTGAGAAAGAAACAGGATCAATCAAAAACTTTGCATCTGAAAAGGGCAAAAATAAATGGGAGGAAATATGTGTGTGGTCTTTTTTTGCATTCAAGACCTAACATTAGAAGACAAGCTGTTCTATTTTCAATTTGTATAGGCACATTTCTGTATCATTCTAGTCATAATGAAAGTGGAATCTTGCTTAGTTAAGCAGAAACATACACATATACACATCCATGGAGATTGGTGGTTATTTTGCTTATAAGAGATATTCTCCTTAAATGTCCCTCTTCTTCAAATTCTGGTCTTTCTCTTTTTCCCCTTGTGTAAAGCATTTTATTCCTGCCAGAAATAAATCTGACTGTGTCCAAATTTCTATGAATCAGAGCTTGGAAAATACACCAGTAGTTTTTCTGTGCCTCTTGAACAGTGTCCATGTGTTACAAAGTGTTTAATAGGGTACTGAAGTTTGTTAATTTCACTTTCATTCCAGTTTAAAAACCACCACAACGACCATTTCATGCATATATAAAAGATCAGTTTTCCATTAGTCCAAAGCTAAGCAGTTATTTCTTGAAAATTGTTAAAGTAATTCCTATCTCCTACTGACAAACAATGCTATCTTCCCTTTGGCAAATCATGCCATAGAGATTTCCAGTAATTTGTGTAGCATAGAAAATAAACATGTTGACATATTAAAGCAACTGTTTCTCCTATTTGATTTGCTCTTTTATTTTTTTTTTTTTTAAGTACAATAAAATGATGCTGATATGTGAGCTTGGTAAATTAAACTGACAATACAGATTAATGTCTCCTTCTAGTCATTTTATCACATATGTTGTGGCTCTGGTGTTTTGTCTTAAAACATGCCTTTTGATGAAAACATCAAGACTTTGCTAAGGGAAAGATGAACAGTACATAATTTACTTTGCCCCCTCTCCTTTTTTCATGGCCACAAGCAGTAAACAAAGTTTATATACTCCACAGGAAACTTTAAATTGTGCTTAGATGGATCTAATTCTATTACTTACAGTGTCAACTTTCATTTATAATTAAACTCTTGTATCAATCTGTGAGTTTTGATTTATATTCATTTATGCTGTAGTTCAGAGGCAGCATTTAAAGAAAGCAGACTTCTTCCTAAATTTCTCCACTTAAAAATAAGACAATTCTGTCTTTCCAAAGTTAATTAAAATCCTCATGTTGGCTTTGACCTCTTGTTTGCTGAAACCTGAAAACACATGCAATGTCATAGCCAAGTAGTTATATCCATGTGGATCATCACCCTTAAAACTGAAAGGAGTCTGCAGAAGTAGAAACTACAACATCAAGGAAAAGGCAACACTTTCTGACTTCCATCATAGAATATTGGTTCAGAAAATTGTGGAACAGTATCAATGGTTCAAATAAAGCTGCTAAGTCCCATATCACTTCAAAGAGCCACTGATAAATTGTTTAAAAAGGGATGAAAAGAGGGAGCTGAACAAATAAAATTTTTTTCTCTGTAATGCAAGATTTTGAATAATTAAATCAAAGTGAGCTGAGTGGCGTTATTTTTTCCCAAAGAAGAAGTGTGACTGATAATGGCACTGATTTTCTTTGACAACTTTATTTTTACTACTGTAGAACTAACATAGAAAATCAGACTGGAAAGGACTGACAAAGATGATCAAATCTAGTCACTCCTGTAATTGTAGACAGAAGAAAAAATATCCCCTCATACACGTATTTAGTTTTATACTGAAACTAGTTAGATTTCTTGTCCCTCATGCTAGAAAGATGTTGCTGTACCTGTTCATTAGGAAACCTCTTACTCAGTTCTTCCATGAAAGAGGTAGGGATATTTAAATGAAACTTTCAATTTCCTAATCTCCGGCCAAAATAGGTGTCCAGTTCATCCCCGTGTGATGGTGTGTTAATGTTGCCCTGTAGCTCCAACACTGGCTGTCGATTTTGGTGTTTACTCTCCAGTGAGTCTGCAGGAAGAGCCTTTTCTCAGTTATCTAAGCAAAGCAGGCCAAGCTCATTTAATCTCCTTGCATAAACCAGAAAAGAAACAAGGTATGAGTGATCATCACAAAGTTCTTCACTCCTCCTGCTCTGATTTGAATTAATTCTGCCTGAACAGAGTCTGATGACTGGTCTGAAAGTGCAGCTTGGTCTACTGCTCAAAGCAGCAAGTATATTTTCTTCCTCCATTAGATGTCACAGAATCTCATGCAGATCCCAGTCAAATTCAAAGAATATCAGGAAAAAATATCACCAGATTAAATAAAGCTATTCTGACATTAAAAGGGAGATGAGTCCACAATCAAAGTAGTCTCTCTGGTCTGTTGATGAGGAATTTAATTTTTTTTGAACAGTAAACATCAGGAAAAAAACTTTGTTGCCAAACACAGGAGTTGTGAAAAAAATGACTTCTAAATTTAAATGGAAATTGGACTGTTGAGACTCAGCATCTGTTTATTTTTGGCAAAATAAAATATTGGACTGATGCATTTTGCATTTTTATTACTGTAGCTTTGGAAGAATTAGAAATATTTTTGCGACTTCATGGTCAGGACTGTTTTCATAGCCCAAGTTTCAGGTTAACACATTTTGAAACATATGTTCACATAAAAATATTCTGAAAAATGGCAATGACATTCACAAAATCACCCCTTTTGCATAATTTAAAATTGTATGCAATTTCTTTCTATGAAACTTTAAAATATCTCTCTGCACCATATTGTTCCAGTCTCCTCTCTTGCATAGAGGGAAGAAAACAAATATAGGATTTTTTCAAACTAAAGCATCTGTGAAAAATATTAACACCATTGCCATCTACAATTTTCACTTCCTAGTGAAGAGCCAGTCTTGAACTTCCAATACTAAAGATCAAGTGTGGAAACCTCAAATCAATGGATAGATTACTATGTGAGAAAATGGAGATAGTGAAATTTGGCAAGAAATTTTTCAAGGTCATAGTATTTTTTTTACTTCTTCTTCTTCCCCCTGCCTGAAAACCAACTAATAAAGCAAAAATTTCAATGGGAAAATTGTTATCTGTTATACAGCTGGAAATGTGGAGGGTCAATACTGTCAGAGCTTAATTTGCTTACGTGCTCCTAGAGCCACACACAAAAGGCTCACAGAAAACAGCTGTTGCTGAAGGAGCTGGGATGCCCTCCCAAAACCTGGATTTGGCAATATATTTTTTATTCCATCTCTGAAGTTGCTCAGAAAAAACAGGTGACTTCTACAAACACGTAGAGTGTGCTTGAGAGATTAAATTATCATATAACATTCAGCTGTTCTTTGAGGTGTGTTTATAGATTTCACATGCCCAGACACAGAAGATATTTTCCAACATTCATGCCTGATCAAGTCAGAGTTGGTCATCTACCGAATCATTTGTTTTTACTTGATTTACTTTCATTTGCTTGTGCCAAATAGTCTCCACCCTGATAGAAATGTTGGTGTCACAAAAAATTGAAATTCAAGGGCATGTGAGGAAGAAATGCTTTATGCACAATTGCCATTTAAAAACATACTTATTGATTATTTGGTCTTTAGTGAAACCATGATCATCTGCCTATGCTTAAAAACTCTAACCTGTGCTTAGAAACTCCAACAATTTCTTGGCAAAAGGACCAACTTAGGAATAATTTTATTAGTGCAAAATATTGCGAAGCATAAAGAAAAGTAATGGACAGAAGCAAATATTCAATTTTTAATTTCTTCTTGGAATGATATTAATTACATTCATTCTTAACACGCTCTTGAGCTCCATTAGTTGTATCAACAGTATAGTGTCTTAACTCGAATGGCAGCTTTTAACAAACATACTGTTTATACTCCAAACAAAAATTTAACAGCTGGCACTCCAGAATATTGAGTTTTTAATGCAGGCAACCAGGCTCATAGTTTCATCCACTACTTTGCTCACAGACTACTTTTTTATTTTTTTCCTCCTCCTTCCTTGGGTTTTTATTCAGATGTTTTAATAACAGATGTAGACTGTGGAGAAGCCAATAGCATGTGTTGTTGCTTTCCTATGCATAATCCCTCAGTGCTTTGTCTGTGGCTGATCAAAAGTGATGGAAAACATGGTAGGAGAATTTTATGACATGCAGAAGAGTCATAAAGTCCAACAACAGCAAACTTGTTTCCTTTGAAGTCTCCAGAACTTAAAAATGTGAACAGTGTCACTTTTCCAACCTCAAGCTGGAATCAAAAACATTCAACAGGTGCTCACCACATTGAAGGACTGCAGGTCAGTTATTTACTCTACCCCCTTCTGTAAATAAAAATGTTTCAGGTTGGCAGACTTCTAAATCTGGATAGTGAATGAGTAATAAAATTCTACATTGAGGCCTCAACACTACTTTTAATGATCAGAATGATTTAAAGCAGCTAGTGCATTTGGCTTACTTGATTTGGTAAAAAGTTTGTTTATTTCTTATATTCTGTGAACAGCTGTTGGTACATCTTATCTCTCTTGTGTTAATAGCTTCTGCCTTCAGACAAAAGGAGAGCAGCAAAATTTCAGTGCCTAGAATTGTTCCCACATTTCATCTCCTTTTCTCCTTGCAGGCAGCATCAGAGTAGTTGAGTTGTCAAACAATGATAAGTTTTGTGTGGTTCCCAGACAGATATTTCCAGTCTCCATGTTTTGGATTATTCTGCTGAAGTTCTCTTCAAAGAAAAAGCACGAAATTGAGACTATTCTGCACGTCACCCTTTGAAGAGTGGTTTTTAAGGTTTGGAGCGACAGATTCAGGTACTTGTAGAAAGTAAACATTGGAAGGGGATTTAAATTATTTTCTCACCTGTTCCTCACTTTTCTCTCCCTTCTGATTTTTTAAAATTGAATTAATTCTCATTGCTTTTTCAGATTTTATATCAAAGGCTACAGATTGCTGATGATTTGTGTCAGTTCTCTTAAGAGATTTTGGTGCTCCAAGAAAGGAAATGTACACCATTCAAGACCTAAGCATCACTGACTCATGGGGAAAGTCTTCATATTTTAAACATGTGAGGCATTTGCCTGTTCACAGACTCGTGAGGAGTTGTCTATAATTGTGCAACTGGTTATTCTATCCATTGCAGGGCTTTGGTTTTGGTTGTTTGGAGTTAAATATTAGCTTTTTTACAAGACCTATTTCACTTGACAAGGTAATATTGAATTCTGACCCAGTGTGCTTGAATATGTGAAGATGTGACTCCAATGTGTATGAAGGCTTTGGTGTGACCTAATTGCAGCTTTCCATAACAAGAAGTCTACAGGAAAGATGGAGAGAGACTTTTTACAAAGGCATGTAATGACAGGGCAGTAAGAAATGGGTACAGACTAAAAGAGGGTAGATTTTGGATTAGATGTTAGGCAGACATTCTGAACTGTGGGGGTAGCGAGGGACTGGAACAGTTTGCCCAAAGAAGCTGTGGATGCCCCATCCCTGGCAGTGCTCAAGGCCAGGTTGGATGGGGCTCTGAGCAACCTGGTCTAGTTTCAGCCCATGTCAGGGGGTCTGAAACTGGGTGCTCTCTTAATGTCCCTTCCAACCCAAACCATTCTATGATAATCTACAAATGTACATTGTATACCCCAGCATCATTAATGAAAATATTAGTACTACCAAAGTTAGGAACAGACATATTCTCCCCTTACCTGCTTTTGGGGATGTCAGCTGAGACAGTTGTCTCCTTTTGCATACTACCTACTCACAAAGTTTGTTAAATTTTTGCAAGAAAAGACAAGTTATTCTTGACAAATTGACCTTGGTGGCTATATAAATCCTTGTTCTCTTTTGCCGTTTTTCTGAAATTTGGTGTTAAAGCAGCTGATCTTTATTCCTTCATTTCTCACTTAAAAAAAAAAAAAAAGTTATCCTCTTTGGGTTCCAAGATAAATGCTAGCAGCTTGGGATTTATATACCCCGTTTTTTGAAGTCTGCTTTTATGAACCACATTGGGCCCAGCCAGCTCCTAACTTTCTTAAATCTGCCCTGACATTTCTTCCTGGTTTAGTTACCTGTTTGCCAGTGCTGCTAAAGGTGTTCACTGCTTGACAGGTCCCTACACAATGACTTGGTCAGGACTGACAGGTGAAGGCATAAAACACTTGACCAGTCTCAGTATCACCTGATGTTCCTCCTGAGTAGCAGACTGACTCTTTTCAGCTTTTTTACTGCATAGGGTATTATTACCTTTTGTGCCCTTTGTTGATTGCATCCCTTTTTGTTGCCTTATTTTTCTGACCAAGTCCAAGTTATTACATTGCACCAGCTCCGCATCCTGTTCGAACTTTCACCACTTCCCCTTTCCTTCTTACCCTGACTTAAATTATCTGAATGAGTATGAATTTCTACATACCACAGGGAGATTACAAAGATGTTTCAAATTCACTGTCTTGGAGACAGTATCTGTGTTATAGTAACAAATCTTACTCAGAACACTTCCAGACTATAAATTATACATATCTTTGATCAGCAAAAATTACTGTAGAGCTTGTTAGAGATTACTGATGCCTTGTATAGTAAGACATGCTCTTGAAAAGTTGGGAAATAGATTTGGCATAAAAAAACCCTGATTAACCAGGGGAGGATTTTTTGATTTGTTTGTTTGGTTCAATAATATTTGCCAAGCATCTCAATTCAAGTAGAGAGGATTATGTGAGTCTGTAAGAAGTTAAGTAAATATTTAATTTACTTAACACACAAACATATTCTGTGTGATGGTCTAATTTAATAGTGTTTGATTTCCTAAATCATCTACATCCACTTTCAAAGGTGTCAACTTGCAGTCTTTGGGAAGTCCTTTTTTAAGGTACAAAATATTTGCTAAGTCTTTCAACTTGCTTACAAAATTACTTTTTCCTTTATAAACATTATTTCCCCCACAAAATCATTGACATCTGCAGAAGATTTTTTTGTTAATTTTCATTAATTATCTTTACTTTCATAATTTTCATGTTGTTAGTTTCCATTCTATAGAGCTTGACTAAGGAAAAAAAGTTACTGTATTTATCATATGCTATTATATCTCTTACTTCATTCCTCTTTTTGTTTAGCAACTCAGTAAGATGTTTGCTTTTTAATTAAGTAGTAAAAGTTTGAAATTATTAGTTCATTCTCTGTGGCCCTTGATTTCTGCCATCGAAATCACAAATCCATTTGGTAGTACCTGGGCCTTTATTCTTAATGTCATATGCTCAACAAGATTTTTAGTCTCATCAAAGTTGTCATCCACTACCCCCCCCCCCCGCCCCATTCACAGCTTGAAGCAAGTGTGGAACATCATTAGTTGAGGGAAATAAAGGGTAGTGATGGGAAGGTCCATCAGTCAGAGGGCAAATCACATGAGGAAACACCAAAGGAATTTGACATGTCTGCCATAACACGCAGAAGACAAGGGGACAAGCATAATAAGAGATTTTCATTCTATCCTGTCTATCCTTGCAAGTTCATTTTGTGTTTTGCTAGCTACTTGAAGAGACAAAACCACAAACTATTCAGTCACAGGCTGCTTTGAACACCAGCCTCCTTTTGTACAGCTCCAGCCTTAATGATAACACTGCTAAAGAGAAGCATGAAAATGACCCCAACTGGGTAGCACAATCACTTTCTTGGCTGCTAGTTAAAGCTGGACACATTTATCTCACACCTTGAAATGTGAGATACCATGCCTTGCCTTTCCAAAACATTTTTCTTGGACCTGTTAGCATATGTAATTGTTTAACAGTCACCCCAAGATAATGTTATAAAATTTTGATCTAGAAATAAGTCCCACTAAGAGACAGAAGTGGATCTGAAAGGGGAAGGAGAATCACACTTGGGAGCGGGTGACAGCATGGTTCTTGCAGCTGTGTGTGTGCTGTGTAGAGCTGTACCTGCAGAGATAACTGAGGCTGGGTGAAGAGTGGGAGATGTGAACAAAGGGAAATGTGAACAAAGTGAGAAAGGAACAGAAGAGAGAAAGGCAAAAGTGAAGTTCATTCCATGAACTTCAACTGAATTACATCAGGATTGGATTAGACCTATTTTGTGATGAACTCATCAAGTAATAGAAATGCCTTGTTAAAATCAAAGCTCTCTAAAGGCTACTACAGACATCAGTTTTCCATGTCACAGTTCTGGGAGTTTGTAACTTCTCTGCACTTCCAGAAACAAAATAAAGAGTCTCCATCACTTAAAGTCTGTTTCCATCACCTTTACTCCTTGTAAATTCATTCGCATTGTTTTTTCTCTCTGGGCTCTAGTTTGTGTGAAGCATTTTTTGCTCTGTGGTGTGTGTAGGAATAACAGTAAGATGAAATGCAGATTTCTTTCTTTGCACTAGTTATGATGCCTTTCAACTTATTTTATAGAAATTTTTATAAAACTTCCACTTCAGCAACAACTCTTATTTTTAGACTAAAATATACCATAGAGACCTTTTCTGTAACTGGAAGTGAATTGGGGTGCTGAACACTGCCAACTTTCCAAAATCTAAAGAAAAGTCAGGTACATTACTTGGCTGGTCCTGATCACGTAATTCTTCTCAGTACACTTTTAAAGAAACTTCCTAGGAATATGTTCTACTGTGCTATAAATATTAAAGTTATAAAAAGCCATTTATTGATCATGCAAGTAAGGTCGTGCAAACTATGGAGAACAAATTTGTGTAGGCAGGCCAGAGAACAGAACAGGGTGCATGCAATTTTCCAGATTTTACATTTTCACTATTCTACATAGTACTGAAGGATGTGTAACAATATCCTGTAATGTGCACTAGTTTCCAGATATGCCTTTGTACTCTGAAATTATTCAGAAGGATATATGACCATTTCTTATCTTTCCCCAGATTCTGCTTCCTGATTGTTGCTCTGTTTCACTGTGTATTTATTTCATGATTCTGCTGACATACTGCATTTTTGGGGAAAAAATCTCTTTGTTGAGCATTATTAATGCCATGGTTATACATTTCCCTCAGGGGCCATTAAATGTACCAGGAAGACGTGTTAGAGACTATAGTCTGGTCTTCAACCTGTACCTGTGTTATACTTCTTAAGCAAAGAGATGGCAGCAACGGATTACTTGATTACCTGTAGACCTTAGGAAACCAGCTGATGTAAGTTTTAAATGTTCTTGCTGGGGAAAAAAAAAGAAGTGATGAAGGGAGCATCAATTTTTAATGGAAACTGATAGGGCATATTGGCAAGTGGAATTGAACTCAAAGGATTGGACAAATCAATTTTTGCCACAAGACTTGGTCTCTGGCCATTTAAAACAATATTCTTATATGATTAATAATCCCAATGACTTCTGATGGGTTGTTATGCTGAAAATGAATGACCACAAATTAATTTTATTTTAATCCTAAACCAGGAAATTTAACTTATTAAGCATAGGATCAAAATATTTTCCAACATAGGTGACAAAACCAGACCAGTTTCCGTGCACTTGCAGACATCCGAAGACTCTGATGCTGGTACAGAAAAGTTCCTATCAAAAATAATGCTTGCACAGAGAATTACAGCTCTTGGACAAAATTATTTGTCATTTTTTGGTGTCAAAAGGAGCCTCACTTGCAAGCATCCTTGCAATGATGTCTTCAGCTTGTTGAGGTGAGTTTCACAAATCACTTTTCTGTTCATTTTTCATAACTCAGCTGGTCATGGTCCTACACTACCAGTCCAGATCATACACAATTACTTCCTGTAGATTATCTAAACTACATAAAAGCATCTAAATATCCAACTTACAAGAAACAGTAGTACTTCTATTGACTGGTTATAATTAACTATCTATGCACTTTTTTATCAATTATGTAGCAGGAGTGGCCTTGGAATCTTAGTTAGACAACAACCAAGATCAGTACATAAAAGCACAAAACTTGGAGAAACACAGCAGGACCTACAGGGTAATTTGCCCAATGTTTCTACCTGGAGAACTCCTGTATCAGCCAGTTAAAACATCTCTGAAGGAGGTGCAGAGTTCAATCAGTCACCTGTTTTTAGGTTGATCTGTTGCCTGAGACCAGGCCCTTATCTCTCCTAGGCAGATAACGAGCTGGGGAATTCCTGGACCACCCAAGGAGTTACTGGCTTGGATGCCCTGGATATATACACAGATATAATGCTCAGCCAGACCAGGGTTGCAACTAAAGAGAAATCTTGAATTTCATGCTCATAAATCACTGGCAAGTTCAGTTCTGTACCTTTTGACATTTGTGTGAAGTGGGAAATGAATGCTGTGGTGGCTGAACTAAGTATAGCTTTATGGTTGTCCTTGTGATGAAACTATGGAGTAAAGGAAACAACAGCAAGTATCAGAACATTTATAATGGGGGATGGGGTCCTTGCAACCCTAAAATAAATCAAAAGGTGCTGAAAGGCCAGGACTTGACTGTGGAGTAATTCAGAGGCAGTCAGTAGGAGCCTGGGGACTTAGCGGACCTGGTGACTCTGGTGGGTGGTGTTTAAGACCTAGTAATTACCAGGTTTAAGTGAAGTGAGGAACAGAGAACAGACTACTTTGTATCAGCCACAAAACTTGTTATCTCAGGCTGTCTGAGTCAAAGCAGGGGGAAAACTCCCATGGACTCAGTGACTTTTCAGGCGTTCTTGTTTTATTATATAAACAACGAGAGCTTGGTGCTGAGTCTTTGCACACTTCACTGCTGAAAATATTTTGTCAAGTCCAGCAGTCTGCTTCCATTCCAGTTACAGAAAATTACCATAAAGTTTTTTCTTTCTTTTTGTTCCCATAAAACTTCTTCTGCCTTTAGCTGAAATGCTAAGGGGAAGCATCTAAATTTGTTAGTGTAGTCTAGAAGGAAGAGCAAGTGAGAAAAAATGGATTGGTATCCTGCCCACCAGTACAAATGGGAAATGGCTCTCAGTAGCTCATGACTGGGCCCAAAGATATTAAAACAAAACTTGGCCATATTAGAAACTTCTGGGGAGTACATGACAACACTTTTACAATGATACAGAACTTCAAGAGACTAAATACGCTGACCATCATAGGTAGGCTTCTGTCAGCCTTCCCTGTGCTCCAAACTTAGCAGCTTGACAAATATAAGTAATATTCACATGGGGTAGAGGGTTGTCTGAGTCACAGGCATGTGGATGAACCATGTGCTTTTGGTTACTAGCTAACTCGATTTCTGCAATCCAGTTGGCCCATTTTCATTAACAAAAGCTGAATCCTGAATCCTCTGCCATAGAGGACCAAACATCTACATATGTTCCAGTTTCTCATGGACAGTAAAGGAAGAAAAAATGCAGTGAAAAATCATATCCAGCAGACATTATTCAATAGGCCTTCTGGCTTCCAGACTGATATGCTGTGCTTTCCCTACATCAGAAGTCAAACAGCTTTTAGCATTCTTCGGCAGCATGTCTGTACAATCAAGGGCAATATTTTTGTCCCATTGAATTACTTTAACAATGGCAATAGACAAAAGAAAAATAACACTGTAATTTGCATTTGTCTACATCAGGAGTTCAAACTGAAGTCATAGCCAATCAACACAGAAGCAGCCATTACGGGCTTAGAGAGACTCCTTTCCCATAAGAAGTTTAGGAGTTCTATTTCTAGCACTTGGCTGTGATGCAGTATACCTTAGAGGTCTTACCTAGCACAAGAGGTGCTTGCTTGAAGGTCTGTGTCAAATATTGCACACAATTGGACCCCAAGCATTTATGTCATCGTAGCACTGAATGTCCCTGGTTCTTGTGCTGACTCTGTGCAAGGGGGATGAATTTCAGAACGAATGAAAACATAAACAAAAAGTGAATGAAAACTGTGCTGCCTGTTATAAAAAAGCACTGCAATTTCTTCCATTATTTTGTTTTTAACTTGAAAAAAGCAACATTTTTAAACTAAGAACCAAAACAACTTCTCTTTCCTAATTATGTCTTAATACCCACTCCACAGATTTGTTATTTCTGCAGATAACTTACATGTGGTTGAAACACTGAAAGAACTCTTCCTTTCAGGAATTCTCACTAGACCTATGAAGTCATCAATTATGTTTAATGCTTTTATTTAGAAAACCAAATTTTTTTTGACAGGCCTGGCAGCTTGTTTCACCTTTTGGATATATTCAGTGCTCCAGAAGGCCTTGATTTGCATGGGTGAAGTGAAGTTGGAGAAATTATATTAACTCATTTTAAAAGAACTCTAAGGAATACTTGCAAACTTCGAAGCAGTCTTCTGTTAATTTTTGGCTTTCTCTTTTCACCCATTTAGCTTCCTGCTTAGTTTCCAAAAATTGACACCTATTTTGGATAATTTAAATATTCATATTTATTTATTTTTAAACAATGAAGACAGGGAACTCAAATAAATGTACACAAAACTTCATACATGAAAAAATTTAAAGCAAGACTGACAGTTTTACTGATTTTCCATACAAGAGCCCATGCTACAAAATGAGGATTGCTCTGAAGAGATATTGTTTATATACACATAGACAAAGAGAGCAAATAAGCTATTTTTTTATCCTTGATAAGAATATTCAGGGAATAAAACTCCTGATACTTGGGTCCAAGCTGTGCTCATTGACTTTTTTGTTCTGGTGGTGTTCAGCAGCTATATGTTATTTGAGTGTTCTTTCTGTTGTCTCCATCTTAGAGATGTAATGCTTATATGAAACTGGATCTCAACTAAAAATTCATACTGAAAGATCCCTTGCCCTATCAACTACTTCTTTGGCTAGTGGAAGTAGAGGTTACATATAGACTATCTTAGCTGCCTGTATTTTATCCAGGTCTGTTTCATGTGTTATTCTTACACTATGAATGCTGCTCCTGATATTATCCTGAGAATAAACTGTATTTTGCTGAGCTAAGGCACTAAAAAAGGGCACCCTAACATTAAGGTTCACTTAATAAAATAAAAATTATGACCCTTATCTGCTTCACATCCTAACAAAGAGGTTAGCAGAGTACAAAGTGAAGAGGTGAGGTTTACTTTGGTCTGTTGAGGTGACTGAGTGTTAGAAGAGGTCAGATCATCACAGTAGGTGTCAGCATCTATTAGAAGAGGGATTATTGTTGAAGGCCCTGGGAGGTTCCCCATTTCTTTGTGCTGTATTTATCAGCTCCCCCCCACCCCCAACTTGCAATTAGATCTACATGAGTAATGGAAGTGGGAAAAGGAGGCATGAGCAGATAAAATGAGTAAATATTTCCTAAGACAAAGAGCAGAGGTTTTCTTCTTTAGCCTTGGGGCTAAAGCAGTATAATCTACAAAAATGTCCCAGAAAATCTGAAGTGGCTCTTTAGTTATAACTGCCAGTGGCAATGAGCTGCTGTGGATGCAAAGCAGCTTCCTGAATGCTGCCAGCACCCACCTGAGGGTAAGCAGAAACGTCACTTGGAAGTTAAGAGAGATGTTGTTCTCTTTGGATTGACATTCCCTAGTATAAATTTTTTTCCAATGTTTGTACCATGTGTTTCAGGGTGATGAGAAGCAAAGAAGTCTACATTTTCAGTCTGTGTTGTGTCCTAAATCCTGCTGGCTCAGGGCTGGTTTTTATGTGGATAGTGGCAAGACATCAATCACAGCAGCTGTCCTGCACCAGTCATTGACACGAGGAAATATGGGAGGGTGCTGAGAAAGACAAGAACAGGGACCATTGCTTATGCATCCAGCATGAGATCTTCTAGCTCAACAAAGACTGAAATTCAAATGCTGGATGGGTAACCCAGTAATTGCATATTTTATCTATACAAAATGTTTTTAAAGATGTAGTGAAATTATGGAGGTTCTGTGAAAATATCACATATATAACTGTTCAGTGAAAATCAGAATCAGGGAGAAAAAAGTGTTAAGTTGTGTGGAAAAACAGGGGCAAAAGCTGTAAATCTGGAATCTACCGTGTGAACTCTGACCTGCTGAGGTAAAATGCTGGGATAAAGGAAAATGTCCCCTCTCTGAGGTGCTGCATGGACCCCTGGGGTCATGGGTTCAAGTTGTCTTGTTGCTCTTTTTTCCAGGACCCGTGATAGTGTGTGACTCAGAGATCTGAGTACAACGTGGGCAGCCAGGGGGCTAAGTTTTGCATCTGAATTTGTAGATCATAATTCTCTATAATGAGAAAAAAATTGTTGCAGTGGGTATTAACAAAGCAGTCTATAGAAAATACCAATTCTTGACTCTGAGAGTTGAAAATCATTCTCTGCCAATAAAACAGGACTATGAAATTTATATACATGGATTACTTTTGTGTCTCTATTTTAAAGATTTTTAGAATTAATCCTGGTTTGGTTTTTTTTTTTTTTTTGGCTTTTTTGCATTTTCCTGCCCATATTTCAGTCTTTTTTTCACACTCTGGAACAGAATGGAGTACACTGCCTTCTGTATTCATGTGTGTTGGCTGAGAAGTGTCAATGTCATTTTTCTTATCCCATTGAGACTGGATGAGATGAACCAGAACTTCCTCAGAATTTTCTTATATCATTATTCATGTAGGATGGCTGATAATAGAAGTTCCTTTCCAGAAGGGCCAAACAGGAAAACAAACCTCTTTGCAATTATGCAATGCTCACATGGGAAAACCAAAGCCCCACTGTTTGTGCTGCTTCTCAAAGCAAGGAAAGATCCATCCACTAAGGGGAGATAGAAGTCTCTAAAAATTGCATTATTGACTTGAATATTGTTTAAATTCAAAAACAGAAATTAAAAGCAAAGATTTCTCAGTAAAAGTGAAATATTTTTCAGAGAAGTGCACGTGCTTTTAGAGAAAACTATTTTTCTGCCAAAATAAAAAGCCCCACCTAATAAAAGATTCCCACACTTAATGATTGCTCCTTCTTGTTTCACTGTCTTCCTAAGTGAGAACAAAGCATTAAAAAAGCACAACATGAAATCCTTTTTCTTACAGATCACAGCAGGCATGGAAAAGGTAGGCAGTTGGCTAATGATAGCAAATCATTATGGAAACAAAAAAATCCAGTTATTCTGTCCATCCTATAGGGCCTGGGAACCTTTGCTGCATGCTGCAGCTGCTGAAGGACTGGAAGGTGTCCATGGGAATGGACAAATAGTTTCATTATCAACTGTATCTTTTCTGCTTCTCCTAGGATGCCTTTCAGTTAGAGCTAGCCTATCCTTTTGGGGTGAAACTCCCTTTTTTCAGTTCTGAGGTCCACAGGCATTCTGAGGTGCTTAAATTTGCTTTGTCTTTGTGTCTTTATTCAGGTCCCTCCCAGACACAACAAAATGATCGGGAGGATGGTGGGATGGTGTCAAGTATGTCTGATATTTTTTCCTGTTACAGTGTGGTTGAAAGCTGAGGAACCATGTTGTGCTGGATGCCTGCTCCAGGGAAAATGCTGCATGATAGTGCAGCCTGCACAGCTACAACATGAAATACTCCTTATGCCTGGAAGCAGATAGTAACCATGTAGTTTATAAAGTTCCCATTGTTGTAGAGTCAGAAACACACAGCTGCACTCCTTTCCCTTGAGACCTCTCCAAAAGGAAGGAAAAGCCTGCTCATTTCACCATGGTGGGTACACAGTGATATATTCCCATTGGTTCCAAAAGCTGCACTATCTGATATCTTTCCCACAGAACCAGAAAATGCTCACCTAAGCAAAATTGCAACCCACCACTTGTTGAGAACATCTGTGAAATTAAGATAGCAAGTAAAAATTCTGGAAGGAGAGTGAGATGCAAGAGCAACAAAAGGGTTTGTGAGAGAATTTGAAGCAGATACCACAAGTAATTTTTGCCTTCTCTACAGTGGAGATATTGCTTAAGTAGAGTCAATTTAATCATTAAACCTGGCTTTCATTCTTACAAGCACTTCAGAATATTTCTAAAAGATTGTTCTTTGAAAGCACTGAAGTATAAATATGGCATCCAGAGCAGATGTGCAACAGTATTTTTAAATGTGGACATATTTGTTTATGATGTGAAAAAATGGAGGAACTATATCCCTGCTGGATGTAATTCTCCTGCTTTTAGCTTTGACTACACACAGGTGACACAGACAGCCTGGTCCTGTCTGCTGTCAAAGTCTCAGTCACCCACTGAAGTCAACAGGAGTTAAAGGTGGTGTCAAAGTCTGTCTGAGCAAAATAATAAAGACTATATATTAAAAGGTATATGTCACTATATTTTATATATATTATTTATAGCAAAATATTAAAGGTTAAACGTGTTTATTTCCCAGGAAAGACAATGGGAATTAAGGTGCTGGATGGTTCCTAGATGTTTGTTTGCTAAGATGGTGTTGGGCTCTCTGCCCCTCCACGTTTACTGATCTTAGCAGAACAGAAATACAGTATTTCCTGGAGTACGGATGTTTTATTGCCCCATATTAATATATGTCTTTAAAAATGGTGGGAAAGCTGAAAGTATTTTCAGCTGTATCAAATTTGAGTAATATCTCACTGCTATGTAGACTATAGGGGAATTGAACTTGAGCCTGCTGGAGTCAGTGGACAGGCTCCAGCTGAATTAAATGGGCTTTGGGTCAGATCCAGAAAGGCAGTAGGGAATTGCAATCAGACAGCTTAAACTTATCATAAGTTTGTCTTGGAAATTCTACTTAGAAAAGGCTGTCTCATCTGGACACAGAAGGACTCCTGAACTGCTGTCTAGTAATAGATGCTCTCATTTTTATAAATGTGAGTAGCTTTTACACTCAGTGTGATCTAGGACCAGCACTAATCATAAATGTGTGGAGTTTGATTAATAACAGCGACATCTTCACAGGTGCAACATTTACTATACAGACTCTAAATGGCACTTTGACCCACACAGTGGATTTGGACTGGTGAGAGTTTTAATTAAACGATAATTTAACAGACTTTGTTTCATCCATATTTACCAAAAATGTGAACACAGCAGGAGCTCTGAGAAAGATAATTACTAATCAACTTTGAATATTTTCAGTCTACCTCTAGTGATGCTATTGGTTTCATCAAACATGTTTTCAGAACACTGTATGGCTTTCCTCATGCTGTGGAAGTGTGAAAAATGTCTCATGCTTTTAAAATCTATTATTCTAGGTTTATAGCTAATTTTACTCCCATGTTTAACTTAGACATTGTAATACAATGCAAAACAAATGTAGAAAATGTTCCCAGTTTTTTTGGTAATTTTACTCAGTGTTTTTCTGAAGGAGGCATGTGCTAAGTGTGAATTCTTTCTCTCAGTTCTAATCACTGTCTTTTTAAAGGCATTAACTACACCAGAATCTTTCATAAATATAAAAAAAAAATCACTTTGCTTACTAAAAGAGTAAAGTTTTGGCACAATAATAATAATAATTAAAAAAAAGCAATCTTGCCTCAATTGAATTTTGAGGGTATATAAGCAGAAGGGAAGGAAGTCAGAAAAGACAATATGCATTAAAGAAGTTTTATCATAGTTCAAGATACTAATTTTTTCCCTATTTAATTTCAACAACAACAAAAAAAAAAATGTTCTGTCTGGTTTCAATACTTATTGTGACTCATAAATAACCTAATATTCCGTAACTTTTTCCTTAGTCTGTCTAATATGAAAATAAGAATGGGAAAAGAGTAGAATGGAATAAAGACAGTAACACCAAGTCTGGTTTTAACAGGGTAATGTTTAAGGACATTATTTTGCCCCAGAATATCTTACATTTATGTAATGTTTATTAACCTTAAAGGTATTTTTTACTATTTCACATCAGATATAGGGTTTTAAATAATGTTCCAGGAGTCCATATCTATACCACATTATATTGCACACAGATGGAAGGGTGCTGCAAACATTTCTTGACAGGTGTTTAAGACATGTGGGTGGTGAGACAGGACCTGCATTGCTGATGAAGCAGATGACCTGTGATGATGGACCTCCCTGTGAAGGGAGATTTTGACTCCTGCACCTTGCCAGTGTATTATTTTTGGCAGCAGTGCTGGCTTTGGAGATAGGCCAAGTTCGGCATGGCTGGTCTGCAGGATATGCAGCGAGACCACAAGAGATGGGAAATAGATTTCTGCTTACACTCACTAAAGCACAGCTTTCAGTTGGCAACCCATGTGGAGGCTTGGTATCTCAATTTTGGTGTCCCTTGCAGGACAGAATTTAGTTCACAGATGCACTACAGGAGCTTTGGTGTTTAATTGGTGGGATGCTTTCAGATACAGGTCATGGATTTCTGCTAAGTCTCACCTGTCACCCTTTTCACAATGAATCTATTTAAATCTGTTTGGTTATAGATTTTTTAAAATGTGTTTGGTCTTTTTATTTTTTTTTGTGTCCAGTAAAACTTTTTCTTCAGTTAAAGCATTAATATAATCTCCCTCCCCTTAGACTCTTTGTTGCCCAGTAAATAGTGAGTTCAATCTGCAGTTTTTCCTTCACTAGGGATGTTTATATTTTCCTTAAGGTATACCCAACTGTCTAAGCATAAATTTTATACTTTTGAGGTCTTTATGTCTGTCAAATCTGGTTGAACTGGACCAATGTATTCAAAAATTGATTTTGAGGTTCATAGATATAGAAAGAGATTATGTAATCCTACATTTTTTTTATTTACACCTAGGAAAACAGGTTGGAGAAGTCCTTTTCTAAGCATTTTCAACATGATAAAAGGGCAGTTAAGATTTTGAGAGAGATACAGCAAAGTTTGCATTTCTTTTTTCATGTAGTTTATAAGAGGCACACATAGATGCATACAGGCCATCTTGTAGATGTTTATGACAGATGAAAGAAATTCAAAACATTACAACCACATGTCATTATAAGGATGTTTTGTTTCCTTCCTGTTTTTCTTTCCTCTAAATTGTGTGCATTTTAAAATCAACAAAAAAACCCACTGTGTCCAGAGGGAGAATTAGTTACAAGTGAACAGTTTGGGACAGCAAAACCACTTTTACTTTGAATACTTTTCCATTCATGGCATGGGAACACAAATATATGTGGGGACCATGAAACAAACTAACAGATTTTTAACTCCACTATTTGCTTTTATGTGCCCTGCTTTTGTCTAGATGAAGCAAACTGGAAAGCTGTTTTGTACTGTGGATTGTTTTCCCCATGGTAAACTTTGGGAGACATTCTATGTCATTTTCTTGGGTGCTGCCACTTATGATGATGCCTGCTTTGAAGTGTCGTCATTCCTAAATCCTTTGGAATACAGAAACTAATTTCTCTTCCTAAAGAGCTTTTATTAGTTCTTCTGTTTCACACAAGAACAAAATGTTTTCTCAGATCTCTTTCATTTTCACCACCTATGATATTTTCAGTCTCAAGGCCATATTAGGGATATAATTTTTCTCTCCTCACTGTGTAAGACACTGTGGGGCCATCTTTCTAAAAGATACCTGAGTCCTACTAGACAAGTAAACCTTTACTGCTAGTCCCTCAAAGTCAGTAAGGCAAAAAGGGAAACTAGGCAAAGATTTTCACTGCACTCCTATTCACTGGACCCAAATGAAGGCCAGCTAATGCAAAGGGCTCCTGTTCTTCGAGAATCCCAAGTATTTTGCCGTGTGACTGCCCCCTCCCCTCTTTCTATGTAATACCATGTCAGATTGATTGAGCTTGAGAATTTATCACAGTTTAGATAAAAATCCTTGATCCAGGTGGCTGCAGGGTATGCATACACCACAGTGAGCTTACAGTGACAATGACCAGCATATTTTAAAAACTACAGTAACCCTTTTTCACATGTTTAAGTATGGTCTTCAATCCTTTTTCACCTCCCCATGAGTCTCATGTAGGCTGACAGCATCATAGGTCCTTGCATATTTAAAAAATGCGCAGATCACAGTCAGTGCTAATTGCAGGCTTTGCAAAACTTATGGAAAGGATGAAGGCCTTTAACTCTTTTTTCTAGCATGTCTTCTTGTCAATAGAGGTGTGTTCTGCAGAATGTTCATGTTCAAACGAGCATGCTGAAGTGTGGACTCTTTGCCACTTTTCTTTTGGAGTATTTCAGTACCTCAAATCTCCTTTCAAGGAAGTTGTTCCTGGTATTGCGGTGAATGTAAATATTTATTGAAGTTTCATACCAGCACTTCTGATTCAATTGTTTATATTGGCAGCCTCAGAGATGACTTTGTATTCGAGGAGCTAGTGATCTTGAGCAGGCTTTTTCTGCTTGCTGGTTTGGGCAGTGTGCTCAGAGCTGGGGCAGCTGCTGCATGTGAGACTGCAGGTGTGCACCGAGGAGCCCCGGGTGCAGTGCCAGGGGAAGCAGCCTGATCTGTCAGGGGAAGATAGCTGATTCTGCTCGTTATGCAACAAGAGCACTGTGGCATGGGAGAGAAGAGTGACCTCTCAGTGGAGGGAATCTGTGCAGCACACAGTTGGAAAAACCTCCCTGGAGTCTGTCTGATGCTGCACAAGTAAGGAGTTCCCAGCATGTGGAGGGATGGAAGATTTTCCACTATCTATAGTACTATTGTCATTCATCTTATGAAAACTGCTATTGTATTAAACCATTTTTTGTTGGGCCTTTCTTGTTGAGATCCAGAAAGGACCCTACAGAGTCTCTCTTTCCCTCCTTATTCCCCCACCACATGCAGAAGTCTCTTTTACCACACATAAATATTTGCTGCCTCTCCACGAAACTGCAAGTTCTTCATGATGTTATAAAAAGAAAAGGGTGTTAAAACTGAAGACTTCTTTGTTTCTAGTGTTTTGACCATTTTCTAATTTGCAGACTCTCAGAACTTGTTAACTTTCCTAGAAACCCTTGTTTCCCTTTATGGGGAACAGATTTGATAATTCAGTGCAGTCTGATTTTTTGTTTTCTGTCTCCCTGTCTCATGTTCCAGTAGTGTCTGTTCTCCAAGATTTCCTTTCATTAATTGTAATATATGGCTATAGTATACCCAGCAAAAACTCCCTGAACTGTTTGACCTGAATCCAGCAATGTGGTTGATGTTAAGAATGCAACTAATCCTAGCAAAATGAATGGAGCTATTAATGACTTTAATCATGTTTCCAGGTGAAAGCTGGTATGAATTATCCTGTTGCCGTCATCCCAAGCTACTTGATTGTGCAGGCAAAGCACTATAATGAGCCAGCCCTCCAATGTAAAATTGTATTCACAAAATATTCTAAGCATAAGCTAAAAGAGGTGCCAAAAAAGACTTTCAAATACAAGAAAAATAAAGTGGAAGAACAACCCAGGAAGAATGCTGGGGCACATTTTTGATATCCATACAACTGAGAAGCTTAAGGTATTAATGAAGTTATCTGAAAAGCCATCTATATCAAATAACAGGGGTTTTTTACATAAACTCCACCATGTTCCAGATAAAATATTGTTTTTATCAAGCTATGTAGCACATTCACCATGAAATATACTGTTTTAAGCTGCATGCAGCTAAAGGTGTAACACAGAATTGTAGAATGGCTTGGTTGGAAGGAACATTAAAGATCAACTAGTTCCAAACACACTGCCTTGAGCAGGGACATTTTCTACTATACCAGGTTGCTCAGCACCCTATTCAACCTGGTCTTGTACAATTCCACGGATGAGACATCCACAAATTCTCCCAGTAACCTGTTTACTGGAACCACCTCACCACCCTCAGAGTAAAGAATTTCCTTCTAGCACCTAATCCAAACCTTCCCTCTGTCAGGTTAAAGCCTTTTCCTCCTGGTCCTGTCACTACATGCCCTTGGAAAATGCCTCTCTCTCGTGTTATGGTATGTTCAAGGTGTGCTGGGTGAAGAAATGGATGAAGGGCAGGCAGGGCTCAGAGGGCTGTAGTGGTTGGGCTATCTGGTAAAGGGTCACCAGCAGTGTTTTTTCAGGGGTCAGTTCTAGGGTCAGGTTTGTTCAATACTTTTAAGCAACAATCTGGAGGCAGAAGTAGAATGCCTGGTTAACAAGTTTGCTGGTGATACCAAACTGGGAGGTGCTGTTGACTTTCTAGAGAGACAAGAGACTTTGCAGAGGGATCAAGATAGTTGGGAGCATTGGGAAATCATTAATGGGATGAAATTTAACAAGAACAAATGCAGGATTCTGCACCTGGAATGGATGTATGCCAGGTACAAGTGTAATTTGGAAGACAAATAGCTGGAGAGCAGCCTGACAGACAGGGATCTGGAGGTGCTGGTGGATAGCAGGCTCAATATGAGTCAGTTGTGAATTTTATTGCATGTTATTACTAGTTATTATCTGGTGCAAGCTGCCATCTGGGGCCTTTACACGAAGAACTAATGAATTTGAAAACCATAACACATGAATTGGGTTAATGAAAACAGAGCTTTTACAAATCTCTCCTACAGACCAGGTCTTCAGTATATGATTAGTGTGTCACAACTACACAAAATTCCCTATCAATTTTGTTGAGTTTTGTTTTTGTTAACGACTGTGACCAGTGTCTCTGACTAAATCACCTTTCAGTCAAAATGTCTACAATGAAAGTTTTTGGTAGTGGTGAAGAATAAGTAAATATTATCTCCTTTGTCTCTTGTATCTAAAGATATTTTGCAGATCTTAACAGCCAAAGAAAATTCGTGCTAATACAAACATTTTTATGCTATGAGGTAATTTTGTTCTGCAGAATTTTTCTGACTGAGGCTGATTCTAATAAAGTTGATTTTTGAGAAACAGACAGTGTCAGGCAGCAGTAAAAATAAATAATGTACTGTTTGATTCAAATTCTATCTGGATGCAGACTGTTCCCAAATTCTTGTCATAAGTAACACCATCCAAAATACTGGTCCTTGCTTCTAGTCATATTCCAAGTGCTTTGGATGGTGCTGGAGTGAACAGTGGTGACTCATTTCAACATGGAGTCATCAGCTGGACCTGCAATTTAGACTTCAGGAAAGCATTGCACAGCTGCCAAAGCCACATGTTTATTTGATTAATTTATGTTGAGGAGAGAAGGCTTCTTTGGAACCCCAGAGGAATTGTCTTCTCTGTTTTCTCCCCTGCATCCTTGCGGCCCTTGTGGTCCTTCTGGCCAAGAGGAATGGGACACACCTTTGTGAGCTGCCAAACACTTATTAGCCTGGAGCTGGACTCCCTACTGTCCTCAGCCTATCATGAGAAATACAGAAATATGACCCAACAGATTTAAGCACCTTTGGGAAATCTCTATACAAAATAGAGAGAAATGCCTTCCACAAGGGGAAATGATCTTCCTCTTTTGGGTTGTGAACTGTATTTAGTGCATGATCCTGTGGTGTGCTCTTTGCTGCAGGGTACTGGTGGCATCTTTATATAACCACTGTGAAGATGATATATAAGTGTGCACCTGGATGGGGCAGATGGTGGTGTTGGAGATCTGCCTATTTTGTGTATGCCTCCTTATATAAGGCTGATGTAATAAGATTATCCCATCTCCAGTTTCTTCATAATTTTGTTTCTGAATGCTGGTGCAATGCATTTGAAAAGCAGTTGTTTTGTGTCACATTCTGACATTCTATCTATGAAAGGATGAGATGCCATATCCAGCATTGCAAGCCACCTAGGCTCTCTCAATTTTCTTTCAAATTGCTGTGAATTACAAATTTGTATGTATGACAGCCATTTGGCATCCACCCAGACTTATCTGCTCTGGTCTGAAAACAATTTTCAGTAGAAATACTTCTAATGAGAAGAGATATAAGACTTGTAAGGAGCAGTGGATTCGTTGCTAAGTCCATTTTGGGATCAGTTTAGAGTGAGAAGGATACTGGTGTAGGCTTTGATCTTGACTGCATGTGCCATCAGTCAGGCATATTTTCCTCTTGCCTCCTGAGAACCTGACTGGGATTTGTCAGAATTCACACTTGTGATCATGAATACAGGAACTGCAACCTTGTTAAGGCAGTCAGCTATGTCTTCTGACTGAATTGTCCTCAGCAATAGTGCAAAAGAATGTAAATAATGTTTTTTTTCACTGAGGCAAGTGGCAGCAGACTTGCAGTCTCTTCAAGTTGTAATTTTTTAAATTTTCCTTTTTAATGCAGAGCCAAACACTTAACCTGATACACTGCAAAAATGGCAGATGGTCTTGTACAATTTTGCAAGTGCAAAAAAAAAGTACATGACACAGTGCTTTACTCAAAAATTGCTTCTTAATTAAGACATGCAGTATGATTACTGTTTAGTTAAGTTCCAGGTGTCCTAGTAAGCTGTGTCTATTAGACATATGCCTCCTATCTAAATTGACTTGAATGCAGATGGAAATTTGGAAACATGGAATTTCTTAGAATACTGTTTTTCAGTTCAAATTATTAGACTGATGTCATTCAGGGCAGACTCAAATACAGAGTATTAAAGTCTCTAAGGAATAGAAGTCTGGCCTTTTCTAGTTAAAACAGTTCTAATCATACCTTCATCAATCATCTAAAATTTATTTCTAATGACACTTTTGAAAATGAAATAAAAAATATTTCAGCATACTTAAAAAATTATTTAATAATTTAATGGAGGCCTTAAGAACAGCTTGAACACAAAGTAATGACCATGTGGACTGGAGAAAGAAATAACAGGAATGTGAAGGGGAAGTGTGCACATTGGGAAGGTTTGCAGACTCATGGTTGGATTGTAATTTACTTTTCACATCATTTTGAGAGAGGCTAACCTGTAGCAATCTCTTCACTGGCTGCTGTTTGTAGCCGTGTCTGGAAATAAAATCAACATTTGTATTTCTACACATAACAATACTTTGCATGATAATGAAGCAAAGTTTAGTTTCAAAGTTTCATTCTCAAAAATGAAGAGAAGTTTCATATGCTGAAGAGTAAACTAGAAACAATTTATCACTCTCAAGTGTGCCAAGGAGTTTTTTTTTAATTTGCCATCTTACAAATATTTATACACTATATATCCTCATAGCTTCTCTTCTGCTTTCCTTATAGCTGCTGTGGTTAAGGTATAGGATTTAAACCTTAACATTACAATAAAGGTTTTATTAACAATCACTCATTAATTACTTCAGTTACAGCCAAAAAAACCCCATAACTTAAATTGAACCTTTAAGCTCAACAGGAAATATGAAAGCTTTGTTACTGGATTTTTGGTTTGAGTTTTTCTGGACGGCAACAAAAAATCTGCCTTTCTCTTCTGTGCCAAATTAATGCAAATTACCTGCTGTGGCAAAAAGAACACAACAAATAACTTATACTAATCAAATAGCTTGTTTTAGCTAGCTCATAGCTATGCTGCGACACACTGTGACATTTGCTTACCTTAGAAAATTGTCCTTTCTTCTGTTCATTACTACATTTTAAGTCTTTGTTTTTATCATTGGTGCAAGTGCCACTAGAAATTTAACTCTACAAGTAGATGTAAATCTTCCTATTGATAGTAATCAATCTGTCTCCATTTAAGTATTTCTCTTTTTTTTACCTTTTAACCTTTTTTCCTTTTTCTTTTTCCTTCTTCCTGTTCCTTTTCTTTTTCTCTTCTCCTGTAAATTTAGATAGTCTGTAAACATATAGGCTTAAAATAAAGATTTTTGCTTGTCAAAAAAAGAAAGAAATTTTAAGTTTCTCAAAAATTCTTTATAAATTTTCACAGTTGCGTTATTGAATTTCTTGGAATTCTTCTGCACTCACTGTGCTTAGAGAGAAGCAGAAATAAGAATAGATTTTGTTGATTTAATTATAAAAATTACTGTAGATGTGTAAGCTGTTTTCCATCAACTCATCTTTCTAATCCTTCCATAACAATGAAACTTTTTTAAAAGTTAGGTGATAAAGTTTGCAGGGTCTGTCTGTGTCACCATAAGCTTACAATCAGTGGAGCACAGAAACCTACAGACAACACAGTCCTTTGTGTAATCTGTTGGAGGAACTGGAAGATCCTGAAGTTTGTTATTGTTGTGTACAACTCAAACAAATAGCAATAGTCCAGAATCATTAATTTTTTAAGCCTGAAAAAATAAAGAAGATAAGCTCCAGCCATGTCTAAACTAGGTACTTTCATTGAGTCTTGCAAGTTCCCTGTGGAAAAGTTGGCAGCATTTCTAGGGTTTGGGAGAAAATAAGCAGGGAGCAATTTAAACATTAGCCTGATTGAAAGATGTTCTGGAAATTTTCCAGGAAGTAAAAAGTAATAAAAAACAAAACAGTCATGCATAAAACTTCCTAAATTACTTACTGAGAGATGAGATTTCTCTAGAGTCTTTTTTGATGAAATAAAGCAGTTGTGGTCACTTCATCTTACATGGGCAGGTGAGAGATTGCTTACAGCTCTGTGAGGAGTTGTTAAGAAACATAGCTGATTGCTCAAGTACAAAAAGACAAAGCTCAGAGCATAAAATTCTGATGTTCACCTTATGGCTGTGGGTCACAGAATTGTGCCTATTGAAGTACAACTCCAACTGCTTATCAGAAAGAACTCTGTTCATAGGTTTTACACCTTTTGGGTCCTAGTGCCATACTCTGATATCTAAAAATATCTTAAAATATCAGTCTTAAAATATGTTCTGTGTGGTCCTTCAAGGTTCAGATTAGCTTTTCTTTCTCTGTCTGAATATCTTATAATTTCTATGTAAAAGATTCTTGTTGTCAGCAGTATCTCTTTCATTTGAATCTACTTTTAAATTTTTCTTTCAAACTGGTTTGATGGGGTATTGAGGTCTACATTTAAGAATGGAATACTGAAGTGGTTCCATTTGCATCATTTAGACTTCTATAGCTGGGAGAAAGGCTTCTGGTTAGTTCTATCCAACAAGGACAATTTTCATTTTATTATTCCCTTAGGAATTTTCAGTCAATATGTAATTATAGTGGTTTTGCTATTCTTGGCAAGGCATATTTCCCAGTCTGGCCTTATTCTCTTTTCTGATGTGGTGGTTGTCAGATAATTTGTTTTCTAACACATTAGCCTGAAATATTCTCAAGAAGAGGTAAATGCCATTCTGTTTCAGAGGAGACTGTTCTTTTTGAATATATAAAGTCAGGACCATACCATGCTACAGGATAATAATTTTGCTCCATGCCTAATTATGCCAAATGGTTTGCCTTCTGGGAGACACCACGAATGTGAAGTTTCACCCATTTCGTCCATGGAAATAAAGTATTACTCTCTTCTTTTTTAATCCTCCAAAATCTTAATAACTTAATGGCTTTCCTTAATACTGGGGAGAATATAAATAGAAAGGAGGTAGGTGCTGTGCTTGCAGATGTAACCACACACTCAAGGGCATATTTTCCTTCCAGGTATGGAGTTTGGCTGGCTGGTGCTCTGTCCAGTGAATCTCTACATAAGGCAAACCCTGCCTGCACTTTATCAGTCAATGTCTCTGTCTCATTTCCTCACTTACTGTGGCTGAAGGGAAAGGGGACCTAAGCTTCAGCCCCACTAGTGGTGGATACTTTTATCTACTGTTGATTCCTTATGCATTTAAGATATTATATTTCCACATATGCCAAGTAACAGTTACTTAATTCTACGGGGAAACAACAGAAAAATCATAGTACAAAATTTTCTTGATAGTATGTACATGAACTTTGTAAAGTTGACCAGGCTAGCTGCTCAACTAGACTTCTAACTTGCTCCAGAGAGTGGCCAAGGCAAGGTATTTCAGATGCTGAATATTTTTGCTATGCAATTAAGGGAAAACATTTTTCCTCTCTCTAGTCAATGTAGAGATAACCTTATTTAGTGTATTCTAAAATCTACTCTAAATGTTAAATTCCTATCTTGGGTAAATATTTATGCTATTACATTAGTCAGCAGAAAAAAAAAAATGTAGATCCAGGATATTTTTCTTTACATAAGAAAAGAAAAAAAAGTCTTATACCGACTTGCTTCAGAGTGACACAAGCCATATTCCAGAAAATTTATCTCAGTTGCTTGCAGAGTGATCCTAAATTATTAGCTAGCCCACATATTTACTTTAAGATAACTAGAGTTAAGTGAAATTAATATTAAGTGAGATAATCCTTAGTTAATTGTTCTAATCTAGTAATTGGATTAGCACTGAAATTCTGAGTCTGTTAAAACTAGAACAAGGATTTAACAAAGCAGCAGATTACAGAACAAACAAGGAAAGCGTGCTAAGAGGTATTCACAGGGTTGTTAAAAAGGTATAGTATTGTTGAGGTGGTAAATCCAGCCAGGTATCTTATATTACATGAGGAGACCAAAAAAGTTAAAACAAAAAAACATCTAAATGAAGGAAATATATTGTTATTGAATAATATATTATGACAAAAGAAAACATCTTTGTTCCATATTTTGTAGCGAAAAGAAAATGAAAATATTTTTCTCACTCACCTTCATCAGAATCCCTGGTGAGATCCAAACACAAGAATAGATCTCTGACTTAAAACATTCTTTCATATTTTCTACCTGTATTCCTTGGGAGCTTTTACTGCTTGAAGATATGCTTTGGCTCCACTCCCATGAATGGATATAGGCTAAAAGACTGTATGTGTGCTTCAGAACAGGAAAAGCAGTTTAGTTATAGACGTAGATTTTAAATTCATAGTTCATTTGACCTTTCAGCCAAACCATGCAGTGGCAGTGACAGAAAGTTTCACAAGTAACCAGATAAGTCTCTGTAGCTCTTGTCCTGAAATTAAAAAGGACAATATGGAGAGAATCGCTTCTTCTCAGACTAGATCAGATTCCTGTCTCAAGGCTGAATTAAGCACTAGGTAGACTATAACAAACTATAGAAATGGAGAATCATCAAAAGTTTCAGTAGTTTGAAAGGAAATTTTAAAGATTAGTTAGTGCAAGCCCTACCTTGGGCAGGGAGAGCTTTCACTAGATCAGGTTGCTCAAATCTCCACAGAAACTTCAACTGTTCCAGGGATGGGGCATCCACAACTTTTCCAGCCAGGCATCAAAACCTGTAAGCCAGGCAAAGATACCAAGAGACCTGCATGGATGAACAAGGTGGGATGTTTCAGATGGATATTACTCCATTTGATAAATATTTGAATAAATAAAAATTTTCACCTGCTCATTTAACCTAATCTTCTGTGTTCTTCTTTATCTAATGCTGTAGCCCAGGGAGCTTTCCAAAATACATGTCAGTTTCAAGGAAAGGGCATAAGAGATTTCTAATTCATTCTTCATTCTCACTACATCAAAGACTAAAAAAAAGATGGACTTCATTTCTATGAATAAGTAGAGTGGAAAAAAGACATGTCCAGCCTGACAGCACTGGTCTCTCTAGACAACTTGCAAATATCATACCATAGAAAAGCCTCAAGACCACTTTTTATTGTATTCCTATGCACAGACTGAAAAACTAGATATTGAACTGCTTATTCCACTCTTTTTACTGAGTATCATGTGTCTTTCTGTAGATTGGTTCCTCTTTAATAGACACAGGGAAGAGATGACTTTATTCACAGCACCTCTCTCTAAGTTAACATTTATATCCCTGCAGAGGTCTGGAAGCACAGAGTATGCTAGGCTGCCAGTAATTTCCAAGTAATTTGGCAGGATGAGATTTTTTTTTGTCCATTTGTATGTACCTGTTATACTGGGCTAAATGCTTGATTCCTGCCACATCTACAAGTCACCATATGGTCAGCACATGTCGTAGAGTCATCTCTGCGGGAAACTCAGGATTGTCTCATACCTCTTGTAGCTCTTCCTGGAGGAGAAAGAAGGAAGATTCACATTATAATAATATCTTTTATCCCTTTGTATTTTCCAAGAGGTCATAAGATGAGTTTGGAACTGTGAGCTCCTAGTCTGAGTGACAATTCAAAAGAAAAATGTTAGGAAAAAGAAACTGTAACTTTATTCCAATGTGAAGATACACACACCCTCCTACTGTTTTCCCATTCTCACCACCATCTGCAAGTTGAGATTTTATGAAGTATTAAATCATGAAAAAAAATATATCTGACACATACACCCTCTTATGGAAATGAAGGGCCAAATTTTGATAATGAAAAATAGAGTTGCAATATTGATACTTAGACAACAGCAGTTTAAAGGAAATATATTAATGTCTTAGGTTACTTTGAAAAGAAATGTTTTTATGTCTTTTTTTCTTTCTCAGGAAAGAAAAAATAAAGAGGAGACTTATCAGATTATGGGTCTGTTGGGACAAAAAAACCCTCAGACTTGGCTTGATCAATGTAATGTTTTCCAAACCTGAAGTGATACATCAACTTTGTTTTCAGAAAGACAGGTTTTACTAGGAAAGCAAAATCTGACTCATAAGTTGGTCTATTGCATAAGCAGTGCAAATTGCAATTTATATCAAAGATGACATTTACACCTTTCCAACTGGGTTATCTAACAACAAAGATTCAGTGTTTCACTTGGGAAAATTCCTAGTTTCTTAAATCTCTGGCCACACACTTGTAGACATTTCCGGGGATACACTTGGTCTATGCTATATAGAGGTGTAAAATTGTGAGGAAAAAGAAACTTTCCACTGCTTGAGTAAGCTACATGGGAGTTAAATGCTTTCCTGTCCCATTTTACACTTAAATTCAAGCATAAAACACTTTAAAAATGGTTTTACTGTCTCCAAACATATTGTGAGAAGGAGTCGTATTCTGCTTCCTTCAGGAGGCTGAATACTTTGGTGTGTCTGGAAATCCTAGGGAACAGTCTAGTCCTACCCTCAGGAGGGAAACATGATCTTGGAGTCCATACCTTCTGTACTTGTTGATACTCCCCTGGCTGCTGGCCCAGCTCCAGAGCATGCTGGCGGGAACAATATTTTGTTGTATATTTGCAGTATTTTCTAAATTTCAGAAAGGAGACATTGTCACTTTGGCTGCTTGCATGTCAGACCCACACACCTTCTGTGAATGGCACCAGCAAAGGCCCAGAGAAGCTGACTTTAGTCACAGAGTACATTGCAGTGGTGCAGCCCTCCCTGCTTACCTGAGCCTGAGCTCAGCTGCTGAATGGGCAAGGATGTCACCACTGTTGGGTGGATGGTGATAAAATGATGATCATGATATTATTCTTATTGTTATTCTTATCATTTACAGCAAAGTTCATCTTCTGATTAATTTATCTAATTAATTTCATTTGCACTGTAGGGTTTGAGTTATCAATGGGTGGATTTCCATGAAAGAAACAGGAAAGCTTCCTCAGCTGCAATGTAGAGACATTAAGCATACACAAAGCATACTAGTGGTAAAGTCAATATTCTCATGTTAAATACCTCCTCAGGTTTAAATAATGAACTGCATACTGTAAAGGGAGGCACTTTCCTTTTGGAGTTACTCTATATTATTTAAATTGTGAATATTCATTGGATTAGAGTAATTATTCAGAGACACTATAACTTCGAAATAGTCTTCCCAAATATCTGGTGACTGGCCTGATCACTGAGATCCTGCCTGGTTTTGGGTTGTGCTCTAAATGTGTAATCAGTACATTTTTAGGGTTTTGGTTCTTCTGTGATACAGAATGAAACTATGCAAACAAACTGAAAACATTCCTTCCTAATCTGACAAAAATGAAGGTATTTTCTTATTTTGGTGCAAGTGTTCCTCACATGTCCCCATGCAACTAGAACCAGGATCTAGCTCTAGAGAGGAAATAGAAGATGACTATAAAATCTGAATATATCCCTTACTGGGGAGATCACCCCAGTGGTGATCTCACAGACATGTAAAGATTGAGCTTGGTCCAAGTTCTTGTGCTTTATATTCAATGTAAAAAGCCCTTCACTGAAAATACGCAATGTGGAAAATATGCATTATTTAGGTATAACCTGACATATGTGACTGATTGTGGTTATTAGCATATGCACATATTTGCAAGGAAAACGGGGCTTGGCTTCAATGGTGCATGTTTCTAATTTATTTTGTAGGTGTAATTTTATGCTTTTAAATCAAATATTTATAAAACCAATGATGAATTAATATACTTCACCAGTTTAAGCATTAATCCAACTAGGACACAGAAAAGCTGATGATTTAGTTTTGTAAGAGAGAATTTTTAGTGGGAATCAGATTAGGCTGTGATTTTTCCAGCACTACACCTATTTATTAGCATAGCAAATGTTTTCACAATCAAGACAGTCTTTCATCAGTAATGAATGGGAGCAAGAGAAGCTTTGCCACAAGCTTTTCTGTAGCTTTCAAATTTCTATAAAGTTACATTCAAGCTGATACATTTGAAAGTTTATGGCTTAGCAAATCTTTTTGGTCTTTTCTCAGGAGTAACTATCAGGTATAGGCTGTTACCTTTACTATTCATCACTTATGACAGTGCAGACTAGACTGGTAAAATTAGATTAGAAAGGTCTGTTTACATCCTCTATTACTGCAGCTATCTGTGTTTAGGGAAACACTCCAGGTAATTTGTCTGATTTCCCTTCATTTTTCCAGCTGTTAAAAAAAGGCTACTTTAACTAGTTGTTTTGTCTACTGGTGAATGTAGAAGGACACACTTCCTCCAGGGCAAACTATTTCAGACAGATGAGAGAAGGTGAATCATTCCACTGACTACTGAGAAAGCCTGAAAAACGAGACTGGGCAAGACATCTTAGTTTTGCTAAATAAATTTGAATTCTGCTTTAGAGAGGAAAGGCAATACTTTTTATTAGTCCAGTATTTCTAAAGCCTTGAACACAGGACAAAGGTGTCCATGTACAAACTTTGTACTCAGTGTTACTCCACAGTAACTAGCTCCAGAAGAAAAAGACCCCAACTCCATCCTTGGGAGTGCAGCCAGAAGTAACATTTCTATACTTGCACATGCTAAAATGGTATTTTCAGGAGGTGATGTTTCTGCCACACATGTCCCCTTTTGGAGCAGTAGGGTTCTTTTCCTTCACTAACCTCCTTGTGTGTTGATGGTTGAGGACAGTGCACAGGTACCTGCCTAGATGTGACACTGAGGTTATGTGTAGTAGCAAGTTGTTTGTTGGTGCTATTGACTTTTTCTTACATTATTAAATTTTATTTTTACTTTAGTGTGTCAGTTACTGAAATCATGAGAGAATGTTTTAATCTGTCTCCTGTGCAATTTCTATTTCATTTTTCAGGGTTTGAGGACCCTAGATTTAAGCAAATACTGGGTTTATAGAAAAAAGTCACACCTCTTTTTGTCTTACAAAGTCAAACACTAGGAAACACTTTTCATCAGACCCTGAAAAACAGAAGGCAGATCAAGGTGCCATGCCAGTCCACAGAGAGGTAAGAAACAAGACACTGTTCTTTTATCTTGACACAGATCTCTTTGCCTTTTGGTCTCTGTGATTTATCCAGTATAATTTACTTGCAAAACACTTACACACATGAGGGGTAGGTTTATGGGAGAGGAACATTTGATCTTGTTTTGTGCTAGCGTGAGCAGAGGTAACACAAGCCTACCTCCCCTCTCCACTGAAAGGCTGATGGAAATGGGATAGCCCTTCAGCCACACTGACCCATCATGCCTTTCTTTGGAATTGTTGTTGTCTTGTGCTTATGGCTGGATTGTTGCACTGGAGCCATTTCTAAGATTTTACATTTCTCTCTTTGCTGTACAGCGTGCACACTCTTCAGCTATTTTGGCACAAGTTTGCTCCCAAAGCAGTGTTGATCTTCTATTATATTCTATTTAAAATGCAATTGAAACAACTGCATGTCTGAGAAAAACACAGTTCATAAACTTGAAAAATAGGGCCAAATCAGATATTTTCTACAATCCTTGAAAGATTCTGGTTTTGATCAGTCAGTTATTACGTTGTGATGATACCAGTTAGCAAGTACCAAACCTTGTACTCAGTTTTGTTTTTCATGTTTCTGGAGGAAGTTAGTAAGTCTGATGAAATGATATGCCTCTTCCCAAGCCTAGCTAGAACAAACTGTTTGGATTAAGCTTAATGCCATGATTTGGAACTCCTATACAGGCTGTTCTGTGGGGAAGTTCTAAAGGTACAACTCTGTGAAAAAATTGCAAAAATTCAATTGCCTGTGACCCTGTGGGTCCAGTGCTTTGAGAGGTCATAAGTGTCAGAGCTGATTCCTCTCAGTGCTTGCCTACGCTGTCTGTGTGCTGATGAGACCTGTTGCTCTGCCAGAAGAAAATTCCTTTGTCTGAAGGTAGTGCTGGAATTGGAGGTCCAGCCCTAAGCCATCTGCTCATGAATCAGCTTCTCATATTGCTCCATTGCTCTTTTACCTCGAAAGTTATGTTCAGCTTAACATGTTGAATGGTGATTGAGAGGTTTGTTTTAATCCTGAGTTAATTAAGTCCCCTCCAGTGGCACTTCTGCTGCAGAAACTTGTTTGTTCTAAGTGTATTATTTGTCTGTTGGCTAAAGGGGCACTGCTATTCAATCCCCTCACTGCCTCAATGAAGTAAGGACTTGAATGTGTTTAAACTCAAGGCAAGCCTGAAAATGTTGACAGAAAAGGAAAATAGTTTGAAGAACTCCAGTTCTCAGTAATATTCCTGTCATATGGAAGAATCTGCCTGCCATTTAGTATGTCAACCAGCTGGTCCCATACTGTGGCTAAGGGTTGACCTCACAGTGCTTCACCTGGCTGCTACTTGATACATTGTGATAAAAAGATGCTTTGTTAAAAATCATGAAGAAACCATCATCAAAAAGCATGGAAAAGTGGTGCCGTTTGGCAACTCTTTAAAAAATTCTACAGGAACATGAGTTATATAACACAGAGCAAAATTATACTTCTACCAGGTTCTGATAAAATTTGCCCATATGGAGAGGAAAGGTACAAGCGCATGATTACAAACCAGAAACTTGCAGGAAAAATAAATCTTTGGAATTTTTGATTAATTTTTATTTTCTTATTATGAATAACTTTTACTCCTTTTTTCTACAGCAATGACATGTGAAGAGTTTTTTAACAATTTCCCTCATTGTGGATTCCTTTTTATATGGGATGTAAAAAAAAGCCAAGCAAACCATGGCCTATATATATCACTTGGATCTGTACATACAAGGAGAGATGAAGAAAAACCCACCTATAATGACCGAAGAATCACTCAAGCCAAATTCAAATAAAATTCAAACAATTTGAATATAATTTAATGCAAGGATGAAAAGTTGATATATTAAGAAAGAGTAATTAAAATGTCCTGCATTTCATTACTCCTGAAAACATGGCAGACCAGGACTAAAATTTTGATAACACCTCCTTGTAATTAGACTTTTCTTTCCATGTTATAACTTTTGCTACTGTAGGAACTAATAAAGTTTATGTCATGCAAATGCGTGTTGAAAAATAAATAAGCCAACCTTAATTACACTTAATACTGGTTTTTTTTTACTATTCTAATCAGTAGCCTGAGATGCCTTTATTAGGTTGTATACCAGCTTTTCCATATCACACAACCCTTAATTATAGTCTTCTGTTGCTGTGAAATATGTGGTAAAGTTTTATGGTTGTAAAATTTATTTCTTTCCCACTTCCAAAGCACATGCCTCTAATTATATCTTCCAGTCCATAATTGTAAGAATATCAAAATTCCTGAATGATGCAAAGATTTTCATGAAAGCATGTGAATGGATATCACAGAACAATAAGGAAAACAAATGCATTGGTAATGTCTCTAGCTATGCAGTTTGATATTTTCTTTAAAATCACACACTGCTGGGTTTTGTTTTGAACTTGATAATTTAAATATAAAAAAGCAAGTTCCAGATTCAGAAAAAGATTAATATAATGTAAGAGTTTTGGCTTTGTTTTTTCTTTTGTTTAAATGTACTTAATTTACCCATGCTGACTACTACTTTCTTGTCCTTCTGAAATTCAGAAATGACTTTTGAAGGGAACTGATAGATATGCAATGTGGATGATGATGGAAACAGGACTACATTAATGACCTCTGTTTTGTCATGTGTTACTGATGTAATTCACATCCTTAGTGTGATTTCAGGACTTTAGAGAAATGTAGCTGTAATGGTGGCTGTCTTATTTCTGTGTCATAAATGAGGCCAGGAAATAGATTCCTGTGATTACTCCATATGAAATAGCCAAGCTTCTGGATTCAACTTTCATCAAGAAAACTATAGTTTGTAAGAAGTTCTAGGTGTACTTCAGACACCTATGGAATTAGGGTGGTTTTTTTCCTTCCCTTTTCTTTACTTCACGGCAGAGGTTTTAATTTGCTTAATTTGAACCTGTTGCTCATTTGAAGCACAAGCTCAAGGTTTATCCTTGGATCTGTGAGATGACTTGCCAGAGGGATGGAATTTCTCTGGTAGCATACAGGATCACTGAATGTTGGGGACAATTGTGACACGTATGAACTGTCATAAAAATATTTTGTTTGTGACTGGAGGGATCATATATTTTCCTACTTGGGATTTGCCTGTTAAAATAGAAATGGTTTGCAAAGCACAAAATTTAAATCTACTCTCCTCCCACCCGCAAAATTAGAAACATTTTTTGATTAATCCCTAAGTAATTCAATGACACTTAAAAAGCAGTTTTACAGGGCAGTATATTGTTTAAAAAGTAAAGTATGGATAAAATAACCACTTAATTTGATAAATCACTAACACAACTATTAGCTAATTTTCAACTGGGTATTCTAATTAGATACAGGCTTCTAAAGCATGGAAAGAACAAATAACAGTACTAATGTAGGGCAACACTCTTGTTCAATTACTGAAGAAAAGACACCTCATAGGATAAAAAGTGAGCTATTATTTGCTTTTTTCTCCCAATAGTTACTCTAATTTGCCTTTGGTGTTTCTTTTTCTATTTATTTTTAGAGCCATTAAAATTTACACTTTTTTTTTGAAATCTAAAATGAAAGAAAAATTGTACTATCACCTAATTTTCAGGCAAACCTTCATCTGTTTTTATGCTGTGAGCCACATTTACAGGTTATGAGCCCCAGGCATCTGCAGATTTAACAGTCAAAGACCTTGGATTAAAATGTCAAGTAATACATGTATTTCACCATCTGAAATGGTAAGAATATACATGAATGGGTATAATTGGCTGTAAATTGGATGAAGAGAGCAAAGCTGAATTCAGATGGATCATCTTTAATGCTCTTTAGCTTTAGTACACTAAGGTGTTTTGGGGAAGAAATAAATATTTCATAAAATTATATCAGTTTCAGTGGAGTCCCCATGTGCAAGGTTCCCCTGAGATCCAAAGGAAAAAGAAAGAGGTAAGAAATCAATGAATCATCTTCTAAATTTATTTTTATAAAGTTGCTTAAAGCATCAAAACTGCAAACTTTTACTTCCACACTTAACTTTAATTGCATTTCACCTAGGATATTGAAGCCATATGTCTCACAACACAAAATTCAACCACCTCAATGTGATGTTGGAAGGAATAATTTAGAAGGGAGACAGAACTCCAAGTAACCATTCCTGTTAATTTTGAGAAGTATTTGAGAATAATATTTACATTCTCATTTTTGCAGAACATGTGAAATTATCCTTAGGCATCAAAAGCTTGAAGATGCACCATAGTTTGTAAAGCAACATAGTAAAAAAATCCTGTAAATGATCCCCCACCCCTCACAAAAATGCTTCCTGTAAACCAAAGCACCAAGAGAGGGCATTACCCCAAAGAAGGAGAATATTTGTAGTTTAATTTAGTCTTCTATTTCTGCTTATATTATAGCCTGGAGAAATAAGCAAGTCTCCCACAAAAACAAAACAAAATTCAGTCTGCTTATTAACTGCTAAAGCTTGTATGTATTCAATAACAACATTAATAAGAAAGTACTTATAACCAAATCATTGCTCTTTGGTAGAGATTTGATGCAACATTTTGAGAAAATATGCTTCTGGTGAGCTTGCATTAGTTCATAAAAACCACCCCAATTCTTCTTCGAAAAAAATCTTTGTAGCAGACTATTTAAAGAAAGAGCATATTTTGAGAAAATGCTTAAAATATATTAGAATTCAATTATCATTTTGCAAGACATATATACATATATATACATACATATATACAGACAGACAGAGAGACACACACACACACACACACACACACATATATATATATGTGTAATTTCTAAATATATCTAAATGTGATATACTTTTTTTCCAAACTTGTTTCTGTTTAGGAGAAAAAGATCTTTTTTTATTTTTCTTTAAAAATAAAGATTTTGAATTATGAGATGTTTTAGTCATCATAGAAGTGTTTCTAACCATGGGTTTGTGGGTAGCTGGTGTTATTGTTCCCTTGTTCACCAGTCAAGGGATATAAATAAGGACTGTCCATTTTATGTGAGAGGATGAACACCTTGTGAGTTGCTTCCAGCAGAGACAGAGGAAGCCTGTAATGCTAACTAAAACTAATTGTTAGGTGCTAAAATTTTCTATTCAGATAACCCACGCTGGCAGTCTGGTAGAAATGTGTCTAAGTGTGTGTTAGAAAACAACAGTGACAGCAAATTCTTCATTTTCATCAATGTCAAAACCAAAAAATTAAATGGCCTTGTTAGACTAGAGGGACTAGAAGAATAAGACTAGAAGGAAAAGGAGCTTATGCTATAATTTTTAGCTAGTATGTTTTTCCTGATGGTGAAAGAGAAAAATTATGGGGTTTATTTCCTTTGATAAAACAACTGAAATGTACAGGCCCCAAAGCAATGGACTCTGTACACTGGGGACAAGTGAACTCATGCTGGTCCAAGTTTTCTTAACTTCTAACTCTAATGGGAATCCATAAAGCAAGTAAGGTTTCTTAACCTCTTTGAATCCAAGTTATACCAGTTACATGGTGGCAAAAGTAGGAGAAAAAGACTATCAAAAGACGTATTATGAAATACTAAAATATCATTTTTTTTGAAAGGAATGAAAAACTTCTTGACTAGTTTTTAAACCAGTTCTTGAAAGCTGAGAAAATGATGGTACTGTCATCTGTATTTTACCATCTGGAAAACGGAGTGGAGTAGAAGTCACCCATTGCTTAATTAATAATGGAAGTAATTTTAAAAAATCATGTTTTTAAATCCTCTGCAAACAAAGTTTAAGTCCTTCTGCAACTTGGAGTAATTTGCAAACACAAATTGTTAAACAGAAACCTTGCCTAATCTTGAATTGTTGGAAAAATACAACTCTGAGGCTGGTTTTTCATGCCAATTGCAAGTTTTTTATTATGATCAGTCCTCTGAAAACCTGAGATGCACTGCAATAAAGTAATGTCCTTTTCACGTGGACCATGGAATACCAAAAGTCAAAGTATTGCACTGGAATGCTCATGTTATTCTCCAGTTAAGCCCTTTGTGGGGTGTTTATTGCAGATATTTGTATTGGATACTACAGGCAATGTTTTCTTTTCTTCCATCTGTGAGTCGCAGATGTTGCCTTTTGCTTTTCAATGTACCATTCTGCTTTTGGGAAACAAGAATACAGAGCATTTCTGGCTTTATGAGAGAGAGCAGTTTTCCAGTAAATGAACAGCACATTGGAAAAAACCAGTATTTCACTTTCTCAATGGATAAGCAGCAAGCTCTTTCCAAAATTATAGCTTAAGTTCACAGAATGTCTTTAAGTTTGCAGAGTGGCTGCTTGCCCTAAGCCATGTTGAGGTAATGCCAAATGCCAGAGTACTCTATACTTTGAAATAAAGTCCATATTCAACAGACTGTTGCTCTTTATTTCCATATTTACTTCCAGTTAAACTAGCAGAAAGATGGTCTGAAATAAGTTTGGGACCTCAATAATTTGAGCATGTCTGAAAAATTTCATTGATCATATGTAATGGATTTGTTCACATGTTCTTACAACTGTAGAAATGTATTTTGGATATCACCTTCTGGTTAGGTGGAAAACTTGGGCTGAAATATTTTATTTTGGGAAGAACATATTGTAGTTGAAAATACCATTTAATAGCACTGTTAAAAGTCCTTGGTGCATATCTCCTGCTAGGCTGGCTTAGACAGCTGTTAAAGGATTTGCCCAGAGCCTATGGAAATGAGTGGAAATAATGTCACTGATTTCAGACAGTTTTGCTGGCTGACTTCACCAGCATGTTACTCAGTACATGCTCACTTCTGCTTCAGGCACTTCCTCACCTAGCCACATCTATTAAGTTTTCTCTATCATTCCTATGCAACAGACAAAAAAGAAAGGAGTGTTAAAACAAGGTGGTGGGTAGAAAGAAATGAATCATTCAGTGGCCTAGTATTCTGCTGTGGAAATGCATTGTGATTGAACACAGTGGAATAATTTGAGCAGATGGCTATGCCCATGGAAAAGCAATACAGTGGGTCTAATTTAGGACTTAGGAAAGGTTTTGAAAACAAGCTACTCTGGATTTTTGGCAGTTCAATAGGATTTTGCCATAAACTTTATTTACATTTCCTCTGCTGCGAATGGAGAGCCTGGAAATAGCCTTTCTTATTGCCAAAAATATGAGAGTATTTGTATGTAGATGTAGTAGATTGAAAAATATGTACATTAAAGATTAAATTTAATTCCTGATGAAAACCTAGCTGTACTTGCCTGTGATCACTTGGCCTTTACTCAGTGAGGCTTGTAAATTATTTCCATTGTAATCACACTTCCACTGTTCCAGCATCCAGTAAAAGAGAGGGGTTACACAACACTGTACCACAAACAAGGCTTTATCACAGGTTGAGGAAAAGCATCTGTGATTTTCCGGTTCTTGATTAGACAATCTTGAGAAGAACCTGACTGGAAAAGGGGAGGAAAATGCTCTGGAGGAGAAGAAAGGATCATAGAATAATTTTAGTTGGAAGGGACCTTCAAAATTCCTCTGTTCCAAGCCCTCTGCAATGAGCAGAGACAGAGACATCTTCAACTGCAAAAAGCAGGGACATCAAAGGTGGCTCAGAGCCCCAGTCCAAGCTGACCTTGCCTACTTCCAGGGATGGGCCATCTACTACTGCTCTGGGCAGCCTCTCCCAGTGTTTTAACACACTCACAGTAAAAAACCCAACTTCTTACTTCTCATAGCTAACCTAAACAGAACCTCTTTCAGTTTAAAACCATTACCCCTTCTCCTATCACTACATGCTCTTTTCAAAAGACCCTCTCCAGCTCTTTCTCAGGCCCCCTTAAGGTCCTGGAAGTCTGACATAGGAGTTTTTTATATCAGAAGACAGTTACCCATGTTTATAATTGCATATTTGGCCAAGGAAGGGAAAAAGATAAATCAGAGTGGTAAAAAACTATAATTTCACTAGGACCATAAAATAATTTTTCAAAAAAGTTTCCCTAAAACTCAGCTGAATAATAAAACCTTTTCCATGTGGGTGCTAAAAAGGAATTTGACAATGGCTGGCTCAAGGGGACAACCACCAATGGAAATGTTATATTAATTGAAGTGTTATATTAATTTGCTTAGAAATCTCTGATTTTTAACCCATTTATGGAGTGCGAATTGTGTGGGCCTAATTCCAATATTTTCCAGCTTTAGAGCAAGCTTCAAATAACTTCTTGTGCGGAGTTAATGAAAAAATTTGAGGTTTCTATATAGACAACAATGGGCAATTTTATTTTGCATAATTTCTCTGCTGGAGAAATAGAACAGAATGGAACTAAAATAAATCCCCCTTTGTTAGGGTTGGACCTGCTTCTTAGTCACTCCTACAGAAATGAGATTTCTTTTCAAGTGTGATTAATTGGCAGTCTTTGTTATTATGATTAATTAAACATCTCATCCAGACCCTCTTAAAGGTAAAAGTCAGTACAGCTTCAGTTAATCTGAGGATGTTGATGGAGAGTTGCTATGAAATTGCTGGGATTATACATTTTCTTTGTGCATAAACCATCAAGTAGAATTACAATGCTGAGGACATTAGGCAATTTTCTTCTGTACAAACAGATGAGTAGTTTGTCTATAGCTATTGGTGATATTGTACAAAAGTTCAGCCTTGTCTGAATTTCATTTTTATGCATGCAAAACACATGAAGTGAAAGCTCATTTGAATTGAACAAGAAAGAATCACACTTTTTGTTTCTTAATTCCAGAAATGCCCTGATTATTTTTTGCATACCAGTTTTTTTCAGTCTTAAAGTGAAAGAGCCCATAAACCTGGTGCTGGTGTCTGGCTGCAACAACTGCTTTTATTTTGTACCTCAAGACATAAAATAACAAATAGTTAAGGACAAAACACTGTCATCTTCTGTGTTATAGTCAGTTCCAAGGGGAAATTACATCTGAAAACAAAAGAGAAAACTTCTACTCTGAAAGATTTATCAGTCCTTTTCTATCCCTTCACCACATTTGACCAACAGGATGTGACAGTATCTAGAAATCATGTTTCCAACATTTTTCCCACCTGCTTTTCAATCTGATGTAGCAATATACTGCTTCAGAGTAGGAAAATCTGTCTATCAAAGAGAGCCCAAAAGAATTCTGTAAACCTGGTGACTGTTACAAGTATTGAAGCAGAAGGACTGTGAGGAAATGCTTCACTATCAATGGCAGGATTTAAAGTTCCTCATAAAGGTTACAAATTTAGCTGTCTGTCCTGTGATTAATAGGGTCCATATGGATATACTTGAAGTGCCATCCCACTCAGTGCTAGATGTTTGGCCAAGTCTAAAAAATGGGATTATTTCAGTTATCTTAGATTCATGTTTTGAAGGTTCTGCTGTTTTTTTCTGGGATAGAGCTAATTTCCTTCAGGGTAGCTGGGATGGAGTTGTGCATTGGATTTGTTCTGAAAATAGTGTTGAAAACAGGACGATGTTTTAATTATTACTGAGCAGGGCTTACACCTTGCCAAGGCTCTTTCTGCCTCTCACTCCACCCCATCAGCGAGTGGGCTGGGGTGCACCAGAAGCTGGGATGGGACACAGCTTTGGCTGCTGATCCCAAATGACCAAAGACATGCCATACATACCTTATAGCATCATACTCAGTGTATAATGCTGTGGGAAGTAGAAGGGAATGGGAATTTTTTCTTCCCACATGCTTATTACATCAGTGATGGGGCCCTGCTTTCCTGGAGATGGGTGAAAACCTGTGTGCCCATGGCAAGTGGTGAATTATCTCCTTGTTTCGCTTTGCTTGTGTGTATGGCTTTTGCTTTGCCTATTAAACTGTCTTTGTCTCAGCCCATGAGTTATCCAGTTTTTACCCTTCTGGTTTTTTTCCCTTATTCTGCTGAGAGCAGGAGTGAATGGCTTAGATGCTGGCTGGGGTCAAATCGTGACAAAGGTCCATTCAGGTCACAGGCACTGTGGCTGACTGGAATTACAACTAACCACAGTTTTGCTTTCCTAATCTTTCAAAAACTTTCACATTTTCTCTTCCAACATTCTATAAGCATTATAACTCTATGGTTCTCATGTGACTGTCTTGTTTATGTGTTTCTGCATATCTTCTTATCTGGACTTGCACAGAGCTTTAATGAATTTTTCCTTTCCTCCACAGTACAAAGCCTCAACATATGTTTGAAGAGGGTAAATAATATTGACATATTTCTTTAGAAAAATACAGAGTTAATTTTATTAGCTTTTACATGGCAGTTGTTTAGGAGGGATGTTATTTTTAGTTCTTCCCAGTCTCATGGACCCTGATTTATTTTCTGGTTTACTGGAATGCACCCTTGGACATAAACTACTGTAGTGCGTGGAAAACCTGATCTTTTCTGAAAAGGATACATAGCTGATTTGTCTCTGGTTAATGCAATTTTCCACCAAAACTTAAAGTATGTAGAAATATGATGTTTCATATTGATAGAGCCTGGATTTTTCTGACCTGCTCAAATATATGAGGTACATCCTCCACTGAAAATATAATGAAACCCCAAGCCTGTTAATGAAAATTAAAGCATGATAATGACCCATTTTTAACTGATGTTAATGTTTATTAGATTTATTTGTCTCATATTTTTTTCTAATATTTTAAGATGAAGACTATTGTTCTTTACATCAGCAGCTGATAAAAGTGATCATGTCAAAAGAATTTAGAGGTAGGAGCGTTTATTTGCTTAAAGACACAAAGCTGATATCAAGGCAAGAAAGTATCAGTCCTGAAAGCAAAGATGGAAAATTGCTAAGGAGAAAGCCTCTATCAAGTGGCAACTGTATACTTCATCTAATATCAATGCCTCTCTGCCTCACTCATGATTTTTAATAATCAATTTCTTGATGATATTGATAAGACATAAGTCCCTTTACTTCATAAATCATTGAGAAATCAGGTAGGGAGTGTTCATTTCTGCAGTACACACTCAACTGGGATGAGGGGGAAAAGGCATGATCTCTCCAGAAGGCAAATCCTTCTTGGTGTCAGGTGTAGAATTTGAAAATAATTTCAGTTGGAAAGGCCTGCCACAGATCATTCAGAAGCCTGTGGCTCTGTAGGTTTGGCATGCAGCTGGCAGGAGAAAGGAGAACCTTACCTCAGCTCCCATCTCTCTGGCCCCGAGAGCTCTCTAGTCACTTTTGGTATGATCACATTTGCTCTGGCAGTGTCGCCAGTACCCATGCTGGTGGTCAGAGAAGGATGGCCACCCAAAGGCTTCTGCATCCTTTCTTTGCCACCCCACATCTGGGTTCCTAGCAAGAAACACAACTGCAGAACAACAGGTCTAGAACCAGGCTCTGTTTCCTGTAGCAGGAGCCCAAAGCCACACCAAACAAAGCATTCTGCTGTAGCTAACACAGGCTTATTTCTTAAGAAAAGCTCCAAATCATGGGGTGGTTCAATATAAAATGAGATTTTCTTCAGTACTTTTTCATCTTCTGCCCCATTTCCTGGCATGCTGCAAAAGAGGTGTGCAAATGTGCCCTTTCCATCAGGGGAACATGTCCTTTCCAAGTTGGTTAATACTCTTAACAGGATTTGAAGATGCATTCTGGGTACAACTGCTTGTTATATACATAAAAGTCTTTGTGTGAGCTGCTCTTTTAAGAGTGTTTTGAAAGTTTGATTTACAAGAGGAAGAACTTAGACGTGCCCACATGGTGTTTGACACGTTTTTAGGTAAGAAAAAGTCTGTACATTCAATTTATTCTCCACATGCCAAGAACTTTGGTATCTTCATGTAAAATAACAAGAAAGAAATAAAATATAAATTAGTGCAGAAGAATCAACATCTTTGTTTGCTCTCCTCTGGCCCAGAAGTTGACTTAAGTAATCTTTTCCCATTCTTTTTCCATTATAGAACTTCTACGTGTACACATGTCTCCAAATTTGCTATTTACATTCATGACACTCACATATGGCAGTCATTAACTGCTGCAAAAATGTACCACAGTTGATTTAATTATTTTTTCTAGAACATTATTTGAGGAATTCAGGTACAAGCACATGTTCCTAGAGGCACACTCTATACTTTGTATCACCTTCTACTGAGGAAAAATACATACTAAATTTTGGCAATAAAATCATAGACCTGTCATGACTGACTAAACCACATCTGATTCATTTCTCAATGGAAACATTAAAGGCAGACTCAGTATTTTGCAAGCAGACAGATTAGGCTGTAGTCTTGCAAAGAAAATTAGTGAAATACATCAAGCTCATAAAACTGGAAGGGTCTTAACACTTCCTGATTTCAGAACCAGTTCACTGATACACTATACCACTAAGAAATGTTCTTTCTTTGTGTCTTTTGACATCAACCATTACTGTATACAGTTTAAAATATGGCTTTCCTGACCCATCTCTCTGGATTGTCACCCACAAGATTCTTTTCTATCACCAATTTTAAACATCTTCATCCACCTTTATGGTTAAAGGTCATTCAGTTTTTACTCAGCTTTTGAACCAGACCAGTTTCCATGACTTCTACTTTTCTCTTCCAGTGACGTCTCCCCTGCATGATCTTCAGGATTACTCTTGCCTGTCCTAGTCTCCTACTTGTCCATATACCTCCTTTTCTCCCTGCACCTGATCTGACCCTGGAACTGAGGAATACTCTTCGGCTGGTGACACAAGACCCTTGACTAGACTCTAACCCCTCTCTAAACAAAAACCATGGAATATCACAACTATGTAAACAGAAATCAACAGTGTAAATAACTCCCAAGGCCAATGGGAACTTGGCAGCATGGTCAGCCCTTTGGCTGGATAATAGTGTGGTCTTCTGGGTAGAGGTTAATTGATACAGAGCAGCAGAATCCAGCCTTATATTTTTTTCAAGTTGGATTTCTACAACTGTAAAGCTAAATAATGCCTGTACTGATATGGTGTCTCATTATGAAGAACTTCCTTTGTCAAATTTTTGCGAAATTTGGAAATATAAGATCCATATTACTAAAGTGAGGTAAGGAAACTTTTAAACTTCAATCACCTGCCTCTATCAATCTGAACATTAACTTTCTAGTGCAGTCTTGTTGTTTGAGCTCTCTGTGTATTTGTCAGACAGCAAGAGGTAATTCCAGGATTAATGAGAGATACCACAATTTTCTTTCCTTCTGTACTTCCTTGCCATAAGGCAGCTGTGCATACTGACTTGAACAAAACTGAGATGCAGTCATAGTGAAGTTTAATGAGAAAGCGTTCCTGGATTTTGACACCTCTTAACATCATTGTCATTCTGGCAGAAAGGAAATTTATGTGTGCTCATTAGACACATTTATTCATTTATTTCACATTTTCAAAATGGCATCTTTCACAACTTTTTCCCCACAATCTTTTTCTCTATTCCAATTAGTTCTAATAATGTATAGAAAACCACAGACAATTCTAGAAAACAAATAATATGACTTTTCAGTTACTATCTTTAATATGCCTAAAATGCTACATTTCTATCTATATAGACATAGATAGATATTTCTATCTCTATCTGTATCTAATCTTGATACTTTTTCAACAAAACTAGTTTTTATGATTATCTAAGTAGAAACAAATGCTTACAATGTCCCTGAAAATTCCTGGAAACTGGAAGAATTTTTTTATCCCCTTTAGGGCTGGTAATATAATTCTATGAGTTTATAAAATACTTTGTTAGGCCAGTTTACATTTTGAAACTCCCACTTTGTTGCCAAAAGTTATAAAAGTAATTCCCAGTGTAATGTCAATGATTTCATTCATAGCAGCCATGCAAGAGAACACCCACAGCTCAGGAGGGCTGCTTCATGCAAAATGAGGTCTTCAAAGAAGGTACACATATTGACAGAGGAGTTGTGTGCTTGGAGAGGTGTGTGCTGGGTTGGGGAAAAGCTGCTCCACCCTGAATGTCAGCTGTGGGGAGCATTTTATCCAAATCTGCTTTTGTCAGGGAAAAAAAATAAAATCAATCAACTAGCCTGTTATGCTAGAAAAGGTTCTGCACTTCATCTCCAACCAAGGAGCAGTGTGCATGTGAAACTTTTTTCCACTCATCTATAATTGGTAGGGAATGAGGTAGTATAGAATATATCTGTATATCTGTGTATATATATGTATTGTATATATGTCTATTTCTTTTTACCACACAGTGCATTAATTAGTAGATTGTGCCATATATTAGAAAAAAATACAGTTATATCCGGAAAGCTGAATGACCTAAATGGGAATTTCTCCAAGCTTGAAAAAGCCCCTAGAGCTTAAATAATAAAAAAGAAGCTCTGAATTCACCCTGAGTTGGGTACAGATTGTGGTTTCACTAGTATATCACTATCAGTCATGTCATGAAGCACGTTTACGCAGAGAAGGCACGACTTGTTTGTGTCTCTTCAGTTGCTTTGTCTACTCAGAGTATCACTAATGTTATGGCATGAAATATGCTTAAAACAACAGAAATTACAAATCAGCAACTTCCTAGCTTCTTTTGAAATGCTGTAGCATGTCACTTTTCCACTGAAATGTGCATCAGAAGTCTGCGTCCAGCTTTCCTGAGCATACTGCTATATATCTTAGTGTTTTACAAATGTGTCCAAAAAACTCCCTTCTTTACAGCACTCCTCAAAACATGCCTGTTGAAACTTTGATTTAGATTTCAGTTTCAAAGTTAGTCTAAAAGCAAACTTAATGCTGGCAGAAAAGTGCAACTGCAAGTTTTCCACTGTTCATGACAAACAGATTTTGTTTTCCTTAAGAGGCTGCACATGTACACATGGGAAAGGGTTCAGGATTTTCACGGCCAACAAGAACATAACCAAAGGAGGCAGGACACCATGAGAGTGTCCTTGAGAGGTGTTTGTGCTCCACCTTTAGTGTCACAGCCCTTTCTGGAGAGGGGCTGTGTGTTGCTTTCAAGGCCCCAGAATCCATCCTTGCAGGGACAATGGCTAGACTCATAGTACCTCCTGGAGCAAAATGGCATGCTAGAACAGGATTTATGGAGCAGTTAAGTTTATATTTTATCCTTGCTGCTTCCCAAAATATTCAAACTGTAATTTTTTTTTTTTTTTGCAAGCCACATAGAGATTTGTCAGTCATTCACAGGACAGTAAATCTTCAGCTTTTTTAAGGCATGTCCTGCCCTCACCTCCACACTTGTCTCCTCTGAGGCCTCAGTGGGCTCATGAAGGGAATTAATTGCATATGCTGCAGGTTGGACTTAGAATAAATTGTAAAACCAGATCCTATAGAAATACATAGTAGTGGACATATTTCCTAAATAAGCAGACCTTCTGCTTATCTTACACTTTTGCCTTAGACAATAAGACTAATGCAAGCGTACCCACACACTTTAGAGTGAAACATTTTGATGCTTTTCTGAAAGGAGAGTAGGAACAGCACAAAGGAAGCAGAGGTATCATCTGTATTATTTTTATATTATGTGCTCACAGGCAATGTAGAGGGACTGAAACAGAAGGAAAAGAAATATCAAAAAATAAGATGTGGTAGACATTAGTCATATTCAGCAATTCTATCATACTGTAGTTATTTTGCAGATTTCAGTGGTCACACTCCTGAGGGCTGATGATAAAGAGGAGCAAGGAGAAAGAAGGGCATACACCACTAATGTAGCAAACACAGAGATGAAGTGGGCCAAGAAAAGCCAAATAGATTTTTTTGAGTTAAGGGTTATATAACCCTTCTGGTTATATAGAAGAGATTTTTGTTTCAACAGTAACAGGAAAACAGTAAATTATTAAATGATGGACTGAGACTGTGGAGCCTCACTCGTCCATTTACTCCCTTGATTAATGGTTTTGAAGTACTTAAAAAATCCCTGAAACCCTGTCCCATACCTGCGTGCTCTAAAGAGCCTGAATATGCAGCTGTATAGCCTGTATATCCTGGCTGCTGCTGATTAGCTAAGAGTGTTGCTGAGAGTGAACATTAGATCTGATTATAAGGACAGCCCTTTTGTTCTGATTTATTAGCAAAATGTGTACAATAACAGGAGCAAAAGTAGGCAGCAGTGAAGATTGCCAGGAGATTGATGCAGTGGGAGGACTTGCTTAGAAGTTGTTCATGGTGTTTCATAAGTTATTTGCAAAGCTTTGTGTGCTATTTGTGCTATATGCTGGGTGTAGTGGTGGTTGTTGGGTTTTGTTTTGTTTTTTTTTTAATTGACTTTACAGAGGCTGTGCTTCCCTATGTATTTCTTTGGTGACCATACCTGGTTAAGCAATATCTTCCATCCCTCCGCCATGCTTTGCATAACCTCAGAATAAAATGTTTTGAGGGCAGTTTTCTGAAGTGGATTGAGAAGATGATCCAGCTGAAGACAAAACAATTTTTCTTCCCAGCTAAATACAGTCTTCATTCCAGTGCAAATTACAGTTCAGTAACCAGCTCTGCTTATATAGCCCTGAGTGACATGCAAAGAAGAAATGTGCTACACAGGCAAAACCAGCTCAAGCTGTCTAAGGTCATAAATGCATAGCATAGCTCCTGGAGGATTTCTCCCCTTTTCCCTTGCCCATAGCCATTTATCCCTTACTCCTCCAGTGCACAGGAACTGAAGTTAGGCAGACTGGGTGACAAGAGGGCTCAGGAAGCTGGAAACCAGCTGAAAAAGTAATGGGCAGCTCCTGATTGGGCTTTGCTGAGTTGTAAATTATGTGCCAGCATAGTTTCATTGTAGGACAGAATACTTCCAAGACTTGGACTTTGACATCTAAGAGTTCTTATACTCAAAGCTCATACATGCATCACCTTCTCTCTCTCTTTCTTGTCTAAGTAAGGCTATAAAATATTAATCCCCAAGCTGCAGAGTTTATGCAGTTTTGAACCTGCCCTAAATTATGCATAATATATCCGGGAAGTCCCCACAGACTAGAAAATTTTCCTTATTTGATAAATGAAGTAATCTTGGTTTCAGGAAAAAATAAGAGGATATTAGAGATGATAGAGTTATAATAATATTGTCTGTGGCCTCTGCCACACAGAAATGCAGAAATACTGATAAAAAACATCTGATGGGACTTGCGCATGTTATTTAGTCAAGAAACCAAGTAATTTCTGTGTGTTATGAGGGTAGAAACAGGTATTGATGGTGATGAACTAATAATAGCCCACCTCATGGACATGGATGATTTTCTTGGTATTAAAGAAAAAATAAAGAAAGAAAAAGGCAGTATGTGTGGTTTCTTAATCAATATCCTGCATTTCCAGTATTTCCTAGTGTTCAGCTTCTCATGACTTAAAGACATTAAAAGTTGTATTTGTTACAGTAATATTAAAATATTTTATTCTTTCTGTCCTCAAAAAAAAAAAAACTATGTGTGTATTTCAGCAGTTATTATTCTTTCTCCTCTCACATTTGTATTTCTACAACATTTTCAGGAGGGCCAATCTTTTCAGATCACTTACTCTGCTCTCTCCTAAACATTTGAAATTACCTTCCACAATTAATTTACATGTTTTATGTAATCTTCCACTCCCCATTATTTTTTATCTCATAAAACTTAATTTCTTTCTGCTTTGAAAAGAATGATTCCTAGACATGCCTTTTTCAGACTGTACCTCTGCACACATATACATGATGTTTTCTTGTAACAGCAGGGATGCTCAGTTTTGGTAGTTGAATCCTATCTCTCATGGTTTTTTGAATTTATATAAACATGGAGTTTGTTCCCAATATAGATTTCATGTGTCTGAGTCTTCTTTGCCAAAGTTCATTTATTGAATCTCAGTTTAAATTTTCTGACCATGTCGCCAATTTGTGAACAATATTTCAAATTCTGTGTCTGTTCTCTCCAATACTGGTTTTATTGCCTATGTTTAGTTAATGTTCCTGAATTCATCAAACACTTCCCTTTTTTGCAATCCCTGCAAATAACAAAAACAATATGAATAATGTCATAAAAAGACAAAATGGTTTTCTACATTTAATGATTTGCTGCTTACGCACTTATAGAAAATTATTAATTAGTCTGGAGACCTGTGTTTTCATAAGGACTGATACACAAATGGAAAACATAAGCACATATGTTGCATGTTGTATCTTAATACTGCCTTAGACAAATGGTCTCTAAGGCCTGGTGGGACAACACATTCATCTTCTGGTCCATGGCATGTCCAGTGACCTGTCAGCAGTCATCTCCCACATAGAGTAGGAGTGGCTTTAAGCCATGCATTTTATTTGTTTTGGCAATTAAAATACTATCTACACATCAAAGAAACTTTATTACTGTTTGAAATCTCCAAACTTTGATGTGTGGGTAGATATTTAGAGCCAAACCGAAAATGCTCCTGCTTCTAAAGACTGCATAATGCAAAACCTATTCCAGTAAATTATTCTTTGGAATAATGTGGTTTTAAGTTGTATTTACTTTTGAGAATCTGATCTGCAGGAATGTAGTCTTCTCATATACTTCATCAGAGTTCAACTTTGTTCAACACATGATAGGATGTTAATCTCCATCAAAATGTATACCCAGAGCTCTTAAACAGTCAAGGCAGTGACAGAAATAATGTGTCATGGTTTTGCCAGCACAGGAGCAAGTACAAATAAAAATATTCTCATGGTCAGAGGAGAAACTTGTCACTGGGGTAAGGATGAATATAAATTGAAAAGACTGGCAACCCAAACAAAAGAAGTCATGTTCCTGCCTGAGTTAGAGACGGTTCTAAGATGCTACAGAAATGAGTGCCTGGACAAGCTGGGATACTCTATGGCTTCCCCAGAAGATGGTGACCCTGATTCTCAGGTTGAGGCTCTGCTCTCCCTCTTGTCTCCCATTCTTTATTCCACTGATATTTTCAGACGCAGCTAAGAACCATGTGTGATTTCCAGTGGGATTTCAAACTGTCATCACTTCCCCATTACAGAGATCTTTCTCCAGCTAAAAATTCAAGCTATTGCAGGAAGTGGGGCCCTGTCTCACTGTTTCTCAGCTGTATGTACTACAAGATACAACAGTAACAGCTTTTTACCATCATCATGCAAGCACAGGCAGGCCTTATAAGTTCAGAGTTCGGAAAGTCTTATCCATTTTCCTGCAGATTTTTGGTCACAAGTCTTACTCTCATAAATCCACGAAATTAAATTATTTTAAACATATTAATTTTGTGTTAATAAATAAATGAAAAAAACATATACATCTGTTCCCCAAACTGATTTTATGGAAGAAAGCTGAAGTGGAAAAAACAAACCTTTATTTTTTTCAGACTGTTCTCATTTTCCTCTAATACAAATGGAAAAGAATTGCACAAAAAGTCAAATATCACTTTTCTCAGAGAAAGAGACTTGATTGGAAATGTTCTTTCCTTTTTAGAAATGAGAGGAAAAACTTATAGAGGAGTTAATGAAAAAACACAAAAAGTTGCCTTAGTTAAACAACTAACAAAAACCATTGTCTGAGGTAATTTTTTTGAAATGGTACCACTAGAAAAGCTTTGCTGTCTGTAAAATTCATTACAATGAAACAACTGTGACGCTTAAAACAACATTTCACATATCTTTTACCTGAACAGGGATGCACATTACTGCTATTCATTTCTGCAGTAAAATGTTTTCTCAGGCGCGTAGGTCAAGCAGCAGTGCTGAAAGACATCTTGAGGGGAAAAATTAGGGCAGACACTTTTAAGAAATGTCTCCTGACATTTTTTAAAACTCAAAATTCCCCTTAAAGGAAATACAGGCATAGGTGGTAATGGACATCTTATAAGAATGAAATTATGTTGATGAAACATAAGTCATTGTCTTAAAATAAAAAGTTACTGGTTACATTTCTCTTTTTTTCAGTTCTTTCAGTTGAAGCCAATTTTTACCACATTATTACTTGTCTAAAGTAGAAAGAAAGAAAGGTCTGTTTCATGTCTGTAATGGTTTTAAATTTGCTTACTTGTCTGAAAAATCTTTGTGTCTTAAGTAGCTATGTACCCATATTTCTTAAAGAAAAGGAAATCCATTAATTGAAGACACATTTCCCTACTGCATTTAATTTGAAATCTAGCTTATAAGTGAATGAAGGAAATAATTTTTCCTCTACTATACAAACTTTACTCTGAAGCACTAGCCAGGATACTTGCTCTCAGTTAGGAGTAAGCATTGTCAGTTCAGCTGCAGCCTGTGACTTCTTAAACTGTGTGCTGGTGACTTAATGACAAATGTAGAGTAGCAAGCAGGTCACAGCTGAAAGCAAGTAATCTAACCTCCTTAGTGGATAGCTACCCACACCTTCTGACAACAAGGATTCAAGCTAAAACTGAAGACAGGAAATCCCCTGTAATTTAGTATTTATCAAGAGGCATGTGGCTGAATTTGGAAAGCTCTAGTTTTTAAAGCTGGAATTTATTGGTCATTAGTTTTAGTTTCCTAATGCCATCATTCCTTGACAAACCACCCAGGTTACTACTGAACTAAGGTAGGCAACTATATTATAGTTTGATTTGGTTTTGCTGATTTCACAAGATTGCTTAAAGGAAATGTAGTTGTGAGTTTAGCCAACTTAGCTGAGCCTTTAATTCAGCGTAGAATTAGCCCAATGACATACCACGGCTCTGGATTTTAAAACAGCAGACCTAGAAGACTGGTGCCACCTGAACTGATAAAGCTAATGTTCTTAATTTTAGATGAGCACTGAGCAAGGAGGAAATCTTGCAAGATAATCTAAATGGACAGCTAACCTTTCCAAGAAGTGTACCAGGAAAAAGGAGAGGATTTACAAGAAATGCATACATGAGTCTTGAAAGTCAGGATATCATAGCATAAATTGAGGAGTGCAAACTATAATCAACAATTAAACTTTATGAAACCATTAAAATACAGTCCAGGAGGTCACCTTACCATAAAAATTATTGACCAATTCCCCTGACACAATGGTGATAGGCAGTAAAGTAACTTAGCAGCAACCCCCAGATTAGCTGAATATTTGACTCAGTTTTCAAGAGGAAGAATAACATTGACTGGGAGGATAACTTTGGAGAGAGGAATGAAAGTGTGACAGGAGTGGTAAGTGATGTGAAAAAGGGCTATACTGAAGCCCACCCCATTCATCCCTCTGGGGAATGTCAGCTCCAGGATTTGCAGAGAAGGTTCTTATAAAATATCTGTCTGGCTGCAGGTATATATAGCAGATATAGGGAGAGAGAGCACCATATTAGATTTAAAAGCAGTAGTAATGCTTATAAAAAGAAAAGGTAAGGAAAAGATCCAGGCAATTGCATTTTCTGTCATGGGTTATTTCTTTCTCAGCAGCATGAAAAGATTTAGGAACCATCTTGAAGGGAGAGTAATTAAAACATGAATTTTAAAGGGGAGTGTCATAAAGGGCAAGGCACGTTTACCAGAGTTTCGTATGTGCCAGACTAATCTGTGAACTTTCTCTGATATGAGAGCTTTTTTTCTGGGCAAGAAAATGTAATATCTGTGTATCTGTCTGGATTTCTTCAACCCATTAGATAGACTGTTTCTTGAAAAATTACTGGTTGGGTGGAAATGATGTGGATAAGCGCAGGAATTTTGAGGTAGGTGATGAGCTGGCTGAAGAGAAGACAACCACATAGCATTTTGAGATTTCATGGCCACTTTCTTATGGCTCACCCTTCTCTGTTTCCATTGGCAAAAAAATGTTAGAAAACATATGCAGGAGACGTATTCCTTGTAAAAGAATTCTTTGGGAGGATGTCAAAACTGCAACATCTGGAAAGAAACCGTGGCTAAAATGTAAGTTCACATGCACATAAACCAGTAACAAGAATTTCTAATGTGGGAATTTGAAAGTTTTCAGAGTGCAGTAAAAGATTTAAATGTCCAATGATCCATCAGCAACTTCTGACTTAGTGAGCAGTGTTAATGTCATGCACTGTGAAGCACTAAGAAGGCCACATTTCTTGTCCTGTGGTCGGGTCTGGTTAATGTCTTTTAAAGCAAATGAGGTTAAATTACAACAGTTTAGCAATAGCCTGTGGACAGAGCAGACAAAATAACTTGGCTTACATGGGAGAATGAAGCAGAAATGTGACAGAGTTGTTCTTCATACAAACTGAGGTGGGGTAGAACTACACGAGTTGAATGAACCATGTCAGTGTAAATGAGGATGGTCTGGCTATGAATTAAGACAGGCTGGGTAACAGAAGAGCTTTTGCCTCCAGAAGGAGGAGGTTCTGTGACACCCTTCTAACACAAATAAAAAGGGGCAATAACTGTCTGCTTGCAAGGTGACATTTTACAGCTTCCTGAAAAGTCTTATTTTGTTTCATTTTCTTTTGTTTGGCAGTGAATGAGACATAGATACAAGTAGTTGACTGATGGGTGCCTGCAGGATGCATTATGTCACTGCAAAGCTGATGTGATCAACTGCAGGTTTTAAATAATATTCACTGAAGGTTAGCCTTCGCTAGTTTTACTCAGTTTCTTTCTGCATATACTTTCTTGATTCATTGCAGTGTGAGTACACATGCAGACAGGGATGAATGAACTACACATGGAGACTAAAATGAACTTTCTCTTTTAGGAGCTTTTGAACTCTAATCAACACTGAAAAAGCTGAAGTATTCTGTTTTGCTGGAAACTTTGTTCTGGTAGCTCACATGTGGCAAAGGAACCATCCCCTCTTAGGGTAAAAGTTAAAAACTGGTCACAGTTAGCATTTGTTTATCCTGTTTTTTGACACATACAGGAAAAATAAGTTATTTAGGTATTTCCTTCTTTTAGGATTGGAATTTTACTGCTTCTTTAAGCAACATTTATGAAGTAGATTTTGAGATATTTTCAAGAGCAAAAACCTATTTGGGAGCCATGGCAAACAAATCTCAACTGTTTTCCAGGTTCTCTTTCTAAAATCCCTGTCATCTGGTGTTCTGCCAGTTGCTTCAATGATCCAAGAATCAACTTTTGCCTTACAGTTCATAGAACTGGGAAGACCAGAAATCCCATTACAGTGAGCAAGCTGATAGAAAGCTTAATTTAAACACCAATTTAAATTCCTTTAACATGGGTGAAAAAAGTCAAAGACCTTTATTTTCATTTTCTGCCCATTTTTAGTACTGAATTGGGTAAAAATTTGCTGTGTGCTTTTCAGTCCAATAAATCCTCAAAATTGGGTACTGTGTTGTATCCACTTTCTGCTTCTCTCAGGAAATTGTCTCAGATTCTTTGAGGTTTTCTGAGGGAGTTTCAGCTCAGACTAATGAATGGTTGAAAGAAATCAGACAAAGGATTCAAGCGATGGAAGAATTGTTGACAGTCATGATGCTCTCTGTGAGAAGAAGGGGAATAACTCCATCTAGTTTCAAGATGGCATCAGCTGATGGTAGTTTTGTGAGGAAGCAGTATTTTGTGTTAAATGAAATCTACCAGGGGCTGTGTCCATGGTGTGGTATTAGATTTCAGTTCTCATTGTATAATCCATGGACTGGATTAAGAATAATCTGACAAAGAAAACACCAAGGTTTTTGGTTTGTTTTCTTTTTTAGAACGTGTCTCATTTTCCCAGCCTGAGTCACTGAGCAGCTGCACAGGCCATTGCAGCAATACAGAAGCAGCTGCAGGGCAGACATGAGTGAGGGAGGGGGAGAGGGAGAAGGAATCAGGGAGCAATGAAGCAGGTACTGTGGTTGAGTGGAGTTGTTACTCAGGCTCTGGCTCCTAGGAAGGGAAAGGAATTTCTGCCTGGAAGGGCCTGGCAAGATAAACTCTCAGCTGACATGGCCTGGTAACCTGTTGTCCTGGTTTAGGGCAAATTTAGGAGAGAATCCCCAAAAAGGGGAGTGGCCACTCCAGAAAGCAAACCCACACGGCCCCTCCCCCTAACTGGTTCGGGAAGGATTCCTCGGAGAGAAGTGGAAAGAACCAGTTTATTTAACAGGCACAGCACCCCCCGGCACACAAAATGAACAATACCGGGTGACACCACTCTTTCACTGCTCTGAAAAAGATGACAAATTCAGAAAGTCTCTCTTGAGGGTGGTTGCTCTGTTATCAGTCCCTCCGGCGCTGGGGCAGCTGCTGCATCCACAAGGTGTAAACTCTCTCTCGGTGATTCCCAGGTCCCAGCCCAGAGCAGGTTCAAGTAGGTCGGAAAAGGAAAGGAGAAACAGTCCAGGAACAAATTTGGACTGTTTAGCTAAACTAACTAATGACCAGAAGCAAAAAGGCAAGAGCAAAGCAGGAGCAAAGCAGAAGCAAGAGCGAGAGCAAAGTGGAAAGCAGGGCAAAAAGCAAAAGCAGCACTATGTACTGTCCTGTTTCTGTGTCCTGCCAGCCATGGAGGAGCAGCTGATAAGAGACTAAAACAAAACTTTCCCTCTTCAGAGCCAGTCTTGAAGGCACAGAACATAATATCCAGCATAAACAGCACACATGAATGGGGCTACCAACATCCTAACGTCATCCCAGGACACCTGTGTTTCTACAATTCTGTCCCTAGTCTCCACTGACTACACTGAGAGCTTGTGCACCTCTTCAGCGATGGACACCCTCACCAAAACAGCTGCAATGAAGGGAAGAGGAACCTGAATTACATACTTCATGTTTAGAGAGCCACACTTGGATCTATAACGTGAATCTAAAGGTGAAGCCTGCTTTGACTTGTGGCCCTTCATTCTTGCCAGTATCAGTGGGCTGGAATATATATACTTTTTAATATGGTATGACAGGAATTAGTAGAACAGTTAGGAGGGCTTGCTGGATTTATAAATTTTCTAATCCTGGCCCCAGTTTCTTGATGCATTGTGTGGGTGCTGGAAAAGTATCCACCATTTTTACTCTGCTGGAAAAAGGCTCAAGAAAGGAAAATCTTAAAGTGTCTAACAAGAAGGAGACACACATTGATGGACAGAGCCATCTCTATACATAATATCTCAAAATTGAAAGGACCTGTAAGGATCATTGAGTCCACTATTTCATTTTTTAGCTTCAGGTGCCATCTGGAAAAATTTTTATATTCTCCAGTGAGACTTGGAACATCTTCCAGCAGAAATCCAGTTTCAAGAAAACATGTTTTGCCATGTTTTAGTCAGCACTCAGTGCAAGAAGTTTGCTCCATATGCAGAGAAAAAGCTGCGAAGCTTAATTTGTGGTTGTGCCAATTACTTCATTTATTATCTTAAGTAAGGGAAAACGGTAACAAATTGCAATACACAAAATTCAGATCAAACATAAAGAAAAATGTTCATTTCAGGAGGGATGTAGAATCTTTATTGTCAGAGATTTTCAAGAATTTATACAAAACCCTGACTGACCTGGCATAGTCTGAGCTATAATCCCATTTCAAGCAGAAGATTGGACTGTGCCATGCCTAGAGATCTCTTCCAGGCAACATTTCTATGGTCCTGCACTATGTTACTTCACTTCCAATTGCCTGATTTCCCTGACAGTATCTGAACATATTTTTCAGTACCTGTCATAATAATTGGTCTTAATAATTTTGGTGATCTTGATGTTACTGTAGTCCATGTGAATAAACATGACATTTGGGAAAACTTCCTGTAAATTCTCCTCTATTGGACAGTTATCAAGCAGTTTTTGATCCACACATGAGCTTTTGAAATGCAATTTGTACACTAAAATTTGTGTCCTGCCTTATTACTGGCATGCTGTGTATCTGAAATCCATGAGGTCTTCATTACGTTGAAGAATTGTAGTCTGTGAAAATAATTATGAGTGTTTTTTAAAAAATTTTAAAAATTCTGACTGTAAAACCTTGCACCTTGCACACTTCAATGGTATTCTTCTTTACCCATGAGCTTTTGAAATACTTTTTGAAACAGTATTTGCACATTAAATTATTTCTACTTTGAAATCTACTATGCAAATAGTTCCTTTCATAAAATCAAGAAAATGGAATGTTAAATATGTACAGGAATAGCTGCCAGATGGCCAGAGCAACAGTCTGGAGCTACTAAATGGAAAACACTCTTTACTAGTTCAAGGCAAAAACGTATCTGTTAGGCACAGCCCTAAGTCAGGTATTTAGCCATAAAACACCTCCAAGTTCCCCAAGAGACAGTCAGGAAATTACCTTTAATCCTATTGAGCTGAGACATGTCTGTGGTTTGGTTGAGAGAGAGATGTACCTTCCTCTCTTTCGTATTTCTGCAATCTAAAGCACAGCACAGTTCCAGAGGGTGGGGATGTAATATCTCTGTATATTTAGTCTTAAATTCTCTGGCTTTCTCTTCTAATTTATGGCACCCTTATGAAAGAACAAGTTAGTAATTTTAAACTTTCAATTGGCTACCTTGAAGCTGTACCAAGAGAAAGATATGACATAGAAATAATCATGACATAATTATTGAATTAATGTAAATTTCTTTTAGATCAGTGTACATTTTATTTACATTAACTTGTTGTCAACCATGCCAAATCCTTATAAAATGTTCAAAACAGATCATGTGCCTTAGTAAATAATGGAATATTCAGATATCTTTTTAAACCTCTTTAGATGGAGAAGATTTATATTGTTTTTCAAAACCACAGATAATTTTTATGGCGCACCTTATATTAGCACAGATTTTTTATAGCATGAGTCACTAAAGAAAAATAATTAAAACCTGCTCTGCCCGCTTGTGAGCTACTGAGGACTGTTCATGCACTGTGTAAAGCTTTATTGGAGAGAATGTCACAAGTAACTGAAGCACGAGTTTAATGATGTAGCTGATTATTTATATATGGTCACTTTTCAGTGAGATAGTACAATAAAAATATTAGAGCACAAATTAATTTTAAGTTGTAATATTACTTTGAGCAAATCAGCATTGCAGATTGTCTTGGTTTGGATAAGACAGGTGCCTGCTAAAGAAGGCAGGAGCTTCCCCTGAAATGGAGAATGCAAACCCTCCCCACCCCTCCAAATTGCTATGAATTTTAAATTAAGGGGCTCTCAGGCAAAAAAAATACGGGAGCAGGAAATAACAGTTCTTTAATAGGGAAGGGGGGAAAAACCATAAAATGATAAAATAAAAACAATGCAGTACACTAAAATGACAGAGTCAGAACTCAACCTGACACCCTGTTGGTCAGGGTGCTGGCAGCAGTCCAGTTGGAAAAGTGGCTACAGTCCTCCTGAGGTGTCAGGTGTGGTTCTGTTGGAGCAGGGGGTCCTGTAGAAAAAGGGTGATTCTTCCTCCGCAGATCCGTGGAAGAAGAAGCAGCTGCTGTTCCTCTGGTGAATCCAGTGGAGAAGCTGTGCTGGTGTGTCAGAATCTCCTGATTATATCTGGATAGCAATGCTCGGCTCCTCCCTCTGGGCGGAGCATCTCACAATGGGATGTTACAGTTCTTATCAGCCATGCAGTGACATTCAATAGCCTCTTATCACGGGATGCCCCCTGCTGAGGGAGGAGTGATTGTGATCTCGCAGGGAGAGAGATAAGGGGAAATTGCCCACTTAACACCTAGACAACTGCCATACAGATGGTAATAGAATACATCCTGCCTTGCAATCCAGAACATAATCCACCCCTTATTCTATTTCCATCTGCATCACAATGAATCCTTACACACAGTTCTCACTTAAGACTAGGTTTCCCTGTGGTACACAACGGCTTTCTCCATCTTTCTGCATTACCCACCAAGTGTAACCAGGTCCTTGAGCAAAAACAATTCCACGGATGGGTTTGTCTTTGCCTGAGGTGGGAGTAATCCAAACAGTCTTTCCTAAAATACCTTTCATGTGTACAACAGGGACTTTATCTCCATCTACAGTGTGCAGGGGTTCAGACTGGGCAGGACCAGCTCGATTGATAGACCCTCTGGTGTTGACCATCCAGGTGGCCTTTGCTAAGTTCATCTCCCAATTTCTAAAAGTCCCCCCACCAAGTGCCTTCAGGGTAGTCTTGAGTAGTCCATTGCACCGTTCAACTTTCCCGGCAGCTGGTGCATGGTAGGGGATATGGTATATCCATTCAATACCATGTTCCCTGGCCCAGGTGTTGATAAGGCCGTTCTTGAAATGGGTCCCATTGTCCGACTCAATTCTCTCAGGGGTTCCATGTCTCCACAGCACTTGCTTTTCCAGGCCCAGGATGGTGTTCCGGGCAGTGGCGTGAGGCACAGGGTGGGTCTCCAACCATCCCGTGGTGGCTTCCACCATGGTCAGCACGTAGCGCTTGCCTTGGCGTGTCTGGGGCAGTGTGATGTAGTCGATCTGCCAGGCCTCCCCATACTTGTACTTGGACCACCGCCCACCATACCACAGGGGCTTCACTCTCTTGGCGTGCTTGATGGCAGCACACGTTTCACAGTCATGGATAACCTGAGAAATACTGTCTTTGGTTAAATCTACTCCTCGGTCTCGTGCCCACCTATAGGTGGCATCTCTACCTTGATGACCTGAGGCATCGTGGGCCCATCGAGCTAGGAACAACTCCCCCTTATGTTGCCAATCTAAGTCTATCTTCGACACCTCTATTTTTGCTGCCTGATCTACCTGTTCGTTGTTTCGATGTTCCTCATTAGCCCGGCTCTTGGGGATGTGGGCATCTACGTGGCGGACTTTCACAGGTAGGTTCTCCAACCGAGCGGCAATTTCTTTCCATTCCTCAGCAGCCCAGATTGGTTTTCCCTTACGCTGCCAGTTGGCCTTTTTCCACCTTTCCAGCCAGCCCCACAGAGCATTGGCTACCATCCACGAATCAGTATAAAGATAGAGCCTTGGCCATTTCTCTCTCTCAGCAATGTCCAGGGCTAGCTGAACAGCTTTGAGTTCAGCAAGTTGACTTGATCCACCTTCTCCTTCGATAGCCTGAGCAACCTGTCGTGTGGGACTCCATACGGCTGCTTTCCACTTCCGGTTCAACCCTACGATGCGACAGGAACCGTCAGTGAAAAGAGCGTAGCGTGTTTCCTCTGCTGGGAGTTGGTTGTATGGTGGAGCTTCTTCGGCACGTGTTACTTGCTCTTGTTCCTCTTCATCAGAAAGACCAAAATCTTCACCTTCCGGCCAGTTTGTAATTATCTCTAAAATCCCAGGGCGATTCAGGTTTCCAATACGGGTGCGCTGTGTGATGAGGGCAATCCATTTACTCCATGTAGCATCAGTGGCATGGTGGGTGGTGGGAGCCTTTCCTTTGAACATCCACCCCAGCACCGGTAGTCGGGGTGCCAGGAGGAGTTGTGCTTCCGTGCCAATCACCTCTGAGGCAGCTTGAACTCCTTCGTAGGCAGCCAAGATTTCCTTTTCTGTGGGAGTGTAATTGGCTTCGGACCCTCTGAAGCTTCGACTCCAGAATCCCAGTGGTCGGCCTCGAGTCTCCCCAGGCACCTTCTGCCAAAGGCTCCAGGACAAACCATGGTTCCCGGCTGCAGAGTAGAGTACGTTCTTTACCTCTGGTCCCATCCTGACTGGGCCAAGGGCAACAGCATGAGCAATTTCTTGCTTAATCTGGGCAAAAGCTTGTTGCTGCTCAGGGCCCCAGTGGAACTCGTTCTTCTTGCGGGTGACCAGGTAAAGAGGGCTCACGATCTGACTGTACTCGGGAATGTGCATCCTCCAAAAGCCTATGGCACCCAGGAAAGCTTGTGTTTCCTTCTTGCTAGTTGGTGGAGACATCGCGGTGATCTTGTTGATGACCTCAATGGGAATCTGACGCCGTCCATCTTGCCACTTTACTCCCAGGAACTGGATCTCTCGAGCAGGTCCCTTGACTTTGTTCTTCTTGATGGCGCAACCGGCTTCTAGCAGAATCTGGATGATTTTCTTTCCTTTCTCAAATACTTCCACTGCCGTGTTCCCCCACACAATGATGTCATCGATGTATTGCAGATGTTCTGGGGCCTCACCCTTTTCCAGTGCAGTCTGGATCAGTCCATGGCAGATGGTGGGGCTGTGCTTCCACCCCTGGGGCAGTCGGTTCCAGGTGTACTGCACGCCCCTCCAGGTGAAAGCAAACTGAGGCCTGCACTCTGCTGCCAGAGGAATGGAGAAAAACGCGTTAGCAATGTCAATGGTGGCGTACCACTTTGCTGCCTTGGACTCCAGCTCGTACTGGAGTTCCAGCATGTCTGGCACAGCAGCGCTCAGTGGTGGAGTCACTTCATTCAAGCCACGATAGTCCACAGTCAATCTCCATTCTTTGTTAGACTTGCGCACAGGCCAGATGGGACTGTTAAAGGGTGAGTGAGTCTTGCTGACCACCCCTTGGCTCTCCAGCTCACGGATCATTTTGTGGATGGGGATCACGGCGTCTCGATTCGTCCGATACTGCCGGCGGTGCACCGTCGAGGTGGCGATTGGCACTCGTTGCTCTTCCACATTCAAGAGTCCTACTGCGGATGGGTTTTCTGACAGTCCGGGCAAGGTGTTCAACTGCTTAATGTTCTCTGCCTCTACAGCAGCTATGCCAAAAGCCCATCTGAGTCCTTTTGGGTCTTTGTAATAGCCATTCCGGAGGAAGTCTATGCCTAGAATACATGGGGCCTCTGGGCCAGTCACAATAGGATGTTTCTTCCAGTCTTTCCCAGTCAGGCTCATCTCAGCTTCCAAAAGGGTCAATTGCTGTGATCCCCCCGTCACCCCGGCAATGGAAACAGGTTCGGCCCCCACATGTCCCGATGGTATCAGGGTACACTGTGCACCAGTATCCACTAAAGCATCGTACCTTTGTGGTTCTGATGTGCCAGGCCATCGGATCCACACCGTCCAGAAAATCCGATTTTCCCGTGCCTCTCCCTGGCTAGAGGCAGGGCCCCCCTAACCCTGGTTATTATTTCTTCCCTGGGCATACATGGTAGAGGTACCCTCAAGGGGATCTGACGGATCATACTCAGCAGCTCGGTCATGGGAGGTTGAGGCTACCTTCACTTTACTGGAGTTCTCTCGGTTAGTGTTTCCCTCCTTGAGTTGACGCACCCTTGCTGCCAGGACTGAAGTGGGTTTTCCATCCCACTTTCCCATGTCTTCCCCATGGTCCCTCAGAAAGAACCACAAGTCAGCCCGTGGGGTGTACCCTCTCTCTCTAGGTGGAAAATGTTGGGCTCTAACTCTGGGGCCTGTGACTCGCACTGGTGCAATATGGGAATTGTTCCTTCTCACCGCCTCCCTCATCTCCCTCATCTCCTCTCTGAGTTCTTGGACCACGGCAGAGACATGAGCTTGCATGGGGCCATTGATCATACTTTCATAATTTCTAAGTTTGTTTGCCACAGAACCCACTGTCTCTCGGTTGGTATCAGCATTGATCGTTGCAATGAAAGTGGTGTATTGAGATGGCCCCAGATTTGCCAGACTCCACAGCATCTGCCCTGTGCACCTGACCTGGTCGGGGTCATTATCATGCTGTCCATCTCTCCCAAAGAGTACCTCCAATACTGCCACTTCCCTCAGCTGTTGGATCCCTTCCTCAAGAGTCTTCCAGCGCATTCTGTGGTGCTGCTCCTGCATTCTTTCCCTGTGGACAAATCTCTCTCTGACACTTGTTAAAAGCCGCTCCCAGAGGGAAAGGGACCCTGGCTCCCTTACAAAAATCTGATTGATACCGGAGTCCTGAGTTAAGGGTCCCAGATTCCTTGCCTCACCACCATCCAGTTGCACACCTGTACCCATAAGGTCCCAGACCCGAAGTAGCCAGGTTGTATAAGCCTCACGTCCCCGTCGTACAATGTCTTTGTGTAGATTACGGAGACTTTCGTAAGTCAGGGACTCGGTGATGATTGCAACCTCTGGCTCCCCTGTGGGTTGTGAGGGCCCTCCCCTATCTGGGTGCTCTGCTTTTGTTTTAGATCTCCTTGTTTCTACAGGGGCAACTGCTGCTGGCTGTGACTGCCTCTGCAGTTCAGCTGGAACCTGGACAGTTGTAACATCTGTGGGTTCTGCTGCTGCACTATTAGATTCTCTCTCTTCAAAGCAGGGGGAGGGCTCTGCACCAGCTGGGGAAGTGTACTCCTTCAGGGTCTGGCCTATCTCACGCATCTCCTTCACCAGACCCCCCACCCAATCTGGGTAGTTCACATCTGGCACGGGCTGTGGGGTAGGAGTAGGCTCTGGGGCAACAGCATCCCTGGACTCTGGTGGCGTGTTAGGTTCTGATGCAGGTGTCAGGGTAGTTATCCAGGTTAGTCTCTCTCTCTCTCTAAATGCTAAATAGAACAGGCCTATCAGCAACACCAGCCACTGTATGATATCATTAATGTTTAGATTGGATCTGAACCCTTCAAAAACTGGTGGGGTGGACCCAAAGAGGTGATTAAAGGGTTGGGAGAAAATTTCCCCTGGTGTAATTTCCTTACAGCAGGTGCCATTATTAAAGTAACCCCAAAAACACATAGTTAAGGTGTGATAGCTGTGAATCCATGTGCCTGCCTTCCAGAGGAAGTTAAAAATCCATGAATTCCTCACCTTATTCACCCATAAAACAAACCGGATAATAGCCACAGTAGCCTTGGTTATAGGACCCATGTTAAGATAAGGGCCTACAAATGGGAGAAATACAGCCATGATCACGTGCCACCCAAACCAGGGTAAACTGGACCACATGGTGTCACTTGATGAGGTTTGTATAGCCACACAAAAATTAGATTACTCAAGAACTGTTATTCCCTTTTTGTTTATTTGCCCTCGAGCCCCACGTTGGGCGCCAAAAATCTGTCTTGGTTTGGATAAGACAGGTGCCTGCTAAAGAAGGCAGGAGCTTCCCCTGAAATGGAGAATGCAAACCCTCCCCACCCCTCCAAATTGCTATGAATTTTAAATTAAGGGGCTCTCAGGCAAAAAAAATACGGGAGCAGGAAATAACAGTTCTTTAATAGGGAAGGGGGGAAAAACCATAAAATGATAAAATAAAAACAATGCAGTACACTAAAATGACAGAGTCAGAACTCAACCTGACACCCTGTTGGTCAGGGTGCTGGCAGCAGTCCAGTTGGAAAAGTGGCTACAGTCCTCCTGAGGTGTCAGGTGTGGTTCTGTTGGAGCAGGGGGTCCTGTAGAAAAAGGGTGATTCTTCCTCCGCAGATCCGTGGAAGAAGAAGCAGCTGCTGTTCCTCTGGTGAATCCAGTGGAGAAGCTGTGCTGGTGTGTCAGAATCTCCTGATTATATCTGGATAGCAATGCTCGGCTCCTCCCTCTGGGCGGAGCATCTCACAATGGGATGTTACAGTTCTTATCAGCCATGCAGTGACATTCAATAGCCTCTTATCACGGGATGCCCCCTGCTGAGGGAGGAGTGATTGTGATCTCGCAGGGAGAGAGATAAGGGGAAATTGCCCACTTAACACCTAGACAACTGCCATACAGATGGTAATAGAATACATCCTGCCTTGCAATCCAGAACACAGATGATTCAGTTGTCTTCTGAAATCAGCAGTTCATAAACCCTTCCAAAGTGCCTATTTTGAAATTAGAGATTAGCCTGCCTTCTCAGAAGGTTCATATTTCTTTCTCTTAAGAAGAACATTACTTTTCGCCCCTCTTTTTTTTTTTCAGTGCTGCCTCCTAGTCATCAATACCCTGCACTGTTGCCTGACATTATTCTCTTCCAAAGACAGATTCTATTCTGCTTTTGCTACTCTTCAGTAGGATTTATCTCCTGTAAAATTAACTCTTGATGTATAACTATTTTTACAATATGTGTAAGTGGGTATGTATTTATTAGAGGACTGAAATCAGACCAAATCAATCTGCTCTGAAGGCCATGTCTACATAGCAAATGGAGATGTCGTTGTAATTTGTGCTAGCTTTAGTCAAATAAACCCTGGAAAAAATATAAGAGCTCAGGTTTCAGCATAGACCAACATCCCAACGGGCTTGGATTTACTGCAAGCATGCTTGGCAAGAGGCTATATTCATGCATGCTTGTGGAAACCTGGGCAGTGTGCAGTTACTACATTGCCAGGCCTCAAACACCAATGGCCAATCAAGTGGACAACTCAGAACAGGATGTGGCTGGACAGGGGAGCTGTACAGAGGTATGACTGCATCTTTCTGGGGCCAGATTCTTTCTCCTGGTTCATGGGGACTGCAAAAAATAAAGAACAGTGCAAGTGCAGGGGTGGGGATCAAGAAGTGGGGCTGCACTGAACACAAGAAGTCAATCCAGTAGGCAGGGATAGACACCACTGAAAGACAGTCCATGCACAGAAAGGTCCAGAAGAATGGACTGTTCATGCTCACTCATTTACATGAAGAGCAAGAAACCTAATCCCTAGAGAGGGAAAACTTGCCCTTTGGGCCCTGGACACCCTGTGGACTGAATCAATGGACCCAGGACTGGTGATCTTCTTTCCTCTCCTGTCTCACTGTCTGATGTCTCTTCACACTCTGCTTCTTGCCTCTAACTTTTTTATTCTTTTATTTCTTCTACTATTAGAAGATAGGCACAAAGCATATACTAATTTCCATGACAAGTGTGCAGTTTGTTAAAAAAACTTAGTGAAGTTGTTTTTTTGGAGCCCTTTTGGTTTTTGCTATTCTTTTTTGACATGGGTATCTATGCATCTTGGATGATCCCACTCCTACAGTTCCATGTAGATGTGGGATGCAACATTTTTACTAGTTTCATAGGCAGAATCATGTTTTGATCAGATGTATCATCATTTTTGTGCAGGGACATCCTTAACCTTAGAGTATTAATGTTTTCATAAACTTGGAGAAATACTGCTTGTGGGTAGATGATAGTTGCATACATGTAAAATTTAAGGTCATTTCCATAGAAGCTTCTCACAGTCACAGAATACTGGATGAGCCCAGTGATTGAAGCAAAGTTTAAAGAAAAAAGGAAAACACTTCCTCAAATCTCTTTATTGCTACATTGCAATAGGCCACTTTTTGGTGTATGAAAATTTATCAGTTATCATTGATAAGCACTTTACCTGCTGATTGCCATTTTTGAGGGTTACTTTACTGATTTACCTTCCTCCTTTTGAGCTCCCAGCCATCTGAAGCTTCCTCAGCTACCTCAGGTAGAAGTTTCTGCCCCAACACTTAGAGACATAAGCAATTCATGTACAGGCATGGTCTGAGAGACGGTAGGCAGGAATGGATGCAAATGTAAACCTCCTTCAGGCCTTTCTAAAAAGAGAATTCTCTTCAGCAGGAGAAGGAAATCTCTTTTCCTTTTTCGCAATTCTTTTCCATTCGCCTCTCCAGATGTTTATGTCCTTTGGGCTGAATATCAAATTGACAATTTGTGTGACTGAACTAAGAGTCAGCCACCAACAAAATTCATTTGAGAGAAAGAAAAATAAAAATTTGATTTGTCTTACAATGAAAAATAAATAGCCTTCCTCTGAAATGTGGGGTTTGAGTATTATTTCCAGGGGCTGTTCTCCAGAGTTTAGTACTTCTGCACATTACAGTACAAAATTCTGCTAATTTCTAATCCTGGACGAAATTAAGATTTTAATTATCATTTTAGAAATCAAAGATTTGCATCTCCTGAGGTTGGCTATACCATGGCAGCAGTAGTAAAAAAAATAACTTATGCATTTAATATTCAATTAAAACAGTGCTTTACTAATTTATTTTTATAAGACTGCTAAGTAAAAAGTAGCAGGGGCATCCATTTAGAATACATCTACCCAATTAATGCCATATTCATTAATTTCACAGTACAAGTTTATTTACTGGGATTGCTAATTCACTAGTAAACTAGAAATAGAGAAATACAAATAAAAATAGACAAATGTTATAAATAGAAAATCCACACAAAGTTCCAACACAGGCAGTTATCAACACTGACAAGGATTTTCTGCTGGCTGTTTTTAGATATTCAAACAAGAGGAAACTCTTTTGAGGACAAATAAATGAAATGAGACAAACGAACATTGTCATAACAGCAAAGGCAATTAGTGGCCACAGATGGCACAGGGAGGTGAAAAAGTCTGGTGCAGGATTTCAGTATCACTTCTGTGTAAACTGAGTCCCAGAGCAGAGTGATTTGCTCTGTGATTATGTTCAAAAGGAACAGGAAGTCAGAGGGTGGTTTCACAACCCAGCTTGAAGTGCATTCATTCCCTGACACTGACTTCATCTTGTAGGACAGGCTGTTGTGGTGCCTGTGGCTTTATTCCAGCCCTTGTTTGTTTTCTCATGTCTTTGATGCTTTTGTCAGCAGCAAGTCTTGAGCTTGAGGATGTACCAAGAGAAAGGTGCTGAAGAGGAAGAGCATGAGGAGCAGCAGCTTGTGTGCTACTAGTACGGCTGAGACAGCAGCACAGTCCTCAGCCTTTTAAAGGTGGGCATGGACAGAAAATCTGTCACAATGCCCATAGAAGTTCCAGGGCATTTAGAGCAATGGCAGATTCAAATACATTGAAGAAACATATTGTCCCATCCAGGCATAAGTATTTTAGTGTATTTATCACTTAACTTCTGCTTTTAGGGCACACAGTTCAGAAAAAAAAAAGAAGAAAACTAATCTGTTTTGGTCTGCCTGTTGTGCTAAAGGAGGACCAGGCAGATCTTTGCTACCTCCATGAGATGGATTCCATGATCTCTGCAGATAGCCTGCTACAGGGCTCTGCTCCCTTGAGAATTTCAAAGTCCTTTCCTAAATCCATCCTGTGGCTCTGACTGCTGCTAGAACTGCTTGGCATCCTTGCAGTACCATTTCTGTGTCTTTCTTTTCTCCCTCCCCTTCCAGCTGCCTCCTACTTTGTCCTTCTCTCCACAAAGAAAGAACCTAGTTCCTTCTCAGTTTTCTCATACCTTATTTGCTTTTTAAAAACCAATTAACCAATAATTTTCCTGAATGTCTTATTACTCCATACTTTTTATTGGATCATAAAATCTGCCTGTTTTTTTTAATAGGAAAATTATTTTTGTTACTCATTTTTAAAAAATGTTAGTGATCTTCTGCATCCTAATCTGCCACTCTTCTGCCTAGTCATGTATCTAATTCCTTCAATGTGTTTTCACTTTATAGAAATATTCTGTTCTTTTCCTAGTATTCCAGGAAGTTATTAACCAAAACCAGTAAATGTATTTATGGGATCCTAAGTGAAATGTATCAAGCACTTCAGGAAAAATAATGGCTAATGGCTTGGAGAATCGCTCTTCAAACATATGTACACCTTGTGATGATTTCCTCTATTCCACATTTCCTTGGCTTGCATGTGGAAATTTCAGCACAACAGTGTCAAAAGACTTATACAGACCAAAATCCAAACAATACCATGTGTTGGCTTTCCTTTACCATCTACCATGAGAAAGAGGAGAATTATTTCAGTGGCTGAAAAGTGTAATGGCAAATATGGTAGCACAATGTAATTATATGTATTACACTCTTCATGTTCTGTCATTAGAGGTCTGGGGGTGGATGCTGTCTACATTTCTTAGACATATGGTTTTATTTAGCTATGGTAAACCAGCAATTTCAACTGGAGGATGTATCTTCCTAAGCAGGAGTGGCCTGATGCTATTGCCTAGGCTGTAGGAGAAGCCTTTATCCAGTTAATCCTTGTCACTAATGGGAGGCTGCACATGATACTATGAAACTTTGTCCAACAAATCTTCTACAAATGAAGTCATAAAAGGGTTTCCATGCCATGAGTGCAGAACTAGGCAGAAAATTCACCATGTAGATTACAGTAAGAAAAAAATTGTAAAGACCAAGGGCTGTACAAGAAGATGGGAAGGCAGCATTGTTTCACAGCTGCAGCTCAGAAAAAATGAGCTTCTGAAGCATTTGAAGCTGCAGTAAATTTTAAAATAAAAGGTTATTTAAAAAGCCCCATCATTATCATAAATAATCTTATTTTCTCAGTGTCTACATTATCTACATTAATCAGGATTTGCTGAAAGTACATCACACCAAAACTGGGACTTTAGGACAGCAATTTTATTTTATTATATAAAATTTTCACTGAAATAACTGTGCTGTGCAAACTTCTGTTGCTGCATTGTTCATGAGCCAAACATTTTTTATTTTATTATGTGTTTTCCTGCTTCCTCATCGGTCTCCCAAAATGTTACAGCAGCTCTGCTCTTCTCTTCAAGAAAAATAAAAGGCAAGACAGGTAATTGTGATGGCTTTCACAGGGGTCCCAGGATGAGGGAAGAGATGAGAATGTTTGCTCCATGTTTCAGAAGGCTTGATTTATTATTTTATGATATATATTATATTATAACTATACTAAAAGAATAGAAGAAGGGATTTCACCTGAAGGCTAGCTAAGAATAGAAAAAGAATGATAACAAAGGTTTGTGTCTGACCGAGACAGTCTGGACAGCTGGACTGCGATTGGCCATTAATTAGAAACAACCACATTAGACCAATCACAGATCCACCTGTTCCATTCCACAGCAGCAGATAATCATTGTTTACATTTTGTTCCTGAGGCCTCTCAGCTTCTCAGGAGAAAAAAATCCTAAGGAAAGGATTTTTCAGAAAATATCATGGCTACGGGTAATAAGCCCAAAGCCAACAAAAAGGAGGTCATAAACCTTAAAATATTTTAAAATTAAGCTAAATAGGATCACACTAATGTGTGAACATCTGCTATTTGTTCCTGAAATACACTCATACACAGTGGGGTATGACAAAGATGAAAATATGAAAATTTGGAGAAATTTTTTAACCTACAAATCATAGTATTTCCAGAAAATGATGCTATTTAGTGGCTATGACTCCAAAGACAACACAAATACAATGCCAGTTGTCTGTATCATTATGGAAAGTAACATCATGTTTTACAGATGTTTGTAATGGAGCATGAAACGGAAGCTGGGAACAGAGCAAGGACCCCAAGCTTTTGATCCTCTTCTCCTGCTGCATCCCTTACCTGAGAGTAGGGAGGCAACTCCCCAGGTGTGTGTCGTGAGGTGACAGCCCCTTAAGCATTTTCTGAAGGGCAAGCAAGCCAACTCTTCTGAATACACTCCCAAGACTCCAAATATTGCTAGGAATTTTGGACACACAGACTTGTTTGATACCATGTTGTGTCATTTTCCAGAGTGCTTTTCAGCTAAGCTCTCTCCACCTGCAGCAGGGTGTCTTGGCACACTCAAAATCCCTGGGCACGCTTGGCTTCATTTCTGGGTGCTTGGGACACGTCTGCATGGCTGTGCCAGGCTGTGGCTGGGTAAACACAACCTGCCTCTGATCACAGGGGTACTTCTTCCTGACAGGCCACCTGGGCTGCAGTGGGACACGGCCACAGATCTGCTGAATCTGACCCTGCCACACTGAATCTGGCCTGTGCCCAAATATCCACAGCTGTGGAACCAACAGGCCAGTTTTTAATCCCACTAGATATAGTTTGAAATACCTCTAAAAATAGGATGTGGGAAGCAAACATGGTGCTGTTACACATAAGACTGATTGAGTGTCCAAGGCCATGAGCTATTTCATGTTTCTGCTCAGTATAAGCTGTCTGCCTGTGGGCTCCACCCACTTGCTATAGTCACAGTGAAATCATTCTTTGTTTACTTCTAATAATCCTTTTAGAATAGTCTTCTGGAATGTAGTTCGTCAAACATGCACAGCATAAGTCTTCAATAATTCTATCTTTCATAAGGTTTTTTTTTCTTTTTTAAAATTGGAAATATTTCTGCTATAATACTATTGCGAGGAACACCTTAAAACTGAATTGAACATTTCTTAGCCTTCCTTTATTAGATATAAGTTTAAAATATAGACTCCCTCTGATTTCCCACTGGTATGTTGTCCCCAAAGTAATGCACGTCTTCCAACAGAAAACAAATAAATCATAATTTAACCCAAGTACAGCCTGCCATCTGGTTTTGCTTTGCACAACAAATATTGTGTTTCATTTAATTTTTCTATCCTTTATATATTCTAGTAGTTTATTTGTCTTTAACTGTATCCACATATAAGACTGATGTTTCATATATATATATTCTTTTATCCACAAAGACACCATTCAGTCTCCAGAGCTTCCTTGTTTCTTTCTGCATCTGTTTTTGACTTTGGAATCAACTTCTACATGACCCTTTAGAAATGTTCCATATTGTTTCAGTACCCTACTTTTCCTTATATCCTACACAGTTACCAGGTCACTGCTTGCTGCTGTTGTTTTTTATTAGATGCAGCTTCATATGCATCTTTCTACTGCATGAGGCTATAATACTATGAAAGATAATAATGAAAGATCAATAGATCTTTCTGATTCTAAAACCATCTTTATGCAGAGATGGACTTTTTTTGGATGCACTAATACAAGTAAAAATTTCGAACCTCTAAATGTCCAGGTACTGTCCAGAAGGGGATAGTCACTCTATAAACATTCTAAATAATTTGAATTTTTTATCAGGGTTCTGCTTATCTCCCATACTGCTGCAGTGTTGCTGCAGTTAAGCAATGGCAGCTGTTTGTGACATGTAATTATCTAGTTTTATTATTCATTAAATATTGTTAAGTTCAGAGATCAGATTGGATGACAAATTTTGAGATACGTCTAAGGAAGTGGAATGCGTTTCCTGAAAATTTTATCAAAAATCTTATCATCAAAACTACCAAAAATTTGTAGCATTCATAACATTCTGGGGTGTTGTGAGGTGACCCAACACCTCCTAGAGGCTGGATACCATAGCGGAAGGAGCAAGGTGACAAAATAATGTCAGGGAAATTGAGAATGCTTTGCCCTGGCATCTCTGCCTTACAAAATTCAATTATAACTTGGGTGATAAAGCTCAGGAAAATTACCTACAATGAGTACAGCAATTGCTTTTGAGGGCATGGTGGGGGGGAGAGGGTGGAAAATAACATACCCTCTCTGTTTTAATGTACCTGGAAGAGGTGCTGCTTGGCTTCTTGGCTATCTAAACACTTTAGTGGCAGTGGAACCAGGTAGGCTGCCAAAGAATGGGAAAGCAGCAAGGGCACATTCCTACCACTGAATTCAATACCAGTAGAAGGGAAATCCCTGTGACTGGGTATGAGAAAACCAAATGGGATTAATGAAATTAGCATGCTACCTGAATTTTGTGTATGAAAGACTCTGGGTCTAATGCACTTAATTTTAGAAGTTTGTTATGTGTATAGCTTGCCCATATGAATATTCTACTACTAGCTTGGGATTTATGGCGTGGATTCCCAGACCCTTTTCAGTTCATAAATTACCACACTGGACTGAGTCCAAGCAAATGCTCTGTCTGAGTTGAAGCTCAGTGCCTTTAGAGAGCACTCGTCAGCTTTCTGGCAGGCGCAGCCCTGGCCTCGCACTGCAGTGCTTCCAGGGGTCACCCCTGCAGGGCAGATCACACTAATACACCATCCCATGCTTACTTTTCTAAACAGAGGCCTTAAGCACAAGGGTACAGAATATTCTGTAATGTGTAATGACTCATGATTTATTCTCTCCTCCTCCTTCCTTTTTGAAAACTTAGTATTTTGCAGCAAAGGTTTGAGGAGCTGCTGTACTCAACGAGTATCGGGAGGAGCTGTGTAGATCAGCACTGCATTCAACTGGGAAGGGAAGATTTTCCACAGCCACTCCTTTATTTTTTCCAGGTTATGCTGAATATCTGGAAAATACACCCAGCCTGGTAGGGTGTTACACTCATAGACTGGACCAAAGTATTTTCTTTTGCCTGCTCTCTTTCCATCACCTTCTGGACTTTAGGATGGTAAAACTTCAAAAGGACAGGTGCAAATTGCCTCACTCTAGCAGAGAAAGTCTGATAGAAGATGCTGATATAAACCTCTGCAGACTGAGGTGAAATCCAGGTCTTTCCTCAGTGAGGACAGTTGCTAGGTAAGAGATGGCTGCTACCATCATAGTCCTCCTTGCCTCCTTCTACAGTCTTTAAATGAAGAAATGTCACTATTCCACCTTAAAATTTTTTAGCCAAAACACATTCATAATTATTAGACCTAACAGATCAGGTATATCAGTCAGCTTAAGCAAATGGACATGTGGATTTCAAATGAGTGATAGGATAGGTGTCTGAGTCTATAGTTTACTGAGCTCTGAAGTGTTTCTGGGACTATGAACACAGATACCTATGATCTTCAAAGAAAAGAACAAATTCTTTTACAGAACCTGCATACTTTTAGCTTTAGGTGATCTGATCATTGAAATGGCTTTTCCTCAATCACAGCTTGGGATTTATGAAACTAGTTTCCATTTAAGTGTCATATTAAATGCATAAGCCTCTTCCTGGATTTTAGCCAGCCTCCAGCCTAGGAAGCTATTTGGCCTAGTGGTTTAATGGGTATCTTACTGTGTGAAAGTTATCAGCATGCTGTAAAGCAGAATAAGTAAGCCAAGTTCTCTCAGTTTCACACAAAAATTCCTTAACCTCCTGAGGCTCGGTAACATTTATATTGGTGAAACTTGGAATTACCCCCGGGAGTTAATTTTCTTTTGCAGGCTAATTTATAGCATTTCTTTGATTAATGGCTAGAGAAGAGCTAATTACTGTATGCTAAGGATGTATATTCATGCTTAATGGAAATGGTAACAGATCATGGTTTGAGACTGTGAGAAAGTTATAATGGGGAGGGAAGAGGCAGCTTGTTAATATCCAAAGCCAGCCCCATCATGCTCTGTTTGCATGGCTCTGCTGAATGTATATGTCAGTGATGTGCTGGGTACAAACTGTTACCTCAGAGTTTGCTTTCAGTGGTGCACTCCAAGGAATGGGAGCCCTGAGCACAGCTGTGTAAAGAAATGGCATGGAACTTATTTGGAAAAGCACGGATCTCGCTTCTTTGCAATGGGCTGTCTAAAGGTTCTTCTGAGTAGAATGTCAGCAGGAAAAGCTTCTGACCTCATTCTTACATGGAGTTATGATTAGGACATCTGAAGCTTACTATAGCATAGGTAAAAGAGATCACAGCTGAAGCAGCAGATTCCAAAGTGGTGAACTTGTTGAATATGACTGAGGGTGATAAAAGGAAGAAAAGAAATGTAAAAAACTTGTTTCACTAGCTTACTGCTTTGCTAGACCTGTTAAAGATTAGCAGTGCCTTTGTGTGATGGAAATACTGAATTAATGTTTTTATATTCTATAAAGTCATGCAGCAGTTTGCAGTGGACTGTCAATCCTGGTAAGCTCACACAGGTGTGACACCTCCAAACACCTGAGCTCTCTCCAAATGTATGTTTTTATTTTCTGAACTTGTCAATGTAGGACACCCAGAGTAAGCAGGAACAACTTGCTTTCACAATAGGAAATATTCTCTTCTCCAGGCTGAACTGTCCCAACTCTCTCAGTCTTTCTTCAGAGAAAAGATGTTTCAGTCCCTTCATCATCTTCATGGCTCTTTGCTGGACTGTCTCCAGTATACCCATGTCTCTTTTGTACTGAGAAGCCCAGCACTGAACCTTGTTTTTCAGATTTGTCTCACTTGTTCCAAGGAGAGAAGGTTCACCTCCCCTGACCTGCTGGTGATGCCAATCGTTAAGTAAAAGCTGCAGTATTTTGGAAGGAATTTGCTGTGATGCGTCACATTGACTCAGATGTTTCGGTGTTTAGATACTGTTACTGTATCGAAGTAGAGTCAGCTATGGGACAATTACCTTGCCAAGACTGAGGCATCTTTTGATCAACTCAGAATGTCATAAGCTGGGGGAATAGTCAATTTGTGAAGCAAAGCATTAATGTGCAGTAATGCCAGTACTGACAATACTTAGCAGGATCTTAAAGTGGAGGTAGGAGTGATAAAGGGGCCTAGTTTCTGTTCCAGCACCGTTTTCCACAAGTGAACACTTACGAAAAAGATGGTTGTTGATCAGGAGTTCAGTATTACAGGTAAAGTGTGAGCCAGCACAGAGATTTCTTATTTATATTACTAATGTGTCAGAAAAGACTGGCAGGCAATGCCAGTAAAGCTAATATTGTTCATTACACTGTCATTAGTTCATTCTCTTTTGATGGTATTTGGAAAAGGGTAAATGCTATTTTTATCACTCTTTAAATGGAAAAGGAATTGATTTCCTTGCTAGTAGTACATAGGAAATATGATGATATTTGTAAAGTATTTTATATATATATATATATATATATATATATATACACTACCTTATGAAAGGTTAGAATATTTTCAAAGTTTGTGCCTTTGAGTTTTTCAATCTAGACATAAATGCTGACTTATAAATCTTGATTTAAAAAACCTTCTGGAAAATCTAATCATGTGATTTTATGAATCATTAGTTAAATATTTTTTGTAGGCAATTTCTAATGAGAAAGGATTGTGTCCTTCAGTGAAATGACAATGAAATATCATTGTCTTTGCCAACTCTCTCTGAAACCTTTGATGCTGAGCTGAGGTCGGTGTGCTTAAAATGTATTTACATAGCTTTGCACCCAGAGATTTGCTCATTCTGTAGGTACAGGGTCAATTAGGCTGTGATGGGACCACCAATGAATTCTTGGGTGAGTGACTGAGTGACTAGTACGTAAAACTGTACTTTCTGTCATAGGGTAACATAACTTGATTTTTCCCCCAATAACTATTGGACAAAAAAAGTAATTATAATATAATTTTATAGCAGTCAGATTTCTATACGTTTGTGTAATTGGGTGTATTCTCAAAAGGTATTACGAAAATGCAGTAACAGCTGTCCTAATGATTAACATCTGGATAACAAAGTATGTTGAAATTTTTTTAAGGAATAAATCAATGTAAAATGCATATCTTCTTATTTTCTTTGCCAAATGAAATAGCAAGTCAAGGTTTATCAAGAGATATCTGATAAGAAAACAGTTCATTATTTTTAGATGCAATTTATTCACATTTCATCCCATTTCATCAATTTTGTTCTGAAATTTCATCTTAAAACACCAACTGAAATATCCAAAAATGCTGAGATAAATGTTTCTTTCATTTTTAATCAAAATTATTCTGTGAACTTTACTTGGGTTAACATACATGATTAATAAAAATAAAATAACAAGTTTTGGTATCATATATATATTTGTTATTCTTCTGAATTTATTTTCCCCTTCCAATAAACATCATTTTATCTTCATTAATTTTGTTCCTTTGAAGTCCCAAGATTAAATCAGTAATGCAAAGCTTAGCTTTTCTAATTACAAACACATAGAGATAAGAGATCACAATGTTCACAAAGAATCCTGAACAACAGTAGGACAAATGACTCATGATGCTTTTTATATCTCAAGACATTCTAGTATGGAATAAATGAGACAGAATCGTTGGTCTGAGAATTACAATAGATCACCTGAGATATTTTTGGTTATTTTTTTTTTTAGAAGGCAACCAATATTTCTGAAAATAGTTTTTGAATCCTTATTGCAGTTTATGCTTTTTTAATAATCACCACAGTTTCAGTTCAGAAAATCTAGCCTGATGGGAACCAGAATCCAAACTAGTAATGAAGAAATTTGGTTTACATATTTATCTCTTTTCTTTCTTTCATTTTCTTCAACAGCCTGAACTGGGAGTGTACCATTTAAATTTTATTTTATAAGGTGGACATTGGCTTTTAAGACATTTCCCTGCTCTTCAGCTGACAAATTGTCAAGTGATTTGAAAAGTACTTAGGTACCCAAAACCGAAAAAATTTCTGTGGTACTCAGTGCTGCAATACCTGAAAGACTGGTTCCTGGCTCTGGGATGAGAAGTTATGACATTGGACCCTACAGGGGGAGAAGGGATCTGTCTGGACCAGGAGGCCTCAGACTGATTCTCTGTTTGCCCTATTGAGAGACATATCATGCAGCCTTTGTTTTAAGCTGGACAGAGGGGCTGGGTGAGCAGGCTCCTCAGTCTGGAAGACATTGCTAATCCTGCCTGTGGTGTTTCCGCAGTTAAATGGGAGAAGGCAGCTGCCCACCCGGGGCAGGAGAGAGGGATCTGCTGAGGTTCACACCTGCTGTTTTACTCAGCAGGTCCTCTGGCTCTGCAAGTGCTGCAGCTGAAACCTCTTCCTTGAATCTGAGAAACTCCAGGCTCTTTGTGTGATTTATGGGATTATGTGAAGCTATAAATCTCGTGCTGCAGCTAAATGCTACAATGATACTGTTTGTATAACAATTTGCGTCAGCTTTGCTTGACCGCATCTGTGTCAATGCTGAATTGCTGAAGGACTGAGTAATGGCTGTACAGAGAGCATGACTGAAATAACACCAGGCTCCCTGGCCACCAAAGGGAACTGCTCCAGCTTCCCCTGGTTCTCAGGGAATTACCAGAATTAGTATAAACAAATCCACGAGAGCTTCAGTTAACCTCAAACGAGGTGACATCCTTAGAAAAAAACTAAAATAAACTCCCTGAGGTTTAGCTGGCAGAAACGTCCACCAGCAATGTCCAGCTGACCTTTCTGAGTGGAAGAACACTTCTCTTCACAGGATAGAATATACCCATCCCCATTAGTGTCTGTACCAGAATGCCAGAGAAACATCAAGTGCCCATTCTCTTTCTCCAGTAGCAAAATTAAATTGAAAATTCTTCAGTGCTTTTAAGACTTGAGTTTTACTTCCTCACTGCTGAATTTTGGATTGGCGCCAAAGGAGGAAATACTTGACTGCTGCAAGGTGCTCTATTTAGATTTTCCACAGCTGAGAATAAAACTGCCAGAAAATGTGTAAGAAATATTATACTTTGTGAAATTTACAACCTGTGTCTGTAAACGAATAGACATTTGGATAAATACAACTTTTGGAAGAGCTTTTGGTTGTAGAATAAATGTTTGGCCTGTACAAGGGATGTGTAAGATCTAATGGGTGCATGCTAAGACCAGCCTTTGACACAATCAGCATTTTTTCACATGGTCGACAAGCTGCCCATATAATACCTAATTGCAAAAGAAAAACACTAAGTCTGAGACTGAATCCTTGCAGATTATTTCAAAGGCATGTCAATAAAAACTTCTCCTATATTACTGTCCTAAGGGTTTTTCTACACTATATGTGTAACATCAGCAAATTGTTTTCGGAACATTTAGAGAACTTGCAAGAGACTTGTGGAAGTGGGTTTTTTTAATGTTTCCCTTTACTTGTGTCCAGTAAGTCTGTTACCTAGAAGAGAACCACACATTTTCATTGTGAGTTCTAATTTACCATTCTCTCAGTTATGGTTTCTCTTTATTATTTACATGTGCTTCCTCCAGAACCTTTCCAGGATTGCAGTCCTTTTCTAGGATCATAATGAATGCTATGAACCCAATAGGACTGAAAACTGATGTTTTCTGTTTCCTCCCTTTTTAGAAACACTTCAAATCTTCCTGTACTTTCTTTCTCCAACAAATTCTTCAAGGTTATAAGGTAATCTATTTTTATTCTGAGGTTAGGTCAATTTCTTTTATCTCCTAGAACAGTATTCATCAGATACAACTGATTAAAAACCATTAAATTCTCCAAGTTTTATTTTGTTTTGTTTTGTTTTTTTTCATTCCACTCTAGAGAAAGACCTTTTCTCCTTGTCATTGCAGTTGATTTTGTGAGCAGCTAGCCTGGCTTGCCTGGGGAGCACTATTGCAAGGGATTCTAGATAGCAGAATAATACATCAAGCTGGTCGGCGGTTTTTCCTTTCAGTGTTCTGAAATTATTTTCTTACTGCATTTCCTGTTTTTTCAAGATTAGGCCTAATTTGTAGTTGTGTTGATCTCTTTATTTCCCTCTATGGTAGTGCCAGATCTTTAAGGTAATTTTCCACATTTTTGTATTTCATTTAACAATACTGTGACTTGTCACTATCCAAATCTATTGCTCTGCAGTTATTTAACTTGGACCTTCAGATCTTCAGACCTTCAGCTACAGCCCATATGTTCTACTGTGGTTTTTTAACCACACTGGGAATTGTCTTTAGAAGAGAATAGAAACCCAAGGAGTAAACAAAATTCTTGATAAGAATGTTAAGAGTTAAAATGAAAATCCTAAACAGTGAAGGATTTATTGGCATGAAATAACACATGGCAACAAACAGGGAAAATGCTTTTAAATGCAATTATTGGACAAAACCCCAAAATAACATCTCAGTAAGCAATTTTCATGACTTAGGGAGCCACTAAACCCAAAACAGGCAGAACAAATGCAACAAAGCATTAAATTGCAGTGTTATTATCCATCATAATATATTTGCCCTGTATCTTTAAGCCAGCAAATACACACACACAGAGGAAACCAAAAACTGCTGAAAACCGCCAGATTTGTCTTTTCAAGAAGCTGAAAGTTGATGATGAAAGTATGTGAAGTAATGAGAGCTTTTTGAGGACCAGATGGTGTTTAAAGAGCAGTTGAAGGCACTCATCACATTGCTTAGCAGAAGCATGTAGTCCCGAGAAAGATGTGTGCAGATGTTTTATGTCACTTATCCTAGAAGTTAGAAGTGTAGAGGCAAGGAAAATATACTGTGAGTGCATGACTTATGAGTCCTAATGTCTGTGGCTTTCTCCCTTTTTGTTTTTCCTCTGAATAATCATAGAATCATAGAATCATAGAATGGCCTGGGTTGGAAGGGACCTTAAAAGTCATCTAGTTATAACCCCTCTGCCATGGACAGGGACAGAGCTCAGAACTCCATCCAGCTCCTGATATCTAATCAAAACCTACTCTCTTTCAGAATAATGAAATGTTTGAATTCATATCAGAAGAATTACACTGCTTTAGGCCTGCCTGGAGAAGCAAACTGCATGCTTCAATTCAAACACCTTTATTGTTAAAATAATTAAGACATGTTCTGTCTCTTTTATCTCCTGTGATAAGGAACACTTAATGACTGATTTAAGTAAAAGTCCTAAATAAGAAGTAATGAAGGAAAAGTTTGAAGCAGTTTAAGCAGTTTCAAGCAGTTTAAGTCACTGACAGATTTTTGTCTCTTTCCTGGAACTGCATAACTGAATTTTAGGCCCTGAAATTCATGTAAATTCATGTTAATAATTAAAAAAAACAAAGACAAAAACCCCACCAAAACAAATATACAGCTCATAATGACTCCATTAATCCCAAGTTTAAGGCAGATAAATACTTAACCAGAAATCTTTTAGTCCTGTTATGTTCTCTGACAATGTATAAATAATTCTAGAGAAAACTTCAGTGCAGTTCAATGCAGGGTTTTAGAATGTATAATTCTAAAATGTTAAATTATAATAATTTGAAACCAAGTCATTGCTTTCAAGTTCCTTTTGGGACATGTAAGATCAGAAAACGGGGTTGATATCAATTTCCCAGAAGAGTCTAAAAAATTTAAAGGGATTCATTAAACAGAACAGTTCTATCAAAGTGTAAAATTGTGCCACATATGGTGACAACTTAGTGGTCTAAAATGCAGAGCAAAAATGAATTTTCTCATAGAAAGTTTCAATTTCTTTGGGGAGAAAAAAATTATTAATCCTGCACAAGCCCAAGTTATGTTGACTTAAAACTCCCATGACAATCTCTCCTGGGAAGTGAGTACAGGTACCTGACATGACTGTGTTCTTGAGCCAAGGCCAGGAACATAGACTCATACAACTCACAAAACATTGAAACAAAATCCATTTCCATCATCAATCTTTGATGCCTCCTCAGTGACTACTTTATTGTACATTTCACTGCCGGGGAGATGCTGTGTGCAGTCATTTATAATGAATGATTCTGCCTGCCATAGAATTTTCTGTCTCCTGCTGTGACAAGGGAAAAGAACCCTGAGGGACACTATTTTCTGCACATTTTAGGGACAAGATAATGGACAGTTGTGGGAAAGTATGGAAATGAGACACTTCAATGGCCAAAGGAAGGTCCAGAGATCCCAGCCATCAGTCCTTGATTTCTAAGAGTTGGGAGGTTTTTATTGGTAGTAGCAGTAGTAATACTATTACTATTAATCTTGTGATTTTATAAAAAATATTATTTTCACACTAAATATTTACATTTTATGAATAGGAAGAACTGATCAACTTCATAATAAAAAATCCCACTTAAAAGATATGATCTGAGAAAAGGGGAAAAATAACCTTTTTTTCTATATAAATATGTTTAAAAAACTTTCTTGGATGAGTGTAAACACAGGTCCTTTTCCCTTATATGTGGCATATACTCTTTTAATATGAAGTCCTCACTTATTTTAAATGGTTCATAATTTTCTTTAAATAAGAAGGCCAGCAGTGTCTTTTACACTTTTCCCCTTTAATGAGATAAGACAATGCACAAACCAGACATAGTCATAATTTTTCCTCAAGTAATGTTTTTATGAAGTACTTGTATCGGTGACACCTAAGCTTTTTTTGAGGCTTTGAAAATTTATTATTATTATTATTATTATTATTATTATTATTATTATTATTATTATTATTATTATTACAGTGAAGGTTATACTCTTAACCATAAATAGCAGAAACAATACTTCTTTTTTATTATTTATATTATGTGTATACACTTTATTATGTCTTGGCTATATTTCTTCATATAATTGAAAATTATAAGCGCTCCCTCAAATGTTTTTACATTTTTACAGCTAGTTAAAAATTGAGACTGCCTAAATGTTTTGACAATGAAGTCTAAATACCAAAGATTAATTCTAACACTGGATACCTTAAAAGACTTTAATTAAGATAGCCAAATACTGTGCATGCTATGCATCAGGCTTATGTTCATTACAATGACTCTTCCTTTTTTGGGTGAAGAACACTCACTCAGGCTGAGTGAAACAAAGCAAATTCCCAATTTAGAAACATGAAATATCCCCTGGATAACTCAAGTGCTTTTGTACTTACTGAAAAGAAGACTGAATTCCCTATCATGAGCTTCACTCTTGCATGGAATTACACATGGCAGAAAGCCTTATTGCCAGAAGTTAAAGTGCCAGAGCCTTGCTTGTGTTCCAGGGTGTCTGTGTATGCAGGCAGAGAACGTCCAGGGTGACCGCACCAGCAGCTGCACTTCCACCAGCTCGTGGAAATAGAACATTTTGGGGAATGGTTGTGTGAGCCCATCTGCAAATCACTCAGAACTGACATTTCAGCCAGCACCACCATCAGTGCATTTTCAGCTGAGACAGCTTGTGCATTGAGTCTCAAGTAACTACTGACAAAAAACATAATGATAAGAGCAGTCTAAAAATATTGAGAATGAGATTGAGCTGGATAGAGGGAACATAATCTTTCCCAAGTGAAAGCTGGGGAAGTAGGCACAGCTTTAGCAACGGGACTTACATCCCATAATATAATCTGCCATGAAGGATGGGGTCACAGCCATAGTTGCTACTTCCTTTGCTTTTGTTGTAGTATTAAAAATCAACCCTGGGGAAAAAAAAAAACTAAATCAAACCAAATGAAACCAAAAAGTCAAAAAAGTAAGCCAGGGTAAATATTATGCCAGAGTTTTCTGTTATTATGTTGGAACATTCCCTGTGTGTGAAGACTGCAGTGGATGATCTGTTTGGTCTCTGTACTAAGTGTCAGGCTGACTGCATTATGGTGTGCCTGGAAGTATCCCAGTAATCGTGAGCATCATGTCTTCATATCTTCTGCTGAGGACTGATAAGATTCACCTAACTTTAGATCAGGCCCTGGTTACCTAACTTCAGCTGTGTCTTACTCCTGAGACCCTTCTTTTCCTGATTTTGTGGGTGGAGAAGAATTTTAACTGTGTGGATTCCAGTCTTTGTTCTTAAAGCCTTGTTTCCTTGCTTCCCCACACTGGCTTACCGATTTCAGCATCTCACTGCCCTTGTGCACATGTACTTGGGTGCTCTTCTGTTGGAAAACCTGAGCTGGTGGGATGATGGTTTCCGTAACTGCCCCAAATGTGCCCCCAGGTCTGGAAAGCTCTCATGGGCTCTCCAGTTCAGGCAAATGTGTGATGTTCTCCAAAGCAAAGCATTTCTTAATTTTACCAGCAGAAATAAGGTCTAGTACAAGTGAAAAGTGCCAGGACAAACATCTATTGTGTTGAAAGCTGTAATAGAGGGAAATGTTTAATCAGGCAGGTCTCGACTGGGAGGTCTTTGTTGCCTTTTGTAATTGCTTGAATAGTCTTGTGGCTGCTCTTTTATCAAGGGTGAACACCAGTGTTTTTTGAGCCTGTAGCTTTCTGACTCTGCTGATAGCTGGTAGCCATGCCTAAGTGAAAGAATCTGCTCCAGGGACATCATGCCTTCTGAAGACAATGATTGTATCCATGCTGTTTGCAGTCAGCTTCCTTTAGAGTGGATTGGTTCATCCACACAAGTGCCTTCTCTCAACTCTGCAATTCTTTGGTCTGTGCCTGTCCAGAGTGTCAGAAGTAATGCAAAGTCTGTGTTGCAGCCTGGCAGAACAATGCACCATCAGCTTCCATGGAGAGGTTGCATCCAGTATTTACAAACTGGTAAATTTCCACATGTGTTATATAAATATTGTGTGTTCACGTAAACTGGTTAAAAATATCTCTTAAAACTTGGAAATTATTTACTACCAAACTGCTATGGATATCTCATGTGACAAAAAGGATGATGGGGTTGGGTGGAAAAATAATTCTACGAGTGGCTTAGCTGGGCTTGCTTCAGGGAGCAATTATTATCATTATTCAAAATAGAAAGAATATCATTATTCAAAACAGACTCCTTCTTTCTTAGATGCAACATCAGTAAACCAGATTACCCAGTTATACTTCTGTTTCAGTCTGTCATTCCCTTGAAAAAAACCCTGAATATGAGTAATTTTCATCAAGCTGGGTTTAAACTAACAGCATCTTAGACCACAACCCAGGTGTTCCATTCTGCACACTGGATTTGAATAATAACATCATACCAATGATGTTATTATTCAAACAGGCCAATAACATCAACAGCTTCATCTAGGTGACAGTCATAACTGCACACTTTCCTTTCCCTGGATACTGAAACACCAAGAACCACAATCTGTCTATTTGCTGTAGAGCAGAGGACAGGCTTAGGTACCTACTTTAGTTTCAGAGTCCAAGTAGAGAGGCATGTCGATCCAAACCACCCAGACTTCAGGAGCTCTCACTCACACTCCCTTTGTTGCACTTAGCAAGTGCTGGAAGCAAGACTGTCTCATGTACCAGGGCACTGACACCATGTGTTTAAAAGTTTTACTCAGATTCAGAATCACAACTCCTTCTTGTTAGGTAATTTAATAAATTATAAGTGGAGAGACAGTGCCAAAAGAAAGGAAAAAAATTATGATATAATCCTACCTCCGCTGAAATTGACATAACTCCCACCATTGTCTGCAGGGGTGATATCTCCTCCCAGATTATATCCACCTACTGTCTCTGATGAAACAGCTGGTAAAATCTGTGTCCCAGTGATATAGTCTGCATATCTCAAATTAATCATACGATGTGACCTTTACGTCTGGTACTGGATCAATTAATGAATACTTCAATTTCAGCCCTGATGAAAAGCTTGTGTAGCTGAAAGATTGTTGCAGTTATAGCCATTGCCCCGAAAAAAATATCTTATTTTCCTACAAGGAAAATGACAAGGAGAATAAAAATGAATAGTGCTGTCATAGAAGGAAAACCAAACAATTAAATTGCAGAAGTAAAATTTACCACATTAAATAGTACCGAGAAATGAACATAGAGATATAACTAGGGAAGAGGTTTGTTAACTTGATCACGATGTTCCTGTGTGACTTGAGAGTACTTCTAAAGTGCAGGGCTTGTGCATGACCTGCCATCACCCTGATGTTCAGCTGAGCCTGGGTCATACAAGGATTTCCACCCCACACTGTGGTTTCCCTGAGGGTCACCAGAGCAGAGAGTGAAGCCAGACTGGCTTCTAATAGTGCCTCATCACCCATGAATGAATAAAAGAGAGTCCAGGAATGGACGTTCAAAAAGCCTGGTTTTTATCTTCAACATTCATAACTACTTATGTGGTAATTTTTCACTGCAAAAATATTTTTAATAACATTCACACAGAAACCACAAAGAGTTAGATCATAACCTCCAATTTGATTATATGGCAGCGTGGAATTTTGGACAAGGAGAAAACAACTTATCCATAAGAGCTGTTTAGCAATTGGTCTAGGATCTTAGTGCTAGAAGTGTCAGTGTAGGGCATTTTAACGATTAAAATTATTTAATGATTAAAACAGAATTTACAGTTGAACAACCATTTGAGCAGGAGGACAGTCAATGATTGATGGAATGGTTGTCTACTTTAGCACTGCTAAGCCACAGGCTCATAGGTAGCATCTGACTCTGCTTGCTCATAAAAAACTTAGAGGAGCTTTTTTTAACATGGCAGTTCAGCATGGCTGGTTGCTGTACTAAGCTAATTTAAATCATACTATATAGCTGGGCTGAAAATTTTGACATTTCCAGTTGAGTACCCAATTAAAAAATGTGCAAAACTATAGACATGGTCAAATAACAGTGACTGTGTACTTGGCTTATATGGACAGAGGAGACAGGCACATTCTGAAGATTCCCATTGAACAAACTGAAGAGGCACAGATAGCTTCTTTTCTGTCTGTGATCAGCTAATACAGCTTCTCACTATGTCAGTTAACTGTGCTCCTGCTCACAGGAAATTCTGGCTGTGAAACCATAAGCCATGGGGCTTTCTGAACTTTGAAACTCAGGGTCTGCATGCCAAGAGCCAAATGAATTGAAATGGTTTTCTGATTCACGGGCACAGCCCTGACATCATGGCTGCCGGTGGATGAAGACTTTCAGACCTGTAAGATTTTCAGTGATGAAAATGAAAAGAATGCTGAATTTTATAATCTTCTGCTGCGACACTCCCACTGACATAACTTTTCTTTATTCATGAGGAGCATCAACAATTACACAAAATAGTTTTTCATTGCATGGTGTTGAAAAATAATTTGATTTTGGGACAAGCAGGGAAATATTTAGAGGCATTTCTAGTTCATGAGAAATCAGTCACAAATGTGACTGAGTCTCTAAATAATTTTTAGAGCTCTAGTTGGCCTTACAGGAGTGGTGGGTTTGGACCAGATGACCTCCAGAGGTCCCTTCCAACCTTAAACATGTGGTTCTGTGATTTCATGAACCACACATCCTGAACTTATATGGCACCATATGATGGCAAAAAAAGAAAAAAGTCACAGACCTATGAGACAATCCACAAACTAAGTCAAAGTCAGTAGTTAATTCAAAACCAAAAGAGTTTTCCAATTGTACAGATGTTTCAGGAAAATATGAGTGAGTGGATTATTGTCACATTAACAGGGATGTTCATACTGGGTATAGCTAAAACAGTTGTCATTTCTGCTGAAGGACTACTTGGTGGAGTATGTCTGCCTTATTTGATGGCAGGTAAGCCAGAAAGGGAAACAAAATATAGGAATGTGGCTCTGAAGACAGTATGAGAGAATGACTGTGGGAAGGTACCACACATCTGGGTAAAGCATTATGGGCTGTAATAGCAGGAAACAATCCAGGCTTGGCAAGTAGACTGATAACATGATCTAATAAGACTTTTCCATCTGTAATGTCTCTGATCTCTAGCTGGAGAAATAAAAAATACACATTTGATATGCAACTGTTTTGTTCCAGACTTGCTTCTGTTTTGATTGTTGCATGATGTATCCCTGGCTCATGTTTTTTAGAGTCCTTTCTGGGGACTGGAGGTGAAGGAGAGTACACATTCACATATTGTTCCAAAAAAGTTGGGGTTTTTTTTACACACATGAAGATCTATTGTCTTGGCAATGCTCCTGGGGCTTCTGCAGGTTTGTACAGGAGGTGAGGGTCATGCACTGGTTACATGCAATATTCCTGGGTTCTAGGCATTACGGGATAAGCTTTTTCAAAGATAACCTCATCCATATCCAATTCCATTTAAAAATTCAAAATAAAAACCCCAAAACAGCAGCACTATACTTATTTTAAAAAGTTCTTTGCCAGCACTCCTCTTTAAAACTTGTACTTACTGTATTTCCTGTCTGTGTCCAGCTGCGATCCAGAAATGAGTTATCCTTCTTCCCTCCCTGGAAAGAACAGACTTTCCCAGTTATGTCTCAACTGCTTAATTTTTTTTCTAGAGATGGAACAAGAGGGCCCAGCAGTCTCCTCACCACTCCATCTATTACTTCAACCACCATATAGGCACTTTGTAATCGTGGTCTTCATAGAAGACAGAAACAAGTCCAACTAGGTCCTCCAGAGAAATGAACCTAGGTATCTGTCCACAGATGGATCTGTCTGCCTGGATTTACTGCGGACTGTGGTGACAGAGGGACAGGCAGGCACCTGAGCTTTGGGGGATTGCAGGGACACTGACAACCTTAATTAGTCATTTTATATATAGCCAGCAACCTGAAGAGACTGGGGTTAACTTCTGCAAATCCTACCCCAAATCCCTCCTGTCTAAGCCCCAGAAAACATCCCTGTCTCTAGCCAGTACTTTTTGCAGTGATGGATTTTTCTCATTTAACAAACGTGTTGTTTTAATTCTGTTTAGCATTACAGTCACATCATATGGCTTCAATGTGCTCTTGACTCAGGCCACATCTTCCATTGGTGAGAAACACAGCTGTTCCGTGTGAGAATTAAAGCTGTTGGAAAAACTGTTAAGTATTTCACTAAGGAAAACATTAAAATACAATTGGACTAGCAATTTAAGGTATAAATGCCTGTGATCCAACCCAGGCATAGTTAAAACAGCCCTTAAATGTATCAGCAGGAGCAATCCTGAAATAAATTTATATAAAGCAAGCATGCAGAAAAACAGTACTCCTCCTATCTTAAACATCCAGCACACCATGACCATCAGCATCTTCTATTTCTTAGTGGTTTATCCCTCAGCAAGTTTTCAGATGACTGTGCAGAGCAGGTGACACAACGGAAGGATGGGATGCCATCCAGGGCAACCTGGACAAACCTGAGAAATGGGCCTGTGAGAACCTCATGAGGTTTAGCAATGAGGTTCAGCAACTGCATCAGGCATCAGACTAGGTGGTAAAAGAAGCTGAGGACAAAGTGATGGTAGTGTGAATGAAGGCTGCACGTGCCACTGGATCTAAATACACAAGCAAAATCTCTAGATACGTTTTTACTTAGTAGTATAGATGAAAGATAAAATCAAAAGTCGAGAAATCAGAGCAGATAGGAGATGCATCAGATCAGAAAGTGAAGCAAGAATGCAACCTGATGCATGAGAACTGAAGAACATTATGATCCAAAGTTTAAGTGGTGATGCCATTCCTCTGACTTGCACATTCTATCATAGAGGTTACTTTTGTTTAGCAAGGAAAATATCCATAAAAGAAAGCTTGATGTCTGTGGTATTTAAAGGATGCTAGTTAAAACAGCAAGGAAGGAAAAATTTAAATCTAGTATGACATTAGGAATAAATTAGTATGGCTGTAAAGGAGACTGAAAAGTCTCCTGAATAGAAACTGCTTCTACTTCTCAGTCAATAACATGCTGGGCTCCTAATGAGATATTGTCTTGCTGATTCTAATTACTTGTACCACACAGAATTATTTTCCCCATATAGAATCTGTAGCTAATTTCCATTTTTTGTGTCTATCACTGAATGTTTTAATTAGTCTTGGTTAAAAAGAAATATGTATATACTGAATCTAATTTTTTTCCATATATTAAAAAAAGATTAATGGTGTACTGAAAAACAACCCTTGGCAATATTGAGAGGCTTACATTTTCTTGAGATGCTATAAAAACATACCTTTGGGGGAGGGGGACACTAAAAGAAGGTGAACCTTTGAAATCTTCACACATGGGGTTTATGCAGAAGAGAAGTGGAGGAAAATCTTCCTTTAATAATGGAACATGAAGCCCTGTGCCACTATAAATCTTAGAAAATACCACATGATCCAATTACACATCTCATGCTATCACTGAGAATTCTGGAGCTCAGTACTTGGAGGAATCAGTTCTTCTTCCATCTGAGTTGTGCTTAGGCTTTGGTATCCCTACTCAGACCTTCCATCTGGGAATGGTGTTTACTGGTTCTGAGCTTTAGACAATAAAATAATTAAATACAGTGCAACCAATCTCTAAGGACTACTGTTCCCACCCACAATTTTATTAGAATACTTTGTGGACAAAAGAGGAATTCTTGAATTTAGTTTTGCTATTCCACATCTCCTGAGAGAAAAATGACATGAAAGGGCATCTACGTTTACATTGGAGATGGTCACTCGCTAAGCACATTTTCAGTTGTCAAAATGGAAATGGTAAAAAAATCTTTCTTGTAATTATTTTTCAGATTTCACACCATTGTCTTCATAAAGGAATCAAACTATTCATTTTATTTTAGTTAGATCATCTTTCATATTTTGTGATCTTGTAGATTATTTATGTGCACTTTCTGCTGGCAAAACTGAAAGACTTGGTAACACTGACAGTACAAATTTCTTCTGAATTAGTTTTCATACAGGATATCAAAGGAAGCAGAACAAATGCTTTGAGAATTCCATCACCAACTCAATGGACATTCCTGTTTATGAAAACCTGAGACACTATAAAGAAACACAAAGTAAAGTGAGTGTACTATTGCTAAAGAGAATTCTAAGTTGGTAGTATGCTAACCCCCTGTTTAATCACATGACATGAATTTAAATTGTTCTGAGGTGAGGGGAAATAAATAGGAGGAGAAGTTGTAAGGAGGTGAAGTACAACAGGAGAAGTTGTAAGTTCTCCAAATTTGCTCATTGGTAAAAGACTGTGTTGGCAGAGAAATGGCTAAGCATATAAAAACAAGATAAAAGAACATGTTGTTTTTCTTTCTACATTGGTTTGTGGAAAGATTCCTGTTCAGAGAGCTAGACAAAGCCACTCCACCAAAAGAAATGTCTCTGTTCACTGCAGCAGAGCAGACATCTACTGCAGCCTAAGAAGCATTGAGAGGGATGATGTATCAGGGAAACAAGTTTTCACGGAGCAGTGCCCTTTGTATACTGTTGTATTTAACTTGTATTGTATTATATATTACTATTATGTTATATATTACTTATTATTAATAGATTATATTGAAGGGTGAAATATGAAGTGTATTTTAGTGAATACCATGTGCTTTAAAATGTTATCAAAGCAGAAAACATACTAAAGTTATGGTATGTCACAAATTCAAAAATTTATTCCTAATTGAAAAGGTAAAATTGTCCTACCACAGGATAGGTCTTAATCAATTATTTGCTACCTTTTACTTTCTTCCTATTTTCTGTCCATTCTTTATCTGTCATTATAATTTTATTTTCTTCCTTATCTCCTAATCTTTTTTGAGGAAAGAAGACAGACACATTCTTCCCCTAAAATAATTTCTGTCAGTTAAAATCTTGACTGATAGCTCATGATAGCACAGCATTGAAAGAAGAAGTTTAAACCTAATGATTTAAAGACAATCAAATGTCCCAGAGAAAGGTGACAGCTTCACCTTTTAGATAGTCCTAAGAGCTCTGATGTTGACCTAAAAGCTATCTAGCCCTTGCCAGGGTTAAAAGATGTTCTTCCATTAAAGCACTATCATAGTAAATACTGAGGTTGCCTTAGTGACATGTCTGATGGCCCAGTAAGGCTGCACAATTTATCAATCTCATTCTCAGACAGCAGTGCTGTTCAAGGAGCCGTGTTTAAGGAAAGCCATTGTGGAATTAGGGAAAGTTTTTCACTATTTAAGGAGAATAGTGCAGTTTAAGTCCATTAGCACCTGCTAAGTAAGAAGGGGAAGCATCAGTTTGCTTCTGTGAAAGACTATTTTGCAACTACAAGTTTAATTTAAAATCTTAAAAATATTTAGAATTTGCTTTGCTATTAAAAAATATTTACAAATAAAAGCAAACACAGTTCGGCCAAATTCTTTATTGAGTATTTGTTTCAAAACAGAAGTAGAAAAGCATGTTAGACAATGCCTCTGATATTTTGGTCTGCAAAATTAAGGAACTTTGAACAAGTTTTTTTCTACTCCATGAATAATTGTCTTTCACCTTTTGTTGATAAAGGCAGAAAACTCCTATGAGTACAAAATTAGAGTGATAAAATTGACATAATTTACAGAAAACTCCACATTAGTACCAGACATTAGCAAAGCATGTTTTGATACAAAAGCTTTCAGACCCGGCCTAATTTTTTAAGACCTTTTTCCATGCTGAGTTAACTGCTTGCATGCATTTTATTTATTGCTTTTATAATCCACTTTAATAATCAAAAGACACATTTAGGGAAAAATGGGAAAACACTCAAGAATCTCAGTATGGGGATTGTTATAGGATTCCTTTAATGGGAATGTGATTTTTTATAAATAAAGAAGTCAACATGATCTCTAATACATTGCAAGAAGCTCATAATGTTAGCTTTTTTTCTTTTTTGAAGAGCTTCCATTAGCCAAGTTACAAGAAGGTATTTGGATATGCAATGTAGGACAAAAAAACTCCATGATATATTTAATATAAGGTATATTTGTTTGCTTAGAAAAGGTAACATTACTGGTATTATGAATTTAATCACATGATGAATTTTGACTTATAAAAGCATACAATACTACTGAACCAAAAGTGCTATGGTAACATCTCATATTTCCTTAGATTACTATAAAAGTCACCTGAGGTGATTTTTTTTCTTTTTTCTAGAATTTATCTAGTTTCACTTATATTTCTTATTTAGTGGAAATAATAATAATAAAAAAATACACTCTGTATTGTTCCCTGCTCGTTTTTAATCCAATCCTGCAAACACTTACTAACCAGAAGAAAGAATCCTGGTTCTAACAAGTTTTTGGGCTTCCAGGATCCCACCCTTGATAGTGCTTACTATCAAGAGCAGTAAAAGCACCTCCAATGGATTACTCCTAGTGAGCACTGTGCTGGCAGTGAGTATCTGCAGCTTCACATCTTTTTGTGGATTCATGGTTCAGTTTACATTATGTCATCAATACAAGGTCATTTTCTAATCTTCTCATTAAAAAAAAAAAAACCAAACAGTTCCTCTCAAAGACCATGTTCTTCTTTTTTAATTCTGTGTATTCTGTCTTGGCAAGCTTTTAGGAATGATCTAGTCTTGTCCTCCTTCTTGCTCCTCCTCCTGCAAAATATGGTAAAAGAGCTTTAATTATTACCTGTAATTATATGTAACATAGCAAGACTATATACTGTATTTACTTGTGAAACAGACGTGTGAAAAGGAAAGATGAAGCCTGGAGATGAATATGTCTCTCTTGTGCTGGCAGCTCTGAAATTAAACTGATCTTTCAGCTTCTTCTTCATTAATCAAAATAACACAGATTCTGAGAGTTATAAATCTTGCAGTGGAGACTCCCAGAGTGTCATTTTACCATTGCTGACTCCAAAGTCAGACTTCACTTTGATGGCTTTAATTTCTTCTGAAACACTCTTTCAGTAAAACACACAATCTAGATTGTTTTTAGGTATCAGAAAAAAAAAAAAAAAGGCAACTCCAGATTTTGTTAGGATTTTTTTTAAAACAGAAATACAGCTCTTTCCTTTGAAATAATATTATTAGAGCCTTTTTTTACTCCTGTCCTGACTCTTAAGATAACTGAGATAATATTTGATATGTGTATAATGTTTAAATGCGTGGCTATTTTTACCTTGTGCCCTCCTGGATGGTTGTGCTTTCCGTACAGGTGCATCTAGAAAACAGAAATATTGCAGTCAGAAGTTATTTGCTGCTGCCTTTGAATTAAAATTCATTAGAAATGTTGGAAACTCATTGATGACTTTTGAAGTTTGTTTAAATTTTTCAGTAAATTAAGAATTTTGTTCCAGAAGCATGTTGGCTTGATCACCTGAAATATGAATGCTTATAATACAATTCACACATTTCTCCCACATGCAGTCATCCATTAAATCTTAGTAATATTTTAATAGCATATTTGCATTTTAAACATATGAATTAATCCATTATCCACACTGATCTTCTACAGATGGTTACATAATGTAGGCATGTGCCAGGGCATTTTGCCTATGCTCTTCACTCCTGAAACACCATGTGACACTGTGTCACTGATGTACAAGCTCAGGTTAAGGCACAGGACTCAGTCTCAGCTTTTGGCAGCAGATGTCCAGGTCTGTTGCATTGACATTACTTCAGGAACTATTCAAAAGCTAAATGCTTGGAACCATTACAAGATATTGGCCACATATCCAGCTGTGTTTGGGGCTTGATTTGTAACTACATTGTGAGTCCACAGTACGATCCCACATTTAGGGTTCAGTTAATTTTCTCAGGCTTCTGCTTTAAAAGGTGGAGCAGAGCGAAGGCTATTGGATAGGTACCACCCCCATTAGATATATCCTTTTTATTTCACTTATTCAGTGAAACTATGGACTTGTTTTCCTTTTTCTCATCAAATCTTAAGACATTTTTAACCAGATGTCTCCTTGTTGGGAGGAAGAACACGTCACAAGCATAAGAAATAGTTCTTCTGTTACCATCACCAAATGTTACTGCAGTAATTTTTCCTCCTTTACAGCCATGAAGTACTTGTATATTCACTTAACAAGCTGCAGCCAGTTCTCTTTTCATCCTGATGTACAGGGTATATAAATGCATAGCCCTAAGATGCAGGCTTGGCCTCATTCCAGCTGAGACTAAACAGTGGGTATCTGCACCACCATGGCAGAAAATTCCAAGCTCTGCACTGTCCTGACAAGGACAGAATATGGTCCATCCAAAGTGTGCTTTCCATACGTAGGTGATGTCTGTACAATTATGCTTTCAGATAAGCCTTGTGTTTGAAGATCACACTCATTTGTCATTTTCAGGCAACAGGAGACTCCCCAGCATTCCTTGTACTACTCAGCACTGAAGCTGTACAAACACTATGTATAAACCTTCATTACTTGGCACAGACTTCAAAATTAAAAAGGCAGAAACACATTTATTTAATTTCACTGTCCAAAAGACATATTTTCCTCCTACGTATTTAGTTCAAAGGCTGACAGAATAACCTATTCTGCATAATTAGAATTAGAAAAAGACATAAACTCAAAAGAAACCCTAAGCAAATTACTTCTTAGCTTTGAATGAAGATCATTAAACAATGGTTGTTAAAGTCAAAGAACAAATTGCTGGTACAAAGGCAGAGTGAATTCCATTTGGCTCCTTTTGGACCTTTATTCCATTCTGTTTTTTGAAATCAAAAGCTTCCCTCATTTAACAGCAGGACAAAGGTAGAGAAATTCCAAGACCCTGTGAGATATTTACTCAACCTCAGTGGTTATATTCCCTGCACCCCACCCACTCCTTCACAACACTGAGAAACCCTGGCAGCAACAGATCACATTTACACTGACAAGAAATAACTCAAGTTAAAAGCAACTCACGTGGTCTTCTTCTGTATGCGCTGCTTAAAGAAAAGTAAATCCTTTATGGTTCATGTTCCTTCAAAAGTTTTACCTAAGCTTTGTGGTTAGGCATTTCCTCTTGTCTACTATGCTTGCCAAACCTTTTAGTTACTTTTAGCCACAAGATAAGCCTCAACATTTTTCTTTACAACATCAGTGAAAGAATTCTTTTCCAAAACAATTATAAAACACTTGCTAAAATGCTGGCTTCAGACCTAATGATTTTAATGAATAGATACTGTAAAACCTCACCTGGAATGATCACTTTGGACAAAGCAGGTCTTAGTGATACTGAATTTTTGACAAACTAACCTTCCAGATGAACTTTCTTGATTTCTCTCTCGATAATCTGTGGCTCTCCCTCAATTACTTTAGTAACCTTGGTGTACTCAGTTCCGGCTATGGTAAGCATCAAAAACAAATGAGTTAAATCTGGCATAGCATTTTTCCATATGCAAGGAAATCCGGCATATCCTCAGTGGAAACAATGTCATTTTGGGGCATAGGTGTTGCAGGCTACCATGCTATTCATGCCTTAAGGCATGTTACCTCTAGGGATGAGTCATTCATTGCAATCTTGGTTTAAAGTTCTGCTTCAGCAAAGACTGCTAATTGTTTTAAGCAGTAATGAATATTTTATGAGCAGAATTAAAGCCCACATGAAATCATTCTTTTATTTAGACAGTGATAATATATTTGTTTGTGTCAGTACTTCAAATGATTAGGAAATTTTCAATAAAAAATAATTTAAAGTAGACAAGAGGGCCATAAAGCATTATCATCAATAACCCTGAAGCAGCATGTGTGTCTGCTTTTATTGGCTAAATGTATAGTAAGGTATTTTCACAGCAGCCAAGGGTAACTGACTGGATAAATCATGGAAAAGATAGAGAAAAATCAAATTAAAGTAAAAGACAAATCTTCCTACTTGGTCCATTCTGTAAAGCGGGATGCTTATGCAGACTAACATATAATAGCAAGGAAAATAGCAAGAATTCAAGAGATGATATTGTCTTCTTCAAATTTTCTAGAGAGAAACTATCTCATTTCCATACACCTATATGCTCTAAGATGCATCTCTCCAGATTACACCTATTTAATTGTATACCTCTGTATCTGAAGGTGATTACAAGTAGTTATAATTGTTAGATTCTGGTATCTGACCAGAATTCTACAGATAAAATTTCAGCCTGATTTTTGTTGACTGTTTTAAAGCAATAGTGCAGTATATACAGGAATTTTCTTGCTGCAATTTTTTTAATTTCCAGCTTTTCTTTTAAAATAGTCAATCGAGAAATAGGCATCTCCAGAGAGCAAATCTTTTCACATAGCTTGGATAGTTAGGACAAAATGAAAAACCCTCTGGAAGTTTCTCTTTCTGTCCAATATTATAGGTGAATTCTGGCTTAGGTCTGTAAAACTAAGATTCAGAGGTTTGAAACAGACAGAGTTACAGTCAATGGGAGTCACAGCCATATCTTGCTTTTCTCTAAGACAAGCTGTATTATCAGCCAGCATTTTTAAGTTTGGTGGTCAGCTGTTCAGCCAACAGGAAATTTTTTACTTGACTGAATTTCAAGTCACATTCACACAATAGTGTTTTTGAAAGACAATGAGATTTAGTTCAGTGAACTAAATGGGGCTGTAAGTTACTTTACAGGCATACAACTTTGTAACTTACTGAAAAGTGAACATAAAATTAAATGGATTCATTTAGTTTTTGTCAAGAGAAGCATCAATCCATATTTTTGACCTTCTGACTCAGATTTAAACTAACATTTCTAAAAACCATATCACTTAAATTCTTTTTTTATTACCCATTGCTATTATAGATAGTTTGTCTAATCTACATTAAGCAGAGAACATTCCAAATTCATAGATAAAGATTAATTTCATAAGCAGAAGTTCTTTTACTATTTTCTACAGCTACTGGTTATGTACTGCCAACACTGTTAGAATTAAGAGAGCAAGAAGGAAAGAAAACCATTCCTTGGAATGCTGTATTTGAAGAGAATTAAAGTTAATGTCTGGATATCCATCACCTGTAAGCATTTAAAGAAGATGTTAAACATGCCTTTAATTATTAACTTGAGGGCAATGAACATTCATTTCTGAAGAACTGATAAGTAAGATGAATTTGGCCAGTTACAATATGTTCCATTTCATAGTGTTTTTCACAGATTTAAATTTGCTAAAATATATTGGAATAAATCTTCATTGCTCCCCTGGGTTTTAATTCAGTAACCTTTTAAAGACTGAAAAAACCAAAATAAATTTTTTTCCTGTGATCAATGGCATTAAAAAATTGATTACTCAAGCTTTGATTCTTACTGCCATTTCACAGATATCTGGCACTAGAGTATAGTGTTCTATTTTTTTCCATTAAAATTCCACTTCTACTACATCAGTCTTTAAAATGTTGAGTTCGACATATCTGAGAGGGGTTTCAGTCATCATAACCTGTTGCAAAAATGTTAGTTATAATTCTCTGAATTACCTCCCTGCAGAAGTCTTTTGATTTCTTCATCTTCCAGTAAATGACCATCTCCTTCAATAAATTTGGTCACTTTGGTAACCTCTGATAGGATACAGGTTATGGCAAAAAAGTTGATTTACAGAAAACATTTGGCAATCCCGCAAGAGCACATATAATCATGTCATAGCATTGTTCTGAATTTTAAAATTCATGTATGTTATCAAATTTCATATAAACACTGGAAACATGATATTATATGACAAACATAGCATGCTATGTATTAGACCCAGGCAGCTTCAGCTCTAGAGCTGACTGAACTATGAAGATCAAGGACTCAAACCAGAATTTTACATTTGAAGAGTTCTGATGAGTAATATCTGAGTAAGATTTTGCAGTATGAACATAATTTTTTTAAACATGGAATATCTACTCAGTAATTATTTAAGTTAGCTATATATATATTTGTATGTTAAAGAAATGAAATAAAGCAAGCATACTAACCTTCTTCAAGGATTTTCTTTAACTTTTCTTCATTGTCTGAACCTCCTGCAGTAATTCTGGTATATTTTATTTCAGGACCTGGAAAAAATTTTATAAGATAGTGGCTTTTATCAGATATAACAGGTTTGTCCTTTAATTTATATTTTCCTATTTAATTCCTATGGTGATTCCTTAGGTAACAGGCTGTACTCTGCTTGTATGGTAGCTTTAGTTTTTACCGTTTCCAAAATTAAACTGAATGAGCATTAAAAACAGTAGTTAGAACTAGTCCTGAAAGTAATTAGCCAAATTTGTCATCATAAGAAAAATTACCTGCTTACATTCTTAGAGTAAGACACAATTTTAAACTCTGTTGTATTAGATCACAGATCAGATATTTCTGCAGTCCATTATTAGTCTGAATTGACTGCTGCAAATAGACATTTTTTCTTTTATTATTGCTATGAATCATTTGAAGACTTAATATTTGAGAGTCCTTACCAGTTTCTACAGATTTAAAATGAGATACAGGTCTGAAATTCTGGCATTTTACATTATATTTACCCTTTCACATGGGATATTAGTGAAACTTAAATCTGAGAATTGGGAAAATTTTATTTTATTCGTCTCCCCAACAATTTTTGCCAGAAAATAGTCTCAGGTTTATTCATAAACCACTAATGCCTTTCATTCAGTTATTTTCATTGTAGTAAAAAGTTGTGTGATAATAACTTAAGCATGACTTTTTATTTCTCTTTCTCAAATTAATTCAGTTGAATTTCAATATTTTCTAAATAAACTGAATATTAGGACTTACAGCTAAGTCAACATGTTGTTATAACAGTGTCTTTTCCTTACAAGCTCTCTAGCAGACAGAATTTTAATGGTAGCATTCAAACTGATATTTTAGCAAGGCGATCAAAAAGTGCCAACAGAGAACTCCATATATCACCTACCATGCTTAAGTATGCCTCACTCCACTTATCAGTTTCTAGGATGCTTAAAGAAATAGCTCTGTAACAAGTCAAATGCAGTTGAAATTGGCCAAGGAATTTGGGAGCTTTTCTTTGAGAAAATCCAGTGATGCAGATGCATATTGATTTTATCTTACATTTGCTATATCCAAGTGTCCTACTTGTGGATGTCAGATCAAGTCCCCACCTTACAGAGAAACAGAGATCTTTTTCTGAAATGGCTGTCAAGAGAGCCTGGGATGACATGCAGAAATAGGCATCTACACATTAAACATCTATGTTTGGTAAAATGAAACCTTCCTGGAGGTACATAATCCAGAAGTTCAGAAAAAAAAAAAAATTTCCTTCCAAAGCAAAGCAGAGTATAAAAACACAATAAAAGCAGTATCATTCTGAAATGGTAGCAAGAAGTTAGCAGAAGTAGACACTTACCAAAATATGAAAATAAAAATGAAAAAAAAAAGACAAATTTTCATAGTTTTGCATGCTGTTATTGTTTCCATTTATGTATATGTGTGTAGGACACATGGCGAGCCTTACAGAGACAGTGGGAAGTATTAAGGAAAATTCAACTGTCAAGAAAATGCAGTTTAGGCAATAGGATAGAACTTAAGATATGTTACTTTTGTATGCAAAGGGGGGCTTTACTAAGAATTAATATCTCAGCTTAATTTACCTTGAATAATTCTTTCTTCTGTTACTTTTTTCTCTGTCACTTCCACAGGTCGTCCATCAATGATTTTGGTGTATGTTTTAATAATTGGTTCTACAAGGATTTTTAAATTCAATGCATTAATCAAGTAATGAACTTTCAAGTGTTCTTTTTGAGATGTGGAAACTGACTGAAGCATGGAAGGAAATACCATAGAATATTTTATTTAAAATAAAAATGTTCAGACATCAGGAACTGAATCTACTCAAAATTTAGGAAGTTTGTGTGATTTCTCCTTTAAAACCATCCTACATGTGAACATCTCAATGTCCTTAGCAAAGAGAAGGCAAGGTTTACCTCTCTTTCTGACAAAATTGCCTTTTAATTGCAGAATCACATACTACATATTTGATTTCAAGAAATTCTTTACTGAGATATATGTCAGCATGCAGAGTATTTCTAAATTGTCTTGACTGAAGCTGTGGAACACAACTAGGGGAAAAAAAAAACCCTCAATTTTTTTTAAATGCATGAGAATTAAAAAGTATATGATGCAATTAAAGTTGCAGCACTTCACAAAGGTCTTGTTAAAAACAGAACAGCTGCCTAACATGAATCACCTAGACAAAGTATCAACTGATGGGCAATAGTGAAGGCTAATGCAAATTGAGTTGCTGAAAGCATACCAACCTCCATGAATCACTTTAGTTATTGTCTCTCCTTCCCTGACTATTTTGAACTCAGGTTCCCCTTCAATTAATTTAGTGAGCTGTGTGATAGATGGGTCTGTGACACAGGAAAAAAAAAACAACACGTTACAAATAGTCATAAAAGACTTGTAGCATTCCATGGGGGTGAGATGAAGCTTGCATTTTCTCCCCCTACTCTAGATAAACCAGATTATTGTAATAGAGGGCTGTTTATATCTGAGAGGTTATTTGTGGCTACATTTACAGTCTTGTGTTTTCTCACACAAGATCTTAAAAAAAGATCCTGCCGTACAGTCACTTTTTATTTATTTTGTGCATATGATATTTTTAACATTTGTTAACAAGTTCCAGGCAATAAACCAGATCATCATCAGCAGAAAGGAAGTCTTTTTCTATGTATATTGGTAAGAGGGTCACTCTGCCTCTTTGCAGATATCTTACAGCTATTGTTCCACTAGTGATCAGCATGCAATCTACAGAGGGAGAGATTTTCAGTTTTTAGTTGTTTTTCTTATTTGTCGCTTTGGAGTTTCTTTTATTTTTTGCTTTGAGGTTTTTATGTGGCTTTTTTTTTTTCCTTTGTGTTTAAGACTTGGCCAGTGGTTACACAGCTTAAAAAAACCCAAACAACCGAAAAGCAAACTTTTAAGATCAGCTGGAATGGCTGTAAGGATATTTATCAGCATTACTGGCTATCATTATCATGGGTGAAGTCATTTTGATTACACTGATTCAAATGTAGCTTTGTCTGGTATGCTGAAGCAGGAGATACTAGATAATTTAGGAACATACCATCAATTAGCAATAATAATATTGTTCTTCCCTAATGATTGCTGTGGGGCTCCTTTTACTTAAGAAGCTGCTGTAAAACAAACTTTCTTTATTCCTTATTCAGAGACAGAAACTTAGCAAAATCCATCTATTTTACTTTCCTTAAAAATCCCTTAAATATCTTTATTTGGATTTTTGTAGAAGTTGATTGTACACTGATTATTTTTTCCATAATTACTGATCAGGATTTAACAACAGCTTTAAAAGATGTGTGCCCCCTGTTAATTGTTGCAAACAGTCAATATAGGCAACCTTCAATAATAAAAACCAAAAATGTTTTGGGTTTTTTTTTTTTAGCAGCAAATGACTGCATCAATTAAAATTTAGGAATAAATAATTCAGATGATATTATATGATAGAATCATAAAGATTCCCTGTTATTATGGACATCTATTAATTTACTCTGAGTTATAAACAGCTGAACAAACCCTCACTTCTTTTTTTTTAACAGGTCTGAATGAAAAATATTTATAAATATTTTGAAGTAAGTGTCTTACAAGACTTATTCCCTGTTTCTGTTTTAAATCTGGAGGAATTTTTTGCATGTTGAGAATCTATTAAATAGCAATTTACATTGATAAAAGTGATGAATGTAAATAAATAATGTAAAAGTTGTATTTATGAATATTTATAAATGCTTTATTTTTACATTTCTCAATAACTGTGTGTAAACCAAAAGGTGAAGGCATAGCCAACTATATTGCCTAGTCTAGGATCAATCCTGTGAATATTTTATCTGTTAAAATTTGGATTTCAGTCAGATTTGACTCTATAGCTGTTTAAACTTTTAGATCCCATAAATGCCCAAGTACAAAAAATGGAAGCACAACCCAAGCAGAAAACACTGAGACAGGAAAAGGCACACATCCCCCTCTAAACTTGGTGGGGAGAAATGTAATTATTTTTTAGTGGAAAATGCCCTTGCATGATGATCCAGTAGAATTTCCTGACAAAATTAGCATTTAACTTTGCCAGCTTTTATCTACAGACTCTTGTGGATTTACGTGGTTCTGATGGCATCTGCCACTCACTACTGTTACTGAGAAACTTCAGAAGTGACAGAATTGGTTTTATTTGGTCTATATCTGAAGCAATTATCAGCAGAAAGGCTGCACTGGCCAGAGATCTTTCCCTGGACTATGTCCCAAAGCAGAAATACTGCACTGGAAATGGAAAGGAGAAGCCCTTCAATACTCATTAACTTTTTTTTCTCTCTCTATTTGGTGACTAAAATTTAGTTCTAAATTTGACTATACAAGTGCTCAGACTTTTGATATTTCATGAAATATTTCAAGAAATATTTTATTTTTCATTTTTTTTTTAAAGACAATTTTATTTCAGTTAATTTTCAACTTCTAAATGTCTTGTAAATCACCTAAAGTACTCTGTCTCTGGGTTTAACAGAGCAGAAGAGGTACTTTCAGAGAGTGATTCACCCTCACCATAGCAAGATTTCTAAAATAGCTTGGATGAATTACCATATGAAATAATCTATCCATTTGTATTGCACTGTGGATCTGATTTAATGATGGAGACTAGGCAACAAAAAAAGATCAGCATATATGTTAAATGGCCTCTAATCCTAAATGGGATGAAGCAGAGACAAGCTCCTCAAAAAGTAAGCATTTGTCACTTCTTCTGGAAGGAAATCCTCCCAGAAACACTGATTAAGCAGTCTGGATAAAATTCTTTGCGTGACATTTTTAACTGCCTTTCTCTGTTGAAATAAAAAATTCCATTTCAGCATTTTTATTTCAATCGGAAACTGAATCTCATCAGCTTTACTTAAGTTATAAATCACAAGTGATCTTAGCAGTCCCATCCCCACATCTTTTCTCTTCAGTCCCATTGTTGATCTTCAAGTCATGCTTCCATATGGAAAAATAAAAAAAGCCAAAAATTGGGTAGATATTTTCAGGCATCCAACAGATATTGGTAGTTAGAACTGATTGAAAATTATAGGAAAATGAACCAGCTTTTCTCTTCAAAGTATAAGAAACATAACTAATTTAAAATATCTGCTTTAATTTAGAAAAAAAGGAAATGTCTTCATTGAAAAAAAAGGTGATTAAAAAATGGCTCAAAAATATTATTAAAGATATTTTAAAATACCCATAGAAAAAGAAGAAAATTCACTTGGGGAGAAAAACCATGGATAATCTTTTAGTACAAAATATTTCAGTCAGTTCTAATTGCAATATTTGTATCTTTGCTTTTCCAGCAAAGTGCTTAGCATTCTGGAGTTGCTGGGTATAAAATTCATCCCAGTAAAGAAATATATTCAAGATATATTCTGAATATGTATATGAACATATGCAGAAATATATATACCACAGGCCTCATTTACCTTCCTTTGTGATGATAGGCTGGACGTTGCTTTCAATTATGTTAATTTCTGAAAATACAGAAAATGGAATATACAGTGCATTCCATTCTTACAATTTCTTTGAGGCAACCATCGGTTAGATTTGGTCTGCTCATAAGGATGTGGGTAAAATAATAGATATTAATGGGTGGAAGAGCAATGCAAAAGGATCTAGAGCATGAATCTTGGTTCTGGTTATGAAATGGTGATCCACTCAGGTCACCTGCAGACAGAATCTGCTGATATGGTATTTGCCTTTTATGAAACCCATGGGTCATGGTACCAATGATGATGTCTGGTACATAATAGAGAGGGCTTGTACAATTACCCACACAAAATTTTGCACAATTCCCTGACATGACTTATGCCTAAATATTGCCCTTTTCATTCAGGAGTTGATCAGGCACACACAGGAAACATTCAGAACTATAGGTGGAACATGACAGAAAATTTGCTCTTGGAATATCAAGTTGTCCACCCAGGACAGACTCAAGTATTCATTGAACACCTCTGATAGTGATTTGACTCATACCCATCCACTGGAGAAGTCCACACTGATAGAGGTTCCAGTCTTCCCAGTCTCTCACTCAACTGAATCCACAGCTACAGCTTTCTAGGTGTCCACATTGACCTCTTTAGCTTAATTATTACAGGCACTGCTTCCTGTGCTACTCTCACTGGCCGTGGGAGGTAGAATCATAGAATAAATGGGAAGAGATGCATAGGGATCAAGCCCTTCTTCTCCAAGGGGAAGGAAGACAGCCATATGACCAAGGGTGCTGTCCAGAAGCTCCTTGAACTCTGTCTGGCTTGGTGCTATGACCACTTTCCTGAGGATTGTGTCCCATTGACTGACCATCCTCTGGGTAAAGAACCTTTTCCTAATGTCCCATCTGAATTTTCCCAAAGCAGCTTCATTCCATTTCCTCGTGTCCTGTCGTTGGTCACCATAAGCAGACCAGCACACCCCCTCCCCTGCCATTCTTGGGGAAGGCATGGGTTGAGATGGGGTCACTGCTCAGCAATGAGCTCACCCCTCTGCCTTCTTTTATCCAAACTGAACAAGCCAAGTGACCTCAACAACTCCTCAAAGTCTTGACCTCAAGAACTTTCAACGTCTCGATCACCCTCCTCTGGACACTGGGCCCAAAACTGGCTCCCAAAACTGCCCCAGCACTTGGGGTGAGGCTGCCCCAGTGCAGAGAAGAGTGGGACAATCCCCTCCCTTGCCTGGATGGTGATGCTGGGCCTGATGTACCCCAGGCAGGGTTGGTTACTTGTGCTGCTGGGGCACTGTTGACTCATTTTCAACTTGTCATCAAGGTGAATTACTCCATTTTTTGTTCCAAGGGTATTTTAATTTCAGTATGTCCATTCCTAATTTCCAAAAGTCTGATGGGATGGTTTTACTTTATACTGTGAAATATGGGTAGGACTCCATCAGAATTTAATAATTTGTCTAAATTCATCTTGCCTCACAAGGTTACAGCAGGAACTTAGTCTTTTAACAGCTTGTTTCAACACATATCCTATAATAAGGAATTAAATGCACAACCTGAGAAAGGCTGCAAGAAAGCTAAAAGGGGTATTTTTTTTACATGTACTCCCTAAAGAGAAAATATTCTGAACAACTGTGTCCCATTCAAGCCTCATATTTGCACATATGGGAAACAGGGTCAAGAGGTACACTCTGTCCCTTTGGGAATATTTCTGGAAGAAAAAGTATCTCAGCACACAGACAATGCTGCATCTTGGAGATCACAATACTATGCTACATCTTAGAGAGAGATACAACTCTGTTATGCACCATGCACTGAAACTTGGCTAAAAGCTGAAAAGCAATCTTTTCCATATGTATCTTGTCTACCCCAAGAGTTTAAATAGCTTACTTTAGGGTTACTTTCCAGTCACACATCTGGAAAGGGAAAAATACAGTAGCACAGCAGCCAGAAACATTCTACTTTGAGTCTTTCTCTTCCTTTTCTTCATTGGCACATCTTACTTTCCCAGAAATTTCTTTCTTCTTTATTGAAAAAGAGATGCACAATTCCAAATTGGAATTGGCACCACTTAAAAAGCAATATTCAACTCATCTGGAAGTATTTAAAATGAACTTACTGTAAAATGTCAGTGGAATCTCTTTGAAGGTACTGTCACGAACAAACTATAAAAACAGAAAAGCAATTTATTTAAAATTTTAAAAAAGTAGCATTTCCCTTACAGTTTCCTCGTGGGTGTGGGTAGGATTCATTGCTTCATTGACCTAAAGGTTAGGTGATGCTATTTGTCCAGGTTGTCTCACTCATTGTTGAGGGAGGATGCAATCTCCCTCAACAAAGAGGGAGGATAGCTGAGATAGACAAGGATGTCTACTTTTTCTTCACAGGTTATTGATGTTGCTGGCTTTAATGGCATAAGGATTTAGTCACTGGGTATTTTTTTCAAATAAGTGATTTGTTTTCCAAAAGTGACAAAGTGAACTAAAGAGCAGATTTGGGCCAATTCACACTGATATTATCCAAATGCAAATATTCTACAATTATTTGGCATTGAAAAACATAACTGCTGGGTGCAGGATATCATTCATGATTATATTTGGGTAACTGGGAGCTATTGAATGTGTTGTCCGCTGAAGAAAGAAAGGACCAGAGAATTACTTGTGACTTACAACATGCTCAGTTAGCTAGATATGGCCAGAAAGACAGAGGTATCAAAAGAATACCTTAATTTGAATGTATTTAATCAACTTCTTCAGTATTGTGAGCAGCTGATCATTTCCAACAGGCAGTTCTGACAAAAGAAGCAGGCTGGTAAGAGGAAATATACAACTGTGTGCATTTTACTTTGATTTACAATGATCAGGAGATGCAGTCATTCCCAAACACTCACACAAGCTTGTACTCGATATATATTACTCCATATCAGCAGAAAAGGCTGTCTTGGCTAGTCTTGTCTTTCATATACTTTACTTTCATAACATTTCAAAATCTTGCCAAGGTTTCAAGCAAGGTTCTTCCACAAAATGAGCATTGAGATAAATTTTCTGTTTCAAATTCCACATAGGAATTGTTTCTTTAAATTGATTACCTTTTTAAAGTTATTGCAATTACAAAGCATGTAAACAGATTTAAAAGACTGGGTACAACTTTCACTAAAAAATACTCACCTGCTGGATATAGGAGTTTGTCAATGACATGAATGACACCATTTGTTGCCATGAGATCAGATTCTCTTGATTTCAGTTCATTAACCAGAAGAGTATCATTCACCTGGTAAAGGATCAAAAAGAACCCAGGTTATCAGAGACATTAGAAAACAGCCCCAAACCCTGTTATAACATTTGGAGAAATGCATGCCATTCTATAACATGGATAGACATGGAATATCAAATCTCTGTTACAAGGCTGTAGCAGGGAGACATTTTCTATACTTAACTGTTTTCAAGTAGAGTTTGCCTCCTTGGATGGTTTTAAGAATATTTGTTACACCAGGCTCAAAGCCACTTCCGATGAAAACCCCTTGTGTCAAGTGGTAAAGAAGAATATTCCTGAGAGCATTTTTGTCTCCTATGTAAAAACAAAAAATTATGGATATAATTAAATGGTAGGGGATTATTCATCGTGGGAATGCTAAGGATTCACATAGACTTGAACTAGAACGAAACATAATATGTATGAAAATACCACAAACATACAATTTGAATTTGTTAGAATGATGACAAAGGGAGAAAGCCCAACTATATGACAAAAAGGTACTCAGAACATAATCACAAAGATCCTATGAGAAATCTACAAAAGAACATAAAAGGGGTCAATGGAGCAGTTGGAAGTTCTGAGTTTGTCTGTTCTTATAGAGGACAGAAGGAGCTTGGAGAAGTCAGGCAAGGGGAAACCACCCTATTTTGGGGAAGATTTCCATATATCAAAGTTTGACATTCCTATGTGGGGTGAAAAGAAAAGAAACCCAATATTTTCAAGACTGTCTTAAAAAAAAATATTTATTCTCTGGCTCAAGTTAACATCCTGATAGGGCTGTCTGAGGTTGAGAGTCATAGGATGGGCTGCAGAAATGCTATAGCATCCCCAGGAGACAGGGTACCAAGTGGACAAACCATATCTGTTTGCCATTACATGGAATATTGACCATTAATACTAGAATTACATGCTGATACTAGTTTTATTAGGAGTTCCAGCCTTTATGAAACTGCTATAGGGATCTTGTCTGGTCATATTCTTTTCCTGATGTCTCTTTCAGTGAAAATTTTCTGGTTTTTCCCTGTGTTTTTTCTCTGATCACTGACCCTACTGCTATTTACTTCACTACTGAAATGCAATTATATATCTTCTTCTTCCTAGTAAAATTAGGACTGAAGTTTTGTGACTGTACCATTCATAGGTAGCATTAAGTTCCATAAAAAGCCTAAAAATGGCCACTGCAAAGATTTTTGCAAAAACTATCAGATTACCTTTGTAACTATGTCACTATAGTTACTGGTTAAAATAATCCTTGGTTTGTATCTTTCTTGTAGATAAATGAAGTATTTCAAAGTATTTCTTATAGATAAACAAAGTATTATACTTGTTGAAAGCTATGTAGTTTAAGGTTTAATCTTTATGGAGAAAACACCATAATAATTTAAAAGAAAACTATGACAGAATTCTAGAAAACACTCTGGGACAAAAAAAAAAATCTGCTGTAAAAAAAATTATGAGGGCCAAGGAAAGCATTAAGTAACTGAGTCACAATGATAGAAAAAAAAAAAATGGTGCATAAAGCCCCTGGAAATGCAGAGGGACAAATAAAAGTGTCTTGTTAACTACAGAATTAGTCCAATATGGCATTGGGCTTGGACAACTTCAAGTTTTGAATTAAAGACAAAAATGATGGAAGGAAGCAACATTATGGAATAAGATACTGAGGAGTGAAATTTAAATTTAAAAATCAGACTGGAGTTTTTTTCCAAGAAGACATTTTCTCTATCCCCAAGAAGGAAATAATTAAGGGATTCCTATGACCTGCTCTATGCAAAAGGTTAACTGCTTCGGCAGACAGCTTTTGTGTCAGAGGTGTATTAGTCTTCTTTCCAATCAATTTTAATCAGCTCATAATTCCAGGGCTTTTTTGGTCACTTACTTATCAGTATGTCCTTGTCATCATCAGTCAAACCTTTAAAGGCATCATTAGTTGGGACAAACAGGGTCCACTGTCCAGGCCGTGCCAGAACATCATCCAAATCTGCAGCTTTCACCAGACTGAGGAAAATGCTGTTTACAGCAAACAGACAAACAACAAACACATTTTGTTGAAATGTGGTATAATTGGGTCCAGTCACTTATTTCCCCCATTTTTTAATTTCTGATAGTGTTTCAATTTTCAAACATTCCGGTTTCCCAGAAATAAAGATAGTAGAAGAGGAAAATGAGGGGTAAAAAAAAAGAAAAAAGGAAATGGCAGTAGTAGCAGACAGAGGAAAAACTATTTGAAAAAAAATATATTGGCAGCCAGGATCAGAGGAGGATTTGTCAAATACAAAACCTTGCAGATCAAACAGCTAAAAGGAGGATGCAAAGGATTGTTCTTGCTCTAGGAGTATGGAGATATTTGCAGGAAAAGGACAGAAATAAGTACTGGAAATATATGCAGTCCTGCTGCTCCCATAGGGGATTGTATCTCTCATTAATTAAAACTCCAGAGCTCATTGCATTTATAGCTTTGAATGTATCACTCAATTCCTTCTATCCTTTTACTCCTCTCATTCTAGTATCTTACAACCCTTTGTGCCATAAAAAAGCATTCTAGCATAGAGTGTGGAAGCCTTTTCATTTTACAGCTGGAGAACATTTTTCTTCCCCCACATTTTTTTTCTTTTTTATGTTATTTGTGTAGTTAATAAACCCTACTATGCCATCCCCACTCTCAAAACCCCAACAACTCACATGCTCACAGTCCAAAACTTTTTCTCAGACCAGCTGTGCTGTATATATCCTCTGCAGGAAAATCTCAGTTCTGTCAGTACTGCTACTCACCTAAACCGCTTATCATTTCTCAGCATTTCATGTAAACTCTTTTCTGCTGGATTGATGATCTGTCTGAAGATGTGAATAAAGCCATTTCTTCCTTCTTTGCTTCCTCTGACCATGCATGAATTTTCAATACATACAGCCTTATTGAAAGAGAAACAAATGTAGCTGTTTACAAAATGTTAAAAATAACAACCATATGTACTTCCTACAGTCAAATTGTGTGTTCTTGCCAGGAAATTTGGCATTGCTTGAGTAAGCAGAAATAGCAAAATCTATAATAAAATAGCATGGTGCAAATATTTTAAAACTTGATTTTTTGTCTGTGTGTTTTGGCCCTTGAGAATGTTCTTAATTAGTTTGGAAAATGAGATTTAAAAATTTGTATCCACTTTGAAATTCTGTTGCATTTTCCCAAAGAGTTCTCCGTGTAAACAAAGCTTGGATTGAGAAAGATCAGATCTTAATTTTTTGCTATCATAAAAAGTTGAAGGATTTTCTGCTAGATAGTCATAATGGTAAATGCAGGGGGTTTCTCAGCTTTGCCTTTTATTAACTTCCATTTTCATAGCTGGATGCATAATTTAGAAAGACTCATTCACTTACTGTGCGATACACAAAGACTCTAAGTAGTTTTCCTCCAATTGTTTCCAGCTCTTGTCCGTTGTACAGTTCATTGAGCCCAACTTTCACTTTAATAATATGATTCTGAAGGATTGTTTTAAGAAGACGTTGATCCAGCCTTAGGGTGTCATCTACAAAGCAAATTTGATATTAATGTATGGTAATTTATATAGTGAGTTTTTATTCAAATATAGTTAAAAGAATCTGAAAATACTGAATCTTTCTTTGAAATGCTTGAGTTAAAGCATGGACAGGTCTGTGTATACAGAAGACAAATTTTTTTGACTATTCCTCAAATTCAGTCAAGAACTTTTGACACAGCCAGGATTAATTACTATAACTAATATGTCTGATGATTTATAGGTGTGCCTGATCCATTATCTGAATTACTACTGTGTTTTGTATTAGAACTAGTCCTTTCCACCTGTACAACTAAAATCTATCCAAATATGCTTCCTTAGTAGTGAGACTTCACTCTGATTCTTTGAGAAAAGGCAAGATATCCATGAGGTCACCTCTGTAAATATACAAACACCTGTTTTGTGGTATATTTATATCACTTTCTCTCTGCTTTGATGTACAGAGAAATAATAACTTTCTTGTATTTCCTGGGTTTAACTAGGATAGAGTCAAATTTCCTCCTAGCAGGTCTCATAGTGCTGTGTTTTGGGTTTAGTATGAGTATAATGTTGATAACACACTGACATTTTGGTTGTTGCTGAGCAGTGCTCACCTTAAGCCAAGGACAGCTCAGTGTCTCATGCTCTGTGAGTGGCCAGGTGCATGAGAGGCTGGAGGGATCATGTCCAGGACAGGTGACCCAAACTTGCCAGAGGGATATTCCATACCATAGATAGTTGTGCTCAGTGTATAAACTGGAGGAACCTGGCTGGGAGGTGTCAGTCAATGGCTGGGCATGGATCAGGGTAACTGTATCATGCACCACCTTTTTCTATTAAGTTTTAATCATCCTTTAAAACAATTATTACTATTACTACTATTATTTTACTATTAATAATATTAACATTATTATATTATTATATTACATTGATAAAGTAATCAAATTGTTCTTATCTAAGCCTATAAGGTTTCATAATATTTTTTTCCCTGATTCTCCTCCCCATCCCAGAGTGGGAAAAAGAGGGGAGTGATCAAGCGGATGTGTGGTACTTAGCTGTTGGCTGGAATTAAACTACTGCATACATTTTCTGAGAATAAATAAGCTTTGAATGTAAGGGAAGTAATGTAAGACTAAGGAAACTGGCAGTTTATTAATATCTTTTAATTCCTACAGTATTTCTGTGCATATTTTGTATCTTATTTTAGTGTTAGTATTTCCATTAGCAAATGATATGAGTGAAAAAAATCTGTGCAGCCTGGTGGTTAGGTTTGTTTTCTACAAGGAATGTCATTTGAAAGGATGAAGTCATTCTATTTATCTATGATGCTCTTGCAGTGAGACTTAGAACAAGTACTGGGGGTTAGTTGGAAAATTGTCATGGTAGCATATATACTTGTTTATTTTGACAATCTTTTAAGGGGACTAACCTGAGAAAGCGCCATTCAGAGGTGCCAGGAGAGTGTATTGGCCTTCTGGCCTTAGAGAAGATGCCAGACCTAGCTGTGCCACCAGGTCCGTGAATGTAGTCTGCTGAGCACCCCCAAGCTCAATGACTTGTTTGGCTGCAAGTAAAGAATTAGGAAAAGGTATTTTAGCACACAATGTCTTCCTATTCCTGATTTGGATTCTCCATGCTTATCCAGAACTATATATCTGAGGGAATCTGGGTAAGGTTATTGAAAATATCTTCAGTGCAACAAGGTTTTCATGCACGTCACTGACCAGAATCAGGAATTAGCACTTGATCAATGAGGTGGATAACGCCATTGCTTCTCACAATATCTTTGCGTTTCACCATTTTCACTCCATTCACAGTCAGACTTTCACCATCGCAACCAACTTCGACAGTTTTTCCTTCCAAGGTTTCATAGACAGCTCCACCTGTGATGGCTTCAGAGCACTGGAGAGTATTTAATATATGGAACTTCACAAGAGCTGCAGAGAAAAGAGCAGGAATTTAATAGATGTAGGTGTTTGGACACATATACATATACGTATAATTTACATATAGGTGTGGAACAAATCATCCCAGCTACACTCTTTTTAATTAATTTCACTCACAGATACTTTATTTAAATTTAATGATACTGTAGGCCTCCAAATCACATTTTTGATCAAAACTATTTGGCATCCCTTATATTTTTAAAAATATATTTGTTATGCTACAATCTGCTGGTCACTGCATATGATATGCTCCAAAAGGACCTATGAGTACAAAACTCCATAGGCTATGCAAAGGTATGAGAGAATTTCAGATTCAAATAGCTCTGAATTTCTAGGGACAGAAATGTCTATCAGACCTATGCGGCTGAACTATTAGAAAGTCAATGTGCCTATATTTTCACAGTTCCCTTTAAAATGTTTTGGAGATTAAGTTTTCAATGACTTTCTCCCCTTAGGCAAGTGGAAAAAAAATTAGAGACAGAAGAAATAACTCCTCCTACACACATGAAAATAGAGGTACTTCATTTAAGATATAAGGATAATGCACTTTCTGCCTCCTGATCCACTCATACATAGTTCGCATTTGCAAAAAAGTTTAAATACCTTCAGAGGCCACCTTGTCACCCATGATTCTTTCTAAAACTCCCCTTGGAAGTTTCTCAAAAGCTTCATTAGTAGGAGCAAAGATTGTGTAATGACCAGGTCTTCCAAGAATATCCATGACACCTGATGTAATGGCAGGAGCCTAAAATATAATTTTTTCTTTTAATGCTGATTATTTGAAATATTACCAAAATACATTATCTGTCTAATTTTACCTCATGCCTGCAGATACTTGGATGCTAGACTGAGATCATAGTGTTTTAAAAAGATAGATCATAAATGTGGTTGCCTCTAACTGTCATGAACTGGATTTGAGGGATTCAGAGGATCTTCTTCACCTTTACGCCTCTGCATTTAAAATACCTTTTTGTATTTATTAAGGATATGGAAGATGGAAAAGGACATCAGTTATCTGCAAATCAATGGCATATTTTTTAAAATACGCAGCATGAAGTCCCATTACACTGTGCAGACGCATTTTTCAGAAGATGGAAAAATTAGAAACCTGGACAATTTTTAATCATGCTTCATCTGTACAAGAAAAATCCTTCTTATGAGCATCTACTGACTCTGTGAGTGAGGTCCTGAAATTTATTTGGTGTCTTTACCATTTTTTATTATTTGTTTTGAAATTGTTCTTATTTATCTAGCACCAGACTCTGTACCTTCATGCTCATGTTTCATTTTCTCATTGCTTGAAGAGAAGACACTTTTTAGGCACAGGGACACATTCTGTGCTATTGATGTTGCCTTTTTAAATAGCTAGATTTGCAATATTACCTGGAGCTCTTAATTTAATTTATTTCTCTCTCTTACTGAGCTAACACCTCTTACTTCCAGGTTTCATAAAAAAATAAAAAAGGAATTAAAAAAACCCTCCTTAAATAAACAGAGAAAAGTTTTTATTTTTGTCCACTTACTCTAAATGACGAAAGATCATCCTCAAATTCAATGAAATCTTGAATGGTATTTGCAACAGAAGTCAGGACACGATCAATGACATGGACAACACCATTGGTAGCAATTTGGTTGCCATGGATGATCCTGGCACAGTTAACAGTAACAACCTATATTTGAGGAATCAAGTAGTAGAAGATTAAACACTAATTTGATCACAAGATTGGAACCTGACTCTCACAGATTGGCAATGTAGGTACTGTAAATTGTGTATTCACTGCTGGTATTCCAATTGATTTTTTCAAAATTCGAAATAAAGCCTTGTAAGATTTGAAAGTTTGACTAAGCTTCTGGAAAGATAGCAGCAGATTTTTTCAGGTTACATTGATTTCATATTCATGTTTAATTTCTTACTGCAATTATTCTGATTTCTTATCTGGCTAATGTGTTGATTGTACTGCTTTTTCAGCAATAAAACCTGCAGACAAGCAAACATTTTGATGCATTTAAGACAACAAAGATGAGTGAATTAACTGAGAGTTTCTAGCTTTTTTTTTTTTTTGCCTAGGCAAATAATGGATGTGTGTTTCCTACAACTTTCAATGCTCCTACCACGCACTCAAATTCAAACAAAAGACCTGTTTTAATATTATTTAGGAAAACTATAAAAATTAATAGTAGATTTTGCCGTCAAATTTATTATGATAATGTATTTTGACCACAAAAGGCTTTGTCTTTTATTAAGAAAGTACATTTTCATTTGCACTTTTATTTCTAAACAGCACAATCTTTGTTCATCCTTTCTTAGTGATTAGTCTACAGAGCAGTCAAAAGTTCTATGAGAGAATACTTATTTTTGTCAGTGGCAAATGACTTGGTGGATGGTAAACTTTTGATAATTTATTTTCTTAGTTATATAAGGAAATAAAGGCAACAACTAAATATAAATATGAGAGGGAAAAATATATATGAGAGGGAAAAAAGAGAATAGACTTACCCCATTGGGATAATGGTTAATAAACAATTTCTGGCCATTATACATAGACACCAGGGTCATGCCATTCTTAAGATCTTTTGTCAACATGCGCCTGTTTAACATGTGGTGGTGGAGAGAATTATACAGTTCAATATTTACATTGTCAACCAAATTCCTGTGAGTTTCCTGAAGAAAAAAAGAAATTTAATTCATTACAAGCTTCAAAACATCTTGCCACTCAGAAAGATGTACATATTGTTTTACCTCAGTATATGCTTTTAACATACTCAGCATCTGTTACGGAGGACAACTTTGATGCCTACAAATCTGACTCTACTTAAATCATCTTCAATTCTGATTTGCTCGCAAATGGAAGATGAGTCTTCACTACAGTCAAATCATTGGAGGAGCTTTAATTCAATGTTTATTCAACTGAAATAATTACTAAAAGAAGGACACCTGAATTTCTGACAGTGTACAGCCGTATGTCATGCAGCTGCTGGAATTCCTAGGAGTTTCCCAAAACTATGCTAAAGAAATTAACAATACTAATATGTGTCATGCAAGTGCTTAAGTAACAAGCAATTAGAGTTGCTTAGTACTCCTGAAAGTAAACCCAGCTTCTCTAGCTTCACAAATTTACATTAAACATGTAGATTATTTCATTATTACCTGTATTATGTCCTTTTATGTCTAAAACTTGACACTGTTTCCAATCTAATTTATCCCACACTAGCTGCTTCAGCTGAAATGCTTAACTCACTCACATGCACACAGACACACACACTTACTGAATCTAACTGGTCCCAGGCTTCATTGCTTGGTGCAAAGAAAGTGAAAGATCCTCGTCCCTCAATCTCTTCTCTCAGCTTTGACATGTCAGAGTAGCGCTGTGTGGTGGTAGCTCCCACAATACCAAGGGTACCATATACATGATCAATAGGAGCAACTAAAATAAACATGAGGAAAGAATACTGTAAACTCTTCAGTTTATCACAATCAAATTTTCTTTCTGTGTTTTGGATGCATAATAGTTCTGACACTGTTTAAATCAGAATTAAACAATATGTTTAGATTAAATTTTCATTGTCAACATACTCAAAAATCATCTAAGTACATCTGCTTGCTATTGCTTTTTGTGATATTCTTAATAAAAAATTTGATCAAACAATACCGAATATTGTAAAGTTTCCTTTAAAAGATCTGTTGTGTTTTGTATCAACCCAACATGAAGAAGGGAGGCTATCCCACAAAAATTTTCATGGATGGGTCTCCTTCAGTCATGATGGACCATAATTTGTTTTGTGAGGCCTCTTACTCTTCTTCCAGTGTCTGGTTTATGCACATACTGATTCATCCAGAGAGGAAGAATGGCCATAGTCTCACAGTTAAAACATGGCTACATGAGAACAGCATTCATCTCTCCTAATTTTAGGCATCTAGAAGTGAGACACTTACATATAATCTAATGGTTCTTGGCTCTTTTTATGGTTATTGAGAAGAACAGGTGATTCTAGTGTGTGACTGATCTCATCCTAATGTCAGTATCTGAGGGGAGATTTATTTATCTGAACAAACTGAACTCTGCATTATTGAATCATATTAAAAGGAATATCTCAGTTACAGGGATCAAAAACTATAAAATGTGTTCTTTCTCATACTACTCTTTTCTGCTGCAATTAGTTTTATTTTTACAAAGAATAATAGCATAAATAGGAGACATGAAGAATTTCTGTCTTCATTTTCACTCTTTCTTTAATAAAGTCTATAAGAGACTTTAGGCAAATTTGATTCAAGCTTTTTCAGAAAAAGGAAAATACAAAATTTAGATATGGTCCACCCTGGGTCCTGGCTTTCTGACCACACCGGTGTGCTTTATACTAGTTATGGATTTGATGGGAATAGGTGTCAGAACTCAAGACATTCCTTTGAGAGTCCAGAGTTTCCTGAGACCCTTGCCAGGGGGCTCAGAGACCCTGGCACACAGCCCAGAACACCAGCGTGTTCAATTACGAACCACGAAACAACTTGTCACCTTTATAGAAAGAAATAAAAGTCACAATAGTGTAAATAGTGTAAGAATAAAATAATTACAGAGTCTAAATGTAAGTTTTAAGATTTTTAGTATAAGAGTTTCTAGTGACAAGATGGAGAGATTTGAGCGTGTCTAACCTTTCTTCTTCTTCTCTACCTCCATTTTGTCTAGTGATGTCAACACTTTTAGATTAGTCTAAAGTAGAAACTCACTGTCTAATATAGATGATAAGTATTAGAAAATAACTGTAAATATTGTACACGTAGTTTGTAGTATATAAAAATAACACCGCCCTGAAGGTGGGGGGAGTGCCTCTAGCTGTCCTGCCAAACAGATCTCGGCTAAACAGAGAAAAAGAACTTTATAGATAAGATGCAGTAAACAATCTTGAGACCGAAAAAATGAAGAGCCCTGACTTCTTCTTCAAGCACCGGGCTAAGAAAAGAAACTTTCGAACTTTAGTCGGGGTCACTCTGACCAGCTAGAAAGAGAGACCCCGGCAAATAGGAATTAAAGCTCTTCTTTGGCAGCTTTGGGAACTGAAGACACTATCATTTCTCACCAATCCAGAACCTGGAAGGAGCTGGGAAATTCAGCCTAGACTTTATGATCAAATTCAGTGCTATCTAATTTTTAATTGTGGTTGCCACATGCAAATGAAGCTGTGCATTCTTAGGCAGCGCTTCTTAAAAAGAGGCAATCATTTCTTATGCTGATCACCTTTGAAACTCTGCTGGAATTTTAATCCTTTCCACGTGCCAATTTGTATATAAGAAAATAAGCTTGTACCTGCAGGACATCCTCTCGTACCATCCATCTTCATATAGCCAGGGCAACACTCATATAAGACAGTTCTGTGGGATACAGACAAAAGCACCATTAAATAATATGCAGGAGAAATAAACTAATTTTAGCTAAGTTTAATTTTATTTTTATTATCAATTTTTCATTGCTGGCACATACTCTCCAGCTTTTCAGCCTTTTCTTGTCATTCAGCCTTTTTTTGTATTGATTACAAATTGGTCATATTTTACTAAATTTACAGTTTTTGAATTTAAAGAATGACTCTCATCATAAAATTTAAGCATTGGGAGGGAACATGGGCAGGCTTATAGCACTCATATAGAGTTACCAAAAGATGATGTGACTAGAACAGCAGCTGAAGAACATTAGTTCATCTATTGTGTATTGATCAGATTATGACATTGAACAAAAAGGAAAAAAGATGAGGATATTAAAATAAAATCCTGGTTGAAGGGTTGTAAAGAAAAAGACATACTTAAATGAACAGAATAGAAATTAATAGAAATTAAAACTAGGTGTGGCCACCTACATACTGGTTATAGTATTTCAGAGAAGGTCCTGTGCATTGTAGGGAGATAAAAAGTGGGATAAGAGAACCTCTGTTTTCCAAGGAAGAATTTGAAGAAGCTCAGGAATGAGGGAGAGATCTAATTAAGAACAGACATAAAACTGGTTACAGCGAAGGAAGTCACTAAATACAGGATAGATGGATCCAAGGGAAAGTTCACAGGTAAATGAAGTAAGGATGAAAACCAGAATACAAGGAAACAAACCCAGGGTTTAAAAAGCTTGTCATCACAGCTTAGCATTGCCAGGGGCCAGGAAATGTTATATAAAAATACTCTCAAATACACATAAGCTACACATAACAGCAAACCAGGGCTGAATGACAATTCTATAATGTAATGTTCATTTTAACATTGTTTCTCATAAGATATAATGTCTTCTTATTTAATAGACAGAAATTAAGAGTTCTACCATTGACCTGTTAGAAAAATCCTCCTCTTTTACAGGAAAATGCAGATTTACCAAAGTTATCACTGAAGTAATTTTGGCTTTTTGGAAGAAATTTAATACATTAAATGTCAGATATTATTTTTCAATTTATGGCACACTGTATAGTATATGGTGCACCATAATGACATCACTGTTTCACATAACGTATTTATTTTTATAGATGTGGCTGATGTTGGCAGTTCAAAAGTTATAAACACTCATTCCTTGAAGCTTTTTACTGGGCCTTTAACCACTACAGTTCAGTTTTAATTTTCAGAATCTTTGCTGGCAGCTGAGTACATTTTTCTCATGTTTCCTAATTTAAAGCTGACAAAAAGTTAATCACAACCACATTAAAATGAACAGCTTATTCAAATGAAATGTTGGTCTTAATATCTTCAACATCCAAACTACATCAAGAGATTTTAAAATAAAGTAGACTGAAAGAAAAATAGTGTTAAACAGCAGGATTGGAAAAGTGAGGATTATCATTCCATAAAAGAGAGCAATCTGATAGAGGTGGTGAAATGATTTCTTTTTTAAACACAGTCCTTTATTTCTCTGTTCTATGAAAATATTTTTTATCCACTCCTTCTTATGCACATATGTACATGACATATTCACCCTTCTTCCACGTGCATATTTTCAACTGAGAAGCCATATATTGAAAGTATTTATATAGTTCTTTTAATACATCTCTTTCTTTAAGGCAATTCATTAAAGGCTGTGTCTTGGGAATGCATGGATAGCACAGGCTACAGATTTTTAATCTAATGATAAACCTTTTACTCTTAATCCTTCTTGCATCCTTGCCAGAAGCTAATAATAAAAACATAATAATCTGATTATCTGTTTAAAAAAAAAGTGTAGCAAAATTGGAATTAAAATGTTCTCCTAACTGTGTGAACTGCTTTGTCATGAGAAAATTTATTTTCCTCCCTTGGAATAGAAAATATTTCCCCCTCATCCCATGGGAGGCTATGAAATATTGCAGTTTAATTAGCTTTTGGAAAAAGGAAAGAGGCAGCTGAGTTATAAGCATAGAGTAAAACATGGCAAGTTTAATCCTCATACCACATTCAACAATGATACAATTAATGAAAGACAGAAAATTGGCTGAAGAACATAGGTAAGAAGAAAATGCTTCTTCAGTCAAGAATTACAAGATCAATGACTTTTTTAACACGTATCTTGCTATGCACAGCCCAGGCTTCCTTTCAGTCAGCAAGTTCCTACTTACATTATTCACGTTCCCTTACAGTTTTTTGCAGTTAGAAGGTTCTTTAGCTGTTCCCAAAATGTAAGAAAGATGGGATGGGAGGGAAGAGGTTTGTATGGGGCATCATCCCACAATAAGGTCAGAACCAGATAAAATTTGGTGCAAGATGCAGTTCCTCTGTACAATCTGTGTGTAGGCAGAGCACACAGGGGAAATGCCACCTCAGACCAGACCAGAAATTATCCTCATATGCATCCCCACTAGTTCAGTATAAGCCTGTGGCCGAAAGAAGAAAGAAAGCAATTATTCAGCTAAGAAACCAATGATGCATTCTTGAGGTTTTGGTGGGGTGCATTTCTTTGTCTTTGTTGTTTTTTGTTTTGTTGTTGTTGTTGTTGGTTTTGTTTGGTTTGTTTGTTTGTTTGTTGATTTTGGTGGTTTTTTAAAAGTACAACATTGTCCTGACCTCATCCAAAGGAGTATATTCCAAAGGAAAAAGACAGAACAGCACTACCTTAATCCTTGTTATTCTTGGCAAAGAGAGCCAGTGTTCAGTTTATTCAAATCAGCTCTGTGACTCATCTGTTTCTCCTTCTTGCTGGCATGGAGATAAAATACTGCTGAGAAACAGTGGAAAGACTTTTGTTCCAACAGATGCTGATTTTAGGAAATTTGTATGTTATACTTCCATTGTAAATGGGAATTGCACACAATAAAAACTTTCAACATTTTACAGACATAAGTTAGGGAGGACTTTTTAACATAGAGATATTGACATGAGGTGAGCTGTTATCCTTTGGATTAGTATTCTTATTGGAGAAGTCTCTCAGTCTTGTCTGTGTTTCTGGTTTTAGTATGAAGAGTATAAAACTCATTAATGGCTAAAGCTAAGTTACAACAGATGCTTTATTATAACCACAAAAACCCCTTAAACAGCCCTCAGGAGTTCTATGACTCAACTTGTTCTCAGACACGTTCTTTTCCTCATCTAGCCCTGCTCTGTGAGTGCTTGTACAATGGTAGGGGGGTTAAAATGGAAGGGGAAGGGCAGGTGATAACTTTGTGTACACTGTCATGACCAAACCCACCCAGCCCCACCACTCAATGTCTTTCTCTGGTTGGCTGTATTAGACTTCTTGAGGCCTTGCACAGGATTTGTGAAATGTTTTACAACTAACATTCCTCAAAATTCTGGTCATGAGGAGAACAAAATCTCCACATGACTTCAGTTCTATGAGTCTGAACCACTTACTGCTTCAAACTACTTTTCCTAACTCATGAAGTTATCTAGCACTGCTTCTGGAGCTTTGCAAAGTAATGAATTCCCTCAGATTCATTCTGAGAGCAGATTTTCTTTCATGGGAAGACATGACATCTATCTAGGAATAAAACCACAGAAGCAGGTTGCTTTCCAAAACTGCCTGAGAGAATATTCAAGCTCCACTCTAAGCATTTTCAGGAAATACCTTTCTTCCCAATGTGTCTGCGGTAGAATAAAATTTAGTGCCAAAGTTGTCAGTAGTATGGCAGACTTTACTGAAAAGGTGAAGTATTTTGGATGACTTGCAGTGTGCCCAGAGAAGGAAAGGGGAAGTCAGTATTGCAATGCCACCTGGAGGAGAAGTAAAGTTTCTAACATAAACTATAAACAGTTTGTCTGTGAGAAAAGGAGATTTCTAATCGCTCATTTTATTATCTCAGTCAATGGAGAATAGTTTGGAAGCAGAGCATACTTACGCTTTCTTTCCACAGATGGATTGCTGGTACCAGTTTCTGCAAGTGCTGAAGTATTTTTTTTTTGTTCCCATAACTTGCTGAAGAGCACAGACATTTGGGCTATGGGTGCAGAGAGACACATTTTAAAAAGAAGTTTTCATGCATGAAAAATTTTACATGAAATAGTAGCAAATAGTTTTCCTGTCGAGTAGGAAAATTAACATCTGGTTTCATTTCCTAGGACAGGTGTGTTTTGAAGTAGCCACAGTGCAAGTTCTTGGGACTGCCCAGCAGGATTCCTTGGCAAGTCCACCCTCCCTGCAGCGACAGAAGCTTCCCCTTGGTTCTGGTTTGACCCTGTGGGTCTGATGGGCAGTGATCACCAGCTGTGCCCAGGCAAGTCTCGACATCCATTTCTCCCTTCTCCCTGTGAAGTGAATTACCAGCCACCAGGGACCAGTGAACCAGTGGGGCTCTTTTCATTAAAGTTTTTGTCTTTTACACATCTGTGCGCTGAAGGTCGTGGGGAGATGGGGAAGAAAAGTGCCTTGTTCTTTAGGTAGAAGGAAGCCCTGTCTTCTGTAAATCAATCAGCTGTTTTGATTACCAACCATTTTGAGTACCGCAAGCACCTAAATAAACATTCTGGGAATTACTGGGGACCAAAGGGTAAATTGGCATGTAAATAAAAGGAGTCACAGACTTCAGAGGAGGAATACGTATTCTTTAGCATGGTGGTGTAAAAAGATGAATTTCTTATGGTCAAATTCCATGGAGCAAGGGCATTTCATCCCTTATTTTTATACTTCTGCAATTAAAAAAATTCATCAGCTTAGAAGTTAGAATATATACTTTACATCACCGGGAAGCTAGTGAGCTTCTTTGTTTGAAAAGCTAAAAAAAATTTGAAAAGCATGTGTGTGTAGCAGGCAGTGGGAAGATAGGATGGTAAACAATTATTATTCACAGAATGTTTTTTTGCTTAAGAAGACTAGAGGAAAATATCTTTAGGCACATGTGTTTTCCTGACACCAGCTGTTAAAATTATTTCCATGTCTCCAAGCAGCCTGGCTTGTAAGGGTTGCCTTTTGGAAGCCCTGCTGAGCAGCTTGCTGCATTGCTCTAGTGGGAACAGAAGTTTCACAAAGGATTCCCAGTATATATTCCCACATTAGAAAACATTTAAATAGAGTTAACGGTTTTCATCAGGATGGAATAAAGAGAGCAAATACTGTGGATAGCTATCAACTCTGCAAAAGCTTGAAAACACATCAAAATATTCTGATCTCCCATTACAATACTTACAAACTGAAATTAATTTTGGTGATTCTGAATCACATTTTATCCATTGAGAAGTGGTGATTTTAGATTTCTTTCCATTTTATGACATTTAACAGTGTTCTGTCTCCTTTTAAAACTCTGTGAAAAGCTTTTTATTCGGGAACAATCCTTGTAAAATTAATTTTAAAGAAAATTCTACTTGAATGACAGTAAAAATTCATAGTGAAAAATTACATGTAATATAATGCTAGAAGAAAGGGGAGAATAAAGATTAACAAGCTTCCCTTTAAATTAGAAATAAAAGCCAATTACTTACCCCTGGTCGCGTGCCCTTATTCGACTGTGAGTTAAAATCTTGTCATAGTGAGCAAAAGCAGCTGCTTGTTCAAAAGCAGACAACAAAAAAGTCAAAAAGGTGAATAAGAAGAAGATCTTCATCTTTAGTCCTCTGTTGCTTCTGGCAAGTCTAGAAGAGAGAACTGGCAAAGGGTCTGAAGAGCTGACAATTTATATACATGCTAGAAGGTGGTGGGAGGGAACCACAGGATCAACCTGAAACTTTGTACCACTCCCCTTAGAACAGCAAGCAGCTTTTGCTGCCAGCTCTAGTAACCTAAATCAGTGCCCTAATTAACCATAAAAATAATTTCTTTTAATCCCCAATTGATTAATTTCTCCCTTATTACAGAAGGCTTAACATTTTATTCTGCTGACACAACAGAGAGAGTTTGAGAAGTTTAGACTTTGACTTATGGTTTAGTATTTATAGCACTGAGGCATCCAGAGGTCATGATCACTGCGTGTGGTTTTATTCAAACCCAGAGGAAGATGTTGTCTGTTCCCATAAGAACTGCATTGCTTTCCTTTGTTTTCCACGTCCTCACAGTTATCAGCTATGAGCTGTTTAACTACTGAAGTTGATGAAAGTTTCAAATACAGTTGCCAATAACCTGAAATAGCATTTTTGTCTTGAGAAAAAAAAGCCCTATTAACACATATTCTGATTATGAAGTAGTCACTCAATCGAATGCAGTATTAATTTAAATATTCATTTTAATTCTAATGATGACAAGTCCTGTTACATAATGCTTTCATACAGAGCTTTATGTAATGTATGATTACTTATGATATCAAAATCACAGAGTATCTGAATATTTGCATTTGTGCCTTTCTCTACTTATTTGTCGGTCCTTCAAAGCCTCTTGGAAAATGTAATGGAAATAGAAAATGTAAACCTGAGCTGTAACTGAGGAAACTGAGGCAGAAGTGTCAGGTCAAGTCTCCTATGAAGGGGTAGTCTTAAGGCTCCAGGGGCAGCTGATGTGTTGACTGCAACCCAGGAACTTGAAATTTTCATGCCAAGGAAAAAATTCTGCCATTTATATTGTTGTGTTTGCATACCGCTTCATGGTTTCTAAGATTAAGAGCAGAGACATTTTGTTAAATGGTATGTGGGCTTCTGTTCTATCATGACCTCTAAATACCCAACTTGCAAAAAACTCAAGATAGCTCATGGAAGTGTCAACACCTCTTGATGTACGAGCTCCATGCCTGAAACCTCACTGACAGATCCACTGATGGAGGTGATGGGCCAACTCTGTGATTTCAAATTACAAGCTTTAGGAGAATATCAGTGCTGTGCTCTGATTCCTCTCAGAGCTTTTTATGTCTTTCTGGTCTTTGCAGCAAGAAATACTCTGAGAAATATCACCTCTTAAGTGCCTAGCTGGGATATTTCAAGCTGCTAATTTGCCTTAGTTGAGTAGTCTTCGCAGTTCGCAATTTAAAGATGAAGAATCAGAAGATACACAGTAAAATTAAGTTGAAAAACTTCAGAAAGTCCCAGAACTGTCACAGTAACGTCTTCTCATGAGTCCCTCCCTCATGTCTGAGATCTCAGCATAGCTCATGTTCTCCTCTTCCACACTTACAATGTAGCACCAAAAAAAAAAAAGTAGGAATTAATGCTGCTGCATGCGTTGAGCTCTTGTTTACAGAGCTATCCACCACAGTTAATGATGGAGCAATCTGAGAGGGCAACCATTTTTCTTTCCATGGTTTTCCAGTTTTCTGATTAGTGACCCAACCTCAAATCTCAGAGAATCCTGTTTGATCTCTGCTTGAGTACAGTAGGCTATAGTCCAACAGTTAATAACAAGCCTGGTGACATCATTATACTGTACTTAATGAGCATTAGCAAAAAACAGTAAATGCAGACGTAAACTAAGCTACCACCTTAGTTTTTTTTTTCTTCCTTCTGCTAGGTGCTTTGTGCTATCATTTCCTAAGTCACGTTGAAGTTCTAATTATAAATGTTTAATATCTAACTATAAAATTGATTAAAACACTGAATGGAGTTGAATTATTATCATAGTAATAGAAATAATTAATACCCACAACAGAAAGAGTATATCCAAAAAAATACCTGGAATAAGAATAGAACACATGTTGATTTTCTTCTTTCAGGACATGCAAATAATGTCAAGAAGCAAAGTCTGAGGTATCTGCTATTCTGAAGTTTATTGAATTTCTCTAGAGACCTCTAGTGGAGAGAAATCTGTAAAGTCATTTTCTGAAACCTGTGTTAATTGTTCACACTAAGAATTTATTGTATGATAAGCAATTAATTTTATTGTTCCTAAAGAGGATTAGTTTAACTATATGATGCAAATTCTTTGCATTAAAGTATTTAGGATTGTGAATAACTTCTTTTGCATCAAATCAAAGCAAGAGAAACATCTGTCTATTAGCAATTTGTACCCTGTCGGTAAAAATGAAATCTCAACGTGATAGCAATATGGGTCAAAAGAAGCCACTAGTAATTCTGGACTTAGTTCTCTCAGTTCATTTGCTACAGGAATTAACAAAAAGAATTCTGCTCCTGAATCAAAATTGGTTTTTTTTAAAGTTTAAATTTAATTTGACACCCATTGTCAAATATTTTTTCTCCTCGTATTTCCACCTTTTTTCAATAACTAAACCTATTCTATACATTAATCTATCTTTTCAAGTTTTTTCAACACAAAGGACCTTATCAAAATAGCTTCATATTATTTTCCCCATGACATCACCCAGTGACTGTGTGACACAGCATGTGTATATAAACATACATGTGAATTAAATTACAGAAAGCATTGTTGGGTGTAGAAACATGAAGGTAGCTCATAGCCATCTGAATATAGAAGACACAAAATGGAGAAAGGAAGAAAGGAAGACTCAAAGTTGTCATTCTGGTGATTCAGAGCTGTAGATACTAATTAATACTTTGGTTATTTCTATATTGTAAGGAAACATTCATCTTTGTATATCCTCAGAAACTGTATCTGGTTTTAAGCAAGTCAACAGGAGCTGTAAAATCAATCTGATCTCTTAGAAAGTGCTATTTTATTTTATAGTGAAATTTTGATGGAAGAAGAAATATTCCTAAATTTTAAAATATCATGTGCATACTCCAGTTTCTTGATTATGAATTTATTTCTATCATTTTTATGCATAATGATTAAATTTCTTTTAATCCCCAATTGATTAATTTCTGCCTTAAAGTGTAATGTTCCTAGATGTTATTCTAAACTCAGACTTAAAGTATCTTGTATACCAATTTGTGGATCTGTTTTTCTTTAGGAAACTATATTTAATGGTGATTTGCAAACCCAGGGACGGATTGCTTCTAAACAATCTTTCAAAAGTTTTTTGTTGTATGGACTGATCCTTCTTATGCTGTTTGAGAAAAATCTACAGCCCCAAACATCAAAATATCCTGCTTTCTCTGGGCCAAAGTGACACTAGAAATCCCAACACATGAATTTTAATGTGCACATGGCAAAATTCTATAAAATGTAGCAGTAAAGCATGAGTTATATGGTCTGATTCCTCAGTCCTGATCTGCATATTCAGCTCAGTTACCCTGAAAAATTAAGTAGGGATTAACTACTTAATTTAAGTAGTTAAATTAAGTAGTTAATTTAACTACTCAGGAAAAAGGAATGCTGATTTCTCATCCAACAGCAGGTGATGCTGTTGCCATTGGCAAGCAGTTGTTTTCTTCCTTGGAGAATGAGCACATCTGTCAAGGCAGCCTGCAGTAAAATCCAACTTGTGCTTGTAAAGCACGGGGCAAGTGTCAGTGCAACCCCGAGGTAAGAGCTGGGGGAGCCAATCAATCCGAGCTACGAAGTCATTCAGGCAGCAGCAGAATGCACTAGAGGGCCCCAAAGACAAGGTAGAAGCTGCAAGGGCGTTTGGGTTGGGCACTACTAATCTTTTAAGGTTGCCCCAGGATTAGATGGTATGATGATGAACTAGACTGTGTCTGCACTCTCTGTTCTTTACTTCTTAAAGGAAAAAGCACAGACAAGCAAACAAAGAAAAATCCTGTGAGTTTGCCAGTGCCATCCAGTTTATTTAGTTAGTGAACATGCCTTGTGAATAAAATTTTTTTTGGTTAAGGTTGAAATGACAGCAAATTGTCAGTAATACTCATCCTAAATGGCCCAATTAAATGCTTATTTACTCTGCTGGAAAGATTTTACAAATTTCAAAGGTCACTTAAACTACTCTAGTGCAGGTAAAATTTATCACATTTCTAGTTAATCAAAAGGTCATTTATTGCACTGTCTGTGTTGTAATGAACACTAAGTAGGGCTCATATCCCTGGGATATGTATACTACACAAATGGTAGCTGTTTCATCTGGTTTGAATTTTGTGATTGCTACTGTCAAATTAAGGGAAAATTCTAAGCTTCTTGCTGTTTTTGGGCTGTATAATCCTGAATTCCACAAGTCTTTCCAGTAACATCCAGACTTTGAAACCTAGAACATACAAGGGCTCGAATCAAATCTGTAAGAAAGATGCTGGAATTTATGGATGTGGTGGTATGGTGGGCGTGAAAAACATGGGAATAATAATAATTTATGATGAAAAAGATATTTTAAGTTAGGCCATTGATCAATAGCAGTGTAATAACAAAAGAGCTACTTTTGCTTTCCACTAAGTGTAATATAAAAGCACTTAGGAGTGGCTCGAAGAGAAACAAATACTTTCAGGCATTATAAGGTTAAACACAAGAAAGACATCTGGAAGATGTGAAAATAAGAATTACCAAAATTGAGGTGCAGTGAAACTTTAAGGCTTAACTTCCTCAGTTTGAGCTTCTATATGTGTGTATGGAAGGGAAATGGGTTGGACATTACAATTATTTTTCATTATTGATTTTTTTCTCAAGTTTCAAGTGCACATGACATACCAAGATAGAGCTTTTGTTATTTAAAGAATGTACTAGTATCAACTTAATGTGGGAAAAAAGAAGTGGTCTGGGCAACTTTATGAAGTTTTTTGAGAATTATCAGATTTTCAGAGATTTCAGGAAACAGAATCATTAATATTGTTAACAAAATCTAAAATTACTTCTTGTTCAGGTATTTTTTTTAAATGGAAATGATGCAAAACTGAATGCAAGATTGATCTCTGAAAAAATAATGATAAATATTAAAATAGATAAAAGTGGGGTTTTTTCAATTTAATAATTAAAAAAATCTCAAAAATTAATATAATTCTATTTACAGGAATGACTATAAAACACAGTTTAAAATCTTGAGTTTCAAGAGCTACTGGAAAGCCACAGCTTCCCCCCAAACTGAGCAGGGAGGGATTTGACCCTGTCTTCCCACTTGGTATAAAATATCAGGCTCTCTATTTGTCTGACATTCAAGTTTGTTTACTGCACAGAGCTGAATTGAAAGTCAGGGAACAAATTCTAGACATGAAAGAACATATTACCTTCCTTATTGAATCTATATCCTATATATCCTGTCTGAAGACGGTGCATTTGTCTGGTGTCTCTTTCCTACAAACAGCTATAGTGTGTGGCACAAATTTTAGGACCTTCTTAGTGTGTGATTAAGGTACAGTATTGTAAATATGGGGGGGAAACCAGGATGGGTTCTAAATCAAGGATTCTCCATGTCAATATTCACTATGAAAAAGTAATTTCTTTGAGTTGGAGAAGTTTAAGACAGGTTAACTTTTCTAGGAAACAAAATACTTCTTCCAGGAATAGAAGTATTTAAGGTTTTAACTTTTAAAAAATTAAGAGTTCACTTAATATAATCAATAAATAGCTCAACTAATAAGAACTCGATCCTGAAGTATTGTCTTATTCCAGGGAGACCCTGCACTGTGCATAAAACAAAGGACAATGAATAAGACCTCAAATGTGGCCAGATTTTAGTTTTCATATACAATGTGACAAGGTCAAAATTAAAATGTTTTTATGACAAAATCCATGTGATTCTCTTCACTATGAATATTTGGAAATACGCAGGTTTTCTTCTGAAGGACTAAGACAGCTTGAAAATATGAGTGTCATCTTTCTAAAGCAGATCATACAAATCAGCTTGAAGAAAATCAAACCTGTTTTTAAGTGGATTTCATGTAGATTCGCACTTAAAGAAAAAGAGTGTTGCCCTAGTAGACAGATATAACTTTCAAATTTAGATTTCAATTCATCAAGTCATGTGAGCACATTTATTGCATTTCAGAATTTTCAAAGCATGCACAGTGAGGTTTGTGTCCAGATGCACATGTACTATGTGCATCTGGACACAGTTCTTTTTGCACTTTTGCACATCAGTTTTGTTTTAGGTCCTTTCTAGAATACGTGACTTCATAAGAAGCGACACCTACTGTAGCTTTTATTATTAACGTTCGGTTTAAAGATCATGACTTGCAAGGCAAAATTTTAGTCAAACAAAATCATGCAGAATATCATCTCCCTTGACAAATCAGTAGATCCAATTCTGCAAAGTTAGAGAAAATTGATTTTCTCCTTGACATGGGTATAGAGATTTGAGAAAAAGATTAAGGATATGAGTATTGTATTTTGGAGAGAAAACCAAACATTTATCTTTAATGCCAGACACACTGTTATTATTTTGCTGGTCCAGTGAGTTACCATAGCAATGCAATTCAGTGGCTTTTGAAACAACTTATTTAACTTAGTCACTGAGGGGAGGAGTTATTGTATTCAGAATCAAGCTGAATCAAAATGAGAAAATATTTTTTTACCACAATTACTATGAAGAGCCCATAGCTTCACAAAATAAGCTTATTGATTACAGATCTGTCTTTTGAAATCAGCCTCATTTCTGCAGTTAATGCATAAATGTATTGTGAAGAACCAAGAGTAAATCACTTGAGTGGTCACTTTTCATGTTGCAAGGACCTTGACTTTGAGTGGGTCTTACTTACTTTGTGGTGTTTGTAGAACATTAAAAGTTATAATTAAATGACACAGCTCATTGGGTGGGCTGGCATCAACACTGGTGTCAAACTAGTGAGAAAAAGGGCAATAGGTAAACTCTGACCTTGCCTGGTACATCTTTCAGTAACACGGCTTACTTGTTTAGTAGGCAGCATTTATTACAAGCAAGCATTTCACCTATCGGATGAGCTCTGGCCACATTAAAGATCAGTTAATAGGAACTGGACTTTAACACTGGCTTTTAGAAGTAAAAACCATGGAATAAAAGAAGCATCCATGTCGTCAGAAGATCAGAGATGTAGCAAAATAAAAATCAGGTTAATTAAAGCTCATGGAAAGATCTGTGTATAAAATGACTGGATTTGTTATGCTGATGAATAGAATTACTGTTTGATTATTCTGTATCTGGAAAAAAGATAAGTTTTATGATTTCTCACATCTTGCGAAATAATAAAGTTAAGCCCAAATACTCTACTATAAATCTTGGATGCCGTATCTTCCCCGAAGATAATTATTGCAAAAAGAGGCCTGTCTTTTTTTTAGGAATTGATTTTCCTTTTCAATCATACATAAAAATTTGTACTAGATTATTTGAGTGATTGTTTGAAACTATACATTTTGCAGTACAGACTATACTGATAAATTACATGCTACAGATGGTACCAATTTGTCAGATCATTAAATAAATTTTAACTTCACTAAATCTGCTGATTTTAAATGAAATGATATCTAATAAACTATTAGACACATGGCAGCCAGCTCCTTAAATACCTGTACAGCAATTTTTCTCACAGAGTGCTGTAGAATGTCAATATCAGGAAATTAAAATATTATGTGCCGGAATGATCCTGAGGTTATCCAAGCAAGTAACCAGTGCCTACATGTTGTATAAAACTTAGACTGCTAACATTGCTTAGTTTTTATGATGTGGAAAAGATTAGGTTTTTAGACTCTTTGTATTAGTAGAGAAATCAGTTTATGGGTCTAGTTAAAACTGATAAGGGTCAAAATAAAAATTAACATATTCCACTAACTTTCAACCGACACTCCACTTATAGATCACTGAGTGACAAGTTTCATAAAGTTATTAAGAAAATTAGAGGATACATTCTCACACATGGGGAGAATTCCACCTACAACTCTGTGCACCTTTAAATTATTTCGAAAGCCTGTCCCTAGAACTGCTCTGGAAAGGTGATCTAGTCAAAGTAAGGACTAGGGCATCTGAGAGTGTGCATGGCCAAAGTTTCACCTTGAAAGACTGAAAGAGAACTTGTGGAACACAGGATGCCCCGATATGGGGTCAAACCTTTGTCCCAGTGGTATAATTTTTTGTCAAGAATACAGTGCAGAAAAAATGTCTGATTTGGGGAGAGGTTATCTTAGACTAAATTTCTGGGGTTTTTTGCTTTTTTTCCCATTTTACAGGAAAATCTTTCTATTGAGTTATATGATCTTGATTAAGGCTGAGAAATATAAGGATTACTTCAATCCAAGAGAACATGTGATATATATCATGTACCCCCATGCCCCTGGGAATGAGGCATGTTGCTTTTTTTCAGACATCTATATTTGACACAATCATTCCTTGATATGAACATGTCACAAAAGATATATGGAGCAATACTTGGTGAATATTATGTCTTATGTTACTTCACAGTGAATAAAAATCCCCAGTTCTAGCTTGAGCAATACTAGATAATTTTAGCACGAGTAATAATCAGTTCCAAAGTTTCTTTTTTAGTACTAGTGTGTCTAAACTAATTTAGAGTTTCTTCCTATGTTCTGCTCACACAGGCCTTAATTTGGGTATGATAATTCTCCCATCTGTAATTAAATCCTGGAATTAAAGAGCATAGCAAGGAAAAAATGGGAGAACAGCCCTGGGGATATTAAGACTGATCTTTCTTTCTAACAGATGGTGAAGGCATGGAGTTTAATACTGAAAAGAATGATGCTATACTCTGTCATTTTTAGCAGCACTTCCAAGTGCTTTGACCTTTGTCACACCATTGTTAAAAGGCACTTAAGCCCCCCTTCTGTTTCATATGGCTCCCTCTGGCAGAATAAGGATCACTGAAGTGGCAAGGAAATAAACCCATATGCACTTTAGGGATGCCTGTAAGACTTCCAGAGTAAAGTAAGAAAAAAGACATACAATTGAGAATGAGGCTCTCAGAATCATTAATAATCAGTCCATATTGTATTTAAAGTTCATAGCAGACTTTCAAACACACTGCTAACATTTAATGAAAGCTGTGACTACATGTGGGACTTTCTGCCATTGCAGAGCAACTGCACATTCATGTGGATGCCTTACCCAGACTTGCCTTCAAGTTCTGCCTGATAACATCAAATCTGGAGGGGAAAAAAGCCCTGAAGTCTTGAAGTGGTTGTAGACATAAGATATGTGACAAATGGCACAACCCAGCATCTGAAGCCGTGTGTACTGGGGAGCCATGTGCGTACTGGGCTTAGGAAACTCCTCATTGCTGAAAGTGCCATCAGCAATAGCTTCTGGCTTGGTGTGGTTCTTGGAAATTCACATTGAATGGCGCTTCCAATGTCTAATACCCATCTGCAGAACCCCCCTCCACAGTGAATAGTTCAGGTCGAGGTTTAACAGAGCTGGGTGTTGGATAACTAAGCTCGTACACAGCACATTGCTGCCCTTCATCTCCAGAAGGAACATCCTTGGGCAGAAGTGATCAAATGACCTTGGACATCTGATTATGGGCCTGCGGTCTGGGCAGTGCCAGGGCAGCCTATTGCTGCATTCTACCAATCACAGCTGTTTCCTGCTGGCTCCAAACAGTTTGGCAGCAGACAAACCCCACGCTTGAAATACCTGTTCAGCAAGGTAAAGGTTGAGATATGTTGCGCATCCTTTTTTCTTCTCGAACATTCATGGTGAGCTGCCAAAATTTGTGTAGTATCACTTGTCTAAAAATTCTGTTTGACACCATAAGAAAAATCTGATTCTCCTGATAAAAGTTTTAGTCTTTCTTTTAATTATTTGCGTTTCAAGGCAAGAGTAGCTTTTTTGGATAAATAGCAAGATGTCTTAAGGGATTTTCTTCTCCATAAGATTTTGATTCATTTTAATTTCTCAGTACAGAGGTTCTCATGAGGTATCTTTTCAGCAGCTGCCCTGGAGCTGTATAGCTTATGAAATGAAAAAGAAAATAGGTCCATGTATTTCAGTAAATATATCAATCAAGATATGGTACATATTTAGTTCCCAAACATTGCTTTATTTATTTTCCCATCAGAAGATTTCCTTTTCTTTCGTGAAATGAACTTCCTTTCATGAAAGGAAATGAAATCTTGAAAATGGAGAAGCAAGCACTCTGAAAGAGAGATATAATAAAAAAAGAAAATTTGGAAATGGAGTGACTACAAGCACGATCAAATGAGGTACATTGAAAAAAGAACCGAAACTCACCAAAATTAACTACGCTGAAATCCCCAAATCAGGGAATGAAGTGAAATGAAAAGACAGAAGAAGAAATTGATGAAATGAAATGTTTAAAGAGAAAAAAATTCTCCAGAAAAAAAAAAAAATTAGATACAAAGTGAAATTAAGATAAGCCAATGGGTTGACATCAAGTGCATGAATATTGACCAAAGCCTGCCTAATTGATCCTTATTGAAATCAGAGGACAAAGTTGAACAAAAACTCCAGAAAGGAGATATGGTCAATCAAAAATGAAATTGAAAATTCCAGAAAATTTGAAATGGAGTGACTACAACACATGTACTGAGTTGAAATGAGGTGCAATGAAATAGACCAAAGCTTGCCAAAATTATTACATTTGAAATCCTTAAAATCTGTGAAGAAATGGAAACAAAGAGAAAGAGAAGGAACTGAAGAAATAAATTTATAAAAAAATAAAAAAACATTATATGACATGAAAACAAGAAATGCCAATGGATGACATGAAGTGCAGGAATGTGGACCGAAGCTTGCTGAAGTGATCTTCATTGAAGTGACAAGATTTCATTCCCTTTTCTGTTGGGAAACTCTTCCTTTCAGGAAAGGGAATGAAATCTTGAAATCAGAGGACAGTTGAACAAACACTCCAGAGAGGAGAGATGGTTAACCAAATATGAAATTGAAAAAAAAATCAGAAAATTTGAAAGGCACTGACTACAACCAACACTACTGAGATGAATGAGGGGTACTGAAACAGACCAAAATTTGCCAAAATAATTTTTTTTAAATCCCTACTATCAGGAGAAAATCTAAAGAAAGTGACGGGGATAAATTTGAATTAAAGAAATGGTAAAAAAAACCAAAAACAACTGAAATAAAGTGAAAGGAAGCAAAGAAAATAGACTGATATGAAATGTGAGAAAATGAATGAAATCTTTCTGCATTTATTCTCATTGGGATTTCTACTGCTTTCAGGAAATGAAAAATTTCCTTTCAGGAAAGGAAATGAAATTTTGAACACAGAGATGACTTTCAGATATGGTCTGGAAAAGAAATATTCTCAATTACAATGCAAGTGCAGAAATGGCAGAAAATTTAGAAATGGCTTGACCACAACCAAATGTACTGAGAGTAAATTATGAGTAGTGAAAATGACTGAAACTTGCTAAAATTTGCCTAACCGAAAACCCCAAATGAAGAAACAAAATCAAAGGAAAAGGCAGGCAAAGAAAGTGAACCAATAAAATGTGTGCAAAAAATCCTGCACACAAGCGAAAATATTAAAATGGCATGGGATGACATGAAGTGCAGGGAAACAGTCAAAGCCTTGCCAAATTGGCTGGTTTTGGTGGGTAGGGAGGGGCTTTCACTGGCCATCACAGCTGCAATTAGAAGGAAGCTGTGTAGGTGATTCCCTTTCTCTTACCACCCATTCAGGGACAGGGAGGGGCCTCCTCTGGCCATCAGAGGTGTGATTACAAACTGGCTCTAGGGATTTTGGTGATCTGGAGTGGGTAACAAGGGTGTGGCATGTCTTTGAGGGCATGGTACATCTTTTTTTGGCAGCAGCAGCAGCTCATGCAAGCAGGGTTAGTCATCCTCCTGCTAGTGGGGCTTTTTATTTTTTGTTGGGGTTTGGTTGGTTTTGGGTTTTTTCAGCAATAGTCACCAAGTTTCTTCACTGAAGGCATGACTGAACTATGGAATTGTCTGCCCAGGGAGGTGGAGGAGTTGCCATCCCTGGACGTGCTTTAAAAAAGACTGGACGTGGCACTCAGTGCCATGGTTTAGTTGATGAGGAGGCGTTAAGTTAGTTCATAGGTTGGACTTGATGATCTCAAAGGTCTTTCCCAACCTCATTCCTCCTGTGATTCTGTGATTTTGACAGAATCAGCAGGGAAGGCAATAGTGTTATGCTCCCTTGGCAGTGATGACAATGTCACAGAAGATCAATAAGAAAATCCCAGATGACTTAGGAAAATACTTTAAATCGTATTTTAACACTGTCTTTATGTGTGGGAAATAGATTTCCCATGGAAATTGTTTCTTTTCTAGTTTGTTGTAAAGAATTTTTTTCTTTTGCAGTACTAGCATCTTGTTTCAGGTTTATAATTGCTTTTATTTGGTCTTTCATTACTTCTCTTGACCATGCTGGGTAAATCTTGGCTCAGTATCATACATCTGGTTCTCTCTTCATCAGCTCCAGTGTGTAAGTGTGTGGGAATATTTAAGTTTTCAGAAGTTATTCATGCTCTGCAGAAATAGAAAACAAACAAACAAGCAAAGAAAGAAGTAGCTTCCAAAATGAAGTGCTTTTTCCCCACCATACATGGTCCTTAATGAATAAACTTTCTCAGTATTTATTTCTCTAGGGAAATATGAGCCAGATTTGGGTTAGAGTTTGACTTCCTAAAACTCTGGGTGTTCGGACTGATGTTTTGGATTCTAAAACAGAATGAACTCCAAAACAGTTTGTTCTGTTTTAGACAGGCTTAAATATTGAAATACTTCCTCACATATATTTTTTATTTGTGTGCTTTTATATTTTTTGTGTTATTGTTACTATTGTTTAGGCATGACTGCCAAAGGCTCTGTATCAGATGCTATGATTGGGTAAAAAAATCATTATTATAAACCCTTAAAATCAGCAGAGCACCTTTCTCTGTGGCTGAAAGCCTGATGCTTCCTCCATTTGGATCTGATTTCAGATCAGAGCTGCACAATTCAAGGACAAAAAATTCACTCGGCAAATGGTCAGAGAGTTTTAGATCTTGGGAAGTTACAGTCCTGTAAAAATATTATCAGTAGAACCAGTCCTCAGATGATGTCTCTCATAATCCCTCCTGATTTACAATCTCTCAGTTAATGAAATTCTTAATAATTAATAAATAAAATTCTGGGTGTCTTGCAAAGTACCCACAGAAGCAACTGTTAAAAAAAATAAATGCTGAAAAAAGGTCCTTCTAATTTTACTTAATAAAAGTGAAGGGAACTAAGAATGCAGATATTCACTACTCTATAAAAATAGGTCTCTTTCAATTTTCTGTTCTCTGCTTCTGTTTCTTGATGTAGAAGTGGATTCTGGTAAATTAGTCATCGTGAAAGAGTATTTCCATGCTTTTCTAGCTGCATTCATTTTGGATATGGCTGAAAAATAATATATCTGAGTACCAGACATAATTAATCCAAATAAAACTATTTCTAGTATTCCTTAGCAAACTATCTTTTAATCTTAGGGACATTAGGTCAAAGGTAATGTTGCATTATTTGGTCTTACTTTCTACTTTTAGAAACAGGTAGAAGAAAAATATAAGACATTTATTTTTATTAGTGGAGTTACACCTTCTCTTTAAAAACAAAGTATTAGGTAGGGGAGATGTGCAGAAGAAAAAGGGATAAAAATTATTGCACTAATGAGCATCTGTGTAGGACTTTCTGAGTTTTTCCAAATATCTTTGAATGTTTATTGTATTTGAGACAATTTGACACTTTCAGAAAATGATGCATCACTCATCTTGTAAACTTCATTTTGTATGCTAAAAGCATAAATCATTAACCATAATGAATTATTTTGCAGCTGACATTCTCACTTGGCCACATTTATGGAGCAGTCTGTGCTGTCCATTAAATTTTTGAAAGGTTAGCTCGATGCTTTCAGATGTTCTTAGGGTACTAATTGAACTACAAAACATCATAAATCTCTAAAAACTGAAAAATCTCTGTATTTTTGTTTTTTGTTTGGGGTTGGAGGGTTTTGGTTTTTTTTTGAAATGGGGACTGGAGTCCAGGAATACAGTATTTCCATCCTCAAAAATTTGCTATTACAGGAGGAAAAACAGTCTTTTTACTAGCCTGTTAAATTAAAACACATGGATTCCTAGAACATTATTTTATCTTGCTCACTAACCATGGACTTTTATTGCTTGTTTAAACATTTATGGAATAATTTTATTGTGAATTTAAAAGCAGAGCATAGATAGCAACTATAGATGGGGCTATTCTTGCTTTTTCAGTTCCATTGAATAAAACTATGCCAGCTCTTATGAATTAACTCTTGACTCCATGCAGTGGAAGATTTTGCCATGAGTTCTGCATGTGTGAAGTTCTCTTAGTAACCTTCAGACTAGAACCAGCCTTTCTGGAAACACTTGTTTTGCATCTTGCACATTTCCTCTGTCTCCACTGCAAGCACAGCTCTCATACTTCTAGAATGCAACACTGAGTATGTTGCCATGAAGAGACTTCTTTTTGAACAAGGACATCCTCAACTGCATTGTCAAAGAGGAAAGGTGTGAGGAAAAATACTGAAGAAGCACCATGCTGACCTGGTATTCATTTAAATTATCAGCTATTGGAAACAGGTCTCTAGTCATAAAACTCTCTTAAATGTACAAAAGAAGCAAGGATCTCTATATCAAAGACAATTATCCTGATGCTGAGTGTCTGAAATTGAAAGTTGCATTGGGCCTTGAGTGCACTAATGTGGTACCATGGTAGAAAGGTAGTAGGTTACAAAGAGCTAAAGGCCAGAATGAAAAGGCCACAGCAGCAATGAGCAGTGCAACACTACTGCTGCACAGCACTCGGTTGTGACTGTGACAGTCAACTAAACAGAGCAGAAAGTTTAATTGAAATTAAAATGGCATAACTGGTTTAGACTACACCCAAAGAAACCCAAGGCTGAAGGGGGATGAGTACAGTTAAAGCAAACAGTAGTCAAAAAATATTATATAATTAAAAGATAGTGGCTACCCAAAAGTACAAATATGAACAGTTGAAACGATTCATGTGTAGAAATATTTCATAGCTGTATTTAGCAACAGCAGACGATTTGATTAATTTAGGAAGAGAATTACATGTTGGAGGCACCTGTGATCAAATTGTATGAAAAAATTCTCTTACAGTTCTAAATGCATGACAGTTGAAGGATGCAACTGTTTTTGCTGTTTTGATATTAATGAGAAACTACTTCTGTTTCATTCTTTACACTTCTACAAATAAAGCAACTTCTCAAGTACTAAAGCAGTGGTTACTGAACTTGGTTTGATGTAGTTCAATGAGTTCAACTTCTTTTCATATCTGGAAGACTGAAATTCATCCTTAACTGCAGCAATTTATTTTGGAGTATATCCAACTACTAAGCCATAAACTGTCTCAAAGGATCTCTAATCTGCTCATGCTGCAGTGAATGCAGGTTCCATAATTAAAACTTAGCTAGGGAAAGGGTTTAAACACAAAGTAAAATTTTCTCAACAGAGATTAGAGTGCCTATGTTGGAAAACAGGCATGCCCAAGGACATCTTACTGGTGTTATCAAATGGTTGCTTGATATGGAAAACAGACAAACTTTGAGTAGGGATTAGAACTGGAGAGTTCCCCCTTCCCAGGGGTAAATACATATTATTGCTATTGTTACATCTACATTTACTAGTACTGCTGCATTCACTACCACTATCATTACCAGCACTATTATTTATTATTACTATTTACCAGTATTATTGTTTTTGTGAGGTTATCATACTCACTAAAGCTTTTGGTATCTCTTAAGAGACTTTAAGATGGATTATGTTGCTGTCCAACTTGTACTGCTATATTCCCAGAAGAATACTTGATACCAAATACTTTGAACTGTATTCAAAAGTTTGTTGCCTCTTCATAAAATTTAAACATGATTTGCTTCTTTTCTCTTTCATGATGCTTCTCAGAATATGATGAAATATTCATCTGAGGTTTTGACAGTAAATGGAGTTCTATAGCTTGCAATATACATACAGAATTTAAAAAGAACATATAATAATTTCTTTGTGTCTTTTTTCCTATGCTTTATTCCTGTAAGGAAGGTAAGCAAAAATTTTCCCCCTCAAAAAGATCAGTCAAAGAATGCCATTAAGGAAGCCATTCTTGCATCAAATATACTTTTGAAGAATTTTGAGTGCCCAAATACCAGAAATTTAACCTTTTACAGCTCCCAACAGCTATAACTATGCATATGCATTCTCTTGGAACTAGGTACTATTTATTCACAAAAAAATACTCCTATTGAGAAAGTCATAGAAATTCTCATTAAATCCTGATTTATCAAAAAGAAAGTGCTGTGTGATGTGTTTAGCTCATACCACTCAATGTAATGGTCTCAATCTATGAACGAAGAAAACAAGATAAAAACCAGCTGCAGAGCTGTGGTTACCCCTGGCAGAGGCTTGCTTGGTCTCTGGTAATATTGTACCACATACAAATATAGCTGTGGCCTGCAGCTGGCCCACAGGACCCCATAGTCTGAATTCTCTGATGTTCTCACTTCTGCAGTGCCCTTGAGGGCCACTGAAGCCTGCAGAGTCAGAAGGAGCTTTTGCAATTTTGTCTTGAAGGTAAGTATGCAGTACTTGCATCCCTGGCCTCTGACTGTGAATCAATGTGGAGCACTGTCTTGAATGAATTCAAGCTGCCTCCTGTCCAGCTTTGCCAAAGTAGCAAAGTCCTGCTGGGCTCTCTGTACTTAATTTCTCCAGGAGCTGTAGAAATGAGGCAAAAAAAAAAAAAAAAAAAAAAAAAAAAAAAAAAAAAAAGCTGAAGAACAAAGAGCAGTCAGTTTTGTCCTTAAAAAAATAAAAAGATAAAAATTTTAAAAAATGTTTTCTCAACAATCTAAGCAACCTAATACTGGTATTAAACCCCCCTTTGTACTTAGTCAGTTTTCTAGCTGCATGAAACATTTTACAATTTTAAGCTCTGCTTCAAAAAACTTTTATAGGGGTTCATATCCTGGTCCATTTTTATTCCTCCTATACTGATGCTAATGGAAGGTGCAGGAAGGGACAGGTAGGTTAGAACTTTTTAATTTAGTTTGGGGAGGAAGTATGCTCAGCTTTGCAAAGCTTAATAATGCCTCTGCAGTGGCATTACAAGCTTTGCTCTGTGCATATCTTGATCTTCCTTGGCACAGGTGTCCTCTCAGAGGCATCCAGGGAAAAAAGGGGTTTTTTTGGCTGCCTGCAAAGCAGTAAAAGTCCATCACCATTTCAGTTTTGGATATATTTTGGGCTCATCTGTTGTCACAGAATGAGGTGCTTATTTAGCTTATTTGATGGAACTTATACCAGTTCCATCAGGCCCTAATTACATCAGGTCCTTATTACTGTCAAGCTTTGATGCCTAAGAATAACATAAAAATAGAGCAAATGTTGATTTCAAGTATGCTTTATTTATTAGACCTATGTTTCAGTATTTGGATGTAAGAAAAAAAAGAAAAAGGCACCAAAAGACTGACTGCCTCTTGCTATTCAATAAATTGTGTCCCTATGGTTAAGTATCCTGCCCACCTGCACTGTCTCTGCTGTTCTGTCTTGCATCCACTCCATGACTTAGACTGATGCCCAGCACAGTGGGGTCATGATGTGATGGTGTGGCTGATATTTCACTTTACTGTGTTGGGAACTTTATGTACAGGGGAAACAGGCTCTTATGATGCCAGAATAACAGGCACAACTCTTAGACCTGTTGTAGTGAACTTGTTCTGATAATGGTGATGTCTGCAATACAAATACCGCGCTCAGGCACTTTCTGTCTGGAGTGAAACCATGTGGCTGGAATGTGTTGAAAGCTCTTTTGAGCAAGCACTGTCTGTTTTGAATTTGGCTAGTGTAAAGGGAGTAAGCTTAGGACTCAAAGGCATTACAAACCATGAAGAATGAGAAACTGAAGGCAGTAGTGGGGAAGGGCTGTTAACTGGCATACAGAAAATTTTGTGACAATGTGACACATTTGCCTTATGGCATCTTCGGCAAAAATGTTACAGTACAAAAAAGAACTCTCTAGAAGAGTTAATCTAATACAAATGATATGAGGGTATTCCACCATTATTATTATTTATTTCTTTTTATACTTGTAATAATTCAGGTGCTTTCCAGACAGAAAAGCTGCAGGCTCTGCCCCAAGGAGCTTACAATCTAAAGGTGGACAAGGAGAGAGACGTGAAGGAGAGAGGGTCTACAGAGCAGTCAAGAGGCCAAGATGGAAACTAACCAAACAAATATGAATTGAACACATTGTTGCAAAGCTACACAAACTATTTTCCAATTATGACTCATATTTTCCATTTTGGTTTAACTGTATCTGCCATGACACAAAGAGATGTGGAGCAAGGAAGTTTTCAACATGTGACATCGGAGAGAGTAGCAAACATGTAAAGGAGAGCTGGAAAACTCACCTTAAAGTATAGAGATGAGAGGGGTTTGCCTGGATTTTCAAGACACAGTTCAGTACCAGGACAATCTGGGTTTAGAATGACATGGTTTTAGGTCAGGCCCTACAGGTTTACATGGGATAGATTCCATCAGAAGTGCAAATTCACTCTATGCATCTGGAAGTTCCTTAATACATCCTAATATGAATTACAAAATCTACCATGGCAAGGCTGGGGAAGTTAAGAATGAAATAACAACACTTTTGTGGTGTATTCAGGGGGGGAAAGAATGGTGTTGGAAGCTGGAGGTGGTTAGTCTTATGCCGGTTGTAAAATGACATTTTTAATAATGTAGGACACCAGCCAATGATTTAAAAACCCCACAATATTTAATTTTAAAAATACTGGTTTTAACTATGACAGTGAGTAACTCATCAGTTATGAAAAATACTATTAGGTTTTCTTTATACATTTAGTATCTATTATAAAACATCCAATCAGGTTCCCCCAAACTGTAAAACTGTCAAAGAAACTCCCTTAAGGCGTGCCTTCTAAAACTTCTCAACAAATTGCCATATTTATTCAAGTACTCAGGGGAATCATTGTATGCTTTTTTATTCCTGAAGTATCTTTCCCTTATCAAATCCAAGTGTATTGTAAAGGCAGAAGCTAATAAGCAGCTGAATATTAAAGTGCATAGGTTGTCCACACGAGGAAAAATAGATGGTTGAAGAAGCAGTAGCTGTGGTGAAAAAGGCTTCTTGGGGAATAATCCATCATCAATTTTTAGTAAGCCACAGATCTTTTCCTATAAGAAACATTTCTAGTCTTCAGAACTTGCAAATCCATTTCTAACAATGTATCAGGACAGTCACACTCCTCTTGCTGTGAGGAAAAGTTGTAATTAAATAATCAAATAGACCTATTTTTCATAATTTACAGGTATTCATATTCCTTCAATAAATAAAAGAATATAATTTATCTTCTGATTCTGTATAGATTTCGACACAAGTTTCTAGCTATTTAAACAGATGATTCTGATAGCTTGACATGAATTATGCTGGCAGGAGCCACATATGATTATTATGGTGCACAGAATCTTTTAAGAACCTACAAAGTTAAATAAAAGTTTACAAGTCTCTTAAGCTACTTTTTATTTGCATAGAAAAATATTTATCATAGGAGTCAACTATCATATGAGAGAAATTTCATTTGTTGTAATTGAAAAAGATAGCTAAAAAGTTTCTGTGGGTTATTGCAACAGTACAAGAATACAAGATGCTTCCATTTATTAAAAAAATGTAAAACAAATCGTGAAAGCTGAAGCAGGCTACAAAACAGAAGGTCCTCATATTTTCTTTCTCTTGACTACTATGTTACAGGATCATGTGCCACAGTTGAGTACTATAAAGTGTAATTCTGCATTATCTAATATAATTCTTAAAACATTCCCCCCCAAAAGCACTATGCAAAATATATATATTTGTAAATGCTTCCTCCTGTAAGCATCACAACCTTGTTATCACATAGTCACCCTGAACAATTGTTTCCTGTTTCCCATCAGAGTCAATGCTAATGTCCACTGCCTTGCCCAGCTGATCCTGCGGAGCGGCAGGTTCTGAGCTCTGTAACTCCATTTTCTCTGTTTCTGAAGGACAAACACTTCCCTCTTCCTGTGAATCCAAAGACTCGCTGGTATTTTGTGACTCAGCTAGCACGCATTTTTTGCCAGGATTTCGGAAGTTTAATTCACAGTTCATTATCAATTCTCCCTCTTCCAGTTCATCAGTTTTCTCACATAGTTCTTCTGCCTGCTGACGGGAAACCTCCTCAGAAACGGTGTATATTTTATTTTTACTCTGCTCCACAGAGTTTGTTTTTGATCGTCTGTGAAACAACCCAAAATTTTTTATGTCTGTTACAAAATTCACACGCTTTTGTTTCTCCTGAGTGGACTCTGACACCATCATTGCTGAGCCATTGCTGACATTATGTCCTTCAGAGGTGATATTGGCTGATCGAGGGTGAATCATCGTTGTTATGTCAAAAAGGCTGAAGGGTTTCTTCTTTCCTTTCTTGTTTCCTTCACTCTCACTATTTTCTTCATTTTCTGACAGGGAGGCAGTGTCTTTGCTCATCTTTCCAGTCTGCAAATTAGACAGCTTGCTTCCTTTTAACAAACCCAGGACTTCAAAGCGAAAGCTGGAAATATCTTGTTTTAACTCCTAAAAAATTAGGAAAAAAGATGAAATGTCAGAACATCAAAGCTAATTTGACTTTCTTTTTGAAATAAAAAGAGGAAAAAAAAAAGAAAAAAAAAGGGCTTATGTTAGGGTCAGTAATAAACTTTACTCTCTCGATGTTGGCATACCTGGTATCCTCAAGGTTGAATATCTTGCTCTAGGAAGCAAGTTATATGCTACCTGAATAACTGAGGGTAAGAAATATGCTTTGAAGTTTTAAAATATCTCACTAAATTACTAAAACACCTCTAAAGATAAAAATAAACACATACCTTAAAATTTTCTTCTGTCAATCCTTCCTCAGTTTTGGCATCTCTTATCATTGCTGCAACATACCTTTTAACCAGATTTCTCATAACTTCCTAAAAATAAAAAGCATTGTGTTAGCTTTCTCGGTATTAGTTAGTAAATACACACTCACAGGCTCTGCTTGGGCTTTTTCATGCTTTAGGAACATGACAAAAACTATACAAACCCGTTTGAAAATTTGTTTTGCTATTTGATGGAAATTACTAATGCTTATTATCCTGAGAAGGGATATGCTGGGTTTGACCCAAGGTATGTTTACTGCCAGTAATATCCAGCCTGGCAGTGAGCAGTTGCTGATGCCTCATGAGGAGAGCAAGTCTGGTGTGGCTGTACAACTTTATTTCCAGCTATTCTCTCTCAAGCCTCCTGTGCTGTGAGACACAGTGGCTCTCTGAACAAAAATGCTAGTTCTAGGTTTAATTGGCTGTGACAGGTTTTCTTATGCATTTTGAACTAATGTAAACTTTCAGCATTCAAAAATCCTCTGCCAATGAATTCCACAGTATGGAGTAAGATTCTATTTCGGGGTTTTATTTTTAACCTTCAGTCTGGTAGCTTCCATTGCTGTCTTCTAAGAATTCTAGAAATTATTTAGGTTGAAATAGATACCTGAAGGCTGTATGAGTCAGCTCAGGGCCATACCCAGTCAAGTGCTGAATAACTCCATGGGTGGAGATACTGCAGCCTCCCTGAGCACCTTTTTCCAGTTCTTTACTACTCTCACTGCAAAGATAATTCTCCATACCTTACGGAATTACCCTTTTTTCAACTTGTGTCCATTTTGTTTTTTTGCATTGTACCTCGAAGAAAAATCTGGCTCCTCCTCTCTAATCACCCACTATGATATTTAGCAGCAGTTACATTTCCCCTAACCTACTCCAGGCTGAAATCTGAGCTGTTTATATTATAGTCCTCTGACCATCTTCGTGCCCCCTTGCTGGGGTCCCTTCCAGTTTGTTAACATCTCTCCTGTACTGTGGGGACCAGACACGACATGCTGCTCTGGATAAAGTCCCACAAGTGAGGGCTAGAGGAGAAAAATCACTTCCCTCAAAAGGCTGCCTATACAGCCTCGCTAATGCAGTGCAGTACATGTGTGGTGCTCAGTTTATGGCAAAACAAATAAGATAAATGGCAAACCACTGCTCTGTGCTCACCTTCCTCATGATTCTATAGATCCCTGTTGTACTTCCCGCAGCTGCCTCTTCTTCAGGCTGGAAAAGTCCCAGCTTACCTAGTTATTTCTCATATGGGATTCATTAACTACCAAGCCTACAGCTCACACCTGGTTTAATTTTTACATGACAAAAATTCAAAATAAAGCTGAAAATTATTCATTGTGAAATAATAATCTAAAAAAAGTAGAAGCTGAAGAAGGAAGGATGAAAAAGAATTGCTTACATACAGGGGGATCTAGGCAGAGGGGTTATTAAGGAAGTTGTTTATGAGGGATTAAAGCTGGAGAGATGAAGAACAGGTTCTGATGGAGCATGTACATATGGTCCTGATGATTCTTGGCAGGCAGGAGTTTGCTTTAATTAAAGGCAATCCATGTTACAATGGGCAAAATACTGGATAGTATGTTATTGCTCTAGAAAATATCCTTTTTGCTCCAAAAAGAAGTTAATTGTATTCTCAAATGATTTTGTTTGAACATCAAAAATTCTAAACTTGTTTGCTGAAGAGGAAAAAAGTACAGACTTTATGGTTTTTTCCATTTATTTTCCTTTTCCACTTTCTCATGAAATTCTTCCATATTTTTTTTTCCTCATGAAGACATTCTGAAGGCATAGAAAAACAATTGCCCAAAGAATAAACATAGGCCTGTACCTGGTATTGATGATGTCTCCTCAAATTGTCAGCTGCACGTCTCTGAAAAATAGAAAAGAATAAAAAAAAATTAATCTCTGTGTGGAAATAAAAGATTTAAGCGTAGAAAACAGCAGGTCTGTGCATTATACAGTATCTAGCAAGCTGAGAGAAGAGGTTCAGAATCTGTTGAAAAATGACAGTGTTTGAAAAAAGCCTATCATTTGCTTTATAAAAAGGGGAAGGCTGCTGTGGGGAAGGCAAAGTGGTTTTTCTGCACTTTTGTCAAAATGCTTTTATTCCTGCATCAGCATGGATGTGGTGGGGTGGCCAGGCCACAGGTTGCAGAGCCCCAAGGTCAACGATCTGAGATGGAAGTGGAACAATGGATCATGTCACTCACTTGCACAGACTAAAGCATATTTTACTGAATTGAAAACAGCTTGACTCATGTCAAGTTAGATTTTATTTGGAGGTACACAGTGAAAGAACAGGAGTCAATGGACATGAGTTACAAAAGGGAAACTGCATGGAAAATCATCAACAGGGTGGGATTTGTAAACCCATGGTATGAGCAAGACACTTGCTATGGCTCCTAATGTCTCATGTAAGGTAAAGCTAATCAAAACCTGCACTATAAAACTGTGTTAATGAGAAAAGCTCCCCCTTAGTTCTCTGTTAAAAACACTTAGTCATAGAGAGGTCTATGGAAGAAAGAAACAGCTTTCAACACAGTATGGTGTTGATAGGGAGGGAGGGTAAAGGGGACAGTAACTCTGAAAAGGAGCAGCTAAAAGAAGTGTGGTAGGATGAAAGAATCACCCAGCTTTCAAGCAGGTGCATTAAATTAAACTGCCATACCTAAGGGCTGCCCAGGAGAATACGGGCAAAAAAGGCCGGATTAATTTTTTCCCTTGACTTCCTTTTGTCCTCAATTGCATAATGAGTAACATATCCCCATCCTCTACAAAAATTATTCCTAACTGGTGAAAGAAACACAGCTTTAACTTAGACTCTCATATCTGCTGCTGACAAGAAAATAATTTGTCTGACCACTGATTTTATCTCTGCAAAACAGAACACTTGACAGAAGCTTAAAGCAGGAGGAAAGGACATCCAAAGGACTTGTTAAAATTGACCTCAGCTGCATAGTAAGGCAGGCACAGCAAATTATTTCATATCTTTTTTTTTTTAATTGAAAGAAATCATGAACCTTCTCCCTGTGCTTGGAGTCAGTCAGTTTACACTTCAGGGTTGATCTCTTGTTTGCAATTAATTTGAGGGATGCAGTGGCTTTGTGGCTGGGCTAGCAAAAACTAATAGAAAGGTGGAAAATCATTATTTCTTAATCAGTCTGAAGAGCCACTGTGGGGTAGGGCTTTGTACATGAGATTGCTTTCTTCAGTATTTTTCCAGATTGTGTTTCTCCATCTACGCCTCGTAAAAGAGGAAATGGCTATTTCTTGTGCTGAAGGATGGAGGGATGGGCGAGCTTGCCATCACCAAGGCCAGAGGGGACAGGGCAGCCGTGGGAAGGCTCATACCCTCACAACACCCGAACTTAGCCGGTTTTTAGAAAAACAAAAATCAGCTTTCTTGCAGTTGGCCACACGGTGGAGATGTTTCATTCTGCCGAGAGAGCACTCAGGGAGTCCATGGCTAAGAGAGCTCTCAACAACAGATCTGACTCACAGGTGAAGGGGAAAACAATTTAGGGTGTAATTGAAACACACTTCAGGTAAAGTCAATAACTCCTAAGTAAAAAAAAAAAAGCTGATTCTCGTCTTGCACAATACTTCCTGCAGCTGCTATCTATTCTGTTTTATTTTACACTGAAATGTGAAATAAATGCATAGGTTAAATTCTGTATCTGTAACAAGAGCTACCTAGATACCATTTATCCTTTTTTTTTGCAGCCAATTTGGAAACTCCCAGAAACAGAGGCTGTGGCTTTTCTCCTTAATGTAATGCCAACAAGTACAATTTGGGATAAGTACGTGAAAAGATTTGTGCAATAACATGCCAGAACAGTTCTACTGCACTTAATTGTTTTCACTCCATACCACCAAGAAGCTGAAAGAAAATTAATTTAATTGTATGTTTTCATGCACATTTACATACCTACTCCACTGGGAATTACACATAACCTATCAAATTTATTATCACCAAAACAGCTCTCTATCTCTCATTTACATGTTTAGGTTCCATCTCTAGTTCCTAAACATCTTTTGCTTCCTTTTGAAAGCAGAATGAATCTTTGCCTAAACACGTCTGAAAACCAGGCCATTCACTAGAAATAAAATGTCATTAACATTCATATTGTCCTTATTTGGTTCTCAGCTGGTCTGCTTTTTTCTACTCAGTTATAGTCTAATTTATGGTTCAAAATTTGTTTCAAGTAACCATTGTTCTGTGTGCATGAAGAAGTTGAAAATTATGACAAAAGGATGGCAAAAGGATGAAAATTATGACAAAAATTATGGCAAAAGGATGAAAGTTTAATTTTACTAAAAATAGTACCAGGGTGGGAAACTCGGTTAAGCTGTTGAATACAATGAAATTGAGGGGGATGTTGTTGTCACTTTCCAAAAGGGGGCACTAACATCCTTTAGGAAGCTTTAACAGTAGCTCCACTAGCAGTGATAATTATTCTGATCCTCCTGTTTATGCCATTGCCAGCAATTTACACTGTTTGGAAAAAAGATCTCTTTAGCAGTCAAAAATTTAATAAAATTGTATTACTTATTTTGACATGTTTATTAAAATGATATATTTTATAATGCAGGAATATAAATCCAATGCCTGCACTTGACCTTAAACTGCTTAGTGATAAAGAAAATGGAAATATTGTCTGAAGTTGTGGGATATATTCCTCATCTTGACTAGAAGCATCACCTTTAAAGGATTAGAATTTATCTGTGTTGACAGAGAAGATTCTCCATGAAATGATTTTTGGCTATACAAGGAACACTCCAGATTATTGATTTCCACGCCAGATGGAAGGCATTATTTCTTTGCTCAACTTTCAATAACAGACATTACAGAGCAAATACAAAACATTTACACTGACTTAGAAATTGCATCATTTTCCACTAGGTGAAAAAAGAATAGGAGAAGGGAAAAGGAGATTTTCCGTGACAAATGATAATAAAATTGTGTAGGTTGCTCAGAAAATGGCACAAAATTCTGTATAGCTAGAAAAGAGACAACTGTTTATCTAAACATCAGATGCAAAAAAAAAAAAAAATTACTGAAGCTATCCCTGGAAATCCTCTCAATTTTCACTTCTGAAATACTTAAAATTATAGATGAAACACTTTTTGGTGACTGATCAGATGTAAAGTAGAATGTAATTTGAGGAAAACAGTACCATTTGTTCTGGTGGGACTAGGATTTCTTTTCCCATATATCTTTTTTTTCTGGAATACAGATGGCCAACAGGTTATGGCCTTGACACACCCATAACCCTTGTGCAGTCAGGAAAACCTCAGCCTAATTAATAGAATTATATTACTAATCTGGCTTTTGCAAAGGTAAGCTAACAAAATTAATAGAACTGATACAGAGATAGATATAGTTGATATAGATATATGTCAAAAGCAGCACACAAGCATGCACTTATTTCAGAATTTTAAGTGCAGGAGATAACTGATAATAGCTGAAGAAAATGTTGCATACCTGGAATATGTCAAAATGACAGAATGAAAAAATGTGCTGAACTCTGAGTGGTAGAAGAGCTCTGTCTGATTCATAGCAGAGCTGAAATATCAGTAAGTCAATGTCCCTTCCTGGCCTTCCTTCCGCTGAAGCTGTGGCTAGAGAAGCTGCCCTCAGCATGGCTGGGCACCGTGTTGCTTTGGAGAAAAAGCCTCTCCCTTGAAAAACCTCCCCTTGACTTTACCACCCATTGCTTCAGCTGTCCCACTACAACAAAAAAGAGCCACAGAACTGACATCCAAGGAGATGTAAATTAATTGGCTTTTTTCAGAGGCACCTCACAATGCTACAGACCATGATACATGCTCTTGCCCACTACAGTTTTGGCATAAACAGCATGTAGATGACCCTCTCAAACAACGTCCTACCTATTTTTTCTGGCATTTCTCTTCTTCCTGTGGGCCAGATAAATAATTTCACTAGAATGTGTGCTGTAAACTATCCTGACCCTCAACCCTTTCTTTACACATTCTGCCTGCATATACTGAACTCTCAACTGTACACATATATAAATTTTACAGTGGATTCTTGACACATTTGATTTAATCCTTGACTCAGTCCTAGTTCATGATTCCTGGCTTTTTGTTACTGAGGACTTTTTGCAGAGATCATGCATAATCCTTGCCAGCTCCTTTCTGTCTATTATCTATTTTGTATCCTCTAGCAGTGACTCACTCTTTGGATGCACATGACTGCTTTTTCTACTGGAAAACACCATAGTACGTCACTGCTGATTAGTGCTTCCTGCTAGGAAAGTTAACATTTGGAGATTTCAGAAAGTTAACATTTGGAGATTTGAAATCTGAGCTCTGCCTTACAGACAATATGGCATCCATCCATCCATCCAATCCATCCATCCATCCATCCATCCATCCATCCATCCATCCATCCATCCATCCATCTATATAGCCAATATAAGAAAATCATGTTACAGCACTTTTTTACTCTCCCAGACCTGGTTGTAGAGAAGGAGACAGAGTTTATAATGCAGGACACAGTGAAAAGGATACAACTAGATACAACTGAGTTGAAGTCCTCTGAGATCCTTGAACAAAAGGCAAAGAAAACTCTTCCTTACTTTTGGTTGAAAGGGCATAGAGGTCCTAAATTTAATTTGTGTTGTAGCATGTTGGGACAATTGAAAAAGTTCTAGGAAATCAAGGCTGACCTGTGGGTATGGGAAGTTTGTCAGAACCAGAGAGAACTGATCTCCCTCAGGACAAACTATGAGATCACTGTGGTGTGCCCATTTGTTGACTGATGATTAAGCTCTTGGAGTATGTCCAGTTAACTGCACCTAACTGCTGGTTTGCATCCATCCAATGTGGAAATCAGAGCACAGAGTGCATATGCACATCTTACTCCATTTTGGAGCTTGGGTGAAAAACTGGGTCTGCAAATAGTAAAATGTTCCAGATTCACATAAACCTAATGGGGCTTGTGTTATACTGAGGAATTAGCTGAAGAACTTTCTAGTTTTATGAGATGGCCATATGGTAGACTGAATCTGCCTGGTTAGCCACAGCCACTCAATTTTTTCAGGCAGCTGGAAGTGTGGTTGCCATGATGGCTCTGCTGGTAAGCTCTCTGCTTCAGAGGGGTTTCAGCTCTAATTCCAACTCAGAATCTATTCAGCAGGGGAAACCAGTGATGTATATGGCCCTACTGTCCCACATGCTTTAGGGATTCCATTTTCAAATAATTAAAAAAAAAATTACAGGAGTCAACTAAAAATGTCCCACATCTCTCCCTCACTGACGTCCTCCATCCCAAACAGTTCAGTAATTAGTGGTTCACATTCAAATCCTGAGGAAGCTTGGTTCAGCTCCTTCTCTTCTGTTCTCCCAAGAGAGCACCTTAGCCCCTGCAGTATCTTAAAGATCTTGAGAAGGAAATTTGTTGTCATAGTTTTTACGCTTGGGGTAAATAATTAGATATTCACTGGAGAATAGAAGCAAATCTGGGTCTCCTCAGCCCAAAATATTTGCTTTAAATGGCACCTGCTCCTTTCTTCAAACAGAAATTTCATCCTGAAGCTGAAAAGTCTTTCCCAACAAAATCTTATTTGAAAGTGAAATATATTAATTAAAAAGTTTGGTGTTTAGAGATTTTGGGGGAGTTTAACTTAAAAACAAAAAAAAAAATCGATATGGAAAAATTCTCAAGTAGCTTGGTTCATAGACTCCCTACCCTTTGACCCTTTGTTGCACCAGCTTTCCTAAATCTAAGATGTGGGTTTCTTGCAGGTGGTATTTATGTATCCTAGCAGGAGGTAGGTGAGGAAGCAGACATAGTTTTTCTGAATCCCATTCCTCATCATGCCATTCCGCATAGGGCTGGGAGCACTCCGTATCTTTCTTTATTATTCCACTTGTCCAGGAATGAGTTTACTCCCAAATCTGCAGTTTGAGAGGGTAAAAAAAAAGGAAAAAATATTTCCTTATCCCAGATGGAAGGTCTGACAAGAAATATTGTCCTGAAAGTTTAGCTGGGCTGTATAAGGTTTTTCTGTATCTTTCTCAGTCAAGCAGAAATATTGTGTTAAGCAACCCTCTGCTATACACTGGCATCATACCATTAATTTGAAATATCATTCTCTCAGTTTGCACTAGCTAATCATCCCTACCAAATGTTTAACAAATGCCTAGAAGCATTGCCCACTCTCCCACACACACAAGTACATCACTCTCTCTCTTGACTTTTTCTTTCTAACAACATCTCATAATTTCTCCTTCTGTTGGTCGCTGCATTTACTTTTTTCACTTCCTATATTACAGAGAGATGCTTTACTCTTAAGATTATTCACCATTCATGCTAGTTAATGTTCTCTTTAAAATTTCTATATGAATAATTGTTAGTCTTTCTTAACTTAATGTTTTTTCAGTGTGTTTCTTGTCATCCATTCCTGGTTTGTTTCAATATCACCCTCATGTTTTTTAGATTTTTTTCCTGTCTGTTTCTTTCCTATATGTACAAATATGACATCAAAATGAAACAGTTTTGCTTTCACAATTTAGATACTGGCCAACAATATCAGTATATTGAAATAAGCCTGATTTGAAGCTTTCTACAAAGAGGACAAAATCCATTTCTCAGCATAGTAATTGTGCATAAGTTTTATATGCCACTTTTCCTCTTTACCATATATCTTACATGCATGTGAACTCGTTCCTCCAAGTACTTCTAGAGATTAAACTGCATTCCAGGATATGACAGCAGAATAGGTAGGAAAAAACTTATTACTCATTTATCAAGAATAGGGAAAAAATACAAAGAAAAGGTTGATATAGTAACGGTCCATCAAATAATTTTGTCATATCCCCTGACTTATTTGAAATGGATGGAAGTTTTTTTTATGAGAATCAATAGCACAAGGATCATACCCCTTTCTTTTCCCCCTTACCCACACTTGACTCCCATACTCCCACCTAATGCTTTGCTGAGTCTTGAAACATTTATATTCATCAAATCGCTATGGTATAGAGAAAATGCCATTATCCATATTTTATCCCAAACACTATTCTTCAAGCTAGAGCTGGCTAAATTCAGTCTAGTTATTGAGGTACTGACTCGCTCATGGGAAATGAAGAAAACATAGCTAGAGAGAATTAGTTGTTGATGGGTTAGGATTTGCCTTAATATTTCCACTGACATTATAGAAAATGTGTGTCGCTGACTGAGGTATCTCAAGTAGATGAAGTCAGGAGGGAAAAGTTCAAATCTGCTTTACCCACAGCATCTACCAGAGACAGTAAGTAGCTGAGATATTACACAGGCATCTGCTGAATCCAGGTGCAGAACTATTCTTGGTCGCCTTGTGTGTCTTTTCCCCTCTTTTTTTTTTTTCCCTAGAAATGTCACTGCTAATCAGAAGTATCAGAATATAGTATGATTTCAGAATGGGATTCTGAAATAGCTCTACCTTTAAATTCAAGAAAACAAGTCCAAGTAAATGCTGTCACCTTTGAAAAAATTTTTAATGGGAACAGCTTTTGGTAAAAATGCTTTAATGGCAAACTCATTTCATTCCATGTAGAGAGACAGAGACACAGAGAAGATCCCATGATGAATACTTCATACATGAGTCTCTGGTTCATGATATTTAATTATACCTGAACTGTAACACTTGAACTAGGGATTAGCAACCAACAATTCTGACACTGACAGACAAGTAAACACATTTGATCTCTTGTATTTTTTATTTCTCTTAATCTTTCTTGAATTATCTGTAGATGAAGCACAGTCACGGTTCATACTGTTCATTGAACAGGGATATGATGATGCTTTCTCTTCAAATACACTGACAGGAATGTAAAAAAAAAACATTCTCTGCTAGAGTTTTGGTCTAACTCATATGCACATTATTTGACAGGTCAGACACTCTATAAAGCTGAGAAAAAGTCATCTATATAGCAAAGAGGAGGACTACAGACAGAGTAAACCACACAACTTACCCCTATTGTTCCAAAACTTTCAGGCTTTCTTCTAATTTTTTTCTTGCAAAGGTGTCTCCATAACCATTTGATCAGATACCACAAAGACTTTGGGCTTGGTATGACATTAAAAGGAGTGGGCAGAGTTCCTCCTTCTTCAAAGTAACTCATCCAGAGTTTTGTTCGAGCAAACTTCCACTCAATGTCTGCATGATCCTGCACACAACAAACACATCATCAACACAGATATTGCTGTAATTAAGGAGGCAAAATAAACCTCTACAAAAATCTGAAAAAACTTAAACTAGAGCAACCTTGAAATCCTAATGAATTGTCTTTTAAAAATACTGCCATCTTTTGACAGTACGTCTTTAACACAAAGCAAAGCTGAGCTGCTTTACCTCAGTAAGGAGATGTTCGATATGTAAAGTATGTATCTACTTATTAGCACTTCTTTCCCTGTTACAAGCTGTTAAATTATTTAAAGTCTCTCAAAAACAGAAAAGGTGATTATAAGCAGAGAAATACTACATTTCTGGAAGAAACGTTTTGTTATAACAGCAGCTCACTATTGTTCCACGTAGATCAGTCTAATTATGCTGCTCTGCAGCAGCTGCAACAAGTCAGCAAGGCTCATGCATTTTCTTAGAAATTACCAGTCCCCAAAATTCACAAATAGGTTATCCAACAAATCGTGAGGCTATTAAAACTATTGAGTCAAGTATCTTTTTTTTCCCCACTACTTCAGAATTCTATATTTGGGATAGATTGGGGGGTGGGTTTTGTAGTTTTATTTGAAATTTCTTTTCTTTTGGAACATATATAGCATTGCATAATTCTGAAATTTTTGGGAAAATGAAAACTAAAGGCCATGGAAAGATGTCTAAATCCTAGCAGCTAAATAATAAGTTTAGATCACTAATGTTAGATTTGGATAGCCAAGAACCTCAGCTACAGGTCTACTCCTGGCCATACAGCAACAAGTGCAACAATTTAGAATTTGTAGCAGGAAAAGTAAGCACCAAGTTTTGGTGAGTGGTACTATGTTGTGATACAGTTCACTAGACTCTGACAGCTACAGTTATACAAACACAGGGGGTCAGTTTTTCTTTAGTGGAAACACTTGTAATTTCCAGATTGGAAAAAAGGCATATTTATAATCTTAAGACTGTGAAGCTTTCTTTTGTTTGCTTTCTGCATGATCATATTTGAATTATCATATGATGAATCAGTGTTTATTTCTCTTAGTCTCCTTAATAGACAGTTTAGAAATAAAACTACGCCAATAGCTCTGGTAATGACAAAGACAGTTTTCATTGAAGGAGGAAACAGGACACTGTTGGATGAGAAGACATGACCTTTTGTTTGAATAGGAAGTGTCCTTGGAACATGAGCACCCAATTTCTGTTAACTGTATATCCATGTCAGATAAAAAAAAAAAAAATAGCAGTCTTTCGAATGCTAAAAAATATAATGTATTAAAATGAAGCAGCAACAGAACAATCCTGGGAAGTCTTTTTCTAAGAAAAGGTCCTGCACAGTGCAGCTTGGGCAGGGCTGTAGCCCATCACTTGCCAGAAGCATCAGGACACCCTCCTCAACCCACAAGGTGGCTTCTTCACATCTTCCCCATTTGGGTTTGTGGGGAAATTTGGTGTCATGGGGGAATTTCACTCTACCCAATCCAACTTGGGTCTGGCTTCTTCTTCCTTCCAGAACAGCGCAAAAGAATCAGAGTAAATTACAATATTTGTCCCAATGTCCTGCCTGTGAAGTGTTTTACTGCCAGAAATATTGAATGCAGGAACAGAGAAAGGGTATGTACTATAAATGACCTAAAAATAAGAAACAACTTACAGCAATGAGTTGGTAAGAGTTATTCATCATGGCTATTAGCATGTTGAGTAGAACAACCAGAGATATTACATTATAGGTACCAAACATGGTGGCCCCAACAAATTCAGTGAATTCATGCCTCGCTTTCACGTTGGTCACGTAGAGATTGATGAGTCCAAATATAGACCAGAATAATGACTGCAGTGTTTCAAATAACCTGAAAAACAAAAGCCAGAAGGAATAGCTGTATAACAGCTGCACATTTAGTTTTCAGATTGTTCAGTTCCTCCCAAAACACACAAAAGATCTTGACTTGACAGAGATGAAGGACACTTACCCCAATACAGCCAACATAGAGGGAATATCTTTCTCATGAAACAATGGCCTAGCCTTTCAAATCTGGGCCTCTAGATATACAATACAGAATCTACAAATAAGCCTGCAAGCAAAAGGCTGATTTTGTTCAAACTTCAGAGAGATAAATATCGTTTCAGAGATGTTATGTTGGACACCTTCTTTTGAAGTTCTTTGACCCTTTGCTTTACCTATAAGGGTCCAAAAATAATTCAAGTATGATTGTAGAAGTAATGATTGTGTCTTGCTAGGATGTTCAAAGAAGTAAGGTATCCTCACATTATGCAATTCTGATTTGTTGAGAGCCACTGAGATAAAAGGAGTTGAATAATTAGAAAGACTTTACTATCATTAGCGTATGTTTTGTTTTATAATGAAGGGAAAAACTAAAAAGAGAAGCATGCTGCTCTCAAAAGAAACTTGTGTTTTTATACCTAAAGCATATAATATTCCTTAGAGAAGTTTGTACAACATCTAGGAAGCTAGTCACAATGATGAACTTTAAAAAATAATCCTCTGCAGCTAGATACATTGAGAAATTTTCCCTTTTTATTCTGTGTTCAGCTACACTGTAGTGTCATAAGAATAGTCCTGGTGAGATTGCTCCTTGAAAGTATGGAGCACATAAAGCATCACATTTTGCCATGACATCACCTTCTGACACTAGTAGCAGTACTCCCCACTATTCCTCCGATGAATATTGCCTCCCTCAATGCTGAGTTCTGAAAAATTTCTGTGTGGTTTTCTGTTCAGATCCCATAAAGTTTAGACCTGCATAGGTGTTATTAATATACAACATAAATATGCTGTGCCTGGGAAAAGTTACTTGATTAAGATGATATAAAGGCTGCTATTTTTATGAAGTTATTACCTCTAAGAAGGAAGCCATAGGTAATAAATGCATTTTTTAAAAAAGCCTAGATACACAGAAGTTAATAGGGAACACACATTTATAGCAGGAGTTTGATGCAGGTTGAAAGGTGAAAGACAAGAGAATTAGTGTTCATTTGGTAGTGTTTTGGTACTATAGATGAACTGAAAACTATAATGAAGTAAAATTGATTTTAAAGTGAAAGAAGAAACAGTTTATAATATAAATTAGAAATTTGATTGTTTGGAGTAGAGTCACTAGAATCTGGGACTGCCTATCATATTTGCGAGGAATCTTCATGTTTTAGAACACCAGACTTATTTAACGCCCTCAAGTAGACATGGATGAAATGCAGAGTGACACCTGCCTGGATGAGCAAGATCTGAACTGGTGACCTTATGCAACTTCTAATCTCATTTATCTTCCTATTTTCTCTATTTTACCTCATATCTTTTGAGATATCTTGAATTGTAGAGACTTCACTGTGGTATGAGGTGAACATTATTAGAGTCATGAAATGTTAATTTTTTAAATTATTACAGTAATATTAGATGTGTTTGTCAGGACACCACTGTAATACCAACAGAAAACAAAGGTTCTTTTCTGTAAACATCATCTAAGTGATTAAAATATTTGGGGAGAGGGGGAGGATAGAAATTATTAGCTACTTACGTTGAAAATGCATTATTCTGCTTTTCACATCGTATTCCTTTGCAGTTGCCAGGTTCATTTGTCTCATAGTAGAAGTACAGCTGGTTCAATCCATTTGCAAAAGCAAGCAGCACAAGGCAGTAGATGAAGAGAAACTTCAAAATGTCCAGCAACATTCTCCCTAGAGATATCTGCAGAGGTCCCAGGTGAGAATTCGCAGTGAATAACGAGATCAAGCGCAGGGAGCTAAAGATGTTTGCGATGGCAAACAGGGCCTCTGCCACCAGGGTTGGATGCCACATGTCCCAGCTCTCCCGTGGAACTAACCCACTGTACTGAAAACAAGCAGAAGGGAAGAAATTACTCCTCTATTTTGATGCATAAACAAGCATGTCAGTTTCTTCATAAGCTGCTCAATTAATTTGCAGATGTCACAATAAATTTTCACAGTAGCAAAAATTTTCACAGTTTAAAAATTCTGACACTGCAAAAGGAACAGTTTTGAGCATCTTGCTTTTCAGAATTATAGAAATTTCCAGCTGTACAAGCAGGTAAATTATTTCTTTGAAGGAATGTGCAGGGCTGACAGTGATGGATAGAAACCCACAAAAGCTCTGGCAAGTAGGAAGAAAACATTCAATCACCAAGTAAGTATATCAATCAATTAATACTGGCCCAATGATGAAAAAGATGTTTATTAATGAACCATGGCAAACTGCCTATGTGTCTCATTATCAAAGACTCTGACCCCTGAAACTGTGACTTCTGTTCATGCTCTACCAAAAAAAAAATTCGTGAAGATGAAAGATATTTGAACTTAGGATTACCTACTATACCAGACTCATTATTATTTATTTGGTCTCATTAATCTGTTGTATAGAACATATCAGATGAGAGAATCTATGCTAGGAAGCCCTCTAAAAAGGGGATAATATAATATAAAGCAGATTTCAAAGAGGGACTATGGTGTTATCTGTATTTACCTATTCTAGACCACACACAGGCACCTTCAGAGCTGCTGGGCATGCTTTGAGCAGTAAGGAAAGGAACTCCATGTGTCACTGGGGCCAGATGACACTGCATAAACAGCATTTCACCACACTCACCCTGCAAAGAAGGTGATCACTGTCAGAGTGAGTGGTTCAGAAACACCTGAGTAACACATGTTAAGTCTGTAGGACCTGATCAGATGCATCCCAGAATCCTAAAGAAACTGGCTGATCTTGTTTCCAAGTCACTCTCCCTCATATTTGAAAAGTTCTGTCAGTCAGGTGAAGTTCTCAGTGACTGGAAAGAGGAAAACATTGCACCCATTTTTAAAAAGGGGAGAAATTAAAACCTTGGGAACAGCCAACCTGTCAGCCTCCTCTCTGTGCCTGGGAAGGGCATGGAGCAGATCCTCCCAGAAGCTGTGCTAAGGCACATGGAGGGCAGAGACATGATTTGAAGCACCAGCACAATTTCACTGAGGGAAATTCCTTCCTGACCAAGCAAGAGGTGCTCTATGACGGAGTGACTACATCAGTGGGCAAGGGAAGGGTTGCAGATGTCATTTGTCTGGACTTGTGTAAGGCTTCTGACATCGTCCCTTGCAACAAGCTTCTCTCTAAAGTGGTGAGAGATGGATTTGATAGGTGGACTGTTCAGTGGATAAAGAACTGGCTGGATGAATGCATCCATAGAGAGATCATCAAATGATGATGCATCCATAGAGATGATGTCCAAATGGACCTCAGTGACAAGTAGCATCCCTCAGGGATCTATACTGAGACTGGGACTGTTTAACATCTTCATTAATGACACAGACCAAGGCATTGAGTGCACACTCAGCCTGTCTACAGATGAGATGAGACCAAGCTGAGTGGTTCACATGCCTGAAGGACAGGATGCCATTCAGCGGGACCAGGACAAGTTCCTATGGGGACACCATGGGATTTAACAAGTCCATGTGAAAGGCACTGCACCCAGTTCAGGGCAGCTTCCAGTAACAAGACAGTCTGGGGAGTGAAAGGATTCGGAGGAGATGGAGTTGAGGTACTGGCAGGTGAATGCTCACAGCCCAGAAACCCAACCCTATCCTGGGCTACACAAGAAGTGGGATCGGAAGGCCAAGGGACAGGTTTCTGTCCCTCTACTCCACTCTGGTGAAACTCCACCCAGAGTGCTCTATCCAACTCCAGCATCCTCTGTACAGGAAAGACATGGACTGTTGGAGCTGGTCCAGAGGCATACAGTAAAAATGGTCACAAAGCTGGAGCACCTCTCTTCTGAGGAAAGGCTGAGAGTTGGGGCTGTTCAGTGTGGAGAAAAGGTGACTTTGGGGAGATCTTGTGGCCTTCCAGTACCTAAAAGGGCCTTACAGCAAAGATGGAGATAGGCTTTTTACTAGGGCCTGTAGCAATAGCAATGAGCTAATGGTTTTAAACTGAAAAGGGGTAGATTAGGACTAAATATAGGGAAGAAACTTTTTATGATGAGGGTGGTGAAACACTGGAACAGGTTGTCCAGAGAGGTGGTAGATAACCCATTCCTGGAAACATGGAAGATCAGGCTGGATGAGGCTCTAAGCAGCCTGATCCAGTTGAAGATGTCTGTGCTTATTGCAGAGGCACTGGACTACATGACCTTTAAATGTCCTTTCCAACACATTCCATCCTATGATTCTGTGATTCAATGATCCAAACTGTGAAGGGGAACTGGGCATTGTTTCAGACACTAACAGTTGGCACACGCCCCACACCAGGGTTTCTCTAACCAAATGGTGTGTATGTGAAATTGTCCCAGTGCCTGACAGCAATCCTTGGCACAATGCCATTTACTCATATACAAGCAGTCACAGCAGCTGACAGGTTTGGATTTGGGGATGAGAATTGAAAAACTGAAAAACAGCCCATTAAAGAATTAAGAATTACTCAGCCTTAGTTCACCTGTGATATTTTTTCTCTGCAGAGCAGTGAATTAAATCTAGACCTGCTGGAATCATAGATCAGTACTCTCTTCATTAGACTATCCTCTCCCTAATGATTATGCTCATCTACCCCATCCACTATGGCTCTTTAATCCAGTTCTGATTGATTCAAGATCAGTGATGAAAAACAGGCAGTATAAAATAGAATTTAGCTACTGGAGAAAACACCTAAGAGATAAAACAAGAAGAAAAAGCAGAATAAATTATTTTTAGTGTTTTTGAGAAGAGAGAGATGAAAACTCCTCAGCATGATTCCTATAATGGAATAATATTTTACTGCACATTACTGCAAATTTTCATGGCACGCTATTACCCTCACAGCTGAAAACTTGCACCTTTTAAATAACTAGGAATAATTGTCTGTACAAGCAAAGGTTGGTCCTGGACAGTGCAGTAGTAACTCAGATAAGGGAAAAGTACAAAAGGTGTCTTGGGGCAGTAAAGTAAAATACAGTCATGGAGAAATGTAAAGAAAATTCATGAAACTGGGAAGAGATGGAGTTTTTGGTAGAGAATCAAAAGCATCAAATTGCAGACATATTTTAGGTGAGGGCAAGTAGTGGCAGATTCCAGGGAAGTTACGGATGTGGGGGAGTTGGGAGAAATCTAAGAAAATACCCTTCTGAGAAACACCTGGAACAACAGGACACTGAACAAGTTTAGCACATGACATACCAAGGCAAGAAGGATCAAGTTTAACAAGTCAGGTGTGGATAGCCATACCTGCACTCTGCCACCTACTCTTACAGTCAGCAAAGAGAAAGCAGAATTTCTAGAGTAGTGGGAAAGCAAATATCTCACATAGGTGAGTTGCTCTTTAACTTTCTCATTTTCTCCTCAGTGATTGTTGGGGAAGGGGATAGACTGTCTTACAGCTGCAGTCTGGCAAGATGTTTCCAATGTCACATTTTCTAGAAGAAATGATGTTAAGCAGAAAGAAGAGGAAAAAAGGACTTTGTCTATGATGTCCTGGATAAAGACACAAAACTGATTTGTTCAAACATTCAGAAAAGATCAAATGACCTTTTATTTGTAAAAGGGAAATCAAAGGCACAGCTGTGATATTTAAGTATAACTGACTCTTCTTTCTTTGGGCCCAAGTGCTTCCTGCATGTCTGGATAGAATTCAAGAGGTGTCACCGTCATAAGCAGAGAGTGATGGCTGTTATTTCAGTGTTGAAGAAACATAATTTAAAAGACTGTAAATACTTGGCAGAAAAAAGTGAGAAAGGTGAAGGCCTGAGAGATAAGTTTGGAAATTGTCTGTGAAATATACTAACTGCAAGAAGACAGCAAACAATATAAAGAAAATAATGAGTACGAGAGGTCTCTAACAACAAACCCACATTGATTATGCTAACCAGAGCAGAGGATGCTGAAAAGGAATCTAGAAATATTAAAAAAAACCCTACAGAAAAAAGCAGCCTTCAGGTGAAAAGGAAAATACAGAAGAGTAGCAAAAAAACTAGGTATACTAAAACCAGGAACAGTGAAAAAGACTAAAAAATGCATCTTAGAGTCAAACCACATAGAATTGAAGTATTTTTTCTCTCACTCAGGTTTGTTGATGTCCTTCTGTTCTACACAGGATAAATAAATTAATATTGTTCTAAGGAGTGGAAAATGGTAAGAGAAAACATAGCAACACTGTATTTGCTGTAAATCATGATGTTGAGACTCTGCAGTCCTCTGTTTGGTGACCCTGATGAATTTCTGTCCCCCCTGGAAATGCAAACAAAACCTTTTGACATGTAACAAAGCCAACCATCACTTAATTTGATTAAATAACACCCATTATTGGCTCTGTGGTTGAAGGAAATTTACATAGCACATCAATGGAAAACAGGAAGAGCAGAAAACAAATTGAGCAGCACATAAACAGTAGAGTTTCAAGGTAAATATATGATGCTTTTGCAATGTCAGCCAGGGAATACAAGGCAAATAATCCCTGATCCTTAGTCAAAGGAACTAAAATGCAAATTCAATAACTGAACCATTTGTGAGAAAAAAAAGCTGAATGATCACTGTTTTCCCATTAAAACAAAAGACATGAACTCTTGATCTCTTGGAAGCACCACGGGAGATCAAACAGACATGGAGATCAGGCTCAGGCTACCTGAATGTTTAATGGGCAGCTGGACCTCAGTCTAAGATGACCCCCTTGTTTCTGGTCACAAAGAGACAAGTTAAATCCTATCTATTTCAGGAAAAGTACTTTAAATACTTTCCTGAAAAGTCATATGTAAATGTGAACTCTTCCTATTTTAAAATGTATGCACCAATCTTTGCATTCATTATGTGGAATTTCAAAGCAGCAGTAGGAAGGGGGGCAGGGGAATGGCCTGGCAGAGAGCTTTAGAATGGTAATTACACTGAGGAATAAGGTCCATAATTTCTCAGGGGTGGAGAGGTATTAATCTGCCTGTGTGAATGGACATTTAGTCTGTGAATCTGATAAAATACCAATCAAAACAATTTTACAATGCAAACAGGTAAGAATATGTTGGCTTCTGCAGAACTGGTGGCAGGAGAGATAAATAATCTTATTTACTCCTGAAAAAAGTAGACCTGACACAGTGATCATTAAGCCAGTAAATGTTGAGATAAATAATGTACTTTAGCTACTTTGGAGAGTTCTTGCCCTGAATAGGAATTTGTTTTCCTACTAGATCTTCACATCAGTGGCTGAGGCACATCATCAGCAATATGAGATTGTATGTGATTTTTAGCAGAATTGGAAACAAGCAGCACTAAGTCCAATGCTCAGGTTTAACAAGTATTTAAGAGAAAGCAAGAAGATTCCGCACGCATGTTGGCACTGCATGTAACTTTACATATCAAAACAAAATACATTATATATTTTACATATCAAAACAAAATACATTATATTCATTTTTTTCTTAGCACACCTAAAAACCCTCCATAAAACCAAATGTGTTGCTCAAAATCTGTCGTCTTCTCCTTTAAAAAAATACAATAATGTACTATAGATTATGATATTTTTATGGAGGAGAGATCATTTTCAATGGATATACTGGATAATTTAGGAAGACCTAACATGTTGATACAGAGACAATAAACCATAGGCCATTGAAAATTATAAGATGTCCTTGTTTTATTTGAATATTGGCAATGAAACCACTTACTTTGAGTTATCTTAGCAGTTTCCTCATCCTGAAATTATATGCTTTGGTGAATTTTACAGTACATTACCCCATCAGCTACTCTAGATAATATCCATCTACTTAACTACTGCATCAGTAAGAGCCTTAAATGGGCAATAAACACTATATTTTACTCTAGGAATATTTATCACACAGGAGAGTAGCATGGAGACACTCCTAATTTTATTCAAGGGAGTTGGTTAAAATGTTTCCTTGGGTGGCTGGAACTGATCCATAGAAGATAGAATAAATCTAAGAGCTGACCCTATATGTTTGGTTCAATAAAGACAGAAGAGCTGTAACTTAGAAAAACCTGACTCACAATGCTTAGGAAAATAAAATTAAAGCTTTACATTAAAACATACTGGTTACATATGGCATCCTCTAAATCTCATCTAGCATAGAGGCAAGGAACTCTGTTGTAGGCATTTTTAGGAATGTGGCAGGGTATTAAATCACACTTATATTCCTCTGTTCATTACTTCATCATGTGTTTCAGTTGACTAGCACAGCTTTTGTAAGCACTGTATTCATTATGATTAAAATGTGCAGACTAATTTGGAGAGTAATGGATGCACATTATCCCAGATACTGTCACCTTGGAATCTGATTACTCTAACCAGAAGCCATTTCGGAGATGAAAGGATTATAATGTCTTCTAACCAATATTATTCTGAAGTGAATAACTGGCCATCTCCAATGCTTTGGAAACATCTATTTTAAATGAACTGTGTGCTTTGTTTCAAGGGACAGTGAAATGACTATTCACTTTTTGGTCACTTCATTATATCTTTGTGTGTAAAAAGACATTTCATTAGCTTTTAAATGACAGTTCACCACTCTTTGGAGCACCTTCCTCTTTCAGGCCCCAAGTTTCTTCAAGGGAGAAGACTTCCAAAGGTTTGCAGCCAGAGATCCAGCATGTTAGAAACTTTTTGTCAAAGAAGGCTGATGTGCCAGCACATGACCCGGGGGTCTTTGTTCGTCCCTGCTCTTGACTGGCTGGCACAGGGACCTATGTGACCAGACACAAGATGACATAAATTAGAGTTCCTGAGCTCCTCTATGCCTGTGGCAGGGCTGCAGCAAGGACAGTTGCTGTTTGAGGAGAGGAAACAGCAAGGCTACTTGATGGCTCTCTCCGTTTCCCAGTCCAAAGCATCTTGGCAGAGATGGGACTCACCTTCCACGCACACGGAGTGGTGCTATTGCAACTATAAATTATCGCTGGTGGCAGGGAACTTGAAAATGCTGAAGTGCAATGCTGATCCCAGTGGCCAGTAAAAATGGGCTTATCTCTGCTTGGATGTGGTAAGAACTCTATGACAAATGCTTAAAAATGCTTTGATTTCCTTTCATATGTGGTTTCCTTGCACTTGAGATCATTTTTTGCCCAAAATATCTCATTTTATGAGGGCTTTCTATCATTTCATGCATTCATGTGGAATACATACAAAATGTCCACACGTGTTCTATGCCTTTGGAAAGAAGGGATGTTCTGCTGGAAGATACTTAAAACAGTGGAAAAAAAAGACTTTTCACAACAAGTCCATGAAAAGAATGTAAAAATGAACACACCCAGCCTCAAATGAACATTTTATCCCATTCAGTTTTACTTTTTCATGTTGCATTTATAATAAATTCTCTAAAGAAATTAAAATCTCACTCTTTAGTTCCCCTCACCAATTTTGACTACATACTTTGGCAGTAGACCTGTCTGAAAGTTGTGTAAAATTGTCTTAGGGGCAATAATTTCTCACTTAAAAAATCAAAGATTAACATAAAATGCAAGCATTATAAAATATTACAGGGCATTTCCATTTCTCAAGAATTTAACAGTAGGACAGTTCAGGACAAAATAAGAAAAGATTGCACAGGCCAAGAAGAAAAAAGCATAAAACCCAATATTTTGTTTGCTCTTATATTTGTCTAGTTTCCTGTCATTGCTGCAGAAGATTCACAAATCACATCATACATCTCTTGAATTGCTAAGCCTCAGGACCTCCAAACACAGATGAAAGATTGAAGAAGCCTTATTTAATTTATCTTTAAAATGTTGGTGATTTTCTTTTTCACAGTTTACCTTTGAAAATGCAACAATTTTCAAGGAGATTGTTGCCAAGTACAAGGAGTTCATTACAAAATCCATGAGGTTCCACCAATCGTGAATGTAGTCCTGTAGTCCACCATCCCACATCTGTTTAATTTCACCCCAGATAAAACCTGTAAATAGAACATAACTCATTAGGCATGAATATTAAGTTTAAAAAGGCTGTGACTATTCTAGACACTTAACTCATGACAGATTGATTCTCCTTACATCTAGTGTAAAGGGAAGGTGGATAAGTGCTCTAATTTACACATCTAGATAGGAAAAATTTCATCTTTTCACTATTTCCAGAATAATTTGTCACACAAAACCACCACAAAAAAGCTGCTTCTACAAGGACAATTCCTTTGGTTTTCTTCAATCTCTTTCTCATTGTATCCTAAATAGTATAAAATGGGTCTTAAAATAAGTTACCAGTGTCAACTCAGTCCTTGGCAACTGATGTAATGTATTTCAGACTGGAAAATTTATGACTGCAGGTCAATCCAACACAATTTATTTTATTTAGGACCCACATAATATGGAAGAGAATTTCCATTGTTATTGTCAATGCTGAGATAAAGTCTCCTTCTCCATATGAAAGAGTAGTGTCTCCAGAAGACAGTCTTTTGTTGACACCTTCCTTTGAGACATGAAGGAATTGAAACTGTGTTCAGGTGTGCAGAGCACACCTTGTGCTAGACACAGTGAAACAGAAATACTCAATCCAAGTGGAAAATCTTGCAACTTGTCTGACATGAACTTGGTTTAACAGCTTCAGAAACAACTGAAATGTGTGTGGAGACTCTTTAATGCTATAAAAATTAAAGCCACTCTGAAGAACATACTCCACATTACTGTATGTTAATAAGACAACACAGTACATTTAGGTGCACATTTCATGCTATTATCTACAGAGATTTTTTGATAACAATGCCATTACAACTTTTAATTTTTCACAGTTAATTATTTTCTTGTAGAATTTTCTTACTTTGTGCTCATTAGAGGGGGAGAAATAATGCCAATCTCTCACATATTGGTGTTGAGTTACAGTAAATTCAACATGTCTTTCTTTCACCTGCTGTTTTATAAAATGATAAACAGATTTCATGCAGGGGCCTACAGAGTTCTGCATTTCCTTACTACGAGCCTAATTCTCCTTAAACCATAGCATTTTGTTGCAGTTGGTCTTCTAGCTGACTGGAATGAAAACTTGTGATTTTTCTCAAAGATGATCTGCATGAAGTAATCTCTGGCCTACCCTTGTTTGTGCCAGGTAGGTTTTTGAGTTGTTACAATTTAATTTTCTAGTCTATTGGCTTAGTTTTTCCATCTCCTGATTGCTTTCAAAAGGAAAAATGTCCCCTTCCTCACTAACTTCACCCTCAAACCTCAGACACACGGTCCCATCTTGTTTATATGTGTCATCACCAATAATCACAAGCCTCAGAGGTATCTGAATCATCTGACTGATCCAGCAATTTTTATTTTCAAAGGATTAGTTTTCAGCCATGCCACCATCACCATTTCAGCATTCTGCAGACCTGGGGCAGCACATTCTGAGGAAGGACCTCGCTCAGAACATGTAGACAGGAATGTGGAATAGCCCCATTTTACTGCCTACAAAAGCCTAGTCAGGCTGACTGCAACACTACTGTAGTGTATCAGATAAAACTAACCCAGAAAATACAGCACTGTTACTAAGTGAACACTTATTTTAAAGATGCAATCAATTGCTCTGTGTAACAGGGAGAGAACAGCTGAACATGATTGCAGGACAAGTGTCAATATCCTCTAACAGCACACCTTGCTACAGGGCTGTTAGCTGCCCAAGTGCCATCACAAAGGCAACACACCTTCACAAGGCTGCTAGGGCAGGCTCCTACATGCCTGCCCATTTCAGCCAGTGAAATGATTTAATCACCTACTCTTCAAAGACCTGGTCAGTCGTGACACACGGTATGGACAAGGTGACAGCAGATCTGCCTTCCCCTTCTCTCTACAGTCCTCTCCAACCTTCATCACACAGTCCATGAACTTGAAAATGTCCCTGCGTGCCCTTCCACTGCCTTTTGGGCATAACTTGTTAAGACCTAACCATCATCAGGTCATAAAAGCAGCTGCTTTGTGTGCTACTATGTCCCTTTCACATGTCAGACACTGCTCTGAATCACTGCTGCTGCACCTGCATTATAGCACAGAAAAATCACCACAGCAGGAGAAGACCTGGCTCCAGGCTCCAAGCTAAAGATATGGCCCCCAAGTCTCAGTGCCCCAGAACAGTGCCTTGCTCTTTTTCATTTTAGGAATTTTCACTTAAAAGTCGCAGGATCTTGACATTGTCAAGACTGCCATGGCACAGGAAGCAAACAGCTGCATTGACAGAAGATCCCCAAATTAAAAGGCTTTGCAGAAATCAATACACACATTCACAGACTGAAAAAAACTTTTTTGTGACTCATCAGAGTTAAGGATTGTCTTTAAACTACGCTTTGAAAACAGAGCAGTAATAGGTTGGGATGGAAAATAAGAGGAATGCTTTAACAAGAGGCTTTAGGTTAATTGAAGTTTTCTGCCAAGATATTCCATGGTTCACAACCAGCCAAAGACATGAACTGACACAGACTGCAGCAGGGCTGTTCTCTGTAAGACTGTTGCTCAGTATTGTATGCTTTGATGGCACTGCCTAAAATATAATGGGATTATGTACAGATTGAAAAAGAAATGCTGACTAATGCTGCTGCACTTGATCTGTTTTGTGAGTGAAAAGCCAGACTGTTTTTCCAAGCACTTCCTGGGCTTCAGAAAATGAAATGTAATTTTAAAGTTGACATTAACAGAAAAATACTGACCTATTATAAAATAGTGAAGAGAGTATATGGCTCTTGTAAATTTGATCATTTTGAATTAGAAACACAATTAATCCAAGCTACCAGTAATTTGGAAGTCATTTGGCAGCTGAAAGTTCTGAGTATACTTTGACATTGTAAAGGTGGTGGTTTGAATTACTTTTGGTTCAAGACAACTTTTATGCTCATCCTGATGCCTGTTCTTTTTAAGAAAATAGTAATGGAAAACTGTAAATCCCATATTTTTGCTGGGTGTAAGAGAGATGTGACAGTTTGCTCTTCTTGCCAGCCAAAGCATCTAAGTACAAACTCAATATATAAATACAGTTACTGAGATCCTACGTGACTCCAGAGAACTTGAAGCTACGCTGATGGACAGATGGATTCTATGTTTGTGAAAGACACACAGCCCACATATGCACAGGAGAGCTGCCCACACATGTATTTTTGAAAGCAAATCTTGGTACCAAGTCCTAAGGTTGATTGCTCAAATTCACAATTCCAGGGCAACCTCACCATGACAGCTGTGATCAGAGTCTTTGCAGCTACCAGGTCTCCACAGCTGGGGATGGTTAGCAGGGCTCATCTGGAGCAATCAGTGCTGGAAGGACTGGACTCTCTAGAGTTCTGTAAATCCTCCCAAGTGTGCCTCAAGGGCTATCCTAGAAAAGTGTACTCTGAAATCCCAGAGTCTTTACACAAGGCTGAAGATGTCTCTAAGGCCTGGTGGGCTTACATGATGAAAGTATTCTGAACAACAAACCTCAGGGATTCCCAGCTGTGCTGTTTAGGTTTAATTTATGGCAGCCAGAGGCCTTGAAATATTTTGTAAATCAGAACTGTATCTTTTTACAAGAAGGAAGTGTCTGGGGTGAAGAAGTCAGACCACCCTCACCTCCACAAGCTCTGACACAATATGCCAATTTTCTTCAGTCACATTCATTGGGAGAATCAGGAAAAGACTTGGAAAATCGATGGGGTGTTTTTTGGTTGGGTGTTTTGTTTTTTTTTTTTTTTTTTATGACAGATACATCCAGGGATCAGAGCAGAATTATCTCTGTGACCTTGTGCACTTTTCTACTTGGAAGATTAATGGATAGCTGGATAGTACCTGATTTTATTATGAAACGAGGCTTTAGGGCATTTCCAAACACGACCTGACATGACAGAAGAGAAGATATGCAGTGACAAGACTGTCTAATAGAGGCACTGCTACAGGTAGGAAAGAGATACAGAGTCCAGGCACTGCCTGATTATTAATGTGCCAAAGAAGCAACATTACTGCAAACTGACAGAGCTCATGTCAGAGCTACACTTTCAGCAACAAGAAAGCTGACATCCCAACAAAACAGAGGGGACACTGCCAGCCTGCACACAGGTATTGGGGAAAAACTGCTAAGAGAAACCAGCCAAAGACAGGGAGCAGATCTAAGAGCAAGAGCATTTTAGGCAGTCAGGCTGGGGACAAGTTGCTTGTCCAAAGCCCTCTTTTAGCTCCCTGGCAGGAAACAAGAATCTCCAAGGCAATAATCCTGTCATCTGCAGGTGGGTCAGTCTTCCCACTGGCTGAAAAGGAAGTAATGGAGGATCAGGCCTAATTAAAACAGATGTCTAGCTTCCAGATGTCTGCATTTAGGTGAAATAATTCCACTCAGAGCAGATTTCACTATTTTATCTGGATATTCTTTGCTGTATTTTGTTTGTCTCTTTGCTCTAATTGTGTCTTTCCCATCTCTTCACACCAGTCAGATTTAACACCTGCCTCTTAGATCCTCACCTATCCATTCCATGCTGTTATCATTTATTGCCACTTACAAGGAAATGATAAACATGATGCATCTCTTCCACCTCATTAATCAAGGATTTTAATTAAAAAGTTGAGGGTAAGACTTTCAAATACTTGCTGCATTGTTTATGCCCACATATTGGAGCAGTAAAAGGGAAATAACAGCATGGATATTTTGAAACAGCTTGAGATGACAGAGAAAAATTTTATAAATGCCTATGTTTTTATGGGATGAAATAGATAAATTCGGGGCAGGAATCCCACAGACCACACAGGGCCCTGGGAATGACAGACACCATGGAGAGGTTTTGTAAAGCATTGTGAATTGTTACACATGCAAGCTGATCAATTGCAACCATTTGACTGAAGCCCAGTTTGCCTGAAGCAAGAAAGGAACTAAAACTGATAAAATTAATTTGAAGAAATTAAATGAATTTGTGAGCTAAACATTTTTTGGGTAGCAAAATTTTCTGAACATTAATGAAAAAAGTTGTTTCTTCTGAAATAAATCCCACATATCATAAAATAAGTTTTATTCAAAGCAACAAAATTAAAAAATTTCTTAGAAAAACAAAAAGCACTGAAATAAAAATGTTCTTAGAAACAAAAATATATTTCTTTAAAGTTCTCATAACACTTTGAAAAATCCTTAAGAATTTAGAAATAGATATCACATACTGGATATGATTAATGTCTAGAAGCATCAATGAATATACACTGATAAGATTAGCTTTTATTTTAGATATTTATCTATAGATTTTGATTTTGAAGCTGTATTTCCAGTCTTGAAATCATTGGATATTAGATTCTGAAATGTTTTTTCAAAAAAGTGGATTTGCTTTTCTTTTCATAAATTAAGACTTGCAACTTTGAGCAGGGCAGCAGCCCAATACTGTTACAAAAATTCTGTTTCTTTGGATAAAGCCTTGGATTAAACAGAGTATGTTTTTCTAACTTCTGGTTAGAAAACATTTTGCTTCTATCCTGTTTGATCCTTTATAGCTACCTAGAGCTGTAATTTTACTCTGAAGGAGCACATCTCTTAGTCTCACGCAGAAGAAACAAACAACAAAGAAATAACTTCCCTCTGAAATCCATTCAGAGGTGTTTTAGGTTCTAAGAAAAAAACACAGACACAGCCTGTCTAAATTCCTATGTTGTACTGAAACTTGAGCAACTGCAAAAAAAAAAATTCCAGCAACTGTGGAAATTCACAAAGATTTATGCCATCTCTACAACACTGCCTTTTGTGGTTTATAATTATAATTGTGGTTAAAGCCTCACTGTGAACAATAACATCAAAAATTATCAGAGAGAGATATTAAAGGCAATATCCTGAACTATGTTTGGGCTAAAAAAGTTTTGTGGATCCCTTACTAACTCTGTCCTTACCTTTCCCACAAAAGGTTTGTTGCTCTGTGCTATTTTTGTTCCTTACCATAAAGTGATGGGAAGCAAGAGGTTCCTTGGGATCAATCTTTGCATGCCAAGATCAACAACTGCCTTTCAGCATGTTTCTTGGAGAACATATTTTTCCTGGGCTGTGAATCCATTTAACTGACAAAATCAACTTTGCTCTGCTATGTGATGCAGAGTTTTTCACAGATACAAGAAGTGAGACAAGCTGCTAATGATCTAAAGCTCAGTGAAGCAAAGGAAAGTCCTTCCAGGGAATTCAGTGAGTATTGGTGAGGAATGATAAACTCTTCTGTTTTACACCTGGGCTGATGAACTGATCTCTGCTGAAGGTATATGAAGGTAACAAGAGGCACCCTGCCATAATTCAGGGGCTTCCACTCTCTGGAGTATATTTTATTAACAGAGTACAACTATTTCAAGAGAACATGGGCAAAATCAAACACACACCCCTGGCTTTCCCATGGGTAAATGCCTGTTTGTGAGGGGAACAACTGTGCAGTGTCTGGGTCCTGTGTCAGGTCAGGTAAAAAAGTGGGAATGACACGGCCAGAGGCACCATTAAAAGTACTTCCAGGGGAAAAGTGACCTGGCTTTTATTTTTTTTTCTTTTTAAATAATAGAAACAAAACGTTTTTCTTTGGCTTCCATTTTGGAAATAATAAGACCATTCTAGACCAAATCTTAAAGTACAAAGAGCCACGTATCAGCCAATATCACCAACAACCAAAGAATAAAATAAAATAATCTATAGAGAAAACATTTATCTTAAATACTTTCAGCTTGAGTTAAAGTAATCAAGTAAAAGGTCATATTATGGCAAGATACAGGCAGTCTGGAGAAGAAGAGGCTCTCCTGATGTTTAAATAAATAATTTAATTACTGAGGCTAGTTTTGGAATACTTACCAAAGAAGAGATATTAACTGGCTGAAGTGAACTTTATAATGGAAGCACACCAAGCTAAGTGGGATCTGGACCACTTGATGTATAAGAAGAAGCTGAGGGAGCTGATTTTGTTCAGGCTAAAGAAGAGAACGCTAATGTGAGGAAAATAGACTCAAAGCTCAGCTGGTTAGAGCATGGTTCTAAATACTGCCAGGGTTGTAAATTTGATCCCTGTATGGGCCCTTCACTTAGGAGATGGTCCTTGTGCGTTCCTTCCAACTGAGAATGATCTGATTCTGTAATGCTGTTGTCATCCACTATTGAAATTGTTGGTTCTGAAGAGCCGGACCCAGACTTGTTCTAGAGGTGCACACTGGAAGGACAAGTGATGGTTGCATGTTGTGGCATGGGATATTGCTGATACTATCAGGAAAAAAGTTTACCAGTTGCTAGACACAGGCATTGTGAGACAGAAACTATGAAATATTAATCCCTGGGGAAATTAAAGATCTGACTGTGTAGGAACCTGAACAATGTGACCTGTCTTTGCAGTCAGCCTGTGTTTAGCAGTAGTTTGGATTTAATGGCCTTTTGTGGTCATTATGTGCATTATTCTTCCTTAAAAAGAAGTTGTGTTCCTGCTTTGTCTAAGGTTGTTTTTCTCCTCTGTGCTATATATGTCACCACTGGTTATGTACTGTTTCATCTTGCCAGCCACAGTACTCTCTATATCTGCTCTCTGAAACATGTCAGTTCATACTAAATGTTTAATTTTTTACACCACACTTTCTTGACCTAATTTAGAAGATGATGTACACTGTACTTGCCCCCTCTGTGATCAGTTATTGTGAAGTGTCTTGCTGTGCCATCAGTCTGGATGTACATTGTGCCAAGGACTGACAAGACCGTACATCCCCATACATCCCACCAGCAGTTTGCTAACCACAAATGTTTGCAATTTTGCACAGTTCCCAAACATCCACATTCTCTATAGATTCGTGTACTCCAGTAGTATAAACCATTCTGACAGAAACAATGGGGAACATATTGTTCAAGAGATACAGTAATGCTGTACTCCTGCTCCAGGCAGGCTTTTGAACAATGCAAATAAAATTAACGTTTAAATATGACCATAAAAGAGCATAAAAGTCATCAAAAGAAATCCCCTAAAACGTTTCCGTTGCTACAGTCATCCTGAAAAACTGGCAGGGAGCTTTTTAACCACAACTACTGAACTCTAAATTTTTCTAGTTGATGCCTTTCTCCTCTGAATTTCATAGCATTTGCTGGTGAAGAAAATGCCCACTGTGAGGACACTTAGTACAGTCACTGCTAGGTTGGAGGCCTTGGTTTATGGCAGAGGAACAGCTGTGACAAACACAGAGAGATCAACTTCATCCTTACATGAGCTGCAGTCAAGGCACACAGAGGGTAAAGTAGTGTCTTGTTGGATTTCCCCTCTGAATCACTGCTATCATGCTTAGGGACTATGATGACAGAAAAAGCTGTTCCTCCTTGTTTTTTTTCCCAAGATGATATTCTTGATTTTCCTGTTCATTTTTCAATGGTGATGAATTCCCAAGTATAGTAAATAGGCCTATGTTTCTGTAGTGTGAACCAACAGCCAGTAATAAGATGACAATTAATTTTCCTTCTGAGCCAAAGCTTGTTTCTTATTTTTTTAAGTGCAAGGACAGGAGATTCTGACTCTTCTTACTGAGAAATTTTTCCACAACTACTTCTTAAGGTTATGACAGCCTTGTAACACTGACTTACTGTTCCACAGATAATCACCACATACTGGAGCACCACTTGTGTAATCATCTAATCATGTAAAAGACAAAATTAATGCAGAAGTTTCCTCAAGAGACTTTTAAAATGTGAAGTCGATAGTCTCCATGGAAATGTAGCCCAATACAAGTTTTCCCTCTGAGCTTCCTACTGTAGGGACACTTTTAATTATGTGCTAATTATGCACATACAGCCTTCCATTACATAGTAGTTGGCAAATGCTAATTACTATTTGCTCACTGGAGAGCTTAGGTTACTATGGACAGTCTTGAAACTTCTTAAGTTGCATGAAATATTTGTGTCCTGAAGTTCATGTCGATGAGAAACCTGCAACGAGTTCTTCTTCCTCTCTGAATATTAAGAGAGATTGAATTGAAATGCAAACTACAACCAGAGCTATTTGAACTAAGAAAAACAAGCAAAAAAAAAAATCTATTGTTTGAAATAATAATAGTTTCGACATGTAGTTGCTACTCCAGGATATTCTTTCCCAATATCCCTTGGTTGTGTTGCAGGTTTCAGAGACCCTAGAGCCATGCTTGTTTTTACTTATATAATAAATTTTTTTTTGTTTACATCCAGAAAATGCAAAAGTACCTCTATGTACCTCAGATATAGCCTCTCTTGAAGAGTGCTTCATTTACTCTTATTAAGGTTACTGCATAGTTTTTTAGTTTGAAGAGATTAGACAACAAACTAAATTGCAGCCTGGAAAAAAACCTTAACTTATTGATAAGAACTTAAAAAAAATTCTAAGTTTCTTAAAGGATGACTAGACTACAGTTTAATGTATGTGAATAGGAAAAGAGCAGGGTTTGGCTGAGATTCATTCCTTTCGAAAAACAACCACCGCCACTGAAAAAACCAACCAACCAAAATCCACCAAAACAAAATGAACAAAAACAACCCCCTCAACAAAAAGCAACCAAACAGAAAAACATGACATGAAAAAGACTTAAATATACAAACAAAAAAAACTGAAATAGACTTGTTCATCACATCACATGTTGTGGGCTGCAACATCCTGTGGAGATGTGTGTCTCTTTCAGTGGAACAGGGAAATCAGGTACCAAATGAATTGCCTTAAATTATGATGGGTGAATCTGAGGCCTCATTATTGGGCTGGGCTAAGGCACGACAGCAATCAAAACCTGAAAGCTGAACACAGAAAATGTGAAACTGGAACAGGAAACTGCTAGTTAGGAAACACTAGAGATCAGTGTGCAAAATGAATCATTTTGGATGCAGGACATTTTGGAAGGCATGGCTTTTCTGAACAGCACAGTCTAGACTGACTACAAGCTATTTAACCAATGGTGTCAAAATATTGATTTTCATCCATGCTGATGAACTTTTGTTTAGGAAAGTGGGTCCCTTGACTTGATCAGTACTGCTTGCAGATGAAGGGTTTGTTCAGCACAGGCACAACCCAGCCACATGAGTTTATGCTGAAAATATTAATGTTGCTTTTAGAAGTGATAGTTATCTTAAACACCATAATTCTCAGGGTTAATGGCTTCTTCAAAAAAGTGCTTTGGGATGCTGAGTTACTTAAACATCTTCTTAAGTAAACAACTATGTCAGAGGTTGAGGGCATTAGAGGTTTTTCCTCTTTCCACTGAGTGTCTTCTGGAGCGGAGCTAGTCACTAAAATTATTGAATTGCCTTTACTACAGAAACTAGCTCTTGCCCTTCTCAAATTGTGCCTCTTTCTTTCAGCTCTATTAAAAGACAGGTTAATGACAAAATCCACTTTGGCATGTCAAGGTCTATGTGTCAGCTGTGCATTTGTTCTTATTACCCTTTAGCCTCAGGATGCTGTGAAAGCTGAGAGGATACTGACCACCTGCTACTTTGGAAAGCCAGAGAGAAAAGGTACTACTATCTCCTCTGGGCATGGCACAGCACAGAAGAGCCTCCTGCTCCTCCTCAGCATTGTAGCATTTATTTCTAAGGAGGTAATGTATAAAGATAATAGGTTTTATATTAGTTTCTCATTTATTGATGGTGCAAAAGTGGGAAAATTAACTGGAGGAAAATTTTCTTTTAATATTTAAATGTGAATCTTGCTTACAGAAATTAGTCTGACTTGTCTGTAAGAAGTACCAGTCTAGAAAACCTCCCAGATTGAATAATTTCTTTGCAATAATCTTAGATTTCGGCTTTTTAAAATGTATTAAAAATATTTACCCAGCTAAGGAAAACACACTCCTCCCCTATGGAGGCACTGCTGTGAAGGCTGGTGGTGAGCACTGCTGTGCCTCCATGGGGGAAATCCCAAAAAGCAGTTCACCTGTGGAAGGCAGGTCCTTCTGACAGGTGCCTGACAAGTGTAGACAGGTTTTTCAGTCATGCACACTTTTTCTTCTAAGTGTGCATGTCTGCCTACTGCTTCCCATAGTGCTCCACCAAGGTACACACAGAGGAAAAGCCACTGAATTATTGTTCTCCAGAACAAGAGGCACAACCAACCAGTGCATTACAAATTCAACACTGTGTAGTAAATTATATAGGAGTTATGGGGTCAAAAGCCTTGACAGTTACACTGCTCTAAAGAAACACACATGTTTGGGAAAAATGGAAGATACACAGTATCTTAATGAGAAGCTGTGGGAGAAGTAATGGTATCAAAATCCCACCAAAGTTTCAGAAATTTTTGTGCAGGTACTCGTCTATGTGATGACAATTTTAACGAATATACCAAACCTAAGTTCTTGCCATCAAGACTACTGAGTCCCTCCTTCTGTAATTTTATTTTAGACAAATATATTTGCCCTGACCTGATCCAACTTGATTCCTAAAGTAAAAAAAAGGGGAGAGACCACAGCACAGTGAGAGAAATTACTATCTAGCAGGGTTAAAAGGCAAAGTTAGGGAGCACCTAGGATAATACTAGGATCACAGGAAGGATCACGTTTAAGGATGACATGGCCCACACAAAGCAGGCTTTCAATAATCCCAGCCCAAAATTTTTATTTTAAACTATGAGGATAGAAAGGCAAGTTTTTTCTTCTATTTTAAAAATGCTCCAAAATTTTCCTATTCTTTCTGATATAGGATATTTGGTTTGAATTGAGTGACAAATTCTTGCACCAAAAAAATACTCTGTGTGCATATTTTAATGAAAATACTCACTTGAAAATGCTGATCAACACTATTTGCAATGGATGCTTCTGTCATTTAGAAAGAAGCATACTATAGGTAACTAAGTTTAGTAATAACACGACAGAAATTATATTATGCCTAATTTCCCAACATGAAAAATAGTTCTTGTAGCAAAGGGGTTCTTTTTAAAAGTAGATTAGCAAATTAAAAAAATAGACACAAGAACCAGGACAATTTCTGGTCAGGAGAAATTAGATATTAAAAAGAAAAACAATATATATGTCTCATGGCACTGCATAATCATAGGAAAGAATCCTTAAATCTTTTGATTTTCCTTTGTAATCTGTCAGATGGTGACACAGGATTTTCAAACTCTACTGTTTGTCTACATTGTCATCTCCTCAACTGGAGGAGCTGAACCATCTGCCTGCACTGGTAGGTCAATAATTCATGACAGAACTCTGCTGTATCCTGCCTCAGGAATGCCTGGCAAAACCACAGTGCTCAAAATACTTTTCACTGTATTTTCTTTAGTAATACATTTACCCAGGACCCACGGTAAAATCATCCACTCGACGATGGTTGGAGGGGGTCCCTGCATGCTGAGGTCGGACCTGTCGATGTGCTGAGAGGCAAGCAACAGCAGGAACAGAAAAGTCAAGTACGATGCAGTATGGCAGATAAATTTGATAAATGGCTTTCTGATGAACAGCCCCAATGGGCTTTTGGGAGCTATCAGGTAGCACACAGAGAAGACTGGGAAAAGGAGTCCTATCACAACACATGTCAACATCTTCACTGCCCAGTGTCGCCTCCGCCATCCAGGGAACTCATCGTACCAGCGGGATGCAAGCAGCTGCTGGCAGTTGGGCTGAGCAACAAACTACAGAGAGAAGAAAGGAAGAGAGTTAGTTTCTTGCTACCTCTGTGAAGTTTTTTCCTTCTATGTATCTTTAGTAGATAGAGATTTAAAAAATTAAAATAAATCCACAGGCTGTGCAAGCTCACTCATACTGATTGTACCAGTAAGAGCGGGCTGGGTCAGCCTGCCTTTCCTTCAATGCCAAAAGTATAGTTAGTGCACAGAAACAAACATTTACTTTTCACAATAAAGCTTCACTTCTACATTGGTTGAGTACACAAGGAGACAACAGACAGCTAAATACATGGACTTCAAAACCTGACTTGAAACTGAAAAGCAAGTTCACAGATACTTCTTATTTAATCAGCAACATTTGTGGAGAATTCACAGAACATGAGGTAGAAACCAAGGAGCACAACTGAGGTCTGCAAACAATGAAACTGAATTCCACAGCCATGAACAAACTGCTCTCAGTATGTTCCCTGCTAATTCTCTAAAATTCAGGTTTACATGCTTTAATACTGACAAAACTCTTACAGATGTATTACAAAATGCTTACGCAACGTGAACTAAGCACTAGCATTCCCCAGTGTTTCACTAACCCTTGTCAGGATACACACCTATTCTGTGCGATACTTTATGGTCTATCTGTTACCATGATGAAATTTTTTTTTTTTTTAATATGATCCTTAAAACTGAATTTCACCAAAACAAAGTAAAGATTTAATATTTTTATGATAGCTTTTCAAAGAAGGATATATCAAGGTTTTATGTCATACTTTTCTTTGATCACTAGTCCCTTTTTCCCCATCGTTTTCTTTTATAAGGGTGACAGAGTAGCAGCACACAAGAGTTGATATAAAAAGCATAGAATAAAAGCAACATATGTATCAAAGAGGGCCAGAGTTGCATTAAAAAAAAAAAAAAAAAGAAGGAAAGAAAATAAGCATTTTTCTCCTCTTACTCTGGTGGTTTGATGCTGGCTGGATGCCTGGCGCCCAGCAAAGCTGCCCTATCACTCCACTCCTCAGCTGGGGAGGGGAAAGAGAGAAACTAAAAGGAAAGGCTCCTGGGTCAAGATGAGGACAGGGACAGATCATTCACCAATTACCATCATGGGCAAAATAGACTCAACTTGGGGCAACTAATTTATTACCCATCAAACCAGAGTAGAATAATCAGAAACAAAATCAAATCTTAAAACCAGCTTTCTCTCACCCCTTCCTTTTTCCTAGGCTCAACTTCACTCCTGAATTCTCTATCTCTACCCCCACATGGTGCAGGGAGATGAGAATGGGGGATGTGATCAGTTCCTCATTTTGTCTCTGCCACTCCTTTCTCCTCAGGGGGAGGACTTCTCACACTCTTGCCCAACTCCACTGTGGGGTTCCTCCCATGGGAGACAGTTCTCCACAACTTTCTACAACATGACTCCTTCCCACGGGCTGCAGTTCTTCATGAGCTGCTGCAGCTTGGGTCCCTTCCATGGGGTGCAGTTCCTCAGGAGCATTCTGCTCCAGCATGGGTCCTCCATGGAGTCATAAGTCCTGCCAGCAAACCTGCTGCAGCTTGGACTCCTCTCTCTACAGGACTACAGGTCTTGCCAGGAGCTTGGTCCAGTACAGGGTTCCCAGTGTGTCACAGTCTCCTTCATGCATCCACATGTTCCAGTGTGGAGTTACCCAGGGGTGCAGGTGGATCTCTGCTCCACCATGGACCTTCATGGGCAGCAGGTGACAGCCTGCCATACCATGGTCTTCCTCACCAGTTGCACAGGAGTCTCTGCTCTGGTGCCTGGAACACCTCCTCCCCTTCCTTCTCCATTGGCCTGGGTGCAGAGTTGTGTTGCTCACACATTCTGACTCTCTTGTACCCTGTCTGAAATTGTTCCTGTGCACTAACTTCTTTCCTCTTCTTAAATCTGCTGTCCTAGAGGGCAGCACCATCACCAGTGATGGGCTCAGCTTTGGCCAGAAGCATGTCCATCTTGGAGTATCTGGCAATGAACATGGGAGAAAGGAGGGAATCTTCTGGCAGCAGCTCACTTAAGCAGGCCAGCTATCAAAATCTTGCCATACAAACCCAATACACTTACACACATATGAGTCTATTACATACATAGAGTGGATTAAACCATTAACTGAATAGTTAGTAAAGCTATGCAGAAACTTTTTTCTCTTATTACAAAACTGTATTTTTTTCACCAAATAATTTCAGATTTGAACTCGAATCAAATGCACCTATTTTGTGATCTTACATTGTTTTGATAATACTTATAACCACAGGAGCCAAGTTCCTTTGGGGATGAAAAACAGGTAACTTCTCAAACTGTTTGTAAAATCACTGGGATTACTACTGGTAAAAAATGCTCTTTAGATTGGAATGAAATGAGAGTCAGCATGCACCTTTCTATATATGTCTGGATCTTATCAGAATTGATTACCTCAGCCAAATTCAAACCTGGTGTACATTAATGAAATGTCAGAGTCTTTAGAAGAGACAAATCTGCCTACCAGACACCAGCAGTGAAGCTGCCTCTGACTGTTGTGAAAGATAAGAAAATTTACTCCTACTGTAAGGATCTTGAAACGGGCCTTAAAGAAGAGCAACAGAATGTCCTCCGCCTTTAGAAAAATGCATTCTCAAGGATTCAGGTTGTTTCTTTCAAGGAACAAATGTCTGGAATAATAGTGTATGTGGTCAGAGCAGATGGTTTCAAAGTTATGCTTTTGCCAAGTTTATTTTGTCTAAAACATTTTTCAACTTAATTAGCTTGCGTTCAGATAGGTTCTTTGCTTGACTAGTAAAAAAGGGTGAGTCATTCCTCAATAAAATATTTTTCTTTTTTTGCCCCAGAGAGTGCCAGGTCTATGTTTCCTTACTCCTCTTCATAATACCTTCCCATCACTTAAGAGTGGGAAGATATTATGAAAGAAACTACAAATCCCCTCACCTAAAATAATCAGGGCCTGAGTCTTGCCTTTGCCCCCTTTCTAAACCCCCTTCACCACTCTCACAGTGTTGGTGAGCTATGTGAAGGAACAGCTGCCAGCAGCCAGCAAAGCCTGGTGACAGATGTAGGGGACCTACTCCTTGCCAAACACGGCTAAAAGGGAATTAATTTTCCTGTTTGCAATGTAGAGAAAATTAAGTAAAAGGCAGGAGTTTTTCCAATGTCCAAATTCCGGGCTGCCCTGGGACTGGGCAGACCAGAACTGATACAGAGGTACCTCATGCCATGAGGAGATACTTGCTGAATGCACCATCTGGAGAATGCTCCACAATGGGGTGGGCACTGCATTGCTTAGTTCTAATCTTTAAACAGATTATTATGCAAGTTTTAATTGCATATTGACACTTAAGGTCAGTGTTAATAGAGGAAGCATTTCTGAGCAGGCTTTAAAAAAATGCCTTGTCTTCTAATACCCATATTAGATTCCATGGTGTTGGGACTGTGTGGTTAAGGTACAATGTGTCAAGGATTGTGTTCTGAGGGACAGGAAGTTTTTTAGTAGGTGCAAAAAATTTTCAAATCCCAGACACTGAAGAGACAATTTTTTAAGTAATAATTTCATAAGAACTCAGCAATAACTTTCCTTCAAAATATGACCATGATGAGAGAATTCTAGCAGTGGTTGGATCCTCTAAATACAGAAGAAAACTTGCAGAGACTATGCATTTGGTATGGCTGGAGTCAGAGGAAGCAGCCTTGGTAATGTGCTTTCAATTACTTGCTTGACACAAAATACATAAGAAACAACTAATGGTATGGTATGGAGCAAGCATAAAGAATATTATGTCTGCATTTAAAGAGCTGTACTGCATTTGGACACAGTTCTAGTGCCACAGGCAAAGGTCTGTTACAGAAAACACAACACAGTGTGTTTATCTACAGATATATAATGCATTTCTGAAAGGTTCAAGTATTCATGCCAGTGTGTTTTAACAACACATTGGCAAGGTTGGTTAGCAATGTCCTGAAACAACAAAAATATCTGGCTCTTCACTGAAGACTTTTCTTTATGGTTCTGAGCTTCATTTGCCATATAATATTAACTATGAACTAATCCAAAGAATGTTTTGATATTTGGAAAATTATCCTAAGTCTCTTGCTGAAATTTCTTTTAAAGTTTAATTGATCAATGAACTGTATGACAATATTAAAAATGTCCAAACTAATTCCTCACTGATTTGACTACTTTCATTTTTGTGGTCAAGAGATTGTCTTCATATAGTCATATAGCTGTGCAATATAGTCAGTAGTTATACATTTATTACATTAGCTAAAAAATGAAGGAAGCTTTTTAACAGGGAAAAGTTATACTCTGATGGAAGAAAAGTGTGCTCAGTGGTGAGCCCTGCAGGCAGGGAAACCTTCCTCGGACCCACAGTGGAAATGCTGCCCATGTAGCCTGTCTCAGAGACATTATTCACAGGTAACAGTTAAATAGATCAAACAATTTAATCTGTGATTAATGTATTTTATTACTGATTCCAAATTCTTATTATACTCTTAATTTATCCGCTGAAAGCCCTTCTCTACATTAAAAAGAAAAGGAAAAGGACTTAATGACTAAATTCTCTGGTCAATTCACATTTATACTATAACTATTAGAAACTTTTCTATTAGAAAGATTGAGTAAAAGGGGATGGAAGAAAGACATGCTCCAGCATAGAACAAATCCTGTATAAACGAATGGCACTACATATAAGATGATCACATATTAATGCTAAATAGACATGTAAGTCTCCTGATGAACTTGGAGATATAAAAATTAAAAACTATTTTGCACAAGTATTTTGTGACTAGCAGAAATAGAAATACTCTGTGACATTAATTTCCCAGTTCTGCATTGCCTATGCCAAAATATTTTCATTGTAGTATAATTTTCTTCCTTAACTGGAAACATTGAAGGAATTCTTTTACTATTCTTGAGTATCTTTTGTACTGTCAGTATTATGATATTGTCTCTACATAATTAGCAATCAGCAAGTTTATATTTTCACATTATGATGGCTCCCAGCAGTTTGTAATTACACAAGGGATTTTGCTACATGATTATTCCCAATGTCACATCTTTAGCTCCTTCATAAAATCTGCCCATATGAAAATGTTCTGGTATTCACTCTCTTAGTTGTCCTGCTGGGAATTGGCTCTTCCCTGAGACCATTGAAAAACAGAAATTCACAGCACCAACAAAAATAATCTGGTATAAATATTAACACAGCCTGATTCTAGTGTTATCCAAGCATATATGTAACACAGAATTTAATTTTCACTTCTGATTAAATCTGGTTTTGCTAGAATACATCTCTCAGTCAATGAAATTATGAAGAAATAACACAACTGATACTATTAACTATATATGGTCTTCAAAAAAATAATAATTTTATAAATAATGTATCATCAGAATATGTTGTTAGCTCTATACTGTACCACAATGTTACTTACAAGTATTTATTTAATTGTATTATGAAATACAAAAAGATATAAAAAAACCTTCACTTGTAAGAAGGTGCTCATTTTTACATTTATAAAAGCAGTCTAACAAAATCTGAGGTCCAAATTCAATTCTCACTCTGACATCAATAGGTGGTTGAGTATGTTATATAAAAAAGGAGGTAATTTGTCATCTAGAAATGAAAGCTGTCAAAGAAAATTTGTTTCCTTTCTGACATATACAAGGGAGTTATGCTGTAGCACAAAGAACTATCTTTGATAGCATTCTCTAAAAGATGAATGACATTAATGACTTTTTTTGAGGAAGGAGCAGCTGAAAACATTTATCATAGAATTTCTAATTAATACATTTTTGAAGTCATAGCCAGGTTCTCTGTTGTGCTGTGCTGTAGTGCCATTACAAACACACTGGCAGGAAAGGTTTGCTCTGGGGTCTGCTGCTTTGTCACACACACTTCCCAATGATTGTGCTCCCATTTGACAAGACTCAAGCTCAATTGCTTTTTATTTCTCTAGAATACTTTACTTTTCATATTTTACAAATTTTCACAGATATTTAATGAAAAGTTTATTCTTCTATTTAGTTTAACTTCAAATTCACATGTCAGTATTTTCTATCTATTGGTTGTGAAAAGCTTTGGCACTAATGACAGATTCAAGTCCCAGTCTCCCTAGGAAGACTCCTAAATTTGGTAGATTGTTTCTCCCTTTAGAGATGTCACTGCATATTCTTTTCTATATCTTCCCCTAAAGGCTGTAATTGAGAATTTCAGTGCTTATCTGTGAGGACTGCTTCATTAAGACAAACAACATTTAATTGCAATTTAAGTGCTTTAATGTTATTGACTAGATCAGCTCTACATTTTCCTTTCCAAAAGCTAGGGACCATGTTCTGGATTCCTTTGGGTACAGTTATACTGAGTGTTTTCCGCCTCAGGCCAGAAACCCTGATTCCTGCACCAAATCCTATTCTCAGGTCCTTCCCAAATAAATGTTGTGCCAGCTGGAGCAGACCATCTCAATAATCATGATTTGTGCTGGATACAAACCACTGGTCAACTTTTACTCAGCTCTGTCTGCAGCTGCGTCCTTAAGGGGACCTGTGAGCTCACTTGGTGTCATGGTTTAACTCCCAGCTGGCAACAAAAAACCACAGAGCTGCTCACTCACCACCCCATTCCTCTCAGGGGGGTGGGGGAGAAAATTGTAAAAAAGTGAAAAACGTGGGTTGAAATAAGAACAGCTGAACAATTGAACTAAAGTAATATAAATCAACAACAACAATAATAATGATAAAGAAAAAGAGAGAGAGGAATAAAACTCAAGAGAGACAGGTGATGCACAATGCGGTTGCCCACCCACAGCTGAGCACTGCCCAGCCCATCCCAGAGCACAGACTGGCCCCACCTAACCAGCCTCCCCCCGTTTATATACTGGGCATGACATTCCAGGGTATGGAATATCCTTTTGGCCAGTTTGGGTCACCCTTCCTGGCCATGGTTCCTCCCAGCCTCTTGTGCACCTGGCGACTGGCAGAGCATGGGACACTGAGATGTCCTCGGCTTAGGGCCAAGCACTGCTCAGCAACAACCAAAACATCAGTGTGTCATCAACATTTTGGTCATACTGAACCCAAAACACAGCCCTGCACCAGCTGCTAAGATGAACATTAACTCTATCCCAGCCAAAACCAGAACACACAGGATCACAGCACCAGATGACACCACCTTGTATATGATCAGGGCAACCTGAGTCACATCAGATCCCTGCTGCAGAGCAAATTCACAGCACAGATGTCTTCATCATAAAATCCAGAGTTTGCATTCCTCTCACCAAGAATAAAATACAATTCCAGGGGGTTTTATTTTAATTATTCTATTTTGTAACTTCAAATATGAGGAGGAAGGAAAAAAAAGGAAAATAGAAGAGTAAAAACTGAAATGCTTTGTTAAAAGGATTAATGACATTGCAGCTTTGAGCATTTAAAATTTTTCATTTGCTACATCAACACACGCAGAAGCTCTTACTTTGATTCATTACCCCTTCTCAGTAAAATGAATCAGTACAGAAAAAAACCCTATTAAATATCTATTAAATAAGCCAAGACTTATCTATAATTGCAGTGATTCTGATTAATTGCTTAGAAAAAGCAATGGCATCTAAAACTAGAATGCAGTTGTTAGGAACCAGCTGTGCATGAATAGCTTTGTTAGACTTCCCAGTGGTAAAGGAAAATGAATCTGTTATTGGGGTTTGGGATGATTGTGTAAAATAGCTCAAAACTTCAGAATTGTGATGTTGGTATAATACTTCTAGCTCCCATACTGGGAAAGTATTAGAACCACCATAATTCATGACATTTTTGGTGGGGAAAAGCAATTACAGAAGCCCTGTAAGTATCAGAAGAGAAAATAAAATATGAACTTGCTTCTGTTATACTGGATCCTTGTTCTTGCACACCTAGCTGGTGTATCTCCATGCATAGCAAGCAAATAATAAAACTGATATTTCTAAGTAAAGTCTTGCTTTTTGGACAGAATAACCCTGTACAACAGTGCAAGCCAGAATTCACAGTCTAGAGAGTAACTTTGCAGAAAACACCTGGGGACACCAGCAAGCAAGAAGATAAATATGACTGGGCACATATTTGTGCCTCTATCATTTCAATCCTATTACTCCCAAGACACTCTTCATATACCTCTGACACCAAGTTTCCTGTCCGTACCAAGAGTTTCTAAAAAGTACACTACCTCACAAGAGACTAGAAAGAGTGGCTGATTATTCTCTCAGTATTCATTCTAACACTGTATAAACTGAGACTATAAACACATTTTGTTTATAAACTCAGAAGTTCAAGTTCATTCTAAAAGACCAAAATCAATATATATTCTAAAAAAAATCATATACCAACACAGGGAATATAAAAAGAAAAAAACCCACACCTGTGTACCAGTGAGCAATTAGCAGTCAAAGCTCATTTCCAGTCCACATGATTCTATGACTCTACTTTTCTTACATTCAAGTTGGTTTTGTGTCTGTTATTGGTAAGGCCTCCAAGCCTTAGCTGGTCAGCCAGGAGGGGTTAGGATCCAAGTTACTTACAGTTCCTCTACACATCCAGTGAGTTCCCTCACATCCAGAACATTCTACCACTTTGTCTACTTCCCTAGCTGCCATATGGCTGGAAGGAAAAGCTGCAAATTAATAAACCAGCCTTTCAAAATTCAGGAGGAAGCTGCAAATATGTTGAAAGCAACTAAGGCACGGAACAGAGTGAGAGTTTAATTGGAGAAAAATTAGCTAAGAAAAGCTTTGAGTGAGGGATGGGTAGGAAAACAACCAGAACAACTAGATTCTTCTTCTGGGAATTGCCTGCTCATGTGAGAATTTCTATTGGCATCACTCAAGACCGCCCTGCTCCTCATTTGCTCAGCTTGTTGTAGAGGTCAAAAAAAGGTAGAGAGGCATTCTTAGTTCCACTTTCCTTTGTTGACTGTCCTTTCAGATTGAGTACTGTCCTTTCAGAGCAGGGTATTGACTTATTTGAAAGAAACATGAACACAAAAATTTCAATGCCTTCTTTTCTTCGTTTTCAGGCTCTTTGACTGTTTCTGTGAAGAGAAACCTTGGATCAGTGATATTTTGTTGCACTAATAAATATTTTCTGTAAAAAGAGTGGTAATCACTTCCCATTAGCGCCAGGCAAATTTAGATTTTACTCTGTTAGCTTAGCTTTATGAGGTGCCATCCTGCATCCTCATGTGAAAAATGGATATTAAGCATAACTGTTCTCGACTCAATGCTCATAACTGTTCCAGCCAAGAGATAAGAGAGTTGAACTCCAAGGTTTCCCAGTTTCTTTAGAAGTGACTGTTTATCATGTGAAGCTTGTGTGGAACTGAAGAGCTCAAAATCTCTGGGTATCCAGTTCCTGGAAAGCATAACACTCATTTGAAGGCTGACTGAATACAAAATTAGAGGGAGAAAGGAAAAAATAACAACACAGACTGATTTCAAAAGCATTCAAGCTAAATAAAGCAATAAACAGTGTATTTTTTCTGTTGAAAGTTCTCTATTAATGAGCAGATCTGGCTTTGCAGTTTCACAAATACTTAGGAACAGAATGTATATAGTCACTTAATCTGCTTTTTTTTCTCTTCAAATACTTTAATGTTTTCTATCTTTAGGTTCCTCTTGTTTAACTTGGCTGTGTTTTTATCTAAGAATGTTGAGAGCTGAGAAATCAGATTAATCACCCAGCTCCTGCACAAAGACTAAACTGAAATAAAAAGTCTTTGTCAAGGATGCTCAGTGAGCATTATTCTGAAACCATTTTCAGGAGAAATGCGAGAGAGTCTCTAACAGATGCATCAGTTTTATCAGTCAAGTGCAGCCATGTGCAGCTTTTACAGTTTAAACACAAAATATTAATCTTGGAAAGAATTTCAGGGGAGTATAATTTCTTGCTCTGAAGTCTCGCTTTCCAAAAGCTCTTTTACACCTTACAATAAGTTGTGGTTGATGAAAATTAGCTTCTCTTGGGAACAGACCTATGAAATACTGTGCTTTCATGTAATGGGAAGATACCCACTACAGCTGTTAATGAAAATCTGTGTATCCTACATCTGCCAGCCTGGATAAATAAGTACAGCCTTGGATAGGTCTTTCCTCTTATGAAGCTCTGCAATTTGTGGCAAAGCATTAGAGTTTGGTATCTCAAAAACCTGGAGTTACTCTCACTGTTATTGTAAAGATGTCTGAACACTGCTGATTACTTTCATGGTGAAGAACCAGAGAGAGGAAGGAATCAATAAAGAGCCCATTTTTTTGAGAATTGCATAAGCATCATTTTTAAGGGTGTTCAGGCCTCATCTACACTGAAAAAAATCAGTGTCTGAGACTGAGCATTTGACCCCACTCATCCCCACTACCCATTATCTCTTGCCTGGCTCCATGTTTATTTCTCCAGACAAGTCTGTGCAAGGCAAATCTGCAACTTTTTGAAGCCTGAATACAAATCGCTTAGCAGCACTCAGTTGTCCCATCAGGCTATGGTCTGCTTGCATTTAGCAGTACAGACAACCTTTCAAAGACCAGTTCCTCGCTCAATATTTTATTGATTTTTACATTATACATTTCTGTGTTAGACTGGTGTTTCTAAAACTTACTGCATGCTTCTAGTAACTGGATAACTCAGGGGATGTTTTTGTTTGGCCAGATTCCACAGCATTCTCTTATGGAGACGGCATAATACATCGGCTTGTACTACCAGGTAAAGGAATATATTTTCTTTTAAAGTTTGGAAGAAATTGACCATTTGTTAAAAGCTAGAGGTGGAAGAAGAATATGTGGAAGAATATAAACAAAGTTTTTTCAGTCCATGAAGGTTTGAGGCTGCATTCTTCCTCGACAAATCAAAGGCAATTTGCTCAGTGTCAGAGAAATATACTTCATAGGCTGTTGTCACTGCCTGTATGTCACATGCCCTGGCCTCTGCTCCACCAGGTCATAAAGGGTACATTTCTAAGAAAGAGCCGTTCTTTAATCTTTGTGAAAGATAGCAGTACTCTGAAGAAATATTTTCTTTTGCTTTTTTTTTCACTCTTCTGTGATGTTTCCCAATCATAAGCATGAAAACGTGATTCTTTAAACCAAAATTTATTTGAGAGTCAGTGACACATTGCAATTAAGAATAAAGAAACTTATTGTATAATAAAACATAAGTGAGTACAGAGAGGAAAAAGCCCAAGTAAACATACAAGAACCCCTGAAGCTCCTATGTGGCATGCAATTTAAATTTAGATCACATGTGTACTTTTATCATCCTATATATAACAGACAGGATTTAACAAAATCAGCTGAGTTGAAGACTTCTGCTCCAGTCCACAGAAGCCATTCCTGAGCTAGGAAAATCTTGAGCTAATGTTATCATCAGTCATCTTTTTCTCCACAAAATCCAGCCTGCATCTGTAAAGGTTTCTTACTAATACCATCAAACACTGTAGTCAGGATGCAAAACATCTTCTGTACCACACAACCCTTTTAAATTTACACCAAAATACCTGCTTGCTGAGGTTGTGGTGGTGAGACTCCAGTGTTGCTTTGTTACTTACTGCTGCCCACTCTGTGCCAGTTAGTACCAACCCTGACAGAATCCATAGCTCTCCCAAATCCAGCCTCTATCAACACAAAAGAAATGGTGATTTCTTCAGCATCCAAACGCTTCAGTGAGACGTTGAGAATGGCAGACGAAAAACTCCATACTTCATAACTAAACTATATAGTAAACTAAATTACATTGTAATTGTGCAGGGAAACAGCTGCAGCACTCTCTAAGATTTAACTGCGAGCTCGTTTATGAACTGCTTCATTTTAGAACTTCAAAGATAATCCAACACTAGTGTTTAAATCTGGGGAATTTTAGAAACTCCGACAAGGGATCTGACACACAAACCCCTTAATTCCCTAACCCTGACAGCTCACAAAGGTAGAAACTCACCTCCTCTTTGGAAAAAGAAGACTTGATGGCAGATGTATTATCACTACTGCTTGGGGAAAATGCCTTTCTTTCTCTGAAGTACTGAGCTTGCTAAGCTTGTTACAAACCCCAGGTTTTCCATGGAAACTGAGGGAGGATAGAAGCCAAAGGACCCAAGGCTGAGAGAATAATATTTATGCTTTTATTGGCAGAGTATTTATATTGGCAGTATTAGGGTGGGTCAATTTACATTGATTGCATTTGTAAAGGAAGAAAAGCAGTAAGGAAGGGAACTTCTTTTCCTTAATTTTCTTTGTGAAAATTATAGAATAATAATTTTCACCTAAATGTTTTGAAGTGAATAATCATATCTGTGGAAAAGTTGGTTTATGAAGAATAGTATAAATTTGCTAAATAGTTCACAGTTTAATTATGTTGTTGGTTTCACTATTTTTTTTTCTAATATGAGTATTTGTGGTTTTTTTCCTGTGAAAGAATATCTGATAACTGAACACTTTGTCATTCTATCTTCTGATGTAATAAATAATTTTATAGTGATCCACCCTTTTCCTTCCTCAGACTTGAAAATTCATATTGCTTGATGACTTCCAACTCATTGAGCTATCTGGGAAGTTAAGTATCCCTGGAGTACTGCTGCAATATTAATAGGAACAAAAATACTGTTTCTGAACCCTTAAAATCTATTTAGGGTTTTTCTTTATGCCTTCAGCAGAGATGCCAGACTATATACTGGCAAACACAGATGAGAAAGAGGAAGGTGGCCAGATTCCTTTACACCACAGGAGAAGAGAGGCAAGTATTTGTCATCCTGTGTATACTTGATGACAGAGACTTCCCAGCACACCAGCTAGAGTGCATACGTTCCCTCAGCTCCTGTCATCAGATCACAGAAAACCCAGTCTAGAAGGGACCTCAGTGGGGAGTGAGCTCCTTCCTTTGCTTTGCGTGCATGACTGGCTTCTGCTTTATTTATTAAACTGCCTTTATCTTAACCCATGAGTTTTCTCAATTTTACTGTTCTGATTCTCTCCCCCATGCCACTGAGGGAGAGTCAGCAAGCAGTTGTGTGGTGCTTACTTGTCAGATGGGGTGAAAACACAACAGGTATGTTTACTCCAGGTGAAAGTTGCACCAGAAAAGCAGGACAACCTCAAACCAATATAGCCTTAAGTATTGTTTGACCATCACTCGCGCACTGTAATTTGCAGATCATACCTGAAAAGATCAGTCTGAAAAGTAAAAGTCCTCCTCTTGCCAGGTTACTTTTGTCAAGGTTTAGTACAGGACAATTTTTTTTTTTTCTCATAGCCAGGTTGAGAAGATATAACCTTAATTTACTATGGAAACAATTATTTCTCCTCACTTAAGTGTTATTATGCTACTTACTTTTAATGCAATTTGAATAACATATTTTTATTAAGGCCACATGCAGTGAAAGAAAGTATTTTTTCACTATATATAAAAGCTTTATCCTTTATTTCAGAACTTTGACTGATTTTGAATAAATTCACTAGATGTTTTAGCTTTGGAAATAATGATGAAGAAGTGTCTCAAGACAAGTGCAATCTTGCAGGCTGTCATAGCTCTAACAGTTCTCTCTTGCAAAACTCTCCATCTGATCTTCAGCATCTTTATGTAAAATTGAGGATTTTTCCCTCAGACCAAAACTCTGAAATGCAGCTTTGCATCAAGCTTACTTCTCCAGGCAGATCCTTGGATCACACAATGCAAAAGAAGGGATTCCTGTAAACAGGGCCACCATTTCATCTTAAGGATTTCTTCTGGGTCTCAGAGAAACAGAGTATCAAGACTTTAAAAAATAGTCACTGTTAGTTATCTTCCAGAAATTATATGCTATTCTTTTTATCCTGTATAACACATCTAGTTGTCCTTTGTCACCTCTAAAATAATTGCAAGCAAGATAGGTAGCGACAAAAATTATTTTGGTCTCGGATGGTCTGAGTTGCCTGGAACTGTCTGTCTCTTCCCATCAATGATGAAGAAACCCAAGGCTGGGCTGCTGACATAGGTACCGTAGTTGAAAACCTGAGGTAATGTGGAATGAGTCAGAAACTCACAGCAAAAGCACACAACAGGAATGGCTATTTCTAGTTTATTTCTGTGTGCTACTAAGAAGGCAAGAAACAAACACCTGAACTAATTTTATCAATAATGTGTCAAATTGTTTTTACATGATGTTACACTTTCAGCTTGTCATAATGTCAAATGCCATGTAACCGAGTCATGTCTTTTTGTGAACTTTAACAGAGCTGCTAATGAAGCCCTTAGGGTCAGCTATTTAGAACAACCTCTAATTTACACAACTGCATTACCCTGATAATTAAACATTATTGTCTGTTGTGCTCAGCAGGCAGAGTAAAACATGTCCTCTTCATCCACCTAAAAATTCGAACAAGCCAGACCTTGTATTTGACCAACACAGCATAGGCATGTTGTACTCTGTAGACCTTCAGTAATTTCTACTTTCTGAAGATCTGCATTGGTCTTTCTCTCCCACAGATGTTAAAGACCCTCACATTTATCCAATACTACTCAGGAATGAAACACACTCAAAGAATAAAAGCCATCATTTGATGTAATAATGTAATAACATGGCAGGTGATGTTCAACTCTGGATTTCTTTCTTCTGCTCATATGTATTCACCTTGGCTTTTCCCAGAATGTTCTCCCAAACATTTTGCAAAATCCTTCCTTATCAAGTCCTTTCTTGTTTGCAAGTGCTCACTGACAAGTGAGACTTATTTTCTCCATAATAAAAGAGTTTTCAATTTCCTGAAATCTTTTCTTAAAATGCTTTATTTCTGTAAAATGGGATCTCAAGAACCAACATATTTCAACCCTGAAGAATATCATCCTACTATTTATAGAAGAAAGCCAAGTGTCTCTGCAAGGAGGACTTGTTGATAGTTTTGTGTAAACATTTTCCTTCTTTGAAAAATACCCTAGAAGTTCAAATGCCAGCACTCAAAACTGAACCCTATATGACTTTCAAAATGCAAGTTTCACTTTGTCAAACCACTGCCATATTGAACATCTCTCCAAAATTTTCTACTTCAGTTCCTGGAGCTGGAAAGTTTAGAAAGTAATATTTGGTAATCAACTGAATATATATAGATCTGATCTCTTTGGAGGCAAAGGAGTGAGGTCATCTAGCAAACATTTGTTTTTCTCATAAACCTTTTGTCTGAGAATGGGTGCACATACTGATGGAGGCAGTGGACGAAGACACCCTTTGCTATTTTATCTTGATAGCTAAGGCTCACACTAAATGAAAGAAGGGGTAAGGAAGGAAGTGAAGATTTCTCTGTAGACATCTGGTGGAACAAAGAAAAGATAGATTAAAAGAATGAGCAGACCGGCATAAAACAAGTTTGCTTTGGCTGTCTTGTTTTATTTTTCAATAAACATTCAATGGAGAGAGCCAGACAATGGAAAAAATGGCACTGCAACAGCATGTAGAAGCTTCACTGTCAGCATGATCAAATGTGCCTCAGTCACTCTAATTATTTTAGGCTACTTAAATCCTGCACAGGCATGGATTAGTTAGTTTTTGGACAGAAGGACAGAACACTGTGACATGGTCCTAAGTCTACCCAGGGTTTGTAGGGAACCTTGTAGGTGCATTAGCAGAGACTCCTTCAAACCAACTTCTGCTGCTGCCAGTCTCAACAGAAGGGTTGTGCACTGCTGGTTAGGGGTTTGCACTACTGGTTTTTCCTGTTTGAGGTAGATATCCAAGCAAGATTTCTTATAATGAAGATGCAGAAAAGCAATTGAAATGAGAGATTTCCATTACATTTCATTAACAGAAAGTTTAGTCTTTGAGTTAATTACTTCCATCAAGTGTTTGAAATAAAAAGTCGCTGATCTTAGTTCATTAATAGTTTAACTAGAACTGTGATGAGAGGTGTAGCATCTAGCATTTAAAGGTTATTGATGACTTCTGAGACATCATTAATTACTTATTGCTGAAATTAATTTCCCCTTTTGTGGGCTCTGTGCCTACAGAATTCAAAGTCTCTGTTACCACAGGGTAGAAATTGTAGTTGATGCTGTAAATTGTCTAACTTGCTTCTACATTTTCAAGGCCTAGTGTAGTAATTCTTCTAAATGAAGCACACTGTTACCTTATCCAGCCACAGAAGCAGAGAGAGATGTCTCTGGAATGAACTTAGACGCCTTATCTTGAACAGACAGGATCTCCCTCTGTGCATACCTCTGTCTATTGACTGTATAAGGAATTTGTTCACATACTCTAGGAAAATTGTTTCACCACAACCAAATGCTGTATTAAGCAGATGTGACCTGTGATTTAGGAACATTTTTTCCTAGCAGCAATAAGTACATCTTCCACAGGGACACCTACATCTCATTTAGTTCTGCTTGGATAGATGACTTTCTTCTATAACAAGGGGACCTGAATGAGGGAAGGCTGCTGATACTGGCCACCTGGACTTCAGTAAAGCCTTTGACACCATTTCCCACAGTGTTCCTGCTGGAGAAACTGGAAGGTCATGGCCTGGATGGGAATACCCTTCATGGCTTAAAAAACTGTTCAGATGACTGGGCCCAGAGAATAGTGGTGAATTGCATTACATCCAGTTGGTAGCTGGTCACTAATGGTGACCCCAGTGCTCAGTGCTGGGGCCAGTCCTATTTAACATGTTTATCAATGATCTGGATGAGGGTATTCACTGCACCCTCAGTCAGTCTGCAGAAGACACCAAGCTGGGAAAGAGTGTTGCTCTGCTGGAGAAGAGGAAGATTCTACAGAGGGATCTGTAAAAGCTGGATCAATGGATTGAAGCCAATGGCATGTGGTTCAACAAGGCCAAGTGCCAGGTCTTGCACATGTGTCATGACAACCCCAGGCAGCACTACAGGCTGGGGGCAGAGTGTCTGGGAAACTTCCCAGTGGAAAAGGACCTTGGGGTGCTGTTCAACAGCAGTTGAACACAAGCCATGTGAGTGCCCAGGTGGCCAAGAAGGCCCTGGTCTGTATCAGCAATAGTGTGGCCAGCAGGACCAGGGCTGTGATTGATCCCCCCTATACCCAGCACTGATGAGGCCTCAAATCCTGTGCTCAGTTTTGAGCCTCCTTCTAGTGCAAGAAGGACATTGAGGTGCTGGAGTGTGTCCAAAGAAGGGAAATGGAGCAGGAGAAGGGTGTAGAACATAAGTCTCATGAGGTGTGGCTGAGGGAACTGGGGTCGTTTAGCCTGAAGTAGGGTGTTGTGGTGAGGTGGAGGTCAGTGTCTTCTTCTAAGTAATGAGTGATAGAATCAGAGGCAATTACTTCAAATTGCTCTGGGGATGTTGGCAAAAATTTCTTCACCAAAAGGCTAGTCAAGAACTGCAACAGGATGCTCAGGGAAATGGTTGAGTCACTATCCCCAGAAGTATTCAAAAGACATGTATATGTGGCACTGAGGGACATGGTTTAGTGGTGGACTCAGCAGTGATGGGTTAATCCTTGGAATTAAAAGGTTTTTTTCAACTGAAAGGATTCTATAATCAACTAGAAGAAGGCTTTGATAATCTGCTCACCTAATTCATACTATTTAACAATCTGCGGACTTCTTATCTATAAACATGGAGACTTTTACATGATTTACAAAGCAAGCATATGACCTAGTTTAGAGTACCTGACTCCAGCATGGAAAAATGTTTGTCAAATTTTTTGAGTACTATAGCTGAGAGTCTGCAGAAATGGGTCTTCTGGAAACACGGACCCAAACATGTATATATCACTCCTCTCAGTTATGCAATTCATAGACTAAACATGCCTTCCTTTGGTGTCAAAAATGTCCAAATATTATCAGAGTCTGGTTTTTGTGAGGTTTTGTTATTTTTTACATGGAGTCTTCTGAGCGCACCTTTGCAGCCTTTTGACAAATACTCGTATACACAGTGACTTGCTACACATGGCCACTGTGTTTCTGCTTACGTTTCAGGTGTGGGTTAATTTTAAACACAGAACAATCCTTAAGATGTTGTTTTTCCAAAGTCATCCCTGCTTACAGAGTCAGCAGTTTTATGTTTTTGCATCTGAAAGACTTTTAATGAGCAATTCCTTATAATGAAACATTAAAAACATTATTAAGAACACAGCAACTTTTCATTTCAGTAGTTTAAAATTATTTTCTCTAGGAATTGCTAAAATAGTTTTGAAAATCAGTAGTTCTTGCTTTCTATCATACCTATACTGGTTTCTGTAATAATGATATGGATGATATTAGCTATAAGAATTTAATTGGCAAACATGTTGAAGTCCAAGTGGATTTACAAGTAACAGCAGACAAAGAAAATCCTTTATTTCATTGAAATGAAGTGTTTAGATACTGACATGAAATAACAGATTTGAAATGATTAGCAGGCATGTTTTCATTGAAAACTTCACTGAATTTTTGACATTATTGTGAAACATTTTCATTTCACTGAGACTGTATTTTGCATAGAAAACTAAGAACTGATGATTCCATTTTAAAAAGTCCTCTTTTGAGCAGAAGAAAACAGATGGTTTATATTATCAAAACCAAAAACCTTTTTTTTTTTAATCTTTCAGAATCACTTTCCTAGAAACATTGAATTGATCCAGGAAATCTGAATATCAGATTATTGTATTTAGTGTTTAATTTAGTTTGAAGCTGATTTCCCTGAAACATTTTCTCTGAAATTCGTTCTAATAAGGCCTGAACTCTTGTTAATTCTTTAAATACATCAAATTGTTAAACCCACTCCCTTTTTCACTCTGCCCTTTGCTAGCATACATTCTGCAGCTGCTCACAACTCAGAAAAAACTAGTCCTGCCCCTGGGAAGAGAGAGCATCTAGAGGTCTGACTAAAGCTATTTGGGAGAGTTTCAGTAGTTAAGCAGCTGCATGTCTAGTAAACAGGGAGAGAAGGTAAAATAGAGAAATTTTTTAATCAAACCTTAAAAAAAGTTAATTCAGGATCAGAAAAACTTTAGTAAACTTAGTTCTGGCTTCTTTAGATAGGTCTCAACATGACACATAACACTGGATGGAAGCTAGATAAACCATGCATTTACTTCAGGTCTTTTAAGATAAAAGCAGAAAAAAGCTTATTAAAATCTTTCCAGACTGCAAATTTGAAATGGGCAAAATTTAACCTCTTTACATCCTATTTACAATGGAAGGTATTCCAAATTTACCAGAGATTGTGTATTTGTCGAAGAAGAGAAAGATGATCAGTATAACCGAAGAATGGAAAAGATTAAAAAAAAAGAAAAAAGTGAACCCGACTCAAACCAAACCAGCTAGTGCTCATGAGAGAAGTGAGAGAGAAAAGTTCAACAGTTCCATACTTAAAAATTCCTATTTCTTTTGTTTTGATATAAGAATGTCTAATATCAAAGCAAAATAAGACAGTACTACCAATAATTATAACCTCATCCTGTTCCTGTATTTGAGCTTATGCAGCCATAGCTTAAATGAAACGGGGCATTTAGCATGAGGCAAAAATGAAACAGAGATATAAAAGACTACTATAAGTATTTAAATCACACTGGGTAAACTTACAGTGAAACCAGATGATATTGATTTAGACTATTAAACTTCTCTTCTTTATTTCATGAGTAAGGGAAAATTAGTAAGCATTGTAGTAAGCATTTTTTTAAATTTTTGTAGTTGTTTGCTTAACACCTAAACACAACCAACGCTAAAACAAAGTTAACTGAACAGTGAGAGAAACTGGGCTTTTGCTGTGATATCTCTTTTGAAAACTCTGAATATATATGATAAGAAAACACACATTTTGCAATGAGTGGAAAAGATGACTATTTACTAATCACTAAAGAGAGATACTACTCTTTCCTACTTGATTGCATTGCTGCACCAGAGGTTTGCAATTAATTTGAACTCAGATTTGCTTGTGAACCACAAAGAGGGTTTGGGATTTGCCTTCTACAGCCTTATGCGGAGCTGCAGTTAATTCAGATAACATTTTCATTTGGTTCAGAAACCAGGGAAACTTATTTCCCACTGCTCATTGTGTGCTTAGAATCTACCACAATGAACTTGTAGCAGCTTCCATAAAACCAAACTCTTCCTTACTTGAGACAATATTAAACAGCAGGTAATTGGACAACAAAATATCTGTGCCCAGCGCAGGGTGGCTGTGTGACTTCAGGGAACCTCTCTTTGTTTGCTGTTGGTTGTAGCCCAGGCAACAGCAGGTGTCAGAAACAGGCACCACCAGCTTCTTTGCTTACAGTCAAACAGCACCAGTGGTGCAAAATGAACAGAAAAAAAATAGCACCTTGGATGTTCTGCCCCATGGGTCATGCTACAAAACCCCATATATTCTGGCAGATATGCTCCTGGTTCTGCCCATAACTCTGAACAGCTATTATCCACAGTCCTGCCAGACATTATCCTGCAAGGTAAACTTGAGATTATAAATCTTTCAACCTCATTAGTTATTAATGAAGAAGACTGATGATTTTATCAGGGAAGTTTCTTTGTTGATAATACACTGTAGGTTACCTCTCACCTGACTGCATGGAATGAGAATTGATATCACTGAGATGCCTTCTGACAGCACATGAATGTGAATCACAGTATTATGGCAAGTGTGAAAGGAATGGAGATGCAAAGATGAGCAACTTCCACTGTGGAGAACCTCAAATCCAATTGGATAATATTCTTGGTTTGTGGAAGGCCCACTTCAGCAGCAAAGTGGAGAACATGGAGAGCTCTAAAAATGAATATACATTCTCAGTTTCCACAAACACAGGGTGATACCAGGGGCTTGCAGACCACTACACAAAGCACTGCTTAATCATCTGAATTTCAAGGGACTTTCTCTGTTTCTCTGCATTTCTAGATCTACATTTCAAGCATCATGTCATTTTGGAAAGCCCTCAAAAACTCTGGGGTTGGTAACTTTCTTTACTCATGTTTGTCAATTTTCATTTCTTTACACAATGAAAATTCTGCACCATCTACTCGTTTGCTTCTACAGGTATCCTAAATCTGCTGTTCTACGCCATCCTGTGTCTTGAGATTAAACCAAGTTATATTACCCAAAGACTACTGTGCCCCTTTACAAGACTTAGTTCTAATATGTTTGCTTGCTTAAAATGACAAAGGGAATTACTGCTAATAATTTTTTTCTATTATTTTCAGCTTGAAAGGAAAAAAGTAATAATTAACTCCTGAGCACTTAATCATAATACCACAATGTAAAAGGACACACACCATACAATTTTGTCACTTTTAGCTGCAATTTTTGGATTGAGACTGGACAATCTGGACAACCAGACCTGATTGCTTTCTTGTGGAGCTCTGACCTCAGCCGCACTATGGCATTAGAATGTCCTTTGGTAATAGCAGGTTGAGATTTTAGGGATGGGTTGTGAGATAAGAGAGGAAGACAATGCATTCTCATCTGTTCTGCTGTTTTGTTGCAGGAGAGGCATTTAAAGATACAGAAATAGTCATTGTTAAGTCTGACACAGTACCATCTGAAAATAATTTTTAAAAGCAGTGAATATATTGCCTAAAACACTGTACTATCAAGAGCTCCTGGCTGGGTTCCAGTGCCCAAGCTGAAGCATCCCCTGACCCTGGAGGCTGGGTTCAGCCAGAGGCTGCGTCTCCTGTAACATCCTTAACACAAGAAATAGAAAGAATCTGATGATGTATTTTTATCATGATCTAAATGGACCAGGACAGCTAGAATCCAAGCAATTATTGTGCCTGAGGTAAGTCTCTTGATCTAAGAGCTGCACCTACCAGAATACTGCAGTAATAATCAGAAATAAAATAACTGAGCAGAGGCTACTGTTTGCTTCAGCAACCAGTATGGAAAACATTGTGGAATACATTTAGTAAACCTTCATTTTACTTCAGTGAGAATCAAATGGTAGGGATAGTGGGAAATATTTACAGAAATGAAAAATGTGTGTAAAATAGAAAATATCCACTGATTTGGAATTGTTTCACTAACTCAGTAGGCCCTAATGTTTTCTATTTTGAAGAATCAATTATGTAATCAGCTGTATTATTGCAACTTAATTAGGTACAGCAATCAGATGCAACTATAAAAACCATTTCACCCTACATATGCCTATCATTGTCTCTATCTCAAATTAAAAAAAATTCAAGCTTTGTTTTATGGTTTAAAAAAACTAAACAAACAATGAGAGGTCAGAATTTTATTTCAATGCATGAATCCTTCTGAAAACAGAAGTCCAAGCTTCAGCTTCTTATATGACTGTAAGAGAGAACTGGCATTTAAAGAAATAGAAATAATGGTTATTAAATCTGGCAAAGTACAATCTGAAAATAATTTATGAAGGCAGTGAATACGTTGCCTGAAACTTTATACTATAAAACATAAAATTATGCAATACATTTTCTGCAGGAAAAAATGCTTATTAGAAGACTTATGAAGTCAGAGACCAATTGAGGTTTTTTCCCATCAGTACTTCAGAAGTTCCCTACCTCCACAGTAGCTTCTTAGGATTACTAAATTATATTTCAAATGAACAAAAGAACCATTAAATGTTTGGTTATTATTTCTTCAAACCTTTCTAACATACTCAATAACTTAACACATTACTATTATATTTTTCAGAACAGAGATTTAGCAGTGATACAATTTAACACAGAAGCTTTTTAAGCATTTGCTGTAATGAATATGAACAAATACTAAATATGTCTTGCCTATAAACTTCCGTAGCTCAGCTGACTTGGTATGTACTTTTTCCCAATAAGATAATACAACATATTCTGACATGATGGTATGCAGGGATAAGGTGAAGATTTGGAAATATCATGGGAACTGTCTTCCTAACTCATTTTTGTGTCTTGCTGCTTTTGCTTTTGCACACACAAAAGAACCAGAGTACTTTTAAAAATATATGCAGACATCCTCTGAGTCCAGCTGAATGTACACATTGGTGAAGCAAATGTATGAACTTTTAACTGCCGTGGACACCAATACCCAGGTACTTCTATTTTGAATTCTTTCTGAAAGAGAATCTGAATGCCAACATTTTTGGGAATCATGCACAGCTATGGAACTTCTGTTTCAGTATCTGCAATAGCTACTTTTGAAGAAACATCTCCACAGAGGTACCTCTAGAGTGTGTTTAAACACAGCTGCCTTTTTCTGTCAGATACAGTCCAAGTTAATTTAAAGTATGCTTTATGTATTTCTCACCCTATTACTGAAGATCACTTCAGAGCACAACTACTGAAGACTATGTTTATTCAGGTGTAAAAGAAAAAAAGTTTTATAGAATCTGTGTTAGAAGAGAACATTTTGAATTCTGATACTATCAAACTGTAACAACTATTCAAATCCATCTAATTAAAACTATAAAAGGAACAGAAACCTAGCAGAACAAAAAAAAAAGATAAGCAGAAATTTGTCTCAGTTAAAAGGATGTATTTCAGGCTCTTATCTATCACATTACTACTACTGAATACGCTCAAATAGTCTCCAGCACACTCACCTCTTTCTGACGGTACTTAATTGCCAGTTTCAATCTTGCAAGATCATTACCACTTTGTTCTTCTATCAAGCTATTATCATCTCTGTAATTAAGAATAATTTCCAATTCCCTGGAACTCCGAGTCTGATCCAGGAGATCTTTTGCAAATTGCTTGCATTGCCGTGACAGCTCCTCATATTCTGACTTAAACTCATTTTCGACTTTACTCAGTTCCTGCAGCTCCCAGCTCAGTTGAAAAGCGGTAAGGAAAGGATCCTCGCTGGACAAAGCAATCAACGATGGGCTCGCCAGAGCCTTGTAGATATTGAGTCTGGAGCGAGAGTGGCGGAGGCTGTCCACATCTGAGCTCGAGACACATTCCACGCAGTTACAGCGCACCTCGTGCGGCCTGGGCACAGACACCCCTTTCTGCACCAGGAGCTTGATGATTTCGTAATTGTTGGTGTGGGCAGCCAGAATAATAGGTGTGATATCCGGCGTAAATTCTGAAAACTGCTTGTCCAGAAGCACTGGTGGCACCTGTGAAAGAAGGCAAAAACCCTTACAGGCCTCCTCATTGAATAAAAGTTATAGAAAATTAAGCTAGAAATGGTTTACCAGGTAATACACTTACTGCTGGATCCTTATTTCTGTCCAGAGTTGAAGGGAACTCTTTTAATATAACAATACAATTAGCTAAGATAGTGTCTTTCCAGTTAATGAATTGCTATAAACAGGGTGTGATCTTTCACAGAACCTGTTTATATGCAAACAACCCATGGACAATGATTTATTAGAGCAAATTATTAGATAAACAAGGACAAGTTAGACCCAAATGCTCTTCCCCGGTCCCTTCGAGTGAGCAAGATGGAAATTTTTTCCTTGTCTCTCACTGGTTTATCTCAGGTTCATAGGGAAGAAAATGCATGGGGGGGCGTAACTGTGAATCTCTGAAGGAAGCAATGACCATGAAACAGGCAAGTTAGATTTAGAAAATAAAATGGTCAAGTAAATGAGAAGAGTAAATAAGAAGAAAATGAATAAATGAGAAGAAAATATGTGTTGTCTTAAAGACAATGTTGAAAATAAGGCTGTGTAGAGATTCCAAGATGCTTGCCACAAAGAGCTTAATGTCTTAAGGCTCAGTTCCACATTCACCTGCACAAAGAAACATATTCTGTTTATAGGAAAACAGGGGACTCAGTAGAAAAAAGGTTCCAAAAGACCATTTTTAAAGCCTCTTCTGATATGCATTTCTGGTTTTTCAGTCTTCTTTATCAGAAGCCTGTAAGGTTTTTCATTTTAAGCTTGTCTCTTTATTTTACACTACCAGACTCTGAAGTCTTTCCTAGGTCAAGACAATTTGTTCAATTAGTATGACTAAGAATGTGAGTGTAATTAGCCAATGCCAATCAAAAAAATGATATTGGCATCATCTCTTTCAGACTGACTTTTGTCCACAGCTCAATAACCAAGTACAAACTCAATCCACAGAGCTCCACAGAGAGGTGCTCTGAGGGATGTTCTTTCAGGAGGAAAAAAAAGGAAAATATTTGACCCAAAGTTATCTGAAGGCTAGAGAAACAGATGGCCATCTCAGGGAGGAAAAAAATTTTGATGCAAGTCTCATGACAGCACCATAGCCTCACTGCCAGCTGGAAAAAACAGGAGTGGGAGTGGTAAAATGGGAGTGGAAAGTCAAGACTGGAGATCTGGCGTTCAGGACAGCAATCACACATCCCTAGGGAAGCAAAACCTGCCTGGCCATTGCGTATTGCTTAAGTAGCTGTGCCAGATTCTGAGGAGGTATGTGGAGCCAACAGGCAGAAACCCTTGTTCTCCCCTCTCATGCACTCAGACATGCATGCCTGGCTCAGCACTGAGTTTGTTTTAGCACAGGACTGTGGGCTGACTGAGCACACCCACCCCCATGAGCCCGTGCAGAGGGTGCAGCTATCCTCACAGGTGGGTACTCACAACCTGTGGTTCTGAGCCAAGCAGCTTCTGTGCCACTTCACTTCTGCGTGCTTCATTTTGAGGTACGAACAGTGTAGCATGTTCAGAGAAACATTGATTAAATATTATTCATGAGGTAAGGAACCCAGCTGAGAATATCCTGAAGTTACATACGGATGGAGGGAACACTTGGGTCCAAGAAAAAACAGAAGCTCTGTGTGCTGCTCCTGGTCTCAGGCCAAAAACCACAACTGTGGACGTATGACTTCCCAGAGGACTCTGTGGCTCTGCCCACATTGCTCTGTCAGGTCTTTTCCAGGGTACCTCCGGGACATCTGGCACCTCCTGGCTGGACACTGCACAGAGCCCACCTGGGGATGCACAGGTGCCCCGATAACATTATTTCTGTCCATTGTGAACTGGGCTTGAAATACACATATGTTTTCTCTCCTGTGTTTGGTGTCAGTGGGGGAAGTGAGACCTGTTTCCTTACCACAATTCTCACAGGTTATTGCAGTCTTAGATTTGTCTTCTCTTTTACTTACATATTATATAGGGAAAACCAGAGAGCACTGTGTGCACACAAACACACTTGCTACGCTCTCTAAATTGCAACTGTGGCCAGTGCTTTTGAGACTAGAACAGCCTGAAAATGGTGGTAGAGAGTCAAACTTTGCATTAGTAGAAATGAGATTTTGGGCGATCATAGAGCTGAAAAAGGTTTACAGAGAGGCATGTGTTGTGTTCTGACAGTGTCTGCTACAAGGAGTGAGGCTCCCCCTTGGCCTCAGGTTTAGGGTACCAAAGAGAGAAGAAGGGAGCTGCAAGGGCAGAAAACTCAAGGTCAGAAAGCTGTAACTTCAAACTCACTGACTGCTCAGAGTATAACTCTGTCACTTCACATGTTGCTCGTTTTTTACTTTCTGACAGTACTGAAGTAACATTTGCTTCCAGCCCTGCCAGAACTGAGGGCTGTCTTAAACATATAATCAGCTGCAAGCTCTGAAAAATTAAGACACAGCTTCAAACGACGTAGCATTACAGTGACTGACTTGTACATGGGGTCCATTTCCTTACAAGCTGCTTGCTTTTTCTCAGAGCTTATCAAAACCTTTCATCTTAAGCTAACTCAGATTCAAGGCTAATGCGCACATTTTGGAATTCATCGCATCAGAATTTACAGAAACATTGAAGTATTTATAAAATTTTTTCAGCCATAACTTACTGAACCATTTAAACTTAAAGGGCAAACCCTAAGACTTCCACTTTATTTACATAATGACTTTAACCCCTGATCCTTTACCTTAAAATTACAAAATTTTAAGATTTTTTACTAATTTAAATGAGAGAATATCAAAATAATAAGGTCAAATTATTCCCTCATGTGAAGCAAAATGAACTTAACCTTTGAACTTATCTTTGAAGTAATGAGCACTCTCATGGCATTCAGAAAATTTCAACATCTAATGGCTGACCCAGAGTACTTGCTCCTAAGTTTTCAGACTAACAATGAATTTTACTTTCAAACTACTAAAAATAATTCTCTTTAAAGGGAACCAAACCAAATAACCAGCACACAATGATATTAACCACACATTTGGAAGCCTTGACAGAACACTTAGAGAAAAAAATTAGTGTTCCTTAAATCCTGGAGGATGAAAAGGTACTAGGTCTTTCAGTCACTGATTGACTCTGACTTCCCAAGGCTCAGCAGTAGTGTAACTACAATTTACATTTTGGAGTCAGCGAGCTAAGTTTGAGGCTGCTTAAACTTTGCAAAGTCAAATAATTTTTGCCTTCTTACATTTTGTGAAGAATTTCTACTTCAACACTATTTACAGAGCTGAACCTATATAAACATTTGTTACGAATGTCCATGCGATTAGTAGACCAAAAAAAAAACCAAAACAGAAAATAAAGAATGGCTCAAAGCCTGAACATGTCAGTGCTCAAGGGCACAAGATTTTTTTGTCGCATTTCTTTTCCCTGCACTCACTGTAAGTGGGAATGAGTCAGTCTGGTTTGGATATCTAACAATTCTTTTAGATATCAAGTGGAATGGTCATCTTCTATGTGTTTATATTCCATGTATGGTCTGTGTGAAGACAAGCTTTTTTGCTATGATGGGAAGAGAAATCTAGGTTAAATTAATGCCAGTTAGGTCTCAGACATTTTCCTGCTCCCATGACATCAAAGGAGAAACTGATTGTTGATGATCTCTTAGACATCCAGGAAACAGAAAAATATAACAGTCAGTTGGAAAACAAATAACATAAACCCTATGTATGTCTTTTTCTTCATCTAGATTTCTCATAATAGCTCTCATTACTGCAATATCTCAACAGAGAAACTGAAAACTGCAGAGTCCATTTACCTGCTGTTTAAGGGCAAGAGCTCACAATCTATGGAAATCTATTTCCTTAGGCAAACAGATAGGTTCCCTGACTCTTGTCCTTGTTCGTTTATTTGCAATTATTTTGTCTTTTGTTTTTAAATGAAAGAAAATCCCACATGGGCAGTTTTGGGCAGTTAGGGGAATAAATTTCTGAGTCATGTCCATCATGACAGCATGATTGGAGGAAAAACCTAAAGCAAAGGCAAAAAGAGAATATATGACAGATAAGATGAATACATATGTCATGCAGAACCAGGTTATATAAGGAATTTAGTCTTCTTAAAGCATGTCATCAAAGTCTCAGCTGCTTTATCACTAATTCTCTACAGCTGTCATCAGTCAAACACCTTGAAAATGCTTAACTGTACATTTCTGTACAGCCCACAGCACATGAGTTATCCCTATGCATACACAGTTCCATGTTTTACATTCTGGCTTGTTGAGCTCTTATTTTCTTTGGTTTGCTATTATTGTATCATTATTGTATCACCTGAAATAATCCAGGTTAAACAATGGAAGTAGTTCCCCTGGGAAGGGTTCAAAAATTCCTCCTACTGCCAACTCCTTTACTGTGGACTAAGTCACTAATAAACATCCAGATATACTGAATAACTCAGAGATATCACGTCAGGATAACTTGAAATCAGCTGCCAGAGCACCTGAGGGGTCCTGAGACTCATGCTGAAACAGGACTGCAGTGGTGGCTCCTGATTGTCTCAAGGTGCTCTCCCCCACCGCAGGATGCTCACTGTGTGGTGTACAGCTGGATGTAAGGCAGCTGTACACCAAGGATGTAAGGCAGGCAAGTGGATAGAAGTGGCCAAGCTGAGCTCAGGGACAGCATCATTTCCGAGCAGGGTGTGTGACACTGTCATTGTCTGCCTTCCAGAGGCAACTTCCCTGGCTTCCCTGAGAAGGGTTCTACCTGTTTATTGTCCTTGAACTCATCACATTTCCTAATGATAAGTACCACACCCTTAATCTGCTAGTGAAGTGTTATCTTTCATTGGTTAAAATTCTACCACCATCTCTAGTTTTTTTCTTTTTTGTAGGAAACAGACACATAACAGGTGAAAAAAAGAGGGTCTTAGGCACTGTAAGCTGACTAATAACAGTCCAAGGACTAAATGCAAATGTTTGAGTAATATTGTAACTTCTTAAGAATGCATATTTTCATAAGATTTAATTACAAATTCTGTCCTTTAACATTTTCATATGCACATTTTACCTCAGGACTGTAAAGAAGTTTAATGCTTGACTTCCAGATTTCTTTTCTCTGCAGTATAATGTAATTCCAGTTATGAATTAAAGCCAGGTAGGTATAGCAAAAAATAATAATTAAAAATTAGCTACTTTTGTGTGGACATTTTTTACCAAAATATTCCAGATTTTTTTCTTTGTCTTTAAAAGTTCCTTTATTCCAATTTTCCCCTATGATCTAACAACAAGAAGGGCCAATCACACCTTTTTTCCAGATTAAATGATTGTGATTATACTATGTGATTATGACAATTCTAACTATTCATTTTACAAAATGTCCCAAATATTTTCCTGTGAAAATATTATATTTCATGTCATGCAGGAAAGATGTCTATCAGAGAGAAGCTCTGATAAGAAACCCAAGATATATATCTAGTTTTATATAGCTGAAATTGTGTAAACACTCCCCTTAGCATGGAGCTCAACACAACTTACTCTTCAGACACAAGCCATGTGCTAACTAGCTCCAAACCTGATTGCTGTGCTGATGCTGGTGCTGACCCTGGGCTAGACAAGGCTTGTGCCTCCTAACCTGCACTGCTGGGATACAAGACAGGCAGCTTTCAAAAGTACCCCATTCATCATTTTGGCCAGTTCTCCAGGAAGTGTGAAAAGAGGGTATGACCATTCAATGCTGAATGTGTTACCTCAGGAGATTGCTCTTAGTCTGCTCCGGGTAAGGGGGAAAGGCAACATTCTTGCCTCTGTGTAAACCCCTCTCAATGTACATCACGTCTTAATATATTTCCAAGGCTCAGGCCTAAATGCCCTCATTGGCTAATATGAATCACTGTTAGCAAAGGATATCTTCCTCCCACCTAGAATAGTGTTTTATGTAATATCATGTCCATTTCTTTTGCTGAAAATTTACTTTCAGCTTTGCTGGGACATGACTGGAACAGGGATGTTTGTAGTAACACAGAATCCCTGTCACATTTAAGGAGGCTTCAGTACTTGCCTTTTTACAAGTGTGTGAATTTTGAACAGTTAAATGTATAAGTTTGAGTTATTTTCATTCATCTTTTTTTCCAAGTGCGAGCTGAGTTTACAAAACCTTGGATGTGTTTTTTTTTTACCAACTACACTTAACCTACCCCAAAGATGTGAGCTTGCTAATGCTTGTTCATGCTCATCCTATTACAGACGAACCAATTTGTGTGTCACAAGTGTCACATCATGGACTGATCACTTCCAGTCTCCATGACAGCCACACTGCACAAAAAGCATTAATGTAACACATTAAGGAAAAGAATTTGACCAATCTGTTTCTAAAGCTCTGCAGTGGTGGGTGGATATGTCACACCATTTCCTCACAATGTTTCTGATACTTCATATGCTCTACCTTTGTGCAGTTTAAGCCTATAAATTCCTGTTTTATGAAATGTGAATACAGAGAATACTTCATTTCTTTGCTTGGTTTTTAAGTTTTCATTCAGACTTTCCCTATGGGGCCTGGAACAAGATAGGTCCCTTCCAGCTTCCCACCCTTTAAGGCTCCTGCCAGCTCAGACCATTCTGTGATTCTACAATTCTATGATCTGTGCTCATTCTGATGTATCAGATGTGATTCTTACTTTTGAACAGTAAAATGGTATTGTTCAGTCTTTTTGTGTTAGTCTTGTTTTAATATTCCCTGCAGAACTGTTATCTTAATTGTTTTCAATTCCAAGACATACTTGGTTGATTATTTCTGCTCCACTTAGAACTTTACATTTTTTCTTACTGAACTCTTTTATTTTTCCCAGAAATAATTACTTGCTTGCCTAAATCTGAATGCTAATTGTGTCCTGCAACAGCTTGAGATCCCCCCACATTGTCGGTAGTCTACAGAATTAACAGGCCCTCAATTTCATCCAAAATGTCATGAATAATTGCACTGATAGGGATAGACCCCTGCAGGACTGCTCATTTCACCCCTCTGTTGAATTCTTATGTCTTATTTCACCAAGTACTGTGGGCAACTCCTGCGAGTGTGGTTTTCTTAGACTGTCTTTTGAGTGACAGTTTATGGAATCTTACAAATCTCGAGCTATATGATATGTGCTGCTTTTCCCCAACATACAGAACTTGCTGTCTAGTGATGAATAATAATTATATTGTTATGACAAGCTTTGTTCCTGACAAATCTTGGTAGACTGTTATTCATGTCTATATTTTCTTCCAGGTGCTCACAAGCAGAATGTTTGACTGTTTTCTTCAGTCCCTGCTGTAAAAAACTATAGATTTCTTTTATTTGAAAAAAGAGAATACAGAATGGAAGGGAATGCTTCAAAATTAATTGATAACCATTTCCAGACAGAAGCAGAGGAAAAGATACTGGATTTCATAGGTTTAAACATGAATTTGTTCGGTGGAACTGATGTCAAAGGACTTCAGTGCTTTATTTCTCTCACTTTTAAAAAAAAAAATTTGTCCACTCTGTATCTCTGGAAGAACTCTGACCCAAAATACTGCCTGTACATCAAACTGCTCATTTCCAGTTAATGTTTTCCTGTGAGCATTATGGGGGAATGGATGCGCCGTTTCATCAGTCAGTGCTAGTAGCTTGAGGAAGGGTAGGAAATTGCTTAAAAGTAGACACTGTTCAGGAGTTACAAGTGTCTCAGAGGGTGGGAATTAGCTAAATGTCTTTGCAGCTGATTGCAATTATTTAACATTGCAAAGTAATTTGTGTTATCTTCATGGCTGGGAAGTAAATTTAATGTTTGAGAAAGTTAAAAGGGTTGTACTCACAAAGAACAAATCCGCGAAACAGAAAAATGTTTTCCCTATTTTAAAAAAATTATGAGAAAGGAATAAAAAAGATTATGGCAGAGAAAAAGAAACCTGTATCCTAAGAGGATGCAGAGGAACTTCACAGTAAGTTGCTTCATAAGTACATTATTCCCAGTATGCTTTCCAGTGGTCTGTTATTTAGCAGTAGCTCTACATTTTGAACCATACTGTAAATTTCCCATATTTCACAGATGCAAAACAGAATATTTTTTCTGAAGTGTGCAGAGGAGACCAAGGCTCACACAACTATGCTAGGATATTCTGGGAATGAAAGAGGTACTTGAGAGGCAAAGGACTGAAAACTGAATTTTATTTCAGGTTGATGATATTCTCAGCTGGATGAAGTTCCTTAACAATAGACATGCTAAGATCCTCCTTGCATACAAGAATCAATTGAACAATCCTCCTGCTTATAAGGTTTTGGAAACACGTAAGTAAACAAGAGAAGATTGCTAGAACTAAAATATTCTCTTTGAATTCCCACTGCAAAGAGGGCAAAGAAGAAATGGGAGAGACATGCATTATTATAACCTGCCCTACATCTGCCCTACAGCGAGAGACCAGGGGCAGAAGAGACAGTCAGAGGTATTTAAGGGTACATTGCTAGAAGGAAACCTTTGAAACTGATGCAAAGGGGAATGGATTGGTTCAACCCCCTTAATACTCCTTGTTTCAAGTTAGGCTTATCTTAGTATTGTGTTCCTCTTCAGTTCACCAGTTGGTTGGATCTTGATCTGTTCAGATCTTACACACACAATGTATCCATGCATAAAGAGTATTCTTAATGTGCTTTAGGATATGAAAATAATGTGGTTTTTTTTTTTTTTTTTCTTTGAGCGTAGGTAAGTATATTTTACTAAATTCAGGGGATGGTAGTAAGCAAAGACTTCATAAGCAAAGGTCTAAATGAGCAAGGAGCAGGGAAGAGAAATTTAATCTTATCAGCCAGATGGCTTGTACTTACAAAAAATGTCATAAAATAAGTTGGTAGCAAAAAAATGATGGCAGACTTTTGCATTTTCTGCAAATATTCCGCTGTATCTCAGCAGTACATAATATGAAACGATACACTTTGAGGGTAGATATTTCAGGTTTCTTTTTTTTTTTTTATTCTCTGCCAGAAGGCCTCACACACTCTGACAAGCCTGCAAACTTAAATAATATTTTATTACCAACTCTCTGTAGTGTTTTAGTAGCTGAGTTGAAAGGGGAACTAATTTTGCCTCCTACCAATCTGGGGTGAAGATATGGAAGATATGGATCCTGATAGAGGCATAAGTACAATTAAAACACTTCTGTCAATGCAGTATGTGACATACATATCCTCTATCCAAAAAACAGTCAGTAAACTGACAAGCTAAATTGGTAGCCTCCCAAGACAAGTCAGCCCCTGTTATCACATTAATGGGCTTTGTCAGTCAGTCCATTGTGACTTTTGAATTTTTTGGATTGCTCCAGCTGGGTGTTAACATGAAGAAATATTAGAAATACTAAATTCCTGCAAGTTTCCCAAAAGATAAGGATGTTTGAGATCTGAAGAAAATTCTGAAGTGTAAATGCAGCTACGTTGCTAGACACCAGAGAATTCATACAAAACCAGGATATTAAAAGGGTATCAGCCGCTTCAAAAGCTTTGATGAATTCTCATAACATCAAATATAATACATATAATAAATAATAATAAATTCATAGGTTTCATAGATTTCACTTCTCACAGTGAAATTTGACAAGAGATGCCCTGTGACTCAAGGAAAGATAATGGTGGGGTGTGGAAGACCATATATGGTCTTCCGAAAGCTTCTTGACAGTGGTGTGTTTCTGTTTTTTAAATTTTCCTAGGGTTTTCCTATGGCTGAAGGTTTGAAAAGTCATTTGTTTTATAGATTATTATGTATGATTGCATGCTTGACTCCCAAAGACTAATGCTCACTTTGAAAAAGTCCGTCAAATTCTACTCCTGCATTATTTAAGAAGTATTTCCACAGGCAAGTTCAAGGTAACTGCATTTGAGCACAGTGGGTCCTCATAGACAGAACTCTAAAACTGTGGCTCTTTGAAAATATTTTTCAGTGGAGCACTGTTCAGTGTTGGATTGCCTGGAGGTTTCTGTCCATCAGAAACTGCTGTGCCTTGAGCTTTTTCCAACAGTAGGTTGTCCTATTCCTAAAATATTACCTGTGTTTCTGCACTGGGCACTGTCAGAAAGAGGATATGTTGCAGAAGAATGTATAGGAGGGTATTTATCTTCATATTTAAACACCTAATCTGAATTGTTTTTAAGCTTCTATTATACCCAGGAAAATCTAGGGCTCATCTTCAGTTGCCCACAGGCTCTGTGACATAACTGCAAGGCCACAACAGATGTCTCACAGATATTCTAAGATGCTCCATATTTCACTTAACCACTACTTGTGAGCTACTGAGCTGGGCCCCTGTTGGATGTAGTGAGGGGAGTTCAGAGAAGTTTTTTTCTTAGCTTACACTTGGTATTTGGTCAGCAAATCCTCTTGCTCATCACTGACCTTACTGGGAGCTCAGCTATCTGGCTTATATGTGAGCAGTAAATGGACTGCTTCAAACAGCATTTTGCTGCTTAAGGCACTCTAGAGAATGAGAGAGATCTACACAGACATGACATGAGACCTCCTGGAGGGTGTCCCTCTCTTGCAGCACAGGCAGGGACCAGGGAGGACACACCTCTGCACAGACTGAGCTCCACTGCTGCCTTGCCTTCAGCTTCAGGCATCTGAATGGGGGGCTGATTTCCACCCTCTTACATACATGTCTCTGCATACATATGTTTATGTATAGCCCATATTTATACAGAGCACAGATCTCAGTCTGCTGTATCAAGGGCCAAATCATTAACTGTTCCCTGAGAGGCTGCTCAAAGCAGAAAAGGTACTGGATTTTTTATATTGCTCCTTTAATGCTTATAAATTTCTTAACTTCCTAAGTCAAATTACATCAGCAAATGTACAAATAATTGGCAATGGGGATTTCTAGACCTTAGAAGACTTCTATCAAAAAAGGTTCTGTTGGTTGAAACTCTCACTCTTAACAAATTTATACTACTGGCCTCAAAGCTGATTTTTAACCTGTTTTCAGGCACTGAAGACTGTTAAAATCTTTAGATGAAACTATCTTTGCAGTTGATGAGTTTTCAGGAAGTGTAGGCAGGTAGGTTTGGCCAAAAGGATGCAAGGCATGGAGGCTTGTGAAGATGACAGTACAGGACCACTGTACTGCAGAAGCCAGAAATTTTGGATATCTTCCTTTTCAATTTGCATGCTGTCCCTATTCTGACTGTAAATTTGGCTGAGTGCTGTAAAGAGGGGCTCAAAATCATGAAAGAACAAAAAAAAAAAATCAGCACAGAAAATGTGACTTCTTGAAGAAAAATCTGACTTTTATGCAGTCTTTATTTTTTAATTACCTTTCTAAAGGGTTTATCTTTTTCTAAAGGGTTTGATTTATACTTGGCTTTCAAATATTTTTGATAATCTGCACTCATCTCCTCATAGTAGGAAAGTACTTTCATTTTTTAGCATAAGCTTTGAACAAGGAATATGAAAATGTCAGCAAATAATGACAGAAAAGTACTTCATATTTCTGAATCTGTAACACTTCAAGTTTAGGTGGAAATTTGGTTCATCAGCCGTCTTTAAAAAAAAACTGTATTTGTTACCACCAAAATTCTCTGGGTTTCTGCAAGCTGCTAAACCAGAGGAATAGATTAATAGCTGGGAAAAGTCATTCTGAATAACACTACCTTCCAGGAACCTACCTATAAGGATCCTGATAGTCAGAGTTTTTCTTTACGTTGCCAATAAAAACTGGCTCATCATTTTGTGCAAGTCAAGAAACTGTCATGTTTCCCCATATTTTGTCATTTGTCTTTTGGTATTGCCACGGAATATGATGACTTAGAATTTGTTACAAGGTGATGGGTGCATATTGTAGAACACATTGCCTACCTCAATATTGAAATTGCTAGCAGCTCTGTTGGTGGCACAGGCATACTAGCCTCTTGAGTATCTCCTTAGTAATTGTCACAGGTTTTTCTACTCATCCACCCACCTTACCTCTGATGCATGTAAACACAGACAGTTTGGGTTTATTGCCAAGACATAATGGCATTTATGTGCAACTTTTTATGAACTTGAAAACAGCCAGCAACCTTATACAAACCCAAGAACAAAACTTCTGTAAATTCTTATCTCCATCACATATGCAATTAGTCAGTTCCACCCTTACAGTGCACCTGTGCTACATGTTGTTTTCATGTGCCCAGATGGTTACATGAAAGACTGGCTAGTTATATCCATAAATGAAATATCCCCTACACAGCCTCTCCCATTCATATGTCTATCAATATGTCAGAAAATTCTAACTAATCAGACACCACTGGAAAAAAAATACTCAGCTACCCACTCAGGCAGCTAGCAGTGGAAAGAAACAACGTTTTGCCCTCACGTTCCGCTTCAAGAATGTGTACTTTCAGCCCGACAAAGAATCTCTGCAACGCCTCCTCCACACTCATTACTAGCTAGGCTCTCATTAATCACAACATTGAAAAAGACAATTAGTTCATAAACTTCTGTGAGAGACATTTTAAAAACAAAAATGATGCTTGAATGTCAACAGAGAAAAACCACCCCACAAGACATTGTGACTGGAGTTACTGGAAAAAGAGGTTTAGATTAGCAAACTACCAGGTATCATGCAGTGCTCATAAAATCTTTCCTTCTACTTCCTCTTGACCAATATAACTCTCAGAACTCCCAGTTCAATTACTAGGGGAAAATCTGAAGGATGATTTAAAAAATGTCAGGTTTAACATTTATGTAAAGTCTATTGCAGTCGTGCTGGGCATACAACCTCTATACATTCCTGGGTCTTCTCCAGGAGGGAGGGCTCACTGTCACCAGGAGGAACTACAACCCTGACACAGGAGCTTTGCCACATACACCCCATTGGGCTGTGTGGCAATGCAGGACTGGGAAAATGATATTCCATGAGACCTGGAAAGAAGACAATGGACCAAAGCTGCCTAAATGCTCTGACACATTAAGGGAGACTGAGACTGAAGCTGGGTTACAAGTGCAGCTCCAAAGCAGAGCATTGGCTTCATCTCAGGAGCCTGGGACTCCTCAAAGGGCAATTTCAAGAAGTCCAAAGATACTAAGAGACATTAAAAGAACAGGGTGGGTGATGTGGCCATATGTGGGGAATCTCCTAGGAGATAGGAGCTCTGTCAGGCCTGATAGGAGCTCTGTCAGAAGAGCAGCATCTAAGCTGCCAGGATTTCAGTAATGGAAAATGACTCCTCAGGCTCTGTGCTACTTTCATGCTGCTTCACTTTTCACTTTTAGACTTTTCCTCTGTTTCTGGGAATACTGCCAGACTGAGGGCACTTTGCCTGCAAAGCTGTGTAGCTTTGTTGTCCGTATCCCTTCCCAGATAGCTTAGGTGAGTGCCTGAACATCCACAGAGGAGTCTGTTCCACTGGCCTAGAAAATATACTGTACAACATCCTTGACACTTCCTCACACAGGACCATTCCCTCATCCAGGCTGCTTTCTTACAGTCTTTCATTCTCTCCAGAACTACTTAGCAGCTGATTAAAAAAAAATAAAAAAAATCAGATGTTGAGACACATTTTGGCATAAGATCAGTCACTGGTTTTTTTCTGATGAGAATTACATCAGTAGCTTCAAGCAAAAGACAACTTGTATCCTTGTCTTCTTGTCCTCTTGTCCTCTTCTTTTCTACCTTCCCACACTCCAAATAATTATCAAGCATGAATCAATCATGAGTCAAGATTGATGAAATATAACTTTAGCCTTTGACAGTAAAACAATGCCCTTTCTCTCCATACCTCCAAAAAAGTCCCATAATAGCAAGTTTTCCTACCAATCACCTGATAACTCCTCCTGTCCAAGAGTTCACAATGGCTGCTAGCACACTGAACAGCACATAAATATCTCAGCATTTGCCATCTTCTCATACTTGAATTCTCACCTCACCCATCTCTTCCAGATGCCATTCCTTATAACAGCACCAACCCACAGCTTGCTGTGGGTACCTCTCCCAGAAAAGGTTTACCTCCTTCCTTTCAGTTCTTTACCTACAGATAAAGGTTAGAACATATCATACCTAAAGTCTACCCTGACCAGAGAGAATACTAGAGGCCCCTCCATACTGATGAGGAAGGGAGGCTTACAGTCTATCTGAAGAGAAAATGGTAAACTAAATGCTGTAAATGCTGAGTCTTTCAGTCCTTCAGAAATGTCTCTATACTTAAAGTTTCAGAGGTTTGGGGTTTTGTCTCTTTTAATAAATATTTTTTCCCAAATATTTAGACAACAGATTGAACTCACCCTTTCTTGGACCTTTGAGAAATTGCCAGGAAAATCCACGAAATCAAAAAAAAAAAAAAAAAAAAAAAAAAAAAAAAAAAAAAAAAAAAGTTGTGTATGCCATGGACTTGCATTTTCAGAGGCTGACACATCAAGAAGCTGAAGCCTGGCTTCCTGGCTTGACTTTGGCAGAGTAAGTAGAGGCAGGGTTTTATATAAAGTAGCTTATGATGTGACTTTACTGATTGTCCTGGGAGAGCAAAGTCTCTGAGTGTGCAGCATGTGGAAATTGTTTATTTTCAGCTTCCTACTTCCAGCACTATGCCAGTGATTTCTACTTTTCTCTGCATGTGAGCCAGGCACATATCACAGTGATCACATCCCTCTCTGTCCCAAAGTGTTCCTTCCTCTAGCAATTCCCTTGTATTTGCCAATGCCAGTCTGGCATTAGCTCAGTATTTTGTTCACACATCTGCACATCTATCCCTAGAGTGTCCACCCATTAAAAATACCCTCAGGTACCACAAGACTGACATACAATAGTGAACAGAAGGCATAAAAACACTGTCATGTGCCTTCTTCTGCTAGTCAGACAATGCTGTAAGTCCTGCAGTCAGGTTTCCAAGCCCTAAAGCAAGTCTGTCAGCTAATACAATGCCACATGGATTCAAGTCTAGTAACTGAGATTTCAGCTTCACTTATGTGATTTGCAGCATCCTTAGAAAGCAGCTACACCTCTGCTTCAGTCTTCCCTGAATATACACAAATATCTAGATGGTCAACCCCCCAGCTAATGAGCAATGCCTGGGTTCCTTAAGCAGTAGAGCACACCATGATTTAGACAAAGGTATTAGTTTTTTATGGTGCCTAGCCCCCAGCCCATCTGTGGATGCTGCATGCAATTTAACAAGACAAAAATGTTTTCTGCAGATACTAAATTTAAAAGAACAACTTCCCCCCCCCCCCCTTAATTTGGCATTCAGCTATCCATCAGGGTAAGCAACAAGTGACTTGGCAGATAATTCAGGACATATGGCTTTGAGGAATGGTAATTTAAAAGTACTTGGACTAGTTTCCTCAACTCATTCACATTAATTTGGGCTATTCTCTTTTACTTGTGCTCTAGCAGCTGGTACAGCTAAAAAAGTATAGAAAATATAATGAATATAATGCAAGTGGAAAAAAACCCCTTTTCCTGAGTTGGATTAATGTACAGTGGAAAAACCTCTCTCAAAAACTGAGAAACAGAAGGAGTTCAAAGACAATTCAGAACTGTTAAACCTACATGCCTCAGCTGTAGTCACCAGGTGGCACCAGATGTACCCATATATTGGTAATTAGGTGAAAACCATTGTAACCTATGGAGCCTTTGAAATGCTGAGCCCATCACATATGGCTATTAGGCAGAGCCAGCAGATGAATGATCAATAGACTAGAGAGTTTAGATCTAACTTTAATGAGATCTGAACATTGGTTTAGAGTTTGGGGTTTTGAGGGGGTGGGGGTGGGGTTTGTTTTTTTAATTTATTGGGATTTTGTTAGGGTTTTTTGTTATTGGAGTGGGGTTTTTTTGGTCTGTTTTGTTTTGGTGGGGTTTTTTTGTTCAGTTTTTCTTCTGTGGTTTTTTTTTGTTTTTGTTTCTTTTAGGAGAAAGTGTAAATTAGAGATCAGTGGCATCTCCTAATTTGGAGATGTTGGTCACAAAACTTTTCCAAAAATGCAAAACCAGATTACTTTAACTAAATGTGTTTATTCCTGGTCAGAATTAACATATTGTTACATTTTTCCCCATTTTCTTTTGTAACACTTAAAATATTTAAAGCATTAGATTTTGGAGGACAACCATTTCTTTTAAAAGATACATTTTAGCAGTCCTGAAGAATTGCAGCTTTCTGTTGATACAAGAGGACATTTTCTTCTAGCTTTCTGACATTGACAATGAGAACTTGAATTATATAAGAAATTCTGTGCTTAAAAATTATTTCGTTTTACAAATATAGCTACATTATTGTATGAGGTGAAGCTGAAATTAGCTATGCATCATACATAGGATATTATCTCATGAATATAAAAAATAGTGAGAGATAATTCATTTACTTGTGAATCATATCAGGTTTTTTCTAGAAATTCAATGTTCATAACTTTATCACTAATTAAATATTTGGGAAACTGTTTCTTGTGTTTGGAAGTATTTAGCGAGGTGTTTTTCTTTCTATTAATAACTGTCTTCTGTAGGAATAAAACTTTTCATCAGGGACAAAAAAAAAAAAAAAAAACCCAGCAAAAAAGGGTTGACCTCACTGAATCGATGGCAAAACACCCACTAACTTCAAGGGGCCAGGATTTTACCACACATGATCAGATTTATTCAAAGAAGGAAAACCAAACAGCCAAAGATATCATGTTACTAAAAGCACCGAGTCTGAAAATGAATCATTGTCTAAACAATATATCAAATATTTACAAATACCAGTAATCAAAAAGTAGAGTTGTAGTTTGAAATAGTTTCAAAAGAAACTTGAAGGGGAAAAACAACTTGAAGGAAGAAAAAGTATATAACAGAAGTACATAATTCTGAGTATTCAGATTTTATCTCTTTATCGCACTGGAATGATTTTTCAGCCAAAAGATACTTTTTTATTATACTACATTCGTTGTGACATTACTGCAAAAATGCCATTGGCATTTACATCCTCTTCAGCATGCCATGTTCCTAAAAATGAACCAGTGTGATTATCAGTGTACAATTACACACCTGACACCCACAGAAGCTTAATAGTTGTTGGGATCCCTGCGCATGCAACAGCGCACATGCGTAAGCAACCTATCGGTTAAAAAGCCATTTTTATAAGCCCTGGCTTGCAATCAGTTCTTGCAGTGGCAATGGGCAAACCTAGACTTCTAGACACAAAGGGAGATGTCTCTGTTCAAATGATTCATGAGTATTCTTCACAATTTACAGTAGGACCCCCAGCAAATGCAACTAGGGAAACCAAGAAAGAGTAGCAGGAGCAGCACTCTTCACACCAGCCAGCAGTGGACTCTGGCACTGAAATAAAATGCTTCAGCTTCAGCACAGAGAAGGATCCTCTAGACTGGAGCAAAGCAGTTTGTGGATAATTTAACATGGTAGTATCCACACAAAAATTAAGCTTATCTTTTGTCTGCTATAGCATGAAGCTTGCCTAATGCAAGTTTGACTGTATTCAAGTATTTTCATTACAGCAGCTGTGGCACACCCAAAAATGTAGACCTGAAAGTCTAAAGAACAGTCTGAAATTTAGTCAGCTATTGTAAGGTGAATTTGTAGACTCCCAAGGCCAAAAAGTGATTTATCCTGTCTCAAAACAAGTAACTGATAAAGACAGCAGGAGGAGCTCTCCAGAGATCTCCATTTTTCTCCATTGCCAAGGGGAGCCCAGGGAGCCAGACCAGAGAGGAGACACACCTTTGGATGGCTACCATCAAATGGCATGAACTCTGCCCTGCCAATGGCAACCTCCACTGTAGAGACACAGGGGTTTTAACTGGTTTGGAATGGGGCTGTGCACTGATCCTTCAGGCTCCTGGTACACTGCACTGAGAAATTCATACTCACTGTATTCTCATCTGCACTATTAATTCATTTTGTCTCAGAAATGAGACAAACATCATGTGAATATAGTTTTCTTCCCTTTCTCTGACATAAATCTGTCGTCATTTTACAGGAGCTCTGCTTTTACTATCTAGAAGAAAAGGCAGGCACACACATTTGCAGGAAGACCTAGTATCTCTTTCTTTCCATAACAAAGAAACATAGAATTAATGTTATTTTATCAGCAAAAATTATACTTTTTACCTATTATCTGCAATTCTATCCATGGCAAGTACATTATATTGTAATTTAAGTATATTATATGTATTATCTGTAAAAGGGCTGTAATAATTTCAACATACTATTCATTGAAATGCATTAATAGAGTACCTATAACACACAAAAGTTGAAATTGATGAAAATAGAGTACAATAGTATAACTACTTTCAAGGTTTTTCTTCCTAAAAGAGTCCTAGGAATATCAGAATTTATGGGCTATTTTATCCTGTCTCCACTATTTTCTTAAAATGAGAAAGATTTGCAAGATGCTAGATACTTTCCAGAGATGTCTCAAAGCAGTTCAAGGGAAAGCAGAGTAGGTATCAGATCATGAATGAGACTATATGTAATGATTTTTTCCTTTGAGAAAAGACAGGGAGAAAGGGAGGGAAGTTTGCACTTTTTTAGTTGTACTTCATAGGATGGATGACTATTGAGACAGGACTGAAGTTCTGATCAACTGGGTTGTGTCCACCAGTTCTGCCTTTCTGAGTTGGGATATGATGATCTCTGCATGGATGGGTTAAAACATTAATTGAATTCTATGGAGTTTCATAATTAATTCAAATGTGCTACATATTAACACTACTATTCTCTTTGGAATTATTTGTTTCTTTGAATGATTAAAGATTTCCCAGCCATATCTGCAGAAATAATAGTATGATTATAGAGAGGGGAGCTATGGGAAAGACAAAGAGAGACTTTTAACCAAGGCCTGTAGTGACAGGAAAAAAGGCAATAGTTTTAAACTGAAAGAGGGTAGGTTTAGAATGGACAGAAGGAAGACATTTTTTACAGTTAGGGTGGTGAGACACAGGATAAGGCTGCCTAGGGAAGTTCAGGGTGTCCTGGCTCTGGAGGTGTTCAAGGTCAGGTTGGACGGAGCTTTGAGCAATCTTGTTTAAGGAAAGACATCTCTGCCCATGACAGGATGTTGGAACCATACTTGAAGATTCTTCTGACTCAAAGCAATTTCTGACTGTATGATGTATAAACATAATTGAATACAATGTATTCAGCATCAAAGTCATTGATTTTCTGATTTTAAGTACTGCATGCAAGGATGATGTTTTGTTTTTGTTTTTCTTACCCCCTTCGCACAATTCTTCCCTTTACATTAGACCAGACTACAAGCTCAGAAAATCCTGCACATACCTGCTTCTCTCCACTGGGCTTCTTGTGATTTAACAGCAGCTCCACGGCTCCAACCACCTCCTTCCGTATGGCATGCAACAGAGCATCTCCCACATACACGTTAAAACTTAAGAGCAGCTCAATGAGCTCAAGATTCTCATTTTCAATTGCAATAAGGAGTGCAGTTCTTCCCAGAGGATCAATGCAGTTGATATTGATCTTGAAATAAATTTCTGCCTCCTCCAAAGCTTTCTTTACGCTGGCATAATCTCCTTTCTCCACGGCATTCAGGTAGGCTTTCTCTGAATGAGACAGTTCCGATTCCGCCCGTACAATGCGAAGAGGGATACGATCTCTGTAGGGAGCATTGACGCTTCTTTTGTAGTAGAACTGGGCCATATTTTATGCCATTCTAATACTTTGTCTCTGCAACATGAAAATAAAGATAAAATCAGTAATTGAGCTTGAGGGTATGGTGCACCAAATTAATATTTGCCATATGTAAATATTTAAAGCTCACACTAGAAAGCGATGTTGAAACATTTTTTATCAATAATACATGCAAGCAAAAGTGGAAGCCAAAACACTGCTTATTTGTAACTTACCAAGTAAAAGCATATCTGTCAGAATACCATTTGCTTATTTGCTTTTTTAAAATCTGTGGCAAAAGAAATTATATGATACAACAGTTTACCACCAAAAGTGTAGCTTCACTTCATGTTTAATTTCTTCATTCGGTTCTGCAAGGTCTTAAAGAGCACAGTCGCCTGTCTCAAACACTGTAAAGTCCACAGAAAGACTTTGCCATAGGAAAAGCTCAGAAGGGAGTGACAGGATGGCGACCACCCCAAATCTGACAGGGGAGAGTTCTGGTCAGCACATCCTGGTAGGTGCATCCAGACAAAAATTCCCACTGCAGCAAACTGTGTAGAGAAGCAACTGCTCATACACATATGACTGGTCAAACAAAGATCACCCCAAGTTATGGGAAAGATGGCATATATGACCACCATTGATCACTAAAGCCTCGCTCTACCCCTCAAATATGCCTCTGTGGATATCTTGAACTTGGACTGTAAGATAAGCCACTACTGCAGGGACCTGAGATAAGTTAAAGGTGGTACTATTGTCCGAGTGCTGTCTCAGACCTAGGGGGAGGTTAACAAAGCCTTGGGAGAAGAATGGATCACTGAAAATGGACATAAAGAATGTAGAATTTATGGGCCACAAGGAAAGGCAATTCAATTCAAAAACTGTGCTGAAATTAACTCTGGCTTGGTAAAAGGTAATTCCGATGGAGAGATCTTCTCTGATATCCTACAACAACCTATGTGTTGCTTGAGGATTGTGTGTGGACAAATAAATACAGCTTTTACATCTTTCTAGTCCTGCTCAAATACCCTGACTTTTCTGTGGCAGGCACAGACTGTACAATTCACTGGTGAGCTTCCCTACTAAGATTTTGATTCAATCTCATATGCTATTAGAAAAAATATTCACATAAAATGTTTTTCTAACCAGAAAATTAAAACTCAGAACCAAAAAGGAAAAACAAAATCCATAGGAGATAAATTTCCAAGGACTGGTACATAATAGTCACAGTTTTGATTCTTAGCTACTCAGTTCTAAACTAGAACTAATACTGAAACATAGCAGCAATGAAACAACTCTAAAGTCTTAAATATAGTAAAGCATATGATGTCTATGCTTTTATTCTGTATACTTTATTCGAGGACTTTGCAAAAAAAAATTCTTTATAACAAAATTATTTTTCCTGGTTCTATCTTCCCCCTGGGAAAAAAAAAAAAAAAAAAAAAGGGAAAGAGGAAAGTGGGAAGAGAAAAAAATGACCTCAAAGTACAAGGTCCACAAAAAATATTTCCCTCTACTGTTTGACTGGAGGTTGAACACCTTCTTAGAGGAAGAACTGTAGCTTCTTGTAATTTTCTCAGTTGATAATGCAAGCTGCATTAACCCACTGCTCTTTCTTCCACTTTTTTCAGTCATTAAGACAAAATCTCTGTTGAGATTCTACAGCAAGCTCTAATACATATTTTTATTATTGTGAGGTTTTCATTCATCAAAAAAAAAGTGACTTAACATAGCGAGGAAGATAGTAATTAGTCTGCTCCCTCTTTTCTTAAGCAGTGCAATGAGAGATATGCACAAAGGCTGTTACTAAGTTGCTTTCTCTGTTTTCTAGAGCAAATTAACATGGCTTGATATAGGCAGGAGGAGGCAAAGAAGATATAGGAGTGAGAACTCTCTGCCATATCCATATACAGGAGCTGAGGAATTGCCAACCTTTGCAAGATGTTTCCCAGTTCTCCTCACAGGATGGTATCAGTCTACAGTCTGGGCTACTAGAGGTTGCCCAGCCTGAGGATTATGTTCCGTTAATCTCACTCTAAGAAAAATAAAGTTCATATCCATTGCAATGTTTTGTACTCCTGGGGCAGATACCACGTTCTTAATGCACTGTATTTTATCACTTTGCTTTTCATTTTTTCATTTCAAAACTGAAAGCTCAGTTCAAGGAGGTGAAAATGTTTATGTTCAGATCCAAATTAACAGACATAAATGTAGTTCACAAGAAGGCATCTCCAAGAAAGGTGGACTGCCATACTCCATGGACAGCCATAGACACTTGAGTTTCATACTCCTGTTCCCAAACTCAGGTAGATTGGGTGCTGGATGTGGAAGGGTGTCCTGCCTGACTCCAGCTGCCACCTGACAAAGACTTAGGTATCAACACAGACTCTATTTCATATCTGTCAGGCAGATGTCAAGTTAACCCACAACAATGTACACACATTATCCAGTTTTTTGCTATTTACAGAGATCCCCAAGACCCCTGAAGAAAACTGAGGGACTGCAATTGGGGGGTTAGTGCTAAAGGCTTCTCTCTCTCGAAAGTACATTAATAAAAAGAGCATTTCCACATTTATTGTGCGAAAAACCATGAACTAACTTGTATCAATGAAACTGAGCATCAGAGATGTTTATTGTAGAAGAGTACAGTCACCTACAGATGGGATATATCATGATTTAATGAGAATAATTTGGGAGTTTCTTGTTTCTTTGTTTTTATTTTAAGTCTAATGAAGATCTTTTCGTGCTTCACTGTAAGTCATAAGGAAAATACTTGTTGGAACCTTTTTTGTTTACCTTTTCATGATTCTTGAGAAGGAGCTCTAAATTTAGTTTGTCTCTTTTAGAAGAGACATATTAAACACACATTTTCATTCTTTTAAACAGCTGTCCCCCACTAATTTGTTGACTGTACCAATTCTTGAAAATAATTACCCATAGATAAAGTTTTGTCATAAGTAAAAGTCGATGTTTACATGCAATTATGAACTAGAGATTGATTGCTGATACAGTACAGTCCTAGAAGGTGATATAAACATCAAAGATAATAGTTCCATGGGTGTTCACAAAAAAAACCTGTTAACTTTATTTTATCTACAGGTAGATACTGTTGTGTAACAACTGTTATTGGTTTCCAATTGCTTTGAACATCTCTGCAGGAAGAAGTCTAAAGAAACAGGAGGTCAAACACACAGGGCCAGTGGGAGAAGAATGAAAGAAAAAAAGTTACGGTACAAACTTATGAAAAGTGTAATTGTAGTTTCTACAGAGTCCATATACCTGACACATAATAAAAATACTTTAGAGAAGAAATGAAGACAAAATAACTTTATATGGTGCTTTCCACTGTGCCATGAAAATATCAGCAGCACCTGAGCACGAGAAATAGATAAAAAAAGGAAATCATAATACTTTGACAGGAAAGTGATTCTTATGAGAAAACATTTTTTTCTTAACAGGCAGTTTAGTTTGCACCTGCTCCAGAACACTATTTCAAATTATATGGGACTGTTTCTTTCATATGTTGTTTTTCAGGGAGGAATGATAACATTCCACTTTCTTTGCAAACCTTTACCATTTCCACTCTATCATTATTTAATAATTGCATGTCTTAAGAAAATCTGATGGTATTAATTTTGATAATCCTAAATAAATAATTTGATTTTTTTTTCTGCTGCTGTATCATTGTGTATACGTACATGCACATGCATATTATAACCACAGGCACACAGATATTTCCCCATCAAAGCTGAAGAAAAACTGCAATCAGATTTCCTTGGCATTTATTCAGCCATATTTGCTTCCTTTACATATATGATCATATCTTCCCTTTTTTTCCAGAGGACCCTGACTTGCTCTTCCTTTGCTTGCTGCCCCTCTGCCCCAAAACCAGGTGCGAGAGGAAAATTGTTACACTTACTATAGCATTACAGTATATATAGATAGATAAATATAGCATTATCCTATATAGCTTCTATATCATCAAAAGCACACTTCTGATTGTGCTCATGAGTTTGTTTTTCAGACTATTTGCATTAAAAAAAAAAAAGTGAAACTTCACAAGTAACTATGGCATCACCCTGCTCAGAACCAGAACATTTATGACAAGTGAATAACGTGCTGATTTCTCTGTGATCTTCTGAAACTATTTTATATGCACTTTTCATGGCAAAGGAAAGTTTCTGACATTTTCTAGGTTCATGAAAGTATGAAATTTTTCTTTCTAAAATAGATGTGTGACATACCAGCTTTAATCTGACACAGAATGCTGTATGATACACAGTAAAAATGATGTTCAAAGAGAATTTTGGAAAGTAAGACTAGCGCTGATAAATCCCAGTCCAAATGAAGCATGAAGTTCCTTCTCTGTCAGTCTCCAGAAGAGACTGTTTCATTTCAACAAGAACAAAAGAAATGCAGATAAGCCTTTGATTTCTGAACCCAGCATTAGTCCAGATACTGCCTTATAACCAAATGCCTAGACATCAACTTAACATGCTCTAGCACTGGGGTCAACTGGCTAGGCTGTGTCCATACTGTTAAACATACTTCACCTCAAAACAGGACAGCTGAATGAGAACTGTCTTCTGGGGATAATTTGGGGTCCATGCTAACTCCTACACTGCGCCTGGAAAGTGTGTAGGAAGATGTAATTGTATTGAACCAGCAGTTGGGCTGATTCCAGGGACTGCTTGAACACCTTTGGCTGCAGGTGATGGAGTCTCACTGATTGTGCCTGCCTTCTAGCACTGTTTATTTTACAACTGTTATAGCTGACAATACAGTATGTGGAGTCCTCACCTGAAAGCAAGTTTTCATTGTTATAACTACAGTCAGTTGCAGATTTGAAAGCTAACAATAGCAAAAGTAGCAATTTAAAATTTAAAATTTAACATTGATTCCCACATGCAGGACGTAAACTGAATAACTCGGTATGGTGCACATTCCCTATAAGGCTGTTAATTAGGAAAAGAGCTAAACCTCTTGGTTTTGCTCTGGTTTAAAATGCCCTATAATCAAAGTTTCAGTAAAGCAAAGAACATGACCTAGTATACAGCTGTAGTGGATGATGGGAAGCAGGCTGCCACATCATCTGCTTACAGGTGTTCTGGCTTCACAGTCAGGAAGGCAGGACATCAGCTACAAAGAACAACTTTTAGGGTCCCAGGTACAATGGTTATATGGTGGATTAAACGCCACCAAAATTTTATATCAGCGTCTTAACAGACCAAGACCCAGGAAAGTCTGAGTCTGAGACACTGAATGTGTAAACCTTTGATGAGGTGACCCAGATTACTTACTTTGATGGTTTTTTTGTAGAAAACAGGATGAAATTTCATAGCATTGTTTGGGGGGTTTAAAGCATGTTTAAAGCATGGTGCTTCACATATAGCATAAAGATGGTGTGTAAGTTTACTTAATGCCAAATGGGAGGAAACTTTTACCTTCTAGGGCTGATATTACACCAAATCTTAGTTGAGAATGATAGATTCTTATAACAGTGACCTTTAAAGTCTAAAAGACTACTATCAGACTGGAGTTTGAGAAATACCAAAATATAAATAAAAGACCATTGAGAGACATTAGAAATTATTACCAGATCTTAGAGGGGTAGGATGATTTGGGGTCAAGCATACAGTATTGCAAATCTGCATATTTTTTAAAACAAGAGATATTCAAGAACTCAGTTCTTCAAATACACCTAAAACTGAGCTTGATTTCATTAACCCTGTGGGCAAAAATGTGATAGCTCACCCATAAGAAAAAAAAAGGCCATCATTAGGTCACAGAAATATCATTAGATGACAATATTAAATTAGTTCATCTTCCCATCTTATTTAAACTAGAAAAAGGCAGTCTTCAGAGAAATACAAGATGCATGGTTACCTCTTGCAAATGTCCTCAGGAATCCATGGGAATGACCCTGAAGCTTGAACTATTTGTTCTTGCCCAGAGGGAAATAGTGACATGTTTAAACCTGCTACCAGAGCAAAGGAGAGAAAGACTGCTTTCCACTGACTGACAGGAACTTGTTCTTTGAAATGATGGAGCATGAACGGTGCAAGTCCAGCCTACATGCAGTAGGCAGCCAGTTCAGGGTGGAAAGGACAGGGAAGGCAATAACACAGATAATGATCTTGATGAGTGACTGCAACATCCAGTTGAGTCGACCTTCCTGTCTCCTTGGCTGGTGTTATCCTCCTGGGTAAATTGAAGGATTGAAGGAGCTCTCCAAAACAGTTTTCAAGATAAAAGTACTTCAGTGTCATCTGGCTACACAGAAGGCTGCCTTCCAGCATTTCCAACAGTAGCACTGACCTAATGCTCTGTGGATGTGATCCTGCAGCAGCCACACAGCACGGCAACATTTCTCAGGAGAACAGGGAGTGGGCTGTCCCTGCTCATGGAAAGGGTGGGTGGTCTTTCTCCAAATGAGAGGAGGATGGGAGAAGAAACCTGTACACAATCTGTTGAGAAAAGGGTTGGGCAGAAAGGGTCTGACTGAGTAAGTTCACTTGAGGAGGAAAGGAGAGAGGATGCCGATTAGGTTGGGAAATAAAGGACAGGAGCATTATTTGTGGGAATTATGCTACAAGTAGCAGTGACTTTGCTAAGTTTTAGGGTATGTTTTCACACAGAACCACATGTCTTCCCATGCTTCCTATGATGAAGTACAAGCCAGCATACACTTTGGCCAGAAAAAGAAGAGTTTGGGCAGACTGCCCAAATACTTTTAGTAAAGACTTGCTAATAAAAACACTCCTCTGTGGGTCCATTTTCAGATGTACAAGCTAAGCCAGCCCGAGGATAAGTAAAAACACTTTTCAAGTATTTAGGACCAACAGAGAGCCAGCTGTGAAGAGATCTGTGTTCATATATATATCCTCACATAAGCGTTTTAGTACTAGCTGCTGCCCTCAGAGTGGTAGTGTATTTTGTGGGGAGCCTTGAAAGAGGCTGAACTTAAAAAAACCCCAAAATAAATAAAGGCTAGTTAGGGAAAACTGTTCAAGTTTTGGAATTTATTGATCTATTTCCACCCACATCCTTAGTGGTTCTGCCCTCACCCTGCTTAGAGACACTTGAATTGGTGTATTTTAATAATTTTACTAAAAGATTTCATGAAAATAAATTCAGGAAAATTTATTATCTAAGCTCACCTACCATAGTAATCCAAAAACTCAAGTAAAAACAATTATAATATTCAATTAAATTGAAATCAAACTAACATCAAAGCAAAACATTTAAACTCAATAGCAAAGAATGTTCCACAATTTAGTTAGTTAGACAACACAAAATGTATTTAAACAAGTCTATAAGATGATCACCTATGATAAACCCTTATGAAAGAATTTGATTGAAATCAGCCAAATTAATAATTTGGTTGGTTAACTTGTCTAAAACTGAAACCTATTTACTATCTGGACCAAAGCCTGACAAAAATAATGGTAATTTTTTTCCTCAAGAAGTTGTAGACTTTTGTGATGACTAACCCCTTCCTGCCCTTGTAGCAATAAAAACTTCAAAGTGACAAGCCCTATTTGCCAGAAGTCATAAAATGACAGTTTCATGTCACTCAGGACCTTTAAATGTATAGCACAGAACATGCCCTAATGAATAACTTGACAAGGTATTATATAAGGCTTCTAAAATCCAGAATAACACTTCTTTCCAGAAATTTGCCTGCATGGCCAAATTGTCACTTATACATATGCCCAAATAACAATCCAGGATTAAAAGTCTCCAGCTAAATTACAACAAGAGTGAAAAATATAAATAGTAACCATAAGAGAATTCTCTCTACTAGGAGTGATGGCACCAGAAAGCTGTCATCTGGATTCCCTGGCTGACAAAAACATGTCTATTACAGTGCTCTATAGATCTGTGACCCAGAAGCAATTATGTGAGACTGGTAATAGCTCAAATACTTTGAGCACCCTTCAGGAAGTTTGTATATTCTTGTGTGGGAAAGTGTCAGAAGAAGGTACATTGCTGCATTACAACACAAAGACTTTAAAAATAGATCACCTGAAAATCTGAACAACAAATCTATCTCCTCAACACTTCCTTATGAACTGCTTTCTGAAGGATTATATCATGTCTCTTTTCCTCAATAATGAATCTGCTCCCAGGCATATAATAATTTCAGCATCTTATTCACAGAAAAAAAATACAGTTGACTGATAAGAAAATAGGAAATAATTGATACAGAAAACTTTCACTGTGAAAAATGCATCTTGTCAATATTTTCAACTGGCAGAAGATTAATTCTGCACTCTTTTAGCCAAGGTTTTTACTCATCTACTTTAAAAAATAATCATCCAGATTTATGTCTGGAAATAGTGAGTAAACAACTTCACTTTGAAGCACTTGTGTTATGCTTTTTTCATCTTAAGCCAGAGTGTACAAGTTCATCTAAACACAAACCAGCCTAACTTGGATTCTCATTGTAGGAATACCTCCTTGGCAAGACAACCAAATAAAAGCTGAAGAGAACAGCAAGTAACATTAATATTTCAGGAAAATGACAGCTGATTATCAGAAACCATTTGAAAAAAAAATTTAACTATCAAGAAGATCAGATGTTATGAGAGATTCACAAACATAAGGATTACTGTAAATACCTCATCTGAACTCTGACATAAGGCAGGTTGAGGGAAAATCAGCATAGCTTCATGGTCCTGAAAAACCTGAACTGGAAAAGGCTTCCTGAGCCACCAAATCCAGCCTCTCACACAGGCAACTTTCACCAACAATCTGACTCTGTAAAGATCAGAAGCAGCTGGGATCCCCCTGCTTGACCCACTGCTTCTGAGTGGTGATGGACAGACACTCATTCCTCCAGCATGACAACTGCCTCAGTCCTAAATAATGTTCAGCTATTAAGGACTGCTGACAGGATTATCTTTCTGCCAGCACAGTTGGAGAAAAAGCTATCTCTCTTTATACTTCATTTGGCCAGGCTGCATTAATAGGTCTCCTTTACAACTCCAGCCTATTCCTTGCACATTGATGCCACCTGAAACACCAGGATGCCATATCTGTCCGCAGTTCCTCTCCTGAAAAGGCACAGGTCCCCTCTAGCTCTTATCCAAACCTTTTACCCCAAACCCTGGTACCCTCAGGCATTTAACTAGAAATAGATGTCTCCAAGTAGCCAGCTGAACTGAACCTTCAGACTACTGTGTTTGCACTACTCCTTTGCCACACCACTTTTTCTGAGTGACCAAAGTGTACTTATTACTCCAAGACACACTTTCCTGCCTTGTGTGATTTCAATAATTCTCCTTCTCATGCTTAGACATTTTACTTGATTAAGTTCCAGACCTACAATCACTTTGTTCAAGACTACATCATAATCATCAAACTTTAATCTCCTGATAACCCATGTTCTTTATTTCCTCAGGTGTTTTCAGTCAAAAAAATTCTGGTAAAAGGAAAAAACTTATTTTTTAAAATTATTCTGTAAATGCTCATGCAATTTGCACTTTTAGCTAGATTAGAATAACCTTTATACTCTGCTTCCCACAATAGTGGAATAACTGGTCTCAAGGGCAAAGCAAAAGAAAGCTCATGATGCATGTACCTAATTCTGAAATAATGCATATATATAAGAACTTCTCCCAGTAATCATCTTCCTCCCCAGAGCTTGAGTTTTAATCAGTTTTCTCTACTTAGACGTATCACACCTGCTTCTGTTAGTAGTCAGTTAGTAGTCAGGCCTCTGCTTCTGTTTGTTAGTAGTCAGTAAGTCTTTGACTCCATGACTCCTTGTAGTAAAGGATGTCAAATGTTCCCTGTGAACATCATGAACTTTGTATTTGAAAACTTTGTTCTAAATATACCCACCACAACGTTATTTTATAAGATAGGTGGAATATAAGTATGAGCATTTCCTTCCTTCCTTCCTTCCTTCCTTCCTTCCTTCCTTCCTTCCTTCCTTCCTTCCTTCCTTCCTTCCTTCCTTCCTTCCTTCCTTCCTTCCTTCCTTCCTTCCTTCCTTCCTTCCTTCCTTCCTTCCTTTCCTTCCTTCCTTCCTTCCTTCCTTCCGCCCCTTCCTTCCGCCCCTTCCTTCCGCCCCTTCCTTCCACCCCTTCCTTCCTTCCTTCCGCCACTTCCTTCCTTCCTTCGTTCCGCCCCTTCCTTCCTTCCTTCCTTCCTTCCTTCCTTCCTTCCTTCCTTCCTTCCTTCCTTCCTTCCTTCCTTCCTTCCTTCCTTCCTTCCTTCCTTCCTTCCTTCCTTCCTTCCTTCCTTCCTTCCTTCCGCCCCTTCCTTCCGCCCCTTCCTTCCACCCCTTCCTTCCTTCCTTCCTTCGTTCCGCCCCTTCCTTCCTTCCTTCCTTCCTTCCTTCCTTCCTTCCTTCCTTCCTTCCTTCCTTCCTTCCTTCCTTCCTTCCTTCCTTCCTTCCCTTCCTCATATTTGCTAATAAGGCAAAACAAAGGCAATTATCAAGTGGCTAAAAAGAGAAATTTTTACTGTTTGCTCTTTTTTCCAAGTGAGTTGAATGACACCCACCTCTGCCTCTTACTAGTGAACATAAGAGGTAAACATTTAACATATTAACCACATCCAGTAGTGCCATACCTCGATTCAACCTACCTAAATTTAGACAGCCTACTAAGGCTTCTAAGTTGGAATGTATTTGTCTTGGTCTCCTTCTAGAGCTAGCAGAAAAAGGGAAGGAAAATCCTGCTGCAAACAATTCAATCAAATCTCCATTTTTTACTTTTGACTGACATAGCTGGGTATGAATCTAAGCCTGACCATGAGCATTTGAAGAATTCTCTGAACCGAAGATATTCAGAAAGTTCATTTTGAAAAGAAAAAACCTGAAAAAAAAGAAATTGCTTTTGGTCAAAACCAAATGAATACAAATGTACAAAGGATGACAGACTCTATCCTGATTAGAAATATCAGGAAATCTCCTGATATGCAGGGGCCTGTCACTATTGTAAGCCAGATGCAGCAATAATGCCACTTATGCCTGCAATAATGTGGATTATGAGACAAATTTATTTTGGAAAGGTTTCCCTTTGAAGGAAATTTATTTCTTACTCGAATACCTTTCTAAGTAAGAATACAAATACTGGCACATAAGGGGTGCACCAGGAATTGTGGCACATGTTCCCTTTCAGATGCTGTACTACATAACAACATATCAAACCACTGCTAGCCACTAGAAATCTCATTAAATGTCCTGAGATATTAAAGAAGCTCACAGATATTCTAGGGGTATATATGTACAATTCACGATAACTGGCAAGGGAAGTCATACCTACTTTTCCTTGAAACTGGTTTTCTGAGAGATGAAACTGACCCCATGCTACACAAAGAAGTTGAGCTTCAAATAGATATGTCGAAGCTGTTAACATTATTCCTCATTGTGCAGGTGTATCCTACACTCTCTGTGATCCTCAGCATGCTGACACTGCAGTTACACACTGAGCACAGGAATTTCTTTCAATCTCAGCTGCTAGTAATGGAACTTCCATTTGCAATTCTGTTTTTTCTTCCAAAGATGCGAGTATATACATAGCTGAGCATAACCCAAAGATAAAACCAGCTGCTAGTAACAAGGCCATGTACTTCTAGTAACAAATGTTGATGTTCTGGTTTGAAAGTAATTATTTTATTGGCTCCATCCATCTACTACAGTATCATTGCAAAATGCACTTTTTAAAATACTAATTTTCAGTCTTAAATTACTTATAGAAGATACTCTAGCAGATGCATGGAATCAAAAACAATGCTGGAAAACTAACAATGACTCTGTTAGAAATTCCATGCACAGGAGATGTATTAACTAAATAAGCAACAGGTTATTCTGGCCTGACAGCAACATCTTTGCTGAAAAAACAGCCGAACACACTTAGAGCAAAATCCCCTCCAGCCATTGCTTCCCTGCCACTGAAGTGAAGCCCTCAGCAGGGACCCCACTGGTCAGTCCCTGCGGGCCATGCTGCTTCCCAGGGCTCAAAACACCTGCCAGGCCACCCACAGCCAGCTGCACTGGACACTGCTCACTGGGTTAGTGCCCTGATGTTCTGGGCACTACAAACACCAGCAGTTTCTATTCAAGGAAATCTAAAATTATGGCATTCTTTCCATTGGGAGTTCCAGCTTCAGGCATGCAATAACCCTTAACAAATAATCAGGAACTATTAACATAATACCATCCATCATAAAAAGAGTAGATACTAGATACTATTTTACCAGTGCTCTGAGGAGAAAAGTCAGACAAACAACTGAAAATAATTCAATTTAAAATTAATTTCTGTGACTAGAAAGAAGAGTCCTTTTAGGAATGATTAAGAATCAAAATATTCAAAGTGATTTTTTTCTTACAGCAGCAAAACCTTCAGACTGTCAGATATCAGAGACAGAATGCTACTGAAACATGGGTCCCTCAGCTCTCTACACTCACTGCTTGGAACAAGGAGGAAAATTAAATTGCCATTGGTACATAATGTGCTTGAGTGCTCACTTAATGCTGGTTGTGTAAGGAGAAGCTGACTGAAGTTTTAATATTGTTCACAGTAACAATTCTCATGGTAAAACAAGCTATTTGTTTTCCAGAGGTAGAACTGTTTCTAGACTAATCACACTCATTTGCTTAAATACTAAGACAAATGGGACTAATTCAAGGGTAGTATAATTTAGACATTGCCTTTACAGAGTAGCTCCAAAGCTCACTGCACAGTGGCATGACAGTGAGAACTTAATCAAGCTAATTGTCTCAAAACATAAGGTCAGCCTCAAGGTAGAAATCCCAGCTGTTAATAAAACTCTTCTTCTCAGAAACAATTACTCAGTTTGACTGAACAAGAGTATCTGGATCCTGCATTTTACAGATACCATAAGAGTGAAAAATATCCACCAGTTTTAGCATTTTGGCTCTATAACTTATGGGACCTGGCTAGAAAAAAAATTGTAACATAAAAACAACAAGAGATGGGCAGTGGATCACACAACAGAATGTGTCCATTGGAATATGGCAAATAACACAGAATTGAGCATTACACCCAGTGGCAGTGGACCCTAAAACTATACTCTCATTTATTTCTGAAAAGCAACCAACTGTTTGGATGAGAGCTGAGTCAAAGAGCTGTATATATTTGACAATCATTTACTGGCAAGTTTTTGGCAAGTTTTTGCTTTAGGCAATCTCATGTCCTTAGACTACTTCTTTTGGGAGAGTAAAACTGTGGGTGGCATTCAGTTCAGGGTTAAGACACCTACGTTAAATGTCTAAATGTAGATATTGGCATTTGAAATAAGTCCTCAAACTCCCTCTGTTACCAGTGGATAACCAGGATGGGATTCGTTTTCTAAACAGAGAATGACCTTTAAGATATCTTACATGCCTGAGACATCCTTGGAAACTGACCAAATACAGAATATCCTCCTTTGTCCACAGGTAGAATCCCAGAAGGCTGCCATATCAGATGTCACTAGACACATACCTTTTACCCTACTCTATCACAGCTTTAGTCAGTAAAAGTAGCAGCACTTGCAAAGTGCTACAACTCGCCTTAGGGATCGACATGCCAGTCAGCTCCAACAGGTCACAGACTGTTTTCTCACCCAGCACGCTCATGGACACCTGCATGAAAACCCTGTGGGGGCTTGAATACAAATCCCATATGGTGAGCAGAATTCAGTTGCCTGAATATTGTCTGTAGGGCCACAAGATGATGCACTGAGGTTACAGAAATGATCTGGGTCAGGTGAAAGCCATGGCAGGCAGGGAAAGGGCTGCCCCTAGGGTGGCTATCATCTGCCAGGCTACGTACCAGGAGGAGCCCAGGAGCACACTGAATTTAGATGTCTGCTGGGGAAGGGAGAATGCAGACCATCTGCTTTAAGGCAGCTGCAGTACAAGGGGGTTGATGTCAAACTGCTGTGCAGTCTATAAAAAAGCCATGCACAGGGGCAGAGAGACAGAAAGGAGCATGTCTCTTCTTCCCATGATGTCTAAGGGTTAGAAAAAACTGAGAATTCAGGGCTGCTAGCAACATCCAGCAATGGATGGGAGATGTCTATGCAGCTTCACCTCATTGCCTGAGTGGAGTTTGCCATGCACTTTTTGCTACTAATAGAAAAATCAAGAATGTCTCCCATTAAATCAATATCTGAAGAGAAAATGAAGATATAAAGCATTAGCAGCCATCATTTGGCACAGATGAGGCTGTTGCAGGCATTGCTCCATTTTTGGGACAATCAAAGTTTTGCCTTGACACAAAGTGCTAACAGGCAACCAGGTGTTATCATCCCACAGCTTGATACCCTGTTACTCCACATTTGAGCAAACGTCAGAGCCCTTCTGGGCTGCCATCTGCTTATTTCCAATCTATGATATTTGGCACACTACTTGCCCCACTAGAGATATATATTGCTAGGGTTAAATCAGGGTTGCCAAGATTTCCCAATAATTTTCATGGATACATGATTATCATATCACATTAGAAAGGCAAAACAGCACAGAATATAAATGATGGACACATATGCATGTATTTCAGCACTAGGGGAGAATGTTTCACAGTCCAACACACTTCACGATTCAAAATGCTTTCCAGATATTTTGCTGGTATTTCACTTTGCTATCTCACACCCCATTACTTCTAATTATACTCAACCCTGACCTATTTAAATAAATTTTGCTAACAGCCTGCTTATTGACAAGCACTCATTTAAGTTGTTTTCATCTATGACATCTATCAACTGGAAAGATTTGGGGTGAACTGGCTATATATTTGCCTTTTGCTATGGGACAATGGACAAAACTTTCTACTGCAGTCACAACTTCTGTCACATTTTCAGGGGTGACAGCATCAGATGGCTTCAATATCATGTCTCATCCCTGAAGCAAGTCTTTATCCTAACCTTTTCCTTCATGTTCTTCAATCAACTTATTTTATCCACATCTCTCCTCCAAAAAAACCAATAAACCAAACCCCCTTTCGCCCAAAAAAATCCTGTCCCAAACCCAAACCAGACTAAACCAAAAATAGGAAGTATAAAGGAAATTAAGCCAGGTTTCTTGAGAACACTGTTAGCAGGCTATCTGCAAAGCTTCAGTTTGTGTCAGGTGAGAAGGCAGAAGTGAGGAATTGAATTGGCTGGTGACCAGCTTTACTTCTACAAGTCCAGTCTGATTTGATCAGAGCAGATGAGTGACTGCTAAAATAGCTAATCTCTGCCACATTGCTTTTAACTGTGCAAAGGAAGGCTGATCAAGAGCAACCACCAAAGAGGAAGCAGGAGCAGGTGTACCTGTGCCTGTCTGACATGAGCCCTACTGTCACAGCTATATTCAGAAAACCACCTGCTACCACACAGATCTGCATGTGACAGAACCAAGGCATAAGAAAGGCACTAGTCTGCTTTCTGGGGCTTGCTTTGTGCTTCTCAAAAGCATGTGCAAAACCTGAGTGGGTCATGACAGCACACTGGAGCTTCAGCATTATTTCTTCATGCTGTCATTCCTATAGGAATAGATAAGACTGCATCTGCCTCAGCAAATATCACAGTGCAGTAGGAGCAGAGCTCTTTGCTGAGAGCCGGGTACTTCAGGCGATGTACCTCAGATGAGCTCTATCCTGGTCCAGCAAGCTGAGCACTAGCAGCTGGAGTGTGGCAGGAACACACCTGGAGTCAATGATCTGTCTTTGGATCGTGTAGAGAAATCCAGTCCACAGACTCCAGGCCTCTCTGCAGTGCCAGACAAAGCTTGGTAGGATGGGGAAAAGGAGGAGGGAAAAATCACTTAAGAGGGTACTCTGCTGTTATGATACTAGACTAATGTAGATGCATCTACAATAATTCAACTTCTTGTTTTCAGTTCAGAAACTTTTGTGCTGACATAAATTGCTCTGCTCATTAAATACCGAAGACATCTCCCCCTATCCCACTGCTATTTGACAGAATTGCAGTTATTTCCAAGCGTCCTGGTGGATGGTACATTAATTTTTTATGCCCCTACCATAATCAGGGAAGGGTTCAGTTACCTACGTGGCAGCATGATCTTTAGTGCATGACTAAGTTCTCTCTGTGTTGAGTCCCTCCCAACCCAAACTGTTCTATGATTCTACAACTTAAACTCCACTTCTTTGTGAAAAAACTGTTGCTCCCAATCCATCCCCCAACACTTCTTCACAGATCTAGAGGAAATTGTTCTTCAAGTAAGACACTCAGTCTTTCTCTTGAAAGTAAAAATATTATAATCCATTTTTTTAGGAAAATTACCTTGGATCATTGCTTTCAAACCAGAAAGACATGTTATTCTTGATGTTCATAGAAGGGTTCGGTGTTCAGAGAACTTGGTCAAATCTGGAACAAAGCATTCTGAGATTGTTTACATACATATATTCTAATCCCAATGATTTTCTGAAACATAGTAGTTTTCAGTATTATTTCTGAATTTTGCCATTGAAAAAGAAATTCAAAATTGACTACAACAGGGAGAAGGGACAAGAGCATGATGACAAAGTCTAGTGCTTAGAGCAATTGCCTGAAAGAGCCAGTGCTCAGTTCTGCATTCAGGACTGGCTAGAAATAAAGGCACAAGAGATAAGGTAGGCCTTTCACCAAAGACAAAATTAGAATCATAACAGAGGACTGTAATGAGAATATGCTCAAATTTATTACATGGTCTACAAATTGAGAATATGAACTGAAAATTGCGAAGTAATTTTTACCCTATTAACTTTTTAATTATCATTTGCCATAGCAAAATGTCGTTCTGCCAGAGCATAATGTTAATTTTTAACGTGCATTAAAAAGAATTTAGACTTATGCTTTCTATGTATTCTACAGTGCAGATCAAGTAAGCAGAATATGATACTTAAAAAAAGAAAAGTCATTCTATTTTGGATGCTACTACAGACTTTAAAAATTACAGGTCTTAAATTCTATCCATATTTTGTACTGACCTCAACAAGTCAAGAGCGATTTGTCTCCAGCTGCTTCTTTTTTTTTTTTCCCCTTCTTCATTGAAAATAAACCTCTGTGGCTGCTTTTCTAATTTTGTAACAGTTATGTATGATGGACCAATGAGTGTAGAATACTCTGGGCTTTTTAACTATTCTTCAGAAATTCTGCAAGTCAACCTTGATAGTGAAATATTGCTTCATATAACAGGACAAAACAAAACTATTTTATAAATATATGTGGAGAAGACACCTGGGAGCAATAATTGAGGGATTTCCAATTGCTTATGTTCATCTGCAAGTCAGAAACAACTCTGTCATCTAGGAAATTGTGAGAGTTCCTTAAATAATTACCATGAGGCCTTTCTAGAAGCAAATCTGCTAAACTGTTACCACTATGCCCAGTGTGAATAAAAATGCTTTGTATATTCTTTTTCTTTTTTTCTATTCTCCACACACCACCCAAAAATGCCTAAATAGAGCAACACTGTATTTTGAGACGATTTCTGATTATTACTAAAAGAAATCTAAATAAAGCTCCTCACATTAGATAGAGCTTTGTTCTTCTCAAATCCTTGCTTCAGGAGACATGGCAATATGCTAAATTGCAAGGATCATTTGGACCAAATGCATCTTCATCGTGGATATTTCCTCTGAAAATATATTCACAGGACTTGGATCTTCTACTTGCATATTTTACAAAATGCAGGTGGAGAATAGAGACAAAGATGTCAGATAAAGGGGATCAGAGATATTTTCTGCTGCTTAAACAACCTTCAAAGTGAATCCAGTGATGACTTTTTTAAATAGTTGGACTTTTGAAGAATAATCAGACTTCAAGGGCAATTTCATCACACTTTCAATATAAAGTTAAAGGGAAAAGGCTGTCAAGCTGCAATAAGTTAATGCACTACAAATAATTACCACGCCCATAACACCATCACTCTCTATCTCAAACAAATCAGTTGCCAAGTGCAAAGTTCTAAGCTTTTGTCAGACAACTGGCAAATAGTTTCAACTCCTCCACCCCAAGCTTATAAATAAAAAAAAAAAAAAAAGTTGCTAAAATAAGATATTCTGAATTATAACTTCCGCCATGGTCCAGCCAACAAATAAAACATACCTCCTTACTTATAGAATTGATCTTGTTGGAATACATAGAAGATAACACCTGAACCACAAAGCAAACATAGTGGCTGTTGTACAAGATCCTTTGGAATGTAATAAAAGATGTAAGGAAAAGCAAATGGAACTACAGGTTCCCTGTATCACAAGTTCTGTCAGAAACATACCTGGAAAAAAGCTGAGACTTTTTTCTGTACTCTTCCTACCCTCTGGCCATTAATTCACACTCAAGTGTACCCAGGGCCACCAAATTTAAGAGCATAACCAACTTATTGGTTAACATATTTCAACTGGAGTGAGAGGACACAGGCAAAGAAAAAAATCTAATAATGAAAAGATGACAGTGCAATGAGGCTCAGTAAGTTTGAAAGTGAAATGCATGAGAAACATATTAAAATGACTAGGGCCAGTAGCTTCTCAAGACAGACATAAAATCAGACAATTGTGAAAGCTTCCCATGTCCTGATACTATGTCTTCACTTGCACCAAGACAAACAGTCAGCTTCATCTTTGCCCACGACAGTGAGATCATCATTTCTAACTGGCATGTAAACTGTTGTGGAGGAGTTCCTCCCACCTAAGTTTAGTTGTCTAAATTTAGTTGTCCACAGTAGTCTTAGTTAAATTTAGTTGATTAACTAAGGGGAGTCCTCCTTTACAGTTACTGTAGTGAAGGAGGCTGCTACAGATTCCTCATATGTACATCTCAGATACTTTCTTTAGGATCAGATTAATTCCTCCTGGAGACCTTGTGGGCTACAAGGGAGGCTGATGCTGATTTGTTTGGATTTAGACGTGCGTAAATGGATTAGAAAGACTTTCAGTATGTCATCCAGAAAATGGATTTAGTCTACAAATTCTTTCCATGTGGGGCACATGAGTTATGAAAGGCAGAAGGAGACAGTTTAATTATGTATTAAATGGTGTTTGGATAGATGGCAATTTAGATCTGTAGTACACATATTTATAGATTTAGAGTTGTCTTGCACAATGGAATTATTATTAACCTTTATAACAACTACAACAATTGTATTTGTAAAATAAAAAGTGTGGCATGCCCAGTTTTTACATTTGATAAATTATTTGTAACCTAAAACTTAAATAAAATAGGTCTTAGTTTAATTCAACTTTTAAAGTAGGTACTCATGCTTGACACATTTTATCAGTTTTGTGAGACTATAATATAGTTTCTTCAAGAAAATTTTTTTTTTATCTTCATCTTTTATAAAATGAATTTATGTTAACAACTCTGAGTGAAAACCCTTTCAAAAAGCCATTTATGTTATGACTCTGGAAACCTACTTTTCCTTTTCTTGTTAGATGAACATAATGTCCTTGGTACAACATGTAACTTAAAATTACAGCATCACCATATGACAATGTCAGGCACATTGGAGAACTCAGATCTAAAAGGGTACAATTCTTGGATTTTAAATCTTTCATTCATGCCACTGTGAAGGTCAGATGTCGATGTTTTGAGTTGGTTAAGGACCGTGGAATGTTTTGCTTCTCAGCTTAGAATATTCTTCCCAAGCAGCCGCAGGGTTTGTTCCTGGGCCTAAATCAAGACTCAAAACATTCCACAACCCTTTGCCTTGTAAACTGAAACATCAATGTCTGCCCCACATACGACCCCTCCAGAAAGAGGGCACAGGGGATGAAACATAATCACAAGTATTCTTACACATTATTTAGGAAGAACCACCTTCCAGCACCACAGAACTTTAAAATAATTAATTAGATTTTAAAACCCCATACTTCAATTAAAAGGGTTTTCAGCTGGCCTGGCTTAGAAAGAACAAATTCCAGACATCAGGTTCTGCAAATTTTGCTTTTATTTTTGCAAATAATTTTGCCATGAGAGCAGCCAGAAAACAGAATTCTCCAGACTTTTTGCTGCAATCGAGTGTGCACTACAGCTTTTAAAACCTGGTAGAGGGAAACTCTAATTTACAACCTTTAATTTCACATTATTTCATACAGTTTGTCCAGGACACCTTTCCTACTGGAGACAGAAGAAATAAGTTTTTACTAGAAACAAATACTTCACTAGTATTTCTACCACCATTTCCTATTTTTAACAATTATATTTATCGTTAGGCTTTGTACTTCAGATTGTTGCTTATGTTCAGAACTATTTCTTTTCTATTTTTGGATCTGATCCTTCAGCACTAAACATTTCATTCCCACACCACTGCCTTAAAGAGACAGTAAGAACACATAGGAAACTACAAAAATAAATGTTTAGAAACAGCTAACCTTGTAGCATGTAACAGAACCCCAACACCTCTAATATATCACAGCTTTTTCCTTGGGGATCCAAAAAAAGATCATGGTCAACCACGTGCCATGTATCCTTGACAATAAGCTGTGAAAACAGCTGCTTAGTACTTAGTCCACTGCATATTTCCTGTTTGGTTTTAAGCACAGAAAGCTCTTCCACAGACAGCCAATTCATTGTGAGAAGCATCTACCTCTGTTAAAGCAGGACAATACCACTATTGATTTTATGATGCAATTCTACTGAACAGCTAGTTTACATTACAAGATAGCCAGTAATGGGTTGAGATCATTGATCAACAATAAGGATGAGACCAGACTGAGACAAAAGAAATGTGCTCATGTGGGAAGATGTCACTAATTCAGGACTGCAAGGGGTCAGAGTGATCCAGACCTTCAGAGAGAGGAATCATGTGATCCACTACAATAGCTTGGGAAGTTCAGATGCCAGCACCCAGGAAAACCACCTTCAGAAATCTGGCAGAAAAAGGATGTAATCCACTGCAGGCTGGAGAAAGCATGGAGAAATAAAGCCTTCACTACTAGGAAGGCAGAATACAGTGGTTTAGGAGGAAGGCACCAGAACCACCACCAATTCCCTTCAGAATATTGCACCCTGGACAAAATATGCTTCATGAAGAATGTGATGTGGATTAAGTCTCATCCATCAGGGGACTCTCCAAAATAATTCCAGTATCCCCCCCACAATGATGTAATCTATACCAACAAAAGCACTTGTCTGTTGCCATAGCATTTTTAACAGTATACTGTGGTTAGTGGTGAGTATGGCCTCTCGCATCCAGCTAAATGACCTAAGTATTTGAGGAAAATATTTGAAAGACATCTCTCCAAGGCTAAGCAAGAATGTGGAATGTGTGGAATGACTGAAGGCTTCTAATTAATTAAAGCTTTTCTTCCTTCTCTGGATGATGCCAACATTCTCTACTTGTCTTTATTTGAGATTGTTGTGAGGCTTTTTAATGAATCAGTGACATTTACTTATTGACTGCACATTGTACATAATCTCCAAATGCTCCAGTACTTATATACCACTTTTACTTCAACAGAAGAGAAGCAGATGTTGGAAGTTACTGGGGAAACAATAACCTGAAAGCTCGATGGTGTGGAAATATCTAATTTAAATTGGAGCAATAATCTCTGCTTTGCTGATTTTCTGTGTATGAAGGAAGAGAAACACAGCAATTATGATCTAAAATAAATAGCACTCCTGGTAGCCTTTCTGAATGAAGACACTGAAGTTGTGTTGGTGGGCAAAGAGTGCATACAGTCCTTCATCAATGTCAGGAAGCACCTATTGTCCTCATGCTGGGTGCTGGGAATGCCAGCACACAGTTGTCCAGCTCTTTCCCAGGGAACCTACCAGTGCCTAGGCAGTATACGTAGATGTCATGTGAACAGTGCGTGGACACACATCCTCTTCTCTCCTCTGTGTTTTGGTCAGACCTATGTTTGCTGCTGGATTTATTTGCTGTTATTGAATCAAACATGACCTCCAGCTTGTGATATGAATATGTAGCTCCTCATGGTGTAGAGCAGGATCCAGCTGAGCTTGAAAAGTAATTGTGGAAATAAAGGATGATTATCAACACAATTCCAGCTTGCAGAGACCATAGTTGAGACACAGTGTTGTCAAATCTGCCAATAAAAATAAACTTCTGTCTTGGTACTTTTTTCTTTCTTTTTCCTTCTTGAGCTTTAAAGATGCTGAAAGGCCTTGAGGGGAAGCTGAATGAGGAGTGGCTGAGCTCACTTGGTGTGTTCAGCCTGGAGGAGACTGAAGGGAGACCTCACTGCAGTTACAGCTTCCTCCTGAGGGGTAGAGGAGGGGCAGGCATTGATCTCTTCTCTGTGGTGACAGAATTCAAGGGAATGGCCTGAAGTTGTGTCAGGAGAGGTTTAGGTTGTATATTAGAAAAAGGTCTTTCACCCAGAGAGTGGCTGGGCATGGGAACAGGCTGCCTAGGGAAGTGGTCACAGCACCAGCCTGACAGAGTTAAGAAGCATTTGGACAGTGCTCCTGGGCGTATGAGGGCACAGGGTGCTTGGGGATGGTCCTGTGCAGGGCCAGAATCTGGACTTTGATGATCCCAGTGGGACACTTCCAACTCAGAATATTCTGTGATTCTATGATTCTTCATATTATTTCAAAGTTAAAGTTTCATTAGATAATTTGTTCTTACATCTCCCAGTGCAGCTACTTGTTCCACCTTGGTGTAGCTCCAGGCACTGAATTCTGCTGCAGACAGAGCTGCAGGAGCTATTTAATTTAACCTCTCTAAGAGACAAAGGAGTGTATAACAGATAAATTGTACTACCTAATCTCTGCTATCTTACCCAGCACAGAAAGAACCCAAGGAAATGTTCGAGAAAATAAAGCTAATGTGAACAGACTGCTGCCTGGGTACGTACTTTCTCTCCTCCTCTCAGTACAGAAAACCTTCCACTCAGAGGCACACAGCCCTGGGTATTCCATTTCTTTGAAAGCTCATGCAAATTTAGAGAAATTTGCATTCAGTTTGACTCTCACTACTCTGTTTATCTTTTCTATTGTTTATCACAAAGTAATTTTGCAAGAAAATTTAATAACATGGAAAGACTGTGCCAGAGGTGGCAACTTTGCTCCAGCTGCCCAGAAAGCCAGCCTGAAATACGTAATACTTGAAATAGCTGGTTAGTCTGAGTATTACTTGGCCCATCCCTTCCTTGCAGACTTCCATACTTCACATGTTTTATGTCAATAACTCATAACTCAAATGACATTAAAAATCTGTCATCATATAAACAATTCAAACAACTAATGTATGTGCCAATTGTCTCCTACTAGATAAAGACTATTAAACAATGTGGTGCCAAAAAAAGAAAGGATGAAATCTGCATAGTGAAATACTAACAATGTCTTTTAGTTGTGGGTCATTATTTAATAACAAACTGAGGCTTTGCAAAAGATCAAAATGCCATTTTACAATGGATTTCAAAGTTTTGAATTTGAACAGTGTTCCAAATGAGACTATTTCAATATAATTCAAGAAGATTAAATGCTGAGAGATGGAAGTGTGGGAAGAGAATAAATTAATGATTCAAATTTAAAAAAAAAAATTACAATTTTGACATTAATAGTGCATTTAAATAATTTTACGATGAAACAAAAAATCAAATAACTAAAACTTTCTGAGACATTGTTCCAAAGATAACTAAATTATTTTTTCAGCATTCTGGGATAATAATCGTCCCCTGAAGCTATCAACCAAAAAAATTCTGATATCATTTTTTCTGCTAAATGCTGGATGCCATTTTAATCTGGCTTATTTTTACTATCTCTTGGTTTTGCTGACTTTTATTTAAACTGAATGCAAACTTAAGAATCTCATTAGCAAAATTAATTATGTTCACTATTTTTTAACTTCAGTTTTCAGATGCAATGAGGTAAACTTTAGTTTTAACTCTTCAGTTCTAAGCACACAATATCAAATACATGGAAACAGAATAAATTGCAATATGAACTACCTGAAAAAATGTGATCACTGAACATGCTTCTATTATACAACAGGTCTGCATTCCTACTGGAGTATTTATATTTTTTCTATTTACATTTTAATACCTATCAATATATATTTATATCTATTATGCAAAGTGATGACATTTCTGTTATGGATTAAATATTTTAAGACAAAAATAAATTTTAATTACGTTATAAAAGATTGGAATAGAGACAATAAATAGATTTTTAGATCAGAACGTAAAGTTACAAATACAGTGCATGTGATTTCATTAAAAGCACTGACATAGTCATTATTTCCCACAGATACCAAATTATATTAAAAGAAAATCCTGCCCCTCACATATTTCCTCACTAGCTCTTGCAAGGAAGAACTTCATATTTTTTTGATAAAGTCAGAGAAATGCCACATAGAGATTCAGGGTTCTTTATATGAAATATGCAAATGGCAGCTCTAAAAGATTAAGGTGATCTGCATGAAGCACCCTCAGGCAAGGTTCACTGCACCTTAATGGAACCAGAATTATTTTTTTTTTAAGTCCCATATGCCCATGTTTAATTGAAGCCTGAAGTAAACCAAGAGCCAAACCATGCAACACAGATTCATTTCCTCAGTAGCTGTTTTGCTCATGTAAAGACCCCCACACAGAAGATAGAATTAGCAAGAACCCAGATACACTGCAAAAGGCACCAAAGCAGCATCACTAAATGATCTCCATAGCACAAGAAATGCTGGTTCAGCTCTTATTTAGGAGTCTACTCACTAAACTATAGTGGACTATCCCACTCACACATGCTGAGAGGCTGGAGTGAAACCATTTGCAACCTCCTCCTAAGTCCTGGGCTCCAGGCAGAACTGGAGACCACACTGCCCAGGTTTGGCCAGACATGGCTTGTGTCCAACTGCATTTCTGCCTGCCCAGTAGTTCTATACATGCAAGCCACTGCATGGCTTGTCCTCCCTGGGTATCTTGACCTCTACAATACAAATGAGGTTTTGATCTTCCTTGGTGTCCTGTTTCTTGTATACAGAAGTGGGTAAAAAAATATGCTTCAGCTGCATTCAACCTTGTACTGAGGTAGGACAGCCATAAGATTTATGTATTATTTTCTCTGTCTTTGGATATCTTTATCTTTTGGGCAAAGAGATGCTACCACTGGGACAGGTCTAGAGTAGAATAGAATAGAATAGAATAGAATAGAATAGAATAGAATAGAATAGAATAGAATAGAACAGGAATATTTCAGTTGAAAGAGATCTCCAACAATCATCTAGTCCAACTATCTGAAGACTCCAGGGCTTACCAAACGTTAAACTGTGGTATTAAGGGCATTGTGCAAATGCCTCTAAACGTTCCCCACCAGCAGGAGCACAAATTGCCAAGCTTACTGAACTGAGAACAGCGTTTTCACACAGTTTTTGCTAACAGCTGGATCTGAAGACTACTTTTTGTTGGTTGTGTGGTTTTGGTTTGCTTGGTAAAAATTTACCTCAGTTCTACTTTGGTTTTCATTGTCTGAAGGATAGACGACAGGACAATGAGAACTGCAAATCAGCTAAATGAAAGCAGGAATAATACAGAGTCTCAGTAAATTCAAAAGTATTTTCACAGCAAAATAAGTTTTTTTTCTCATAGTGAAGAATGTTACAGTCAAACGTTATCTAATGGTAAAAGTTAATTAGGAATGACACAGTTTTATATTACATATCAAGGATTAAACACAGTGAAGAGAATGAAGAGCAAATCAAGAAATATTGAATAAAACTTGCTAGGTTTTCCTTATTTTTTCCTAATTTGCTCCAATATTGCAGTTCAAATAAAGGTAAGATTCTACTATTTTTAATTGCACAATACTTATTGGAAACATTTTGCTCTAAGAAGTGACATTAGAAAAGGCACAAGCTAGATGCTTGAAAGGGAAAACCTGTAGCATTAATTTTAATTTCATTCCTATTCTTTTGATTGACAGGAAATTACTTTCCTGTTAGTGATATATGGCAGTGACACTCATATACACACTGAAGTACTGTGACAGCGATGACTTCAAAGTACAGTCATTGCAAGATATAAATTCAGCAAGGTTCTACAGTCTGCTGTTACTATTCATGAAAACATGGTAAATAATGAAAGAATTATAGTACTTTGTTTTCTAGCAAGTAAAATTCTGGATTTCACAGCTCCTGTGAGAAATCTTAGAAAACAGCTGTAAATAGAAACAACAAACATGCTTAATTTCAGGTCTGTCTTCAAGTGTATGGCACTGTGTCACTGCTGCAGCAGAGCCAGTGGGACATCACACCCTCCCCAGAGAGGCACGTTGCTGACAGCAAACCTCACCTGAAATTGTTCCCTGACTGAGGGATTATCTCTCTTTTACACATGAAGTCTGGGGCTGAATTTTTATTGACTTGCACTGTGGCACCAAGGCAGCTGATGGTTCAGGGAGTGAGACTGAAGTCCTGTCTCTGCTGTCAGTCTTAGTGCAAATGTGAAAAGGAAGATTAGCTTTTGCTTGACTGAAAGTGCTGGTCACCATTCAGACGAAGAGTCCCCCATGGGTTTGCTCTGTGGGAGAAGGGAGGACAAGAAAATATGTCAAGAGTCACGGAGCTGCCCATCAACAGCTCTGAGAATTGCTTGTTACACCATGAAAGAGCCCTGTCCTTCTCGTCTCTCCTTCCCTCACCCCTGTGGAATCTCACAAATCACATCCCCACAAAGAATCATGGCCCTTTTGGCTCCCTTCACCCTCGAAGCCTACAAGATATTGATGAGCCTCTTTTGCTGTATTGGTAGCATTTAAGACCTACAGAAACACTTGGGCATGCAGTGACAGGAAAAACAATTTAATACTAGCAGCAACAACAAAGGAAAGTAACTATTACCTGGGAAGATATCTTTCTCCAATTGTAAAGACTAAATTTTATTTTATTACAAGACTGCACCAGCCACACTAGATGAAATTTGCCAAAGACATCATCATCTTACAAGAGGCAGCAATTCTACAGCTATCACTAAAGATTATGTAGTCCAGACAGTGCTAAAGCAGCTTCAGAAAGAGAATGTAAAAACAGAATTCTCCAGACTTACCAGAAGAAATGGAAGAATTTAAAATTGCATATTTAAGACCTCTGCTTAGAATAAACATCCACTTCTCTGGGATTTTAGATGGAAGATGATTTTACAAATTTGCATTATGTCTGTGCTGACGTGTCAGAATGAACTTGGGAACTATTCCTGGCTGGCTCAGAGGGGAGACACTAACTGTGGTGGACAGGGTAAAATGGGTCTCATGGCTGTGTGTGCTGCAGAGAGGAGCAGATGTGCTTGGGAGACAATGTCAGTCTGGAACACCTACCACGATGGACCAGCACTGGTTTTTTTCCTGATAAAGGAACATGGAAAATTACCAACTACCAACTCAGATGCTAAAAGCTTTTACTCATTGTACTCAGTCAGGCTTGGATCTCTTCAAGTTTCCATGACCACATTGCCCATGACAATTTAGCAAACAGCCACAGCACTGTCCAGAGACAAATTCTGCAAATGATCTGTAGTGAAGGAGCTGAGTTTTAGATAGCTGGATCACGATGCAGGGAAACAGTGAAAGACTGAACAAGTCATGAAAAGCTCTTCAACCATGGACCTCCATAGGACTCCTCAAAAAGTAATTATGCAGCTATGCCAACAACATTTGATCCTACCCTAACTAGAATTTCATCCATAAAAGCCAAATGGCACCCTAGGAAGACTTTACTACCAAGCATGATTTCCTCAGCTGCTAAAAACACTGACTGGAGAAAGCAACAAAAGGAAATCCCCTCAGCAGGGAAACATTCCTTCCTCCACTTCTCCCAAAAAGGAAAAAAAGAAAAGTACATCCTTTCTCAGGCCAGTAAGCCTAATGTTTGCCAGAGTGTTTGTGTGTTTCCTATTTTATCTAAACTATGTCTGTCAAAGTGAAGACAGGTTTTGAACAGGAGCATGGCACAAAGAGCCAGAGCCTTCTATTGCCTGTATCCCTGAGGTAAGAATGGCACACAGATGCCAGCTGTCTTTCTGAGATTCACACACAAGCAGGAGATCTCTGGCCTGAGTGAGTTACCTCAGTGCAATCTTGTGGGGCAGTGTTCATGAGACTTTGGGGAGAAATGCCAAGGGACAGTGGAACTGAAGCATTGCTGGGGACACTGCAGAAAACACTCTTACTTTGTTCTTCTCTGCCATCTCTTCATTTGCTTGCACAGAGCTGCTGTAAGTAGGGCCAGTGGTTTTTTTTTTTTGGTCTAAAATGGCACCTGTGATAAATTAAATTTAGAGGAGGGACATCAATAGGACTATAAATGGTATATGTATTTTCACAAAAACAGTCCTACAGACAGAGCTAGAAGACTATCTTTGATTCAGCAAGCACTCCAGCACTCACTTAAGTCTCAGTGAGGTTTAATGGGGTTTAACAGTACTCTGAAGATTTTGCCCTACTAAGTGATGTTGTGAATGCCCAGGGCATATAAAAGATTGAATGTATTTGGCTTATGGAAGGCTTACCATCTTGCCTGGAGTTGTACCATTTTACATGAAGCAAACCTCCAAGGAGACCATTATTTCAGGTCATTTTGTTGGCTACATCTACTTACAAACTTTCTGTTTTACTTCTACCATCACACCCTGACCTACACAAGGATCTCAGTTAGACTGAATAATAAATTCCAGAAGTTAGGTACAAAATTATGTATAAGATGTCAAGAAATGTGCTACATTTTCAGATCCTTGAATGCTAAGTGATAGTATTCAGTGGAGAATACTTCAATGGAGTATAGTGATAGTATTCAGTGAAGAATTTCTTCTATGCATGTGGAGATTACTTATTTTTGTAAGCTACCATTTAAAAGCAACTTCTAATATAAATAAAAGCTAAATTCATCTGAAATGCAAGCATTGAGTGCAATTAAAATGAAATAAATGTGTAGTCAGTGAATCTAACTTCGGCCTCTCTAAAAAAAAATTTGTGGAATTGTTGAACTTACAGATCACATTACAACATCTTATTTGTTTTCTCCTCCTTAAGACATTCATCCTGAACTATTAAAAGTAAAGGAGCCCCTGAGATCACCGTGTACATAAACTAATTCCCAAGCACCTGTTTAGGAATGAAAAATATGTTTTACTTCCAGAAGAATGGCTCATAACCTCTTCACCTCCATTCAAAGGGCCAAAAACCCACAGATATTGCAAAACTGAGTGAAGAGAACTCCTGCAAACAGCTCCACATCACAGAACTATCACAGCCACAGTTGTTCCTGTGCTGGTGAGAACATGCTTATATAACATGCTTGGGAGAGACTCTTGGGAAGGGGAACAAAAGATTTCAGAATAGCTGTACTTCTATTCAGTTACCTGGTGAGCAAAGCATCAGGCTGGAACTCAAGATACTGTTGGGTGATACTGGGTGAGTCATGTTGCCCAGTGACTCACAGAATTAGGATTGTGAAACTGATTTTACCTGGGACAAGAGCTGCATACAGAAGAGATGTCGCTCTCATTCCAGCTGGTGGAAAATATGCCTTGCTGTCCTTGCTGAACTTTATGAAGAAGCTGCAGCCTGACCTGATTCAAAACTCAAATGGAAGTCAACATTCACAAATTAGAAAGCTTTTAGGATGAAGCCATTGGACATACTCATATACACATTCAAAATGCACATAAACTTACCGGTCTGGATCAAAAATTCTCGTGCTACCTATTAAAAATAAAAAAAGTGAGCTCTACTATCTATCATATCTACTGTTATTTATTGCAGTTTGAAGCTCCTGTTCAGCTATGAATGTCTGTGGTCATATGAGACCACCCACTGTGGCCACTTTAGAAGACAGTATTTTGCTTTGAAACACTGCATACATTGTGTGGTATTTACATATGCCTCACTATTTTGGGAAAATCCTGAATTTATCAAGAGAGGGATGACCAGCAGGATGAGGGAGGTAGTTTTGCCCCTTTAATCCACTCTCCTGAAACACCACCCTGAGTGCTGCATCCAGCTCTGGGGTCCCCAGCATTGGAAAGGCATGGATCTGCTAGAGCAGGTCCAGAGCAGGGCTATCAAGATAATCAGAGGGGTGGAGCTCTGTTCTATGAAGACAGGGTGAGCGAGTTGGGATTGTTCAGCCTGGAGAAGAGGAGGCTTAGGGCTGACCTTTTTGCAGGCTTCCAGTACTTAAAGGGAGCTTACAAAAAAGCTGGAGAGTGATTTTTTTACATGGGCAGATAGCCACAGGACAAGAATTAATGACTTTAAACTTCATGAGGGTAGGTTTAGATTGGGTATTAGGAAGAAATTCTTCACTATGAGGTCGAGGCACTGGAACAGGTTGCTCAGAGAAGTGGTGGATGCCCCACCCCTGGATGTCTTAAAGGCCAGGCTTAGATCAGCCTGGACTAATAGGAAGAGGTCCTGTCCCACGGCAGTGGGGTTGGAACTAGATGACCTTTAAGGTTCCTTCAGAACCAAACCATTCTGTGATTTGATTGTTATATGAATTAAACGAAAAACACACAGACCACACCAGATGCTCTCATGAAATGTTTGAAACAATTTTGGATCTTAAGCGAAAACACTCAGAGATAAACAGATATTGGGAGGCAACTCCATGCAAGAAAAATGCTGGCCTTCTGTAACAATTGTTAATGAAATGAAGCTCTACACAAAATTAATGTCTTCTCCCAGACTACTAGGATGGTTTCAATTTCATAAGCCATCACTTCCCTTAGGAAAATAATTTCAATTAAAAAATAATTCTTTTTTTTAAGGAAAAATTAGAAGGTCTATTCTGGTACTTAGTATCACCTGTGTGAACAGCACAGATGTGATTATTTTCAAATAAAGCTGTGTAAATTTTTAAACTTTTTCTCATTGCAAGCAAACTTTTTCCCACTTATTTAAATATGCTTTGGGCTAAAAGATCTAGAAATTTTGTCCATAAAAAGTAATTGTCTAATGTTAGATTCTTTAGCTATAAACAACAAGCAATGTAGTACAATTTCTAAAAGTTGGCTTCTTGGTTACACTATGACAACCATTTTGCAATTTTAAGTATTCTTTTTAACCAAAAGTGAATAGCATTTATTGCCTATAAATGGCAAAAGTAGCACCACCCACATACTACAGTGCTTACTACACAGTTCACTGCTGTAAGTCTGCTACAGTCTCTGCTTTGGAAGTAACTCCTGGCAGTATTTCTTATAAATATGGTCTTTCAGTTCTTAACTTTTCTGACCACACACCAAAAGCACTAAAAAAATCCAAATTACAGACTCATGGAAGATGAGATCATTGAGTCCCACCATTAACTCAGCATGGGTTATGACTCTTCCTTTTGGATTTTTTCATGTTACTGCTAGCTACATGAAATGTGCAGTCCTGCTGTCCTTTTATAAAGTATGAGAAGTTTGTCCAAGGCAGTAGTTATTATTTACACCATGCAAATGCATAGTCCAGTAATGAAAATGAGATACAGGCTCATCTCCAGTAACATAAGCAGTCCATTTCAGGAAGAATGACTTACTCCACAGTCTGCCACTGTTAAGAGTCCTGCTGGTTTTCCCACCTTCTTCTTCCCTCCTCTCTTCCAGTCATAGCATTAACATTTATGATGAATATAAACAGACCATACTTGGCAATTACAATATCTAGATGCCTTGCTTGGGAATATATTTCCAATGGCTGCCTTTGTGCTTTGTTCCTTCATTAGATACACTTCTAGCAGTACTAATGAAGCAGAGAGGTCTGTTTAGTCTGGCTGATAGGAATTCTCTTTTCCCCTGTTTCTTTATGACTCACTCTTGATTCTCATGCACAAGCTAAAAACTTATATTGATAATCCAAAATACATGTGTAAATACTTTTTCATCTCAAGCAGCCTTAAAATGAAAAAATGCTTACTTTTAACTTTACACCAATGAATAACTAAAAATTTTGGACATCTGTTTCTTTATTTATATTCATAAAACTAGATAAGATGTAACTAATCACTGACTGATCCCTCTGTTATAATGTGCTTTTATTAATGATAACTATGCCATTAGAAAATGTGATTCTTCTGGATAAACAACATTTGCTTTGGACCATAGCAGGTAGGTACAATGACATCAAGAAGAAAAAGAAGAAACTGGTTATTCAGAACTGAGACCTTTTAATTGGAGAGACATTAGGATGCAATGTAAGAAATGCAGGTTTTGAACTAGCATAATGAGTCTGGGGGAGCTAAGCCTCGGGCTGTAGTGGGTTTGCATGACAAGATTTTCCTTGGGGTGAGGGGAAACCTCTGGGGTTGCTTCTGTGAGAAGCTGCGAAAAGCTTCCCTCATGCTCAACAGAGCCAGAGCCAGCCAGTCCGAAGATGAACCCACTGCTGGCCAAGGCCAAGCCCATCAGTGGCAGTGGTAACATCTCTGTGAGAATATATTTAGGAAGGGGAAGAATGCTATGGACAGTGGAGTGAGTGCTTCTCACTCCTCCATCCATAGCAGCTGGGCAGAGGAGTGAGAAGCGCAGCCCTGCAGACACCAAGGTCAGGGAAGAGGAGGGGAGGAGGTGCTCCAGATGCTGGATCAGAGATGGCCCTGCAGCCAGTGCTGCAGACCATGGTGAAGCAGCTGTGCTCCTCAGCCCTGGGAGGTCCATCAGGGTGCAAGAGATCCACCCTGGAGAAGACCCATGTGGGGGCGGGTTGATGTTCCCAAAGGAGGCTGTGACCCTGGGAGAAGCCTGCACTGGAGCAGAATCCTGGCAGGACCTCTGGTGAAGAGGTGAGCCCACAGTGGAGCAGGTTTCCTGGCAGGACCTGTGACCCTGTGAGGGATCCACACTGGAGCCTTTTCCTGTAGGACTGCGCCCCATGGAAGGGACCTGCGCTGGGGTAGCACATGAAGGACTGCAGCCTGGGTAAGGACCCAAGTGAACCAATGCAGGCTGAGTCTTTTTCTTTCTGAAAGAGTAATGCAAATGAGTAACATGCCAAGGGTTTGCAAAGTTGTCAGAGGGTGTGATCTATGTCAGTAAGATCAAGCTGCTGAGCACTGCTGGAATCAAGTGAATGTTTCAATCCTATATCAAAACATATCAAGAGCAGAATAAGCTCTTCAGTGCAGTTGCTGAGCAAAGAACCCAGCAACACGACAAAAAGAAAAACACAAAGTGGTGCTCTGTTCAGATTATATAGTGACATGAGATACAGACTTTGTGGCAATTCTGATCTAAAAGATTATCTTCTCTAATGCTCTGCCACAGAGAAGCATGACAGAATAAAATTATTTTTGTATTGCTTGTAATTAAAAATCCATTTTAATACAGTGAAACACCTTCAAGATTAAAAGTTCCTCAAAGTTTAGAAATGTATTGACCATGGGCTTTCTGCCTACTTAGGCTTCCCTCCACTTTGGCTGCTCATATACAATAACAAAGGTAACACATTTCAGTGCTAACGAAATTGACACCACCCCTTGGCATGAGCTTTCAAAGTTACTCTGGTGAAAATGAGAGCTGTTCGAGCCAATGGCTGGGTAATGTTTCTGTCACTGCCAGCTGAGGGGAACCTGATTATAAAAGCATAATTATAAACTGTAGATCTTCAGGCAGAAGTTAGAAAAATGAGATTAAATGATGACTCCTTTTCTCAACAGACAAACCAGAAATACAACTGAACAGTTAACCTTTTGCTAAAGAATCTCTGATTTATTTTCTGTGGATATCTTGAAAAGAAACATGTATACTTAAATTATAAACTTCAAGGGTGAAGAAAAAGAAGGATTTTTACTTTGTGATATGTGTAATTAGAGTGTGAAAGACAGAAAAGAACAGTAGATTCTACATGGCTCAGTGAGTAGTCTCCCAACTCTTATTTTCAGTATTATATGACTCAGAAAATTCCTATTCTCTTAAATTCTACAGTTCCACAGCCTGAGACACATTTTTAACAAACTCAGAACAAGAAGTTCAGCTGGGCAGAGAATGTGAAAATTCAAGAGAAAAACAAAAGTTCTTCCTCAATTTCCATTAGATCCATATGCTGCAGTGAGTAATAAGCAGAATTTTAACACATGTACAGGAACTAAAGGACCGATTACTAGCATTAGCAAGCATTTCTACAAGGTAATGATTCAGGTTTTGCAGCACTGTTTGATCTTCATTTCAATTAGCAGAATAAAAGTTATGCTCCCAGCATTGAAACAGACTGACATAAACAAAGAAAAAGACATTTTATAAATCTTCTTTTCTTGTCTATGCATAAATGAGTTATAACCAGTTACACGCCTCAGCTACCTCTGCCAAGTTGGCTTCAGGAAAAGAAAAAAGTACTCTGTAACTCTTATTTTATAAAAAGGGACAAGACAAATACTTTGGAGCCATGGTTCCCAAAAGCTGAGATGAATTTTCTCTAATTACCATGCCCATTTCCTGTCAAACAGAATTTGCTTCATTCGTACTAATGCAAATGTGTATGTGTCTGTAGCTTCAGAGTGGCATACAGGATTGAACGTGCACTTCTAGGCTCCTTATCTCAGAAAAAGGAGCCAGCAGTACTGGAAAACCTTCAGACAAGAGCAGCAGCATGATTAAATCTCCACAAGACCTTCCAGGAGCAGAATGACTAAATAAGGTACAAATCTTCATTCTGTGAAAGGAGAACAGATGGAAGGTGTAATGCAGGTCTGTGTAATTATTGGTGTCAAGAAAAGGACAGACATGGATCATTTGTTCATTGGCTTCTCAGGTATGAGATCCAGAAGCAATCAAACAGGCAATAAGAGTAAGGTTCAAGTAAAATAAAGAGCTGATGAGACTTCAAGCAATTACTAGAGGAATTCATTGCTGAAAGATTGTGAAGCTGCTAAAATTTTCTGTTGGCTACATAGAAGATTGGATGACTTGCTGAAACAGAAACCCACAGAGGATGGCAAAACACAGAGAAACTGTATCTGGCAAAGAAAGACCCTGCTGAGTACTACAGCAAGTGAAGGTACTCTGTTGCTGTACTTCTGTCTACAGATACGCTTTTTTTGCCACTGTTAAACACGCGCTACAGGGCTTAAAAAAAATCTTGATACAGGCAGTAAGACTGTGGCTGTATTCAAATTAGTTGAAAAAGTTCCCAAAACATCAACACAGGTTATTTTCTTCATTTAAGTTATTATCTTACAGATTGTAATTGTCTACAGTTTACAAATTCATTGTGCCACTTCATACAAGTAATGAGATTTACATATCTGATACTCAGGAAATCAACACTTTTTCTAGAGGAAGTACCAACACAATTTTTACAGAAAAATGCACAAATTATCAAGATCACTTGACACTTAAAATGGTAGTCTTTCACTTTCAATTGATTTTATTTGGGGAAAAAAAAAAAAAAAAAGAAGATTGTTTTTATTGCCTAGCTCCATCTATTTGTTCCAGCACAGTATATTCATTTTCAGGGATCTGTTCCAACTCTTCCTTTGTTTGGAGTCTCTCCTACTTGACTGCCAAGACACTGTGTAGCTCTTGGTCTGTGTTGCTTCTTATTCAACAGCTAAAGAAAATTAAATACCCTTAAGAATCTTATACCACCCAAATACATGAGTCATTTGATTCTCAAAAGCTGCCAGGACTGCTACAGTTCAGCAATTACATCCACAATACTACATAGCTGACTTTTGGTGTCACTCAGATAGTGTTATTTAAGGCTCCAGTGGTACTATCATACTTTGTTTTCCCTGTGCTTTCCCAGGAAATTTTAAGCACATTATCATGTCTCCTTTGATTTCTTTCTAGTGAAGTCTCCAAAATGGTATAGGGTAAAATGTTCCATCCTCTACGGCCAACAGCCCAGCAAGGCAGCTTGTCCCACCACTCACAGTGTCTCTCAATCTTGACTGTTGCTAAAATATCAAAGGCATTACAACACTCAGTAGTTTAAGTAACAACACAGCTGAAGTCAGTGGCAAAGCAAACTTTGACTCAGCTGGGTAGGCTGGGGTTGAGGAAATGATAAACAAATTAATAACTATAGGATTTCTGTTCAGATGTGGCAGATACTATAGGTCAGAAGGCAATGAAGAGTTAATGTGTGTGTAAGTACAACAGTACTGCTGCACTACAGGCGCAACAGCTGTACTTATTGTATAGCCTAAAAACTGCTGTTTCTCAAATTACTAGTACCTCTCTCACTAACTGGCACTAGGATATGACAGAGGAAGTGATTTTGGTACTTTTTTGAATAACTGTGATAGAGCTTTACTGTACTATTCAATCTTAAATCTTCTACTTGTAGTGATCCCTTTTCCCTTCAGCAGACCATAGTTTTATCGACTCCTAAAACCTCCTGGAAATCTTTCCAGTATTTTTATATTCCCTGGTGTGCTTCCTCCTCGTCTGTGTGTTTTACTTGAACAGTTTCTTAATTTTTTGTAATTAAACAGCTGTTGAACCTTTTTTCAAACAGGTGTTAATTACTATCACTTTCTGATCACATCTCTAATCCAGTTTATATCCATCTTCAATCCTGTAGCAATTTCTTTCCTTTTTCTAATATTAAAAAAAAATATATTTATCTTGAAATAGATATTTTGAATATGTTCTCTGCTTGGTTTTAGCATTACAGCAAAACTGCAGTCATGTTTCCGACCACTACTGAAACCCCATTAGGTGACAGAGGAAAATGGGAAAGATGAAGGTTTCAGTTGCTACAATTTTTGAAACTTCAGCCCTCTAATTAGGAGCATATCCATTGTCAGCAGTCCAAAGATAATAAGCTATGATGAATTAGGATCTTTTTCTTAATAAAGAACTTTCAGAGGTTGTTACAGTCTCTTGTATACTTGAATAAAGTTATTTACCTGAAGAGGACTATTCAGTTTATTTGTACTGGCATTCAGGGCTTAGACATCAGGAGAAGAAATCCCAATGCCCTCAGGTTTGTCTATCATCCAGCACTAGGGCAGACCTTGTATAGTTTGGGGAGTTTTGTACAACGCTGAAAATAGTTATGATTATTAAAATTGAATATATGATCATAAAATAACAAGGAGATAAGCACCAGGCTGTTAAAGGAAAGAACTGTGAAAACATGCCTGTGAAAATCCAACACCCAAGCAATAAAGAAATGAGCTGCTTTATGGACCTCAGCAAACATGAATGTGGACTTTATTTGTTCTTCAGAACAGTGGCCACTGGCTTCACTTAAGCTTGGAAATCTATTTTGTGTGCAGCTTTTGGCCATCTTCATTTCTGACCTGGCAGCCCAAGTCAAATCCTTGCATTTCATTAATTTTGTCTTAGTAGCACTTAGCACTTATCCTTGTTTGATCAAGGAATTTTCCAGTTCTACTGTATAAGTTACCAGTTAGCACTGAAAGGAACTGGATAAATGATCTGCAGATGACAGATATTAATAATCAATGACTCAGAAGAAATTTAACTTTTTTGTGTGACAGTTCTGAAAACTTTAAAATATTTTTTTAAACTCATGAGCTGCAGAACTGAAAAGTAATTTCTATGGACCAGTTTGTGACTAACTCAAACATGGTTACCTAGAGAAGTCTAACAGATTGGCTGGCTTTGATCTCTCCAGTTCTTTTACACTCAGCCACCCTGTGCAGCTACTTCATAGGTCCAGGCAAAAAAAGGGAGCAACTCACTCAGCATTTTATAGACAGGCGAGTGCAGAGACGATCAAGAGGTTTAAGACAAAAAGATGGAATCTTGGTTACATGTTTCCTGTTTTTACCAACAAAGGAAATTCATCAGGGATTTCAAGTTACTGTTTTTCTGAATCAATCAACAAGGACCATATCCATGTGCATGTCCCAAGGCAACTGAAACTGTCAGGCCAGGATGACATTTTCTACATTGGCTTAAATGATAGACGCTGCTTACCCTGAAATCCCCTTTTCCACTGTGACAGTATCCTCCTCCTCTATCCTCACAATGGTTCTTGCACTCAGATGAGGGGATCACAAAACACAATCGGGTCCCAGCCCTCTGCCACTGCACTGACTCCTTGTGAAACATCCAGCAGGATCCTGAGGGATCACATCACAGAATCACAAAAAGGTTTGGGTTGGAAGGGATATCAAAGACTATGTAGTTCCAACCCCTCTGCCATAGACAGAGGATGATACTGACTAGATCAGGCTGCTCAAAGCCCCATCAAACCTGAACACTTCCAGGGATTGGGCATACACAGCTTCTCTGGGCTACTTTCTTTTTTTATATTATGCACACTTTGGTCTTTACACTCAAAAGCAGGTTACTGAGGAGGTTTAGAAACCATGTAGCACAAGAGTATTTTTCCTCCTTTCAGATGCTTTCCCTGCCATGTGCAGTTCACCTAAGGATCAGTTAAAAATGTTATTGTTAGACTTTAATGAATCTGATTAATAGACTGCTGTGCTTTTAATGCATGAGTTATAACTTCTACAATAGTCTACAATAAAAGTCCACAAAAAAAAAATTCCTTCTGGATAACAAACAAAATGAAAGATAATAGATTTGTCCTAGTCAAGGTGTACTTGCTACTAGAGAAAAAAATTCCTTTACAGGAGCTGTGTCTAAGTTTGCACAGCATCAGAGCTCTCAGCTCCACGGACAGAAGTCGCTGGCTTTTAAGAAGGTTCCACTTCCTAGGAGTCTCTCAATTCACAAGAAAAGTAACTGCCTCTCAACTTTCCAAGTCCTGGTAGGCTGCCATTAAGTTAAGAGCTCTTCTCTGTTTGGGGTGGCAAAGAAGCCATACTTGGCCAAGAGCTGGACTCAGTCACTTAGTTTGTAAGTCTTATGAACAAGTGTAGAGAGATAAATACTCGCAGGCAACGAGGTACTGATACAACTCTGTGTGTGCTCACATAAGACAGACGCTTTAGTAGGCTATATTAGGCTATATCAGGCTGTATTCCTGAAATCTGGGTAGCTCTTCTCTTTCAGTCACCAGAGAAATATTAACTGTTCATGTGGGTCAGTTACACAGCTCACATAAATATTTCTCTCTACATGTAAACATACATGTGTTCTTCTCTTATGTGTGTGTATAAAACTCTGTATGCATATACATACAAAACTGTAAGGATCTATAAATGTGAGCATTTCGGCGCAGAATACAATTGGAGCATCCATAATCTTGGAAATTATTCCATCATAATACAAAGTCTGGTTTCACAGTTGACATAAGTAGATAAAATGTTAAACCCATATTACCTTATGTTCAGTGAAATTTATGGGATTTGCTGAAAGCATGAATAACAGTTTGAACATACTGAATATATAATTGTACACTAGAGTTCTGCTTATACTAGAGACTTCCAAGACTGATATTTTTTCATTTGATGTGCTATAGCCTTGAAATAGAAATAGGTTTTTGGCAATTCTATAAAATCCTGTTCAGAAAGGCTCCTGGATGTTTTACAAAAGATTAAAAAATAAGTTTGATTTAAAAACTGTACATGTCATTCCCTACTTGATTTTCACTCTTAAAGTCAATTTCCCAGCAACAGAAAGCTGCAGGAATTCTTATAATCAGACACAGTGAGATTTTAGACCTTGTCAACTATAGCAGTATATTTAAAACAAAGATTCACTGCCTCCCTCCATCAGTATTCCATATATATGAGTCTGCAAATGGCAACAGAAAAAGGTATTTAGACAGAAAATGGAGAAAATTTGATATCACACAGGACAGATGCTGGCTGCAACTGTGGCAATAACTACGAACAGATTAATGTTTCAGGACTACATATTTTTCTAAAATACTCAACAATGAAAAGATTTTGGATTAGATTCTCCACAACTTGTAATTGCATTGACTGCATTCGAGTAGAAAAGTAAACACAATGTATTTTTCATAAACTGCTAAATTATTGAGAAGAAACAAGAAGCTGCCAGAGCACTATAATGCTCTTGAAACTAAGGGGACAAATTTTCTAAAATTACATCATCTTTACATATGTAGGATTGATGAGAAGGCACAATTGTTTTATTTCATATTTTATAAAATTTCACATAAGAGTGGTGTAATTTCTAATTACTTTGACCATTATCACCATCTTAAATTCAAATGTGATCTTACTATTTCCCTAAGGTCAAAGAGCACACATAGTTGCAATGTCCAACAAATAAATGCAAAAATAAATGAAAAAGCACAAAGCTTTTGGGATTTTAGGAACATTTACCATATGCAAAAGCAGCTGAAAGAGTTTTTGAACATGGCATCTTTTTTGGCTATACAAAATTACCTCCTTAAATGACAGCCACTTATAAAACAAAAGTATGTCATAAAAGGAGTTTTCTCAGGGAGTTATGGTAAAGTAATGGGAGTAATTTTGAACAATGAGTTGAACATCTGAACGAAAGTCATACTTCCAAGGGAGAATGCAAAGTACAAACACCTGAGAAATTGCTAAAGAGAAGTTGGTTTGCGCATTATTGGTATTTTTCTTTGTTGTCATATAAAAAATGCTCACCTGAACTTTCAAATTGTACTCTTAAAGGTGGATTAAGGAAAATGTGAAAATGTCGCACACTGAGAAGAGGAATGAATGCTTAAAAGGAAGCACCTTCTGAAGCTGCTTTCAGTAGAACACCAGAAATTCTTTATGCTTGAATACTTTCTCAAATTAAGGTTAAATCAGAAGGAAGCATCTTATTTCTTAAAACAAATTCCATCATGTTCTGGCCATAAAGTTTTGCTATCATGGGTGGTCGATTGGATTAGGCAATTTTTACTGTAGGCTTTGTACTTCAGCAATGGGTTTAAGAAAAGACTGTTAAACTAACAGTAAGTAGGCAATTCAGTAAGAAAACACTAATGGAGTAAGATGGCTAAAGTGTCATGTTTCCCCAGTACACATGTCAACCAACCCATCATGTTTCCAAAAGAAAATCAAGCCTTTTAAGATGTCTATTATCTTACTGTCACTGTGAGTATCATAGGGAAGATGAGCATGAGCTGACCTACTTGAGTGTGCTAATGCTCTCAAGAGTCATGGTCTTCATTGTCCTTTATTTCCCTGATTGCTCTGAAATGGAAACACTTACTTTTTGTTTTGAAATGTCAACTTATTTCTATCCCCCTCAAAGTTCCACTCTTGCCCTTGCTAACTTGCCCAAATTCAGCAAGCCTTGGTTTCAGCAATAGCCTGGTTGCACTTCATCACTGAGAAGAATCACTAATGAGCAATGATTCGTTCTGAAAATAAGGACCTTGACATGTGGAGTCTGGGTAGTGCAAGACACTATACCCTAAATTACTTGTTTCTTGGGTGTTAATAGCAATGCCCTGAGGAACTTCAAAGGCTCTGAGGACTAATCAGAAAAAGAGTTCCTTGAACACATCTCATCACACAGACCGACAGACCCACACACCAGTATTGCTGGCCCAAACCTCTCCTCAGGGACAGCTGATTGCTTCTTTCCCACAGGCCCTGGTGCCATTAAAGCCAAATGAAATCCTCTTCAGCCTCAACCAGAGCTCACCTACAACTTTGGGACTTAATGTACTGAGCAGGTGAGTGGGAAATCCGAATTTAATAAGGGACATGGGTGAATGCACAGGAGCACATCAATTAAGGAGACATTGGTAAAACACCTCACTAAGGGTGCTAAGCAAGGAAATACCCTGCTATGAGAGTATGTTTCTTTAACAAAATAAAATGACAGAACAGATAGATGACATACATCCAGATTCTATGCACTGGAGAATTGTTTTAACTATAAAAACCTCTAAAGCTAAATCCTGTCTGCATTTAATCCAAAGGAATTCTTCACATGGAAAAAAGTCCCCACTTGGCGTAAAGCCAGCACAAGCAGTAGCAAAAGGAGGGTGGTTTCTAGGAAGTGAGCGCACAGTGGGGATGAATGAGAAATACTTCTTTGATCCTAACCCATCCTTATAAAATCCAGTTTGTGCAGCCAAGCTAGTTCAATCAGTCAGTGCAGCTCTGAGGATGGACTAGTGGCCAAGAACTGAAATGCAACCCAGCTCACTGAGCATCCCCTGCTTCCCTCCTCTCTGGGCAAAATCACACTGAAAAGAATGGACTTTAAAATGCCAGTTCAGTCTGTTTGATTTAAGCATTTTGGAAAAATAAAATTTTAAATTACAAAAAAAAAAAAGTTATGTGGAAGTTTAGTTTTACACAAAGACACTGCAGCAAAATAAATGTAATCATCTCAAATTACATCAGTATTTGGTACAACTGGCCTCAGTGCATAAACAAATATGCACAAAGTTAATATCACTAAGTTAAACAACTATGAACAAAATATTTTTATGTAAGTGGACAGACCAAAATATTATTTTGTAATTGCTCTGTAGGAAGCATGATGCCTTTTATGAGAAAAATATAAGAGCAGTTACAGACTAGGAGCTAGTGCAAATACCTGCCTATGTCATCAAGTTGAAATATGTGCTCTGTGTGCCGTAGGTACCAGGTTCCTTAACAGATTAAAAAAAATTAGCGCAACACATTCTTCATATTAGATTTTGGAAATTTTATTAATCATTATGTGACACAATAAAGTACTTCAATTTAAAACATGCAAAAAATGAAGCCAAGACACACATTCACTAAGCCTGGAATCCAAAACACTGACATCCATGGCTGGTTTGTCATCCCAATTTTCCTTCATTACAAACGGAAGAAATGCACTCCCTGCAGAGGGCAATTAATTTCCTTCAAGATATGTCTTATGAATCACCCTATGAAGTTACCAAGTTCTTTCTAAAGGCTATACAGACTCAGAGGTCTGATGCTACAGTGTCTAGATGAATTCAAAGACAAACAGTTAGTTACAGCCTTTGGAATGACAGCTTTGTAGCTAAGAGGCTTAAGGCAAATTAGACAACTGTTCCGTAGGCAACCTGGATTTGGTTTTATTCATGGCCAAAATTCCTGCTGTAGGGTATCTGCTAGCTAGTTAAAGCCACTATAGGGAAAGCTCTTGTGGTGTTGCAGGTATAAATGCACTACAGAACACACCAAATTTGAAAAACAAACTTACTGCGCCAGCATAAACAAACCTAAGGGACTGACTGCAGCTCTCATAACTTTAAATCATTACCATCAGGAAGAAATGGCCAGTACCTCTCCCAGTCTAAAAAATAAAAGGTTGTCAATATAAACAAAACGCAAATGGAATATTTCACCTATTTTTCAGTGGAAGATAGGCAGGATCCATTCAGCAATCAGTGCTGAAGAGCAGCAGAAGGATTGCTTTTGAAGTGTTTAGTAATAATGAGCATTTCCACATGAACATCAGTTAAAACAATTTCATCACTGAGAGATAATTTCTGTATTCGGTGGACTAAGGTACACTGTGGCACAGGCAATGCTGAGAACATCTGAAGAAAGAATCTGTGCTTGCTTTCCCTTGCTCCACGGATACAATGTGTTCTCTCTGGAAAAGTCACCTTGCTCTTGGAGGAGGCAGGGTGTGAGCACCCAGAACTGTGTGTTCCTCCTCTGCAAGAAGCCAGCTGACACTCCCATCTCCCTTGGCACAACTAGAAGCTGTATTTCAGCTACCCAACCCATTCACAAACTCCTAAAAATTTTGACAAGAGACAACAGGATATTTAAATTATGTTGCAGACATCTGTTATTGCTATGATGTCAGCATCAATATCAGGAAAGTCAACAGGATCTTAAGATGCCTTAGAAGAAAACCAGTGTCTATTTAATGTCTCCTCTGAAACTGTTTGTTTGGGTTTTTTGACACCACTAGGGTAAGGTTCATCTTGCCTTACTTCACCTGGGTGAAATCCAACAACAATCAGCAACAACAAATACCTGGCTTCTTTCCCCTCTATGTCAGGTATAAATTGGATGGATTAGTTTGTTCACTACAGCAGGTTTCTGTCTCTCTCCAGTGACTATACAAAGAATGTAGGTGGCTGGTGTTCACAACTGTAATCCATTTTGTGGGACCTAGGTGAAAAAAAAACCCCACAGGCCTTTACTGCAAAAATCCCTTTTAAGAGCTTTTCAAAATTTGCCATTAAACTTTTTTTCATTGAAATTAGTGTACAGAAATGTACTAGGGGTAGTCTTAAATCAGACACAATATGACCCTTCATCTTCTGCTATAACCCTATTGTTCATTCCTTTACTCAAAAGGAAGTAAATTGGTCTGGCTTACTTTTTATAATGGAAATGAGAGTAGCAAATCAATGCACAGAATACAATATTTATTGGCAAAGATAAATCTAAAGTATATGAATTTTTAGAAGAAAATATCATTTTCACTGAATGCAAATTTGGTGCTCTATCTTCTTAGTCCAGTATTCTCTGGCCTGACATCAAACTGCTAATCAGTTAAAAAACATCTGTATGCTAGGGAATAGTACAGATTTCATCCTCAAATCTTTGATAGTCTTCAGGGCACTACAGAAGGATCACTGATTAAAGTTTATCCATTAATTTAACAAACACAGGACAGCATTGATTCTATTAGAACTGCTAAGCTAGTACCTTGATGTGAGTGGATACTTTAATTAAACGATGGTTAGAAGAAGAAATTTAAATTCTCAGTGAATCTCACAGAGAGTCGACTGAAGGAAGTTCCTTACTGGCAGAATGCTTCCATCTCTCTAGGAGATGTGAGATGTAAGGAGGAGTGAGGCTCTCAAGCCAGGCCAACTTCTCACCATGCATTTTGGGGTGGATACAGAGCTGCATTAATGCCCCATTCACGCTTTATGACCTGGGTTAATAATCATCCCCACTACTTAACCATCACTTAAAGAATTTCTGGGTTCTTTGGCAGCAGCTGCCTCTCTCTGACAGACATGACAACCAGACACCTGAGCTGAAAAGTGACGAAAATTTTAGTTATTAAGGAGTTATAATTTAAGTAGTTATTACAGAGAGTTTGCATAAGACTCTATGTTTTGAAGAATTCTGTGAAAGGAAACTGGATTGCAGAGGTGGCAGCTGGCAAACTTCCAGAAGATTTGAATTCATGCTATTTACAGATTTTTTAAAAGTTAGCACAACATCTTGGAGCACGTGCATGTCTATGCATGGATCTTGGTTTTTGTTTTAAATGTATATTTTAGGCTGATTATAGCAACCATTTATCCTGTATCTCCTGACCTCTGTGCTTACTCAACCTTTATGAAGTACTACCACAGCCTGCTCTGAGCAGCTGGGATTCAGCAAATCTGTCTTAAGAAGGAAGGTTCCTTGTTGTGGCATTTGCTGCACGGTTAACAAAGAGAGACAGTCACCTGTGGAGGATGCTTGTTCTATTATAAAAGAGATGACAAAATACAGAGGATGGTTTACCCTCTGCTTCAGCCCTTCTCTTTCCAGGAAAGGAAGAGAGACACTCCACGTTCACCCTGACAGCTGGCAAACAGGTATTCCATGTCAGTTCAGGGTTATCAAATGTAGCCACAACAGGTTAGCCTGCCTGCTCCAAGATCCATAGGAGGCTGGAGTCCTCCCAGGTGCCAGCTCTCAATCAACTGACCCGTGCTTTGCCTGACTAGCTGGCACCTTCTGAAACCAGTGTTAAGGACATGAGGAGCACAGGACTTCCTTTGCCAGTAGGGTCTTGGGTATGAATGCAGGTAGCATAAGCTTTCTGATTCCCTGAGCCAAGGAAGGATGTACTTGTGGTCCTTAACACTGGTATGAGAACCACTCTAAAAAACCAAAACCAAATGGAAAGATCTTGTTTATCATGGAATCGAGTGTATGCTGAGCTAGGACTGGGAAAGCTTAAGGGCACCACCACATGGCTTGACTGCTCAGGGGCTGTCCATGCCCCCATGGTGGAATGGAGGCCTTTTCCTCCTGAGAAAAGGCTGCTTGATCCTCAGAAGTTTCCAATGATATGTGGAGAGCATCACCAGAAGAATCCCACAACCTCTTTCCCTGAAAAGCCCAGGGAAGAGTCTTTCTCCATTTACTGTTCCCCTTTCTACCCACTGCATAATATACCAGATAGTATTATAACATTCCAACAGTTTATCTGACATGCACAAGTATGTCAGAAGCTTTTGAGAGTAATATATTGAGCACAGACTCAGTGACCAAGAAATTGCAGAAACTGTCACGGACTCTACAGATTAGATTTGACTGGTTCATAATCTTAGACAAACATACAATTCACTCAAATTTAAGGAAGTTCTCCTGTCCCACTTCAGCCCATATTTGCTGAAAAATACCTTAGCTGCAGAAAAAAAAGGAACTTTTATCAAAGGGTCTCTTTAGTTTTTGTCTCACATCAGTCAATATGTCTGTTAAACCAAAACAGACATTTGAAGTGAGAAGAAAAACCTCTAATGAAACCAAAACAGCCCACAACTCCAAGAAGAACATGATATAATAGTGAAGTCATTTATTTGTTACTTTAGTCTCTGAGGCACACTAAAAACCTTTTAATTCCATTTGAAAACTTCACTGTACAAGGAAATTGTCTTATTTTTAGTTGCTCCTCTTTTGACAGTGTTAAATTCTATCTGACTGAAAGGCAATGCCCCTTTGAAGTACTTCTGCATGCATATCTGTTACAGAAAGATTTAATTTGCTCAGCCTTCCCCTCTATTCACTTAACAAAACTATATTAATTAATATGTATTTAGTCAGGAGATTTTTTTTTTTCCCCAAAACAAATCACAGTGGACATGAGGATCCTGGCACCATTGTTTCTGGCGTTACACTGACACTATGGTACACTACTTAAAGTAGTGTCAGCATAATAAAGCAAGGGCAAGTTTGGCTTATCCTTCTCAATGATTCAGGACTTCTAAAACAGGTGGTTTCTGGAATTTTGTTTTGTCATAAAACATGGTGATGGAAGACTGATTGACACACAAAGTTTTACCTTCATCCTTCCTTCAGTAATTAAGAACATTATATTCGAGAAAGTAACAAGAACATAACCCAACACAACTTAAAACTGAATAGAAAAAGTAATGATAAATCTGACACTCATAAAGCCATTAAATGTCTGAATAGAACAATGCTCCATCTATTTTTATCTGCTTTTTCTTTAAACAGGTTATAACAGTCTTTTCTTCCTGCTTCTTTTCTGCCTTTCCGTAAGATAAGTCAAGGGGACTTAGTCATCATTTTCAAAATTAATTCAGTCCCTTTCAACACTGACTACCAGCACCACCAGAGGCAAGCAGAGATGCCACACAGGATTTTCCTTGTTGGTTTTGCCATCTCACTCCAGTGAATCAAATCCCAGAAAAAGCTGACAGATTAAACAGTGTACTGGTATGGAGACAGGTCTCAGGTCTTTGGAGGAGCAGTCATGCACATTTTTCCTTGTCAATTAAGTCAGGCAATAAACACACACACACACACACACACAAAGGTGAAAGCTAATCCCTTAACTGTTTTCTCCACGTGTGTCCTTCAATATATACTTGGTGGTCTCTCCACGTTGAAGAAATGCAAGGCCACTGTCACCAAGAGCAGAACCACATTGGTCAGGACCCAACATTTTCAGTAAATAAGCAAAGATATCTCAAGAAGATAATCAAAATCAAACCAGATCTGTAGTGACCTCAATTTCACTTAAATTTCAGCTAGCAGCATTTGCCTCTAAATAGCATGAGATAAGAAGAAATGGAATTTTTTTCTCGAGCTATTTTAAGGGCAATGACTGCTATACATAGAGTCAGAGTAAGTGGCTGAAGTTAAATTTAAAAGACAGACATATTTTTGTTTTCCTGTTTCCAAATAGAGTCTCATCTGTTCCTAAGTCAGAATAACAGAGGCAAAAAGAGAAGAAGAAAAAAAAAAAAAAAACCACACAGTAAAGAATGCCATCCTCCTGCAAACAAGAGGCCTTTCAAGTGTAGAATGCAACACCAAAGGAAAACCATGTTTGGCTTCAGCTATTTTGATATTGAGGGATAAAGCTTATTTCTGAGTCTTTTCTTAAAAATAGGCGTAAATTCAGGTCTTCCAGAATTTTTGCTATTCTAAAACAGGTTTAAAGCACTCTTACTGGTGCCTGGCTTCCCTAACTGTCCACAAAACTATTGCTCAAGGGAATGAGGTAATTTATGGAAAATTCAGTATGCTTGCACAGAAAAACTTGCTAAGCTATCCAGGTGTGGGCTTTGAAGCAAGTAACATAAACACTGAAATGTACCATGTCACTGCAATACAATCAAATTTGAAATTTCAAGCGAACTGGACTTAAAGGTACTGTAATATTGATATTTAGTGTGTAGAACTTAAACTATTTACCACTCTGTCTATTCTGCATTCTAAAGAAAATCTCTACATGCACTGTTTCTTAGAACTACTTATTTCTCAGATTAAACCAACATGGATCTCTGTTACCTATGCTTTTCTTTTTTTTTGCTTTGTTTGTGGAGTACTCATTCTCTGTAACAAAAGACACATATCAGAAAGTGTTTTTATTTACTTCCACCTGAAAGGTGCTGTAATGCTGGAAGAGCCATCTCACAAGTCATGCATAGAGAAATCTAAAATTCGGTTGCCATGCTAACAGGAAGTCACTCAACTAAGTCCAGTAAAACAAAAGTGCATAAATGATGCTTTTGGGTGAAAACAGAGAAATATTAGATTAACAACAAGTCTGTAGGTTTTGACAACTGTTGCCACAACTACAGTGCCTCGGTAGAGTGCTGAATTTCTGTCGGCATTAAAACCTCCAGAGCATCAGCTGCTTCTTCCCAACAGGACCGCAGCTTCTCTCCCATCACCTCAGGCGTCAGGGCCTTGCCGTGGACACCCCACATGGGGATGAACCCACCAGTCCCTTCCTCTGCTCCAGGAGCTGTCCCATGGCCCACTTCACCCCGCTCTGCTCCTGCCGCCTGCACCTCCCCGTCCTCCAGGTCCCTCCTGGGGGCTGCCAGGACCCCCGCTTTCCCTGGAGGGTTCCTGCGGACTGCGCCGGCGGCGAGCGAGGTCCCCTCGGGGGCAGCCAGCTGCGGGGACACCGCAGCCGCGGCCGCCACTGCCGTGGGGACCAGGGGCGGTCCGCGGCGCGGCTCCCGCACCCACCCGTATGCGTGACATGTGAACTCCCGCTGGCGCTGCCGGGGACCGCGGCGCCCTCAGCGCCGGCAGCAGCCGCGGGGGCGAGGGTGGAGTGGGTGCGGAGCGCGGGTGCGGGATGCAGAGCCTCCTCCTGCCCCGCGGAGCGGCCCCCGCCCGCTCCCTCCGGCCCCCTGGGCGCTCCGCTGTGCTGCAGGTGTCACCCAGCGACCGAAGGATGCCGCTCCCCAGGGCAGCGGCTGCCAGGGAAAAATAGGTTTATTACATACAAGAGGAAGAAGAGATCCTAATACTCCTCTGGACTATCACCGAGGGCCAAGGGCGTGCACGACGTTGCTTTAGGCTGCTTGCGTCAGTGCAAAAAGTTACCTTAGACAGTCATAGGCACTACTTTTTGCACAGGGTCAAAAAGGTAATCAAAGGCTCAGAAAGGACAGGTCAAAGTTGACGAGAACTTACTTGGTTTAGGTGCTTGCGTTGACAGCGGGCATCTTCAGACAGCAGTTCTAACAGGTCACATTTTCCCATGGAAGTTGTACCCTTTTCAATCCCGTTTGCAAATTAAATCCCTTCAGAATGTGTTTGTTTTGTTTCACTGGCTGCCGTCCATCTCAGGCACTATCCCCTTTTTTTACTTTATTTTCTCCATATTTGCCAGACATGCAGGCACTCTCGGACGCACGCCACGAGTCAGCGGGTGCCCATCACCGCCGGCCGCGGGGACCGCGCCTGCCGCCGGGCTACGCTGCAACAGATGAGAGGCAGGTTCTTCCCCGGTTGCTTAGCGCGGCGTCTCCTTGTTCCCCCGGGAAGCCTCATGCCGGCGGCAAAAAGTAACAGCTCCTCCCGACGCGCCGGTCCCCTCCGGAGCGCGGGCTGCGCGGTGCGGGGAGGGGGGAAAAGACACCCCAATACCGGCGTAAGGAGCGCGGACGGGCACAGCCGGGTTCCTCGCAGCTGCGCTCTCTCCTGAGCCGGCCGCAGGCAGCGCCTCGGCGGGCGCCGTCCCGCCCGCCCGGCCGCCGCCCCCGCCGCGCTGTCCCCGCCGCGCTGTCCCCGCGCCCGCGCCGCTCCCGCGCCCGCCGCCGCCCGCCTGCGCCCCCCTGCGGCCGCGCCGCGCACCGCGCCGTGTTCCGCGGGGCTCCGCGCACGCAGAGGCTGCCCCGGGCGCTCCGCGGGGCTCACCGGAGGCCGCGCCGGGCGCTCCGCGGTGCTCACCGGCTGCCGCCCCGGGCACGGGGAGGAGCGAGAAGGCGCCCTCCGGGCGCTGGAGCGGGGCTGGTCGGCGAGCCGAGAACTCGCACCGCGCGGGACCGCTCGGAGGCAGACGCACCAAGGAGCAGCCTCGACTCCGCAGAAAGTTCGCTGTTACATCGCTCCGCATTTGGGAAAGCCCTGACCCGCTCCATGCAGCCGCGGTGGGGCTCTGTGAGTCCGCCTCCGCGGGGGCCTCGACCGGCGCGCTCCGAACCCGAAGCCGGGGCTCGCTCCAGGTAGCTCGCCCGACGCTCCTTCCCGAGGCGCAGCGAAGGCTCTGCCCTGGTTGCGCCGCTCGGCGCAGCCTCCAGCCGGGTGGTCCCTGCCCCTGCGCCGCCCCACCTCGCCCGGTGCCCCTGGGTCAGCCCGGCCTGGACGTTAACGGGACCGAGCCGCGGCCAAGACTGGCAATAGAGGAGCAGAGGGAATGAGGCTGCTCAACCCCCAGTTCCTCGCTTTACTTTTCCTTTCCCTAAAAATTTGTGACAGAACTTCAATGCAGGAGCTTAGAAATAGTAGGAAAAAGATACAACGTGCGGAGACAGAGATGCATAACAGAACATCCGTGTCTTTGAAAATGGATGTTTGTTTGGTTTTTGGGGGGGTAATATACTAGTAATACAAAACAACAATAACAAGACCAATAATTATTTGCGATCTCTTTGGACTCAGCCGCACATTGGGGTCTGGACACGATGCGCGCAGGGGTCACCTGCTACTATGTGCAGAGCGTGCTGTGCCCGGGCGAACATCCCTCAACTCCGGCCCACTCCTGCCCTCCCGGGAGGCTGGCTCCCGCTTGGCACCGCCGGGCGGCTTGCCGCTAGGTTCGTGCTTTGCCCGTCTCTTTGGATGAATAGCTTCCACCTGGGGGCTCCGAGAGAGAAGCGGGGTGAAATAAGACCAGGGCAGCACCGGGCCGGGCCGAGTCTCAGCTGGGCGTGCAGTGCCGCGCTGGCAGCCCAGCTTCCAAGAACCCCTTTGCTTCCTGAACCGCCGGGACGGGAGTGTCCCTCGAGCTGGGTTTCACCTGCCTCCCTGGAGAACACCGAGGACTGAAGCGCTTGCCAAAGCAGGCAAGCCTGAAAATGTCACTACAGCAAGTGTGAAGGAAGTGCCAGCCACAGCATGCTTGAAGGCAACTGTGAGAACGGGCAGACCACCAGACCTCCGCGGGCAGCAGAGGTGATGCAATTAATCTGCATTAGGCTGTGCAGTGAAAATGCTCTGGGACTTCCCCAGTTGCAGCATCAAGTTTCTGCATCAGGCTGCTATGTGAACCACTGGCATATGTATTTTAGATGTGCCCCAAGTTAGGCACTGCTGGGATTTCAGCAGAAGCATACTGCCTTTGGGGACCTGCTCAGTCTCATCCCACTGGGCAGTGTGCAGTACAGGCAGGCTGTAACAGCTCTCTGCGGGTCTCTTCCCAAGAGACACCAGTGAAACACGTGAGATCAACTCGTGTCAGTTCAAATACAGATCAAATACCAAAATCAGCTGCTTGGAAAGGTGAGCCAGTCATTCTAGTAAGCATACATACATGTAGCAAATGTTTGTGTAGACCCATACATCCATATCCACACAAAGGCAAGGAGAGAGGGCTGGGTAAATAGAGGCGCACGTGAGGGCCAGACAAGCTGCAATGGCTGCTCCATCAGATTTCATTGGAATTGGCAATGTGAGCACATCAAAATATTATTGGAACATTTGTATATCTCGTGAAGGCTCCCAACAGCACTGGTGTTGCCCTGTGTTGCTACAGATTGGAAGTGTAATCACAGCTTTCTTTCAGAGGCATTTCCCAGAGCAGAGTGCTTTTTCCCCCATATATTTCCTTATTAGATCATGAGAAGCCAACTTCTGTTTTGATTGTAATATTTAATTTTTCACAAGCAAATACCTCTATAATTAACAGTATTTCCTGTGCCTTTTCATGCATATTGTGACATTTCTACTCTGCAGGGATGAGCACAACATGGCACTATCAATGTGTTTTACATTTTCTGGCATTTTACATACCATAACCCATTAGCAGTCTCCTGTGGATCTTCCCAAGCTTATAATTCCTTATTAAACTAATGTTCAGATAAAACCTCTGTGGTATTTCTCAGATGAGAATTAAGTAAACAGAAATTTTCCTCTGTTTCAGGACAGTGGAGTCAAGATCCTTGCAACATTTTGAGTGTGTGCTAGTACGTTTTATTCCTAACATGTAGCTAGCTGCCAAATGTTCTTCAGCAGTAAATACTGTGGCCAGGAGAGAGAAGGGGAAAAATTAAACATTCTGTGAAACCCATGTCACACATTGAGGTTTTAGGGATGATAAAAAGCATGATTGGGCCTTCCTTTAATCTGTTCATTGTGTCACACCAAAATAAATTCCCCTTAGGACCTTCTCCATTTCTACCTCCCATGTTACATCCTCCTTCTCGGAACATCTACTGACACATGCTCAGGTGTTGACCATTTTCAATTCAGCCAAATCTTACATATCCAAAAAAACCAAGCAGATTGGGATTTCCCCTTCTCTCTGCAGTTTGTGCAAATATCAGTAGGATATATCCCTTGTTTTTATTTCATGAACAGAAAAACACAAGATTAAAGACAGCTTGAAAAATAAGATAGAGTTGGGGGATTTGTAAAATACTAATTGATTTCACCTTCTAAATTAGTGAGTCCAGGTAAGAGCAACTGCAGCAGCTGTGATTCAGTATAACTTTATCTAAATCAGGTTAGCTGACTTGGCTCATTATCTTTAAAGAAGAAAGGAAAAACCAATGCAGAAATTTTAACCATATTTGCTCATTTGGTACCAGGTAAAAGGTATTTTTATGTCTCAGCTCCTTTTCTTTATGTGCTAATGAAAACTTTTCTTACAAGCATTGACATTTAAGAGATTATGAAATTTTCTCCAAGATGGAGATTTATATGTCAAAGAAAGAGTCTTATACTAATTACTCAAAATAATTGTATTGAATTTATTAACAGTTATTTGTATTTTTTATTAATTTGGAATAATGAAGAAAGATTTTTCTCAGACTTCTTATTATCCTCATTTAATTTTAAATATGCTTCTACCAATCCATTGCTCATTAGCAATGATGTAAAATCATACAGTACAAAAGCATCTCTTGTTGCAGTTTAGGGTTTTTTTTCTCTGTGTTTGTTTTGGAGACTACACTTGTACACAGAATAGGGCTTATAATTTTTTTTCCTCTGTATTAATCTAATTCATGAAATCTGTAACAAGTTAATTTCATTAATTCTATTGTTACAGACCCTGCAGTTCTCCCAGACAGAACTCTGCAAGCAGCAAATGGTTCTTGCCAACCCACACCACGCATTCCATACTATTAAATCTTTTCTTCCACATAACTCAGTGTATTACCATTTATGTACTTAAATACCATTAGACAAAACTCAAGTTTCTGCGACTTGAGAAAGAGAGATTCTATTTATTGACTGATAGAAGAATGTGGATTCTGTGAAAGAAGATGGGGAATACCAGTCAAAATCTTTCATTTTCTATGAAACATTTTTTGGCACAGATATCATTCTTGTGAAGTTTTAGTGGGGTAAAAAGGTTGTGAATGAAGAGAGAGACAAGAAAATGCAAGGGAAAGAAGTAGAGGAAAAGATTGATTGAGGGATGTGAATAAAGAGTAACACTTTCTTTTAAACAAGCAAGTACTGACCTCAGCTGCACGACTCTTTCACTCAGGTTGTTTTTCTACGCCAAACTAGAATCTTGAAGTATATTTCTTTTGTGTTTGTCTTTGGTTGGTTTGTTGTTATTTTGGGGTGGTTTTGTTTTTGGTTGTTTGTTTTCATTATAAGGTAAAATATAAAACCAGAAGCAAACACAAGTGAATGACTAGAAAAAATATACAATATTAATATTTGGTATTTTCTCAACCTTAATTTCAGGTCATGACAAGCAAGTTCTTGTCTGACTTTTTCTCAAGACTTTCAAGTTATTCAGGTAAGAAGATATTTGGGGTTTGTATTTTAATACAGGGAAGAAAGTGGCTTAGGTTATTGACAGTTAAATTGTTACTTAATTTTATTATTGCAGTTTACATTGGAAGTATGCAGAATTCTATGTAGATTCCCATTTTATTTCTACTTAAATCTCAACAATTCATTTTTTTGGTGGAAAGCAAGCAATTAAACTTCTTTTATCTGCCTACATTTTTCAGTTTCACAGAATTCACATTTATTCACATCTTTTTTCTGGCAAGCTACAAGCTCTTTCTCCTTTCTTCTAACCAGAGTTTTTGAATGATTTAAGCTTGTTTTTCTTACATCAGAGAGTGGAACTTGGTGCAAAAAGGTTCACTGCTTTCTTTTGCAATTTTTTAATGAATAGTAGAACAACATCACTGATGTTTTTGGTGTTTTTCAAAGTAATTTAATTTTTATCCTCTAGAATTATTTTCATGTCTCTACTTACCAGTAAGCACTTACTTCCTGTCAGAATGGTCGGCTGTTACATTTGAGGTTTTTCTGGCACAGTCTTTCAGTGTCAGGGTTTTAGGAAGGAAAGGTCTAATGAATCAAACCCTGTGCTGGAGTGGGATGTAGCTCCAGACTAGAGACATCTAAATTTAGGTGTACACATTTGAATTCCTAAGTGTCCTAAGCTCCCTTTAGAGCCAATGGAAATGTATTCAACACAGTGATGGGACTGTAGAGAAAAGTTCAGCTTTGAATGTGCATTTTGACTTCTGGGTGAGCTCCATCCTGTCTAAGTATTCTACTGAACAGGACAAACCCCAAAGCAGAGGTGCTTTGTGCTGTTTGAGGTTCCTCAGACTATCCAAGATGCCTGCCAAAGGTGAACAGATAGTTTTTGACCTGCCTTGAATTGCCTTGCCAAGGAAATTGCCTTATAGGTGGTCTGTATGTTTCTATATGTTAGACCAAATATTCTGTGAAATTTTACAGGTTTTGGACACCTGTGCACAGCCACCTGAATCCACACTACATCCCTTTTGGCTCTAACAGGAGATACAGTCTCACATATAAAGACCGGCATGATAGACACACAGAATCAGATATTTGAATGTTCATCCTTAGAATAACACAGCAAAAGCCTTAAGACAGCAAAGTTTGTTGAAAAGGAGTAGACAGTAAACCTAAGGAATGATCCCTTTCTCATTTTTCTGAAAGAGCTGAAACCTTTACCTGTTTTTATGGGGGTGGTATCCTGGTAAAGGACCTGAAATCTTGGAAACAAGTGGCATATCTGAATCAAGAGAGAAGAAAACAAGAGGCAGGATTCCAGGGCAGCTGGCCAGAGATTTTGGGTATCTTTAAGTATGTGGAATAAACAGAAAGAACGAAATGTCTTGCTACACAAACAAAGCTGTAACTTAATCAGCAAGACAAGACTTTGTAGGATAAATCAAAGGATTGGGGTGTTGATAGAGAGCAGTACAGGCTGTTCAAGAAATAAAGGCTGGGAAAAGGGGAAGGCAACATTGCATTACCAAGAATTGTTTATGATTTGTTAAAGAGAAGGCAGACATATCAAACAACTCTAGGGGAACAAAAAACAAGGTTTCAAAAGATTGGTCTACCTCAAGTCAATGTGGAGAAGAGGTGATTGAACATCTTACACACAAAAAGGAGAAATTTCTTGGGGTTCTGGAGCTGTTGTTTTACATCTTTAAGTGGTAGAGTTTATACCTAGATTTTATTCGCTCTTAATGGTGTGAAACAGCTGAGAAATACAAGATGAAGGCCTCTAAATCTGGTAAAAGGGAGTTTGAAATAACAGGATAGAGAACAGCAGAGAACAGCACTTCAAAAAAAGAAGGTGGTGACACACTTAGATGACTGGTAGGAAAAGTCTGATGATTTTAATGGAACATACTCAGAGAGAGAGGGAGTCAGCCATGAGAAGCAATATTGGTAAGAAAGCTACTAGACATTTGGACTATAGTACCAGGAGTATAACATGTGGGAAACTGTTGTTTTGCTCTAGGTGAGCAGAAGTTTACATCAACTTCAAACCTCATGTTTGACAGAGGTGTAAAAAAAAACCTCCTGCAGGGAGCCTAGAGGCCAGCATCATGGATAATGGAGTAATATGATCTTTCAGGAATATTTCAGCTGGGCTTGTTCTGCCTAAGAAAAGATGCCTTTAAGCTATGTCATACAGTTTATAGTTGTGAAAAAAGGAGTACTAAAGAGACAGCTAACATATTCATCAGAAGTAGAAGTAGTAATCAATTTTTCATCCTAGCAAGGAATACCTAAACTACACATAAGTAGGATGTTCCTAACTATAAAAAGAGTTAAATACTGGGAGATTTCACATCTCCTGGTTGTGGAAAGTTGTGGAATCCATATCTTTGAAACATATGAACCTTTTTCTAAAAGTAGGGGTTTTTCCTACTTAAGGATTCTCTAAGTGTCTGAAATGAGATATTTTTTCGCCAAAACTTAGTGTACCCCTTTTTATCAATGATATTTTGGGAAGCTGAGTTTTCATGCTGTTAAGAAAGACATGCAGCCAATCTGTTTGCACTCTCAGATGCCATTTGAACAGCGTGATTCAACTTTGGAAGCATATGTAGCATAAGAGACCAAATGCAGTTTCTGTCCTGGCCTTTACATCTGAAAAGGATGATTTCTTCCCTTTGGACAGAGTTCTGCAGAAGCCAGGAGGGTACCAGTGCATTCCAGTGCAGGAATTTGACTTGTGGCCATTGTGGTTTAAAACAATGGACCTCAACTGAGGAATTCAACTGCCATTCATAGACAGTCTTTTAGATTTCTTAGGGTACCCCAAAGGTCTCAGTAGGTGTAACCCCGGCCTGACAGCAGGTCTGCACCTACCCAAAGAGCAGGAGGGGTACTCCACTGTCCAGGAGCTTCACAGAGCCTAAAAAGACACCAGGAAACTGACTCCTGTCCTGAAGGTGCTTTTTGGTAGTTTTATTGCTTCCATATTTTCTTTCAACTAGCATTGTGATAAAGCATACATATTTTTTTTTCTTAACCTCTTCTTGGAACTCTGTTTTAAATTCAAATCACAGATTAATTAACCACGCTTTCAAAAAAACATAATTAGTCTTCTCCCTCCACCAGACAAATACATCAGTAATGCTTTTAACATCTGAGAAAGGGAGAAGTTTTTTTTAAATTGTGTGGCTTTTACAGTATATTAGTGATCTGGCTCATAAAACCGCAGAATGACAACAGTTCAGCTTGGTGGTGGGTTGTGTGGAAAGTGTGTAGAACCTGAGAGCATAAAATTCACTCATTTTGCAGACAGGCTCTAGAGCAAGTAGGGGATTGCAGATAGTCAGGCTTGAGTCATCACTTCTCTTCCTGCCTTGTAAATACTTCTTTTGTGCTTTTCCTGAGACTCAGTTTTCTTCCTTATGATATGGCAGCCCTCTTTCTTTATCACTCCAGTATGCACTCAGGATCCAGGAGGAAATCATAAATACCTGCAAAACCATTAAAGACCCTGTAAGAGGGTCTAAGAGTAGGAACAACAGTTACCATAAGAGGTTTGCTTAGAATGGATGCTGCACTGATTCTGCATTTTGGATAAAAATAGTTGATCTCTTTTTTAAAAATTGTTTTCAATTAATGTAAAGCGCTGGAAGTGGATTATTTATATGTATACAAGATTGCTTGTAATAAGAGTTGCTGTGCATATTGAGAGTCACTAATAAGAATAATGACTATATATATTTGTTATGGTGTGTTGATGACATTGAGAGAGGCAAAGGGTATCAAGAAGATATCAAAGGACATTTCAAGATTGAAGTAGCTTTCCTTCAACACTTGACAACAATTTCTGTTGTCATACCTTTTATGTTTTTATATAGCTAGGCAAAAATAAAGACAATTGACTCATGTTTTATTGTTAGCATTTTAGAGGGCTCTGGTAGCTTTCTGATATTTTTTCCTTTTGTCTGTGTGACAGCACAGTATGAAATTGGCTTCCTGGATTTTAAAGTGCCTAATGCAGTCCTTAGCGACATTTTTATTATTTCATTCTTCAAGTGATGTTAAACTATGACAGAAACTTACTTCACATTTGATTATGTGTAACAGAAATGCAAGATAATTTGTTGTGTAGATTTCCAGAACATTGCTTGATGATTAATTCTGAGACTGAGCTTCTATTTATCCTAAAATAAGTAGATACCATTCTATTCCCCCGTTATTCCAGTGTGTTGTGTCGATAGTTATTAGCCAAAGAGAAGTGGCAGAAGCTGGGCAGGGCAGAGGGAAGAGGAAGCAGGCCGAGGATATGGCTATGTTGCTGTACAGTTCAGCCCTGAGGTGTGGAGTTTTGGGGCACAGGTTTTCTGCGGTGTTTTCCAGCCAAGAAAAAGCCACTGGATGGTGCTGTGGAGACAATTTGCAGTCATGGCACAGACCTGCAAGGTGCACAGCCTCGTAGGCTTCTGCATGAAGTGTGAGAGACGCTCACACAAAGAATTAAATTTACCCTTCCCTTTCTTTTCTGACATGCTTTATAGAATTCCATGGTAAATTCTAAGTCAATGAATAACAGTCGGCTGCAATCTTATTACAAAACATGCAACCTATTTTTGTGTGTGTGTGTATGAACTTTTTATTAAAGGAAACTGGTCAAGGCTCTATGTCAGTTCAGTATCTTTTTTCTGACACTGCACTCACAATAATATAGCCATAAGGCTGTTTGATTTATTTGGTGATATCAGAGCATGTCATCTCTCTGGGCATTTTATGCAGGTGTGTATTTGTGCAGAAAGCTTTAGCCTCTTATCATGTGATGGCTGGCTCCATGGGAGGGAGAGGAAACAGCTTTGTTCTGTCTGTGCCCTGCCTCTGGTCGCTGCTGCCCTTGCTGTGGGCAGGGTGATTGATCTACACAGGAGGAATTTCCTTTCCATCAGTTCTGTGGTGGGACCACTCTGAGGGATCAAGAAAGTAGACAGTCGGACCCCAAAACCTCTGTGCCTCAGGGTAATTCAGCACTTGCTGCTTAGATCCTGCTTTAATGGGTGCCTTCTGTGCAGGTTCTAAGAACTCCAGTGAGATCCACATCAGCAGGTGTTAAACACTCCAGTACAAGTGCCTGAATGAGATACTTTCTAATGTATCGCCACACTGCAGCTGATGTGGACAAAATGCTCAGGCAAAGTCTGTTCACAGATGGGATTCATCTCGCTATAGGAATGCCATTTTCTCCTCAATGGCTACCAAGACAGAACACGACACTTTGCCTTCTGTAAACATCTGCAGAGAACCTCATCCTCAAAGCCCACAGAAACACAACTGTCTATGGCCTTCAGGGAAGGGACATGTAAGCAATATTGCAATTTGGAAGGAAGAATTTACAAACATTACGTCTATGAGTGTTTGAAACAAACTGAGTTATATAATTTCAGCTGCATCCTTGAATTTAGGTTTGCTCGATAAGCTAATTTCTTTCATTTTCTAAGTGTCACAATCACTAGTGCCCAGATACAAAAGGGAGAGAGAAAAATATTGAAATAGTTATTTCATTTCTTTGAAAAATATTGAAGTAGGTGTTTAATTTCTTAGAAATCAATTGTTTGTTCATGATAAGTTCCTTAATGTTTCTCTGCACTAGCTCCAGTTCGTTCCAGATCTCTCTCTCTAAATACTCTTGAGTATTTAGATTTTGCAAATACTCCACTGCATTCTCCTAAATTCACCAAATCTCTGAAAATGTATGACTATGAATATGATAAGTGGAATGATCACGCAGATAAACACACAGAAGGATGATATATTTTATTTATCAGAAGAGAGATAATGAGGATATGTTTCTAATAGTCATTCAACTTTACTCATGATGTTTCTCTAGAGGAGAGAATATTTGGAACAGCTGGTCAGATAATATAAAGTAGAGTTTAAAAGTTATTAGCAATGCTGCTGAAGTTATACATGTTTCTGGTGTAAAAACATGGTAATAAATAAGTGCATTTAGAGATATTAGGATATTTTGTGCAATAGAATAGTGCGTATTTGTGTAAACAAACACAAAACTCTTGACAATATTGACTCATAAAATCTAACAATGATTTTGCCCAATAGGACTTAATGGAAAAGAACTTACAGACATGGGAAAATATGAATATGAAAATCCAAAAGCTTTATCAATAATTGCTTTCTGGTGTTTGGTTGACAACCTATTCATTTTAAAACACAATCTAATGCTGGCATTTTCACTGAGATTATACACATTTCACCACTGCTACCCAATGGCTTTGCCTAAATACAAAATGTATTTAGTGACTTGCTAGAAATCTTCTTTTCCCCCACTCTCTAAGATAATTTAGTGGGTGGAAATACTTCTCTGTGTAATTGTATTATTTATGCAAGTGACTGTCAAGATTTTCCAGAATTTTTAGGTTTATTATACATGTTAAAATTTATGAATAGTTTTTCAAAACTAATGAGATTGCTTGAAAAAAAAACAGATTTTCTAATCACTGAGATCCTGTAACTGTTAGACCATTTTCTTCTATGTAATAATTCTCTATCTATAGAGACTTTTCTCTCTGCTAAAATATTTGTATTTGTTATCATTTAATTTTAATGTCAAATCACTTTATAATTTCAGGACCATTTCATCTGTCACTCCTATGCTTTCTTACTTCACACATGAATAAAGTACATTTTTCATGCTTTGTCTCCTGAACAATGGTTGCCAAAACAGTCAATATCAACAATCTAAAATGTTAAATTTGAAAGTAATTTTTTAAAAATCGTTATTATGATGCTCTAATGTCTTGTTTCTATCTGGGAAAAATACCGAGGTCTGATGGCTCATGAAATTAATATATTTAATTCAGAGGGAGTAAATCTTTAAAAAGTAGCCTGCTGCATGATTAGTCTTAATAAATTACTGTAAGTGAAAGAAATAATTTGTCTAGAGTAAAAGGGAAAACACAACACCATTATCTTTAAATAGACAGATTTAGTAAAGAATATATGGTTGGATTATTGAAGAAATCCTACAGGAGGGGAATGGTGTAGCAATTCTTTTCATGGAGCACAGCCATACATCTCCCACGTATTCTTCCCACTTTCTCTGCCCCATGAGAAGACAGTGCTGGTGCCAGGTAGCACTGATTTTGATTTGTGGTATAGACAGGAAACAAGACCACGCTGATGATGAGAAGGTGTCCTTAATTATTTTCCTGATGTGGCAGACATCACTGGCTTCATTACTGTTTTTCAGCCATGAGCAAGGGCTGCTGGAGCCAGGAGGTTGTAACATCTCTGAGCAGCAAGGTGAAACAATGCCTCAGGTTTTAGCTTTTATATTTTTCAGATTCTGTACTGCTTTGGTATGTACTTCTGAGTTTCATATTAGGGGATAGCAAGCTCTCTTCACAGAGTAGGTAGACAAAACAATTCCTTCTCTAGTGGGGACCAAGGACAAATGATCCAAATTTCAGGTCCAAGAGCATAAACAACAGCAGAATGAAGAGATATAACAAAAAGGATGGGACTTTATGGGCTAAAGCTATAACTGGGCTATTAACACCAATAGGGCCTCGTGACTGGTTGTCCATTTTGTGACTATTTTGGATTCATCTTGGGTGAGGCCCTGGGTGGGCTCTTGTTCTGCCCAAGTTGTACACATTGAGTCCTCTTAAAAAATACCAACTTTTACTCCATCTAGCCTCTGTTCTAGGTCAGCCTTCACAAGGCATCAGATAAATATTCTTTATTGTTATCTGACCAAGTTATTCACTTCCAATTATATAAGTCAGTTCAAGTGTTGCTTGTATCTTCATAAGGGTGAGTGTTTTGGGTAACAAATGTCTCTTGTGTTGATGTGCAGGCAGCCTGAGATATTCAAGAGAGTTCTCCTTTGCCTCCTTTTTATCTCATGTTCAGACAGACTTTACATCAGCTTAATGGCACAGATAGTTGTAGCTCTGCACCCTTGAAGCATGCTAAAACATTGCCAGTCATCATCCAAGCACCAGGAAGTGACAGTCAAACAGCTGAATGCATCTGAAATAATTTCTGGATCCCTTAGGATTCCTGTATGGCAGCATATACCCACAGAGGCTGTGCCAGCCCAGCAGGGTAGGCTCCTCCATCCACAGCCCCCAGCCTAGCTGGCAGCAGGTGCCTGTCACTTTGGGGGCCCTGGGACAGGCATGGGCACATGGGCACTGCTGCTTGGGTCCCTCTCTCCCTCTCCAGCATTCCCAGACAGCTCTCAGCTCAGCGTGGGGCTCCCACACAGACCACCATCCAAGCTACACCCTCCTAACAACTATAGCAGAGAAAATATCTTCTATGTATAGAATTCATCCCAATTTCCTTCTATTTCCCTCTCCTAATTCTAAAAAAAAACCTCCTCATGCACTGTGGGCAGTGTATGCCATACTGTAGTTGTTTTTCCACCAAAAGATGCTGGAAAGGAACTGTTTTAGAAGCCCAAAATGTTTTATTAATAACCCTGTTAAGAGCACTAAATGATGTGGCATGCCTGAACTTCCCTGGATTTTTAATTCTGGATTTAAATATTATATGGAGAACTATTTTTTAAAAGGAATTATTATTTTTTTTCTTTGCAGTCATGTCCTCTCTCACAATTTATCTGGATTGTACTAAAAATGTAAAAGCTGTTTAGATGAAGAAATTTTTCAGCAGAAGCAGAACCAGTAATTCTGGAAGTCAAACTCAGCTGACCTTCCTAGGTATGCTCCAAAAATGCTCTTTAATTTTTTCTTTGTTTGACATGTTACTTTGAAGTATTTTTTCAGTTATATTTTCAGAAATGTTTTTCAAAGCTCCTGAAGCTCACATGAAGGCTTGGAGGAAGTTGACTTAATACAGAATTGCCTCCCATAGGAAGTTAACCCTATATTGTCCATGGATTTTAAATTTTTTTTTAATTTCTTGGCAAGAAGTGGCCTCAGTTGCCATCTGCTGCACATTGCCAGATTCATTTGAGAAATAAATCTTCTGTGATAGCAGGACGTGATTGGCAATTTTCTGTCTATTGCCCGTAAAATCATGTGGCTAATAAAATAGACATCCATCTCAGAAAATGACAGAAGCTGAAGAAAAAACAGATAGTCTTCCTTTCTGTGATTAATGACTCAACATAATAATGAGACAGTGTTTCAACTGCAGCCTTTTCTCTAATGTCTTGGTGTCTCATATGAAATATTCCTGTTAAGAGCAATAAATGGATATGCTTCTTTTTTTTCCTACTTTCTATCTTTTTCTCATTAATCTTCATTAGGGAACCTCCAACCCACGATTTAGAAAGACCCAGACACTAAAAAATGTATTTCCCAGACTAGTACCCAATCTGCTTAAACACGTGGGTGACATCAGGCTACTTGTAAGTGTCTTGCTCACAAATAGCCTTGTCTGTACCATGGAGTTTGGTAAGGCTTCATCTTGAGTCAATAAAGACACACAGAGTGCTTCTGTATTTTAAAACAGAGGACACAGTCACAGAATCTGTGTGTGTGCTGGCAAACCTAAATTATGGTAATTGAGTTTTTTACTTGTTTGGGGTTTGGTTTAGTTCTGAGGTTTTGTTTTTTTTTTTTTTTTTCTTATTTGTCGTCCTCCCCCTCTGTTTTCCATACAACACATCAAAAAACATTCAGAGGACTGTGCCAGAGTACAATTTTTTTGTGGCAAGAACCAGAGGTGTAAAATGAATGCCCAGAGGTGTGACATGAAATCGTGGGTGGGTGTTTGCAGACCAATCTCCCAGACCATGCTGGGACAGTGTCAGTGAGGGGGTGAGGGAGCCAGGACAGGTGTCACCACACCTGCCCTGCCATGCTGAGCTTTGCTCTGGGAGGAACATACAGGAAAGAACTCCAACATAAAATATCTTTAATGTTGTGTGTCAAATATGTGGAGAGAGACCCAGGAGGGCAATAAAGAGCTAGAATGTTTGACTGTGCAGAAGTAGCCAGAGCTTCACAGCTGCTATGTAAAAGCTGCTATGTATTTTCCTCCTATTGTTTTTAAAGCCATATAACCGTGGTGCAAAATATACTAAGTTAAGAAAGTAAGGGAGTGAGCTTGAATGCTGGGCATCAAGCATTCACACAGCTCATGGCTTTTTTCCCAGACCCTTCTAGTTAGATATGAAACAAGCAACACCAAATTCCAGTGAGTGTTTATTGACCCTCTCACTTGCACATTTAATTTTGTATTCTTCACATAAAGCTATTTTTATGTTGATCTATTACAGCAATATGAGATGAATAAATGAATTTTCTTGGTGTGAATGAGCATAGTTTGTCTATAATAACAATGTTTATGTGCTCTACAGTGTATATTTACTGATGTTCATTTTCTTACAATCATTTGCTCTTGTTTCTTTTGGACTTGATTAGTGCTGAAGTTTCTTGATTCAGATTGTATTTTAATGCTCATTTATTGAAATTCAGAACAAATGTATTGGTTGTTTATTTCTTAATAGATTTTTTTTTTCCTGGAGGGATAATTCACTAGTCACTTGAAAAAATGTGCTAAAAAAAGTCATGTAAATGCCTCATTTTCATGAAAATAGATTTTATAAGACTTTAGAGAGCCAACAGCAAACTTCATTTATTTCACGTTCGAGTCAACAATATCCACTGCAATATATTTGTATAGATCTATTTTTGCATAAGTAATCTTTATCCACATGAAAGTAATTACTAACATTTTAAAGCACATTTTGGTGTATGATTAACTGGTTTTTTATATCCTACTTTGTGTAGATTAATATTCAAATTTTATACATTGAAAATCTTTGATTTATTTTTAAGTTATTTTAAGATTAAAGTAATTCAGATCAGACTTTGTGTGTCATGTTCATACATTTTTAAGTGGTGATTGTAAGTATTTACACAGAATTGTGTTAAATTATTTATTATTTATAAAGCTACCTATCATATTCACTATAGCTTTGCAGGAGAGGCCTAGGGCCACCACAGAAGTCCTGTGCACTCCTGCAGACCCTCTGGTCTCATCATCTGTGTATTTGGGGAGAAATGCCAATTTAAAAATACCAGTGGAATACAGGAAGATAAAATAAACTGGGAAAGCTGTGCAGCAGTCAGCATGTCAGCAGCTGGGTGAAATTAGAGCCCTCCTGAGGACAGTGAGAAGGTTGATGCAAAACCTCCTAACTACAAATACTATTATTTAATAGTATTACACAGAGGGAACTGAGGCCTTTCACTCAAATGTGGTAGAGAGGCATAATCCAGTAGCTCTTAATAATTTATTTAGCTCAGCACAAAGAACAAACATTATGACAGAAACTTGGAAAGAATAAGTGATCATCATCTAGCCCCAGGCAAATTGTATAGAACACAACAGGGCTGTCTGGCAGACAATATCAGCCCCAAGGCTGTTTCAGGGAAACAGTGAAAACTACAGTAAATAACATACTGAGAAAGAGAAAAAGAAAAGAAGACAATGGTGATACCCTACAAAACCAAGAATGAATAAAAACTGTAGAGTTTCTGGTCAATGTTTCATTAAACAGAACTGCATACGATAATAATGAAAATTGTAAAGGTATTTCTTAAATGAGGAAAATTCCTAATGAAATAAAAACAAGTTCTTTCTCAGATGGACAGGCAGGCAGCTTGCTCGAGTATAAAATAGTAACCAGCACTGTGAGAAAGACTCTTAATTTTATAGCTGAGATGTTTTCAGGAGTGATATTTATTTTCTTTTCTAGTCAATTTTTTGATGTGAAATAATAAGTAGTTTTGTAGAATTGCAGAGTTGAGTTCTATTTCCTTCTAACACTCAGCTTTTCCAAATTTTCTAGTGATGAAAATTTGGAGCACTGATAGCAGTAACAAGAGGCCTTTGCCTCCATTTGTGAAAGATTGTTAGCTGCAGGGGCTGAGGTAAGACCTGGGTGGTGTTTGTTAAGAAACATAAAGGAATCCTCTTGTTCAAAGCTTTTTACATGCAAAGGGTCATCATCCATGAACTTAAGCCTGCGTGCAGTTGTGAGACAACATCTCAATACATATTTAGAATTAAGTTTTTGAGGCAATCAGCCAAACCTGAAGGGGATCTCACAGTGAGCATGGTTTCTCTCTAGGTAGCTCCTGCCCGGAGTTTAACGTTCTCCCCAGTCCCTTGTGCAACACCAGACTCGTGGCACTGGCCTGCCCTCCTGCCACTGGCCTGCCCTTTGTGGATCAGGTTGTTTCCTGAGGAATGCGTTTTTGCCATTGACCCACTATGTTACACCACTATGTTAACTCTGTTTCGAGTCTGCTGACTGGTGAAGCACAGTGCTTTTCATTCTCGTACAGGCAGGGTGTTGCAATTAACTATAGCCCTGAGGACTGCTGGTGAAGATCATATTCAAGTAGTCTCCATGGCTGTTTTACTAAAGATTTCTGGAAATGCATTGTGTCTTTCAAAATACTGGGGCTACAGGTTTTGCTATTGCCATGGGCAAGAATCTCTGCAGAAACTAATTTGTCTTTGAAGAAAAAAAATGAAAGATTTTCTTAATAGGTCTATGACTGCAGCTGTTTTTTGGCCTTCTGCCCCTTTAGTCTAAAAGAAATATGAAAATAATGAATTAAGGAATACATTCATTTATTAAGCATGATTTCCATCCTTCATTTTGAAAGCATTTGCTTATCACCATTCTGTTTATTTAAAGTAGAGACATTACTGAACACTGTTTTGGGGCTTTTTTTTTTAAATTACTTTTATTTTATATTTGGTGAAAAAATTCCAGAACTAAATATAACAATATTAGTTGAAGAATAAGAAACCCTTCATTTACAAAGGTGGGGGGAGGGAAGCAGAACAAAGCAACAAAATACTCTGTTTTATCTTTCATAAAAAGTATGCTGCTTTCACATATTAATGAAATTCATGCTTCTGGACAAAAATTCACAGAGCAAAAAAAGCACTTCTTACCAATAAAATAGAAACATCTATTTTAGAAACAGGAGCTAAAAAGTCATTAAACAGAACATAACAGTAATATGCAACTGAGTAAGGCGAGAAGAATCTCACTCAACTGAACCTCAAAGATATTTGTGGTATGAAGAGTGCAATTATCCAATCTGTCATCCCACTGCAATGAACAGTTCTACTGATGGGAGTTTTTACAACAGTGCATCCTACATCTGCTTGTTTTTCAAACAATGGTGCTTTCTCTCCAGAAACCAGCAGGAATTGATCTTCACATTTGTGTGATGTGAGGGTCCTTTTCCCATCTCTGATATTCCAAAGTATCCTGTGAGCTGTGGAGCTCACAGAGTGTTCTATAGGCTGTGTTCATCTTGCCTGTTGCAAGATGAAATAAATTGCACGGCCACGGTCGAAAAACCTAAACCTCTTCTTGTGAAGGTAATTATGGGTCATCAAAACAAATTTGTAATGATCCAGGATCCACTGATGGTGCTCCTCATCCAAGAGAATGGTGAAGGCTTTGTTTGCCCCATCTGAAAGTTTTCCTGAATTGCAGTAGCGTTACACATTCCCAAAGAAAAAGAGAATTGGAATGATGGTTAGAAATTAGGGTATTCAAATTTTCACAAAATGGGTTCTTTGCTAGTGACAGAAGACGCAGAGGCCAATGAATTAAGTTTGCTTGCAACAAAAATCCTCTCCAAATTTGCTCATCTGAGTTTCTGAAGGAAAAGTAGGACCAAGGGAAAAAAGTCAGATCACACATGCCGTGTTAAAATACTGGAATGACTGGAATTCCAATCTCCTCTCTCTAACACTAATGACACCAATGGAAAATACATGCAAACTGGTGGAAACTAGTTCACATCCAAGGTCTTGACAACTTCAGTACTCATTACCAGAGTTATGTGAAAATCATCAAATGGCTTCCTAAACTTCATATAAAATTTTTCTTTTGCTCCTCAGGCTCACTCTGGGAGTTTATGCTTCATAAAGCTCTTTACACTCAAAATAAAAAATAGGGTAATATTTTATGTTCCCATATAAAACTACAGAGCTTTGTAAGGTTTCCAGTGGAAACCACAACGCCTCCCTGGCATTTCCTCCCCTGGTAGCAGCAGGTGTCATATTTTGTGGATTATTTAAATTGCATTGGAAGGTTATGGTTAGGACCCAGCATGAGCACAGAGAAATGGAACAAAAGAGTTTCAATAACTTATCAAAACTGCTATTTCAACTTATACATAGAAAAGAAAAAACCTCCTGAAGTCTCTCAGTAACTACTGACAAGCCAATGCACTTCAATAGAGATCAACAAAGCACACCTTGTTATATTCCATCACTTACTGAGAGAGAAATTCTTACTAGGCTGGTAATAATTATTATGACTTCATCTTACTGACTGTGGTAGGTAACATTAAATATTCTATTCCTAAATTTGCAGTCAAATGACAGGAGTGTATATTTGAATTGGTGATCTCAAAAGTATATCTCAATATCAGAGATAGTGGCTTAGAAATCTAATTCTTTCCTAAGAGTCATTATTAAAAAAACCCAAAACAATCACTCAGGGCTTCTCTGTCATTCAGTCTTGATTTTGTTTGGTCTGTGAAATGTTGAAGTGTCAGATTTTTCCCTGTTCTGGTGTTCCCCTCTGCTGTTGACAAAACAGCAGGGGAGGAAAAGACTAATGAAAGAACAAATCCTAAATCATTGGAATCGTTATTTTATTTCCTATTATGAAATTAGCTGTGGTCCTCATTTCATTCTGAATACTGTGTGAATAAGGAATAAAAATATTCCTCAGATCTCCAAGATGAATGTTTACCTACTAGTAGGCAGACAGAATAAATAATCATAATACTGAGAAGTGTTTCTATTTTGCATTTAATTAGTATCAAACCCAAAGTCAAAATTATATTATTTTTTCTACCCATGTTATGTATTATCAGGAGCTACACCAGTTATCTAGCTGATTACATTAGCATGAATCCACATAAGTAATTTGACATTTAGGTCATTGTTTTGTAGCTGGGAAAAAGTTTGATGTTGAAGCTCAATACATATGTAGCAATAAAAATGGAGGACTAGGAAGCTCTGCAAGAGGCACTGCAATTCATCCTAGCTTGTAAGAGAGAATTAAGTATGTACTATGATGATGCCCTTCAAAATATTTGCTTAATTAGTTCTTGAAAACACAGTTTTATTTGAATTTGTGATGCAGTTTGCTTAAGTGCTTTAGCTAGCCTCAAATCAGAAAGATTTTTTACTAATTTTAATAATATTTCTTCTAAATCAGATTTACTGAGCAGTAAGTCGGTACAGCTCATCCTGACCATAAGGAACACAACAGATGGAATAACCCATCATCATTTTCTCTTCAAAGACATATTCATGTCTTCTGGTTGTTTTTTCCAAGTCACACAAAATTACAACCCATCCATGCTTTGTTCAGGTATCTTGCTTTTTTACCTATTACTCTTTTCTCTTTCTGTCTCTTGTTTGTCTTCCTTACCAAGAGACCTACTACAATTCTTTGTATATTTCATTATGTGCTTAATTTTTCCTTGATTTTCTCACAACAGGTTTTTCTGTGCAGCCTTAGGACTCTCTCAATAGACTGACACCAAATTTGACAAAGCTGGTAATACATCAACAAAGGGTGAGGATGCTGCTGGTGTGTGACCCTGAAGAGATTTAATCAAACCACTCTGGGATTCACTGAGCTGTTCAGTGGGGTCCCCACAACAGGGCACTGGGGGGGCACCAATAGATTGATCATATATCAAATATAAAGAGTTCCAGGAAACTCCCTCCTTTGCCAGGACTCTTCCCTCCAAAATCTGCTTGGTCACCTAAACCATCGTGTCCTTTGGAACACCATCTCAGGAGCTCTCATCGTTTTCATGAGCTTTTGGAAAATTGCTGTTCAGGGGTTTCTTTCTCCTTGTTACAATCACAAACAGTTCTGCTGGAACTTCTTTCATGTGAATTGCTGTTTGTCTTCATATGCTTAATCACTTCCTCAGAATCAGATCTAAACCAGCAAAAGCCTGATCCATCTTTTCAGTTTCTGCATGAGGTGTCTTGTCCAATCCTTTAGAGAATGTTTTGGCTCATTCTGTTGCAAGTGTTGATGGTCACAAGTATTTTAACCCTCTCAAATTCAGATACAATCAACTACCATCCTATCTTGAAATAAAAATAATGTATTTGCAAAGGTGTTGAGTAGTATAAGAGTTTTATTAAAATAAGCTTTTTTTCCTATTACTTTTGTGCTAGGAAAATCTACAATACCATGTTTCTGAAGAGTCTGATACAAAGACCACAGAGACTAACCGACTTTTTTACTGACACAAATGTTCTTGAAGTAGATTCAGGACTACACTACAGACTAGCTTTTGCACTATTCTGTAAAAATGCTTATATTCCACTAACTAATAGGAAAATCAGTGTTCTAACAGTCAGAGGAATAAGCAACAGTGGTAAGAGCTGCAGTTAGCAAAGCAGGAGAATAATACTTTTTGTGAACTCATCACTTGAATGAGTGTGAATTGAATAATATTGGCTTATAACTAGAGGTCTGATATTTTCAAATTAATGACAAAACAGTGTGAAAATGTGTTCCTAATTTTTTCCTTAAATCAATAAAACAATGGAAAAATAAAACAACAACAACAAAAAAACAATGAAAATCATACTGTTTGAGTCTAAAAATACCTTCCTTAAATTAAATTGAGTCAAAGTTCATTTTGTAATTTTTTTTGTTGAGATTTTTTGGGGTTTTTTTGTTTGGGTTTTTTTTAGGGGGTGGAGTTGGTTTGTTTTTTGGGGTTTTTTTTGGGAACTAGAAGGCATTGATATGGAACATCTCTTGCAGGTCTTTTGAAATAACTCTTGGGAGCTTTGGTAAATTCCAATTACTTGAAAGTTATGACCATAAAAACCTGCAAGGTCCTATCTCTCTTAAAATAGTGAATAAGCTAAAGGGATTTCATGCCCTGTAGGATTTGTGGAAGCACAGCTGAGGATGTAGAACGTATTGGAAATAAGTTGCCATGGAAAGGGTATTCAGGTAAGTGTGAAAAAGAATGGTTTACACTTGTTCTTCCTCTGCAAAAGTACTCTGCATAGTTCAACAAATTTCAAAGCAATTCTGCCTGGTTTTCTCCTTGAATTCTACATCTACATTTTGTGGTTGAAAAACAAACCTGAACAACCAAACCCTATATCTTCCTAGTGCAATCTGAGGTTTGATTAAGTTTATTTTTCTTAAAACCAGACACACTTCTATGAAAAGTTTTAATTAAAAAACTGGAGTTCTACACATAGGAATCTCATATAAACTCACTGAAAATGTATATTTCCATTTAGAAATGCTTCTGTCCCAGAAGATACAGTGTGATTTCCTGCTATCACTATCACTACTTTCTCCTTCTGGTTGCATTCCCCAGCCAGACTCAGCCTTCAGTGATTCACTAAAGATAGAAGTCCTGGGAGCAGGAGGCAATAGTGCATTACAGAAAAACGTATTCTAGCCAGGGAATCTGTCATATGGAGGATGGCAATAACAGAAAGCATTAGAGCTGCTTTTACTATCAGTCTGGGGTAAAAGCTGTCACAATCTTTCTGTATTAAAAAGTCTGTTTTCAAATTCTGAAGTATTTTCATCACTTGATTTTCCAATTAAACGTAAACAGTTGTTATGAGGGGGAAAAACATCTGTCATCAATATCTGCTGAAACAAATTTCTACTTTTGAATGTTTTATCCATACAGGAATGAATGAAGCCCAAATATATAGCAGCTATGGTAATCCAGCTCTAATTATATGTTTTAGAAGCCATGAGAATATTTTTTACATAGCATGTCATTGTCATCTAAGTTGAAATCCAGGCATTACAAAGTAGAATGTCAAAGCAGACATTTCTGTAGGTAGCTGAGAGGTGATTTTTCCATTTGAATTAGTTCTTCATATTGATAGCCATGAGATTTAGAAGTCAGGAGGAGGAGTATAATATTTAACTTTCCAAACTGTGCAACAGCTCCCATAAACCGAAATTACAGCCAAAGAGCCAAAGCTGAGAGCTTTTTAATGACCCTATGAAACCAGTAGGTTTGCCTATTTATGATAACACTATGAAATATGAACCTAAAATGTGTCTGATTAAATTGAGTTGAAAACATGGTAAAATTCCAGTAGGGGGGATCTGTTAATATACTCTAACTGAGGAGCTTTTTCTAAGCCTGATTTTAGAAACCTAAAAAAACAGGCTATAGCAACATTGTTGGTGGAAAATGATTGGTGGAAAAGGACAGCCAAGATAAAAAGTCCCTCTTGGACTTAGAATATGAAATAGGAGTCATGGTCTGGCTTTTCCTATTTCATGGGGAATAATCTAAGTATCACTTCAGCACTCCAGTTATAAACAAAATATCTGTTTTATTTGTTGACCTCCACAAAAGAGAGTAATAATGATGAAGAATAGCTCCCAACAAAGAGAGAGTCTTATAATTTAAAATTGGTGGCACAGGATCATTAACTACATGTCTGCAAAGTATAAGCAAACAATGAACCAGAAAAAGGACAGATACATCTATATCTGCTTTGCTTTTTTAGGTCTGCAAACTGTGTAATTTGCATGTTGTCAAGGCCATTGTTAGAATAGCAGTAAAACAAATAATGCATTTTACTTCCAATGCTTCTTAAACAGATGCCATCCAGAAACCTCCCTGTCAGAGACAACTCCAGGGGCTTCTGAAACTGCTGTCAGGAGACTATAATAAAATGAAAAGCTCTATTGATAATTTCCCTCCAGTCTGATAGCACTACCCTGCTGCCCTTGGGGTGGATTTGCATTGTTACCTTTCTTGATTACAAGATTATATCTTCATGAATTTAGTAGTAGCAGTGACGCTCGTAGTACTGTTGTGATTCCTGGAGGTCAAAACTAGATTCTCTGCTGATGTCTAAGGAATTGATTTCCTCTATCTTGAAGAATAACTCAGAGATTATATTCACAGTGGAGCAAAACACACAATTATGCTTCATTTTGTCATATCAATGTCCACCTCAATAGCACTAGTGCTCAAAACAATAGCAATAATGATGTTCACTATTGATTTCAGCATACACTAGCAGTGTAGGCCTGTATCCAGAACTTCTTCTGTGCTTCTAGAGATTTCACTGATATCTGTGCCATCATGCCTGTATTAAAGTTGACTGGAGTATGGTTTCCTGAACACAGGTAGAGAAATCAAATGTATATGGAGAATACAAGAATGAATAAATATTAACTCATCAGCATGATGAAAGTGATTATAGAAAACCTGTTAACTAGATTTTCTCAATTTGGCAGACATATTGGCAGAGAGTATTTCAGGGAGGGATCTAGGAAGGATAATAAAGCAGTGTAATTGCATGCAGCTGGGTTTGTTATTCAGACTGTCTTTTTTTTGGACTGTGACACTCTGTAGGAGCACTGTATACAACAATATGTAACAATAAAACCCAAAACTACAGAAAACCTTAAATAATTAAGTATGTAAAAATCATTTCTTTAACAGTGACGTTTCAAATTATATCTAATGCAAAATATGGGTTTTTGCCTGGCACTGGCACAAGGAGTCAGTCCTCTTGGTGAGACATTCACTCATGCAAGGAGAAAACCAGGAAAGAGTACACAATGCTTTAAAATCTTACTCTGGGTATACAGTAGAAGTAAATGTACATTTCATCATCAGAAGACAAAATGTAATGATTCATTATACCTTGCCATTTCTGAGAAGTACAAATAAAAGTCTGATCTCATCAGCTATGTCTCTAAATCAAACATATTGCTATAGGCTCTTGATTTTTTTTTTCCTCTACATTCAGTTTCTTCTGAAGCAGGTTTATGCTCTTTATTTCTACAATTTAATCAGGCTGTGTAAAAAGAAATTCCTTCTTAAAATGCTTGCAAATGTAGACTGACCTTCAGCAATAATCCATTGAAAGAATAACTCTTTCCACATCATGATGCTGTGTTCTCCTAATATTGTTGCTTATCTGTATTTTCCTCTTAAAACTGCCCAGCACCCTATTGGAGGTTTATCACATCTCCCATATGCAGTGAAAAATAAATTTGGAGCATGAAGTTGAGCCTCTTTTTTATTTGCAGCAGGTGTTGGCTCACTAACACTTTTAAATTTAGTCCATCCTGAGTATGAGAACAAAATGTTTCAAATTGGCCTGGTTCTGATTTTAAAAGCACTGTTTACATCTGAGTTGGGAGATAAAACCAAGGGGTTTTACGACTTTAAAATTAAAGGAATAGCCTTAAAAGGTTTCAGGAAGATATCTTCTAAGGCAATACTCATAAGTCAATGGCCCTGTGCTGGGCAAATCACTGAACACAGACGGTTGTATTTCTCAGCCCATTAAAACTTTCAAGACTTCAAAAACATTTCCATTTCTCATCCACTTAAAAAAAAAAAAAAAAAACAAAACCAGATTTTTGTCTCCAAGTTTTCCACAAAGAAGTAGATATTAACTGAGTCCTAAGTGCTCAAATCTCTGTGGTTGTGGAATTCTGCATCCCAAATAATTGTCTTTACCCTTAGATTCACTGGTGTTCAGGGCTTGGTTTTCCTTCCTTCCTTCCTTCCTTCCTTCCTTCCTTCCTTCCTTCCTTCCTTCCTTCCTTCCTTCCTTCCTTCCTTCCTTCCTTCCTTCCTTCCTTCCTTCCTTCCTTCCTTCCTTCCTTCCTTCCTTCCTTCCTTCCTTCCTTCCTTCCTTCCGCCACTTCCTTCCGCCACTTCCTTCCGCCACTTCCTTCCGCCACTTCCTTCCTTCCTTCCTTCCTTCCTTCCTTCCTTCCTTCCTTCCTTCCTTCCTTCCTTCCTTCCTTCCTTCCTTCCTTCCTTCCTTCCTTCCGCCACTTCCTTCCGCCACTTCCTTCCGCCACTTCCTTCCTTCCTTCCGCCACTTCCTTCCGCCACTTCCTTCCTTCCGCCACTTCCTTCCTTCCGCCACTTCCTTCCTTCCTTCCGCCACTTCCTTCCGCCACTTCCTTCCGCCACTTCCTTCCTTCCGCCACTTCCTTCTGCCACTTCCTTCCTTCCTTCCTTCCTCCCCTGCAGCTTTAAACTCTCTCCCCAAACCTGATGGATACAGGTTTTGTTCAATCACTGTTTTATCACCAGAAATCTTAGAACAGAAAACAGTGAAAGAAATTCCTGACTGTATGTGCATCATAAAGCAGGCAGGGCTGGGATCTGGGTTTGCACATTGTCTGTGGGTCACCTTACCAGGGCAGGAGTCAGCCTGCTTCCTGCTTTGATGGCATCCCATACCAGCTGACACTGTCTCAGTCTCAGCTAATTTTTCCTGGCAACCCTGGACAACAAAGATTTAGATAGGGCAGTGTCTTGCTGACAAGGCTCACGCAGGACCTAGCTAATCAGTAAACCTGAAAATCATTGCAAAACAGTTTGGAGGGAAATGTTGTAAGGAAATGTCATGTAAGAGCAGGACACCTGCTCCACATGGATGCTCTTGAACATCAACAGAGATTAAGTTAGGTAACACATCCTGTCATAATTTTTCACAACATACAGGCTCATCTTTTTCTGTGTCAATCCAGTTTAAAAGGTTACCACCCATATCCCATTAAGTTTAGTTGAGTTTCCTGGTTGGCTGCCTATCTGTTGGCAGATGGGGAAGGAAGGGGAAGGAAGATTCAGTAATGGACTTACCCAGAACATGTGCATTGATACCCACCTGTTTCAAGGAGAAGCCTTTGAGAGAAGTTCCTCAGAGGAGGAGGCTGAGAGTGCAGTAAAGTGATATCTCATTTCATCCTCTGATTGGTAAACTTCCTAAGAAAGTTGACTTAATGAAGAAAATCTGTTGAAAGAAGCACTTGAAGGATGAAATGGGTGCAATACTAGGTACAACTACCACTAATAGTTAACAGGAATGGGTCGAATTTGGGCCTTTCTCTCTCTGCCTCTGTGCATCTCCAATTCTTATTTCTGCCACCAGCTGGTAAAGAAAGGCAGCCACTCTCCTAGAAACGAGGAGAAATGTTTTACTTAAATCTCAGAAGGGCAAAAGCTCAACAGCTGTTGTGTAGGCTGGAATGGTGCTTGTAAGAGACAAGCTGTGATGTGGGCAAAACACTTCTAGTCTTTTCTTCATTCTTTAGACTTTTTTTCAGAGCTTTTAAGAAATTTATAGATTTGTCTAGTTCTATTCTTCAAATACTGTGTTGTCACACTGCAATATGCTATTACTATAATCTGTTCTATACTATGAACTACGGTATATAGCTCTGAATTCAGTGTATTCAGTAGTCTTAATTCTGAATTTCACTGATTCATATGCTTTCCTGTCTCTGGGAAGTTGGTCTCATCTACATCCAATGCGGAATTTGTCTTGAAAGCTGGTTTTATGTTAGAACATTAAGTTCTGCCACCAGGAAATTGAGCATCTCCTGCTAGTCATAGATTGCTCTTGTACTTAGTGACTGATGGATGAGGCAACATACCCTGGAATTGTGGTCTCTGAGTACAGTAAATAATGGGATGGCTCTGCCTTGGAGACTGAGATGTGAGATGTTATCAGAGCATGCACATCAAAATTAGGAAAGGTTCTCACTTCTATTACACAGCCATGATTTAAAAACACCCAATATTTGCAATCTCTTGCATTGCTTGAACTTAGCTTCTAGCTGGTTTTATCTGTATTTCCATTTGCATTTAATTTACTTTTCATATAGCTATACTACTCTAATTTTAAGTGTTAATACAAGGCATCGAAATGATGAGTAAAAACATAATATAAGGTACAAAGTTTCAAAAACAAATACATGGATGGAAAAATGTATTGTTTTCATGTTTAAGAGCAATACAGACAAAATTAGATAATAATGCTCTGCAAAATGTAAACTAATAATTTCAGCCAGGCTGAAAGGTTCAATCTTGGAAGAGTCCCTTCTAATAAACTGATTAACATTAGCAAGGTTACCAGAATGGAGCCCTTAATCAAATAAGACAACACTAGACATAATAATGTTTAAAAAATCTTCTGAACACGTGTGCTTTCTTCTCCGTTATAGATATTTGAAAGAAGTCAGTATTTTAACACTATAATTACAGCATGTAATTATTTTGTTTCCAAATGTAATTATTAACCCCTCAAACTCATTTTCATGCATCCATAATATCATGCAATCTATATTTCGGAGGTTGACCTATTTCAGTACCACAGGTAAACTTATACTTAAGTTTAGTTAAAACATGGTGACTTCCTGCATTTTACAATACAGTAAATTTAGAAATACTCTTTCTCTCAAAATGTCTTTTCAATAATTTTTTAGTGATGCTTTTAAGGGCAGTTCTGGAATAAAAATGATCCATGCTTCTAAAAGGAATATAAATATTTCCTTTCCACTCTGCAAATTAATCAATTTCTCTAGGTTTAGTAGTTTTCCAAACATGCAAATACTTCAAATTATTCATGGTTAGATCAGATTTATTTTATCACTTCCTGGCAGAACAGACGAAGAAGCAGAACATTTATTTATCATTGTGAATAAATTTAACATCAGAAGATTATTTATCAGATTTTTTGATCTTCAATTATGCATGAAGGATTAAAAAGACTGATTCAGAATACAGTTTATTCTTAAACAGTGTAAAATCAAAGATGCTAGTTTAGACATATGACAGATTGTCTTCATGTCTGAAAATGAGTAATATGGGAACAATTATTTTCTGTAAAATGATAGTTCATATCAGGTTCAGTTATTAATTAACATTTTTGTATGCATTGTAGCACTGAATATTTAAAATTAGAGGTAAAAATGGTAAATAGTACTATATGAGCTTAGCTCAGCCAAAGTATTGATTACTTATTGAGTTGCATAAATGTAGTTTTGATGCATGTATCAGCAACCTTCAGTATTTATATCCACCAGATCTTTCACACAAGAGATTTTATTTTTATTACACCAACTGATGCAGTTGGAAAAACAAACAATTTTTTTTGGCACAAAGTCCCATCTTTGAGTTTGAAATGAAAAAAACAAAATCATAACAAAACAAACAATAACAACAACTGAAAAGAAAAAACAGGAAACAAAGCCAATAAAAAGAACCAACCAAAACAACCAATCCCAAACTCCTTAAATCAATGAAATATTGTCTCTTCTTTAGAACAGATTTACTGCAATCAGAAAGCCTTTTTGTCTGTCACAGCTTTCTACAATGGAAAAAGTCTGAAGTTAGGCAAGGTGTTCTGTGAGCTTCATTCACAGGGTAATGTTGATAATATTACATGATTTCCTACCATATTTATCAAAAGCAAAAACATTTCTATCAATATGATACTGCAATGTTTCACCTCACAGTGCCCCTTTTCTGTATAGTATTAATCCTGAAAAAGAAAATGGTAAAAAGGGGTTATTCACTTTCACCATAAAAAAATCATATTTCCTTGATGGCTCTACAGCAGCTCAAACAAATTTAGACTTTGATTTTCATCTCCTTCCAAAAAAATTCATTTAGATGAAAGAATAGATTTGAAGCAAAGCTAATACATTATATTTAGGAAAAGAAATAATTTTCAGAATAAAAAGCAATCCTTTTTCACATTATGGTGAATTTATTTGGCCCCTAGAGAGATCTAGTGAAGATGATGTATGAGGCAATGAAAGGAAGATGACCACCTCCCATAAAATATGCCAAGTTAGAACCATAATAGGCCTTGAAATAGTCATGTGTGCTAATGGCCATTCATCAGCTTAGCCAAACTGTGAGCCTATGAGCAAAACAGTGTGGGAAAAGTGGTAGACCTAAAAAAGCAGGTTAGCTATTTAAGTAAAACAGAATGAACTTCTTCAAATTTTTATTTTAAAGGCCCAAAGGTTGAGGTTTATTTTGAGAAATACCAGTTGTAACATTCTCCTCAGTGGAAAAAAAAAGATGATGGTTTCCCTCCAGCACCAACCTTCCAGTGGACAGCTCCTCATGTTTGCTTTCTGAAAGCTCTTCCTCCCCCAACTCCAGGAACAACATAGGAAACAGAAGTTACTGCCTTTGCTTACATGTCCGCATGTGTATTCTGACAAATAGGTTGCCAAAATGCCTAAACTTCCCCCTACTTTTATTGAAGTAAGATCTACTTGAAAATCAAAGACTTGATGTAGTTTTTACCTTTCTGTGAGAAGATTTGCAATTACTCATAGGAGCTTATGAGTATGGAACTCGTAGAACTTGAGTATGGATTTGAGTCTGGTGTGAAAATCATATCTTCTGAGACTGGGTTTGTTTTTTTCTCATTGCAAATGTGTCTATCCTTTATACCTGTAAGATTTAGGTTTAACCAGAGGCAGAATAGCCAAAAAGGAATGGAGGTAAGAAAACTAGCCTTGTGAAGAACATCTTTAAAAAGGGAAGATAGTGAGGATCACTTGATCCCTTCTGCAGCATGAATTTTCAGTGTCATAATGGCATCTAAAGTAGTGGTCCTGCAGCAATCCAGACTGAAAACACAAAGGCTCAGAGAATCAGCAAATGTAACTCATTTGTAACTGGACCAGTTGTCCTTAATTTCTGGTGGTGTCTTATTCATAGATCACTAGAATAAATGCTGCACTCCACTTCTGGTGTGCTATGGCCCTCGCAGACCCACAGTAACATCATGTAGCCTTTTTGTTTCTCCTTTGATAGTGACCAAGGAAAGAGGAAAAAAAAAAGTTTATTTTCCTTTGTTTACTACTGTTTTATGCTTAGGGCAGTATGATCACTTTTACACAAGAAATTCCAGGTTTTTCTGACACTTAAATTTCTATGGCTATAGTAGATGATGACTTTAAGGGGTAATGGATTATAGCATGTAAATCTAATTCTTTTAATATAGTTAACCTTTCTATTTGAGTCTACACATACTCAAGAAGTATTAGCATTTTAAATTATAGCCTTGCTGTTAACTATAAACCCTGGACATTTTTAGAGTAACAAAACTCAAAACACAGGTTCTGAAACTCTTCTCCATGGAAGGAAATGACACTCCATCCAGGTAGGCGTGGAAATCCAGGAATGAACTGAATCCACTGCTCATATCTTGCAGATCTTTAAGCTGAGATCCTTTGATTTTTAGTGTCATCTGAGACTGTTTTGGCAGAAGGCAAAACAGCAGACAGCTTCATACACAGCTCTATATAACCATATGCTTTGCTCTTTTATTTCTAGTTCTATCATTTTACAGCAGGTAATATTCAGGAACAAGGTCAAAGTAAAATTTTTAGTTCATGTAGTGGCCAGCCCCTGTATGAATATTACAAACAGTATTTGTTATTCTGACAACCACCATCTCTTTTTGTCATAATGATTTCATTTACTGGCAACATAGGCAAAAACATAGTAAATACTTATTATTAATAGGTTAATGGCATGAAGCTGGGTCAGCAGAGGTTTGGGTTGGGAATCTGGAAAAGGTTCTTCACCCAGAGGGTAGATAAGCACTGAAACAGGCTCTCTAGGGAAGTGGTCACAGCACCAAGCCTGACAGAATTCAAGGAGCATTGGACAATGTTCTCAGGCACATGGTGTGACTCCTGAGGTGTCCTGTACAGGGCCAGGAGTTGGACTCAATGATCCTGATGGCTCCCTTCCAAGACGGCATATTCTGTGATTCTACTTTTGTCACTTTATTGGGATATGGACCCACAATTACACTATTTTTCTTTTTTGTTTTTTTGTTTTTTTGTTTGTTTGTTTGTTTGTTTTTTGGTTTGCTTTTTTTTTTTTTGGAAAATAGGAAATCCATCTTAAGTCAAAAGCTAATTGTTAGTATTTTAAAAATTATTGCATTTCATTACAGTCTAATTCAAGAATCATTGGTAATCCAGGAGTAATTTTTGGAGATAGGAAAAGAATACACCTATGCAGAAAGAGTTCCAGTTATTATAATAATTCAGTTAAACTCATTGTGAAAATTCTTCTTATTTTCTATGCCTTTTCCTGATTTTCTTCTCACTCTTCCTGTGCTCTTCAGGATCATAAACTTGCTGGTCTAATCCTAGTGTTGGCAGTGAGGATGTTGCAGGAAATTTTCAGCATCTACAGTCCTTGATGGGAAGAATAGGATGCCCATGTTGACAGTTTCTTCTTCTGCACTCTAGGATCCATAGAGGGCCATTTTTGTGTGTTTGGTAATACACTTTAATGCCATGATCTTTCTTGCCAGATCTGCAGCTCTCTGTCTCACTAAGTTTATCAGTGACTATTTTGTTCTCTGTGTAAGTCCCTTCACTAGAAATCCAGTCCTATGTTTCTCTAAGTGACCTCTTGTGGGTGTTTACAGCCATAAGGCCTCCAGTGCCAGCCATGGCCTCATCTCTTACCATCCCATTCCCATACCCCTCTGACACATCCTTCATCTCCACTTCTCAAGTCCTGTGCTGTGGTATTGGGCCTATATTTCTCTATACTGCAGGATAAAATTCCTGGGAAAACCCCAGACATTAATCACTCCTGAAGCACGGCTGAGTTGCAGCTTCACCGTCAAATACCAACCTTGGAAAGAACAACCCTGAGGTAGTGCTGGCTCTGGTGACAAGAGACAGTAGCAGTAGGTCCCCACAACTTCTGTATCCCCAGATGTTTCTTTTGTTAAAGGAAGGGGATGGGGAGGAGAGGGACTGCCATCAGAAACCAGAATTACAGGACGCAACCCCTGCCTCCTCCTTCACTGAGCCACAGCAGGTCAGGGGATGACCGTGTTGGAAGAGTGTGGAGCTGAGGACTGGGGTGGATCATGTGGGGGGAAGAAGGCACAGAAACAGCAGGCTGCCTTGGACTGAAATTTTGACATTTCCACACCCTGGAATTCAGCAGAAATTACTCCTTGGAGATTAAAAATATGCAGAGATCCCAAAGGCTCTCAGTTTTGTGTGCCTTTATACCTTGAAGTGGACAGAAGAGAAAAAGAAGGCATCATGGAGTGCTGAGAGATGAAAAAGCAAAAAGCCTCTTTTTCTGGAAGATTTTACAGACCCAGTTATTGTGTACAGAGGACACAATAGGCTGTGAGCTACTGACAAGCTTGTGAGCCTGATTTTTGTCATGAAGCACTTGTATTTCAAAGAATAAAAATCAGAGTGCAGCAAGCACATAAATATCCAGAGTACTTTAGTAAAGAAACATTTTGCTAAGATTTATAGCAGGCAGTTATGAAGGGGTGACAGGTTAGTAGGAAAAGCACCAGATTCATTTTGAGGGTGTTTAGGAGGTTAATATAAATTGAGAATTTAAAAACACCTCTTTCTTCATTTCAGATCATTCTGTAGAAGGCAAAGCAGCTTTGAGATGGGTGAGCAACTTTGGTTTGTTCGGCCAGGTATAGCAGCAAAAATAAAGACTGTCTAATCTTCTGGAAAGAGTTGCTGGAAATTTCTATTTATTGTCTGTCCTTCCCTTTTGATCTTCTTTTCTCTGTCTTCTTTCTATCGTTGTTACCAAAAGATTTTCCTTCTCTGGCAGCAATTTGAAGAAGGCAACATTCACCTTGAATCACTCGATGGTGGGAGCTGAGCATTACGAAAGATTCAGACTGGAAGAGTGTTTTTTTTTAAAAATTAATCTGAAGTGAGAAAGTTTCAAGGGGGGCAGGACGTGGTGGGGGGCAGGGAATGATATCAGCTCAAAGTGGCAACTTTTATTTTTTCCATCAGAATTTTGTTTCACAAGGCATGATGGTTTTTTTGGTCTTGTTCTAGTGTAGAGAAGGTAAAAATAAAGCCAACTGATAATTTCCCATGAGCCAGAAAGACAGTTCTCTCCCATTTCATCCTTAAGTTTAAATTATACTGGTCTAAAACCCAGCAAATTATCACTTTGAAAGAAGTAGCATTTTTCATTCAAGAGCTCTTTTTTTTTTTCAAGACACCTAGAAATATCATTTATATTTTGTTTCTGACACTCTCATTTCTTCTGGTTTCCTTATTTGTATTGTGTTGTGTTTCTGAGGGTTTTTTTAGTTAATTAAATTTCCAGAACCATCTGAGCAAAACCAAAAAGATTGTATTGCAGCCTAAAGAGATTTTTGACTCCACAGGAATGTCATTTAAAAAATAATTTTATTTGAAATTCCATTATAAATGCTTCCATGATTCCTAAACATTCTCAAACTTGTTGCTTTTCAAAGTTTTGCTCTCTTCATTTTAAAATTGATATCTTAGAGGTTACAAACCAGGCTGTTTCTAGAGACTACAGGAGAGCTCTGCACAAAATGTGTATCTTATTTTCAGAAATTTAAAATCCTCTCCTTTTGTCTCTAATTCAGTTGTCTGGCAGTGAAGAAATTCTAACAACAGTATATTTTTCATTCTAATCTAGATGAATGCTCTTTACTAAAAGAACATAAAATTTGGGGAGAGGGTCTGAACATTATCTAGCAACAAACTTCAAATTCGAATGTCATTTAATCCATAAATATGCTTTACTTTGTAGATTTTTTTAGCAAGAATAAATTTTTAATTTTTATAGTCAGAGAGTTTCATATTTCAAAATGGGCTATTATTTTAGAAAATTACTTGCACACAGCTAGAAAATGCAATGGAAAAGATCCTAAATCACATTTGGATGTGTAAGTTTGGGGTTTCTTATTTTTTCACTGGAAAAAGCACAGTTTTGGAGAGGGATACTGAAATTATGGCCATCTGGTGTGTGTCTGAGCATTCCACTTTGCTGATGGACAGAATACACAAGGTTTGCCTCCTTGGGCAGCAGCTCCAGCTGTTCCAGTATGAAGAAAAGTCTTGAAAACCTGCCTCCAAATTTGATCATCACTCTGCAATATTACCCTGTCTAGAGGGTCACTCTTCATTGGCTTGAAAAATGTTGAAACAGAGTTCAGCTGTCACCCAAAGCAACAAGAACAGCAGAGTTCAATCTTAAAAGTTCTCCTAGACTCAGATTTAAACAGTCAGAATTTATAAACTCTTTGTTAACTGGTATTTTAATTAGAAATCAATGTTTCTTAAAGTACATACAATATCAAGATACAGAAAATTACACTTTCTGTTTAGCAATAATTTAAAAAAAAAAATGAAGTCTTGAGAGAGTACCAATGTGGGGATGCAAACACCAGAATAATGTATTTTCTATATTACTTATCTTCCTTATTACTTATCTTATTTTTCCTGGTAGTCCAGTCAACATAACCTGTTGTTGTGAAAGCCAGTGATAAGATCAGGGTACTAGTGCATGTAAAAAGTAACCAGAAAAAGAAAAACTTCCAGGTGTTGAGCCTAGGTTTTAGGGAAGAGGTCACCATCATCCACATTACCTGCTAGACTTTTCTTGTCCAAGTGTTCAAATCTGTAACACCTATTGTCCCCTTGAAATGTCTTTTCTTCTCTCAGCTACAAAAACACTCCATTTTTTTTCAAGAAGTGACTTATTTTGTACATGAGAGGAATATGCAATAATGAAGCAGCTTAAGGTTACTTTGATAATTTGAGCCTGTTCTGAGACAAGGATGCATAAACTTTTGGCTTCTAAGAAATCTAGAGATTTCATTTTTCTGAGTTCATTTCTTAAGCTTGAATTTTCACAAGGAATTGAGTTAACCATTTAGGCAGAGTGTCAGGTGGGGTAATTAAAAACTATTGCTAATAAGTCTCTGCTGGATATACCATTTCCTGACCAACTAAAAAAATCTCAAGGGCTGACATTAAAATGGTCACTGAGACATAGGGGAAGATAAGTCAGTCAAAAGGAGACCATTGCCATGCACAGCCTTTGTCAGCTTAAAATAAAAAGAAAATCCAGGTTCTGATTGCATTATTTTGCAATGGTTGGTTGTACAGAGGCAAAGGTCACTTTCAGAGTACTGTTCAAATAATCTGGGAATAAAAATCTGCTCTGTGTACTGTAGTTGTTAGGATAATCTAGGAATGAAAACCTGGTCTGTAACAATATGAAGATTGGGAAGAGATCCAGTGAGAATATGGAATCTAAATATGACAGTGCACTGATCACACTAAAACCACTGCATGTCTGGCTTTTGAAGACTGGTGGCTGCTGGCAGTGGGGCAGCTGGACAGCCTTGCTTCTCAGGTCCTCTTGCTGCCTTAACTATGCATATTGGCTCTTGTGAAATGTCTGTGTAAATGCCTCAGTTTGGAGGGTGTAGTTTCAAAATCCATGCTGTTTTGCTTTAAAAATTTATTGTAAAATTCCATGTCAGAGGAAGAGTTTCAGTAACAATTCCTCTGTGTTCACTGGGGTGGCAGAAAGGTCAGGTTACAAACCCAGAGTAAGTTATCCTTGCTGCTGTGTCAGAACTATTCCCATGTATCTTGTGAGTTAGGGACTCGTCATTGTGCACTGCTATTTTTATACACAGCACGCGATATGGCTGACTCCTTCTAATCTTCTGGAAGTGCATTCAGGGCCTTAGATCATGTACAGTACACAGTAACATGAAAAATTGTTTTCATTAGGAGATTTGGCACACAGGGAGGCTGCTTTGAAGTTTGGTTCTGTAACAAATCTTGCATAAACCTTGTTGCTCAGTTGTTGAATACTCATTAGTGATCCTTTTGCTGTGGTAGACTTCCATATCATTCCAGTTTGGATAATGTGTTATCCTAAGGAAGATATTTAAAACACAAATACTGTTGGCTGCATGTCATAGACTTCTCAGACATAGCAGAAAAAAACCAAAAACAAAACCAAAAAACCCCCCACAACGTCTCAAGGGAAACAGATGCAACTGACAAAAATACAAGAATTTTAAAAACTGCTAGAACTTTATTGCCTCAGCTATTCAAGTCTTATTCTAAATATCTACTTACGAGTTATATGTTGTCCACTGAAACAGATATCCCAGGAAACTGATTGCCCTGCAGAAATGCTCCTAGCTGACATATCAGTGCTAGGAATTTATTCAATGTTTCTGACTTAAAATGTTAGAGACAGTATGTAAAAGAAGAATAAATCTGTTTTGACAGAAAATTCTTGTCCTTTGAGCCTGAAATGTTTACTTTCTAGCATGTCAGGGTTGAAGTATTTTTATCTGGATCCTTAATGAACTTCCCTACAAAAAAACCTGTGTTTTCAGCATTTCTAGTCTGTGTGAAGTAATTTGGCATGTTTACTTTGGAAATTAAAATTAATTGCTTTGAAACTGTGGAATCAGTATGTTCCTAAACCTATAATAGTCTGACAGAATGACAGGGTTTTGACACTGGCATAGCTACAGATTATTCCAGGACTGACAACCTTAAAATACTGAGGCATGAAGAAAAACACCTCTGAGTGAGGGGCTAAGCCCCAGCCCCACCTCACATCAGAGCCTCCAAGTGCAAGGGATCCTGGAACTGCTTCAAACTTGGTTTCCCAGAGAAAATAACATTTTTTTTTCCTAATTCTTTCAGTGCTGCTGCTCTCAGCAATTAAAAGTGTGCAGTGGATGTGGGCCCTGCAAGTAGCTGTGCCTTAGGAGTGGATGCAAAGGCACACACACTACACGATACTTCTGTTATCCTATTTCTTATCTGGTAAAATAAGACACCACCACACCCATCACCCCCCCAAAAAAACATCTTCCATGGCAGAAATATTCAATCTCCTTCCCCAGTGCTACTTGTCAAGATAGAAATGTCTGTGAAAGGACAAAATAGCTGCTAGTTGACACACCATGCCGAGCTTCCAAAGATGTGGTTATAAAGATGTCCTCTTGGGCAAATGAAGGGCTGGCTCACTCTTCAGGCAACACAGATCATGGAATGTCAAAGGTGATGGCTCTGGATGCAAAGTCCCAGCCCCTGGTTGAACTGAGTATTTTTGGAACATTTGAAAGCATTGCTTTGACTAATACACTTTAGAGGAAACATCACTGACAAGCAACATTGACTGATACGAACTCTGCTCTGGGATGTTCACAGTCAGTCTCCTCCACTGCAAACAGTGCTCCCAGAACCCAAGGAGTTCTGTAATGCTTTTGCAATGTAATATCTTAAACTGAAGATAAAATAAATGAGGCCAGTAGGTTCTGATTATGTTGTGCTAGATTGAAATACCAAATAACAAGCCCTAAATTATGAAAGCCCTCCTGACCGCAATAAAAAAGTGCTCAGTGGTTTGGGTCTGGGATAGAGAAAAATAAGGACCTTTTTTATGCATATGACCCATCCTAATGAGCCAGATTTGTTTTGCAGTCTGGCTAACACATGGATTCTCATGTCTCCAGCTTCCTTGTCAGGAAGCCTGTGGATGAATGGTTCTGATTTGAACCCACTTTCATGGGGAAGGAAACACCCACGCTCACAAATATTTGGGATGTTTTGAGGTAATGTTTTAAAGTGCTGAGCAATTATGTTTGCACCACACAAAGAAAGACCCTGAGTAACCCTTTCTTGCTAGGTTACTACGTACCTAACAGATTTTACCCACCTACACCTTTACCACCTACACCAGATGAGCATTTTATATATGCCTGAAAAACAGGTTTCTGTCCCACTCTTCTCTTTTACCACTGTCTTTTCTTTCTTAACTACCACTTGTTAGGAAGTTAGCAAAAAACTCGCAACGTCTAGAAGAGATTACTTAAGTTTTCTTTCAAGTTTTAATTCAAGTTAAATTAGGAAAAATGGCTCCTTTTAAAACAAATGAAAAGTAAAACTGAGGTTAAAAAAATGCCAAAAGATCCTGTGAAATGGATGATTGTATCTGGGCAAATAGATAATTAGGGTGTATGAGGCCTTATTTTTTGAGCATCTGAAGTGTAGGTGGATTTGAGGAAACAAAGCATTAAAGCTCAATTTTTCATTTCTTTTATTGTCTTTGCACGCTTGTCTCAGTTTCCTGTGGTGCCAGCCATCTGTCCAAGCCCATGTGTTTGATAGGGCATGTCATGGTATGCCACAAGGACCTTGCCTTCCATCCTGTTTAGCCCAAATCTCAAACTCTACATGAGTTCTACATGCAATTTTCTTTTATTTTCTGTTTGTCATATGCCTGAGTTTGAATCCAAGTCAAATATAAAACATGAAGGCATGCTGTCCTTCAAGGAATGACAGTCCCTTATATTTAAAATAAAGACATAGTGCCAAAAATACAGCTAAAATAAAGTATATTTAAAAGATAAAGAGTGCTGCTCTGGGCCTGGCTTCATGGACCATTTTGGAGACTGAGGTGTTGGCTGTTGCTTTGGCAGGGAAATGTTTGCACAACAAAATTTAGGTAGACTCTGTACTGGATAAAATAGGATAGCCTGCATGGCAGGATGTCTTAGCAGGTCTATAACAAAAATTGGAGCCATCAAGCATGCAAACTAAAGGTTTTGAATTTAGGGGTAACAAATTAATTTTCATTCATAACTAATTAATTTTCATTCATAATTTTTAATAAGTTCCACAACCCCACCTCAATTGAGTTGACCATATCATGCATAGCACCCAGTGTGGATTGAAGTCTGTTTTATCAGCTTAAACATGATTTAAAAATGAATCAGAGACAAAGGTTTTTGCAATTACATTTGTATTTCTGTTGCTTATTTTCAAAATACATAATTTTTGGAATGGGGACACTGCTGAATTAGAACAACCCCAAATGGTGACAAAGAAGAGTATATTGAGAGCACTGCAGATCACAAGATAGTCTCTGATTCCTCTTCACACATTCTGTATGACCTTGGGTAAGTGACTGAATGTTGGATGCTAAGAAGATTTTAAGACATTTTTGAGAATAAATGTGCCTGCATCCATTGTCCAACTCTATTGCTTCACTGCTGCTCAAAAACTCAACTAAGAGTCTCCAGAATGAAACACTGGCTGTGTATAACATCATTTAGGACATTTCACAAGATTTTTAGATGACTTTCACTTTTTAAAATCAGTATCACATTCTAATTTTCAGTATTGGTTGGATGTAGTTATAACTTTGGCAACTAGATTGAAGTAGCCATTATCCATGCTTTACTCAGTATAGGTACTTAAGGGAAGTCTTTATCACTTACTCTAGAGTTTTTGATATTCTAAATAGCTTCATCTTCCAGGATGCCATTACAAGGCACGACTTTTGATTTCTCAGTTTCCAGATTGTCAAACAAACCTCATAAATTGTGACCAGTATATGTGGCTATGGTGACAGTCTCTGCCGTGTCAGTACAAAGGAAATGTAGTCACAAAAATCCTACTTGGTACTGTAGGATTGGTCTTACAGATATCCTGTAAGAGTTGCCCCTGCATCTCTCCAGAGCCCTCTCAAGGGACAATAGTCTTTTCTATTGCCAACCAGCAGTTCTCCTTTTCTCTCTAGCACCTGGGAAATAGCACCTATTTCCCAGATATTACACCTCGCCTGATGGAATAAAGAAGCTTGTCTGCTTTCACTCATCAGATGAAGCAATCCAATTTTTTTATTGGGAACTTATCCTTTGTACTTACTGTTTTTCAAAAATATCTGCCATCAGCATACTTGATCAGTTTGCTTTGTTTGGCTTTATTCTAAGTTGCTCAGAAGAGCTGATGTTTCATAAAGCTTATAAAAGAGCTTTATGTTTCATAAAGCTAAGAATCAACTCCTATGGATCCTTGTAGTCCCTATGAAGTGCACTGGCTGATTCCCATTAGTTTTGAGATATGCCATGTCTATTTTTAATACCATCTTGGTGCCTCATATCATGCCATATCATTTTAGTTCTTAATCAAAATGTCAAGCAACACTGAGTCATGATCATTACAGAAGTGATGGTTTGTTACACCACCATCCATTACCTTTATGAACCAAACTGGGATCATTAACAGAGCAAACTACTTGGAAAAGAACTAACGGCTTTTCCTGAAGCATTAATCATTTTCCTATTTGTTCATTAACAAACTGTCAGCCATTCCCGTATTTACTGATGCTGGTCAAATTGGTCTATTATTAGTTACTTTGTTTGAGCAACACTGTGAGGGCATCATTACCCCTTTTCTCCAATCTCCACTTAAATAAGTAAACACCACTGTCTCTGATTGACTGGCCAGCATCAGGTCTGTCTTGGACACCTCTGCCACTCTGTGGACGTGACGGAAGTTTCTGGTAGCTTCTCTCTGAAGCCACCTGTGTGAATCCCCACACTACCAAAATCTTGTCAGGCAAATCCAATACAAACATGAATGAAATGATGAAGCTGGAGTGCTACAAAGAACTGAGTCATGTTGAGACACTGACTGGGGTTCTCATAGCATAACTTCAGTTGCATAAAATTTAATCATATCTTCTAAAACAGCCATTCATGCCTAGTTTATTACTCACAAGACATGATCGGAGTACAATTCATCCCACAGATGCTGAACAGTTGAGGCTGGCTCAGCTGTCTTTTGTGGCTGCCCATCTGGCTCCAGGAATCCAAGGAAATTAGGTTAAACTGGGTGACTAACACTTATCTGGCTAAAGACAGTTGAAATAGACTCCATGCAATATGGCTGATCCAGGGAAAACTGCAGTACAAAACAAATTTTTCAACATTCCTCACATCCTGTAGAAAAATGTAATCATTACCCAATTCTTTGCAACTGAGATTGTAGTTCACTGAAATAGAATAACAGTGTCAGTTTAAATGTAACCTGCATTCCACATTTAGGTTTTTTTAATTGTCTTTTCATAAAAAGCAACCCTTAGAGAAATGCCAATTATTGTAAAGTGCTTCTCTCTAATAAACATAAATCATCCCTCCTAAATAAAATCAATACGTATTTATAATCATTGTAGGCTTATTTGATTGTATGACTCTTTTTACTAAAAGGGAGGTAGAATGCATTTGAAATTATTAACTGAACATATTAATTTACATATAAGTCTGTATGTGCTTATTCAGAGATTGCCCCTCAGGGAAGAGGCCCCCATACTCCAAAAGTAGAGTCTTGACTCTGTTTCTCCTTATTCTATTGAAGTGCAGTCCTGCTTCCCAAAAGAAAGTTCCCTTGCATTTTTAATCCCTCTCTCTCATAAACCAAGCACACTGTCTAGCACTCTGAAACAGAAGAAAACAGTGAGACTGAGCCCAATTCACTCCCAGCAGAGAGGAGAAGGGAGCTGACAACCTTGATTAGTCATGGCCATCTCCCTGCTGCTATCAGCACAATGCAGCACCTGTGGCAAGGAGCCGAGTGCCCCTTTATGCTTCTCACTTGATGCACACATTCATTGCATTCACACGTTCAGAATGTGATCTTTGTTGAGTAAGGAGTTATGTTCAGTAATGAGACATGCCCAGTAATGAGGAGTGAAATTTTCCTTACTGAAATGTTATCTGTTTAAAAAGGAAAAAAAAAGAAGTTTTCTGGCAGAGAAGAAATTGCAGATCTTTAAATACTCCAGTGCTATTAAAAATCTTAGACCTTAGCAAATGATTTACAATATTTCAACAACAGTGAAGTGGTGACTGGGAACTTGTCTGTGAAAACAGATGGCGCTTGACACTTCTCTGGAAGAACCTGTCAGCCCCTTTAGAACACCAGGTCATCTAGGAAGTATAAAAAGAGAATATTCTTGCCCTAAAATGTTTACGATGCAACTTTAAAAAAGCATTTGTGTATTGATTGCCATGGGAGAACTCCAGACTTACAGAAGATGTGAGTGGTGCAGCAGTCTAGAGAGAGCTTTGTTCTGGACTCAGCTGGCACTTTGCTGCATATTTGTGTGCAGGTACACACAGGAAAACACACCAACTTAGGTACTTCAGCAAAGAAGGTAAGGAGTAGCCCAACTTGTCCTGTAGGCATTTGATGCTGGTTTGGATGTCCTCTTTGATTTAAGATACCTTGAAGATGACAGGTATTTACAGGCAGCTTAAAACTTTCTCCAGTTTCAGGTGGAAGTTGCCAGGCTCCCCTCACAGTGCCTAAATGACAGTAGACACATGTATTTGTGTGCCTGAATCCCACCCTACATACTGTAGTGTGGAATGTAAACTGTTATCTTCTGCTTTATGTATTCACCTGGAGACATATGTCCTAATGACCAAAAATCAGAAATTGAGTGTTTATCCATTCTGAACAGTTTTACTTCTGGGTTTATTTTATGGGTTTCTCTCTCATTAATTTCATCTGGTCAAAATGTGCTTCAGTTTGCTGCTTTCACTAATGAGTCACCCTGTTTCTACTGTGGCTTGCTCACTCACTGAAGTGTGGGAAGAGATGTGTTACATGCAATAAATTCAGCTGGCTTCATAGACCAGCTTTGGTGTCCAAGACCATGAATGAAAGAACATCAGGTTTATTTTTTGCTTTTACTTTGCACTTTTACAAAGGGAAGTGATTGAAAATGGGAAGTCACTAACAATTTCTTAATTAAAAACCACTGTAAAACCAGACTTGAGACCCCTAAGAGAAAAGACCCTTAATCTATATAGAAAATGTATACACCAAAGAAGGTGAAGAAACTTAGAAACCAATTACCCAGGGGCTGATTTTCTCCAACAATTCACTCCAAAGTGTCCTTGTAAGCATGTTCTTTATATTTCGAAAACAAACTATTTTTTATTGGGGTCCATGTTATCATATTTATTTGCAGAGGTGAGTATGCATTGTGTCCCTATATATTTTTTCTATTTTTATTTCTTTTTACTTTTTAAAAAAATCTTTTGTTTTGGTTTTGTTTGTTTTTCCTCTATAATAGCATTATTGAAAAATTTGCTATGGGATTTTTTTATAGGATCATATTATAAGTCTACATTTCCAGGAGTGACTCTCTGTTCAAGAGTAATGCTGTCAGTTTACAGCTAAGCAATGAAAGATTGGAGCATGGGAATGTTCCTAGAGTTCAAGGAGAGGCTTGATCTATTTTGTGTCTTAAAATTTGGGATGAGAACCAGGCTTGTACTGTATATTTCTTATGCCTTCCTTTCTTTAACTTCTCAATTCTGACCCTTCTATTTGAAATTTCATTTGACCCACCTCAACAGCAGATCAAACTTTTGTCTTGATTGTATCTTGAGAGAAGCATTTCCACATTTATCACTGTCAGAGTTCAGTAGTCTCTGACCAGGAGGAGGGTTCAGTGTTTATTATCAAATCTACTCATTTGGTGTGTCTTTGATTTTGATATACCAGAGTGCTGCAGCAATGTACTGAAATCATAAGAGAAGAATGATACAGCACTTGGTACTGGTTGAATCCCAGAGCAGTCCTGTTCCTCATTACCGGTCTCTGTGTGCTCACTGTCAGGATGCTGAGCATCCCCAGCCCCTTGGAAAGCATGCATGGACTAAAGCCAGATCTAGCTGCCTTCCAATTCTGTTCTAGTAGTTAACCAGATTTTATACTTTATGTTGGGCTGAGGCATGTGTATGTCCTCCCAGCCCTGGCACACTGGTCTGGGTTGCTCAGGAAGACATAATTGTCTGTTAATTATCTCAGGGATCCTGATGATTCAACGGTGCAGCTGTCTTGTCTAAAAACATTGCCCTTCATTTTCCCTGGTGTTGAGATAAGCTTAGCTTTCTTTATGATGCTTTTTTACCTGAGCTCATTGGGGTTTTTGGCTCATCTCTGAACATTCCTCAGCTGTGGAGGTGTGTTGGTCAATTGCAGCCATGCAACAGCTGCTTTCTACCGTGTATAAATCTGAAATATACTTTCTCAAAAAAAGCATTGCATTGCATGCAGTATAAATATGACACCTCAGGTTTTTCTTCTGCAATTACACCATCAAAATTGCAGAACACAGCAGGTACTTTTACCTGCTGACCCCTTTTTATTATGATTATAGCAAATTGTTAGTCTACTGCAAAACCTTCTGAAAAGTTTTTTGTTGATGTTGTTTGTTTTAAATCTTTTAGGGATTCTATTCTGATTTAAAAGAGAAAAATATAATTTTCTTGAAAAGGTGGGTACCTGAGAATCCATAATTAGCACAGAAGGAAGACAGGAAGTCAATACAAATAGTTGGCTTGGAAATATTCTACAGGAACTGATGCTTTTCTACAGCTGACTCACATAGTAAAGAAAATCATATGGAGAGGTCATTGCTCATGTGAATCAAGTGACTAAGAGAATGAAAATTACAATCCTCTCTTTTACCCCTCAGATCAGATTTTTACTCTTTCTTTTTTTTTAAACAGTGGGTTCAGAGTATACAGAAAGTGTTATTTTTCCAGTCCCTTTTCCTCCAAAAATATCCTTTTTGAAGAAAACATGCAATATGATGTTTTACATTTTACAAATTAGAACAGCATTATTCTAAATTGGCCACTTCTACCTTTTTTTTCCCCAAAATTATTCACATAACAATGCACAGGTTATGAAATAATTTACAAATTTATTTCAGTTACCACTATATTTATCCAAAGTATGTGTCCAGGTTTGCCTTTATGTGAAGGCTTATATATGAGGCAACATCTCTACAGTTTCTGAATAAGGCATTGACATCCAAAAAAATGAAGTACAGAGAATGAAGGGACTCACCCAGATACAGTCAAAGGCTATGTCCACAGGAGTAAATTAAATATACTTGAGAATATTTCAGTGCAAATTTATTAAAGTTGATTCAGTCACAGATGGACAGTAAAGTTAGTCTTATTCTGGAACTGTACATCATATTTCTGAACCTCTGTTTTGATTCTAGGTCTAAACTTGGCTGTCCACCTTCTCCAACTCTTGGAATGCCTGTACAAAAGTCTCTTCATGGATGAGTAAGGCGGTATCTTGCAAGTTTCTATCCTCCCTAATCTCTTTCCAAACACTTCTACAGGCCATTTTCAGGCAGTTCAGGGGAAATTACGGATAATTTTATTGGATCTGAGTCTGAACCATTAAATCATCTTCCACTTGCTCATTATCTGCTGAATGACTGCTAATGGTGTGAGGCTTAGTTTGGCTCTAGGTCATTACTGGTGAATCTTTGAAAGCCATGATACTGACCTTCTGTAGCCATCAGAAAGGCAAGCAGAATTGGACTGATAAAAGTAATGAAGAGCATTTTGTGAAGACTTTCCTTTTCTTAGCTGGAGAAATAGGGTTACTCACCACACTAGTTTAATCTATTCAAAATTCATATTTCTAGATTAATTTCCTTAATTTGCAGCCCAAAAAGGAGGCAGTGTTATGCTTGTATGTGAGAAATGACAATGATTGATATTTCTTGGAGTGAGCTGTAATTTTTCAGTGATTCTCTGGTCTTTCCTTAATTTCCATAATTAATGAAACTGTAAGAAAAATCAGGTTTATTCTACTTGGCTGGTCTCATTATGGTTTATTTTCTCCTTTTATTTTAAGGAATATGTTGACCTACTTCTTTGGTTAGATAACCTAAGATCTTTGCCTCTAATCTTGGATAAGTAGTGAATCCCTTAAATGTATCTTTCAACAAGTTAAACTAGGGAGGTAGAGTCTTCTCTGTATCTGATGTGCTGATGGTATAGGGATGTCTTCAGATAGTACTTAATAGGAATATTGTGTGTAAGATGCCAACTTGGATTGTTAGGCTTCAGAGAATACCTATCATACTGTGAGTATGAGATACAATATTGTGTCATAACTGTGATCTATTTCTCCTATTTTAGTTGCAGAGATCTATACATGGGACAATTCTCTCACCAATATCCCATACTTGAGAAAAATAGGCATTCCTTAGAAGTGATTCACCTGGTCTAGTTCAAAAGTCAGCTTGAGGAAGAGGTTAATCATGCCTGACTAGGACTGACTTCTCTCTACTGCCAACTTGACTGTATTACTTCCAAGACAGACCCCTGCGTGGTAAACATCAGCATTACACCAGACTTCTACTTCATTCTTTCTTATCTAGAACTGCAGCATCCACAAGTGTTGTACAAGCCTGGGTACCATTTGTCTCCAAGCTGGTGCTGGGCCTGGGGCTTTGTGCCCACGGCTTTGCGCTGTGGCTGTGCCAGCAAGGAAGAGCAAGGATATGAGTGACTGAAAATTGTTCCAATTCCCAGACTTCATGTGAGCCTAGTGACTCCCTTGTGTCTATTTTGCAGTCTTTTGCCTGTCTTTCTTGCTACAGGCTCTCTTAAATACATCCTAAACGCGAACGTTTCTTAACTCCATATCCTCAGTTTCAAAGGGTCTAATTTATGGGCCGTGTGAGCTTTTGTGGAAAAAAAAATAATTTACAAAGTGGGAATAATATTCTGCAAGACAGATAAAAGTTTTAATTGTAATTTTTTGCTCCAGCCTACATAAACTAGACTTCAAACACAGGATAACACAAGGTGCAGATTTGTTGTATTGAGCAACACTTTATTTACAGATTTTTCTGACCAATGAATAAATAGGCTGAGATGGACTTTTTTTTAATGAGTAGTTTGTCACATTCTCATATGCTGTGAACTGAAGGCTACATTATTTTACCTTGGCTAAGTGTATAACCATATAATTAATGCCATAGTTATCAACACTAATTTTTTTTAATCCAGATTTCTTTCTTTTAGGATATAATCAAGACAGTGTAAATATGAATTACAATAAGCCAGAATTCCCTCTTTTTCTCAACTGCCCTTAGAATTATATGTTCTTTGCTATGAAAATCTACAGATCAGGAGTTTAGCACTTAAGGCCCACTTCATCATGTCAGGACTTTCTAAAGATGGATTTGACGAAGCAAATAAAGCACCAATTATCTTTTTTAGAAAAAAAAAGAAGACAGAAAAACAAAATCAAAGGTTTTGTTCAATGAATAGTCACTTGAAAGTGCTTGATTAACAGATGGACTTGAGGTTTTTAAAGGTTTTTCCAATTAGACAATTCTATGATGCTATGATATTTAATGTTCAGTGCATCACCTTCCTTTTTGTTTCTTTTCCTTTTTTTTAAAATGAGCATTTCTGTTCGAAACCTTCTTTATTCCAAAGTCTTCTACCTATTCTCACTCACAGTTTCAGCAAAATTAGCTTCTATCAAAAGTAGTAAGAATAAATATTTTATCAGAGAAGATCCTTTGGACCCTTGTAATTTTCTTTGTGTCCAAATTATTTGAGTTTATGCAATGTATTTTTATTCTGAGGAAAAGCAAGACATTTTTCATGTCGAAAATAATAGTAGGAAAGGTCAGAGTCATGGGACAGGGCCATACCATAAACTTGTACTCTTCTGGTGAATGTGATCAACCTTAGAAAATTAGAGAAAGAGAGACGTGACCATGGCTCATGATTAAAAAAAGAAAAACTTATAATTAAAAATAAATTTCAGCATAATCAGTGATGGATTAGTGAAAAAGGAATAGACAGCATCCTGACACCTCAAATGCATCATGGAAGAAATTTCTTCCTCTCCAGTACTACATGCAAATATATACTTGGAAATTTCATATTCTTTTTGTTAGGAACCATTTAAGTTTCCATACATATTTAAACAGTGAAGATGACTGGATGATGGACAGCAACCTCTTTCTTTTGTACATCAGGCTCCCTTGTGAGCACTGATATGATGTGGGTGCTGAGATTTAATTAAAATGCTTATTAAGAAGAAATCTCTAGAAATATCTTGTCTTCAGTAGGTAGATATTTAATTTATTTTTAAAATGTTGGTTTAGCTGTGCAAAGCAGAGCTTTCTTTAGAGAGATGAATATGAATGAAATCCTCTCCTTTTGTTTTCCAGTGAAAGCATACTGCTGATAACACTTCTAACTCAGATGTTATCATTAGCCCATTGCCATCGGCAGATATAAAAGCACAGAAATTTCACAGTAACTTCTGAGTCACCAAATTCAACTCTGTGCCATAGACAAACTGAACAGACTACTATAAATGTATGATGTTCTGTTTAAACAAGCTGCATTAAGTGCTTTGCATTACACTTGAGGAAAGAGCCTCACTTTTGGACTCCTATGAGATTCCTTTTTCTAAATTCATATGTAAACTTACTCATGGTCCCCAGACAAGTTGCATATTTTAAAGCTATTCCTTACCTTGATTTACCTTGTCCTTAGATGTGCAGCAAGCACTGCTGTGACTGAGTTGCACTTACGTGGCAAGGTTTTGGTGGGAGGTGCTGCAGGGGTGGCTCCTGCGAGAAGGCACCAGAGGCTCCAAGACGGACCCGCTGCTGGCCAGGACCGAGTCCGTCAGCGATGTTGGCAGAACCTTGCATGTGATAACGTATTTTACAAAGGATGGAAAATTCTGGAAGACAGGAGATAGAAAACGTGAATAAAACAACTCCACCAAAGGAGAAGGAGGACATAAATCAGGCACCAGTGCAGAGACTCCCCTGCAGTCTGTGGTGAAAACCATGGTGAGGCACCTGCGCCTCACCAGTCCGTGGAAGATCTCTTACCAGAGCATGTAGATCTGTCCTAAAAGAAACTGCAGCTTGTCAGAGCTTGCACTAGAGAAGACACCTGGCAGGACCTATTGACCAGAGGAGAGGGGGAGTCCATGCTGGAGCAGTTGTTCCTGAAGGATCGCACCCTGTGGAAGGGACCCATGGTTCAGCCATTCATGAAGAACTATATCCTATGGAAATGACTCATGCTGCATGAGTTCATAGAGTTGTCTCCCATGAAATGAGGGGAAGAGTGGGAGGAGGAAGAAGAGAAGACATGGGGTGTTACAAACTGACCACAATCCCCATTCTCTGTCCCACTGCACTTCTCACATGGAGAAGGTGTAAGAATTGGGAATGAAGTTGAACCTGGGACAAAGCAAGAGGACGAGGGAAGATATATTACAATTATTCTTGTTTCTCATTATCCTGTTATTTTTGATTGGCAATCAACTAAATAAATTTCACCAAGTTGAGTCTGTTTTGCCCATGATGGTAATTACTGAGTGACCTCCCTGTCCCAGTCTAGACCCATGAGTTTTTAGGTCTTAATTTCCCCTCCATTCTTTAGATGGAAGGGGAGTGACAGAGGAGCTTGATGAGCCCTTGCCAGGGTCACCCCACCACAGTTCTTTGTGTTGCACAATAGGAACTCTTTGGAATTGAATATAAAAAAAGTAATTGGGAAAGGCAATGGGCAAAACATGGACTGAACAATGCTAGAGGGCAAAATCATTGTTAGGAATTTTATTTGCAGCTGTAGTGAAGGGATTAGGGGTGGAGTGTGTGTGAATCATCTGTGTTCGTCAGTGTTGAAATGGTGTTTTAATTTTTGGTTGCATTTTTAAGAAACTGAGGTCTTAAAAAACATATGATTTCACCTAAATTTAATTAATTGTTAGTAGTGGATGGCCAGCAGGCAACAGGTGCTGAAATACCTTTGCCAGTCCGTGAAGAAAGTTAAGCACTTCCAAATTGCTCTTCTGTTCCACACCCTTTTTGGGTAGCTAGCCTTGTGCAGTTTTCTTTTCAGGGCTTTTGTTCCAATCCTTTTGAGCTTTTATTTACCTTTATGACATCTTTTGAGATACTGCCTTCTACAGCATCTCTTTTGCATCATATATATACATTTTTCCTTTCAGTTCTCAGGACTCACTTTCAGCTGGAAGCAGCATAATAGCTATATTTTTGTATGCAAGTTATCTCATTGTTATAAATAAAAACTTGATTTTATACCTTAAAAAGGCATAATTTCTAGATACACAGGTAACCACAGTGTTGATCTTTATTGTTGAATATTTATATTTCTTTCTCTTGAGCCATTTTAGGGATTTTGACTGTGAAAGAGTTTTTTTTTTTACTAAATCTAATTTATTTAAATGTAAGAAGGTAATTCCATCAGCTTCTGATTAGCCTTAATTAATGATCACTTCAAAATATAGCTCAAAGTGTAGGCTCAAAATGTAATTTGAAATCTAGTGTCCTCTTTGAAAAATCTTTTTCTTTCCTAAGGTGTACCTGCATCCTATTTTTTTTTTAATCACTCTTGTAAATGAATTAATTTATCAGCACCATAGTTTTTTTACATTGTAAGTATTTTTCTTCAGCAAAAGTAGAAAGTTTGTTCTATAACTACACTTGAAAGCAGATTTGTTATTTCTCTAGACCATCTTTTTTCATCCCATAGATTAGTGTTTTATTGAAGAGATGATTGGAAAACAGAGTACATTAATAAAATTTAACCTCTTGTTCATAATTTATTAAAGTTCAAGACAAGTTGTCTGCAACAGTGCATGTCTATTGCAGAGCAATAAAAGACCTTAAAAGCCCAAAAAGTATTTTCCCATGATTTGTGACTTGCTATTTCCTAAAAAAAAAAAAAAAAAAAAAAAAAATTACCAAAGTTACAGATGTTGACTGGAACCTTGGCCACACCAAAAGTCCTGCTAGAACCCTTTTTTCACAGGTACTTTTAGTGGGGCCTTTAAAAAAAAAAATCCTCCAACAATAGCTCTCTATAATCTCTTTTCATCTCTCACTTTTACTCTCAGCTTGGTCCCAACACTCCCACTGCACCTGCAGTGCTGGTATGTTGTCATGCAGAATTCCAGCTAAATTACTGGAGTCCTGCATTGAAGCAAAGACCCATTTCTATGAAGCCCTCTCTGGTTTCTCAGACAATACCTGGAAATAGCCAAGAGTCAGAGCAGATGAGGAGCAAGTTCTAAGAGGCAGTCAACTATTATTTTTTTAGTAATGGTATCTGTTTTGACTATGCCTAATTTGTTGTGTACACATATCCTTAATATCTCATGGCATGTTCTCCACTTGAGAATCACCTCAAAGTTAAGTGTTGCCTTGGCATCTGTAGTAATCCAGGGCTTCAGGAGAGGTGTGGCACAAATGTCATGGATGCATTAGCACTGAGCAAGGGTGTGGGTGGGATTTGTGCTAACTGGGTGCTTCTGTCTTGTCTTGGCTGCCTGCTCTCTGCCGTGTATTACCACTGATAGCTGCAGGTGACTTATCTTACAGGAAGTTCACATCATAGCACTCAGATTCACAGGACAGAAATAGTTCAGTGCTTCTGGCCCTACAAGATCCTTAGGTACTGGGATAAGCAAAGAGGAGGTGATGTCTTCCTATTGCACAAGCAGCAGCAACAATAAAGAAAACCTTCTTTTTCTCACAAAGGTGTGAGCCCCGTAAAGCTCACATTCACCTTTCACATTACAGTACATGAAGTAAAACCTTCATATTTATCCATGCTCCAGGTCATGTCCTTCATCCTTCCTTTCTACTCTGTGTGTCTCCCAACAGCATCAGCTGCCATTTCATCAGCACCTGCTATCACTCGTTCCTGATCCCTTTTCTAGTTCTCCTGTGCAAAGGCCCTCCCAACATCCATCCTCTGCCTTGATTTCCCTATAACATGATGTGGTAACTTCACCAGAAAGCAAAATGTGGATTGTTTAACCAGCCTGTAAAAAGTGTCTTAGATGATGAAAGGTGCATCAGGAAACTGTGACAATCCTTATGAAGTTATGCCATATATGTAAAATGAGAAGAACAGGAATGTGAGAATAGAGCCCCAAAGGAAAAGCCCCAAAATGTTATAACTGACTGTGCTGTATTTTCAAAAGCATTTTACTCACTGTGAGTGCAGAAACTTCAAAAGGCTTTCCTTCTTAATATATTTAGAGAAATTATATTGTGATGAGGACTGTAAAAAAGCCACGGGTGTGCTTCTAGCTGGATAGCTGGATTCCTGCAGGATCAGGGTGCCCCAGGCAGGCGAGCAGTCTTGGGCCGGATAGCTCAGCCTCCCGGAGAGAGTAGAACCCGAACTGCTCTATAGCCGTGGCTACCTTAGCAAGCTCAGTGATTATCAGCTTTAGTGATCTCAACTCTTTTACAGTTTCAGCTCTTTAGCTTGCTAAGGCACTCTGGCTAATAGTGGCTTTCAGGAGAGCAGATGGCGAGAGAGAGATGAGAAGGCAGCCTTGGCTGGTTCCACGGTGGTTTATTTGAGGGGTCCGTGAAGGGGTTCCAATGACAGCTCTTCTAACAGAATGGGCCAAGGTAGCCCCTTTTATAGGGTTAGGGGGGCTTGGGAACTTACCAGTTGTAAGGGTTAGGGAAAATAGCCTGTAGGGTCACAAAAAGATAAGCAGGGCCTGGAGGACCTGAGTGGAGACTTCTGGTTTAGTTCCTATGACTTGGCATTTCCTTATCTCTAAGCCTCCATCCGCCATGGGGCTTTGGCTAGCCCCGTGTCTGCTACAGATGATGATGATGATGATGATGATGATGATGAAAATCTAAGCAAAAATAAATGCAGGTGTTTTATATCAACTTCTATTTCAGTGGCAATACTAATGTGGCTATTACTGGAATTTTCCACTGGAAACTGAGAAGGCTGATTTTTCAGAAGAGCATAGTTTGGCAGATATCCAGCATTTGAAATAGAAAGGAAAACCTGTAAAAACATATTTTCAGGATCTAGTTGCACCAATTAGGAACATTATTTAGTTCTGTAACTATAATTTTACAGGTGATATTTACTGCTTCTTTCTATTCACTTCCAACATAAATGATGACAGACTGTATAAGCATGTGCTTGTCATTTCTCTGACTAGTTTATTCTTCATGGAAAGTTTCTTATTAAGTTTTGTGTAAAGATGAGCTGACACTAAAATAAGAAAAAACAAGTTTCAGAAATTAATTTAAACAAAGACTTCAAAACAAAACCACTCAACTAAACCTTAAATCTGAAATCTTGTTTTATTTATGACTAGACAAGAACAATAATTAGGATTTTGTCATCCTACTTTTATCATTTGGCTTTAAAAAGTACTGAGGTTCTACATGCTGGAATTTTAAGTACCTAAAGCAACTCTTTCATTTTTAGTTTTCACAATCCTGAATGCACAAATGCATTCAGGAAGTTTTTAGAAATAAGAAAAGTTAAAAAAGAAATGAAGCTTGATATGCCCATCTTCTATTTCCATTCTTGGAATCCATTACTTGATGGATTTGGCCAAGAGCAGATGTCTCCTAAAAAGACCCACTTCAGGACACAGCTGAACCTGTCAGCCAAGCTGGTGGTGTCTCTGGAAAATCATATTTTAGAAAGGGCAAAATGCCAGACAGCACCTATTTTGTAACAATGCTTCTGTTTCTTTTTATCTGATGGATTGTCCTACTTAACAGATTACTGATATTGCAATGCAAATATTTTTAAAAGACTATAAAACATACCAAAAAATTACATTACATCCTAGGAGTGCTTTGGGAAGTAGAAGAATAAAATGGGGACACAGATGTTTTCCTTGCAATCTTCCTTCAGAGACAGCAGCAGATCCTTATTTAAAGACTGTATTCATGGGTGTGGGTAAAGGTCAGACTAAAACACATGATTGCTACAGAGGCTGCTGCTGTTCCAGAGATGAAAAAGTCTTTGAGGTAAACTGAGGCTTGAAAAGTGAAAACTTATTCCCTTTGGCCTCTGTAACTACGCCTCTCTTGGAGTAGGTGATGTCACTTGGGTCTGTACTCTCTGTCCCGGTGCAGTTCGGTGCTATCCCGTGCTGCACCCCTGCATGGGAGCATGTGTGTGTCTCTCCCTGTGTCACCCAGTGGGCACAGCAGCAGTGTTTTCTCCACAGAACACCGTACAATTCACAGGTTTCATTTGTATCACATTTGCAAGTGGTACTGTGAGACTCAGATCTAAAGAAACACAGTTTCACAAAAAATTGTTATGCAGAGATGAGCTTTTCTGCCTGTGTGACCCCTGATTCAGGGCTTGCATAACTCTTCTGTAATGGGACACCAGCAGAAATTCCCTTTTTTCCCTAGCCTGTTGCCACAAGGCTGATATTCTTAGGAACATTTTCTGTCATTCTTGGTTGAAATATATTTCTCATTATTGTAATTTAGTTAGCCTTTGATTATAAAGGATCTGCTTTCTGGTGTAAAGAAGAATGTGAAACATAGAATCACAGAACCTGCATCACAGAGAAAGCCAGCTAGCTTTATAGCCACTGCAACTAGCAGAGCTGGGGCTTTGGCAGGTTTGTAACTTAGAGTTAAAATTCCTCATATTTGCTAAGGCGTGAACTAGATCAAAGCCTTCCCTACAGCTGGATTCATCATGACTTTTCTGTTTCAAGAATAACATTGGGGTTTTCACTCTGCTACTCTTAGAGTCCCACAGATAATTTGTAGGAGAAAAAATAAACTCTTCCTTCTGGTTCTGACTCTTTCAAATTGAAGTATTTTTATTTATTTCATAACTTAATGTCACTTGCCAATCTTCCATCACCTGCCTCCTTACCCAAACTGTGGATGATAAACAGGCAGAATTCTCACATTGTGACAGGCATGGGTTTTGATTCTTCTCTGCCAGCCAAGATTCTCATATCAAGTTTATCATTTTTTATCGCTGAAACTGAGAACATTTCAAAAATTTGGATGATGCAAGAAGTTCATGAAAATATGCTGGACAAGTTTCTGAAAGTATAGGTAACCATCTAAAAGAATTCATAAAGGTATTAATAAAATTACTATGTGTGCTAGATATGCTTCACTTTAGTCCAGAAGCTTCCAGTAGGATGTTTTTGACTCTGTGTGCATGCCCATGTTTGTGAAAATGGGATGAGAAGGGAGGGCTTAAGTCAAGTGACATGAAGAGTGAACCTACCTGTAACAGCAGAGAGACTGCCATGGAGAATTTGCCTTGTGTGGCAAGGTTTTGTTAGCTGGGACATTGCAGGGGTGGCCCCCTGTGGGAATAGACCAGGGCCCTGTAGGTCACAGCCTGTGCCAGCCCACCCCATCTGAGCCACCACAGGACATGCTGAGCCCATCAGTGTGGCTGGTGGCACTGCTGCAAGAACATATTTCAGAAAGGGTAAAAACCCTGCACAGCAGCTGTGAGAGAGGAGTGAGAAAAATAGGAGAGAAAGAACCCTGCAGATACCAAGGTCGGAGAAGGAGAAGGAGAAGGAGAAGGAGAAGGAGAAGGAGAAGGAGAAGGAGAAGGAGAAGGAGAAGGAGAAGGAGAAGGAGAAGGAGAAGGAGAAGGAGAAGGAGAAGGAGAAGGAGAAGGAGAAGGAGAAGGAGAAGGAGAAGGAGAAGGAGAAGGAGAAGGAGAAGGAGAAGGAGAAGGAGGTGCTCCAGGCACCAGAGCAGAGATTATCCCACAGCCTTTAGAGGAGGTAATCTCCACACTCCAGTCCATGGAGGACTCCATGGTGTAGCAGGTGGATATGCCCTGAAAAATGGTGCATCCCATGAAGAGGGCAGGCATGAACATAGAGAGGAGCCCACAAAGAAACAGGTTTTCTGTCATGATCTCTGACCCATGGGGAACACACACTAGAGCAATACATGAAGGACTGTCTCAAGTGGGAAGAATCTCACACTGAAGTAGGGGAAAAATATGAGAGTTAAAAAACAGCAGAGAGGAAGTGCTGGGACCACAAATCCCCTTCCTCTTCCCCCTGTGCCAGTCTGCATAGTGTGTGGAAGAGTTAAGGAACAACAGAGTGAATTTGAGCCTGGGAAAAAGGGGGGGTTAGGGGGAAGATTTTGAGTTTTGTATTTGCTTTTTACTATCCTATGCTGGTTTTAATTGGCAATAAATTAAATTAATCTTCCCCAAGGTGAGTCTGCTTTGCCCATGATGATAATTACTACGTGATCTCTCTGTCTTTATCTCAACCCACAGATTTTTTTTATCTTATTTTCTCCCTTCTATCCCGTTGAGCAGAGAGAGGGATATAGTAATGGATGGGTGTCTGGCGGTGAGTCAAGGCAAAGTCCAGTACAGAGAGACAATCATGAGTTAGTGAAATAAATAAGTTTTGATCACATCCTCCTCTCCAGGAAACATTGCCATAATTTGGTTGTCAGCATCTCACTCTTCAGAGTTGTGCATCTACAAAGAGAGAGTGTACTTAGGAAATGCTGAGGGTGTCCAAAAAGAGAGGAAGTTTCCCAGCACTGTGATCCCTTGAAAATAGGTGTCTAAACTGTGACCTCTGCCAAGGATGCTTGGATTGCTACTTAAGGACAACTTATAGCGGTACAGAAAATAGGGTAGCTGCATAGTCATTGTATCTGAATTGGTGGTTATATGCCAGTGGGAGGGAAGTCAAATCCTCCGAGTAAAACCAGCTGGGTGCAGTTTTGAAATGTGTTCTCAAACAGAAGTGCTGACATAAGGCAAATTTCACAAGTAGAACTAACTGTAGGACTAACTCTCACTCATGGTAGATGAAATCTCAAAGCAAAAAGTTTAAAGAAATAGATATAAGTGGAGATAAGAATCAAGACAATGTATTGTCTTTAATTCTGTACCTCTTATCATTATTGTCCCTGAAGAGATGTAAGAAACCTTATATCTTACATGTGCAAACACTGATACACTTTCAGGAATCTTGACAGGAAGATATGTCTGTGCTTTTCTAAACATAACCAAAGCTGGTATTCTTAGCTTTTTCATCCTTATCACCTAATTCCCAGTTGGCCTCTTCTACAGGCTGCTCTGACTGCTGCAATCCTTACAGTTTCAGCACAAGACTCATACTTCCCTCTGCTTCATAAGAGTGGACAAAAGCTTGTCAACAGCCCATAAAAACTAAATAAAAACTAAGCAAAAATCTAAACTAACATTTTCCACAGATTTTGTATATATTTCGGTGTTTCCAAATGAAAAAGTAATTGAGAATGAAACAATCTGACTGAAATAGGCCCCACTTAGATTTTCTGTTGGTTTGCAGTGAAAATGAGTCCTTGCAGGAGAAAGGACATAACTATTTTGATTCAAGCTTCTGCAAGTATCCTCAGGTTTTTCTCTGCAAAGCTGCTTCTCTTCAGATGGACCCCAGTCTGCTTTGTAGCATAGAGTTATTATAAAAGGTACTTAAGTAAGAAAGCTCTGTCTGTTTCTTTTTTATTGTGAGATTGAAAAAATGCTGGCACAGCTTACCCAGAGATGTTTTGGAGTGTCCCCCTTGGAGATATTTAGAAACCATCTAGACATGGTCCTGTGCCGAGTAGCCCCTGTTTGAGCAGGTGGTTTGGACCAGGTGACCTCCAGAGTCTCCTTCCAACCTCATCCACTCTGTGAACTGCGAAGATTTGATCTGCTGGATAGGCACTATTTCTGTACCAGTGGGACATGATCACTGAAGAAAATGTAAGTAACTTCATATTTGTGTGACAAGATCATTCTTTGTTAAGAGAGGGATCCTTGATCACCAGGCTCTGAGATACGTGCTTCTCTCTGTAGCTTTCACTCTGTTAATGTGTGCTTCATCTACACTTTCAGGACATTTTTCAAGATGAGTAAACTGAATTTTGTATAAAAGCAGCTTCACATTTACCAGTGCTTCATTGCAAATACTCTTTAAGTCCCTGAAAATTCAAATATTAAATGAATTGAAAATCATGTGAAGAAAACAACCATGAGCTAGTCAAAAATTTTTCTCATTTTTGTTTCCATTTCAACCACAGTAAGATCTCTTTCTTTCCCATTTAGAATGGTAGTTTGGCTTTGTCAGAGAAAAACACTTTCCCATTGCATTACAGGACCTCTTTTTACTGCTTGCTAATCATGTTCTAACATAAACTGCATAACTAATCATAATTTTAGATAATTATCATTTACCTTTAACCGGGGGAGTTCTGAAACGCCTGGTTTAATATTCCTGAGTTGTAATTTTGTTTTTCTCTACAGCTGTTGAAGCAACACCACCTAGTTTTATATTGGAAATGAGGTTTTATTTTGGATGTGTGCATGAAAACTAAAAACACTTTTTTGTAGATGAGTAGAATGACCATTTCTGTTAATTCGTGAAAATAAGAAATGTTGGGATAAACCAGTAAAGAAACACAGGGAAATTTATCCATGTGTTAGAAATCATTGTACCATTCAAAAAGAGTATTTAATTTTCATTGTTTATAAATTCCAGCCACATTCCAAACTTATGAATTCACAACTGTGGGAAACTACATTTTTGGGACCTCTCAGGTCACCAGGGGTTAGAAAGAGCGGCGCTGCTATGATGTCACGGTGCTGACTAATTAGAAATCAAAGAACTAGCTGCATAAAAGTCTCCCCCATCAGACTCAGAGTGAGTCAGCGAGTGATTTTTGAAAGTGGAGATGACAACAGCTTTCCCAGGAGTCTTCCTGGCCTCTGTGGTAAGTGTGTGTTTAAAGTTTAGGGTTGTACAACAGAAAATTGATTGAGACCCTGCCCTGTGGTTAGTTCATGTGCACAGGTCATGGAACCTCAAGAATTTTGCTGGGCAGGCAGAGAGATGCTGAACGTGTAGATGAAATTAATTATTTTCATCATTCATGATGCGGTATTGGAAATGGAAATTTGGTATCTGGAAATGTACTAAAGAATAACAACATTCTACTGTTGCAACCATAACTGCATTTTTAGTAAGAAAAGTAAAATTTGGTCCTTCAGTTCACTTCCTGCAGCTGCTTCTTCTTTTCCTGTTAATATAATCCCTACGCTCATAAAACACTCCATATGAGTCATTTATTGATGCATCTGCTTTTTATTTGGCCAGACCCACAAGATGTAGAGCACAGTGTCCTGTGTACCTGTGAGCATTTGTACTGAGGGTCTCAGAGACTGAGTCAGGGTATATATACAGTAAGACACTGTACATACACACCCAGTGCTCATATATTGCAAGTAATGTACAGGAATGGCTTAAGGATCTGTGTACCTATAACACTCAACGTTGTCTATTGAACATACTGGATTGATCTATAAAATTTTGTCTATATCACATAGGAAATTGTTGTTTGCCCTCCGTGTTTGATTTATTTCTGATAAATAATTCATTTGAGCAATTCATTTTGAATCTTTACTCTCTTTTGGTATAAGAACATTGACTAAGTTACAAGGTGAACAATTTCTGAGGAGTATAAGCTGAGATGAGTAAGAGAAATACAAGTATAGTTAAATATCTGAGTCCAAAGAGTGACTGGAAGTCTGGAAGTGTTGCTGTCTCTAAACATTTTTGGGGGGAAGGGCTGCCCCTACACTGTCAGGCCTTGCCTTTGGTGTGTCCCAGCCCTGCCATGGCCACAAGACCATGGGACACTGAAGGCAGTGCTCTACACCTCTGGAATCCCATTCTAGCCCCAGAATAGCCAGATGGCTGGAAGTCCTCCCTGGGAAAGGACCATGCAAGCCAAAAGGTATTTAACCCAGGACACGTGGTGAGCATGTCTTAAACCTATCTCAGCTTGGAATTTCTATCAGCTGAACACTGCTGGAACAGGACTTGTTCTTTTCTATCTCTATTCTGTCTTTCTTTCTTTCTCTTTCTTCTTCTAATTCCCTCTTCTAGGAGTTTTGACTTACTTAAAATTGGACAGCCTTGGAGTGTACTAATTAGAATAGGCAAAGTTAATGCTTTGAGAAATATTTTGTGTCTTAAACTTTTGTCAAAATTGTATGATTTTTTGAAGTTTCCAGTAAAGTTTTTTTGTTGTTTTGACCTCTTTAGAATATCTTGTCGATATTTCTCCCTTGCATCTCACTCAGAGTGCATGAACAACCCCAAGCCCTTTTTAAGAGTCTCATTTAGTGTGTTTTCTGGGGCCTTACAAATGCACCCATGCATATCTGATGAGAAGACCAAGAAGGTCAAATAATGAACAGATAAGTGTCAGTCCTTGTGGGAGACTGGAAATGTCATCAGATTAGTTATGTGATTTTGCATATATAAGCTCAGCTGAAAATAGCTGCATTTGAAATATCACTGGGCCTCTTGAGAATTATTCTAATATCTTTCCAGCATGTTGTTTTAACAATACATATAATTTTCACTATTCTTAGGAAGCTTTGGTATACTAGCTAGGCTAATGTGCAAAAACCTTTGAAGAGTCATTATTTGCATTTCCAAACTTTATGTCTCCTTCATATGTATCTCTTCAGAATACCTGAGCATGAGAGTGGGGGAATTGGATATGGCAGGTCCAGGAGTTACTTGGCTATTTGCTTTGTGCACAAATGATTAGGGGCACAGGCAGGCAGCAGTGCTAACAGAATACAGGAGATTACTCTTAGTGCTATGATTTTTCAAAATCAATCTCAGACACTAAATGCTTAGGACCTTCATGATATCAAACTAAATGAAAAACAGCAATTCTGATTTCTCCACAGTCACTTCACTCGAGGGGATCACAGTCGTCCAAGTGCACCACTGCACTTAGGAGCTCTGCACAGAGGTCTACAGACATCATCAGGCGTTTCCTTAGCAACAGGAGCCATGTGTAGGCTATCCAAACTGCTTTTCCTGCACCAGGTTTCCTTGGCAGCAAGGATAATGCTTAGAAAGGAGAAAAAAAAAAAAAAAGACAAACCACTTCCAATAGATGAGTGAATTTCTGCAGTTTGCCTGTGCAGGGCTGCAAAAAGAAATGTGATGCTTATTGAAATATTATTTTTTTTCTAAACATCTATATGGATCTGAGCTTTTCTTTGCTAAGACTGACAGAGAAGGTGCAGGGATGGCAGTGTGTGCCTGGCCCAGAGGAGTGTCACACTGTCACAGCTGTCTGTGCACCACAGCATGGTCCCAAGAGATTTGCATGCCTGCAAATGCAGCATCTTCCCCTGCAGGTCCAATGGACACAGGGTAAGCAGCTTGCAGGAGCTGTGTGTGCCAGTAAGCTCAGGAGGAGTCCAGCAATTAATGAAGGGTAGTGCTTAAATCAGTGAAGTTTCTCTTCAGCCAAGCAGAGGTTGTCCTTCACTACCAACATCACAAACCATTTAGTCACAAACCAACCTGTGCTCACCACTGCTTGTAAGGGTAAGGAAGAAACAGTACAGGGCTGCTGTTGCTGTCACTGGCTATAAATTTACCCACAGTGCAGGTTGCTGGGGTATATCCATCCATCACATAAATAAAAAGGTATGCCCAGCTCCCTGACAAGGCAGATTAACCCCTGGGTTGTTGTATGGTACACAGAATCAGGAATAAATGTACCAAGACAACTAGCCTACAACATGTGGATATTTAGCCAGAAGACTCCATCTGAATTGTAAACTGTTTCAGAGGTATTGGAATTTAATTAAAATCTAAAATACACACATTGCTTCATCTAACAGATGAGATTTTATAATTTATTTCTCAAGTAAAACATAAAATAGAAAATTTATCCTTCGTATTATTTGTATGTTTGTGTTTGACTTAGGGCAGCAATACTGTCTGAAATGTCAAGTGATGAGACACCATAGTAGAAAGAATAATGGAAGAAATTTTGATGACTAAAGATACAAAGAAGTTTTCTGGAAGCAGTTTCTTGCATTTGTACAGAAGCTTAATGTCTTTAAGGGGCATATTTAATTTTTATAAATGAAAGAAAATGGATTATATATATAATGTGTATATATATATATATATATATATATAAACACAAAATGCTCAAATTATAATTTATATTAGAAACATTTATATTAAGTTAATTTATATTAACTTAAAAACAAAGAAAGATCAGAAAACTATGTAAGCCAATTCATATATTCCAAAAGAGATGAGATCATTCTTACTGGGTTTTTTTCAGAAATCACAAAAGTTTAGTAGAAGGTCTCACCAATGTTTTTTTATGGACTTTGATCTGCTCCCACTGAATTCACTGGACATGGATAAGAAAATTAATTTCTTCAGAAGTACACAAAGACTTCTTTTATAGCTATTCTAGATTTTCCATTTGCCCCTTAATAATGGATTTTTGTCCCAGACTATTGCTGCTCTCTTCCTAATCACCAAAGCTTTCTCAAATCTCCAGGAATACTTCCAGTGTTTGAACAGGTGCCTAAACCACGCAGCTGAGCCACATTGCTAACCAGAGATGACAGCACATATCTGCTACAGCTGAGGTTCTAGTTCAGTCAATCAGTACAGCTGCCTGAACAAGATGGACACCACAGTCCTGAAAAAATTCATGGTCCTCATTACATCCACTCAGTAATTTGCTCTTCAAAACAATTTCTTTTAAGTGCATGTGCTGTCTCTTGAAATACACCTTTTTGTCTCCATTTTTTTAATCTGAATGGTTGAGCAATATTAATAATGGCTTCTATATGCATCTGTGGGGGTTGATGCATTTTGGGGTCCTGTCAAAATCCTGGTTTTAGCAGACAGCTATATTGAAACACCTATTCAAAGCAAAGCTTTTAAAATCCTTTCACAGTGTCTCATAAAAAATGTACTAAGGTGAAAAAGAAATGCATTTACTAACTATACTAAGTGTTTCCTGCTTAGATGTCTCCAGCATTATTTATTTTAATGTTTTGTCTTTTGGAAAACTAATATGAAAGCAGCATAAGGAAATTGTATAGCTATTTATCTTCAGGGTTCTATGATCCCGAGAACATATTTTATATGCACCCTGATGTGTCAGGATTATTTAAACCACCAGGAGAACTAATGAGTAGGTCTTTGAATGTCCTGTCACTCAGCCTAAACTTTAAAATTGGAAAATAGTGACATAATTTCTGCAGCACATGAGTGGTAAAGAGAAACTAAAGGGCAAGGTTTCTTTTACTTCTAACTGCAGTAGAGTTATGGTCTCTGAAAACATCCCTTTAGTTCAGAACATCCTTGATTACCACGCAGAGTCAGCTATTTACCTCTTTTTGGGCTATTTTGCAGTAGTGAAAAAAACTATTTGTACAACCTTTGACTAATTTTGGAAGAGGTATGTGATAATGCCTAAGCCCACAGAGTGCCATTTTAAAATATATGTTAATGTTCCAAAGTGTGAAAATGTCATTATGGAGATAAGTATGAATAAAGAATAAAATCCTTTAGGTATAGCCTATTGTTAAAATAGGCATTCAGACAGATGCACTCAGCAGTGAAAATCTAACCATATTTTGAATATAAAAAAATTTATTGCAGTGCTGTATTTTGTTATTTGTTTGTTTTAATTCACAATGCTTTGGGTGAAACTGAGAGTACCGCCACAAGGAACAACTGGTGGACATGACCAGTCACATTCCTTTGGAATCCAGATGTTACAAAACTGATTCTGATCACTGACCATTTCATCTTTCCTAGACATTAAATTAGTGAATCTGGTGTTTCTTTATCTACCAGCTGAAGCTTGTTGAACAAGCTTCCTTTCCTATTGTGGTAAGGTTTCCTTGGAAACTTCAAACTTTTAATGCCAACTTTGTTGAAATTTTCTACTCCCTCTATTACAATTCCAGACAGTAACAATAAAATAAACAGAGATTTAATGAAGAACTGAGGTAATAATTTATGGTACTTCAATTTAAGATTGATCACTATTCCTGTAGTCCTGCTTAAATGCCCTGCTTGGGAATTTTGGGCAGTACACTGCCACACAAAGAGAATCGCAATACTGCACTGAACCGCCTTCTTGAGGTTTTCTTGTGTGAAGAACACCCCACTAGCAGGACAGGCTTTTAGAGACTTTTTTTTCTCTGAACTTATCACTGAAAGCAAAATACAAGGCATCAGGAAACCTAGTGCATATTTTCTCTTTCTGTATCTGTCTGCTGCAGCAGTGGAAAATTTATTTGATTTACTATAGGTCAGGTATCTCTGAATACCTTTGCTACACATGGACACTCAGGGGTTTTTTATCTATTTATCTGTTCTTAACATTGGCTATCCTGCAATTCTCAATACTGAATGCAGGCCCTATATATATAAATAAGACACATGCTGTGGCACACTTGGCAACCTCCTGAGATGCTTCATCAAATTCAAGCTGGTCAGGCACATTCTTAATCAGGCAGAGAACAGCCATTGCCCTCTGCCCTTCTGTGCAAATCGGATGAGTCTGGCAGCAATCAGCCACTCTCAGAATTGCTGCTTCCCTTTCCTATCAGTTTGATTGCTTGGTCTTCACTATTATGGTAATAGGTTTTTCACAGAATCACTAGGTTGGAAGAGATCTTCCTGATCATTGAGTCCAACCCATGCCCTAGCACCTCAACTAAACCAAGGCACCAAGTGCCATACCCAGTCTGTTTTTAAACACATCCAGGGATGGTGACTCCACCACCTCCCTGGCCACACAACTCCAGAACTTTATCACTCTTTCCATAAAAACCCTTTTTCCTATATTTGCCTTGGTGCAGCTTAAGGCTGTGTCCTCTGGTTATGTCAGCTGCTGTCTGGCAGAGACCAACCCCCCTGGCTACAACCACCTCTCAGGAAGTTGTACAGTGATAAGGTCACCTCTGAGTCTCCTTTTCTCCAGGCTAAACACCCCCAGCTCCCTCAATCATTCCTCACAGGGCTTGTGTTCCGAGCCCCTCACCAGCCTTGTCACTCTTTTCTGGATGCTCAGGTGTCTCAAGGTCCTTCCCAAACTGAGGGGCCCTGAACTGGACACAGCACTCAAGGTGTGGCCTCACCAGTGGAAGAATGTACAGGGGAAGAATGACCTTCCTGCTCCTGCTGGCCACACTGTTCCTGATACAGGCCAGGTTGCCCTTGGCCTTCTTGGCCACCAGGGCACACTGCTGGCTCATGTTCTGCTGGCTGTCAACCAGCACCCCCAGGTCCCTTTCTGCCTGGGCACTGTCCTGCCACACCATCCCCAGCCTGTAACTCTGCAGGGGGTTATTGTGGTCAAAATGCAGGACTTAGCACTTGAATTTATTAAATGTCATCTTACTGGACTCTGCCCATCCATCCAGCAGTTCCAGGTCTCTCTGCAGAGCCCCCCAACCTTCCAACAAATTGACACACGCTCCCATCTTAGTGTTGTCCACAAATTTACTAATGAATACACAGAAGTTTTTACTTGTCTTCAATATCTAATGGCTAAGGAATACATGCTTCTTCCCATAATAGATGCTGATGCTGAAGGTTATCAGTGAGACAGCAAAGGTGGCTTTAAGCAAGCTAGCCAGGGTGGGTCTTAACAAGTGTGTTCAGGTACTGGAGCAGGCTGCCCAAGGAAGTCGATACCTCACCAGGCCTGGCAGAGTACAAGATACTTTTCGAGAGTGCTCTTCAGCTCATGATGTTATTTTTGGGCCTGTCCTGTGCAGGGTCAGGAAATGGACTTCGATGATCTGTATGGGTCCCTTCCAATTCAGAATATTCAATAACTCAATTTCAAATGTGTGAAAGTCTCAGAAACATTAAGCAAAAGATGATAACCATTTATAGGCATAAAGGGAATAAAAAGCAGACCTTCTTGCCTAAACCACACCTAACAATAACAGTTCCAGCTGTCCTAAAATATCTTATTGCTAGCTCACAGTCTGGCATATTTCTATAGTCTGTAGAAAAGTCATCATAATGGGGGTGGGAAGACATAGCAAGCATCTTAGTGGACGCACGGTATGTTGCTGTTGGATTGCTATTTGTTTTCAAGCAAACAGATGACTGACAGGAAAAATCTGAACTTATCCCTCTGCTCATTTCTGGTAGCTCTGTTGCCAAATTTTAGCTTGCTTCAGGTTGTCTCCAGAGAAGCTACTGCTATCTTTAGTCTGTCCCCATGGTGAAGTACTGGGTTCTGCTGCTCTGGGTGGGCAGAACAAAGAGCATGCCTATGAGAAGCTGTAGCTCTGACCCTTGGCTAATAATGCTGGTGTGGGTCTGGCAGCAGAGGAGGGCTCTACAGTGAACAGCCCTCAGCTAGTGCCATTACTGTGTCCAGAGCAATGCCGTACGGTCTAAAAGCAGCAAAGGCGTGATGGACATTCCATGGCCCAGCTCCCGAATGGGGATCTTTCTGGGGCAACAAGGAAGGGATGTTTCAGTAAGACTGAAATGCATCCCAGTGTCTATTGTCTGCTTCACAGGAAATATTGGATATAATATGGATGTCTGCTTTTCAGGGCTCACAAAGGTGCAAATACAGAGCGAGAAGGGGAAGCACAGAATGAGCTGAAGGATCTTCGGGAAGCTTTGGATTAATTTAGTACAGGCTCTGCTGAGACCTGCAAGAAAGAATGTGCAACAAAGAAGTTTAATATCTCTTGTGCTGGATAAATCAAAGCCCTAGATAAAAAAAGCAGAAAACTTGATTTTCAGTAATCAAAGTCTTTCTAGGTGATGCAGAAGAATGACAGGAGAGTGACAGCAACAAAGACTTCAGGAGAAGAGGCAGAGAATATTTGTATTTAAAATATTTGTCCTAATTATAGCATGAAATAAGGAGTGTGGGAGGCATTCACAGCTCCTGGTAGAAGCAGGTGGGCAGAGAAGGAGGATCTTTTCATTTTCTTATGTCTGTGAAATGGTGACTTAAAACAGGAACTGGGGTGGGCAAGCACTGCTGGAGATTCAAGAAAAGAGCAATTTATTGAAGGGCAGCTTTAAAATATGATCACCATCTTCAAGATATGCTGGAGTAGGGAACTCATCAAAAGAGAACAAATTACTTAACTCAAACTTCCTGTTTTCTTTTAAAGGCAAAATTATTTTAAGGTAAAGTAACTGTTTAGTGAAGCTGCCTCACACTGCTAAGCACCGCCTAATAATTTTACTAATTGAGTACACACACAATTATTATGTGATAGAGTGGACATTGCAGAGAATGAGTTTTTTGCTAAAATTTTCTTGAGAATTACCGTAGAATTTATCTTACAGAAATGGATTCTTTGGGGCTTATGGTATGCCCAGGGGACACCAAGAAAATGCTACCTAATAACATTTCCAAAATATCTTCCTGAATAATTTTGCTGGTTTTTTATGGGTTTAGTTTTGTTATTGAGGGTTGTTTGTTCCTTCCAGATTCTTCATTTATTGATTTTGTCAAGAGCCCTCATGCAGTGAACAGCATACTTGGATATAATAATATGGAACACAGAGGTATGAGAATTTTCAAAAGAGAAGGTTTCTCATAGAAACCTTAAAAAAAAACGTTTCTGGTTAGTTAAATAAAGATCTCTCTCACAGTGAGCCTTTCACTGCATTGTCTCAGTAAGTGGAGACTTGTGAGTGCGTGGAAAGAAGGATTGAGAGCTTTGAATGAAGAACTGGGGAAAACAGTCAGTGCGAATTCCTGTTACAGTTTTTATGGTTCTGTAATGCTGTTAATGAGCTTTCTTCATAAAGATGTGCTCAGATTTATAAACTTGGGCCTTTCTGTACTTCATGAAAGTCAGCATGTGGTAAAACCAAAGAAAATGGAAAAACAAAGTACTTGGAAATACTTCACTTGTTTCAAAAAATGGTGACATCAGTGAAGACAGGTATGATACAAAGACTCATTAATTTTGATATATTGATTTCTGTGTGGCTAATTAGCTGGTATTGACTTAAAATTATTACATTTTAATGTAATTTCTCCTGCAGTGTGATCAGGCTTCAAATGGAAATGTTTTTACACTCCACCTTAGATGTCTAAGGATCTTTTCTTGCTGGTATAAGGTTAGCTCCAAAAAGAAAAGCAGTGTGTAAAATTCCACATAGAAAATGTTAATGGGTGGAATCTGCCCAAAGAAATATGCACTGCTTTCCCAGCAGAATGTTTTTCTTCAGAGAACAGCCAGTATTTTTATAACGTCATCAATACCTTTTTCTGAATGTTTGGATTAGACAGTCCCCCTGACAAAATATTGATTTGCCTCTGCTGAAGTATATATTCACTATGAATGACGATAAAATTCTAGGAAAATGCATCATCCAATTTGTTTAATCAGCAGGTTTGATACAGTGCATTTTACAGATACCGAGTTCATTCATTCATACACATTTTGTGTTTCCTTTTGTTCTGGTTCTATATGCTGAAATAAAGAGAAATTTATTCACCTTGATGGTTTCCATCTAACTTTTCATTTTTATACCTCAGCAGATCCATTAAGAAACTTCATGCTGTACAAGGAAATTTTTCAGGGATGCTGAAAAATTTGTCAGGCCTGAATCCTTGGTAGCCCTTAGATCTGTCAGAGCTCAGCATGAATTATGTACTTATTGCCTTAGACAGTCTGGGTCTCAGCCCTTTCTGTGATAAAATTTTCCAGTGCTGTAGCAAATAGTAATAATCACTCACAAAAAAATTGATGGTGGCAGAACAGAGAGAAAAGTAAACTGGTCAGTAGGCAGACATTGGTCTTAGCTGTAATGGTAGTTACTTTTATGTGTTTTCATGCATATTTAATATAGCAAGTTGTGTGTGCTTGCTTTTCAACTAGTTTTACAAAAGCGTAGGTGAAAATATTGTGGAAACAGGTATTTCTAGACCACTTTCACTCCTATGTCTTGAAGTATTGGCACAACACTGATATATTTCAGAGAAATTTCAGTTTCTCCTCCATACAGTATCTTTCAGAACAGCAAATACCAGCAGTGGCAAACCTGGAACATCCATCTGGAAGATGCATATATATTTTTTTCAGGTGTACAAACAAAGAAATGTTCAGCTTAGCAAATTGTGTGAAATTAAATTTATCTTCCCTGAATGCTCAAGAAGTATCTCATAATTTTGTGAAACTGTAATGTTGAAAAGCTTTTCCTATCTGGAGTTAATTAAAGGAACCTAGCTATGAAGTTTCAGAAGCCAATACTCTACAATTATTTCTTAATATGTTTTCAATTATACCCCATTTGTGCCATGTTATCATCATCATCATCACCATAATCACTTAAATTAATGACAATTAACAAATATGTTTTGATCTAGCTTTGTTTGGATGTCTCCAGTTGACTGGAAATTGGCAAATGTAACACCCATCTACAAAAATGGTCAGAAGGATGACTGGGGGAAATACAAGACTGTCAGCCTGACCCCAGTACCAGGGAAAGGCCATGGAGCAGATCATCCTGAGTGCCATCCCATGGCATGTGCAGGACAACCATGGAATCTGGCCGAATCAGCGCAGGAATGAAAGGCAAGTCTTGGTAGATCAATCTGATCCTTCTACAACAGGATCATCCACTTAGTGGATGAGGGACAGGCTGTGGATGTTGTCGACCTAGACATCAGTAAAGGTTTTGACATCGTCTCACACAGCATTCTCCTGGAGAAGCTGGCAGCCTGTGGCTTGGCCAGGTGCACTCTTCACTGGGTAAAAACCAATCTGAAGGCCAGGCCCAGAGGGAGGTGGTGAGTGGAGTTACGTCCAGGTGGCAGCTGGCAACCCCAGAGATCAGTACTGGGGCCAGGTCAGTTTAACAACTTTATTGATGATTTGGGTGAGGGGATGGAATTCACCCTCAGTCGTTTTGTAGAGAACACCAAGTTGGTTGGGAGAGTTGTTCCACTGGAAGGCTGGCTCTACCAAGAGATCTTGGCAGACTGCATCACGGGGCTAGGCCTATGGTATGAGGTTGAACAAGGCCAAGTGCCAGGTCCCACACTTGGTCACAACAGCCCCCGCAGGGCTAGAGGCTGGGGGCAGAGGGGCTGGAAAGCTGCCTGGTGGAAAAGGATCTGGGGATGCTCTTCAACAGCAGCTGAACATGAGCCAGCAGTGTGTCCAGGTGGTCAAGAGACCAATGCCATCCTGGCCTGTATCAGCACTGTGGCCAGCAGGACCAGGGCAGGGCTTGTCCCCCATACCTGGCACTGGTGAGGGCACACGTTGAATCCTGTGTTCAGTTTTGTGCCCCTCACTACAGGAAGGACACTGAGGTCCTGGAGCATGTCCAGAGGAGGACAATGGAGCTGATGAAGGGTCTAAAGCACAAGCCCTGTGAGGGGTGGCTGAGTGAGCTGGGAATGTTTTGCCTGGAGAAAAGAAGGCTCAGGAGGGACCTTATTGCTCTCTACCTGAGAAGAAGTAAATATCAATGTATTAAAAAGGGTAGATTAGCAGTAAAAACAAGTGAAATAAATTCCAGATATTGGCAGTTCTTTGTTCTTGATGAGCTCAAGATTTTGTACAGGTTTCTCATTCCCTCTGTTGAGATGTCCAAGTATTGAGGCTGCTGACCTGAAAACCTGCATTAAAGTGGTTTAAGCATCTAACTGTTATGCATATCCTTTAATGTTGTCATGGAACATGAAATCTTGTAGAGTTAGGACAAGTCCCACAGAGTTCCTGTAATTTATTTTTTGCATGAAATGTAATGAGAAAAGATCAACAGCAAGACAATATTCTCTACTTCATGGTGTCTATTTGCATTTAACAGAGTTGGGCTGCTTGATCAACAACTCTCTACTACCCCAAACAATTCAGAATTTTCTGCTCTCTGAAAATTGTTTCTTTTCACTCTATACAAACAGGAACTGGGGTTTTTGGGATGGTGCCTAACCTGTACCAAATTTCAGAGAGATTATGTAAAAGCTTATTCTATCACTGCAGATTGTATGGACTGTAACATCTCTTTGCCCTGTGCAGACTTGTAGTACTTCAAAGTTGGTTTGAAACTCCTGCAGTGGGCTTACCTAAGTATAAATAGGATAAAGAAAAATCTCTCTGAGGGTGCATTTTCAGCATGATAGTAGAGGTAATCATTCTGATCCTATTAACATCTAACAGGGTTGTCTAAAAAACCATTCCCCTATCTAACACTTGCTTTAAAAGTGCCTAGAGGACTGCCCGTAAATATTGTGAGACTTAATCCTACTCCCAGACAAAAGAAGCAGGATTTTAGCCACAGTTTGTAAGCAGAACTCAGTGTAGCTCATGGACGTGAGGTAACTGCAGGCATAGGGAAATATTTTGCTGCATTTAAAAAATAAATCTAATAAATCTAATCCTTAATATTCATATCACCTGAACTCACATGGTGAAGTTTGTACCTAATAAGGAGAACCAGCCAGAGGAGTATCATCAGGACTAAACTTAGAGATTGATTTTATTTCAGGATTAGTAAATACATTTTTTTACCATGTCTGTGTGTTAAGGTTAGGATATAGTCACCAAGCTGGGGTGTCACAGCTGAGTGCCCTTGACAGCATTCATTTCAAAGCTTATTGAACAGTGCTCTCATATTACTCTTCTATTTCTGCTCATTTTTTGTTTGGATTTTTTTGGAATTCTTTTCCATATTTACACACAACAGCTCAAGTTTCAGAATTTCAGCCAATATTTAGATGTTTAGCTTTGAAACACAGTAAAATGAGACCCTTGATAATTTCTCCCTTTATGTTGCATACCACACTAGTATATTACATTTAATCTTTAAGAGTAATTATTTTGGAGAGAAGATTTTAGGATGCTTTTTTATCTGATGTGTTGGGTTGACTGTGGTGGATGGCAGGTGCCCACCAAATTCACTGAATCACTTCTCCTCATCTGCAGAAAAGAGAGAAATTATAAGAGAAAGCTCATGGGTCAGGGAGAGATCACTCACAGATTACTGTCACAGGAAAAAGAAAATTGACTTGGGGAAATAAGTCTCATTTTTTACCAATCAGATCAGAGTAATAATAAGAAATAACATAAAATCTTAAAAAAAACTGCCACCCCACCTCCCTTCTTCCTGGGCTCAACTTTGCTCCTGAATTCTCTATCTCCTCCCCATCAGTGGCCATGAAGTACAGGGAATGGGGACTGCAGTCAGTTTTTCACATACTGTCTTTGCAGCTCCTTCCTCCCCAAGGGAAGACTCCCCACACTATTCCCCTGCTCTAGGGTCTGGTTCTTTCCATGGGAAACAGTCCTCCATGAACTGCTCCAGTATGACTTCTTCAGTTCTTCCCATGGGCTGCAGTTTATTATGAACTGCTCCAGCTTGGATTCCCCATGGAGTCACAAGTCCCGCTGGGAAACCTGCTCCAGAGAGAGTTTCCCATGGGGTCACAGCCTCCTTCAGGCATCCACAAGTTCCAGTCTGGGGTCCCCACCAAAGGCAGCAAACCCACTCTACCATGGACCTCCAAGGTGGTAACCATGTCTTCATTGCTTCTGACTACAGCTACCTTCCTAATTATACAACATTTTGCGAAAGTGCACAGTGTTTCTGACATTCATGCTGTAACTGTACCTTGAATGCATCACATGAGGTTTTGTCATCCTTGACTCCCTACTGTTAGAAAGCATCAACAGCAGCTAGGCACTTTCAAAGCTGATCTAATATAAATTTGTCTTCTTTTGATAAATTCAAGGATTGTGCAAGCTCCTTGGTTTGTATAGGAGAGATCTTTTTCCAATGTGTCACTCAAGGCTATATGACATAAGGAAAGATTTTGTAATCCTTATGCTGAATTTTAGTGATTTATATGCAAATACTCTTGTGAGTAGTCCCAAATAGCTCAACAGTATGTTTGAGAGTAAATGGTGTAAGGATTAAATGAACTGGTTGAAAATATCTCTTCTTACATTCGTATGTTTAAAAGTTATTTAATAACAGTATATTCTCGGAAAAGTTTATATTCTACTTTTGTTCTCTATTTAAAAATTCAACTCTGAAAGTTTACAAAGTATTTTTCATTTCACTCTGAGATTAGCAGGTTGACTTTTAAATCATGACCTAAGTATTTCCTCCATATCTCAAGATCATGTCCCAGCTGGCTTTTCTGTGAAGGGAGCTGCCTAGGCATGAAAGCAACTTCTTCCTCCAGCCCCAGCTTGAGGTTTGAGTTCAGGCTACTCAGCACCACTCAGAATTGAGACCACACATCAATTAAATTGCTAATTCTTTTAGTTCAATGGCAAACACCTTCTTCAAGACATTTTAAAAATAAGGTGATGAAAACAACAAAATCTGTTGCTCACAAATTTAGATCACTTGGAGTGTTCACAAGTACCCAGAATCCTCTTCAAAGCCTCAAGACATTTTTTCCTTTCTAATACACATAGTCCTTAAGGAATACTGACATCTGCTGTCAATATGGGACTGGAATCAGCCTGGTAGGAGGCTTTGTCTAGCTTACTACATTCCGCACCTCAGATGACCCCAAGTTTCTCTGTGCTTCAGAGTCCATTATTTCTCCTGAAACAAAACATGCCAGCTGTTAGTAGAAATGAGTATAACTTGGGGAGTAATTTGAAAACAATTTGGAACAGTTTCCTTTGTTGCCATTGACCTAGGACTACCTGAGAATTGGTAATGATCAGATAGAATTTTGTGTTGATGTCTAGTTAATGGCTCATACAAGGTGCCATTTAGATTTTGCAGTCTCTTTTTAGACTAAAGTTAATGTTCACCAAACCACATCAAAACCAGGAAGTTATCATGAATATCAACAAGAAGAGAATTAACATGCAGATTTTTCTAGGTTTTGTTAAGTTAAAATAAATGAATAGATAAACATAAGAAATAAAAACAATAAGTAAAATAGAAGTTCAGGATATTGTCAGGGCTCTGTTTTGAATGCCTGCATTTCTGATTAAAGATTTATACTTTAAATTACTTACATATAAGTAAGACTCTTCTTGTATAGTGTCACAATTCTTATTTGCCCACTAAGCTTTTTGTGGGATTTAGCTTTGGGCAGTTTGGTTAAGCATCTAGCCAAAGGTCATCTGGGATTTCCTGACAGTTTAGTACAATAAGCTGCTTCAGCAAGATGTCTACAAAAGAGCTGAGCATTCTTTTGCTGGATATGCCCAGGGTCTTCTAATTTTCTCTCTGCTGTAATGCCTATAACTAAGTGAAATGAGTTTTGAATGAAAGCTGACATTGTGGCTTGGCAGTCTGAACATGTAACACTATCCAGAGGTAGTAATGGGTTTGCTCTTTAGATCTTGTTGGCTGAGTGTGTCATAAAGTGAAATAGTCATGTTTGGTTACTGGGTTGCTTATCATTAAGATATTATATATTGCTTTTACTAAAAATTATTCATGAAGAGGTTTATTTTTCTAAATGACAAATATTTCCAAGTCATTTGTCAACTGTTAACTTACCTTATCACGTGCCTTGACACGTGTCTTAAGTGAAAAGTATTTCATACTAGAAGACAATCATGTAAGAGCAGATTTGGGTGCATTGGCAGTAGGAAGGCCAGTAATTCCTCTTGTACTATAAATACTTGAAATAACTTTGCTAAGGTCATAGAAAGGTAGCACAGAATTCATATCTATATATTTAATACCTGTTTGGGTTTTTTAAGGATCATGAAATTATGAACATCTTGCCTTCATTTTTCCTACTGGTTAAAGTATTCCATACCTTATAAATTTTTCAAGTGTTTCAGTTATAGGAAGTCCAGCTTCATCCTACATTAAAAACAAAAAATCAAGAATAATGCAAGAATAATGCAAGCAAAAAATATGCAATCACTGAGTTTTATTAATCCATTATTTCATTCTTCAATCAATAATTGCAATAAATCTTTTAAATTTTATTTAAATTGCAGTTTATTTTACATTATTTTTCTTGACAGAAGGACTAACTATGTTGAAAAATAAGTAAATCAATAAATCAGAGGTGATTGAAGCATTATTAACACATAGAGGGGAGTGAAAAAAAGTCACACATTCATTTTTAGTTTAAAAAGCCAGATTGTGATCTACCTTTCTTATTCTTGAAATATCACAAAATGTTCCCCCTCAGATGAAATCTTGATTGGTATTGGCAATGGAAAATCTCCTCTCTCTGATATCCTGTGTCTCCTACTCTCTGCTTATTACATGCAGCCGTGTGCAAAGTTCAGTTCTGTCCCATTAGGTTCCCCCTGAAGACAAAGGTGTCCATGTGAGCTTGAGCCCAGGAGGTCAAACACACCCTGGGCATCCAAAGTGGGCAGCAGGTCAGGGGAAGGGATTCTGCCCCTCTGCTCTGCTCTGGTGACATCACACCTGCAGTATGTATGTAGTGTTCTCCAGGGAGTCAGAGTCTGTCAGCACAGAAAGTCTAAAATTCTCAGCATCTAGAATTCCAACATATCCCCGTGTGGGTTTCCCAGTACATGAGAGACATGGGAAAGACCTGCTGAAGTGGGCCCAGAGGAGGGACACAAAAGTATTCAGAAGGCTTAAGCCCTCTCCTATGGTGAAAAGTTGGGAGAGTTGGGGTTTTTAAACCTGAAGAAGTTAAGGCTCCAGGGATACCATATTGCAGCCTTCCAGTACCCAAGGGGGGCCTTTGAGAAAGGTAGTAACAAAGTTTTTAGCAGACCTGCAATTGATAGGACAAAAGGCAATGGTTTTAAAGTGGAAGAGGCCCAGTTTAGGCTGAACACAAAAAAGAAATTTTTACAGTGAGGGTAGTGTAACACAGAAACAGGTTGCCTGGAGATGCTGTGCATGCCTCATGCCTGAAAGTGTTAAAAGTATTAAAATGTTAAAAGCAAGGTTGGATGGGGCTTTGGTGCAAGCTGGTCCAGTGAAAGATGTCTGTATCTATGGCAGGGAGTTGGGCTAGGTGATCCTTAAAGCTCCCTTAAAACCCAAAATAATTTAATGGTTCTGTGGATATCTTACTGTGAAAATAAAGGAAAAATAGACTGGGGAGATAATTTTGTCATCATGAAAAGAGCCACAACTAGGTTACTTGGAGTGGTGGGCAGAACTCTACATAGCTGTAGAAATGTCTGGCATTACCTTAGTGAAGAAAGGTAATAATGTTCCCTAAGAGACTTGTTTCATTTTCTCAGAAAGATGTTCTCCATCAGATTTTTCTCCATTCCTTGTGATGCCTTTATCTTCTGTGATGCAGTCAGCTAGAGTAATTCTATAACACATATTCATTTTATCAATTATACATCTCAGATGACGAGCACTGAGATGAAGAAATGGCCAGCAATGTCAAAAGCAAGAATTGAAAGTGTGAAAATAGAAAAACCACCTCTTCTTTGTAGGCTGAGGAAAAATATGATAGAAGTGAGGAAAAGGATTGTACATATGTGGGAGTACAGTAACAGTTGCATATGGCTGAAAAGAGTGGACTGACAAGAAAGTGAAGAAACAGAATTATACAAAGAGCACTGCAAGGAAAATAAAAGGTTAATATCAGGAAGCAGAGGAGTCAAAGCATTGAACATCTGTAGAAGAACTAGAAGAAGAGGATTGATATTTAAAAAGTTGAGGATAAAAGAGGAAGATACAGATTGCAAATAGGTGGTTGTCACAGTTAGGTAATCCACAGGTCTCCTGTGGTTGTGCCTCTAGTTGTAAATTACACAGTGTCTAGGAGCTTTCCTGGGTGCTAGCAATACTACTCTATACATTATAATTATTTAAATGGTCTTTGAAATGGCTTTAATGCATTTCCTAGTCCAGTAGCTTACCATACATCAAGCACCATTCTCAGTAGGCTGTCTTCATGCATACACCCTGTTTTGGAGATAAAAATATTTCATCAGGTCTGTATGAATTGCTTTGTTCCAGATTCCTGAGCATATTTCTTTTACCACTATAGATATAACCAATCCATCTTGTATTGAAGAGTAGCAGAGGCTAGAAGTTATTGGTTTTCTTCCAAAACCCTGAAAAACTTAGATTTAGCCACAGGTAGACACATAGGGAAGGATCCTGGAGATAAGTTCCCTGAGAAAAACCCAAATAGTCATGGCATATACACTGCAATCTGCTTTGCCAACTGGCACAAAAAAGAGTTCCAGTTTCCCAAATGTCAGAAGGAAATGATGCAACTGCTCTGGTGTAAAGGCTGTGCTGCTGTTTAGGCAGTTGGACTAGATGATTGCTGTAGGTCCCTTCAAAGTGAACCATTCTAGTGTATTGGACACTGAAGAGGCAGCCCTACAGTCATGCAAAGGTTTTCTTCAACCCTAAGCAAATAAAATGCAGTTCTTTTCCCTCCTTATTATTCCAGAACATTATTTCTTTCAAACCCTTCAATTTTATCACTGTGGAGAGTCTCACATGCTGTGTGTACACTTACAAGGACCCTAGGAATAGGGGACTGTGCATGAAACCACTTTTTGCTTTATTCTTTTCTATATAACTTCACCTCCAGTTTTCAGCAGCTCTTGCACGTAGGCATAAAGGAAGGCTGAGTCAAAGAATTAAATGCATTTTATTCTTCACAGCATGTAAAGCATGTGATTAGAAAGAAAAGGGCCTATTTGAGGTCACAGATTGCAGAGGAAAACAGCATTTACCCTCAGCCCACAAAAGGTCTTGATTTTGATTGACTTAATTTGAACCCCTAAGGTTCTGGGGGAGAAGGAGAGTTCAGTTTCCTTTGTTTTGTTTTGGGGGCTTTTAAAGAGCTAGTTCCCACAGCGTCATTTTGAATATTATAGAGCAAAAGTTAAAAATCCTTTTTCAAAGACTCTATTTGTTCCACAATAAAAATATTTGAGCATTCAAAGCTCAATTAGCTCTACACTTTTAAAGTATTTTCTAAAAGGACTCTTTACAAGAGCTAAAGAAGTACTCTTTTCCTCTTTTTACACCAGGATTATCCTATTCACTTCAAGGAATTTGCAGACTAGGTATGTAGAAAAATATATGAAAGGAGAATTCTAATTTAGCTGTTTACCCTAGATTACAAAATCCTGTGTTACGCAGACTCCTAGATCTCCCTATTTTTATATGACAGGATAAGTAGGCATATCCTTAAGACACTGAGATAGTTCTCAAAAAAAGGCAAGACTCCCATATACTTAGAATCATAGAAATATTTAGGTTGTAAAAGATCTACTAGATTATCGAAGCCAACTGTTAACCCAGCACTGCCAAGCCCACCACTAAACCATGTCCCTCAGTGCCACATCTACACATCTCTTAAATACCTTCAGGGATGGTGACTCTACCCCTTCCCTGGGAAGCCTTTTCCAATGCTTGTTAACCCTCTCCATGAAGAAACTTTTCCTGATGAAGTCTGAACCATCCCTGTTGAAACTTGAGGCCATTTCTTCATGTCCCATTTCTTGATACTTGGGAGAAGAGACAAACGACCACTTTGCTAAAACCTTTCAAGAAGAAACAATGAGGTCTCCTCTGCAATCCCTTTTCTTGAGACTAAACACTCCCAGCCACTCCTCATAAGATTTATGCTCAAGACCCTTCACCACCTCTGTTGCCCTCCTCTGGACATGCTCCACTACCTCAATGTCCTTCTTGTGGTGAGGGCCCAAGACCTGAACACAGGATTTGAGGGGTGCCCTCACCAGTGCTGAGTGCAGAGGGACAATCCCTGCTCTGGTCCTGCTTGCCACACTATTGCTGATACAGGCCAGGAGGCCACTGGCCTTCTTGGCCACCTGGACACTCAGCTGGCACATGTTCAGCTGTTGTTGACCACAGTTCTGAGTCCTTTTCTGCTGGGCAGCTTTCCAGTGCCTCTTCCCCCAGTCTGTAGCACTGGGGCTGTTATGGCCAATATACTTGTTACCTTGTATGTGCAGCATTAAATGCATCGACTCGGGACATTTTACACTGTAAATGTTGGACAAGGCTGATAGGGAGCAAATGAAGAAAAAACAGCTTTGCTTACAAAACTTAAGATTTTTTAGTTGTCTTCTCCCTGAGGATCATATTTCCCATCATTCAGCACCTATTCAATTTATCTGTTAAATTAACTTATTTAGGCAATATAATGATCTGTAAATGGTGGAAGTTTGCAAATCAGATTATATAATGCACTGGAGCATAGCCTACCCTCAGAATCTCCCTCCCTTTTTAATACACAATCACTTTGTACTAACAGCACCACACTGCCTTCAACAGTTTTGTTGGTTTATTCCTCTAATGACCGAAACCTCTCTGCAAGCACAATGCTTACTTTATAAATTGGGGTTACATGGTCAGATTGAGCACCTTGCCTCTTCTCTTCTCAAGATTTCCCTAACCAACCTTGGACCTTGAGTCTACTGGGTTCAGGTGTGTATCCCACAAGGAGAGACACATTTCATGGCAAGAATTTCTATTTAGTTTGTGAGACTCTGTACTGAAATGCCTTTTACTATTTATTTATTATATTCCTAAAACATATTAAATTTGGTAATGAAAAAGATGAAGAAAGGCTTCTTGAAAACATAATTTTAGAAAAGAAGCAGAAAAAACAACCTAGGAGATTGAATTGTTGTTTCTTTTTTAGTATGTCATTGGAAGTTTTCTCTATAAAATCCATTTGTCTTAATCTGATGAATTGACATTTTAGGTAGATTTGTCTCATTTTCTACTATTGCATTTCCAGTAGGAAATCATATTCTGTTGCTCATGCCTTCTAGCTCCTGAAACAGTCAAGGACATATTGTAATAAAAGATTTCATGCCACACACCTCTCAACAGGTGTCAGCGGGGCAGTTTAAAAAGTAAGGAAAGCATAAACAGGGCAAGGGCTTTTATGCCATTAATAAATGAATTTTTAGACAAAGTGTTTTAAAAGCATGAGGGCAGCTGAGTGCTGAGTAAATTTGCATTTGAAAATCAACCCATTTATTCTCTTCCTTCAGTGCTTCAGATACAATGAGTCAGGCCAAATGCTGACGTAAATGAAATCGAGACTACTCAATTCAGAATATCCCACAGGTGAAGGCTGTGCTAAGCCAACAGTGCTGGGAAGTTAATTAAAAGCTGGATCCAGCAAACACTTAGTCATAATTTCTCCAGGAAAATCATGGATTGGAGAGCTCAAAATAGCAGGGACAGATGCTGTCTTCTGGGTCAAGCTGCGTGATTTTGGCCTATTTCAATTGCTCCTTATTTATCACAGTTTGGAGATTTCCTGGTTTGTAGATTTTCTGCTCTCGAGGGCTGCATGGAAGTGGTTTCTAATGTGCACTGGACATGCCCAAAACAGGAAAGTGAACATTAAAATGGCATTGAAGCCAAAGGTTTGTTTTCCCTCTCTAGATCTGCCAGGTAACTTCACACACTTTTTACAATGCATACACACACACACACACACACACACATATATATATATGTGTGTATATATATATATATATATGTATGTATATGTATATATGTACGTATGTATGTATGTATATATAGTGAATGTTTTACAGTTTTGCAAAATGATGGGGGCACTCCTGAGGTAGGAGGTAGTTTTGCACCATGACCTTAAAAACATAAATTTCTTTTACATGTGTTCTCATTTGAAAAGCACTGAGAAGGGATTAGGAAAACAACGCCCATCAAATGAATATATCAACATGATTATTATCATTGACAGGACAAGCTGGGTGACACTGAAGCACACCAAAATTATGACTCATGTTCATTTTAAAATATTCCTTTTGGGAAAGAAATGAAAAAAAAAATCATTTCGTTCACTTGAAACAAATTTTCTTTTAAAAAATTTTAAATCACAAAAGTGTAATCCTAACTATACATTCTGAAAACACAAACAGTGATTTAGGGCATCTTCTTTCTCACTGGAAATGCACCATCACTTACATGTAAAGTTGATAATTAAAAAGATTTTTTGAAGAGGCTGGAGCTCAGAAGATGTCTCTAGTGATGCCCTACAGTCCAAAAATTGCTAATATATATTACTGAAAATCAATTTTTACTATACTGTGTCCATATGGCTTTAAAATGTAGACATAAGTTTTGGTGTAAAACAGTACTGAAATTGTAGTGATTCAGTCTTGTTATCTCTTAGAAAGAGAGCTTATTTTTATTCATAGTGCAAAATGCCTCATTTAGTAGACTCTGGTTTTTGAGATAGTTGGAATGGTGCAGAGAGAAATATTAAATTTCTTTACAAAAGGAATCATTAATAAACCTTGTACACAATTTTTTGTATAAATACAATATTCTTACATCTTTTGGGGTAGAAGGAGGAGAAGGAAATGTAAGATCACCACATTTCTAAGAGGGTTTTAAGCATAAAACTTTTAGGATATCTGCTAATAATCTGACTAATACTAAATAATATCTGTCATAATAATTTGCCCATCAATTAACAAATAATCATAGAATAATTATTACAATTTTAGATCAAGGCTTGAAACATTATTTGGATTTTAAACTAACACTTCATTTAGAGGAAAAAACGGTTTTTTTCAACTTACACTAGTCAAAAGTAATTTCAGGACTCATACAATCACAGACCTAAGCAGTAATTGCAGCTAATATTTGCATGAATTGCTCGTACCTCACTGAAAGTGAGTGAGCAACCCCTTCACTGAGCATCCTGTGCTAGGCATTGGCACCTTGTAGGGTAGGGGAGACTTTCATTAACTTCACAGCTCTGAAAGTTGGGGGAAAAACCCACATAAATCCTTGTTTCTTAATGGTCTACCATAATGCAGAAGCTAGAATAGAAAAAGAATGATAGAAACATTTTCCCCGTGCGTGGGATAGAATGCTTTTTTCCCCCTATGTGTAAGGAAAAACTTTCTGAAATTTTTACATAGCCTTATGTTTTGAAAGATGATTCTTCATACAAGTTAGATGCTGTAGTTATCAACAAGATCCACCAGGCAATCTGAATGGAAGCACAAAATAAGCTGAGACAAAGCGTCTTCAGTTCTCAGAAAAAAGAACTTTTCTGTCAGTGCTCATGCCAAAAAGTTGGTGTTACAATAATGAACATTACTTAACACTGGAATATATTTAAATTATTCAAACTCTGCTAATTTAGGTTTTAAATACTCAGCATTTCCACAAAAAGGGTTGGGCAATACCCTTATCAGATTCCATAGTTTTTACCAACTTTTTCACCATCCAGTAACATCTGAGGAGTTATAAGGCAGCGTTAATAAGATATGTACCTTAGTCAATGCTTCCAAAACTGCATGTGTACAACAGATCTCTTTCAATATTCCACTGCCTCACCAGAGATGACTTGTAGAAATGTGGAGTAAAATGTTGCTACTAATTAAATGAAAACTACTTATTTGGTTATTGCAGTTTGGTAGTGAAATTTGTGTCAATTTTGAACATAGGAAGGACTTATTTTAAGAGGTGCTCAGCATCTGATGCTCTTTGGTGCCTACAAGAGCTGCATTAACGAAAACTGCCTACTCAGAAAAAATGTCGGAGGACTGTGAAGCATTACTTATAATTAGGTTTTAAATTTTACCAGAAATATGTGGGTGATACAAAGGAAAAGATGTTCTAAAGATGTCATAGAACAAGCGTAGATTTTCTGATGAGCTTGGAGAGTCTAGATGACTTTGTTTTAGTTGGGTTTCTGTCAGAAATGATTTAGGTATATCCTGATGGGTTGGATGGGATTACCTGTGGTACTTGTATTCCCTGAAGCTTTATAATTCTAGAGATAAGAGAATAAGAGAATAAGAGAATTTGAGGTTAAGATAAAAGTAGAATTGTCCAGTTTCCTCAGCAATACCAGATTAACTATCACAACTAGAATAGATTTCTAACATTTAATGGTTTAATTTGGAAATAATGACATTTCACCCCAGTATACTGAAACTGTTGTTGAGAAATAACAGTTGTTGAGAGACCTCTGTCAGTTATTTATCAATGGTCTTGGGAATATGCCGTGGTTCCAGATGACTGGAAGCTAGCAAATGTTATTAGAGCCTTCAAAAGGCAAGAAACAAGACCTTGGTAATTATAAGCCTGTCAGTCTCACTTCAGTGACTGGTAAAATTATGGAAAAGATTATCAGAGGAATCATTGAAAAGCACTTGAAAGACAATGCAGTCATCACTCATAGTTAGTATAGGTTCACGAAGGCAAAATCTTGCTTCACTTACTTAATTTACTTTTATGACAGGGTTACAGGACTAATGGATAAAGAGAAGTTACCAGACATAGGTGTTTTGTTGGTTTGTTTATTTATTTGGGGATTTCAGTTGGGTTTGGTGTATTTGTTTGTTTGGGGTTTGGTGGTTGTTTGGGGTTTTGTTTGTTTGTTTTTGGAAGGCTTTTTATACTCTCTCTTATGTTATTCTTCTATAAAACTATCCAATCATGTATACAATAAAATGTGTGACAAATTGACTGAAGAGCTGGACCAGAAAAGTGTAGGGAGGCATGGGTGAAAAAGTAGAGGTTGGTGAGGAGATTGGAAATTTCTTGAGTGGCCTTGCAATTGGGAATAACTCTTGTTCAGTCTGTGTGAGCAGCAGACCAGGAATCTTCTGCATGGACCCTGTTCAACAGTTCCTGTGTCTCTGCTTGTGAGCCTCTGCCCAGGTGTTGCTTTACCTGGTTAACAAGATAACAAAAATAAATTTACTCTATCCATTCTAGCCCCAAATTTGTGGTTGTCCCAACTGTCTGCCAGTGCTGACTCACACAAAGAGTTGCAGTAAATAAGGCAACTTTTAGTTGGTTGCCAAGCCCTAGTGGTGCTCTCCAGGGCTCAGTTTTATGGCAAGCTCCCATTAACATTTTTATCAGACCTGGATGCTGGAATCTAATGCACACTAAGCTTGTCAACTAAGCTAAATTAGGAAGACTTATTGACCTCCTCAAGGGTAGAGAGGCCCTTACACAGAGTTCTTCATGGATTAAAGGGCTGGGCAGTCACCAACTGCAGGAATTTTAACAAGCACAAATGCGAGATCCTGCATGTGGGATGGTGTAATCCTGGATGTAGGTATAAACTGAGGGCAAAAGACTGGAGTGCAGCCCTGCAGAAAGAAGTTCTGGCAAGCTCAGCAGGAGTAAACATGTGCCCTGATGGCCAAAGGGCCAGCTGTATCCTGTGGTACATTAGGCACAGTACAGCTAAGCAGCTGGATGAAGTGATTTTCACATTGTAATCAGCATTGTTGCAGCCTCACCTTAAGTACTGTGTGAATCTTGATTTCCAAAATATAGGATGTATATAAAAATATTAGAATTTACCCAATTTTTAAAGTTGCCTTGTGGGGAGTCAATTATCCTTGTGGATCCTTTCAAACAAAGGATAGTCTATGATTCTATGAATCCTGGAAATTGGGTAGGAGAGAAAACATGTTCAAGGAAACATAAAAAAAGTATTAATACTTTTAAATGACAGTATATACTTCAATTCTGAAACAAATAGCATGATTTATTGCCTGAATTTTTCACTGTGTGTTTTTGAAATTTTTAAACATATGTATGTTCTAAAAAATGCATTTATCAAATGCTTAAGTGTATTAATTAGGCACATCTTCCAGCCTCATGTTGTGAGAATGGTATGTACTGCTTTTATGCATCTGGAATGGATATTTGATAAAAAATTAAAAGGCACAAAATCCCCACAACTTAAAGCCACACCCAGCTTGGTTTCTATGAATAGTAAGTTAAATATATATCTCTATATTAGAATAGATTTCAATTTCTTCTTCATTGTTTGAATTTCTTAAACAAAGTCTTAAAGCGGATCTTAATTTATTGATTCTTTAAATTTATTGTCAGAATTCTTTTTATTGTTTTCACCTAGATACAATTTAGGTTTGTGATTTACTGTCAAATTCATTATTTAGAATTTTGTGCTTTGCAGTGTAATGGTGTAGAGTTTATATCAAAACATTTATTGTGTTAACTTCACTGTATTTTCCTCAGTATTATGTATTTCAGTCTCTTTTTAAGTACACATGAATATATGAAAAACCTTTAGAAATATTCTTTTTTACTTTCTTATTTGACAAGTGTTTCTTATGAAAAATTCAATTTAGGTGACTGAAAGGGATTTTAAGGAAGAAGGGATTTATTTATACTCATAAAATAACAATTCACTTCCCCCCCCCATTAATTATGTTTTCTAGTGCACCCACTTTGAAGATAAGAAAAATTACTCCTTTTGAGCATTATATTTCATTTTTTTTTCGTATTTAACTTTACTTTTGGGCGATCCTACTGAGCTCTGTTTATAGCATAACAAGTATTTTCTAACGCATGTAAATAAACTATACATCAAAATAAAATCAGAGTCGTTTGAAAAAGAACTTATTATGACTTGTATGCCTTAATGGGCTGGTCAACATTGGAAGCACTTCTGTGTTTGCTTTTAACTGAAGCTGCAAAATATGGTTTTTAATTAAACTCCATTACGATAGATTTAGCATTAACAACCTGTTGAGACAGTTCCCCTGTGATATATCACAGAAGTGAGTAAAGATACTGCCTTACATGAAAAAGGATGTTCTAGAGAACAGTGCAGTGGGAAAGCTTAATGATTAATGCCTAACATTAAGATATACCCATCATCTGCATAAAGTCCATCTTTCTTCCCGTAGACCTTGGAGACCTATTCAACCCACCTGAGCACTGAAGACCTATTCCACCCACCCGAGCATATTCTCAAACAAATCTGTTTGTAGCATGAAGATAATTCATTTCCAGACAACAGCGGCAGAGAAGATTGCCTAGCAGAGAGTAGGAGATAATTCAGTAGCCTTTTCTTTAGACAAACGAAGCAACTTGCCAGCTTAGGAAAGTTTTATTGCTTTATCTCATTGGTAGAGTTTTCTATTTGTGCCAAAGAGTTCATTCGCCCACATACCCTTCATGTATGGGTAGGCTAATGAAAGCTCCAAACCCCTTGAAATATAGAAAGCCCTTACATTATATCCCAACTGGTTTTACAATGAAAAAACCAATAAAACTAGAAGCATGGATACTTGGATACACAAGTATCCAAGCATATGCTTCTCATCTTATTACCTGGGAGGAAAGACAGACCCCTGCCCCACTACACCTTCCTTTTAGGTGGTTATAGAGAGCAGTGAAGTCTCCCCTCTTTTAACCCAGGCGTGAGAAAAATGGGAAACTGCCAAATAAACTCTTTTTCTTTTACTTGAGTGTATTTTTTTTTCATCTGTAAAGGCATGTTCATTCTCCATTTGTGAACTAGTACTCTGAATCAATTAATTTCTTTTGTATGAAAAAGAAATTATTGCTTTCGACAAAATGCATTATACTTTTGTAATTTTTTGCATAAATTTTCATGGCATGCTCACATACAATATTTATGTTTTGTATAATGAGACATTCTTTAAAGATTTTATTTAATATTGCTTAAATTTGCAGCAAAGCTTTATTAGCAGTCAGAAATAAATTTATCTCATTGACTTACCTGCATAGCAGTCCCCCATCAGGAAAAAGCAGCTACACTTTAGAGGTAATTAAAATATTACAATTATATTCTTCATACTTGCCATCATCTATTTTCACCTCTGCATCTGTAGTGCTTTGTGAAATGCCCTTTTCTATCCAGATGTTGGCTAGACTGAATGCTTAAATAATGAAGCATTATTCAAGCATTATTTTTAATGCAGTTAAAAATACTTTGGAATTGATTTATTTCGATATTCACATAAAGTGGCAACAGAAGAGAGGAAGAAAGGAAATGAAGTGATTAATTATATGCACTTCAGAGGTGAAAGCTCCTATTTTCTCCATCTAATTGTTGCTTCTACAAATTTCAAAAAAGGCTCTTAAACTGGATTAACAAAAAGACACATTTTGACTAAATAAAGCTTTTTATGGTCTTTCTGACATTTTATACTTTTCTGCCAATGCAAGTAGTCCAGTGCTCATGGGTGTGCTATGCCCAGGTTGGAATTTGGGCATGTCTCTTTTACAAGTGCAGAACTGTTATTTTAAATATCTGTGATGAAGATATCAAAATCTTGGATTATCTTTCTAAATTTCCTGGATTTCCAGTATAGCAACAGAAGATGCAGCAATTTCATTTCAAATTAAGAGTTTAAAGTGGGTCTTCATGACACTGTTTCTATAGCAGAAGCATTATGTTGATTAAATGGGCTAACTATGCTGAAGTTATTTATTCCCAAATGTAGGTAGGATGTAGAAGCTGAAGAGTACTTTAATGCAGGAACACAGAAAAGCAGGAAAAAACATTTTGAAATCAGGCTGATTTGTTCCTGATATATCTTTTGTTGTGTCAAGGGATCATTTTGAAATTATCTGGCATGCAGTTTTGATTGCCAAGGGACAAAGAACAAAACTTCCACAAAATATAGTAAAAAGGTTCATTTCTGCATATTCCTGTCTGTGTGTATTTCCTCAGGAAGTGGTTCAGCCATCTTGTACACATGCACTGATACCCCTGAAGATTGTTAGGCACTGGAGCCTGAATAAAAATCCTCAAAAACAGCACATAAAACTTCTTGCTCTTATTTTCTGATTAAAATCCAACAGAAACAGAATATTCTTTGAGGTGTCATTGTGACTGAGGGAGAAAAAATGCCATTGAGAAAAAGGTTATCATGAAACAGCACCATGCTTTTACAGGTTCTGTTAAAGAACCGACCTGAGGTGAGCCAAGACAAAACTCTAAATCAGCAATTGCCATCAGATGGTAGATGAAAATGGAGTTCAAAACTGAAATGGAGATATTTTCAATGACATGTAAATGAAGGTTTCTAAGCAATAAAATAGGCTCTTGCACCCACATGGACAACAGGGCAATGGGCTTTCTACAGTTAATCAGATCTCGCTGCCTTGGGACTGGTGTGTGGGACACCAGTTTTCCCATCCAATATATGATAGTCAGGACCATGAAGAAACATTTTATTTGCCTGGGTATTCATTCATGGACCTTTCTTGTAGAGCTTTAAGTGCATTCCTTTTTTTTTCAAATGAATCAAAGGTTGCTAACTTAAAACCTTATCTGAAATGTTGCAGCTGCCCTTTCCACAGTAGCTTGGTGTTACAACACTTAGAGAAGATGGGCTGAGGAACATGGATTCCCTCTGAGTTATTTCTAGGTCACTTTTGTTTGTCCTCAGTGTTTGATCTCCTCACCAGGCAAGACAGCCCAGGAAAGTTTCTCTTACTTTCCTCTGAACTGAGACACTTCTTATAAATGTTACTATGGACAGAGAAGAGATGATATAAGAAGGACATTGGCCTGCTGCAGTGAGTCCCAAGGAGGGCCACAGAGATGATCAGAGGGATGTAACAGCTCTCCTATGTAGGCAGGCTGAGAGAATTGGGATGGATCAGCCTGGAGAAGGCTCTGGGAAGACCTTACAGCATTATTTGAGCGCCTAAATGGGACCCTCAATAGAGCTGTACAGAAACTTATTACATGTAGAGCATGTAGTGATAGGTCAAGGAGTAATGGCTTTAAATGAACAGAGAATGGGTTTAGATTAAATATTAGGAAGAAATTTTTTCCTTGTGAGGGTGGGGAGACATTGGCAGAGGTTGCCCAGAGAAGGAGTGGATGCCCCATCTCAGGAATTGTTCAAGGACAGGTTGGATTGCGCTTTGAGAGACCTGGTCAAGTGGAAGGAGTCCCTGAGACACCAAGGGAGGTTGGAACTAGATGAGCTTTAAGGCCCCTTCCAAGCCAAACCATTACAGAACTCTATGATTTTATAATCCTGTGAGAGAACATTATCCTCTGATTCAGCTGATTCCCATGAGAGACAGTCACAGTTCTTTTCCTATCTTGAAGAGTCCAAAGACATTTCATCATCAGACACCACGTACTAAGCTTTAATTAAACACTCAATGGCACAATCACTGTGTCAAGCTGAGGCACATACAGAACCAGGCCACAGCATCTGGTGGCATGCAGTGCTCAAAAATAGATGATAATACAGTTTTTTCACCATCCCTGATGTTAAACAGATGCAGCTTAGCAGTTCTTAGGATCAATAAGGCACTAAATTCTTCCAAGTCTTTCTTAAGGTGCATAAATCCTTTTAGGGATCTGACCCTTGGCTTCATGCAGATTTCTTTCAAAATACATTTATTTATAGCTGCCAATTATGGCATATGACATAATGCATGAACACCAATTCTCTCAGATGGACATACACCAAGTATTTTCCCACTTTGACCTGGGGAGGAGAGAGGGACACAAAGTGTTCCAGAAGTTTATAAATGTTGCAGACATAGTGAAATTCATGTGATGTGCAGGCAAAACTAAAAAAAAAAAAACACTAAAAAGGTGGTCTTTTTCTTCCCTACACTTCAAGAGTCTATTTTGAGAGAATTAATCTATTGCCTGTTTCTTGGAAATTCTTCCCATGAATTAGGTTTTGAATGTAAAAAAATTAGTTTTATATAAATTTGAATAATGGTGAGCTTAAAAATAGTCACAGTTATATATTCAGGTCTGTAATATGGAACAGTAGGTTACTATTGCTTTTTTAGCCTTTATTATAATAAAGTGTTTTATTTTGCTGCTTCAAATATCCCTTGCAGTATTGGTACCAAGAAAGGTGTAATAATATAATGGCTCATGGCAGAGATAATGTTCATAATTGAAAGGGAGTAGCTTATTTTTGGAACCAATACCTAAAAAAATGCAAATGTATAGATATTATAACTAATTATGATTATATGGATTTCATATTTTCAGATTTAATACATTTTTCTTCCTTAGAATAAATCCAGATAAATATTATCCCTACTAGATTTTTCATGGGACAAGAGGGATCTCATCCATAAGAAAAATGTCTTTCTCACTTCCCTCCAAAACCCTGGTGGAGTGCATCCTGTAAATCAACAAATTTTTAACCTCAGACTTAGATGATGGATTGGAAATCAAGATTCAAAATTGAAAATTCTCTTCACATTTTTCTTCAGGAAATGCTTATTTTAAAATCATTTCCAGACTATTTTTAAAACTGCCTCTATATATGGTATATGCTCTTTCTCTTGCATAGTCTTGACCCAGAACCCCTCATTTTCCAGAACATTGAGAAAAAAGACATCCTGAAATGATCACAGACTGAGGGATGATCAGGATAATGTCACTACAAAGTTGGAATGCCATTAAGCTACACAAAGAAGGTAATACCACTTGGAAATAAATATTCAGATTAAACAATGGAATGTATGAAAGACAAATTATCTGTATAAAAGAAACTGAAAATATCACCATGAGCTCGAATAAATATCAGATATTTGCCACCTAATTTTCTGCCTTAAGTGTTGCTATTTTGAGCCCCACAATTACACAGTGATCTCTTTCAGCTTCCTTACAGTTCACAGTCTTTTCCTACAGTGATCATTCTTAAGGCACAATAGTTTTTTTGACCTCATAGACATTCTGTTCTGTGCTGGTTTTCCACCCACCCTTCCCTGGTAGCTAACTGCACAGCAGCCCACTCTCAGCAGCTCTTTTCACAGACGAAATATAGATCTTGTAATTGCAATACAGCTTCAATTTCCTTGGACTTGTCATATGTTCATCCAAAAATTTCCCTGCAGTAGTTATCAGAATCTTTACTTTTACATTTAAAAGTATTAGATCATCATAGAATCACAGAATGGTTTGGGTTAGAAGACATTAAAGACCATCTAGTTCCAATCCCTCTGAAAGGGGCAGGAACATCTTCCACTACACCAGGTTTCTCAAAGCACTATCTAACCTGACCATGAACACTTCCAGGGATGCAGCATCCACAGTTTCTCTGGGTAACCTTTGGCTGTATCTCACCACCCTCACAGTAAAAAATTCCTTCTATATATCTAAAACTACCCTCAGTCAGTTTAAAGCCATTCCCCCTTGACCTAGCCAGGTCACTTCAACCTTCTCATCTACCAACACCCCAAGATCACCAGTTCCTCTTGATTTCACTGACCTATGCTTTTCCTAGATGGACCACTATTTTATAGTTTTCTGTCCTCTAAGTTACTTCTAGCACATAACAACTTGTTCATTTGCTAGATGAACAACCACATGTTCATCTGGCAAATGAACAAGTAATGTTCATTCCTTGAATTATCTAAAAAAACAATATTAAAAAGCATACATATATTATTTGATTATTCACTCTGAGATCAGTGATAAAATGCTTATTTTAGAATTCTGAGGGCAAAATATTAGACCAAAAAAATCCACTTTTAAAAATTTTAACTTCTGAGTTTTGCTTTTGTTTTCTTTAATACTCTGTCCTGAAAATTCAGTTATTACCGAAAATAGATAAATTCTAATTCTAAAAACGTATTTCTCCTCCCTGCTCTTTAAGACCTCACCCCTCTAACCCCAGAACTACAAAGACAACAGTGTCCAGACAATTTCTGAATCTTCCATGGGGTATGTTATTACAAAGTTACTTCTTTATAGTCCCAGTGCATCCCCACACACTGTTACACATCCTTCATTTATTACTCTGAATCACAACATGTAGCAGCAAAAAGACCTCCCACAATCTAAAAAGATTATCTTTCATGGGATGTTTGGACTACATGTCAAAAATGTTTTATCATATAGTTTATTCAGAATAAACAATGGATTCTACCTTCAAGATATAAGATAGAGGGGATGAGAAGTCCAAAACCAAAAGCACAGAGTTCAACAACAGCCAATCAGTAAATCATGAACTACAAACGTTCATGATCCAGTCAGTACAATTATTTTTCAAAGAAGTATTTGTTTAAGCTGTCATGTAGTACTTCTATTTATATACATGGATTTTATTTCTGCAGGCTATTTAGAGATTCTTTTCCTCACCCTGGGGTGGGTTTGTTTAAACATCCATTTCTCAGTAAGATATTTTAAACCAAAGTTTGTGTCCAAGAAATATTCAGATGTTACTATATAGTACATGTATTACTGCATGTTACACTCATTTCTATTTCAGTCAGGAAGCCCAAGCACTTTGCTATTTATGAGGGACATAAGTTCAAGAATCAAAAGACCATACTTATTCATGGCAGTTAATTTCTTTGATTTCTTGTGTTTTTAAATTCAGGTCTGTGATTCCAACAACACACTACCAAGTGGCACATTTTCATATACATTCAATATATATGTAATAATATTAATCAGATTTTGGTCATAATGTCTACCGATGTGTTAATAATTAGGTATGTCAAAAAAAAGATAAACCATTCTCCTCTTTGTGAATCAAAATAGGCAAGAAGGGTGAGTGTTACAATTTGCAAGATCACTTCACTTATCTTGTTTTGGGTCAGATGATCAGCTGATAAAAAAGAATTTCCAGGACACATTCCACATAATTTAAGACATAAACCTTTGTTCTGTGATTCCTAGTTTTTGCGGAGTCATGCAGAACACTTGCTCTCATGCTTTCTCTCTGTAAACAGAATTTACCACTATCTAAATCACAGAGCTTTTTTTTTATATTCAAAACCAAACTGGAAAAAAACCCCTTAGAAATCAAGATATTTGGGATTATATTAGAGCTGTGCTGACTGTTTACATGAACTAGTAAATATTTTAAACTCCGACACATTAAAATATGCAGCAAAACATAAAGGGTCAATCTTCAAAAAAATGCTATTTCAAAAAAAAAAAAAGGTTGTTAAATCAAGAATTATTATATTATTTTATTTTTCAATTTTTTTCAAAAAATGTTTAATATTTAATGTCTGTTTAATAATCTATGACAGAGATGAAAGGACCTGAGTACACATGAGACCTTATATCCCCTGGCCATGCCCAGACAGCCATGTGTGCAAACAGGATCACACAGGATGACAACTCCCTACCACTGCCATTTGATTTTGAGAGCATCACACCAGAAATCAAACAGAAAAGGTAAAAAATTAAATTACGGCATTCATTTACTGGTTACATTGTTCTGCTTCTGAGCGCATAGACATGCACTGAAAGACCAGACTATTGGATCAGACACAAGGTTATGACAAAGCAATATCTAGAGGATTTTGTGCTTTTTTGGGGGAGTACTGTGTTTTTACCTTTTCTTTCCCGTTTTCTTTTTTTTTTTCTTTATAATATCTGTTCTGATTTTTCATAGATCCATTATCTTTACATGCTAGTATTTCTTCTTTCTAATATTCTTCATCATGTTGACTGAGTGCCTTATAGCCTTTGTCAGACAAAAGCTGCAAGAGTGTGTTAAACGATAAGGAGAAATAAAAACGAGCATACGGAGATGATCAAGTCAAAAAAATTGTGCATGAAAATTTTGGATATGATGCAAAAAATGCATGATTCATTAAATCTTTTGAGCTTGTGCTGGTAACAGATGCTTGACTAGACAAGAAGGAGCAGAAGCACTGAGAGGCCAATGATGAGCAGTGATGGACTTTGAAAATTCAGCCTGGTTCATGTCTTGCTTTGGCACGTATCAGGTACATTTCACTGCAGGTGATGGAGCAGTCTTACTGAAATCTGCATGAGATCAGTTTGTTCTCTACCATATTATCTTCTGGGTTTGTAAAACACATGTAAACAAGTCCTGAAAAAAAAAAAAAAAAAGACACCATAACTTCTTTGCAAATATTTTTTTCAGATAAATCCAATAATTTCTCAGATTCTGAAAATCTAACTAATCTGACATGATTTGTGAAAGTTTAGTTCCTATTACTAGAAGTCATAGTCCACTAGGAACTTAAATGTTGACTTAAAAATGCAAATTTTGCTCTGAAATGTTGAAAATAATGAAATAATGGTTGGTCAAAACCCTGCAGCTGAAACACTGATTTGGACAGGACTGGAAAAGCAAGTGTTACAGATTCTCTTCCTTCAGAGCTAAATGGCTTTGATAATTAGAAATAATTACATAATTTTATTTTATGCTTTGCCAAAGGTATGATTGTCTTAAGGAATGACGAATCGTGACAGTCAGAATGATTCCACTCTGGTATGTTTACCAAGTAATGAAATTTTTTCTTAAATACATTTTATGTTTTGAGGAACAGATTTCTACAGGATTCTAACTGAAAGGATTTCCTAATTTTTAAGCAATTGTGGGTGTCATTTTTATGGAATCTAGGTTTGTTGGAGTTGGGGACATAATTGTAGAAAACTGCTGGTTTTACTCTTAAAGATGCACTAGTAAATAAATGAGAAAAGAAAACATGGAAATCTGTAATTTTTGTGTTCAAATATTCTCACTGAAACTTTTCAGGATTTCTTTGCCTTCAGACTTCAATCTGAAGCTGATGTGGTCAGTGACTTTGTTCGCTTGTGAAAGGGTAGCACAGTGTATCTCAGAATGTGAAACCATTTCCATAGTAGATATAAAGTTGATTTCACTTGGAAAAAAAAGGATATTTTCCTTTGACTTCAACAGATGCTTTCTAGCTCTGACAATTCCTGTATGGATACACACCCAGCAATCTAATAAGCCACAGAAATGCATTACTATCCTCAACTATTTGATGTCTTCCTACTTCAGATCAGATCTATAATTTATAAAGGACTTCAGTTAATTCCAGACGGTGGGCTCATGTTTCACATTTCAAATACCTCATAATTTAACTTAGAAGGAATCAGCAGTGCTGACAAATGAGTAGTCAGGAAAAGTAGCATGGCATGGCAGGAACTAGCACAGGTCCCATCATTTTTTACTTGCTATGTGTTTATTTTTTTCTGTTAACTTTGCATGTCAGATCAGTAATTATGTGTTAGAAAAGAGCATTAGACCATTCATCCAGGGTAAGCATGATCACTGATGACAACACGTCAGAGAGACACAATGTGTTGACAGTGACAGATCCCCGGAAGTCTACTTTTCAGTCACGATTCATTAAATCACATTCAACAGTACATTAAATAGAGGCAAATTTAACTTAAAGCTGATAACAGGAAAGCATGTGTTTCTGTCTGTGTACAGAAGCGTACTTTTAAAGCATAAATGGAACCTCAGGAAAAAGATACATGAATTTGGTTGTTGTGCAATATAATTCTTATTTTGAGGTAATTAATTTAAGCATGAAAACAATTTTGAATGGAATTGGAAGGAGTCCAGATGAGAACTGTTAAGATGATCAGCGGGCTGGAGCACCTCTCAGATGCAGATAGCTGGGAAAGTTGGAGCTTTTAAGCCAAGAGAAGAAAAGGGTCCAGAGAAACTGTCTAGTATTTTACAGTACCTAAAGGAAGCCTGCAAGAGAGAGGCACAGGGTATTTTTAAAAGATATTTTTAGAAGGGAATACAGTGATAGTACAAGTAATAATGGCATTAATCTGCAAGAGGGTAAGTTTAAATTATATATTAGGGAGAAATTCTTTAATGTGAGGATGGTGAGGCACAGGCACAGATTGCCAAGTGAAGCTACGAATGCCCCATCCCTGCAAATGTTCCAGGCCAGGTGAGATGTGTCCTTGAGCAACCTGGTCTAGTGGAAGGTGTCCCTGCCCCTGGGAAGGGGTTTGATCTTTAAGGTCCCTTCCAATCCAAATCATTCTGTGATTCTGTGGATGTTTCATTTAGTAAAGATAAAACAGCAAAAATAGCATTCACAATGCAAATATTTACAGTATGGTGTAGTATGATATAATGTGTTCCATTTCAACTCTACTTTAAACAGCTTTCATTCAAAGTTATGTAATGCTATTCCTGGAGACATTTGGTCATTGTGAACCCTTCAGACATCTTTCATAAACATTTTTATGCAAATTTTCATTATAGGGAAAAAGAATCTCCTGATGTGATACTATTGTTAATGCAAGTGACAGACAGCATAATAAGCAAAATGCAATGAAGAAAAAGTTTGAGAAACAATATCTCAATGCAGTATGTAGTGGAACAGTCATTTGTACATATTTGCATTATACAAATTGTCTGTATATAATATGAATCTAAGCTCTATTTAATTATCCTTTTATTTCTCAAGCAGCTTACTGGACACCTAATGTTGTTTTCTGAAGCTCTGCTTTTGCTTCCCATTCCACATCTACTTCAAATGTAGAAGATTCTGCAAACCAGGTATATCAGCATGGTTTCATCTTGCATTTAACTCTGGAAGAAGCATAATTCCACTTGGGGTTTGTTGTAATGTAGATTCCTGAGCTACTTGACCTGAGTGAAATGCAGCCCTTCAGCCAGCATGAATTGCAGCACTTATGTTCACTTCCAAGAAGAAAAGCACGGGCTGCAGCCTGGAGATCTCTGTGCTGCCTAGCACTAAAAAAGATTGTTTGCTTGTTAGCTGCTACTCTCTTGCTAACTTTGTAGGAGGGAGAGGAAGAAAAGCCTTTATTCTATTTGAATGTTTGCAGTTGTGTTATTTTCACAGCCTTCCTTGCAGATTAAAGCCTAGATGGTGTGTAAAAATGTCATTACTACTCTTACTGGTCTTACCAGAGAGTATTTGCTTTGTTGGGAGATATGAAGGGAGCACACATTCTACTTTTACTCTGATGTACTGACTGTGCTGAGGATTTTGTTCTTTGAAATACATCAGCAGAAGAACCTCAAAAGTATTAGCCAAGACATATGAACAAAGCTGTGTCTTCTCACCAGGGCTGCCAAAGAGAAATGCTTTTCTTTTGCATCTCTCCAGTCCTCCTCTGGTTACATATGAAAGAATAGACTAGAGAGAGTTTGATTTGACATTGAAACCATGAATGACACACAGCATATGTTTCTTTCTTACTAATTCATAATGTTGCAACCTCTTTGCTTTTGTTTTGTTTGTTCCACCTGTGCTGACTGGAAAAGCACTGCATGGGAGGAAAAATGCTTAAAATGTCATACCAGTTAAAAGAAATGGAATCCAAATCAAATAAATTCCATTGAAGAGTATTTATTAAAATCTCCATTAATAATTCTAACCACTAAGGTTTGATAGGAAAAGTCTAAACATCGCCATCCCTACCCACTCTTCCTCAGGAAAGGAAGAGGTGAGGAAGCTTCCATTGCTAACAGAGGCAGCACCTAGAGAGCCAGGAGCCAGCTACTGAAGTGCTGGCCCTGCAGGCATAGCACACCTGAACAACCCAGGCAAGGTCTTCAATGACCATCCTCCCCAACTTCAGCAACTCTACTCTGTCTCTGAAACACTTTATAGGGTTACAGCCCTTCTCGAGAACACTTAAAGTGAGCCCAAGCTCACATAAACTTCTCAGTAGTGTTTGTTGTTCAACATCTGAGAAAATCCTGTTTCACTGAGTGGGGTGATAACATTGCAGTTGACTGCTGTTGAAGTCTGTTTCTTTTTTTAGACTCTTAAGAGATTAAGTAAAATATTTAAATCTCACGTGTTCGTGTTCATCTGTTTGGTGTCAGCTTATGTTCATTCTTCATCCCTTTCTTCTCTCTAAGTTAATCTGAAAAGTAATCATCATGTCTTCGATTTCCAGGTATTGCTTTGTCTATGTGCCTCACTTGCATTTGGGTCTTCTGTATGTAACAGCATCGATTCACTGTGTTTGAGATTCCACCACAGACCAACATGACAGACCATCTCTCCTTGAAAAATTGTCGGCAAGCTGAGTCAGGGGAAATAGGTGAGATGTTGAAAGATTTACTGACATTTAAGATGGCAAACAGCTGCATGTGTAATTGTGCATGTGTAATTGTGTAGTTAGAATATCATTACCTAGTCTAAAAATATCTTTCTAAAAGTTCATTTGTACCAAAGAATAAATATTTTTATTAGCATACACTTAGCCAAGCTATCAGACTGAAGGCCAAACTAGTGCCAAGAAATCACTTTGTTATAGTTACTAAACATATCACAGAGATTCAATTTGAATTTAGAACACCTAACTCCTAAGCCAGAGCAAATACTTTACTAAAGAAAGAGTAGGTTCTTTTCAAAATGTTCAGAAAATTTCTTACCTTAACATCCTTCAATCTTTTTAACATTCAGTAAGTGCAGTATCTTTTTCTTGCCTAAAATAATTGCTTCATTTCAAAAGCCTGTTCTGAAACTCATGCCCACAAGTGTTTGACCATGGTTTTCTGGGGAGTCTTTTCTGCATTTTCTGTGCTGCTTGTATTTGGTGTTGGGAATTAAAATAATTCAGATTCTGGAAAGAGTGAAGTAGGTCTGGTGCCTTCACACCCTGCTCTGACAAGCATCAATTCACCCATATTGCAAGATTGAAGGGTGCTTTTTTGTTCACCTAATTTTACACTAAAACTTCAAACTTCTTAAAGGCAAAATTAAAAATCTCATGCATTGCACCAACAATTGAGTTAACAGTCTTCTGCAAACCTAATTTGGAAAGAATACAGATTTTAGGAAGAAATTCATGTGTCCATAGAATGCTTTAATTAAGAAGCCTACATGTATGTCTATATATGAAAGATGTATCACTAACATAAAGATGGGACTTGTAAAGTTTTTTATGTAGATTGTGTTTCTATACGGGGGTTTATTTTGTGAGAAGCAGACTCCAAAAGGCGCCCTATCCTCAACTGTAACAAAATTAAAGTAACACACATATATGTATCTTCTGATATATTCCTTGCATGTTGAGCCTTAGTTTGTAATATGCATTTCCAGTGCTGAAAATTAATTAGTCACACCTTTTGACTAAATAAATTAGCTGCTACTTATTATTTGCAAAAGTCTGGGGCACATAAAATGCTTTTTCATGAAATTAGGGATAAATGAACATGTTAAAGAATTCCTTTGTTTAAATTAATTATAGCATTAATTTAAATTCATCTTCAAATTGGAAAAATAGCATGCATAAATAATTCTATAATTTAAGGTTATTAGGGATTTCATATGCTGCAATTCTGATATTTTATATATATTCTCTATGCGAATGTGCATGGGAATGCTCTGTTGAAGAGAATGGAATTGCTCTTTTCTTGCACAATTTTTATGTATTCAAGTGAAAATTTGAATATGACTTGAAGATTCATTGGTCAGGAGTGATTTAAGCTTTTGACACAATGGATGATCTGGAAGGGCTCTCAGTATGATTTTCATTATTATTTTTTAGTATATTTATGATATTACTCTGATCAAATATGTGCTTTTCAAAAGGCACTCAGTGGTGACACCAGTTTCTGAAAGTAGTTTGCTAGATCTGGAAGTAGGAGAGGAATCAGGAGTGTACACAAAATGGAAGCAGTCTCAGGCAAAGACCAAAAGTGTTTTTAGAACCTTAGAAAATAAAACTGATACAAGGAACACTTTGTAAATAGCTTCCCAGAACTCTTACTTGTGCTGATATAAGTAAGGAATGGAAAGGGTCCTGGATAGAACAAAATCCACCCTAGGATATTCTTCATGGCACTGAGTGTCAGTCGCTCCATTGTCCACTTAGTCCAATCAACAAATAACCACCATGGCTAGAAATGAATTATTATAGCTTCAGGCTGAAATGACAAGCCAAGTCAGCTTATGAACAAACCTATATATTCTAGAAATGACAATTCCCGCATGATCACAGCAATTTTCCTGCCACCACACTTTTCTATGCTTTCAACTGCTGTCAGTAATACTAATTATTCTTTTCCTATAGAGAAGTTAATAAAACAATTTACTGAACAGGTCTAAAGTAACACAAAGGAGTAATTCACAGTATTCCTCTCATTTTTCTCCTTGTTCTATCCTGCCGCCCTCCACAATACAGTAAATAAATAAGCAATAAACATAAAGCCTCTCTACTTCTATCCATATTGCTTTGATTTATAACCTATTAGCCCATCATTTGGTTCAAGAGAAAACCTCACGAAGCATAAGGGCACTTTTAAGTCATGACTGGTTCCTTGCTAATCCACCTGCCTACTGTCTGTGAAGAACTGTTCTTGGAATCAAACTTCAGACAGGTCTAGGTGCAGAACTGCTTGATTTCCTACAAGGGGTGCAGAACTGTGAAAGCAGGCACCTTTAAAAGATGATCAAAAGTGCTGTCTTGGAGATGATTTTCCACAAAGCCACAACAGGTAAAATATATATTTAACAAGTCCTAGAATCTGGGGTCAGATTATTGAATTTTATTGTATTTTAATCATTAACAAAATAACAGAATACAACCTCTGCATATGACGAAGAAATCATCAGATTAAACAGCAATTATCAAAAATCATTAATGAAGATGTTGAAGACAAATGGGCTAAGGATGGAGCCCACTGGAACCTTGCTAGGAACAGGTCATTAGCCTGATGTCAACCCCTTCCACTATAATAACCCTCTGTGGCCAACTGGTGAGCCAGTTGCTTACCCATCCCAGGATGTATTTATCCTGCTGAGGGCTGGCCATTTTGTCCAGAAGGATCCTCTGAGAAACACTATCAAAAGCTTTTCTGAAGTCCAAAATGATTACATCAAGTGGCTCTGCAACATGAATTAGGTGGGTTAAGCAGTACTTTCCCCCCATGAAGCTGTGCTCACTGTGAATGATGACTACCTTTTTCTGCAGATGTTTTTCAGTATTACCTAGAATAATCTTTTCCATGGTTTTACCAGGCACTGAAGATGGATGGACATGCCTCTAGTTTCTGGGATATTCTTTCTTGCCCTTTTTGTCAAAAAAATAGCATTGCTTCTGAACCTGAAATTTTAAGTCGATGGCAGCTGGAAAGAGCCTCACATTTTGTGAGTTTACAACAGTCTGTCCCAGGGAAAACACTTTCATATTGACAAGACCCCATTTACAAGATAGATTACACTAAAATATGTTGGCAAGCTCTGTAAAAAAAAAAAAAAAGAAAAAGAAAAGACTGTTGCCAGAGACAAGAGGAAAAAAATCCATCATTAAAAGGAAAAAGGATATGTATCCAGAGACAGGGAAGAACAAACATGCATATACTACATACTGTAGATGATAAAATTAAGCTGGCAGTGTAGTTATCTACAACAGGAGAAAGATGCCCTTAAAAGGAGTGAATGATTTCTTCCTAAAATGTACAGAGAAAGTAGGCAGAATAATACACTTCTGCTTTGCATAAAGAGTAAAAGCAGTCTAAGCAAGATGGCCAAATGCAGATATTTGAATTCTCAGCTGTGTGTGTGTAGAGTCAAACAAAAAGATCCCATCCACAGGATCACATGAAGTTTGACATCTCTTACCTATAGATCCATTTAATTGAATTTCAAATATAAACAAAATTGTTAAAAGTAGAAAAGCATTATAAGAGCTGGGACAGACACACAGGCTCAAGGCAGATGGGATGCACTCCATGTTTATTGTTTTATAAAAACACAAGTAGCAATCTACTGACTTGAATGACTGAGGCATGTATTTTCAAAGGAGCTTCATGGCTCCTAGTAGATTCCTAGTTTTTATAGCAATGTTTGAGTAAGGCATGTCTCATCCTGCCTTACCAATACTGAAAGCTGGTACCCTAAGTTCACCAGCACAGCATTTTCAAAGTAGCACAGAGCTGCAGAAGACATATCTAGTCAGCATTCTACCACTGTCTCTTTAAGAGGTATTTTCCTAGAAAAAGTGCTTTTGCACAAAGCCTGAGCTGAAACCTACTCCAATCAGTCAAGAAGAGGTACTCATATTTAGGAGTTTCAATTTCAGGAAAGTGAAAGGCTTGAGTATCTCCAAGTGTATTTCTTCATATAAATGAAATACTTCTTTTCAGCCAGCACAAAATATATTTAGGCACTGATTTAACAGAGCACTTTACTCTTAGCATTGATACCATGGCTTTCAGTGACTAAAATACAGCTGTATGGAAAATCTCAAAGGATTCAGGACTGTAAACACTGTGTTGTCCTCTTGTTCTCATATGTTTCACTACATTTGCAACACTTTAAAAAAAATACATGTACCATAAAGGTTAACCTGCCTGAAAGAGAAGCAAGACTGAAAATCCTTCTAATTCTGCTCCAGTAAGGACCAGCTTCCTGAAATCCTTCATACTTCTAAGACCAGTGCAATCCTCTACTTCATAAAAGAAAAATATTTACTCTTCCAAAGTGACCCTTAAGTTCCAGATGCTGCTGCTGCCAGAATTTCACAATATTTAGAAAGAGTTTAATTCAAAGGCAGGACTTTTTCTTTCCAGGTGATTTTCTACCAATGGGAGAAAATTCAGCTGAGGAAGGAAGACAACACTTCTGGGAATCTGATGGCTTAATAGGAAGAATGAGATGCGGTAAGATTAGTCAAACCAAAAGCTGGATTAGAAATCCTAAAACTTAAGGCATCTGAGTCCTCCTTTCCTTCTACCCTGCACTCAACTTTCTACTGGTTCATGCTACAGATATTCAGCTTGCCTCTTGGAGTTAATATTCAGGGGGTGGAAAGAAGGAAATCCATTCACAAGGCTGCAGATCAAAGCCTGAAATTTCATGACACACATTCATTTTATCAGAGACTGCTGACTCAAATTTTAAAGCATGCAGACAGTCCGTGGGCTTCCTGGCTCCCGCTTACATCTATATTTCTAAGTCAGTGAAGTCAGTGCTTAGAGATTTCTCATGAGTCATTCCCCATTAAAAATTCTTTGGTACTAGGCTGATTCATAAACAGGGACTCGGGACTAATGTTTCTTAAAATTTATCTATATGTCTTTTTGTCTTCTAGTTTTAAAAGGTTGATTTAAGTATGAAGAAAGGACTACAGGAAGGCTGGAGAGAGACTTTTTGCAAGGCCATGTAGTGATAGCACAAGGGACAATAGTTTTAAGCTGGAAGAGGGTAGATTTAGCTTAGATATTAGGAAGAAGTTCTTTATTGTGAGGATGGTGAGGTGCTGGCACATGTTGTCCACAGAAGCTGTGGATGCCCCATCTATGGAAATGTTCCAAGCCAGGTGGATTGGTCCTTTAGCAATCTGGTCTAGTGGAAGGGTTGGAACTAGATCATCTGTAAGATCTCTTCCATCTAAATATTCTATGATTCGATGATTTTATGCATAAAAGCCTTGCTAAATGACTAAACACAGTTTTGCACTGTGGCAGTAGCTGCTGGCAAATCTAATCTACAAATTACTCAAAACACCTTTGAATCACAACCTGCTTGTTTCTGTTTTGTATGATTTGAAAACCACTTATTAAGAGCAGATCAGCATAGACCTACACATAGAAACAAAACTAGAACATTGTTGAGGGACTAATACTGCATCTCATGTTCCAGGATCTTCCTGAATTTATTGCCATCAGAAGCCTGTAGCATTGAGGTGTTCTTTCAGCATGTGCTTGCTCCCACTATGTTTATGTGTAAAGTTACATGATCTTCTCAAATCCATTTTTCTTCAACTTTCAGGAAAAATTTCCCATGCAGGATGGAATTGCCTGCAGACATGTATTTTTAGAATAGCTGTGCACAGTAATAAACAAGCCTCTGCTAAATGCAATATTCCTTCTAGGTTTGCACTGGGCACTTGCAGATGTTCTGTGGATTGGATATGCAGGTGTATGATTTGAAACACCATCCCACACTTATGGCTTCTCCTGCCATTGCTTTTTTGTCCTTTTGAATTTTGAAAAAGTCTTTCTGACATTCCATCAAACAGCAGGACACTTGACAATGTTGTGGTACATTTTATTCCAAGGGTTATTAGTATGGAAATAAGACTTGTTTTCTCTGTGCTTTATTCTGTCAAGCAGCACTCAGGGATCCCTGAATGTTGCAGACTGTTTCTAAAAAGTCACTTAAAGGCACTTAAAGGCAAACTCAGTGTCAGTAGGTTTACCTAAAGAGGATGAAGGAGAAAAGTGGGGTCAGTAACTTTAAAGCAGCTAAAACCCAATCAAAATTTCTAATTCCACAGGCTGTGAATATGTACGGAGATACACACTTGTAGTTTTAATGATCTCTAAATGGGTGGGTGGTACCTGAGGAGGCCACCAAGGACCAGTGACTAGATTCAGGAGAGGATAGGTGCAAGAACTTTGTATCTAAGCCATGTGAATCTGTGCAGGAAGAAATACTTATCTGTCAGGGAATTTAGCCTGTGCAGAACTAAGGCTGCAGGAGTTTTTATTCTGAACCATGTTGCACTGTGTTATGCACTACACACATGACTTAAATCTGTACCACCTGCCTGATGTAAAAGACACCTTAATTAGCTGTAAGATTTCCTATATGTATACTGTGCTATATTTCTGTTTGTTCAGTCTTAATTTTTCTAGGAAGACAATTAATGTAAGCTTGGGATCTTTTTATTTAAAAATAAAATAGCTTGCAAGGCTTTCCACAAAGATTCCATGGATATTTAGTGCTGCTATTAACAGGCAGAGTTTCTCGGCTTGAAAAACCCTTTTTGCTTCTTTCCAAAAGCAGCAACTCTCTTGCTCTTTTTTTTTCCTTCCAAGTTCATCTGATCTATATATCTCGTTTCCAGCTTAGTCCAACAAAGCCAAAGATTTCAGAGAAGATAGCAATGCACTCTGCAGGTTCCATTTACTAAATAAGGAACATAAGGCAGAGGAAGTTTTGCCAGAGCTGGTTCTGTCTGGGTTATGAACCTAAGTGAATGAAATAAACTTAAACAAACTCCTCCATCTCTGGAGACAAAATCAAGAAGCATCAATATGAAGTAGTGCTTCTGATCTCAAAAGAGATATATGTTCATCATAGAATATTATTTGTACTGAGTAAAAAATTAACAAGTTTATAAAGCAATTTTTGGAAAACTGTACGGTGGCTGCTTTGAAATCCAGCCTATAGCATTCAGCCAGAACTGAAAGTAAGGTGCATTATTCATTATTTTACAACTTTTGCAGGACTTTAATTGGCTACAAGAAGGTGTAGATTCTGCAAAGAAAAGTGTTTCCGTCATAAAGTAACTGATTTCTTGTATCTCTTTGGGGTCACTGTGCTGATGACACAATATATAAGTTATTACAAATAACATTTTCTTCTTCTTAGCAACATGGTTTGAATTGCCAAGTTTAGGAGAGGTAGCTGCAGGTAGGACTGTTTTGGATTTAAAAAAAGAAAAAAAAAGTAATTTTTTTTGATTCACAATGCTGCCTTGCCTGAGGCTGAACTGAAATTAAGAAATGTTCTCTAACACCACAGATGCTATTTTTAACCCAGAAAAATTCACTAAAGTTCTTCCCTAAAACCTTTCCCAGGCGGTCCAGCAGCTGCTCAGGCTCAAGCCCTCCCTGGATATACTGATTAGCACCTCTTTAATTTATGACCCCTGAGAGGTTCAAACCACTAAACAAAATTAGAATTTACCCCTGCCTTATTACAAACCCCTTGTCTGCAAAACCACATTGTTTAAGTATAGCAAGTCTTGTACTGCTCCTGCACAATTTCCCATTCTTAGAGTAACTCTCTCCAGACAGAGTAGGCTCAGATTTAATAACCTTCTCTGCTTGTGGGAGCATCAGTTACAGTTCATGGAATTATACAATTATTTAGATTGAGAAAAAACACTTAGTTCATCAAGCCCAGCCATGAACCCCACACTACCAAGTCCACCACTAAACCATGTCCCTCTGTGCCTCTTCTGCACATCATTTAAAAACTTTCAGGGAAGGTGACTTCCCTCGGCAACCAATTCTGCTGCCTAGCCTCCCTTTTGGTGAAGCAATTCCTCCTAATCCAATTTAAACCTCCCACGGCACAACTTGAGGCCATTTCGTCTTGTCCCATTGCTTCTGAGTTGGGAGAAGAGACTGAACCCCTTCACTACATCCTCCTTTCAGGCAGTTGTAGAGAGTGACAAGATTTCCCCTGAGTCTTCTCCTCTCCAGGCTAAACATCCCCATCTCCCTCAGCCACTCACCAGACCTTTCACCAGCTTCATTTCCCTTCTTTGGATTTCATTGCTGTGCTTTCCTACCACCTGGAAAATGAAAGTACCAGAAAGCTGGCTGTGTTCTAATGTGGAGGCTTCTTTCCCTTTTCTACTAACATCCTACCCTATGAGTAGCAGAAGTAAAGATTTGTTGAGTGAGGGACTTTGGATTTCAAGCAAGGTGAGCAAGACATTACTGCACCAGAGAGGGGCAATATCAGTGTCATCCCTGTCATCTCCTCTTTGATTATTTTTGTGTACTTCATATTTACTAAACCAGGATAAGATTCATAGATCTTCTCCTAGTGACAAGCAGGACTACTGCTTTCCTGCAATATTAAAATGCATAGCATTTCTTCTCATGGGATTCAAAGCCTTTCACATCCTATAGTTCTACTGTGTAGAAGCATAGCAGAATTATTGCTTGAAAGACATTTGTGCTCATTTTGGAAAAGGGCAGTTATGCCAACCACTTGTTACTTTGGTTGATTTGAGAACTCCTTTTGTCCCTTAGGGGCAAAGCAGATGGAAATCCGAACAAAACCTGGAACACCTCATCAAAAAACTTTGGGAAGAACCATATCTGAAACAAATACTGCAAATATTTGGACCATCCAACTTATCTGCTCTGTTTGCTGCTGCCTGCTCGCTTGCCCATCCTTCTGGACATGTGAAAGGGCTCATTTTTCTTCTTTATGCTCCCTGCTTCATGGGCTGAAATATGGCTGAAAATCACCAGAGGGTGGTTCTATGTATTACCTCTGATTATTTCTGATTCTTGCTATGGTTTATAACAATACATGACTGAAGAACATAAAACACTAAGTCAAAAGGAGCATATCCTGTCAGGCACTTCTGAGCAGTAGTTTGTGTGTGTGTGTTAAACCATTCATTACAAAAGAAGTATTGGAGGTGCCTACAGCCTATGGGAGAGGCTGTGTCCAAGTAATATATGGCACTGAGGGACATGGTTTAGCGTTGGACTTGGCAGTGCTGGGTTTACAGTTGGATTCTGTGTTCTTAAAGATCTTTTTCTACCTAAATGATTCTATGATTCATTTTAGGCTGCTTTACAGACGAAACAAGGTTTAGGCCATCATCCTTTCTTTAATACTTATGTGTGCCTGTGTGCCTACCCTGTCTACTTCTCTCACCTTCAGCCAATTCTGGCACTGTGAGAAAGGTCTCACAGTTCCTTAAGATTTCACAAAAAGGGACAACTGCACAGAAAATTACTCTGTGTTTCTTGGCAGAGGGAAAGGTCCAGCTTCAGGAGGACTTTCCTTGTCTTATACTGATCATGAGGATCCCAAGCCCTCCAAACAGGTCATTCTTGAGTGGTGATAGTATGAAACTACCACAAAGCCAACTGCTGCACATAAATATGTAACAAACAAACCTCAAATATTCCAATGCTCATGTAAAAGCTTGCTAATATGCTTCTTTTTCTAAAGCCCTGTCCAAACTGAGGAAATTGAATGCTACCTACATATTAATAATATTGTCCTTGGCTAACATTGCCTCTGACAATATTTACCGAAAGAACAGACATTAGCTAATGTTTTTGAAGTGTGTTTTCTCTTCCTAGTCCAGAAAACACCTAAAAATATTCTATCCTATAGGGCAGTTAGTACAACGCCTTCAGTTTAATAACAGTTTTAAAATTTGTCATTTTCAGCCAAACTGAAGCAAGTAGTATAGAGAGGCAGATTTCTTGCAGTGTTTGGGCTTCCTTGCAGATATTAATAGCTTGGATGACAATACAATCTATTTCTACATTAGCAGATATAAGTATTTTGCACCAAAAATATGCTGTTTGGCAGATCTTTTAACTATGAGTCAGACAGACAATTGTAACCCTACATCAACAATGTCTGTCAGGGCTGTCTGTTTTGGAAAGACAGTCTTTTTGAGGAGTGTAATGCAAGTTTCTCAGATGGTGAAAATCATCAGAGTCCCCCAAGCTGTCAGACAGCTATAAACAATTCAAGTCGTAGTTCAGCTTCTCAGCAAAGCCCAAATCACTTCCTTTAACACATGTACCAGTACCTAAAGTCCCACAAATCAAATCAGTGTTGCTACATTAAATGTTGGAGCTCAGAGCAGTTGGCCTAGTTCAAGATATCACAACAGCAGCTGCATGTGCTGTCAGCTAACCCAGAATTAGCCTAGAAGATCAGTAGGTGAAATAAAATTAGCATCCAGCTTGCCGGTGGGTATTCAAATCTGCATACAGTAAATTATTTTTTTCCACTCCTGTTGAAACCCATTAAGTTGCCTATTGAGATTGCAAGACTATTCATTCCTATTTCTGCTCCATCAATAAAGTCAACCAAGCCTAGGAAATCATACGCATCACCAGAAGAAAAATTTCTCAGCTCTGTGGTCCAGTTACCAAATATCCACCATCTGCTGTGGGACCTGAAGCACTCACATCACATGTGGTCATATCCACTACAGACATTTACACATAAGTGCCTGAATCTCAATTACCCCCTTTAAACCAAATCATGATGGAGACAAAATTGAGAAGCTCCCTTGGAATGATAAAACTTCCAGTGCATCTGTGGCATGTGCGGGTAAAGAATTGCAAGAGAAGATTTAAATACTTGTTAAGACAAGGATGACAATGAGAGAATAGCCAAAATAAAGTTAACAACAGAACACCAGTTCCGTGGTGCCATCTGAAAACATTTGAGGAAATATGAAATGCTGGAGGTGTGTGCAGAACATGAAAAAGAACTGCCATTTCACAGAATATCAAATGGAGTTCCGTCATGGGGAGGCAGAAAAAGTCAAGTCAGCAGTGGCTGAAGGTGCTTACACTGTCATGCAGTAGTTAATTAGGATGTGAGGTCAGAGACAGCATGGATGTGTTTTATGTAGTAGTAATGAAGACAGAACTAAGAGAATTCAGTTTTGCACAGGCAAAAGTGACAAGTGTTTATGCCAGGGATCTTCCTCTGGTCTGTCCTTTCTGGATGAATGTACTGGAAGAATTAAGGATCCTGTGGTGGCAGCCTGGCTGTAGGCAGCCTGTGGGAGCAAGAGCAAAAATGAATCACACAGCCAATCCTTCTTACATAGCAAGATGGGATTTCATGATAACATTCATGCAGTATTATAAGATCACAGTCCTTTCCAAAATACTATGACCTATCACAGATGCATGCTTACAACCCAGCCCCAAAATGGAACATCCAGCTAGGATATGCTCTGTCTAAGCTATTCCCGAGGCTTCTGGAAAGAAATGAGTTTCAAGGAAGAATATGAAAGAGATGAGGGAGTTTTGCAGGTCAGAATTTTGATGTCTTTAGGTTATTTTGTTTGACTGCACACCAGCACTGAAACAAGTGATAGCAGCAAAATCTCTGTTAAGGAAAGGAATTAAGTAGAGACAGGAAAAGGAACAGAGACATAGGGCCAAGCATAGTGCTCATCCTTCAGATGTCTATTGCTTGGTGGATGTATATTAGGCAGGACAGGATATGGATTGAACTATCTGTTTTTTTCCCCCCTAACTGGAGCAGAGGGACAGGTGAGTGAATTTTAATGAGAAGCTCTTCCATGAAAGCCACATCTACCTTCCTGGCAAGTGATAAGCCAATGGTCAAGAGTGTTAAAATATCTCTACTGCCATGTAACATTAGTTGGCCTTAAACTGCAAGAAAATTGTTAGTGAATGAGCCCATGTGACCATCTCAAGGCTTATCTCTCACACTGTGTTCTTGAAAGGCTGTTCTACAAGATTTACGTAAGGTCTTGACTCTTACTTGACTGTTCTTCTGAGGTGTGGTTTCAACAATGCAGATATCTTTGTTTTAACATCTTTGCTACAGATCGAATATTACTTGCTATATAAAAACCTTTGGCTAATGCACAGATCCTTCACAACTCAGAGCACCTGACTGCCACTAGATCAATCATGCTATTGTATGTGTGGTCTTTTCTTCAAGCATTATTAATTTACCAATAATTTCTCTGACAAGGTATTTTAATAAAGCAAAAAATAATTGTCAGTGTTTTTCAGGAATATCCTGGTTTTTGTGGATCAATTTGATTTCTGGAGTAAATGTCAGATGAAAACTCATGAACTTCTATTCAAAAAAGCACCAACTTGTTTGAATGCTAAAGAGGCCTAAGCTTTTCTGATAGCAGTATTTTGAACATTGTTTCCCATAGCAGATGTTAGAACATAAGTCATGAAAACTTTACAGTCTAAACAATCAGGTTGTTTTTCTAAATTGTGTGTAAGAGTTTGGAAATGGGATGATGAGCATTTTAAAGGCAAAAAGCAGAAATAATGAAAATGATTCACAGGATAGGAAAAGATATATATTTGCTTATAGAAAGAGGCAACTAGCTGTGAAAAACGGACAGCTGACCTAACTTTTTGAAAACTGTAAGTTCTTCCACTGAACACTTGATAGAGGAATGAGAATTAATAGGATAGATCTTATTATGCCTGGAAATCAAAATACAGGGGATACTGCTTAACTTTAGCATACTTGATCCAATAGCTGCCAACTGTGAACAGAAAAGAAAAATTTCAAGATCCTGTTTTAACAGGATAACTCTAGAATGTTAGCAAATAGCACAGGTTATACAAAGAAAAAAAAAAAAAACAAAACAGAACTTAAAAATCCAGCTATCATATTGTGCATCATTAAAATTCCTCCCCCCTCTAGCTTTTGCCCCCAGCTGGGATAATTCTGACAGGAGCAGTTTTGAAGCCATATATGGAGCTCTGAAGACAGATCCCAGACCCAGTTTCTGAGCCATGGACAGGGATAGTTTATCTTCAAGCAGCTGTAATGGATTGTACCCCGAGCCGTCTGCTGGTGTTCAGTTCATCAGCAGCTCACTTACAGAATTACTATCAAGGAAATCTGCAATTGCTGACCATTTAATACACCACATTGAAAACTGTGGTAGGTCAGCTCTTGCTTCAGAACTCATTTATCCAATCCTGTAAGAAAAGCAGTAAGACAGCTGAACACAAAGCTGAGCCAGTCACCCTCCCCTACGAACCCACAAACAGCAGCTCTTGGGGAGTGATCTCATCAATTGTAAGATTAAAATAATTCATACTCCTTAGGGTCTGTATACAACTGGCAAGAATAATGTCCTTCCAACACCTGTATTCAGCAACAATCATAACCTCTGAGCAGAAATCCTCCCTACCTCACAATAGAAATAAACAGATGAACGGAGTTGTTTGGAATTTAGAGAAAAAATATTTTTTTAAAATCAAGAACTACAAACTAAATGTCAAACTCTCGTTTTATTGAATCCCAGAGGTATTTCTGCCTCTGGTATGTGTTTCTGTAGCATTCTCCTGCTATGGCCACCTACACAGTTCTGTCATCCTCATTTTTCCATCACTTTATATTCCACCTCTGAGGGAGGCTCTGCAAGCCATTAGCCAGCAGCTCAGCTCAAACTTGCAAATGTTAGACATGCTGAGAGGACACAGGTAGGAGGAAGGAAGACAGAAGGCAAACAGTCCCATGAGAGATGCCTCATTACAATAACACCTGAAAGCCTTTCTCCTAAGGACTTGGCTGTTTCTTTCCTACTCCTTGTAGCATGCCAGCATTTCAAATGCCACTGAATGCTCCTGGAGACCAACCAAAGCTGTTGGACCTAAAAGAAGATGCTTTGTTATTGCTGGCTGTTTCCTGGGATCTGTGACACCCAGATGGACCCTGACACTGCAGGAGGGATGGGAAGGACTGGGTTTGGTTTTGATTACCACCCTAATGGTACCTTCTTGACAAGCAGCAGTAGCAGAAATATCCCAGCTCTTGAGCTGGCACTTGATAGCATCCCTCCCTGTACAGACTGAGTGATTCTTTCTTAGGACCCTGGCTCTGATTTTCTTAGGCTTTTTTGGGGGACTGCAACCATGTAGCACAGCAGAGACAGCCTTGCTGACACTCAGACAATGTCAAAACCAAAGAACTGGATGGAAGGCAATCAGTCTAGGTCAATGTCAGGCCCAGAGACAGCAACTGAGGCTACGTGCTGACCGGTGCTGTCCCATCAAGCCTGCAGTGCTGAGGGAGGCCTTGGGGAGCCAAGCCAGCAGGTCAGGGTCAGCATCAAGGATGCAGGAGGCTGGATGCAGGCACAGCTGCTGCACAGCTGGTCCCTGCTCCCTGGTGCTGCATCCCTTCAGCTTAAAAGGAGCCCCTCAGGGAGAGAAGCATCACACCTGTCCCACAATGGTTCATGTCTGGGAGGAGGTGACCCTGTGCTCAATTCCACTCAGCTCCCTTATGCTGCCAAAGATACTGCTAGGAGAAGGATGCCCTCTGGGTCCTGACAATCACTGCCTGAGGACATAAATTCCTTTTCTCTTTGGCTAGCTAAAAGGGCAAACATCTGTCTATAACACCAATATGTGCTCTTGATGCTCTCACTGGGGAGGGATGGTGGGAGGCAGAGACAAAGATCTTCACAACACTAAAAAAAACTGTAGCTTTTTTCTTCCACACTTGTCCTTAACTCTTCCCTGTTCTGAGAGGGAATATGTATATGAATTTTCTTAAAACCATAGCATCTGCTTTCACTCTTGGTAGGAGGAAACATAAAAAATATTGCAGGACATCCTCAGCTGCATATCCTTTTGCTGTGAAGGGATTGGGATGATTTTTAAAATTAAAAATAAATTGTTTGAAAACCTGGCAGTGTTTAAAAGTTTTCTGTTAAAATAAAGAGCAGTCCTGCTGTTTGCCACCCTAAGACTGGAATTTCACCATGTGCATTATAATTTTCCTTCTGGTTACACCAGGTGCATAAGAAACCATTTGCTAGAGATTAAAGGGGAAAACAAACTTTCCTACCTACACTGCAATAAAAAAAACCATGGAATTTTAGAATAGAAAAAAAAAAAAATCACAGAATCATAGAATTGTATAGGTTAGAAAAGACCTCAAAGATCATTGAATCACGTTCATGCTCACCACTAAACCACATCCCCAGGTGCCACATCTACACATTTTTTGAGCATGATTAGGTGATTCCACTACTTCCCTGGGGAGCTTGTTCCGAAGCCTGATCACCCTTTACCCTTTTCTTGTCTAAAACAGACAAGAACGTTTTTAGAAGTTCTGTTGGATGGAGGATTTAGGAAAAGTTACATGCAAAATCCAAGGGTTACTGATCACTGTTATCCTAAAAACCAATGAGAAGAAAAAAATGGTTTCTATTTAAAATTATCACAGACTAAAAGCAATTATTCTGGAAGGACGGGAGGAAGGACGGGAGGAAGGAAGGAAGGGAGGGAGGGAGGGAGGGAGGGAGGGAGGAAGGAAGGAAGGAAGGAAGGAAGGAAGTGGCGGAAGGAAGGAAGGAAGGAAGTGGCGGAAGGAAGGAAGGAAGGAAGGAAGGAAGGAAGGAAGGAAGGAAGGAAGGAAGGAAGGAAGGAAGGAAGGAAGGAAGGAAGGAAGGAAGGAAGGAAGGAAGGAAGGAAGGAAGGAAGGAAGGAAGGAAGGAAGGAAGGAAGGAAGGAAGGAAGGAAGGAAGGAAGTGGTGGAAGGAAGGAAGTGGCGAAAGGAAGTGGCGGAAGGAAGGAAGGAAGGAAGTGGCGGAAGGAAGGAAGTGGCGGAAGGAAGGAAGGAAGGAAGGAACGAAGGAACGAAGGAAGGAAGGAAAAGAGAGAAAGAGAGAAAGGTAGTAGTTTCTCAGACATTCTTATTTTCACTTCTTTTGCCTCTGGTCAGACAAAGCAGTGTGGACATCAACATTATTCATGATTAATAAAAAATTGAAACCATTGAATTCACTGAATACAACCCAATATTTAAACACAACAAATACCACCATTACAACTGTGGTTCCTCAAATATTTTCTTGCTTTATACAGGGCATTGAATTGTCTTTATTTTATCCTTAGGCTTCTTGGATAAAATGTTCCTCTGCCTTTCTGCATTCTCCTAATGACCAGCTTTGCTTTAATATTTAACTCCATACCTCAGCAGTGTCCTGTAGGTGAAGAATGATCTGGAACACTAATGGAAGATGATACCTTACTTCTCCCCTGCCAAATAATGACACTTTATTAAATGTTCTCATTAGTCTCAAAGGGGGACTTACAGCACTTATCCTTGTTAAAATATGGTGGCAAAAACTCTGAATATACAGGCCTGCTAAAGTCTGCTTCCTTGCCCTGAAATATCTTTGAATGGGAGGCATCATTACCTCAGTGAGAGACAGCACTCAGCATAGAACCTGCTATCTCCAGACTAAAGCCTGATCTCACAACCCTTTCACAGCTCAAAAGACTGAGCACACTCCTCCTCTACTAGGCTGGGGAAACAGCTGAATTTTCATTTAGTGGAAGTTTTGGGTTCACATTTTCCTCGTTTGTGAAGAGTTGCAAAGTAGTATAGCCATCCCAAAATTCTCCTCCTTTCTCACTGGAGAATACGCAGAATGAGAAGAAAGGAATATGGCTTTCCCAAGGATTGGTCCCTGTCACCCTGAGAGGCTGTAAAGGTTGCTTCTTTTTAACATTAAGACAATCAAAGCCATCAGGGTGGTGAGGGAAAAGGCTGTTGGTCTATTTCCTGCTGCAATCAAAGCTTTAATTTGCAATCAGATCTTCTTAATAGAAATAAAAATGAGACTAGATTAGGATAGGTCACGGTGACCGGGTTGCCTAGCTGCTTTTCATCTTGTGTGACTTTCAGCAAATTCCTTATCCTGTCACTATTCACCCAGCACTTTGTGATTCATAATGGGCATTATAACTGCAGCTACAAAAAAATGACTACAGCAATCACTTGTCATTTAGTTGGATTTTATTTTTTAAAAAGTATACACCAGACCTTGAGAACCCTGCCAGCAAAGAGATTAATAACTTCATAATCCCAGAGCACTACACAAAATGTATGATTTTTTCAACTAATTTCTGCAGAAGCAAGAATGCACAGCGATGACTTTTCAACTGAGAAAAAACATATGCCCTCAATTTTCCTTATAAGCCTTACCAAAAGTGGGTTGTTTTCTCAAAGCAAGTCCTGGAGTTCCACATATGTGGACTATTTCTGGGCAACAGCAGAGAGATCTTCACAAATAAACACCATTATCCTCACTGAGGAAAGATTTGGGAAAAAATGCTATGCACTGGAGACAGCCATTCTCCTGGCCATTTTTCTTTGTGGAAATGTGGTCTTGAAGGCTCCTGCTCTGCTTAGTGCAGCTATATAGGTTCCTTCCCAGAGTGACTGATGCTCAGCTAAGCATTCTGCAGCCACTCCCGTTCTCCTGGAAGGGAAGAGCCTCCTCTGGCAGCCAGCAGGCAGTCACATCAAGCTGCTCCCACTCTGACAAGCCAAACTGCTGCCAGCTGAGCATGTCATAAGGCAAGATAGGTGTCTGAGAAATCTTCTCCTCTGGAATCACCACTGGAAAAGCATTTCTAGCGTGCCATTGCCTTCAAACCACATATCTCAAAGCAATAAGTGAAGCTAAAATCCAGACAGGACATGACAGGAGCTGCATAGGAAAACATCTTTTTTGGGAACATACATGCATGATACGTTGCATAGAACATGATTCTCTTCTGTCTTTCCATTCTTATATTGAAATGTTTTCCCTTTGTGCTCTATAGAATGGGGCTGTCTTTTATTTGGTCCCAGCTGACCCTTTGGAGGCAATAGCTTTTGTTTCTGTCAGCATCCCTCACTAGGCATTAAGAAAAACAAGTGCAAGAATGACTGACTTTAACGTGTTTGTGTCCTTCACTTATGCTATGGCATTCCATGACATAGCTCCTAAAAGATTTCTCCATTCTGTTTAGAATACAGATATAGTTAAAAGTATGCATGACAGATGAATTAAAAAAAATCAGTCCTTTTCTGAAACAAGCAGTTTCTCTGCATGCTGCTGTGGTCTCTGGCAGCCTGGACGGAGGAGGGCCTGCAAAATGAAATGAATCATCATAATTCTTATATTAAGCATGAGTTCCTATGAGTGAAATATCTTGCTTGAGATGACAGCAGTAAGAAAACAACCCACTTACCCTCCCCTTTTCATCCCCTCCAGAATTCTGCGCCTGTTTCCTTTACCATAGACAGAAAGCTAATCTGCACACAAAGACTCAGAGAAATATAAAATGTTTTTCCTTTTATAGGCATTTTACAATTGCAGAGGCCAGCTTAAACACAGTCTCTCCCTGATGAAGTCTTTTCTTTGCCAGAACCAGCGAGTTTGGGCAGAAGACTGCACCTTCATCCAGCTTAGAGGGCAACTGTTTACTGCGGGGCGTGTCTTTCCTAATTGCTCCATTAACTAACAAGCCTCCTCCCTCTCCTGCCAAGCGCTGCTGAGACCTAGGACTGATGAATACCAATAGTTTCTTTCTTTTCCTCTCCCTGCTTTCTGCTTGGTACGCAATTCCTGCTCAGAAAGCAGACCACGCTGACATTCTCAAAATCTTGCGATTTTAGGAGCTCCTGTGATGGGAGGAGCAGCAGCTTTCCTCAAGCCACAACCACATGCAATTATCATGCACACAGGGAAGAGCTGTAGGTCTGATTTACTGGGCACAAATGCAGGCATGTTCAGGGAACAACACAAACAGAACAGGACTGCACATGCCTCAAAAATTGTTAATTTTCTCCAAAAGCCATGTCCTATGGGGGATACAGAAAGATGTGTGACAGACAGGGACACACAGGACTGCAATTATGAGAGCCAGTTTTTGAAACACCACTTTTCTTCCAACCTGCAAAAGAGAGAAATTGTTGAAAAGACTTGCACTTTTTCTCTCCTCACAGATGTCCAGTTCCTATAAGTAATATTTCCAGTAGGTTATTCAGTTTATGTAAGCACAGTACATTTGAAGCAAAAGAACAGGTCTTGAATGATAAGAAACAGGTTTCTACGTTCATCACCCTCATGGTCCTCAGGGCAAAACAAATTATTTGTCTTCACTGAGGGACAGTGCTGAGCCTTGCACTTTTTGAACAGCCATCTTCTGTATTATTCATTCATGTTTTTAAAGTTTTTCAGCTCAGCACTGTCACTTTAGCCCTTCCAAAAAACCCCAAAAAATTTAAAAAAATTCCAGTATCAGAGATGCCTCTGTGATTATATCAGCCATAAAATGGATTGTCCAGTTACAAATGCACCATTCATAAAAAAAAAAAAAATTAGTTATGATTCCACCATTTTGTGGATACTTTCAATTTGTTCTTAAATCTTCACATTTCAATTAATTTTGGCAATTTCAGTGAAATCTCTGAAGAGTGATGTGTATCTACAACTCCAAACTGCTCTTTCCTCAGATTTCCCAAAAAATTTAATCATACCAGTGAGCTACTACTATCATAGATGTTTCCCTTTGCCAATAATAAGCATATTCCCATTAACTGCCTTCACCATGAACATCCATGCTCAGTGAAGTTCTGGACTATCTTTTGGACATACTAAGATCTGAAACAGACAATAACTTTGCTGACATCAGATGGTTTGGGAGCATTATTCCACGAGAAACATTTGGTGAAATTATAATTTCTGAGGTTATATCCAGATTGTTCTCCTTGTAAGGGACTTGCACCCTGAGTTGAGCATTTCATCCTATTTATCTCCTACCTTACATTAAATACAGATTTCTAGTATAGCTAGAATATTTTAGTCTTCTGAATAACAGGCTACAACATTTGATGTTACTTGCCACACTGCAAGTACTGTGGACATGGAGTCATCTCATGTCATAATACACCAAAACAGAAACAAAAAGGATCAAGGAAAGTCAATAAAATACAATGGAGATCCAGTGTTCTGTAATGAAAATCAATTAAAATCAAGTATACACATGGAAAAGACAGACATACACAAAAATAGTCATAGAAACGTACACTTTCTAAAGAAAACATTGTCCATAATTACTTTTAACTAGTAATTAATAATGGGGTTAAGTGGTGAAATAAATCACCACTTAAACCCATTATCAAAATATATTATTTGGAGACTTCAGAGAGTTAATCTGTTTACATGCAAATTGTAAGCTCATTAGTGGGTTTTGATTATATACTTGCATGATTTTCTACCTTGGAAACAAGAATATAATTTAATATTTATATCAAAGAACATCTTTATCACAACATTTTCAGTTCTTTCTTCTCCACAAGAAAAGCAATTATTTTACTTTTTAATAGCCACAGCTGCATATGATATAACTCAATCAATTGCAGGACTACACCAAAGCAGAGATGTTCAAAAGCACAAGTTACAGTATAAATATGTTTACAAATACAGTGTAACCCACATAGTACCTGCTTGTATACATGACCAGCTTATTTCTGGGTAAACGGTCATTTTAAATAAAATGCAAGTTACATCACTGGCAAGTTATATAAATAAGAGTAGTAGTGAAATGTAGCAAAAAAGAAAGTAAAAACATCTTTACACCTCATGGGATTTAAAAGTGTGAAATATTTTCAATCATTTTTTCCAAGTCAGTTGTTGATAAATTCAGTTCACACAGTCTTTTTCCATGTCTATATATGGACAAATAATGAAAGTCAGAAATGCCACAAACCCATAATAAAATGTTCTCAAGTTTCTCTGCACTATATATTTTGACATAATTTCTCATAGGATTGCTGTTCCCACCATCCAAATAATGATGATTTTTCCTCAGCTCAGCAGAGTGATGTCCAGCAGAGTAGTGCCCGGGGGGTAGTGAGCCAAGAATCAGACTGATCCTCTCTTGGGAAAGGTTTGAACCCATCTTTTAGGAGAAGACCATCATGAGCAGACACTTGGCACCCTTTTCTCCTTTTCCACTTGTAATTTGAAATAATGGGCTTTGGCTGCATTGAAGACAAGCAGGACCAGCAGGTCAAAGGAGGTGATTCTTCACCTCTACTCCAATTTAAAGTACCGTGTCCAGTTCTGGAAACAATGTAAGAAGGACATGGAGCTGTTGGAGCAGGGTCAGAGGAGGTCATAGATATGATCAGAGGGGTGGAACATCTCTCCTAATGAAACAGACTGAGAGATGTAGCAAAGAAAAGGCTCCAGGGAGACCTTGTAGAACCTCTCCAGTGTGTAAGGGGCCTACAAGAAACATAGAGAGGGGCTTTTTACAAAGGTATGTAGTGATAATACAAGGGGGAGTGGCTTTAAACTAACAGAGAGAAGGATTAGATAGATATTAGGAAGAAATTCTTTACTGTGAGGGTGGTGAGGCACTGGCACAGGTAGCCCAGAGAAGTTGTGGATGCCCCATCCCTAGAAGTGTTCAAAGCCAGGCTGGATGGGACTTTGAGTAACCTGATCTAGTGCAAGGTGTCCCTGCCCATGGCAAGGGGCTTGGAACTCAATGATCTTTAAGGTCCCTTTCAACCCAAACCATTCTATTATTCTGTATTTCCAGCTGGAAAAAAACCACGGATTTTTCACCCCAGCAAAGTGACTCCCTGCAGCTCACAGTCAGGGATTCCTGTCCTTGAAAATGCCAGTTTTTGAGGCCATGCATCACAGTGACTCGTTATGCTGAGGGTGGTGATTGCCAGTATGTTGAACAGGGTTTTTGTGGATCCCATCCTCAAAGCTTGGAACAGACATCCATGGGGGGATCCCCTGAACTTGCTAAGACAAGCATTAATGAAACAAAACAGCAATGCAGTTCTAAATTCTATTTATATACATGGGGCACGTTCAGTGTCCAGGACTGTGCTGTTTTAAATGTATCTTTGCAACATAGCTACCTGAACAAAATTGGCAAAAAATTTGTATGCCCATTAATTCTTAGAGACAAAAATAATTGTGAAAACCTGCGTGAACACTCACCTCTGAAAGTTAATTTCTTACAAGACCTGACAAAATTTTTCAAAAATGCTGGTGTTAATTTTAGCACAGAATAATTCAGAAAAAATTACCAAGAACAAAAAAAATTTCTTAATTCATTGCTTGCTTATGGATAACCTTGTCATGTAGGGTTTCTCACAGTATGGAAAATACATGGTATACTTAATTTCAGGAAAATTTATTTATTCTGTAATCTAACACAGTGATATTCAAAAGTCAGCAGTGTGGGGTAAGCTGATCGAATGTTGGTGATTTTGTTGTTGTTTCCAAATTCTTACAACAAAAAGTACCATTTATTAAATACACTGCATAAGTATTCTCTGTGGATAAATATGCATGACAATTTCTGCCTTAATATATCTGGTCCAAACTAAGAATAATTTTAAAATCCACTGATTCCATATGAAGAATCATTTTGCAAATTATTTTGGTCTGGATCATAGATTTTAAAGCCAGAAGGCACAATATAATAGTTTAAACTGATTTTCTATCATAAAATACAAACTTTTCTCCAAGTAAGTGCAGGGAGCAAATGAAAACTAATACTTTAAAATGCCTAGACCATGCTAATCTCATAATTTCTTGTGCTAATGTACTGCAACTCTCAATGAATGTTTCCAGTGTCTAATGACTCATGAAGATGTTATTTCCAGTTTGAACCTACCACAGTTTTATTTCCACCCATTTGGCCTAGATTTTGTTGTGATCTTCAAGATCAAGACTGAGCTTTCAGTACATTTTTCCTAAAACTCTTGCAGTTGAAAACTTCTCAGCAGACATAACCAAAGACATCATTGTTAAATTTACTGAAAACATAAATGTGGGCTATTGTCTGATAGAATTCTCCTACCAATGTTATCATATTAATCTCATTTTCCAGACTGTTTAGACACCAATGCACAAATCTTATTATTTCTTTTGTCTTTCTTCTTCTTCAACATTGCTTTGTTTTGAAATAGTTTATATACTTCAATATAGAGTTCTGGCATTGGATATATTTTTTATTTTTGTTGTAGAGGAGCTAATGTAAAATGTAATCTTCTGCTAACACTTATCTAAGGAACCAGCTGATTTATTAGGCAATGCAAATCCTAAAATGCAGCTTACTATTTTCCCGTTCTAACTAGTTAAATATGTAAATACAGAAACTCCTAGAAACACAGACCTGAAATATTATTGCCATCCTGAGAATAATTTAATCTAAAATTCTCTCCTGCCTCCTTTGTTTTGCTGTTATGCCAATTATAATATTTATACAATTTTTACATTTTAGATCCATCCTCTTTTTTCATATCAGACTTTTTTTCAGAATTATCCAAAAAATCATTTAACAAGTTCTGCTGATGAATTAAAAAAAAAAAAAAATGGAGGCATTCAAACTTTTTTTCAGCTCAGTTTCTCTTTGTATTATCCTATGTTTCTTATGGGGATTTTTTTTTCTTTCTTTATAATCTGCCTATTGTTTTTCTCATTCAGTCCTTTTTATTTATCTTGCATAACCACCTTAAGAAAATTCAGTAGTCTTTTATTGAATCAGCAGAAATATTTACTGCTTTAAAATAAAATTCTCTTATCCTCTATGCACTGCGTCAAAGCTTTGGTTCTGTTCATTTTGAAGACATGACATTTCTTGATAATCTTTACATTTAACTTAGTTTGTGGTGACATTTTGAAGTACTCATTATCCTGTCTGATGTCTTGACAGCACTAGCCTTTAAATTGGCTTCAGCTTTGGTATAAAATGGTAGCTAAATATTCAAGTGGGTGACTTTGCTACACGCTGAAAGTTTAATAGACATACACAGTTAATTCATTAGAATTACATGCATATAAAGGACACAGTTCCTCAGCCAAAGCTTTTTTCTTATTTTCAAATAGCAACCATTGAAATTACATTGGGATTTCATCCATTACAAACTCATACTTACTCTGAAAAACTCAATTTTTGTTCCTTACTTCAGCATAGATTTTTGTGTATGACTTGCACATAATTCTCGTTACCTTAGCACATTAAACTCTCAGGATTATATTATTAACAATCTGCTAGCAAAACTAGTTCTCTAACTTCTATAACTCACTAGAATGAGATTAAAAACCCAAAGGTATTAGACAATAAAACTCCATAAACCTGGTTTCCTATGAATACTAAAGGCAGATGGACATTCAAAAGGACTGCCTCTCACCTGCAAAAATTACACCAATTGTGTTGAATTGAAAGGGCACTAAAAATTGTCACAGGTACACTAATTTTTCAGCTACTTTAGGCTCTCAGACCTGTGTCAGAAGCATAAACATCTGGCCTAATGTCTAACAGCCACTCCACCAGACTTCCTTCTGGAAGTGGAAGTTAGCTACACTGAGAGCCAGTCCACATCTGGTCACTCTCCTTTCTTTTGTCATTATTCTCCAACTCACTCAGCTCCCATGAAGAGCAGATGCAGTGACAGAGGGTACTGGGAGTTATTCTTCCACCTCCACACCAGGTATAAATACTCTGACCTTTCACCAGAGAAAATAAAAAGATATTCTGGCTTCTCAGATGGAGAAAACAAGTGAATATTATATCTTACTGAAGATTCTTGATGGAATATTCTTCAGTAAGATATAAAATCTACTTTAAGATTAATATTAGAAAATAGGACTGTAATGAATTCATAATTCTCAGGATGATTTTTATTAGAATGACTTTATTTGACAGAAAAGAATACAAAATCTATTAATAAAACACCTTTGGCAGGGAAAAGTAATACTTCCAGAGTATAAAATTTCATCTGGTGTTTGTTTAATCAGAGGTTTTGGCTGCAGCAGAAGAAAGCACTGATGATATAATTTGATACTTTTCTTCTCTAATCTTATCTCCGTTGAAATGAAGATGATTTGATATTTGGATTTTAACTGAAATGTCTCAAACACAGGATGATTTATGGATGTGCATTTTTATTAACTTTGACGGCCTTGTTCTCAATTTATGGCAGCATGAGCTAAACCCAAAGCTCTTCCAACTTGAATGAATGATGTAAACTTTGAAAACTGCAAAAAAACTTTGAAAAGTGCAAATGCCATGATATCCTTTCAGAATACACAGCTTATTCTGAACCCTAAAAAACTCCTCCCTTTTAATGCTCAGTCATTGGAACAGAACTTGACGTTCCCATCCCTCCCTTTTTCTGCCTTTTCACTTTTTCTTTCCATTTAAGGTCTGCTCTTCACCCAGAAGGGTGGTTGGGCACTGGAACAGCTCCCCAGGGCAGTGGTTGGAGCACCAGCCTGACAGAGTTCAGGAAGTGTTTGGACAATTCTCTTGGGCACATGGTGTGACACTTGAGGAGTCTGTGCAGACACGCGTCCTGCGCAGGGCCAGGAGCTGGACTCGATCCTGCTGCGTCCCTTCCAACTCAGCATGACCTGTGATTCTCTAAAGTATACTCTCTATTATGCTACCTGTCTTCCTCTTAAGGACTGCCACTTCCCATTCTGACCCATAGGGTTCAAAATCTGCAGTTCTGCTGTATCACAGGTGGACCTGGCTGCAGTGTAATCCTTCATCAGTCTACCCACCATTTTCTGCCAGATCTTGGGTTTCTGTGTATGAATTTATGCAGATTGAAAAGAAGTCTGATATAGTTGGAGTACCTTTGTTACTTTATCTACAATATAGAAAAATTTAGTGTCACTAAAGAAAGTATAACTCTTATCATTCAACACTAAGTCATGTTCTGAATATTTTCACAAAAAATCAAGTGAAATTAAATTTTGGCTTTATTTCCATTACATTTATGTGTATTTATATTCTTTTTCCTCTTACATAAAGGAAAAAATTTATTTTAGAGAACATAAATTTTGCTGACAACGGATTATTCAGTTTTCCTCCATTTCCTTATCTTTTCACATCATGAGTATTTCTAGCACTGTCTTCAGCCCATTCCTCTCACAAGTACTGTCAGTCCAATTTAAGAAAAGAAGGCTCTGTTCAACTCCATTGCCCAGAATTATACAAAGATCTTTTACACCACAAAACACACTCTGTGGGATTCATAAACTCACAGAATGGTTTGGTTTGCAAAGGACATTTAAGAGCATAGGGGACACCTTCCACTAGGCCAGGTTGCTCAAAGCCCCATCCAGACTGGCACTGAGCCTTTCCAGGGATGGGTCATCCACAGCTTTTCTGAACAACCTGTTCTGGTGCCTCAGCACCCTCAGAGTAAAAAGGTTCCTCCTGATATCTAATCTAAACCCACCCTCTGATTGCATCAGTTTTGTCTTGTAGTGGAGAGCAAGCATTTAAGTGCAAGACTACAACAAATATCTTAATGCAGCTTAATGCTATGATCCAAGATATCTGCATGTGCACCCCGTGTTTATGAGACTTTGTGTGAAAGTTTGCTTAATAAGGAAGGACAGACAGATAAACAACAGCTTCTAAAAAAATTCCATGTTGAGAAGCCCCTTCTGCAGCGTCATCCTTCCAACCCTCAGGCAGGGCAGAAATTATTTACCAGGAAGGGAGGCAGGGTATAACTTAGAGATAATAGTGCTCTCCTTTTTTTTTTTTTTTTTTCTTTCTAAGAATTTTAAAAGCCTAATTTTGGACTGTCAGGAACATACTGTTACAATACTGAATCTCTCGCAAAGTTTTAGTTCTTTAGTAAGTATAAGAATAGAAATAAGGAAAATGCAAATCAAGACAATTCAATAAAGGAACAAAGAGAGGCCAGGGAGGCAAAATGGCATGGACTGTTCTCATCAGGTCTCATCAGTGCTTTTGACAGCAGTGTAGTTCTATGTAAAACTACAAATAATTTACCTTGTCAACAAAGATGTATTTTTCTCCTTTAGACCCAGAAAGAAACAAAAAAAGTAACTCAAAGAGCAGTCTGAAATAACCTTATTTTTGTGTTAGACATAATATTACATATTTTTGCTGCTCATTTAAAACAATGCCTTTATCCTATTTAATCCTATTAGATCATGCTCTTGAATCATAACCCCTTCCATTTCAGACACTCATTCCTTTAGTGAGACCAGTAACTTTCCTTTTATTGAATCATGCCTTCTATTTGACTAATGCAAACCTTTCAGAGAGACATCCAGCTTTGATTTTAAAATAGCAGATGATGTGCCATTTCCCTTACAAAAACTCCCCAGGCTTAATCACTGTCATTGTTTGAGATTCTGTCTCTTGCTTTCAGCTGTCAGCTGCTGAATTATGGAGGCATTCAAGATGGTAGTCCATGTACCCCAGCAAAGCAATCTCTCTCTGGGCTCTGTCCCCAGAGAGAGGACCCTCATGGGGGTAATTCAGAGCACCAGAAGTTTGCCTTCTGCTCTGATTGTCCCCTGAGCATACTATACAGATGGGAGAAAAAAATCTTTTAGAAGCAAGGCATATTTCACACCCATATATTTTTCCCTGGAGGTACGTGTACTGTGTAATCAGGCTGTTTTTAATTCCCTTTTTAATGAGAAAAATGGTTGAACTACTTAACCACAACTTCTGTCTCACCAATCCAGGAACTATTTATTTGGATTTTCATTGGAATTTTTAATTTAGTTGGTACAAGAAACATATACTCATCTTACTGGGTTATCTTATGATTTCATTTAAATGAGGAATCATCACATTTGTACAAAGAGGTGACTTTATTCTTCTTATTGTAGTGCTACTTGCAATCTCCTTATCTAAACATTTGAGACCCAAAGGCCAATTTGCTTGTTTAGGTGTTGTTTTTTTTCCCAGCAGCACAGTGAAGTCAAAATTACTCTTTTTTCCTCTGGTAACACTGAATTTTCTTCAGAGAGGCAAGGCACAGTCAGAGGAGACATCATGAAATCACTTTGAGGCCAAAGGGGTTTCTTGAGCCTACATCATACAACCCAAATCCATGTTTTTAAAAATAATCCTCATTCCTACATCTTTTACTTGCCTGCTGTAATGTCTAACTCATCTTCCAGTTAAGATTTCCCCCTTATCTAACCTGCACATTCACTGAAGTGAATTACAGCAACTATTTCACATTTGCTGTACATTGAGGACAATGCAACAACGCCTTCTTCTTTATATCCTCCATTAGCTTTATCTTTTCCAAACTAAACTGCCTCCTTTTTCTCTTTCCTAGGTTCCATTCTTCGGATGGCCATCTAACCTGATTTCTCTCTTGTTATTTCCCTTCTCCAACTTTGCTGTCTGCAAAGTAGAGTGCCCAGAGGTGGACACAGTACTCTACCCAAAATCTCTCTGCTGCCAGGTACATCTGAATGGAAATTACTCCTTCACACAGTTTATGTTGATGGTAATACATCCTGGTCTGAAATACGACTTTTTTTGCAGTTTGTTTTTGGGGTTTGGTTTGGTTTTGGGGTTTTTTTGCCTTTTACAGCAGCATTATATTTCTGACACTTACTCTGCTTGTGGCGACTATTCCCAGACCCTTTAGTGGAGTGATCCTGCCGAGACAACAAGCTCCAGTTTTGCCTTTATGCATTCAATTTCTCCACTCTAACATGCAGCACTTTGCCATCGCCTGCACTGCTTTATTGTTGTTGACATCAAACCATCTGTCTAATTTAGCCCAGACATTTTGAATTTTCATAGTGTCGTTCAGTATTTGTGAGGCAGGAAGCCATCCATAAATTTTACAAATCAGTCCTAATGAGAGGTCAAAGCCATTAACAGAACCATTCAATAATTCCACACCAAGACAAACCTCCCTGGTACTTACTGGAAATGTCCTTTTTCTCTGACAGTGAACAGCTGGTAAACTGTCTTTTAGTATGGCACAAAATGTCCTGCTTCATATGTTCTTTTCAGACAATCACCCATTTTATTTTAACAGAGATTTCATCATACAGATCTGGATAAAAACCAGAAAGGAATAAGACACCATAAATAGCAGAGCAAGATGGGAGTAGAATATTCACAATATGTAGCAGCTCGCAGTTGGTTTTACTTTATTACAGAAGCTCAGTTTCTGTAATAAAAGCAATGAAAATGTATGAAAGCAATTATAGAAAGAGTGTGTTTTCCAGTTATTACTATATTATGAGAAAAATAGCACTGCTGTAGAAAAAAAAATAAAATGGTTATCAAAATTACCCATACTGTAGCTGTATAGGAATTATCTAAAATTTCCATTTCTTTTATCAAATGTCTGGAATATAATCAGTTCCAGCCTCATCTTGTTAATTTTTGCTTTATGGGCTGTCAGAGTACCCAGAATCTCAAAAACTAGTTTTACCAAAGCATATAGATATCTCCGGAGAGACTGGAAATGACATTACATCTAATATTGTTTCTTTCGGGCTAAAAGTATTCCTCTGCAAAACCAGTATAAAGTAAATGCAACACTGAAGCAGTAATAGACCCTGTTTGTCTAAACACAAAAAAATATGGTTAGTTAAAGCTTTCTTCTGAAAAGATCCAAAGATGTATTATAAACAAAAGTCTAAAGGAATTACTGTAATGGACTTCATAGCTGATTTGGGGAATCATAATGGTCATAAAGAAGTCATAACCCAGGCCTTGGTTTGTTTTAGCACATCTTTGTGTATCTTTTTGTTTGGAAATGATGAACCATACCAGTAGTAATTTAATTTTTCGGTTTCTCGGGAAGAGTAGTGTGTGAAACACACATTACAGATTCTAAAATCTGATTTAACAAAGCACCACTTGCACAGTTTTCCATTGGCATAAACTTTTCCTGTCAGTGTGTGCAGTCATGTTTTAGGAAAGAGGTATCTGAAGAAAACCCTGAGCAAACATGCTTGAAACACTGTTCTAATTTGCCAAATTGTCTAAATCACAATCTTTTCTGATTTACATTTTAATTGCAAAGAAAATTTCTTTTTATACATTTATATCTTTAGTTTACATTTAATAAATAAATGTCTTAGCACTGTCAAATATACCCATGTCATTCTCAGTTTATTCTGTGCATATGCACACACTCTTCTAAATAATTGCCCAAATGCAATTATATACACCAGTTTCACATTTGCTATGATTTTATATTTGTGCATATAGAATGCATAATTATATAATTTACAGAGAGTGAGTGAGTGGGTGTCTCTGTGTGTGTGTGTGTGTGTGTGTGTGTGTGTGTGTGTGTGTGTGTGTGTTGGGAAATAATGACTTATCTAGACTGAGAGCAAGGCAAGAACTACATGGCTGGCCAGTTTTTTTTCAGTTAGTAAGAATAAAGAGTAGTATGCAGAATTGCTGAAAGGGTAAAGAATTTGGAGACAGAAATTAGGCCTATGACCAGCTTTGTGAATTCAAACATATCAACACAAACTGCATGCAATCAGGGGAGGATAAGATCCTGATGCACAGGTAAAGTCCATTTCACCTGCTTTGAAAAATAAATAAAATCAATGAAACAAAGGATATTTTTGTCTGAAGGGATGCTTAGTGTTGATTTTAGAAAATGAAACAGCAAAGAAAAATGTCCTAGGCTTATGTTGTCAATGTGGAGATGAAATATAAATCTGCTATTTGAAAAACTAGCATAATTATGGTTACTGCTTTATATATCATTGCTATGTATTAATATACCACCAGGTTATAAAACTACACATAGCAGTTACCTAGAGATTATCTTCTTTGGTTGATTTTCTCTTATGAAAAACAAACCACTCTGACATCAGTATGGTCTTAAGAACATTTAATGTGAAAATAAACTGAGTATTTGCTCCCAGAAAAAGATGCTGTTTTAAAAGAATTTGAGATCCATTTAATAATAATCATCATAATCATTATTATAACAATCATAGCCTGATTAGCTTTAATAAAAGATATTTTATTAATTCATTTCAGTTAGTTGCTCAGATCAGCCTCAATATTAAAGTGTAATTATAGTATATGCCAGGTGAATGCCACTCTCTGAAATTAATTACCATGGAGATGGCCTCATTATAATCTAAGAGTTCATTTATTTTTTAAGAGCTATGTGTTTCCATTAAAAGTGAATCAAGAAGACTTTAAAGTAAATAATTAAAAGGTGAGGTGTCCTTTTACAGAGATCTTTAAGAAAAACAGAAGAATAAATGTCTGTGTAAAGTGACATGACAGATTTTCTCTAAGAATCAAATCCCAGCTTTGACAGCTGGATTATGCCACCCTCCCTGTGCAGACAAATTACTTTATTAGGTTTTTTCATTTCTCCCCTAAGTACAGTGATCAGTACAGACTCTTTTCTCAATGTCCCTTCGGTAAAAAGTTAATGATCAGAGCCTTAACAATTGCCTGCCAGGATTTCTCTGAAGTGCAGGTTAGATTTGATGAACACACAGAGGAGAGTACTCCTGGTTTAAATACTTGCTGCCTCAACCAACAAAAATAATGGAAAAGGCCTCTACTACTATGAATAGCAGTTTTTGTCAGCTGGCATCTGAATTTCCTGAGAGCTACAGCTCACATATACTCTGCCTCATGTAGATGTCCAGCCAATGCCTAAATATTAGTTCCTCAGCAAAACAATATTTGTGAAGGCAATTGAGTGCAGCCAGTGAAGGAACAGTGCCTTAAGAAGTCTTCTCAAGAGCATCTTTACCTACATTTAAGTGCACAGGACCTCCTTTAGGAAGTGATCAGATCCAGTTTCCTCTCCACCACCATTGTCAGTAGAGGAATGTGAGTGCTTGCACCAGAATTGTTTTATCAGGCACTTACAGTGAAGACATGTGCCAGTGGTGTCACCTGGGCAGGAAGTACCATCACTGAGAGGCTTGATAGCAAATTGCTTCTGGAGTGTCACTGCACTGGCCTGGTAAAGAGTTGAAGTAAAGAAAAAAGCCACACATGTCCAAACATTTCCACAGAACTCTGGTATAGCAATGACGTTGGTCCCTCGTCACTCTGTTACATTAACTAGCACTCCAAAGGTCAGCGGAAAATATAAAAAAATAGAAACATCAAACCACATGGCAGTTAACTTCCTAAGCAATATGTGACTTCCAGATACTGAGGTCTAATCTCTGAGGGTTATTTTTAGGAAAGTAAGGTACCTAGAAATGCACAAAGGAAGATTTGAGAAGGACTTACCCTTATAGACCTTTCTGAAAACTGTATTTACATACCTGAGCATGTGGTATGTTTTTTAGTGCACATGAAATCTGTTCACTTAATAAAGAGAACTGGTGAGAGTGATGAGGTGCTTATTCACTGGCTGGAGGATTATAGAATTCTGGAATAATCAGGGGTGGAAGGGACCTCAGGAGGTCTCTAATATCACCTTCAGCTGGGATCAGACCAAGTTGCTCTGTGTTTTTATGTTACTGATATCTCTGGAGACTGCACAATCTCTTTGGTTGACCATCTCCATGAGGCAGAAATTGCTTCTCAGTTTAACTCAGTGTATTCTGAAAACCAATTCAGTGAGTTTGTGCCCACTGCCTCTTGTTGACCCTTGCTCCACTGCAGGGTGGCTGGCTTCATCCTCTCAGTACTGGAGGGCTCCTAAATCCCCTGAAATCACTTTTCTTGAGGATGAATGAGCCCAACTCCTTCATCCTCTCCTCACAGAAAAAAAATTCTCCAGCTCTCTACTATCCTGAGCTTGTTGAGATCCCTTGAGTTTGGGTCTTTCTTATATTGGGGTCCCAAAAATTGATGTATTATTAAGGTGTATTATTTCAAATATTTCTGTCTGAAATCAACTTTTCTGCCACAGGTCAATCCAGTATTTTGCAGTTCTTTGCTCACAACACTAGAGCTGGCCCACACAGCACAAATAAATCTATGCCTAAAATGCCACTATAGCTATTTCTAATTAAATCAATATTTTACAAGCCAGTTTGTGGGAAAAGACATTGGATTCCCCAGCTACTGGTGAATTTCAGTTGCATTCAGACCACTATCTATGACTTAAAAGCCTTCAGTACAGAATTGTTCACAACAAAGCTGGGAATTGAGAGAAATAACTAAACATAATTCAGAGCAAGAGTTGCAATCCAATCTCATTCAAAACCCTGCTTCCTCTCAACCAGAAATAGATTAGCAAAAAAAGAAGCACCTGGGAAGTGCTGCCTGTGGTTGAATTGTGCTATGCATGTAACTGGTGATTTGGGTGAACATTAAAGTCAGGAGTAACTCAGATAAGAACTTGTTTAAAGGTGTCTAAAATCTCTGGTGCACATCCAAGTTATAAAGGACAATGTTAGTACACAAATTACTTGCCTTTACAAGTGGCACAGTGTATTTTGTTCTCAGAATGAAGAATTCTCAGCACTTGGGATTCTGAGCAAGCTGTCAATTTTTTTTTTTTTCACTAATTAAGTGCGCACCATACCTCACTTTTTCTCAGTCCAGCATGGACTGACAGAACTTCTGTAGACAGATTGCTACACTTACTGTACAGAATACCCACTTTTTCTACTGCCAAAAAAAAAAAAGAAAAAAAAAAGAATTCAAAAAGGACAAAAAAAAAAAAGGAAAAAGAAACAAACTTAGAGAAAGGCTTAATGGGATTATTATTGCCTTAAACATAAATTGCTACTCTGGAGTAATCAGATATGCTCTGCCTAATTCTCAGGGCTCCCTTTTGTGGACCAAAGGCCAATGCCTTTTGTGTCCCAGGTTTTGTAAGTATCAAAGCTGTGGTCTGTATTCCTCTCTGAGCCTTCTGAAATACATCCTTGGACCAAGGAAAATGAAGACTTTACAAAGACAGTGGCCTATCAATCTGATGCTAAGAAAGAAGAAGAGAAAAAAAAAGGTTGGAAACATCTTAGTTGCTCAACAACTTTATAAAATTATCACTTTATTACCATACACTTTAGTTTGAGACTTTTCAGGAAGGCTATTTTATTCTTTCAGAAAAGTTTAGATATTAGTAAAATTATTGGCAAAGCAGGAGCAAGATTCAACTTAAGGCAGGGTAGGAACATTTTAAGGGTTTTATCAACATTTTTCATGTATTTCTTTCTCTAAGAAACCATATAGTTTCAATGCCTGGAAGTAAACAAACAGAAATCTAGGTAGAAATCAAAATTGCTACAAGTTAAATAAGTGTTGGGTAACTGCTTTGCTGAGAGTAGAATTTAGGCATTGAAGAGTGTCTTTTAAAAAATATTACAGGCTTGAGAAAAGCATGGCAAGACACATCCACTTTAGAGGTCCTAGGGACATATCTACTATCTCTGAAGTTTGAGCACTGTAATCAAATGTTACTATCATTTAGACATGATCAACCGTTCTGTTAGTGATGTTGAGCTGTTATTTACTCAGTAGAAAGAAAGATCTCATGATGCCTCTAATTTTCTAAACAGCCTGGAAAAGTTTCTCCTACTGCTCACCAAGGAATCATGAGGTTTTATTTCAGGCAACGTGGAGGAACTGCTGCTGAGATAAATAAAGGAATATATTATCCACTACTAAGGCATTTGTATTGATTTCAGAGACAAAGGAGAAAATCAAAATTTCATTCAGACATGGGACATCTAGTATTAATTTGCCACAATCCATTTTTCTGTTTGTTAAAACAATTGTCTGTAAATCCTGTTTCTTTAACCTGACTGTGGTGACAGATTGTTCACTGATAAAGCCAGTTTTGGCTGAATTTTTTCCATATCAGAGAATCTAAAACAACAAAATAATTTCTTTCCTTCTATAATTTTCTGTAAGGAGATGACTCCTGTTTCAGTTTTCAGCTTTGGAACTGTACTATAACGTAGAAATAGGGGGTTTTGGGGCATTTTTTACTAATTTACTCTCATTTTGAGGACTAAAAGCAACATTTTGTTGATGTTCATTTGAAAAACGATGACAAACATCCCTTTTAATTGTGAATAGATCAGAAACTGGAGCAATTTTAAGGGGAAAGAGAGTGCACAGGGGTAATAAATCAGCTGTATCAATGAGTATGCTGGTAATGTCATAATACCACTAGACAGAAATGCTCTCAAAGAGCTACTAAGTATCCACAGAAGAAATAAAGCTCCTGTGTTTGAAGCAAACTGGCACTGAATCGCTGGGAAAATGTGCAGTGGGAAAAGCAAAAGGAACTCTTAGGTGATGAAAAAAAGTAATTCTGAGAGGTAAAAAAATGCACACTACTGCAAGATGGCAAAACTACCATTTGTACCAGAGGCAGTGACTTTGTGCACTTGATGTGGCTTGCCCCACAAAATGAGTTTACTTACAGCTCTGTCTTTGACAATATTGGAGGCCCAGTCTCAACTTGTCTTTATTGTAGAATTAACCTTTCATACAGGGTAGGTAGATAAATATCATGCTGTTTACTCCATTCATTTACCTTTTAAATATGTTTATGCAGGAACATAGATGACAGGCATTTCTGTATTACTAATATGTAAAAAAAAAATTTTCTAACCACTGATTTTTGAAAAATGATGAAAGAGTACCCTGCAGCATTCCATGAAAAGACAAGATTGTGCTCTAACAGGCATCCAGCCCATGAAAACTAAGGACTGCCAGGTGACACCTCAAGAAAACTTTTGCTCCCTTCAGTTTCACCAAAGTTTGAACTTTGACCACAGGAAAATCATTCTCTTGCATATTTACACTTGCAAGGGTCCTCTGACATCTCAGCTGTAGAACTGATTATGTGGAGAGAGCTCATTGAAATAGCTTGGCTGAAGTGAAGCACAGCCCTTTTTAATTTAAAATTTGAAAAGTTTTGGCTTAGTACATGATGCTTCTTGGAAGGGACAAATCTGTTCTTTTACTATTCTGATAAAAATCCTCTTTGCCAAATTGCCTACAAAATTATCAATGTGCTCTGATCTCTACTGCTTATCATTTATTCTACCCCAAGTTTAACAATGTGACTTTACTGGCTTTGTTTGCTGCAGCCTTTTGTCATTGCTTGCATGAAACACTGAAGGCAAGGTTTGATCCTTGCTTAATTTGAGTGAACAATGATGCCAAGGTCATGACTAGAATAAAGCATGCCATCTATCTAACTTTTTGTAAAGCATGGCTCTAGCAATCCACACCCAGAACCAAATAGGTTATAGTGGCTGTTCTCTTTGCTAAAATTTCTGATGCACAGAGTCTGTACTCAGCCAAGGTCAGCCCTGCTCTGTCTTCACTCAGCTGATGGACATTGAAAATGGAAGTACTTTTGATCCCCTATCAGTGCCAGAAATATCTGGCTAAACAGTGAACAGGAAAGAGAGAAGCTGAAATGAGCCTCTGGTGGGTGAGAAATAGATGTTGGGCTCTACTTCTGAGATTGCTCTTTTCAAGAGAGCAGTGTGGGATGATGCAGATGTCACAGTGGCCTTTTTCTTCGCCACGCCATATCTGAACATCTTAAGAACATAGTAAAATAAAACTACTTTGACACAGAATGTGCAGAACTTTGTTAAATATTTTCTTGTTTTCAGTTTCTAGAGATCATAGAAAATCAGGCTGGGCTGGGACCTTAGAGGCATTGCCTAGACCAGCTGCTTCTTACAGCACAGTTAACTGCAGTTGGAACATTTTGGACATCTGTTCAAAGGTGGTTGATCATGCTGATAAATTCTTAGTTTTGTATTGTCACTAGCTTAAACCTGGTCCTGGTAAGAAAAAAATCAGATGCTTTGTTAGCCTGAGAGGATTTTGTTTCTTTGGTTGTTGCTGCTGCTGTCTTCATTAAGCTTTTATGTCAGAGTTATTTTTATGATTCTAAGACAAACCATAAAAACAAAAAAAACAACAAAGAGCAGATAAAGTCCCGTTAGATTTTTGCCTTTTTGTTTTTTTCTTTCATTTTGTTTTGAAACCTTTTTAGTGCAATTATCAGAAACCATTAGATGGGTTCAGTTTAGCGAAGGCACCACAGAAATGAAAATCAGTTCTGCAGGGAACTGGTTCCATCTCTGGAAAAGGGTTTGCTGCCACCAACTCCCTATCCATCATGGAGAGAGCGATGCTGCTCACATAATTAACACTGCAAATGAACCAGCAAGCAATCAGCCAGTGATATCTCTCCAAAACATGCAATATTCACTGAGAAAAAAGCAGAGAGAAAAAGCATTGAGCCGTACAGTTTGGTCAGGAAATGCATTAATTTATGTGAATGTGAGCTTTGCTTATATGCATGGAGTTTTTGTGATAGCAGGATCACACACTCTGTTCTCTCAGACTTGATATGTCATGCACATTCCAACATGATTAATAAGTTCCCATAAAATGATCAAACCACATTTTTTCCACATAATTTGTTGAGGTATCGACGCAATTCCCCTGTGAAATTTTTCTTACTAGCCTCTGCAGTTCCCAGTGAAATATTAGGAATAATTAAAAAAAAAAAAAATCTGTTAGCTATAGGTACCCTTTTCAAGCCTTTAAATCCTCTAACCAAAAGAGAAGCTGCTGTAAACCAAGCAGTTGGTGACAATGGAAAGACTCCACCAAACAGAAAATTTTTGAACATTGTTCTCTGCAGGAATTTATCCATATATATCTCTATATATCTTTATTTCAGTTGTTGGAAGAATGAAAAAAGTTCAAGTCATCCTCAAACCTTCCAAATCAAAATATTCTGTGATTCTATGGCAACAAAGAAAACAAATTAGTAAAACACCGAAGATCAAACAAACTTTTGTGAGTAGTCTGGGCTTTAATCTCTTTAGACATTTTCAATAAAGAATTTCACACACAGAGAGCTGAAAAAATAAAATAGTTTAAAAACTTCCTTCATGAGAAGAAGTTACAAACAGGTCTCCTGTCTCAGCAAAAAGGATAATATACTCTGCTACCAGTGAAAGGCAGCCAGAGAGGCAGCATGATTCCTTGAATTTTTGAGAATTGTATCCTTATTCCTGAACATTTATATTTTGGTATGTTTATTCTTCATCCTGATGTAATGTGTTTTTGACCAGAAAAACAAATAAAAAATGTTCATTAGATAAAATAAAAATTTCTTTATCCTGTTTGGGACTCAGTCTTCTAATCCAATAGCATAAAAATTACTTTAGAAATTGTTTTTAGGGCACAATTTCTGTTGAAAGACAGCTTTATTAATTATTCCAAAGAGTATTTTAAGCCAAAAGTATCAAACACATCCAGTTTCAGATGGTAGTGTCTTGGATTTCTGCATCATGTGTTCCTGTTTTGATTCAGGCTCGTTCTCATTCTACATAAAAAAGTAAGGCATAAAAAATGCATTTTATCTATTGATTTTGTGCTTTTCATCTTTACAGTTCTTGAAGCCTTCAAGAAGTTTCTAGTGTTTAATTTCAGAGTTTCTGCTTCAAATAGCATTTTTTGCTAGTAGTACTTAATGCTAAGGTATAATTTGCTTGGATACATAAATTCCCATTTATTACTTTATATTTATTAAAAGGAGGTAGTACCTCTGGTCAAAGTGGTATTTCTTGGCACTTTCTGCTCTGTGCCATCTTCACACCTCACACATAACCTGGAACCACCTACACTTTTTTTCACAGATGCTCTACCCCCTTAAGGGACCATAACTCCAGATTTCTCCCGCAGGAGAGGTGAGAATTCCCAGGACACTGCTGAGCAACATCTTTTCCTGTCTCTCTCCTCTCCCGCAGTAATGGTCCACTGTCACAAGTGAGCCATATTTTTAGACAAAACACTTCTTACAAAGTAACAAGCTACTTCAGCAAAAATGGTCGGTTTAAAATCTTCAGGAAGGTCCACTGGAGGAGCTTCCTCTTGTGGGGGTGCTGTTCTTTCTCAGGTTCCCCTCCCTTGCACATGGGCCATTTGTTGGCTGACTCCTCCCCTAGGAAAGGCTGCCGGGTATCTTCCTGATCATCTTGTTCCCGGCCAGCAGAGCAGCTGAGTCCTGTGGCTTGGACAGGTGCCACGGCCCTGCAATCACCTCCCTGAAGTTTGCTGTGTGCTTTCTTATCAATACTGCTTTCAGGCGTGTTTTTCCCATTGCAGCCTATTAAGTCAGCATTCACTCCTGAAAGTTTATAAACCAATGCACTCTTCACTTCTCTGAAAAGGTCAAGAGCAGGCAGGCTTTCTATGGCTGGTACTGTTCAGCCTTCTTGCATGGTGCTTAATAGCTGAGTCTGTCATATGCAGTCAAACAAATACTTCAGCAATTTTAGTACTTAATAACTTAATATTTAATGGTTGCTTGAAATAGTTATTTATTTAGAACATTTAAACTGATTTCACTATTATTTTTGTATAAACATCAAAAATAAATGTTAGGCACTGGGACATCTTTTTGTTTAAGGAGACATGATAAACACTGATGAAATAATCTTTCTAGCAAAATGTTGCCAAATTAGCAGAAGAGCTTGTTTTCATCATTAACAGCTAGAAATAAATAACAAAAAATTCCGTAAATGAGCTGGTACTTTTGTAGATTAAGATATTTTGTGTGGTGGACTAAATGAAAGGCAGATGTCTTTATAATTCTTTTGATAACGATCAAATTTTATCAATGTACCATTGGAAATATAAAACTGCTGTAAGAAATAATGTAAAGTGTCACCTCTTACAGATCTAATCACTTCACAATTAAAACTGTTGATATGCTAATCTTTGTCTCTTTCTTTGCTTTTACATCTTTATTTTTAGGATGCTCTCTAATTCTAATATAATTTCACTCAGTTTTAGGGTTCAGTGAACACATTTTCTTTGCACAGGGCTGTGTAAAAATGCCTTTCTTTATTTTCCTAAATGATGTGACTCAGTTTCTCAGATCATGGTGAAGACTGCAATGAAATTTTTTTCTTATTTTTCTTTTCAATTTTGGTTGATTCTGCATCCTTTTTAATGTTTCTGCTTTCTTATAAAAGGATCAATAGCACCATAATCTGAGGCAGCTTTTCTGGGAAAGAGTCAAACCGCAAGTCTCTGATCACTCTAACTCTTAGCTTGTTCCACTGGATCTTGCTTTGATTCAGAGGATGGTTCATTCTCTCCTAAGTTTAGAAGATCAATAAGCACTTTCCCCAAGGCTGCATTTGTTTTCACTCCCTCCATTATACTCAGCCTCCCCATCGTATCTCCAAAGGTTTTGGGTGAGAATACCTCTCTTTTTTCTGAGGGGAGCAAATCCCTCTTGTCTGCCTTCAGTGGCACTGACCAATGCCTGTGCCACGTTTGCTGTCACTCTACAGAAATGGCCTTGGGTTTAAGGCTGCAGCCATCCTGGCTTGCTCTTCCAACACTTCAGTAGACACCAGTAACTGGAAGGATGGTTTATACAACCCTGACCTGCAAATGTTTACTTTACAGAGATTATAAGTGACCATTGACAATGCAGTCAATATGACTATTTGCACAAATGAGTACTGCTCAGCAACAGATACAGAATTACAGAACAGATCTGAAAACAGCAACAGCTCCCACACATTGCTGGACAAAAGGTAAAGGTCTTTGAATTCATCATGATGTTGTAAATGATCAAATTGGCAGCCAAATTTATAAAAAAGTTTTATAAATTTATTAGATCGACAACCAAAAAATAGAACATTATAAAACCGCCACAGCCAAGACAGCGTCAACCCCGGACTTTGATGCTGGGTGAACTTGGGTCGGACCGCCGTAGTGTCAGTGTCTCCCGGAGTGTCACACCCACTGCTCCATGCAGCCAGCTTATATACAGTTTATTCTGCCTGGAGCAGAAATGACCTAAGATTTCTGTACGTTCCTACATATGTATAACGGGAACTATACAGATGCAGTCCCGGAAAAAAGTCAGTCCATAGGTTTGGATGGCTGTCTGGGCTCCTCGAAATTGTCTTCCTTTCAGTTGTAGCCAGGACATCGCCCATTCCTTGATGTATTCTCTTCCAAGTGCCCTTCTGTGAATGTTCTGGACATTCCTGGGAGATGGTAGATGGTCACCCAGGAAGGACTTATTCACTCGTTAATGATCATGATTTTATCTGGGCCAGTCCAGGAAATCTTTTGAATAGAGAGGAAAGCCCTGCTTCTGGCCATGGGGGTCAGAGGCATGGCTGGATCTTTATCATTTTTATTCAGTTACAAAGAATGAATTATCTACATCATATATTACAATGACAAGAGCAATTTTAGTTACAGTGTAGGAAAGCAATCAAAATATTGCAAATTCGAATCAAAACTATCCTGTGAGGACATTCTCAAGTAATAAAATTTGAATGTAAAACCTGAGCTGAAATTTGTACAAAAAACTGAGCAAAATTTTTTATTTTTCAAAGTGAATCTCTCCAAGTTACATGATTAATTCACCTAGTCACAGTGAAAAATCCACTAGAAAACTGTGATGGCAGGCTTTTGTCTGCTAAAACATTGGTGGTTGCTACAGCAACAAGTCAAAATGTGATTAATAACTTCTTTTCTATGAATTTAATCTCTTTTGTGCTCTTTGTTCAAAAGGAAACAAATTCAAGGGCTTATATCTGTGGTTTTGGCACACTCATAGCAGAGCAGATGCCAGCAAAAGACATTTCCTTTTCTTTACTCACCTTCAGCACTGTCACTGAAAGATAGTCTGATGAAATTCTGAATCATTGCTATAAATGAATTTCAAGATTTTTCTCTCCATGCATTAAAAAAGTTATCAATTTTTCAAAATATTTCCCTTATAATATTTTGAATATTTAGAGAAAAACACAATAATATTTGCTTTGGTCAATTGCCCTAATATCTGAAAAACATGTTTCACAGTTTATTCCAAATACTGAATATGCAGGATAAATCTTTTAACATAAGTTACATTTCAAGACTTCAAGTAGAAACATTCCCTTTGTGGGTAGATACCTCATGGGCCACAGAAGTCTTCAATTTTTCCCCCAGTGAGGAAAATGAAGAAAATACTGATTAGAGGTGGTGCAATGGCATACTTGTGAGGAATAGGGAGTAAGGTAGATTCTTCATTCAGCATTCTGAATGGGGAGCTGGATTTAATGTGAAGCATTGACAAAAATAAAAATAGCTCCCAACAGCTGTGAGACAAAAGTTATAACTAGTTCAAACATGAGCAACAAACAAAACTTGCCAACTTGGTACATTTGTATCACTTTCTTACATTATCTTTTATACAGATCATTATATAGTACGTGTTTCCATTTATAGTCAGACCAGTTTCTTTGCTGAAGATTTAAAACACAAAGAAAGGACAGAACTGCTAACAATCACAGAATATTCTGAGTTGGAAGGGACTCACAAGGATCACTGAGCCCAGCTCTTAAGTGAGCAGCTCATAAGGGGATAGAATCCCCAGCCTTGGCTTTACTCGCACCATGCTCTGACCAGCTGAGCTCATCTCAGGTTTTGTAGAGCCTCCATGTAGATTAGGTGTCTGAGATGTACTGTGACATTCTGTACTGAGAAAAATTTTTGCATTTTAAAATGGACCTGCTAGCAAGAAATAACATGGCATAATCAATTTGCACATTTTAACACTGATATACTATGACTTGCTATGATATATTAGTCTGCCTTTTAAAAATCCTTTAATATATCTTTTAGTATTTTAGGCTTTTAAATTTTTTTTAATCTGTCACTTACGGAAAGATTAATGAACCTAAGGCTTCTTTATACTAAGCAGAGACAGCTTTACATATGCCTGAGTAGTGTCTCTGAAGTTAGACTTCTGTTCTGAAAAACTTTATTCATGCAGAAACTACTAAGTGGTTTTATTTCCACTTTTTTCCTTTAAAATGCAGAAGGGAGCCAGCCTGATTAGATGACCATAACAGTTTAATAAGCACATAAAATAGCCTGTCTAATATTATCTCTTCTTATTCCATGAATTATGAGTGTTAGGACAAAAATTACTCACTGAGATTTCCTTTATTTAATGTTAACATTTTTAGGAGGCATCATCTACTGCGAGATGACGCCTCCTAAAAATGCTGAGTTATGAAAAGAAAACAAAATATATATAGAGACTCCAACTTGCTGAGGGCAAGGCTGGCAGCTGAGCTCTCTGCCTGGGAAGGGTGGATCTGAATAACCCCAGGAATGGTAAAGTGCATGCCATCTGATCAAGTCAGTGATCCAAACATCAAGATGATGAACAGATGGTAAAGGAAACTACCCACCACTCCCACCAGCACACAGATGCTCTTCAAACACCTGATTTTGTTTTTGAGAGGCAAGCAGGGCCCGTGTTTGTGCAGTGGTGGAGGTTGCTCAGAAACATTGCACAAACTTTGCAACCAGGAAAGGCAGAAAACTGCCTGGGAAACTCCTGCAGACTTTGCCACACACTGGAACAGAATTGCTTAGGTGCGTGGAAAATAAGGGAGTCACGTGTGACACTAACATGGTTCCACTAAGAGCAAATTGCACTTGAAGAATTTGATGGCTGCCTAAAATTGGAGTATTGCATTGCTGGATAAGGGAACACCTCTCCTATAAAGATAGACTGAAAGACTTGGGGTTGTTCAGCCTGGAGAAGTCTCTACAGACACCTTCCATTGGCCTTCCAGTACTGCAAAGGAGCCGACAAGATTGCTGGAGAGGGACTTTTTGGAAGGCAGGCAGTGAAAGGACAATAGGGAGCAGGTTTGTCTTTAAGTTTAAATTAGACACTCTTCGCTATGAGGTGGTGAGGCAGTGGCACAGGTTTCCCAGAGAAGCTCTGGATAGTCCATCCCTGGAAGTTCTCAAGGCCAGATTGGATGGGGCTGTGGGCAATGTGGTCTATTGGAAGGTGTCCCTGACCATGGCAGGAGTTTGGAATTAGACAATCTTTAAAGTCCCTCCCAACACAAACAATTCCATGAATTTGCAACTCTGTGAATTTATTTTAGAGAAATTTCATAGACTGTAAGTATTTATATATTTCTATACAGTGTAAAGTCCAAATTTTGGGTGTACATACTTTTTTCCTGCTTTTTGCTCACAGATGTGCCCAAATGTTTGGCTTTTCCAGCACTCTGGTAACTATAAAGACGATGTAGCTAAGTAAAGAAATTTTAAAACACCAAAATAATATGCATCACTTTAGGATTTAGACTTTATTCAGTGACTTCTATTCACGGAAAGTGCATCTGCTTTTTCATTTCAAAATACAGGTTGCACATTAGATTTAAAACACCTATCCACAAGCACACTTCCTGTTTGAAGAAGGAGAGTTAGTAAAAGCTATTTGATGAAGGAACACAAGTTGCCACCAGTTAAAAAAGATGGAATGCATATTCAGCTGTCATTAAAGTGAGTATATTTAAGTGCCTTGTTGAGAGGCACTCGAGCTTCTCCTGTCTGGGATAATGCTCAGCCTAAGAGTGCTCACATCCCTCTAGGTCTAGGACTCAGCTGTGCACTATGCACCTTCTTCTCTGGCTCCTTGTGAGAGAATGCCAGGCATGAGCCTCAAGAAAAAACCCAGAAGTCACTCTGAAGAAGTGAAAGCTTGGACAGACAAGAGGCAAGAGCCCCAAACCTGCACAGCCTTCACCAAAAAAAAAAAAAAATCTTGATGCAGTTTTAAATTCTGAGCTGAAGGAGGCTGCCCAGTAGTAAAGATGAATTCATAACTATTCAATCTAAACAAGGTACAGAGAAACCAAAGTATTGATCCTGAAACACATTTTTAAAAATTTAACATTTTCATATTTTGGGAGAAGCCAGCAGTAATGGAAACCAGGTGTTTCTGTTGTATTTAATAGATTGAAAACTCCTTTCAAAGCACATAACCTGAACCAAATAACATTGGTTAAGGACACAGTTTGTTCTTGACCTGGGTAATTTCATTGTCTAATTTGTAAATTACCAACAATTTTTTGCATATATTCAACGAGGCTTAATAGGGAAGTAGCCTATTTCTTTCCTAAATGCCACTTCCTAGGTCCTGGCAATTAACCATCTTTTAGGTTATTTATAACATATATAAAGAAAATTTTCTTCTTATATGTGGAGGTTATCATCTCTTGTGGTTTCCCTAAAAACCACATTCCTTCAAAGGAAATGTGAAGATTATTCCATAATTTATATTTTATAACTTATAAATTATTTTGTACTTAATGTATATTCTTAAATAAATTTAAAATAATATATTTTAAATTATTCATTTAGAAAGGAATTTTAATCCCTTCAAAAAAAGAATACTAAATCCCTTTTTTTCTCCTAAGAAATTGTTTAATGTTAAATAGTATTTCTAGATCAGCTCACTGGCTGATATTTGAAAATAGAAAGTGCAATCAGACGTATTCCAGAGGTAAGGAGAAACCAAGTGAATTTTGTTTTCATTGTGTGAATAATTCATAAGACATGTCAGGACATTGCTTCTCGCTCTTAACCCATGGCTCTTCCAGTGAGGGGTGGTTTCACCAGAATTAAGCCATAAGTAGTTAATATGGCCAATGCGAGCTTAATTTCTAGAGTCTTCTCCTGCCCAGATTTTATAGTTGTTCATCAGTGCTTCAGGGTTAACTGAAGAACCTAGAATCCCACAGGACAGTGGGAGACAGCTCTCAGTGTAAGACACATAATGAATGATGATGTGCATTACATATGTGCCTTTCATGAAAACCCAGGGAATTTGTGTTTTCCCGCGGTCTTTGGCAATAGGATATTCTGCAGTGACTCCTCAGAGGTCCCAAGGCATCAGGCATTAGTGAACCTGTTCATGATTCTGGCCACTCTGTGATTTAGTTCTGTAGTTGCTATGGTTTTACTGGGTAAGCAGACCATCAGTTGTACTAGGAGAGGGAGAAAACACCTGCAATAAATGAGATTAGTAAGGAAGTTGTGGCTGGTCTGACATAAGTCCTTGTAGTGCTTTTAGGACATCACACAGCAGAATCTCTTTGGTATGATTCACAATGCTAGAATCACAACACTGAACTGTGATTCCTGCCATTCAGGGTAAGAAAGAGCAAGAAGGGATTTTTTAATCCACACACATAGCGAGGTTTGTTAGAGCCACGAAATCCTGGCTTAAGTTCTCAAGGACTTTTGAAAAAGATTTAATAAAGAAACTTCTGTATTTTATGTTGCATGCTACCTAGAGGATTTTCAATATTAAATGGAATTGGAAAAGTATAGGAAAGTGAATAAAAAACCCAAAACACAATACAAGAAGAAACCTGGGAAATCTTTTTCAGATCACTATGGAATTTCAGAGATCAGCAACAAGTGAAAAGAACATAACGTAACCAAGCTTCACAACATCAACAGTTAATTCAATTTCTGACCTAAGAAAAAGACATGTCCTGTAAAGGCTGATGACATCTGAATGTAACAATATTAAGAAATGTCTCAAAAATTATTTTGAATGCAGCCAGTGCACCAAAGAAATATTCTTACTCTATTTCAAGTCAGGAAAGTCACAGCACCTGATAGATGTTTTATTAAGGGATTTGCAGACTTGCTGTAAGAATGTCTCTAAGACAAACTTTTTGTTTTGCCTTAGGAGGTAGAAAATACAGAAAGATGTTAGTAAGCCTGGTATGATTGAGTGTCTGGAATAGTTAACTTTTATCAAGTGGAAGATAAGACAATACAGACAAAATTTTTAATACCATTTAAAATTTTTCAGTAGAGGCATTCAGTCACATTTCCCGTTCTCCATCAGAACCACAGATCACAATGGCTTTGTCTGTGTTAATGTCTTGAATCATACCCAGGAATGTTCCCAGACACTGGCAGATGTTTATCTATGCTGTAAGTGCCTGAATGTCCCCTGATGTGATTCTGGCACATGTACCATTCTTCTTAGTAATTCCCAGGCATGACACCCAAGCAGAGGGTGCTGCAGTAGCCTTTCCCAGAGGCTCCCAGCTGGCTGTGGTGCTTGGGATGCACATTTAATTTGCTGGTACAAACAGAGTTATGTGTTAGCCACTGAAAGGTTATGGGACTGGTTGCTTTGCACTATCACTGGTGCAAAACAAAAACAATCCGGGTGAAAAGATATTTAAACTGGCAAAAGTGAGAAGAAAGTGAAGTCTGAAATTCAAATGATACCAAACAATGTTTCAAATTAACTTTGTTTTCCAGCAACTACACATGGTATGTCTGTTATTTGACAGCAGCAGGAGGAGTAATGAGCAAAGAAACCAAGTATGAAGATAGTTCATTTTCAGTCATGCAATTAACTGGGGAAGAACACAAAATTACATATATAATGCATATTATTGTTGCTGTTATTGCATACACCTCATACGTATTCACATATAATACTTTGTCTCAGAAACAACACCTCATCTTTGTCATTTGAGGAATTATTGATAGGAAGGTGAACTCATTTAGAGACAAATTATCCCTACAAGTTAATCTGAGTACTGTTTAGAAACAGAAAACAAACCAAACATCAGAACATTAGGAAAAATACTGATGGCTCAGCAAGGAAGCCATGAGAAGAAAGGAAATAACCTTGGTATGGGCCTTTTCGTTGCCTTCCACAGCAAGTTAAATCAATACAGCCTCTGAAAATGTTACTCTGTGTCTGCATGATTCAGTGCAGGAAGCAGGATTTAGCCCTGCAGCAAACTTGCTGCATATTTCCTATGCTGACCTGTATATAACATGTATATAACCATGACCCACAAAGCTTTGCTTGGCAAGGCATTGGACCCCGCTTTCTTGCAAGCACATGGGATTTTATTTTGGAAGGCTCTTTTTATCCAAAGTATTTCTTTCTGCTGAAGTGGAGATCCATCTTCTTACTGACTTGGTATTCTGGAAGGATGGGCTGTGTGCACATGCTGAACAAATCTCTCTTGGACTGGTGCCCATTTTCTACCCTCAGGAAAAGTGGTGTGGCATGGCTTATGTCCATATAGCTCAACTGCCTGCTCCAAAATATGATGCCCACATCTATCCTGCCTACCAAGCAGAGTCTGTGGTGCATGCCATCTCCAGAACTGTGGGCACACATGGAACTGCAGTCCAGGATTTGCTTGGGAGGGGGCTCATTCACTGTATAACTGCAGCAAGGTGTATGTTAGCAACTAAACTTTGTGAGTGACCAAAGGATGGTGTGTAAGCCTGAACTCCACTCCAATCTAGTCTCCCAGACTTTCTCTACCAGGCACTCCTACTATCCTTACAGCTTTGGAAACATTTAAGTCTTTCTGGTTTGTTCCTGCCTACCTTCTTGGACATTAAGAAATGCTTCACCAGCAGACAGAATTTCAACTAGCATCAGGAAATTTGGTGTGGCTTGGTCTAGAAAAGTAGGTATAGAAAAACAGAATATCATGGCCTTGACAGAAGCTAGAAAATACCTTGGAGTTAAGCAAATATCAAAAGTACAAGTCACAGAGCAACCAAGTGAATTATAAAAAATAATTTAGTCTTTCAAAATAACTGCATTTTTTAGGCCTTTTACCTTGATAACAGCAAAGAAAATATCAAGCAATTAATCAGTTCTTTGTACAGAAGATACCTTGCAAATGACCGTAAGAATTTTTGCATATTCAGTCAAATCAGTGTTCTTGATGGATGCACAAAATTGGATCTCTGTTAGAACTCAAATTATGTCAAGACTGAATGAGCAGCAGTGAAATTGTGATCCCAAAGAAAAGAAGTTCTGAAATAGTTACTGTTGCTTTTTCTTTTGTCTCTTTTCCTTATTGATTCTATGAAAACCAACACTTGGATGCTTTGACATGCTTCTGCTTTGTCTCTGTAAGTATTTACAAACATGTAACTGCATGCACTTATACACACATTTAAGCATCTGAAATTGAGCAGCTATTTATACAAACATAAATCCTGATAAATCTCTTAATAGGACCTGAGAAACCAGAGCAGCATAAACTGTGTCTGTTTCATTGATGCCATGATGAGGAGACAACAGAAGAACAGAAGACCTTTGAAATTTCATCATGAGCTATTTCTGACCATAGATAAATCTCTATAGTTTACTTGGGCAACCTCAGAAGTCTAATTTTTTGCAATAAAATTTTCCACCTTAGGGTGTTCTAAGGATTGTATTCAAACACATGAGCAATATTTTTTACATTTACTTAAAATAATCCAAAAATTATCTTCTATAACACAAGGAACACCAGCTCTGTAGGACAGCCAAAATGAAAAACTTCTGGCAGAAAGCCATTCTATAAAGCTCCCTAGAAATTTGAAGAACCCAATTCCGTCCATATTTTTAATCAAAACGTTATTTTTTCAACTATAAATTAAAAAAGAAAATATAGAAGATATTTCTAATTAAAAAATACTATAAAATATTTTTTCAACCACAGGAACAGTTAAATGACCATTGTTTTGCCTTCAATCATTAGGCAACAAGAGCAATAGAGCTAAAATTATGCTATTAAGGAGACACATGCAGTACACATATTCCTAGTAAAGACAATATTTTTGGCAGTTTGTCTGAGGTTTCATAAAAGCTATCATTTGTGCAATCTGAGTAACTTCCTTAATGAGCCATCATTGAGAAATTGTTTTTCATAAGTGCCCATTTTTGAAGGTTCAAGTAATCTCTTCATTTCAGACTCTTCCATACAAGGGTGAATGTTCTTAGAAATTATGTGGTTTAATAACTTTCACCCTCCTAAATCATGAAATAAATATTAGCTCACCAGCACAAGTGGTTTACAGCTATTATATGGATCACAGGCTAGGGATCTTAGCTGAAATATTTAATGGTGGAAATGATACATTTTCAGACACTAAACCAAACACTAGTGAAGACATATGCTATAATAAACACATCTACATACATAGTAGCTAGGTGTGAAGAAGCTGAAATGTTCCTCCAGATTGCCTGTACTTGAAAATTACTTTAAACATTTGGATGAACAATTTGTTAGGTATAAGTCTTTTTCATGGAGCTGTTTTTTGACATCTAGCCTAAAATTTGGAATCCCGATTACCTTTCTTTGCTGGTTTTTTTTTTCCAAAATTGCCATAATATATCAGAATTTCATCAGAGTCTCTTTTACTGTAATAAACATGTATTTCCCTCCCTACAAGTCCAGTTTATTTCTGCAATAATATAACTTCTATTTAATTGCAATCAAGTCTCAGACAGTTAAAACCCTAAACAGATGTTGCACTGAGTTTTGGGGGTACAGTCATACCGTAAAGATTATGGCAATTCCTTACAATGTTTGAATGCTATGCTAAAAGTTGCTTTTTATCCTGATATAGTCTAATTAACAAAGAGTAATGGGAGAAATTAATGTCTTTCTTCTTGCTCAATTCACTTGGCATACCTGATCTATTTACCCAGCAGGGGCTAATGGGAATGGCCAAAAGATTTTCATATGCTTTATATGCAAAGTAAAATATAAACTGAACAGTGCCTGTAACACTACTTTGGGAATAAGGTTCTTGAGAAAAACCAACTGGGATTCATACAACTGTCCTCTTCAATGCCAAAGATCACTCACCATTTCTTTTTGTTGTCTCATGGACCAAAAATTGAAGAAAATAAAGGACCTTCCCCTGGAGAAGAGAAGGAGAAAAGATTTTGAACTCATAAGGAGAACACAAATATTCATTGCAATGACAATACCAGTCACAAAAAAAGCTAAGCATCATCTCCAGTAAACTGTGGTACTTTATTGCTTCCTTAGAAGTTACATTAAAAAGTCACTATCCTTTTTTTTCCACCTAAAGAAAATGGCTGATAAGTGTGAGTGTGACAGGGTGGTCATATAAGCCAGCTTTTCTTGAACATAAAGTCTTACTGTACATGAAAGTCTTTACTTACCTAGTTAGTTTTGCTTGCTTTTCTTGATTCTGTTTATCTTTCCAGAACTGCAGAGATTGGGCATAGAAAGAATAATATCTGTGACCTGAAAGCTGTCCACCCAGCTGCTGCCACTTCTGGCCCTTCTCAGGACAGAGTTCAGGCCTTCTCAACAATAAACTGAAACACCAGTGTTGCTGTCTTTGAATTTGTGGTAAGAAAAGAAATAGAATTTATTGTAGCCTTTTTGTTTATATTTCTATTATGAATCATAAATGGTAGTTAGTTTTATCATATTGTAAAATAATAATTTCTGTATAGTGATCAATTTAATTGTTACATTTTGTTGTATCTAATTTAAATGATTAATTTTGTATTTTAATTTTTCAGGGAGAATAAAGAGGATAGACTTAATAAGCATTTAATCCACCTTAAGAACTATACTGATCAACTTTTGAAAAACCCATATACCAAAACAATTGGCACACAGTTATGATAGTCATTGCACAGCAAAAGAAATGAGGTTCAGCTATCAAAAATGAGATGAATGTGGCTCCATGGTTCCCTGTTGAAACACTGCAGACTGGATTGAAATGCTCTTGCTGTCAAAGGAATTCTCTGCTACAGCAATGTGTGATCCATGCATCAGAATGCTTTTTTATGTAACACTTGGCTGAGATTAAAAATGTCTTCTTTTATTATGCTTTTATTTTTAATAAAAGGGCTTGAAGAAGCTGTCTCTCGATAAACCTGCCAGAGCTATTAAGAAACAGTGCTACATGAAATTAAATCCTTGTTTCTTGCCCTGTTGCAGGCCCTGTTTCTGTGTGTGGCCCTAGGGAGCCACTAGATAAATATCTTCATCCATGCAACTCCTGCTTCAGCATTTTTGTTTGGCTTTATAATTTACACCTTTTTCTACAGACCACAGATTCCCAACTCCAGCTGTGGGGATGGTGAGTTTCCCCTAATCATGTGCTTTGTGTTTGGGTTTGTTGTTTGGCCAGGTACTAAGGGAAGTCAAACCCCCTCAGGATCCTGAGGAGAGCACAAAACCAAGATGTCCCACTTCCTTCTCTCTGCCTTGGTAGGAATCTTGGGTAAGCTTTCATGTGATATGGTTACCTCAGCCTGACAGACACTTTATATAAACTGTGATAAGCTTGAATTCAAATCCTAGACTCAAAATCCCTCTAAATATTGAAGGGTTTTAAAGCCAAGAAGAAAAAATTTTATGCAATTAGGTGTTCACGCTCACAGAATGAAAGGTGTAGCATGACAACCAAATAAATTAAATATCAGTGTTAGCAGAAATATCTGATTAAATTAAATCTCTCAAATGAAAAGCCCAATTCTCTCTTAATAATCTTTGGGACCTGAGTTCACCCAAAAGCACATGTTCTTTTCTTGTCTTTCAGACTCTAAATTTGTTTTGTAGCTTAATTATATCAATTGCCTTTTCTATGACAATTCTGTACGATGCTCTCCTCTCCTTGTATCTATCATTTTCTATTGCTCATTAAAGCCTTTAATGCTTTCTAATACTAATAGGAAAACCAATACACTTTCACTTTTTGTAGTCACAATGGTTACCTTTTTCTACTGCTGAATACAGTGGCATTTCAGACAAAATTCCAACCAGTCTTGGTGGAATTGCAAGTTTCCAACAAAACAGAGCACTTTGTCAGAAGTGCTAACAAACCCACAATGGATAAAAAGAATTCTATTTTCAAAAATCATGTTTTCTCACTTTTTCCTTCTGTCCTTTGGTTTGACATGGGAAAATGGAAACCTTCCAGAACATGTTTTGACTCCAAAGTAGCCAAACCCATCACAATTTTATTTCCTTATAACTTGTTTTAGAATATAATTATAATTTTCACTCTCTTGAAATCCATTCCTTCTGCAAGGAAAATTAATAATGTTTAGATGTGAACTGGCAGGTTTTCCTTACTACAGGATGTAATGAAAAGGTTCTCAAACTCTTATATTTATTTCTATAGTAGTCTTGACTGTTCTAAGCATTTTACCCTCACGCTATGCACTTCTGGTAGGGTTTGTTCTGCAAGATTGTTTGCAGTGTTTGGACATAAACACCACTGGCAAAAAATGTATTTGCAATGAACCAGTGTTGAAGTTAGTGCCCTTGACACTGTTTTGATCCTGAACAAGCAAAATCCTGAACAACCTGCAGCCCCCATGGCTGGGCCTCTGTAGGAAGTGGTTTGTGCACAAGTGAATGCCACTTATTTCATAGGCAACTAAGCAGGAACTCTCCATCACATTCCTTCAGCCCCAAAAGGGATATTTGGATCTGAATCAGTGACTGTGCCTTGAAGTATCTTCAAATTGCCTGCAATCAGAGGATGTTCTCTTCAGGAAATCAAACTGCATCTGGTCAGATGTAAATACCTTGAGCAACCTGCTCAAAGTTTTCTTTGCTCTACCAGCATACTTCGTGGGGCTAAATTATTTGCTAAGTTGGATATAGCTGATTACAGACACTAAAGAACTTGGTCCATATTTAAAAGTAAAAATGGTTAGAAACTACAAGGAAATAGTAATTTTAAATTATAAATCCACTATGCACATATGTCTTTGAATAGCAGCTCAGAATCTTTTAAAAAAGTGTCCTCCGGCTGTGTGGTTTGGTGATCTTTTTAAAGGTCTTTAAAGAGTATAAAAATCCTAAGTCCTTTCTCTGCAGAAGGAATATCTGGCTGATTTTGGAGGAAGAAAAAAACAGACTAAATGCTTCTACACAGCGCAAAGTAAGAGCGCAGGTCACAGAACATACTGCAAACATAAAAAGGGACGTGTTCAAGTGCACTTTGAACATATTCCATTTCATGAGTAATTTTCAAATCTTCATAAAGAGCGGGTCTCAAAACGTAGTCCTCTGCTAATTACAACCTGATGATACTTGGCTGCACTCCCTCCAGATTAGAGTTTTTGGCTATTACTTCTAGTTCAGGAAATGATGTAATGCTACTTGTTAGTTTTGCTGCAATGTTTAAGTAAAGGCTAGTGCTTTTCAGAGAACAGAGAAAATCACATGCTAAACTGTGCCCTGATCCTCCCAGACAGACTGGGAGCCACTCGCTCATGGCAGCTCTCAAAGTGTACCACACTATCTGTTTTGACACATGTGCAGGGAATGCTGCGTGGCCAAGGCACCATGGGCACTCTCATCCCATCTCCAGGTGCATCTCAGGGCCCACAGACAGGAGAAGAAGGAAACACAAGGCAGAGAAAACCTTTGCTGAACCTCCAGACAATGCTGCTACATCCCTGGACACATCAAGATATGAGTTTGTCAACAGCTGTTTCACATCTGCTGCTCTGGGATGCACCCTGGGACAAAACATAATTTCTTTGCCATCAATAAATATGATACACACTACAAATTATATTCACTGAGCAATATATGTATTTAATCTGAATACAATTTTTCTTTTTAGGCACAGGTGGACTTTGAGACCATTGCATAGTTCCCCAGACAAAACAGCTCCATGCTAGTGTAAGCACTGGGAAGTTTATTCACTAGCAGGTCAGTCCTGATGTGTTCTTTGCCCTTTTCCCTTCTGCTCATAAAGTTTCTATCCACAGCATCTAAGACTTCTATTTCCCACATAAATCCCAGAAGCTTTATGATGTCTTGGCATAGTTCCAATGGTTTTTTCCAGATCACAGTTACTATCAGAACTTGAAAGGAAGTTACCAAAAAAATTATTGACTTGAACCAGTGGAACAAGGGAAATATTGGAGGGACAGGAAGGAGCCGAGATGAAGAGATGGTATGATGTTTTGTGCTGTTTCTCTGATAATAGTTATAAGATAAAATAGTTATACTAAATATTACCCTGCAAACTTTTACGAGCTCTTTTGATGCATTTTTGTAGTAATAAGATGGAGTTTTATCATATGGATAACAACAATTACAAAATACAGGAGCAAATTCAGCTGAAACAGTGAAAGACTAAACTATACAAGAGACTGTGTAAAGGTCAAGATAAACTTTTGTGTGCCTATGATGCAGGAAGTATTATGACAGCAATGTAAGGTCAGACAGGTAAGTACAAGAAAAAGTTTTGTGTGGATTAATTGAAATTTTGCCCAGGCACTTTTCTTTACCAACATGGCCTGATCAGTGATTCAATCCAAGAAATCACTGGTTAGGAAAAGCAAACCCAGCAAAATCACTGGCACTGGCACTAATTTTTTTTTTTTTCTGTCCATTTGGTAATTAATAGACGGTAAAAACAATCATGTCTCTGCTTTTCTCCACTTAAGACCTAATCTACTGGGATTTGTTTTCTAATTCAGAAGCTCTGCCTCAAAATAATACTGCTAAAAGAAGTTTTAATTATATACTTTTTTTAGAGACTGCAAATCCAGAATTACTTCAAAAAGAAAACCTGCTTTAAAACAGGCTATTCTGAAACATAAAAGATAGAGGGCATAAAATCTAATTAACCATCTATTCCACTCGTTTTGCTGTGTTATTTGTGCTTACCCAGGTTGTGAGTTTTACTTAGTACTGAAAATTCATTAAGGCAGAGAATGAATTTCTGGCTTATCAATACCTTGCAAGCAGCCTACCATAAACACTGTACTAAGTTTGAGAGAGCCACTACTCAGTGCTCAGCTGTACAGATGGCCAGCTAAATCTCATGGAACTGCTTGCAATCTCTGGTCAAAAATGTAATCATAAAAAGTTGCTTCCAGCCAAACTAAATTTTTGGTATTAAAAAGAAACATTTTATTTTCATGACTAAATGAAACTCATGGTCAAATTTTCACTTGACATTACCAAGTATATAAACAAAGTCTTCATCCATTCTAAAACAGTGGTAAATTTTAGAAAATGTAGTATGAAAATCAGATATAATCCAAAGGTAATCAGATCTGGATGCATTTCTTATAATATTTCAGAGGAATTCTTTCCAGACTTACAAGGACCGGACCTCTTCTTTGCTTTTTTCACTTCTACATACTTTATTTGGATTTTTGTGTATGTAAATGTTAGTTTTCAGAACATTATTATGTTTTACTCTGAGTCATCTGAGAAATAACAAAATTTACATCTTTTCCAGCTTTAACAATATCAGGCTTTTGAAAAATAACTAGCCAGTGTTCTCAAATTCCTGTAATTAGATCACTGTCAGATGTAGATTGTTCATATTTCTATGTTTAGATGACCATACATTTTTATGAAAGATGTAAAAGAAAATTTAGCTATTTGTACAGGCACAAAATCTCAAGGTCCTAGGACTAGAAATACACATAGTTCTGGGACACTTTATAAATAACTATTTTTTTGGTAATATTTCTACATTACCATATATTTTTCTGCAGGTTTTTTCTGTTTATTTTCACAATTTTCAAGTGTCAATGATTCTTCTCTACATAGAAATAGGGTGAATCCAAGTCCAGTGAGAGCTGGTCATTACATTTTTCTTTTCCTTCAGGTTTTCCTTCCATAATTTGATCAGTTGTTCTACTTGCATCTCCTCTCATCTTTCTGAAGCAAATTCAGAATCAAAAACCTTCCAAAAAACTAAAAGAACTTCCTACTCTTCACATGAGACAGGAATCCCATCCAGGGAAGGACTTCTCAGAGTGGGAAAAAACACAGGAAGAACAACGGTGACTTCTGCCTTCTTTAGGGGTAATCTTGCTTCCCTACAAGTCCTTCAAAAAGCTTCTCCTCAGTCCACTTAACCAGCATCCAGGTCCATCATAGCATCCCTGAAACCTGAAATATTGTCCTAATCTCCTTCTTCTCCCTGAGCTCTAAAACATCTGACAGACATGAATGGAGCAGGTTGAGTGACAACTGTGAGGTTTCAGAGAAACCACTCAAAGATCAAGGGTTAAAAAAGAGCTGAACTCGCAATCATGAGATTTGAGAGGAAGATGAATACAGGGCCAATTAAAGCCTGAACAAAACAGATAAGAACATCAAAAAGCATCTTTCTCCTCAAACTAGCGTTTGATGCAAAGATGTTCATTTTCAAAGCAGTACACAAACATTAATTATTTCTCGCAATACACCAGTGAGGAAAAAAATATCACTTATTGCTAGCCAATAAAGTAATAAGGAAGATAAAGACTTTTCCTTTTCAAATGCATTAGGACACAAGATCCTAATGTAGTGAGGGACTGTGCTGGAATTTAAGCTGTTTATGAACAAAGAAAGGCAACAGTGAAACTAGAGATAATTTTTACAGCAATAAGAGGCCGAATTCTAGTCACTAGAGCCTGGCTCTCTAATCAGTCCGTCAGCCCAGTGTCCCTAAGAAGTCCTTGGAAGAAAATCGTGACTTCTAAGCACAATTCACCCCACCTGGATTTCTGCCTTGGAGCAATTCTCACAACTCCTTTGGGCTATAAGAAGGGTCCATCTGAGATTAGGGATTTTGTCCTGATTTCTGCATTATTAAAAGAGGAGACAAAACTCCACAGCTTTGTATGTATTTGCTGCTTTTCACCTTTTACACTGGGAGGTTTCTGGAAAAGGCTGTGCTTCATTATGTTTGTATTCAGTGCAGGTAGTACAGCACAGCTTTCACCTCTGCCTTGGGCTCACAAGAGTTACATGGCTGATATGTTTCTAAAAAAAGAATTTCCTCCGGAGAATGATAATTAAAAATCAGCTCTTCTGAATACATGTGAAATGACAAATACCTTGAGGGAAATGGGGAAAGAGAGGTGAATGTGGCAATAATACAGCTGTGTGATAGCATAATGGAGCATTAAGTGATAACCTGTATAGTCTGGGTCCTTTTGCTGCAACTATGAAATTGTTTTGTCTTTTAAAAAGAACAAAAAGTCCTTTTTTGTAATGACTAAAGGCTCTGCTACTCCTAAAAACATACTCTTAAAAACAGTGAAATCGTGCAAAGTGTCTAAATTGTGGTATTAATTCAGATCAAAAAGTATTATTTTGGTTTCTAATAATTCATGGTGATATAAACCAACTTTCTGGGAGATCATTTTACATCAAGCTGAGTATTAAAGTCTAGGAGTTGCTATCCTGTATGCCTGGGATTTTCCAGGCATAAAAATTCAGAGAGAAAATTCCAGAGAAAATTCAGTCTCATACTTCTTTTTTCCCCAGTTAGACTCTTTTTGCCAGTTAGCTCTGTTAGACTGTGGAATATCTTGTTCAGTAGTCAATAGGTTAATTTTTTGGGATTTGGCTAAACTGTGGCATGATAGTAGTCTAGGGTATGATTGTCCAACAGCAGCGTTCCTCATGCCTGTAGCTTCTCTACAGAATTGCTGGATATGATTCTGGTGAATTCTATTGATTCTAGTGATTCAAGTGCACAATACAAAAAACCCTAGTTAATTCAGCACATTTATGACTTTCAGAAAGGAGCAAACCAAGGCCCAGATAGAATATCCAGTAAACCAAAATGAGAATTTAAACCCAGAGTTTTCACTTTGTATTTTAAGATAGGGTTCTTAAAAAATTATTTATTGCAAACCTCTCCTGAACTCCCATTATTGAGGTATCTGAATCATCAGCTTACAAGTTTAGTCATTCCATTAATTTGGGTTAATATTGTTTAGCTGAATCTAAGAACAGTAAAACATATTTGTAGGCAAATTATCAGCAATGAAATAAACAAAAAACTAGTACACAAGCCCTAATCCTAATAACTATAATTAGGAACCCTGTGGTTATCTGAACATTCTGTATTTTGATCCCAGTACAGTTTTTGTTAGTGAAAGATTTGGTGTTACAGCATTAGGGTACTGATCATTTTCAGACTGACTCCTTTGCTTTGAAAGAATTCTCGTTAAATACTGCCTTTTTCAGGAGAGTTTTCCCACAATGCATTGGGATTCAGTGTGACAATGGAAATAGAGAGTGAGAAAACTTGCCTCTCAAAGAGATGAGTCGTTGCAGTTCACCTCACCTGAGACATGAGAGAAGCTGAAGCTTTTGGCTCCAGATTCAGACCTTAGCAGGTGTGGTCCAGAAGTGACTTTGAACCTTGGTATGAGCTGGAACCTACTGAGGCCCTGCCCTGGAACAGTCTCTCCCTGTGACAGCCCATCACATAGCAGTCAAATTCTGGCTCTGTGCGATTTTAGATGTGTGTGCCAGGGGCTACTGAGCTGCATCCTAACAGCATCTCTCTGTGTGGAACAGCATGGCTGCACACACAGCTCAGTACAGAAAGACCTGAGAGCTCCAAAGACGCAGCAAGCCTTCTTACAGGGCAGGAAAGAAGTTATGCACTTGTGGCATTTACTTGAAAATGTCCAGAATCTGCTCATTCTCAGGGTTTATCTCGAAAAAAGATGAGGGAACAAAACAGGACAAAATGTATTCTATAAAAATATGTATATATGTAAATATATATTTATATATAAATATGTATTATATTTAATATATGTTATCTATTCTCTATATCTGAACATTCCCACTTGGTAAACTAGTCCAGAGTAAACAGAGCATTTATGCAAATTATAAGTTGAAGAAGGCAATGTTTACTGAAATCTCTGTCTTGAAACAAAGCATCTTTGGGCAAACAAGATTTTCACAGCCATTCTTTGAAACTGGACTGATTCACACACAGTGTCAGTGACATCATTGCTCTAACATAGAAACATTGTATGGCACTGACTGGAATAAAGCACTTGTTCCCAGAGAGAGACAGTGGTATCACTCAGCAGTTACAAGTAAGGTTTCAGTTGTTTCAGTTCCTGACCCTGGGTCTAGAAAGAGTAAGTTGGTCTACATACTTGTAAGCATCACCATTTTACATCACTCTGACACAATTAATTTTTCTCTTGAGGGGAGGTTAGGTTGTCAAACAGAACTTCAGAAGCAAACACCATATGAACTGCTTACAAAAACGCATGAGAATTATCTTTCCTTATCCTCATCTGCAATGAGAAACTAGATCCCCTCTTGCTGAGTATTTGCTGGTGTGTATATTTTTTGAGGTATCAGTTTTTGAATGCTGGATCTATGATCAAATCAGGATTATATAATGTCAGCATAGATTGTACTAGGATGGTACTAATACTACTGCTAAGTACAATGAAGTGCGACCTAGAAATTTCCACACACATCAGCACATTGGGTGTGAATGAATTCCTTCAGAGCATAAAATTGCTAAGGCCTCTCTGCTGTACAGCTTGGCTTTTGATGACTTTTTATCCTTCACAGGCATCAAGACAGGTCTTAGAAGAAAGGACGAGTTTAAAGAGCTACTTGTGGCAGTTGAGATACATAAAAGGACAACACTTCCTGGGCTGTTGTAAGATTACCAATGAATCCCATCTGTCCTCCCATGCTCACTGGGCATATCAGGAAAACTTATCAAGAATTATTGTCACCACAATCCATTTGAATCTCAACATACTTCATTTTTAAGATTATTTTCAAATATGCTCTGATACTTCTATTGGGATGCTGAAAGTGTCAGAGAAGAGACAAGAACCCTTTTCTCATAACTGGAGGTTTATACATAGCTTTAAATGAATGGCCTGAACTACTGCATTACTTATCACACTGCATTGCTTTTAGAAAGATAAGAAATGTCAGAAAGAGAATACTATAAACAGAATAGATGCCATTATTGAGAATAAGTGATAAAAAGAAACAGCAATATGCTAATAATAAGCCTAATTTTTGATAATTTTATTTTTGGTGTGGTATCTTTAATACTTTACTTCAGGAACTCAAATACTGAGTTTTACTAAGAAAATTGCTCCATCATATTTGAAGGATTAAGCAAACAACAATTGCTGCAACAAATGCAGATTGCTTCTGCATACAAATAGCAGTACAGTTGTCTGCATACATATGATATGTACATACATACATATTACAGTTGTCAAGCTTTCTCCCAAAAAGACACATTTTTTTTTAATTCCTACATATTAGACAGTCATATCAAAAATATTTCTGATTATTGGTCTGCTTCCTCATAGCTTCCTTAGGACCTAAGCTCCAAGTTACAGTGCAGGTATTTTTTTTCTGATTTATTTCTTTAATGAAACTCTCTTTCAAAATAATGTTTCCTAAATTACTTCAAGCCTCATTATAAATGCAATACAATTTCATTTTGGTGCACCTTAAAGCAGAAAATTTTCCTAATAAAAATTTCACTCCAGGTTCTATAAAGTATCAGGTTATTGTCTCAAATTAGTCTTATTATCTTGTTTGTCTGATAAAGAAATTACACTGAAGAGAAGCAAGCAAAGCATGCAAAAGCTAACAAAAGCAATCCCATCACTAATAAAAAAAAATAAAAAGGAAAAGTAAAAGCTGGCATTTCTCATCAACACGCAGAAAACTAAATTGGACAGAATGAGACATATGCCAAATATCTTAGGAATGAGTTTTCTTCATGGCATTTGGCATCCACAGCATAATTACTAAATCATTTTCCCAGCCCAAACACAGAAAATTTAGAGTGAGATATTATTTTATATGCTAATTACAATTTTCCTGCATCATTAAAATGGCTCTGAAGTCTATCTCTTTGAACTATATGCCTTAATAAAGAAAAATAAAACAACATTAATTATTATGAATATTTCTTCATCAGATCTCAAAAGGCAGCAGGTATTTCAGGCAAACCCCTGGTGGCATATTCCTCAGTCCTGCATTGTCATGGCTATCTGCAGTGCTGGCACAGTCTGTGACACCATAATTTCTTTTTCCTTATTGCAACCTCAGCCCACATTTTTAAACAGCCCTTGCTAATTGTGAGTCAAACCTACTTAGAGAGTAATTTAGTCAATGTCCTCTTAGCCATACTCATTTATAATATAAAGAAATCTGGCACCTGGTCTTAACACTTATATAGTCCAGGGGATTTAATCAAGGGTGGATTTTCTTGAGAGACAAATGAGGTATTTTGGTGGCCTATGGCTGTAGGGGGCTGTGCTGCCCCGTGTGCCCCCTGCAGCTGCAGCTGTGCTCACAGGTGACCAAAGAGTGAAGGGAAAAGCACACCCATGCTCAGCTTTAGTGTTATGAGCCAAACCAGGAGGTAACCCACCACTATAAAACTCAAGTTTCCACCCTGCTCTGGCCCCCAGCCAAGTGTGCCCCATTTGGTACCCCTGTGCTTTGGTACTGAGCAGTGTGCCTCTGTAACTACCATCAGCCATGCAGGGAATAATCCTGGAGAGCAGCTCAGATGATGTGGAGTGGCTCCAACCCACAATGCAGCAACCTGGCCTCTCTCAAATGGGCGCCTTTTCACTATTTGTGATCACTGGTCATTTGAGAAAACAGCAGAAGTGTCAGGAAAAAAAAAAAATAAATCGGTGAATGCAGCCTCAATGATGGGAAAAAAATCCAAAATGAGAGTGCATGGAAAGTTCATTCAGAGTTTAAATAGGTTTGGTTTTCTTTATCTTCATAGCATTGCTTTTTTCAATGAGCTTTCACAGCACAAATGCCATGCACCTGTATGGAACTAAGCATACTAACTAGCCATAATATAATTTTTTATTATAATTTGGAAAAAAAAATCCCGTTATACCTCTATGTTGGGAAGAAAAATTCTGATGATGACTTAACAAAAGTAAATTAATAAAGTCCATCTTAATCTAGCTGAGATACACATAATGTCCAAGTGTCCTCAGCTGGCACACCTGTGGTCCTGAGTCAGGAGAGTCTTTGTTCTGCAGAGGGACCCAATGCTGTTTTAGTGTTTTGAATAAGACATTTTAGACAGATGGTCCAGATGAAGCCATAGCACTTAGTTGATATTTGATCAAGATTTAGACTGGAGAAACACGTGCAGAGATGAAAGAATTACATTTCTGTAGGTGGGACAGTGACTTCTGTGCCATGGAGCTGCTTACTGCTTCCACGTGAGAGCAAGCCTGGACTGTGATGAATACCTTAAATACCTTCTCTTTTTAATGGGAGGGTTTCTAAAAGAGGATTACATTGTTTTTTATGAAAAAGCATCTGTGGCACAGCACTCTGAACCTCACATTTACACACATTCAAAGAGAAGGAACTGCTCACTTTGAATACATTACAATAAATCTACCCTGAAGAGCTGGGACATGGCATTCAGCTAGGAGATGGTAATCACTGATCCCAGACTCTCATGAGCTCTGTTGTGCTGCTGAGTCTCGTCAGGCAGTAATGAATAGTTTGTTTATTTGCTAGTTTCAATCAAGTTTCATAAACTTGAAGAAGCTGTATTTTGATTTTGCCTGCAAGCTGTGAAAGAAAGGAAGATGCTTTACCTCTATTGTAGCCCTTTTATGTAAATGTTTCACATAGAAGATTGAATAAACTGACCACATCAGTTCTATCTCTACAAGAATTCCACTCTACTCCTTTTAAAATGAGTTTTCTTTTTAATCTACCTTTTATTTTTAGTCTACACCCGGGATAAATTACTCTCTTTAAAAGCGGTGCTGGGTAATTTCTCTACTTACTCACTGTCTGACGTAACCATTGCTTCTAATCTATTATTTTTAACATTTGTTCCCATTCGTTTTCCCTTGAAAAGTACTTGAGCATTTAAAAGCTCTAATCTAAGGTAGCCTTGGGATTTCTGACCAAGCAATCTGAACTAAATTCATCTCTCTGATTCTGACAATGTCAAAACAGGAACTAAATTTTCCAGCAATAATCCAATTTCATTTACTGAACTTGCTCAGAACTTAGGAATTGTCAGCTTTTACACATACCAGAACTCTTCTGACTTCCAGCCATCGCTTTTCAAAGCAATTGTCATTAAAACATACCTTCTTAGAAATAACGTCTTTTTTTTAATTAAAGGAAATATAATAAGGTTCTTTCCATATTGCTTTATCTTGAGGGCAAGTTATATTTTATGTTAATGCAAATAAACTGAAGCAAGAATGACCTTTAAATAGACAGTCTGTGATTATGCTAATAAATCACTGTGTCTTATAGCAAACACCCTCCAAAATTGCAATTACAATTTGCCATATTAATCAAAATCAAATTTAATTAAATTTAATTAAGTCCATCAATGGATTCTTATATTACTACGGAGAGACAGATTCTCAAAAACAAATGCACAAGAATAGTCCTTGCTGGCAAAACAAAGATTCTCGAAAGAAAACAATGGCTGAAAATCTGCAGTAAAACTTGCATACATTTAAGCACCCTTCTAGCACAGTTTTAAACCTACCTAAAGTATTTTAAAACCACAGAGACGATGGTTTTCTCTTCAGGAATCACTGTGAGGCCAATGAATAAAGGTTATCTAACTCTTCAAAATTAGGTAACTTTTTGAAAAGTTGCTTTCTTCCTCTGACATTATTTCTTTTTCTGACCAGTGATTACAGACTTATTTTCAGATAAGCTGTCAAACAAAATGAAAAGAAGGAGAAAAATAAATTAAAAACTGATTCACTGAAATAACTACCATTTGCACTGACTTCTATAAGGCCAGGTTTCTAATAATTTTGAAATTTAGAGTATCTAATAACCACAGGTTATCTTTCCAGACACAGGTTATGTCTGCCTGGACAGAACAAGTCTACAACTGAGCCTCCTAGCAGCAGACTAATAGAGAATTTTGCCAGCAGTCATGATATGGATTTTCTACAAAAGTGTTTTTGTTTGTTTGCTTTACTGAAATCTGGTGATATATTGGCAAAAGAATAGTCTGATTCTAAATTAGGAAAAAGGATGGGTATAGGAGGAAAAATCATCTCAAAATTTTCTAGAATTTTCCCTTCCTTGGTAATTTCCAAGGTGTCTGGTAGATTTCTCTGCTTCTAGGAATCATCAAAGATAAGCAAAATATGCAAAACACAAAAAGGCAGGAATATAGCCTCCATTAAGACCTAGTACACATTATCTGTCTTTATCTAGATTATCAGTCCTGGACAAATTTATTTTGGACTCAAGTGCAATTTTGGAAGGAACATGTTAGGTGCCGTAACTGCTCCACATGAAATGCATTAAAGCATCAGACTACAAGGCCAGACCTGATTTCCCACGGTCCTTCTCCCATTTTCCTCAGTGAATCTGAAAAAGCAGGGTGCTATAATGCACACAGACATAGAAAATGTTCTAGAGTTATTTTCTGAAGACTCTGCATTGGTTTTGGTTTGCTCTTGCTTCTGTTACTGCTTCACTTTGCTGTTGTTGCTATTTTAATAGATAGTTCAACATGCTTTTAAAGGATTAGCCCAAAATACTTCACCATTCTTTACTGCTCTGTATTTATCAATGCTCTTAAAGGAAGTTTCTTAACTCAGCTTCTCTTCTTCAATCTTTAATCCTTGATCATGTCTCTGAATGCTTTAATACATTGAATAAGTCCTTCATTGCCTCATCCATTTTTATAGCACATTACATATTTGCAAGAGCTCTGAAATGTCAGCAAACTGCTTTATTTTTTGTCCTGGAAATCTGATGGAAAATAAAAGCCTGAAATTTTTCTTTTTAAAGCCAGCTAGCAGGCTGAACCCATACCAAGGCAGAAAGGACTGTTTCGATCACCCAGCCTGACTTGCGGCAAAGGACAAACCACCTCGACCATTCATGCATAGACATTTACACCAGTCTTCAGTGCATGGCTCAAGAGTTATCTGCTGCCAACAAAGCCCTCCAAAAAAACATGAGAAGTGGCAGCTGGCTGCTGCTATGAAGCAATAAGAGGGAAGCTGCCCATAGCACATTGCTTTCACAGTACAGTGCCCGTGGGCAAGCAAGGACCTCTTAGACTAAACCACATATGGACACAATTTGAGGGGTTACATAAATCTCCGACTGTACCCTTGTGACTCAGCCAAAGAGGGCAGGAACCATAGCACTTTTGTTTTGAACTGTTCAAACTGAACAAGTGGACTTAAGGAAAAAATGCATAACTTAAATAAGACAAAGTCTAAATTGGACAGACTCCTCTCAGATTCCAGAATCAGGAATCTAAGAGCTGCCTCAGGCTCTCCTAGATGTCTGATATTCTGTTCCCCCATATTCCCTACCTACTATATTCTTTCCTTCACTTCTCAAAAGGAAGAATGGTCTTGAAAGGTTTCTCAGTGGACTGGATATGAATCACTCTTTTTGCTTCTGGTTTATTCCTCTGAATAATATAAAGAAAGATGATTTCCTTCAGTCTGTTATTCCAAGAGGCAGCTATGACTTTCTAAAACATTTTGCTTTTAGACTTTCTAGACTTTTTAGACTTTCTACTATTTCTATGTTTCCAGCCATTAGCTATCAAAGACTATCAAATTATGAGATTGCACAAAGATTGACTGTATGGAACACAATCAAAATAATGTTTAACCAGTTTCCAAAAAGCTAAATAGACCATGTGCTTTTCCAAAAAGCTAAACAGACCATGCAGTGACTTCACATTACTACTCAATTATCAGAAGATCTGAAAGCCAAATTGAATTCTCTGATTGTCTAAAAAATGTCTGGTAAGTTTTCCCCCTAGATTTATGATTTTAAAAAGTTATTTGAACAGATTTGCTTACAAGCTCTTAGAAAAATCCTCTTCCTCCATTAAACAAGCATGTTCTCAGATCCATTTTAAAAAACATTTCTACCTATTTCTCAAAAATTAGTCTTATATAAGATCAGATCTTCCAAAGAGATTTTGGTTGCTTCATCTGAGAATGTGCAAGAGTTTACATTGGTTTTTCTCCTCAGGGTTTGCAGCTGTCTGGTTTGCACTGCACTGAAATGGTTGATTTTCTATGTTCAAGTGACACATTTCTGGAACCCAGAACCAAATATTTCCTGTTAAATTAGGACCCAAAGTCTGTCTAACCATATCTAATGGGTCTACTTTTTGTAACAACATTTGTGGCTGCAATATTTAATTAGGAACAAAAAATTCTTCTCTTTTTAATTTAATTTAAATGCTTGAATGACTCTCAGAGGTGCTTCTCAAAATCCATAATTTCTCAGAGACAACTGTACACTGGGTGGGGAAAGTCCTGAAGGTTCACTGCACATAGATTGTCCAGATTAATAAAGAGAAAATATAAAAGCTGAAGAGTAATAAAATTACAAATCTCATACCTTCAGAGAAATACCCTCAAAGAAATAGGTGAAAGATAAACAATCACTGTAAATGATCAGAAAGCAGTTGTTTCTCCTATCTGACTAGGTGAACTGCTCTTTCCAGTGAGTTATGATGGTAAATATTTAAATGTTATGCTATATTTATAATTTTAAAGCAAATGGGAAATTTAATGTAGAACATAATTTATCTTCTTCTATTTTGTTAACTTCTCCCTAGGAAATTATCTCAATATCTATACATGAAAACAGATCAGACCCAACAAACAGATAATGATTTCAAAGACAAGGGAATCAAAGTCAACAGAAATCTGTTGAGAAATGTAGAATATGGCAACTCCTAAAAAGTATCTAGCTATAGGATTTATTTCCCAGTAAAGAAATTAGCACCCTATACAGTGAGGGAACTTAAGCACGTGTGAAAATACAGATATATTGATTAGGCCCAACAGCTTTCCTGGATTTGGTCCCTCCATCAATATCCTAAAAAATACACTTCAAGGAAGAGATAACTGCACAGGAAAAAGGAGTCATGCCATAAAACAGGTAATTGCTAGATTCTGAATAAAATAATTAATTATAGTAATTTTTTAAAACCTTGCTGATTCAGGCAAGGAAAAGCAGTCTCAGCAGCTATGAAATCAGGTCCAATATTGTCTTAAGTATCAATTTAAGAAACTGTAACAAAATGCTTTTTGTTCAAGTCACATGAAAGGAAGCTTTATTCTTGCAAAGGCTTTTTTTTTTTTTTTCATGAACACCTCTGACTCTAATTTGTTAAGGATAACAGACTAATTGCATTTATGTAATTGACAGGATAACGTAACATCTGCTCTGTTCTTATCAAAATGAGGGTGAAGAAAGCTTCAGTTGCTACCTAAAGGGATGCTTATGGGATATCTCATGGGATGAATGAGGTGATAAGGGCTTGTTGGTGAGTGTCCCAAGGAGGGCCATGGTGATGATCAGAGGGCTGGGGCACCTCTCCTGTGAAGACAGGTTGAGAGAGTTGGGGCTGTTTATCCTGAAGTAGAGAAGGTTCTGAGAAGATCTTAAAGAACCTTCCAGTACCAGAAGGAGCTAGAAGAGAGCTGGAGAGGGACTTTTGACAAAGGTATGTAGTGATAGAACACAAAGTAATGACTTTAAACTGGATGAGAATTGACTTAGACTAGATATTAGGAATAAATTCTGGTGAGACACTGGTACAGGTTCCCCCAAGATGTTCTGGATACCCCATCCCTGGATGTGTTCAAGGTTTAATATAAATGAATGCTAAAAAAGCCCAACAAAACTGTTGGAGACAAAGGTTCTTTTAGCTGTACTGTTGTCAGAACAACAGAATCACCCAAGAATTCATTCTAGTCTTTTAAAGGCTGAAGAGATACTTGTAATTCATTTGGTATCAGGTTACCAAAATATGGAAAATTAATATTTATTGGTTTTTTTCATTTGTCTGGTTAGAATAACAGGACAACCATAAATTTAGTGAAGAGTATTTGTGAAGAGGAAATAAGATTAAAGCAGCAAATTACGTCTTAATTCACTTTCTAATGAATTATGAAAGAGAAAATGAGCAGTAATGCACCAAATAGCATCTCTTATTTAATTTCTACATCTTTCATTTCTAAGTTTCATTTTTATTCACTTGGTCCAATTTCTTTCCTGACATCAGACAAAGGATATTGCAATTGTCTGTTGAAGCTCTTACAAAATCTTTACTGACAAACACCAAATAGCATTTTTTGGAAAGAATTAAAAGATGCAGAGTTCATCACTTCCATGGAGATTTTTTTTGTCCTTAAGGATAGGTACGGATTTATTGCTCTATTTATAATCCAAATTCATTTACATTCATTCAATTTCTATTGAGGCCTTAGCTGTATGATTCACTATAGTAATGCATTAGTTAATAGCTAGTATTTCTCTCTGTGAAATTACTTATAACTGCTTTTAGGTTATTTTGTTTATTTTCTTTAATTACTTAAACAGATTAAACTCTGATATGAGCTTATTTTATTAATTCATTTTCTTGGATAACTTCTGTTTTATGAATATTCTTGTAAATGTATATAAGAGAACTAAATACTGTATATCATTATTTCACTTAAAAATGCATCATATACTTCCTCTCACCCACTCATTGCTCTTTATTAATTCCCCCCCCCCCCCCCCACCATTAGTGTGCTAATTCAGGTCAGGAGTGTACCTTGAAGGTGACTTTCCTGTTTTCCCCCCATATACTCCAATTTCTATTGCAGAGTGGTCATGGGGTGCCCAAATGCAATTCCTTTTCCATGAAATCAGATGGAAGATGGAAGCATTTGGAAGCAACTGGAAAAAATTCTAGGTGTACATCTAATGCATTTCAGGCAAAAATGGACACAGTCCTTTATGGAAAGGAAAAAACCCCAAACCAGAAAAATCTAAATACATGCATTGTGATCTAAATACATACATGTCAGATCCTCAGAATCAGCTCTATCATTTTGTAGATCCAATTCTATTGGCCTGCTCTACTTCCTAGACACATCTATAAGCCTAAGGCTTAGAGTCCCTGTAGTTAAGTGCACAGAAACTCTTCCAAAATTATGAGCTGTAGTCCACATTCTAATGTCCAAATCCATTTAGGTACAACACATTTTATGGAAAGGATCCTAAAGAAGCAAGTCACTCCAGACACATGCTTTCTGTTCTCTTCAATACTTCCCACACAGAGATGACATCACCCTTATTCATGTAGAAATATACCTTAGCTTACTTAAAGACAGGAACTGAGAACTTTAGAGATTACATCCATTTAGACCTCAAGTAAAAAATATTTCAAACAGAATCCATGGACTCTTAGCAGCTATTTATATCTGATGAACACTGACAGGAGTAGCTGTTGTCAAAAAAATAAAGGATAAGGTACAAAGCAGTAATCAGCCAGTTCAGGGTACATGGCCCATAAATAAGGGTAAAGTTCAGAGGCATAACTGTGACCTTTGAAAGTACCATCGAGCTGACACTGTTGCAATGCTAAGGAGAAAAAGGGCAATGAGGATGGGAAATTTATCATCTCATTATTTACACCAACAAAAGAAAAAATATCTCATTTTCTACACTAATTCTACAGTTGCCATAGTAGATACCTAAAGAACAGTAATTAGCAAGGATTAAACAGAGCAGGTCAACCTTACTATTATTAAATTATTTGCTGTGACAAATTCACTGTTTGCAGCCTTAAAGACTTAATTGCAAAGAGACTTCAGGTTGCTTACTGAGCTGTATAAAAACATTTTTAATTAAAATTCAAATGGTCAGAAATATATTCAGGTTTTTTATCTACTTCTCACATTCACCTAATTAGACATGCACAATATTCTCAGATACTGGGGTGCTTGTTCTGTATTCCTGCAACATATGATAACTTTTGGTTGCATGCTGCAGTGTGTTTTTTGGAAAGCACATAATAGATAATGCCAGACTAATATCTATGCAACAGCTTTTTGAAACTGTAGATTTTTATAATCTGTGTTTTGCCATCATATATAACATTCATGGGATTCTGACGAAAAATGAAACTTTTGTGTCATTTTTAGAGTGTATAAGGATTTAAGAATAACTAAAGTGAGTCACACATAGATCCTCTTTTCTAAATAATTTTGATCCAAGGGAGAAAAAAAAATCATAAAGGTAAGTATAAAACAAGAACAAATTTATATAATGTCCAGGATAACTCATGAGTTTTGATATTGAAGTTATTATATTAGTTTGAGCATTATCAAAATTATGTATTATTATTGCTAGTTTTCTAGTCTTTGGTCCCCAAAGATAGAAGTGAATGCTCCCTGTATTTCCCTCCAAAGTTCCTCTAGGTAAAATGAATTGCAAGTATTTCCTTGGCCTTTAAAAGAAAAGAATGAATTCTTGGGGACTTCCATTGTTACTAAAACAGCAGATCAAAATGATCAAGAAGCAATGTAAACATTCAACCCAGAGAAATAAAAAGACAAGCAAAGCCTGAAGTCGATGGGATGCTTAGGAAAACATTGTTAGCATAGCTCCAGAAGTAGGAACTGCTTTTTTGGGCAACAGAGTGGTCTGTGGAATAGGGGGAGAGATACATGTACAATCAACCAGCCAATATAACTCACTTAAGAAAAGTATTTCTTCCTGCCATTAGCAGCAACTCAAAACTACATCCAATGGCCTGAAACCTCATATTTCTAAGCATTTTTTTGTTTTTTTTTTTTTATATCTGGCTGGTATCTTTAAATTATTACACTATGTCTGAGTGATGGCACAGTTTCATTGGGTGATGTGGCCAGAGGAGAACAGCATGCACTTTCTGACCATGTGATCCACTGGTCAATACACATTGGGCTCCAACAGACCAGGTAAGATAAGGGAAGTTGTTACAGAAAAAATGGAAAAATAGGGGATTTATAGTGGAAGAGGTAAAGGGAAAGAGAGACAGTGGCAGATCCAGCAAAGCAGGGACCTGCTGGCATGGGCAGCGAAGCTGACTACAAGGAGGTAATTGGAATTTCCTAATCACAGTCTATTAGGTTGGAAAAGACCTCTGAGAACATTAAGTCCAACCTATCACCCAGCACTATGATGTCAACAAAACCATGGCACTGAGTGCCACATCCAGGTTTTACTTTAACACCTCTAGGAGCGGTGACTATACCACCCCCCTGCACAGCCCATTCCAATATCTAATCATCCTTTCCGTGAAGAATTTCATCCTAATGTCCAACTCTGTCTCTCCTGGTGCAGATTGAGACTGTGTCCTCTTGTGTCCTATTGCTGGTTGCCTGGGAGAAAAGATGAACCCCCACCAGCTACACCCTCCTTTCAGTTGTAGAGAATGATAAGGTCTCCCCTGAGCCTCCTCCTCTGCAGGCTAAAGACACCCAGCTCCCCTGGCTGCTCCTCACAGGACTTGTGCTCAAGACCCTTCACCAGCTCCATTGCCCATTTCTGGACATGCTCCAGCACCTGAATGTTCTTCTTATGGTTAGGGCACCAGAACTGGACACAGGATTTGAAATGTGGCTTCCCCAGTGCTGAGTACAGAGGGACAATCACTACCCAGGTCTTGCTGGCCACACTATTCCAGGTGGCCAGGATGCCATTGCCCTTCTTGGCCCCCTGGGCACGCTGCTGTATCATGTTCAGCTGCTATCAACCAGCACCCCCAGGTCCTTTTCTGAGAGAGAGCTGTCCAGCCACTCTTTCTTCTGTAGTGCTCCATGGGGTTGTTGTGGCTGAAGTGCAGGACTCAGCACTTGGACTTGTAAAACCTCAAACTTTGGATTCTGCCATTCTATTCAGCCTTCCCAGGTCCCTTTGCAGTGACTTCCTACCCTCCAGCAAATCAACACTTGCACCCAGTTTGATCAGATCAACACTTGCTCATCTGCATATTTGGTGATGGTAGACTCAAACCCCTCATCCAGATTATCAATAAAGACATTATACAGCACAGGGCCCAACTGATCCCTGGGGTACACCACTGGGGACTGGCCACCAAGTGGATGCAGCACCATTCACCTCTGGGCCCGGCCATCAAACCAGTTCTGAACCCAGCAAAGAGGGCTGCTGTCCAAGTGGTGGGCTGCCAGCTTTTCCAGGAGTGTGTGATGGGAGACAGTGTCAAAAGCCTTGCTGAACTCCAGGTAGACAACCTCCACAGCCTTCCCTGCACCCAGCAGGCGTGTCACCTGGTCAGAAGAGGAGGGGCCAAGAGTCACTGAGCTCTGCAATGCAGCATCAGGGATTCTGCACAGAAGACACTGAAGTTACCCTTGCCATTATTACCACTGAAGTTTTTAATGAGCACACAGACATGGATCTTCTCTCATCATTGTATGCAGAACTCCTAAATTCTGCAGGATAAAAACACAGAGATTCTGTAAAAAGGCAAGGCTTTCTGGACATTTTTTTTCCATAAATTATTATTTAAAAAAAAAAATAACAAATTCTATATTAAGTATTAAGTAAAATAAATTAGCTTCACTTCAAGCATATTCAACATAATCAAAGCCTTTGCTAATGAGCTGCTAAAGAGTATTTTTGTAGGCCTAACTTAACAGTTCCTTTTATTCTTATGCAACCCTTTTTCATTCTTGAAACACTTTTTTCTGTGCAAATAGAAATCCTATCAGTTATACTAGACTTCCAAATTCTCTTTAAAATTCAGTCTTCAAACTTGCATCTGGGTTTTGGGCATCAAATGAACCAATCTTTCTAATTTATAATCCCACATGTATACATAATCAATGAATGGTGTCTCTGAGGACTTGCAGGAGAGGGACCCCTCTAGCTAAATTTAACTGCCTAATTAATCCAACACCATGCTGCTCTGCTTCAAACAGTTTTCACCAAATTAAATCTTTATATGGCACTATGAAAATACCAACGGTAAGTGAGGGACACACAAATAGAAATGGAAGATAACCCAGGAAGAAAATGGTAGAAATAAAGTGCAAAGCAATGAACAAGGGAAAGAATTTGGTGAAATAGAATGGAAAACTGCCATAGATCATGTTCCTAGGAGCATTTCCCCTTTCAGAAAAAAAAGGTAAGGAAATTACTCTTTGTCCCCATTCAGTTGCATATATTTAGGTAGGGAGAAAAATGCATGTTTTCTGCTGCTTTAACATTTTTGCAGGTATACATTTCAAAGCACAACTAAGCTCTAACAGACAGCACAAGAGCAACTTTTCAATATTGATGCTGAAGAATATTTATAGCTGACCTGGAAAAAGAAAGCTTTAGGGAGAAAAAAAGCACTGCCTTCTGTAGCATCTTCCACCTTAAGAAGATGACAAGTACAATTTGCTAAGCTTCATTTTTTGGTTTTGAAACTGTTGTGCAGCTGTTTCAAGACAAGTTTGAGTTATCCCTGGCAAATCTTAAAGGAACAGGCTTCTATGACACCAAAGGTTCTTTCTGAAATTAATTGAGAGGAGAAAGAAAACCGTGTGATGGGAAGTATTACTGTAAAACATGGACATAAGAGCAGAAGAACTATGAAAATAACAGATGAAAGTACAACTTGTATAGAAGGTTACAGGTTCCAATTCAGCCACAGGAAAGTCTGCCCATTGGTAACCTTTTCTTGAGAAACCTCATGTGAAGAAGAGGTTTCAATAAATTTCAACCAGGACTGGCAACTGGTGCTCTAGTTAAGAAATTCTTTGAGCAAGAAAGATTTTAAGCTGTCTTCTTGGATGTGAACTTTCACTCTCCCTAAAAGACCTTCTGAAAAATTTCATTTTGAGGACTTCCTTCCAAATGAGCCCAGCAGCTTCAGCTGTCTCTGGCATCAATTGACCCCTTTGCAATGGAAGTATTCTGAGAGAGAGGATTCAAGTGAGCCAGGATCCAGAGGACATTAAATGGCCAAGCGACTTCAACATCCTGTCACAAAACTTCCAGCAATGCCACAGTATTAGATGAAATACAATCCCCAAAGCAGATATTGTGGTTTTGGATGAATTTTTAGAAAATGAATTTTGTCATTACCAAATGTATCTAGCAGGACTATCTGCCTTCAGTTAGTTTCTTATTCAGAGGACAATACACTTCAAAAACAGAGAAGGAAAAATCATTGAAATCTATTCTTACTGATGTCACTAAGAGAGCAATAGGACTGGAAATACCACTTCAATACTCTTGAACAAGAAAAGAAAAAAAAAAAAGGGGGGAGGAAACTAAATTATGGGAATAATATGCAATTACCTGATTGAATACTTACATTTGAAAATAATTTTTTCCAGCATTTGCTAAATACATTAGCCAGAATCACTCTTCAAAATTCAATATATACAGAGATTGCTCATTGATGTCAAATTATGAAGTAATTTTATGCTATTTTCTTTTCTTTTATGGATAAATGGAGTTATAAGAACAATTGCTCCTAAGCAAAAGTACTGATTTTGACTTCCCCACACTCTTTCTTTCCCTATCAAAATTGTTAGAAGTGTTAAAAATACGTGGGCTGTTTTTTTTTCTGTTTTTTTTTTTTTTTTTAATGGCATTCACCAAAGTGGTCAAGACTTGAAATTGAACTCCTGATGTGTTAAGGGAAATGACCAAGACCAGAAGTTCTCCCAGAAAATCTTGAACTATCAGAGCACAGCAGAACCATAGACAAAAGCATTTGAAAAAATTTAGGAAAGGTGTCCCTGCAATATGAAGTTCTGCGCTATTGGAAATGATCATTCCAGACAAAGAAGCTGTTCTCCTTATGAAAAAAACAATGCTTTCTACTATTTTATTTTATAAGTGAGTGGGGTTTATGTTTAAAAAAATGCAGTCTAGATTCTCCCTAATTCTTTTCTGTATTCGAGAACAAATTGAATTTTCTCTTGGTACCTCCACATTTGTTCTTGGTTCTCTATACAGACAAAGCTAATTGCTGATAGAAGTCTTGTGCTGGAGATACCTCCAGAACACACTTTTACTATCCCACTTTTAACTAACATTGCAGCCAAGTGTGAATCCACTCCTACTCTAATCGTTTAAATTAGGAGTTAGGTGGGTTGAGTATGCATCAAAACTCTTCCTTATTTTTCTTTCTGTTATTACACCCTTGTCTCCTAGAAGATAGATAGTGTTGAGTCTTGCAGCTTGTGTTTTGTAAGAATATTTTGTGATAGGTTAGGTATGTCTTTGGCACAGTTCTGTTTGCTCATAAATTTTGCATGAAGCTGTGTTTTCCAGACATTTTTGGTGAGAAAAAGCAAGAGTAAATAGTTCCTTCACCCACAGGTCTAAGATTCTTTCAGCAGGATTTCACCAAAATACAGGGGAAAGTTTAGTTTTTTCATGTCACCCTTCAAGTGTTACCCTCATCATCATCACTGTCATCATCATTATCATTATCACTATCATTATCATCATCATTTTGACAGGAAAATTTTGCCTCCCTAATGCAAAGGAACTGCTGTTGCCAGGGTTTTTGTTCAACTTCTAAACTTGATCTGTAGTCCAGGTGGACACTGTTGGATATGAGGCCTCCTGAGACTTTTGGTTAACCGAAAACCCGCCCCTGACATTCACTTATTGACAATTAAGTATTACTGAAATCTAAATTATTTTGAATCTAAGCATAAGCATCTCTTTCAGAACACTGAAAGCTGCAGAATTTCTTCATATACTTTCCATTAACCTTTTTTCTGTTTGCTTCCTTTCTGAATTAATTCCTTCAGGCAAAACTGCTTGAGGAAATATTGCTTTAAAATGTTATTAATACATCTTCTACTTTGAGTTAAAAGGTGAACATAGCTACCAAAACAATTCCCTTAGGTTTGGTATTTAATGTATGGTTCCTTTTTTTTTTTCTTTATGCTTAGGAAGCTGTGTTCAGTTTGAAAGCAGACCACCCAGACATTCTTTCTATTTATGTCTATTTATCTCTATTTATCATTTTCTATTTATGTCTTTTTCTCTACTATCTCTCTATTTATTTCCAAATCTTTCACAGGGACATTCCAGGGAGACAAGAATGGTGTCCCGTGATCTTACTGGAAATAAAAAAAGAAAAAAATATATTTTATGAACATGAGTTCCCTCCTTTACACAATACACTACTGCAAAAACTGCATGTATATTTTATTAAAAAACCCAAAATCCTTGGGGTCCATGAATTAAGAAGTGTTTGACTGTTTCTTGTACAACTTAGAAGTCTATAACTGTGTTATAACTGTAAACTGTGAAGTATCACTTCTGAATGACCAGTTGTGTTCCCAAGCTGAAAAAGTCCAGGTCTGTAGAGCGCAGCCTAAAACAATCCAGACAGGGTACATCCAGAATCATTGCCAGCATGTAAGAAGACTGAATGGCTGCCAGCCTGGATTTTTATTGTAGTAAGAGTTGTAACAATGTCTGATTTTAGTAGATAATGGCATTTTGTGATTTGATGTAAATTGGGTGTGATTCATTTATGTCCTCTGAAAAGTGACTCACACAAAGTGTCATACACTAAAGAGCTACAGTTTTATGCATCATGTACACAGCTGGACTGGTTACTTCTGATGTGCACTTTCCTCCTCCAGTGAATTCTGGAATATGATGGGTATATCTTAAAGTTTAATTATGATTTAAGTAACTTCAGCCATGGTTTAATCTAATCTGTTCTGAAGAGACTTCAAAAAATTGGAAAAACATTCTAAAAAATAATGCTCTAATAAACCAGCACGTCTTTATAATTGCTGAATATTTTCAAGTCAATTTTCTCTCTGAAACACAAGGATGATGTGTGAGAAATAAACTGTTGTGGACTGAAGAATCGAGGCAATAAAGGTCCTCAAAGTATATAAATTTTAGATGATCTCACACAAGACTTAAATTTCTAGCTAGACATAATCTGATAACTTCTAAAAGAGAATTGTCCAGCTAAAATAGTTTGATGAAGAATTACATAAGAAAAGAAATATTTGAAGTCTTTGAATTGTTGGCCTCCACTTCAACTCAAAATTACTTCGGGGCCTTTGCTTATCCCCGTAATGATGTGGATTAGCAGGGATGAGCTCTTAGGTTATTCATTGAAAGCCTCAGTGAGTTCTTGACTTCAAATGCTGCTCTGAGATACTGTCATTAAATCAATGATTAACATACAAATGGGTCAGTATAACTGGAATCACACTGAGCAGAATGATGTAGTAATATAGAGAATTAGCTTCTTCCTAACGGCACGTACTTTACAATAAGAAATTATTTTGCCTTATAGTTAGGCAAAAAAAAAACCATGCTCTAGAAAATAGTTAGCAACAAAGATGTTCAAAGGTATAGCACAACAAAGCAGAGAAGCCATTTTGCCTGGGGGAAATTAAGCTCACAATGGAATATGAGGAACAGGCCTGCCATAGCACGCCTTCAGAGCTGTCATGCTGTGCCTGTCATTATCTGAGCATTGCCATGAGACATATCCAGCTGCCTGGATATCTGTCCATCCTCTTCCCAAGATGGCTCACATATCACACATATTTGGATCAATGTAATTGCCTTTCTCCCATTTGGCCGAACTTCTTTGTTCAATATTTGTTTCCCAAGGTGACATATCAAAAGACTGGAAGAGATTGTTTATTGTTAAATTTTTATTTGACATTATTGCAATCTTTTTCATGCTAAAGAAATAGCACTGTATTAGAAGAAGGCTGCTAAAGATTCCCTGAATAAGAAATGATTGGAAGTGAGGATCCAGTGTTACTGTTGCACTACAATTCCACTCTCTGCAGACAAGGGCAGACTTCAGAAACCCAGAGGAATCCCTCAACAAAGAAAGGAAGTCCAACTAAACAAGCACCTTCCCTGAATTAAGGATAACTCTGCCACATCTTCCAGAGTTTTTCGTTTGGCAGTTTAACCACCCAATTAAATGAATCCTTTCAAGTAGCAAGGGCTAATCCCACTGCCTCTGGGTTGCCTGTTATAACTTCCTTCTTCTTTTCCATCTTCCTGTTTCTTATACCATGTGCCTTTTAAAATATTTTAAGCACTTCAGGATAGAAACGGATGCTGCTGTGAGACCCAGGGTCTACTTAGCTGACCTACTTAGTACAATCACTGTTAGCAACTAAATGTTGTTCCCATGAAAAATTCAGCACTGGAGATTATCAAAGCAGATTTACTTCTTCTTGTATAGTAAATCCACATTTTCCTATAGCATGCCTAGTACCTCACAGATGGTACACGTGCTGTTTCTAATGTATTTTAAAAGGTTTTTTTTTTTTTTTTGTGCAAGCCTTAGGGTGCAATTAAATAAAACCAATACCATCAAGACTAGTGTATGAAAGCAATGCATTAAGCACTTTGTATCCAGAGCTGTACTACATATGGATACTTCTTTTCAAAATTCCCATATTTGCCATAAATATAAGTGGTTTTGACAAGAGGTAAATGCTTGAGCCTGTCCTTTTTTTGACCTGAGCATCTCTTGTTGTACAGAATATTCCTGCTGTGCAGAAATAAAGATAACTAATAAAGCACAGGAGAAAAGAGAAGTTCTAGAAACTGTTCTGTATACAACTCAGAGAGGAAAAAATCTCTTGCAAAATTAAGGCTGAACTACCTATCCCAAAGTTATGAGCACTTCTCCTTGAACAAAATTATTTTTGCTCTTTTCTTCTGGTTTCTTCTTCTTGGGCTTGGGAGATTCTCATGTCATCAAGTCAATAAGTGTCCTGTAACTGTCAATAATTTTATTTACCCAAAGATGTTTTAAAGAGCAATTAGTTCTGCAAGACAAAAAAAAAAAAAATCCTTTCCATGTTCTTTTCAGCATCCCACTGATTTGACAGCAAGGTATGAAAGGTACATATACTCCCTAAAAGCTGCAGAATGACAGAATATCATGAGATAGTAGTGAGAAAGGCTGTTGAAAACTAGTAGGGTTTGGACACAGAAACATTGCGCTTGGAACTCTTCTCAACAAATTTCTAGTCTAGTCTAATATTATCATCACAAAAAAAGTGGCATCTTCCTTATATTCTTTGACTGCTGGGACTATGCCACCAGAGTAAAAAATATAACGATCAGTTAAAATCCAAGACTTGGATTGACGTGGAGCTGCTCAAGCTCTAGTGTGACCTAGAAGTTACACTGTACCTGGACATCATTCCTCTGGCCCTATTCTCTGTCAGTTAACATCGGTCTGCTCTGCAGTGCCCATGGGAGAAGCCTGGATATATGACTGTGACCTTCCTCACTCCCACTTACTCATAAACTCCAGGTAGAACAGAAATAGGAAAAAATTGAGATGGCCAAGGTTTTCTTCCAGATTGTGACAGAAAACACAATAAATATAATCTACCCCTTCAGAGGGTAGGGTGAGAAAGACACTAAAAGACTACAGAGACTGAGTGTGTTTCCTAGTACCCTCTCCCTGGAGGAGGCCTGATTTGAAGAGTGTTTTTCAGAATTTTTCAGAAATCCTTAGCAACTAGGATTAAGGATTTCTGAAATCCTTGTCAAATTTTCTCCTGTGTAAAAGACAGACGAAGAACAGTATTGGGCAAAGCCTAAGTAAAAATTAGAGTTGAATGCACAATGCCTATACAAGTGCTAAATTGATTCACTTCAGTTAGGAACAAAATGGTTCCAGCTCAATAGGCTGATTCACATTTAAAGCTGAAAGTCCATGACTAGTCTAATTAAGCCCCAAATAAATACTTCTCCAGCTGACTTGATTCACTTTAATGAAGGAGAGAAATACTGTCAGGTGTGAAAATTGTCCTGTCCTGCTTTGTATGACTTTGGTGAAAAAAATAGTCTGGCCAGTTCCACCTGAGCCAATTGCGTGAGCTAACTTATGGTATTTCATTAGGACACAAAACAAGGGCTGACCTGAGTTTTTCTGAAGTTTTCTAGTAAGTCATTTTTTTGTTTTGAAAGTATGAAACTCACTATAAATATATAAATTCATCTTCACACAAAATTTCGTGGAAGAAAAGGAATCCTTTCTAATGCATTCAGCAAAAGAGCAAGTAGTTTCACCCCTGAAATATTTTCACTTGAAGGTAAGGCAGAGACCCTGTCTAGTATAAATCAGAGACTATGCCTTGTAGCTACTAAAAGTTCAGATGAGTTATTAGGGCCACATGGTAGAAACAGAGTGATTATGAGAGATGACCATGGTTTTACTAAGGAAATGTGTCACTTCACATTATAACCTTCAAAGCAGCTAAGCTGCTCCCAGCCCCTCTTCCTCTGAATTCACCTGCTGTTTGTTGTGGAGTAGTTCTGTGTTTTACACTTCGGATTTTCTGGTAGAGAAATAAATCTCCTGTATCGATTCCTCACATAAACCTATTTTCTTTGTGGGAAATTACTCTATTTGCAGAGGAAAAATGAGGATGATTTTTCCTTTCTTGCTTGCTTCTTTTTCTGTTCAATAGTTCATTAATTTTCAGGAAAGATCAAAAGCTTGCTCAGTGTTCTGAAAAAAACCTGATGGGCATTGTCAAAACATCCATGAAATTACTTTTTTTTTTCACATGGGTATAAAAAGAGCTCATCATGCTAAATTATGAAGAAATATGAATCTGCCACTTACTCTAAGGTAAGCATCTTGCAATTGCCTGCTTTTAAAAGTTGAAGGACACAAGATGCTGCTCTATAGATGAAATATTATGAACAACAGAACTGACAGCAGAGTGTACAAAACTTCTGACACAAAAGAAATCTGTTCAGTTCAGGTATGACTTCAGGAATTTTTGAATAACTGCATGAATAAACTTTTAAGGGAATGAGAAATGAAGGTTACCACATTCATATTCTGCTTTTGTTATACATAGTTGAACTTCTTTAACTCTCTTTTTGATTGCCATAATTCTAGAGAACACATCACATGAACTAGCCTTTGCTTTCAGGGACACTTGGTCCCTTTTTAGGTTGTCATGAAAGAAAGTCAAGAGGTGACTTAATCACACTTTATCTGGGGGTTATTCACCTCATCCAGTTTTAAATATTGCTGATGCATATGCTTAAAGGAAGCTGTTAAGGTGCTATTCATTTGTGTTGGTCACCTGTGCCCTTCAGCTATGAGCTAGTGCCAGTAGACAGCTCTCCCTTTCCAGAGGACTAGCCACTAAGCAGACAGCCCCACAAAAAGCAGTAAAAGTAGGACGTGGGCAGCTAGCAAACCTCCCAGAGTCTTTGAGAGTAGGCAGGTAAATACTAATTTTCATCATCTGCTTCACAGCCAGGGGTAACCCTGTGATCACTAAGATTCAGCTACCTGCTAACACTTTAAAAAAAAACTCTGTGGAGATGCCCTAAAACAGTGTATGTGTTGAAGGGGAAAATATTGTCTTTCATTACACTGAGTTATATCAGCAGATAAACAGACTAGTTTTCAGGTAAGTAAGGATTTTCTTCAGCCTTCATACACAAAAAGAAAAGTCCATGCCAAACATAAGAGAAAAACAATTGCTATAATTTGAACTTAATTACGTCCAATTTGCATTCATATTTCAGCATAAACATTTGACAGCTTCTGAGGTGGTAGGTGAGTGCTGAGGAGGCTGAGAAACAGGTATTGCCCTTACACATGTTAGCAGGAGAGCTGAGAAAATTCACAGTGAAAGCAGTCTCAAGGGTCCCAAAATGTGTGATGTTAAGTAGCCTCTGGTTACCACACTGTAGCTTGCTTTACATGTCAAACTCCGGTAGACTCAGCTGCCAAGCCCAGCTCACATCACAGGTTTTGAACTCTGAGGGTGCATTTCACCCTGGATATGGGTTTTGAACTGTCAGTAGCAAGTGCATGAAGGCTCCAGACCTCCAGACTAGGCTTCTCATCAACATCGAGTCACCAAACGCTGCACTTGCCTCCCAGTAAAGGCTAAGTGTGCACACAGACAGTAAAAAAGATAGGGCTTGCACCTTTAAGAACAGCAGTGCATTTAAAGAAATTAGATCAGTCAGAATTGTGATCCATTTTCATTTGGCATTTCAATCAGACATGGATAATTTACTCCCCCAAATAAATAAGTACTTTCATGTATCTTCCTCTAGAGTGTTTGAAGCATACAGTTCTATCAGTGAAATGTAGTAGTTATTTATTCTGAACTGGTATAACATAAATAGATAATGACTAGTGACCCACTTAAACATATGGGTGAAAACTAACCAAGAAATAATATTCAGCTCTAAAAAAGCAACACACACGCAACCATACTCCTGCTCTGATAAATCACTGCTAATTTAAAGTAAAATGTGCTATGACCCATAGAGGTGCTTGTGTACATATTCGTGTTTCATACACTATGAAAGATTTCCTTTCCACAACAATTTAGATGGCAGGCAATTCAGTCTTTTCTGCTGACAACAATAGAAAATAATTCTGGAAATGCATCTATCTGCATGGTGGTCTTTTGTTTATTTAGGAAAAAATGAATTTTACAAAGTTCACATATTACAAATTTAACCTCTGAAAATTAAAAGTGTCAAGATGAGAGCTACAATGGGGCACAGTGTCTGTGCTTCAATATATTACCATGTTTGCTTTCAAGGAGTCAAGGGAGTTCAGATAATTCTTAGAATTTAATGACTCAAGTTTGTAATCATAAATACACAACTCTACGGCAGAAAGCATTAAAAAGACAAACCATCTTCTGGGTAAGTGTTATGAAATAGTGGAAGAAAGCCACAATGTCCCTAATTGATACCGGAATGGAAAAGCTTTTAAGAAATGTAATTACCCCTGTACTGATACAAATCTGTCTTGTCATGACAGAATTTCTAAAACATGTTTTTCAAGGCTATTTTTCTTTAGAGAAAGACAGTTATCATCATTTGAAATGGTTTGCACAGAAAGCTAATAGCTTAGATTTAATACACTAAATCAAAGAAAAGTACTACAACCTTGGGATGTTTAATGAATATTTGGCATAACTGAAGTTACTGGTAAGCTTAAAAATAGATATCATATATTTGTGGCCTGTGTAGAGCTATTATTACTGAGAAATAAACCACACCAATGCTGTTGTGATTGATTTATTTTCAAAGCTTTCAGATGAAGAAAAGAATTTTGACTTGTGCTGTCCAGGAAGGGGATTGTAGCATCTTTTCAAAAGCTTACATAGTCATGGACAGAATCTCATTAATGGAGTAAGGATATTTTTATGGTTTAGGAATTTAGGAATTCCTGGAGGAAGCAATGTTAGGGAGTCAATAGGGCGTATATAAGGCAAAGCAAACATGTAGTATAAGAATGAGGAAAACACTGAAGAAAATAGAATTTCAATGAAACTAAGGCCAAGATAACTGTCTCACTGTGTTACATGGATTGGACAAGAAGAATCCATCACACCTGCCTAGAGACATATGGAATGCAGGTCTTCAGAGCTGAACTAAGCTATATGGAGAGCTAACTTAGCTATGTGGAGTAGCTGAACTACTTTTCTGTGTGGAGACATTGGCACCTCTGAGGAATCCGTCTCATCCTAAGATAAAAATGTAACTAGATCTGAGGAATCGTGTCCTGAAAACTCCTGCTTTTTCTCCTCTGGCAATAAGAATGCCTGTTTTGGATGCACTAAGGCAAGACAAAGCACACTGAAGCTGCTCATCCTGAGAGCACTGATATGCTGGACAGCTCTCCCCAGGCTAGGAGGGCAAGCTGCAGCACTTCTGATGGAGTGTCTGCTATCAGGCTTCTGCAGTGCAGTGTTGAGATCCCACTTTGGCCCAGAAATAAATGATGCTCAAGTATATACTCAGTTCAAGTACAACTGTCAGGTAAGTGAAAGGTCTACAACTCCCAAAGTTTGTGTCCAATTCTCTTTCTTTAAACAGTTAAAGCATAGCTCTAGGCTACTAGCACAAGTGATGAGACTATACTCTAGACTTCCACATGTGAGTTATCAACAATCCCTCTGATAGACAATGGAGAAAAATAAGCTTTTTAATGGCATACCTTATTTCTTTCTAATATGACCTACTGAAACAGGCCAGATTTGGCTCAGGAAATGGCTGTTATTCTCCTTCGGCAACACCTGGAGTTTGAGGTAGTAGCTCAGATGTTTGTCTCTAGTCTGTAGACTTGACTGGAGGAGATGGATGCCAACCCAAGCTTGAGAGAAAAAAAATCACTAAAGTCAGAGGAGGAGAGGGCTCAGCTTTTCCAAAGAGGATTTATAAGGGCACAGATGCAGATACATTGAAGAGACAATTTGAACCCTTTATTGTGAGAATCTCCTTGTTCTAATACATACATATCCCTTGAGAGAAAATGTACAGAATGATGTGACTAGTTACTTCCACTGACCATTAAGTGAATGTATACAAGGTTAAGAAAAATCAAAATGAGTATATCAACAAGAGCCAGAAATGTGCAATTACTGAAATGGAGAATTTCTATGTAGCTGATTTATAGCACTGGTTGGAAAAAAAAGGAAGCTGTACCTCTAGTAATCCCCATTGCCAGCCCACCAAAATAAGGTTTGGCTCAATATATCAGCCTCTGCCATTACAAAGACACTGAACTTTATTAGAAACTCAATAAATGTACCCAGTAAATGCATGACTGGGAACTACTAGAAACTATTTAATCAAAATCTAAGACAGAGAAAAACCAACTTCAGATCTTGCTATCATGGCAGGCATTATATTATTTTAATACAATTTCCTTGTCTGAATGACCAGGGATGTGACTTCTTAAATCCAAAAATGTAGTTTAAGCCAATAAAATTTTTCTAAAATCCTATTTTAATTTTAGACTTCACAAAATTCCAGCAAGTATTTTCAGGGTGACACAGAATCACAGAAGATATGGATAGACCTCCCAAAGTGGCCTCCATTCCAGCCTCTTGGTGTTACAGAGGAAAACAAAAATCAAATACAGATGTAGCAAATGAAGTAAAAGCTGCAGAATTCCTATTCCAGCACCCAGCTGAAGCCTGATGAAATGTGACAGAAAGGTGAAGATACTTTGAGGTAGACCACAGAGGAAATAGACTAGCAATGTGAAGACAGAAATTGACAGCTTTTTAAAAATTATTCTGTACGTCAACAGAAGGCTATCTTATTAAGAACAAACATTCTAACTTTGCCTTTTTCATATGAAGAAAGATAAATCTGATTTGGGAGGCATTTCTGCAGGTATCGTCTTGGTGACATTTAAAATCAATTACAAAGGTATGAATAAGACTAACACTACTAAAAAGGCCGAGAGAAACAAAATGGATTTTACTAAAACCTCACTTTTCTAGCAATGTTTTGGTGGGTTAGCAGTAATATAATTCTCTGACATCACTGACATTATCTAGATGTACCATGTTTGAGGATGTGACATTTCAGACCACGGATGTTTCTTCAAAGCAGAAAAAACACATTGGTTTATTTAATGAATGCACTCAGGGGACTATGTCAACACTTGTTTTGCTTCGGGGCCATGTTCATAGCAATATTGAAGTGTAAAGTAGTCAGCTTGTTTACATTCTATTATGCATATGAATAAGAACTGCTATTAAGAATGAAAAATTTTTCTTTTTCCACAGAGACAGAAAATTCAAAAACTTTTTAATCACTTAAGTATTTGTCACCTAAATTTTATTCAGCACACTTTACTTCTATTTAATTATAAATAGTCAGTTAAACTTCAATGCTGGATTTCTTTTTCAGCATGTAAATGGATAATATTATTTCAAATTTTTTTACATTACCATAAGAATATTACAAGATTTTCAGGGAATTACATTAACTAGACTTCTACACTTCTGTATTTAGTAGCATAATTCTACTTGAAATTACTTTGGAATAATCGTTGAGTGAATGGGAATCCTTCATATGGATTGTAAAGCAGTGTTTATAAAGTTACAAAACCTGTCATGCAGCAACTCAAGAACATTAAATAGGTAATTATTTGCCTAATTACTGATAATTGCAATTTTTTTCCAGAAAGCTAGTGAGCTGCTTTGCACACTAGCCAAACCTTTTTGGGGCTGCAGTAATTTGGAATTGTTTTAGCAATAGCAAGAAGAAAGTGACTCTTCCTTTGATGCACGGAAGGTACAAAGTCATTGCAGTGAAAATATTCCAAGGTGGCATATGCAGTTTCCAGCATACCATTGAGAAAGAGCTCTCAGCCAGTCCATGCTCTGCTGCATCGCACACCACAGCTGCCCCAGCTTCAGGCTGTTGTGCCCAGGGAAAGAGAGGAAATAAGGGATTAAAACCACAACTCCTGAGAGTTCTTACTTCACTTCTTTTAAGTAGCAAACATCTTGAGACAACTAGTGAATGAGCTGGTTCCTCAACATAAAAATCAAACGGAGTCTTCTGGCAGTAGAAACAAATTCAGTAACTCTTCACCTCAGAAGTGAGAGTGGGAACATGGCAGTGGTTGAAACAGCAGTTTTTCAGAAGAAAAGAATTAACTGATGCTTGAATTCTGTATCACAGCTCAAGGGAGAAGTTTTAGCAGAAAATGGCAAGCATTAGTCATCACCATGCATAAAATTATAAATCCTTCTTCCACCAGTGCTGCTAACTGCCCTTCAGCTGTCAATGAGATGTGCTTGGGTAAGGAGGCAGGAGTCTCCAGATCACTAATGCCAGCAGATCAGCAGCTGCACTGTGCACAGACTATCCACTGTCACTGTATGCAGAACTTGCAGGATGCCTGAGCTCATTACTGTTCTTAATTGCTTGTTTCTCCCTCTATCATCTCTTGTCTTCTACATTGTCCGGAAATTTTGTTTCCTACAGTGACAGGGAATTTTGTTTCCAAAAATATGGGAACTTTAAATGTTTTATTTTTTGTACAGACACATTGGGGAAATTCCAAAAGCAAACTTGAAAAGTCCTTTCCTTCAAGGCCTCAAACACAGAGACACCTCTGTAGCCTTCTGAGAAATTTAGTTGAAAAAGGATTCATTTCAGTGATAATCAGTTCTAGAGCTGATCAGTCTCAGATCAAGGATCAAGTTCAATAATTCACGATCGACATTCTCCTGGTTAAGAATACTAAATATTTCAAACAAAATGCTAATTAGCCCAGTTACTTATCATAATGACCCTGAATTTAGAATTTGGTCACCAAAGACATGTTGGGTTGGTTTTTTCTTCCTTCTTATTCCCTGTACGTATTTCTCCAATGGACACATAACCTAGAATATAGATGTCCCCTGGTGATGTTGCCCTTCCATTAACCATGGGAAAATAACAATTCTGAGGAATAAAATTAAAAATGCAAATTTCAGGGAATTTCAGGGAACATTTCCTAGCAGATGGAAATAATATGTCTTTGCTATGGACTTGAGAACATTGCTATATACTGCTAGATCAAATTTCATATTTGTTGAAAGAGACAGAGATCCACTGCAGAGCAATTGCAAAATTAAATTCCTTGTCTCCAGTGGTTTTAGTCTGAAAAAAATGCCATTTTCTTTCTTGATAGGATTTGTCTGGACCTACAGTTTATTAGTGACTGCATGGATTGGTGCCTGTTTTTGGAAACTTTTGCAAAAATGTTTCTTTTGCTCAAAGTCTGTTACAAGCACAAAGTTTCTCAGATTTATTGTCCACTCAGCATCTAATTGAGATGCAAAAAATACCGTAGTAGCAACTTTTTGGTGGTAGGTCAACCAATTTTATTTCTTTTACTGTAATGTTAGGAAATTTAGAGTATTTGGTGATCTCTAGCACCAGAAGAAACCACTCATTAGCTTAACACTGTTAGATATAAAATATCTTGACTAGTTTTTGATTGGATGGTAACTTGGATCAGACCTATTTCTTGGTTTAATAAGGAAGTTCTCTAGCACAGAAACTGCACCAAAACTCACAAATTAAATTACTGTGTGAAGAGTTTTGAATAACCAAACGCTCACTTTAAAAATTATTTATCTACTTTAAGGAAACACATTGATACTCATGCTCATCTTTCATAAAATATAAGCATGAATAAATAATATTGAATCATGAATAAATAATTTATTCTAAGTTAATTCCTGCACAGTTCCAAGGGATTCCATTATGTGAATCAGTTTTTAATTTCATTGCATGATACAACTAACTGTGACATGCTTAGGTTAGATTTTATTTTGATAACCTATACTGCAGTAGCAGTTGACTCCATAATTCAGCAAGTGATAGAGCAGCGCTTGCTATGCTGTATTTAAATTGCCATTTACATTACACTCTGGACTAGGAACGTATTCCTTCTTCACTGAGTAGGCACATGCATTTGACATTTACCAAGTGTACATTAACTGAATGATACTAATTAAAATACAGACTGATTCTTACGTGCCACCTTGTGGAAAATCAATGAAATTTTCTTACCGAGCAGCTGATGCTAAGAATTCTGAACTCACTGTTAGAAAGAAGAATAGAATATTGCTGCAACAAGATATATGTACTGATAATTCATTTGTGCAGCATATCTCAGCTATGACAAATAACTTAAACAAAAAAATAAGGCATATTTCTGTGTGAGGCTTCCTACCATCATATTTTCACCATGGATTTCTCTAAACATGGACAAAGCACACTTCAGAGCTGACAGAGATAAAAGGTGTCATTCTTAACTAATTACCATAAAGTAAAATGGGTTAGTTTTGTTAATGAGAGGTCAAATTCAAGCAAAAAAGAGAGCTTTGAATATTTTAAAGTCATAATTGTGGTACCAGTGTTCTAGTGTCTTTCCGATATCTTTTATTATATTTCTATAGCATCTCTGCAATGGCTCAAACATAATCTGCTGGTAAAACATTGAACATCCATAGTTTACATGTTAAACAAAGCAAGCTCTCAGCATGCTTTCTCTCTCTCTTTCTAAAGTTAGAAAATCCAGTTTCCACAAGAGAAATCAGAATTATTTTAGCAGACATAAAATTTCACCTATTACATGTAAAATTTAAAGTGTTTCCAATTTTACTTTCTCTACAAATTTGCAGCACCTTTTCCAAGTCAAATGTATGGCCTTCAAACAGGTATCTGGAAGGAAGTGTTCTAAAAAAAAAAAAAAAAAAAAAAAAAAAAATCCTTAGATTAGCGCACAGAAATGGGAATAGAGATACTTAATGTAATTTCTTAAAGGGTCTATGGGATAATGATGACATATTAAGAAGTCTAGCAAAAATGCAAGGAAGATTATTATCCTCTTTTCAGAGATTTTGATCGGAGACTTTAGAACTCCGTATTTCAAAAACTGTTCAAAAACCTGCTGAGTACAATATGGATGGTATTGTTTGTCACACAGTTAGTCCCCATCACCACTGGTGCCATCCCTGACAGTAGTTAAGAAGATGGTAGCTTAGGTAATTAAATGGGCATCTTGTAGGTCCTTTAAAAAACATCTGGTAAATGTTGTAAAGCATCACAGCAGTGACTCAGGCTGAACCTGGAAAACAATGCGCTGCCATATAAACAAGAAAGTTCCTTTTTTTACACAAGAGGGTACCTTAAATGAAACAAATGGAATAGTTCTGTGGTAATCAGAAGAATTTAGCAGTTTAAACAGTGTATTTTTTAAACTACTTTCTAAACTACAATTACATTATTTCTCTCAGCCTGTAAGTATTTTTTTTTCCTAATTACATATATTTAAAAGTCTTTGTGCGTGCCTTATGTACTGACTACTAACTAAGTAGACAAATCATGGCAAATTATGGGGAATTTTTTTTAATCTTCACAAAAATCATGCAACTATAGAATGAAACATATCTGATGCTCATGCAATTTCACAATCTTCATCGTATGATATGAAAAAAGATTCAAATTTCTCTTTGACCACTGCAGTTTCTGGGAAGGGGGAAGTTATGTGGGTTTTTAACTTGTATTTTTCATAACAGTACATTGCCAAAAATATTCCAGTCTCCCTAGGGCTCTAATGAAAGGCTATGAGTAGGTTAATGGATTATAATGAAAATCCAGCATGTTCAAATGTGAAAGAAGGGGGGGTGGTTTTTCTCTTTTATTTCTTCACATCTTTTATTTTCTCTGAACCAAATGGCTCACTAATGCATTTAGAGCTCTCTCCTGTTGGAAAAAGCTGTTGCTCTAGCTGTGAAACAGGCCAACCCACTCAACAGCAGGTCTGCCCCTCTCCCACCTCCTACACCTACCACTCTCTCCTTCCCAGAGAGCCTGTTTCACCCAGCTGGCTGAGCACAGAAGAATGGAAGAGTTTGGGTCTCTTTTTCATTGGTCTTCCTGGAAACAGAGATTTATCATAACCTACAGACTGCCCTCCCCTGAAAACGCAGAGGAAAAAAAATCTTCCTTGTTTCATTTTGCTCATATGTCTTAGCACAGATAAAGAGGAAAGCCAAACAAGACAGGAGGATTTGTGAGGAAAACTGGAAGGGAACAGACAGTATTTAAAAGCCAGGAAAATACAGAGAAAGACACAGAAAACCTCCTCTGGAAGACTAACACACCAGTCCAAATGCATACAGCCTCCCCACATCCTATTGGAGGTGGTCCAACACATCCTGTTGGACCTATTGCAAAGGGAAATCATTTCTTCCAAAGCAGCTACACATTATTGTGCAAGTGGTTCTAGGTAGGTTCAGCCCCAGTGCTACTGAAGGGTCTTTCCTGAGGTGGCAGCTGAAGATATGAACTACAGAGTACATAGTTTTAGAAGGCAGCCAAAGAAATTTGGAAATAGTTTTTCAAGATTTTGTCCTTACTACACTTTGAGGTGCCAGTAGGATTTGTTAGGAGGAAAGCATAAAAATTAACATTTGACAGACACACTTTTCATACATACCAATGACAGAAGCGGTAACTCTAGGGTAAAATAATCTTTATATATCTTCGGTAATATGTCCATTAAATAAAATTATTATTTTCTAGGTGATGTGGAAAGTTCAATCCTCTAATTTGAAATATAATGTACCTATTTATTTCTCATTTTCTGTGGCTTTGTGTCCATGATTTTTCCAGTGTTTACTTTTGAAAACAGAAACTCAGTTCCCACAAATGCATTAAACTTCTCACTGGGAAGCTCTTTAAATAGATTGACAAACACTGTCTTTGTCTTCCAAAACACAGCTGAAACTGATCATCACTAAAATGCTTCTCGGTGAGTCATTGCTTTCTTCGGTAACTCACCCTTCTCAGAGAGCCCCCAGTGATGAAACAGCCTGACCATGCCCTGGACAAGCTCCTTTGTAAATGCAGGCTTTTGCAGAGAGCTGTTATGTATTGGGAGCTTGTGATCAGATCTGAAAAAGGGCAAAACAGCTTCCACAGAAAAGCATCTAAAATATAATTCTAACCAGATACTGACCTCTTTCCCAAGCTCTGCCACTTTATTTGCCTGGATGTATTTTCCCCTTGCAGAATCACAGAGCTGGAAGAGCCACAGTGTATTGATAAAAAAGATGCATTTAATTGTGAAAGGTCTGTAAACAACAGGACACCAGAGTGCTTTCAATAAATTCCCTGACAATCCTGGAATCTGGGAGGTGGGAATTTTCAAAAGACTGTCAGCAGCATCTTTATGAGGTTCAGGAAAGAAAACCCTGGACAGATATGAAATGGTAGATGAGATTTTATTCAGCTGCCCTCTCCCCCCTGCAATCACATGCAAAGAAATAAAATGTGGTTGAAAAGTTTTGAACCTGGGTGTCTGTATATAGGGTAGATACTGAACTGACCACTAAAAACAGCTTACTAAATCACACTCTAATTACACATGATTTAAATGCTGCTGTTTGAAATTTCACTATTAACAGCAGCAGGAAATCTGAACAATAAATCACTTATGTAAGGACGCTGTCACTTATTCCATACAGGTCTGTAAAAAAAGGGAGGTAAAATGAATTAGTAAAATCATTTTCAAGGCTTGACCACAGGAAGAATTCTGTATTCTCCAACAAAATTCTGTAACTTTGCTTAGTGGGCCATGATGACCAAAATATTTGTGTGTGTATGTGTAGATATATATATAGATGTGACCTGTCTGATTATGATTTGTAGTACTACAGGCAACCTAGCAGAATTTTTCAATATGCTGAGTTGTTACAGAGAAGGCTGCTCAAATTCCAGCTTTCATCTGAACATTAGGGCTACTTTCCCCTCACTGATTATGATTAATCTTTCCCCTGCTCTTTCTTTTCACTTGAAATACCTTTGATGTTATGATCTTCAAGAAAACAAAACAAAACCATTTTCCTTATATAAAATGATTACATTTATACGCAATCTTTATTGCATTACAAACAGAAATTTTATAACCATCATTCTAGGTGTTCTTATTCATAAACTGAACTCCCTCACAAATTTTCATTTGCACTGGGATAAACTACTCTAATGTCTGTTACTTAAGCAATATTCCCTATAAAATATATTCAGAGTGACTAAGTGCCTTCCCAGGTGTTAGCAGCACTCAGCAAGACTAACAGCCAGTGAGGAAATCTGTTGTCCCTTGAACTATGATTTTGGATGTGTTCCCTCAGTTGTTAATAGACTTGCACATTGTACTTTCAGCAGCTTATTTAGGAAGACATCATTTTAACAAAACACTCTTCTTTTTATTGATTCAGTCATTCGCAAGCTTTCCCACCATAGTCTGCCTTTTTAAACAAATGATTTAAATCTTGTGTCAAAAAATAGTCATTTAAATATCAAAAGTCACTGCACCTTTGACCCAGTTTAATGTTTTTTTCCTTAAAAATCATTGTTGCTAAATATCTCTGTCTGAAACATACACAGTCAAGCTGCTTTTCCTCTTATCTGTATTCTTTACTGGAATTTCTGGTTTCCAGGAAGCCAGACAGAATCTAAAGAACTCATTTTGCTGCCCAGGCAATTTTACTTTTTTCCTTATTTACTCAAATTCCCAAATCTTTTATTCCCTTATGCCTCTCAGATGTACTTCCAGTCTGCAAAATATGTGCTATGGTACTTTGATTTAGTATGTGACATTATGAATTTATCACAGTGAATCTCACATTTTGCTATGATCTGCTATATTTACTTATTTTTAGGAAGGGTTGTCTACAGCTCAGTGACATATATTGTGATATTCACAGAGCAAATACTCTTATTCTATTGTGTTGTTATTACCAGTGGCAAATGCAGGCTCTGTGGGTCTCTATTGCTATTTCTTTATGTTGACTGGTTCAATTGCAATAAAACAAAACCATTCCAGTCCTGCCTGGAAGTTTTGACCCCACGCAAACTTTTTCAAGGAGTTCAGTTCATTAGATCAAAGGCTTTTTCTAAAATAAAAGAAATAGCTCTTGGTTCCTTTGAACAAGAGAAAATGTTAATTTTTTCAGTTGTACTTTATGTGGGATAAATCTAGTAGATCAGGTCAGAGAACTGGAACACATTAACTCTTGACAGAGATGATGATATAAACAGGATAATACCTTGGAGATGTTAACAATGGAGACAAGAAACTTGAATTTAAGGCTCAAAAAAAGCCCAAGAGTTATGCATAAATTTTAGGAATCTTCTTTTGACTAGACTGTAAAAGCAAAAAAGAACAAGACACAAAGATAGGGCAGGTAACCAGGTAAGTAAAAGCTTATGGGTTTAGCTTAGCCTTGGATTCACAGAATCACGGAGCAACAGAAGCTGGACGGGATCCTGCAGGTCATCTGCTGCAAAGCCTGCTCAGATCAGCCATCAGCAAGCACAGGGCCTTGCCTCATTGTGTTCTGAGCATCTCCTACAGTGAAGATTTCTCAGCTTCTCTGGATAATCTGTGACAATATGTCCCAACACCCCCACAGAATCCTTTTTTTTTTCCTAATACCCGGTCAAAGTTTCCTCTGTTGCAACTTGTGGCAATTGCCTTCTGTTGTGTAGGCCCGTTCTTCTGAGAAGTCTGGAGCACCTCCCCTATATGCAACCACAGGAAGAAAAAAGCTCTGCAGTGAATGATGTACCACTCAGCCAGAGTGTTCCTTCCAACTATCTACGCTTAAAGCATCTAGGCTAATAAGATAAGGCAGCAGGACAAATGTTGGGAAAGTCTGTTCTTTAAATACATTAGTATTTATTAGTATCAGTAATTCTCCTTTTGTCTTCACATCACAGATTCCCAGTCAAGGACAGGGCAGCTGGTATCTGGTCTCATGCTTTTCTCGTCAAACTGGACTAACAAGTTGAATTCAAAGGCGTTTCAACTTTTTCTGCCATTACAAAAGAAATATTTCTTACAAATTCATAGAAAACTGCTACTTTCAGGAACACCAGTCTCCAACTTTTTAAACAAATCTGTCTCAGCTCAGAATAATTTTCTGATTCAGAATGAGCATCTATTGTGTTTGTGTCAATTTAATTTCTTAGGTAACTTTGCTTAGAATGACTGCAGATATAAAATAGCAAATGAATTTCAGTAGACTTAGAATGACTGCAGATATAATACAGCAAATGAATTTCAGTAAAACTAAGCCCTTCCTGTGGATTTGTTATGCCCCACTGATACATCTCAGTTTCTGTCCTCCATCTTCACTCGGTATTAGTATTCTTAATCTCCAGCAAATATCACAAAAAGAATTATTGAACTTTTTTGCACTAAAATGCCATATCTTGCTCCATGTTTTGACATTTTTCTTGATCAATAACTTGTCAATGCAAAAAACACACAGCTATTTAATTTTCTGTGTGCAAAGAATATGGGCTATTACTGGATTTCTCAAAGGCCAATGTGTGGGACGTGAAGGAAGCAGCCCATAATGGTGGGGAGACTTAGTGAGAGAAAATGGGACAGACAAGGCAGACACGCCATACAATTGTAAATAAAGAAAAAAACAAGGTTGAGGAAAATGTTCTTATCTTCTAAGGGCTTTCTATGGATACACAAAATATTTTTCCCTCTTATAATACAAAACACAGCGAGAAAGGAGGCAGGTCTGGTCATACAAACATAACAAGTAAGATTTGATGCTTTCTTTCTTTTTACCTGGGTCATCTATACACAAATTTCAAAAAACTTGTGACACATGCAAAACCAGCTGCTTATTATCTATAGTAGGTGCACTATAGAGTTACCTGGCAATTCTAGGAAACACAAAGAAGTGATGCCTGTTACTATCTGTGGTACAAACATCCACTTGGGTTTTTTGCAGGTAGCATTATCAAGCAAAAGTCACAACCAGAGAACATGCTTTCCCCATCTGTGTTCAGCCCGCCCTTACTGATGCAACAAAATGGAATTTTCATCTCTGATGCTTCCAGTTGTGTTACCATTACAGCAACCAGTTTCTCTGTGAAGATCACTTCATCACTCTTGACAGGATCAATTAAGGCTGCTGATTTTCAGACAGAAAACATCAAAGCATTTTGCATGTATGCCTTTCAATTTTTCATCATAAATCAGAATCTTAGGTTTGATCTTTAGTGTTTTAGTGACTTTAGATGTCAACAGTAAAAAAAACCATGTGTGTGTGACTCCAACAAAGTGATATCCCATTCTTTTGCAGTTACAGAAGTACCGCGTCTCATTCTCACCAAGGTCAGCAAGTCCTTGGAAAGCAGCCTGTGACACAGGGCCTTTGGAAAAGGAGAGATTTTTCCAACTCCATCTAAAGAATAAAAAGGTAACAGCAGAGCTCGTTCATTGCATGTTCACCACTGTAGCTTACAACAAAAAGCCTGATTACAATTTTAAAATACTTGTTGTGGGGTTTTGCTTATTTTCTTAAAGAATAATTGCACTGCATCATTTTCCCCTCCCATATGAAATTCTGCATGAGATTCCTCTAAGCAGATTTATGGCATTCTGTATGATAAGCCTGGGATTTTTCTTATTTTATCTAAACAAAGTAGTGCTTGCATTCAAAATTTAAATGAAAAAAGAACATGCAGTTCTTAAGCAGAATTATGCCAAAAACTTCCTATGCTAACTGATTTTAATAGTATGAGTATTTAAAAATGCATTGGTAATCAATCCCTAGCACTAAGATAAACAGGGAAGAACTGGTTTTAGAAATGGGAAAGGGAAATGAAGTAGGCCAAAACACAAATCACTGTTTTCAGTCTTCACTCTTACTTGTTTACCATTTCTAATGGAGTAGGATGTGTTTCTTTACACAGTGTTTTCTTCTTCAACTTTCTACTGATGTTCTGATCCTTTGACTACTGGCAAAGCTGCTAAATCAAAATCTGTGAATAAACTTCACATCATAAGTTATAAACCTATTTTAATTACTTTTAGACATGCTGAGAATATCTGCAAGGTGATTAATATAACTTGTTTTAATATAAAATCATGCTAATGGCAAATAATATCTTTCTTAGGCTTTCTACACAGAGAATATAAGTCTTTATTAATGAAAGAAAAAGCTTTTATATCAGAGTAGGATTATTATACTGAACAAAACCTTAAATATATATATCTATATATATATATCTATATATATCTCAGAAATCATTTGCACATTAAGAAACTTACAAATCCTGACTATACCTAGAGACTGTAGTCACATCTAAATACTATCTAAATACTATATATATACATATAAAACAAAGAAGCAGCACAGTGGGGAAAATTACACCTCACATTCCTCTAGATTATTACAGTGGGTTTAATTTTTGAATGTGGGTATATTACATCCATTTCTCCTGAGCTAGAAATTTAACAAGACTTTAATGTTTGATGTTTGAGCAATGACTTTTCTATTCTTCTTCACTTCTTTTCCAGTCCTTTTTAGCTACAGGGAAGGGCCAATTTACTGAAACACCCATATTTACTTAATCACTATGTTGCACAATATCAATATTACCCAGGGAAGAATAATACATGCTAAATATGAGAGAAATTGAAAAAGCAATGTAAGTAACCATAATTAAGGTGTGATAAGTAATAATAGCAAAAAATATGCATTCAAAAATAATTTGAATGCATTCAAAAATAATTTGAATGCATTTTAATCTACAAAACATGCAGGTAGGCTATGACAGACTCTCTTTTACTCATTATTTGGAAGACAAATTATTTGATATATCATGTGTCTTGTTGACAACAAGATCCAATACTTTCTGTGTCAAATCCAATCTGCATTGTTAAGCTGCACAGCTGAGCCACCAAACACAAATGGGGTGGAATGCACAAAAATCAGACACATATATGTGGCATCCTGCAAAAAACAACTAACAAGAAACAGGAAGTTTAAGGATGCAAAAACATCAAATAGTGCAGGTGAATCTCACTTGAGAAGAGTCATCTTTAATGGGAGTCAAGGCAACCAGATGGGATTTATTTAGAGGTTATGACCACCAAAATCTAGCTGCTTAAGCTGCTTTACTCAGCACAGATGCAGATGGTATCCTTGAGACTAGAGTGATCCAGATGTCCAACTGCTTGATAAAGGATTTAGATGTGCAATGGTGGAAGTTTGGACCATTTTACCTGCCACTGGTATCCTGGGTTTCATACTGAGGAGCAAGAAGAGTAAAAGTCTCTCTGGAGTGTATCAACTTTTCCAGCCCCTTGTAGTGGGCTTAGATCAACAGAGTGTTTCAAATGGCACAAGCAAAATTACTTTTCGGTAACTGAATCCTGTCCTACCCAAATGCCACCACCCTGCAATGATCTAATTACATGAACAGATGAGAGCACAGCAAAATCCGATGTTTCAGTGGTTTCCACACTCTTTTTTTACAGTGGGAAAGAAATGTGTCTGCTAGACCATTCTGAAGAATTCTTTGAGACTCTGGAAAAGGTCTGGAGGCACTTCCATAAGACACACCATTGCTAAGAAATTTGCTTTTCCAAGCAGGATCTTCAGCACAGGTTTCAGACTGACTGATTGGACATACTCAAGATCCACAAGAAGGAAGTCCATGCAGGCAGGGCATGAGGATGGCACGTGCCATGCTAGTCCATGATAAAAGGTGCTTTATCTCACTCTCCTTGCCTAGTTCCACCATGCCAGCTAACAAAACAAGACCTGTTGCTTCCTAAGGAAAAGTTGGTAAGGAAGTCACACCACCACTATTAGTTTTTATATTGAGGTACATGGTGAAAAACATTCTCCAAGTTGATCAGACAAGACTTAATACAAGGTAAAATAAGCATTATTTGAACAAGCAAAGCAAATGTTAACACATTGGTTCTAAATATGAGTTGCAGAACTGAAATTTAAAAAAACACAACTAAACTGTTGTCAACAGCAAAAATAACTATCCCAACTAAGCAATTTGCAAATATTAAAAGTAGGATGTGTTCTTTTTCAGTTTTTATTTAACAGACTGGATTAAGAGCCCAGTCACTCAAGCATAATCATTTCTACGTCTTTTCAGCTGAATTTACTATTTAATGTGGATCAAAACTAATCCTTTCCTTTTCTAAGGGTTTGTAGATGCATATCTTACAGTTCAGTAAATGTGACTGGTGGAGAATATTTCCAGGAAACATTTTCTTTCTTTTTGTGTCCTTAGCTGTATCTACCTAGAGTATTAATGAAAGTTATATGAATAGAGTCACATGAACGGGTTAAAATTAACCCATCATAAAGATTTGCTGTCAATCAAAAAATTGAAATGAATTTTTCTTAAGGTCACACCCCATTTTTTTAACAGAATTAGACTAGAGTTTGCAGAAAAAAAAAAACCAAAACCAACTGTGAGTGCTCCCGTTTTTTGCTTTCTAGTTTTTGCCAGTTCCAATTATTTTTTCTCTCTAAAACTTTAGAAAAAGATTCAAAGAAATTTCTACACTTGATTCAAAGGCAGCTTAGGCTCCGAATTTTACAGTCATAAATATGTGTGAGTGAAATTTTTGATCGATTGAAGTAAATTGCAAAAGTCCCATGGACTTCAAAAAGTTCAGAAATATAAGCTGTGTTCTCTTCTAAAATTTTCTTGAAGATCTATATTTTTCCATCACTGGCTTGGAATTTCTCTACATTAACCTGCACATTTGTCTCTTTCTTAATATGTATGTTTACAGGGAGGAAGAGAGAAGCAGAATCACATATGCTAAAGCCCAGCATCTAAGATGAAGGGTTTTTTTTTAGTAAACAAAATAGTGCTGAGGGAACTGTGCAGTGTCACTGCAAAGCTGTATTACAGGGCCTTGAAAAGGTTGTGACAAGCATGGGAGGTTCCTGGTGACTGGTAAAACAGAAACGCCAGACCCAGGAAGAGAAAGAAGATCTGAACAACTACAAAATCAGAAGAAGATCTGAACAACTACTACTGATAAATGGACATTCTAATGTCAGTGAGGAGTTTATGGAGCAAAAAGAATCCTGCTGGATTCTTTATCTGAGGCATATGACAGACTCAAGGTGACTGGCTACTAATTTAATTAATACCAATTTTAAAAGGGCAAACTCTGAGCCACTTAATAGCTTTCTATGATGAGATGGTCATCAGCTGATGCAGCTGATGGGAATGGATGTCATTTACCCTGTCTTTGCTACAGTTTTCAGGGAAACTCAGAAAGTTCAAGAAGGGCAAATGAAAGTCCTGTGTCTGGGACGGAGTATCATCAGGTAACAAAACTGGTTGAGGATGATCAGTTGTGGAGAAAAAAAGAGCAATGAAGGTCAAGTGCATTACTGGGCTGCATTAGAAAGTGAGGTCAGCAAAATGCAGGAAGCGATTCTTCTGTACACAGCACCTGAGACTGCATCTGGAGTATTGTCTTTAGCCAGAAAAAATATTCTGAGTATTTTGTTCCTCTAGATGTCACACAATTAAATGTTTAATCCAATTTTCTTCATATTGTTCCAGGTTGTAAACACTGATACTAATTCCTGCACCAGTAGGAACCAGCCTGGTGTGGCTGGCTTGAAAGCAGTTTTGCAGAAAGTTACTCACAGAGCTGGTGGACAACAAGCTGAGCGTGAGCCACCAATGAGCCCACAGTGGCAAAGAAAACCAGCTGCCTCCTGGCCTGCATTAGGAGCATCACCAGGACATCAAAGGAGCTGATCCTTTACTCTGAGAGAAGTCAAACACTGGCATAGGTTGTCCAGATAGGCTTGTGTAGTTCTTGTCTTTGGAAATATTCCAAATTTAACTGGAAAAGGATCTGGGTGACCACCTTTAGGTGATACTGCCTTGAGGAGGAGAAGTGAAATAAACCATCTCAGAGGCACCTTATATCCTCAAATACTCTGCAATTCTGAAAAGAATAATGTAGATAACAACATAAAAATCTTCAGCATGCCGAAAAATAGCAAGATTACCTCTTTCCAGTAACATTCATGTTCTGAAATCCATACAAGCAGCTTGAACAGAATAATTGACTCAAGAAGTCAATAGGGTTTCTTAGAAAATCCGTTTCCACCATATACTGATAAAGCCTTTGATAAAACATGCCTTCATGGGCTTTGAAGCAGAGTTAATATGATTCTCTTTGAAGTGAAAAAGACTAGTTTAGTCTGACAAAATATCAATAGCAAGCACAACCATTTCACATGTGGTGCCAAGTCATTAAAAAAACCCAGTCATTCTACTTCAGAAGATCATTAGTTTCCACAATCATCTTCCCATCTAGGAAGTCAAAAGGAGCTTTACCTGGAACAGATATGTTTTACCTCATACAGCATGGACTGTGCAAGAAAGCAACAGGCAAAACAGAGCAAATGCACTCTTATCTCTTCTTGGGGGTTTTGGCTAATCTAAAACTGTAGAATAGACCATGGACTTCACTTATTACCTACAAACACTCCTCAAAAACCTCAACTTAACTGATACTTCTCTGACATTCTCCCTTTCAAAATAAACACTTCTAATTAGAAGTCAAACTAAACTAAACGAAAGTAAAAATTTTCCAAGTCCCCTAAACTATCTAAATAACTTCCTATAAAAATGACAACTTGGAAGAACTTTCGAGTAGACAGGATTTCCTTCAGCTAACAACAGTTTTTCACAGACACTTTATTGAAGGTGATCAGTTTATTTGTGATATAGGTAGGAAGAATGGGGATTAAAAACTATGATACAAATCTATTAGAAGCAGGAAGTCTAACAAACTAGTTTAAATTATTTCTGAGGATATTTGTCTTTAGCTCTTAATTTACATATTATGATTTTGGAGCCTACTGAATTCTGAATGCTCAATTCTGTAAGAATATGATTCCAGCTACAACTTGATATTAACACCAATTACCACACTATGTCACGTTGCCATATTAGTTTCTGAACTTCCTGACAAGCAACATGCTTCATTGTGAATCCCAAAAAACACAATGAAAATTGTTAATATGACAATTTGCATTTTATGATAGATGTTAATATGATACACTTTACTAAATAATGTATAGCATTTCCATGTGGTATTTTTTAATTTTTAGAATAGGTCTTCTGTGTTTGGAAATCTGCTGTTTTCACAGTAGGTATAATGTGATGTATTGCCAAGGAAAGACACTAATCCTCATTTTAGGCAACATTTACATTGGCTTCTCTGTACAGGTGATTCACTTGGCATACATTGTCTGAATCTGCATCACTGATTACTCTGTATAGGAAAACAAATGAGGTCCAGGGGTTTATTATGCACGTAGGACAACACATTTCTATGTAACAGATAATACTATGAATTTAATGCTAGATAGTCTTGCTTACATATCAAGGAAAAACAGATGGAAGGTGAGAAATGGTGAAGAACTGGTAATTTGTGCAATACAAACAGGACTGAGGGTGTACACCACAGGGAAGTCAGAGTGGTAAGTGGAAAAATACGCTTAGACAGAAAATAAAGTAGGGATCAGCAAATGAAAGAAGAAAAAAAAGAGAAAATATAATTAATGCTGGATTTATTCAGAAAAAAAATTAATTTGATACAGAAGAAGAAAAAATATATACAATAGTATATTGGCAAAAGATTTTTGCTAGACTACAACAAAAAAGCGTCCAAATAGAGACAATACAAACATGATCAATATCAAACTATTGGGAAAAAAATAAAATTCAGATGATTCTTTTTCCTCTATCAGTTTTGGGTAGATTTTGCAAGTTAACAATGTGTTTGCTGTTATTTCATACTTGCTTATTTCATTTTCCCATTTTATGTAGTTTCAGTGATCTTACTACTTCATTAATAATCCTTGTGGTTTTACCACTTTGGTCCTACTCTTCTGAGCAGTAGAAAGGTGATACCATCAAATTTTGTCCATTCTTTTCCAATCTAATTTGTATTTTTTTCCTCTTCCATCCCTTTCCTGTACAGCTCGTTTCCTTTGAATTGGTATATTGAACCGGAGGCACTGGGCACAAATTGAAACACAGGAGGTTCTTCCTGAGCAGCAGCAAACACTTTTTCACTGTGAAGGTGACCGAGCACTGACACAGGGTGTCCAGGGAGATAAGGAATCTTCATCCTTGAAGACACTCGGAAGACAAGTACACATAGTCCTCTGCCACCTGCTCTAGGTGCCCCTGCTTGAGCCGTAATTGGACCAAATGACATCCAGAAGTTCCCTCCCCCCTCAACCATTCTGAGATTCTGTGATATCTTCTTTCCAATGAGTTTATTCGATCTTTCCTTTGCATTTTTTTTCCATTTAATTTCTTTTATTAGGTTCTATGCCACCATTTACTACTCTGTACACTACTCAGCCCTTCTAACCACCATAACCCTGATTTATATTTAGGAGTGTTCCCAAAGCAATTGCTGAAGGAAAGAGGTGCAAGGAAGCTTTTGGATAAAGAGAATTATCTGCTAGAAATGTAATAGCCTAAACCGACTCCATGTGGTGGAACAACTGATCCCAGTAAAAGCAAAGTCTTCAGGATAGAGGGCACGAAGGTAAAACATCTAGGTGAACACTTAAATCAACATTAAAATATGGTTTTCTCTCTTTTCGTAGGAGGAAGACTTAAGGAGTTTAATTCTACAGATGAAAGGCATCACATCAGCCTCAACTGAAATTACCTCTGAAATGTGAAATGTGGTTATTCCTTTGCTTTTGCATGAAAATGGTAACCATTACTGTGTTTATACACTGAAATCCTATTTGCCTTTTCTTCTTCTTCCAGATCTTAATGTGATTTTACTTTCATGAACAGGAATGATTCTTAACTGGTATTTTGCTAGGTTTTCTAAAAGATTGATATTATCTTTTATGCTTTGTCTCCCCATATTCTAATGAAAGAACCGTACAAAATCAGTTTAATTCAACTGGGTGTCTGAAATCATACAAGAGGGGCCTGAATAATAAAGCTCCAGAACAACTTAGGGGCATGAACAAGGTGTGGGATTCATGCCACCAAACCCTGTTGTTTGCACAAAGTAGATGTCAATATGAGAGCTAGCCAGTCTAGGCTCTCCCTGTTGTCAGTTTGGGAAGAAATTGGCACTTTGAGGAAACAGCTCATCTTTTCAGATGTCTACTTCAAAATAATACAAATTGTGCCCTAGAAGCACCTTCTTTTCACTTTGAATATAAAGGGAACACAACTGAACTAGCTTAGGTAAAGATATTTACAAAGTTGGCATCAAGATTTGTTCAGCTGAACCCTTCAAATTCTGTTGTAGTGTTGGATTTGCAGTTGCAATTTATTGCAGTCAGAAGATTTAAAGGTGTTAATATATATTCCTAAGCCTTGCTAAACAGTAGCATTTGGAGATGGCATGAAGATATTTTAACAAGATAATATTCTGCATAAAACCCCTGCAATGGAAAGCACAAAGTTACTGAAATGAATTAATACATTCTTCAGAAACTCATTTGGCACAAGAAGTTGTGAGTCTGGTCTTCATTTGCTAGTTAAGGGTCATTTTCTGTTCTCTGCATCTTTCTTGTCTATTTCTAAACAGTGTTATGCTTCAGAGCTTAAAAATCCCTTATGCCAATATAATTTTGCACTTACTAGAATTGATTTTGTTTTATGGGTAATGGTCCAGAAAAAAGAAGTTTCTTACCACATCTACCACAAAAGCATCTTAAATGTTCAGAAAAACCTTCAGCATTGTGCTACAGCAAGCACTGCACAAGGAGACATATTTCCTAGGTCAGAACATTCCAGCTAAATCTCCAATCAATTAATAAGTCCACAGGAAGGCGACATGCAGAGAAATACTTGGCTTTGTACCCAAAGAAATTAGAATGCAAATCCTGATAAACAGAGCCACAATTTGAAGGCTGGTGTCCTGAATCACAGCAGGTTAGAAAGGCCTGTTCTAGAAGAAGAAAATTAAAGGTCGTGTTTATCTTTTTGCCAAAAAAAAGCTTTAAAAGTCCAGCCTTTGCAAATACAAGTTTTCACTTCTCTTTCATTTTCACAGAGATGCACCATCTTCTGTAAATCTCTCTTCTAAACCCTTTAAACACTAAAGTAGTGATCTGTGTAACCTCAGCTGCATGACAGTGAGAACTGTCCTCTTGTAATAATACTTGCAGATTATATAAACTCTCATCTGGGCTTGCCATCAAAGAGAACAAAATGGAGAGGAAAAATACAAGAGGTATCTTCATAACACATGACTGAATAAAGAGAATATATACAAGGTCACTTTGTTTAAAGAACTGTGAGGGATATCACAGTTGAAATCTTACCCTAGGCCTCTTGGAATCACAACTTCCTGGATCTGAAAATAATTTCTTCTTTAGTCTCCTTCTCTTCACCAGTCTTTACAATGAAAAAAGGAAACATAATTTGGCCTAATTTCTTGCTTCACTTCAGCAAGGATCTTGTAGCTCTTTTTAGTAAAAGTTAACTGTGAAGTCACTAGAATAACCTGATTTATTTAAAGTTTATAAAAAAAGTATTCCTTGTTAAAAAATCTAATAGCCTAGGCATGTTATGAATAATTAAATTGCAGTATGAGCTGAATCAGGACTCTTGCTGCACATAAAGTATGAAATTTTGGATTAAAAACTCTTACTAAATTTTTCATAGTGCTAGTGACAATTTAAATCTGCATGTAAAGCCCAACCTGCTTAAGAAATGAAACAGCACAATAAGATAACGACCCTGATAGTACTGGAAAATGCCCTAGTTGGATTGGTATTTATTCTCTACAGAAAAAAAAGGGATACTACAATAAAAATATTCTTAACCTTAGTTTATGCTTCAGCACACTCTTACATTTTACTGTTGGAGTCTGCAATATGTTTGTGTGTATTGTCCAATTCTCTGTATCACATTGTAAATAATGTGGTTTTATCTCCAGTAGCAAGCCAACCCACTGCAACACATAATAGTAGTAAAACTAAATGACAGAACTACACAGCCTGATGATGGGCACAAGAAAATCAACACACAGAGAAGTTTACTAGAGAAAAGAATCTGCATAACTATATGAAATAAATACCAGGCCACTTCAGACCAGCATACTCAGATCACAGAATTTACTGCTTCCAGCAGATGGGTGAAAAAGGTATATGTATTTTCTGAGACTGCTGACTAGCTTACAAAATAAAATCTCCTCACAATTCTCAAAGCAGAGTAATAAAATATTCTATCGTAACTGTCCTCACTGCATAATCAAACAAAAATAATTCTGATAAAGTAAACAATTGCAGTGAAAAGGTTAATATCTAGATCTGGATATGTTTTCTTTATATCCATACCTTCCATAAAAATGTCTTTCTTTCCTCACCAGAAGAATGGGCGACCTCCCCCTAGAATTGAATAATTACAGTTTATTAAACAGGCTCAAAAGAAAAAATGGAATTTCATTTCTTAGTGCCCAATGAAAACATTTTAAAACCATTTCCTGCATATAAAAGCAAAGTATCACAAAAGCATTGCCATCACTAAAAGCATCCATAATTGTCATCATGACAAAAGAGAGATAAATCAAAATACTTTTAAGATGACTGGGATACCCAAAAACCTATTCACCTGGAAAATTATTCAGAAGGAAAATTATTTCATACAAATTCTTGAAAATAGGACACACTATATATATGTAACGGTGTCATGCCCCTACCACATGAATCAAATTCCATGACAAAAAATGTCAGATCCAAGAAAGAGTACACAATTTTGGTTCCTCCTGACACTTTCACCCTGATAAATGTGTATTATAATAGAATCATGGAATTGTTTATGTTGGTAAAGACTTTTAAGATCATCAAGTCCAATCATAAAGCTGACCCTGGCAAGTCCACCACTAAACCACGTCCTTCATTGCCATAACTACATGTCTTTTAAATATCTCTAGGCATGGTGAGTGAACCACTTCCCTGAGCAGCCTGTTCCAGTGTTTGACAACCCTTTTGGTGAGGAAATTTTTCCAAATGTCAAATCTAAAACTCCCCTGGCACAACCTGGAGCTATTTCCTATTGTCATATTGCTTGATTCTTGAATTATTATTTTGATTATTATAAAGATTTCCTCATAATTACTTTTTCAAAGCAATTGAAAAAAAAAAATCCAGTGCTGGTTCTTTGGAAGATTAATCTTTGTTTTGGTATGTGGTTATCTGTACTATTTAACCACATACACGCATAAAATAAAATTTCTGGAGTCTAGAGACCTAGCATTATGATTTCTATATGACTAATACGACATTTGTATGTGATCATCTTATTTTGATGAATTATTTTAGTAAAATGTTTGTGACACAAGAGAACTGTAATAGGTTTTAATTATTGTTTTGTTAGAGGAAGATTATGAAGACGTGTCAAACTGTCTGATGATTAACTTTGCATGGCATTTCTAAAGTGTTATAATCTTCATCTATCTTTGGCTTAACAGCATTTTTTAAAACCCCTATGTATGCCTACATGTTACAGAGAAATGCCATCACACAAGGAACAAAAGTCTCATATGGGCTGCAGGCTCATGAAAGCAGAAACTCCCTGTTTAAAGAAGGTTAAAGTTTTCTTACTGGGGTGTAACAACAGGCTAGTTTAAATAGGCTAAATTTATATGGTATGTTATACCACTAATTCTGTTAAAAAAAAAAAAAGGAAAAAAGAAAAGAAAGAAAACATAGAATCTGCTTGATCATTGGGGAGTAAGAAACAGCAACAAAAACAACCTAAGAGATGATGCAGTGCTACTGCTTCCTTTCTGGAGGGCTGTACTTCCTACCGAAGGATCCTACCAGAGTGCTTGAGAAAGGCAGATGACTTCTGCTGACAGGGGGATTCTGCAGCCAAGCAGGTACCTCTGTGCACTGGGATGGGTCACAGAGGCTCACATTGATGAGCTTAGAAAATCAGGCCAAGAGATGTGATCATCCTGAGCAAAGGAGAGTTAAGGGGATGTACCATCCAAAGGAAGACTCCAGCATCTTGACTATAGGAAATGGTATCAAGAGGAAACCTTATTCCCAAGACCTTTAAGACCATCAAGTCCAAACATATTAACATTTGACTCAATGATCTTACAGGTTTTTTCCTAAAGAAAACCTAAAGAATTCTATGATCCTATGATTTCCTGCTGACAAAAGGGGAAGATCTCCTTGCCTCCTCTGCTGTGTCAGCTCAGACCTTTCCCTGAGGTCATTCAATGCTTTGAGTCAGCAGGGAAACATCCATGTCCTCTGCTGATTTGAACTGACTCACTGCTGGGTCCCCCAAGTAGAAAGACTGGTCAAGAAGTAGCCAGAAGGTCAGGAACAGATTGCAAGGCAAAAGTGGGGGTAAAAAACAGAACCTGTCCTTTTTCAAGGGTGTTACTCAATCTCCCTGGTGAAATCCCAGCCACACTAAGAGCTGAAGGAATCAGACTGTTCCATGTGCTTCGTATGGAAGCAGTTGGTTGAAGAAATGTTGCGTTTCTTCTGCCTCTCCCTCCTGTAACACATTGCTTGGCAATGCTCATTATTTAATTCACTGCAAGCATAGAAGCAAAATATGCTGGTGCCAAGACCTAACTTTATAGTACCTGCTTGTTGGAACTCTGGATGCTGAGAATTTTAAACTTTCTGTGCTTAAAGGCACAGACCCACAAGAGAACACTGCATTTGACCTGAGGCAGTGAAGAAGGCTTCCAAAATTGATTGATAGTACTGGGATTTGGGTGTGTAGCTGGTTAGAAGTATGTAATATCACAGGGTGAAAAACTTAAGAGTTTGGATTTTAGAATATAGAAATAAATATGAAGTAAGATGGATATTTTAGGGTGGAGGCGGGTTGCTCTTCTTTACCTTCTTCTTCCTTCTTCTTCATGGGTTTGGGTGATGCTTTGTAATTGGACAGAAAAGTCTGCATTGCGGGCTTCAAGGGATCAGTTATTGGGTTAAAAGGGAAAATAATCTAGGTGTTCTTTCTTAGGTGGATAGTTTAGTCTTAGAAGACCTTGTAACAAGAGATTGTTAGCCATTTTGTGCCATGCTAGTGAAAAGCTGCTGAACTCATGGTTGTGAGACTGTTTTACTGATAAGAAATAATAAACACCTGAGTCTGAACACAAACTACCGCCTCAAGTGCCTTCAATCCAGACCCAGAGAAACCAATACCTGCTAAAAGGCTAAATTTGGTACTTTTTCACCAAAGATTTCTAGTAGTCAAACATTCATTATTCAGTCCAAAGCTGACAAGCTAAAAGCAAATTTTGCAGGTGGAAGACGTTTTACTGCATTTCTTAAAATTCCATATTTGATACTTCCACAGAGTACTTTGCATAGATGCTTATGTCATAAGCTCTTCCTCCACATGGGCACAAAAACTGGCATTCTTCAAATGGTGCATGCACTCATGAACACAGAAATGCAACAAAGGGTAGAAGATTTAAGTCACAGTGTGTGCTTCCAAAGCAAAAGAGAAATCTTTCAAAAATACAAACACTTAATGCTTAATTTTATGGCCAGACTCCAAACTGGTCGTGTTGACTTGTTGTTGAAGGAACGGGAAAATTTGAGTCCCAGTTCTGTATCGTGGGGCAGCTCTACTTGAATGCTCAGCAATATATTGTAGCTAACAGACTACAGCAAGGGAGGAGAGGAAACAAACTGGGAAGAATAAAAGCAGGCTAAATAACAATAAACACAGTTTTCCAGTACTTTCTACTCTGTGCTGTGGCTATTGATCTGCTTATTTTTCTCAACTCAATTACACCAGGGCCAGCCAGGTGGAATATAGGCATGTGGGATGAACAGCTTCTATTTACTGCAGTTATTTTCTCTTGCAATGCTATTAACAACTAGAAGGTCTTGCCCAAAGAGTTGTCAGAGGTATTCTAGCTCATCTCAGTAACATTCAGAGCATCCAGGGGGATATATTGTTATTTTCTGGTTTTTAATTTTTTTTTTCCTTCATTTCCTTAACCTAAAAGCTTTCAGTCGAACAACTGTGTTTACATATTGCCAGATCCCAACTGTTTTAATTAATTGCTGAAATTGTCATTCCTTTTGTCATTTACACAGCTAGGAAAGTCAAAGTTAGGTCTCACTGCTGTAACACAACATATTTGGGTCTGGGTAATTAAGAGCTGTAGAAAAAACAAATTTTATGAGGACTTTTTTTTTTTCCTCTGGCTTCACTCACATGAAAAAAAAGGACAGACTTTTTTGACAAATGAACCACTTTTTCTGGTGTTGAAGAGAATGTTGTTGGTATATAAAGCCATTAGTGAAATGTAACTCTCTAAACCATCCCTGGCTTGTTTGCAGACAGGATGAGTTCCATTACTCTCCCAATTAAAAGAGAAAAATCATGCACATTATCCTTCCTCTATTCACTGTAAATTCTCATAAAGAAAAAAAAAGAAAAAATCAACCCTGCCAGCTCTTTGAACAGGTTGAGACAGCATAGGGAAATTCCGAATTTGCAGCACTGAAAAGGTCTTCCTATCATGAAATCACTTGGATGCCTGATTCTACATCAGAAGATCCTGACCCTGTGTGCTGGGTTTGCATGGCCAGGTTTTGGTAGTGGCAGGGGCTGCAGGGATGTCTGTGAGACTCTGTCAAAAGCTTCTCCATGTCCAACAGAGCCAATACCAGATGGCTCCAAGATGAACCTGCTGCTGGCCAAAGCTGAGCCCATCAGCAACAGCCCATCTGCATCTCTAGGACAACAGACTTAAGAAGGAGGAAAAAAACCCCAAAACCACAGAACAGCAGAGAAAGGACTGAGAATATGTGAAAGAAACCATTCTGCAAGCACCAAGGTCAGTGGAGGAGTGGGGAGGAGGTGCTCCAGGTGTCACAGTAGGTTTGCTGGCATGACTCGCGATACCTGGGAAGGACCCACACTGGAGTAATTTGTGAAAGGGACCTTACAGGGGGAAGAGGTAGAGAACTCTGAGGCAAAGTTCAGTCCAGAAGGGAGGGGGTGGGGTATTTTTAAGGCTTCCTTTTACTTCTCACTCTAGTTTGACAAATAATTTCCCCAAGTCAAGTCTGTTTTGCCCATGGCAGTAGCTGGTGACTGAACTCTCCCTGTCCCTACTTCAACCTTTGAGTTGAATGAATGAGCCTTTCTTCAGGTTTTCACTCCCCTGCCCAGCTGAGGAGGGGAGTAACAGAGCAACTTCCCTGGGAAGCTGGCATCCAGCGAGGGTCAGCCCACCACCCCCTGGCATTAGCATGAAACTCTTGATTCCTGCTCAGAATACAGCTCCACAGCATCTCAAGCTGACCTAAGGTGCAGTACAGTATCACTACCAACTAGCTGTGCTTCCTCATGTCCTTCTTTGTTGGTGGTTTCTGAGGATAATCACATTAAATCACCTAAAAGGAAATTTTTGGGGATTTTGCCAAATCAGTTTCCTGAACAGATCCTTTACCTGGTCACAAGTGTTGGTTTCTTTGCTTGACAGAGGACAAGATCACGTGGCCAGAACACAGGACTAGCCAGGCCTGGATTTAGACTGTTCTCAGCACTACAGTACACATATGCTCAAACTGGATTTAAACAAGTAAATCTGGGTACTAAACACAGTCCAGTTCCAACAACAGGAAGATTTGAATCTCTTATTTCCTCAGAGGGGAAGTACTTGTAATGAGAGGCCAGAAATGAAGTGCTGAAAAGATCAGTACTTTATTTCACATCTGCACTCAACACCTTGGAAAACAGGAGACAGCAATGCACTAATGAAAGCTGCAGATAAGAGAGCTACATAAGCCAAAGCCATAACACCATACATACATAAAAAACTGATTTTGAAAAAAACTGATTTTGAAAAGGGCATTGATAAATACAGGATGACATTTAGCTAAATGCAAGGTTAAATACTAAGAGATGACTATTAATTAGCTCCAATTTCAGGTGTGATCTCTTAGAAACAGGAGGATGAAAAAGCCATGAGATCATTAATGGATTACAAGATGTGTACAACCCCCAAATTCAATGTAGCTATGAAAAAAGACACAGAGACATAAATGTAAGAAATTCTGGGAAATATGAATGCCATTGGACAAGCTGATAGTGAAATTCTTGGGTTTTTAAATTTTTTTTTTTTTTTTCAGTTTGGGCTATGTTCATATAAGAACAGGACAAGAGTGAAAAGCTGGATTTCATACCTGGGCAAGAAGCCAGTCCTTGGAAAAAAAATTAATGACTCCAATGTATCACCCGCCTTTTCTACAGCACCTATCTTAACCCTAATGAGACCCCAGTGAAGGTGAACCCAATAAATGCTTTGCCATGACCAGTCTGGCAAGCAGTGTGTGACACCAAGCACTTCACCTGCAGTGAATGCTGTCCTTCCTGCAGACAGCATAAACTGGGGAAATCAGACAAAATATCTTCTATAAGGAAAATACTGACATATCAGAGTTGAAAACTCAGTCATCACCTGCATTAGCAGATACATGACTATTAAAGACAAAAACACTTTGCAGTTCCATGGCACCTTATTAAAGAGAAATTGATTTGTCAAAAGTCACAAACAAAACTGACACCTGCTGTTTTTCTGCCATAAAAGTATCCATCACTATCCAAACAAAACTCCTGTTCTAGCTCCCTCATCACAAGAAAGATGTGAACAGTTTCAAATATAAATGGGATAGGAATCAGTGTTTGCACCCACTTTTTGCCTGCATAACTTTTAACAAGCATCTGCAGACCATTTTGGTTTGAAAGCAAAACCAGATCACAAAATTATTAAGAGTTAGAAAGGACCTCTGGAGACCATCTACTCCAAACCTCTGCCACGGAAGGGTCCCCTAGAACAGATTACACAGGAATGTGTCCAAGTGGGTTTTCCATGTCTCCAGAATGGGAGACTCCACGGTCCCCCTGGGCAGCCTGTTCCAGAGCTCTGTCACCCTCAATGTAAAGAAGTTGTTCCTCATGTCGAGTTGGAACTTCCTGTGTTTCAGTTCCTGGCCATCGCTCCTCACCCCATCGCTGGGCACCACAGAAAAGCCTGGCATCATTCTCTTGGCACTCGTCTTTGGGGTATTTATACGCATTAATGCGATCCCCTCTCAGTCATTACTCCAGACTAAACAGGCTCCTCTCTCCCTCTCCTAAGATGCTCCAGGCCCCTCACCATCTTTGCGCTCTTGCGCTGGACCCCCTCCAGGAGCCTCTTGCACTGAGGAGTCCACAACTGGACACAGCACACCAGACGTAGCCTCCGGTTACCAAAGCCCCCCACCCCTACATACTCCCTGTGTGACCGCAGCCCGCCAATCCCCCGGCCCCGGCCCTGCTCCCTCCTCGTCCCGCTTGCGTCTCCCTGTAGCGCTTACGGAAGCGCCGGGTCCCGGTGCCGAGGTCCTACTTCGACCGCGGAACAGCGAGAGCTACTGCCTCATTAGAAATCCTCCCCGCCGTTCTCCGCTGCGCCTCGTCCACCCCTCAGACTCTCTCTTTCCCAGCTGCAGTGAGGAGCTGAGGGAGAACACGGCCGCCCCCAGCCTCATAGCGGGTCGGCGGGGCATGTTATCCTACCTCTATGGCCAGGCGCGCATCGGGCAGCTCAGGGCCGGTGAAGGCCCCCGTGCTGCGGGCGGCACTGACGTGTCGGTGGGAGCGGCGACGGCCCCGGCAGCACCATGTGAGTGAGTGAGGGAGGGACGGACCGACCGACAGCCCGGGGGTCCCGCAGCCCTTCACCCAACCCTTACCCTCTGCTCTCTCCACAGGTCCAAGGTCACCTTTAAAGTGACGCTCACCTCGGACCCCCGGTTGCCTTACAAAGTGTGAGTGCCGGCGCTTCGTGGGGCGGAGGGAAGTGTAGACGGGGCACGTCGCGGATGGCCTCTGAATGGCCATCCCGGCGGGGCATTCCGCCAGCGGGAACGGCGCTTGGCTCCCTCCCCCTGTGTGGAGTGACAGGCGGTGTCCGTGGTTAGCCCTGCTCTCGGGGCTTTCCCGCTTTGCCCCACTGCCGTGTGCGTCTTCCCCGGGTCACAGAGTCATTCAGGTTGGAAAAGACCTCTGAGATCATTGCGTCCAACCTTTGCCCGATCACTGCCTCGTCAGCCAGACCATGGCACTACGGGCCGCCTCCAGGCCCCTCTTGAACCCCTCCAGGGACGGTAACTCCACCCTGGACAGCCCGTTCCAATGTTTGACAGCCCTTTCAGTGAAAAATTTCTCCTGATGTTCCACCTGAACCATCCTTGCCACAGCTTGAGGCCGAGTTCTCTCTTCCTGGAGAGGACATTGCTATGGAGCTTATTACCACACCTCCTGAGACTTGCCACATCTGCTGACATTTAAAGGTGTTCATTCTCTACAAAAAATGCTTCTTTTGTAGCATCTCACACCCCCCAGGGACTTATTCTCCCCTTGAATAGAGCTTGCACAGCTTTGGCAAAAGTATTTCCATTGGTAAAAGTGAAGTTTCAGTCAGTAGTTTAACAGATGATAAAGTTTCTTTTCGGTTTGTTTTGGCAGCTGCGTATTTACTTGTGTTGTGATTTCAGGTTAAGTGTGCCTGAGAGCACACCTTTCACAGCTGTCCTCAAGTTTGCTGCAGAAGAAGTAAGTAGAGAGTGATGATGTTGGTTTTTAAAATTTTGCGTGTTCTTGAAAGCTAAAGCTTTTTTTAATGATAAAAATGCAGTGGTTAATTCAGCTCAAGGAACTGCTGTTGGTCACAGATGGTCACAAGCTTTACTGGTCTCAGTGGGGGCCTGGCAGAACTTGCAGAATCCTAGACTTAGTGATCCTTACGTAGTTAATGCATCAGCAGATGGCATTGAGGTGATTTCTGTTTTTGTAATTAACTATTTTATAGCAGTGATTTAAAAATTTGTGACAGTGAAGATTAAAAGGTACTGCTGTTGGATACTTGATACTGAAATTTCTTATGTAGAAGACACAGAGTTTTTGATTGTGGAAGGTATTGAGAGCAGCCATATGGGATCGATTAAAAAAACTGTCTAAAGGGAAAATGTGGGTAGTGTGTTCTTTGGTTTCTGTGTGTTGATCTTTCACATGGAATCCTATATCATTAGGTGTTTAAATTGCCCACATGATGTGTTTGAAGGGATGTATCATGTTGTTTCAGGTTAAGCACGCAAAGATTAAGAGACATTCATTGGATGTAAACCTGGTACATGTCTCAGGTGTACATTTTCATGATAGTTAGAAAAAAATTTCCTTGCATTTGTGGAATTACTACTGAAATAGTCATCCACTTCCATTAAAGCTACTTATATCTATAAATCTCAAGGACCTCTTTTCTAATCTTTTTTTGTATGTGAACCAGCTAAAATTTTATAATTTTGTTTTTATTATAATTTTAATATTATCTATATTATTAATATTAATATTATTGTATTGTATATTAATATTATTAATATTAATTTTTATTATAATTTTAATATTGCCCATATATTTTCTGCTTTAACTGTGTCTCTTACGCTGTTTTGTCCTACTCTTACTTCTTTTAGTTCAAAGTTCCTGCAGCAACAAGTGCCATTATAACAAATGGTAAGCATATAGTTCATATATATTTTTAATAGTTTTTGTATTGAGGGTTTCAGTGAAAGTTTATTGTTAAAATCAGTACTGTCTCATGTTTCACAAACTCTACTTACTGCAAATTGAATTTACTAATACTGAAGTGTTATTTAAATTTCTTATGCATGGGGTGAAGATACTAAACCACTAATTCAGTTTTGTCCAAATATATAGCTTGGATTTCTCTATGCTGAAGCTTTCTTGTCAGTTCCCATTTTTTGGCTATAGGAAATAGCTGCATGATGACCTGATGTAAAAGTTGTATCTTGCTGGTATGTTTTTAGAGCTGCAAGTTTAATGTAATAAATTGTAATATGTCTGTTTCATCTTCTTTTTTCTCTTTTTTTCCTTCTTCCTAGATGGTATAGGAATAAACCCTGCACAGACAGCAGGTAAGTTACTGTGGATGAATCCCAGTATTTAAAACTTGTTATTTTTCTCTTAGTTTAATGTATAGCACATGAGGTTGTATTGCATTTTAGGTTTTATCATCTTAAATGGGAGGAGCATTACCCAGTAGTTGAAAACTACAGTCATTGGAGTGTGTAAAAGGTTAAATCCAAATAAACAGTGGGGGTTTTTTTTTGAGGAGCATTACCCAGTAGTTGAAAACTACAGTCATTGGAGTTGTAAAAGGTTAAAACCAAATAAACAGTGGGGGTTTTTTTTTGTTCAGTGTTTATTTAGTTCTTTAAAAAAGTGATGAGCTTCTGATCTTCAGAGCTTTGCATTTTAAGGTGCAGTCTAAAAGCAATACAGTGTTAGATTCTACTGCAGTAATAAGTAGCAGCTATATACCCCCCCTGCTCTATCTAATTCAGTAGTACTTGCTCTTCTAGCAGCACTTCTCATGAGATACATTAAAAAAAGGAGAATTTTAGAGCAGGAACTCCAGGAGCTTTGGGGAGTGTGTTTTCAGAAGAGTAGGATTGGAGCTAGATGGTCATAAAGGTCTCTTTGAAATCAAACCATTTTTTGATTCTTGCTGATAGCTCTCTTGTTCTCACCAAGGGGTCCCGTGTCAGAAATCCCTGATTTCAGATATCAAGGCTGATATCTGAAGAGAGGAGAGTTTATCTCTGTCACAGGAAAGTGTAAGGCCCTTTCCCATCACCTCCTGAAATACATGGAAACAGAGTACAGAGGTTGAATTGTACCAATAATGGTCTGCTGTCTGGAGGCAGATCGTATGGACCTGTTCTTGAAAAACTATACTTTTAAACTAATTGGGAAATAATTACAGTACTCTAGTCTTAAACCATTAGAGAAGACAGTGGGACAGAGTATCTTGATAGAAAGTTATGAACATTTCTTACCTAGTAAGTACAAGTAAAAATGGCTGTGCTGCTTATGGAATCCAGTCATCCAGTGAAAATAGAATAATTTTACTCTTGCTTGCAAACATGATGAATGGTTGATGGAGACTTGCTGTTATTTTGGTTTTTGCATGAAACCCATCATCCATCCATCCATCCGTCCGTCCGTCTGTCCGTCCGTCCGTCCGTCTCATTTATGCCCTTTGACTGACAGTCATTACTGAAGGTACCACAAGAAAAATAAAACAAGGTATTATCAGCACACCTTGCTGTGTAAACTGGAGAGTATGAAGTGGATCCTTGCAGAGCACAGAACAGTTTCTGATGGTGAAAAAAACAGTTGCTTGACATTAGTTTGAGGAATTTCTTGAAGTTGTAAAAGAAACAATTTAAGTGTCGAGACCTTTTTTTGAGGTCTGTGATTGCATCAACAATACTTGAAAATGAAGATCAAATAAGTGTTTGGCTTTCTGCTCCAGAGACTTCTGTCCTGCCTTAGTACACCTGGATTATGATTTCAGAGGTGTACTGCCTCAGGCAGACTTCTCAGCTGATGCTGTCCTTATAAATGATCCCATGACCAAGTGTATTAAAAACAGATGAGAAATCTAATAATTTACTTTTGTTACTAGATCATCGCACACGTAAAGCCACATTTTCACATGACCACTGATGAATACTTAGGCAAAATGGTAAAATTGCTTAAGGTATACTTAGGCTGTTTCTCTTCCTCAGCAGTATGCTTTCATTTTGTATTATGTAGCTTTAATTAGTTGTAGCTTAATCCTTTAAAGTAAGAGTATTTAGAACTACTTGACTGCTGAGTGAAGGCATCCGTACAGTAGTTCATTGTACCTGCAACACTGCATATTGAATTCCCATCTCCAGTTGATTTGCTTTATCTCTCCTAAGCTCTTATAAATACTGAGGAATTACTCAGTAGTATAAGACAGCAGCACATGATTGAGAAACAGGTAAATTAAAAGCATCTAGATGCAAAATGTTGTCATCACTGCCTTATTCTGCAGATGTAAAATTAGGCACATGCATTATGTTTTTTTTAGCATTGGTGTTCTGGCAATGCTGTGTGATGTTGCCCTTAACTGGAACAAAACGAACCAGTCCACAATAAACCTCTAAAATCAACCCAAACAAAACAAGCAGAATACAGCCTACACCAAATCTAGTGCTCAGACCAAAATCCTTCCTCAGTTTACAAGTAAACATACATAATTTTAGTTTAATCTTCTGTTCAGCCTCATTAATTGGTATCTCAAAATCCACTTTTTTCCCTTCTTTCAATTTTTTTCATATATCAGAGTTCCTACACATTTTACAGTTACTTTAGTCTTCAAAAACTTCCAAACTAAGATACACGGGAATAAAATTTTAGTAATCCCTGGGGATTTCAGAGGTTTTGTACTGTTGCACAATTTCCCTTCCTTTCTGAAAAAAAGCACTCAAGTATGACTTTCATTTTCCTTACATGATTTCGTGGAGCACGGGAAATGAAAGCTGAAAGAGCTAGGCTTAGCACTTAATCCTTGTATTGGTTTCAATTTTAAATCCTTGATAGTTCAGGGAGTAATATGCTTTAACTTTAGTAAAACCAGTGTAATATTAATGATGAAAACAGACCAAGGTGAGGTGAGCTGTCTCCATGAGGTGCAGCTGAGGCCTGTTTTAAAATGTTGAGAATTGTATGCTGGCCATTACAAAAGGATGTTTCCAGTCTAGAATAGTAAGGTTAGTAGGCAGTTGTCTGTTTTGCTGGTGAGACAGATTTGCATTCAGTGGGTATTATAGATCTCTTCAGAACCAGGTCTTGGCAGATCTGTAAGATCAGAATGTCTTCTGATAACATGTTTTTTTGAATTGATTTTCTAAGGGTCATTATATTGAATATATATATACAATGATTTTCATCCTGATCCTCTTGCTGGAGTTCAAAAAAGGGTAGCTTTGTTCTAATACACAGACAATTTAAATGGATGTCAAGTATCTTAATCTTATTTGTGAGAGCACCCTACATCCCTGGAATGGGATGCCTGAGAGAGAAATAGAATTAATCTGTTTTAGAAGTTAATACAAGGTTGAATAAGGAATCAAATATAGTTGATTATGTGCAGTAGTAGTATGAAGTAAAAAAGTAAATATTCCATATTTTGTTAAGGAAATATATCACTTAGTGATGTGGTTTCATTTTCAAATGTTGCATTTAATTAAAAAAATTGCAACCTCAATACATTTTTTAAAAAAATCAACACATCTAAATATTAGAAACTTCTAATTTTTGTTATGTCTTCTTGAAAAGACTATAATAATTAAGACAATGCAGGAATAAATAAAGTTGAAAGGGATTTTTATACTAAAATTAGACTAACTTATGCTTGGACATTTGGAGAACCTTTCTAAAAGAAAAGTACAATTGAGGTTTTGAAGTTAGAAGTCAATAAGTACTGAACCAGAGAGAGAACTAAAAATGAATGAAGGCATGAATGATCTCAAGAAAACAAAATAATTGTGGAAAAGTAAAACTTCGTTTTCTGTTCTTGGAATTATTATGGCTTCTAAGTTGAATGAGGCATTTGAGTGTGAAACTGCAGAGTTTGAAAGGCTGCACTTCACAAGGCCTAGCATTTTCATTTCAAATAAAGAGCTCCCTGGAAAAAGAGAGGCAAGGTAAAATTAACGTGGAAGCATGAAAACTTTATTTCTGGTATGTCAGAGGAATTATTATGAAGCTGTTAAACACTGACTTAACGCTGTTATCTTTTAAATGTGTTTGTTGAGGGAACATTGTATTTTCTCGGTTAGTAATACATCCTGTTTTCTTTCTTTGTTTAGGAAATGTGTTTCTAAAGCATGGTTCAGATCTTCGGCTCATTCCCAGAGATCGTGTTGGGAGCTCCTAACATCTCCTGAAATCTGGGGAATAGGTGACATTGATGTGCAGCAGAGGTCTATCTATTTTGGAACTCCAAAATGCAACTGATGAATTGGACTTTTTTAAAGCAAGCAGAAATGACTTCCCAGGATTTGATTTTTTTCTTTGGAAACAGAGATAAGGGTTCATTTTCCTCTTAAAGTACAATAACTCGTGCACTGATTCTTCCCTGGCTAGTAGAACAGGCTGATTGCATTTTATGTTGCTGTAAGAAAGACAGACTTCTCTACAGGTGTTATTGATGCCACAAGAGTAAACACAGCCACCATCAATAGATACTTAAAATACTGGATATCGTTGAGCCTACTTCATGAAAGGGAAAACTGTGTTACAACATTACTACAAAGAAATTATTCCTAGTGTGTGCTAAAAGTTGGGGTTTTTCCTGTATTTTTTTTCCTAAAGTTATTTCTGTGTTTAGGGGAGCAGCTTTCACTTGGCTCAAGTATTGATCTCAAGTAGAGGGGAAATTTCAGGAGTTTATTACTCAAATAAGTAAACAGCTGCCAAATGTTCCAAAGTAATTCTAAGGTTTAATTGCTGCAAGTATTTGAGATAAAGGAGAATACAGAGATTTCTGTGTTTTAAGACTTCATTTTGACATACTGTGAAGTTAAATTAAACTCAATTTCAGCGAATTTGTGAGACCTAGTCTCCTCACAAGAAGTGCCATCAGCTGGGAAGGATTGAAGTGTAATTTGGGAATGTGTAGACTGGTCAAATATGTCATTCCTTTTTCAGTAAACTAATGCTGGTTCTATCCAGAAGTCTTGGTTTTGTTGTTGCCTGTTACATAGAAAGCAGCATAGAATTCACTGAAATATTTTTTGTTCAGATTAGAAATTGCCATGTGTACACTATGAGTTGTGTATTTTAAGTAGAGAAATTGCTGCTTTTCTTGAACTGGTTGTCTGTGCTGTGATTTCATGTATTTGGCAAAATCTTACCATATTGCATTTTTTTCTGTTCTACTGAGTTGAACAGAAAGAACAATTGGTATTGCAGTGCTTGGTTAAATGACTATTCTCACAAATACAACTATCCTGTGCAATCATTGTGCTTTAGAAAGATGTTCAGATAATGTGTCAGATAATGCAGAAGTACAAAATGCCCTTCTGAGTGGGTGTAAGCTTGAAGAAATAAAAACTCTCCAGAAATCAATATTTGCCTATAAACAGCTTCCAACTTTAAGATAACCTGCAAAATTCTGTATTTTTCTTTACTTTAATAAACAATTAAATGAAGAAGTGCAATTGTTGTTCCTTTCCTATTCTTAGAGTTTGATAATAATTAAAAACAGTTCCCGTTAATTATTCAGCATGCTTTGGGATTAATTTTGAGCCAAAAGATAGTTATTATGCAGAATTCTACAGAACACTGCCCCAAAGGGCAGAGTGCCTTGGTTTTCGTTATTCTAATGCCACAATATAATTAGTATGAGCAAAATTAATTGCTTGCAACTTTTAGCTACAAATTTCTTGACTGAATGCTTGAGAAAGCACCTCATATTGTAATATAACAAACAGGAGTCTTTTTTTTCCTGTCTAAAGGTGCAGTGTTTTTGAAAGGGAATCATGGTTAACTGCATTTTGAAACTAGGATATTCTAATGTTTACATAATTGAGGGTTATGTAAAAATTATTTCATGTGGTGGCTAACATTTCTCACACTGTTACTTAGGTTATAACAGAGCATAAAGTATTTGACATACTGCATTGCAGGTAGTTTATGTAACATGCTAAGAATTTGTTCATTTGGAAAAATAACTGGTATTTTTAGTGCGCTGTTCATTACACCTTTGTCTCAGTATGGTCTCTAAAATCTGACCGTGGCTTTTCTGTTTGGTAAAGAGACCATTTCAGTGCTAAAACATAATTTACCAGTCTCACCAAGTTGACTCAACCTTTGCAAGTTCATTTTGTTAAGTCTTGTTTGACATGGTTGTATAGGTTGTATAGGTTTCTAGGGCTTGGGAGTTGTTGGAACATTGTGGAAATGCTGTGCTGCCAGATGTGTACTGGGCTGTCTGTCCATATTTTATGGTGTACTTTGGAAATCTGCCTGGCAGTTGTGTTGCTTTCAGCTCTGATTATAACCTGAATGGTATCAAAGAAAAGATTTTTTTGGTGTTTATTATTCACTTTGTTGCATCTTTGCTGAAGTTAATTTGAAGAGTTTTTTTCAGTATTCCACATTTATAAAAGGATGGCTGATTTATGCTATAAAGATAGTCTGTGAAGAAAAATTTTGGTAGAAGCATAAATTGTGAAAGGTCCCACCAAACTTTCAAGTATCTCTAATTGTTCTTTTGGTTTATATGAGTTCATAGAAGTTTTATTTTGATAAAATTTGAAGATATCATGGACACTTTTCAGGGAAAGCACAGTGATCTGATGAAATACAGTAGAACAGGAGAAGTTAGAAAATGGCCCTGATAATAAGTTCTGTCAGAAGTATGGGGGTTTTTTTCCTGCATTCCTGTCACAAAATCCAGCTTTATTATGTGTTTGAGATGAAAAGGCCATTTTCCTTTCTTGTTGTTACTATGTGAGAATCATAAAAATAGTTGACAATAGCTCTCAAAAGTTGAGAACCCTCATTCTTTGTGTTTAGCTCGATCACAAAAGCCCAGCTCCCACCACTGCTCCAGTGGTACAAGGAGTGGTCGGAGTGAGAGAAGGAGCTGTGCCAGCACAGCTGCACAGTGAGTAGATTCTGAAGGTGCTGGGGCACAGCAGTCCTTTGTATGGCAGCATCCAGGTGGCCTTCAAACAGAGCACTTCAATGGGGCACTTGGAAAAATTCAATCCTGCAATCATCCTAGCAGTGCTGTGGATACTGTTCCAGTGATTCCAGCAGGAGTGCTAAGCTCCAGCTGGGTGAAGTTCCATGTGCAATGTACAGTGTTCAGAGTTCAATACAGTGTACCCAACAGTGCGTCTCTGTAGTGAATTTCAACTGCTGATGGAAAGTAAATAAATACTGGGGAGTGTTCACAAAAGCAAGTGTGATCTTTCTGGGACTAATCTCTGCAGGCTGCTTCTGAAGTTAACAAATTGAAGTCCTCCAGAGAGATTCAGTGTAGCTAAACAAATCTTTAGCTCTGAATGACCCTCTGAGAAGCCTTTATCTCTTCACTGGCTAGAGAAAGCAATTGAGGCATTAACCTGCAGGGGCTAATGTTAACACTTCTGAATGCCTTCCCCAATTGATACTTTTCCCCTCCCTTCAATATTATATGTTATATACTGTTGTAATACAACAATATACCTGTCCACTCAGTCTTGTTTGAGCTTGATTAACACATGATGCAAAGTTCCCAGAGACTTGTTCAAAATCACAAGAACCTTTTTGCATGAAATCAAAACTACTTTCTTATGTAATATAATTACTTAAATATAACCTTTTTTCCTTTTGCAGCAGGTTCAGGACCCTTGGTGGTAGTGCGAGGAGGGCTTGTAATTTTTTACAGAAACCTTTGCCAGGTTAAAATTAGTTCTGTTTACAAATAAGAAAATGTGTGAACTGAGGAAGAAAACAGAAGATTCTATTACTGCATCTTTTTGGAGTATGGATTTGGTCTCCTTTATCTCTCTGAAGTGGTTAAATATTCCTGGCAAGCAGATTTTGAAGGGTTTTGAATGTATACAAATAGCCACTAATAAAAGGACCAGGTGCAGGTGCTCCTGTTTACTACTATAAAGACAATCCTGAGGCTGTGAGTGGGAACTGTCAGTGTCTCATGGCTGAGAAATACCAGATGTGGTAACAGCTATAACAACCCTTGAGGCTTTTGATCATTGTAATGGAGAGAATTTTGCTTTGATTTTGCACAAGAGATAAATTTGTTTACAGACTTTGAAAGTAGTCTTCATATGGTGGGAGTGAGAGCACTGTCCACAATCCCTTTCCCTGCTCATGATATTTGACAAGAAGTAAGTCTGGGACAATCTGGCCATTAAAGAACTGGACTTCCCCCTGTGGAATTCTGTCTCAAAGGTAAAGTGTGAACTGAGAAGTGCAGCATCTATATCTTCAGAAGACTTGGCTGTGATAAAAATCCACTGCTGTCTGATGAAAAGTTTAAAATGAAAAGGGATTGGGGAATATTCTTTGTCTTACCTATTGAATCATGAGGTCATTTTACAATTCGAGGATCAAACCATGTGACTTCTTATAGGAGAAGTAACCAGATTTTAGTAAATGTTTGCTATTAAACATCTTAGAAATTCATCTAAAGAGCTGAGGGCCATTTGTAAGACAGTAAATGCGAAACAAATAGACGTGTGAAGCGTATCCACATCTAGGAAACCCTTGCTATGGATGATCAGAAATAGCTTGGTTTTAATAACGATGCATGCTTCTGATGCTTTAAAAGCATCAGGCATTATTTTGAACTGATTTTTGTGTAGCAGTTTGTAATACTTTTGATTGCTTGCTAGCTTTGCCAAAGTGCTGTTAGTTTTCACTATGGGCCAGATCTCGTGCTATGATTTTTGTAGAGTTTAAAGATAGAAATGCTGCTCATGCCTCAAGCTGGGTTTATGCAGACCGTGAATATATCTCCGTGTGAAAGTGACTGACATAAGCAGCACTCATAACTCCCCTGAGGAAGGGACCTTAAAGATCATCTAGCTTCAATCCCTCTGCCATGGGCAGGGATGTTTCCCATTAGGCCAGGCTGCTCTCAGCCATTCTGTAAATTTAATTTTTTATGTGTAAATTGAAAACAAAAAGGCCGTGCTGGATGTAGCTAATTGGCTGATGTTTATTGCAGTAGCTTTTTAAACCGTGGGAGGGGGAAGGAGTCAAAAACATTGCTGTAATAAAGTGCTGTCAGGCCATTCATGTTGCTTGAAAAATTAACATCTTTAAATTCATTTTTGCATTGACATTTCCAGTTAGTAGAGACCCATTAATTTGTGACAGGGTTCTGTTCTATTACTATGGGCTTTTGAATAGTATACAAATAATAGTGGCTAACAATAAGAGCAGCCAGGCATCCTTACCAGCAGCACGAAGGGTGAAGGTTTGTACAAGCACTCAATGTCAGTAAAGCACCACCCATGCAGAGCTGCTTATTAGTACAGGAACAAGAGCACAGTACATCTTGCCAGCTGTTCTGTAGCTGACATGATCCATTAGAGGTGACAGTGATAATCAAATGGTCTTATTATTTATGTCAGGTTCATTTAATTCCCACTTCTTGGCTAAATGCTGTTCCAGATTAATGTGTGTGCGTAGCACAGAGTGTCCACACTGACCTCAGGTACTCATCATTCTTATTTCATGACTCTGTTTTGGACAGCTCCAACTCTGTCCGAGAGGTCTGTTCCACTGTGTGATTGCAGGACAGTCAGTTCTGTGGGGCCTCACGTCTGGGAATCTGTCATTTAAAACCTGAAGTTTATGCATTTCATTTTTATTTCTCATCCTGTGGCCATGAAAATTTAAGGTGGAGAGCTTTCACTCATTTTCAGCCCTTATGGTCAGGGATTGCTGAAGTTTAAAGTGCCATATCTAAATGTCTGTAAATAACAGGAAAGCAATTTTAGCCATGTGATTTTGTAAATTAGGCTTAAATTTCTTCTGCCCTACTGAGATGCCAGAAGAATTTAATAATGTCAGAAAAATTTACAGCCATGAAAAATATTAAGGGAAAGTAAAAAAAAAAAAATAGGATCTAAAAATGAAAGCACATGGGTGCTACAGGGCCTGATAAAACCTGACATCCCATTTCAGTTTTGCAGTTCTCAAAATTTTTGTTGTTGACCACTGCCCTGTCATCATTCCATTACCCTGATTCCAGACACTTCCAGTTATGAAGTGGAAGAGGTGAATTGTCTCTAAACATCTCTAAAGAAACATCCTGCTTTCAATTCTGATCATTCAGAGCTGTCATCTGTCTGATATCAATTATACTTCACTTGCAGACATCATGTCTTTTGTCATTGCAGTAGTGTAGACTAATTTATCTCTAAATGATTCAAGTAATGAAGTTTACACTGGGAAGTCCTTGCACCTAAGGAAACATAGCAAATACATAAATTGCCCTCTATTCTAAGTTAAAGTTTTCAGGTATTTTTAGTTCTCAAAAATGAAATTGAAAGAAAACCTGTAACTTTACCATGTCATCCTGAGAGTGGCAGTTGTCAAAGTTAAACTATGCATTCTTCTTCATATTGTGCCTTAACTGTGAATTTTACTTTTAGTTTGAGCAGTGAGATCACCTGGAAAATGAAGCCTACTAAATTGCTGCTGTGATATTCTTGCACTGATTGATGACCTCAAATTGGAATGTCAGGGAAAGGCTGTAACAGCCTCTAGTGTTCATCACAAAATTAAGATAGATAATTTTAAAGATGTTTTAACTCAGGGTTTGGCTGGTTAGGCAAAATTATTTTAATAAAATCCTGCACAGGTTTTCTTCTGAACATTTGACAGTTGATGATGCTTAATGCAAAACAAATTCCTGCTTCTTAGTGCTCAAATGTTAGTTTTAGTAATGCTTCTCTGGTATGAGTGAGGCATGTCACTGCACCCCAAATCTTGTGCACGGTACTGCAGTTCATGTTCCAGTGTAAAAGCTAAAGGAAGACAATTAACTAGTTCCATTATTTAGTGATGGTGGACTCTAACATTAGTTCTGTCCAAAAAAACATAAAAGAAGGAATCCTGAACTGGGAGGTGGCAAATAAACAGTTATGATATCAATAAAATATATAATCATCTACTCATGCGAAATTTCTAGTATTAAAAATGCAATAGTCTTATGGGTGGGGGAGATCTGCAACCAAAATGCACTGATGGTGCTTCATTTTGGTTTACCAGAAGAATCCTCACCACCACTCCATTTGATTTAATGCAGAAGACTATGTACAAAGAAGTTTAATTTCTTAAATTAAGTAATTCTTCAACTATTTTTGTTGTTGACTTGTGTAAATTATATACATTTTACATATGTAGAATTTCCAAAGGGATCTACTGGAAATTTGTTAGGGGTCCAAAGTTGAAAAAGGCAGAATAAATTTGATCTGGTATAACTACTGGTTTTGCAGTATTTAAAGAATAAGGCAAGAATAAGTCTAACTGTACTAGAAAGGATTTCTGCAAGAATGGTTCTTTAAAATGTACTGCCAGTCTCTGGAAATACTGTAGACCAGTGTTCTACTACACTTATATTTAGAAAGTTTTAAACAAGCTTTATTTTAATTTGTGAAAATTAAGCCTGCTTCCTCTTCCTCCTTTCCCAGCATATATCTAGGACAGCCAAAGGGACCAATGCCTGTAGGTGCCTATTTCTACAGACCACGGGAGAAGCCTGGTCAGTAAGTCCATGCTGAGTGAAGTGCTAGCTCAGGTAAGATGGATGCCATTCAGGGAGGCTTTTACAGAACACAAGCATGAACCAGCACAGGAACAGCTGATGCTTCCTGTTTCCTGCAGTTCATTGGTTTTATGAGCTTCTTTACCTAACCACAGTACTGCTGGTCATGAACACAGGCAACTTCAGAATCTGTTTGAAACCGAACTAAAAAAAATCTCTGTAGATTATGCTTGAATTAAACTCCTGTCAGAGGTATTCAGGCAATAAATTAATTTAAGATCTTATAAATAACTCTGTCAATTCAAATAATTTCTTGTGTCATACTTTTAAAGATGTTAATTTTTCTTCTCCAAGGTGATTTTTTTACTTAGGTAATGCTGCCATTTTCATACTTTATCACAGGATATGCTGAATTGGTAGGGATCCACAAGGATCATCAAATCCAATTCTTAGCCCTGCACAGGGTAACCCCAAGAGCCACACCATGTGCTTGAAATCACTGTCCAAACATTTCTTGAACTCAGTGCTGTGACCAGTCCCTTGGAGATCCTGAGCGCCCAAAGTTGGGGATTTTTTCTCCCATAGATTTCTCTTTCCATCTACTTTTTAGTAATTTTCTTTTCTTTGTTTTAATCCAAGTCAGATTGTCTGACATTACCTTGTTCCATCACAGCTCTTTGAATTCCATTTTCCCCTTCTTTTCCTGAGACCTTTCCACAGTGCTGATTTCTGCTAATTAATGTAAGGAAGTTAAAGAAGTCTGTGTGGCTAGCTTGTTATGGATGGCTGCACAGCCCTCCTGCTAGTTTTGCTTTCTTAATCCCCAGTCTAGCTGATACCCTGACTATATTTTTGCTCTTCCTGGCCCCAGGGCTAATTTGGTGTGTGAGTATGTGCTAGAGTATTAATATAGGTAGCTGAAAAAGTCTCCTCTACCAAACATAGTTTTACAAAACCAAAACAAAAAATCTGACATGCAGAACACAGGCTCCAGTATTCTGTGGAAACATAAAACATATTATATCAGTATGGACAACTCAAACATTAAATTAGCTTTGTCTGCTTCTTCATATTCTCCACATTGCTTCAGCAGAACTAAGTCTGTGTTACTCGAAAGACTGAGAGCTGGAAGGCTGTTGTATGAGCTAGGAAACCTAATGCTGTTGTGCCTCATTTTTCTCTGTAGTTTTCCCTTTGTTTTTTACTCTTTCGTCTGTTTATTTTATCTTTTAGCTTTTTTTTTTTTTTTTTTCTTCTGGAATAGTTCTTAAAGCATATTTTAATCCCATTATCCTACAAATCTACCATACATTATTTCCTTGCTAACTACAGCAGCTGATAATGAGTACAGCCAGCTCATGCAGAGCAGTAAGAAAGACAATAAACAGAGCATAAGAAACTATTTCAGCATTTAAAAATAATCCTAACTGCAGCAAGAGACTGTAAAAATTGTGGTTTACTCAATTAAGGATTTTTGTGTTAATGGAGGCATGAAAAAACCCTTCTCAAGCTGAGGGGCTCCTCTTGGGCTGATGCACAGAACTGTCCTGTTTTGAGGAGGGAGGGAAGCTCTCATGTTTTTGATTGTAAGTGGGAGATGAGCTGGGTGAAATGATCTGATCTAGGAAATAAAAAAAAGGAGGTGAAGTTGCAGTGAGGGCCTCAGCATCCAAGAATCCGCATATCTTGAAATAGGATATCTCTGAACGTGTGTGAGAGTTCCTGACGTGTTTGGTGCTGTGCCCCCACCCCCATGCTCTGCCTTTTCTCCTGCTAAATAGCATCTCCATCTACTCATTGCTGAGCAAAGGTCAACTTGTCTTGAATAAAGGGAGCAGAATCTGACAGATTGGCACCATCCCACCCCAAACTCAGTGCAAATCTGCCTTCCCTTCAGAAATGTGGCATCTAATGTAGGGTTTGTGTTGTTGGAGGGTACAGCTCATGCATTTCATCCAGTGTGTGCCTTGCAGGGGTGCACAAATTGCTGGATTCTTTTTGTGTTTGATGTTGCCACTTTGCAGCACACTCATGCTATTGTTCAGGAAAATACTTTTCAAAGCTCTGTGGTTTGCTGAATAGCAGCCTTCCTGTTATTAGTGGATTGTGGAAAGCAACCTGTGTTAACTTGCAGCTTTGTGGCTTACTAGCTCAGCCTGTGGGTGACTGATTTGTTGCAGAAAACTCTATAGCAATTCAGCTGTCTGCCACTAAGAAATGCTAACTTAACATTTTAATCCAATTTACAGGCAAGAGAATTGATACACAAGCCTTCTCTTTAGTTATGGCTGCTTTCCATCTGCTGTGCTTGGAATACCTGCCCTTGTCTCATGCATAAACCAGTGTGGATGTGGAGAGAAGGAAGACATTAGACCTGGTCCTATTCCAGCTCTGTTCCTTTCATTTCTAGTATTCCCAAGGTAGGTCCCTTCTGCCCATCACAGAGGAAGGACTGTAAACTGCAAAACTTCCCCCCCACCCCTGAGAGAACACGTGTTTCCCCAGAAAAGAGAGTAAATGTAACATAAGGGCTCCCTGACACCAGAGGGATGATAACACTGGAAGAGCTTTGCTTTTCTTTCCTGACCTGTTTCCTTCAAGGGCTGAACTACAGACAGACTTGTTCTACCAGTGAAAGCTAGATTGTCTTGGAAAAATGTTTATTGCCAGTAGTGGAAGCCCCTGAAAGTTTTGTCTCAGGAGATGCAGTTCCAGCAAGTAGGTAATAGCATCAAGCAGGAGAGGCAGCAATGCTGGGACCATCGATGTAGGTTATATACAGGTGAGAAACCAAGCAGAACAGTGTGTGTATCAACCCAATATAAATTGCTTTTCTAGTGCAGGATCTACATCAGTCAACAAGACAACAGGAATTTTGAGTTTCTAATTCCTCAGTGAGCACTTTCTGTTGGCTCATACGTTTTTAGGGTAAGATTTGAGACCTGTCTTGGTTTTGATCACAGGGTTTTTTTCATCAGGAGAAACACAAAATCGATGGAATGGGAAAACTTCTTTCTTAAAATCTCAGGTGTGTGTGAGAGGGGATAAAATCACCCCAGAGAATGAAAAGCCTCAAGTGACAAAAACTGGTGTGGCTGCACTCCTGTGTGTATGGAAGGCACAAAGTCATTGCAAGATGGAAAGTAGTTGAGTAAGAGCTTATTTTATTCCTCTGAAAAATAGTAGGATTTATTTATATGGATCTATGACTCCAGAAGGGGATAAAAGTGCATTTGCTATGTTCTTAAGAGAAAGCAAGGCAAAAGAATTTAATTAATCAAAATTTATTGCTTTATTAAGGCTGCTTTCTGAGTTCATTTTTTGTGTAGCAGAGGGCAGGTGAGAGTTTAAATGAATGCTTCATGATGTAGCTTTCTGTGAAGGAAAATACCTTAAATGGCTACAAACTCAGTACACATCTGCTTCATCTCTTAAAAACATAAATTGTACATTTTGACACTATGTAAAATAACACTTCTAAGCAGGACTGCCATAGCAAGAAGAGAAAAAGTGTCTAAGGTTGAGGAAAAACTTTCTGATACAGTATTATTATGTAGAGCTGCCTGGGAAATTTGATTTCTATCTAAAAATCCAGAATAAATTCCTGTTTACAAAAATGAATACCTGAAGTTGCTAAAAGTGCAGGGTTTGGTACAGACTCTTGCTAGCAGCAACATTACACATTGAATTTTCTTAAAACTGTGGAGGGAACTCTTGCACCCATGGCAATGAGGTGGCATCATTATTTGACTAAGACCTCATCTTGTGTCTACTTTGTGAGATCTGGGGGAATCTGAAATACACCCTTTTTGACTAAACGATATATTTTTTTTTAATATTGAAAACTCAGGGGCACTAAGTAAACTAATCAAAAAGGAAACAGGCTTTGTCCATTATTGTCTTGCTCATCTGCTGTACCTAGTGGAGCAGGTTTTTCTTTACAGACAGCTCAATGGAGTTCTATATTGGAGACTTCTCTGCTCCGTCCCTCTGGTCTAGGGAAGCTTTTTACCTCTTTAGGCATCTTTCTCTTCCTCACTGCAGTTTCCCAGCTGTTGCTTTTTGCACCCTGGAGCACCTCCTTCGACCCAAGTTAGGTCTCCTGGGAAGGTGCAAGCTTCTCATCCTAGGTTACAGTTTTCCAGACTGTTTGAAGGAGCAAAATATTCATCTGGAAAGACACACTGTGAAGATATCATCAACTATGCCCCTGAAACAAGTGACAGCAAAGCACCTTTGTAGTTTAGAACCAGATCCTGTATGGAAAATTTAAAGATGGCTGTCTGTGAAAGTGGGCATGCTGATGCTGGAGGTCTCTGTCCACTGCAGTTCAGAATCTGGCAGCAAGAAGGGAAGCTGATTCTTTCCCACATTTCCTGAATAGGTGCTCAAACCAACACAATCGTTGAAGATGTAGAAGGGACCACTGACACCTGTTCTCAGACCTGACCCTTATATTCAGTTGCTGTAAATGTTTGTTCATTACATATTTTGCTGTAACTGGGCAGTGAGTATGTTTCTGTCTGAGTTCCCATTTATTTTAAAGATGACTCAATGATCTGAATCCCTTGCACATGCAGTAAATGAAATAGACATATGTGAGAGAGATGATTTCTATATTCAAAACTATCTCCTGCAAGCAGAAATGGGTTACATAAGCAGTCCTAATTCTGGCATTCCCTACTTTGATTTTGCCACGTTCATCTCAATTATATATGTACCTATATATATATTTTGACTAACTTCCTGTGGATGAAATGTCCTGTATGAATGCAGCTTCAATCTTCCAGACAGAAAATATTTCTTTGAAAACAAGCTCATGGAGACGAAATCTTAAAACCTTGTTCCAGTCCTTAAAGTATCATAAGTTTGCCTGAGGCTCAATTTTTGCCAGCACAGTTTTGTCTGTCCTGTATTTCTGTGCAGTCTGATGCACATCTGCTCTTGTCCATCCTTGTTCTGTTCCTGTGACATGCATGGAAGGATGTACCTTGTCTGTTCTTGGGGAGCTGGTCTTTCTGGACTGTTGTTTTCAAGTCCAGTTCCTGCCCAATAAACTTTTATGCTTTACTCAGGCAATCAATACGTTCACAAAATGGAATTTCATTTCTGATTTAGGGTTGCATGCATCATAGAATTCATTGGGTCCTGAGGCACTGCCAGCCCTGACCACAGCCCTGGACCCCCTGTCAGCCCCTGGGGCCATCAGTCCCAGCCCTGTGATGCTGCAGCAGGGCTGGTCTCCAGCTCCCCACAGCCTTGCCCAGCCATGGCCATCTCTGCTCTCTGACAAAACCTGCACAGGATTGAGTCTGCCCCAGAGACTGACACTTCTGTAAAATATTATTGATAAAAATTCATACTTCAGTTAGTGTACACTGATACAGATTTCTATTGATTGACATAATTCTTAGGTCTGGCTGCAGATTTGTAATTTAACTTAGTAAGGGATTTAAATTAACACACCTTTCTAACTTCTACTATAGCACTACAGTAATTCCAAATGTTACACAGTGTTTATTTATTTTTAAATATAAGTTTAGTTAATTTCATTATGGATTTTCAGTCCGTGCAGAAAGTACCACAATTAATTATGAATTCACATTCAAGTAAATTTTTTATGCTGGGCCTAGTTTTTTTAATTGGTGTTTAAATCATTTACAAATCTTTATTTCAAAAATTATCAGCTATTGACATGTGTTCTTTTTAGCTATTTTTAGTTTTTCAATGTCTCTAATGTTTTTTAAATGTGTCCAAAAGAGTAAGGGGGGGTGGGGGGCAAAGAAAACTTCCATTTAACTTTAGGGTCTGTTAAGTCCTGATAACATTCCACAAGGCAGTGACTGGCTGGGTAGATGAGGAAAGCCCAGCGGGTTTTGTCTAACTCTATTTCAGTAAGGCTTTCTCTATTGTTGTGTGTGAGACCCTAATAGAGGAGCTGGTGATGTGTGGGCTGGAGGAGCCCATGGGTTGAAAACCAGCTGAGTGGCCAGGTCCAGGGCGTGGAGACCAGTAGCTCTTGCTGTGCCCCAGGGATCAGTACTGGGCCCAGTCCTGTTTATCACCTTCATTAATGATCTGTATGACAGGATGAGCCTCAGCTCTGTTGCAGACAACACAAAACTGGGAGGAGTGGCTGATACACCAGAGCGTCGTGCTGCCATCCAGAAAGTCCTCAGCAGGCAGGAGACATGGGTTGATAGGAACCTCATGAAACTCAGCAATGGGAAGTGCAAAGGTTTTTTTGAAAGAAAAACTACAGACAGTTTCACCCACACTCCAGAACACAGCAGACCTCTCCCAAACCAGCTGCTCTGCTTTTACACATGACTGACACGAGGGCTGAAATGTCTAGAACACAGAGCTCATTCTGCACAACACTACTTACTTCCTGTAGTGACCTAACTGTATTATTAGGAGGAAAACAAATCATTGTCATGTTTTGGTTTTTCTGTTCTTCATGTTACAGCCTGGAGCAGGGAAATCATTACTAGCTTGTGCCTGTGAAGTAGTCCCACAAGTGGGAGCAGAGCCTCCTGCTTTCTGCAGTCTCTTTTGATGCACTGCTTCTAAGATGGAGGATGTATCTTGAGCATCATAGTTAGATATGATTCGTCACACAATTGGGTTTTATACTGCACATAGACTGCTTGGCAATAAACTAGAAAAATAACATCATATTGGTTTAATTTTCTTGGGAAAGAAAGTCTATTTGATCACAAGACAGTTCAGCCACATGCCTACATTTCTTTTTGTACTGTAATATTTGTAGGAGCAGCACTCTGGCCACCTTATATATTTGTCCACTCAAGAAAGAAAAAGGAATGCAAATCTCATTAGAGGGAAATGTTGGTCAGAGGTCAAAACATATTCAGAGAAGGTTTCTCTGCTTTCTTTTAGTAGCTCTAAAGCTTCAAATCATCAATTGCATTTCCCAACCATATGCTCCTCAAGCAATTTCTTGCCCTCTGCTACAGTCCAAGGGACTGTCACGGGTTTACTTCTATGTCACTCATGTAAGTTTTTATTCTTTTAGGCTACATGTGTGTCTCCACACCCTGCTTTTATCCATTCTTGCACCTGAACTGGACAATCTTCAATGTAACAACCAAGACATGCACTATATTAAAATATTTACCTAAAATTTTACTATCTTATTAGGTTTCAGTCCCTCAAATGACACATCAGTGGTGTCCATTTTCTTTTCTCTTTTTTGTTTGTTATAAATTTTTTCCTAGAATTAATAAAGTATTTCAGAATAGGAATATTATCACACCTTCCTATTTATGGTTACTATTTCTTCCTTCTTGCAAGTGATCTCAAAAGAGAAAAAATCAAATTTATGATTTTCCATGCAATACACCAAACACCAGTGCTGATCCTATGGTGCCATGATATTTAGAACTCTATGTTTGGAGTTTATCAATCTGCATACATGAAAGCTGTTCAGGTAAGGACTCATTTATGCTGGAGTCAAAAACTCCATCTAGTCTTTGCTAGTCCTTGCTGCTCTTTGGACAGTGCCATTCTCAACTGCCTCAGAAAAGAAAGAAAAACCACAGGTTTTTGGCAGAAGATTGAGATCACAACTGTTCTGTGACACTTTTCCTTCCTGCTTCCTTTACTCTTGCTCCCTGTTCTCTTCTTACTTGCAATAATTGTTTTCAGCTGTTCTTCTCCCTTCTCTTCCTAGTCTCAACTCTCCTTATTTTTAACACAGGCTTCACCCAGACTCTCTCGATCCCTTCTTTGAGGTGACAGGAATCTCGAGGGTTGGGACCATGTTCAGAAGCATATCCTGCTGCTTGCTTCTTATTTATTTTTCCTCCTCCCTGGCATGTGTTCAGCCTCTTTGGGGATGCCCCCACCTTTGAATGGATTGCCAAAGAGCTGCAGATCCTCAGGGATCCACTCCAAGTTGCTAAAACCTGTCCTCTCTTACCAGCTCACCATTTTAGTAAAACACTTGGAAAGTGCCAACCAGCTGTTTGAAGATGTTTCTGCAAAGTTTTTTGCATATAGGATTTAAAGGCTATGTGAAATATTATGGTCCTTTTGGATTCTGCTTTTTTGAGGGACTCTACTTATATTTGGGGGTGATTTTTTTTTTAATATATATTGAGAGAGAAGTGATAGTTGAGTGAATGAAAGAGAACCATTTTGCACTATTATTGAAAGAATATGATCAAAAGAATATAAACTCTGTGTTATTGAAAAAGAGCTGTAGGGAGGATTGACACAGTCAGTTTATATGCACATATAATATTAGAAAATCACTAAAATAATAAAAATGTTACTGCTGGGCTTTACCACAGAAATTAAAAACAAGATAGATCAGCTGAGTCTCCCTGAAGGAGGCTTAGAGAATAAGAAAAAGTTCCTTGAAAAGAACAATTCATATTGGAGTTATTGAAGAACAGATGAAGAGGGGAGTTAGTTAGTTGGTTGGCTGATCCTGTAAAATCATTCACAGCTCCTGTGAATCGTTCATAGCTCCTCTGTCATCAGCTCTTCTTCCTCCTTCTTTCTCTGTGGGTCCTGATCCTGCATCCCATGCCCTCCCCAACCCACCCTGGCCATTCTGCCCCCCTTGCTGTGCCAGGCAGAGGGATGAAACAACTGTGAGAGCTGCAGCTGTAGGAGTCTGAGGTTGAGGGCCTTTTCCTGCATCTTCTGTGAATGTGGGGTCCCTCTGGATCATATCCTGTGAATCGAACTATAAAATAAAACCCGTAAAGTGTTGCTAGCTGAGTAGGCTCTGTGATGTAAGTGTGCTCTGGACAGGAAAAGTGATGTTCTAGAGACATCTGGGGAAATTTCTACATCCTCTGCAATGGCCTCCTCAGAGCATCTTTGCAGTGATGTACGTTAGTATGAGTATTTCAAAAATATCTGGAAGTTGAAACATATCTGTGCCCATAAAAAAAAAAAAAAAGAAAATGTTCCTTAGCTATGAATCAGAGGAAATCTGTAGATCAGAAATGGAAAAATACTTGCTTAAAGAAGAAAAATTATGTTAAATGTAACAGAAGAAAATTAGTGGGTATTTTAAAACATAGTAGGGAAAGTGCTTTGAGATCAATAGGTAATAACTGGGTACATAACCACTATCTTATATCCAGCCATAAAACACACCTTTTGGAACAAGCTGTCAGAGCTGCTGTCATGTTACCAATAATTGTTCTTGCATTACTTACTCCTGACAGGATAAAACAGTCAGAGTTTAATTCCCTGTAATATATTTGTCATAAACCTTAAAATAAAAAGTCAGAGTCTGTTTATGACACCACTTATGATTCTGAATGAAGACTGAGGTTCAAGCACTTACAAATGAGAACTGAAAAATGCTTTAGATATTGGAGGAAAACATGATTATCAGCACAGGCTGCTTTAAAACAATCACCCATAAGTAAAACAAAAGTAATATATAAGTGAATGGAATAAAATCCAAGTACTAAAATAAGTACTCAACACTGAAGGTCATTGAAGGGTCAGACCTAGGATCACATTTTCTTGTTCAGGAGACTTGTCTTGCATAGACTTGATAAATACCAGTTTCATTCTTCTGCAAGCTTTGGATAGGTTATTACAGGACTTTGTGTTTTCACCTAACCTGATACTACCTATCCCAAGAGAGAGGACTTAATTTATCTATTTCAGGAGTTTTGCATAGACATATAAATTTTTTATAAAGAAATATTATTTTGACTTATTTTCTACAGTCACTTCTAGTGGTTCAGAATTACTAGGCTTCTGTATTAGTTTACATAATTTGAGACTCCCTGTTTTATAATTTTGGTTCAGTAGAAACACCATGAATATGATGAACACAGAAGAAGTCTGATTGCAGCTGGCCCATCAGTGATATGTCTGAAGTGTGATAAGAGTACCCCACAATCACAGGGAGCACAGAACACAGCACATGGGATAGAGACTTGTAGTTTACAATGAGCAATGTACACAGACATGCTCAGCTGGGCTCTGATGTGGCTTTTTTCAAAGTTTGTCTCAGATCAAGAAGCTGAGAAGCATTTTCATATTAAGGCTAAGAAGGAACAATGTGTCCCTGATTTTGTGCCAAATTAATTTCTGTTTCTTCTGGCCACTCTGGGGCTTGGCAGTACTAAGGTGAGTAAGTGCTTATTTGTATTTGTTAGAATATCAGCAATTAGATGGAAAGACTCCTGTACTGTAGAACAAAAGGCCCATAATAACTGTGATTTTGGTTACTGTTGTGACACCACTATATCCCTAAATGAGAACCATAAGTAAGTTCTGTTAGACTTATTGTCGTCACTACTTTTCTTCAATTATTTTGTCTTTTTTTTTCTTGTCACATTGATCCCTAAGGTTCAGATCTCAGACATAGACAGCTCGATCTCCCTTAACTAGAGAATGATTTTATTGCATAATGCAAGAATTACCACCAAACTAATTTCATTTTTTATCATTTTGCCTCATTCTCCAAAGCATTTCCACACCCACATTCTACCACCTACCTTTTGTTCTATGTGAACACATGAAGAATGTGTTCATTCACTAATTTTCTTTATTTATATTTTGCAATAAAACAGCAGTTACTTGGGGAAAAAATGAATTCTTCATAGCTATTGGCTCAAAAATGCAGAGAAGTTAGTAAAGCTTTATTCTTCATACATTCATCTTAATATATCAAATGCAGTTATCTTACAGGTTTTTTCCTTGTAGCTAATAAAATATTTCTGTCAATGCTTTAGTTTGCTTCATCTTATGATTTGTTTTATCATTTTATTGACAAGCAGAGGACTGTGGGTTTTTCTGAGGGATATGCAAGCTGATAACCTTTACCCCATTCAAAGATCCTAACTCTGACAGCAGGAATGGTATGGATAGCAGTGTCTGGCTGCCAGAGCAGGTGCTTGGACTCCTTCATCTGTCCCGACTCAAATCACAAGCCACTACTCTGCACATTACACCCAGCCCTAAGCGTACCATGTGCTGAGCTCACTTAGATACCAAGGAGAAAGTGCTAGTCTGAGAGCCTGGAATTTAGCTTTACAAAGCCTGGAATGAGGCTTCAGAGCAGAGTGTCTGCAGCAGTGAGTCATACCAGTGGAGGATGGTGTGCCTCACTCCCCTCTTACCAGTTACCCAGATCTGCCTTAGCTTCCTGACAAGTGTTTGGGCTTGTAGTAGCCTGGATTGTGTCAACTGACTGACTATAAGCCACTTCAGGATGAGTTTTGTTGCTTTCTGAGTTGTATTGACTATAGAAATTCTGTATCTAGGAGAGAACTTTCACAGCTGGAAGCTAGATGAAATACCTGATGGCACTCCAAATGATGCCAGATGCCGATGCTTTAGTAATGAAATTCTGCCCCAGACCTCCACTGAGGAAGGTAGGTGCTCACACACAGACACTACTCTGTGGGTATCCACCCTTATTACCCCGATGCACCAAAAAAAGGCACTAAGGAAGATGGTACATGAAAAGCCAGTGTATGATGGTAGATGAAAAGCCAGCTCTGCAGTCAGAGCTCAGGGCTGTACGAACATAGATCTTATTTTTTAAAAAATTCTGTCAATATTCAGTACGTTCAAACCCAAACAACCAGCAGTCAGAGATATTTTGAGGAAAGGAAGACAGACATCACTGATTTCTAGGCTGTTTTTGTGTCAAAATGCTGTCCAGGTAGATGCCATTTGCAAGATTATGTATCTGTAGGCAGCATCAGTATATTGAAATGCTATTATCTCTTTTATTTATAATAAAAAAGTCAAATTATCATTTATTGTCTAAAAGCACATTTCACAAGTTCATGTTTGAGATACTCAGTAAACCCCACCATTTTATTTGCTTTATATATGTGTAGGAAAACAACTGAAAGATGTATACTCATTAAATCTACAGCTGCCTTTTAATGGTGTTTTTCCTCACCTCAGATAACCTTACTAACTGAATAAATTATTTTCTGTGTGGTTCAGGTAATTGGAATAAAAAATATTTTTTCAGACATGAATGACTTATTTACAGTGTCTCATCACTGAGGGCAGGATTCCTCTTCCCTAACTTTAGACATCTGCAACATAGAACATCTGATTTATTTTCCCTACTTCACCTTTGTCAGAGGAGAAAAGATCAACATTTATGGCAGTGCATTTTCATTTTCCTTAATTATAGAAGGGTTTTGTAGTGACTGATTCAGACAGGGTCTTCTACATGATAAACATCTAAGATCTTTGTTGCCAGCAAAGCACGTTCTCACCAGGACTAGGGTGAGATGCGTTTAAGGAAATCTCACCAAGCTGGAAGAAAATATGGTCTGTCAGCAATTCAGTCAACCTACACACAATTTCCTGTTGTTGTTTCAGGACCAAGGTGCTTTTCTGTCAATCCAAAAGGTCATTTCTTCTATTAGCTCTGATATATAGCAGGTGCTCTTGAATTGCCATCAGTCTGTAGATGAAACTTGCACTCTGGGAAGTTGTGCGTCACTGGCTGGTGAAGGAGCTGTGGGAACATTGCAGGGAAGAGACTGAGCTTTACTATATTTATTGACATGGTGGTAAATTAGATTTACTTTTGCCTCGAGTGCAGTTTTCCATCCTGATGGCTAACCCAAATTAGCTGTTTCAAAAGCGCTGTGGTTTTTTTGTCTAGCAGTGACATATATCAAATATAAGGTAACAGCTATTATGTACTCAGGCAAGTTGTATGCATTAATAATGTGCTTACCATTACCAGATAGCACATGCAGTCTCTCAGGCCTGCATGAGTGATCTGACTACACTAATAGCTGTTTTGTTGTGACAAAAAACCCTCATGATTTTTAAATTATTGAATATTTTTCAGTAAGATTACTTTTACAGTTAATGTGCTTCTGATGTTGGCATCCATTATTTTCTGGAAACACAGAATGAAACCATGGAGGAGGATCCCAGTTCTCCTTTTACTTTAATATATGTCAACATGAAAGAGTTGCAACAGTGGAAAATGGGAACAACATAAGGAGGCCAGAAGTGTCCAGCTCAATACAAACTTGCTTTCTATATCTCTTACGTGTACTATGCCATGAAGAAATTATTAAATGCAAGATAGTCATTAGTTACTTGGAAAAAAAACAACCTTTTTTTCCTTTGTGTAACAAAGAGCATTGTTTTAAAGGTTACTTTCAGTATTACAAGCTTAATGGGAAAAGAGTCACCCCTCTTTTAAGAAAAAACCCAGTAAATTAAGACAATATTTACTGTTGGGTACAGGTTTCTCTCTGTATGTCATATATATAATGTGTTGCACAAGCTCATGAACTCTGAAAAATGAGCTTTTAACTATTTCCAAATTATCATTCAAAATTAGTGAAAACACTGCATGTCGTCCAAGTTCCAGAGCCATAAAAGTGAGGTTAACATCACCTCCTACTGCTCTGAAGTTTCAAAATGTATTGTATTAGGGCATGGAGCTATCTATACAACAATAAGGAGAAAATAAGTGTAACTACTCATCAATTTGAAAATAGTAACTATTCAATGTTGTGCAGGAAACAAAGGATGGTGACCTTTCAATTATATGCAGTCATATACTTACAGACAGAATTGCTAAAAAGACAATTCTGGCTGTCTTCATTCTGCCACTTCCCTGCTTTTGAATACTCAGCTTTGTGATTCTAATCTTGTTCTTTTGAAGTGGGGGTTGGGTTTTTTTTGTTCTGCAGTTTCAGCTGCTAAGACAATAGGCTGTACTTTGTATGAAGCTTCTGTTTTCCTGTGATGACATGCCGGAATTTTAGGTCCTCTTAGGACACAGTTTTAGTAGGAGACAAAGAGAAAAGAAGGGGTCCTTAATTTAACAGCCATGCAGACTGGTTCACCTCTTCTTTATTGTCCAAAAAAGTGGCCAGTTCTTTGGGGGAATATGGTTCTGACCTCACCAGCCTCATCTCATGGAATTTCAAGAACACTGCTGGTTGTATTGGTTTTGTTTGTCTGATTGGTTTCTGTTTGCTTTCTTCTCTTAGTTCAAGTGCATGTACAAACTTGTGAGCATGGAACTTATCACTCATTGCCTACTTTTAATAATGAGGTTGTGCTGTAATTCATAATGTATAATGTGATAATTAAAACACAATTCAATGCATTTCTCTCCCAGGTGAATGCTCAGACCATTAGGATGCAACTCAATCTACCTTTCATTTATTTTGAAGTTCAAAAGAACCGTTTTGAATTTATTAACCAGATTGTGATTCCAATTCATGTCTCCCAGTGCTTGGGTCAGGACTGTCATATAAATTATGAGGTTTATACCTTCTGTCAGTCTTAACAGAAATGAGAATCCATTGTCTTTTTCTCTGCAGACCTTGATTCTGCCCATTCTTGCCGTCTTTGGAAAGCATCTGGTGGATACATCATTACAAAACCAAAGGTTTACTTTGAAAGTGAGTTAGGGCTGGGTTGCTAAGATAAGACCGTTCAGAACAGACTTGTAGCCTCACAGGGACATTGAAGCAGAACACAGCCTCTAGCATACAGCTGGGACACATTTAAGATACAGATAAGGTATTAGTTGGGCCTGAGTATTTAAATTCATCTCCAAGTGCTCTTTGTCCATCTGTTTTGTGTATATTGTCCTCTCTTCTCTGCCAAGAATTTGCAGCGTTGCAGGTGAATAAAATTTCCCAGACTTGCCACCTGTACATCAAGTTGGCTGGAGACAAACCATGAGATCTTCAAGCAACTTTGCTGACTCTGTTGGCTCCATTAATGTAGGCAAGTTGAAGAGTGCACTGTGAATCATGAGTGTTTGGAGAGTGGACCAAAAATCCAGGAGCCAGGCGTGCTTGTCACAGCCTGAATTCAAAGCATGATATCTTTGTGTTAACACAAAGGAATAATTCTTGTTGGTTGGCCTTATCTAGTTCTAAGTCACCACAGTTTACAAAGGAAGGTACAGCTCTCTAAGTCCAGCAGTGCAGTGATTTAGGCTACCTATTTTAAAATCACTGCTTTACAGTGATCTTTAGCACACAGCACACATAAGCAAGATAGATGCATCCTTAAATCTTACTGGCACTGTTAGAACTGCTTTCAGCTCTGAACAAACCCATTATTTTGCATGTGATGGTAATGGTTTTGGCCCACCCTTTGTACATGTCGTGTGAAATACTACACTTGCAGGCTGGATTTAGAAGAGTCCAGTGTAGCTACCTGGAATCAGTGTGTATACCCACACAAATTATTAACTGAATTTTGTTCAGGAGAGCAAGTACTTTCAATCAGAAATTATTCTGAAGTAGGAAAATTCTGGATGTACTGGTATCCTAGATACAAAAGGGGCCTAATGATGCCAATCACAGTTCGTATTGAATCCTTCCATATAAAACCCACACAAATAAGAAATAAAAATCCTATATTTTTCAGGCCCATTTCTGACAGAAAATAGTGATATAATCACACTCTGATAACATGTTCCAGAAAAACAGCCAAAGGCATAATTTTTCAAATTAGTGGCATTCAACTTTGTTCCTTGCAGGGAGCTTTAGATTTTACTCTTAGATAAGTCATTGTACTGAAATTTCAGGTCATTGAGAACCCATTGCTTTTAGATCTGTTAGCTGCAGTCCCACACATGAACTCCATCAGTCTTAGATTTTTGTTAGGTATAATTAATTTTGAAAATGTACCGTGCTGAATAAATCATATGACGCATTACGCACTTCACAGTTATTTGTATCCATCTTCCATTTACTCCTTTTTTTGAATAGCAACACGTTAATCCATCCTGAGGAAAGAAGAAAAGGTCAAAAAACCCCCATGAGTGACTGCAAAATAAAATTACTTTGTTAAAACATAAGTGAGCCACAAGCTTCTGGCAGTAATCTGAGGTATCTGCCAGTGGAGCCAGAAAGGCAGAGGTCCAGGCATTTGGGAAGAGGCCAGGGAATAGAGAAGGAGTGAGAAAAGGGATTCTTGAAGCAAGGTATTACTTATTATATGCTGAAAGAGGTTCCCCTTAAGAATTCAGTATTCAGTGTCCTGTATTAGAGATAGGATGAACTTGCTGAACAGTCCCTGTTTAATTTTAAAAACACTATTTTAATTATTTTTAAGCTTACGACCTTAAAAGCCTTTAGCAAATTTGTGTCATGTCATTGACCCAAATGGCATCAAATCCAGATCCGCACAAAAATCGAAAGGGGCACACAGTTAACATTCCAGCTCACATTCAGATCAAATTTGCCTCCAACCAATAAAAATAGCTTTTGGGCATTTTTCTCAAATGAAAAGCTGCACTTCCATATGATTCTGGGTCAAGAAACAAATTATTTGCAATAACCCACACTGGTTTGCCAGGTCAGCAAGCTATGAAAAACATGTGACAGATCCATAACAATCCAGCTGCTCTGCCATTACATGACCAGAACCTGCAGCAAGTGGCGTTAGCAGGGGTGAGGGAAATAAAATCCTTTTATATCCCAAAGTTAATTGAACCTGACCCTACAAGCATAGTGGTAGTGATAGTTCTACCTGCCCTTGACAGCTCCCCCCCTCCATACAGTCACACAATACCGTCCCATCTTCTAAAAAGAGCTTCAAAAATTTTGTGACTCATAGAAATTATCTATTTCACAGTCTTCTCACAAAGCTGCAATTTAAACAAGCCTCAATATTCCAGGTTTATGTGTATCTCTGTGCACCACTGTGCATTTCACTGAAACTGAGATTAAATGCTGTGTCCATAGTTAAGCACATGAACAGAGTCTTTGCTATGTCAAAATCTTATTTTTCAGAATACTCTCTTTTTAAAGAAGTATGAGGTGGAGATTTAAGCAGGGGTTTTAAATGGGTTTGAAAGGGTTGTACATGATGCTGAGTTTTACTTTGAAATTTTGAAGGTTGTAAGATTCCTTGCATATATGTCCACAGAGTTGAAAATATAAGGAAGTTTTCTTCTAAATCTATCCTGTACATAGAAGCTGCAGAGCTTTTTGGATTTTGGATGAGGTCTCTATTCCCTATTTTAAGTAGGATAAAGTTGATCCTTTCACTATTTGTGTATAGAAGGATTAAAGAAGTGATATCTATTTGTGGTATGGGGACAAGGGCTGATAGGCACTACAGGAGACACCTGTAAGAGAACTCTTCAAACCTCTCACAATCATATGGGGCTTACAAAGCATTCTGGAGACACAGACGGGATGAGGAGTAAAGGCATTTTGGAGAGAAAATCCCAGGCCATGGTTGAGGGAGACTGCTATCATTTCTAGATTACATAAATACAGGCTGTCTAATCTTCTGTCAGACTTCCCATTCTGTCTTAAAATGTCATATCCTCATAGCAAAGGTCTCTATCTGGCCTACAAATCAATTACAGTGTTTGATTTCCAGCTTCTAGGCAGCAATCACTGCAGCAGAATTCTGTAGCATTAGTAGAATGAGTAGAATTAGCTCTGTGCAGAGTTGCTTGTAGCCTGACTGTTCACCATTGGGCTGGTCAGGACTGGAGCTGGTTTTCCCACTCCCTTTATCCCACATTTCTCAGTGCAGAGCTTCAGGCATACCCAAGCAGCCAGTGCCTACCAGTTTCACTCCTCTCCCCAGGTCCTCCTGAGCTTCCTGCCATGCTGGTCTCCCCCTGCTTGCGCTGGATGAGAATTCCTGCAAAGAGCAGTGCTTTGCAGTGAGGAACCACTGTTCTACCAGAACATTACAGGCTCTTTGCTGTCTAGGCTTTTTCCCCTTCTGTGAATTTGTTTTCTTACAGTGTTTGGCATGTATTTGCACGAAGTTAACTCCTATTTGTTTCCTCACAGTGAGCGGTATTTATTTATTTTTTTGGTATCTAAAACCCTCTGCTTCTGCAGAGGGCAGAGAACTGTTAATACTAAAAAACCTTCCTGTACTTGGAAAGGGGCTTATTCACAGCAAAAATGTCTGGATGCAAATAGAAAAATTTTAAAGCTTAATTGATTAATGTGGAATTGGTGTGGATAGACCAATATAGGACATGACCACTAGCTAAGCAGAATCAGGAAGAAGCAGGAATGAGGGTCAAAGACTGCCCTGGGACATTTGGCAGCTGAGGTTTAATAGGATGTGACTTAGAAGCTACACTGACCCCCCCTCCACAGTGGCACTTTGCTACAAGTTGAAATGTGGCTCAAATTCCAAGGCCTCTACTCTGACATGTTCCAGTATCTGCGTGATTTTTTCCATTTGTTTCCTTCTTTTAAATCTCAAAGTTATTTGATTTCATTTCTAGGGGAAGAGATAAATGGCTGAAGAAAACAGGCAAGAACACCGAACTGAAATTACTTTCCTTTATGATAATATTTTAAAACGTCCAAAAAGTTCTACTCCAGAAAAGGGACAACTTTCCTCATTCAAATGTTGGAATCATTTAATACATTTTCAGGATCATGATACACTTTGTTAATTTCCATATTGAACATGAGAATATCTGCAAAACAAGCTATGCATAAGGACTGACCATAAGATATCTAAAATGCATTTGAAAATAATAAAATTATTTAAGTTGGTTTGGGCAGTGGTTTGGCGGGTGATTCGGTTCTCAGGAAAAACAATTAAAATAATCTCAAGAAAGTTTTGTGTTCCCACATAAGAATACGACTTTAAAGTCAGAGAAAGAAGAATGGGCAGCACCTTCAATGTATATTCTGGATGCAAGAGTAACAGAGAGGAAAAGAAATGTTTTGGGGAGATTTCTGTTGTCAGTAAAATGCTGCACAGATAATAAAATTCAAAAATTTGACAGCTGTGTAGAGGCAGTATCTCTGCATAGAAGTTTTCTCAAGGAAGAAATGAAAAGCATTTGCTCATCTTGTTAATCTGAATAAAATTATTGTGTTTAGAAGGAAATATGCAGTCTCCTCAGCCACTGCTGGTGTGAGTCAGTCACTGTCTCTGGAGATTCCTTCTGCCGCATAATCCCACTGCAGCCCTGCTCAGGAAGAGAGATCTTTTCAGAAGAGCTGCAGCACAGTTGTTCTTGTATACTTTTTCATGACTTCTGGAAAAGAAATTAAGTATGGCCTTTATAGTTCCTGTATGATCCATCCTATTTTACAACAACATGAAATCATATCTGGTTTCCTTACATTTAAGGGGACCTTTTCTCAGAAGTAAGTTTGGATACCTGACCTGAGATGGAATTCTGGACTGATCCATTACTTTACTTGTGGTGTTCTTAACGTGAAGTCAAATGCATGTATATTAAATAAGTGGACAGATTTTAATGAAAAATAATAATTTTCTCTTAAAGAGAGAAGTACTGCATCCTGTTCTTGACAGCATAGAAAAATAATGGAGGTTACACAAATCTGAGCTTTCTTTATTTTTGTTATTCATACCAAGAGCTCATAGGCATTTTCACACACCCTCCACTCAGCACTCTGTATTCAGCTATAACCTATGCTGGACAATTAACTGGTCTGTCCCTGTCATATCTTCTACCTACCAGGAAATCAGATTTCCATAAATGTTACCAGCCCTAAGTCTTTGAACACTACACAAAGTCTTCCATTAGCTCTCCCATCCTCATCCCCCAAAGTATGATCCATTCATCTGATTGCATCATTTGTCCCTCAGCTTTGAAGATTTTCATCTGTCTTTCCTCATTTGTCACAAATGTCTAGGTCCCAGACTCATACTTCATCAGATTCAGGACAAGGATTCATCATTCAGACACTGAATTCTGAAGTGTGGTGGGTGTCTGCAGAACAAAAGGCAGTTCAGCATTGCTGAGGGCACTCACGATCTCCAAGCACGTTTGTTGCTTTATTGGTCTCAGTAAAAGCACACAGTAGCCAAGTGCAGTGCTGAATCAGAGCCACAGATAGTGAGTCAACTAAATGAAAACTTAAATGATTTATAACAAAGTATTTAATTTCCATATTGCCCAAGGGATGTACGCCTTTGTCAGTCCACTCTTTCTTCTCACTCTTTGCCTGCTGTCCTATTTAAAGTTCACTATCTTATCAGCTGGAGCTAGGAAAAGTATCAGGAAAACCTAACTCAAAGCAGTACCCATAACCTGTTCTCTTTCTCAATAGCTGTTTGTAATATGCTATATGAAATTGTAATCCTAACTGTGGTATTGATTTCTGAGCTAATTCAGGTTTCTCTTGCTCTTTTCCTGGAAAGAAAAATTATATGGAGAGACTGAATGAGCTGTATATCCTTGAAAGATTCAGATTGAGAGTACTTCTGAGGTTTGAAAAAAGGAAATTATTCTGAACATTTGATTCTTTTTCCCCTGGAAAAGAAATGTTTTGAGAGTTTGATTGGTCAAAAAGATTTTTTATCTAGAACAGAAAATTCACCAGTCCTCTCCATATTCATAAGTCATAACAATTCCATCAGCTAAAGATTCAGAGAGACCATTCATCTTCTCAGCCTTTCTCAGAACTTGTACTTCCTCCAAACTTCTGTTGTTCTGTGACTGTACCATTGTGCATGATCCTTCTTTCAGTTCACCTTTAGCTCCCTCATGTCTGCTTTTCACTCTGCATCTTTGGTTCCTTGAGGAGTGTTGGAGTGCACGAGGGGCCCATGACAGTGCCCAGGGCTGGAGTCTCCATGGACCTTGCAAAGAGCAAACAGCAAAGGTGTTTGATGGAGGTTTGAACAAGGGCTTCCATGAGAATTAACAACAGAAGAAGCACTTCATTTAAAACAAATCAATTGGAGAACTGATGTTTGAGAAAGGAGTAAGAGCTGTAAGGAGTAAATTGGAAAGGGAATAAGAGAGAAGGAAGGATAGGAAGCGGTTGAGCTGGCAGCTGAGCTGGTGCTTGGAGGTTGGAGTCACACATCTGTTTATTCAGCTGCAAATCCAAATATTGATCCAAAGTCAAATGTCCATATCCACAGTCTTTATCAATGTGTAAAGGTTTTAGACTCTATATCAACAGGCTTACAAGAAATCCTTAGTAGAGAATCATATATAGGCTGGCTCAGTTCTGCTCTCAATTTTGCACAAGACTGGCCAAGTATCCAGAGAGAAAATGTGATACCTATTTTGACATTATCTCTTCCCATGAAGTACATAACATGCACTTAAGCACCAGGACAAAATACTCCAAAATGTAGAAGCTATAGATACATGGTAAAAAGGCTGGATTGCACTGTAGTTTAATTTAAAATGATCATGTTTTTTATTGGATATATATGGAGTACTCAAAAATGAAGTATCCCAAACCAGTGATATATTACTTAATTTCTTAATTGCTATCTTCTCCCCACTAATTAAAAAATCATTCAAAAAGAGATTTTTTTTCTGAAATGTCAAACTTAAATGTGAAGCACAAATTCATGTTTACAGTACATGAAATCTATTTGAGAATTCAGCTGAAATGCTCTTACAGTGCCATCTGCTGAAAAGCAGCTGAGGCTAAAAAGTATTTGGCTATTAATTCTTGCTAGGATACTTGTAAATTTTTGGTCCATCCTGGGGTTTTTTCAGTTGTTTATGCCATACAATTTCTTAGCACAAAATCTGTAGACCCAGTGCAGTGGAAACTAAGAACACTGCATTTGCCCATATTGGTAGGTGTATGGTGACACTGGCAGGTAAAACCCAACTGTTTCAAACAAGAGGATGCAAGCATGCTTAGGGTTTAAATTGGTTTATGCATATGCACAGCTTAAGGCCTGGATGTCAGCATCAATTTTTTTACCTTCTGTCAGGCTGCCTCTCATAAAGTAGCCTAAATTTAATAAGCTCTAACATGTTCAAGAAAAAAAAAAAAGTTTTAACTGATTTTGATTCTCATCTATAAATGCTTGTCAAGCATGTGACTAATTCTTTTAAAATGAAGAAGACAGACTGCATGGATTAAGGTAAGATTTTGTCACAGCATGAACTTGGGCCATGTGACAGCAGCCCACTTGTCTGAAATTAAAGAAGATTATTTTTTTCTTTTTTTAATCAGCAACTGATCTGAGTTTCAAATTGGTTCTTATTTAGAGCTGAATATTTTTTTTCTGCTTGCTGTGTTATGCATTCTCATCCTTCATTATTTTCATATCACTTTATAAATTCTTCTGGCTTCTCAGTCCACAGTGAATCAAATTTTCAGCAGATCTCATGTAAGATCTGGTCAACAAGCTCAAAGCTGTGTACATGCATCTCCACAGGAAATGCAGGATTTTTTTGGTGTACATACAGATTTAAGGCATCATGTCAGTGAAAACCTGATTATTTCTTTCCTCCCACAGACTAAAGTAAAATTTGAAAATGCAGTTTGAAATGCAGGTTTTCAGGCTTTACCCCCATGATTGAAAAATTTGCTAGAGTCATTTCAAGAAGTAACAGAATGTATTCCAGCAATTAATCACAAGCTGCACACTGTCAGAGTGGACATTCCATAAATAACCAAGAGGCTGGAGCTCTTTTTCGTGTGTTCTGTCATGAATAATTTAGACTTGTAAAAGCAAAGTCAATCAGTAACTCACTGAAAGAGAAAAAGACTGAATTTCAATTAACTCTGTCAACCAGCATGACTAATTCTACCCAGCTCAATGGATGTAGGACAGGCAGAAGTTTGTTCATCAGTACTGAGCACTGTGTCAGTGTCTGTTAGGTGACAATGTTCAAAGGCATTAATGTGATTTATTGCTGTTAAGTGCTATTGGTGTGAATTGCCCAAGCTAAGCAAAAAGATGTTTAAGATGTGTCTTCCATCATTGTATTTTAGGGATTCAAATTTGCGTGTAACTGATTCAGAGACCTGAGCTAATTTCCCTAATTCCTCCTATGATTACTGCAGTAAGATGTTCTTACTCCAGAGGGTAAGTCTTAACAACTGAATTTCAACTCCATTTCTGCTCTGTGCTCTGGCAAGCCTCTTTCTCTTGTCTCTCTTCCCTGTTTCTTTACTTTTGAAGAAATATAGGTAGAGTCACTTCTGGAGTCTCTTTAAATGCACATTCAAGCTCCTCCCTTTTTTCCCTTTGCCTTTCTTTGTTAAAAGCTCTCATAAACATCATAATGATAAACCAGTACTTAATAAAGTTCAAAGAAGGTCTGGGATAAATGATTCTGATGTAAGCTAAGAATTTCCATATTGAAAAAAAAATCACAAAAACCCCAAACCACGGGGCAAAATACTCGAAATATGTGCGTAAGTATCTGAAAGGTTTTGTAAAATTTGACAGATGCCTGTGTCTGTAGGCGCCTTCTTAGTCAGAAATTTTAGTTCAATGTTCATGAAATTGTGTTTGAATCAAGACAAGATCCTGTGTGATTTGCTAAACCCAGCACTGTCTTCGGTGACACTTGGGTGACATTCATCTGTTCTCTGGAGATGGTGGGTATAAGCGAGGGTAGATATAAGCTGTTAAAGTTTTTAATCAGTCCATTCTGTTTATTAACCATACCCTAAAATAAGACTGACATCTTTTATGAAAGATGTCAGTTGTTGAATGCTACATATTCTTGGAGCATTCTAAGGACTGTGAATTTTCTTTATGGCTGCAGCCAGCCTGATCCTGTAATCTTTTTCTGCTTGCAAAAATGGATTATTTCCAATGGACTTTGTTTTGAAAAATGCCCTGATTTTTGTATTGTTGCTACAATAATAGTTGCAAGAGTAAGCTTAGCTGCTTATTTTGGCTCACAGAAACAACAGAATCATAACTGAGGGAGGAAATTGTGAAATCTCCCAGAAAACTGCAGTATTTAAAGAAAAAAATAAATAACAAATGCAAATATTTCCCAAGTGTAACCATTGTTTATCATGGTGTCAGAGCCACACAATTAGTTTTCATTTAGGTTCAGTAACTTTCACATAATTTTAGGGCAAGATACAATCACCACTAAAATTCATGGACCAGGTGATCAATACCCTACAATGATTAAAGAGTTCAGTACTTGGCTGTGACCTAAAAAAACAATTATAAGTTTTTATTTTCATCCCTGTAAGGTATTGGAAGGCCGCAATAAGTTCTCCTTGGAGCCTTCTCGTCTCCAGGCTGAACAATCCCAACTCTCTCAGCCTGCCTTCATGGCAGAGGTTCTCCAGCCCTCTGATCAGTTTTATGTAGTTGTAGCCTCTGTAGTTGTTCCAGCAGGTCCATGTCCTCCTTATGTTGGGGGCCCCAGAGCTGGATGCAGCACTCCAGGTGGGGTCCCAGAGTGGAGCAGAGTGGCAGAATTCCCTTCTCCCCTGCTGGCCACGCTGCTTTGGATGCAGCCCAGGATATGGTTGGCTTTCCGGGCTACAAGCACACATTGCTGGGTCATGTTTGAGCTCTTTATCTGTCAGCAGCCCCAAGTCCTTCTTGGCACCACTGCTCTGAATCCTGTTATTCCCTACTCTGTACCGATACTAGGGCTTGCCCCAGCCCAGGTGCAGGACCTGATACTTGGAAACATATACATGGGCTCCCATATACCTGGGAACCTCACAAGGATCCCACTAGAGGCATCATTTGGCACCAATGGGATCCCCAGGCATCCTTGCCCCAATTGTTTTTTTACAGGTAACAGCTGTACAACTGTACTTCTACATATTGACACAACCTAATCTACAAGTAAGCAGCAAAAAAGACTTTCATTTCAAGTCACATTAGAATTTACTGCTTTATAAATAAGCCATAGAGGCGTTCTTTTAAAACATGCCATGGAAATACTCTCTGCATTTTATGGGCCCTGACAGGTTTGCTTCTCTAGGGTACAGGTTTCCTGAACAAACAAATGATTTCTTCATTATCTTTGGAAGTTTACGCCGCGCTGCACCAGAGCTGAAGCATTGTTTATGTGCATTCTGCCAGCTCTCTTCAAGATGCTTAATGTTCTTACAGTCTTCAGCCAGCTCCTGTCCTAAATTACATATTTACAACACTTCAGGGAAATGAAAACTCAGGGTTGAAAGCTCCCCTGCCACTTTTCAAAGAGGTTGCTTTAATCCCCACCTTGGAATTTCAGACACTTGCACTCCATCCAGCAGTTTTAGAAAAAACACTAAGCATTCACAAAACCATCATCTTCCTCTTGGCATTTTGGACTATAGGTTACAAAAGTCAGAGAAACAAAGTGCTGTAAAAGAAAAAATAACCTGATCATTCTCCAGATTACACTCCTCATTATGTACTGAATAAATTAGAACTCCATTACTCTTCTAGATATTATAGCCACTGAGATTTTCTATGGCTGTGTAGAAGAATTTAAGTTAAAAGAAAGTGGGGGATAGTCCTGCATATTGGGGTTTCTCAGGACATAGCCTGCTGTGCAGGCTATGCAGCAGCCAGAGAGAAAAGAAAAGCAGAGACAAAATGCACTTGCAGCTTCTACTTGAAGGTAGAGTGTATCCTCTTATCAATAAGAAAAATATCCTTTTCTGAGTGAAACATATTCAGAAAAATACCAGCAGAAGCAAGGACATTGAATACACCTGTAGAAATTGAACATCTGTAATCTCTGTAACCATCGTTGCAAAGCATTGTTGCACCAACCCTTCCTTTCCCATTTCTTGCTCGTTCCTCTCTTGCTAGAGAGCCTTTACTAATATTTGCCATGGTGTAGGAGGAGCTGCAATTGCTTTTTAAAACTTAACACAAAAGGAAGAAAAGACAAGCTCTCAGGCATTCATGCCCTTCCTTGACTAAAAGCTCCCAAAAGTCTCTGTTTCTTTCTGCTGACTGGAGGGGGTTGTTTGAAAATGTGTTTCTCCAGCTTGTTAGGGAAAAGATGAACGCAGCAACAGATGAAATGGAGGGGTTTTTTTCAACTGGTTTAGGGCTTATTTGCATTCCTTTTTATGAATATGGATCATATTTGTTAAAATGCTTAGTCAATAGGGATTTATATCAAGCTGCTAAATAGGAGGCATCTAAGAACCTCAGGCTTTCACTCTGGTATTTTTTTCTGGGCATGTCACTGGCCTGTAGTTCAGTTAGGCTTTGGGATGTTCGTGGGTCCTCATCACAGCAAGTGTGACTATACTGCAGATCCATGATGGGAAGGCTAAGAGGAGCACAAAGTCTATGGTTTTGTCTGTGAATTTTTATAAACCTAAATCCCTCCCCTTTCTGACATGTCCCAAATCCTCTTGTTCCCGTGCAATTTAATGGTATCCCACTGCTAACCACACACTCAAGTATTCTGCAGAAGCAAGATCTCTATTTCTATTGCCATATCTTCATTTAGTGACAACAAAGGCAGAATCCATTCTGAGTTACAGGATTTCTAGGCTCAATTTTAGCAGTAAAAGGAAAGGAGGAGCGGAGAGGAATGTGTTTGTTAAAAAACCACAGATATGGTCTGTCTAATTCCAGTCCCTGAACAGGGAATATGTGTTTGCATGACAAATTTCGAGGTAAAACATGTTCAGCAGAAACAGTGCTTCCCAGCCTTCATGGGCACATGAGGCAGGTTCTGCATTTCACTGCTTTCCTCTCTATTGACCTGAAGAGATAGATATTGACAAAAAGGAAAAGGTCATTATTAGCCCATGAGATTGAACTGGAATGATGGGACTATACAGCAAGATTTAAGAGCTTGTTGCCAAACATCTGTTTTAATTAAATTCATTGACAAAAATCCCCCGTAATGTATGTGTTTCTAAACCTTATGAAAATGATGAATTTTTCGGTCTGTATTTCAGAATTCTCTTTCAGTTTATTGTCCAGATACTCATACATCTTCAAAAGAACAGTACTTAGCACTGCCATGACAGCCTACATGTTTCTGCCTGCATGCAAACAGCTGCTGATGTGCATCCACACAGGCAGGAATTAAGCCCACACGGAGCTTTGTCACGCACGTGCAATTTCTCCGTCATTTAATCTCAGTTGTAAATGACAACTTTGGAATTCTCTGCTTCTCTAAATCTGCACTTCTCATTGAATCTAAATGAATCTCCAATATATAAATAACTGCACAAATGCTGAATATTACTTTCAATTACTTTGAGTTTGCTGCCGTTCACGTGGCATTCATGCTGGTCTTTTATGCTGTTTGCGTTAGGAAACCTCTTCTTTCTGAAACAACCTCCTGCCTTCAGAATTAACAACTCAGTCCAAGGTTGAATTTTTTAAGCTTCTTCTCTGACTTTTTAAAAGTGTATGACTGGTGGCCCGTGGCTACAGCTCACTTATTGTTCCTTAAAACATGACTTCCTTTTGGAGTTACAAATTTTAGAACTGGTTTTGAACAAAAGTACCGGGTCTGTTTCACAGAATGCAAACTGAAACTCAGTACAGAATTAGAGAGAAATTAATAACAGCTACTACAAGCAGACCATGCATTTTGTAGGTGCCCAGTAAGAAAGGGTCAGGCTGGGGAAGGATCATTCCAGACAGTTGCTGCTCTCCATGGGTAACAAAATCAGATTAACTGAAGTTGCCTACAATGCTGTTATGGAGTGGCCCTGTCCAGGGAACAGGGATGAGCTTTGTGTTTTATTTTTGGCTGTTAGCAACAGCCTTAGGTAGGGCTGTCTCTGGGGAAACTGCAAGGAAACCTCCAATGCTGATTGTGACACAGTACATGAGGAAAGGGACATCTCACCACCATGGGCTACATTACACCCTGCTGCAAGGAGCCTCTGTCTGGCCTCTCTGGGCTAACAAAATGTTCTGGACAGATAAAAGCCATGATTGTGGGGGCAGAGTGCTGCCTAACAGCTCCTCACTGTTAACTGATGTCACAGAAGATGGGCTTTAAACTTGCAAAAAGTTCAGCCTGCTCACAGGGCAGCATAAATGGGCAGGCCCTAGTCTTCACTGGGGCCTGAATTTCTGGCCATTAGGGACAGCCTGAGCATCCTTCTTGGGTAAAAAATGAAGTGCACATTAATGCAGACATTAAATTCGCAGTTCAGATCAAATAGGGAATGGAGGAAGATAAGAACAAGATCAAACAAACTCAGAAGCTAATGTTAATTCACATGAGCGAAGGCAATTCTGCCAAGGAACACAGACATGCTGGAAAGGACTATGAAGACCTTTCTGGATCTCTAGATATCTATTATCTGATAAAGGCCTACAAAATTCCTTTAGAGTTGACCAACTCAGTGGAACAAGAGCCTCTGTACAAGACAGGAATAATAATATTTATTATTATTAAATAAGTGGCTTGCCCAGATACTCAATATATTGCAACAGCTTCCTGCAAAGAAAATGGGTCTTTTACTTCAAAAGTAGGGAATTATTTCAAAATCATAATGGAATTAGGAAAGAATGAGATCCTTGCACTAACTGGAAGGCACTAAAGAAAGCAAAGGTGCAGCTAGAGTGAAACAGAGACTTTAAACAGTTCTCCAAGATTTCTTTCCTTTATTATTTTACCCATTCATGCCTCATTTGTGCACCAATTTCATTCTTGTTAGAAGTTTACATATCCTTGGTGGTTAATGCAAACAAAGACACCTCTACTTTAGAGTACAAAATTAATTAAAAACCCTTTATTTTGACAGAAAGACAATGATAAAGAGACATTTGAGTTCTGTTCACTTTTCAGTTCCTGGTTTGTCTGTATAAGGATTTCACAGCTGCTGCTAAAAGGCATACCTTGGCTTATCTTGATGGGGAGAGATATGCACAGACCCTTGTAGTAACCATGTTCCACTTCAGGTGTTTTCCACCTGCACCAGTGGGTCCCAGACTTGCCACTGGCCCTCCTTCATTTCAGCAAAATTCTGTGGGAAGATGGGCAAACATGACCCAACCTAAAAAATTTCTTTTTACTCTAAACTGAAAACAAAAACAAATAAATGTGCTATGAGGAGAATGCTTCTCAAGGCGCCGTTCCCACAATAATTTATAAACAACTGTCCAATTTAAGCCAAGTGTGTTATGTGTCTCTTAAAAATATTTAAAAGATACCCTTGCTGCTATGATAATTAAACAAACATGAGATAGAAAGTAACAAACACACAAAAATAGCCCACAATGACTTATAAGTACAATAAAAGTAAAACTAAATTTAATAAATAAAGCAGAATAGTGTGGTGACTGTGAGGCAAGAACATAAAATCCACAGAAAATCATTTACTGCACTAAAGAGCAACAAAAAACCTTGTCTGAAGGACAGAAAATTATGATGAATGATATACTGAGAAAGAAAATAAAATATTGGTGAGCAAGAGACTTCAAATGCTTAAGGCTGCATGAACAGTGTGATTATTCACAGTGATTACTGAATGTCCCTGTGAGCCTTCTTAATGCCAGAAGCATTTCATTTCTTCCTAACACCAACAGAACATTGTGCAGGAAGTGAAATCAGCCAACTCTTTAGCTAGACTGAAGGGATGCAAGGTTCTGCATCATTCCAGGACACTTTCCCTGGAGGAGTCACATCATACACATAATTAAGCTGAACAGGAACTTGTCTCCACTACTGCCTTTAAGAAATAATTGGAAGGAATCCCAAAAAACTAAAAAAAATTTTTCCCACAATATCAGTTTTTTTTTTAAAATATCATTCTCTTTATTTATATATGAAGTGCTATTTCTTTTCCTGCTAAAAGTGGCTTTTTAACTGGAAAGAACAAAACCACTCCTTATGCTAAATACACTGTGATTCTTCCCTTTCTCTTAGCAAGCAGTATTAAAAAATGGGGAATTTTAAAAATGCAGATTAGTTTGGTGTGACCCCTGTATCAGCAGGCCAAACTTCTACTGACCAAAATACTCTTAGGTACCGAGTAAAAGTTAGCTTGATAAGGTCTCATAGACTTTTCCACTTATGCTATGTTGTTGTAAATATTTTACATATTCTTATACTGATTGCAGAGTTCTGACCTGCTCAACCAAAATCTTTAAAATTACCTGGATAAGGAGCACTTATACCTTGCAATGATTTTTAGATGTTCTGTTTTCTTTTTGCAGCTCTCCCTTTAACAAATGTATGTAAGAACTTTTAGTCCAAAGATTTAGCATCAGAGGAGAGGCAAACATGTGATTCTCATCTTGTCTCACCTTCCCACCTTGAACTTTGTGAGTGTTTAATTGCTATTGTTGTGGGCAAAGATCTACCCAGATTAAATGTAAGCTGTTGTAAAATTCTGGACTTGACCAGACAATGTCCTTTTACTTCACGTGAGAATTTGTTTTTCCATATTGAAAGCCTTCAGTTCCTTAATTTCACCACCTCTTGTCTAAATAGAATAATTAGGACCAGGATCCATTCAGCTTTCAAGTTGGAAGCCTGAAAAAAATTCTGAACTCTCTCGGCTTTCAGACTCATAATGACCTTTTATTTTTGCCTTTGTGTGTGTGAAATAATTGGTATCACTATGTTTTTTGGCTTACCAAAAATGAATACCTGTCCAGACACCATTTTAAATATTACACAGCAGAAAGTTTATGAAAAAGACTGTAGAAGATGTGGAGGCTTTGGCTCTTCAGAGATTGATGCCACTGATTGTCTGCAATTGTCTCTGTCAGATCTGTATTTCACTGTCAACTGAAATGAACTGAGAATTAAATGGAGTTCAGTCCTCTCAACTTCCTTCTGACATCACCTCAAACAGCTTTGGAATCTGCTTGCACTTCAAATAGAGAGAAAAAACACTTTTGATGTGATGCTGTTAGAGCACTGTTTTCTAACATGTGGGCCACACTCTGTTAAGGAGTCACACTAAGGCTGAGTTTGTAACCAGAGTTTGAAAAAGGGAAAAACAGGAATCAAGGAGGAATTTCAATCTAATTTTCAAAACATGAAGGAAAAGCACTGAGTTGGAAAAAGAAAGTAAATCCCTTTATAAGTCTGGGGGGGGAAAGAGGGCCACATTAGAGGTTGCTGTATCTCAGCACTCACAAACTATATTTGATCTGCAATAAACAGGCTGTAGTGTAAACCCTCTTATCCTTGAGAAAATAGTAATAGATGCAAGTGCTACTTTTCAAAAGTCTTGCATTTTCTGCAACGTCAACAAATGTCTGACATTGAGAACTTTTCAGGCTCATTTTCAAAGGTGGAAACAATTATGTCACTGGCTCAAGACTTCTATATTGACATCTATTATATTTCTGCTGAGACATTTTAGGTCCAATCCTTTATGTGGTATTTACCTACAGCTCAGTCTGTGAGCTCATCTGGATAATTCACTTGCTCTGCCCAAATGATTACTGCTGGTCATTTAAACAAAACTAGAGGTCATGAGAATAATTTCTAAAGTACATATAATAGTTCTAATATCTACTGGTCTTGAGCTCTGTACTCCCTGTCAAGGGATGATTGTGAAAAAATAATGTATCTTTTCTCATTTCTTGGATAATATAAAATCTCCTTTCTCTCTTTCTCTCTTCACTTGGATTTTATAGGGATAGCTACCTATTATATTAGGCATGATATGCAATGTAAAGTATTTCTGAGTTCTCTCTGAAAAAAAACCAAGAAAAATATTAAGTCCATGAAGTATTTTTTCAATGTTTTTTAAATTTTAAGATTCTACAGAGTAAACATTACAGAAAGACAGAGAAATTGTACATTTATATAAAGTTCTGTAATTCTAACTACAGATGTCAATCAAATGTAGTAAAAAATTGGCTCTGACAGAAGAGTTCTTCAAAGCAACTTTGGATGAGAATAAAACAAGTCTCAAATTTGCACATGAAATGTTTGGAGCCTCACACAACAAGCTTCAGTAGATTATTTTATTCTCAGTATTGTAATTCTCCTCTGCTTTATAATCAAGTTACATTCTTATTCTTGCTGCATCGCTCAGCTGGCTTCAGCCCAACTTGATATTTTGTTGCCCTTATCATCTTTGCAGCTTCTGATTTACTCTGGTTTTTTTTCTTTTTTCTCTGTCTTGCTTGCATCATCCTTTCCTCTTTCCACTGTAGGGCACTTACTATTGCCCTTTCTCTTAGGAGCAATCACTGCAGAATACATATCAGATGTTTTTTGACCCTTGTGTTTTCTTTTTACTGAGAGATGTCTGTCTCTTCTGTCACTTACCATTGTCAGACAGATCCCTAGCAACATAAATTTGTAGAACTCCACTGCTGTCACTGGAATAACTCTGCTTTGTATTAGCAGAGGAACTGGCTTAAAATTCAAAGATGCTTCTTGCATTACACCTCAAGAACAGCGTCATTATTTTCACTCTTCAGTTTAAATTCATATATGTAAAGAGAAGGATGCATAACCCTCTGTAGTAGTATAGTGTCTTTTAATAAGGTTAATATACTGTTAAAATGTAAAATAGATTTTAAAAAATCTTTTTGGTTCCATTCATTTCACTCATTTAGGTGGTCTCATTTATTTTGGGGAAGATCTGTAGAGACTTTTTATAGGAGGTAATATGATACTGGAACTCCAATAATCCTCAAGACTGTGAAATCAAGAGGCTGAAAGATCTGTCAGATCACAGGAACAGAGCTCAGAGGACAGACATTTCTGCTGCTCTGTACCTCGTTACTGTTTAAATTACTGTAGGAGTATAAAACTCAGCCTAGAACCAGCAGCAAAGGCTCTTCATGAGCGAGGTGGAACATACTTTTGAACCTCCTTGAAAGGGTGACATTTGAGACTATTGCTGTAATACAGGCCAGGGTTTCAATGACTGCACTAGCACTTCCTAACTTATCTTTGGGGTGGAAAACCAGCTATCAAAGAGCATTCACTGTTGTTTCCAGCACAATGTGCTTTTAGTGAACATCATAACTCTCTCCAAAGCACAGAGAAATCTGTGTAGCTATGTACCATGGCACTACTGGACTGAGGTTCTAATTTGCCACTGTTCAGGGGACATAATCATTACCTGGATTTAAAAAACTGTAGAAACCTGTCTAACCCTTCCCAATTAAAAGAGAAAGGATGGAAAATGTTAGATCAGCTCTGAACTAGACTGCCAGAGAAAGGAGAAGGAAAAACTGCAGTTTTCTGCTGATTAAGCAGGAGAGCAGGGCACCATGACAGCAATCTCTCCCACATGTCACCCCTGTTGAGGAAGGCACCTGTGCCTGACCTTCTCCAAGGTGATGTGAAGCTTTGCCATCTCGTGTTTCTGTGGCCCTAGAGGGAACCAGGGCTGTGTTCCTTTTTGGGCCTTGACCCAGTAATACACCCACTGATCAAATCAGCTGCAGAGAAGCCCTTAACCACTGCTGTTGGAAGTGATGCCACCCCAAGGCACTCTTCTGTTTACCACTGCTTGTGTTTCTAGAGGACTGGACAATGGAGTGCCAATTTCCCTGTTGAGTCAGGTAACATTCTATTGGAAACCACAGAAAATTCTCTCTCTCTTCATTATGCCATCAAGTTTTAAATAATCCACATTTATAAATGCCTTCTGATAAGGAAGAGGGAAAATACACAATTCCGAATTATAACTTTTTAAAATATTTTTTTCTACAAATCTGATATTTTTCCTTTTCTGTCCTGTAGCCAATAAAATGCTATTAAATAATACAGGAGCCCTGCTGTTTCCCACAAAGCTGAGGTAAGGGGTATTACTGCTCCCCTTCTGCCTATTTTGAGCACCTTATCTGTCACCTGTGCAGAACTGGTTTTGCCTGTGTTCTTTCACAGGCATAGCATAACTTCAAAGGCCACCTCAAAAGTTCTGTGATACCATAATTCAGGTGTTAGCTGCACAAGGTCCTTATTGGTAGCTTTTGCCTGTATTACTTGAAGAAGGTGACTCTTTGGCCTTCCAGGAGAATAGTGGGGCGCCTCAATTTTTTTTTTTTTTTTTTTTTTTTTTTTTTTTAACCAAAAGGAGAAACATCTTTAGTAAAAAGTAGCCTAGCTGTTACTTTTGGACTGAATAGCATTTTCACATTGTAGCATTCAAGATACTAGTAACAAATTTTAATACCCTTTTGAGCTCTGTGAAATTCTGGCAATCAGATGTTTTCTGTGGATTTTACTAAATTCTACTGGGAGTAATTTGCTAATCCTAGATTGCAACTGTCTTATTCTTAAAAATCTTATTTTTTCCTTTTTTTTTTTTTTTTTTTTTTGACATTTATTAGTAGTACTTCTTTTGAAAATAAGTTGATATCTTGCCCTGGTGGTATAGCAGTGCTCTAGGAAAGTATGGGAGGCACCTTTCTTATGCCGCCAAGCAGAAAATAGATGAGATACTCTCAGCAGTATCACCTCAGATAACAGTACAAAAAGTGGGTGAATGCTCCAGTACAGATAGTATTTATCCTGAATGGGCTGTGAAGAAAAAAGGACTTTCTGTTCCATCTGTTTGTCATTCTCTGTGGTTTCCATAAAGGTTTAAAAACCCTTTTATTACTTAAGTCAAACAACTATAGGCTTTTGCCCAAACTGAAATGCATCACGACTGGTCTGTGGACATATGTTTGGGCATGTATTAAGCATTACATAATCTTACCAATAAAACTTCTTTCATGCTAAAGTGCTTTAATAACTGCTAGCCATAATTGGTTTTGGCCTGTCTGGGTGGTACTTGCTGTGAATGAGCTCTTCACAGATTTTGCAGCTGTACTCCTCTGGTGCCAGATTGGAGACTAGCTGGGTAGTAATCAGAGAAGTGCTTTGTCAGCTGAAGGACCATGGCCAGATAAATTCAAGAAAGGCAAAGCCTTACCTGCCATCTCCTCCTGCTATGCAGTTACTGTCACAGCTGATATTTGCTTTTTCATTTGGAAGTAAAAGTATTACCCTATCCTTCCATCCTGTATAGACAAATTCGTATCTTGGTCCTTCCTTCCTTCCTTCCTTCCTGTCTCCATGAGGAACATAAATATTCAATGTGTTCTCTGTTGTTCTGTTTAGCTGGGAGGACCAAAGCAAATAAACTTTCCTGTTCTGTTCTCAGAGGAAAACCAGCAAAATTTAGAGTGTCATAGAATCCATGAAAGAAGAAGCTAAAATTTGGGACTTTATCCTTTTGGGGAGAAGATAAGAGCCCATATGCTCCTGGATAATGTAGGGAAAAGATGCCTGTTCTCAGAAACTTCCCTTACATGCAAGAAAGGTACGAGGTGAGTTTCTATCCATCTTCTGTCACCCACACCTTGGGGGATCCCACACTGACCTTTCTCCCACTGTTTACCAGTGCTGAGGTGGTTGCATCCCAACACAATCACTCTCCCATCACCAGGTGGCTGCCCGACACCAAGACAACTGACATAAAAGCAAAATACTCTGGAAATTCAAGAAACAGTCTGGGCTTTATCACAATGTTATGCCAGTACTATCTATAAATGAAGTTCTCTTTTTGCAGTTTTCCCTCCAAATAGGTAGGGAAACCACAACAACCTATACAGAATATGGAACTATATGTGTCTGATAAAGCCAATTTAATTGAAATTTTAGTTGAAATCTGGTTTAAGATGACAGTCTGACCTATGGCCCATATAGGCTGAATCACCTAGAAATACATCTGCTAAACTACATTAATGTAGCTTTTGAAAGAAAAGGTGTTATAAGCATGTGTGTTTACATGTAGAAGGATGTTAAAATAAAACATGGAGTTTTAATCAGGACACTCAATTTTCAGAAATACAAGAGATTTAGAAATTTGTCTATATCACGTTAAAAGGTTTCAGAAGCAGGGTTTTTCTAACTGCACTGCAGATGAGTGGTTTAAATATTAGGGATATGGGATGTAATCTTGTCCTCTGTAGGTGGTTTGCTCTGGACTTCAAAGGAAATGGAACATCTTTCACAGGCTCAGGAAGGAAGAAGAATCTCTAGAGTCCAAAGATGTACCTTATAGCCCCAATATTTCCTTAAAAGTACACTTTCTAATATCACTATTTCACTATATCATGTTCAAAACCATGAGATGAAAAGATAGCTATTGGCTGTTTTCCATACGCTTCAAGATGGGACAAGTTATTTTCCCTGCATTTTTAACTTTATTTTCTGTATTTTTCTATTTGCTCTTCATTCCAGCACTGTGCAAAGAACATACTTCCATTTCTTTTCATGACTGCACTTCAAATATTTATCCTGTAGTGTTAATCCTAGCCTACCTGTACCTGGTACTTTATTTTCCCCTTCACTGTCTGAAATCCCAGTACCTCACCAATGCTAAAAATGAAAAAGCTGTGCAGAACATCAGCTGGCATTAATTAACTTTGATTGCAGGGAAACTGTTTTTTTATGCTGGTGAATCATAAGACCTCAGTTTGCACCAATGATCAAAACCACATCCAAATAGGGATGTGATGAATTAAGGACAAAAATCTTCCAATTTTTGTCTTCCTATTCCATTGGGGAATAGGGAACTCTTCAAAGTGAAATCTTACACAGAAATTTAAAGTTTTAACTTACAAAATATTTGGAAATATCTATAATTTTTGATCATATTGCATGTTAAGTCATGCCTGATCTGCTGGGCTTCCTGATCCTTTTCTAATTACAGATATTTAAATTATGTTTTGTGGCTTTTTTTTTTAATAAAATCATGTCTTGTTCAATTTAAAATTGTAGCATTATACTATTGTATAGCAAGTACAGTAGAATTGTACTGTTTTATTTACAAAATATTGCACATTTAAAATATCAGTTGCCCAGTCTCTCTTGGCAAATATTTAGCATCTTCTGGTTGAAATTAGAAATTAATATGATTCCAGGGGAAATCACCCTGGGAACATTTCATTATTTAAGTCTGTGTGAGGCTGGAGGGGAAGGGGCTTAGCCATCAAAGTTTAACAATGTATTACTGTAAAATTCTCTTTTATTATGTTAGAGTATAAAGGTCAAATCTGACTTCAAAACAAATGGTAAATTTAATCTCTGTTATAACTCTATGGAACTGCAGGAGAGAAAGAAGAAATATGGTATGGGGAAGACAAGAGAGAGAAAATTGAAACAAAGTAAAGAACTTCTAATGTATAAGAACTACTGGAGCATACTTTATAGAAGCTCCACATGTGGATTAAATTTTTATTATCCTCTTTAACTTGCTTGACTCCTTTTCTGGCAGCATGCTGAAAAGGTGTAAAATCTAAAGACATGAAATTCAATCTAATATTTATACATTCACTGTATATATTCTGTTAAATTATTGTATACAACAAGTGATAATATTGCAAGCTGTTATGATGATACCAAAAGTAAATACATTATTTCTGCCAGATACCTTCTTCTAGATGTTCCATCTATCACACATGTGGAGACAATTTCTACCATAAAAGATTGAAAAAAGCCTACAGTGAAGCTACAGAGATGTAAAAGTCAATTTGACATGAGAATTTTTTTATAAAACAGAATTTTAGCCTGTTTCTTTTTTACCTTGCAGCTCTTATACTCATTTATATGAGTTTGAAGTGGCTGTAAAATATTGAAATTGAGATCATTATTTCCAGTCCCTCACGTTGGACTGAATGGTTTACATGTAGATAAGACACAGCCTGTGTAACTAGACAGTGATGAAGCTGGCATACCTGCAAACAGCTGCCTTCTAGCAGCTATTGTTGCTTCATGCCATCAAGAATCTTTAAACAGACTGGTTCAGAATTACATTTCCTGAGTCTCTGAAAATACTTTTTCTTTACTGCAATTTTTATATAACCATGGCTGGAAGCATTTAGAAAAATGTCTTTTCAGTATTCATGTGCTAAATGGATGATAACAGATTATATCTGAAAACCAGTTGCTGACGACAGTTCACACTTGCATCACTCAAAGTTATCTATCTGTCCTTGTATCTGTCTAAGTAGCAAGAATTTGTTCATGGCAAAGATATGTAACTGTCAGTTCATTATATAAAATATTTATATATTCTTCCTACAAACATTACAGTGAAAACTCTAAGGTTTCCAAAACATGTCAGAAAGTTGCTTCTGAGTCATTTGCCTGTCTGGTAACACCCCAGTGCAACCCGTTCTTGTCCTTTGTTACAATTACTGTTAGTTAAACATAAAAACTGTGAGAGATTTTCATCTGCAGACAACGCAGGTTAAGCACACTGCCATGTAACCACAGAATTCCTGAATCCCAGGAGAGCTTGGGCTGGAAAGGTCATCTACTACAACCACCCCTGCAATGAGCAGGGACATCTTCAACTAGATCAGGTAGCTCAGAGCCCTATCCAGCCTGATCTGGAATGTTTCCAGGAGTGGGGCATCTGCCACCTCTGGGCAATCTGTCCATGTTTCACCACCTTCATTGCAAAACATCTTTATTAAATCTAGTCTAGATTAATCCTCTGTTAGTTTGCAACAGTCCCTACTGAAATTGTTTTTCCTATCTTTCTTAAAAGTCCCCATCAAATATTGAAAGTCCACAATAATGTGTCCCCCAGACCCTTCTCTTCCCCAAGCAGCACAGCCCCAGCTCTCTCAGGTTTTCATCACAGGAGAGGTATTCCATCCCTCTGATCATTCTCATGGCCCTCCTCTGGACCCACTTCATCAGGTCCATGTTTTTCCCATGCTGAGGACTCCAGAGCAGTATTCCACATGAGGTCACACCAGAGCAGAGTCACCTCCCTTTACCTGCTGGCCAAATTTTGATGAAACCCAGGACACGATTGGCTTTCTGGCCTATGAGAGAACACTGCTGGCTCACACTGTTTTTTCATCCACCAGTACCCCATGTCCGTCTCAGCAAGGCTGCTCTGTCCATTCATGAGCCTCTGTAGGTGCTGGAGGCTGCCCCAAGTCAGATGCAGCCCCTTGCACTTGGCTTTGTTGAATCTCATGAGGTTCCCTTGAGGTTCTCATTAGGTTCTCTTGAGCTTGCCCAGGTCCCTCTGGATATCATCCTGTCCTTCACATGTGTCAACTGTGCCACTCAGCTTGGTGTCACCTGCAGATGTGCTGAGGTGATTCCTCTATGTCGTTTTCTAAGACATTAAAAAATACTGATCCTAGTATGGACCCCTGAGGGACTGGTGTGTTCTAATTCCTCAAAAATCACTGAATTTAAGACTCCCACATTGTGCGTCCTCTGTAGGATGGCAAAGAGCCTGATTCTGAGTGGGAATTTCAGATGTCAGAATAATACCAAGACAATGTTGCACAAATTTTATATTTTTCTAATGTCATTGGTTGGTTGTTTAGTTGCTAATTGAATTTTTATTATAATTTCTTCCCCTCCCCCCCCATTTCTCTGAAATACCAGCTTTTAAATTAAACTTATATTACCATATTTATTTTTATATTCACCACCAAAACACTCAGCCATTATACCATGCACATAGGAACACGTTCCTCCCATAAGTTAATTGGTTTCTCTGGTGTTTTGCTATATTCTTCTAAATGCTTTACAACATAAACCAGCCTCGGTCTTGACCATCTATATATCATCTGTCCCCTATGTCAGTAATGATTCACACTCTCAGGAAACAGGAGTCTGCCTATAAAAGGAAAAAAAGGTTCTCCTTTTCCTCCAGTGAAAGAATATTGTTAGTGTATAATATATATTCTTCAAAGAGATAAGGTTTGAGCATGGGAAAGGCTGTTTTACAGATTGAAAAAACCCTGGGCTCTGTTATCTAATAGTGTTAAAGGATTGGAGTGCTCATCTGCTGCCTGTTATACCCCTCAGTTTTCCAGAGTGTCCAGCTGTGCACATAAATGGTCTTTAATGTTGTTATTGATGAGACTGCGGGCAGAGCAGGGCTGCTAAATAAAAGGAGAGCCTTGAATACAGTGCTGGTGTCCAGAGTTTCTTTGCAGAGAGCAGCAGGATGTAATGTGATTAGAGACTTGTGGCTGGCATTGAGCCTGAGCACAAAACCAGAGGCATTTGCTCAGCCCCAGCAAACACTGGTTCAGAGGTCAGAAGCCATTAGCACTGGAAGGGTGGAAAATAGATACAAGACCTGGGCTGCAGAACCAGATCAAGGCAGAGCAAAGCAACACAGCTGTTTTGGACCACTGCTTATGCACTGCTCAGGCAGAGCTCATTAGTGGCCAGCTGAAGAATTGTGCCTGTCTACCAAACACAGAGCAGAGCTCCTGAGAAATACTTAAATCTGAATTGTGTTATTTTTCCTTGTCAGGCATAGTGCAGCCTGGGCCATGTATCCCCATCTCATGTGTTCCCTTCTGCTGCAGGGAGGCAAGTTCTTGCAGGCCCTGGTGATAAAGGAATTTCATTTCCTCTTGTCAAATCCCTACAGCGGCCAGGGACAAGCATTTCAGGGTGTCTGATGTGGTTTATCCACATGTGTTTGGGAGAAAAAGAGCCTCAGTCACCTCTTACTCTGGACCAAAGCAGCTGCCATGGCCAGTGGGCTCTGGGCAGGGGCACTGAGACTGGGGCAGGGCACTCAGGATCCAGGGGTATCTAGGCTGTGCTGTCTCACAGGACTTCTTGACTGTTTTCCTGATGCTAAAATAAGTTTATGCTGTTGAAATTGTTGCTGTGCTGCTGGCCAGGCTGTTTTTTGCTTACGGTCTTCAGAGAGACCTGCTGGCAGTACTGACAGGTTCATAGGTCTCAGTGGGGCTTTGTACTTTGTATGAGCATTCAGAGGCCCTCGCCAGCCAAGAGTGGGAGACAAGGTCTGACCTGAGCTATGGCAGTGCCATGTGACTGTGACTGAGAGGAAAGGGTGGCATCTATCCAAGACCCAAATGCTGATTTTTTTCAAGGCTTGGCCATGAAGAAACAATCCATACCTGGGGTGGGCAATTTTTCATTTTGCTGTGAAACCAGTGTGCATTTCTGTATGTATGATCTCAAACAAATACATGTCCGAGTAACCCTGCTGGATCTCCCAACACCAAAAGAAAGTTTGGTCTAGGATTCTGGCAAGCCTGGTTACTAGCTACTTCCTTAAATACTTAACTTTGCAGACAGAGATATTAATGAGGACAGCAGCAGCAGCTTTTTGTATTTATGAATTCTGAGCCCTAGATATTGAAAAAGTGTGAAATAAGAGGCTATTTTTCCACTTCATCTCTCTTCTATTTATATGGACCCACATGTGCATAATTCAGTCATGGGGAAAATATGAGCAACTACACTGGGAAAGACTGTCATACATATGCTCTTCTGAGGTGTTTACCCAGAGAATTAATCCCTCCCCCCCACCAAATTGGAAAGATTTAAAACTAGATGTGGAAACAGCTGACACAAAGCTCCTTTCCAGAGAAGGTGAAAGAGTCTGGAACAAATTACCCACCAATGACTGAGCAATAGTGAGAAGAGCTTTTTGGCAACCAGCCTTTGCAAGAGGAAATTTAAATTAAAAACCTTTTTAGTTTATGTTATTTTAAGTAGAAATTGCCTGTGCAACTTGTGCCGATTGAGAGCACTTCTGCACTGCTCGCAGAATTGGATCTAATAATTGTTAGTATAATTAGATGAAAAGAAGATACTGTACATCTCATGGTTTTCAAAGTCCTGCTGATTAGTAAGACTGAGATTCTTAATCAATAACAACTGATTCATACTGTCCGTCTCTCTCTCAGGGAGTCACTGTTGCCCTGTGATATATTTTGTAATTATATTACAGGCACAAAGTTACTTCCTGAGTGTTTGCCAGTCTCCGTGCAGCCCTCATTTCTCTTAGTTCTATTCAGTTTTATTTGACCTTCAGTGAGAAAATAAGTCCCTCCTGCATTTTTCCATATCCTGTGTCTTTGAAAAACCCATCCCTTTCAGCTCTAATGTCTTCTAATAATTTTCAGCTTCATGTCATATATTTCTTTAAATTTGCTTGAAAATGAATTCTAATATCTTTTCTGGCAGTAATAATTTTGGGACGTTTTAGTGAAACTGAATTTTCTCACCATTTAAACTAAGAATGTCAGAAATACTGCCAGTATTGAATTAAATATTGATGAACTAGCTGATTTTAGACAAACAAGTGCTATTTTGAGTCTCTTAATTTTGGAAACAATTGCCCCAGATGTCTAAATATGAGCTGCCATTTGTGAGACCAATAAAAGCAAATTATCTCTCCTTTCCTCGCATCATTGTTGTTTCTGGTGAGAAGCTGGAGAGTTTCATAATTCATTGTGGGTCTAAAGGGCATAATCTAGTTTTTTCTCACAGTGTGGCCAGACTAATGTGTCTGACAGGATCTGGTCCTGAGGAAAGCAGCTGCTTCATAAATCAAACAGGTTTGCAGTCTGCATTACAAATTGATCCTTAAGACATAACCTGTTGCAGCAGAATTTTTCCAGCTATTATTTGGTACCAGTGACAAGAATGCTAACACACCAACCCACTCCCTCTCTGGTTGTAGAAGTAAAGATGCTTCTGTGTACAAAGAGCTTATGACTAACTGGATGTTACTGTAAGACAGTCTTGTCTTGTCTGTTTGTTGAATGTGTACAAGCTTAAATACAGAAGTCATAAAGAAGAAAAAGGACATCTGGGGAAATTAAACACCAGGCTGCATGAATGGGACATTTGCTGAGGTCCTGTTTTTAGGGAAGCCAGACAGTAATACAGGTTTAATATGGGAACCCCAGAAATTTGTGCTTCATGGGATTTGTTTCTTTTTGTTTTATCCCTAAATGTTTGCATAGGTACAGCAGACTGTTAATTCTACTATCAAGTCAGCTCCCATGCAGTTGTGAAACCTTAGTTCAAAATGTGAAGGAATTTCCTTATCACAGGGAATGAGACTCAAATGAAATTCAGCAGTGAAATGATTACATCTTCACACATCATGGGCCTCTTGCAATATATTTTCATTTTTTGAGCTGTTTTTCCTAAGGGAGGAAAAAGGTAGTTTCTAAGTAGCCTGCTTTTTGAAAACATCTTAAACTTGGCAAAACCCAAGACATATAAAACCACTGTTTAGTTTAAGAATATAAGCTGAATTGGAAGCTGTGCTGAAAAAGAATTGAAGATTAATAAACTCAGGAATGTATCTTATCCATTACATTCTTATCATCATACTAATGGCAGTGATGGGGAATTTTCAAATAAAGCTTGATGAAATCTGTCCATTATTCACATACTTCAGGGTTGGCTTTTTTCAAATATACTTATGCTAGTACTGCAGCAGATATGTCATCTCTGATTTATAGCAGGGAATGTCTAAAGGTATATGATTATAATCGATGCATTGTGGCAATATTTTTGGCAGAAATATGTTCTTAATGCTGATGGATTCAAAAAATAACCACATCAGGTAGTAAGATCTTGCAAAGTCTGAAGTTCTTACACTAGAAGACATTTCTAAACTCCTGATTTCATATTCAGTTGATATGAGTTCTCAGTTTTGCAAAATTGAAATGCAGTAAGGTGGCCTAAAGCCTAGAGCCAGGAAGAAAGACTGTGACTGTGGAGAAGAAGAGGAAAGCAAAACAGGCTGATTCTCAGAGCTGAGTTTTACACAGTGTGTAGATGAGAGAGGTCCCAGAATGCTGCAAGCATTTTTCCAAAGAGAAAGACTTCACCTGTAGTGAGGTATCCCAGTGTAATTCTATTGCAAGAGGAGAGCAGCAGGGGCTTGGCACACAGAATGCTTTTGCAAGAGCAGAGATTTAGGTCTTTGGGGATTCTTCAAGTGAAACAGAGTGTGTCTGTCTATGTGTTACATGGAACCATGCAGCATGTGGAGATTTTGGGATTACCTTTTCAGATCAAGGTATCCACTCAGATGTGATTTTATGAAACAGCAATGCTGTGGCATTATGAAGGGGATGGCAATAATCTACATAGCTAGGTATCATTCCAATATTAATGATGGCAATGAAATGACTGCTAATTTTAATCAGCAATGAACTTTATCTTTTGACAATCTTCAGAGCAACAGCAATATTCTTATTTGAGTTTGGGTTTTGAGGCACAGAATAAATTACTTCCCCGAGGAAGTAACTGTGCAGCAGCCCTTCACAAAATCAGCTCTCTCAGCTGTTTCATGCACTTCAGATTTCTTAAGCCTTTTGAATTTACTGTGGGCTAAGGCATCAGACTATGAAAACGTACATTAAACTCCCATCCAGTGGTAACCTGTTTGTTGGTCTGAGCTGTTTCACGGCTGATAATTGACAACTGAGGTAGCAAACAAAGTCCAGATTTTTCTCACTTTAACAGTACAGAATCCCCCTTCCCTCCCGTGTAGCACTGACTTTCAAATGCCCATGCCTGCCTTTTTCAAAATATTCAGCCCTCGTGGACACAGATGTGTGCTGGATTGCATCAAACACGCCCTATTCCTGCCCATACTGAGCAATCTTTATTTTATTATTTTTATTCAGAGAGCAGATTTCGGTATTAAAGGTTAAAAATGTTTCTATAAACAGAATGGGAAACTACTCCAGCTTTGTCAGAAGATTCATTATGAGGCAGGTTATGCATCTGCATCTCATTCTTGTGCTGTCTCCAATGCCCAATATTTGCTGTTGTCTTTGGGGATCTATCCCACACAAATATAGTTTTTATTGGCAAAAAATTATCTGGGCTGCAACAACTTCTGCATATCTTAACATCACAACGTTATCCAGCAGAACCTTTTGCAATCATCCCCCAGCAGAAGAATCCATTTCAGCTCTGCCATTCCCCAGACTCCACTCTCAGCTCCTCCAGCCTCACGGCAGATCACCTCTCTAAAAGTGCAGTGCCGTGCACAGGATCGCCCTGGGGTTAATCACCAGGACACAGCTCAATGCTTTCACTAACACAAAAAGCTTGGTGGATCCCTGTGCTATTGCTGTTAAAGACCGACTTTCTGTAAAAAAGTTTTACTCCCACTGTTCTCATCTAGAATTCCCTCTCTTCCTCCATTTAATTATGTAAGATGATGCTTGTTTCTTCTGGAGATGTTATATGTCATTGAAAACCTTGACAGGGAATGCAGCTTTTACAGCTAATTATTTTTAAGGAGGAAAAAGAAGAGATAGGAAAAACATCTTTTAACTAAAAGCAGCTTCAGCTCTCACAGTACATGAGCACACTCTGTTGGATTGTTCTGATAATGACTGTGCAGAGGAAATGGTCATTTTGTTTGAAATACTTGAAACTTCTGTTCGTAAAAGAAAGAAAAAAAAAAAAAGCAATCTTCTTCATACCAGTCTGATTCTCAAATTAAATGTATTCCAAGCTATAAGTTTCTGAATCCAAAACCCCTAAAATATTAAATGCAGAGATTATATGTTGAGTACTTGCAGCAAATACATTAAAAAAAACAGTTTCAATTCTAGCTCGAAGTCATAAAGTCATAAAAAAACAAAAAGGAGCATGGATGAGTTGTTTCATTTCATATTCTCTATTAGTTTCTATATGACAAAGGTTTTCAGAATAGATACTCCAAACTGATGTAATTCAACCTAATACCTTCTGTATCTCCCCCAAAAGAGGGAAGAGGAAACGGAATATTCAGATACAAAGAGGCAGATTATGAAATCGTCCTGCAAAATTTATAAGTGCTCCCAGTGACATCATGCCCAGCTATCAGGTTTTGCACAATTCATAGAATCATAAAAAGGCTTGGTTTGAAAGGGGTTTCATGATCATCTGGTTCCAAACCCCACACCATGGGCAGGGATGTCACTCACTAGTCTTGGTAGTGCCTCAGTAGTGAAGTCAGAAAAAAGTTCTGTGTAGATTTATTAGAGAAATTTATTATAGAATTATGTAGACCCATAATTTGTTTTCCTCGTGAAATATTTAAATTAGGACTACTTCAATAATTTAAAGTCAAATCTAATTTATCTCCTCAAATTTGAATGCTGTGTTTCATATGATATACTATTGTCACAGCCAGGACTGTAACCAGCATAACCCAGCAAAGCCTTGCTGCAATACAGCTATGCTCATTTGGATCTCTGCTGTCATAATTCATAAGTATTTTCTGTATATTTGTATTATTATTAGTAATATTTTTATTTTTATTTTATTATAATTATATTATTATATTTTTGTGGACCTGGAGTCAGAGAATCACATCCAGTTTGTGTGTATCACAAGTATCACCTGGATACACACAAGGACCCAAGTGTCACCCGGCTACTTTCTGATCTTATTACATCTGGTAAGAATAAATGTTTACTGGCACGTCATTTCAAACTTTGTTTATTCTTTCCTGTTCTATTTGAACTCTTAGATAATATTTTGTTTCACACACTTGGCTGGTTTACTCCCTGTCATAAAGGAAGAGTTTCACCAGATTCCAGCAGCCTGAGCTTGTCCAGCCTCCAGGAGAGAAACAGTTAATGGAGACAAAGGCGCTGTGAGATCTGACCCGTGATGAGGGATGGCGTGAGACCCGGCATCCCGGGCCAGTGCGTGCCTGTGCTCAGGTCAGGGCGCCAGGGAGGAGCCAGGCCCCTTCAGGCATCCAAACCTCTTTGTTTTCCAGGGAAGGCAAAAACCTCAGCTCAGGCTCCTGAGGGGAAGTACAGAAACCAAACTCAAAAGGATGTTTTTATCTTTTAATGCCATAGATATTGGGGTCATGGCGCTTCTCAGCAGAGATGGCACATAGCAGGGGAGCTCTCCCTTTTCTCCCGAGGTTCAGGAACAGCTGCCTTTGTAGAAGACAACTTGTAGCTTCAATATAACCTAAAATAAGAAACATAAAAAGGTGAGGCATCACAGTGCAAGATGTGATGACTGATTAGAGTGTTGTGCACTTCTAAGCTGGAAAAAAAAAATTAAGATAAACCAGGGAAATCAGTGCTCAGTAACATTTATTTTGGTTTAGTCCAGAGGTTCTTATTCCTTTTCTATCAGATGTTTAATGGGATCATTACTATGGTCACCATTGCACATTTAAGAGCATAAGGCTTTTTATATGTTTGACAAGAGTACTAAATGTAATTTAACACTAGCTTATCCTTTGTCACATATGAAGCCCCAACTCTTTTACAATCCTCTCCCCCAGACAGATGGACTAAAGCTGTCTCTGTGAAATATAACTGTGCCTTGACAGAGACTAAATATCCCATTTCTTCAACAGGAATATTTACAATCGGTCTTGCATTTGTTTCTCCTTGATTTTTCTGAGGTTGAGACTCTTGTTACAGAGAGGGGCTGGGTCAAGTTTTGTTATAGGCTCCCTCCATTTTAAAATGTTTGCAGTCTGACTCCCTCTGATGTTGAGGCAAAATCAAAAAATGGCATATGCTGTTCTCTGTCTCCTGCCATGGACAATTCTCTATTCCTTAATCTACAAATCCAGTAGTTTTCCTGAAAATAAACAGTTCTGAGGAGAAAACAAAGCCTGCTCTGCAGACCTCTGGTGACAGATATTCTCTAATCTCCTCAGGAAATTCCCATAGTGCTTCATTGTGAGGTTCTTTTTGATGGAAAAACCTGAGCCTTTCTTCAGCACCTGAAGGTCATGGCTCTGTTTCATCCACCACAGGTGAAACAAACTTATTTTCATGTGTTTCAAAGCATGTCTGATCATTAAATTGAAAACCAAGCAATGCTTCCCTGCCTCACCTCATTAGTTATGGAAGACAATGAGACTGTCTCAAAAAAACTATAACCTGATCCAAATCAGTCTTGTATCAGAGAGCAAATAATAATATAGGTCTTGAGTAGAAAAATAAACAGGATAATTGTGGGAGACATTTTTAAAGTCAGAGTAAAACTGGGTTGCAGAGAAGGCTGAGTATGCCTGAGTATTATTGAAACTGATAGAAATAGAAAGCACACCTGGGATCCTCAAAAGATAATGTGAGAAAATATGTGAAGCAGTCAATAATGCTGAAAATCTTGGACTCTGTGGGATGGAGTAGTGTTTAAAGGTATATTGTTAATCTGCAGGGTACACAGATTTGTTGATGGTCCCTTTTCATGCTGTTGCCTTTCACGATTTCTCAAAAAATGTTTAAGCAAAAAATGATTTTTTTTATTACTATTTGTAGGCAGCTGTTTTTATAACATGTGCATACAGCAGGATACATCTAATAGTAAACATATTATTATGCTAATATTTAGAGTCATTTTCATGTGATTCTGTTTTAAAGTCACTATGCCAGGAGAAGCAGTTGTAAGGAAGAATGAAGGTATTTATTTAGCACTGATAGATTTCTCTATGAAGTTTTAACATCTTGCCTTTTACTTCTCATGTTTACTAGTTTGTCTTCAAAGACTGCTTTCAAGAGGACAAAGGCAGTCCTCCTTATTCCCCTTTGAAAATCAAGGCCCTTTGTATAAACCATCTATAAAGCACCTAAAATGTAGACCACAAAACTCTGTTTCATGCACAGAAATCTTGGCCCTTATAATTACTTTCTTAATGAAACTGTTCCCATACCCTACTACGGCAAAATGTCATCACTCAGCCTATATCCACAGATTAAGATTCTGCATCAGCAAATAACACAAAGTTGAACCTCAAGCACAAATTTTAATAAGAGAATAGATGCTATTGGAATGAAAACACATCTGCTATCATTGCCCAAAGCACTCTTGCACATTTACAGGTCACGGGAGCACATGTACTCAATCCTTAAAGCTGTGAAATTGCCACTGCATGGGGAACACCTATCCCCAGATAAGACCAGCAGGATCTGCAAAGAGAATGAAGCCTCAGAAGATCAAACATTTTAATTCTGAAAGATACTACCTAGAGATAACAAATGTTTAGGGATTCATGTTTGCCCTTATTAATGTGTGAAAATTTACTTTGATATGCCACATTTATTTCCTGAAATCAAATGGTATTAAAGCAGTGGAAGATAGAAATTACCCTCCAAATAATTTTACATTTAATAATTATTTCTTTTATGAAATGATACACTGCAAGATGAATCCACAAAGGTGATTTTGACCCAGCATTGAAACACCTACTTCTGGTAGAGCAATTACAGATGAATGCAGAAGCCTCTCCCCCAGCCTTTGATGCTGATCATCTTCTGCATGAGCTGATGCCAAGTCAAATGCAATTCAGCCATCACTGGCTGACTGGCCAATTGATAGGCATCAATTTACCACCCTTATATTCTATTTTTTCTTTCTGAAGAGCTGATCACAGGAGAAATAAAATTGTTTAAAAGCTGTCATCATTCACCCACAAACATTACTCAGTAGTATTTTAGAAGTGTTAAATTCCAAGTTAATACCAATATAGATGTGCTTTAATAATTTGATTATTCAATTCCAATTCAATTACTGTCAACAGCTTAAACCAGAAGAAATAAAAATAAGATTTGGTTCTCATTTGGACTAGTTTAAAGGCACTTTGACCTCTATGATATTATCATAGCTCAAATGTTTCTGTTACAAAAGAGAATCCATGTGGAAATCTGCAAATGCTAATCAGTTCAAACATAAAGAAGTGATAATTAAATTTGATCTCCGGTTTCTTTTTATATTCTTCCGAAGACATAAAAATAATACAGGCAGAGAGTGCTCTTGATATGCTTTAGTGAACTGTCATAGAATGTGCTAATTACCCAGCAAATTCAGTTTCCAGAGCTGTTCTTGTCATGTACAATCTTTCCTTGAATACTGCCTTGACTTGTTCTGTGATGCCTTTTTGTTTTTATTAACCTGAAAAGATCCTGAAACTGAAATTTTAGTGCATTTTTTAAAATACAAACTTAAAAGTCTCCATATTGTATATTTTAAAGAAAGACAAGTAAACCTATACCCTAGCAAATTTAAGACTTGGACCTTTATCCAAAAGATTACAAGTAACATATAAAGCAAGACCCTAAACATCAACACTCAAATTTTATTCTGTGTGTTAGGAATTGACATAACCTTTAATAACAGGTAGTGAATTAATTCTGTATGTTAGGAATTGACATAACCTTTAATAACAGGTAGTGAATTACTTCTGTATACATTCTGGTGTCAAACACTTTACTGAGATCTGATCAGTATTCTCTGGTTGAATCAAGTGCTATTTTTAAAAATTAAACAAGTCATTATTCAGTGTGTAAAAAAAAGCCATCAATAGATATCTGTCTGCCAGATTATTACATTTGTTTTCAGGCAAACAAAAAGATCTTTTTCTTTTTCCATATCAGAGTTGGAGGTTTCTTCAGCTCAGAAGATTGACTCAGTAGTAATAGAAATAATTGAAATAATCCAGCCAAAAGCTTGCTGAATCTGCCAACTGCATTGGTAAATGTCAAAATCTCCACAGTTAATACTGACAGAGTTGCAATAATTTCAGTTGTGACACACCACAGGACTTTCATCAGTCAATAAGATGACTCCATGTCACTCTTGCTCAGAGGTCAGGGGAGGAACAAGCAAGAGGCAGGATCATAGCAAAGGTCAAGAAAGACTTTATTCAAAAGAACCACGTGGTTTTTATAGAGTGGAACGATAGATTCTATTCTATTGGCTAACTAAGAGAAACATCTTTATCACGCACTGTCCTTGAGAGGAACAGAAAAATAAAGTAGAAAAACAGCACCTGCAAATTGTTTATAGTCAACAGGCTATCATATCTTTCCAGCTCCCTAAAACTTCTCACAAGCCGCTGTGAGAAACGCTTGCCGCTTCTCTCTCTCTGTCCCAACTCCACATCACACAACTTCATAAATCTCAACCTTTTGAAAGAGCTCTAAAGTATTTTGAGACTTAAAAGTACCTTCAGAGTGCACCACAGAGCAGACAGCTCAGTATTAAATTGATGATGACACCTGATCATCCATCTTCAGTACCCCTTGCATGAGGAGGAGGAGCATGTGTTTGTGTGGATGCATTTGTGATTTGCAGGAGATCTGAAGTGTCTCCCAAAGCCTGCACTGCTGCCAACAGTAAGAGGAGGCTGAACAGGAAGGCTGAACAGGAAGGCGGGGAAAGTTCTCCAGCTGTCATGTTTGCAAAATGGTTTAATCATGTCAAGGTGTGCTAGGCAGGGTTTGGCTGTGCATGGTGGGTTAGGTCAGCTCTTTGGTACTATCCCGAGCCTGCGTAGACTGGGTCAGCAATCTTCAAGTTCAGAGCTAGGGCTTTGTTTCAGGATACAAAATTTTATCAGGTATTAAAGTGTTTAAACCAAAAATCTTTCCTATTTTTTCCCATCCATGACTTCATTACCTGGAAATCTCTCATTCATTTATTTACTTATATTAAAAATAAGTTATTCCTTTTCTTGAATAGTGAAAGGTCTGTATAAATGTTCTAGTGATGTTATTCATTAGACAATAAGCATTAGTCTGGCTGAGATGAGCTAATGTTGCTTAACAAGCAACAAATCTGAACAAGCCTGCCTATCTGCATTGCAACCATCCAATTTATATGTATACAGGCCTCACTTTAAACACATTATTTCAAGTACGGTTTCAGTGCCTTTCTGGCTATTTAATTCAGATGTAATTTATGATGTAATTTTTAAAAACTGGGTTCTCCTGCTTAACATGTTTACGACTGGGAAACTGATTTTTACCTTTGGAAAGGACCAGCATGTGTGTTGTATGTTGACATGAGACATACAAAACAGCCCTGTGAAGGAACTGAAATCTGCTTAATGCAGCTCTCCACATTGCAAGGCAGGGTGCTAGCATCTAAATTCTAATCTAATCTTGTGTAATTACATTACTCAAGGAATGCAACCAAAACTTTGCCTTCCTAGGAAAGGACTTAATCAGTGAAATAAAACACAGGAATTTTATCATGCTACCAATAAATTAATTTGAGAAACTTCTCAGATAGGAACCTTCTAGAAGCCTTGGAATTTTTTTACAGAGTTCTAAAGCACTGATTTAATTCATTATTTGTGTAAAACATTTTCAACTTTTCTCTATTAATGTCTAGATATGTCTTCTAAAGAATGATGTAGAATATGCCTCAACTCTCAGGACTAATTCAGGCCATTCTTTTCACTGCTTTGTATTTATTCCTGCACACTTAAGCTGTACTTTACCTAAATAAATATGTTACTGACTAGTTTAGAAATTGAAGGTAAGGAGTTTAACTCATCTGATTTGCTAAACATGTCAGAGCAGAGAGAGATTATTGCTATTTTTCAAGAGAAAGAATCTGCCTCTTCTGCAGTGTATGATGGTAGGTAATTTCTGATCTGTATTTGCTGCTGTTGAGAAGCATTGCTGAAATGAAAAGTGCAATACTTTGGTGTAATTTTCATTAATTCTTCATGCTTTTTCTTTTTATCTTTTACAGGCTGCTTAGTCTCAATAGAGCACAGTGAGAGAGGATATCTTTAAAATGTTTATGATGATATTCTATTAAGGTCAAGGATATTGGAAAAAAGAGGAGGATTTAAAAGAGGATGCTTTCCTGTGCCTATTTCCAGCATGCTGAGAAGAGTCTATTCAGAATTAAATGTCCCCACTCTGACTCACTTGAAAACAGTGAAAGCTGAGAAGTGCAAGACTGCAACCAAGTGAAAGTACCTTAAAAACACAAGTCAAACTGTTTATAATTAATGCAAAGTCCAATGTTTCTTGATAATAAAAGTCAAAGGATGTGTTAGAATATTGAAAGTACCAAGTCAAGCATTAGCAGATGGATTTTATTTCATTCCAGTTTTCAGTTGCACAGAGTGCTGTAGTCCAGGTAGCCTGTTACAGAGATGACAGGAAAAAAATGCTTAGTTGGAGGAGCGGGGATTCCTAAGAGATTGGTTGGTTACAAAGTGAGAGAGAATTAATAGCAACTTGTACTTACAATTCCTTATCTGCAGCAGCTTTTCTTCTAAAGCTAAAATTACCCCACAAGCTTCTTTCCCTTGCTGTGAAAATATTTTGAGAACCAGTCTGCTGCTCCACACAATCACATGCTCAGGGGATACCCTTTTCTCCACGAGCTAAGATGCCATATATCCTAACTCTTCTGATACTCACAGATCATATGTCAAGACCAGACAAGAGCTACTTGGCAAGCCAGCCTGACTGTGTACATAATTACTTACTCTGCTTAGGTGCCACTTCTAGACATCTTGTTGCTCTCTGGTGTTACCATACAACAAGTACATGAGTAAATAAAAGTTACTAATTGTCTGTAAATTGAGATAAATTTATAAATCTGTCTCAATTTGACTACGATTATAGAAAGTCAAAGATGGAGAAACTCTACAGTTGTCAATAAACAGACAAAAAAGGATCAGATCCATCTATTAGTGTCCAAGATAAACAGGAAACCTGATTTTTAATGTGGTTATATTAAATAATTGTGGGTTGAGGGCTGAAGCAACCTGTGGGGAAGGAAACCATCAGCAACCCAGCAGAACTGCAGTTCAATATTTTTAGGAAAGTGAGAACTTGTGGGTGATATTGAAATGATAAACAGCTTCCTAAAAACAGTGAGGACAATGTTTTTTTCTGGATATAGCATAATGAAATAGGGCCTCAACTGTAAGTGTAACTCAATAAAACAGAAGATTTTCCTTGACAGATGGTACTGCAATAAAGGCAAAATGAATAGGCATGATAAAAATCTATGCTATTTTAGGGTGGTGAAGCAATGATCATAAAATAGTCAATCTGGATTGCAGAATGTTGTTGGGACATAGGACTAGCTAAATAATCAACATAAAATGAAGAGTCTGATTCCTTTCTATTGCCTGCATATTTCTTCCATCTGTGGACCATAATATTTGCTGAAGCATGCTCAACTTCTCTACAAAATGGTCAATAAAACTTCGTGAGCACTCATAAAAATGTAAGTCCTCATACTATATCACAATCCCCAGACAGTCTGGAAAATACAACCTTTATGAAATAAACTGACAACATGAAAAAAGAATTTCATTGAGTATGGAGAAATACAGTGAATCACAGTTGCTCAACTGCTACATCATCCAAACTCTTCTTTCATGAACAGCAATGTAAATCATTCTACTGAAAAAATATGCCAAAATTATACAGTGGTCTGAACACCCTTTCAGTCTTTAACTTGCAAACACTTTTTTGCTCCCTTAAATGTTTTTGTTCAGCACAAGAATAACTGCCACTCAAGAAAATATCCATACCTAACACCTGACTACATGCTGAACTACCCCATCCTAATTTGCATATGAATCAATTGCCTACCAAATAAACGGGAGGTCCAGAGAGAACAGTTTACTATAGTTTTCCAGGAGTCATTTGCAAATAGTCCAAAATCCAACCTTTTAACTATTTTTCCTAATAACCTGTGACATTTACCACAAATCATGGCCCAGTTTCCCAGTTTTCCCCTCAATATAGTAACCTAGAGCACAGGGCTTTATATTTCTGAGACACATTCAACATCCACCCTATGTTTGCAAATAATCATGTGAACCAGTAAAGTTTTTCGCTGATATTTATATGGGCTTGGAATTTCTGATGATGCTGACTTCCAGCTAAAGTATTTGGGAGCAACAGGATGGTGCATGAGGCATCCAACTACAAGAGATAATGTTTGTGAGTGTGATTCCTTATCCAGCCAATGGAGAAAGGCAGGTGCCTCCAGAGGCACGTGGGAGCATCTACATTTAGATGCACAAAGATAAATGCTGTGATTATTTACCTGGACCTTGCAGGGTCAAACACAGAAGGAGACCACTCGCCTATGTTTAAACATTTATTTTGCACTGGTTTATAAACATGCCCAGCAGAGGGAAGTGTCTCTCTGTGTTTTGAACTCCCGGCCTCTGACCGAGTAGGGGCAGCCTGAGCTGACACCCCTGAGCTGACATCCAGAGCAAGGGCAGCCCCTGAGCTGATGAAAATAGATGTTGCACCACTGAAGTGGAATTATTTTAAGAAAGCTGAAAAAGTCTCTGCAGTGTTTCCTGACGCTCTGCAGTGGGGCACTGTGGAGACAGGACATTGGTTAGATCTTTTGAGGTTCATGTGTGCCATATTCAAAATGCCACAAAATAGCACAATGAAATTACTTTCTAGAGGAAAAAAAAGAAAAAGATTATAAGTCAAATAATAAAACTGATGGATGCATCATTTTTAAAGCAACCAACCTAAAAAGCTGCAGGAGAGGAAGAGAAAAAAACTAAAAATGCATCTGGCTTGTTGTCCAAGACAGCTTTCTGTCTTGGCTATGAGAGAGAGGAAGCTCCTTGATAGGCAGATGTGGGTCTACAAATCAGTGCTGATGACAGGAGGTGAGGGAGGCAATCCCCTCAGCCTGCTCTCCACATCTCCAGGAGAATCAGAGCAATGACAAATTTCAGCAACTGAGATAAAGGAGAGCACAACAGCAGTACTGCAGATACAAGGAGCATGTCACACTGCAAGTTTGTCATGGCAGCATTTGTAGGGCCTTAAGAAAGAGGTATATTGATTTCAATCTAAGATTTTCTCTGCCTCTTCTAGCTTCCCCCCTGCCCTGCCAAAAAACCCACCCAAATTTAAAAAGATGCCAAAAACCCCAACACCAAAAACATCAAAACACCCATTAATAAACTCTCCTGGTTTAGATTTAAGAGGAACTCAGAAGGGAAAGTACTGCTTATTGGACAGTAAAGTTTTGTTCCTGCTGCAACTTAGCAGGAAACCTGCTGCGAAGGTTGAACTGTTCTTTCTCTGGCTTGGTTCTAGTGTTGCATGTGATTTTAGACTAGAAAAAATCTGAATGGCTGGAGTTTACAGATGAATATTCCTTGTTTCCATACATTCAGAAATATCCTATGATTGGAAGTCAGTTGTACAAAGCAGATCCTAATCACCGTGAGTGAATGGCAGAGCATTACAGATTCTTCTTGCATTTTGACTGATCATAAATTCACCCTTTTTCTGATCTTGGTGACAAAGCAAAGGACATTATTATAGAGCCACATTTACTACCACAGTCAATCTTTTCTTCAATATCAAAATGTTTATTTCTCATAAAAATTCATACATGTTATATGGATTCTGCACTGTTGACCTTTTCTTATCACCATATAATAGCGACACTATCTTTCTTCTAGTCACACACTTCCTTGCTTCAAAGGAATGGAGACTTTTTTGCACTTAACTTGAAGGGGGGTTGTATTTTAAAATCCCATGTCTGTATGAACAATTAATTAATGGCTCTTAGGATATGGTCAAGTTATGAACTATGTTTTTGGAGCCTCAGTTCTTCAAAAGAGACCAGCAGCAAACTGAGGCTTAAATTGTCACTCACCAAATAGATAATGACACTTTTTCAAGACTCTGTCATTTGATCACTGGTCCCTGTATTAGTTCTGTTAAGTACTTCTTTGGCCAAGTGTCAGGTTTAGCAAACACTGTGTAATTTGAATCTTCCAAGTAGATTGTACAGGAATGCACACACCAACTTATCAGTGCTGGGAGGAAAAAAACCTTGACAGTGTTGGATTTCAGGCACGTATTACTATCACTAACACTGTCTTTGTTCTGTGGATGAAGGGTATTTACACAGACTGTATCTGAAAACTGGGTTTTGATGGTTTATCACAGCTAGATCTCACTGTTCCATTTCTTTTGACTGAATGTGTGCTTTTCCATCTGAAGAGCTGGATTCCAGAAATTTCAAATGTTTTGCTGCACCTCTTTTTATGGGGACTTTTGTTAGATCTCAAAGGAAGTCATGTCTCAGGAAAAAGGTCCATTGGAGAAGATGAGATCCAAAGATAGGAGATTAATAGAGAAGAGCTTCTAAAGTGTCCCCATTTGTGTTTCAGACAGAAATCAGAGTATCTACCTTGGAGTAACTCAGCTCTTCTGTTTGTGGTTTAAACAAAGCCTTTTCACAAAGCTACACCTAAGGTGGCATAAACAGACCAGACCTACAGGATCTGGCAAAATTAGTTTGTGTATCTGCATAAAAGGAACGCATTAAACAGCCATAATTCAGGATATCACAAGAAAACATAGACCATTTAATAGTTAGGAATAATTTGCAGCAAGGACCACTGATACTAGCCTCTGTACAGTCATGATCCAAAATTTTACTGCCAGTGCAAACCACAGCATTACACAAAATGATCTCTCCCTGCTGTGCTCCTGCACAGAATAACCTTTGTCACAGACAATGATTTTAATCATCTTACCAGAGATTTGGAACAGCCTGCAGGTGTTCTTGCCCTTAAGAAATCCCACTGCTAGGAAGAGACAGCCATCACCTCTGGGTGGTTTGATTTTTTTTCCCTACAAAATTAATACAGCAATAAAGCAGATTTCTCCAATGTCTGTAACAAAAACATATTTTGCAATTGAAAAATTTTATTTTTAAATTTGCCTAAAGCTCTAGTGGCAGATGCAAATCTTCCATTCTTATTTAAGACTCTACTCAACATATTTTCTGTTTCCTGGAATATTTTCAGTAAAGTGAAATATATTGTGGACCACAGGTTTTGGTTTTTTCAGTCCATGACAAACATGAAGCCATAAGTCTGCAGCTGGCTGCTACAGAGGTGAAATGTCAGAAATTTTCTTCATGAGAAGCCCTGTGACAGAGTGCAGCTGGTGTGTGTGATCACCAGGAAGCTTAACTTCACACAAGTGGCCTTATCAGAACATAAGAGAAACAACTTTCACCTGAAGCAAATCTTTTGCTTGGAAAAAATTATTGATTCTGAAGACACAGTATCAAACACAGCATTATTTTCTCTTGAATTCTTCTTTAAAAATTCCCTTCTCACAGACTCTAGATATATACCCAAAAGATTGTTCCTCTCTGTTTTAAGTGGTATTATTGTTCCTGAGATTCATAGCTTGTCTTTCACTGAGTTAGCCTGGAGAAGCATTTAGTCCCAAAGTTGCATTTCAGTTTGAGCTGGAAGTAGTGAAGCTGCTCTTCTGGGAGAGAGGTGAGTCTTTGGTGTGCAGGAAGAAAGAGGAGGCTTAGCTGGTCTGCAGCCCCAGGCACTGTGTTAGCTAGGACACAGATTTCCACAGCAAAGCAAGAGAGCAGCCTGCTCAGGTCTGGGAAGGTGAATCTGACACTGGTGTCACCTGGGGAAAGCACTGTGTCACATTCCCTACTGCAGCAGTTAGATACTGCTGCAAGCTGGGACAACTTGGTGTCTTATACATTCTGGAAAATACTTGCATCTTATACTTGCATCTTATACATTCTGGAAAAAATTGAATAGGAGAGTGCAGGAAGCCATATTTCAGAGGTCTTCCAGGGTCTGGGAATCCATCCAGGTACATAAGCCTTGAAATGTGCCCCTTCACATTATATAAGAAAGGTGAGATTTTTTTTTTTTTCCCTGTTAGACTTTGATTCAGTAATCCAGAAGTTATCAGCTATGTGTACCTGTGCTATAAATAACTGTTCATCTATGAAACAAAATATAAATGCAGTGCTTTGCTTTTGTTGTAAGGTGTCTCCATGTAACTTCCTTTCATCTGCACTTGTACCAGAAAGGGATAAAGGGTTTTGCAGATCTGTATTTTATTCTCCCTTTGCTAACAGAGTACTGGAGATGAGATCTTATAGTTTGGCTAAGCCACTGAAAGCAAATACAGGATTTTTCTGTCTCAGTTACCCTGGAATACTCGTGTCAGTGACAGGCATTGACAGCCAGCAGCGTGGAGGAAGTTCATTCTAAATTGGAGTCTATGCCATTTCTCTGGCATGTAACACTCCTCTTTTTTTTGTACATGAATATTCATTGCTACCCAATTCTCCAGATCTTTTTTAATCTTAGACCTTAATCTAAGATCTTTAATCTAAGATCTACTAAATTTGGAAATGTCAGACTGCACCTTTTTAAGCCAGAAGATGGAAACAATGCTGTTGTTGCAAGAAGCTGTCAACACATCCCTGTTGACTTCCTTCTGTTAAAATTAATGATGATGCTGCCATGCAGTGAGCTGGACTAGATCACTGATCTGGCTAAAAAAGACCCAGAGAGGAAAGAAAACACTAACATATCCAGTAACTAAGCCCAAATGCGACATGGGGTTAGAAATAAGGTCACAATTTTATCACCAAGATTATCAAGTTATTGCTAAATATCTGGGTGCAATGATGCTCCTTAATCATGTGTGGGTTCCCTGTACTCATTTGCTTTCAGGACTTGTGGCAAACCATGGCCTTTTTCAAAAGCACCTTGTTTAATTAAGGAAGGCAGTACCAGCTCCTCTGAAAATGTTGAAACCCATTTATATCACTGCAAGGTGCAGCTGGCCTTGAATCAGTTCAGCACAATAGCATGTATTGAATTGCTACTAAAAGCCACTTACAGAACTTAATGCTTTTCCTTTCATGTAAACCCACCTTATTTTTTTTTAAAGGTAGAATTTTATAAATAAGGGCATGGCAAATATTTCATTGAAAAATGATCTATACTGTAAAATAAATGCTTTACAGAACTTTATGTATCACTTATATTAATGTCTTGCCAAGGTGCCAAGTTTTTATTTTGGTTTCAGCCTACATTTAATTCAAGACATACACTGCATTGCACTAGATATGTGACTTTGTTGTAATTATTCATACTTTACATACACAGTGGTGTCCAAGCTATTTATTGCTTTAGAGCTACAGTCAAAGTCAGTTACTCTTTGATTATTGATGTTTCTAGTGGAATTATTCAGTCACCACATTAAATTGACAAGAGTGTTCATTATTTGACAGAAAATAGGTGAGGTTCTATATCACTTCTGTAGATGTCAAGCACTGCCATAACCTTTCATGTAATCCATTCTATTTTGGGGCAACCCACCATGTAATCCATCCTATTTTTGGGCAAAAACTGCTAGGAGAGGAGGACACTAGTTACAAGCTTTCCCAATCTTTTATAATCAATTTTTCATGTGTTTAAATTCCTATTTCTGTCAAAGCATATACCATTTTTTTAAGTTATTCCTGCCTTCAAAAGAAGACTGTAATTTCTGAGACATCATCCTGCATTCCTCAGATTTATTAGATGCAGAGGAATAAGGAAAGGCTTATTTCCTTGATGACCATGGGATTTGGAGGCTGAGACAGGCCTTGACATGACTCATTGTTACTCTCCTAATGCCATATTCAAGTGCAATGTAAAGCCTGTTTGATCCCTGGTTAAATCCAGATTTGAAAGGTTTGTTCCTCTGCAATCAAGAGTTGTTTCATTTGTGGTTCCTTTCCGTTTGATGTTTATGTTTGGGAAATGTGAGAGCACTTTAGATTGGGATCTGAGGCTGGGTTTTATGCTTTTGTGATAGAAGTGACCTGCTCCATCTGATTTGTATAACTAATAATTGCTCTTGAGGTGCTGCCCTACCCTACACTACCAACTTTAGGGTGTTATTTCCTCACTAGTCCATAAATATAACCAATATTTTTTCATGGGTTTCAAGGCATGTTCTTATCCATTTGGCAAAGTCATAACATCTAGAGATGTGTTAAATCAGATTGGAAACTTTGGATTACAGCAAAAAAGCACATAAGATCAGAGGCAGAGATATTTGGGTACTAAATTTACATTAACCTCATGGGAATTCAGGTGTATAAAGCCTAAATATATTAGACATTTAGGTTTACAAAAATTTAATTGATCATGAAATATGACCCTTTTTCTAGGATATACAAGCAGCGACACTTCCAATTCTCTTTCCACAAGAGATTTTTCTCACAGACTTGTTGTGTGTCCTCTTTCTTCTATTCCCTTGATCCTTCTTCAGCAGTGCCTGCTTCAGTTGCAACTCAAATTTCAAAGGTCTTTTATATTTGAGATTTGATTTTGTCTTTAAATCTCTGAAAAAATATCTCATCTCTGATGTCTTATTCTTCTATCCTTTCCAAAATAATTCCTCATCTGGCCTCACTGCATTCCTTCACCTTTCTTTCTTTCTTCCCTCCTGTGTCCACTTTACCCTTCATGTGGGTATCTCTTTCCATCAGTGAGGTAGAATTTGGGCCTGTCTACAAAGCTGAGCAGAGACAGAAGCCTTTTCTGCCCACATTCTCAGCTGACTGAGTAAAATCCAACTCCTGAAAGCCACACACCATGTTCATTCATCCCTGAGCCCACACTAGTACCCTCAGCAACTCTGCCAAGCTCACTAGCTGAGCACAGCTGTGGCCATCTCAAAGCTTCAAATAGGGGAGGGAAAATCAAATTTTGCTTCCTCAAGTATAAAAGGCTGGGGCTGTGAATAGAAAGGAAGAATTATGGGAAAGAGGAAAGAGGATTTGCAGAAAGGTGCAAGATAGACTGGAGAAAGTTGAGTTTTCTGCTTCCTGGAAGGGTAAAGATTATGCTAACAGCAGTAGCTGAGAGAGCCCATTCCTCATGAACAATATCTCTCACACATGTACAAGTCACCTGAGTGACATGTTATAGCCACACCTTAAGCAGAATCCAGCCCCAATCCCCAGGGCTCTGACAATTCAGAACAGTCTGTAAAGGGATGGAAAATATGGGAAAATACATTACCCAAACCAATCCATGGTCACAAATTGCTTACTTACCATACTTTGCCTTGATCTTTTTGCTTTTTATTGTAGATAGTATCAAAAGTCCTCCATCCAGTACTGGGGACAGGTGGTAGAGTTCATGTCTGCCCACACCACAGCACTCAAACTCCACAGTTAAACCTGAGAGCAGTCAGATCTGAGAGTTGTAACACAGCAGCAGGATTAGTAAAGTGTTGGAGTTATATCTTGCAAAGATATTTCAAAAACGCAAGGCAAACTGCAGTTTCTGTGCTACAGTGACAGGAAAGCAATTAGCCCCTGCTATGTGCTCTTGTATTTATGTCTTTTTGCCATAATCTGGAACAAGCCCTGTGCTGAGATATGATTCTGCAGCAGAGCAGCTGTAGCTGTAGCAGACAATTAAATCAGTGCTGGCAGTATCATATTCCCTCTTTTGGCATTTTTTAACAAACAACTATTTAACAAACCTAACATACTGCCCTGACTAGAAGAAAGGTACCCAGTTATTGCTGGTCTAAGCTGGGCCAACTCTGTTAGTTCCAGGGTTCTTTCTAAGCCTTCAACACCACAGAAATTAAGTGATGAAAATCACATTAAAATTTTGGCTCATAGATTTTTCTCACAGTATCATCACTCTCAATAAATCCTAAAGAAAGTTGGCATACGTAGTGCAGGCTTTTTTAAAGTAAAAAGAAAGGAAATAAATAAATTTGAAGACAGACACCTTTTGCAGAAGATTCACTGAAGGAAAATATGCCCCTTTCATGATATTCCTGATTCTAAAAAATCAGGAAAAAAAACCCCAATAAACTTCAGCTAATGACATTGTTGTGAGATAAAATAAAATAACTTTTTTTTACATGAGTTAATGTTTTTTTTAAAGTAATAGGTTAACTCCCTCTGTTAACTGTTAGATTTTTTGATCTCCATTTCGTTTGGCTGAATAAAAGTGTACTATCTTTTATCTCTAGGCTTTAAAGCCCTAAAACTTTGTTGATGAAAAGCAATGAAAACCTCCTAGTAACAAATTACATTTCTGTTTTCTCAGTCTGATCTCTCTTCAGCCACATTCAGACAAGAATTCAGCCTCCTCAAAGTACTCCCACAGCATGTCAGGGGAAATCAAAGGGACTTAGAGCCACTAAGTAAAACATTTGGGAATTTGATGTGTAACTGGTGACTCCCATAACACTCCAGTTTCTTTTGTATGTTGTTATTAAGCAGGTGTTTCTGAAGAAGGATTTCGGAGCAGCAGTTTGTTTTTCTGACAGTTCATCCCGCTCCTGTGCCAGGTGCTCAGGAATGCCAGAATGTATATTCTTAGGCATGCAACTTTGTGGAATGCCACAGGATTCAAAAGCAGAAAAGGCCTCATAGGAAAAAAAACATTTCATATTAGTCCACACACTTCTGTATGATTTATAACACTAATTGCTTTGCACATTTCATTATGTAGATGTCAGCAGTACACCTCTGCATGTCTGCTTTTAAAGAAAACTTTTCCAGAAGTCCCTTCTCTGGTCACCTGGTTCTTCTATTTGTTTTCTAAAAGACTATTTGCATTTGAGTAGCATTTTATACTCACTTTGCAGGGATGGCTTCACAAGGTGAAAAACTCACTAGAATTATACCCTTAAGGATATATATTTTCCAAAAAGCATGTGGCATTGCTTTGTTCCTTTTGAACGAGTTAGAAACTGACACATTTAGGGATATCATGGAGGGATGGATAAGCAATTAGTTTAAATGGTTAATTTAGTTTAATTACTTAATTATAAAGTAGGAACCAAAATTATGGTTAAAAGTTTTCTTTTCAAATAACGAAATGTTTTTACAGCTTTCACTTCAACTTTATAATCTTCAAATAATGGACATATCCTCATGCCTTGCAAAAAAAATAATATTAGCAAATAATTTCAATGTCTTTAGGCCACATTTCATTCCTGGTGTGGTGAGATTGCAAAAGCTCAATGCACCCTTCCTTTCCTTCAACAAGAAGCATGTTCACTTACTTCCCTGCATCCAAAAGACTGACATAGAGGCTCATCTGGCCCTACTGTTCTGCAACGAAACCAGATTTTTAGCCTCCATCTGCCTTAATGAAACTGCTCCATCTGTGGAAATTCTCCAGCTGGAACCTGCTTTTGGTGGGTTTCACTTCTGTCCCAAGAACTTGATTGAATGGTGGATATGGCTGGTGAAATAACAAGCCACCCATCTCCTACCTACCAAGCCTCTTTCTGACCTGCTTTTCTTTCCTCATTCATGTCTTGACCCCAGAACCAGTAAGTTTTTATACACTCTCCCTGTAGGTAGGGAGGCTCATATGGGCATTCATGGCCACTCACAATGAATTCCTTCCAGCTCAGTGTGTTCAGACATTAAGTTCCCAGACAAGAATTTCCTGAGACGCTGCTGTCTGAATTTTCATCTCTTGTTTCTCATGAGGGTATCAGCATCATCATTCCTAACCTCAGTCATCTAACAATAGCACATATATAATGTATTATACTGCAAGATGGCTGTGTGGGGTTGTTTTCTGACCCATGTTTTCAGGAAAAAAAGGCAGGCTGTAATAGAGAAAGGTCAGCATAAGCCCTAGACAGCTCTCAAAGCCCTCTCCTCTCAAGAGTTAGGCTGGGGCGTACAAAAAAAGGGAAACTCAGTTTGACAGTTCTGGAAGAAGTATGCAGAAGCAAACACAAGGAAGCCTATGGCACTCAAAGCTTCTTTGTAACATAAGAGGTACTTTTAACGTGACATGACTCAACATAAGGACGGGCAATTTAAACACATTTGCTTTATCTATTTCCATGATAGTTTTGGAAGGTTACAAAGTGCTATTTTTTTTCTGAAACAGAAATATCATCTCAGCAGAGAGTGGATCAAATTAACTACAGGTTACTAACATTTGAGTTTTGGAAAGCCATAGGATAAAAGGAACTTTTACATCATATGCAGATGTAGTATTTTACATTTCATTCTTCTATCTAGTCGTGCATTGTAATGAATACTACAAACCACGTGGTATTTTTAGGACTCAGCACATGGCTGATGGGTCTTTGGACTATAGCTTTATTCTGAATCTACATATATACGTTCTCCTATCACATATAAGGAAACTTGAAGTGCAAGAGTGTACACTCACCTGTAGCAAAAATATTACATATAACTCTGACATAGAATCTGACATGTATTCCTCGTTAAAAAGAAAACAACAACTTTGTAGAGTTTAAGGGCCCAAAGTAAAGCAATCTTTATTTATGAAATAAATAAAGATCAGTCCCTAAATGAAAAACACAGTAATTTTCAGTGTAAGTCCCATAGCCTCTTCCTCTAACCATATGAAATCTAGGCATCTATGAAAGGTTTGCTGGACAGGCTTTTATACTGTATGGTTGTCATAAACATGTGGGATACCTTGTGCTCTAAACATGTATTTTAGGATGAAGTAAACTGCCCTCTGGAGATCTTTAGTTCAGTACCAAAGAACTAAAGAAGAGGCAACTTTGACCAGATACCTAACTTTAAGATGTTTGGGTAAATGAGATAAACTCCACTCTAAGTGTACACAAATTCTAACAAGATACAAGAATTTTAAAACTCTTATCTACCTTTGTTTATAGTTCTGTACTTTGTACTATGTTCCTTGAATCCCACACTCTTATCTCTAAGAAATCATTATTTTCATTTGTACTTACTGAGACATGGAGAATTTGTTTGCTGTGCATAAGAAGTAATCTAAAACCAGAAAAAAAAAAAAGAAACCATTTTTAACATACCATAGAGTTATAGCACAGAAGACTCCACATCATTTCTAAGAACTGAAAGTATTAGCTGCATTGTTTGGAGAAGGCCCAGGTGCACAAGAGGAGCAAGTTGCTTTCCTGCCGGCCCACTGGATTTTATGGTAACTCTTGTCTGGACTGTGTGAGCACTCTAGCAAGTAGCTGGCAGAACAGTAATAATCAACAGCAATGCCCCATTCAGTGAACCAAGCTTGGGCTGTCTGGGGAGCTAAATCACGATTGTGCTAAGTTTTCTTTTGGGTAGAAAAACAGGTTAGCAGTTGATAGATTTGGCGTAACTCTGCGTCCACATAGAGCAGGGCAGGTAGTGGACTCTGCTTCCAGTCCTCCAGATGCACAACATAAGATGCATCTGGATCAGGAGTCCAGACTTCAAGTGCTTTGTGTATGTACTGCTGCGCAGATTAGAGCCTTCATACAAAAGGTAGAAGTAATTGCCTCTGGCAGTTACGTTTGATTAAGGACCACATTTTTAGCTTATCTGCTTAAACATTATCTTTAAAATAAACTCTGTGTTAAGAAAGCCTTGTTTATATACAGACATGCAAAAATAGCGTAACTGCTATTATAAACGTTTCTAATACATGTAAATGCTTTTTTGCAAGAACAACCACAGATTTTTGTCACGCAGATGCATTTCAGAGCTTAGTTAGTAAAGTTTAAACTCTTCATTATAGTCTGAGTTGACTGCTAAGATTTTAGGTCATGGATTTTTTCTCTCTGGCTGCCTGTGTTTCCTGTGTGAAAAGGACATCTTCTGTCCTGGGGACAAGGGATGACTAAGCAAAACATGCTGCTGCATTATATGCACAACAAACACGTGGAGATTTGGTAAGATTTGGTAACATGTCCACTTGACAGCTACAGTGTGTGGCTCAGCTCTTGTGGAGTTACTCATATTTACTAAAACCAGAAGGTGGCAACAAAGACTGTCTGACATTTGCAGTAGAAAGGCCTGAAAACACACAGTTGAAAACCTTTGTTTTTTGTTAACAGATATTAAAATAATGTAAGCATGGGAAGTCACTTTCTCTGTATTAGTCTTAGGAACTTGGGGTAGGCAGATTTTTGGTACTCTCCAGAGATAGCATCTAAAGTATTACGACTCCCACAGCCCAGAAAAACTACTTTTTAAGAATCATTATGAATGAATCAATTTCTCTGGGTTTAGTAAATACATAATACTGTCCTAATATCAATAAATGCATTTATTATCCATAAGAGTTTAGTTAGTCATCTTGACAAATATAACATATACATCTATGCACATGGTTTAACTGGCAAGGTCCATGTTGGTTCTCAGTCACCTAACCTAGGTTTTATCTCTCCTCACCTGGATTTTCTTCTGTCAGACTTCTGGACAGAACAGAAGGGCAAAGTACCTTCTCTGCAGTAGTACCTGTCAAACTAACCTTGATTATGACAGGCTGTACTAGAAGTAAACTGAATGGGTTGATAACCTAATTCATCTACAATTATCCTGAAGCACCATTCATCACATTATACCTTCTCTGAAAATCAAATCTTTGATTCTGCCCTGAGTTCTATCACGTCTCTCCATGCCATGTTCATCTGCTGCCTCATTTGCGATCTCTTAATTTTTCAGATTTTACCTACATCACTTCATAAACTTAAATGAAATTTTTGTGAGGTATAAGGTGTTTGATACATAATTTTTTTTACAATTTCAAGATTTCTTTTATTTTTTCTTTTTAGGAAATTTTGCTAACTAGAGAATTTACAAACTAAATACAATTTGTACACTGTGTTTTTTACTCTATTTTTAATGGCTTTTGAAGACTGCAGAATATGTGAGCAAAATTTATGGACAAGAATTCTGAAGCTGGCTGCTCACATGCCTCTTTACCTAAATTAGCCTTTTTACTTTCAGGTATTCTCTATACTGCAATATTAACCTTCTACCTATTATTTTAACAACATTTAGATCTTTTGTTTTACTTATCACACCTTACTCTTAGTCGTTCCTTAGCCAAACTATTCAAATTTCTCCTCCTGTTCCACCATAAACTGATTCTCTCTTTTCATCATTTTTAAATTACTCTTCTGATCAAGAAGCTGATCTTCAGCTGCTCAATATCTTTCTAGCAATGTGTTCCGAAAGTGAGCCTCTCAATTCTAGGATTTTGTGGTATTAACTGCATAGTTACTTAGGGCAGTGTACTGTGCCTGCTCTGTCTTGTGTGCATCCATGTTAAGAGCTGAAATGTAAGGATTAGAGAGCTGTAGCCTGTCGAGGAGGAAGCAAAGAGCCATCCACATTCCATTCTTCAGCAGGCCCATGGAGAAATCTCGTTCAGGCAAGTACCTGCTTACCCTGCATTAGGCACCACACTTGCATGTCAGTTATTAAGCATATCATCAGATAAAATAGATGGTAAAGTGTGCTTTTTGCAATTATTTCAGAACAAGCATGAAATGATGAGGTAGTGAAACATAATATTGGCTATGAAGTAATTATTTGGAAACTTTTCAAGAAAAAAATGAAGGAGGGGTATTGTCAATTTTATGGCTAAAAGTCTGAGTTTGGTGACACGATCTAAAACACCATTCAGTTCAGCCAGTTCAGCTCTTTTATAACAGGTCTTCTTTGGAATAAAAGCATTCTCCAACTGTATGGTAGTTTCCTGAGATCATTTGTCAACAAAAATGCAACCCACTGACCTTACTGGACACTTTTCCAATTCTCCTTAGATTTCACTAAGAAATAACAGATGACTCACTAAAAGCATAGAAATAGCATCAGCAAAGGAAAAATATTTTCCTCATCTGTAGAACTAAATTAGACTATCTGAAAGGACATTTATTCTCTGCATACATCTGTGAGAGCAGGTACCAGTGTATGACTACCAAAGATTAATGCTGGCTTAAATGCTGGTTCACTTACGATGGCCTCAGAGGAAAAGTATCAACCAAGTTAATGTGGAGTGTTGACCTTGGCTGGCTGCCAGGCGCCCACCAAGCTGCTCTATCTATTCCTTTCCATCAATAGAATGGGGTAGAAAATGAGATTAAAAACTTGTAGGGGGAGATAAAATCAGGAAGATTAGAGAGAAATTACTGTCACAGATAAAACAGACTCAATTCAGGGAAAAGAATTCAATTTAGGGACAATTAAAGACAAGTTGATAGTGTGAAATATGAACAAATATAAAAAACCACGTTTCCCCACCCGTCCCTTCTTCCATGCTCAGCTTTACTCCCAACTTGTCTTTTCCTCCACCCCAGCAGCACAGACAGGGAATGGGGACTGCAGCCACATGTTGTCTGGACAGGCTGCTCCAGCACGGATTCTCCATGGGGTTACAAGTCCTGCCAGCAAACCAGCTCCAGCATAGGCTCCTCTCCCCACAGGGACACAGGCCCTGCCAGGAGCCTGCTCCAGTACAACCTTCCCAGTGGGTGACTGCCTCCTTTGGGGCATCCTCCTGCTCTGGTGTGGGGACCTCCATGGTCTGCAGGTGGATGTCTGCTCCACCATGGACCCCATGGGCTGCAGGGGCACAGATGCCTAGCATGGTCTGCATACTGGGAGCACTGGGAGCAGCAGCTCCTTCTCCTCTTTCTGCACTGACCTTGGTGTCTGCAGGGCTGCTCCTCTCCCATTTTCTCACTTCTCTCTACAGCTGCTGTTTTGCAGCAGTTCTTTCCCCTTAAATATATTCTCAGAGAGGCACTACCCCTGTCACGGATAGCCTTGGCCAGTGGTGGGTCTGTCCTGGAGCTGGTGGGAGCTGGCTCTGTCTGACACAGCAGAGCTGCTGATGTCTTCTCACTGCGGCCATGCCTGCAGCCCCCCCTCCCACTGCCAAAACCTTGCCCTGTAAACCAATACAGTTTCTAGAACTTTTTTCCCTGAAAATACCATGATGGATTTTAGTAACACGGTGAACTGTGAGGGAGGCAGGAGACAAAGAGACCCACAGGGAGATATTCTGTTATATCTCTGAACTTCAGCACCTGAAATAGGCATCCATTCTAAACTACTTTGTAAGTTAACCTCTGCAGTTAGCAGAGACTTATATCTCTATAGAGCCATTTATCCTCTCTTAAGGTAAACACCTTAGATCAGTAGGACAACTCTTTGCAGCTGGTCTATCTCTCTGTTGACTTTTGGACAATTGGTTTGGACTAAGAACTTGACCTCTAGACAAACAAACTTAAGTTGTTTGAATACCATCTGTACATATTTTAGCATTTTGAATATTTTTATTTTTAATGGAATACAGGTAGAAAATATCCTTATTTCTAGCATAAGGAACAGAAACAGAGAAAAGACAGAGGCCTTCAAATTGTTGGCAAGGGGGTAACATCACCACTTACATAATTTTTTAGGAAGGCAGAGTTGCCTTTTTGGGGTTGATTAATGCATTTAAGAATATTAACTTTATTAAAATTAGTGAAACAAGTAGGAGCTACAGTTGTGTACTATAAATTTGTACTGCTGGGACCCGTGCAATAAAAATCTGAGATCAGTGCAAACAAACAGAGAACTATAGGAAATAAGGAAAGGCAGGGGCAAATTAGCAGGGCAAGAAAGAAAGAAAGACGAGAAAATGACTAAGAAATTAATTTTGTCTTACAAGTCTGATATGTATACATGTAAACTACTTTATATCAGAAGCAGAAACATGCCCACCTTTTGTTTTCAGTGTTTATACTTTGAAACATCCACTTCAGACAATACGAGGATCTTTTGTTAGATGGTTCATTTCTGCCTGCTGCTTGTTGATGTGATCATTCCCTCTACAAAGTAAAGTGGTAGCACCCTGTTACAAGAAGTACTGAGACAAGAGCCGTAGACAGCTGAGAAAGTTTTTTTACAGCACATTAATTACTAGGGGTGAAAGAATCTGACAGAGTCTGATGTGCAAATACTTGATTATAACAAAGCTGTTTACATATATCCACTGACTTTTTTTTTCCCCAGGCCTTGAAATTCCTCTCTCTCAAATTTAAGCACACAGAGGGAAAAGAACATTATGTTTTCAGTGATTTTGGTGATGCTGAGATGAACCTTATTTTCATCTGCAAAGCATCTTAACATTTTCCTGGGTTGTATATAAATGTTGGGGTCTAATTCTGTCTGACTGAGCAATGATGAATGGCTGATACCATCTGGCAGTTTTAGGACTGTTATGTCAGCTACTTTCCCTGCTGAGATCTACAAAATAATCCCTTATTTTTGGAAAGTCCTTTAAATAAAGTCCCAAAATCTATAGCAACATCCAATTAACCTTTGCACTGGATTGACAAATTCACTGGAATTTGGTGTGATTACGCCCATTATCCTGAACACTTTAATCCTGCAACAAATATTACAATTCTGCCTTCATCTGTCTTTCATGAAAGCAGGTTAGAGCAGAGTCATCCATGTGCCAGTCACCTGGCAAATCTGCAGGACTTCACCACTGAAGTAGAGAGTGCATACAAAGAATCATAGCAAAGGTATTTTTCCAGCACTGACAATTTTAGGAAAGATGCTTTTAAACAGAACTTTATAGCTGCTAAAAAGATTTAAGTTGGTATCATTTTTTCCCCTCTGGCAATCTACCACAACAAGCATTCTTTTGGTTAAATAATGTCATTCAGGTATCACCTCAGTGATGGAATACTTTGGTTAGCAAACATTCAGTAATTCCTTTAATTTCACATAACAGGAAACTTCACATACTTGCACACTCTGAGATTGCTTATCAGGAGTTCAGGTAAGGTCAAAGTGTGTGCAGGTTCCATGGGATATTTTCCCCTGACCAAAAGAAGGGAGGTATCTCATTAGCTATCGGCTCCAGTGATTAATTTTGTGGTTGAAACACCATAATGTTTTTGAGTTAGGTAAGCAAAAAGCAACAAACATTTCTAAGTGTTTGTAAAAGATTTTACAGCCATATCAGAGGCAACATAACTTGCTATTTTTTCACATATAAGGTTGAAGAAAATGCTTTGTTGGAAGCCAGGGCAACATTTGCCAGGGGTATTTTGGGATTTGAAAGAAGAATGGTAAACCTTGGTGTTGTCTTCATTTGTGTGTGAATTGAAGAGATTCCAGCCATGCATTATCAAAGTCCTTGTCCAGATCAGAGACCTGGACAAAACACGTTGTTATCTGCCCGGTTTTGTTAGGATTTCTTCTGGTTTTTATGTTTATTCATAGACTTACTCATATCTGGATGCTATTTGGATGCAATGGAGTTACATGGTCAAATAAATAAAGAAATAAAACCAAAAAGCCTTAAAAATGTTTATAATTCTAGCATTTAAAAATATTTTTTTCTGCAGTGTTTACAAAATGGAGAAAAATTTTTAACAATCTGGAAAAATGTTAAACTCCCAAGAATTAAATCTAGTTTCCCCTAAAAAGTTGCCAAGGCATGAAAAATACAGAATTGTGATAACATTGCATTCCAGAAATTATTATTAAAGTGTAAATTGACCAATTTTTGACTGTAAAATAAAATCAATTATGTGAAGTTTTGAACTGGTACATTGGTGTAATAAATGCACCTTACATTGCACACCAATGATTTTCACTTCTTCTCAGCAGCTCCCTTCTCCAGACATCCCAGCAAGAGTTGGCTGATGCTGCGGTTTACATGCATTATTTCTACCGCTATAGCAGAAAAACCTCTGGCTGCAAAGCTCATCTGTCACCCACCTTTTTAGTGGTCACAGGAACCAGGAATTGCCTCATTGACACAGGGCAATGGAATTCTCTGTTAATTTAATGTTTGAGACACTGGGGTGGAGGAGACTCTGCTCTTTCCTGTCTGTATGTGCGGCCCAAGAGAAGGGCAAAATGGACACACCGGGGCCTATGCTTCCTTAGAAGACTGAACATTTGGTACCTGATAAAAGAGACCGTGTGAATTTTATTATGTTACTTCACTTTGCTTCTCTACCAGAATTAACAACTGCAAATTGAGGGTAGCCAAAATGGGGTAGATCAGGAAATAAATTCTATATTGTGGCATTGTGTATTTTTAGAATCGGTAATTCCTTTTGTAATTCAATAATGGTTTGGTCCTCGGTTCCCCCCATGTACTTCCCTCACAATGGTTTCTCCCTATTCCCTCCCTTCTGGACTGGCCCTCGGCCTTCGCCTGTCTGTCACGGTAACCACCCCCCCTTTTCTCGAGGATTCTCTGTGTCAGTCATCCCTTATTCGATGTATGATTTGCCCCTGGGGTTTTTCCCCTCCCCTGTGTGATCCTCAGTGGCTTAGCTGTAACCCACGCTCCTCCCTGGGTCCTCGCTATTGGTAAGCTTTGTGTCTCCTCCTATCGCACCCACTCCCTCTATCAGCGCCGCCCCCGCCCAGAGACTCCCTCCTTGTCACCCGTCCCTAGCGCCGCTAGGTAGGATTAAAAGATCCTTGATTCTTATACGGGTGTCCCTCCTCCTTCCTTTGCTTCGCTACCTCGTAGCCAAGATCCCACTTGCGCCACCCACGCCGCAGACGGTAACCACTGCCCAGGGTTCCGGAGGGAATCCGGGAGTGGCATTTCGTGTGGCCACCTTCGGCTGGACTCAGCCGGGCTCCCGTACAGCTCCTGCGTCCGCGGGAGAGAGGCTACATATATAATTCTGGTTTTCTCCTTCCCACTGTGGGTTAACTGTAATTAGCTCTCAACATGGTTCTTAGTTTGAAAGAGTAATCCTGTTGTACATTCATGTTCTGTTCATTTTTGTATTAGCTTCCACTGTTACAAGGTGGTAGTTGTCACTGAGCAGCACCAGGACGCTTGGATGAGCCTTTAAGCCAAAGGTGGCAGAACCTTTCATGTCACATGAAATGTCCTCTTCTGGCATGTGTGCCAGGTCTGACGTGTGCCACCAGTTTGCCTTCCCTTTGCCCTCTGTGCTCTAAAATTGTGACAGGTTTAAATTAACTAGAAGACCAGAATAAGGAAAGCTGAATTTGCTGATGAATGGAGGCAAGGCTTGTGTATCAATTAGGAATATTATACATGCATTCATATGGATTGGTTCCTGCTTCTCTGAATTTTTCTTACTATATAAAACAAGCCAATAAATTTTTTGTTTCAGAGCCATTCATTTTACAATTCAACAGCCAAGTTTAAAAAAAAAAGGGTGATAAATTTAACAGTGTTAGAGACAATACCCTAAAGGTGTCATAAACAGTGAAAAGATAATACAAATTTTAAATTTTTTAATAAAAAGCTGTTGAGTATTAACTGTATTTTTCATTTGAGGGCCTCCTTGAAGCCTTTTTTACTGCTTAGATTTGTCAGTACAGGGTATGGTTTTTTTCAGCCTGCTAATTAATTGTACAGTCCCTACAAAATGGTTGAGGTCAGAATCTAATTTGGTGTTGCAAAAGTGTCTGGATTGGCACAAATTCCACTATCATCACCTTATGAATCTGTCTCTCTGTGTCTGATTCACAGGTAATTTAGGCAATCTAAGGCATAATTTTGCTTTGGTTTGCAGAAGTTTCATGTGCATAGGAGGCTGGGCCCTGATTTTTATGCTGTGCTGAAAACCATGTCATTAAGGAACAGACCTCAGGGAGTATAACACATGGAAGATGATAATATTTTTAACCTTAAAACATGGGCACTCTTGGTCAAACCTAGAATGGAAAGGTGAAAAGGAAGAAAAGGGAAGTGAGAGCAAAGATTGAATAGCTAAAGAATAGAGCCATGCTGACCTAACTGTCAGATTTGAGAGAAATCAGGACTTTTGTCCTACCCTTACACCCTTCCTAGGGAAGTCTGGCATATAAATGAAACGTTCTCCCTCTCTTCACACCACATCATCAATGAAGCTTTAAGCCAAGGTCCATAAACTTCCAATTGCCTTAAGGCAACTGGTTTTCCATAAATTCTCAGGAATCTGTATTTTTCTCCCTGTCTCAATTTCTGCTTTCTGCTGTGTCTGCTTGAGAGAGGTGGAAGAGGATGTGGGCAGGACGTGTGCAAAAATACAGTGGTTTTCTGGAAGTTTCTACCTTTTATGGAAGAGTATTAAATTCAGTTTGCTCAAGTTCCATTAGTAATGACCAGCCAGTATGTAAGACACATAGTTAGCACCTTATATATACAGCTCCTTACTGATGTCCCTACAAGCATGGTGCCATATGCCATCCCACATCCCCATAGCTCACTTCACAGCCTATGTAGTTAGAAGCTTCTTTTCTTTCTTTTTTTTTTTTTTTTAATGGTAAGTATTTAATACATTCAAGAGTGCTCTATTCAAAACATATTCTAATAAATAGCAGTTTGGGGAGCAGAAAACCCATTTCTCTAAAATTTAATCTTTACATGAAGTGTCTGAAATAGGCCTAATCAAGAGTGCTTGCCACCTTCCTCACCTCTGTTTCTGTGTGAAGTCGTAGACAAATATAAAATTTTACCAAATGTAGCAATTGAATGGACAAAGGAAAATTGTGCAAATGGATTTCTGGAACCAGGGAGATTTTTCTTGCTTTCTCTGTGGGTAGTGGAAAAGTATTATTTCTTAACTGTCCTTTTTTTTCCCTGAAACATTTCCTTTTACGAAACACTTTCTGAAATATTTTATTTGAGAAAAAAACATGCAAAAAAATGTGGCAATAAAGAAATTAATGAGAGAGCGTGCTTCAACACATGTCTTCACATTTATTCTCTCTACTCTAAGCATGCTCTTTTCTTGCAGAAGAATTTTTTTCAGGAGATTTATCTGTAAAGCCCAGATACATGAATTATGTGATTAAAACTACTGATAGGTTTTGTTTGTGACTTGTCTGTGATTCTGTGGAATGTAGGTATTTTACTGAAAAAGGCATTTTACTGAAATGTATTATTACACTTAGGTGCCAGTTCTCTTTAATGAATGCAATGCAAAGCTTTTCAATGGCAAACTGTAACTGAGCTGTCAGGTGATAAAAAAACATTAAAGTATATTGAAAAATAGGGAAGAAAAGTCTTCTCTTTCTCACTTGACAAGTTCTGAAGCGCACTTGTGGAAGTCATTCAGGTCTGAGCATTCATGCATGCACACAGAGCTCAAGATTCACAATTAATTCCCGTTTCCACCTCCCCCACAGCCTGGCCATCCCTTCTGTTTGTGCATTGGCTGGAAGCCCCCACACTGCCTGCTGCCCCAGGCTGCAGCAGTGGCTCTGTGGCAGGTCACCTGGCTCACCCACAGCCCTGTCTGACAGGGTGAGCACCCAGAAGGGGAGCGGCTGTTCCCTGCTGTCCCGGAGCCAGCAGCTCTGAGGCATTGCTTAGCCCCATGTCCAAAGGATCCCATCACTTAAGGGTCTCCTGCTCTTAAAACAGTGCCCAGCCACAGCCCCCAAGGGCTGCCACGTGTGCAGGATGAATCTGACTGCAAGGCCTTTGTGAGAGATCTGTGCCTTCCTCTGGTCACATCTTGTTTCACAGCAACTCTATCTGACCTATTTTAACTTCATTTGCTGCTGTGTCTAGTAAAATGAAGAAATGTGCCTGAAGTGCCCTGTGTTTTCTGACCCACAGCCGTGCTTGCCTGCTCCTCGGGGAGAAGGAGCTCAGTGTTTCATTCACAAGATCTGACTGCTCAGATCTTTGGGAACCCAAAAATGTGTGGAAACACATTAATACAATCCATACAATGCAATTTTGGCCAACATCCTAAACCAGTTTAGAGACATAACCAGTTTAGAGACATAAAATACACATTTATTTTAGCTCTTAGAAATTTTAGGGATTTTACACTGACTTCATATAATAGCTTTTTTTCCCAGAAACACATCTTCTTCTATGATGGTAGAGCTTTTCTTGGGAAACAAACCTTAGTGCAGAGAAGTGTGTGATTTGCAAAGAAGATGTAATGCAATTCTATTTCCACTCTGAGCCAAGGAAAGTGTTAGGAATTACATGCTACGCAGGCTGAGAGCCAAATGCCCGAAGACATACCTGAAAAAAATGTAGTTACAGCCATACCCTACGCTGCTGAGTTCTTCCTTCAAGCCATTCACAGAAATATCAGTAAAAATGCTCCACAGAAAAACCCTGGGCCTTTTGGAAGATTGAAAACTGGCTAATCATGTTAATTACAGCCCACACAGCTTGTCTTAGCTCCCATTCAAAGGAGAGATTTATTAACGAAGCCATCACGTTTCAATAAAGACAGAAAGAAATCCATTTCATGTTTAATATCCTTCTTGTTGTTTTATGACCAAAGGTCCTTTGGGGCAGGAATTTTTCATCCGGAAAAGTAAGGCTGATGCAAGATAATTTGTCCTTCAGACAGAGGTACTCCTTTAGTCCTCTCTTGGAAACTTATCTGAGTTGCTGAGACAACAAACACTTTGCTTTGCCATAGGTCACACATACAAACTGGGAATCTCTTCCGCAGTTGTTTGAAGTTAATAGGATTTCTTTTCTGCTGGATGTTTACTTAGGCCATGTTATAGAAGACACTGAGTCTCCATGAGGGAAATTTATTGGAGACTGGGGGAACTTGACTGGCCTTGCCATTTCTCATTCTGAGAAGTAAGGACACCATCCGGTCACCAGACCAAACATGTAGTGACAGCACAACATGATAATTCATGGATTTCACTCAAATGAATCAGAGTAACCTCACTCAAGTCAATGAACTCACATGAGGAGGTAGAACCTTGGTATTTTTCTTCATTTGTTTTTATTAGTGCAATACAAGTGTCTGAGATGGGATTCATGTAACATGGCTTTGGCCATCTGAAAGTGACAGCCTCTGTGGGGGTAATGAGCTCAGGGAATATGTTCAGTGTCTGCAGAGGTCAATGTTTCCACACTCCCCTCATAGGTACAGGAGACGTAGTAGTTGTTATCAGCAGTGCAGTCTGGACAGCGATTCAGCTGAGCAGTCACTACTCCAGGGTGAATTTATGTGTTCTCCTTGGCTTTTCATCTAGTAAATAGAGAAGTTCCTCTTGAGATAAATTATTTTTTTTCTAAAAAAGCAGGTAATTTAAAAACCAAACTAAACCAAACCAAACTGTACTCTATACACTGTACTTTATAATCAATCACTTGTAATACACTCTATACAGTGTACTTAATACACTATACTTTATAACTAGTGGTTTAAATGGAAACATAACCATGGTTTAGCCTAGACAACTGATTTCTTAAAAGCAGTTTAACAGTTGGTTAAACTGACTCCTAACCCCAATATTTGTGGAACTTCTGAAAACTAGATTCTGGGAAGCATGTAGAACTAAGAAAACTCTGTCCTAATGACAACAGCCTAACTCAGTGGGCCTGTTTTGTCACCAGCATAATTTCCACTGTCAGCTGTCAACTTGTCAGCTTGTGTGAAACCAAGTTTACTGTGGCTCTGTCCCCTACAGCCAGTGAAGGCACAGGGCCATACCAATTGCGCTGGCATGAATCCAGCTGTTGTGCAGGACAGCTGCTGAATTGTCCCACCCAAAGCCCAGCATGGCACTTCTAATATGTTCTCACTTTTCAAAGAGCCTGGTCTCTTTTGCCTCCCTCTTGTACCCTGCCAGGATTCTTCTTCCACACAGCTTTCAGCAGCAGCTGAGGTTAGTGCTGTCAGCCAGTACAGCACAGGGATCACCCAGGAAAAATTGGCATCCAGAAGACCAGTTACTGGAGACATTTTTTGTCATTAAATTATTTTTGGTATTTATCTGAACTCTTTATCATGTAAAACAGAAAACAAAAATTCATGTACTATAACAGTGAATCTTTCTTCTCTTCTGCAAAATGTAAAATAATTCAACTGATTCACTACATTGTTATGCTGTGATATTTCTGCCACTTTAAACCAATTTTGGAGATGTTATCTAGAAAAAATAAAGGGAAGAAAAATGTTTTGGGTTGTATTTGACTTCATCAATAAATAGGGTAGCAAAGAATTTACGGGATATATAAACAACATGGTAATATTTCTGGTAGCACAGGGATGTTGCTCACTGACAGCAGTACAGAAATACCCAGCAGGTGAATGTTAGGCATGAGTGTTCTCAAGGTCATTTTAAAGATTTTTAAAAACAGAAAGTGACTTTTAAAACAAGTACAAAAGCCAGCCCTTATCTGCTCAATATCCCCCTCATGCCAACACTGTTTAAAAACATGGTGCTCAAACTCGCCCTGTCAGAGTGGTGAAGCTACTGTTGCAAAAGCAAACAGGACTTGTTCTTGATGTCTCACAAAAAAACTCAAATAAAGATATTTTCATAGCATAATGGTAAACTTCCTTTTCATAGCTCCCTGTGAAAAGGCAGACATTACACAAATGACAACGAAAAATAAGAGCAAAGGAATTAAGACATTCAAATGTCTTAAAATTACTTGAGAAAAGCTTTATCTGTTTAAGTCAGTCTTTTTCCTCAAATGAACAAATATGTATTTTTGTCTTCTGAGTCATCCATAAGTTAAGTTATCTATAGCTAATTTATATGGGTCTTATTAGAGGCAGCTTCGCTAAATATTAACAATAGGACAACTTAAACCAAAAATCCAAAATCGTCACATTCCTGCTCTATACAGCCAGGTTTCACTTGTATACCTCTGTCTGTTTTACACTTTTGGTGTCATGCCTTTCATTCTACAGCTGTTAGTAATAGCAGGAGAACTACCATTAGGCTGGACTCCCTCAGAGCAGTGCTATGAGACAGAGCTTGGCACAAGGGGTTCTTGATGGTTTGCATGTGGAAGTTATTGTACAGTTGCTGCACTCTATAAAGCCTGAAATGTTCTCATGTGGCATCAGTCCTTACAACAAAACACAGCTGAACTTGGAAGACTGTGTGGCTGGCAGGATGGGGATGGTTACCACACACTGCAAGGAGTGTTGCCCTCCAACACACCAGTACATACCAAGGCACACGGAAGTACAGACAAATTATACACTGAAGTGCTCTTCAAGTGGTGGTTTGCAGGAGTCTAGTAAACCAAGTTTGTCCCTTTCCCCAGAACAGGCTTAGCGCTACATTTCTGCACTCTGCCTCTCTGGGCAGAAGATAAGTGTGCAGATTTACCAGTATTTCCTCTGCCCTTCCTATGATTTGCCATTTCTGCTTCTGTCTCAGTAACAGGAATAAAAAGTCCCATTAAAGTGCTTTTCATGATGTATGGCCAGGTCCTGCTCTGTGGGTGAGCCCAAGGGCCCCCATCCTCCTCAGCCTGAACATACCCTTTCTCTCCTGGTTCTTCCAAGAATACAAGTATGATCCAGCCCATTCTACCCTGAGTACAGAAAAGCCTGTGAAATATTACTTGGTGCTGTATTCTGGTAGGATGCACTTCAGATGTAAATGAATGCCATCTCTCTGTGGCGTGAAAGGTATTCTTCTTCAATTCTTGCCAAGAATTGGCCTTTTACTGCCAAGTTTTCATTTACACTTTTCAGGGGCAATGTGCATAAATGCTACTACCCTTCACTAGGCAACTTGCAGTGTTAGGAGGAAGAAAACTCCAGCAAAAGCCTGTATTTTCCTTCAGCTCTTTTACGGGGCATGAAAGCCTGGGGCACAGGGAAAAGCAGTTTTCTATTGCTGATGGTAATGATAAGCCATTATTGCTGATGAGCTCAGTGTGGAGCTGCAGAAAAAGGGTCTGGCTGCTCATCAGACTGAAGGCGCAAGGCATTAAAGGGGATTAAACCAGCACAGCCTCTGCCAGCCTAATCCACTTGGCACCAATGAACTGTAGGGAGGCCTGGCTGCTTTGTGCTTATGGCATGTACAAGGAGGCTTAGAAAGAAAAGAAGTAGTAAGTTTAGTTGCTATGGAAGCTTTTGCTGGTAATTGACTTTTGTGATCTTTCCTTTTCTCCCTTCTCTTTTTTTTTGTGATTGTTGATTAGAAACTGTGCACCACTCCACTTTAATGCCTATGAAATAAAGGAAGTTGTTATTTAACAGTGAAAAATCAGAACTTTAGGGCAGTACAAGGGCTTGTGAATATGCCATCTGTGGTCAGAACACTGCTGCAGCGCTACATTTGCTCTGACTCTACTAAGGCAGGTCCAGCTTCATTCGAGGCAATGGAAACTCTCCATGAAGTTATCTGAGAATGAGATTGGATCCCTATATGCTTTTTAAGTGTCCAGAACACACTATACCATAAACCCAGGAAGGCAGGTTTCAGTGGTGGTACATTGTCCTACAAGGAAGCAGGAGCAGCAAGAGAAAATCAGGTCTTCTACAGTGAATTTGATCCTGATGGAGGCAATTTCAGTTCTGAATGTGACTGATCCACTTCTGATGGCTTCTGATCCCAGACACACGCTGGAGACAATAATGAAAGGTTGTATATGTCTGCAAAGAAAAAGAGAACATTATTCTTTATATTCTAGGGACAGAGATAGTCTCTTAGAAAAGCTCAGAGGAGCTAGGTATTAATGCTTGGTATTTGCACTTATCCAGGGAAGAACTATTTCTGTCCTTTAACTCTGAAATGAGTGTGGAGAGTTTATGTTCCAGCCACCAGTAAAGATTAACTTAGCAGCATCTCCAGAGAAAAATCTAAAAGCAGTTTTTTTCATCTGCAATCAGCAGTGAGAAATACATAATGTTGTAGCTATCTGCAAAGAAAAGGATTTTTTCTTTTATGAGCAGTGGATGTTTGGTTGTCATTTTGTTCTGTCTTCATTGATTCAATGCATAAATTCAAAGGGTTTTATGATTCAGACTGACTCCAGCAGGTACAATGTGTGTGTCTCTTAATTAAGCTGCTGGAAAGAAATGAAATTGCAGTGTCCGGAGGGACAGGCCTGGAGCAGCGCAGTATTTGCTAAAAGGTAATTTTTAGGGATTAATGTAACAATGGTTCTGAAGACCTTTCCTCTTTTCACTTTTACTTCTGGCCTTTTCTGTCTAACAGTGTTCTGATTAAAGTTTTGAAGAGTGTAATATAAAACCAGTGAATTACTCCTTTGGAACAAGAAACCTGTTAAAATAAAGCACTGGGTATATTTATTTGTAAGCTGAAGAGAAAGACAACATCAAAAAATCCACTAAACACACAAAACCTCTGAGGCAGAATTTTTTTAGAGGAAAAGCTCTTTGAAAGGCTTTCATTTGCTTTGCTTTTGGAGCAACCACTATGGATGTGAAGATAAGAGATCATTAGACCTACATCAGTATGTGGCATAAGGGCTGCTCTTCTGTAGCCCATCAAGCATGCAATAACCCAACTGAAATTCCCACAGAGGTTAAACAATAGCCTCCTGTTTGTAGCTGCCTCCGGTTCATTTAGTAGAAAATGTATAACCCAAGTTTTATCAGATTCAGCTATAAAGACGAGGTGCTCAATATTTCCTGTGCTAAGTGGAGTTCTTTGATCCATTGTCCTGCTAATTACCAACTGGGTTGACCTCTTCCTGGATTTAACTGCTCTTGCCCATTTTTTTTCTGGCTCCCTGTATTTGCTTAATTAGACACCGCTATGAATGCTCCCACAGTTCAAGCCATCTTGAAGCATTTTGACTTGTCTGTGTGGATCCAGCACCTTATGAGTTAAGAGTCAGTCCTGCTCAAGGACTTGATGCAAAGGTCAGGAAAGTCAAGGAGAGACTCTAAGTCAAATGGCCAGAACCTGTTTTGGTAAATAAAATCCAGCATGAGTCCATGAGTGTAACCGGAGCCAGGCCACTTTGTACAAGCAGAGAATTTGGTCCAAAAGTTTACTTTCTAATTTTAAATTCAGAGTAATGTTGTTTACACAGTGGACACAAGAAAGACCAAATTAGGTGTTGTGGGAACACTCTTAAGAACGACCAGCTGAGGAAGACAATGTTTCACGGTCTTTAAAAATATTCCATCTTCTTTGTGTGATTCAGGTGTGAAATGTGGTTAGAGAGCTTATTTTCCAGTCTATTTATTGCTGATTTTTATTTACTTGTAGACTGCTGATGTGGAAGACATGCTGAAAGGCGTTACAGTCCCAGTCCCAAGGAACATGCCTGTGTCAATTTGGCATTTATTTATCTACAGTGCTTTTTAAACCATGACAGGAACTCCTTTCTCCTTTAGTAATCTATTTTTGTTCTTCTCTGTACTAGCAATTAGATTTTTTTTCCCCTTTATAGTTATTTCTCCGCAGCTGCAATATAGGTCCATTGGCTGTTATCTTCCCATTGGATAGGGAAAATTATTTACTCTTTTATATTTTTGTGATATCCTGTTATAGATTTGAAAATGGTTCCTATATTCTTCTCTCCCAGAATAAAGAAATTTCTCTAAGTCATCTTTGTTTCTATTTATCCTGGCTGTGTGTAGGACAGATTTGTAGGATCTTAGTGTAGCAGAGCGTGGGTTAGACCTTAATTTAATGTAAAGGGCCCATCATCTGTGGGAAGCATGCCCCTCTTCCTAAGCGCTGACTGTCTTAACAGAATGGCTGGACAGATGATTAGTTCTTGGAGGAGCCAAATGTCATTCTTATCCTCACTTTCATTAGGGCCCTGGGCATCCTGAGGGGTGTAGGAATGCAGAATCCCTTTTGGCTGAAGGATCTTAACATCTCTATCCATAAAATAAAAATAACGTTAGCAGCTGGCAAACATCTGAATGGGTTTTTTCCCAGTTGAAAGAAATTTCTTCTGAAAGTGGTAAATTACAATTTTACTGCTCCTGAGCTTCACGGAGATTGATAACAATACTGCCAGACCTTAGGGACACATCTCCTCAGGACTGGCATTCCTGGCAGCACTGTCACACTCCTTGTATTTATCTTTTCTTTTACTCTAAATTGTAATTCTCAAAAGAGCATATGACAAAAAACACTCATCAGCTTCTCTATTTAGCCGAGACCATATGGCAGCTGGCTCACTATTCCTTCCCCAACAGCATCTTCACTCTTCTGCAGAGTTCAGTGGGGGTGTAACATGAAAATATATCCATGGCAAGAGCTGGCATTCAGAGGGAGAATTTAAATTTAGGCCTAGCTATTCTTGCCCCAAGCAAGCAAATGCCTAGAAACTAGCTATAGTCAGATGCTAAAAAGTGCTTGCACAGAAAATCCCATTGGTTCACTAAAGGTCTACAAGCAAAAAGGTGGTTAAGTGAGCTGACAGGTCTCCCTAGGGAAGGGATGACACAGGCAGATGTCATTGTGCTGTTGTGACACCAGAGACTACAGAACCTTGCCAAGATTCAGAAAGCAACCATTTTTTTTCCCTCAGAAGATATAATGATAGTTTCTAATACTGTAAGAATAATTAACTTAAAACAAAACCAAATAAAAATAGTAATAATACTAAAAAAAAAAAGGATTATTTTTCCTGCTTGCTGGGGAATATTTGTGATGAAAAAGAAGCAGCCAATTTTGAAAAAAATTAATCTTATTAGTAATACTAGAACATGTTGAGGATTTCTGTTAATTGGAAAGTTACATTCAGTGTCCAAATCTGTTTAGGAAAAGATCCAGTGAGTAAAATGTGGGAAAAGAGATAGCGCATTGTGAAAAATGTAGAATCACCTTTCCTGAGGCAAAGATAATGGAGAGCAAAGATAGACCACATCTTTACAGAGCAGAATTCCAACAAATGTGCAAATGTCTGTAGTCCCATCACATCCATGCAAGTCAGACAGAACAATCCAATCGATTTTTCTGTGTTTTTTTTTCTTGTGTGTTGGGTTTTTTGTTTGCTTATTTTGTTGGGAGTTTTTAGCATCTATCTATCACAGCATTGTGAGGGACTTCAAACTGAAAGGAAATGTTTGAAGGTCCTTATGCTGCTAATATTAAATCAGCCCTGGAATTTCCTAACTGTAGAGACTACAGTCTCCTAATTCCAAAGTCCTATACCTGAGAAGGGCAAACACTGAATGAAAGCTCTTCACAAATGTTAAGAGGTCACTGAGTTAACAGGCAGACAGTGAGAGTGAGCATTGCTGGGTTATTTTCAGCTCTGTAAACAAGAAAGTCACAATGATTAATATTACTCACAAAGCTAGGAATGACTGTGAAGTGAATGAATGAGGGGTGCAGGCATGGGGGAAAATACTATTTGGGGGAAAAAAGCTTACTTTTTTTCTATTTATTTGATATTCTTAAAATAAGATCTGGTAAAATGAGAAGAAACAGAATCCTAGTCTTAAAAATGAAATTAAAAAGCCCTCAAACAACAAAACTGCCATCCTAAGGGGAAAATGGAAGACAGTTAAGAAAACAAAATGTAAATATAAAATGAGGCATGAATAGGCATGAACATAAATTAGAATCTAGTCATTGTGGGACTGTACCAATAGAAGCATAAACAGGTGAGTATAGAGAGCTAGTCAGTGTACTCATGAACAACAAGAAGGCTTTGAACGATTTCTAATTTTTTTCTCAAATAAAAGGAACCCCTGTAGTAGGGAGGGAGGTTTCTGCATTGGAAAAGGTGAATTTATCAGTAAGAGATAAACAGCAGTTGTGCTCAGAATGCACATGTTTATGTCATCTAAATGGATGCATTCCTGGACAGGATTTCTTAGAGCATTCCTTGGCCCTGAGAAGAAAGAGTATTAACACTGATAGACTGTAATTCACCTAGCTAGTATGAATTTCCTTACTCTATGAATTTTTTAATCTGAAAAGTGGTGTTTTGGACAGATAAACTATGATACAAGATAAACCAGCTAATCTACATTTTCACTATCAAACTATTCAAGGATGTCAGCATTATTCCCAAATAAACTAGAGGTCCACACTTAACACAAAAATAATTTAAACAAAACAAAGATTCCAAATTAGCTAATGTTTCTTTTATTTCTTCACCAAAATTAGAATTTTCCGTTTCATTCTAAGACTTGCATAAAGCAGTGCAATTTTTCTTGATTTGTGCAGTATATTGAAAAGATTTTCCTAGCTTTGAAGACTAATAACTGAACATTTAAGAGGAAATAAAAGCAGTAATGTAATGCTACAAGTCCACATCACAAAAATGGAAGGGAAAATTTTTGTTCTCCACATTCTTTCTGCAGGACTACTTTTTTAATTCTATTATGCAAATAAGAAGAGAAAGCCCTGGGATCCCACTGCTTTTGCAGGGGAATTATTTAAAGGCAGCATGAATGGGACTCATTTAACTGATTATTGGTATCTGTATCTGATAAGTTCCTAACACAATCAGTGAAGGTCTAACCAGTGAAATGAGGTTCATTTCACCAAATTAAGGCTTCTGCTTTAACATGAGATGAATCTCATGCTCAGCTTCACAAACTGGCTTAATGTCTGGCCATCGAGGGAGCTTGCATAACTGGTTTGGATGTGGCTCTTGGAGTTGCAGAAGTCCACATTTGAACAGGACAAATCAAACCCTTCATGTGTTATTGCATTCTCTTTTGCTACTTATAAAAATGTCCACAACCGAGAGCAACAATTTGCTACGTCATAAAAACACTTCATTCCTAAGTATTGATTGCCTTTTTCAGTTTTTCAGGTAATTTAATAGTTTGTTGATGAGAACAGGGAAAAAAATGTCTGAGTAGATGGTTTCATTTTGGGATTAAAGTAAGGAAATCCACAAAAGTAGTCAGTAAGTGATTTATTGAATACAGCTTTATTGAGTAAAGCTGTATTCTCTTCCCACTCTCTTCAGTGAGGATTGCTTGTGCTGAAACTTTCTCAGAAGACTTTTAACTTAAATACTTGTAGTCCAGATTAAAAGCATCGAGCTGCCCACAAAGCAGTTATACCAAACTGCTAAAACAAATTTGGTTCAATGATTTGGAAACTTTAGATAGGAGCAATGTTCTTCTGCCCAGGAAATAGGGCCCCACAAATTATGTCTTTGTTAAATATTTAGTCATGAATTAACAACATGAAGTGCCACACTAAAACATTCCATTTGAGATCAGAGACCAGAAAGTTTATTTGAGCCTGCAGTCCTGCTTGACAAGATTTGTAGCACACACTTATCAAGCAGGTTGGTATATTCACAAAGGTACAAAAAGGTTCCCCCTCACACATAGCTATGGATGCCATCCATCTTATGATGCATTTCAACCCTGCTCTTTTTAGAAATACATAACCTGATGCCCAAACATGCTTAATACAATCTACTAGAAATCAGACATGAAGAAATTAAAAGAGATGGGGTTTTGTTTGCCATCACTTTCAGAAAGTGACTTGGGAGATTTTGACCAGTATATTTTAAGTATTGAAACACACCTATCAAGGAGCATAGCAGTAGCCTTTGGAGTTACTGGATTCATTCTGGGATAATTCTGAGGCGAATGGAAGAAAAGAAGAAAAAGAGCTGAATCTGAGAGATCACTTGAGCTGTAAATATTTTATTTATTTGCCCTTGTTTTCTTGAATGAATTCAGGATTGACCTATACACAGAGATGTTCTCTGGGAGTAAGGGCACTGTTCCATAAGGATCACAGAGGGTTGGCCACAACTCTTCTGCAGTGATTAAGGGAAAAAATAAACGAACTTCCTTTGAGTACATGGGCAGGTGGCAACACCAGCAGAGGTTTCTTCTGCAAAAGTAACATTCATCTTGGCATTTACATATTTGTGAATGTTTGACTTTGCAGATTTATTCATCTGTTAATCTAGCGGGAGGAGTAAAGGGAGGAGAGAGGGAATGTTAATGGAAAATTCTGGTTTTTAAAGAAAAAGAAACTGACCTCCTCAGAAAATCCTTTATGTAGCATTACAGTGACCCACAAGGTTCATCATCAGAATTTTGCTTTTTGGATCCTTTTTAGTTAATAGGGGCACATTTGTCAACTTCTGCATAAATCAAGAAGAAGACACATTTTGCCAGCAGTGTTTAAAGCTGACAGTAGAGGAGGCTCAGGAATCCTGAATCACTTCCAGGCTCCATTTGCTAGAGGCTCTTCTGACCACATCCATTTCCTCCCTTGTTCGAACAGGAGGAAATCTCTGCTCTTTCCACATCGCTATTTTATTTTATCACCTTCAGGCAATACTCATTCACCTCTCAGTCCCTGCTGCTTTCTACTTTAATCATTTTAATGCTTCTTTTTCAGCTAAGAGCAAAACAGAAACAATCCCTTCATGTGCCTGGTGCCACAGGGGCCATTAGCAGCCAGAGGATGATTTTCAGAGCAATCCTGGCTCAGCTGATGGCCTTCCAGACAGATCCCTCCACCTCTTACCATCATGATTCATACTCCCCCATGTGGGACCTGCATCCCTGACCCTGCTGCCCCACAGCAGCATTGTTGGTGTGTCTGTCCCATGCCTTCTCTCATGGGTGAACCTTGTGCCTGTCTGCTGAATGGACACATCATAAAATGTGTGTCGATCACATTGCTCCAAGGTGAATACTTCTGAGTCTTATAATAAACTAAAATGCAAAGAAGTTACAAACACATTACCAACATAAAAAGATGTGGAAGTTACAAAAGATGAATATATTCATCTAAAACAAGCTTCTCAAGCACTGAGGCTATATTTCCTGAAATTACTAATGGAAGTATTTTAGAGTTTATAAAAAGGCTTGCAGTGTCTATCAGGATCACGATTAGATGGCTTTCTGAAGGTCATCCCCTCTCCAAATGGAAAAACTCTGAAAGTCTATCTTGGTTCACTGCTGTTACTGTCACTGGATACTTATGTACATGCATGTGAAAATATCAATATATTTAGGGCTGGCTGCTGGGCGTGTGCATATGAGAAAGAGCAGAGCTCCACTCTACTGTAAAGGCACTGCTAAGGTTATCAGGCCTTCCACTTGTTCTTGTACCTATAAATAGACCATAAATTTTAGTTACTGTACATTCCTGACAATTTCAGAATTTCTGAGAAGAAAAGTCAGGAATAGCTGTGGGCAGGAACAGCCAAACCCTTTTGCTTAAATGGTATAAAGCACTAAACCATGCTACTAATGCTCACTCTGTCAAATTACCTGTCAGAGTTAAGCTCTGTTATCTTTGCTTGGCCTGCACATAATAAAAGCAAGCACAGGCTTCCAGCTTAATGACAACCTATAATAGCTGCAGTCATCCTTGCATTTAAAAACAAAAACAAAAAATCCCACATAAAACAGGCACAATGTAATTTTCATGGTAACTGCTACTTTTGAGACCTCTGCTAGCAAAATTAGACATCTTTTACTTAGCACAAGAAAGCATAGCAGAAACGAGGAGAGTTTGCAAACAGTCACTAATGATTCAAATTGTTGTCTCATACTGCCTTATTTTCCCTAGGTTTCCTTGTCCATTCTTAGACACTTCTGGGGTTTTTGCCCCACCTCTCTCTTCTTTCCTGCCCAATTTAGAAAACTTTCAGTATTTCACAAAGAATCAGCGTACTATGAGATGTTAACATCTGTGGTGTCCAACCCTGACTTTCTTTCATCCACCTGCCCTGTTTATTCCTCCCCTTCCTCCCATCATTTCTGCTCATGCAGACCTGAGGGCCTTGTTCCTTGAGAGCAGCAGCAAGAGGAAGGACATGCATCTCTGCTGTGTGGCCTCTCCTCACCTTACACTTGTTGCAGCTCTGAAGAGATTACTTTGTTCAGGCAATGCTCAGATCTCTTTTGCAGTTCTTGTTTGGCAGCCTACATAAGCCCCATACACCCCCACTGATCATGCAACTGTGTGATTTATCAAGAGATCAAGATCCAGTAAAATCTGAATAATTTCAACACTCTCCAGCTGTTTCTAACAAAGTTTCAGACATACTTTCAGCATTCCTGGTATCACCAAATCACAGATTCTACTGAAATTACCTACAGTAGTTCTCTACTATTTCTCTGATTTTCATCAGGCCCAGCAGTCTTGCCCTGGAAATGCAGAATGAACTTCATGTGATATCATTAAGACTGCTTTCCATGTGAGAAGGTCTCCTTTGTGTCCTGGCATGAGTTTTGGTGTCTGATCTCAAGGAACATGCTTGAGCTGGACCAAGGGTGGGAATGCCTGTGCTGCTCCTTGCTCTGCTTCTCTCAGTTGGGAAGGTCTGCAGCTCTTATTTAGCTGTGCTAGAGACACAGCAGAGTAGCTGGAGCCCTTTGTGGTGTTAAGAGTGAAGGACAGACAGAAGGTTAAGACTGTGAGAGCAGCAAGTACTTGATGGGAGTCACACACTGAGGAAAAGAGAAGGAGCTGCAGGGTGAGGTGGCAACTGAGCTGACTTTTACTATAACAGCAGAGGGGAGTCCCTAGAGTGTTTCTTGGGTGTTTTTTAACAAGTTGAGGCAGGAGGGATCAGGTCAGCAGGTGATGTCATTGCCTCCTGAATCTGACAGTAGTGAAGAAGTGGAGATGAGTCCTTGGCCCCAGCTTTGCTAATGACAGTTCACCACCTGAGAATTACAGCCTGTTTTTGTTTAGAAGGAAGCTGCTAATAAATAATTTATACTGGATACAGGAAAACAGGATCTGAGACTTATGAAGGGTACTACTAAGCATGCCCAATAGTATTGGTTTAGATGCCTTTGTGGTCTTTTTCTTGCCTCTGTGGTTCATAAGACTGTAGATGCCATTCCATAGGTCCTGTAACACATTTACTAGCCCAGTTCAATGTGTTTGTGTGGCACCTGAGAGCACTAAACACCTTTGCTTAGGCATTTGAATACTTCTCAAGGTATCTAACGAAAAAATCTGGGAGAGAAAGGACATGGAGTGAAGACATGAACACCTAACTAACTGTTTCCCTGCATTATTACTTTATTACTACTTTATTTTTTTTTAAGCAAGCTAGATTTTATATCAACATATACTGAGAGTTCATATACTACCAGCATGACATGTTACCCATGAGCTATAAACATCTAACAGATCAGTCCCCGAGAGATTTACGAGGGTGGTCTGATCAGCCCTGGGTATCACCAATTCTCCCTGTCTGACTGCTTGTTAGGGCAGAATTAATCTCTTTAAATAAAAATAGATCAAATTGGTGGAGCGGCGAACGTTTTTATGTGTGTGCTTTTGGGTGGAAGGGAGTTTAATCAGTTCTCTCCTGAGCCCTTAGTGTACTGATCATGCTAGCTCTGGTTTATGAGAATCTTCGGAATATCTATGGTCTTTTGGACATATATTGGGCTTATTTCAGATGTTTTAAAGGAAATTCAGGCAGTACAGCCCTGGAAGGACTACAGAACAAGCCTATGACCCCTCAAGCCAGAAAACAGGGTGTCACTGTTTGGGTGGCCTGTAATGCAAGAGTTTGGCAGGAGTGCTAAGATATGCATCTAGGAGCCTTAGACAGCACTTCTGGAATACAGCTTGGACCACATACTTGCACTGAATCTTAGCAAGATTAGGAAATCTTTGTTTACTCCTCTGTCTCTAGGATTGTGTTTTCAGTGGGAGACACTAATGCAGATAACTGTATTTAGAATTTGAAAGAAAAAATAAGAAAATTCTGCTTGCCAATGAACATCCATGTGTGCAATGGGTCCTGTATCTCTACTGCATATAAAAGTTGTTTCATATAAAACAGGCTTCATTTCTTGTGTGTTCTATTGCATTTTCATTTTAGGTCCTGTATATTACCACTTGTTTGTTTTTTTTCCTGTGCAAAAGTCCTTTTTTAATACAGGAGACCTGTCTAGAACCACCCAAAGAGTACACTTCTAAACAGAAACACAGATCCCTACTAGTCCTCTTTGTAAAGCAATGGAAGTAGGTATGAAATGTAGGAACTGGAAAAATGTACCAATAACTAGAAACAGCAATTAAATAAAGACAGCAAAAGTTCAGCTAGTGGTAACACAGAGGTATTCTCATTATTCCAATCAGACCCTCTTGAGCACTGATGCCAAAACATTTAAAACAGCGGGAAACTAGAACGTCTTCTAGCAGAGTGTTGTCATTTCTGAAAAATACAACAATAAAATTGCATTCTCTATAAACAAATCATAACAGAGCTACTAACATCAAGTGTTAGAGGGCAACGCTGATCCTTCATGGACACATACAAAGCCAGAACATTACAGAAGAAGCCACTCCCGAAGCAGCTCATGTTCCACTAACACCCTTATTTTCAGACGGATTGACTATTTGAAAAGTGAGTGATGGAAAAGAACATTGTTTTTGTCTTGGTTTTGTTTCTTTTATGTCAATAAATGTTCTTTAATACTGTATGTAGAAATACGTGTTTTGGCACAGGCAACCTTCTGCATTGCTGCAGTCTCCCCTGTGCCATGTCAGGTGGATCTGTTCCCATCCAAGAGTTTAACTGACATCTCAGCCTTTAGACTGTATCATTAAAGATCTCCTGGGATTTAGCTTGTCCTTCCTTGAGTGCACCATGTGTGCATGCTGGCTCCAAGGCAGAGTGAGAGGTTTTGATCTGCACTGTCTCTATTTATGATTGACTAGCAGAGATTGCATGGCCTCCCCAGGCAATCTGCTTTGTTGGATTAGACAAATAGGTATTTGGTCTAGGTTGAGTTAATCCCACCCTAAGGCAGGAAGGTGGACTACTTGACCACCTGACATCCTTTTTAGTCCTATTTTTTCCTACAGTTTTCTGATTCTTTCCTGAGAAGTAGGCTGCTGGGCTCTTCAGAAGGTTAGGCACTGGAAAAACATAAGGATGAAAGGCTGAATCCATAAATATATACGCAAGCTTAAACTTCACTTATTTCTGTGGAAACTGAGATCCTAAAGACTGCTCTAGATCAGAGACCAGGCCTAAAATTATCACTGCATCCTGAATAAAAAAATAATAACATAAAAAAAAGAGATGTCATAACTTGCAAATGGATGCAGAAAACTCAATTATCTTAGATAAGGCTGGGTCATAATCTTTCCTGAACAGCCCTTGCAGCCTTTGACCTCTGAATATTCCAGCTTCATTTTCAGGTGTACATGATAATCTACCCAGCAGAGTTATGTCTGGCAGTAAGCTACCCATATGATGATATTTCTGCAGAATATATCAAAGGAATGACAATGCACTGACTTTCCTTAGCTGTTGTTTCAGAAATAGGGAACGTTTCCTGATGGATTGATGTCAGATTGAGCTCCATCTTGACAATGAATTTAACCATACTTTGGACTGCTGCCAGACCTTGAATTGGGTGCTCCCAAGGTCAGCTCACACCCACAGTCACCTGGCATGGGAAGAGACCTACATCATAGGTTCTAAGCTTCAATGCTCTGTAAATAAGATCCTTACCAAAGAAGATATAACATCTAAAAAAAAAAAAAAAAAGGATTTTTTTTTTACTACCAAGATCTAATCTTTTAGAGAGATTTATGTAAACGTTCTATATAATATTTAAACTATTGAAGTTCTCTAAGTCAGAAATGGTAATTCAAGTGTTCAGAAAAGGTACAGTGCCATTTTACTGCATATTTACAAAAAAAGAGAAACCCTTAAAGTCTCCATGGCTGTCTACCTTTGAGCATTTTATCCTGTGAACTGTTCCTGCAAAATATAACAATTTATAAAATATAACTTAATTCAAAGTATATATACATATAATAGTCATATGTATACATGTCTTGGAAAAGTATTTATTACGAGATCTGTGTTGGTACAGTAGACTATTCCATTCCATATCAAATATAGTTTACAGGAGATTGTACTGTTGTGCTGAATAATGAGCAAAATTACAGATATGGTGTAGCAGCTAATCATGAGTGCTGCAAAAAAACCCAAGTTAGTGAAAAAAACATGAAATGCACTGTCTTTCAATGTGTTTCATCAGTAAATGTCAAAAGAATTTTTGCTTCTCTTCAGAAATATGCACTTCGACTATTGTAGTTTAAGGGCATTTCAGAACTTTTACTCTCCTCTTCAAAGATTATGTGCTAGTATTGCTACTTTGTAGCATATAGGAGAAAATATTAATAACCACAGACATGTTAACATTAGGCCTCTGATATTAGCGATGATTTCAGGTTCCCTGTTGTATATTGCTCAGCACTGATACAGGGCAATTCAGTCTCATGTCTCCAATGTTCCCATTTTCAGGATAGAAAGGATGCTCTTTTAGAAGTGTCTGTCTGTTTTCATCCCTGTGCTGCACCTGACCTACTCACTCAGGCTTTTCTTGTAGGAAATGGAGACGGAGATGCTTTCAGAGCTTTATTCATCTTCTAAAGTAGATATCCACGGTAGGTCAGATGAATTGCAAATTAAAGCAGCTTTTCTTTCCACTGATAACAAAAGGAGCGTGGACTGATGAGCACAGAAGAACCTTTGCTGCAGGCATCTGAAGTCAGGTATAATGAGCCATTTCCCTTCATCCAAATTCCCAGCTATCCTGGGGAGTGCACTCACTTGAAGGAGATTGATGGTTTTTGTGAAGTATACAGCAAGAAAAGCTCCAAAGAATATTTCTTCTTTCCTTCTTTCCTGGGTCTTGTCTGATTTTCAGGGCTGAGGTAAAGGAGTGGAGTCATTAGATGGGAGAGTAACCAGCCCTTCCTTTCTTTTCCCTGCAAGTCCAGCTTCACTTGGAAGGACAGATCTCAAAACTGTTCTGTAGCTGGGAGTTCAGGTAATTGAGAGGAACATTTTAAGTCCTCTTTGATAGTCAAAAAGTCTAAGATCCATCTCCAGTATTTCTGGAGAAAGTGCTCTAATCACTAATTTATTTGTATGTACCAGCTGATTTACCTCTTCCTTAAAACAAACAGACCATAAAGACTCAAAATCTTCATGGCAAGAAGATGTCACTGTCTTATTCAGACATTTTACATAAACCCAGTAACAACAATAAAATCACAGTGGATTGTCTGTGATCACTGATACTTTATTTTGGAGAGAGATCTGCAGGGATTCAGTTGTCTGTGTATATATTTTGTTGGTTTTTTTTTTTTCAGCAGATATCATACTCATCCTTTATTTTCTTTCAGACTGTTTGTTTTAGTTATTGCTTCTGCTGCTTTACAATATTCTGGACTGCCTGGTTTAAGATCTGAGAAAGAAACATTTGCTTCTCAGCTAAAAACTTCATCACTGAGAAGTCCTGTTGTAGTTATGGAAAAACAGATATATAAGAAAATTCTCAGTTACAGACTTGAGAAATTTAAGTAAAAGTGATGGAAGAAATTTAACTTCCACAAATCCAAAATATTTTATTAGACAAAACAATGTAAACTTTTTCAGGCATTTAAATGGGTTCTGAACTAGGAATAACTGCTCAGGGCAACATCATGTTGTATTCACTACTGACCTCTAACCAGTCTACAGTAAGAGGCAGAAAAGTAAATCTAAACCTAGACATATTATGAAAGGTATAACATTACAGTGATTAAGTTTTTTACATAAATGAATGGCCTGGAATACTGCACAGAGAAATGTCAACTTGCTTTGTGAGAATTTTGGTTAATTCAAATGCTTTCATAGATGAGAAACCCGGGGAGGGAGGATTCTCCTATGGATATATATTATGTGTTAAGTGCTGATTGGGACCTTCAGCGTGGGATTAAATCCATAATGGGCACAGAACAGATGGGGGAAAAAAAAAGAAAAGAAAAAAAAGAAGTAGTTTCTTAAAGCCGAAGTGCACAATACTAAATACCAAGGGCTTAAAAATTAATGGGGAAAACTGCCATGTCTGGCAATGATGCAAAGATACAAAGGTGCTTGTTTGGGTGCAGGGCAATCACAAGGCTATAGGTCAAGCACACATCTCCCATAAAGTCCCAACACCCTTTATAGAGATTCAGTGAGCATAAAAGGCCTGATGGTGATGCAGTTCAAAAATACTCTGTGAACAGTGGATCTATCATGTGTACCAACCACATACACCTCACCTTCCGGCTGAGAGTTTTTCAAATAAAGCTGCCAATTTTACTTCCCCAAATATGGTTGGAAATAGCCTAAACACTGCAAATACTAAGGTTATCTGACTGCAAATACTTATTTAGCTGTCTAAGGCAATTGGCAGTGCTGTTGCGTAGCCCCTGCTGGAGTTCTTGGTTTAGCTGCTCAGCTGCAGGTTTACATGTTGCAGCAAGAGTAAAGTTTATGGTGGGTAAGATACTGGTGGCCTCTGACCCTCATTATTTGGTGAGTGTATGTTTGCTAATTGGCCTTTTTTAAAAAAGAAAATAAGTTTTATAGATAATTGCTTTTAAAACTGGCAAAGGAAGCTGTTGTGTGTTCAGTCATTCAGCATGCAGGAAGCTCTTACTGCAAAAGCCTACCTGCTCTCTCTATTTTGTGCCATTTGGCTAAATATGTTCCCATTGCACTTATCGGAGATTAAACTTGGTAAACTTGGTTTACCAAGTTGTGTTATACAAGTGCATCCAAAAAAATTTTTTTTTTAATAATTTAAAAATAGGAGTCCTGGAGGCAACAGGCTTAGAGCTTCTGAATCTCTCATAATGTGGAGTGGCCTTTTTCACATTTAATTTCCCAAATTTAGGATTTAAGCACCTAGTCTAAGCCAGGAACATAAACTTTCAATAGAAGGGATGGAAAGAAATGAGCACTTTTCAAGCACCTTTCACAGCATGAGACACCTCTAACCCCCACCTCAGTTCACTTATTATAGGAGGAGTGGTGTCTGACAGCTGTCAAAATTTCTTAATTTCTAATATAAAGGCAGCAATAAGTGATTCAAATCTCTTCCTATCAGGAGGTTGATAAACCCTGGTTCAACAAATTATCAATAGAGGAAGTTAGGTGCAAGGTCTAAGTCAGACATCCAAAATGGCCTGAATGCAGTCTGTCTATGTCCAAAGGGGTGAGGAATGACACATCTCATACACGATTATTCAAGGCACATTTGCAAGACTGTCTCCTTACTACAATGCTATAAACTCATTTAACTACAAAATTCCAGTTTAAAAAGGGGCATGTACCAAAGGATGGTTCAGCTTAGACAGCCACATTCTGCCTCTCACACTCAACACATACATAATTGAGATGGGAAATCTGAAACTGCTATGCCCAAGTTTTTGGGTTGTTAGGGCTCTGGTTAAGGGCAGCCAGTTGCATATTCCCAGCTCTGTGGTGAGCACTTTCTCTGAGAGACCTGTACCTCTCAAATATCATTCTCCGAACACAGATCCCAGCTGTTCTTTGGCTTCCAGTTAATGTCTATGTTGCTTGAAATTAGGCACTTAGTACTTGTCCATGCCTTCAAAAATCTTCCCTCTAAAATGCAGTGTAATCTGCAACTGGGATTCTTAGTGGCTAGCCAATATTTTTTCTGTGATGAACACCTGCAAACCTAGCAAGGCAAAATCAGTTTAATCTACTGGTTCAATGGCTGTTGCTCCAGAATAGTTTCTATTTCATAGTAAATGTTAACATAAATTGATGGTTCATTTGAAAGACCTGGAGAACTGGTTTGAAACCCTTCTACAGAAAAGTCTGAAATTAACTTGCAACATCACAAAATGCCAATTTTTAATAGGTATCCAGGTGAACAGACACCTACATCCATTTGACTTGTATATTAATAAAATCCTCATCTATCATATTTTAAACTGAGTGAGATTCTTACCTTGGCAAAACTCACTGATGACAATATGAGGCTTATTTGAATAGAAGACACAGTATCAGACCCAAAAGTTTAAGATGTATTTATTCCAGTTGTGTGTAAAATGGGAGTAAAGTTAACATTGGCTAACTTAGGGAAATCTCTGTGGAGAAAGGAAACACAGTAAGTGGTTGATATCACTACCTGGATATGAAGAGGGAGGGGGATGCTGGTTCCTGTCCTCTTCACAATCTTAAGGCTTAGTTCTCATTTACTTTCCAGCCTGTGGCTGTCTAGCATAAGGAGCAGTAGTTTATAGTCACAGGAAAATGTATATATGGCAGTGATACTGTTTGAACTATAATACAGTGAAACTGCCTGTGTGGGGTGGTTTGTTATGACAGCCAAAGCTACAAAGATTAGGTAAAATTTTTTTAGAAAGCAGAACAGAAAAAATTACAGTGAAGGGAATCTTAAGTGGTTAAACTGCAATTTCTTCAGCCTTTGATATGCAATTTTAATAGTTATCCAAGGTCAACTCAGAGATGGCAGGATCATTCTTCAATAGAGTTTTGTTACATTTTATAACAAATAACATAGCATCCTGAATTATTAAAAGCATTGAATTTGGGGATACCTGACAGCTTGTTTGACTGAAGTTCTGGACCTAGTTTAACAGTTAGTCACGGAACATGACTGCATACAATATAGAATGTGCACTATGTCATGTTTATAGTATAGGTGTGTATAAAAAATATTTAGTTGATAGAAAAGAGTTCTATTAATAGGCAAAAATCAACATCTTGGCTCAGATAAATTAAAATAATTCTAAATATTTTTACTAAACACAATCCTCTGTCAGCTGCAGAATCACTGCACTACTTTCATCAATTAACTCACCCACAGACAAATTCACCTCCTTCCATAAAAACAGCAGACATCCAAAATATGTGTGAAAGATAGTAACATTCATCTAGGTATTGCTACAATTATTTTGATAGCATATCATGCTTGTTATAAAAGCCTCACAACCACTGAGACCACTACTCTAAAGAAAACCTTAACATGATGTGAGCACTTGGTACAACACAGTCTCCCCTCACCACTGATCTTTCAGCTCAACATGAAACATACAGAAAATAATTAATCATGGGAACCCATGATGGAGGAAGATTCTTTTCTGAACTAAATTTCGGCATGCACAGCTTCATTCTACAGGAACTGCTGGATTTCTCTCTCAAACTACTTCACAAATTTACCCTAAAAAAAATTAATTTGGGGCAAATATTCCTAATGCTCTGTTTCTAGGATGGGCCAGAAGAAAAGACAGGCTAATGTGGTCAAAATCTTTTCTATTTTTTGCATAGCAACCTCTGTTAAACCTATTAAAGAGTATTACTTTTATGTACAAATCTTCCCTTGCTTATTTTAAGGGCCTAAACCTAAAATCATAAACTTAACACTGAACTGAATATTGCCATTAGCAAAGATATTAAACTGTAGTCAGCTTGTACTCCAAAAAGTTTCACCTCAACTTCATTTAACATCTGTGCTAGAATGAAATGTTTTGCCAATAATTCCTTGTTGATAACACAATTTCAGTTATAATTATAATTTATACAAATATAACTAACACTATACATAACCACAAAAAAGTGCCTATTCTGGATTGTACATTGAGATTAAATTGTAATAATTGTAATCCTGTCACTGGTGACAGGACTTGGTCACTTCCTATCAACAACACTTCCAACCCCTCACCAATTCTATCCAAGAGCAATCTGAGAGAGATTCTAGGTCTTAAGGTCTTTAAATATTTTTTGGAAACACTATGTTGCTTATAGTGTCTTTGTACCTGCCTTCATTACACATCAAAGAGCATGCATGTGTGTGTCAGTGTACATTTAAAAATAATGCTACACATTCCATAATCACAGTAAAAAAACTTCAAAGTCCAAACAGAAGACATAAACTATAGGTAATGGAACAACTTATTTAGTCTAGTAAATTACTGTCTTTCCCCTTTGTTCACAGATCATGAAGTTGTATTTTGGCTTTGAAACAAAAAGTGTAAGAGTGATCAAAAGGCATAGGAAAAAAACATTAAGGAAAATACATTGCTTCTGATGAGATCTAAAGTGGGTAGGAGCTTGAAGAAGGCTGACTTGAAAAGTATGTTTTCAAAGAGCCAAGGCTGAAGTAAAAAGAGAAACATGGAGGTTGCCCAGGACAGGTGGGCAGAGCACCAGTGCCAGACAGGTGAAAACAATTCCTGGGACAGCAGCAGAAGAAACATCATGAGCTAATACAACAAAAATCTAATAAGAACTTTAGAAAGCTGGAGGGTGATTTTGGATTGGGTTTTGGAGTCAGTGTTGGTTAGGCCATGTGGTCACATTTACTGAAGTACATGAAATGTACAAACCAACACAATACTCATCCCAGCATCAAACCAAAACAATTTTGAGAACAGCCTGTGTAAGTTTCACTAGTCAAGGAATGCAACCTTATTCTGACAGAAACCAGTTACACTTCTTCATACCAGAAGGCAATGGGATGCCACATTAACTATGGATGCCACTTTAAGTGGTGCTGGACTTTGCACGACCATCTCTGCTGCATGGCAACAGATATTTGGACTGAAACATAAGTCATGAAAGAAATGGAGAACAGGTTCAAGACAATGCCTCATTTATAGAATGTGAAGGTAAAGAAGACATTTTGGGGAGGACTCTACAGGCAGCTCTCTGCCTCTAGAGATACCTGACAGGAAAAGGATGACTGAAAGTTACAGCTTAGCAAGACTCTTCAATAAACCCAGGAAAAAACCCATGCATGAAAATTCATGAATAGCCCCTTGTGTAATAATTCATTAATGAAATAAGAGAACAAAAAGAGTATGGAAGCAACAGAAAAGTTGTTGGTTAAATACAGCAACACACAGGCAACTAAAGCACTCTCTCAATTAGCTGTTTCAAAATTTCCCAATTCTTACTATGTTTCAGCAGACTATTTTGATCATTGGTCTTTGAACACCAAATTACTTGACATACTGGAAATTATTGACATTTGCTCTGAGACACAGTAGATACTGCACACCTTGCTTCTACATGGCCTTCAGAGTTGAATTGTAAGAGCAAAATTACTTACCCAACCAATTAAGTATCCAAATACTCCCATGAATCCCACTTGCTGTTCCCATTCTCTTCCCCTGCTCTCCTAATTTTCTTAGCCAGATAGAAAATACACTTTGACAAGAGATGGCAAATCTTTTTGCACTTGAAAGTTATTAAATACTCACATTGCTGGAAAATATTAAAAAATGCTGACATTTGTATGTCATCTTTTGCCTCCTTTACCAGTATTTAGGAACTAAAATTAATTCATTTTTATTAACTTATTTGAAGAGCGTGTCTGGAAATTTTACATTGTTTAGTGCAAAATAGCTACAAAAAGCAATATAATATTAAAAATCAGGCATTGCTACTGTTTAGAAATTAAGATTATGCCTTATCAACAGAGGGCAGTCTTTGATAACTATACATTTGAATGAAGACTTGGACAGCAGTAAACTTCTGTTTGTTTTACATAGGATTGTGAGTTGTGTTGGTTTCAAGTAACGAATATACACTGTGAAATAAACAAATGCCTTAAAATATTTATTTATTAATGCTGTGTTAAATGAGGAGGTCTTCTGTGCTCTAAATTTTTGTTTCTATTTAGACTTGGAAAAAAAGTTTAGTAATATAGCAAAACTGCAAGCTTTCATGCAAAGATATGTATTTTTTTTCCCCATGTCAAATACCAGTTCCTTTATTCACTAAAAAATTATTTTAAAAGATCAATGGACTTGTTATTAGGCCCAATTCTGATTTGCTAGGCTAACTTCAGGGACAATTTGTAGGAAAACAGTTTGGATTTACACCTATGTTATTAGATCAAAACTTAACCAAGATGAATTTTCTTAAGGTACAATTTGAACGTAAGTGTTGGCACAAGCCAAGGAAAATACTTTCAAAATGCTCATCTATTCTATAATCTGGAATTTTTATGTTGTCCTATGAAAAGAAAAAGAAATAAAGCAAGTCTTGCACTTTGTACTTGGACTGTGGCACATGAGCTCACTGGCTTGTTTGACAAGACAGCAACTTTTAAAAATAAAGGACTTTTGCTGTTTGTACATGGAGATTTACTACTTGGTGATGGAGATAACAGAGGTCAAAGAAGCAGAGCCTATATCTATGGAAAATAAGAGATTTCTGTGTAAGACATGGTGCAACTCCATCCCTTTACTATTTGTTTTTCTTTTCAGAAGCAGCAGAATACCTCAAAAAAATTAATATTTGGAATGCCTTGGTCATTGATGCCTGGGACTCAATTGAAATATCTTCCTTTGAATCTTACAAATAAGAAATTAATTGCTGAAATCCATGGTGAATGTCTCATAAGGATAGACAAACAGTGTTGCTTAACTTAGAGGATATCTAACTACCAGAACTACCACCCCCTGCAGCAGCATCCAAAGCCATGAGTCTATTGCATAGGTTTATTTAATAAAATAGCTTTCAGCAGTCTTCCACAGGTATGCCAGTAGTAGAATATAAAAACATACCACAAATTACAATAATCCAGTGTTGTTGAACTGAATGTGGATGTCTACTGATGTCCCCCCCCACCCCAAACCAAGCTGAATGATTTATTAGAAAGAATACTTAAATGTGAATGTAGCTGTGCCCACACTGCAAAATTCAAATTCCAAACTCGAGTTTTGCCATATAGAAAGCAAGATCACGTGCCATAATATTGCTCCACCACTGAAGGATACTGTAAGAGATCATTTTAAAAGAAGGAATAAAAATATTACACAAATGTCGAAACAGCCTGGTGCTGTCTTTGAATCTGTCTCTTTAGTGGTGTTTTTCACTTTCTTAGAAACCTTTCCTAAACCAGCGTGCGGATCACATTTCATAAACAATGAGGAATCTTAGCAACTGAGACACGCTGAATCGAAACTCAGAGCCTCGGGCGTTTTAAAAGACAAGGAACTCCAAGTTTGGGCTCTCATTAATGTGCTTTTAACTGCAGGCACAAGGCGGCAGAGGTACCGTGAGGCTTTCATTCCCGCCGCCTCCGAGGAGTGACACTGGGCACTAACTGGTGCCAGCTGATGCGCTTGGCGCCCGAGACCTATCCAATACTCTTTGTGGCGCAGAGAACCTTGGTGCCGGCAGGCAGCTCCGCCGCAGCCCTGGGCCGCTTGCCCTCGTGTGACCCGTCCCGTTCTCCTTCAGGCACTTCTGTGTTCCCCCCGTTCCCCGTCACGCGGACCCGGCTCTCGGGCAACCCCGCTCCTGCCGCCGCTGGAAGCCGGGCGGCACCGCCGCCACCCCGCGGGGAACGGAAAGCCCGAGCACTGCCCGGCGGCGAGCCGGGAAGAGCCCGGCTTTAGTTCTGCCTCCGGGGGCCAGGCGGGAGCGGGGAAGCTCAGCGCAGGAGGCGGCGGTGCGCTCCCGGCGGAGGTGAGCTCCCACGGCTCCGGGAAAGCCGCGCCGTCCTCCCCCCAACTGGAGGGCTCCCTTCCCGCGGCGGATCGCGCCAGCAGAGCAATCTGCTCCACCACCTCCCCGCTCCCACCGCTCTCCCAACTCCGTCCCCTCCGCAACCTGCTGGGCGGCCGCGGGAACGAGGGAGGGGGAGCCCCGACCCTCTCGTAACTTGCATGATTGGCACTCAGCTCTGCCCAATTGCGCATGGCGGCTTCTCCCCCCCGCGGGTGCCCATTGGCTGCTCTGAGGCGCGGGGCAGGGCTTGCCGGGCCGCGGGGCTCCCCTCCGGAGCGGAGCGCGGGGCGCCCAGAGCGCAGAGTGTGCGCGCAGTGAGTGGCGCCGCGCCGGCGGCGGAACTGGGGCCGCGATTCAGCCACTGCCGGAGGTTCCCGACACTTCTCTCCGCCGGCAAGGACGATGCAGCCTCTCCCCGCCGGGCCGCGGCGGCTGCTGGCCGGCTTGCTGCTGCTGCTAGCCGGCTGCGCCTGGGCTGGGGCGGCGGAGCCGCCGCCAGGCAGCAGCGCCGCGGTCTCCTCGTCGTGGTCGCCGGAGGCGGACCCCGTAGTGGTGGCCAACCGCGGGCTGCGGGTGCCCCTGGGCCGCTCCGCCTGGCTGGACCCCACGCGGGACCTGGTGCTGCAGGTGCAGCCGGGGGACCGCTGCCACCTCACCGTGCTAGACGAGGACCCGCTGTGGCAGCGCCCGGGCCGCCTGAGCCCCCGGCGCTTCCCCTGCGACTTCGGAGCCCGCGAGGTGCAGTACTCGCACCTGGGCGGCCGCAGCCCCGCCCGGGACCGCGTCCGCCTGCAGCTGCGCTACGACTCGCCGAGCCGCGCCCTGGTGCTGCCCCTGGTGCTGGAGGTGGAGGTGCTCTTCACCCAGCTGGAGATCGTCACCCGCAACCTGCCCCTCACCGTGGAGCGCCTGCGAGGCACCAGCAACCCGCTGGACGCCCGCAGCCTGGAGTTCGCCTTCGAGCCGGGCCGGCAGCGCTGCCGGGTGGGGCTGCTGCCGCTGCTGGCCGGGCTGCCCCGCTACGGAGAGATCCTCAACTACCCGCCGGCGGCGGGGGGCGGGGGCGGGGAGGCGGTAGAGGGCGGCCCGATGCCGTCCTCGATGTGGGACTGCGAGGAGTTCCTGCGCCTGGGGCTGCGCTACCGGCACACGGCTGCCGGCGGCTCCCCGAACCGCGACCTGGTGCCGCTGGTGGCCGAGCTGCGGGAGGCGGCGGGCGGCGGGGCACTGCTGAAGCGAGAGTACTTCCAGGTGCTGGTGCGGATCCGCGCTGGGAGTGAGAACGTGGCCCCCAAACCCAGCTTCTTGGCCATGCTTATGATGGAGGTGGACCAGTTTGTGCTCACCGCCCTCACGCCTGACATGCTGTCAGCTGAGGATGCAGAGTCGCCACCCGATCTACTGCTCTTCAACATCACCTCTCCCTTTGGTCCTGGCCAAGGCCACATGGTCAGCACGGACGACCGGAGCTTGCCTGTCACCTCTTTCAGCCAGCGGGATGTGCGGGAGCTGCGCATTGCCTATCAGCCACCCATGGAGGACTCTGATCGGGAGAGGCTCTTTGAGCTTGAACTGGAAGTATTGGACCCAGAGGGTGCTGCCTCAGAGCCCTTTGCCTTCGTGATTGTGGTGAAGCCCATGAACACCCTGGCACCCGTGGTTACCCGCAACACTGGTCTCGTGCTCTATGAGGGGCAGTCAAGGCCTCTCTCGGGCCCAGGTCCCAGCCCCAACCTGGTGGTCAGTGATGAGGATGACCTTGAGCAGGTGCGGGTGAGTGTGGTGGCAGGGTTGAGGCACGGCCACCTCACTCTCCTGGAGGACACCCCAGGACCTGCTACCCCTCGTAAACACTTTACAGTGGCTGAGCTGGCAGCAGGCCGAGTCATTTACCAGCATGACGGCAGCGAGTCCCCACTCAGTGACAACCTTGTGCTGCGGCTGGAAGATGGTGGCTCTCGCCACCGTGTTGAGTTCCTTTTCCCCATTACCCTGGTGCCCACTGATGACCAGCCACCCCTGCTTAATGCTAACACAGGGCTTGCCATGGCTGAGGGTGAAACAGTGCCCATCACCACCCGTGCTCTTAGTGCCACTGACATTGACTCGCAGGACGCCATCCTGCTCTTCACAGTGGAGTCTGGCCCCACAGCTGGGCAGCTCCTGCTCCGTCAGGCGCAGCCACCTCCTGGCTGGGAAGAGGAGGAAGAAGAGGAGGGCTTTTCTTGGAGGAAGGTGCCAGGTGTAGCAGGGAGTTCCCTCATCTATGAAAAGCCAGTGAGAGAGTGGCTGCAACAGGACATTGTGGAAGGGCGTCTCTTTTACCACCACTTTGGGGCTCACAGCCCTGGCCCTCGGGTTGTGTTGGACCAGTTCATCTTTAGAGTCCAGGATGACAATGACCCACCCAACCGTTCTGGACCACAGACTTTTGTGATCAGGGTGCATCCAGTAGACAGGTTAGCCCCAGAGCTCCATAGTAGCAGCAGCCTGCATTTAATCGTTGCAGAGCAGCAGGTGACCCCCCTGCGCAGGAAGCACTTGTGTTACACAGACCAGGACTCAGGGGACCGTGAGCTTCGCTACACAGTAATCCAGCCCCCCACTGACACTGACTCCAACCACCCTCCCAAGGCTTACGGAGCACGCCTTGGATCCCTCGTGCTGACCGAGGATCACTCTGTGGAAGTTACGCATTTCACCCAAGCCCAGATCAACCATCACAAGATCTCGTACCGTCCCCCACAGGAGGAGCTAGGGGTGGCCCCTCATTTGATTCAGTTTCAGTATCAAGTGCAAGATGCAGCTGGGAATGCAGCCAAAGGGACATTCACTATCTACCTGCAGCCTGTGGATAACCAACCTCCCGAAATCACTAATACTGGCTTCACTTTGCCTGAGGGAGGCAGCCATGTCCTTAGTCCAACTGAGCTGGATGCCAGTGATACGGACACTGAACTTGCCCGTCTCAGATTTATCCTGATCCAGGCTCCTCGGTATGGTCAGTTGCAGCTCTCTGGGTACAGTCTGGTTCCAGGAGGCATCTTTGGCCTGGAGGATATCAGACAAGGGAGGGTGGTGTATGTGCACAGTGGAGCTGAGACCAACAGTGATACCTGCAGACTTGATGTGAGTGATGGGGTTCATTTTGTGCCCATCACACTGAAAATGAGTGTGCACCCAGTTGATGATGAAGTTCCTACACTGCGATTGCCCCCAGGCACTCTAGGTTCCTACCTCGATGTGCTGGAGAATGGTGCTGCTGAAATCACTGCTAATGTCATCCAGGGCACGGATGAGGATACAGATGACTTTATGTTGACCTTCATTGTAGAGGATCCTCCTCAGCAAGGGAGCATCCTGGTTCAAGGGGTGCCTGCAGAGAGATTTTCCCAGAGAGATCTGCTGGATGGTGCTGTGGTATATGCTCACACCGGTGGCGAAATAGGCCTTCTGCCCAAAGAGGATGCTTTCAATCTTACCTTGTCTGACCTCTCTGAGAAGTGGCGTGTCAGGGGCAATGTTGTTCAAGGAGTTTCAGTCTTGGTGACCATTCTTCCTGTTGACAGTCAAGCTCCAGAAATTTTTGTGGGGGAGGAGCAGTTCATGGTCACGGAAGGTGACAAACAGGTCATTACTCTTGCTCACCTCAGGGCTGAAGATGTCGATTCTCCTAGTGATGATATACTATGCACAATTGTTGCTCAGCCCACATCTGGGTATGTAGAGAACATCTCTCCTGCCCCTGGATCTGAAAAATCCAGGGCAGGTGTAGCTATAAGTGCTTTTACCTTGAAGGACCTCCGTCAGGGGCACATTTTTTATGTCCAGAGTATACATAAGGGTGTAGAGCCTGTTGAAGACCGATTTGCTTTGCGCTGTTCTGATGGCATTAACTTTTCCCAGAGGCGCTTCTTCCCCATTTTTGTTTTGCCGATCAATGACGAAGAGCCTGAAATCTTCCTGCGAGAGTTTGTTGTGATGGAAGGCATGAGCCTGGTGATTGATACCCCCATCCTCAATGCAGTTGACGCGGATGTCCCTGCTGATGAGTTAACGTTCACAATCACCAGGCTTCCCAGGCACGGCCACATCGTGAACCAGCTGGTCAATGGAACTGTCCTAGTGGAGAGCTTCACCTTGGATCAGATAACAGAGAGCTCCAGCATTCTCTACGAACATGATGACTCTGAGACCAGGGCGGACAGTTTTGAGGTGCAACTCTCAGATGGTAAACACGCCGTTAGGAAAATGGTACCCATCATGGTTATACCTGTAGATGATGAGACGCCCAGAATGGCCATCAATGATGGTTTGGAGATTGAAATAGGGGAAACTAGAACTATTAATAACAGAATATTGAAGGCTACTGATCTTGATTCTGAAGACAAAACCTTGACATATGTTATAACTTACGGCCCAGGACAAGGCCTCTTACAGAGAATAAAGCCTTCAGGTGGAGTTGAAAATATCACCCGGGGAATGAACTTCACCCAAGATGAAGTGGATAGAAATTTGATTCGATATGTGCATTTTGGCCAACAAGGAGTTCGTGATCTTATCAAGTTTGATGTGACAGATGGAATAAATCCTCTCATTGACCGCTACTTTTATGTGACAATAGGCAGCATTGATATTGTCTTCCCAGATGTCATCAGCAAAGGAGTTTCTCTAAAGGAAGGAGGGAAGGTGACCCTTACTACTGATTTGCTTAGTACCAGTGACCTGAACAGTCCAGATGAGAACTTAGTTTTCACCATTACTAGACCACCTGTTCGTGGTCATCTTGAATGCACAGATCAGCCTGGGGTACCCATCTCCACTTTCACTCAGCTCCTGTTAGCAGGCAATAAAATCTATTACATTCATACTTCAGAAGATGAGGTGAAAATGGACAGCTTTGAGTTTGAGGTGACTGATGGCTATAACCCTGTGTTTCGTACTTTCAGAATTTCTATTAGTGATGTGGACAATAAGAAACCCGTTGTCACAATCCATAACCTGGTGGTGAGTGAAAATGAATACAAGCTGATAACCCCATTTGAACTGACTGCAGAAGACAGAGATACACCTGATGCACTGCTAAAATTTATCATCACTCAAATACCAGTTCATGGCCAGATCATGTTCAATAACTCCAAACCAGTCACCACCTTCACTAAACAAGATCTGAATGAAAATCTAATCAGCTACAAACATGATGGCTCGGAATCAGTTGAGGACAGTTTCTCTTTCACTGTTACAGATGGCACTCATACTGATTTCTATGTTTTCCCCAACACTGTGTTTGAAACAAGGAAACCTCAGACTATGAAGATTCGAATAATGGCTGTGGACAACAGTGTACCTCAAGTTGTAATAAATAAGGGTGCTCAGACTCTCCGTGTTCTGGCCGCAGGTCACATCGGGTTTCTGATTACCAACAAAGTGCTCAAAGTGGAAGACAGGGACAGTTCACATGTTACTCTTAAGATCAGAATCACAGAGGGTCCACGCCATGGCTTCCTGATTCACCTGGGGAAAGGCAACCATAGCATCAGCCAGTTCACCCAAGGTACAACAATACTTCATGTGCTTTCTTTAAATCACTGAAAACATTATTGTTCATGCTAAACTCTATAGTAATTGATGGAAGAACGTTCCAACAAAGAGCTTATTTAAAATGGCTTCATAATTTTTTACATCTGTTTATTTTTTATTACATCTGTGACAGCTTTAAACAGGAAATGTGGTCCGCTGGGTAAACACTGATTAAAGGAGCTTCATTTCTTTGGAGAGCTTAGTCCAAATAAAAGGGATTTGCACTTTCTGTCAGTCACAGTGATAAAAGTTTGGATAACAGAATTGTGCTGTACATCTTAAGAGACACTGCTGCTTTAACCAGTTTTATTTAGAAAATGCTATGAGAGTGGCCAAGCTGTTATTAACTAATGGCTAGGGTATTATTGGTTGCTGTACAGTCTGAGCACACTTAACTGTAAAAGCAAAATCCTTTCCCCACCAGTGGGAAATAATATATTATGAGTGCATTTGTTGCCTTAATTACACAAATCTTTACCACAAGATGTTTGTGGTAAATTAAAAGGTAATGTAAACATTTTAAAATTATGTTAGCGGTACTTACTTTTTACGTGGAACTAAAACATTTGGTGATATAAATAGGGCAAAAGCCACATGTGTCATATATTCTGAAATAAGGCCTCAACCCAAGGCTGTGAAGTAACTTTAATTAAAATGGGAGCATTAGCTATTTTCTGGAGTATTTTCCATGTTACTTTACAATGACTTAATGGCTAATTAATTAAAAATGAAATAGCTTTTTTTGCAGCCTTCTGCAGCTGTGGAATGAGCAAACAGCACCAACAGCATGGACACTCAGAGTTTAATGGGCCCAGCCAGGCTGGGCTGTGTAGGTGGAAGGGCTTGAGGTGAACACTTGCTGAGTGTCGTTTCACAGAACCCGTACTGGTACATATCTATATTACAGTCTTGGCTGTAGCAATGTTCTTGTCAGATATACCAAATCTTTCAAATAGGCCTGATGAACTTTGCAATGGCTGAAGTATCTTAAGTTTTGCGGTGCTAGTGCAAAAAAGAGGATGAGAAGAGATCAAACTGTCCAAGCTTTGGGGACCACCACAGTTCCTTAAATGGCTTCAGCAGTGAACTGTGAGTAATATTGAGAGTGTTGTCAGAATAAGTGAGAAACAAGAGACAAAGGGAGTGAGCAAATAAAGAGATTATCACTTATTTTAGTGGGTTTTATCTTACATTGAAGAATGTGTAATTATTGAACAGGTGTTCTTTGAAAGCAGAGGAACAGTGATATCCCTTTTTTTTTTTTTTTTTTTTTGGGGATGTGCAGCACTTGGGAGAAGTACATATTCCATTTCCTCCTGTGCCATGTGGCCAGGCGTACATTTGTCTGATGACCAAAATGAAGTTGCTGCTTGGCTTTGAACCGAATTGGCTGTCCAACCATATGGCCTGAAGGCTGTCTTAATATCCTGGGGCTGCCCAAGCTGAGTAAGAAGCATGCAGCCCTTAGGAAAGGTTGGTTTTAAAGCTAGTGAGGATCCCCAAAAAATGGTGTAACTTCAGAGTTGCACACACAGCATAAGCACTCTTATTTTGTATTGGATTGAAGAGTGTTTTTAAGAAATACACATTTCTTCAATAATACTGGCCTTTGAGACAGTCATGCTTATGCTACATTGAAACAAATCATTGTCTAATGTTCAGGGCAGAAATAAACAAGACCCTCTTTTGTGATATTCATTATGATCCCAGTGTAAGCACAAATTTTGCAAAGGACTTTGGGAAGCCTCTGCCTTGACTATTGGACCTGTTTTATGCTTTCTTTTTATGTTTTGATCTTCTCCTCTCTTTAGGCCTCTTATCCTGTCATGTGCCACCTCTTTCAAAATGCTGAGTAGTTCCAATTTCATCAACGCATATGGGTTCTTATGGGGCTTATGTAAAACCTTATTAGAGTCTTCCAGTTTATGTTGGAAGGGACTTCTCAAGGTCATTTGATTCTATCTCTACTCAAAACTGGAACAACTTTGAAGACAAATGAAGCTCTTCAGGACATCACGCAAAAAAATTTTGAAAGCTGCTTGCTAGTTTGTGAAGTCCATACTCAAACTCCCATTTCTTGGATTTGTTCCTGTGGTTGTATGAACAGGCAGCCTGACCTCTTTGAGTAGTGTAACAAGATTCATTGTGTGTAAGCAGTGGGAGCAGTCTGGTTTTTCAGATTCCTGTAACTGAAAGAGAGGACAGAGCAATTGTTTAGAACGTGGCTTTCTGATATTGGGGATAATTATATTTTTTGAACTAAAAAATTATGCTTGATGCATTTCAAAATTATGTTGGAGAATTCCAGTATAAAATTAATTTTTCAGGCACTGTGGTTACACAATTATGAATTGTGCTTATAACTAGGCAAATTTTGATATAGCTAGCATAACCTAATCAGTTGTGGAAGGAAAGCATAGACTTGCTCAAGTGACTCCAAACATGTTGGTAAGGAACAGAAAACAGGTCATTCTTTGCAATTATTTTGACAAAATTAAGATCTTTGCACGGCAAGTGGCCTTTTTTCCCTGAGGTGGTCCCTGGTCCTTCAAGCACCAGTTCAAGTGCTTATCTTTATGTATGCTGGAACCATGGATTTTGATAAGGCTACCCACATGAGCAGAGCTGAGTACTTGTGTGTTTGCCGGATGAAAGATTTATGTGCTCCACTGGCACGAAGAAGTATTTGTTTGCATCCTCTTTACAGCCCCATGAATTTTTGATCTTTAACTTTCAAACATTTATGGAAGAGATTCTTCAGTTACATATATTTGCTGATAATGCTCTTAGCTTGTTTGCAGTCAAAGATGTCTGGTTACTTTTGGAACTGAAGATTTTGTGAAGCTCTAACAAAAGTGCTTTTTTTTTTTTTTTTTTCTCGTGCATCCACCCTAACATCAGAGAAGAACTTGGGTGGTACTTGAGCTCCACTTTAATGCAATTAATTTCTAACACTTTTTCTTGAAAAAAGTATCAGACTTGGGTTTTTACCATCAGCAGTCCTTCAAAGAAAGTGAAAAAAATTAGTTTTTATTTATATACATGTTTCTCATCACTACTCAAGGAAACCAGAAAAAAACAATATTAACAAGTATTTGTTTATCTTTCACATACTTTATGGTAACTACAGGTTCTACATCAGGTTTTTTCCTTACTGAAGGAATTTCTGATTACTTTAATTGTATCTATTTGGGTTCTTAAAACAGCCAATCACTGTAACTGTCCTCTACAGTACTTTGCAGGTTGAAGAATGACAGAATCAATATCCTTGTGGAGATACACCTCTGTTTAAGAAAAGGAACAACTAAAAATATGAAGTGGTTCTAACTGTCAAGCCCATGTTTTTAAATTTCATTTCAGTTATTTTTGTAAATACAGCTTAAAAGAAAGAGAGCCCTGGGGAGGAGGAAGTAAAGGGAGAGAGAATGAATGATATCTGTAAAACTTCAACATGTTAATACTGAAATTCCTCAGTTCTGCTGTGGGACCTTGACCTCCCTCTTGTTGAAGCTAAACTATTTAATGCATGTCAAATTTTTCTAAAAAAGTTTTCCTATCTTCATAATTTAAAATAAAGTCTTTTTTTCCTCTTTCCAGCTGATATTGATGATATGAAGATATGCTATGTTTTACGAGGGAGTGACAATGCCACCAATGACATTTTTCATTTTTTGGTTGAAGACAGTGGTGAGTACTCCTAAAATCTCAGTTTTTCTTGTTATTTAAAGACAAAGAATTCAAGTATGCTTTGGGAGTTCAAGAACATGGAATTTAATTGAGGGAAGTCTGTGTTATCTCCTGGAATGTGATTGATTTTATGGCTTTCCTATATTTTGAACTATTTTCTGATGATTACAAAAAGAGGTGTTGATAAAATGGTCATTGCACCTAATGAGAAAACCTCAAACTACTCTAGCAACAAAGTGAAATTCTGTAAGTCTACTCAGATACCTTCTATATTCAGATACTACTTTCTGTAGTTTTACCTTTTTATTCCCTATCCAGGTTCTTCACACATGAATTCTCCTATGTCTTTATCTTGAGAAACTTTTCATTTGCGGTTATTGGTGTCTATCTTTTTAAAGGTTCCAGTTCTAAGACTCTTCCTATCAAAACATGTACCTGTTGTGTAGAGTTCAAGTTTTTATCCTATGTACTTAAAAGAATCCTCAATGGCTTGTCAAAGGTCTTTGTCAGGCCACTGGTGTGAATTCTTCTGGCTAATACTATTTTCTGGGATTGTGGGGGATGCAAAAGAAAATTATTTGAAAAAAATTGAGAATACTGGCATGTACTCATTTGAGGGAGAACTGTGTTAGGTTTTTTTGTTTGTTTTAAGAACACAAAGAAAGAACAGTTTAAAGGGTAAGCAAAATACATCAACAGGCATTTTTTTCCCCCTCCAAAGTCTGACTTAGTGTGGATATTCCTAAATGTAGGTATTCCTCTGTGTGGTAACAGGTGGCTAGATTATGTTACTTTAATGCCTTTTTAAATACGTGATACATAGCTCTATGAGTGATTGGCGATGAATTTTATTTGTTGATTTAATAATATACTTCTTATAAAGAATGCTTCAAGTTGGCTGATTGTCAGCTCATGTACACAGCTTGTGTTACTGCTTCACAAGAAACATAGCCAATTAAGGGTATTAGGATCAGTGAACAGGGATTTGTCCTGTCTGTCACAGACTGGACAGTTTTGTCACCATCTACCATTGCTGGAGTGGGATATTAAAACATGTTTTACTGTTTATTGGGCTGGACAAGCACAGAGGCAACACCACCTTTCCGGACTTTTGGAAATGTCTTTGCAAATCTTTGTGACATTAGAGAGCAGGTAGTGACATAAGAGTTTGCACCACGCAACTTATTTTCCAGAAATGTTTTCTTTTCACTGAGATATAGGTTAGAGAAGCTCAAAGGTATGTAAAATGGAATGTGAGATGTTGTCTTTTCATAGTAATACTTTTCTATAACAGGTGTCACCAGAAGGTGACATTGTTCATGATTCTTGAGTTATTCTTTTAGTAGGTGAACAAATATTCAGTCTTGAGCTCGTTTCAAGGTTTTGTGTGATGGGAGTAATTAAAGCTGATGAAAGTTTGCTCTCAGTGAGCTGTTAAACATCAATTCTTAAAACTGAGTTGCCCCTCAAGAGGCCAGCATTTGTGGGACTTGTCTCTGTGCTATTTAACACTTCATAGTGGCAAATACGTAGTCAAAGTAAATTGCACCTAATATATAAATTTTTTTTTTCATTGGAAAGCTTACCTGTCACATCTGCTTCTATTTAGCAGAGTTGTAACAGCCTGTCAATTGTAACAGCATGCTATTTTACAGAATACAAAGAATCATGATAACAAGGTGCTTGCTGATTTTTTAGAGCCTTTGGAAGTTGTGACATTACTGTCACAGACACTACTTAGCTAGATGGCAAAATGGTTTTGCTATCCTGAGGCTATTTGTTGACAGAAAAATGAGCTGTGTTGCATTTCAGAGTATTTCTGATTTTCAAGATGGTAAAGACACATTTAAAGTTGAGGAAGTTGTGATCAAAACATTAGCAGCTGTCTGTCTGAAATATCTCAAATTTATTAGCAATGTCTTTAGAATCTGTAACAGATGAAAAATCCAGCAATTTAATCTACTTCTATTTCCACCCTTCTCAGAAAGACTTCAAAGCCAGTGTTTTGCAATTCAGATGTATTTTGGCAGACTTTCAGTTGTACCAAGGCTATTGTTAAGGATTTTTTTTGATTTTAAGCCAAATCATATTAAGAGACTCCACTCAAGAGCTGAGTGAAAGATGGAGCACAGGTGATCAACATCCATTGTAGAAAGCCGCACTTCAGACTTCCATCTCCCATATCAAGATTTTTGCAGTAGTAACAGGTTTGTGCTACCCTGCAGTACCTACTGCTATAAATCAAATAAGTGGGCCTTCACTTAAACTGAATTGTGTGATTGTCCCTGAGTGATCTGGTTCAAATCAAGAAGCATTTCAAAATATAATTCAGTGAATGGATATACATTTGTATAATTCAGATTATATAATTTCAAATAATTTAAAAACCCTAAAATAAGTGGTATATTGCAACCCAAGTCTTCTAGGCTTTCATGCCTCAGCAAGGGGATCATACAACAGCACTTCCTGCTCTTTTCATGTGACATGAATTAGAATGTTATTTTTGCCCCACACCTGTAGTGTTGCCTGTAGAATACTTTTCTACGCGTCCTGTGATATTTGTTCAAATAGGAGAAGAGCATGACTTCCTCTAGGTCTGTCTTTTGGTGGCTGATCTGCCATGCTCTTTATACCATGACTTTTAAAAAGAAATGCAGAAGCTCTTTTGTCAGCCTCTTAAATGATGAAAGTCTGACTGGGGCCTGAGGCTGTTATTTCATGCAATTGCCTGGAGACCAAGTACAAGGAGTCATCAAACTGCTCTGGTGTGAGCTTTGTTGTGGATTTGGAATTTTGTTTATCTTCTCACATGCAGTAGTATTTATGGTAAGCAAGTTAGGGCAACAGCAGACTGGGTGGGTAGGTGAGGGGGAAAGGGCCAAGTCAGCCCTCTGCCAGCTCTTGGCCCCTTGCCTGCTCCCCTTCTCCCAGTGGGAGTGAAGTGAGTGCCATGCTGCATACCAAAGCATGACCTGGGACCTGAAAGTATGAAATATGGCACTGGAACAAGGTTGTTTGCTTAGTGACCAGCAGAGAAAACTGAAGTACAGATGAATGAAGAGTAGCTTGGGGATTATGGCTAGCTCATAATAAACTTTGTGATGCTAACTAAAGAGAACAGACATGGGCTCAATTTGAAGAGAAAGGAAATCCATTTAAAAGGAGAGTATCTACTTAGGACTATAATTAACAAGCAAGAGCATAGGCCTGCTGTATTCAAACCAAAATTAGAGGTTTCACCAGGAAGAGCTGGTTCAGGTTTAAAGCTCTGAAGGAGCCTTATTGTCAGCATCAATTACCTATAAATGTATGGCTGTAGAGATTTTCTGGCTTTAAATGGCATTTTTAATAAGAGTAATTAAAAAGTAAAATAAACTGAACACAATTCCCCTATTTATCAACACTAATGTTTTTTAAAGGTAGAAAGCATTGTTGTGCTTCCTGTGTAGGGATTTAGCCTCAATATGATCTGCTATAAAGTGGGTGAGCCCATGCTGTTGCACTTAGAATAAGACTCTCTAGTGTATCAGATGCTGCTGAGTTAGCTGTGACATTTTAGTTAGTTAGTTACTGTGACATTTTCAAAGAAACTACTGTGGTTCATATTAGAATTTACTTTCCATTTTGTTTTGAATTCTAATCTTAAAATAATCATGTGGAGATCTTTTGATGCTGAAAAAGTGTTATGAGTCCATTTCTGTGAAACTTTGAAAGAAGTGTGGAATTTTCTTTTTCACAAAGGTTGCAAAACAGTCTCAGTTCAATCACATTCCTCAAGAGTGGCCTCTACATTCCAGTAAGAAGGTGGAGAAAAATCCCTTCTCAGCAAGTGCAAGCATGTGACAGTGGTGAATCCTGATGTTTACATTATAGAAATTCTTAATTCAATGATTAATAAAAGAATGAATGCTACCAGAACGCAGGGAAAGCAGGATTTTTATTTCTCATGGGGAGGTAAAATGCAAATCTAGACTGATAGCTGAACTCCTGCATGTATTTCTGGTATGTGAGTTTCAACACTATTGAGAGACTCACTAGACTGAAAAAAAAAAAGAACCAGTTGAAAATGCTTCAGTCTTTTAATAAATGAAAAACATACTCATAGGCTAACTTATATCTGGTAATTTTAAGGAGAAGCTGCATTTTCTGCAGCAAGTTCATATTACTGGTAGCTTGGGAAAATTATGTGTGTAGGGCACAGCATAGAGTTGGTGCTTCAGATGTGCAAAATGGCATTAATCTGTATAGAATGAAAGTTGACACAGAAATTAGCTCCAGTTGAGCTAATGTTGAGCTCTGATGCCTGTTTCAGAAAACTGCATGCTACAATTTCATGCTACATCCCTTATCAGTTGTCTGAGGCATTTTTACTCCTTATGTGAACTGGGCGTGGAAAATGCAGTTAAAACTGAAGTCTGTGGTTTACCTTCTCTTTATTTTTGCTCATCTGAGATTCATTTTTGTCACTGCAGTAAATTTTAATAATTGACTAAGAATATGGGTTTAATGCCCAACTTCTGTGGAAGATATTTTCTCATGAAAGGTGCTGTTTCAAATAATCTGAAACTGGCTGAACTGGTTTAAGGCAGTTTTTTCGCCAATTCTGCTGATTGTGTAGTGTAAAACAAACATACCCCAAAACTGACTGTAAACTCAAACCCCAGCAGAACCTCCATGCCTCCAGAGGCAGTATCAAGATGAAATACATTCCCCTGCCCAGCAGTGGGTGTCCAGGGTAGCAGCACTACTATGGCAGCATGTGGACTGCCTGTTAGAGAGCAGCTATTGTATTCTTCTTTTGATTCCCATAAGAAAAATTCTTTATTCTATTTAGGTTTTGTAGATAACTCTGAAATGTTCAAGATCAGGTCATGTAAAGTCAGTGAAGGAATGTTCATCTCTTTTAAATAGTGGTCTGTTCCCAGATATTTTTAAAAGAAGACCTTGTTCTTGGCCTGCTTGTTGCTTGACTAGTGCTCTCATCGCAGTAGTTTGCTGTGTTTGTTCTCCCTCCTCGCCTGTCTGTCTTCTGAAGCTTGGGAAACTGTCAACCAGGATTGCAGCAGCCATGGAAGAAATTTCTGTGTTCAGCCGCAGTATTTTTTGTTGCAAGAGGCCAGTGCCACACTAGTAATAATGCAATATTAATAGTAATATTACTAGTGTGGCATTAGTCAGTTCTGTTACATTTTCCTGTTTAAGGTAACAAAATGAGATAACCCTGATGTGGGCTTTTTGGTCTGGAGCATTCTAAAAAAAAACCCTGATTGTGTGAGGGGAAAACCCATTTCCTATTCAGCTTTTATTTGAACCATAATCTGCCTGTCCCTTACCTAACTTCATTCTCTGCTCAGTGCTTGAGTCCTCCAAACTGCTTCTTTAGGACTGCTATGATATCTTGCAACAACTTGCCTCAAGGGCAGAATGGTTTCAAAGGAGAAGTAATGACAGTTTCTCATAGCTGGTTTAGGAATGTCAGGATCACTAGGGAAACAAGAATTGTTTCATTTCAGGCTCTTTGGGCAGCTTTTCTGACTTAAAGCCAAGGCATTGCAAAGCCATGGCTCTCTAAAACTGGTGATTTGCATCATTAGCTAAATCTTACTTAAACTTTTTGCTACAGATCCCTAAATGCCTTAACACAGCGCTGCATTTTGCTATACTAACATTTGGCTAAATCCCTACTGAAGCAAGAATCTTTCAAAAAGAATTCCCTGAAATTAGACTTTAAGCCAAATTTATGGGAAAATTTAATAAACTTTTCCCAAATATGTTTATGCAAGAAATAAAGAATCACGTTCCACTGGCTAGAGAAAACTCTCCATTAAGTTAGTGAAATACAGTTATTGCATCTGTCATTCTTTGTTTTGCTAACAAATAATATTTTTTTTTAGGAATTTCACTATTCAGGTATGCTTTATTAATTTATGAGGGAGTAATATTTAACTTTAATAATTAAACTATAACAGTTGTCAGTGCTATTTTTCAGAGCTAAAATGCCAATGTTTTTTCCTGGGTGAGCTGTAATAATAGTAATAGTGTGATATCAGACCTTTTGGACTGAATATCTGACCGTTCCTAAAGTAGCAAATTGGTAAAATAGGATTGGGAATTATTTGCAGCATCCTTGCTTGACCTCACTTACGGCATTTGGGCATACCAGTCTTGGCAAGACACATCAACTACATTTATCTTTGGCTTAAAAATGAGGACATCACATGTTTGTGGTTTATTTGCCATCATTTGCCAAGTACTGTATCGGATTCTGGTCCATTGCCAGGCTTGTTGCTGAAGTTTTAATATACTCTAGGATGGTGCCCAAGCAATTTTCCACATGTCACACTTGTTACTGTAAGTATTATCAGGGGATTTAAATAGTTAGCTTGACACTACAGTTTATATATTAAAAAAAAAAATCAAAATAAACTTTACTGTAAATAAAAGATGAGTTCATGGGGATGTTATTTTGAATGTGGTTGCAAGGTGTCAGCAAAATTAGGTATCTGAAAATATACAGGATTAAGAGGTGCTTATATGGAGCATATAGAAAGTCTGGTACAAGCCTTACTAACCTCAGTGGAAAGATTTTCATTGTCTTCTGTACTAGTTATTATATTGGTCTCCTTGTCCTGGCATTTTGGACTGAGTCATGGGAATTACTGAATTTTCCATTTCTAACCTGAATATCACCTTATCCTCCAAATATGGACATAGAAAAGACCTGCTTTGTCTAGTTGAAACAAGATGTATGTTTGAGACAAATTAGGGTAACTGTGTGATTTAGCAAGAGAATTTTTGTTTGGTTTTGATCATTTGAGTTCAAATGGTGATTTTATCCAAAAAACAAAGCTTTCCCTCTGCTCCCCATCCTGTATTTTTAATAATTTTCTTTAAAAAGCAAAGCAGTGTATTTGAAGGGGTGGGTTTAGATATTGCCTTGGATTAGTAAAGGAGAGTCAATTATGGTTTTAATTGTCTTTTATACAGAACTTAGGGCACTTTGTCCAAACATAGAAGTCTCAGATGAAATTCCTTCTTTCATTTGAGAGGCTTTTTAACCCACACTTCCACTTATGTGCCTTCGCTTACATTCTGGCCTGTTTTGTATTGATTTTCTGTTTGCTTCCCAAGTATATGACTTCTTAATTACTCTTTTGAATATTGGCTGCACTTGAATGTTCCACTTTCAACTAAGTATTGTTACCATGAAGCCAACAAATTCTCTTTTTTTTTTTTTTTTTTTGGTGTGTTCTTTCCTCTTCTCCTTTTTCCTTATATTTCTCCTTTGCTGGTGATACTGCTATTTTCCACAGAATGAAATGGCTTAGGATCAGTGCCTTCCAGAGTAACCCTTAAGTTGGTGGTTTAGATCAGGGTTTAGAGCAGGCAGATACTGATTCTGTTCCAGTTCTCCTTGAGTCAGGGCCAGTGGTCTTTTCTTCCATAAAGAATGAGTGCCTGGACTGTTGGGCTGGTTGAATAGAAAGGAAATGTCTCCAACACCAATACCTGTTGGTAGTATTTTTAAAGTTTCCACCTGAGATCACTTGCTGAGTAATCACACTTTCAAAGAACAGATACAGTTGCAACAAAGTTTGCCAGTTCAGCCCTTGAAGCTCAATCCCTCCTGTTTTCCCGAGCTGAATAGTACCATTGATTTCATTTGACCTGGTCAGATGAGAGACAAGGAAGGTATAAGGTAGCCCTATAAGTACTTAACAGGCTTCTTACTTAAAAATAATCCACAATTTAGCTTTTATATTCTTGTGATAAAGAGGAAGGCCCAGACAGCAGCAAAAGAAGCATGACAATGAGCAGTAAAATTAGGTCAAAATGCAAGAATTAAAGGGATTAAGAAGACACACTAGGCTTAAGTAGAAGAATTGAGAACTCTCAGCAGTAACACTGATTGCCAGTGACATGAGAACCTGCAGAAAGACGCTAATTCCTAAAGTGAGCTATAATAAGCTTGTGAAATTATCTTGGTAGTCAGTTGGAAATATTTTTGATTTGGGTATTCTGAAGAGCTCTAGAGAAGGGACACTGGCTGCTGTCAAGAAATCCTGCTAACAGTTTGTTTATTTTCCCAATTCATTTTAATCAAGGGATTCTAAACAGCCCTCAAGATAAGTTTAGCTTATATCACTTCACTGGCCAGTTAACTGTGTAGAGTCATCTAGAGTTCCCATACAGGTCCATTTGATAGTAAAAAAATGTATGCAGGAAGTTTATAGATTTCTTTAAAAATCAGGTTGATATTTTGTCAAAGAGCGATAAGCATCTCTGAAACAAACAACAGATACATGAAAAACAGTATTCCAACAAAAAAGGTTAGTGAGTATTAATTAGTAAGTAGTAATCTATGGAAAGATGCTAAGAATCAAATTAAATTAAAAATGGAGAAAATATAATGATAGCATGTTTTATCATCAAAGTTTCACAATTTGTGCATCTTAATTTGCAACATTCTCACTGGTGCTAGGTTCTTTTTGCCTTGATAGATATTATAAGGACAATTCTTGCCTCGTCAGCCTCTGTGTTTTTTCTGGAAAAATGAAGACAATTATTTTTTGTTTCATAAGCCCAAATTTTGCTTGGATGCTGTTCAAATTTTTCCTGAAATTATATTACTTGTTCTTTATAATTTGCATCAAAGTAAGTTAGGGAGTGCTTTGGTTGGCTGGAGCTTAACGATGGGGGCAGTAGTGTGTTTAGGGGTAGGAATCAAGGAAAAACCAGCACGATAGATCGCTTGGTGAGAGTCTGTTATAGAGCACCCGGCCAGGATGAAATGGCAGATGAAATACTCTATAAGCAGCTGTGAGAAGGCTCACATTCACTAGGTCTTGCTCTCTCGGGGGACTTCAGCTTGTAGCATGCCTGCTGTAGGTCCAGGACAGCAAGGAGGAGGCAGTCTAAGGAGGTTCCTGGAATGTATGGGAGACAACTTCCTGACACAGCTGGTCAGTGAATCAACCAAGGTGCCAGCTGGACCTGCTGTTTGTGAGCAGGGAAGGACTTGTGGGAGGTGTGGTGATTGGAGGCTCTTTTGGGCACAGCTATCACAAAATTAATGAGTTTAAAGGAAGAGCACTGGTGAGGGCACACCCTGCATCCTGTGTTCAGTTTTGGGCCCCTCCCTACAAGAAGGACACTGAGGTGCTGGAATGTCCAGAGAAGGGCAATGGAGCTGGTGAAGTGTCTGGAGCACAAGTCCTGTGAGGGGCGAATGAGGCAGCTGGGAGTTTTTACCCTGGAGAAAAGGAGGCTCAGGTGAGACCCCACTGCTCACCACCTACTGCCTGAAAGGAAGGTGTAGTGAGATGGGGGTTTGGCCTCTTCTCCCAGGTGACAAGTGACAGGACAAGGGGAAATGGACTCAAGTTGCACCAGGGAAGGTTTAGATTGTATATTCGAAATATTTTTCATGGAAAATCTCATGAGGCATTGAAACAGGCTTCCTAGGAATGTGGTTGAATCCCCATCCCTGGAAGTATTTAAAAGACATATGGATGTCATGATTTAGTGGTGAACTCAGTAGTGTTGGGTTTGTGGTTGGACTCAATGATCTTAAAGGCCTTTTCCAACCCAGATGATTATATGATTCTATGAAATTTAAAGCCAGGAATGGTGCAAGCAGAGTGAAAATCCTATTAGAGTAAATTAATTCATTTGACTTGTCTTGATTATTCTTTGGGTTTAGTCTAGATGAAAATATCTTAGAGTGGTATAGTGTGCCTTGTTTTCTCTAGGGTTTCCTTCAGTGAATTTTTCTTTAACAGATTCAACTAATTAGGTTTTGGTTTTATTACTAGAAAAGATTTCATTTAGCAGTCGGCCCTTAGGAAGCTCTTTGAAAAGACAAAAAAATATTTTCACCTTCCTGAAGAAGGATTTTGACTTGTTGAAGTTCAAGTCATTAGTAAAACATTAATTCAGTCAGCTTGATACGCCGTTGCCCTGAATGTTTGCCAGGATTCCAATCTCAGTAACTCTTAAGTACCAGCATTGCACTTCTCTCACTGATGTATAATGCACATTTACGTCAAGACTGTAGGAATGCTGTTACCACACACTTTGCTACTGCCTGTCTAAAGCTTTGCACTTAGGGAATAACATAATAATTAGAGAGGGAATTGTAAGGATACGTTTTAAGAAACATTTGAAGCCTAATTCAAAGCCCAGTGCCCTCAGTGAGACTCTTTGTGCCTCAAGGTTTTTGGTTTGAGCCTCCATCACTGAAATTGGTGAGAAATTTTTTTTCATTCACTTCTGTGGTGTTCAAGAGCACATTGTGCAAGATAAGATTGTCAAAGCTAAAAGGTTATTCAGCTGTCCCTAAAACTCTTTTGCCCTAGAAGTTTTTACGGCCTTCGAAGTATTTCATTTCTTATTCTGTTGTCTGCTTTTTAGGCAGAACTCGTGAACTCAAGAGCCTGAGACACTGTAGCCAGTTAAAAAAGCCCACTGAGGTACTCTGTGCATTATTTCAAGACTTTCCTGGGCTTTGTGCTGAATTCAGTCAATGTCTATGCCATTAAACTGGCTCATCATGGCTGTAGAGCATTTGTAGTACTGTGTGCTCAGATACATCCCTCCTGAGAGAATTGCACTGAGAGCGTTTTGGGTAGAGATAAAAGATTCTAGTGAAGAGGAAACTATTCAATACCTTTTTCTTTTCCTGTCAGATACCCAGTGCATCACACTCAGCTTCTTCTTTAGGGATAGATGATGCAATGTTATACATTTAAGATCCAAATGACAGAGCTTCTCTAGTGGGTATTTTGGGTGGGATTTTGTCCTGGATTAATCCTAATCAAGTGGAGGTCCTTGAAGTGCTGTATTAATAGCCATAATAAATTTAGGTTTTGTTCATAACCTTGAGGATGAGTAGATTTAGATGTGGCATAGTAACAATTGCTCTGAATTCTAATTCAGTTTTGCCCATATTTTCCTTTTAATGTGTACTTAGAATTGCATAAATCATGTATTAAAAAGAGCGGTGTTCTGCACTGGCAAGGTGTACATTTTAGTTGGTGAAGTGGAAATTTTCAAGCTTGTTGGCTGATTTGGGTATTACACTAAACATAGGAAAGGACCTGAGATTGCCAGTGTCTTGCTTTTACTCATTAAATCCTTTCATATTGTACGGGTTGCAGATATTTGAGACTTGTGCTCAGTTTTCTGTGCTGCCTGAGGAATCTTAAATAGATATTTCCTATAAAACTGCTGTTACCTTTAGGCTGTAGGAAATGTGAGTTAGCCTGTGCTCCTGCAGAATCCTGTTTTTTGTACACCAGTGGCAAGTGGGAATGAGATAAAGCAAAGTATTGCTTTTGTTACTGTTTTGTTTTGTTTTGCCACCACTGAAAAAATACAGCCAAGAAGAGGAAAGAGTAGCTGGAATAGGCAGACTTTATGCATTAAATCAAAGTTTGATGACTGCAGTGGTTGAAGGGGCCTAAAAATGAAGGATTTCATTGTGATTCATCAGCCAGCCCATGAGCTCAAATACTTTCATCTAGCCCTCCTTTCCTCTCCCCTCCCCTCCCTCCCACTTAAAGATAGGCAGAAGGTAATTTAGTAGTATGTCCTGCAAGTACTGTAGCAATAGCATGGCAGAGTCCTGTGGGTCTGTTTAAGCTTACTGTAGGCTTTTTTCTTATTTTAAAATGTACTACTTCCCACCTGTTTAAGGATCTCAACTGGGCTAGATTCAAATAAGCAGAATAATTTTCACCAGTGTTGTTCTGCCCTGAATCATATAATGCATAATTCTTGAGTTTCAGATTATGAAGAATGGAGGAACAGATCACAATAGAAAAATGTTTTATTCAGTCACTTGTTTATTTAAGGGAAAATAACTATTTAAATGAAGAAGTACTAATGCACTTCTAGCATGTAAAGTATCTTATTTTTTGTGTTCCTATTCCCCATTCAACATACACAACCCAACCACCCATATCTCTACACCAAGGTAGTGAGCTTGCAGTGATTCCTGTATCATGTCTCTACCAACCCAAATTAGGCTGCTGTTTAAACTCCTTCACTGAATTGTTAGGTTCATAGCACAAGTAAATTCGAGATTATATGATTCATTTTGACCAGCTCATGAAAATATATTGGCACCATATTCCAGTTAATGCCTTGCAAATGTTTACTAAATCTTTAGGAAAGAGGATGAGACAGGGAAGAGAAATATTTTTTATGAGGTCGGTCTTTTTTTCTCTTTGAGTTTTCTCACTGTATCCCCCAAAACAGCCTTTAACTAATTCCCTTTTTCTGTCATTCAAGAGAACTGTTTCTGAGAAAATGCATTTTGCTACTCTTAGCGTGTTTGAAAATTGAAAGAAGCCTCAAAAGAAGCTAGACCTGAGAAATGCAAACCCATTGAATGCAATGTTAGTCTTAAAGTTGTAAAACTTTCAACATATTTATTGATTGCTCTGTGCTAGAGATGACTGCTGGGGATATTTCTCCTCAGAGACACCTTTAGCTCGCAGGCAGTTACAGCCAGGCACTCAGAATGAGCCCATGCAAAGTAGAAACTCAGTTTACCTCTAGTGGAAAAAGTTCAGGCGATGGTGAAGAGAAAGAGAGCGGGTTCTGCCAGAGAGTTAAATCCAGAGTTTATTCCAAGGTAACACAGTTCTGAATCTCAGTACAGCTCCAACAGACCCCAACCACATGGCCTCAACACCTTTTAAGCTCACCGGGAGGTGGGAGGGAGAGGATAGGTAAGCCACCAACCAGGTGGGAGGGGGAGGGTTTCAGGGGACAATGACACCTGGACAGGCCAATGACCCCAGGTCTGAAAAGCATCTTTTGAACTCCTGCCAATCACATGATGTCCTTGCTGGAATGTGGAACTGGACGGACAGCCATTAGGAAGAGGGCAGGGGGGAAACAAGGAGAAAGCAGAGCTTCACACCACAACACATATTGAGTAATAAGCAAATGTAGTTTTAGACTGTTAGTCTCTTTGTAGTTACTGCTGCTATTTCTAGTAGTTTGATAATTATCAGTCATAGGAACTCTGCTTGAAATCATATGATAAAATTATGTCCTTCCCTGAAATGTAACTGTAACCACCTATTAAGGCAAATAACTTAAGTATGCAACTTGTGATTTTTCATGGTTCTTTTAACTTCCCTTAATTACACATATGAACCAGGCCTTATTCATTGTTTTGAGGTCCCAGATTCATCTAAACCTCTGAGGAGGAGACATTCCTGGATCAATATCTGGTTATTGAGATACTGAGATCTCAGGTGACTGCTTTACTTTCTGATGCTCTCTGCTTCTAGGGAAACTTCATTTAACTGGGGCACCTAAGAGATTCCTCTTGTGTGTGGTGAATGTGTTTGTTATTGAACAGACTTCCCCTGGCTTCCACAGCTAAAAGAGAATAAATCTAAATCCTCTGTGGACTTGCCATCTATTTTTAGTAGGACTGTCTGCAAGGTCTTTGGGATGGAGCTGCTTTTCCTAGCTGGGACATACTTTGGCAAATGCAGACGGAACCTGATTTGACAATGCATGGCTTTGCTTGATTAGTCCCTCATCAACAGGAAATGTGCTATTTAGGTAAAGAAATAGCTTCTATACTGTTTTTTCCTGCTCTTCATCAATTTTGTGCTTGGAATAGAATATATGGACATTGGAGCAAAAATATGTTGTAAAACATCTATATATTCTTTGTTTAAATCTTGTGGTTTTCATATCTTTTGAGTACTTTTGAAACATAATAGTTTTTGTGTAGATTTTTTCTTTCAAGTATTAATTTTGACTTGTGAAGGGGTTTTTTTGTTTTTTTGTTTGTTTGTTTTCAGGTTGGGTTTTTTGTGGGATTTTTTTTGTTTGTTTGTTTGTTTGTTGAGGGGCTTTTTTGGGTTTTTTTTTTTTGATGGTTTTTTTTTTTTTTTTTTTTTTTTTTTGTTATGTTTGATGACTCCAAAAAGATTGAGTGGTAAGATTGAGTATTAGGTATGCAGATAACTATTAAGAGTTAATACAGACTTTTTTTCTACAGCATTTGACACAGCAATGAGTTAAAAAATCATCTTAAACATTTAGGAAATGCTGAGCTTCATAAAGTTGACAGTTTGGACAGTTTATAATGTTTTGTTTGAAGGATTGTGGAACTTGTCAAGTTTCCCAAAAGCTGGGAAGTATAATTTCCTGAGAAGCCTTGTTTCATGAAACATAACAGTAATGGTGATTTTGCTAAACAAAGAGGCTAAGCTGCTTCTGGTCTGCTGGGAATTTTTGAATGCTTGATTTCTATGTTTCACCCATGTTAGGAAGTGGCATCACAAGGATCAGTGTTTGGAATTAGAATGCAGAACAATTCAGCTTAGAGATAGGAATGTGGTTTTTAAGAGCAGGTGATCTTAACTGGTAACAGGTTTCCAAGGCAAGTGGTGAATTCTGATGTCTTCAAGAACAGATATCTATCTTACAGAAAAAACCCCACCTGTGAAACTACATCCAAGACAAAGTTATTGAGTGGACTACTAGGTTCTCTCAATGTAGAAGATCAAGCTAAATCATTACAAATGCCTCTTTTGGCCTTGAAATTAATAGAGCAGGAATTTGTAGAAACTCTCAACTATTACTGATTTTGCCTGTATCTAGAGACAGCAGAAAATCTCTCCTGGAAACTTAGAAAAAACTGAAAAGAGAATATATCATTTGAGAAAATTCTTACTAGTTCTTTTCTTCCAAATTGTATATATAAGAAACAGTCCTTACTCCTCCTTGACCCTCCTCCAAGATCCTTAAGGAAATTAAGAAGTGCTGTTCTGAAAGTCATAGAAGTACCTTTAAATCACATAGCTGAGAAGCCAAGAATTCAAGGAAGATAAAATAAAACCTGAATGGTACAGAACTCAAAACCTGTGGATTGTTATAACTTTTCATATAGTCAGTAGTTATTATTTGTTTAGTATTTCAACATACAGTCTTATCCCTCTCCCACCTACACACATTCTTGTAAAGTATATCTTTCTAATCTTAATGTTATCTTAACATTTTTCACCTCAGGGAAGTTTTCACAAAGAATTCTATAAGTAAGCAGCACTTGGAAAAAACCAACCAAAAGGAACACGGAATCCTAACAAATTTGACCAAATTGATTTTTAAAACCTTTTATATTTAACAGTTAAAAAACCCTTAAATTTGCCAATTTTTTTTTTATCTTAAAAAACCCATAATGTGCCAGATACTCTTAAAATACTATTCTATATAAATGTAGGGACAATATTTTTATAGAATTCCATTGTTTATCCTGTTATTAGCTAGATCAGGGTTATTCTGACATAATCAAGTGAAATAACTCCATCCTCATATAAATGAATGTGGAACCAGACTAGGCAGATTTCTACCCCCTTCTCAACAAAATTATTCCCACAGAGGTTATCCAACATGTGTCCTGCCTGGTTAGTGTCTTGCTTGGAGGACTTCAGCAGGTCAGAGGGAGATGTCATGTTCATCACGCTGCTGGCTTCCCTGTGGATGTGCTGTCACATGATCCCCAAATGGGGGGATATGGGTGGCTTTCTGCTCTGATTATGGGATGTCTGTCTTTCCTGCTTCACTCCTTTTTTTCCCCCTCATATAACACTGAGGTTGCTTTGGTGAGTAGCATGGCTCAGAGTTGAGTCTTAACTTTTGGATTCTTGACATGCCTCAACTGGCTTTCCACCTGAAGAAAAGCAGGTATTCCTCCTTCAGTGCTTAGCTTTGCATAAACAGTTCCTGACCCTGACCAGTGCACATGGACACATGTTATCCAGTCAGCCACACTGAGGGGAGACTGAGAGCATACTGTTTCAAGCAGCAGTCACTTTTAAAAATATTTAAAATATTTTTATTTTATAAAAATATATGAAAATATATTTTAAATTGAACATATTCTTTTTATTAATGCAAAAATAGGTTTTAATATATTAGGATATATTAAAATATATTTAAAATATATATTTTATATAATATAAAAATATTTTTTCTTCTGCATCAGAAAGACTACAATTTTTGATGAAAAATAGTTATTTGGAGGGGAAAGATGGTCAAGAGACATTTTTACACTTCTACAGAATGCTTTGTAGGTCAACTTTTAGTTCTCACTGATCACAGTACCTGAAACTACAACTTTCAGGCCCAACCCACCTTTCCAGTGTAGCGCTGATAAGAGATTGTCAAGAAGTTGATAAACACAAGGTTAAGGATTAAGGGTAAAATAAAGTGTATGTGGTGGACTTTCAGTGCAATGTGGTGTCCATGAGTAAATGCAGATTTTCTTCCTTTTTTTGTTTTAATATCTCTTTCTCTGGGCTTCTTTTAAAACCCTTCTCTTACTTACACAGTTTAGTAGTCCTTGCCTTACTTCTTGCTAAGATCAAAAAAAAGAAAAAAATTACTTTCCCCTCCACAAACACATTACCTCCGAGAATTCCCCTTTGGGCAGTGTTGTTCAGCTTCATTCCAAAATTCAAAGTTGTGTGCTAAATGACATAGAATAGGATACACAGGAGGAACAAAGGCATGATTAATTGCCTGTGCTAGAATATTTGTTTTACTTCAAGCTAGCTGCATATCTTAGAGCAGCAGAAGCCACAGCATGAATTCTAACATATGTTTGTCCAGGCACAAACTTTCTGAGCATTGAGGTTATACATGCTAAATAAATAACAAGCATTGTTAAAACCCACATTTCAATCCCTTAATTGCTAATGTTTGGGTGCTAGCTAGATCAAGCCAGCACAGGTACACTGTCCTGTACTCTCATTAGTTTCTTAATTTTTCTCAAGATTTAACTAGCTTTGGAGGCAGCTTGTAGCATACTTCCCTGGCAAATTTTAGTTTTTGAGGTTTTAAATGCAAGATCTGAAGAGTCATTTATTTTTGTAGTCTGCTCATTTATTACATTATAACAAAAAATATTCTTAATCTACAGACAAATGTTGCTCTTTTAAATTCAGAAGGAAAATAAAAAGGATGGGAGTCATATGTTTTAACAAAAATGTCCAAATGTATGGTTGCAAATCTAATGGTAATTTTGGGATCCCTTTGTAGTTAATGGAGGTTAAATAAGAGTGATTCATTTCAGTCTCAGAAACAAGCTAATAGATGAGTTGAATTGCTCTCCTGAGGTGCTCATTTCTCCATTTATGTCATGGTACATCTTGGCTATTAGTGGAACTCAGAAAAAAAGAAAATGTTGCATCTACGTACATAGTTCTGTAACTCCCACATAGGTGGGAAAATGTAGTTATGAATCATATTAAAAACAATTATGCAGTAATTTCAGTGCATTTGTTTAATGTTTACCTATGTATTGCTCAGAAAACGTAAATTCAAGTTCTGTTTTTTGCCTTTCTGGGAGCTTGGAGATGGTTCATGGTTTTACTTTATTTCTTTATATGCTTAATTACTGCAAAATATGCAGTAGATACTGAGAACAACTTTAATGAGTTAAGGAAATTAATAAAAGTAAGATTATGTTATCTTTTTCTTCAGTGTAAATTTGGCAAGCCCCTTTCATTTGCAGTGGCTATTCCTTTTATCTAAATAGTTGGGAAAGAATACAGAGATAATTTTTGATGAAATGAAATACCAAGAAGTTGTGATTCAGATAAAAAAATGCTTAGAAGTGCAAGGAAAAATTTTATCTTATATCTATAATCCTTTAATACATTAAATGATTAGAGCAAATAGGGAGTTGAGCACTGGACTACAAAATTGAAAGCAAAATACTGCAAACATTTCTTTATGAACCTTTATATGCATTTTTCTAAATACTTATGTGGGTATAGAGTGTCCTGATCACGCATGTTTATATGCATGTCCGTACACAAAATGCAATGAAAATGTTAGCTGTGAAGTTAAAGAAAGACATATTGAATATTCTGAATATTCTCAGCTTTTAGGAGTATAATAAATAATATGAATAGAAAAAAATCTGTTACTTTCCAGTTCTATTTGTGTCTCTAAGTGGAGAAAGGATGGCTTTGAAATGAAGTTACTGAAATAGATTTTATTCCTAATTTTTCACATTTGGTATGTGACTTCATGCAAGCCATAGATTCATGGATTAACAAAGTGCTGGGCCCATTTCTGGAGACCCTGGGGTCTGATACCCCTGTGCAGAGCAGCATCAATTAGAGCAGATTGTCCAGGAATGAATCCACTCAGGTTGGAAGTATCTCCAGGGCTGGAAACTTCCACTCCCTCTCTGAACAATCTGATTAAAAGCTTGGACACCTTTAGAATAAAGTGTTATTGTCATGTCTGAATGCACCTTGTAATTCAGTTTGTCCCGTGTTTCTTGTCCTGTCTCTGGGCACCTCCGAGAAGAGCCTGTCTCTCTCTCATTACACCTACCCATCAGGTACTTTCAAGTGCTGTTAAGTTTCCCACCTGAGCCTTCTCTTCCCCGGGCTGAATATCAACTCTCTCAATTTCTCCTCAAAAGTCTGGGGCTCCAGTCCCTTATCACCTTTGTGGCTTTTCTAGCTCCAGTATGTCCTTGTCCCTTGTGTGCTGGTCTCAGTACTGGGCCCAACACAGCACGTGTGTCTCTTCATGAGTAGAAAGGAAGGATCAAATACTTCATCCTGCTTGCTGGTCACCCTAATGCAGCCCAGAATGCTGATTATGTTCATGCTATCATGGATTAAACTAGGTAAGTCCAGGGCTCATATTGGGGCAGTAAGAAAAGTATCTATTCCCTGTGACTTCATACATGTGGAGAAGCAAAACTCTAGTATTCAAGCATGCAAACTACCACAAATGTGAGTGGCTTACAGATTTTATATGCAAGAAGCATTTCCAAATTAGTGTGAATCACTGATAGCTGAGACAGGGCTAGAGAGTGTTTTCCATGTTCCACATGGAAATGGAGCATGGTTAGAACTGTAAGTCTGTCTCATTGTAGGATTCTGGGGAAATCTCATAAAAGCCTTTGTCAGTTGCTCACAAAATCTAATTTATTACCTTGGCTCATGGCAAAACAGCTGCAAGCTGTTTCTTTCTCTCTTCCTGCTCTGTATGACAATTATAGGCTGGAACATAGAGATTCATATCCATAATGGCTGGTAAAATTAGAAGAATCAGAGTTGGAAGACAAATTCAAGATTTTAAAATTTTTGTTTTAATTTAACTATCTAAAATTAGGGGACTAAAATAATAATGTAAGAAAGAGGTATGAAAGGATATTCTTAAAGTGCCTGAACTATGATAAAAGTGTACCGCTTTATAGCTGGAAATAAATCCAACCCTAATTTTTAATTTAGATTCATGAATGAGATGCTGTTTGGGTGCGAGAAGTAGGAGGGGGAGAGGGAATCCAAAATCATTGCCACCTGGTTGTTAAAACTAACTGTGATGCTTCCAGAGTTTTACTGAGGAAATGTAGGTACCTGTAGAGGACATTGTAGCTCTTATGCAGGCCAAATAGCCATCTGGAGTTTGTTAATTCTCTCCATCTCTGTTTACAGAGTTCACAGTGGTTGGGTTCCCCCTTAAAATGTGGTTCAATGATACAATCAAATTTTACTTGATGACTTACTGCTGCCAAGGAAGCAAGATCCCTCTCTCCCTCCCTCATCCTTTCTTATCTCATCTCACACCAGTTTATAAAGTGTTAGTTTGATTCAACTAACTGTTCTGGCAGAAAGCCAGCGGGGTTTTAGGCTAAGTGAGTGGTACGGTGCAGAACTGGTTTACCAGACAGGCAGGGATGAGCAGCACGAAGACCAGGCATTTAGGAATGCAAGGACTAGAGGAGGTGGGAGAGAAATGGAGTCTCCCCAGTTGAGGGCCTGAGGTGCTGTATTGGTTCAGGTGAGTTGTCCAGCTGCGCTGCTTCCCACTCAGTTCAGATGGGCCTTCTCTGGCTGCTTGAGGCAACAGGAAGTTGTGCTGCCCACCACAGGGGAAGTCCCACCTCCTCATTTCATCTGGCTGTTACCTGTTCTCTCTGTGCAAGCACAAGTGATGGTGCAACCATGTGCAAAAGCATGGATTCCCCCTATATACAGCATCCTATAATTAATCACTCTGAAACCATCTTAAAACTGCATTCTTGGCTCCTCAGGCTAAGAAGATTTGATTGATGAATGAACAAACAGCTTTCCAGCTACTGTTTTAAAAATAATAATGACACAAATTTTGCTGACTGGTGGCTTAGCAACAGAGAAAAGGTAGTTCATAAAACGAGTCAGTTTAATTTGTACAATGGCATTCCAGTGTGACATCTCCATTAGCACTTAGGCAGATTTTTATTGGAGGTGTGAATATGCTGAAAGAGACTGTACATTTTGTGATAGTCCTCTAAACATTAAAAAGAAGAAAATAATAAAAAAATAATGTGAAAAGTTATATACATATCTCTGCTACTTAGGAGAAAAATATATAAATCTGTAAATGAGAAAAAACCATAGGTATAGGATTACACACATTATAAAATAAAGTTTTATTTCTTCTAATTAGCAATATTATAATAATTTTATTAAATGTTTAAATAATTTAAATTGTTTAATAAGGGAAGTTCTCCCATTTAATTTAGTATGTTGCACTAGTGTTAGTGATTGATTTAGTTTGGAATTGGGGTAACAAGTAATGAAAACATAGCTTAATTGCTCTTGTGGAAGGAACATTGTGCTGCAAGTTGATTATCACTATATCAAAAGTGGATTAAACATTTTAAGTACTTTACACAAGATGGTGGTTTGCATGTGGTAGGAGATGTGCAGTTAGATCATTGAAATCATGGTTTGAGCACCTATATTGGGATTACAATCCTGTAAAACTTGTGCAGTGGAGAGATCCAGCTGGCTACAGTTCATGTTCTGCCATAATAAATGGCATCCCTTACATCACATATTTGATTAACAAGTTAAATGTGGCATTCATGCAATGATTACACCATCAAAACAATCTTCCTTTGAGATGGCAAGGCGTGCAAGGAATGGTGAACCAAGTCATTAGGCAAATGCTTTAGTGCTTCATCAAACCACAGAACCATCAAGGTTGGAACAGAATTTTAATATCATTAAGTCCACCTGTCAACCCAGCAGTACCACTGAAACCCCTAAAGCACTAAACCCTATCACCCAGAATTGAGTAAAGGCTAATGGAGAACCACAGAATGACAGGATTTTTCAGAAGTAGGCTGTTTTTCTTTCTTTTTAAAAAAACAAAATCAATCAAACAAACAAAACCCCCACAATGTGCATCCTCTTAATTTTAAAGGAAAAAGCCAAATGGTTTCTGGAATTCATACATGTTCCCTGTTGCTTTGTGTGAGTAGTGGTTGGTGGTATACATGTCAAGGCAAGGTGATCTCCCATGTTGTACTGAGTCGGTGGGTGGCTTTGTGGTGCTGGGGATGAAGGCAGGATGCTCACAGACCTATACCCAGGAGAGAAAGGCTTCTTCAGACATCAGCTGAGAGTACTCAGCTTTTTCATTGAGTTTGCACTGAAGAGGCCTTTCTCTCCTTTCAAGGATTTCAGGGGGAGCTGGGGAGGCAGGTCCAGACAATGGCCAGAGATACTGCTCTAATAAAACGAGAAATTGCAGCATGTTTGTTCAGACTTGCAGTGTCTGTAGAGATGCCAGCTATCCCCTTTGCGTAACAAAGGCAAGGCTGCCTCCAGTGATTTCTTTCTGAAGGCATCTCTGTTTAGAGACAGTACATGCACATGCATGCCATATTTCCTTCTTGTGTTTGTGCCTGGTTGCATTTTTTTAAAACTAACATAATGTTATACTGTACATCAAATCACTGTACTTTATATTTTCATATGCAGCCATGATGAAGTGTTTCAAATTTTCCATACCGTGTAATAAGAAGCTATTTTACAGCTTAATAGACATGATTTGGTTGGAACAGAGTATCCAAAAATATTATATTAGTGTTGCAGGTAACCAGGTTGGTTTTGCATGAAAATAAAATGTAATCTTTTTGTACTTCTAGAGAAGGTGATCTGGTTACCTGACTTCTGAAGCTATTTTGAATATTGGTAATGATTTTGATTTGTCAAAGCACACCAAAATCCTCTATTCTTGATGGATGCTGAGTGTCAATCACAGCAGACTAATGCTAAGACAGAATAATGACTGTAGAGAGGAACCTGAGCAGAATATATCATCTCAATAAGGTACCAATGAGACTGCAGCTGCAACAGTTGGGAGTCAGATTGATCTGCTGGAACACTCTGCAGTTGTTCATCCTCAGTTTTGCATTGCCACTGCCAGATAAGTTTTTAAACCAGCCAGTTTAAAGCTAGGTGCCTTGTATCTGTATGTGCTGCAGTTGATTATTTGGATGCTCAGAGGCAATGTGTGGTAACAAAAACTGGGAGCTGTTGATGGTTAGAGCTCCCTTTCTCTGTGCTGAAGGTAGGGTATGATATAGAAATTGCTGTTCCTCCACAGCATGGGAGCATTCTCCTCCAGTGAACTCACTGGGATATTGGCAAAGCAAAGGAGCCCATGTGAGGACTAGGGTCTGAACATACCTTCTTTTCCAGTGGAAAACCATGACATTTTTTCCTTTAAATGAACGTATCTAAGCTTGCTGACTCCACTTGTCACAAGTTTTGTCCCTAAACTCTTCTTGAAGATGGTCATAGTAATGGCCACATTTGAAAAAACGAGTTCTGACGGTCGTTTACCGAGGAAACAGGTGTGTTGGTTTAATATGTTCCTAAATGCCCTTTTCCAGAGGTATCTGCCTCTTTACAGAGTCAGCAGAGTGGTATGCATATGTTAATAAGTCCAGAGTTAGTCCAGCTCTGTAGCAGTGCAAGATTAAGATGCTGAACTATGGGTGTTTTAGGGCAGGGATGCACACTGTGTTTCACTAATGCTGCTAGAGGTCTGCCAGTGATACAGGAGGGGTGAACAGCTGTGGAGGGTATGGTCTTAGAGATGCTTTAGCAAAATTTACCAGGGCTTTCCTGTCTGATATGGTCATGAGATCAAGATTTGCATCAGAAGGTACAGTATCATGCAACTCATTAAGAGCTTTTATTCACCATTCATTTGAATTATATGTTGGTTTGTCTGGCCTGTCCAAGTTAGTATAACTTTCTAGGCATATATATATGCCTAGAAACCTGTCCTGACTTCACACAGATTTAAAACACCACAGTCTAGTTATCATTGAATCCACCACCCTCTTAATTACACTGTTTCTGATTTTTTCATTGCAGTTTTGGACATTTGCATGTTGGTAAGATACAGGACATAAAAACGATATTATGAGGAGCAATCCTGTTTTTTAATGAGCATATAGAGGCAAATTCAGTCTTAAAATTTGATTTAAAAATATGTTGTTTTAGCAACGTAAAGTAAGTTCAGGTTCACCTGTGAAGGGGTTGTTTTCAAGTCAGCAATCTTTGGTCTCTGGGCATGACATGGATGCAATCAGACTTTCACACTTTAAAAAAATAGTTCTTATAAATAGTGCTTCATATTTAAAGAAATAGGACAATATCATGAGCATTACAGTGCCTGCAATTCTTCTTACCACAGAAATATTTGTACTGCCTGTACCTGTCATATCAAATGAAGGATATATTAGAATGTATTTATATCTCATATGCTAACATGTACTTAATGGTGGAATGCTCTGTTGAGGGGGGATTGAAGTTTGGACGTAGTGATTGCCAAGTAGAATTGTGGATATGAATATCAGATGCAATAGGGAGTAACATGCAGCATAACATCAGAAAAATAAGAATAAAAATTAGAAAATTATGATTTGGAGGAAATGGGCAGATGTGTTGGTGAAGATGCAACTACATGAGAAAAAGATTGACTTTCAGATTTGAACAGTTATTGGGAAAGAACAAAGAGAAGATTATTAGCAGAGAAATAAAGAGAGACTGAACACAAGTGCTGTATATCCAGCAACAAAATGGAAAAAAATGGGAGTTTATTTTGTTAGAAAATTAATTTAAGTAATAGAAGGAATTTTCCCTTGAGTAATATGAAATTAAGGTGCTTTCTGTGATACAGCAGGATAAAAAGGTAATGATTTATGGAGACTGCAGAATTACAGTAATCAAAATGTGATTTCCATGTAATTTTTCTTTCTGTGCTGCCCTTTCTTTGCCAGCTGGAGGTTTAAGGTATGCATACACATATCTCTTCATAATCTACAATGTAAACTAAACTGGGATTGTTTTTTAATTTATTTTTTAAATAGGTGCTTAGTTTGTAATATCTAGGTTAAATGTCAGTCTTTTCAATTTGCTTACTTTTTATATGTCTTTTGTTTATGTGTTTAATGAGAGACCTATCATCCTAGGCAGAAATGTGTTCTTGACAGTTTTGCTTTAAAAGGGAAAAGGTCTTTCTTTGGGATCTTTGAAGCAGATATTTTTAAATGTGTGACTGAGAATATTCTTTGCCTTCTACTTTCATCATCAGAAATATGTCACTCTTTGTAAGACATATTACTAGAATCTAGAATTATGTGTGTGTTTAATCGAGTCCTTTATTAGATGAAATGGTGGGGTTTCCATGAAGTAGATTGGAAGATTTACCAGAGTGCAGGCTGGCCATTGGAACTCTATGAAGATGTGTTTCTCTGCACTGTCACCTGGGTCCTGGAGGAGATTTTGGCCTGCAAGTGATCCAGGTCTGCTTGTGAGTGTTCATGTTGCAGGGCTGGTATCAATTCACATCATGTAGCCATCTATCCCTGCCAAGACTTCTAGTGCTGAGCTTGTTGAAGCACCAGAATGGGCTCTTATGGCCTCATTGAGCTGAGCTGCTCTGGGATGTTTGTTTTCCGAAGTTGTGAGAGTCTCTGGACACACTGGTGTTCAAGTGGTGTTCTTGGCTTTCACGGAAGTGTCCTGCTCTGTCTGTCCATTCCATCTGTTCCAGCATCCAGAGCAGTCCAGTGGCTGATTTAGCCAGGAAGATCTAGAAACTCAGTGGTACAGGAGCCTCAGAAGGTGGGATAAGTTTTAGCAAGATGATCGCATAGTTTGGGTGCAGATGTGGCAAGGTAGAGACAGACACTGGATGAAGCAGTGGCTGCAGGTTCTCCACATGAGGAGCTGAGCTTCTAGTGCAAATTGCAATATTAGTATTCTGACCAATCTCACAGTGCATCTGTTCATGACTATTCTTGTTCAGTCAAATGCCTCTTTTTGAAGAGATTTTAACTTTAGAAGTAATCAGATGGATGACTGCTTAACCAGAGTAGTTCCCTCAGACTTTGTGTTCTGCCAAGTGATTACAGTTTTAGGTATCCCTGAAACAAATGAAGCATGATATTTAGAAATTGTACATATGGATGTAGAGCTCACTGAAGCTTTTTGATAATCTGCCATGAATGCTGATGTGCATTAGGCTGACAAGAGCTGTGGCTGTGGCTGATCAGGTTGTTATCATCAAGTAAAACAGAGATGTTCTGTGTGCAGTTGGAGGCTTAGGAGGTGTTTTCTCTTTGGCTGCCATATTCTTTGGCATATGCTGCGGACACTGAGCATGAGGCCTAGAGCTTTTGTTAGTCAATTGCAAGGCAATTTCACACTGTTTTCTATGGCCACTACAGAGGGTGAGGAAAGTACTGTTGTCATCATGTAGGCTGCTTCCAAGGGAGCAGCCAACATGAGGAATACTTTTTGTGCTTTCACATCCCTGCATGGAGGAGGAAGGGGAACCATTTCAATGGAAATTTGTGATGCTGTTAAACCCTTGTCCACTTAGGTTCTTTTGGTTTTATGAGAAAAATAATGATCATTCATGAACATTTAGAAGGAAATCTTGTTTTCTTTCCCATGTTCTTATGGGGAGCAATTCAAGGGAAGAAATCACTCAGCGAGTTTTGTCAGCAAATAAAGTGTTAAAATTAGAAATTAGACCTAACCTCTGGGAATAGTGCAACCCCTTGCAAGACAGGTAGAGTTCTTCATTATCCTAGAAAGGTAAATTATTTTATTGTCTTCATGATGATTAAATTCTGCCACTGAAGCAGTCAAATCTGCTGGGCTTGTCACCTCAGAGCCTCGAGAAGTAGAACTGATACCTTGCTGTGTAGCTGGTGATCTTGGTGCTGTTTTACTAGTCCCTTTGCACTGGACATGAGTATGAAGTTTCACCAAAAGTTAGTGGCTTCTGAGTCACTTAGATGTTCTTGAAAATTTTATCTGGTAAAGAACTTCAGAGAGGAATTCAGGATTAATTATATAAGCAAACTCACAGTTTTTTGTGAGCTCAACATATTGCTTCCACTCTGGGCTGAACTTGACCTGATGCCCTACAGAGTTGATTGTCTATATGCACATCATCCTCCCCAGCATGTATCATAATTCCCTTGTTATTATTTTTTCCATTTTCTGAGTTTTCCCAGGCCCCTTAACCTGAACCTTGAATAATACAGATTGAAGTGTAATTCTGTATTACTGGAACAGCACTTCAAAATTTACAAGAAAGAATAGAATGTTGGTTATACCCACTCCTAAGTCTTAAAATTTTATGCCATCTGATTTTTCTTGTGGTGAGAGAAATGTCAGCAGACTGGTCTTTTGTCACAAGAGTGTATACAGTTACATGTGTCCTTTGTGTGATAGGATTTTTTCAGTGTCCTGATTAAGGAGGCTTTTAAAATGCATTTTTCATTTTAATAGAAAACTGATCCTACTTTAAATAATTGAAACAAAAATAACTCAAACTGAGTCCCTTCAGTGTGATCACAGAGACACATTTACAAATATTTTTTTCCTAAACCTATCTTCCCATCTCAGTCTGTCTTCACTTCAGAAGATCTTTATCTGTTGCGCTTAAGGAGAAAATAGGGGGTTGGAGAAAGGCACCAGACCAGGCTGAGATTAAAATCTCTGTTCAGTTTTTCAGTGATGTTTGACCTGGCTGGTAATCTTGGGTAGTACCCTTAGTTCCTCTGTTGCAGTTCCCATTGGTAGAAATTCTCCTTTTCATTGTCCTTGTTTAGCCTACAACGTCTTTAAACTGTCTTTAAAGGAAAGGATTTATTTCATCTAACTTAGATTTAGTTTAGATACATGTTTTGGGATGAGATGAATCCCATCTTTTCCGTCTGTTGACAAAAGACACACCTTAAAGGAGCTGAAGTGTGATGTTTATACTGACTCTACTGCATTTTCAGTGTCATGGAATTTTATTAAACATTTGTATACATAACAAATACGGAGTTGCAAATTTGGATATGGTCTACAGAAATAAAAACCAGAAGTGATCTGTTATGATGGGCTGCAGACTGCACAGCATCAGTTTGTTAGCCAGCAGGTGAAACAGCAGTGGCCACTACAAAGAGATGGGCTACACAGAGGGGTTTGGAGAGGATGGCCAAGATGGGGTGAGCAGTGTGCAGGGAATCTGCAGAACAGTGGTTTTACTGGAGCACAGGTGGTAGAGAGCCAGGGAAACCTCACCTTTGTACTCCTGCACAGGACTGCCCCAAGGAAATGTGTCGGAAATACGCGTTTGATGTGTTCAGTGGAACTCTTAACTGCACTGCCATGAACACGTTTGTGCTGTTTATTATTGGCAAGCCTTGCAAAGGAATTTTCATTTTATTTGGAATCCAGGAGTGGTTTGGGGAGCTGGCAGAGGGTTAATATCTGCAAAGCTCCGAGGTATGTGAAGTGCTCAAGGTGCCTGCTCACAGCCTAATACACTGTTTGCAAATGGCTGTGTCCTGTCACTTGGTGGGACATGCCAAGTCCTATGGTGTAAGCTGAGCTGTGACACTAAGCTGTTGATGGAGAAAATATATTTTAGCCTGACTCTGTTGATCATGGATCACTTGTACATCATTGTTGCATACATTATTGTATCCTTGTGGCTATGTAAGGTAGCAACCTCTCTCTTTCTCTGACAACATAAGCAAAATTCTGGGACATGGGTGTTGTGAAGCAGAAAAAGAGCAGGTGTAAGGTTCTGCAGGTGTTCAAGGTACAAGCTCAGCCATGGGCATTGTGGAATGGGATGTATCTGTATTGTATTTCCTGCTCACTTGGTGAGTTCTGTGCTCACAATTCACCAACCCCTCTGTAAATCCTGAAGTGAGGCTACATTATGAGACGTGTTGTTTTTGCCCCAGATCTGGCACTTTAACAATACACTTCTTTTATTGTCTCTCGCTCTCCCCATATTTTATTTTGTTTGGTGTGTTTATCTGTGGCCACTGGAAAAGGGAGCTTCAGCTTATGGCACTGTGCTTTCTTCAGAATCAAGTGTGGGATGTTTCCTATATTTGGGGCAGATTTTAGGCAACTTTGTAAAATGAAGAGATAATCACCTGATTAAAAAAAAAACCTGACCATTGCCACCATTTTTATCTGTCAGAGTGGGAAATGTGGAATAAATCATGTAAAGTATTGAAAGAGAAATTAGATTAAAGCTTTTGTCTTTTTAGTAAAAAGTATGCTTAAATCCTCTCAGGAGCTACATTAACACTAATACTCTTTTTTTCCTTGGTGGTGGCATTAGCATGCACATAAAAAAAATATTTGTTAGCAAACTGACAGATATTTTGTGATTACTGCCATTTCATTTCACACATATGGGTTAAACATACAACAGGCAAGGGGTTCAATTCACCTCTTTTTTTTTTTTTCCCTGCCCTTTCTAGCATAAAGTACATAAACCTTGGAAGATAATTTTTAACCTAGGAGTTACCCATTCATTAGCAGAGTTGAAAGCAGGATACATTAAGTAGTTGTTTCCTGACCTCAGAGAGAGCTGCCTGTGTGCTCTCAGATCTGTGTCCAATAATTGGTCCTACCTAGGGGGAAGAAAAGAAAAAAGAAACTATACAAACTGACTGAATGACCACTGAAGGGTGCTTCCAGAGTAATAGCTGGCTTCTGGCAATGCTCCTGTTCATGTGACATAGTTTGAAATACCTTTCTTGTTACCCAGGGGTATCTTCTACCTTAAGCTTTTAAAAGGTCATTGCTAAAAAGCAGGAATATTGATTAGTTGGTGGGCTGGATTTTTAATCTTAGTGTTTATGTTGTGATCAAAAAATGATAAAAGTCCTTTCAATAAGTGAAAATCTGTGTTTCTGTGAGAAATCATTTTCTGAACTTCATTATCTACCAGGTATACCAGACTGCTAATAGCAAACTTTGCTCTTTAGTTAAATTACTTAAATTTTTTTTCAGAAAGTCAGGATTTTAGAGTTATCTTTAGATTGTTTCGTGCTTATGTACAAAATCTGCTAAATCTGTCAGGTTAATGCTTTTGCCTTGAGCTGGCTGCCATGGCCAGGCAGCCCCTTCTAACTCTTCAGTGCAGCTCCTCAGCTACTTGCACAATTCCTTTCTCCTGGAAAAATCATTCTGGAGTGACTTCAGTTTTGTCCATTTTCATTTAGCCTAAAGTGATTTGAATGGAGTGAATGCAATTATAATGTGAATGGTATGCCAAAGGAGAAAATAATCTTACAACTGTAAGGAATGATGCTTTTTGAAAGGTTTACTTCCAAAAGGATGTGTACTTCCAAAAGGAAGTTTGATTCTTTGACATTTTTCTTCTTCTCCTCTGAAGTTAAAAAACTCCAGAATAAGTAGAAATGAGAGCATTTGAAAAATCTGGCTTTTTTCTTTTATGTAATTTTTTTGCATTTTACTCTTCACACACCTTGGCTGGTGGGTTGGTTTTTGCTGGGATAGAGTTAATTTTCTTCACAGTGGCTGGTATGGGACCATCTTTTGTATTGGTGCTGAACATTGGGTTGATAATATAGATTTGTTTTTATTTCTGCTGAGCAGGGCTTACACAAAGCCAAGGCCTTTTCTACTTTTTGGACTTCCATACTGGCGAGGAAATTGAGGGTTGGGAAGAGACACAGCCAAGACAGGTGACCCAAACTCACCAAAGGAATATTCCAGACCTTGTGACATCATACCCACTGTCTGAAGAGAGGGAAGAAGGGGGGTGTGTGCACATTTGGAATTGTAGTGTTTGTCTTCCCAAGTCACTGTTACATGTGATGGGGCCCTGCTCTCCTGGGGGTTACTGAACACCTGCCTGCCCATGGGAAGCAGTGAATTAATTCCTTGTTTTGCTTGTGTGCATGCCTTTTGCTTTCCCTAGTAAAGTTTCTTTATCTCAAGATCTCAAATCTGGAGTTCTCCAGATTTTTCCTTTCTGATTTTCTCCCTGATCCCACTGGTGGGGGAATGAGGGAGCAGCTGTGTGGGGCTTGGCTGCTACCTGGGGTTAAACCACAGCAGTCCTTTTTGCACCTAAAAAAGGGGCTGACCACACACACTACAGAAAGTTAATGTTTACAGAAGGGAAAAAGGTAGAACTTAAGAAGAGCAAAGCTGAAGAACTGCTACAGTAGGGGAAAATTTGTACCTACAAAACATTCCAAATCCATATTATCACATGACTATTTTACATTTCTCTTCTATGGGAGATGGTAAGATACACAGTCAGAATAGTCATAAACAGCAGAGAAAGAGTTTCTCAATGGGTCCTTATTTTCCTTTCAGTTTTAACCTGCCCTTTCTGAGGTTAGATTGTGTATCTACAATGTTCAAGAACAGCAAATGTTGGAATGAGCTTCCCTACAGGTGGGTTAGTGCCTTTGAAGTTAGCCAGTAGATGTCATCACAAGACTGAGCGTCTTTGTCCAGGAGCTGAGCAGCACCCTTCCCTAATCCTGCACACACGTGCCAGCTCATGGCTGGCAGAAGCCTCATTGCAGCGCTTGAGTCTGTGTTTTCTGTCTGGCAGCAGGTGTGGGCTAACAGAGTGGTTCAAAGTATAAGTTATCTATAGTCATCTACACCTTTCCAACAAACTGATTCTCCTTGAGCTCTGCTGGTAGTGTTTGAGATGTTTAAAAGACTTTTTTTCATTAGAGGAAGGTGACAGTGATGCCTGTGGGAATTAGGAAATAGCAATGACAGTAAACTCACTAACATAAGGGCTCACTAGTGTCTTATAGATAAGATCATCAATATATTTACACCTACTTAGCTGCAGAATCTTGCCTCTCTAGACTGTGTTCCAGAATGGAAGGGTATGATCTGGAAAAGTGTCCAGTGTTAATCTTATTCTGTCCTTGCTGAGTAATAATAGGAAATTTGCCATTGATTTTATGAGAGGAAAAGAAAGGTTTAAAAAAAAAGTTTTCTCCTGAATTTTTTTTTAAATTGCATTCCCAGTCCTCATGATCATGCTAATTGCTATAAGAATTGATTGCCTAAATATACATATCTTGCAATAATCCAGGTATAGTAGAACCAAGAGGTAGCCTTCTGGTCTCTAGCTGTCCCTTCACGACAATCCAGGTTTTCCATAGGCCCCAAAGCCAGCCTGCTGGTTTCCATAACCTTAAATTGCACTAGTTGTCAGCACTTTGGCATCTAAATCCCACCAATACAGTATTCTTTTTCTTCTGAAATCTGTAAGCATGCTGTTTTGTGGTAGCATACGTATGACCTGCCCTGTGTATGAATCTCTGTAAGTTAACACTGAGGCCCTCTCAGACAATCATCACAGAGGCAGCTGGGTTGGTTTAAGTTGTCCTTGTCCTTCAGCTGTTCAGTACTAAACTGCTGCTAGAGGCTGCATCCCAAACAGGATGAGGGCAGACAACAGAACTCTTCTCTCCTTCAGGATAATGCTTACCTCAGTTACCTTAACTTGTTGATGAAGAGGCTTTAAGTTAAGCTGGTTAATTTGTGCTGGAGTAGATGAGAGAGGCTCACAAGATCTGTTGATTTATATTGGTAGAGGAGGCCTTCAGCAAAGGAGCAGAAGCAAGTAGCCAAGGTATATCAGCTTCTAATACCGTCTCATTCATTTATTTAATGAATGTCTGGCTGCAGCCTAAAACTAAATATAACAATTTAAACAGCTGCAGTGGTATAGCTAATCTTCAAATGCTCGCTCACTACAGTGTTTTACAGTATTGCCCCTATCCAAGACTAACTGGACACCAAAATCTCTGGCTTGCCATTTGCTCATCTCTCAGGATTCTCAGCTGCCCCTGTCCAATAAGCACATGTATACTGGAGTGTGACTTCAGTGCCCTGAAACCAGAAATGAATACATAACATTAAATGCTCTGCATTTTGCATCATAGCCTTATAAAACAGGAATTGTATTGATTCTCATGAGAGAATCCTTTTAGACTTTGGACACGTAGCTGCATCTGCTATGGAATTTCCACCTGTCTGTAGTAATTCATAATCTGCCTATAGCATCTAAGTTTTTCTTGGAGTGTGCAGCATTTTGTTTACTGCAATTTGTCCATGACAAGTCCCATAGAAAGCAGCAGGGCCCATGGAGAGCTGCCAGGGAGATTCTGACTCAGAGAGAGGCCCCTCTGAGAGTTTTCTGGTATGAATGCTTGTCTGGCCAGCTTTGCCTGGACTAGGGAGAACAGGTGGGAAGCACCATCTCCCCATCTTCATTTTGTATTCCTCTATTCCATAGTGCCAGTCCTTCCCATCATGAGAGGACAGGGTCTTTAAGGGTACCCAGTCCACAGCAGTGAGAGGACTGCTTGCGTGCTACTTTTGTTATCTGAGGCAAGCTGAGAACAGGCTCAAACTGGTGTTGCACTAAGGACAATTTAGCAAAAGGAAGCAAAGTATGGTAAGAGGAAAGTATCAGCTCCAAAGGGAAACTCATTAGACTAATAGAGAGTACTGCTTGTGCAAATGCTGCAATAAAACACACTTAACTGCCTACTTGCCATAAATTGCTCTCATGGTGCTCTTTCTTCCAAATATTTTAGGCTGCCTGATAATAACCTACTCATGATAAGTCTTGTATAAAATGAAATGTCTTGTGTCATAGTCTCTCTGTTATTTTTTGTAGGAACCTCATTTTTATTACTAGAGACCAATTTTGACATTCTGAAGTTTTGCAATTTCACATTTATTTCAGTGCCTGAATTGACTGTTTGGTAAAGACTTCAGTCATAAATGTACAAGTAACACCAACAAATCTCTTTAAAATGCATGTTATTGCTATTGAAACTGTCAGTTTGAGAAATATGATAAGATTACAAGGTCAGTCATGACAGAAGCTTTCTTAAATGAAAACATATGTGACACAATAAAGCATCCAGCATACGGTTTAATGTCAGTTTCTTAAATTTGTAAAACTGCTTCATGACCATTTTGCAAGATATACGGTATTTTCATGCTGTCTTTAGTTTCACTTATTAATTGAATAAAGTAATCTGGTCTCTTTCCTTCCCCCTGTGTTATGCCTGCAGTTGGATAAGGGATACACAGTTGTTGCTTGTGGTAAAATGATGCAACTGTCAGCCCATGGCAAGTTGGAGTGGAGAATGGAGACTGCATTTTAGCAGCAGTTTTCTGGCAGAGGATTAATAATCTTCTATTAAATAGAAGTGGATATCTGAAACTTTTGCAAATTACATGGTTTTGAAAACCCATCAAAAGGGCATTAAAAGGATTTACATCCAAACAGATGTCCAATATGGTATTCATCTGTCTTGAAATAAGAATAGATAAACTAAAAAACTTCAGAAATATTTTGGGAACTGGGAAATAGAGCTTGAAAACCATATTTGCTTAATAGCATATTGCAGAAATTTGTGGACCTTCATATTACTGACTGAGTTTATTGATTGCTCCCTTACTGTCAGTATTACTTTACATTCCAATTTTTTGTTTGTCAACAATCATAGTTAACATTTACAGGATTCATTGTGATGTTTTGTAATGTTTTAGGAATCTGGCTTGATGGATAAACTGTCAGGTTCATTTAAGATGTGAACCTGTGGAGATGGCAAAGAGAATGTGTTCCTGATAAAGTGCAGAGCATTGCACTGGGAGAGGGAAGCAGCCTTACAGTACGTGTCAGGGCATGACTGATGGTGTGGCTGTTCTCTTCTGTGTTGGTTCTTGCTGCACTCCCCCCACCCCTTCCTATAGTATCCAAACACCTTTCAGTAGTACATGAACAAACATGATTAGCATCTGTCACAAAATGTTCTTTCTTTCATCCTTTCCTTGGGGCAGAATTGTGTGCGCAGTGTGCAGTGTAACCTAGAACTTTTTTTTTTTTAATGTATTTGTTACATTATTATTATATTTGTTAAAAAGAAATCAAAGGTGTATACTCTGACTCAAATTAGAAGATTCATGCTTTATTCCTGGGGGAGTTCTTTTCACAAACTCAGACCAGCCCCCAGGTAAGCTGTGTTTCCTGCACAGACTGGCTTTACCTTCAGGAGAAAAACAAAATCTATTATGCCTGAGGAGTATTGATTAGCCAGTTGAACTGGAGCTTTAAGCAGTGTTTTAAATATGCTCAGCCCAGAATAATGAGCCCCTTGAAAGACTGGCTTTTTTTTGGTTTAAATGTAAGTCAAAGTTCACTGTGAAGGCATCAAAAACCATTTAACAAAAAGACTGGACACACCTTTAAAGTCTCTGTTGTTCAGATGAATGGGAGTGTTTGGTTATCATTTAGCATTCTCTGTTGACTGAAGGACACATGTTAAAGATATATCACATCACTGACCATGAGAAGAGTGATAAAAATAAGTATAGCTTTTTTTTCCCCCTGTAATTAATGATGAAAGCAAAGCCTTGCCCTGTGGCATAATCTTTCTTTTTGCCATGAAACATAAAACAATCAAAGTTGTTTCTAAAGAAACTTATCCTTGATACATTATTACAACCAGAATTAAGCCTAAGTCTCCATCATCAAAATCAGAAATAGGCCAAATACACATTAATTTTTCAGTTAGTATCTTGAACATGATGAAATTTAGTTTCACTCCTTGCCTACCACAAAACCTTATTTATAGCTTACAAGCACAATACAGCTCCATGGTAAAAGCGCTTGCTGTCAAATGTTCAATCCAATGAGCTTCCTTACACTCTTTTTAGGGATGCCACCTCTCATGCAGTGATATCTACAAACAGTGCTTCCTGCCATCTGCTTGCTCAGGAGTTTGCCCTCTTCCCTTTCTTCAGCATGATAGACTATCACCCAATTGAGAGGAAGGTTTAAGACCAATATGTTGTATCACATACTAGATATATCTGTCTCCAAAGGGAAGTTGGTTAGTGTAGAGGTCTTTTACCTCTGAATCAAGTGAGGAGATTCCTATTTATGGTTTCACAGTTATAAGATCAACTTTCATTTATTACTGCAAAGGGCCAAATTTTGGGGCTTGGGTGATGCTGAAAAAGAAGACATGAGTTTTCATCCTACCCATTGATCATGACAGGATAGCTATTTTGTGCATGTAATCTGTTCTTAAAAAGCAGACACACAGGAACATAAACCAGATTTCACAGACTCACAGAATATTCTGAGTTGGAAGGCACCAGAAGGATCATCAAGTCCAGCTTTTAATCAAATGGCCCATACAGGGATTGAACTGACAATTCTGCTGTTATTAGCAACATGCTCTAACCAACTGAGTTCATCTCAGTTTTATTTGAAAGTATCCTCAAGGTCATTTCAGCTATTTTGCTTCTAATAGCTGATTACAGTTTTGAGAGAAATCTATTGTATTGTGCAGAGACAGTGTCTGCTTTAGTGGTTACAATCTCTGCAGAAAAAAGAAAAAATTAGAATTTTCTTTTTTTCTTTCTTGGTATCTGGTGTTTGTGGAGATGTTACTGGAGAGAAAATGTTGCATCTCCAAAGTGTGAAAGCACAAAAGTGTGGGTTAGCTGCCCATTTATCCCAGAATTGACATGTCGCCTACAACGCTTTTACATCTTTAGTCAGTTAATGCCTAAAAAAAAAAAAAATGTTAGAGCTGTTTTGTAATTCCTTACTTGACTGAATGATTAGAGCTACAGTTAACCTTTCTCCCCTCATTTTTCAAAAGATCGTGTGCTGCCAATATTTGGGAGTATTAAATTGTTGTTAATTCTTTGCTCCCCATAGGTTCAGAAAATGTTTTCTGTCCTCTAAGTATTTAGAACAGTAGTTGGAAAGACTGAAATAAAGATAGGACATGCATTTCCGTAATGAAAACCAAAACTGTTTATATGTGTTTCCAAACTCTACTATAGGAATAATCTGCAATCAACTTCTTTCTGATGAATTTATTCTTAGTACAAATACATAGATTAAAAAACATTGTAACTGATTTGCCTTATAGTTAAAATTCTACTTACAGAAAAAGGAAACTATTTTGTTTTGTTTTGTTTTTAATGGTATTTTGCTTCCATGGGAGAAAAAAAAAAAAAAAAAGAAGTTGGTGAAAAATTGTGAAGTTTGCATGTCTGGGTTTGTTTGATTTATATTCTGGTGAGTGGCATCCCTGGCCATGGCATCAGGGTTGAAATGAGATGATTTTTATGGTCCCTTCCAACCCAACCCAAACCATTCTGTGAAAAAGCTGTCAGAGCATCTTTGTGCCTGTGACACTCATGTTCTGATGTGTAATTTGAAAGCTGTATTTTGTATACAGTTTTATAATGAGATCCTACCCACTTGATAGATATGAGGTTAATTACATGGGACTACATCACTTGGGTTTCTGGAAGTAAGGTTTTTCCCATCTCCTCTCCATCTGTGTTCAGGGGACATCTGAGATCCCTACAGTTGTACTCTCACCACAAAGCTGTTGTATAAGACAAAGTCTTAGCATTCCAATGTTTGCAAAGCAAAGCTAGAAACTTCCCTTTTTAAGTAAAAAGGCAACAAGAAGAAGCCCTTTTTTTTGTGTGTGTTTGGACTTGTTAGCTAGTTGTATTTTGTTTTTAGTATTTCGATTTTTCAGTATAAGCCAGAAAATACTTCACAGGGTTTCTTGTATATAAAAATACAAAATACCTATGTATGAAAGAAAACAAAGCAAAAAATGGTACTCTGCAGGTTTGTAGCATTTTTCTATCATTAGCAGTTAGAGAAACTGATAAATACCCGATAAAGTTTTTGCATCTAAACAGCCAGTGAGATAATAATATAATAGAGCCACTTGATCTTGGTGTTTATCATTATGTTTCTTACAATAAGGTACAGAAAAGTCATGCTGATGCCCCTTGTCCTTCAGATTGTATTGCTGTTTTTTTTTCATTCTATGTCTCTGGAATGATTTCCACCACCTTTTGTGTGTGGATTGTACATGTTTTAAAGATGGATTCCTATTCTCCTAATGTTACTAAACAGGAGACAAGCCTTGCTTTGTTGTAGGCTCAGATTAACCTAAAAACAGTGCCATTAAATCAGATATGAGATTCTTTCCACACTCTCCATGATTTTTGTGCTAGAGAATATGGTGATTCTCTGGCATGAACAGTCAGATACTGTTAAAATATCTCTGCATTTAAAACTAATTAGAACAAACACGAAATTATGAGAGAGTTTAATTGTTAAGGAGGTTAATGTGAAATTTATTTTGCATGGGTCTTAGTTACATTTATTGTAACACAATCAAGAGGAACAAAGAAAACTAAAGAACACATTGTTCAAATTCATCCTGATCTCAGTGCATTTTCTTCCCTGTGTTTGCCCTGGTGTCTGTCACAGTCAGGCAGATCTGTTTATTCTCTAATATAAAAATAAATGAAGAAAAGTAATGGAAAAAAGGATTTTCCAGCAAATATCTGTTTCTGGATCCATCATTCACATATCTTATCTATATGAATACTTTCATATGTATAGGAGTACTATACTGGAAAAGGTCACTTGTGTTTTTGCGGGGCTAGTGTCATAGAATCACAGAATTGTAGAATTATTTGGCTAAGAAGGGACCCTAAAGGTCACCCAGTTCCAACCCCCCCTGACATGGCCTTGACCACTTCCAGGGATGGGGAATCCACAGCTTCTCTGAGCAACCTGTGCCAGTCTCACCACCCTCATGGTAAAGAATTTCTTCCTGATGTCAAATCTAAGCCCACTGTTTTACAATTTAAAGCCATTTCCCCTTGTCTATTACAAACTCCTGTATATGTACTATATGTACATAGTACATATACAGGAGTGTACATATAGTACATAGGGAGGGGGCACTCAATTGAAGGATTGCTGAAAGGGGAAATAATACACAGATCTTGATTTTCAGATGAGACCTGTATTCCTTGTCCTTTGTTCTGCTGTGAGCTCATGTTGAGTGGTTTAGTAAATAGGATACAGTTATGGATAGATTCAGAAGTGACTCCAGTAATATATTTCTCAAGATAATGAAGTCTGTGAAAACAAAGTATATTTTTAATTTTCTTATACTCACCTAGATTTTTATATTGAACACATGAGTACAAGTGAGTCAAAAAAACAGGCTTCTGACCTTTTAGTTTCTTTTTGAAATGATACATTCACTTTAGAATTCGTTCTGGTGGGTGCTTTATAAGCTGCATGTTTGTGTGTTTAGGTACATGTTTTAGGTAGGTATCTGTCAGTGTGTATATAAAGCCCAAAAGAATTAATTTTTGTAGAGGGTTATAATTTTTTTATGTGTGTTTTTTTCTGTTGGGACATCAAATCATCATTTTGTGGAGTGACTTCTTACCTTTAAAAGGTGTGGCTGGTGGGCAGTTAGATGCAAGGTAGTGCCTCAAAAATGCTCAAAGGGAGCAAGTTGCAGAATTTCAGAAAACTCTGTTCTTCAGTCACATTTGTATCCTTCCTGTGGGTCTGATGGAAGTGGGCCTTAACAGAAAGCCTGGTTATCTGTAGGAATAACCTTGGGAAGCATTGTAAGGCAGGAACCTTTATGGCCTCTTTAAATGGTTACCACAACAACTCCTGCCTTCTATCGGGAATCGTTTTTTTGTTGTTAAAAGTGATGTGATTTATGTCACCATCAAAACATATGTTGCTTGGTTTCACTCTCTATTAGGAATCATCGTCATAGGGATGAAGTGGTTTTGTAGTGGAAATAACATGGAAAACTGGCTTTTCAGGTTAAGGGCCAGATTTACACTCTAGCACACTGATTTATACCAGCAAGGAATGTCAGCATGAGGGCTTGCTTCCAGCATCAAGAGACAGCACTGCTGCCAAGCCCAGCAGTCCCACTTTCTCTCCACCCCTGGTATTTATCTCTGTGCTGATGCCTCCCTTCCACTGGCACGAGCCCTGTTACTCTTGTGCCATGAACTCTGGGTCAGGGGAAACACTCAGATTAAAATTAAACTGTTTCTTGCCGCATTTAGTTCTACTAGAGATCATTTCCCTGGAGCGGTTCCTTAAATGGCCGTGCAAACACTTGTGCCAGCTCTGGGGGAAACAGAGCAGGAGCTGGGACTGAGAGCCTGTGTTGGAACAGGGAGTCCTGGATTTCTTAGGCAGTGCTTAGTCTGCATTTGCTAAGTGCATCCAGGAAGCTTTGGCTCAGAGATGCATTTTCAGTCAGTTTAACCCAGTCGGAGACCAACACTTAAATGGATACTGCCTCCCTCAGAACTTGTCCTCCTCTGAGATGTGTTCCTGACCCACCCTGTTTGCCTGTTGTTTCAGGCTGCCTGTTTGATTCAGGCAAACATCCAGACACTAATCTGAAAGATATGGTGCCAAGAGGTAGGGGTTTCTTATTTATAACCAGATTAATGTTCAGTACAAATCAACTTGTACTGAAGTAGGGACTTACTCTGCAGGGCTTGCAAATTTCCCTTTTAGTAGTAGAGTCAGAGGCCATGTAACATGTTCATTTTTCAATCTACACACTCCCCTCTCTGAGGAAAGCTTTTAAGTGTAGTTTGTGCTAGATTGAAGATGAAGTTAGATGACTAAATTCAGGTTTCTGATTGTGTCTAGTTATCAAAGGTCCCGCTGTGGTCCATGAATAACTAGATTGTACAGTCTGGAATTACAAAACTATTCAGCCAATGCAAGTTTCTTCTTTGGGATGAGCTGAATATCTCTCCAGACACTGTTGGGCATGTTTCAGTTCCCTCAGCATAGCACTAAGTGTACTGTGAGGCCTGCAACCAACCTGCCTGACATCTGTCCAACCCTGCTGAAGGGCATGGGTTTCCTGTTAATCATGTGTTATATTTGCCAGCTGTCTGCAGATGTCTCAGATACCTTAAAGGGTCTCAAATGACCCTGTATACCTATCTTTAAACAGTAGGAAACAAATCCACTGACTAGTCTTCCCTGGATATAAAGGATGCTTAGATAACTATCTTAGGATATAGACATCTACCTCATCCAAAGCCTACACCCTGGAGCACTCCTAAAAGGGCAAGGATTTGTGTTGTGATTATAACTATGAGCTACATACAGTTTTCTGCTCATGAAGCCATCTTTTTTCTTTTTTTTTTTTTTTATTTATTTTTGCCAGACCATTGCTCTTTACAGTGTCTTTACCTACTGGGATATTTCTAGTGTGTCAGGCTCAGTGGAACCAGCAGTGTCCACAGCCAGTGTAGTGTCCAGGCCAAAGGCTCAATGTACTGCAGGTTAAAGTCTGACTAATGGGAGAAGAAAGGTCAGTGAGTTATACCAACTTAAGCTGCAGTGTTAAAGGTAGGAGAGAATGCCTGGCATTACTGGGCTGTTTTCACAGAATGAATTTTTCCCTTCAGAACACACTGCTAAGTCTTGGTTTACTGACAGAATGTGAAGTTTTAGTTATGTGTTGTGGGAAAATGTATGAACTGATTTCTCTTGTGTGTTCTATAGGAGCCTGCTGCAGTCCTGGGCTAGGTTCATGAAGAATTGTTCTTGGAATTGTTTTTTACAGGGAATGGAGTGTGAGTCAGGTAGAATGGAACCATTATCACATAAAAAATTACTCTGGAGATCTGCAGGGTATTTTATTTCACTTCATCCAGCAAAATACTATTACTATCCATAACTGTAATAATATTATCCATGTTACTGATTTATTTTAAACAGCAAAAAAGAATTAATCCTCACCCTGTTACACAGGTTCTTCAGCGATCAATGAAGACTCAAATTCTCTGTAAGATGAAAAATAACTCCCAATGCATGAATTCAGCTTTTAAAAAATGGTAAATTTTTATGGATAGGATGCTGTGAGCACGTTTATTCCCATTTATGTTCCCATACATGAAATGAATGTCAGTGGTAAGCAGCTACTACAGATTCTTTAATGGCAGAGAAGCACAAAAACTGTGGACCAGGTCTTTATCTTAATGAGCAATTGTGGCTTTGTTTGCTTCAACTGAGCTGCAGAATGAGACTGACTTTGAATACAGAGTGAAGGCACTGTATTCAATGAAGTTTAACAGAGTTCATTCTTACATAGGTCTGTGTTTATGTATCTATGGGAACTTATGTATACATATATAATTAAATTGATTAAGATACAGAGAGAGAAAGAAAGAGACTTGCAGTGTAGGAACATTTTAAAGAGTATTCCATGAAAGTAGTGCATCTCAATTTTTTTATTATTCTAACTTTGTACAAACAAATCTGGCTTAAGTTCTTCAGCTGAAATGCACATGGTCTCTTAAAATATAGGATACATAGCTGCTGGGAAGAAATTTACAATATTCCGAAAACTGATATGAAAAATGTAAATCTCCATGGTCAAAAAACATGTCAATCATTTGAGCATATCAGGTGTAAAATTCTTTAACATTAGTTATATTCTCCATATTCCACACAAATACATTGGTGTTAACTCATACTGTTAACTCATGTTAACTTATAAATTAATATTCATACTGCATTGTTTGGTGATGATTGCGCTTCACACTGGCTATTGGGCAGATTCAAGCCATAGAAATGAATGCTGGCCTTGAGTTCACTGTTGGTGTTTGCAGTACGGTGCTGAAATGCTAGGAATGAGGGAATTGTAGAAATAATATTCTCTAAAACATGCGTGTTTATAATTTTTCTTTCCCCATATTAATAATAATATTCTGGCATAGGTTAGAACACATAAATATTATACTTACTACAGTCAAGAGATTTATACCTTGTTGAAAGGTCTAAAGAACTCTAAGCATTCTAAGCTATTTGCTTGACACACTATTTAGTTTTCATAGGAAAGTAGTGAAAGTTTTTGCTGTCCTGTTATTGACCCAAATAAGGCCAATTTCTTGACTACTAAGTGTCAGTATGTTTATGTATTGACTCAAAGATATAACTGTAAAATCGCAGAATCATTAAGGTTGGAAAGGACCTCCAAGATTATAGAATCCAGCTTTTGACTGAACATCACCGTATCAGCTAGGTTCCGTGTCCAGTCATTTCTTGAAGACTTCTAGGGATGGTGACTCCCCCAACACTTCAGGCAAGCTATACCTGATCACTCTTTCATTGAAAAAAACAATCCCTATTGTCATACCTGAACTTTCCTTGGTACAGTTTGAGGCCATTTCCTCTTGTCCTGTCACTACTGCTTGAAAGAAGAGACTGACCCCCACCTTGCTATAACCTCCTTTCAAGCAGTTTTAGAGAGTGATAAGGTCACCCCTGAGCCTCCTCTTTTTATGGCTGAACACCCCCAGCTCCCTCAACCACTCCTTATATGATTTATTCTCTAGACCCTTCCCCAGCCCCATTGCCCTTCTCTGGAGACACCACAGCACCTCAATGTCTCTTCTCTAGTGAGGGGCCCAGAACTGGATGTGGGATTTGAGGTGCGCCCTCACCAGTACCAGTACCAAGTACACAATCCCTGCCCTGGTCCTGCTGGCCACACTATGGCTGATACAGGCCAGGATGCCATTGGCCTTCTTGGCCACCTGGGCACTCTGGCTCATGTTCAGCTGCTGTTGTCCAGCACCCTCAGGTCCTTTTCCCCTCGGTCACTTTCCAGCTACTCTGCCCCCAGCCTGTATGGGACTTTTGTGACCCAAGTGCAAGACCTGGAACTTGACGTTGTTGAATCTCACACCATTGGCCTCAGGGCATTGATTGAGCCTGGCCAAATCCTCCTGCAGAGCCTTCCTGCCTGAAGCAGATCTGCAGAGATCTGCTGCATCATATCAGACTTAGTTGTCTTTCCTTCATGCTACATTATGATTCTTTGGAACATTTACAAAATTCCACGCAATACTTGGTTACTGCTGGCTTTATGTATATTTATAGGAGTTCACTTGTGTGTAAACCACAGACAAAAAAAATGTACAAAATATTTAGTAGATTGTAGAGAGCATTCAGGAATTCACAGGAATGATTCACAGTAAGTTTTGCACTATTTGTAATAATGTGGATTTGTACGGTTTTTGGGTTGGGGTTTTTTTGGGGTTTTTTTTTTTTTGTTTGTTTGTTTGTTTTTTGTGGGTTTTTTAAATTATTTTTTATTTTTATTTTGCAACCAGTGGGTGTGCAGGAACACTAAGTGACAGGGTGTATTTAATCACCAAATTTGATTAGGTGTGAGCAGAAATTTAGATGTTATAAAGCCAGCTTCACTCAATACTGCATGATATAAGAAGAGAACTCATGTAGCTCTTTCAACTTTTTAAAGTTGAAATAGATGTATAGCCATACTGGGATATGCTCAAATTTCAACTGTTAATCTGGAATATTTTCATCATTATATACATACACACACACACACACACACATATATATATATATATATATATAAAAACATATATGTGAGTAAGTATACTTATGTGTAGTAAAAATCATAAATATGCTTTTTATTTTGAGCTTCCATGGACTTCTGCATAACATTTTTTTAATTCAGATTTTGTTACCTACTTGCTAAGGGAGCAAAGAGTTAACCTAAAAGGTTGTAGCTTTCCCATAGATTGCACTGTCCAAGTCTCATTCTCAAGATCTCTTAGGAAGAAAATGTTTAATCATAGTCTGAATGAAATTCCAGGCCTGCTTTCATGCCATGAGTTTTGCCAGCCTGTTCTCCAGTAGATTTAAAGTGTTCTGCTAATCAAAATGTGACTCAGAGAAAGCAGTGCCCTTTGAGTACAGTGGTGTGAAAACTGGCTCCGAAGTTTGTCTGACACATATGGCTGGCACGTCTGTAGCTGTTGAGTAATGTTAAAGGAAAGCATAAGAAAAAAGGTTGGAAGATTTGGCCTGGATTGTATGTCTATGTAAGCAGCTACTGTGTTTACCCTGAGAAGGGCATGTGATGGCAGATTGGGAAGCAAATGGTTTCTGTGGCCACACATGAGTAGGAAAGAGAGAGACAAGTGTGTCCAACAACCTGTAGAGTGCAGTGTCAAAAAGCATTGAGGGAACCCAGGATCAAATCTACCCTAATTTATTTCCTTCTAGCCAAAACTTAACCTTTTCTGTCTATGGAGCAGCATAGTCCCTTATTGAGCTACTCAAGACATAGCTTAATGAACTATCTCAGGAATCAGCAGGGTTGAGGAGGCTCAGCAGAGCATTCATCTGGTAAAGCTTTGCCTCTGGCAGGGCTGAGTCATGTGGCATTATCCTTTGTGCCATGAAGAGATACCTACTCAACTAGAGCTTGTTTGTGTCACTCTGACAGGATGCACATACTGTGTCTTGCCCCCATGTTCATGTGCAAAAGCATGTTAAGGTATCTTGGTGACTGTAGATTGAAATACCTGTTCAATAAAAGAACTACAACCTAGGGCTCTTAATGTAAGCACATACTAGAGCAAATGTGTCTGCACTGAACAAGTAGTTTTTGAAACAGTACACACACATTTCTTTTTGCTTTTCGCTCCAATGTTCCTTAACATAAGGACTTTTATCAAACTTATCCTGAAAGTTGCTCATTAACCAGAAAGTGAAAAGAAAGTGCTTTTCCATGGTTATGTTAGACGGTATTACCCTCATTGTCTCATTGTCTTCTCAAGAACTTGCTCAGGGAGTATATGAAGAGCTGAAGAACAGAGGTATTGCTTGTGTCTCAGCAGCTGAGAAATCTAAAAGATATATTGATTTTTAACATGAGGTAAGAATCATGTTCAAAGGATTAGAAATATGTTTGGACAAAGATGTTTCAAGATCTCAATATGTTCTCTTGAGATATTTGAGTTAAAGTGTGTGAAAACACACTTATTGTGAGACCACCTTTGGACTGCAGCACCCAATTTTAGAATCATAGAATGATTTTAAGTTGTAAAGGACCTGAAAGCTCATCTGGTTTCAAATATTTTTTTCCATTTAGTCAAAAAAACATCCAGTTTCATCTGTTCAACAATTTTGGAGTGTTCCACTGTAGGAAGTGGAGACAAAGGCAAGAAGCCCCTGCTTTTGTAGGTGTAGATTAGTGAGAATATCCTTTTGGTCAGTTTGGATTAGCTGTCCTATTTGTGTCCCCTGCCAAGATCTTGCCATTCCCAGCCAACTGAAGGATGGTGGAAAGTTGGAGAGACAGTTCTGATGCTGTGCCAGCACTGCTCAGCAGGAGTGTTGATAACACTGGTTATCAACACCAGTGCAAAGCAAACCACTGTGAAGGCTGCTGTGGGGAAAATGTACTCCATCTCAGCCACACCCATTGCAACCTTATAAATAAAAACTATTAGTAATATTTGTCCTCTTTGAAAAGGAATGAGAAAGCGGCCTAGGCAAGTGATTCTTTTAAATAGGCAGAAAAATAGCGGGTACTTCTTTGGAAAGCTTAAGGCTAGAGCTCACCCTTCCAAGTGACAAGATAGGACTGACCAGTAGAATTAAAGCAGAAAAATTTCTCTGACACAGAGAAACCAGTCAAGGATCTGATTTAGCAAGGGTGTGGGCATGAGTAAAGTTACATGTACGTATGTTAGAATGATTGAAACTTTATTATGGATCACATTACTTTTCAGATCTATCTCTAAGGACTCACTGCCATATTTTTCTTTAGAATGTGTGGCATAGATAGTTTTGCACAGGAGGATCATCAGTGTATTACTTTCAAGCTGACCAGCTGGTCACTCAGCTTTTGTGGATGGGCTGAAATGTGCATCTTTCTGGAGGTGTCAAACAGAGAACCAGCAGTTAGTGACATTTCATGTATTGCACAGTTTTCAGAAGATTAATACCTTTGACATCTCCTTTTCTGATGTTAATTCATATCCACACCTATTTGATCCTATAGAACAGAGAAAAAAATCCTGTGAGTGTAAGTTATGCACCTTTTATGTACCTCTCATGTACCTCTCATTAATCAATCCTGCTAATTAAGACATTAATTTTCTTCTAGAATTAGGGTAAGAAGAGAAAGAAGGAGAGAGGCTTTCACAGGTAGCTCTATGGCAGTCAGTGACTGGAAGGGTTTCTGTAACCATCTATACTTATGCAGCCGGAGAGCTGCCCAGGTTGATTCCGTCTGAGATGTCCTGTTAATCTCACTGAGCATCCAGTGAGCTTTGTCATTTTCTCACCTCTGCTCTATTCTCCAACCTCTGCTGTATCCTCTATTCTTCATGGCCCTGTGGTCCATGGGGCTTCTGTGGCATTCCTGGAATGGGCTTCCATGGGCCTCAGTCACTAGAACGTTGTTGCATCCTACAAGAATCGGGAATCCTAACAGGTAGCAAGGGCACTGTCACATTTAGTGGGGGAAAGAAAATCAGTATTTTGAGCAGCCATGAAATCAGTTTAAAATAACAAGTTTAACACCCCCAGCCAAAAGGAGGAGGTAGGTGATGACAACTTAGCACTGTGTCATCAGCTTTGTTCAGATTGCCACAGGCAAGAGTTTTCCCAGCCACTTCCCAAGTGCCTCCCATGGTGCTGCAGCCCAGGGAACTGTCCTGGTTTGTGTCTCAGCAACCTCAGCAGCTACAGCAGGTGACATGTGGGAGTCTGAGGTCATGTCCCAACAGGTGAGTGCTATGCAGCTCCCTTTCAAGAAAGGGTGGGAGATAGCTTTCTTTAAAAGCAATAAACATTTGTGCTGGCTGGCAAGTTCAAACTGCTGTGATTCCACCTTTGCATGTTTCTGTACAAACTCTTAGGCAAAAAATGTAAACTTGAGACCAGAGGTATCCAGACCTTCACCTGCCTGTATGCAATAGCCAGCAGATTTGGTGGGAGCCAGCCTTGGCTTGAGAAAAGACATTGCCTCCCTGACCCTTGGGGAAAAGCTGAAGGATTTTGATTTCTCAATACATGTGGGAGAACAGTGGTGGAAATCTTCATCAAGGATTTTTCAGAAGCTTGAGGAATGCCAAATCAATTTGAATAGCTTGAATAGTAGTCTCTTTTCAAGCCAAGTAAAATGTGAACTGTACATAAGTTGTTAAAGTCTGTTGTATAGTAAAACCAAATTTGATTGTAAAGATGCAATTTTTCTACTGCTGATTTTAATTTATTTGCTACTTGTCTCAAAGTGTAAGTGAAGATGTCATGCAGAGAAGAGGGAGAAAGAAATGATGTGTTGGAAGCAACATACTATCAAGATTGAGTTTTCATAATTTCACAGTCACTTCTGTTCCCTGTCCTTCTGCTTTATGTCTGTTGAGCTCCTCTCTTGGAAAACTCACAGTGCTCATATTATTCTGGGCTATCAACTCGACTCTTCATTTCTGAAGTACTTTTGTGCACTTATCTTTAATGTTTAAACAGATTTTTGACATCTTGGCTTGACTCTCTTAAGGAATCTTTTGCTTCTTCCAGGTTTGTGTTTTTTCCTTCTTGTAATATACGTTATGACTAAAACATAGGATTTTCAGATGAAATAATACAGGAATATATTATAATTACTGCCATAGGAATACACAATTTTGCCCCTTAGGATAGACTTCAAGCAACACTAAAAATTTTGTCATGATATTAAAAAATAACACATTATTGCAAAAATATTTATTTCCTCTGCAGAACTGATATCTTTGACTACTCTGCAAGGCTTGTCTCAAGTCAAAGTCTTACTGTCTTCAAAGGGAATCCTTTTCTGTTCTTGTTTATATCAACAATTTTATATGTTTTCTGTTTTTTAATCTACCCTTGCTGAGTCGGACTAAATCACCTGCAAAAGCTTATAGGTTTGACATAGCTTAAAAAGGATGAAAGGCACCACAAAGGAGTTTCTCTGGTCAAATAATATTAAAAGTCAAATATTTGAGATTACCTGGTACAATTACTCTGAAATGAATTAAAAAATAAATGAACTTGCCTGACATTTGTTCTCCTCCAGTCAGTCAAGCATTTTATTTGTTGTATTGTCAGAACAGAAGAGGAACCAAAATTCAAGTCTCTGGAAGTGAATTCTTAATAACAAAAAGCAGTTCAATCACTTTGACACAGAGTTAAAAGAATGCTTTTTGTGTCAATGCTCAGTGAGCTATAGGAAGTCCAGTTGATAAAATGGAAACACTATTCCAACTTGTTTAGAGTAGATTTTGCAAATAATAACAACCTCTTTAATTCCTCTTGAATACATTTTCCTCTTACGTCTGTAAAATTTGAGATTCATAAGTTTGGATTGTGATCTGAAATGGAGGGGAATTTTCTGCCAAGACAGTGTTCAACAGCTAGGGGAAAAAAAAAAAGGTTGAAAAGTTCAATTACTTCTTCAAGGGAAAGTTGCCAGTTTGACACACAAAAGCAATTTAAAATTCATTGTGAAAAATTAGAGGTCTCAGTTTCAGATGATACCCCTTCATGCACCCTGGTTTTAAGCATGAGAATTATTCTGCAGACATTGAAATATTAGGCACATATGTAGGAGTTTGCAGTAGTGTGTTCTAAAAGAAAATGTAGTCTAATGAAGGGGAAATTGGTCTATTATTTTCCCAGAATAGAGGAATTTCTTAAAATAGTACAATATGAAGTGAGATAATATTTTGTTTTTAATTATATTTCTCCTGACTCCTTTTCTATTATAGTGTCTTGCATTTGTGAGGTTGCAGTACACTTTTCTGTTATTACTCATAAATTGACTGGGGCTTAGGATGTGCCATGACCCTCAAATTCAACACTCTGCCTGAGTAGGCTTTAAATGAGAGTAGTTTTCCTGTGGGCTAAAATGTGTGTACTTTAAAGGTATAAACCAGAAGAGAAGTCCCCTGTGTGACAGTAGCTAAGATGGTTGAGCTGAACCCGTTATTCTGTGAGCCAAGGAAATAAGCCTTGCTTCAATTCAGCCAGAGCCTCTTGGGAGAAGTTGTCTGGCGCCACAAAACAAATTAGTGAGCAGAGACTGAAAACTATTAGGTTTATTTTAAGAATGTGTTGTCAGAGATCTAATAAATTTACTTGTTGCTGCAGGCCATGCATGTATGAAGCCTTAACTAATCCAGATGGTGGGGTTTTTTTTCCCTCAGAGGGAGGTGCAGGGTGTGGCTCTTTAGGAAAAGGTATTGTGCTTTAGGTAATGTGGGCATTGTTTAATGATAGTCATGACAGCTTGAGTGGTATGTTTGGGTTTTCTCTGTTAATACTCACAAGGCAATTTAAATTCATTTTCTCAAGCAAAGTTAGATGGTGACTACACAAAATGCTAATTAGTTTAATTGACAGCATGGAAATAACTTTAGAGTAGCAGAACAGTTTTTCTAAACCAAAACAATTTTTTTTGTTGCCATGTTTAAATATTCCAATGATTACTTTTAAAATGTTAAAATTTACAAGTTTACCATATTACAGTTAGGACCAGTTGTGTCTTTGAGTTTTCTCAGGAGCTGACATCCTTTGTCAAGAGGATGACTTAACTGGGTTTTAGTTAGCCATATAGACTGGTGGGTTGAACACACTCTCATTACATTCAATGGAGTGGGCGAGTCTTTCCAGAAGGTGATCCAGCTGTTTATATGAGATGTGCCTGAAGTTCCTGAAGATGTATTTCTTTCCATTCCTTGTGCCTAGACAGCTAGGTTTAATTAAGCATGCATCTTTTATAGGATAGCATTAGATGATATGAATCCTGTGTCTAGGAAATATCTCTTGTAAGGATCTCTGAGGCAGATCTCTTGTCTTCACCTTTTGTGGAACAGGAGCCAGTTGATTATGTCCCTGTGCTCTGGAACCTGAGCAAAAACATGTGTTTTGCCAGGAGTGGTTATTCACTGGAGGTACTGAATTTTTTTTGCTCTGAGCTCTTTTCTGCTCAGAAGCAGTGTTCATCCTGGAGAGCTAGACCCTTGCTTGCAGCACAGAATCCAAAACCAGCAAGTGGATCTTTTGGATTTTCTATAAATCGGTTACAAACTAAGTACTTAATATGAATAAAGGCTTTCAAACACACACAGTGCTCCAGCATTTTTTTTGGTGATTCAGATTGAATTGCTCTTGATCCATTTTGCTTTTTTCTTTGAAAACTCATAGTCTCTTGGTGCAGCCAATAGAGTGACAGTATCCTGGCTCTCAGTGAATTTCTACAGAGCTGATTTATAATGAAATTAATTTAAAGCTATGAGACTAATTGGCTGAAGACCCAGTGCATATTTGCTTGTACAGTTTTTTTGTCAATGAAAATCTAGTTAACATCTTAGTCAGAACCCAGTTAATCTCCTGCAGAAGAATGAGACATAGACTTGAATTGGGAATTCCTTGGATTAACCCAGCGTGAATCTCCAGGCTGCACTTGGAGACATCTTTAGTGACACTTAGTGGAATGTTACCAGGATCCAAATTTAATGCACACTAGGTAACTTTGACATTCATGTCTTGTCTCTCACTTCCCCATCCCTTTTTTAACAAAGCAGCTACATGGTATTTTTCAGATATTTCTTCTGCTGTGTGGCTTCAGGTATTTGCTTATTCTGAGCCCTGGCAAATGTGGCCCTTCCAACTTATTTCTTGGGGGTAGACATAAAACAGAAAAAAAGAGTTACAGAAAGTACTGAAAGATGGAAACTGTCTGCAGTTCATTGGATACCAGCAATTATACTTCAGGCAAGCTAAGTCCATAATGCTGGGAAGTGTGTGTTTTCTCATGAGAAGTTCAGAGAAAGCATTGTTTTAGTCCCTAATCACTTGGGGCTGGTTTAGGGGGTTCATTTTGAAATGTTCTGCAAATATTGAGTTACAGTGGCAGATAGAGTGCAGGAGAGTGCAGAGTTCAGCAAGTTGTTGTAGTGATTGGGGTCTATTTCAGTATACTTGAAAGACACTTATAAAGGTGAAGCATTTTAAAACTTTTCTAATCAGGCAATATCTTTAGGTTTTCTTATGCATTGTTAAAGTCAATTCAAAACTTTCTAGTGGCATGTGTTGTGTGCTGGATTAACTTAGGCATTTCACTTCTGCAATTTCCATATGAAATTAAGGCAGTTTTACAGGATATACCTTTTCTGATGGTCATAGAGGGAATAGCGTTTGATCATAAAATCAGATTAGTTTGGGTTGGAAGGAACATTTTCAGGACATCTAGTCCAATGATGTGCTGCCCCAATGCATTGAGAAAGGAGCATTTATTGTGTGCTTTATTGCTGGGAGCAGTGGTGGGGGTGAGAGGGGGGGTAACAGTTTGACAGAAAAAATATTTGCTTGAGACCTTAGCCTTTTTAACCTGAGGCTAAAATGTACTGGGACCATTACACAGTATGGCAAATCAGAGTTGTTGTGCGTTGAACTGGGCATATAGCGTCTATATATTTATTGTGACTAGCAGAATCACCTAGGATTTATATGTTTCTCCTGTAGTCCAGTAAAAATAGGTTTATACTTTCCACAAATGACTTGGAAAATAGTGTGGGGAAGTAGAGAGTGCTGAGGTTCACAGCACTCATGGTTAAATGGGGTATCATGATGCTGGGGACTAAAATTTCTGCATTTCACACCAGATTTTGCTTTTAATAAACCTATTGATGTAACTTTATCTGGGTGTATAGCAACTGACTTGACTTGACACAAAAGAGGCAATCAAAGATTAAAAAAATGGAATAGATATCTCAAAATGGACAATTTCCTTTCTTCCCTTTCTCTGTATCTTTGAATTCAAGTTCAGAAGTGGATTCCTGTTTTCAGATGCTTCATGTCCCCACTGCAAAGAAAAGGGTAATGCCAGCGTAAGTGTCTGAATGAGGCACCAGGTAGGGTCAAATATTTAGAACCAACAAAGCAGACATGTGGACATGTAAACAAGTCAACAAGTCTTGCACTGCTGTACAGTGCTTGCTGAACTGTTGGCAGACTGTTAATATGTCACAGTTGTTTTGATTCTCCTTACTAACATCCTTTTGCAGTCTGTTTAGAAAGCAAAATAAGAAGAGGCAGGAGAAAAGACCAGTAGAAAAAAATTTGAAGAAATTATTTTTTCTTAGTGCCTTATTTACTGGTTGTTTTTTACCACTCTTTCGTGTTTTTGATATATGTTCTTTGTCCGGGGGAATTTGTAGGTTAGGTTTTTTCTCCATTAAGCAATCTTAGCTAATGACTAAAGAGAGCAGATGCATTGTACCTTGAAGCTCTGCAGGTCCCAGGTAGCTGTGTTTGTACAGATGTATCTTGTACACACAATGAGAGTGTGTGGCTGTGGGTATACAGGGTAGGCAAACTTTTGCTGATACATCTCTGATTTATGCCACAGATACTCAGCAGGGAAGCCAATATCTGCATCAAGATGCAACAATTTCTGTAGTGTCAATAAGTGAATACTGAGGTGCAGTTATTTGCTTTTGTTTATGAATTAGGGTCTGGAGTAGCTCCTAGGGACAGTAAAACTGCAATCAGACTTTTCTTACAGAATGGCCATTTCTTTTGGCCCCTCAGGTCAACAGTGCTCAAGGTACACAATTTAATGTTAGAACTATTTTTTATACTGTCTTTACATAGCTCTATGATCTATGGAGAAAACTGGAACTGATTCTTTCCTTCTGTAAGCTCTTTGAACCATGATAGAAAATTCTGACAATCTAATCTGTATTTTTTCATGAAGGATTTATAACTTTAAGATATCTGAGCAGCATGGCTGGAAAGATTAATGCTTGAATGGAAATATTAATTTGAATATTTTTCCCTTCAAGCATCTGACTGACCAAGTCCTCTTCCCCCTCCTCTTGTATTCACGTTGTGTAACTGAATCTGTTTTTTCCAAATGACTTGATCTTTTTAGGAACTTCTTGTTTGATGACCTATGCAAAAATAATACTTCACTGTTTTCTGACAGGCAAACAATTTGCTGACAGGCTTTCTATGAAGACCAATTCCACGTTATATCTATCTTTGACTTGTCATATACAGGCAAACCTTTTCAGAGGGTTTTGTCCTTAAAGCCTCAGTCATGAAGTCACTGTGTGACTCAACTTACTCTAGATCCTTACCTTCAGTGCCTTACAAAGTTTCTAAATGCGTCTTACAACTCTTGACATCTCATTTCTCATTAATATCTCACTGCACCACCTCCCATCTAGCATCTTTTGATTTAGCACTGCTGCACTCTGATCTCTGGCAAAATTCAGGAAACAAGTTTTCATGCCTCGCTTTAGCAGCATCTTGCCTACCACGTCTCATTGATGCAAAGTTCCTTTGGATTTACCATGTTCAAACACTGCCCTCCTTCCTCTTGCGTAGTTTTAAAAGTAATGGCTTCCTTCTCTGGACTTCTGATGTATTTATACTGCCAGTACTTGCGTGGAAGAGAAATAAAAGCAAAGCTGGTTTAGTAGCTTAATGATTTGCCCAGCAGATAAATCTCTGACTGTGCTCAAGGACAGTGCTTCCAAGCAGTGCACAATCCATCTGCTGATAGAAATATTTTTGTAGAGCTGACACTTATTTAAATAGTGACCCAAATTAAAGTGGCATGTGCTGTTTTATTTCTGACATTTTATACCTTCTAAAAGCTATTCTCTTTATATTCTTCACAGGGTTGTGTTTGTGTGGTGCTTGGCTCTACTATGTTGTAGCAGTTTTATCCAGATTAGGCAGGGGGGAATTCATTTTATGCAGCATTAGATAGCTGTAATAAAAGTGTCTACAATCTGCAGGAGGAGTACAACCTACAACAGGAGTTTTTAAACACTGTTGAGGAAAAATGCACGTATTTTTGCATATTTTAAGGCAAAGCTAATCTTATTCAAAAATAGGTGTCTAATTTAAGTCATAGCTTTACAAAATGCCTCTTTCCTGGGTTTGACTATAAAAACAGTTTAGGATTTCTAGCCCCAAAATAAATACCTGAAATTAGGTAAGGTGTATCATATGTTTCCTACTCTGTTTCATTAGAGTCTGTAGTAATAATAATAATAATAGTAGTAGTAGCTAATAATAAGAAAAACAGTGATTTTATTCTGTGGGACAGTGGACTGTGAAATGGCTTGTATAAATCAGAAAACATGTCTTTTGAACAAAAAGCAAAAAGAAGGAAAAAAAGCAAAAAAGTGAAGACAAAAAGGTTTAAAACAAAAAGGTTTAAAATACCTAGATTCTTTTCTTAAAATTTTAAAGCTGATGGGTTTGGTATTGCACATTCTAAAAGATGAACATTATGTATTTCAGGGACAGAAGCAGGTCTGTAAAAATGGAGGCTTGCTGTAACCCCCATAAGTAATATACTTTTTTGTGTTTTTGTTTGTTCTCTAGGAAAAAAAAAAAGAGAGAAACAGCTGTAAGCAAGAAATAGGTGAAATGAAGACAATACTAAATATTTTTTATTGCCTGTCTTGTGCTTTTTTTCTTCCTAAATTTCATTCATAAGAGGCCTGTATGTAAGATGTAGATTGTGTGCCTTTGTCCACAGCACATTTAACCTTGAGTTCTTTTGATAAGAGAAAAATTTATACCAGATTTTCCTTTCTTCTATCCTCTGGTTAGAATATCTTTTGTTTAAAAGGATGCAAACTCAGCTGGAAAATTTTCCTTTACCTTGGCAGTTTCAAATATCTGACATCCTCATTTGTAGTAGGCTCATGCAGCAGTATTTCTTCTCACTAGTGGTACAAATAGGTTCTCTCTCCTCTAAAAGACAATAAATTTCCATCCTTTTTATATGTCAGAAACTTTTATCCTTCTGTTAAATTATGGTCAGATTGGGCAATGTGTTCAAGGGTGGCACACAAATGGCTTTTCTCACTGGATTAGAGAACAACAAGTATTCTGTTACATTTGTCCCCATAAAGCAATGGGAAGACATAACATACAGCTAACCTAATGTAAGTGCTCTTGTAGTTACTGCTGTAACACTATAGCTGCTGGTTCTCTCTGCTGCTCATTAGTTTCTGATATGTGTGTTTGTAGCCTTCCCCTTTGTCAGAAACAATAGAGATCAAAAGAGCAGAAAGGAGCAGGGTGAAGAGGGCAGGGAGATACTCCAGTAACCATTTCTCTCCTTTCATTTGCACAGTACCTTTGCCTCTGTGTGACATTGCACAACTTTAGTTCCTGGTTTTTCTAGTAGGCAGGTCGATAAAGAAACATAGGGGTTTATCTTTGAAGCAGGGTGAAAGCATGTGGAGTGGCTGCCTTGTTTTTCAAGAATGGAAAAAAATGGAAGGGGTAAACCAACCTTCATTTGTCTCTTCCTCAAGTAATTAAGCCATTAATTAATTTAAATGCTTAGATACATCTCTGCTGTTCACTTTTTTCACTGGCTTGGGTACAGAAGTGTTAATTTCTAAAGGAAATTTCTTGCACATTTAAGACAGTTGTTACCTGAGCAAACCTTGTTCTGTAGCAGCACCTTGTGGGAAGGAAAACAGACTACAGACTACAGACATTCCCAGAAGACAGTTGCTGAGTGAGCATCTGCCATCAGTGAGCTGAGCAGCTCATTTTATTACTGCTATAGAACTTAGGAGATTCTAGAGTAATAAAAAGCATATCCATTAGGATGATATACAGAAGGCACCCCAAATACATTTTGATTAATGTTTGCTGCTTTTTTCTTGAAAAATAAAAGGATTAGTGTACTATGTTTGTATGCATCTAAGAAAAAAATTACTCCTATGTGTAGCAAGTGTGTTCTGGTTGAGTTCCTTACTTGTAATTTCTTAGTTTTAAATATTTAAAACCTTTGGATTGTGATGTCCAGATAGATACATATCTTACCCAGGATACAAGGTTGCATTGACCTCTAATCTTTACCAAAAATGAAATGTTCTAATTATGTATTTTTAATTTTGTTTTGCAGGAGGCAATAAGCTGCAGAATCAACATTTTCGCCTAAACTGGGCATGGATCTCCTTAGAAAAAGAGTATTACTTAGTAAATGAAGACACCAAGTATCTTGATGTTATTCTTAAACGAAGAGGTTACCTGGGAGAAACCTCTTTTATAAGTAAGTTCAAGTCTAACCTTCTCAGTTGCTTCTATAAATCACTGCCCAGCTAATATAATGCCCAGTTGATATAATGTATCAATGCAGCTGTATCCTATTGCTGCTGTTGCAGGATAAGCAAACTGTATTCAAAGGAATATGTTTATTTATTAAAGAGTGTATCTTTTATATGCTATGCATATGATTTCTATAGTTAAATAATGAAATTTTTTCCTTTTGTGGTTTTTTTTTTTGTCTTCTGCAATTAATTTCTGAATAAACAACCCAAGACATGGTCCTTCTTTCTTTGATTTGATTGATACCACTGTTTATTTGTTTCACAGAATACAGTTCCTGTCCAGATCTTCTTTTCCCTATAATCAAAAAATACAGTTGTAGCAATTGAAAAGACAACAATAAACATATTTCATTTTCCAGGAGGGCTCTAGTGAGCTGATCTGATCAGCAGCCACGAGCATTAGGCTCATTTGCTTCACTGAATGTTGGCAGCCAACTGAGGCTGATACAGGAGGTGTTGAAAAATGTTTGCAGTGTCTGGAGAGTGCAAAGGTGAAAAAAAGGTTGTGTTATCACATTCTGCAACCTCACATCTGTTTCTAGCTTCTGGATCTGTTTCCTCCTCCAATGCATTTGCACCAGGGAACATTTTCCTTGTACAATTTCACACTGAAACCTATGGTGAGCTTACACTGCTTAGAGAAAACACTCGGTTTAAAGGTGTTTTTGCAGAGATATGTAAGCATTTACCTGGCAAGTTTCTATTTAGGGCTTTTTCTGATTAAAAATTTGAGTTTCAGGTAGAAAGATGCAGTAGGGACACCTATTTTGGCATGAGATTTAGGGGGTATAGACCTTAACCAACAGGATCTTACATAAAAAACTCTGTTTTGAACAGTGAACCAACTTTGATAACATATTTCTTTTAAAGAAAGGAAAAGAGTGGATGAGATAAATACATAGTTAAGGATGTTTGGTTTAAATAATTACTGGTACTGAATAATAGATACTGATGTGGCTTCTGACCCTTCAGATAGAGTGTTTACAAAATTTTCTGCCTATGGACTCAAGGTCAATTTCAGTATTGAGCTGACTAAAAAATCAGCAAAACCAGTTTGAGTAACTTGCCTCCAACTACCTTAATCCAGCAAATGGAATTACAGAATTGGAAAGAGCATAAAACATTCTGCTCAAGATGCTCACTGGCCTTTCTGGTCCGTATGCAGTGCCAGAGTTGCTGAAGGTTTATAGGTTATATAAAATTGGCTGTGACTTAGGATGAGGCACAGTCCTGAAGAAAGAAAGGCAAGGTTTGTAGGGAAAGGTCATGTGTTTCAATGCATTAAATAATGCAGCTGTGAGAAACAATCAGAGAAGGGAGAGGTTTTGAGGGTTTTTTTTCTGAAAACCTAGAAAAGCCTTTAAGATTTCAGTTGTACTGTGGGATTTAAACAAGGCCAAACACATGAACTGGAGACAGTTCTGAAATACTGTCTAATTTCCATGAGGGTCTTTCAGACAGCCTTAAAGTGGGAGTGAGATGCCTGTGAAAACCTGTTTCAGAGCAGTCTGAATCTGAGGCTGAAGGCCTGTACCATCTCTCTGGATTGAGTTGTTTGAATTTTTTCCCATGGACTTACACTTCAACTTCACTTTAACTTAATGATTGTCATTATGCAAACATGGAAATAAGAGGACCATAATTTTTAAAAATTCTTATTGCAATGGCAATGAGGGCAATGGTTCAGGTTTTGCATCTTCTTTCATTTTTATTCAGTATACTTTCCTTTGTGTCTTTGTGTTTTACTTAGCTTTCCCTTTAAAGTCTGAACTTTCCAGGGGTGTTTTTATTTTTCCACCTCTGTGGGTGACACCCAATATAACATTGATCAAGAGAAATGGATTTAGTTTGAATGTGCTTAGGTTGTGGAAAGTATATTTTTCTATATGTCTTTCAAGTGTGACACAACGGGAGAAAAATTACTAGTGATGTTTATAATGACCTGAATTTCTGGTTTTGGCAGGTATTAGCACCAAAGATGGTACTGCCAAGAAGGATAAAGACTTCAGAGGAAAAGCCCAGAAGCAAGTGCAGTTTAATCCTGGTCAAACCTTAGCTACATGGCGAGTGCGGATTTTAAGTGATGGTGAACATGAGCATTCTGAGTCCTTTCAAATTGTTCTTTCTGAGCCCGTCATGGCAATTCTGGAATTTCCTGCTGCATCCACAGTGGAAATTATTGACCCAGGAGATGGTGAGAACCTTTCCAGAACTGTACTGCTAATATGTGCATATACCAAAAGATAAACTGGAGGGCAAATGCTGTGAGTAACAGTGGATACTAAGGGTTTACTGTCCGCAAAATATTTCTGAAGACAGACTTGGGCATCAGGTAGCCATTTGTCCTCTATCACTTCAAGTGCTTGATGAAGATACTCAGGCAGCATGTTTTTATCAACTACCTACAATTTTTTTATGATATGTTATTTCTAGGGGCTTTGTTTGTTTGTTTTCATTTAAGGTGTAACAGGTTTTCCATTAAATCTGTTTGCTGAATGTATCTGAAGAGTGGGTTGGAGGCTGACTTGATTTACTCTGCCATGGTAATGTTGGAGAGGATGGTACAAGAAAGTCTAGGCTGGTTGATCACAAGTTTGGTCTTGGAGCAAACTATTTGCATCAGTTAGGCCTTGTATGAACCTGAGAAGCTCAGTAATTGTAAAGTTCATTAGACTAAGTGTAGCACACACTGTGTCAAGAACAAAGAAAATTATGGTTAAATATAAATCAAGAAATAAGCTGATTCTAAAAAATTCTAAAATAGAAGTAGAGCATGCTTTGGTTGCTTTGTATTTTTTCAGCTGCATCCAGACACTTGAACCCATGGGCTGTGCTCATACAGAACTGTCCTTAAGGAATCTTTTAACTACAGGATGACCATAACGACTTGAATTATATGGTCCTCCCTAATTAGCATTTAAAGAGTATTGGGCATGGAAATTACAAGAAGTGTCTTAGTTCCTAGATACAAATGCCAGTTAAACCAGAGCTTATCTCACATCCATTTTTAATCTCTGAGAAAAATAGTGCTTGACTTGGAGAGCAGCATGTATGAGACACAGAAATAACTTGAAAATGTGTTAAATCTCTTTATCTTTTCTATTATCAGTAAGATAGCACAGTTAAAAGTAATTGATTGAGTCTTCTTTATGCCACCAACAGTATTTTATATTTCTTACATTAAGATTAAATTTTTACAGTCCCTGAGAATTTGTATTAATTATACGTAAAGAGAAGTTTCAGAGGGCAATATCAAATGCACAGCTGTAAATCAAGGAATATCTAGGAAAAAACTAGAGAGAGAACTTTGAGGGAAAGACTGTGTTTCCTAACAGCATTTTGAAACTCAGCGTTTACCAAGCTCACTGAATAAGAGCCATCAAAGTTTTATTCTGCTTCCAGTTAAAAAAATCATTGCTTTGAATTGTGTAGCTTTAGGATCACGACTGTGAGTTTGTTTGGAAAGCTGTACCAGCCTCTTTGGGTATGGGACATTAGTTAATGTTTTATTAGAAGTATAGATTGCATAGGGATATGGTATTTTATACTAGCTGTGATGGTGTAGCTCATTCTCCTCCAAGCTTTTATGTTGTTCATAAGGTCTGTTAAACTTTTATAGTGCCATTTTACTCCTAGTTGAATAATTATGAGAGAGAGAGAGAGAGGAAACCAAATAAATCAGATTCCTGCATGTTTTGGAAGGTTAGAGTTTTTTATTTTGTCAACTAAATTCTAAAGGGAGAAATAAAAGGAATTAAATAGGTTGGGTTTTTTTAGTGCTGCCTTTTGCTTTACTTTAAAACAAAAAAAATTCAGGATTTTATATTTTTCGTGTTGAATTTTTGTCTTACCAGAATAGTGAGTAGTCTCAGTCTTATCAAACCAGAATTACAGCATTTTTAAGGCAGGCTTTTGACCTCAAGTCATGCTAGTAGTAGTTGGAGAAATAAAAACCTTGAACATCTTTTCAAAGAAGTCACCTGACAATTTTCAGAACACTGCCAAAGTACTCTGAAATGATGAAAATTTGCATTGTGCAGTCAGCTGATATCACTTAATTTGATATTATACAGAATTATATTCTGTTTGGGTTGTACTCACAGTAATGAAACTGTAAAGATGCTTTGTAATTAGGTGCATAGTCACCTTTTATTCTTGAGTTTTTGAGAGAACAAGAACAAAATTGATCCTGAATCCCAGTAATAGCATAAAGCCCAGCAATCTGATTACATGAGCATTAAATAATGAAGGAGTTCAGAATGCATCTTAGTGGGGTTTTCCCCTGAAAAAAGATCTGATATCCTTTTGTGTGGTACATTTTAGAGTGAGATTGCTTCTCAGACTTCACTTGCTGTATTTGCTGGGTCTCCTAGTAAAAAAGTAGTGTAGACATGTAACCAACTCAAATCAAATGTCCAAGTCAGAGTAAGATGTCAAGAGCTCAGCCTTGGTCCTCAATGCCAAATGATTTTCCTGGTTATCTTGGTGCAGTAAATTAAAGAGTGGCCTTGATGAACCACAGACTCTCTGTGAGATGTGCTATTGATACTTCTGTAGTTAATAGTTAATAATTAAACACCATGGAAATAATAAAAAGACAGACTTTGAGGGCAAATTCTCCAAACACTGTCTTGCACCATTAACCTTAGAAAAACAAATCAGTCACATTAGAGACCACTTAGTAAGGACTTGTGAATTCAGACCTAATGATCTGATTTTCTTTTCCATTTCTGAAACACTAAGGAACTCTACTTCTCTCACCCTCCAAGTTTTACTGACAATTTAATGGCATTGCCAATAAATGCAAGTTATTTGTTGCACTTTAGAATATTCAAAAATGCTCTTAGCTAATGTACAGGTGACTTTACCAGGTTCTTTTCTTTGCAGAATCAACAGTCTTTATTCCTCAGTCCACCTATACTATTGAAGAAGATGTTGGTGAGTTATTTATTCCAGTCAGAAGAAGTGGAGATGTGAGTCAGGAACTGATGGTCACCTGCTACACACAACAAGGTAGTAGAACCTACTATAGAATTTAAAAAAATGACAAGAGTGGAAAAGAGACAGAAATTTAAAAATATTTATTCCATGTATTTTATAATATAATTGTTTATAATTCTGTTAATTACTTTTTCACCTAAATATCTTCAGTCTCAACTGGAAATGCATTCATCTCTGCAATCTGTCAAAGAGTATTACTGAATGCTGTTTAAAAAGCATCATGGAGAGGTGAAGAGGATCTGTGTTCTTTATATTTCTGCAAGATTTTTATATTCAACCCCTTATCTCTGAAAGTGATGAGAACTGGAAGCACTGCAGTGATTGCCCTGGCTATCCTTCGTTTGTTTGTATCTTGAAAAGAAATTATACAAAATAATATTGTTTAATTGTCATACTTGTTGTTCCTCTGACTTTCAGTCTCTTACTAATAATACATGTGCAGGGCATAGGGTTTCTACGCCTGTGATTTTTTTTTTTTTTTTTTTTTTAATCTGGAGCAATATTTTGTGTAAAGTGATCTGGAATCCAGATAAATTGTTTTCATGAAATTTTGTCTGTTCAAGTCCACTAGTATCTTCAATATGGGTAAAATATACTAAGGTAGTTAACTGGTAATCCTACCAGGGGCTATTTTGTCAGTCTGTCTCTTGTGATAGGCAATATTTCTTCTGACTGGAAAGGTGCAAATGATTTGAAGAACCACACTCTTCCATTGTATCGTGTACAGAAGTAGTAGAGACCTCAGAAGTGGGTCCATGGACCTCTGACCTTGTCCACATCCTGTCTTATCACCAAAAAGTAAACAGAAATTCAAAGATAATGAAAATAAAATTCTACCTCTGTGAGGAGATCATTGTAACCATGGTATGTATAGTGACTCTTTTCCTTTTATGCCGCAGGAACAGCATCTGGCACTGCCCCAAGCTCTGTACTTTCCTACTCTGACTACATATCCAGGCCGGAGGATCACAACAGCGTTCTACGCTTTGACAAAGACGAACGAGAAAAAACGTGTCGGATTGTCATCATAGATGATTCCTTGTATGAAGAGGCTGAGACCTTTAATGTTTTGCTGAGCATGCCCATGGGTGGAAGAATTGGTGCAGAATTCCCAAGCACTCGCATTACCATTGTACCTGACAAGGATGATGGTAAGATACCATATCATTGAAATGATACCTCCAATGCAGGGACAGAAGCTACAAAGAACATCACATTCAAATCAGCACGTGGGTTTTGTTTTTCTTCCTGCTGGTTAAAACACATGCTGCTTCCATCTTGAGATTAGAAAATATTATTGGAAAGCCATGTGGGTTTTTGAAAGTATTTAGTATTGCTATTTTATTGTTTGACAAAATCACATGAGCAGTGATTCAGAGGAAGGATCTGCACCTTTCTATTTTGTCACATTAACAGACATAATCCAAGATGTTACCTTGCATGGGCAGCCTTGTTGGGGCAGAAGCCATCTCGCAGCTCCCAAGAGGAAAGCTATATTTCTTCTGATTTGAGGCTGCATTTGAATTTTACTACGTAAAAGTATCCATTTGTGTTCTCTTTCTCTTTTTAATAAAGCAAATATTCAGATAAGAGTAATGTTGCTTTAGAAACTGCCTCATAAGGAAACACTGATAGAATTATGTCATTTGTTCAACTGGTTAATAATTTTAAGATATTGCTTTGAAAGGGACACTTCTGGGGCTGATTAGAAAAATGACTGTGACTAAGAGAAGAATAAGCACACTGTATCACCAACTGCTTTCAAAAATACATACATTATTGCTGTCTCAAGCCTCTCCTTTAATGCTTCAGCATTGGTGTGGCAGTTCTTTTTCTAGGAGAAATAGCATGAAAGCTTCCTGATACAATTGCCCCATTTATGTGTGAAGTTTGGAGACTGACATCTCAACTGTAAATTCTGAGATAAGACTACTTGATAAGCTGTTTGAGTCCTCTCTGTGAGGCCATAAACCATCTATTGTGACACCATCATATTTCCTAAAGACTAAAGGGAGCAATTACATAGTACAGGACTCTTTGAAAGTCTGATGCCAAAGCAGACCATTATTATCAGCACAGTGATTTCTCTCTAGGTAAGGATACAAAAGGCAGCTCTTCAAGGCAGGAAGTCTGCACCCATCTAATTGCCTCATAAATACTCAGCCTGCCTGAAATTTCTCACCTGTAATCCTGTGACAGAGGTGACTTTGTTTTCTCCGTGAAGCATTTGGGGAATCATATAGCATTAATGACTACAACAGGTTGAAAAAGTAGGTCTTGTGAAGTGGGAGATCATATAGCAAATGCAAGCCAAAATAGAAATCTTTATCTGACTCTGCTATTATAGCAAACAAAAATTTATTCATTTAGGAGCTTCTACAACAGTTCGATTTGTGTGAATAATTTTGATGAATTTATGAACTTTAAAATTTGTGCATCGCAAAGTATAGAATATTTAGAGAATAGCTATTAAAAATGTGCATTCATAGAGAAGCTGATTACCCAAAAATTGAAGGTATTCTGACTGCTTAAGTATATATATGGAGAGAATGGGATGGAGAGAATGATTCTCCAAGACATTAGTTAATATCAGGGATGAGATTAGACCGTCTAACTTCAGTGGGAATCTCAGTGACTCCAAGTAACAACAGAGTATAAAACATTTTATGAAACTCACACAAAATATTAGGGAAGTTAATAAGAAACCTCTTTTAACAATGCCATTAGAAAGCAGGAGAAGTAATTTAGTTTGTGTACCACAGTTTAGTTTTAAGTTTCTGCATTTATAAGCACATGATGCCTCAGATCTACAAACTTTTCTGCCCAAGTTAACTTAGCAAAGAATAACCTTATGGAGTTTATTAAAAAAGAGGGGGAAGTGTTTGGGAAATTAGAATAGAATATTTTCATTATGTAGCAACTGAAATATCTATGTTGGTTGGTAGGAATAAAGAATATTTGGAATACTAAAAGATAAGGGGGCTTTGAATGATAGGTTTGGAACACTTTTTTGCAAACATTCACTTTTACACTCAAAGTGTTGCATATGTGGTATTTGAAATTATGTGGCAGAACTCCTTTCTTACAGTGAAAGAACTCCCACAAAGAATTCCAGCACATGCAAAAACAATTCACTTACCAGTAAAACTTCCTACCACATGCTTTTTAGTTTGCATAAAAATATAAAGCATGAAAAGTCTGTATTTGTTTCATCTGACATCTGTTGCACTGCCTTATCTATAAAAAGCAGAGAGCAGACTACAGGGTAGATAAATTATAGATTACACCTTGAATTTTTTTTATGTGTTCACACACACATACAAATATATGTTTACAAGCACATATTTTTCTAAGGTTTTAGCACCCTGGAAGTCATGATTGAAATTCTGCATAAATAAGCAGAGGATTTTAAGCAGCACTGGTTATTATTGTTTGCAGTGCACAAAATTAATTTTGCTAAGTTAAACCAGCATGGAATGTGAAAAAAAAATCTTTAGCTTTTAACAGAAAGGTTTAATTCAGAAGATGTCTAAGATAGAGTCTGGTAGAAGCTTTAGCACATTTGTAATAGCCAACAGCTGTAGTAATGCTGTAATGCTAAATTCTGTGGTCCACTTCAGTCTCAACTTCACATCTACTGATACATATTTCTCATTGTTTGTTTAAATTCATCTTCTACTTTCCAGAGTTTCTTTGGACAAATGTCGCAGTGTGTCATTAAGTGATGTCTCCAATAACTGTGACTGGATTAACATTATGCATTGACTTCTTCAGGCCAAACAACAGAAATAGCAAAGGTCAAAGTTTAATTATACTACAGGAGATCTTTCCTATGGAACTCAAGTCAGCCCTAGAAACATTGTCTTATGTCCTCTGGCATTCCATGTGAGTTAATTAGGAAACACTCACCTTCAGCACCTACCATCCAAGTCTTTTATTTTTAGAAAACGCCCTTAGGGTCTAACTAAAATGGCATAGTTGCTATATAATCCTAACAATAAAAAAAGTAAGAGGCATGCTCTGATGAAGTACAGTGTATTCACTAAATGCTAGGCAACTGAAAAGTTTAATTGGGGATTATACAGTTGTGCTGTGCTGCCAAAGCCAAATCTGGGGAAAAAAAATTGTAGTATGCAGAACATGCACTGGTATATTTATATATTGTGAATGATGATTTTCAGATTGGTTCAGCTATGGGGACATCTAATTTGGAAGGGACTTTTCCTCATAGGTAGTAAAGTTAGATAGAAAAAAAGAAAAGGATTAAGTTATTGAAGTAAATAGCAGAAAAATCTTCATATGGAAACCTTGGATTCAAAGTTACACAGGCCACTGCCGTTAAGGCACTTAAAAGCAAAAACAGTTTGTTGGAGTCAGATGTGATAGCTATTAACTGTGAACCATGGAAGAAAAGCATGTATAGGGAAAAGACCTATGTAAGTCATCCACTTCTGGGGTGGCACTAATCTCACTTGGTATTAGCCTCTATAACTTTAGACATCTGATTCGAATAGGCTATTACAGGCTTCTTCTGTAGTTATTGAAAAGAGAGATGTACACCCAGGAAACATCCCCTCCTAGGACAATTATCTAAACAATTGCGCTCAGTCACCAGGGATACCTGGTGCATCTGAATACATTGGTTTATGACCGTAGGTATAAACCCTACCTTAGAAATTTAATTTGCAGACACAAAGTTGTAAGCACTGCTGGGCATGAAGGACATACCTATACTGCATGGAGAGCACAGAGTTCAGCATAAAGCTCATTTGAAGGAAGCACTTTACATAATAGATAAATATTATGCATCTAGGAAGAGGAAGATGAGGTTAATGTGCCAGTGTCGTGGTTTGAGAGGAAATGAGTTTTTTTCCTTGGACAGAGGAATCCTGGAATTCAGTCTAAGACTCATGAAAACACTCAGCCCCTACTCTTCCATGGAAATGCCTTAATCCTGAGGCACTTAGCAACTAAGCTAGATCAGCCTGGAAGTGCTCTCTGTTTATCCAGCTGAAGCAGTGACTCTGAAATCATTTCATAGGGAGAGAGAGAAAAAATGAGATCTTAAGTCTTTTGTTAGTATTCATATAGGAATGAAGAGCCTGTAATTTGGTTCCAGCACTAACAATGTTACTGTGTTGTATGCCACAAGTCTGATACGAAATGCTTTAACAAGGTTTGAGTCAAAGCTCTGCTTTTTCATTGTCCCAGTATTTTGACTGCTGTGCTAATTCAGACTCTCTTTTACTTACTTGGTTTTTTATTGTGGGCAAATTTAAAACTTGAGTTTGTAATCACATTTGGAAACCTGAATAGAAGAGATGTGGTGAATGCAGAGGTGGAAGTTTGCACCTGAGGGGAAAATACTTACAGTTATTTTGTGTTCTGCACATTTTTTGTAGGTGGCTGTCTCCCCATGTAATTTAAATTCCATGCCACTGTGTTTAGTGTTGGCGTGAGAGCACACAGCCTTACAGCCAGGCTGACAAACAGTCCTTCTGCCTTAGTGGAATTGTTGAAGACTCATGCTGTTCACAGCAGGAAGTACATTAAATACATTTCTTCCACTTCATTTACATTAGATGGGCAAGAAGCTGCTCAAACTTCTTCTTGACATTTCTACACCAAGGCTGGGAAAGCAAAGGACTCAGGTTTATGTCAGAGATTTGCTGACCATTATCTTTACACCTGACCAACAGAAGCAATCACTCATGCCATCCACATGATAGAGGATAGCACTGTCTGGGAATATTTTACAGATGAGTAAACTGGATGATGGTATCCTGACGTAGAAATGGAATGTTAGAGGTTAAACAGAACAGATTAATTTTTTAGTCTTCTGGAGATTTTATTAAAACACTTGCTGTCACTTTCCTTACACTTAATTAAATTTTGAAAATCCTTAGACAATGTTCTGGAAATTGGTACCCACTAACCCTTGTCCAGCTTCCTTGGAGTAGTAGAGTATATTAATATTTACTATCAATAGCCTGAAAAGTCAGTACTGCAATGTTATGCTATAAATGTATGCTTTGCATTGGCTTCTAGCAAGCAGGCACTATGAACTAACTCTCAGTGTGTGTACTGAGCCAAATTTAAAGCTTATGATAAATAAGTGTTTTATTAGTAACATTGTTTATCGGAGGAACAGCCTTATCTCACAAGGCAAGTTGGAATCTCCTTATTTCCATTGGTCTTCAAGGCAGACAAGTCAAATGTGCCTTTTTCTCTATGCCAGTAGGTATGGCAGGTCTTAAACTGAACAGGTGGTTGATTAATCTTGGTAGTTAACATCTGCTAGTGCATTTGTCCAATTTTAATTACAATCTGAGCGCTACAGGCAGAGCATGCCCACTGTTATGTTACTGGCTAGAGTCATGATTTGGCCAGCTATCCATAACTGGTCTCTGGAGATGCCTAAAATAGTGAACTAGTTCTTTTTTCCTGTGCACATCCATCTTTGATTACTTTCTCCCTTTTATGTTTTTACAGTGCTTGTGAGTCTGATGCCTCTGGCACTTCTGTGCACCTTTAATTTCTTTTGTCCTCCCATTAAGTAAAATCTCTATATGACCCCCTCCCCTTTCCCCAGCCTGTGGCAGGTAGCCAGGTTGGCAACTAATCAAGGGAAAAAGTGGATGACAGCCAGCTTATGACAAGTTATACTCCCAGTTTTCTTTGCTAAAAGCTTCTTATTATCACCAGTTCAACAGAGTAAAAAATGTTCAATCCATGATGATAGCCTTGAAGATTTCAAAAACTGCCTGTTTGCTGCCTATTACAGAAATTAATTAATGTCATACCTTGCAGTAGGACATTCTATAGAGTAACCAGGCACATTTTATGATTGCTTTCTTAGAATTATTTGTTGCTTACAGCTTATAATGTATGTGTGTCCCATTTTATAAGTGTGTGTGTGTATATGTGTGTGTGTGAACTACAGATGTTGGATTAATTTTTGTTCATCTGCTTAATAACTAGAAATATAGTCCAACCTCGTGATCTGGGCTTTTTTGATAGGTGAGGAGGACAGAACATGATCTCCAGGCAGTACTTTGTCACATCTATTTCAGATGGCTCTTTTCCAGTAGAGGATGCAGCTCGTGGAGCACAAAGCTCTTCAACCTTCACTGCTGTATGTTTTTAAATGGGTTGCTTACACATCCAGTATTACATTTCTGTTTTTGCAGTAATTGCAGTAATATTTTGAGGAGAATGCTGAAATGCCGAAAACTTTTAGTTTTGTACTCAAAGCACACAAAATAGCCAATAAGCAGAAGGCACAAGATTACATGAACTGTAGAAAAAAATATGCCTTCTGTTAAATTTAGAACAAGTTTAATGAAGTGGTGTTTTTATGTGAACTGGTATTGCATCCCAGAGCCTAATGCATTATTGGTTTATGACAGTTCACTCAAGAGTACATTGAACTGCTTTCTCTCTTGTGTCTTGCTGTAGCATATATGTTTTAAGTGGCATTGGTCTTTGTACTGTAGATCTTGCATTTATTATACACTGTTTAGAAATGAATGAATGCCTAGCAAACCATTCTAAATTAGTCATCTGTTCATAGTTGGATATGGTGGTAGGGAGTGAATTTAGTGACAGAATGAGTGCTTTGCATGTTTGAGATTTGGATAATCAAGTTGAGTAGGATGTCTTGTTGCAATTCAGTTTTTCTAAGGCTTCTTCAATCATCTTCCTTACATTGAATCTTTTCATACTGAGACTTTGCTCATAGTCTTTAAAGACCCAAAAGATACTGAACTCTGTAACCATGGTAGCCCATTGGGCTTTAATGGCATCGATTCCCCTTTTGAACATGTAAATTTTTAAAAGATTAATTCAGTTACTGTCTCTTTTCACTCTCAGGGCACTCTTTTGTCTCTCACACAAATGGGATCAAAATTCCAAGAGACAGTATACAAGAAGTTTTAACATACAGCAGAGCATATTTTCTTGTGTGAGAGCTCTGCTTTTGTGGTCTGGTAAGTCTGGCTGTAGCTCTGGTCAAGGGATACCTTGCTTACTTTTTTCTACAGCCTTGGTGAGCTAAATATGTTCTGATTGCGTGTGGGCAGAAAAGCCTATAAGAAGTTGTTTCCACTGGTTAAGCAAACTGAACCTAACTGGCATTGTGAATGAATAGTAAGAGTGCAAAAATCTAAGGTTGCCTCAGCCAGAAATGGCTGCATACTATATCTTTACCTGATTTCTGAAATGCTGATGAACATTTCTGGGTTTAGCCCTCATTTTTTTACCTGATGTTTGAATCACTGACTGTAAGCACCTTCAAGCTTGGCCTCAGTGATAAACCTTGTGTGTGGTTTATTTAAGTGCCACTGCCAAGACTTTCCATTTATCTGTCTGCCTCTGTTTCATCGGTTTGTTGAGAATTTGTTACCAAACCCATTTCCCAGGCTTGTTATATAAATGTAATCTAATTAATTTTAGAAATAGAGCACGTAGAAGATTCTGAGTTGGTTTCATGCTCTGTGGGAGGTATAGCCAGTAGAAAAAAGATATGTGAAATTCAGATGGTTGCTGCAGGCAATATAATCATGGTTGGGTGTGTCCCCAGATTCCAGTGTCTGTTTCTTCATCTGTTAGTCTTTATATTTTTATTTCCATTGGTAAATGAGGCAATTATCTGCATTGTGGAATGGTTTAGGCAAGGGATTGGAGCTTGATGTACTTACAGCAGGAAAAATCTTCTGGCCCTGTCCTCAGACTGGATGTAGGAAAAACTCCTCCAACACATGTAGTAGTTCCAGTGATATCAAGGTCTGTAGGTTATACCCTGAGGAGTGTGGAAGAATCATAACAATACTACTCTACTAATAAATATTTTCAGGTATATGTTAGTTCACTAATATATAAATTTGGTGTTTCAGAAAGGTAGCAATATTTCTTAGGAAACCAACAAAGGTCAATTAATTGCTTCAAGGGAAGGTCACCTATTAGAGCGAACTGCGCACATTAGCCTTTCTACTAGCATGCCATTTGCAGCTGGGAAACAATTTAAGAGTGCTCATTACTATCTTGTACATAATAATTAGCTAATTGATGAAAAATTCATTTTTGCTTTAAAGACATCTTCAACGAGTTGAGCCACAGCTTGTCCTCATGCACTCAAATGTCTTTATTCTCTGTTGTTCTGGAATGCTCTTAGCTCATCGAGCTGTTACTGCACCGTTTATGATCGGCAGCCTGGCATTAAGCAAAATCAGAATTAGCTCTGATCTCCAGGCTACAAACTATTCCTGAAGGCTGTCAAGAAGGAAGGTACAGGTGACATTCCAAAGATGGAATGTCACTGTAGCCATCTCACTGCCATCCTCACTCTTGCAGCTAGAGCTGTAGTCTGCTTCCTTTAGCCTGCTACTTTGCTTGCATTTGAGTTTTGCTTATTGATGTAGCAGAGAGTTTAGATAAGGACTCCAATCCTGTCAGGCAGACGCTGCTTGTGATGATACTGTGTCTAGAGAAACTGAAGCATGGATGCACTTTAACATAAAGTGTTATGTTAAATTAGTGTGTATCATAAATTAATTAAGTGTGATTCATATACGTTGTTCATAGCAGTTGCTGCTTTACACCATGTTACTCTGCTGAAATTACTAGGTTAAGTTGCATAAAATGAGAGTAATTAAGTGATGAGCCAGTGGAATCAATGTATGGCACTGCCATTGTGGATTAAAAAAGAAATGGCGATTTCCTTGCAAAATCAAAGCGTGTTTGGTAAAGATGGTATTAATTTGAATCCATCCTATTGCCTGTTACAGGGTTTGCAGAATTGTTTTAAAAAACCTCTTTAAGTCAATAGACAGAAATGGTCTGTAGAGACAAATAGAAAAGAAGACATTATTTCCTTAAGATAATGTCTGTTGCAATTTGGCTGAATCTAGCAATTTTAAATCTGAAGGGAATTTACTTTTTGATTGCTAAAGTTATGACAAAACTACTAAGAAGATGAAAGCTGCTAAGATTGCAACATATGAATTTGAAAATAATCTGTTTTGACCACATCAAATAAAAAGCTATTGGCATTTGCACAATAGGTACCTGCTACATAATTTAGCTTTGACTGTAATCTTGACCCCTGCTTCTACAGCATTCAGTGAAAATAAATGACTTGGCAAATTAAATTCATTGTGCTAAATGCAAGCTCAGTTGCTTGCATAGTTTCAAGTATGTGTAAATAGCTGCAGAATGGTGCTACCTAGTTTCAGATTTTAAATTCCTCTTTGATATTGTCTTGATATAAAGTTTTTGTAATGGATGGTTTCTCTGGGCTATTCTTTTGCTGCTATAAACACGCATATATGAGAGAGATTTCAGAAGGTGCCCTTTACTGCTATGAAACAGTAAATGCTCATGCCTTCTTGCTTTTCATGAACTCACATTCTTAACTGGCCTATCTACAACTCACATACATCATGTTTGTAACATTGGAATCTGGTATGTTAGGGACTCATCACATGCCAGCTTTGATCCTGAAATGCAAGCAGTGATTGTGTAGGAATGGAAGTGTTGCCTGAGTATGAGCCAGATCAGGTCCAGCCAAATCTGGCCATGTTTGTCTGGTTTTGTGTCCAAGTTAATTAGCAGTGCCAGCCATCAGGACTCCTTACTTCGGATTCAGCATGGCCCTAGCATGTCCAGACTGTACCAGAACAGGCTTTGTAGGCTTGAAAAGCCTGGTTTGCACCTTCCACATTACCACAGACTCCTGCTAGCTCTGGCAACTCATAATGTTTGCACATAGCCTTATTCGTACTGTTCATGGAAAGAAGGAAGGCTTTTAGGAATAAGTAGTCTTAACCCTAGAAAAGATGAGCCATAAGTTCATCTGTAAATACTGCTTCTACTGGTTCCAAGTATCTGAATATGTTGGAGTGCCACGTCTGTTTTCTTCTATTATTTCTTTCCTCCTGAGAGCACATATATGTGTGTGTGTGTGTGTGTGTGTGTATGTGTGCATCACTGGCAGCAAGTATCACTGAAGTTCACTTTAGTTTTAAGCCTTATCAAGGTGTCAGTGTGAAAGGGTCTGTTCTTTTGTGTTTGTCCTAAATATCCTGCCAAAAGGATTTTTTTATAAACAACCTACCCTTTTGCAATGTCTCCCTAAAGCAGTCTGTAAGGATATAATTTTAAGAGGTAAAGCCTCTTCGGAAATAAACATTTTTGTGCTATCACACTGATTTGACGATGTGCCTTCAAAGTTAGATGTGCTCCTAACAACATGAGAAGTGTGTTTGTTTTCCTTCTTGATGACTGACAAGTGCTGTAGTTGAGATACGCCTCTGACTCTCTAAGTACAAGGACAAGGCAAAGTTTTCGTTTCTGTGCCAAGAAACCTGGGACTAAAGCTCCTAACCTTTCTCCTCTGATTATTGTAACTTCATGCCAGCGAAGTCTGTGGGTCTGAACAAAAAAACCCTTAGAAAACTTCCTCTTCTTTCTCTAAGAGGAACCATTAAATTTGCAGTAGTCTCTCTTCAGAGTGATTACTAGATTAAAGGTCTGCTGTAAGTGAGCCGGCAGTCATTGAGCAGAATGTTTTCCAGACATAACCTGAGATAGACAATGCTTTCCCTGTTAGGAGCTTGGCTTTGCTCCTTCCCCTGGGGAGCTACTAACACAGCTTACAGGAAATGAATTTAGAAAACATTTGTAAGGATTTGTTTCCTAGGATGGGTAACCATGCAGAATGTGTCTTTCATTGAACATATATACCTCAGAAAGTGTCAAAAACTCACTCTGAAATACAAGGCAAGCTAGCTGAAGGTTTATATAATTTTTTGTTTGGATGTGACTACAGGAATGAATAGTATGTGAGGATTCTTCTTCGGCAGCAGTAAAACAAGTGTTAGAATAATGCTGCAAGAAAAAAAACAATATTTAATTTTATGCCTTCCATCTAATTTAAGGCATATCATGTAAGTTCCCTATGTAGCCAGTAAGTAAAAGGGAATGCTTCCACACCTTCTCAGATTTTTCGGATCGCAGTGAGCGAGCCATTCCACCTGTCCTCCTGTATGCTCATTGTGCTGGGAAACCTGCAGTGGCCTATCTTTGTCCTTGCAAACTGAGAGCAAGTAGGCTCCATGTGAGTACCTCTCAGTAAAGTGCTTATAATGAGGGGCAGCCAAGTCCAGATCAAGTTCCGGAACTATTGGGACATAACAAGATTAGACTTGGGAAAGTGTGCTGAACCCTAAGCATACCTGTTTGAGAAATGACGTGTATTAGAATTGATAATTTTTTCAACTGCCTTTATCTAACTATTGGTATGTTTATAACCATTTGGTCTTACTAGGTATTCTGTATTTTTATTGTCTGGAGGCTGAGGAAGTCTTTGTCCAAGAATTTAGAAGAACATTTTATGTCTGAAATGACACATTGCTTTGCAGATCTAATGTCCAGTGCTTCAGTATCCCTGTAAGGAGAACTCTCATCAAAGTTAATAGTTGTTACACAAAAGGTAAAGAGAGTGTATCCTGTTCACCCATATAAAGTGTTTCAGATAAGGGCTTCACAGTTCCAATTATAAAAACAGCTACCTACAAGCAGGCCTCCATGGGCAAATAGAGTAAAATTGATGTGTGTCTGCCTGTGCACACAAATACACACATCTTTAAATACACATACTCTTGAATTAAAGAAAAAAAGAAAATTGGAACCAACACCGTTTTCATTTTCTAAAGTTAGGCTTCTTTCAAGTTTGTCTTTCATCCTGCAAAGGTTGATAACTTTGATAATGCTCAAACAGGTCTATGAATCTGCACTATTTTTCAGTAAATACATTCACTTCCATTAATTTGTTACATGATTTCAGTTTTAGTAGATAAGTAGGGAGGCAGCTGCAGTTTTTCATTGATGAGGAATATTCAAGGATTTCTTTTTTTGCTGCTCCTGGAGCACTGAGCAATTGTTGTGATCTTTGCTGACTGAATTCCAGTTGGCTGTATGCTGCATGGTATTTCAAACACGTTGGTGATACTGTAGCCTCATGATGCTGATAAATTCTCACAAGACAGCATAAGAAACATGTAATGAAGTGCAAGGAGAACTTGGGTAGGTCTTTCTCTGCTTGGGGAGGTTGCTGTGATTTCTGCTGTGCAGTGGGAAAGCTGAGGCACTCTCTGTGCATGATTAATCTTGCATGTTTGAAAGAGGAATGGAAAGGATAGAAAAGAGGAGATGATAAACATCCAGGATGAAGCTGAGATATGATTTTAAGGCTCTTTACTTTGTGAAATTACTGTGGGTAGGAAAACTGGAAAAGGGAGGAAAAAATGAAGCTAAACAATGTGTCTGTTAAGTGGAATAGCTCTTAATCTCCTTTGCTTTTTGCTCTTCTTTCTTATGAACTGTGGAGCTTTAGTACTAAGATAAAGACTGTTCACATTTCAGTTTACATGAAATAAGATTGATTTTGTTTTAAATGCTAGATGTGGGAGAACTAAAATTAAGTATTTGAGCCTTTAGTTAGCTGGAAAACGTTACCAAGAGTAGCTCCAGTTACGTGTGATGTTCTAGTCTGGTTTTAGCAACAGGAATCTGTGAGAACATTCAAGTTAAAGTTTCGTTATCTGTACTCACCTTCGTATGTTTGCATCAAAGTGAAAAATGCAAGGAATTTTCTGGCTTTTGCACAGGACTCAAGTAAAACATGTTTAATGAGATACCACATTTGGTTTTGTACACAGATTCATAAAAGCTGACACAAAATGTTGAAAATTTAGGAGGCAAGAAAAAGAGCACAGTGCTGATATAACAATTGCTATCTAAAGCCATACAAACCAATACTTGAAAAGAAGCCAAAATAGCTAGAATTCTAAACCTTGAAAAGAGAAGCTTTATTTCACTTCCTGAGAAGAGCAAAGTGCTCTCCGCTGTTTAATGTGGATTTTATATTTTAAGTTCTTTTGATAACTTCAGTTTAAGGTAAAGAACCATTTATGGACATTATTCCTCTTTCACCAGAACCAGCATTCTACTTTGGAAATGATGAATACTATGTTGATGAGAGTGCTGGCTACATTGAGGTCCGTGTCTGGAGGACTGGAACCGACCTGTCCAAAGCCGCCTCTGTCACGGTGAGATCGCGCAAGTCTGAGCCCGTAACTGCAGAGGGTGAGTTACTGCTTCACTCCCATTTCACACTGCTGCTACTGTGCTCTTGCTGCTACACACTGCTGGCACGTGCTGCTGCATCTCACAAGTGCTGGTTCAGTGGGTCTTGGTACAGTTTTATTGTAAATCAAAGGCGACTCCAAAGAAGGCGAGCGAGAATAATGATGAGGACTCAATGGATATCAGAAGGCTAGTTAATTATTATACTGTACTATGTACATTTCATCTAAACTGAATCTGCCAAGCACTCACTCTGCACACACCTGCTCACACTGCCCGGAATCTCGTGACTGTCCCGTGACAGTCCCAACACACACACACACTTGGCCCCAATAGGCCAAGGAAACAAAGCATCTTCACTTTGGGTAAACAATCTCCATATTGCATTCTGCTTTGGCACAACACAGGCACAGTGAGTGATAAGAATTGTGTTTTCCCTTTTCTCTGATGTTCAGAGAATGTGAATCTCAGAAATCCTTGGGAAGAATTGTGCCTTGCTTTTCTCTGTGAAGAGAAATGTGTCAACACAGTTTCAACCACATAAAATGAAAATTGTATGTGTCTTGCTCTTAGCAGATCTCTTCTTAGAGCAAATTATGAGTTACAGAATTTCAGAGAAACAGGAGTAAGTGCTGCTATGAAGTATAGCACAAAGAGCAATGTCTTTAAATCCTCATATAAAGACTGCTGCAAAGGCAGTTGATTGCTGCCTCAAGAGCATACTCTGGGCACGGTTATGTTCACTGGCAGCGTGCTGAGTTTGCTTCTTTCAATTTTACTGTAGGCAGTGAGAAATTATTACCTAGTATCCTATCAGGATTGCTTCAGCTGTGTGGTTCTTGGATGCTTTGACAGAACCCTTGTCGGCAGAATCAAGTGTTAGCACACTCTATTTTTTTTCACAAAACATACCATAATGTTTAAACTAGGATATTCATATAGAGGCAGCCTAAAAGTTATCTTCCTTAGATGCTTATCCTGAGTCTAACTTGACTTATTTCAGGAATATCTAAACATAATATACATGTATGTTGTATGCATAACACAATATACATAACATAGATGTATTTTTCTTATGAATAAGAAAATTATGAAGTCTGAAAAAATACATGATTGCTTCAGTTCTGAACTTGCTTTTATGATCTGATGTCTTTATCAAATCTTAAATATTTAAGTTATTTTATTTCTGGTAAAAAAATATCTTTCGTTCCAGTAAGGATCTTCATTCATTGTGCCAGGACCTCTAGGCTTAAAAGCTGGAAATGTCTCAGCTCTTGAGCTCTCTAGTCTGTTGGTCACAGCATGAAAGCTCTGACATGACTGGTTGCCTGTAAAACCATGAACCTCGTTCTTTCCCTTACACGTTGCAGCAGATCTGCTGCTCTGAGTTATCAGTCCTGGAGTCCTGCCTTAGAGGCTTAGCTCTGGGGGAGTACAACAGTAGAGCTTTTAGCCAAGTGCCCATCTGATGATGGCCTTTAATCTGGCCAAATTTTGTCAAATTCACAGAATTCCAAACCTGATTTCCATTTCAATTTAAGTGTTTCCCCCAAATCTTTGTTACAAGAGCTCTGCTGTTTATTCTCCCCAAAACCTAATGTTAAAACTGAGTCCTTCCTAAAGCTCGGGATACCTTTAAAGCCTTGGTTCCATGACAGTGTCATGTTTTAGTCAGTATTTTGTTTTATTTGCCCTCTTCTCATTGACATGTTATGGATTGGTTTGATTTGCTTAAAAGAAAACAAACCCAGATCAATCTTCCTTTAAGAGTAAGGTGGCAAGACCTCACCTGATCTGTTCTGATAAGAATTTGATTTGTTTTCCATTAATGATGTTTTACACAACTCCTCTGAACAACAGTTCTTCCCCCAGTCAGCTCACTAGCCTCGTCTCCTTTCCTTTTTACATTAATCTTAAAACTTATGCCTTTGTTACAAAATAATATGAAATTTTTTTCCAAAAGACTTTGCTTCATCTCCAGAGTCTTTCTCAAAGCTTTTTGCTTACTTTCAGTTTTTGCTTCAAGCCAATTTCATTAGTTTTTCTGGAGTACCTGTTGGTTTACAACAGAACAGAATCAGCCTTATTTTGTGACTCAAATTGTCATTAAACAAAAAATTAATTAATATTGAATTATTTTATTGTGTAGTCCAACTTAAATACCAAACGATAGTTTTGCGTTACCTGAATGCCAGAATTTGGCAAATACTAAAGTTATAAAGGAAAAATATTTACCTACAATTAACTGCCTAGTGATAGATATTTTTATTTTAAATTGTATGTAATGCTATTTTTATCTCTTTTCCTTTGGTAGCTGGAGTAGATTATGTAGGCATCAGTCGTAATTTGGATTTTTCCCCTGGAGTCAATATGCAGACATTTCGTGTGATAATTCTGGATGATCTTGGACAGCCAGTGTTAGAAGGAGCAGAGAAGTTTGAGCTTGTGCTAAGGATGCCCATGAATGCTGCCCTTGGAGAACCCAGCAAGACCACCATCTTCATTAATGACTCAGTGTCTGATTGTGAGTAAATTTTTTTTTTTTTTACTTTTTCATATTTTGGAGATGATGTGTTAAGTCATTTGCTGTCTGGCCTCTTGTGTTCTATATCTGGTGCAGTGTGGCATAAGTAAATGTGAAATGATGGAGGGAAGATATAACTCCTGCAGTTATACTTTACATGTGCTCTCTATGTTTTTCTGCCCAGTGCCAAAGATGCAGTTTAAAGAATCTGTGTATGTAGCCAATGAAAATGATGGGCAGGTTTCTGCCATGATATACAGGAGTGGGGATATCCGATACACATCCACTGTCAGATGCTATACAAGGCAAGGTTCAGCTCAGGTTATGATGGACTTCGAAGAACGACCTAATACTGACAGTTCCATCATCACATTCCTTCCTGGTAAGTTCTTGATAATATTTTAGAAGCCTTTAGTCTACCATGTTTTCTTTTGCTTTGCTTTGTTTCATTTTGTTGTGTTTTAATTGTGTCTTCTCATAAAGTAGTGCCAAAAAGATCACTTTACAAAACAAAGGTTTGGGTTTATTTCATGCACAATGGGATGATGTTGCCTTTATTTTCTTCACTTCTGACTTAGGGCAATAATCACTAAAAACCAGAACAGTATATCTTACTTAGTTTCAGCCTGAGTGCCAGCATCTTTTTGCTAGCAAAAGCAGGTTTGGCATAGCACAGTAGAAGCACAGATCTGCTGTCAGAAAGGAAACTTCAGAATTTCTGCTCTTTGTTAAGCAGATTTCTGGCAAATACATTTGACGTGCACTGAAATGAGTAATAGATCTTTCAACAGGTACATAGCTTCCTAATTCCTGTTTGAATTTTATTCTCCCACCAAGGCTTTCCTAAGACCGCCCACGAATATCAGGTACTTAATATCCCACATTTCATCAGAGATGAAATGCAAATAAATCAAATGTTGCTATGCTGAAAGAATATTGCCTATTTCTTTCTTCATGTGCAGAAGGCAGTTTGGTCTTCTAGCCTTTGAAGTTTACACACATGTGATATTTTTCACAAGTCTTAAACAAGTTCTGTCCTCAGCATTAAATCCTTGGTATATCCTTATCACAGAAATTGCAACCTTTGTATTTCTGTAGACATGTATCGCTTGAAAAAGTGAGTTGTTCACTCTGTCTTTATTTAGGACTGGCCTCAACTTTTAGTGCTATCCTGTACTCTAGACCTTTGCTATTGCTTCTGTGCAACCAGGAGAGAGTCCAGCTAGTAAGAATTAATGAATCTGGGCCACTTAGAAGTGACTTTTCTCTATTCTTGAGTGTTGCCCTACCGCTTCTCTGCAAAGACATGTAACAAAGAGGTCTACTAGAATTATATTTTGACTCCATAAGCTTCTTAGGCATTTTTAATATGCAGCAGTTTCATTCCAGTTTTCACATTTTCCATGCAACAGTAAACAGCATGAGTATTTTGCATTTTTTCCCCTCCTAAGGCATAATTTATAATTTTCCTACAGTGGGGAGAAGAGGCAGCCTCAGGAAATGAACACAGTCAGCATCCTGGTCTGGTTCTTCGTCTTGAAGAGCCTTGATCTTATTTGCATGTGTAATGATGAAAAAATACAGTAAATTGACCTCATCTCTCTCCTGCTGTGCTGTTCCTTTTGTCTGGGGTGTAGGAGTCAGTCCCCTGATGAAGAGCCCATCAAGTCATGCTGGGTGCCAGACACTGAACACCATTCAGAGGTCTTGCTGCTTGTGTAAAAGACATAAGAAAAGATGTTCAAGTTTCTGAACATCTAGTGAGTCAGGGCACATTAATTTATCAGTGAAAAACTGAGAGGTTTGATACTCCAAAGCATTTTTAAGGCAATATTCACTGTCACTTGGAGTAAGTGGGAGCTCAAAAGACTTTAAAGTCAAACGGAATAATATAAGTGAAGGTCCACACAGTTGGAGAGTGTCCAATCAAAAGAGACTTGAAATATAAAACTTCAGGACAAAATTGCCATTAGTATTAGTAATGGTAATTAGTAATTAGTATTACCATTAGAAAGGTTTTATTTTTCTGTTTCCTTGTGCAAGTACTTACTTTTTTAAGTGGACTCTGTAGAAGAAGTCACTGAGAAGGAGCATTTTCTTCTTAGGTAAAACTAAAGGGCTAATACATGTAAAGTGGACATACCAAATAGAAACTTGTCTTACAGAATCTCAAAATGGGGGATTCCATTTTAATGAGTTTCCATAGAAAGGTAATGATTGCTAATTCTGTTCTCACTGCTGTCATTGCTCGTTAAATTGTATGGTGTCAGGGTGAATGCCTTGACCAGCAGGATTCAGGGGCCTTGGGCTTGGAGAGAAGTGCTGAATAGGAGCAAAGAACACCTAAGTTCTGCCTGATACTAGCTCCAGAATGATTGCAGGTGAAACTGAGAAGCCTTGCACGCTGCTGCTTACGGATGATACTTTCCATGAGGAGGAGGAGGAACTACGCCTGGTTCTTGGCACTCCAAGAAGTGATTCTTCCTTTGGTGCCTCTATTGGCGAGCAAAACGAGACGCTGATAAAGATTCGGGATGACGCAGACAGTAAGAGAATAGCTTCTTCTTACTGGCTTTTGGAAGCCCATTTGCATGCTCTCAAATAATTGTTTTTTTCCTCTAATGACAGAGGCTATCATTAAGTTTGGTGAGACCAAATTTAGTGTGAGTGAACCGAAGGACACAAGGCAAGTAGCAATTGTGAAAATCCCAGTGCTTCGTCTGGGAGACACTTCCAAAGTTTCTGTTGTGAGAGTTCATACAAAGGATGGATCTGCTACTTCTGGAGAAGACTATCACCCTATATCAGAAGGTAGGATCATACTTGTCACATCCGACTATTTGTGTTCATTCATGACTCTAACATAATTTTTGAAAAATGAAATAACTTTATGTTTAGAATACTTTGCAACCACATCCCAAAATGCGTTTTCCTATTCAGTGCGGACAAACTAAATTTGAACAGGAATACCACATCCCCTGTGGTATACAACAGCCAATTGCTGTTGTATACTAATTATCAGTGAAGATCTTTACAAATAGCGTCTTTGAAAACATCTGTACTCCTTTGAAAACATCTGTAGCTCAAGAAATTGTGGAAGATGTGTGACTTAAACCTTAATTATATTTGCAGAGTGTAATAATATTACTCTGAAGAAACATCTACTTATAGGATATGATTGTGTCGTTGTTTCTTGAGCAATTCATTAAGATAATGGGATTTGCTGTATGTAGGAATTAATGTATATTTCTTTTTATTTTTCTATGTTCATATAATTAGGCTTTCCTTCTGTATTTCTGAGTTCATTGCTTTCTGCTCCTCACTACTAACGAATGAGGAGAGAAGTTACACAACAGAATGAGAAATTTCTTAGCTGATAAACTTCTTTCCATTAATAGCCCACCTACCTGCTTTAGGCAATGACTAATGGAGTTTGTAGCATTATGATTTTTTTTTCTTTTAAAGTTTATGATAATACATGATAGTACTCTGTGTTTTAAGATTAATCATTCATTGCTGGAGTGTTTTCAAAGTTTTGGATAAACTATTTTGGCATCCAGTCCAGCTAGAATATATGACTTACCTTTGAACATCCAGCAACAACCTTGCATTAGATCTTCAAATTCCATAGCAGTGGCATTTCCCACTAGTGATATCTGAAGGGGCAATTTGTTAGCCACAAGAAAATCATCAACCCAGAGCTTGCTAATTCCAGTCACGTTGCTCCTGCATTTTAGAGTTTTGCTCTTTCCCCCTGAAAGCCACAGGAACTTTTAGTGTCAGCTGAAACTAATCCTATATGCACATTACCTGTAGGCATTGTCATGCTTACATTCTCCCTGCTGTGCACCGGCAGCACATGGGAACAAGGTTTTCAGGGGAAATCCATTACTGCAGAACAAGAGGAGGGGCTCTTAGCCTCTGCCCCCAGGCCTTTGAGAAAGGTCTGTGATGTGCAGAATTTCCCCACAGGTTTCAGAATACCTGTGGATTTAGGGAACTTGCATATTCAGCCATAGGTACAAAACCCACATCATTAATTGGGTTTTCTGAAGGAATTGTGGCAAACTGAAAATCAGTAAAATTCTTAGCTGTCACACAGCTGAAAGTTCATGTATTTATTACCACAAAGAATATTTCCCTGGCTTAATAACACTTGGGATTGGAAGTATCATTATATCACTTAATCAGACTCACTGTGGATTGCAAAATTCTCCCAGTTTTCCCAAATTATTTCTGTATTGATCCAAATAACTTTGGTTGGAGAAAATATATCCTTTAGAAAGGGCATCTGGTCCAGGCTTGAAAGCTTTGGAGGGGAGGAGGGCTTCTTAGCATTTTGCTTCACTGATCAGTCTCTATCACCTAACTGTGCCTTATTTCTCATATAGATTTCAGCTTTAATGCACTACTGCTTTTTGTGCCTGTCCCTTTAGAGTACAGAGGTCTTTATCACTTGGTATGTTTTGATTATGGTGGTGTTTCTATATACCAGTGAGGACATCACTGCCTGCAAGTTCTTCTGGTCCTAAGTTTCTCCTAGTTATTTCTGTACATCTTCAAAGTGAATTTGTCATCCTTTAAAAATAAAAATATTAGAAATGCACTTATTATTTTGTCTATTATCAGTCTCACCCTTTCCAGGCAGAAATGTTAAATAGTTTCTGTACTTTTTATTTCTTTAGTAGGTAAAACAGTCAAGGATCATAGTACTCCCTAACTCAGTGTGGTGGGTTGATCTTGCTGGACAGTAAGTGCCCACCAAAGCTGTTCTATGACTCCCCCTCCTCAGCTACAGGGGAGAAAATATGACAGAAGGCTCATGGGTTGAGATAAGAAGAGGGAGACATCACTCACCAATTATCAGCAACGGGGGGAAAAAGACTCAACTTGGGAAAATTAGTTTCATTTTTTTTTTACTAATCAAGCCAGAGCACCGTGATGAGAAATAAGACATTCCTCCCACCCCTCCCTTCTTCTTGGAGTAGCTTCACTCCCACATTCCTTAGCTCTGACTGGCTTGAGGGAATGGGGGTTGCAATCTGGTTATCACATGTTATTTCTGATGCTTCTTCCTCCTCACACTCTTCCCTATTCCAGCATGAGGTCACACCCACTGGAAACAGTTTTTCAAAAACTACACTATGGGTCCTTCCTGTGGTCTGCAGTTGTTCATGAGCTGCTCCAGTGTGGAGCTCCTCAGGAGGTCACAAGGGCTGCCAGCAGACCTGCTCCACTGTGGGCTCTTCTTTCCTGGGGCCACAGGTCCTGCCAGGAGCTTGCTCCACTGGAGGCTACCCCCAGGGTCCCAGCCTCCTTTGGGCATCCACCTGCTTGATCATGGGTCCTCCACGGGCTGCAGGTGGATCTCTGCTCCACCATGGGCCTCCCTGGGCTACAGGAGGACATCCTGCATCACCAGGCTCTGCACCAGGGGCTGCAGGGGAATCTTTGCTCTGACTTCTGGAGCATCTCCTGCCCCTCCTTCTCCACTGAGCTTGGTGCCTGCAGAGTGACTTCTCACATATTCCCACTCCTCTTTCCCAGCTGCTGCGGTTCATTTTCCCTTCTTAAATCTGTCATCCCAGAGGCACTACCACTGACACTGCTGGGCCCACCTTGATCAGCAGTGGGTCCATCCTGGAGCCAGCTGGCATTGCCAGATGTGGAGGATGCTTCTGGCAGCTGCTTGCAGAATCCCCTATAGCTCCCCACTACCAAGGCCTTGCCATGCAAACCAAATACAATCAGCTAAGGTTGTGCTTTTTATCACCATGACTTACAAAGTTTTTTCAGAGACAATGATTTTCAAAATACAATACTCTTGTGGAGCTGCAGCTTTATTCCTCATTTTTGTTATATACCATTGTATTTACTACATTTTGTTGAATACCATTTATTTAGAATTCTTCAGTCTTTTTGTCATTCACATAGGTTGCCAACATTTATGTAATTAGTCACAGATAACTTTCAAAACATTAAGATCCATTAGACTGAATCTTGAGCTTTGCAAATCTCTTGATTTATGTCTTCTTTTCAGTGATTTCTACATATGTCCACTGCTATTCATTATTATTATTTGTAGCATCAAATAGGTTATACTAAATCTGCAAACATCTGTAATTTGAAAAGTGAGTATTAACTGCATCTCTCATGGCTGGGCCTAGAATCACAGGTTGTTATGATCAACAGATTTATTTTTAAGTGTCTCATGTTTTCAGAAATTGAATTCAAGGAGGGTGAAACACAGCACTTTGTGGAGATTGAAGTTCTCTTTGATGGAGTAAGAGAGATGAGAGAAGCCTTCACTGTCCACCTGAAGCCTGATGAGAACATGGTTGCAGAAATACAGGTAACAAGTTCATGCAAAGTCCTGAACAACAAAATCTGGTAAACAGACCTCTTACTTGCTTTCTAGCTCATCATTTTACTCTTCTTTTAAGACTTATTCACGCCATCTTGGCTTGTATATTAAAAGACAAAAAGGCCATCCCAGCTGTCACAGTACCATCTAAACAAAACTGTTTGTTGTCAAGGCATGATGTGGATGGGGCCACAGAGTCAATGAAAGACTGAAGTCTTCAGGGTATCATACCAGACACTGCTCATATAATCAGTATTAGAAACTGATGTCCCCTCGGAATCCCACTCTCTGGGAATACAACTTCTGTGTTGTGAGATGAGCAATTTCAGGTGAAATGTGACTTCTATCAAAATCATATTAATATTATTCTTATTGTGTAAGATGAAATAGCCACACATTCTTTTTATTTAACGTTGTATCTTGCATTTTTTTAATGCAAACTTTTAATTCAAACAGTATACTCCTTTGCTTTGGCATAAAATGTGCTTGGAACTCCCTGTGTGCTTCAGCAGTGTCACACCATATATAGTGTGACTCCAGACAGCCAGACAGAAGAGACATAGCCTTTGCTGATGACAAACACCCCATTTCCACCAGGCATTAAAGCATACACTGCACATAGGGGCTTCTACCAGAATACTGAAGTGATAACAAAAAAGCAGGGAGACAAGGTTAAAGGTCTGGGATCTTCAGTGTTCTGAAAAGAAAAATTTCATTTTAGCTCTTCCTTTTGCAGTCGGCAGTGTACTTTTGGTGCCTTGACCCTTTCTCAATAGCTCAACCCTCAAGCTGAGGTTTTTGAACTTTTGGAAAACTGTTCTGAAGGCTAAACATATTCTGATGGAGATCCAGCTTGTTTATTTAAGTTTTCACAGACAACTGTTTCTGTATTTTTCATTGTCAGACAGCCAAGGCCATTGTTTACATTGAAGAAATTAACAGCATGGCAGATGTCACCTTTCCCTCTGTTCCTCAAGTTGCATCTCTGTTGATATATGATGATACTTCTAAAGCCAAAGACAGAACCAGTCCCATTGCTGGCTATCCTGTCATCTGTATCACAGTGAGTATCCCTGTGGAAAAACGGAACAAAATCAGTCTATGGCTTTTGTTCAGTGGATTTTATATACCCAGTATCAATCCATATGGTGATGAGTCACACATATTAGTCACACATATTAGTTTGAGCTAGAATTATCCTTAGAGCTAATCTAATTTGTCTGGGTAATGAATCCATTTTCAGGAGGAGAAAAAGCAAAGAAAGATGTTTCACTTGTTCCTCACTAAGAACAGTGCAATGTTGATACCCACACTGTGTCTGTGATTGCATGACCTTAGTATTTCCTGCATTATCCTGCCCTTATTTGTAGAGTTAATATCACTGGAGATAACAGATGAGCCAGTGTTTTCAGTGAGTGCCGCAGACTCTAAAATGGGTGCTGAAGGGAATACAAGCTTCTTTGATTTTTTCACTAGTAGTTTTGCAACTGAAATGTTTACGTAAATATTCATATACCTTGAAGAATGTTTTATCCATCTTCAATTTGTTTTTCACACATTCCTTTTGCACAGGAATGTCACAAGTTGAATGGTTCTTCTAAATAAGAAAAGAATCAAAGAAAATAAGTCTTTAAATGCAAAGTGTATTTGCAGGATTAGATCAAAGGGACAAATTAAAATTAAAGTAGTACATGGGAGTGTAGTTTGTGCCTTCATAACTATGCCACGTTTTCACCTATAAATCAATTTAAAATATTATTTTTTATTTCAATAAGCATAATTAGATACCCCTTTTAATCTACCATAACAGTGCTAAATACATCACTATAAAAATAAGGTGATTTCTTATGAGATTTAGTGGGATTGTCAGTTCCATGTTGTTGAGTTTTGTGACTCTGGATGACTTGAAATTCCTTTGCTGTGAAACAAATAAATTCTTAACACGTCTGCCTTGATCTGCAGGCCTGTAATCCTAAGTACGAAGACTTCGACAAGACTGGCTCTATATGTGCCAGTGAGAGCATCAACAACACCCTGACACAGTACCGGTGGCTTGTGAGTGCCCCCACGGGCCCCGATGGTGTGACCAGCCCCATGAAGGAGGTTGACTTTGACACCTTCTTCACTTCCTCTAAGATGATTACACTTGACTCCATTTACTTTCAAGCCGGGTCTCGTGTCCAGTGTGCAGCTCGGGCTGTGAATTCAGATGGGAATGAGGGTCTTGAGCTTATGAGCCCTATTGTCACTATAAGCACATCAGAAGGTAAGGCATCATCACCTACTGTAAGATTCACAGGTCTCTTTTGGATCCCAAATTCAGTCCTAACAAAAGCTGCTTATGTGATCAGATGTTTTAACATTACCACGTCAGCTTTTCTTCTGCTGTTCATTGAGGTGGTGCAAAAACTCTCTTGACACAGCAAAGCATTATATGAAGAAAAATTTTTTCTTCTCTCCTAATTCTCCGTGTCTTTGAATAATAATTCACACAGCAAACTTGTATGTTCATGAGAACAATATAGAACAGGCAATGGAATTAGTGAAACCTGGTTTCTGTTGACTTTTGAATTCAACTGCAGTAATGATGCAGTACAATCTCAGCTCCTATTAAGCATTGAAGAATCCACATGGGAATAGCATATGAAAGCCTAGCCAGAAGAAAAACCTCATTTGGCATTCCGGCCTCACAGGACACCTGAGAATTGATTTCTTCCTTGTCTAAAGACAAAACAACTAGGCGCAATAACAGGGCATGGACAAAATTTTTCCCTGGTCAAAACATTCATAATTATTCACCCATCTTTTTATATGAAACAGACTGGCTTTTTTATTGTAATAATGCACTATATGGATTACACCTGACAAATTAGCAGAGCTAATTAGCTCTGTCTCAGGACTGAGTTGTCATGCATAGATTACTTCCAGTACCTGAGCTCACTTGTGATGTGGAAGGAAAGAAGTGCAATGATCAAAGCAACCTACAAAAATCCTGAATATTTTCCATTTTGAAGATGCCTGACCTCCAGTGCATAGACCAAGCTCTCAAAAGGAATTCAGGTTGTGCAAAAAAAAAAAAATTATTTAGTCTCTTTAGCAATGTTATTTACATTTACGGGAAAAAACACCAAAACTAAAACCACCAACCAAACCAACCAACCAAAAAGCTGTCATGTGCAAAAAAGAAATTTGTTTCATCCTGGCAGAAATTTCCTACTTGGAGATGTTGAGCAACATTGGGTCCTCCAGAGCCAATAAGCTCTCCAAAAGGAGGGCCCTGCCTCCTCTTTTCTTGAAATCCCTCAGAAATGGGCAAAAGAGGACTGTTTTGATTTTCCACATCTGCTTGTTTTTTACTTAAGAGTACCTTGTAATCTTTGGGCCATCACATGACAAAGTGACCAGAATGCAGACACTACTGTATTGAACTATGCAATTAGAAGTTGCATACATCTCAGATCACATGATTACAAACCTAATTTTCTGGTCCTACAAACTTGGACTAATACTGGAACACATGGAACTAACACTGGAAAAGATTTCCAAAATAAGTTACATGTGCCCCTTTCTTGGAGAAATTCAAAATTCAAATTAACAAGACCTTAAGCAACTTGATCCAGCTTTGGAGCTGTCTCTATTCTAAGCAGAATATTTCTATATATCCTCTGACACAATCTTTCTAACTACACTTTTGTTACTGGTGGATCAGGAGACTCGTGAATTTCTCTGAGGACTTATCACTGTATACTCCAATCCAGTGCCAACAGTGAACAGTGGTCAGGTATCTTCCATAAAACTTAGGATGGTGGGAGGAATTAAAACATATGCCTCTGAAGACCTCTGTAAGAAAGTTTGGCACTTGGCACTGGCTTTGCAAGTGAGGTTGCAACTGAAAAGACACCAATGCAATATCATAACCTTGTTCTGAAAATGTGATCCTGTTATCAAGTAATCATTTCTGTTTGAATCCTCTTTTGAGTAAATTCCTGTTGAAACCTCTGGAAAATACTTCTCACAGTATTTATCTGTCATTGAAGAAAATTCTCGTTGTTTTGGATACCTGTACCATGGGAAAAAAAGTACATCTTAAATAGTGGAAAGAAAAGTATAGATTGTTTCCTATGGCCATAAAGTAAGGCTGCTTTCTCTTTTTCCCACTAGGTCTTTGTCAGCCTCGTATATCAGGAGTAGTTGGAGCAGAGCCATTCTCTGCCAAACTGCGCTACACTGGCCCAGAAGATCCTGACTATGCCAACCTCATCAAACTGACAGTCACAATGCCACATATTGATGGTATGAGAAAATCAGCTGTGCAGTTAGGAGAATTTATACAATATGCTGATATTTGAGCTATTATACTGGTCAGGTTATTTTAAACAGACAAGTTAATAATGTAATCTTTTAACAGTAGGACCAAAGAAAAATGTTATGAATGAATAAGTGCAGTTTGCAACAAGATGCATAAAATACTGTATTGGTACATAGTCTCTGATGTGAAGAACAGCATTTTCAGATTAACTGCAAAATTTACATAAATTGGGCTAGACGTAAGCTTTATAAAGCTCCTTCGAAGTGCATGGAAATATACAGTTTAATTACTATTCACACTATTTTAATTTAATAATATGTTGTGTATTAATATATCTAAATATCAATATGTTTAGAAATATTTTATTTTTCTTTTCACAGTATACAGACAGTTATTGTGGGTAAAATTCTCATTCATACTTAGCATATCAACTTTCTTTGAATTCTAAAGTACAGTAATTGGTGTAAGTGCAAAATACAAGAGCACTGCATAACATGCTTAGTGTTTGACAAAGTCTGGTTAAATTAAGGAGGTCTGACAACTGACAGGTAGTAATAGTGCTATAAATTAATGTTTTAGGCATGCTGCCTGTTATTTCTACAAGAGAGCTCTCCAACTTTGAGCTGACCCTTAGCCCTGATGGAACTAGAGTTGGAAACCATAAGTGCTCCAACCTGTTGGATTACACAGAAGTAAAGACCCACCATGGTTTTTTAACTGATGCTACCAAGAATCCAGATGTGATTGGAGAGACCATTCCCTATCAGTACAGCCCAACAATTAGAGGCTCCAATACCTTACGCTTCTACCGCAACCTGAACCTGGAAGCCTGCTTGTGGGAGTTCATCAGCTACTATGACATGTCCGAGCTCCTCACAGATTGTGGAGGCACCATTGGCACAGATGGACAGGTATGGAACTTGATTTTCTACTGTATTTTTGTAATAAACTATTTCCATCATAATACATCTGTGCTAGTAGAAATAACATAATCATTTGTTCTGAATGAAATTTGTTATGATTTTCTCCCAGTACCTGGGGTATTGTGAGGCAAACCAATCCCTCTTTTACTGTATAGTGAGCCAATTTAGTCTTTTCTTAAAAGGAAAGCCTTCTGAAGACTTGCTTTTAGCACATAGATAGCACTGAGCTATTTAATATTCATTGTGGTATATCTTAAAAAGCAGTTTCAAAACGGTGGAGAGAGTTCTTGCTAATAACAATGGACTGCAGTGTCCTACCAGCCCTTCGCTTTACTGATCTCTTGTTCACTGGGTAAGACAACTTGTCAGTGCAGACGGCACAGTGCTCTCACCTTACCCAGCAGAAAATTACTTCTACAGGAAGCAAAAAAAGCTGCCAGTATGGAATGGTTGAAGAACGGAGCTGTGAAACTGGTTGGGAAGTTAAAAGCAAGAGATTGGAGTGACCTTGAGGTGTACTTTGGAAAATTATTTCTAGAAATCCATAGTAATGTGGAAAGAAAAGGGTGCAGGATTTCTTCTGGAGCAGTGACAGTGTAATAAATCCCTAGGTCTTCCCTGTATAATTACTATATAAGCCTGTCTGATCCCACTCAGGCTCTGGAGTACAGTGGCTGGAAATGTGAAGTTTATGTACAGAAAAATATATTCAGGGAATAATCCTACAGGCTGGAAGAAGGACTCATATCAGAGTCTACCCTCAGCTAACTCACTTTTCTGGTACCCTAGAACTCCTTGTTGAGTCACTATGAAAAGAATGAGCCTGCTTTGTGAAATGGTCATAATTTTTCTTCTCTTTAGACATTTTGCCAGGGAGCCATCTGCTATGAGACCTCAGTAGACTTATTTGCACAAATTCTTATTTTTTTAATGCCATTTTCCCAATGGCATAAAGCAGATGTGGAAAACGTGTCATTGCCCACAGAAATATACAAGCATGTGCACCAACAGAGCTAATTTACTACTAAAAGCATAGTCATCAATGGACATACAGATATCTAATTAGATAAACTGGGGTTTTTTTGTTTTGATTTTGTTATAATTGCATGCCTAAAGTCCACCTTACTCCATGGGTGTTCACAGTAATCATAGTCAGTTTGCTGGACAAGAAATTGCACCAGGATCTCTTTAGCACTTGGTTAACTTCCTAACATTCTGCCCCTCTTAGCTAGAGATTATATACTCTAAATCAGAAGATGAGACTAAAATAGAGCTTCTGCCTGTCTCAGATACAAAGGCCTTGATGGATATGTCATCTCACTGCTTTGTCATCAGTTCTGGTTCCTTGTCTGTTACAGAGACCATTTCAAGGTCTCTGCCTTCATGTTGGAAGCTCACTGTCCATGCTCTGCTTGGGCTTGGCCTCTGCTGAAAGCAGATCCTCCTACAGGTGCATTCCATGAGATCTGTGAAGCTGTCAGAGGGAAAGGGAAGGCATCCAAGTGTGGGATGTAAGCCTTACGCATTCCCACAAGATAAAAATTACGCTAGTCTTCACTGTTCTTAGAATGATTTCATTTCTTCATTCCTTTGACTATCTCCTTATGCCCAGGCAATATGCAACTGCAAATTCTTATTTCCTGTACAAAATAACCATAAGCACACACAACTTGAAGCATCTGTATGAAGCTTGCGTATGAAGCTATGCAAGCCACTTCTCCCTCAGTGAAAAGGAAGGAAGACCTAGTATGAATCCATTTTAAATACTTCTGTGTCCTTTAGACAAAAGGCTGAATAGCTGCTTTAGACAAATATATATCTAAATAAAACCTATTTATCTCTATGTTCATATAAAAAGAGGAGGAAATAAGTACCATTCCAACATTTTAGTAAATTGGAAGAACCTGTGTATTCAGTTTTGGAGGACATGCATAAGTGGCAATGTGGCCAGAGAAATGAGCTGTACTTTCCTGAGGCTTCAGAAGTATTATGTACTTAATGTAAGATCTCTCATTTACCAGCAGAGAGGGATCAACATGAGCTGTGAGAGCCATGAAACTGCAGCTGAAGTTATCCTTTAGTGCCTTCTAGGTTATGGAAGAAAGGTTTACAGTATGTTAAGTGAAATATCAAGCTGAATTACTTCTAGCAGTGAAGCATTTCCCTGCAACCAGTACGCGCTTCACTGCCCTCCCTGTTTTCCCCACCTCCATTTAATTCTTCTCCAGGTTTGGTCTTCATCTTCACATGACCCCTCCAGCTGAGAGGGGAGGCAGTCAGTGCCCTATCTCTGTGGTTGTCACCATTGTTGTTTTTTTCTCCTTCAGTGAACAATTAATAATCCTCTTCTGTGAGGGGCAAGCTGGCAGCTATGGTTTTCACCCTTTTTTTTTGGCAGACAAAGGAAGCCTAAATTTTATTATACAGATAAATAACAAAACAGATAAATAACAAAAACACTCTTACCATATCCTGCTACCACTGCAAATTTAGTATCTTGAATTTACGAGATACTTTGGCTAGAACTTTAGGCTCAAAATTTTGTTTCTTGATTCTACTTCTCCAGTACCTGTGTGGTCAAACAAAGACAGCAGCCATGTTGATTCAGACAGAGAGATTTCACACTAAGAACTGGCAATATCTTAAATGATGTGGACCTTCACTTCATGGGAGCTCCTGGTATGGTAGGGGAAGAAGAAGAACTTTAGTAAGCAAGAAGTGAGGTAGGAGACCTGCAGCTGGTGCAGTTCTTCTGGCACAGCTCCTAGTGTTTGCTGAATGCTGCAGCTGTCTTGGCCAGTTCCCATGAACTCATGAACTGTCATAATACATACAGAGAAGGTCTCAGTTTTCTCTTTTTTTTTTTTTTTTTTCCTTTGAGGCCTTTTGATTGTGACCCACTCTCTTTCTCAATTATTCTGTGCATGAGCAAACCCTGTGTGAGCTAGATGCAGCACTCCTTTCAGTGTGCAGTGTGACAGTTTGTCCCTGGGGTCTGCCCAAAACTGAAAAACCAGGCACTTATGTATCGAAACATGGACTTAGATGTGTAGTTTAAAGAACTTCTACCTAAAATTAAAGATTTGCTCCTCATTAAATTGAGCTAATTAATTTGGATTAGAGTTCTGTACTTGTTAAGGTCAGCTTTGATGATTAACAGTTTTCTTTAGGACAACCTGCAGTCACAGTCTAAAATTCAGTGCCTGCATTTGGATATGAATAGGCCTCAAAAAAGGAGAGCTCACCTATTTGAGGGCAATGTTCCAGTATTTTCAAGTAGCTAACAAAGGTTGGGTTTTACTTCATGGGGACATTGTGAGAGTCAAGTACTACAGACATCTCACATTCTCCCAACACAGGTTCTAAAACAATGACAGATATTCATGAAAGAAAGTGAAAAAATGAGACAGTGAAAACCAAGCAAGTGACCGTACTTTAATGAAGTGTGCACTGAAGTCCTGGCCTACACTTATTTCATGGAGTGTGAAGTATCATTTGATCCTATTTCCTGCTGTTATACCTGCTTGCTATAGCCAGGCAGTCTGGCATCTGAAGGCTTCTGTGTGGTTCTGGCCAAGTATTTATATATGGATATTGCTTTCTGTAGTTTCAGTCCGTTGTCAGACTTGGAATAGGGAAGCAAGGAAATTACCATTCAAACTAATTTTATTAACAACAGCTCGTTAATCAGGTCTTTACAGGAGCAAGAAGGTGAAGAACATGTAGTAAAATACTTGAATGTATAGCTTTATACCTTGAAACTATGGTAATTAAGTATGGCTGAACAGTTCACTTTTTTCTCTTCAAAAACCAGTTATTTTTGGCCCAAACTGAAAATGTCTTTCTTCCGATATGTTCAGGTCACATTTATGCTACACATGTTATGGCACTGAGCATTTCAAAATCCCATTCTGCAAACAGGTTTTAAAATCACTAATGTACTGCTGCACCTTAAACAAGGCAGCCTGCAGAGGGTTTTTATTACACAGAAACAGTATATTTCCAGCTTTATTGGAACTAGTTTTACCAAAATCACACTTTAAGGTGAAAACTCACCTACTCTGGAAATCTCACTAGATGTTGTAAAATTCAAACAGACAAAAATGCCTGTTTTCAGATTTTTATATTCACTTTTTTTTCTCTAGCTGCAAACGTGCATTTAGTAAGCTGTAAAGGGAAAAAAACCTATAAAGTGAATGCGCCAGCTGTGTAACAAAGTCGGAGGTTACATTTTTTCAAGGGACTGGCATTTCAAGGCTATATTGCATTCTCTTCTCCATTCAGACTTCTTTAAACAAACCTGCTTTGCATTTCACCTGTGACCTACCTGTCTGAGTGTCTTCTTAGGGCCAAATCTTAGTTTTGCCATACTGACATTGTGTAAACAGTTAATTGATAACATTGTTAAACTTGCATGACTAAAACTCACAGACATCACAAGTAAATGCAATAGAAAATGAGACCTGGAGTAATTTGGAGAATAAAAATACAATTTTCATGTAAAGCCTGTTTCATTGAGATACACAAAATAAAACACAAACTTGTGTTGTTTGTAACGTCTAATTTAATCAGTACTATCAGTGTACACACACAGATACACTGACAAGCTCTGCACTCTGGAAATGTAAGCCAGCTAAACAAAGCATGCTATAAATATAGAACAGAGTCCATGCCACAAACGCTTTATTGAAAATATGTATTTTTTAAACAATATTCCAAATGGTTATGTGACAGATTCTCAAAATAATTATGTATTTTACTTAATGAAGTTTGACAGATTGCATCTGAAAGGGGAAGAAAAGAAAAACATGTATAGAAACTCCCATTAATACTTTCTAAGTCTTAAATGGGAATTGTCAGTATTCTAAACCAGAACTTATGATCTGTGATAATTTATCTCACACAAAAAAAATATGCAGCTCTGCTTCTTAGATCAATGTATAAATCATGTTCTTGTCTCACACACGTGAATTTTGAGGTTTGATGATTTTTTGTCTAAATTTTTCTAGATATTGTCTGTAAGAGTCTGTTCCCTCCTTGGAACAATTTTTGTCTTCTGTCTTCTCAGGCTCTCCAGACCTGGCATTGTCATGGAGTATGAGACACAATTTCCCCATTTCATCTATTGTGTAGCTGTAGTGTCTATTTCTCTCCTGGTATCAGAAGACTAAAATTGACACCCACTTATTGCTGTTCAAAATCAATGTTACTAAATGTAATTTTTTCAGTGTGACTGGTAAAATCTCCTGTGCATAGGATGCATGGATATATAATGCACCTGTCCTGTCTCTCCACAGCAGTTAAGCTGATCCTACACTTACACAGCTCTAAGCCACCCTTTTGGTTTCATCAGTGTCACACTGAGATATAAAATGAACAGCTGGCTACTCCCAATAGGCTTTGCATGAAGTGCTGGAAAAGAAAGATAGCTCAATGGAAAGAATGTTTTCTCATGTTGGTCTAAACAGCATTATTAAGAGGGCTGGAGAAGTCAAACTCCTCCATCTGTGTAACACATTCCATTGATTCAGTTGTGGGGTGGGGCAGAGTCTGCTCACTTTGACATGGCTTTCCTTTGCAGTTGACTTCCTCTTTATTTTATTTTCACTACATCAAAAAGATCCTTTCATATATCGTGTCTTGAGATTTTTCTGTTCTGCCTGCAGAAGGGTAGATTCCCCCTTGTAGGAATGAGAGGCTCCTAAAGTTTTTCATTTATTGTTAGAGAGAATCAGTAATTCTCTGACTATCAGTGTTGTAGGTTTGCCTCCAAACCTGCAAATCCATGAGTGCCTGTAGAAGGGTTTGTGTGCATAAAAACTCAAGGAGCTTTTAGCAACAAATTCTTCCTCCCCCATCTATGCCATGAATCACACATAAGGGCAGCAGTACTGATGGAAGCACATGAGTACACAAATAAATTCCTAGGCTGAGGCAAGCAGCTCTACTGCCCAGACACCTCTTGCAGGTTTTGCTAAAAGGGAAGAACCTTTTAAATTCTCAGCCCTAGAAATGGAGAGATTTCAGATTTCTCCCCAGAGCAGGGGTAATATGTCAAAGGAGCAGTGTTCCTGACAGACGTGCCCCAGAAGGGATCCTGCTACTAGATTTTGACCAGTGCAAATAAGCTGAGGTCTCCAACACTATGGTCCCAATAAATGGAGGCAAGAAAACCCCAAAATGTGGCTTACAAACCTTATTAGTGGATTGCTTTATGTAAAATACACATGAAGAGTCAACGATACATTGAAAGCCAAGAAAAGCTTTGTAATGAGGAGTGGTGTTTTTTAGTTTGGTGTGTCATAAGGTACTGAGCTAGAAGGAGTTTTGTGGATCACCCTATCCAGGCCTCTGCCTTAAGTCTATATAATGTCCTTCCAACACTAGTAAACTTAATCTAAAACTTAACAAGATTTCATGGGCTCACTATTCTTGCAGAGTGCCACCACACTGAGGGCTGGAAACTCTTCTGGTTTCTAGGCTGTGTTTGTCATGGCCATCTTACAGCCATTTGCTCCCGTGTCAGCACTGTCTTTCATCATCAGTGGCCCTTCTCTGCACTTAGTGTCCTGATGTATATAGACTGCATTCTTGCTCCCTCTCAGCCTTTGTTGTGCTGGGCTCAACAACACTGCTATTTTAGACTCTTCTCATCAGATAGTTTTGCCATTCCTCTGATTATGTTGATTTCTTTTTCTGCAGTCTACAATGCAAATTAGACATTTTCAAGCATGGATGATCAAAGCTGTTCCAGATAAGCTCTCTGTAGTGCTCTGTATAATGGCATGCATGCTTCTAATTTCCACCCCATTCCTCAGTTTATCTTAGGATCATAGCACATGGAGAGGGTAGGAAGGTCATAGTTATGATGTGATCAGCTCGCATAACAAAATTTCTTTCCCCTCTATTGTGTCTAATGAATGTCTTTCATTTCTACAGAAATCTCTGTGACTGGTTTCTATTACCTTATACTTTAAGCTATAAGATTTCATCTCCCTGCTATTATTCTAATCCTCAAGGTCATTAAATTCTCACTTTGATATTCCAGTCCTCTACTTTATCATTAAGCATTATGTATGCTTCTATTTAAGTAAATAATGGGTATCTAATAAATCCTGTTCCACATACTTTTGTCTCTTCCTTATAAGCAAACCTAATTTCAGATCTCTGACTTCAGTGTCTAATTCTTACTGTACAACATCCAGATATAGAACAAAAAGGCAGAGAGAAAAGCTGACACAGCTTGTCTGGGATGACCTTACAATAGTAATGCATTTTTTATACAATTGAATGTATCCATTCAGTTCTTGATACTGGTCCAGGAAATTACAAATTTTTGAGGTTTCCCCTGAATCAAAAGCAAACTATAAGACACTTGAGAGCTGCATCATTGCTGTATTTTTTTTAATGGAAGTGAGAATATCTTGTTGTTATTTGGAACAATTTAGTGAATGTATCCAAAATAATTGCTCAGATACTCATACTCCCACAGAAATATTTGCAGCTTAAATGGTACTAAATGATAATATTTTTGTCTAACTTTATTGGTCATCTAATATATAGAGAAAACTTTTTTCTTCTGTTTCAAATAGAAGTTCTTGATTTTGTTTATGTAAAACCAACAAAGCATTAATGTAATCTACAACTGTAGCATCTCATCTACCAACCTGTGTTAGTGTTTTATTTTTCAGTGGTGCCAGACTCTTTTCAGTGGTGCCCAGTGACAGCACAAGGAGCAATGGCCATAAACTAAAACTAAAAAAGTTCCACCACAACATGGGAAAGAACATAAGAGGGTGGCAGAGCACTGGAACAGGCTGCCCAGTGAGGGCATGGAGTCTCCCTTTCTGGAGACATTCAAAACCCACCAGGACATGCTCCTGTGTAAACTGCTCTAAGTGTAAACTGCTCTAGGTGACCCTGAGTGGCATGTGGGCTGGACTGGGTGATCTCCTGAGATTCCTTCCACCCCTAAAATTCTTTGATTTTGTGACACTGTGTGTTTCCAAATGACTGCTATCTAAATGCTAGCACGTATTATGGAATGAGTCAAACAATGTAAGTCAAAAACATGTTGTTAGCCCAGAGTGCAGATCAAGGAGAGTTGCACATGAAAGTGAGCTGTGGCAGCTATGAACATTTGCCTTAATTAAGTCCTTAATTAGGTCAAAGTATTTAGTGAGTGCAAGCAGTAAATTTGTGGTCACATTATATTAGTAAAGGTTCTGTCAGGCATTTCAAAGTGTAAAGCCAGCTGTAAGGTGATGGTTATTCAGCCCCTTGACTTGCTGCTGGTTCCACCCAGCTTCCTTGTAAACTTCCTTGAATGCTGGGGAATTTTGATTGTGCAAAACATTCTTAGAACGATGTAAGGTAATCAGGGAAATGTTCAGATATGCAAATTACTATAAATGGAATTTCTGTTGAAACAAAATCAGAATTCAACAGCTTTTATGACTTTGAAAAGTTTCCCACTGGGAGATGATCTCAATTTTTTTCCTCCTTTCTAAGAAAATCCAGAATGGTCTAAAAGGATCTGGATTGCACATTTCATTCAGAGATATGTGAGTGACAAAGTATTTGTAACCAAACATAAACACAAAGTCTCTTCAGACAGGCTTAGATCTGTGTATCATGTAAGAGCTATCTTAAGAGGAGACAGTTAATTGATACTATTATTCTTGTCTTTTTTCATAATATATATATATATAAAGAATATGTAATTCTTCCATAATTACAGCACAATTGTTTGGTCCAATGTATAAAGAAAGGCTCTATTTTTAAATCCATATCAGCTTGCTTGTTATTTTTAGCTCTTCCAGACAGTGAAGAACAGTATCATTTCTGTGTTTGCATGCAGCATGTTAGCTATTACCCATGCACAGAGGAAGAAAGAGTTCCAGAGGTGGCTAAGTAGAGTCCAAGGACTCAGTCTTGCAATGATATTCCAGCAATTTCAGCATCTTCCAGAAGAGTTTCTTAGTTGATAGTAACAAGAACGTAAGCAAAAGAGTTGGTTAAGGCATACCCACAGAGCAAATGCAAAAGCATATTTGAAAAATTCCTAAAGCCTTCATTTGTAGTTGTGTTGTTTATGTACTAAAAAAACTGAACAAAAATGATGAGTCAAAATTGATGGGGCTATGTTTTATCAGTTTGAAGTAAAAAGATGAAACTTGAAGGGATGTAAGCTCAGCTGCAAACCACTGAAACATGGTTTTGTACTTCATCTGTAATTTACAAAAAGAGAGAATTTGATTGGGTCACAGTATTTATTTCAAGTTCTGTCTTCCCTTTCTCTAGCATTTTGCAATGCTGCCATTCATGATCACTAACCCTAATATACAATTCTGGTTTTTTTAGGTTCTCAACCTAGTGCAATCCTATGTCACGCTGAGAGTCCCTTTGTACGTCTCTTATGTTTTCCACTCTCCAGTGGGCGTCGGGGGCTGGCAGCATTTCGACCTGCAGTCCGAGCTCCGGCTGACTTTTGTGTATGACACTGCCATCCTGTGGAAGGATGGGATCGGCAGCCCGCCTGAAGCAGAGCTCCAAGGTGGGTGTTCCATTTCTTGGCATAGAGGTCATGCTCTGTTACTGGGGGCGTAGTTTGCGCACAGTGGGATGGTTTTTCAATCATTTCAGTACTAAAAACAAATTTAAAATTTTCATTTATTATCAATTGCAATCTGTCGTTTCCTTACACTCACAAGTATCTGCTGGAATGTTTTTGAAAATCATGTGAAGTTGACATCAGCTCTTTTACTGCAAAGAAAGACAATTGTATTGTTATATTTGAAGTACGTGTGCAGAATTTAAAACATTTATATCTAGTCAGAACTTCAGGGTACATTATGTAACCAAATTCTGTTAGCACACAAGATATTTGCACTTTAATGAAAATAATGTGATACCATTTTTTTCTCGCTATGAATGGCCAATTACAGAAACTTTTGATATTTTGAAAATGTTATGAAGCATTCAAAAGAAACAGAACTATAAAATGGAGGCCTGTCCTCCGTGTGAGTGGTAAACTCTGAGACATTCTACAGTATGTTAGATACTGTCAGTAAATGCTTGTGAGTATAACTAGTCAACAAGTAAAAATCTATCATTGCAAAATTTATCTTTTAAAAAGTTAATTACTTTTTACAAATAGTGACGTACAGATGTATGTGCAAGATTAAAATATATAGTTACACCTGTGTGCTGCATTATTCTTTTTATGCAAATTTACTTAAAATTTCCCAGCATTATGCTTCAGATGTTTCCCATCTTTCTCAGCCTAAGGTAGAATATAGGTACCAGCTGTAATTATGTACATATGCAATTTCAGGACTCCTGGGAACCTAAAGTCACTTTTTTGCTTCTGCTCACTCTGTATATGAACTACAGAAATCATTGCTATGCCATTTCTGTCCTTATGTTAAGAGCAGGAAATGAGGAGCAGCGAGGGGAATCTGCAGTGCATGAAGAATGAAGCACATGTCGTGCCATGCCCAAAGAATAAACCACATGCCACAGATCATGTGATGTGCTAGTCACCAAATAACAACCAGATCTAATCCTCTGTCCCAGCAGTTACGTGGTGCATCTATGCCACCATTTCCCATCTTTAATTTTTTTATTTCTCTGTTTAAGAAGCTGAGGGCCACATCTTTGGAGGTGCTGAACATTTTCAGTTCCCTTTCAAAACTACCAGTACAAAACAACCCTCAACATATCCCAGGGTTACCTGGGTAGTATTTTTTCAGCAGTTGTTTTTCTGGGCAAGGAGAGGTTAACTAGTTTCCAGTTTCTTTCCATACCTCTCAATGCATATAATTGTGCTACATAAACTGTAAAGCAGTCAAGGTCTTCTAAAGCTCAAATTAATACATGAACATATAGTTATTTCTATTGTACCAAGAAATATGGTTGGTACAGATGCTTTTGTACAGGTGGTATACATTCACACTGGTGTGTTCAATTTCCAGCACATTTATGGGGGAACATTCCTGTTTCCTTCTTTTTCCTGGCAAGCAGAATGGTGATACATCACTGGCTGTTTGTAAGGGAGCATTGGAGGAAATGCCTGAACTCTAAAGCTTTGCAGAACTCCAGAAGAAAAGGGTCTTGGCTGCAAGCTACAGAAGTAAACCAGTTATGGGTACAAGATCTTGTAATCTGAAATTACAATATTTAGCCTGTATTGTGCTAAATTCATGCCAAAAATTGCCAGCAATGCAAAGCCTGTCTGAAGGAGTTTCACAGATTAAATACTTGGTGAAAATAAAAGTCTTCATTCTGCAGATGACCATGCTGCCTGAACCCAAGCACAAACTGCTGTGTGGATTTTCCTGAGCATACTAGACCAGCTGTTTGGGTCCATGGTAACATGTAAAAGCATGGCTTTGCAGGAAAGTTCCCTATAAGCTTTGGAAGTTGCATCGCATCCCAAAATCTCAAAGCCTCGCTGTCTAAGTTCTTGTTTGGGAAGAATCTGGAGTCAACCCAAAAAGTAGCATCAGGCCCCCCCAAACACGTGACATGGCAAGGGTAGATGAAAGAGCGGGTCTGGTGTTTCGCAGGAGTGGGATTTCTTTGTCCCCTGCCAGTGGAGCACAGTTGTTAATTGTTTTCTGCTGGCAGGTTCCCTGTTCCCGACCAGCATGCGCATCAGTGAAGAGGGACGCTTGGTTGTCAACTTCAAGACTGAGGCCCGGTTTCATGGTCTGTTTGTTATGTCCCATCCTGGTAAGTGTAACCCACCCTTTAGCAGCACTACAGAAATAAAGACATCCTCCCCACATTTGATACTATTTTTTTTCCTATTTCTGCTCCTGATAGCTGATTGATTTTGGTTTTTTTTTTTTTTTTATTTTGGAAACTATACTCTTCAGATACAGATTTTTCCTCTGAGATTTCTTGCTTTTCATTGATGACTGTATTCAGGTTGTCAAACTTGTTGAAATATTCATTAATCTGATGGAAGGCAAATAGTTCTACTTGATCAAGAGCCTGATTTATGAAGGATGAAGATCTAGGCCATTGCGTCCATTGGGGATCTATAGATACATGGTTTTAACCATAGTCATAATTACTATTTACTTACATTGCCCTAGGAACTAGGCATTAAAATTTCTTTTCTAACTTGAAGCTTTTCTAGGATATTTAGACCTTTCTCAGAGAGCAAGAAAAAGTCTTCTGTGGGCAGTGTATGGTTCTGTAATATAACATTCTCACTGACATCCAATTAGTCATTGCTGAGGACCTGTTCCTGCAGTTTGATCTGTTTAAACCCCACTGCCTTTATTTAGAATAATTACAGGTGTAAGACTCGGTCTACAGACATAAATCTGAGCATGAATGCCAGCCATGGAAAAGAATATCTAACTAAATTAAATCTGCTGAAAACAATGAGAAGAGAAAAAAACAGGAAATCTCTTCTAGTTTAACTCAGGTGTTTTTAACCCATATAACTCCTTCATGGTGCTTCTACTTTGTCTCAGCTGTCCTCTAGTATGTTTGGTTTTGCCTATAGACAGAGACAAGTTTAAAATAGAAGGGATTATAGATCTCTGCCATTCCACTCGCACTGTTTTGACTGTCTCTTAAATTATTCTTCATACAGTTCTCTCATTGTGTGCAAAAGCAATGGCTGAATAGACACTTGAATAGGAATCAAGGAGGCCCAGCTGAGCTGACTGTAATTTATTTTAGTTTCAGTTAATAAAACCCAGTGCCCTGTGAAGGTATTACCATCAGCTATGGCATTATGGTTTATGAATCATAGAGAATGTTTTTCAGGCTCTGAGAGTTTGCAATGAAGCACTACAGGTGACAAATCTGTCTCTTTGGCATGTCTCTAGCTTCATCTCTAACTTCCATGGTTATGTCAGCTGACCACCCGGGCCTCACTTTCAGCCTCAGCCTCGTCCGAAGCGAGCCAACCTACAACCTGCCGGTCCAGCAGTGGAGCTTCCTTTCCGACTTCGCGGTAAAACCTCGGCCCTCACCTTGTCCTCTACTGCCCCAGCCTCTCAGTTGGGATGCTGGTGGCACAGCTCCCTCTCGCTCTGTGTCCAGGTTCGAGACTATTCTGGAACGTACACAGTGAAGCTGATAGCCTGCACCACTGCCCCACATCAGGAGTACAGCCTGCCCGTGATCTGCAATCCCAGAGAGCCCATCACTTTTGATCTGGACATCCGATTCCAGCAGGTACTGTTCCAATGATACCTTCATCATGTTTCCTTTCTAGTTTGATTCCCCTTTGTTGGTCTTGTAGTAATAGTGCTAGAAACTGAATTTCTTGCTAATAAAGAAAGCATTCCTAAATAGGTGGGAGAGCACATACTCCTCTCCTGGTAAATAACCATTGGTTCAGGGGAAAGTTACTGTGATGCAATAGTAACATTTAGCAATTCTTTTTTTGTCTTTTAACTTTGGTAGTAAGTAGTTTTATCAGGTAATTCGGAAAATATAGAACTATTATCAGAAGGTTTTCATCTGACCCAAAATCAGAGTTAGGTCTCAAGTATTAAAAGTGGAACCTCCAGAGGAAGATTCATTGAGTCCTAAGGTAGAACTTCTCTCACTGACTGTAGAGGGAAGTGTAGATAAGCAACACTGCTTAGCTTTAAAACTCACAAAAGTGACCAAAACAAATCTGAGCCATAGCAATATGGATCGTATGGAAACATATGGTAACAGACAAACAGCATACCTTTCACAAAGTCCAGCTGTGAAGCTCTGTAGCTGGGAAAAAATTATGGAGAAGTGGATTCTTCTGTAGAAAAAGTTGGTTTAAAAAAAAAAACAAAACTGGGGGTCATGTTGGATAATTAAGAGAACATAAACTGCCAGCTTTCCAGGCTATCAAAAGGGCTAGTGTGACCTTGGGATGTGTAAGGAGGAAGTTATATAATTTCTGTTATTTGAAGCCAGTACAGCCAATACTGGAACAGTGTGTCTGTGGTATCATGCTCATTAATAGTATAGATTATGCTATTAAATCATCTTACAGAATAAATCCATATCAGTCAGGGGTACACAATCACTTTTCTGTTGACTTAGCCAGAGTACACAAGGGAATGTATGCAGTCTTTATGCTTTCATTTGGCATTATGCCACCTGTGGGAGAACAGATGATTCCTGAGAGGGCATTAAGTCCTGGCAAGGAAGAGAGATGATACATGATCTGATGTGAAACCTGTCTTCTCAGAGTTAACCACATTTCAACATTTTGGAGAAGTTTGAATGGAATGGGTGAGGGGAATTTATACTAGTTCAGCACTTCAGCCTTTGTCTGGCACTTCTAATCTACTTCTGGGGACTCTAAAGCAATTCATAGCAAGAGTTTTAACCAAGGGCTGCAGTGACAGGGTAAGGGGCAAATGAAAGAGCGTGTCTTTAGATTGGATGAAGACGTTTTTTTTTACAATGAGGGCGGTGAGACACTGTCACAGGTTACCCAGAGAAGCTGTGAATGCCTCATCCCTGACAGTGTTCAAGGCCAGGTGGGATGGAGCCCTGAGCAACCTGGTCTAGTGAAAGGTGTCCATGCCCATGGCAGAGAGCTTGGGTGACGTGATCTTTAAATGTGCCCTCCAACCCAAACCACTCTGTGACTCCCTGAAATGAGCGAGTGTATGTGTCACAAAGGGACCAAAATTGCTTTTGACTGCAAAGTCTAATGACAAAATGATGAGGCAGGACAAGAGTTGTGTCGCCCAATTCTTAGTCTAATGCTCCATCTCCCATACTGAATTACCTTCTTGGGCTTTTAAATGTGAGGCTATTAATTTCCTTGGGAACTTTTTCTTCTAATTTCCTTCATAATTGTTTTCACTGGTCACAAGTGAGGAACCATTTTAAGACTCAAGCAGAAAATTTATTTGGTGTTTCCCCACTGGTTCCACATTTCCTTTTTGGACATGTATCACCTGCATATCTCCTTTTTCCTCTCTCCATGGCCCCTGAGAAGTCAAGCAGGTAGCCTGGAACTCTGGTGAGGATTGTATTAACACCATCTCACTCTGAAATTCCCTGAAAAAGAACAATATTCAACCTCCAAGCTTTGCTTTATCTCAATTCTTTCCGCATCTCCTTTCTTTCAATGTGTATCACTATTTCCTGACAGAGGCCCTTCCATACTCGGGATACTTGTTGCCCTGGGATGGACCAATATCAAGGGTGCTCTGTTCCTTGAGGTACTGAGTATTACATGGGCTTTGATCTCATGGGTGATCTGCAGTGTCCCCACATCATCCATGTTCAGAGTTGATGGACATAGCAAATAGGCAGAACAAACTGACAGTTACTCTTCTCACCCAGGAGATCCTCTCAGATTGTTTTCTAAGAACTCTCATATAAAATGTCTCAAATGCCCATAAAAGTAATTACATCTAAACTACTGTCCTAAATAACACAGCTGGAAAACAGTTGTACTAAACAAGTATTTGTGGAACTACAACCCAATGGCCTGTTTTTCAGGCATTTGGAAAGAAGCATTCCAAGGGAATGGAATTGTTTATCTTTTTTTTTTTTTTCTCTTTGTAAAGGCTGGGATGCTAGGGCTCCTTTTTCTAAAGAGTAGCACTCCATTTATAAAAAGGTTTGAGCTGTACATTCTTCTTGCCAGATCCTGTTGCTTTGATAGTTTTGGGATTCTATTGTGAAATGGACCCTTATCCATGAGCCAGAAAGAATGTTTTCTTCATTTTCTTTCCTTCCTGTCCACACACTTATACATATATATACATAAATATACATATGTATGTTAGCTTTTTTATTATTTGCTTAGTGTCCTGTTGTTATTTTTTCTTTTTTTCTTTCTTTTTTTTTTTTGGCTATATGTGTCTTCCACATTATTTCCTCAGGTACTTGCATGCTTTTGAACTTTAGGCTCCCCCAGTTCTTCTATTCACAGTATAATTTCCATTTTATTATGCCATGTCACTTTCTAGTTTGCCTTTGTCATGCCTCAAAACCAATACAGCCTTCTTTGTTGTTTTATGGTCCCATGAAAAACTGCTGCTGATAGTATTGATTAATTTTATCCTTTTCATGTAACCAAGGAAGAACCATGGCTTTGTGTGTCAAATATATAAAGATAAATACTGTCATAAAATGATGCTCATATGGTTTGGTGCATTTTCACATGCATGATCTGATATATCCTGCAGCACATTAGAAGAACTGATACTTGCAAATAAATCTCCAGCAATGTGTGCTTTCAAATATTGACAGAGGATCAGAAGCAGAGGCAAGACTTGTGTGAAAGAATGAAAGTGGGATAGAGAAAACAGGCTGTGATGAGTCAGAGACAAGATTTTGGGGAAAAGTTTTCCTCATGTTACCCCCACACATAGGTTGCCCTAGACACCTCCTTAGCTGGGATTTGTAAAAATGTGGTGGGAAGAGACTAACCTAGAATATTATCAAATATCACAGAGGCAGATAATCAAAAGGTTGTTTGCATATAAAATATGCCTAGTACCAGGAGATCTTTTTATTAAACTGTATTTTTGCATGTAGATGTGCAGAACTGGTATGTAATGTACTTTGGGAGAAGATCATGCTTTGTTTTAAGAGTTTAAGATCATGCTACATTTTTTGCATTAAAAAGTCTTGTTGAAGAGCCTTTTGTGGTTTTAGGTCAGTGACCCAGTGGCTGCTGAGTTCAGCTTGAACACCCAGATGTTCCTCCTCTCCAAGAAGACGCTGTGGCTGTCTGATGGCTCGATGGGCTTTGGGCAAGAAAGTGATGTTGCTTTCTCAGAAGGTACAATAGTGCATAGATCATGCACATTTAATTTGTGTTCCACACTATCAGGGTCCTGTTTGTTGTTGTCTAGGAGTAAGGGTGTGTGCTTCTTGACAAGGCTTTATTATCTCAGCTTCTTGACAAAGCTTTATTAGCTCAGCCTCAGAGCTGTGCTAAATGCTCAGTCTAAGCAGATGTGAACTGTGTGCGCTGTTTACAGGTGATATCATATATGGTCGGGTGATGGTGGATCCAGTGCAGAATTTGGGTGACTCCTTCTACTGTAGCATCGAGAAGGTTTTCCTGTGCACAGGAGCTGATGGATATGTACCCAAATACAATCCATCCAACACTGAATACGGGTGCCTTGCTGATTCTCCATCCCTTCTGTACAGGTTTAAGATTGTGGTAAGTGCTCTAATTCTGTGAGAATGCAGAGATATGTTTTTGGGTTTTTTTTCTAACTTGTCTTTTATCCAAAACCCAACTGTTTTTTAAAATGTTCTCAACAGCAACAAATTTTTGACTCGAGCTCCAGGCTAACATGATCTTATGGAGGCAGTATCTTGCCTTTTCCCTCCTGGTTCTATTCTTTATCTTTCTGGGAACTACCTTCAGTAAGAGTTTGACGTAAGTTAGAATCCCAAAATAGGCTTTTTCTCTGCATTGTCTGTATCCATGGACCATAGAGGGAATTTCAGGAGACATGCAAGTGAGGGATTGTAATTTGTTTCATGTTTAGCCACCCAAAATCTAGTGTATACTGCAAAGTTAGTCATCCAGGTTGCCTCTGAAGTCCACAGGGAAAGAGAAATACCTTTAAAGTTGGCTTGGATTATCTAATTTCCTTCCTGAACATAACTGTAGAGTAACCCCCAGGACCTACAGACCTGATGCCTAACTTTTAGAGTTCTTTAAGATTATTATATAATAATCTAAACAAATTTATGTGACTGTCTGTTAATGAAATGAAATGTAGCTTCTTTGGACTGGGAAATAGACTCCTTACTTTTGTTTCAGACCACATTTATGTATCTTTTTTATTTAAGAAGTGTAGCTATGATTGTTCTCTAGTGTTTTCCCCTTTTATTCCAGAAAGGCAAGAGATTAAATAGAAGTTAGTGGAAGTCAGATGGGACCACAACTCATGTATTTTCTCTTGTAGTAGTATTTCCCTAGACTGCATAAAATAGCATGTTTTAACTACGCAATTTATACATTGCAAGTAAATACTAAAACTGTTTTTCCTGTAAGAAATAAATCTGTGTCTTACAAACTTTTTTCCCCTCCATGCAGGACAAAGCTCAGCCAGAGACACAAGCCACAAGTTTTGGAAATGTACTTTTTAATGCAAAACTTGCAATAGACGATCCTGAAGCAATTCCATTAGTCAAACAGCCAGGCTCTGATGGATTTAAAGTAGATTCAACTCCTCTGTTTCAGGTATGATTTCTGTAGCTTAGTAGCAAGAGTACTGAACCAAAGAAGAAACACTTGTGCAAGTATTGTTGTTAACTGTAAGTCAAATTGAAACCAACAGAAAGATTGATTTTGATTCCAGTGACAATCAAACACAATTATAGATGCTTAGAAACTTATAGATAGAAAATCTGGGACACTTAATAACGTGTTTCTGTTGGGATACCCTTGCTTTTGTCTTGTATAATTCCACAGGCTAACCAGAAGTTATGCAAATTGTTTTTGTACATTTCTTTTAAGAAGATTCTTGTTGCCCAACATTGTTTATTGCTTCCCATCTCATTTCTCAAGGACAAAAATTAAAAATCATAAACATTTTTAGTAAGCTTCATCAAAATCAAGTTGATATTCGGCATTTTCTGTACAATTCTTTCCTTGCAAACTTGCAAGTGGGAAGCACTGGAAAGCCTAAAAAACTGACAACTAAAGGATGCAACTACTTCTTAATTAGATATAATCCTTCAGCTGTGTGTATTCAGCTTTTTCATCTATATAGCCCAATCAAAAAGTTCTCTCTTCACTATTTGTCTCTAGTATTTGCAAAACTGCATGCACAACTCAAGTGTATAAATTAGTAGGAAAAATATGAAGAAGAATTTGATTCTACTTCTGGCTACTTCAGTGTTAAAGGTCCCGTAGTAAGCAATAGAGTCTTTAACAAAGGCCTACTTAAAAGCATAAGAAATGTTTCAAATCTGCCTCCAGGAAAATGGAATCTCATTTTTAATGTGAAGAATCCATTTCCATGTATTCCAGTGCCATGACTTTTGGTCCTCTTCCTGTCCAAAAAGTGAGAATATGAAGAAACAAAAGTATATCCTGAAAAATACTTGGAAAAACAGGAGTGAAATAGAAAATGTGGTTTTTTTCAAAATAACAAAACTGGGCTATAACCATTCAAATTAACAGGCAGTATCTTTAAGACAATATTCAGACAAGCTTACTGGACCTTGTGGAAGCCAAATCTGGTACATATCCAGGAAAGATGAGAGAAATTGAAGGACAGTAGTATCGTCTCACACAGATTGCAGGGACCCATGCCACCCAGCATGGATTAAGTTTTCAGGGACCTGTGGAAATTGACTGTTCCAACACCCTGCTCAAAGCAAGGTCACCTAGAGCAGGTTGGCCCAGACCATGACCAGTTGTCTTTTGAACATCTCTCTGGAAGGAGACTCCACAGGCTCCCTATTGAAGGAGACTCCACAGTCTCCCTGTTCCAATATTCAAGCATCCTTGCAGTAAAGAATTGCTTTCTTATGTTTAGATGGAATTACAGCCGGGGCCTAATCACTTGGTAGGCTGGGCTTGGAAGGTCCTTTTCTGTGACCCATCCACAGCTAAACATACTTTGTATGGCTTTTAGTACTAATAGCACCAAATCCATGCCAAGGCCGTAGCTTTTGTCATCTGCACTTGGTAGCCACAGAGTCTGACTGTGGAGAGGAATGGAGACTAAACCCTCTGAAAATACAACTCTTCCGGTGCACATTGGCACATAGTCAGGAGTTATCTGTGCATGATTTTGAAAGTGCTTGTCCAGGCATTCAGTCAGAACAGAGGCTGATTTCCTCTGCGTTTAGTGCTGTCCAGATATAGTGTGTGTGTGTTTAAACACAAAAAAATGTTTCTTTCCAGGTGTCTTTGGGTAGGGAGTGGTATGTCCATACAATCTACACCGTGCGTTCCAAGGAGAACGCTAACCGCGGAATCGGCAAAAGAAGCGTGGAGCACCAGTACCACTCACTTCTCAGTGCTGGGAGCCCGGGAGCATCCACATGGAGAAGGCAGAAGAGGGGAGTTGAGCAGGCCCCAGAACTTGCAAGAGACATTGGAGTGGAGAGCAACCGAGGAACGAACATACAGCACATAGCCCTGGATCGCACCAGCAAGAAACAGGTGCCTCAAAGGGAGGTTGCACTCAATGGTGTTCTCCCCAGGGAACTGAATAATCAAAGTGCAGGAATCAGCTTAGTCACAATCATTGGTGGAGCTGCTGCCATTTTCCTTGCCATCTGCTTAATTGCAATTATAATTTTGCTGCTAAAATGGAGACAAAATTCTGACAAGAAGGAAAGCACAAATGAGTCAGGCAGCAACGAACCCATGATGCTACCACATAATTACAGCAATGACAGCTCAGAGGTTTGATTCCAAGACCACAGTATTCAAGCCAGAGTGTCCAGAGTGCCTCATAAAAACTCTTGAACTGCACATTTTTAGCAGCAGATAATGGTGACTCATGAGAAGTGTGTTTCTAGTTGTACTTGAAATTTGTTATCCTGAGCTCTTACTGCCATTATCAACAACAGAAAAAGCTGAATGAATCCTCCCACTTTGCATGAAAGGAAATGTCCCTGATGTCCCTATACCATGCACTAATTTTAAGCAGCAATTCAAGGGACTCCATTGTAAGGGAGAGATTATTGTTGTGGTTTTGTATTTTCTGACATTTCAAAAGAATAAAAGAAGCTGAACAAAGGTGCTATATATCCTGTCTGCAATAAGAGAGGAGATCTCTTTCTTCAGAAACATACAATACTTGAGAGGAGGGATCCTCACACTCTACTGTAGAATTTTGTACTGTTTCTCACAAAGAACTCAATGTCTACAAATAGTTTGAATGGTGATGGAATGCCTTAGGCATGGATCCTCCGTCCTGTAAGTTTTTGACTTCACTTAATCTGTACCAGTATTTTTTATTTTTTTTTACTTATATGTAACTGAACTTTTTCAAAAGACAGCTAGATTATACAGCATAGCATTATAAACAGTTGCATGTCACAGGATCCAATACATACTCTTTCCTGCAAATTCCTATTCATCTATTTAATCTGAATATTTTTTTATTTATGTTTATATAAAGCTGAAGAATGCAACAAATCCAGAAAAAAATTTTGGTTTTCACTGAAACTGGACACTTATGTCCTCTTAAGTTTATAATGGATCATGGAAGTGTTGTAAGGTAAATTTTATTTCTTAGCGCATGTCCACTGCTGAGAAATGCAAGCATTAGTGTTTCAGTACTTGGAGAAGATGATAGTTAGATTCAAAATGCAGAGGACAAGGTTCTGCTGAACTGAGCCTAGGAATCATGATATTGAATCCATCATAGTTAGTTGTCATACTAAATAATAAAAAAAGAAGAAAAAATTAACCTTTGATTGAATCAAGTAGTATTTATTGCTGTATAATCATAGCACATTTTGACAAACATGCTGGGTCATTGTTGGGCATTTTTTTACATGTGACTACTTCTGCAGGAGTAATTCTAGTTTTCTCTCAGCATTCTTGATTTAGGTAACATGACAAGTTTGGATCCGCATTGTCCTGTGTCAGTTTTTATCCAGACACAGCCCATTCTGTCCCTGTCAAATCCTTGGCTATGAAAGCTATGTAACCTTCAGGAAACTTCCCTTTTGTCACACTAGCATTTTATGTAAGTTCTTTAAGTCATACAGTTGTAGAATGGCCTGGGTCAGAAGGGACCTTCAGGATCATCTAGGCCCAGCCCCATAGCCATGGGCAGGGAGACCTTCCACCACACCAGGTAGCCCCATCCAACCTGACCTTGAGCACTTCCAGGAATGAGGCATCCAGAACTTCCCTGTGCAACCTGTGCCAGTGTCTCACCACCCTCATAGTAAATTTCCTCCTAATATGTAAATCCACTGTCTTTCAGAGGGAAGTCATTACTCCTTGTCCTATTACTACATCTCCTTGGGAAAAGTCCCTCCACAGCTCTCTTGTAAGCCCCTTTCAGGGACTGGAAGGTGCTCTAAAGTCTCTCCAGAGCCTTCTGTTGGCCAGACTAAACAACCCCAACTCTCTTAGTCTGTCTGCATAGGGGAGGTGCCACAAACCTCTGATCATCTTTGTGGCACTCCTCTGGACTTGCTCCATCATATCCATGTCTTTCGTATGTTGGAGGCCCCAGAGCTGGATGCAGCACTCCAGGTGGGCTCTCACAAGAGCAGAGCAGAGGGGCAGAACCATCTCCCTCACCCTGCTGGCCCCACTGCTTTGGCTGCAGCCCAGGATATGTTGGCTTTTGGGCCTGGGAATGCACATTGCCTGTCATGTCCAGCCTCTCATCCACCAGCACTCCCAAGTCTTTCTCAGCAGGGCTGCTTCTAATCCAGTCTCTGCCCTGCCTGTATTTGTGCTTGGGATCACCCTGACCCAGGTGCAGGACCTTGCCCGTGGCCTTGTTGAACTTCATGAGCTTTGCTTACCTCTCAAGCCTGCCCAGGTTCCTCTGGATGCAATTCCTTCCCTCCAGCATGTCAGCCACACCACAGCACAGCTGGGTGTCATCTTGCTGAAGGTGCCCTTGATCCCACCATCCATGAGATTGTCAACAGCATTGGAGTCAATGGAGTTCTCAACAGAGTTGAACCACATAAAATCTGTATTAGGATGTTGAGACCTTACTAAAATATCTCTTCCGAATATCTCTTCCCTTCCACCACCAACACATTGTGGTGGTGGGTAGAGGCAGTCCCCAGTACACTTGTTGTTTGGTGTTCCAGCGATCAGGCTGCAGAGATCAGTTAGCAGAGCAGGATGCAGTCTGAAAGCAGCCTGTAAGCGCACAACGCTGCCTCTGAACTTAAAAAAAAAAAAAAACCAAAAAAAAAAAAACAAATCCATTCAGAAGTCTTCCTGGCCTGGTTTGGGGGTCAGTCAACACAGATAGACCTGACCTAGTAATTCTGCACAGTTGTCCTGTAAGCCATAAAGACTCAGGTACCTGAAGCTCTACTAGCCTATGGATGGATATCTGTGTGGTGATTCATGGCGCTGTGTGAATGTGCCCACAGAGAGACTCGTGCTGGTATCTCTTGCACTGGATTTGAGTTGTTATGCTTCACTAATTTACTAGGATTTCATCAGCTTTTCACAAAATGAGTCAGGTCAGGATCTGTCCTACCTTTTCTAGATTTTCTGAAGATGGTGATTAGACAGCTTAATTGAAGCATGCTTGCAGCACCCGAAGGGTCAAACTCCATTACTAAACTCTTGCAGTCTTCTTTTATTTTAATTAATCCAAGTTCTAGCCTGAAACAATTATCTGTAAGCCATGCCCAATGCTTTAGACCTTTCCCCCAGTCACCTGACATCAATTTGCCATTGTAATGAAGTTTCTGGTTTTGAGGTCCATGTATTACGTGCGCAAGATTGATCAAAGGCTTCACCACAGATATCTTTTATATTTAGTAAGTTCACCTCTAAGTTGAAAATGTACACTAATATCAAATTTGCCTTTGTGCCTATGTGTGACATCACTATGAGAAAAGCAGAATTTCTCTCCTAGAACCTGCATGTTTGGATAATAGCAGCCAATGATTCGACAGTAGAATGGGGCACATGTAAATAATAGAACATTCTAATATTTATGAAATGCCTGTTTTTATAAGCAGAGATGATCTTTTTAAAAAATATATATATATAAAATACAGAAATTAGGTGTTTATCAGTAGAGCTATTTTTCTGCTTTTGAATGTTACCAGACCAAAATATCATTAAAGGTGCTTGCAGGCAAAATATTTTTTTAATTCTTACTTGTTTTTATAAAATCATATCAAAACCCATGTGTTCTACAAGCCAAATATTTAGCCCAGTAAACAACTTGATCACTGCTTTGACCAGTGTCTGATTAAAACTTTGTGAAATATTTAGGTTGATGGGAATAATCAGACTAATGTTTTTGTAACAATATATAAAATTATAGTGCAAAATTATGACAACAAAGAAAAGGACAAAGCAAACACTGAAAAGTTGGGCAAGCATGAGTAAGATTCGTGAGTCAGATACCAAAGTCCTCTTCCTGGGAAAAAAATTGCTATGTTTTCAATAAGGCATGCTGGATTTGTCCCATTCTTAAGAAACTGGGTTTTTTACAGTTCAGTAAACTGTAAATAAGTCTGTAACAGCATGCTTTTTCTTTTTATTATTATGGCTTCAAGGTTTCTGATTTCAGTAAGTTGTTTTTGGAAGCTTATTAGCATTTTTCCTTTTACTTAACAAGTGGCCTTGTTTGTACTAACCTGAATAAGTGCCTCGTTCCCAGTGATGTGCACAAATATTTTAATATTTATCTATCCAAGCAATAAACTGAGTATATTTTATATATATCTATTTAATCTATTTCCAGATTATGTATTCAATCCTCTTTTCCCTGGCGATGCTTATTCTGCTAGCAATAATACCATTTGTTTAATCATTTATACAATAATTACTCTGTTTAAATTTGTTATCAAGATGTCATATTTATTTGAACAACTTTTTGCTGGTGTCTATGGCTGTGATATTTGGCATTTGTATCAGGAAAAAATAAAACTACTTGTTTGGTTACTGATCTAAAGTTTGTGTATAATTATCATGCTCTGGAGAGAGGTCAGTAATGAAGTGTCACAAAAAACTTAATTTGTCACATCAGTGGAACACAAAGTTCCTGTGTTTGCAGCAAATCTCACTGCTTTGTTCCTCAGTTGATTGTTTTCTGGTCATGAAGAGTTCAGCACAGGGGTTGTTCTTTCATCTTTGTGGTTGCACTCATGGCTCAGAGAGGGATTTTTCTTTCAATTCCAAAACATCAGAAATCTCTAGATACCTGCAGGTCCTTGGTAGGCAGGATTTCCGTGTTCCTGTGTGCTGCTTGCAGGCTTTATTTTTCTCGTCTCACTGACAAGAGAAAGTGACTCTGCAGGGAGCAGTTCCCTTGTTCCTGTAGGGCCGGTGTTCCTTCTTGTGCCGCGTCATCAGATTTTTTTTTTTTCTATTGGCAAATGTATCACTGATAGATGTAGACCCACATGAAGGACAATGATGCAGAAAGAAAAAACCACTCTGAACTTTTCCCTTCTCACCCACCCTTTGTAAGCACTGACCTCTGACTTCTGTGGAATTTAGGCAATCACTTACCTCCTTCACTGTCAGAAAGGCCATATTTCATGGCTACTTACATGAGTGACAAAATAAACTTATCAATTTACCTTGCAATAAGGAAGGACAAGCCTGCAGGCAGTGATTCCTGATTTGCTACATGTATTCCCTTCTGCTACCTGAACTTGCTGATGTGGATCATGCTCAGCAGTTGCTTAGTCTGAGCCAAGAAGCCCTGTGTCATATCTGTGAGCTCTGGGCTGTGCTTTCTGCCAGGGATAATCAGACTGAAAGAGTTTCTGTCCTGCTCCCAATATAAGTAGCTGTATATGATATAAATGAATAAAGAGTCTGGTCCCAGAAGTATGGCATAATCAGTAAATCAAAAGGCGTTAATTTCCCACTCCAAGATCACCTGCTGCAATAAGTCATGTCCACACACATCCATGATCACACTCATTTTGGTACTTAGTGGAAGAATTTTGGTACTCCTGAGGTGTTCAAGCATGTCCTGGATGACTCTCATTTCCAAGCCCAAGCATAGTCCCATTTCAGCATCTCTGTCGAGGTTTTTTAGTGTATTCTCACTGTCTTGAAAGAATTACTTAGCTCTTGCCCTGAAGGAATTCAGCTCTTCCCATGCAGTGCTTTAGCTTTGAAAGCCGTTCAGTAAATTACTCTTGAGGTTGCCTGTTTGAGTTTGGTGGATTTATTATTTACCTCAAGAGGTAATTCATTCAGAATTTATCTTGCACCACTTTGCTTTGGTAAGTAACCAACGACTTCCACTGAAACTGAAGCAGACAACTGGCAGATTCTTAAATGATACACCTTGTTTCATTTCCTGGCCAATATTCCAGCATGTGCTGGATTCCTCTTACTCCGTTACCTGCAGTTTTGTGATGCAAGTTTTCCTGAGTGTAAGTTTATATGCAGAGCATAAATCTCTAGCTGTCCAAGTAAAAGTGTTCTGGTTAAACCAGTGCAACCATAAGATCTTGTATAACAATTGCCATCTCGAGCATGTTTTTGACCACTTTTGCAGCAAGACTTCTTACTCAGCATGGAAGGCAAGAGGAGGCGGTCTGGGTAAGTGTGTGTTGTACCTCCTCTTTGATAATGCATTACTTTCTACTTTTCTCCTACTCTCATTCCCTCCCGCCCCCAACAAAAAAAAAAAGCATACAATGGAACTAAATGACACAGCAAATGACAAACAGAATGATAAAAGGTAAGGAATCTCCTTCACCATGAGGAGATATTAAATAGATAAAACTCTCTTCTACTCTTCAGCCTTGGAGAGAATTATGCAAGGGGGTATGTATGATGGGGGTGCATTAAATCCTGAATGTCAGAGAGACTGTAAGTAGAGAGCAGTGATTCACTGTTTCTTGTAATATTTTAGAGAGGTTTCACACAATAAAATTTGCTGGCTACAAGAATGAAAGTAGTCAATAACCATACAACCTAAAATTAAACTTGCAAGACTCATTACTGAAGGATGACATGCATACCATACCAAAACAAAAAAAAAGAAGGGAAATTCAAGGAAGAAAAGTCAATTGCAATCAGCTGTTTTGTATCAACAGCTGGTTCAGAAATGGACTAGGAAAAGCCAGTAGGATTTAGGAGAAGGATCAAGTTATTAATCTTCTCTTTCCTTTCTTTCCCTACAACTCCAGGGCGCTGCCAGAGGCAGACAAACTGACCCAGAAGAGCCACTCTAATCCCTAACAGTATTGCAAAGAGCCACCAGCCCCAGGCTTGGAATTGGTACTTATAAAGTACAAATACCATAATGTGCCTTACTGATTTTGTTTTTCTTGGACTAAAAGAGGAATGAAAGTTTTCATTTTTCAGCACCCTAGGCCTCCAACAGCTGATTCACCTGCACCTGACATCTGCCTAAACCTCCTGCTGAGGACTGCTTGGAATGGTAGCAGGATCCAATAGCCTTTTCCTGGTGCATATCCTGTGAAGGCATGTGATCTGGGCAGAATGAGGTAAAGCATCTGGAGTGAGGAACTTGGGGGCCCAGGTAAAAGATACTGTTGATGATTTTATTTACCTTATAAACATGCTGCATTTATTCTCTGCTGTTTGTACCAAAAGGTTAAAATAATATTTCTTGGGCTCTCAAGTGTCTCTTTCACTGATGTATTTTTTTTTCTTATGTTTCTAATGGCACCAGAATGATCATGACAAGAAAGAAACATGAATACCTAATTCTTTAAAAGTAATAGCTCATGGGAACTTGGCTAAGGCTCTGCTTCCGTTTCTTGGCGAGACACCTGGATTTCAGTGCAGCAAGCTGCACTGTGCCTCACAGGGACTGGTCCCCAGTATTGTCAAGGCTGTGCAACCAAGGCAGGAGTATGATCTGGCAAATTGTTCAGAATAAAAAAAGCCTCTGTCTTTGGGGACAAAATTATGTTGCTATATCAGGAGGTTGGCTTCTAGGTGTCATCCAATGCCCACATCTCATGACACAGCTGTGCCACAGACCATCTCATCTGTAGTGTGCCTTCCACACTCTTCTGGAGATGGGATTCCTGGTCTCCTGTTGTCAGGATTTTGAAACACTCTCTCCCAGTAAGAGGAAAGGAAAGATTTGGATCCACCCTCAAAGAGCTGGAGAGACTTGTAATGGCTTTATGGACATCAGGACCTGCCCACACTCAGCATCTTTCTTCTGCCCAGGATTTAGCAGACATGCCACATGATGCCTTAATATTCCAGGCAACCCTAATGCATCAGAGTGTGCAGTGCAGCACAGGGACTCTGAGAGCTCCTTTGCATCTTTGCAAGGAGACTTCTTCCATCACAGATTGTAATGTCAAGCACAACATTGCCATGCTGCCCAGGAGATGTGCTTGTGTATCTCATATCTTCCAGGATAGCAGAGCATGTTCACTTCACCTGAACTCCTCTCATATCCCAGCTCGGGTGAACTTTAGTAATAAGATCCAAAAAAAGACCCTTTACAAACAGTATCATGTTGGTCACAATCACCTAAGATTTTCTGAACACAAGTGGGACAGAGAAGTGCAGTTCTTACTGCTGATTGAGGGTCTTGGTTATGGGAAAAGCTTGGTTTGTCAGCAGTGATTGTCAACAGCACACAGTGTGCTGCGTCCTAACCCAGCTGCAGGAAGCAACCCAGAGGGGTGCATGCCTGAAGCTGTTTTGTTACCAAATTGTTATTAACCTGGCTGGCACCTTAAAAAAGATGAATATCAGAGGCAGAACCCACTTCTTGTTTGTATGTGGCCAGGCTACATGTAAGCAGTTCAATACCTGCTTTCTCTAGCTGAGGGTTTTTTCTTAAACTAGTTGGGTATTTAGACACATTTTCTGAGAAGTTCACATGCTGTTATCAGAATGTTTGTGTGCACACCTCCTGCAACAGTTGGGGCGCTCATTTATTACTCTTTCCCCAGCTGTGGTGATTTCTCTACCCTGCAACCCTACTCTCAGAGCAGGACCACCCATAAGAGCTTCTGTCCAAGCTATTTGACTTGGTGCACTGCTGCTTGGATTTTCCTTTCCAGTTTGGCTCTCAAAGGTGCCAGGGAAATATTTCTCCCCCAGGAAACTTCAGTTTCCTCAGGAACTGCATTTGTCATCTGTAACATCACTCTGAATGGTAAATGTGAGGCCAACAATTCAAAAAAATCCTTGCAGCATTTTGGCATTGCCTGTAGTTCACATCTGGGACTGTCAGCTGTGGTAATATGCATTTCCCCAGTCTTCTCAAGAAGTGCTGGGGAGTTCTATTCTCTAGCAAAATTTTGTTTTCAAAGCATGATTGCAACATCTGTACATGAGCGCACAAACACACACAGACACACAATATGTTTTTATTAATATCTAAATTTTGAATAGATTTTATCATATATTTTAAACATACATGTACAACACAGAGTAGTATCTGCACATTTTATGTAGTATGTAATAGATACTGATATATGTAAATTGTAGATATTTTATGAGTATGTCTATGTTTTTGTATTATATAATACAAAAAAATTGTATGCATGTGTAGTTCCTCAGATAAGATCACAAGGATGAAGTGTTGCAAGGGGGAAAGCAGAATTCAGGGTATATTTGCCTGGAAGGAATCACAGCAGCCAGACCCACAGTCAAAACCTGAGAATGCATTCTTCTGTATCTCCCTGACCCCAAGGCACCTCCCAGAGCCTTGGGGTCAGAGAGACTGATTTGATACACTCTCCTGGAGTCCAGAATAGGCAAACAGGTGGCATTCTGGACTGTATCCCTGATGGGGACCAGCAGTTGTAGCTGGGACCAGCAGCTGCAGTCTATTCCCCCAGCTTTTGAGCTTCTCAGTCCTGGTCTGCTGCAGGATGCCAAGGAGAAGCAGAACCATCCCTTCACAATACCTCATGTTTGGAGATCAGCAAGTAAATGGAGTGAGAAAAACAGAAGTTAAACTACAGAAGTTTTCCAAAGTCCATTCTTCTTCTAGTTACTTCATGTCAAGATGCTGCAGCACCAGAATTTCTGTATCCCAAGAACCTAGAGTGTGGGGCAGGAAATCTATAAGGTGTGGCAGCAGCTTCTCTTTGTGCTCCTCTCCTGAGCTGTGGGCTCTGGGCTCCCCTTCTGCGACTGCTGTGAGCTGTTTTTGGTCCCTCATTGGCAGAGTGGCCTGGAAGGGCTCCCAAAGAGGGGGAATGCAGCTGCCTCCCTCATGAGCATGTGTCTCCAGCAGCCCATGGCAGGGGATGCTGCCAGCCCCTGGGCCACCTGAGACCTGTCTCCCTGCTCCCCAGACATTCTAAGGGAGTCTTTTTCATCTGGTGAAGGTATGAAGTGAAAAGCAAATCAAGTGCCCGGAGAAGGAGGGCACTTGGCTGCTAAACAAAGAACTGCTGTCAGACGCTGTCCAAGATTTCTCAAAGGGGCAACAAAAGTGTGGCTTTATTCCCACGGGATGTGAACCTCAGCTCCTTGGTGGCTCCTGGCAGGAGGGGTCACTTTGGTCCTGCTCAGCCCTCCCCATCCCTCTGGAACAGTGTGATTCTCGTTAAGGGAGCTGTGCAATTAGTCGTGGGAGAAAGTGCAAGGAGAGCTCAAGAAGAGGAGCTGCCTGCCTGGTGAGTCCCCAACCCCGGCTGGACACGGGGCTTTTCCTGCTGCTGCCACCCAGGGCCTGGGGAACCTGTTGCTTCTCACAGAGTGGTGGGTCAGAAAAGAGAGTGAAATCTGTGCTTTAAAGGAAAGCAGGCAGACCAAGAGGGTGCCTCTGCAGACTAAAAGGAACCTGCTTGTGGTAAGATTTGCGCAAAGCCTGATTAAATATTTAGAAAGGTCTTAGTTTAATGACCTGCGAACACACAGTTCTGTAATTTATAATTCGTTTCTTTGGGGTTTTTGCTTCATAACTTTTTGGCAAATGTAAATTAATTCTCGTTTTTTCTTGGTACTATCTCCCACGTGTCTGCACTTTCAAGGGAAACTGTCAGGGCTACTTTTATCTTCCTTATATGGTTCTTGATTAACTGGTCATACTGTGTGAATCTTATCACTAAAAAAAAAGAAAAAGCCAAACCCCAAACAAATAAAAGAAAAACCCAGAAAAAATGAATACTTTCATTTTGCAATTTTTATAAAAATATTATGGTAGTAAACTGACCAGATATTTTCCAAATTCTAGTAAAATCAGCCCTTATGGCACCAATGATTCACACTGCTAAAATGAGGATCATAAATAGCCTTCAGTATCAATAGAATCATTAACAGCAGAGAATTATCAAATTGGGTGTGGTCTGGGTTTAACTTTCCCTTTTCTTCTTTCTCCTATATCCTTTTTCCCTTAGCTCCTCCTTTCATTTCCTTTACCGCACTTACTTGCTGCACAAAAATGTTGAAAACATGCCACCTTCTGTTCTTTTCAGCTATTGCACAGCCCAAAGAAAATGTATAACCCCTGCAAACATGTGTAAAATGTGTGCACATCCGTGTGTGGCAGGCACACCCACACTCATGCAAACCTACATATGCATACATCTCTGAAATCCCTCTGGGCTATCTAAATCTCTTTGCTCACAGCCTTTTCTTTAGTTACAAGATTTGCACTCCAGCTGTTAGAATACATGTGCTCACTAAAGGGTTTTCAAGGAAACCAGAAATTAGGCCAATTCCCACCACTGTCACTGAAAAGTAAAGGGAGATGAGGAAAGTAAGACTTCATCCAGTTTCTTTAATGACTGCAAAAAATGAAGATCTTTATCCGCTTTTTTAAATTCCTTATTTTATCTCCTTTACCTCCAGGTATACACCCACATGTGCATATTTCCCTTCAGAGCTGCTCTGGGAAAATCTCCCTCCTCTCATTTCTCTGATGCAGGAATGCTGAACAGCTTTGGCTAGAGCACCCTGGGCATCCTCACTTTCACTTCACGACAAAAAAACAGTGGTGTGGGGGGATGGAAACACAGCTCCAGCCCCACAGTTCTTCTTTTGTTCTTCTTGACTTTCAACACTAATTTTTGTATGGCTGATTATTCCTTTTCCCCCCCAAAAAAAAAACTCAAAAAACCCCAAGAAAAAGCACCACAAGGGAATTTCTTAAGTCACAACTCTTCCACAAGTTTATCCCATTCCCTTAGTCTTCTGTTATTTCAAATGCAGCTCGGTATTATGAGTATCAGCAGATTACTCCTCTGTGTAGATTTTTCTGTCCATGTTTCTTCTATTGCCATTTAAGGAGTCTCCATTACTAAAGATAAACTTGGGCTTTGGCAAGGCCAGGCTGACTCTCCAGATTCCAAGGTATGCTTTATTTTCTTTTCTCTAATCACTAAGGAGTATGCTTCTTTCTAAGCAGCTAGGGCTGTGTTCTGAGGTCCTGGATTGTTTTCACTCTGGGCTCTGCAGTGGAAAAGCAGGAGATAATTCTGTGTTAGGTGACAGAGGTGAAGAGCAGCCCCTGTGGGTGAGGGCGGGGGGGATGCCCACAGCCACAATAAATGGCATTTGTGGGCCACCTTTGCAGGCAGATGGGGAGGTGGTCAGAGTGCCTCTCTCAAGGCTGCAGAAAAGGGAGGAATGTCTATTGCTTTATCTAAATTTGTATGAGGACTGCTTTCCTAAGTGCATAGCTTCATTCTTCTGTATCTACCTAATACCTATTATCTTGCTTTTATATGGTGTTGCACTGCTCCCTGTAATGGATTCTGCCTGTCTGACTCCTTAGAGAGGGCACTTTCAGATATCTCAGTTACAGATAGGGTTATTTGTTCTTTAAGAGCATGGTAAATATAATTAACACAGGCTTCACTTTTACTGTAACTCCCAGAAGGGCTATCTGCAGACTGTAAAGAGGAATAAGCAGTAAAATAAATATCCTCAGAAAGTATTTTTTTTTCTGTTTTCTTAACCTCAGAGATATATGCTGTGACAGAGAAGCCAAAGACCCTCTCTGCCTATTCCTTTTTGCCAGAAAGGTGTTAGCATTCCTAAACAGGTGGTCTTTTATCACAATACCTTAAGGCACTTTAGTTCCTATTAGAAGTGAAGTTAGTCCTCTGCCTGCTGTGAAATGGAGGCCTCTTAAAGATGGTTTAAAGTAATCTTTTACCCTCCTTTCTAGTTGTAAGTGGAATTTAGCTGGAACAGAGAATAGGGGCCCCATGTTTTCAAGGCATCTGTTTTCCCAGATAAGTTCTTGACTCTCAAGGAGTGGGAAGAGTGTGCTGCAGTAAATCAGAAACTCCATAAGGTGTGCAGTGGGGTCAAGCTTCTGAGTGCACCGGTCACCCCAGAAAGGACTCAAATGAGATAAGCCTTGTGCTTGGCAGCAAACTGTGGTGGTCAGCACAAACCTTTTCATCTTGCCTTGCACGATCTAATGCCATGAGGCTGATGCACCTGGGCAGAGCAAGGTGTTCAGGACTGGCTCTGAACTGTGCTGCCAACTGAGAGCACTGACCTTGTAAAAACCCTGAAAATTTGATTTGAACAGCACTGCTTCTGCTGGTTCATTTCTTTGTAAAATGATAGATCAAGCAAGCTCGATAAAAACCTGGACTTCTATCTAGACCAGGTGGTTTGGGAGACAGATGAGTAATGATTGTGATGCCAAGAGGTGGGCAACTCTCAGTATTCCAAAGTGAATCCCACCAGAAGTGTCTCAAAAGATAACATTTGATTCTGAACTGCCGGTGGGTTCCCTGGGACTTGGTTGGGGAGAATTATTTTATTTCTCTTCTTTTTTTTTTTTTTTACATACAAGTGTTTAGGCACTGCTTGGAATGAACAAGGGTGGAAACCCTCCTTTCAGTAACTCAAATTGCTTTTTAAAGCCCACTTAGCTGTGTTGACTGTCACAGGGCTCAGATCCACAACCCTTGTAGGAGCATCCTGCGCTGTGGAGAAGAACCAGGAGGACATGGTAATCCGGAGCTGACTCCCCATTTCTCCACGTACCAGTCTGGGAGGTGGACACCTGGGGTGTCAGAAAGCAGGGCTGGCAATTGCCCAGTCCTTCACGGAAGCTGCTGCGCGGTGCAGAGCACAGCTGCCGCTGGATGGCACCAGGGCTCCGCACGTGTGTGCACGCTCCCCTCCAGCCTCCCTGAGCCACGCCATCGCTGGGATAAGGGATGCTTTGCAAACAGGCACAGCAAGGGGAGCGAGGTGATGGGGGAAACTACAGACGGGAAAGCTGTGATTGATGCTGTCACGGCTAACATTTTTAAAGGGGCAAATGATCTTTTATGATGTGTAACCGAGATGGGAATGTTCTGCAGAGTACTTTATGTTCCTACCCAAACAAGCTGCTATTTCCAGCTAGTCACATAGAGAATAATCACAGGTGTGGAATACACTTCTCTAACCATAGGATAGAGGGAAAAGCTTTTTTTTTTTTTTTTTTTTAACTGTTGTTACAAATCTTCCTTCTTGCTGCTTCAGGCTACAGTAACAGTGGTATATAAATGCTGCAGGCTGTGCAGATTGTGGCTGCAAGATTCCATGTCCTGAAGTATATCGACATCCCAAATGGGAGCCAGGTCAGAGGCATTAATGCTGCCACTGTGAGTCAACACTTTTTGATCCCTCAGTGGAGAATGCATGCAGCAAACGTACAGCAGATATTTATAGAATAATGTAGAAGCTAATACTCTTCTCCAGAGCCACTGGAGCTGGGCTTGCTGCCTAAATGTGCATCTGCAATGTACTTACTGAAGCCAAAAAGCTTTACAGAAGTCATCAAAGAAAAGGGAGCTGTTTGGAAATTTAGGGAACCATTACATTATGTTGTAATTCTTAATGATCTCTGATGACTGCATCTTTATTTACTTATCTATCACTGCTCAGGCAGAAGTGTAAAAGCCCATGAAATAGGAGGCAGCCCCAGATATAAAGAAACTGCTGCTGGTGAGGCCATGCTGATTTTTGCCTTTTTCTTTTGTGTATTCTCTGTAGTTTCACACACATATTTGTAGCTTATTATTATTAGTGGCTAGTTTTCCCAGTGGTTTTCCATGCCCTTTCCCTCGGCAGAAAGACAAAACACATTCCAAGGGCACCCATCCTATCTTGGTTCTCCCAAGAACCAAGGCCAAAAAAGAGCTCTTCGAGACACGTTTTCATCAACAAAGTGTACCAAGGGGGGCTCCAGAAAAGAAGGGGGAAATGATGAAAAAGGCATCACTGGTGGCAGCAAGGAATGAGAAAAGCCTGCAAGGCAGAACACTGCTGCCCAAAGCTGAGCTGCTTGTAAGGGCCAGCCTTGGCAGCCCCGAGCTGGGTGTAATCTTGAGGAAGATCCTGCTTCCCCATTTAGGTGAGAGAGGCCAGTGGGCTCCAGGTGCAGGGCTAGATGGTGTCCAAGCCCAGGAACAGATAAACAGCCATGGAACTGGATCACAGATCTGGGCTTCTGCCTGAGTCTTAGAGTTCCACAGGCACTGTTTTTTCCAAAGCTGCCCTTTTTTTCTTCACTGATCCAGACAGACCCCACAGTCCCACCCAGCGCAGGGAGAAGAAGGAAGCTAAGAGGGATGCCCAGATGTGGATGGCACCAGCTCCCAAACCTCTCTGTCCTCCCACCCTGAGGAAGGGAGAGCAGAGGTACATCTCCAGCCTTGCTTTCACAGCAGGGCTGCAGGCTGCACAGCAGCTGAATCCTGCTGGGACTACAAGCTGAAACAGAGAGGTGCAGATGTGTTTTTAGACCACATCCTGGTGTGACTGAAAATTCATCTTCCTCATTCAGAGGTCGGGTAAAAATCAAGGATGAACATTCTGGAAATGTATCCCAGGTCATAAATCTGTGTGTTTTAACCCCAGGCAACAACTAAGCACCAGACAAATGCTCACTCATTGCCCTTGCATCAGGATGGGGAGAGAATTGTAAGAGTAAAAGTGGGGCAGTGGGAGCACAAAGACCATCATTCCAAATGTCCTTGGCTTCCTCCCTTCTCGTCTCAGCTGTCATGGTATGGTCTGGAATATCCCTCTGGTCAGCTGGAGTGGGCTGTCCTGGCCGTGTCCCCTGGCAGCTCCTGGTGCACCCACAGCCTGCTGTGGGTGAGAACCAGAAAAGCTCTTGGCTCTTGGCTCTGTGTCAGCAGTGCTCAGCAGTAACAAAAACATCCACGTTATCACCACTGCTTGCAGGTCAAGTCCAAAACACAGCCCCACACCAGCTACTCTGAAAAAATTTACTCCAGCCCAGCCAAAACCAGCACAAAGTAGCAAGACATGCAGTCCCATATTCGCAAGATCCATGTGCCTTCTAAGATGTGTTGACTAAATGCATGAAAACATCCTTTTTGTTCACATTTTTTATAGCTTCACTTTTTTTTTTTTTCTGTGGGCACGATGTAAAGTCAACTGTACAATCTGGGCAGGATGTGTCTGACCCAAGTACCATTAGCAGGGCTTTGGGCACATCCAGCCACCCCCCTTTTGAAGGCATTAATATTCCCTTCTGCACCTGAGCCACTGAGAGGGCAGCAGAGCTGACATCTTTTGCATTATTTTGCTGGAGGTGGTTTTCTGTAAAACTGGGTTTGTGAGGGAAGATTCCTCCTATGATTGCTGTGTCCAGGCTGGGGACAGTAGCTGTGTCTCCCAGGACAAAAAGGCACACTGTTCATCCAAAGAGCTGCCTGAAAAGCTGAGTGTCACAAAGAGCCAGAACTCTTTGTGACGCTCTGGCTAAATTTCTGAGAAAGAAGAGATCAGCAGACATTCCCTGAACCACTGTCCCACTGAGCTGCTACAAAGTCATCCAGACTTTTCCCCTCTCCATCAGGACAGCAGATGCCAGGCCTGCCACATGGGGAGGTGCTGCAGCTCCTGAGCAGCTTCTCCTTTACAATGAAAACAAAATTCTCCAGACCCTTATATCCTGTCCCCTTTCCTCCTTTCTCTTTGGGTTTCATACTTGAACATTCAAACCAAGGGGCCAAAAAAAGTAGGGCAGCTTCCCATCTGCCAGTGGAGCTGACCTAAACTTGTCTGAGTGTGATGGAGGTGGGAGCTGAGCCTTCTCCAAGCTTGGGGGAGGAGATGCTTTCTCCTTTCTGGTATCCCATTTTCCTCTGAGTTACTGGGTGAAGTGGATGTTTTAATTTAATTTTCAGATCAGGACAGGGCAGGCTGCCAGTGGCAGGTAGGCATTAGGGTAGCTGTGGTTGTACATGGTATGGGATTTATTTTCTCCTTTGCTGTGCCTGTAAAACATTTCCTGGTAAAATTCTGCAATTGTTTGAAACCTTAGAGTGCCTCCATGCATCAAGTCAGGAAATCCTAGGAATGAGGGTCAGTTATAATTTACTTCTCTAAAATTTTCCTGCAAGAGATTGGCTTTACTTGATTTAACAATATGCCTCCAAATCCACAGAACTGGATATGCAACCTCTGTTTTCACTCTTCTCAGCTACTTAAAATTTTAGCTTTTTCCACTGATATGCTCAAGATACCTTTTGCTTCTTTAGACTTATTCTTACCTTCTGCTCCCTTGAAAAGGAGAAGAAAAGAATTCCCTAGAGAGACAGTTGTGCTCATTACAGTCCAGAGGAATGGAGAAGTTGGGAAAGATCAAATTATTTGAAATACATTAATTTTTCTATGTAATTTATACTTGGTAACAAGGAAGAATTTGGGTTACTTTGGGGTTTATCATGAAATTGAATGAAAAAAAAAGAAAACCAAAAAGAACAAGCCTCTAGGCAGAGTATCAGGATGTTTGAGTACAAGGGCAGAACTCCAAATATTCTGTATTATTTAGGCCAAGTTATTTTATTCCTCATTTCCAGCAGCTCTGTGCTTTCACCTGGGGTGAGTCACTTGCATGCTCAGGTATCTCCTCTCCTCCTGGCCCGTTCAGTGGTTTCTTAAAGGTGCCAAAAGCACTGAGATCCTTGAAAACATGGTTTACCAAGAAAACAGGATGCATTGTTACAATGTGGTGAAATGTTATGTCAGTGGTGTTACGCATTTATTGCTTGAACTAAAATAATCCCTCATAGATCACTTTTGCAAGATAAGAATTTTACAGAAGCAGTGCTGATTTTGTGTGTTTGTTCAAAAATCCTTATTTTTTATTTTTTCAACACAAAATTCAGAAAATCACAGAATTTAGAGAATGAGAGAGAAGGGAGGAAGAAACCCATGCGAAAGAACTAAGGCTTAATCCCCCTGAAATGCAGACTCATCAGTGAGAGCAGAAAATGACAGGGAAATTCTGGTTTTCCTCCTCTAAATATATGATTTTTTTTTCAGTAGATACACATAGAAACACTAAATGCAGAACTTTTAAGAATTTTTTAATGGCAAAAGCAGCTACAGCCTTTTCATTTCATTACCTCGATTATGGTAAGAAAAAAAAGTATGGTTTTAATTTACAATTCCAATTTGTATGGACACTAAAGAGAAGATATCCTGCTGCTAAGAGGAACTTTTCCAATTAGACCCACACTTCATGGTCTGCTGTTGAAAAAAGGATTTCAAAATCTAATTCTCTGAAATGTCAGAAGTGAAATATTGCCTTTTGTGTTTGTCACAAGTCCCTGTAACTCGGCAGAGAGGATGTCACTGCAGGGCTCATTCGTGAAATGGGTTTTGTGAGGCTGCCCTTTGTACCCTCTGCCAGGCAGAGGTGAAAGAGCGCAGGACAAAAGTGAAAGGAGAGTTTGGTCTCGTTAGTATTTAGGCTGATTAAGGGAAAAAAGGCTTTGGGAAGCTCTTCATGCCAAAGAACAAAAACTGCTGCTGGTGCTCAAAACACTGTGAAATCCCACCAAGTTCAAATGAAGGTACTGAAAGCAGAGGCAGCATATACTCAAAATAAAGCAATTCTGTCTCCCCAGGTTTGGGGCTCATGCACACATCAATCCCAGGCTGTGCTTTCCACAGTCCACACAGGCCAGCTGAAGGATCAATAGGTGAAAAGTGGCTGATGAGTAAACAGGAAAGGACTTTGCCTTTAGAAAAAGAAAAGACATTTAAGTTATTTTAGAGGAAATTTTCTGTGTTCTCTCTCTCATGTGTGTGCTGGAGACCTTCAACCAAGATTGTTTTATTTTATTTAGTTTCATTTGGTTACATTTTAGTGTGGCTTTGGACTGGAATGTTTTGTATTATACTACAAATCACTGTGTGAAGAATCTGAGATACTAGAAAACCAATGATTATTTTATACTAACCCAGAGACAGACCAATTAAGCATAAGGAATTTTAATTCTCTTTACACAGGTGGTTATGCATAAGCTTGTTATTTTGTGTTTGCACGGTACAGTGAAAAAAATTATATTTAATTGAAGTCACTGGTTTATATTTTGGTGACAAAAATAGCTTTATTAAGGGTGAGAACACCTCCTTAAATTCAAGTATAAAGTAGTTTTGCTGCATATTGCTTTGGACAGCTGTTGTGTATTCACATATATTTATTCATACTTAAGGAAGCGAAAGTGTACAAATCCAATTAAAGACAAGTGAAAGCAAAATAATAGCTTTTCTGAGGTTCTCTTTAGAAAGTGATCTGTGAAAATGTCTAGCTGTGAGTTCATACATGGCTGTTTGTATTGCTGTGCAAACAGACCTCAGTCCCTGACAAACAAGCCAGGCTGGACAATGGAAATCCCATCTCCTCCCCTCTGATATAGATGGGCACAGAGCAAGATTTTGGTGTGACCTCACACTGCAGAGTGCCTTTCCTGTGACTTCAGGAGTAGGTAATCCCTGCTGGTTGTGTTGCTGTCTTCTGGAAATTTTTGGCTTTTCAGCTGGGAGAACTCCCTTATGTCTTTCTCAAGGAATGGGCACTGACCTTGCAGATGGTATTTCTTTTCTTATTCTGTATTTGTCTGGAGAAAAGCAAAGAACCCACTCACAGTTGTCTCTTGTCCCGTTTTAGTGACCAGGATTGCTCAGTGTTTGCATCATTTCCAACCCTGGATGGCAGCAGTGCAAGATGGAGCAGCAGAACAGTCTCTGAAGAGGGCAGGAGCCTTAGCATGCTCCACAGCCCCTGCTGCTCTTAATTAACTCTCCCCATTATCTCTGCAAGAGGGAGAATCCTTATTTTACCAGCTGCAGGTTTGACAAGACTCCTCTGCTCCCTCAGGAGAGCACGAGCTCAGTTCCCAAAAGGAGTTTTTCTTCCACATGTCTTTGCCTTGAACACAGACCAGCTTTATGGTGGAAATCTCTACTCTTCCTCATCATCTCCCTTGGGTTTTGGAGGCCAGAAGCCCTGAGGAAAATTATTCTGGCATGGAAATAAATCAGTTTTGTGTGTGCATAACTGCAGAGGGAATTAGTGGGTGGGGAAGGAGGGCAGAGAGAAAATGACTTTGTTTTTAATGTTCCCAAGTCTGAACTCTTATAAACATCTCCTAAAGAGCATGGGTTTGACCCCGAGGATCCACATGTATCTTTCCTCAAGCTTTTCCTCCCTCGTGACAGCTGAAGTGAGAGTGAAAACCGGAAGAGGTGAAGGAAACTGACTGTCTCTTGGGGAACAAAATAAGCCAAAACACTATGCCTAGAGTAGGCAAAATGTAGCTTTTCCTGACATGAGTTTGAAGCCAGCTACTGCTGCCCACCCTTTCTGTGACAGAGAGAACTTTCTGTCTCATTTTGTCTCAGAGGGAGTTACCAACTTGTAGCATACTAACTGTAAAATAGTGAACTGGTTTGTAGTCAGCTTCTTCTCTTTCCCTACCTCCTTGTCTTGAAAAGCAAGGCAGGAGATGTCATTTAGGCAAGGAGTGAGGTGAGGGAGGGTCCCATGACTGTGGGCAAAGAGCTTTTGCTGTGAGCATGAATTCACCTTTGCAAATAAGGGAGTGCTGATTTAAGGTGTCCATTGCTAATGATTAAAGACACAGACTTAGCTGTGGTGTGTTAAAGGGCAGTTCATCACCAGAGCCTGGGAGAAGCCATGTGATTTCTGGGATTTGACCTGCCTGTAAATCAGATGGGCATGTTTCCATTTTCATGGGTCAACAAAATTATGCAATTTTTGTTGACCCATGAAAATGGAAGACAATGATCCAGTAAAAGTTTGCAAAAATGAGACCTGATGATGGTGTCAGTTCTTTCATTTACCTTTGATCAAAACTGGATCTTGTACAAACAGTTATTCTTCAGGTGGTGTTGTTTTCCCCTTGTTTATCAATATCCCACTTTTTAAGATGTGCTTCGTGCAGTCTGGAATGCCTTCAGCTGATGATTCATCTTACATGTTTATGGTGAGACTAATTGCCCTCTGGAAAAGCCCAGTGTCTTGGGCATGAAGGAAAGTTGGGCTGAGTGGCTCAGACAGAGGCATCAATTTCATTTCCAATGAAGTTAAAGCAGATAAAAGCCTCCACAGACTGAGACTGAGTTGTACATGTGGATTTCCAGCACAGATCCTTTGATGCTGTCTAAAGAGAAGGAACTTTCTCTCACCTTTGCTGGACCACAGAGATGCCTGGAGTTAAATAAAGGCTTAGAGAAGGAACCTGTCACCTGCATTTGTCCCCATTTAGAAATACTCTACAGCCACTCTTCAAGCCACAGTGTCTTGCTTGATTTTGGGATGCCTTTGCAGTATTTGTGAAAACTTCTCTCTGCCCTTGACTTTAAGTGACTATCATGTGAAAACATTGAAGCTGGGAAGAGAATGGATGAACAATAAAATAAAAAATTGTGACAGTCCAGAATGTTTCTCCCTAGGGTATTAGTGTGTGCACCAGCAGCATGTCCATCACTATTGCTTGCACAGTTTTGCAAGTTATTAATAAATAACCAGGACAGGCAACATCATTTGCTGCAATGTGCTGTCAGCCCATTTCCTACAGCCAGCACCTGGATTGATGGTGGCTCTTTGGTGCTTCTGTTTTGCAGATGTTGTAGAGTTTTCCAATGGAAAGGCTGGTATTGTTGGTGAGCTTTTGTTTGCTGCTGTCCAATACACAACAAGCACCATCGTAAGTATATTTTATTGCAAATTCTTCAATCCTAACAAACCCCTTGAAAGTGAAGGTCGGAAAAAGTCTCTCTCCCCTGATAAAGAATCAAAAAAGCCAGGTTCTTGGACCACTGAAAATTTGTGTAAACTTAAAAAGGTAAGAAGTAAAAAGCCTAAAACTACCCTTTTAAGGAAGAATTATTCTCTCAGGAACCAATAATTAAAAATGTTCACTCTCTAGTTGCTGTTTGCTCATTTATTGTTCATGACATTTATGGGATTGAAAAATCTTGGGGGAAAAAAAAACCTCTGTAATTGATTTATGCATTGCAGAAAGCAATGGTTTAACTTCTGGGAGACCTTCAGTATTCTATATTTATCCTCAGTTTCAGTGGAGATTTACATATAAGCCAGGCCTTGTGTCACCTTTTGCTAGAGCCAACAGATTTTGAGTGAATGGAATTAAATACCAGCTTTATTCCCTTATTTCTATACCTCACCTTTCACGCTATGCATTTAAGAAAGAAGAGGGTGGTTTTTTTGAAAAATAAAAAAGGTAGTTCAGCCAACCCATTCTGATAATAGAAAATCATTCACCTTTCATTTTAGAAAGGTTCTGCAGAATGATCATTTTCCAAAAGCACCTCTCTTGAGCAAAGAACTGTTCTTTGTCTATTGGCATCATAGGTGAAGGGACAGGACTTGGCTCTTCACACAGTTCTCTGATTTTTGTGAAATTGTTTTGTGTAAAATAGACTTAAAAAAAATGAGAACAAGGATAATGATCTACATTTTAAAGGTCATGAAATCAATTACTAAGAAGGACCAGAGTAGGTCAAGAATGAAGGAAAATAATACAGAGGAAAAAAAATCCCAACCAATTTTGCCTCCAGATCAGCCCTTCCCAGGGATGCGGTCTTACCTTCTGTGATCTCTCATTTCCAACATTTCACAGTGATATTGCAAGGAAGATCAGCTACTTCTAACCCCACACCTATGGTTATATAGGGAATCTATACCTCCTGACACATTAAAGCTGGCATAAGGTGGGTGCTAGTACATGAAGATACATTACTTTGTAGCATTAATTGTGTATTTTTTATATGTATTCATTGTCTTTCAATGCATGGCCTCTTTCTGCTTCAGAAATTTGAGTTTATTGAGCTTTCTCTGAGTTGCACCAGGTTATAAAATGCATTGGTAGTCCCTGGGACGTATTGCAGGCTTTTTCTCATCTATGTATAGTGATTGATGTTTTACAGGACTTAAATAGGAAAGTTCAGAATTTGGAAATCAGTCAGAGAAAATTATTTTCTTTTAACCTCTACTCTGACTAACAAGGACAATGGATTAGGTGATCTCCACAAGTGCCCCGCTCAGCTATTTAGTGAGAGCCTGTTTTATCTTCAAAATTCATATTGTTTGGACATTCACTGAACATGCTGGACAATCTGTTTATCTGTTGTTTTAGATTTCTTATTACTGCCCCAAATGTGGTGCGTTTGGGCACGTATGAGACGATAACAGTTCAAGTCCACGGGGCACAGAGCCCTGTGCAAGTTACTGCATTCTTCAAAGATGAGACAAAAAATCAGCTCATATCAGAGAGGATCTACTTTAACCTTAATCAAAATAATGGCTACCAAGAGATGAAAAAAATAATGGTGAGTCTGCCATCAAATTGATTTAATTTTTTTTATTTGGTGATAAAAAGCACATCATCTCTACTTGGAATAGGCTGGAACCGAGACAGCACTGATCCCAAGAAACACTGACAAAGCCAATTCCAGTGACAGCAGCACCCTATTCACCCAGCCAGCTAATAAAACAATGCTAATGTAATTTCAGTGGTGATTGTATATATTCTTTTGTGCCCATATAACAAGCTCAAGATTTTGTCACATGGTGATAAATGAAATTTAATTTAAAAACATTTAATTACTTCATTACTGATGGGTTTCTTGCCTCACTTAAACTATGCATTCAGGCCTTTGGGTTACTACTGGCCATTTTACAATACAGGAGAAACCTTTAAATATGTGTAGTGTCTCACACCAAAGTCTGTGTTCTTCCTGCAGATTTTTAAGATGATTAATTCTTTACATCCTATGTTGTATCGTTTGCTCCTGACACAATTCTTTGAAGTCGGCAGGATTTATTTCAGTAGCACTAGTTTGGGCTTTTTGGTTGGGAAAAAAGCACGCAGCAATATTCAGTTTAGCTCTGGTTGGTTAGTCCCAAAGCTAACAGCAGAGCTTTCAAATCAAGTTCCTCTAAAGGGTGATGTTTAGCAGCAACACATTAAACTGAATGAAGCAAAGCAGCAATCTCATAACCAAGATTTTAGCATAAATAGCAATTACAGGATATGTGGTAACTGGAAATTAGTAGGCATGTAGACTGAATTCTCCTGCCTGGAGTTATTGACACTGGGCAGAAGAAAGTGTATTTCTGTGGTGGAAAATGGATGGTTAGAGAGTATTTCTACTGAAAAAGAAATATTCACCCAGTAAGAAAGATATAATTGTTGAATGGTATGTTGAATGGTGCTAACAAGATTATTTAATCACTTCAGCTGTTGTGGGGCCTCAGCCATGTGGTCCCAAAGTTACCAGGCTCATCTCTGACTCTGTGGGGTTTTCCCTTTTATTCTCTTCAGGTCAAGCCAGGGAGTCTGCAGCAGAGTCTGTTCAAGAAGAGTCATTTGCCATATGTTCTACTGGTCACTGAGAGCAAGGAGCTCCCTATGACTACCAAGAGCGCTCGCATCCTCCTGTCCTCCAAGAAAGGCTACATTTTTATCCAGACGGATAAGCCCATATACACACCAAGTTCCCAAGGTTAAAGTACAAATGTCTCTCTTCAGGTGTTGAATATGGATGTTACAAGGGCAGGATTAGAAAAAGTAATAATGAGCCGGTTGTTCCGGCAGCCAGAGCTTCTGCAGGGTCTGCTCTGCACATTGCAGCAACCCCTGGGGAAATGCCTCCAGAGACAGTCATTTTTAAGGGAGACAGACAAAATCTGCTCCTTTTTGTTCAAAAAGGTTAATGATGACTTTCCTTTGGAAAAAAAAAACATGATAAACTGCCAAAAACTGAACTCCTACTGCTTCTGCTAGTTACACCAGCAATTAGTTACCTTTGCTCTTTATGACCCCTACTGCTTTGTTACTTACCAATTTAATTAACAAAAGAGGGAAGTAAAAAAAGGGTTTGAGTTTGGCTTCAGACCTCAACTGCAGAAGGAATACAAAAGCAAGTGAAGTTCCCTGAGTAATTTTCAGAATTTTCTTCAAAAATTTATCCAGTCATCTAACATGCAAAACTACAGAAGGATGCAATTTTTTTTCTTAAATTTCTCAGATTTCTTTTCAGTAAAAGAAAGTGTTTTATCTTAAAATTCGGTAACTCAGTTTACAGATTGCAAGGATATGTATCTAGGAAGGCCAGAAAGAAATTTGTGAACATATTTATTCTTCTGTTAAACAGTCAGATACAGGATCTTCATCCTGGACAATGCTATGAGGCCAACAGATGACACGGTTACAGTTGCTGTGCTAGTAAGTATGCAAAACCACTGTTGATGAGTGCTTCTTCAGCACAGGAGCTGTGGAAAACTCTTACAAAACATCCAAGAGCACAATAATAACTGGGACTCCTCTTCAGAAATCTGTATTTGCACATAGTGAGATATCTGTAGTTATTTTTGGCCCATATCAGAAACATGGAGATACGTGACATGTGAATAATACAGTAGGAAAGTAAGCAAAGCATTTTCTCTTCCACAGCACTAGGATATGACCTTGAGCTTTTGGATGCAAATGTTTGACACCAGGTGCATAATTTAATGTTTGCTTCTTCTGTCTCAACAGAATTCCAAGGGAATGGTGGTTAAAAAGTCAGACCAGAAAATAAACGCAGTGTTTGGTGAAAACTTTGCTATACCTGACATTGCTGAGTATGTTACTGCTCTGCTTTCTGCATCTAAACCTGGAGATTAAGATTTTTAACTGCTGAATTTCTTGAATTACCTTTCAAAATTGTCTTTGTTTCACCATGGGACACATATGGAGCCTATGATCAGTATCTTTTCACCTTTAAGCAGCTCATCTTGGAGAGATGAGTCCAGAATTTACTGTTAATATGCTGAAATTAGCAACATGTATCCTGGTCATGAACCATTAAACTGCTCAAATATCTGCTCAAACATACGGCTGCATTCAAGGGAGCACTTCTAAAAGGGCTAGTCTGCAAAGTGTCATTTATTGTATCTGATTTCAAACACTCAAGCCTTTACTTAATATTCAAGGTCTTCTGACATGCTAGGTTGATTTTGATATCGCGGTGAAGATAAGCTAGAGGAAATATTTGATGAGTTCTCTGTTTGTGCAGACTTTTCAAACGTAGTGGTTTGCAAATATGTTATCTTGCACTTCCTCATGCTTGTTTTGAGTGCTACCTAAGACATTTGGAAATATGTTGCTGGCTCCTCCCAGTAAAAAGAAAACCATTAAATAATTAATTAATTAGGAATGAGATCAAAGCAAGGCAATGCAGTGATAATTTATATGATGGCATCAGAAAATATCTGAGGAATTGTAATTAACTATTTTCTGCTGAATCTGTGCTTCAGGCCTGGAACTTGGAAAATCAAAGCCTGGTTTCATCAGCATGAAATGTCTAATGTTTCCACTGAATTTGAAGTTAAAAGATACGGTGAGATATTATAAAATTTTCATTATAAATATAAGGAGTTATCACAATGTGTTAAAATACACTGCAGTGATTGAATCTGGCTGTAGTTAGACACTAAGGACAACTTTCAGTGTGTTTCAGTGCATCATTGCTGTCTCTGATTCACAGAAGGAAAGCTCTGGGTTTGTGTGGCTTTCACTTATATTTAAAGAAAGAAACACCTCTTTTTATACAGATTTAGTAACTTTTTAAGCACTTTTTAAACATTTTATCACAAAACATTGAATTGGCTTTCCTACTACAGGAAAAAAAAATTGAGATGAGCTCCATTTTGAAGTCATTTCAATTCTGGCTAAGTTTTGCAGTGAAGGCTGTGATGGAAAAAAGAGAAAAAAAAAATAAACCTGTCCATTTTGTCTCAGTCAAATTCAATCTGGAAGTTTATTAGAGTTATTCCTATCCTCAAACAACGTTTTTTATGGAAGATAAGGGCCCTTTGGATAAAGTAAAAATGTAACAATTTGGGATAAGAAGTGGTTTGATTTATTTACACTGAAATTATACCTCCTTGTAAAATGAATGTGGGTTTGTTGTTTCATTGTTTTGGGGTTTTTTTTTCTTTTAAAGACAAAAGAAAACCTTGAGATTGTATGAAAATCTCATTTTAACAAAACCTATTTTGCCTTAGCTAGTGGAGGTAGCAGAATAGTGGAGATTACTGCCCCCTCTCCAAACAGCTGCAAGCAGGAGCAAATCACCCTGATATACCTGCTGGAGCAAATAGGTTGGCTTTGAAAGAGCAAATTCAGAGGGACACAGCTGATACTGAGGAGCTCATATCCAGTCTCTACCCAGTTCAGGGTGGGTTTAGCTCAGCCTGCTCCTAGTCCAGGGCACTTCCTGCCCATGAGCAGGCAGACTTTATCTTATTTTCCTTTAAGATAAATAAATTTTGTGTGCTTAAAGACTGCTCCATTATGTGAAGCAAAGCAGAATAAGTGAAAATGACCAGTAGGTTTGTTTCAGAATAGCACTGCTAGCTCAAACTAAAACATCCCCTCAGTGCAGCTGCATTGTCTCAGTGTGTTTTGCCAGGACAGGAGTTTAAGGTATGCTTGAAACTCACATGTCATGACTTTTTATCTTTTCTTTTTCATGCAGAACTTCCAAGTTTTGAAGTCAAACTCATCCCACTTCATCCATACTACCACATCTCGAATGAAAGCTTTGTGTTTGATATCGAGGCAAAGTAGGTGTGCTCAGAGCAGAGCTGGTTGAAAGACAGATAAGCAGATATGAGTTTTGTGACTTTTACCTCTTTCTTGTCATTAAGAGCTAACGAGCTTCTGGCTTTCCTTGGATCTGATCAATCTTATGTACTCTCTGTTTCCACCACTGACTTGAGACATCAGTGCCAAGTGCTGCCTGGGTCCAGGTCATGATGATCAAGCTGGAACAAGATTTTCTGAATATTTCAGTTTGCTAGCAAAGGTGGCTATTTAGGATTCTCCTCTGTGTTCCTCTGCAAGGGTCCAGGCAAACTAATCATCTGGTTTTCTGTGTATTTTTATTTTAAATATTTATAAAAGCTCTAAAGCCTCCACTTGCTATGTAACATAATTCAAGTAGAATTGGATTCAAGTTTGAGTATGGAAATTTATCAAAGCACAGTGAAGTCTGTAAGTAATAAGCTAGTGCTTGTTTGAGAGTAATTATTTATGCAGAAAGGCTTCCTGGTAGATAAATATAAATAATTAGAGTTTCCATGACCATCAGTACAGCATCACATGTCCATTGCTTAACAGCACTGCACTGGCCTGGAGGTTCCATGGCTACAGAGCTCTCAGACTGGCCAGACCATGGGGCAGGGCTCAAAGGAAAATGAATTACACCTGGTCCCATACCAAATAAGAATGACATCAAACACAGAGCAACTTAAGAAGGCAGACAGTGAAAATTTAATAAATCAAAGCATTTTTTAATAAAAACAATTTTTTGGCTGTTGAATTTTCAGGTTTCATAAGAGTAGAAATGCTAAGAAATGGCTTGTTAGGAGAATGACTAAATTAGAACTTGATACCTTTGGGTTTTTTTTCCTTTTCTAGAGAGGAATAAATGTTATGAAATGAGAACAGGCAGGTGGAAGCAGCTGGCCTTCTGTCATAGTCGGGAGAAATCTATTCAGTTTCAGAGGAGTGAGGACTGTTAGACTACTGCTTGCTGTCCTTGACTGTGCTGGTCCTTCTGTTCCCCAGCACACCTTGAGAGAGCAGACAGAGCCTGTATCCACCTCCTTGTGCTTGCCTGAACAGACTCAACTCTTCCTATCTCCTTAAATTTTTATTTGGTTCTATTGAATAATTACTAGCTTTAATCATGATCACTTGATACTGTGATATGAAGTGATTTCAAATCACTGGCTTCAGTATTTTAATTCTTTCTAAATTTTTCTCTGTGCTATTGCAGCGATCTATTTTGAGTTTATGAACTTCACATATATTTTGACTCCTCATTAACATCATAATTATTTAAGAAGAAAAATTGATGTTCAGCAACTGGATACCATTCCTTTCCTTATTGGAAAAGGTCCTAGTGGTGCCACACAGGCCTGCATGACTTTCATCAAAATCAGCATGTGGAATTCCTGATAATTGAACTTACTTCTCTAAACTGGCCATGCATGTAATGAAGTTACTTGGTGTAATTGACTGTTGTTTCCCATTTATTAGCTCTGGCATTTAATGCAGTTTCCATAAGCGCTGTCTCTCCATTGGCTTTATTGGTATAGATCAGTGCAGCTGATCAGGTCAGTTTGAAAGAGGCTTGTTAAAATAAAAATAAGCCTGAGGTGAAGCAGGATTTCCACAAGAAAAAGACAACACCATGGCCATGACAGGTCTCGTGTAGCACATTGCACACTGTGCTGCTTGAAGATGCCATGTGCCAGGGCTTCCTTGAGTACAGAGCCACGTGCAACAACATGCCACATCCTCTCTCCCCATGACCTTTATTAAATGTTCAGGGGTGTTCTGGCCAGATGCTGATCTGGCAAGTATTTCAATCACAAGAGGACTCTTTTGCCATACTCCCTAAATCTGTAGGAGTGACATAGGGCAGAGGATGTCCACTCTACCCAGTACATGTGTTAGAATATCAGCAGGGAGAGTCTTCCTGCTGTGTGTCTTCAGAGGTACCAAGTATTTCATATCAGTCCCTGAAATGATTCTCTGATCCCTTATTTTTTATGCTCTGCTCATGAGTGTCTCATACAAAGGAATTAGCTGTTCATCCAGGCTGAATGCGATGAGTGGTGTTAGACCTCTCTGTGCAACTTAAGTTCTCAAAAATTTGATTAAAAAAAAGGAAAAATTGACTCTAGTGCAAGTTTTACTAGATGATGTCTCCTCATGTGATTCTGCCAATATGACTTATGCTATAAATGTCTTTGCATTTGAAATCACCAGTTAGCACAAAGATTAGTAAAATTTTTCATGTTTGAGTTACAAGAGAGTGGGGCTAAATTTTGTTTTCGAGTTACTAGTTATAAATGGGGCACCTAAAAATATTCCAATATTTTTTCAGCATAAAATGATTAGTCTGCCTTAAGCTTGCTTTTTATTAAAATAATGATCCCTCTCCTCACTTTTCTTCCTTCCAAAGACATTCTTATGGGAAAGAGATTCAAGGTGCTGCATATGTGCGATTTGGTATAATTGATGAAAATGAGAAGAAAATATTTATTCCAGGCCTGGAGCAACAGCTATCAGTAAGTATTCAGTGGAACTACTGACTTACCCTACCTAAGCTGAATATTGTCAGAAATTCTGGAAACTTACAAGTCCATAATACTGTAGCTGTGATATAAACCACACTTTATTTCTAATGGCCACAAACCAGTAAGGCTGTCTCTCTTTCATTTTTTGTTTCTTTTTTTTTTCCCTCCCACTTTTTTTTTAGATCCAAAATGGAAAAGGAAGAGTTACTTTAAATACACCACTTTTGGAAGAGAAATTGAGAAAGAGCATTTCCACCCTGGAAGGATTTCATTTATATGTGGCTGTTACCACTGTGGAAACTGCAAGTGAGTACAGTATGGCTTGGCTGATACAGTCTGGAAGATTCACATTGATCTCTCTCTGGTGTAATCTGTTATGTGGGGAATCTGGTCTCACTGGATCCATCTTTGCTGCAAAGCTTGCTCATGCTGTAGAGAATTAATTAGAAGAATCTTGGATGGAAAGTGGCTGCTCAAGCTCCAAGTTGCAGATGACATTAGATAACTTTAACTCTCTCCAGTAGCTGAAAATTAAAACAAAATCTTTCAGAAGATTAGATATTCAAGGTATGCAAGTCCATAGTTAGTGGACCCATAGCAACACATACTGCTTGATATTTACAGGTGGTGAGATGAGGGAAGAGGAGCTCAGCAGTGTGAAGTTTGTGAGCTCTCCTTATGCTCTTGATCTGTCTAACACCAAGAAGTATTTTGTGCCTGGAGCCCCCTTCTCTGTTATGGTATGTAGTGCTCTGACTGTATCTGTCTGACTCCACAGCAATGCACTTACATCTGCCCTCTTTCTTTGGCTGATCCCCTGTGAGCTCTGTAGGACAGAGACCCTCAAGAATAGGTGCAACACAGAGCTACTGTTTGTGTGTCTGGTTTGTCCCATTTCTGTACACTCAGCACCTGATCAGCCAGAAAATGCTGGTTTTCTGCTCTAGAAGTCGATGTGCACTGTTGCCCTACAAAGTTTTATAAAACATAGCAATCTCTTCCTCTCTTCCATATCAAAAGATTGAAAGAAGAATATTGTAATAAAATAATCCCACATCAAATTAAAATTCTGAACAGTAAAATGGGGTATTGCCTTTTAAAATAAATGCATTTGAGTTTATGTGGCTTGAAACTTCATACCTTCAAGTTTTTTGAGAGTTTTCTATGAAGAGTTGAAGTCAGAATATTACCTTATAATACTTAATGACACATATCTCTGGAACCTGCTTAGATTAAATAGATGCTAAGTGAAAATCTGAGGCATTTTGTAATCTGTACTCATAGATTTTTACCTAAACTGAAGTCCAGACCAATTTCTATCCCCTTTTCTCAAAGTTCAAATTTTTGAATGCTGCTAGGTACAGTTTTATATTTTATTTCTCAGTCCATAAAAATTATAAATTAAAATTGCTTCTTGTTTGTGTGCATTTTTTAAACATAGGATTTCCTTTAAATAACAGAACTTTTTTTCAATAGGTAACTGCCACTTTTGTTGATGGTACTCCTGCTGCCTTCCTATTTATCACTGCCACTCTTGCCTTGCCTGGAAAACCCCCAGTGAAGAAGACTGCCTTCTGTAATAGAGAGGGTCTGGTCTCCATTACTTTTAACATCCCCAAAGATGCTCAAACGCTTGAAATAAAGGTAAAGAAAATGCAAACATCCACGTTTAAAAGTATCCCACTGAGAATTGCTCATGAGACAATTATAAACAACTGTGAAGATGATCACTTTTCATTGAATTAGCACAGAGGTGATTTCTTATATGACATGCAGATCTTTGTCCAGATTGTGTAAGATTTGTTAGACAGAGCAGGGGCCTGAGGGATGTCTCAAGTGAAGGACACTCCTGTAGTGTCCTCAGAGCCTTGGGAGTACATCCATTGGTTAGAGTGATGCATTTTTGTGTTTTGGATGTGCATTTGCCTGGAAGAAAGGACAGAAATGGGACTGCAAGGAACATCACCATACAAAGTGATAGAAAACTCTGAGAAGAAAGTGAAGGAAAAGGTCCTGAGCAATGCAGAGAGTCAACTACACCTGCCTACTCAGAGGGTTCAATTATGTGCATGATATAAAATGGGGGAAAAAAATTGTCTGAGGACAAAATCACTTTATGATTTTTGACCCATTGATTCTCATTTACAAAGAGCCAAGGGTGAAAATACCAAATGCAAGTACAGCAAGAGGCAGAATGGGGTAAGAGAATAAAGTAATTAAAATCCTGAGGTTTGTTGCCATGTTCTGCTAATGAGGGCTCAGCAATTATTCCTCTCACTTCACAGCATTTTCCAAAGCACCTGGCGCAATATGAATTATTGGTGACACTATACACTGTCTCCTGTGGGACACTTTACTCACTCTGTCCTTTTCTTCCCTGACAGGTAAAGGCTGAAGAGGGTAAAGTAAGGTTAGAAACACCTGAAGCCAGCATCAGAGCTGAAAGATACCAGTCTGCTTCTCCAAACTACCTCAGCATCAGCATCCCACACACTGTTGTGGCACCTGGAGATACCTTACCCATCACCTTGAACAATATTCATCAGCCTGGCAGTGGAAACATTGGCTATTTCTATTATATGGTAAACAGAATAGCATCATATCAGTAATTTCTTTCAGAAATTCTGCAACCTGGAACATTTACCTAGTTATTGATAGAAGGGACAACCGAGGGGGTCCAGGAAAGGGCAAGTGGGATGATTGGTGTTCTGGCACTCCTGACCCACCAAGACAGGCTGAGGGACCTGGGCTTGTTCAGCTGGGTGAAGAGCCTAAGAGAGAGTTAATAGCAGCCTTAAACTACTTGAAGAGGAGTTAAGGCATAGTGGAGACAAGATGTCCTAGGTGGTGCCACACAATCTAACAAGGGACCAAGGTTACAAATTATGGCCTGGAAGATTCATTTTGGAAAAATCTATTCGCTCGTGATGAGTGCAATATTGGAAGAGGTTCCCCAGAGAGTTGAGAGATTTTCCAGCCTGAGAAAAATTCAACACTCAATAAAAGAAACCTTCACCAGTCTCACCTAGTCTTGCCCTGGTGATGTCTCATCTTAGAGCAAGCAGCTGGACTAGAGATCTCCATAGGTCCTTCTCAGAAATTATTTAGATGATTCTGGTGGTTTTTATACATTTGCAGTTATTTTCAGGGCATGTAAAATGCAAAGTATTTATTTTGCTGAATGAGAAAAATGTGTTTGTGGGTACATGCCAGGAGTGAATCTGTTGAATGTAAAATGTGTTTAATCCCCTTCTCACTCTCTTTGTCCTAATTTCCCTTGGCAGCCTAAATCTCACAGGATGATAAGTGCCAAGATATCAGCTCCCATTAACTTTTAAAGGGACTCTGATATATTGGAATAATTGTGTCCCTAGGAGTTAGGTTTAGGTTTGGGTGTTTGTTTTCAATGGATGATGTAGCACAAGGCTGGAATTGGTGCTGCCAGTCTTTGGGAAGGAGCAGGGCGGGCAGGACGTGTGGTAGGGATGGTGGCAGACACTGCTGGAGCTCAGCAGTGAGGGTCTCTCCCAAACTTTGGTCATCTTAACAAAGGCAGTGAGGATTTCAGGCCAGGCTGTAGCATGTCCTCGTTTCTTCCTGAAACCCTGTATGTTTAGGAAAGCTTCACGTATTTTGTTTGTGGAAGAGCACTCTCACTCCTGCCACTGTGCCTGTTTTTCATTCCTCTGACCACCCATGAATATAGCTAACATGATGTAGGAAGGAAGGAGTTAAATAGTGAAGGATGGACTGAAATCAGTTCAAGATCAGTCTATGGGACTTTATCCTTAAACCTCCTGCTCCAACTCTTTCACACCATCTGAAAGATTCAGTACTGATTGCAGATTCAATAATGCTGATGTCTTCCTAGGTATGATGACCAGTCATTGTAGGAGACAAAATTTAGTCTACTGTCTGGGTACCCCTTCTACAGTTGTAGGAGTGAGTGGAGGGTGACAGATTTGTGTTCAAACCTGGGCCACAAGAACAGTGTAGCAGAGATCCATCACCACAGCATACAGGTCTCCTCCAGGCTACTGGTATACAGCTTGGCAATTAAAACTATTAATGCCATTAGAAGTGAACATATTTTAAACAGAAATTGCCTCAGGAAAAGAAAAAGCAAACAGTAAAATTATGCAAAATAATGCCCTTTTTGGAGCATGGTCACAGTATTTGATTTCTCTTCGTTTTTGCCTTGCAGGTTGTGGCGAAGGGACAAGCTGAGCTTCTGGGAAGGGTCCCATCCTCAAACAAAGTGATAAACCTTAAAATCACCGAGAAGATGGTGCCTGCCTTTCGGTTTTTAGCCTACTACTTCATTGAGAACGAGGGCCAGCAAGAGATCATCGCTGATTCTGTGTGGGTGGACGTCGTGGATGTCTGCGAAGGAAAGGTGCTTTCAAAGCCCACAGCTTCTGTTGTTGCATTCCAAAATGTTTTTTAAAATGAGGTAGTGGCAGAGCAAGTGCAGACCTAGGATTATAAAGTGAGATGTCATTTTTATTGAAAAGGAGTCATCAGGAGTCGTGGCAAAAGGTATAGCTTGGAAAGGCTCTCAGGCTGTGCCTCAAAGAGATGAAAAATAGTTTCTTACAGAAAAAAACACCCCCTGTGAATGTCTGTATTTTAGAAATCCACAAGAAAACACCGATAGAGTTATCGAGGGGGAAGAATCTCTTTGTAACTTTCTCTTTTTGTACTGATGTGTGTTGCACAAAAGAAAGTGAAGCCATTTATTGGGAAAAAGCTATAAATTTGAAGTAATTTTTCAAGCTTTTTAATTTCTGATAAAAGTAATTTTCTGAGTTTTGGTAGCACTTTAAAAGCTTTTAAAAAGAGCAGTTTGCGTTAGAAAATGAAGTATAGGGAGGCCCACTATGCCTTCCTTTCATCTTCCTTCTCCTCTTCCTCCTCCTCCTTTTGGGACCATCAGGTAAAATGAAAAATAGCAAGACACAGGAATTTCTCCCAATAGCATGAAACCAAATTGCTGAAAATTGTCAGCTGTCTAAAATTATTTTTTCCACTAAAAATATTTGTTTTGGAAAAGGAATATGATAGTCCATTGGGGGGAAAACTTTTCAAGAAAAAATCATCCATCTCCAACAGGCAAACCAATCCTTTGATTATACAAGGACAAAATTCAGTAACATTCACAGGCATTTCCAGTAATAATTCCCTATTATTTCATAATCACCATGGCTACTTCCTCTTTAAATCACAGAAGTGCGTACATCAGAACCAGATCTCTGTTTGCTCAGTTATGCTAAAAATTTCAAGGATGTGATAGAAAGCAGGAAAGAGTATTACAGACTGGTTTAATTTGGTCAATTTTGTACATTACCATGTAATGACAAAGACATTGTGCTTGTATCTTTCATGTTAATTTTTTCTCCACTGGAAAATAACAAAACTATATTTAAGACCCCAGTCCCACAAACCCCTAACACAAACTTTTAATTTCCCTTGGTGCTTAAATGTCATTGAAAGCCAACATCCAAAAGTCTGCAGGACACAACTTTCAGCTCCCCATGATTTCCTTCACTGTGAAATATCTGCACCTCCATGTTCCAAAATGCAGGATCACAGGCAGAAACTCCTAAAAACAGGAACATCTCCCAGCCTCTGACTGCTGACAGTCACAGCTGACAATATTCCTGGCCCAAAGGAATTAATACTTTTTATTAATAAATATGCTAATTTGTTTCAATCTCTTTTATTTAGATTAAAGTGAGAACAGAACAAGACACATATGAACCAACAGACCAGGTCAATTTGCAGATTGAAACAGACCATGCAGGAAAAGTTGCCTTAGCTGTGGTTGATAAGGCAGTTTTTATTCTGAATAAGAAAAATAAGCTTACAGCCAAAAAGGTAAGATATTTGTAAAAAAATACCACAGCAAGCAAAGCCAAGCAAATTTTTCCATTACTAATGAGAGGATCAAAATATAATTAATGGCTATTAATTGCCTAGACAACAGTTTGTTAAATTTGAAAATGTCTCTTTTTTTGCAATTCAGGATCTATTTCAGATAAATTGCATGCTTAAGATGACTGGTATATTTAAGATGGGGTTTTTCACCCTATGGCAGACAAGTTTGTAAATTCAAAAAAGCATGGCTTGAAAGCACTCCCTAACTAAAACATCCCTCAGCTTTAATCGGTTTCCAAATGCAGTTTGCACCATCAGTTCCTCTTGTTTCTGCGAATCAAAGGCCACAAGAATTGTTCTGATGTATGTATAAACCCTTTACAAGCATGTACAGTCCATCTGTGCTGCTTTATTTGGCAGGTATTTAATGCTATGAATTCGTATGATCTTGGCTGTTCTGTGGGTGGTGGCGCAAATAGCGTTCAAGTTTTTACTGATGTTGGTCTGGCTTTTATATCAGACACAATTCAATCCAGCCTTCGCCAAGGTAAGTGCAACCTGCCCTTCAGAAATTTGTGTGAGACCTCTAGAGATCTGGGCAGACTGATTGCTTAAAAAGTCAGAAAATATTTCTACTCTTATGCCGTAAAATCTCCTTTGCCTTTGGGTTTTTCTTCTTCTGTACTTCCACCAGATGCTGGCAGCTCAGATTTCTGGGATGGTGGGTGCTGGTCCTTTGGTGACCACCTCAGCTGGGGCAGGCAGCAGTTGGCTAGGCTGGAAGATTTGTGGAACTCTCCCTCAATTTGTGGGTCTTCTGTCAATGAGATGGGTCCTAAGACAGGTCTTCATGAGTGATGTGAAGGATCAGGCTGTTCCTGTCATATCATTGTGACCAAGCACTTCTGATCTGCTTTCCCAGGATATAAATGCCTCCAGGGCACCAGAAGGCAGAAGAGATCTTTGGATTTTCAGAAAAAAATGTCAGGAATTGGTATGTCTGCTCCTCTGGGTGGCCTGAAAATCTTAGCAGGGGGAGGCGAAGGGATGTGTCTGGGATCTAGGGGGCAAGAAGTGATGGCATAGTGAAGGATGCCAAGATATTCTTAGTTCCAGCTCTTGCATTAGGTGACATAACTTAGCACAAATGATGCATGATGCATCATTCATCAGCACAGCTCATAAATCAAAACCAAATAATGTCTATAAATGGAAACTAGTTCGCCTCTTTATAATCCCAAATGCAAAGCAGTTCTATTAGATAACGCGTCATATCCTCAGTCATGACTTGAGGTTTTCAAAATCATTTGTATGGTCAGAAGATGTTTTATAAATCCTTTTTTTTTCTTGACATTCTGCTTTGAAGCTGTGCCAAATTTGGCACTCTGTGCTTCAATTAAGAGAAGAGTTAGTATACCATTTGGTATAAAATGTCAAGTTGTGCAAATTTTTTTTCTCATTTTCTTGCCAGAAGACATGAAGGGTTGGAGTTGGATTCTTCCTTTCTTTTGAATTCAGACTCTATTCAAGAAAGAGAAAACTGATATTGCTATTCTATTAAGAATTCCAGCCTGCAAAGAGGATTTAACTTTTAATTCAGTCTGACTGGGAAGAGAGGGGTTAGAACAGAATGTCTAGGATGCCACAGAGCCTATGCTTTCTTCCTAAAAACAGTTTGTGGACTGTTTTTAGGAAGGACTGTTTTCAGGGTCCCAGGCTGAAGATTGGCTGTTGCAATAGAAATTGATATTAATGGCAAAGAATTACAGGATTGAGCATAATGAACACCTTTACACTGATTTCTTCTTACACAGCACTAATTCTGGGCTTTAATTCTATTGCAGCCAGCAAATACCAAAACACTGCTCTACTAAAATGCTGCCAAGATGGAATGAAATTAAATCCCATGAGGTTTTCTTGTGCAAAAAGGCTGGCAAAGGTGTCTGGCTCCCAGGAGTGCAGGGACGCGTTCCAGGACTGCTGTGAGAAAGCCACAGCCCTCAGGAAGCAGGCGAAGCAGAGGAACAGAGTGGGCTTGGCACGACGTAAGGAGCAGCAGCACGCAGCTCTGCCACTTTCACCCTTCTTGTGGTGGCTGGGGAGGGTCAAGGGGCATTTTAGTGCTGTGGGGCTGGGCAGGAAGTTTTCCCATCAGCATTTCAGAGAGCCCCGGTACAGTGCAACAGCCTCGCAGCATTGCATCTTCATGCTTGTACGCTGGGGAGGTGGGAGCGGCACAGGAAAACTTCTGGGGTGAGAAAAGGCAGGAGTCACTTCAGCCACTGCTGGCCCCTCCAGTCTTACAGAGGAGCTGATGGCCTCTGCCCACACCCCAGAGAGGCCACAGACAGCAGAGAGGGAAGGGGGTGGTTGTCTGCACTTAGGGCTCTCAGTGGTCTTAGATTTATGACTCTTTAATTAGTGGTGCTGCTATTATATAACCAAAAAAAAAAAATTTACTTGGCATCTAAAATGATCCCATTCTGAGTGTAATTTCTGCTACTGTTTCTCACAGATTTCCCCTGTCTGTCACAAGTATGGGACACTGGGAACATCTTTGCTAGCCTTACTACAGGAATCTGATTTCTCATTTGGTAGCATTTAGTTATTGATGCTGGGAAGAGGAACTCTCTCTTTGTTCAGTGACAAGTTATGGTCATTGCTTCTCTTTTTTCAAGATTTTTGTTCAATTCACAAGATGAAACCCAGATGAAATCTTTTCATTCAGAGCATTTTTTTGTGCTATTATAAGTTGCAAGACAGTGTAAGGTCAGCAGCTGAAGACTTCCAAAAAGAAACCTGGCTCCTGTTTTACAGAATACAGTGAACATGAAGAACTGTTCGATGAAACCTCTGTCAGCTTGCGCAGTTATTTTCCTGAGAGCTGGTGGTGGAGTTTTGAAGAAGTGGAAAGCCCTGGAAAGCACAGGTACTGTGTTGCCTGACTAGCTGAAGATGTTTAAATTTGTACTCTCAAATGTATACAACTATCAGCTTTATGTAGTATCTGATGCAGAGGACTTTGGAATATTTGCATGTACTTTGTCTCCACAGCTGAGGGAATGTGTTTTTCTCTTTAAATACTCAAACTTCATCAAATGACAATGTTTACATTTTATACATGCCTTCCAATACATTTTGTTTTGTGTTTTTAGTGTAAAAAACTTCGCTCCTGACTCTATAACTACCTGGGAAGTTCAGGCAATAAGTATATCTCCTGAAAAAGGTATAAGTATTGGGTATTTTTTGTTTGTTTATTTCTTTATATAGATGAACAGAGAATGTGTACTTTTTAAAAGGGAGATACAATGTTATGTTGATAGAATAAAGCAGTCTTTACTGAAAAACCACAGTGTTTTAGTCAAAACATTTACTTCTTTCTTTTACGCTATGTTAAAGCACAGCTAGAAGTTAAGATATAGATATTTATTTATAAAATCAACATGAATTAGGGTCTCAAGGATGATAGATCATGCAATCAAAACCGTCTCTTATTCTGTCTAGTCTATAAACCACCTCAGTTTAGCTTTCACTTGGCCAGGAAGCCACAAGAAGGGTAGCAGCAGTAACACCGCTTTTCTTTGAATAATTCTGGGACGAGGTTCTGGCCATCTCAAAGCATGAACATCTGTGGTCTCTAAGGCAGAAAAGAACACCAGAAAACCAGCAAAGGACCAGCCAGAGAGCCCAAGTTCCCAGGTGCTACCCTCTGGGAGCTCCTAGGAGCTGGTGAGGACTACACAGGATGGACAGAGGGTCTATATTGTACTGCCTGCTCCCCTTTGAAAGGGGAGGAAAACTGGGCCACATTTCATTCACAAAACATACAAGCGCTTCTGCCAAGTTTCAGCTATCAAAACCCAGTGACTCTAGGGGGCAAACTTGAGATAGGTCAGTAGTGCAGATGAGTTTAAATGAGTTCTGAGTATGCCTGTTTTCCTCAGCCTGCTCATGACCTCAGGAGAGCCCAGGCACTGACTTTTGATTAGACATTTAACTTCCGATCAGCTGATGTTAAGTGTGTAATTCTCAATTCTAGCTGTTTTTCTTTCTCTCACCCCAGGGTTCTGTGTGGCTGACCCCCACACCTTTGCAGTTTTCAAAGACTTTTTTGTGTCCCTGAGATTACCGTACTCAGTGAGACGACACGAGCAGCTGGAAATAAAAGCAGTGGTTTACAACTACCTGCCCAACGATCTCCAGGTAGTGTTTTAGTGTTTTCAACAACTGCTGCACCTTGCAAGCCAAGCTAGCTAGATCTGTAGTTTTGTAATAATTTAACGGGAATGTCCTGGCCACCCTTCAGTGTCCCCCTACAGCCCAGATATAATGCTTCTATCTTGAGCTCTTTCCCAAGCACAGGATCCAGTTCTACTTGCTAATCAAACTTCCTGTGTAGAGCAGATTTTATTCACCATGTTACATGGCCATATCCTTTGTTTTTGGTTACTTCTTCCCCTTCATTGAAGTAATCTGTTCCCTTTTTGCTGCCTGCTGATCTGGACAACACCCAGCTGCTGACACTGACACTTGCTGACACTTCACAAGGTACACAAGATAGAGAGGTAAATGAGTATGAGTGCACCATCCAATGTTAGCCACAAAACCCATTGAGCATAGAACACAGAGCCACTTTTTCTCTTCATGTGACTCCTATGCACTCCTGCATATGGCCACAGTTGTCACTGGGCTAGGGGCCTCCATTGTCCTAAGGCTGATACTTTTTTTTCACTTCTTCCCATCTCCCATCCAGCTGTTCAACCAGCATCCTCTGAGCTGCATTGAATTGTGCAGAGCTGGGATGTATAAAAATGCACTATCCTTCTTACTTCACTGCGGTTCAGGGACAGGCCAAACCTCTGTTTCAAGTTGAGTGTAATGAAGAAATGTCAGCTGTTTAACTTCAGAGCCCTAATCAATATAGCTGAATATTAACAGACCATGGGGTCACAGAACAATTTACATTGGAAGGGGCATCCAGAGGCATTTTCCCTGTGCACCAGGACTGCTCTTGGGCATTGCCTTGTCCCCACAGGTGACAGTGAAGATGGAGGCAGTGAAGGGGCTGTGCACCGCGGAGACGACGGCGAAGGCAGTGCAGCTGCAGCTGCTGGCCAAGGGGAACTCAGCAACACCAGCCTTCTTCTCAGTCGTCCCCCTGACTGTGGGAGAAATCCCAATCACCATCATTGCCTTCGACCGGGATTCTGGGCACAGTGACAGCATCAGGAAGAATCTCAAAGTGGTGGTATGCATGTTGTGCTAGGTATGCCCTAACTGAGGGCAGGCACTTCACAAATTGCCCTCAAATGCTCAAATGCGACATTCACTGTGTGGAGTTGTGGAGGGAGTGAAATGGTGCAAACACAAGGCTGGAAGCAATTCAGAAAATCCATTGTTCAGCAAGGACAGAGAGGAAAAAATTAAGCCTCTTTGTCTATTGTATGTGGAAAGGTTTGCTCTCTATGGCAAAAAACATCCTTTACCCATGACACAGCAACAAATTCTTCAGCAGGCGCCTGTCTTAGAATCTTTAACTCCTCCCTGCTTCATCATCCTGTATGAGAATTCTTTTTTCCTTGTAAAGACAAGATTCAAGATGTCCATCTAGCAAACTTTTAAGAAGGAAATGCTCTCTGCTAGCAATAAAATTAAACCCTATTTTATTCCTTCTGGTCAATGGATCAATCGTCACTTTTAACCAATGCATAGGTAAAAAGATGCAAAACATGCTAACAGAGATGCTGTATTGATTATTTAATACCTTATCTCTCTTTCAAAGTTATAAAAAGGAGGAGCCTTTTAGAAAAAAAATTACTTTTCAAGCGCCGACACAGACTCATGACAATACCTAAGTCATCCATGGAGGACTTTTTTCCACCCACATAAAAAGTGCAAAATATGAATCCTTGCACCCCTGGTGTCAGGGATTACCATGTAGGTAAGCAACCTGCTGTTGTTATAAGCTATAACTTTTGTAGATACAGACACAGTCTCAGAGTTCAGTGTTACACCAAAACACTAGAAGTAGCTATAAAAATAGCTTTATTAAAACTGAAACTGTAGGAAGAGGGATGTGAGGAATCAGAAGGGAAAGCATGTTTAAGTCTAACACCTAAGATGTACTCAGAATTTCATGGATTTCATACATGAGAGGTTTACTTAAATTAGTCCCTCTGTGAACTTGTCTTGATGGGTCACAAAGCTGAGAATAAAGTTTGAAAATTAATTTTTGAGAGAGGGTTTGGTTACAGGAATTTCATCCAGGAAAATATTTCAATACTAACATTAAAAAATCAGCAAAGTTTATTAGTATTTCAGTTGAGAAACCAAAATTCTTATTTAAAGGTTGAGTTTTACCTAGAGAGAAATGTCCCTTCAAAATCACTTGTTTGTGCCACCGGCTGGCCTAGTGCTTGGGTGGAGCTCACAAGTTTCTTGCAGCTTAATTTCAGGTGCGAGTGCTTGCAAACTTTTTGACTTTTCTTTCTTTAACTGTGCAGGCCGAAGGTGTTTTACAGAGAGAAGAAGAGACCATTTGCATTAACAGTGACTGTAAGTTATCCAAAAAGATTACATACAGATGAGGTTTGGAGTAAGAATGAGCAGTGGATTATGGGTGCAGTGAAATACTCCTTAATGCACAGATGCTCCTTTGGTTAACCAGAACTTGTCTGAAGTCTCTCCATCCAATACATAGAAAAAGACTCGTGAAAAAAAAAAAAAATCTGAATTTTTGGAATTTATTTATTTTATTTTTGTTTTTCAAGGTATCATTCTTTATATATTAGCTGGGCATCTATTTAATTATTTAATTCACTTATGGGTCTTAAAAGGTATTAAAAACAAGGTTCTTTCAAGTGCAAAATATTGCTAAAGATTGAAAATTAAATCGCTATAAGAAAGATAAGTATATTTTTTCTAAAATTACAGTATGTTGTTTATTTTTTTGAAGTCTGGATGTAGATATCTATTTGTTATTTTATTTACAGTGAAGTCTCATACAGTGGACCTGAACAAGCCATCTAATATGGTACCGGGTTCTGATAGCCACGTGTTAGTTAGCCTGAAAGGTAAATGTAATTTTTTTGTCAACAACTTCTCCATAGGTTACAAGGGGCAGGCCCCTCTGTGCTGCTCATTCCTGCATGGCAAGTCTCCATTCTCTCCTGGTTTTTCTGTTATGGCTCAAATGGTCTGTGCTACATGACCAGGTCATAAAACAGAACATCCCCCGGGTTGAGCCAGTACCTCCTTCCTCTTTCTAATTGCTCCTTCTTACTTGTAGTGAGTGTAAGAGCATTATGAGATCCATCCTTCCTCACTGAGCTCAGACTAACATTATGGGAAAGCCAGACATCTTCTCCAATAACTTCATGCAGGGCTGTAAGAAATCTGCTTTGGATTCCAGAAATAAGGATGCCGGACTCTGAAGTTCTGGAGAGTTCTGTATTTCCGAAGAGGAGATATGTTCATATATTCATTATATCAAATATAGTTGTATGCATATATATATATACACACTCATGCATACATATTTTAAAACATCTATAAGCAAGTCCTTTTAGTAGTGAAAAATACTTCCCCCCCCACCCCAAAATGCGAAATAGTGTCTTTGTGACACAAAGGATACTGGCTTCCATTTCAAATACCTGTTCTAAAATAAAGGGATCATTGAATTTGTAAAGTTATAAAATTACAGAGAGAAAAACAAAAAACCCACATAAAATGTTTGGCATGATTAATGCACAATCTTTTTATCCCTCTGCGGGAGGATCAGAGCTGGTTTGACAAGGCTTTTCCAGCCCAAACCTGATAGACAAGTCTTTCCCCCTTCTGTTTCTTCCCTGCCTCCAGTAGCCTGAGGACTCTCTCTCCTTCATGTTCCTTCAATGTGCCAGCCTTCTTTCTCCAGCATTCCTGGAGCCTCCCACCTCATCCTTGCCCTTCTCCAAAGAGCTTTATGAAGTGTCAGGTAGCTAAGAACAGTGTTGAGCAGTGAGGATTACTGGGCCATGCTGGAATGTCAGCCTATAGTTAGGATAACCTTTCTTCATACTACAGCAATCCATTTAAAATAAGATACATACTACATCTTGTATTTTTTACAACAGGGAACATTATGGATCAGTCTGTTGAGAACTGTCTGAGTCTCAACGGAGTTGAGAGGCTGATTCAGGTGCCCACAGGCTGTGCAGAGCAAACGATGGTGAAAATGGCCCCTGCAGTCTATGCCATGGAGTACCTGGATGCCAGCGAGCAGTGGGTGAACTTCAACCCCGAACGGAAGCAGGAAGCCATCGGTATGATTGAAAAAGGTAGGCAGGAAAAAACAAAACAAGGCAAACCAACCAGAGGCCAAAGGATGGGATCCTTGCTATCCGTTTGCACTGCACACTGGCTGCAGCTGCCTCCCGAAGGAGTGCCCTCTGTCTTACCACAGCCTCACAGAAATGCCCCTGGCAGTCTGCAGACAGACATGAGACATGAGGGACAGACATGTGAGGAGGGCTTAGGACACTAATTATCAACATCTGGCACTGGATGGTATTGACACTGACAGTCCATTCTCTCTCTTGCCTAATTTAGAAGTAGAAAGTAAAATCTGCATCAATCAATGAAAATTCTTTTCAGACTAAATGGACAGCAAAGGCCAGTTGTTCATTGCCTTCAAATGTTCAAAATCAACCAAGATAAATCAACCAAGATAAAATAATATTCTCCCCATGGTTCACAGACACTGCTTGGGGTAGCCAGCTGGGATGTAGACATCTCTGTCTGTGGCTGTCAAGAGGAGTATAACAAAGGAAATTCCCAGTACTAATCATGATATTGGCACCTTCCCTTGCCCACTCCTCTATTCATAATTACATAAGCTAGAAGGACTTCAGCAGCCTTGGGCCAAGCCAGGGATGGAGTTTCCTTAGGGAGAGGACACCTGCAAGTCTGCTTCTGGAAGACTCCAGTCCAAGATATGATCCAAAGCTGGTATTAAACATACAGCAAGTCAGGACCACAGTATGTGGAAATGTTCCAGCTCACAGGAATTAACACAGAGAATTGTTAGCATTGGAGCAAGTACAGCTGATCTTTCTAAATATAGTGGTGTGCTTATGGCATAAAGCAGTACACTTCAGTTGTCACTGTGATCTTCAGATATGATAAACCCATTTTATCAGTGAAAAACAAGTGTATAAATAGATATTAAAAGCATGCTAGCAGTTGCTGCATGAAGATCTTTGCCTATTTATCAAGCCTGCCAAAAGTGACATGAGATCCTGCTAATAAGTATTTAGTATTATCAGCATCATTTAGTGCCTACATTATGCTTTTCTTATTGAAGTTCCTCAGTGTAAAAAAGTTCATCAGTTCTGTGGCTATGATACAAAATTGGTCAAAATATTAGCAGTCAAGATCTGAAGCCATAAGTCATGATTTTTCTAAGACCGTGTCTGACCCAATAGAAGACGTTTTGTATACTTTTTGATTCAGTGCACCATAAAATCAACAGCTTGAAAAGTTGTCAATAATGGGAAATAATTTCCCAGTATTCGCTAGACATACAGTGTTTTGTAACCATAGGTATCTGCAGTTTTCAGGTTATTTGCTTGGCTCAATTAAGTCAAACAAGACAGAGGACCTTCTAAGCCTAGTGATTTTTCTGTGTCAAATTCTGCTGACCCAATCATTTCCTCCTTAATGCCCCAGTGAACACCTCCATGAACTTTTCCACCAGCCAATACAAAACATGTCCATTATAATCCCAGTGATTTCGGAAAATGCCCAATAAATATGGGTGTTCTCTGAACAGTTACGTGCTCTCCTGTTCATGCAGGTTACACTAGACTGCTTGAGTTTCAGAAGGAGGATGGGTCTTATGGAGCATTTAAAACAACCCCCAGTAGTGTATGGTAAGTGATTTTCTTTTCCTGGGGTTTTATTTTTGGGGTTTTATTTTTAGGGGTTTATTTGGTTGGGATTTTTTTTTCAAATTACCTCTTATCATTTGCTGCATCAGAAGTTTTTCTTTGGTGATGAATTTTGAAAATCTGGTTGTTTCCTATGTACTTTTGCCATGAATAATCAGCCACCTAATTCCCTTAGCATATTAAGTCCTTGGTGAAAGAGATTTATACTGATCCTCTGATTATTTTGCACTTGTCACAAAGTAGAAATATTCAAGCTGATGTTGAACAATAACTCACTAGGTTGCAGTGAGTGCACTGCATTGAGTATGAGTCTGTGCATAAAATTAGTATGTTTTTCTTCCTGTCAATGTAGTCTTCTATAAATATTTGTCAGCATAAGCTTGGAAATTTTTCTTTTGTGCAGGTTAACTGCATTCATTGTTAAAGTGCTCACGAGGAGCAGAGAATACTTTGGTATACAAGACAGTCACATAAGCAACTCCATTTCCTACTTGGTTAATCAACAGCAGGCAGATGGTTCATTCCATGACCACCACCCTGTAATGGACAGGAAAATGCAGGTAGGTCAGCCATAGTTAGAATAATTTTTTGTGTATTTAGGGTTATTAGGGATTGAAAGGAGCGCTGTGAGTTGTTGAATAACAAGAAATGTATCTAAAGAGAATAAATCTGTAATGTAAGTACAAAATATGCAATGTAAAATTGTCAAGATGTCTATTATGTCAGATGCATAGCTAGCACTTCACCACCTCCTCTATCTTTTTATACAGTCTTAGACACGTTTTTCAGCTATGCCTATGGGGCACTTAAAAAATTATTTTGGGGTCACATATTTGGTAAAAATGTAAGCCTTTTATTGCTTGAGGCAACAGAGTGTAGAATTGTAACTTTGTTTTGAAGGGGCATCCAGAGCTCATCTAGTCCAAATTCTGCTCAGAACAGTTCTAGTTAGATCAGACTGTGCAGGACCAGTTCCAGCTGTGTCTCGAGTACATCCCAGTCTGTCTGGGTAACCTGTTTCAGTATTGCACCATGCCCATGATGAAAAAAGAAAATGTCAACACTTAATCAGAATTTCAAATTGGATATCTTGGTCTACCCATCGTCTATAACTGTCCAGAAACACAAAATTGTTATACTGTCCAATAATTTAGCCTAGGAAAGTAATGTGCATCTTCCAAAACTCATTGAAAATGCAATATAATGACCATATACATGTATAAAAAAACACTCATTAATATTTTTAATGATCTGTGTCAAATAACTAGTGAGACTTTCACACTCTGGCCTCAAAGCTAGTTTCACAGTTGATGTTACAATACTGGGGGAAAAGAAACAAGTAGCTCAAGGACTGGTCAAAGGGTTTTGGGTTTTTTTGACCTGTGTCCAAGCTGAGATAATCTTCCATCTTATATATACTTCAAGAACTTTCAGGGGAAAAAAGTTAATGAGACCACAGAGCTTATTTTATCAAGAGGGATAAGAAATGACCCGGTACTGGTGTATAAATACCTTTACAGGAGTGTTCTGTCTGCAAGGTAGAGGGCTCTTTATCATGTTGAGAGTAGCACAGATATGAAAACAACCCTGCCCTTCTAGTGACTGAAAATTGAAACCATGAATGTTTCAATGAGAAATTATAGATGTTTAGCTGCAAGATAAATAACTATTTGATTATCAGCTGGTTCCACGTGGTGGGTTCCTGATCTCTTACATGTTCAATGCAACATTTAATGCAGCCACTATAGGAGATATACTTTAGATGGACACATATTATTGAAAAAAATTTAAGGCAACAGCAACATGTTACACAGTCAGAGGGTTTGCAGAGAAGATCTTTGACTTTATGGAAAGTAATTTTCTAGATTTAATCATAAAGCTATGCATGCACATTTAACTTTTCCATTTCATCTTTCAGGGTGGCATTAAGTCAGCAGAAGATGATTTGGCTATGACAGCCTTTGTAACCATAGCACTGCAACAGACCCTACGTGTCTTCCCGTCACCTGATGTGGTAGGAAGCCTGGCTCTTTAAGTCTGCAGTCTATTGCACTGTGGCATATCCACCCTACCATCTCCTGGAGAGCTGCAAATGGGGTTTAAAATCTGCTTGCATCTGTGGTGGGTAGGAAAAGATGTCGTGGCCTAGTATAGAACAAGGGGTTTCGAGCTACACGCTCCATCATCAATGGCTGTAATTGCTAAGCAAATATTATTATAATTGTCTTTACAATTACTAGAGGGAAGTATTCTAATTTCCAAGTACCAATTTCCTAGTGCCAGAAGTAACAGCCAGTCTCAGTGATCTTTACAAATGGATCTATTCTGTTTCCACAGGCACAAGTGATTAAAAGAGCAGTGGCTTACATGAGGAATCAATTTTCAAGAAATACTGACTGCTATTCCACAGTCATCACTGCTTATGCTCTGACACTTGTACAGTCTGATAGTGAAGAAGCTCAGTTTGTGAAAGACAAGTTAAGGGGCTGCTCTTCTTTAGATGAAGGTACTGGTAATCACTCTTAAAAATCCCTTTAAAAAGCACTTTTCCTAATGGAAATACATTTATATGAACAAAACAAATTGAAGCAAATGAAGAAACGTTAATTTTATACAACTGTGTATGTATATATATAAGATATTTAATAATTTGAATTGCATAATTAAATATGTTAATATTTTACATTTTAATATGTAATATTAAAATATGTCGCTAGTGAAGCCTGGATCATAACCTTCTCTGATTTTGAAACTGGAACAAAACTACAGTAAATATTCATTTATATTTTCTGCTTCCCTTGGGAAGAAAAAGAAGTTGAGGCCAAATGAGAAAGAAGAAAGTTCATAAGTAAAAAATAGCCACATACAGGAGTAGTCCAGACCAGATTTGCGGTTGAGAGGGAAGGTGTCTCTTCCAGCCCACCTGCTTTCACAGCCCCCCACCCCTTCTGAGTGCTTTGTCCCAGCTCCCATGGATGTCCCCACTGACCCCCACAGGGTGTGGCAGTGGTGACTGCTGAGTCAGTCAGCCGTGTGGCTGCACCACCATCCTGGTTATTCCTCCCAATGCATTTGGTAAATACAGTACTGTTCAACAGCCCCAGTTTAAGCGTAGGGAATAGGCTTCTCCTTCATCAAGGCTGGATTTGTGACCATAATTAAAACTGTTTTGTCTGAGGGACCACCAGACACAATGCTACCACTCCATCAGATGGGCATCCCCGTCAATGGGATCATTAGATCCATGGGTTGGAGAAAGAAAACTGTGGGTTTTCTTTTCCATTATCTTTGTTTCCCGGCTGATTTGTTGCGCTCACAACAGCATCTGTGTCTTGTGGTTCCACAGTGCCATGACAAGAAGTACCCACTGTGTAGAACAATAGTGATTTTTGACAAAAATCTCTGCCAAGGTGATTCAGGACTGAGTTGTTCTTGCAGCAAAGCAGCAGCGCCACTGGGGAAATGGCAACAACGCAGTCTCAGTGGAAACCACTGCCTATGCCCTGCTTCACACCTTGCTCCTGGGTGACATGGAATATGCAAGGCCTATTGCCACATGGCTGACAGAGAGAAGGAACTACGGCGGAGGATACTGCTCTACTCAGGTGCCTGACCACCAGTTCAGGGGCAGTCTTAAGGGGAGGGAAGGAAGTAGAAGCCTCCTAAGATCTTTTTCATTTAGATTTGAACAGTGAATTTTCAACTTCTTTGGTTGAAAAGAAGCAGTGACGATTTTAATTTAAATTAATTAGCAATGGGCCAAAATAAAATAGTTAAAAGCCAGCAAAGAAAATTCTTTGTCCTCATGAAGAAGTAGGATAATCTAAGGTCAGGACTCCAGTGTGTTTACAATTTAGTGCTATAAGAAGAAGCTGGGAAATTAAATGAATAGTCTGTGGAAGTAGGAACCAACAAATGCAGGAGAACTTCAAAGAAGCAAAAAATCACAAAACTGAATTCAAGGTGACGGATAATGTCATCTCGCAGTTGAAATAGCCTGGCATAACTGCCAGTATTTTTGTTTTTCTTTCTCACCTAGGACACAGTGATGGCCTTAGAAGCTCTGTCAGCATACAGCATACGGACACTGAACAGTGTTTCCACTGACCTGACTGTCAGACTGGAAACACCCGGAAGGCGAAACTCCTACAGGATTGTTCTGACTGATGCCCAGGAAGAATTTCAGAAGCAGCTAGAGGTATACAACCACTGGTTGCTACAAAGGTTTTTTTCCCCTCAAGAAGGAGAAATCAAATCCTCTGGCCTAGGTTTTCTCATGTTAAGCAAACATGATGCAGCTGATTTATTAAACCTTTAAATAATTTGATCTGTAAAACAACAGAATCTTTTAAAAGTTAAAAAACCCCAAACCCATCAGGTGCTTAGCAGCACACTTTAGAGGTACTCTCCTGCCTCTGAGGTCTTTGGTGGCATGAATCTCTCCCAAAAGTGAAGAGCAGCCAGGAACCAAAGTCCTTCTAGGGAATGAGGAGGAAGGGGAATATTCTGATTTTCAGTGTGCCTGAAACTGTGAAAATGTGAAATCCAGGACACAAAGGAGGGGCTAAATTTGGTAAAATACATCTACTGGGCCTTAAAACATCAGAGTGAGATTTATTAGCTCAGTTCATTTAAAATCTTGAGACAAGAGGTCTCATAATTCCTTCCATAGCTGGAAGTTTTCCCTACCCAGGCTTGGTGGGTAAAGGCATAGAAGACTGTCAAATGTCAGGAAAACAATAGACCAAATTCTGAGCACAAACTAAATATCTTCTCCTTTGGTTTGCAGTTTGAACTTGGGAGGAAACTTGAAGTATCTGTGAATGGCAAAGGAAACGGGACAATGAGTGTAAGCTATAAATTCAAAATCCAGAGTCCAGCTGGACTTCTTTAATCTCTTTATTAAACTGAAGTGAAAACTTACTTGAAATGACTGCAACCTTTGTGTTCCTACCTCCAAAACTCTAAAATGTGTGGCGTAAAGCCTGCCCTTATGGACTGTCAATTTTTCCTGTCTTTAAATTCATTAAATCCATAAAATGTCAAGGGTGATAGAGGTGGCTGGAGTTTGAAAGACCTCTTTGTGTTTGGGAATGGAGAGTTATCTCAAAGAAGTCCCACCCCATTTGTGACTTGCACATGGGACCTGCTTCTATCTGTGACAGTCCTCTGTGACCAGCCTGTGCCACCAGGGGACTGGCCATTGTCTCCATGCTCCCATGTCCCATCACCATGTGTTGGAGTCCTGGATGGGTAAATGCCTTGTCATTTAAATGATATTTTTAGTGGCTTGCTGTTTGTGTGTTCATCTCAGATATTAAAAATGTACTGGTCACCCGAGCTGAAGAACAACACCTGCAATGATTTGATTTTGACAGTAGAAGTGGAAGGGAGCCTTAAGTACTCTGGTAAGTGAAAGGGCAGGGGCTGGGTCCCAAAGGTAACACATTTGGCCAGCTGCTAATGATACTTCATAGCTTTCCAGCCTTGGAAAGTAGGAACAAATGAATGAAACAAGGAAAAAGAGAAATCCCTGAACTCTACCCAGTCATTGTTTCATTTAGCTTATTATTCTTATTCTTAAATAGCATAACTATGAGTGAGTGCAGGTGCAGCAGGTACTTAGCAGTTACACAGATACCATTAGAAACTCTTTTTGAGAAAGGGGAGGTGAACTCCCTTCACAGAGGGGAAAGCCCTGCTCAGGTCCCTGGCTAATGAGGGACCTAGCATGTGGGCTTAAAATTCTTTGAGGCAGATCTGTCATAGGTCTTTCATATAAGCAAGAATGTGTTTTGCATCTCCTGAAGTGTGTAGTCATCATCACCTCTGACTATTTTTTTCTGTTCGAATTGTTAACTTTTGGAGGGAGTGATTGTCCTTTAAATATTTATGCATAGTCTAAACCCCATTTTTAGCTCGGTTTGTTAGTTATTCTTCCTATACTTATTCCTAGAATTCTAACTCTGAATGACTTGGAAACACTGAGACAGTGTAGAGTGAACTGTTATAAAACTCACAGTGATGGCATGACTGCCCACTGGAATTTGTCATTAAGCCAAAAAGGAGCCAAACTGCAGGCAAACTTGTTAATGGCTGACCCTGTCTCTCCCCTCCAGAAGCTGAATACTCTGATGAAGACTATGATTATGAGGACGTGACTAGAGGAGGAAACAGCACATTTGAGACACTGTCTAAAATGGATTGGTTTGATATCCGCAGCAGAAGAAAAAGGGATCTGACCACTAGCAGCAAAACAGAATCCTTGCAATACAAAGTCTGTGTCAGGTAGGTCTGCAAGATCAGCTCTTCATATGCTTGTAAGTCTCCTTTGTCACCTTCTTCATGTCCACAAACTCGCCATCCAGCCTAGTCATCCCAGAGTCTGCATACACTCTAAGTGTGTGTCCTCTCTCCATGGCAGGAGAAAAGGTTTCCAAACAATGGATGAGATTTATTTACATGGTTTACATAGACTTCAAATGTCCATTGCAGATTCTTCCCCATCAAATTCTGGGGAGACTCTAAAGCACTTGGCAGGCTAAAAATTTGAAATAAATATTTTATTAAAAAAGGTAAATACAGCTGGAATGCAGTAGTAGCATATTTACAGAGTTTCATCACTTTCTGGAGAGATTCCTTTTTGGTCACACTCTGGCCTCATAAAAAAAAGGATGGCTAATACTATCTAGGAGAGAAGACAGATGGGATATTCTGTTGGGACAAGAAGTTGGCAAGGGCAGAGGTAAGAATAAAGAATCTCTCCTATGCAGCATAACACTGAAACACATGTCTTTTTTCCCATTTACAGTCTGGCATTGGTCTCAGAAGCACTAATTTGTGTCTCTCCTGTGTTCACCTTCTAGAGAGGAGCAGGATGCAGGAAGCAGGTTTTCATCCCCAGTAGAATTTTGGTTTTCCACTGACTTTTGTCAAAGCCTTGAAGACAGTGGTTTTATCTCCTCTTTTAAACAGTGGCATGCACAATAGCAGGGGAGGACTGAAGTCACCCTAATTCCCAATTTTCCCTCTGCCTCATTAAACATATATTCAGTGAATTGTTTACTGGCCAAAGCATCATCTCCCTAATTAATTGCTATGTAACATTTATCAGCTACCAGATCCACTGTTCTGCATCACTGTTCTGCGGAGTGTTAGGCTGAGGCTTAGACAATAATGTGAAATTCCTTGTGGCTAAGACATTGGATAAAAACTGACGGCATGATTTATATCACCATTCTTCTTCCCTACATTGTGGTGGATCCTTTACGGGAAAAGGAGAGTGCCAAAATAAAAAGTTCTGAAATTCCACCAAAATATCTCATGTCAAGGCACCCCATGTGAGTGCAGAAGCACTTCATTCTCCAGCAATGACACCACTTCCTGATTTTTGAGATGGTGAAAGCTGAAAGACTGGAAATCCAATACAGATATTTAGTGGATAATTACAACAATGAGGATTTTTGCCTCGGACAGCAAAGGTGATGTAAATTTGACTTCGTCTGTGAAAAATTTTGATAAATTCATTTCCTATCTCCACTTTGTAAGTAACAGAGCAGCAGATACTTTGTCAGTGCTGCTTACCTCCCTGGCTTCAACAATGCTTTTAAGGTGGTATGAACTGTCATTTACAAGTGAATTTTTTCTGCCTATCAGCTCCAAAGAAAGCCTATATGAAAATCTCAGGGAAGGCACCTGGGTTTTGGATGACCATTTGACTAGTCTACATGACTCATTTTACCTCCTGACTCTTAATGAATTAGGCAGCTAATTTTCAAATTAAAATCCACTTAGGAAAGTTAAATGGAGCAGAAAGTTTTGCTTCACCTTTAGCAAGCCTGGAAAGCCAGACACTTCAAAGCAAACTGGCTGTTCAGTGCAGCTGCTCACTGCTGACCACGTCCCTTATAAAGGTCCACAGGTCCCAAAGCACCAAAGATGTCCCTGGTTGATCTCACTCTGCTGAGTGGGTTGGAGCCTGACACAAAGGAGCTCGAACAGGTTAGAAACACGTTTTTCTATGCAACATTTTATAGAGCCTTTAGAAAATTTTTCTTTAAAAATTTTTCAAAAATCTACAGAAGAGACATGGGAAGACAGACAGATAGATAGACAGATAGACAGACAGATAAATAGATAGATAGATAGATAGATAGATAGATAGATAGATAGATAGATAGACAGACAGATAGATAGATAGATTTTCACTCTTCACATTCTAATAAAAATATTTGCTGAATATATACAAGAAATGCAAAGCTTGTGGTGAACAGCGTTCAGATTTCTTAGTCCCTTGCAAAAGAAATTAGGGTGAGGCTTAGCAGAGCAGTAATGTGTCCTTATCATGTACTGCTGTCCTGTGTCATGCCAGGACAGGGCATCCTGGGCTTGCAGAGCAGAAGGCAAGTAGTCTTTCAGTGGTGCTTGGTGGCAGGGTACAGTGACAAGGAGATGGGGCACAGTGCTCTGACAATGTGGCTTCGGAGTTGGGGGTTCTGGAGCCAGCTTGGTTGAGGGAAGTTTGCTCAGTTTTGTGCTTTTAGGGACAGTCTCCTTTAGGAGGGAAGAAAGAGGGCTGAACAAACTAGAATATGGAAGGTGGCAGCAAAAATATTCCTGTTCTGCCAGGGGTTTGTTCTGATTTGTTTCTTTTTTTTCCTGCAGTTGGTGACAGCTTCAGACAGGTACATTCAGCACTTTGAGTACAAGGAAGGGAAGGTTTTGCTCTACTTTGGTGAGGTAAGCAAATCCAATGATTTTCTAATCCCTGCCACTTCAGATAGCATATAGATTTTTAAAAAATCGAATCATTGCATTTTTCACTTTCTATTACCTTTCTGTAATTTTTGTCATTTATTATTATTGAACAGCTCAGTGGAAAGAACAGAGAAAGGGAAGAAGGGAAACACACACCTTCATCTTCCACCATTCTGTGTCCAAGGAGATGTAGTTCATATTCAAGATTTGGCCTTTGGCTGAAGAAAAAAGAGAAATTCTCTCTCCCTCTCTAGCCAGAAGAGAGGCTTTTCATACGTGATAACAAAAGTGTAAACTGGTGGTCCTGTAAATTCCACATGGACATCTTGCATGTCAAGACCAAATTCCAGATAGTGATTAACAAATGTAAACATCAGGACCCCTAGTCTCTGTGAATATTTTCTATTATTTTGGATAATGACTCCACCCTACCTTCACTTGAATTGCTTCACCTCTGCAGCCAAAGCAGCTATCAGTATTAGCTCATCTATGCCATCAGAACAAATGTTCAACAACTAGCACAGGCACAAACATTGAGGAATTGACTGAGGAAAGAGGGTTTTCTCATCAAAGCTGTTCTTCCTTTTTCCTCCAGCTCCCAAGTGGACCAGACCCAGATTGTGTATCGTTTGGGGCAAAGCAAATCAATCCCATGGGCTTGGTTCAGCCAGCAAATGCCATCCTTTATGACTTTTACAACCCTGGTAAGGGCACAGAAATATGATACATAACTGCTTGACAGACTCTCAAAAAAACCCTCCAGTCTATAGAAAGTTGATTTTGATGCAGTGTGTGAAACCACGTAATTTTGCTTAGTGATCAAAAAAATAGCTTTGCATAATTGTTTTCCAGTACTTCAGGTAATCTAAACAAAGATCTCCTCAGGAATGGCCTAGTATTGCAAAGGGACTGAAAATGTGAAATTTTACATTCATGAATTTTTAAATCAGATTTACTGAGTTCCTGTTTCTCATGGTGCTTTTAAGCATATTTCACTCACATTTTGTTTTGACAAGCTGTGTCTTTATACATCTAAGACAGACCATGTTGGAGGTTTGACTTTGGCAGTGTGCTTGCCAGGGAAAGCAGTCTTGTTCCTCATTCAAAGAAAGGTTAAATGCAAATCATCCCCATTTGCCAAAGTTACGCAAACAATATTTGAAAATTAGATCAAATCTCTACTTTGCCTTAAACCCAGTGTAAACTGCCAAGACAGTTTACACTGGGTTTAAACCACTAACTAACTATTGGTTGATCCTATCTTCTTCTGAAACAGTGCAGTGTTCACTGTTGTTCTCTGGTATAAAGAGGCTTTTAAGATGGATGGTTTCCAGAGGGAACAAGAAAAAAGGGGGACACAGGGAGCGAAGAGTACAACTTAAAGAAAAAAATACAAACAAACAAAAAAATCCCAAAATAATAAAATTCCCAAAGAAAAATTATCCAAACAGAACAAAAATAACCTCTGGCTTTTGCCCAGCTGAAAGGCAGCACTTTACTCCAGGTGCCTAAGCTGTAGGTCTTTGGGAAGTGCTGGTGTGCATCTGACCCCTCAGTGCCCTGCTTTCTCTGGACCAGGGAAAAGCTGGGCTGCAAACACGGTTTGTGCTGTACTGTACAAGCTTTTCCACCTGAGCTCTCCCCTACAAGCTGCTTTGTTCCTTGCCCACAGACAGGAGCTGCAGTGTGTTCTACAGTGCTCCCAAGCACAGTGCCATGCTTGCCAAGCTGTGCCACGCTGACGTCTGCCAGTGCGCAGAAGGTAAGGAATGACTGCATGGGCTGGACTAAAAGAAGCTGGTTACTTCTAGGAACAGTTTACATGGGAACTGTTGAGCCCAGAAAGGACCATTAGAATTATCCTAATGTGTAATACAGGACACATTCATCCTCTAGGATGATCAGCATCAAACTGATTTTTTTCTCAGATATCCTGGATCTTTTGATAGCTAAATGCAATATATATATACATATACATGTGTTTGTAAAAACCCTCTATCACACCACTAAGGAATTTGTTCTGCCATTTTATTCTCTGTTGTATTGTTGTGTGAATATGGATGTGCAAAACTACATCTGTACACATATCCATGCCTATTGTGGTGTACCACTTATTTTCTTCCCTCCAGGTCCCTGCCCAAGGCAAAAATCAACTTTCAGTAAATCATTAACACAAGCCACACGTGTTAATTTTGTCTGCTACCAACCTACTGCAGATTATGGTAAGGCACAAAAGACAAGTTTTGATTTCAGTGTCATTCATTTTAATAAGTATAAACTTGTAGTTTTATGTGCCCAGAGCTCTCCTGAATTGAGCAGGGTTTCTGTATGTGGCCAAGAGGCTGAGGAGAAATAAATGAAGACCTGTGCAGTTGTAGTCATCAGGGCAGTGAAATGGGAAGTAAAAGCCTTGGAAAGATGCAGTAGGATGCTGGGGGCAGAAGGGGTGGACATTATGTTACACTATGGTTTTATGGTTAGAAAAAACCCATGGTGCAGTACCACAGTCCACTACATCCCTCATGTTACAGGATGTAGAGAAATAATAGGGTTTCCATGGCATGCCATAGTTCTGCAGAGCTAGATGAATGTTTTTCCCTTTGTTAAATCACTTTTCTGGCCTCTTCTTTGGATACAAAGTTAGAAAAACTACTGAAGGAAAACTGGTTGTGCACCATTGGTAAGTTAGATGCTAACAGAAGGACAGGAAAGAATGAACCTAACCACAGAGGAGCTTCCTTGGAAACATACAAAGAAAGGAATACAAATCTAGGGTCTCTTGATTAATAATTCCATGGTTTGTGAGTAGATGGTACACCGGCCTCTGTTCAGACACTTGGCAGATGCACACCTATTATTCAGTCTTTGGATGCAATTTCATGTTGCCATCTGGCATCACAGAGTTGTTGTCTGTTGCAGCATACGAGGTGGAGATCCTCAGCAGTACAAACAAGAATGTTTTTGATTACTATGAGGCCAAAATCCACAAGATCCTTAAAGCATGTAAGTATCAAAATCTTTTACTCCTTTCATTCATCTGTAGAAAAACTAGGTTGACTAAATGTTAGCCAGCATGAGCCATGCAGATGCCTTCTTCTGCCATGGAAAAGTGGGGTCAGATATATTTCTACAGTAGGCTTTCCAGAAGGCTTATTTATTGCAAGGCTTGTTTGGTGCAGCTGCCTCACTGTGCAGCTAAGCCCCGGGGTAGATTTTTTAGTTCACATTGTGCAGCCCCAGAGCACACAAACTTCAAACATTTCAGATGAAAATAAACCAGAAGACACATTCCAGGCTCATTGAGTCCATGGTTACAAACTGGAGCTAGTCTAAGATAAACCCCTCCAAACACATGCATAGTGAGTGGGGGTATTATGTCTTCTGCATCAATTGTTTTATTTTATAGACTGTTGACAGATCCTTATTTTTTCTTGTGTGGACATAGCCACTGACCTCTCTTCTGATACTAAATGAAGATTTGAAGTGCTTATTACTCAACTAATTATTAAGCAATTTCAGCCCTTGTGGAACAGGGTAAGAGTTATCCACAGTGACTTGCCTGAGGTCAATAAAGACAGGAAAACTTCTGGAACTTCAATCTAATAACTGTGCTAAAGAAATTGAAAGGTCTCTTTGTTGTTAGGTGCAGTGTAAAGGTTTGCACAGCTCTCAGACAATGTCCTTTTGCAAGCCTGCCATCCCAGCTGCCCCCATGTGAACTGTATCAGCAGCATCAGAGAGCACTGATACTCTTCAGAGTAATTTCTGGGGAAGCTGTCAGGTGACACACCAAACTTCAGCTTCTGTGGTATCATGTGGTCACCAGTTTTGAGTTTGGCAGACAGAGATTGCCTTTAAAAAGGAACTTCAAAGGTTTTGAAATCTTCCCTCTCTGGAACAGAATAATTAACTCACTCCATCAATGTTTGCCCAGGGGCCTGGCAATGTCACACAGTACTTTATGGCACACAACTTTTGATCTGTGCCCAATGTTCAGTAAAATGAAGTCCATGCTTCCTGAGTCCAGAGAGAGCATCTGACATACCCAGGGCTTTCCATATGGAGGGAAATGATAATGTACCTGGTGGTCAAAATACTGACTATAGGAGATTATGGTATCCCAATGGAAAGTTTTTTTAATCTCTTGAGAATACCTACAGCATTTAAAGGCTTTAGGGCTCTGGGTCCAAAGGCATTTTTACTCACAACTTGCAGGAAAGCAGTAGAAAGATTTTGGGTTTTGGTGGCTGACAGAAATATCCTTTGAATGTGAAGTTGAAGGGAAAGGATGTCTTCTATTCCCACATACTCGATTATTCTTTTTGGTTTGTGCTGTCAGATGCAGCTTCTGAGCATCAAGAAGCTTTCAGCAGCTTTGGGAAAGGCTGGCAGGAGGCACAAAGACATATGAGGATGAAGAAAAAGCTAGGTGTTGCACCCAAACCAGCCTGTGACTGAACTAGTGTTATTATCTCTCGCATTCTCTGCAGCTCTTCTGAGTGAGGTTGACCTCTGTTGCCATCACAAATTTAGATGAGAATTAGTAAGGTAAAATCTCATTCTCTGGACCCTGTCATTATTTCCTTGACAACTTTTGTTGTAAATGGTTGGTTCAGAGGACTGATGGAAACACTTATTTGTGTTTGGGAGTCAGCAGAAGAGAATATTGCAGGCATGTGCTTCTCAGATTACTTTGATTATTGATAGAATTAGCATATATATTTTGGATGGCTAATATTTGTGCTGTCCTAGGAGCCCTCCGGGAGTCCTTTATGGGAACAGTATAGCCCATACAAAATAGCGCAGAATCTTTCTTTTTCCTCTTCTTTCCCCCCTGTTCCCCTTTTTAAACATTATTTCCCATTACAGATTCTAAAACTATAAGTAATCGTTTACCTTAAATTCCACTTGGATGCTTTGAAACATTAAATGTCAACTTTTTTTTAAATTGGAGATTTAAAATTGAAAATTACATAATAACCACTCTAGGTAATGACTCAAATGCTTATGATCCCACTGTCTGAATTGTATTAGGCTACCTGTGAAGCATATGAACCAAGAAACACCTTGGTAATTTAAGCCAAATGAGGCATAACATCATCATTTTCTCAAGTAGTTCTGACCCATCTCTGCATTCCGTGAACAAAATGAAAATTCAGGACACCATGTAGCATAGGGAACAGCAAAAAGGTCTTGGGTTATATTTAAAAACCTCCAGGACTTATATTGTCTCTAAAAATGCAGATGTATAAGTAACACATATTAAACTGATGCATGTTTTACCTAGGTGGTAGATAAGGTTCTTAAAGCTAGGTTTCACAGATTAGCAGTCTCTGCCAAATTCTCTGAAATCTAATTAATGTTAGAATAGTCTACCTCAGTTTTGTTCTACTTTTAGGATTTTGATGACTAATCTTTCCATACTTTTAAAAATACTCTATATTAGAGCAGATGATGCGCAAGATTTTGTTAACTGCTAAAAAGACCATAGTGTAATTTACATGTAATTTAAACTGGTTAAATATTGAATTTTTACAGGAAATTTCAAAATATAGTTAGAAAGAAAGTAAGAAATTAGAATATTGCTCTTATTTGCTTTTTTTTTTTTCCAAATGGACTGTGAAAACTGTTGTTCTAGTTAAACAACATAGTGTCCTCATGATCTGAGATTGGTCAGATGAATAAGCATCTTTCCAGTTCTTCTGTCATTGCAGTATCTGAGCAGCCACCTCATCTGCCTTGGATGCCCACTTCTGTAGTGGGCAGAGCAATTCTGAATGAATAAACTTCTGGGGCAGAATCCAGACCAGAATCTTCTAAGTTACTTTAATATGGAGATCACCAGGAGACTGTCCTGTGTATCAGATTCAGAGGGAAGAGCATAAAGGCTGCATTAGCAAAGTTCATGTCAGGTGTTCTAAGGAGAGTGAGATTTTAATACTGTCTGCTGCATTGTTGAGCCTCAAAATGTTTGAATTTAGTTTGCTAGCTTTTAAAACCACCCTGAATGTTTCAGAGCATTCTGTAATGGAAGACAGCAGGTTTTCTATTTTCCTTGGCTTCTCCTTCAGTCTCTGAGACTTAAGCAAACTTCATAATGTCTGAAAGGTGCTAAGGTCTATAGGAAAACATCTCCTTCAGTAATTACTGCAAACACCAAGACAACCAGCTAAGGCAAAAGTGGCTTACTTTCTGTCAGGTCATACTAGGAGAAATGTATCCCACCGTGGCAGGACCATTTATTCACTTGTCAAGCCCAATTCCCAAGTGAAATATCACCTTGGCTTAGCAGTGGGACAAATGATTACAGGGGGTTGTGTCCTGTGGGCTACAGTTCTTCTGTGAGAAAAGTTCGTGAGGTTTTCTCTCCTTGTCCCACAGCTGCAGATGAAAGCATCCAAGTGGGTGAGCACCGGCAGTTCCTGTCACGCTCCATGTGCCAGTTAAACATTGTCCCTGGCAAGCGCTACCTCCTCATGGGCAGAGATGGGCAAACTGTGGATTGCAACAACAAGTAAGTGCAGAGTGGTCTCTGAGCAGCAGCAGCTGCTATCGTGGACCATAAACCCAGGGGATACTCAATCTGTTAGAATACCTCCAGAAAGTCAAGGCCACACCAAGTTTCTCAGGGATGATTCTGCTGGATTTACTAAAGTGCAAAGTGTTCCACTCCATAGGCAAAAGCAGAGCTCTGGGGAAGAGCTGAGCTACCTAAATCTATTGGCTCATGCATCTGTGGTTCCCAGACTTCCCAGGATCAAACCTGGCCATTGTTCCCCTGGGTTAAAAACTCACAGCTAGAAAAGGACAATAGGAAAAGCTACTCAGTCCATCTACTGCAGATGCCTTAAACAGCTCCTGTGTTTGCAGAAGAGATGTGTGGGAGCATGACTAAGAGCAGCTCCCAAATTTGCTCTTACACCATGCATGCAATTGGCATATTCTTCTCATTTCTCACTGTCACACTTCAATGAATAAAAGGGAATTTATCTCAGTGGGAATTCAGTGTGACACTATCAAATATTCAGGGAGGAAGACATCAAAAATATTTCCTTTCCCTGCACAGAACTGGACAAAGGTAAGGCCTCTGAAAGCTTCTAGGGTGGAGATCTCCATCAAGGTGTGAGCACCACTACCTAAAACCTTAAAAAGTCCCATTCCCATCTCTATTACACCACCTAGATCTTCAAAATAAGCCTGATAGAGACTGGGGTGTCCCAGCAGAGGTTTAAACTCCAACGTCTTCTCCAGTTCAGGCATGAAATACTGGAAGCTACACAGCTTCTCATGGGTTTACTCTGTTGGAACTAAACTTCCCCTCACTGTCCCACTGTTGTGCACTTGGGCCTTTTGTGTCATTCTGGAAAGTCTAACAGAAAGTTAGCCCAAGCTTACCTGATGTAATCTAAACACAGGTCTGTCCCAGTTTGGCACTGACACATCCCAGACTTTGTTCAAAGCTCAGTTAACCTGCTGGTGAAGGCAAGTTTCTTAGCTATTATAACTCTCAATTTCAGAGATGCCTCTCTGGAGGGATTCTCAGGGATTATGCTTTCCCATTGCTCCATGTCAGGAATAATGACTTACCTTCTTTACCTGTCCCATTTTCACTCAGGATGCAATACCTACTTGATGCACAAGCCTGGGTGGAGAAAATTCCAGCGGACAACGAGTGCCGCAGCACTCTGCGCCGGCAGAGCTGCGCTCACCTGCAGGACTTCCTGAGCACCTCCGACAGCCTGTGCCATCTCTGAACAATGGCTCTGACCCCCACATCTCTCTGGGACTGCAGCTCACCTTCTGCCAGAATTCTTCCTGCAAAGCCTGTGCATCCCAGTGGCACCTGAAACATGGCAGGGCTGCTTCCATTGCTGTTTCACTGATTGGGGTGTGAAACATCCTCTTGTGGGTGTGTGCGTGGGTAACACAATAAAAATGCAATTCCTCTACTAGTTACTGTCTGTATTGTGCCTGACCCTGGGGAAGAGAGAGCAGGAGTTTGTGTCTCCTTGAGCTATTCTACAACGGTACAATTATCCTGTGGTGAGTCAAAAGAAAAACACATTGTGCATTGCCTGAATAATTCCTGCAGTTCTGGACAGGAAAAAAAAAAAATTTAAAAAAAGACCAAGACATTTTCATGGGTCAAAAAGAAAACTGGGTGTTCATGGGCTTACCTGTGTTACACTGCTGCTGAAAGAGAAGAGATGCTTCAACACAGCAGCTGGTTTCTGGCTGTAATTGTGAGTCCTGCTGACCCCATGGCTGGATTCCATACATTTCTATAGCTGGAACTAGAAGTGGTACACTGAGCATACCCTGTGCTGGATTCAGGAGTCTCACTGAGGGCACAGAGTGCTTTTATTTGCACTCTCAAGTCTTTCAAGCTTGTCTTTTTCTTGCGTTTAACTTAAAACTGCTCTTTTCTTGGGATAAGAAAAAGTCTATGGAAAATGTTTTGGTAACGCTGATAAGTAGATGACTTTCAACCACAGGTTTTTCTTCTTTAGCTTGCCAGCAAAATGCCATTTGTCAGTCATGTCTGAAGCAGAGAACTGTGTAGGTCACCATCCTCAGATGCTCATAACACTATCTGTGCCAGCAGCTAGTGAGCACAAACATTTGCCACCTGGACTGCTTGTGCGACACTGCAGTAAAAATAAGAAGGGCCTGTGTCAATGATATGATAATTAGTAGGTCCATGCTGAGCTGGTTAATTGGGAGTCAAATGACCGTACTGATAGAAAGGGCAACAGTGATGCTCATGTGGCCAAGACATTACACTGGAGCAGCGCCTACCAAAACAGCTCCATCACCAGAAATATCAGATTCACAAAAGACAGTTCATTGCTTTGTGCCTGAACTGAGTACTGAACAGCTATCTTTGAAGGCTGCAAACTCAAACTTAGCATCAGCTGGACCTGGATATCAACAACATCTTCCTCTCAGCTGCCAAGCATTGCATGGATGGAGGGTAGGGAAGGCTTATTTCAGGAAAACCTCAATGACTGCTTCATGACATATGTAAAGGAAGATAAGAAACCTACTGAAGGTGTAAGACAGACACTTAAATTGACAGAGGACCTTGAGGTTTGCCCCAGCTTTCACATTTATGAAATGTGATTGTAATGCCTGGTCATACATTCTCTTTATTACACAGCTTATAGAAATGTCAGTGATATGGCAAAATACAGCTGAGGTCAGTAAATGGAGTACTAATTTCTATTAATATGAGATAAAGAATAGGCCATTCCACTAACATACGCATTATCCAGTAATTCTGCCAATATTTATGAAAGAATACCTCTAAGGTTAAGAGCCAAATTCTTCCTTTCCACTCCACAAGGCTTGAGTTAAATACCAATGTCTGACCCTTCTGCTGTCTGGAGTATATCAACAGCTCAGAGGTTCTTACCTGGCAAACAAATCACCAAATAATTGCAACATTCAAGACTCTGTAAAGTGTGGTGAAAGCATCATTAAAATTTTATATTAGAGCTAACATACATTCTACATATTTTCTTCCATTTTACTTGCAGGTGAGTCTAAGCTGGAACTGCTTATTGTCTGAACTTTGCAAAAGCAGTCTCAACGTGGGAGCTGTGTGTGACTATTAAAGTTATTTTGGGGGCAGAGGACCCAAACATGCTTCTACTTTAACTCTGCCAATTTGCTTCCTAGGAAAACCTTTAAGTATCTGTGGCCTAGGAGCTAGCATAGAACAGTCTCTATCCCCCTGTCCGTTTCTGCCCCAAACTCCCAAACATTTGCATAGGCAGAGGGAAGACAATGGTGGAGTTATTCTGTGCTGCCACAGTTGTTAGCGTTTGCAGGTAACGCAGTGGCAGACCTGCTGGAGACTCAGCCAGCACCATGGAGGCCTTCTGGAGAGCTTTGGAAGCATTCTTTTCTCCTTCAGCTGCCACAACCTGCAAAGGAACAGAAGTGGAAATGGCATGGAAATGTTGCCCATAGTGGTGCAAATCCAGCTTTATAACGATGAGAAAACCAGCTACCTTGGATTCCTGGAACCACAGGACAAGAGGAAATGGCCTTTAAGTTGCTAAGGGGAAGTTCTCATTGGATATTAGGAAAAAAAAAATAGGTTGTCAAGCATTGGAAGAGGATGCCCAGGGAAGTGGTGAAGTCACTAACCCTGGGGTCATTTAAAGGGTATGTAGATGTGGTGCTTAGGGACGTGGTTTAGTGGTGGACTAAACAATGCTGGGTTTAAGGGTTGGGTTTGGTGATCCGAGAGGTCTTGCCCTAAACAATTCTGTGGTTCTATGACAAGGAAATGAAAGCCTGTCATGGGTCTCACCTTAGCTTTTTTCTCTTGAGCAGCCTCTGCTTCAGCTGCCATTGCCCTCTGCATGGCCACTGGGATCCTGATGTCTTTGATCTCCACACGAGCCACTTTGACTCCCCACTGCTCCGTGGCGCTGCCGAGGGTAGCCTTGGGGACAAACAGCACACCAGGAAAAGCACAGTGCTGGCAGAGGGAAAGCCACGTGGTGTACCCTGCTCGGACAGAAGGACAGGGCAAACCACACAGCAGAAAGAGGGGTGCTCCAGGGGCACCAGCACCAGCATTGTGGGTGCACAGTGGGTACCACAGCCTCAGGAAACACTTGCTGGTCAACACCAGTGTCTCCTGTGGGGCTTCTCTCCTGCCTCCTAAATTATGGTATCCCATCCTCTCTCCTTAGGTGGGCAGTTACTAAACTTCTCCCTTTTACAAAGAAACACTACAGCAAGTTTCTTAAACAGCACAACACAGTAAAAGTACACTGTGGGTGAGACACAAGACAGCCCTGCAGCACTGGCAAATTCATCTGTGCTCCGACTCCTGGGCACTCCTGCAATCCACACCACCACCATGACCCTGTCTCTGCCTGGCCACTCTCCTGGCTGCAGAGGGTACAGTCTCTCTTTGGTCTGACTATGCCTTGTCTCTGACTGAAACTAGTAAATTGGGTATTGGATTTTTCCTCTGCTCTCTCCCTGGCTGCCAAATCAAAAAGAGAAACCAGATGGCATTTTAAAGCATACAGCAACTCAGTTTTGTGCTGTTAGTTGTAATGACAGGAGATACAAGTCTTGCCTCAATGAAGGGTCTGCTCAAGACAGACCTTCCCCTGAGCAGGGGATCTCTTTCTCCATATTTGCAGCTGCCTCTGTGCAAGGGCTAAGCTAATTATTTTAAATCACTGGATAATTTCAGAATTGTAATTGCTTTTTGATAGAGATAACTCTGCTGCAAGAGGTGGGTGAAATACCTTTAGAATAACTCTTTGTGACTCTAAGCAATGAGATGCATAATTGAAAAAAACCCAAAAAAACCATAAAGGGAGATTTTGTTATCCTTATTGAAGAAAAAAAGAGACATTATTTCTAATTTGCTACTCCCCAGAAGACATCTCCATGCTTATGAATTTTGAGTGCCAGATTTACCTGGATCCTGTGTGCAATCTCCTCACGACCTGCCAGCAGCTGAGCCAAGCTCTGTGTACCCAGAACGTTTCTCAGGGCTGTCTGTGCCAGAAGCAAGGTGGCAGAGTGGACATCAGTGACGTTGGCAACAGCACTGACAGCGCTGTGGATCCTGTAGTGCACCACCCCATCCACCTGGGCAGTAACAGCATCCCTCGTGAGAATCTGCATTTGAGAAATGCACACAGTCACGGAAAGATCCAACAACACCTCCTTTCCCTAGAAAGGTTTTTTTTTTTTTTAACCCTTAGTGAGTAAAAGGAATTGATAATTCAAAGAAACTAAGAATTTCTCTTGATTTCTTTATCATTCCCCCAAGAAATTCAAGAAATTACTTCAAGAGAGCTGTCCGGCATCAACAAAGTTTAAACTGGGGGAAAATGCTTTACATACTCTCTAAATAACTGCTTCAAGTTTAAGTGAATCTCATAATTTGAATTAATTTTTCTTGCAATAATAAATGATGGCTATCCTCTTCCATTCCTGCAGAAAGGTCCATTAATGGGCTTATACATTTCATGCAGCTTGGAAGATCTGTGCTACTTCCCCTAAGCAAAGTATTTGTAAGAAACACATTAAAACAAAAAGTGCAAGAAATTGTGAGAAGAAACTGAAAGAAATATTTAAGCATTCATAGGAGAGTTGTCATTTTTTGCCAGACAAGCTTCTTGTGCCTCAGAAGGCAGCTGGCCTCAGTGGAGAACTGATGATGCTCCACTATCCCTTCCCTCCTCAGCATCTTTTGCCTGCAAGGGGGTGCTTCACAAAATCCCTGCCAAATGCTGCAGAAGCCTGGCCAAAAGCTGCTAAGCCTTATACAAGTTGCAACCATCTTCCTTCCAGCCTCACATTTTGGGGGAGCCATTTTTCATGGCTCACACCACACACCCCTGTACCCTGTACTCTGAGAAAAGGCTCTTTCTGTTTACAAAAAGATATTAGCCCAAAAAAACATCTCCTGGGGAGCACAGTAGGAAACTCTGGGTGCCCAAAGGGTCTTGGAGCTGCCTTTTCTCCCTCTGCTCTTTGTTTAATGAAGGGAACAGCAGTGTCAGCTCCATAAGCAGAAGGATTTTTCTTCCATGGGGCTGAGGGCACACAGACCAAAACTTGATCAGAACAGGACTGCTCAACAACTTATCCTTCTGATTAAATTTTTCAGTCAAAATTTGCCAACAAAGTGAATGAAGATATATCCTACTTGCATGTATCTTGCTTCCTCCATCCATTCCTGCTTGGACCTGAGTTTTGTGGAAGGTTGTCTGCTAATTCCTGTTAATTTAACAGGATTCGTTACCCATGGGTAATTTGCCTTTCCAGACACATGTAGAAGGCTCTTTTGAATGGTGAGCTACACATCAGATCCAATTTTATTAGGACATTAATTTACAACTGGGAATTTTGTAGCCCGCTCCTCTCTTGTCCTCCCTGTCTCACATTCACACTTGTAACTCCCTTCCCTTATTTTTGAAATCACAGTTCTGAACACCAGCTTGACCTGCAATGAGGCATCTGCAGATTTTCATTAGGAAAATCACAGAATGGTTTGAGTTGGAAGGGATCCTAAAGATTACTTACCTCCAACCTGCCTCCCATTGGCAGGGACACCTTTCCCTAGACCTGGTTATTCAGAGCCCCCTCCAACCTGGCCTTGAACACTCCCAGGGATGGGGCACCCATAACTTCTTTGGGCAAGAAGCTGTGTTGTAAGCAGCTTGAAATGCAGAAGATACAGCAAAAAAAGCTGAATTTCATATGGTAGCTAAATTCCACATGGTAGCTCAGTGTGGCAAAATAACAAAATGTGCATTACTTTTGAATGTGCCATGAATCAGCTGCATCTTTTGTTCCTGTCTTAGATGGCATCTTTTGTTCCTGTCTTAGATGGCCTCTAGAGAAGTTACCTCTTGTGGAGGAATCTTACAGGTAACCATCCTCAGATCAACCTTGATAAATGTATCTGTACATGGAAGTACAAGGATCATTCCTGAAAAATAAAAATTATTAGATGAAACACCTCTGAAACTAAAATCCAGATCCAGGTACCCTAGAGAAAATTAACAGATGGAAATACTCACAGGATTTGGAATAACACCCTGCTTATCACTGTAGCTGTCCTTTCTGCTTGCAAGACATGACAATAGTGATGTTTTGCATTTTCAAATAACAGAGGGAAGTGCAAATATCTGCAGATAATGTGAACTCATTAGAGCTTAACTACCTAGGACTCTTGTCCGGAAGTGGGCACCTTGAAGCCCTTGTCTGAAGTCTGCCATGAAACTTTTGGCAAAAATTCCTTTCACACTTTTAATTTTCCCTTTTTAAATCACAAGCCATGTATGGTTCAGTATGTGTCCTCAAGAAAGACATCACCCAGGTGATTCCTGCAGCACATGAGGAACATTGTCCCAAGATGTGACAAATCCTGTAAAGGAGTCTCCACTCTCCTTCACTGGAGAGGGAGACTGGACAAAACTCCCAATCCTCTATTGTAGCCTCAGCACCTTGCTTTGGTGCCCAGAGCCACACAGAAGAGCCCTGTACCAGGCCTAGCTGCTCTTTGGACCACATGACTGCTATTCCAGAGGAAGGGCAGTACCTGAAAAGGACTTTTTCCTGTTATTTCAACTTCCAGTTGGCCCTTTTCTTTGCGCAGAGGTGGTAACTGCACCAGTGCAAGCGCCTCATGTAGCTGGGTTTGGTTTGTGATTTGCAGGCTGGTTCTAGGGAGCAGCCTTGGTGTAGCTGCTGGGTGTCCCTGCCCTGACACATTTACCATTTTCAGGGCAGAGGACAGCTAAGGAGCTGGCAGCAACAAGCTCTGTTGGAAGTGAGGTGCAGGGAAAGAGTCCACAGTCACCCAAAAAAGACCGTGGCAAACCTGAACACTGCATTTAAACCTCCCTGCAGTCCCCTGACAGTGTGTGCAGCATGAACTCATCCTTCTGTTGTCCAGATTGCTCAGCAGCAAAGTCACACCTGGTATCAAGGTACTCAAACTTCTGTGCTATGACAGGAGGGGGGGCTGTATCTTCTCTCGAGAAAAGTAAACAGTCTGCAGGTAAAGGAACTGCAGCAGAGGGGACCTTCTCATTCCCCTCTATGCCATGAAGAAGGTTTCATGGAACCTTGCAATTCTCTATGTGGTCTGAGTGCACTGTAATAACATAAACAAACCCAGAGGACTTTAACAGAGAAAAACTGCATGCATTCACCTGGTCCCTTTGCTTTCTTGGACAGAATACGTCCCAGACGAAACACAACAGCACGTTCATATTCTCTGACAACCTAGGAAAATATTTTAAATTTAGAACTTTACAGCTAATTCTATTTTAATTCCCTGGTCCTTAAATCTTTGGCACCCATATTAAATGTGAAGAAAGTACAAACAATATAGGAAGGAGCAAAGCTGCAAATCACTTTCTACAACTCTTCTACTTGACTCATGATTTGCTGGAAAAACTCAGCCCCTGCCCATGGAAACAGGTTACAAAACAGATCACATATGAAAGAATTAACAGTGATCTAAAAAGGACACCCCAGAGCTCTCTCAACATCAGCAGCACACTCAGAGGAGTTGTAGGCAAGGGGGCTCTCACCTCAGGTAATCTAAACCACTTCACTTAGTGCATCATGGCTTCTGAAGGCCTGGCATCCAACTGATGTTTAACTGGAAGTTTAACCAATGATCAATGTTGAGACTAGAAGAAATTAAGTGAGGAAGTTGTGGCAACACAGAACATTTGTGAAAGAACCTGTGTGGATGTCATTTCCAGAGCACGTCTTTGCTACAAACCCTTATGATTCCCAAAATGTGAATGTGAGGTGCCTTAACTAAATCACTAAAAAAGTAACAACAATGATAATAGAGCATTCCCCATGTGCCTCAAATCCTGATAGCCTACCTTGATACATGCCCAGATGGAAATAGGAAAGGTAATAAGCACCAGGAGGAATGAAAGTGAAACCAGGATCCAGCCACAGACACCAATTCCTTCCTGCCTGTCAGCTGTAAAAAATATAAGGAAGAAGAGCAATGAATGCAAAATTTGAGAAGTCATCCCAGGGATGTACATCTAGCCCAGGGCAATCATATGGGACCACAAAGTCCACAGAAACTCACTCCCTCTTCCTGCCTCCCTTTGCCCAAAGAAAGCCCCAAAACACCTAACCAAACCTTCAACTTTATGGCCTGTCAGTGCAGAAAATTAAAAAAGGCTCAGAAAACACATTTTTGCAACAGGAAAAAAGAGGAAAATAAAAGATATTACCAAAGCTGGGGGTTGTGAAGGAGAAATAAATGAATGGGTGAAACCATGAATATGAAACTACTGGGTGGGGCAAAGGGTTTAGTTTGTGTGAAACAGGTAACACGGTAAATGAGGGGAAGTCTTGCTTTCTTTAGATGGACATTTTTAGGAATATTAATGGACCAGTACATCCACTGGACTGTTCAGCAGAACTTCAAAATTAGTAAAGTTCTGCTGAACTTCAAAATTCAGCTCATCTCATCCCAAAATTTCGTTCTAATGAAATAAAACAAATATAAAAGTAATTTCATTATTTTAGTGCCTGAAGGGCAGGCAGCAGTAAAGTAAGTTATTTCAAAGGTGTAGGGCAGGACTGGAAATTTCTGACACCAAATAAAACTCACATGCAGACAGAAATGAGAAACAGGAAACAATTCAATTTGTACTTTGTTAGAAAAAAACCAGCTTGTCAGGACTCTGAAACAGCACCAGGCTCCCTGATCCGTAAGGCAGGCGCTGGCAGACCAGCAGAGCAGGACTGACGGGTTTGTCAGAACATTCCCAGCAGCTCCAGGGAAGGAGGACGCACAGCACAGCCTCCCGAAGCCCTGCCCCTCCTGGGTCCCTGTGCATGGCCGGGCTGTGCCTGCTGCACTGGTGGCGACACACCTGGGTGCAACATGTGACATGTGACATGCGACATGTGACATGTGACATCCAGCCCTTGGCTGCTGGCAGCTCTGCCCATCCTGCTTGTGAGGCTCCCGATGCAGACTGAACTACCCACATGTGAACATGTTTGCATTCAGAAGGGCTCAGGTCCAGGTGTCCCCGAGAGCTGGGCACAGAACTGGTTCACCAGGAGCTCAGCTCTCCTCCTCACCCTTCCCAAAAAAACAGCAATTTTGAATCCCTGGTTGTTTTATGAGGTATCATCTGGCACTTGGCAATCAGTGGCAAAATTGATTTGAGGAGCTTCCCTAAGCAAATTACTGTGCAAAGTTCAAGGCCATGTGTATAAAAACAGGATTATTAGGATTTAGTGAGGAAATCTTTAACCTTTCACTGCTATCTGTTCTCCACACAGTGGACTTCACATTACACTACTAGTGTGGCAGGCTACAACAGGTACATAAAGTACCAGCAGTGAGGTGTCTTTTAATCTGTAGAAAGAGATCAAGGAAAGTCACAGAATAGGCGTCATTCAAAATTCTTAATCTGAAATCTGAGCAAATTAATCATGAAGGGATGTTTTGTTCAACTGAACTCAACATTTTTACTCTCTCTCAATTTTACATAAATGACCAGCTTACAGAAAATATCTGAAGATCTTTTTCTCCAGTGACAAATTTGGTTATGAATGACCTCCTCAAAAGCAATTTTGGGTTGTAGCATCATCAACCATCATCCACCTGAGCCCACTGTGAAGATGCCTGGTGAGAATGACACAGTCCACAGACAGGGGAATGGATGGGAAAAAATGCCAGCACTCAGCAGACTGGTACTCAAGCAGCTGAGAAGAGTTAAGGGTCAAGATATCACCCCTAACCACCACAGGCAAAAAGCATGCATCCAAAACTTGACAAAGTACAATTGAATCCTTCTCCACAAGAACTGTCCTAGAGATCCTGATGGCAGCTAATGATGTAGGTTATAGTTAGAAAAGGAGAACAGGAAAATATGTCTTTGAATGAAACTCCTAGCTCCCCAAAACCAACACAGATCTTCTCTGAATACCCCAAAGTTTCAAACCATTTAACCACACAACAAATTAAAGACTCCAGAAAAAAACAATAGTTAAGAACCACTCACAATCCTATATACCAATGACCTGGGTTTGCCATTCCTGTATATGGATTATAATAGTCATAACCACCAAAAACCTCACTTGACTCTTTAGACCAAAGCAAATCTGGAGGTGCAATGCACCACAAAATGTGAGAGCTCATCACTCAGCAGTTGTGGAAAAACTCCAGGGTGATGGAATAAGATTCACTTCATTTTTTCTTAATGCACTCATTAGGGTACATCAAAAATAGACTTGGTAAACAAACTCATTATGTGGGTTTCATACTTGGAAAGCAAATAAAAAATAGTGTGGGTAAAAATCTCCCAAGCCTCCTACAGCAACAAAAAGATGGAGTAGATTCAGCCTCTTTAACCACCACACTTTCTACTTTAACATTTCTGCTTTCTCCTAAGGGGTGAAAAATTCTTCTGTCTGCCCTAACCAGATCCTATTTTCTTCTCTCCAGTCCATCCCTCCATACAGAAGTGTATCAATAGCTGAATCAGTCCTTTTCATGCATGGGGTCATGTTGGCAGAAGGCAGATGCTGATGCATCCTAGCAGGGCAGCATGAGGCAACTTGCTCTGTCACTTACAGTGGCAGAGTCTGAGTTTTCATCTACAGTCTATGTCAGACATCAAATGTAAAACAAATGGACTTTTTTGGTTTGGTTAGTTCTGCTCCTTTTTAATATTATTGAGAAAAAACCCACTCACACACAGAAAACAAGGCTTACCAATAAGATGTTCTGGGTTCATTTTCTTGGGTCTCTCTGTCTGGGGATCCATCCCCTTGGAGGGAAGCTCTGACCCCCTCACAGATGAGACAGCAGCAAACATTGAAACTGCAGGACAGGTGCAAGATGCTGAAGAGGGAGGCAGAATGAGAGAAGAAATCCCCTGTATTGGAGTCTTTTGGGAGTTGGTTACCCTGGTGAGAGGATGTTCCCAAACACCAAGTCTCATGTCTCTGATGGAGCTGGTGATATTCTGTGGCTGTCCTCTGTCTGGGGTGCACTTGGCCCAGCTGGTCTTAGGCCCCACAAAATACAATTCCTATGAATCTGTCACCAGAGATTAAAACACCCACAAAAAAGCCAGGAAGATTAAGTGAGTCCTGTGAGCAGCAGCTGAGGTATAGCATTGAGAAAATGAGGCCCAAGGGAGATCTCAACCCTCTCTACATCTGCCTCAAAGGATGCTGTAGCAAAGTGAGGGTTGGTCTCTTCTACCCAGAAACAAGCAATAGTATGAGAATAAAAGGTCTCAAGGTGTAACAGAAGAGGCTTAGATTAAGTATGAGAAAAAGATTAAATACGAGGCTTAAATATGAGAAAAACTTATTTCACCAAAAGAATTGCCAAACACTGGAACAGGCTACCCAGAAAAGTGGTAGGGTCCCCTTCCCTGGTGGCATTTAAAGAACATGTATATGTGGCACTTAAGGATGTGTTTTAGCAGTGGACTTGGCAGTGCTGGGTTAATGGTTGGACTCCATCCTAAGTGGTCTTTTCCAACCTATGATGCTATGAAGCCAGAAGGCAGAGATTGCATGCTGCTCCTCTGCTGTTTTGGGGCTCAGCTGCTGTTCAGATCTCAAACACCAGCATAATAAATAAGCAAAACTCCATGTGAGGTCTCCAAACTGTGTAGAGTAGCTCACCACACCCTTCTTCACACTGTCCATTGGTACAGTTGATCTGGATAACATCAAAACCATGGCAGAGGCATTTCTGTTCCCAAGTCTTAAAATTGTCCCCCAAGTAAGAGTATTTTTCACAAAATATTTTGATAATGAAACTAAGCATGGCATTTCAGACTAAGCCATTTCTGAAGGCTGCAGCAGCAGAGGGCAACCCTCTCAAAGGACAAGGCAGTTGCTTGTTATTTTAATAAAATATGAGAGGGGTTTTTTAGCATGCAATCTGAGTTTGATATATAGCTGCATTAATTACAGGGCTGGTTTTTGTGGGCATCTGTTATCTAGAATATCTGTGAAGATCTGGCTCCAGCTTCATTTCACCCAAGTCCTCCTTCCCACCAGTAATCACCTTGGCCCCAGATGTGTCATTCAAAGCTGATTGTTCCCCAGAGAATCCGTTTTCAGTCTCACAGAGAGGAAACTACACCCCTGAACTGACATTTTAAAACCCACTGAAAGCCAAAAGCACAGCCTGAAAAATCAGGATTGACATGCTTATTGCAATATGCTCCCAAAAATGCTCACTATTCATTTTAGGCCATTTGTAGCATTTCCACCATTATTTGACTTCTAAACACTGAGCTGTATGATCACACCTCTTCAGGACAGACTCTTACTAGCAGGGTATCATGTGCAAACAGTGACAAGAGAAATGTGGTTTAATTATTTAGAAGCAAAAACATAATATGCAAAACTATCCCAACAATTTTTTTTTTAATTTTAGAGCAAAACTAAAGTTATTGAAAATAACTTAATTCTGAAGCATTTGAATGCCACAATTCAAACAGCTGTTTATACTGTCAGATAAATGTTAAAAGTTAACAGACATAATTGCTCCCTGCTTATTGACAACTCCCTGAGGTGACTGTAAATATAGGTGAGCAAAGCAGATGGTGTTTTGTGTTTGTGTTCAGGAACATCACAATATTAGGGTTTTTTTCATTTTAATATAAGCTGCACTTTTTTTCTCTTTTCAACATTTTGAAATCAAAGTCAGGGCAATCTCAACACTTTCTCCTTGGGTTTGTACTGGGGCATGTGGATAACTTATGTCCCAAATTACTACAGACCACTGAGAGATTAAAACACATGAGAGCTCTGGGGCAAAGCAGTTTATAAACTGCAAGTTCACAGGTGCTGAACAGCTTGGTGCACTCCTGTGATACAGGGCACAGCCACAAAGACTGAGCTCAAAGCTGCTACAGCAGAACCTACTGATTTAGAAGCCACATCAGATGACTGGTTTGGGCTGCTCACAGTTCAGCTATTTCTGCAGAGTTTTGAGGGCTCAGGTCAGGCATGATCAGGCGCTTACCTGTAAGCACATCATTCTCCAACATTCCTCTGCACCAATGGCTACATTTACAAATGGCACCTGTCCTTTACAATGTCAACTTTCTCCCACTTACCTCATCTTCCAGTTGTTGATACTTAATCCACAGCCATTTGTAGACAGTGCCAGTCCCAAAAATGCAAAAAAGAATTGTCAGGCGTCCCCACATGAGATTTGCAAACAAAGTTGTAGGTTTGTCTTTTTCTGACCTTCTCAGGCCCATACTACTTTCTTTTCCATGCACTGGGCTTTGGTCAGTCCCTATAGATTTCACAGCTTAGTCTTTTCCTGGCCCTGAGTTCTGCTTGCTTGCTTCAGGCTCAGCATTCCCCTTCCCCAAGTCAAAATTAAGGAGACAGGACAGAGATTAACAGTAGTGTCCTTTTTCTTGTAGGAACACCCCCTATTGCTGCTCCTCATGAAAATGGCACCAGCTTTCAACAGCTGAAGGTCTGGAGATGACAGAAGGCCCCCCTTTGGCCACTAGAGTAAATATGAGAGAGAGAGACAAAGGTATTGCTCCTCTATCAATAAAGGAAGGCAAGTCACAAGAAAGCCAGAACATTCATACCATGGCAAGTTTCCCTTCAGGACCAGGCAAACTCCCAACACTCATTTGCAAACCAGAGGAAAAGGACAGAAAATTATTCTGTTTCTCTTCTGTTCACTGCAGCTGCAGTTAAAGCACTTGAAAGAAACATTGAAACTTGTTTGCAAACACAATCCCGGTATGTTCTTAGTTGTTGCAAAAAAGGTTTTATTTCAAGGAACACTTCACCACACCGTATCTATGCAGGCTGTCAGTACACAGAAAATAGAGCACTAATAGGCAACTTGAACAGTGAAAAAAAAATCCGTTAGTCCAGAATTAAAGTCATACTGCAAGAGCCCTTTCCTGGCACAGGCTCAGTTTAAGGTGGTTTGCCTCAGGAGCAGACATTTCCTTGGCTGTCTAAAAACGGTGCTCAAGTAAGCATGAAGGAACTCAGGACAAATCACTCCCTTCAGAAATTCCAAGGCTGGGTCACAGCAGTTTGCTGCAAGGCAGAACACAGACTCTATTCCTGAAGAGGAAAGAAATTAATAAAAAACAATTTTACATCAGGAGAAATATTTTAAAAATTGAATTTTAATTTTAACCAGTGGAGAGTTCCTTTACAAAATCCAGCTCAGATTCAGTAAGAACCAGACAGCCCATTCCAGACATAAGAACTTTACAACTAAACACTTCTGAACCTATTCACTTGTCTAACACTGATGGGAGCATCAAACACTCATCTCTGGTAAAGTGGCTGGACAACACCCAGTAACTACATTGCTTCAGAAGAGCATTTAGCACAGTGGATTTCACTACTTCTCACCTGTTTTCATTTGGAGAAACAAGGCTTGAGTCTCTTGAGCATCTCTGAGTTGTCCAGTGCTCAGACAGGAACCCCACATCCCATGACCATTCAACAGATTATTTTAGAAACAGAGACACAAAGTGCTTTCTGACAAAACAGTATTACTTGCTTTTGACTACAGGGTGACATGAATTAGTTTGAACTTTGATTGCTTGATGGGGAAACTAGGATTAAAAGAGTATGTCAGACTCAGCACCTCAGTAAGGTTACAAAACACTGACTTGGAACTGGTTTACATTCACATCCTGGGGAGAAAAGCCAATTTGCTCATGATAAGATACCTGCATCTTTATTTTCTCCAACTCATCTGCAAATCTACAAAAACAAGTAATGGAAAGAATGACAAGCAGAATAAAATGAAAGATGGTAGAGACCTCTTCTACAGATTTCTTAAGTCAAGATATTAGTATCTGAGATATCAATTTTAAGAGCAGTTCAGAGTGGAGAATCATGAGAATTTAACAGGTTTCACAAAATAAAAAAATGTAAGAACACAATATTTTTTTAGATTTAACATAATATGTAAGTTTGTTTATTAAAATGTCAAAGAATTTAAGTTTTTCATCTACAAATTAAATAGGATATTTCTAACGTCACTCCTTAGGAAGTAAATGTTATAATTTTGGAGAGAATTCTGCATCAAAAAGAAATGGCATAAAGCAAGATCAAGATCAGCAGAAGTATCTTAGTAAAAACAAGTTTATTCATTCATATTTTAGGTAAATATGCAAATAGTCAGCAAAGCCTTTTTGCCATGACTGTAAACTTTTTATTTTAAAAAATTAGGTTAAAAACCAATACAGTAATTTCCATTAATGTTCTAAAAAAGTTTGTTCACATCTTGAAAGAAAATACATTAGCAACATCTCCCAGCATCATCAATCTTTAAAAAAGTAAAACTCTAGGCGCAGAACATTTCTACAGTGTAGTATCTCTACATTTTAATTTAGTCACATGATTGAATATCATTCATCTCTACTGTCTCTAGACCATGATCAAGAGCATACCTTAAATAGAAGATATTCAATGATGTGTTACACATTGCCACAGATACTAACATTATTAGAAGAGTGCACAACTCAATTTCACTAACAAAGCAAGACCTTTCTATATGCTGCATTGTAACAGTTAATTTAGCTATATGCCTTTAAAATCATGTATGTTTTCCAAGGAAAAATACTAAAAAAATCCATGGTCCAAATTCTGCTCCCACTTATATTCACAGGATAAGATAAGCACCATCAAGTTGCAGTTTATAGCTGAAAAGCATATAGAGAACCAGTTTGTGAGTATAAGGGAGAGAAGAACTTGCCCCATGTCTGTAAACATTCACATAAGTCTGCAGTCAAAAGTGCCAGATAGGCAGCCTATCCGCAGTACAATTATTTCATTCATTCAGAGGGGTGCTGGAGGCAAGGAGAATATTATGGAACCTTATTTTAGAAGCAAGTTAAAATGTTTTTATGTACTTTGGAAAGACATATTCTCAGCTAGCTAAACCATACTCCAGTAAAACATAATCCACTTCTACCAAATACAGTACAGCATCATTTCCTATCTTTCTTGTTCAGACAAAGGAGTACTCAATTCAGCAGCAAGCCCATGACAGTATTTTGAAGCATAAGGAAAACCCCCACACACCTCTGACCTACCCTCCCCTTAACATACTGCTGATGCTAACAGGAGATCCTCATACATAGGGAGAAAACATCTGAAAAAACCATAAACCGACCTTGAGTCATACACTCACAAGAAGTGTGCTTCTAGACAAAAGGTCGTCTACAGCTTTAATTGTCTAGCTTCAGTCTAGAGCTCAGTCTATATTAACCACATATACCATACAAAACATAACAGGATAGGTGCTTATTCACACTATCAAGTATACTTGGTCTCCCTACTCAGCATGACAGTCAATTGCCCTATTTACACAAACATCTGTTTGAATGTTCCTGATCCTGTAAGACACCAAACATTGAACTCTAAAATTAAAGGAGAGTCAAGGATGCTCAGCAATTCACAGGATCAGACCCTGAATCAAATTGAATGCAATTCACAAATTAAGTTTGACATCTGACACAGCCTCCTGGAAACATTTTACCCTCATGTTTTCCCTTTCTTTCCCCAGCTCAGACCATGCTCCCACTATTGAAGAGACAGCCTTCAAAGTGAATAGGATCAGGCTCTGTCAAGCAAACACTGCAGTCTTTAGAAATGCCTGGTATTTACTGCCATCCACTCTGGGGCAGACTTGTCTGCAATGAAAATGGTGTTCCTGGTGCTGATGGATAGTTAGCAAAACCTTCAGGCTGAGCTGTATAGTTCTCCAGAGCAGAAGCAGAATGCGCCTTTAAGGAAGATAAGAAGTTAGGAAACAGTACTGATAAAATCAAGGAAACAAAAATCTAAATTAAGCAAAATTTCAGCCACAGTACCAGTCCTGCTCAAGCTAAAACAAATTAATTATATTCAGAAGTGTGCAAAGAATAGAGATGAGCAAGGCATCTATCTACAAAGATGTTATTTGTAGTGCAACTATTGCTCTGAAATACCAGAGAATGAAAAAAGCAGTTGGATTAAGGGGGAAAATAGAGAAGTGTTAATGGCACCAGCTGATTTGGAAGGCACAGCTTAATCAGGAGCTGTAATATTTTAGTGACTCAACTTTCCTTCTCTTCATTGCTCAGGTAAAAAACTGTTAATTTTAGTGACTGGATCTTATAAATAAGAATAATTACATTCCCTCAATGCAATCTGCACACATTTCTACAGAACAAATAGACTCTGAGCTGCAGAAGCATGGTCTAGATGAAGTAACTTGCTTCTTCCAATCCCCTGATATTCAGAAGATATCTGACAATGTGCTGCACTCTGAACAGTACTTAGACACATGCTCCATTTCAACAACTGATGTGTCACAGAAGAGAGAAAACATTAAGTCAAGACACTCAGCTCTCTCTTTTAATATTATGTAGAGAAGGTCAAATTTCTTACAAGAGTCTGTACAGAGGCTGTTTTTTAACAAAAGACAAACTAAACAAATAAACAAAGTCTGATGATAGTTTCAGTTAACTTATGTAGGTTGGTGGGTGAAACAAGCTGTTTCATGGACAAGATATAATGAAACTACACATTACCCAAAGCCACTTCAAGCTTATATTACAATTCTATTTGTGGGAACTATCAAGAGAAAGGCACAACCACAACTGACACAATTTCAAGACAATCTGATTACATGTGCAGAGGCACATAACTCACAACAAATGGTCCATAGAAATCTGTAAGTTACTCAAATGTCAGACTGGAACTGAGCACAAATTTTGCAACGGTATGGTCAACTCATCAGATTTAACACAAACCCAGCAAAAAAAATTAATTTGCATTATCTTTTCTTTCTCCCCATTTTACAAAGAGTTTTAGATAATGTTTTAATCTCATTTGTGAAGCATTGTACATTGGCCTTGAGTAATAAGTTAGTACAAGTTGTTTTTTATCATCATCCTTTAAATCAGTTCTAACACAATTTAGGGGTTTTAATTATTTACTGACTGAAACTAATCCCAAGGAGATAACAGGCAAGTAGGTGCTCAAGAGATCACTGGAAGCAGAACAGTACTAACAAATAGGTACATTACCTGTAGTAGTGCTGACTGTGCAGCTGCACTGTGCTGCAATTCCTGTAAGGAAGATTGTGCGGCACTTTGGGGAAAGCCAGGGATACCAGGGAGAGATAAAAGACCAGGAAAAACTGCATTTCCTGCAGTCTGTAGTCCAGAAGTCAAGCTGAAAGAATGTGAAAATGAGGCTATTATTAGGAATATCTGCACCATGTTTTATTGTGTTTCCCCCTCTACAACCTTATGTCTATATAAATTACAAAAGCAGTTCTTTTTCTAAATCTCATAAAGGCCAGAATTTCCAGTCTTTACCCACCTAAAAATCATTCATACACACACAAACCAAGATTGTCTGGAACATACCTAAGGGGACTCAAAAACGTTTTGTACCTCAACTGAGCTGACAGTTTGGACACAAAAAACCCCCTTAAAGACAAGAATTTATGCTGACGACTTCCTTAAAATATCTGAGATATTGTCTGCCATTACCTGTGTGTGTTAATGGATAACCACGTGGAATCCATTCTTGTAAAAGCCTAGGAGGTGCCAAGTATCCTCATCTGGGAAATAAAATCACTGAGCACCTCACTGGATTAGACTGTCATAACAGGGACTATTGAGGCCAACGTATTTAGTCACTACCCTATCAGCTTCTGAAGCCAAGTGGAAATCTAGTTGTGAACTGATAATTTAAAAATTATCTGCAATTAGTAACTATGAGTGAAAATATTGTCTACGCACCTAAAATAAAATCAGCGTTTTGCCGAAGAGAAAAAGAAATAGTTCTGCCCTCCTCCAAAAACAGTAACATACCCAGCCTGTGCCACAAGTGCAGAGTTGAAGTTTGAGCTAAAGGCCGAGGCAAACCCTGGCAGGACCGGAGCTGGAGATGGGGCTGTGGCAGCTGCCGGCAACGGTGCAACTGCTGCTACTGCAGAAGATGCCTGGAGGCCAGGGAAAGAAGGGAGAGCAGGAGTGACAGAGGGTGTGTTAGAGACAGGAAAACCAGGGAAGGATGGGTTTGATGATCCCAGAGGTCCCTGGGCAACAGAAAAAAGGGAAGGGACAGCACTGGACAAGTTAAGCGAGAAGGGTGGAGCGGAGACTGTTGCGGAGGCGGCGAGTCCCGAGAGCACGGCGGCGGTGGAACTCACATGGGGGGCGGGCACGGCTGAAGCGCTCGTAGCCGGAGTGGCCAGCAGAGACCCCGGGAGAGTGACGGGCGGGGTCAGTGCTGGGTTACCAGTAAAAGCAAAGTTACTGGTTAGAGACGTGAAAGGAGGAAGTCCATTGAACACGGGGGCAATGGGAGCAGAGGAGCCGTGTGGGGCGAGGGAAATGGAAGCCAGAGAACTGGAGTTGTTCAGAGGAGCACTCAAAGAGGAGAGCCCTGACAGCGCTGGGTTCAGGGAACTGGGCAAGCTGACGGGCACTGAAGCTGCTGAGGTGTACGCACGCCCGAGCCCTGACAGTCCCAGAGCGCCATGAGAAGAAGGGCTGGCCGAATGAGAAGGACCTTTGAAGGCTGACAGGGTAGGACTCATGGGTTCTGTTTTGACCAGAACTGGGATACTTGTGGCAGCTGGGGCTGATGAGAGCTGCTGATCGGGATTAGTAGGACTTGTGCCATGCAAGAGGGAGGCTGATGAGCCACAGTTGACTGGCATAATCGATGGCGAAGTGGTTAAAGGTGACTGTGCAGGCAATGTGGGAGGAGTGGAACTAGAATTGGCTACAGATGGGGATGGAAGACCTGGAAAAATAGCCAGCCCAGGTGTGGAGGAGCGCTGTGTGTTGGGGGTGGCTGATGGAGTGTAACATTTGTTGACAGAGGAAGTGGGAGGATCAGAGCTTTGATTAGCAAGAGCAGATAAAGAAGCAAGCTCACTTGTCACAGCAGAAGGTAAAGCAGATGAATTGATTAATGAAGTGTCATTTGATGTCAGAAATCCCTTTAAGACAGACAGAATTGGGTTAGGCAAGCTAAGCGAGCCAGGAATGGTGGTGGCAGGAGAATTAGCAATTGTAGATGGAACAGGACTAGAAATCCCTTGGGCATTGGGCGGCAAGGACAAAGGGAGGCCAGCAAAGACTGATGACAATGGAGCAGGATTATTAGCAGAAGCAACTGAAGAGGTTGCAGAGAAAGGGAGGCCAGCAAATGGTGTAGCAGCAGATGCGAAAGCTTCACTGGATGCAGGTGTGGCACATGGAGTGGAAGAACCTTGCGGAGCGGGCATAGCAGCAGGGATAGAAGCCAGCCCAGAAAAAACTGAGGGGATAGGGGTAGAGGTTGCACTGTGAACAGATGTGACAGGAACACCAGGCAATGAAAGGGATTTGATGACGGTAGGGGTTGGGGTAGATGGCTGAGATGTATGGATGGAAGAGGAGACCTGTCCTGGGAAAACAGGAAGGACAGGGGTAGACATGTTCATCCCAGAGATGAGTGGAGTTGCAGGTGCTAATGGATGGCTTATTGCCTTGACGGGTGATGGGGTAGGGACTGGAGTAGCAGCAGGTGTTGAAGGATTAGAACCATGAGGAGTAAAGAGCTGATTCGCTTGTGCAGAAAAAGCTGCAAAGAAACAAAACCATTAAGAATACTTGAAACTGTCAGAAATGTTTGAAATCAACACAAAAACATTTTATACAGCATTTCAAAATATGATACACAGGCAATAGCTAACACACAATGTCTACATATAAACAATGAACAGCGGGGCCTATGAAAACAAACCCAAAAGGTACACACAAACACATCACGCACATCATACACTATGTGGGCTAACACTCCTTTTTAAAACACTCTGTGACATCTGCTACCTTTTCATGATCTCATGCAAAACAGTTAGAAACTCAAATACACTCTGTAAGAACATCTAAGTGATACAGGTAAACACCCTCCCTCTGGTCCCTAACATTTGGCGGTACCCAAACCAGATCTAATATTCCATCAGCATCAGATCACCTGGGCTCCTCTGCATCCACTCTCACTGAAGGTCAGAATTTCCTTCAGAACCAGTTAATTCAATGAATCATGATTTCAGAGAAGTTTAGTCAACAACTGAAGAAAGCTGATTTCAGGTGCTGGTAGTTTTCTTTCCTTCAAAATCAGGTCATTCTCTTCACTGTGCTTCCTTCAGATTTTGATTCTAAGAAGGTACACCTTGAAATTCATGTATCACACTACAGTATTAAACTGACATTGGCGCTTGACTTTAGCAACAAGTATTTCTAGGAGTCTTTAGTCAGGTGTCTGTAATAAAGGCAAGCACCTGCCACTAAAAGTACCAGCTTGTGTTAATCCTACAAAGTAAGTTAGAGATATCAGTCAAGCTGCAAGAAAACAGGCAGGCACACTGTGAATGTGGAGGTTAATGGAAAGGAGCTGCATTTATGAACACTGGCATGTCATGACTCTCGATATGCCTGCCTCTAGTTTCCTGTGGAACATGAATATGTTAATAAATCAATCCTCTCAAACAACCCTTGTGCTTTATTTTACTTTTGGAATAATCTGTTCAAATGCAAGCAAGACACTCATCCAACCAGTCAAACTCACCACCCAAAACTCTCTAGCAGCCTACACGTCTCTCTTGCCTGATTTCCACATATAATTCTACACACAAATCCAGAAAATTATTCTTTAAAATCTTGGACCTAAGTTGATATGACAAACTCCAATTTTGTGTATGTTGAAACTCTAAAATGAGTAAATTAAAAAAAAAAACTATTTCCTTTGGCACACTCTTTTCAAATAAAACCCCAGACTACCCAGCTCTGGATTCTGCTCTTTTCTCATTCTATTTCCAAGGTGAAGACTCCCCTAAAGATCACAGTTATTTAATCCTGACAGCCAAGGTAATCATGAATGAAATACAGCTGTACTAAACCCAGAACTGAACTTTTCTTCCTAAGAGAATATTTAATTCCTTACACTGTATTCATTTAGCTGCATGAACTAACTTTGAAAAAATACATGCACACTTAAAGAGGGGTATACAAGAATGAAGTGATTCTTCCAAACATTTCTGTAGAACCATCCCTGGACTCAGAGAAGACAAAACACAACTTTTTTTTTTGTTGTTGTTCCCTAGGAAAATTTACAGTAGCTAAACTTTTCACAGTCATTTTATCTATTTGCCATATTTGTTAATATGCCTGACTCAATGGTCAGTAAATTCTCAGTTTATCAAATCTAATAACGTTATCAAATCCTTTTTATAAGTAGTTCCTAATAGGATTTATTATTATGCTTTATACTAAGTGTACAAAGAACCACACAAATAACAACAATTTAAAAATGCACAACTGTCTTGGTAAAAAGAACAGGATCTTACAGGGTAAGATGAAAGTACAGGCAGACATAGTTGGATCTAACACTCTGGGATAAGACATTCAAAAATCTCTAAATCTCTCTTGCATTCCTACCTTCTTATTGCAACTGATCTTTGAAATTAAAATGTCAATGAGTTCTCCAACAGATGTACAGAATTTTTAAAACTGCAAAGATTTACTGAAGTATTTAAGTGCATTAACATTGCAAAGGGTATTTTGATTTAGTTTTCAGCATTATTTCTCACATACTTATATAAGGAAGAGTATAAAAAACTTTGATAAGCTAACACAAAAGAATGAATTTTAATGTTTCAATGCTTCTAAGTACAAATGTCTGATGAGTTTTTTTTTTCTCCACTCTCAAGAGATTCTATTCCACAAACTTAGTGGCTGCATACTTAGAAGCTTATGAAGATCCCACTAAACAAGTTGTTAACATTTTCTGGACAAGTAACAAAAATACAATAAACACAGAAATCCCCCTGTGGATTTGCAATTTACCTTGATTTTGGGAAGGTTTTGCCTGACTGGAAAGGTCCTCATTTTCTAAACAGAGAACAGCAGCTTGTTATTGAAAGGTAAATGAAACTCCAGCAGTGAATGATCCACTCCCGGCAATGAACCAGGAAAAACAGCATGAATATTTTTAAAGGTATGCATGCTTTACCTGATGGCACTTGATTAGCAGTGTATGGTGGAGGAGCTGGTAAGCCTGGAGCTATGACATTGGCCATTGGAACTAAGCCAGCATTGTTGTAAGCACCTAAAATAACAAAGGCAATACACATCCCTGTTGTGAGAACAACCTGTATCTAGATGAACCAGTAAGCATCTTCACTTTTAAAAAATATTTTCAAGACTGTAAGACATTCCTTCACCAAAAAGCTAGACCAGTTAACTATCCAGGCTGGATGCAGGCTTTCGCCAATGTCTGCCTGAAGGGCATGCATTGTGATCCTAAGGGCAATTCTCTTAAGAGCCTGAAAAAGTCAGGTTTCAATTCCCTTCAATTCCATTTTGCCTGGAAAAACTAAAAGGGGAGGAGTGATACAGTGTCAGCAGCATTGCTGGCTCCTTTCCTGTTCTTAATTTAAAGGCTGTTGCAACTCCTTCTTCAGCATTAAAGCCAGACAAACAAAGGAGCCAAACACAGATCAGTAACCATAACCTTTTAACATTAGCCAGAAAATTCTGAGAAAGAACAATCCTTCTCAAATACTTAATCTAGGATTCTTCAATATTTCTTGAAATGTTAAGAAATTCAAGCAGGTTAGCAAAGTATTTTATTATAAAATTCTTACAGCAATTAACATATTAAATATATCTTTTTTCCTCTGTTATTTTTTGGAGCAATTGAAACTGCTGTATTGTTGTGGCATACAGTTCTGATAAAACACATCTGAATTTAAATTGCAGGAACACACACATTTCACAGTGGCCCTGAATTAATAGTTTAAGAGCATAAGAACTTGGGATTCATTGGAAATAGTAGCACTTGAACAATACTGAAAGTGCCCCAATTTATCATATAGAAGTCCCTTCTGATTTCATACTTTCATAGTAATTCCACCTGATGTTAAGATTTCTTGCACAAGAAAATCAGAAAAGCAATGAACAGTCACTGCATCACTCAGGAAAGAAATGGTCAAGAAACAGAAAACAATTCATCACTCTAACCACACTGAAAACAATCACATTCAATAGTTTCAGGTCAGCATCTGCTATCTTATTAAACACAAACATACACATATGTATAATTTCACCAGTTATGAGTTCTGTTGTCACAGAGCTTTCTTAAAACATATGTTGCAGCCTAGTAAGGCCCTGAAACCTCAAAAGCTCCTTCGAATACTAAAACTGTACTAATATTTCTGTCCTGCCACAGGCCAAATTTTGTGCTTTAAGGTACTTTGGATAGGATTCATTCAATATAAATTTGAGTTAGTCTGCAAGTTTCCTACACAGTTTCTTCAGAACAAGTAATTTCCTGGGCATAAATAATCAATCAGTCTTATTTTAGCCACTAGTAGTGCCCATTTTTCTAAAATGGCTATAAAAAGATTTGCAGACATCAAGTTGATTAGATGACTCAGCCTTCAGCATGCTTGCTAGGAGCTCTGCTTCACTTTCTTATCAACTCCCTGAAATCCCCAACATCAGTGAAAAGCAAGCGCCCTAACCAGAGCACTCCTTGTTTTGCAGTATTCAAGATCAGAAAAGGCTTTCAGCTGCCTGCCAGACCTTCATCTGACTACTTTAAGTATTCTAATCTTTCTTCCAAAGAAAGGGCAATTGCCTTGCCCCCTTCCAAAAATGTCTTGAGTCTAACAATTGATGCAGCAGAGCAAAGAGAGGAGCTTATGAATAAAGGCTCAGTCTTACTTAAGGTGCTAAGAAATAGTGCCGTTGCTAGAAATAGAGCAATGGCAGGAAAAAGCAATCACTATTTCCCTTCTGACACTGAAATCTACTTTTCTTTTAGGAAACTGTTTACTCTCCATGATGATGGACAGAAGGCAAAGCTGAAGGCAGGTGAGAAACAGATTACAGTCCTTCAGCAAGTTCCTACATAGCTCCACCCAATTCAGGGCCGTGGCTGACCATATTCCAAGCTGGGTTCTACAGCAGCAAGTCAGACTTGTCAAGCCAAAGCCCAAGCCTTGGCCAATGTTACAACAAAGCCAAAGCCCTTGTCTTGTCTAACATGCACAATGACTCCCATAAATTAAATATTTTGTCATCAGAACAGGATTGTGAATTTTTCTTATGGATGTTGGAAAAAGAAGTCAATATATTCCTCTTTTTATCAATTCTGCTGTCATGAAAGAAAAGGTAGAAACCAGTACCTAGCATGCTCAGGGAGCAGAAGCCAATTTCAGATATGACCATGGTCAGAGAAACCAACACTTGACACATTGCTTAAAAGGCAAATGCATGAACAATAGCATCAAGCTAGAACACATAGAAACCTTACTTGGTGCAATAGTTGCATGTGGCCGACACGGTGGGATGGGGTATGGAACTGGTTTGTGTGGATTGTACGTTGATGGAGCCTACATAAACAAAAAACAAATTGAAAAAGCAACAGTGAAAGCATTAGATAATGTTTCTCAGACAAAAATCTAACATTCTCCTACTACAGGCAGGCATTATTTTCTACCAATATAGGTGATATGAAATTTTTTCATAATATCCATATTCAGTCTTTCTGAAAAGAGTGAAACAAACATCACTAGTATACCTTTAGATTTTAACAGAAAACTGAGCACTAGTGGGAAAGGGAGCTCCTTTCTGCCTTGCAGTTCTCATACTCTGCAGTCTTGGACTGACTTCTCATTTTAGAGGTTTAGCACATTTAAAACTAGCAAATATTTCTGAAGGTACCTACGTTTTAAAAATAATACAGCTTTGTGGGAAACATTTCATAATAGAAGTGATAATAAAACATTTGGACAATACTTCAAAGTAGTAACAGGTCCACTGAAAGTTTGTCCCACATGCTCAAAAATTCTGAAATACAGATCAGCTGTGTTAAGAAACAAGAACCTCTTTCTAAGGCACTGCTGTAATTCAAGTTTCAAAGATGGAGGCATTTTCTGTGCTCATGTGAGAAATCCTCAGAGAGCAGCTCATGATGGATTACCAAAAATGCTTTTTTTTTCTCTACTGCTACTGTAATTTAAATTTTGTCTTCAAATGCACATACATTGTATCCAATAGAGACTCTTCCCCCTCTACAGATAAAAACTAGAGCTCATATAAAGTTAAATAAAAACATACTAGGTCATATTCATTACAGAAGTTTAGCTTCAATTAAATTGCTGCTCTACAGTCTTCTTGCAACATAACAGCATTTTATAACAAAGCCTTGTTGAATTGGCTGGTAGCTGTTTGGGGGATTTTTAAAGTGTCATTTATTTATTATTTTTTAGACATACTGGTTTGGATGGTCCAAGTATACGGGCTGCTATTCCTTTTCCTTCATTAGTACATTCTTCTGTGTCCTTTTTGATAGGGGTTCCCTGAAACAAAAGAAAATTAAATCAAGCATTAATTTAGAAGCAAACCTTGCTGTACAATTTCACCTTTTTTTTTTTTTTGAACTATGGTTGAGTTTTTGAACATTCTGAAAGTAACCACATTTGTCAGGTAAAAAAACCAACTCAACTAACTGTTTTAGGCTTGTAAAGAAATGAGTAAGAGCGTTCCAATAGCTTATTTTGTAACACTGAGCTTTTGTAAAGAGAGACATTTTAAACAATGCATGTTGATGATAGAATTCTACGTTTTGACTTGTGGACGTGATAACATTAATTTAATTTTGCTGTCCCTTAAGAGTTCACAGGAAATGCTTAACATACTTAAGAGCCACACTAAGATTAGCAGTAGTACTGTAGTGACCATATTAAGTCACTTTATCAACCTACCAGCAAGTCTCTTGACACCTCTCCTGATTCTGCCAAATACTGCTGGAGTTTACAATGTTTTCCTGATATGAACAATGTCTTATTTACGACATTGTTCAGGTAACCTTTACCTGAAGCAGCAGAGAAAGAATGGGCAAATAAAAATAACTCAAGTTCCCGGTAAATGTGGAATGGGGTAAAACAAGCAAACAAACAAACCAACCCAACAAACACACTTTGGTTTTGATTCCACTCCTCCTTCCATGTATATGAAGTCTGGGTTTGGTTATACTACAATAAATCTTAAATCAAGGTTCATCTGTGAAAAGCAAAAGCACATGATCATGCTTACTGGAAAAATTCCATTTATGCGGCTTGGTTTGCCCTTGGGATAAGGATTGCCAGGAATCATGCCACAGGATGATATCATAGCATGAGGAGCCTTACAACCTGTTTTTGAAGCCTGCAAAATAATCAAGAAAGAACATTATTTGCTGTCAAATTCAATGCTCTAAAGAGACTAATTACTACTTTGTGATATTTAGACTGCATGAATCAACCTACACAGAACAACTGAAGTCTGTGTCTCAAGCCTTATTCCAAATAATCCACATAGTGTAAACTTCTGTCAAAGTCCCCCTCTGCTTACACTGAACTTGGGCTTAGGCACTTGCTGTTCTCTAAAACAAACACAGACTGTTTCCTCCAGCACTGAGTCCATTTCTGTGTCTCTTTTTCCTAATGCCTGACAAAAACTTCTCCTTTTGTTGCACATGCTCTTACCTTTTTGCAGTTGCTTGTTTCAGCTTGTCTTACACCAGCAGCTCCCAGAAGTCCTGATGCTAAGCCCTGACCCCACAAGGACACAATCCTAACAGAACCCAGGATTTTAGTTTATGTTGATTACCTGTTCGAGAATTCGTCTGCATCTTTTCTTCTCTGACATATTAATTCGGAAGAGATCTTCAATCAGGCGATAATTCTGAGCATCAACAATGTTGCTGTAAAGACAATGACAGACAATTACTGACATTCCATTTTCATAAGCTGAAAATGCTGAAAAGTGACCCACAGTTAGCCACTACCCAAAAGCACATTAAAAAAAACAAGACTAGTTCAGATCATAATATTACTAATATTAAAGTAAAAATCCTAGGCTTAAATATGGCCTTCATACCTCTAAGTAAAACATGATATTAGAACTAAATATCAATACAGAATAATGGATAATGAAGGCTAAACTTTTATTTCAAGACTAAGTATGTAGAATAATTTTGCATCACGACAGTGATGCCTTGAGACTTAAGGCATCAACAGTTCACTAGAAAGCTTTAATTACTACTAACACACAATTCCTAGCACAGCAGAAAAACAGCAGCCACTCAATTTGCCACTGTTTCTTGACAGTCTGGTGGAAAAACAAGTTTTCATCTAATTTAATTTAGAATGAAGAAGATAAATCCTGGTAAATCTAAGTTCTGCAGAGCTAGTGAAAGCCTTCATATAGTTCCAAAAGGTACCCCTCCTCTCTCTTCCTCCCCACCAAAGAACAAAATATGTGATTACAAGGAGACCAATGCTTGCTTCTACCCACCTTATTCAAAATTCTGATCAATTTTTTACCAGCACTTCTCTGTCAAAAATTACCCATGCCATCCAAACTACTAGAAATACAACACAGCACCAAAAAGGAGGAGTCCTCAAAGGAGGATATTAGACAGGAATGAAATCAGCAGAACATTGAATGAAACCATAAAAAACACCTCAAAGAACAGTATTAAAATGCGAAAGAGCTTTCAGCTTTGTTCACTATTCCTGATTAATGAAGTAAGCAGTACACAGATTTGGGTTAGGATTTGTAATCATGACTCCCTTACTTTGCTCTAGTACTGTAGAAATTCAACAGCTAAGGAAGTTATTGTGCTTTCCCCCCACAGAAGCTGAAGTGTAGCAATTGAACAGCCCAACAGCTCCAGTCTCACTATGAGAAGGTAACAGGTTAGTCTTGTGTGACATTAACTAACTTTCCTTTGGCTACTCTGTTTTGGTTTGGTCTGAAATAGACTAGGAGCACTGACATGGCTTCCTTAAGCTCAACTCCTAAAGCAAAGCCATGTCTGTATCCTCACTCTTATGTTTTAAAGCAGTAGTACAGCATTCACAGGGAAGACAGATATGCTTAAAACAAAAAAAAACCCTAAACAACCGAAAAAAGAACAATACTTTATAAAATAAATCCCCTGAACCAAGCAGAAGAGTTTCAGTTAAAATATGTGTAATAGATCCTTTGAAGCAGCTCTGTTCACTAAGAAAATCCCAACATTCTCCGTAAATAAAAATTTAGAATATATATTTTTTTATAGACAGTAGATCTGTCAGTTTAAGAGATACATTTACTTAACTGATCTCTACATATGTAATATTTAGAGGACTTCTCAAAAAAGGGTAAATTCCCAGAATTTCTTGGTCTCAAGTCTTCCAGATTTCAGTGAGCAGAGAAACAAGTTTAAGGCCCTCTTTATTCTCTACATTTGAAGAGCACAGTAAAAACACCACTACAAGTGCCAGTCTTCCAGCAGGCAGAAGCTCACACAGCAGCAAGAACTATGGAATCTTCCACAATCATAGCATCATTGGTTGGAAGGACCTTAAATATCATCTAGCTCCAGCACCCCCTCAGGTGAGCAGAGGCACCATTTACCAGACCAGGTTGCTCAGAGCCCCATCTGGCCTAGCCTTGAATATTTCCAGGGATGGAAACTTCTCCAGGCAACCTGTGCCAATGCCTCACCATCCTCACAGCAAAGAATTTTTTCCTAATATCCACTTTAAATCTACTCCTTTTCAGTGCAGAGCCATTCCCCTTGTCCTGTCACTACATTCCAGCTCTCTTGCAGGCTCCCTTCAGGTACCAGAAGGCTGCAATTAGAGCACCCCAACTCATTCCAGGCTGAACAAACCCAATTCTCTCAGTCTTATGTCCACTTCTATAATGTCTGCTTCTAATTATTCTTTTAAACAGCTCCATCAGTAATGAATTTCTGCTTTACCTTAACCAGGCACAGTGCTTCCTTCTAGGAGAAAAGTTTTCCTTCTAAAGTTTTATATCCTCAAACATGAGCTGAACCAATACAAGTTAAGGAACACAGCAGAAGAGATACTTACGAAGCTAAGATTTCAAGGGCAATAAGTTTATCTTTACTGAAGGTGAAACAGTTGAGAATATTAACCATTTTTGATGCTGGAACTGCCACTATTTTCTGATAAGAAAGAAAGAAAAAAGTGTGTATAAAATAAAACAGCACAAGTATTTTAAACTCAGAATACAATTCAGTAACAGTTTCATATGGTATATTTCAGTAAACTTTTAATAGCCTCTCCCTCCCATTGGGAAGGAGACTCTATATGCTAAATTATGAACTAACACCTCCAAAAAGCACTCACCAAAAGCAAAGAAATCAGGAGAGTTCACAAGAGTTAGAGAGGGTTACATCTCCTTCTGTGATACACAGGAAAGTAAAAGTCACTTTAGTCAAAGAAGATACCCCAATTAGAAGTAAGAAATTTCATCGCTTGATACCACTGAAGGAGATGAGGAAGAAACTTTGAAGATTTTGAAGAGCATATTGACTCATCAGTTGAAAAGCAGGTGTCATAAAATTAAAACAACATTAAGAGAGCAAATTTATTCCACAACATATGTCTCAAGTACTTACATGTTGTAAAGCCTTTATTGCCTTAAGCTGTGGTTCTGCCCAGGAGAAGTATCTCAGTAATTCAACAACCTGCAACAGTAAGGCCTCCTATTAATCTCTCAGATATATTTAAAATGCATGCTAACAGCATCAATATGACTTTCCCACTTTTATAGCACATTGGTATACTGCTACAAAACATCTGTCCGGGATGGCTGATTGTCAGTGTCTACCAGCATCTAACCTTCTATTTATTTCTAAGTAAGCACCTAAAAATTCTATTTTATGAGATGAAGATTTTCCATGGAAAAACCTTTTGACATATATTTGCATATATTAATAACAACACCACTGTATTAGAATTAGTTAAAAAAAAAAAAAAAGGCAAGTATCTCTGAAAAAGCTTAACAACTATCAGGATCCCAAACAGCATATTTCCAAATATATACCAAAAAAAGCCAGCAGGAAAAGAAAGAGGAAGAAGAAAATCTACATATTATCATGTTATACATTATCTCTATTTAGACAATACACACAAAACAATTCTAAATTCCATTGCAATAAATTTATACAACTTTCCAGACACAAAAAGAATGAAAATGTAGTGATTTTGATGACAAAGAAACTTGGAACACTTTTTAATAGTGTCATGCTGATATAATAACAAGCAATTAAATCTCCTCAATAATTATGAAAAGCTAATATGATCAGCCTCAGTATGACTGAAGACAATAATTGTGTATTAATGAATAAACAAAAACAATAGGTCCCATTAAACCCATAACAGTGCTGACTTTACCTGTTCACTGGAAAAGTATCCATGAACATACTCAATAGCTTTTAATTTGTACTCAGTCAATACAGCCTAAAAGATATAGAAAAAAAAGGATGCATAATTAGTGACTCAAAAATTATAATTATAGCCCAGCCATCTGCTAATCTATTAATCTAAAATCTGCCCCTACAAAGTGACATTTGTATCAATTACATTGCAGCATTTTGAAGTAACAGTGTACTTCTTAGGTAACTGAAAAGGGTGAAAAGCAGGAGATGTAATTCAATTCTTCTGTTAAAAAAATACTCATTTTTTATTTACTTGATTTTGCTTTTTCATTGTTGCTTATAACAGTGCTGAGAGAACATCATCACTCTTCTTTTTGCTCCAATGATTTACATCAATTTAATGCTAAACAACATAATACAGTTGATTATTCAGGCAATCACTTTGTATGGCCCCTGTAAACTGACTGACTGTAATACTGTAAAGTATTTTACTTCAGTGAATTTATGAAGAAATTGTATCATGAGTCTATACAGACAGAATTAAATACACAACAAAGCTTGGTCCAGAGATGGATACTGTCTTATCATTATCCTTATGCATTCCAAATTTTACCAGGCAGTCATACCAAACAAACAAAGCAGAGTACTTTAATGCAGCACTGGCCTTTTGACTTTGTGGCAACACAGTTGTGTGGATAACCACCTGAGCTGTCTAATAGCCAGGACTTCCTCCCTCCCCTGTATCCAGCCTCTGCGACAGGGACAAGATGTAAGGAAGACAGCTAGCAGCTGAATTCCTGCCCCAAGCCAGTGAAAACACCTTTCTTCCACAGTTTCCAAGTCCCCCCTCTAATGCTAGATCTCATGTATTCTCAAACCACCTTTAGCTTTACCCACACACCCACTTCTATTTTCCTCCCAACAACTCTCTTCCATTCTGTACCTCATTAAGAGATGAACTACCAGACACACTGAAGTCACAGGGGGCAGAAAGAATTTCTGCCTTTATGCTCATTTTTTCTTCTATTCCTTCCTCCTCTTCATGTATTTTGGAAAAAAGCAGAGTATGTCTTTTTTTTTTTTTTTTACCGAAATAAATGTTATTTTCCCTTCTTAAATCAACAACTGAATGACTTCATAACAAGAGTACAAACAGAAAGCACTACTATGCATATTTATGGAAGGAACAAACAAACAAACCCCCCAAAGTTTATTTTGTTAGTACTTGTAAATACATACAGGGAAAAAGAGAAGTAAGCTACACATGAAGACATTTAAATAATTGTTCCTGCTAACCGTAGGACTGAAAATGGAACATGCCAACACAACAAACTTGTAAATCACATAATAAAGAAGGTTCTACCACAGAGCTAGAAATGAAGCTTAAACCAAAACATAGCAGCAAAGACACAAAACCAGCATTTGGATAATGAATATTACACCACAACAGCACAACTATTATTAACACAGCACAGCACTGATCCTTAGATCAGCAGCAAGTTGGAATACAGGAATACAAGCAGACAGCACAGAGGAAACGTAAGTGCCTAAAATCACATGCCTAAACCCTTTTGTCTGAACTCTTTAGCAATCAGACAGCACATTCTGAAGGACTGCACTGCAGTAATATAATTGAAACATTACTCCCTCCCACAATCAATCATCAGAGAAAGCATTCATGTGCTAGTTGTTCCTTGACTTTTTTTTGGTGGTTCCCAGATTTTTCACACAAATTCATAAGTTGGGAAGAAAATCCACACCCTGAAATATCTTAGGCTGTCATTTTTTTAGCTGTTTTATGAAAGAGACCTTAGGACCATGACCTTATGCAAAAATGTAGTTGTGGTAAGGACACCCCTGGGGCTTCTGATGAACAGTTTTATACCTCAGCGTGGTTTTATACCTCGATATGTTGCAAAATAATAACACTGCATTTGCAGCCATTACTGCCTCATACCAAAGAAACTGAACTGAAACTCAACTCCAGAACCTGAGTCCAAATAAAGGAAATTTATCTCTCCTAGACAAACCAACACAAAAAAAATTCTACTTAATACAAAAATGTTATGGATCACTGTTGCGCCAGGAGGAAATCTCATCTGAAACAAGCCCTTCACTGTCACACCAAAACACCTTTGGCAGCTAAACTGTTCTGTTGTGACGCTTAACCTCTGCTTAACTGCAGCAAAATACATCACCACAGGTTTCTGCTTCCCAGGCAAAACAAGTAACATTAATCTCAAAGGTTCTGATTTTTCCTCTCCTTTTCTCCTTCTAGCATTCAGGGAAGTGTGCCAAAAACTAACCTCAAGCTTTCCTCTTAAAATCAGTCCCCCGTGCAGAGAGAAACCAGAGCCCTGCCAGACATGAGGAAGCCCAGGTTTGTATCTCTGCTCCCCACAACCTGCAGTGTTCTGTTCAGAGAGTTTTTAAACTGGAGATGAAGCAGCACAGCTCAAAGCAATCACCAAAACGCAGGGTTGACATCCCAGAGGAAGGTGTGCACACTGTCACTCCTGAGCTGTGGGAGACCTGATTTTCAAAAAGGACAACACTGATTTCTGAGCTGCATTCTGTTCTCACGTCCTACTTGCGCATTGTACCTCCTAAACCAGCGTATAAAAGGTGGGTACTTCTCACTGTCTCCAGACAGGCCAAGCAACCGCAGCCCGTCCCCCCAGACGAGACATGCTTGGCTACTTTGGTTTCCTCCCTCATCTTCCTTGAAAGTAAAAATGCTGCGGTAACTTTATCCAAGTGCTTAATTCCAATGAGGGCTCAAGATCATCCAGACCCAACCACCCTGCTATGAGCAGGGACACCTCCCACTAGACCAGGTTGCCCAAGGCCTTATCTAACCCGGTCTTGAACACCGCCAGGATTGGGGCATCCCTGGGCAACCTGTTCCACTGCCTCGCCTCCTCCACAGTAAAGAATTTCTTGTTAATATCTAAGCTAAATGTCCCCCTCTTTTAAATTTGTAGCCATTACTCCTTAGCCCATAGTCCATCATCAAATGATTAAAGTAACACACAAAACGAGAATTTACCTTCCTAATTTCATCCAGCACGGTTTCAAATGATTTCTTATCCATCTTGATTACTGCCGACACTTAAACGTGGAGGAAATAATACTAGTGATTAAAAAATCCTATATGTCTTTGAGCATACAGGAAAAAAAGGATTTAAAAAAAATAAATAAATAAAAAATGCCGGGCACGGAAGGCGGCCGGGGCTGTCCTCGGCCCCGGGGATGGAGCGCTGCCGCCTCGGCAGCGGCGGACACGGAGACAAAGGCGCTCTCCGGGAGCCGCCCGGTGCGCCCGCTCCCCGCGCGTCCCGCGGGCGCTCCGGCGGGCGCAGGGGTGGCGGCGGCGGCAGGAAGGGAAGGAAGGCAAGAGAAGGGAAGGGCGGCCGCCCCGCTCAGCACGCGGCACCGCGGCCCGGCCGGCCCGGGGCGCCCCCGCAGAGCATCGTTCGCGGCGCCGCCGCCCTGCGATCCCGGCGGGCAGAGCCGGAGCGGATGCGGGCGGCCCCCGGGGCAGGCGGGCCAGGTGAGGAAGGCGGCCCGGGAGCGGCGTAAACCCACAGACAGCGCACCCCCTCCGCCGGTCCCGCCTCCCTGCCGTCGCGCCCTTATGGCATCACGGCATGGAGCGAAGGCCCTTTTCTACGCTGGGCGACGACAGCGATGCCTGCGCAGGAGCTGCGGGAATTCGGGGCAGACTCGCCCATCGCCCAGCTCCCAGCGCCGCTCCGGAGCGCTGAGTGCTGCCCCGGGGACACCACCGCGCCCACCCCGCGCCGCCCCCGCGCCGCCACCCCCGGTCCCGGGCCCGGCACGGCGCGGGGAGCAGCGGGCACCGGGGCGATGTGGGAGGGGCGGTGGCCACGTGGCTGCCATGGCAACCGGCCCGGCCCCCGGGAGGCGGGAGCGGTGGCGGAGCCGGGGCTGCCATGGCTGGGACGCTGCTAGCGCTGCTGGCCCTGCTTGGCGGCTCCCAGGTGCGCGGCGGCCGCCCGGGGCTTCGTGCCAGGGTCTCCGGTTAGGGTGGGCAGCGGGGAGGGCCCGGCGGGGCCGCTGCGAGGGGCGCGCTCGGGGCGGGGCGGGGGTACCGGCGGGGCGCAGGGCGCGGGTGGCGTGCTGCGCTCCAGAGAGGAGAAGGGAGTTTATGGGTGACTAACGTCCCGCTGGATACTGGCAGGTGTTCTCCTTGCGTGATTGCTCGCGGTTTTCCTTCGTGATATCCGCAGCTCTGTGTCATCAGTGTGTCCCCTGGTCCCTGCAGGGCGAGGAACACAAGTGCCAGGTGCCCGTGGGCCTTCAGGGTCTCCCGCGTTACTTCTTAGCTCTGTGCTGAGTGCTCTGTTTCGGTGCTTAACTTCCCCTCTTCTGCTGGAAAAATAGAACAAGAAGGTGGAGGATTTTTTTTTTTTCCGTTATTGTTTAAAATGTAGACGTTGACCGGAATCTGACTGTTCCTGGCATTTTACACTTCTCCATTTCCATGGTGTCGTTTTCATTCTTGACCTGTATTTTTTTCTTTTTCTTATCCTGAAATGGCTACTGAATCTGGTGTATTTGGAACCTTCTGTACTATCGTCCTCATTTTGGAGAGTGATTTACAGATATTAACAGCAGCTGTGGTGTAAGAAATTTCAGGGTGTGTGTTTTGCCTTCTAATTCCAGAGTTCCCCAGTCCGAAGGACTTGATTATCTAGTTTTCAGATTGTTGAAGCTTTCCAAACTCCTGGCTGCAAGCCTGCTTCTATTTATCTGTCTTGTTAATTTAAATTGAGTAAATGGATTTATGATGCTTTTACTTTCAGCTGCTGTTTCCTTTGATCCCACCCTCATGGAATTTAACTCCTATATTTTTATTTTGTATTCTCAGGTTTTAAAAGCAAAGAACTTCTCTCATTGGAAGGGAGAGCAACAGATGTACAAGCTGGACATAGGCTGGCCTAAAGCTCCAGAACACTTCACTGGCCAAACATTTTGTGTTGCTGTTGACTCTCTCCATGGTTTGGTCTATGTAGGACAAGTGAGTGGAAATACCATATTTCTCTCTGTGTTGTTTTTGTGGGTTTTTTGCCTTTAAAGCATCTGGTTAAGATTAGGATATCTATGTGTATGTTTATTTACATATTTATATATGTATGAATAATTATTTTATCAAACTCAGAGAAAATATAAACAGGGATGTCTCTGCTGTATCTATTTTTGAAAGCAGTTCTGGCACAACATTACATTTCTGTGGTATGAATGCATGATCCAACTTAACTGAGTTACAGCAGCTTGTTCCCTCAGCTGTAAGATCAAATGTGATTCTGGAGCAACTGAATCTTCCATTCAGAAATCAAAACCACACAGCTCTTTCAACCAGCTAGAGTAACCAAAGTTAAATTATTTCCTCTACCCAGGTCCATGTGTGAGTATCTCTAGGCCATGGATAAGACATTCTCTCCATGGGATGTGGTGGGAATGTCGTGTAAAGCACAGTATGAGTACTTGAGTGCCATGCAGCTAATAAAAATTCCTGCAGTTTCTCACGCCCGTTACAATGGGCACACTTTTCAGCAGGAACACAAAATCACAGTTCAAGCTGAAAACATGATAGCTGCAGGCACTTGGCTGCTCTGAAATCTGGACTCTGTGTGATGTAAGGTGACAGTCTAGACTGACTGGAAGGTTTTTCATACTAAATTTAGACCCATATCTCTTTTTCCTTTTCTAGCTGGAAAAAGAGTTCCAGCAGACAATCATGTCAAGAGATTCTTTCAATTCATGAAACATTGCAAAAACTTCACAAAGAGGAATTTTAAACTATAAGATTACTTATTAATATGTTTTCTTCAGAACTTTTTTTACCTTTTCAGCGGGGAGACAATGTGCCAAAGGTACTTGTATTCTCAGAAGAAGGCTATTTTCTTCACTCCTGGAATGATACAGTTGAAATGCCTCATGGTATCTTTGTATGGAACACTGAAACAGGAAGTTCAGTGTGGATCACAGATGTTGGAACAGGTATGCATGGTGGTGGTATGAGAAATATTCTGTGGAGAAGAAGATGTAATATTGCTTTAAACAGCTCACTTATTTAAGTCTCTCAAGCAATACTGAGATAGATTTGTGCTTTAGTTCTCATGTGCTGCACAAAATAGTCTGAAGTTTCATGAGTTGTGCTGTGTGTCTGCTTACAGCTGCTGAGCTTGGTCAGCACTCCGTCCTACCACCAGAAGTATCAGGGAAAAAAGCCTGATAGACTTAAGTTTAGCCTGGCTAAACCTAGGTTTGGTGATCCTAATACAGTGGATGAATAATGTCACAGCCTGTGGATTTACTAACCTACTGTCATATAGAATTTTAGAATTTCTTATAGAATTTTGTCTGTTAGATGTATTAATATCACTTACTTTTGAGTATCAGATCTTCAATCTTCGCAGTCAGTTTTAATACTTACATTTTGTTTTGTTAAGATGTTTTTGCATTTTCTTTTTTCCTTGATTCAGGGAAATATGGACACACAGTGAAACAGTATAGCCCTTTGGGTAAACTTATGCAGGTCTTGGGCACACCTGGTAATGCTGGTTCAAGTTTGATTCCCCTGCAATTTGATCAACCAGCAGATATCTTTGTGGAGGAAACTGGAGAAATCTATGTTGTTGATGGAGACGGAGGAATGAACAACAGATTGCTCAAACTATCAGATGGTATGGAAAAAGGAACTCTGGCAGTAGTTGACCACTGAAAACTGGATTTTAAATAACACAACTTGGGAGTATTTTTAGGCAAGTGCTAGGCAGAACTGTCATTTAACTTTAGTTTGAAGGCCTTATTGAATAAGAACCTGTTTTACTGCTTGCTCCTTCAAGAGAAATCTTCTAGTCATGCATGAGAAGAGGCTGAGTGACTTTGTTCAGTGTCCTGGTTACCCCAAGACATTCAGTCTCTAGGAAAGCAAGCTAAGGGGGATTCTTATTGCTGTCTTAAGTCAGTAAAAGGAGGCTAGAGAGAAGACAGAGGCACTTTTTTTTGAGATATACAATGAAGAATGAGGAACACAGAGCAAAAGATTCAAGAGGGGTGAATTTCAGTTTGATTTTTGTTAGAAAACATTCAGAGTAAGGGTGGTCAGACAGTGAACGACAGGGTGGTCCAAAGATGGTTTGCACTCTCCATACCTGTAGATGCTCAAAAGCTGATGAGTTAAGGGCAACTTGATCTAAGTTGAGAGTTGGATTTTTTTATCAAGGCTAGTCCTGCTTTGAGGAGCAGATTTGACCAGGCAATGTCTGGAGGACTTTTATACCTAAATTATTCTGTGATTCTAATTAGCTGGCTCGTACTCCTCAGTTAGGGCAGTGACTAAAGAGTCTGCACATGTCCACAGGTGGAATAAGTGGAGGAGCTGCTGTTTCTCCATTTTCCTATCAAAAAGCAGATACTTTCCTAATACCTAATTTGCAAAATGGTAAATTGTTAAAAGTGAAAACTTTCAGGTAACAAGAGTTAAATATCAATTTAGGAAATAAATGAATAGCATAATCAGCTAACTTCTTTTTTTTCCTTTTTGTATATTTTTTTAATTCAGTGTTTAACAGACCCTTGGATTATGGCTCTTGTGTATTACTGCCTCCATTTTTGTAACCATAATCATGAAACCACTAATAACAATCCAGTCGTCACTGTAGTAGTCATATTTTCTCTCAGATGTATGTATTGGGAGTATTGTGTTTAAACAGTTTAGAAATCTCACCTTTTGCAAATTACCCAAAGTAACTTTGCAAGAGGATGACTTGAAAACTGGTTTATTTGTTGTTTTCTCACTATGATTTTTTTACTTTTATTTTTCATGGTGCTCACTATTCAGACTACAAAGAGATATGGCTGACTGGAACAAATGGGAGTGGCATTGGTCAGTTCAAGATTCCTCACAGCGTAACAGTGGATGCTTTTGGACGGGTAAAGAATTGAGGAAATTTTTTATTTCATCTTTCAACAGACTTGTTTATATGTATTTGAACAAAACAAAACATATTTCTTTTTTGTTTAAACTGTTGTGATCTGTGTCACTTTATGGGGTTACGGTTTTAAAACTGAAGTTTCATAGTGCAGGTTCTATGGAAGCAGCTGACTCCAACATTAACACCAGGATCCTGACCACTTACACGGTCAATGTCCATGCAACAACAGAGTGTTCCTCCTGCAGTTTGTAACAGTTTGCCATTGTGAGACTACATGAGAAGCATGTTCTGTAATAAATAAAAGCACTTCTGTTTCTTCATGTAGAAGCAGCGGCCTGCTCGGGCCCTGCTGACCTTGATTAACAGCTCTTCTCTCATGGGAAAGTGCATACAGTAGGATCAAGTCCAGCCATAAATATCTGTGCTTTGATGTAAAACCCAGAAAACTGGGCTGTGAATGTGTGGGATGAATGATAAGAGCTAGAAACATTGGCTCTGCTCTTTTTGGTTTTTTCTGGTTACGTTCTCTCTCCTGCTGGCTGGCTGTGTAGTTGATCCTAAAACTAGTTCACAGAAGAAACCTATAAATACTCAGGTGTGTTTATTTAAGACAATCCTGCTAGATGACAAAGTGGTGGTCCGTTACCCTCAGTCACTATATTTCAAGGGGCTTTAATTTCATATTTTGAAATTCCAAATAAGCTTTAGGTGATAGTGAGGCTCTAGCTAGGTTGTAGACATTACTCTCTTTTACATGCAGCTCAAGGCATTCCAAGAGTCTGCTTCTGCCAGGCATTAATTGTAGTCTGGCTTTTGGTCTTCTGGTCCTAGACAGGAATTATGCAGTTGCTTCTTAATCTATTTCAGGGAAAATAAGATTGCTTCACTAAAACACCACTGGTTGAAGCTAATTCTGCTGATGCTGTCTGAATCAGAAGTGTATATAAAAATCAGTTCTCTGCCTAAACTGGCAGAGTGGGAGAAAAAACAGGAGGAGCATGGTCACTTTATGCTGCAGGATAAGCGTGAGTTTATTCATTCAAAGACAGTGACTGGGATAAGCTGTGATTTCACTGCCAACATAGTGTGGATCATCAGTTTAGGTTGAGAATTAATTGTTAATTCGTAAGAAATCTAAGAGAATGCTTTAATAGTGCTTAATTTAAAAACAGTGATGAAAGATCTAAGTTTATGATTATTGCTCCCTTTTTTGGTGATACCCCAGAAAAGTCTTGAAGTTTACTTACCAGACTGATGACTTGTCAACAGCTAAAGCTTCAATGATTGTTGCACAAAAAATGCCTTCATTGGAACTGTCTAGTGGTATTGCTAGCTTGCAATGTTTGTGAACCCATTTAACACAGGGTGGGACAGAGACAAAACCAACTAAACATGCTTTAGGTGTTTAAATGGCTAAATATTTGTAGTAGTATTAGGTGTGTCAGGAGTGTTTGCAGATCATAATCATGAAATGAGACTACAATTGGAAAAAAAATGCAGGTGACAGACCTTTAGACAGATCTTCAGCATTCAATAGGTGGAAATATGTCCTCATTGTAGGGATAAAAATTCTACCAAATTAGAATATATAGCCACAAAAAAAGAAGAAAAGGTACTGATTTTTCTGTTAAAGTAGTATAAAATAATTTGTGTATGTTAACTACAGGTCAGTTTTGGTTTATATCTGGCAGTCAGATCTATTGATTTAGTTTTGAATGGGAAGGTATACATTCTTCCAGGGTACAGTCTTCTGTTTTTACTGCATGGAACTTTGCTCTCGTAAGAAACAAATGCATTCAATTTGTTCTCTTTGTTGACAGCCGTGGTTTTTCTTTTTGATAGGTATGGGTTGCAGACAGAGGCAACAAGAGAATCCAAGTTTTTGATAAAGTCACAGGAGAATGGCTTGGGTCTTGGAATGGCTGTTTTTCAGAAGATGGACCCTATTCTGTCAGGTATTGTTGAACAGTTCTAGGAGCACACAATTGCATAAAAAAATCACCATTCTTACTGGTGAATTGAAATGTTGATATTTAATGCCTGCTGACAAGGAGTTAACCAGTGAAATAAGGTGCTGGGTGTCCTAACACATGCAAAGATCTGCACAGTTGCATCTTGACAGGAAAATCCTGGCTTTATAGCAAGCCCTGTGAATTTGAATGCAGGATTGGGAGCTTCACTTTAGAGTTGTTATGTTATTACTATTACTCTGTTGCAGCTTTTACAGGAAGGATTTTCTTGAGCAAGATTTCTGTAGCATAATGTGTCTCAATGAGCAGCCATATAAAGAGCAAGGCTTACAACTTAATTCCCAATGTTATATTGCATTTTGTTTTGGTCATAACCTTCAAAACTGTGATTGTTAAAGAGGTTTTGTTTGTGTTAAAATGAGGTGCCATATGGAGTTCATGGTTCAAATATATGTTTATCTTTCACAGGTTTACTGCCGATTACAAATATCTGATTGTAGCTCAGCTGAATATCAACCGGTTGGCAATCTTGGCAGCACCTCCAGTCGGCTCCATTGGGGACTGTGCCATAGTCCACAGTGTCCAGCTGGCTGATGAAACCAAACCACACCTCGTGGATGTAGACATGAGGAGTGGAGCAGTCTATGTTGCAGAGATTGGAGCCCAGCAAGTACAAAAATATGTACCCTTAAGCTGATGGTTTCCCACAACTGCTGTGGCACAAGCTGTGTGACATTTAACACCTATGACCACATTTCCTTGAATTCTTTATGGATTGTGTTTCCTTAGACAAGCACAGAACTGCACAATTGCTCCCAGAACTGTAGAACTATGACTCTCTCCTAGCTGTTCTGGAGTTTTGGAGAAATACTTGGTCTTGAGCTGTTACTTGTTTAAGTAATGATATGGTGGCTTTTACTTTTGTTCCAATTGTAAAATGATAAGCATTTTAATTTTATTATATAAAACTTCACAAACACAACTGTTCATCTTAAATGTATAGAGTCAACTTGGGGCTCTGCTTAGCCTGTGTGTGTTGTTAAATGGTCAGAAAAGTCTGAAAGAAGTTCTATAAATTATTTTCTGAGAGAAGAGCACTTCATTTCAATGTTTTTTCACTTTGTTTTCTGAATGGTTGTACTGATACTGTCCAACAGAGAATATAAGATGTGTCACAATGCTAAATTAGATGCTGCTGGATATTGGTGTCAGTACTGGCATCTGCCTTAGGTGGTTAATGACATAAGTATTGAAATCTGTTTTCAGCTCTAGCTAAAGCCATAAAGTCTGTAATAAGCTTGAGCTAAATTGATATTAGACACTTCAAACTAAATTAAAAGTATCTGCACAGCAGCCAACTACTGATTCTTAACTAAATTAGTTCTTAACCTTACTTGATTTATATCAGTGTGAGTTTTCAGTTCCATAAGATTTCATAGTGGAACATATTGAGATTCAAGTTGTGTTAAGTTCAAGAAAAACAAATTGCAATTTGCTATGAAAGTCTTAATCAGCAGTAGGGACTGGGAGACATATGATTTTCTTCTGATTTAATTGAAGCTCTGTCAGTTAACAGCAAAGCATCTGTTTTAATTTATTTCCAGAACTCAGACTTCATCAACTTCATTAATGTGTAGAGTTAAGTTTCTTACACTATATTATAGCAGATGTCTCTAAGCTCTGTCCTAAAAAGTCCTGCCTCTCCATTCCCAGAACAAAGTGGTTCTGCTTTCTTTGCATGTTGCTACAAGATTTTAAGTTCACTTTATAGCATAGAGGGAACCAGATACTGGAAAAATGGGATGGGGAAGATGACATGGCAGAAATGAGACTGTGGATAACTGATTACTACGGTAAAATTGTGGATCCAAATTCTGTATTTTCTAGCTCTTTAAAACATTTGAGAGGATTTTTGCACACACTTATTCTACTGTGTATGTTATTTTAATGCTAATTACCAGCTAAGAGAGGTCATTTTTTTCAACTGTCTTAGAAAGGGAATATGAAAACAGAATTGTACTGATGGGAAATACCTACTTCAGTGAATATTGTCAAAAGCAAATGCTACTTAATTTGGTAGGTTTCAACCTGTGATCACAAAGTTGTGAGTCAACAGATGGAAAAACTGTTCAGAAAAGTCAGATCCATACTTTCTCTGAAAAGTAACTCAGCTATGGAGCCTGACTGCCTGATTTCAGCACTATTTGAGATTAATGCACTATATGTGAAAGCTTTGTTGTTTGCTACATCCACAACAATAAGACCAGATCCCACCTGGGGCTCCCCTCACTCTAACCTTTGCAGGAGAACTTCAAGTTTATACACTAGCAAATATGGTCCATCACTCATGTGGTCTTGAATGGGAGCTAGTAAGCAATATTTATTTGCTGAAAAAAGTAGCAGTACTTCTTCTAGACCAATGTGAATATGTCCACACAGTGTGCTGTGTGGCTTTTCTAACTAGCTTTTGACTAGCTCAGGGATCTCTGCTCTGTGTGCAATTTAGCTATTTCTTGTCTACACAAGGTGGGTTTATTTTTAAAAATTTTACCATAAAATCATTATTTGAGCATATCTTGGTGTGTAGGGGGTCCAGGCATACCCATCTTTCTTCACTACATCCTCTCCTTATTTATTTTTCCTTTGTCACATCCATTTGAAAATAGAACTCCAAGCTCTCTGGGAACATGTTTTTGTGTTCAGTAAAGCAATGTAGTGCACTTTTGGATGTTGACAAATAACTTACTTGTACGAGTTTCTGCTTGCTGCATTTATCTGCTCTCAGCTCTTTTTCATGAACTTTTGGCTCCAAGAAATGGGGAGCACTCATCCAGTTTTGTGTGGCTTTACTGAAATAGACCAAGGTGCCAAAATGTGCCTTGCCACTAGGCATTTGGGTATCTGTGATAACAAGGGCCAAGGGATGTTTATTAGTAGTAATTATGAGATGCTTAGACTCTATTTTATCTCTGTATCTATGACTAGACTGAGAAAATAATTTTGTGCACTAATTTGCTAATTCTCTGAATGTTTTCTTATGTATCACCTTGAAACCAATTTCTGAAGAAATGCATAGCAGGAGAATTTGATAAAATAAATTGAGAGATTCGCATTATTAAACTCTTGGGTGTTTTATTTCTGTACTGATATAAATACATTCCATTGTAATGGATTACTGTACTAAATACAGGGCCCTCAGCACTTAAATAAGGTATTTAATAATTTCTGATAGCAACATTTAAATGTAATCTAAAATTCCTTGATATCTTTATACATCACTGTTTCTGTGGCCAATCTCTTTTGCATTCTAATTTATGCATCAACACAGAGACGTAAATATCTCTCATATGTTTCCCTCTGAGTAATTAGTTAAATGAAATTATGAGTTACATAATTGCCAAGTTAAATAAAAAGCATTTAAACTGTATACCTTTTTGATGCTAATCAGGAAATTAAAAAGAAACTAACAAAACACTCCTTATACCAAATCAGGTTTTATTTTCAGAAAAGATTTACTGAGCAGTCTTCTAGTTTTTAGAAGACCCAAGAAGGATTCTCTATGTATTAGAAATACTTGCACAAGAAAAAAAGTAACATACTGCAGTGTTAACTAGATAAGAGAGGAACCTAAGGTGATTGCTAAAATTGTCCAGAAATCTAATTTTTAGGTAATCAGTGCCAGCTTTTAGGTGTGAAGTATTGGAGTATTCAACTAATGGGAATAAAAATACCCTCTATTTTAATGTCTCCAATTTTGCAAGTTTTTTGTTGGTTTTTTTTTTTTTTTTTTTGGGGGGGGGGGTAAGTACCCAGGTTGTTAACTGGATGTTTCCAGGAGGAAAAGACCAGATCACATAGTCCTCTCCCTGCACAGAATCAGAATGGTTTGGGCTGGAAAAGACCTTCAAGATCGTCTGGTTCCAACCCCTCTGCCATGGACAGGGAACTTTGCACTAGATCAGGTGTCTCAGATCATCCAACTACACCTTGAGCACTTCAGAGATAGGGCATCCACAACTTGACTGGGGAACCTGTGACAGTGCCCCATAATTCATGATTTTTTTGTGATGCTCAACAGCCTTTTTTTTTGTGTGTCAGAAATTTATTACCAGTATTTGGCCAAACAGGAAAAGCCTGAGTCAGGTTTGTGCTGTGCAAGATCAGTTCAGTGAGGCTGAGCACCTCAATGAAAGCTGAAGGGAAGGGTACAAAAGTATGTTTGTGGGTCTGTTCTTTGCTGAGAGTTCACTGCTTCTGTGGGTAAGTTCTCTGCCTTACAGAGGTTATTAACCTTTTAGAAGCATTCAGTAGTCACTTATCTCAGTTAGCACTTACTTTCCCAACCATTTGTATCCCGAGAAGAGTCCTCAAGGGATCCGTCAGCCAGAAGTGTGTTTGCAGTCACTCAAATTGCCTGTACCCAACGTAAGAGGGCACCAAACCCCTGCTGATGCTTGGGGCACTCCGTGTGAGGACAGACCTGACAGCTGGTGCTTCCTCAACGTTTTCAGTAAGTCAACAAAGATAATGAATTGCTCCAGACTTCCTTTCTCTTTTCAAAATAGACTGCTTTAAGCATAAGCTGATCATAGAATCGTAGTCATTTTGTCCTATTATTACTGGATTTATGTCCATCTTTTATTTCCATGGTTTTCCTAGGGAAAAAAAATCAGTAATTCAGTGTCCAGAGACAACTGGATATTGTGAATTGATTCTTGTAGTCCTTCCATCCTTGGTTTCAATTGAATTAATAGCGATAGGTTGATTTGGAAATATGGTTATTTATAACAGTATAACTGTAGCAGAATAATTATACAAAGAGAGCGATGCCAGTGTGTTTCCCTACAGAGGTGACCCTAAGTAAGATTAGAGCTAAATTTACTTAATCTCATTCACCAATTTTATTCTACCCCTCCTTTCTCAGCCTTTGTTTAAAAAAAATCTTGCTCTGGTTTTGTACTACTATTTTATTCTACTCCTTTGGGAGATTGCATCTGCAAAAATTGTATTTTCCAGCAGTTGCCATAAAAAAGGTTAGAACACAGGCTTTTCTTCAAGTAAGTGATTCAATATAGTTGAATCATTCAGCCTTTCAGTGTTCATAAAGCATTAAATCCATGTTGCTTATATGAAATTTTAAAGTAGGAGCATATGAATTGTGCACACAGGATGATTTATTACTGCATTAAAGTCAAAGTAACACTGATACAAATGAGATGTTGAATAGACATTCTTTATCATAGTACCACATGTTTCAGTCTTAGGAAACCCCATGTAATTGTATAACTGGATCTGCAAAACAGAGGTGAAAAATCCTGCCCAGTTACAACAGGAATAAGCCTGGTAATTCAGTCTCAGCTGTGGAGGAATCTCTTACAAACAAATTAGGACTTGAGAAATCTCTTTAATCTCTTGAAGAGTCTGTATACTTAAATTTTTCCTAGCAGTCAATAAATATTAGGAAGGGGACACTTTATATTTAATCTGGATTAATTTGTTTTCAACACCCTGGGTTCTGTTTCCAGATAGCTTAGAGATTGAATATGGCTTTTTTTTTTTTTTTTTTTTTTTTCTTATCACTCCTGAAATCATTTACAGATGATGACTGAGTCATCTCTTCCTCTGCTCCTTGTCTAAACCGTATAGTTTGGAAAACTTGACTTGCAGTGGAAAACTGATAAGACTTAAATTTCAAAATGTTTTTGTAGCACTTTTTAATAAAAACAAGCAAATGCAGAATAATGTTTACTGTGCTACAGGAAGTCTGACTATTAGATTGCCAGCACTAAACCTATCTGTGTGCTGTACAGGAGTAATGCTATCCCCCACATGATTTGATGAGGCTGAATTTATTCCTGCTACTAACTCTCAGTACAATTCTGTCTCTGACAGTTGTTAGAGAATTTGGGCAACTACATGGTCAAGGTGTAAAGATGTAAGAATAGACCAGAATGAATACAGAGTTTTTTAATCACTCTTTGCTGCTGAATTTCAAATTTTCATGCTGTTAACATTTTTTGACAGAGTCTTAATCGAAAGATCTTGCTGAATTTGTCAGTAAATGTGTAATTGAAACAATCTGATAGGTTACTAGCAGGTGGTCAGTTCATTAAGGTCATTAAGTATTTTCAGGAGACTTCTGAGATACTAACTTGTGCTTAGAACTGCATTAGTATCACAGGAGAGGAAAAAATAGCAAATATGGTTCAAAGAAAGAAAAAATCCACCACACACAAACAAACAAAAAAAAAAAAACCCACCACACCTGTGTGTGAGATTTCTGTAGAGGTTCAAAAGAATTGATGACTGTACCTTGCCAATTGACATAAACTATAATGAAAGAGTGCTGTATTGGATATACAACCATAAAATCTAATACAAGTCTTTGGAAGAATTTCTAAGCATGTATGTCAGGATGATCTGGCTAATAAAGTTTGCTTAAATCTTAAAAGGGCTTTTAGCAACATCTCATGCCAAGTGTCCAATTGTGTGAAATGAAAAAGAAGGGCTAATGGTGGAAGACTAATTAAAATATTATAAATGAAGTTAAAAACTGGTTCTGTGCTGGTCAATCTATTGATAAATGTTCTGGAAATTAATTTAGAGAGTCAGGGACAGAATTTACTCACAATACTAAGCAACTCAGGCTTGAGAGTAAAGACAAAAGCTGCAAAGAGTTGCACAATATAATGAGATTGAGAGGGGAATAAAATAGCAAAAGAAATATAACAATGATAAATGTAAAATCAGGTACAATTAGTAAGAAGAAGTCCAATTTTATACACTGTGATAGCTTTAATATATACCGCCATTCAGGAAATTATTCCAGCTCATAAAAGATGATTCTATGAAAATATCAGCTACCAAACTCAGCAGCAGTCAGGAAACAAAGAAAATATGAACAGTACTAGGAAAGTACCAGCTGATCAAACAGGAAGCTTTGCAATGCAGTTATGTGAATTCCTAGTGCATGCTCATTTGGAACAGTACCGGCAATTCTGCCTCTTCTTCCCCCTTCCAATCTCAGGAAAGCTAAAGCAGAAATAGAACTAGTAGAGCAGGGGAAGAAAAGTCTGTTAAAAATCCTTGGCTGTATGCAGCTGCTGTGTGGGGTATTGTGAGCATTTCATCACGAAAGGCCTCTGCATGAACATACCTTTCCCCTATAGCTGCTAGAAAGGAATCATACTAGAGGCTTGTGCTTCTCTATAAACACACAAATTTGTGCTTGTGTATAAATCTTAAAGTGGAAAAAAAGTCTTTAATCAATTTAAGGAGGAGACCTGGATGTCAGGGGGAAGGAGAGGGGAGGGATTCTGACCAGCAGAGTCCACACTAGCTGTGTAATAAGGCTTGCCCCATCTTACTTAATGCCCAGTCTGATTTCAGAGCTTTTAGTTTATAAGAGCAGGAGATTTAATTATAACTAGGGATTGCCATGATTGCATCCAAGCTGCTACCTTAACAAGGCTTTGTGATGGATGATACTACCAGATGAAAACAGAAAGAAAGTTTGAATCATATTTAAGACAATAAGCTGAACATATTTAAGACAATAAGCTGAAGGAGTTAAAAATATTTGGGATTACTTTAGAGGTGGTACCTTGCACTTGATTTGAAAATGCTTGCCAGTGTTCTAACAGGAATGCATGGTGCAGCAGACAGTTCCTGATTTTCATTTTGCCCAATCTCCTTATCATAGATGTCCTTCTTTCTCTTAGACAGTTGAGTCAGGAGGAAATACAGGCCACAAAAAATATTTACCAAACATACTTTATTAATTAAACTATTATTATTAATAGATTCAATTCACTATTTTCTTTACAGTTAAGTCTGATGGTCTGACCCATGAAGATCTACCTCCAGAGCTCACCCAGCTGCAAAGGGCTGCCACAGACAGCTCCCACCATGTACTTACCCTCTCTCTGGCCTGCTGCTTTCCAGTCACAATTTCTCCATCCTCACACAGATGTTGGCAGTGCACAAGTCTTCTTTGCTGCACACAACTCCCCAGCAGTAAACAGGAGAGGAGGACGGACTGCACAGCAGGAAGCCCTGACAGCACTGGAGGGGCTTATGTTTAAAAAGTCTCCTTTTTTTTAAACCAAGCATTGCAAAGAAAGACACAGCTTACCTAAAAAGGCAGATTTGCTGACACTCTAGGAGAGTCCACCTCTAAAGTAGAGCTGGCCACCAGGAGACCACCAGAAGGTTGCCAGGTGCTGTGAAACCCATGCAGCTCTGCAGAGCAACCATGTAAGATCTGGTGTGTCCCAGCTGCTTCTCCCCATGCCCTTTTTGTCCTGCATGGAACCAGAGGGCCCTTCAGTCACTATGGCTGCTCTCTGAGCAGCACCTTCCTTCTCCAACACAGGAAGCAATCACACCCCCAATGTAAACCTATAATGATCTGCAGACACAACTTTTGCAAGGAGAAATATTATCTCTTGTTAGTGCATTTGTGGCAGTTTAAAAGCCTTTGGGTATGCAAGGCCTTATATAACTTCCCTTTTTTTATCAACTTTCTCACTAGGTATAATGAAGGATATCACCATCCCCAGCAAATTTCAACTTGCTCAAGATGCTGTAACAAATTTCAGATTGCACAGATTGCATACTGTATGTATCCTTAACACAAACACACACACACTCAGGTATACAGATAATATATCAGGAGAGGTGTGCAGCAGATGCAGTATATATAATCTAACATTCATACATATGTATGCTATTTTAATTTAATTTTTATTGATCTAGTCCAGGTCCAAGGCATGCTGGGAGAGGAGAGTGGTAGCAAATGCTTCTATAAGGAAACTGCCTAAGCCACCCAGCATCAGCAGTAGCTCCCTGCTGTGCTTGCTCTGAACAGAGACAGTCCTTGCCCTTGAGGTCTTCCCCAAGGAAATGGGCTGGTGTTAAAGAAAAGCAATATATAATTCAGTAAGACAATATGAAACTTCCATCCTTTCAAAAGGAGGTCTGGTTTGGTGTGAGGGATCCATTAGACCAGCTCAGGTGTCCCAAGGAATGCTATTTTGCCACTCTAACTCACTGCAATAATTACGGTGGATGAGTTTGAATGGATTTTATTACATCCTTAGTTCTCACTCCTTTGCTTGGGAGAAATTTTAGCTAGGATAAGAAAGGAATAATAGCTGCTTGACCCAAAATCTTTATCAGAGAAGAAACATTTGCAGTTAGATCTAAAAATCTCAAACCCTGTGTAATTTCAGAAGAAAAAGAAACAGCGCTTGGCACTACACAATACATGAGATAAAAGCCTGCACGTTGCCAAGAGGGCATGACATAAGAACACTGCAGAAAATGAAGCAGTGGGAAAATTAATAGAGAGGAAATTATGAGCACCTTCTAAAAAGTTTTATTATAAACATACCTCTTAGCCCATGGAAGAATTCCTTTTTTACTGCAATGTGGTTAGAGGTGAATCCAAGTAAACAAAACATTCAAAACTTAAGTGGAACACAGTGGCATTTCATGGAAGTACAAGTCAATGACACAGGCTGGGAATGTATCCTTTTTGTTAGGCAAAGAATGTATCCTTTTGTTAGGCACCTTCTAAAAAGTTTTATTATAAACACACCTCTTAGCCCATGGAAGAATTCCTTTTTTACTGCAATGTGGTTAGAGGTGAATCCAAGTAAACAAAACATTCAAAACTTAAGTGGAACACAGCGGCATTTCATGGAAGTACAAGTCAATGACACAGGCTGGAAATGTATCCTTTTTGTTAGGCAAAGATTTATGCAAGCCTAGACAAATTGAATGTGGTTCCGGGTACTAGCAGGAGCCACATTTAAAGAGCTAGCACCAGGATAGAGCTATCCCTAGGATAGCATTCTTGAATCTGAAGTGTAAATTAGACTCCAAATCAGGAGTGCCAATTGGTAACATTTAAATTAACACCAGCAGGCTGAGTGACTGACAATCCCACTGCCCATCCCTCGCTAGCCTGTGCTCCTCACTGAGGGTGAGTGACAAAACCGGCAACATCCTCTGAAGCGAAATAATTAAATGGGCTGAATCCTGCACGTCTGGGTGTTCAAAATGCAAATACTGCTGCTTTTTGAAATTCAGCAGAGAATTTATTAGCCTTTTATACAGATAATCAGATACAGTGGGGGAGGGATGAATGGTAAAATTGAAGCAATACTGGCAACCCAGAAACTGTGGGACAAATGGGATTGGGTTGCTTCATTCCTGTTCTGGGTTAAGACTATTTTAGCTGCTGCAGTTGGTTTAATTGGCTGGCCTTAGTTTTTTAAGTGGGTGAAAGCAAACCTGAAGCCTTGTGTTTGTCCCGTATTTTTTCCTTTCTTGCTTGCTCTGCAGAGAAAGGGAATGAAACAAAGGGGAAGCTGACCACTCCTCCTCCAGCCTGGAATGGTCCCCAGGTGCCCATCAAGGGGTGATTTGCAGCAATGCCCTCACCCACAGACCACCCTGAGGGGATACAAGGGAAGAGAGAACAGAACCGGCCCTGGACACTTCTCCATTTTTCTGCAGATGTTTTACTTGGAACCCAGTCTCAGACCCCAACCTCTGGTGTCCTGTTCCTCTTCTGCAACAAGGCTCTTGAGGAAACTCCCAGGACTGCAGTGGGCTTATCAAAATACGAGCTGAATGATCAATAAAGCAAGTCATGTCACCCAGCCAAAATCTTCCAACATTCGCCTTTATTAGACATTGGTTTTGTTTACTTTTGACCTCTGAAGTTAAACTATTCAGGCTGAAGTCACCCATGCACTGGATTTCTTTATCTTCAGCTTAAGTCAGTGACTCCTAAGAAAGTATACTGTTTTCCACTTAGAAGAATTTTAAAGTAGGCAAAGCTCTAATACCTTCCTACTAAATATGGCTTTAAATTAAGCAAATGTCATGTCCTCTGCATGAGATATTTCCACTTGTTATTCCTGTGGAAAATATGTGGATGTATGGCTGTGCAGTGGGCCTGGAGATGCCCAAGGAATGGGAAGCTGGAGGAGGACCACCCAGGAGAGAACAGAGAATAAGACAGGAGCCCCTGGGAAGAAAATAAATTGGTGATCATGTCAGTAAAGATTGTAGCCATGATGCATGTGGGGAAAGGGCAGATTTAAAGTTGCACAGATGGCATTAACTCTGACACCTCCTAGGTTTTTGCCTGCTTGAGTAAGTAGATTTAACAAAGTATTAAATGTGCACATGTACACATACATTATTGTTTTCTGACAATGTGCCTTTGACCGGGTAAACCTGTTTGCAATTGACAATACCTTGACACACAATGCCAGTGATCCCTAAGACATAGCTGAGGAGAATGTAAAATTACAGAGTGAAGTGGACTTTCAGTGTTGCTGAGAAAGAAAATAATTCGTGTCACCAGAGGTGGGCTGCTGTTTTGGATCTTACTTTCTCTTTACAGTTTTCCTTTCAGCTGTGTCTGATGGTGTGTACAGTGTATGTGTCTAAGTGGAGGGGAGAAAACTGTTTGCCAGAAGCCTCAAGAATGCACAACAAAACATTCTTCTTGGTTTGTCAGTTACTTGTTTTTCTTACTTCTGTAATCAGCTCTTTTACTCCTTCTTAGCTTTAAATTTTATTTAGCTGACCTTGCCTGTACACAGATCCACAAACAGAACAAGCCAGTCTCCCCTCTCAAAGTGTAAGATTCAAAAATTAGTTTTTAATGGAAGATGCTTTCAATGTTTTTAAAAGAAATAGTAATTTGAGTTACAACAAGGACTATTAAACAATTTCCTGTACTGAGCTACAATAGATGTTTTCATCTCTACACTTCTTCTCATTGCTCACTATTATTCTTACTGCTTATATATTTTGATGGGTTTTAATATGCTTAAGATGCTTCTCCAGAGTATTTTCCTAGATTATGGTGAGCAGAGTTGTTATATGGTTGGTCCTTTCATGCTCCAAGCATCTTATTACTTTATCAATTAAGATTTTCTGAGTAGTCCTATCTTGCTAAAATTTGCAAATCAAATAACTTTTAATTTAAAGGAGAATGATTTGATGGTAGTGTCTGCTGGGTTTTAGCTAAAGTAAATCAAAACACACGCAGCTGAAATTGTCTTGAAAGCAGAAAGGCAGTTCCACTGTGAATCTGTGGGGGTGGAGGTGATGAATTACACTGTGAAAGAAAATAAAAACCAGATGGCACTTGCCAAACACCAACACAGGGCAGTTATGCATAGTGGAGGCGCAGCCACATAGCACTTAGACAAACCTGTTACCTAGATCCTCACCAGGCTGCTGAGCAGAGAGAAGTTTGAGGTGTCTGGTGACATCGGGGTTTTGTGAGATGAAGACAAAGCAGCAGCTCAGGCTGAATGAGCCCAGGCTGCAGATAAGACGAGAGACAGGAAGTTTGCCAGGACCTCTCCAGCACTGGTGACTTTGCCCAGAACTTCTGCACCGTTTGGAACCCCCAGCAGTGCCCGCAGGGCAGGGAGCTGCTGGCTGCTCTGATAACGGGGAGTGAGGGGGGGTTTGAAGGCTGAGCTTGAACAGTGTTTTTTCCCTCATACAACAGCTCAGGCATCACTTTGGTGGCCACAAATAGTTTTAAACTCACAACTTCAGCTGCATATATGAATCTTAGCTTGGTGTAGGTGGAACTCAGATTTTATATAGGAGGAGATAAAACATGTAGGAAAGGTTAAAACACTGACTGCACTGCAACCAGGAATAAAATTGTCACTGACAGCTAGAGCAAAAACAGGATTTTCCCCTATGCAAAGAGATCACATATTTTGTTGTTGCTAATATGACCCCATTCACTAGGACCAGAGCAAACAGAAGAAGATACAAGATGGTGATGAGGGATTGACATCAGAATTGGGATGGTTCTGCTCCTCCAAAGCATCCACAGTTTACTAGCTGAGGAGTGCAGCTGTAAGTGAACAGAAGCTTTTTGCTCAGCGAATTATTGCTTATTAAAAGTTGTTGTTTGAATTTCTTTGCAACTTTAAAGTAGATTTTCCAATCAGCAGATGAGTCATTCCCCTAATCCTCTTTATTTTGCCAACAGAAAAGTAAGAAGACTCAGCTGATACATACCTTGGAATATTGCCATTTTATGATTTGGTCTACCATCCTAATTGTTTGTTGTTCTGCTTTGTTTCAGTGAAAATGATGGATGATAATAATTATTTGCATATTGTGTTTCTTTTTTAGTCCTTAGATCTAGAAAGGGGTTTGGACCCATTTTCCTGAAGGTCAACCACAGTAGAGGCATGCCTTTTTTATTTAGAGATACCTGGGTTAATTTCTATTATCAACATCTCTTATTAGCAACATTAAAGAGGAAAACCAATTCCCAAGAAAATCCTTCTGGTCACTTTCCCATCAGTAAAAGGTTATGGCACTGCAGAGTTAAAGCCTCATCATCTCTACATGAGATACTTTGTTCCAGTTAAAATATCTTGTAAAATGGTCACATGAGTGCTTTATGATTGAATTCAGCAATTTATAGACGGTTCCCTTTGGCTAGAATTTTCCAGCCAGCAGCTAAGATGCAGTAACTGACAGCATGCCTGGAGCAAAGAAAGGAACAAATTTTAACTGGAGATCCGAACAGCTTGTGTAGGTACACATTTTTAGGGGTTCTGCCATGCTGTGGCATCATGCATGGAGCTCAAGGTGAAAACATTTTGATCCATTAACATTGCAAAACTGACCCTTCCTTCAGCTCGGGTGAATGTTACATGTCACAATATAGAAACCTTCTCTGTGGGAGTTTCCAGATAAAATTTCTCATTCACCACATTGTGAAGGCAAGGATCCAATAGATCTATTAGCTGTTTCTCTTGCAATTCTACCTGCAAGCTGACCTGAGATGTGCAGCTTCTGGCCATAGCCCTGATTTACACATGCCTAATGCTCTCCCATGGGGGAAAAAAATTTTGCTCTTTTCCCTGGACAGCTGGAGGAGGGTCTGAACTCCAGTGTCTCAGGCTGAAAGGCTGGATGGCAAAGACTATGTACACTCTATTAAAAATAACAAAAAAGAGGGCTTGGTCCCTACCCCTGAATGACGTGGACTGTCTCGCATCCACACAGCCCAGGACCTCTACTTCTAGTAGCAATTCCACCCCATCCTCTCTCTGGATGTCCTCTGGCACCCTGTTGCTGCCCCTTCAACAACAGAATTATGATTTAGAGGGCTGGGGAACTTCACCTTGTTTTCTTTTTATGAAATAATCTAGGGTTTGCTCTGCAATTTTGAACTTCAAGAACCTGTAAGTGGATGTTTTATTCACATCAGTGTGGCACGAGGAGATACCTCAATGATGGAGGGTCAGGTTCACTCACGGTGCCTTCTGGCAAGAGTTGCTGAGAAGAGATTCTCCCCAGAAGGACTTCTGGGCTCTCTCTTGGAAAACATTCATTAGAGTGGTCTGGTCAGCCCTTGAGCAAACTAAAAATTCAACAGAGAAGAGTTGGGGGCCAGTGCTCAGCCCCACCCCCTGCCCCACATTTGTGTAGCTGTACTAACATACCAGGAGTCAGCACCTTATTCCACCAAAAGGGTATTACCAAATCAGCAGAAAAGGAATTACATGAGTCAAATTCAACATTGCACACACCCTCTCCCTGCCAGGGAGCAAACATTCCCATCAAATAGTTCAATCCAGGTTTGAAATATATATATAAATCTGGCAGAGAAGGAATCTTAAGTGTTTCAAGTCAAACTGCCTCCTGGGACTTCTCCCAGGAAAGTCAGCTTGTGCCCCACTCCCACTCAAGGTCCCATCCAGAATTATGGTTTCATCTTATGCAAAACACCTAAAGTTTTTGGCAGAATATTTGAAAATTAATACTGCAGAACAATCATAAAAATTCCTCTCTTTTTAATGGGATTTTCTGCCTGGTTAATAAACAAATTGTCTTTTAAATGAAAGCTGCCTCTGAATTTGTTCTCCTGCTGGATTCCAGCCCAGCTGACTAAGAAGGAAACTCCAGAGAAGTTCTGTTCTCTCTGACAATGATCATGCAGTGAAGTGATGTGTAATGGTTATTTATTTATTTATTTGCTTGCTTACTGACTTGCCATAGTTAATCTCTATTGCATTGCTGCCTGCTGTATCTCCCCATTGGTTTAAAAGGAATGTTGCACCTTGGGTTGTTTTTTGCTCACAGTACTTTAACCACCCAGATCTCTTGGTGGTGGTATGTCCTGTCTTCTAGCCCTAGGGATGCTTTTCTGTCATAATCATCATTTATCTGTCTTAGGGTTAACTCTTGCAGTTCTTTTTCTCTAGAGGTGAGAGAATGGATGGACAAATAGAGCCAACAATGAATGAAAGCAGCAGGGCTGCACACCCCAGCAGGGTAAAATGCTTGACTTAACCAGCACTGATTTAGACAATCATAGTTTCTTCCCAGTTACCTTACTGGTCACCATCTCTACAGGTCATTGCTATGCTCTGTAGTCACAGGCTTCTCAGACAAAGAGTTATACATTTCAATTTATCTGTGAGGCAACCAGCACAGCAGCAGTGCCTCTGAACGTAGATGATAATTCATTCTGGCACTGTGCTGTGCTGTGTTAATATGAAAATGCAGTGCTGATTTTGTTTATTTGTTTTGTGTAAGGAGATTGATGCTAAATTTACGCCTGCAAATCCAACAGGATCATTGTGGTTTAAGATAATTGCATGGCTTAGCATAGTTGTAAAACTGCAGTTGATTCTGGCACTGGGAGCCTGCCTTTGATGTGTCTCAGGTTCATCTCCTGGAACGGAGTGCCAGTTTGTCCCACAATCCATCATTTATTTATTTAAATCTAAAATAATCAAGATCGGTTCCCAAGGCCCTATGGAACTGCCATAATAAATTATGCAGAAACACTGTCAAGTTAAGCCTCAGCAGTTCAGCCAACTATCTACCTCCACTGTCAGCTGGAATGCATGTCTCTGCCTCCTCTGCAAACCCTCTTACATAAATGCCCTTTGCAGTGTGCCTGGAAAGTCAGTAAATTTGGTATCTTTAAAAGAAACCAGAAAATAAAAAATTCCACAGCCATCAAATGTAACACTTTGCAAGTACTGTGCTTTTCCCATTATTGGGAACATCTGAGGAAAGGCCATTTCTTGGTGTTGCAGACCCAGTCCACAGACGACTTCATTGTGCACACAAAACTGAGTGTGTCAGAGGACAAGACACTCTTAATCCAAACACAGAGAGTAAGGAAAACTGCAAGGGATGACCACATGTACATTCTTTCTGCTTTCCCAGGAAAACACTGCAAACTCCAAGAGTACTCTGAAGCACTGATCACAGCTCCTGAGATACCAGTACCTTATCTCTGCATTGGATCTGCGTGGCAAGGTTTGGTTGGGGGGTGCTACTCAGGTGGTGGCTGTGAGAAGCCGCCAGGTGCTTCCCCATGTCCCACAGAGCCGATGCCAGCCGGCTCCAAGATGGACCCACTGCTGGCCAAGGCCGAGGCCAGCAGATAGTGCCTCTGGAATAACAGAGTTAAGAAAGAAAAAAAACCCACAGCAACTTCAGCTGGAGAGAGGAGTGAGAATATGTGAGAGAAACAGCCCTGTAGACACCAAGGTCAGGGGAGAAGGAGGGGGAGGAGGTGCTCCAGATGCCAGAGCTGAGATTCCCCCGAGACCCGTGATGAAGACCATAGTGAGGTAGCTGTGGCCCTGCAGCCCACAGAGGTCCACAGTGGAGCAGCTATCCCCCTGCAGCCCATAGAGATGGGTGATGAACTGTCTGCAACCCCACTTCTGTGTCTTCCTGCACTGCTGGGGAAAAGAAGGCAGAGAGTTCAGGCGGGAAATTAAACCCAAGAAGAAGGGAGGGGTGGGGGGAAGTTGTTGTAAGATTTGGTTCTATTTCTCATTAACCTACACCAATTTAATTGTCAATAAACTGAACTAATTTCCCCAAGTCAAGTCTTTTTTGCCTGCGATGGTTCTTGGTATTGGTAACATATTCGTCTTTATCTCAACCTTTTTTTAATACTTTCTCTCCCCTGCCCAGCTCAGTAGGAGAGTGACTGAGCAGTTTTGGTGGGCACCTGGCACACAGCCACGGTTAAGCCACCATAGACTCCCAAGTATTCTGTCTGGATTTCAGTTGTTGAGCTGCATGAGACATGTTTACCAGCATCTAACCTTGAGAGAGCCATCACACGGATCACGTTTTCAGTGTTTGTGCCCAAGAGGGAAGGCTGTGTGTGTCTCATGAGACACATATTATGAAAACTGCCTAAGAGGAATGCTAGCAAAAGAAGAAAATGATAAATAAAGTAGGCTTAAAATAGTGAAAATATTTCAACTATTATTTTTACTGTAGAAGCTCTAAACTCTCACTTTTTTTCCTTAAAGCCTATGTCCCTGGTATCTCCTGAATAACTTCCCAGTATATCCTATTTCTTCCTACTCTTGTCAGTACTGTGGCAAAAAGGTCAACTGTCACAAAATACCATTAAATTCCTTTAGCCTCCAAAATGCTTGGCTGCATCTAGTCTGCCTGTTGGCACTGTTCTTTGTTATGTAGTAACTCCTGTGCTCATGAATTGTCTGGAAAAATGCTTGTGGGCCCATTCCAAAGCCACAGCAAGAACTTTTTGCAAAAATGCAACACAATTTTGGCAATTTCAGTTGCATGAAGCACCTTCTGCAATCAACAGAGATCAACAGACCGTGTCCAGTGAAGGATGCTGCCCATTCAAAAAAGCTCTTGACTCAGGGGACTTGAGATAAGCAGCTGCATCTCAGCCTGCTGTCCGTGGGCATCTTTGGTCTCCACAATGTCTGTGCCTTGGGATGGATTCTATGAAAAGTCCAGGTTGACTACAGGCCCACTACTAAGTGGAAATAAAGCATCTTTCTGAAATCTGGTTCCTAAACACAAACAAGGGAAACGTAATGGAAACTTGAGTGAATGGAGGCTAGAATTTAGCTAGATCACAAAGTCCCATTTTTCCAGATCTTACTTCTTAGACCTAACAATACCAAATAGAACCAAATACAAACACTTTCAATTACAGAGCTAAGTAAAAACACTTTCAATTATAAGGGATTACACTCTCTTTGAAAATCATCCTTAGCCAAGGTCACATTCCAAATGTGTTCTGTTTTTCAATGTTTCAGTAAAGAAGCAGCCTCATGGGAATGCTAAACACCCTGGGACCAATATTAAATATTGTGTGATATTGGAAGGTCACTTACCCTCCTTAGTGTTTTCTGAATGAAAGACTGCTTAGAATGGGGAAAAGTAAAAGACTGTAGGATCACTTGTAGACATCCTATTAACTGAGGCTGTATATCGAGTTTTCTAACATGGCATTGCCGAAGTCTTTAAAACAACTCAGCTTTCAAAACTTGCAAGACCACTAAAAGATCAGGGAGCACAATCCAGGAACTGAAGTGGAAAAGTCTGTAATTAGTTTTGAAGCAATTACCAGGATGCATATTTAAATCACACATGTACATGCTGTGTGCTGCACTGAAGTCGTGTTTAAGCTCCTTTTCTTATTGAAAGGCAATGACTGGCCTGCCTTTTGCACAGGTGAACGCAATTTAGATATGTTCATAGGTAAAGCAGACACGGCAGCTGGAGCATTAATTAAACGTTTTCCTAACTACATAAACAGACAGTGATACATCTTCATAGCATCTGGCAGTTTAACCATTCAATAGTCATCCTATAATTAGCATGCTGATGAATTTAATAGAATACTGTTCTAATGTAGTGCCAGATGGTCCTTCTGACTTACAAGGGGAATGACAATCTCTGTCATGTTTACTTCAAGGGTAGCAGAACAGCCAAAAAGATCCTTCTTAGACTAAACACTGGTGATATAAGAGGTTACATTTGCTGCCCTCAGAAAGCTTTAAGTATTGCTATGTGAAGTAAGCATACAAGTTGAGGAACTTCACGTGAAAAGTATGCTTGACTTCCCTTGTTTTTTCCGCTGTTAGGTAAAGACATTAGCTTGCTTGCTGTGTTTGCAGATGAACTTCGTGTAAGACAAATAAGCACCAATCCCAAGGTGCTGTGGAACAGGAGGAGGTGGAGAAGACTGAGTAGTGCTCGGAGAGGTCTGCTCTGCACCAAGGCCTGTGAGATGACCCCTGGCCACCTCAGTGGAGCTTTAAGTTAGTCCAAACATTACACAAGTGAGTCTTCACTGTAGCTCCATTCATTAGAGAAATTACATTTACAAAGCAGCTAGTGAAATGGCAAGGACAATAAAATGAGGAATATCCAAAGAAGAGAAACTAAAAGACAGAGATGGTGACATACTTGCTGTCAATAAGTAAAGACAATTATTATGTAGGCAGCAGAGAATTTCAATAACCTTCAGTATCATTCTGGACTTTATAACAGACTTCAGTGAAATTAGTAGTCAGACTACAGCAATCTTATTATCAAAGAATGTCTTGTAACTAAGAACCTCTGAGAGAAGATACAGTGCGTGACAGATAAATCTCAGTGGTTCTTTCATTCAGAAGCTGGATGCAGCCTGCTAGGCCAAAGTCTCCTTCATGACAACTATTGATCATGTTCCAGCTGAGCTCCAGCTAACATTCTGAACATTAAAATTTGCTGACTGGTTTTTACTCAGCCTATCCGTACAATCCTCTTCTCTTAAATAACAAATTATACTGCCAAAATGTCAGTGAAGGGACTCTGTATAGACTGCTACCTCATCAGCATAAACAACATGCTCCACACTAATATCCTAAATTCCCTGCTACAGAGAACAATTGCTTTTAACTTCAGGATCTTCCATATTGTTTCTAGACTGATGGAGATCTCAAACTACTTTTATGGGCTCCTGCAGTGATTCTGACCTAAAGACCATTGCACAGTGAGGACTGGTGATCCATGTAACAGTGAATCTGCGAAGGCACAAGGCCACGCTGTGCTGTGCACCAACAGCATCACCTTCAGGCCTGTGCCACGCTGCACTTCTGCCTCGGTGCAGGGCAGATTTGGTCGGGTGATGATAACAGTGGAGTAGCTCCCACTCCATACCAGTGATTACACACCTCCCGGCCTTGCCTTTATCTCACAGCATACCAAAATGTTTTCATGTGAACATCCTCTCTGTTTGACAGTAGAAATGATGAATGGAGTTGTTTTCTTGTAAGAAAGTCCTATAAAAGCTTGAATGACCAGAACAGACTAATCCTTCCATCTGATGGGATCTGTAGGGTGTGCTGCTACTCTCCAGTGCCGCGCAACACAGAGTTCCCAGCATCTAAAGGGAGACGTAAGTTTAACTCCTCAGTTTTCCTTCTTTATGCTGTTAGCTTTTTAAAGTTATTTTAGATGATGCTTTACAGAATCCAGGTGCCTTTCTTACTGGGATTGTAACCCCGTTGTGCAAACCCCTTCTTGCAGCCGGCAGATTCCAGTCAGGAACGCCTCTCTGGAGAAAGGATCCTGAGGGAGGGGGAGCCAGGGAGGGTGCGTGGGTGACTGCCCAGGCTGCAGCAGCAGACGGGCTGCAAGGCGAATCGCCCCGGTGGCTCCCGCGGCGGCCAGGGAGAGCAAGAAGGGTTTGTTCGGACGCGTCCCCCGGCCGAAGTACTGGGGTGTCCCAGCAGGAATGAGGCAGGGGAAGGGAAAGCCATGGGGCGCTTGCCCTGCGTTTGCTCGTGTGTGAAGCGGGGCCGTCCTGCGCAGCCGGCGGGCAGCAAGCGAGGCGGGCCGGCCCGGCCCGGCCCAGCCCGGGCACCGAGGCGGCTCCGGGGGCGAAGGGGTGGAGGGGTCCGGCCGCTGGTGACGGCCGGGGCGGGGGCTGCTCCCGCCCTCCGCTCCGGGAAGACGGTCCCGGCCCGCCACCGCCTCTGCCCCCGGCCGGGTCGGGCCGGAGCGACCCCCGCCCGCTCGGCACACGAGAGAGAGGGGCGGCGAAGGGACGGGCGCTCACAGGCTCCGCTCCTGATACCCTGGGGATGGGGCTGGATACGCGACGGGTTATTGCTGTGCCAGGCGGCGGGGCAGGGGCAGCCCCCGCGCATGGAACCCCACCCGCTACGCCAAGAATGAGCCGACAAACACGAACGTGTTGGGTGGGGCCGGCACGGCCGTAGGCAAGGATGTCATGCTGGACAGTGTCAAACGCTTCGCCTAAATCCAGGCGGACGATGCCTGTTGCTCTGCCCCACGCACCAACGCTGTGGTCCCGGCACAGAAGGTCAGCAAATTTGTCAGGGTATGATTTGCCCTAGCAAAGCCATGGCGGCTATTACCAATCACCTCTTTGTTTTCCATATGCCTTAGGATAATTTCGAGGAGCATCTGCTCCATGATCTTCCCTGGCAGAGAGGTGAAACTGACTGGTCTGTAGTTCCTGGGTTTTTGGCTTTCCCGTTTTTAAAAATGGGGGTTATATTTCCTTTTTCCCAGTCACTAGTGTCTTGGTTTCAGACAATTTAAAGGAGAACACTTTGGAATTATTTGTCTCCCTTTATATGAGAATATATGAACATATCTGAATTGCATTCACCTTTGGAAAGCTGGGCCAGTTGTTGTCACCTTCAAACTAGTTTGTGATAACTTCCAAGATCCCAGGGCAATTTACATTTCCTATTTGATCTCGTTGTGTAATGAGGGCAATCCACATACTCCAGGTAGCATTGGTGGTGTGATATATTGCAGGGACCTTCCCTTTGAACATCCAGCCCAGCACTGATAGTCAGGGTGCCAGAAGGAGCTGTGCTTCAGTGCCAATCACTTCTAAGGCAGCTCAAACTCCTTCATAGGCTGCAAGAATCTCTTCTGCAGCTGGAGTACAGCTGGCTCAGATCCTCTGTCTTACTGACTCCACAACCCAAGAGGTCATCCTCAAGTCTCTCAAAGTACCTTCTGCCAGCAGCTCCAGGCTGTGGTGTACAGCATTTAATTCACATCCTGTCCTGCCTGGCCCAGGGGCTGTGTGAGTAATTTCTTGTTTGATCTGTTTAATGGCTTGCTGTTGTTCAGGGCCACACTTTAAAAAGTTTTTCCTTCTGTGTCTCAAGGTAGAGAGGGCTTACAATCTGGTTGTATTCTGAGATGTGCATCCTCCAAAAACCCACAGCACCTAGGAAAGCCTGTGTTTTTTTCTTTCTGGTCAGTGAGGACATGGCAGCTATCTTATTAATCACCTCTGCTGGAATCTGTTGACAGCCATCTTGCCACTTCACTCCTAGGGACTGAATTGCCTGGGCAGGTCCCTTGACCTTATTTTGTTTAATGACAAAAACAGCTTTCAGGAGAATCTGAATTATTTTCTCCCCTTTCTCAGAAACATCTTCTGCTGTGTTGCCCTATATAATGAGGTCGTTGATAGTGCTCTGGAACATCACCCTTTTCAGTGCAGACTGGATCAGTCCATAGAAAATTGTGGGACTGTGCTTCCACCTCTGATGCAGTCAATTCCAAGTGTACTGCATGTTCCTCCAGGTGACAGCAAACTGTGGCCTGCACTCTGCTGCTAGAAGAAGAGAGGAAAATAGATTTGTACTGTCAAGAGTGAGGTCTCATTTTGCTGCCTTGCACTCCAGTTCATACTGAAGTTCCAGTGTGGCTGTCACGGCAGCACTCCAGCACATACCCCGCAGCATGGCCAGCCCGAACTGCCCACGGGCACGGTCTTGTAGTCCTGGGGGATTGGCAGTGGCCCTGTGGCAATGTCTTTGTTGGGCAGCTGGAGGGGGATAGCAACCCCTCGGGCTGCTCCTGGCTCTGCCATGCCTCCTGCAGCAGCTCCTGCACCACCTCAGCCTCCACCCAGAGGAGGTCCGGGGCAGCCCCGGCCAAGTGGGGTCTGTGCTGGGGGTGTCACAGCGGCAGAGGTGGGACGTGTGTGGGTGCAGGGTGCTCCAGGTTCCACAGACGGTGAGGGGAGATCAGGGGGATCACCAGCTCCTTTGGGGGCAGCGGGGCCAGCCGGGCACTGAGCAGCTCCTGGTCCTCTGCTGCTGTCAAGAAGTTGCTGTCGGTCTCGGTGTCAGCATTGTGAGGGGCACTACGCAGGGTCACGTGGGCAGCGGCCACCCGCTCCGCCCCGCGGCTGGACACAAACAACACCGGCCCCGAGGTTCTCCTGAACGCACTAGTCCCCTTGGCTGCCCCCTTACGCTGCCTGCCATCATCTTCCTCTGCGGAGCCCTGTGCAAAAAATACGCTGATACACAGAAATCTGTTTTTAACACACCAAGGCAGTGTATAACCTGGCTGGCCAAACTAGAACCAGATTGGTCACAGTGATGGTTGCAGTCTTGTTGAAAGCAGTGGTCGCAGTCCCACTGAAGTTCTGGATCCTCGAGGGGTACCAGAGGGCCCTAAGCCAAAAATTTATATATGCTCAGGTTCAGGTGGGAATTCTCAGTACTTCCCCGAGGGCAGGAAGTTTCACAATGGATGATGTAATACTGTGAGTCATATGTGAGAACTCCATATGAGGATATTTTGGGAGTCTTTTACACTCTTAAGTTATTACAGTGGCTTTTTCTGCTGGAGCTATTGAGTTGGTTTAGCCCACTAGCAGAGATGACCTCTCAGGCTTGGTGTGAACATGCTGGTGCTCCCCCCAGAGGGAAATTATCACAGCTGAGTCATTGGTGTAAAAAATGAAACACTACTTGCATCACGGGGTTTGCCCCTTTTTCCCTATCTTAATTTGTTGTCCTCGTTGAAATAAACAGGGCAGGAGAGATCTCTCCTTTTTGATGCCTTTATTAAAAGTGAACAGCTCAAGGTTGGGAGGCCCGACAGTTCCGCGGGTTTGCCGTCGCAGCTCCCAGGAGTGACTTGGAGGAGGAGGCAAATGCAGCTTTGTCCACCAGGGGGCAGAGCTGGGGGTCCGGCCTCAGGAAAGCAGGCAGGGGTATACACCCCGGCATCCCAAATTTGAGTTCGCAGTCTCGGGTCTTGGCTCTAACCAACATCTTCTTAAGTTGTGGTGAGGGGCCATGAAGGTTTTTCAGAGTCTCTGCTGGCTTCTCACCTCACCCCTGACGTCTAGAGACCACTTTGATCTCTGAATTCCATATTGGCTTGCTGGTTTAGGGGTTTATTAATTGCGTTTGGAATGGGGGCTTGCCCCATTGCATTTTGGCTCTAAACTTATCTGCATATCAACTCCTGGTCCCCTCCCCTCCACCGTCTGAGGGGATGCCATCCTCCCACCTGGCCACAAGTAGGGTGATGCTGATACAATAGAGTGAATTCTCAACCATAGATGGCTACAACCCAATACTTAACAGGTGATTACAACAAGCAACTAACAAAAGCACTCCTTTGCCAGAACTGGTTAAACTTGTAACTTTTGGAAAAAAAATGAGTAACCCTTTTTTTTTGTTCATAACACTCGTATTGCAAAAGACCCATATCTTCTTGGTGATTTCTCATGGATAGCTTCTCACAGCACTGACTCCATCTTCTTAACAGCATAGCCAACAGACTATAGCTCTCTTCTCAACCAGCTAACCCACTCTTTTGTAGCACTGGTCTTCTTATTGGACACAGCTGTGGCCTATGAAGGGCAGGCCTGTTCCTAAACTTTGGTGATTAGTACAGCTGCAACTCCTCAGGTGTGAGACTACCCTCTGCACTATCTTTACTTTCTTACACTCTATCCCTCCACATTAATTAAGAACCAGTTTGTTAACCTGAGGTGTCAGGTGTGCACTGGGCAGCTACTGCACATGACCCAGTGCAGTAGAAATGACAGAGGAGTAAAATACAGTATGATTACATCCACATAGTGCTAAACTGGTGTCCTACTCCTGTAACTAGAACAGCTAATCATGTCTTTATAAAAACACTTTTAACTATCCTTTATGAAAGGGGCCAGATTACATTCTGTTTGAACTTTCATCTCTCTAGTTTTCTTTCTGCATGACCTAATGACATCCTTAAACACTTCCTGAGTTGCCTGCCCCTTTTTGCAAAGGTGATGTAATATGTAATGTAAAGTAATTAATGCTTAGGCGGAAAATGTATAAAATAAAAATTGTAAAATAAACTAAACATCCAACGAGCCTCTGACCACGGACAACCCAGAGACAGATTATCACACTGAAGTTGCAAAACTCCTGGGGACAACAGGAAAGAATGCCTCATTAACAAGTAAAAAGACATGGCTCCTGCAGAGATGGGCTTCCCCCTGGAACCACCTGGGAACACCCAAGGATGATCAGCACTTGATAAGTATCATCAATCAAGATAACTGAAGTTGTCAAAAACATACATCTGAATACGTGATGTCTCCTGACATGATCAGCGCCCACCACCACCCAAGAAGCAGCAATTGTTCAGCCCTGTACAGTAGAAAGAAACGTCATGAACACACGGAGTGACGAAAGAAATCGAGGCACCTCTGCCTCAGGCATAAAAACCTGTATAAAACAGCCCTGCCAGAGATGGCATTTGTGAACAGAGGGAGGTCTGATGCGATAGAGGTTTGATCTAGATTCACCCAGTGCCAATCCCAGGCTCGACGTTGTCTCTTTGACTGTGGCTTTCAAGGACCGTGTTTTCAGTTGCGAAAATAAATCTTTCGCATTTACTAATTTGGCTTTCTCATTGATCATTTATAACAGGTGATTTACCCTCTTTTTTTCCTGAGTTCCTTCAGAAGCTCCCTGTCCAGTCATGCTGGGTGTTTTTCCCATTAGCTCATCTTTCAGCACACAGGGACAGTATGCTCTTGCACCTTAAGACTTCTTTCTTGAAGTACGTCCATCCTTCCTGGAGGCCTTTGTTTTTATGGGTTGTTTCTCAAGGTAATCTTTAAATGAGCAGCCAGAATAGGCCAAAGTCTGCCCCCGCTAAATCCAGTTTTCTGGATGCCACTCTGTCGGAACCCAGGACATCCCTCTGGCTGTCTAGAACAGCCAAGACGCCTGCCAGGGGCTCAGAAACCCTGGCACGGAGCCCAAGATGGGGAAGAATAGACCACAAAGTAGTCAAAGATCTAGCCAAGGCCATCAGAGACAATGGACCAGGTTCTCCATATTTCAAGCAGCTTTTGAGGGGCGCTTTCAACATACATGACTTAACACCTTATGTTCTTAGATGTCTTGTGTCAATGATTCTTACAGACATGCAGAATCTCCTGTGGGACATGAGATGGAGAAGAGCTCTCAGTGAGCTGAGAGTCAGATACCAGGGCAGACGAAACATGAACCTTACTGTGGCACAGTTGGCAGGTGATCCTCCAGACAATCCAGTGCAACAAGCAGCGAGGCTTCCATGAGAGGTGCTGAATGACATCAAGGAAGCAGTACGGAGAGCAATTCTGCAGATCGCACCAGCAGGAGTCCAAGATACCATCTACATGGACATCAAGCAAGGTCCCACTGAACCTTTTTCTTCATTCACAGATTGACTCACACAAGCAGTGGATTGACAGGTGACTGATGAGGGAGCGAAACCACACCTCATCAAGAGCCTTGCCTTTGCCAATGCCAATCTGGATTGCAGGCGAGTCATCAGTGTGATGCCCAACACAGCCCTCTTTGGCAGAGGTGGTGGAAGCGTGCAGCAAGGTGGGAACACCTCAGCATGTTGCATCCGTCGTGAAACAAGAACTGCAAGGACAATTAGAAGAACAACTGGAAAGATGATTGGAAGAACAGACGGAGAGAATGTTCCAAACACAAAATGAAAAGATTGAAAAAGTTTTAGTGAACTTTAAAAAGAAAAACAATCCTCCTGGAGGACAATATGGGGCATTTGGACACTTTAAGAGAAACTGCCCACAAATGCCAGGGACTGAAAAGCCATTGGACCTTTGTCCAAGATGCAGGACGGGAAGATACCCTGCAAATGAATGCTGCTCTCAGACGGATGTGGATGGAAAACCTCTACCGCATCCAGGAAACTCAAAAAAAAAGCGTGCAGCACCACCAGTGCATGTCAACAGAAGTGATGGCGATGACACAAGAAAAAACAGGACAGACATCGGGGAATGTCGAGCAGACCTCCTTAGCAAAGCCATCAGCAGAATCCCCAGAGACCCAGAGCTGCTCCCACCAGGAGCGCAGTGTACCCTGGCAGCTTCCAAACTGACGTGCTTCATGGATGAGAGCCACGCAGTGACACCCACTGATGTCACTGGGACTTCACACAAGAGACAAGACTTTTTAATAATCGGTAAGGACAGAAGCAGCATCCTTGGACTTGTCATTTTACCCCTCGATTGTTTTGGCAAATCACAGTGAAGAGCTGAAAGTTCAAGCCAAAGCTCTTCGACCTCCACTGACTGTTCCAGAAAACACCCTGGTAGCCAAAGCTATCGCTTTGCCACCACATGCAGCAGAACAAGTCATGCTGGTGTTTCATGGGGGGGATTTCCTTCTGGAGAACATGAGGAAGTACACTCTTCCTGGATAAAACACATAGGTCAGGATCGACCCACCGTCACCTGTCAGTTGACCTGTGGCAAAAGGTCAATCACCATCAGAGGGATACTCGACACAGAGGCCGACATCAGTCATATCATACATCTTTTGGCCCCGGGAATAGAAGTTGGTTGCTCCCTTGGGTCTCTCACTGGCAAAGGGGGGAGTTCCCTATGTCTGCAGAGTGAGAACACAATTTTTGTCATTGGACCAGGAGACAAAAAAGCGATCATTTGTCCTTTTGTTGTGCAAAAGCTTATCACGGTATGGGGAAGGGACCTTTTAGCACAATGGGGCACGAAATTGGAAGTGGATTTTTAGTGGGGGTCACTGTGACACTCACCACTCTGAAACTGATTGGAAAACTGACAGTATTGTTCGGATGGAGCAGTGGCTCCTTGAACGAAAGAAATTGAGTGCTCTGAAGAGCCTGGTCCAAGAACAGCTGAAAAAGGGACACATCAAACCAATGAACAGCCCATGGAATTCTCTAGTGTTCATCATCTGGAAGAAAGCTTCAGGCTCATGGAGGCTGTTGCATGACCCCTGGAAGATCAACAAAGTCCTCGAGAACATGGACCGCTTCAAGTGGGACTTCCTTCTCTCTTAATGATTCCAAGAGATTGGCCACTTGTGATCGTTGATCACAAGGACTATTTCTTCAGCATTCTGCTTCATCCAGATGATGCTCCTCAACTTGCTGTCTCCATCCCAAGCATCAACAGGGAGGAGCCCCTGCAAAGGTACCATTGAGTGGTTCTTCCACAGGGCCTCAAAAACTCGCTGACTATCTGCCAATGGTATATGGCACGAGCTTTGTCTCTAGCATGGAAGAAACATCCAAAGGCAAAAATCATTCATTATATGAATTATTTGCTCATTGCAGCACCAACAAAACAGGAGCTGCAAGAAGTGGCTGTGTGATTGCAGAAGTGCAAAAAGCAGGACTGGAAATCAGCACTTCAAAATTAGAAGAGATTGCACCATAGAAGTATCTAGAATGGAAGATTTCGGAGCAAACAATAAGACCACAGAAGATGGGTGTCAGCTCAAAAGTCACAATTTGCATGATCTACAACAGCTTCTAGGAGAAATCAACTGGATGAGACCAATCTTGGGGATCACAAATGATGATATCCCATCTTTTCTCGACCTTTTGAGAGGGGACAGTGACATCAGATCTCCCAGAACTCTCACACCTAAAGCGCAAAAAGAACTCGAGAAAGTTAAAGAGGGCATTCAGCAGAAACAAGAGTCACTGCCCTTTCAATTGGCAGTGCTGGGGGAAAAAGTACAGTTTCATGGCCTGATTTTTCAGTGGAATTCATTTCAAAGCGACCCTCTCTAAATCATAGAGTGGATTTTTTTGTCTTACAAAAAGACGATCCTCACAGATCTGGAGATGGCGTCTCCAAAGACGATCCTCACAGATCTGGAGATGGCATCTCAAATTATTTTAAAAGCAAGGACATGGTTGCTGACAATGTCAGGCAAAGATTTTTCTACAATTTACTTACCACTGAAAAATGATTCTTTTGATTGGGTGATGCAAAAATCAAAATATTTGTTAATTGTGTTGTTAGGGTATCCAGGCACTTGCACAATTCATTTTCCAGGTCACAGATTGTTGAAATCAAAAATATGTTACAGGGAAAAACCAAGAATAACTGAGGAACCACTGGACGGGATAATAGTATTCACTGATGGTTCAGGAAAGACACACAAATCAGTAATCACGTGGCAGAATTCAGTCACAGGGGAGTGGAACTCAGATGTAAAAATAGTCCAAGGTTCACCACAAATTGTGGAATTGGCAGCAGTGGTCAGAGCTTTTCAATTGTTCCAGCAACCTCTCAATTTGATCACAGATTCAGCATATGTTGCAAATGTGGTCAAAAGGTTGTAAGGTTCACTTTTGAAAGAAACAAGCAATGACATCTTATATTCATACTTATCATGCATGAAAACACTGCTGAAAAACAGAGAACACAAATATTTCATCACTCACATTAGAGCACACTCGTCTCTTCCAGGATTTTTAGCGGAATGGAATGCCCAGGCAGACTAGTTGCCTATGCCTATTTCACAGACTTTACCAGACATTTTTGAGCATGCAAGGTTGAGTCATGCATTTTTTCATCAAAATGCACAGGCACTGATGGAATCCTTTCGCATTTCAAAAAGCCAGGCGAGGGAAATCATTAGTGCTTGCCCAGACTGTCAGCTTTTGCAGCCACCTGCGTCCACAGGAGCAGTCAATCCAAGAGGATTGCAGAGTCTCCAGCTGTCACAAGCTGATGTGACAAAATATCCACGTTTTGGAAAGCTCAAAAATATCCATGTTTCAGTTGATACATTTTCAGGAGCAATTTTCGCATCGTTACATGCAGAAGAAACTGCACAACATGCCTGTCGACATTTTTACAAGCATTTGCATCATTAAGGGTGCCTCAGGAAATAAAAAGAGACAATGGTCCAACAAATACAGGGAAGCTGCTTGACAAATTTCTGAAAGGGTGGGGTGTCAGAAACACATTTGGTATTCCCTACTCTCCCACAGGTCAAGCAATCATTGAAGGAACACACCATACCCTGAAATCCCTTTTGGATACAAAAAAAAAGGGGGAGCCTGAGGCAGTGCCTCACATGAGACTGAACAAGGCATTGTATGTTTTGAATTTTTTCAACAGCTCCTCTTCAGAGCACAATCCACCAATTCTCAGGCATTTTTCTAACATCACTCAGGCAAAACTAAGGGAGAATCCTTTCGTTTTGATCAGAAATCCAGAGACAGGACAGATTGAAGGCCCATTCAAACTAATCAAGTGGGGCAAGGCTTTCACTTGTATTTCCACAGGGCGAGGTCTGAAGTGGGTGTCAGCAAGACTCATGAAGCCCTATCAGACTTGGAAGTAAGAAGACACGGATCCCCGAAACAGAGGTAAGCACACAGACGGAAGGAGAGGACCAGACTGTGGACATCTCCTTGAACAGCATATAAAGAGTCCAAGGACTTGGGGTTTTTTTGGGGGCTTGAGTGTCACGGCATGTCAAAGCTTCTCACAAGGAGTGAAGCCATGAGTTTGAGATTCAATCAGGTATTGCTCATGTGCCTCACTCTCCCACCTATTGCCTTCGGCAATGGGGCAGATTTGCCCATGGTCCAGCCAAAACAAAATGTTTGGGAAACTTTGGCCCATGCGGCGGGTTTAGACAGCATCTGCTTCCCACATTCAAGGCCAGGGAAACCATTTTCAACATGTTTGATGGGCTTGCCGGTGGATGAGTGGCCAATTCCAAAAAACATTCCTTTAAAGATTTCGCAGGTCATTTCGAATCCTGTGAATGAGTGGCATCTTTGGACACAGCTCCTCCCTGTGGCTCCTTTCAAACCTCAGGAACTGGACATTCTTGGGTCAACAAAAATGAAATTTTGCATAAAATTTGAGCTTCCGGAAGTGACACAAATGAAAAATAAGACAATCGATGTCACTCCAAATCATATAATTTATAGAAATGCATCTGCTTGGTGCGAATACATCAAGGTGACAGCCAAAGCATCACTCCAGGTTCCAGCACAATTGCCACAGGGGTTCTTTTTCATTTGTGGGACAGAATTTGGCGTGGCATCCCTGCAAATGTCAAAGGTGGTCCATGCAGCATTGGGAGAATTTCATTGCTAACACCCGATTTGAAAATTTTAAAAGAGCAAAAACATAAGAGGAAAAGATCAGTGGAACAATACTGTCCAGATTGTGATGATGATGTGCACACATGGGACAAGGCTCGGAGAATTGCAGTTGCAATTTCCTCACCACAGGCAGCATCAGGGGTGGCCTTGACTCAATTGGATTATATGGGTTGCTGGCTGAGCAAGCATGCTCAAGCTGTTTCTCTTGTACTGAGTGACATGCTAACAGACATTGACAGTGTAAGACAAGAAACTCTCCAAAACAGAGCAGCAATTGACTATCTGCTGCTGGCACATGGACATGAGTGTGAAGAATTTGAAGGGATGTGCTGCATGAACATGTCAGATCATTCAAAATCGATTCATGAGAAAATCAAACAGTTACAAGAAAGCATTAATAAGCTTGGGGAGGTCACTGGATCCTGGATGGATGATGTGGTTGGATTTTTTAACCTTTCACCATTGTGGAAGGAACCTTTAAAGACAGGTTTTATATTTTAATAGGGCTTGTCATTCTTCTGCTCATTTTACCATGCATCTTTCTGTGCGTGCAGTGGTCAACGAAGTTGCGAAAGAGGTGTTTTTGATGCAAACAGAAGAGGGAGATGTCGGAACGCAGGGCATCCCTCTGGCTGTCCAGAATGGCCAAGACCCGTGCCAGGGGGCTCAGAAACCCTGGCACAGAGCCCAGAACACCTGTAGTTTTGATTATGAACCGTGGAGCAAATTACCAAGCTTATATGAAGACCAGCAAGCCACAACAGTTTAAGTAGCATAATAGTGAAGTTATCACAGGGTGAAAAAATAGATTTTTGGGGTTTCTAGAAGAGGGGGTTTGGGGGCAAGATGAAAGGACTTGGGCATGTCCAGCCTTTCTTCTTCTTCTTCTTGGCCTCCATCTTCTGCTGTGATCTTGGGACTTTTAGATTGGTTTAGAGTACAAGCTCACTGTCTAACATAGGTGATAGGTATTGGAAAGTAATTGTAAACATTGTATACATATTTTTAGTATAGAGACACAACACTGCCCAAGGGGCAGTATGCCTGGAACTGTCCTGCTGGATGGACCTCAGCAGGGCAGGAGAAAAATTTTTATAGATAAGACGCAATAAACAACCTTGAGACCAAGAACTGAAGAGCTCCAACTTACTCTTCAAGCGCACGGGCTGGAAAAGAGACTTTTAATGTATATCAGGGTCGTGGTGACCAGCTAAAGACCCTGAGATCCCCCCTTGTTTCACTGAATATTGAGAACTCCATGGTCACTGTACCCCAGATGGCCTCAGCCATCTTCTCCCAACCCTTCTCTGTAAACAGCAGGTCAAGCAGAGCCCCGCCCCCGATAGGCTCACTTACCAGCTGTGAGAAGAAACTCTCGTCCATACACTCCAAGAATCTCCAAGACTGCCTCTGCTGTGTTGAATTCCTACCATATATCTGGCAGCTGAATCTATTGCCTTTATCAGCCAAAAAAATTTGAAGCATTAAAAGTGGTTGCCATTTATTGAAGATGTTTCTGGTGCATTTATGATGAAATGTAAAGCAGAATGCACACCGCTGATGCACTTGATATAGGGCTCCGACACTTTTATAAGTTTAGCAAATTAGCATAATTGACAAGAATCCCCAGTGAGAAGTACAGTTAAAGATGTAATTTTCCCCTTGGTCTGGCCCCATACTGAAGCTTTCCCCCTTTATTCCAGCCCCACATTGTCTACATCTTCATACATGGAAAAGGAACATAGCCTTGGTTCAATGAAGAAGCAAGATTAGAATAGGATTTCAGAAATGTGTTTGTGTAAAATGTGTTTATTCCTCCACTTCTTCCTGGTCAAACTTGCCTCAGCTTCCAACAGAGTAAACTGCTGTGATCCCCCATAAGCCCAGCAATGGAAACAGAATCTGCCCCTACATGTCCCAATGGCGTTAGAGTACACTGCGCACCAGTACCAACCAACACGTCTTATTTCTGTAGCTTGGATGTACCAGGCCATTGGATTCACTCCATTCAAAAGACCTGATCCCCCCATGCCTCTTTCTGGCTGGAGGCAGGGCCTCTCTAGCTCTGGCTATTGTTTCTTCTCTAGGAATACATTCTGGAGGTCCCTTCAAGGGAAAGACATGTCATCCTCCCTTCTGTTGTACCTGGCAGCTCGACCATGGGAAACTGGAGCTACATTCATTCTGGTGGAACTCCCTCTGTTAGTGGTTTCCTCTTCTAGCTTATGTACCCATGCCAGGACAGAAGTGGGTTTTCCATCCCCTTTTCTTGTGTCTTGTCCATGCTCACACAGGAGGAACAGCAGGTTGGCTTGTGCGGTGTACCCCCTCTCCCTATATGTACAACACCCGCTGCTGATAACAGAGGCTTTGGTCTACACTGATGATATTTGGAGAAGGCCCTCCTTAAGCTCCTTGCTGAGTTTCTGAAGGATCTCTTAAATCCTGTCTTCCAATCTCTGCATATGCTCAGTCAAGTCAATTTCCACAACTGAGACTTGGGCTCATGTTGGGGCATGGACAGTGTCTTCATTTGTCATCTCAAAAGGAGACAGAGTCTCCTTTTCATAGCACTTATCACCAAATCTCTGAAAACTGGAATAAAACTCCTAAACACCTTTTTTTTATTGTGTGTGTTCAAGAGGGCCCCATTTATTCAGGCCCCTGGAAAGGCATGAGGGATAACTCCTCCTAACATGCCTCCCAATTTCTACAAGCACATTGCTAATATACAGTCACAAAATGCATATTATAATTTCACCATTACCCTAAAACCCTCCTCATGTTCCCCAGGTTCTGAAAAACTCAGTCACTGTTTTGGCTGTAGCTGTATTCCTGAGCCAGATGTCTCCTCTTTATTTTCTAACGTCCTTGTTTGGGTAGCAATTTCTGCATGCCTTACTCCTCTGCTAAAGGTCTGCAGACACAGAGTCTTCTCTGTTAAATTTCAGTCACAGTGTCTTTCTACTAGAAACTCAAAGTCAGTAGAAATTAAATTAACCCTTTTAGTATTATAGTGCCCTCCTCAATCCACCACAGTGTGGCTAGGGCATGGCTGTACACTTGTGTCCTGGGTCATGCAAGTTTGAGCCACATCAGTGTCATACCTGTTACTATGTCTGGACTCTTAGTGGTTTGGTCATTTGAAAAAAGGAGCTCTTTCACAGCCAGTTCTCTCAAGCATGGGATTCCTTGCTCCATGGTCTTCCAAGAGCCTTCCTGTGGCTGTAGATCTTCTGGTCAGAAGTATCTCTCCTTCACACTTGTTAAGAGCCGAGTCCAGAGGCTGAGAGGTTTGAACCTTTTTGCAATCCCACATCATGTGACAGGGATGTCAAGTGTCTTGTTTCACTACCATTCAAAATTGTACCGTCACTTGTGGTGTCAGAGACTGGGATCAACAACATAGACTTGTCAGGCTGTCAGGTGAGGTCTTTTCTCAGATTGTGGAGACCTTCTAAGGACAAAAACTCAGTGGTTATTTATGATTCCAATTCCTACTCTGGCTGTGAGGGTCCTGACTCCTCATCATCATCCACTGGACAAAAGGATTTGGTCTTGTATTTCCTCTCTGGACACAGGTGACTGCTATTAGCTTAGGCTCCCTTTCTGGTTTTACTGCAGCCTGAGTGACTGAGGTGTCTGCTGATTTGTCCTCCTTCCCCTCTGGCTGTACCTGCTGCTCTAGAGTATGGAGCAGTGTGCAATAAGCCTTAGCCAGGGCCCAGCACAGCTCAATGAGCTGCTTCTTTTTGCAGTTGTCATTGCCACTTTCTTTCAGATATTTCTCTTTCTCAGCTGGGTTCTAAATTTATTCAAGGGGAAATTCCAAACTATTGGGGCAGAATATTTCTTCAGGGCGTGGACTACATCCTTCCACATGTCACACCACTCAGGATTTTCCACCACAGGGGCAGGCATCCCTGGAAATCCCAGCTGTGATTCTAAACATGCTATAGGCCATATAGAGGAGAGTTAACAGAATTAACAACAAAAATATGGCATCTTTAACATCCAGAGGAAAGTGAACTTTCTCTAAAGGTGACTGTCAGACCTGAAGGGGGAAAGGGAGGTAAAAGGCTGGGAAAAATAATTCCTACTGGTTTCCCCACAGGCTAGGTGTGATTAATAATAAACCCTCAAAAGTAGCAGCTGAGACCAGGACAGGCAAACAGCAATAATACACAACAAACAGCAATAATCCCAAATAATTCTAATTGCCTCTGATATTATCTTTATATAAGCTGTTACTATAGATTATATCAACACAACAATTGTGGTTTGTGTCCTTGATCCAAAAAAGATCCACATCTTGGGCAAAATGACCCATGTATATGGAGAAGTATACATGCCTAGGTGCCACAGGCAGGATGGTGACCAGTGAGTTCTGAACTCAATACAAAAAGTTCAGGACAGAATTGTTATTTTTTCAATTTGTCTCTCATGTCCCTGAAGTTGGGAGAAAAATTTTCTTGGTTTGAGACAATTTAAGGAGAAAAACTCTGGAATGGGTTGCTTCCACTGATGCCTTAGAATTTTAGCTTGTATATTTTCATGTATTTATAATCCTCTAATTCTTTAGTGTATAGCTCTAAACTCCATATACAGTGCTAGCTAATGTCTTCACGTTTTGGTCAGACAAAACAATTCCTCTCTAGGCCTAGGAATCAAGGACACCTTGCTGTCTCAGGCCCCGAGAAGTATAAACAAAAGTGAGTTGGGGTGGAGCAACTGGGCGGTGAAATGTCTTCATTACCTGAAGCTGTAATTGTAAGATTAAACCCCAATATGCAAATGGATCAAACTTATAAAAACGTGAAAATTCATGAACCATCATCCATTTTGGGTGTAGCCTCTGGGGGTGCTAATCTGCCTGAAATATACCAACTTTTATTCTCTTAGTTTTGTCTGGCCTCTGTTTTAGGTAGCTCTGAAATTGTTGACACCAGCCCAAGAGCGGGCAGTGTGCCTTGGACTGACCTGCTGAATGGACCTCAGAAGGCCAGAGAAAGAATGTATTAGATAAGAGAAAATAAAGCACCTTGAAAATCACAGCTGAAGAATCCTGACTCCTTCTTTGACTGCCAGGCTGGGAAAAGAGACTTTCTAACACATCTCAGGGTCATCGTGACCAGCAGAGATTCTGAGAGCTGACGTCCCTGGGTGGGCACATAGCGAGCAGCCACACTGCCAGACATCAGATGCTGAATCCCAGCCTGAGAAGAGGCACACCACCAGAGAAAAATTCCAGAACCAACAACTTGACCTCTGCCCAGACAAGTCACTTCAAGCTCCACCGAAAAAGAGGACGACCAAGGGAATCCTCACCTGTGAGCTGTTGGCTAGTGACCAGGACAACCTCTGGACCGACCTTGCAGAAGATTTAGCTTTTGGTAAGAATGGTCAAAATTGAGAATATGGGGGTAACATACTCCCAGGAGCAGCTCAAAATCTGGTCAGCCCTACAGGGCATGGCAGCCACACATCCTGTGGAAATTGCTGAGAAGGAACTTAAGGATCTTTTGCTATGAGTGTGGTGTAATTATCCACACTCAGAGTGCTGTCTGTTGTTTGAGCCAAGCTTTTGGAAAGAGATCAACAGACACTTTAATCGTTTGACCACAAAAAGAGATAAAAAGGCAGTGAAGATTTTACCTTCAGCAAGGGTAATGCTGGAAGCAATGTCGCGAAACAGGAGGAAGGCTGCCAGTCAGCAGCAGGCAACACAGACTCCTACAGGAGTTGAGGGAGGAAAGTCACCCCGACATCAGCAGGTGGCAGTTGTCCCTACCAACCCAGGGGAAGCAGAAATTACTCCCACCGAAGGGGAGCAGGAGGAACTGCCATCACCTCCAGGGTCCCAGGGGTCCCATGGGTCCCCAGAATGCCCAGAATCTTCAGGGTCCTCCGACACAGACACACCTCTACCAGTCCCAGGAAAGCTGAAATTAGCCATTTTCCCCAGTGAGGAGGAAGTCTGGGGTTTAAACAATTTTGAGGCTTGTTATCCCAAATTGAGAAAGCCAAAGCGGAGTCTCACTGCAGAAGTGGCGGCAGGATGGGTGGGGAGGGGTGTGGACGAGATTGCGGGGCCCGAAGGGGAGGGGGAACTGCCTCGGCGACTGCAGTGGAACCAGACAGCCAGCGGCAGCCTGGGGTGGCACCAAGGGCAGCTGGGGGGGCCACAGGGGCGGTGGGAAGCACAGGAGCAGCGTTTGCATGCAGGGTGGTGCCAAAGATGGGCACAAAGGGAACGACTCGTGCGACTGCAATAGCGAGCAGTCAGCAGCCATCCAGGGAATGCTCACGGGTCATGGGAGCTGTGTCGAGCAGGACTAGGCCAGCCAGGACAGGGCGCAGCGTTGTGGGAGCCAAATGTGCGGCAGTGACATGCGCAGTGTCGGCGACGGTGTCGGCAGCAGGACGCTGCAGACCCATGCTGATGGTGCAAAACAGAGAAGTAGGAGTGGGGAAGGTTTTTTCCTGTTTCACAGACATGTCACAGGCACCAGCAGGGCAGGAACCACACGTGCTGGTTGTGGGTGTTGGCACAGAGCCAGGGGAGGTCAATCTGGATGGGGATCAGAGCAGGGAGGAGACACCGGAGCCAGAATGGGATCAGGGCAGTGAGGATGTCAGTCTTGGGGAAGAAGGGGGCATTTCTGAGAAGGCGCCTGCGCCAAAGCGAGTTCGGAGGAGGCGTGGTCAGGGTGGGGGCGTCCACATTCCCGTGCCGACACAGGCAGAAACAAGGCGTGGCCAGGGTGCAGATGTTTCCCAAGGTACCACCCCATCCCTGTTCCCACGGCAACAGCCATGCAGCCAGCCCCAACAACCAACCCACGGCCAAACTCAGTAGTCTGCACAGTCCCAGCTTCAGTCAAATTCTCAAATTGGAGATTTTTTGCAAATACAGCACATACTACGGGAGGCACTCAAAAATGTACCAGAGTCACAAACAAAAGATTGTAGTGAGAATGTGCAAACATCACAGTCAGGCCTGGCCACAGCACTACCTAGTGGCGGGACTGCAACATTGCAACATTTCTTTCCAATTTGGTATAAAAGAAAATCTAGGTCAAAGAAGACGGTTCCTGAGCAGCGAGTGGAACATCCATCGATTCCTGAATGCCATGGAGCTCATGACACTCCTACTAAAGCACAGTAACAGGATAATACAGTATGTATTACTGCTTCAGAAGGTGTTCCAGCATGGATGCTTTCAACATCAGGGACTGCTGGCTCATCCAACCAGGAACACTCAGTTTCAATATCAAAGAGTGCTGCCAGATTTCTTTTACAGTATCTAGATATGGCTCTGGAATCTTGTCCGGAGTTGTTGGCTCATCCACAGGTTTTTCAGTCAATACAAGGCAGTCGTGTTTTTTCTTCAACAGCAAATACTCCTCTTTCATTTATGAATGTTGGGTCTTCATCTTCACAGAATTTGCAAGCAGCACAGGAATTTCAAATCCCTTTTCCCCATCCAGGATCAGGGGTAACGGCCACAGCACAGCAGGGGGTGCAGATGCCACTGATGCCGGTGAGTCCCAAGATGGGAGAGGCTGCAGCATGGCAGCAGCCACAACAGATGACTTCACTTTACAAGTAAGTGCCCATGGACACACAGGTACCCACAGCACAAACAATTCCAATGATAGATTGGGCAGATATTAGGATGAAATTAGCAAAAGAAAGAAATTTATTACGTGGCACCGGAGACTTCATTATGATGCACAGGGCCAAAACCCAAGATGGGAATGAATAAATCATGAAGTAGTCAAAGATCTAGCAAGGGCCATCAGAGATAATGGACTGGTATCTTCATATTTTAAACAGCTTTTAAAATACACTTTCAATATATATGACTTAACACCATATGATCTCAGATGTCTTGTGTCAATGATCCTTACAGACATGCAAGTCCTTGTGTGGGACATGAGATGGAGAAGAGCTCTTGGCTAAGAGCTAGATATCAGGGCAGAAAAAATGCAAACCTCACCATGGCACAGTTGGCAGGTGATCCTCCTGAGGACAACCTAGTGCAGCAAGCGGCGAAACTTCCACAAGAGGTGTTGAATGACATCAAAAAAGCAGCACGAAAGGCAATTCTACAAATTGCACCAGCAGGAGTTAAAGACACCATTTTTGCATGGACATCAAGCAAGGTCCTTCAGAGTCTTTCTCTTCATTCACAGATCGTCTCAAGCAAGCAGTGGATTGACAAGTGACTGATGAGGCAGCAAAACCACATCTACTCAAGAGTCTTGCGTTTGAAAATGCCAACCAGGAGTGCAAAAGACTCATCAGTGCAATGACAAATCAACCCTCTCTGGCAGAGATGGTGGAAGTGTGCAGCAAGGTGGGAACTCTTCAACACATTGGGTCCATCGTGGAGGAAGAGTTGGAGAGAGAATTGGAGCGATGGTTGGAGGAACGGACAGAGAAAATGTTCCAAGCGCAAAATGAAAGACTAGAAAAGATTTTTGCGAAGCTTGAAAAGATCAGCAATTCTCCTAGGGGACAATGTTACAAATGTGGGGCATGTGGACACTTTAAGAGAAAATGCCCACAAATGCCAGGGACTGAAAAGCCATTGGACCTTTGTCCAAGATGCAGGAGAGGAAAACACCTTGCAAGTGAGTGCTGCTCTCAGACGGATGTGGATGGAAAACCTCTACCGCATCCAGGAAACTCAAAAAAGAGCACACATCACATGCGCATGACGACACGTCATGGCGATGACACAAGACCAGGCAGAAAAATCGTGGGGGAACATCAAGTAGACCGCCTCAGCAAAGCAATCTGTGGAATCCCCAGTGACCCAGAGTTGCTGCCACCAGGCGCACAGTGTACCCTGGCAGCTTCCAAACTGATGTGCTTCATGGATAAGAGCCACGCAGTGATACCCACTGGTGTCACTGGGACTTCACACAAGAGACAAGACTTTTTAACAATTGGTAAGGACAGAAGCAGCATCCTTGGACTTGTCATTTACCCCTTGATTGTTTCGGCAAATCACAGTGAAGAGCTGACAGTTCTAGCCAAATCTCTTCAACCACCACTGACTGTTCCAGAAAACACCCTGGTAGCCAAAGCTATTGCTTTGCCACCACATGCAGCAGAGCAAGTCATGCCAGTGTTTGATCAGCAGGAGTTTTTGTCTGGAGACCATGTGGAAGTACACACTTCCTGGATAAAACACGTAGGTCGGAATCAACCCACCGTCACCTGTCAATTGACCTGTGGCGAAAAGTCCATCACCATCAGAGGGATACTCGACACAGGGGCCAATGTCACAGACATATTGTACAACTTTTGGCCCCGGGAATGGAAGTTGGTTGCTCCCTTGAGCTCTCTCACTGGCACAGGGGGGAGTTCCCTATGTCTGCAGAGTGAGAACACAGTTGTTGTCACAGGACCAGGAGAAAAAACAGCAATCATTCATCCTTTCATTGTGCAAAAGTCCATCACAGTATGGGGAAAGGACCTTTTAGCAAAATGGGGCATGAAATTGGAAGTGGATTTTTAGTGGGGGTCACTCATCACTCTGAAACTTACTTGGAAAACTGACAATCCTGTCTGGATCAGAGGCCCCTTGAATGAAAGAAACAGTGCTCTGAAGAGCCTGGTCAAAGAACAGCTGCAAAAGGGACATATCAAACCAACAAACAGTCCATAGAATTCTCCAGTGTTCATCATCCGGAAGAAAATCTCAGGGTCATGGAGGCTGCTGCATTGTCCTGGTTTAGGGCAAATTTGGGAGAGAATCCCCAAAAAGGGCTTCTCCAAAAAACAAACCCACATGGCTCCTCCGCCCAACTGGTTCGGGAAGAATTCCTCGGAGAGAAGTGGAAAGAACCTGTTTATTTGACCAGCACAGCACCCCCCAGCACACAAAATGAACAATACCGGGTGGCACCACTCTTTCACCGCTCTGAAAAAGATGACAAATTCAGAAAGTCTCTCCTGGAGTGGTCACTGTTATCAGTCCCTCTGGCGCTGAGGCAGCTGCTGCAGCCACAAGATGTAAACTCTCTCTCGGTGTTCCAAATCCCAGTCTGGAGCAGGTTTGGCAGGTCCAAACGGGGGCGGGGGGGGCGGGGAACAGTCCAGGAAGGAATTTGGACTGTTTAGCTAAATTAACTAATGAGAAGAGGGAAAAAAAAAAAAAAAAGCAAGAGCAAGCAAAGCAGAAGCGAAGCAGAAGCAAGAGCAAAGGCAAAAAGCTAAAAAAGCAGCACTAAGCCCTGGTGCTATCTGTATATCCCGCCGAGTGGCTGATAAGAGGCCCAAAACAAAACTTTCACTCTGCCAGTCTTAAAGGCACAGGTCTATATGGTTTAGTGTACAGACAATGGCAATAACATAGCAAATGATATTTGCACATCATTCTCACCCCACAATCAGATCTCCCTGAGGTACACATCGTGTTGTTCCATCTCTTTGCATTATCCACCATGTGCAACCTGGTCCCTGAGCAAAGACAACCCTACGTATGGGTTTGTCTGCACTCAAGGCAGAATTGATCCACACCGTCCTCCCTAACAGACCTCTGACATGTACCACTGGGACTTTATCTCCATCTATTATATTCAGGGACTCAGACTGGGCAGGACCTGCTCGGTTAGTGGAACCTCGGGTGTTAACTAACCAGGTAGCCTTTGCTAAATGCTGCTCCCAATTTTTGAAAGATCCCCCACCCAAGGCTTTCAGCTGGGTTTTTAGTAGCCCATTGTACCTCTCTACTTTCCCTGCAGCTGGTGCATGGTAGGGGATATGGTACACCCACTCAATGCCATGTTCCCTAGCCCAGGTGTTGATAAGGCTGTTCTTGAAATGAGTCCCATTGTCTGACTCAATCTGCTCAGGGGTTCCATGTCTCCACAGGACTTGCTTTTCAAGGCCTAGGATAGTGTTTTGGGCAGTGGCATGAGACACAGGGTAGGTTTCCAACCATCCAGTGGTGGCTTCTACCATGGTCAGCACGTAGTGCTTGCCTTGGCGTGTCTGGGGCAGTGTGATGTAGTCGATCTGCCAGGCCTCCCCATACTTGTACTTGGACCACCGCCCACCATACCACAGGGGCTTCACTCGCTTGGCTTGCTTGATGGCAGCACACATCTCACAGTCATGGATAACCTGAGAAATACTGTCCATGGTTAGATTCACCCCTCGGTCTCGTGCCCACTTATAAGTGGCATCCCTGCCCTGATGGCCTGAGGCATCATGGGCCCACTGAGCTAGGAATAACTTTCCCTTGTGTTCCCAATCTAGGTCTATCTTTGACACCTCTATCTTTGCAGCCTGGTCTACCTGCTCATTGTGTTGGTGCTCCTCATTAGCTCTGCTTTTGGGGACATGGGCATCTACACGGTGGACCTTCACAGGTAGCTTCCCTACCCTGGTAGTGATGTCTTTCCTCTCATCAGCAGCCCAAATTGGTTTTTCCCTACGCTGCCAATTGGCCTCTTTCCACCTCTCCAGCCATCCCTACAGAGCATTGGCTACCATCCATGAATCAGCGTAAAGGTAGAGCCCTAGCCATTTCTCTCTCTCAGCAATGTCCAGGGCCAGCTGAACAGCATTGAGTTCAGCGAGTTGGCTGGATCCACATTCTCCTTCAGTAGCTTGAGTGACCTGTCGTGTGGGGCTCCATACGGCTGCTTTCCACTTCCGGTTCATCCCTATGATGCGACAGGAACCGTCCATGAAAAGAGCGTAGCGTGTTTCCTCTGGTGGCAGTTGGTTATATGGAGGAGCCTCTTCAGCCCGTGTCACTGGTTCTGGTTCTTCACCTGTGACACTGAAATTCTCACCTTTGGGCCAGCTTGTAATTACCTCCAAAATCCCAGGGCGATTCTGTTTACCTATACGGGCGCGCTGAGTGATAAGGGCAATCCCCTTGCTCCATGTAGCATCAGTGGAATGGTGAGTGGAAGGAACCTTGCCTTTGAACATCCACCCCAGCACCAGCAGTCGGGGTGCCAGGAGGAGTTCTGCTTCCGTGCCAATCACCTCTGAGGCAGCTTGGACTCCTTCACAGGCAGCCAAGATTTCTTTCTCGGTTGGAGTATAGTTGGCTTTGGACCCTCTGTAGCTTCGACTCCAAAATCCTAGTGGTCGACCCTGAGTCTCCCCAGGCACCTTCTGCCAAAGGCTCCAGGACAAGCCATGGTTCCCGGCTGCAGAGTAGAGCATGTTCTTCACATATGGTCCTGTCCTGACTGGGCCAAGGGCAACTGCATGGGCAATTTCCTGCTTGATCTGGGCAAAAGCTTGCTGTTGCTCAGGGCTCCAGTGGAAATTGTTCTTCTTGCGGGTGACCAGGTAAAGAGGGCTCACGATCTGACTGTACTCGGGAATGTGCATTCTCCAAAAGCCTATGGCACCTAGGAAAGCTTGTGTCTCCTTCTTATTGGTCGGTGGAGACATAGCTGTGATCTTGTTAATGATATCTGTAGGAATCTGATGCTGTCCATCTTGCCACTTCACTCCTAGGAACTGAATGTCACGAGCTGGTCCCTTTACTTTGCTCTTTTTAATGGCAAATCCAGCTCCCAGGAGGATTTGGATGATTTTCTGTCCTTTCTCAAACACTTCTGTGGCTGTGTTCCCCCACACAATGATGTCATCAATATACTGTAGATGTTCTGGAACCTCACCCTTTTCCAGTGCAGTCTGGATCAGTCCATGGCAGATGGTGGGACTGTGCTTCCACCCCTGGGGCAGTCGGTTTCAGGTATACTGCACTCCCCTCCAGGTGAAAGCAAACTGAGGCCTGCATTCTGCTGCCAAAGGAATGGAGAAAAATGCATTGGCAATGTCAATAGTAGCGTACCACTTCGCTGCCTTGGACTCTAGCTCGTACTGGAGCTCTAATATGTCTGGCACAGCAGCGCTCAGTGGTGGAGTCACTTCATTCAATGCACGGCAGTCCACCGTCAATCTCCATTCCCCTTCAGATTTACGCACAGGCCAAATGGGGCTGTTGAAAAATGAGTGGGTCTTGCTGACCACCCCTTGGCTCTCCAGCTCTCGGATCATCTTATGGATGGGATCACAGCATCTCAAGTGGTTCTATACTGCCGTCGATGCACTGTGGAAGTGGCAATTGGCACCTGTTGCTCTTCTCCCTTCAGAAGTCCTACTGCAGATGGATTCTAGGACAGTCCAGGCAAAGTATTCAATTGCTGGATGCCCTCTCACTACAGCTGCTATCGCAAATGCCCACCTGAGTCCTTTTGGGTCCTTGAAATACCTACTTCGAAGGTAATCTATGCCCAAAATACATGGGGCCTCCGGGCCAGTCACAATAGGGTGTTTCTTCCACTCATTTCCCGTCAGGCTCACATTTGCTTCCACCAAAGTGAAATCCTGGGATCCCCCTGTCACACCAGCAATAGAACCAGACTCTGTCCCCACATGTCTCAATGGGATTAATGTACATTGCGCACCAGTGTCAACCAAAGCTTTATACTCCTGTGGTTCCGATGTGCCAGGCCAACGAATCCACACAGACCAGAAAACACGATTTACCCTAGCCTCTACCTGGCTAGAGGCAGGGCCCCTCTAAGCCTGGTCATCCTTCTTTCCCTGGGCATACGTCTTGGATGTTCCTTCAAGGGGATCGGACATGTCATCATCATTATCGTATCTGGCAGTTCGGCTATGGGCAACTGGAGCTGCTTCCCTTTTGGTAGAACTCTCTCTCTGAGTCCTGCCTTCCTTCAATTCATGCACCTGTTGTGCCAGAGCAGCAGTAGATTTCCCATCCCATCTCCTCATGTTCTCTCCACTATCACGCAGGAAGAACCACAGCTCAGCTCGTGGGGTGTACCTTCTCTCTCCATCTGGGGAACATCTGTATTGGGCACTAGGACCTCTGATCTGTACTGCTGAGATTTGGAGAAGGTCTTCATTAATCTCCTCTCTGAGCTTCTTGTGATTCTCCTCTATCTTATCCTCTAACTTCTGCAGACGTGTTTCCACTGCTGCGATTCTGGCATGTGTTGGGCCATGCACAGCGTCTGCATATGCTCTGAGCTTCTTCGCCATATCCAGCACAGTCTCATCCCTCTCATCCCGCTTCATTATGGCTAAGGCAGAAGCATATTCATGTGGCCCAAGTCGTACAAGTTTCCGCCACATCACAGATGTGCATGGTACCAAGTCTGGGTTCCTAGTTGTTATGTCATCTGAGAAGATAATCTCTGCCACTGCCATTTCTCTCAAGCGTTGGATCCCTTGCTCTATGGTCTTCCACTGTGTTTGCTGCATATAAAGATCATCTGCACACAGGTATCTTTGTGCAACACTGTCCAAGACCCGTGCCCAGAGGCTGTGAGGATTAACCCCCCTCATCATTCCTTGGTCGATGACAGGATCATGTGACAGGGATCCCAAATGCAGTGCCATCCAGAATTGTGACCTCACCTGCAGCATCCCAGAGACAGACTAATCAACTAATTATGGATTCATCAGGTCGCCGGGTGTAATCCTTCCTAAGGCCACAGAGGTCCTTCAGGGAAAAGGACTCCATATTGGCTTCTGATCTTGCACCTGCTGCTTTGACTTCTGATTTTATATCAGGAGGTGCTAAGGGTCCTTCTCCTGCATCATCATCATCCCTAGTGCTAGTAGCAACAGCCATTGGTTTAGCTGCTGGCTTAGACTCACTATCTAGCTTGGCTGCTGTCTTTGAGCCTGGGGTGTTGGCTGCAGCCTGAGTGAGTGGGATAGCGACTGTTTTGTCTCTCTGCCCCCCTGCCTCTGTCTGCTGCCCAACCGTATCTAGCAACGCCCGATAAGCATATGCCAAGGCCCAGCTCACTGCAATGATCTTTTTCTCCTTAGGGTCATCCTGGTACTTCTCTTTCAGATATTTCCCCACCTCAGCTGGGTTCTGAATTTGTTCATGGGGAAAGTCCCAGACTATAGGGTCAGAGAATTCCTTCAGGATTTGGCCCATATTCTCCCATTTCCCACACCACTTAGGATTTTCCACACCTGGGCCTATTCCTGAGTCAGGGATCTCATCAGCCCGTCTAGAAATCTCAGCCCTCATTCTAGAGATGCAGCAGACTATATAGAGGAAGCTTACAAGATTGAATACCAAAAAGATGGTCTCTTTAACATTCAGGGGAAACTGAACATTCTCCAATAGTGATGTAACAGATTCAGAGGAGAAGAAGGAAAACAAAGGCTGAAAAGCCTCACCCCCTGCTCCTCCTCTAACAAGCTGGATGCATAACCATAACCATGAACCATTCACGCCTGGAGCAGACCCCAACATGTTTATAAACTTCTTACAAGCTATTACCACCAAGCCCAGCAGGATAGCTATTCTGGTCACTGCCCCTCTGCTGTAAAAACTACATATTAGGGACAATACAAGAGCTATTTCTGGATAAGAAAATAAACCAAGGGACCATAGAGGTATTAAGATCTCAAAAAACCCTAGGGACTAGAAATGCAGGCAAGCCTTCACCCCAATAGACATTATGAATTCAAAAACCATGTCTATTAACAGCTTTATACTGACACAGAATAATGGTAACCAAAATGCACTCAAAACAGGGTTTTTCCACTCTTTCTCGAGCCTCACATTGGGCGCCAAAATTTGTCCTGGTTTAAGGCAAATTTGGGAGAGAATCCCCAAAAAGGGCTTCTCCAAAAAACAAACCCACACAGCTCCTCCGCCCAACCGCTTCGGGAAGAATTCCTTGGAGAAAAGTGGAAAGAACCTGTTTATTTGACCAGCACAGTACCCCCCAGCACACAAAATGAACAATACCAGATGACACCACTCTTTCACTGCTCTGAAAAAGATGACAAATTCAGAAAGTCTCTCCTGGGGTGGTCGCTGTTATCAGTCCCTCCGGCGCTGAGGCAGCTGCTGCAGCCACAAGACGTAAACTCTCTCTCTCCGTGTTCCAAATCCTAGTCCGGAGCAGGTTTGGCAGGTCCAAACGGGGGCGGGGGGGGGGGGGTGGGGAACAGTCCAGGAAGGAATTTGGACTGTTTAGCTAAATTAACTAATGAGAAGAGGGGGGAAAAATAAAGCAAGAGCAAGCAAAGCAGAAGCGAAGCAGAAGCAAGAGCAAAGGCAAAAAGCAGGGCAAAAAGCAAAAAAGCAGCACTAAGTCCTGGTGCTATCTGTATGTCCCACCGAGTGGCTGATAAGAGGCCCAAAACAAAACTTTCACTCTGCCAGTCTTAAAGGCACAGAACATAATATCCAGCATAAATTACACATGCACAAATGGGGATAACAGTCACCCTAGGACATGCATGATCTCAGAAAAATCAGCAAGGTCATCGAGAACATGGGACTGCTTCAGCTGGAACTTCCTTCACTCTCAATGATTCCAAGAGATTGGCCGCTTGTGATCATTGATCTCAAGGACTGTTTCTTTAGTACTCCACTTCATCCAGATAATGCTCCTCGACTTGCTTTTTCTGTCCCAAATATCAACAGGGAGGAGCCCCTGCAAAGGTACCATTGGGTGGTTCTTCCACAAGGCTGAAGAGCTCACTGACTATCTGCCAGTGGTACGTGGTGCAAGCTTTGTCTGCAGGGCGGAAAAAACAGCCGGGGGCAAAAATCATTCATTACATGAATGATTTGCTCATTGCAGCACCAACAAAACAGGAGCTGCAAGAAGCTTGTGACTGTGTAATTGCAGACGTGCAAAAAGCAGGACTGGAAATCAGCATTTTAAAAATAGAAGAGATTGTACCATTGAAATACCTGGGGTGGAAAATCTCGGAGCGAACAATAAGACCCCAGAAAATGGAAGTCTGCTCAAAAGTCAGCAATTTGTATGACCTGCAACAGCTTCTAGGAGAAATCAGCTGGATGAGACCAATCTTGGGGATCACAAATGATGATATCCTATCATTGCTCGACCTTTTGAGACGGGACAATAACATTAAATCTCCCAGATCTTTCACACCTGAAGCATGAAAAGAACTTGAGAAAGTTACAGAGATCATTCAGCAGAAACAGGCACACCATTTTGTGGAATCACTGCCCTTCCAGTTGGAAATGTTGGGGAAAAAAGTACAGTTTCATGGCCTGATTTTTCAATGGATTAGTCTCAAAGAGTCTCTTTCTTAATCATAGAGTGGAATATTTTATCTTACAGGTCTCCAAAGATGATCCTCACAGACCTGGAGATGGCATCTCAAATTATTAAAAAGGCAAGGACAAGGTTGCTGTCAATATCAGGCAAAGATTTTTCAACAATTTACTTACTACTGAAAAAACAATATTTTCATTGGCCGATGCAGAAATCAAATAATTCTTAATTGTGTTGTTAGGGTATCCCGGTGCTTACACAATTCATTTTCCAAGCCACAGGTTGCTGAAAGTAAAAATAAGTTTTAGTGAAAAGCCAAAAATTAGTGAGGAACCATTGGATGGGATGGCGGTATTTACTGATCATTCAGGGAAGACTCATAAATTAGTAATCACATGGCAAAATTCGCTTACAGGAGAGTGGGACTCAGACATAAAGATAGTGCAAGGTTCACCACAAATTGTGGAGTTGGCAGCAGTGGTCAGGGTTTTTCAATTGTTCCAGCAATCCCTCAATTTGATCACAGATTCAGCATACATTGCGAATGTAGTAAAACGATTGGAAGGATCACTTTTAAAAGAGACAAACAATGACATTTTATAGTCATACTTAGCATGTATGAGAACATTTCTGGAAAACAGGAAACACAAATATTTTGTTGCCCGCATCAGAGCACATTCTTCTCTTCCAGGATTTCTAGCGGAAGGGAATGCCTACGCAGACAAATTAACCATGTCCATTTCACAAACTTTACCAGACATTTTTGAACAGGCAAGATTGAGTCATGCATTTTTTCATCCAAATGCACCGGCATTGATGGAATCCTTTCACATCTCGAAAAGCCAAGGAAGGGAAATCATTAGTGCTTGCCCAGACAGTCAGCTTGTGCAGCCACCTGCATCCACAGGAGCAGTCAATCTGAGAGGATTGCGGAGTATCCAGTTGTGGCAAGCTGGTGCCACAAAATATCCAATATGGACTTTTCTAACCAATTACATAATACCACCCAAACCCATGAAGAAGAAGGACCAGCCACTGCCCTAAAACTCCCATCTTATCTTTATACATATTACTATATTCCAAAATCCTAAACTCTAAGTTTTCTGTCACATGATATTACACACTTTGACTAAAACTACACACCCATAATCCCAGTTCAATTCAATCCCCATCATTCAATTTTGGAAGCCTTCTCCATGGCCTCAGGTCAAATGTAGTGCTCTCTTGAGGATCTGTGCCTTTCAAAACAGAAAGCCCAAAACTCTCACTATCCAGGGTTCCAACAATCAGCTACAATATCGATGCAGTTCACATCTGCATGCTCACTTCTCTGCTCCCAAGGTGGTCTCCGTGTGTCTGCGGTCTGTTGGGCTTCGCGGTTTTTGAAGGAATCCACTTTGCACCAGAACCCATGGACACACAAGCATATCCTTTGCCCCAGGTTATTAGCGGAAATGGATCTTCAATATTTCCCATCTCTGGAATTCTGATCAAAACTAAAGGATTTTCCTTTAATTTTTCCTGTGTGATGTTGGAAAAATGTCAGATGATCAGTGGCTTCAGTACTGCAAAAGAGCTGTTTAAAAAAATTTAAAACATACATGTCGCTATCGAACACAAAAGAACCAGACGCACACTGCTGCTCCAAGGTGAAGAGCAAAAAGAGGAAGTTTATTTTCTGACTCCAACATTTATAGTTTTCTAAAGGTGACAGTGGATTGGAGGGTGACCGTGCCACCTCTCCAATGCCACTGGTCAAACCAACAGTCCATCAAGTCTCTCCTCCTCCGTAAAGGAATGCAAAACAATGTGTTATCTCCAGACAGTGTGTGATAAAGTTCTCCACAAGGAGGTAAACATCAGAAGGCTTAGAAAATCCTAGAAAATCAGGGCGACATCTCACCCTTTTCCGTTTTAAAAAAAGAAAAGAAAAAAGGAAGGTGAACAATGTACAAAGGGAAGCATGAACAATGTTCAGTGTCCATTTGTGGAGGGATCATCTGAGTGATCACTCGCGTCGTCTGCATCCGAGTCATCACCAGATGATTCACCCACTTGATGCCTTTCAGTTTGGTCACGGTTTCCATGTTGCCCGTCGGCCGGATTCTGTCTCTGCAGTCGCAGGTCAGGGCGAACACACTTCGATGGTACCCAGCGTACCCCAGTGTCTGTGGATACACAAGCATACCCGCGCCCTGAAGCGATAAGGTCATAGGGACCTTCCCACTGTTTGGTGACTAAATTCTGCACCCAAACCTTCGCTCGAGGCTGATGTGCCTCGTCCGCAGCCTGCAACGAGAGATGGTGATTCGAAATGACAGGGTTATTTGAGTTCTGCAGCACAGTGATATGATTGATTGTGCACAAAGCTTTCGCCAACCGACTGTGTGGGGTTTCACCCTGCATTCTCCGTTTTTGTTTTTGAAGAACCTGCTTCAGAGTACCATGAGCACGTTCTACAATCGCTTGACCAGTTGGAGAATGTGGGATACCGAACTTGTGTGAGACACCCCGCAACTGCAGGAACTGCCGCACCTTTTGAGATGCATAAGCGGGACCGTTGTCGGTTTTCACAGCAGAAGGTATGCCCAGAACGGCAAAGGCCTGCCTCCAGTGGGCAAGGACATCACGGGCTTTCTCCCCAGTGTGAGCCGAAACCCACATTGCAGAGGAGAACGTGTCCACTGTGACATGCACACACTTGAGCCGGCCAAACTTGGCAATCTGGGTGACATCGGTCTGCCAAAGCTCTAAGGCCCGAAGGCCTCTGGGGTTTACCCCTGCCGGCAAAGGCGGAGCAAGTGCGTGGCAGTCATCACATGACTCAACAATGTCACGATCCTCAGTTGGCGTCAGCTGAAACTGTTTTTGCAGGGTATGTGCGTTTTGGTGGAAAAACCCATGTGATGCCTTGGCCTGCGCGAGTGTAGCAGGCTGAGGCGCTACCCACACTAGGTTAGCTAACATGTCAGCCCTCACGTTACCTTCCACTATAAATCCTGGCAAATTGGTGTGACTCCTCACATGCAGAACATAGAATGGATGAACTCGGGCCTGAATGGCACACCACAAGGTCTTCAGTAACTGAAACAAGGCAGGATTACTGACCTCCTTCAACACCGAATGACCCAACCACTGTGCAATGTCGGTCACATAGGCGGAATCCGTGACCAAGTTGAAAGGTTCCTGAGAAAATTTCTCAAATGCCATGACAGCAGCCCTCAACTCAACCAATTGGGCTGACCCATCCTCATGGCCTTCCAGAACCTGCCACTCAGATCCATCCCTCCAAGTAACAATGGCTTTTCCTGTTTTCCCTGAACCGTCGGTAAAGACGGTGGGTCCTTGCACGGGTTCCTGACTGGTTTTGGGCCGCAAAGAGATTTGTGTGGATTTTACCACATGTAATAACCTATGGCTGGGCAGATGATAAGTGATCTGCCCTGAAAAGTTTTTCAGAGCACTCTGCAGGGACACACTGTTTGCAAAGCTCCAGTCAAAATCCTCCCGGGGTACCGGGAGTATGATCTTTGCGGGGTCCACACCCATCAATTGCAAACACCGTTGTCGGCATTTGATTATCAAGTGAGCGATTAGCTCAAACAATGCAGTTGTTGTCTTCTGCGGCTGATGGGGCAGGAAAACCCATTCCAAAATGTGCAAGGAATCGGACCATTTGTCACTCCATTGGCCAATGATGCCTGTGGGATGCGAATCTGGAGTGGTGATGAACACAGTGACATCAACGGAGGGATCAATGCGATGAACTTGGCAAGCCGAAACAGCTCACTGAACCACCTGCAGCGCCTCATGCGCCTCAGGGGTCAATGTGCGAGGTGACCTTAGGTCAGAGTCTCCTTTCAACAAATCATACAATGGAGACAGCTGTGCGTCGGTTAGTCCCAAGTACGGATGTAACCAAGTGATGACACCTACCAATTTCTGAGCATCATTCAGTGTCTTCACAGAATGCACAAACTGCACTTCCTGGTGACAGATTGTTCGTTCCAGGATTTTTACCCCCAAATACTTCCAAGGCAGCTGTTGTTGAACCTTTTCTGGAGCCACCTGCAGCCCATGAGCATGCAGAGCGTCGAGCAGCCGAGGCTGAATCCTCAGCAGCTCATCTTGGATGGACGCAGCCACCAAAATGTCGTCCATATAATGATACAGACGTGCATCAGGAAACTGCTTGCGAACTCTAGACAAGGCACGGGCCACGTACCATTGGCATATGGCCGGAGAATTTCGCATGACCTGGGGCAAAGTCCTCCATTGATATCTCTGTGCGGGCTCAGCGTTGTTGATCGCTGGCACTGAGAAGGCAAACTTTGGCCTGTCACTGGGATGCAAAGGAATTGTAAAGAAACAATCCTTCAGATCCACAATGAGGACCGGCCAGTCTGCGGGAAGCATGGTAGGCGATGGCATGCCCACCTGCAATGTTCCCATACTTTCCATCACAGCATTGACCTTTTGGAGGTCTTGCAACAACCTCCATTTCCCAGATTTCTTTTTGATGCAGAAGACAGGAGTGTTCCAGGGACTGGTAGAAGGTTCCAGATGACCCTGGTCCAACTGCTCCTGCACCAAATTTCGAAGGGCGACTAATTTTTTGTCAGGGAGGGGCCACTGGTTCTCCCAAACAGGCTTGTCCACCAGCCACCGTATAGGGGGCGTAGGACATCCCGCGCCCTTCATCGCAGTGGCCCCCATCAAAAATCCGTCCCGATACGCACCCCCCATGTAGACAGAACATCCCTCCCCCACAGATTGGCAGGAGTAGAGGTAACATGAGGCCTAATGCAGGCCTGTTGTCCCTCCGGGTTCACTACGAGCATGGACCGCTGGCTCACGTAGCACTGCGCCGTCCCTCCCAGGCCTGCGACCGACGTTTCCACCGGATTCAGGGGCCACTCCGGGGGCCAGGCATCGAGAGAGAGAACGGTGACATCAGCACCACTGTCAAGAAGCCCTCGGAGGCGAATCTCCGACAGTGTCATACCAGGGATAGACATGGTGCACAGCATCTCAGGACGGTCCCTGGTCAGGACAGCAGTCCAGTGAACTTGAGGAGGCCCAGTGGATCCAAAGCCGCCAGCTCCACGCGACCGGTCAGCCGTCCTGCAAACAGAGGACTTAAAAGGCACAAGTTGAGCAAGTCGTGTCCCTTTCGGGATCGTGACAGGGGGGTTGGGTGTGGAGACCATGGCGCAAATCTGCCCCGTGAAATCTGCATCAATGAGCCCCAGGTGCACAATGATTCCCTGAAGAGTGGCACTAGACCTCCCCATCAGGAGAGCACTCATGCCCCCACCCAGGGGACCAAAAGCATCCAGGGGAACCTTGTGTATCTTACCAGAGTCTAAAACAACTGTTGCTGCAGTGCAGACATCCACCCCTGCTGATCCGTGGGTGCTGGCTGCAAGCCGGCAAAGCAGACCTGCATCGGCTCCGGGGTCTGGGGAGAGGCTTGTGTCTGGGCGCGTCCCCCCTTCGTGCTCGGCTTCACGTTTCCCGAGCTCGTCAAAGCCTGGCCATTAACATGAACAGTCGCCTTGCAAACATTGGACACGTGATTTGGCCTACCACACCGACCACATAAGAACATGGGAAATTTGACCTTCTGTGTCTTCTTCCCCCGCTTCTTGCCAGCCTGCGCGTTCCCCTGCTGTGGCCATCTGCCGTGTGGTGCTGCCCAAACTGGCTGCACCGTGGTAGCCACAGCAGACAACTTCCGACCCACGGGGACGAGGTCTGCACAGGCCTCCGCCATCTCGGAGATGGTAGGAAAACCAGGCAGAGCCGTTATGACCCTCCAACAGTCATCATTGCAATTACACCTCACGAGGTTTGCAATCACAGTCCTCCTTGCCAAAGGATCTGGCACCTGCCTCTCCACAGATGCAGTCAGCTTTGCTGCAAATGTCATGAAAGGCTCATCGGGCCCCTGGACAATAGTCGCAAATGCTTGCTTTGGAGCAATCATCTCCAGAGTCTGAACAATCGCTGCCATGCCCAGTGTGTTGCATTGGTCAAGCACAAGGTGATCAAATCCAGCCTGCCCCTCAGGGCTCTCACAAGGTCCCGTGCCCAACAGCATTTCAGCCACAGCCACACGCCTGGGATCCTGCTGTCTCAGCCTGGCATTCTGTGCCACTGTAGTGGCCACCAAACGAGCCCATTTGGTCTCAAAAACACCATACTGCACAGGGTCAAAAAGGGAATGTGCCACAACACGGAGATCGTGAGGCGTCAGCACATCCTTAGCAACCCTCCGGAGAATCTGCATAACTTCGGCAGATCCCACACCATGCTGAGTAACTGCATCACGAAGTTCCTTCTCCAGCTTATAAGAAGCAGGTTGATGGGTGCTATGAGTGACACCCCTGATCACAGGGAAAGCCTGGAGACCCCCTGACGAAGACGCAGCTCCTGCCGTACTCCGTTCCGTGGGCCCCACAGGGACAAGAGCAGATGCCTGACTGGGAGCTGGCCGAAAACCACTCATCCCTGTGCCCCCCGTGACACCAGCAGAGCCGGAGGGGCCCCCTCCGTGGTCCCGCGGATGCTGCAAGGAGGCAGGCTCACACATCACATCGGTCTTAGACTTGGCCTCCCACCAGAAACGGCAGGGGTCCTTCGGACGCACGGTCACCTGGCACGGGGGGAGCGTCCACAAGTTTGACGGGGAGGAGCAACGGCCCTGGGAACTCACCGGCCTCCCGCCGGTCGTACCAGCAGTCGGGCTAAGGGTGAATACTTCAGCGCCCTGTCGTGCCGCAGCTCCGGCGGGGGGCGCCGTGGCAGACACAGGTGCCGGCACGGCCCGCAAAGCCGGCGCGGACCGGGACGAGATCGGCTCGGGGTCCCGGTCCCGGGGCAAGGGTTTTGGGCGGGGCGCCGAGAGATGCACGGCCGGCGGAACCCCATCACCGCGGGGCGGCACCATGAAGCCCGGCACACCCCCAATGAGGGCCCGATCCGAGACGCAAGACTCCACAACGGGCACTGCCCCCGCCGAGAGAAAAGAGGCGGCTTGTCCGTCCCCCGGGGTGGGGTCCGACGGAGCACTGACTGACTCCCCGCCCCCGGCTGCTTCCGCCAACTGCGCAGGCCCAGAAACGGGCAACAGCGCCCCCCTCACCGGTGAGTCCGGCTCGGAGGCGGGCGAACCCGCCCCCACCGCACCTAGGGGGAACTTCGTGGAAACGCCGCAATTCGGACAAAGAGTCGTCACCGAATCAGGCTCGATCAGAGGCGGAGGCTGATCCAGAGACTCTCCGCCGCCACCAAGTGCCGGGAAAGCACAAAGAGAGGGCGGCACTCTACCCGCCCCGCCGCGTGTTCTCTCAATGAGGTATGCTGAAGGTGTGACATAAACCCCAATTCAATAAGAATGTCTTAAGCTTTTCTGCTTTGTAGGCCAGGCCATTATCTGTCTTTATTTCTTGAGGGACACCTAGTGAAGCGAATGCTTGCAGAAAATGCTGGCAAGCATGTTTTGCTGTTTCACTTGTATGCAAGGAGGCAAAGGCCGCACCTGAAAAGGCGTCTACAGATACATAGACATTATTGAATTTCCCGAAAGACGGGTATTTTGTGATATCTGTTTGCCATACCAGCAGTAAGTGAGTACATTGGTGATTGGCCAGCACTAAACCCCACCAGGCTCATTGGTGAGCTGCCTGGGAAATTTCAGATTTGGTCATTCTAGCCAGTTTCTAACTGAAACTTCCACAAATAGTGTGGGACATTTTACCAACGATAAGTGTGGGAATAGGAAAACAAGAAACTTCCACAGTCATTGAAGGGTTTGATTTGCAGCCTTGGGAGAAGCTTGGATTGATGTAAAAATACAATACACAGACATTAAGCAGAAAAATCATAAACTGATGATAGTTTCTATAGTTGTAAGTAAGAATATTCCTTAAGTGGTTAAGAAGATTTGTGGATGCTGACAGTTTAGTCAGAAAAAGAAACAGATAACTTTCCCAGGCATTCTAAAGGGGAAGTTGAGAGAAAGCTCAGAGAAAGAATTAATAAAATTCTTAATCTCTGCACCTGGTGTTTGTGAACATGTGGAATGTTTGTACTTGAAGTTTATGGAAAGATATTTACAGAAAGGTGTTGTTCCTAATTAACCAATGGTGTGAGGGGTGTTGTTTAAGGACCAATCAGGTTCTGGGTGAACTATCCTGTCTATAAATATGCATAGCTCCTAATAAACTTCATGCCTTGCTCCATGCCTTCTGAGCATTGGAGTCAATGTTGCCTTCTTTCAGCTGTTCCTAACTCAACAGCGACAGGAAATGTATGGTAAGATGGTGAAGGTTTTAAAGTGTAGTATTGTAATAGTATGGAGGAGGTTGGGAGTTTAGAAGTTATAATAGAAGCATATGTGTGCATGTGAGATAGAAGCCTATTGGACAAAAGTATCCACAGTGCAGTAGAAGTAAGTAAAGGTGATATGTTAGAAAAGCACAATACACCTTGTAGCAACTCTCTATTGGACTAGAAAGCTATATATTTTCTTGTAACAAAGAACTCGTGACTAGTTTGAGCTATGGCTGGCTGCTTGCTTCTCTAAAATCTCACGGCCTCTGAGACTGATGTTTATCTGAGCAATATATCATTCTTAGCCTGATGATGGTCCCATCTCTTCATTATTAGCGGCGACAATGATAGATAAGGATGAAGAATAGTCTTAAATTAGATGTGTGAGTTTTTGGGGGTGTCCCTCTGTTACTTGTAATATGTGGCAGCATCTGTAGTACATCCACAGCCTTCCCTGCATCCACCAAGTGGGTCATCTGGTCATAAAAGGAGATCAGGTTGGTCAAGCATGACCTGCCCCTCCTAAATCTGTGCTGGCTGGGTCTGATCCCCCAGCAATCCTGTACATGCCATGTGATCACAGTCTTTCTCAGCTGCCTTTGCATCCATTTTTGAACAGCCACATCTTGTTGTGTATTAGGACCAATATGAATTAATTCCTTCACATTAGTATCGTGAGAGAGTATGCCAGCACAGCTGTCCAGTTGTACTGGGTTCATGTGGCAAGGGTTTGGTAGTGTGTGGTGGGGGTACTGCAGGGGCGGCTTCTGTAAGAAGATGCCAGAAGCTTCTGCCGTGTTGGACAGAGCCAGCTCCTGCTGCCTGCAAGTTGGACACACCACTTGCCAAGGCTGAGCTCATCACCGATGTTGGTAGCACCTTGTATGAGAGAACCTATGTAATAAAAGGTAAAAAATTATGGAAGAGAAGAGTGGGAAAATGTGAAAGAAATGGCTATGCACAGACACTGAAGTGACAACACTCAGTGAATGAGAGGAGTGCTCCAGGCACCAGTCCAGAGATTTCCCTGTCTCTGAAGGATACACTACTTGAAAAGGACCTGCACGGCAGCAGTTCATGAAGGACTGCAGCTGTGGGAGCTCAGCACATCACTCCTGATATCCAGAGCTACCGAGAGAACCCTTGGGGGGCTCGGGAGTCTTAGAATGTTGCCAAAAGCACTTGGTGGCTTGATTTTGATCCATCTAGAGATGTGCCACCGATGTATGAAGAAATGGAACCTGCGAGAATCACTCGAGTGTAAATGGTGAAGGGAAGATATCATTATAGGGTGAATCACAAATTTTGGGGTTTTGGTACAGGGGAGTTGCAGAGACAAGATGGAGGAATCAGGGTGTGCCGCCAGGCTCTTCTTTCTTCTTCCTGTCTTCCATCTTCTGGAGTGGTGTTGGCATTTGGAGATTGGTCTGAGATGAGAGTGTAGTTAGCGACGAAGATGATAGGTATTGGGGACAAAAGGTAAATATGAGATACGTAGTTTTTGTTATAAAAGATGCGGCCGCCTTGGGGGTGGGCGGAGTGCCTTTGGCTGCCGTGCTGGTCAGATCCTTCGGGCCGAGAAAGGACTTTACAGATAAGAAATAATAAACAATTCTGAAGACCGAAAAAACCTGGCGTCCAGACTCATCTTTTGAAGCCCAGCGTGCAAGAACCATCCTGAGCGTGTGTGGGGGCAGAGACAGCCGACCCCATACCTGGCGTCCCTGGGTGGGCCACAAAAGGTGGGCCACGAGGCTGGGCCACAAAGGCTGGGCCACAAAGGTGGGCCATGAAGGTGGGCCACGGAGCTGGACTGCAAGGGCAGCGCTGCAAGGCCATCGAGGACTGCGGTTAAGCAAGCAGTCTCGCCGGCGGGCAGCTCCCTGAGTTGGACGGGTTCCCAGGAGACCACTGATAACTCCTTGGCAAAACAGCCAGAGGGATCCGAAGAAGCAGCAGCCAAAAAGGACATCGCACTCTATCTCTGCCGAAGAAGAATCGTACCAGAACAGCCCGGACCAGGATTGGAAAGGCGCCTCCGACCCCATCTCCTGTGACCTGCTGGACAGAGACCGGGAGCCTTCGGACTGCTCTGACAACGTGAATTCGGTAAGAAGGTCAGAAATTAAGAACATGGGGAAAACATACTCCCAGGAACAAATACAGGTCCTGTCAGCTTTACAAAGCGTGGCAGAGGCAAACACAAAGGGAATTCCTAAGAGAGCGCTCAAAGATTTATTGATGTGGGTGAGACTTAATTATCCACATTTGGAAACCCGTGTGTTATTCGAAACGGGTTTCTGGCAAGAAGTTAAAAGGCACGTATATCTTTTGGCCACAAAAGGTGATGAGAAGGCCTTGAAATTGCTGTCTCCAACAAGGACCATGTTAGAAGCAATTACGGCAAGATCCCGGAGTAGGGCCAAGAGATCATTAGTTGTGAATCCCACAGGGGCGGGGGGAGGAGAGCAAAGCTCAAAGCAGAGATTGCCTCTGGTCCCAACCGGCCCTGGCGAAGTAGCTCCTGATGAGAGGGAGCGGGAAACAGTTTTGCTGCCTCCAGTCCCACTACCCCGAAAGTCCAGGAGGCCTCCAAAACACCCTGAAATCCCAGAAACAGCGGGGAGTTCGGGTTCCGATTCGGACGCAAATACGGTCCTTACCCCAGATGAATTAAGATTTTCATCCAGCGAACCAGAGGGGCAAGAACGCCCTGTAGGGGCAAACCCTCCCAGTTTGCAAAAACAACAGGGGAAAGAGACGGAAAAAGCGTCGAAGTTGGAAAGGGGGGGCGAACGGGGACCAGAGGGGGAGGAGGGATTGCTCTCTCACGGTGAGCGTGGCTGCACGGTGGCGGCGAGCGGCGGGGTGAGCGCGGAGGCAGTGGGGGACGTGAGTTTCGGCGCGGGGTCTGTGAGCAAAACGCCGACAGTGGCAGCCTCGGCTGGCGCAGTGCCAAAGACGCGCGCAGGGCGAGACCCGCGGGACGTCCGGGAAGGGCTCTCAAAATATAGCGTCCACGTCAGACGCGGGCAATGGGCTGGGAGCAGCTGCAGAGCTCCATTCGGCACCCGTAGGTAGACGTAGGAGACGCGTGATGATGCAGGACCCGGAAGTCAAGCCGCGGCGGTCTGCTCGGATTGCGCGGCGCATGCAGGCACAGGCGGGGCAGGGGTTGCACGCACGGGCAGGGGGTGTGGATACAGCGTCAGAGAAGGAGGAGAGAGAGTCAGGGACAGACATAGGGGAGGAGTCATCAGAGGCGGAGCGGGACGGAGACAGTGACGTCAGTTCAGGGGAGACAGGGGGCATTCCCGAACCTGCGCATGCGCAGAGAGTGCGGAAGGAGCACGGTGGGGGGCGAGCCCGATCCCCTGTGACGTTGCGGGTGAGGAGGGGCCATGCTCGGGGTTCCACATCCCGGGGCTCCATCCTCTCTCCGATTCCGGCTTCCCCGATCCCAATCCCTGCAGTTCAAACCTCTCCCATTCCTGAGGGACGTTCATGTGTTCAGGCTTCATTGTTGGCTCATTCAAAACCCGTGCGAGTTCGGTTCCAAAAGTCAGAAACGCTGCATTCAGCCGAAGCGGCTTAAGAGCCGATCAACTCTGGGACGCCATCACGGTCGTCCAGGCGGACCACAGCGCCACCTAGTGGCGGGAAGACCACAGTGCAGGACATGCCTGACCCGGTCGGTCGCGCCACAGCGCCATCTCCTGGCAAAACAACAACAATGCAGCAGTTTTTCCCAACAACATACAAAAAGAAAACAGTAACAAAGAAGGAAAAAGCAACGCAGCGAACAGATTTTCCGTCAACTTTGGAGCTTCAAGGATTTGAAGACATATCATCAGAAGCGGAAGAAGAAGAAGGAGAAGGAGAAGACATGATACAAATTACAGCTTCAGAGGGACCCCAGCATGGATGTTTACAATGGCAGAAGCAGCAAAAAGCTTCCTGCATTCATTTGATACAGTGAAGAAGAAGAAGTCACGAGAATTTGAACATCCTTTTCCGGATTTGGGAGCGAGGCCAAAAACCTCAAGCCGAAGGATGTGGACCGAGGAATCACCGACGACTTCCAGGGTTCCACTGTGCAACCTGTTGCCATCAGAACTACCAGAAGAGGAATTTCCAGAGGAAGAAGAAGAGCAACCGAAGAGGCCAATAGATTGGAAAAACATCAGAAAGAAGTTGTCCAAGGAGAAGGGTTTGTTAAGAGGATCAGGAGATCTGACAATGCCAGTGACATATGATGCACAGGGACAGAACCCAAGGTGGGAAAGGCTGGGTCACGACGTGGTCAAAGATTTAGCAAAGGCATTCAGAGCAACGGGTTGAATTCGCGGTACTTCAAACAACTGCTGAAGGGGACATTAGACAATTATGAATTTACACCATATGACATCTGAAGCCTTGTGTCAATTATCCTCACGGACATAGAGAATCTGATCTGGGACAGAAGATGGTGACGATATCTCGAAGGATTGAGGAACAGTTATCAAGGTGGACCAAATGCGAACCTCACTGTAGCACAGTTGGCAGGGGATCCTCCAAATGACAACCCAGCGGAACAAGCAGCGCGACTTCCGAGGCAAGTGCTGAATAACATCAAAGAAGCGGCGCGAAGAGCAATCCTGCAGATTCCACCAGCAGGAGTTCCAGATACCCCATTTGCATCCATCAAGCAAGATCCCACAGAATCATTTTCATCATATATGGATCGACTCTCACAAGCTGTGGTTCGACAGGCAATAGACGAACAGGTAAAGCAGCCACTCATGGAAAGTTTAGCCTACGGCGGTTCCAACCCGGATTGCCAATGGGTCATCTCAGCAATGCCAGGACGGCCATCCTTGGTAGAGATGGTGGAGGCTTGCAGCAAAGTGGGAACGCCTCAGCATGTTGCATCGATCGTGAGGGACGAGTTGAAAGGAGAGTGGAAAGAACAGATAAAGAAACAGGTGGAAGGACATCTAGCAAAACAGTCAGAGGAGAAGACGCTGGAAAAGATGCCATTCAGAAGAGATAAGCGCATCGATTCGTTGAATCGTTGCCTTTTGAGTTAGCAGTGCTGGGAAAGGAGACACAGTTCCATGGTTTAATCTTCCAATGGGATCCATCGCAGAAAGACTCTTTGATAATCATAGAATGGATTTTTCTACCTCACAGGTCTTAAAAAACGATCCTTACAGACTTGGAAATGGCAGCACAGATCATCATGAAGGGAAGAACAAGGTTGCTGACAATGGCAGGAAGGGAATTTTCAATCATTCATCTACCTCTGAAGAAAGACTACTTCGAGTGGGCGATGCAGAAATCAAAAGACTTGTTAATTGCATTGTTAGCCTTTCCAGGGATTTGCACAATTCATTTCCCACAACACAGGGTGTTGCAGTCACAAATATGCTACAGAACGAAGCCAAGAGTAAGTGAAGAACCTCTGGACGGGATCACGGTGTTCACAGACGGCTCAGGAAAGACACACAAGTCAGTAATCACCTGGATGAACTCAGAGACAGGGGACTGGGACTCAAATGTGAAGATGGTTCAGGGCTCTCCACAAATTGTGGAATTGGCAGCGGTCGTTCGAGCGTTTCAGTTGTTCAAGCAACCTCTCAACTTGGTCACAGATTCCTCATATGTTGCGGGTGTGGTCAGGCGATTGGAGGGTTCGCTTTTGAAAGAAGCCAACAATGAAGTTTTATATTCATACCTAGCAAGCATGAAAACATTGCTAGAGAGCAGGGAACACAAATATTTCATCACTCACATCAGGGCTCATACAACACTTCCGCGATTTCTAGCGGAAGGGAATGCTCGAGCAGACAGGTTGACGATGCCCACTTCACAGACACTCCCAGACATTTTTGAGCAGGCAAAATTAAGTCATGCATTTTTTCATCAAAATGCACAAGCGCTGATGGAATCCTTCCATCTCACAAAAACTCAGGCGAGGGAGATCATCAGTGCTTGTCCAGACTGTCAACTTTAGCAGCCGCCAGCTTCAACAGGGGCAGTCAATCCATGAGGGCTGCAAAGTCTTCAGCTATGGCAGGCAGATGTCACAAAGTATCCATCATTTTGGAGGCTCAAAAATGTTTACCTTTCAGTACATTCTCGGGAGCAGTTTTCGCTTCAGCACATGCAGGGGAAACAGCAGATCATGCTTGTCGGCATTTCCTGCAAGCATTTGCATCATTAGGCGTGCCTCAGGAGATAAAAACAGATAATGGTCCAACATATACAGGCAGGGTGCTTGACAAGTTCCTGAAAAGGTGGGGTGTCAAACACACGTTCGGTATTCCACATTCACCTACAGGTCAGGCAATCATTGAAAGAACACATCATACCCTGAAATCCCTTCTGGACAGGCAGAAAAGGGGTGAGCCAGAGGCAACACCTCACATGAAGTTGGACAAAGCATTGTATGTGTTGAACTTTCTCAATAGTTCATCTTCAGAGCCCAATCCACCCATCTTGAGACATTTTTCAAACAGTTCTCAGGAAAGATTAAGGGAGAATCCTTTAGTCTTGATCAGAAACCCCGAGTCAGGACAAATAGGGGGTCCTTTCAGACTAATCACTTGGGGCAAGGGTTTTGCTTGTGTTTCCACAGGGCGAGGTCCAAAGTGGGTGTCAGCGCAGCACGTGAAACCATTCCGGACGCAAGAGCAGGAAAGCACCGATCCCAGAAACAGAGAGACGAGTACCCAGACAGAAGAGGAGGTTGAAGTTACGAACAGCAGTTCAGAGAAGACAAAAGAATAAAAAGACTTTGAGGATTTTTTTTTCTTTCTTTGGGGAAAAAAGGTTTGGGAGGAAAAAATGGCAATGTTTTGTTACAGGGATGGGATCATAAGGTTCGTGATTCTCATGTGTTTCATTTCATCATCAATTGCTTCAAGTGACGAAGCAAATTTGCCAGTTAAACAACCAAAAAAGAATGTTTGGGAAGCTTTAGCTCAGGCAGCAAATTTAGATAGTATTTGTCTGACACATTCCAGACCAGGGAGTCCATTTTCGGCATGCACGATTGGGATGCCGGTGGACGAATGGCCAATTCCAGGGCACACTCAAAATCTCACAGGTCGTTAAAGATCCTGTGATGGAGTGGCGTGCTTGGACACATCTTCTTCCTGTGGATTCTACTGAACCTCAGGAATTGGAGATTTTTGGGTCCATGACAAAGGAGGTGCTTTTTGTGCAAACAGAAGGGGGAGATGTGGGAGCTCAGCACATCACTCCTGATGTCCAGAGCTACCGAGAGAACCCTTGGGGGGCTCGGGAGTCTTAGAATGTTGCCAAAAGCACTTGGTGGCTTGATTTTGATCCATCTAGAGATGTGCCACCAATGTATGAAGAAATGGAACCTGCGAGAATCACTCGAGTGTAAATGGTGAAGGGAAGATATCATTATAGGGTGAATCACAAATTTTGGGGTTTTGGTACAGGGGGGTTGCAGAGACAAGATGGAGGAATCAGGGTGTGCCACCAGGCTCTTCTTTCTTCTTCCTGTCTTCCATCTTCTGGAGTGGTGTTGGCATTTGGGGATTGGTCTGGGATGAGAGTGTAGTTAGTGACGAAGATGATAGGTATTGGGGACAAAAGGTAAATATGAGATACGTAGTTTTTGTTATAAAAGATGCGGCCGCCTTGGGGGTGGGCAGAGTGCCTTTGGCTGCCGTGCTGGTCAGATCCTTCGGGCAGAGAAAGGACTTTATAGATAAGAAATAATAAACAATTCTGAAGACCGAAAAAACCTAGCGTCCAGTCTCATCCTTTGAAGCCCAGCGTGCAAGAACCATCCTGAGCGTGTGTGGGGGCAGAGACAGACAGCCGACCCCATAGCAGCCCCTGGGAAATTCCCATGTTGGAGAAGTTCATGAAGGACTGTCTTCTGTGGGTGGAGCTGGGCAAGAGTGTGAGCAGGAAGGAACATCAGAGACAAAGTATTATGAACTAAACACAACCCTCATTCCTGCATACACCTGCCCTGCTCATGAGAAGGGGTAGATGAGTTGGGAGCCTAGGAAGAAGGGCGGGATTGAGGGGGGAAAGGTGTTTTTAGGTTTGTTCTTATTTTGCAGTGCCCTGCATTATTTTATTGGCAATAAATTAAATTAATTTCTCCTAACTGAGTCTGTTTTGCCCATAACTGTAATCAGTAAGTGATCTCTCTTTTTCTGTCTCAATTCATGAGTTTTTCATCTTTTTGTTTTTTCCTCTCTCTGTCCCATTGAGCAGTTGAAGTGACAGAGTGGCTTGGTGGGCACGTGATGTCCTGCCAAGGACAGCCCACCACATGTGTCCTGGCTGTCAGGCTGGGTTTTGGCCTTTCCCCTGAGAAGCAGTGCCCTCCTGGGATGCTGCAGTTGGCACCCTGTACATAGTAGGGTCCTCAACTGACTGAAGAGAATTAATTGATACCAATACTCTCCTGTCACAAATGGGTCTTAAGCAGGCAGAGAAGACTAATTTTTTTCCCTTCCTTTTGAACTGTAACAGGGAAGGAGACCAAATGAAATCCCTTTGTGGATTTGGATACAGGAAAGGGTTTGTCTAACAAGAAAAGAGGTGTGTGTGAGGCCTGGATGTGTTCAGACACATCTTCACAGATTTTTACAACTAATTTTTCATTCTGAATATAAAATAGAGATTTCCTAAGGTAGTAGATCACTGGCAGTTTTTTATGCATGGCCTTTAAGTGCTGAAGTCAAATGAGTTACACCATTAAATACTGAATCTCAGCAGTCCACAATCCCTGGCCTTCTCTGACCGGAGACCCCCAAAAGTCTGCCTCAGTGATTTCCATGCATGTTGCTCTCCTGACTGAGGAGCTCCTTATTGCTCAAGGTTAGAGGGGACTGAGGTCCAGCCTGTGAACAGCAGTGTTTTCTAGGGTCTGAAGGGTTGACAACTAGCAATAATCCCAGGGAGAAACTGCAACACCAATGATTCTGAGAGAGGAGATAATGACAAAGGAGGATTATATGGAGATGTGGAACAAGGACAGAGCACTATATGAGCTAAAGGAAAGCAATCTTTCACCAAAATTGTCCTAGCAAACTTGCAGGCATGAGAGAGAGTTTTGAGGGAGAAAGTAGAAGAATTAAGCAGTAAGAACACATTGAAGCTCTGAAGTAAGGTGGGGAATAGCATTATGTTAGATGTTGGGCCAGTCATTCAGAAGACTGCTTCTGATTCTGAAACCTCTTCCAGAAGGTATTCAGCTGGAAACTGACTCCTTGATTCAGAAATGTCTTAAGGAAAAAGACCAAAAAGTACCTGAAAAGCAGTATCTGATCCTCTTCCATCCTCAGTCTTTTCACAGATAAAAGAATCAGAGTCTAGGAAGGGACAAAATTCACATGAGCCAAATAATTTTTCTTTTTGGCTCTTCATGAAAAAAAGAAAATATTTGTTGAAAATAGCTGGCTGAGGGAATATAATTTCACAGGATGAACAATTCCATGTAACAGTCACAAGCCTGTGTCTCCACTAGCCCAGGTCCCAGTAAACAAGTTATTCATCTGTTAAAAGCAGTCCTGTCTTAAGCTAGCTCAGGGAAGGAGCTAGAACACAGGAACAGAGCCAAGAAATGGCCGTGAAATTTTTATTTCTGGCTTTCTGCCCTTCTAGGACTCTCTCTCACAACCCTGATTTCCTCAGAGAAGTGTTTTGACAGAGAGGATGCTCTCCGAGCCTGGGATATGAACTGTGTGGGCTGCAGCCAAGAGTCCCTCCACATGGCTCCCGAGCCTTGCCTTGTTTTATCTCTCCCACTGTCCCTGCCCTTGGGATGGCCTCAGGATGCTGTTGATAGATTTAGGAGTCCAACTAGTTTGCACACTCATTCCATTTTTCATCTGAATAGCAAGTTGTTAATAACATCATCAGTTATCTCCTCGATCATTGTGAAGAGCACACTAACAAAAATCTGGTAAGCATTGGAAATATCTCAAATTATTTCAAAGATTTTTAAAAGCACTTGTAGGGAATCTGGGCTGATGCCATTCCCCTACCCCATCTCCTTTAACTGATCATTCCCATGGTGGGTATCTGCTGCTTAATTTGCAAATGTCTAGTGCTGAGTTATGGAAGTTGCTGAAGACATTTAAGTTATTAAACATTGGTAGAACATTAGGCATTAAGACTCTGTGTAATACAAAATGGCTTGTTATTTCATTGATATTTTAAATTTCAACTGGTACTTTTAAACATCTGTGTATTAGTCCAATTTAACTCATAATGCTATTGCATACTTTGTAAGAAGCATCCATACAATAGAATTAATTTATTACTAGCTTTAATTGTTGGCAGAGGCAATGTAATTCTGTTATGATGCTTCACAGAAACACTGCAAATATGACACATACATAAATTACTTCTTACTGATGTAAAAGTCCCTTCCCAGCACATCTGCGCTGTGAGAATACAGAATGGCACATATTTTCCTGGGAGCAAATAGCAAAACTGCATAGTCTGCTGAAAGATCTACTGGCAATTAGTCTGCTGAAGGGTCAGTATTTGAAAGGTAATACTAATTCTCTTATAAATCTTATAAAATTTCAATGCTCAGAAACAAAGAAAAGAGCATTCAGTTAGATTTACTTCCCAGTCTACAACTATTTGTTCTACCATTTAATTTGAGCTAGGAATAGAGAAAAAAAAAATGCTCTATCACTGTGTCACCTGCATAAGCTGTTATATTTGTTGATCCCTCCCTCAGGAAGACACAAAAGAGAACACTATTCTCATCACCTCCATCGGCCACAGAAGAACTCAGCTGTGTAAGCCAAAATTAGACATATCAAAGCACCTTTGATCACTTCATTGTCTGTCAAGCTCTCTCCAAAGCAAGCACTGTCTTCCATAATGGATTTTATTACTTTGAAATGTCATATTTAATGTGTGTTCATTCCTTCAGATCCCTGATACTGTCTAAGGTGCTGACTGCGCAGCACCACATGGAGAGCCTTGCAGGTGTGTCTATTAATTTCAGAGTGTTCCTGCTTCTCCAACAGCATGTGGTTTAATTGCAGAGTTGGTGAAGCAAGGGCATCGCAAGAATTTATCTCCATTTTTCTGTGTGTGCACAACCACAAAGTCATCCTGCAGTGTAGGTTTGAATGAGTTATGGGACCATAAAAAAGTACTTCAATTCACGAAGCTATCAACTCTTTGTCACGAAACAAAAACACCTGCCAGAAGAGTTTTATTCTTACTTGATAATCACAGCACAACTAGGCATGGGACAAAGCCATCATTTAAAGGGATATTATTATGCAGCAGACTTGCTCTGAGGAACCATAGTCTAAATTTAGTTACTAATTAGAAAAACACATTTTACAGATGTCATTAATTAGCCAACAATCTGAGAACTGTCTCTTTCAAATAGGAAATGTAATATTAATTAGTAAAGTATCCACCGCAGGATTTGACTTCTCTTGCCCAATAGATCCAGCAATGGGTCATTACTCATATAGGTAACTTCTTGTTTTCCACTGATAAAATTAATTCTAAGATACATTTAGCAAATACTGAAATTATGCCCTTGAGAAGAAACTGCAGAAATAGACAACAAGCCAGCATTCTTATGTCACTTTCCAGACTTTTATGAAATTCCACTTCTGTGTTTCAGTCTGTTTGGACACAATCAGATCATACTTTTGTCCAATAACCTGTGATTCAGAAACTTCATTTTTCATACAGAAGAGCTAAAATGCTGAAGAATTCCTGTAGTCAGGTCCCTGAAAATTCATCTGTAGCATCAGTAAAATACCAAAGCTGACAGTTAGAAATGATGAAGTAAGTTGGAAAAAACCTGCAATATGAGGAACAGGATGAAAGTTGCCAGTGGTGGGAACACAGCTTTCTCTGTCAAATGAAAAATCTTGAACTCTCAAAGAAAAGAATGCCTCAAATATTTCAACCAAGGGAAAAACTGTTGTTAAATGTTACAGTGTTGATTTATGTGAGCTATGGTTCAGTGGCCATATGCACTTCATTTTTTTATTCTTTGCACTGGGTCATATTTCTCATAGTGTCTAATTTTGGGAAGGAAAATGGCTCAAGAAACTTGCAAGGAATTCTTTGGCCACAGACACATTTCAGGAAATGTAAAATGTACCTAGGTAGCCTGCAAATGGAAAACTATAAGGACATGGGGCATCTGTTCTGCAGTATAACTGAGCACGCTGCTTATATATACCCTAAAGCACTGGGTACTTGGCCAACTCTTCATTCCAAGCTTTCATTCTTAGGGTTTCCCTTTTCCAAAGAAAAAAATATACTATGTGTGGGAAAAACTTACCCTTTAGGAAATTAAAGATATTAGTCTCATTTTGGGTTTTGACAGAGTGATTTTAGTTAGCCCTGGAAAACCTGAACCCTACCCATCAAAAAAATCCATGTCTCCTTCACTGGTTTTTGTTTGTTTCTGTTTTGCTTGGTTGTTCTTTTGGTTTTGGTTTTGGTTTTGGGTTGAGTTTTGGTTTTTCTTTCCAGCATTAGATAAATTTCAAATAATTTCCAAGTATATTGTTGAAAATATTTTAGAAGGAAGTCTCTAAAACAAGGACATGGCAAACACTAAATAAAGCTTTAGGATCTCTTTTGAGAGTCATAGCAATGAGAAATATTTGTAGACCAAGTCAAGCATGTTTCTTAGTGAAATGAAAATGCAAGGATTTAGCTTCTATCGATTCTTAAAAATCTCAGAGACTTTGAATGGCATTGGTTTCCTAAGACACTTAGACTGAGCTGGTTGTGGAAATTTCTCTTGTTCTATGGAGACTGAAAGGTACCTCAAGAAGGAGAGTTATCCTACCTTATATTTTCCAGCTTCCTGGGTTAAACCCCAGTTTTAAGAGTCATTCAGGGCCTTTCACTATGGAGGAAATTGGGAAACAGTGAACATTTTTCTCACTGTTTAGGAAACCCTTCTGGATTTCCTTCACTCAAAAAATAATTCAATGCTAATGTTTTGCTCATAGAAAATGATGCATTTCTCTGTTGTCTGATAATCACTTTTCTCTCCTGGGACATTCTGTACAAATGATTTCTGAACAAGTTATCAGTCACAGCCTTGTCTGTGTATTCAAATTTTCTTTCATGGGTATCGAACCTCCATTTTAACCTCATCTATATACACACAGCTCTAATTTAAGTAAATAGTGAAATATGTACATGCATTTTCTATTTTAGGAGATACTTATAAAAAGAATTTTTCCTGTCTGACCTAATTTTTGGTTTTTAAAGTTAAAATAAAGCTGGTGCAAATGTACCTATTTGTTAGTCTTGGGATCCTTTAAAATGAGTTTACTGAAGGGACTTAAACTTGAGGCATGTTGCTTCACCACTATGGCTCACCCAGATCCTTCAGCACTGTTTCTGTACCCTGATTTAGAAAAACATCTCAGCAAGTATCATGTGTTTGGAAAATACATTTTCTTCCAGTATTTTCTTACAATGACAGTCACCTCTGTGAATATTCTGGTTTCTAAGGCCATTTACTAGTACACACTGTGAAAGAAAATCCAAACTCAATTAAAGAGGATTAGCTTTCTCTGTCCCGTGAGGTGGCCTTTCTGCTTGCATCTCTCCTGCAGCTTTCACTTTCTGAGATTCATGGCTGTTACCCTGGGAGCCAAAGTCATATATATGTTGTGTTCAAGACACTCAGTGGGAGAACAGAGAATGGATGGCCTGTTAACATAAGCACAGCTCAGTGGGGCAAGTGGCATATAGTTGTTTGTATACAGATTCAGGCTATTGTGCAGCAGACAAAATAAGATTTCAAATCAAATGAAAATGAAAAATGTTGTTGCTTTTGCCACTTCCTTTTACCTAAAAGTATTTATGCAGGTGCAATGCTTTAGAATCAGACAAGGAGATAAGATGAAATAATTTGCACACTTTTACAGTGTATAATTTAATGATGTTTCAAGTCCTTGTATTACTTCAACAGACATGGGAGGCACTGAAGAATTTCTGGACATTCATTCATGTCTAAGTAATCATCTCCCACCCTGCCACCTTTTCTTTCTTTCTTTCTTTCTTTCTTTCTTTCTTCCTTTCTTCCTTTCTTCCTTTCTTCCTTTCTTCCTTTCTTTCTTTCTTTTTCTTTCTTTCCTTTCTTTCTTTCTTTTCTTTTCTTTCTTTCTTTTTTTCTTTTTTTCTTTTCTTTTCTTTTCTTTTCTTTTCTTTTCTTTTCTTTTCTTTTCTTTTCTTTTCTTTTCTTTTCTTTTCTTTTCTTTTCTTTTCTTTTCTTTTCTTTTCTTTTCTTTTCTTTTCTTTTCTTTTCTTTTCTTTTCTTTTCTTTTCTTTTCTTTTCTTTTCTTTTTTCCCCACACAGCTTGTTTTTTAGAATAGAATGTTGTACATAGGGGTTTTTTTATCAGAAATCTTTGCCAGCAGATAATACTAGCTTTCTAGTTGGAACATAGGAACAAATGCAATGAAAATGCCTCCAGTCCCAAGAGCAAAAAAATGTTTCTTGTCATTCTTTTTTATCAGAATAAGCACTTATTTATCAAAATGAGATAGAAGTATTCATTATTCAGAATAAGATGTCTAAAACGCTGTGCATTGTTAAATTAAATCACAAGAGTACTGGAAGCAGTCTAGCTTTTTCCTACTGGATTATATCAGACAAGCTGTTCTAGTTCAGAGTTAGCTTGGATTGCTAATATCACTGTGGCACCAGCCCACATCTTACATCCCACCTTTGGGGGCAACAGCCTAAAACTCTCTGTTGTGGCAACAGGGACAATAATCACCAGAAGAGGATCCCAAATAGGCTAGCAGTTCTTGAGGAGGATACGTAGAAAATGTTTCTATATTTAATTATCAGATTAAAATTAAAAGTGAAAACAATCTCCCAGTTGTCTTGATCTTCAATTCTGCCTTCCTTGGCAGAGCTGCTTTTATACTGGGGCTTGCAACAGCCTGGTGGGACCCAGAGTCTCCTCAAATAGAGTTATTGGGTCTTCAGAGGGGTCTCTAGAGTTAGTAATGTCTTCTTCCTAATGGAGCTATGGAGAAGCTCCACTTTTTCCTTTTCCCTCATATCTGTCCCTATATGTGTCCTTCTGGCTTCGCTACACTTCTTTTTCTGTTAGAGTGGCTGTCACTGTCTTCTGACCCTGTACTAAGTTCTTTCAACTTGAAAATGGTCATAAAAGTCTTTGGGTGATGCTTGGTAGTTTTCCCCCTCAAATTAGTTTTTTTACTATTATCAGTATGCTGAGCTCATTTAGCATGCAGTCAGAGGAGCACTAGGGCCAATACAAGGAAAGGAGAAGGTTAAGCAGTCATGGTCAGGGCAAAAAAGGAAGAAAAGAGAGGACAGGTTAATGAACTGGCCTCCTTTAGGGTCAAGCAGCCATCAGGACAACTCAGCTCAGCTCAGCTGTATTATCAGCCTAACTCCATTATTTATTATAGGAGTTAAAGCTACCTTGTCAGCAGCACTATTTCAATTCAAATCGCAAACTTTGTTTAGTTATTTAAGTGGAGTGATTTTCATGTTCAAGATCCTACTACTTATCAACCAGGAGTTTATTTTTACTTCCTATTGATATTTCCTATCAATATGCTGATGGTGGGACCAGGAATTTTGGTGAGTCATGCTGGATACTGCAACACTTTATGAGGAAAACTGTCCCAAAAGATCTCTCAGGCTGTACAGTTAGGATGTTGCACCTGAACTCTTCTTCTATTTTGTATTCTATATCTCCTAGAGAATCTTTCATGTGCCTTTTGAAGCCATGTTAAAAAGCCAGGCTGGTTTGAGATAGCAGAGAGGAGCTGGTCATTCTTGGTATCCTTCCAATATAAACTGAACAACTGACTGGGTGTGATGGATTGCAGTGTAACACAGCAAAACTCTCTGCTCCAAAGGGAGCCAGTTCTGACAGGCCTATCTGGAGATGTATTCAGAAAGAATAGGCAGAAGGCAAACAGCTTTAAAAGATGGGGTTCCTAGGAGGAAAGCTAAACTGAACAAGATCCACCTGCTCTAGGGGGAATCCTTGTTCCACTGTGAGAGGAGGAAATGGGTTGAACAATTAGGCAGAGATGCAGCTCTACATTTAGTTCCAGAGATTATATAGGCATGTCTTCTGCTGCTTGTATTCCCAGAGATTTCCCTGAAGCGGTATCAGTCAGAGCAGTGGTTATTATGTTATTCATGGCTTTATGTTCTGTATAAACTATTTAAGAGATAAGGGGAAGAAATCTTTTGTTCATGGCCTCTAAGGTTCTGGGCAAGTTACAACTGCCTGTTTTTCCTTTGTTTAAGCCTGTTCGTTAGAGGAAGAAGAACAAGAGGAGAAACCTTTTCATTAAGTCATGTATATTTGTTAAAAAACTTCCACCAAAGTTTCAAAAAATACACTCAAGGCAGATGCTTACTGTGTCCTTTGGTCTATAGAGGGGCAGGAAACACCATGCTTTGTTTTTCAAGGAACAAAGATGTGTATCAGTTCAAATGCCATCCTGACTGTAATGGGAAAAAACTCTGATAATGGCTGGACCACATGAAAGGAAACTGCGGAAGGAGCACAGAAGCAGCAGATGCCTGGAGAATACAGAGTGGCAATGCTGGTGGGTGCATTAAAAAATCTGAAGGAATAGAGGAGAGAATGAGTTTTAACTTGAACTTAATGGAGACTATTGAAAAATGGAGAACCAGATCAATAGTCACAAGTGACTTGATCTAGCACACACACAGCAGTCCTATTGTAAACAGGGCTTTAAACAAGTGGCTTCAAGATATCCCCTTTAATCAACATTTCTGAAAGCCTTTGAATTCTTGCAGTGCCAGCTGAGGACGTGCTGCCATTGTCTGATTTTTCTGCATTCAGAATTACTACTGCATTGCACATGTTTTCAAAGACATCTCCTGATGGCTTTAGTGCTGGGATCCTTCTCCTCACCCAGAAGGGCAGCTCACAGGGGAGCAGGTGGGATGAGGCACATGAAGGTGGGTAGGGAAGCGAGACAGGGGCAGGCTGCAGGGAAAAGAGTGTTGGTCAGTTTTATAAGGGGATATGGAATTGCTCATTTCTTGGTAAATGGGTAGAGAACGCTGGTAATTATTATGGGGTGGGGACCATATGGTGCACTGCAGGTGTGCCTGCCAGGTCAGCTGTAAAAGAAAAGGTTTCCAGACCAGGTACCAGTGCTGATGGGGGTTAGTGTAAGCTGGCAATATGATACAAGACCTTAGAGAGACTGAAGCCTGGGCAGCTGGGGAAAGCTCAGGTCTAGCCTTTAAGTTTTCCAGATGAAGAATGGTGCACATCCCATAGGTCACTTAAAGACAGTAGGTATCTGTGAAGCCACAGGGGCATAGTCTTCCTGAATTCCAGAGCAGCCATAGCTGTGTTTTTCTGTTTTTTCTACTGGCCCAGGACAGGAGTCATGGACCTCACTCAAATCCTATCCAACCTCCTACTGTTGGGGAGCTGTTCAGCAGAGCTCAGTGTCCCTCCCTAAGGCACAGAGCTTTCACCTCCTTCTTCTGACAGCCACTGAGAAGCACCCTGGGTCCACTCTTTTGTTCTCAAGAGCAGGAAAATTTGACAGATGTGAAAAAACATCTGGCAGAAAGGAATGAGCAAAAAGTGAAGCCTGCCCAGGGCTGGTTTTCTTCATGCATGCAGCTGTGAACAATTACCATCACACCCACATGCCAGAGCACACACATAATCATGCCTTGTAGGCCCAGCCCACAATAGCCACAGGGTGCTTTCAGCTTCTCTGGCAAAAAAAAACCATCCCAGTTACTATCAAATCCACTGCCATGATGGGCACTCAGTCTCCCCACTGCCCTCACTGAAAACCCAAATCAATCATACAGGCATGATTTTGGTATCTCAGCATTTCAGGCAGCAAAGAAGGCAAAGGATAATGAATAGAAAGATGCAAATACAATATCTGCTGTAGAAATCTCTGTTTCCTGCACAGGTTTTATACTGCCCCTCAGCCTAGGACCTGGGGGCCATATCAAAACTAGGAGTTGCAGTGACCTAACTGCTTACCTGTGTCTGTAATTAATTCAGATGAGTTTCCCAGAGCAGCCTCCCTTGCTATATCAGCTATGAATATAAATAGACATGATAGTTGAAGGCTTCATTTCTAGAACAGTGGAAGAATTTCCTAACTCCCTGATTTTACTTATCCAAATCACATCCCAATACAATTTTGGAGCAAGAACTGGGAATATGCTGTCTCCCCAAACCTGCTTTCTGTGCAAATGAAACCAGAGTCCAAAGAAGTGCAGGGAGCAGCGTGACCTCGGGGTGTGGCACAACATATTCATTAGGGAGCCTCCACACAGCCTGATAAGTAGGTCATTTGTTACAGACACTTAATTTAGGCATTACAGCTTATTTTCAAATTGACTGAAAGGGCCATCATGGCCTGACAACATGCTCTCCAAGATGCTCATTGCCCTTGTCACAGTTACTTTCAGAAACCACCAAAAAAGGCATTTAAAGTTGGTGTCCTGAAAATAGCCTTGGACATCTGTAATGTCCCAAATGCAGCTCTCTTCTTCCAAAATTTGAAATGTAGGTATCACATTTTTAAAGAGAAGTGGTTTTGCACATTTTTAGGCAAACTTTTGGATGTTTTAGGTGCTTTTCAGGAGATGGTAGACCTAGGTTCAATTTTTGTTTGAGCAGATTCGAATCCACAGCTTCTGTCCTAGAACCAGTATGATTTATTTTACCAGGTTTCTGACTTAAGCTTCAAGCCTGGTTAAGAGAGAAGGGGTGCAAAAATCACCCTGTAGTTTGGGTGCTTGGATGAAAAGGAGGGTATCTTCTTCATGTTCTTGCTGCTGTCCCTTAACTTCATTCTAGAAACTTGTCTAATATAAAATAAATTTGAATATCTGAGCTAGGACTTCTGTGGACCTTATTACAGAAAAGAAAGCTGCCAAAGGAAGGGACAGGATAACTTGAGGAGCCCCTAGACCTCTGACTCACAAATAGATGAAAACAGACCAAACCAATCATAGAGAACATGTTCAAAGACTGTGTTGCACTGGAAAACTGTACCCACATCTACTGCTGTCTCAGGAACAGGTGTATGTCCAGTAAAGAGATTCTTTAACTAAGTTTGTATTCCCGACTTATTGGCATGATGCCCCTCAGAACTAATCAAGAAATCAATGTGCTGTGGTGAGGTGAAATTCTGATAAAAAGTACAAGGTTAGAGATTTTGTAATGTTGAGGCACCATTTACGAGATAGTTAGGATAGAGAGAGTGAGATGTTCTGGGATTGGCCTTTGGCAAAGTTATTTGGATGCCAGACGAAATGATTATGGTCTACAATAGCACTGCTTCATCTAGATCTTGCCTAAACAACCACTGTGTTCCCCAATTTTAGACTGATGTCTTCCAACAGGAAAACTGGGCCAGCTTGGAACAATCATCACCAGCAGTGTTAGCTGTTCAGCCAGCTGAGAGTTTTGAAAATCACCCACGTTCCTGCCTGGCAAATCCAGCTGACAGATTTGAAGGTTGCCAAACCAGGGAACCTTCCCACCTCCGTGTACGAGCCCCCCTCAGCAGAACTGGGGCACAATGGCCAACCTGTGTGGGGCAGTACCATGAACATCATTCAGCATTTCAGAACCCTGGCAGACAAGAGGCTCCTGTGCTGTGTTTTCACCTGGGTTTGAACAAGATGCCTGGAATGCCAGGGTCTGAAAGCAGCTTGCTGGAGTTCAAAAGAAAAAGATGGAAGTAAAGGACCTCAGAGGCATTGAATGATTAGCTTGTGTTGGCACTGCCAACCACGGCAGCAGACTGGGTTTCCAATGTTAGTGCCAATGTTTAATGACAATATTGCAGCCTTTAATCTGAAATAAACGGAGCTGATATCGTTGAACGAGATGAAGAAAAACTAAAAGCACAGGAATTGACAGCTCCCATTCTAGCCAGCATTGGCATAAAGTTCTCCTCCATCCTGTCCAGCACTCCAGCTCTTTTAAACAATCTATTGAAGTAGTTATGCTGCATTCAGTACATTAGCAGTGACTGAAAATCTGATCACTATAAGTGATACACAACTCAACAGGCTGCAAAGAAGTTGTTCTATGATTTTTAAAAAGGCCACATATTTTCTGATTTAGTGTTCCCTTTGTAAAAAAACCTGGCTTATTCTTTCTCACACTGAGAAGTTACTCAGATTTATTGAATTCTTTGGAGGAAATATTCTCATCCAAATCTGTCTACAGTCATCAGATAAATTCTGAATATACACAAGGGAAGATTTTGTTCTTTGATCAACTTAAAATTTGACTGTGTTGACAGCAAGTTATGTCTGATCTCATTTAAATCAGCGCATAACTCAGTTTGATTCAACTAGAGCTGCTCTGGATTCACACCAGTGTATGTCTAATGAGAGTTTGACCTTGCTTTTCAGGCTTTTGCAGATAGATGTTCAAATAATCTTTCTGCAGGCTACTCGAATTTGTTTCTTCCATGCTGAATGATCTCTCATTTCTAGGCAAACCAACTCAGCCCCTCCCAAGCAAGAAAGGTCAAAATTTTGTCCTATTTCACCTCACCCACTGCCCAGAATTAAAGCTGAGATATTTTTGCTTTTTCTTCGGTCCTCCAGTCTCAAGTTGAAGCAGGAATATTTGTTTGGGGACCTCTCATATCCTTGTTTTCCTCCAATTAGTGAGTAAAAACACATTCTGACTTCAGAGCTCCTCATCTACTGCTCAGAAGTTCCAGAATTATGTCTGGGTAATTATATATATGTAGTCTCATATATAGGAAATTAAGTATTGCCATTGACATATGAATAAATTTGCACTTATAAAACACAACCAGAGAAGGTACTGAAATGCCATCTCATATCTCCTTTCCAACAAGAGGGAGAAAAAGAATCTCACATTTTTCCTGCTAAACAGGCAGATATTTAGGTAAATATGTAGAAAGTGTGATTTTGAGACATTGCAGTGAAACAAAGCAACAACTGTTCTTGCAGCTGCTTTACACATAAAGGATTAGGGGAAAAAAAAGAACAAAAAACCCCACAAATCAGGTAAAAAATTCCCTAACCTGATACGCTTGGCTTTTATACACATAATTCTGTGTTTCTGTCTAGACAGAGGACCCCCTTCTTTTTTCTGTTTCTCCAAGGTTTTAGTTTTCTGTTGGTGATACTTACCCGAGGTTGGCACCCATCAGGATAAAACTGTGTTGTGTTGGAAAGTACAACCACAGCTGTTCTCTTGCTGCTTCACAATGATGTCAAATCAGATAATGTTCTGGATTCCAAATATCTTTGAGTGTGAAGTTATGTTTATCTCTGCATTGGTGCTTTAACCTGTCACATCACCCTGAAATTGCCTAGGCACCAATCTTCTCCAGCTAAAGCTCAGTTCCTTGCACTGACCATTCTACTGCCTCATTCTTCCTAACCTGTCTGTGGATCTGTCTCATATGGATCAGTCTAGAGTGGATACAAGGAATACACTGGAGTGAATACAAGGAATACACCACTGAATCCCCAATTTTGCTGCTGCTTTCTTAAAGAGAACAGAAGGAATTGCTCTAATTACCCTGTTTTAGCAATTGTTTTTGATGCCATGAGTTCTTATACCCTCTCCCCAGTTTACTTTATTTCAGAACCAGTAGTCTAACCCTTTTGGTGCCAGCCAGCCCACATCCTTTCCACTCTGCTGCCATTGCAGGTGAGCTCCCTCGTGCTCTAGGGAGATTTTGGGGATTTGCAGACTGCAGCAGTAATTTTGTGATGCACTCTTCTTCCACGTGCCATCAGTTAACTACCTCCACAGCTGGCACTGCCTGGATGCAGAGGGGAAGAACAGACAAACAAAAGTCTGCTATTGAGACACCAGGTTACCTGACCCACCATGGTGATGTGTGTCTGAGGTGCTCTGACTGCCTCTGTACCAAATCTTCCGCTGAGTATAACATGAGGGCTATTAAATGTCATTAATGGACTATGCCTAAATTATTTTTCTTAGTTGAAAGCTTTTTTGAAAGTTGTGGCCAGAGCTAACAAAGGCTTCCCAGAAGTGAACATTCTCACCTCTCAGCTCAGAGGCTGCAGGTTGGTTTGGGCACACCTGAAGAGGAAGGCAAGAAGAAGGGGAGTAGGGCAGGGGAGTGTGCAGACAAGTTGGAATTTCTGCCCCTGCAGCCAGGAAGCTGGGAGGATGGGGTGATGACCACCACTCCATTGCTTCACCTGAGAGTAGTAGCCAGCAGCCACGCCTTCCCACAGTGACCCAGAAGGAAGAGCAGCAGCTATTCCAGTTCTCCCACTCTCCATCAATTACAAAGCCAGCAGCCATCACAAGTGGTTTACCTCCCTTCAGCAGGATGCTGCTTTGGGCAGGTACCTGCTTTGTCTGTTCCCAAAGGAGCTCTGGCTTGGATATGAGGATAAAATTGGCCATGTTTTACTGCTGATGTATTTTTGATGTACTGGTGACCTGTAAAAATCCCTGCCCAATGCTAGATGAGTAAATTTCTTGTGACAGGAAAAAAAAAGTTTTGGTCTTTCATGGTAGCTTTATATATCAAGTGCTGGAACTCACTGGAGATTCATGGATCAATGAATGTATAGTCCTTCCCCTGTACCAAGGCACAGAAGAATGCAGGAGCAAATGGAGCCTCATTGCATAATCTGCCTGCTGAAAAAAGTAGATGTTTGTAAAAAATAGGAAATAGGTTAAAAAAATTATATTCTTTCACACTTCACACTGAAATTTTCTTGTTCTTTATGGACAAGCTCAAGCAATTCTGTTTCAAACACCACACCCCAATCTGTGCAGTAAATCAGGTGAACTCCCTCAAGTCAGTGAGCCTGTGAAACACCCCCTCAAATCACAAGCTGCTGTTGCAGGGAGTGTACATCACACAGCTCTCCATTTTCACCTCCAGGAGCATCCAGGTCAAGTGTTTTGAGTAGAGGAGGTAATCATGCTGTCTAGTTTTAAGCCCCCAGTTTGGGAGCTTTTATGGAAGGGTTGCTTTCTCTCAACAGGCAAAGGAGAGAGAGACAGCTTCTTCCAGTCAGAAATCCAGAGTATTTGTCCTATCCTTCTGAAAGAGCTCATTCAGTTCACTGCCTATATGCAAAGCTTAGGCTGATGTCTAAAACGGGCCAAATGAGTCCTAAAATGTTCTGTCTTTCTACCCAGAGAGCTGTGGGGAGATTAGTCCAATCTAGGCTTCTAAAATAAACTCCTGAGTTTGCTGGCTGTAGTTTGGCAGTATGCCTAGCACATCTTTACCTGGATATCCCTGTTCCAAGGACCTTTTGTATTCTACTGACTATATACAGTAATAGGGGGCCAGCTATAAAGAAAGCTTGGAGAAATCTTGGCAGTGATAGGGTTAATTAGTCACTGCTACACCTTCACAATCACCCAAAATAAAATCCTAGAAATTCTTTTAAGGTCACCCCTGTAAAGAGCACCAAACAGGAAGCCCTTTTTCCCATCCCTCACTGCAAGTAGTTTCACAGGTATGGATAGTTTTGTAGTATTCCTGTAATGCTAAAGAATCCACACACTGCCTCTTCACAGCCATCCCTGTCTCAAGGAAAAGGCAGGATATTAATGCTTAATGCAGATGATGAAAAGCTATATAAACTGTTAATTTGCTTACAAATAGGGGACATTACATTTTGTAAATATTTTTTTCTGTTGGTAACTGTAGTTCTTCTCTGGCTCTTCATTCTGTATGTGGGCACAAATGGAGATGAACGAATGGAGATGATCAGTGAATCAAATGATAAAACCCAGAGAAGGTCAAAGCAGTAGCATTTATTGCCATCATCTCTCAGAGAATATATGAGCCATTAAAATTCTGATACTGTACCATATTCCAGTCACAAAGATTTTAACGAGCACAAGTAATGGCATCAAATGAATCTCACCTAATGACATGAGCAATAACGAGCACAAGGAAAGGTGCACACCTCAACCTCCTTGAGTGTGATCCTAAATAGGTGGTTTACAGTCCATCTCAGAAAGTGGGGGCAGTGGCAGTGTATTAAGGAATGCACAACACAGCCAAGCTGATTAGTCATTACTTATTGTACCACAACTGCTGTTGATTGCTACTTCTAGATGTCTGATGCATTGCCATCCCAGCTCCACCTTTTGCTCCTCACAACAGTCATGAAATTTCTGTTGGCAGATAATGAAAGCTGCCACAAATAATACAAGGGAAGCTAAGTGTAAATCTCTACTGTGAATCCACAATTACTTCAGGAGAACAGGGTAACCAATGCAGCTGACAAGACATATCAATCAGCTCTTCTTTAATATCATTATTTTGCATAATATGTGGTTGCAACTCAGAAACATGCTTGATCCAGGCATATCATCTGTCTGCAGGTATCAAATCAAAGGTAGCATAAATGCTCTTAATTTTATAGAATCTGGAGGATGAAGAGCAGAGTAATTCTATGCAGCATTGACTGGCAGAAGTTTGGAATTCCTCTTTGCAGGCTCCTTTCCCCAGAACTTCTAGAAAATGTGACAGAGCTTAGTAAAGCAAAGACTGAGCTGCAGATTTAATTGCCTGGCTCTGGCACAGACAGCAATAATTGCAAAGGACAGTTAAGAACGTATTAAAGATTCCATCTCCCCACTAAAGACGAATCAAGTTGCATTTTCATCAGCAGCAACAATCAAAGTGTAATTTAGTTTACTACAAGCCTGCCCTGACTTGGCTAGGACATTATTTGCCTTCCTGAACAAATAACTTCTTCCAGAAACTACCTGAATACAACCAAGGGTTGGCAAATCTTAGTTTGCTCCTCTTAAAAACCAGGCCAAACTGTCACTTACAGCCCTAGAGTATTGTGTATTAGATTACATTGCTCTAAAATTTAGCCCTAGCTGGAAAGCTTTTAAACAGTGTTATTTGCTCTTCTGTCTGCCATGCTGGCACCAGGGCCAGCTGCAGGCAGAAAAGGGCAGTAAGCTGCAGTTTGTACCTACTTGAGGTGCCTTTTTGTGTTGTGCAGGTTCCACAGTGGCCACCGCACAGTGCTTCATCTGGGGATTGTGGCCTTTTCAGTGCTTACACTGTGACTGTGCTGTTGCATTTTATTTAGTATGATCATCCCATATGATCTGCCTAGGCCACCTCTGATAAACAGGAAATACTCTGACCAAAGCTGGCATGTCAGAACCTTTTTTCTGTCTACAGGTTGTCCCCACACATCACTGCATGTTATTGGATCTGTGCTCACACACAGTAATGTGATTTTCTATGATATTAGTCTCTCTGCCTATAGATTTGCATAATTTATTATCATTTTCTCTCCACCCTGAGTAATTCTCAGCTTTATGTTTTCTACTCAAAATGTGTCTGTGTTAAATTATATATTGCTCCAAGCTGAATCTCCACTTATTTCTAATCATTACTGACATTTTAAAGTGAAAATGTGGCAGGCAAGCTCATTTATTTCACTTTCTGAGGTCAGTCTCTTATGTTCTCAGTTGTGTCATTAAGACATTCTTCCACGTAGAAGCTCTTGAGTTATGACTCTACCTTCAGTAGTGGCATCTGCTCCATATCCTTGCCTTGTACTTGTGAGAAATTTAGGGCCGTGTGTCATGAAGATGCAGCCAGCGAGGAACAAACACCTGTGAGTTTTGGGGTTTGATGCATGAGCTCTTATCACTTGCAAAACTCAGGTAGGCTGGTCAAAACTGAGCCAAATTCATCTTTCTTTGGCCCAAGAAATACCAGACATATCTGTGAATCAAGGAGTAAAAAGGTCATGAAATCATTTGAAAATCCAGTGAGGAACCTACTGGGTTATTGCAAATAAATAATTTTGAAAGTGCTGTATTGTAACAGCAGCCATTAGAAGTCAGGATTTACCTGCACTTGTGGAGTCTGATGGGCAACACATTTTCTGGAAGGGGAATGCTGGACTATCTCAGTACTAGAGGTCGACATTGATTATCTCATGTTCACCAATTAAAAGTGCCAAATGTTACCTTCAGTATTGATTCTCTTTCAACCAATGGTGACAGTGGTGTCATTCCTATATCGCTCCCCAGGAGCTGAAATGCTGTCCAGCGATGCCACAGGCACCTTCTGCTGCCAGTCATTGCCAACGTATTATTTCCAAGATGGATGTGATGCTGCAGATGATGAAGTGAAGGAGCCTTGTCCGCAAACACAGATGACTGCATGCTCACTTTTTGAAGAAAAGTGGTCACAGACACTATGGTTTGCCATTGTATTCAGCAAAAGCAGTGGTTTTGTTTACTTTTCCTGTGGACTTCAGTGATACCTCTGGCACAGCCAAATCCGCAGAAAAGCTGTGACTGGAAATACACAGAATTGTCTGCTGACATTGCCTGTATATTGTATTCGTGGTGCATGGCAGGACCATGATCACCATTTTCGTGGCAGGATAATGATGAGTCTTGGCAAAATAAAAGCTGTGCGCATTTTCAGGACCTTTGTGTATGGCTGCACTTGTGCTTAGCTCCTAACCACAGCCTGTTCTGATGCCACTGGGAGTTTGTTGCCTAAACCACTGGATCTCAAGCAGCTCAAACAATTTCAATCTTCTATTTTCCCAGACCACCCACGAAGCCAGAAGGAGTTCATAAGTTTAAAACATTTTTATGGAACATCAGTTTCACAGGCCGACTGATAACCCCTCAGCAGAGGCCACAGGTTGGGAGCGAGCCTCTTGCCAAAACTTTCCCGAGAATGTTCTTTGTAGTGACGTGCCAGTACAGGAGGAAGAGAGAAAGGAGAATTGGATACTGCTCAGCCCACACCTCTGAAGTAATGATGATGCACACAGCTATACTTCTTTTACCTAACCACCACAGACTCCCAGGTATCAGCTGGACTGTGCCTGCAAGGGGGCCTTCACTGACCCTTTGAAGCAATTTGGACAGGGCTCTGTTACACACTAAGATTGATGTCTATTTCAAAAAATGTTAAAGCTGTGTGGTTATGGAGCCTCTACCAGGGCACAGATAATGATGAGAATAATAGCAGCCTTTAAAAGGTGAGGAATTGCCACAGGTGAGGTTGAGAGTTTAATGGGTAGATGTAGCTAATTTAATAGACCTCAGGCACTGGGCATTAAAAGCCCAGTTCCCTTGGGTTGCTTTATACTAGACTGCAGGTGTAAAGGGAGCAGAAAGCCACTGAATCATCTTTTTGGAGCAGCAAATTCACCTGATATAGGAGACAGAGGTTGTCATGCGACAAGGTTGTATAATCTCATGAGCAAGGCTGAAGGAATTAGAAATATGCCAGCTATGTCAGTGTATCCCAAAGATCCTTCTTCCAATTTATGAGAGCCCTGAAGATGTTTGAGTGTAGGCCAAGGTTCTCCTATTACTAGTCAGGCAGGGAATTTGAAGGTCATAAACCCATTGTAGTGCTTCCACTTGTCATTCCATTTTTTTATGCCTTTAATTTGACTATAGCAGAAGATTTCGATGCAGGTGTATTTTGCTCTTCTAGCCCAGGGAGTACAGATACATTTAGATTGGACAATATCTGATCAAACTTCTAAGGCAATGAGAACTGCATGTAAAATTCTAAGATTGCACACAACTCTGCTTTCTGCTTTCCTGTGGCTATATTACATACATTTATTGAAATTCTATTGTAGTTAGGGAACAAGATAATTTTTTAAAGGCAGTTTATTGCTGCAGGTAATAGAAAATACATAAATCTGCTAATGATAAAGTTTCTGGACAGTGATACTCTAAGCAGTTTTTACTAGGGGAGTTTTACCAACCATGGGAAATCTCAGCCAAATACCATATAATGGTTTTTTTCACACATCCTCTGAGTCATTGTAAAAAAAGGAAGAAGTGGTTAAATTGCTATTCTTTTTTCATTTAATTTTTGTCTTTCTCAAGTCTTGGGAAAGTCAAAGAGCGTGTTATCAGCATACTTTGATTCAAATAACAGAAGTTGGGGAGACATTTTTTAGAACTTTTACTCATAGTGGAAAGTTCCTTAGCAGATATTTTCCTGCAAGTAGCCCAGAGTGGTAAAAGACAGAATTTCTCTTCTGTAAAAGAGCTGTCTCTGAAGACAGAATAGCAGGGCTGTCGCTGTATGCAGCTACAGTGCTTTCTAGTCAGCAGACTAGAGTCTTAAGTAGGCAGCAGTGGTTGTCCTTTACCCATGGGGAGACAGGAAATGTTCAGTGCTGGTAAACGGGGATGAGACCTCCCACTTCTTTTGTCTCAGTGCATGAGAAGATGCTCCCTGACATGAACTAGTGTGCCTGCATTTCTCTTCACAGAGAAAAGCAAGGCACAGCTTCCCAAAGGATGTTTTTTGGGAATCGCTGGGAGGAACCTCAGAGAAAGAAAAAAACAATTCTTATCTCATTGTCTGCGCCTGTGTTTGTGCAAAAGTAGAATGCAATATGGAGATTGCTTACCCAAAGTGATGGAGTTTTGTTTCCTTGGCCTATCAGGGCCAAGTGCATGTTCAGACTGTCAGACAGCAGACAGTCACGAGATTCTGTTCAGTTGAGTTGAGTGCTTGGGCAGATTCAGTTTAGGTGTAGTGTAATATATAGAATAGTCTAGAATAATATAGTATAATCAAGTAATTAATTAGCCTTCTGATATCAATGGAGTCTTCCTCGTCATTTCTCCCTGCCATGGGAGTCACTCTGGATCTTAGACACTAGGCATGGCAGTGCCTTGCTGGTACAGGTGCACTGCTGTCCAAGGCTGAAGAAAGAAGAGTCCTCAGCCTTTCATGGCACTTGGAGTGAGGAGCAGGCATGGATTTCTATAAACAAGTACAGAATGACTCCATCTTCAGGGAGAAAGGAGTGGCAGCTTTGTACTCACCACACTTCTCGTATCAATGGGGAGAAAACAACCCTCAGCTGCCCTTTCAGCCCCACTGTACTCACTGATCATGGAGGAGGTGACTTGTGGGGGACACACCAGAGCCCATGGCTTGTGAAATATGCAGTAAGTGCCTCCAGCTGTGCTACTCATGCTCCCACCATGGCCCCTTTCCTTATTCCTCCTCTCCATCTTCTGTTATGTTCTTTGCCTGCTTGCTGCATCCTGCCCCTAGTTAACTTGTCAGTTCTTTAAGATGAGGATAATCTTTCCTAAATATTGTACTTACTCAGCATGACAGAAGCTTGAGAACCTCTGGGCTTTCCTGTAATGAATCTAATATATAATAATAACAAGATGTCATTGAAAAATGAGCCTGGCACTGCGCAGAATAATTGAGAGTAATGTTAGTTTTTAACAGGAACACTTTTTTTGCTCAGTGATATATACATTTTGTCAGAAACAAGAATTATCAAAATTTTCAGATTTGCAATTTCCCCCTTCATTTATGTCACTGCTGCTTTTCTCCTCCATTTTATTATCAGTTAGAGTCTTTCCTGCTTTTGACTCTAATATGTGAAAGGAGTAAAACTCAAATTCCAAGATAGAGTTGAGGGTTTTGGCTGCATTAAAAAAAAGATAAATACTGAAATTCCTCATTTCTAAATATTTATTTTATATCATTTTTCAACAAAAGTGATACAAGTGAAATATTTGCACCAGTTATAATGAAATTTATGGTGACTAAATATATCTCTCTTTCCCCTTACTAGTAGCCATCTATTTTCTCCCTCTCTCCTTTTCCTATTTGCCTGCATCTCTTTACCTCTCTTGCTTTGACCTGTGCATGCAAACGCTCACTGGCACAGATGCTTTGACGGGTGCTTTGTCTCTGCTCAGCAGAGAGGATAAAGCTGAGCCTGGGTTTTACATCTCTGTGTATTCTCAAGCTCCTGTCTAGCCTTTGAGGCGCTCACAGCCCACAAAGGCCAATGGGTATAGAAACATTCTTTTTCATTTCTTTGGTATGTCCTCCAATAACAACACCACCAACAACAACAACAGCAATAACAACAACAACAAATCTTTTCTCTTTTTCTGCTTTTCCAGCAGTAACCAAGAAGCCATTGTCTTCACGTTTAAACTGGAAAGTTCCAGAGGGAGAGAAAGACAGGGAAAATCCCTACTTACAAAAATAATACTATTAATTATTTTAATTATTACAGTTTGTGATACTGAGCCAATACCTAAGAGGGCCTCCTGAGAGCTAGGGGCCCCTTTGTGTTCTGGGATGATGCACAAAAGGACTCTGCTCCAAAGAGCTTCTTTTTTTCTTTCAAGGAGTTTCTGGCGTTGATTGGATGTTGATGAAAAGTGCTGGCTTGGCATCAATAGAGAGGAAAGTCTCTTGTTTATCTGCAGACAGTGCAAGTTTCCCCTTTCCTCTGTCCTGCTGGCCATCAATAGGGCCCTTAGAGCCAGTCGTAGTTTTCCAGGTTGCTGAGGGAAGCCCAGCGCTCAGGTTCTGGCGGATTTGTGGGTTGTGATATAAAGTTTTGTCCTCTTGGGGGGAATTAGGATCACTTGAGCTCATGTCCCAGCCTGAGCTCAAAGCAGACATGGCGCTGTCAGTAACACAGAGCACAGACCTGTGTGGATGTGTGGATGCATCCCTGTGTGTATGCACAAGGTGTGTTCCCTGACCTCACTGCTCTGTGGCTGTTTTCCCATTGACTCATCCTCTTCATCCTCAGACTTCACCCTCTTCATACATGCCATATGTGTCTACAAGCTTGCTCCCTTTCCAAAATGCTTTTAAAGGCTTTGAGATGCTGTGTAACCTCTGCAGTATGTTGGTTTAGTTTGTGTAACCCCAGTGAGGCCAGTGCACCGAGGCTGATTGAGAATTAGCTCTTGATTTCCTTATTAAGGGGGCTCAGCTTTGAGCCCTGAGATACCAGAAGTCACCTTACTGCAGGTGCAGAGGATGCAACAGGAGGGAGGCAGGAAAAGTCACTGAGGAATGGGAGAGGAGACTTCTTTTCTATGGCCTTTAGACACCTTGGCAGGAAGGTGCATGTCCTTCCTTTTCACACACCCATCTCAGGATTCACTCTGGTAGCAGGCTTAAAAAAGCTGGCTCTGACACAGTGTTGGACATAGAGTGATAATAGCTCTGTCTTGCAGATGGACTGTACCTTAACTTTAGCATCTTACCCTTAAAACTAGGATAAAACTTTCATTTACAAGAAACAAAGAATTATCTAGCAGAATTATGCATAAAATTGTATGAGTAACTTTTTTTCAATAGCCATTCTTACTCTTAATCTTTCAGTACCCAAGATTTCTTTTGTTTGCATTCCCCTGCTTTGAGTAACCCAAACTATTTAGCTTCTGGTTATACTAAGTGGTTTTTAAATGGAAAATAGGAGCTCAAATTTAGCAGCCATTCATTAATTTCAAAGAAATGCAATGTGGTTTTTAATATATGCTGTACTTTTTATAATTGGTGCACTTTTAGGAACTGAAAGTGTTAAATAAATTAGACGGTCCAGTGAATCTTTTCCAGCCCAGTGTGTTGCTGGGATTTGGACCTGGTCCACTGCATTTCTTTGAAGCTCTTACAGCTTCTATATTTTGTTTTCTAATAGCCTAGTTAAGACAAAGAACATTTCCTTCAGAGCTTCTAGTCAGCTCTGCATTTCACTTGGCTTCTATTTGATTTTTGGACTGTTTCTAATTGATTTCCATTAATAAGGTAAAAACTCTGGTTGGCTTTTTTTTTTTTATCCCCTGGTGCAAAGAGAAACAAGTAATATGAAACATAAAGTTTATTTGGATTCTATCCAAACAGTTAACTCCTTTTAGTTTATCCCCAGTAGAAGTTCCTTTGGGGATGCACTATAATTTCATCAGTAGTTTCTCCTCTGCTTCTGTATTTCTTCAATTAAAATTCATTTCACAGAGTGAAATTTGTTGCCTATTTCTGTTAGAGTTCCACACTCCAGGGTTATAACACTCCAGGGTTATACTATGATCAGAAATTTTGTTGTATTTTGCATTCTGAGCACATTTTCTCCTTCCTGTAAATCATGCATATTTGTATTTATTTGTAACTTAGTCCATGCTAATTTCCAGCTATTTACATAGCCACAGAATCTTAATTTTATTCTTGTTACCGTATCATCCTTTTTTCTTGACTGACTAGAGGGACAAAATTACAAAGCAGACATGATCAAAACTGCAAGACTCAGTTAGAGCAAATGATGAAACATCATGTAATAAAGAAATGATTGCAAATATCATGTCCTCTTACTTACTATATTCTTTTTTAAGTTGCTGTGACTTTTCATGCTTTAAAGGCTATCTTAGTAAATATCTCTGACCTAGCACCTTGAGTCGGCACCTGCAATAGAGAGATTTACTCTAGTATTATTCCTGCTTTCCTCAAGGCCCACTGGAGAAGAACCAGGTTTATAAGGAGAAATATATTTAGATAGAATCAATTTTCCCTTCCATGCATGAAATTCCATCTCTGGCTCTGGTAGTATTAGGTTATGCCAGTCCCCTGGATTATTCCCATTTTAACCTCTGAATTATGTGAGGCAGGCTGAGGGAACAGAAGAAAATGGTATTTCCATCAGCAAACAAAATATTTTCTCATCTGAGTGTGGGCATTTGAATGCATTCTCACTGCAGGGGTGTACCATATAATTTTTGTTTTGCAGACTGTCCAGGCCAATTCCCCTGCAGTGCTAATGCAGGCAGACTCCACGGCAGAGCTGTGTGGAGTGGCAGAACTCAGCAGGCAGGCAGGGACAGCAGGGCTCCACTGCTGGTGAGGTGAGCAGGACAGGTTGCAGACACATGGACAATCCTTCCCCACAGCACAGTGCAGTGTCAGTGCCCAGACTCAGGCTCCTCCTTGAGAAGCCCCAGGTCAGAGGCAGTGACACCTCTGCTTCAGGCAAACACCTTCGCTCCCTTTTCCAACCTTGCCTGTACTTGTGGAGGAAGATCATTTGGCAGCAGCACAGCACAGTCAGAAGCTCGCTTGTGAGTGCCCTCTGTGCCTTTCCTGGGAACAGCAGGAGCTGGGAGAGGAACAGATTTCACTGGCACAGTGTGTCCAACCTGGCACCTTGCTCTCCCCTGACCTGCTTCAACAACAATGGGCACTCGTACTCACTAAGGCTGGGTGCTGCAGTTCTCTGCTAGCCTAGCAGAACAGTTGGCTTACTAGTGCAGGCACATGTTAAATTGAGAAAATATTTGAGCATCAGGCAACATCTTTCCTGGTTGTGTCCTTGAGGACTGTGGAGAGTTTTGTGCAGGGCTGGCTTGAAGAGAAGGGCCATAGCCCGGCTGACTTGATTGTGCTAAGAGATATTTAGGCCAAGGGTAGCTCCAAGGGCAAAGTTTCCCTTGAGAACAAAGAAGCTTTATAAGAATGTGCAAAAAGAGATGCGAACGCGGAACAGAAATTGTTGCTTAACTACAGGAATGTAGAAGTTGTTAGTGATAACTCGCAATGACGAAAAATGCAGCCTAACCAATAAGGAGCTATGATTTTGCAATATGCATGAGCTGATTAACTAGTGTATTTAATCATGAGAATAATGATAATAAATTGAGACTTGCTGATGACCACCTGGTGTCCGCGTCTCCCTTCTCCGACAAATGGTTGACCCCGACGTGCCTCTGTCGCTTTTAAAAAGAAAACAGGGGAGAACGTGCCACGGTCGGTGAAGTAGCGTTGGGACCCGACGCAACCGGGTCGGTGTCAAACGACGCAGGGAAGACACCCTCAGGAGCTACAGCGGTGGTCCTGGGCCATACGTGCTGCCGAAGCCGGAGAGTTGCAACAGCGCTGACGATACAATGGACAGGCAAGCAGCATATGATTTATTTATCTCCCATTTAGAAAGGAGGGGGGTAAAAGAGATAGATTTAAAAAAGGAACTCCCGGGGCTGTTAGCTTGGGGATATGCGAAAGGTTGTTTTTTAAATCCGCACACGGTACATGAGCTTACAGAATGGCGTAAGTTAGGAGATATATTGTGGGACGCAGTTTTGGAGGACGATAAGACGGCAAAAAAGCTAGGGAAGGTCTGGAGAGTAGTGCATAATACGCTGTTGAAGCAAGAATCAGAAAAGAGGGCGGCTAGGGAGGCAGTTGAGGCACATAAACGGAATGCTCAGTATGGGTCAGACAGTGAACCTTGAGCACCTGGCATTTCGCAAGTCGTGATACCCCTCCCTGGGGGGCCCGAGAAATGTCCGGATTTGAGCGGCTTGCAGCCCTCTGCGCCTCCCGCGAGTGAGATTCCGGATACTTTGTTACAGCCCATAAATACCTCAGGGCGCGACATTCCAAAAGCAACCCCCTCGGAGCCAGAACCTGTCCCTGGGGCGCTTAGCGACCTGTGGGGGGAGATGGCTCGGCAGCGGAGGGAGGCATGGAATACCCTGGCTAAGCACGGGCTGGAAACGGGAGAGGAGGCGGAGGTAGATGCAGCAAGAGAATGGGCATTTCCCGTGGTGTACACTCAGGGGGTGGACCAACAGGGACAGCCGGTGCAATTGGGAACGTACTCACCCCTGGATTGGAAATTGTTGGCCCAGTTGCGGCAGACAGTTAGTCAGTTTGGATTTAAGAGTGAGCCCGCTAAGCAAATGCTCGACTATTTGTTTGATACACAGTTGCTGCTTCCCAATGACTTGCGGAGCATTGTGAAATTGATATTTACACAACATCAGCAGTTGTTATTTAATGCACACTGGCACGGACGTGTTAATGAAGCCTTAGCGGTACAGAGGGGACCAGGAGACCCGTTACAGGGAGTTACACTGGAGGAATTAATGGGGGTTGGGCACTATCGAAGGACCGAAGCCCAAATGATAATGGGTCCAGATAAGGTTAGAGAAGCGATGAGGTTGGTGCGGCTCGCTATGGAACAAGTGAAGGATAGCTCAGGAATACCTATGTATATGGGAATTAAGCAGGGACGCGAGGAATCATTTGGAAGTTTTATAGATAAAGCTGCTGCAGCTATTGAGAGAGCAGGGGTGCCAGAGTATATGCGCAGGGCATTACTTAAACAGTGTGCTTTGCAAAATAGCAATGAGTCCACTAAAAAGGTGTTAGCGACTTTGGGTGCCAACTGGACCATAGAGGAAGCTTTAGAGAGGATGGCTTTGCAACCGACGGGCTCGCAGGCTTTTTTAGTTAGTGCTATTAAGGAACTAGGACTAGGGTTGCAGAAACAGGCAGAATCCACACAGTCACAAGTGCTTGCAGCTCTTGCTCCTCTCCGTGCTTCCACCGTGGCTCCAGCAACATCCGGTGATCGCCGGCCGCCCTCTACACGCTGCTATCGATGTGGAGGGGGAGGTCATATGAGGAGGAATTGTCGAGCATCAGGGGTATGGTGCCAAAACTGTCAAAGTGGCACTCATAATACCTCTGCCTGCCGTCGCCGATCGTCGGGAAACGCCCGGCGGAGCGCGAATGGCAGCCGCGCCCAGATACAAGTCGCTGCCGTGACATCAGCGCCACCTCCTGTCTTCAACCAGCAACAACAGGGAGCTTGGGACTCGACTTGGCAGCAGCAGTAAAAGTCACCCTGATGACGACACGGCCCACTAAAATCCCCACTGGAATATATGGCCCTATAAAAATTGAAGGACAACCTTATGGAGGACTGTTGCTGGGACGATCTTCGGTTTCTATAATGGGACTGTTTGTGTTACCCGGTGTGATTGATGCGGATTACCAAGGGCAAATACAAATTATGGCTTACACTCCCTTTCCACCGCTAACGATTGAGGCAGGACAACGCATTGCACAATTTATACCACTTCCACAGCTTAATAGGGGAATGCAACCATTGCAACAGACCCCTCGCGGTAACCAAGGTTTTGGATCCTCTGGTTTAGCAATGCTCACAATGGACTTGCACAGCAGACCCAAAAAGAAGGTGAAAATAACTTATGCAGGAAATACAATTGAACTTTGGGGTCTGTTAGATACAGGAGCGGACACCAGCATTATCTCTCCCGATAAATGGCCTAAGGATTGGCCCACTAAGGATACAACGGATACAGTTACAGGAATAGGAGGATTTACCCTAGCCCGAAAAACACCTCCAGTGACAGTGGCGATAGATGACCAACAATTGGTCACAGTTTTGTCAATAGTCACCTTGCCACCCACAGTACACTGTTTAATTGGGAGAGACGTGTTAGCACAACTTGGGGTTGTATTATCAAATGAGCACCCTTTGGGGTAATTGCCATTGCTTGGACTTTCCCAATTCCACTTACATGGACTACAAATACCCCTGTAATGGTTAAGCAATGGCCTTTAAAAAGGGAAAGTTTGCTACAAGCACATAAACTAGTGGAGGAGCAATTTCAACAAGGACATTTACAACTATCCACTAGTCCATGGAACACTCCTATTTTTGTGATTAAAAAGAAGTCAGGGAAATATCGCCTACTACATGACCTTCGAGCAGTTAATGAACAGATGGAGGCAATGGGGGCGCTACAACCTGGGCTTCCCAATCCCGCCATGCTTCCGCAAGATTGGCCATTATTAATTATTGACTTAAAGGATTGCTTTTTTACCATCGAATTGCACCCCCAAGATACTAAGAGATTTGCATTTACCCTGCCAGCCATTAATAGGGGTGGCCCAGACCAGCGGTTTGAATGGCGAGTTTTGCCCCAGGGAATGCGGAACTCACCTACGCTGTGCCAATTATATGTTGATGCAGCACTCCAGCCCTTGCGGGCGAGATGGCCTGATACCATTATTTACCACTATATGGATGATATTTTGTTTGCACAAGCAACACCTTTTACCACACAGCAGCTACACCAGATTCAAACCACTTTAGCGGAATCATCTCTTGTAATTGCTCAAGAGAAAATGCAACAGTCATCCCCTTGGAAATACCTGGGCTGGTCTATTACGAATCAAGCAGTACGTCCACAAAAGCTGCAGCTAGCAACGAAACTTTCAACCCTAAATGAGGCTCAACGACTTTTAGGGGACCTTCAATGGTTAAAACCTATAGTTGGAATCCCTAATTCATTGTTGGACTCTTTGCGGCCATTACTAAAGGGTACTGATCCAGCTACCCCAGTGACTGTTACTCCGTTGCAGGGCGCCGCCTTACGGGATATCTTGCGATGTGTTGAGAGTGGTTTTGTGTCTCGTCGTGAGCCCACCTTGAACATTGATCTTACGATATGGACCACACCTGATCATTTACTTGGGGCACTTACTCAACTTCAAAAGAAAACGGGGGAGCTAAGGGTATTGGAGTGGTTGTCCCTGCCCCTACAAGCCAAAAGGACAATTAGTACAAAAATTGAGCAAATAGCAACATTGCTTAAGAAGGGGCGCACTAGAATAGTGGAAGTTACTGGAGTAGAACCTGCTACCATTTATTTGCCAATAAAACAGGAGGACTTGGACTGGTATCTCCTTAATTCGGAGGAGTTGCAGGTAGCACTTTTAGGAGCCGGAGCGCAAATACAAACCGGTCCACTAATACCACGTCACCTACAATGGCTAAAAGACTGGGATTGGGTAACCAGACCCCTGCGCTCAGAAAAGCCTATAACAGGGTGTACTACAGTTTTCACAGACGCTGGGAAGAAATCTCGGAAAGCGGCTATAACGTGGAAAGAGGGTTCTCGATGGAAACATACCCTTTTGGAAGCTGAACCCGAAGACAGCTTACAGACGCTGGAGCTGCTTGCTGTCGTTTGGGCATTGAGCAAGTTCCAGGGACCCCTGAACGTGGTGACGGATTCATATTATGTAGCAGGCGTGGCTCAGAGAATAGAGGATGCCGCCGTTAAGGAAGTACAGAACAAAAGACTTTATCAACTTTTAGTACAACTTAAGTGGACATTAAGAGCCAGGACCGCAACATACTGTATTATACATATCCGGAGTCATAAGTGGGAGATTGGTTTAGGAGAAGGAAATGCAAGAGCAGATAAACTAGTTATGCATGTGGCAGATGATAACATGATGAAAGCTAGAGAAGCCCATGACAGATTTCACCAAAATGCTAAGGGACTAGTAAGGGAATTTAAGATAAGCATCCAAGAGGCGAAGGCCATAGTGAGGGCCTGCCCTGTTTGCAGTCACCATAATAGTGGATTAGGACTTGGGTGCGGGGTAAATCCCAGAGGGTTGGAGAGTAATGCTCTTTGGCAAATGGATGTTACCCATGTTTCTGAATTTGGTAGGCTTAAGTATGTTCATGTTACCATAGATACGTACAGCAAGTATATTTGGGCTACTGCTCAAACTGGAGAAAAGGCACTTCACGTAATACGACATTTGACTAGTTGTTTTGCAGTTATGGGAGTACCCAAGGAGATAAAAACAGATAATGGGCCTGCGTATGTGAGCAGAAGAATAAGTCAGTTTATGAGGTCGTGGGGAATTAAACATGTTACGGGAATACCACACTCACCTACTGGCCAGGCTATCGTGGAAAGAGCAAACGGGACCCTCAAACAATATTTGCTCAAACATAAACAGATAACAGACCCTCAGGAAAGGTTATATAAAGCCCTTTATGTTTTAAATCACTTGTGTGTGTTCGGGGAAGAAAAGCAACCGCCTGCTTTCAGGCATACTAACATTGGAAAAGGCAAGGAGGATAAAAAACAGACAGCATGGGTACGATATAGGGACCCCAAAACAGGGATGTGGCACGGTCCAGCAGAAGTTATATATTGGGGAAGGGGTTATGTTTGTGTTTCCACCCCTACAGGATCGCTGTGGATTCCCGCCAAATGGATTAAACCCGACCTTCATGCTCGATCAGTGGGAGAGACTGTCACCAGCAGATCAGAGGAGAGTTCAACAGAAGTTGACGTTGGTATTGCGACCATATTTGGAGACTTTAGCCCCATATAACACTTTTGCTCTTGCAGCCCTTGAACAGGAGCCAGGCAATTGGATTTGGTGGGTTGGGGAATACGCACATCGAGAGCCACCCACCTTCCAGCCGTGGAGGCATCGTCCTTGTGTCAGCTGTGGACAAGTACTTTGTGAAGCGTGGGTCGCCTTTCGCTGTGGGGGTTGTGGCAGAGTAAAAAATTGGCCTGTTGGACAGGAAAACAAATTAATATTACTTCTGAAATATTGGGTGAACTGGTGACTGATGTCGACAATGTGAGACATCAGCTACTACAAAATCGTGCCGCAATAGATTTTTTGCTTTTGGCCCATGGACATGGGTGTGAGGACTTCGAGGGTATGTGTTGCCTTAACTTATCCAGCCATTCAGAGTCAATTCATAAGAAGTTGCAACTGTTGCGTGATAACATGAAGAAACTTACTGTTAATTCAAATCCTTTTGATGCTTGGCTGAGCTCCTTGGGAATTGCTGGCTGGCTTAAGAGCTTAATTATGATGTTTGCAGGACCTTTGCTTATTATAATATGTATTTTGCTTTTTGGGCCTTGTATATTGCAGTGTATATTAGCACGGATTAGAGCATTTACAGACAGCCTTTTTGAAAAACATGCAACCCTTCTTGCCCAAAAAGAAAACGGGGGAAGTGTGGAGAGTTTTGTGCAGGGCTGGCTTGAAGAGAAGGGCCATAGCCCAGCTGACTTGATTGTGCTAAGAGATATTTAGGCCAAGGGTAGCTCCAAGGGCAAAGTTTCCCTTGAGAACAAAGAAGCTTTATAAGAATGTGCAAAAAGAGATGCGAACGCGGAACAGAAATTGTTGCTTAACTACAGGAATGTAGAAGTTGTTAGTGATAACTCGCAATGACGAAAAATGCAGCCTAACCAATAAGGAGCTATGATTTTGCAATATGCATGAGCTGATTAACTAGTGTATTTAATCATGAGAATAATGATAATAAATTGAGACTTGCTGATGACCACCTGGTGTCCGCGTCTCCCTTCTCCGACAGAGGACCCTCCTGGGTGACACGAGACACACACAGCTGTCACTTGCACTGACACCCAGCGATTGGTGGAGGATGCCAGGAGCTGTGCCAGCCCTGGTGAGGCTGTAACATGCCTTATCTCAACATGGCTTGGGGCCAAGGCTTTCCCTCTCTCCAGCTTCACCTGCTGCCTGCCTCCTTATCACCAAAAAACCCTCCTGCACAGCCCTTGTGCTCCCTGCTGAAGTCCCTCATTTGGCAAATACTAATGCTGTGTGTCAGTGGAGGTCCTCACTTCTTCTCTGGTTTATTTTCTAGAGGGTTTGATTTTTTTTTTTTTTTTTTTATTTTACTGCTACTGGTAATTTTATGTTTATAGTGTTTTTATGGCCTTCCTGATGTATCATTTCACTGTGACCTCCCAGCAAGCCTGTGTGTGCTTTTCCCCCACGTGATTAATTATTTTAATAGAGGCAAGAGAAAGAAAATGGGGAATTTGTGGATAGTGGTTTTCCTTGCTTGGTGTAGGGAAGCATTTCATTGTGGGTCATTAAGATTCGCTGTAGCATAACTCAGTAATAATGTGGAAAAAGAAGTCATGTGCTTGTGGGTTGTGTGAACTGAAATTACAAGCCATGTCCAAACCTCTGCTGCTTCCCAACACAGCTGAGTCCAGGCAGGAAGCACTGAATGAGCCAATACAGGGCTTAAAACCATCTATCCCAGACCACTCACTGGGTGCTTCTTGAAAAACTGTCCATAAGCAATTTTAAAAGGACAGATTTAATGAGTGGGCAGAGAAAGGCACATATTACCCTCCCCAACTAGCTCTAATTGACCCTGGATGCCTGCTTCATATAGCATAGCTAGGGAGTAAATAGAAATAGTAATGGTAAATAATGCTATCAGTGTGGAAACTGATCTGGTCATTAGCTGTAAAACATAATGCCACAGAATCCACACTCTGAGGGTCCCGTCATTTGTCTTCACAGTACTTCCTAAAGAAAACTGAAATCTTTTAGAACAAAAAATTTGCTTTACTCTGGAAAGGAAATGAAGATTATGTAGATTTACTTTTTAAAATAAATTTAAAAATCTCAAACAAAACAGACATCAGATTTGATGCACGGTTTTTCGGGAATTTATTACTGTCCCTTCTCTTTCTGACCTGCAAAGATTGTATGCTTGATATATGGCCAAACTACAGAGCTTTCCACCAGTTTGGACTCCAGCAACCATTTTTCTGGCCACTTGGATCCTGTCATTAGCCAGTCTGGTGTCATCCATGCCTGGACTCATGGTCACAAAACCATCCCACCATTACTCTCATATGGAGCAGATCTTACTATTCGTTGTTGTAAGCAAATTTATTCTTTCAGTTCTTCTAGTGGACAGGTGTGAGCACCTGATAAATCTGTGTGGGGTATGGAAGGAAATTTCTTTGCATGCTGCAGTGCACTGGAAGAGTTTACAAACTTCAGGGTTATAGTTGGAAACAACAGCAAGATTGCAAGTCAGCTGAGTAATTGCATGGAAGAAGAATACTCTGGGATAGTGACCTGCAAAGCCAATGCTTTTCATGTATTCAGAGACCTATGAAGCATCAGGCACAGATCAGGATTAGGAGTGAAATGACAGAGAGGGATGGATGTAGACATCTTATTCTGTGACAGGAAGGAAGCTCCAACATGCTATTAGAAAACCTGGCTGAAGGGTGGTCACCAGACACCAAAGAGATACTGGCTCCTATCTTCAGCTCAAGTTTTATACTACACTGAAGTCCAGAAAAGATTTAATTTTAGATCAGTGGAGGCAAGGCTGAATGCACAAAAACATCTTCTTACTAAAAAATATCTCTGTTGAGTATTGTCATCCTGGGTATGAAATTTAGCTGCTATATCCATACCAGATCTGTTAAATATCTAGAAATTATTCATCTGTGATAACTAATGAGGAAAATAAGATAATTAATTTCAGTGTTTCTTGCAAAAGGGAAGCTGTCTGGCAAAATATGCCAGACAAAACATCCTTACAAAACCATGTCATTAACTTAGATGTTTAGATCATTCAAATTCCTAACCATGAATAAAAAGGAGAAATTAAATGACAATCTTTAATTGTCTGTATAATTCTTCTTAATGAGTACATTCTGAAGTACCATAATGGTGATGTAGGTTTATGAAACAGAGATTTGTCTTCCATTAATAAGAAAGAAGGAAGCGATGCTGCAGTACTGGTTAATTATTGGATACCCTTTCACTGTGAATTAAAGGTCTGTGCACATGCAAGCTTGGAGAAGCAAAAGATGTTACACTTAAAAGTACATATGTTATCAGAAAGCTGAGAGGGTTAGGGGAAAAGGCCAGGAACTGATGGAAAATAAATGAGATGAAAAGCAATAGAGATAACTGTGCTAACAGTAGATCCAATAAATAATGTATCATACAAGAGTCACTAAGGTAATGGGACAGTTCACCTGCTTAAAAGTAAACATGCAGAAGTGCTTAGCTGGCTCAGGACAGAGTGCTTAGGTGTGGCAGAGCCAAATCTATGGTCAATGGAGATGGGAAAACCTCAGTCAGTGCCCTCCTTCAGTTCTGTATATAAACAGAGATGAGAATAAGTATGCTTGGAAGCTGAAAGTTAAAATGCTATGAGACATCAATGAGACTTTTTCCTCCACTTTATACAGCTGTAGGCCACCACCTTGCCAAAGCTCTTCAGCCACTGCCTAATACAGGCATGAGAGAGTTGTATCCAATTCATGTTCTCCCCTGTGCATGTCTCCACAAAGAGCCCAGCCATGGGATTTCATGCTGCCTCTCAAGGATTCTCCCCATTATCTGCAAACTTGCACTTACTGCTCCTCCAGACCCTGCACTGCAGCATCTCAGAGACAGGCTGGGCAGCTGCTGAGGCCATTGCTCAGTGCACCCATCTCTAGGGTTCACTGCTTAAGTGTCCTCACCCCTTTGTCTCTTACGGTAAACTTGGACAGAAGCTCTTCAGGATTAGAGCTCCTTGAGGCTCAGATGCACAAGAAGCAAGTTCTTTGTTAATCTTGAACCTAGGTGAATCAGTGTGAAGTGAATCAATGAAGAATCATGGTCAGTTTGCTCCCAGGTTTGCTTGAGGTGATGTTTTAAATTTAAGCACACATCTTCCCTACATATCTTGGACATATAACCTGAGCTCAGTGGTGTGCCCACACAAGCTTTTGCTCAGCTCATGATGGCAAACCCAATGGATTAATTGTGAAGAAGCTTCAGGACAGCCATAATCCTCATGGGATCAAGGGTGGCAAGTCTGCAGTGGGATCTGTGCTGCCCAGTGCATGTCAGTGTCCTCAGTGCTTACTGAATGACAGCTGCACGGTGACACAGTCACATCCTCCTCACCATTGCTGATTTACTACTCCTTGGGGAGTGTGAGGGCAGTTTCCCTAAGGAGTGGTAAATCAGCAGGCAGTCATGTGGGCCAGAGTGACCATGCAGGAGATGGGGAACAAGGGGGAGGTATCCTTGAGAAGACCATCCTGCAGGTCAGAGTGCTGTTTAAAGAAGGTACTGCAGCTCTGTAATGACACTAAAGCTCACAGCTGGTTTCTGGCTGTGGCACTGAGCCTGGCAGAAGAGATTTTTTTAAACGCAGTCTCTTCCAAGCAATGCAGTGTTCTACTCTTGCTTGAGGCTTTGCTTGTCAAGCTACCCTTGAACAGATCAAAGCTACTGTTGATAGGTATAATTTGTGTAATTCAAAAATCTGCATCATTTGTAGAAAAAAGTTTTGGGATGCTACTAGGAAAGGGAAAAAAAAAAAAAAAGGGCTTTCTTTATTTAATTGCTTCCAGAAGGGCATGATGTTCTTCTGCTTGCTTTGGTGAAGCAGCAATATATTTTGTTGAGGTTTGAGCTGACTCTCTGCAGCTTTGGGCCATTACTGAATTAGAGCCAATAAAGAGCATGCCCTCTTTTCCTTGCCTGCAAGTCACAGCCTAGTGGGGCTCAGTAGGACATTCAAGTAATCCCAGATTAAATTAGATTTCTCTGAGCAGAACATCCAGAATGTGGTGGATGACACAAACTCACTCTCTGAGCAGTCAAATCCTACTTCCTAGCACAATCATAGGCAGAAGAAGAAGAATGTATTGTCATAGAGACTTGAGGAGCAAAAGGCACTGTTCTCAATTTTCACTTGCAAATGCTTCACCCACACTAGTAACTAGAGGAATGGCTGCCAGGAGGTAAGGAGTGCAATCTAACCAGCATGTGACAAAGGCACCCCAACCAGCCCTGCTTCCTCACCAGCCTCCTTGTGTGCCCTGCACCACAGCAGAACCCAGCCTGCTTGCTGAAGCTTGCTAATGCTCAAAGGAAGAAGTTGATATTGTTTATGTTCCACATTCTTCCATTGCTCAATATCCAAATATTTCACAATGTAGATCCAGTTTCAAAAGTTCATTTAAGAGAGAATTCTTGTTCCAAGCCCAATTTCCTGTTGCAGCCTGAATCCCAGAGCAGGTCATGTGCAGCAGTTGGCTCATGACTTTCTGGAGATGCTGCACCACTGATTTTATAAACAATGTATGGTGGGAAATGGATGAATATGTTTCTTATTTTAATAAATTAAATCTGGCAAACGTAATTCACTCCAACAAGAATTCCCGTTGCTCATGGTTTCCAGAGCATGCTGTGCAGCTTTCCCAGGAGCAAGCCAGGGACAAATCTGTCTCTACACAAACAAAACTGCCTAGCACGTCTGTTGGAGCAGCTCCAAACGGAGAGAAGTGTTTGATCCTGGAGTCTGATTCCCCACAGGCCAGAGAGCAAACTCTGACCTGAATAATGGAAAGCAGCCTTGGCTCCCGGCAGCCAGGCTGCACGCAAGGAGGCTCTGGTGTGGCAGAGATACAAAACTCCAGCACTGGCAGGAGCTGCTCCCTGGCTTGCCTGGTATGCAAGAGGGGGGTGAGTGCTGCCACACTCACAACAGTTGAGGGGAAGTTCGAGTCCCAGCTCCCTGTGGGAAAAACAAATGTATTCCTGCCAGAGACACTCCCTGGCAGCAGCAGAAGGCACCTGAGGAGCCCCAGTCAGAGCGTGGGTTTACTTGTGTTCCTACATCCCTGAACATGCTTTGCTGGATTGGAGCTTCTGCTCAGTGCTGCATTCCAATGTGGCTCCTGCTGGCAGGGACAGTCTCGAGGGTTCAGTGGGGCAAATCCTCTTGTTGGCCCAAGTGACAGGTTAGTCAGTCCAAAGGGCTGTATTGAAACCCCTGCTGGGGATGTGAGCACGCCTCTCCAAAAGAACTACATGACACCACCATTTCTCCAGGATCTGATGGAGGCTGTGGAGGTACCCCAGTGCAGCATGAGCCCTTTGATGGTCACATTGTGGAAGAGCATGGTCATTCTTGGCTTTTTCAAGGCTCTTCTGTGTGCTTAAAGTGGAGCAGAGTGTAACTTTTTGGTTCTTGTCAGTATCAGGTTGAAATTAAATATATTTATTATTCTGTACTGTAGGCTTCATGCTCCAGTTCTGCTCCTGTGCAGGCTCCCCTTTGCCTACTTTGCTTTTTTCCCCAAGAGACAAGCAACTTGTTCCCTATCAATGGTTCTCATTGCCTGCATGTCTGAACATTTCCTTAAAGATCCTCTTATTCCAACCTCCCTGGCATGGGTGGGGACACCTTCCACTAGACCAGGTTGCTCACAGCCCCATCCAACCTGGCCTTGAACACTTCCAGGAACAGAGTATCTACAACTTCCCTGGGCAACCTGTGCCAGTGCCTCGCCACCCTTACACCATAGATTTTTTTTCCCTAATTTCTAATCTAAACCTACTCTGTTTTAACCCATTCCCCCTTCTCCTGTCACTACATGTTCTTGTAAAGCACCCTTCTGCAGCCTTGTTGTAGACTTGCTTCGGGTACTGGAAGGTCATAATTAGGTAATGCCAAAGCCACCCCTTTCCAAGGCTGAGCAAACACAATTCTCTCAGCCTTTCCCCATAGGAGAGGTGTTCCACCCCACTAACCAACCTGATTGCCCTCCTTTGGGATTGCTGCAACACGTCTATGTCCTACCTCTGCTGGGGACCCCAGAGCTGGATGCATAACTCCTGATGTAGGCAATGGGGAGATGTACACTTTTTACCAGATTTTTTGCTATGGCCTTTGGAGATTTTCAGTGTGGGAGGGAGCTTGCGATGTTTCCAAGTTTGAATTTTACATAAATGTTTAATAGTGGCTTCTATTAAAAAATATTTGTCTGAAACTTGGGTAGGAGTGTGCTGTTGGTGCTTGGGCATGGGTTAACCCTGCCCAGCTCTTCTGGGGAGCTTGGATGAATGTGTCGCTCCAGTGACCCTCTGAGAGTTTCTCCTGAAACAAATGGGTTTAAAGGAGGTCAAAATGAGGGTGACATCCTACAGAAGCCTTGTGTTCATCAAAGTCCCTTCTGCTGGCAATAGTGCCAGTGCCGCCTCTCTCCCCTGACTTTCCCAGAACTGCTTGTACAATCATGACCTTTCCATTTTCTCTGTGACTTTGTGATCAGCTTTTTGTGGGCAGAAACCTGGAGCCAGTACTGGGCAGAGTAGCAGGCTGTTTCTTTGATGGCCCAGTGCTCTAAAAGCAGCTGGGAATTTCCATGGGATGGCACTGCACTCTCAGTAGCTCCTACAGCTTTCCTCTTAATTTTCTATTTTTAAACAATTGATACAGCCTTTTGTGTGTGTACCACCTCTGTGGGGCTGTGTGTGGGGAGGAGAGGCATCCTAGCTGTGTGTTTTGTGCATGCACATACACATTCACTCATACCCTGACCTTAATTATGCCTCAGGTCTCATCTGTTCACCCCCATGAGCCCAGCTTATCTCTTACTCCCATGAACGTGAATCCAAAGCAATTCCACTCATTTACTATGACTTCAAATAAGCTGCAGAACATTGAACTGGGCAAAACCAGACCAACTGGGTGTTTATTTTTTGAAGATTGAAGTAGAAGAAGTCTTTAATCTTTTAACAACCCAGCTTTTGGCCTTTGAACACCACAGGCTGTGCAAATGTGCCACCTCCTTTGGGAAATCCAGCTTGCAACAATTTTGCACCATTTCACAACATTGTTTGTTCAGGCATTGAATGATATAGACTCAAGGAATGAAAAAAACAGAAGAATACCCCAGTTAGCATGGCCTGTTACCTTTCCAGCCTAGAGAAAGCTTTTGCTTACAGACAATGGTGGCTTGCAGCCAATGTTCACATGGCCTTTTGACTCACAGGCCTATGGAAATCTTCCTCTCTCTTTCCCAGGAGGTGTCAGTATGAGCTATCACTACACTGCCTTACAGTTCACAGGCATACAAGGCCTGGCTTAGGGATGGAATTGACTGCCAGGGACCTGGCATGTAAGTTTTCTTCAGCTTTCTTTCTGAAAGGGGGCATGACCGAGAGTGGAGAAGTCCTACATATTTAGGTTGCATCTTGGCTTACATGAATTTTGCAGTTCAGATAGGTTTCTCATATCCACAAGTATCTCGATGCAGGAGAAGATCTCTGATTATATAAGAGAAAAGGAGAGGACTGCTCAGTGTCTGAGACAGCATACAAAATCCCCACAAATAGTGAAGCAAGTGCAATCCCATACTCCAGCTGCTTTACTAGAATCTCTGGTTCTCTTACCCATTCCTCCTAGTTAACTTGATATTAGACTTCACCTCTGTTCTTCCCCGCTGCCTTCATTTCTCTTAAAACCTGGAGCACTACAAGCTGTTTCTCACCACATGCCAATGAAGAGCAAAACAGGCCCATGACAGTGGTTGAGATCCCAAAAAGCCCAAGTGGCTGCTATCAATAGCACCTTTGTGTCTGCATCTGCAGCACTTATGAGGTGCAGCACTCAACAAAAGGCACCTTCCTCCAGGGAGAGATCTACATATCCTTTCCAGAGCTGAACAAGGGACCTACTATCCTGCACACAAAAGAACAAGGATTTGCCTCTTGACTTCGTTTTTCTTCCTGTAAGCCTACTGCGTGAAAGTTCTGTTTTATTTGAATGCAGCATTGTTTATTTATAATTTTGTCCTAGTTGTGTGACAGATTCAGCATGTGTCACCCAGCAGGGGAAGAGTAGTAGGCTGGAGAGTTAACAAATGCACTGCAGTGAAGCCAGATGGCCTGTTTTCATAAGGAGCCTCTGAAAGATGCTCTGCTGCATAGATTTCTTTTTTCTTTCCTTCCTTTGGTGCCCAAAATTCGCTAGAGCAGTGTTACTGCATATTAACTCACCCACCAGAGCTTCAAGGGTCTGAGCTCCACCCTGTATCTCATCCCACACCTCCTGTGAGCAGAAAAGCACACAGCCTGATGTGCTGAATCTGCACCCCCCTCCCCCCAGAAGCAAAGTCAATAAATGAAAGGCTCCTGAGGACCCTCTCAGTTTCAGTGTACCAGGGGCTCTGAGGTGTGGGTGAGGTGCTCCTGTCCACCAGTAGCCCAGGGATGCTTTCAGCCTGGCTGGGGCACAACCAGCCCTCTCTCTCTGCAGTCAGAGGTTGCAGAGTGTAGCCCCAACAGCCTGGAGGGTTCTGCCTGATTCCCCCTGGGAGCTCCCAGCCTGTCAAAACATCCAGGCACATCAAGGGGACTCAGTGCTTAGCTCCTGGGAAGCAGCCGACTTGAAAGCAATCTCAGAGCATGTACTAGTGAAGAAGATATTTGCTGGAAGAGTATGTAGTTGTGCTTACATTTTCCCCAAAGGACCCTGCCCCCGAGGAGACAGAATTTTTCCTTTCTTTTTCAGGATACCATTAAAGAATGTTTCATCTTCTTCCTTATTTTCTCGTTGTTTCTCCCTCCGGTTCCCCGTTGGGATGTTTTCCAGTTTCACAGAGCTTGCATGCACTTTCCTTTGGAAGCCATTAATACCAATTTCAAGCCTTAACCTTGACTTGAAAAAGATGAGACAGAGTCACTTTTCAGGCTCATGAAAAATGGGGCAAGATATGAGCTGATTAAGTATTTGCAGCATCAGTACACCAGAAAGTCTGATAATACAAAAAAGAAGATGGGCAAGCTAACTGATGTTATACATGATATCACAGCATTTGTTACAATCAGCAAAGAAAATCTTGACATTTTAACTGGAATTACTTTGAAGATGGCACGTTTTTTCCTCTACCCAGCTTTGAATTGCCTGTCTGAATACAAAGGGTTAAATAAAGGGAGGCTGTAAGTGCCTTTTTAAGGAATTAAACTTTTAAAGAGCTAAGGACAAGTGATTTATTATAGAGATAAGGCAGCATTAATCACATGGGTTTGTGGAAAATTTTGTTCTCTTTTTGCCATCTTTGCTCCAGGGAAGAAGCTATCCACCCACCCAGCTATCCTCAGTCAGCCTAGAAGATGCTATTCCTCCCAAGGCTGGAGGAAAAGCTAAAACTGAAATTACCATGGGAAGGGAGAGTTTTGAGGTGGGTGTAGAGGGGCTGCCCAGGGTAGATGCTGGAGAGCCTGAAGTACAGGACAGCAAAGGGGCTGCAGGAATGGCTTCAGCATGATGCAGAGACACCAGAGTCACCTTTAAAGGACTCAGTGGACACTTGAAACAGGCAGCCTAGAGATGGAAATAGCTGTCTGTACCAAAGATTGCCAGTGTGGTGTCAGCCCAGGGCCTTGTAGGGCATCACACTCTGCAGAGCACAGACACTGCACACTCTGTGAGCCACTTCCACTTGTCAGAGGTGAGCTTAGAGAGGCCCAGAGCCCCACATGTGTGAGAAAACTCTGCTGTTGATTTAGATCTCACTTTAAATGCTTTGAGGAAAATACAAGTAAAGTGTTGTTTTGAAGACATGGGCTCTGCATTTCTACAAGTTGCTGTCACACATTCTTGAAGGAGAGGTCTTTGAAGACAAGGACTATGTAAACTAGTGATTAATTTTATCCTTTTTTGAATTTAGCAATGGAACAAACAAACAAACCAACATACAAACATATATATAAATAAATATCTATATCCTTAAGTCTGAAATGCTGAAATGCTGGGCTAAACCAGTTCGAGAAAATGTCTTTGAAAACTGAAACGACTTATTTGGAATTGGCTTTGGTTTATTTTCAACTTTTCAAAAGAATGAAAAAAGAAAGGACTACGTTCAAAAGGATTTTTTTTGTCATGCACAAAACAAGTGAGAAGGTCACAGAAGCTGTCAGTAGTGATGAAGGACAAAAGGCCAGAACTGATCCTTATCATTAAAGTCTTCTGGCACAGTTACACACTGCCCACACTGTTTAGGGCTAGCCCTTTCCATAGCAAATTCCTCTTGGAGAGAGACCAGTACAGAACCAAAAGAAATGCAGGGAGCAAAATAACTATTTAGCATTGTGGATGATCAGGGGTAAGGCTCTTTCTCAGGACTTGTTTCATTTGGCAGTTTAGATTGTTATCTGCTTTAATTTGAAACTTTATATTTGCTATATTACCTGGCCTATATTTAAATTATTTTGCTAATTATTTGATCAGATATATCTTAGTTGTTCAGAAAATCCCCTGGTCATTATTGTGGGGTGAACCATTCATTCACACATTCTCAGTCTATCCCGTTGAAGCTGCTTCTTTTTGCATTGCTGACTTAAATACTTATGTGACTGAAAAAGAAAAAAGGGAGGAAACTGTACTGTGAACCAATGCAGGTGAAGATCTGTCAGTATGGTTACAAAATCACCAGGATGGAAGCTGTCTGGTCCTTCCTTCACCTGGGGGTGATACCATCCATCAGCACTTGTTTCCTGGCAGTTTATCTAGCTGATAGTTAAGTACCTTTACTGACACCAGCAATGGTGATTCTGCAAGCTGTTCCTCTTCTTCAGTCTTCTCTTTAGATTTAACAATCTGTTTCACCTCAGCAGTCTTTGCTTGTAGCTCTTCTTTTCATTCAGCCCTAAACTTCCCCACAATTCTCCCCTTGACAGTCCTCTTTCAGATCCCCACCTTCACAGTGTGGCACCCAGCACTGGGCACTGCACAGCTTGACAGGGATAATGAGGGTGGAAGAAATTCTGGCATATCCTGGAGACTGCATTCCTGTTTCCCCATCTTTGTGTGGTATTTTCCTCCTGTGTATGACACTGGGGCCTGTGTTCAAAGGCTTCCATAAACTTTTAAAGATAGCACCCATCTCAGAACTTCAAACAGCAAATGCTTCAGCTTTGGAAAGCTACTGTGTTTAGGTGGGCTTTGAAGCAGATGCCTCCCTTAGAGTGCACATGTTTATGCTGATCTTAATCATGTAATTGTCAAAAGTTTTGGAAATGTCTTGAGGACATTTGCCAAACTAGGGGCCACTTAGGAGGAAATGAAAGGACATAGTCACTACGTTTTTCAACAATCTTACCTCTATTTCTGTCTCTGGCTGAGAGGCAGGGATGTGAGAAAATGTGTGGAAATGACAGATATAAACCCAAAGAACATTTGGGGTTTTATCAGAGGTATGTGAGTTTGGGTACACACTCAAAGGAGTCAGTGCTATATGATTAATTTCTAGTTTGTCTTAAAGTAGGCAGTGCTAAATTACAATGAAAAGAGAAAACAAAAGATTATTAATACTTCTTACATTCCTTTCTATAAATATTTATATTTATGTTTCTGTGCAGGCACATACAAGCACACATGTTAATGGAAGGGATCTGTGATATTCTGCCATGTGCATTAGTCCATGTAACAGCAACAGCAGGTATTTGGTTTAGTGAAGAGATTTACAGAAATTTTTTCATCTTCAGTGCAGGCAATCACTCAAAAAGTAAATGTGTGGCAGGTGTACTGATACTGTAGACCACAAGGGTGTTGTAAGGGTTGCTGTTGCATATCAGGATGGTGTTTCAGGCATGAAATAACCTTATTCTAATTAATCCATGTGCTTCCAAGCATAAATGAGTAGAAGAGCTCTGAAAAACTGTTTCTGAGATCCAAGGTTCTTCCTGGGAAATACCAAATAAATATTGTTTAGATTGATTACCAGGTTTACAGTTAAATGATTTCTATGGGTCAGGCCACAACATTACAGTCATAAAATTACCTGCAGAAAGATAGGAAGACAAGAGTCTTTGGACAGTTATTTATTTATTTTATCTATTGCTACCTACTCCTGGAGAAAAATAAAGTTTATGATCACCTTTGCTCTGTATTAACTATGTTATTCCATTGGACCCTTGGGACATAGGAGTTAAACAGTGGCAGCCTTAAGTACTGTTTGGTTCCTCCTTGTTTCTCATGTTTTTTAACTCCTGCAAATGAATTGTGAAACAAATAGTCAAGTGGTTTCCTTCCTTCTCAAGCCTAATTGTTCAAAGGAGAGAGTCTGCTCAGGATTTGACTGTGTCTAGTACTAGATTGCAGTGCAAATAAGATCATAGAAGAAACAGAAGTTTCACTGCTAAGTTAAGAAGCGTTTTTGTTATCAAAGTAGGCATGTTGGGTGGTTCCAGGTGCTTAAACATAGCTTTAGCTGATGTTAAAATGTCCATCAGAGAAGATACCTTTTCATCTGTCTTGAAAAACTCCTGGGAAATGAAAGGTTGAGAAAGACCAGGACAACCATTTCCCTGGTGTGACTGGAGTCACCAGTCTTTCTGGCCCCAAAGACAGCCTGATAGCTGTCATTAAACTTGGTTCCTCTATTTTTGCATGAACATATTAGGCTGAAGTCTTCATCTCTTTTGGTTTGGTTGTTTTTTTTTAAAAAAAACCTGCTTTCTTAAAATAATTAGAAAAGAGGCACTTGGAGAGGAGATGACTGCTTCCCTCTTTTGTCTTGTAAAATCACTTCTGGGTCAAGTCTAAGGGGAATGTCTAATTAATACTGGACCTTGCTGGTCTTTGGTAAAATTTCACATGACTGAGGACCACACAGCTGCTCTTTACACCTCTACAGGACACCAGAGATGTGTAGCTAACAAATAGTCTTGATTATAATTTGTCAAAGATGAACACCAAATCACTTCTCACTGCAGAGGGGACAATCACCAATGTGGGAATTTCCAACCTGGAAATTCTTCAGTCTTGATATGCCTATCTTTGCTTTATTTCTCACCTCCTATCCCTTGGGCCTGGGAAGTGTATTATATGCAGCAAAACTTGGATTCCAAGCCTAAATGGCATTGGATGCCATTGGGTATTTTGTACCAGCATAGAGCTGTTTCACTTCATTTACTCCCTGCAGGTAGCACGGAATTATCAGGCAGAACCAGCCCCCATCTCAAACAGGACTCGGGACAGGATTCAATGTCTGCCCATGGTGTTTCAGCAGATGGTGCCAGAAATCTTCACAGCAGTAAACTGGAGAATAATGGATCAGAGAGTTTGGTCTCAACCTTCTGTAGCTGGTTTGTGTGCTTGCACAGAGATTTCAACTGGTGAAGCTGCAGGTCAACCTGAAAACAATGTGTTATTTAAAGAGGAAACTCAGACATTAAGGGACAGCTTCCTGCTGTCTCATCTATTTCCTGTTCTTATATTTACGCCAATCTGCTTCCACCTGCCACAAAATTCAGATAAAATATTGAGCTAGTACATATACTTTGTTTACTAGAATTTGGTGAGAATCCTTGTTTTCAGAAACTCATTTTTGAGAAATGTGTTTTTGGATCATATTTTTTCTAAACATGGAACTTTGTGTGTATAGTTTGAAATTGAGTAGGAATAGGCAGAAATTCTTCAAAAAATAGTCCCTCTTCAAGAACAGCCTTTCCTTTCTGATGTTCATTTTATCATCTCCACCTGAAGCAGTTCCACTTCCTGTAAACAAACAAATAAATAATATTTCCTGAGTTAGAAAACAGCTGTCTCCAGAACCTGGAAGTTGAGGTACACATATGGGTTGAGGGAAATGTCCCTATGGCAGTGAATATTTAGTTGGTTATGCAAAGTGAAATAAGTCCAAAACACATCAGGAGTCCCTCTGCAGGCCAGGAAAAAAAGCAAAACAGGAAAGTATTAATGAAGCACAAAATCTGGTTTTTATATTCCTTGCAATATGGCTGTTCTGTAATGGCTTTTGAAGCTCACAGATGCTCATACTAACAGTGTCTTTCCACACTTGGAATCTCAAAAGATTTTATTTTAGATACAATGGTTTCTTTAGAAGTGTGAGCTATGGACATGCAAACATGATGTACTTCACAGTACATCCTTTTTTGAATGTTCACTATTTCCATCTTCTTAGACTGTGAGCTGAAATAAAAGGCAAACATGACCACTTAAGCAGTTTGAAATAGTGCAACTTGCTTCAGAACTGTCCATTCCACCACAGTCTTCATATTTATTATCTCTGTTTGAATGCAATCATTGAGATTGCAAGACTGCAGCTTCTGCCAGAAGATTGCAAGACTTCACACAGCATTGCTGTCTTCAGAGCTGGAGGACAAAGTTAGAGGTGAATCTTGCCTTGCAAAAGTATAGGTGCAAATTCACTGGTACTCAGTGGCAGAGGTTTTACTCTCGATAGAAAGAAATGGCACATTATGCTTCCAAGGAAAAGCGTTCCCTCTCAGACTTCCAGCCTACAAAAAGGCTTTCTGCTCAAAATTACATGTTTGAGGGGTTTTATGGAGCACTGTGGCAATCTGGAGTCACAGTATGTTTGGCTGCCAGGTTCAATTTAGGCACATGGTGTTACTACAAGGTTTTTCAAACTGTAATGCAGCATGAAGCTGGATTTCTTTCCACTTTTACCTGATTATCCTTAGCAGAGGCTATACAGTGAGCTGTCCTGCACATCTGAGAAACCAGTCCTGCCTTGTAGTAGGCTCAAAAAAGCAGAACACAAGCATCTTCAGTTGGCACCCAGAAAAGTTTTCTCCATAAAACTTGGCAAATGGTACAGTCCTGGTTGTTGTATAACCAAGACACCTAGAACAAAAACCCCATAATTCTGAGTGTCTAGATAAGCAATTTCTTACATTATCAAGAAGAGACAAGTTTCCTCAGAGGGCAATTCAGAAAAGACTGGCATTCCACACTGTCATCCAAAGAATTTTAGTCTGGCCTTCTAGGCTTTGTAGTTAAGTACTTAAAGTTAGGCAGAGTGGAAATATTTTCCTCCTTGGAAATAAGGCACTGCTGCCTGTAAGTAACTGAACTTCTTCCAAAACATATAAATACTTAAGCACTGCACAGGCAAACTTATGCTTGAAAAGTATCTTCAAGTTAGTGGGGTGCCCAGCTCTCTGAAAATGCCTATTTCTCTACATGACATGGAAAGAACACTCAGGTGAGTACACAGCTCAGATCCACAACTTTTCCATTGCTAATCTGAAATTAGCTGAATCTCCCCAAATGACAGCTCTGTGACACACTCCAGATTAGGCTGGAAGTCAGTTGAATATTCAGGGTAAGATCATGCATTATTCAAATCATCAAAGTTGGGATTTCCAGATGGGAATTTCCATCTCCTTACAAATCACTACTGAAGCTTGAGTATTCTTGTATGTTTATTAAGGATATTGTCATGCCTTGGACTTGAAATGATGCAAACAGTAGTAGGAGAGGAATACCTTGTCTTTGGAAGAAAAATTACACATTTTTAGTGCCAATGCTCTTTATAATTTTAATCAATGATCTGGACAGTGCAGTTGAATGGACATGAAGTTTGCTGAGGAGGAGCTCTGGATTTCCTTGATGACAGAGATCTGGAAAGACTGGAGAGAGCTGGACAAACACCAACTATTTGAAACAGAACAAGAGCAAGTGTTGAATTCTCCACCTGGTCTGGAGTCATCAAGGTAATATATACAAATTAAGGAGCAAGAGGCTGGACGGCTGCCCTGCGGAACGAGATCTGTGGGTTTGGGCTGATTTGGTATGTTTGGGTGGTAGGACAGGGAGGGAAAACAAAAAAAGGGGATCAGGCAAAGACACAGGCTTCTTGGGTTTTCTTGCAAAAGTGGAATTCATCATACTTCCATGAACAAGGTGCAAGCCGTATCTCCAAAGGAGTGTCCCCTGGAGAGCAGGGATTTCAAAAATCAAGCAGGGTTATAGAGGGCAAACACATGAATCTCCAAAACTCAGGGAACAAAAAATGAATGCAATCCTTCAATCCTTCTGGACTCCTAGTAAGCACATGGAAGGCAATTTTACCTCTGTATTGAAGCCTTAAGCTATGACTTCCTATTTATCCCTCTGCTCCTTCTAAGCCCAAAGTTTTCCACATCAATATGCTTAAACAAACCTTACACTCAACATTCAAGAGCTGTGATAGGGCACGAGATCCCCTCACCCATGTAATGAGGAACTGCTTGGAGAGTAATCTCTAAGTATCACTAAATTCCTGATAAGCTGCCACACTTACCCCAAGGACAAGAAACTGTCCAGAGATTTGCATATCAAATTTCTACTGATGGTTTTGACAATAGGACTTGGAGCTGGGCAGTTGCAGCATACATTTATGAAGCTTACAGCTGTGTTCAGTGATAAGATTAGAGGTTCTTTTGTAGAGACCACAGCAAAAGCTTTGTCAGTGACTGAAATGACACTTCTATCCCATCATGAAAGATGCCTCTTCCAGTGGATGCGTAGCTGGCATGACGTTATCATTTGAATTGTTTTTTGGGTTTTTTCCATGAATATGAGAGGGAAGAATCTTGTGATTTATGAAGTGGTCTGTCCTTTTTTATTATTATTTGTAACATTAAAAGAAAATTGACTGCAGCAGAAGGATTTTATAACCATCTATAAACTTGGTTATCAGCATACCAATATTATTCAATAAATACATAAAACAATTCACTCCAAGGCTGGAAATGGAATATTTAACATTATGCTGCCACAGGGGAGATGCTCTGGTTATGGCTGAGTAGAAACTCAGCCTACTTTTTATAATTATTTTGATTCTTGCAATTTTCTGAATCAGAATTTTCCAGTGCTTTCTCTGAACAGAAAGGATTTTAATTTGGGTATTGATTTGTTAAAAGTCTGTGACCCGTTTCTCGTTTGCTTAATAAAAAAGAGAAGGAATGAGAAGTCACCCATATTTATAAATTCCTCTGTTAAGGAAGGATTTTGTGGGTTTTGTGTACCAATTCATCTATTAGGGTATGATTTTGTGGGTTTTGTATACCACATACATTTGTTCTCCCCTAGCTTTGATTAGGCTTCTAGCTTAAGTCCATCATGTAGCTCTATCACAAATAACTGAGCGAAATCCTAAGAGGACAACTCCTTTCACCCATGCTGACACCTACTACTCCTTCACTTCTGAAATCTCAATGTCAAGACTAGATGAGTTGGTGACTTAATACATAGTTTGAATTAAATTACTTCCACCCAGAATTTGAAGAATGGCTTTGGTTTTAGTTTATAGGGAAAAGGTCGAGGACCTCTGTCTGTTTATCCTACTGAGGAGGAGGCAGACAGTGATACAATCACAGTTATATGGGTTCTTAGGGGATGTAGCCTTTGGTTGTGTTTGCTTCAGTCTGTCAGGCAAGCATCTAATGGCTGGAGGGTGGAGCTGAAGTACAGGTTTCAGTTGTGAGTAATTAAGGAATGGAATGACATATCAAGGGTGGTAATCAGTTCTTTACTGCTGGCATTTTAAAACTGAGTCTAGCTGGTTTCTTTTTTTTTTTTTTTTTTCTCCTTCTTCTTTCTTTCTTAAACCATAACAAGAATTAACTCCAGGAAGCCCTTTGGTCTGTTTTTATACCTTTTGTTCTAGGTTACATCAACCCACCCACCTTTTAATTAAGAATCATGTTTATCTCACTCAGCTTTAGCAATTTAGCCTTAGCAGAGTCAGGCAGTCTATGGTCAGTGGACTGAAGTAGGTGCTTCCATACATTGCTTTCCAAGACCATGTTCCCTTCATCTTATTATAAATTTCCCCATATGATCAAAGAGACAAAACTTGCCTGTGATACTGCAAGGCAAATCACAATAAACCAAATCAAATGCTATTAGTACAATTTAGAGGAAATTTCTGCTGAAATCCACATGAGAAATGACTAGGGATGCTCAATGTGCAAAGAGTAGCAGATTCCTGATAGACAAATCATAGATTAGGATTTTTCTTACCCATGTTAATTCATATTCACTGCAGTAAAAAGAATACCTGAAGCCTTTTGCCAGGTATAAGGACAGAGGTGATAAGAACTGTGTAAATCACAAAATTAAAATTTTCTTTTAAATGTGTTGAAGGTATTATTCATCTACAGATTATTAAATGCACTTTACCTGAGTAAAAATTTAATGGTGCAGGGTGTGGAGGTAACTACTGTATAATATGAATGACAAGTAACAGCATGCCTCATTATTGCACTTCCACATTCAGTGACAAGATAATTTACCAGTTGTGCTCTTCCTCTGTGGTCCTCACACTGTAATTAATCTATGCACTTGAATACAGAGGAGACCTCTTGCCCTTTCATTTTGAAATCTCAGACTTCTGTTCAGGTAAGTTATACCTCACTGGGCCAGCTACTGAATTTTCACTCATAGGTATACAGGAAGAAAAAAATCCATCTTTGCAACCCATCCAGCAGCATGGCTCTGCAGGGCAAAGAGTTGACCTTTTTTACTCTGACAGTGGGGAGAACGAGTCTCAAAGAGATGATGTGAATATTACTGAACCCTAGAGTTCACACTTCAGCTAATGGCTGATTTTCAGAAAACCATCTGCAGGAAATTTCAAAACTTCTCCCATTACCTGTGTAAGTGCTGCCTTATGCATGCAGTCCAACACAGCCCATCAGTGTGATTTCATGTTTCATCTTTATCTGTTCTCACATGGTCCAAGTCCCACTGCCTTTGCTTCAGCAAAACTCCCAAAAATGGCTGTATAAATTTTGTTTGGACAAGGACAATGACATTGGCAAGCAATGGTACTGCACAGAAGACACAAATAGTTCTTAAAAAAAAAATTGGATTTCCTTTTCCATCACTTCTGACACTCTCTTCCCCTTTAAATAAGGTCAAAAAGCTAAAAGAGAAGAACAAACTCTAAAACCAGTTCTGAAAACTCTCCAAAATTTTTTTTTTTGTTTGATACGTGGAAACAAAAGGTTCTGCTGGTTCCAAATGGAAAAGTCCTATTTAAAATTAAGGTGACATTGAAGTGCACCTACCCAAGAAACCATGGCATGGCATATTACAGTTGCAATTGTAATGCCTGAGATGCTCATTCTGCCCTTGGATGAGGCTACTTGGCAGATGATGAGAGCTCTATGCACTCAGATGAGACACAGAGCACAGTCAAAGAGAAGATTTACATTGTGTTTTAACCTCAAACTGCTCACATCAAAACATTTCAGGGGATGACAGTGTTTTATTTTTGAGTATAATCAATTTTTACCAAATCAAATGTATCTGGGATATATTTTTCAGAATAAAAATAGAAGGGTGTTGCAAGGAAAGTCAGACTTCCCCAGGAAATTACTTATTTTGCTGAAACAACATTATCTCTAGAAAAAGTGGAAAATTCACGATATTCAGGATGACATAGAATTTTTTCATGCTCCCTTTCCACAAAGAAATGAGATACTAATTCATTCCCAAGAGAAGCAGAGGGATTTTTTGTTTGCTTTATTTTTAAAGGAGAATGTATATTCAGTCCTATTGGAATTAAAATAGCATCTTCAGACCTGAATAAAAATGCTTTCCAAAAGATGTCAAGAGGAAAGATTTTGCAGAGCCAACCTCTTCAAGAGCTTGTTACAGCCAGTGATCTCAAGCAAGAGCTTTAATAAGAGCTGAATTTACACACAAGCATTTAGAAAGCAAATAAATAAATAAGTGGGGGGAAAGAGCTTCACAGCATTCAGTGTAATATTTTGGCATAACACTATGAGCACAGCATTAGAGAAAACCATGCATCTGTTTTATGGTTGGTTTATATTCTTCTCTTGTGTGTGCATTTTATGCACATAAAAATTAACAGCCTTTGACTATCCATTTGTATTTATAACATCTGCAGTACCAATGGGTGCAGTTCTAGTTCTTCTGTCCCAGGCTTGCTAAGCATCCTAATTTGGAAAGAAAATGCCAGATAACTCTCCAGGGGAACATTCACTATGTCAATGTCTCTTGATTCCTAGACATCCTAATCCTAATGTCACCAGTGGGAAGCCTGCAGTGAAGGAAATCCCAATGGCAGTGAAGCAGGGCACAGATAAAAATGCTAGTCTTTGCCTTTTCTGTTTGAACTCGTTGAGGTATAACTAAATGCAGTCTGAGGTTGGAGTGGCCTTTCTGCTTTGGGGTCAAGAATGTATTTTGGCAATGTAAATGAAAAAATATCACGGAACAAGATGAGTTCAGGAAATTATATTCACACTACAACTGCCCCCACAGTGGTCACAATCAGAGCTGTCTGGATTCCCCCTGATCTTTGTGAGTACCTGAACAACAAGGAATCTCTACCCCAGTATATTCTCTGAGGACACTGGAGCTCACCACTGCCTTAGAGAAAGAAAACAAAATCCAAACAAAATCATAAACATCAAACATAAAAGAAACCCACAAAAAAAAACCCCAAAAAACTCAACCCCAACCAAACCAAACCAAAATACCCCAACCAAACCAAAAGCCACAAAACACATCAAAACCCCAGGGCCTCCAGAGAGCCACTGGCACAAACCCCTGAATTCAGCTAGTTGGACTATTATTGTGATAATTTTAAGAGAGGTTTAAAAAAATATATAATATTCTCTTCTGCTACAAATTGCTGCAGTGAAAATGTTCCAGCTGGTGTGCAGCTGGTTCAATTCAACTATTTCCATTTGCAGATAAATTCTCTAGCTGTGAGGAAGTTGCCAGTTGTTTTGCTGATAAATTCAGGATTTCTTTTGAGCCTGCTGTGCTGTGGGGGAGCAGGAGAGTATCTCCAGAGGGAAAATGACATTTCTGATGAGCTGCATGCAGTAATACACTGAAACTGCATCTTTCTGGGATTGCCACCAGGTACTTTTAAAGTCAGCCCTTCCTCAATGAGAACAGACAGGAATGAGTTAGTGGATTATGATGAAAAGCAGTTTTCAGTGAAGACAAGGTGTGGAAAAGGCCATGTCACAAACTTCAGATGAACCTTGAGTCAGTTAAACTGGAAAATGCCCTTCCCAGTCTCTGGATCCATCTCAAAAGAGTGTTGTGCAATGGCACCATTTGATAAGAGTGCCTTTGAGACTGCTGTTGAGACTGGCTGTGTCCAAAGCTTGTGTTTGTACCCAGGCACTGTCTGGGTACAAACACAGTCTGGAACTGTCTGTGGAGCACAGAAGGTCTCAGAGCACTCCCCAGGAAAAGCCAGCCCAGGGACAGACCTTATGAATGAGGAGGAAATAGCCAAGGCCTCCATGCAACAGAGAAACATGGATATGGGCAGAATTTCCTCCATTTTAGTCCTTCTTGTCAGCTATGCAAACCCTGCAGGTCTGCTTAGTTGCTACTGAAATTTTCCTACACAATACCAATGGCTCCTTTGCAGAATTCACATTAGAGAAACAAGAGCTCTATTTTGGCCTGAAAATGCATTCTGCCAAGCAGGGGTTTCTGGTTGTTCGTTTCAACAAGAGGAATAGCACCCAGCTTAAAAAAAGCCATAAGCTTCCTATATTTATTTAGTTCATGTTCACTGTGCTGTGGGATGAGTTTACCTTGGCTAACACATACACACAGGAAATGAAATAAAAAATAGCGTGAAGAGGAATATCTCCAAAGTGGGCAGAGCAACAGAGGTTGTTCTTAGCAATCAATGCTGATTGTGTGAACAGTGGAAAGGAACCAGGGCTTGGTGCTACCATCTTACTTCTCCTCTTGGTCTGAGGTGCAGTTAGTAAGTCACAGAAAAAAAAATGTTACAGTAAAAATGTGAATTACAGGCTTTTCTCTTAAAAAGAATGGAAACAGCCTTTTCTGCAGAGTTTAAATCTCCCCTCTTATTAAAAAGCAATGAGAAATGGCTGCCAAAGAGACAGAGCTGTCAGGCCATGTAAATGGCCAGTAGCTGAAGTCAGAGCCCACATACCCTTTGCAAGTGTGCTGTGACTAAAAACTGCAGTCTCCAAGCCATTTGTTCTCCTCCACAGTTCCTCATACCAAATTAATCTCATTTTTTAACTTTCCATGTTGCCATGCTAATTTTAAGTTGGAGCAGGTCCTCCTACCCATATGACCCAGGCTGTTGCAGGAGTAGAGGAGAGCTGCAGGGCTGGGAAAGAGCAGCAAGGGGATGGGGAGAGTAAAATATTTCTTTTTTGAGAAATTTGTTTATGGAGGGTGCTGCTCAAATAACCTGAAAAAAATTCCACACTCATTTTTCTATTGAAGTAACTGAGGTCAGACTGTACCTGGTATGTGCCCACAGAATTCTGGGACTCCCCCTAAAAAAAACTTCACCAACTCTACAGAAGTTCAGCACAGAGTTACACAGGACAACAGCTTTGCTTTTGCCCTTACTGCATTTCTGAAATTGGCTGTTACAGAAGTGCAAGTTTGCACTAACCAGCAAACAAGAGTGCATGCAGCTTTTTCACTCGTTTTTTCATGTCTTGTCTCCAAGATACTTTCTCTAGATTCCAAGATGCTGTACTCTGGTCACTAACCCATCCAGGCAGCCAAAGTCTGCTTCCAGCCCCCAGTTTGAAATGGCTGAGCTCTTTCTTTCTAGTCCTTTGTTATCAACTTTAGCTTCCTGACAGCAAATTTGAGAAGACTGAAAGAAGTTGGTCTCTTTCTATCTGAGATGTTACAATCATCTGCCCCCATGCTGAGATGGGTTTTGAGGGCTGTAGTCAGCAAAACACAAAAGTACCTGCAGGGCAATATAGCACTGCTAAAACCTTTCTCTTGATTTTAAGGTGTTTTGGAAATTACTTGCCACTTATATAAAACAGAATATGAAAACCTGATAGCTCTGTTTTGCTCTTTCAGATCCCAATATTTGGACTTCATTTGATTGAACAAATGCTTCAGTAGTCTAACATGAATACTGAAAGAAATGAATAAAACTTTCTGAAAGCAGAACCCAGCATGTTACTGAAAATAGTTACCATTAAACAATCTTCAGAAATTCATTTTTGCAAAACAAGAACTTCTCCTAGGCTTTCCTATACAAACATTCACACTTTTGAAAATTCATGCTGTCAGATTCTCTCACCCTACTGCAAAAAATTTTCCCAGGCTGCAGTTGGCAACTCCAGCAGTTTTCTCCATCCAGTGAAGCCAGGAAGTGTGAAAGCTGGGGAACTGTTTTCCCTTAAAGTATGTTTTTGATCATTCACATATGTGGTGCTTGAGATTTGGGCAGAAGTCTGCTTTGTTTAGCTGAATATCAGGACTGGGCCTCCTGCCACTATCACATCCTCACAAACAGGTTTGGCTCAAGTTTTAGCCCAGCTAAAGTGGAGGAAAATAAACCTACTTTTTACGTCTTGTGAATCAATACCTGACCCTCTGTCTTGCCTATACTACCTTAGGCTGAAACTTGTTTGAAGCATAAAGAAAAGCAATTTAAAAACTTTAACTCCTTGATAGTAATACTAATGTGGGAAATTCTTCTTCATTTGGCTGCAGGCAGGAAGTCCAGTGAATGTCTTGAAAAGCAGGATTTTGCCAGTTTTACCACATGCTTTTCACATTTTTGATGACTGTACCATTCGTGTGTCAGAAATAACCACAAGGAATGCGAGTACTTCAGGCAGTACAAGTTTTCTAATGGCTCTACAGTAGTTTTTGGAACAGGACCATGCTCCTAGCTACTCCTAGATATATGCCAGCTAGCAAAAATCAGTCCACCCCTCTCCCGAGCAAGTGTTTTAATTAAATTGCACTGCAGCAGGTTCAGATGAAGCCTTTGAGGAGAGGCAACTCTCATGCTTTATATAACAGATGGTAAACTCAGAGGATGAAGCCTCAGTGGAACTTATACCTGGTGTAGTCTGAGCTCCTGATTTAATACAATTTGTAAGAAACTTTTGCCGTGATGTTTCAAATCTCTCTGTTCTGGCAGTATGTCAGAGAAGGGAGTCTCTTAAAAATGCATGTGCAGCTCTATGCATGTTGTGCAACTGGGGGCTTAGCGTGAAGCTGGCTTTGGTGTAAAAAATGGGATTCAAAATATTAGAAGCAAATTGAATCTAATTCCTTTCAATACTAAATTCTAGGGAAGACCATTCCATGGAAACCATGTTTATCTAGAGGAACAAAAAATAAGCAAACAAACACTTTTTAAGTAGGAAAAAACTCTTAAAACAGGGGCTAACATGACAGGGTGGGATGTAAGTACCTCAGGGCTTAGGGATGCTCTTACACTTGCCAGAAGATCCAAAACTGACCCCCTGCTTCATCCACAGCAGGCCCAAGTAAATTGATTTTTCCTTAACATGATCTAAGGTTTGCCCCTTTACTGCTTGAGTGAAACTTGTCCTTGCTGCAATCGATCCGTTCTATTTATTTTCTCTCTTTGAATCCATTTGTCAACATTCTTGGAAGGTTAACCTTCCAAAAATTTTGCAGCCCTTCTCAGCTCATCTATGAAATGTCACAGTCCTGTTTTATAGTCCATTATACAGGTCATCAGTGAAACCTTTGAGAAGATCCTGAGATGGTTCATGGCAGAGCCCTGATCTGATTCCTGACACCGAAGCATTACAAATACTGTCCACAACTCATCGTACATTTTTGCTCCCCACCTGTAGGAGGATTTTCTAGGCAATATTAGCTTGTCTTTTAGAATCTCTGATATTTCTGTCCCATTTCATTTTCTCTGATCCTGTGGCCATGATAAAGCCCTTACCTACACCTTTCTGGCCCATTGTCAGAGAAATGAGGGCAATGCTCTGCTCTCCTGCGCCTCACAGTTGTGCTGCAGGGCTTCATCATCTGAACATGAGATGTTCTGAAAAGAACATTGGCAGTAAGTGCTCCAAATTGATATGAGTCCTAGTGGAGAGCATTCATCTGTACATGGGGAAAGAACAGGATTCAACTTTCATTTCATATGAAAGCTGAACTGTTTCATTTTATTACTTCAGGCAATACCAGAAAGAAAACAAACAGTAAAGAAATTCTTAAATCAAGGCATATTAATTCCCTCCCACCCAGCCACAACTCAGTTCAATTGCTGAGTTTGCAAGAACTCTAAATGCTTTCCTTTGCCTAAAAACACCGCTTCTTTATCCATTTTATTGCTCAAAATTTTAAGATACTCCCTATCAGTGTGCTTGCTAACACTTGCACTGGACTCCTCTGCTACCCTCTGACTCTTATTTCGAGCATAATTTCATGAATGACAAGAGATGAACTCTCTCTCTTCCTGCGCAGGCTGCTCTCAGCTGGTTTGTTCAGCTCAGTTCTGGTCTTTATTGCACAGTGCTTTATCTTTACAGCTCCTATCAGACATTTGTACCACTTTCCTCATGTGCTGGGTATTATTGGCAAAGGGTCCATTGTTCAATGTATCAAACATATACTGGAAAATTGCTTCTGGCAAGGATTCTGGATTTTTTTTTTGGTTCAGCAATCAGACTGCAGCACATGTGATTTGTGCTTGTTGCTTTGCGTGGGCTTGGGACTCAAAGTGCAGAAAGACATCCATGCTTTTAAAGCCAGAATCAGGAATTAATGCTTTGCACTGCAGCCTTAGACTAATATATTTCAGAATGGGATCAGATATCTGACACACCCCCAAAATGTCTGCTGCGTAGATCACAGTTTTCATACACATTAAAAAAACATTATTTAAGTCCTCACTGTCTTTTAAATCAAGAATAAAAATCCTGAAATTAGACCTGTTGAAATTAGCTGTCCTTTAGCACAGCTGTGACCTGCACCAAAGAAGTCGCTGTCCTGCCTGTTCCTTCCTGCTCCCTTCACCTTATGAGGATGAAGGGGTCAGGCTGTACGCAACATCCCATCACCATGGGAACCTAAGTAGAAACTGGACTATTTCCTCTCAAACACAACTTTTCTCCATGGCACTCAGTCTCACCAGAGCGTCACCCTGCACTTCTAAAGTTCTTCTAATCCTTCTGGTGTTTACATTTTTGTAATGGAGTTTCTCACACACTTTTCATGTAAATAATTATTGTTTTGCATTCCTTTCTAGAGGAAAAAAAGAATTGATAGACTGTTAGCTTAACCAGTGTAGTTAGAGAAGTAGCAATTTCATCCTCCAGTCTATAGTCACTTTTAGAACTCTATAAATATTGAAGTCCAAAAATAAACACACCTTTTTTACCTTAAACATCTCAAAGTGTGAGCATTGTTCATTTTGTGTTGTGTTACAACACCAGAGCTTTAGATTATGAGGTTGGAGGGAACCTCGTAGATGATGCAGCTAAAATTTCTGAATAATGCACAGTGTGCCTTGCTTCCCCTCCCATATGAAGTCCACCACTTGAAGCTTGATTTAGATCAAAACTCTCTTGATGAAGTCAAAGGCAGATGTGCCCCTCTTAGGTTGGCAGTTATTCATCTTTGCTGCTGAAAATGCATGTTTTACTCCTAACTTTCATTTGGTTGGTATTAACAGCCTTACATTGTTTTTTATTATGTTTTTCTTTGATGTGTAAATAAAAATAATAAAAACATGAATATTTTCTCATCCTATTAGAATGTAGGTTGCCTCTTTATTTTACATGCAATGAGCAAAAGGGTTTCCTTGCATCTCTCATTATAAGGCATCTCTCTATTCCTCAAACGTTGCTGTCACTGCATTGTTTCCAAGTTTTTATTCTCTGCATTGTTTCCAAGTTTTCACAACTTCTTTAATGCATGAGCTACTTATACAGACATTTGTTTTTAAGGAGCATTTTTTGAAACTCAAGCAACCTTTCACATTCACAGTCACCGTCATCAGCATCCTCATTGACAATATCAACTATTAAGGAACAGATCATAAATTGAAGTAGCTTGGAAACTTCATGGATCTATGCTTTATAGATTGCTTAGAAGCATTAGAAGGGTCAAGGCTGGCCTATCATCTACAGGTCCCTATCATCTCCTTGTCCCAACAGATCAGGCTCATAGGAAGAAATGAGCCACTGGTACATTTCTTATTACTCTCTGTCCTATCCTCATGAGGGAAAGAGCTTTGGCTCCCTGCTCCACCTGGGAAGGAGATTATCTGCTGTGCCTAAAGGGCAGAGAGTCATAACCCCCAGTCAGAAAGGCATAAAACCACATAGATCAAGAAATCCCTCAGTTTCTTGAAAATAACACCAGTTTTTCAGGTACCGTGCTCTAAAAAACGTGCGTTGTATCAGCACAATCTGGCTTCACACATCATAAAAGCAATACATCTAAACAAAAGCCATATATCTTAAACATTCTACTAAATGATGTCTCAAGCTGCTCACTGTTCCTTTTTCCCATCTTTCCCCTTCTCCTTCCATTACTTTACCTACTCTAAAATTCTGGTTACAAAGTCTTTGAGAGAGGTACTTTTATGTCTTTGCAGAGAAGCTGACACGATAGATCTGTCTGATCTAAACAAGACCTTTGAGTGATAGGCAAGGCTCATGAATAGTGATTATTGCTTCCAACCACTAGAGAACTCAGCACTTTTTCAGAGAAGTTGACCTAGTTAAATTGTATATACAGGTAGTGCTAGCAGCCTTGCATTAAATTGCTCCAACAAACAGAGAGAGAAATGTGGAGGATACACAGCTATCCTGCAGGTCAAAATGTGCACTAAGAAAAGAGAGCCTGCAATTATAGCACAGGTCTTGTACTGAGGCACTTTACTGAGAGCTTGAGATTGTCCTTATGGGAGTTGAGGGATCAAATGCAAATTACTAACACTGTATCTTGTACCTAAGACAATTACTGGTTCAATGGACTAAAAGAGATTGGAAATTTACTATTCAGAGCAGGTTTACCTTGCCAAACATAGTTAATGTAATCCAGATTTAGCATAGACCCACAAAGTGCAAGAAGGATTTGGCTTTGCTTCCATTTTTCTCTGACCCTCTGTCACTCATTCCGTGGACTTCAGGCTCTCAGTTTATCTTCAAGGCCCTGAAAGGAGTTCCCAAGATTTTTGGGAAAATGATACACTGGTCCAGATCTATGGTTTGAAAATGCTGATAGACAGCAAATCTACTTACAGGTTTTCAGTCTGCTTTCCCTCCTGAATTATAGAAGACAAGGGGGAAGGAAGTATAAATAACAACAATTAACAAGTGAGACATTAAAGAACTTCCTTTCATAACTGAGTAAATTTTCAGAAAAGTAGAGGCAAAAAACAAGCAAGAAAAAGAATAATCAAACACTATGTGCATACAATACATAAACTCAATGGAAGAAGGAAAAGAGACAGATGTCACACTGAAAAATAAACCACTAGGGTGCTTATTAAAAGTGACAATACTCCTACAGAAAAATATTGCTGCCTTGCTGCAACAGACATTAGACAGTTTTCCATAAGCAAAAATAATTGTCTTGGTATTTAATGTCAACAATTTACCACCTCCTACAGAGATGTCAGCAAATACATACCCAATCCAAAACATTTTACATATGAAAACAAGAAGCCAAGTTAGGAAAATAAGTACTTGGCTGGATGAAATGTAATGGATGAAATGCTGTTAGAAAAGAGCTGTTGTTGAAGCAAACTGGGTTAGGGTCTGGGGGTAACTGGGGCTTCTGATAAAAATTACAGGGTCCGACAACCTCAGCTGCACACCTGAGAGTGTGCTGACAAAAAAAAAAAGCAGACCTACAGGGAATCAGGCCAGGTAATCACAATAATATTTTTTGTTCCCTCACTTCTTTAGTGTCGAATGTTTGATTTTACAGGATAGGAAATTTCACTGAGTTTTTGCTCATTAGCAAAAAGCTGAGAGATGAAACATAGAGAAATTGTTGCATGTTTCTGGAAATCATACTTCAAAGCTGCAAGTAAGATGCCTCTCTTGTGTATAACAGGGCTCCTGTGTTTCCATAATGTGATAAAATGTCAGACCCGTCTTTCTACTTACAATAATTTGGCTGTATTAAATATTTGGAGATATTTTTGAGCATTTTTTTTGTCTCATTTTTGTTACAGGAAAAAATGGAAAACCATAATCAACAACAAGAGATGGAAAATACTAATATCAGCAAGAGTACAAGCTCAGCAGAAGGGGAATTTTCTACCTAGTAAATATGCAGCTAGCGTATTAATCACAAGGCTACGTAGCCCTTGGCCAGGATCCAAGGATGAAAGATGCATTACTTTTGCCAACAGGAGAGTCTTCACCTCCCCCAGCCATGCATGCTACAAAAAGATGCTGAGAATGGTTCTAAGAGTAGTAAAAGCAACATAGATATAATAGATTTAGCATATAAATATGAACATACATAGCACATATCAAACCTTAACAATATAGATTATGGTTTACTTCCAAAATATGATTAAAGTATTTAATTAAGTGGAGAGCACTCTTTCAAAAACCCAGGATTATTAAGTGTTAGGAACATGGTGATCTATTTTGCAAACAGGCAAAAAAAAGGTGTGAAAAATTTCAAATAACACCATAACTTGGAGGGAAGTTTGAATTTGCTTTGGTTGCACACATTTTAAACATGATGCTGGAAGGTCAAGCAGTGCTCTTCTAAATAAATCTATCAGAATAAATGGAATCACTTTGGATTTCCCCTGGATCCAGTTAAAGCAGGAAAGAAGGATCTGGTCTATGAAGTTCATCATGGTCAGTAATGCAAGCTAAAATGAAACTCCAGGAAGATCTTTGCATTTTCTGCTATTTTATTATGAAATTATGTAAGAATGAAAAAAGATACAGGTAGGTTTCATTATCGACTACAGATTTTAGGAGAAAGGTTATTTATTTTTATGTTTTAGAATCTCATGCTCAACTCTAATCAATTGTAATTTAATTGTAATTGCTTTTTAAGTTTCATTAAGCAGTGAAGTAAAACAAACTCTGCTCTAAAAGCTCTCCAGACTTCTTCTTCTGCTCAGGTCAATATCCATTTTCCTACAGAGGCAATAAGGACAGGGGAAGAAAGTCAAACCTCTGCCTCTGCCACCCTAGAATAAGCTGCTGGGAGGGAGGGAGGGAGGGAGGGAGGGAGGGAGGAAGGAAGGAAGGAAGGAAGGAAGGAAGGAAGGAAGGAAGGAAGGAAGGAAGGAAGGAAGGAAGGAAGGAAGGAAGGAAGGAAGGAAGGAAGGAAGGAAGGAAGGAAGGAAGGAATTTTGCCAGTTGTTACAGCTGTGAATATTTATTGTACATATCTTTTTACGTGCGCCGTATATCCTAGGATCTGTCTATCAGAGCAATATAGTAATTTAGAGTAAAACACACTGATCAGAGTTGGCACTAAAACTCTTTTGGAATGGTTCTGGATGGCAGTGTGACATGGCACCATCTGGGTTCTTCTCCTGTTTGGACATAGAGTGGGCGTACGCTTTGGCACTGACAAAATAAGAATGTTATCAGTGCAGTACATGTTGACACTTCCCCGGTGAAGCTGATGCCAAATCTCTCTGAATGAAAACCTGGCCTCCTTGACATCCACAGGAACTTTGCCATGAACTTCAGCATGGCACACAGTTCCCTTCTATCCTGAGGCAGAATAAGATGAAGCTTCATATCTGGAGTAATCTCAAAGGACAGAGGCATTGAGGAATGGTCCGTGATACAGGTTTGCATGTGGTCCTCTGGCACAGATAAGACTCCAAGGAGCAGTATTCTCCTAAAAATGTACAAGTGTAAAGCACTTATTGGAAAGAAGCTTATTGTATAGTCTTACTGCCAAGCAGTTCATTGTGTGCACAAGCTTGAAAAGGATTGAAAAAAGCCATAACTAGCTGAAATGTAAATGTTTGCATTAAAATCCTTTATAACAGCAGGACTGGTACGCCTACAAAACAAAAGAAGAAAAGAACAAAATACCCTCACTCAGCATGACTGCTGACAGAGTAATCTCAAAAAAAGGCAAAACCAACAAATACTACAGTGTGTTCTACTTCTCCAGTTACATTTTCTATTTACTTTGGCAATAGTCACTTAGCACCAATGAATTTTGACAGAGAAACAGTGATGACTAATGGAGGCAGGTGGTACACATTTAAACTTTACAGACATCAAGCAAAAATTGCTCACACAGAACTGTGGAAAATAAGATAAAAATAGAAAATCCAAAAGGTCCGAAGCCCTTATATTGGAAGAAAAACAACAAAAAAAAAAAAAAAAAAAAAAAAAAAACAAACCAAAAAAAACACACACACACACACACAAAAAAGAAGATTCATGTGGCTTTCATTCTGGTAATAAAGCTGCAAATGTGGACTCCAAAGATGTTGACAGCTAATTAGCTAAACCATGGCAGTGCAAAGCGTGTGCTGCCAAGGAGTGGATGAGAAATCTCTTGCTGTAGCATGGGAGTTGTTAAAAGTATGTATAGCTTGAGAAGGGAACACCAGATTTGTGTTCTTTAGTGACTCCAGTTGTCATCAGGAATGTGCTTTTAGTTTACACACAAGAGCAAGGAGAAAAGGGACTTAAAAGTGTCCATAGAAGAGCGTCTTCTTGCAACATCAAACCTTAATCCGAGTATTTAATTGAAATCTTTGCATACCACACGTCATTGTACATATCACTTCTCATGCTGGCAGATGCACAATGCTTTCTGTGTGAGGGCTGCAGCTGCTCAACACCAGCCCAACAAAACTCCTTAAATATGTACAATTCTTATTCAAACAAAATCAGCAAACAGAAGCATAAATTAAAATGTGACACCCAAGGTGGTGTTCAAAGGACAAACACCTTCTAACAGCAAAGAGTAAACATTAATAGAGACTAATTAGGTACAAGTGAAGGCAGAAGCCCATGTAGAGTCCATGCATCCAGTGGCTGAGAAGGAGGAACTAATTAAAAAGAGGAGATTGAAGGCTGTCAGAATGATAATTGCCTCAATTTCAACCACTGGAACAGTGAGTGCTTCCTTTCCTGTCTGATAGCCATGATCAGGCGCTCCAGAAGAAGGAGATGATACAACAGCAGGAGCTGGAGTAAACCCCAAAATGGTGTCTCAGCCCTGGACAAAATAGGTGTAACTCAATGAGTAACATGGTGCCAGACCTTCTATTCCTCCTGCCTCATGATGTAAGTACAAGGCAGTCAAGGAAAATAGTGAGAAATTAAAATGTGGTCCTTTGCATATCTTAGAAAGGACAGCCCAGGGAATTTGCTGAGAGGAGTCCTGAGAGGATCCAGTGTGCTCAGAGAGCAGGAGCAGCCAGAGCAGTCTGAATTAACAGCACCTCAACATTTCTAAGGTGTATTGAGTGTCATCCTTCAGAACTGAGGCTAATGAAAATTTTTGAGAGACAACTGCAATGAGACCCATGGAAGAAGCCAGTGCCTGTTTGTCTGCTTCAAGCACCTGATGCCATCTGCTGAAGGCACCAAATTGTTTCCATGTCAAAGCCAGGACTAGACCCTGACCAGGGGAGGATGATGGGATGATGTCCCAGGGGAGATCCACTGGGATGCCACAAGCACAACCATAGGATGCCACTGTGCATCATCCATGCCCCACATTGCTCAGGTGATGGGGAGTTCAGGAGGGGATGGCAGCTCATCATTTTTCTTGGACAAGCACATGCCACAGTCTCAAAGACCCCTGCACAGAGAAATGGAGTTCAGCACACAAAATCCAATGACATGCAGGGCTGTTACAACTTTAGCTGTTTTCAAGAAATCCAAGCACATTAAAAGCTAACCCTAGGCCTGTAAGTGAAACTGGGCAGAAGCATGCATAGATCCCAAGTCCAAGTAGCCTGGTATGCCCATGTCCATGCAGGTACACTCTCTTTGCTTCGCTAAGCCTCTCATCCCTGTTTCAGCCCTCCCAATGACAATATCCCTATGAACATGTCAATCACAGGGCTGTGCCTGGGCAAAGACTGGGAGAGTGTGGGTTGGCATAAATGAAAACCATGGAAAAGCCCATAGGAAAAGGGTACAGGCAAACATATGTCAGCCCTGGGGGTATTGGTCTGGGTTTTTTCATGGGTACAGAGTTAATCTGATAAGCTCAGTCAAGTTCTTTAAGAAACATGCACTCCCAAGGAGTATAGATCGGAAATAATTTAATTTCAGCCTAAAGTAAGGAGACTAATTAGGATCAAACCCCTAAAAAGCCTATTTCTCTTCATTCACATCAAAGAAGATTATCTAAGGTGTAAGCATCTATCACTCAGACCCTCACTATTAAGTGACATTAGTCCTACTATGAGGCATCTGACTCTTAACTATATGAATCAAAAGCCTGTAATTTGCAGGAGTGGCTGCAATGCTAAGGACTATGGACTGTCTCAGCTTACCTACAAGCAGCTGCAGTTAGGAATGATTATATCCTTCTGCAGCATTCAGCTGTAATAAATATTAGTAGTGAATGTGCCCAACAATAGTTTTGCTGAGAAAAGGGGTTATTAATCTAGTTGGATACTCCAGCAGTTCCCTCTATTGTGTTTCAGCTGTAGGAAAGCACATCAAGCAACAAAAGGCAGGGGAGCTGCAGACATGCCATCAGAAACTCCCAGTAATGTTTATTCTACATGCCATGGCAACCAAGTTTTTTTGGCTGTGCCTAGCCCTGCTGTGTGCCCTGTTTCACAGGCTGACTTTGCCAGCAATTTTGGATGGCTAGGTTTCAGGGTCCTGCCTCTAAGGGAAGGCATCCACCCTCTCCAGCCTCACCCTTCCCATCGAATTACTTGGGGGCTTTTTTTAGTGAATCCATCCATTTTTACTTGGTAACAATTCAAGCATGTCACTTCTTTGAATGGGAGGAAATGTCTTTAAAACATTTAGGAGTTTCAAATCATTAGGATGTCTTTGCTGAGCTAATAAATACCCAGCTGATTTAACAAAAAAAAAAAAAAAAAAAAAAAACAATCCCAAACCCCCCAAAACCCAAAACAAGTCACAAAAAAGAACTCCCCAAAACAACAACAACAACAAAAAAACCCCAAAACAACAACGACAAAAAAATCCCAAAAACAAACAAACAAAACCGAAAAACCACCAACAAACAAAAAAAGAGGAAAAGAAAATTTACATATGCAGTTAATGATACCTCCAATTTTTTTACATCTTTGGGTAAAAATGATAATTTATATTCTTATTTTAATTCCAATTAAGAATTAGTCTAGAATATTTTTGTAAAGTGGAAAAAGTAAGGAATTCTCAAAATAAATTTATGGAATATTTCTGTTATGGGGGAGACAGGAACCCATCCTTGTGTGCCTCTTGCCACAAGTCACCCATAAGCATGGAGAAGGTGACAACAGTTCGGAGGAGAGGCAGAGGCATTACATTTTTCAAGTCCTCTGAAAGGTCCAGTTGCTTAGATTTGGGAGGGAGTTCACTCATGACTATTCACAGAATGCTACCACTTGTGCTGTGAGGATTTGCCTGCCATTTCAGAAAGTGCATCAGTCAGAGAGCAAAGGAGAAACAGGCCTGGTGTAAACTGAATATTTTTTTTTTAATGTCTTCACTGGGGAAAGGCAGAAGAAAGACAGATGGCTGCTTTCAGGTGATACAAGAATACTGTGCACATTAAGTAATTTGTAAAAGTTTCTTAGCAGCACTGGCTAAAGTTGTTAGATAAAAATTATTCAGTGTTTTATTTTGAGCATGGCATTCTCCATGAGATTCACGTTGTTCAATAAAAGGGGACTCCTAACTATAGTCACCACAAAATGAATACATACTTCAGTAGGTTTCTTACACTGCCAGGGAAAATTCTGTGCCGAGAATTCCCTTCTAAGGGACCTCTAATATACTGCATGACTAAAAAGAGACATTTTCCTCTGCAGGATGATGTATTCCAACAAACTGAAAAACATGAATCTAAAATATTTATTTTCATACAAGAGTAACCTGATGGCTCAGAAGAAAATGTGGTTTTACTGTGTCTTAAATGCTGTAGGACTCTGTGAACCTTACTAATATATTTGAAACCATAAAGAATAAAACTCTATTAAATAATTTTCAGTCTAAAAATACCTTTTTATTATCCATTACTTTTAGAGAGGAGGAACTTAAATGGATAATTTTTTATCTGCTCATTATTATTGCTGCTGTTGTTTTTATTGCTGTTACTGCTGTATTATTTCAGAGTCTATTTTAAACCCCAGTCAAGGCTGAAGTTTCACTTTAATTTGTATAAGTGATCCATAAAATCTGCATAATAGATTACTGTCACTGCAATGCATTAGAGTTTGCATGGAGGGAAAGTCTCCTCACATTGAATGTTTTTTTAAAAGGACTATGGAGGATGTTTAGGAATAAAGTGTGAGCAAGCCTCCTGCTCCCATGGCACATCTCCTTGGCTGCACAGGCACCAGCTGGGACAGCTTGCCAGGTAACACTTTCTTCTGAGATTTTTCAGTCCTTAAAAAGGCTGTGTTTATTGTACACTTGTACTAAGGCAGGGAAATGGAATTTTGTCTGCCCATCCAAACAAACCCTGAGATATTTATGAGGATATGTAGTGATAGGGAAAACAGGAAATGGCTTTAAACTGAAAGAGGGTAGCTTTAGACTAGATATTGGGAAGAAATTCTTCACTCTGAAAGTAGTGATACACTGGCAGAGATTGCTCAGAGAAGTCATTGATTCCCCACCCCTAGAAGTGTTCTAAGGCCAGGCTAAATGGGGTTTTGAGCAACCTTGTCTACTGGTTGCTCAAAAGGTGGGGAAGGGACACCTTTTGGAAGGTGTCCCTACCCATGGCAGTGGGGTTGGAACTGGATGATGCTTAGCGTCCCCTCCAACCCAAACCATGATTCTCTATTAGAGCCTGGGACTGCAGAGTGGGGCCTTCTCAAGGGCTTAACACCCTTTTGCACTGGCTGTGGAATTCCTTTTCATCAATATATGTCTTTCAGTGTGGGCTGCTGCCACACCGAGTCAGCATCTGCCATTTCTCCAGTCTGAGGGATTTGTGGTGTCATAGCAAAAATGTACAGGAGCAGGGAAAAGGGAGAAATGTGCCTGTCCTTGCTGGGCACATTGGGGTCAAGATGCAGCTTGGACAGCTATGTGGAGGCAGAAAGCTCTCAGACACTGTGGCATAGGCAGCCACTTCAGTGCTAATTATTTACCCAAAAGTGTTACAGTAGAGAGCTTCTTCCATGAGTCTGTTTCTCTCTGTGGGAGCCAGAGATCCAGCCTCTGAGAGATAAGAGCAAACCAGAACTGAGCAAACTAAATTGCTTGGTTCCTTCCTTGCTGCCAAACCCGTGATGCCAGTGCACTGAATGCTTTGCATTCTCTGATGGGAGGCTACATAAAAATCAAATTCCCTTTCTTCAGTGGTAGGTCAGGGCCATGGCAGTGTTACAGCCCCTGTATGTTACCCTGTATGTTACCCTGTTTGTTACAGAAAAACAAGGAGGGAAAAAAAGAAACTTGGTTCCGAAACATCATGGCTCTGATGCCAATATTTCAACTGGGAGCATATAGCAAGACCAGTATTATTTCATGCTCAGCCTTAGGTCATTTAAAAACCCTCATTCCCAGATCTATGAGATGAGCTCAGCTGGTCAGAAATTAGTGCTAACAACACCAAGGTTGGGGATTCAATCCCTGTATGGGCCATCTACTTAAGATTTGGACTCAGTGATCCTTGTGGGTCCCTTCCAACTCAGAATATTCTGTAAATCTTTTATATAAAAGACCAAAATCCCTGTTAATCTTCATGAACACTTCTCTGACGCAGGTGACCAACATTTCCTGTTCCTGGGTGGAAAAGTTGTAGTATGGAGATTAATTCCTAGCCATGCAGACAGAGTGAAGTAAGATTAAAACTGCAGGCACTTTGCCAGCCTACCCATCTCTGAAGTCCAGAATCTCTGGGTTTACCTACTGCCACGAGTCTGAATATTTACATCTTTGTTTAACTCCTAAGGGTGACAAATACAGACTGTATGATGTGTCTGAATGAGAATTAGTATGTTTTATTTCCAAGCTGGTAGAAAGGCCTCCATGGCACTTTCTTCTCTTGTTTGCAACACCCAGATTTCCCTCCTTTTGGTGCGATTCAAAGGCTGCCAGGAAACCTTGAGACAGACTGAGAGACCCTTGGTGACTTGGTAAGGCTGGAGATCAGGCTGCCCTGAGGTGAATCCCACCTGCAGCTGCAAAGCCCCCATGGAGACAGGACATGCCCTGCCATAGCCCCACAAACCTGGTCTCACCATACTCCAAAGCATGGTGAAGAATCCCTGGTCCTCTTCCTGCACAGACACAGGCATGGCCACTAAAGGAATTGTTGCTGCTTTCTTGGTTAATCAGGAACAGAAAGAAACAAAAACTGGAGAAGTGACAAGAATTGTACATCTTAGTTTTTAAAAACTTGCTCTTCACACAGCTTCACCAAATTCATGTTGGACACACATGAGTATTTCCTGAAAAATGCAGAAAAAATATTTAGAGCCCAGCCCAGTGTTCATCTGGTATATGGAAATGTTTGACAGACAAAAGTATCAGATCCTTCTGGTTTTAATGTGAGTCCTTGGCAATGCTGCCATTGTTTGAAATATTGCTTGTGCCCTAGTAAAAAAGCTGTAAGTAATGACGGTCCCTACTCCAGCCATTGTTAAAGACGTTTATTTTTCGATCTCTTGGACACTATCCACAGAACAGACACCAAAACTCACTGTTCACAGATACACCTCCAGGCTCTTTTTAGGTCCTCAGTTTCTGTGTCTCCTTCTCATCACTAGGCCTCTTGCATTTTCTTTTTACCCTGGATGTCCAGGCAGTTTCTACAGCAAAGAAACACCATGATGTCTGATGATAAAACTCTGCTGACCTGGGAGTGTTCACATTAACTAGTGACACAGAAAATACTCATGAAAATGACCACGAATCCATTTCTGGCAATCTGGGTAACACCATAGTTTTCACTCTTCATGAAGATGATATGTTGGGTATGATCCTTAGAAGACCCAGAGGCAAAGAAAAATGATCAACAATGCTGAAGCAGGGCTAATTAAACATATCAGCTAGGGATTGATCAGAAAGACATCTTCACTTGGGAGCCAGCCACCTGGAAACAGAACTCTATGGACCTGTCTCTTACTCTCCCTTTTTTTCTCATGTTCACGTGGGACAAATAAGTCTATAATGCTAAACAATAAAGTTTTGCTGTGTTTGAAACCTGGGTAGACCAGAGATAGGATACAGTGACACCTGAATTGCAGTAAATTCTGAGCAAAAACATGATCCAAGAAAGAGTTGACACTGAATGAGGGGAAGGGCAAAGAATCCCAATCCTTGTATTTGCTGGCAGCTGAAAAGGCAGCAGACATCTTCATAAAACAGCTTTGCCCCTCCTGGGCTGACATGGTGCTGTCAGATTGAAAGGGCACAAATGCCAACTGTGCTGCCTGACATGCTTCAGCAGGGAGAAATGCTGCAGCCTGTGTTTGGCAGTGTGATTTGCTGTCAGAGAATTTCATAGCCTTGGGGTGCAATTACCAAAAGCTCTGGCGCCTGCCGTGTTCAATCTGTGCTTTGGTACAATCGATGGGTGGGTACCCCAGGAGCACCCAGCAAGGACAGGAGGATGACAGCATGTGGCAACCATCCCACCCCATGAGGAGCCAGCACTGGGATGTGTACATGGTTTAGGGAATATGGAATAGGCAGTGGAAGCAATGGGTCAGGTTTGGCCCAGGTGGCTGCTAAGCCTCACCAGCTGCATGCACAACTGGGACAGAGAGAGTGAATAATGAATGTATGCAACAAGGCCAGCTTGGAGGTAAAAGAGTAAGGGGAGGATAGAACGGGGTCTGATAATCTTCCAAGGAAGGGGTTTTAATCTGTGGGGTTTGTTTTGTTTGAAGGTCTCTGATCCTCAGGCAAGAAACAGATAAGGGGTCTGCAAGCTTCACATGTGTACTGTGCACGTGGGGCAAGATGTCATCCCATCCATCTGTACTGGTCTTGGCAGGAATAGAGTTAATTTTCTTCTTAGTAGCTGCTATGGTGCTGAGTTTTGGGTTTTGCATGAAAACAGTGCTGGTATCATGCTGGTATTTTGGTTGTTGCTGAGCAGGGCTCACCCTAAGCCAAGGACATCTCAGTGTCCCATGCTCTGCCAGTGGCCCCATGAACGAGAGGCTGGGAGGGAGCATGGCCAGGACAGGTGACCCAAACTGGCCAAAAGGGTATTCCATACGTTGGAATGTTATGTCTAATATACAACCTGGGAGAGCTGTTGGGAAAGGGATGATTGCTGCTCAAGGCCTGACCAGGCATGGCAAGGAGGTGGTAGGCAATTTTACTGTACATTACTGGTCTTTTGGGGTTTATTCCTTTCTCTTTCTCTCTCTCCTTTTCATCATCATCACCAAACTCAATGTCATTTTTTGTACTTTATTTCAATTACTAAGCTGTTCTTATCTCAAGCCATGAGTTTCACCTTTTTCCAATTCTCATCCCCCATCCCCCCAGGGTGGGGGCAGTTGAGTGAGCGAGCAGCTGGTGGCACTTGGCTAAACCACACAATCCCAGCTGCTGGGGTCACAGATTTGGTTGCTGCTGCCCACCGGCAGCGTGAACAAGCTTTGAAGTGAGAGTTGTGCTTGCCCTAAACTGGGATATCACAGAGTTGTAGCTACAATGTGAGGCTTGTCAAAGGATCTCTGCTTTAAGCTGGTCAGATGCAGCTGATCCACGGAGGTCCTCTCAGCTCACTTGGCCTTTTTCATGTGCAAGGACTCCCAGGAATACATGAAGAAAATGCTGTAAATGAGACTTTGCTTTCTTTTACATTCTGCAAGGAGGACTCAAGATAAAGCTAATTCCACTCTGTCTTGTGTTCAGGTTCTCAGTTCCATTGTGCACAATCCTAGGGCCACTTAAAAGCACTCAGCAAATTACATATTAGAATATGTGTCAGATATTTTTTAATCTGAGAGCCTGGGAAATGGATGCAAAATAAAAATAAAAATAAAAAAACAAGCATGTAGTTCAGTTTGCTTGCTTATGAAATCTCAGTGGAATATTTTTCTCTGTAGTCTATGAGGAGAAAAAAACATGGGAACAACTCATGATCTTTTTTTTTTAGGCTTCTTTTACTGAAAAAATCCTGTACTGATGAGTGATGTTACTAAATATAAATGCTGATCTCTACAGTGGCCACATTAGCAGATTGCTACGTTTTATGAGGCAAATGTGTCTGCACAGACCTGCAAAGAGCAGAAGATAATGAAAACTTTGGAATCAGATAGAGGTGACCAGCAGGACCATGAGTCAGTATGTGGAGCCAAAGCCAGCACAATCTGGAGGAACCAAAACAATCTCTGCAATATTTTTGGAAGGGGAAGGCTGGCAAGCATAGCTTTACCTGGGCAACATTAAATGCAGCAGATGGGAAGATCCTGAGGGGGAGAGAAACTCAAAGGTGGGAAATTAAGCCTCATAGTCCTTGGCAGTCCACCAGGAAGTCAAGAAAAATCAACTGAAACTGTATCACAATGGCAGCAGCTTCCCTCCTGCCCCAAACACAAGTTCTAAAAGTGTGCCCTGAGCCATTGAAGCAACGTGCAAAGACACAAGAGACCAGATTCAGTGGACCAGTAGCTGCATGTTTTTCACAGATCTTGCTGGGGGCTGTGGCACACAGCCAGACTTCTCCTCTTTGGCATTGGAAAGCTTCCTCCCAAGAGGAGACCTGCTCAGACTCAGACTACCCACACAAGTTGCCAGCAGATAGGCAGAATGATCCTTGCACAGCTGACTGGTTGCTTGCAGGACAAAGCTGTTGGTTTAGAGGGGCCATTTTTTCTTACAGCTTCTGGAAAGCACAGGTGTGAGTGAATGGGTATTATTGCTACACTTGGTCATTCTCCCAACTCTCTTCCTCAGTCAGGATAGGCTGAGACCTAAGCTAAAGGCTAAACTTTGTTGAGAATGGGGAGATAAGCGTTACAGAACTGGGGGAGTCATCAAGGTTCAGGGATGAGCAAAACATAAATGCATGCAGAACACCACCTGTGTGCATATTGAAAACCAGGGAAGGGAAGATGGGTAGAACAGTATCCATCCCTGGCAGGCATCCAAAGCATCCAAGATAGTCATCTTGCTATCCTGGCTTTGACCAGTGAAAAGGCAGTGGTGGTGAAAGCAAACAGCCACCAGAGTCACCTTCTCCCCTGCATCACCTTGCTTCAGTTTCTTACCTGTACTGTGAGCTGAGGGCAAGGAACTCAATCAAAGTTACCATGGAGAGAAAATCAAGAAGAGGGTAGAACAAACTGACTGAAGGAAGGAGAGTTATTAACATGCAAATCAATGTAGATAAGTCAGGGGGCAAGGGGAATCTGAGCTTAATCTATTTAACAGCATGGAGATGTGCAGACCAGAGCTGACAAGAATTTAAACAAAGACAATGCCCATGTGTTATGTGTGTTCATGTGCTTCACAATGGCAACAGGGGACTGTGAAAGAATATATATCCCTGTGGGCTGTAACACTTGCTAAAATGACTTTTCTCAACACCTTTGAGTGGCCACTCCTGCACACACAGGCATCCTGCCAGTCCACCAGAACTCCAGCTCACAGCATCAGAAAAATGCCCAGCAGATTTCTTAGAAGGAAGGTTTATGGTAACTACTTCCAGTTAAGAGCACTTAAGCTGCATTTATTTGCTAAGTAATGTTGACTTCCTGATTTTTATGTGTAAGAGCTTTTGTTTCAAAGGCAAACCATAAGAGAATATTCCCCAGCCTCTCTTCTCAGCAACCTAAGCGATACAGCACTCTAAATCTGTCATTGGCTGAGGTGGGGATATTTTTTCTGAAACCTGCTGCTAAAATATTGGCAGTACAAGTCTGCTTTAACATTACTGATTCCAAACAAAAGGAGACACAGACATGAGAAGATTAAAAGACTAAAAACAGGAGCATATTTTGATTTCCCGGAGAACACAAGATATGCAAGAGTTGTGTTTGCAGAGGACTGGCAGGATGAGGATTTGCCAAACCAGGAGCAGCTGTCATAGCAACCACATCCAGGAAGAGAAGTGGTGTCAAGCCAGACATCACCTGGAAGGAAATTTCCCTCCTCTGAGGAACATTGTAATAGAAGGAAAACTTCAGAAGCTCTTGGTCAAGGCAAGTTCATAAAACCCGGAAGATGCAGGTTAAGACCCCACCAGAAAGCAGTGATGCTTCATGGAGAAGTTTGATAGAGCCTGGTTCATAGGTCTGTTTCTGCCTTTGGCTTGCAGCTCTTGGCAATGCTACATGAGTGTTTGAGAGGGTGCTTGGTGGCAGGGAAAAAGAAACAAAGTCCATTGAGACCTGCCAATGGAAAAATTCTGCATTTGATGACATGAGTGCCAAGAAAGATGCTTGAGCTTCATTAATGACATTTATTCTGTGGCATTCTCTGCCTCCCTTGCGGAAGGGAGAGGCTTTGCATCCTTTTGCATGGTGCCATGGTGTAGCAATGCTAAGAGCTGCTCAGTGAGGTAGGTTGCCTTGCTGCACATCCTCTGTTCCCTGTGTGAAGGCATGGGGCTTTTCTAGAGCCCAGGCAGAGCTGCTTTCAGCGTGGACTGACTGGGCTAGGTGAGACAAAAGGAAAGCCATGGTGAACCAGACCCAGCAGAGTCCCATGCCCTGTAAAGGTGCAGGGCAGGAGCTGAGTGGCTCTGGTGACACATGCTGCAGTGAAGAGGGTGATATCATGCTCTCCAGGTGGGAGACAGCCTCTGGTAGGCACACCTGGCTACCATGGGACCAAAACCATCCCCAGATCAGTCTGCCTCTCCAGCTCTAGCTGTGCAAGGTCCCACCTTTGTGCACATTTTCCCGACTCTGCTAGTAAGGTGTGTGTAGATCCTGATACCCTGAGGCTTCTATCAGTCTGTGCTCACATTCAGTTTTTCATGCTCTGGTCCTCTTGGAATGCCAAGGCTAGTTTATCTCAGTTCTCAGAGTGTGCATGCCCAAGGCCATGAGCCACTGCTCAGAGGAGTCTCAATATTGTTCATTTAGTGGTTTTAATTTAGCATAGCTGAGTGTATAAGATACATTGATATGATAAATTTGTTGCTTCCCTCTAAGTTCAGCCCTTTTGTGCTGAACTGTAGGATGCTAAGAATAAGTGGGTACTTTGTCAGCAGCAGTAACACTTCAGAAGACAGTCCAATTTTCTTCTTGCCTCCCTCAGGTTGCTCCTCCATTGCTAAAGCTCCCCTGCATGTCCCTTCATCGTTCAGCTATTTTTAGATGCCCTTCTCCACAGGCAGTTGATCCACAAATCAAAAAAAGCTATGGAATCTCCCAGTGTTGTGGAGATTTTTGGAGGTTTAGTCCTGAACTGAGATCAGAAGACACTCGAGAATTCCTTGATTTTTTTCGTTAGACATGGCTCACAAGACAGAGCCCATGCTGTGCCTATAATCCAAAGCCTCCTTAAGAAACCTCAAGTTCTGTCAGTTCCCAGAAAAGAAACATCCTCAGGCTGTAGGAATAATAATGCAATGGGGCCTATCATTCAAAAGCCAGCTCTCTTATTCTGTGCAAAAGGCATAGGTTCCTACCAGTTTCTAGTTTTTATATTGGTAAAGTCAACAGCCACATCCTCAAAGCGTTGTAGGAGCATTTTTAACATGTTTGTGGCCACTTTCTGTTTAACTTGTACTAATTTTAACATGGGAGTGTACTAAGAAACCAAAAGATAAAAGGGAACTGACTTAGCTGACAATGTGGGAAAGTTGCTACTCTATGCTTCATCTACTTGAGGCGACATTGTTTCCCTACAAAACAAATGGCTTATCACAGATTCCATTATTCAGGAGACAGTAAACAGTTGCCACAATGCATGCCTCTTAGTCATTAAAAAGGTCTTCAGGACATACGTCAGCCTTACTTGATTTTTGAAGGAGGGGGGCAGGACTTTTTAATACAATTTAGCCTGAGCAACATAGGAGTGTTTCTTTTTCCTAGAGGTAAGTAGGCAGGAAAAAAAATACTGCTAATATGGAAAATGTTTCCTCCTCATTGGCAGGATGACATCTTTTCACGATGTCCTGAAGCTGAGCTGGCAGTCAGGGCAGTTAGGGTGGCAGACGGAGACCAAGGCTATCACCTTTCCAGTTCAGCTGTTGTCAGAAACGCTATCCAAAGTGTGCAGAAAAGTTATCAATCACTTTTTTTATTTGCTCATCCTATAAGTTCAGTGGTCTATAGACATCAGGTGTTAGGTACACTGGCCTCTCTTTGGGCCCATGATGCAAAGGAGAAAAAGAAGATCTCCAGTTTACCACTGCTCCTGAGATGTCTCCCCATCCACAGTGTCATAGCTGGGTAAAGTATCAGCATGAGGGAGCAATACCTGTGCTCCTGAAAACACTGGACAGCTTAAAACCACCTGCCTCAGAAGCTGGGTTGTGAATTGCTGAATAGCTCAAGCAAAGTATTTAGGGTCTGTCAGCACCTTCACTCTGCATTGCCATGAAAGGAAATAAATGTTCAGATTGACTGAAATGGCTCCAAGCAGCTCAGAACATTTTGTAATTGTGCTGAGGCAGCTCTGAATGGTCCTGCTGCCTGAGAGGCAATGAAAAAGGAACAGCAGGCTTTGCTTCTAAGTACATTTACTTCTTGACTGTTGAAATCATCTGTCTGAACGAGGTTCAGGCAGCAATGTTTCCTAATTATGTAGGCCAGCGAAGTACCCAGCACTGAGTGCTGCATTCACAGGAGTTTTACTGTGGCTCCCAAAGGAAGCTGCATATGAAATAGGTTGCTGAATCTTTTGGAATCTTTTGTAAAAAGCATTTGCCTTTAAAACAAAACAAAACAAAAAAAATCCTGAAATGTCTAGGTACGGAGTGACAGAATACTGCTGAATACAGTGGCTTCCACCAGGAAGATCAATGTCTTGTGAGAGTAAAAAATGGAAAGCAAGGAAGAACGGAGAAGTGCAATGCTTAATAGGCATTTAATTAGTTCTCAATCTTCCTAATATTGGATAAACTGGAAACAAAACCACGTCTATTACCTGGAACAGATGTTACTGAAAATCCAACTATCAACACTGCTGATGTACGTTTGGAATTTCTATACCAGTTATTTTCATTCAAGTGCCTAAATTTTCATATCAAAATTGCTCAAAAACAAGTTTTCAGCTTATATTACTTGCTGACAGCTATCATTTTTCAACAGCTTTTATCGAGTCATCTGTTAGGTCTCTGATTGCTGGTTTCATAGTTGCAAGTTAAGCATAGCTACACTGAAAGTCACAGGTCACACAAAATCAGCTCCTGGAAAGGTATGCTTCAGTAATCTTACTCCATTAGCTAAAATATCTTTCAGATCCTCCTTGAGAGTCAGGCTGGCCCAGAAATCTGCCCTGTAATTCACATTCCTTGATATTGACAGTATGAGCAGGCGTAACGACAGACTGAGGAGCCATGAAACTGCTCACCAGTACATGACAAACACAGAGTAACTCTTCAGAGAGGTGAATATCACTGCTACACATAGACAGCAAATGCAGATTGATTAATATTTCATTGCAGAGCTAAACATTTAATGTTATTCCTCTTTGAAATGTCATTGCACATCTGGGCATGGCTGCCTTTACTTTCTACGTGCTATTTCTGAAAAGTTAACTTCTTCCTTCTTACCACAGATGGGTCTGTTGCCCACAGTGCGACTTCTCCTAATATTGTTGCCCCAGAACTTAAAAAAAAATAGAATAGACATTAGTAATAACAATTATTAGGTCACTGTTGTTCAGTGGTCTTCAAGAGAGTGGGGTGTAAGAAATGCTCTGGAAATTAAACACTTAAACTAATGGATTATCCCACAACAAGGTACTCTGATCAGTTACTGAGAAACAGCTTGAAACCTTACAGAAGTGACAGCCATGCCATGAAGCAGCAAGCTGTAGCAGAGGTCTGGAGAGTGTGATGTGGAGAACAGCAGCAGATACCCTGCTCACTAAGCATGCCTTTGAGTGGAGGCATTTCCTACGGCAGCTGTCAGGCACATGGACATGCTGAAGCCAACAGGAGGGAGCAGTGGGAAGCAGCTTCTGCAAGCTCTGATTTTGGCCAGAGAGACAGGTAGGTACAATAAGGCACTCTAATGTCTTTTTAATTTCTGTGTGCACCATAATTAGGTATTAATCCCAGAAGAGTAGAAAACAAATGATATGTTGACAGCTACTTGAAAACAAATATCTCACACTGTAATTCTTAATATAGCCACAGAGCTCCAGGCAAGAAGCACTTCATCATTTCAAATACACTATCCTAATTATAGCTTGTGTTTTAATTGAGATTTCTTTTCTCCATTTCCCTACCAAAAGATACCACCACTGAGTGAAAGAGAGTCCTTTACTCTTGCTGTAAAGTGGGGTTACTTTACTTTAGGGTAGGACTTGGGCCCTACTGATAAACTGGGAAATATTTTTCCTAGGTGCTGGTCAAATAAAGTACACTGACACTGTTGTTGCTATAATATGGAAGAGAATAATCCAAATGCTTTATGTGGAGTTTCTGAGCCACAGTAAGTGGCAGGTGTGGGGCATCTACTACCACCCTGTAGTGGGGTCATCAGCAAGCTCCCCAGTACAAGGCCCTGTTTCAACTTTCTATACATTAAAATTACCATTTGTCAGTAGAAAGAGTCCCTTTGGACCCACCCAGTCTGGTAATATCAGCAAAGAACTGCAGCCTGACATCAATAGCAGATTTTACTTTATATCTTTTGAAAAGTTCATTATATATATTAATCCATTTTGATTTTTCTTGTTCTGGAACAGGCAAAATAAGGATGCACAGCTGGCTTCCTTTGCAAAAAAAAAAGATGCTATATTATACAAATACAGCAGTTTATTTATCTGAAAAATTAGCACAAAACATTATTTTATTAAGAGCTTCTGATATTCGAAAATATAACTCCTAAATAAACACAAATTGCCAATATTACATGTCACATAGATTTTGCTTTTGTAGAATCTTGTTTTAGTTAATTCTTGGATCACAAGAAACATTTAGATAAGTACAAAACAAAGAAGATAAAGGGATTTTTTGCTTATAAAATGTGTGTCTGTGTATGTCTGTACGTTTTCCATAGGGAAAAAGATGGACACTTTATCAAAACATAATATAAAGCCAGATAAAGAATAGCTACTGAATTTTTCCCATTGAATCCATTCCTGAGTTAAGTCAGTGGACTATTTGCCACAGACTCCTATAATTTTTGGACCAGGGTCATGAAGTTTGGTCCACACCTATTGGAATGAATTAAATCCTTAACAGGGAACAAAGCATTCACATGAAGAGCTTGCTTTCCCTTTAGCCGGGAAAGCTAAAGCTTTATCCCATGCTGTCATAAGCCCAAGGTTTTGAAAAGTGGTCACAACTGGCAGAGGTTTAAGGAACAAGATAAAATACTTGGGCTTAGTGGCAGAGTAATTTGTAGAAAATTACCCACACCTGTGTACAGATTGGCTGCTCTTTACTTGATGAAATACTCAGTTCTTTAGTGATGAGCTAGAGCAGAAGTGCTTCACACCATGACTGTCTACAAGCCAAACAAATATACTTTATTTCTCTATTAGATATACTTAAATATTGATTTTGAGGGCTGGTTTGAGGATAACCAAAACTCCTGGAGAATGAAAAGAGGATGAAGAAATCCATGTATGCATAGCAGGGCTCTATGCAGTTGGGAGATGCACGCGGGGCACACAAAACACCTTGTCTTTAGTCCTGAAGTTGGGGCTGGTGCAGAGGTCTCACACCAGGGCTGCTGCAGGAGCTTTGCACAGGCACTGCCCTCTGCCCCAGGTGGGACTGCCTCTGAGAGGGGCAAGCTAGATGGGAGCACTCTTTGTCCTTAATGTGCCCTCTTGAGAACCCAGGCACTGGCCTCCATGTGTGTCCTGTGAGAAAAATGTCTGTAAAGTTGCCAGAATGGCCACAGACTCACAGAGTCACTCCTTGGGCTGCCAAGTCTTGCTGCAGACAGGAGCATTCCATGTTAACAGCAAACTTTCCTCCCACTCCCAAGGCATGAGCAGCTTTCTGACTGTTAACATAGACCTGCCTTTGGTTTAGGCTTCGGGCGAGATGGGGCTTTTCTCTGCCCTAGCACTGCCTCCAAGCCAAACTGATTTATTGCCACTGGGGAGATGATCAGCCTTGGTGCACATTTACAGATGATTGTGCATCTGGTGACGGTCAGTACGGGCCACAGCACCCGCTGAGGAGCTATTTGAGGGTCATGAGCTGTCCCTATGTGATGGAAGATGCTTAGAGCAGAGTTACTTTTAGTTCATTTGCTCTCAGACAGCCAGGAAGTCAGGCAGCAATGCACTGGGCCCTAGTGATGTAGATTTATACAATGAAGCTGTGCCATATGTTCCTCTCAGAATTCCTATCGTTTTCCATTTACGCAATTTAATATGTTTGGCATAACACAGAATATATACCCAACATACTGACATTCACAGCAGATACTTCTAGCAGACTAAAAGGTCTCAAAATTGTCCACAGAAGGAGTCAGAGCCTGTCTTTACTCCGCTAAAATATCCATTTAAATTTCAATGAACATTCTGTTTCTCGGTGAGGGACATGAAAAAGGCCATCTATTTATATGTTAGCCTAATAACCAGCCTTCTGTCACTAAGACAAGTGAGCTTGAAACTGTTTCAAGATTTTCCTTTTTTTTTCTGATCCATCATTATTTCAAGAATAATAATAAAAACACTTAATACTCAAAAGCATATATTTAAAATCCTGTCTTCTTAAGGGATTACACTTAAATGTCACTTCTAAAAAAAGACATATCTAATTTCACCATTGTCTCTCTGAAAGGTTAAGTGTGTAGAGAAAAATTAATGCTTATGTTGATGTACAGATTATCTGTCTTGTCATTCAGTTTGATATTTTTCACAGACTATTTCAATGAATGACAGATAAATTGCAGTTACAACTGATTTCTGGATTTTCCCTCAAGAAGAAGGAAATAGAGGGGTTAAATTGCCTCAGGAGTTATAATTTCAAAACATTTTTAAGGGCTGGGGATTTTTGTCATAGACGTATATTTATGGTTTTGGGAGAGAGCAAACTCTACGGCACATAGTAAAAATTTGTTTCTTAATATTGTTGTCTTGAAAAGCAATTACTTTTTGATAGGAGTAGCTTAATGCTCTCTAAAGCTCCAGACAGGCCTTCACATGCCTCATATTTATGCAGACATGACTGACTTACTGCTTGAACGACACAATTTGCATTTTTCCTCTTAGGAAATACTGTGTTAGTGCTCAGGACTGGAGTCTGGAGTCTGGCAGTGCACATTAAGATGCATAGGGAAAGTCCCCAGCTCTCTGGGATTTGGGTGAGGGAATGTTCTCCCACAGTCATTCCCAAAGACTAAAATTATGTAAATTAAGTTGCATCAAGTTCCTCCACCTCCACTTGCCCCTCTCCAGCTTATATATGAAGTGCCTTTCCAGTCAGATTATATTTATTTCAGACAAGCCCTTCTGACTCACCATGGTGTATTGACTGGATTTGTGACCAAGGGAAGAGCAGTGGATGTTTGCAGGGATTTTAACAAGGCTTTTGACACAGGCTGATGTCGCTATTGAACACAAAAGAACCAGATGCACACCGCTGCTCCAAGGTGAAGAACAAAAGAGGAAGTTTATTTTCTGACTCCAACATTTATAGTTTTCCAAAAGTGACAGTGGATTGGAGGGCAAACCAACAGTCTATCAAGTCTCTCCTCCTCCATAAAGAAATGCAAAACAATGTGTTATCTCCAGACAGTGTGTGAGAAAGTTCTCCACAAGGAGGTAAACATCAGAAAGCTTAGAAAATCCTAGAAAATCAGGACGACAGGCTCCCTGGGTTTTTGCACCAAATTTGGGCTAATATGGTCTGGATGGGGAGGTTAAAGCCTGATTAGATGATGAGGCTCAGAGGGTCATGTTTCCTGTTTGGACCTGGATGCTTGCAGTGAGTGGCGTATCCACGTCTGTTCTGGAACCTGTCCTGTCCAATGGCTTTATCAGTGGAGGAGTGTGCTCTCACCAAGTTTTCAGGTGACACCAAGCTGGGGGGATCAGGCAATATACTGAGGTGTAGGGCTGCCAGCCATAGGGCTGAGACAATCTGCAGGAATGGCCCAAGAGGAACCTTATGAAATTCAACCAGGACAAATGCACGTGAAGGAAGAGGGCCCTGCAGTGATGTAGGCCAGGACTTACTGAGCCTGGTGACAGGATGGCTGTGGGGGCACACAGTAACCCAAGAGAAGCCACCCAGCATCCACGGGGAGGTGGCAGGAGATGGATGTGAGCTCTTCTCAGTTATTCTCAGGGGGAGGATGAGACAGTCGTCATTAATTGAAAAATGTGATCAATTATAAGGAAAAGTCATTCCCTCTTGGGACAGTCAGGCAGTGGCACAGGCTGCTCAGAGATTATGGGCATCTCCATTCTAGGAGGTTTTCAAAATTGGGTGAGATAAACTCCTAAGCAACCTTTTGTAGCCCTATGACTGACCCTGCCTTGGGTAGGAGGTTGGACCACAGATCTTCTGAGGTTGTTTCCCACCTGAATTATCCTCTTGTCCTAAAACAGCTTCTGATAATGAACAGTAGTCTGCAATTACAGGACTTTTTTCTGCATATATATAGCTCCTGTATTAGTTGGGAGTGGCCGATGAAACTTGCAGCTTCCAGAGTGTTTTTTGGAAGTGGACTAAGATCTGTGGGTGGTCTGGAACACAGGAAGTGTATAATCACCCAAAGAATGAGATTTTGCAATAAATTTCCAAATGTGTTTGCTGGGGGAAAACTGCTTAAGCAGTTCTAAAATGCAGCTTGATAAATTCATGAACAGGATTATGGAATACAGTTGCCAGCAATGGCAGGGGAAAATATCGGTGACCTAGGACTGTGTGCAAGCTTACCTCTTTTGTTTAGAGAAATGCAAGGCCAAGCTCCTCATCTTCAAGAATAAATAAATGGAAAATTAAACATGGTAAGTATTGTAAATATTTCATTGACACTCCAGACTGAGAAATAGAAAACAATCTTTTGCCAGTTCAGTTATTAGAGTTTGTAGCTGTGAGGCTTGATAACCATGATAATAAATGGTATTTATATTCTAGTGCAAAATGGATATCAGAACCAAAATGCACAAATATGGACAAACCTAATTAGGCTGTGATTGCTTTATTCATACCACAGCAGCTGAAGGCTATATGATAAACAGCTTCAAAGCAGGTGCAGCATATGTCATTGGCTTGATTATTAAAAATTGACATTTTATTCAAGCCCAAATTTCAAAAAGGAGATTTTATACAAATTCAGTCATGCTATAATGGTATTGCATTGCAACAAAACCCTAATTTTCTTCATGAAGTAATTGTATAGTTCCAGTTTGTCATGATCAATCAAGCCTGAACCCAAGCATAGGAAGAATCTAAAAAACAGTCAAAGTGCTCTTCACAATGCACAGTCCAGGATATAACCTTGCAGGAGTTAAATGTGGAATAGTAACACACATAATTATAGCCAGGTCACAGAAACTTTTTATAGCCAAGCACATTTTCAGTGGAAGGAAAGGCATGTTTCCACAGTAACACAGTGTACAAAGGCAGTATTTTTTGATTGAGATACACCTGCCAAAGATCTGACTGCAGTCAGGGGAGCCACAGTCAAAATTGTGTTTATATCTCCTTCAGTTTTAGTAAAGCAGCAATCCACAACTCTAACAGGTACATTTCATCCTTACTATGAGGTTGTACGGGGTGCTGCTGACCTCCCACAGGAGGTTTGGGTATGGTCCTGAGTGCTTGTAAGAAGGGATCAGCCTTAAAACCTGGAATCTGGAGGGAAGAGCTCCTGCTTCTGCTAGTGCTATGGGAAGACCATGCAGGGAGGCAAATCCCCCCAGCATGGTTGGTGCGCTCCTTAGCAGAAGTGCAGTCAGATGAGATGAGGCTATTAGGGGCTAATCTGGGAGTGTTAAGGTACAATTTTGTTTTCACTGCACAGCACCATAAAGCAAATAAACAGTGCTTAACCGATAATAAAACTCAATAAAATTCCATTGAGTGATATCAGGATTGATCACTGTAAGCTGACATTGCTATTTCCAAATTCCTCCAAAAACCTACCCAGTGCAATGTACAAAGCACTGGCATGATGCTAGATTTGCTCAGCCCTAAGTGTTAACCACCAGAATTGCAACTTAAACATAGATGGTAACCTAAATATACACAACAGAAATATAATACTGGGAAAGCAGGATGAGAAAAACAAATTTGAAAGGGAATAACATTATTTTAGTTATGATTAAATAAAACGGTTATGAACTTATTTATAAGTTCACACTGCTTTAAACAAAGAAAATAAAAGATTGATTTTAAAAAAAATTTTATGTACAGTGCCAATGTCCTGTGCAGAGAATGCTGCCTGGTAGGTATTTGATCAGTTATTGGTATTAAGGAAGTAAAGGCTTACTTCAGTTGGCTAAACTGGGATATACAGTTTTGTGTGAAATTTGGAGTCTGCAGCAGCCAAGACAAAATGGGGAAGGTCTTGCTGAAATCCTTCAGGACAGTTGACAGCAGCAGGCAAAAATGTGGAATATGCCAGAATGTCTCCTGTGGCCGTAGATGTCTATCCTGAGGCACTGTAACTGAACCCTAAATGTGTCTGTATTTTATGGGGTAAAAGGATACAGCAGGGTTATAAAAGTCATATTTCTGAGAATTTTTCCAGTGGAGATTTGGGAAGGAACAGTTTCATCTACTGGCACAACCATACATTGCAAATATTGATCAAGGAAAAATTTATTTACAGAGAGTTTTCAAATACAAACATAAAATAGCACATATTATATATATATTTTACAAAAATGAATATTGAAATAATAAACATGGTACAGCACAATACAACATCAATGAGCTAAACATAACAGCAACAGAAATCTATGTCTGGAAGAAGTTTGCTGTTAGTTGTACGTAACCAACAGAGCTCTACAGTACCGTGAGTGGAATTTCCAATGGACGGGAAAACGTCCATTTACTGCATTTCATAAAAAGTACTATAGTAAGGGTACATATGCCAAGTAATTATGTTGCATTTTGCAATAATGCTGAAAACACAGAGTCTTAATAAAAGTTATATAGGGCTGAATAAGCAGTGGATAAATGTTTGGGGAAGAAAAATGTGTAGAGATTATACAAAATACTGATAAAGTGGCTTATTGGTCCTTTTATTAAGTTTAATGTATAGATTAAAAAGTGTTGCAACACCAAGTCTTAAACCACCAGAGAGAAGTGGGAAAAAAAAAAAAAAGGAGAGAAAATAAAAAGGAAAAGAAAGAAGAATCGCACCAAAAAAAAAGTTTCCCCTCTACTTATTTTGTGCCATGGTCAACATCTGTGCGTGCGTGTGTGCTTTCGGGAGCGCCGCACTGAGGGGCTGCCAGGCGCTACCCCAGCACGTGGGCGCTGCCACCCCTCACCAGCCTGTCCAGTAATTGGTGCATGCAGAATTTCACCATTTGCCAAAGCAGAGTTTTCCTTGCTTCTATTTCTGTGGAGCAGACCCTGAGCAGGCTCGGGTGAGAGAGCCGGTCCCTGCCCAGCCCGGCCCGGTGGCTTCGCACCACCGTTCACCTCCCGGCCACCCCGGGGCCGCCCGCCCTCCTGCTCCTGAGGGAAAGCACTTGAAAATTCCTTGTCTGTCGCTGATGTCCAGCAGACCTGGGCGAGCCTGGCAGGCCCCCGGCCCGGGGCCGGCTCAGTAGGGGTATTGCTTCTGCTTCTTGCCCGAGAAGCAGGCCAGCCAGGTGCACACCAGCATGGCGGCCGCCGCGCCCCCGCCCGTGCAGTAGTAGGCCCAGCCGATGTGGCAGGTCCCTGCAAGGCAAACACAGGGACAAGGGTCAGCGTTACAAGGGGGGGAAGCGCCGCCACCACCACCCTCCCCTTCTGCCCGCCCAGGAAAACACTTTTCTGAGATTTCGGTCCCCTTGTGTGCCCACCTCCGACAGGGAACGCGGGGCGTACTTCAGGCTTTGCCACTGCAGCGGGGGAGTTGGAAGCCGGACGCGGCTGAGAACGCCTGGGTGACCATAACCCAGGGCATGGGGGACCTGCTCACATCCCCTCACACAGGCAGCGACCCTGACCATCCCCAAAGGTGTGCAGCATCAGGGGATCACCTGTATGGAGGCTGCTGTGGGAATGGAAGCACAAAGCCCGGAAATAAAAAAATAGACAAATTTCCCTACCCCTGCCTGAAGCCACAACCCATTACTGAAAAATTCACTGATCTTCTGTCTAATGAGGGTCAGAATATGGCTTTCAATCCATTTAAAGGCCTCAGCATCTTTATACAGTCAAACTCATCAACAGTAAATGGTGCTGGGGAATCCCAAAATGGACCATAAAGTGATTACTTCCCCTTCAGCACTGTGCCTGCAGTAGGGGAGGAGATCAGGAAAACAGCAGCTGCAGCAGAGAGGAAGCCTCTTTAGAGATCTCCAAAAGCAAGGAGATGGCTGTTGCTAATCCTCAGGATTTCAATCCATCTCAAAATCAATTTTCACTTGGGCTGCATCATCTTTGTCTTTTTTGAGTGCTTGGGACTTGTTAGCACTGAGGTTCTTTCTGTGTTGTTGACACCTCGGGTGATATCACCCTGCTTTGAGCAGTGAGTGCTCTCAGTAAGACACAAGCAGCAATGCAACACTTCTTTCCCAGCCTTCCCAAAAGCAGCAGAAACCATTCTTCCCTGCAGAGAACAGAAGGTATCAACAGAGTTTCCATCTAGAAATAGGTGTCATGATGGTATTCTGTCCCAATGGCATCCCCGAGGGCCAGGCTTGAGGTTCAGGAAATTATCAACTCAGCTAATCCTGCCTCAGGCACAAGAAACACAAAATGTCTATTCATCTTAACGTGTCCAAGGCATTCGCATGCCTCAAGGCAGACAGCACTGCCACCACTGACTGCAGGATATTGTCTGGCAGGCTTTGTAAAGAGACATTAGTGGGAGGCAACACTTATGCTCCTGGTCATTTTGAAGATCTCAGGCTGACACCACAGCATGAAGCATAATACTTGTTTCATTTTTTTTTTAATTCTTCATCACCCTCACAAATTTTTATTTAAAAAATGTCCAGTGAAACAAAGATCCTGATGTGACCAAGAGGACTTGAGGACTTGTGGCCTTGGCCTGAGCTCCCTAGCCTCACTCCTTAATGAGCTGGAGCAGACAGAGAGATTTACTTGGTTTGTGATCTAGCTGTGCTCCGTAGATAGCACCGTTCTTGCATTCCTTACAGAAGACTGCACAGAGAGTTTGACTTCCTGAAGAAAAGGCCATCAGAAACCCTGGAGAGCTGTCTAGTGCCTGGCAATGTCTCTCATGCTGACACTTGCCCAATCACTCAGCAGTCCATGGGGAAATCTGTCTCTGGGCCACCTATTGCTTTGGCTCTGTACATACCCTGTCCTTAGCTTCTACTGGGAATTTCAAAAACTGACTGAAGCCTACACCAGATGTTCAAACTCACTGGATTGCTTTGAAAATTATCCTGTTTATACCAGAGTAGGGTGTGCTACAGCATTTCTTGTGATGAGATGGACTCCATCTGATAGGTCTTTTTAAACTATGAAATATTCCAAAAACTATGAGAGAATTGTAGTTGCAGCTTGAAAAAGTACATTTTTCTCATCATGATGTTTCCAGGTAGAGAAAATGTCAAAATACTACTTCAAAAGAGCTTGAAGATTCACCTGGTGGCACTGCCCAAAGCTGTAACCTAAGCAGGACAGATTGAAGTAAATTTGACCTTTTTATATGGTGCGATTTCAACTTTTGTACCTCGGCAGTGGGAGAGAGTATATGTGTACATATGAAGAAGAAAGAACTGTTAAATCAGTTTTAGAGATGTGTTCAACAGATACAGCACACACATTCACTCTTGGCTGAAGAGACTAACATTTATTTCTCCATACCATGATCCATTCCCCAGGGAAAGGACCCAAAGGACCACTGCCCTACTTAATGCTCTGAGGCATGGCAGGCAGGCAGCCAGCCTCTTGATCTAACAAATGCAATGTAGTTCACAAGTGTGAGTTGGGTCAAGATGAGCAAATGAAAGAATGGGAGAGCAGGAGAATGGATGAAAGAGCCGGGAGCTTGACCTTAGAGCAATAATAACACGGCAATAAACCTGGCCATTATTTCCAGCCCATGTCAAGAGCAATGGGAGGCCTTGGAAAGAACAGCTTGATCTGTACTCAGATGATGCTGAGCAGAACAGAATTTCAAGCTCTTGTGCTGAAAAAGAGCCTGCAGCAGGGCAGGTGCCTGAGGGTATAGGACTTAGCTATACTTTTCATTGCAAGTATAGTTAAGGATAGGTAAAGGACCAGAGATAAAGATACCCATTGCAATGAATGCCTATATTGCAAAATGAAACAATGACAGGCATTTTATTACTATATTACACAAGGAGGAAAACACTGTAGAGTAATTGTTTCTGCTTTGGTGTTCTCTTTTTACCACATGTATAACCTATTTTAGTCTACTGCATCCTAAAGAAAGATTGTTGGTTATCAATAATTAGGTTGCAGTTTTTGTAAAATGACTTCTGCTTCACGTTGATATAAAGCACTCATTTAAAAAGGAACAGAAAGCTTTATAAAAAGCAGAGTTGAGAAGCTATTACTGTACTGACACCAGCAGGACTAGTTGTGTTTCAGGGGTAAGCAAATGTTGAAGAGATTTGCAGAACTGTGGCTTAAATTCAACCATCAAATAGAGCAGTTTGCATTCATTGAGCCTGTCATATAAAAGATTAGAAATCCAGTACTGCAGTTTCCCTTTTTTTTTAATGTCAAAGTTCTAAAATGAGAAGCAACACTACCTAAGTGCTTGATAGAATTAAAGTAGTTGTTGAAACCATGTCAATTTTCACACACACAAAAAGGCACAAAAGCTTTGTTGTTTCTCTGAAATATGCATTGGAATACACACACACACACACACACACACACACACACACACACACATATATATATATATATATATATATATATATATATATACACACATGGGTAGAGGAGTCCCCATCCATTGAGGGTGTGAAGGCGTGAGCAACAATGTGCACATGTTCTTGCTCCTAAGATGGGCTGATCTGAGTTTGTACCAAAGTAAATTCCCAGCAGCTGAAGTGCTCTTCTAGCTGATAGAGATGACAAGCATCACAGCAGCTTGCTTCTCTGCACAGAACTGGTGTTACTTTTAACAAATCAGGCTTCACCTGACAGGTCAGTATTGAGGGAGAAGCTGCGGCTTCAGCACTTCTGCATTTTGTTAAATCTATATATACATATATAAATATTTTTTTTTAAAGAGAGCATAAATAATTTGAGCTCTTGGTTGTTCAGTGAAGCAGGACTCTCCAAGCTGGCTCAGATAAGTTTGTAGCCAGCCATTAAGAACTTTGTTTCCACCTTTGTTTTACTGGGATTGGCAGCAAGAGAGTGTCAGGATGAGCACTGAAATAACAGTATAATGGAGCTTGCAGCTAGAGGCATGGATGGCCATTTTCCAAGCAAATAAAGGAATGAAAGACTGGAAACATTCCACTCTTTCTTAAGAGGATTGAGAAAAATCATGGTCCCTGAGGACAGAGGACAAAACATTAGGGAGAGCAAGGACACTATCAAAAGGAGATTTACAGAAAAGAGTCCCATGGAATATAAGACAGTATTACTAAACCAAAAGAAATCAGTAAATGTGGAAAGGTAGTTTTGCAGTGATGAATGGGCTTATGAAAAAGCACTTCCATGTCTTTTCCTGATTTCTAATGTGATCCTCAAGGCCAGGAGATGCATCCCCTTGCTTCCCTCCTCCTCTTGAATATATTGGCAAATAAAGATTAAGATAAACTTGGGAGTGAGTAAAATTTGGCAACAGAAAATATGTAGATACTTGATCTACCATGGAGCTGTGCCAGGATTCAGTTGCCAAAACATAATTTTACCAGGATTTCTATTCATGATGTCTTATAAATAATTATCACATATAGTTATCAGGGTCTTGGAAATAACATATGGTTTCATCTAAAATACCCAATAATTGCCACTTATGAAAAAATATCCTGAATATGAAAGTGTCTTGGATGCAAACCTGTTAATTGCAAGACTTGGTATCTTAAATATTTGTACCTTTTTTGCTGTTAATTTTAAGACTATCCTGGACTCACAGTCTGGAGTATTTGGCAAACTCTAATCAATTAACCTTAAGTACAGCCTATTTTCGAAGTTGAAGGAGAAAAGAGTTCAGAATTAGCCAGACTGTAGAGAACAAATTATATACCTTCAAAAATAAAACCTACAATTCCTACTTCCAAGAAGTTGTGCAGGAATTATAATTAACAGATTTACATGAGAGTACAGTACTACAGAGAATGTGAATTCACAAAATCAATCAGGGTGTTGGAAAAGTAGTCAGAAAAAAAAAATAAAAGTGTGATGCTAAGGAATATACTGGGATTTGGAAATATGAAAGACATAAATGAATGTAAAAGATAATCAGCTAATTAATAAGAAGTTAAACCTATTTTGAAACAAAGCCAAGATAAATTAAATAGCTGAAGATCTTTTCTTGACATAGTAACAATGCAAAACTGTCATGTGAAATCAGCTGCAAAAGCAGAAAAAGAAGTTGAAACTTGGAATGCGTCCAGAAAGAATTAAAGTAGTCATGTGAAACAAAGAAAGAACACTATATAAGGTAAAACTGCAGCCCAGCAAACAGCCTGATACAAAATAATTAATTCGGTGGAGCTGGTGACTTTTTCTGTTGCATATATGGCCTTCTCAATGGATTTATCTTTTTAAAAAATATATGATTTTTTAATGCATGTATATTTTTTTCGAGCTATTTTGATTACTTACAATTGGTCTCTAACTAAATGCATAACTTTTCATCAAGTTCTGAAGGGTAAAAAAGTGAGGAAAAAAATGCCAAATTGAAATTCTTTAGTCTTGCTGTATGCAGACACTCATTTATATGATTAAATCCTCCTTTCTTTAGAGTATCACATAATTTTGTTTAATCAAACCTCAAATTTGCTGTAGGTGTGCATTTATCACGGAGCAATGAAGGAGAAACCAACACCCAGTGTCAATTACAATGCTCAAATTCCCAGGAGGAAACAGCTTATGTGCTGCTAATGAGGAGCTTTCTCAGACTCCTGCAAGAAGTCAGCAGAAGCTCACCTACTGCAGAAGTGAAATCAATTTCCCCTCTCTTTGCACAATGCTGAGATTCTCACTGGACTAGTACCCCAGACTCCCTTCACAGACTATGAAGAAGAAAAATCACTTGTGTTGTATTTCCTCTTAAAGTAAACAGTAAGGTACAGCAGATAAACCCTGCTCTGGTAGCTCCTATTTTTCTGCATTTTAACTGGGAAGGGATTCCAAACAAGCAGCTCAGTTGCACTTTTTGAATAATAAAGAATACCAAATAGTTGCTCCAGGTGGTCTGAGTCCCTTTCTGGATGCCGCTTGTTATGTCTACTGACTGCAGAAGGTTCTTGCATGACCATGGCAAATTGTGGCAACAAAGGTATGTGCCCTAGCATAGAATGATAGAATGGACAGGGCTGGAAGGGACCTTAAAGATCATCTAGTTCCACCCCCTTTGTCATGAGCAGGGACACCTTCCACTAGACCAGGGTGCTCAGATCATCCAACCTGGCCTTGAATGCTGCTTCTACTTCTATGGGGCTTCTACAACTTCTCTGGGCAACCTGTTCCTCACCAGTAAAGAATTTCTTCCTAATAGCTAAACCTAATGTTTCAGTTTGAAGTGATTCCTCCTTGACCTGCCACTACATGCTCTTGTACATAGTTTCTCCTTATGTTAGATAGAATATATATGGACCTTGATATAGTCACCAAAAGCTTACAAAGATTTAAGAATGGAAGCTGTTTGGGTCGCACTGAAGAGGAAATGTTTCTTGATGGAATTCTTCCTTTACTAGCAGGTAGTTTACTCAGTCATTTATCTAAGAACTCAGCAGCAGCAGCTCAAGTATTCTTGCAAAGGTTGTGCTCAGTCCCAGTCAAAAAATGAATGTGTGAAATCTCCGTGCTGTTTGCAGAGGATCTGCAAACAAGAAAAATGCCTTTTTCAGATAAATTGCTTATAGAAAAACACCTTTGAATGTTTTGCCTTTAATAGGACTCTCACAAATTGTCCTCCCTTCTAAATCCTTTTCTTGATTCTTTGGCACTCAACGTCAACACTCAACCAGATGCTGAAATGATGCTACCTAAGACAAATTAAATAGTTGACAAAGCCTTTTTTACATCCACACTGCTTTCTGCTTTCTTTTTATGCTGTTTCAGTAACTTCACTGTTTGCTTGGAAAGTGCTTTAAAGATCATTTATTCTAACATTTCCACAGCAAAAGTAATCATCAAGTCAACAGTTTTCTTTAAGGTATTTCAAGGTATTTTCTTTAAGGTATTTCTTTCAAGGTATTTCAAAGTTCCCCTTTGCCTATAAAAGTGGCAAAGGGGAACTTTAATAATAATGATTTTTTGAAACAAATATCCATCACAAGAGAAATTCCTGAGAGCTTTTGAGGCCAATCCAGCTGCTTGTTTAGTTCAGGATGGGAGCCAGGCTTTTAAGTTTCTCTCTAGACAGTGACTTTAGCCAGGTGTGCCCTTTCACAGCAGTCCACAGACAGATGGGATGTCACAGATGGCAAGCAAAGGTGTGTGTTTGGAGCTATCTGTTTTGGTTGCTGCTGCAGCTGGACCCCCAGGTCAAGGATGTCTCTGACTGTGAAGGAAGAGATAGAGCTATTGTATTTTGTCAAAGAAAGAAAGTAAATATATCTGCCAAGTAGTTGAAAAAAGTTGTGTTAAAAAATGGAGTTCATCTTAAATTTCATGTCTTCACTCTCCCTGGCTAATAAGTACCTAGCATCACTTCATTCTTCTGGTGGTTGGGAAGTGGCAGCAGGTGGCTCGTGATGACATGAATCATCTATGTTTCAATAAGTGAATCTTACTCTAGATAAACATTTTGCTGTTTGGGTTCTTAGGTATTGGTCTTGTAGTGCTGTTTCACCAGATGCCAGCTGAGGCTCAGTTTTGTGAGTTAAGTTGAGCATGCCCTGACCTCTCTGGGACTTTCTGTGGAACTTGGCTGCCTCTGCACCCATCACACAGAAATCAGCATGTGAAACTGAGCAGTTTACACATGCACACTCAGGGAAATCAATGGACCAAAATGAATCTTCACATTGATTTTCAGACTTTCAAAACCAATACAAATGTGTTCACACGTGTACACTCACATTGCCCCTTTAAAAGAGGCATGCAAGTTCAGAAGATTTCTTCACACAGCTTAAATACGCAGAATGTGGAAGCTTTTGCAAATGTCTAGTGCAGTCTTCACTTTTGTGCATACTCTCACCTTAATGCAGAGTCCCTTACTTTAATGAATTTCCTGATAAAACACTTCTTTTCCATCTGTTTTTCTTGTGTATTACATTTAGAAATGAAAACAAAATAGTATTAGTGCCTCTAGCTCAGCAAAATTGAATGTGTGCTATATGATATGCCATAATGACAGTTACTTTTGGGAAATTGCCTGCTAATTCCTTTTGCAGACCCAGGGATTTCGTACATCTGGCTCGCTTTTACACCCTTCAGTCAGCAGCTCCATCCTGCTGTGCCACGTCACTGCTGCCCTGAATGGGCCCACAGGCAAGTCCAGGGTGTGAATAATGCAACATAACAGTAAAAGTTTGCATGGTGACAAGAAATTAGGGTGATTTTGATCCACCCTCAGTGAAAGGCAGTCCCTTTGAGCAGCTCCTACTCCAGGCTCCACCTCAGGCACTATTAGCCTGCTGCCAAACCAGAGTACAGACTTTGACTCAATCAAAGAGCAAGCAACTGTGCTGCTTTAAAACATAAACATCTCTTTTTTTTTCTTGCCCCCATTTGTGTGTATTTCCCTATTTCTAGGAGTTAACCCCCTAAAACAGTGGTAGAAGATTTCTCCTGCTCATAATCTAGTGTTCCAGTGAGAAATCTGCTCCACGTGTGACCTGTGATCCAGATGGGATGCTGCAATAGGGAGTGGGCCTTTATAGAGGTCATGCTGACTGCTGGAAATCTGGGAACTACAAGCAGAGCAACACAGCACAAACCTATCATGGCCTTGACCTCTCAACAATATTTGCAAGAGGTCATTTGTCAAAGGCCTAATCTATCAGTGGGCTCCTTTTCATGATGACAAAACCATACTTCTAGAGAAGGGCAGGGAGCAAGCCCCTTTACAGGACCATCAGCCTCTTTATAGAGGTCTTTATGGTGTCTGCTTATGGAGGTTATTCCCCATCCCCCTTTGCAAAACAGCTCATCTATTGAATGTAATTTAATCAACAAATTGAGTTTTCCTTGGCAGGATACCTTCATTTGAAGAATAACTCCTCTTTGTTAGAGATAGAGCTATACAACCACTTTTATTTGATTGAAAAAAAAAAAATAGCCCAATTAAACACATAAATGTTTAAGTGAATCCTTTGGACATAGTTCACTTAATAAAAATCAAATAAATATCAGTTTTTAAAGAGAGCAGTAAACCGCTAGGTATTTTACACTGTCAGCTCAGGTTTTCTAGAAAAGAATACTCAAATCCACTTAAATTAAAGGCATTAATTAAAAGTTATTTTTCCTGCAGCCTTTTTAAATACTACTTTGAAATCTACACAGAAATGTGTGGCAGGGGTGGAGGGAGGGGTCCCCTCATCACAATATGGGCCATCTCAGCACTATTTGGAGTGCCTATTAGTCTAATGCCTTTTCAGAGTGCCTGAAGACATGGCATTTCTTATCTAGCACACCCACTAAAGATTAGCCTTTTTTTTCCTGGGTTCTTAGCATTGCTATTTATTTATTTATTCTCTCTAGTTATGAGCATGTTATGGGGGCAGGAGTTTGTCATGTTTTTGTTAAGCAAAAGTTTTCATTTAATTATGTATTCTAGTATATTTCTGGTTGACATTACATATCACAGTGCACAGTTCAGCTGCTTCTCAAGAGAGTTTTTGCATTCCCTCAACTGTACTTTCCTCTTCTTCTTCATCATCCTACAATATAGATTTCAGCTCCTGGCTTTTACTTTCTACCTTCAACCTCAACCATTTTCCCCCCTGACTTTTTCTAAGTCCAGAACAAGCATCAGTGCTGAACCCCCAACTTTGCTGGGTCTGTGGTCAAGCCTGTTGAGCTCTGACCTTCTCCCAACTGCACACACATGTTCCCTGCAGCCCAGGCTGCAGCACTTGCTCTGCCCTCCTGGAAAAGGAGGTTGCATGCTGTCTGCTGATCAGCTTCCTATGAACACATCTTCTTTGACAGCAACCATGAGCTGAATTATCCTCTCTGTGTCATCCTCACTGGCACCCACAGCAGCAGGGGGTGCAGGACCAGCACTCCCATCATCAACTTTTCTCCCATTAGCAAACAGTGCAGGGCTCACAGCAGCTCAGGTTTTCTGAGAGTGGATTTTGAATGCAGCATGGTTCTTCAGACAACCCATTTCACAGGCTCAGGAACAGAAAGCATATCATTGCAGCTTAATCAAATTAAATATTCAAATGAAAGCAATAATTACTTAAATTTGTCTTGAGACATAATAAGATTAAGTCTTTGAAACATCATTTTTGGCCTGTAGGCTATAATGAGTATGCCAGTCCTTAATGATTCAGAAGAGACCTAGAGGGTTGGGGTTATCACCAACCAAGAGGTATTTATGGAAGACTAGCAGCATGGTTATTAAATGGCCCTCGGACAGTACCTCTTCTTTACAGATGGTTTTGATAACACACCATCAAACAGACACTGACCTTAAGCAAAAAAAATCATAGCCAAGCATTTGAGTTCACTGCCAATGTACATGGAAAGAAGATGTTTAGTGGCAGGGCTGCCTAGCAGAAATCACTGCTGCAAATTTGAGCTTACATTATGATCTGTTAATTAATGTGTTGACATACGATTGCAGCAGATCAGTGAGACCAGCACTGCTGTCAAGTCTAGGCATGTGTCACACAGAAGCTGTGTGCTCCAGCACCAGAAAACACAGAGAGACTTCACAGTTAATGCAAGACTTCTCTTGGTCCTGCATACCCGGAAGGAAAGCTGCCAGATGACATTTTTTACACTGGTTTCTTCACTGACTTTTAAGACAGAGTGACTCAATTTATGCAAATATCTGACTCATGAGTCAAAACTGAGACAGTGAAGGTAGTCTTAGAGACTGCTCTGACCGTGGACATGACAGTGTTTAAGGGTAACTGTTTGTATTTGGGTAACAGCCCAAGTGCTTTGAAGAGCTCACACTGTCACAACACCCACCTTTTGTGACTCTGCAGAGAAATAACCTGGAAGGTAATATTCTGCCCCTGGGAACAAACATGGGACACAAGCTGGAGCCCCAGAAGCAGAGCTGCTCAGATGCTTGGCACGGAAGAGCAGGAACCAGGGAGCACCAGTGAGGTGCTAGGTGGCCTTTCAAAGGATGCACTGTTCAATGGGCTGGCCAGGAACTACTTCAGGCTTCCACAGAAGATTGGACTTGGGCAGGGATGAACCTGAATCTTCCCTGCAACAGTTACTACAGAGTTTTGCTTGGTCTTTCTACTACATCCTTTGACATATCTTTCCATGGAGCTGGGAATCTAAGTTCTGGAACATTTTTTCTCTGCTAGTTAACTACATATTTCTGTTCTTATTGTTCTCTCTCCTCTGTGTTTAAAACTTTCTATTATTAGGTGAATAAAAAATTTGCAGGAACTTTTTATACTTTGCTGAAGAGCAAATTTAATATTAACAGCACAGAAGGATATTAGAGTTCAGAATAACAAGGTAAAGCTTCTAGAGTACATTAAACATCCTCTGAGCAACACCATAGGTGGTTGCTGATAAGACATCAGTGGCACTGTAGTGATGGGTGCTAATACTGGTTATGAAAATTTCTGGTCTCCTGCCAGATAAAATGTACTCAAAACATCACAGGAATTCTGTAGGGGGAGTGGCCTGGAGCATCTCTACCAAAGCAATAATTTTTAATCTTTCAACCTCAATTCTATTGCACATCTTGACAAGAAATACCTCTGAGGTGGAAACAAATCTCCTTACTCCTGAAATCTGACAGGAACATGAGTGTAAAATAAAGAGATGATGCAGCATGTTTGTCTTTAACCCATTAGACCATTTTTATCTACTATTCCTCGCACTGGAATTACTGTCAGGCCCTGCACAAGTCCTGCACACACCTATGGAAAGAATTTCTATTGCTTAAATAAGGTTTAGCTTTCAAGAGCTGGAAATGGGGAGCTCTGTATGCTTAGGAGCAGAAACTCTCAAGTCTGTGGGCAGTCAAGGTGCTCAGTCCCTCCTACTTTTCAGGAGGATGGCAGATCCCTCTCTTTGTCAAGTGGCACAGGATCAGGGAATTCTTATAGAGAAGGGTATCAGCGATTGCATTGATCCTTCCAGCTAAACAAGGGACTCAGATGTGCATTCACACATCAGATCCTGATCATCCACATTGCTTAATCCTTGGGTCACTGCTGTTCCCTTGTTTTCTAGAGCCCCTGCAGAGAAAGCACAGGTGTGAGCCCCATGTGGCTGCATCCCTGGCTCTCATTCCAGGCGCAGTGCAGTCAGCAGCAGTAAGACAAGTAGCTTGTTTGGGAGAAGGCAAACATAGGGTGCAAGTGTTATTTGCCAGCTTCCCAAGTATGTGAGTCACCTACAAATACACTCTAGGCTTGGGTTAGAAGGCCATAAACATCCCAGAATTCAAAGACAGCCAATTGCACTCATGGAGAGAATTGAGCTGTGACAGGATGCCTCGGTCTACCCTGTCAAAACCTCCAGGAGTGTTAGCTCCCATATTGCAAGACCATTAAATCTGATTTATTTCTTAAAATATGCACATATACATACATAAATACATATATTTTCTTTTAAAATGTTCTTCTGGAAAATATTTCCGGAGATCCATCTGAAATCCCCTACCTCAGCACCATTCCAGAATTATTCAATATGATTAGCCTACCACACACTGGTACATTGCTTCCCCAAGCTTGTGCTTTTAAAGTCCTAGTTTGCTTTTATGGCCAACATATAGAAGACTCTAATGTGGCTGAGATGCTCTGGTGATGACTCACCCAATTCAAACTGGTTGGAAAGGTTACCACAGGTTTGTCTGACTTCTTCACTGTCCCAGCCAAGAGGATAGAGGGCACAACCAGAGCCGATCAACAAACCTGTGGAGAGAAAAGGAAATAAAAGTTTATACAAGCAATTGCCATTAGCTTAAACACAGGCTGCCACTTGGGAATCAAAGTGTCAAACTGCAATTTGGGAATCCCAGAGAAAAAGAAGTCTCTTCTTCTCCTAAAAACAGATGAAAACCATTTGGACTGCTGCCTTCTGCTGCAGTGTTTTAGAGGTGGTCTGTGGGATGGAGCCAGTCTGAGTAGTTCAGCATCAGAAGCCATGCTCAGCTTCTGAAGCTTTTATCTGAGAGCTTTTAGACTCCTCTTCTACTCTCCAGAATGGCTTAATATGCAGTTTGGAACACAACATGAGGTTAAATAGAAGTGCGTTATTGCCAGAATTTACGACCTGATTGCTTCTGATTAATTAAAACAACAATCAGGGTCCACCTAGGTTCCATCAGGAAAACTGTCGGTTGTGCTAATCTGTTGTCATTTTGCTTTGTTTTTCACTCTTTCAAAAGCAAGGGAGTAATGGTTTCATACCAGTTGATCAATGCATACCACAGGAACACACTCCACCAAGTTTTCCTGATTCATTCAGTGGAAACAACTGAGGTCTTGAGTCATTTACATGTTATGATACTTGGTTTAACATTCACAAGACACTTTGCTTTCTCCACCCTGGTGCTGCCCCAAACAGATGTGTTTTGGCAAATCCTGTCCCTTCACAAGATGTCGCAGGGAATCAGCAATGCGCCCGTGCACCATGACTGTTTTGCAGAAGTGGCATTTTTATCATATTGCATTCTCAGCTGTCACTGCAGCAGCTGCCAAAAGGCCGATGTAGCTGGCAAAGCATTTTACACAGACAGCCTAGAGAGACCATTTCAATGTATGTTACGACAGACATTTAAATGTTGCCTACTTTGCCTCAGATCTTACTGATGACATTGGAAACAAATCACTGTGTAGATAATGGTCCAGGAGCACCTGACACTTCACAGGCTATAAAGCCAAACAAACCCTCCCAAGGTTTGCAGGGGTGCCCTTTACCTGCGAGGCAGAACACAAGGTTTCAAGCCCTACAGCTGTCACTTGCTGCCTTTGGGCATACCTCTCGACCTCACATAATCTTGCTCCTCCTCTCCTGACAATAAGGAGCAGTGCTCCCTGGCAAAGCACTTCTGCTGCTGTGCTCCCAGGGCAGGAAAGCCCTGGGTGTTGAGGCAGAGTCACTGTGGACATCACACCAGTCTAACAAGAGTCCTGAGAGGGATGATGGCTCAGGGCCTGGAACTTGCCATTCCTTTCTACTGTTTCCCTTCCCAAGATTCCTAAGTTTCTCATATTGCTGATGTTCCTGTAAGATACGGAAATCATTTTATTATGTTTTTGATTTGCTCAAAGACACACCTGAACAAGGCCCTGAAGCCCAGAAGTGGTATCTCATCCTTCTTTAAAAGGTGTTTAAAGCTCTTAGCATTTTGGCTGTTACCAAAGTAGCTCAGCAGCTTCTCTGCTTCTCCTCTAAGCATGTCTGCCCTGTTTAAGCCCAATATTAGCTTCCTGGATCTTCCTCCACTAAGTTCAATTTTCTTCTTGCTGCTCAAGCCTACTTCTTCCTTCCCTTGTTGAGTAGTTATTGCCTGCTCCTGTCTCCATATCTACATCACATAATGAAAAAGAAATCCCTGAGGCAGCCCTCTCTCAGATGGAGCATTCACCCAACAGCTGTGACAGGAGAAAAGCAATTAAGGACATTTGAATGCTAGATATTTTCAGAACTTTGCCTGATCTGGGTATGGTTGCTTCTAATGTCCTCACTAATATCTTTCACAGTATCATTTCATTTTTTTTCCCCTAGGGCTGTGGAGCTAAGGGCAGCTGGTAGAATCCATGTAAATGAGAGTCACTTCTAATTAAATTCTCGGAAAGGATGTTTCTCAGACAAGAGAATTTAGGCCAAAACTGAGTCTACTTTTGTTAAAGACAGCTTAAGACTCTCAAAAAAGCCCCTGCTGATTCTCTCTTGAACTGTTAAACAAGAAGGTGTTGTGAAGCACAGATAGCATGGTGGTGTGCTAGGAAGGGGCAGGACCCCATAGGGCAAGGAAGGAACATCACCACTGATTATGAGAATGGCTGGGGAAGGGAGGAAGAGCACCTAGATGCCAGAGTCAGCTTCACAGACCAGTGGACTGTGGCAGCCCCAGCCAGTGCTGCCATGACTCTGACCTCTTCCCACACTGCTCATGTTTCCCAGTGCCAGCCCAGGCAGCCACAGCTCAGGAGCTGCTCTGCCCAAAGTGAAGTGCCCTGGCTGGGCTTTTTGCACCCAGTTGGTGCCCTTGAACAGGCTGTCTGGGAGACCTTGCAAACACCCAAAGGGCTCTGTTGCGAGGGCAGGGAGATGAACACAGGAGGTAGTAGGGCTCGCATCCGCCTGCCTTGGACCAGATTAAACTGGGGCCAGCCCTTCCTCACAAAGAGGTCCTGGGAAAGCCTCCTGCCCAGTTCTTCCAGGAGAGCACAACAGCAGCACTGCAGGCAAGTGAAAGGACTATTAGCATAACAATGCTGCTCCTCCAAACCCAGAACAAGCTCTCACTCAGCCCTTGCCAATTACTCTCCTCAGGTGGCAAGAGTGTCTAGTGCCCATTGCATTCACAGACTGTTTGTTTTCAGCTCTCTTTAGGTTTTGTTGCAGCAACAGGTTGTTGTTTGGGTTTTTTCCCACGAGTATTGCTCACGGGACTTTCCACTGCCACTCTCCAAACACAGCTCATCCTTTTCCAAACATGAGTACCTGTTTGCTCTTTCTGTCTCTGATTCTACAGTGGATCACAAACCTTGGCAATTTATCTCCTTCCCTATCCAGCCCCCTCTTTTCCCATTTCTGTACACTCATGTCTGTAAGTTCAAAGCCCAGTTTCAGTGAAAATAAATTCTGGGGTTCAGTCAAAAATTCCTTAGCAATGCGATATACTGTAATGCTTAATTGCTCCAAAGGAGCTCACTCATTGATGCTGGCCCTTAAAGCCATTCCAACACTGTCTAACAACCAGCCCACAGCACCCACCAGTGAGCCTCACCACTAGCTGGGCCTCCTATTAAGAGATAAACCAAATAAGGGAAAACTATGTCAGAAAGCTTTCTTATCCCAGTGACAGCTGGCTCTCCAGCTGGGTAGGGGCTTTATCAGCACTGAGTTTCACCAGTCACCGAGCAGTGCAGCTTCTTTTCCTCACAGACTGTGCTGACTGTGATGACGAGATCAAATGGGAACCTGCTGCCTATTGCTGGTGCTGCCACATGACCCCAAAGCACGAGTGGTGCTTTGTAAGCAGGCTTATGTGCAAAGGACAAGGTATAAAGCCACGGGCAAGCTCACACACTTCTTTGAGTGAACACAACACCTTTCAGAGACCAGCGGAGTGTCAGGAGTTCCCATCTGGCAAAAAGGCTTCTATAAATATTTGTTTTGTCACAGGTTCTGGCCACAAGACTTAAAGCTGCTGCCCTGCAATGTCCTTTGATATCACTGGTTTTCAGCCAGTTTTGACTGACCTTCAGACAGTTCCATTTTGTGGTGCATATGCACCTGCTGTGGATTTGTGTCTTGACGAAACACTTCACTTGTGTTCTCCAGTACTTCTTGCAGGCAAGGTTCAGGCCAGGCTCAGGGATTTGCCATCAGCATAAGATTTCCACAAAGATTTAGAGCCTGCTAGTCAGCAAGAAAAAGTTTCACAAGCTTTGCTTTATGCCCTGATGTATATTTATATCTATGAGCATGTGCGTGTCATGTCCCATTGCTTTCAGCAGGATTCTACATGACTTCAACAGGGCTGATACTGCCTTGGTCTGCATGGGTACTGAAGCTGAGAGCTGGCATTTGGGGTCCCTTATTGTATGCACTGAAAGTGTGCAGCGTGCCTGTAGTGTGCATAAGACTTGGGCAAAAGCCCTTCAGTCCCTTCCTTCCTTTCTAATCAACCCATCCCTGTTTGTAAGCAATTGTGTGGATCAGATCCTGCAAAAGCAAACAGGCTGCATACCATTACCACTAATAATTCATACATGCTCACAGCCAATTTATTTAATCACACAGAATGTAGATCCTGCTGAACAGCTGCAACATTCAGTGAAAGATCCAAGTTGAATCCAAGGGCTGCAAACCCAGTGGATATCATTAAGCTAATTTTGCAACTTCAGTAAAGAGCAGTTACTAGTTTACCTCAAAAGTCACATTCTGGCCTGCTCTACAGTTATTGCCTTTAGCCAGCTATGCTACCCAGGATACCACACCCATCTTTACAGCTGCTTAAAATGCTTAGGATGCCTATAACATTTTTTAAAAAGGAAGAAAACCAAAACCAACAATCTGCTGTAATTACCACCCTCTGTCATCTTCCATTATCCACTACAGTCATGAAAAGAAATTGAAAGGGGAAGGAAATGCACAAATCCCTAAATGGCACCTTCACAAAAGGGGCTGCAGCCTCGAGGTGGGAGGGACCCAGTCAGTGGGATGGGGCGAGTCAGCAAGTGGAGGTGCTGGTGGCACTTGGCAGCTGTTTTAGATGATGTAGCATGTACCAGTGGAGGTGTTGGCACTGTCACAGACCAGCTTTTCTGGAGAGGTTCCATATTTGGGAATGAAACAGGCTCTGTGAAACACTGCTACTGTGAATGCTGCATCTGGCTCAGTGTGCTAGCAAGGCATGGGGAGAGACATGCAGGGCTGACTGAGCACAACCAGCCTTGGCAATCCAAAGCTGGAATTAAGACCTTGGCTTCAGTATCTAAGAGGGTCGCAGACAGCCCCTAGACTCTTTGCGTGGTCCATGCAGAATGATGGATCCCTTCAAAAAGTGATCTAAAACCAGGCTAAGTAAGGAGCTGCCCAGACCTATAGATTGTAAAACTGCAAACCAGGGGGTCAGACAGTGGATGCCTTAATATTAAACCATCCAGAGTAATCCTTGTCCCTTCCAGACTGCCTTCCCTGTCACTCTTGCTGTGAGTATAATGCATGATCGTATTTTAGTAACACTTAGCACTTGAAAGATGATCTTGTCTGTCTGGAGTGGTGTTTGTGATTGAAAATAATTACATATAACAGGTTCTGCATATGGTGGATGTGGCAGGGAAGGGACAGTAATTACATTAGTGGCTTGGCACAGATCTAGGTCTCATCTTTGAAGTGATAAAGAAATGATTTGTGGCATGCAGCAAACAGCTTACTCCTAGAGGTAAAATATTAAGCACTGTTAATATCTCCAAGAATATCCTGGATATGAGCGAGTCTTGAACAATAAATACAGGATAAATAAAGAAGGATTAACAAACCAAGAGACATTAACCAGATTTTGCTGTGGGCAAAATGACTGCACTCATAAACACCAAGACCTATCAGCAAAAGCAGTGCACAACAGAGGAAACTTGCAAATCCCTGTGGTGGACTGTCCTCAGATTGCTGCTGTGGCTTCAATGGGAGCCTCCACTCAAGGACCTGATGTGCCTGAAACAATCACATCATAAACTAATTGCAACTGTCCTGACCATTCATAGCTGAAAGTCCTGTTTTACAGCTCTTCCTCTCATTTGTTGAGGGCACAGTGTTCCCTGATTGATAAGTGGCTCATTCTTGGTTGTTGTGTCAGTCCAATTGATGACTGCATCCCCCAAAAGTCTGTTAAATAAAGACAAACCTTCGATAGTCTCCTTCCTTCTCCCTTGCCTAGGGTGAATCTAAGCACATGATTCAGCCAAGTCTGATGATGAAAGCCATCAGTTTGATGAATAAAGAGAGGTGGTGATGGCGTTGAATGAGGCACTTAGCTTTGGACTCAGCCTCAGAGGCTTGCTGCTACAAAATGCACTTTAAAATGGTAACTGAACCCTTGGTGGCTTTCCTTGATTATGGGCTTGTTAAAAGCTTTTTACATGCATTCATTTTTTGTATATCCTCAGCTCCAGACAGTTACACCCTGTGAATGCAGTGAAAGGGACTGCTGGGCACCATAAAAGCCTCCTTGCCCAACAGTTAGAGGGGTCTGCACTGCTGTAACAGGGACCCTGGGAAGTCTCTGAGGAAGGAAGGAGCCCTTCAGTGGGCCTTGTCAGTGTAAAAATCCAATTTGTATTTTCACTTGGAAAAATAAAAGGAATGGGCCAGACTTGATGTATGTACTGTAAAGAAAAATAAAACCAGAACTGAAGGTTTCTTTTTGTACAGTCACTTTTTAGTGAGAAATATCTACTTCAAATTGTCTTCCTCATTTCTCTCCCCTGTTATCTACTTTTTCCCCTTTTATTTTCAGATCTGACCAAAAAGAAAACTTGTCTTTTTTTTGTGTTTGCTTTGAAAGGAATTTCTAATGTATACTGTTCATCTGACAGATATTCAGGCCATATGGAGAAGCTGACAGACAATAATTTGGAAGTCATCACTTTCAAGACCATTTTAATGATGATTCTTCCTTTCACATTTTTTCTCTATTAGCCAGACTGAATGTTCAAGGATGATAGAAAGTTTTCACATTCCCATCTGTCACTTGAAGGTACAGTAATCTTGACAAGCAAAACAAAACCAATTTTTAGATGCAGCACAGACTTCGACTCTCTGTTTCTTGTGATTTTAAAACTCACCTCACTGTAATGATTTTAAAGCATTTATCTCCTATAAAAGTGACTCCAGAGTGTGAAAGTAAAATGGAGCTGGCACCTGAAGTTGTCTGTTGCTTTCAGACACACCTTGAGCTTACAGAAGAATTGGTTAAAAACTGGGATGTGAAATACTCCAGTAGACACTACTTCAGAAGTCCCAGGAGCTGACACCAAGCAGCAATGGAGTGATAGGAGAGGGTCAGAACAGATTAATACAAACTCCTGGGCAGAACAGCAGGATCCAACAGAAGAAACAGGGGAGCAAGGCTGTGCCAGCTGCAGGCAGCCTGGCTCCCATGCCCACGGGAGTCAGCCTCAATTCAGTCAGTGAGGGACAGTGTCTTTATCCTGGCAGCTCCCAGCACTTCACCCAGAACACCCCTTCTTTAGGGTGACACTTCTACCTTTTCTCAGCACCATCACTTTGTTCTTTGGTCTCTCTGTTGTTCTTCTGTTAGAGAAATGTTATCACACCAATCCCTTCCATTGCTGCTAGTATCTGTCCCTCAGGAAACCCAGACATGGAGCTGAAATGGGCTTTTATTAGGATTAAACACAAGATCAACACTTTGGGCAAAAGTTCTTTCTTTAGTTAGTAGTCACTAAACATGGGACATTTGACTGGTTCTTTATTGAGCCTGAGCTTAATGTGCCTCATTTGAGACAGGGTACAATCCCGTGAATTCACAAATGTGAATGAATTCAGTAAGGGACTCCCTCGTCCCAGTGTTCAGGCAGTGGGGGCACAGAGAAATGATTCTATGCTGCACCAAATTTCCTCCCGTTCCTCCTTCAAGGGTCATGACATGGGAGACAGCAAGTTAGTTCAGGGTTTCACTCAGGTCAAGGTGTTTCTACCACAGTTTTCCTGTAGCAGGATGTTAGAGGGTCTCTTACATGCAAAGCAAAATTAAGCATAAGAACACAAACCAGAAGGAATAAAATGCTACAACCTTCAGCTTGCACATCTTGCCTCCAGTGACACTGCTTAATCTTGAAAGTGATAGAAATAGGGTTTTTCACCAAGGGCAATACCCTACCACCCTTTCTCTTCTGGTTCTGGACTCCAGGTTTTAATTCACACCATTTGACTTTACTTAGCCCCCCTTTTTCTGACTGTCAAGCCCCATACCTTTCCTGAGACTTTTTATGTTACTTTGGGTTACTCCACACTGTCATGAGCATGCATTGCCTGGCACCTGCTTGGCTCCCAACCTTGGCAAACAGGCACAGTGAGGAAATGCTACCGGCCTACTAGAGCTCTTGGAAAGTGGGGCCAGTGGCAGAGGAAGCCTAAAAATGGTATTACAAATGTGTGTCAGCATCCAGCCAGCAAAGTGCTGTGTCATGGGAGAGTTACAGCCATCACTTTCATTGTGCTAGAACATGGGGCAATGGAGGGTACAGATGGGAGTTTTCTGACAGATGAAACATCACTTCACATTGGTTTTTGTTTGATCAAACGTGGTGTGCTCAGTACTACACAGGTGCTTCAGGCTCAGAGAGGGAAATTTTCCCACCCAGAGATGTTTTCTTTCTAGGTGCCTCAGGTGGCACAGGGCGTATCAAACCTGTGCAGATGCCTCTGCAGTGGCAATTGAGTTGAGATCTTTGTCAGTACAATTGGGGGAGTCTAGAAGACATTTTTTCTCATCTTAAAGAATGCATAAACATAGGTCTGTGACTAGGACACATCTAAGCTCACATAATTCTTAAGACAGCAAAGACATTCACATGGGACTGGCAGACAAGACAGAGAGGCAGCAGGGAAAGCCAATGCATCTGGATTAGCAGCTGGAGGTGGAGTAGCCAAAGCCATCTCAAATGGCACTAGGCACTTGTAGGTCAATGACTTGATTTTTGCTCCACTGGCAGTACAAACCCAGAGTGGGATTTAGTCACCCAAATATGTCACCTTCTTCCAGTTTAATTGCTGTTTAGTATCTTTCTCCTTTAGCTGCCTCTCCAGAGCAATGCAAGGTTCCCCTAAGTCCTCTGTCATACCTGCCAGCCCAAACAAAGATTTTGCAGACCCGAGTGTATTTCTAACAGTGCAAGGCATCTAGATTTAGCCTAATGAGTTCCACCCTGGATATCTATTGATCTTAATGTGAGCTTAGAAACCTACCTCGAGGGAAAATAGCTGTGTTGTAAACACCTTTATAAAGTGTATGAACCTGGCCCAAAGTTACTTGCACTTTTCTTTATCCCTTATCTTCTTTCCTTCTTCCCTCATTCTGCCCAAAAGATGCAAATATCTCAATTCCTGTCATCAATTCTCTTCCTTTATGGGAAATTACCGAAATTTTAAGGGAGAAGGAAAAGATTGAAGGAAAAACTGTGTTTCTCCTGAGTTTAAACCTGTATGCTTGACTTTAAAAGAAAACAATTCGTACTGAAAAAAGTTGCTGCTTCAAAATGGCCTTGGTCTGCCTCAGTTGCTACCAATCAGAGCTAGCTTTGGCAAGTCTCTGTGTCATTTCTCCCAGAGTCTGTTGCACAATAAAATGATTGACACCAATTGTTCTGAAAAGGATGTGACATGGTCCAGTTAGAGGCAGAGTGAGTCTGCAGAGTGGAACTGAAACGCTTGAAGAGCTCCAGAAAACACTCTGGAGTTTAACTGTCAGCTCATTTCTGTTTGGCAAGCCATGATCAATGCTTGTACATTATAAGGTTTATGGCAAAAAAAAAAACAAAGCAAAAAAAAGCCGGAGCGTTATCACATGCCATCAGACTTTTTTATGTGACAACCCATCTGTGTGCTCACTCCGTAGTTTTGTGACTCAGAATCAAATGCTTGACAGTTCAAAGAGTCTAGATCAGCATATGGCATATGGCATAATGTATTTAAATAGAAATCATTCCATTAGAAACACAAGGGTGCCTACTGTAATTAATAAAAGGAAGTTTAATAACTAACTTCCCAAAATGCATAACTCTCCATGTAGTCATAGTAGATAAGGCATATTTCATAGTAGATAAGGCATATTCCTTTTCATTAATATGAATTTCAATAGCAAACTGGCCAAAACTAGACAGAACTTTTTAGAAGCTCCATGCTTGAAGGATTTCCCAATACATGAACTGATCTCATGACAGATTGTAAGGAGGGAATGAAGGAAATACATCCTGCATCAGTGAAGGTGCCTAAGCAGAAAAATGGATAAATGGACAGGTATTCCCATATCTAAATGGACAGGTATCCCCATATCTTTTCAACATAATCCATTTAGACTAAGGACTAAGTCTGCAGCACCCTGACTCTTGAGCACTACTCCAGTGATTCCGCTGCTTTTGGAAATATTCAGTCACAGATTAAACCAAATGATTGCTTTTCCATGTCTATTAGTTCACTAATTTATTAAAAAGCAATTGTTTGTAGATCATGAATAAAGCAACAAAAAATGTCCAGCCAATTCCTTCACTTTGGTGGCATATCCCCAAAGTCACAGGGAAATTGGAGTGGATGCAAAGCCTGCCTCCACTGGGGGAGTACTGTATACCAGGCTTTTGCCTTTTAAAAGGTTTTCTGGGTTGGTTTTATTTCACTTGAGCTGTCCATGGATTAATAGAAGATCAATCACTGCACATCTCAGTAAAACTTCAACTATACTGAAGTCATATTTGCAGACCCTCTGGCAAACCACAGAATACTTTCCAAGGAAGTTCATACATGCTACTAGGAAATCAATACCTGCAATAAAAACTGAATGGCTCTGCATTTCTACTGGATAGTCTCTAACACCCCTCAAATCAAATGAGTTTGGAAATCACTTCTCTAGATAGGAAATAGAGTAAGATAAATAATGCTGTAAAAGTCAGTGGCAATCATCAAGCACAGCTGAGAATCACTTTTCATTTTATGCTTTTCTCACCGCTGCTTCACAGGTTTAAGTCTTCTACTCTGCAAAAATGTTCACACCAGCAGTGTAGTTGATACACAGGCTTGCAGCCATCAACTGCATTGCTATCTGTACAGTGTATCCACTGCTGATGGATAATGCTCAGCAAAGTGCTGTAAAATACATGGGAGTTGGTGGAGAAGAGGTCAGTTTCATTTACTGTTTGCTGCTGTAGCTGCAGCATTTTTTAGCAGCTTTTTAAATACCCTTTACATTCTCAAGGCTACTTGCAGAGCAAGAGGCTAAGCACATGAATTAATCTATGCATGAACAAAGGTGCATTCAGTTTTTGCCTTTGTGCTGAATTACAGTGGGAAATCGAAAGAAATGGAGTTAAATCTAAGCAATAATAGACTCCATGTGAAATCGATTGTACATATGCCTTCCTCAATTAAACTAAAACCAACTCTTACCCCATTTTCAGCTACTTTGTTTTCAGTAAGAGGGACGGTAAGATTCAACACAGCTCCAATTAGAACTGTGTGACACTCAAAATACTGTTTCATACTGTTAGACTGGCTGTTTTGTTCTGCATGATTTTCACATGCTGGAAAGCTTGCATCATGAGACATATCCAAGAAAAAAAGATATTTTTATTTTTAAAAACAAATAAAAATACAGCTTTTTTTGTGCTTCCTATCCAAAGGCATTCAAACTCAATAACTGACCCAATTTGCAGAGGGAAGAAGTACTCTATCGAGTCAATTTTCCTCAAAGAGATCCCATTTTTCAGTTTGCCACAAAATGTGATAAATATGATTTTGGATAGGAGCTGCAGTTTGTTACAAATATATTGCACATCTGCAGCTCAGAAAAAATTGGCACTGTCACTTATCCTCTTCAGAGAGAATCCATATGGACAACCTCGCCAACATCTCAAACAAAACTGACTCTTCTGTTAATGAAAACCAGTGTTTGAGAGGGAAGAACTGAGAAGTGTGTGCTTCTCCCTTCTCATGAGCCCACCTTTGAAATAATTTTGAAATTAGTTCAGTAAAGTTTAGTTAATAAACTAGGGCTGGAAGGGACATGAAGGAGTTATTTAAATCATCTTTCAGCCTCAAAGTCAGGATAAGCTCTACTTGTACCTTCCAAAAGATCTGTTTGTTTAATCTGTTCTTAAGAGGCCCCTCACAATGGAGATCCCACCATCTTTTAAAGAGATTCTGTTCTTGCGGCTCTGTGTCTGCTACAGAAAAGTTTCTCATTGTCTAACCAGTATCTTCCTGTGGCAATTTCAGTTCACCCCTGAGCATGGACTCTGCTAAACCCCTACTGGGGCTCTGAGAAACCATTTCATTTTCTTCCCTCTTCGCAACACCTTTCTCTATAACAAATTAAGTACGCCAAATTTATTCCTTTTCTTTCCCGCTAGAACTGGCCATTCCATACAGCCTCTTTTTCCTTCCCAGAGGATTTCTGTGGCTGCTGGCTTCACAGTCTGTTGGAATTTTCCCTTTAAAAAAAACAAAAAAGCCATGCCAGAATACTATGACAGCAGTTGAAAAATGAATCAAACTTGTTGCTTTCAATGGAGAGAACCCAAAAGGAGAGTTAAATGAAATTAAGACCTTGAAGGGGTTGAAAATACCAACTAGCAAAACCCTAAAATGAACTGTGGGACTTTTGGAGCTCATCTTTGTCCCTTCTTCCTAAAAACTTTTTAGAAATAATGCTTTATGAGCAGTGGAAGAGTCTTCTAGAAACTCTTCACTATTAAGGCTGTCCTTGGTAAAAACCAATCAATGCTTTGATACCATTGCCAGCACTCAATAGTTCTGCTCCAATTTACAAGATCATTGGCTTAATGGATTAATACTTAGTGAATGAAGCATGCAATTCCTAGGTACAAGACATGAATTTTTATTTAGACCTAGGAGTAGGGAATGCTAAGGAGCAATATCAGCATTGGCTGGACCTCCTACAAGGATTGAGAGAGAATTTAGGAAAAAAATTGACGCAAAACATGAACAGGCTATGCGGTAAATGTTAGATGGATGCAGGAGCCACTAACAATGGTACTTAGATAATTTATAAAGTCTTCAAGGAAGAAAAGCCCCTTATTTTCAACTCTCCTCATACCCTGCCTATTGTCTCCATTCTTCTATCAGAAACAGCTCACTCCTGTGACCCGTCCAGCTCCTCATTGGCCACTTGTGCTGCTGGTTCCTGCTTGAGTCCCCACAATTTATATCTCAGATATCAAATGAGCATCCTATGATTTCTGTTATGCAAATAAAACCACCTGCAAGCAATCCCAAGCCAAAGCTGTTTGGCAGAGTTATATATTCAGCAAACAGTCCCTGACTGAAGCTAGAGAGCAGCTTTTCGTGTGCAGGCTGAGCTCAGCTTCTTAGAGAGGCTGCAATTCCTCTGCTGCTGCAGGTCCCAGCAGCTGCCCCCTGCTTTCCACACAATGCTGTCCATACAGAACACTGGTATGCTAAAGCATTTCAAAACATGAGCTCCCTTTATGGCTTGGACAGGGACTGGAACAACCATGGTCTCATAATGGTTATAGGATATATTTTTAGACTTGTGAAAGTATTACATTTAACATACAAAAGCATGAGTAATTTTCACTGCTGGAAATTGTTGAAAACCAAGTATATTTTATCATGAGAGAAACCCTGTCGTCCTTTGACTTTCTATTCAAAACTAGAATAATAACCAGCAACTGCTTTAAGGGAAGGGATATTCCCTCCCTCCTGGATCTGACAAGACTTTTCCTTGTCTGACTTATGTACTCCAGAGGTACCTCTATTGTAACAAAAATTGTATCCAAAAGCATTAGAAGAGCCCTATAAATAAGTCAGAAACATGGAGATCCCTTTACTCCTGGCTTTTCTAAAATGTAAATATTCATTTTCAAATGATACCATCACAGCTTCCAGGACCAGTGGTTCATCTTTTTTTTTTTTTCCCTGTTTCTTTTACTGCCACAGAATCCTTGTTTTGACTTATCAGAACAATAATTAGATTCCAGGAAGGAGGAGGGGGCGGGGCAAGCATTCTTGTCCCCCTGAGAGGAAGAGATAAAAGTTTCATTTCTGAAAGCTGATGTGCCAATGGCGGATAATGGGAATTGGGATTCCTGCTTAACTGCATGGGAGACTTCAGTGAAGTTTATTAATAAAACAATTTAGATAAACTCCATTTATGCATTATTTGTACTAGTATCTTGGCAACTGCTTATTTAGCATCTTGAACACATCAGGAATTTTAAAGAGAAATACTGAAATTTTCCCTCAGACTGTAAAATCTTTGACAGCAGTGGGTCTGGGAAGTAACAAAGAGTTTTCTTTTTCTGCTTCTCCTTATTTTTCTTCCTCCAACCAAAAACAATTTTCTAATATCCTTGGCATAACTACTATAATGAAGCATAATTTATTTGATCCTTACACAGCCCCCTTAGGATTACTTCTTGCAGATAGCCAATTATAAACTCTTACATACTTTATAGTCCTCATTACATCTGACAGAGGCACACTAATAAATAATGCAAAACCCCTTTTGTACCCAGTCTACCTTGAGAGAATACCGGGGTCTGCTGTGGAGGGGAAAAGTGCATTGTAATGCATTCCTATTTCCAACTGGACTGAAAAACTTTCTAGCTTCAACTTGCTTCCTTGGGACTTTTTTTCCCAGACTGGACTCCTGTGGCTTGATTCATTACTAGATAAAAATCAAGTTCGAATAGAAGTGGACCATGACATATGGAGTGTCACTGCCGTGTCACTTCCTCGTGACATCCTGTCAGCTGCAGACAAGAAAGGAGGTCTGAAAGCAGAACAGCCAGGTTGAATACAAATGAATGAATATTCGGTTGTAGGCTTTTCACAGTAACCAAGCAGAAGGGGTCAAGGCTCAAGGAGCACATTTCACCCTGCCTGTTCTGCCTTTCTGGTAAAACTTCCAGACACTGCCAGTACTCAGGTCAAGGCTCTGGAGGAGAGCAAAACAGCTCTGACCATCTCTCTCCTGTTAGGATTTAAAGAGCAGCATGAGCAACTCAGCAGAGACATGGGGTTGAATATACATAGATAAGGTCCTGGTGCACTGTTTTAATTTTGCCTTTAACTGACATGGTACTACTTTTTAAAGAAAAAAGCTGCAACTATAATGACTGAGAAACGTTACCAAGATCACTACAGAAACCTGGGGGGTCCCAAAGGTTACAGCCAGCTTCTGTCCCTACCAGGGACTTCTGTGCAACCACTGTGTTACTCATATTGCCTCTTGAAGCCTTCTTTTCCCTACATAAAGAAGACAGAATAATAGTTCCAAAAGGCACAGGGATTTCTTGCCTCTGTGTGTTGCTTTGAGACCTTGAGAGGAGGTGTTAAAAAGATTTTAAAATCGCAACAGCAAGCAAATAAACAAACCCAACTTTTCCAAGGGCACAGCTCACCACAGCCCTTGATCCTGGAGGAGTGGGCACAGCTACTTTCACAGACTGTGATATGGGCTGCAGAACCTGAAGGTTCAGCTCCTGGCACCAACACTAAGCAATATTCACTACATGACACATCTCCTCAGCTAGTGTCTTGATGGCCACAGCAAATGACACAGTCTGAGATTCTAGCAGACTTCTAGGTCTGCAGCATCCTCGATATCCCCATGTGATTCAACACAAATGTGGAATGAGTGCATAGAATAAAAGTCTGTGTAGTTCAAATTCCTCAGCTAGAGTTAAGTTAGAGCCCTGCTCCTGAGCCCTGCTAGATTAGGCAATTAAATCAGCAGCCCTTCATAGCTGGCTGTGGGGATGGACATGAACAAGAGAAACAGAGACATTTGCCTTTGCATGCAGCTACAAGGAAATTATCTGCCATTTTAACTACAGGGTTTGACTAATGCACACTGAAGCACTCACCTTCAATTAGCCATTTAACCCAGCAGATCCAGCTGTGATCTGAAGAGGCTGAGATACCGCTAAGTGGTTCTCTCACAGGAGCCATAGGGAATGGCCAGAGGATGTGATAAGCAGGTATAATTCAACTAGCTGACAAATCCTGTGTTTCCAGGAATGAGCAAAATCCACAGTATCTTTTCCATTTTGTGCACCCCTCCACTAATGATAATCTCAGCACCTACATACCTCATTTGGGAACAACATGCCCCTGGGAAACCGTGCAAAAGTGTCACTTGAAGATTTAATACTCTAACTCATTATTTATGTTTTGTTTCCTTTTAAAAAATGAAATAAGCATAAATAATATATGAGAAACTTTTTGCAGCTTGCAGGAAGAAACAGCAACTAAACTTTAAAGTGTAAATACCTGCTACTTTTGATTAAGATGATTGTGGAAAAGGCCTTTACGTAAAACCCGATTATTACGAGGCTGGGGTATCCACAGTCTGGGTATTCCCACCTGAAAATCCTGTTGGCAGTGTCAGGGTAACTTCAACAGGATCAACAACAGGAACCAGAAAAAGGCCATCTTTCCACCTGGCTGTCACTGAGGGATGGTTTGAAAGGCTTCTTCCTTCCTGTCTGCACCCTTCTGCTCACAACACTCCCACTTGACTTCTTCCTCACCTGTCCAACAGGATACTGCCACAAGCATTTACGTGGCTGCTTTGTAGAAAATGAGCATTTTTTGCTTCCTGAAGACAAGGAACAACATAGAGTCAGAAATGGGAGTTTGGAAGTGATACTTAACCCAACTTAAGATGACAAAAACCAAAGATTGTGCCACTGTACTCTGCAGTAGATGACTGTGTTTCAGGTCTCTGAGTCTAACATGCAGCAGATTTGCAGAAACTGGAGATGGAAATGTACAATTTGCATCCAGTCCCCTGTTCCCAAAGGGTGGTTCATTCCCTGAGGTAGGCTGCTGTGCTTTGCTCCCTGAAGCACATTGCTTTAATATGTGCTGAACACCACAGTGTGTCCAGTCCAATTTCAAAGGTCTCCAAGCAATAAAGGTTTATGGCTTTCCTGGGGCAACTGTTCCACAGCCAAATGGCTTGCTCTGGTGTGATTTCAGGGGTGCAGTTAAATGGAGGCTTGTATCCTCTGCCTCTCCAGGAAAATACATCTTCACTTTAGAGCTCTCCCAGAATAATTTTTTTGTGCATGTGTACACATTAAAGCAAGGCTGCTTTTCAATACTACATGACAATCTTGTGTCCTGTCACATTGACCTTTTGTTTCCACCGAGGAGAAAAAGACTCAGCTTGCCTCTCATTCCCCACCACACAAACACCACACTGTGAGAACAGGCAGCACAACAAACACCAATGGCATCCCCAGGCACAGCAGCCTCCTCTGGAGCATGGCAGCTCACCACTGCCTTCGGGAAACATTCAGTGCCACTTGCTGTGGCCACGAGGAGAGCTGAGCAGTCAGGATTCTCTCTCCCTGGGTTGAACTCCAGGTGCTCCAGCTCACCACGTGCAGTGTACCACCAATAGGCACAGGTGGCAACACAAGGGGAACCCAACAGGACTGCTCCTCCTCCCCAGCAGCCTGCTCCTACACTGGTTAATGGCCACAAATCACAACTTTGGGATAAATTTCATATCACAGAGGATCTTATGTCCTGCCATTTCTGAAAAGAATAGTTAGACACACACATTCCTAGCTACATCTTCTTACTCCCTTTCTCCTCTTTCCCTCATGCAATTTCAAGCTAACATCAACCAGTTCAGGGAGCCACACCAGCCAGAAAATAATCACAACTTTTTACAGGGTTATTATTCTGCTGGTGTTAACTCTCCAAGTTGGCATACTGATGGATAATGTTAAGTGCCATGCCAAGGGCAAAGGGTCACTCCCTCCTGAGTACCAGTAAATCATCTTAAGCAAATTATCAAACCTGTTTGGAACCCGCCATGCAACCAGACAAACAGGTTGGGAGCCTAATATGGACACATCAAGGGAACAAAGGGTGTCTAAACAGAGCTCTGGCACCTGACCAGGTCCTGGAGAGGTGGGCAGAGCTGAGGGGACCTGCAATGCTGCCCACGGCTGAGAGTGGCTGTGGAGAAACAGAGTAAATGGGGCTGAGAAAAAGCCTTGAAGACAACTAGCGCAGAAATGAGACAAAAGAGGGAACTGAGTGCTGCAAATGTGACATTCAGGAATATTTAGAGACCTACAAAATAGGAGCAGGATGAAAGCTGAAAGCTGAAGGAGCACAAACTTTCAAGAAGATGGGAATAGCTTCTATATTCAAGGCAGTTAAAAGGCCAAGGAGGAAAAGATTGTGACAGGAGCCATAAACTTAGATTACTTGCATCAATAAGGAAGAATAAACTGTTGTGTTATAAGAAGGGGCCCTGCAGTCAAAAGGCAATTGGTGTTGGAAAGGGGTTTCTTAAGAGATAATCCTGTCTCAGTTCCCTGATGTATTGCCCTGCTCCCGTACTTCTCACGTTTGTTCCTTACAATGATCTGCCTAACTGCCTAATAAGCACCATCCCCGTCTGTCAGCGCAAAAGGAGCTCATGGCTGCAATAAAAAGATTGGATGCAATTCAGCAATCCCAAACGCCAGAGCTCTAATTTATTCATTCATTTAGTTTTCAGTGGTGCAATGACACCGGCCACAATAGTATTACATGAGGCTGGTTTAAGTAACCAGGAGAGCTCAGAGAGTGGAAAATTCAATTCCCATTGCCATGGTGAGCGATGTATGCCACTGAAGAAAGCTTAACTCCCAGGGTAAGAAGGGTGTTCTCCTTGCAATATTCCTTTTGAACATAGCCACTGTACTCACAAAGAGCATTATCAAAACTCAGAACTCATTTACTCTGACGGGGGGGGAGGGGCGTGACAATTCCTCTAAATCTCATTTTTGTGGAAACTCCCTCCAGCAAGCAGTAGTACTGAAAATATGCTTCTGAAAATAATCAAATAGATCTACTACATCAGGCACTACCAAAGTCCTCTGCAAATGCGGGCAAGGGAAATGTTTTCCAATTTCTTACAAACTGTCCGAAGAGACACCTTCTGAGGACCCTCTATCATTACCTGTCACTCAAGTGACACTAATTCAGCTGGTTTGGGGTATTTTCCATAGGTAGAGGGGTGTAAGAACATAAACAACTTCCTTTATTGACCCTCCACATCATAAAAAGGATTTGGGCTGACAGTTTACAACAGAAAGTCCTTGCAGTAGGTAGAGCTCCTTTTTGCTCCACAGAGCCATGGCAAAAGGTGCCTTTGACACCCCCATTGTAGTGATGCACCCCTCTTGCTCTGATGCAGTACTTTGAAGCAGGGGTGCACAAAACTCCACCAGTGACACACTGCATGCCTAGAGCCTGTGGTGCAGTGAATCAGGGGCAGCTGCTTTGTACCCAGCTTTACATAACTCCTGACAGGCCTATGAGCACAAGTCAAGGGAAATGTTATTCATACAATTGTAAAAAATAACAGTGGTTTGCAAATGTTTACATGTTCAATTATATATAAGCCTTCCCCAGTGAGTACATCTGTCTCTTTTTTGCTTTTCTCTGTCAGTCAAAATGCCTCTCAAATGCAGAAGCTGAATGCTGCAAATAAATATCAATGGAATTCTCCTTCCAGCAGGGCCCATGAAAAGTGGGGATAGAGAAATATGTGTTTGTATTCTTCTCTGAAGTGTTCTCTGGGCTGGAATTGCCTCAGTTGGAAGCTTGCTAGTTTTAAGAAGCCATTTGGCTTTGGTGAATGCTATGCATGATTTTTTTCCTCCAGCATTTGAAAGCAGGGGCAGCCCTTTATCTGTTATCACTGCCTAGGTTACAGATCCCTCAGCCACACCTCTTTCCTCTGACAGATGATGATTTTACAGGTAGACCCAGAATACTGATGATTTTTGATGGGAGGAGAGAAAGATGGCATGGGATATTACTAAAAGACCACTTTAAATCAGAAGGTAGGAGCGAGCTGCCTGTAGGAACAATCTTCCTCATAGCAATGGGAGACAAACAAGAGAAGGTCAGGGCAAGTCAAAATGTTTTGCATTTGTGACAGATAAAGTGCCTTCCATGAGGTTACTGCAGCTCAGGTTTCATGGGGCAAATAAAGCCCTTATATTTAACAGCCAATGTTATTTCTGCATTTCATAGATATTTCCATGTCTAAGGACATTGGAGAGGAGCTGACTATTTGCAGAACCTGTGGAAGACAAGAGGGATTTCTATGTCCCCTTGTACTCAGTTTTTGCTCGTCTTTCCCAGCTGCTACAGCGGACATGGGAAATTAGATGGCTATGACATTCCAGGGTGGAGGTGTCCAGAGGCAGGCTGACTCAGTCCTGGAATGGGGAGGTGGTATCAGCCACAGGTGCTGCTGCTCATCAGCAAGAAATGAAATGCTTAAGACGTTCCCTTAGCAGAGTCATGAAAACTCTCTTTTCCCCTCAGTAAAAGAAAATCATCACAAGGTCGCTTGCCTTAACCTTTCTTTTTTATTTTAATAAATCTATTTTGCCTTAGTTTCTGTGCAGGAAGATCTTAGGTGACCCATTACAGGTCAGCCAGTATGATTGATTTAATACAGATGGAAGAAGCTAGAGACAAAGAGTAGCAAAAGTATGACATCATTATAAAGTAAAACTTATTTCAGCTCCTGGGGAAAATTTTGCATTCATCAGGGAGCAAATGAAATCCTTATGTCAGGAGAGAAAGATTCAAAAAGTTTATTTGTTGGTCTCCTTCCTCACCTTACCAGAAAAAGAAGACTTAATCCTTCTCCTTGGCATCAACTTTATAGTCAAGGAGATTACCACAATCCACTTATGGATGTGGAGCACAGCAGCACCTTTCCTAAAAGGCAGCAGTCTGCAGGCTGTGTCAGGATGTGATATGCTGGGTGGGCAGCCCTGCTCCCTGCCTGGTGAAACCAAGGGTAGCATTTGACACTCAGAGAAAAATTAGGTCAAATCACTGCATTAAAGCCAGGCCAGAGAAAACAGTGCAGGAATGAGGAACAATGGCTGTGTGACCAATTACAGCGAATGCTGAGATGTGTGCAGGGGCTGCGTTAGATTTTCTGCTAAACTCCTGGGAGAAATGCATTATTTATTGGCATTACTTTGCCAATTATTTTAATGCAATATTTATTACTGCATTAAACAATAAGCCTTAGATCTTCGTAATGGAAGAGGAAGACGCTTGCTTGGTCTCAAAGCAGAACACCAATGCACAGCCAGGTCCCACTTGTCCTCCCCCAGAAGTTTATTAATGAATGAACTGCTCCCTTACAACCCACTCTCTTTTTCTTCCCTGCCCTCCCCCTTTTCTGTCTTGAACTTCCAGCAGAGAATTGAGTCTTTGTTATCACTGAGGCTGTTGGTGAACTTTAACCCCCTGCAGCAGCCTCATGCTGCCCCATGGACCATGTTCCAGACCAGAGATGGGTGAAAACATTCCCTGTCTGCCCTGCCAGCAGGATCAGGACCCAGGGCTGTCCTGTGCCTGTGTCTGGATATGTTTCAGGGTCCTTCAGCACAGAAATGGGCTGCATATTTGCAGTTATTGGGATGGTATCAGAAGATTTAAAGCATTACAGGGGGAAGAATGGGTTTAATGGACGTTCATTTCTAGGCTCTCTCTCCATCATATGCAGCCCACACTAAGTAATGCACTGGCAACAATGACGTGGGAAGAAGCAGAAGAAGCCTTGGTAACACTAAAGTGTTTCATTAATGGATTTTGGTTTTCTTCTCTTTGAACTTCAGGACATTAAAAATTGTATTGTATCATAATTTCCTTTTCTAAACACGAAAAATACTGTGAAGGGTTCCTGCTATGCAACTTAATTACACTACTCACGCAACTCTGAAGCCTAATTTACAGGCACATTTTTGGATACAAGACAGAAGGATCAAAATGCAGTTATTAGAGCTATAAGGGGAAATACTGTGGGGCCATTATTTACCCTGCAGTGGCTTTGAGGGTTTGGTGGGAATAAGCTGGGCTCCAAGGACGTTTTAATGTGCTTTGGATCATGCCTGCATTAAGAAAGAGATCACATTGGTTCTTATCAATGGTTGTGGAAACCAGATGCCAGGGTCTGGTTATTGAGGTTTTATTTCCAGGAAGTATGTAAATCCTCTATTTTATAAACACATCTCCTTTTTATAATATGAATGACAGATGGAGTAAGAGGAAATTGCATAATAAAATGAGTAAAAGCTGATATCAGTTTGAATTTGTTCAGACACTGATGATTATCTCATGCTTTGAATAACAAACATCTGCATGCCTCTCATGCATTAAAGCAGGAGCCTCTGAGCTACCATGTCACAGCTGCAAGTTTTTCTAAGTTTTTCAAATAAAATAACTGGTTTAACCACCAAAACCACCATGTTGTGGTATCTCAAAAAAATTAAACAGCCTTGACTTTTCAGGGCTCACTGGCTCGTTTGCATTAACATCAAAGTTCCACAAAAGGAAAACCCCCTGTGGGATTTATAGCATGTAAACAGTCAAATTAATCCAGAGCTTGGTGAGAGATTGACACAAAAGAGTAGAAAGGTGCAAAGCACAGTTTAATTAGACCATTATATTCCACAATGACCAGCACATGGATTATGGAAATCCAGCTTTATTAAAGTCCTGGATGTGCTTATTTTGGTAGAGAGATGATATTCCCATTGAATATTAAGTTCAGAGAGTAATAATAACAGTAATAATAATAATTATTACTATTATTATTACATGGACTGGATCCAGTATGACCACCTTATACAGGGAAGCACCCATGTTTTACCTTTTCAGCATTTAAAAGCACAGAGTAAAATAATGTAGCTAAAGTAAGATGTAGTGTTTTGAGACAGGGGAGAGGGAAAAACACACCTGAATTTCGCCAGAGCGATCCAGTCCTAAATCAGATTTGCTTGGACTGGGCCCAGGCCCAAGTCATCTTTAGTTATCACAGCTGGGGTTGTGATCAGTGGCTGAGGGACAATGAGCTTCATCTTATTTTTTCCATTTCCTGGGGGTTACAGGCTGCTGGGACTGGTCACTCAGGCCAGCTCACAAGCTAGGCGGGCTTGCTGGGCAATTTTAAGAAGAAAGCTGTTCTTCAGAAAAACCTTAACCAAATATGAAAATTCACAGAAAAACAGGTACAGTTTGAGGAGGAGTGATAGGGACAAGAGCTAAAAAGGAAATAGGAATTTTCCAAATTCCTTGGAAACAGGAATGTTTGTAAGCTAGGAAATGTAGGCTTTGTGAGCTGAGTAGCAACCCTGACAGAAGCACTTGGCCAATACTCTCAGGCACATGGTATGACTCTTTGGAATGGTGCTGTGCAAGGCCATGAGTTGGACTCAATGATCCTTATGGGTCCCTTCCAGCTCAGCTTATTCCATGATTCTGTGATTCTGTGAGATAACTGGTGTGGGCTAGCAAAGACAAGACGTGATGGAGAGGAGAGTTTGTGAGGGAACTTCCAGTGGGTACATGGGAACAAGAGATGAGCACAAATAAAAGTGTCTATTCAGTAGATTAATGCAGAGTCAAGAAACTCAAAGGAAATTATGGGGACTTTTTTTTCTCTGAAGGTTAAGCAAAACACAGTTGTCCCATAGGAGTATTCACAGGATTAATCATGCTTATTAATAAACCCCACATCAGGATGCAGGAGTGCTGCATTTTGGATGTCCACACCACCCATCCCTCCAAAGCCTGAAACCTTTCCACATGGGCCATGCTGCTCCTTCTAGTACCAACCCTGCAGGGTCCTGGCAGAACCAACTATCCAGAAGCCTGCTCAACAACTCCTTACAACTCTGTTAATTCAGGAGTACTTTTAACTGATAATAGAAGACCCATTATGCCTAACTCACTGCTCTTTAACTCCATTAAAATGGAGGAAAATATTTCTAAAGCACGCAAAAATTCAAGCCTTCAGCTTCCTCAAAGACCCCAACAGCTTAGTTGCTATGCATTGCTCTGTTATGAGTCATTATGAAATTCATAGGGCTGCTTTTTATCCAGGAACAATCAAAACCTTCATCACAGGACTCCCTTTGTCCAAGATCTCCTGGTGTATTGAGCAGATGCATATTGTTGCACACAAAAAAATTCTGAGACTGTTTTTTCTTGCAATAGAGTATTAACTGCATTTGTACAATACAGAACTATATTATTTTCAGCATGGTTTTGTTTCCAGCCACACTACCAGGCAGAAAAAAATACTTATCATTTAGAAATGTCAGCTGAGAAAAATAAATCTAAGGCACATTAAATCATACAACAAAAATGCTGTAAGAAAGCCCCTTACTGTTCCATTCATGCCCTGGAGCTTGCTGATCATTACATATAAAACACATGCTTATTCTCATAAAATGCATTACGATTTTATGGCACAGTGTCTTGAAATCTCTCAGAAACAACCTAGAAATGTCATTAGTGGGTGACTGTGCTATGTGAATTATAGCTTTTGCCCAGTATATTATTTCATATCCTGAGAAATTTGATCTACTCAAATCATAATTATTTTCATTTTCATCTGAACATTAACCCTGCTCCATCTATGGTGAGTAACTCGCCTGGCTCAAAGTCCATTCCCCTTGGAAAGCAAAGCGTACACCAGCACATTAGGAAAACAAAGAGCCACTCTCTGTTTCATGTTAAGCTGAACACATCTGGAAAAACAGGTCTTGTTATATTTGGTGCACACTGCATGGCTGCTCTGAGATAGTGAGGCAAGCACCACTATTTCAGATTAAAAAAAAAAGAGTAATAATGTGCTGTTTTCTGACTTGGCAAAAAAGATGCTAAATAAATCATGTGAATTATTCAATGTTGAGAGACAGGTTATATTTTCTATTTCTGCTCTTTGCTCAGTCTCACATGACTTTAATACATGCAGAGGTGAGAAAAAAGGCCTTTCTTAATCTCTGAAGTATGGCTTCCTCAGTATTGACTGTAAATTGGGTTTTTCTAGGTGAATGGTCTGAATCTGGGTCTGCTGAAGCAACTGCCAGGAATGACAACATAAGGTTAGATTGGCATCTCCATCCTCCTAAAACTTCTACAGTTGGGCAAGTCTTCTCCATTTTCCTCCTTTTCCTTCCTGCATCTTTCCAAATGGTGTGCTGAGATGAACACTCATGTTGGAAATCTCTCTGTATCCTTATATCACCCCAGAAGTCCTGCGAGAGAGGCTGCCCACCATTGCTATGCACACGTGCTGCCAAATCCTGCTGAAGAGGATCCAGCAGGAACAGCCTGTTCAGCAGGAACAGCCTTCTCCTGGATATTTATGCCTCCCTGCTCAGAGCTCAGGTCTGACAAAAGTTATGATACCTGAAAGTACTCCATCAGAGTAGCAATAAACATTCCCTAATGCAACAGAGTGCCTGACTTACATGAAGCCTTTCTTCACAAGCACTTTAAACAGAGGATTACGGTTCCCTTGACACAGCATAAATCCCGGGTGACATGCTGGATGCCATGAATCAAATCAACACTCCAAGGGCTGCACCAGACAGTGGCTGGCTCCTGAAGGCAAGGGGAGAGAAGAGCCAGAGGAACGCCCCTTCCCTGCCTTGTTGTGTTCATTCTGCACAAGAGCTACAAGGCCATTGAGCTAATCACCACCATAAAAACATTATTTCAATGGCTCGTACATGTGACAGCATTCTTTACTACTCTGGCCTGCTAATTTGTCTCAGCTCTCCTCTGGTTTTCCTCATTCTGAGAGATACTCTATCAGTACTGGGCCTTTTGGGTAATTAAACCTGCTAGGATGCCTGACTTTTGTCCTGGGACAGGTGTCCATCATCAGCCAAACACACCCAACAACTCCATTCACGGCTGTCTGCAGATGCACATTTTGATGGACATCACAGGACTGTGAAGCCTTCCAGTTTTCACCTTCCCTATGTGACTTTTGCTCTGTCCTTTTGTGATATGCTGGGACAAGGATGGATATGTCCATCCTCTTGCTTAAGCCAGGGACATGTGAGGGGAGGTTTAGATCAGGACCCCACAGGGCATTGCAAACACTGTTGGTCTCTTCATCAGAAAGGCTCATCCCAAGAACTGGAAGAGAGGAAGGGGAGATTTTTATTGTTTCACTGGCCTTCATTGTTCTCCCAAATTTTCCCATCTCATTTGTAAATGCATCCAGGCTCACATTTGGGGAAGGGAAAAGACTCAGGTCTCTTTTTAAAGGTAAGGATTTTGCTGTATGTGTTTCAGATAAATTATTGTTGCTTTAAATCACAAGGTTAGACCAGATGTAAACTTAGAGGAGGGATTACAAGTTCAGCTAAGAAATACATGCTTTCCAAGTGCTCTCACTACACCTTATTTGGCTTGCTGTATACCTACTTCTTTGGCAATTCTTGCAAGGTAGAGTTTTTGTCATTCCTTATTACACAAATATAAATCAGTGAAGCAGATCATATATAAACAGCTGTAATAATGGCAAGAGAGTGTATTTAGACTGAAAAGGGTGGTTACAGTATCATCCATATTAATATCTTTTCTTTGAAAGATTTGAACAATGGCTCAAATGTTACAGAATCAGATTTATAGAATAGTTTGGGTTGAAAGTGACCTTTAAAGGTCATCTGATCCAACCCCCTGCAATAAGCACAGACATCTCCAACTAGATCAGGTTTGTTAGAGCCCTATTCCACTCGACCCTGAATGTACCACATACTTCTGGTGTGAAACCAGAAAACTTGTTTAGTCAGTGTGAATATTTGTAATGCATTAATTGTTACATCTCACAGGTATATAGCCTTCTGTGTACATGATGTTACAAAGACATAAAATAATAGAGTGTCTTGTAATGTAAAAAAAAAGGAAAGAGTCTAAGGAACTATGTAAATGGCAGAAATTATACAAAGACATTGAAGGAAATAAGTAATCTAAACATATGTAGTATCACAAACACAAAATATAATTTCAGACCAAAGAGAATATAAGAGACATAAGTGACAGCTGTACAGCTGTGTAGACATAAAGATGTATGGAATGGTGATATGAAATTCATATTATAATATCCTTTCCGCCCAGAAAGTTGCGGTCAACTTAAGTCATATTTCTTTCTTTAGAATAATGCAATTGAAACCCCCAAAATGTCTCTAAGGAAAAGAAGTACTTAAACATTATGATCTATGGTGAAAAGCAAATAAGGAAAAAGCTAAAGCAGTGGTGAGGAAGAACAGAAAAAATGATGGAAGAACACCCTGTTTAGTTCAACAATACCAGAAGATTCATATTGATCTGGAAATAAGAAATCCATCATCTAATCCTTCTGTGGTGATGGTACTCATGCTGCTATAATAACCCTGGAACTGAGATATGGAATGCAATTATAGATGGTGGAACAAAATAGATTGAATTAAATGACTTTATACTGGAATCTGTCATTTGTCAAAGAATAAACTTTCTCCCCTTTCATTCTAAAACGTTCCTTAGAATGAAGATCAAACCACTGCCCTAAAATGAGGGTGAAATTTCCCCCTCTGTAAGGCCCTACCTCAGGTAAGTTTACAGGACATGAGAATTCCAGGATCTCATAACAAAAGCTTAAATTTTCTTTTCCAGGGGTAAGTGTCCCTTCAGTCAGATTAGCACCTCTTACCTGATTCCTCTCTTCTTAGAGTCAATTGATCTCTCTCATGTACAACACAAAAGAGTCACAACCACCACCCAATGCTCACCTTTCATTTAACCCACGCTCCTTTTTTTTTTTTTTTTTGCAAATATGGAGACAAAATCTTATGATTCAAAGAATAAGAATATTTTGAATTCTAAGAAATTAAATGAGGAAACCATGTTGCAAAACAGGATGCTTCCTCCCCTAAAATCTTCCACGGAGCAACACATAAGTAAGTTCCTACAGACTAAAGTAAATTTAAACACCTTTTGCATTTTTATTAGACATTTCTTTCTGGGTTTAAAAAAAAAAATTCCTTAATGTGCCTAGTTTCTCCTTCTAGGCTGACACAGGGGGTAATGTGCTAAAAATCTTGTGGACTCCTTGCTAGATAGAATTAGCTCATTTTTTTCTTTTTACTGAATTAGCTACATAAAAGAAAGAAGATCTTTTACACTCTACAATCTGCAGCCAAATGCATTGAGACAGCTGCAGTTTTAGAGAGCATCCTGCACTAAATGAAATCCTAACAAATGAAAGTTCAGTGCTTAGAAATATGCGTCTTTTCAAACTGTCATGTAAAATCTTTTGCCTTTAACTTGTGTTATATCAGTTTCCACTTATATCTAGAGCTACAAACTAGATTGATTGCCAATGTTAGAAATGGATGGGTCCTTTAAAAGCTTCTCCTTTAAAATAATTTTATGCAGTCTTCAAAGCTGTAACATCAGAGATATTAACAGCCCCAGAGGCTTTATTTTAAAGACCACATAGAAAAAAGGAAATATTTTAATATTAAGAAGTCTTTTATATAACCCCCTCAGACAGGGGGAGGGGGGAGAACCTCTGCTGAACCTTTTCAAAATATGTGAGCCAGTTTTTGCAGCAGATGCTGGAGTTTCTCAGCCTGGATGTCAAATTGCAATAGCTATCCTTCTGTTGTTCCATCCACAAGAATGGAAGCTGAGGGCATTACTGCTGTTGGCATATGGACTGTGACAGCATCAGTATAGGAAAGTGAATCCTGAAAAGTGCAGCAGTCAATATGCAAAATATAAATCGATTACACTTCTTTGTAGCTTTAATAGCTGTTGTCGGCCAGACTGAAGCTGTTCAGACTTGGTTACATCCCAGATAGCACTTGGATGATATAGTAGGACTTGCTTTCAATAGACATTACCTATCTTCTGTCAAATCTTCCTCCTGTCAAATCTTTTAACCTGTCTGTGAAACTTCACTTCCAGTAACCACAAGAATGTGAAGGGGCACTACCTTGCTGCAGGCTAAATTCCATGGAGAAATATTTCTCTATGACCAAACAGTTATGTAGTAAACAATGCAATGTCAACAACTGAGGACAATGAAAGATACCCAGAATGCTCCTTAGACCTCTCTGATGCTTGACAACTCACTGTTGGATGAGGTTTGCATCTTTTTTAAGCTTGTGCATCACAAATGTTCAAGGGCTTTGCATTCTGAATCTGAATTAAGCTTTAATTCAGCCATAATTTTCTTGAGGAATGTGAGTTGTGGTGTGTTGGGAGTTGCTTCAGCACTCTTTCAAGAAAAAGAGTGATCTAATAAAAATCAATGCAAACAGTAGTTTCCATCACTACAAATGGACTGAGAAAAATAAAAGGAAGGTTACAGTGATTTCACAGCCAAATCATACCAATTCCTATTTTTCAGAACATAAACACCTCTAAGAAAGCCTCAGCAAGCTTTCTATCAAATATTCATAGATATTACCGTGTACAAGCAAGTATGCAGTATGAGGTACATTGCCCTTAACACTTTTTCCTCAAAAGCTAAGGTAGAGCTCATGATGTCATTAAGGAAACACTTCTCGGAAGTAGGAGATGTCAAGTCATAGTCACTCATCTCAGTCTGTGTCCTTACTTGACACAGGTCAAGACAACTGACCTGCAGACTCATTGATCTGCAGGACAGAGCCATGCTAAGACTGCTTCAACATCCCCACTGAAGGGCCTTGTCACAGGCTCAGTGATTGCATGCAAACCAGCTCCCTGCTGGTCTGTAGCCCCTCAATCAGGTGTCTCTAACACAGAGCAATGGAACAGGAAGGCACAGTTTCACTTTGCTGCAATGCTCCTGTAGTTCTCTCCTGCTATTCATGGCTGAAGCCACCCATTCTGACTGAAACACAGGTTTATTTCTGCTGTCCTTATTTATTGTTGGTTTCCTTGCTTGAAAAATGGCCACTTCCCTTCTTTGAAAGACATCTGGTGTTTTCTAACATTGGCTAAGGGACATTCTTATCAATGGCTGTAAGGTATTTGGCATCTCCATAAAGCAGCACAACTTGCTGGATCACAAGAGGAAACTGCAAGCCTGTAAATATCCCTGTCTTCTTGTCATTCTGCTCTCCAAGGATGACTCTGAGAGACAAGAAGCCTGACGAGTCTGGACTGTGCTGGGAGGCAGAGCAAGGAGTGAAGAAAACCCACTGTGTTATCTCAGGGGTCTCCTCACAAGAGCTGTCATACAAGCAATCCATAATTCCAAATGCACATTCAAGAGAAAAATGTGAATGCTTAGTTGTGCTCCTTAAGCAAGCCATGTGTCACATGGGTTTGCTTTGAACTGGAAGAGAAAATATAGGGTATTAGACACCTGGGACTTTCCAATTCATGTAGCAATGCATCACCTGGATCTCCCCCTGACCCGTTGTATTTTAATCCTGCTGCAAAATCTGAAAGAAAAGTTGCAGTAAATTTCTGACAATCCAGCTGCATCAAAGGGGATCACAATTCTACCCTTGACCATCAGGCAGAATTCTAAGAAGCTTTCCATTTGTCTCTCCTTTCCAAGGCTTGTGCCAGAAAATGTCACAAAAGACACACAAATGAGACATGGCAAATAGATTTGTAGAAATGCTCAGCTGAAAGATCTTCTCTGGCAGGTTAACAGGTCTCTGCTGAAGAAAGAAGGAAAGCACTTCTACCCCACAGTGTTAAACAGATGTGCTAGGAACAGATGCCTCAAAAATGGCAGGAGATGTGGCCAGAGTGAGTAAAATTCTTTGTCACGGACACTCCCAAAAAAGAGCGAAAAGGGAGTTCACAATCATCTGACAGGAAACCTGCAGATCTCCACAGACTCTTAAAGTTTGCTCTAGATGCATATAGTACTCTAAAATTCATACTTTAAAAAGAAGGTCTTGAAATATAATAAGCTTCTATGAAGCTTTAAACTTAGGATCTACATTTATCACACTTTAAATACAACAGATGGGTCCACATAATTAGAGCTTATCTGCATATATTTGTAGATAAGAAAAGAAAATGCTTAATGAGCAAGTAAGAAGCCTGTATTTTTCTGAAACTTCCAAGCCTTTGGGCCACAGCTCAATCTTTGCCCCAAATATAAGAATTCTACTGGCATCACAAGGAGCAGTGCAGGTGGAGGATTCTTTAATCTTTTTAAAGTGAAGAAGGCTTTCAGATGCCTTGCCTCTCCAACCCCACAATTTCTACAATTCAAAATATGAAAAGAGAAGAAAGAACAACTTTAGGAAATAATTACCCTTACTTGAGAAACTATTAGACCATCTAGTTTTAACTTTTTTAGCCTCCACTAATTACACAGAGCTTTACAGAGCTCCTGCTATGAACCTGACATACTTAGGTTTCTGTCGTAGCCAGCAGTTTTCAGAAGAGACAAACCATTTTTGCCAGTATGCCATGATGGATGTGCCAGGCACAAGAAATACCAACAACAGATCACTTTACTTCTTTGCTCAGAGATCAAAATTAATCTTATCCAAAAAAAGGGAGAGAAGTCAAGAGATTATATGGGCTTATAAAAAAATGTATGAAGGAGAATTTAATCTTGATTCCTGAACATTCAACTTTCAGCTCTGGTATCACCAATATTCATACACTGACTGAAACAAGCCTATAGTTTGTTGACTTTAATTTATGCTGCCTTAAACTATTTAAGCAACTGAACCAAAAGTCACACACCAATGAACACGCCAGGTAAGAGGTAAGAAAATAGTTATAAAGGTGTCTTACCCTTAGTCAGATGGAAATAATACCCACCTGAATGTCACTATTGCTGAACTATGGCCCCAAGAGCATTGTGAAACAAGTAAGCATTTAGGAGAATCTAGAGGAGACAAAAGCTTGTGGGCTGTTTAGAAAATTCCATGGGTATGAGAAGCAAAGGAAACACTCTTGATAGCTGGGGAAAGAGGCAGGGACAAATGAGTGGAACCAATTAATAAATTAGGCCAATCACTCTTGTAAATCCTTTAAAATTTGTTCTTCTTGTTATGGCTCTATATAGTGCAAAAAAAGTGAACATTTTGTATTTTAACTTGGAAATTGGGCCAGTCTTTTTAATCAACATTTTAGTAAAAAAAAATTATACTTGAAATTCTGAATGTGATCATTTCTGACAAACTTTGGAAGGAAAGTCAGACGTAAAGTTCAGATCTGAATAATGCGATTACCGAGCAGCATGTACAAGCAGTTACAGACATAACGTGCTGAAGATGATTAATGTCAAAAAGACATGTCCTCAGCTTCAGTATGGCAATTCTTCTACCATTTTTTTTATTTGAAGAAAATTAAACTAGGCACTGTAGGCCAGTAATAGGGAAACTATTCCAGGGAAACTGGAATAGTTATGGCTAGAACACTTTCTTTTCTTTTCTTTTTTCTTTTTCTCTTCCTCCCCCACCTTCCTCCCTCACTCTCTTTTGTTCTCTCCCCCTCTCAAAAATCTTTCAAGAAATCGTACAAAAAGAGCAACTGAACAAAAGAACTATCATGTCAAACTATATCAATAACAAGTTCAATAGTTTTTTGTCACTTATTCAGAAGAATTTGAATCTATTAAAAATCTGTGAGTTTCAATGTATTGAAATTTTACAGGATTAAAAATCTGAAATTTTGGATTGTTTTATGTGTCAGTATTTTTCGTCCCTGATTTTATTTCAAGAAATAAATGATAAATACTATCTTTTGCATATTAAATGGTTTGATTTTGCAGAGAAACTAAACATATTGACAAAGATATACTCTTTCTAAGGAACAGATGAAACTTCAGCTAATCCACCACAAGAACCCACCACAGAGCTTAACAGGGTATTAGCCAACACATGACAGTGCAGAGAGAAATAAATGCTTTTGCTAAAATACAATTAAGACACCTCTTTTGAATGAGAACCTTTTGACAAAGCCATGCATGAGGAGGAGTGCAGACTTATTTCAGGCCCACGTTGTGCTGCCTCTCTCCCTTGGTGCAGGGCAGACTCAGCTGAGTGATGATGATGGGGGATCCCAGAGGCAGCTCCCACTCTGCACCAGTGATTACACACCTGTGTGGCCTTGCCTTTATCTCACTGTGCAGCAACGAGATCTCACGTGAGCATCCTCTCTCTGTTTGGCATTGGAAATGATGAATGGAGTTGTTTTCTTGTAAGAACACCCTGTAAGAGCTGAAATTACTAAAAGGGGTGAGCACTGCAGAGACAGGGTCTGCCTGGAGTGCTGCACCTGGACTGGAGCTCCACACTGCACATAGAGCTCAGCATCCCTGGCATTTCACAGCAGACAAGATTATTTATGCTACTGCCTTTATACTGTTGGATCCACCAAATGGCACCTGAAGTGATTCTTTGCAGAGCCTGAGTACCTTTCTTAGCAGGGTCATAACAAACCAGCAGCTCTCACAGGTGCTGTGCCTTTGATGCACAGCACAGGTGCCTATGCCTGTGCATCAAAGGCCATTCTCCAAGGCAGCCTTCTGTCTTTAAAACACTGGGTTTGAAAGGAGCTATAGTGGGTCAGTGCCAAAGAACAGAAAGGACAAAATCAATCACTGTTCTTCTGTACACACGGATGCTGGTAACGTTACAAACCATATTTCAAAGTGAGTTGCAGCTAGTGAAAATACTTCATTTGCCATTTCACCCTCTGCTCTAAATTCCTATCAGCTCTTTTCACTAACAAAAGGAAAACACAGGTGATGAAAACTAATGTAAAGAAAATAAAGAGAAATGTCCCTTTGCAGAAAAAAAAACCAAACCAAAACCAGGGATTAAACTGCTGGGAAAAAACATCTGCTGCTGGGTCTCATGTCTCCCCACAGGAAAAGGTAAACTCATTTCTCCAGAACTCAGTGAGATGGTTAGAGGAAGACAGAAACTCACCGTGTTATTTCACTTGCCAGAAACAGTTGTGTGACCCTCCCTAGTGACAGTAAGACACCTGGATGGAGAGAGGGAGGGAGGGAGGTTGCAGCAGCAGAGCAGCCTCAGCTGAGCCAGCCTGCAGCTGTATGAATGGGGTTTTAGGGTCACAGAGGGGGTGGATTTAATGGTAATTCCTCAGGATTGGGTTACAGTCTCTGCAACTTCACTCATCCCAGGGGTTCTCAAATCCACAAATGCCATTTTGATGTCAGGCTTGCCAGAGTAGGCAAACACACATTATAAAACCTTGTAAGGTGGCTCATTCTGCTGGCAGATAATCAAGTAGGTCTCCAGAGCAGACCCCTCAAGCCAAGGCAGCTGCCACCTCTAAGCCTTGGACTTCATTTTTTCCCTGAAGGTTGCCATTCTCTTAGGCACATACACAACATCACTCAGAAGGTAAAATAACATCCTGTGAACTTCCCAGCTGATGGCTGCTTGCTTCAACTAGCTCTTGTTGTCACTCTCTGTAGCTCTTGGCTTCTTGGTCTGCTGCCATGTGGAAGCAAGATGATTATTTGGGGACAGTTTCAGGAGAGCTCAGTCCCAGCACTGCCAAAGGCTGCAGAGGATACTCTGATCCTCATGAGGGCTATGGACAGCTTCAGACACTGCCCAGTCTGTTAAAGAAGTGACATCATTAACCAGGCTCAAAATGATTTATAGTCAGAGTTCCTCCAAAACCGTCCCTTTACTTTGCTGACAACTGTCTGCCTTAACAGTGACTAAGTGACACTACAGCATTCACACAAAATCTCCATAGATCATGAAAAATGTACTTGAGAGAAGTTCCCATTGAAACAGGAAAGCAGTTAGAACCACCTGATATGTCAAGTACAACAGAAATGAACTGCATCTATGAAGGAGAACTCATAGGAGACACAGTGAGCAGTTTCCAGAACTTCCATTTTTCATTATATTTTCCAGCCTGTCTAAGTTCAAGAGGCACAAATGACTAATCAAAAGGGACCAGACATGAAGGAAATCAGTAGTCCAGGACAGGCCGAGAAACAGCTTGTGGAAAACCAGAGTATTTTACTCTGGTCAGTAAAGAACTGGCTAGTGAAATATTGATGTGGGACTCAAAAAAAAAGAAGAAGAAAAAAAGGAGTTAAAAATATAATGCATAGGAAAGATTTTGGAGGCTATAAAGAATATTGTTCAGAATACTTAGCATGTATAAACCCTCAAAAGCCAGAGATGCTGACAATGATGTTTGAACAAATACAGAGAAAGTTTTAGCATTCCCTTGCTTACTGATGTATTTTCCTTTCAGCATTCAGTTTCAACACAGACTGGAGAGTCATTAAACGTCAGGAGAGATTCTGTTTTGGAAATGAAGATGTCTGTGTGGGTGTAAGATTAAATGTTCTCCATCTTTCAAATGACTCAGTGTCTGAAAGACCCAAATGCAATATTTTGGTTGAAATGCTTTTTAATCCAAGCCCAGCCATAATTTTAAGCATTCATAAAGATCTGCAAGAGGACAAAGCCTGCTATCTGTCATTCTACTGACTTAGGTGATTTTACATCCCTTCTGTTCGGTGCTTGGTTCCCTTGGCTGTGTCGTCAAGATTAAGCAAAACAGCACAGACAGCAGGATTTTATAATATCCTTGACATGGCTGCTACCACCTCTAGTTATTGTTGGAAAGCTATTTGTCTGAAGCCTCAGTCTGTTCAGCAAATGACAAAAACATGAAGCTGGGAAAAGGAGAGCAGAAGGAAAATTTCTGCAAAGAGCGTGAATTGTGGTTACGGGGTGCTGCTGGTGTACTCAGGATTTCAATTTCTGCATAGGATTACACGTGGGCATGGGTCTACAAGACTCTTTATTCGCTGCTAAGGTGCCCTGTATCAGAGCAAGAATTGCAACAGGCACACAGTATAAAGAAGCAGGTAAAAATTCACTGCATTTATTCGAATTGGACTAAAATTTTAAAAGGATTCCTTTTTACTTGAAGACTTTGTGTCAAAGGACCTGAAGCAACTTCATGCTGGACCACATGTTATTTGTCACCCAACAGCCAGCAAAAAGCTCAGTGTGCACCTTGGCAAATTCAATAGGAATATGATCATCCTGTCCTGGATCCCCCTGGTGCAGCCAGGTGACTTTGCAGTGCAAAGATCCAGAATTAATGAACATGGAATGGTGGCCTTGTTCCTGTTCCAATAACTAATTGGTGAGGAGCAGAGCTGCTCCCCCAGAGCCTGTTGGGACATGCATGCTGCATCAGGCATCACTAATGAAATGAGGGGGGCTTAACACGCTTCAGCTGAAGCCAGGCCTGGCATTAAGTGCTCAGAGTCTGAAATCAGCCTTTCCTGAGAAGATCCCGCCAGCCCTGAGGCACAATAATCACTGCTTACTTTTGAAATTACTGGCCATGGGTTATGACCTCTGGGTTTCAGAAAAAACCACCTGTGACTGTGATTTGTGGTGAGTGTCCTTTACCCAAACCATTGCAGGCTGTGGAGATTAGAACACCATGCCTCACCAACTCAGCAATTCCCCCTCGAGGTATTTGATGGATGGAGTGTATTCTTGTGGCTACAACGTGTTGTTAGGTCAAATCCTCCAAACTCCAGCAGCCACTAATACTCAGAGTAGTAGAGAAGGGACTACAGGCATGAGGCCAGAGTGGAGGAAAGCCAATCCCAAGCCCCTGATGTTCACAGCTCTGCATGAACTGCTGCAGGCATAGAAGGCAATGCTGCTGCCCCAAAGAGAGACTCAGGGAGCTGCCACCACCCACTTGCAAACTCCCAGCCCTTCCCCAGGCAGCAGCTCCAGGGCTGAGCTGCACTCCTCTTTCTCAGCTGGAGACAGGGATTGTGCTACAGACCTTCTCCAGGGCTGAGCTCAGCCTGCTGTGGGAAGGCAGGGGAGAGTGGGAGCTCAGTCCCACAGCCTGTGAAGCTCAGAAGTCATAGGGCAAGCGCATTCTGGAAACAATTACAGTTTCCTTTCTCCAGGGAACAAGGCTCTCAAATCTAGTATTACCTTTCTTCCAGCAAACCCCATGATATTTATTTGCTGTTACACAGTGTATACATTATCTACATGAATCTAGATCTAAACAGTGTTACAAAATGAAAAAGCAGATGATAGTGTTGTCCAACAGCATTAATCTATAAAATAAAGGTGGTTTTGTCAAGTAAGTAAAGCACCAAAATTGAAAATGAAACAGTTCTGCAATGAAAATGCAGCGAGAGAAAAACAATTATTGATTAATTATTTCTAGCAGGGTTATGTGATAATTGGCCCCTGAATCAAAAATGAAAACATCATTGACTTGTTAAAAAATTATAATAAATCAAATCAAGTAAAAAATATGGTTTGTTGGGGTATTTTTAGTATTTGTCAATTAAAAAAAAAATCCCAAACAAATTTAATTCTGTGTCAACACTCCGAATGACAAAAAAGCTCATTTTTTGGCAGATTCACACAAGAGTAGGGCCAATATCCCATCAGTTCTCACATACAACCAGGGCACCTCAGCAGCAGACTGCGTACCCTCCTGTCCTCCCCTGCTCTGTGTTGAGGTCAGCCCTTGTGAGTCCCTGGGCTTGGGCTTGCATGGAAGAAATAACTATTCAGTGAGACAAAGAGTGAGAGAGACTGCTTGGGAGGGGAAACTCCTTTTTTTCCATCTAGTGCAACAACTATTTAAGTATTTAATATTTAATAAGTTTCCACAAGTAGGACAGAAACCAGCCCCCCCAGGCAATGGTTTAACTTTCCCAGGGTACAGAAGCTTGCACCCCTGTGGCATTGAGGGTTAACACCTGATTTGGGCTCTCACTATCCCCCCCGGTGACCCTCATCCTGAAAACATCTCCAGCAATCTCAGGGCAAGCTCCCAAATACTTTGAGGATGACTAAAAGTCATGCTTTTCAACACAGCAACTACTCTGTGGGGGGAAGGGGTAGGAAAGATGCTGCTTGGTGCAGAGGCTTGCACAAACTGGACTGAGTGATGCACGGGCCTAATTTTGTCATCATCTGGTTCACTGGCAGCTGGGCTTTCATTAATCAACAAGAAACACCATGCTTGGGTAATTTGGAAAAGTCAATTTGTTTTGAGCTTTCACTTGCTTAGAAACAACCCTGGATGAAGAGAACAGCATGGCTAGAGCAAGTCTTAAAAACAGGCTTTAAGCAGCAACCCCTGCTGTCAGGTGTCAGACAGCAGGGGAGTCCCATGCTAATGCCTTTTACAAGCAAATCCTCTCCCCTCACTGCAATATCTTTCTGTATCACTGTTATTGCCTTCCTGACAATTCCTCTGTCTCTCCAAAGAGATAATTGAAATGTCCTGCTGTTTTCCCGAGTCTGTCCTTTGAAGCCCATTAAATCTTACTCAGCTATGTATACCTTAGAGAAAATAAACTGCTATGCCATGATTAATCATCTCAGATCCTGGCTTATTTGGGAGGTGGAGGTGTACTGAGAATGACTGAGGATGTTGAAGGGTATTAAAGCAAATTGAACAAGAAGGAGAAAAATGAAAGCCCCTGCGCACTAACTAGAAGAGGGGGAATAAACAACTGAAAACAAGGATTAGAAAAAAAGGAACCACTACCCAAACAGAACCTCTTCCTACTACTTGCACAGTGATGTCACTGAACAGCCCACTGATCTTAGGGAGAAGGTGAAAAGGAAAACACGTGGAAATGATTAGTCACATGAAGGAAGATACTTGGATAAACAGTGATGAATACTGTGTCAGCAAGGGAAGGCAGTCTATAAGGGAAAGCAGAGCTTCTATGTAAAAAAGGAAAGGAAAAAATTATATTATTAAATTCTCATACTTAAAATGAAGAGACAATAATAGGTTTAAGGATTAGAATCCTCTCCTTTAAATAAACCCCCAAATATCTGAAAAGGATATTGGTCTAATTGTGCCTTACTTTTAAATATCCAAGCAACTATCATCCTAATTGACTTTGAAATTCCATTTTCAAGAAAAACCCGCTGTTGTAACAGCTGCTTCTGGAAAACGTATGTGCCTGAAATGGCATATACCTGCTATGCTGTTCCAGTGGCAGTGATCTAGCAGGAAAGCCACTGTGGAGTTAGACCAGATGGCAAGACAGAAATAGGAAGTCTCTGCAATTTCTTTAAATAAAGAACAAGTAGGGGGAAAGCAGAGAAAGCTAAGAAAAGCAAAGTGAAGGGGGAAAAAAAAAAGAGAGAGCAAAGTAGCAAAGTATCGTGGATAATGACAGGAAATGCAACTTGAAGTCAATGTGAGACAATCACTCCTTATCTGCACACAATTAACAGATAACATGGACATCAAAGGCAAACTCTGCTTTTTGCAGTTTGCATATGCTTGTTAACACAGATTTCTTCATTCAGTGACTTTTCCTCAGTTTGACTTTTCAGATAATATCCTATGGCTTTTCTGCCAGTTACTGGAAATGAGAAACCACTAAATCCTATTTTTTGTTTGCAAGGTTCCTCTCCCCTTGCTTTCCTTGTTAGGCAGTTTTCCCACAAAACTTTCATTCTCACAAGAAGCGCTGCTGCACAATAATTTAAAATGTTTCCTATAGGACCAAAGTCTGAATACCTTATCCCATCCACACTTGTGGTGCCCTGGTGTTGCCACAGAAGGAGATGCAGCCCATGTCAGACTAAAGGATCAAGAAGGAGCTCAAAAGTCCGACACAAACCTCCTCTGAGGTGCTGTGACCTTGTCTCCTTAAATCTTCTTATTTAACCTCTTCTTTATGGAGAGACCACCACAGCCTCTTGTTTTTATAGTTACTTTTCAAACAGCGCCCAGTGGCCGCAAGAAATCCCAGCTCCAACCAAAACTGTGCCTCCGCTGCTCCCAGCACAGATTGGAGCAGTGAGGGTCACTGTCAGCCCTGACCACGCCGTGTCTGGCACAGGGCCAGCACCTTTTGCCTTGTTCTGCTACCTTCACAAAGGGCCTGAGTCCCTCAGTCATGGTCATGTCAGAAAATAGGATCATATTAAAAGGCTCAGGACTGGTGCCAAAATGATACACAAACTATTCTGAATCCCTGCAATCATCTTAAATATCACAAAAGAGCAAGCTGCATCCTAATCTAGGTACCCTCTCCCACTTCATTTATTTTACATTAAGCAATACATTCCTTAAGTTACTGCTGAAATCCTTTCTCTGAGCACCATAACTAATTAATCCCTCTGCAAATGGATAGTGTTGGTCCAGAGAAACTGCAAATACGGGGCTTGTCAGTTCACTTGATAGTGCCTGATATATATCGCAAAACCTCAACTTCTTGGTCACAGTTGCATCAAAACTTAGACAAATTAAAATCCTCTTGGAGTTACAGGGGAAATGTGTCCAAGGCCATAAGCAAGCATATAAAAATTATTCTGGTTTTATTGATTCCCTGTGCTGGCACTTAGTCCCGTGCCTTTCAGAGATGTGCTGCCATTGCATATTACAAACATGCCTCTTCTTTTGTTTCACCTTCCCCTCAACAGCAGCTGCCTTGGCAGTAAGCAGAGGATGTAAAACATGAGTCCTATCCTGCAATGAGCACACATCAGAAAAAAGGCATTGTCCCCACCAGCCGTCATGTCACAGCTTTCAAGAAGTCCCAGGAACAACAGCATTTTGAGGCCAAGAATTGCTAAATGATTAAAACTCAACCAGATGCACTGTGCAGCAGAAGCAGCAGCCTCTGTGGAAAATTCACGAAGGTTATCCTTTGAAAATGCTAATCAAAAGAAAAATGATTCGCTTTGGTACCAGCCACTCTTTAAAACAACAAAGAGTGTGCTCATTTGGATTGCAGGACTATTTGTGTAAAGACAGGAAGAACATGGGTTTAGCATAATGATGAGGTCATGTTGTCAGAAGCCAGCCCAGACAAACATGTCCCCAGGGGCCACCGGTTTAAGGCAACAGAAAGCATCACCATGCTGGACTGCAGGGATTATTTTTTTGCTCTGCAAACAGCACGCTCCACTCTGCATCAGTGAAAACTTTTTCACCATTCAGCAAGACATGGGCTTTGGCACTGCAAACTCTATGACTTTCTCGAAACACCAATGAATAATAGATGTTGTTGATGGGCACTACAAGAAGCATGTGTTCAGTGTTTCAACCAAATATAGTGAGCTTTGACATCCAGGACTCTAGCTGTGGACACTTGCCAAAACAGAGAAGACATTATCTTTGTTTCCTAGTAGTTCATCATGATATTCCCAGCTTTCCCCATGCTTGTTGTTCTTAAAGCTGCCACCAATGAGTAGAAGAGAAAGAAAACCCTGCTTGCAGATCAGAACTTGACCAGTATTTGGAAACTACTTTTAATACTGAGCTTCCACAGAGAGCATGCATTTCTCGGAATGTGCACGGCCAAAGTCTGACTTCACTAATTGTCCAAGGTTAAAAGCAGGTTTAAGTGCAAAACTATTAAAGTATATTACTGTACGAATAAATATTACTGGGAGAGTGCAGTCCTCAGAAATACATCTCTGCAGAGGTGAGGCAGTGTCATGCTAAGGGCTGCCCAGGGGCTGTGAAATCTCCATTCTTGAAGGTATTTAAAACTCACCTGGACACAGCCTGAACAACCTGCAGGAATTTAAACAGGGGCTTTGGCTAGAGACCTTCAGAGGTCCCTTCTCATCCCTGCAAGCCTGTGCCTCTCTTAAGCCAGGCAAAACGGAGCACCTGCACCCCTGCAGAAGTATCTGATTAACAGCAGAAGAAACAGAGAAGAAGGTGCCATTTCAAACAGGAAAGCCAATTAAATGTTCTGATTCCATATGAGCACAGTGTAAGTGCTAGCTGCATGTTACAATTCAAGGAAGCACATTGCCAAGGGCTGCAGCAACATACCCAAACCCACACAGTTAAAACAATGTATAGTCCTGAATCTCAGGGCTTTTCAGTTGATGACCTTGACCTTAATCCTTTATTCCATGCTATATCAGAAGAATCAGGGATTATCAGAACATGACAGTTAAACAGGCAACAGTTCTTATTTTGATCTCACTCAAAAGTACTGCTTGAAGTGATTAACTTGTTTTTGCATTGCAATTTCATTCACATACAGTGGAAAGGTGGAGCATTCTATAAAATGGAAGCAATTAGAGCCTGTGCTTTTTTCCAACAAAGTCACCCCCATCTCCTTCTAAGGGAATGTAAACCAGAATCAAGATGATTCTAGGCAGAAAAAAATCAAAACACCAACACTAAACTATGACAGTAATTCATACTAGTTGGCTCTAGATGAGGTAGTGAATTCAGATGATGAAGTCAATTCCTCTATCAAAGGGTCTTATTAAACTGGAGTGTGGGAATACCCTCCTGTGATAAAAGCACATATTAGTCAAGAAATAACTTCCAAGGATGGCTGCTGCCAATGAGCATAAATCAAGAACTGCAATTGATTAACTAATTTAAACACTAAAGACAGCTTTGGTTGCTATGGCAATGAAAGAAGGGTCAAAACCCTGATGACCTTGGAGGCTCATGATCCTCTGGGGATTTCAGAACCTAGTCTGGAAATATATTAAAAGGTATAATGCTAGCCAGATTGCCTTGTAATAGCTTGGCTGTTTTTTCAGCTGGAAGACAGACTTTGCAGCATGTTTCACACCAGTCTCCAGTGTGCAGCTAGCTCTGACTATCTGATATCTTTTCAGCATCAAAAATCAGCTGGGACATCTGAAAGCCTCAAACATTTCCTTTGTGCTCCATTGTTGGCATGTTACTACTCTCAAATTTCAGTTCTCTTTCTCACTGAGCACTTTATTATGAAGTTCTTATTGCTAAGTTAGCTTCCTGGATAGCTGCTCCTAAATTCGCTGTACTTTTCATCCTACATACTACTTAGAGGTTTGATTCAGAGCCTTTCATGCATAAAAAGCCACTGTAGAAAGTGGAAGAAAAGCAGCACCTGAACATCCCAGAAGAAACCCACACAGGCCACTGAGCTCAGTGATTTGCTGTATTTGCAGCACCCAAGGATGTGGCCTGTGATACTCAGGAAACCTCCCGGCCAAATGTTACACCTGACTGCTGTTTGACCTCCACTGTCTCCAGAGGGACTCTGTTAGGATCCTCCTGCTTTTACCCACCCAACCCAGACAGCAGCAAGGAACTCAGAAACTCTGCCTGTATTGTGTCCAAATTCAGCTATCACTGAATAACAGGTATCTGTGAGAAGCAAGCAAAAATGAAATTACTGTGTGACCAGAACAGCCTTATTGTGTAAAGCATTTGCCAAATTTCAATAATTATATAGAGAAGCTTATTAGCCTTCTTTTGGAAAAGATGCTCTTCATTTCAGGACATACTAAGCAGTCACATGGTTTGTGTTTGAGTGCAAACACTGATTTCTCTTGTCAAGATGGTAGGCAGTTTTTTGTGAAGATAAAACTAAGGGCTCTGCTGTTTCCAAATAAATGCTGTTTCTATGAGGAATTTGTCAGAACACCAAGAATAGCTGTTATTCCCTATTGCATTTGTAAAGACTCAGATTACATTCCAATCCTACTTTTTAGACAATATCAAAGCATGCTTTCCTCAGTTTTTAATTAAGATGTTTATCTGTAATTGGTATTACATTAGTATTGTATTGTATGTTAACCAAGGTAGAATCCACATTTGTTCTGTCTAAAACCACAGCCACCAAAATTGCCAGCTGCAAACTGGCAAAAACCTTGAGACAAATGCATTCTTGATCATTTGTCTTTAGACTAGTCCACTAGTCCCTTAAGCTTATTTATTTTTTTATTGGGTTCCAAATATTTTAAAAGCGGATCAATTAATTGTTGGTGTATTCTTCTTACCTACCACGGGGTTACTACAGATTTCACAAAGAGTATAGAAAAAATAATATTTGATGGGCATCACAGAGCAAAGCAGGACAAGAGGGAATCAGTCAATTCATTGGCTGAAGGAAGTTGAAAAGACTCATGTTTTGAGGATGACCCTTGAAGCTTTGTGTTACAATGACACTCTAGACAGTGCCTGATTCCCCTTCAGCATGCAGGCACAGGGCACCAGAGAGCATCAGTTAGCAGGAGAAGTCACTTACTTTGCTGAAAGGAAAGCATCCAGTTGGCTGGCTTTGCTCTTCCTAACAAGAAAACACTCTGGGTCAGCTCCACAGGACATCAGGCTCACTTGAATATTAAGCATTTTAATGGCCACATATCTTCATCCTCTTTTTTTTTTGCCCTGAATCCATGAAAGCTTTTGTGACAGCTGCATACTATTTATTTATGTGAGAGCAGATTATGGCCCACTTGGGAATGTCAGTCTGATGCACAGAGCTCACTCTGCATTGCTCCAGCAAAAGCAGAAGTATTGAGCTGTCCACCATAAAACTGGAGGGTGCTGGGAATAATTCACCCATAAAATTTATAGCTATCAACATATCTACAACCTTCGACCTTACTGCACAGTATTCATATGCTATAAACCTCATCTCCATCCACAGGAGAGCTTCTGGCCCTGAGGGAATAAAGTTTTCCCTGATAACCACACAGATATCCACTTCTTTTTCCTTCTTCAGAGGAGGGTGTAGTGATTTGACCCTGGCTGGATGTCAGGCACCCAACAAAGCCTCCCTATCACTCCTCTCCACAAGTGGATAGGGGAGAGAAACTATAACAAAGGTTTGTGGGTTGTTCATGAGAGATCCTTCACCAAATACCATCACAGGTAAAACAGACTCAAAATGGGGATATTAATTGAATTTATTACTTACAAAATCAGAGCAAGATAATGAGAAGTAAAATAAATCTTAGAAACACCTTTCCCCTACTCCTCCTCCATCCCAGCTCTACCTCCCACCCCAGCAGCACAAGGAGAAGGAGAATGGGGGTGGTCAGTTCATCACACGTTGTTCCTGCAGAGGGGAGAGCCCTGAGCATGTGCCTCCCCACGCACCCTGTGGTGCCCCTTATGGGGCTGTTTCTAAAGCCTTTGGCCCTTCTCTCTGGCCTCTCTCAGGCCACAGCACCAGGGTGTGGTTCAGTGTATGATCCTTACGAGTGACAGTGTCTGGGTGTGGCAAGGGTGGGAACCAGAGACAGAAAACATACAAGCTACCTGTGAACTTTATATCCCTAGCTTTTCCTCTTCCCTGACTTTACTTTCCCCCTGTGCCCAATTTCCTCTTCTTGCCTTTGCTCTCATCCCCTGCCAGCAGCAGCAGATGATGTCCCTGCCACCACTGCTGTCCCCCATTACTGCTGTCCCAGCACAGGAGCAGTGCCTGGGCTCCCCGCTGCCCTCTTCCCACCCAGCCCCAGCTCCGTGGCACTCGCCAAGGTTTCACGCTGGAGGAATGTTAATAGGAAAAGCCGGTTGAGCCAGGCAGGCATTCAGCAGCTTTTCCACTCTGTGCTGCTGGCAGGCAGGACGTGGAGCTCTTGGAATGTGGGCTGGTGACTGGGGCTCCTGGACTGCCATGCAGCCTGAACGCTGCGGGTTTATTGCCTCGCCCGGGGACACTGGGGCAGGGAGCCATCGCTGCCACCACAGGTCACAGGCACTGTGTGTGTGTCACAGGACTCTTCCAGCAGCCCACAGCTGGGCACTCTGCATCTTGCGGCCATGGAAGTGCTATAACAAGTTTAAACAGTGTGGTTTTACCAAGTAAAGGGTGAGTTTGTGTAACATTTAATAGTCTGATTTTCTTCAGTCTTTTTCTTAAAAGACATTTGGTCACTATAACTGTTAAGCTGCAGGTCACTGAGTTTCATGATTTTGGTTGTCGTTAAATAATTATACCTAATTTCAGGTTCCAGAGGCATTCCCTCAGCCAAAGTTTGCACCCAGTTCAATGAGCACATGACCAGAGGGTTGAAGCCCACCTGCAATCCCACCTGGCCCAGCATCTGACTGTGGTGGCCTCAGTGGGGACAGACATTCAATGCCACTGCATCCAGGTAGGTGCTTAAATAAATAAGGAAGGAAGTCCAGCCCAGATCCCACACACCCTTGTCTGTCTAAGATGGGTTGAGAGCCAACCCACTGTCTCTTACCTCCCCTAAGCTTGAGCTGAACAAGATGCTTTCCACAGAGCCCAAGAGGAAAGCGGCAGATGAACTGGAAGCTTCTTGTGGGGAACTGGGAGACAAGGGAAATGACAGGGGATGATGAGGCCAGGTTGCATTTTTAGCCTGGGCACCAACTAATTCTTCTCTAAACATTTTATGTTTTGCAGTGTTCTTTGCCTCTGGTTCTTTTGTAGCCAGTATGGAAAAGTTACATACACTATTTATTACCACGGACCACCCAATCCCTTTTATTTGACAAATATGGCTTTCTCAAGAAGTCAGACCCAGCAGGGAGTAATTCTCACTTGTTTGCAAGTATTTAAAAGAGTTTCTGGTTTGATAAAGGAAATACCAGTGCTACAACGTTCTTTTGTCTAGAACATTGCCTCGGTCCCACCAGCAAAACTGGCTCATGCATATTATCCTTAACTCCATAATTCCTTGACATGATTCCGTAACCCTAAGCAAAGGCAACATGCAACAATCCATTGCTGGACCTTACCCCACCAGCTCCAAATTGTTATAATTTATCACTAACCCCAGGCAGTCCAAGTTTAATCCATTCAATATGCAGACTGACATTCATAGTCATGGAATATTTGATGGTTTTTGCCAGAGTTTCCTATTTTCAGAATATGTTTGAGCTATACATTCAGCTAGCAAATCATGGTAATAATATTAAGACAAAAGCCATCTTATGCAGTTTGGGCACAGGCCAGTTTATACAGCAGAATCTGATGTGCTGAAGCCTTGATTGATGCTCACTACATAAATTTCCCTAGTAATTAACCTGGACTAATAACTCCCAGCCATGCTTTGGAGACCACCCTCTTGCCCTCCCCAGCTACAGACTCATCATTTAAATGCTTTAGTGGCTTCTCCTGGCAGGCTGGGGAGGAATGAAAGCATAAACATTTCTGAGAGTGAGGGAGAAGGTGGTGAGGAATGAAATCACATATCAGTCAGTCCCCAGTTGATATCTTAATTTTGTAAGAATGGTATGTCTAGTTCATTTTGCTAATGTGAAATAGAAAAGAGGACATGGGATATAGAGGATGAGTTGATGATGGGGAGAATGGAGGAATTCCAAATGAAAAGACAAAGCAGCTCTGGAAATCTCCTTGACCAATTTGCCTGCAGCAGTCTAGCAGGCTTGATTCTCCATTATGCTAGAAATTTCATACTCTGACAAAATAAGTGAGCTTTGCTAACCACTAAGATGCTGCATTTTTAGAAATATGAAAATCCAAGAAGAAAGAAAAATCCCAAAGGTATTTAAAACCAGGAGAAATTACCCTTCTGCTACCCATGTAGGGCTCCCCTCCCTTCTTCCCTCTCTCCCTCTTGCTGTGCCTTCTTAAGGAGCAGACACAAGGAGCAAAGAGAATAAAAGCTGTCATGCTTATGGTCCTCAGGATAAGGAGTGCATCAAGGGCATAATTGGAGCGTGCTGCTCTCCTGTTACCTGTTTTCCAGAGCCTGTAGAAAGATAAGCATAAATTAGAGCAGCTCTGAAGTGGCTATCTTCATATCAGGGGCAGCTGACAGTCCTTGCAATATTCTCTGGAAAACACTGGACCCAAGAATTTCCCATGACAGCTTATGCTATCTTTACCTTTCCACAGCTTCCCCTAGCACAAACAGAGACAATTAACCCAGTGCACTTAGCTCACCAGTGTATGGTTTGTGATTGGGAGGGAATAAAAGAGACAATAAAGGGGAAAAAAAAGTGCTTTAAAATGCACTCCAAACACACTCTAAAAGCATAAACACTGGATTTTGTTCCTTTGTGCTCACCAGCCTCCCAGGCCAAGCCACAGCACTGTGCAATCCATATGGCTAAACCATCAAGCAGCAACGCACATGTGGAAGAACAGGAAGATATTTGGAAAGGTTTCGAGATGATTCTCCTACAGATGGGTCTTTGAAAGAGATGCAGTGGGACAGAAGCCCTTCCTAAACTGTAGGACAAAAAATAGGGATTTATTGGGTCACATCAAAGACCTCCTTAATTTCCCATCTGGCCATCAGAGAAGAACAGAGCAAGTCAGTTACAGACCCTTCTCCAGATCATTCCTCCAGGCTAGCAGACTCTGCAGCTCAAGGACTTTCTGAGCCAGAGGCAATGCCCTTATACTTGACAGCCCTTGGGGGATTTTCCTGTCATAAATTACTCTCATAAAAGAGACAGTTCAGCATTTTAAGCAATTCTATGCACGTTTCTCACTACCTGGGTAAAGAAACACCTCCTTTTGTTTGTTTTGAACTCACTGCCTGCTAATACTTTTTGATGCCCTTCAGTTTTTCTAATGAATAGGAGAGTCTTTTATTCACTTTTCTTTCTTTTACTTTTATATAAGTCTTTCACATAACCTCTTCAGTAACCTCTTTTCCAGGCTGAAAAGTCCTACCTACTTAGCCCTTATGTAGAAGCTATTCAGTAAATTATAGCACATATTACAACTTTTATTAAACTCTACTTTTTTTTTTCACATTCTAGTTCATGTTTTTAGGGAAGAAGGGGAAAGGGAACCAACATTAAATAAGCTGTCCACAAAACTGTGGAAACCACAGTCTAAGTGAGGGTCTGCATGCCCTGGAATCTTTCTCCCACACAGAATCTGGACTGAGCCACCCCAGTCCCTGCATTGTAATTATGCTTCCAGGACCTCCAGGACAGTCAACTATTTTTGATGGAAAAACAATATACCAGCTCTTGAAGAGGTTTAACCCATCTCCCTCTTAGCGCCAAAGAACTTTCTGGTACCCTTTGGTTCTTCCAGTGGCTGTGGTATTCTCAGTAAAGCTCTGAAGGGACCCCCAGGAAGCCTTATACTTCTTCAGGCTCAGCACCTTCTGGGTTCCCTCTGTGGTACACTTGGTCTGTCTCTCCTCCAGACATCAGCCACACAGATCATGCCCCCTCCAACCTTGTCTACCACCCATCCAGTATTATACTATATTATGCCTATATGACATTTCAATATGCTTCATAACCAAGCAACATGAAAGCTTCCATGAAATCTTTTCTTTCTCTTCCCAAAAAATCTACTCAGCTACAAAGAGGTTCTCATTGCTGCCCACACCTCGCCCCTCTCTCCTCTTCTTTCCATGAAGGTGCAATCACTGAGGCAATCTTCCTTACAATTGAGTGAGTGTCTGCTGAAAGTGTTCCAAAGCATTATGGAGAGCTGGGAATTAACAAAAACAGCCAGTGCAGTAAAATAGTATACACAATATATGAAAAATATTGATTGTGCAGCTGACATTAAAATATTCAAAAACTATATTCAAAAAGCTTTTTCTGTGCTTGCAATTGCCCATCAACTGATTTTGGACAAAGCTTTTGTTGAATATCTTAGTTCAACTTTCTTTTTGCTGTTTGTGATCAGCTGTGTGTGCTTGTGCTTGCTGTCTTTCAATGACACAGATGAAATTCTGTCAGAGCATTATCAATTATCACTGTGGCTATATAAAGAGATTTGAGAGCCCTGGGTCTGTTAGGATTTTTACATTTAATTGTGCTCACCTTGAGAAGGAGAGTTACACAACTACTCCACTTCCATGCAGATAGGATTTCTTGTGAGCAGGAACTAGCACTTTGGGGGGTTCATTTGCATCAAGCCTTATTAATAAAAGCAAAATCATTTGATCAGAATACTGACATTCTAATGAAAGAAAGTTTGGATGTTGTAAGGAATGTGGATTCCACCTTGACAAATCACCTACGTTTTTTCTTGTTGATTTAGCATTGTAATAAAAGGCAATGATCTGGGGTTTTGTTTTTTTTTTTCTTTTTTTTCTTTTTCCACTGGGTTGTAATAATTTACAACTGATTTTTTATTTCCTTTCACATAGTGCCCTGGAGCTGCCTCCAACCTTTTCCCCAGAAGCAGTAAGAATTTGGATCCTTTGTTACCCAGAAATAAATGTAATATTCATCATCCAGTGGTGTGATTGGTGTGAGGCCATTCAGACTCAAGGCAGCCTCTGCATTCCCTCCTCACTCTGAAGACTGGTTTCCTCTCCTGTATCACCGGCAGTTTGCACTGTCCTCTGTGAGACTGGGAATAAAAGCATCACTGCCTGCAAGGGACTGCTCTCTCCTCTGTCACAGAGAAGCCAGGCGGTTCTGGGAAGCGTGGAACATGTTGCAAGATGAGCACAAGCACCTAGAAGACACAAGTCCTCTTCTCAGCAGCTGAAAGGCAACATGTTCCCCAAGGGCCTCTTTGGAGATACAAGGCTAAGAATGACCTCTGGCTGCCATGGATTCACAGCAGCGTGGCTGGTAAGGGCCCACGGACCCAAACCACCAATGTCTCTGGAAGCTGGCTTCTGCAGGACCTCCAGCTGGAAGTCAGATGGTGGGTTCTGACCCCAATGCCTAAGGACTGTAGTGAAGTTCTCCTTGCTCCTTTTCACCTGCACCTGCCAATACCTCACTTTTAAGAAATCTCCATGGAATCTCCTTAGGCACTGCACAAAGCAAAGTCTACATCATGACTCCACACCAGATAAGGCAGAATAATTGATCACTTTAATCTGCATCACTCCTTTGTCCCATCTCTCTATGTTGCCATTGCAGGTAACAAACCTATCACCATTTAAAGCCAAAGGGTTAACAATATCATGCATTTCAATCCATATTTGACACCCAAATAAATAGACTTCACAGTAGGGGCAAGGACCAGAGGAGATTAAAAAGACTCCACAACTCCAAATACCAAATGCCTTTGATTTAGGGTTTTATGACATTTATGACATTATGGCAATTTCAGGTTTTGGATTAAAGGTGCCCGAGTCCATAAACTCTACAGAGGAAATATTCTCACTGGCAAACAAAATAGAGCCAATGGAAGAGAGCAAAGAGAGCATGAACCCTCTCCACAGTGAAAAGATCTTGCCTCCCCCTATATTTAGGCTTGATGCAGCATTTCAGTAGTGAATAACAGCTGTAAAATCTCAAAAGTACACTGCTCAGGAGAGGAACTTGCATTCTACAGGAGGGAAAATGATATTCAGCTCTTAAACAACTGAGTATGGAATTGTTCCCTAACATTGAATTCACAATGTTGAAAACAAGTTAATCTCACAAACAAAAGACAAGGCTAAAGCATCTCATCCCTGTGCTGTTACTAGTGATAAATGTATGTGCTCTCAGCCTTGGCAATACAGTGCACTCTCCCCAGATGAGTAATATGCTCAAACAACAAGCCTTGGAGACAGGAAATGGACAATTTATTTCATCTTTATTTAATGGTCAGCAAACAACACATTACAATTAAACCAGGTCCCATCTTTCATGCCATGCACAAGGACTTTATTCTCATGGGTCTACACTGTAAAGCAAGAGGGAAATTTCTGAGGAAGTTCATTAGTAGAAATGACCTTTTACAAATGAATTAAAATATATGTGCACTGGCTGAGACTACAGCTTGGAACACAAGCTCTTGCAAGGGATTAAGAAACTCCTCTGCTCCTTATTTTCCTCCTATAGGTTATGAAGATGCAGAATTAAAGATGTCCCTCCCTTTAGAGATCTCGTACACAGTCAAGAATGGGAACAGGTGAAGAAGCCTTCAAACCTAATGGCCAGTAACATGAGATTTTTACTGTTCATTCAGGGCATCAGTAAATTGCTTCCCAGGTGCCTAAATATAATAACTACTTTTTCTGGGGGATGCTGCTGAAGGCCATGGAATGCATGCTCACAAGACTACAGATTATGTCCATACAAAGGGTCAAAAAGGGAGGAGAGTCACCAAATCATGAGACCTTCTGACTACTCACTAACTGCTCTTTTCTGCAGAATTTGCAGATTCATCATTTTAAAAATATTTCCTACAGGTAAAACTTCGGGAAGGTCCAAGGCACTCTTCATAGGAGTCTCAGATTGGGGGGTAGGGGGAGGAGCTTGGGTCATCAGCTCCACTTTCATGGGAAAAGTTAGGAAATAAAGATTCTCTTGGGCTTCCACCATGAACAGTAAAAGTATATGGAGAAACACTAAACATATTCATTTTTTTGCTATGGGTGAAAAATATCCAGGTTTTGTGAAAGTAGAAAAAAGCCAAAACCATGTTAAAAATCCCACAACAGTTAGTTCATTTTAATTTTTTGTGCCAATGGAAACCAGATACTTTCTGAGATTGATTGTTTTTTGTATTGATATGCATTAAGTCAAACTGAAGCATTTCCAGTGCTGGTGCAAAGCAACTGGTCCTTCAAAATCACACAGAAACTTGGGTTTATGTCCTTTGATTTCCTGTTTGTTACAAGTTTCCAGTTTTAGTCAGGTACTAATGCTACATAACAATGAAGACTGCCTGCACAAAATGTAGTTAGTGATATTTACAGCAGAAAAGAACCCCACAGCAAAATTCCAATCTCCTCTAAGGATTTCAGTTCTTCATTGAAGACTTCAGTGATGGGCCACAACTACTTACAGAGAAAGTAGACATCATCCACTCCAGTGACTGCTTTCATTTAGTTCTTTTGCACAACACTCAACAACACCCAAAAAAAAAAAGAAAAAAAAAAAAGAAGTCTTTGATATCACTCAGACATTCCTCAGTCCAACAGAGTACATGCTTAAATTTCTGATGTCTGCATCTCTCCAAGCCAGTCAGATGCAATCTGGAAGCTATGTAGTCCTATTAGTCTGGCACCGTGCTTGAACTAATTATGTAGAGACACAGCAGTCCTGTGATTTCCAAATACAGATGGAGACTCTTCAGCTGGCTCAAGGCTGCACGTACTGACTTTTCTGCACATTGGTAAGACACTTAGAAAAAGTGGGAAGTCTTGCAACATATACAAATAGCAGACTAGAATATGAGTTTGAATGGCTCCATATTGTGCAGAAACTTAAAAGCAAATATCTCACCTGGCAAGGGGTTTGCATTCTTTAGTGAAATACTCATAGGAACAACAGACTGGACCTTTTTTCCAGAAGTCTAAAGAACAGGCCAGCAGTTATATTTAGTCTTGGTGCTATTAAACCAGTAATGTCTCCTCCATGTTTTTCCTCTAGTCACACACTGATTTTCTCATTTCCTGAAGTCCAGCTGAATTCAGGTTTTTTATTACATATGCTGTGCTGCAACAATCTGATTTTTATGGAAGGCTTTTCACACACACAGAGAAAGGTAGACTACACACACACACACACACACACACACACACACACACATACACACACACGTGCTGCAGTTGCTGTACACCGGGAGGGGACTCAGTTCCACGTGGATGTGCTCACTTGGTCTTCCTTTCTAGTCAACTGACAGAAACTTTTTAGTGCACAAACTGGAGTTTCTGCATCAAAGCAAGATGATTAAAATCAGCCAGACGAATTGGAGCCCAGGAGCACCTTCTTCTTCTAGAGTGTACCTAGACATCTATTTCAGACATAATCATAGTGCTGCAAGCATTCAAAGCCAGGATAATGAGTCCCCAACCTAATATTTTAGCCTAAGTATCTTTGTAACTTTCACTGTTTCTAGGGCCATTGGTTATCAGTTTGACATCATCTCATAAATACATGGGACATTCCACCTCCCTCTGATATTAAGTATACTAAGTATAAGAAAGGTAATTTGCGAGTAGGTTTTTGTCATTAGACAGCAACACATGGGTCAGATTCTAATAAGCCTCTGGCTTGGCAAGAAGGCAAGAAAAGCTGGGGTTGAGACTTCTGCATATAGATAAGGTAAGGGTACCTCTTCTGGGATCCCTTCTCCACATCCACATCTCTGACCCACCACATCTGCAGCCTCTCGGAGCAGGTTCTGCTTTTAGGAAGTACCTGGTGATCAGCAAGTAACAAAGGTGGTAGGAGGTAAGGCTGTAGGTCCTGCTGTCTCCTAGCCACTGAATCAGGGACACAGTTCATCCCTGAAGGCTGCATGACAGCTAGGTTATGTACCAAGTGGGTTTCCTACCGTCTGGCCTTCCTCATTCAAGAAGGACGTACAACATTGGGGCATCTTAGGATGTAGAGGAATTTATGTGGCTTTTTTGTGCCATCTGAAAATACCATTTCATACAATTTAGAAAGAGATTCCAAAGAAATCTTTTCAAAGATGTCAAAGCATGGAAAGGTTTTGTTTAGAAAGACTGAAACAATTTTCAGAAACTGTCATCCACAGTCTTTAATTCTTCAATCACATGATATGTCTGTTTGCAACAGCATCTACCATAGTGCTTTCTTAAGAGCTACCAATAAATAATGGATGGCTCACTCACTGCCTTAATTCTCTTTAAATAAGTAAAGAGGCTCTGAGCACACCAAATTACCACATCATTTCTGATGTCCTAATGGAGTCCCCACTTAAATCAGTTTGAGACAGGAAATCAGGAAAGCGCAGTGATCAGACAAGTTTTCCAAGCATTACATTAACATCAAAAAAACAAGCCCAGGAGTGAAATTATTTTACCATTTTATGAAATGCTTTTCCTGAGCCCTCTGAGGCTATTCCAGTCAGCCCTTCACAACTGTTGCATTCTGGGTCTCAAGTAGCCCTAACAAGCAGCAGCTAATAGTAACACTCATCTTGATAAACTTTAGTCATCTGAAAGTTAGCCACTTAATCTAAGCTACTCATCAAGCCTCCTGCTTCAATCAGTGACGTGAAATAGATGCCTGGAGTGAACAAAATTTCTCCAGACTGTTATAAAGGTTGCTCAACTAGATGCTGACTGCAACAGCAAAAACTGTTTTTAAGACTTCCATTTCCTACCAATCTAAAGTCAATTTTTCACACTTTTGTGATCCAGTTTGCCACTTCTCAATCCTTCCATTACAGCTATTTGTGGGACCATGCTTTTAATCCTGATTTAAACAACTGATGTGACAAGTTTAAAAAAAGCCTTTTTGTGGAGCAGTCCCTAATCAAGGAATAATTGTACAGCTGATGTTGGAATGCACCTCTTGAAATTATTCAGCCCAAATGCCCTGCTGAATAAGGGCCAACTAGACCAAGTTGTTCAGGATAGTGTCCAATCAGGTTTTGAATTGGCTACAGCCTTGGGCAACCTGCTTCAAAGCATGACATAACCTTAACTTTCATCCAGTGACTATGAAGGATGTGGATCCATGAGTTATTTTGTATCCATGAAAACACACACTACTACCAAGTGGTCTGGCACAACCTCCTCCACACTCTCTTCTGTGACCACCTGCACTGTCATTCTGGCAGGTGCAACAACAACAAAATCAAGGTCACAGTGCATCTAAAGAAATTATGTTTGGTAGTGCCCATACTCCATTTGAAAGTTTCCCTGGCAAGTTCATCATGCAAGTGCAGGAGCTTTGTGCCGACACAGAAAGAGGATGGAAACAAACTGGACATGTAAGGGAGGACCAGACCGTTCTGTCAGAGAGGCAGAAGGAAGATGACCCAGACCTTCACCTTTCAGTGTCAATCAGCCATTAAATCAGCTCAGCAGACTTGCAAAACCATATCCTTAATTTCCACAAGAGCCTCTTGTGAGGTTAAAAATGAAAAAAATCCATTCAATTTCCCTCTTCTAGCATGGTCCCAGCTACAGCTGTACCAGCTCATCCAAAGGGATGGAAATTGCAAATTCAGAGCAGAAACTATTTAAACCAGGTCTGTCATTGAAGTCAGCATCTTGTCAAATGAAACCTCTAAAGACACCTCTTTAGGAAGAAATTAACTGCCCTTTGGATGTTCTTTTTTCTCTCTACAGTGACTGAAGACACAGCCTAGGTAACTAAGCTTAGGCAGCTAGCATGTAGAAGTTAAAGGCAGCTGAGATAAACGCCCCTCCTGCAGCTGGGGGGGACAAGAAATCTTGGCCTGCAAATACACTTGCATTTTGCACTTTTCACAAGGAGACCTGAAACACCCTGTCCCTTAGCAACCACCAGAGGCCATTTATTTAAACTTGCAAAAGCTTTTGACCAAGCCCCTCTCTAGAGACTTATTAAAAAAGAGTAGTCATGGGATGAGAGGTAACATTTTGTCAAGCATTGGAAAGCGGCTGAGAGACCGAGATCAAAGATAGCTTGCTTTTACTGTAGCAAAAGATTACCAGCAGGATGCCCACAATTTCCATGCTAGAGACGTTGGTTATTGAATTTATTAATGATACAGAGGCAAGAGCAACAGCTAGCACTAAAGAAATTATTTATGCTAGCCTTTCAGCAACATCCAAGGTATGGGAAGAAAAAGCATGAGGTATTTTGTAAGACACACATGCTCCCAACTGATAAAGTTTTGAAAGTGATCTTCCCTTCAGCACCAACATGAAGCATCCAGAAGTATTTTCAGATGCACTGACCATTATGGTGACAGGATATTAGATGAAATTCACTTACAGCATCAGAACAGACAGTTCTTTGCTCCTGTGTAATGTTGAAGTGGGCCAGTACAAAAAGACATAAGGCTTCAGCATGGAGAAGACAACAAGAAACACCCCACAGACTCTTACTCTAGTATTTCTTGCTTAATGGAATACCACTAAATTAAACAACATTGTGAAGTCTCCTGTGAAAGCCAAACTGCTTCACCTTCTGCTGATTTGCCATCTAACCTAGATAATTATCATCCAAGCCTCCCACTAAAGTCAGCAACTCTTTTTTCTTTTATTGTCTCATAAGGTTAATCTGCTTGAATTAAGCGTGGCATATCATGGTGTTCATTGGCTGGAATGTTCTTTAGGCTCACAATAAACCTGTAATACATATATGACCCCAGTAATACAATTTTGACAGAAAAAGTAGCCCATCACAAGGAGAAATCCACATCCAATTCCTCAAGCTGCAGAACCATCACAACACAGCAAAGGCCAGTCTATTGCTAAAGAATGGCAAAGTAATAACATAGACAATGTTTCCCCCCTGCTTCATGTGGCTGGACACCTCTAAAACATTCTTTTCAGACACAAAGACAAAAGCTGCAGAGTTACCTATAGGGTATAATTAATCTCACATCATATTAAACCACAGGAAGTAACAAAGTTGTCCCAGAACCCAGAACAAAAAATTGCCAGGCTTTTTAAAATACAGTCTGCAGGTGGGTACATGAAAGTTTTGCACTAAAATGATGGGGCTTTGCCATCTGAAATGCATAAACCTATACAAAATCTAACTACCTGCTGTAAATTGAAGCACCATAAAAATAAAATTGAACAATTACCTTTTGTGGGCAGTGTAGATTGAGCTATATATCAGATTTAACACGACTCCAAAGCAGTAAAATTCCACCAAACACAGCTGAAAGAGTTGCAGTCAGCACCTGATTTAAACTTTGGACTGAGGGTACAGAGGGGCTTCAGGAGACAAAATTATCAGAGGGATCATGGTAGTGGCAGGGGGCATGGAAAGCCATTGTGTCACCACATCTATTCAAGAGCTTAAAAGAACTGGAGGAGTTCAAAGTGAGAAAAAAAAATAACACAACAGAGAAGCCACAAATGATGAGGTACAATTCTGCTGCCAGATACATACACAATATTCCTACAGATTTCAGTGTTCTGAATGAAGGGCAATGAAAGTGCTCATGCTTACAATAGCTTTTCTTTCTTTCACTCCTTCCTTTGATATCTCTCCTTAAACAAAACTGGGACTGGACAAAATCATTCTTCTCAGGAACAATGGCAAGACTTTAGAGAGAGTTCTCTATTCACTAATTCAGAAAGTGCCTCCATTTTTTCTTTATCTTGTTTTTTAAATTATGCTGACAATCACGCTTAGGCAGAGACAGTTGTGGCTGGGAGTTTAGAGGGGTTGGATTTCTGGTTTTGGGCTCTGTGAGGATTTTCTGTGGAACCTCACCTGGCTGAGTGGGAGTATTTTGTCACCGCAGGGGCACAAATCCTACAAGGCAATGATGCAATCTTATCCCCTCTTGCAACAGAGAGAGATGCTTAATGGATATCTAAAAGACTGGTATGCATATTGCTCTACCACTTGTAGTATGGGCTGAGCAGACTGCAGGCTGCTCTGATCTGGAAGCCCTTCCAGCCACATCACTGAAGCGATGTCCTTAAGCCCAGTGATGCTGCAGGCCTTTGAGTTAGTACCCTATGAAAGAAGGCATGGCAAACTCAAACACAACCTGGCACTAGAGCAGTTTTACAGCTCCTGAAGCCATGGTGCTATTCTGTGTCTGGCCAAACCAGAGAGAAGGCACAAGACCTCACCTTAGCCTGCTCTCACCTGCCTGAAAACATTCTTCCTTGAAATCCAATGAAACAATTAGTCCAAGGCAGGCTTATTCGTGAGAGAAAGCTTGGCAGAAACAGGCCTTGTGAAGCTGAGCTGGAAGCATCTGTGTTGCATGCCACTGTGGAATAACTCCCATCTTAGCCCTGACAGTCTGCCTCCAGCTGGGAAAGCCCCTGATCCCCAAAGGACTTTGTCTAGGACAACCACCACAAAATTAACACAAGCTAGCACCCATAGTCAGCTGCAGGCATTTTCAGCTTCTGCCCACATGTACACTAATATTTCCATGCCAAACTATGCAGTAAAGATTTTTGTTATATCTCCAGGCCAAAGATAATCCAAGAGGGGGAAAACAAAGTGTGTGTGTGTGTGTGTGTGTGTGTGTGTGTGTGTGCGTGTGTGCCCGTGTTAACACTTACTATCACTTACATCCCTCACAGCACTTAAAATTCCTATCCCTCCCCAAGCTTTTGGCTGCTCAGAGTTATGATCTGGAAACATGTTTGCCCATCCTCAAAAATTCCTGGTATTTCAAAACTGTTTCCTGTCCTCCTTTAGAATTATCTCAGTTCTGACTCTTGAAAAATCATGAAATGCCAACACCAAAACTCTAAGCACTCCTTCTCTACATCAGGCAGCAGACAGGTTGGTTAGAGCTTCTCTCTTGGTTTGAAGGTTGCAACTGATGTCCCAGAGGCAAGTGATTGAGATCAAAGACCTGAGCAAAAGCTTCTCACATCTGATTCTTATAAAATGAATTTGCTTCATCAGAAAGCCCCCAGCCACCATTGCTTGCTATGCCTGTCATATTGGAGGCAGGAAATTGTTTTTACATCTGTTTTACGAACAAATTAGCTAAAATGCAAGATAAAAGGTTGAACTTATCTAGGGTCATCTTGAAAATAATGGTAAGGTGTCTTCTCAGCTAGAAAGATGTTAAATGAGACTTAGTGACCCTTTTACAGACAATTGCTGCTGCTGAGCACTGCATCAGTGACCTCCAGCTGACCTGCCATTGAGCCCAGCTTGACCAGGTCTCCATGAGTGCAGAAGCTCTGCTCCTGGCCATTTCAGCAAGGCCAGATCAGCGAATTTATGTTCTAAGATGACCAATGAAACTGTGTCATCATTGAAGGACTGCACCCTGGGGCTGGGGTTAGACAGCTTGCAGCAATTGTCATTTAAGCCAAAGGGCAGTTTGCTTCCTCTACCTCCAGTGATTTGTGCACCACATGGAGGGCAAATGCAGGGAATCCCATGACCTTTATTTTTTTTCCTCCTTCCCTGGTTTTGGTTTGGTTTTGTTTTGTTTTGGGTTTTTTTGTGTGAAACAGTTTGGGCTGGAGAGCACTTAGCCCAAAAAGGGCATGTTCAAACCTGATAAGAAAAACCTTCTATGGCCTGTATTTTCAAATGAATTTGAGACACTGAAGAGATTCAAGATTGACTATTTCTGAATAGCAGGGTAGAGTCTACAATAGAATAGGTTCTCATATCATATTTGGCTTTGGGAGTTAACTTGGAATTTTTTGCCAGTATACTTTCCCAAAAGCTATTCAATCTTTTAAATGGTAGTACAGTCTATGACCTGCCCCTCAAATAATAGGGTACTTAATAAAGATTTTCTGAGGTTCTGTCTTGCTTGTGTTTAGATAGCAATTCAGAGACCTACAATAACTATATTCCAGTGATTGCATCCTATCACAGTTCCCTTTGAAGATACTTTTAAAAGAATTAGTAGGTTTCAATACAACCATGGCTATTTAAGATTGTGTTTAAATGCCTCAAGGTCAGGTCTGACCTTTTTCTCCCACATAGGAATGTAAGACCTCAATCACACCCCAGTGAGAGAATGCACATTTTTCCCCCTACTTAAAAATCCATAATGCCATTAAAAATGTATATGTTGTTGTTAAATAAATGTATGGTGCTAAGATTAAATCTGTTTGCATTTCCTGCCCTCTGTCAATTATTAATATTGCCCATAACAGAGAGACTAATACCTACACAGTGGGGTATAAACATCCAGAAAACAATATAAGCTTTTCCTTTTGAAAGAGAATTATTTGCTCAGGTTTCACACCTAACAGGAAGCAATTCTGAAATAAGGAGCCTGGTTTTGCACCTGTCAGCACATGACTGAGCAGAACAAGCTGCTGTTCAAATCGGGTCACAGGAGCTGGCAAGGGCACAGTCCAGCAGTGGATAAAACCCATGTGTTTGCATTCACAGAGTCAATATGGGAGAAATGCGTATCTGAGGACAAGAACTGGAGTCAGAAACTAAACAATTAACATTGTTTTCATGCCCCTCTGTAATTAACACAGATCAAAGAGGACCTGAAACCATCAATTTCACCAGAAACAGGAGGCAGCAGAGTAAGCACCAGCACTAACAACTCCAGAGCAGACACAAAAGCACCTATTGCAGCCACAGGCACAGGGCTGCAACACCAACACAAAGCAGCCAGAAAAAAAAAACTTTGAATTGAAAGAACAGAATTTTAACACTCTGAGGTCTGTCAACATAAGGACAGTGCATGAGAAAAACTGTTGTTTTACAAAGCCAGCAAAGAGGGTTTACACTAATACAACTTGTTCGTTATTCAAGGATGTGATGAGGGAGAAAAGCAAGAAACAGTCATGCTGTTGGTAAAGACATTAAATACAAAAGGTATATATTAATAGAGAGAAGAAGGGAGAAATGAAAATGTGTCATAGTTCTTTTGATTTTGTTTTTACAAGCTGATTTTCCTTGCATGCATCAGCTGCACCAATAGCAGCATTTTCTTTCTGTAAAGAGCATTACATTTAAATCCAGCAGTGAAGAGTTCCGTGCTTGGCACCACCACGTGAATGTGTTCTCACTTTCCATCTGTTTGCCGGTGAGAAACCAACAAATAGATGGTGCTTTGCAATTAAGAAGCATAAAGCTTAGGCATTACCTGGAAAAGAAAGCAGGACACATTGCTTGGAACACAAGTAAAAGGAGAGAAAGAATAACTGAAAACCATGACGGTGACATGAAACAGCCATAGCTCTTCAAAGTCAAGAATAAGCACTTGTCCACTGCATTATTCCATTTCCACAATTGTGTTTGTTTGGAAAGTGATGCTTGTGTGAGCTACACTCAAGGGTGATGTAAGGGTAATAAAAGTGCCACCACTACGAATCAGCAAATCAGTATAGCATGTGTGAAATACAGAAGAGGAGGGAACTACAAAGTAGGAAAAATTTCCAGCAGGAGATAAGGGACAATGAAACAGAAAGTTCTCTTGCCTGTATCTTTTGTTTTGTTGATAGCAGTGCCTGGTGTCACTTTATCTTTCTGCCCTTTTGATCTGCCAAGTTAAACGCTCATTTGCTCCATTATATTTTTACATTGACTCCACAGAATCATAACCTTCAGTTGGGAGGCATCAAAGATGCAATGACCAGACCTTGTTCTGAGGCAGGATCAAAATATTTTATAATTTGTGCTAATTCCAGGAAACTTTGGATTTGCAAGTAACTTCTAGACTGAACTTTGATTTCATCCTTTTAAGTATGGTGGGTCCAATAGGTGCTTTTACTTAAGTACAAATAATCATAACAGATGTCAGTCCTTACTGAGATCATTCCATTTCAAAGGTTTTTATGATGGTCTATTATTACAAAGCTGCATCAGCTGCTGTATACTTCATGCTGATGAAGCAGGGGCTTTTGTTGGTTTATACTGATTCCTGAAGGTTGGCCCTTTGGCTGTCCACACCAGAAGATTAATAATGGAGTTTATATTTATTAAGAACCATGTTGTTCGGCACATCCATGGACTTCCATGTACAATAAATTAACATCACAGCGGAAAGTGATAAATTGGTCAGATTAATCCTGTGCTTTGCTTGAGCATCTAGCCACAGATAATATTAATAAACGAGATAAGAAATAAAAAGATGTTTAAAGCCTTTAAAATAATTCCCATTCATCTGGCTTCACAAAGGACTGTGATCAGTTACAAACTGAATCTTTTATATTTAGATGCCAATAGCAGTTTACTTTTGATCAGTCTGCCTACAGATGAATTCAGATCCACTGAGAAGCTTTAGTGGTAAAGCTTCTGAAGTTTCCATTGAATGCTGCTGCTGAATGTTTGTGTGTATCTGATCAAAAATTACCATGAAATATTTCTGATAAGTGTTTATTAAAAGCTGGAGCAAGGCTAATTGCTAACTGTACTAGCTTAAAGCAGTTTAAGCAGAATATGGCTTCTTGTTATGGATATATATTCACAGCTTTTCCAGAAGAAGAGACCTTTATAATCAGAGAACAACTTCAGAGAACTTCAGAGAATAACTTCTGCCCTCCTATCTCCAGCCTGGGCCAAAGACAAATGTGCAGCATCCAGCCTGCCCACACCAATAGCTGTCACTTTAACTATCCAGTGCTCAGCCTTTATTTTTCCCATTAAACTGTGCTTCTCTTTCACTCAGAACAATGCTGCCTACTTTTATGAAAAGCATGAAAAAGGCTTCATCAGATAAAGCATAGTGAAGTGCAGCTGGTTCATTCTTGTCTCTTGTGAAGGAGAGCAAAAGAGGCAATTTTAAGGCTGCAGAGAAAAGTCACTTTAACCTGGCATCAATCCAGACTGCTTAGAAGAGGTAAGAGGTATTCTGGAACTCTTCTGGCTCTTCTTTCCAGCTGTGTCAAGGTTCTGGCTCTAGAATTAATATTGCTGCATGGTGGGGCTCATCATATCAAGTCAGAAAATATTCCTCTTTTTCTTGTTTTTTTTTTTTTTTTTTCCTATCCAAGTTAACTTCCAGCTGCTGGATGTACCTAGGATGCAAGTCTATGAAAGATTATGCTGCTCAACAGAGGTGCCAAGAATGAGCCCGCTGAGGCAAAGAATAATGTGGGCCCACCACTTTCAGAGGTAGCAGTGATGTCTCTGGGATGAGAGATCCTTTGTAATCACAGTTTCATGTTCAAAAGACAAAATCCCGTCCTGAATGCAACATTCTCAGTGATGTACTTTCCCAGTTTAAGAAGGAAAACTGCTATCTCAAACTAAAACACCTACCTTTTAGGTAAAGTTGTGTATAATGTGATGACCTGTGTTAAGAGAAGACAAAATTCAGTGGCACAGGAGTTTCATTTCAGTTTTACAATTGCACTATTGCCACTTAACAATACACCGATACTAACTTCAGGATCAGTGTTCAATCCTAGTAATGACTGTAGCAGCCTCCTGAAGACCAAATAAAATTGCAATCCTTTAAGAGAGAGGGGTAGGGATGGACCTGAAGCTCTGAGCCACTGGTTGTCCCCACTGCTCTATTTTTCACAGCTGCAAAAGAAGCTTTCTCAAAAATTACCCTAGGATCTACTCTAGGGGTCCTAAGTGTCACCCATGCAACCACGCAACACCATTCAGCCTGGGGTCCAGGGATTTAGCAGACACAAGAATTTAGAGACAAAAATCCTTGCCTGAAGAAACTATAGTCTTAGGTCCCCATTATCCAAAGTCATGCCAATGGGTGCATGGAGCCTCCCTGAAATCCTGAGAGCCCTGTGGGGGTTCTATAAAGTTTGGTTTGGACCAAAAGTATAATTAGGAATTCAGGGAAGGCCAAGGAAATGAATATCCTTTGGGGATCAACTGGCTTGATCCCAAGGAAGATATTAAGGAAAAAAGAATTAAGAAGTATGGGAAAGAACATATGTGGAAGAACTGCCTAAAGCAAAAACTTAAGAGTTAGGAAAAAAAGGGCATAGGATACAAGAATGAAAAAAAGAAAATGCTTAGGGGTAATAAAAAGAAGGATTTGGGCCAAAATGTTTGTCAAGCACTCTAAGGAGAAGCAAGACTTGACATTAGTTTGTAAGAGCATAATGCAGCAATGTGACAGGATGGGTCTGAGAGCAGCAATAAGATCCCAAAGAGGGTGAGCATCTGTCAGAGTCAGTCTCTGTCCAATTTCATGCTCCAGGGAGAGTGGGGAAGCTCAGGCCACCTCATTTTCCACCCAACCACATCAGGCTGACACCCTGAGGCACGAAACTTTCCATGTTGTAGGTATTTATTCCTTAAGCTTGTCACCCCATAATGAACAAGGACCACAGCTAGTCATCTGCTTATCTGAGAGGGCGCCGAGATCCTGACAGCCTGCTAAGCAAGCAGCAAAGCTAGGGAGGAGTGGAAAAGGTGTGGAAAGAAATGTGAGAGATCTCACAGTTAATATGGAGTGGAGGCAGTGATGTAGTTATAGCCCTACTTTTATTTTCACTTGATGGCACAAAAGGGAAGGTGATGAGAATCTTTTAAATGAAACATGGCATTTCCTTATTAAAGTCTGATTTAGACTTCAGCAGTCTTTCTGCCCTGTATGCCTTCCAGTGCTCCCACACCATGGTCAGCCAAACAGAAGAGACTTAATAAAATAAATTTCAATGGTAATTTCCTGAACAATGAGGGCTTGTTTTCTATGCAAATAGTCCTTTTGGTGTTGTTACCAAAGATGACAGGGCTAGCCATGTTGTAAATACGAAGAGAAGAGACACGGTCTCATTTATAGACTTAAAAGTCCTGCTAGGCATCTTTGTTTCCTGAGCAAACAAATTTCTTGTGGGGACTGCATGGAAAAAAAATCTCATTATCCAGTTTTGTGGGGGCTGCTGTTGCTGGAAACAATTGCCTTGCAGCCAGTCAAAAGCATCATTGTCCAGCAGTGGGCTGCTGCGGCCCCACCAAGGTCGCAGCATCCATTGTTGCAGTTTGATGCAAGCAACTTCCACTCTCATCAAAAGGGGAGCAGAGTCAGCATTCTCTGCCCCATGTTGGAGTGACCATAGGTAACAAATCTGCTGCATTCCTGGCCTGTGATCCTTGGAGTCACAGGCTTTGTTTGGGTCTAGAGACAGAAGTAAGTAACCCCTTCTGATCATTTACAGTAATCTTTCTTATCTGCTATGAAGAAAATCCCAAGCAGAGTATTTATATTAAATACATATAGCAGGTGGCCTTACATTTGAGGAAAAACTAGAAAATAACTGAACAACCCTCAGAAACATTATTAATAATGCTTCCAGACAAGGAAATGTGGGTTTCTCTATCTCATCAGCCTGCCACTGCAGCCACGGTTTGCCATAATAGGATTCAAAGCTCTTCCTGAGATTGTATCTGCCCTCAAGGGTAAATAAAGTCAGAGCTGGAACTTTCTGACACAACTTTGTCACTGCCTTATTAATATTGTCAGGCAGTGACCAGAGAATGGGTGACACCAACAGCATAGCAATTTTAAGGAAACATTTCCTGTAATGAAAGTAGCAGCAGTGGTGGCCAACAATTACACAAAGACTGTTGGGAGGCTTTTCCTTACTTACTTTTCTATGGAGACCACCTTTCTCCAATAAGCAGTGGGAGAGCACTTTGTTGTTGCTGAGTTCAATGGAAAATGCACAGTTGCCACATAATTCAATATTATAAGCATTTAGGGCAGGACCCAAAGCCAGCTGACATCAATGGCACAACTGCTATTAAAACTAGGAAGGACTGTGGTTTGGGCTCTCCCAGAGAAGCATTCCCAAGCATAAAGCTTTACAGAAGATTATCAACTAATGAACAACAGCACTGGAGGGATGCCATTTGGAAGGTAACATTAAGTTTTCAGAATTACTCACTCTAAAAACTGTGGTTTGGTTCAGGTTTGAAAGTCAGTGTCTACCTAAGGAGAGCTATGAGCATTCATCAATCCTTATAATCCCTTCCAATTCACATGTGTTTACAAGGATGCTGTTCTGCTCTTGGCTCAGAGAGATTTTTGGGCCAATTCCCAAAACTGCAAAGTGGTAAGCACATTGTTTAAAAAAACTTCTCAGAGGTCATGAGTTTATGCTTAAGTATTTTTAAATGCTGCAGTAAAAAAAGCCTGATGCTTTCCAGCCTTAGAACATAGCTCAGGGTTTATAATGGCTACTTGGGGTGTAGATTAAATAAATGGTTCTGTAGCTCCCAAGCCACCTCTCCCACTCTAGCCAGCTCTGCACGTGCTCTTCTCTCCATGGCAATGCCCTGGAGTGCATCAGAGTATCATGGTCCTCAGGGGGCAGGAAAAGGCACCTGAATGCCACGAGCAGGTACAGAAGTAAACACGTGCTGCAGCTGGGACCAGCTTTTCTTTCTGGCTGACAGACCATGGAGATGAGCAAGCAGGACAGTTCCATCACACTTCCACACTTCCATTGTTGTGGAAGTGACTCTGCCAGTGCCCCTGGTCCTGCTCAGAAGAGCTTTATCTTTAAAACTGCTGGCTCTTGCAGAGATGCAATTCTCTTCACAACTGTGTGATAAGGTGTATGATACTAAAAGCAAAGCCTAATTCTTCCCAGCATCATCCAAAAGCTCATAAAAACTCTTTCACTACTAGGGCCCCTTGCCTCTTACTTGAGGAAGAAGTAAATCCCTTCATCCAGTGGGATTAGACCACAATGCCTTCCACCAACTCTGCTGCAACAAACAGGTCCTTTTCAGAGCAAAGGCTTTGAGAATCAGGAAAGTAAAAAATTCAGTATGTTGAGATATGGTAGCTTTTGTACTGGTACCCTGATAAGAAAATTATTTTATACAGATATGCAGTTGCATCCTTTGAATTCCTATACATTCTTCAGGCAACTCATGTCACACAGAAGGCCAACTTGAAGCCTAAATGCAATAAAAACATTGAATGGTTCTTACCTGATGTCTATCTGGTCTTGACCATGTGTTTGGAATTTAGGGTGTGTTTGTGAGACTTTAAAGATATGCTGGTTTTGTGCTGGCTTGTGTGCTGAATTACTTGCAGTGAGGAATCCTTTCTGAATGTCAAAAATACCAACACTTAGCATGGTTGCTATTGAAAGAAACCAAAGATCTCCTGGAAGATTTCTTTACTAATGCATACATCATTATTGCATAAAAGGGTCATGAAAAGGATTTCCTTTCGTGACCTTTGTCACAAAACCCTCTGGGCAAAGCCAAACCCTTTGCAAAGAGCTGTGCAGAGGACTTTGACTGAACCAGTCACATAGCAGTGGTCTTTCTTAAAAAGCACAATTCAAACTCCAATAAACTTCTCTGCAAGCTCATTCCTCCACTGTATCCACAAGATTTGGGGGCTACAATGACAGAGACCTTTCCCAGAAAACTTTGCAGGGAAGTCTGCAAAGACACCAATGACAGAGCTGCAGACACAAGATCTGCTGCAGCCTGTCCTGCAGGTTCAGGTGCCCAGCAGCCCCACAAGCTGCATCCCCCCTGAACTGCTGCATCCTCTTTTAAAGAGATCAGCCTGTTGTGCTTTCCTGGAGACACAGGGGAAGGATCTATATGCCCTGCACTGAATGATCTGATGTAATCTGGGGACACAGCAACTATTAATCACTTCTATTGATATATAGTAGCTTTATTAATAGAAAAACTGCCAGCAGTGTCAATTACTCATACACGTATGTATGCATATTCAATACAGAGAATGGAAAACAGACTTCCACCTTCTATTGGAATTGTAAGTGGCAGAATAACTTCTGAAATGTGGGATGAGGTTTTAATAATGTTAAGATATTGTTTTGTATCACTTGCATGCCCTAATTTATCTCTGCCAAACAGCAAGGCAGGCCCAGAGCCTCCTGAATGCTGTGATTAACTAGCCTGCTGACTATTTGTGTATTAACATCAGATCTGTGATCGTTTCCCAGTGCCACACTACATACAAAAGAGGATAAAAAATGAGTTGATCATAGGTTATTAAGGGCAGATGGCACATCTGATGGCAAGAGCAAGCTCTTTCCCCACATCTCCCTTGCACAGAAATTGGAGCATGTGGTGTGATTCAGCAGTTTAAACTCTTTCCCTCCTCCAGCTGTGAGAGGTCACCATGCTCCAGGGCTCTGCCCCAGACTCCTGCACTACCTGGCAGGGTAAGTGGGCTGGAGGGGGAAGCAGGGATGCATCTGGGTCCCAGTGAGCAGCTGTCCTGCCCCAGAAAGCCCTCTGAAAGAGTGCTGAGTGGTTTTCCCTCTTTTGCCATGCTGAGGAACCAGTGCTGCCAAGGAATACTGGAGGGATGGTTCCACTGAGGCCAGTGCTGCTGGCACACCATAAGGCTGCTTTTGATGTCAGAGGGCTGGATTTGGTGATCCAGATGTCCCTTGTCCTTCATGTAAGAGATGAATGGAATTTAGGTATGGAAGATGTTCAAAAGCAAAGACATCTTCTCCATGAATGCTGAATGCTGTCACTGACTGAGAAGCCCATCTCACCTGACAAACCTTTGATTTCAAAACACATAAATAAACCTAAAAACCTCCACAATGAAGAGGTTTCTGATGAACCAATTACAAGTTTTTCTTTGTTCACCATAGGTATTTTTCCATTAAAGTCAAACCAAGTTTTCCCTGTGTTAACTTACGTGCCCCAGAAGCCCAAATTCTGTGGAGGCTTAATTACAGTTTCACACTGCCAACCCCCTTTGGTGCATCTCCTTGTAAGTCGAATTTAACATATGTTATCAGCAAACTTAAGGCCCTGCAGCAACAGCTACAACAACAACCAGGCCCCTGCACAGCTATCCTGCACATCTAGGAGCCTCCAGGAAAGGAATACAAAACATTTTCAGCCAGCTTTCATTCCATCCAAGTGATGTAATTTATTTACAAGCTATCTTGCATTCCTGTGCTCCTGCCACAGAGAGCAGGCTGCAGACACAGAGCTATCAGCTTGCTGCAAGGACTCCTCCCCAGCACGAGGTCACCCACACCTAGGCTATACATCTGCCATGTCATGAGCCATGTGACTCATAAATATTCCTCACCTTTGGATGAAACAAAGGAGAAAGCTGCAGCATGTTGAGACAGAGCTTTTCTACAGGCAATCCTGCCTTCTCAGCACAGAGAGGCAGCTCAGCTGCTCTTTCACAGCCTGAAGCATCCATAACACCTCTACACCCACCAGGACCAGAGAGCTCATCAAAGCTGACACATTAGGGCCCTGCATGCTCTTGGCAAAGTCATCTCACCACCTTAAAACTTAGTAAACTGAGCCACAAAATGAGCTGAAAGAAGGTCTTTTATAAATATATATATCTGTGATTTCTAAATTAATCCAAACAAGCTTTTTTATGTAACTTTTTTTTTTACACAAGACACAGATTAACATAGCTGTGTGGAAAAATCCCTAGACTAAACAGAGGACACCTTTTTGAGCTGTCCATCCCTTTAGAAGAGACTTGGAAAATAAGTTTGGTGCTAGATCACATTTCATTTTTGTATTAAGTCAAAAACTAGAGAAATTTGATGGTTATCATAGAGTGTTAAGAAATTGGTCCCAATCCCCACTGTCGTGGGCAGGGACACCTCCCACTAGATCAGGTTGCACAGATAATCGATTTAAAAGGTCCTTTAGAGCAGGTGAAGGTGGATCCTGATCAGCTGGAGCACTAATCTTATCCCACATGACCACATGACATCCTAATATGATTTTTGACTATTGTTAACACGAATACCTGTCCTAAGTTTTATACAGCATCCATTGTGGAGATATGAAAGCAGTATGGCTCAAGGGAAGGGAGTAATTCTTAAGTCTCAACATTCAGTAAGGAGTAAGATTCTTCTCCTCTCTAGAAAGTTAATTTCAGAAATCCTACAGTGAGGTTAACAGGATTAGTTTTCCAGTTGCCACTGACTTTGCAAGCATAATACCAGATGAAGACTGGAGAGAGAGGAGGGGGGAAACTGACTCTTCAAAATGCTGTTTAATTGCAAAGCATCTGTACTGCTTAAGATGTGACTTGCTGACAGGGAGAAAAATATATCAAAGCACTGAGGAGATACATCAAAATAGAAAAATTTAGCTGAATAAATCTCAAGGGATGACAGAGGATCCATTGCTTAGAACTCATATAGAGGGATTTCTTGTCCTGCTTGCATCTTGCATTAAGCAGACTTTCCTTTTTTTTCAAGACCAGACAGAAATTACTCTACACAGATCAGGAGCTGGGATTTAAAGCTAACTGTTGGTGCAGATATAATATCCATGAAAATCAGTTTGAATGGGAGGTGGCTGCTTGCCTACCCTTGGAGGTGCACTACATTATCCATGTAAATACTATTCTGAAGGCAGATGAACTTCCAACAGATCAGAAGCAGCTGCTTTAAAAATACAAATATGTCACATAGTTTCATATTCTGATGTGAGGGCTGATCCCCTCCTTTGAATTCCCTGCCCTAGGCTAGGGTGAGGTACCAGTCTCATGCAAACCTGCTTCAGAGACCAAGGCAAAGAGAGGGTGAGACGTTTTCCCTAGGGAATTGCCTGTACCAAAGAAGCTCACAGCCAAATGCTAGCTAGGAAATTTCCACAGGCCTGAATAACATTTCCAATTTCCTGAATCAGCTCAATTTCTCCATGCAAGTCACAGTTCCACCTACTCATTAGCAATCAGCAGAAATCAATACTCTGCATTGGCAACTGACATCCTCCATCTAAAGGATGAACTGTCATCACTGTGGTGGCTCAGTGGCATCTGAGGTGAGCACAAAAAAGAAGCTGAAGGCTGAAGAAAAAATTGTTCACCTAAAATTGATGCCAAAAAACCTCTTTTAAAATAAAGACAAGGGGAGTTCTGAGCTCAGGCCTGCAGTAAAGGCCGTTTGCTGTCTGTCCCCCACCCTCTTACCCCCATGTCTGGTAAGAATCTACCTGAAAGCCATCTTGCCCTCAGGAGGAAGCAATACAGAAAAAGGCAGCAGTGGAGAGCTATCTCTGGCATAGTGGTTTATCAGAGGAGCTGTTTTTCATCCCAACAGCCTCACTCTGTTCCTGCAGGGCAGTAAACCCCATGCCCTTCTGTTTGTACATCATTCTGGTGGCTTCTGCATATTCTGTGTCCATGTGGTGGTCCTTCTTCTCCTAAAGCTCTCTATCAGAGAACACCAGGGGAGGATAGTTTGTCACCATCACTTTAGGCTTCCAGTAATCAGAGCAAGTGACAATTCAGAGAAAGAGCAGAGCATTCAGATCTACTCTGAGAGCCACCTGGTGTAATTAATAAAAAATGATGGAACAAGCCTAGGCCATTTGGTTCATCAGAGTTCACTTAGCTTTTCTATTTAACGCTCTATTTCTTCCAAGAAGGCAACTCATGATTTACCGAGTAACACCAGTGTGTTTCTACCTCAAAGGCTTTAGCTTGGAATGCCAGCTGAAAATATGTTTTATTCTGTTTGTATGTGCATAGAGACCTAGTTTTCTGGTGAAGACACCCAGTACACACCACCTCTCCTTCCATTCCCTACCTGTTGGGGGCCACTACCACTTTAAATCATACAGATTTCTTACTTTTAACATCCTTACCAACACTACATCCCACCCCAGCAGTCCTCTGGCACCGCACTAAAGAAGAGGAATGTGCAGGTGTGTTCCAAACTCATCCTCCCCATTACTGCTAAAACTTGGCATGCAGTGTCCCACCCACTTGGAAGAAATGTCCTGGAGTTACTCCTGAACTTAAATGCCATGATCTAGAAATAACAAGGAGAAAAAATAAGTTTTCACAATTTTCCACTTAAAATTGATCTCCCCAGTTTTCCATCTGACATTCCTCAGTCAAACCCCAAAGAACTTCTTGACCTGCAACTGCCTATTCGGATCAAGGAGTGCATGCAGCATCCCAAAACCTCCCACTGTGTACCAGAGAAATCTGCCTGTTCCAGATCTGCCATAATTCCTTCTCCCGGTCCCCTGGAGCAGCTGACAGCTTTTAACAAGGAGGTCTTTGTTCAATCAAGTACTACACTGGATGCTACCAGAACTTTTAAAAGGGATGCTTTAAAATTCCCAACTGCCTTTGTAATGGGATTTGTCCCAAGGCCTTACAGGGTCCTCTCCCTTTGCCTTAATGGACACGAGTTTCTGCAGCTCTCACCAGAAAAAGGACTAAATTCAGTTTTCTTCAGCTTTGGAAGACGTCTACAACAGCTGAAAATGAGGAAATCTGAGGAAATCCAAGGAAATCCAAGCAGGTGCCATATCCTTCTTATCTGCTCCTTGACCATAGCCCATATGATGAAAGCAGTGCTCCTGTACTGAGGAGTAGCCAGATATCTTAGCAGTGTCTCCAGTTTTGATTTATTTCCCGGAAACTGATTTCTCAAATGCTCAGCTCTTTTGGTAAACCAGGCAACTGCTACTCCAAAGGCTTTGCTTTGTGAGCTGTTCTCATTAGGTTCATGTGTTTCATGTTTTTACCCATCATTTTCTTCATATTTTCACATAAAATTCCATTTGCTGTGCAGTGACCCAGTTTCACAGCACATCTGACATGCCTTTGATTTTTTTTTCCTGCCTGCTCTTCACTTACAGGTAAGAGCAAACGTAAGAAGTCTGCAGCTGGCTTCTTTGTGAGGGTCATTTAGACAGATTAGAAACACTGAAGGAAGCACTAACTTCGCTTCTGGCTTCAGTCAATACTTCCTCTGAGTTTGACACAAGTCCTCTCTATTTTTTAGCAATCCTTTGCTATGTGATACACTGACTGCCTGATCTCTTCAGGCTGAATTGCAACCTGGCAAGTGGCACTTCAGTAGGTTGCTGCAGAACCCAAATAACATGTCCTGCCAAGTCCCATCATTACCCAGCCTTCTTTTTTATGTACGTGTGTAATGCTTCTTATGGCAGAAGCACTAGGAGGGAGAATAAAGCTAACAGAAGGGAGAGGACATGTCAGCCTTAACCGTGCTTTCCCTGATGGTAACAATTGAACAGCTTCCAGCAAAAATATTTAGTTATATTCATTGTGTGCAGGCTTCAGTATCTTACTGTCGGAATGCATTTGCTAAGTCACCCCAGTAAGTGGATGCATGTGCATATTTATTCATTTCAGCTGAAATGTTCAGGTGTCTCACGCATTACTGATGACTCTGGGGATGCATAAGTCACTTCCTTCATTTCCTTCCCACTGCCTGGGGAGAGGAGAGAGTCTTGGAGGCAGCAGTGGCAGCATATGACCCAGTGATTCCCCTCTAATCAGCCTTGCAGCAAAGGGAGATCATACATCTGCTCAGCCACCTGAGGGTGAAGCTGCAGCTGGTTCAAAGTGGTTGACACTGGAAACAGAAGGTGCCTGGGACACAATGGGTCAGGTAACCTCCCCTGTCTGCTTCCCTTGGTGTGGAAGTCCCAGCCTGGAGGTCTCTGCATTCGCCCCTGACGTGGCTGCAGTCCTGTCACCCATGGCTGTCCCAGTCAGAGGGGCTGTGCACCTCGGCTGCCCCACGTGGCTTTGCACCATGGCCAGCCCGAGCCCCCTCCTCCTCTGGCTCTGCACTCTGGCACAGGCAGCATGCACAGAGCTGACCCAGGAGACAGCTGTCTTGGAGGTCTCTCCTCTTCCTTCTCCAGGAGCAAAGCCATGCTCATAAGGGAGCTTTACATTCTCCCCCAGCCCTGTATGTTTCCAAGCCCCACACAAGTTATCTGTCTCTTCAGGTCCCTTTTGATCTGCTGGGTTTCTGGAGCGACTCCTCCTGTGCTTTGCAGATCAGCATTCACTGGAATGTGGATGGGGATCCTACAACACGCCGGGATAACAGCACACTATAGCAAAAGACAGCTCTGTCTTTCTGAGCATTTCCTCCAGAGCATTTCTCTCCCTGCTTTCAAGATCTCTCATCTTCTAAAACCCCTCAGGCTTTTTTCTTTCATGGCTCTATACTCTTTTAATGTAAGCATGAATCAAATTCTGTTCTTTGTCACTCCCATCTCTAGACCAAGAGTTGCAGAGGAGATTTACGAAGTTACGCTGGATTTACACCAGGATAATGTGAGAAAAAATTGGCCCTTTGTCTTTATATTTTAACTGCTTCCCATCATATTTTTTATTTGTGGCAGTGTTATTGTTAGATTTACTTTGATGTTGCTGTTTGAAATTCATTAATCTATGGCATGCTTTAGGAAAGCTCTTTGTATTTGCTCTCTACTTGGAATATGAAATTACTTCGCTTTAGAAAGTATGTTATAATATTCTAAATTTATGACATTACTATTATCTGAGGAATCTCCAGCTATTCATGCATATTCCCCCTTTGTTTCAGGCCCTTCAAAGTTAGTACAGCTAATTCTACATTTTCTTCTCTTGGCACCAGTTGCTAATTATACTGAATGCTATTAAATTACAGATCCTTACTCCTTTTCCTGGAAACTTGCTGGCTGGCAGGGTAAGATTAGATCTGGATATTATATGCAAGGGTTTTTTAAACTTATCTTAGCTTTAAGATGCAGATACTATATGAAGCTTCAGTGTGATGCCGTCCTTAAAAGCATTAAAAAAATTACATTAAGTAAAATGATGTCACTTCTAATCAGAATTTTTATCCCTTTCTTTCCTGATTAGTGCAGCCTTTAGCAGATTTACTAAATATCTCTGCTAGCTCCGACAGCTTCACCTCATGGCATCTTGAGTCAGCATTTCTGGCAGAAAGCACGGCCATGGAGTGAAATTCATAATGTAAATTAGCATTCAGCACTGGAACCAAGGAGGTCGTTAGCAAATGTTTCCAAATGACCTGTGGCACACCCACTTCCTCACCAGGCCTGCTTTAGGAAAAATCTTAATTATTCCCAGAGGGAAGGAGGAAAAGCCTCCTGATGTTCAGGTGTACAATTTGGCAGGGGTAATGGCAGCATTACCCCATGTGCTGGGCTGTGCTGGGGGTGTCCATGCCAGCATATCCCACAGAGGGCTATCCATGCCCCTCCCCATGCCCAGTAGTCCCTGTGACAGTCAATAACACAGTCCTGGTGGCACAGAGCCACTCTCCATGGAGGACACCTCTCATCCCTGCATCCTTTAGAGGAGCACATCCTGACACCTCCCACTTATTCCCCATTAGCAAAAACTCCAACCACCTCATGTGTCTGTTGATCTTCTCGAAATTAGGTAACTCAATATATTTAATAAAACTTATACTGTAGTGTCTCAGCTATACATGTGTGACCTAGTGCATTTGTCAATTATTAGATTTTTGAGAATTTTCTCACTGATTTTACACATGCATGATGGCATTTATCCATGTCAAAGCTTTTATTTGTAACCTAACTGATAAAGCCAATAAAAATGCATCTACAAATTTGCAGCCTACAAATTCATTCTCTCAGAGGTCCCTATGTAAAGTCCGTGCAGCTGCTTTCATAGCTTTATTTCCTTTAGAAGCAAACAGAATTATCTTTTTATATATATATAATTATAAACAAACAGAATTATTTTTAAAAATACCTTCTGAAATGTTTAATGTCAGCAGTGAGCTCATTAGCTATTATTTGCTTTGCTGGGAAATGCCAGGTGCAGAGCAAATTGCTATCTCTGGCCAAGTCAGGATGGGAAGATCATCCAGCCCAGGAACCCGTGAGATGGGCCAAAGGAGATTGCTGGCAGACTAGTATGACTCCAGACAAAACATTCTGAGGTATTTGTGCAGAAAGCATAGCTTTATCCTGTAACAAGAGTTTGTAGCTCAGGGATTTCCCAAGTCACAAAGAGTGTCCACATAAAGGTCACTTTTGCAGCATCTCCTTTCCCCCACTGCTTGCCCAGGTGCTGTGGCCTTGGAGCACTCCCCCACTGGTGTAGCTGCCAAGATAAGCAGGTGCCAGGTAAGGTCACACCCTGTGTCCCAGAGCAGGTTAGAGAGAAGAAAAATGGGATTTCTACTGGGATAGACTAAGGCAGATCAGGACTCCCTGTGCCATGTCTGTGTCCCACCAAAGCTGTTGACAACTTGGCCCTGCAGTGGTGTCCAGTGCTGAGGAGGTTCTCCTGAGATGACATGAGATAAAAAATACTCTTTGCTTGCCTCTGGCTGTTTCTCCTTGGTGCCTTCACTGAAGGGCTGGGCTAGAAAGCAGTGAGTTCCCAAAGGTAGTGATGGTGACATGGATGGATGGATGGATGGATGGATGGATGGATGGATGGATGGATGGATGGATGGATGGATGGATGGATGCATCTACGGCTTTGAAGGACTATGACAATTTCAGGCAGATGGCAAGACAGGAATTAGCACTTCTTGCAGCACCCAGCCAGAACAGATGCAATACATAATGAGGGTCAGGCAGCAGCACACGGCACAATTCCCTTTGCACTCCCAGCAAACACAGAAATGCTAAGTCACTGTGTCACTACAGATTTTGTTGCTGGAAACACAGCGAGTGTCAATTGTCAAGGTAAATTAGTAATGCTGCATAGGCAGGAGCTGGAGGTAGAAAGAGAGCTGTGAAATAGGCAGCTCTAGAGACACAACACTTCTTAAAGCAGTTTCTCTAAACTCTTCCTTCTCCTGTATACATATTGCTGTTTGTGAGAGGTACACAAAGTCAGTAACTCCCTCTGAAATGGTTGTTTGTTTTAAATTCCTGATGGGAAATATATTGAGTTAATTAAAATTGTTACAAGGGCAGTGATTCATGAGGCATCTGACTGCAGAAGAATAATGCACCTACCCGGCTACCTGTCTTTGGTCCATTTCTTTGTGAATTGTTGTATTTTAACTCTTGAAACAGTAAAACATCAGAGCAAAGCAATGGAAAGTTACTGTGTGCTTAACTGTGCAAGAATTATATTCAGGAAGGAAAAAAATACAGGCTTAATTTGTCAGCAGGTATAAAAATAGATCTTGAGGCATTATCTGGACTTAGGAAAAATTTTTAATTGGCTGCCTGGGGCCCTCCAGTATTTTCATTTTTCTAAATGAATTATGGTATATTCACTATACAATAGGTGACTACAGTGTGGAAGTGTTTCTGTGCATTCATTCAGGGGTTCATTCACAATCCGAAAAACAAAGCCAACCAGGTGTAATGAGAAATCTCTGTTTAGGTGGTTGAATTCCTTCTTCTTTGTTCTGCTTTTCTGCTGGTGGTATTTGAAACCCAAATTTGCATGAGTGAAAAATCTTCCTTGGGAAAGCTAGCTCACACTTTGGGGTTCCACTGCCTTGCCAAATAATTTGAGCTGCTTAAATGGATTTGCAAGGTAGATGCTCAAATGCAGATTAAAATGTGAATCCATTTCTTAGAAAATCATGTCATTTATAAACGAGAACTCTTCAGACCTTGAGGTAGCCAGAGTGACTTGGCTTTTAAAGGAGATTACCTACAAAAGGCTCCAGCTACCATTCTGCTGGAGACTGGATGTGCAACTCTTAAAGCCCCAGAACAAAAGATCAAAGACTGCCTCAGCCAAGCAAAATATTCCAGGGCTGGGTAAATAACTTCTGCTCTGCAAAAGGCATTTTCCCAAATGCCGTATCACAATTTAGATCGGCTGACAGGTGCAAAAACAGGTTGGAAGAGTGTGAGAAAACATGTCCCATGCCTTGTAAGAATGAATTGGTTACCTGAGCACATTCAGCACCTTTGATAACTGGGGTACAGGGGCCATAAAACTTATGAGAGTACAGACATGACCTTAGCACAAGTCACTGCTAGTTAATGGCAGCACTTTTAAGGCTGAAGCCTTTGAGGTGGAGCTTTCAGCTGTTCAATCACCACACAACCCTAAAGGGGCAGCTCTGCAGAGCTTCCCAACTGTGCCCCTAAACACAGCATCTCCCTCTTCTCACCAAGCCCCACACCACTACGTAGCTGGTCATATCACTGGACACGGGAAAGGTGAGGAGGGGCCAGGTAAGGAAATGCGTGGCCACTGGTGGGGACAACCTCACCCTTGAGAGGGGCAACAAGTACTCAAAAGCCCCTCTATCTGCAAAGGCTGCCACAGGGGCTTTGTACTTTCCTGAATCACCCCACCAGCATAAAGACATCAGGGACCAGATTCCCATTACACCATCTGTGGTGAATTTTTGCAGTGTAAAATGAGTGCAGGAGGGTTTAAAATGTGAGTGAGGTTTTAAATAGCCCACAAGGCATGAGGGAAACTGCAACATCTGCCTGCTCATCTTCTTCCATCTCAATCAAGTGCCAGATATAATCATGAGGACAGGTAAGAAGCAGACAGGAATAACATGGGAGAAAGGCAAATCTCTTCAAACCTGAACATGAAATCATAGCACTTTCATCCTCCAGAGGTTCAGGCAGTCCAGTAAAAGAGTCACATCTAAGAGGCTTTGAATCTGTGTCACATGTGCTATCAGCCTAGCACAGAGCATCAGCACTCAAATAATTATTTTCCCAGCAATCAGCACCAAATCATAGTAAAAGAGAACTGAAAAATTTCTACAAAAGAACATTAAACAGAGAGCTAAATGATAAACCCCACAATGTTGGCACAGTCTTCTCGCAACTCCCAACAAGCATATTTTGCATTCCAGCTGACTCAAGGCATGTCATGGGTAGTGGATAAGAGCACTCAGCATGCCTCAGAGAAGCCTGACTTTGAAACAGCAAGCTCTGGAGTACTCACTGGAGAGCTAACACATGGCTCCAGAACAAGAAGCACAGTGGGGCCTTTCTGCACTGCCCTGCTTTCTGCCTCTTCCACTGGTGCTCACAGCAGGGGTGGAGGGTAAAAAGAGGAATGAGACATTAGTGCAATGAGTGGCATCCAGCCCTGCAGCATCAAGATTCTGTACAGTCATTGCATTTAACCACAACATCATGAGATGTGGCTCAAAGAAAATCCCTTTGGCCCACTGTACCTGCTGGTTTTTGGTATGGTTTGTATCACAAAGACAAAAGAGAGCAAGAATACTTCAAAGCAGCTTGGCTTATTGCAAAGTGTACAGGAAAGGGTTAAACCATAGTGAAAGATAGTGCAGTGGTTGCACATTTTATAATGATTTTTCACAGTTTTTTTTCTGCTGTCATTTCAGTGCCTTCCCTAGGGAAATCATTTCCTCACCTGTGTGATGGTGGCATGAATGAAGACTGACCCCTGCCTAGGAAGCCGCATTTAATTATGTAAGGTGATTGCATCCATAAAATAAAAGCCGTTTTTTGCCAGAATTCCTATATGTCTCACACTTTTATTCCTTTTTACTACTTCTCTATTTTTCTCTGCCACTATCCTAGTAAATTACATTGTATTTTACCTTTTATTTATTTGGAAACTTTTATATAAATCTAATTCTCTAATTTTCAGTCTGTATCTTCTGTATCTCTGTGGTTGACAAAATTTCATCTTTATAATAAGTAACCTTTGGCCATTACAGGCCAAAAATCTCTTTCCAGTCACTCCTATGCAAACCCAAAATAATCCACCAATAAGCAAACTTAGCACCAAGACTGGGAAAGTCTGAAAATGCTTTGATGTGAAATAGTTTTCTTACATGCAGACTGATTCTCAAGTGAGTCTACACCAGCAGGCTTAAGCAAGATATATACTTTTATTTGTGCAATAAATCCCACCGGTGGAGAGACTCCGAGGAGAGTTACCACAGAGCAGTGAGAGCACGGTAAATTTGTGCACGAGCCTTATCTTACCTGGGCAGACAAAAGCTTTTATTATAACCCCCTTCCCATCAGTAAGTCTTGCCTATAAATATTAGTCATGCAGCACAGAAGAATCAATTTTTATGATGATGACAAACTAAAGCACAAAATTGAGCACTTATATGCAGGTTGCCTTTGGGCCTTTTGATGATTCACAAATTAGTCCTCACCCTCCTGGATCTAACGCTAAGTATTTAGCTTCAAATGTTTCCACTCTTTCAAGTACCCCTTAACAGAGCTGGAATTTGATCTGTCTACCACTAGGAAATTATTTGACACAGCCTCTGAGTACAGAAAAATAGATTTTTTTCAAGAACAGACTCTTTCAGTTCTTGTATTCAGGGAAGAAAATTTGGTTTTATTTTGTTTCACATCGTAGGACCAGACTTCTTCACTTCTATTCAGACTGAGTAGTCCTTTATTTTTCCAAGCAGTTCTGTTAAAATCAAGGTTGTTTGTCCTTACTCTGTCCTAAGCAGAAGCAGACTACATCATCTGAATTATTTTGGCTTCACATAGAGTTGTTCCTTCTAATGGCATTATCTGATTTTTCCCACTGTACTAAGCCACTTCACTTTGGCCTGTTTATGTTGTGCTGGAGCTCAAGGCATAACATCGAAAGTTTTATGCTCTTAGTATAGACATGATCTGTCACCCTGGCTTAATTTTAGGATGTTCTGAGTAGATCTTTGGCAGGTACAAGGCCTCTCTGGAAACAGTAACAGCTTGTCTGAGTTTCACAGTTTGGCAAGAAATAGACACATACAGGACATTTCTGCGTCTTTTAGTGGGATGAGATCTCACTTCTTTCTCTTTCCTCCACAATGCTGTGCAAGTGCAAAGATATTTTTATCGTACCTTTGTGAGGAAAAGATTACATGGGAATATTTTGTTTGGATTTTTTTTTTTGCTAAAATCTTTGTTTTCAGGGACACAGGCATTTAGGATATACCAGAAAGCTTCTTGCTGCTCATTCTGGTTAGGTATGATAATTTTCAACCTTTGGTTCATGAGTTTATTCCCTAATCAGGGCTACAGCACATGTCAAAGCTGTTCACTTTGAATGAAAGGCTTTTCCAGACTGAAAACTCAATTTACTCCTGCTAGTGACATTAAGATAAGCAGTCCCCCAAGGGGTCCCAGTCCTTATCTGATACACTGTGTTATTGGCAGGCTCTGGCAGACATTAAGTGGAGTTTCATGTACACACACATGGGACATGTGTACCCTATTGAACAGGCCCGTCCATTTGCACATCAAATGAAGCTTTCCAGTGGCTCAGTTGAGTCCTGTTCACTTGCTGAATGTCCTCCCTGTTACCAAAGGCTATGATAATGGCACACCTATATATCCTAAAGACAAAGGATTACTGCTCTGCAGGAGGTGGCTATCAACCCCATGCCCATAGTCTTGTATAATGAACTTCCTGTAACAAAGTAATACCTTTTTGTACCCTTTTTTTGAAAAATGAGTTATCCCCTAGGAATGCTTCATCTGATAACCTTCACAGCCCCCATCACAATGCTGATATCAATTACTGATGTTACCAGCCCCAAGGAAGGGTGCTGTGCAAACCCAGAACATGTGTCCATACACAACGTGCACGTGCTGGTGTATGCTTTACTGGGGTATGCCTCCCACCACTGCCTTTCTCCCCTGCTATGTAACCTGATCCAGTCCCTCCTTCTACTTCACACTACAAGGAGGAATGCTGTTAGGTCCTAACAAGGCTTTGTGCAGAATTTTTCTGGAATCAAACACAGGTGAGCTCATATGAGGACAAAATTCCTAATCACGTGAAGGAATTAGGAGTATTAATATAAGTATAATAAATTTAACAATGAAATTGAAGTCATTCAACTAAATTAAACATATAAGTAGGAGCTGCCCTTGAGCCTGGAAATGGCCTTCTTTCCACTTAAAGGAGAATTAACTGTGAAAGCTATCTACCACCAACACACCAAGAGAACCAAGAGTCCAGGGAACTCTACACTTGAAAACGTTTTAGAAGACTAAACAGGGAATTTATTTAGTCAGAAACAGGTTTTTTTTCTGAGCCTTGAACTCGGAAAAAAAATCCACTGGGGAGCTGGAGTAATGAAACCTACAGAGTGTTGCTTCAATTCACCTCCTAAATATATTACCAGAAATATCAGACAATGTAATAGAAAAGAACAATATTTTCCTGGGGATTTTTTAATAATCTCCCTGAACTGAGATTGATGTCAGTCTCTTGGCATGATGCAAAATGGTTCGAATTACCTTCAAAAAGGGAATTTCCATTTCTTAAAATAGCTTCCCAATTTTAGAGTATTTTTTGTAGAATCATATTAGACAGCCTAAGAGAGTGTTATAACTTCATGCCTACTGAAGATTATAAACATCACCATAAGGAGCCAAGGTCAAATGCTGTGTGAAAACTGAGCTTGGCTTTACATAAATATAGTGAGTATTCCTGACAGTGGTGGGGGTAAATGTCCTCTTTGATGGAAGAACTGATTGCTCTAGGACTAGATAATTTGCACTCACTTGGCCATGAGAAGTCTTAGGCTCCCTCTCTAGGTGATTTGTCACCTGGAGCTCAGGATGTGCACTTTAGATCATGAATGTTCTCAGTGGAAGAATTTCTAAGTAATAGAAGAAACACAATAGGTTTCCTAGGTAATTAGGAGACAACATAAGTAGTAAAGGACTGACCCAAAGTATAAGCAACAGAGAAAATTAAATACTTGTTCAAAGTGGGCAAGGACTTCACTAGATCAATTTCAGATTATTATATATGCTAGACCAAGCTTTATAACCACTGAGATGGGGATCAGTAACAACCATACCTAAGAGAATTTCACTGCTTCTTTTCTGGTTTTACTTCAAGTCAGATGCCACAATTCATTGCTTAGAGTAACAGAATGCAGTATTTACTTGCTAGAGAAGGTTTTGCATCCATCCATAGCACAATCCTAAAGTTGGGAAAGCACACACAGGATTTAATTTTTCCATGAAATATCCCAGTGTAGTTAACAAACTGTCTCTTCAGTTTTTTCCCAAAATCAGATGATATCACAGTCTTTTCCATAACCTGTCAAAGCTCATGAGAAGGGATGTCAGTGCCATGACCCCCAGCCATTGAAGAGGATGCTGAGGTACCAAGCTGTGAAAAGATTTAAGCACAAGTATCCAGGAGCTGATTAGAAAATAAGGAAATCCTGATTTCTGGGCAATCCTTTCTCCAACTCTTGGGCTTGAATCCCATGCAACTGGCAATGGCAAGGCAAGGAAATCTACAGTAGGTTTTCAAAAATTTCACTTGAGCCTGTGCTCTCCTTCTCCAAGCTCACATCTAATTCAGCAAGGTCCAAAAGATGCCCAAAGTGCTACTAAATGGGTTAGCCTATGTGATGGAAGTTGGTTTTCCACTGAGCAAGAACTAAAGGCTATACTCAGACTGCCTATAACAAACTTCAAATTTCTCTCATCTCAGTGAATTCAGCCAGAATCAGGCAGTCAAGTTTATTAGAACTTGAGTCAACTGCCTAAACATAAGCATTTGGTGCCAGCCAAAATTCCCTAGGGTATCTCAGATCACAGGCCTGGCATATGTGATATAAGATCCATGGGAAATCCATGCAATTCTGGAATGGCAGCTTGAGGACAGGTAAGGTTATTTAGGGCATCTCAAGCGATGCTAAACACCTGTGTTAAGGCAACAGAATGGAGATTTTTATCCCCCAGTTCTCTGTTGCTTGATCCCTTCTGCACTTCTCAGCTTCTCCAGAAATTGCATGGAAAATCCTGCCACTGAGATTCTGAAGAACTTTGTATCCACTTTGCAGAAGTATAAATAATTATGCAAGGCAGGAGAGAAATCAAGCCTCTTTTCTCCCCACCTTAGAGAGATATGAGAAATATTATACTGTGAAGAGTTAAATACTTGAGTTGGATTAAATTTACCATGTCTGCAAAATTTTCTATCAAAAGGTTACCTTTGATATAATGTTTCAGCCTGCAGACTTCTGCTTCCCAGCCATTAAATTCTGTTGCAATAAACTTTTACAATATGCATCATTATACAAAACTTAAATAGGCTTAGCTCTTGAGCGAGAATCACAAAGACAGTAGAAAAGAGGGAAGAAATCCAAAGTGTCTGGCTTTTTGAATATTTAAGAAAAGGTTCTTCTTTATTAAATAATGCATATGAGGAGAGGGATTTGGAATTCTGAATTTTCAAGGTCAGGGTAGAAGGAGGTCTGTCTGGAGAGGCACAAATTCCGGATCTCAGCCCTTGCCTCTGCCTCCGTCTTTGCCACACGGCCTCGTGCTGATCAGAGGACTACCCAACCACTGAGCCCCTTAGTTCCAATTGAGACTGAGCCTCTGGGGCAAACGGGTTGTTAACACTCACCCCTCTCAAAGAAGAGTCATGGCAATTGCTCTTTTTATTCTTCACAGTATTGTTCTGATACCCGTGAGGACAGGCTTAGAAAATATAAATGGCTCAGCTTTATGGCAAAATGGTGGCTGGTGGTTTAAAAGTAAAATTCAGAGACACTTTTCAGCTTATAATGAGCATTGCAATGCAGAACGGGCAGTGGCAGAAAGTCCAAATGGGAGACGGGAAGGATCAGCCTCCTTGTTATTACGATGGTTTATGGAGACATTTGGCCTCAGATATATTCTCCTTCCTAGTCTGTTGGTAATTCATGTGTTTAAGTGAAATATAATTGCCCACAGAGACCATGTCACACTCCTTTTCAAAGCTCTAAGCATGTTGGTTACTTAACAGACCTTCTGTCACACATGGGTGAAATGAAAATTCCCTTCCTACAGAAGAGTTACATTTCCTCTTACATTTGTTTTAGAAGAAGGGATTTATATCCTATTTTGTTCTTCAGGTACTCTTGGAACATCAGCTATCAGCCTTAGGATCCTAAGGAGCATACATCAGCCAGTGTTGCATTTCATGTCCTAGTATAAACACAGAGAAAGATAGCTGATCCTCACCCTGTATAATGTGAACTTAGAGGTTGACAAAGTCCGCAGTCTTAAAATAACAGATCCTTCATCCTGTCTATAGAAGGAATGGAGCAGAATAACTGCATCCCCTTCAAAGCCTTCTGAGAGGCAGAAAGAGGGAAATATTAAGACAGAAAAGCTGTCCTGATATACTCCTTTTCCAATTATTATTCTGCTTCCCTCCCCCCCTCATCCTACAGACAGTTGCCTTAACAAGCAATGCCTTACATCGATCAAATATTAGATTCCTAGGATTTTCTCTCCTATTGTTCAACAGATTTCAGCTATTCAGGATTTTGTGGGTTCACATTTGGCTTGGCTGTGTGGGTCACTGTGCATCTCTGGGAGACTTAACTTCTTCTTTGATTAAGTGAGCACCCAGAGATCACTGGAGTGGGAAGAGGGGAAGAGAACAGCCTGAAACATTGCTCATGATTTGCATTGCAGTGTCATTTGTAATCAACAAGAGACTCCGGTGCCCTCCATTTAAGATGCTGGATTCCTTCCCACTAGAAGACTCAGTAATACACTTAATTCTTACAACACCCTGACACTTTATTTTATTTCTGGCAGTGCTTATTCTAAAGGTCAAAGTCCTCACTGACTTTCTCAATTGGCAATACTATTTTAATTAATTTTTTTTAAATGCAGAAGGTACAACTCTCATCTGCCCTGTGGTATTTTTGAAGACACAAAGGAAATACAGTCCACAGGGCAACCTTTATAAAAGAGTGCCAACAGGGACACACCCTTTGTTCTTCAGAAAAAGCCATAGCAATTGAACAGACCTGCTGGTTGAGAAACTCAAAATATGACTCAGATGCAGAGTGACTATCAAAGCAAAGGGTCCCACAAGTTCCCATCCAGGAGGCAGAAATATATAAATGTTTAGTGTGAGTGACATTTATTGGTGTTGGTTCTGATTAAGGGGAACAAAAAAAAAAAAAAAAAAAAAAAGAAGGAATGTTCAATAAAGGCTCCACTCTGGCTTTGCAACTTCATCTTAAATCCAAAACACTGCCTGTCAACAGACAGGGAAGGAAGGAGACCCATTGAAAGGTGAACTATGCTCTGTCCTTAGATGTATGTAAAGTGCTGCCACACTGAAGCCAACTGAGGCCAGAATCTGGCCTTATAAATCTTGGTAGGTTCTAAGTTGGCATGTAATTTATTATGAAAGGAAAACTCAATTTTCTCCAGCTTTCAGAAAGGAATAAGGGCTGGTGACCACTGCAGATCCCTTTGCCCCTGACGGTGAGATCTAGCAGACTTTGTTGAGGTCTGCAATAAAGGACCTCAATTTTGCTGTCTTCTGACACTGACTCACCTGAGAAAGGCAATAACTATTCAAAGAGTTTGTACCTCATAATAAAATTTAAGCCAGTGAAGTCCCTAATTTATTCACATAGGCAAATTAGAAAGCTTTGGCTTAGTCTAATGTGTCTGTTCTTGTAGCATTTCCCCCACTGCAGCTAATGAAATGTTACCAAGAGTGACACTCTGAAATCTGAGGCTGGGGATGAAACACCCTCAATGCAATGTTAGATACAGAGCCCCCTGTATTTAACACTGTTAATATAACACTGCCTGTGGGCAGGCAGTATTCCCCGTCAAATGACTCTCCATCCCCCTGTTTTCATTTCTTATGAAATTTTTCGAAGATTTTTGCTTTAAAATTACTCATCTGGAGGTGCTGTCCCAGGCAAAGGAAGGTGAAGCTCCTTTTTTAAACACATTGGGGAAAACATTTCCTCACCCTCAGCTGGGTTTGCAAACCAGTTCAGTATTTACCTTTGGCAAGGGAGGAAGGGAAGAGTGTTTGCAAGCCTCTCTTTTAGCACATTTGCCCTCCTTGCTGCTGGGAGGTGCAGACTTTGTTCTGACTGTGGGCTGAGCAGCAGAGTGCAGGTTTGAAGAATGCCTTTCTTATTGGCCAAATCCATTGTTTGGAAGCTGCTGCTGCTGCTGCTGCTGCTATAATTGCTGAGTTTACTGGTGCCCGAAGCAAATGAGTGAGTAGGAGGAAAAGTAGGAGGAACAGAAAGTGCATTAATCTACTCTTTGCTGAGTTTGTGGGGAGAATAAAGGCAAGTATAATTCCTGTAGGCACTCAGTATGGTGATGAGCATGTCAGATATCACACACTAGCATATTTAGCAGGATGAAGAAGGCAAAGGAGGTCTCAGATGATCACAGCCCAGGAAGGCTCTCACCAGGATGTTCTTTAGCATGGGTCTCACTCGTGGCTGCACTAGCTCTGTGCTGTCTTGCAGGCCCTGTGGCAGGACCTGGTCCCATACTTACTTCACCAAGTCAGGATATGGCCTTGCCTCCCTGCAAAATTAGAGCCCTCTTCTGCAAAGTACAGAGGGTCAGGTCTAAAATATATACATAAAATAAAACCAAGAAATATGAAGGTATTAACTTATCTGTAAACACCTTTGCTCCAAGACATGTCTCATAAATACATTATTATCTCAAATTATTTTCTTAGACAAGGCTATCTATCAGTATTCTGTACAAGAAGAAAAATGCAAAAAGTAGGTATCTATCTTTTACTATAAAGGTCACCTAAGTTTTTTCCAAATGATGCAAACTTCATAAAAATGGGAACTCATTCTGTGATCAAAATGGTTAATGTGTTTTTTAATAAACCCATTGATAGATTTCCTGCTGCGCTGGCCATTTCTCAACATAGTTCTGCTATAATAGAGACCATTGAAGGATCTCAAAAACACAAAGTATTCAGGAAGATACAATTTATTTTGTTGAACCAACTGATTCAGTTGTGAATATAGGCAGGCTTTTTAGTATCCCAGCTTTTCTTCAAGAAATTTCCAAAGAGAAGCAAAGTAGTTAGCCCAGCAGTGGAAACACTACATGATAAAACCTGTTTCACTGGAGACTGAAAACCTGCACTGATTAATGTAGGAGGAAGCTCACAAGTCCTCTGTAAAGTCCACAAGGGTTGTGAATGCAAAAGACAAGGTGGGGGAGCAGTGGGCACACAAGGCATAAATTTTTTGCTTCAAGGGAAGCAAATTACAGGTAGAACCCAAATACTGCAAGTTTCAGACTCCTATCTCTGTGTAACTTGTAATTACATGATTCATTGAGGAGTTTTTCTTGTTTAAGTTGACAGAAGGAGATAAGCGAGGTCATTGAAACTCTACAGCCACTTCATGCCCTTGAAGCATATTGGGAATTGTGGCACAAGAGTCTGCACAGAGATGAAGGAGTCCTATTTGTTTATGTTGTTGCTGACTGAATCCACTGCTAGCGTCACCATTTAAAATTTGAAGTGTATTTAAAGTGGAATTGACTCAACCACAACATCCAGCAAATCCGCAGAGATACAGATGCAGAACAACAGTGGCAAACTTCCAGTTGCCGTAGCAGGCATTCAAAATCCTCTGGAAATAAATTACTTAAAGGTTTTAAAAAGATAAGAAAGGACTGCCAAGCCAGACAGATCTCAGGGCCTGTTCCTGAAGGCCCCAGACAAGCATGACTTCAACTGATTTCCAATACTGTCATCTTTCCAGGACAGGCATTAAGAGATGCCTGCCTTTGTTTAGGAGGTTGCCTGCAATTGCTTCCTTCTCCCCCACTGCTGTGGTTTATATGAGGATGCATTTGGTTCAAACAAGGGGTCTGCCTAGCCCAGTTCCAGCCTCCAGCAGAGCCATAAGCCATATCCATTGCAAATTAAGAAATGGGGCAACATTTACAGCATTTCCCCATACACAGTATCTCAGCTTCTTATTCAAACTCTTTTCAACTGAGCAGGTTTTCTAAACCTCATGTGCTTCACCTGCTTAATGATCCTTCGTAAATCTCTCTTTCAAGTACTCCTTTTCATTCTCTTCTTGAACTTTTGCACTCATAACACCCTTTGGCAGGGAAACCCATGGGTTCATTGCCCATTATACAGAGGACCACCTTCTTCTTGCAGTTTTGAACATGTCTCCCAAGCAGACCATCTGAGGGACATTTACCCTTGCCCAGGATGAACCACTGAACATTTAGCCCTTATTCACCTTCTCCATATCCAGGATTTTGTAGTTCTTCAGTGTAGCTGAACTATGTAGAGTTTTTCCAGTCCTGGTCCTAAATTCACGTCTATTCCTTGGCCACACAGCCAGGCAGAGACCTCTGCCAGATAGATACAGGTGAGCTTAAAGCTGGAAGAATGCCTCAGCACCTAACTTCTGCAAAGGAGAAGAGGTCAAACCCAGCCCCACGCTGAGAGAAGCCTTGCTAGATGGCACATGCACCAGTCCAGCTTCTGGTGATCCCCAGTCACAGGACACAGCACCACACACCTCCTGCCTCACGAGGCAAGGGCTCATCTCTGCAGTTTGACTCAGTCTGACCTGCCAGAAATGGGGCACCAGGCAGCAGCAACCTGTAATACACACAGACAGGAGCGCACTGAGATGCTGCTGAGATGCTGAATGGCAGGATTGTCCCTTGTCCCAGAGACTGCTCGGTCTCAAGTGACAAAAAACAATGGGCTGTAGCTTACAAAGGAGTGAATGATGCTGGCTATATTTCACCTTACATAATTTATATAAGATATGTGTGACATGAGTCACATAGAAATATATCACAGAAATATATCACATATATCCCATATGTCTTTATGGACACAGTTTGCATTCCAGACCTATTCTAAATACCTTTGCCTTGGCAGAAGGTGTTTGAGTGTTTGACACATCCTATGTTTTACTTTCATAATTTCCAAGAAAATTAAACTATTTTCACTGAACAAATCAGCTTCTCACATTTAAAAAGAACACAAGTATTTTCTATAATACAAGCTTCCAGAATTATTGTCTGTTGTTTGTGAAATCGCTGTACTTTCATTAGACAAGACAAATTATCTATAGCCCCAGGAAAAATTAATTTCATGGGATGCAAAAGATTGAAGACCTATTGATAGAGTACACTATATGCTTGGCAGATGTCCCTTGCCTAAGGCATGAAATGGCCTGACTATTATCTTGTCTACAGTTCAAAAGTAATTGTACACATTGCGCACAGAGCACCATCCGCCCACAGAGCAAACACCTAGTGATGATGGATATCACTATTGATACAATTCACACCTTAAAACTGAAAGTGCTGGGAAAAGGATTGTGAATTCTAAAGGGTAATATGAATTCATTAACTGCAAAGAACACACACAGTTGCATTTAAGGAGTAGAGCTGTGACAGTAATTGCTGAATTGAATATTTTTAAAAAGGCCTTTTGTTCCTATTGGCATCAAAGCTTTTGTTGAACCGTGCTGTACTGTCAGCAACGTGAATATTAGGGGTTTAGATCCATGCATGCAAAAGATCAAAAGCAGTGATGAAGGATTCTGTAATTATTAGTAATTGCTTCCCAAGTGGCCATTTTTTTATAGATTCTTCATAACAAAGTATTCACTAAAGACTATGGGTTGAACTTATATTTTTATAGCAAGCACATGAACCCATGGAAATTATTTCGCACATTATCATCATAACTGGAAACTACCAGTTTCCAGTTTCTACTAATAAGAAATACATATGCTACATAAAATCTGGGTGTCATTGTTATGATTATTGTAATTTTAATGCAGATTGTAATGTTACATTTTCAATTAGAAAAATTTAAACCAAAAAAAGCCAGTTAAACTGGTTTTAGATTCAGTAAAGTCTTAATTTATTTAATTCAGTGTTCAAAATTGCTTCCATCAAGTAAAATATTAGTGGTGCATCACCTGTGAACTGCCATTGACTCAGAAATGGTACTTTCTAGGCTCAAGTATCCATCCACTTAAATGGATGTGAATCCTTACAGAGACATACAACTACAAGTAATTCTCTTCACAGGTATGAAGAGAATTACAACAAACCCGAAAAAGGGTTTAAAAGCTCTGTCAGGCCCTCTTCTCACAAACCAGTACCCATCCTCTTGCCAAATGTGTATCTTTGGAGCCTTACTTCATATTTGATCCTAAGGTTTGCCTTGGAGCTGCGCTTGCTTATTCCAGGACTGAATTTGTCTTGAATAAATAAAAATTAGAACCATGGCAGTATTAAAAATAACTCATGCATGACAGTAATAGTGCACTAGGTCTCACTGAAAAACACTGAAAATATTTAGGAACTGGAATGTTCTGCTGTCCACATGTGGCATTAGGCAGCTTTGTCCAATCTTCTGCTGAGCAGGGAGACTGTCTTTGAGAACACAACTACACAGCAGCTACATCTCAGTCAAGCCAAGCACCAGGAGGGAACAGCTCCACCATGAGATGGTGACTCCTGTGTATTTCCTGGAGGGACATTTGGAGTGCCTAACTGCAGCTGTACAGCTCCAGCACTTCTCCCTTTTTGCATGTCAAAGCCGAAATGAAAAGGGTCAACAGACCACAGAATAAGAAAGATGCTGACAGGGGAGGGCTTTGTGGGGCAGACACCACAAGTTTGTAGAACCAGTCCATACTTCTCCTCTAAATCTTATTTTAAATCAAGATGTAATTTTCAATGCCTGAAATGTCCTGCTAAAATCACTGCTAGGATTAATTACACTCTTATGCTCCTCAGGGTAAAAACCTTACTGTGTCTGTCTGCAAAGTCCTGTTTGGATGCCAAGTGAATTAATAAAGAATAATAACAGTGGTGCCTGCACAAAAAGCCATCTCATTCTACTGAAACCAATGGGACAACTTGCTTCCCACCATGTGCAAAAAGCAATATTCAGTGGCTTGTTTATGACCTCTGAAGAAAAACACAATAAAATCCCCTTCAAGATATACTTCAGTGTGGCCAGGTTTTTTGCTTCAGTTAGGTTGCTTTGTTGAATATGCTAAAGCACTCAACTAACATTGTCACATGACACTATTTCTTATCTGCTATACCTCACAGAATAGCCTCCTTTACCATGCCAAATAAATTAACTCTCTTACAGTTTTATTTCTGTCATGGTTCAGTCTCCCATCTCACTCATAAGAAATATTAGTACCATAATATATATATTTGCTCCAGAATAAATACTAATTTATCATAAAGGCAAAGTGTGAACTCTGCCCTGACATATTCCAGGCTGTAACAGGAGACTTTAGTCAGTTCAGTAGCTTCATTATTCTCCAACAACTCTCTCAATATCATCTCTCAAAATGAAGACTTTTTTTCACTTTCTTCAGTGCAAATCAGGAGTAACATCACTGAACTTGATGTTTCCTTTCCAGTAAGAATGAGAACTGATGTCTCCTATTCACAAGGAAAGTGGGGAAACAAATCATGTCACTGTTTTATTTATGTTCCATTTAATTATTCAAGGCACGGCTTGCATTCATCCTCCTTAGTGCCTGTCTGCTTTCTGCACTTTTTCAGCATAGCTTACTCATTCTTCAGTAGGGATTTTGATATCTGTTCAATTCACCATGACTTGTGCCACATTTTTCCCTGCAAGCTGCATATTCTGTGCCAGGGGGAGAGGATGGGGGAAACCCCAAAGGGGAAGCACTGAGAAAGCCCACCAGGATGCATCCTGGATGACAGGAGACTTGGGGACCCATTCTCCTTTCAGCACAAGGGAGATTTACACCCATAGCTCCCATTGTCATTAATGTAGTTACACATGTAATTTGTCCTATATATTGAGAGGAAAAATAAACTTGAGAGAAGAGAAGTAAAGGGTATTTGAGGGGAAAACTATTTAGTATGTAAAGCTTGTGGCTGCCAGTTGGTAATGAATGTGGCAGACATAATAATGGTAATAATAGGAAAAGACACCTACATATCTGAGTGAGGGTTATTGTAATATGGCATACGAACAGAGAACTAAACCACCAAGGAAACCACTAAATATCATCTTGAGGATACAGAAAGAAAATATACTTAAGACTAAAGAGAAAATTAAAAGGGAGCAAAAGTAGAACTAGGAACAAGCCAGTAAATGCAGAGAGAAATATGGGGTGTTTTCACTGAAGGAAACAGCAGCTCTCTGAGAATATCAGCCAGCCTGGGAAGCAGCAGAAATAGATGGGATGCCAGCAGCGAGAGGCAGAAAGCACAGAGATATTTCTATCCACCAGAACACAAAAGCAAACGCATTCAGAAGAGACTGGAATAAATTAGTTTACAGCATGGTAAGTGACTCAGACTGTTCAATATAGGAGTGTTTAGGTAATGAGATTATGGAGCAGAAATAATCACAGAGGCTAAAGCTTAGAAATCAGCACTAAAGGAGGACTCTTATGTGATGGAGCTTTGTGATTCAGATACTTCCCTGGCTCAGACAGTACAAAACATAGCCAGAGGTGCTGGGATTGCACTGATGCTGCAGACATAGCATATAAAAGTGTATGTCATGGTGTGCCACCCTTCACTTCTTTCTGGTGCCAAACTCACTGGCATTGCTCCTTTATATAGGAATAGCAGTACAGATAAGCACTACAGATACAGCAATACAGATAAGATGCAATTGCAGCTGTGCTAGGAGTTACCATAAGCCAAATATTATCAAACATACTTACACAAAAAATGCATTTAAAAACAGCTCTATTACTTGAGAAATAATTCTCAGTGAGGAATCATCACCAAAGTTGAGTGACTTTCAGGAAAGTTTCTGACACTCATGAAAGACCACCGTGAAGCAGACCACCAAATACCATAGAATAGACAAATGATAAAGCCTTCATCATCTAGGACAATTATTTAGGGTATAAATAATAGCCTCTGATTGATGAACTGTTCTCTCCTTTGGGCGTAGAGACAGATCAGGTATGCAGCTATCTTGTCTTGCAGGTGGATGCACCCTGAGAGTCTCGGTCAGGATCACAAAGAAAGTCTCTGGTCCGAGTCCTGGTCTCAGGCATCTCCTCAGCTGCCTTGTTCTACCTCTGAACTGTTAAAAAAGTCTTTCTCATGAATGGGGCTACATGAATTTTAAGTAGGGACTTGACCATTGTATGCAAAACAGAACGTAAATCAGGAATAATTATTCTAGCATAAAATGGAGAACCTGTTTAAAATACTGCTGAATCTTGGTTCTGTAGAAGAAATATTACTGAGTCTAAAGCTTTTAGCTGAGAAAAAGCAAAGTAAATCCAGGTTTTGGGAGGTATGAATTATGAGGAAACACTGATCAGATGTTGCTTCTATAAATAATAACAACTCATTAATTCACATTTTGCTAATCCACACATTTAAAGAACTCAACAACCCCTTTACCCTCAAGGGTACTACTCATCCCACTTCACAGCAGAGTTTTAATTTATGTTAGTAACAAGATCTCATATTTCTAGGAATTCATTACTTTTAGAAAACATATTACACTATTTTATTGGCAGGCTAAAAGATATTATCATAAATAATTGAAACTCAACTACACTTGTTCAGACATTAACAAACTACATTGGCAAGGCATCACACTTGAGTCCTTTTTTCAAGCATGATCTTTCATTCATGGCATAATTTTATGCCTATGGAGTGAGACTCAAAGAAAGATCTACTGAATCCAGAACATGGGGCTTACATGCCACACGTGTGCTGAATAATTTGTTGTGCAGACACAAGTTTCACAATTAATTGCCAAGGCTTATTAGTGAACAAAGGATGTTGTCACTATCCATGAGAGCAAGTTCCCAGTTTCCTATCATTTAAATGTACAGACACAGGGCCATCCAGTGAAGATCTTGAAACTGAAGTAAGAAAATTAGTAATGTGAGCCTGATGTTAAATAAGGCACAACCTGTAGTGCCAATATTAGCATTCGTCAGGCAGAGCTCTCTTATGCAGGGATGATCTGAAGTGTGAAATGCAGAAGGATAATCAATCAGGGGAACAGACCTTCCACATGGACAGCAGACAACCACCTCCATCTAGAGTTGTCCTATGGGACGTACTCAGTGCAGTGGAGCATAACAGATGATAAAGCATTACGCCATGGTGTCATTGAACTGATTCTTTAAAAGATTGCAAGGTGTTTTCATGCCCTATGAAGCCAGCTTGGAGGAGGAGAATCATATCCATGTGTGCCATGGCTGTACTCATAGATCATCCCCTGGTCTTGAAAGAGGCTGACTACTACCAAATAAGGTTGTCCAGAGGCAGCAGGATTCATCTCACCAAACTTTAGCTAAAACTGAAACATCTTATGTGATCTAATTGTCCAGGCTCTCTCTACACTGACCAGAGCACCTCCAAACTGTGCATTCTCTCTTAATATAGATGGGATGTGACACAGGTGGGGCCAAGCTTCTACTGGAGAGGCGTAGAGTACTTTCTTCACTGCATCGAGCACCCCAACCAATGGCTAAAACCATTCACCTGAAAAACTGAGGGAAGCAAATATTAAAAACAGAAGCAACAAACTCATGCAAGATTGTCAGGGATGAACAGAGTGAGACAGACGACTGCAAACCCTGTCTCAAAAGAGGAGGTGAAACTACCCATGATTTTAAACAAAAATGAACAAAAGTAAACAATGGAAGTTAAGTCTGGGCTGAAATTACTGTTTATATAAATACATCAGAGCAGCTTAGAGCAGAGGGGGAAAACAGTTATATAACTTAAGGTGTGACATCGGCCCAAGAGCAAATAAGTATGTACTAAGAATACATAAATTCATCCTGAAGATTAGGAGAAGACTTCTAACCACCAAAGGACCAAAGGTCTGGAACAGTCTTTTGGAGTACTGAGATAATATTTTTGTAATGTCATTGCCTGTAAAGAAGCTGCTCTGCTATGTTTATGGCATGCTTTAAGACATTACCATGAAGCACTTAAAACTGCTTGTGCAACCCTTATTGAAGTACACAAATATCCAGTAGCTATTCTGAAATAGAATATTTCAGAAAGACCTGCTCCAATGTGAGACACCCTGCATGTTTTAAAAACAGCTCCACATTTAATTCTAAGTGTTAGGATAATTTATCACGGGGGTTTAAAACTGGGCTCTTTTTGTTTCATTGCCAAGTTTCAACACCAGCTTTCCTGAATGTCAGGATCTGACTCTGCATTGTTATCACTGTCACTGAGATCATGAAATTCCCCTTGTGCCCCAGTGGTTCCATAGAAAAAGCAAGTGATTGTGGGCATCAGCTTCACAATGGGCAGCCATGCGGTAGAGGCTAACTTCAGCAGCCCATTGCAAATTAGAAATGGGAGGAGAAGGCTAAAATAGAGCACACTGAACTTCAGCTGTCATTTTGGTATTGTGGCTTTGATATTTTTATTCTTCTGAAAATTACATAGTTACCTGCCAGTGTCAGACATTAGACTGGACTTCAAGCAAGCAAATGTATAGCAGACTAAAGAAGAGATGTGTAAAGAAATAACACTGCATGGGATTTTAAGGGAGAGATTTGAAATCCACTGGGTCTCTGGAAGGGGGTCTTATGTTTGCAAACACATGGAACAGTCATCCTAATTGGCCGTGCTCAACAACATACCGCCTGGATTCCATTCACTCTGGGAAACCAGTGCAATTCTCTGTAACTTGGTAAGATTTCTGGAGCTGCTGACACCTCCTGCTCCATTATTTGCAAACAGAAAGATTCCAGAGGATCAAAGTCCCTGGGAACATAGATACCCCTGCCATTCTTCCTTTTGTAAACAAAAAACGTTAGATATTGCAATCCACAGTGAACATGTTTTTTGTGGGTTTTACGCCCACAAAGAGAAGATGGTTACATTTAGAAGACCATGTCTTAACTTTAAAATACAAGACAACAAATGCAAGGCAGATTAAATAGTGAAGCAACTAACATGGCATAATGGATCATTTTTGTATAGTATGTTAGGAGGATGCTAACAGCATCATAAAGCACCCAAGCATAATAACAAAAACACTTCAGTTGATGCAGCTCTGAAAAATGCCTTTTTTATGAGAGTATGTTTTGAAGAGAAAAAAACTCGAATTTTCACAACCTGGCTGCAGGAATTAAGTAACAATCAGCTCTCAGAGAAAAGCGCAGTGATGTATTACGGCTGGGGAAGACAAACTGTATCATGATTACATGCAAAATTAATCCTGAAAAACTGCATTAGAAAGATCCATGACTTGAAATTTCAGATCTCTTTGCTTCCCTCCAGAAAGTACTGTTTAAATGTTGGATACAGGAATCCCACTGAAAAGAACTCCTGAATACAAGGTTCATACAATCCTGGAAAGAAACAATAAAATTGCTTCACCTGGGCTTATTAAATATACAGTGCATAAACTCTGGCTTTGGAAATCTCATCAGCAGGAAGCTTCTTTCTTCCTTTCTTCATTTTTTTTTTACCTACCCCCTGAGGATTACTGAAATCTCTGCATTAACCACCAAATAATGACAATGTTCTGCAGCCTCAAGTTGTGACTAAGGATTTGGTCACAGAGGCTACAGGGAAGGGAACCTAAAAGCTGCCATTGAAAAATATATTGTAATAGAAGTTATTTCCTTTCCAAGCAATCAAGCACCTAACCTTGTTTATCACGTGTACTTCTCACTTGCAGTGTGCACTTAGGAAAATCTGGCAATGAGAGACAACCCTGCTGTTTTTGTGATGATCATGTAAAAAGAAAAAAGCCCTACGTTCAGCAAGGCTCTGCTAAAACTTCTTGCTCTGTAACTCCAACTGCTGCTTCTCAAGTGTTCTGGCTGAAAACATTCACTTTCCACATTCATCATCACCTGCATTTACATACAGTGTTACATTCTAGCTCTCTTGGGACTCCACAGATGCTCCGACTGAGGGTCACGCCTTAGGGTTCCAAGTGCACAGCACTATTTTGGTGGTGCATGCAGTTCCTGGCATCCTCCTCCTCAGATCTGGGACTGCTCATTCCCACTCTCACTGCATCCTTTCAATTGTGCCAGCACAAACATTTATGCAGCCATGCTGGGAATCAAACAGGGGAATTGATCCAGCTAAAAATAACTTTTTTTTTTCCAAGTCAATTTTCAGGCAGAGCAGTTCCTGATGTGGCAGGGTGGTGCAAAGCTGGTGGGCTGCAGGATCAGGACGTGAGGCTGGGAGAGCAGGATGCCCCCCTACATCTGGTTATGCTGGCTCAAGCTGATCAGAACATAAGGTACAAGTTTTGAGGAATTTCCTGACTGACTACTGAGCTTGCTATTTATTGCACTGGTCTTTCAAGCAATAAATGGCTTGAAAAAGAAAAGAACATGAGAACTAGATGCCCACAATATTTTTCCAAAGTGTATTAGGAAGCACAAAGTACTTACGTCTTGAAGAAGACAGAAAATACTAAAACATACATTATCATCTGAAGCACACAGGTACAAAACCAGCAGGTGACAATGCTGATCAGTACAAATAAAGGGATTGAAATTATGTCAAAAAAAAGATGTCTTTGGCCATTTGGGGAAAGACTGAGGAGAAACAGCAGGAGACCCAAAGTTCCAGTCTGACCACTATGGTATAATTGGGGTATCCAGGCTTCGATTACTTTCCAACAGCTCCCTTCATCTCCTAGAATCACAGAATTGGTAAGGTTGGAAGGGACCAACAGTGGGTCATCTGGTGTAAGCTCCATGTTCAATCAGGATCATCCTTGAGCAAATTTTACTGAATTGTGTCCAGGCAGTTCTTGAATATCTCCAGTGAGGGAGACTCCACAATCTCTCTGGACAATCTGTTCTAGTGTTTAGACACCAGCAAATGAAATTCTTCCTTACATTCAGGTTGAACTTCCTGTTCATTGGTTTCTGCCCCTTGCCTCTTGTCCCATTGCTTGGCACCACTGAGAAGAGCCTGGTTCCATCCTCCTCTTTCCTTTGGATTCTTATATATATTGATGAGGTCCCCTCTCAGCTGTCTCTTCTCAAGGCTGAACAGACCCAGCTCCCTCAGCCTCTTCTCACAAGAGATGCTCCAGTCCCTTATTCATCTTTGTTGCCCTCCACTGGACCTGCTCCAGGAGCTCCCTGTCTCTCTTGTGCTGAGGAGCTCAGAACTGGACACAGCACCCCAGATGTGGCCTCAGCAGGGCTGAGTATGACAGCAAGGTCACCTCCTTCAACCTGCTGGCAATGCTCTTCCTAATGTACCCCAAGATCCAATCGACCTTCCTGGCCAGAAGGAAATGCTGCTCAGGGACAGCTTGTTGTTATTCTCCACAGAGCTGCTTTCCAGCAGGTCAGCCCCCAGCCTGTCCTGGTGCATGGGGTTATTCCCCCCCAGGTGCAGGACCCTGCGTTTGCCTTTGCTGAGCTCCAGACAGCTCATCTCTGCCCGTCTCTCCAACCTGTGGAGGTCCTTCTGAAGGGCAACTCCTCCTGGATTTGTGTCAGTGAACTTTCTGACAAGGCATCTACGCGTTCACCCAAGTTATTGATGAGTAGGTGAAACAATATTGAACCCCAGAATTGAACCTGGAGGGACACCACAAGTGACAGGCCTCCAACGGGATCCTGTGCCTGAGATTACGAGCCTCAGGGACCTGTCATTTAGAATCCACCTCCCTGCCCAGTCATCTAGTCCACACTTCCTGAGTTTATCTATGAGGATGTTGTGACAGACAGTGTCAAAAACCTTGCTAAAAGCAAGGTAGACAAGGTCCACTGCTGTCCCCTCATGCATCCAGGAAGTGGCACAAGGTCCATGAGTAGTGGCCAGTGTATGAATCTGGGCTGAAATACTCTTATTACTGGAATGAGTGAAGCAGCATTGGTTTGCTAATAAAAACACCAGAAAAATGTGACCAAGAAGAAAGGAGCCTTAAAAAAAGTCTTTCAAAAAAAGTTATAATTTCTTGCAAATTGTTTTTAAAAAGCAAGTTTTGAAAGCAATTTTTGCTGTCTTTCCCTCTGGGAACTGCCTTTTTTATTTCACAGTAGGTAGCTGAGTAGCATGATGAGGATTAAGGCAGAGCAGATCCAAGTCACATTAGAAACCACTGAGAAATAAGGCTGAGTCATCATTGTTTTAAGGTTAAGTTCAAGAAATTTTTCCAATGTTTAGACCAAAATAAACAGATTTTATCCTACTGTTGAATTAATTACAATGTTCGCTTCATTAAAGTACAAAATAAATGCACTTTTGGAAATGGTTAGTGTCTCAAAGTCACAACACTAATTTAAAGGACATTGCTCACAGAAAGGTGTAATAATGAAAAGGAAAGGCAAACTATTACCTTTTGTACACACAATGCATATATTTTTAGTGATAAAACTGTCGATAAACTTCTAATTTAACATTTATTTTCATTGACCTTAGCAACTGTAGATCCAAGTCACACCCGTGAAAAGTTAAGATACACTCAAGGCTAAAGACAAATGGCCCACACTGGTCAAAGCCATTCCTTTCTAAAGGGAACTGGAGTTGTGCCTATGTGCCCAGAAAACAGGCAGGTAAATATCTGGATTTTGGTTACATGAGGCGTGAACCTGGAGAAATCCCATGGGAATCAATGATATTGTCCTAGCAATAAACAAGTGTGTAAGAGTGTAATTTTAGCCAACAGGCATACACAGACTCCAGTCCCTCCAGCAATCTTTACAGCATCAAAAAGGATATATTAAATAAGTAGCATGATAAGGAATATCTTTATTCTGTAACAAACTCTGCCTTAGAGGGGGAGTTGAAAGCACTCTTGAATTTTAAGCAGCAAGAAGTTCAGTAGGAGGTTCTCTCTGGCAACAGTTGAAAAGGCTGAAGAAGACATTCAAACAGAAATGTATCGAATTCCAGACATTTGACAAACCCGGGTTATGGAGCTGAACAGGGCTGTTTAAAGCAGCTGGCAACTCTCTAATTTATTTCACCTGTCCTTTTCATACTGCCAGGGCGAGTCTGCCCCACATGTGAGAACCAAGTCACATCACTGCATGCCTGATATCATGCCAACTCTCCTGAATAGCAAAAAAAAAAAGTCTATTCTGTTTAATTGCCAGGTGTCAAGCAGGCTCATTACAGTGTACAGAAAGCTCTCTGTGCAACAGATCAGCCTGAAGAGGCTTATCTTTGTGGCTGCTGTCTATACAGTCATAATTAAATAAAAGCAGATGGAGGAGGCACTAAATAATTATGACTGCAAGGTAAATAAAACGCTGGGAAGTAACTTCAGAAGTATAATTTAAGCATCTTACATAAATAAAAAGTATCAGCATCTTCTGTGATATGTTTTCACACTGACGTAGTTCAGAAAATTAAAATAATCAAGAAAACAATGAAATGAAGTATTAAACTAAAAATATTAAAGACGTGTGACACACGCATAATAGGAAACAGGTACAAAGCCATTCTGACTCACTCTTCCCACAGGCAAATGCAAATTTTCTGTGTCCTTTGCTAATGCATGTGCCAATTAATCTTGCAATCACATTATCACAAAACTCTGTTGTTTGGCACTTATTTCACAGAATGTAAAAGAGCTTCCCCTGTTCTTTACAGCCACAGCTCCATAGAGATCCAATCATTGGGACATGCCAGAGGGTCACTTTAGCTGTGCTAGATCCTGCCTGGCAGGCCCAGCTACACAGGATTCCTTGTAGTTTTTGCAGTGAGAAGTATCAATGCCTTGGTCCTTTTACAGCTATCAGATGTAGACTCCAAGTCACTGTGTTGCTCAGTGCATCAAGGTCCCACTCCTACAAATGGTAAATTTTCCATCAGCTTCCAAACACTGATTTCCCACCAGGTGCCCCAGTCCACCACTGGTCTTAAATGTTTCTTTCTTTTTAAATATGATGCTGTGTAGCCTGCTGCAAAGTATTGTTTGCTCAGTGCCAGGTAATCTGCAGAGCTATTAATTGCTCCTGTGAAAGATCCACTTAGAAAGTGGGACAAAATACCCGAATAAAGCTTTTGAAAGAATGTATCATCCACATTGCCTTAACCCTCTAAATATGTATCTGCATATCAAAATAAAAGTGCAGGTATTGTATATTTTACAGGTACATAAGACAACTACTTAATGGCTCTATGAGATCTTTGGTCCAAAATCTCCCTTCTGATCTGTTTGGCAGATCTGTTCCTTGCTTGCATGTTTGCTTGCTTTTCTGGCCAGAAGTTTACAGGACCATTGTTCTTTGTACACAAGGAAAATAAAATGTTCCCAAAAAAACTCCCACATAACAAAGCAGCTCTAACCTACAAATATATCCATGGAAAATGTTTTATTTTCTAAAATGGTCTCTCAGTGGGAGTGACCCATAGACCGCAGAAGGTGTCACAGACTCTTGTTTCATCACCCACAAAAGGTAACTAAGCACAGCAAGCTCAGCCATGCTTTTCAGCAATCTAGGGAGTCAACAGACAGGAAAAGTTGAAAACCAGTCATCTAAACAAGCATATATAATCTTTGTACATAAAAGAAGCTATGACCTCTTTTGAACCATGGGATAGTATTCATTATTGCAAGAAAAGCTTCACAAAGAAAGAAAATTAGCTGTGTCTTTCAGTTAGGACATGCCTTCTGCACAGCTGGACTACACAAAGCCATTTAATTACGGCAGCAAGGAGCTCAACGGGGTAAATTGCCTTGAGAAACAGTCTGTGTTAGCTTGTGACCAACACTGCACAGCCACCATCAGTTTGGGCTGCACACAGTATAAATTCCCATCTGCCTCAAAAATGTCTGGCAGATAATCCTTTAGTCATGAACTACTGTAAGGAAGCAGCACATGACAGCTGGGTCAGTGGCTATGCTTGAACCCAAGACTTGGAAGGCCTCTGTTGAACTCTTCTGGAAGTATAACCTTCAATAATTTTCTAGCCTCCTAACTGTAAAAAGGAAAAATATTCCTTGCATCTGTGCTGAGGCACTTGGAAGATAAAGATTTTCCAGAGAGATACTTCTATAACTTACAATATAGAATTCTGTCAATCAGCTTTGCCAGAGATTACATCAAACTATGTACTCAAATAGTGAAGGAAAAAAATAATTATGCAGTCTTATTCTCCCTCAGATCTTTCCTATTTTTCCATCCTGTTTTGCCCATCTCATCCACCTCACAGACTGATTAGCTTCCTCAGAGATGCACCTGTCTTCTCAGTTTTACTTGTGAGCACTTGAAGATAGGCTGCAATAAAAAATCTGATTGCAACTTGTGAATTCACATTGAAAAATGCTGAAACCATGGTCCTGTGGCAACAGTTTCTTCCCATTCTCATTTATCCACTGTTCAAGATCTCTGAAAACCACATTACCAGTCCCTTTGGTTTACAGCAAGCCCAGTCTATTTTCAAAGTGGGCTCACATTCCCAGTCTGGAAATAGCACCTCACACCATGTTTGAACGACAGAAGACTCTACATTGTCTTTGTGTCCTTGTGTCTCCAGAGTTTAAGAAAAATCTCTGATATTTTAAAGAGAATCTAAGTAGTCTGGATTTAAATGGGAACAACCACTACCATACCACCTTCGTATGCCACCACTTCCTTAGTAGCATACTAAGGAATGCTTGCTGGATACGGCATAAAGTACTTCAAAGAGTGTCCTGGAAGGAGGGGGGTAAATGTGAAGAGGAATCTAAGAGATTTCATGAGAGAGACATGAATGGTTTCCAGATGTTAGATAAAATCCAGGTCACTGTGCCAATGGATCAGTACACAGGTCACCATGTTCTGAATTCAGAGGTAAGTGAAAGTAGTGGAGGCTGTTGCGCTTTTGCCAAAGTCTAGATTAAGACAATTTTCACAATGAGCAAGCAGAAAAATATAAAAAGTTAGGGGGGAAGAAACTAATAAAGTCCAACCCCTTTTCACTCCAAACTTCACCCCCTCCTGGGTCTTCTCTAGCTTTGGCTGCTTTAGTGTTTGCAGTGGCAGCTGGCTCTAAGTAGATTCTCTTTATTATTTACTTTTGCCCTGTTCACTGGGTGTTCTTTCCAGAACAAAAGTATGGCAAAATATTTGTAGTTTCAAAACTAATTAGCTGAGGGTTCCTCTCCACCTAAAAATGATGGCCAGCTTCACAACAGACAGACGGGCTACACCATCCTTCTGTTGGGAAACAGAGACACCCTTCTGCAGACACGGAGTCTGTCATATCTTCCTACAGGTACTTAGTGCTATTAAAGCAAAACTTCTGCTAATCCCTCGTTTGGGGTTCTATTTTATGGAACAAATAAAAAGCATGATTTCTGAAAAGGCATCCTATTTGATCTGATGCTTTTCAAACTGGATCCTAACAGCATTCACTGAGGCTGAATTAACATCTTTTGAAATTTGTAAAGATTATCGCTGACCCATTTAAAACAAAGACAAACAAAACTAATAGGGGAAAAATTAATTCTGCTCATTATTTTTACTACAAAGACAGACAGACCGTCACACAGCCTAAAATCACAACCAGGTATAAATTTTGATCATTCTCATGAGAGCCACTGAGATGAAAGCATTTGCTTGCTGAGCTTCATTGGCTGAAAAACACTTGACTGAGTACATTTAAAAATGCTGCTTATCTGAACTGTTTCAAGAGATTAGTTTGCATATTTAATATGTTAATGTTTCACAAGTAAGAAGATTTGCAGTGACTTATTACAGGACATATAACTTGGCAGAGCCCTGAGTCATTTAAGCTGGTACCTTAGTCACTAAATGCCAGCTACACTATTAGACACCACCTCAGAGTCTGTCCATGGCAGTAAGCCAGTTTTGCAGATCCTCTTCCAAAATCCAGTTTAGAGTCTGTCTTTCAGCAGGATATTTCCCAGTGGTTTCTATTTCCACTGTCACTAGCATGTCAGTAAGAGTGCATATCTTTTGAGCTCTGATTAATTTTGCCTTGACACTACCGAAATGCCAAGTATAACTTTAACTCAGGTTATGAAATGTTAATCAGTTTTGAAATATCCATAGATTGCATATATATCAAGGCCTGTAAGTCCTCAGGATCCACGTGGCATTGGCACTCCTGTTTCTCTCTAGGCCCGCAGGGTTAAGTGATCATCAGCACTGATAAAGAAAGGCATCATCTTGAAGCAAAAGGATGTGGCCTTCTATTAAAGTCCTCTAAGATAAAAATATGAAGATATAACTCTTCTAAGATATGCATTGATTAATTCTCAAATAATATTTTTATTATTTACTCTTTCAGAGCTGCCACTGGCCACACTGGTAAAAAAAAAATTTCTCTCAAAATATTGATGTCAAAAAAAAAAAAAAATCACAGAATCACAGAATAACAACCAATTGCTAAGCTGGAAGGGACACACAAGGATCATTGAGTCCCCTCTTAAGTGAATGGCCCATACAGGGATCAAAAATTCTGTGTCTTGGATCTCTGCATAATTAGATCATAATCATAATGTGATTTCTGTGGTTTAAACCTCTACCATTATGCTAGGTATAAAATTTATAGGAATCTCCAGACTTCAGGATATAAAATGCTCATTAATTTTGTGGAAGAGGAAGAAACTTCCCCCAGAGCAATTTTATTGCTGAACAGTCTGCTACACTGTATTAGGTCTGCTACTTACACTGGCACATTTCGTGCAGAAAACACCAAGATTCTGTACTTCAAGCCCTCATGCTAAGACAAAGAATAATCTGTATTCTTGTATTCAGCTTAGGAGGGAAAAAAAGCTCACAGAAACTATGAGCTATGCCTTCATCCATAAACCAGCCAACCAATGTACTCAGCCAACCTGGAAAAACCAAAATGAGCTTTCAGTCCGTAGCCAGAGGTTCATGCACTGAAAACTGTGCTCTGGAAATGCCATTCCCAGAAGAAAGGGTGAGGCCATCTTTTCCAGCCAGACCCGAGTCAGGGCTGATTTCAATGGCACTGTGACAATTTGCACTGGCTGGGTACCCGGCTCACCATGTGGAAGTGGCAGCTGGAGCACACAGATCTTGCAGCAGCCACTGCCCTTCAGAGGCATGGTGGATGCTGGAGTCACTGCCACAAAGACCCCCTTGCTTTCTTGGCACTGCCAAGCCTCCTCCTTCTCAGGGAACTCAAGACACTGACTGAGATGTAAACCACAGTCAGCCTATCCACCAAAAAATGTTGTACCACTGCATGCATGGACTGACCAGTCCCATCACATGGGGAACTTCCAAGGAAGGGGGGGTACCTTGAGGAAAATTCCCAGCAGATATTCTCCAGGAACTACAGGGCATAAAGGTGTGTCCTGCAAAGAAGGTGGGGAGCTGTCCACAATCTCCAGCTTTTCTGAGGTGTTTAAGGAAAATCTGATTTGTTTCAGGATGCTCAAGACAGTGTACATTCGGAAACTCTTTGCCTACAAGGGCACAGTGGAGACCTTAGGGTGGAGGAAAGCAAGACATTCCATTAGTAAAACTGAAAGGACAAGAAGCAACACCTTCTAAAGGGCTTAAGGAAAACTTTCCTCAATTGGAAGTCTCCTTCTGAAAATAATTTATGGTTTCCTAAGCTTGGCTGTCCTTGCCTTGGCAGTGAGGCGCAGATCTGTTGGTCTCTTAGTCACCTCACAATGCAGATCTCACTTTTAAGAACTTTTAAGCTTCACTTTGAATTAATTTTTAATTAGGTACTTTAAAAAATTTTACTGAGAAACCCTAACACATTATTTTTGGGAGTTCAGCTTGGCAGAATGAAAAAGGGCTAGCATTACACTCTGCAAATAAAGACCTTTTAGAGTGCACCTGAAAACCACTTATACTTTGGCAAAACCACTCATAGCTGTAAAAATCTGCCCAGGATCTGTCTGGGGGACAAGAGATGCCAGGCCCATGCTGGGGTGCTCGTCTTGCCTCACCCCACCTACCAAAAACTGAGCATCCCACACCAAAAGGAAAAGAGCTGCATTTGCTGTCTGTATTCCTGTGCTCATATGCACACACACACCTTCCTGCCATACCAACCTTCTCATCTGTTTTTGATAAGGAAACTCACACAGACTTGCTAAGCAATCCGGGTTGCAGGCTCGTCTAACAACCTTGGGTCGTCAATCCAGCAACAGTCCACTAGGTCTGCTTTTAAAATGAAGCTGTGATTCGCTTGAAGGAAATAAAATTTGCCTCTTACAGCAAGCTCTTTAACTGCACTTTTGACAGTCTTCAATGATACAGAAAGAGAAGGAGCTCATTTTTGCTGTCATATGTGAAAAACACTTGCAAGCTGACCTGGCTTCTCATACATTACTTTTGTACAGAGGTTTGCAACAGTGTCTGAATTGTCTTCCCCCACCTGCTCTGCCAAATTATTATGGTACAAGCACTTCAGAAAAAAAAAAGCACAATTGCTTGAAATTACACTAGAGTCAAATGTTGATAAAAAGGTGTCACAGAGGGAATGAAAACTAACTGCTGTGAAATTTAATGAAACCCACTGTGTGCCAAGGGCACAGGCAGCCAAATTGAATTTAAAAAAGTGCCAAGCAGAGAAGCTTGTAATCAGACTAGCCACTATGTTAGATGAGATAAGCAGAATGACTTTTTCTATCACTAGATCAAAACAGACTGCAATTCTTATGCATGAGATGAAAAGTTACAGTATTTATCTTCCCAGCTTCCTGTGTTCTTAGCACCGGATCCCTGGCTTAGTGGCATGAAATGGAATTTGCCGTCTCCAGTATATGGCTTGTCCCGGCCTTTGCACAGTGCTTTCCTGACAGTTTTTATTGCAAATTGTTATGGAAAAGAGGAACAAGCTAATCAGAGATGTTAATGGCTCAGCATAAACTATCTTCAGTCATGGTGTCCCCTTCCACAGCCTGGGCAATGAAGTCAATAGAGGGGAATAGGAAATAGAAGATGATGCCAGCATAGGAGAAGGACTCTGTTGAACGGTGCTCACATGGGGAACAATTGCCAAAGCATCACTCCACTGCAGCCGGTTAAGGGATCTTTTTACTCCTTAATTATTATAACAACATTATTCTGAAATTGTTATTAGAAAAGCCTGATCTCCCAAACAGAACTGCTTGCATTCATTGTGGGAGTAATCCCTCAAACTCTGGTTAAGGACACGGGACAAAAAAGCTGTGCAGCCCATCTTTTTTGGAAACAGCTTCAGTACACTCATTACTTCAGTTGTTCAGGGGCTTATCAGTAGTCTTAGCTCTGGACAACACAGAGAGGCTCAGAGTCTGCACCTTTACCTCACTGATGAATTTTAACATTGCAACCTGCTGGAACTTGTAGCCTGGCCCAGTCGGCCAGATTCTCCTTTTAATGGTCTGCTGGTGAAGCTGGAATACTTTCTGGAGACAAAGTTTCTAGCAAGAGAGATTTCTAGAACTGAACAAAGCTCTCCAAAGCCAGCCACTGTGTTTCTTTTAAAAGGATTTCTCATAAAAATGCCATGACTTTTACCATGACCTCTCGATTTTGCAGAATGTGCCTGTAATAGTTTCAGGGCTTGTCTTGGCAGTAAAGAGTTTTATGCCAGCATTTAGTACCATTCGTCATGTTTTCACTGCCGTGCCAAAAAAAGAACTTGAAAACTAACAGAATTCCTTGAAATCTAAAACATACTATAGCACAGGAGCCTTTAGTTTCCAATTTTCTTGTGCAGAGCCCATGCCACATCTGAAACACCCTCTGCAAGTCAGCAGTACCGAAGAATCCATCTGCCTGCAGGTATGGCAAATGGAATTTCACAAGGAGGTGATGCTCCTCTCCTCTCACAGCCCTCTCCATTCCCACTTCCCCTGCTTCCCTACCTGCACATGCCCCTGCCTCTGACTGCTCCCTCCTCTGCTCATACCTTTCTGAGGATACAGTTGAAGTAAAAGAGCTTTTAAGGGAATAAAGGTTATCTGAACTTTACCCCTGAAAGTAATACATTTGCCACTTGTTACTAAGCCAACATTTTGAGGTCTCCCTTTACTTACTCCTCTACAAAGCACACAAGAAATGGGTTGGCATCAGTTCTTATCATATTAAAAATGAAATTAACCCAAATCTCCCTCAATTTCCCCATTTGACTTTGATTCAGTGAGTACTTTTCTGGAGCAGCAACTGCCTCTGCCTTTTCCCCATCACAAAGGATTTCAAGAGCTTCATACATTATAACAACAACCATAACAGAGGCAACATGGTACACCTGGGAATGTTTGTACAAATTTGCCAGACAGATTGCACTAATCTCCAAGTGACATTCAAAGCTCGTTGTCACTTAGCAGCACCTGGGCCCAGTCAGAGCAAATTTTGAAACAAATAAATTTCCTCTCGCAGATGCACTCACAAAGGTCCCTCAACATCACTCTACCCTGGTTTCCATAAATTCCCCAACACAAAGCACTTTTTAGTACATCCTAGTAACCATTCCCAGGGACTGGCATTCAGCTGTATTGTGCCTGGCCTGAATGACTTGTGATGCTCTGAATATCAAATTTGCTCTCAATTAAAAAAAAAAAAAAAATTAAAAGTATTCATAAATAGGCTTTCATTTGTCTGCAGACTTGGACAAAAACCTGGACTTGTGAAGAAGTCAGGCAGTGCACTCCTCAGAAGTTGTAAGGCCATACATTTCTCATACATTGCTATGTTAGCAGGTTTCATATCCTTTCACAAGGTGCTGTATTTCAGAAGCAGCTTCCGTTATCCCAGATTGACCCTTCATGGCTTTATCTCAATACTTTCTCACTTTGTATTTATTAGAAAACTGTTCCTCTCAAATTAACAATACAAATTTATATTACAAAGGCATCTTTATTGGGAAACAAGGCAAGAAAACTGAATAGTCAGCTTACAAAAAAAAAGGGTAAAATCTTTACATTACTATAGAAACTACACTTTGTTTATCAGAACTCTGTATTTTCTGCTTAATTCTCTCTGAAGCTCTTTGGATTCTGCTACAAGATAAAATAACAATGATTTCTAATAAGTTATTGTTTAAGTTTTCATTCATTATAATTTTTCTTCATATTCCTACAAACTTACTGCCAAGCTTACACAAAAATCTGTTCTCCTAGTAAAGAACTCTACCTGCAAATCAATTCAACGTGGTCAGTCCTCATGAAAGATTGGGGCTTTCAGGCTTATGCAAGAAAATGTGGGCTCAGCTCACGGTACAGCAATCCTCTCAAGAAAGAGTTTTGTGCTAAGGTGTTAGTCCTGATGCAATTAGTATTCCATACCTGGGGAATTAGGTAGAATCTCGTATCCCAGGAAGGTCTCTGCACACAGCAGCAACCTCCTCCAAATCCCTCTAGTCACAACAAGTAGCAACGGCGCTGAGCTCCAGATCCTCTCTTCCCCTGGGTTCCATTGCAGAATACTGCTGTTGATTTCAACAGGTCAGGCTCTAAGGAAAAGCCAGTCTGGAGGGGGAAAAAAGTCTGCCTCTGTTCTCAGATGTACCTGTGACATCAGGGGACTGACAGCGGAACAAACAAAAAAGGAGATCTAATCAAGCCTAGTGAATCAGCCTTATCACCAGCATTGTCAGGGTGCAGTGACCATGCCCAATTTTTCATGCCTGAGAAGATAGAGGACAGCTTCTAGAAGGGATCTGTCAAATGCAATATTGCCCCTCTGACCTGCGATATCTTGTGGTGGCAGAGTCATCCCAAAAGCAAGGAGAGGATCCTTTCTTGGTTCTCTGTGACTTAAGGCCCTCTTCATTTGATCTGAAAGTCACTTAGGACCTCGCACTTGCACAGCATAAAAAGCTTAACATCACTGAAGTCAACAAAGGTGTTCCACAGAGCCAAAGGAAATCACTGAGCAGGAAGCCAGCCAGCATGAAGGTCACCACAAGCTAAGCAGTTGTGGTTGGAGTTTTGGTTGTACAAATAGATTCTGTGTTTATTAATTACACCACATTCCTGCCTAATTGCTCACTGCATGGAATCAATACATTGGCTTCTCTTGAGTTCTACTCCTCACTTCCTTGAAATGATGGAGTTTGAAAACTGTTTTTTTTTACTTTGTGTAGCCAACGTTAAAGTCCTTAGAAGGCAAAAATGTGTATTGGAGAAATAAAAGGATGTGAGCAAGGAAAAGAAAATACAGGTTGAATACTGTGAAAAAAAAAAAATTCCATGTGGAATGCATAGTAAGCTGAGTTTCCTAAGAGAAATGAGAAAAAAATACAAATTACATAGACATTTAACACCAGACTGGACAAAATCCTGGAAAATACACCATTGGGAACAATTCTATCCTGTCTGTAGAGCATATGACTTCACTCGCACTGGAAAATATTGAAACATTTTGATGCCTAAATGCAATTCCCAGCAATATTCAAATATCCATTGAAATATCTCAGGAAGCAAAACAAGCCAGATCTTTCAATGCAGAAACAAAATTGCTAACTACAACCCAGGTTCTTCTCTAATCAACACCAATGTAAAGGATCTGAAATGAGGTACATCTGAATTTACTCTGACTCCACACCAGCAAAATTAATTATTTGGTCCCCTGCCTCACATTTTCTGAAGTTTCATTAGGTTATGCAAGCAAAACCTTTTGAAATGAAAAGTGTCACAGAAGTGCTGAGCACCATTGTTTCTTTCTAATAAAAAAAGGGATAAAAAAGCAGGAAGACTGAACTTCATTCTAGAGATAAATAAAACAGCACTCCGGGACTTCTTTAGATCAAAAATTCCGTTCTCAATGCAAAATTCTGCTTAAACGCAACACAGCTGCAGTAATATTCAAAGCATCACTTTTATAGTCAACATTAATAGCACAACAAGAGAAGTAAAGAGATCCTTCCCAGTATTTTAGCAATATCTTTTTTTTTTCCTAATACATCAGAATTTCCATTTTAAATGTGGTTCCAAACCATCAAAATCTTACTTGCAGAATTTGTTCCAGGCTGAAACTCTGCATGGGGCTTTTTCTTCCTCTGTATTTAGTCAAAATTTATATTAGGATTAAATGTAATTTTTTTAAAAAACCAAAATGAATATGTATTCAAAACAATTCAGTATAAACAAGTTAATTCACTGGGGTAGCTCTTAAAGAAGAAAGTCATCATGAGAACCACACCTGTTTTAGACTAATGTCAAATCCAATAATCCTAGAATAGAAGTAGTGATGTAATTTGTACTAAGTGTCACTGACTTCAAAGGACACACAAAAAATTTGCAGCCTGTAAGGGCCCTGATGCTTTTTTTAGGAAGATTTTGAAACACCAGAAGAGTTATCTGAAGTGGTTGAGAACAGAATTAAAAAACTAAGACAAGTAAAGCTAAGTATGAAGGCTACTCTCCACATCATTTGTCTTCTTCAAGTTACATCCCCTTTGTCTCTGCAGCCCTACAGCCCCTTGCCTGCTCTGTACTGCTTGTGACCTTGCTGGCAGGGATGGCCTCCTCAGAGCCACTGATTCTGCACCTGAGGACCAGTAATGTTTATTACTGATCCTTCCTTGCTAACCAGTTTTGATAAAATGGTCGGGGTTAGCTTAAATTGCAAACTTTGCCAACCAGGTTTCCTTCAGTAGGACTTCAAGGAAAATCTCACAAAAACCTATGCTGTTAGATCTGTCAGGGCAGCAGCAGGAACTTCTGTGACCAAGATGAAGGCAACCATGCAAAACAGTATCATCTCTTGAAAATACACAGAATCTAAATCTGCACCTTTCTTAACCTCTTCCAGGTAAGTACTTGCTAGATGGATTCCCTGTCAGTCAGACCTGATGGCCCATGCATTCAGGAAAGATTCAAGTAATGCAAGTCCCTATCTGATTAAGAGAGTAGGAATCTAAGCATGGTCCTTTATAAGCTGTCAGAGGACATGCATTGCATTGGTTCATATATTACATTCAGGCTTCAATCCTGAATTTGTCTTATATTTTAATTCCTATCTGAACACAGCAGAAAGAGAGCTGGCTTATCTTCAATAAAACATATGCTACAGAATCTTTAAGAAAATTTTACTGTCCAAATTCCCTTGTCCTGAACTTCCCTGCCTTACTTATTCTGGACTCCAAATCGAAATACAAGAATTTGACTCTATGCTGTGCCACAGTATGTGAAGGTACCTTGTAGTACTGAGAAGCAAAGATTGAACATTGGCACAAGCAGCCAGAGGATTCAGTTTAGAAAGTCAAAGTTTAGCTGAAAAGGGATGAAGCTGCAAAACTATACACTGCATTTAATCCTTTGGTGGATTGCTAAAGAAAACTGGAGAAAGAACTAGTGTGAAACACACCAGCTACAAAGCAGCTTCTATACAGGTTGTTCTGCTAAAGAAACCACAACAAAGCAAAGCTTAAATGGATTAAAAGCAACCTAAGTGTCAGATCTTAAAAGAAAAAAAAAGACAAAATATTCCTTGAGAAAGCATAATTTTGCAATGATATATTCTTGGTGCTACATTTTTAACATTAATGTTAAAATGATCTGGAAGAAAAAGCAGTCAGAGTAATTCACCACTGGAACAATTTATGGAGATCAGGCTTTTCTCGAACTTAATTAAATTCAGACCAGAAGTTTTTTTTCTTAGAGATACATTCTAGTTCAAACTGAAATTATATGAAGGCTGTCCTCCAAACCATGCTACTGCAGACCTCAGACTAAGCAGTCACAGTGTTCTCTGGTGACTTTATTATTGCTGAATCAATGAGCCTATGACATGACACACAATCACTCACTAGCAACTTTTAACAGTGTTGCTCTCATTGTTTTCTCCTCTTCTGTTACCTTTGAGAGGCTTCTTGTCCTTTCATTTGCCTCTCCTGCAGTGTCTATACGTGCACACATATGCTGGATTCATACCCAGCCTGCAGCTGGTCTTTGTCTAGGATGAGGATTGCCCCATCATGTGTTTACAGGAGCACAGCAAAGTCACTGAAGTTTTGCATCTGACAAAAGGAAGGTGTGACAAAACAGCCCTTAACAGCTAACTTGTAGTTTAAGATGAGTCTGAGAGAAGCAATGAACCTGCCTTGCCTCCCCCCAAAAGTTAGTCTTTCAAAAAATATTTTTAGGCTGAAGAGAATGAAAGAACTAAAAGGATATTTTTGCCTTTTTTTTTTTTTTTGATGTCTGTTTTATTTCAGGTAAAAATTGCAAGAAGAGATGGCAAGAGTATATATATGGGGGAAAGGATGAAATTACTTGGGAGAACCACAAAAGAGTCTGGGGTTGCTGTTTTCTTGATCGAAGTCCCTTGACCATCTCAGATCTTCCCTGTTCCCACAAGGCTTTTCTCAGTTGCATTTTCTCTCCATAGGGAGCAAATTATGCTGATCTTAGTCTTCCAGGCAGAAAGCAGAAAGCCTCACTTGAGCTGTCAGATGGAATAATGGTTACTGGTCAGTGCCTTTTCCTCCAGCTGCACAAAAACCTCTCCCAGAAGTTTCTGGTTCCTGTAGTCAACTGGAACTACTCTCCTCAGAGCCTCTTTCTTAGCCAGCCTCAGATCCAAGTCTGTTTTGTTCCACTTGAATCCCAGAGCTGTCTTTAACTGCCAGCCACGCTTCTTGAAATACAACTTTGTTTCAGTGACTCCATCTCCCCCAAAAGCCTCTTCTTACTGTTTTAACTGTTTCCCCAAGCAAATCCTTTGAGGGAAAGCTTCTCTACATGACCCCACCAGGCCACAACCTAGTGTTCTTTCCTCACCTGTCCCTTACACTTCAGTATCATCTCACCTGCAAGGTCAGATTCGGCCGTTAATATGCCATTAACTTGCAGGTTTTGTTTGGACCTGATGGGGCAATCCTCATCCTAGACAAAGATAAGCTGCATTCTGGGTACGAATCTCTAGCCCAAAATTGCAAAGGCTTTCTCTGAGATTTCATCACAGACCACACAGAACCAAAACATCACCCCACACTCTACATTCTCTTCATCTTGAGGGATCAGTCCATATTTTTCTGCCCTCTGCACCCAGCAAGCACTTGCCCTGAGCACCTTATGGGTGATGGAAAATATGATGGCCTCTGTTGGCACACAACACTTGGAGAAGGATTCTTCAGCAATGTACTCTTCCATGTACTCCTGAGAGCATTTTTCATAAGGCCACGTTTTACTTTCTGAGACAAAATGAGAAGTTGTTAGGAACTGTGTCCCCTTTTTCTCAAATAAAAAAAATGCTCGTTTCACCACCCCCTGCTCCAAGAGCTCTCCAGATTTTCTAACCAACAATTTCAAGGACCATAGTTTCAGGAGTTTCAGCACTTCCATGAGACACAAGGGAAACAAGACAGAGAAATAAGGAGAGGAAGAGTAGATGCTGCTAAAAACTTTGTTCATTTAATGAAGGGAGTAGCAAAACTTGTTCTCCTTTAGAGTGCAATCAATGAATACTAAAGATGACAGTAAACATGCCAGTTGCTGACAGCCACGTGGCTACCCCATAATCATGAAAAGGGTTCACTTCTCACGTGGCACTCAGAATCAGGGTCATAGTGTCAGGTTCAGAGAGGTGTCTCAGCCAGCAGATTATTGCACTGTTTGTTCCCTCAGATCTGTACACTGAGCTTGGTTTAGCTGTTCCACCCAGCAAAAGGGAGCTCTGAGCTAGTGAAGATTTCATTCCCACGTGCTGACCACTTTAATGAAAAGCTTCATCTTGCCAGTGTAATGCTCTTTAAATTGACCATCCTTGCAGTACTTGTGCCTTTTGATCCACTGCCTCTCATAAAACTGGCTAACCTTTAAGTTCATTATGTTCTTAAAAATATTGCTATATTCTTAAAATCATTGCTCTGCATTTAGAGAGTGAAACTATTCACCAAATTAGTATGTCATATCTGAGCTACCTACCTTTAAATTTCTAGTTTCTCCATTTAAGTGGAATTGACTTGCCATGGCACAATGAAAAGAAGATCAATAATTACAGACTCCAATTTGCGATAGATTTGTTAAACTTCACTCCCTGCTGTCATATCCTCAATAGTTATGGTCAAAGCTGCATCCTCACAATCTGTTCTAGCTACATTATATATGCCTCAGCCTTCCAAACACACAAAGGAAACCAGCTGGAAACACTGCACTTAAAGTTATCAGTGAAGACTGTATCCATCTACATGACTGTGCCCTCAAGAGGTTTCAGACAGCGTAACTTCCACCTCAGTTGTCATTTCTTTGAAGCAGTCCAAGAGACGTGTTCAGGAAGCATGGTCTGAGAGACCACAGCAGCAGTTTTCCAGCTGTAGACTGCAGACCACTGACATCCACTGCAGCAAAGGCTGGCCTTGGGGAGTTGGACACTTCCTGTCACCTACCACCAAATTGCCTTAGAAAAAGCTAAAAGTGTCGTTTTTCATGCAAGCAATTGCTGTAATGGCTACAGAGCTGCCACTTGATCCTGTATGGGAAAGAAGGCAGCTCCCACAATTACAAATGGGAGATGTCTACGATGCAATCTTTCTAGTAGGAACAGAAACTCAACTTGATTCATCCCAGAGTCACCTTAAAATACATGTATACTCTGCAGCCAGGTTCATCTGAAATAGCAAATACAGCCGAAATACATAGGAATAAGCAATATCCAAAGAGCCCTTCTGACTCTGCCTAGATCTGCAATTTCTTGCAGGTTCTGCCATTCAAGTTTTATCAGAAGAGCAGATTTATGGTAAAAGCACTCATGAATAATTCACTCCCTTGAGCTGCCACATGCAACTTGGGGAAATCCCAGCTATAAAACCTTGGCACCATTTAGCTAGCACAAGCTGCACTACTTTTTTACAGGTGTTATTCCACTGACCTACTTGGAGTTATTCCTCCTTCAAAGAGCTAGAAGAAAAGGATCAGGCTGTTTGCTTACCACCTCTGGTAAGCAAACCTCTCTGCCACGTCTTCATAGCAGTAAAAACACATCTAGTGTTGGACTAAGTTTTAGCTTTGGCTCACCACAGCTTCAGTGGCTTGTACATCTCCTCTGCTCTTGGGCCTCCCACAATAATCCATTATTCGTTAGCTTACTTCCTCCTCAAGTCTGTGTTTTTAAATCATGTTGAGAAACTTACTTGGATCCTAAACAAAGGGAGCACAAGTAAAGCCATAAACTAGATACACTGAACCTGTCTTTATGCTGGTTTCTAACTTCAAGAGAAATATGGTTTATTCCAACTCTCATCTTCTGCCACTGGAGCAAGAGCCCCAGCAGGGTATGGCTGCAGATGGCTCAGACAAAAAGAAAGTGAAACCGTTTAGCCACCTCCCTGTCCTAACACAGAAGATTAATTAATAGCATCACTCAGTGGCTGCTTATTTTCCTAGGCTTTTCCTTATAGAAAGCTAGGTGGGAGTTCTACTTCAAAATTAAAAAAAAAAAAAAAAAAAAAAAAAAAATCAACATTTATAAGGGTTTTATTTTATTAGATCTCTAAGTGGAGACCAACTAAAATGACAATGACTGCACTGCCACCAAGCCACATTCAAAGCCCACATCATGGTATACAACTACACCTACAACTGCATTACAGGGAACAAAGAGCTGGCATTCCCTGTTTGTCAATAAGGTGAACAGCTCACGGCTATCTTGACATAAAACAAGATAATAATTATAGTGCCTAAGTTAGACATCTGAGTAAATGTAGTCGTGTTATTTAAACAATTAACCTACACTGATTTATAGCTGCTAGGGATCTGATGAGGGATGTAAGAAACTCCTCTTTACCCTAATATGTCCCTTCAGTTTATCCAAATTACTGGCTTTCACCACCTGGCCTCTCCCTTGTGTCCCCACAGGCAGGTTTTAAGCAGGTTAAGAAATGACAGTCCTCACTTTGGTCTTTTCTTACACACTTCCAGCAGTACTGAATGAAATGTGAGGCAACCATAAAAGCCAGTAGAGAGGAAAATTACACACGCTGCGTAACTAATTTCTGAACTGTAAGCAAAGTTGTTGGCAATTTTCATTTCGTATCACAGGTTCATGTTTCTTTGAACTGCCACCTACTGAGAACAAGCACTAGCTGCTCGTGCCCTTCCAGGCAGGATGGGATGCTGCCTGGTCAGCTTGGACAAGCTTAAGAGGTTTCCATGGTGTGCTCTGAAGGAACCTCTCACCTCCTTGTCCACAAGCCACCATCCTGCCTCAGAGAAGGGTGCATGCCTTCAGCCCACACCAGTGTCATGGGGAGCAGGGTTCCTCCTGCATCCCCTGGCCACCTGCCCACTGTTGGAGCTGCCGTGTTTGCTGGGGTGGCTGTAAGCAAACAGCTGTAAGCTCGCCTGCCAGCCCTGCTCCACAGGCACACGGGGGAGCATGGTCACGAGAAAGGGGCCAGATGCAAATTAAAACCAGATGAGCCGAGACAGCAGTTGGAAAGAGGGGGTGGTTAAAGCCTGTGACGGCCATAAGTGAAAATAGTCAGACAAAGCGGGCTTGCAGATTGTCACCGAACAGAGAACCTCCTCCACCCCCAACTGCCTGGCTGGAACTGTATAATGGAGCAGGTTTCAAGAAACCACAGCTCCCAGCAGAGTTAACTCTCCAGCAGCTGCTGCACTTTCAAGTTGTCAGACAGATTAAACACAGGAATGCCTGTGGGTCACAAAGCTGAGGGAAGGGTGAAGTGATAGGGTCCGCTTGCTCCAAAGTGCAGAAACTACTCAAAAATTTGGAGACAAGACTTCCTGTGGCCAGGAGGGAGTTACACTGGTATCATCTGGCTGAAGGCTTGGCACAGGGCCCTTTCCCAGCCTCAGCTGTCCTCACCAAGCTGGACAGTTAGTGGAGTTTTTGTCTTGTGCTTCCTTATAAGCTGCAGTCACAGCATGTAATCAGACTGCTCTTGCAGGGCAAGTGCCTGTTTGGAGGGGAGAGAAATGAGGGCTCCACTAGAGTCCACTCCTTTGGGGCATGAGCCAGAAAGCCTGGCTGGGACCAGACGCTCCAGGGCACCCAAAAAGCTGGCACCTGCACTGCCTCATCACCCAAAGCTCAGAGAAACATGTTACCTTATGGGGGCAAGTGCGTGTGCGTGGTGGAGCGCTTGCATCAGGCAAAGTGAATGCCACTGATCTGCATGTCACCGATGACAAGAGGGTGATGATTTACTGGGAAAAGTGCCCTGTAAAAAGCATGCTCGTGGATCCTATTTATTGTCTCATACCCTTCAAATACTCTTACAGTTACAAAGTCGCCACACAATTACAAGTTAGCAAAAGGAGCGGAGGTAATTCTCCCACACGCTGTCTAGCCCATGGAGCCAACAAACCTGCGGCACCATCAGCAGGCAGCATGGGTCAGCCAGTCCAGCAGGGCTCTTCCCAGGAGATTGTGGGCCACCTCCACCAGGGATAAACAATCCACACTTCAAACCTGGGCCAAAGCTTGTTGCCAGATACGTGCAGCTGCAGAGAGCAGAGTTGGAGGAAGCTCTGCCAGTAATAGGGGTAAGAAGGAGAAAGAGGTTGTTCCCACACAACACAGCCTCTTCTCTGCCAAACCATGAAGCATTTTTCATGTGGATCTGTAGCCCACATGCTTCTCCAGGTACCTCCAACTCAGCTATGCTGTGCTGGAGACTACAATCCACAAAACTGCTTTGAAGATGCTGGCCCGCAGAAGCCGTCTTGCCACGCAGCTCTCGAAGGTCACATAATGACCAGACAGGGACTGGAGCACAAGAGAGCACAGGCCACTGCGTCTTTGGGCCACATTCAGGCAGCCACACAAGCAGCTCAGTCATCGAGGGAGCCAAGTGGTCTCCCTTGCTAGGAGAAAGTTTGAATCACCCCCTCCTCTTCCCAAAGCACCAGAAGAGTCTCCAAACGAGCAAACAGACAGCCTGGACATCCCCATCCCCTCACCGCAAGAGCACTTACCCCCCAGGAACTGGATGCCTCCTGCCACCCTGCCCACAGTCCTGGAGATGAGCTCGGACACACAGCAGCCCATGAGCGCTGTCAGGGCCACCAGGAGAAGCAACCCGCAGCCCAGGCCCGTCACCACCGTGCAGATCCTCCACTCGGTGCTCGGGATGGCCTGGAAGGAGGCATAGCGGCCACACTGCTCCACCATCACGGTCATCTGGCGGCTCTCATCCCGCACCGGGTAGGAACACCTCCGGAAAGTGCCGAAGGAAACAGACTTCTCCAGCTGAGACCCCAAGAGCCAGTAGGGCATGAAGAAGCCAACACAGGAGGCAGCAGCGCAGAGGAAGGAGAGGAAGGCCCAGACGATGCCAGCACAGGTGAGGCTGGAGGCCATTTTTGTATCTGCTCCAAGACCCCTCAAGACGGGAAGACACAAAAGTAACTGTGTATTTTAGAGGGGCTTTATGGATAATCCGGAATCTCTCAGCCTTGACAAATCCTCACACTGGGAGAAGCTCGGATCCTAAGAGCCGGGGGTATATTTCCTCCCATCATGAAGTCAAAGGTCCCTAATTAAATAACAAAACACAAAAAAGGAGAAAAATACAAGTTCAGTAACACAGACATTAGAAAATAATATTTGTCTGCCAGAATGTTTTTCCCTTCCTAGAAGACTTCTGAATAAGACATGTCACTTTTCTGTCCCACCCCAGCAAGCAGACCCTACAACCACTCTCAGTGACACCAGCTTCTGTCAGTGTGATGGTGGTGGCCAGCAGCCCAGCTGGAAGAGGCTGCTGTGCACATCCAGGAATGCTCTGCAGCCACCTTCAGGGGTCTCCTGTGTACTTGCTTCACTTTTCTCAACTGTAAGTTCCGATCTTTCCAGTGCCGATAGAAAAAACAGATAAGGTCCTGCTTATCCTTAGTTAGCTAGACCTTCCTCCTACAATGCCTGGAGAATGTACCTCACTTTATAGATGGTCCTGCAGCTTCAGTGCAGAACCACCCACAGCGGCTAAGGCATTTCAAGCTCAGACTCTTTTGACACAAGTAAAACTTATTACACATCCCCAAAAGAAGTGATATGAGACGATATTTTTCGCAGCACTCCAAGTTGTTTGGCATCCCTGTGCAAAAGGAGCCTTTTATCGCTTGATGTCCCAAAGTGCCAGGAACCTGTACTCCAGGTGGGCTTCTGGTATATGGAGACATTGCTACATCTTCAGGATTCACCCCTACACAACCTCAAGGAGCCCACAATTAAAACACAGAGTTCTCTCATAATATTCCTGCTTGCATTCAGCCCAGCTCTTCTTTGCCTCTTCCCAGCTCAAACCCAGGAGCCATAACCCCTTTGTGTCCTTGTCAGACAAATCCCAGCCTCTCAGCTCAGTATCAGTGTGCCCAAGTGCATTTGACTGTCACAGAAACCTACATGCTGTTCCCAGAGGCTGGGGGTGTATTTCTCGTTAAATTGATGTTGGATCATTATTCTAACTGCATTTGTAAATTTATGATCATTTCTCACAGTTGCTGCCAAATTAATTCTGATAGCTATTTACAGGGGCTTTTTCTTCTAAGCATGATTAGACGCCAATCAGTGAATCCAATTCATGAAAAGGCAATAAAATGAATACTACTTCAGCACAAGGAGGGAACTTAGAGAAAGTCTGTACATGAAATTAGCCATGTGCACTACCCAAAAGTTTTTTTTTACTTTTAAAACACTAAGAAAAGGAAGTCTCATCTGTAATATTAAAAAGGCCTATACTGCAACTGAAGAAGAGTTCACCAATCTACCCGTAGCCTATCCACAGAAATGTCTTTCATCCTGCAAACTGCCAGACCCTGGGGCATAAAAACTTGCCAGAGAGGCATGGAGGGGGCACCATTTCTTCAGAAGCATCATCTAGAGAAGGATCTGTCTATGTCTTGGCGTGGCACCAAAAGTCTAAGCCAAAGTGGGTCACAGCACTTAGGGGAGATCATTCCCTGAATCGCAGGACGAGGTACGTCTGGAAATAAGGGACAACATGGGGAGTCGCAGGGTATGACCCGGCAAATCGTGCCGCTCCAGCGGGGCTCCAGCTTAGTCTCCCTGGAGCCTGCCAGCTCACAGCCCGGGCGCTCGCCCGGGAGGCGGGCTCACCCCTCCGGTCTCGAAACCCCGCTCCCTGCCCTCCAGGGGTAGGAGGGGGCGGCGGAGAGATACGGCTTGCCCCGAGGGAAGGCGGCGGCCGGGAACTAAAACTGATGCCAGGGAAAAACTGCGGGCGAGCGGGCGCAGCGCCCGCGGAGCCGGCAGGGTGGGGGAGTGCCGGGCGGAGCGGGCCGGAGTGCAGGGGACCTGAGAGGGGCAGGGGATCCGAGAGGGGCAGGAGACGCGGGAGGAGAAAGGATTGTGGGGACAGGGGGTCCAAGAGGAGCAGAATGAGAGGGAAAGGAGAATGCGGCCGGGGACGGGCTGGAAAGGCAGAGGTGCCAAGAGTGTGGAGAATCCCAGTACCCAAGAGGACGGAGAGCCGGAAAACTGCGGGGCCGGGAAGGGAAAGCGGTCCGGGGTGACCGGGAGATACGAGACAGACGGGGGCCCGGGAGAGGAAGGATTGGGGAAGACAAGAGGATGAGTGGGCTGGGAATACGTGCAGGGAAGGAAGTCTAGAGGGTCCGCTGCAACGGGCAAGGGATGCTGCCAAGCTGGGTGTCAGAGCGGGGAAAGGGAACGTAGGAGGTAAAGAGGGTCCGGGGATGCAGGGGATGTGGCAGTGCAGGGTAGGGAGGGGTCGGGGAGAGAAAGGACGTTCTGAAGGCTGGAGGATCGGAACTCATGAAAGAAATGCAACGTACCGGGAGCGAGGGAGGGCAGGGGTTAGAGAAAGGAAGGGGGTGCAGGGGGTCCGTGAGGGGAAGGGGATTCAGCCGCGCATGGAGTGCTGGAGAGCCGGTGTCTGGAAGGAGCAGGAGCGGCGAAGGGTCCAGGAGTGCCAGGATGGGGGCAGGCGCGGTGCCGGGGAGCGAAGGGCTACTTACGGACACGCCGGGCGTGGAGGCTGCCCGCCGCGGCTGCCGGGAGCACATGGGCGCGGGGCCGGCGGGCGGTGGCCGCCCCAAGCGACTCTACCGCGACTCTCCGCGGTCCCGGCGCGGAGGCGACGCGGGTGCTCCGAGGCGGGCGGGACCGGGACCGGGACCCTCCCCAGCCCGGCCCGTCCTTTCCTCCGCGCGTTCCTCTCTCCTCCCGTTTGATTCCTCGGGAGGCAGCGCACTCCGCCGCCTCTCCTCCCCCTTCCCCGCCACCGCCTCCCCGGGCGGGACCCGCCGCGGTCGGCGCAGTTGCGGGGCCGCGGACGGGGCCGGGGGCGAGGGGCCGGGCGGCGGCGGGGGAGCGGCGAACGGGAGAGCGGGGGCGCCTCCCCGAGTCCTCACGGGGCGGGGCGGTGGTCCCGGCCCCGCGGGGTCGCTGCGGGGGTGGGTCCCGGCTTCCCGAGCCCGCCCTGGACTGCAACGGGGGGGTCTCTGGTCCCGGGGCCGAGGTGGTGCGGGGGTGGCGGGGAGCGCTGCGGCGTCGCCGGGCTCGGCGGCTCAGTGCGGGGTGCAAGGGGCGGTGAAGCCGGGGACGGAGAGGAGGAAAGAGCAGGAGAGGAGAGGGGAGGAAAGACAGCGAAGAAGGAGTATTTGAAGGAAAGGGGGAATGCTGCAGTCCTTACATGGGAAAATATGGGCTAATATCCTGATGGTGTGCGTGTGATAAGAACTGTGTCTGTCTCTGCATGCGAGCTGCTGATCCAGCATTTTGATCGCAACAGTTCCCGAGTTGGTCTACAGCGAGAGTAAATGTGATCACAGTACCAAGCAGCTCCTCCCGGATGGGTTAGGTCAAGCGGAGAGACAGGAGCTTCAGCCCTTTCCCAGTGTTTAAAGTGGGAAAGTTTTGAGGAGCGGTTGCCTTCTGCACAGTGAGCCTCTGGGAGAAAAAGACATTTCCCATTCTGGTTTTTCCTCTACGCCCAGAAACGTGAATATATTTCTCAGATACAAGACAATTTTATGACAGGTTTAAATTATGTCAGCACCAGACATGCAAAATCTCTTTGGTAATGTTTCTTTTACAGTCCTGGCGTGTAATTTAAACACCATTCATTAATATTATTCATGCTAAATGGAAGTGAGGTTTATTGCACTCAGTCTGCATTTACACCATTTAATAGTAACAGCAGCTATTTTCAGAATTGAATTACAAAGCTGCTTTATTATATTTTTAAAATTAGCCTTCCATGTTTTTTCCCTGTAATGCAAAGTCTTAAAATTAGAATATTACTGAAAATGCATACTTTCTCAAGGGATAAGAAATGGATTGGAAAGTATCTAGCATGATCAAGTTTTCCACCCTAACATTTCAAGTGTATTTAAGGAAATGTGCTTCAAAAAATCAAAGAAGTGGGTTAAATGTAGGCTGAATGCTAGAATATATGCAATAAAGTACTCCACAAGGAAGACAATGAAGGCACAACCCCAAAGCAGCCATACCCACAGCTGACTACCCCTAGGCTACATCCACCTACTATACATCTATATTAACAAGTAATGTGGATTAATCTGGCATTGGATCTCATGGTGTTGAGGGCCTAAATGATGTTCACACTTTTCCACAGTTTTTTCTTCAGTTTCACTTTAGGTTGGGTCTGTGAACAAGGGGCCCCATGAGAACTCAGAAGGCATCTGATACACTCCTGGCACCTGTCCTCTGCTATATTGCCATCTGGATCCACTCTGTGTACTCACCTCTGCTGGGCAAAATAAAACCTGGTAAGTGAGGATGATCTGGAGATTCACTTCAAAAGCACACCCTTGATCCACACCAAAACATGAAAGTGGATGTGCCCACGGGGTGTCTGACAGAAAGGGAGCTGGTATGACTTTCCCAAAGCTGAGAGCTGGAGCCTGCTCCACAGCATACCATTCCAGCATCCTCCCCTCAAATCACCTTTCTGCCTGGTGCTGTGCCTCCACCCCCAAGCATGCATGGGCTCTCAGGTCTCCACTTCTGCAAGGAGCTGTGCACGTTTTGGAGAGCTTAGACACTCCTTGTTTACTGCTCACATGCCTTCACTTGGCTCAGTGTGCTGTTCTATCCCCTGCTATTCATTTTTCCAATGCCTGAAATGACAGGGATACTAAGCTAATTCTGTGTCAATGGAACTCTGCTCTCAGTGTAAAGAAGAAGAATTGAGTACTGTTATTAAAAAGTTGTTTAATTGTTTAAAGACTGAGGTCTGTCATTCTTTTCTTAGCCAAAGGCCTGGGTTATAATGAAACTGTGATAAATATGTCTAAATTAGGCATGTGTTGGGATCAGACATGGGTAGAAATTGCCTGGCATTAAAATGACTGTGGAAAAACTTCTGTTTCACACATGGAAACTGTTTCTCAGTAAAAATTGGCATTGGAAGCCTAGGGAGAAGCAAACAAGCATGAATTTATTCATGCAATTTATCTCTTCCATGGTATATGCCAAGGTCCCCAAGTCAGTGTTTGCTTTGCTAATGGCATCTCTACAGCAGTTCATTTATTTGCCTTATATGGCCTGTACATTCCCTCCCTGAGCTGCTGCCATTCTGCTTTCCCTCATGGAAACTGTACATTGAATTCTGCATCTCTCCTGAAGCATCGCATTTTGCCAACTGTCTCTGAATGCCCCCACAAGCTGGCTGCATGGCTTAGTCGCCTGCAGGGAAATAAGCTTCATTTCATGATTCATTTTCTGTCCAGGGAGTTTTGTTTTGATTAGGAACAAATTAAACACATTGTGTATATAAGGTAACATCCAAACTCTCATTCCATTTTCTCCTAATGTTTTAAACTCATAATGCTTCAACTGTATCAACATTTGATTCCCCTTTCAGGATCATTGTGCATGGAAGTATTTTACTTGAAAGTTAGCTGAAATATTTCTGTTCCAGTTTAACCTGTTCAAAATAAAAGGGGAGCTATTACATTGTGCTTTAGGATTCACAATCTTTCTCGCAACTACAAAAGCAGATACCTCCTCAGAATACAGCAGTAACAAAACACATGGTCCCCATGGTCTTGTCTATACTGAAATAGCAGCTAGTTTTAAAATTTGTCCTGGTGTTTTGAATTTTAAAAGAATCCACTTGTGAGAAATCTTCATAGTTGGTCAAGGGAACCTGAGCCACAGATGACCCTCTGCTGCAACCACTGAAGTCAGACTGAATCAAACACCCATGAATACATTGTCAGAAAACTACCCTAGCAGGGACATGGAAAAATGCTTATAGATTTTACCATTTTGCTTCTCCTCAATCCATTGACTAAGCTGCTGTTACAGCTGGGGCACTACAGACTTGATGGAGCTAATCAGCACAGCAGAATAAAGACAGAAAATCCTGTCACGGTACCTAAATCAATCCTGGCTAATATACACATCACAGGCTCGACCACAGACTCTTTCACTACAGTAGGACTTGTAAGACAACATAATATGCCATCAGGGAATATGTATGTTCCTGAACCCAAAGGAAAATGAAGCAGCTATCAAACCTCCACCTCATTCTTCAGTCTTTGACCAGAAAACAAACCAAAGGAGTTTTATCTTTCAGGCCACCATCTGTTTTTGGTTATGTGGTCTGCAGAAAAGTGATCACACCAACATGGTTCCAAGCATCTCACAAAACTGGATCTTCAGGTCGTGTCTGTACTCGATTTTAAATCAAAAAGGAAAGTATAGGTACAAAAATAGACTTGAGGCTATGTACAGAAGCAACAGAAGCAACAGAAAGTCAACTGAATTATTCAAATAGTCACTGAAAACCAAACAGACAAGTACTGCTAGAGAAATAACCTGGTAATTAGTATATTTGACTGAAATTATGTCCAATCTTGCAGCAGCTAGGGGAAAAAAATCAACTTAACAGACATGAAAAGAGAACCTCAATTCTAACACCTGAAAATTTCTCATAGAAGCTAAGAAGACAAATTCAAGTGACCAGATCCTGACCATCTGTATGTTGTCCTTCCAAGTCAAACAAATTGCATTTTTTCTGCTGTGGGTAGAACTAGACACCTGGGGTTTTGAGCTGTCCCATCCAGACCTGAATCTTGGCCAATAAACTTAGCTCTAACCAAAAGATACTCTCTTCACTTCTATTTTAATACTATCCTGTCATCAACACATATTTTTCTGGTGGTTCTAATAGTGATAGATTTTGTGAATTCTCTTACTAATAATTTATAACAAAACTTGTCATATTTCTGAAAGACAGTTGTCTTACGCAATGCTATTGTTGCTAACATCAGTCTTTTAATCTCTGGGTGCACATAAAAATAACATGTCTATGCAAAACAAAAGAGGAAAACAATCTTTATTATTTGCCATAAACCCTCTGTATGTTGTTTCATCTTTATGAAGTTATTACTTATCATCTATTATATAAAAGACACCAGGTGCTCTACATTTTGCAAGGCTCTAAAATAGTAGCTACAGTTATTGATTTTCTCTTCTGTGTCCTGTTGTTGACAAGTCTGGTGGCTGTGGGAGAGGCCTAGGAAGTTTATTCTGCACCAGCCCCTCCGCTGGAATGCCTGTTCTGCCCTTGCAAATATGGCCAAAGTGACTGAGCTCTGAGATTATAGGTCCCAGATTTGTCCTCCTTTACCAGGGAATTGTCTTAGCCCTGCACAAACTCATGAAAAACATGGTTGGTTTCAATCCTGAATTTCCACTATTCTTAATTTGTCTTTTTAAAATAAGAAACATCTGGATGATGAACAAGTGATTTCCCAGTAAGAAATGCTTATCTACTGGCAGCCTGCCTTCTGTGCATGTAGACCCAATACAAATAATGTGTTATCTTACTTACGAGTGGGACACCTGTCTATCTTCTCCTGATGCTGGCAAAGAAAGATGCGGGGAGCGTACTAAGTGCAGGTCTTGCCGCGGTGCTTCCTCGCACTAAGCGGCGGGCGCGTTCGCAGACACGGGTTTGTTTAACGACACGTGCAACAGAAAGAGGATTTTTCTTTTCACTTTAAAGCCTCAGTCTGGGATGGGCTTTCCGCAGGAGGTCACAGTTTCCGCGCAGGGCCCAGAGCGCGCCGGTGCCCCGGCGATGGGTGCCCGGGGCGGCGGGCGCTGCGCTGCGCTGCTCGACAGTGACACTCGGTGGGCGGCGGGGCCGGAGCAGGGCTGGGGGCGGCCGAGCCCGGGGCGGGGGGACCTCGCACCGCCCGGCCCCGCGGGGCTGGCGCGGGTTCTGCCCTGGCCCCTCCGCAGCGTTTGATGCGGCTGCGGACGGGGAAGGGCGTGTGTGTGAAAAGCGGGGGCAGAGAACAGAGTGTGCTTCTGTTCTCCATAAAAACTCTGGGATTTGTTACCGCCCCGGGCCACTGTCCTGAGGCTTCTAAGGTGCCTTTGCAGAACCCAAAGGTGACTTTTAGCGGTTTGGTTAAACTCGGTGTATCTGAAAAAGGGGCTCAAGGCAGAGTCCTGTTCCTCCCCCAGCCTTTTTCCACAGAACTGGAGCAGAGCTGCCTCTCCCTGTGAGTTCCAGCAATCACTTGCATCTAGGTCACCCTATTAGATCACATTCCCAAGGATATGGCTAATGATTTCTGGGGTTTTTAGAAAGGAAAGCTAAAAATCCTCTTGTTGGGGACAATGGCCAATTCATTTTCCAAGCGGAAGCTCATTTCCTCCCCTCCCCATCGCACCCTGAGGGTTGTACAGGGACTCCATGAAGCTGGGACTTCTGAAATCTCACAGAGGTTCATCCACAGAAGAATTGTAATGCCAGTTCTTGTCAGCTGAAACCCAAACAGAGCTCACTTCCAGGTGTATCAATGTCCAAAACATGTACTCAGTGGAGGAAGAAACAACCTTCTTTTTTTACAACTCTCCAAAATGCTTGTGCTTAGTAAATCCAGTATGTATATAGCATTCATATACCTACATGGATATATCATGTGTATTTATAACACAGATACATGGATTATATACACATCTCTATAATACATATATAAGTATAGAATACAGGAGACCAGGCCAGTCAAGCAGGATCTGCCTTTTGTAAATCCTTGTAGGCTGGGCTAGATCCCCTGGTTGTCCTGCATGGGCCATGCAATGGCACTCAGGATGTCTCTTCCATAGCTTTTCCCGGTGCCAAGGTCAGACTGATAGGCCTGTAGTTCTCCAGAGCGTCCTTCCAACCCTCCAGAGTGTCCTTCCACCCTGCTTGTAGATGGGTGCAACATTTCCCAATTTTCAGTCAGCTAGAACTTCTACAGTTAACCAGGGCTGCTGGGTGATTGAAAGTGGTTTGGCAAGCTCTTTTCACGAATTCCCTCACTACTCTGGGGTGGATCATCAGGCCACATAGACTTGGGCATGTCTAATTGCCATAGCAGGTCACTAATCATCTCCTCTTAGTTTATGGGGGCTTCACTCATCTTCCATATGTGCGCTTGGAAGATCTCTTAACCATCTCTGGGAAGGTTCAGCACCCAGAGTGTTCTCTCGATATTATATTGTAACAAAATAACCTACTCATAGATAGTGCTTTTGCAATATAACTACGTATTTCAAAATTCCTTTTCCCAATGAAAAAGCTAATTAGCAAGGTCGTTGCAGTTACCACTTATAAGGGGGGAGATAGTAATTCCACTAATGTGCTCACAGGAACTTCATTTATATTACCTCTTAACCTTTACAAGGATATTACAATTTCAATAATTAATTGCTTTTTGCATTTAATTTGCAGTTTACCATTTTCAAGGGAAATTACCCATTAAAACGAGGACCTTTTTTTTAAGGAAAAAATTCTTTACTCAAGTATACACCATAAGCTGGCCTTAGAGAAACTAGATATTTGCTAAGCCATTTCCATATTTGAGTAGAGAGGACTCTGTGCTAGCTCTGCATATTAAAGAACTGCCCATTGCTTGAGTCTTTAGACATTTGTAGAAAAATGAGGCACAATAGGGCTGAGGCAGTGACAAAAAGGGAATTAATTCTTATCCTCTTCCTTCGAATTCTCAAAGGCAATGAATCCTTCTTCTCTTATTGATGCAGTAAGAATTTACTTTCTTCTTCCTTTGCAACCATCTTGTTTCTTCAACTGAAGTTAATTTATGCTGCAATACCCATCCATGAGGGCTTCTTTTAACTTCAGTGACTGAAAAAAATAAAGGCTCAACCTAATAAAACACAGAAATTCTGTCCATGAATCACCAAGAACTTAGGTATATCCTCATGACAGTGCCTGACACTTTGGAAAATGAAGCTCAACATATGGAGCTCCTACTCACGCTCAAGTCTCTTGTAAAACAGCTACTCAATGAATCAGACATCAGCCAGTATCCTTGTGGTAGTATGCTGGCATATCTTCACTACTGATAGTAGAAATTGTGTCCAAATCCCATCACACTAAAGGAAATTTAGATAAATATTGGTATCTGAGAAGGTGAATTATGCATTCCAAATGGGCATGTCTATGACAGAGTGAAACACATACTTCTCAGAGAAGGATTTGCATGGGAAGATGGAGAGAAGGTAACAAATGAAGAGAAGAGGCACAGGAGAAGAGAGAACAGAAGTAGCAGGTATGAACTAGACTGCAGCATTGATTTATGAATGAAAATGTAAACATTTTTTCTGATTCAGGTGCAAAAATTAAACCAGCCCTTGGGCAGTTCTACCTTTTAAACTGGCAAGTCCATGATATGTCATCCAAAATGATAAACATCTGCATGATATGTCACATGCCTACAGGCACCAACTAGATCATTTTGCTGTGAAAACAAGACATTTTATATTTTAATTGTAAAATCAAACCTCCTGGGTTTTTTACCCCTTTTCCCATGAGCATAAGGAGAACCTGGGGTTACACTGGGATTCAAACACAGTATTTCATTTACACAGTACTGAAGATGGGTCATACTCTTAGAATTATTTGCAGAGAAGTCAAAAGTCACAGTCAGACAAATAGGGGTAAAAAAAAATTGTCTACTCAACAGTCCAGTGCACAAGTTTTCTATGCAGATGAGAAGACTAGGTAGGAATCTGAGGATGAACTGCATTCTTAGAGTGTCTTTCTTTCCATGCTCTGGTAGAGATGGTTAGCGATGGGGTCTACCTCTGACTTTTAGGTGTTAGAAGATTGTTGAGATGTATCCCTCTAAAAGTTCTTAATTTTGTCTGCAAGTGTTCAGATATTCAAGTTGAAGAGAGCAAGAATAGATTCAGGCCACTTAATATTAAGAGCTCCCTAAATCACTATATCAGCAATGGATCAGCAATTACACCATAGCAAAATAATCTGCTTTTTGATCAGTAAAAGGAAAGTCTAGCTCCAGGCCAGCATGGGCATTTCTTGTCATAAGCTTTCTTCAGTGAGGCACAAATTATTACTTTTGCCAGTTAGCACTGCAATCTAGTTAAAGCACCTGATGCTTTTCTTTGAGATATTACCTTGCCTATATTATTAGTACTCTAGACTTTATCACATTAAAGGACATGTATGGGACAGAAGCAGAAAGAAGCCTCTAATCATCAAAATTAGCATAAAAATATCCTTTCAAAACCTCTAGACTGGCAGTTCACTCAACATGACATTTGCTTTTTGACAGGCATGTGCTCTGCATGCACAACAATATTTTAAGATGGCATTTAAAGAAAAATGACAGTGATGAGTGATGTAGATTCAGACTGATGATACTCTGAAGAGAGCTTTACCTGCATGGACAAGAAAGTTGTTGCTAGTTTGCATGCAAAAGGAAGCTTGGGGTCTATTCTGGGGAACTTGATAATCTCTTGTAATTAGTACTGTAATTGGAGGTTGCTGGAAATGTTCCTTGAGCTTCTGCCAGGGAATGTGAGTGCTTCACAAAGCTGTTGACACCATTCTGTACACCCAGCCTCACCAACCAAGTCAGCTGCAGTAGATGCCAACACAGAGCTCCTGCTTTGTCAAAACTCTCATCTAAGCAGCAAACACAAAATGCTTTTCCCTTTCAGTGTAGCCACAGAGCGGCACCAGAACCACCAAGCCCATCAACATGCTTCCCCCAATGTCCTCCAGCCCACTGCTGATCCCAGGACACACTCAGCCACCATCAGGCTGCCAGTTTTTGGCAGAGACTCACTCCATCCCCACTATTTCAGATTGTAAATGGATAAATACGAGCCACATATACCAAAGTTTAGGAACAACACTTGCCTGCCCTTGTGGACACAATTACTTGTTTCCAGTGCACCAGTCATGGGGATGCTAGTTCTGTAATAATGCCATGAAGGCAGAAATGACCACCAGAAAGGGATGCCAGGTCATTTTACCAAGAAACTGAAGGTTTAAATGTATTTCATCTGGAGGTGAGCAGATCTTTGCCTAGAAATTGTTTGCAATTCGCAGCCAACAGCAGTGACTGTAACCAGTGTCAGGCATTAAGTAATAAGTTATTTTTATACACAGCAGCTCTCCAGCATCTCTGAGGGTGATGGCATCTCGCCAAGGCTTTGGAAGGGCTGTATGAGCTGACACACAAAGATGAATGGTTGAGGCAAGCCCAGATGACACTTCTGAGTCAACTTTACAGAAAGAATCAAATCCAAATGCACCAGGTAGTTCCACACCAGAGTTGCTGAGAAGCTGTTTGGCTAGGCTCCTAACAGATGTCTGAGAGTGCGACTTCTGGCATTTTGGAAACTTATTTCTCCTGAAGTAGCAATAAAGTTCCATTAAAGTCACCCAAACAGAATTGTTATGAGCACTAGGAAAAGCTATTTATGACACCCATACCTGTAAAATTAGGTTGATGTTGTATTACTGCTATGAAAATTGCTGTGATCATCAACATGCTTTTTGCAACTTTTACTAGCAACATCCCTCAAGTGCTGTTTCACAAGACAATGGCTTTTGTGGTGAAGCTGTATGATTTTTGCCTCATGCCCTACTATGGCTTTCTCCCTCAAGAGCTCCATGTGCACGCGTGGCTCCAGATACACTTTTGCCTGACAAAATTGTTAGCTGTCATTTAAAAGGGAGTTTCTACATGCCAGACATCCCTGACCATATAATCTTGTCTGTTCCGTGCCACTACAACATTCATGCAGGATTTGCTGGGCTAGCAAGGTGAAAATTCTATTATCTAATGTAACTACATCCCAATGAACAGCTACCAGATCCAGCAGAGCAGTTACTAACACTAAGGACTGTAATTTGGATACTGACTATGGTAAAGAAATTGCCAGGAGCTGAGAGAAGAGTGTCATACTACCCTGCCTGCATGGAAGATGTATGTGTGTGTAGGTGCAAAAAGGGCAAGAGGGCAGAAGTTGGACAACAGGAGTTTAAAAGCAGGTTTGGAAAATTCAAATTGGCTTCAAAACACAAGACCAGTCAGTCAATGTAATTAAAAAGAGGGGGGGGGGGGGGTGGAAAGGGCTGCAAAAATGCACTTCATTCTACATTTATGTATCTTTTGTCTAGCCAAGTGGAGTTATACTATCTTGGAGTCCTGTTTGAATCCTGAATGACAGAAATATATGCTACATTTATCACACATCTACAGTAACTTGAACTCTAAAAACAAAGTGACCATAGTGATTGGGTTCTGGGAATAACAAAAATGCTGGGGGGGGGACTTAAGGCAATTCCTGAGTTTCCACTAAGGCACTACAAGTAGAGTCTGTTCACAAGAACAGACAAGTCAGAGGAGGAAAGCACTAAGAGATTTGACAGAGATCCATAAGACATGGACGTTTGACCCACAGGTCACGATTAAAATACAGCAGTTGGAGTTAAAGTTTGTAGCAGTCTTTGTCAATACTTGTGTTGCTGATGTACTGACTCCAAAGGTATTTTTCTAATGCTGTCATTCTTGCAATTCACTAGATCTACCTTTTGCTTGTCATGATCCACATCATGACCTTGCCATGATCTCATAGAGGGCCTTTTGATGATCAGCTGATCTGAGGGCACTGCCCCGTAATTTAGGTTTCATTCTCTAGATTTCCTTTGCTAGACATTCAGCTGAGATCAGGACATAATGAAGGATACTCTTTTTTTGTCTGATGGTGAATTGTTGTAATTTTTGTTTTCAGTTGTTTGGGTTATTTTTATTTCACCTATAAAACAGAACACATTCCAGAGACTTTTTGCCAGGAGACAGTCATTGCTTGAAGAGTTAGGTCAGCAGGCCTGGCACACATCATAATTTTCATGTGTCCAGCTTGTATTTTCTTTTTGCAAAAAAAATTTTTTTTTTTGCTATATTTTTATTGTCATGGTAAGGATACTAGTGAGCATATGCAAAGGAAGATAAGCTTTATACTTCAGCCACAGAGACATGGTGTCACTAAGATGATGCAGTTCATCTGCTTCAAGCAAATATTTGTTCTCATGGCTCCATGATCTAAATCATTTGTTTCTTTTTTTCTTCTTAGGTGAAATTTGGGCCCTCACTGAAGTGAGTGCCATGACCAATGTAATTGACCTTGCCAGGGTTGTGGCCACATAGTTTAGACAATCACCTGCTTTGAAAGGTCCTTTATTCTGCCATGTTCTGGAATCAAATAAATTTAGACTAAACTCTATTAGTTTTGCTGATACAGTACTTCCCATGAAATCAATGGTTGAGGGGTTTTTTTAGCAGGAGATGAACAGGAAGATTTCATGGGTTTGGTATGTATTAAAGTGCACACTGTACTGCTAGTGTTATCTTTTCAGTGAGTTATAACAAACAGAAGTTTTATAGCTCCTCAGCCAGGTGGCTGGTTCAGCATCACATATATTAGAGCCACTACTGCTGACTGTGAGGCACAACAATAAATCCTTAAGCGAGATAGCATGAGCTAACCTGAAACTTCAGAACTGTACATTCTCCCGGACCTTCAAGGGACACAGACTACATCACTACATGTTGCTGTCAGGGTGACCTTTGGCCAAATCATTCCCAGAGTCATATTTCCAGTTTCCAGATGATGTCAGTATTGTCTGAGTTTTTTGAAAAAAGGTTAGCTCAGGAAATTGATTGATTTGGTCCGGTGAAAAGATTCTACAATATTAACCTCTAAGAAAATAAATCATTAAAAAACCCAGCTCTAATTGACTTAAAGACACAGAATATTTTCATGTGCTCCTGCCTATTGGTTGGATTTTCTAGTCCAACCTTAACAGAAAGAGACATCAAAATACTTGAGAATGCCAAGAAATAATTTCATGGCAGAGAACTAGTGACGCTCTTAAGGCAGTGGTGGATTTCTTTTGGAGTATGCTGTGTGCAGTGAAGAGCCTGGCAGAGCCAAGTTCTCACCTATTCATCTATAGGGATGAAAGCATAAAGGGCTGCAAATATTTTCAAAGGGCTGACATAGTTGAGCAGCAATATATCATGGCCAGCTTCTTTCAGATACTCTTCTTCACTGCAGGACCTGTAAATTTTATGCAAAATAGCACTGTTAGATTCTTTTTATCTATTATACTGTAAGAAAAATCGAACTAATTATGGGCATTTTTTATACAACCTTTCACATCCCTGACTTCATAACGCTTCCCGTTCCGATGTGCTCTGGGCATCATATTGAGGCAAGTTCTACATTAGCCCCTCCTTCCTTCCTTCCTTCCTTCCTTCCTTCCTTCCTTCCTTCCTTCCTTCCTTCCTTCCTTCCTTCCTTCCTTCCTTCCTTCCTTCCTTCCTTCCTTCCTTCCGCCACTTCCTTCCTTCCGCCACTTCCTTCCTTCCGCCACTTCCTTCCTTCCGCCACTTCCTTCCTTCCGCCACTTCCTTCCGCCACTTCCTTCCTTCCTTCCGCCACTTCCTTCCTTCGCCACTTCCTTCCTTCCTTCCTTCCTTCCTTCCTTCCTTCCTTCCTTCCTTCCTTCCTTCCTTCCTTCCTTCCTTCCTTCCTTCCTTCCTTCCTTCCTTCCTTCCTTCCTTCCTTCCTTCCTTCCGCCACTTCCTTCCGCCACTTCCTTCCGCCACTTCCTTCCTTCCGCCACTTCCTTCCTTCCTTCCTTCCGCCACTTCCTTCCGCCACTTCCCTCCTTCCTTCCGCCACTTCCTTCCTTCCGCCACTTCCTTCCTTCCTTCCTTCCGCCACTTCCTTCCGCCACTTCCTTCCGCCACTTCCTTCCTTCCTTCCTTCCGCCACTTCCTTCCGCCACTTCCTTCCTTCCACCACTTCCTTCCGCCACTTCCTTCCTTCCGCCACTTCCTTCCTTCCGCCCCTTCCGCCCCTTCCTTCCTTCCGCCACTTCCGCCACTTCCGCCACTTCCGCCACTTCCTTCCGCCACTTCCTTCCTTCCGCCACTTCCTTTCTTCCTCCCTCCCTCCCTCCCTCCCTTCTTTTAATGTATGTGTACATTTTGTTTTTCCTTCATCACAGAAATCTTCCTTTCTCACACTCATTTGCCTATGACAACACCCATAACAAAAGCTATCCCTTCTTTGTGTTTAAGGAAATATTTTCTTTATGTCCTGCTCTGTCACTCCTCTTTTGTCACAGGGTAGAGAAATGCATCCAGCCATGTCTTTGACCCCAGTCAACCTATACATCCACTGAAGTTTTATTACTACTTAGCCTTTTGTGGAACAAATTCAGATTACTACTACAAACCTTTTTTGTCTTTGTCTTCAGAAAGTACATGTACTCCCAAGCATTTGAAAGTACAGCAGCCCTTACTAGCTTTGGCTAGGTAGACAGCAGGTGGCATTCCTGACCACGCCTTGTTCTGCAGGCTGAACTGTGCTCCTGTCTGTGTACCAAATGAGTGGTTTGTGAACACTTTCACCAGCTGCACAGCGGTAACAGCTGTCAAACAGTTTTGCTGTCTGAGAGGAAAAGCCCACAAAACCAGAAACTTAGTAAGGAACTAAGCAAATTAACAGAAAACACCCTGTGCCAGGCATTTCTTTACTGACACCTGTAGTTCTGTTGCTGTGTCAAGCTTTGGTAAGGGAACTCTCAGTGGTGTAAATTACACATACTACACAATCTATCTACCATTGACACACAGAAACTGACCACTGAAATCAAAGTACCTTCTGGAGTTACAGATCACAAAATCCAAGCATTTTATCTCACTGTGTACATCCAATTGATTTAACAGGATGTTTGCTGGTGCCCACCAGACTTGCCCAAGCAGACTGGTAAGAATGCCAAACCCACTTTTGTGATGAATATAAGACTGGGCACACCAGCTGAGTTCTAGATGGTTACTTCGTTGCAGTTACATTTGCATTTCTGTTAAAAAAATCTGTTCTGAGGAAAAATCTATCCTGCAAAAATTATTCGCATCAGAAAAAGAGAAGATTTCTTTTCAGAGCTCGATCTAATATTTCTAGAAGATTAACAAGATATAAGTGCTGGTATCCTCATACAAACAGCTTTTAGATTTGTGAGAGGTAAAAAAGTGCTCCCTTGATTATTCCTTCTTATTTTTTCAAAAGAACACATGCATAGATAAACACATGTTTTAAAACTCCATTGGTTCCTGTCAGCCCAATGTTTTACATTAGCTAGAAGCATTCTGGCTCATGAAACACATTCTTGAAGAAATACACACCCATGAAGAAGCATCTGGAAACAGAACAGGTTGCTTCAAAAGAAAATGCATGTACCAACTAATAGAGGGAATTCTTTCTGGTTGTGGTATAACTTGTTGGACAAGATTTGGCAATGGTTGTGACTTCTCTGACACTTGAGTTTCAGATGTTGGAGCCTTTCTGACTTCAAAATGTGCCTTCACTGTCAACTCATCCATCAGGGTAACAACATTTGAAGCGTTGTTCAAACAACTAACAACATCCAGCTTATAGGTGGGAGCGGATCTTTCTAATAAAAAGGATTTTCTTGACATGTTTAAATATTAATTGCTTACACCTGTGATGACTGCAGGCTGTTTTATCTCTTCTGACATGGAGAAGGGAGATCCTGGCTCCTGGAAGTTTAGTCAGAAGTAAAGGACATCTAGAAGGAGATAACATCAGTGTAATAGGGTGGATGAGAAACAGAAACTAAGGAAAACAACGTGTCTAAAAATGCTTGAAATCCTTCTTGCTGACTAGCCAAAAATAGAAACAAGGCACAACACAGGCTGTTCAGAAAAACTGGCCTTTTATGTAGAGGATCCATGTGAAAAAGCAAATAAACAAATAAAAATTAAACAGCAAAATATCCTATCACTGTCTCATCACACTAAGATTTTAAGGGCTCTGGTCATATAGTTTTTCCTTAAGGTAAATGACTCAAACTAAAAGAACAAATAATTAATGAAAAAAGCCATTCAGAAACTCAGGGGTCCACCTTGGGCATAAAGGCAATGTCTACTTGACTTACATGCAGTTATTTTCAGGAAGTGTTCAGGAGAGCAATGTGAAATATCCAGACTCCTGAAGAGTTAAAAGTTAAACTACTGCTTGAATCTTTGGGTTTTGACCACACACCATTGTACAAATGGAAAGATGGTGGTGTATTCACAGCTAATACCATGGTGGAACCCATGTCTTCTTATATGTGAAAAATGCCAATCACTGGTTTTTAGAATTTTAAAAGTTTAATAGTAATAAAATGGCTATAAAATAGCAATATAATTAGAGTAATAAAAATTTGGACAATTAGGATTTAGGACAATATGTGATAATAAGAACAAAGAGTTACAGACAGTCCGGGTACCTCTTTCTGGTCAAAATAGGCCCAAACAGGACACATGTTAACAGAGGATTAACCATTAAAAGCAATTGTCTGTTGCATGTTCATACATGATGCATAAATTCCATTCAAACAAAGGATTCTGTCAGGTCAGCGTCAACTTCTCCCTCTAATCCTAACGGCATCTTCAGGGCTGAGTGAGGCAGGAAGAACTGGATAAGAGAGCAATAAATTCTTCTCTGAAAGATTTAATTGTCCTGTGGCTGCTATTTCAGTGTGAGTCCTCTCTTTAAAAAAGTATCTTACATAGCATAGTTGCTATTTTAACATTTTGTTATAACCCAAAGCTATATTTAACACACTACTTAAGAAAATTAACGCAGTATGGCTTTCTAACACAACATATATAATATTCATTTTAATATTTGCAAAGAGCCAGTCATAAAATACGCATTTTTCACATTATATAATAGCTGTTCACTGTTAGTCATCCTCTCTCCATGGCATTTTACCTTAATTTGTACACCTATTTTCTGTCATGTGGAAAAGCCCATAGAAATCCCTGTGCTGCACCTCAGCATTTCAGATGGGACAAGTGACAATGCAAGAGGTCACGGTCTTAAGCTGCACCAGGGGTGGTTTAGGTTGGATCTGAGGAGGAATTTCTTTGCAGAGAGGGTCATTGGGCATTGGAATAGGCTGCCCAGGGAGGTGGCGGAGTCACCGTCCCTGGAGGTGCTTAATGAAAGAGTGGATGTGGCACTCAGTGCCGTGGTCTGGTTGACATGGTGCTGCTGTCAGGCCATAGCTTGGGCCCCATGATTTCAGAGATCTTCTTCAACTTAATTGACTCTGTGATTTTGTGCTCTGGAGCTGTGAGGAGACCTTGGGAGGTTGCCTCCGTGTCAGTAAATGCACAGCAGAAACAAGACAGCTTCTTCATTTTGACACATATTACAGCCACTGCTGTCAGCTTATAAAACAGAGATCTCATTTTTTTTTTCCTTTCTTGCTGTGCTCATAACTGAAGCACTTGTTCTGTGAAATAAATTCAGCTATCTGCTCTCATGAAGTGAACCCTGTATCATCCACTCAAAATCCTTTATTTAGTAAGTAAATTATTAATATTTTAAATTTTATGTGTTTTTATTTTATCAGTAAAAACAAACAAAGAAATGAACAGAAAAACCCCGAGTGCCACCTTGCACCAGGCGAGGCCGGGCCCTACCGCCGGCCTGCCTCAGGCCGGAACCGAATGCTCGGAGCGCGTTTCCGCCGGAGCCGCTCCGTGTGGCGCCGCTTTGGCCGGGGAGGGCCGCAGCCATGGCCGACACTGCCGCGCCGCCGCCGCCGCCCGCCGCTCCAGCCCCGGGGCTCCCGGCTGCCCCGAGCACCAACCCGCTGTCCCGCAAGCTCAACAAGATCCTGGAGACGCGCCTGGACAATGACAAGGTGGGTCGGGCGGCGGCGGCGGGACGGGGTGGGGGCCGGATGAGCCGTCAGGGGCCACGGGCCCCGACAGGCTTCGCGGCGGGGAGGCGAGTCCTGCCGTAGCCTCAGTTCCGCTGCGGAGCTGCGGGCGGTCCTTTGCAGCATTAATTGCAAACAAAATTAGTTTTCGCTTCTCCAGCAACATGCCACGCTCCTATTTTATCCCTTCAGATCGTAGGGAGGTTTGTATTACTAGCCTCGGAAGGGCACTTCTCAAGCTTTTTCTAATTTAAATGTTTTCTTGTTGCGGATAGGTCATTCATTTACAGAAAATAGTCTTATTGGTTAAAGCTACTGCAAAATTGTGGACAAAGTTTTCTGTTATAAGAGAAAAAGAAGGGCTCAGCAATGATTTTAGTTGTTTGCCAGCTGATGTGGAGTGCATTAAGGTAGCTTTTCCTCTAAAACCATTTATTAGGTTTGCTTTATTTTTAATAAGACCATGAACTTGGGGTGGGTACAGACTATTTAACCTGCTTATTTGTAACTACATGCAAACTGAAGGTCATTTTTTATTTTCTAGGAAATGCTGGAAGCACTCAAGGCTCTCTCGACCTTTTTTGTGGAAAACAGTTTGCGCACTCGGAGGAACCTGCGTGGAGACATTGAACGACGAAGCTTGGCCATCAATGAAGAATTTGTGCACATATTCAAGCAAGTTAAAGAGGTAATGTTTTTGCAGCTTAACTAGCTATTTTACAACAGTACTGTTAACGTGATTTAAAGTTTAAAAAAAGAAAAAAGGATGAAATGAGATTGTAACTTTCCAGGACAGATATACTTTTACAGTAAAATTGTTTCATTTGTTTTAAGTGTTGCATTGGATGTTTCAAATAGATCCAAATCCTGAGCTAATCTTGATATTTAGAGGTGCTTTACTCTGTATTGACTAACACGGAGCCTTGAGCAACAATGTACCTTGAAACTTGGGCATCTAATTGTGGTGGGAAGCTGGGCCTGGACACAGCATTTCTGATGAAAAACACAGTTACTGTTATTTGAACTTAGGAACTTGAAAGTATAAATGAAGATGTGCAAGCAATGAGCAGCTGCTGTGAAGACATGTCCAGTCGTTTGAAGGTAACATATAAATGGAAGTGCTTTGCATATTTTTCCTTTTGAGGTGTGACTATGTCCTTTTAAAAGGACAAAGAATTATTTTTGAGGATTAAGAGCACCAGCAAAATGATTTCATGGTATGCACGTTATGTTATTTTAGGATATTAATATGCTTCTTTTTGTTTAGAAAATATATCAAGGAAATAATTTTAGTTTCTTCCAAATTGCAATTCACAATGCAGCCATATGCTTATTTAGGCAATAGCAATGTGAAACCCATGTGTGTGTCAGTGGAGAGAAAATATTTTATTAGATTGGATGTATGTGAGATTTAAGGGTTAATTTGTGTATTTCCATTTAAAATGGCTTTTGTATTGACTGTGTCTCTTGAATTATGTGTTCATGTAAATACCTCAAGTATATTCATAGGAAAGTATCTTGTAATTCAAAGAGGGAGGCAAATCTGGTGTGCATCTTCAGAGTATTGATTTTGTTTCTTAACATTGTCTCAGATTGCTGATATGCAACAAAACCAATTCTGTTTCATCTTAATCCTGAGTCTGTAGTATTCCTGGTGGGGCTGGGGAGTGTAGGACATTTGTGTTTTATGGTGCATTCCTAAATCTGGCTTGATTTTAGGGTACAAGGTCAAAATTCAGTGCAGTGATGCGTATAAACAGCTTATGGATGCTGAAGTGTAGATGCATTGCCAAACCAAGCCTGTTCCCAATACAGCACATAAATTACAGTATGTGAATAAGAATCCTTCACCAAAAAATCCTGTGAAAACAGTTGTTTTCCTCTCCATATGTGTGTGTGTGGATATTAAATGTCCTCCTACTTAGATAAATAGGTTTCACAGTTGTTGTTCAAATGCTCGTAGATTGATGAACTTGTACCAAAAGATGTGAGAGTACAGCGTAGCCAACTGCAGTACTTAATTTCCAGTTTTGGAAGGAACTGGGTAATGCGCCTCAGAGGTCTCAGATCTCTTTGAACATTGTTAATGTGGATATATTCCTTAGTGCAGTTCAGGAACTGTTAGACTGAGCTCTTAGATGTGGAAATGAGTCAAGTGTCCATGCAGATTTTTGCTCTTTTCTGTCTTTAGATCATGAAGTGTAACTGTTGTCTGTGATTTTTTTTTTTTTTCTCTTCCCAGAGTAGAGCCACCCTGCAGAGATTTCTTTTGCTGTTAAAGTCAGTAGGTAGTTTTGTTCTCTGCCCCACAGGAGGTTTCCTCTGGAGCCCTGTAGAACTCATAACTTGTCTTGATTCAATCCATATTTTCTTTGTATGAATGTAAAGTTAATAAGCTCACGAACTAGCTCTCATTTGTGAAATACTCTGGTACTTTATCTGTAGTAGGACAAGAAGACTTGCAGGCATGTGCTCAAGCTGAATAAGAAGACAAAAATGAGCTAAATAGAGCAAATAGAAGAAAGAAAAAGGAGGATTTGGGGCATATAATGCAGAAAAGTGTGCAAAGAGAGCAGTATATTAAGAAAGCAGAACAAATGCAGGACATGAAAGGGAATATATTTGGATAAGCCAAAAAGCTTTTTAGCTTTATTGTTTTGTAAGTCTGTAATATCATCTGATCCAAATAGCCATATATTGTCACATCTGATTTTAGGACAGTGACTTGAGAAATACAGTGGCTGAAAGACAGAGAAGGAGCAAGGGCTGAAATGGAATTCACTGGAGTTGAAGTATAATGAAATTGTTAACTAATATACTGAGGTGGGGAGGAAGAGAAAAATATTTCTGTTTTGGATATAAAAGAAACATTAAATACCAACTTTCTCGTTTCTCTAGCATGTCTGGCTCATTTCTGACAGTTACCTGGTTAGGTTAGATGTAAAACTCTTATATTTCATACATAAAATATTGACAATATCTGGCGTGAATTTGAATGCACTTATGTAAACTCTGGCTTCCTGGTATATCTAGCTAGATTCAGAAAAAATGCTTTTCCTTCTTTTCTGCTGTCCTGCTGTTGGCATTGTTCGTGGTAATCAGTAGTTCTGCCCAGAAAATGCTGGAAAGAAAGCAAATTTCCTCTTCTTTGTTTATTGAAATTCACAATTAAGTTGGACATGAATTGTTACAGTCCTACTTTCACCTTTCAGAGCATTCCTGTACCTTTACTGCTGTTCTGTTATAACTGATGTAGTGGCAGATAAAAAAGCTGAAATGAATCAGTGGGTAGAGATACTTTTGTTAAACCTTTCAGGGGTCTCAGGACTGGCATCTTCAATTTGGCAAGCTGTAATTTGGCTGTAATACAGTATTGAAATTATTCACAGAATATCTTTATTGCCATTTCCACCTCTTACTTGCAGTATTTTTCTATACTGAATGCGTTTTGATTTTAGGATTTTTTTTTTTATTATATTGTCTCAGTTATTCTGCATAAGGGTTCACTGGTGACATCCAGTGTGAAGCCAAAAAATCCAGCTGGCTTTTCACAGAGCAATAAGTTTCAGAACTCTTTAGTTGCAGCAATCCTTTTAGTTATGCAGTTGCTGTCTGATGCAGAATTGTTTCTTCATGGATTCCCTAGCACTGCCATCACTCAATATTAAGGGCTGTGTTGAATTTCCTAAGTTAGAATGGTAGATTCATTTAGATTGGGAAAGACTCCTGAGATCATTGAGTCCAACCCAGCATTGCCAAGTCCACCACTATCCCCTGTCCTTCAGTGCTACCCCTGCACATCTTTTAAATACCTCCAGGGATTGTGACTCAGCCGCCTCCCTGAGCAGCCTGTTCCAATGCCTGACCATCTTTTCGGTAAAGATATAAAGTTATTTTTCCTAATAATTGTCCTTGGTCCATGCAGCTCTGTAAGCTGTTGGACTGTTGAGCTAGGCTTGCTTAGACTAGCAGAGCTGTGTTCATCGTCTTTTCTAAAAAGTCTGAGTGGACACTGGTACTGGGCTTTCTAGCATCCAGAGGTATTTGTTTCATTTTTTTATTTTGTGACAGCAAACTATTTACAGTTGATGGGCATACAAAATAAACGATTACACTAATATTTATAGTGTTTGTCAATTAAATATAAAATAAAAACAAACTGTGTGAATATATGTGTATATAAACGTGAAAATATAAATGGATAAGGATACAAATTTATTTATTTTACTGTCTGGACATAGGGAGAGTTAATGAATACTTGTTTCAAGGAGGCCTTTTATTTCAAAGAGTATAGTCGTTAAATTGCTTTTACTCAGAAAGCTTCAAAAGTATTACCTCTTTTAAAGATTGTTTAATATAGTTGATATGTTTGTGCTTTAAACATGCTTAACAATTCTAATTGTATTCTAGGCAGCAAAGGAACAAACCCAGGACTTGATTGTAAAAACCACAAAACTCCAGGCAGAAAAGTATGTATACTATCTTATTTATTTGATAGAATATTCTTTTAGATGTGACTCTGACGCTTCAATATATGACTTCGGGATTTTTTTCAATACTGTGTGTGTTTTTAGCTCAATTACACTCTTAGCTTATTGCTAAATGATCCAAAAAGGTAAGAATGTGTGTTAGTGTTTGTTTCAATAGAAGTTGGCTTTATAGGGAAAACAGTAATTTACAGTGGTAGCACATGCTAAAAATGGATGTGCTTTGCCTGAAGTCTGTTGATAATATAAGTTATATTGTGTCATAACAGATATGAACCAACTCAGTTTGACAAGATCCTTGTTATTAATGTTTTGTATCCAGTGGAAATCTCTCTCTTTTTCGGGGGCTGTAGGAGGGAGTGCAAAGTTGGATTCTAACCTACTCTGCCATATTTAAAGGTGACTGTAAAATACAGGAGTGCTGTTTAATGAGCCTAGCACAGACCACTTTTTCCATTGGTTCTCCAGCCTCCTGTGGAAGAAAGGATTTGTATTTTTCGCTTTTCAGTATTTTTTATTCCTGAGAAGGGGATAATAACCAATGATGGATTCAGTCTATTGTATTTTGGCTAGGATGTATGGTTTTATAGCTTCAAGTTTTCTTAGTGTAGAAGAAGGAGGCCCCTTTGCTTTATGAGCTTTCTTCAGAAAATTATATACAGTTCACTCTAGGTCAGAAATTATTATTTTGCAGCACTAAGTTTCTAGTGGAAATTATGGTTTTGGATTGCTCTCGGTGAGCTTTCAAAATCAGTGGGTTTATGATATGAGCTTCAGTAGAAAACTTGTACATATTTTAAACATTGAGTGCAGAACAATTGCATAAAATGCAATGCTGTTTCATATAAAGTGAAGGATTTGGTAAAGACACTTAAAGTAAGTTAGCAGAAGTCTTAAAAACATCATTTTGAATATGAGTATGTGAAATGGTAGAACAGAGAAGTGGTCGTATAATTTGTAGTCTCAAGACAAGGAAAGCTGCTTTGATTCCTTTTTCTGAAGAAGAATGGGAGACCAAGACCAGTCCCAAGTGGTGTATGTATAATTGGCCTTAAATTCAATTAAAGGAGATTATGCAGATTATACATCATTACCTCCGCAATATAGTCCTTACTTGCACTATAGTTCACTTAAAAGACTTTCTTCTAATTCCTTTAAAAGACAGAACATCCCCCTGGTGTGAAGAGGAAAAGTGTTTAGGGACTAATCTGTCCTTCTAAGCATCAGTGTGACCTTGGAGTGCACATGTAGGAAAAAGTTTGGAAGTTTATTTTTTAAGTATACCATGAAGTACCCATGAGCAGAAGCCAGAAAGTACTTGTGACTTTTACAGTCTGATAGTTATGGAAGATTCATAATACCATTTATTAGCAAAGTTGAATTTTTTCCTGCCGAAACGAAAAATTGTGAAGACTGTTTGGTTCCATTTGGGACATTTTAGTCATTTGTTCTTTTACCTTGTTAAAGAACTGTTTGTTCTGATGCATTCCTTAGATTTACATCAGGCATATGAAGAGGCATCTGCTGCCAGATGTTAGGGGGTTCTTAACACCTGAAATGTGGCCTCTGAAAAAGTACAGGTCTTAAATTGCTGATGCCTTCAACTTAATGTGACCTTTTTTAGCCTATAAATAAGTGGTGAAACTGGAAGGACATAGCTTCTCTGTCCTCTGAGGGTTGTCTCAAAATATGGTCTTGTTGAAATGCAGAGATGAAAACTGGACCTGTTCTATTATGTTTTTCTATTAGGCTTAGCGTTTATGTGATTTACTTTAGCTGACCATGTTTTTCTAGCTGGAAAAATTTCAGGATTTTATTCAATGATCTGAAACTGAAGGGAGACTGTAAACTTCCAGATGCATTTAATGTATAAATGTTAACTAGGGATTTAGATTTTGTTTTCCTTTTTTTTTTTTTTTTCTGTACTCAAAAAAGAATGGCTGTCTCAGTGGCTCTGAGTGGGTACTAGGTTTTTTATACTAAGCAGTTTTGTCACTGTATTATCATCTGTATAATTAGTTGTAGTTCAAGATGGCTTTCAGTTTTCAAAGCTTTTTACCTGAACTCTTGTTGGTTATCCTGGTCTCTCAGGTTTGTGGTTTGAAGGTTGAGCTGCTTACCTGGAGTTTCCTGTAGGTAGCCCTGATGAGTGCTTTGGGACTTCCTGTATTGGTGAAATGTGTGAATTTAAGATATCTAGGTAAATATTTGGGATAGAAAATTAGATTTTTGTCTCAGATTTAGGTTAAAACTTAAGCATTCTTGGGTTTTTGCTTTGCAGCATTTTTTTCTTGTTACTTAGTTTGTGAGCTTTAGACCTGCATTGGCATAAATGCTAAATGTAGGGTCTTACTTAGATAACAGAATTTAAAAGTAATTAATACAATTGCATTTTTATATTTGTGAATATGTCAGAGTTAGTGCATTTCTTTGGTCAGTTAGGTTGCTTATTCTGAATTTATTTCTTCTATGAAGTCTAGTTAAAACTACTGTGCATTGGAAACAGTTTTCTTTCACACTATTTAAATTAAGGTATCTGCTTAGCATAGGAACTGTGATGGTTTTTTTTTCCTTTTTCCTTTAAAACTGGGACTTACCATAACTTAATAGAACCATGCAGTGTGAAATAAAGTAGTCCAGGCATCCAACCCATCTATCTCTTCATAACAAGAAATTAAGTTATTGCTTCTCAGTAACATAGAGTCTTGAATAGAGTTCTATAAGAAAGAAAAAAATCAGTTAATTTAGGCAGTTTCTAGTAATTGTTAAAAATCTGCTTCCATTTCAGTTATCTTCAGTAGATTTTTATACTTCTACTTGAGCACACAATTGGTTTCAGGTTGCATTAGGTTTTTTTCTTTTATATATATGTGTAATGAAGAGATGACTTTGTTTTCAAACAATGATCATCTGTTGTGCTTTAAAAGATGTGGGTTTGTTTAATTGCTATTACTAGTAGGCTGACAGAAAAAGGATCTTGCTCCTTGAAGTGAGATTTTAATAATAGCTTCCTCTCACTTGTTGGTTGTCTGGTTCTCTTGTTATACTTGACTCCAGTTTTGTTGGAGTTTTTTGTTTGTTTTTGGTGTTGGGGTTTGTTTGGTTTGTTTTGGGTTTTGTTTTTGGTGTGAGACTAAAAACTTATTGCAATACTGAACTACTTCACCTTGCACAGAGGACAAGCATCCCAGACTTCAGTAATCCCCACACCAGACACATAACTTGTTTAGTTCCAAATACTCTATGCTAGAAGCCTGGCTTCACAGTAATTCTACCAGCCACTTAATAATAAGTTGTTGTGCAAGTTGTTGTGCTGTATTTGAGGTTAGTCACAACTTACAGTCATCAATGTAACAATTGAGAGGAGAGACTAGAAGGTAATACTTGTAATATTAATACTTATTGAAATTAAGTAAGAGCAGTTATGTAAGTGTATGTATATGCTCAGGGGCTTCACTGAAAATAAGTCTGCAGAAATGTAAAAGTTTTTGGGGGCTAGATCTAGTGTTCTAAAAGTAAAAAACCACAATGCTCTGAAAACTGTTGTGAAAGAATGGAAATGGCTCAGACAGATATTTCTTGAGTCAGGCTTCTGGTTCAGAGCTTTTGTGGAGATTATGCACTTGAACACCTTTACAAGCTATCTTATTTTGCTACACTCTCTTAATTGCGTTCTTAAGCGGGGTAAAATTTGTATTTTGGTGTCAGAATCATTGTTAGTTACATCAATTACAAAAAAAGCCATTTACATAGCCCTGAGATTGTTTTACTTTTTAAAAGTCAATTAAATATGATTCCCAGACAGGAATATAAGTGTGTACTTCAGTTTGTTTTAATTGAATCGTATTTCATTCAGGCTTGATCTTTATTTAAAAAATAACAAACACCATTCTTGGAATTAGTCAATTATTTGACTGTCACCTCTGTGCTCAATACAAACTTAGAAGTCTTAGGAAAAATGTTTACAAGTGAGTCTGCTTCAGTATGCTGCACTACTGATCTCTCACCCTTGTGTCTTGGTGGTGCCTTTTTCTTTTTCTAACAAATATATTTTTTGTCATAGTCAATTTGGAACTTAAGCAGGAAGTTCAGCACTATTTTGGGCAGGTTAGAGAGGTTTGCTTTTATCAGCCTGTGCTAAGAAAAGTGGTGATCTGCTGGTTTGCATTGATGAGATGTATTTCATGTGTTGACCTTTTGAAACTTGTATTTACATTTATTCCCACAAATGTGCTTCATGAGAAAAAGCAGTGATTGCCTAAACTGAATTATAATTCCATGTGGGAGAGGATGAAGACTTGAAGTTCTGAGGCTCATTTTCTATCCTGATTTGTAGCAAAGTAAATCATAGATGACAAAGTATGGCAGAGGAATAAAACCAGCTAAAATGGATCTGAAAGAAAAAAAACCAAAACTAACTTGTCACATTCTAGCCATGACCAGCAGAGAACACGCAAAGCTTTATTTTCTTGCCAGTTTTTCTTCCTGGCAACTCTGTTGAGATATGAAGTACTCTTGGTCAGTATGAAATGAAGCGTGGTTTTACAGGTAGAGAAACATTCACCAGAAGTGCAGAATCAGTTACATGGTACCATTTCTGACTGATGGTTGTCTGATCTGCTCTGGGAAAAAAAGCCCAGGAATAGAAGGGCCAGTGAGCTTGTGGTCTTCACTGGAAATTTATTTTGGTCTTATTGTTTTTCTGCTATCTGATTTTGTTCTCCTTTTGCTGCAGCTTAAGCTCATTTGATTTGATTTTATTCCAGGTGGATGTAGAGAACAGTGTGTAATTTCCTTGCCTTTGGCAATGTTGTTGAATTTGATGGCAAATTTGAAGCTAGACTAAGCAGGCCCCTTTCAAGTGACTTTATGTGAGATTTTATAGACGATAAACTGGAGATACCAGTCTGTTTGGTATGGAAATATCAAATAGCTCATCCCTACAAGATGGAAAATAATGTGTTCATTGGAAATACACTCATTTTAAACTTAATCTCTGTGCACAACTTAGAAACCATGGATCATGGATCTTAACCATTGCCAAACAGTGATTTACTGTGTGTGTTTACATATCCATATCTGTATACATCACATGATTTCTGCAAAGCTCTGCCTATGAAAATTTAGTCAAAAATATTCCATAGATGCATACCCATCATATTTAGAGAAAGCCTTACGAGTATAAAGGTAGAAAATGATTGAATTTCTCTAATTTATTTACAACATGTAAACTTTTTTATTGTAGTGTTTGGTAATCTGTTTGGTAAGATTTTAATCATTTTAGCTCAGATTTGTTGCTTAACTTTTGATTCAGCCTTTTCAAATTTTCCCCCTTTTTTTTTAATCACAGAGTGTGTGAGATGGTACAGCTGCAGCATTGCAGGCTGTCTTCAGATAGGTGTTACAGATGGGAGAAACCTTCTGAGTTCAAGTCCACTCTCCCACTGCCACCTATTATTTTCATGATGACTTTGGTAAACTCATCAACTATTCAACACATAACTAGTGCAATTTTTTTTGCATGTTGTGTATGTTACTATTCATGGAACACTTAGCCAAAAGCTCATTCTTTCCAGTAAAAGCCTTTCCCTGATTTCCAACCTAATTATTGGATATAAATTGACTGTTTTCTCATCTTGTCCTTTGTCTTAAGAGCTGCCTTCATCTCCTGTGATAAATTAGTTTTTCCATTTCCATGATGATCCTGCTAGCTGTGGTCTAATGGGAATCCATTGTTCTTGCACACAGATGATCAGGATTGTGATCTGTTTTCCAGATGAGGTCTCACTAAAGCCTTCTTTACTATTACTGCTATTTTCTTGTATCCTGGGAACATTAGACAATTCACTGGGTTTTTTATGTCTTCCTATTTTTTAAGTAAGGAGAACTTTTCATAATAATTTATAGTGATGGAATGGGTCACTGAATAACCTCCTTCCAGTATTTCAGTTCTGCTTCAGTAAGAGATGTGTTTGCAGATAAAATGCAGAACAAAACATTTGTTCTCAGCATTTACAAATGCACTTTTACACCTCTCCTTACTCTTAAGAATGCTTTTCTAATGCTTGTGTGTAACTGTTTTGTTACATAATCTTGTATATTTGCCTTTCACATGACAGAAAAATAATTTTGCAGCTTTATACAAGTCTGTTAAAGGTGATTGTTGCTTACTTATGATTTAGAAATACTCCATTGTCCTGAGGCTTTAAAAATGTGTTGAATCCTCAATACCACAAATTGAAAGTAATTTCAGAATGACTGCTCTGATTCATCCTAAGTAGAAGAAACTAGCAGATTTTTATGCTATATGTGGTGGCAAGATAAAATTAAGCTTTGGAAAAGTCTGCTTCTTCACCACCTCATTTTTGAGCTGTCTAGGTGATAATCCTAACAAACAGTGCACATTTGTATTTGGTTCAAGGGAAAAGTGCATGAAGTGCATAGTTTTCCCAGCCTTTTGAGTTCTTTTGCAAAAGAATTCTGTCTCCCTGGTAACGATTAAAACTGGGGAAATTGCTCTTTGTTGGAATACTGTCCTTTGCCCAAGTTCTAAATTCTACCAACACATGGCACTTCCCCTTTTGCATCAATGCAGGGTTCTCATAAGCTGTTAGTTTCATTCATTTATGCAGGATTAAGTGTGTTAAAAGAAAAAAAAAAAAAAATTTGGGATAACAACATGTATGGCCTTTCCTCAGCTGTACTGCGCTGCTGAGAATTTAGAAATTTTTATAACTACAGAAAGGCCAGTGGGTCTTGAAATGTCCTGTTGTCTGCACAGAGGTACTGACTGCTGTGGATTATATGTAAGACAGACTTACACTGGCTTTTGTTGTTACCTGCATTGTGTTTTGTTAGGAACTTACTGTAGTGAAATGATTGAGCCACCTAGAGTGACATTTTAATCCATTGCCCTGCCTTAGTAAAATAGATTAAATTCTAGTTAAATATCTGTTAGCTTGTATGTGAGGAAATAAATACATAAATAAATATATATGGAAAAAAATTGAATACAAATCTGAGTGTATTGATCTCAGTAATACTGTACACTGCCAGGCAAAAATCAAAGGTATGAACAATTTACATATTTTGTTCCTAATCCATCATCTAGGCTATAGAGTCTCTTTCTTGTGCAGTTTGATAATAAAGGCAACTTTCACAGTCATCTCAAGCAGAACTGTCTAACCTGGGTTCTGAAACAGAGTAGCTCTTTGAAATCCTGTGTGCTTTGTAAAGAGCCCAACAGAAACAGCTTTATCAAAATTCATACACTTGCTTTTGTTTAGGAGAGATGTTTGTCACACTTCCCAATCACGATCTTGAGAAAAGTGAATGAAACATTGCTGCCACCTTGAGGTTGTTATTTTCTGAGTACATTGTGAAGCTTCGCTTGCCCAGTGTACTTGAGTTTAATGTATTGACTCTATATTATAAAAGTTAATTATTAGGAGTGCTTGGAGTCAATCAATGTGCAGTTATGCCATGCTTTAGCCCAAGACAGAGCCAGGGATGGGAATGGCTTTAAAGTACGGTGTTTGATCAAACCTTGTTCTTCATAGCAGCAGAAATGGAAGGAGGGGTAATCCAGTCTATTTTCAGCTTTGTGGATTTATATTAAATTGAAACTTCCATCGCAAGAGGAGAGACTCAGAGCAACTATTGAAGTTAATTCGCTAATTTACATTTTCTGTTGTTTAAACAAAATACAGTGGTGGTGATGTTGAGGCATTAGACTTGCTCTGCAAAAAGTGTGAAACAGGAATGCTTTGTTGAAAGCAGCATCATTGTGTTAAATTGTAAGTGTCCTTGGATGATTTTCAATTTTTGAGTAGCCATCTTGATGCCTCTGGTTTTCTTGAGTCTTAATATTTATAATTTTGATTATTAGTAGTTGTAACTGACAATTGAAATGAGCTCTTCTTATGCTCCAGAGGAGTTCTGAATTGTGGTTTTTGTGAGAATTTTGTAGCAGCAGTGAGGTCAGTGCCCCTTGCCTGTGAAAACTCCTGGTGCTGGCACACCCCAGTCCCTTAGCACAGGCTGTGGTCAACTGAATTAGAAAATACATGTAATCTCCACCCCCAAGAAGAAAGAACTTCTGGATTTTTTTCTTGCCAGATTTGTTCCCTGATCTAATTCACTACATGATGCTGTAAACAATTGTCCTGGCATGGTGGGAAGGTCAGTACAGGTCAGGGATGAGCAGGGATGGCTGAGGCAGCCTGAGTAGCATGGCTTACACATCATTGCAGTGAGTATATTAGTGCATCTTTCATCTGTGTTGTGAGAATTTCGTAGTTACTCTCGGAACATCTCTCACAGGCTTAATACTGATTTTAAAATACTCTTTTGTTAATATCTTCTCGTCTCTTTCTTGTACGTTGTGTCGACCACTTGTCTTGTTGCCTCTCACAGAATGAATTGCTCTCTTCAGATTTCACCACATAAATCTTCTTGCTGAAAATTTACTGAATTTTTTCTAAATGGTCTTGTTCCATTCCCCTTCCACTGTGTTGGAAAGTGCTAGGACTTTTCATGGATGCATCTACCTGTAGAATTGGTTAAAAGGATCCTCCATCACTCTTGTTCTTCCCTGAGAAACATTTGGCTTCATAAAGACTCAAAATTTGGAATTGTAGAGTTTACTTAGAGAAAATTAAGTAGTTTTATTTGAAGCACTGCAAAATTGTCAATGTAAAGATAAAATCATTATATTTGCCTAGGATCCCAGTGAAATCTGAATTATCAATTCAAGATGTGATATTAAAGCATATGAGTTGTTGGTTTTCCTTTTTGGTTAGGTCTCTGTTGTGTAACTTAGAGGTATTGGTTCTTTCATCTTTGATTTTCATAGATTTTACTGTTAAAATACTGTTGGATTTTATGTTACTTTCCCTCTTGTTGTTCAATGTGCTAGAGCATTGACAATTGCAAAAATTTAATCTGATCTCTAAAAGATTTTGTGGAACTGCAGAGTAGGGAAGTCATCCATGTCTACAGAAGGGAAGCCAGTTTTCCATAATTAGTTCGGAATGAAGTTCAGGCACTAGTTGGATAGTAAAGAAGGGGTAAATAAGTGAAAGCTTTCTTTTCAAGCTTTGATCTTGCAAGGAAATTTAATAATACAGTATATAGAAGTATACTTGCCTGTCATACCACCCTGTAATAACAATGTATTTGTCTTGTAGTAATTGTATCACATTGGAAGATGAAATGATCGTAAAGGAATTGAGCTTTATTCTTCTGCAAATAACTAATTGGTGCCTTCTTGATGTCCTGAAAAAGTAGTCTTTATTTCCAGGAATATTGTGTGCTTAAACCACAGTTCAAGCAAATTTTGTGTTGCCACAGGAATCTCAGTCCATTCCATTTGGGTCCTCCTGTGGTTGTAAGGTGTGTGACAAAACATGTGCAGGAAAATGCTGCCCATGAGATGGTGTTTGCACATTGCATCCTGACTGTGTTTATTTCAGGAACAAGAGAATTAGCCATTGCATTTTGATTGCTTGTGACATTAGTAAATTGATATCCCAACTGTATGGTGTTACAAAGAAATGGATCTGGTCTGCTGAAAAGCAGGTTAATGTAAGGCTAATTTTGTAATTTTGGATGCTATAGGCTTTTCCTTTCCTTAGTGAATTTGAAAGGTAATAACTGCAAGCATTACAAATGTGCAAGCACAAAGTATCTGGATTAGATAACTTATGATACAAATGCTGAAGGAATATTATTTTGAAGAACTTAGTGATTTTCAAATGTGTTAAAAAACCTCTATATTGTCTTTACTGAATAATATGTGTAAGCTTAATAGAAAGTCTTATGTGAAAAAGCAACTCGAGTGTTTGATGGCAAGAATGTGCTATTATAATTTAATAATGCCAATTTCTGATGCTGGTTGTATTTCTGAAGGTATAAATATGAAAAATAAGTCTTTGGGATAAGCATAAAAAGCTAATATCCTCTTCACTTTGTTTTATTACAGTCAGAGATTAGAAATGAAAGCACAAGTTGCAGATGCATTCATAGCAAAATTCCAGCTGACACCGGATGAAATGAATCTGCTTCGAGGCACAAAAGATGAGCCAATTACTGAGGTAGCTCAATGAACATTAAAATCTTCACCCTGAACTAAAATGTAGAAATGCCCTAACTGAATTGTACGTGAGATATTATTTTCGGTTTGCAATTTAATTTTTTATGGAGGAGTGTACCTTTTAAGATAATGGTGAATTTCTGATGAGTTTGAAATGTGTGATGAAAGAGTCAAGTAAAGAGACAGAAAACCAACATTAAATTCTAGTTTGTGTAATGATGTAATGAGTTTGAGGCAAATGAGCTCTCATGTAATCAGTTTGAGGCAAAGTAGTTTTCATATGGTTCTACACTTCAAAAAGACCTTTATGAAGTCTGAATTTTCAGTGAAGACATTTTAAAACTTCATGACACTCAAAGCAAGTGAGAACCTTGCAGCTCTTTAGTACTGCCACTGTGCCTGTGTGTGTACATTTTGCATATTCATGTATATAGGTGTTCAGTGACTTGAGACAATATGAGCTGAGGCTTTCCCTCGATGTTATTTGGTTGCTAAAGATACTAGGTGCTGATTCACTTCAGCCATCTTCCAAAACAAGTTTTGGAATATGATATGGTTTGAATAAGAAGACACACCAAGAGGAAACTTGTTCTACAGTAAAAGCAAACTGAATAATGAAAGAATTGTGTATACCAAATAGACTTCTTTATCATTGTAGTTGCACAGAAAGCCTCACGTAGTGTATCAGCAGGTAGTCCAGATTTATCTCATTTTCACAGGCATCATGTTTGCATTAAAAGCACTATTAAAAACGTGGAACTGATAACAATAAACAGTGCTAATGAAAGCATAAATAGAATGTGCTAAATAATTGTGCACTTGAGTAATTGCTGTATGCTTTTGTACCACTATTGCCATGAAGGAACAGTTGAGTTTCTAGAAAGCGCCTATTGCAGGGAGCATGACAGCCACGCTGTGCCAGTTACTGCGTGATTGGTTTGCAGCCAGTGAGGGCTGGTCTTTTTGAAACTTCATCTAAAAAATGTGCAGAAGTAACTGAGATAAAACAGTACTTCTGCTTTAGTTGGTAGACTTCATTAACATCATGTGTGTGCATTTTCCCTAGGATAGAGTCAACCAGTCAACCAATGTGTTTAAAACACCTTTAGTCAGACTTGTGGTTTGGAAATTTTCTTTTATCCCGAAGGAAGAGTGCTTTGGGTTTTTATAATCATGGTCTTTAACACAGTTGATGCATATTGTAAATCATAGGTGACTTTGAGAGAGAATGATGCATTTGACTCCATTATCAGAAGGCTAATGAATTACTTTATTATACTATACTATATACATTGTATCTAAACTGAATCTGCCATGCACTCACTCTTGCTCACACCTGCACAGAACTGCACTCGTCTCTGATTCTCTCGTGACTGTCCCATGACAGTCCCACATACACACACTTCTTGACCCTGATAGGCCAAGGGAACAAAACATCCTCACAATCTCCACATTGCATTCTACTTTAGCACAACACAGGCACAGCAAGCGAGATAAGAATTGTGTTTTCCTTCTTCTCTGCTTGTCTCACAGCTTCTCTCTGTTCAGAGGGTGTGTGAATACCACAGATGCAAGGCAGTAGATTAAATTGCTGGCCTCTTTTCCTTAGAATATGTCTATTTTTATGTGACTTGAACCAGACTGAACTTTCCTGAGCAAACTGTGTTCAAATCACAAAAGATGTAACAAACAGTTGTATCTGAAATAGCTGGTCTCCTCCAAGGCATTTGAAATATGTCTTCATAGGAAGGCCTGTTTGAAAATGTTACTGGCTTTCCATTTGCACTCTGAAGCTAACAAAGTAATGTTTTTAGCCATATATACTTGTCTTCTAGGCTTTGGGTTTTTTGTTTTTTTTTTTTCTCCACTGCTGCTGTTGAGTTACTCTGCAGAGAAAGGTTGTTCTGGAAAACCTCAGTCTGGTCAATTGCAAATGTTTTTTGTTTTTTTTTTTTTTAATTTTTTTAAAGAAATAGTTATCCCATTTCATGACTATTAAAAATATCAACCTGTAATCATTGTACTTTACAATGTTTCATTTTGCTCCTTAGTTTTTAACAGTAATGGGAGACAGTGATGTAATGCATACCAATGTCCTCAAAATCTCCATAGAGTTACCTAATGGATGTGAAATACACATACTTTTCAAGACAGGTTAAAAACACATCTTAAGTGCTTTGTTTTGTTTTGTTTTGAAAGAGGGAGTATAGAGTGCTAGAGATTTGAATAGAAATTACTGCTTTTACACACTGCTTGTATTTTGGTTTTAAATTTATTTAGGATTTTTTCAAGGCTCTGGGACGAGTAAAACAAATTCATGATGATGTCAAGATTCTCCTCCGAACAAATCAGCAAAGGGCGGGGTGAGTCGTACTTAAATGAGTGCAAGAGAACCATTTACAGTTAAAAGCAGAAGTTAAAGCAAGGTTTTGTTCTTTGCTTCATATGACAGAATGTATACAGAAATATGCAGAATATTTCACCAAAAAAATATTAAAACACTCAAAATTTTAACAATGGTCTATTTAATTTTACTTGAAGTGCCTTTGCTAGTACTGTCTAAAATAGAATTTGTAAATAAACTTTTTATTTGTCTTGTAGCTTGGAAATTATGGAACAGATGGCTTTACTGCAAGAGACATCTTATGAACGACTTTACAGATGGACTCAAAGTAGGACTAAGAATGTTTTTATGTTTATGATTATTATGGTGATGATTCCTATAATTCTTTCATGTGGATTGAACTTAGCACAAACCCCTTCCAAGATATATTAACATTTTGGTTTCCTTCTTAAGGAACCAAACTGTTAATTGGCAGTTCTCTAGTTTTTTGGGTCAATTTCATTATTATAAAAGTGGATTATTTATTTGTGTTTTCAGTAGATGGTTTTCCACAAAGATCAACTACTACAGTTTGGTAGTCCAAACAAAATTTTTATTGTATTGAATTTCATTTCCTTGCAAGTTAGAGGAAAGTTGTTGGTTTTAATGATTTGATAGTACGATCTAATTTAGTGGGAGGGGTGGTGGATTACTTTTAGAAAAGAAAAAATCCTTTTGTCAGGATGCTGTTTTGAATGATAGGCTTTTTTTTTTTGCATATGTACTCTGGATATAGCCATCCAACACCTTGATAGCATCAAATACATCATATATACTTGCTCTTCTCCAAAGCAAAAGACTGTCTCACTGACAGTAAGATTCATGGGGAAAAAATGGTGTAATATGATTTTTATATTCATTAGCTGTTCTTCAGTGGATGCTGAAACCTCAAAAAATAGTTGTGGTTACACCCTTACAAAAAGTCATAATTTTTTTGTCAATGTTTGAATTAGTTTATATGATTCCCACATTCTTGCCTGGAATATAAAAGATTTTGTAGTTATTTTAATGAAAGAAAAAAATAACAGAACCAAATGGCAAAACAAACAGCTTGCTTAACTAGTTGCTCCTTTTTTTCTTAATAGTTTACCTGAAGTGTGGTAAGCAGTTACGAAGGAGCACAATAAAATTCTGAAGATGGAATGAGTCAACATTTGTATGTGGGCAGGAACAAATATTACGCTTCCTTTAATCATTTTTATTGTTGAAATTGGTGATGGACATGCATTTTACTGTACTGCTTGCAGGGGAATTTAATTGTATTAACACTAACTAGCCCAGGTAGCATATTCTGAAGTCATAAAAATTAAAAGCCTTTTGAGTTTTTAACTCATTTTCTTGTTTGACAGCTTCTATAAAATGTATTACAGTCTAAAGAATGTGCTTTTGTGTTGGTACTTTATAGATGAATGCAGGACGTTGACACAAGAATCATGTGACATTTCTCCAGTTCTCGCTCAAGCCATGGAAGCCCTACAAGACAGACCTGTCCTGTACAAGTAAGTGTTTGCTATTATCTCTAGCAGAAGCTAGTATTTTGAGCTTATGAAACTTAAAGATGGGCATGAATTACAGTGCCAAGACTGGTGGCGCTTTGGTCCTGTGCCAAATTCAAAACAACCCAAAAACTTGAATTAGAAAACATGATATTTTGACTGTTTTAAATTTCAGAAGTCTTTTTGACGTAATTATGATACAGGAAATGTCATTGGACTTTTTCTAACTTAAAGGTTTCTAATTAAAGTAAAATGTCAGACTGTTTTAATTTGAATTAATTGTGAATTCCTGTGCTCTCATTCTAGGATTTTTCTGAAGTAAAAAAATCCTGTTCAAAACATGTGATTGTGTCTTTTAAGCCCCCAAATAAAAAATTGGTAACGGCTCATTAGCTTTTACTGAAGTGCCTGTGGTAGTAAGAATGTCTTCTATTATGAGTTATACAGTAATCTATTAAAAAATCTTACATATGGACCTCTAAAGTGTAGAGGTATTTATATATCTGTATCTGTGTAAAATACCACTGTTCTTATTCTGAATTTGCTGGTGTTGTTGAAGTAAATAAAATGGTCCTTAGTAGAGTGAACCACCAGGTGGCACTGTAAGAACTGTTTATTAGGCTAACCATCTCTGAAGAGGTTATTTACACTTCTTTGGGGTTTGGGCTTTTGGTTTTCCTTGGGCGGTTTTTTTTTTTTTTTTTTAATGCATTTGTCGCATTTTGCAACCACTGAAAATTGCTTTCAGCCACAGATATCCAGGGCAGCAGGGTAACAGGCAGCCTTTCAAAGGCCTACCCCTGTCTTTAAGAGTGTCAGTGTGAAGGTGTAGGTACGTGATGCTGTAAAGCTCCTTGGAGCCCTTCACAGGAAAAATGCATGGGGCATGAGGACCTGAAAAGTGCTGTCAGTGTGAGAGAAAGCTCAGATCTGGACATGCTCAGTCAGCTCTGCTGGTTAGTATGAGGGAGAAGTGGTCAAGAAGTCACTTGACCTCCCCAGCTGTTGGATGTTGTGTTGCAGTACTTCAGGCCATAGCTGGAAATTGTAGTCCCTTCTTGCATTCTCTCCCCTACACCCTCTTTTACAGCTGCAAAAGATCAGTCTCTATGCTGTTTACAGCATTTTGTAGGATTCTTTTTAGATACAGTTTTGTTTTCTGTAATAAATGCTTTGTTGAATTATGATACTTTGAAACTTCACGAAATCATTGTTTTTCTTAGTTCCAGGAAAGAGAACCCCATCTTGCGCATAAATCCACTGCTGGCCAGTTTAAAATGAATCTGCAAAAGATTTTTTTTTTTCTGACACTTCTGTCACAAACAGCAGGAATAGTATTAACAAAGATAGAATTTGATTGGTAAGACCTTTCCTCTGCCAAAAGGGCAAAAAACCTCTGTTACTGTAGATGATGCAGACACGTGTGTCTCATCATAGATTATCAAGCTTAATCACTTGCTACAGCAGATTATCAAAATTGCAGTACTGATGCTTTACATTTTAAATCTCAAGATTTAGTTTATTCCCTTCCAACAAATTTTGTATACCTTTAAGTAACAAATTGCTGAGTTCATAATGTAGATGTTAAGTCACGGAAGAAAATAATTTTAAATAGTTTTTTGTGTATTAGCACTCTTGTATGAACTAAACACTTTCCCTCCAAATCACTGCCCTTGCATCTGATAAAGATTGGGATTCAGCTGGGTGAAAGTGAATAAGATAGAGAAGGGCAAAAGTTTAGAACCATATATAGAAATTCTTGTTTCCTTATATTGACTTACTATCTAAAAGTGTCAGAAGGACTGCACTATGGATGGACTTTTTGGAACTGCAGTCAGTAGGGGATGTAAAAGAAACATTTCAGATTGGTTTTCACTTCCTGGCTCTAACAGAAAAATTGAGAACTGTTTCCTAGAAAATACATGGAGACATAGCTGAAAGCAGTGCCCATCATATACTCAGGTTTACAAAGGTTTTTTTTCCTCTTTCCCCAGTGATCATTACTGTATATTTTAAACATTAAAGCTGGGTTGAAAAACATCCAAATGTTTTCTTCTCGGAACATGAGTATGTGTAATAACATAGTAGTAAATACTGTGTTTTAGTGTAAATAATAGTTATTGCTGAATTTTTTAACATGCATGATTTTATAATGGTTATACCCTGTTCTACTGAGAGCAAAAAGAAAATTAGTAGTTTCCTTTTTAAAACAAAATTATTATTGAATGGTGTTTTCAGAACTACTAATGATCACAAGATCTGTTTCACTGCTGTATATTTAATGATCTATTGTATAGCTGTGTGTTGGGGAGGAAAAAAAAGGCTAACTGGTTTCTACAGATGCTTGAGATTTTTCACTCCAATACTGCTCCTTCTAGACAGTGGGCAGTTGTCAGATGCTAGATCTCTTCCACTTTTAATTGCATTATTTTTGTAAATAGTAATTTATTAGAATTTTTTGTTAGACTTCTATCAATTGCAGATATTTACTCTCCAGCTTAGCAAGTACAGTGTATGAGGAAAAACGCTTCAACAGAAATTTCCAGACTCTTCAGTGTGCTCTTTCGTCACCTCTTTAATATAATAATTAGGATTAAAAAGAAAAAAACTGAAAGTTCCCTCTGACTTTTTATAGCAGAGTAGAAATCTAATTGAATTTAATGTCAAACATTTTTGAAACCATATATTATTTTCTTTTAAATTTTGTTCTCTACATCTATTAAATGTGAATGCACTGCTTATTAAATGCAGACTTAAATAAGTCAATGAATAACATTCTTTTTATTACTATTATAATATATATATATTCTTCTGCTGGGTGTCACTGGTGACACCATGCTCACTCTTGACAATTTTCAAGTACATTAGAAAAATAAATTGCAGTGTGTATTTTCTTTTTCTCCTTTTTAGTTCGTATGTTGTTCAAATACTTAAATTAGTTTTAAAAAATAGAAGTGTTCTGTGTGGCTTGCAGATTTTACTGGGATGTTACCAGTGTTCATTTCCCATCCTTCACTTGCTTTCATGCTTCAATGCAAACAGAAAGGCAGCCTGCTCCAGAAATGAGCCATGCGCATCTCCTCTACCACCAGCAAGCCATTTAAGATAATACATTCTGGGCTGTAATTGTTAGTCCATTAAATATCGAGCTAAGATTGCTTTGATTAAAATCAGTGAACAACTATCAAATGGTAGTTTTTTAGACTATAAGTCTGTTCCTATTAGTCATGTGGTAGCCTAGAAGGAAGAAGCCTTGTGTTGCAGTGCTATAAATTGCTGCGTCTGTCAGTCAGCTGGATCTTACGCAAACAGGAGTCCCAAACCTGCCAAAGATGCTTATGTGTACAAAAATTGAAAAGCTGAGTTTTCATGTATTTAATTCTGGGGGGTAAGGGAATAGGAGGATGAAGGATGAGTTCTCATTAGTTCTGTTCAGTGGAGTCAAGAAGAACACAGAGTATGCTGAGTTGGAAGAGACCCACAAGGATCATGAAGTCCAGCTCCTGGCCCTGCAAAGCACCATCCCTAAGAGTGACACTATGTGCCTGAGAGCATTGTCCAAACACTTCATGAACTCTCTCAGGCTTGATGCTGTGATCAGTTCTGCTGGGGAACCTATTCCAGTGTCTAACCGCGCTCTGGGTGAAGAACTTTTCCTTTAATATCCATCCAAAACCTCGCCTGACACAACTTCAGGCGATTGCCTCGGGTCCTGTCACTGGTCACCACAGAGAAGAGATCAGTGCCTGCCTCTTCTCTTCCCCTCAGGAGGAAGCTTTAACTGCAGTGAGGTGTCCCCTCAGTCTCCTCCAGGCTGAACAGACCTAGTGACCTCAGCCTTCCTTGTGACTCCTCACACGGCTTCCCGTCAAGGCCCTTCACCATCCTCGTGGCTCTCCTTTGAACACTCTGTAACATCTTGATGTCTTCTTTATGTTGTGGCACCTAAAACTGCCCCCAGCACTCAAGGTGAGACTGCCTCAGTGCAGAACAGAGTGGGACAATCCCCTCCCTTTCCTGGCTGGCAGTGCTGTGCCTGATGCCCCACAGGACACTGCAGAAGCAGTCACTTCATTTTGTTCTCTCACCCCTTTTCTTTCTTCAGAAATATTAACTTGATCCTGGCAAGACTATGGCCTCTGCCAATGCTCCTGTGTAGGAAACACGATGCCAAGTACTTCTTTCAGTCTATATTGCAATGGTATCAGAGGAGGCACACTAGAAAAACTGTTCAAATTCAGTAGAAAAACCTCACAAATAATCTGACAGGTAGTTAATTTAGCCTGGAAACTAAGAGTTATCCAACCAAGAAAGAAGAAAGGACAGTGTATATGCATGTGTATATATATAAAGACTATATATTGCAGCACCTGTCTGCAATATCAGAAGTCTTGTCTCGTCCTACACATTTGCTCTAGAGCAGTCAGGCAGGTGACAATATAAAATTTGTCTTCTTTTCTCCTGTTTGTCAGATGTGCTATAGACAGGGCAGGATGATAGGAATTCTGACATCATCAGATGGTTTTGAATGCTTTATAGTAGAAGCATTGATGCAAGATTTCTAGAACTATAAAAATGTTTACTTGTATGAGCTGTGAGGCTGAACTAATCAACTGTGGTAAGGCAAACTGGGGTTTTTTTAACCTGTTTTCATGTTTCAATAACAGATACACGTTGGACGAGTTTGGGACAGCTAGAAGGAGTGCTGTGGTCCGTGGCTTTATAGATGCTCTTACTAGAGGAGGTCTGGGAGGTACTCCCCGCCCTATTGAAATGCACTCTCATGATCCTCTGAGGTACAGTACTAACAAGAATGTAGTGAAATAACCCTTATTTTGTTGGCATTTTGAGTTCCTGACACCATAAACCAGCAATTTACACAGAAAATTTCTGTCTTTGTGTAGGTATGTAGGAGACATGCTGGCCTGGTTACATCAAGCTACAGCTTCTGAAAAAGAACACTTAGAAGCTATGTTAAAGCTTGTGACTATTCAAGGTAATACTAGTTTTAAAACATAAATTGTGAAGTGGTAGTAAGTCTGTGATAAATAAGAAAGTGTGATTAATTTCTTAGGCTGGGCTTCAGTTACAAGTCTGAGTTTAAATTTTCCTAAAATTAATCTTAGAATAGCTGGTGGCTGCATTCTACTAAAAGAAGGCCTGTAACAAAAGAAGAGCCTCTCAAAATGCACTCATTTTATCTATTGTACTTACAATAGATTTACATTAAATTTACAAAGGGACATTTTAGGGTGTAGTTGAGAGTTCAGAAATTGTTTGTAATTTATATGAATACCTGTATCTTTGAAAACATTGCATATTGAGTTGAGGATTTTCATTATGCCTTTGCTCTCTTGTTTAGTTTTTATTTTTTAAAAATATAATTCCTTGTTTCTGTAAGTCTCTTTGTTCTACAAGGAAAATGGAATTTTCATCTGTCATTTAACTTCATTCCAGATTTGTGGAGGTTGACATAGGCCACTCACAAATAGGTGAAGCTTTTTAATATCAAAACTCTCCTTCAGTTCAGAATTGCAGATTCTCATGCTTAGTCTTCAGCCCCTTTGCTTTGTTTCAGTAGATTGAACCTATACTTTACAGACTTTTATCCTGTAGAAGCTTTAGTATGATTGGCCGCCACAGTTTCAGAGAAAGATACATTTTTATAAATTAAGCATGTGTACACAATTGTAACAAACTCATTGTGAGAACTTACATGTGATCAGTATCTGGTGAGCTCTTCAGACTGTATGTCGCAATCCTACTCTGGGTTTTAAAGTGAATATGTATTCTGATTTTACTTACTGCTGTAAGTATTAATTGCCTTTCCTTATTATTGTTGTATGAGAACAGGAGTATGTTTAGGAACTGTTGTAAATCAAACTGGAGGATTGCTGCTTTTTAAGTGCAGTTACAGTGTACTGTGGAAGTGAATTGAATACTGTTTGCTGACAGTATTTCAGGGAGACAGGAGAGCAGGCCTCGTGATGGTTTTATGGTAGAGAAAAAGACGTGCCAGTTCTTTGTAGATGACTGACCAGTGCTTCTGCTGTAACTGGGGAGCCCTTCAGGACAAGCTCCATTTACATGGAGCATGTAAATGTGTCTGGTTCTGCTGTGGGCTGGACTTCTGCTGCTGAGCTTTGTTCTGAAATTCTCCCACTTCTTTGTGTAGTGCTTTGCTTAACTATGAAGTTCTTTGGCCTCCTGACAATGTTGGGCTGAGGTGATATGACCGTGGAATGGGATATATTTAGAGCATTTCAGCCACAGAGCAAGATACTTGATAATATAGAGAATATAAATATCTGGGGGAGAGATTTTCAACAAAAAATGACCAGGACAAAACCTTTTTCTGGAAAAGACTGGTATAAACAAGAGATTCAACATTTCAGTTTGAAGGCAAAATATGTTTACCGAAGCTCTCCAGGAGTGGATCTGCTATCACTGTTGCACAGTTTTCAAGAAATGTAAAGAGGAATTCTTCCTTTCATACTGGGAGCAACAAACTGGGAGCTTGGGAGGTGCTGTCTGTAACTATTCCTCTGTGTCTTGGGGGAAATTTTTTTCATTACAAGGATAATGATGTGATAAGGTCTGTAAGACAAAACAGTACTTAATAGGATACCACTGGATTTAACAAGAAACAGTTGTGAGCAGTGCAATCCCAAAGTACCCTGAGATTATATATTCTTTATAAATTCAGGTCCTGGGTTGGTAGTTAGCACAGCATCTATGATACTGAAAAACTCAAGCTGAATTTTCTGTGCTGTTGTGCAGTCTTTAGGTGTCTGGCTGCACAGGCTAGAGTAAAAATTGACTTAATTTCATGTACCCATTGCTCACAAGTGGACATGTTGCTTATTTGCAGTTAGATATAAGGACAGAGATTGCATCTTCAGAGTGCAGTGCTTCCTAACAAAATTTGAGATCTAATGTAAGCATTTCTGGAGACCTTCATCACAAACTGGGATTTTTTCCTTCATCACAAACTGGGATTTCCCTATAGAGGGAGCCCAAGCAATTGCCATAGATAAAACACCTACCTGGCTGTCTGAAGTTAGGTCAACCAGATGTTTTAACTTCAATTTCAGCTTGAGTAGTTTTTTGCAGATGGAACTACTTCTATTATTTTCCTTCAGGTGTGTTTGTACTGAGTTCAGATTTCAGTTTAAATTCTCCTATTCTCTGTGCACCTTCAGGACTGTGGAGAGTGTGGTAGATCACAGCTAAACAAAAATTTCCTTTCTCAAAAAACAGCCAAATAAAAAAAAAGCCATTTTTATACCTGTTGGTGGATATGGTCCCACCAGATGAAAAAATTTTATGTGTGGCACTTTTTTTTTTTGAGAAATTTTTCCATCCCAGTTTTTACTTTAAAGTGACCAAACTGTGTAGTCCATAAGCAGAGTGTGCAGGGATGATTTTTAAAAAGTTTTAAAATGGTAAGCTTGCAAAAATTAACTGTTTAATTAATCTTACCAAAAATGCTATTAAAATTTTAAGTGCTGAAAACATATTCAGAAAAGTTTAACTCTTTTGCTGGACAAGCATAAAGCATCTGATTTTACTCTTCTGAGTTTAGGTATTCTATAGCTAGTAGGAGCCTCCCAGTCATAAAGAAATCTTCTACTTGCAAGGATTTGAGAATTGCAGGCATTTTAAGAGATGCAGTAGAAACACATTTTTTGTGGAGTTACAGGAACCCAGATGGAGAACAGAAGCTAAACAAAGTCCAAAAAAGATATCTTCTTTTATAGAAGATAGTCAGAGAAAAATTATATATGGTGTAACAAGGAGTTGGAAGCATATCTTCAGTTATGAGCTGTATTCCAAAAGTTATTTTGGACCTTTGAGAATTGTTTATTCTGTAATTCTTTTATGTCAAACTTGCACCACTTATATAACCCATTCTGCTGGAAGATTTCACTGCTTTTAGAACCAGATATTCTAATTGGACATGAAAATACATGCGAAGGCACAAGCATGTGGTATCTCAAAATTTTTATTCCATGTCCTTTGCTATTCGAGCTTGTATATTTTTTGAGCTAAAATTTTCATACCAAACAACTTTTTTTTCAGTCAATCTGGTCTGGATACACTATTGCAAATATGTGCTAGGTACTTGTTACATTGATGAGCAGTACAAGTGTGACTGTTCCTACTAAAAAATGTGTAAATTGCTAAGGTCTGTCTGGGAGCTAGTCATTACGTAAAAGAGCATGCATGCTGTGGTTTGCAATCTTACTTTTTTCATTGATATCAATACTCGAGTATACACGTGTATTTTTATTACCTTACCAATTCAGTATGTTAAAAGTCTTACAGCCACCACACTGAATTCAGTTGTTACTGCTTATATGGCTTTTCATGTAACTTGGTGTAAAGAGGCATTGGCACAGATCTCTGATCTTTCATTATTTTTACTCTCTGAGGTAATCTGTCTCAGTCTGAAATAAGCAAAATATAGCTTCGGGTCACCTGATTTCTGTCACATGTCACAGTCAGTTTGTTTACTTTCATTGCATGGGTCCCATCTCAAGATGAACTCCTGTTGACAAGTTTTAAATTAGAATTAAAGTATTGCTTTCTCCATAAATCTGTTCTGAGTTGTTACTGAAGTGAGAGCTTGAAGATCTGTTGCTTTCAGTTTGATTGATTTATGACAGCGCTGGTTGCCATGCAACAATTCATTTGTGTTTCATGATAAGATAGGGCAATATTCTCCTTTGTACATCGTTCTGTGAAAGATGAGTTTCAATTGCTGCTGGGGAGGAAGCATTTGCCAGCGCTGCAGCACGCAGTAGTGTGGAGGTACACATGTCTCTTCATTAGTAACAGCGCCACGAGCTCGTCAGTGAGCAGCGCTGACAGACACGTGTGTTTGCCAGTCAGGCCTTTCAAATGGGCTGTACTGCTGCTCCTCGAGCGTCTCACCAGCCTGGTTGTTTTTTGGGTGTTTTTCTAGTTTAATTTCATGAAGTGCTAATATTGAGCCTTACTGAGATAGCTTCTTGCTAAATCATTCATTCTTCCCTTTGCTGCTTCTACCTCAAATTCCCACGCACTGTGTTGCCCTAGGAAGCAATTGCATAGTGAAAGGTAATGACTCCAGGACTGTTTTGCCATGCAGCTATTTCTTAATGGTTAGATTGGAGGTACAGTGGAGGTGTGAACTAGTCGTGTGGAGAAAAGAACACACAGTTCATAATGCTTTTTATGGAGGAGTACCTCCTACATTTGTTTATTTATTTTATAGTCTTAAAGAAAAGAGAATTACATTTGCATAATCTTAGCATGTGTTTGCATTAACTATAGGTGTGGAAGAAAATATTCAAGAAGTAGTTGGGCACATCACAGAAGGTGTCTGCAGGCCTCTGAAGGTGAAGTATTTTGTTTTTCTTAGCACTCTAAATACAAAAGCTGTTCTGTCATGTTTTTTCAGAACCTGTGCTCCCATCTCTTCAGTGTATTTTCATTGCCCTTGGTTAAGAATTAGATTGTTGACTTCTGAAGGATTTTTTCTCAAATTAAAGATTCCTTTGTTCATAGATGTCTGGTTTATAATAGCCATATAATGAGGGATACTAGAATGCTAAATTTGAGTCTTGATTTTGGTTTACTTTTCCTATGTTGAAGAATGCTGATGTATAAGATTACAGCTTTGTGATAAGTGTATGGGAATAGCTGTAGTGGTGGTAGTAGTCAAACGAAAAATCAATGTAATTTACTAACCTGTTTCTCAAAGCGACCATTATACTTAGGGAAGAGTGTACAGGTTGTGCAGTTCTGTCATACTTCTGTAGGATATTTCCCTGCCTGTATGTGAATATACTAAGGACTTATTGAGCCATAACTTCTTTGTATATAATAGATTTCAATAGATGTTTTCTTGCGTGAACATGTCAAATTGGTATAAACTGTTGATATTCACAACATATCCTTCATGAGAGAAGTGAACATTTCAGCTCTAGCATGAAAAGCCAGTTCCTTTTGTGGTTTGTGGGGGTTTTTTTGTTTTGGTGTTTTGGGTTTTTTGGGTTTGTTTTGATAAGTCCTGCTCTTGTATTTTAAAGACACCATGAAAAATTGTTTCCTAATTACCATCTTTATGCTACCTCAGTTTTTTGTATTTGTCACATCTTTCTATACTTGTCTTTTATGCAAACTACAGCCTTAGTAAGTTTAGGGGACACATGTGATAGAAATCATTAATGATGATCCATCAAATGATTGACTGACTTGTCTGTAGTATGTGCTTCACATAAGCACTGAAGTAATCAAGGTGATGAAACTGATACCAATTATTGCCTGACTATGCAGTGTATAAATCCAGGTGGTTTTAAAGCAAAATCTACTGTGCCTAAATATGATTATAATAAATTTCTCTTAGGATTCTGTAGCTATAACAACCGTATCCAGTTGACAAATACTCGGTCTCAAATGTGAACGGCTAGTTTTTAAGTGCAACACATAAGTTTGAGATAAGAAAAAGATAAGGTCTGGAGAGAGGTAAAATTCAAAAAGGTGCCATTTAGAAAGTCACAGAATTACAGAAGAATTGAGATTAGAAAGGGCATCTGGAGGTCACTTGCTCCAAACTCCCAGCTCAGGCTGGGCCACCTAGAGCTGGTTGCCCAGGACTGTGTCCCAGTGACTTTTAAATACTTCTAAGGATGGTGGCTCCACAGCCTTGCTGGGCAGCATATGCCAGTGCTTAGCCATCTGCCTGCACAGTAAAAAAAAAGTGTTCCCAGATGTTCAGACAGAATCTCTTGTATTTCAATTTTGTGCCTGTTGCCACAGAATTATGATCATCCTTCACAATCTTTTTGGTTTCGATCTGTTGAAAGACACCTGTCCTAATAGACACACAATCACCACAGCTTTGTTGTTTTGGAAGATATTTCCAAACTTTCTGTACTCTTGAATCATTTCTGTTAATACTAAGTTTGTTTTGGAAGATATTTCCAAACTTTCTGTACTATTGAATCATTTCTGTTAATACTAAGTGCTGATGTTTGAGTTCAGTATTTCTGTGCATTCCAGCAAAGTGATGAGGAATGAAATCAAACTCCTGTGTCAGAGGAAGTTTTGGTCTTGACTTGAGTGCTGTGATTTTTATAGTTAAGTTTACAGTAACTTTAATTTCAGTTGCCCATCTGTTTACACTTACATGCTGCTAGTGTCCTTAGAATTAATCCCCTGAAATATTGTTGTTGGTTAGTTACTGTCCTAGTAAAAAAAAAAAAAAAATCTTTAAAGAACAATTAAAGACTTCCCATCGTATTTTGTATTTTAATAGAATGCAACTTACATTAATTCACTGACAGTCTAGACTTTCCAGTAAAAAGTATGAAACACTTACTGTTTCCTGAGGGGAAAGAAAAATAAAAGGTAGAAAAAGTCCCCCTGAGAACCCCCCCAAGCAGAAGAGCCTTGATACAATGCTTAATAGGTAATTAGATAATTACAAGCCACCATGTTCAGAGGAACGACAGTAACTGATTGAGTTTGGAGTCTTTTCTACAATAAATTGTAGAACAGTTATGCTTACATGCAGTCTAAATTGCCCACATTTCTTACTGATAGTTGGTTTGTGTTTTGGGCACTTAAGTGACTCTTGAATACTCCCTAGTGGTAGATCTTAGCACAGGCCTCTCATTTCAGATGGAGGTAGGAGAATCCTAAAAAACATTGAAATTAAACTCCTCATCTTTTCCATGACATTTAAGATGAGTTCAAAGCAAAATGTCTTTGATGCCCTATGTGGACTGCAGGTAGTCTTTTGTGGTCAGCTAACAACATACATACAGGACTAAAAAATAGCAAGAGCTCTAAGTCCAGAGCTTCCCCAAACAGGTTAGGGTGTATCGTTTGCAAATTTTGGCTCTCCAGTGCAGTGAAGGCTTCTGTATGGGAAGCAGCAGTTCTTCTTTTCCCACTTTTTATTTGTGATTTTTATTTTTCTCTCATGACCCTAATTTTTTTTTTTTTCCTTCTCCTTGTGCCCGTTCTCTTGTTCAGTTTTTAATTATTTTATTTACTTTCAGTTATTCCTTTTTTTTTTTTGGTCAGCATATTGTTTTCCCTCTTTTTCCCCTGCCTGCCCTATTCTCTTTTGCTGTACAACTAGAATATACTCAGTATTCATGCCCACAGGACCTTTTAGGTAACACTGGAGACATGTATTTGTATATAGACCTTTGTATATACAAGCACATTGAAGAGCAAAGTTCACCTTTGTGTGGAAATAAACTTTGTGCATTAAGTATTGCAAATAAGAGTTAAAAATTATTATTTGGTCTGTGAATTAGATGCAAACTGAAAGGACTGAGAGAACATAATCTTGGTTGGTTCTCCTACAGCTGGCTCTGAGAAGAAGGGACTGCAGTACATCATGTTCCATTGAACAGCAAATAACTTGGGAGGTGGTGGGTGGGGGCTGCTGATTTGTGTGTAGCCCTTTCACACTCGGGCACATGGGAGAGCAGTGCAGGGATAAGTCACTGTCTATTCTGCTTCTTAAGTGCACAAAGATTGACCCAGGGGCGGCAGCTTTTTATGAGTGGATTGAGACTGTGTGTTCCAAGGAGACAAGACATCAGCTGTCCAACTGTAAAGACGCTCAGCACCATTTTGTTGTGTAGCTAGTATCTCCTGGTTGAGATAAACAATCAACATAGCTGGTTATTAGTTATAAATATTTCTAGCTAAATACTGGTAGGGGATATATATGCTCTCAGGGAAGAATTTATTCATCCAGGTGAAATTTGTTTCTTAGGCAAAATACGTAATATTTTGGTGTTCTGAATTTCTGCATGATGCTAGAAATCTACTGCTGTAGTTTAGTGATTCTGTAGCATTGGAGCTGTTATTGCTATTCAGTGCTGGGGAAGACTCCATTATGTATCCATAAAATGATCTCAGTATTTTTAAATTTCCAATAACAGCAGAAGTCTATAGGGACTGTAGGATTTTTGGAAAGGTTTTTGGGTTTGTAGTTTTAATTTTTTTAAGAGTGCATATACCTTTGTGTTTTCTGCCCAGATGCTTAGCAGCCCAGAAGCACTTCATTTCAAGCCAAACATTAAAGTTAACTGGACATTCTCTTTTAAAATTTATTTCTAATTGAATTTATTTTTCAAATCTCAGAGATTTATTGCATATAAAGTCATAGAAGGCTGGCTTTCAGAATTTATGACCTGAAGGATATTTGTATTTGTTCATGCTACAGGTTAGAATTGAGCAGGTGATTGTTGCCGAGCCAGGAGCAGTTTTACTGTACAAGATTTCTAATTTGCTCAAGTTCTACCACCATACAATCAGGTATGAAAAATTACGAAATATGTTAAAAATGCCTAATTGTATATGTAAGAACAAATCTGCTAGGAAGAGTACTTTTGTTGCTTAGTTGTTGCTCTGCACTATAACATCAAGTAGGAGCATTTGTGATAACAAGCAGAAACCATTTACCCATTGCCATTGCTCAGTTCATATCAAAACTGCTTTGGAATACAGCATCAGTTTGGCACAATAACTGTTTCTTTATTGTTCTGTGTAGATTCAAATAGGATACAAAAAAACTCTCCACAACATTTCATATGACAAAGTCAAGTCCCCTTTGAGAAAACATTACTAAATAAAATTTTTTCAGGTTTTTGGTTTTTTTGGGGATTTGTTTGGTTTTTGTTGTTGTTTTTGTTTTGTTTTGTTTTAAATAGTTGTGTTTTGATAACTTTTTGATAACTTTTTTTCACTAATTATGCACTCCCTTATCTCACTGTTGAAGATGCAGTGATCGCCTTCCAACCTCTTAGAGGCCACTAGGAATACAGAAACTGGAGAAAAGCCAGAGCTGCTAATTTATATGCTGTAGTCCATGTTGGTTAGAAAGAGCAGTAGGAGAAAAATCTTCCTCCACAGCCCTGGACTGAGCTGCTAAGAATTTGAAATATTATTATTACTAGTTGAGCTTCTCTGTCTGAAATACTTCAGATGTTGGGCAGACTGGGATAAGTGGTTCTTGGGCACCTCCCACCTTATTTAAATTCCTCAGTTGTGATGGCAGGACTATTGAAGAACACATGTAAGACCTAGTCTTAATTTTATTGTCCAAAAATCCTGGAGCATTTTGGTGTTGCTTTTCTGTCTCCAAAGTTAGTATTTCCCCATGGTTATAAAGCTTGGCGCAATTGAAAATGTGATGTTAAAATGGAAGGTCTTGGGCAGTCTTATCTGTTGGTTTCTGTCTTGTTAACAGCACAATGTTTAAAGACCACTGAAGTATCTTCTACTAGCTGAATAGTTTCCTCTGCATGGGGAAGGTGCACCTTACTAATGAAAGGGAAAAGCAGTTTGAGAAATGATCTATTAAACACAAGATTACAATCTGAAAATCGAGATAGAGGTTTAGTCCTATTATGACCCGATGAATTTTCACTGACAGTTTGTGGCTTAAAAGTGCAATTCCTATAGCCAGAGGGAGTCTATATCTGTGAGAGGAGCATAGTCTTGTAGTGCCATTTAAGGTTTATGTGATGTCTGTGCTACGTGTGATAGTTTAACACTTGGAATAGCAAGGCATGAATTCTTAAAGTTTCGGGGATGCTCAGCATCTCAGTGCAGAAATGAGAGAGGTAATGCTATCCCTAACAGGCAGTATGATAGAATATTGTTAACCCTTTTTGTTATGTAATTTGTTTTTGATAACGGAAGTAGATTAATTGCATAAGAAAGCAAAAATCTGGTAAATTTTAGTACTCTACAAAAAACTTTGTGCAAGTTTGATAGCCTGTGTTTAATATTTGCTTAATGACATACTTAATGATGCTTGTTCTTACAGTCAGCTTATCTCTTAGCCATTATGGAGAATTGTTCCTTGCAATTATTTGTTCTAAATTTTAAACTTTGAAAATAATATTTTTAAAAATTATATTTAAGTATCTGACTATCATGTTGTTCCCCCTTTAGATTCGTTAAATCATTTTAATTTTTTTTCAGTGGTATTGTAGGAAACAGTGCAGCCACACTGTTGACAACAATTGAAGAAATGCATTTGTTGAGCAAGAAAATATTCTTTAATAGCCTGAGTCTTCATGCAAGTAAACTAATGGACAAGGTTTGTTTCAAAATTGTACAGCTTTCATGTTTCAAAACATGCTTGCATTTCCCTTTTGTCTTGTAAGATTACTAGGTAAATAGTTGGTTTATATGTCAGCTTTTCCTAAAGTTGAAGTCTTATATTTTCAATATTTTAGTCATAGAACTACATTACAAACTTACTGTTTATATTTTAATTCTAAAAATGGTGGAGGTTTTGCAGATGTGTCTAAAATCCTGTGGTTAGCAATATTCTTTTGCAGAACATTTTACATTTTTTTTTAATTTACAGAAGAAGAAACAAAAGTAGGAAATTTTATTAAGTGCAATTGAGCAAAGTCAGGCAGTTGAGCTGTATAATTTGTATTAATGCATCATCAGATCAGTAGTTAATTGTGCATCATTCCTTTTCTGAGGTTGCAAGGTATGTCCCAAGATGATAAGCTAAGTAAAACCAGAATTTTGTCTTTTCTGTCTATTATAAAAGTAGTTTTACCACATGAATATTGCTGTAACATTTGTAAATGCATTTCTAAATTATTTAACCTACAAAAAAATTGAAAAAAGCACTTCATTTTCCAGAAACTCTTCTTTGTGCGGACTTGTAATTTGCTGGCCACTCAGTCAGGTTTTCTGAGTTTTGTCAGTATTGTTCTGTGGTTCCAAACAATTTTTCTCCTTCAGCACAGTCTGTCTGGTCATAATTTCCTGTCTTTCTGCAGGAGCTGGGGAATGACTTTCTCAAAGAAGCAGTTGTTTGTCCTTTTCTCTCTCAGATACCCCTTTCAGTGGTTTCATTTGTTCATTGGGTTACTCCTTAGCTGCTCCCACCCACAGGCCATAATGCTAAAGTCCTCTAAATGTGTTGTGGCTGTCGGGTATTTCCATTTGAATGCAGGATCATATCTATAGTAGTTCCTTTGCTATCAATGCTTCTTCAGGGTTCAGCTAAAGCTGTTCCTAGAACATGCAATAGACAGGGACAACATGAACTTACCAAAAAATGTTTTATTTCCTAATATGTAAGCTAGAATAAAATTGTGTAAATTTTCCTTATATGAAAAGAAATCAGCTATGGACCATAGCAAAAATGTATGACTGCTCTTTGCTTACAAAATGCTTAAGGGGAAAAAAATCTTGGCTTGAAAACATCTCTTTATTCATCTCTTTTTTATTTATTTATCCTGCTGAGTATTACATTTATACTTAAGATCCAGCATGATTTTCCTACTTACGTAACTCACAGTCTGTGAGGTTTTGGTTTTGGTGATACACTGTTTTCAGTTTGGACGTGTGTAGAATTCAGAAGGATGATAAAGGAATTATGATCCGTGGTCAATAGTGTGTGTCCTTTCTATTGTCACTGTGGGATGGTTGTGTATTTGCCCTCTTAGTTCCCCTTCCCTCAGCCCCCAGTCTGGATGTAACTGGTTCTCAATGCTGTTACTGTTCTATAAAGTAGTCAAATTTGCTTTTACTGGCCTTAAATGAAGGCAGTGATTGCCCTGCCACCTTCAGTGGTGTTACAAGTAATGAATGGCATACCAAGCCTACCATGTAATGGGAAAAGATCATAATATTGCTCTTTCTCAGAAACACATTTATAAATTAAATCTGAAATGTCGACAATATTACATTGCCTATGTGCCCTATGAAGATCTTTCCTCAGAATATAATTGAGGTCAAAAGCTTAAAGAGATTTAGAGGACTGTTAGATATATGAGTAACAAAGACTTCCTCAATTATTTATTAATCTGCTTCAGGAGTCAAATGTGAGGTAACTCTATGTCTGAGAAGAAATCTTCCTGTTCTAATGTGCAGTTCTTGTAACTGAGTTTTTGATAGTCCTCTGTAGCGCCTTATATTATTACCCTTTGTGAGTGGATTACTGAATTGATAGAATGATGTCTTATCTCTTCATGACTGAAATTAGTTTTTCTTCATAAAAAATACAGAATTTATAGGCTGATTACACTTAGAGAAACATTAGTTTCCATGTGATAAAGATTTTTCTTTTATCATAAATTTAATTCTCTTGTTACTTAGTTTTTTTGTGTTAGTGTACAGATAAGCAGGTTTTATGCCTTTTCATTTGTCTTTGTAAATTTAGTAGTGAATGTCACAATGCCTTTACATTTTGAGAAAACTGAAGGTTGCTTTTTACCATGCTTTTTTTTAATGCATGTTCAGACCAAAATTGTGTATATGTATTAGTAGGATTTTCTTTGCATCCCAGCCTTTTTCCAGCTTCTTGCCAGCTACGAATGCAATGCAATTGCTTCCAGATTTCTTTTTTTTATTTTCAGAGAAGATTACCCCCAGAAGATAGACCTTTTGTGCTTACATAGGCAGTTACAAAAGCTTCATTGCTGTTCATGTTGTGCAGCTAGAGAATATTCGCTGGGAAAATTAGTAAATTATTTTTCAATTGAACAGTCTGGGAATTGTGGTTTCTTACTTCAATTTAGATTATGCATCTTAAGGCATTCATAAGCCTGTTTCAAAGAATAACAATTGTCCAATACTTCTATTAAAATATGATCCTTAAGACAATTTGAATCATTTTGGAAATACATTAAAATGTAAATGGAATGTTCTAAAGTAGAAGTTCTTCTATTTCTGTAAGTTTAAGTGCCTCTTCTGTTTAGATTATTGGACAGCGGTGAATGGCCTGTCAAGTAGACAATTTTAACAATAGTGTTTCCTCAGTGTCATCTATTGTTGCTGATAATTCTCTTTTTTAATATCTGCATTGTATCTAGTAGTTGATAGCCTAGAATATGATTTAAGCAAATCTTTCACTTAAGTATAGCTAGTTGGGAACATTTTTTAGACAAAGCATGTTTCATTAAATATGCTAACTCCTCAAGATCCCAGGCTTGGGATGCAGACAAATGACAGGATGGTAATTGGATGTCCTCATCGCCACAGACAATTTAATTCCCTAGATTATTGATTATCCTGAGTTGAGCATTGTCTTCAGTCTGCCTGGGATTTAATTTCTAAAGCACAGTGGGAAACTGAGACTTCAGGCTGTTCTTTCTAGGACAAGAAAATAGCTTCCTCTTCACATCTATTTTTGAGAAGAGTCCCATATTACATAAGGAGTGTCACTAGTGTGGGGGTGTATGGAAGCTTTTAGGCAGTCTTAGATCAGGATTCTCTCTCTTGGTTGTCAAGCCATCGGTGTAAATGATGGAGGGAAATCCCTGGTTACTTCAGAATAGTTACTGATTTGCCCAGAAGCACTTTGCTATGAACTTTTTTTTCATTACATAAGAAAATCTCAAGCATCCTGGTTGGAATCTGAAAATAAAATACTCAGGAGCTCTCAACTTCAAACTGTTTGTTCTAAGAAAGCTTTTTTTATGGTGTTCTCATTCTGGCTTCCCAGGTAGCTCTGTTTGAGCTGAAATCCCTGTGACAGAAATATTCAGCAGGCTGCCTTAAAGCAGGTCCATTGTTATCAAAGAAATGCAGTACACAAGGGAGTCTCTTTGGTTCCGACACTTTTTGAAACCCGTCATGAAGCTTGTAACAGTTGTTGCAAAGCCACTTTTTTTTTGGGGTTTAAAATGCCATTCACAGCTTTGAGATTCTCAGGCTGCTGTAGAGTTCATTGTTGACTTCCTATAGAAGCTGTGCATCACCAGCCACTTCCTGTGTCACTGGAGGTTTGGTGCATCAGCTCACCGATGCTGGCTCTTCATTTGCCTTAGTGGCTCTTACCCTTCAGAGCCAGTGTTAGACGTTCTTTCCAGTACTTTCTAGTTCTGGTAGCAATTGATTTGTTCTGGTTCTTGGTTGAACTAGAGTGGTTTTTTTCACCAGTATTGGTGTCCTTATGCTGAAAAAAATTGTGTCTGTATTTGTTGTTTTTTAGCTTTTTTGGACCCAGCCAAGGGTCTACCAAGAGTGCTAGTAAAGTGGATGAGAATTATCTTTAAAGTCCTTTTCCATGTTTCCATGTATCCTTTTCCATGTTTCTTTTCACTCTGTGCTTATAAAACAAATGCATATGAATTCAGGATTCTGCTTGTGTTACTCGTTGTCCGATTCTAAGAACAGGCCATTACAGATGAGCTCTTTTCAGACGATTATAAATCCAGGAGAAAACAGTGAATGAAAATAATCATCAGAACGACAGAAACTGTTCCAATGAAAGTGGAAGTTCAGAGTACCTAATGGAGTGGAGTGGATGGACTGCTCTTTCAGTTCCCTCAGTATGGGAGTTACTTAATATCATGAATCCATTGGTGAGGCATTTTAACAAGTGTTTTAGACCAACTGATGTCAGCATGTTTTATTGGACCACCTGTTAAATTAGGAGAGTGGGAATTTTCAAGCCCACATGTCCTTCCTCTGGTTTCACTAGTGTTCCAGAACAATTATTAAAGGAAAGAATAATTGCAAACATTTAATAAAATGGAATGAGAATTATCATAAGGGCACTAATGAAGATTGTGCCAAACTCCAGTCATCTGCTCTCTGAGCTGTTAGAAGACTATTAGAGTATCCCAAATTAAGTTTTGGGATTATTATTCCTTAATGCTGTTCTTTTTAGAGTAGATGTATGCTAATTAAATGCTGTGATTGCATTATCTTTTAAGTTTGTCAGTGACAGAGATATTAAAACGTTGCATGGGAATAATTGTAAACTTGTCCTTCATAATTTGATTCCTGCCAGAATGAAACCTATTAGGTTTCTGGGAAATCAGATGTGGGGCAGATTGATTATTGTTGTGTTCTGAATGCTGTCGTGCTTTTAAATGGGTCCATGAGAACAAAGCAAAACCTAGTTATCTTTTCTTCCAAGACCAGCTTGATAGCTGAAAGGAAAAGCATGCCATTAGGCATTCTAGTTTGTTGACCTCTGTAGGATCCTAATAGGACCAGAAAATCTTAAAACAGCTTCTCTGATAAGACACATGCTCAGGTTTCTTGGAGTGCTGGTGTCTCAGAATATTGTCTCAGCTGAGGAGAGTGGACTCTGCAGTTGATGCTGCTCAATGTTAACCGACAGCACAAAAAATTCATAACATTTTTACAAGGTTTCCCTCTGTAGTACTTTGGATTCAGACAGTGGGGTTTTTTAAAAGGCTGTATTTAAAGCTGACTTGTAAGTAGGGATTTCTCTGTGGAGTTCTGTGTTTTAAATTACCATTTTGTTTTATTTGGTAGTAGTATCACAGAATTAAAGAATGGATGAATTCAGCAGGAAACTAGAAACAATCTTGTCCAGCCATCTTGCTCATGAAACAGAGTGTCAGCTAGAGCAGGTCGCCCAGGACTTACTGTAGCTGAAGTTTTAATATCACAAAGGATAGTCTAAAATCTTACTGTGCAGCTGTCTCCAGTGCTTGACTAACCTCTCAGAAAAGCAGTTGTTTTCCTGTGTCTTAATCTGTGCCCATTGCCTCTTGACTTGTTACTGGACACCACTGAGAAGTGTCTGGCTCCATCTTGATCTCTCACTTCACATATTTGAATACATTTATAACATCCCCCTGAGCCTTCTCCAGGCAGAGCACAGCCTCTCCTTGTGTGGGAGGTATTCCATTCCCTTTGTGAGCATTGTAACTGTTAACTTAAAGTATTGCAGTATATAAAGTTCTGATCAACTGTGCCGTATTTTCAGAAGATTTGCCCTTTTTTAAAAATGTGACCTTTTCTGTAAATGAGAAAGGGAAACAATTAACATACATGCACACTTCTCGATTGTTGATGCTGCCTTTTCTTTTTTCTGTATTTTCCTTTGCTGTTTGTCAAATTCTTTAAGACATCCTTTGAGCTACTTGCTCTCATAGACAGAGGAACATGCTCTATGTTTGGAGGAAGATTACTAGCTTGGTATCTGTTCCCCACTGATTAATATGCAGAAAAGAAGATAGAAATTTTTGTACTAAAGCTTATGTGCAACTTTTAGTACCAATTTCAGAATTAATTTCAGTTTTCTATGTTGGATTTTAAAAATGGGCAATTTCTTGGGATTTTTGAAATCCTAAAGAGCTGTTTGGCATCATTTCTGTATGATCAAACTGATAGTCAAAGCAAATTAGAGACTTATTTCTGTGTTAGAGTATGTTTTAATGCAGTTGAACTCGCTGCTGCAGAACTTCCCTAATCATGTTTTAGTTAGTTGCTGTCTAGCTGGCATCTGAAAGAGGTACTTCAAAAGCAGAACTCAGCATGTATTTGAAACCTATTTTTCTGGAAATAGCATAAAATATAATGATCTATTAGTGCCTGTAAAACATTCAGGGCATCAATTACTTTTTTATTAGAATAGTGATTAGCGCTCTTGAGTTGGAGTCCGTAGGTTCCTGTATAAATTTGAAGTGTCTGTTTTTAAATTTCCTTTTCTGATTTTGAAAAAAAAGCCCTCACTTTCTCTTCATCTGTCAAAAGTTAGAATTTTCAAAATTAATATAGCACTACTTTGATTCTCTTTCCACTTGCTGATAATATTGTCTCTATTGCAGTAGTCAGGAATTTCAGGGTAACCCAAATAAAATCTAGTGATCTAAATCTTTTTTCCTTGCCATATTTTCTTCTTCCATTTTGTTGTTCCTTGCTCTTACCTCTTACCTAGAAGACAGTGGACGGTAAAGGAACAGCCAAGGGAAAGATGAAGCTAATTTAAGAGCTTCTGAGAACTAGCTACCTCAGGAGATGATAAAAAATTCTGTGCAAAGCAGCCTGAAATTATAATTTCCACGATCTATGTGTGTGTTGGAAGTGAAAACTCCATCAAACTCTAGTCTCAAAGTAATGCCAAAATATTGCTGAACATGGTCCAGTTCAAGTCTGAGAAGGGTGTATTCAGGACACAATCAATAGCCCTAATAATAACAAGAAAGAAAAAGTCATTCAGTGCTGTAAATTTCAGTAAACTTTACTTCTGATTGGCACTAAGTGCCTCTTTTTAAAGTGCCTCTTACTGTTACTTTATTGCTAGAATATTTGTTTCATGCTTTCAAGACTGCTTGGGCTGAACAACTGTTCTCTGAACCTATTAGTTTTAGTTTTCCATTAGTCCTTTGAGTTCAGTATACTCTCTTTTGGAAATTGAGAATAGAGGAAAGTTTCTATTCAGAAGGATGAAAAAAGTTTTCATTAAATCTGTCTTGGTAATGGTGTGGGGACATGTATAGTATTTCAAATGTTTCAGAGCACCAAGTGTGAAAGTTCGGCCTGGTTTCAAAGAGAGAGATGGTTTTTTCTTTCTTTGCTGACATGTTCATCAGATATTGATTCATTTCCAGAAGGCTCTGTAATGTTCTGCTCTAAAAATGTTTGCTGTGCTCTCCTTGGTTTCTTTGGCCATCAGCCTCTGCCCCTTGGATTTTATTTTTTTTTTTAAACTTTAAGATTCAAGCATCCATATTACTATGCCATTCATCAGTATTTCTCATTTGGGAAGGTATGGAACATGTTGCCCTTGACTTGGACCCATCCAAAGCTGCTGCCTTTTCTTTAGAGCTGGAGTCTTAAGAGCACTGCAGAAATGCATGCTTCGTTGCTCTGCTGTGGCCAGATACCCTGACTGATTCACATGGGCCAGTCTCATCCAAACTTACTTCTCCTTACCTCCTTTTGGAGTGATTATGCCTTTAAGCCTTAACTTACTCTGTATTGCTGAGGGTCTCCTTACTCCCACATGATCCAGCCACATCTGTGTTTGCCCTTGCATGGGCAGAACAGGGGAAGGTGGGAAGTGGATTGTTGGCAGAAGGAAGTGAGGTGATAGTAAGGATTTGGAGGCAGCAGGAAGCCAGTTTGAGGCAGCATTGGAGACAAAAAGATGCAGCTGTGTTTGGAGTAGAACCTAAGAAATGTGTGTTGGGAAAAAGAGGTGCTAGATTTTCTACAAATGTTTTGTTAAGTGTTTAATGAGTATTTGCCTCTTTCAAAGGAAGGGCTAAAGTATATGAGCCTGGGTTAAAAATAGTATAGAGTTTCAGTCCATTTCAGGGGGTCCCATTTTCATAATTTGACTTGGAAAGTACATTTTTTTCTCTATTACACACAAGCATTCCTTCTTTATTTTTTTAAACATCTGCATTACCTGCTTCTTACCTTTGCATAAGCCTGCATTTCAGTTTGTGTAGTCTCATTGCAGTTCATGTAGGTGTACATGAATTAGCTTGTGTGCCGTTCATTTGTGTACTGGTAGTACACAAGGTATGAGCTTGCTGGGGATTGAGAATGTTGCATTTGTGACTGCAGCTCTCATGCTCAGCATCGCAGGAGCTGTGCTGTCTTGTCAAGAACTGCTGAAGCATGGCTCTCATCTCCCAGAGCAGTGCCTGCACTACGTTCTGAAGTGTTTGCAGGAGGTCCTGCTCGAAGTGAACTCAGTGGTGCCAACAAGGTGGCTACTCTTTGGCACCTAATCTAGTAAATGTATTTTTTTTCACTGCCTAAACCGGTAGAGTTTGGGTTTCTCCAAATGGTAAAGTAGGTATAGTCTGAATGAAATGAGAAATTCAGTGTTGCTTGTTTGGCACTGAATTATATGGTTATGCTGAAAGCTGCAGGCAGTTATTGTCTGAAATGTGCTAGATTTGTCCAGTGTCAAATTAAAGCTCTTCTCTGTATGCCCATTTGTAATTTCGTTATGAGCTCATTGCATTTGTGCTGACAGACTGGATGGTATTTGCTGTAAATGAGATTAATAAAAGTCCCCACAAACAGATAATCTTGTTCTTCAGGTTGAGCTCCCACCTCCTGATCTTGGCCCAAGCTCTGCTCTAAATCAGACACTTAACTTGCTCCGGGAGGTTCTGGCATCTCATGACTCATCTGTTATTCCGCTGGATGCCCGTCAGGCTGACTTTGTGCAGGTACAAGAATGTTTGACTGCTTTGTGTGTGTGAAGAGGAGGGAGAGGGGCAAAAAAAGAATGTGTAAGTTAGCTTCAGTGCACAAAGGTAGATGGAGCGTTAATCTTTTTGTCTGGTCCCATTTTGGAGCTCTCTGTGAAACCGGAGTTTGTAATGTGCATAACAGGGTGACTAACAATATGGATAATTACAGTTGAGTATGGAGTGCTACTCTTAACACAGTATCTAAATTCAGTTATCCAATTACTACTCCATTAAGTAAATACACCCTCAAGATTGCACAATTACCAATTATCTAATCTGGGTTATTCTTCCTCCTGCTAGGCTGGAATCTGTTCTTGTCAGGTTTTTATACTTTTCCCATCACTGTGGTAGGTGATCACCTGCTGACAAATCCAGTAGAAAACTGCTTTCACAGTTGGAAACTCTCATTCCTCTTTATTCTGCTTTGGGGAATAAATATATGATAAAGACAGAATGAGGTTAGAGCCTCGTGTGACATGATTTCCTCTCTCCCCTTCTCTCTCTCTTTTCTGCGTGTTTGCTATTTTAGGTTCTGTCTTGTGTGCTAGATCCATTGTTACAGATGTGTACTATGTCTGCTAGTAATTTGGGCACAGCTGATATGGCAACCTACATGGTAAATTCGCTTTACATGATGAAGACTACTCTGGCTCTCTTTGAATTCACTGACAAACGTCTAGAGATGTTGCAGTTTCAGGTAAGCTTTAGCACCCCCAAAAGATAATTAATTTATTACTGATTTTTGCACACTGTAAGTTGTGCTGTGAACATATTTATCAAAAAATCAACCCAAAGCCAACATTATCAAAATCAGAGAAATGGGCTAAGAGGGCTTCTTATCAGAGAACACAAGTAGATAGCATCTTTCATTTTAAACAGACAAAAAAATCAGTACAGGATTTGGGTTTGTTTGGTTTAGTTGCAGATAAACCCAGACCAGTGAACATTTTCATTATCATAGTCATTCTAATATTTATCTGCAAACTGTATGAGAAGAACAGAAATTGAAATCTCAGCCAAATGTCTGACTATATTCCATCATACAGTTAGATCATCTACTGTTAGATTATCATCTATTTTGTACTAGCATATTGTGTAGCTGAAGTTACTGCTTCAGTCCTGCTTTCTGCCTCTCTTTTCTCATTTGTTTGGTTTCCCCTCACATCCTGGGACAGTAGTTCATATGTGGTACAGTTTTGTAATGGAAGTCAAAATTTAGAAACTGTTGACTTAAAAAAACTTGGCCACTGCCCATTTATATTTTGCTAGAGGAATGTGTCTGCAATTTATCTCAGGAGAGCCTTTGGAGCTGGGGGGCTTGAAATAAGTCACAAATTCTAATTTGAAGGGATCAGCAAGGATTGGCTGAGAGCCATTTTTCACTTTCTAATCCTAATCAGAATTTCTAGCACTTTTTAGCTCTGAAACAAGCAGACAACCTCACCAAATTGGCTGGATATTTCTAATTTCTTTTATCAGAGTTCCTTTTGCAGTAAATGTTGCAATTGATTTATTCTTGAGAGAAGCAGTAGAGCTGAAGCTTACACGTTTAATACCATTTACTTTCTTCAAACATTTTACAAATACAGGAAGAGACTGAAAAAAATCTTTAAAATTATACATAAGTAGGTTATTCAAGTGGAGTTAGAATGGCATATTTAATAGGAGAAACATTTTTCATAGAAAAAGAACTCACTAAAACAGTTAAAAACTACAAATTGAAATACTAAGATTTCCTTTCTGATTTAAAAAGGAAAGTGTATTCTTCTAAACAATTTTAGGAAGTAAAAAGGTGAACTCTTTAAGTATCAGACAAAAGAGTCTTACATTTTACTAGACTTTAATATTAAATTTTTTTCCTTTTCTTTAGGATTGGAAGAAAAGTTTGTGGGGTAGTTGTCTGTAAAAATGAAGTAATAATGTATATATACCCAAATGTCTTTCTGAGACTGCTCAGACTGAAAAATTATTGCTGCTGCTGTGACTGGATTTAGACATTAGGTTTTCCTGCAAAGTAAATGTTATATTAAGAATGTAAAATACAAGTTTTTTCATGTGAAGATAATTGAAACAAGGCAGATAACTGTAATTTCATTGTCTATTGTTTTTTCGGTTGACTTTTTTTCAAATACATGTTTATCAGTATTGTATTTAAAATCAATTCTGAGTATGATTTGGTTTCAGTTTTATTTTTCATATGAAAGACTGTTTCTTGTTTATTGCAAAACTGCCATGTTATTGTCAGTATTTTCAATAAGAATGGAATGGTTTTTATCGCATACTTTCAAAGAATTGTAGCAAAATAAAATTATGTAGGAATTTTTAAGATCAAGGCTACAATCTTCATTTTTGGTGGTGTTATATTTACAAATACAAAAAAATAGGTTCTTTTATTAGTCAGACATGAAAGAATTCTCTGCATTTTTATTATTGGTTGCTTGTAATATGAAAGATTTTAAATGGATAAAATAATTATGCTGTATGTATTTGTAGCATTTCCTTATTTGTTGATCACTCTCCTTATTTGTGTATTTTTTCCTTCTTATTTGTGTTTCTAGATGTTTTAACCCCAGAACTTGTTACATTTAATATTCTCACACACTCTTTATAAATACCTTATGCTTAACATTTCAGATTGAAGCTCATTTAGATACACTCATAAATGAGCAAGCTTCCTACGTGCTAACGAGAGCTGGTCTGAGTTACATTTATAACGCTCTGCAGCAGCACAAACCAGAGCAGGTGAGCTTACAGAATATACTTGTTGAGGGGGTACCACACACTTGCCAGCTAGTAGAATTTTAGCACTCATGTTTCTGCAAATTGACCTTCCTCTGAAAGCAAAGGTTCAGTAATGTTGGTTTTTCACTGTGACCAGGACTATCAGATGCAGCCACCTTGCAGCTACAGCTTTTTTTACTGTGTGTTCAGCAGGCCTAGCAGGGTTGGTGTGCAACAGTCCTGTCTTGTACACTCTGGGTCTGAATAACTGCAATCCCATGGCACCTAGGACATATTAGACTTGCTGTGTATGTAAGCAACATTCAGTTTCTTCATTGCTTCCACGCATGGAGTCCATAGATAGCTGCATGCATTTGGTAATTGCTGCTTTTTTTCTTCTGTGGAAAACTGGCAGATGAGTTTAGTAGTAGTTTGAAATAGTTTCTTCTTTCGCCTTTATTTGTTGCTGTAGCTATTCTAGTACCAAGACAGTGAGATTCTCAAAGTGAAAACTTGAGATTTCTTAGAGGAGCTGAAAACTGGAATTCAGAGCTCACGCTCTCCCTTTCTTGTGAAGCACAGTTGCAGTGTGGTAGGTGTTAATACAGCCCTTCTTCCCTTCAGCTGTGCTTATGTCCTTTTGTGATCTTTTGTAGAATTAAAAAAATAGTGTTTTCTGGAGAAAGCAGAACTCTATTGGAAAGCTTTATGTTGTTTCTTCAGCTAATAATTTTGCATAAAGTGTCTAAACTCAACAGATTTTTATGTATAAAGATGAATAAACAAATTTATAAATAATCTGATTAATAACTCAAATTGGTTTTCTGTTCACGAGCCTAGCTCCTGTTTTAAAACCAATCTCAAGTTGACAAGAGCTGGTTGTTAATGGGATGTAGCAATTTTCATTTCTCTCTGTACAGCTGCCTGGCTGCAGAGGTGGTGATGTCGCAGAATTTGCTAGGGGGTTAAGCAGCATTTGTGCATTGTGCTGCCGTACCAGCATGGAAGGTTTACTGGGAAGCAAGTCTGAATTCTTCATGGTCCAAGAACAGAGCAAAGTTGTTGCCTTTTAAGTCCAGATTACCAAAGGGATGTAGCCAGTTTGCAGTTCAGTTTTAATTCTAGACCTAGTGGAAGGCTATTTTTGGCTTTATTTAATGGTGAAGAAGGAAGAAAAGGTTTTGAAAAGACATGTTGAGAATTTTGTGTTCTCAGCTTTTAACTTAAGGGAGTGGTAGAATACAAATGAGCTGTTAACAGCATTTCAGTACTGAAATGGTGATAGTTTCCAAACATTTAAGATCCTGTAGCAGGACCAAATAAAAATTAACTACTGAACCGATTGTAGACTTTCTTATTTATCTTTTTCTATATGCCAGTATGACCTTTTTTTATCCCTTTGTTTGCTTATGGATTCTTAGGGTCCTCTTTCAAATTTGTCAAGTATGGATTCCGTGTCCCTGAAGGTTGCAATGGTAAGCATTTATAACTTTCATATTATGGTGGTGATCCTGTGACATGGTAAATAATACTGTTAATTATGTGATTAGAAGATATTCATCTGTAGTAGAAGATATTCATCTAATCAGTCCTACTCTTTAAGAATAGATGAATTGCATGTCTGGGAATACTTTCTTCATTTGTAGTAATTTGACCACTTGCAGTAATAAATACATAAATTATTTCTGAAGAGGTAGTAGTAGAATATTATTTTCTAAGCCTTGAGAAGCAGATCTTTACTTAGAAGAATGCTGTCCCATGAGTCATCTTAAATTGCTAAAAGCAAATACTTAGCTCTAATTAGTTTTAATCACCAAAGTTTCTTTTTTTGCCTCTATGCTTTGAAATATAGGTTCTGCTATCATTTATAATCTTAGTCCTAAGGCTTTGATTTTATGCAAATAGTTCAGCTTTACTCAGAAGTTAGATTCTGGGTATATGTCACAGTTACGGCTTTTTCAAGTTGGAAGCTACAATATATTTTAAAGTAAATTATCAGCTGTTATTTTTTCTTAGAGTGTGTGAAGGCTATTTTGCATAGAGATAGCAATACCACAGTTCAGTACGCAATAATGTATAATCTCTCACTCTTCTTGCTTAGCCAATTCTAAAAGTTTAACAGTAAAGGCCTGCTCATACAGCAATGTATGTACACACCCATGGAAACAAAAGAGATTTTAAAAGGTTTTTTAAAAAACTTGTATGTTGCTTGCCTCCCAACTATGATAGTGTGACCCATTTTTTTCTGTTCAGGATTTAAACCAGCAATTTCCAAGCTGGTTGGATGAACAGAGCTCTGGCACAGAGCACTCGGTGGTTTACTCAGATCAGCATGCATTCTTATTAAAACTTAGGAATTTTGCATTTAAAATATCTTCTATTTATCATGGTCTTGTAGACTAACAACAAATTTAAAGGCTGCAGCTTGGGGACCTTCTCTTTAAATTATTTATAAATAACACTGTTATCTGTAGTGGTACATAATAATTTCCCTTGAAACATTATGAGAAGAATCCGGCTGTTTTATTTTTTTCATTACTTAACAGCTTCTTCTGTGAACACACTTTAACCAGAATGGAACCAAGTATGCTGAAATCAAACCCACATAAATCCCATCTATCAGCCTAATCTATTGGCTTCTCAGAATTTAGACTGGCGGGGGGGGTAGTACTTGCAGGCAGATTCACTGCCTCCCATTTATGTTTGAAAGTTTTCCAGGTTCCAGCCTTTTAAGTTTTTCATACATGCTTTCAAACACGGTGCTTGTGAAGTTCATACCCTTCTCAGCAAAGCTCCCTTGCTTTCCATACAAGGACAGAAAACCCCAAAAACTTAATTTGTAAGAACTGTGACGTCATTACTCATTTTTGTCTATGTTTATATGATGGGTCGATTTTAGGATTTATCAGCTTGAGAATATTCATTCAATGAATGGATGAACAGGAAGGTTGCCATCATTAGATAAACTTACTTAGGGCCTTGTCTTAGTGAGTAATTCCAAGGATGGAGATTATACAGGTTTTTTGGATAATCTGTTCAATATTTGATGACATTCCTGATAAGAATTTTTCCTCTCACTATCTAATTAAAATGCTTCTTAGTGTAATATGTGTTCAGTGTTCCTTGTGATTTCACCTGTGAGAAGTCCTGGTTTCATCTTCTCAGTAGTCACCCATTTGACCACACAGTCACAGAATGGTTTGGGTTGGACCAGACCTTAAGGACCATCTTCTTCCAACCTTCCTGCCATGGGCTAGGAGTACTTTCCACTACACCAGGTTGCTCAAAACTCCATCCAGCCTGGCCATGAGCACTGCCAGGAATGGGGCAGCCACAATTTTTCTGATTGACTTCAACTCCTGTTGAAGACAGGAGTAATGTTTTTTCTTAGAATCAAAGCACTGCTCTTCTTATCACTGTATTCTGTGAGAAAGAGAAGTAAGCTTAGAAGCAGTTCAAGAAGACTGAAGTGAAGGATTTGCTCTTTATTTTTCCCAGCATAAGCAGCGACTCCCTGCCAAAAAGTAAAAAGAAACATGCAAAAAGAATCAAGCAACATGTCTAATTTGGACACAGTAGACAGTAGATAGCTCTGAAGCTGTCTTGTATTCCCTCTGCATCGAATAGACTTGATGTGATCTTCAGTGATGTATAAGTACCTGCACCAGATGCATAGGAAGCTTAGAAGGATAATTATAGAACTGGATTCTCATTATTTGTCCTCCACTCCTATGCCTCAGAGTCAAAAAGAAAATTTTGGTGGCAGAAGTACTGAAGTCAATAACTTGTTTTGGACAATTAAGTTGTGTCTTTTAATGTAATCACTGATGTTTTCAGAAATTGTGGCTTTACCTTTTTTCGTGTATTAGCAAGATGTTGATCCCATAGCAATGCTGATCCCACAATCTCCTCTCGCAGGCTCAGTTTGATCGCTATCTGTCTGCTCCAGATAGTCTGTTAATGTCCCAGCTGAATTTCCTTCTGAGTGCCACTGTGAAGTAAGTACCTTGCCTCTGAATTTCTATTATGCCTGAATAATGATCACAATCACAAAGATGAATTTGATTAGGTTTTAGTGAATTATGATGAGAATTCAGGTTATCAGTGGTGATGATATTTGCGTTGTCCTTCAGGTCACAATTCAGTTGTGTTCTGACTCTCCTCTTTTTGAACAAGCAGTGAAGAGTATCTAATTCTGTAACTTTCTGAAGTAGTTACCTTTGATTTAAGAGACACGATCAAGATGAATTACATTTTGGACATACTCTGCTGTATCAGCAGTTTTTTTGTCAAATTAGTTGTAAATTGGTTTAGAAGTATTTTGCAAGCTTTCCAAAGACAAGTGAAATATATAATTCCCCAAGTTTTCTTTTATCCCCACAGCTTTGTCAGTTCTAGAATTTTCACCTTTGTTGTCTTCTGCTGTATAATATTGGCATTCTGTCTCATAGAATATTTTGCTGAGATTATTTTACTTTTCACCTAACGTATTTTTTTTCAGAGATTTCTTCTTTGAAGTATGGAAGTAAGAACTTTATTATTTATCTCTTACCTTGTTTTTTGAATATAACTGAACCCTAAGGCTAGGGAAAGTGCCACAAATTTATTTCCAATTAAATGTGAACCACATGAAGACTTTCTCTAGTACTTAAACTCAGAGAATTATATGTTACACTGATCAAAAACTTTCCTTGACATTGTTTTTCACACTTTGTGAAGAATGCACATAACTGAATATACCAGAAACTGAGACAAGTGCATCACATTTAACATAATCCAACAGTATTTGGAGTTTCATTACTAGTGCTTGTCCTCAGTGGGGTTGTATTACAGCATCTTGCAATTAAAAAAGGATGTGTCAAGGGAAAAATAATTATTGTTGGGAATTGAATAGAACAGTTTGTTTGGAAGGGACCTACAATGATCAGCTAGTCCAGCTGCCAGGTTGTCGTCCTGCATTGCTCAGGTTCTCCTCATCCAACTACTTTCAGTGTCACACCATACAGGTGGAGCATGGCAGGCCACAGGGAATGCTGGTGTTTTTCAGCTGGCATTGAGTGTCTCTGCCAGATTTACCATTCCCAGAGCTCAGCTGGCAGAGCTGACCCTGTTGTGGGAGATCTCTACTCTCTGTACAGATCAAACAGGGTAGCTTGACCAATAATGTCATTGAAACATCCCAATTTCTGCTTCTCAGTGTCAGGGCATTAAACCTGTATTTTAGCTCTTAATATATTTTCTTAAATGTAGGTCTATTTAAAAATCATAATGACAGTAAAGGTATTTTGAAAGCCTCAAGTTTTCATTGCTAACACAGAGGCAATTTTAAGAGGTAGACTCTGTGCTACCATAATGACTCTGGCACGGTGAAATTACTTGAACTTAATCAATCCTTTGTCAGAGGAACCAAGATAAAGTTGTTATGTAGGCACTCTTCGCCTTATCCCATTGATAAGCTTTTTAAACCTCTCAGCACATGTTAAGCTGAATTCATATCATCTTGCAGCAGCAGACAGTTGAGAGGTAAGAGAGAAGCCTTGTGTGAGGGTGATTGCTATAGCTGCTTCAACTCAGCTAACATGCAGAAGTTTATTAACCTGCTATAATCAGTGCTATAGGTCAAGTTCTGCTCAGAATGAAAACAAAATAAATCAGTTAGCCCATTAGCCTTCAAACAACTAGCTTTAAACACAAGCAATCCTTCTGAAATTAAAATACCCGTTTACAGAGATGCTTGTAGAATCAGTGTTGATAGTCAATATTTCTGATAGTAAATAAGCCTTGAAAATTCTGATTTTTCTCAAAATTCCAGGAAAACGTTTAACCAGTGCTATAATTTTAATCCCTTGCTATAGTAGTTGAAATTTGCAATTTTAAAGACATTTTTCCTGAAATCAGGTAATGGAGATCTGTAACCTATGAGGCTTTGGTTCTCAGAATCAGACTACATGCTTTGATGAGGGACCAGTGTATTATATACTCATGGGCAATATAATTTAAGCTTTGCAACTGTGAAGAACATTCCTTCCAACATTACCAGTGCATGCTCTTGTCTTTCAAATTCCTTCACTCATTTAAAAAGCCTTAAGCTATGAATTCATATGGTTGTTGGTCTTGAAAAGCTCTTTTCATTCGTGTTGGATCACAGAAACTGAATGCTGGAATTACTATTTTTAGCAAGTGCTGCCATTTGTGTTAGTAATAAATGTATCACGTTGTTATGGCAACTGAAATCCTAATGTACTGATTAATGACACTGACATTATTTGATTGAACAACACATGTGATTCTGTTCTGTTCTCTGAATATTTTAACAAACTCTTTTATTTTTTCATTTGGTGCATTAGTTCTACACAAATTCAGTGTGCAGTGCTTTCATAAAAGATTGTCATGTTACAGAACCTTAGTGATCCCAGGCTGAGGTCAGAGACAGTTGTCTTACCTGAACACAACCTGAATATATTTCCCTTATAATAGTGGATTTGAATTTGCTATTATAAGGACAGGTATTCTAATGACCTAGTAGTACTGGCAGTTGAGGCTGTGTATAAAAAAACTGGATACTGTGTCAGAATGAAATGCAGGTTTGGCCTTCTAATCTGCTTTCTCGTGGCTACTGTTCCTTAATGTTTCCTGTAAAGACTAAGATTTTTGTACTTGATCTTTGAAATTTTTTTAACTTGTCAATTCCCAACAGTCTGTGAATTCAGCCCTGATTTTAGTGGATGCAGTTTTGTTGTCTTTGTTTCTCTGCTGCATATTACAGCAGATCTGAATCTGTGATTACCTTGGTTTCTTCAGCTTCTGCAGGAGTTCCCGTTGCATGGGTTTGGCTGTAAAATAGTTGCAACTGCTGTTCCTAATAGATAAAAATTCATCTGCTACTGTAAGCACCATCACCATGATGATTAGAGTAAACTGATTCAATGGGCAATGTAAAATAAAATTATTAGATTGTCTTTAAAAAATACTAAACTCTCCAGTTAAATTTAGCATTCAGTCTCTGCATTGTTACTCATTTATCTCCAGAAAAAATAATAGGATTCAGACTTCATAGCATTGTCTGTAAAAGGTTGTGTTTTAAATCTCTGACCACTGTCACTAGTTTTTGTCTGATTATGGAATCATCATGGCATCTTGCTATCAAGATAAAGCAAGTAGAATATATTTGCTGGTAGATGAAAAAAAAAGTGCGTATTTGCAAACACAGTGAGAAGCCACTGGAGGTAGAAGCTAGATCACTAAGTTTATCAGTCTTTTAAAAGATATGGGCGAGTGCAGGTGGGAAACTGATGTATGCAAATTAAATCCTTCTATTAGATTTTGCTTGACTGTAGAAATAAAGAAGCTCCTATCTTGGTTATCAGGTCATATGTGTGAGTTTATCTGTGTATGATACAATGAGAGAAAAAGCCCTCTCTTTTAAATTTTTAATGTTTATTTTTAATGTATATCTTTAATTCCTTATTTGTAGTACAGTTATATTCCCTACAAATTGCAAATTATGTTATTTTGTTTTGGTTTTTAGAGAGCAGATAATAAAACAGTCAACGGAACTCGTCTGCAGAGCTTACAGTGAGTTATATGCAGCTGTGATGGATCCTTCAAATGAATACAAGGATCCAGAAACCATCCTACACAGATCTCCTCATCAAGTTCAGGCACTCCTTTCATAGTCTTGTGTCCCCCAAATTAATCAGAATCCATAATTGTGAATTTCTTGAGTATTTGCATTGAATTATTTTTCTGCTTTGAATTTGGATGTGTAACTGTATAGTTAAAATATGTAGGAATGCAGTTTTCTTTAATCTGCTTGGCAGAAGTCTAGTCTTTCCTGTGTCTTTGAATACTTTAAATAGGCCAGAAAATAGAATATAGATTGAAAATTATTTTAATGTATTTCTCTGGTGGAAGTGGACCTTGACAATGTGCAATCTCTTTGAAAAAGGAGAAAAGCTTTTTTCCTTGCTGTACATAATACTTTCAACTGCAGGTTTAACCAGTGTCTGTTATGACCTCACAAATATTTTTATTTGCTCTATTGTCTGTTCTCTCACTCTTTTTCTCAGCCTGCCATCAGTAAACACTGATAACTGAAATTTTAATACAACTGATACACTTTGAATGACTCATGTATCACTTTGCAGTTCATAAATCGTTTCAGAGTACTTGATGCTCTTTTGCAAATCCTGTTGATAAAATATTTGAGGCAAAATTTGTGTGTTTTTTTGCCATATACTATCTGGTGTTTTCTGTCAGAAAAGGAAGTGTTTGAACTACATGCTTGTACATAACCTGGAAGTTAATGCTTTAAATTATTTTTATAATTCTGTTTTACTGGAAGAATTTTGGTTTCGTGCAATTGTTTTCAGTAAGAGTCTTTGGATCAGTTAAAACATGTTGATCTCCTAAGGCTGGGACCAGTAACAATGTAGGTTAGGAAAGTGATTTGCACAGAAGTATGGCCATTCCTCCCTCACGTGTACGTGATTTTTTTTTTTTGTTTGTTTTTATGTACGGAGAAAGTCCATCTGCTGTAGTACAAGTATTTACTCAGTTGATAATCCACCACGAGATTTTCGTGGTCTGCATGACTTGGGATTTATCTGTGAGAGCTGGGATGAGTAGATGTCCCAGCCTGATGCGTAGAAAGCCATAAGTGAAGCTTTCATTTCCCTCCTCTGGTGCAAGCTGAAGCTTCCCTGTGTAGAAGCTCTGATATTACAGAGTTATGATTTAAGGGACTTCTGCTTCCAGGAAAAGAGGAAAATAAGTAAGTAGGATATTTGTTCTCCTTTGGGTCTTGTGATAATTATCTGCAAATTCCTTAAACATAGTTATTTTTTAGAAAAGTATTGTTAAAGAGAAACCTTCAGGAAACAAAAAGTTAGTAAAATGGATTTGTGACTGGTTTTTTTTGTTCATTTGTTTTTAAAGGATAATTTAAGCGAACTGTTTTGCTGGAAGTAGTTCACTTTTTCTTCTCTTGTTACTGTAGGAGTGCCACAGAGTTATTACAGTCACCTGAGTTTAGTCTCATATTATATGTGGCTTATTTTATGTACATCAAGGGGGAGAAGAGCAGTCATTCATATTGAATAACTTATTTTACTTTTATTAGTATTAATAGTCCACATATAAAATACATACTTAGTGGCAGCCAAGTCTGCAGCTTAGTGTATGCTTGCAAAAGAGCAAGACATAAAGAGCAGCAGCAATACGTTTTAGCCTCTTGGAAGACTCATTGCACAAAATGCATTCAGTGCGCTCAGAAAGCAGCTTCTGTGGTAATGCCACAATAAAGCAATAGCTCCTTTTCCAAATGGGAGTAATTTGTTGGTATAGAAAGTGTAAGTGTCCCTGGAGTTCTTGGGCCAGGCATAAATCTTTCTGTAAATATGAATGTTAGATTTACTCTGTTCAAAATCTCTAGACCTGTAAAACAAAAAATTCACGAAGCTTGGAAAAGCTCTAATGGAAAATTACCAGGTAAGTCTCTTTATATTACTGAGATTTTGCATTGCCATATTATACCTTCAGGCGGCTGTTCATTGTTGTTTAATAATGTTAATATTGCTTAATACACCTGTAATTATTATCTAATATATGAAAATTACATCAGTTGTGAAAGGACTATAAATTAGCTTGAGATGAGCATACTCATAAGAGTGAACTTTTTCCTGAAATAACACTCAACCTCAGTTTCCCAAAATCAGTAGCTTGCATGAGGATTAGTAACAAGTTGCTTCCTATCTTTGATTCCATGTAGAGACTTACTCATTATTTTGTCTTCTCTTGGTAAAAATGCAAAAGCTATAAAAGTTGTAGTTTAGGAAGATTAAAGTCAATTGCTAATTTTGGTCTGTGCAATTAAAGTTAATGACCAATGGTCACAAATAAGAAAGGACATAAATAAAAATATTTGACTTACTGACTCGGTCTTCCATGTTTTTACTTTCTCTTGCTTGCCTTCCTATGAGTAGGAAGGAAAATGTGATAAGATTTTGACCTGCCTTTTCCATCTTGGCATTTCTGACCCTTTATTTTACCAATTCCCAGGATTTCCACACTAGGAACCTTGAAGCTGCAGTCCCTGATCAGCTAGAGGATCCATTAAGGATTGCCATAAATTAAATCACTCTGGGTGTTGGTGCCTGGCCTGTTCTCAGACCAGTTACTGCAGCTCTGGCTTGAGCATCCCATGCCTGAAGAGATGCTCCCCTGGCTGGGCTGAGTCAGTCAGCCCTTCTGCTGTTGGTCCTTATCACTTTTCCTAGAGGGGCGTGGCTTTTCCTGGAGACAGCAACTCCCTGCTCTGTTCTGGGCAGTGGTGGGGGAAGGTGGGAAAAGAGAGGGGTTTGCACACTGCCCACAGCAGGCAGCACTCCCTGCCTGTGACACCCTGACAGCCCCGTTCTGAGAACAGATGTGTTGTCTGGTACAAAGAGCACTTGCCTGGGAAGTGGGAGAGCTGGGTTCTGGGCCAAAGGAGTTTGGAATCAACATATCCCATCTTCCTGGCGAGCGCCCAGCCCTCTGACTGTTGTGTGGTATGAGATGGGGCAGGTCTGTTTCTTCTCTTTTGAATTCAGCAGCTGTGCATAAATTAGCGCAAAATAGGGGAGGCAGGAGATGAAATAAGCAAGGAGGAGTGTGGCCCTGTGGCATGTACATAAGGGGTCTCTGAGACCTCTAGGGTCTGGATCTTCCTCCATTTATTTCATCAGGGCCTTATCTTTGATTCCAAAACATGAGCCCCTGAAGACAGAATCAGGACTTTATCACCCACAGAGTATCCAGTGAGCATCAAGATGAAGAATTGGGCTTGGGTTGGACCCAAGGTGATTGGGTCTGTGCTGGTGGCAATTCCTGTGTGTTCACTCCTACGTGTACACTTTCCTCCCTCCTGCTTTATAAATGTGCACACCACTGAGGAAATACAATATTAAAGTTGTTTTAATTACAGCAAGCAAGAAGCAGCCCAGCCATGGTGATTTTTTTTATTTTCTATTACAGGAAAAGAGAAGTTTGCAGAGGTTTGGAAAGGTGATAATCTATTTGTTTTGCAGCATTTCAGAGTGCTCCTCTCTGATCTCTAAAATTTATGACTCTAGCCCTGCGTTTTGTCTGTTAGACTCAGCTGTAATTATTTTTATTAATGTTTTGAAATATGTGTTGAGGGAAAATACTTTTGGAGCTGCTAAACTTTTCCATTCACTTAAAAAAATGTAACTGTTCTTTGATCCCTTTGCTTGGCTTGCTGAATCACTTTGTGGGCAACCCAGGGGGTGGGACACTTATAAAATTTTGAAAATTAAACAAAGAGGTTAGACATATTTCCATGAACAAAACACACCCTCCAGAAAGGAACACAGACATGGGTGTGGGTTTATTTGAAATCCACTGCCACCTGCTTCTGAGGGAAAATGTGGGAAAAGACACATTTGCTTATGGTAGAACACCCATCCAAAACGGCCTGGCTGGGGTTAGGTGCTGCAAATGGATGTTAAATTGATGTTATATTTGAGAAGTGCAGAGGATTTTCAAAAATTGTGTATTCAACTCACATATTGAATTTACTTGTTTTAAGATTTCCAGAACTGCTACATCTTTTCCCCACCAGTCTTAAGAACTTTGCAAACTTATTTCAAGCCAATCCAGCAACTGCTACACAAATTCTAACCCTTGAATATTTAGAGTAAAATGAGATGCTTTGAGTCAGCCAGGGCATACAAAGCAGTAGTTGAACTCAGAGCAAATGTGTTTCTTGAAAGAATTTCAAAAAATAAGAAATTAATATAATTTGAACTTGGATATTTGTCCTGAAGGGTAGGAGAGGCAGTGTCATTCATGCAGCAGGGCAAATCTCTCTGGTGGTCCACTACACAGTAGGAAATTGGCTTCAGTTTTTCAGAATCAAACTTCTTGGAAGTTTTTAAAGGTGCTCATGTGCTGCTGTGCTGTGCTAAGCTGTTGGTTGCCCAGCGAGGCGGCCCAGCTGTGATGCAGTGGGGATGTCCCTGCCTGGTGTGCATTGTTACCAAATGCTCAAAAGGTGGGTAAACCCACAAAGAACCTTTTCCAATATCCTAACTATCTCCATCCTTTAGTAAAGAGCCACTTTGTGCAGTGCTAATGCAGGTCTGAATAAACACAGGACATTGCTCCTGGCTTGATCCTCCACCAACTGTTTATCCACCCAGAGATGTGCCAGTAGATCTCCAGCAATCTGCAAAATCCTCTGGAGCAAAACTAAGGAAAGGCAAAGGCCAAAGGAGCACTTTACACCTGAAAATGCACACTTTTGTACATTGCTGTGCATATCTTGTGTGCATTAAGGCCTAAATGAGGGTATGACCCCATCATGCTACAGTTGTCACACTGACTTTTCATACAATGGAAAGATGAGCCACAAAGGCTTTGCTCTTAACAAAAGGAGTTTGTTTTGACTTCCTTGCTTTAGCAGTAAGGAAACCTTGATGGAGCAAGATATGGCTGAAAGGTGTTTGATAGATTACTGCAGAGGAGCTGGCGGAAAAGAAAGAGACTGTTGCATGTTTCATATTCAGACAATGAAGCTTTCACTTGCTGCTTGGTTCACAGATGTGGCATTGTCAAATTGCAGGAAAATGCCTGGCAGACTGTATCATTGACTATTTTAGGGAGGAATAAAAATCAGAACACACTATTTATAGAAGCCACACAAATAAGTACTGAGTTCTTATCAGCCAAAGATAACATTAATTGTGATTTATCAAAGTAAGCTTTATTTTATGGAAAATGGATAATAGGGTGTAATTTAATCCTCTGTGAATGTAATGTATATTTCAAAGGGTTCTTTTTTGTCAATAAAACCATTTGTTGTACTCGTTAAACTAATTAGTGTGGTTGCTGTTGCTTAGGACAGGATAAAAGATGCCCATTAATGAAAAAGGGGAGGAAAAGATGGGTTTGAAAGTTTGTGAAAAATTTTGTACTCCTTGCAAGCCATTTTTTCTGATCAAAATAGATTTCGCCTCTCATTGCAAGCCTGTGTTAACTGAGTCTGTGCAGATTATACATCTTTCTTTTTTAATTAAAAAATAAAGGATTACCCCCAAAAAATTAATGTAATCTGTGCTTCACCTGCTCCAGGCATCAGGGTCTCCTCCAACTTTTTTGGCTACCAATGCTGGCACAAGCTACCAACCTCAGAGCTGAGCGCCAGCAGGGAGGGTGATGTTCCTGGCTGCTTCTACCTCCTCTCTGCATTTTTTCCACCATGTGCAAACACATTCCAGGAGTCACTGAGAAAGTGAAAAGGGAGGAAAATTGAGCTGTCTGGGTGCATCCTGTGGTGATCCCTGGCCAGCCATGAAACATTCACTGTGTGAGGGCAAGTTTTGCAGGGGCAGAGCATGGGGCTGAAACTGTTGATTCTTGGCTCTGAGAGGGGTCCTGGCAGTAGTGCCAGGCTGTAGAGGCAAGACATGAGATCATTCTTTGGATCTGCAGTTGACCTTGAAAGATCAGAAAGTCAGAAGTGAGTAAGAGTCAGAAGAGGGCATATATTTTATGATAATAATTTTTTCCTTTTTTCCTTAGTGTTTTGTTGTCCTTGTTTGTAGCCTGTCAGCCTCATGAACTTTTAATAGGAATTTATGAGTGATTTTCAGAGAATGACTCTTAAAAGACTGGCTAAGCTCTTAAAGGTCTTCTCCCTTAGAAATGTCTCAGAAAACACTCCTCAGAAGGACCAAGTTATGGGAAAATCCTTAATGGTCTTTTCCTGGTTGTCTGTAGCAGTTTTGCATGACCATCCCAGTTTCTTTATTCTCCCTGCACCCTTCATTGTCGAAACTGTCCAAGTCCAACATTTCTAATGGGGAATTGCTGCATCCAGGGGTTTCAAAATCTCTTGGACAGAGAGAGGTGAGAAGCCTTGGTCACACATCCAACTCCCAGGGCCCCAGTGGAGAGACTAGAGCAGATCTGCCCTCTCCAGCCCTTCCCCACCTTGCTCTGAGATCACCTGCCTACTTCAGCAGGAGAGACTTGCCCTATAGACAAAGGGCAGGTTCTCTGCTGCCTCCATTATCTCTGTCCTGTGTGCAACTCACAGCTTAGGATAGGGCTGTCCATCTCCTCCTCAGCTGAAAAGAAGGAACAGGAAAATTACCAGATAAGCTACTTGATTTGTGTAGGTGAAAATAAAACCTTCACCAGCCATTCAGTCAAGAATCTGAGTGTCAAGTCCAACCCTTCTGCCTTTGGATCTGATGGCCATACTGCCTCATACCTAAATACTGTGGGAATGACAAAACTTAATCCCTGTGAAGATCCATCCCTACCTGTGTCTCAGGGAGAAACCTCAGGTCTGGTGCTCAAGTCCACCCCAGCAGAACAGGCTGGGTGTCTTCTCACAGCAGCCCTGCCAACACTGCAAGGCAGAGCTGAGGTACCCCATGGGCTTCCAGGACAGTGACCCAAGCAAATGCCAAGATCAGCTTGCCAGCTTGATGTGGAAAGGGCTCTGAATCTGTGGATGCTCTGTCCTTGCTGTGCTCCCTTTGGTTTCAGTAATTTCTACTTGAACACGCTCAAGCACCATGTGGTTTTTTTATAAAGTACACGAATTTCTGTCAATCCCCTTCCCCAGGCCTTCTTGGCAGCAGTCAGGAATATCACAGTAGTGATAACAATGTGTCAGATTGCTAATTAAATGGGATCAATTTAGAAAGTTCTTTGAGTTTTATGTTTCTAATCTAGAATGGTAAAAGGACTGAAAACTGCCAAGCATACCCAGTGCTGCATCAAAAGGAGAGTGGCCAGGCGGGTGAGGGAGTTGATTGTGCCCCTCTAATCTGCTCTTGTGAAATCCCACCTGGAGTGCTGTGTCCAGCTCTGGGGCCCCCAGCATAAGAACAACCTGGACTTTTGGAAGGAACACTTCCCACCCCTCTGATTGCTAAGGCAGAGCCCAGGAAGAGAGGTGATTTCCACACAGGGAAGTGCAGAATCTGTTCCAGTAATCCCTACTGGGCAGAGGAAAATAGTGACCTTACTTTCAAGCTCACATTTTTATGTAAACACTGAATGACTGATGTGGCTTTTACTTCAGGGAATTGATATGGACTGAGAAAATTGCAGAGAGGTGAGATGTGGTATTTTTTACCGGTATTTTTTCTGTCCTGCAGAGCCTGTGTTGTCTTTCATAAACAGGTGAGGAGGTGTCTGTGGTCGTGAACATGTTCTTCCTTTTTCTTCTTGGAAATCCACTCTCAATTAGTCTGGAACATTAGATAAACCGGTGCTAATGAAATAAAAGGTTTTATTAGGTTAGACAACGGTATGCAGTGACTTAGAGGACAAAGTCAAATATTTACTCAGGTTAACTTTAGGAAACAAAACAGCTAAAGTGATCACAAGTAAAACAGCTGAAAATAAAAATTGCATCTGCCAGGTAGATTTGTAAATTAATTAGGGGGATAAATAAGGGTGTTATGTGAAGAGCAATTGATTTTTTTTTTCTGACTTTCTATTGTAAGTCTTTGCAGTTACCTCCAAACACCCAAACTTTGGATCAACTCTGCGAAACTCTTCAGCATATGATTAAGACCAAGTGACTTCATGGGAATGTAAACATGTACTTTACTTGGAGTCCAACAGGTTCTTGAGGTCAAAAGACACCTCTTGTTGAGGGCTCACACTGATGTCAGGAGCACAGGACTTGATGCTCAGAGTGATGTTTTTCTGATCAGGTCAAGAACATTGCTTCAGAAGAGATTAACTGTGCTGTGGAATAGCTTATCTCCCCCCACAGACACCACGGTGGTGACCAGTTTGGAGACAACTATCTGCAAACTGGAAACTGAGTTTGTTTGGGTTGGCAGAGCTTTAAGTAACAAGAGGTTCCAGCATGGCCTAAAATACCCTTAAATGCCACAATCCCAGCAGAAACAAAATAATTTGATGGGCACTTACCCAGCCAGGTACATACACACACACTGCTGTCTGTATTTTTCTGGACAGAATGTGTAGGCTGCAACCTTTCCCAGATATTTTTGAGCAATATCCTCCTCAGCACGTCTGGGATGTCATGAGACCCAAGCTCTGCTCTGCCTGGAGCCCAGCTCATGAACACCCTGCTGCTCCACACTCCTCAGTCACCAGGTGCTTACCCTGACTGCAGCCACAGCAACTGGAGTTTGTACAGCAAAATTGAGGCTGAGACCCCCTAATTGCCTCTGTCTCCTCCCTCTGAAAAACTCAACAACCAGTGCAAACCCCAAAGTCCTTAGCAGAGATAACTTTCCATGACTTAGTAGGCATTTATTTCTCCCTGATGTCATATTTTCTCACCAGGTAAGCAAGTAAACACTCCTGAGCAGCACCAGCATTTCTGAGATTGATTCTACTGATTTTCTGGATGCAGAAATGCAGCGGATTTAAAGTGTGCTGTTTGGGTACTGAGATTTACAGAAGCAGAAAGTTTTTCTCTTCCCACGTGCGCTTACCCTGGATACATTTTCTGTAGTCACATTCTTGGTCCAGAAAAGCTGCTACAAGCATTGCTTAAGTGGAAACCAGAATCAGCTCAGAGCTCTGCTGCTGGTGACTGAAATGGGTGGAGTGGCAGAAAGTGAAGCCTGGGACTGCCTGATTTTTTCATAGTTTGTTTTTCCATTGAGTTCCCAAAACTGTAGAAGTTTCTACTCACAATTCAGCACACAAGTAATCCTACTGCATGGATATATTTCAAATTCAGCAGGTGAATTCAAAGGAAGGGGACGTGTGCACACGTCTGTTCTTGGGACCTCCATCCCACAGGCACATGAAAGGCTGCATTTGTTTCAAGTTTGGTCTCTCAGCAAAGGTACAGTCCTGAAATAACCTTTAAGAGTGTACCATCACACCTGAGTTTTTTCTGGCTGCAACTGAAGACAGAGAAATAACATTCATCTGGTCAAGGGCTGAATCCTGCCAATGTACTAAGACAAAAACTCCCAATCCAGCTCTCTCCATGGAGAAGACCACTGACAGTGAGGTTTTAACAAACCAGTAGAAAAAAAATGTTCTTTTCAGTATTTCAGTGTGTTAAAAATATGAGCAACAGTTTATACATGTATATTGACCAGTGTTTACCCTTTGAGAGAATCTCCCAATAACCTCAGATTTAATAGATCAAAACTAATCTATTCACTGCATTTTTTTATCCCCTCCCAAAAGGAAAAAGAGACAAATTTAATAATAGACTGTGTAACTTGGATATTGATGCTACTTGGTGTTAAAAGAGCACAGAACATGGAAATCCCTTGGTACACTTATTTTCCATTTATCTGTTTTTCTAAACCATACTAAACTATAAACTGAATAATCCATATATTTAAAGCTCAGTCTTCACAGTATGTCCTGATTTTTGCTATGCAAGTGGAAATACATGGAGTGCTATGAATTTAGATCCACATTTTTATATGATGCCTATTCTTTCTCATATCAAGACATAATACAGAACATTTGCAAATCCTTTATTACTCTTCTACAGACACATTGTTATTTTAGAATCAGGCTGTTAAATGTGTTGCCTGTGGCTGATTCCTCGTGAAAAGTCTTAACTGCAGCAATGATCAAAAGCAGGTTCTGGTCCAAACATCCTGATGGAGAAAGAAAGCAGGAGAAAAGAATGTGTGCAGTGTCCACTTCAAATGCAACAGAGCAAGAGTTAGCTTAAATACTTTAATCAGAAGGTGGAAAAAAAATTAGTTTGGCACTTTGTATCTCACTGCCTGTAGATCCCAGCTCCTGAGAACAGGAAACCCTAAAATCACAAGCCAGTAAAGAAGAGATTCCCTAGAATCAGAGGAAGTGTGAGGGACGGGAGCAAGGAAAGATAGGGTTTGCAGAAAGACATGACATGGAAAATGCTCATGAGAGGCAGAGATTGCTTGAGGCAGAAATTAAGATACAAGTGGCCCAGAAAACATGACAGGAAGCTGCTCTAGACCTTGATGGTGGAGTGAAAGACAGAGGAAAGACTGGCAAGCTCAGATAAAGGAGGTGGCTGCAGCCTGAGTGATGGGGACAGGGACTGTGTGGAGGCTGCCAGGACACAGGGAAGGAGGGAAAGGTATTTCAGGGCACTCTCTTGCAGCGTTTCAGAGAGTTGGGGAGGGGGAGAGAGCGGCAAGAGCAGAGGGTGCTCACTGGGCAAGGAAACAGAGAGGAAAATTAATGGGGAGCTAGTGATCACTCTGGAGTGAAGGATCCTGCCATGTGCTAGAAATGGCAGGCAAGAATAAAGGCTTTTCAGGTTTCAGGTAATGACACTTCAGACAGGCCCATCTATGTCAGAAACATCAGTACAGTGTATTACAGATGTTCACATGCCAGGCACAAAGAAAGAAACCCCCTTCGTTTAGAAAACACCAGAGCCACGTTCACCTTTCCATAAGCTTCCAAGCCCCACAGCTGGCACAATCCTTGTTCCCATTTGCAGTGCCACAGGCTGTATGATGCAGCCTGCAGGTGATGGAGGCAGGTGGGTCTGTGCCTGACCCTGTCCCTGTGCAGAAAATGGAGGGACTCTGGAGAGCCTTGGAGGATGCTTGGGAGAGGAATTAGGGATGCACTCAGCCAGTGGGACCCTTTCTGCTTTGGTATTGGCACTAGAAGTTAGTGAGCTCTCTGGGAAGAGAAAGGGAAGTGAGATGAACAGATGGAAATTGCCCTGCCTGAGCCCCAGCAACCCTGATGCCATTGTTTGCTAATGATGTGGAGAGGTTTGCTTGGAGCAGGGGGAAAAGCAAGAGAGAGGTTTGCAGAGCCTTTAGTGGAAACAGCAAAGCAGGAAATCTGGGTTTCTTTCGTGGTTGTCACCACTGATGTGGAAGTCACTTAATCTCTGTGCTTCAGTTCCCCCACCCTGGGTGATGTAAACACTCGAGTGGAGTCAAGAACAGGCTCTGCTCCTGGCAGGGTGGGAGGAGCTGAGCACACACACTTGTGAGGAAAGGGCTTCTCTGCTGCGCTTTTGCATCCATAACCACAGCTCTGAATAAGCAGATATTTTATTACCCTGATTCTGGCAGTCTAATCTGAGTCTTTCCTCTCTCCTTGTGCCCAGTTATCCGGCCACAAGGTGCAGGAGAAAGTCAAGGAGGAGGCTCTGCCCAGCCCTCCTCGTCCATCCCCTTGTGTCTGCTGGCAGGAGATTAAATTTTCTTCCCTGCCTTTCTTACTCTGCCTCTCCAGCAGTGCTGTAGATGGATGCTGAAACACCATTTAGCAAAGATTATGAGGTAGTAAAGTGGTAAGAATAGTTTCATGCTTAAATACTAAATGAGGTCCTAACGCCAGAACAAGCAGCCTGCATCAAATTATTCAGAAGGTAGCTCGGGTCTAAAACATGGATATGTGCCTGTGGAGGACAGTTCCATGGTTATAAACACCTACAGAACCACAGCTTTGGCCCTGCCTAAGAATTCACCCAAAGTAATTGCAGCTTTAAGGCTTTGCTTATATTTTTGCTGCTGTTCACGTTTTTTGAAAGAGATTATTTCTTCGTTTTCCACCTAGCCAGATGAAATTTTTCACGGAGAGCTGTGTCTGCTGCCTAAATAATTGTTTCTTGTACATTAGGAGGCAGGACTGACTTTCTCCAGCCCCTTATACTGCTGCTTCATCCTACAAAGACGTTGTTAAGCTGATTGTGGGAGTAGAGATGGGGAATGGGAGTAGAGGTAGCACAGATATTTACCCTCACATAGGTTGTCCTTATAAATACTTAAAATCTCTTACCTAAAAACTGAAGATTTGTTTTACATGATACACACTTTTCCTATTTTTTTCTCTTCTTCTGCCCTTTTCTGTATCAGAATCATCTGACTCTGGTATCTTGTCACTTTGACTCCCTTCTTTTGTTGCTAATGCAGTTTCCCTCTTTCACCTCCCTTCCCTTATGAAATCTCCTTGCCTTTGTGTCCTTTTCCAGGAGCATCCTCTTCTATCACAAACTGCAGATGGTATCTTTCAGCCTTCTCCCACAGTGGCTGATTTTAATCCTTAGTCCTAGTGACTTGTGACTAATTGGATTGCTTTCATAAAATCATAGGCATTTGCATTGGGAATTTACCCTGTGGTAATCTAAATTTAAGTAGCTCCACTCTCAGTTGTTACTGCTTTCAGTCAGTTACTTTGCACTGTGAAAAATCAGGTTCAGGGTGGGTTTTCCTCTACCTTCTTTTTTTTTGAAGACCATTAAGGTGTATTCTCTAGAAAATGAGATTTGATTTTTTAGCATTTTCCTTTGTTTTGTTTTTGTTTTCTGTTTTTTATTTGTTTGTTTGTTTGATTTGTTTATTTGCTTCTTTTAACAGCCACAAAACCTAGAAGAGAAGGTTTTGATTTAATTTCCCCCTCTTGCTGCATCCAGAAGTTGCTCAAGCCCTTTCTCCTGTTTTCTAGCTCTTGGCTCCTTGCCCCCTGGAGCTGCCTGGGATTTCTTTACACATGGCACTGTGCCAAGTAGTGCCTTCCCTGAGGCCTCAGTATCAAATCTCTGATTGCTATAAGCACCATGTTCTTCCTGTGCTCTTTAGGCTGCATCTTCATTTTTCAGTGGCTTTTCTATTTCATGTTCAGCACTGCTTTTAATTACAGACATTTTAGAACATTGATGACATTCTCAGGCTGGCTGTGCTTGTTTTAGTGGGGATTTTTGTTTTGTTTTTGCTTTTAATTTGGTTTTGTTTTGTTTTTAATAGATAGACCCTACATCCCCTACTGGTGGAAACAGCATCCTGTAAGACCTTGGTGCACCCTTGGATCTGAGGGAGATGAGTGTGTGTTCTCCACACCTGAAAATGGATACAGTAGAATCAAAAAAGCTATAGGGAATTGCAATTAAAATGATGAGAATGGAGCAAACTGCATATTAAGAGAAACTGAGAAGGCTGGAGGAAGGATATGACAGAAGCTTAAAAAACATGAAGGGGACTGTAAGGGGAATAAAAAGCTCTTGTTCACCTCTTCCATCAATAGCAGAAGTGTGGGCACTCAATGAAATTTGAATGAATTTGTAACAGAGAGTAGGAAGAAAAATTTTACATGGCAAATAGAAAAATTTGGGAACTTGTTGCCTCTGGAGGCTGGGGAGATGGACAGTACCATAAGATGCAAAGGGACTGGAGAAAAAAAAGTCATGAACAATAGATCAATAAACAGATTCTAAAAAAATAAGCCGGGATGTCCCCTCTAACCTCCCTAATCCTGTAATTGCTGTGTGGGGCATTACACGGACAGTGGGAGTGGCCCCAAGGCTTGTGTGCTGTGCCCAGAGAGCCAGGACACACAGACATGGATCTGACCTCATCTGGCATTCCCTGCCTTTCCTGTTTTATTGCTAGGGATCATGAAACAGCAGCAGTAGTCCCATGCAGAGAGAAGAAAGACAGCAGGAGCGTGGCCCTTTGGGGAGGATGGCTGCTCAGAGGATGGCAGACTTAATAGAAGTCAGCAAAATTTCGGAGGGCTCGGGTGAGACTGAGACACTGGGATGCTCAGCAGGAGAAGGCAGAGGGAAGATATGATGCAAATGGGTCTCCTTCTACACCAAACTATCTTGTTAGATAAAAATTGCAAGAGAGGAAAACTGGTTTGTAGTTTTGCCCTGCTGCAACTCATTCTGGGTCGTAGTGATAATGAAAATAATCCAGAGAGGAAATGTATGGCGCTCCTGCAAACTGTTACAAAACAGACCTGCTGTGTGTTAAGGGGAAAATTTGTTGCACACAAAAGGATACTTTATTATTAAAGGCAGTTTCTGCTTTTACCCAGACTTCCTATATGGGCTGATGGGGGCTGCTCAATCTGTAATTTTTAAAAACAAAATCTATGCCCCTTGGTCTTTAGCTTTATCTACCCAAACTGTGAGCAGTTACAGCCAGGGACCATCTCTTTGTATCTAGTACCTGAGAAAGATGATTTAATTTAGCATGTAATGCCATTCTATAAGTATTTTCTCCTTTGAATGTAGGTGCTGTAATGTCAGAGTATGTAAATCCAGTAAATACATGGTGGGAAAATCATAAGTGAGAAAGAGAAGCATTATCCTGTTGTGTGTAATCAACCTCTGGGAATCAGAAACACTGAGGTTTTAAACCACCACTGAGCACGTGCAATGCAAATATCAGAAGTTTGTCATGATGAATAAACTTTGTTTGTTCAAATAAATGTCTTTTGCAAGACATAATATACTTCATGTTTAGAAAACCTCCAGCCCGTGATGGAGCTGGGACCTGGTGTGAAGGTGGATCTCTTACCACTCCCCTTCAGGAAATCCTGACCACCCTGCTTGGCCCTTCTCCCAAACAATTGTAAGCAGGAGGGGAGTCAGCTCAACTTTAGATCTCGTCCAGGATGGAAGATTTGCAACTCCAGTTATTTGTAATACAGAGAATGTTAAAACATGTAAGCACGTAATCAGTAACCAAAGGATAATATTTTAAAAAACAAACTTTTTTTTTGGTTCAAACTTCTTCCCATTGTCATCATTTCTGCATGATTCCTGCTTACCTTTTGCTAGGGAGTAATTTCACAGTCCGCTTCAGCTAGTTCATTTTCCAGAAACCCAAACTGAAACTTAAAATAAAAACTGACTTATAAAAAGAACTCCAAAATATGCACAACATAGGAAAAAAAGGAGAGAAAGGTTTGCCTTGAACCCTGATAAAGAGGTGAAGTGTAATACTACCCTGCTCCCTATTTACCCAGTCCAACAGGCAGCTGTGTTTGGTCCAGCCAAGTGAAAACAGCAGCAAAACGTTCCTGTTTATACTGGGGCTCCTTTAAATCTGTTTTGGTGGCTGTTTGCTTAGCTCTAATTTATCAGAAAACGAGACACCAGCAAAGAGTGGTTCCAGTGGAAAACCTTGAGGCAGGGATTTTTTTTTTGCAGGCATCAGTGGGGCTGAGCAAAGTTGTCCAGGAAAGCTATCCAAGTCTCAGCCAGAGCCAGGCATTGCTGATCTCCACACACCGAATCTGCAGGAATTTGGGAGGTTAAAGGCTGGACACAAGCCAGAGGTTGTAAAAACAGGACACTTGACTCCCGTTTTGTGGCAGACGCTTGTGTAAGTGTCTTTCTCTCCTACAGAAATCTTCCATCTGCCTGTGTAAATTAAGACCCACCAAGAGCCAGGCTGGCCCCAGCAACAAGTCCCCTCACCACAGACTCCTTCTGGAGCATTTCTATCATCTAAAGTTGATGGTGTCTTTTTAAATGCAGTCCCAGCCCTCACGCAGGTAGGAAAAAAAAAAAATCTGACAAACAAACACAGAAACAAACAAACAAAAAATCCTCAATTCCTTTTCCCCTGCTATTCAACCTGTCAGAACATCAGCACTGGAGGAACTGGATACCTTTCATTTCAGCAAGGGGAGGGGAGGCACTTTTATCACCTTTTCACATCATGACTGAGGATAAACAAAAAAAAAAAGAAAATGAAATGTTTCAAGTTGAGTGAATCCTCTGGAGGTGCTGCAATTTGTCAGATTACATGAAGGTTTTCCGACACTTTTGAAACATTTTCAGATTAAAGACTTTCTTGGAAACTGATGTCATCCTCTCCTTTTACCCAAGGACTGTAAAATATAGCCTGAAATTCGCTGTGGTTGGACAACAGAGAAAGAGATCCCCACCCCAGGATGTCATTATTGAGTGCACCCTCAGCAAATTTGCAGATGACATCAAGCTGACTGGTAAAGTTGACACACTGAAGGATGGGATGCCAACCAGAGGGACCTGGACACCCCCTGGGAGCCCTGGGGAATATAGTGAGCTTCCACAAGGCCAAGAGCAAGGGCTTGGGGCAATCTCCAGCATCTACACAGGCTGGGGGATGTCAGATTGAGAGCAGCTCTGCCCAGAAGGATTTGGGGTGCTGGCAGGAGAGAGGCTGGACACAACCCAGCCAAGCCCAAAAAGCCAAAGGTGTCCTGGGCTCCATCCAAAGCAGTGTGGTCAGCAGGGAGAGGGAGGGGGTTCTGTCCCTCTGCTCTCATGAGACCCCACCTGGAATGCTGCATCCAGCCCTGGGGTCCCCAGCACAGGAGGGACATGGACCTCCTGGAGTGAGTCCAGAGGAGGCCCATGAAGATGATTAGAGGAATGGAGCACCTTTCTTATGGGGAAGGCTGAGAGAATTGGGGTTGATTAGCCTGGAAAGAAGAAGGCTTTGGGGGGACCTAATTGAGACCTTTCAGCACCTTGAGGGACCTTCCAAGAAAGGAAGGGGACTTTTCACAAGAGCATTTAGTGACAGGACAAGGGGGAAGGGTTTCATACTGAAAGAGAGTAGGTTTAGGTATTAAGAAAAAATTCTTCACAGTGAGGGTGCAATAGTTTGCTCAGTGAAATTCTGTGTCCTCCATTCCTGAGGGTGCTCAAGACCAGGTTGGATGGAACCTCTGGCAGGGGCATTGGGATTAAATGATCTTTAAGGTCACTTCCAAGCCAGTCCATTCTATGATTCTTTGACTCTATGACTGTCCTTTAACCTGCAGATTATAGGAGCCAGGACTGCATGTATTTGTTGGGGTAAAGTTGCTACCTAACCTTTGTACTTTCAGTCAGTCTGTTTTGTATCTGCACTGTTAATTTTTGCTCGGAATAGTCATTCACAGTTGTGCACAGTATTGTGATTGCTACCTGCATAACCCCTGTGATTTCAGGTTATCTGAAGAACACCGTGCTATTGAGATACTGCACAAAAATGCAAATATGCACTGTGGGAATGCCCAGAAAAGATGGTTTCCCGTCTGGCTTCTATTTTTGCAAAGGAAGATAAACATTAAACAGTGGAAAGAACAAAAACATGATGGGAGTTGAGAGCATGAGGCAACAGGAGAAGATAGAACAGTTCTTTAGATGAAGGTTTTGCAAAACAACAAATACACTTGCCTTGAAAGCCACAGACATGGTTTTCACATGACAATAGCTCTCACACAGGGACCTCGGGCTCAATGTAATCTTACAAGGTATTTTTAGATGGGGATGGCTATTGCTGCTATCAGAGTCTCTAACCTCAACTATCCCTTAGTGTGCCAGTTCCTTGCTTACCTTCTAAATTTGGCTTTCCACAAGAGCTCAGATTTCTGAGTCTTCTGTATATGAGCAGATTCCTCCCAAATAATTGGTGCAGTCTGTAAAGAAAATCTGTGAGTTCAAAGCAAGACTTAGACAACACCAATACATTCAAACCCAGAGGTAAAGGACAGAAAATTGGAAGACCATTTAGAAGGCATTGCTATGAAAAGGTGAACAATTCCCTTCTTCTTCTTCTCTGCCCTTTTTGCATCATTCAGACAATGTGGACTTTTTCAAGGAGATGTTTTATCTATAACTTTGTGAAGTCTGTCATTAACTTCAAATTGTTGAGAGCTTCAGGCATTCAGAAGGTTGTGGTCACCTGAAAGCTTCATCACAAAGCACTTTTGGTGCAATAAAACCATCATGTCATGAAAAAGACAAAAGGAATTCAAACCTGAGAAAACTTCAATGCAACAATTCTGCACTTGGAAACAATTTCCAGCAATTAATTGATGTTCATTTACAGGGATGGGACTAGGGTCCAAAACAGGACTAGCAGAAACAAGAGCTTGCTCGGTGGGGCTAAGGCCTTGCCCAAAGTGGAGAGAGGAGAGGGGGCAATGTGGCAACATGAGGTCTACACAGACATTCTGCAAGCCAGTTTTTAGAGTAGCCTGGAACATAAGTCCTGGTGTGGCCGGAGCCATTTCAGCTATAAAAGTTGCCTCCAAACTGACATATGATTGATAGCTGATAACACTTTTAATCTTACACTGCCTGAGTCATCCTCGTTACAATTAGCACACCAAGAGCAGCTGGTAAATTAGGGGTGTAATTGCCTTAACATCCCAACAGTAAAGAAAGAGAAGAATGAAACTCCCAAATTAACCACAATTCCCTGGAGGTGCATCTCCTTCTCATGGAGTGTGCGCCTACAATCATGAATCAGCTACAGCTTTTTGGTGTCCAAACTTAAGTAGAGGAAATTGGTTTGGAGGCCATTCTCCAAAAAGTCAGAAGTCAGCAGTGATGGAGCAGGGTCTGTGTCACACAGGGAGCGATGAGTCTGTGCAAGAAAGGGTCCAAAGGCATGGAAATGAGGAGCTGTGTCTGCCGCCAGGGCATGCCTTCTTCTGACGCCATATTTACCAGTAGATCTCCTCTTTGGTGTTCTTTTCAAAGTTTATACAGTCCTCCCCAGAAATGTATGCAAGTGTCTTCCAGAGGACACTGGTGACAGGAATGTCATCTGCCACAACAGGCCCAGTTTGACACATAACCTCAAAGGCAGTTTATTTAAACTCCCAGCATATACATTGCAGTGATGGATGAATTGGTGCCTGCTCTCCTTAGTGGGGATGGAGCCAGTGCCTAGGTCCAGCACTATGGATCAGAAAAACCCTTCAGAGGGAATCCAGTGTCCTAAATATTGAACAGCTAATCAAACACAGAGTGTGCATCAGTCCTGCTGCATCTTCCCCCTCTTTGTTCACCTCCTACTGTCAGGAATGTTGATGCATTTCCTATAAAACCACCCAGCTCTTTCGAGCCAGAAAAGTGACTGTTCCTCCCTTTGAGGCTCTGGAGAACTGCTGCCAAGAAAAAGTAGATATGTGTATGATGCTGTGGTGAGCTATGAAGACAAGAACAGTGTGCCTCTCCTTCCTGAGAAAACTGGGGCATCACATTCCCTCTTTAACCTCAGAGCTTTGTGATACCCTTCTTGACTTCCATAATATTTCAAAATGCTTGAGGGGTGATGGGGATAGCTTAGAATGGATACATTTTTGTACTCTTCCTTAGGTAAGTGTCACGACATCAGAAACAGGATCTCTGGGCTGCACACGTCTGTCAATTCTCGCCTCTTTAGCATGCTCATATTTACTTCTATGCCAATATTTTCCACTCAATGAAAGAGCTTTTTGGAATTTTACTCTAATACATTCACAGGCAACAAACATATCTACTCTCTGCCTTCAATTTGCAAGACTAAACAAGCTGACAGCTTTCTCTGTCCATTCATAGAAAAGGTCTCCTTTCCCTCAAACATCCCACACTGTGAGAACTCTGCTTGGAGAAGCCAAGGAATTCATATGATGTGCATAGAAAAGTACCAGGCATGAAACATTTCTGAAAAATACTGTGGTTTCAGGCATCCTATAATCAGTATTTTTTACTTTTTCTTCTTAGCACATTGCAGTTACCGGTTAAATTAGGATAGCTGTCCTAAAAAACCAATTCAAATTCTGAAAATGAAATTTCAATAAATGGAAAATACACAAAATAATTGTAACATTTTTAAAAATCTAAGCCTTTTCAGTAAAAGGATTTTAATAAAACACACAACCTTATGTTACAAATCAAAATAGCATTAGTAATTTCAATGATGCTTTAAATTAAGCTGATTTATACATGTGTTATTTAATATCTCTAAGCAATATTTGCCTCATTTCATATAGATTTCAGGTTGCTTTTGGCAGTTTATATATAGTAGCTAACTCCTTAGCACATTTGTGAATGTGATTAATTTATTTTTTGTTGTTTATGGCAACTTAATATGTTTCTGTAAGTAGCAATGAAGGTAAAATTCTCCCAAAGCATGGCAGTTACAGATGCAAGCATTATAAAGACTAAATAGTGTGTATCATCTTATAAATTTGTCCTTGAGATAATACAAAATGAGGCACAGTCAGTTAAGATATTAATCCTGTATGTTTAAAGTCCCTGACAATGAAACTATTTTATGAAATAGCTTTTAAGGCAGTTAAAAGAGCGGTTCTCTCTCCATTAACACCCACACACACATTAAGCAAGCCTCCGTTTCACTCTGATAATTTTAGAACTGGATAGCTTTGTTATGAAGCTGAGAAAGCAACAAACTCTACGTTTCTTTTGTGCTGCCTGCAAAATGTGGGAGATGATCTCCAAAAGCTGGTGTCCCTCACACAAAAGCAAGCCATGGACAGCAGGGCTCGCACCCAGGTGATGCCCCTGTGCCTCCTGGGGGAGCTGCTGTCATTCTATGGGGGACCATCACTGCTGGGACCCCGAGCTAACATTTTGCAAACCTTTAATGTCACAAAAATCGTCTGGTGGGACTGCGCACAAAACTGCTTGTCCAAAGCCGCATCACTTCTGCCCATTCCAATTCATGTATGTACGTATCACATAGAGCTATAGAGATATATATAGATGCACAGTCACATTTGCTTTAGAGTGGAGCTCCAGTGAGGCACTAAAACACAAAGTGATGGTCTGAAGAAGTGAAAAAAAGGGCTGTGGGGAGAGGCAGACCTAAGGCGGACCTCGGCGGGATGTGGCTACAGCGAATACTGCGAGTGCTTTGCCTGTTTTCTCAGCCTTGCCTACTCCTCCCCAGCTGCTGCGCTGCCACCGCGGATCCCCCGTTCACGGCTCTAGAGCTGGGACGCTGTAGGTACAGCTTGGTGAGCACCTAACTCCCAGCGGAGCTGGAGCAGGAGCTGGATCTTCGGACTTCCCTCCCTCTGTCCCTCTCCCCCCTCCCTCCCTCCTCTCCCCCTTGTCCTTTGCTCTTACAGCTCATTAACTCGCTGATTCCAAGCTTGGTCCCAGCAGATTCTCACAGAGGCAGAGCAGCAGCTGAGCTGCACAGACAATTTGTGTGTTATTATCTAAGAGGAATTGCTGATGATCGATTGACAGGAGGGCAAACTAAGAGACACAAAATCTCCCCTCTTTTCTCTTCCTCCCTCCCCTGCCCCTTCTTTTGGGCAGTAAGAGGGAAATAGTTTGTGCCGCTCAACAAGGACAAGGCACCAACACGGGCAGTGAAAATATGCGCAATTCTGGGACACCAGATGAAAAGCTTAGGCGCAGAAGCACTCAGGCTTTGGGGGAAAGCCTGGCTCGTAGCTCACGGCATTCAGAAGAGATCCTCAGCGGCTGCAGCTGGGGCTGCCCGCTTTCATTCACTTGCGATGAAGCAAGTGTTGCTGTGGCAGGAGACAGAGGGGTGGTGTCAGAGCAGCGAGGCTGTGGGCTCTGTGTCCCCTGCATTGCTGTCAGACCCCCTGTCACCTCTCTGTTCCTTTCCTGGCCGTGACAAGGAGGGCTAGCTGGAGAAACTAGCGTGCATCTACCCCTGTGTCCATCTCAGAGTTTGTAGTGACAAAACCAGCAGGATAACCTCTTCAGAGAAATACCACCAACAATGCTAGAGCTGCTGGGTACACAGAACAGCTGTGGGATTTTTTCAGTTAATGGTTCTGGTGCTCCTGAGGCCCCATGTTAACCCCATTTTTCTCTATGTCAGGATGAGAGTCCACTGTCAGGAGAAACTCCAACATAACCACAGCACTGAGGGGAGGTCACCTCTCTGGAGCATTAGCTGCCACAAAAGCTGTCCCAAGAAGAGTCACTGGTTACCACTGGTACTGCTGGTTTTTTGTGCTGGTATCAGCCAAATCTCTTCAGGGTGGGTGCAGAGGGGAATAACTTTGCTTCACCAGAGGCTGGTGAACAGCAGGGTGGGAATCAGGTGTGGAAACTCAGCTCAGCAAATAAATTAACATCCTGTCCTCAGTGGGAATAGTGTTCCCACGCTGCTTGCAAAGCCAACAGAGAAAATGGGTATTTCTGGGCCACTGCCCCGTGCAGGGAGGGATGGAGGGCAGCCAGCTCAGAAGGAAACCCTGCAGGGCCAGCGGCTGCCTCTGAGCAGAGGAAGTTCCTATCATGGTGGGCCTTGCTCTGCCCTCTTGGGCATAATTATTTACACTCTTCATTTCCCAATGTTTGCTTTAGAGTAACAGATACATGCAGCACACGGTATTTACTTGTGCTTTGCCTTGGTGCCAAGTCCTATTACCCTGTATTCTCTGTGTTGAAATGTAACAGGGACATCACCTGCTTGCTGAAGGTGCTTTATTCTCCCAGTGCACAAAAGAGAAAAAAAAGCCAGATTTTTTTCCTGCCGTCTTGCACACAGGAGGATGAGCAAAACCCCACCCAAGCAGGGTTGCACTTCAGCAACTCTTAAGCACATCTGCTTCACAGCAGCATGTGCTTAAATGATTTGCTAAATCAGGACCTTCAAATGGAGCCAAAGGCATTTCAGGAAGAAGGTCCCAGAGCCAGAAATCTGACGGGAACTAGCCAGGTCCAAATTTTTTGTGTTAATTATAGGAAGGTATTTTATCTACTAGTGCATTCTTTCAAGTCATGCATATAACTCTTCCACAAGAAATCCACGAGGTCAAAAAAGTATTTTGCAAAGCTTCCAAGATGCAAAGACACAATAAGAGGAAATAATTATTTTTTCCATTAAATGGCAAAAACAGAAAGAAGGGTGCCACTTCTCTGGAAATCACATTGGTTCTCCTGCTCCTCTGGGGCCCTTCTAGGAAACAGGATTGGGTTCCTTCGGTTCCCTTTGAAGAGGACAATGTCACTGAATTTCAAGCCATTCATTTGCAGAGACCAAAGACAAATATTTTCCTGAACTTTGACTACCTGAATCAGGGAAAAAAATGTTTATAAACAGACGCTGATGTTATTGATGACATACTTGGCTGAAATCACAAAGACTTATCAGTATTCAGGGGCTTCTGAAGTAGGGTTTGTAAATGTCTAATATGTGTGTAAGTGAGCTATTTCCTGTAAATCAATGTACCTTACTTTAGACTTCAGCTTAATAGCAAACATACCCTCCAAAACAAATGACACAATCATCGCTTTATCTCTACATGAACTCTGTCCTATACCATTCTGTTCTTTTGTCTTTTTCTTTCAGCAGAAAATTTGTACTCGTCATAAGCTTCAATTAAGGTAAATGAGCGCTATAAATCTGGAATCCCCGAATGCATAATCAGCAAACAAAGGCTGGTTTCTTGGATGTTTTTATTAAGAGGATGTACCTTAATGAATAGATAGCAACAAATGCGAGAGATGACAACAGCATGGCAAAGTGGGGACTTGCTTTATATGGTTTTAAGAGTGCTTATTCCCATAATTTAGGAGACCAGAAGAATAACATGGAGAAAACACAGTAGTTCAGAGATCAGGGAAAGAAAACAACCCTATTTCTTCTTGTTCTTCAGGCCACAGAAGGCAGATGGGTAGAGGTCTCTGTATTCTGGATTTCTGCTACTAGCAACATTTTCATGGCCAGTGCCCCCCTGCCAAGTGATGTAAAAAAACAACATCCTGAACTTGTTAAAGCCCAGCCAATTTATCAGACCTTCACATGCCCCTGTCTATTTTTCAGAGCAGCCATGTGGAAAGCACACTGTTGGCCAAGCAGCAGAAGCTGATTGAACTGGCTCTCACACCGCTGGTGATCCTGGTCCACAGCTCCAGTACCAGGATCTAACACTCATAATTTGTCCTGCAGAGCTTCTGGAGTAGACCTGTGGTGTCATTTCTCAGGCACGAAGTCGGTAGAAGGCAGTTTGTCTGTCTCTTTCACGGCTCACAGGGTGCCCAGCAGAATCAGCACAAAGTGGGAACATCCAGCACCGTGAGCTTTCCCTGTTCTATGAGCTGAGGTAAGCAAGCAGTCCAGCCTTGCTCTCCCATGGGCACTGGCACATCACAGGGTCCCTTGGGAGGCTGACCCTTGGGCCCTGCTCACTGTCACGTGCACCAGGTAAATATGTGATGTGGTGCTCTTTGGACAAGGGCTGTTTGCCAACCTTTGGAAGAGATTGAGGCTCTTGTTTCACAACTGAAGGGGGGAAAGTGAAAACATTCAGGAGTTGGCCCTGTCTGAGTACACACATCTCTCTATCTAAATGGGATGTCTAAATTGCTAAGTCTTCAGTAGTGGTTTTTTTTTTTTTTTTTTTTTTTTTTTTTTTTTTTTGTAGCATTACACAGAAACCTCTTACACAGAGTAAAAGATAAAAAAACTCACCCCAACACACAGTCAGGGCTAAAGATCACTTTGAGATTTATGAATTTGAAATTATCTTCTCAAATGCAAAATGGATGCTCAGAGAGAGGGAGGAGATAGCCTGGACCATCTCACATATCCATGACACTAACCAGGCAGAGCAGAAACCAAACCAGACCTCTCTGAGCAGGTGTGTATGGAACCTTCCTGCCAGCACTGCTCGCCTGGGTGGATTCTCTGATGTCCAGACAAGAATGAGTTTATCATCCATCACCTCCCTTCATGATAATTCTCATCTAAAGGGAAGAATGAAACCACTGGATTCACACATTATGGAGACAGAAGAGACACACACATACCTGTAAATTTTCAAAGATTATGTATTAACCTTAGGAAATAAGAGTTATTTATCTGCTAGAGTAGAAAATGGTACAGCAGCTATTCCTAAAATCAGAAGTGCTTACTGAAAAACCTAGTAGAGTGTATTCTATTAGCTGAGAGGAATCTTTGCTGTATATCTTCACCCATACAAACAGCAGAGGATTTGCCTTCTCCTCTCCCTGATGAGCACAAACACATGCACAGCTCCCCACATCGTGATGTCACTGAGATCAAGGACAAAATCTCCTTGCACTTGAGTGGAGCAGTCAGGTGAGCAGTGATCTCCTGTCCAGCCATGCAATGTAAGAGAAGGAGGTCACCAGCATGGTGAACAAGTGTAGGTAAAATCCAGACAATTCCCTTGTCTAAACCCTCCACGCATTTCATGCAACATGGATGCAGGATAGCCACCTGCTGGAGAACACCGTGTGTTTGCCCATGGCAGGGTCACCATCCTGGCAAGGCATCACACTGCCCTGCTGTGCTAACACTGCACTGGAGAGCTGGACATGCAGCACCATCCTTTAGATCTTCCACTCTTTTCACCTGACACCTGTTTTTGGGCCATTAACCCAATGAAAATTTGTCTCAGCGAACTCCAGGGACATTTCCCCAGCTATGTGCCTGGGACAATAAACTCCTTTTATCAGGAGCTTTGGCCACGATTTTGCATGGGTCTGAAATTCACCATTCCCAGGGGATGGCTGCAGTGTGCTGTGCAGGGACAGGGATGCAGATGGACCAAAACACCCCGGGCCACTGCTCCTCCTGCCAGCTGGGCACTACTGAAGCCATCCTTGGGTCTGGGAAAATCTCCTGCTCTGTCAGGTAAGTGTGCTTGAAGGCCTGAAACTCTCCTTTGTGAAGGCTCCATGAATGGCTGAGGTCAGCCTTGAGGTATTCTGGGGGAGTTAGGAGTTCATTCCCTTGCTGCAAGCTCGGTGAGGGGGATTTTCTCTGTAATATCTGAGTGCTGCTTTATAATAAGGAACTAATTATTTTAAATGAAGTACGGCTCAGTGCAAGTAGAGAATTAAATGTAAGGTATAATCATGCCTTGTATCGACAGGACAGCAAGTAATTGGCTACTTTCCTGCAATTTTCACCTCAGCTCACCTAGGTATGCAGTCACTTCACTGCTCTGCCTCAAACTTTGCTTCTGTGCCAAGTTAATATGGGTGCAATCTTTTCCATTAATTTTAAGAGGTTTTGGAGCAAGCCCTGCACATGTGGGAATTACAGCTGCAGTGCGATGGTGCTGCCTGCTGTCTCTAAAGCTTTCATTCACAGAGCTCATCACACACCAGCCCATAGGCAGGCAGCCAGAGATGCACTTGTTAGCTCCTTGTAGATACACCTGGGAGGTGATTACAGCGGCACAAATGGATTTTTGTGAACTGGTAGTCCCTGAAAAAGCCAGTGCCCTTCACAGATGCAGGTCACTGGGTCTGACCCAGTAAAGCAAACTAAGGTCAGATTAAACCATTCAACTCCACCAGTTCATTAGAGTGGTTCAGCAGGGCTGTGTGTGGTACCATCTAGTGAAATGAAGAAATTAATGTATTTCTAATAGTTAAAAGAAATTAGTGTATTTCTAATAGTTAAAAGAAAGGAAGTATTACAAAATTCTTCCTTTTCTATCCATACTCCAGGGTACTTTGGGCTACCCCAGGTTTACTACCTCGGTCTGCCTGGAAAATTTTGAACCTGCCTTGACTGTTTCCTTGAGCAATGTGGCAACAACCATCTGGGGAATACTTTTAGTTACTGATCCTGGTGTCTATTTCTGGAGTAATTTACTGAATATATCATATTTTGGTAATCATTAAAGCAGACTCTGGTCCCCGGGTGCCAGTTTACAGATCCTATGGATTTTCTATCCTCATCTTTCAGTTAATGTTTAAATATTGAATAGTTATTCTTTATTGATAAATATTTAAGTGAGAGAGGTATACTTCTGTGGTCTCTTTATAAGAGAGATGGCTGAGGAGAATTAAAAAGAGAGAAATTGATTTGAAACCAAGTGTAAATCACAGTGAGGGTATGACCTGAGTCTCTTATCCCTTGGATGAACAGCCACAGAACTCTAGAATTAAGGAAGAAGACTATAGCAGAGCAGCCAACACCTTTGAGGGTATTTGTTGGTCCATTCCATAGGCAATTCATTCCACCCAAGGCAATCAGATACAAATTCCTAGACCCTATCTGTAAATGGGAACATCCTGCCATGCCTTACTGCAGCTGTTCCCTGACAAGAGGAAACAGCCCCGAGTTGTTCCAGAGGAGTTTCAGGTTGGATATTAGGATTGTCAAGCATTGGCACAGGCAGCCCAGCAAAGTGGTGGGGTCACCACCCCTGGACATATTTAAAAGATGTGCAGATGTGACACTGAGGGACAGGGTTCAGAGGTGGACTTGGCAGTGCTGAGTTAATGGACTGAACAATCTTGAAGATCTTTTCCACCCTAAATGATCCTATGATGCTATGGCAACACCAGTGGCTTTTCTGTCCTCTTCCAAGGCATAAAATTAGGAGGAGCTCCATCTCCTCTTTCCTCTAGCTGATTATGGAGCTTTCTTGGCCTTTCCTTACCACCATGAGCATTAGCTTTTCCATTGTGCTGGGATTCGTATTGATTTGGGTCTCAGTTTCAAAACACAGCAGCCCTGACTACAAGCATGTTGCTGCCTCTGTATTTGTAAACATGCTGAAAGGTCCTCATGTCTCTGGAGGCAGCTGAGCATCTCGTGGTTCTGTGGAACACAACAAGAAGAGGAAAGAGCAAGACATCTCATATATGGTTAGTAATTCATGTAGAGGTCTAAGAGGGGCACAGAAGAAAAATGGTTCTCGTGAGCAGATCTGCTCAGGACCAGTAAGACTGCAGTTAAATTGACTCCCTAAGGGATATTTTATTTTGGTACTTGTACTTTTGGTACTTTTATTTTGGTACTTCTGCCTCTTCAGTGTCTGGAAAGTGGGACAGCTTCAGCTGAGAAGAGCACAACCCTGCCCAAAAGGTTGTCAAGGGGGTTGCAGTGCTGCAGGAGAAGATGCTTTCAGCTCAGAGCAGGCAGAAGATATAGAAGATATATAGAACATATCTGCCCATTCTTTGGCCTCTAAAATCAGTCCAAGGCCCTTTGCCAACTTCTCACCACCAAGATGTGATAGAAATGGAGTTTCTTGATCCCAGCTTGATTTTATCTGGCTTGTTGTTTTACACACAAAACATGGCCAGCTCTAGAGCTACCCAGGGACAGAGAGCCAGCTGCTAAGTGGGATTTTACATTTTAAATTTATTCATGGGAGCAGATTAGTGAATTAGTCATATTTTTTTCAAGTGCTAGTCCATAGTATCTCAGAGTCCCAACTGTAAAAAACAGGATAGTTTACAGCTTTGGAACTCTTTGGGAAAGAATGAATTTCTTGTGAGGAGTGTGAAGTCAAAAGTGAAAACTGTCTTTTGGTGTATGAACACGCATCTCAGTGAGTTCCTAGGATAGAGGTGTTAATAGGTGCCATGGATACAATAAAGCAGAGGACTTGTTTCCTGGTGAAGTGATATTTCTTTCTGTTTATTCATATTACACTTATTATAACACTATCAGCATGAAGAGGGTTATAATAATGAGGGCAGCAGAGATAAGATCATGTGCCTGCACAGGATGCTGATACCTTGCACACAGCTTGATCCTATTCAAAGGCTTAAACATACTTAAATCCTACCCAAATCCTTTATCACTTTAAGCCTCTTATGGCTTTAATGCTTCAAAAATACACCCTGGATCACTCAGCCTGACAAACTGGAAAGAGAGAAAAGGCTGGGACTTTTGATGGCACCTGGGGCTTGTGCCTTGCACACCTAGCTCAGACTCCTCAGAAAATCCTCAGTGGCCAGGGAGGATCCCCCTGGGAGCAGGGGCAGGAGGAGGCTCCCTGACCCCTGTCTCTGAGGAGTGGGATTTGCTGGGCATCATGGGCATGAGAACACTGCCCTTCTGGGAGAAATGAGATGTAAGAGGGTTCATGGTGCCCACTTTCATGAAAGCCTCTGCATAGCAGTGGGCTGCTTGAAAAGGTCAGTGTTCCTTTCATGCTGCCACCCCTTATCTTGGAACAGGACAGTGCCAGACATCCACATCACCAGTGTTTTAGGGTAGCAATTGCAGGGGTGTAGGGTTTGTTTTCCAGTATGTGTGCTCACCCTGCTTTTCATAACAGAGACCCCACACTGGCTGGAGCCTGTAGCTTTGACTGAAATATGAAGAAGGAAAAATGAGAGCAACAAAGTCACTCTTTGGAACTGGAGTTTGGTCTACAGGGAGATCTCTTTTTACCTCTAAAGTTTAGGTACTGTGAGTTGAGGGAAGGCATTATTATCCACCACAGTTCTCTTCCCAAAAACAAAATAAGAGGTTGGTAGTTTTGACATTAAAGGATGCTTTTAAAGTGTTCTTTTGCAGTATATTTTGTTGTATATATCCACCAAGTGTGGGAATAAAATGTCATACTTAGGGGTTTACTCATCATGTGGCTTCCCTTGTTTCAATGAAAATAATTGATCCCAGACATGTACATGCAATAGTGCTTTGCAAGGAACCACATACTATACCAAATGCTGCATACTGTACTCAGATTAGAACTTTGTGTCAACTCATGTGAATTATTTGCAAGGCAAAATACAGAGGAATTCTCTCCAGGGTAACACCGAGGTTACAGCAGTTCATTCAGCAAAGACAAATCAGCTTCTGGGCTGGGAAAAAAAGAGCTTTATGATCTGCTCATGGGGCTGTTCTGGTTCAAATGCTCAGCAGCAAATGCTAACAGGAAGAGTAAGACACATGTCAGAGCTCAGCAGCAGTGACCATTTTCCAGCACACACTGCAGACGGCGCGCTGGGGACGAGCTCCCACTGTGGCTGAGCAGGGACAGGGCACACAAGCCATGCTGAGCTCCGACTGCACAGCAGCACTGGGGATGCAGCCTGGGCTCCCTCCCTCCTCTCCCCATCACCTCAACACCCCAGCCTCCATGCAATTGTGGCCCAAAGTAACTGAGAGTGACAGGGTTGCTGGGATGACAGGGCGATGGCACACACACAGCCTTCCTGCTGCTGATGGCTGACAGTCAGCGTCAGGAGGGAGCAGCATGTCTTTGGCTTAGGCGCTACTTCCCCACTCCTGCCTGCTCTCATGACAGTACAACCCTTCAGTCTGCAAGTTCAGAGTGCCTGATTCACCACTAAACTTGTACCATCCTGCAAAACCCTCTTACGTTGTCAAGCCAGACCTCACAGAAATTGCTCTGTGGGCTAATGCTCGTAGCTGCCACGTACATCAGTGACAGCATGCACCTGCCAGCCCTAACTAGGCACCTGCCAGATGCATCTGGACCTAAACTTCCATCAGCTAATTTGATTTTTTTACCCAGGACACCTCAGGTCACATATGAACCTCATGCAGCACAGCCTCATCTGAGAAGCCTCTTTAGTGCCCTGAAATGCCAACTTCATACAGCTCAGATCCCCGAAGCTATTTGGGCTGAATATGGGGAAAATTGAATCCCTGCCTCCTTAGCCTCGTATCACACTCCTCCTCATGGTAAAGATGCCGTGCTATGGTAAGTCTGACCCCTACCCTGCCCTCCATCCTGTTGGGAAATTGTCTCTTCTCAGAGAAGCCCATGGACTCATCCAACTCCTTGATACCCTATGACTGATGGAAGGGCAAAAAGTGCAAAGGGGTCTGCAATGCTTTTCAGGGCCAGAGGGTAACTCCTTAGGCACTGAGGGTCAGAATTATGAGCTTGCTGTCCAACAGCATCAAATCTTGGGAGCTATAGGATCCACAGCACTGCACATCCAGGTTTGATGTTCTCCAGCAATGACCATGACCAATTATTAGTAACAAATTCAGGAAAATTTAAATTTTCCTGAATTACTTAATATTTACATAGTCTTTTTGATGAAAGCCCAAATAGTTATGGGAAAGCTTTTTGTTTGTTTGTTTTCTTAAACTTTAATTTGCTGTTGTTGTCATTGTTAGGGTTTTTGTTTGGGTTTGGTGGGGTTTTTTTGTGGTTGATTGGTTGGGATTTTGTTGTTTGTTTTTTGTTTTGTTTTGTTTTATGTTTTGTTCATCTGTTTGTTTTGTCTTCATTTCTGTTTTTCTGCTTTCTGTTTTTCCAACACTGGGAGACAGTCCACCCTTGCAATAGTTCTGATGTGACTTACACCCAAAGGGGCTGGCTCCATATGACAGAGACTTCCAGCCTTCATAGGCAATTCAGCACATGAACTACAGATTTCACATTACCTTCCCTTGTAAATCAACTGCCCAAGAAGTTGAGTTACAGGGGAATTAGAAGATGAACAAACATATTCTTTACAGGTTGTCCTAGAGAAAGGGAGAAGCCCGTGAAGGGATACTGCAGAGCTCTGTGCATGGAGTCTGCAGAGGAGACCAGCATCACAAACCCAAAAATGGGCCTGTCATGCAAGCTTGTCCATCTCCAGAAGAACTGGCACCATCCTCTGTACCACGTGTGTTGACACCTAATAATCTGATCCTTTAGTACTCTGACAACTTGGGAAATCCACCTGTGTCCATATTCTGAGCTTGGTTCTAAGCATCAATTTTGTCTGTATGTATCTTTGTAAGACTTTAATGCTGGTGCTTGTTTTGCCGCTGTGTGTGTGGGGATGTGCACATCTTTTGGATTTTTTTTCTTTCATTCTCTTTGACCTTACATATGAACTTCTGGAGCCATAGGAAGAGAAAATTCTTGCATCACCTATAGACATGAAAATCACCTTCACAAATGTAATGTAAAAACAAAGAGGCAAAATGATGGCACCCTCTGTCACACTAGATTTTTCCATAGCAGCTGTGTGCTGAAGGGGGCCTGGGTGGGAGGGATGGACATGTCACTTACTACCTCTGGTCTGAACTGCTGTGATGTGTGGAAGAAATCAAAGAAGGGAAAAGCATCAGGCTGTTTTCCTGTATGTAGACATCTTGTGTCTTTCTCAAGCTGGTTGAAGCATCTGCACGTAAGAGCCACTGCCACTTGGGCAATCTGTCTCTGGGACAGCCCCAGGGGTGTTTGTGACCTGTGCGTGCTGGGGCTGTGTGACCAGGGTTTGCACAACCTGGGCCAGACAGGTCCCCGTGCAGGGCAGGGTGAAGCAGATGTTGTGAAAGTCATCTGGGTGGCAGTGGGCTGAAGGCAAGTGAGACCCTCATTTCTCATCCCTTACCTCTCCTGGGCACAACTCAGCTCCCAGTCTGGCCCTGCATTCCTCTCACATTGGGGTTTACTCCTGAAGAACTGCTACATCAAACCCAGGATACAATGGTGTGAACATGGCAAAACCAGAGCCATTGGCCTCCCCAGCAGCCCCTTCTCTCCCTCTTTGATCACCCACCAAGTGCTAGGCAGGTTTTATTGCAAATATCTGTGTTCTAACTATGATTTAACCATTCATTCTTTCCATTTCTAGAAATCAATGAAAAATTGAGAGCTTGGGGGAAGCTCTGGCCACTTCATGCTGCTGCCAGCAGCTGTGGTAAGCCACTTGGACCTGAAGCAAGCACAAGGACATCTCTTCCAGCCTGCTCATACCAGAAGCCACAAAAGCTCCTGCAGGATGCTAAAATAACCTTGGAGACTTCTGCATCAAAGACTCAGATCCTTAGGGACTTCACTTGTACCACACTCAGAAAGTAGGAGGACCCTTCCACATATTTGGCTCCTACAGCGCAGGCAGGTCAAGGCCAAAGTTGTTGAGAAATAAAAACAGCCCATTCCACTGTCCAAGAGCCAAAGACAATTTGATGGCAATAGAGATGCCTCTCAAAGATTTGGAAACAAGAACTTTCTCCTAAACTGTACTAATAATTTTCCTGCAAGAAGTAAACTTAACTTGTCCTCTCCATTGGTAGCCACAGCTTAGGAAGCTTCCCTTGTGTCTTGGTTTGCATTGTGCTTTCTTCCAGGGCTGGGTAGACAGGTGTGTTTTAAACTGGGATTAAGAAAGGCAAGACGTCTGAGGTCAAGAAGATTAGCTGTGAATTTTGTTTAGCTAGACAGATCACTGACTGCACTGTACTGCAAGAGCTCCCGTTCAGCTGGCCTGGCCCAGCTGTTGAGGTAACAGGCAGTCTTACACCTTTCAACAATGCTGTGGGTTTATTTCCCAGCAGAAATACTTGAACTCTGTCCAAGTGAATACTGCCTCTCACTTTTCCCCCTAGCACGGGAGGACAAGCAGGCCTGCTTGGACAGGAGCTCACATTTCTTCCTGCCTTGCTCTGAAGGCATGTGAGCTCAGCCGCGTCTTATCACTCCCATCTCCGGGGCCCTGAGCCTTTGGGGTTAGGAGAGTTCAGGACCACACAGAACCAGATGCTGCATTAGATGGACGAGTCCAAAGCTGAGGCTAACACTGAGAACTGTGCAGTGGGAAAGCAGATACTGCATTAGCTGAGTGCCATGATGCTTTCAAACACTCTTTCATACCATGATGCTGGGATTTGTGTTTTGTAAGCACAATTTGCACACTTTAGTGAGATATTTTGCAAAATTCTGCTAATCAGCTGCAGTATCACCTATATGTTTCATCTTCTTTTAATCAGAATGTTGCTCCATCACTTATTTCACCATAATGATCCTAAAAAGTCTAAAAAGGTTAAATGCACTACTCCAAAGGCGAGGAGCTTGGCAATGAAAACATAATTTTACAAGTTGCTGCCAGACAGTGAGTTGCGAAAGATTCACCATGACCAGCAAGGAGACTGGATATGGCCTTCCCCAAAAGTCTTTGGAGTATAAATATTTTTTATCAGCTGTGTAAAATACCAATGCAATGAGTGTGTGTGAGAATGCCGACCAGGCTGCAGCACGTCTGCCTGACCACAGAGGCAGTCTGGACAGAGAAGGCTGTGATGGATATAGGCTGGGAATCTTCTCCTTGGGACAGGCAGCAACAAAGGGTTTCTAGGATTTTCCAAGACAATAATTTCTCTGACCTCTGGATGCAGAAGGACACTCATAGCATCTATGCCCCCTAAAGCCTGATTGTTATTGTTCTGTTTACTTAAGCACCTCCCCAGTTCTAAATAAGTAGCAGCAGATGCCAGGCAGCACCAAGGCTAAGAAATGGATTATTGGAAGCTCAAAGAGATTCTGCCAGTGCTGGTGCCCTCTCGTGTGGGTCCACTACTGCTCCAGCTGTCACCAGGGAAAAGTTGCCTTTGCTGCAATTTTGTTTTATATCTCCTCCCTCTATATCTCCCCCACAATGGACATTATGGAAAAAGTAAGAGTAGGCAATACCCTACATTCACAGAGAAACAGCAGTGAAGTAGCCTTATCAGGGGGATTTTCCAAAATTTCAAGGTCTGGTTTAGCATTTCATTTTGGCACTTGCTTGTTTTGATTTATCCCCTCAAAAGGGGACCAGCCAGCTGTGATATTCCAGAAGGTTTTACTCAGTTGTGACGATGGTGAGAAGTGTGCCAAACCAATAGGAGAAGGTTTGGTGATGTTTTCATTCAGTAAATCATCTGGTAATTGTAACATGTAAAATGTAATGCCATACATGCCGTGACCAAAGCCCCCTGTTCCTCAGCACCCCATCCCTGCTACTGCAACCTGCAGCTCCTCAGAAAAAGCGGAAAATATGAAGGCACTTTCTCAGATGTACTCTCCCAAATGCCAGCTGTTTATGGCTCAGAGAACAGAAGCTGTCATTCATGTCCTCCATGAGCTCTTGTGTGAAGTGGTGAAAATTGCTTACAGATGCTCCTCTCCCTTCTCTCTTGTATCTCAAACCGAAGTACAAAACACAAAGTTCAAGACAGAATGAGGGGCTCATGGCTGTGGCCTCAAACAGCAGCAGGAATCCTGGGAGAAGGGTGAAAAGGAAAGGAAACCAAAGTAGTTGGCTGTGCAATATCATGACATTTTTATGCCATAGCAATGTCAGATTCAGATCCTTTTTGCCAATTTTGAGAGTTTCAGAGATAAGGTTTTCAAATATTGCTGTTTCAGAGAAATGTAATTTCCAACAAACATGTATCCATGTATTTCATACCTTAGTGCCATCTCTCTAAAGAAGGGATAGGAAAATGCTGCATGACTCGAGTGACTGATTACACTTCATTAAGAGAAACTATTGTATATGTAAAAATCCAGGGTAGGAGCAACCTACAGGAAAGCACATTCCTATAATCCTTAAAAAGAATCAGCAAATTCCCAGAAATTGGAATGATTGGAAGGCTATACTGATTGAATAGTTAAGCCCGAACAGATGATTCACTTACTCTAAATCAGCAAACATACATGGAGAGAAACTTGAAAACCACTTAGCTGCTGAATTGCTTGGCCCAGTGGTAGTTGTCGCTTGTTTTTAGTGGCCATTAATTAACGGATACATTGAAAAAGGCTAAATATAAAAAGGCCCCTTACAAAAGATGACAGTGGCAAGCTGAGCGCCGTGTTTGACCACGACAGCTGGAGCAAAGCTCTCCGCGTGGTTATTGCCATCACTCCAACTCACTCATCTGGAGCCTCGGCTGCCGTTTTGCCTCTGCCTCTCCGGGCACAGGAGCTGTTTGTCTCAGGGCTGTGTGTTCCTCAGAGCCACGGAGAGCGCTGGGAGCAGCCCAGGGCCGTGGCCGGGATGAAACCCCCCCACCATGTGCTACATGCGGCTTTTCCCCGCACCAGCTGTGGAGATAATTTAATTTGCCCATGAAGCTTTGGTCACACTTGTCTGCACTTCTGAGTGCTGCAGCTGTGCTGCCAGGAGGTGGGGTGGGCTGCAGGCATCTCTGGGTGTATTTATAACTGCGCCGTGCCCCGCCACCGCCGGCAGCTGACAGCGGCAGTCGGGGGCACCGAGCCCAGGACCCTCGTGCCTGCTCTCCAAACCAGTCACTGTCAATCAGGATGCTGAGATTTAAATTTCATGAGCTAATCTGGTTCTACAGTGAAATGTCTCTCAGCTGGAAATTGCTGCTTGCATTAAGACAACCTTTTTTTTTTTTTTTTGGAAAATTTTGGTTTTTTGCATGCAAGTTATTTTCAAAAAGTTTGTCAGAAGCCATCAGTCAAAAGCATTCTATTCAACCTTTTTGAGATTAAATTTTATTTTCCATTTCAAAGCAACTTTTCTATTTTGTAGTAAGAACTTTTCAGATGCTTTAAGTCCCAGAAAAACATAGCATTTTAACTTTTTCCCAAAACTTATTCTGACCAGAAGCATTATTTTTCTCTTTTCATCATTGTCTTCTAAATGGTTTATTCTTTTTGTCATTTTCTCATCTTCCATTCCCAAAAAGCAAAAAAATTTTGAATCATCAACTGTCCTTTGAAATGTAAAATGTTTGCTCCCACAGAGCCCTTTTTAAGAGAGGGAATATATTTCAGTGAGTGTTCCTACCATAAAGAGCTTCCAGTAAAAACTAGTCTGAAAGTCATTTAATTTAAATTTTCTTTTCTGCATAAGCTTCTGCTGGTGCTCACTATTGTTTCTAGATCTCTGTTCTTCATTCATAGCAGACTCATTCTGACCTCAAATCCCACTTCCTACTAAGCCTGGGAATAGAGATTCATAACTTCACTGGGTATTGAATACTGTGGATTTGGTGGAGATACTGCTTTTACAACATTTCATAAATTCCTCTCCTCACTACATTCTCCCTGTCCCATAGGCATAAATGAGGAGACTGTCTCTCTTTTCCTACTAAAATTAAGTCTACTTTAAAGGTCTCAACAACCTCTTTTCCAATCCTCTGAAAAATATCTGATTACACTCAGGGCATTTGTTCACAATCCCTATTCAGCTTTGAAATTTGCTGCTTCTCTATCAAGCCTGAAAAGCCTCTTGCCTACCTGACAACCTGTCTGCTTTTTCAAACCACATTGTTTGTCCAATAAGAGAAAGTATCCCTACCTGCAGACTTTACCTTGCCTTTTATTGCAGCTCTGTTGTACAACAATTATTATTCTCAAGCACAGACATCATGAAGCAGAGCATGAGACAGCAGGAGGAGAGCAGAACACCATCATTATGCCAATATCGTGTTGTAGGCCCTGGAGTAAGATTCAGGGGACCAAATACAGACCCATCTGCTTGCATCCTCTGTCTGCCAAGGTGGTCCCACTCTTGGTGTCAGGATAAGGCCAGGCTACTTCACACAAACCCTGCTCTTCCATAGGAACACTCCACATCACCATAGAGAACAGCCCCACCATGAACCTTCCATCTTTCAGAGAGTTGCTAATAGGGCAAGAGGGTCTTCTAATTTGGAGAAACCAATGTAACTAGAGCTAAAAGCCCTTTGAATATCCAGTGAAGAACAAAGCCAAAATCCAACAGTCCTTCCAACATTGTAACATACAATCCTGCTTGCAATTCTTCCTCAGATACAAACATTTTGTGTACATTGGGCCAATTTATTCTGAAGCAGAAAGCTGTAGCCACAGACAGCCCACCCCACTGCTTCCTGTGGGAGTCACTAAAAAAATCTTCTGTCCTTTCATTCCCCTAACCAAAATATTTCTAAATATTCTGGGAGGATATTGCAGGCAAATATATGACTACATTTAGGAAGCAAGCAGACAACAGCAGGCAGTCACCAAGGGATGCACATTCATTCCTTCTGTATCTCGCTGAAGTTTTTATGAAAGAGAGCTTAACCTTTCTTTGGCTAGCAAAGCCCTAACCAATTAACTGCTATTTATACAAGATAATTCCTTATAATTGTAATAGGAAGAAATTCCCCTTATCCAAATCCTTAGAGGGCATAAGAAATACAAGAACAAAAAAGAGTATCTAGCCCTGAATATTTGACCTCCTCTACTAAATTTTAGAATCAGAGTGGAGTTATAATTCCAGCATAAATTCCCTTCTATTTCAGAACATGATGTCTACCTAGGGAACTATCATGGAATCATGTAATCTGTTGGTCATTTCCTCATGTAGGTTAGACCTAAGTCTTGTTTTCTTGCAGTTCCTCAACTACTGTCTTGCTTCACATATAGTTTAAAGAAAGGGAAATTCATACCATGTGCATGAACTTTTCTGCCAAATGAAATTCAGTAGGGTATTCTGTTTGTAAATCTTAAAAACTACTAAGTGGAGTAGATTATTCAGCAAATCTCAGAGACAATGAATTAACTTAAGAGCTATATAGGAGATAATTCTCCAAATAAAATAGATTACCAAGCAAAGATTTTGTAACAAAGGAGAGCAAGCTGAAATTAAGCCTGTGGGGAAAACTTCTTTTCATGGTTTGAGTTTTCTCCTCTTCCTAAGCCTGTTTCGTCATTATAATGGGATTACTGATTATTGGCTCAAGTAGAGGATTTAGGATCCATGAGCTTCATTTTGGGGTGCACCAGGAAAGCAGCTGGGTTACAAGAGAATAATGCCTGAACTCCCTCCAGTTCTGTAGAAAGTTCCTGTGAGAATTTGTTAGAAATGGAGACGTGGGCTTAGACAAGTCCTGCCCTTGACTCAGATTTCTGGCAGTACCTCTGTTTGGGGTGGCCGGCACCCCAGATTACTCTCATTCACAAGTTCTCAATAGTGGCCCATTAGGCCTATTGAAAAATGAATTATTTGTTGAATGGACACAAAATTAACAGACATAAGACTTCAAACAGGCTACTTACCACACGCTTCCGCTGGTTATCACTGCAACCTCAACTTGCTCGCAGCAGCCTAAACCACGGGCAGTAGTGTCAAAATTTTGTACCCTTAATAAGCAAACTAAATCTCCTCTTGTGCTTTTCCAAAGGAGGCCCTCAGCCCAACCACAGCAGACCATTTTCTTCTCTTTAGCATGTGGCTTTCCTTACTGGGAACATTGAGTTTGTCTCTGGAGGGGTTGTGCAGCCCTCAGCCTTGGTCACCCCCAACACTTCCTATAGCTCTGTCACAGCCATCACCTGCTCCTGCTGGGCCCCTCTTCTGCCTGCCCACCCCTTGTCCTTCGTGCCTCCAAAGCAGCATGTCTGCAGCCAGGCCAAGAAAGCTGCCATGGCAGCTAAGCCCTGCTGCAGGGACAGATTTGAGCACTACATGGGTTGAGCAAACTTACAGAAAAGTTACAGCAAGCTTGCAGCCAAGTTTATGTAGGAGCCCGTGGATGATTAAATGGTGTGGTGTGAATTGTTGTAATCAGAAAAATCAAAATACCAGTTTCTGAGTGCTCTGAACTGCAGCCAAATAAGGTGTCCTGAACTGCAGCATATAGAAAACTTCAGAGTTGTCATGCTAGTTTCAAATTATTCCGTGATCTTCCCAACAACTTCATCCTCAGCCAGGCACTAGTTTATTCACAAGTTATTGCACAGAATCAGATGCAAGACTGGATATATAACAATATATTTAATATTTCAGAGAAGCATGATGTCGTACAAATGCCTAGGGTGCCCCAGGGTATCCTAAAGAAGTGGAAGGAGGTCACCTGTGAAAGTCAAAGAGCTTTTCTGTTGGCTTAAAAGAAATCAGCATGTAACCTTAAAAAATGCAGAATGTTCAAGAAGAAAATCAGAGGTCACTGAGTTTTTGTCACGTTTTTAAAGTGCTTCTGCTATAAAATAAAACTCTTTGCTGCCATTAAAACACCATCCAAAATATGATAGCCTTGATATTGTTGAGTCTGCAGCAGAGTATAAACACATTCTATTGGCAACATTGCATGAAATAAGTTCTTTCAAGTGACCTTCAGAGTGGTAACACAACAGATCATATTCTTCATTATTATTGTTTCGAGGCTGTTCACCATAATATGTGAAGTATGGGCCAGACAAGCAAAATTGCATCTCACTGAGCTGATTTTTAATGTCTTGATTTGTCAAGTAATGGGGTGTCTGTTGGCATACATGATTCTCATTCACATACATTGGTGATAATTGCAGGAGAGTATCCTGAGCAGCTATTTTTCAAGCACTCAATATTGACGATTATAGTGAAGAATTTCCTAGCCTGTCCTGGATATAATTAACAGCTTGAGCAAAACATCTTATTTACTGCTATTGCTAAGCTCTTCTGAATACACTTTCAGGGTGGTGAATTGACTGGTGCATGCAATCTTTAAAGGATCAGATTGATGGTGCGTGCTGAGAAGACAAAAGGCTCTCTTTGACAAATAACAAGAACTCTAGTTTGTGGATTTCAATGAAGAAGGGCTTCAGGTATTAAGAGGAATAAATGCTGCAGTGTGGTGGGCTGTATTTTAACTCTGTGCATGGACTTGATCAGCAGCCCTGAAAAACTCTTTTAAACAGTAATTTACACAGTTCTGGAGGGGAAAAAAGCTTCTGTTCATTGTTTGCACATTAGAGTAAATAACATTTGATGACAGGAAAAGGAACATTTGGCTCTCTCCACCCTAGGACTCTGAATTTGTCTTTTAAATTGCTCACTTATGGTTATGCAGTGGATTCTTTAATGTCTTTTTTGTAGCATTCTGAGTTTGGAGGTTGCTGTATTTTCTTTTAATTAGTGCATCCCTTGCCCACCTTGGGATGCTTGGCAGAGGCTGGGAAAGGTACAGTGGCTGAATTGATGTCTGCCTCTGCCCCACCAGGGCTGTCGGCTTTTAAAATAACCATGCCTGATTACAGGATGGCCATGGACTGACTGACTGCGAGGGCTCAGCTCATTAAAATTGGACTTGAATATAGTATAGCTTGACCCACTTATGTAACCCAAGTGATCAGTCACTATTTTTACAGAGAAAAACGCTTCAGGAGGCTGAGTGTGGTCTCTCCAAAGCAGTGGAGGGTTATTCTCCTCACCAGTTTCTCCTCTGCTTCTCATAAACACTGGGAGTGCTAGATTTAACATCTTCATCTCTGCTGGTGGGAGAAACATTTTGCTGCTGCAAACCCTGGGCTGCTGTCACCTGAGGCTGTCCCCAGGAGCCCATGCTGCTTTCAGGGGGCTTGCTCAGAGGTTACATGCTGTGGGCAGATCTGCCTGCACAGCACACTTGTGGCCGTCGGGCTGCGGCTGGTTTGATTGTTATTAACAAGCACTCAAACCTTACACTTAAATTTCACTGTAAAACTCCCCCTACCTTCTCCCTTGCTCCTCCCAGAGGAGAAGGTGGCTGCTAGCCAAGCAGCTTTTTTAAGACATGTTTTTCAGACAGGTGCCTATGGAGCTATTTTTTGGGAAAGGGAAGGAGAGGTGATGCCAGAGGAGGCCATAGCTGCTGAGCCTGTGCTGGGTCACGTAGATTTTGCAGTGGTCTGCATTCCAGGAGGATCTCATCCCATGGCTGGGGGCCTCTGCACCCACACAGAGCTGCAGTATGATTTTCCTTAACCATTTTTGTTAAAGTTGAAAAACAAACCAGCCATAAATCTTTCCATCGGTTTTGGTGCCTTGTTTTGTTGGCTTTTTTTCCCAAACACCAAATATAGAGCAGAATTGAACCTGACAGTGTTTTCTTTATGTTCATCATAATCTTGCTACTAATTCACCTCATGCCATGCTGGAAATATGCCTGACAAGTGTTTTTAATTTGAAGGGAAAGTACCAAAAAAAGCTATATCACTTGCAAATTAATGAATGTATTATTTTTCTCTTTGAAAAAGGATCTGCTCTCATTTCCAACACCCTGTTCTTGTAGATGTTATCAGTATGAGAAAATCTAGGTAATGCTGGAGCAGGCTGTTCACAGATCTGCTAAGAACCATTCCAGGCCTTTGCATGTTTGTTTGTTTGGGTTTTTTTAAGTGCATGAATGGTTTACAAACTCAGCAGTATCTCAGGTGACTTGGCCAAGATTCTGCCACTTTGTCTCTCAATACATACTGTGGTACTGCACAGCTCCAGATGCCATAGACAAGGCTGTTAAAACCATTTAGTCACCTCACTCCTGTTAGTGAGCTGAGCCCTTGATCTTCCCGAACCCCAAAGTGCCCTAAACAAGCATCCTTCGTTACACCTGTTTTCTCAAAACTGTGTATTTCCACACTCTAGACCAGTCCTACAGAGACTTAGGAAGTCAAGTGGAAAGACTAAACTTTTGAATTGTCTCAGTAATTACAAAAACTTGTGTTTGCACCACAAAAGAAATTAAAAAAAAAAAAAGGGAAAACAGGAAGGGGGAGGAGGGAAAATTACTTTGAACACATTGAGTAGCAAAATAAAAATTCATTAACGAAGCTGGAATGAACATTCCAGTGAAGACCATTTCAGAAAATTACTGGGAAACATAAACATATGCTCATCTCATCTCCTCTAGGGCCCTGTTGGAGAGGAAATGCAACCATGGAGGAACTTTCAAAGCAAAGCACAGGATTTCTGGTCCTCCTCCTGTTTTTGTCTCTTGGACACAGACCAGAGCAGCACAGCGGTATCCACAATAAATACTCCTTGCTAGTCAGTGCCAGCAAGAGGAAGAATATAGGTTCAAGCCAAACATCATGACTGACCTGGCATGCCCTGACACCCAGAACCCTCTGCATGGAGAGAGGGGCACCCAGGAGTCCTCTGCCCGTGCCCTGCTGCAGCACCACGCAGGGCAGAGGCTCAGCAGAGCTACCCTTGTACAAGAGCGTTCCCTCATTTCCAACATGCTTGGGCAGAAATGCTCCTTTTGATCAGATTCCTGAGACAGAGCTTCTGTCACAAGTGCTTCCCTAGGGCACAGCAAAGACCAGAGGGGTAGGGAACATACTGCATGCAAGGGAAAGTACCGCAGGCAAATACCACATCCACCCCAAATCCATCAGGGGGGTGGTGAGCTATACATTCACTAACACATGCAGTAATTTTAACAGAAAATCTGTCATATTTTGGCTCAAGCAGCACACAGTAATAAAAACTGCTGACGGTAAAATTCAGTTCAGTAGTTGCTGAAAAAGCTGATTTCAACCGGGAAAAGAAAGACTGTCTTACCAAAGCTTGCAATTACTGCACCACAATGAGTTAATGCAGACTGCAGCTTGTTAAAAGGCCAGAGATGAACCAGCAGATATATGTAGGGAGGTTTATGCTAGCACCTACTCCTACAGGGTATGAGTCAGGCCAGTGCTGTTGCTCTTTCACTTTTATAAGCATTAAACTTCTTTGCAAGCTTTTGAACTACTCCAAAATTTCAGGTACAGATTTTCAACTGACTAATCAGCTAAAATGTCTGCATGGTAAAAGAGACAAGCTTTAAAAAAAATTTAACACAGGTAAGACAGAAGGAAAAAGAAGTAAAAGAAAAGAAGGAAAAGAAAAAGAAAAAAGAAAAAGAAAAAGAAAAAAAAAGAAAAAGAAAAAAGAAAAAGAAAAAGAAAAAGAAAAAGAAAAAGAAAAAGAAAAAAAAAGAAAAAGAAAAAGAAAAAGAAAAAGAAAAAGAAAAAGAAAAAGAAAAAGAAAAAGAAAAAGAAAAAGAAAAAGAAAAAGAAAAAGAAAAAGAAAAAGAAAAAGAAAAAGAAAAAGAAAAAGGAAAAGAAAAAGAAAAAGAAAAGAAAAAGAAAAAACTGGGTCCATTTAAGAGTAACAGTACAAGAGTAAAACTGAAGGTCTACACCTTGAATGTTTGAGGCATTATACAGGTGTATACTGTTTTAAAGGTGATTTGCTAACTTGACTTAATCAGGGATTTACTTCCTAGCTGTAATCCAGTCCAGCCTCTTTCTTAATGAGCTCTCATCTGTAATGTTTAGGGTATATTAATTCAGAGGGTGCCACTCTCTCCTTTAAAGCAAACAATAAAAAATCCCAAACTCATTGCAACATGAACTATGCTTTAGAATTTATTAATTTCCACAGGTTTCCTTTCCTTCAGACAATTAAGCCTTGTGAGTAATTTTTATCCAGCTGTTTTTCCATAATATCTACAGCTGGAAGGAATTTTTTTATTTCGCTTCAAACCCACACATACATGGAAAAGGCCAATTTAGCTTCAGAGGTACCATGTTAAGTTAAAGGATGATAGTGGTACACACGAACTGACACATAATATGTGTAAAAGTTGGTGTTGTCTGGGCTAAGTTTTGGGTTTAGAAATTCCTCCCAGTGCATCAGCAAGAAATCAGAATGCTCATAAAGACTGATCTGCTGCAGATCCTCATCACAACATGATCCAGACCTCCTGCGCGTGGACCAGCACCCTGGCCCTTTCAAATATCCTGATGGAGGTACTGAAGCTGGGGGTTATGGCACTCCTGATAGAAGGTGGGAAGGTGTGCCTTCAGAGAGTCTTTAAACTTGGTTCCCAGAAGTTACACACCCTGTTGGGGGTTATTTGAATACAACAGCCTCATCCATGTTGCCAGCACTGAACTCCTGCACAGCCAGGAAAGTGAACACTGAGCAACCTGTAGCAGCTAACAGAGAAAGCACCGGAAAACAAGGACAATTATCTTGATGAGCCGTGGTTGAGAGACATCCTCTAGGAGGCTCCTGCCAAGAGAGGGCCAGAGCTGTCATTCATGGAAGTTTTAAAAGAGGTACAAATGTACTGAAAAACCCACAGAAGACCTTTGACGTAAGAAGGGCCAGGACTTTCTGAAGAATTTTCTTTCTGACACACCATTTGTTGGGCTGTACTCAGCCATTTCCAGTTTTGAAGCCTTGGTGCCTTTCTTCCTTCACATATAAAACTTAAAGTAATAATACTTTAAAAAGTCTACATGTCTGACAAAATTCAACACCTCTCTGGGTAAATACATCCCACTGCGCCCTGTAGCTTTCATTGTGAATCAGAAGAGATGACTAATGCCATAACTGCTTATTAAAAAGAAAATTATTAATTTCTTTGTGAGCTAAAGTCTTAGAATTCTTTTTAACACTTTAAAACCAAGGAAAATTAGTTTTGGTGATATAAAGCACAGGCGTTTGGGGTTTTTTGTAGATATAAAAGAGCATTTTTTTTCTCAAGAGCTATTGCTGATTTTTCTTTTTGCTTGACAGATGAGCTTATCAAGTGTCACTGACATTTTTGCAGTACTGTGCTAAAATATGCTTCACTTGCTACTCATCTGAGCACTTCAGATATGTGTCATTCAGATGGCACTAAAGGCCTGATCCAACAATCATGTGGGCTGGAAATGCCTCAGTTTCCTAGAGACCTCTTGGTTTCACTCCCAGTGCCTAAACCAGGAGTAGCAGATAACCTGGTGAAGAGAGCTCTTTCCCAGTCAGTGGGAAGTGATGATTTGAACCTCCTCAAGCTGGTCCAGGACGCCTTTCACCACCTTTGGTGCACTTTTCTCAGTCTTTAAGGCAGCTCAAGGATGTACTTAGGCATTCAGCGCTTTTCTAGGCAAGAATAAATTTACACAATGAAGAATCTGTTGCTTACTCTCTGTATCTGTGAGCACTTAATCCCAAAAACCAGCAGCCATTTGAAACAATACTGTAACTGGGGCTCAAACAACAATACCTGACTGAAAAGCTAAGTAGAAATTAATAGGGAAAAAAAAAAGGGTGATAAAGACCACTGCAGTCACCTCATCCAGCCCTGTACTGAAAGGGGAGCCAATTTCTAAGCTAGATTTCAGGGTGGGGTGTCCTGGAAGGCAAGATCTGATTATATCCAAGGATGTAGATTTCCCCAGCCTCTTTGGACAACCTGATCCAGTTCTACAGAAGTGTTTTCACAAGCATGGAATGTTGAGGAAAATAATTTCCCTGAACCAGCTTCCCTGATGCAGCTCAGGATCCTCCTGACCTTCTTCACCCAAACCTGTCCTCCTGGACCCCCAGGCTGCTGTCTGTAGAGCTGCTTTCCAGGCAGTTTGTCCACAACCCATAGTGCTGGTTGGGATTATTGCACATTTGCACTCATCTTCATTAAATATCATGAGGTTTCTGCCAGCTTGCTTCATGAGCTTGCTGACACATCATTGAACAGGAGCCTTTTATTTCCTCTCCCCACTTTGGTGGTGTTGGTGTACTTACTGTGGGTTCACTCTCTTCCATCATACATGCTGTTAGTAAGGATGTCAAACAGTATCATCCCCTTTATCAAACACTAAAGAATGTCACTCATAACTGGTGATCAGTTCAAGCTATTGGCCTTTATCATTTCAGTGGGAAAGCCCAGACAGATTTTCTTTTACCAGCTTTATGGTCCACCCACCACTTCCAGACGTTCCCAATTTGGGCACAATAGTTCTGTTGGACAGTGCATTTAAAGCCTTGCTAACAGAGTTTTGTTTTCTGAGCCAAGTCATCTCACCAAAGAACAAAATCAGACAGGTCAGACATGATTTGCCCTTGGTACTGGGGCTTCTCCTGGAAGCCATGTGCAGGCACATGAATTGTGGTCATCCTGTGCAGAGCCAGGAGTTTGGCTTTGATGACCCTTGTGGGTCCCTTCTAACTCAGGATATTCTATTATTCTATGATTAAGTGATGATAATTCTGTGATCAAGATGCCAGGTCAGTAATCCTTCTCTCTTTCTCTCTATGTCTGGATATGCCTTCCAAAAGAATTTGCTCCAGTGCCTTCCCAGGGACTAGGGTTGGGATCATCCCACCCAATACTCATTTCATAGCAAAGCATCTTGCTCTCAAGCCACTCTTTTATCCAAAGTGGAAGCTCCCCACCTCACCTCCTCTTTTTGACCTTTTAAAAGACATTCCATGGCACAAGGCATCAGCCAAAATCTCTTAGTGCATCCCTCTGATCCTAACTAAAAGGTTGTGGCAGGGATACATTTGCTGCTGGAGATTTCTATTTACTTCTCTCTTAGCAGCAGACGCAGCTTCAAGAAGAAAACATCCAAAGGGCCATATTTAGTTCCAGAGGTTATATTTGTAGTTTATGTTATTACAGCACATGAGCTCCTTTGCCTTCCACTATCAGTTTTCACATGCTTTGCAGAATTTGAGGATTTTTAGATGCTGGAAAACAGTCTTAATGTATTGCATCTCTGACAGTAAATGTATTCTTTCATTGAAAAGGTTTGGTTGTTACATTTCTTCACTTTATGGAGATTGATGGGGTTTACCTTACACTTAGGGCTATGCAAATAATTGATTTTGGAGTCCATTGACAGAACACAGCTAAAGCCAAACCTAATATTTTCAAGTCTTTCTTGCCAAAATTAAAGACTGAAATGTTTCATTTTCTTTTTGAAAATAACATTGAGCTCAATCAGAAACCAAATGTTTCACTTCATTTTATTTTTAGCAAAAAAATGAAACAAAACAAAACCAACACACCAAAACCCTAAAACACACACCAGAAAAACACCAACAACTAAGGGGTAAAGTCACAAAACCAGCATGGGGCAAATTGTCCCTTTTACCTGTTTTGCCAGTGTTGGGCAGAATTTTTCTGATCACAGAATCACCACTGAATCTTTGAATTTGTTAGGGACCTCTGGAGATCCTCTAGGCCAATCCCTGTGCTCAAAGAAAGGCAGATGAGAGTAGCTTAACCTGCAAACCAGGCTGCACATGGGTTCACACTTTCCACAGGACAATCCCTGCATCTTTCTTGCCATGTGTTTGCAATGTCACTTTACTGGCACCAGCCTGAATGGCTGCATTAAGGTTGAGCAGAACAGGCAATGCCCCACAGACACTAGGATACAGGTTGTTTCACTAGTTAATGGGGTGAAAATTCCTTCAAATCACTCTTACCTTTTTAGAAAAATTGAATAAATCTTAGCTATTCTGCTAATTAATACTCCTCTGCTGCAAAGAGAAGATAAACAGCAGAGATAGGATAAGGCAGAGCAGTTCCCACACTGCTGAAGAAGCTTACATGAAGCAGGCTATTTGTGTCTCTTACAAAGCATAAATCTTTGGTTTTTTGGGGTTTTTGTTTGTTTGTTTGTTTGTTTGGGGGGTTTTTTGGTTGTTTTGGGTTTTTTTGGTTTGGTTTGATTTTGGTTTTGTTTTTTTTTTTTTTTTTTCTGCTTGGTACTGATTTCCCATAGTGAGTCTCTACTCTTAAAATGAAGAACACACTCCTGAGTGGTGGAGCATGACCCTGCAGGGCTCACTGTGCTCTTGCTCCTTGTCAGCAGAAGGAGAGCCTGGTGTAGGAGGAGGTGGCTGCCCAGGTGAGGAGGCTGGGTCACCCACTGCTGTATGTTCATAGCCAGCCCCGGACTCAAGGCTGCTCCAAAGGGTACCCTCAGCATTCAGGGCCCCTCCAAGCTATGTGCTATGCATCTGTCATTATTACAAGCTTGGCCAGAACTGAACTGTTGGAGAAAGATTTGACCTTGGGCATTTTGAGGACCTGCTGCTAATACAGCTCAGGAACAAGGTACTATGACAAGAGAAGGCTCAGCTTTCTCCCTGCTGATGACAGGTTTGGCTGCTCATTTGGTGCACCCTTCCTTCAGCTTATTGATGAAGATGGAGACCCAGCAAGCCCCTGTGGTGTTACACACTGCTCCACAAGGAGCAGATCTAGCCAGTGCCTTGCACCTGCTGAAATTTCACCTGGCTCCCCTTTCTCAAACAAGGAGGTTGCATGGGGCAGTGTGTTCCCACCTGAACTCTCACATTCGACTGAAAGGTTTTGGGGGATGGCTTAGGGCAAAATTTGCAAGGAAAGACAAGGACTTCCATTCTGGTGTGGTGGTGGTGTGGAAGCACGCTACATGGCTTATCCAGGCTCTGTGTCCTGTGGTGCTTCTCCTCAGCTTTACCTTGAAATCCCTTGCCCTTGTTTCTCCTCCTCCACAGTATATTCATCTCTGATACTAGCAAAAGGCATGTGGAGAACCTACAGCCTTTCCAAATGTCTAATATTTAGGCAGAAGGACCAGAGCAGAAGGAGAATCCTATATCCAGTTTTTTTTCCTGTGCCATAGTCACAGCAAACTGCTCACAGTATCCAAAATTTCTGTGGCATGTGGTGAAATGGGATAACAGCTTTACTGTTTAGGTTTGAGTTAGAGCTGAGGAGTGTTAGACTAGTAGATTCACTTTGTAAAACAGCTCTACAAGGTCCTCAGAAAAACCAGGAATTTTCACCGCAGCCCCAAATTTGAGCCGTTATTGATATAGAAGGCATTTTGGACACCTTGAATGGATCCCCAGATCACTGATGTTGGGGGCCCATGGATAAAGAAAATGAAATGACTCCTCAGACAGCACTAGTCAGTGAGTCACTAGCAGGGGTGGATACAGAATTCAAGCACCCATGATGCTGAAGCCTGCGTAAAAACCACTTTGTTGCCACTAGGTTGTCAATTTTTTTGGCCTCTCTTTTAGACATGAGAATAGAATGGTTCATAAACAGTGCTGTGGACATGAACAGTAAGAATCTAAGGCAGTTTACAGAGAGAGTGTTAAAGCTGGTTGAAAGTTCTTCTTATAAGTGACTCAGAACATGTTGGACTCTACAAAATTAGTCATTTATTAAAGGGTGTAAGAATCATTCCTTTATCTAACAATGAATGCACTCTACTGTAAAGTGTGACTAACTTCCCATCAAAAGAGAGAAAAACTGTGGGTGCACATAGTCACTTTGTTATCTTCCTGCCATAACTCAGTCTGTTTCTGCACTCTGCATAGGCACATTTAGGAACCAAGTCCACAGGTTCCTGAAGGCACCTGGGGAGGGCTGACAGACTCACTCCTTGAAGGGAAACCTTTTCTTGGAAAGCCTGACTCTATACTTACTTGGAAAACAGGGAAAGCAGCAGCATCCTCTCTCATTTGCTGCACCAAGCCTAGACCTGTTTCCAGTCAAGCTATTAGTCCCAGCCACTTTTTAACCTTTGTGGTTTTACTGACCCAACCCTTATTTTATATTTAGGTCGTTTTCTTGTAAGAAACCACAGCTGTGACTGTCATTTTACTGCAGTGAAATGTGTCAACAGGACCAAGAATAGCAGCTGTCTATCAGACCTGCACCTAGTGTGTTAATGGAGATACCAAGCATTGGAAACAAAACAAAAGGCACAGAAATAGAGAATGCAGCTCTGCAATCAAGCTCATATTTGAAACAGTATGCTTACTTCTTCTCTTCCCTAAAAGAGAGAGTAGAGATTTTTTTAAAAATAAACTCAGAGGGGCTTATCATGTCTGGACCAATCTAAGGTAATGGAATTTTCTGGGATAAACTTTCTCCTGGGAGGACTGGAAGGTCCAGAGTAATCTGTACCCCTCCATCATCCCCCCAGCCACCTATTCTGATTGATTTTAGCTGAGAACTTGTGACTTCCAGCTTCCTAGGAAAATATATGGCCTGGGAGTACAGCGTGAGGCTTGAGAGGAGGTTGTCTCAGGTCTGCCACAGCTGCCTCAGTTCCAGACATAAAAACTTCCACTTCTGAAGGAGCTGCTCAATTTTGAGATGCTGTGGTCTGTGGTGCAAAGGGCAGCTCTCACTCAGTAACTAGCAGAGTCCCTAAGGGATCTGAGAGCTTGTCACTCTTATTGCTCAGATGCTCAAATCTTTAATTTGATCTGCTAATCAGCTTTTGAGCACTGAAAACTTTTACTGAAGCCACCGAGATTTCTGTGGCTTTAAGGACTAGTGTGTAGTAGCAATAGCCTACAGATGATTACACATCATGATTTAGCTGCTCCTCAAAATCTGTCACACAAATTTCAAGTGCCTTGACAAATCCAGCTCCATAACCCCAAACTAACACATAGTAAGTCAGTTTGTTGAGAGAGTCCTAAGCAAATAAAAGTCTGCCTTAGCCTGCCTGAGTCACCAGTTGTTGGGACAAGTTTAATAGTGACAGGTTCCCTAAGGCACAGACAAAGCAGAGGTAGCTGAAAGCACTTCCTTCAGCATCTGTACTGGTGCTTAAGTGGTTCACACTAAAAGGCTTTAGAACAGGGTTCCTGAGATTTTTTTTCTGGGAGGGCTGTTTAATGAATTGAACATCAGGCTGGGGCCAGATAACAAACATCATGTGAAATGAAATTTCCTTCTGTTTAAGAATGTAATGTAACAAGCTCTACAAATTGACACTGAAGTAGAGCAAGTACAAAAGCATTTCTTTTTCCATGTTCAAGGGATGAAGGGGATTTCATTTCCAATAATTTAAGACAAATTGTTCAAAACTTTCCTCAGCCTGAAGGACTGAGCAAAGGTAACCCCCAACAAAGATCTGCACGTGCCACTGCTAAAGGAGATTAATCCAGATCTCACAAGACTGATGAATCTACAACAGACCTCAAAGAAGTTTGTTAACTCAATATGGGATAACAGGAGGGCTCAGAGTAGTGCTTAGGGACAGAAAAGTTGTAGAAATTAAACTCATTATCACCCTTTTCAGCAGCCAGTCTGGGCTGGTCAGTTTTGCACAACATGGCAGTGGTTTATGGAAGGAATTTGGGTGCAGGGCAGGGAGAAAGAGTGGTACAGTAATGTGTACTGTGCCTTTTAGAGAAAGAAAAATACCACCAATAATTATTACCATGTTACCCTAAATAATACAAAGACGGAGTGTACCATCTCAAAGGATGGAAATGGAGTTTGTTCAGTCCTAGAGAGTACCATATCAGCATGATGCACCTAGTTAAGAGATTCTGAGATTCTAAAAATGAGAAAACCTTTTTTGAAATAGCCTATGGTAGTATACCTCCTCATCCTTAGGTAGTCCAATGCTTGTGTCTGGTTAAATGCTTATTTTTCAGAATAATATGTAGAGATGGCAAAACCATCACTTCTTTCCATATCTTTTTTCCATATCTTCCATATCTTTCCATATCTTGTTCCACTGGTTAACCCTATTTGTCTCCTGATATCTTGGCCTTTATGATCTGAAGGTTTTTGATTTCTACATCTGTACATTGGCCTGAGTTCTCAACCAAACCAAAAGCCCTTTCTATACGATGTTTTGCCCTCCCAAGGGACAACAGTATTTATTATGGTCATTCTCCCCAAACCAGGTTGCAGCTAAGTCTTGGTTTGGATAAACAGACCTAGCTCTCCCTATACAGCATTTTTCTTAGACCTCAAAACATTTTTATGTCTCCTGTTATGACCTTGAATGCAAGTACGGTGCTTCAGAGAACCTCTGGAGAGTGAGGGCTGAACCCACGAGAGTGTAGCTCTGCTTCAGATACTCTTACAAGAGATTAAAGATCTGGGATGAAAAAGATATGAGTTCCCAGGAATGCTGAGTGGTTCCTCAGGGGGAGAGCTTCAAAGCAAGGAATCTAAAATACCAAAAGTATTTTAAATAAGGATATTTCAGGGAAAAAAAAAGAGAATTAATTCAATATGCAAAGAGTTAAATCAGGCAAGACAGATGGATAATAACTAAAAAATTAATTTGTATTTATGAGTTTGTGTTCACAACCACCACTGTCAACTGATTGCACCATGTGTCACTAAATAACAGGCAATGTTGAGATCATACCCTCCTATTATTAGAAATGTAATAGTCATATCTTTTTTAAAAACCTGTTTTTAAATCTGTTGCCACCTGGAAAACTAGATTAAATAGATGAAGAGTTAAGGTTATCTACAAATATTCTGGGCAGAAACACAATTAGGGCTGTTATTAGGGTTATCATTTAGTAGGCAGTGTAGATGAGCCTGAGAAGATAAGCCACTATCAGTTGTGGTTGAGGGCTAAAGTGATTATTAAGCTTGTGAGTTTGGGCCATGTGTTTTCCTGGCCGTAATGTTGAATAGCTTCCAAAAACCCAAGGTGGCATTGCAGGTGATTTCTCCTAAAAAGTTTTTCCAGCGTGGCACCATCAGCAAACTGGTAAAGTGCTGGTGTGTGCCAGGGCCTCCTTGCAGCTCTCCAGCACCAGGGCAGTGGATCATGCAGCATGAGGTTGCAAAGGGGGGGCTAAAGCTGCATGCCAAGCAGTGCCACGTGTGTGCCACCTGATGTGGCCCCCTCGGGGCCCACACTCTCCATCCCAGATGATTCACTCTGGACACAAAGCACTCAGCACTGCTGCACAGCCCCTGCAAGAGCAGGCTGTGGTAAGAAGAAATTCCATGCTAGGATGGAAGATTGAAATAATTTTTGCATTGAACCATGGCTACCAGGCTGAACCCTCAAACAAACATATTTCAGGATGTGTAACACCCCAAACATTCTGCATGTGCCTGCAGTGCATGACTGGTGGACACAGAATCATAGGATGGCTCATAGGTTGGAAGGGACCTTAAAGATCACCTGGATTCAACCTGCCTACCATGGGCAGGGACACCCTCCATTAGCACAGGTTGCTCAAATCCATGTGGGTGGAAACATTTACCTGATCTAGTTGAAGATGTCTCTGCTCACTGCAGTGGAGTGGGACTAGATGACCTTCAGAGGTCCCTTTCAGCCCAAACCACTCTATTATTCTGTGTGGGATCACCACTTGGAGCATCTTCCCGAGCTGGGTGAGCAGTCAGCTCTGCAGCAGCAGCTGCTCTTCTCCTCTGCACCTCTCACCTCAGTGAGACACACAACTGCCCAGCAGCTCACCCTCCCTTGGAGCTGCACTTCCCTACTTCCCCAGGCCTTTACCACAGCTGGGATTCATTGCTGTAACTTCTTGTCACATGGAAATCCTCATGGGACTGGGTACTGGGACCTGTGTGCTTCCACTTCCTTCCCTGGCATCTGCAGAGGGAACTGGTGGCACTTGCAATTTGATATCTTCATTGCACCAGGGACATGGGGAACTTCCCAGCAGGGACCTTCCAACACACAGCAAAGAGCAGAAGAGATGACAAAGAGCAGCTTGGTGCCACAGGCAACTGGCAGAGGTCAGCCCATCTCTGCAGGGACTATCAAGGTGGACGTGGCTGTCACTTGCTCAAGCAGGCTTGCTAACCCAGAAGACGCAGGCACTCCCCAGCAGCCCCTTCTTTCTGCTGCTGTGGCTTCAAAGAACCCAGGAGATATAAAAGGGAGTTGGGAACGATGCAAGCTGGATGGGGTTGGTGGGCTCTTGTCACAGGAACAGGCCTGCTCCTTGGAGCAGACTAAGCCCTCCTTCTGAACTCAGCAAACAACGGCAGCATCTGATTCTTTGAAAAGTTGCTGATGTTTTGCAGCTTGCTGAGCTGCTTAGTGAGAAACCCTCATTTTGTTTTCAGAAACATAAATAAATTGCTTTCCTTCAGATAACTGATATTTTTCTTCCTCTTGAAACACTCAATGGACCTGTTTTTATCTCTGCGGTGTTTACTTTCCAGGAGGCTTTGCCACATTTGCAGCTTCATGAGGTTTTTTTGCCTCAAGCTCCTCCACAAAATACACAGAGAGCCCAGGGCTGGTCTCTGCTGTTGGGAGGGTAAATCTGCTCCCAAGAAAGAAAGGATGGCCCTTCTCATGACTTTTTCTTTTCTTGGTTCTGTTTTGACATTTTATCCTCCTTCATGCTACATGAACAGGAAGCTATAGGGACAGCCACAAATCATCTCGCTGCCTTATGTCCTTCAGCTCCACTATTTTTACACTTGTTTTTGTAAAAGTGCCTGTACATTCACAGGATGAAATGGTGATGGCAGAATGTCTCTGATTACAAATTCCATTACGTCTAAGAAGACCAAATGCTGTTCCCCTTATTCAAACCCAGACAAGGATCTTTCTTACTCTGAATTTATAGTAACCATAATTCCAGGAGATCCTCAGATACCTCGCAGTGGTTTTTTTTTTTCAGCACAAATAGGTTTTACAGCTGGGCGAGGTCTTACATTACAGAGAAATTTGTGCCTAAACATCTACTCTTAATTAGTCCTTCAGCTACTTGAGGTGGTTACAAATCCATCCACAGCACCCACTGGAAGATATAAAAAACCTACTCCCCTAATTTAATGTACAAAAGTATTTGTTATTCCACTGACAGTCTGGATAGCAGGAAGGAAAATGTCAGGAAACTTTTGATTCATGTCAGACCTCTCAGTTTTCTCAGTGGTAGGGAAAAGCTCTCCTCTTTTTGTTTTTCCTCTTTGTACAGTCTGAAATGTGACCAGTTGAACCAGTGTAGCTGTGAATAGACAGTCCTAGAGGTCCTAATAGGTAGAAAAGCACACTCACTTATTTATGCTTGTCCTAAAACTTTTGATAAGTTTTGCTGAAGCTCATTGTAGCAGATTGACTCTGCACACATAATAAGAAATAGTCCTTGATACAAGAAATGCATAGCTAGGAGGTGAAACCTAAAACAACCTGTATACGGGGTTTCTTTTACTGTCATGAGTAGTGGCTTGCTTGAGATAATAAGGCAAGCATGTCTGCAAGTACTGCTGATTTACTGAATTAATAATTAATCTCCCTTTCCCATCTTTGCTTCTTTAAAAGAACAAACAAAGGAACAACAGCAACCAATAACAACAAAAAAACCAACAAACCTGGAGAGTTGTCATTAAGTAGACCAGCCTGGCGTCATATGGTTGACCACAGGAGCAAAGCCCTGTGAGGTTGTTCTCCATGGTGCAGATCTTCCCAGTGGTTTTCCTAATTCATTATTTAATTTAGCAGTGTATTGATGTAAACCTGATCACTTTTGTACTTCAGCATCTTTGATGTTGGTCTTTCTAGTAACAGAGTCCCTACAGCCTTCTTCAAATCCAACGGCACAAGAAATCCTTGTAACCCAAAATTTTACCTGACAGATTTCCAGCAATAGTATACAACAGCAATTTCATTAAGTCAAAGAAGCTATGTCAGTCATTGCAGAATTATATACATTTTGCTATAGTAATTATGTGAATTGGAAAATAGGAATATTTATAACTGAAAATGTAAACTTCCCCAAGCTGGCCTCACTGAGGTTCTGTAAATGCTTTAAATAGTTTTTGTTTTCTATGCCACAGCCACTCTTTTTCTGCCAGCACATTTAAACATGAATAGCTCTTTTACAATACTTCTGTGGAGTCTCTGCATCTGCAACAGAGCCAGACTCAACCTCCTGTTCTCTTTGGGCATTTCATATAGTAAATTTCTTCTTTAATAAGTTAATCCAATGTTGAAGTAAAACTAGCGTTTCATGTGGGCTACACATTCAGAAGAGTAGACAGATGGAATTATGTCAAGTGACACCGAGCAAGGATTGAATCAAAGGATCATTTAGGTTGGAAGAGAACTCTAGGGTTATCCAGCGCAGCCATTGTCCTAACACCATGAAATCCACCATGAAACCATGTCTCCAAGTGCCACATACTCACATCTTTTAAATTCCTCCAGGGAGGGCAAGTGTGCGACTTCCCTGGGCAGCATGTTCCAATGCCTGATAACCCTTTAGGTGAAGGAAATATTCTTAATATCCAATCTAAACCTCCTCTGGTGCAACTTGAGCTGTTTTGTCTTGTCCTATCACAAATTACCTGGGAGATGAGATCAATCCCCCATGTTGCTACAACCTCCTTTCAGGTGGTTGTAGAGAGCAGTAAAATCCTTACTGAGCCTTTTGTCCACACTAAACACCCCCAACTCCCTCAGCTACTCCTCATCAGACTTGTTCTCCAGACCCTTCATCAGCTCTGTAGCCCTCCTCTGGATTTGCTCCAGCACCTCAATGTCCTTCTTGGTGTGAGGGGCCCAGAACTGGACAAAGGGTTTGAGTCCAGTGCTGAGTACAGGGAAAAATCACTGCCCTGGTCCTGCTGGCCACACTATTCCTGATACAGGCCAGGGTGCATTGGCCTTCTTGGCCCCCTGGGCACACTGCTGGATCATGTTCAGATGCTGGTGACCAGCTCCCCCAGATCCCTCTCTGCTGAGCAGCGTTCCAGGCACTCACTGGCTGTAGTGTTGCATAGGGTTGCTGTGACCCAAGGGCAGGACCTGTCATTTTACCTCACTGACCCTTATACATTTGGCCATGGCTCATCCATCCAGCCTGCCCAGAGCCCTCTGTAGAAATTTCCCTGTGGGTTCTATAGAGAACAGCAGATCTGGAGAGATAACAGATAACAGATAACAGATAACTGGTCTGCTGATCAACACTCCTGCCCAACCACAGACTGACTGAAGATGCACTCAGTTCCCATGTGCAGATTGTTGGTACAGACATTAAACAGCACTGGCCTCCATCCTGTGCCTGGGGATCACCACTAGTGACCAGCTGCCAACTGGATATAATTCCATTCTGGATGTAACGATTCTCTGGGCCTGGCCTCCAGACAGGTTTTTACCCAGTGAGGAGTGCACCTGTCCAAGCCATGAGCAGCCAGTTTCTCCAGGAGAATACTGAGGGAAATGGTGTCAAATGCTTTGCTAAAGCCTAGGTAGACATTCTACAGCCATTCCCTCATCCATTAAGTTGATCGCACTTTCATAGAAAGAGATCATGCTGGCCAAGCAGGACCTGCCTTTCATACACCAGTGGTGGCTGGGCCTTGTTTCCCAGTTGTCCTGTACATGTCACATGTTGGCACTAAAGATGATCTGCTTCATGACTTCGCCCAGCACCAAGGTCATACTGTCAGGCCTGTAATTCTCCTAATCCTTCTTTCAGCCTTTCTTGCATTATATTTTCTAGCCTCCTGTCAACAGGGACATCCCCCCACTAGGGCTGCTGATAAATGATGGAAAGTGGCTTGGTGTGCACTTCTGCCAGCTCCCTCAGTACCCTTAGATGGATCCCACTGAGCCCCAAAGACTTGTGTGGTTCTCAGTGGCATAGCAGATTGCAGACCATTCCCTCCTGGATTGTGGGGGCGTCATTATGCTCCCCATCCCTCTCTTCCAGCTCAGGGGGCTGAGCACCTGAAGAACAACTGGTCTTACTGTTAAAGACTGAGGCAAAGATGGCATTAAATACTTCAGCCTTGTCACTCTGTTTCCTCCATATGCCATAAAGGGTGGAGATTGTTCTTAGACATCCTTTGGTGGCTGATGTGTTTGTAGAAACATTTTTTGCTGCCTTTTACAGCAGTGGCCAGATTAGGTTCAGTTTGGGGTTTGGTCCTTCTAATTTTCTCCCTGCATATCTTCACGCTATCCTTGTAGCCCTTCTGAGATTCCCTCCAAAGGCGATAAGCTCTTCTGTTCCCCAAGTTCCAGCCAAAACTTTCTGTTCAGCCAGGCTGGTCTTCTTCCCCACTGGCTCATCTTTCAGCACATGGGGACAGCCTCTCCTGCACCTTTAAGATTTCCTTCTTGAAGAACATGTGACCTGCCTGGACTCCTTTGCCCTTCAGGACTGCCTCCCAAGGGACTCTGTCAGCCACACTTCTAAATTGGTCTTAGAACCTAAAATCTCTGTAATAAAAGACAGGGACCCATCTCTTGGCACTGACTAAAGTAATTTGGATTTTTTCCACTGACTTTACTAGTACATATATTATGATGTCAATTTTTGTCTCTTTTTCTCTCAGCAATTTTTTTCTTCCTTGGTGCACACTGTGGGTCTCTTATATGTGATGAAGAGCTGTGTAAGACATTTTCCACTCTTTATTTGATTTGTTCATTGCATTTTGCTATGCTGGTGTGTGGGCCTTACGTGACTGGTACAGATGCAGAACTGGCAGAAGATTCTACAGATGCAGATAAGAAGGAAAAAAGAAGCATGTGACATCTTTTAGAAGGAAGAATTTCTGTATTAACTTCTTGCTGCTTTGCCAAGCTGCAAAAATGTCAGCGTCTGGAAATAACAGATCTCCATTTTTTCTTTAAAAACTTATAAAATATATATAATATAAATGAACTCAACATGCCCAGCACAGAGAGAGTCTAGATGGAGGTTACAAAGCTTAAAAGGAGTCACTGACTTTATAAGTAATCTTTAAATCCGTGGTTAAAGCAAATTTAGGGATGTAAAATCATACTATGGAAGAGCAAAATTGGAGCCTAAATATTATGCTATGCTGAGCTTGCTCTAATCAAATTCATTTAATCCCATTATTTTCTTTCTTGCATATCACAGATCAAAACAGTGGAGCCCTCTTGGCAAGAAGCCAGTCTGAAACCATCAATTACCCTCCATACTGAAGTTCTGACAAGGAGAACAAGGCAGCTGCCCTTACAGTAATTGATATTAATGACTCAGGTTAGAGACCATTGTGCCAGCTTGGGACTGACAACAAAGAGAAACCACAGCCCAGCTCCATGGTAATAAGGACAGTAGTCTGAAGACAGATGGATATAATGGGAGCAGAGCACTGTTGTCCTCTAATAGAAATATATTTTGCCTTGGATGTTATTTAGATGAGACATCAATATATATTAAATGAGAACAAGAATTGCAATTGGCAGTGTCTTTCGGTGACATTTCTCTGATGTGTCCTGCACTGTGCTCATGGGCTGGAAAAGGCAGATGTGGGGTACACATTGGCCAGGACAATTGCATCCCTAGGCATGGTGCAGTGCAGGGGGGAGCAAGCCCTGGACTGAGCCCAGGGCCTGTCCAGACTCCATTCCCAGGTTTCTTACAATATTCATAGTAAGGTTATTTTCAGTGTTTTGTGGAAATCTGCTCTAGATCTATCAGATGCCTGCAGATTTCACACATTTTTGCTGAAAATTAGCTCTTGCTTTCAAATTAGCTGGAGCTATTCTAGCCAGCAGAAACAGTGATTTGCACTATTGAAAACCGAAGTGATTGTACCTTCTCTGTATAACTTGTAACAGGCTCTGCTCTGACAAAACATGGCTCAAGGTTGAAATGTAAGGATGGAGAGGCAGCCCTTACAATACAAGAGACAGTATTTACACCAGGGAGAAGAAATTTTGCAGTGCTGCTTGGTTTAGTCTGTGACAGGATTTGGTTTTCAGTTCATTGAGGGAAAAGTGGCAAAAGGGACAAACATATGCGGGGGGCCTCTGTTGTATCAGCGTGGGGACAGATGCTGTGTTGTGACCCTGGGAGTGATACACCACTGTGAGCTGTCTCAGCCTAACTCAGGTTTCCCTGGTTTTCTTCATGTGCTATTTTCTCTTGCTGCCTTATCCTACTTCAAGCTTTCATATCCCTTAGCCCCCAAACTGTCTGGAATATCAGGCAGATCTTGTGAACAGTGATTACCACATACCACTGTTCTGCCTCTTGGGGTGTTGTGTCTTTTGGCCATCTTATCATCAAGGTGTTCAGAAGCTCAGCATTGCAACATACACTGTCTGTTAAAATAAATGTGGTGTCTATGTTGTCATTGTTGTTGAGTAAAAGGCTTTCCTAAGTAGGTCCTTGAGAAATACATTTTCTTCTTGACCTAATTCTCTTCAAAAGTCTGAGAGATAGAGTCAAGTGCATCACACTTTTGAAATGAAAATAGCACTCAAGCTTGCTCTATAATTTCTGGTCTCTCATGTAAACATCTGCTGACATTCCCTTCAAACTTTGACTGCTTTTGCACCTTTGGAGTAATTTAGCATAAAGTGAAAAGAATGAAGTCTTTCAAAAAGAAAAATTAATCTTTATGTCCCTTCCCAATATTCAAATCCCTGGGTTACTACACAAATATCAACACTGGAAATTCTCTTGCTTTCCCAGCCTCTTCTCTACTGTCACACCACTGAAGTCCAAATAACACAAAGCATTTACTCACTATATGTCTGAGCTGATAATTATTTAATGACACAATAATCCGAAATGTTAAGACACAGTTAAAATCTGACTTTAACTGTTACTTTTAAGACAAAAGAGATTCAAAACTGTGATTTAGAGAGAATAAGGTAAAATTTCAGGAAGCAAATACTTATCTGATAGAGGAGACACCATAATCAGGCAGGTGGCTTTTCCAGTGGGAGGCTCATCCCCTGCACTACCTTTTATTTTAGATCATGGATCGGATAAACTTTGAAGATATTTTGAAACTTACAGAAGGCAGGGAGGTGGTTATACAGAGCCAGCCAGGTCCCACCAAGGGCAAATCCTGCCTGACAAATCTAGTAGTCTTCTAAGAGTAAGTGACTGCATCAGTGGACAAGGTAAGGGCTACAAACACCCTCTCTGTGGCCTTTTGGAAGTACCTTGATAAGGTCCCCACAACATTTTTACCTCTAAATTGGAGTGATATGGGTTTGATGGATGAACTGTTAGATGGGTAAGGAATTGGCGGGATGTCCACCCAATGGCTCAAAGACCAAGGGTAAATACTGGGTCCAATGCTGATTATCTTCATAAATACAGTGGTGCACTTGACACACCTGAGAGAAGAGATGCCATCCAGGGAGATCTTGGCAGGTTTGAGAGGTGGACTTACATGAGGATGATGAGGTTCAATTAGGACAAGTGCAAGGTCCCGCACCGGGGTAAGGGCAATCCCCAAAACCAGTACAGACTGGGCGAGGAGAGGAATGAATTGAGAATCATAGAATCCTAGAATGATCTGTCCTGAAGAACGAATTTGGGTATAGTTGTGGATGTCCCATCACTGGAAGTGCTTAAGGATAGGTTGGAAAGAGCTTTGAGCAACTTGATCTTGTGAAAGGTGTTACCGCCCTCGGCAGGGGAGTTGGACTAGATGATCTTTAGGGGTGCCTTCCAATGAAAACCATTCTAGGATTCTATGAAATCCACTAAGTATGGGTATGTGTATATCCATACACGTGTGTGTGTGTGCATATAAATGAAAAAAAGTAATGTCCCAAATTGTTCCAGACATTTAGTGCCTTTTTCCCCCTTTCTTGTTCTTGAGATGCTTTTGAGACTTTTCCATTGTCTCTAGGATGCCACAGCTAGAGTGTGTTAAAAGATTCAACAGCGTAGTGTGACTTCTGGGCCAAAAGCAGCCTATGAGGAGTTCATACATGGCCAAAGTAAAAGACCATAGCCTGCAGTAAATCTGTACAGGTGGGTAATCCTAATTCCCGGATGTGAAAGGAGACATAGGAACCCACAGTGCCATGACCATCTCCTTATGGGAGCATCTCCCAGAGTATTCATAAGCTCTCAGCTGTGTGAGGTGTGCCATAAATGTCCTGTGGTTGTCAAACTTGGACATCTCAACCGTGTTTTGCAGAGTAGAAAAGGTCGCTATCTCTGTACAGCTCTATGTGATGTCTCTTTTCTCAGTCTTGGCAAGTTCACCTTGTACAGCTCCCTCCTGAGCTTTGGCTCTCCTTTCTCTTTGTATTTGACTTTTTAATCTTCATTAACACACCTTTTCACACTCTGTTCTCTTGGCTCAGATTTTCTTTCCTAGAGGACCTGGCAATGTCTCCTCTCAGATCTATAGAATACTATCTATGAATTGAATCTACATAGAATACTTCTATGAATTGCCCAGATACAAGACTGGGTTTTTTTCTGTCTGAGTATTCACAGACAGAACCTTCCTTTATGCCTCAAGTGAAGTCTTGTCGTCACAACAGAATTACTGACATTGTTTACAAAAGTCCAGATTGTACATTAACATGAATTCTCCACTTGTGCCAGATTCTGTAAGAAGCAGCTCATAAGACAGTTCATTTAAAAAAAAATAATAAAGTATACACATTTCAGAAACAATAGCACTTACTGTCTGGAGATCTGGATCTTCCTACTTAAATCAGTTGCCTTTTTTTTTAAGCACCATGGATGCCTGAAGGCACTGTATGAACATCATCAATTTGCCCATATTTTTCTGAGCAAAGGTGAATCTCACTTTTTCTTCAAACAAGTATTTGGCAAATACTGAAGAAGTGTCTTGGTGTAAGAGATTGGCATACTGGGTTTAAACCTTAAGGCTCATAGGCAACAGTAAGCCCACCTGTTACACCATAAGTGTTCAGATATTCTTCAATTTGCAGTGAAATTGGGTTCCAGCCCAATATGTTGTCTGGTCTGTAACCACAAGACAAATTCGGGGTCATGACTGCCCTTCAAGCCTTGAATCTGTGTGTGATGGGAGCTGGAATGTTTGTTTGACTAGGATTTTAGTTCCTATTAGGGTAGATTGTTATTGAAGAAAAAAGCCTTAACTATAATACTTAACTGTGCTAGTCAAAGCCTGTCAAACCCTTCAGATAATGTAATGGATCTTGTAAATGGAGTAACTGAAATGCCTCTCCGAGTGTCACACTCCAGCTAGTCTTCAAAAGATGAGAATGACACTGATGCTATTAGTTACTAGGGACTACACGATTACAGAATCACAAGTGGTGTTCCCCAGGGCTCACTAGTGAGGCCAGTTCTGTTTAATATCACAGAACACATAATCACAGAATCAGCTGAGTTGGAAGAGACCCACACGGATCATCAAGTCCATCTCCTTGCCCTGCACACAACCATCCCCAAGAGTCACACCATGTGCCTGAGAGTGTTGTTCAAACGCTTCTTGCACTTCCCTGGGGAGCTTGTTCCAGTTCCCAATCTAAATCTCCCCTGATACAGCTTCAGGCTATTCCCTGGGGTCCTGTCACTGGTCATCACACAGAAGAGATCAGTGCCTGTCCCTCCTCTTCCCCTCACAAGGAAGCTGCAAAGTGCAATGAGCTCTCCCCTCAGTCTCCTCTTATTCAGGCTGAACAGACTAACTTCATCCACTCCTCATGCAGCTTCCCCTCAAGGACCTTCACCATCCTCATTGCCTTTCTTTGGACACTCCCTAACAGCTTAATGTCTTGTTTATTTTGTGGCACCCAAAACTGCCCCCACCACTCAAGGTGAGGCAGCCCCAGCTCAGAGCAGAGCAGGACAATCCCCTCTCTTGCCCAGCTGGTGATGCTGTGCCTGATGCCCCCCAGGACAAAGCTGGCCATCCTGGCTCAGATTCAACTTTTCATCAACCAGGACCCCAGGTCCCTTCCCTCAGCTGCTTTCCATCCTCTCAATCCACAGTCTGTACATACTTCCAGGGTTGTCCCATCCCAGGTGCAGAATCCAGCACATTCCCTGGTTGAACTTAATATGGTTGGTGATTGCCCAGCCCCCTAAATTGTCAGGGTCTCTCTGCAGGGCCTACCAGCCTTTGAAGCAGTCAACACTCCCCGTTTTATATCATCTGCAAACTGGCTTAGTATTCCTTCCAGTCCTGCATCCAAGTCATTACTAAAGATGTTGAAAAGCACAGGGCCAAGGATGGAGCCCTGCAGAACCCATCAGTAACGGGATGCCAGTGTGATATCAACCCATGCACTAAACCTTTGCCCCATGTACTCAGCACTGGTGAGGCCACACCTCAAACTCAGTGCTCAGTTGACTCGGGGCCCCTCACTACAAGAAGGATATTGAGATGCTGGAGTGTGCCCAGGGGAAAAAATGGCTTCAAGTTGCACCAGGAAAAGTTTAGATTGTATATAAGGAAAAATTTCCTCATGGAGAGTATTGTCAGGCATTGGAACATATTATTCAGTTAAGTAGTGAAACCACAGTCCCTGAAAGAGTTGAAAAACTTGTGGATGGGGCACTTGGGATTATGGTTTAGTGATTATGAATGCAGTGGTGCTGGGTTAACAGATATAATAATAGAATAATAGGATAATCCTAGAATTCTTTTCCAACCTAACCACTTGCATGAATTTAAGTGCAGCATTAGAAAAGTCATACATAGCTATCAAGAGCCCTTATATCCATACCTGAGAAGATTTCAACACATTAAAAGTGAGCAGTGAAGCAAAATTTGTACCACCATCTACCAGTAATATATAGCAGAAGCCCTTGGTGTTAAAGGTGCAGGTTTTGTTTAACTATCATCCCCATCAAAATAATTTAATTCTAGCTGGCACTGATTTTCAGATCTGCTGTTCTCGGGGGTTAAGAGAGATCTTTAGATATTGTCTGGAGAAGGGAAGCCCTCCATTTACTACCTACCTGCCAACAAGTCAACCAAGAGGGTACAGCCTACAAGTATGCATTTGAGTATTCTGCCATGCTTAAAGCCCATTGTCGTTTATCAAGGGCAAATTGAATTGCTGTGTAATTTGGAAGAAGCAGCTTCTCTCCTGAACAGATGAGTGGACACTGAACCATGGTATTGATTCACAGTTCAGTTCGTTCAGTTATGCACTCTGTAGAATTGGGATGACAATTTGTACATTTCAGTGTTCACATGATAATTACTTCTTTTCTCAGTGGTTTACACTGTTTTCTATTACTCCAGCTTACTAGCAGCTCAGATGAAGCATAGTTATAACCTATGCTTCATCTGAGCTCAAAAGCCCCAAATGCTAAGGTTGGATCTGGACAAACACTGCAATAAATTTTGCTGATGTTGATCTGGAAAGCTTAGGTGCATGATTTTGGTTTCTACTCCCTTGACACAAGGTTGCCAAAATTACTGAAGCCCTACCAGTAATTTTGCCCTACCAGACAGAAGCACAATTTTCTCTTGCTGTTTTTTATTTGGTAGACATACACATTAGCAGGAACTCAAAGTCCCTTTTCTTGTAAAGACGTCATGGGCAAAATGTTAGGCTATAGTATTACCTGGTATTATAAAGCCCTCTGAAGCAGGCAGAGTCCAGTGAGTTCTCAGCAAGATGGGAACAGTGGCTCATTCACATCACAGCTATATGCTATTTTTGGCATGCAGTTCACTTTTCCTGATTAGAAAAATAAAAACTATTCAAATAGAAAGTTCTTCCAGCTTGGTGTACATACCAATTTGGCTGCTTCCAGCCATATTGATTTCCTTTCAGCTGCAAAAACTTTCTTTGAAGTTGGCAGAATTTTGTTTGAGGCTGGTTCTTTTCAAGCTCCCTTTGTCTCTGTGCTTCCCCTCTGACTGTGGAAAAGGGTTATCCCTTGGGAACGATGGATCTGGTTATGAGCCGTGGGGACAAGGAGTCAAGGTAGACAAACAAAGGGTGGTGAATGCTGAGAGTAATTTTGGCTTTTGGTGAGCAAAGCACATACCCATGTACAGAGGTGGCCCCTCATACAGAGGCTGTGGGGATGCCACACATAGGCAGGTGTCCATATCACTGTCAGTGTTTCCCTTTTACATAACTTCTCTTCAACTTGAACTTCCAAAACCAAGCTCTGGAGCTGACTGGGCCAAGCATTCTCAAAAAACTAAGGCAATGTTGATTTTGTGCCTTCCACAGAGACTAAGCAGAAAATTTTAATAATAATGTCTGGAAACCTTGTTCTTTTATTGTTTTAATTGAAATATTGCAAGTGAACACTACAACAAGGCCTGATTCAGGGCAAGTCAGTTCTAATGGCATCACTCCAAGATGGTTTTTGCTTTATCCATTTTTGCACAAAGGTAGTAACTCATCATATTAGCACTTACTGACGTACATCAACATAATATATATAAGGTGTAATAAAAGATGAGTTGGTCTATTTTTTTATAGGCTTTACTGAGAGGATGAGATTATACAGTTGTACAATATGACTTTTCCTTATTAGGAGAATAAAATCTCTAGCGCTGGAAAGCATCTCTTGGCCATCTCCTGAAGTATTTCAGATTTTCTCCAGTGTCTCCTTGCTATTTAAAAGGAATGTAATTCAGATCCATAGTGGTCATGGGTTATTTTCTGGACTAGATCTCTGTCATGATGGCAGGGATATATTATACAGTAAAATTGTGCAGGGCCAAGCATAGTTTCCATTTCATTCTGAATGAATGGAGTGATAAATGAAAGATGAAAAGCTCTTCATTTCAGCTTGTGTTTATGGAGATCAGTTCCCTTCCAGACTAACACAGAAAAGGGAATTGAATTTTGTCAAAATAATCCAGCTATAAATATACATATATATATATATATATATATATATAACCTAAACTGCTTTCTGAAAGTTTTGTTGGGTTTAACCAGAACTAAAGAGGAGAAACTTACCTCCAGCTGAGTCTGAACAGGAACTCACCCTGCTTCGACTTACCAGCTTATAGAGGGGTTAGCATGTGAGACTTGGATTGAATCAGGTCTTAGTTGTGGTTAGTCCAGAATATAAGTATTGCTTTACTGCCATGTTCCACCTAAAGATGATGGGTTCATGAAAAGAGGTATTCATCCCAGCTCAGAACTGGACATTTCGTTTAAGCAAGTTGTCTTCTACATTTACAGTGACAGATGTAAGGATGCCCAGAGGAGCATTCACAGAGAGCCCAGGTAGCTTCTTTAGACTAATTTCGTAATTGCTAAGAGATTGTTGGACAAAAACTTCACAGCTGAAATATCTGCACATGTACAGACAGCTTTTGCTACTACAACCAACTGCTCCTTTGTTCCATAACTCTCCAGCTGACATCTTCCTGAGACACCTCAAAGCAAGAGCTCTGTGAAGTGACTGGCTTCCATACCATGTGAAAAGTTCACTTTTTTCAAAAGACAGCTTTTTTTTCCTCTGTTTTATCACAAACTGGCAGCAGCAGCAGTCTGAAGAAAACCAATGGAAAATATGCACTGGGAAGTCCTCAGGAGCTAGGAGAAGTGACAGAAGGCGATTTTCTATGTTTATTTTAATTTAATTTCCACGATTGTAAGAAAACAAATGGTAAAAATCTCTCTTGCCTCTTTCCTTAGTTCTTGTTCCATCTGTAACTAGTCAGGAAGAGATTACAAAGAAAGAATGGGTTGTTCAAACTTGTTTGCCCATGAAAGTATCTGTTGCAAGAATTATTTTTCTCTCAAAGATCTAAAATGCTTCATTTTACCAGACAGACTAGATAAATGCTGTGAAGTAGTTATACAAAAATAGTTGAATTTTTTTAAATGAATCTACTTAGTTCTGTTTGCATTTGGTCTGGTTTTGCTTTCCACAAATATTCATGCAAATAAGTTTTTTGGAACAAAGTCTTTTTCAAAGTAAATATTAAGGATGAGCAGTCAAATTTATATGCAAAGGAAATTTTACATTGCCTTTCTGCAAGGCTTCAGAAGCAAAAACTCAGGAGTACTAGGTTTATTCCTGATGTCAAGAAGCTGGAAGAATACAGAGTAGCTGAAGTGACACATCCAAAACAAGAAATCCAGGTCTTATTTCAAGGGTGAAATTCTAGTTCCCCTGAATTCATTAGTGGAATGTCCATACATTTCACATTGACAAGATTTTGTTATACTTCTAAGGTACTGAGTCCTCTTTTTTTTAGTCTAAGGATTAGACAATGCTGACTTGATAAATTCAAAAAAAATCCCTTTATATTTTGGAGATCTTTAAATAGCACAGACCAGGCAAATAATCTTTTTCCGTTGCTGCTCCAGGTTAATTTTAGACAATTTTTGGGCTGTGTCACTGCCAGAAAAGTTATTTTGCCAGCCCTGGCCATGCCCTCCTGTTCCTTCCCTCACACCTGGCACTCTGGTTGATTTGTTCAGCTTGACTGATGAGCTGAGCTAGTAGAAATAAAAGGTTGTGAGCTGGCTTAGAGACAGATTGGCTTCATTGTGATAAGCCCCCCTGATCTGGGGGGCAGCTTGGCTCTATAAAAAGAGGAGTCTGTGGAGGGAAGGTGTCAGCAGCACCAGCTCTGGGGGGCCAGCATGGCATGGGACTGCCTCTACATTGCTTTCAAGCCAGAAGTGTGGAAAGGGACACTTTTGGCTGCTCCTCTGACTCTTCTGGACATTTTGCCTCAAAAAGGTGGAAAAAGTAAAAATGCTATTTCAGTTTTCAGTAGTAGACAAGGGTTGTTCAGGAAGCAGGCAGCAAAGCAGCACACAAGAAAATGCCAATTTGGAAAATGAGGGGTTTCAGCCCTATATCAACGACAGGGAGGCACAATCTCCTCCTTCCTGGAATTGACAACATTTGCTAAAACAAATGCCCCCCTCCACACCGTGTGCTTTCCCCTTGGGCTGGGCCTGTGCCCCAAGGGGCCCACAGGATGTAAACCCAGCTGGTGCTCCAGAAGCTCCGGGGTGATGCATCTGAGGTGCTGTGTTGCTCTGTTCTCCTTGCCCCAGTCCCACAGCACAGCCTGCCTGGCTGCTCCTGCTTCCCTGCCTTCCAGGATACACTGCCACTGAACTCACGTGGATGTCATTGCACTCACAGCTCTGTTACCTGTCTTGGCACTAGGAAGCAAGCTGAACTGCCTCTCCCAAATGTCACTTTGGAAGCCAGTGCCTCCACAGAAGCAGGGCAACCGCCTCTTTCCACTCCCAGTGGAAATCCCTGCAGCATCAGGATGTTAAACCTTTGGCCTTTATCTAATCTTGTCCATCCACCCCTTCCCACCATTCACTATCGACATCTCCACAGCTGTAGATGTGTTTTGCTGTAGCCAAACTCAATCATTTCAGGTTCCCACAGGAGTACTGTTTCTAACCCCTTACAATTTTCCACTGTGCCTCTGCTGAAATAGAGAACACTGAAAGTCTTTTATGGAGAAGGCTTATAAAATATGAACATCTGTTTGTTATGAAACTTAATGCTGTCAGCTTGTAAGAGCCATCTAGAAAAGTATTTAACTCAAAGTGCTCTTTGTGCATATTGGAACAAACAGCTTATATAGGTATATTGGAGGGGACACCTGCCTCAGGTAAGATTTATTTCAAGATAGTGTCATTGGGGATTTAGAAAGGATTCAAAACAGAGAATGTGAATTCTCCCGAGACTCCTCTCCAAGGTACACTTAAAATGCCAGATTTTCTTGGCTCAAGACCACTATCAGACGTGTTTTGTTACCTGGAAATACCTGCAATACTTCAGTTTTGGCTTTCTGAGATGGTTGCACTATGAAATAAAAATCACTGGCTCTCACCAGCTGCAGGTGGTGGTTGATGAAGTTACGTGTTAATATTCTGTGGCTACAAAATGCTGCCTCAAATGAGCTGATTCCAATGGAAAGTTAACAATGGGCTTATCTTTGAAGGGATACTATTGAATTATATTTGGTGTAGTAGGTGGTTTCATATCTTGCTTTTGTATCAGACTGGTTTAATAAGCAGGAAAAGAGTGAAAGAGTAAACTGTGAGCTTTGTTCAAAGCATTCATCAGCTCATCTATGTATCCAAGAGGGATGAGAGACTTACTCTTTTATAAAAACTACTCTTTCATATTAATAGACCACTTGATACATTGCCACATGTGAGTGTCAGATATTGCCAATACTGGTGACATTGGGATTTTAGAAATTAGGAAGGGAAGAAGGTCATTAGATTTACAGTCTGCCCTTCTTGTCTTGATACACCGCTAATTGACTTTCTCTGGCGTGTTCTGCAATTGCATTTCAAATTAGTCCAAAGTTATACTCTGTAAGTCAGTAATCAGGGCTGAGGAACTCAGAACCAGAGGAAGTGTGCAGGTTAAGTGTCAAGTCAAAAGAATTTGTTCCTAGCGGAATTTTTTTTTCAAAGACTATTTACTGTTTTGCATTAATTCAAATGGAGCCAAGAAGACTCAAACTGACAAAGCTGTGCCTCAAAAAATAAAGTGCAAAACAAAACCTGCTGGTGATGTTTTAAAGAAATGCTGAAATATAGTTGGATCATATTGCATCTCTATGTTCTCCAAGGATTATCATTTTTTTATCATGATTTGTGTACTTTTCCCCCTTTTTGCTTTATAAGTAACAGAGAAAAAGAAGGGAGAGCACAGGAGACACAAAATAACTGTATCACACACACATAGAGTTACCAGAGGGAAGATTCCTTCTACTCTGTTTAGTCAGATTATCTCAGGTGTAACTTGAAACACTAGGAGATCCGAATGGAAACTGAACAGAGGGTAAATTTAAAAGTTTCAAAGAGATGGTGTAAAATATTTCAGCTTAAATTTTGACAAACATTTATTTGTGTGCACACTGCCGGTTTAAACACCGAGGTATAACAAAGTCATTCAAAGTGTAACACACATGGTCTTTCACACCATCATATGGAATGTCAGCTTAGCAAATATTACGCTTCTGTAAAAATCACCATTTGTCTTGCAAACCAAGGCAAGCCTCTGGTGCCATGGCCAATTTGCCGAACCATGCACGGGCAGGCTCATTTCTGAGATATGAGTGCATATGCATGCAGGCCATGCAGCATCTCCTGTTGTTGTAATAATGCACTGATATCATCATCCCTCGGTTTGTTTGGGCTGACTATTGTTAAGTTTCCAACATGTTATCTCTTATCTATAATTTGTAGCTTTGATAGCCTTAAATCCCTAAACACACTGAAGAGATTACTAGGGATAGTTCATCCTGGAGGGTACCATAGCTAGGAGACTTCTGGAAATGCATGATACTCTCCATCCCCTCCCAAGCCAAAAGAGGCCAGGACGTGAGCATGTATGCTCAGGTCTCAGCCTCACAGGCAGCAGAGCTGATTCCAGCTGTGCTCTGCAGATCAGGGTCTCCAGGCATGGAGCCGCACACCTGCCCCATGAGTTGTCCAGAAAGGCACAAAGACAATAAAAGGGATGTTCTCTCCCTTTTTGCAGTAGGCAGACCTCTTTATCAGCCCACAAAGCCTCTCAGAAATGCACCCCCAGTTTGGCACAAAGTCAGCTGTACTCCAGCATGTAACCACATTAAATGTGATTACTTTGCTCATTCTAACTCTCCTTCTAAACAAGCCAGGCTTCACAAAATGAGAAATCACAAAAATACCTGAAGCAATTAATTTTTTATTGACATGATGCTACCAACTCCAAGTGCCAGATTAAATTAAAACTCACTCCAAGTGATCAAAAGATGCTCAGCCAGCCTACTGCATGCAAAGCTCCACTCACGATGATCGTGTTTTGAAAACGGGAGTAGACAAAATCCAAGAGATTTCTTACAGCCTTCTGGCTGTATTTAAGGCTAAGGGGAGTGGGTCTTCACCACAGTTTCAAACCACAGCATAAACAAGAGTTCTTGTTACCAAAAGAATTACAGACACTTTTAGAGGATCTGGTGAAGGGACTAAAAATAGAACAAACCACGTTTCTGCACCTCTTTACTATACTATAGCTTATATTTAGTCACAAAGGACTTAATGATGAACATATAGCAAAGACAATTTCCGAACAGAAGATGCAACAAAATGAGTTACTGATATCTTTGCTTTTTGAATAATCAGTCTTAATTATTTACGAAACACTTCCCATGGACATCACTTAAAATACTACTGGAGTTGCATTCTCTAACAGTGCAAGTGATTCAATTTTTTTAACTGTTCACAAAATTGCATTAGATTGGCTTGCTCTATGCAATTTGGAAGGAAAATAGGCTTTAGCCACTAAAACATTGCTTTGCTTATGGTTTTCTTCATTTTCTACTAGCAGTACTAAAGGAATTATGTTGAGCTTCCACTCCTAGACTGATAAACTCATTTTGGAGAAACAGGGTGTCTGAACTATGTGCAACTGAGATGAACACAAGAGACAATCAGGCCCAGTTGGCTTCAGAGGCTGCAGGGCTATTTGCAACATACTGTCTTTTGCTGCAGCTGAGTTCAAACACGTCCTAAGGGAGAGCTTGGGCCCAGCTTTAAAAGGGTTTCTATTCAGCAGAAGCCCTGTTCCCTTTTCCAGCTTCACAAAGCTCAGCAGGACTCTGCAGGGTGGCTCACAGAATACTTGGCCATACCAGGAAACTTAACTTGAAGTTACCTACAAGAAGTCAGTCTTGCTTCTAATTTCAGCGTGTAAACTGGGAGCAATCTAAACAAAGTTAACCCTAGATAAACCTACAGTGGTAAATGCATCCTTTTCAGAGGGTGATCCCTCCAGGCTCCATAGTGATCCATAACCCATAGCTGTCTTGGCAGAATCCAAAGAAACAGTTAAAATTCTGCCTGTTGAAATGCTCTCTGGGCAAGGCTCTCCTCCAAGATCAGTGTATGTTGCACTCAGCATTTATGTTTTGCCTTTCCTACATGAGAAGAGCTCTCACAGTTGACAGTATCAAAGAGCAGCTATATCAAAGCTCAGGGGTGCCCCGCAGATCCAGCAATAGTACTTTGCCTCCCTACAGCAATTCACACAAGGTGCAATGTATACTACACATGGCATGGAAATAAACTTGTCATTTTCATAAGATTCCTTGTGATTTTTCAAACCTCAGGAATGAACACCAAGCAATATGTTTGTGTGACTGGAACACTCTCGTGCTTGCAGACTCCCGCTTTCACACATTTTTGGGCTTTTTCCAGTGAATCAGGAATTGGAATATTAAGCTTTACACAAGTGGAGTGGTATAGAAATATTTCATCTTTTCAGGTCTAAGTGTGCTTTCATTTTCCCGATTTTAAATTTTTTCCCCAGGCCCACTTGTTCCTCAGTGTTTTTTCACACTGCTGTTCTGAAAACAAACACAAACTAGATAAGACTCTGTCTATCAAAAATTAAGTCTAATCTAACTGGAAGGAAGAATAAGAGGGGAAAAAAGTAGCATAAATATGCTTGAAGCCATACTTTAGGGCACACTTCAAAGTAACTCCATGTGGGGCTCCAGGATGTACTTTGCTACATACATAGAGGCAAGAGCTCTGTGCAGAGCTGCATACATGAACATTAAAAAAAAGTTAGGCTACTTCAATAATTCGTCTCTAACTTTGATGTAGATCTCTTATTGCTAACGATATGTGTGCCATGCCTTTTGGGAGCTGTGTTATACACTGCTAGGCCAATATTCATTGGTATATCTTCTGGCACCCTTGGAAGAGGCACTTCTATGAGAGGAAAGCAAAGCAGAAAAGGAAATACTATGTATTTTTTTTCATTTGATGTCTTAGACATGTTAATATTTCCAAGCGCATCTTCTGAACACCCGTACTCACGTGAGAACCTGCTCCATCAATAAGGCCTCTCACTCTGTAAAAATTCCTTCATAATCAAATTTGAGGGAGAAATGGTGCTTATTTCTCATCCATGTTTTTCCATAATAAGGCTCAGAAGTGAAAAAAAAAAAAAAAAAAAAAATTCCATCCCAGAAAATTCTCTTTCTCCAGGCACTCACATCCTTGTAAACATATTGAACTCAATAGAAATAAAATTAGCCTCACTGGCTCTGCTCCCAACACCTTACAATCAAAGGACAGCCCTCCTGTACAGATACTGCTTCTATTGTATCCTCACTGGACAGTAAAACACATACCTAAAGGAGTAGTGAAAGAGAAGACATGAAATTTAAAGGAGGGGTAAAAGTGAGAAAAAGCATGCCAGAAATGCAGATGCCAGAAAAGACAGATATTTCAATAAGCCCAGCATGAACAGACTGATGCCCAGGGCAATGACAGGTGTTGGGAAGGGCTAATTTTAGGACTTGTTTTGGAGTAGTTTTGCCAGAATAGTAAGCACAAGCTCAGTCACTCTCAGCACAATGTCTTTCCCTGGTAGTTTGATGATGAAGAAACAGTTACTGAGGTTTTAGCTCTAGCTGAAATCCTGCCCTGACCTCTAATTAACTTCACATTTATTAGGCTTGGGAGAGATCTTCCCTGCAATACAATTTGGAGAAGATGAATGGAAGCACAACATAAAATCCTTTTCTAGTGCTGTTTTTGCAATGTCAGGATAACACTTTAAGTGCCACACCCATTCCTGTCCTCTCTCTTCCTGTGTCCCACTCCGGTTGCAGGGTGTATGAAAGTCTCACCCTAGGATCTGAGACCCATGAGTTCCCATCTCCATGAGAAGCAAAGCATGCAGGTATTTCTTGGGGGAGGACTCCTTGGCAGATAGATGCATTTGTGTCACACCAATAGAGGCAGAAATTGCCTCAATTTTGTATGCACTTAACTACGCCAAACTGACACAGCACAGAGACCTGGAAATGAAAAAATCTGGACACCTTTTGTGTGTTGGAGCAAAAAAAAGACATAAAAACAAAAGACATAAAAACAATAAAATGCGTTACATTAAACTTGGGGTCTTGATGCTGTGAGAGATAATATTGGTGAATATAGTAAAAATACAAATTAGGTAAACTGGGATTTCTTGATTTCTACCTGTTGCAGTTGAACAGATGATTGCTTAAAAGACTGAGCAATAAAGATCTCAAAAATGCTTCAAATGCATCTTGACTAACAAAAGCTGGGGAAAGACTAATGTATTTATTTGGTGAGCAGAGATATAGCCTCTAAAATTACTAAATCTCTTCTGTTTTGAAGTGACAGCAATCAAACTTCAAAGAAAAGATCAGGTTAGCAAGGGAAAGGTATAGAAATTTCTTGGAGACACACAGATGTTTTGATTCTTGTAGAGTTTTAATTCCTTTTCTTCCTAAGTCGTTATTAAGGCAGAGCCTTCTTCTTCCATGGCCTCTCTGGACTGTCTTCTTTCCATTAAGTTGGCAATGCATTTGATATACAGGAGTAATTTGTTTTTCCTGAGTTTTAGCATATAATACCTTTTCCTTCCAACAAACACTCATACAATAAACTGCTAGGATTGGCAGTGAACTTTGAAGAGAGCAGCATGCAACCCTGCCCTAGGCAGCTGAATTTGTAACCTCTGTCCTCTCACCTCCTTCCAAAATTGTGACAAAAAAGCACAAATCCACCTGAAGTACAGTATGATGTAAACAGTGTAAATAATTAAGTGTGACTAAGGCAACTTAAGTCCCACTTTTCCCTCTGCAAAGATTTTTCAGTGCTGGCAACTGATCCACTTCCTAGAAACCCACTAAGCTGGCTCTGATTGGTAGGATTTGTGCCACACAATATCACTTTTCCATTTGTCCTCCTGACTGGTTTTGTGAAGAGGTGCCAAAATCATAGAATCATAGAATGGTTAGTGTCAGAGCGGACCTTAGAGATGATCTAGTTCATCTAGTTCCAACCCCTCAGCCACAGAACCTTCCACCTGACCAGGTTACCCACAGCCCCATCCAGCCTAGTCTTGAGCATTTCCAGGGATGGGGAATCCAAAATCTCTCTGGGCAACTTTTTCCAGCACCTCACCACTCTCACAGTAAAGAATTTCTTCCTAATACCTAATCTAAATCTTCCCTCCCTCAGCTTAAGTCCATTCCCCCTTGTCCTATCTCTACATGTCCTTGTGAAAAGTCCTTCCCTAGCTCTCTTGCAGGCTCTGTTTAGGAACTTTTCAAACCTGTCAAGGCCCCTCTGGATGGCCTCCCTTCCCTCCAGCATGTTGACCACACCACACAGCTTGACAAAGTTGCTCAGGATGCACTCAATCCCACTCTCCATGTTACTCACAAGGATGTTAAAACTTGACAATCCCAATACAGACCCTTGAGGAACACCACCCATCACTTATCTCCACTTGGATACTAAACCATTGATTGCAACTCCTCCAGGGCCACCATCCAGACAAGTGGTCCATCTGTCAAATCCACGTCTCTTCAGTTTAGAGGAAAAATGCTGTGGTCTAGAAAGAAAAAGAAGGAAGAGAATGGAAGAACAGACCTATACTCCATCAGAAATTATTCCAGATCTCTGGAAGTGCAGTGAAAAGGTGGGGGATATTGAAATATCAAGCAGACACACAAATGGTAGGTACACAACCACAGGTACAAAAAAGAAAACCAGGAGGGAAAACCAGAGTGGTGATCAAGGGGGATCAACTGGTGTCAGCAAGAACTACCAGTTTTCATCTGATGAGATTTATATGTTTTGCTGTGAAGGTAGTACATGTAGACATGATATAAAGATCTCCAGCACTCAAGACATATCATCCACCATGCCATATGAAGCAGCATGACTCAGACCAATGATAGCATTGAATTTCCAAGTTCCATTAAATTATATTGATAACAATTTTGAGAACTATACCCTCAGAACAAAATTTTCTTTTCTTTCCCAGCAGCAGATTTTCACCTGTAATTTACTGATATTTTCCCATTCTTCTCCTCCTCAAGTATAATTTCCCAAACTTTTTGCTTTTTCTTCTGTATGCACTTACTTTCCTGTGTGTTTTATTTGGGGAAAAAATGCCTGCACCATTTCTCTCAGAGAACAAATAATACAATATACTTCTGCATATCATATGAAGCTCAATTGCATTTTTGTTTCCTTATACATCTAGGAAACTCATTAATGAGACAAAGACCTCATTCGCCAACCAAATAAGCCAGGAGAAGTGTAGCACAGACCAGTAACTACCGTGCCACATTCTGGCTCTGCTGCTCATGCAGAAAATAAGGACATTTCCAATAAAACAAAAATAAACAGTTAACACAGAGTTGTGAACTCCAATAGGCTTCAGCTTATTGCCTTTGCAGGAGCACACTGTACCAGTGAAGTACAGAAATTAGGCATTCAGGCAAATGATCTGGGGGTTGGTGACAGAGTGCGATCTTTTAGACCTTTGCAGCTATTTAGCTGCTCTCAAAACACACACACAACAACTCTGATAATTACACTCACAGCAAAACCTAGGCATGGTGCACTGGAAGCCTTTTAGGGGCTCTTCATAATTTCCTGCCTCTGTCAGAATAAGGCCAATTTACTCCTATTTCAGAGGGCTTCAGCAGAGTGAGAAAAGAGAGACTGGGTTGTCAGCATTATTGAAAAGATTCATGATTAGTCACACTCACTTGAAGGCAAGTTACTTGCCAGACACACACCACTCATTAAAAGGCCTTCAAGTTGGCAGCCCTCCAGCAGCTGCAAAGCAGCTCCAGAGCTGGCAGACCCAAGAGGACCCCTGAAGCCCCATGTTGTCCTGCACACGGGAGTGCAAAAGGCCAGGTCAAGCATGCCTGGGTGTGATTGGCACCCCAGGAGTTCAGCAAGTAAGACTCATGTACTACAGTGAGGAAAAATAAAGAAAATATTTCATAGCCCGGCTGTTGCTGGTGCCAAGGTAGTACCTTCGGATGCTAGTCTGAGATTATTGCCTTTGCATGATCCCCATTTCTTGGTAAAGCTCATGCTTGTGTGGCCAGAAGATTCTTTCAGTGATATGGGAATTTGGAGAGTTTCCTAACCTGACTCAGCTCTGATCTGATTCCTTCAGGAAACACTGGGATTCCTTGGAAATGCCCTGCTAGCTCAGGCCCACAAGAGCTGGTTTCCCACTTTGCCACTGCTTTTATGTGAGAACAGAGCATAAAAAATTCATACCTCTCCCCCACATGCTTGCTTTGGATTTGTCCCTTCTTGTTCAGTGCCAGCTAAAGCCAAACTGCCCCAATATTTTCAGCACCTGATGAATGCTGACTTCTCACTCCCATTCCAGAAGCTTCCAAAGAACCAGATGTTCATGTGTACCTTACTACATGTCCAGGCTGCTTTCAAACAGGATGTAAGATGCAGCATTAGCAACTCGTATTTAGCTCACTTAACCCTGGAACTTTGCGGGATGCACAGGAGTGAGGGTTGGTAAGATGGCCAAGCCAGGCCAGCAGCTCCCTGGCTATCAACAGCACAGTTCTTCTCCTCTCTCTGCCTCTCATCTCACCATCACCTAATTCAGCTCTCCTCCCAGCTCCAGTTCTCACATCCCTCAAATATTCAAAGAGCTAATCAAGCCCTGCTAATTCCCAGAGCAGTCCACAAAGCGAGAGCAGGTGGCTCCAGAGAGATGGTCAAGCCATACCTACCACAACGAAGGCATAGTCACGTCCTTGACACCTTGGAGAAGTCCTTGCAGCCTGGTGGATCAGCATGGAACATGAACTCTACTCTCAGCTGAGCCAGTAAAGACCACTGAAGGACTTAATCCCAAATGGAGATGTGTGAATGTGTATGGGGAAGAACTATTTCTCCTAACAACCTGAAATAAAGTAGTATTTCCAAGAGGAAAAGTTCTTTTTAGGTAATCACTCCTGCTGTTCCCAAACCCTCTTGTAAAGAAGTTTTTAAGAGAAAACTAGTGCAAAATCTTCTCCTGTTATGGTAGATTGGTATATTGTATATACAGGGAGTGTATGCTGCAGTATATGAATAACATATATTATTCAAATACTATTTTACATAACTTCTCTAAATTCCTCCCTTGCCAAACCATAACACGGTCCCTTTGAGTAAAAAATAATCCTCCTCTTTTTACTTTTTTATTTTTTTTTTCCTTTTGGGGTAAAAAAAAATCTCATCAGCAGCAAGTTTACACCTTGAGTGGTTGGTGGGACTTAAGCTTTTTTCCTGTCCACAGCAGACACTGTGTTTGCAATATCTCTGCTGAACAAACACCTCTGAGGAATCCTCACAGCGTGGTGGGGATGGCAGGGCTGATCTTGTCCCCTCTGTCATCCCACAGAGCTCAGAGCCAAGCCATTCCCCAGCAGAAGGCAAGGGAGAACTATGGCCAATACAGAATCCTGGATGACAACTCTCCCTCTTTTCCTGGCTGCATGGTGGCTCTGAAGAACTCTGTGTCAGTTTTCATATGATGGACACTGAGCATTATGTGTTCTAGCTTGGGTTGTTATACAGTTAGGGCTTGGCACACTCTTTGGCCCTGTGCAAGTCTGGAGCCATGCAGGTCACACTCATCTATTCCAGCTCTCTGCCCCCATCCTCACTAGAAACAGCCTGAGAGTGCTTCTAGGCCTAGCAAAAGATTACCTTTGCTTTCTTCGGTGGTCCTCATTTCCACTCACTGGGATATAAATCCGTGTTGTTCCCTCCTTCCTTGCTTTCCAGAAATACTGGTCACAGGACTGCAGTCTAAAGTGACCCAGTGAAGTAATTTGAACTCAAAGCAAAACTGAACTCTTCCCCACTATATCTACCTATCTCTTTGAATTCAAGAAAGAACTGGATGTGGCACTTAGTGTCGTGGTCTAGTTGACAAAGGTGGTGATCAGTCTAAGGTTGGACTCCATCTCAGGGGTCATTTCCAACCTAAATGATTCTATGATTCTGTTTCTTTATGTGTACATCATCCCTTTGTGGGTGGTTCAATTTTTTCAGCCTTATCCTTCTACCGTCACAGCCTGTGGATGCTCTGGCAGCAGCTGAGGAGGGGGTGAGCAATGGGCTGCTGACACGCCAGAGCACAGGAAAAGTTTAGGCTGGATTAATCCACTGAGGTCAATGTATACTGTGTAACAACATTATGCCAGCCCAACTTCAGGACTCTCCTGGCAGCGTGTGCTCCCCTGTTCTTTGCCCTGTAATTGCACAGTATGACTTTCCATGACAAACCTGACTAAGAGCTTCCTACACCTGCCCACTCCCAGCTGCTCGCTGCTGCGTCCTTCCCAGTGTGCAGATTCAACTGAGCATGTGGCTGCTATCTAAAAATGGATGGGTGTTGTTTCTTCTTTTTTTTTTTTTTTTTTTTTTTCCTTTTCAGAAGGAGAGGAAGTGATTTGGGTCATTATAAACAAACATGCCAAGCTGAGAAGTGGTAAAATTGGAACTGAGAGGAAGGGTTTGGGGAGACAGGACGGAAACATATGATTAGGATACAACATGGAAAGACACCTGGAGAGGCTTGACCTTTTATATCTGTGCAGAAACACAAAAGAAACTGGGAAAATCCTGGTGTAATATAGAATGCTTTTCTTTCCATTTCTGGAATGTCTTTTGACACCTTTATTCTGTTTATTGGCTGAAATTAAAGTTGTGAAGGTTTTGGGTTGAGCACATTTTCCTTATAAAATATTATTCTATTTTAAAAAGTGGAAATTAGCTTTGTTTCTCTCTCTTGTTTCTGATCCACTCAAAAGCGTCACAGGTGAAATATGTAAGGCAGAGCAGCCTGGACCCCCTCGCTGAGAGTAATCTGATTCACATCCTGTGCTTACCCACAGCGCTAACCCTGGCACCCACCGCTCCAAGAAGCACCTTTTAAAAATAAAATATCCTACATTCTGAGGAAAATCAGGACTCAATATATGTTCTCCAGCAAGAACCTACACTTGAAAGACTGCATCCTCTTCCTTCAGGCAGACTGTGATACAGAGATGTCCACATGTGGGACTCAGGAGTGTGGTTATGGGAGCTGGTGGTGGGTGGGATCATTCACTTCTGAGAATCCATATTTATGCACATGTCCAGGGTGTGCATATTCAGCATGTATTTTAGACAGCTGTTAAGGCTGGTGTGACTTAAACAACCTTTTAAAATGCAGTTTCTCCCTTTCCTCATCACAGATAAATTCAAAGCTCTTACACTGATAAAATTTCTGACCATTTCCCTGAACAAGAGACCTTCATCACCTTGAAAAATTCCCTTTTTTGTTCCATCCTCCTTGCTGTCAGTATGGATGCTGTCCAGTATTCATACTGACAGTCCACACTGCCATGCTGGACTTCCCCTCATCAGCAAGGACTTTTTCATTCTCTCTAGAAACTCTCACTGGCCAAAGCTGAACCTCCTAGTCCCTGGTTCATGTCCAGGGTTTTCTGGAAACTTCTGGAAACATTATGAAGCCTTCCACAGTACTGCCACATCCCATGGAGTGGAGAGGGAGCATCCAGCTTGTGTTGGGCAGGCGCTGGTACGTTTTCAGTAGGCGGAGGGCAGACAGCAAGCGCAAGAGCGTGGGATGTGTGAGCTGTGGCAGAAGGTTAGTGATGAATACCAAAGAATCCCAAAATTATGAGTTGTAACCCACAGGCGGTTTCAGGGGAGTTTCCATTCAGGACTGTGATTCAGCAAAGCTGCTGTCACAGGCAATAGCATATCAGCCTGAAGTCACCACTAAAACCATCTGTGACAGTCAGCCTCTTCTCAGATGTCTGGTTGCCTTCTCCCCATGGCTTTTCACTAACTACCATTTTGCTCTCACATAAAATGTTGACAAGGCAAGAAACCAGAAAACTCAAGGCTCTGGCAGATTTGGTCTCAAAGTTAAAGCACTAAACCCATGGCAAAAGACATCGGCTGCTTCTGCAGCTGCAGACTTGTTGAGAAAAGTCCCCTCTGGTGCAACCTGGCCTGGAAACTGACAACAGGAAAGGTGAGCTGGGAGTGCAGGAGCCGTGCGAGGCTCACCATGAGATGGCAGCCTTCCCCGCCGCCTCTGCACGCCCTGGCAAGATGTGCCAACACCACTCTCCAGCACAGAGCACTTCTGTCTTCCCGGCAGAGATGTGCTGCCAAGATTTTAACAAAGGGCTCCCTCAAAAAAAAAGGAAAAAAAAAAAAAAGAAAGGAAAAAAAAATCCAGCCTTGCTTTGCAATATATAGATCAATCCTTTGGTGAAAACCTTCTCCTTCATTGAAGTAAAACCCCAATTCAGTAATTACACATTTCCAGTGCATGTTCTCCCCACACAAATCTACCCACTGCAGATTGGCCCCACAAGTGAATTTGGCAGTCCTGGGCTGCTCCAAGCTTGGGTTCAGCAGGCACATCGCCCTCTCCCTGGTACTGCTTTGCACGTGGCAAAGGCCTCTGAGTGCTGCCAGCCAAATCTCAGAGAGAAGATCTCCGTCATGGGCTGAGGGGCAGCAGGAGATGGGGTGGACAGGCAGCATTCAAATATTCCCATGTTTCCAGTGCCTTCTGGTAGCACGTTCAACATGATGTCAACAGAAAGTGCTGGCAGAAAGTGAAGGCGTGGGAGTACAAGGCCATTGGCCCCATGGCAATCCGCTTCAGGGAAATAGTTTGTATTTCAGAGCCCACCAGGATTTACAGTGTACCACTCCTTCCTTTAAGAACACAGGGAGACCAGGCAGAGCTCTACCCCATGCTGGTCTCACCTGTGTGCTGCTATCACAAGAGGATCCAGACAGATGTGGAAACATCAGGATGTCTTTTGACTCTCCTGGTAGTTGTGCTAGTAGGAGTTAACCCAGGGATAGAGACACAGCAAACCTACAAGGAAATAAAGAGAAAAATTAATCCACAGACCTGACTTGTCCCTTTCCTTAAACAGATGGAGTCACTCCACACACAGGATTGTGTCTATTTAAGCCCATTTCAATGAATTTTGATTTGGAAATGCACTAAGGTGAACCTGGAGAATCAGCATTGCCTTGGATGAGTCAGAGAAACCCTCATGTGTCAGATGCTGACTTCAGTCACACCGCTGAGACTCTCGGCTCTCACACCTCTGCAGGTAGCAGAGTGATTTCGGTGGGAGAATTGCACAACTGCTCTCAGAATCTGTCTCACTCACACCAAGGTGTTGTACTGGTATTACTGACAGCAGTATCCGACCTCCTGCTACTTCAGTCTTTGCTGGGTTTACATGTGAACAGAGGTTGGCCGCTGAGCACACTGCTAACAACAGGAGGGGACAGGATAAATGAGCAGGACTTGCCTCCAAAATCAGCTTCACATATGCCACTGTACAGCTGCATCAGCAGGGATGTAAATGTGGCACAGCCTGCTCACCTCTCCAGGCTCTCCAACCTTCATTTTCAGAGCTAAATCCAGAGAAACCTCATAGCCTTCAACGAAGCAATTCCCAACACACCCTTGTATAGAGAGAGGCCAAATCTGTCCCTTTGCTTTTCTATTAATGCCACATTTGATGACTTTTTAATTGTGCTAGAGAGTCCCTATGCCTTTCAGAGCTTTATTCAGGCTAAGTACAGTAGGCCACTTTAAAATCATGGGCAGCCACCAAGCTTGTATACAGAAAACATTCAAACATAGACGACTTTTCACCTTCACTTGCCAGAGGCCAAATTCTTTCAAACAATGATAAACCTTATTTAACCAGGAAGTCTTCAAATTCTAGAGTGGGCCTAAAGGTCACAAAGTCTGAAATGACCTTGAAAAGTGACTTTTATCTTGGTGGACATCCTGGGGACGCAAAGCTTAAACAATTATGTTGTCATATCTAATTCTCCCAAAAACCTTTGGTGCCAAATGTTATATACTTGGTGAAATATTCTGTGCAGACATGCAGAGCTGTATGTATTTCCTCATGATTAACAGGGATTACTCCTAATTAATAAATACAGGTCTTTAGGAGAAGGAGGATTATTTGGATCTTGAAGGATGTGTAGGCTTCTTGCAAAATGCATGACTATTGGTATGATGATGACACAGGGTCAGAAGATGCAAAGCCAGAGGCTGTTAAGGATTACTAGTCCTTAGGTCTGAGCATGGCAATTTTGCTATTTTTCAGGACAGCAAGGAAATAGCAAGAACATAATTGCACCGAGGGCACTTCAGCACAGAGCAGAAGCAGACTGTGCACAAAGCTCCAGCTACAGCTGCCCATGACCACAGAACTACCATGCAGGCCAAGAAAACAAGGCAGCAGAGGCAGGAGGCAAACCAGGGCACAGGGGGAGAAGAGGCCTGCACAGGGGTCAGAGATCTGAACCCACCAAAAGGATGTGGAGGAGAGCAGAGGCAGAGCTGGGAGCCTGAAAACCTCCAGAGTCCCAAGGCTCAGGATGAGTAACAGGCTAGGCATGCAGGACTGGGTGGAGCACCACTGGGCAGTCACCCAGCCAGGGCAGCCCCGCTGCAATTCCATTTATCTTAGGACATTTACTCCAGGGATTAATTGCAGCAGGAGCCACAAAGGTAATAAGGTGCTTTTGAGGCACCTGAGTATTGCTGGGCAATCCGTGCAGACTCTGACCATGGAGGTATTCTGGCATTCAGAAATGTCTACCTCTCACTGACTTTTAAAAGTAGTTTCTCTTTGCTTGTAACTGGAGCATCTCACTCCATTTGCTGTGACATTGCAGCCTGAAATTCTGTGGTCTAACCCTGCATCTTCTCCTGTGTTCTTCAGTTTGTATTGAGCCTGGCCAGACGGGAGACTCTGCAGTGCACCCAGCAGCTGCTGTGTTTTGTATCCAGGGGCTGTGGGTGTCTGTAAAGCTCCTGTGATTCCTCACCAGCATGGGTTATAAATACATGCAGGTAGCAATCTGAGAAGTTAATTCAAGGACTCTTTCTGCAGCAATCTTCCTTGTTTTCCTGCATGCTTTCTCTCCTTCGGCTAAGGTCTCTTTGGCTCTGACTCTGGTTTTATCATGGTTATCTGTAGACATGTATGTGCATCACACATGTAAACAATGGCAGGTCTACACCATCATAAATGCCATTTTTATTGCAGCCAGAGAAGGCATTTAGAAGGTGCTTTACTTAATCTTTCTTCTGTGTGTTGCAAACAAAAGGATGCCTTCCAGGAACCACAGGCTGGTCTCAGGAGTCTCTTCACTGCTGCAGAAAGTAGGGGAAAGGCTTGCCTTAAGACAGCTCTTCTGTTGCTGTAGACCAGACCCACATAATGAGTTTGATGCTGAGGGTGCCTGTGAAGTGAATGGGGGTAAAAGGACAATTGCCAGCAAGTTGCATGAGAGACACCTTATCTCACGAACAGGATATGCCACATAGAAAGCTGGGTCTTAAATCCTGTTTCTGGCAAGGACTCGAGTACTTTATTTTTGTCTGAAAAGGGGATGTTTCCTTTTACTTAGAAACCACAGTTCTATTTTTTTTTTTTTTCTGGAGTTAGTCATTCAAGCCCTTTAAAATTTCTCCCAAAGAACACCCACCAAAGAAGGTGGGGTTCACATCCATATCATCCTCCTGTCCATTAGCTCAACATTTAGAGCACAACTAAATACCTCTATTCCTCAGGCAGCGGAGGCAACCAAGCCCATGCCCCCCAGGCCCTAACAGGACTAACCTGCAGGTCTGACAAGGAGAGGAGAGTTGTAAGTCACAAACCTGCCATCAACAACTGGTTTTGATGACCCTTCATCACTCCAGTAAATGTTTCTGCTCTCACGGCCAAGCTGGGCTGGAAGTCAGACAACACAAGAGGACTAGAGAGTGCAGCCAAGGCCGAGGTGATACCACTGAAGTCAAGACAGATTCCTTTCTGAACATATGCAGGCAGAGCTGTGCTGGTGATAGGTTGGTCCCATTTGACTAAATAATGGCTGAAATCAGAGATAAAACCCAAACTGCCTGTTACAACCTGCTTCACTGTCCCGTTCTTTCTTACTGCTCTTTTCCCTTTTGGCCATATTATTAGCCTTTGTTTCAGAAGGCAGCTCATTTGGCTCTACTCAGTCTCAGATTCATAGATGAGCAGCGCTGCCCCATGTCCTGCAGCTTCTCCTCATGTCTCTCCCCTGGTGTTCCATCCCCAAGACCTCTTATTCATCTTTCTGAACAAGGTGCTCTTGAAAGTTTGAAGTGCTCCTGTGTGGAGAAGCAGATCCTAATGAATCTGTGGAAACTTACTTGAGCACAAAGGCCACTGGGATGGCAGGTGCCACCATGGTCTGGTGGCAGCACCTCTGAGCATTTGAGAGTCATATTTCTGCATACGGCATCTGAACCCTCTTGTGGCTCTAGCCACAAATCTTAAAGCCTTGCCCCCCAGACAGCAGAAACCTGCTTTGGAGGAATATTGGCTGCCTCTGTCACCTGTATGTTTCCAGGGAAATTGAGTGTTTTTCTGGTCCTCTGAAAAACAGGGACGTCCAAAATAAAAATTTCCCAGCAAAGTACTGTCACTGACCTGGTAAAACAAAACCTGATTATATTATTTTGTATAACCAGACACTACCACCCTGATGAAGACTGTTAGCCATATTCAAGGCATGCAAACAGCAGTATTACTCATCTACAAAAAAAGGTGTCAAGGTTGGGATCTTTTTTTTTTCTATATATCAGCAGATTACGTAGAAAATAAATAATTTAATGACAAATCTCATTCAAAACAGGTCAGTGTAAGTTACTGTATTATTAGGGCAATGAGCATGCCTTATAATTCTGTATCATTCATATGTCACCCCAAATTTATACCTGTAAATTCCTTCTCTAAGTTCCCCTGGCATTTCTATTAATTTTACACCCTATCACCTCACCAGTGTGTTTTCATACCGTTTCCACACTTATATTAGTTTTGAATGCCAAAGAATCCTTGAGCCAGAAAGTTCTCCAAAGGATGGCAAATCAAAGCCTGAGGAGGCATTGCACTTGTAGAAAATGGCAATAATTTACTTTCAGCTGAGGTTTCTTGGGCATACACGCACACAGAATTAGTAATAGCTGTGTCAGATAAATCTGGGAGTAGCTAGGCTGAACAAGATTAATATGATGGTGTTGATAGGTCAGCTTTCAGTGGCAAGGTTCAAAGCTAAAAAATGGTTTGCAGTATTCATTACATTCAGCCCTAAATCCCACTTCTGGTTTTATTTGTGTGCATCACGTTTTCAAGATTTCTGAGGTATAAATAGGAAGCTTGGTTGTGTGTGATGGCAAGTGGAACCCCCAGGCCTCAATGGTTTTTTTCTAACCCATGCTTGGTGCTACTGCAGAGTCCCTGGGGCACCAGGATTGATGGAGGGGAGATGTGCCAGTGTGCACACCTGAGCCCTGCTCTGTGAGGATGGGATGACATGGTCAGAGAACATATGTGGAGGTTTGCAAGATCCCCTGAGTTAGCTGATCCAAATATAGTCTGTGAAAGGTGATCCTACATGTATCAACATTGCTTGTTATGCAGCTGACACTGCAAAATCATGTTTTGAAGAATTGATGCATATTAACCCTCCTCAGCATAGCACTAATAACAATAATAAACAATAGTAATGAAATAAGACCATTCTTTTGGGAAGGAAAAGAAGTGTATGGAGCAAGACACTGAAGGGATTTCTTGCCAGAAAAAAAATGATTGCAAATTGCTTTGAAATCAATTCTGAGGTGAAACACTTCCTTCTCATTAGGAAAGGTTTTTGATGCACTTGGGAAGGATGCATATGCATAAAGTTTGTCCATTTCTCCCATTCTAACTGTTCTCTTTTAAAGGACACCACAATTCTTCACTCAGTTTTATGCTTGCACTGCCTTGACTACGCTAACTCTACAATGTGTGTTTACATTCTTCCAAGTGTAAATGGTGATTGAAAGACTTGGCAATGGGGGGTAGGTGGAATAATTGTTAAAGTTGTTCAGTCTGTCTTATTAAGACATCCCCCTCCCCCCATAAAATCATTTCCACTTTATAGTTGGACTTGCAGATGCCCAGTGTCTGTCTCAAACTGACTGGACCCTCCTCCAGAGAGTGCATCACCTTGTGGTTCATACTGGAGCTAGGAGAAGCAAGGCAGAGGCTGTCCAATGCCATCCCCTCAGAAGTCCCTCTGGCAAACCCTATGTTTTTCCCACACTTAACTTCTTTGCTGGACTGCCCTCAAAGGAACCAGCACTTAATTCTGGCAACATTTGGGGACTGGGTGCTCATCACTAGGAATTGGCCGGATGAGAGCTCGTTGGGTACACCCAGCCAAACTGATCCACTTTGAGCTGGCCACAGAGTCTGTTTGGACATGGTCTGGTTGGGCTCAATGATCTTAAATGTCTTTTCCAACCTAAAAGACTCTAGGATTCTTTGACCTCCAGGGAAATACTTTGTTTTCCCTCTGCAACATTGTGTTAGGTTTGAAACAAAATTAATTTCTCTGACTGAGTGTACTCCACTGAAAGCTGCGGCAGAGACTGTGTGTCATAAACTCCACCCTCTTACCAACCACAGGCAGACTGTCTTTTGGTGGCAGTAAGGCAAATGTGGGCTGAAGATGGACAGTATCCCTTCCTGGCCAGCACCACACTGTCTCTGTGCAGCTTCCTGCGGAGCCTTGGGGATCTCTATCAACTTTCTATGAGTATTAAATGTTCTTACACAAGTGAAAGTCAAACAAATGATTCATGTAATTAAGAGAAATTCAGATTATTTTCTCCTTATTTGTTTTCTCTCTAATCAAAATGCAAGTTAATGCATTAACATTATGTGAAGTATCTCAAGTTCCCCCTCAAATGATTCCCCATTATTTCCCAAATGCAATACAAAACTATTTCAATATTATAAACTAAAAGAAAGTGTTTGATTATTTCCAAATCCAAATATTTCATTCTCTATGCCAATGCATTTCACTAAAGGTCTGTTCAGTTTAAGTTACACTCAATGCCTCAATAAGGTCTTGGTGCTCCGCTGTCTTTTGTTGTTGATTTTCCCTATTGAATTGAATTTCCTAGACAACCTGTACTTCCCCTAATGTGTCTGCAAGAGTTCCCTTAGTACAGGCTACAGCTCTCAGAAGGCACAGACAGTTTATTGGAATATTTCTAAAAAAATACCAAAACAAAACAGAGGTCGATTTTCCTGAAGAATAAATATAGAAAAAGAAGAGAGTTATGGAAAATTTGGATTTTGCAGAAACTACAATTTCAGTGGAAGTTTTCCACATGAGCAAGAGCTATTTGTCATACTGACAGTACACTGGAAAGCTCTGGAAATGGACCTGGACTGTCACATGCTCTGGCCCTTCCATTCACCATGGCTCCCTCCTTATTCCTTTCTATGGTAGCATTTGCCAGCCCTAGAGGGAAATTTTCCCTTTTCCTAGGAGGAAAGCAGGTGCTTAAATTACAGGGGAAGAGGAGGAAGAGTGGAATGAACCTCCTGGAGGCTTCAATTTCCATAGCTCTGCTTCTGTGCAGCCAGAGACAGCTATGCAAGTGAGCAAGGAGTAACTGAAGAAAATAAAGATTGCTCTGAGTACTTCCTTTAATCTGTTCGCTCAGGCAAAGGTTAAATTACCATTTGAATGCTGCTGTAGAAGAGCTAATAATGTCGCCTTTATGTTCTAAGGATCCTCTCTCTAAAAAATACATTCTTTTCAACTCCAATTAACGGAAGCTGTGGTTCCAATCATCTCCAGGATGAAGATCCCTGTTTTTGCCATGCACTAGCTGGTTGTCCTGTTGTTCCCTCGTTGATTTCCTGCAGTGCTTTAGGTAGTGATTCAGGAAGAGCTGACTGTGAGGATATGTTTCTGTAGCTAGAGAGAAGGGAACTATACTTTGAGGTCTTTAGGAAATTATGCCAAGTGCCTTGTGACTTTCAACTTCTGGACCCCAGGGAGAAATCTGAGCCCCTGGCTGAGAGTTGAAGAAAAACCATATTACTGTATTACTATCCAAGAAAGCATTTTTGGACCATGTTTAAAGGTACACTCTCCCTCCTGATTAGGAGATTGTGTTTTCATTGCCATTTAGAATGGACTTAGCTATCTATGAGGTTATCCTGCAGACTTTCCAGGCTTTCCCATTTTGTTATATGTACACGAAGGAGGAAATTAAAACAAATGTGTATTTGTCTTCAACACTGACAATGGTGTCAAGTGAAAGACAAACACAGCCAGAGCAGTAAAAGGAATAACAAAAGTACTTACAAAGAACTGAGCTAGTATATATAATTTTTTTTAAGGCCTGCTAGTTATTCAGCACAAAATCCCCATCTCTGCAGGCTGCAATGGGAAAGGATTTGCAGAGCGGTGTAACAGTGTCCAAGAGAGGACAAGGCCTAGCCCATGCTGTCATTGTTGTTTGCTTCTGACTTTCCCCATGCCCTAAGTCACTACTGACACTCTCCTGGCTCAGTGGACCTGCTGGGCCTGTATTTTATCCTTCTGCAGTTTGTCCTACAGTCCTTTGGACAAGCAGAAGGGAAGCAGAGTGTCCCACTCATCAGAGACACAGCAGGGGAAGAAGTCCACCCCTACTTCTCCTGAATGCCCTAATCAGCTTCTGAGACTTCTCTCCACATCTGGGAGGATTTGTGGCATCTCTGGGTCAGTGATCTGTGGTACCTCTGGTTTCTTTAGTCCAGTAACCCACCCCTAAAGGAACCTGCATCCAAAGACTATTATCTCCCAAATAAGCAAGGCAGAAGTTCATTTAAGCCCTCTCATATTTTCCTTCATAAAGGTCTTCTTCATTGCTAGCTGAGGGTATCTGCATATTCTGTATCCTCATTTATGAACTCCTTTTCAAGATAAAGGCAAGGAAAAATGAGACTCTAGGGACAAGTTTGCAGTAGAAAATAACATACTCACCCATACTCCAGGTCTTGATGGCATGACCTCTTTCCCAGTTCTCAGGCCTTCCCAGAGAGGCCACAGGGAAGTGTGTTCTGACCTTAGTACATTAATTAATGGCTGGAGTTGATGGGATTTGTGGAAACGGAGGAGGCCCTGAATCTACTTACAGTCTCTTTTCAGCTTTGTGTGCACCCTCTGTAATTTGGGAAGCTCCTCCTGTGAGCATTACCTCACTCATCCCAAAGCCCTGAATAGCTCCACACCTATGCACTGAGCAAACAGACCAGGAGAAACAGACTAGAGGGCTCCCAATTAAGCAATATCCCTGAAGAGCCCTTCCATGAATCCCACAAAGGTCTTGTGGCAACAGGTTTTGCAAGACAGTTCTGAGAAAGGTCAAAGACCTCTGTCTTGCAACTGACTGTGTGAAACTGTGCCTCCTCATAAATGCTGTCATTATTCCATTGCAGTAGCGTTGCAGGCACTATGGCCTTGCACACACTAGGAGGAACTTCAGTGTTTCCTGTCATGGCCCAGCTCCACCTTTGGTAGCATTCCTGTGAACCACTGGATCAGCAGCAGGGAGCCTGGCTTTTGCATTGTCAGCATGTTGCTAGAGGGCTGCAAACCCCAAAGAGGTGCAGGCAAAAGCAATGCTGCTGCATCTCAGCACCTCACTCAGGCTAAAACCAGCTGGCTGCCAAGAGCTAGATCTTCCTTTGCTGTTACCCCAGGATTGCTGACCAAGTGAGGCACACTCTGGACATCTTCCCCACAGGCTGACCAAGCTAGAACCCATGCAAGATTCAGTGACAGCTTCTCAGAATGCCACTGAAGGAAATGCACCACTTACCTCATCCTTTTCTTATATACTTTAGTTACCTATATAGAAGTCTCACCCTGAATGTAGGCAAGCAAAAGTGAATTGAACCCTCAATTCCTCCTTTACAAATAAAGGCTAAAACCATCAAGATTTCATATATTCAGGACTGCTTTAAATATGCTGTGTGTAAAGGAATGGATGACTGAGCTGAAGTGCAATAATCCCCAGCCCTATGTTTATTATTCTCCCTAGAAAATAAGGCATCTTTTGAAATATTTTTGGGTAGTGTGCAGACTTGCACTTGCACAACACAGCTCTCCTATGTCTAGTAAGATGCTTCAGCCATTGATGGAAAGAGTAGCTGTCCTCTTCCTTTCCTGGTCTGTTTCAGTAATACAGGAAAGCACAGAAACCCAGGTTTTTATATTTACAAGGTGGCTCACAGGCTAACCAAGGTATCAGGCATTGCAGAATTTAGCATGGCAGCATCCCAGTCGACCTTTGCATCTGTTTCCCCTCAGTGTGCATGTGACTCTGTTATCTGACAGCTCAGAGGAAAGGAAAGAGGTGCCTTCCCATATGGCACCTCTGGGGTTTTTTCCTGAAGACATTATAGGAAATTCTGATCAGAAGCTTTAAACGCGTTATCCAGAAATGGTTAAAAAGTTAAGTTCTCTTTAGGTTTACATTGCAGTAAGGTACAAAAATAGTTAGCCCTCTGACAAAATGAGCATCAGACTTTAGCTTAAAGCTCTCAGTCTGGTACAAATAGCTGCAGACCCTTTAATTGTTTTCAGACCCTTTAACTTATTCTTTGGGTTCCCTGGTAAATTAATCTATGCATCTGTCAACTTACAATGCAAAAGCTCACAGGACTTCATGGCCAATAAACTCCTCTGGCAGAGGAAGAGCTCCTAACACTGGAGTAAATTATATTAAAATCTAATATAAAGCCTTCCTACATTGTTACAATCGGGAAGGGGGGAAGTGTCAGCTTGTGTTTGGATCAAAGCCACTTGAAAAAAATCACATTTTATATATCTTAAAAGTGTCTTTGCTTCTTGCGATGTGTTGAGAAGAGAAATTAAGTAGCACTGTGAGAATGGATATCAGTGATGCCTCATACTGCACAGATCTGTGTATTGTGGTTTATGGTAATCTCCAACGAAAGTCATTTCTGTGGCTGGGGAGCCTGTATCATCTTTCTTCTTTTGCTGACAACATATGAATTCATTTGCCATACTTCCTCTACTTGACCCATTCATAGGAGGTATTTGTGGACATTTACACCTCCACCTGTGTACTTACATTCTTGAAACAGTAATGTTGCTCTATTACATTTGTTTTCCTTTTTTATCTAGGGTTCAACTTGGCCAAGAACAGAAAAACAATTAGTGAGGGATGATCTGACAGAATGATCACACCACATGATCCCATAATTCTCATTTCACTAGGAAATGGAGCTAAAAAAAGAGAAGTTCATTAAAGCCCAACACTGGGTTTACATTTTCTTTTCACAATATGTTAACAGCAAATGGATTTTTTCCCTTTTATTTTTTTCCCCTGGAACAATGAACAGGAGTTATCTCTTACATTCATGGGAACACGGCCCCAAAACATTTCCTGCATTAATTCCCTATGGAGAAGGCAGGATGTTTAGGAATCGTGATGTTGAAGAAAAAGGTTGGTCAAAATACTGCATCCACTGTAGAAACGGAATAATGGCTTCAGTGATATTTTTCCATTTTTTGGAGAAAACCAAAAATAAATGTAGTTCAACTTGGTTCAGTGGTGAGCCAACAAAAATCACTTTTGCCTCTGACAGAGGTCTGTCTCAAGTCCAGGACAAGGGTGTATTTCTCACACACCTGATCTCCAATATGAGACTAATAAATTTTTGAAAAATCCGTGCCACAGTCAGTTAACACATATATTTCTCAGTGGCAAAGCAGACTGTTTGATCTTTGCTCTAAGGGTAAAGCACCATTTCAGGGTTGCTTGGCAGCTCTGTTTTCCTTCTCTTAGCAAAAGAGATGGATTCATTTAGAATTGCAGGCCACAAAGAAGGGAGCTCAGGTGTGGCAGAAATGGCAGGTGGCTGGAGCTGACTTGACAGCAATTAAATGTACAAATCTTTGATTAGGCTCATGGGAATGGAGTCATTAGCTACATCGAATGGACCAGCTTGCTTTCCACTGCCTCATTAGCCATAATACTGATATTACTTTAAAAAGCCTGGAAAAAAAGCCCTCCCGTACAGAATTAGGAGAGTTGAGTTTCAAGGGAAAAAATAAGCTAGTGTAAGCACTTTCTAGCCGAACAAACAGAGCCTGGCTTTTCTGGTCACTGACAAAAAAAGCCTCATGTTTGCTGTACTGTGAGACAGCCCCGTATCCAGCACCGCAAGCAACGATTCACAGAGATCAACAAGTTGCTCTTGGCCACTGAAATTTACTGAGGACCTCATCAGGCAGCGTCCTGCTGTGCTGCAGTTCCGAGTGCTGGTGCCTTTAGCAACATCCTACCCTGCAAGTGGAGACCTTCGGTCAGGCACACAGTGGAATTATCAGGCTGGATATAAGTTGCTCATAAATCTCCAAGCTAGCTGGCTTAGCCCAGGGGAAGATTTGGCTTGGGCTTTATTTATCTTCCTGTAACATGACTGGTTGAAGAAGGGCTGCAAAAACAACATTCTGCCATAAATTAACATCCTCTTGTCCCCAGCTCTTCTGTTGTCTGTATGTCTTGCTATTTCATGGAAAGTTCATAATGAAATAATCTGTACCCACTTGCCCTTTCTCTCCCACTCTTCCTTCAGTGCTTTCTGTCCCACTGTATCAATTTCTCTGACCTGCTAAACCAGAGTCCTCTGAACAAAATCAGAAGAAATATTTTCCTCCAGGGCCCTCATGTAGGGTTTCATGGCAACAAGCTGATGGCACAAAAGCAGTTTGGGACACAGTGAGGGCAGTATCTTCTCACCTCTCACACTGCTCAAACAACTGGTAATGCAGATGAAGCAGGCTGAGAGGGAAATAATTTTTGGCATGTGGTGGCAACACTGCTGGGCAAGTGTTTTGCCTTCTACAGCAAGGGCAAGATGAGAAAAAAGGATGCCACATTTTCTAGGGACTATTATTGTCCTTCGTAACATGGGACACTGAATGGTTGTGCAGTCATAACATCACCCCTTGCTTGCTTGTGAAGTCTAGGTTCAGGTTCTCCTGCCCCAGTGGTAAGACAAGATTGCCAGGTCCATGACTTGCTCCTTCCCAGGCTTCAGAGGCACCAGATGCTACAAGAGAGGTACATACCCCAGGTGACTTACCCATACAGGCATTAGGTAAAAAAAAAAAAGTCAGTTTCCACACAGGTGTAGTTTGAGGATCTTTATGCTGTCTCCTTGCAGTAGTAACAGCTTACTTCATCTCCTTTAAACTTATTTGTTCCTCATATGCTTTTTGAAATGTAAAAGTTAAATATAAAAAAAGGGACTGAGTTGATATAGATGCTTTCTCTGAAGAAGGAAGTTCAAGTTGTCAAAGAAGTATAAAATACATGGTACAAACTGTCCTATGGAGTTACCTGTCGAGGTAGGCAACTCCACTGAAACAGAACATCCAGCCTAGACTCAGCGTGTCACCAGTTCCCAAGGCCAGGTGAAATATCCCATGTTAACTGACTAATTCATACTTCAGCTGAAAGATTCCCACCAGGATAGTCTTTTCCATGACCCTTACAGGGCTGACTGCATCTTGGTGGCCTGAGATAGCATCTAAACAGCTCCCAGAATCAACAAATACAGCTCAATCTCAACAGCTGTGCAGCACCACTTTTCTTTCCATGATGGTGATTTGAGAAATACAAGGTGAGATTCTGTCAACAGTGTCTTTAGCAGTGAACTTCCATGTTGAAACATAGTACTATGAAAAAAAATAAAGTGGTCTTTGATGGAGAGGAAATCCCAGGAAAGAGGGAATGAAGAAGGAGAAAGATAAATTTAGGAGGAAGGAGAAAATGAGAAGAAGCTGCTAAACATCTTCAGAATTGTTCTACTGTAGAAAATACAAGCTGCATTGCTTTTGCTTTCCTGTGTCTGCCTCCTCTGCATTTTAATTAGAGTTGAGTGTCCAGCCTGATTAGCATTTTTACAAGTCTTCCTCAATTCCTACCTGCTTATGTATTCATGTAATTTCCTTGCAGACCTGACCTTGAGTGGTTTCACCCTAAAATCAGAACTTTGATAACCCTTCACCACACCACAGGTCACTTTTTACATGGACATTAAAACCTCAAAAAGCTTTGACAGATGCAGAAAAGACCAACCTAAATTGCTCCCATTTCTCCTATGCTTCCTTCTCTCAGCACTTGCTTCTTCCCCGAGCAGTCAGCAGGAGACTGACTTTGCTTTAGTTACAGTTTATTGCCTGATTTCTTAATTCTAGCTGCTGTGGGGATGGCATAGAAAAGACTTTGGTGGGCTGCAATATCTGGAATTGCCACACAGAGTTTCCCTGGAGGTTATTTGTCAGCATGATAAGTGATTTAAAAGCCTCGGAAAAGTTCAGCCTCTATGACTTATTATGGCTTTTCCATGTCTAACTTCTGTGTCTCTGAAGAAAGTGCAAAATTTGTAAACAGTGCAGGAGAAACCCTTTCCAGTCAACTTTTATTTTTTCCTTTGCTTCCCATTCACAGCAAATATTTTGGTAAAAAGATCCACTGAAACAGAAGACAAAGATTAGGCAACATCCAGAGCTGCAACTACAGAACTTGCAGTCCTCCACCATCATGCTGCCCAGCCAAAAGCTGTGTCACAGCCAGCATGGAAACAGGAGGAAAATGTATTTTTCACCATGTGTTTTGACTCTGCTTTGGGGCTTAGATGACCTGTTGGTAAAAATGCCTGTGTCCTGTCTCCATAACGGATACATCAATTGTAAATTATCTGTCCATTTTGGCCATTGTGAGTGGCCCCCCGTGGGAATTGACAGTACTGTATGATTGTTGGTTTTGGCGGATAGTCTCCAAACAAAACCAGCTTCCTCACTGCTAGGGACGGGGCAATGCTGGTGTTGGGAATATTTCTATTTGGAGTAGTTACATGTTTTGGGAAGAGATGGAGGCGTGGGGTGCCAAGCTGCCCAGTGGGTGCGCCATGCCAGTGCAGGCAGGGCCTGCCTGTACCTCTGCCAGCTCCCTGCCGTGCTGCTCCGTGTCCTGTGACACGTGGTGGGAGCCTCGGAGCGGGGAAGAGAGGCAATTTGTAGTCATGTTACATTTCCTACTTCAAAACTGTTTTTACAACTATTGGCCCAGCCTGCCCCAGCAGCGCTGGCCTGCACAGCAGGCTGTGTTGTTTCATTTCTGTCAGCAGTGGGTCTTTTCTCTCTGCTCCTGCAGGAAGGCTTTTGTTTCATGGCTTTCCTCCCTGCTGCATGCTGTGTCGGCCAGGCAGCCTGCCACGTGCTTGAAAGCCTCCTTCCCACCCCTCTGCCCTGCAGGGCCATAGCCTCCCTCTCAGCTCGTCCTGCAAACACTCATTAGGTGCTTTGGGTGCAGATGCTCAGGACCTGCTCCTGTGTCTGACCACAACGTGTTGTGTGATAAGAGGGTGGACACCTGGACAACGGCCAGTCCAAGCATTACATTACGGCCCTGTCTCTTATGCTGTTTACTTTTGTGACAGTTTCTCCTTTCAACTCTCATGTCTGCAATGTTGATCTAGCAGGGTGGCCATCTGGATCCCTGCCTCCACTGCCAACCCCGTCTTCACCCCATCTTTATCTCCACCTCTTCATTTCCCTGTCAACCGATTCTGCTAAGTTTTCCTCCAGCTGCTCCCCATATTGGGTCTTGTCACAGCTGGGGGAACCCAGCTTTCATTTCTCATCCTTGGTTTTTGTCCTCCTCAGGTTAGACTGACCCCAAGATCACACAGAGACTACCTCGGCTCTGTGCCATGGCAGTGGTTACAGCCAAATCAAGACTGATTCCCAGCTGTTAAACTGGGACCCATCTAACCCTCAGTGCAAAAAATGGACAAAGCCTAGAGCAAGGGATGTGAAGGGAATGCACAGACTCACTTTATAATAATAATTGCCAATCCCCGAGAGACCCTGACCTCAGAGACGCTGCCTCCATCTCACAGAGGGCTTGAGCTGAGCCTTAGTGTCTGACCTCATCTGGGACTCCATGGTGTGGGGTAGTTTTAAAAAACTGCCGCAAGTCAAAAAAGCAGCGAAAAAATCTGTATCAGTTTTTTCTTTTCTGCTTTCTTCCAAAAACTTTTCTTAGAAACAAGAAGCAGCATTCCAGCCCGCCAGATCCAGCTATTCTCTTCAGTCCTCAGCTGGCCTCTCCATGTATTTTGCTGCCAGGGTCCTGGGCTCATGGGAAGAGTTTGTGGGACATCTGCACCATGGTGCAGAGATACACGCACTGACTAGGAGCGAGCAAGAGCTGGAACCCACGAAAGTGCAACTCTATCAGCATGGCTTCCTGCCCAGCCTAATTAGACCTGCCAAGAAGGGCTAATTAGCTAGGCTCAGTGCCACACTGATGTGACTATACCACTTTCAAGAACTAGCAAGCATCATGTGCAGCTCACTTTAGCATGGAGATGCCATGTGAAGCTGGGCAGAGCGCATATCCACCAGCCTTCCCTCTCCAGAATGAGCCCACTGAGCTTGTAAGAGCCAATTGCACATCACTCTGTGTCCATTTGTGTGGTAAAGGGTTTTACAGCAGGACCTGTAGGGATTGAAGCTTTGTGACACCCACGGCAAAAGAAAGAGCACTAGATCTTCTCCTTTGCTGGAGAGGAAAGCCGGAGCACTGGGAGCATGAGAAGCAGGCTGGGGTTCCCCAAGGGAGCCCACGGCCAGTGCTGGCTCGTAGTGCAGCCTGCCCGCCTCGCCCTTCCCTGCCCACAGCCGCCCTGCCCGCCTGCCCAGCAGCACTTGGCTGCCTTCCCTGGCCTCTGCTGCAGCCATGGCCACTCCTGCAAGGCTCTCACAGGACAGTACCCAACGTGCTTTGGACCCTGCTCAGACCTTTCTGAGGATCCCTTTCCTACCTTGACAAACTGTCACACGTTGGGTTTTCCCCCTGACCTCTGCTGCCATACAAAATGCTGTCTGCAGCCTCTCATGCTTTGGGGGACACTTACAGGAGGGCACTGGTTCCACTGAGTCTGCGGTTCCCCACAGCCACAGGAGGTGGAGAAATCTGTTCTAAGGTGCGTAAGAAGGCAGTGAATCATAACAGCAGCAAGCTCTTGTTTACCAACACCTCGCTTTGTAAGGATTTCTTTTACATGGTAATTTGTGAGATAGCCAGTCTGGTTTCCAGTTGAGACAAGCTAAGCCCTGTGCCCTGCTGGGGGAAAGGTTCCTATTGGTTGAGGACAGTGACCGTGGAGAATGGTGGCCCCAGCTCCTCTGGTAGATAGGCTTTTGTGCAAAAGACACAGACACAGACACACACACAAAGAAAAGGCTACTAGAGGAAAAGCTCCAGAAATTGTCCCTTAACTTCCCAGGTCCATCTGACAGTTTACCAGGAGTAAAATATGAGAAGGAGTGTATGGAGCTAGTAATATTCCTACCTTTGGACCATCATGTCAAAGTATAGCAGGAGGAAGGCATGGGCTACACAGGCACAGAAATACCGTGACGTGTATTACAGTGCCGCATAATGCAAGCAAGCGTAGCAGCAACTCCTTACCCTGACTGAAGGCTAGAGTGTAATTAGTGTAATTACAGCCCTGCTGGCTGAATTCACTCGAGGAGTATGGCATTCTCTGTGCCCTACAGGGTAATGCATAATCCCAAATACTCATCAGTTGAAAGCAATCTCTGAGACACATTTGAGCTGCAATGCAGTCTCACAGCCACGGGTTTATTTATTGGCATTTGTCCCCAGCTCTCCAGAGGATCCAGTTGGTGCCACCAATACCTTTACTCAATTTATCACTTTTGGGGAGAGATTGTGGGACTTGCAAATGTGTCAGGGCCACAGTGCCATAAGCAGCAGCAGCAGCAGCTTCCAGCATACAGGGCACAGTGAGAGAGCAGCAGTGCTCAGCTGGCCAAGAGCTGGGCTGTGCCAAAGGAGCCCAGCCCCATAGCTGCTGTCCTGCTGTAAAACAATAACTATTCAGGGTGGCTCCAAGACCTGGTCAGCCCTAATCCCTTCCTTACGGCACTAGTTGGACCTTCATCAATTGCTAGTTTTCATTGCCAGCTCCGCTCCCTCATCACCTTCCCCCCCAAACATGTACTGTTCTGTGCAACTTCACCTCATTTCCCAGAAAAAAATTAAGTCTCGATATTTTTTTTTCCTAAAGAGCAGTAGGAATAACATGCTTTTGAATTCAGCACAGAAAGGCTACAATTACAAAAAATGTTTTGGGTTGACAGGAAATTAAACTGTATTTTCTTGGTAAAACAATAAAACCCAAAAATTGCAGTTTGGATCAAGCAAAGTGTTTGGTTCGACCTGAAACAAAACACTTCATTTTTGTGTTTAAACTTTTCACCCCTTTTTATTTATTGCAGGCAGGAAAACCTCAAAACAAAAACAAATGTTTCAAACTGAAAAGTTGAGCTGTTTCCCTTTGAAATCATCACACTGCATTGACTGCAATTTCTCAGAATTACTCTCTTTGTCTTTGGCTGAAACTCTTTGCTAGATTTCAGGCTTAATTCACAAAAAGTTTTGCACATTACCAACAAGTGCCCCAAGGATTTCACCTGGCCCCACTTACCTATTATTTGAATTCACACCCTGAAAAAATGTGGAAAAATAATGCTATTTTGCCAACAATATTCTTAATACCAAGGACCTTTCAAAACCATGCTAATCTTAAGAATGCACTGGTTTTCTCTTCAAAGTAACTCATGCAAGGGTTGAAAGAGAGAAGGGGTCTTGCTTTTGGTGTGGTCCTCAATGTGCCCTGAAGGCAGGGCAAAAGAGCAAATGTCACCCTCTGTTGCTGGTCTCTGCAGGCTGCAGCCCGGATCCTGTGGCTGAGCTGGCCACAGTGCCACTTCACACTGGGCATGAGGCAAGTGGGATCCAGCTGTGTGGTGCTGGGAACTGGGTGCATCTGGAAATGATCTTCAGACTTCAGTCCAGGAAATAAGGAGATATTCACCTAGTCCACTTTTGTCTTCCACTGCTTATAAGCCAGTGGGAAAGTTTAACTGTATTCAGGGTTTTTCAGGCTTAAAATCTATCTGTGGGTTTTGTCTATAAGAAATAGAGGGAAAAGAGCCTCTTGATTTGTTTTATTATTTCCATTTCTAATTGCACATGAAATAGCAGAGCAGGGAATAGGTTTGGCTTTTGACCCTAAAAGACTCTAGGGCAAAGATCCCATCTGTTATGCATTTTAACTGAACCTATTCACCATTTCTGGTAACATCTGAATATACTAATGCTGTAAAGAGTGGAAACAGCCTTCAAATCTGTTCTCTCTGCACCTCTAAGCAAAACTGTGTCCTCCATATCCTTACACCTCTGCTGAATCACCCAGATCATAAAACATACATAAAGCTGCCTGGTCATAAGCAGATATGCCACAGAATGAGAGGTTAAAAGGAGGAGCAGAAGAGAAAGAGTTAAAAAATGCTACAGCCTCTCCCAATGTTTCCTTGGGCGGAGAGGGTAAAGGTTAACGATTTCTAAATATTCAGGAGTAATAAATGATCTGAGTAGTTTTCTGGCGGTACCTCATGTTCTCAGAGAAACAAATGCTTCAAGGATATGCACCATTTCAGAAGAATGTGACAGAGAGAGGGAGAGATTTGTTTTAAAGACTTGTGATGATCTGTCTCATCACCGATAATAAAGGTGCAGGTTCTTTCCATCCATAAATACCACCAGGTAAACAATGAAGAATGCAGTGCCTAGGGGTTTATGTCTCAGAAAGGCTTAAAATTATTTTATATGAAGCTTTTCTGTTTCCTTTACATGCATGCACAAAATTCTGCTTTCCTCCATAGAGTCTTTCTCCTTCTCCTTGTTTTGGCAGCGCACTGGTTGTTATTCCATTCAATAGTAAAGAAATCAGCTGTAAGGAGCAAACAGGTGTAAAAAATCTTTCAGGTATTTGAAGTGTGGTCACTCTTGTCCCCAATTACGGGGAAGTAGGGAGGGCTGACTTATGTGGGAAGATAACTGTCTTTGTGGCTGTCCCACAGCTTGCATGAAACCAGTCAATCACTGAAGAAGCTACCAAGAGAGTCAAAGAGAAGACATCCCCAGGCTGAGCTGTTGAAAATAGTTTTTCTTACTTCCTCAACAAAAGGGAAGAAGGCTCTTATCTCTTGTACACCATTTACCTCAGGAGCAGATTAAGGAAAGGGCCAAGGAACGTGGGAGGTCAGGTTAAGACCTGGAATGGAGAGCAGCACTGGCTATCCTTCTTCTCCTACTCTTGGATGTGAGGCTAAAAAGGGGGAAGGAAAAGGGATGCAGCCTGTGGCCAAGATAAGCGTCAGTAACATAATTTGTAAGCGATGAGGCAGCAGCAGTAGGAAGCAGAACACATGGGTAAAGCAGCTCCTGGGAGAAAGAGCAGAGTAAGGTTTACCTCCCACAAAATAGGAGCAAGAGTAATGTGAGGATGGGTTGAAATATGAATCTCAGGGCCTGGCTGAGATTGTAGGAGAGGTGCAATATGTATTTATTTATTTTAATCTGGCTGACACCTGGGCACGTGACTAATGGAAAACCCATGAACTGAGAGCTGATGCTTTGGCATCTTTGCAGAACATATCCCCATGGAGTGAGCAGGATCTGGTGATGCTGCTTGCATTCACACAGGGATGCTATCCTTTAACAAGCCTTTCTCACCCATGAACAAGTAAGACTGGGGTTTCTTACACAGCAAAAGGGAAAGCAGGAAAGACCTTCTGAAGATTCAGGGAAACCTGGATTAAGTTACTGTGGGTAATTATGCAAACATTAGCAAGCCCAAGTTAGATTAGTATCTATGGGGAAGGACCCCTGCACATCAGATCTCAGCTTCTTATCTGCCAGTTCCAGTCTTTCACTCACCTCTAAGTGCACTGTGTACATTGACCTAGATGGGTGCTGCGTACTGTGACGATGATCTGCTTCAGTACATACTGAACCGTGGGTGTGACAGCGCCCCTGGCTCTGCAGACTCCCTTAAGGTCACACCGAGTTCACCCAGCTGCTGCTGGCAAACCCTTGCCTGAAGATTTAGAGAAATACCACAGGATCAGCCCCACTTCTGACCAAACCCTTACCTGTTGCTGGTAGGGCAGGAGGAGCAGCAAGGGACGTCAGCCATTTAGCTCCCAGCTAGAGCTCCAGGGTCTTCTTTTGGCAAGAGAGCCAAACACCTTTTTCAGAGGGCTTCGTTGTGACAACAAATCTGCTTATGACCTCATGGATCCCTCAGGAAACTTAAAAAAAGACAGCTTCTTATACAGCACTGCATTTTAGCAGTGACTGGCACTGAAATGTATGTGGTGGGATAAACCCTTCCCTGCACACTCTGCGCAGGTTGGTCTGCTAGAACAAGTACATGGCCGTGTGCTCTGTGCATACCTCTCTTGGGTAACAGCTGGGCTGAGCTCCAAGGAATCTGTATAAAACATGCTCAGGACTGCTCAGCCAATTAATCTTTTGTAACTTGTGGGGGACAAAAATGGCATGTGATCATGTAATTAATGGTTGGCTCTTAAGGTGTGTGCACTAATTAAGGTTCAGGCCTACAGTTGCTCAGCAACTGTGTTTGCACCATTTTCTACCACCGAAATGCTTGACTTTGTGGCCTGAATAAATGCTCTTTCAGGCCATTTTGTGTGTCAGTGCTCCTCAGGCAAGAAGGGCAGAAGTTGGCAGAACAGGCAAATGGCAGCTTAGAGCACACTCTGTCCATGTTGGCTGGGGTGAGTGAGACTTGCTTTCCCATCCATAACCCTACCTTGAGTGCCAGAAGGACACCATGGAGGGTTGCTGTGCCCTTCAAGAGCTCATGCTGCTGGAGAGGCAGCACCTGTCCTGTGTGTTCTGCAGAACATCACTGATTGCAGGAGAATGGTGGTACCAAGGGTTTGGGGTCTCCTCCCAACACCACTACAAAGCAGCAGTCTTCTGCCTGACTCTCTTCAGGCTTGTTTCTTTTTGTGTTTCCTCACCGCCTTCAGCCTGTCACTGTTTCAGGCTTGTCTTCTCCTGTCTGGTGATTTCTCTCAGCCCTCAGCCAATGTGCTGATTTTCTCCCTTGTTCATCTCAGGTTCCTTTGGCCCTCCCCTTCACACACGCCTCTCCCTCAGTTCCTCAGAATCAGCAAATGGAGAGGTGTATGGCCACACTGAAAAAAGGCAGAAAACACCCAGAGAGATCTATGATGAGCCTAGTACATCCTGTGCCCGTGACTGCAGGGAAGTGTGTGTTCCGTCCCTCCTTCCATAGGGAGACACTACGTGCTCAGAGTCCTCTGCTGCCAGCAGTCTACAAATCATTTTTCAGAGGTTTTCAATTTGGCCAAACTTGCTGCAGATTATCCTGGGCACAGCCAAAGGTATATTTCTGCTTCAGAGGCTCCCTCCTGACAAATTTCAAGCCTTTTAGCCATGTCCTGTGAGAATGTAAGTACTTCAGAGAGAAAAAGTTCACCAGGATGTAATACAGAATCTTCCCTTAAACTCTCAGAAGTCTTTGGAGCAGGGTAGCAATATTGCAGACAGACACTTGACATGGAAATGTCTACTTGCTCTTTAACAGCCCAGTGATGTATTAAAACTAAAAAAAAACCTGCATTATAACAGGCAGTGTGAGGGTGGCTGGGCAATCATATCAGGATATCAATACACAAGATACACCAATTAAAACTGAAACTGGGATTTGTACATGACAGCACCAAGATCTAAAATGGGATGGACCTTGATGGATGGATCTGTTGGTACATTGACAAAGAAAGCAGGTAACTCCTCCCTAGATTTCATTTACAATATTTACGTAATTTGCTGAAGTTTAATCAAAAAAGGACACTTTTCTCACCAAAACCCTGAACAGCCAGAGCAACCAGTCCCCCCAGCCCTTGTGCTGGACCACAGCCAGGGACATACCACCACTGTGGCTCCCAGGAACAAGCATGGGCCAGAGGGTAAGTTTCTTTTGTGACTGTCAATGGACTGTACAGCCAACATTTTACACCTGCAGAGAGTTGTGTGAACTGAATTACAATACTTTTCCACAAAATCACTGCATAGCTCTCGGGCACTTTGAACTGGAAATTCTCTGTGAGAAATGAATGTTCAGATTTTTTTTCCCCTCCCGTCCTCTCAGGTGCTGTTGGTGCTTGCCCGGCTTGAACATAGTACAGTCTGTACTTATTTTTGTTGTTGAGATGTACTCATTGAGGTTGTCTGTCAGACTGCTTGTTTCAAAGGACATCCCCACATTAAAAATAAATAAATAAAATAACCCAGGTCATTCATAATGATTTCATGCAATTCCAGCCTTTTACTATCTACACTGGAAGTTTTATACAGCCTGATTTAATGGAAATTCAGCATTTTGGATCACAGAATGGAAAACTTTACCATCAACAAGCTGATTATGATTTTGCCAATTTTCACTTACTCTGAAACTACCAGTCATAATTTCTCTGATTAAGAACCTAATTGGATATTACCAATGTTTTCAAATGGCAAAAATATAGCCAAGAAATGCATCATGATGCCTACAAAGAAAATTGCCTTTCAATGTGGTCAGAGGCTTGGGGGAAGAGCTTTTAAGGCTAGATGAGGGGATTTTAAAATTAGATTTTAATTTTAATTTTGCATTCCTCTTCACCTTATCACAAATGTGAAGAAAGTGTGACATGCCTGCATTTTTCCACCAACTGCTCCAGGTCATTACAAGAGTTCTAATGTGTGTGCTTGAGTATGTTGTTGCTGATTACATCCAGAAATATCATTGTTCCATGAAAGTGGGCATTCATTTCTTTTGAGACTCTTTTATTATGATAGGAAAACCTGGTGGAAATATCTGAGATATCTATTGCTCAAGTTCATATGCCTAAATTAATTCTGTTGGCTTCTCAAAAAACATCGTCCTAAATACAGAATTCAATGAATACTGAAAGGCTGGAATTTGCTATGTATGTGAATCTAAGTGCTAAAAATCTCACCCATAGTCAGCCAAATCCTAAACTCTTTCCTCTAGATTCTTTTTGTTGTTAATGAAGAGAAAATTCAATCCTTCCAGAGGGAGATTGCTTCCAGTTTTATTTAATGCCTGTCTTTGGGTAAGAGAAGTGTTTTCTCAAATTGCAACTCTTTCTCTCTCTCCCCTCCTCCCCTCCACCCCCTCCCTCCATTGATGATGGAAGAGATGCCTAAATCTTCAGCATCCAAAGTCACTTGGCATAAGTTCAGTGCTTAAACATGTGAATTCACTGGCTTCAGCCTGGTTACTCATCTGGGTGAAACTACAGCCAAGCCCAAGCACCCACTTGTTCTGGAAGTGAGCTTTCCCCTGTACTCTGCACTGGTGAGGCCACACCATGAATACTGTGTCCAGTTCTGGGCCCCTCGGTTCAGGAAGGATATTGAGGTGCTGGAACAAGTCCAGAAAAGGACAGTGAAGGCCCTAAAGGGTAAGTAATTCTGTGAAAACCTATGATGAGGTATATGGACATAACTTTAAAGTGAGAGGCACAAGTTTCTTCCCATCCTTTGTGGGAAAAGGCAGTAAGACCTTGGTCCTTTATTTCTTCAACTGACTCCTGTACCCAGATGTGTTAGGTGTGAAAGTGCAGATCTTCCTGTCCAGCAGGAAGAACAAGTTTCAATCAACATGGGATGCAAATGGATGCAAATTATGCATTTATCAACCTCAAACACTTTTCCATGAAAATAAGGCAACACACACACCCTTGCTGTTGCAGGATGGTTTGCAGCTCAGTCTTCAGTAGATGCACAGAGCAGAACTTTCAGAATTACTAAGTGATGCTTGTCTCCAAATGTCTTTGAAGAGTATTATCTTTGATCACTTTTCAGCTGCATCTCATATTTCACAAGTCTCTGAGAGATAGTTTTTTCTGAACCTACTTATATAAGTTGCTGTATTTTTGCAATTTATACTTCTTTGCCAGGGAAGATTACCCTCTCAGTAAGCAAGCAATGGTCAATTGATTTCAAGAGCAAATCCTGTTGGTACTTAAGACAGAAATGATTAGACCCCTTGTTATCAAAGTTCCAAGGTCAAGTCATCATCAAATATGACTGATTACATTTTCTAATGGTTTTTCTATGCTCATTAAAGTGCATTCAAATATTCAGAATCACCTCTGATCATGACATTCAAAACCTGCTCTGATGGCTCCTGCCAAGCAGAAATGTATTCTCTAATCTTTAACCACATAAACAATAGATAACTGCTTGTAATTGGGTTCAAATTGATTTCAGGTGGCTTCAGAGAAAAGCAATTTCTACAACAGATTAACCTTTTAATTAATGTTTATTAAGGATATTACCAGGTGCAGGAATCCTCCTAAAGCAGAAAATTACACTTCATTGACATTCATTTATGATAAAGCAGTTGATCCATTCCCAGGTCATTATTCATGTATTTATCATAATTTCTTGCTTTTCATGAAAATGCCATAAACTCTAATTAACTATCGTAACACTGTATGTTTTAAACACATTGTTCCACATTGAATGGAGGAATGGGCATATGAAGATGTCCTTTGGCACAGGTTTTTAGAGAAGGAACCAGCACTCTCTCCCAAGTGACTATGGCTGTTCAGCTATATCAGCCTTCTCTGAAAGCTTGTGGATACCCCTTTCATGAAGGCAGAGCAGACAGAGGGAGAACTCTGTCAGAGTTAACATACCATAAAGAAGTTCATCCACAGATGAAAGATAGACTGTTCTGTTGAGGGGAATGTGACCTGGGCTACAGAGACATTTCTTTACCATGTTTGTGGTACATCAATGCCTCAGTGATTGAGTGTCTGAATCTAAATTGCAAGGAAACTGATTTCCTAGATAAATTCTGGAATTTTTGACTCCTTCTAAGATATGAGGTGATCCTTCTGGGGCTGATGGTGATACCACCTCTGGATACATCACTAACTCTAAATTTAAAAAAAAAAAGCCAGTTGTTTTCTGGGTATATCTGTAATACTATATTTTAAACGTGTCAGTCATTGGCCATACTGTTCAGCTGCCTGCTCTCCATGGCTTTGCTTTGGGCAGTTTCAGCTAGTTCTCCCCAAGGCACATCTGCCATGGAGAAGGCTGGCCCTGGCTGATGCAGATGTAGGCCAGCACATACAGTTTAGCTTTGGGCCAGGATCCGTCCTTGACCCTCTTTCCTCTAATGGTGCAGATAACAACTCTGTGCTATTACTAATTTGCTGCTTCCCAAACACTTCCTACAGCTTCAGGCCAGTCTTTGGATGAATAAATTGACAAACCTAGTTTTCTCAGGAGGTTGATTTATTTTATTTCATTATAATTGTGGAAGAAGTCACTTCCAAGCATTGTGCATTGTTTCTCTTCCCATGGCTTCAGTTCAGCAAGCTATATACACAATTCAGGCAGTAACTAAATTTTTTTCCTTAAAACTTTTCTCATTGTTCCACAGTGCTTACTATTCTGTAAAATTATGTCTATTAAAAATTAAAATTTGCGGAAGTCTTTAGTAGTCTCTTATGATAAAGCTTGTAATTTTCAGTGGAAAGCTTTGTTCAGCTACTGGTGGTGTGTGTTTTCCTTTCAGCATCCTTTCTTACCTTCTCAGTTCCAAATGCAAACACTATTTCAAGTGATAATACAAATGTACTTTTAAAAAAATACAGGAAGGTTGACACTGACTTGTGGAGAAGTACTGGGCATACCTGGGCAAGGACTCTTATCCAGAAATGGGAGAACTTGGTCGGTATCTGGCTAGAGCATTTCTTCTAGAAGGCAAGGACTTTCCCACCAGGAGAGTCAGCCTAAGTTTGGAACATCAGAATTCACACCAGAAGATGCTTGCAGGAGCCGACAATATTCTTCACATCCCTTTGTGACTGGTAACTACCTGGAAACCTCCCAGCAATTGTTGCCTTTTCTCTGTTATCTCAGCAGGGGTATCCCATAAATTTCACTGAATATGCATTACTGGATGTATAACAAGCATACAGATAAGCTAATCACAAACCAGAATCGGCCATAAAACCTGTCAGGGATCTCCTACAAGTGTCTTAAAAGTTCAGGCAGAGGAGATCCCTTTTTAGAGGTTATCTGAAATTTATACAGAATTATATATATATATATCTTTCTAAATTTCAGTACTTGGGTATATCTATTTACTAGAAAGATTTTCATACTGAAATAAACTTTAAGGGGGCTGGTAGCACTTTTGTACTTGTTTTAAATAGGCTTTCTGAGGCTACAAAATTCTATCAACTTCCTAAAAAGTCCTATTTTCAACCAGCTTAAAATTAAATTCCTCCTACTATTTCCATTCATTTCTTTGGATTCTTGAAAGTTTGACAAATTTTTTTAGCTTTCCCAGAAATGAGGAGTTCATTTTCATCCTTAGAAACACAAAGGAGAGTTATTTTTCTCTTTGTTAAACTTATCTGAACTGCAACAAGAGCAAAGTGAACTCCTCTACAAGACTTACACAAGACCACTTAAATAGCACAAAGGAAAAACATCTATGAAGCTGCATTACAAGGCTCTGCTTAAAAATATGCTGCTTCCTGATTAATATAATTCAACTGTAATGCATGAATAAATTGTAATTTAGATGATTGCATGCATGTACTATCGTATCAAAGCTAAAATGAGATACTTAGATAATCATAGCTTTCTCCTTTTTTTTTTTTTTTGTCTTCTTTTTTCTCTCCTCATCTTTCTCCCTTCTAACAAGGGGATTTGTATGTCATACCTTATTCTAAGATTGTCTGTAGAGGCAGGGCTTGTTACAAGGCAGAACAGTGACAAATCAGGGAGGGGGAAAGGGCTACATAGGCACACATGCAACTGGCTTTTTGGACAACCAGAAGCATGTTAAAACCTGTTAAGGAAAAAGAGAAAGGGAAAGTAAGCTGCTGTTGCTAGGGCACCACCGTGGGACACAAAAGAGCTGGATTCAAGTTCCTTCTGTGCAAGAAAATTCCTCTGACTCATCAGACACGTGCTTTCTGTGGTGGTTTGTGAGATAGCAGCCCCAGGGAGAACTGAAGTAACACATCCAGGCTTTGGGGATCTGCGAACTTGGTTGCATACCTTTGCAGTGTCCAAGTACATTGCAGTATTCTGGAACCAAGCTCACAGGTTGTCCATTCTTTACTGCTCCTGTTCCAAAGAATCAGAAGTTATTTGGATATCAGAGCTTGGCAGTGCTGCAGGTGCTCAAACAGGGCTTGCTGCAGGGCTGAACCATGAACAAGGATATAAACTCATGGACCCTGTGGCTGATGAGTATTTTTACTAAGGGAAAAGTGACAAAAAGAGCTGGTGAAGACCAATTACTTAATGGAAGCTTCCAACGTCATTCTGTTTTTCAAGCAGAGGATCTGTAGTTCTCAGATAACAATATTGATTTTATGGGGAAAAAACATCCTAAGCCTAAAGTGATGCTAATTATACATTTATCTTGGAATAGCTGTTAACTGGTTGGTCATCAAATTGTTGGGAAGGCAGTGAGAAACATGATGATTATGGGTAGATTACAACATAGCAGGTAGCATTGGGATGGCTCTTGGCTTGGCCAGATTGTAGATATTCCAGCTGAAGGAGCTGTTGACATAGGACATCCTCTTGGGAAAAATGGCTTTAATTTAGTTAAATGTCACTAAATTTTTTCATGATGTTATAGCAAATACTCCAGTTATGTCTGCATGCTCTCTCTTGTGGTTTGCCAGGCATTCTAGACATGGTATCATTACAGAGAGAACCACAAAAATGCTTTAGATTCTTTGAAAAACTGAAAAGGAGAAAAAACCTCAAGAGATCCAAGAAGAGGGAAAAAAGAGATAGAGAATAGGCAGTTTGTTATCCATCCTGTTCTTGGAAACTGAACCAATAAGACAACAAGGGGATAGGACAACAAGGGCAAGTATTTATAGAGCACAATAAAAGGCCTCTGTGCGGCCGTGTCTGCGCAGGGCAGATCAGCAGTGCAGTTCTGGGAAGAATTACATAGGGTGTCTTGTGTACACGTGCCCGTGAGCACAGAAACCCTCATTTACACACGTGCCCACACTGTATGCCCAGAGGATGCCCCTCTTCACATAAAAATCCTCTCAGTCTCAGTCAAGAAACTCCACAAACGCTTCAGATGCAACCCATGAGAAGTTCTGTTTCCTATAGTGCCAAACCACCCGAGTCATAAGCAGCCTGCAAGCAGGACTGTGAGCAACTTTTCTCAGAAACAAGTCTATTTAGCCTGGCTTCAGCTCAAGAAAACCAAGAGTAATTATACACAGACATTTAAGTGCATGTTGTGGACTTGACAGACTGGAAGAAAGGCAGCTTGCAGTCACATCTATTCAAGAGTACTGTAAATTAGAGAATCTGCTAGCAAGACACATTCAGATGGGTTTGTTGTTTGTGTCCATAGCAGCTTGCCATGTGTCACATCTGCAGTCCACACAGCCTCCAAAATCTCAGAGCCATTCTTGTGTTCAGCAGTAACTGGACTGCATCTTCTCTGAGAGCTAAATACCAACAATTAGAGCTATCTGGACACCCCAGAGCTCTTGCACTCTCATCCCCACTCATATTCCTTCTCTCCAGCCTTTAATTATTCTGCTGTGCTGACGACTTAGCCAAATAATTCCTTCATCCCAAGCTTTAGCCTTATATCTGGTATAAGAATATTGTCTGGATAGGCCATTCCAAAGGTGCCCTGTTACACACCCATTTTCTTCTTCCTCCCTTGTACAGGCTTCCTCATCTTTAACTCTCTCCTTGACAGATGCAATGAACTGTCCAAAACACTTTTTGATTTTCTTTACAGCTTTTACAAAATTATCCTCTTTTTTCCCCCTGAGTTCTCAGAAACATGTGATCAGAGATGTGTGATGAGATGATGCTAAAAAAAAAATCTTGCTTTTTCCCCTCTTTCTGTGTGACCCATAAACTTTCTAGTTGGTCCTCTTGTCTTTAGACCTCCTTAGCAACAGAACCTCTGCCGTATTGCATCCTGCTCCATCTCCTATCTCTGCTAGCATCTCCATAGGGCCAACCCCCAGATCTCCGTCCACACCAAACTCTTTCCACATGCATAACACCCCATCCGTGTTGCCAAAGCAGATGAGAAGGACACGAGCTCTGGCACCCCCAAGATCACTGACATCTGTGCTGTCTAATGAGGTGTGAGCCTCAGCTCCCTCCAGCTATCAGCATTTCCCAGCAAGGTGCCCTGTTCATCCAGGAGCTAATAGTTTTGTCTATTCATTAGCTAGGATCAGAGTAAAAGAGCTGTTTATATTGCCAGTTGGCTACCACCTCTTATCTCCATAATTCCACTGTGGGGTCTTCCAGACCCTAAGAGTGGTTCTGTGTTGTAGCTCTTGGCCCCTTTCATAGCCCAGAAACGTAAGTCTGGTCCAGAAGCGTGAAGGTTTTTAAAGTGCCTCCTCTGAGCCACCAGAGCTGATTATAACAGGCCAGCATCAGGTTCTTGGAAAATAAGAGTGAACTTTTAAAACACCACCAGACCATAGCTAGAGATTTGAGCTAAGTATTTTGCTTTTGGATATAAATGGGCATCTTTGTCTTACTTGGAGAGTTTTCCACAAGAACTGCAAATTTTCACCTGTCTTAGCAACCTCCCAAAGCATAGCCTAGGAAGCAAAACCACCACAGAAACATTTGCAGAGGAAAATACCTGGTAACCTAACCAGGTAGAAATCACCTGGCCAGCTGTAGGTATCTAAAACAAAATCAGTTTTCTTCACAGTCAGTAGAGGACAATATGCATTTTTAGGGTGCAAAATATGTGGCATCCATTAGCATGAGGCAAATTTTGTCTTACAATAATTTATTTCTCTTAGGAACCTGCAGGAAGAATGACAAAATTACCAACTCAGACTAGAAGAGAGAGGCAAAGAAGATGCTGCTGTGGCGCAGGAGAGTGCTGGGCAGTAGAGCATGGCACTTGCTGTAAAGTAGTTGCAAGGCCCTCCACATGCTTAGCTATTTTACAGGCCATGAGTAATTGTCCTGGCTACCTTCCCAGGCTCTTGCTGTGGGTGGTCTTGCCCCACAGCATGGATGGCAGATCAGTGTCCCCCAGCCAGCTGCGCAGGGAGCGTGGGGTCGCAGGGCAGGAGGAAACGCCCAGTGCAGCACTATGGAAGGTGCTGGACTGCATCCTCCTTGCCTGGGTGCTGGGGCAGGAGCCATCAGAGTTAACATCCCCTCCACAGAGGGCGATTCATGCAGATTTTTCCTTTGCGTTTGAAGCCAAAAAAATCAGACTCACTGTGCTGCAAACTGCTTCAGGCACTTTTTGTCTTTCAGTGTTACCTTCTCTGAAGGATATTCTAAGATGAGGAAAAGAAGTATCACTAGCCAGATCGTTTCTGCACACTGAGTGCAGTGTCGGCCTGACACACAGATACCCTGGTCCCGTACACTTACTGACAGCTAGCTGCAGCCAACACAAACCCCATGGGCTGCTTGGACTTTGGTTTTTAGCACACAGGCTGGAGAGAGGATTTCAGTCACTTGCCTGGAGCTTGACTTTAAGGAGCAGCTGCGGGAAAAAAATGAAGCGACTGCACCATAAAAAATCAGCCAAAGCCAACAGCACAAAACCAAACCACAGGCTATGGGTACTGCACTTGAGAATGCTAAACCAGAGGAAACAACTCATTGAAAAATCAAATAGCAATATACCTTTAGAAACCACAGCTTTTGCTTTGATCACTTCTCTGATATACATCAGAGGTGCTTCAATCAATTGATTTCTCTGCTATATGTCCTGCACCCCAACAGGTCAAGCAGAGCGGGTAGCATTTGGCCAGGCAGGAATGATTAACCAGGTGACTTCAGCTGCAAGGGCTGACATCTGACAGTAGGAAAAACAGATGTGGAAGAAAGAGCCTAGTGTTCTCAATCTAAAATACTGGCTCTGTTCTTCCTGGGGCGAGCAGTTAAAAAAAATCAGAAGCAAAAGTACACATGCTAAAGCTAATTTCATGGCTGAGAAGGGTCAGATAGCAGGACCTCAATCTTAGGCAAAGGTCTTCCCCTGAAGATTTTTGATAGGCAGAGGTTTGTCGTCTGGTTTCCAGCTCCATGGCTTCCTTTCTCCATCAATTTCCCTGACACCATGAGTGCCCAAAGACAGTGCACTGAAGGACTACAAGGCTGATGGTGAACAGAACAGCTGCAAACATGCAAACACCTTCCTCAGAGGAACACAAGTTAAAGAGCAGGATAACATTTTGACTTCTGAAGACAAGTAGCCCTATCTTCCTTAATCCAGCTGCCCAGCTCAGACCCTTGCAAAAAATGCACCAGATTTTTTTACGTTCTATTACAATGGTAATTAGGACTTGACAACTTGAGCCATTTCTCTGCAAATAAACCAGGCCATAATGATGCTCTTTGTCTTTAAGTTATTAAAGTTTAGACAAGATTGGCTTCAAAATGAAAACAGATACAGCAACTTCACCCATTTCATATAGACACTCACAGCAGAGAATTTTAGGTGTTCTTTTAGATTACAACGGAAATCAAGTTTCAGAGTTATGTAAGTTTTTTGGGACTAGCCGAATATCAGTATTTTCAGTAAACAAAGAAATTAGTCTCCACATTAGAGAAATTACCATTCAGTATTCATTCTCATGCTATAAATCTTACCCAACCAGGAAAGAGAAGTTATTTCAAGTTACACAAAAGGCAGATGAACATCCAAAGTCAGATATTAAATTTGCTTAGTTCTAACAGGTTTAATGAGTGCTTACTAGCATTTTCTTAGTTAAATCTACTTTTTACTTACTTTCTTTGTATTCTCTACCATGTTTGATTCTTGCTCCTGCTGAATCTACTTGGCCATTCATACTTCTGCCATCTTATATGTGCTGTCTTGCACTTGACTACAACTGGGACACAAAAATCTTAAGTTTCTCCAAACAGCAAGAATAAGATGTTGAAAAACAATAGTGTGGATAAACTCTAGTTCTGAGACTGTTTCAAGCCCCCAGGCCAGTCATTTACTACCTGAAAGTGGGAACAAAAGAAAATCTCTCCCTCACATGTTTCCTGATTCAAAGAGCACTAGGAATTGTTGCATCAGATGTATTTCAAAAGCACATTCTGACCTGTAGTAGAGTTTATATTAGACAGAGAAATTGATAAAGATGCACTGTGTATTTTATATGGAAGGTAAAGGCAAATCATATTATTTTTATTTAAAGGTCACACTGCTTCTCTCTCACCTTCAAAAGTGTAGGGGTTTTTTTTTATTATTTTTGCATGCTTATTCCTCAATATAAATGGAGAATATATAACAAATCAACATTTTTTGAGACTCATGACCCAGCAATCTTGGCCAGTGTTTAGCAGAATGTAAGCTTTTCACACAATGTGGTACCTAAAGGACCTAATTTTGTCTTTGGGTATATAAGCTAGGGGAAGTGATGCAGAAGTGGGGGAGCAGTATTAACAAGGTTTTATAGTGCTAGAGAGACATTTACAAATTCTATTCAGTTTTGGTAGATATATTTCAAAAAAAAATATGGTGAAACTAGAGAAGGGAGCTCATGTTCTGCATAACAGTGATGGTAAGAGTCATCTCATCTAATTTCAGCCACCAAAGATCTAGGTGCCTTGTCCAAAATAGAAGTGCAATCCATGGAGGCAGATAGGTGTCTCCAGAGAATGATTCATCCCACTCTAAGAGAGGTGTCTAAAACAAGTTGGATGAGTCTTCTGAATGAGTCATCTTTCTTCATTGACTGCAGGAGGACTGGAGAAAACTACCTTAGGCTAGATGTTTCTCATGTTTAGGTAGCAGAAGATACATCTCATCCCAAGTGACTACACTTCCCTCCCATGCATTTGATATAACCAAAAGGAGTCTGGAGTTGATTTGATTATACATACCACCTTGAGGAGATAGGAGGGTTTGGAAAAATCTTAATGAAGGGCATGTGGGTTATCCCTCATGTAAAAAGCCCAGACGAAGGGATGTGCTGCAACTCTACAGCAAAATCTGAAGGTGGTACAGAATACATTAGCATAATCACAAACCCCAGATTATGGAGATCATACCAGATGTCTGAAGCAGTCCATCCCAGCTTTTAGCTCTGTCTCATGTCAAGTGGTATTCTGCATAAAAGATGATTCCCCTCAGAGCAATGAGTATTGACAAAGCATAAAATAAATGAGGAGACAATTTGTCAAAAGAAAATCTAAATGTCTCTAATAAAACTTAAGTTTGGGGGAGATAAAAATAGGTGTTTGCATCTCTGTGATGGTTATTTGAAAATACCCTTGTTTTATTGCACAATTCTAGTCCTATGTCCTAAGAGGAAAGAAGACTCACCTGGACTTATAGATGGTTTTAGATTAGCTTCTCTGGTCTGAAAGTCAACAGCAATTGGTGCCTTTAAGGATAACCTGTCACTGTTGAGGCAAGGTAATTATATAAGGGCAGGTAATCATTATTCACAAATAATTTTGGGGTTGTAAATCCACAGATGTCATGTCTCTTGGTGAAAGTGTATTTTTAGCTGTGGAGCACATTGGCCTTTCCTGTCTCTGTTTGCTCTGAAATTAACATTAATCAACTTTTGGCTCTGTGCATGCAGTATCACCCCAACCAGGTAATTACAGCAAATTTCTAGAATAAAGACAAAAAAAAAAAAAAAAAAAAAGCAAGTATAAACTCCTTGCCTTCAACCTTCAGTGTTTGGTCACTCATTTCTTTTGGTATTGTATATAATACTCATTAGGCACACTGGAAGTTTAGGATGTGCGTGCCTGGAAATGTGTCATTTTCCCTAGCACATCAATCACTTAATACAAGCCATTACCTCTCCCTATGCACCTGGCCTCTCATAAAAATAATCCAACATAGGCTGCATGTAAAATGCTCTGTGAGGCAGGATAATCATCCCAGAACTCTTCCATGGTCTGACAACTTTTGCAGTAGTTGCAACTTTCCATTATGTTGTTGAGAAAGGATATATTTAGCTGCTATATTATAGGCAAATTATATGGAGAAGAGCAATAATATGTCAAATTGTTACGGCATAGAAACCATCAAAATAGTTACAAACAGATGCAAACTAACCTACATATCTTGTTGCATTCTCCAACTTCAGAGAAGATGAAATCTCAGCGGCAGAATACTTAGTTTAGCCAAAAGATGCCAGACACTGTGACTCTGAAGACTTCAGTGGAGACACAAAATATGGCTGGTTAGCTTGATAAAAGTTACAAATATTTGTTCTAGTAAAACTGACAAACAGCACTATATTCACCCCATCCCCCGCCCCCAGCCACCCTCCACAAAAAACCAAGCTCAGAAGAAAAACCCAACAAAAGAAATTTATAGCATCTTTATGGAAAATCTCACTTCCCTTCCTAGAGAGCTACTGCAGGTGAAGAATGCTGTTGGCCCATTGTTCATGATATATGCTGCAGTTTGTTTTTTTCCCCCAATTCCAGTAGGTGACTACAGTGCAAATTGATGTTAGGCATAGGCTTCCAGCTCTGGTTCCTCTGACAGCAGGTATTTGCAGGAGTTAATATCTCGAGCAGCATTGTTCTTCCTGACATCTATAGGAAGTGCCTTTCCTTCTCCTGAAAGGAGCTCTTGGCTGTTGGCAGGGGATAGCTTTGGGTCAGCCCAAATGTGAGCAGGAGAACATACGTAGTAAAGCCTGCTGTTCCTCCAGAATTTCTAACATAGTATTAACTTGTCCACCTCACCTCTCCAATCATTTCACCATTCCTGGACTCCACAAGCTTTTCCTCCACTCTGACACACATCTAATGGCACAGGTCAAGAACCTGAGCATTGCAGGCTAGTTTGGATAGTAACTACTTCCCTGTCTCTGACATTGGGCTAATACCTGTTGTTCCTTATATTCAATTTTATGTCCCAGAAGTCCTCTTGTGGCCCACACAGTTTCTTGCAAAAGTCCCCTCCCTGCCCCCACCCCTGTTCCATTTTCAGGATAAACAGAGGCAGCTCAGCTTCCTTTTTCGAGGGTGAAACTTGGTTGTGTTTAGCTGTTAGAAGCTCTCCATCAGTTGTTCTCAGAGTCACACCAGTACCAGGCTCCTCACTGCCCCCACCACAGCCAAGTGTGCTGAAGGCACTGAGCCTTGCAGGCAAATGGCCAGTCAGCTCCCGCAGAGCACAAATTCACCTCCAGGTCTCTGCCTTTAAACAGCAGAACAGCCGTGATAAACTTTGCTCCTCAGATCTTCTGCAGCATCCCTTCCTCACACGGATTTGTGACAACCCTGGGTGCCACACAGTAAATTTTCATTGTGGCAAACCAGCCTGTCAGAAGACAAAGAAGTTCATAGCCTCACCCACTCAGTGGGATGCATGACTCAGACAGTGATAACCGGTGAATCATCTAATAGTCACCCAGAGTGCTTTCTGCATGAGCTCTTGCAGGGAAAACCTCCTGATAGTAGATAGGTGGTTCTTCACTTTCTGTGTCAGTACTGAAAGTCAGCTAATGACACCACCCAGCACTGAAGGAAGGGGGAGGTTGGCTGCTGAGTTTTCAGCTTTCTTACTCAACTGAGACAGCAGTCTTTACAGAAGTTCTCAAATTATTACTTCTCTGAAGAATGACATTTTTGACATGACCTTTTGTCTCAGATTTATTAATAACGATTGCCTCCATACCATTTGAAAATTCATCTGGTAGGGGACAGTGTAGATTCTTGACCAGATTAGTCATGACACACAATATGATATGTGCATAATGCCCATAACACTTAGCTAAAAGAACCAAAATTTATGAGTATTAAGACAATTGATAATTATACCAAACACAGGTAAAAAAATACGTGAATATGAAAACCGTTTTTAAAAATTATTAAAATTTGGACTTTTTTATTCCCTTTCTTCAGCACTCAAGAACACAACAGGTATCTCATGATCAAAACTGACTTGTCTGTCTCTTAGGAGCACCAGCCATTTGATTGTCAATAGTAATTTCTGGGGGGGGGGGGCAGAAAAAACCTAATAAAATTTTTAAATAATGAATCCTATCTGGAAGCATATTTGCATAGTTCTTATATTAAAATACTCTTACAGACCTGCAAAGTAAATATCTTTCTTTGCTATGTCTTCCTTCAATGTGGAGCTGCCAGATTCCTTAATTCCACCTGTTTAGTTCTGCCATATCCTTACCATGTACAAAATGATCTTTTAAAAATGGTTTACCAGCCATTTTCTGCATTATCTGGAATAGAACACCTGTTTGTGATTTCCTTAAAGTGACGGGAATATCTATCCTCAAACACACTGTTTTGCCTCATCTTTCCTGGATAAACTTCAGCTCATCTCCATCTAAATAACTCATTGCTGATGATCCCTTACCTTGCCTGCACCTCATTACAATGTATGTCATTCATTTCGGATCTAAATTTATCCCTTCTGCTCACAGACATCATATTATCTGACTGCAAACTACTGAAATCAGAAATGCTGAGTCCTAAAGTCTGAGGTTATGGAAAATTTAGTACATGTTAAGAATAATCCCATATAATTAAAGCTTTCTCAGCGGTTTAGTCATTTTCCTCATTTAAAGTGTTAGCTAAACATTTCACAGGTCAGTGTCAGAAAGTATTAGAATTTGGCAGTTTCTGAAAGCAGGATGGGCCACAAATTGTCCCACTAAGTAAATCATACTGGATGGCTTACAGTAATGAGATACCAAGTTTGTTTCTAGGTCACTTACCTCAAATAAACTCTAGTTGCCAGTTCCTGAAATTCATTGCAATCCAATCGTGCTCTATGTGCATCCAAAAGTAAACAATTTGGTCACTTTACTCTGTGACCAAGGTTTGAATGATCATGTAAGTGGAAACTCAGCACCATTTCTATAAGAGATAAAGATATTTTGACAGAGGTCAAAGTTTTTAGAAGCTCTGTGGGGTAGACTGAGATTGCACTGAGACTGAACAGTATTGTGATAGATGGTCCATTATTCCTGTCGCTTATAGTCTGTTATTCCTTTCTTTTGTAAACCTGGACTAAAGGGGAAATTGTTGAAACCTTAGTCTCCTTTCCTCGCTCTTTTGTTCTTCCCATCTTTTTCTGTTCGGCAAACCATCTCTGGCTTGAATACTTCTGTGGTTGAGCTAACTCCAAGAGAGTTGCCTGAGATGAGCTTTGGGCCCATGCCTTAACAAGCGTAGTAAGGCAGATCTGTAATTTTTCTACTGGCATAAAGGTATTTGAACAGACAAAACTGCACATGCCGGGAAATGAAACTTTGCAAATGCAAGTACAATTTAATTAAAGCTGTAAAGAGGCCTGAAGGAGAAAAATAACATATTATTAGCAGCTTGAATCTGTAGCTGGCCTTAGGTCTGTACGACAAGCCAGCTGCACTTTTGGTGTGAAAAGGAAGCTGGCCAGTGGCCCTTACCCAGCTCAGCTAGAGTCTTCCAAAACACACCCTTTCTCATGCCTCACATCCTTGTGGCACATCTAGCACTAAAAAAGCTTCCAGTAATTCTATGCCTCTAGCCTATATAAAATGAAAGAAATTCAAGTCTAAACTTGCTTGCTCTCGCTTTTGGAGGTAACAAATGAACAGTGCTGTGCTAATAGAAATTCTGCTATACAAACACAAGGAGAGCCTACCACTTCTGAGCAACAAGCATTTCTCCCCTTTAGCTGTATAATTACAGCTTTTATTCTGATCATCACCAGGCACGGAATCTATCAGCTGCTTCCATTGGTGTACCATGATGACAAGTTTTGTCCTTACCACAGATATTCAAAAGACTGTAAGAACATTTTGGACCCTGTTGCAAAGTTAAAAACATAAGCTGGCATCTGACTAATCTCTACTATCACTGCTTGAAAGTTTTGGGATGTTAAACAAGTTGCTTAATGTCAGAACCAACAACTGATGAGAATCTACTCAATCTTTTCTATATTCCTCTAATCAACTGAATAGCACAGGTCAGACCTAGCACTCAAAATTTACAATGATGATTGGAAAGAAAGTTGGAACTACAATGGTCATCAAAAAACAGCTCCAGTTTTTCATCTTCTTGGCCTCTCTGCTCCAAACTCATCTACCTCCATCCTCTTCTCAGAGTACTCTTAATGTAATTTAAGAATATTATTGAATAGAATGATACTTAAAATTGCCTAACTTGAAAGTCGGGCAATTATCTGGGTTTTTTTCTCACTGCTTGTCTGGAATGAAATAAGATGGGGAGGATTGCAAAAGGAAGTGTCCTTCTAGAAAAGGGAATGTGAAAAGGAATCAATCTGCTTTATTGCAGACTAGAAACAGAACTAGAAAGGGCACAATAAGCCTTTTATACGATGCATAGGTTCCCTGTGTACTTGTATAAATTAAGCCACTTAATACATTCATTGGTCCTTCATACATTTACAGGAAGGACATTCTCCTAAGTGAAGATTTCTGAAGAACTAAACAGTCACAGAAGTTCACACCTCAGCTGGATCACAACATGCCAGTATGTGTTATATGGATATAGCTAAAACACCTATGGCTCTAGAGCTAATGCATAGCATAGACTGTGTATTGTGAATGTTAGTCAACTTATGTAAGCTCACTCCTGAGATCTCCAAAGAGAGCACTGGTGAAATACAAACCGTAAGAAGTTTAGGAGTTACAAGGGGAAGGAAACGCTGGGAAACTAATAGAAAAATCACAATTATCATGGAAAAAGGGGGGAAACAAGAGAAGAGTGATGCAAAATTCTGAGTAAAACCTTCTTTTGTTTCTAAATGAGCGCAAATTTTCCCACCAAATAGTTTCCTGTTTACTTCTTGCTATGAGGTTCAATTGATGGGAAATACAATAAATGTCAGTCCACTAGATGATGCAGAATAGGTTTTGTCAAACAACTTTCAGGTTAATAGAAACACAGAAAAATAGGTATGGAAGGAACTTCAGAGTTCATATCCTCACTGAAGCATTGTTTGGTTGGTGAAGGTAAAATAGAGTAGACCATAATGCATTTGACTTAGCACAACACCCTCTTTAAAGTGCAGCACTGCACAATAGCTGGCTCTAATGTTAAAGCTGGCCTTGTTTTGAGTATGGGTTAGATTAGATGATCTCAAGAGATCTCTTCCCAGCTGAATTATTCCATGGTAATGTAAACAAAGTGATGATAAATGAGCAAAGGATTAGTGGAGGGAAAATCTGAAGCAATCTTGAAAAGAGATGGATGCTGGTCATTGAATAAATGTTCCTGAACAGGTGGATGACAGATAAAATGTTCTGCAGCATTCTAACAGTCTAAGGTCTAATATAGAACTGCTTCTGGCAAAATTTGTAGATGACATTGATGGGAGAGCTACAAAAATTATTCAAGGACTGAAGAAAGTGCCTTACAGTAAGATTCTTAGCAAGATCTACTAGTTTAGCTTCTCTAAATGTAGACTGAGAGGTGATTGTGTTGGTGTGTAAGCACATTTACGAGAAGACAATACCAGACAGAGAACTTGTAAGCAGAGAAAGGCAGAGTGAGAATGAGGGTCTGCAATCTGAAACTGGGCCGATCATACCTATGAGACACAACTTCTTCAGTTCTTTCTTTTTTGGTAGGAAAGGTAGAGGCAAAAATTATAATGAACAGCAAGGGCAATGATTAGTTCTCTCTTCTATGTGATGATACTCAAAGTTAATGGGTTCAAAAAAGGGCAGATGAGAAAACTGTAATGACTCCTGATTTTTCACTAAGATTACTGGCCTTACCAATGAATTTACCCATATGCTCTACATTTTTGCTTATTTCTGGTCTTTAATTTTAGGGTTGTTTGTTCCCAGCAAACAGCTTACTTGTCAATCCTTCATGATGTTGAGACTGAACTCCTGAGTGGAGTCGACCTTGTTACTGAACAAGAGGGTGAGTGCCACTTAGAGCACAAAACAGTGATGTGAGAGGCCTTTGCTTTGCCTCTGCTTTCCTTTGTGACTTTGGATAGGTCACTTGAGTGTAAATTCTCAGAGATCCTCAGGTGGCTAAATACCCTCTCAAGCCAAGGATTGTTTTAATGGAAACCGAGTGTCTCTCGAGCTTTAAAGACTTGGGTTTGAGATCTCTCTGCACAGCAGCACAACTCCACTTTAGACACTTGACAAGGAAGCAGCACTGCAATGCTATTGTAGCATCTCCAGTCAGCAGAGTATCTATAACATGTTTTCTTTGTTGTGTCGGTCACTTGGTCATACTAAGGTACAAATATATAGACCCTACATTATTAAAATCATGACCTTCCTAGAGCAATTTCCTCTATCTGGATTTTTAAAAATTAAATGATAACATAAAAATTCTCTCAAAGTAAAACATCAGCATTTAATTAGGACTGTGATATTGTCCTGGCATTTTGTACAGGGTGTCGCCCATTGTTCAGGTCAAAAGTCATGGAAACATCAACATAGGAACCGTAGTTTCATCTCCATTGTTTTGAACCTCAAATAATCTCTATTTTTTCACTGTAGTGTGAATTGGCAGGCTTGATTATGTTCTTTCAACATCAAGCATCAAAAAGGATAATTTTCATACCACAGCCAGATTTTTAAAACCATCTTTATTCCAAACTAAGGGAAAATATCAATGAGATGCTTGTGCTGGAAAGTCAGAGCACTGTTGTCAGGTATCTGATGTCTGACTTCCATGTCAGGAATACAGCACCACTGACATCCCTGTGGTACAGCTGGGAAAAAAATCCCACTCTTTCAAATATGGTTAAATCACATTGTGAATTTTAGTAGAATACAATGCCTTACATGTTTTGCCTGGACAATATTTCAGCAAGGATTTGACCTACTTTGCTCACATGTTTTTCCATCAATATGGATCAGAAATCCATTCAAAAAGTACTAAAATAATGAAATATGTGGGGAACTAGCAAAAATGCTAGAATTTTGGGGTTTTTATGTAGCTCAGTAGGCCTCAGTAATTTATTTTAAACAGCTATCTTAGCCACATGTAGTAGTCGATCATATATATACACACACATATTTATGTTATATCTGAATTACAAATTGTTGTCATAACAATTAAGTGGCATGAGTTTGGGGGAATCACAATATTCATGAGTGGTAAAACTCGCAATGACTCATAAAAGTGATCCCAGACAAGTACAAAGTTAGGGGGCAGCAGATGCAAATTTCAAAATCTTTGCCCATGTTAGCAACCTGTTACTTCTTCAAGTATTCTTAGTGGTTTCAGCATGAGTCAGAACTTGTCAAAAAAGTAGCTTCCTTCACCAATTGCCACGGTACTGGTTTAAAACTTTTGTTACAAGTCCTTTCAGGACAAAGAAGTCCTGAGAGGACTCAGTGTTGGCCTGTAACATAAGCCAAAAAAGATCTGGGCCATGAGGCACTGTATATAGCTTGCAAGACATCAGGTGCATTAGCTCTCCTTGGAGTGCTTTGTATTTCCTCCCATTGTCCCTTAAAAGCTGTCTGAGTCTTGAGTTTGGACTCTGTAGAAGGACTTCCACATTCCCGTCTTGCAAGCTCCGCTTCCAAAACGCAATCCTGCCATTTGGGACCCATAGGCAGCACAACTCAGGCCTGAGCTGCCTTTCTGCAGATGCTGAAAATGCTCCTTCTAAGAGACATTATAACTCCTCACACAGACCAAGTCTGCAGACATCCATCCTCAAGGAATGTTGAGAATGCAGTATCAGAACAGCTGCACTTGGCCAGACCAAGAGTGAATTTGGCAAACGTCTTCTGAGAATAGCCAGTGGTGGACATTAGCAGAAAGAGTAAACAAACTGCTTCAAAATAGAAAGCCTCTCCACACTAGTCTGTATATGAAATTTCTCAGCCAAAGATTTCATCTGGATTATCTCTTAAGTGTTGAAACGAGATTGAAGAATATATAATCCAAATAGGAAAATAGTTTTTTGATACTTTTCCTCTTATGTTTTATCTTCTCACACAGCTTTGAATTCCATATATTGCACAGCCTTTTCAACCTCACGACAAGGAAGCATGCAATGATCTCTAACACAACTCCAGGATGAAACAAATTCAGCTTTCCCAGACCACCCATTCATTTACCCTAACAAAAGCCCCTACACATGTTCTTCTAAGAAAAGAATCACGCTGTGTTACTGTTTGAAGATGATGAGTTTGTCCATCTCAGTTCTTGTAGAACTTCTCTGAATTTCTCTGGAAGCTGACTATGTCATTGACATAAAGAGTAAGATCTTTTAAATCAAGATATATAGAGATATTGATTATATTTTTTTTTCCAGAAGTCAGCATAAGAATAGATATATTTTCTTTAGAGTTTTTCTCATCATTATTTCTCTTCTGATAAAGTGGATTACCCCATTCAAGAATCAGGCTCATCCTCCTTCCATACGCTAGACAAATTCATTCATGCAACATCTGTATCCTCTGATATTTCCTGAATCATGAGGGTTATTTGAGGTTCTCTTCAGCATCACAGGGTATTCACAAGTCAGGTTTGCCCTGAGGGTTTCCTTTCAGACACGGTTACCCAATATGTTTATGGTCTAACACTTCTGTAGGATTTCCTACAGGCCTTGCTGCAAAGCAAAAAACTTACTTCCTGGAAATTGCAACCTCAAAAATGTTTTCTGCTGCATTCCAAGTCCCTGTATTCTACACATTTTTTTTTTCTTCTGTATTTCCAGACCTCCTTAGAGATTCCCTTTCCTAAAATGGTGATTTCCTTCTACTCATTTTCCAGCAGTCATCTCTAGGTATGGATGAGGGGACCATTCTAGTTAAGGAGTTAAGGTTTAATCCAGGTGATGATGCCCATATTCGAAGGAAGTAAATCAGCTTTTAGGAGAGGTTTAGACACCTTAACTGGTGAATCTATTCCTCTGCAACATATAAGGAGAAGGGTACAGGGAAAATAAAAGAAAAATTATCAATCAGCAAAACAAGTTTTCAGCTGACAGCGTACTGGGAAAGGATAGGAATTGCCAAGTTTTGAGATGAGCTAAGCAGCAGAAAAAATTAAAACTGCAAAACTGAAAGAAGTCAGCTGGTGCGTCATTTAGGAGAAGACAGCCCAGATGTGACTATGAAACAACATCAGTCTCTTCTATTGCTACCAGGAAGATCACAACTATGGTAGACTGGGCAGAGTTTGGCCCAGCATTATAGGAAAAGTGGACTAGGGGCAGTATTGCTTTCTGCAAAAAGTGCAGGAAACTTCTCAAGGGAAAAAATCTTAGATTCTTGCATTTGCTGCAGGGAAAGAACAACGGATTTATAAATGGAAAGAGTCTGGCAATACATACATTGAAAATGTCACTTGGGAATAAAGTCCCTAACCATCAAAAAAAATAAGACTGCAGAACATGCCTTCTTTTAAAATACTAGGGTAAAGAAGCTCTATTTTTTTTAGACAGAGGTGGAAGGAGCCATGTCTTTGATATGACTTATCAGGCCATTGAACAAAACAGGCTAGAAAGTTCCATTAAATTTTATACAGTGAAATAAAAGCAAAAGTGAGGAAAAAATACATCCAAAACCTTACTGGAGACACACACCATAGCTCATTCATAGTTTTCAAAAGCAGCACTTTGCAGCCTCTCCAGCACCAGACTTATGTACTCAGAACAGCATACACACACGTTGCAGAGCTTAATCCAAAAATTATTTTCTCTTTACTTGAAGAGGAAATTGCTCTGATTGCTGAAGCAACTCTAGCTCTCCAGGCACCAGTATGTGCCAATAGTTACCTTCCCCGTGCTTCTGATGTGATACAGCTCATTTCCTACTTTTGGTTTCACCAACCCCAGACAGCTAGGGTTCAACAGTGGCTGGGAACTTCTTCACATTGCACTGTTGCAGCTTTAGTGCCCAGCTGAGCTTGTACTGTGCTTAGCTCCATGTCATAAATTTTATATGGCAGCTGCTATGGAATTGCATCAGGTGGAAAGAAAAGAACTGAAATGTGTGTATAACATACTTGGCAGAAAAGGCCTCCATCAAAGACTTGAATATCATTGAATATTATTACTTGTTTGAAAAAAAAAAAATTCACCAAACTTGATATACTGCAAACTCCAGGATTTCATCATAAATTCAAATATATTTCTAGCTCTGCAGTCAACAACACAAGCTGTACAGAATCCTAAGTTGCTTAATAGAAAAATCAGAGACAGGCATCACAATTTGCATTGCATTAGTTCCACCTCAAGAAAAAAAACAGGAGGAAGGTAATGAAATGGAACAAGTCTCATATTAAACAGATAGCTATTAAAGCTAGAAAAGGAGTAGAAAATAAGCTGAGAGAAATAAAATCTACTCATTCAACAGCTTAATAACCAAGAAGATTAATGTTATTGAAATGGTGGCGATTTTTGGTCATGGGGATGAAGATGGAAAAAGGTTTTAAGATTTTTTTTTCCATTCCAGCATTATAGTTAACAAATGAAAATTATGTCTTGCTATAGCCTTACCCTGGAGCTGCTTGGTTTGAACACTGCCACCTCCATGGTCCCAGGAGGGGACCATGCTTCTGCACTTCCAAAGACATCTGTGTGTTCCTCTGCTTAGCTCTACACAACCCCAGGAATCCCCATATTCTTCACTGAAAGAATGAAACAAAGTAGGGCAACATGACATTAGGTAAATTATCATAACATACAGAGTCAGACCATGGACACAGTGGTCCTATATCCTGTCTCTTAAGATACCCTACCACAGACCTTTAATGCAGTGCATAAATAAAGCGTGTAGAGTTATTCCTACCGCACAATGGCCTGTTTTAAGTGTTCTGCTCAGCTAAGAAGGAAGCTCCCAGATTGTATTGGGTGTCTTTGGCAATATCTTGGTATCAGGGGGGAGGAAGAAGGCAGTCCTGCAGGGGGGACCTCTATGGGAGAAGGTAAAGGGCTGCCCTGTGCCAGTCTCAGTCAGCTCTGGTTGACTCCACAACAGTCACCCATAGGGACTGCAGCTCCTGGAGGACTCATGCCACAGCAGGAACTCTGTGAGCAGGCTGTAGCCCATGGAAGACCCACACCAGAGCACAGGAAAAGAGTAAGAAGGAAGGAGGAACAGAAGAAAAGACTGAGGAACAAGGACAGGCAGAAAGAAAGCACTACTACTACCCTTGACCCTAAGGTCCTGTGCTGCCTGTTGCTTTGTCAAAGGGACAGACTGAGTGTCATCTGTGGTAATATCAATAGCAAAATTATAGGAAGGGGAGTGGGGAGATGCTTTCCTTAAGTGTTTGAATGTTTGCCATCTCTGCTTTTCAACACCCGAAGCAGTGTCTTTATTTAGAGCCATGACTTTTCTTGCTTCTCTTCTTCCTATTTTCTGCCCCCCATCCCACCTGGGGAGACTGAAGGAGCAGCTGGGTGGATTTTTAGCTGCCACCCAGGGTCACCCACAACACATTCATGAACAGTAAGTTTTAATGAGGAAACACATTATTCCAAAAATCTGTGATATTTTATTGATTATTCTAAAGCAGTTGAGACTTTTGTCTCTTCTGCTCTCTTGGAGTTTTGTTTCAGGTGCCAGTGTTGTGCTGGGTCCCAATTTTATCATAGAGGAGTCTAACATTTGTGGTCTGAATGTCCCTGCCTTTATAACAGATCTCTACAACACAACCAGTGTCTAAAGTTATGTGCAATGATAGATGAGATGATGAAGTAACAATTGCTGTGATGGTTGGATGAGTTCCTAAAGCAAATATGTCATATGGGCCAGATCCACGTATGGACCTAGTGGCATAACCCCATGGGTAACTTCCAATTTCTGTACCTGTGGGAGCACAGTTCACAACCCCTTTACTCCCAGGCTTCCCATGCAGGGCCCTGCTATTATAATAAAACTTATCATGTTGACCTCTAAGGCTAAGGTGAAACTCACCTCTAGCTATAACATCACCAGTAATGAAAGGCAGATGGGAAAAAAGGGCATTTTGTCTGTTCTGAGTAGACTGTGCATGTGCTCACTCAGCTCTGTGATGATCACTGATAAAGAATGTTTCATTTTGGTAAAGTTAAGAATTTTTGATCATCACCCCAGGGGCTGAATCTTTCCATCTTTCTAGCACTGAACATAAGTCATGGGACTAAAAGTGACTTACTGGACAAGATTCTCAGCTGCTGGAAATTGGCATAGATCCACTAAATTAAATGGATCTATGCCAATTTATACCATCTGGAGGCCCAGCCCTGCATGAATAAATGTTAAACAAGATGTTTTTAAACTAGGAAGATAATTTCACTTCTAACTTGCCTTCCAACACATCCTTAATAAATTGTCTAAACAAATTACATGATAATTAAAGGAAAATACCTGCCCAAGGAAAATGTACTGCTCCTGTCCTTTCAAATGTTTTGAGGGCTTCATTCTTGTAAAAGAGGCCTAAATTTCTTTTTGCAGTCCATTTTGAATATCCTCAGAAAATTCACAAGTTCAGGAATGTCTCCTCCTGTTCTTCATTGTGAAGGCAGCTAATCAACATAGGTCTGACATAGATTAGTCTGGGTTAAATACCAAGAGTGTAAGGGTTACAGTGACTCCTTGGGCCCCATTTCACTGAACTCATCATTCAGATGCATATCATTGTCACACCCCACAAGCAGATGGGCTGGGACATGCTCCTTCGTGGGTAACATTAAGTTATCTCAAGGGAACTAGAGGGAACAACAGACTATAAAAGGAGATAAATCACAAGGGTACATAAATATACAGTATAATCACACCATTTCACTCACCCCAGGGAAAGCATCGAGGTTTAAGTTGCTTACCAGTGGAATATTAGAGATCTTGTCAATGTAAATTTACTCCAGTTCCAATGACAAACAGATATTGAAAAAAAAAGGTATCCTTCAAGAAAGATAAAAAAGAAGTAGCAGCTGTGAAGTACATGAAAGATAAATAGGCTTATTCGGAGGATATGTCCTCCATTGTGAACGCTGACTGAAAATTAACTGCGTCCTGAAAAACGAAATTAGGAAAAAAGTCCTCAGACCACCAGCCTCAACCAAATATTGTTTATGGACAAAATGTAATTTTAGATAATCACGGAAACACTCTGAAAATTGCCAGAAGGAGAAACCAAGATGATGAATGGTTGACTAATCTGTTTCAAACCTTGTCATTTGTCATATCAGGTAACTAACTACTCATGAGTAAGATTTTCTCCTAGCAGCTGACTAACTCTTTTTATTGTGGTAGTGCCAAGACAGCACAGCTTACAACAAAATATTTCTGGATACTTTGAAGAGTTTTCTCTACTGAATGTCTATACCAAGGGCATAGGACCATTAACCACACTAAGGCACTGGTCTTTCAAACTGTCTAGGATGTCCAGAAACAGAGAAGCCTGACACTTGTCCTTTGAAGTGAACAGAAACAGGTTTGTTTTTTGGTTTGTTTAATGAGGGCTTGGAAATGTGGAAAAATATGCAATGGGTTTGTCAGTGTGGTGAATTATTAGCATTAATGTTATTCTTATTTATGCTTACTGTGACTATTTCCTTGGTATTGTTACATGATAAATGACAAGCAGATTATGACCTTGAATGATAACCAAGTGGTGATAACCCTGGGCAACAGCATAAATTGTGTTTACAACTTGACCTTGCCATCCCATGGCATGTGAACACAGCTGTGGGCAGCACAGGTTAAAACTAGGAACCAAATAAGGGCACTCACTTTAATGAATTTGCCTTCTTTGTAGAAATTTAAAGAAATGTAGAGAAATCAAATAATGCAATCATATTTGCAAAAAAACCTCTGAATACAACAAAATCAGAAATGTCAAAATCTTCATCTTGCTGATTCTTGTGGTCATTTCAGAATAAGACTAATGTTTAAAGCAACGTCAAAATCGAGGACTGTATTTGCTGACATACACTTTTCTCCATGTCTTCCAAGTTCCATTGTTGAGTGGAAACAGCACAGATTTCCAGTAATATAAAAGTAACCCACAGCTACAGGCACAGCTACACCACCCAAAATAACCAAATTACTGGGACTTACTGTGGTATCACCTGCTAGATAAGCAAAAGCAATGGTGTCATTGACCAAGTTTTGCATCTTTTCTGTGGTTTTATGAAATCAAATGGAGGCACCAAATAGTTACTGGTCTTTTCAAAGATGTGCCTAAATTTTCCCAGTCCCAAAATGCAGACTGTGCTAAACCAGATTCCTTAAAAAATGCTCTGAAACATAAAAAACCGTATCAAGGTTCCTGATTATTGACTTGCAATAAATTAGCCACTCCCTCCTCACTGAATAGCATTTAGTACAAGACATAAAATGAGGCTGAAACACTTGAAGGTTTAAAGGGAACAGGTTCATAGAGATTTCACTTAAATGCCACTTCCTCAGTGCTACAAAGTGATAAAGACATATCCTATGATGAATTTGGTCCGTACCAAGGTAGATGTTTTATGACTGTTCATTCAGATGTTTAAAAATAACCTAGCATTATTGCAAAATCTATGTGCCATTTTTATACCAGCAAGCTGCAGAACTATTTGTTTCAGCAAACACCACCCGAGGGAACTTTCAGTAAAGAGATGAAAAATGTTATAGGGTTGGGTTTTTTTTTTTCTTTTTATCTTTGCCTAATTGTATCTCCATTCTACACTACACTCTTTATTCTCTGCCCTTTTGACATAGCCAGCTGCCTTTTGGAGCTCTGTGAAGAAGCAGGCTGGCTTCACGCTGTAACAGGCACCAGCTCCCAAAGCCTGGTCTATTGATGAGTCACATTGCTGCTGTGTGCCTGCAAGCACATCGCACAAGTTCCTACGCTGCTTCCTTTCCAACTGCTGGGGAGCAGAGGGGAAAAGTGTGTGTGCAGCATAAACTTCAAAAACAACTGTGGCAGTAAAATCTCCTGCCCCATGGAAGAGCACAATAACCAGTGACAGAGTGGAATATCTGCTTCAGAGTCAGCACAGGTTCATCCTGTTATCCGCTGGGTAGCGGGGGAAGTGACGTCAGGTGCGCACAGCTCTTATTTGAAGGCAGAGAAATACACCAAGGCATTTCAACTCGGGCAGGAAGTCTCTTTGTTAAAGATTGGGCTGTACTCGAGTCAGGCCTTTGTTCACCCCTTTCCCCAGCTGGCCATCCCCAGTTCACCCTGAGCCAGGGCTACCACCCTCAGCTCAGAGAATGCGCTGCCTTCGGAGAGGCTGAGTGCCACCACGGCCAGGCTTGCTCTGAAGAACACAGTCAAGTTGTCAGGAAGAAGTATTCTCACACAGTACCTGCTCTCCAAGCTCTTCTTTAAGAAGAAGTTCTCCTGAGCTGACTGAGGCTGAGTCAAGACATTCATGCAGATCAGCCTCTCTATTACCACACTTCAAAACTGCAGCTACCCAAAGCACCAAGGCTAAAAACCAAAACCTGCCCTACTGCTGCACTCTCCTGCATGCACATACACTCTGAGAACTTCAATTTTCTTTATCATTTGGCAGTATCCAAATATCAAACCAGCATTATAAAATGGTCGCTGCTGAACATCCCCTTCAGACTGGCCTTGTGTGGGGACACACATGCCAGACCACTCCTGGCATTCACCAGATTATCCTGTGTGTGCTTAGTGAGCTTTTCTCTCTCCTGTTTTCAAATGCCACTCCACCATCCTTCCAAGGGTCATTTCATCCCCAATACATGTAAAGCCTCACTGATACCCACAGCCACATGGCTGCTCAGGCAAGGCATAGAACAACCTCTCAGTAGGCCAAGCCCTCTTCTGCTCTTTTGGGCGTTCCAATTTGTCTCTAAATAGTACTGAGCCTTCTGCCCTTTTCAGAGCACATATCTTTGCTCACTTAAAGCTGAATTTTATAGCTTAGGTTAGGACAATGTGAACTCCTAGAGACTAGTTGCGGCACTCCCTGTATCTGCTCTGGACAGCCCTGCTCAGCACAGCCCAGCAAAACCCTCTGTGAAATCTCAGTTATAAATGCCACTAGTGAGAAACACACTTCAAATCTCTGGAGTGCTTAAAGCCAGGCATCCTGGCAAACACTAGTTTAAGGGGTGTCAGCTCGAGACCCAAAACTAGGTTTTAATGAAGTGTGCCTTTTCACCATGAGACCCAGGGAGGGTCCAGGGTGTTCTAGGGGCCTTGAAGTGTTTTGTCTCACTACACTCTCCCAAGGAGAAAAGCCTAGAGTCCCTTCATCCTCCTCACCCCTAATCAATGATGCCAGCAGTGAGGTATTTGTCTGAGATACGGTGAAGGGTCAAACTGCAGCCTTAGGCTAAGAGCAGCAAGGGCTCTTGAAACCACAAGGTCATTTTTGGTACAAAACTCAAAGATCAGTCAAAACCCCAGTAGGAGAAATTGATCTTTAAAACTTCTACCTGCCCAGCAAGACGCTGCAAGATGTAAGTCAGGAGATGAGCAACATCTTGAAAGCCTCAGGTTCCCCTCTGCACCACCAGGTCAGGCAAGGCAGAAAATGTTCCTGGTGGAATGTATGGCAAGGATGGTCCTGATGCAGCCCCACATTGCACTCTGCAAAACCTTTGCTACTAAAAGGCAGGGAAATGCCTACACATCTTTTGGTCTGATAACTCTAGAGAAGCAGCACTAGGTACTTCACTGTGCTCACAAGGAGTGTGCAGAGTGGTGACATGAATTTCCCCTGGGGTCAGAGCAGGTAAACTGAAGGCCTGTAACCCATCCAAACAGGAGGTCAGGGTGACATCAGCTAGCGCATAACTACATCTGTGATTTTCAGTCTGCTATTTCTTGGAAGGAAAGCATCCTTCAAAATACCCACTGCACTCTCTGTGGTTGGTCCACCAGCAGCCCTGTTCATTGAATTACAGAATAAAGTTGTTGTGGCAATTAAAAGAGGCTTTTCCCCCCTCATATAACCCAAAAGCTGGAGTTTAAAATTCCTATTGTATGAACATTAATATGAAAAGAATGCTGTCTCCTATTATGGAATTGTGTTATAAAACTGGAATGCTGTCCCCGCCCCGCCTGGCTCACAATCATCCAGACTTTGCCAAAAATCATCCTGTACTACAGAGCGTGTCTCACGATGGGAACTGCCTCCTGACTCACAAAGACAAGAGGCCTCAAATGTGTAAAGCTGGCAGAGGGGGTTTTTTAATCTGTCAGTAACAATCAAGAGACGTGCTTAATTGCTCCGAATTCTGATCTCTCCTCTGTGTGCAGCCTCCCAACCAGCAAGCTGCAGCTGTGTGCCTCTGCTTGTGAACTGCACCCATTGTCCCTCCCAGGAGACTGAGAAGAGGTCCAGCTAATACGCCTTTGTCTGCCCTGCTTGGTGCTCTTGGCTTGTAAGCAATGACCTAAAAACATTATGTCCAAAGTTCAGAGCCCTGGAAAGCTGTCAGGAGCCTTCCTCTTCAGTGCTTTGAGCTTTAGCAGTGCACCTTGAAAAGGCAGTGTGTGTGAAGGGACCTTCAAGCATTCTTTGCATGCATCAGGGTTTGTTTCTAAAATCCCTCTTTTGGAGCAGCAACTGCAATACAAAATTTCTGAGGCCAAATTCTGACTGCAGCGGTGCCCATGTTTGGAACTGAGTTACTCTGGATGTTGTCTGCTGGTAACCCACTGGAGCTTGTTTACTGCATTAGGGATTGATTTCCTCTAGCCACAGTCCAAAAAAAATCTAGATGTATCATTTATTATATGTCTGTGCATGTCTTTGCTTTAGCAACTTGTTTCTCGCTTCAGATTTTTCTTTCCCCACTATTTTGAACCCCAAAGTTATCAAGTCAGCTCAGGAGCAGCCTCTTGGGAGGGCTTTTTCCTTTCCTGCCCACAGGGCTACATCACATACCTCATAACCCCAGACAAGAACTGGTAAAATTGCTGGGGTATTTTTGAGGGAACTTGTTCAATTACACAGAGCACATTCTAAGCCATACAGCCAAGTCCTCCTCCGCACAGGGATGATGTAAGCACATCCAGGAAACTTGGGATGCCAAAAATCTCAAACTGGAGGAAATATTTGCAGGTCGACATGGCTGCAAATTGGGCAGAATTTAGGACCCTGGGGAATATTCCACTCACATCTTCAACCTGAGCCTAGAGAAGACCAACACAAACAAAGACAACACTGTACAGGTCTCAGAACAGCCTTACTAGGATGGGCTGAAAAGCAGCTTTTCAGACCAGGGCTGAAGAAAGAAACATTTTTCACAAGCGTATGTGTCAGGAGTGTGCACAAGGAAAATTCAAAAGATTAAGAAGATGAAAATCATTGGGATTTTACATTGACAAAGCTGGATAAAATATTTGAACAGAGAACACTGGATGTAAATAAAAATAGGATTGTACTACTCTGACAGCACCGGGACGTGTGCCAATGGCAGATATCAAGGCAATAGATGTTCAGGAAATATGACACATGGACCCACTTGATTACTTGATAGATGCTTTTTAAAGCCTCTTGTCTGCCTTCATTCAAAGTTATTTCCTATGTGGTTCCCAAAACGAAGGAATCTCTGGCAAAGATAAACAAGACCAATCTGCCTTCCTCTGCAGGCTAAAGCAAAGATCAGAAAATACAGCCTAAGCAGAGAGAATTAAAACACAGAAGAGGAAATGCCAATCATTTTCCTGACTAATAAATGCCAGGAAGAGAAATCCAAGGTTCACAGAAGGACCCATGTCTCTATGGAGTCGGCAAATCTCTGAACTCCACAACACTGACAGATCAGTTTTGCCAATTACACGACTTTTTAATGCTTTTGTTGCTTTTATGGCATGTGTCAGCTGACCGTGCAATCAAACCGAATAAGACTACAATAACAAAATAACCCACATTAACTAATTATCTTAATAACAACTCCGTTAAGAGTGAGACATCTGATAGGAGAGATAGAAGCAATAATAAAAGGGCACTGTCAACAGCATGAACAGACTTGTGCTGCTTCCCAACACGATGCTCCAAGGATATTAACCCTTGGACTGCTGGGTGAGAAGTCTTGGGAGGTACCAAAGGGTGAGGTTTTCTGGAGACTCTTAAGGAATCCAGACCACAGGGATTAAAACTAAGGAAAAGTCTGAGGGTGGAAATGAGATAGGAAAGACATGCCAACAGAGCTATTTCCTCTGTTGTCTGTGAGCTGCCTTCTGCAGCGGTATGTAAGCAGGCACGTGGGCTGCTGGGAATGAGCCGCACCAGAAAATAAACACAAGACATGCAGGGCAGGCTTTATAGTGAAATCAGACTTAATACATGTAAGGCATGAAGGATCACCCAATGAAATCTTGCCTGTCCTTCATCAGGCCCTGCTGATCACCGGGATACAGGAATACTGCTGTCCCCACAGCTTGCAGGAACACTAGCCTCCCAAATCTGGAGGAAAAGCACACAGATATAACACCAAGTATCATGTCCTTCAGACCCGGAATGTGAGCTGAATCAAGACAGAGACAGTGTCTCATTTCCTCCTGGAAATCCTTCAGAGGTCTTCCAAGACTATTCCCTAGGGTGAGAGTAAGTTTGCCCTACACACACAGCCAGCACAATCTGTTCCATGCTTTGGAGCCTAAAATCATCCCTCAGGGGCTGAAAACTGACCTGATTGATGAAAAAACTGAGTTGTGCTTGTCAGGATGACAAATAGAGAATCTTGAACATCTCTGATTTTTCTTCCAGAAGATCTGATCCAAAAGTTTGCTTCTGCACTGAAAACTAAAATAAGAATATGTCCAGGCAAAGTCTGCTTTACACAATCCCTCTTCTTCATGGTGATATCTGTCATGCTCTACTGGCCTGAAACTATCAGAAGGTCCACAGAGATGCAAAGCTCTGTTTGTTACCTAATTAATCTGGAGGATAATCTACAGAATGAAACAGATCCAAAGACACCACAAAAGATCTTAGGGAGGATCTACACCACCATCTTAGAGGATCCTGCTTAGTTGCCTTCACTGAGCATTCCCCTCTATACCAAACCTAAAGACATGAAGTGTCCAAAGTTCATGCAACAGCAGCTCATGGGTGGGTTGTTTTCTCTCTTCAATGGCTACAGAGGGAGCCTAGAGCAACAATCATGAAGGCTAACATTACCCTGGGAAGGCTAGTCTCCACAAGTTTCCCTTGGAGTCAATGAAGGGTGAGAGGCAGCTTTGGCAGGAATTTCATATTACCTTACAGCTCTGCACAGCTCCTGCTCAGAGTCATCCTTCTCCCCAGACTGTTCAAAGAGAGAGGTGAGGGAAAGTGACATCTCTAGATCAAGAATGCTCTTTATTTATAGCAGTCTCAGTTATTTCTGTCTGCCATGCTAATATCTGGGAATACCTCTGCCCCCAAATCCAGCTGACTGTGGCTGTGCTAGGGATAGGCAATTTTGATGACATCACCTGGAACAGCATCCATGCACGGCTCTGTTTACACTGGTTTCCTCCAGATGGGTAGTGGATTGTGTATCCTGTGTCATAATGTTACACAGCCCAGTGCAATGCAGCATCTAGGTGTTCAAATTAAATCATTATTTCTCCAGCTCCTTCCTCTTCCCAGCTGCCCTGCTGGCTTACTCTGGCACACGTGGTCAGTGTGTGCCGTATGTCAGAAGCAGACTCACTGCCATGGGTGGGCAGAGGGGAGGAAGGTAAAGGGCCCGCATGGCACTGCCACTGTCACTGTGACTGCACCCATCCCCATTTCCCACCTAGTTTTGGCATGTTTCTCAGGAAACAGTACCCAAGGTCTCCTCTTGGTTCACACCATTTTCAGATGCCAGGTGGGGTAGTGGTTAGAGAGACCTGAGTCACTCCTTGTAGTCATCACATACCTACATGTTGTAGATAGAAGCCTTCAAGTGAAAATAGATTTTCATGCAACTCAGGCTTACCCAAAGAGGTAGGGACAGGACTTTTGTTAAATCACCTGCACTGTCCCTTCACTCCAACCCACATTCTGGGGCTTTCCCACCACCAGAAACATGAGTGCACCACGCTTGTGAAACTCCTGAATAGGCGAGAGGCTTGCTTCTCTTCCTACAGAGCAATCTTCATTATGGTAAATGAAACAGGCTGGAGGAGCATTGATCTGCCTCTTCAGGACTTTCACAAGCACAGTCAGCCACAGGGCACAGCCCAGCAGTCCTTGGGACCATTCAGGGGTTGGCAAAGCTGCAAGGTCAGATGCAATCATGACCACAGTGCAGGGGCTGCAAGGACACCCCTTCCCTGGTCATGCAGAACAAGCACTGAGACCAGTCAAGATTTCACCCAGTAGCCATAAGACTGTCTCTACTCCCCTGAACACATCCATGTCCCCCAGGCCATCAGATAGAATGAAAATTCTGCATTTCCCCCTCCAATGGCTAAGCAAATTTGTAGTTTCATACCACAGAATCTCAATTTAAATTAGGAGTGACCAAAAGTCAGCTGGGGTCTCATCCTTAAGGACACAGAGAACACACATGAGAGAGGATAGGTGAAGGGGAAAAGGACACCTCAAAGACAGTGTGAACTGAGTGGGTGAGAGGACTGGGTGCTTGCTTGCCCAACCTGAATTTCTCAATCTTTCCTAGGTTCAGCTCTCACTTCCACCTGAGGGTAATTTACCATGTTCAGAAAGCACTAGGAAATAGAGGTGTCTAGTACAGAAAAAATGGCAAACACTAAGCAGTGGAGTTCCAGAAACTCCTGTCTCACTCCAAACTCTCTATTTTAAGACACTTTGGGGATATTCTGTGACCAAAGTCTGTAAAAATATATATGTTCATAGGAGTTAGCTTAAAGCCTTAGCCATGTGGTCATTCCCTCTCCTCTTCACACAGACTTCTCATCTTCAACGGGGTACAGAAAAGACCTCACCCCTTGGTGAGGAGGCAAAAATAGGTCAGGCATCACAGAGCACCTTTTTCCCAGAAGGGCATCCCACCAAAATTTGCCCCAGTCACATGAGATACGGTTAGAGCAGACCAAACACCCTCCTCTTCAAGCTTCTTGCTATATTCTGCAAGCTGGAATTAGGAAAGAGGCCATCCTGGGTCTCAGAGGCTACACCTGTGTTGGGAAGTTGATCCAGGACAGGGCATAGCTCCAACATGAGCATGAAATCATCAAGAGTTTAAAGGCTACCATCCTCCCTACTACAGTTTGCTTGATTTCTCAGGCAGTGCCTGAGCATAATTTAGGCATAGACTAAGCATCCTTGCTAATAGGGAACATGGGCGAGACCACCCAGCTTCTGACAGCAAAGTTTAGCCATATAGACAGCCACATGTAAGCCATGTGGTACTGCTTACCCTCTGAGTCCAATTGGATCTGGCCTAATAGCCAAGAGACTCATCTCATGGAGAGGCAAATGCTGCTGATCCACACTGACCACAGACTCTGGCAGCCATGCATTAGTGAGAAATAGCCCTCATAGCTACACTTTCTTCCACAGACATCAGATGTAAGAATATCTTTTAAAAAATACAACATCTCACAGAGAATTCTCTGCCACTATGCCAGCTTCTTCCAGGAGTCACAGCCCCTCTGAAGGGATAATATCCCAGTGATGTAAACAGCCCAGGACCACATGCAGCACTAAACAAGGGAAATATTTACACTGTTGACAGTTGTCTTTTCATGTTGTTTAATAGCTGGAAATGGAAAGCAGACATATGAACAATCAGAATGTCTTTGGCAGACTAGCCTTGCTTCCTAGGCTGGCAGCTAAAGGTCCTACTTGTGTATCAACCAGTGAGGTGATGGGCAGCCTGTAAACCAGAACCATGTGTGTCCTTTCACAGAAGCATGGAATGTCTTGAGTTGGAAGGGACACAAAAGGAGTCAAACTCCTGGCCCTGCACAACCCCAAGAATCATACCATGTGCCTCAGAGTGTTGTACAAACTTCATCTTTCTTCTCTTTTAAGACCTAAAGTCAGCAGGAGATTTTTACACTCTAGTGACTAATGGTAAGTGTGTTGGACTTCTCAGCAAACCATTCTGCACAGAGGCAAGCACACCTTTTTTCTGAAGCCTTTCACAGAAAAGGTCAGTCATGGAGAGAGTAAATATGGTAAATACAACTTATTCCCACCAGAATCAGATTTATACATACCTAATAATTAAACTTAATTATGCAAAACATAACTGATAGACAAGGATAAAGTCACTTATAACATCACTTGTGGCAAAAACAATGGCATAAAAGTAAAAATCTGCCCCCCACCCACCAGAGATTATGCATGGGCCATCTCAACATGCATTCTGGCAGCCCAACTCCTTCCAATTAAATGACATCAGGGAGGCATTACAAATAGTGTGGGCCCTGTTTCATTGCTGCTTCTGACAAACTGATGTAATGCTGAACTGTTTATCGCCATAATCCCAGCCTACATATCCTAACCACTGAGTCAGTATTTAACTGAATCTCTCAAATCAAAACAGTTTTGTAGCAAATACTGCATGTGGTTCTCATCCTGTGGGCTCACAAACTGCAAATAATTATTACTTATATTACTCTAACAACATGGGTCAGTGCCTGCGTGCTGGCCTTGGGCAGGGTTGTTGCACTGGACAGGGAACAAAGATGCCTTGCATTCCAAATAATGTATGTTACAGCAGCTTCTCATGCAAAAGGTAACAGAGGGACAGCAGGATGTTCAGAGACAGCTTGAGCCACCATCACTGTGTTTGTCAGAAGTCTGAAATACAGGAATGCTCCGGGAGTTGGAGGAAATGGAGGAGAGAGCTGAGGAATTTCTGGCCTTAATTCTGTGATGTATAAGACAAACTGCTTGGAGAGTAAGTCATATGGGGAGTGGCCGAGAGAATCTGACTTGTTTAGGCTGGAAGAAAGGAAATTCAGGGGAGACCTATTTCTCACGACAAGTGACTGAAAGGAGGTTATAGCAAGGTGGGGGTCAGCCCCTTCTCCCAGGAAACAAGCAGTAGGACAAGAGGAAATGGACTCAAGCTGCACCAGAAGATGATCAGGTTGGACATCAGGAGGAATTTCTCTATGAAAGGGGTGGTCAAGGATTGGAATAGGGTGCCCAAGGAAGTATGGAGTCGCCATCCCTGGAAGTGTTCAAGAAATGCCTGGACATGGCACTTAATGCAATGACTTAGTTAGCACGGTGATGTTCAGTTGATAATTCTTTGCTGTCAAACTGCAGCACACACTACCCAGCACGTGTCTGCTACCTTATGCACAGCAGGTCTGAAGTCAGCCTTCTCTCTGCAGGATGATCCTCCCACGCTAGGGAATGTGCCCCTGGTATGAAGAGCCATGATCAGCCGCATGTTTTCCAGATCTCTGGTACAGACCACTGTGGAAACTCAGGCTACATCCACCAAGGATTTTCTCATGGCTGGACCTATACCAACCAGTAGGGAGCCAGCAAGGACAGTGGGAAGATCTGCAATATCTGAACCAGGTTTTTCTTCTGAAGCATCACAAGTGCATTCAGAAGAGGGTGATTGAGGTTGCTGGCCAATTCAGAGGTAAGAGAGCAGGCATGATTCAAACTGATCAGAGCAGGCAGATCTTTACAGTGAAGCCCACACGGTCAAGTGGTTCCACAAAAGCCAAAGGTCCTGATCCAAGCCTGCTCTGAGGACCAGCCCCACGCAGGGATCATTGGAGGAAAGGAGCCAAAGTGTGTCTATCCCATTTGTGGATCCATGCTTTCCCAGGCAGTCAGCCTGCAGGGCTCAAACACAGACTCACATCCCATGTGCCCATTTTGATAATGGCCTTGTGTCCTCTCTGGCAAAGCAGAGCTGGGTTTTTCCCAGCACATGGAGGAACACTACACAATTAAACCATGAAGGCAGACAGGCTGTGGCCAACCCAATGCCAGCCATGCAGACAGAAAGCACAAGGGCAATATACCTTTAAACACATCTAAGCCTGCCCTCAGGCCCTTTACAGAGTGGTAGATAGGTGTGAAAGGTGGGCTGGGAGGATGCTCTGGACCTCGTGGGGCATGGGAGGCAGGGACAAAATCTGGGGCGTGCAGATGACAGGTGTGTGCCCTGGGTTAAACAGGTTTCAGCTATTCCTCAAGTCGATGGGTGTAACCCCAGCTCTCCTCAGAACCCACAGATGCCCCAGGCAGTGCAGCCCAGAGAAGACGACAATGAATGTGAGTAATTCTTGAAATCTGTGGGAAGACTATTCAGCCGTCTGACTTCCTGCTTCTGCATGTACAGAGGAGATGTTTTTGTCTAAAGGAGTGGTAACAGTTTACACTGATGCAAAGCCTCATACACCAGGGAAGAGGAGCACAGAGCCCAGGAGAAGGGGAAGAGGGGGAAAACACAGCAAAGTCTGCAAAGGAGTAGTGCTGACCCCATGTGAAGAGGGAAGTAACCTATGTCTGGGAAAGAGTTCATATATAGGAATTCCCCTAGGACTGAAGGGGAACCAGCCACTGAAGTGAGACTGAGTCAGAGCTCTTTTCCCATGGTGCTGCTGGCCAAGGCAATCACAGGGCTACCTCTGTCTCAAGGGCAGATTGCATTATTTAAGGCCAGCCTAAAAGCCTTTTAATAAAGGTTAATATGGATGGGAATGTCAGCTTTATAAAACAGTTCATTGCTAAATATCATCAGAAGAACTTGACTGAGTTTTAAAGATTTCAGTGAAGAAAAACATTTTTTTTTTAATGCAGCCAAAGGATGAAATAGGATTTTTCTGTGGAAGCTATTTGGCCTATTCTCCAGGGCACCATTGGTAAGAAGACAGAGAACACCTGAGGTTAACAACAGTAATACTTTTTACAATTTGAACATGCAGAATCTCTTCCCAGCAACTGGAGCCACTTTAACATGAAATGCATCATTAGAGCGATAGGACTCTGATGATGGACGACACTGAGAGATCTCCAGAGTAACCCTGATGGGAGCTGGTGCTCAGAGAACACACCACATTAATTTACAAGCCTGTCAGAGTTGCTCTGGGTTTATTTTTAACTAAAACAACCTGGCCTTCAGCAATCTATGCCAGGGATACCCTGACTTTGCAGAACATGCAGAGCAAGAGCTGCAGCATATGCTTTTGTTTTCATCAGACAAAGGTTTCAAGTTAGGAGTGCTGAATATTAAAGTAATGGCTGGGTTTTTTTCCATCTCTGCTCTATTTTTAGCAATTAGTGACCATCAATAAGACCAGATCACATATAGTATAGTCATTAGCATGGTACTGAACCACAGAGTGCATAGGGAGGTAGAGAAAGATCATCTGATCTAACAACACCCATTGCCTAGTACAGGATCTTGTGTATATATCACCCCTTCCCAGCAGATTTCTCCCTAATTGAAGAACAAACTAATACCACAGGGGTGGACACCAAGGAATATTTCACTTCTGCCTTACTCACAGAATTGCATTCTGCCTACAGCAGGAGGTACTCTCCAATCTGTCAAGCACTTGTGGCAGCCCAGCCACCAGCACCCAGGCAAGGGCCACATTGCGACACTGAAGAAATTCATACAGCTGTAGTGTAAGTAGCATGACAACTGCACAGCTAGGGCACAAATGCAAGCTGGGGAAGAAAGCAGGAAAAACAAACAACTGCTTCTCAGTTCATGGCATAGGGCAAACACTGCAGACAGTAAATGCTTGTTGATTCAAAGGCCCGCTCATTTCCAAGTGACCAGCTGGCAGCAAGTGTTGATATCTGGGCCATTTAGGCTATCTTCAGATGATGACACAAACATCAATTCCCTTGAGGACCTACTGGCAATTTTCCAGTATTGTAAGGGATCGCTTACTCAGACAAGAGACACTGAAGGCTCCAACCAGAGGAAAGTCTTTGCAGAGTACAGTCAGATTGCTAAAGGGACAGACCGATGACAAGGATGCTGGGACAAAAGAAAACCCAGTTCTCCATGTTCACACACACTGTGGCACTCATGAGAGGAAAGAAAGCCTCAGAAGGTCAAGGCTATAAGAGATAACTGCTACCTGGGACTTACACCCGGAGCTACACCAGTGGTTGCATTATTTTACAGATCAACTGGACTGCCACGACTGGCCATCTGGCCCCTGGAGGAGGAAGTCCAATGCCATTCAGAGCAGGGCCCACTGCAAAATAGAGGCACCCTAGACAAAACACACCATGAAGCAAATTTTCAGACTACACCAAGTTGGGTCAGAGCATCAGTCTGCTGGAGGGCAGGAAGGCTCTGTCCAGAGCCAGAGAGCTCTGGAAGGCTGGATCGATGGGCTGAGACCAACAGCAGGAGGTGCAACAAGACCAAGAGCTGGGTTCTACACTTTGGCCACACCAAACTCACGCACTGCTACAGGCTGGGGCAGAGTGGCTGGAGAACTGCCTGATGGAACAGGACCTGGGGGTGCTGGTCAACAGCAGCTGAACATGAGCCAGAGTGTGCCCAGGTGGCCAAGAAGGCCCATGCATCCTGGCCTGTGTCAGCAATAGTGTGGCCAGCAGGACCAGGGCAGGGATTGTCTCTCTGTATCTGCACTGGTGTGGCCACACGTTGAATCCTGCGCTCAGTCATGTGCCTCTCACTACGAGAAGGACATTGACGGGCTGTAGTGTGTCCAGAGAAAGGCAACGGAGCTGGGGAAGGGTCTGGAGCACAGTTCCTATGAGGAATGGCTGAGGGACCTGGAGGTGTTTAGCCTGGAGGAGGTTCAGGGGAGACCTTGTTGCTCTTTACAAGTACCAGAGAGGAAGGTGTTGCTAGGTGGGACTCAGTCTCTTCTCCCAGGAAACCATGATAGGATAAAGGACACAGTCTTAAGCTGCACCAGTGGAGGTTTAGGTTGGATATTAGGAAAAATTTCTTCACAAAAAGGAAGATTAGGTTTTGGAATGAACTGCCCAAGAATTTGGTGGAGTCACTGTTCCTGAAGGTTTCTAAGGAAAGACTGGGCATGGCACTTAGTGCCATGGTCTTGTTGACGTGGTGGTGTTCAGTCAAAGCTTGGACTCAATGTTCTCAGAGGTCTTTTCCAGCCTAATTGATTCTATATGAGAGCCTGGTCAGGAGAAGCTCAGAAGGACAACTGTCTAGTTTGCTTTCAGTAAAATCTCTGTAGAGTCAGCAGAGTGTAGATTGCCTCAGTCACCAACTTGAAATTACCTTCTTTCCATGCTCCTGGCCTCATGGTTCCACCCTTGTCTTCATCAATTGCTATGAGTCAGACTGTGAACTCCAGAGGCTCCATGGTCCCACAGAACAAGGGGTACCCAGGAGTTTGCTAGCAGCAGTATTAAGAATAAGCAGGTACTTGTAGTCTACTCAGCTGGGATGCTTGGATGGGAATTGTCTCCTCTGCTTAACATGTCAACCCCAAAGACACCTAAATACGAGGCCGTGACCTAACATCCCTTTATAATCACTGGTAGGGAAATAGATAATTTTTTAGCAAGCAAGTCATCTGGGTGTCTTTGGTCATCTGAGTGAGGATATGATAAATTGAACCCCAGAGCTGCTATTTCTCTTCATGGACAGCAGCAGAGAAGGGAGTGGTACTCATGGGAACAGAAGAGCAGAAGCACTACCTATCCATGCCCCAGAGCTGGATGGAGAGGATGAGAAAGGCAGCCACTCTGTGAAACCTCTTTGGTCATCCAGTGTGAATCAGTAGAATCTGTGAAGATTTAGCAAAATTTGTGGGCAGTATTTCTTCATGTCTACAAATACAGCTCTCATTGGATTGGTAAAGCAGCTGGATATTTTTGGATTCATGAGATGCCAAGGTTACATGTACTGAAGGCACTTCAAATACAAGTGGGTGTGAAATACAGACTGCAAGAAAATCTCTGTCTATAGGTGATTTTTAATTTCTGGTGATAAAAATTGTGAAAACAGTTGTTATATAAGCTAAACCTTTTTAGCAGATGGTAAGAAAAAGGAACGCATAACAGTAAAATAAAAGGCAGCTATTTGCCAGACTTGCACACAAGGACCTTAAGGAAGGAAAATGTTCTTGCTTCTGCCTTGTGAATGAAGAAATAGGCTTTGATAACCATATAAATGAAAACCATGTGTCACTGGATTGAGTTTGTGGACCTGGAATAGAGTAAAAACCCAAAACCACAAATAAAACAGATGCTCTCATCATGACTGGTTTCTGATTCAAAGACAGCTCCCCAGCAGCGTATAACTCACAGAAAGTGAAGCTAAGAGGAAGTCCAAGTTTCCATGAGGCAACAGGGAATATGGCATTGTGCAACAGCTTTTCCAAACTGAGTGTACATTTAGGCATTGCCCAATCAAATGATAGCCAACAATGTATGCAATGAAAAACTGATTGAATCTTACTGTAAGACAACACAAGTGACGCTATTAAATATCTTAATCTCAGAGCTGACAGAATTGTGGCATGGCATTCTGTCAGTAGAAGCTATAATGAGGCAGTGGTATTACACACACATTACCTCTTTGAACTTCTAACACAAAACTGGAGGCTGAAGGAATGGCATGTGGCATCATCAGCCAGTATTTTTCAGGCACAGGAATTTTCTCACACATCTAACTGTAGGTTAGGAAACTCTCTTATTAATTACAGCAGATGGAGAAGCAGCTCTCTTCTTACTCCAAACTTTTTCGATGAGTATTTTCAACAACACAGGACAATTTTCATGATTGGGATTGAACTGGTGAATTTATGAAAAAGCAGAGCAGCTCAAGCCTCACAAAAATTATAGACCTCTCATGCCTTTCTGTGAAAGCCCATGAAAGCAGAAGACCAGAGAGCAGCAAGCCAACTGCTCTCCATTAGAGGTTATCCTCACAGACATCAGGGCGGACTGATTCTCCTCCCATTTTCATGAACAAGTCTGAAGAGGATTTTCATTAAAGTAAATGAGAATAGGCTGAGTGAAAATAATTAACATGAAATTATGTAATGTACTGAACAGCAATATTCTCAGAAGAAGGTCAGATGCATTTTGGGAAAGTATGAACTAGTGTATTACAAGTTACTGGAATGCAGGTACATGGAAGTGCGCAGTATCTATATAAAATCACACTAGATGATTTGATAATGCATTTCAAACCTATGAATCTATTAATTGTTTTGGGTGAGTACAGAAAAATGCCCTATTAAAAAGAGCAGCTGCTCTGTGAGCACACTGATACTCTCAAGCAGCCAGAGCAAGACCAGATGAGCAGCACACAACCTGACTGAAGGGTGCGTGCTGTGCACTCTCATGGGAGGCAGCTCTGCTGGCCCCCCAGACCCCAGGGCTCCTGGGAGCACACCTGTCTTTTGTAATTCCCATTACACCATCACTTACCTGATGCCAAGCCTCTTAACGTTGTCTTGATCCATTTAAACTCTGCCTTACAAAAGTGGTGTTTGAAGAAAACTGTTTAAAAACAATCCACACAGGAGAGATGAATAATGTTGGATTTCAGGCAGTTTTCTCTGCAAACAGGAGTTTAAATTTCTTTTGGTAATAACCCCTTTTGACTTGCCCACATGTAGACAGTAATTATTACTGCTTTTTACAGCTAGGGTATTTTCATCCCAACACATCTCATTCCGTCTCCCACATAGACAGTCTTTGAAGCAACAATAACAAGTACCAGCTTCCCTAGGCCAGTTTGCAAATTTGCCTCAAGGCTAAAACAGTCAGAGCAGGCTTAGTAGGTCAGAATTGGATTTCCCAAATATGAACCATTCCAGAAAAAAAGTCTCTTTCTTACTGTTAACTTATTAATCATTAAGAGAAAAAGAGAAATATTGGGAGGGCAGATGTCGGTCATTCCCCCCCACCCCTGCCGCTGCCCCATGTGAATTATGCATGGAAAATAACTGCACAAAATTCTCTGGCTCTGCTGAAGTCAACAGGAGTTTTACCACCAGCTTCCAGCAGAGTCACATTTGCACCCAGTGTCTCCAGAGCGACATCTCATATGTCACCATTTACTAGTAGCAGCACAGAGTTCACCACCAGGCCTGCCATTACCATATAAACATAAAGGAAAGCTGAGGTATCTCTGTGGGATCTGGCAGCCCCGCAGAACTCATCCAGATTTGTTTGGTTTTAATTACCATTACAGTCAAGGGCACTAAAAACTCTGTGGAGTCTGGGAACAAACTGTTTGTGTTGCCCTCAGACACACATTACCCCAGCACAGCTCTGCAAGCTGCATGGTAGTGGTACCCAGCTGGAGGAGCTCCAGTGGGACCAGAGCCAGGGGGCCTCAGCCAGGGGACCTCATCCATTTCCTGCCTACCACAGGGGAGACTGACACTTCAGCTCCTCACACATCCCTGGGCACTCTCTTAGGACCCTCACAGGGATTGATGCATCTCCCTGAAAATCCAGGGTTGCACGTTCTGGCTTCTCTCTAAGCTCAGTCAGGATGCTGTTGCTGTCTGTCCCTAGACAGATGTGAGAGCTGTGCCTCACCTTGGCCACAGCAGGCTCAGGGAACATGAGCCTTTGGATAAGCTGAAGGAAAGACAGACAGAACAGGCAAGCAGTGTGATCACTGGCGAATTTGTCAAAGACAAGTTCACCACGGGCACAGCTTTGTTCTCACACCTGGAGATGCAGCCGTTCAGTCCCTTGCTGACAGACCCAAGTTAAAGCCCCCATTCACCCTCAGCTGAAGCATTTTGTTCTTCCATTTTCTGATGCAGTCAAACCTTCGTGATGAAAAGCACCCCCAGCAGATGTATTGCCATGAAAATGGTGCTCTAATGAACTGGCAGGAAAGACAGTTTCACAGAAAGAAGATCTCTGAGCAGCCCAATTCACAATTACTCTTCACATCCACAGGCTCTCGTGCTAATTAGGAGTGACACCTTTAATTACCAGTATTGAAACCCTCAAGGGCCAACAGATCACAGCCTAAATCTGTGATATTGTCAACCCAGAAGACAGTTCAGCAGTTGGGTTTGGGGTTGGCTTTTTTTTTTCTTTTTGAGTCAGTGGCTTGTTTCCCTGTGACGCCTTGAGAAAAGGTTTATTTGTGTAATGTCTACAAACCTAAAATAACAAGGAATATTTAAATTGAGGTAGAGGGCAATTTAAAGCCCAGCTAAAACTTCTCTGCTGAAATCGCTAATGGTAGGAGAAATGTGTATTTCCAACACATAATTAGGAAGAGACAAAAAGAGGGTGTGGAGTCTTACTATGGAATGTTAATTACAAGCAGATCCTGAATCCCCGGGTTGAGTTCCAGCCAGCTGAGGACACATATTGAAATGTACTTAGTGATATACTCATTTCTATTTAATTACTTGTGAGACAAAGCAGCCAAAGGATATTTCTTTAGGATGCAGAGGATAGCTCTGAGAAGGATTGATAAATGTTAAAGATACATAAAGTAATAACAGTCCACCTACTTGCCACTGAAGGGGATTTCACAACAACATTTTTTCTAGTGCTCTGTGTTGCCTATTTTAATGTCCTAAGTGATAAGGTTTCCACCATTTCCCTTGGAAGATTAGATAAGTTTCATGGCCAGGATTTTTTCTCCTTGTGAATATTTGGCCTGTGTTTTCTTCTCTTTTTTAAGAATTCAACTGTGTTTTTCTGAAAAATAAAAACTTGCCATAATAATATCTCTCTCTCCTCATTAACTCATTAACTGCACCCGAAGGATTCTCTGAAAAGGATGTCTAGGTGGACATTTTGGTTGAATTAAACTCATTCTTTTCTAGGCATGGATGCTGGAGGAGCAATCAAGCAAAGCAAAATACCTGAGTGGGGAAGAAAGTGGAGGCTACCTAAAGACCCTTGAGACCTCCCAAATTTCATAGTGTTTGAGTTGCCTGTTCCATGTACTCCATGCAGCACAGCAAATGCATTTTCTGTGCTTTAGATCATGCAACAGGACTAAGTAGCAGAAGGTGGCTGGTAAAGATTGGCAGCCAAGCTACTCATCCCCACCTGCACACAGGCACCAAAGTCTCCTAAAAACACACCCCTGGATGGACTCTTCCATTTGATCTTAAATGGTAGGTGATGATTCAAGACAGCAGCTGCCTTAGCATGAAGTGATGATGGCTGTGCTGCAAATACATGCACTTCAGGCTGTGGTACATAGGCAGGAGCCAGTTACATGGTCCTCAAGGGCACGGCACATGTTTGCACTGCGCGCTTTGCACATAGGCTCAATTTCCTCCTTGTGAGTCACCAGGGGCTTGCTGCACTCATCTTCCTTCCTACCCTACACTTTACTCCATGATTTTTCTGCTGCAGGACTATCTCCACGGTAAGATAGTCAAGACTCTTTCTTACTTAAAGGACACATGTAGATTTCCCATCTCAAAATCAGACAGTTTGGAAATGCTAATGCCACACCAGGCAGAGATGAAACCTGTGTCTGTAAATACATTCAGAGTCAAGTGGACATAATCACATGCTACATGATCAAAGTGCAGTATCAGTTGATTGCCATCCAGCAGACAGCAGAAATATCCAGTCAATTTATTGCTCCCAAACACATCAAGGATCTGAGGCAATAGCCAGTACATGGAATTAACCACTGCTATCCTAAATTCTCTTCAAGACAGCCCATTTCCACAGGCTAACAAGGCAACAAGCTGCACTTGGGAATACAACGCGTGATGGCTCAGCTGTCACGATGCACAAGGTACAAGGTAACACCACATGTTCCCCAGTCCTCCTGAGAAGCAATGAGTACTGGCTGAGAATGCCTCCTTGCACTTGTGATCACCCAGGTGAGGAGAGGGCCCTCTCACAGCAAGCGGATTTGCGTTGCTGCCTGTTTGGCACTGGGTGATAAAAGACACACAGATGTCACACGTGTCTGTTGGTTAGTGGCTGCTTGGCTTTAGGGTAAATGCATGAGCAGACAAAGCCAGGGATAAAGCAAAGTGTTGAAAATCACTGAAAAACAAGAAAGGGAGAGAAAGTAGAAAAAGTGTAGTGTAGATAAAAATTGTTATTGGTTCTTTCTCTAAATCTACCACCTCTTCACTCCCTAAAACCTTTAAACAAGAGGATACTGACCCTGCTGTCTGAGTCATATGCCACAATCATCTCTGAAGTAAGTACCAAAGAAACAACAGAAGACATCTGAACAAAACCAGGGAGAGCACTGGTTTTCTTGACCACTAAGGCCAACCTGAAATCCCACTGGCAGCAGTCTTTTCTTGACAGAAAAGGAGCATCTACACAGGAAGTGGTGAATCTGAGGCAGCACACATAGAAATGGAACTGGGATCTGAATGCTGGGACTTCATCTCAATCCAGATAGACACTATGAATCGAAAACTTAGAAAAAGAAGAAGTGAAAACCATGCAGACCTCACCCAAAGAGGGACCAACTCTTCTTCACTGGAACAGCCCCTTGGTTGTAGGTGTGGTTTTCAGCCCAGTCCTTGTCTTTTTCTTCCACGGTATTTCCTAAATCACACCCAGTCTGCGTTTATCTGTCCCAGCACTCAAGACCTTTCAGACCACCTTTGCACCTCTCGTGTTCCATCTTGGACATGTGGGACAATGGAGGCCCAAAGAGGAACCACAGGGATGAAATAGAGACAGGGGAGAGGGCATAAAAAGAGGAGCAAGACAGATCCACCCTCATTGCAGTGGGTTATGTTGAATATCTGAGGAGATCATGGGAAAAGTGAGTACAGGCAAGATTAGCAAAATATCTAAAGTGACTGATTTAGTCCTCTTCCCTTTGAAGAGGCCTGCATAAAGTTAGCAGTAGTCTAGAAACCAGAAGGAATTTCTCTTTTTGACCTGGAGAAGTGGGCCCACAGGAAAGAATATCATGTGGTTTAACAAGAGCAAGTGCAAAGGGCTGCACCCCCTGGTATCAACACAAGCTGGGGGATGAACAGATTGAGAGCAGCCCTGCAGAGAAGAACTTGGGGTGCTGGTGGGTGAGAGGCTGGGCATGATCCAGCCATGTGCACCCACAGCCCAGGTAACCAAACATGTCCTGGGCTGCACCCAAAGCAGTGGGACCAGCAACGGAGGGAGGGAGGGAATTCTGCCCCTCTGCTCTGCTCTGCTCTGCTCTGGTGAGACCCCACCTGCAGTGCTGCATCACCTCTGGGACCTCCAACACAGGAATGACATGGACCTATTTGAGTGAGTCCATAGAAGGATCACTGGGATTATTAGAGTGCTGGAACACCTCTCCTATGAGGAAAGGGTAAGAAAATTGAGATTCTTTAGCCTGGAGAAGAGAGGGCTTTGGAGTGACCTAATTGTGGCCTCCCTGTAGGGACCTTACAAGAAAGATGGAGAGAGACTTCTTACAACTTTTATAGTGACAGGACAGGGGGAATGGTTTTAGACAGACAGAGAGTAGATTTAGGTGAGATATTAGAGAGAAAATCTTTACTGTGTGAGTCGTGAAGCACTGGAACAGGTTGTATTTACCTACATGCCATGGTGGAGCAGCTGAAGAACAGGGAACAGAATAATGTACTGTCTGTCAGGTGAAAAGGGAAGCATTGGATATCTTTTCAATACTTACTGTAGGTTTATAAGAAAGGTGGGGACAAAGTTTTTATCAGGACATGTTGTTTTGGAATAATGGGCAATGGTTTTAAAATGGTTTTAAAATTTAGACTAGATATAAAGAAGATATTTTTAATTATGAGGAACACTGTAATGTGTTTCCCAGAGAGATTGTGAATATCCCATCCCTGGAAACATTCAAGGTCAGGATAGATGGGGTTTTGAGGTACCTGATGTAACTGAAGATGTTCCTGCACATTGCAGGGAAGGTTGGACTAAATTACCTTAAAAGTTCACTTCCAACCCAAACTAATCTACAATTCTGGGATATTTTAAGGTTTTTTTCTCTTGCTGGAACCTGAGACACAGTGATTAATGTTGTTTTTATACTAAAGCAAATTTTCCCAAGTTTATGACCATCACTGACCCTAAACTTGTCTAAGGAAGGTTGGGGGTTGCTGTACCACAGCTAGAGGCTCAGTAAAAATAAGTTGGCTATTTTTCCTGCTTCCCCCTATCACACAAAATGTGTCTCTCCACAGTACCCAGACTCAAACATATACACCAGCTACATCCTAGCCCTACACTGGGGCAAGAGTGGAGTGTGCAGCAAGTCTCTTCTGCCCTCCCACACTATGGTTTCCACGGGAAACAGGGAAATTACACTTCAGTATAATTTAGGCCCCAAATGCCCAGGTAAGCTGCAGCAGGCATGAAAGTTACATTTCTAGAAAAGGGTATCCAAAGCCACCTGCCCAAGAGTCTGTGGGAACCCAGCAGTGACCCATACCCCTTATTTGCATCCTCCCTCATGATTTCTCTCTTGCTTCCTTTGTCTGTTTCAGAATGACTCAAGCAACAGCACTTGCTCATCCAAGACAAAGCACTGCCTGGTCAAGCAGTGTATGACTTGGTCTCATACTCAGCACTTGCTTGGGAAAGCATTTGTGACAACAGTGCTTGTACCACAAGAACAGTGTTTCACTTGGAAAATTCAAAAATGCCAGATTCATCTTTGCTTGAGCAACTTTAATCCTTCCCTTTCTCATTCAACTCTCTGATGCGTGGAAGCAGGTTTGCCCTTGCCTATGCAGCAGATGACAGATATCATCTCCATCTTATAGGAGAGAAGCCATGCCAGAGAGCTCAAATGAGACACAAGAATTACAGACAAAAGCTACAACCAAACAGAAAGGTTATGCTTATACCAATAAATTCATGAGGGACACCTCTGCCTCCTGCCAGGTGAAAGGGTACAGTCTGGCTCATGCAGAGGCTGCTAACAGTCCCTGCCCACTAAACAGCCTGCCTGTCACCACCCCACCAAGTGCTTGGCCATGAGCTTCTCCTGGGCTCTACCTGGTGCCCCACTGGCCCTAAGATAAAACTATTGATTCTGCATAACATAAGGGCTGTCCTGAATGCCAGCAGAGTGGTGCTTCTATAGCACAGACCTGGTGGATGGAGGGTGATGCATGCCCACAGGTGAGGAAGGTGCTGCAGGTGCTGAAGGGATGGTGTTGGCTGGGATGGATGGTATGGGAGGTGGGGGGGAAACCTTACCCAACACTTGTGGGTCTGGCTGGGAGCAGTCCTAGGGAGAGCTCTTCCCAGATTGCTCTCTGCAGTGTGGGTGGCCAGGCCTGATCCTTGGTTTACTCCCTGCCCTCTTTCATTCAGGGATGCAGGAGCACCCTCACAGGGACTGTGTACCACCTCAGAGGTCACTAAATAGCATGACCCAGAAGCAAAGGGAACTGTGTAAACAGTAACAACCTTCCCAACATCCAAAGATAAGAACCCCTCACACTGAAGCACTGAGATGTTCTCAACCCAGGATTTGGTTTGCTTTTTCCTCTAGCTGTAGTTTGTAAGTAACTTAATTTATAAACAGATATAAACCCAAGTAGCTTTTGTTCTACACAAGGCTTGTCACACCACTCCTTAATCTTAGACAGCATGGACTGCTTATTCATGCTCTTAACTTCCCATTTTTCCTTTATGATAGGTTTCTGTCTTTGAGCAGGCAGGTAGAGCCTCCAGTCTGTCCCCACTCACAAAGACTTAATTCAACCAAGAACCCTTCTCTGAGTACAGTTCTTATTACAGCACCCTGTTATCACTGAAAACAGGCTGTAGCAAAGCCATTTACCATTTATTAACAGATCCCAGGAGAAGTTATTTTCCTATTTGCATAAAATGTGTGTATTGCCCTCTGACTTCTCTATTGCATCAGAGCTGTCACTGAAATGTGGAGCAAATTATGTGTTGTAAGGTTCATGGTCCAGCCACATAACGACACAAATGACATTCCCAATGCAGGCTCATCCCCTTCAGAATGCAAAACTGGAAATAGCAAACTGTTTTAAATCTCTAAAAAAAACAAGTGTTACAGACCTAATGAAAAATCTTAAAATCTAATTTTCAGCACTACAAGCAGTGTTTCCCACCTAACCTAAAAAAGCAGTTTAAATGGAGTTGGGAGTTGCTTAGAGGTTTTTCAACAAAGGAATATTTACAAAGGTATCTTTACTTAGCCTATGGTACTTAGGAACACTTTCAACTGAGTAAAACGACCTTTTTGTTTTGGACAGAAGCATAGCATTAGGTTAATTAAAAGCACCACCCATTCCAGCTGAATTTACAAATTTGGCACATCCAGCATGTGTGATAAACAGAGTGATTTCCAAGTGTGACCCAGCACTTACGTCACATTCCAGCATGGCCCTCAGTGAAGAGGGCTCTAAGTATTTTTTCTGCTTTCGTAAGACTCTACAGCCTGAATATTCCACTAATAAAACTAGTGTTCTACCAGCCAGTAATATCAATAAAGCACCTTTAGATCAAATGAAAATTCTTCCTACTGACCTAAGAAGACGACTGTGTCATGCATGATTTCGGGTAAGTACCAGCATTGCCTCTTTGCTGGTACCTGACTATACTCTGATTTATTAAGAGCAGGGGATAGAAAGTGTTCCCCTACATTACCTGACTGGGCTGAATTTCTGGGTAATCCTGAAGCATAGATGGGAAACAAGGAAAACTGCAAATCCTTGTGGGAGTCCCTCCAAAGCTGCCAGAGGGGCCTGCAGATGTACCTACGCTGTGAAATGTGAGGGTAGACAGAAGGCATGGTAGACACCTGCTATAAAGAATAAGTCAGAAAGGTGGAAATAGTCAAATTGCCCATTCTCCAGAGAGCCTGGTCTGGTGCAGCACACAGCTGCTCCATGTGCTCTCTTGTCAAGGAAAGCCCTCCTCAGCCACTTCATGAAGATCCGTACAGGGGCTCTCCTGAAAGCTCAGCTGACCTGCATTTCTAAGGTAGGCTTACTTTGCATCTCAGATGAAGATGAATATTATTTTCATTTTTTCTTGAAGCTATGAACTCCTGTTTTCTTGACCCACACAGATGTCTCTCTCAGTCCTGAGTCTGGGATTAACCTGCCTTTCTGCTCCTAGGCCATTCAGATTTATTCCATTAGGTTTGCACCTATCTTACAAGTGGGAGGGCAGACTGGTGGCTGTAGCATTTGCCTGGAAACAGGAACTCCTTTTCAGTAGCTAAAACAACTGGCTGGAAGGAAAAATGTCATGACTGTATGTCAGGCTTGCCAACAGCTGTTTCACTGCTTTCTGCATGGTCACACCAGGGGCCATGGGACGCTGCTCTGTACCTGAGGCTGAGAGCACATTTATGGATCCCTTGGAGCAGCTGCTCAGCCAGAAGAAGTTTTCCTACCACAAAATAAAGACATATTTTTAGCAGCAACAAAAATAGATTTCAATGAGTGTCTTAAAAACAGATGGAATTTCACATTCCTCTTTGATGCTTAACAGGGATAAAAAGTACTGGGCTTGCACACCTCAGTGTGGGAACCCCAAATGCTCTGACAATGTCTGACACGGGATGGTTGCATAAAAAGGTACGAAATAAACATCGTGCAGAAATACAAGTAATCAAGGGAGCCTTTTTTGACACAGGAACTTTCCACATCATAACAGCTTGGCAAGCCAGTCTGTGCATGAAGGCCATCCATTCTAGGGATACATCCATAGAATCATTGAACAGTTTGCATTGGAAGGGATCCTTAAAGGTCATCTAATCCACCCCCTATCAAAACAGATGTGCCTGTAAAAGGACTTGTGGCCTCTAGAATTGCAGATGTTAGTTGATACATCATTCATTCCTCCACTTCCTTTTGAGCCATCAGAGGCCAGGCACATTCAGATCACGCTGCAAAGTCCATCTCCCCTTTTGCTGGCTGCTAAGGGAGGATCCAGACATAAAGAGAGAGACCAGCATTCCCAATCTGTTGTTGTCTGCAGAGTTTGTGCTAGTCAGAGAGGTGGCAGTGTGGAAAGGAGGTCAGCTATCACAGCCCCAAACTGAAAACCAAAGGAACTGCTTCAAAACTGGGAGTAGTAGGGAAGACTGAAATCACACTATTTGAGGGCAGACTCTGCCAGTGCCTCATAAAGTCTTCTCTTGATCCTTGAGCTACCTCTTTGAAAAACATGTAGGAAGGCATTACCTTAGGAGTGAGACATCCCTGCAGTGATAAAAGGAGATGCAGCTGCTGTTTTAAGAGCAGTGTGTTTGGGATCACAATTAGCCTGAGTTTAAACAGTGGCTGCAAAGAAGCGGGGTGGGATTGAAGATGGTGCAGAGCAAAGCAGACACGCCAGGACTAACTGCCTTTGAAGTTGCACTGGAACTGGGGCAGTGTAAACACATCACTACCAGAGAGAAAGAGCCCTGCCAAGAGACCCATGAGTCCAGAGTCGTGCTGGGAGGACACACAGGGTCACTCAGTGTTCAGCCAAAGATTTCCACATCACATTTTGCTTGGCTGTCCCATGGAGGAATTAGGAAAATGAGGATGATGACGAGGATGTGGCATTTGAAGTCAGCACGGAGGGGCAGGGAAACTTGGTCTTCAGGACACGACTCATGCATGGGGGCTGCAGGCTGAAGAAACCACCCCATCCATTTGACAAGGAGTTACCTGCCTGCAACAAAAGCCATAGAGACTTTTCATAAAATGCAGCGCTTTTAGCAGCATGTGACAGCATCCAGAGCACATCTGGGAGGTGAGGAACTGAGACGTGTGCAACATAGAGAGAAGCTGGTGAGGAGGGCAGGGGCCAGAACTTGAGCCCTCCCTCTGCCTTGAGCCAAGTGAGAAAGGTGTCTGAATTAGTGCTGAACTGCTGCTCTGGTATTGGGGGCAGTGTGGAGACCACCTTGTATGCAAGAATAACTTAGACTTGTTTTCAAGACTTTGTATGGGCCCTGGTTAACAGCTAAAACAGCCAAAACATTCATTCAACTGGACAATTCAGCTCACTTGAATTTATTTGCCCACTAAATAAAGAGCTCCTCTTTACTGTCTCTGCTTGACTGCTGTACAGCGTTGCACAAAACATTACTCCAGCTTTTGTGGCATTTCTCAATGGGAGGAACTTGCTGCTTACATATCCTCCCTTCTTTGTCTGGTCTCCTCTTGGCCTGATGAAATGTACTGGCAGGTGTGAAAGGTTTCCACTCTTACCTGAAAGGGTCTGAGTTTTTGTATCACAACCCAAGAGTGATTCCTAGGCTGTATTGCCACACTCTTCTGAAACAGGCAAAGCTTTCAAGATTTCCTCACACAGGTAACAAACATGCCAAACAGCTGGTGGAAACGCAGGTTCACGGTGCTGCTGGGTAGATTTTATTCTGGTAAAAACATCGTTACAGGGCCAGTAAAAACAAACGGCCACAGGTAAACCTTTCATGGAAATGTATCTCCCCAACAGACAAAGGAGACCTTCCTGAAGCAGAACCTCTCCGTGGCTTCCTTGGCTTGCAAGCAGGGACACATCTACTTTACATCTGTGCATAGACACACATAGCTGTACACATGCAGAGATGTATTTATACAGACACATTCCTACACACACAGGTGACTATATATACACACATGGATGCCTGTGTATATATGACTGACTGCACTTGTGTCTCTGCATATATAATTTATTATGTTCTGCTGTATTTTTGACATTTGTTATGACGTCTATAATTTGTGGTCTGAGGAGACTGAGCCATGAAATGTGGTGAGCCAAACTGGTTTGCATGTCTTCACTAAAAAATAGAGGGCTGGTTTTAAAGACATTTTCCCCCCGGAAAATGTAATTTTTAAAATCAGAAAACACCCTAGCCACTCTTTTTCAGTTTCTGAGTTTTCACACTGCAAGGTGAAAACATGCTCCTTTGCACACTCTCTTCATCTTTCTTGTTTTAGAAGCACTGGCCAAAGGCAGAAAAAGAAGAAAAAGCTAAGAAGTAGACATAGGGTTTGGTCTTGGCTATTCCATTTCTTCACTTTCTTCTTTTGTATTACTAGATGAAAAATAAGAGGTGATATTTTAGGAGTTACAGAAAGCTGGCCTGTCAGTTTGTTTTCTTGCCATCAGAATGATATCATGTTTTCCTAAATAAAAATAATTCATGAAAAATTTCCAACAAAAGTCTCTCAGTTTTTTTCCATGAAATGTGTGTTTACTGAGCAGCATAGCTCAGTGAACACTCCCTGCTCTGGCTGCTAGGGAGGATGTCACAAGAAGCCCTTGGATGAGTGGGACAAATGCTGGACTTGAGATGAGCAGCACAGCTCCTGGCATCCAGACTTCCAGCACTCACAGGGACCTCAAGGAATGTGGTGAAAGTGGTGACTTTCCCCCACCATCTGCTCGGGTCTTCACGCCACATGTGAGCACCTTCCAAAGCAGAAAATTGGAGAATTGATGAATAGAAGTCAGATCCAAGCCCAACCTTTGGGAAGAAAAAATCATAAACCTCTGTTGATCTCAGAGTATGGGAGGGCAAAAACCTATAATATATACATGCTGAAAAGCAGGTTTGTAGTTATTCTGGGCTGAGTTCCACATTCTTTGGGGTACCCCTGAGAATGGCCTGACTCCTCCACAAAGAAGATCTCTGCCACAACAGGCAATGCTACCATCACCAGAAAGAACACATCATGGTTCAGGGAAGTGAAGAATTACTACGAAACGACACGATGCTTTAGCAGTGCAAACACCAGCCCTTTGGCCAAGGTGACTACACCTGCCTGGCAGTGTAGTTGGCCAGTGAAGGAGCAGGTGAAAGGTCAGCACTGCCAAGGGATCGTGTGTCCCACTCCCACATCACCAGTAGCATTTTAGCACTGATCATTTTAACCTCAGAACACCTCAGCCATCATTGAGCAGGGGGTAGGAAACAAATACACTGACAAAACTTGGATGAGAAAAAATTCCCTGTGTCATCAGGCATAGTAGAATACAAATAAACCTTTAAGAAGAAAAAAACCACAACTATCCAAGAAATTTAATGTTAGTAATGTAGGAGTACTCCCCTTCATCAAGAAGACAATTTTCTCTTTTTTTTCACACTAATCCTTGTGTATTTGAAAGCAGAGGTAGACAAGTTCATCTCACCCAAGACCCCTTCATCTAGATACCAAACATTGCCTTTGTAAATTAATATTTGTGTATCACCAAGATATTAAACATCAAGGCACTGCTGTGTTAGGCATAATAAAATAGTTAGTTATCCGCCAAAACCACAAACCCTAGATTAATAACTTGAGAAGTAAAGCCAGATTGCTGGGATAGCATGTGGGAGAACAGAAAATACACGGGAACAGTAAGTGCACCAAGATTTTGAATTGCCTTTCAACTAAATTTGTTCTCCCAAATAAAGTTTTTGAATGAAAAAAGCATTTTATTCATTAAAATTGATCTATAAAGTAGTTTATTCTGTTTTGCTGAGATACAAACTTTTTTTTCTCTTTGAAAGAGTAAGTTCTATACAAGAAGAGAGTCATGTTCATGTCCTCTTATTTCAATACCTAATTCATCTTCTGTTCCTTTTTTCACATCTGGGAAATTAAAGTACAAGAGCCCAGAGAGAAAATAACATTCAGAGAAAAGGATACCCTTGCATTCCTGGTCAAAGGAAGAAGGAGACATACTAATTAATGAACGAGACTTTTTACCACCCTCTGAATCTCTAAGAGGAATAAAAAAATATACCCCAAATCAGAGCTGAGATATCGAGTAATCAGCTACCTTTGTTCAGACACAAGGGCAGATGAAAGTAAAATGTCAGTATCCTTTCAAGTGAGGAAAAACACAACTCCTTTCCCTAGGGGGAAAAATCAAATTGTTATGTTTTTGTTTTTAATTTGGCTCCTTCGATGAGCAAATTTATTTACGTGTAGATTACCACCATTCCTACAGACATTTCAGCCCACACTGTTTGGAGCCCACACTGTTCCTACAGGGGCTTGGCTCGCAGTTGCTTTGCCGTGGCATCTCTGCCTGAAGCTCAGAGGGGATAACTCTTCCTCCATCTGTCCCACCAGGACAACACCATCAGGACACACATCCTTCCTTGTGCCATCCACCTCAGGGGGCATCAGGGCTCCCAGGGCAGAGTGATTGTTCCTGGCTCTCACAGGCACCATCGGGCAGCCGTGGCTGCACAACAAACACCTTGAAATGTACCCCCACAGATGGGTTGGATGCGGAGAGCACTGGGATCCCTGGGAGCTGGCAGACTCCAGGATGCCAAGTGGCTTTGCGTGGTTCATAGAAGAAGTGATCCACCAGAGCCACTGGAAATGCAATACCTGGAGCAGATATGTGTCAGAGATGGATTTAGAAGCTGATCTATTACAGGTTCTGGAGAGACATAGGTTCCTTCTCCCTTTCCATAAACCTCTTATCCTACAGGACCTATTCAAGACAATATTTTCTATCTAAAGCTGTGGGATTTTGTAGTTTTAAAGGGAATCTGAGAGTTTTGCTCCTGAGGACCATGTCATGACAAACTCTATAATGGAAAAGTAATGACTTTGGAACAGGCTTATTTGAAAAAAAAAAGAATAAAATCTGGGCCCTTATCCAGGTAGAGATCTTAGCCTGGCATTCCATCTACATTCTTTCTGTTATTAAAATAATTTAGGAAACCAGGAAGCCTGTTCTGCACTCAATCATGTTAGCCCACGCCGTGTCAATTTGAATTCTGCCTGTGGTGATAACAGTTGAAAATCTGATGGGCCAGATACTGAACTGACAAAAATCGGCATTGCTCCATTACAATCAGTGGGGCTTTGCCAATTTACCCTTGTTAAAGATCTGGACCTCTACTTCTAGGCAGGCATTTTTCCAGACAGCAAAACACTCTCCTACCTCTTTGGCAAAGGAAAAAATAAAGGAATAATTTAGCGATACTTTGGAGAGTGACATGACCACGATAATGCAACTTGAAAATTAAACCCTTGGCTTATTTTCAGTACACTTGAAGTTTACTAGAACCATGTTCGGGTTCTTCAAATGTGGTCAACAGGTAATATTAAATTAAACCCTTGGCTTATTTTCAGTACACTTGAAGTTTACTAGAACCATGTTCGGGTTCTTCAAATGTGGTCAACAGGTAATATCTGGTGCCATTTTTCAGTGTAGATGCCACCAGATTCCAAGCTGAAGACTATTATTTTTCCATTTTAGTTCATTAAGCAGACTTAAGAAGTCTGTTAAAAAATTCCTCTGATGAAGAAAACAAAATTTGCATGTGTAAGCAGACACATAAAAACATTTTATCTTCTATCCAACTGCTTTTCCAAGATTAAAAATACTTCTGAAGTTCATCTTTGCTGTAGAAAGTCCATAAGCCTGCGGAAATTAATATTTTTGATATTTGACTGTTGGCCAATCAGCAATCAGGACAGCTTAGCCTGATCCTGTGCACCACCCTGCCATAGCTCACCTGATGAGAGAACAGGGACAGGCAGTCCCTTCCCTACCCACATTACCCTTCTGTGCCTGAGAAATGCTGCTCCTGACCTTCCTCAAGGTGACTCTGCAAGTCAGCAGCATGGTCCTACAGCAGTCACTACTCAGAGAACTAGTAAAAAATGTTAGGAGGACTGCACTGTGGGCCACACTGCCTTGGCCAAGAGGCAAAACCTGAAAAGCCTTCTTGGTTACACCTCTCCTCATCCTGTTGCTATCTGCCATTGCAGGAAGAAAGAGAAAAAGAGTGGTGGAAAAGGGACTTTGAACTTCAGAGAGTTATTTTCATCTGCAACATGACAGGCTCTTTTTACTTGGGAAAAGGAAAAGAAAAATACATTTCCTACAAGACCGGTTTCATCAAAAGATGTGAGCTGGTTATAGCTCTTACACAGGAGCAGGCACTCAACAGTGATCACAGTTGTCTAAATGCGGCTTTGAAACTATCCTGAAGGTCTTGGATTCTATTAGCAAAGAAAAGGGCCCAGGATTTATCTGTGGCTCTAAAGGAAATGACAGAGAAGATTTTGCTTTTATCAAGCTAAACACCCTTCCCCAAGGGCTTCACGCATAGCAGTCTTTGCTGTCCCGTGAGCCATACTCTGGAATTTGTGGGGACCCCACTTGTGAGAGCCAGCCAAACCCATGACAAGGGAAAACGCCCATAGTTCAGCTGTAAGGACAGTCACCAGACCATGCTAAATCCTGCGCCTTCACCCTGGATCACAGGCCTGCCAGGCCTGGCAACAGGAGCCTGCTCAGTTTTCTGTGCACTTACAAATCAACTTTGCAAGTCCTGGCCAACACCTGTGGGTGCTGCCACAGCCAATAACAGCACTGAATGTGCACCAAAATGTTGTCTCCAACCATCCTCCCAACAGGCAGGACAACACTGCTGAAGGCGAGCCAATTCTTCTGAGCTTTTGAACAACATGTACTCACCAAGAATAAGATGTGGATAGGAAATCCTCCAACAGTTTCCCAGAAAGGCTAAATTTGAGCCAGTCACAACAGGAATGATACAGAGATATGGATGAGTAGAGAAAAGGCATTGTAGACTGAATAATAGCACTCAGTTTCTTTATTTGCATGTCCTCAGAGCACTAGCATGGCTTTAGCAATGCAGAGGCTTCAGGTCTGCCTGCTGGAGATCTTTCCTTAGGAAGGATGACCTCCAGTGACAGCACCCACACCAGCCCCTCTGCAGAGAGCAGGGCTGTGAGAAGGCAGCGCAGCAAGATCACCCATCAGCCCCAGCTACTGCCACAGGCCCTGCTCTCAGTTAACAGCAGATATAAGCAGCAAACCAGCTCATCAATTTATTCAAGTAAGCTGGGCAATATCCAGCAAACCTTGCCTTTCCATGGAGCAAAATGGAGCTGTACACCTGTCTTTTTCTTACCCCTCCTATCTTTGGTTTCTGCAGTGAACTGTAGAGCCTGCTCTGACAACTGTAGAGCCTGCTCAGAGCTGAACTGAGACAATACTGGGTAGCAGGTTAGTCTTCATGCTTCAGCAGAGACCATAAATCCTTCAGTTTCCTTACTTGCTTTGTGGGACTTTCTGTTTTGTTTAGTTTTCAGAGCAGATAGAATCCCATTGATGGCATTTAAATGCATCCATCACAATGAACTCTAAGATGCAGGAAATAACATTTTCTTGTACTTAAGCATCTCAGGAGACTGCAGTGATCATATTAAAATTTTAATCACAAATGCCTTGTGTTTAAATCACAAAGGATTCACTGTGCTAGAGAATTTTACAATATGAAATTCTTATAAATTTGTGGCAGATAGCAATTTTCTGTCTGGGAAATGTAAATCAGTTATTAATAAGCCAAATTGCTAACATCAAAACTGGTATCTGTATGCAGGAAAGAGACAAAAATCTTTCATAGGCTTATAAAGTTCTACATGTACTAGCCTGAGCAATTTTAATCCCTGTTTCCCGAACTGAGAGACTTCAAACTGCATCTCATTCTACAGCAATATATCCATCTGATCCATGCATGGTGTTGTAGGGCTTTGGAAATGATGATCTGAAAATAAATAGCTGAAAAACTCTTCTGAAAGGCATACACATTTCAGACCTTACAACTAGAGACTACACTTTGGTTCAGATGAATGTAGTTCATGTACTGGCTTAAAACAAGGCAAGAAGACAGTGAGGTCCAAAACAAGTAGCAAGGCAAAGTTTACAGGATCCTCTAGACCCTTGTAGGCTCCCCAACAGCTACAAGCACAGATCAGAGCTCAAGTCCTACTCCAGCAATTCTGCCTTGACCTGAACCTATGCTCTGAATTTCAGAGCTGTCCTCTGATATACAATTGCACAAAACAAAACAATTGGGTTTTAGTAGCTTCCATATGTTAGGATCCTAGCTGAGCTCAAGCACATTGCTAACAGTACTTGAAATGCAAGTATTTTGCTATTTTTCTAAGTACATTAAAAAATCCATTACCATTGTCAAAGGGTGCAAAAGGTGGTGAGTAATATAGAGTGGATTCTGAGGATGAATTTTCAATGCAGCTAGAGACTGAGTATTTAGATTTTAAATCCCAGTTCATTATTGGAATTATTTCTGAATGTTTGCAACTCTTTGCTAATGCCTTCATAGAAAACTACATCGTTTGCATCACTATGAGATTACCCAATTCCTTCACTTGCACAATTGTTCCAATAAGGGTGGACTTAGTCTTTGCAGGTGCAAGAGCATCTCCAAATTACACAAAAAATTCCATAAAGGAAATGGACCTTATCGTATGAGTAGCAACATACAGGGCAGTGGTTCTTATGCTTGCAGATTTTTTCAGCCCAGCTTAAGAGATTTGGATGGAATCACCATGAAGATTTAAATTTAAATGTAGGGCAGAGGCAGATAAACTGGTTAATTAACTGATCAATTCCATAAGGAGCTTAATGCATATCTTGTAATTTTACAGAGGAAGGCGTGGGATGCAGTGCTGTGTTCAGGAGGGTATCTCCCCGTGTTGGAGTGTGTCCCATGAACAAAGCAGTTTCATTTCTCTCCCAACACTGACACAGCTTCAGAGGCGTGCGGCTGGAGAGTTTTCCTCCTGAAGCACCATGTGTCCCCCATGCTTAAGTTTGCCTTAAACCAGATGGAAAGACAAAGATTTGTTGTTTGGGGCTCGCAAAGGGCAGCTTCAAACCACGGCTCCTTGCAGTTGTCAGCGTGCTGGAGCGTGAACTCCAGCCAGGATGCGTTCAGTACAGCTGTCTCACTTGCATACAAGCTGTGGTGTGTATTTGCAAGTCAGTCGGGACCATGTTCAGACCATCTCCTCTAGGTGCCTGCCTGCGTTGCCATGACAACTAGTAAGACACTGATGGGCAATTCGGGCTCCCCACGCTCCGTGGCTGCCAGACTCCATTCCTTATATAGGCAATGGAAAGAAGTAGGCATCTAAATTAGGCACCCAAAATCAACAGGCTGACTACACCCCACACACAGACCCCCAGCCAACTGCTAGATTCCTGGCTGCTCCCTGCGAGTTAGAGGGACCCACTACACCCTCACCATTCCTGAACTCACTTCCTCGTTTGACTTCCTCTTCCAGTGTGTCAATCAGAAGTGACAATGCGACATCTGGGAAATGCTCCAAATCTATCCATTTTTAAAGTGAAGTGCTCAGTGGCAGTTAAACAGCCAGAGCTTTCTGCTCATTGCAATATTAGAAACATTCTGATTTCTCTGCAGTTGGGTAGAGAATGGTAAATTCTACCACTGCACCCAAAAGGTTCTTACATGCATTTCCAGATCTTTCATCCTGCAAGTGTATTCCACAGATACAGAATCACACAGAACACCCTTTAAGCTTCAGAATAAAGAAGAATTAGTTTTAAAACAAACAAATGCCAACCAAAAAAACCCAAATCTGCTGTAAACATAAGATCTTGAGACAACTTCTAGCCCTGGAAGTAAAGACAAACATTTTCTACAACTATTCATGCAAATTCCAGGTCAGTTCACATTTTTTGGAAAGATGCCAAGCCTCTTGCCATCTTCAGTACCTCTTCCATTTTTACTGGTTCTTCTGTTGCACATACATAACTCCCCATCAGACCTTTAGGGTCACTAATACCTGTGCTGAGGTGTTTTCTTTTTCATCCCCTCTGCAGGTGAAATCTGTGGAGTGTCTAACACTGGAAATCTGTGACTTTTTTTTTTTTTGTTGGGCTTGAAGGTTTCTGTCTTGCTCTTGTTTGGTTATTCTTGCACAGGCACTTTTACAAGCTGTTTATTTTTTTAATCGGCACGCTGCTGTGTTTTTATGATAGGGATGGCCAAAGAAATGACCTAGTAAAGAACTGGACCATACACTTGGAGCAGAAGGAGGTGTGATTCATGACTTGCCTTAATTCCTGGAGGAATTCTTGCCAGATGTTCAGATAGCAAGTTGAAGCTTGTTTCAATGACCAGGAATTACATTATTCCAGCACAGCGAAATCTGTAACAAGGGTGACCACTCAGGAACTTCAGCAATTCAATGAGCAGAGACATCTTCAACCAGATCAGGTTGCTTAGAAGCCTGACCCAGAATGTTTCCATGGATGAAGTACCTACTGCCTCTCTGGGCAACCTGCTCCAGTGTTCCTGCAGTTATCCACTGATGCTGCTTTGAGTAGGCAAGAATTCAAGAGCATTTTTTAGCTACAGGAATATAGTGCCCCTGCTCACCAATCTTCCTGCCTGCTCAAGCTCATCTTCAGTCAGCTTGTGGATGAGCCCTTCCAAGACACAAGGTTACCAGGGTGACAGGAAAGGCAGTGGTGTCAATCCCTTGTTGCTAGCACCTGGATTAAAATTAATGTAGTCACTCACATTCTGAATATTTAAAAAAGTTAAGAAAAGGAACAGTTCTTGTGGGAATCCACCAACAAAGGGCCTGGTGATAGGGATATAATCTCCCTTTGTTACAGCATTCCTTTTACCCAAGGATACACAACTACTCTGACTGCTTCAAACTATGTGAGCTAAACTAATTATTTCAAATTATATTTTCAAGATAATTTGTTGAACATCTGTGGGACATTTTAAAATATTGGCTAGGTTCAAGGATTGTGGAATAAATGGAAAAGCAATTTGGAGACCAAAAAAAGAAATTTTTCAAATTTTTGTGAATGTGTCAGTCACATTTACCTACTTTCTCAGCATGCAGAGGTCACTTTGGCACACCTGGACTGAAATCAGTGACACCCACGGCTTGAGTCAATATTCTTTGAAAAGAGCAGAGGCTACCAACTCAGGTTCTTTGATCTTACTGCTTGGTCATTATCTTATTGAAATATCATTCCCTTTGACATTTGAGGCAGATATGCAAATAAATTAAAGGAAGGGCTTATTTATGCTGAGTGCATGAAAATGGCATTTGTGCATTGAAATGGATGTGGAAACTGCATTTACTCGAGCATTTTAGCTGCAACAAACAGGGCTCCATAACTAGTTGCCTGCCATGACACAGGAACCAGCTGCTAAGGCAAAAGGTGTATTTATCTATTCTAATGTGTAATTCCAAAATATAACCTTTCCCTTCAGTTATTATTTATCTAATTGCACAGCCAGATTTAGTCAGTGCATTTGAAAGCATAATTAATTGCAATGCACTTGGTAATGTTCCATTCTGCACCACCTGTAAGTCAAACTGCTGTAATACAGAATTGACTTTTGGAAGGGTTTTCATCACACTGTGTGCACTGAAAATAATTAGTGATCCAGGAGGGCAGTTACTTTTATCCTCCTAATTGGATATGCTGGCAGTTCTTATGCCCTTGTGGTCAGATGTTAGCCTCATTTGCACAGTTCCAACCAGTAGGATTACTGCACTTGGGTGGTCATGTGTGTATTAAGGAACATAATTCACACTTTTCAGTTTTGCAGCTGTTGAACTGGTGTGAGCTGTGACTTTGCTCTGAAAGGATCAGAATCTGTGTTGTCTTAATACAGCACAGAAAGACTACCTATGGCTGAGGCTTAGGGGTGATTCTCACAAGCCTTGGCAGATACAATTGAGCCTTCAAAAGCATTCTGGTCTAGAGCTGCCTTCTCCGCTGATTTTCACCACTTGTTAATGTTTGGAAGAAAGTGTTTACAGAATGGGACAGTGTGACAGTTTCACAATACTTTGGTTCTGGCAGCAGAATCAGCTTAAGAAATTCTCTCCTTTCTCCTGCCTTTGCCATGCAGGTCACTGACCTCTTGGCTGTAGCAACACAACTATTTGTAAAACAGTGTGATGCCCTGGATAAATGACATAAGTCAGGTTAAACCGCCTTCTTTTCTTTTTCCCTGCTTTTGGCTTTTAGGGATGAAAATGGCAAAAGGGGAGGAAAGCTTTGGTGAAAGAAAGAGTGGCTGTGGAGGGAACTGTCTACAGAGATTACCACTAAAAACCCCAATATTTTGAAGCTACTATTCTGAACCTCTCTTGTTAGTGTTTGGGATTTTGTGATGGTTTTAGTTTTTTTCTAAAGCATACTAAGTAGTAAGAGGAAGCTGGCAAAAACTAAAAACATGAGACTCATGTCTTTTTATCTGCCTCAAGTGCAGACTAGTTGTTGGAAGACTAAAATGCCTTCTGTGAAAAATTCTCAGATATGTTTGGGGCTTTTCTTAATTCATGGAATATGCTCAGCCAGTAGCTTTCCCATCCCATGTTTAGAGAGCTGCTGCTATGGCAGCTCGAGCACTGAGCACAGATCTGGATCCACAGAGCACACCTTTGGTATGCATCACATGGATGAAGCCCCTGAGAGAAGAACCAGGACTGAAAAAGAGGAGGAGGACACCACAGGAATTGGGATAGAGAAGAACACCAAAAAATCTTCATCTCAAAAGAAAAGGGCCACTGTGCTGCTGGGACCTGTTAGGGCATGAACCTCCTCACAATTGGAGGTCCTGGAAAGAACTACAACCATGGGATGGCCAGGATGGTTGGCAGGTGACTCTGAAGCTGAGGAGATCCAGGAGCTTCATGTACTATAAGGCTTCCTACTGGAAGACTGACAAACCTGAGATTTTTCACTGCTTTTGAGAAATTATTTCTTTTGAATGAGTGGGATTGCGCTGGTTATCTGAAATAGCCAAGAGGCAAGATAACGAGGAGGGAAAAATAAGAGGAATAAGAAGAATACAGAAGAAATATGTGGCTGAGGAAGTTAACACAGTTTCAATTTGCTAGAAAATAGCTTTCAGTGTGCACAGCTTAAGAAAAATGGGAAGAAAGATGAGCACCTCTTAAAAAATAGTAATACTTATTTTCAAGTACCCACACTAAGAGTTTCTTTCACATTATTTTTCACTGGAATAAAACTTGGCGAGTCCAAGAAAACACATCTGAGAAGATTTTCCTCAAAGCCTATCAGATCTTACATGGAAAGTATACATAATTCCCAAAAAGAAAGCAATGTTGATTGAAAAAAGAATGAGAAAGAGGTTTCAACAGCTCAGAATAAGAATATGCTGGTATTTGGGTTGTGGGATTTCAACAGCAGTTAAAAAATTTTCAGAAGTTGAGAGACTATACTTTTTTCATGGTTTGGTTTGTTGGTTTGTTTGTTTTTTTGGGTTTTTTTTTTTTGGTCACAAGAGAAATGAAATCTCTTTTCTAAACTGATTCCAATAGTGAAGATTTTAATGTCATTTAGAAGCTGAGCTCTCTGTGCATGAGTTATTTCCATGACTGTAGTAAGAACATAATGAAAACCCAGGTAGATAGTCATGTGAGCTAGCTACAGCAAAGAACATAAGCAGTGGTGGTGGTTCAAGTAGCAGAAACAGTCATGTTTCCTAGATTGTTGCAGCACTAACATGCATTCAGAAATCATAAAAAATTTATTAATTAATCCTTAGTATGGAAGGTTCTTTAAATTCCAGCTTGTGTGGGTGATAGAGACAATAAATTTTTAAAATGCAATAATCAATTTTTGAGAACAATCTCTTTGACATGTATTTTAACTCACTTGCTTTGAAATGCAATAAAACAGAATAAACTAAAATAGATTAAAATAAAATGTGCTAATAAAAATACTAGCTGGAGGATTAAGGACAGATGGCTTAGAAGTCAAGGAAATAGTCATCTTTTTCCAGTAACTACTTCAGACAGAATTGAGGTTATCAAGAACAAGAGTGAGGTGAGTCATTTGCATACTATCTAACCAAGCTATCCTCTTCTTCTGTCTGAATTGCAATTACTAAAAGGCAATAGATTTTTGGAAAATAGGATGTTGTCTGTACCATCCCAGCAAATATTTTCCATAAACAAATGCCAGCCTGCTCTCTGTGGGTAAGGATGTAAGAATTCAGCATGAGCAAATTGCAGAGTGACTGGTCTTCAGAGACATACGATGGTCTTCCCACTCCCTGACCTGGATGATAACAATTCCAGAGTTCTTCAGGGGATAGGACTGAAACCAATTTCTTAGAGACAGCATCGGAGTTTCCAGACTTCACCACCTGCCAAGCTTTCACCTGCAGTTTGGCAGGGAACACACGAGTACGTGCACCACAGTAACGCACTTGCTTGTAAAATTTAAAATATTACTTGAAATAGTGTTTCAGGAAGCCAGATAAAAGGTGTTCAGAAAGCCAAAGCAAGTTTGCAAGTCTTTGTCTATATATATTTTCTTTGGTATGCATCCAGCTCTACTGGGAGAGATCAGTTTCACTTTAATGCTAGCACCCTAAAAGTTAAGTACCTACTTCCAGCATGTAATTGAACAAAAGTTTCTGCAGACAATGGAGAGAAATAGTGTAAGAGGGTAGTTCATTCTGTCTCTATTAGACACCATTTAGGGGATGATGAACCACCCCCTAGAGATACACATATCTCTTGATTGCAAAGGGAACACAGATGATTAGTTTGGAAAACACGCTGCTGAGTCAGATTACTGTTGTTAATGAATTACCTTTTTGCCGACTGACACACCTTGGACAGGACTTCCTGGAAGAAATCAGTGGCTGTGATCCCTTTTGTTGGTGCCAGCCGTCTTTCTCTTCCATTTGCACTCACACTCATGGGGTAGGTGAGCCCAGCTTAATTGATACACAAAGCATGACTTGAGAGGGGTTCAGCTGCAGCAACCACCTGCTGACAGGAATGTTTGTTACACAGGCCACGGCTGAGAGTGCCCCCACCACTGCCTTCTGCACCCACCTACAGCAGCCATTCCCAAGACAGGCCTAAGAGACAATCCAATATCCATCTGCTGGAAGGACAGCTGCCAAGATGACAGAGCAAAACTGCTTTTAGGAGTGGCAGATTGTAGAAAGAGGGGTTACAAACAAGAAGCACAGATTGGGAGGTTCAAGAAGGAAGGCTTAATCAACTAGGCAGGGCGTGCAGTGCTGGAACAGGTTATTGAGACAAGTTTTGGGATCTCCGTCTTGGACAGACTTCAAGGCTTGACTGAAGAAAGCCAACCAAGCTAACAAAGCACCAGCAACAGTCCTGCTCTAAGGAGGCAGCTGGACTGGATGAGATGAAGAGGTTCCTTCCAACCAGCATTTCTGTGGGAGGCTGAAAGTGTCTCAGAAAAATTCTCCACTTGAGAGTGCTGTGTGTGCTCCCTTCCTGTTCTTTCCTTCTTCTGTGCTCCACATACGTCAAGCAGCAGCTCCCAGAGGTCATACAGGAAGGATTATTTCCTCAGTGTGCCTTCCTCTTCCTCATACTCCTTCTTCTGACCTCAGCAGAGCTGCACACATTTGCCTACAGAAAGAATGTGACCTTCTGACAATAGAGTCATCCAGCAATTTGTTCTAGTTTTAAGCTATTTCCCCCCATTACCTCTTGGGTTTTTCCTCAGCCTCTTTGCCACCAATTGAAAGATTTGCTATGCCTGGAATGTGAAATTTTGGTTACCACTCCCTGCACTGTAGTGCCCAGTTCAACATGTACCAGAAACTTGGTTTCAGCCAGGAGCTTTTACCTTCAATCAAACTTCACAAATATTTTTTTAGGGTTTTTAAAGCAGAAAGGATAGAGAAAGGTTAGTTTGTTAAAAATTATGCACTGCATCATGGAAAAGCAAGTAAGCTAGGCTGAAGCAATAGTGATGGCATAGGTAAACACATTACTAGTTATGAAATTCATAATTCAATTCCTACTATAGATATGAATTTGTGTTGTGTACATTTATAAATAAGCACATATACATACATCTCCAATTATAGGGAGATACATGTTTACATGTATGTATATATTTGTATATTAAAATTAAACACAAATATTTGTGCAGATTAATTGGTTTCTAAGCATATGTTTTGCAGTTACAGAGGAAGAAGGCAGATACTGCACAATAATGCAACATGCAGTAAGCCACTCGATTTTGACTGCCTCATCTGCTCTCTCTACAATAGGTGACTTACACAGTACTAGTACTTAAATTTAATGTCGACAGCCATACAAATACAGAGCAAAATAACTACCTGACGAGATTTTTATTTTTCCCATTTCAGTGTCTCACCATGCCACAGAAGTCAGGCGATACAGAATATCCAGTAATCCACCATGAACAGGCTGAAAATTGACACTTACTTAGAGTTAGAACTTACTCAGAGCTGAGATCAGACATCAGTGAGAGATGCAAATTCTTTACTTACCCCCCATTTCCCTTCTAGAAATTCCCAAATGACAATGAACATTCTTTAAATTAATTACAAGTAGATTTTAATCAGAATCAACCTCTCACAAACAAGTAATGTCTTAAAGAATGGAAGACACTTTTCCAGGTAACAGATCTAGTGACTTTAAACCATAACATTATTACATACATGTAAAGTGTTGATGGATCTTTTCAGCTAACATTTTTACTGGCCATAAACTATTCCCTGCCAGACTGAGACAGCTAGCCTGAGGGGGAAAAACATTTCAGTCTTAGAAAATATGGCACATTAAAAAAAAAAAAAAAGTGGGGAAATGCTATTTTTAAACAGACTATGAGCATTTTTCTAATAGGTTTTGTGTAAAATATAAAATATATTGCGGTCACTGAGTACATGGTGTGTCAGAAAGCTTGGACTGGTGTTCTTTTGGGATGTCTTGCACAATTTGCTCTTGGTTTTTTTTCCAGTACAGATCACCAAGGTTTCCCAGAAAAGCAAATTACCTCTGTTAAAAAAAAGAGAGGAGGTTTTACTGCTAAGTTTTCCTTTTTTGCTACAGCAAACATCAATGGTATAAGTGGTTATAATGGATGCTCCATTCCATCGAGTTTCATTCACCAGAAAACCCAGAGTACACAGGATCTCAGAATCAGCTGAGTTAGAAGGGGCCCTCACACCAGGTGTTGTTGCTAACACCTTTTCTGGTTTTTAGCTGTAGGCTTTCTTCCACCTGACCTGGCACCAAGGAGCTGTGCACTGTCAGAAATTGGTCTGTCCAGCCATGCCTGGCACAAAGTGCAGGGATCAGATATCCAGCACTACACGGGTTGGGATCCCTTCCTAGCCCTCCCTCACCTCCCTTAACACACCATGTGGGTATTGCTGCATAGCTGCACCAATCTCCTTGTTCAGCTTGTAGTGCCCTTCCCTGAAAGGTGACAGGGAGAAGATGACTCTCCAGCTCCAGTGCAGCCCTGTGCCACTGTCCCTGGGTCACTGGCTCTCTGTAGCAGCTCTAAGTCTGTGGAAACCTCTTGTTCTCTTTCAGCATAGGCTAATACAATTATACTGACTGAGCAGAAGCACCAAAATCCACATTCTGGTCTCCAGCACTTCATCTTCTTGCTATACTGCACCCTTCTAGGGCATTTTTATGAGAACAAAACAGCACATGACTTCATCAGTCTTTGAAGGCAGAAGAAGGATGAAACAGGTACATACATTACACACATCTTCTAGGACCTAGATGCTAAGGTTGCTCCCCCTCTGTGCTACCTGCAGAGTTAAGGGGTAGATGCCTGTGAGAGACCATGCCAGCTCATCATCAGGAACAGCTGTGTGCTGTTTTCAACATTGTCACTGCTTTGCCTGGTGAAGACATACCCTGGAGTGAGCTTGCTGTGACACAAAAATGACTCCGAGCAGAAGCAGACACAAAAGCCACCCACCTTCAAAGTCAGAGCCCTAACCAATTAATAAAACAGCTCCAGAGTCCAGTTGTCATCAGCTGCTTATAATTAATCTGCATTTCTAAAACATTGCCTTTCCCACCCACAAAATGGCTTGAAACACGCAAGCTATCACAAGAAGAGCATAAAGGAAGAGTGGGACATTGTTGATCTGTTCTCTCTTGAGAAATCCATGGTACAGAAAATGGGAACAAACCCTCCAGAAATATCAGCTAGGGATTATGGTCCACAGGCATCCATAAATCAAATAATTTGCTGACTACTGTTAATTGTTGAAGGGATTTTCCTACACAGAAGCATGACGTCAAAAAGAAACCTCCCAGGGGAAAGGACCTTCCCTTATTTGAGAGCTTGTGAGTTTCTCAGGCCAGTGACTTCAGTGATGTCCATAGGTGAAAACTGTCGGAAGCCAGCAGTGGTTTAGGAACCTTTCAGGAGACAGTTTGATCCCCTAGGGTGTCTGGGCTCCCTCAACAGTAATTTTGACACCTTAGCTGAACATCAGAGTTCTGTGCACACAGTGACACAGACAACCCAGGGTTTAGCTTGATTAGAGGCACCAACAAGAGACTGAAAGGAGGAATATGCAATCAGCTCTCTGGTTACTGATGTAGCCTCTTTATGCATAATCTCCACCCACTTCTTCACTTCATCAGCATGAGGCAATGCCCTGTTGTATTAGTTCAAAAGAGACAGTTCCTCCAAGACAGACATCTCTCTCTTGAAGCACAGGGATCCACAGTTCTCTGCACAAGCACGGGCAATTGGTCAAGTTCCCATCTTATCCCATTCCTGTTTTCTTCAGTCCATTTGGCAACAGATCAGCAAGTGAATCCAAACAGGGGTATTTAAACCTCTCAGAACCTCTCATTTCCTAATCCTCTAGATAATTCAATTCTGTGCACATTTTCAGCATTAACATTGAAACAGATATCTCCCCCTTCTTGTGCATTTTTAAACGTGTTCCAATACCCCGAAGAAAGCTGAACTCCAAGCCTGAAGTATGTGTATATTACAATACACTCAAAACACATTAGAAACAAATTGTTTTCCATCTAGCAGCTTCTTCCTTGTGACAGAGGCAAAGGCAGTTGCATGAAAATCTTTTTACAGCACCCACCATCATTTGCCACCCAATGCCACAGCGCCCCAAGGGAAGGCATGTCTTTTACTGCTTGCAGTGAACTACTGGGACCTGTGTCCTTCCAGAGCTTCTGCCAGCCAGCTGAAACAAAGGACATGCCCCATCAGGACCTGCAGTCAAAAGGTGCCTATTGGAGGGTCACATTCTATCGCCATGGGCTGCTGAGGGTCTTCTGCACTCCAACACACAGTGTGCCAGGCATGCCATGGCAGCATCAAAGCTCAGGACACAGGCTGCTGGCTGTGCTCATTCACTTTCAAGCATCATTTGACTGTTTTGAAGCAGTTCAGTCATTGTACCAAATGACTTTAGCCTGGGTTTGGCTCCTAACGAATATCTATCATCTAGGAGATTAATTTGCTGGGTCAGAGTACAGCAATAGTGTTGCTCCTGTCTCCTCCAGAGGACAACCCTGAGAGATCTCCCAATCACCACCAACTTTGCTGCCCTTCCTTGCATTATTATAATTCAAGCCAGATATTGTTTGAGGATCCTATCAGGGTTATGAACTGTGTAAACACCATACTCATTGGTCTTAATGAGTAAAACAAGACCAGAGATGACTGGTCTCTGGAAGAGTATAAAATACTGAGTTTAGCCTTGGGTAACGTGACAGTGTGTCCTGGGTTTTCCACAAAGTGCTTAGATAACCTAATGACCTAATCTTACGCAGTAAGTATTGCAGATTTGTTAGAGGTAAGAGCACACAACAAGAAGAAAAAAAAATCACATTGCACCTTACATCACAGCCAGAAGAATGTGTGCACAAATTGCACCAAGATTCTTATACCTTCTTGCGCAGATGACTCAGAAACATACCTTACAAAATATGAATCATTTTTCTCTATTTCAACAGGTCATTACAGAGACAGGCCATACTTGACTTTCATAGGTGGATTACCTTGGTTAGGGACTAACAAGGCTGGGGGCTGGAGGTACTTTGAGGTAGCAGCACAGATCTGAAGCCAGAGGAGCTCCCTTCACTCTGGGGATCCTTGTGTGAGTGCCACAATTTTGTCCCCGGCTTCTGCTTCCTTTACAAACATTCAACACATCTTTAAAGAAGTTGACTTGTATTAGCTCTGTCAGATGTCAGGCTTTGCTTTTTTTGAGGTTAATTTCTCCTTTTCTCTTCCCCCTGAATCACAGAATCGTAGAATATCCTGAATTATAAGTGACCCACAGGATCACCAAGTCCAGCTCCTGGCCCTGCACAAGACACCCCAAGAGTCACACCATGTGTCTGAGAGCATTGGCCAAATCCTTCTTGAACTCTCTCAGGCCTGGTGCTGTGACCACTTCCCTGGGGAGCTGGTCCAGTGCCCAGCCACCCTCTGGGTGAATAACCTTTATTAAATATCCAACCTAAACCTCCCCTGAAACAACCTCTCTCTGTTCCTGTCACTGGGCACCACAGAGAAGAGATCAGCGCCCGCCCCTCCTATTCCCCTAACAAGGAGGTTGCAGACTTCCGTGAGCTCTCCCTTCAGCCTCCGTTTCCTCAGGCTGAACAGACCAAGTGACCTCAGCCCCCCCTTGTGCGACTTCTCCCCAGGGCCCTTCACCATTTTGGTAGCCTGCAAGTGAGACATGTGGTAGGTAGAGCAATGCTCTGGGCAGGGTCAGCTCTGCAGCAGCCTGCCAGCTGCCTGGCAGATACACAGCAAACTGCTGATAGCCAGGTGCTGCTGGGGAAGGTGCAGGGAGCCTGGCAATCACCCATCAGGTGTTTGTTAGACAGGTGCTGTTCTGGCCAAGAAGAGGAGCGTTGTATTCAAGCTCAAGACAAGCTTATTGAAGCATAAGACAAGCAGCATACAGGTCAATGCAAAAATTTCGATCACAGAACAGTTTCCAAGTAAAAATTGCTTCTTTTGTTATTTTTATAACTTTTCCTCTTACAGGCATTTGACGGCTGGCCTCCTCTAGAACTAACCACTGAGCTTCATGCTGGATCATAAAGCTGTGAGGCAAGTCGCTTAAATGCACTTGTAATTAGGAAAACAGCCAGAATCCTCTCTAGCAGAAAATCTCTAGGCTTGCCCAAGAGCTGTATTCTGTCCAGAATTTTGATTTACCTGTACCCATGATTTCACAGGGAAAACTTCCAATGAGCATGTCAGAAAAAGCTACTCTTTGGCCTAAAATGCACTGTCCAAACTTTCTTCACATACTTTCTGGCAACAGGTAGCCATCTCTGGTAAACCTTTTAATGAAATGCCTCAATATACAGCCTGGCTTTTCTCCCTTTCCAGGTGCCAAGGCTCCAGGTGAACTCCCACATAGGCGAAGAAGACACTGCCACATTCAAGGGGGACAAAGAGACTTCACCAGCCCTTCACTTTAGCAACATTTCCAGACAAAGGGGCAAGACCAAGTTACAGCATTCCAGGTCCTGGTGGGGAGGCCACAGCCTGACTGCAACCCATGGCAAGCCGGACATGTGTCTGCTCCCCTTCTGAGAAGAAGCCAGAGAATAAGAACATGAAAATTCCTGGGCCTGGTCATGTCCATCCTGGTCCATGTACTGAAGCAAGGTACCACCAGGGACCATTTTGGTCATTTGGGGAGGTTTAGGTTAGATAAAAGGAAAAATGTTTTCCCTGAAAGGGTGGCCAGGCATTGGAATAAGTTGCCCAAGGAAGTGCCAGAATCATCATCCTGGAAGTGTTCAGAAGATGTGTGGATGTGGCATTTACTGTGCCATGGTTTACTGGTTTACACAGCCATGCTGTGCTAAAGGTTGGACCTGATGATCTCAGAAGTCTTGTTCAACATTAATTATTCTGTGATCAGCAAAGCCAAGTCCAGCCTTGATCACAGCCATGAACATTGTCCATCTGTCCCCTGTCATTGGAGTAGCTGGTCTGCTCCAGACAGGTAAAGGAAGTGGAACAGGCATTAACAGATAGAGAGAGTGACTCTTGTTGAGCTTCAAATTGTGTTGCAGGTAAGGTCCAAACCAACATTTGTTGTGTTGCTCTTTTCCTAGTGGAGAGCAAGACCAGCATTTTCTGGGTCTAGTTTCAAAGCAGCAATCTAGTATCCTTACTGGGACCAGTCCTGAACTAAATCCTTCCACATGGTTGATCCTCCTCTAAATTGTGATAAAATCTAAAATTAAATAACCTTCTGCTCTCATCCAAAGTAGGTATGGAGCTTTGCTGGAAGGTTTTGTCCCATCTGGCCCTGTAAACACAGCACCAGCACTGGCCATCTTCATCTGCATGGTCACAATCACTGGAAGGAAGGAGTTGTATTGTGATATAAAGGTAGCAGCTTCTACTCTGGCCCAGAGAAGTATCTGGTGATTCCCCAAGCCCTCCAGGAAAAGGGTGGGGAACTGGGCTTGTACAAGTTCAAGACTTTCAGGTGTATCACAGTGTGGGAATCCTTTTTTCATGGCACTTAGTGAGTCAGCTCCCTTTTGCGAGCTTATCAGGTTAAATCACTTTTTTTCTGCATCTCAGCAGGGTTTGCTCAATTTGAAAACAGACTACACAGGGCATTAACTTGTCTGTCCTGGACCTGCTCCAGCAAAATACAGAATTCCCAGCATGTGAAAAAAATTCCCACCAGGAGCATTTCTCTTTGTGAAATGACTGTATTGAGTGTTGGTCTCTTGGGGATTTTTGCAGTGAATGTATTTGAGTTCAATACCAAGTTGCTGGCAGTGAATTTTTGCAAAGATCAGACCCTTTGGGAAAACATTTCAGGATACATTGAATTTTACAACTCATTCTGCAACTTCCATGAAGGAACAGTTCTTGGTCCATCCTTACTAATTCAAAACTCAGAAGCAAGTTTTCCCTTGGGCAGGTTTGCACAAAAATAAAAGCACTGAATTTTCCACATAATATTAGAGACTGAAAGCTGAGCTCAGGCCCAAGTTCAAGTCGCCTCCAGTGTGCTATCAGTTAAATTGGCCCCATTGGCCAATGGCACATGCAAAGTCATCTGACTGAATTCTATTTCACAGTGAGCTAAGGTTAAATAATAAAAATACATTGCGTTTGTCAAATGCTGAAAGCGCACTCGTGGACCTTCAATGGCTTGCAGTAACTTGTTATGGCACTGTTGAGTGAGTTTGCATCTGAGCCTCGAGATTTCTCTGTGATTTTCAAATCTTTCAGCTGCTTGTAATGAAACGATTCACATACCATAAAAAGAGAAAAAACAATTAGACATTTAACCAATAAAGAAGCCCATATGGGCCCATGTACTCATCAGTGCATTTGAAGCCGTGTTGTTTTACAGACTAACAACAATTAGTTAACATTTCAGCACCTTGTATTTGAATTTTCAATGCATTATTGTTGATTGCATTAAGCAAGGAAAACTCTTTTGGTTAATAATTGTGTATTCTTATTGTAGATCAGGGAGTCCTCCCCAATCCCTGACCAGGAGGCAACATCCAATGCGTGGCTGCAGACGAGCAGCTGTGCTGCCACCCCGGTCACAGCAGGGCTGTCTCCAGCCTCACACATCTCAGGTTTCTGTGGCTGAAATGACCCCTGAGGTATTAGAAAGTCCTTTTTCCCAGCCCCACGACCAAAGAAGAAGTCAAGAGCCGTCAGTTCTGCTTTTCAAGGTTGTTTATTTTCTCTTACCTGTTACATTCTTTGTCTGACCTGCGGAGATCTGTCCAGCAGGTCGGGTTGTGGCACACCGAGAGCCCTTGGGGTGGTGTTAGCTTTTTATACTAAAAACTACATGTACTTTATTTACAATAATTTTCCAATACCTGTCATCTATGTTAGGCCATCTGTCTCTACTCTAAACCAATCCAAAAGTGTCACCATCACAGCAGAAGATGGGGGAGAAGAAGAAGGAGAAGAAGGACAGGACACACCCAGATTCCTCCATCTTGCCTCTTGAACTCCCATTCCAAATCCCCAAAATTCTACTTTTTCACCTTGTGACAAATTAACTGTCATTCTACTCAAACTCTTGTGGCTTGTAAATCTTCACACAAAGTTGGTAATTTTTACCATGGGCTAAAATTGAAGGCACAGATGTTTTTCACTCTGCGCCAAGGGCTCTGAGCCCCTTGACAGGGTCTTGAGTCCTCCAGGGCAGCCAGAGGAATGTCCTGGCTCCCAACACATGCACTGCACTGCTCCCAACAAGGGACAGGAACCCCAAGTCCTGTTGCAGCCTTTGCAACACAGCCTTTATTTCGGAAGTGTTTCCCTCTTCGGCCTGCCTTGCAGTGATGTGTGGTCACCCCACAAGCACTGATCTGCTCCTGGCTGCGTGACCACACTGCCATTAAAGTTTTCTCCTCTCAGGCCACAGCACTGGGCCAGCCAAAGCAGGGATGCTGGCAGTCTGAATAGCACAGGGACCATCTGGGGAGGGAAAGATGTACTCTGTCAGCATTGGCAGCTGCTGTGTGGTGAGCTAGCCCTGCCCAGCTCTACCCTCACAGCCAGACAGGGACAATGTGCCTTGGCCCATGGGTCTCACTGACCATCAGATCCCCGGCTCACCTGTGCATCTTTCATTTCTCACACACTTTTTTTGACTCTGCAACTTCCAACACAAATGAGGACAAATGTGCCCTGGGCAGCAAGTTTCTGGAAGCTTTCTTCCCTACTCAGATGGTGGAAAGCATGCAAGTTTTGGCACCTTGCCCCATTTTCCCCAAGGCAGCCAGACCTCTTGTCTCTTATTGTCTTTCTTTTTCCCCCCAAGGCATTTCAAAATAAAAAAAAACAGGTGCCAAAGTCTATTTGCTCTTGCTTCCTAATCTTTTTGGATTTATCATAACACAGACCAGTGCTTTATTGCATGAGTTGCCTATTTCCTCACATAGGTATCCCATATCTGAACCTCAAACTGTCTGCCTAGAAAAACAACTCCAGGGCAAAAGCAGAAAAGGTTTCCCTTTGCTATTTCAAATCCATTGAACAAACCCCAACAGCTTTACTTGTCCCAAAGGGACCAAATGAATTTAATATTTCCTAGGATAAAAGGCCTTTGTTCAAGCAGTTCTCCCTCCTTCAAGCCCTGAGCCAGTAAAACCTATCCTGGCCCAAACACTCTCTAAAGCAGCATAAGAGACAGATCTTTGGGCAACTAGGAGAAGAAAGAGCCCAGAAAAAGCCATTGTCTCCCATGCAGGGGGAAGACCCAGGGTGAAGATCCTCCTTTCAAAAAGATGGGAGTGTCCCAAAGATCGATCTTTACTTCCCAAAAATGTTCAGCTGATCTTCAGGCTGGCTCTGCACAGCAGTAGCTGTGCCTTATTCTGGGCTGTTCTTGTAAGTGTCGCACTTGTAAATATTGCACTTGCTATTGCACTGGTCAGAAGAGCATCTCCCAGGCCGTGTCATTCATTGTGTGACCACTCAACAAGGCCACCTGAACCTGCTAGTGTCTGCTGGTGGTGGCATTCCTTTGCAGGTGTCCCAGCCCTGTGCAAACAGTGCAGTCCCATCTTTAGCCACTGCCACTGCCTTGGCAAATCAGGACTCCCATGAACCCCATAAGGATGTCCTTGCCCTGGAATTTCCCGTCCCTTTCTCAGGCTACTTCCACTTCATTATCTGTAAGTAATCACCCTGGTTAATTCCTTCCTGGAGGAGAAAGAGATTTCCCCACATTTCAATCTGCATGATCCAAGACTATACCTAGGGGCATCTACTAGGACATGTGATGAACGTATTTCCAAGAAAGAAGGTATCTCCAGGCAGAGAGAGTAGCTCTTCTGTGCTGTGACTACAAGCACCAGAATTTCAGGTGTAATATAGAAAAACTCACACTGTCATGTAAGGGACCAATCCTGCCTCTTCCATGGCCTCTTATATCTTCTTCTTTCATGGAATCATAAAATGGCTTGAGGGTGGAAAGGACCTTAGAGATAATTAATTCCAACATCCTGCCATGGGCAGGGACACACTTTCCACCTGAACAGGTTGCTCAAAACCTTCTTAGCACTGAAGGCCAAGTATAAAACACTTGTGGACCCTCACTTCACTGGACCATTTGTCTGATGAGTGCCAGCCTCTCCACAACTTGCTGTTTCAAGGCCGAGAGCTAGATTGATTTGCCTAAGTACAGGTGAACAAGCCATTGCCAGCTGCCAACAGCATCTAAGGCATTGGCACAGTGACAATTATACCCTACTAAGTGACAGCCAGAGAGAGACCATACCAAGCACCCAAAAATGCCTCAAATGGCACTGCATGTTAGGGTTAAGGCAACTGAATCAGGTCCACAGCATGTACAAAGCACTCTTCTCACCTTGGGCAAAAGCACCAGCCTTGTACTCAACCAACTACAACCTCAGTTCAGTAAACCAAACCAGAGATGCCCACATGCTTGGGAAGGAGCATTTTGGGGTGTCCAAGCCATGCCAGTGGGGCAGAAAGAACTGCATGGTCCAAAGCCTTCATTTGAGGGGACACAGTCTGAAATCTTGTCATGCACGGAGCACCAAAAGCTACAGTGGCACGGTGCTGAGCTTGGAACTGTAGGCTGATGCAGCAGCCTCCACTTTGGTTTCTCCCAGTAGTAAGTTTGCTTCAATGGTTGATGCCATTTTAGAATGTTGCCTTATATTTATTTCTCTTTTTTATCTGTGCAATAAGTTAAAAAATGCCATATGCCTGTTTTTATATTCCTCAGGCTTCATCCCCACACACACACCAGGCACACACAGTTTCCAGTTGAGTAAGGAATGCGACGCATTTGTCTGTGGCTCAGCACAGACACTGGTATACCAATGCATACATCCAGTGTGGGCGTAGGAGAGATATAGATGCCATATGGAAATCACATCTGACACATACAGCTTGGGACAAATGGGAGAAAAATCTGTGCTGCTCACGTGCACCATGCAAAGAACTTTTTCTGAAAACTGTTGTTATCTTTGGCTTTATAACTCTCTGATACACCAAAGCACAGATGCCAGCTTGTTATCAGAAAGGAGTTGGAGGGAGAGACGGGACTTGACTGTGGCACAGAAGGAGAATTGGTCACCCTCGGCTTCCTCCCCTCACCCAGATTTGCAAACAGGCTGGACCCAGCCTAAGGAGGCAGCTGTGCTACGCCCACCCACCGACTGGCAGCTCCACATCGGCATTCCCATGACTGCCAGGAAAGAGCTGGCTGCCATCCTGCCTCCCAGAGCTCCCTCCCTTCAGGGGACAATGAACACTTCACCTTCTAAAAACTGGATTGCCAGATACTTTATACAGCCAAATGATAACTGATAGGCAAAGAAGAGTAATCAAGCATGGCAAGGAGTTATAGGTGGGTTGAGAAAAAGATAAGTTAGAAATAGGATTTAATTATACAGATGTTATGGTGATTAGGGTCATCCAAGTAGGTAGATGGATTTGCAAATCCAGGAAGTTTTGCTCTGGTGACAACAATTTCTTCCCCCTCCATCTTGCCTCCTAGACAGCACAGCCCTGAGAGTGCCTAGAGGGAGATGACCTTGGTAGTATCCCTGCTCCTAATGACAAGAGGGGTTGTACCAGCACTGATGCAACTTGTTTGGATGCTCAGGGCAGGCTCAGCCCCCAGCAGCACTCAGGCAGTCTGAAGGGAGGCTGCTTTTACAGGGGTGGGGAGTGGGGAGGAGGAAGACGTGATTTATGGAGGAGGCTGGCACCGTTCCACCAATCCAGAGGTTTGCAAGTAGAAGGTTCTATCACCCACTCTCTATGCAAAGAGACTCATACCGCCATCAGTAAAAGTCTGAACAAAGACCCAAGGGCTGGGCTGGTGGAGGGAACATGTTGTTTTCTAGTGTGGAGTTGAAAAAGGGTGTTGGGTGGAGCTGGGGTGGTCCTGCTTCCCGGTGTCTGTGGGTGATGCAGGCAGAGCCCTTCCCTCAAGCCCCATAAAGCCAAAACTGCAACACTGGGAGCTGAACTGGGCAAATTCATTTGTTTAACCCTTAGAATGCAGCTTCTAACCGGCTGCAGTTGCTCATAATCTCAGCTGAAGTGAATAATGACAAAATGTCCCAGTTTTTATCTCACCAGCACTGAACCTGTTTTTAGTTCTTACAAAGAACTTTGGGGGGTGGTGGTTGCAATTGTTGGCATTTTCCATACAAACATTTCCCTCAGCAACCATTATTCTCAGTCAACCCGATCCAACCTGAAACCCTAGCACTAACACAGTCCTAGAGGGGGGACTAATTCTCATCAGTCCAACAGCGATGGAGGAGGAAAAGGAGGAGGAGGAGGAAAAGGTCAGAAGACAGATGCAGGCCAGGTTACTAAAACAGAAGGGAACCAAAAGAGTCTCACAAAACAAGGGCCAAGGAACGTGCCTGCTCTCCTTCTTCTTCAAGAAACTGCACAGCAAGGTACTGACTGTAAAAACAAACACAGCATTACAATGCAGAGGCAGGAAAAACCAAATCCCAATCACACAGAGGCAGAGAAGAAAAAGATTAATCAACTTATGCCAAACCTAATAATAACATAGTCCTCACCATTAGCCTCCCCAAAAGAGAGGAAAGGAAAACAAAGGCGCTGAAACATTAAACACAGGAATTAATGGAAAATATCAGGCAAATGTAAGAATAACAAGGAGTGCAAGACTGCACACTGGCCTCCATTTCCCTTTCCCCCATTATGCATACAGAGACAGAAAGAAAAAGAAAGCACCATTCCCAGCCATAGTAATTCTGGAGTTTCTAGTTAGGAAAATTATTTGTAAGCCAATTGAACTAAGACAGCTAAATGTTGTTCTTCCGAATGCTCTTGACTTGGGAGAGTCATTCTACTGAATTAAGTATGAAGTCAATGTGATTGCATTTGAATCCCACTCTGAGCTCTTGCAGAGACAGAGAGAGAGAGAGACCTGCATTACTGGAGCTCAGGAGCTCTCAGGGAAAACCTGAGGTGGAGTGTGTTCATCCTTGAATGGCCCTCCAGCCAGGCATGAGGACAGGCTTCTGCACAGCCAGGCTGTCGGGTCTGCTGTGTGTTATCCTACCCAGCACAGTGTCCAGGCTCAGGGCAAAATTTTGCCACGTCTTTGGCAGCTGTCCTGACTGAGGGATGGAATTCATTTCACCCAGCTGTGAATGTCTACTGAGGAGACATTTCCAGATGAAATTGTCACCTGAGGGATGCTCTTGGCAGACAGTGCAGAGAAACAAGTTTTCTAAGGTGAGATTCACCTCACCTTCAACAAGGTGTCCAAAGTAAATCAGGTGAGTCAGTCTCAACAAGGGCCAATTGCCCTCCATTGCATACTAAGGGACTGTGGGTGTCTAGTTCAGGTGAAGGTGTATAGTTGTATGAGAATAATTTCATCTCTACTTTATTTCCCATGCACATATTCAGGAAATGAATTTATTTATATTTAATTTGCTTTCTTGCATAAGAGCAAGAGAATGAAAGAAAGCACATTCTCCTCATGCAATGAGAACCACAACTCATATTTGCTTTCCCTTCTAGCTCCCAAGCCTCTTTCTATTATGTTTTTTCCAACCTCAGCCCCACCCCCAGCCCCATCATCCTTTAGTCATGCAGTAATTCCTCCTAAATGGTCCCTTTCCTTTTCAATCCTTCCCACTGGCTATCGAGCCCACACAGCCCAAGTTTCCCCAACCAGCCCTCTCACTCAGCAAGTCCAAAGCTTGTCCTTGTTCCCCCTTTGCAAGAGCATTGAGACTGCAAGGGGAGTCCAGTCCCAATGTCCATGTTCAGGCATGGATGTGACAGGGGAACCAGCGGTCAGGCTGGAGGAAAATCCCTGTTCACTCAGTTGTTCCCCTCAGTTGCTCCTGCCATGCAGGAAGGAACAAAGCTTTTATGGATGTAAGTCACAAAGCCAGTCATTTATAAACGGATGAGAGTTTTGCAAGCACTGGCAGATTTCCACACAGATACTAAGGTACATCCCTCTTGCAAGACCACCATCCTGCCAAATTTTGAATCAATGTCACGGTGTGGGGGATGCAAAAATTCTCAGAGGAAAGGCCAAGAGAGCTTTTAAATACTGATATTTATTTCCCTCACTGTTCCTCTTGGAAATGGATGAGTCTGGCTGGGCTTTTTTTTCCTTTCTCACATTTCTCCACATCAATGTAAAACACTCAAGACAGGTGAGGAAATTCTGACATGGTTATGAAGACTGTCTCCAGCAACTTCTGTAACAGTGAGGCTGTTCCCAACTAATAAAACACAGCATAGCTCCATTTACTCACAAACTTCATTCAGCTCTGAAGCTCATATGACTGCTTCTAAAACTTTCCATGCCTGCTTTCCAATAGACAAATTCTGCTCTCACAAAGAGATGGACTTTACTGACAACCATGCCAAGTCTTACATAAACAAGGTAAAAAATTTACCCACACCAGATCTTCACCTGGTTTATTCCTAGTCCCTATGCAGCAGATGTAGGTATGCTGAAACACTGACTGTATAGAGTCCATACCTTAAGGAAGTTCAGCTCAGTACCCACACATGGTGGTTTGTAACATGCCTTTGTCAAAAAAACCACAGCAATGTTCCTAAAACTTGTTCAGAATCCAAGGATGACATGTAGAAGAAGGCTTTGAAAAGCTAGGGGGATATCCTAATATACTTTTGAGGAGTTCTTCTTGTATGTGAGCATGTGAATGGGCTCCCTGGATTCTAGTCCTCCACTCTTGTACAGATTCTGTTCACTTCCTACACCTATAAAATCCTACACTCAGTGTCACATCAGCTATTTTTCTCACACAGAATCATTAAGCTAGTCATTAAGTTTCTCCTGCATACTTCTGAGGGTCCAACCTACACTAGAAGTTGGGGATTCAGCTTCCACACACAATTTCCTGCAGTTTTTCACTCTCCCCACCACTGAACTAACCCTGACTTTCCTTGCTGCTCTTTCAACTACACCTGTTTCCCCACGATGGACCTGGAAAGCAGATGGTTTCCTTCCATTTTACAATCTTACAGATATCTGAAGGCTGCTACCACATGGATTCCCAGCCCTCTTTTCTTTCCATTAAATCAGCCCTGTCATTCATTCAGATTTTCTACTCAGCACAGGACCTTCAGATCATCGAGCACTAGCATGGATCTCTTCTGAATACCTTCCACAGGGTGACTTTTGTCATGAAGCCCAGTCTCCACAGCCAGCTATGTCATAGCTGAGGATCCACTAACAGTGGGCAGGATGGACAGCTGAGGGAGCAGGTCAGACAAGACTTCCTCATGCACACAGAATCATAGACTGGTTTGGGATGGAAGGGATCTTAAAGATCATCTAGTTCTAACCCCCCTGCCATGGGCAGGGACACCTTCTACCAGGTTTCTCAGAGCTCCATCTTACCTGGCCTTGAACAGTCTCTGGGATGAAGCACCCACAGTTTTTCTGGACAATTTGTTCCAGTGTCTCACCACCCTCACAGTAAAGAATTTCCTCCTAATATCTAATCTAAACCTACCCTCTTTCCTGAGCCCATTCCCCCTTGTTGTGTCTCTAAGAACCCTTTTAAATCATCTCTCCAGCCTTGTTTCCTGTAGGCTCCCTTCAGGTACTGGAAGGCCACACTTGGGTCACAGAGTGTAGCTCAAAGCCCGGGCCATGTGATGAAGTCTGTGCTGTTACCATGGTCCTTACGGCTCTCTCAAGGCTGTACGGCAGAAATAGAGTTAGAATACTGACTGAAGCTCTTAAATTAGCCTGCCCAGGTGGAAAAAGAAATAAGACATGCCATTCAGGAGGGGATGAATAAGGATAGGCAGAGTGGAACAATGTGAGAAAGAGCTGACAAAGAGGCCCAAAGGTGTGACTCGTGATTGAACAGTTGGAGGACATTCATTTTTGGTTCATGGCATGTGGAATGAGTGCCCAGCAGACAGGATACCCACCAGACCTCTCCTGGGAGCTGGTAATCCCCACCCAACGGCACCAGTCAGGCTCCTGCATCAGTACCACAAACCGTAGAAGGGCACCTTGCCAAGTGTTTTTTTCAGGGTGTCCATATACTTGGCGTGGCTGCACTCACCAATTTTCAGCAGGCTTCGAGCCTTTCCTCGCATCATCCTCTCAAACCACAGAGCCTGGAATATCTCTACTTCTGCTTATATAATACTCCCAAATTGGCTTTCACAGTCTCTGTGAACCACACACAAAACCTTTGCCTTAAAGCAAAACACCCTTCTCAAGCAACAAGGAACCATAATGGGCACTGGGATCGCAGGACCGGATTCCCACTGCTCAGCGAAGGGCAGCCCCACTCCTCATCATCCCCCGTGTGCAGAGCTTGGAGAGGTGTGTGAGAGGAAGCAGCTTTTCCCCAAACACCTGCTGCTCCCCCAGACTCCCCCGCCTCAACCTCAGCATGCATATAAATTGCTGCAACTGTGTCAGGAGACCAGGAATGCATCACGGAAACCCTTCCCCTGTAACCATAGCTGGATGTAACGCTTGCAAGTGTGAAGGGCTCATGTTTGTGCAACAGCATTTCCGTACACTGTGTTCCACCTGGAGCACGGGAAGAGGAGTTCACTGTGACCCTGTCACAGCATCATATTTAGGCACAATCACACTCTGCTGCCATGAAGGAGGTGAGGGAGGGAGCGGGGAGCTGAAAATTCTCATTTAGTGCCAGCTGAAGCAGTAAGTGACAAAATTCAGGTTTCCACCCACTTCCTTCTAAATTTGACATTTTGCAGCTATCATTTTCCACAAATCTGAGGAAAACGTACTTTTAGGAATAGCAGCATGACTCTAGTCCATGAAACTCTTAGAATTTACGTCACTTTATTGATAAATGTGCCAAACAGCAATGCAGGCAGCTAAGAGAGAACATCAGTAAGAGTACAGTTAAGGTCAGTGCAACAGGACTGCAGGAGGGACAGCACAGTGACGGCCATGTCAACAAAAATACTCAGATGCACCTCAAAGTCTTTGTTCGAGGGTGAATCTGTTATCTTTCCAAAAAATATGTGATTAACTCCATTTCAGTAAGGGATGTATTCACCTCTATTTCATCTCCCCTTAAGCAGAGATAAAGAATGCTTTTATTAGCTCGACTGTGTCTTTCGTGTAGCTACTACCTGGCACATGGATAAGCAATTGGAGGAGAGACCAGGCAGCAAACTAGGCTGAGAACTTACCTGCTGTTTGTCAATTTTGTCATGGATGGTTTTTGAACAGATAAAATCCAGAGGCAGAAAGGCAGGTAGCTAATGAAACCAGTTAAAATGCTGCACAGATGGACTGACCTGCGGTCAGGTGGTGTGTGGGATTTGAGCCTAAGACATGCTCCACAGCCCAAGGGTTCTTGGAGAGCTATGAGGAGCTGTCCCCCAGTCTCCCACTGAACTGTGGAACAGCTCAGTGCTCCATGGAAGGAAACAGAGCCCAAGGACTGACCGTACAGCAGATCATTACAGCTGGGACAGAGGGATCCAGACAACATTTCTCTGTTCTAGTTAATCACTCTATGCAAAGTGCAAAAGCTAATAATGAGAAATAGAGAAGAAGCCATTTCAAAATGTTCAAACACCTGGCAACTGAAAGAACATTCAGGACCCATAAGAAAACAAAGAAACGCATCTCCAGATCTACGAGATGAAGAGTTGCATATTGCTTCTCCATAATTTTGTGTATCTTTCAAGGCAAAGTTTTCAATCACATCTGTTCTACTAATTTAAGTTAAATTTAGTTAAATTAAATTGAAGTTAAACCAAATTGAGTCAGCTCAAAACTGCATTTCTCAATTATAAAACTATTTTTCACAACAAAATAATACAAACAGTAAGGTGAAGGGAGAGGAAATGTGGAATCCCAAACTGCAGCTCCTGGAAACAGATGAAGCTGAAGATGACTTACTTCAAGGAGAAGAATCAGACTATTCTGCACCTGAGGAGTTCAGCAAAGTAGAGGCATTGTAGCAGTGTCCTACCACTGCTGCTTCACGTGGCAACAAGAGTTTGTAGACCCTCTGCTCTGCTGCAGCTCCAGCTGCAAGGGTGGGTGGGACTGTGATACACATCTGCCAGGGCTCCATCAGTGCTAACACACCTAATGGTTGCATGAAACACTTCCCATCCTTGCCAGAAGCAATTTTGCAAAGGTGTAGATTGGAGTTTTGTCCTCCACTTGGCATTTATCCTGCCTCAAATGCAGTAAGATGTTTTTTAAAGGCAAATATGTTTCCTCAGTCAAAAAAAAAACACCACAGTCAGAGTTTTGTACAAGCTTGTAGATGTTGCCAGACCAAGCCTTACTGAAATCACAAGATTTGTGTAGCAGAATTCAGAATTTGCTGTTTGGCTACATACCACCCTATGTTCCAAGGTCCCAATGTATCTGGGACTTCCAGATTCTCTGAAAATAAAATAGCATGCTTAAAATAGCAATATGCTTCAATAAAGCTACCAGTGTTACTAATTATATTGCTATGCTATCTAACTCCAACTGGTTATTAGTACCATTAGTTATAAAAGTAAAGTAATAATAAGCCAAACTGAGCTAAAAATGATTTTTTTTTAATGGAGATTCCTGAAATCTCTTGCATTTTAAGCAGTTTGCTGAACAAATCAATGCTAGTCTGTAAAGAAGCAGCTCATTTGCTAACAAATCACCAGAAGGGCTGACAAAAGTCAGTACATGGAGCATTATTGTATTTGTAATAATTTCAACAGACAGTATCTGGATTAACAGCTTTAAGCCTATCCTTATAGTACCTTTTTCAGAAAAATAGATCAAAACTGTCTCCTTTGGTAGCTAAAAGTAGGTGCATTCTAGGGTTTAAAAAATTTAGTATTGACCTAGACAGTCCAAATGTAAGTTAAAGTCAACACTGAGAGGGGCCCAAGGCAAAACCTCAGACCTAAATAATTCCAGTTTCAAGAAGTTCTAAGTCTGGTTCATATAGATGCTTCACATAAGAGGGAGGTGCTCTCTAAGCTTCCTTTGTCCTGAGGACTTCCACAGTCCTGCCAATGGTGACATGCAGGTTGCACCTATGCATCAGGCAACCCTCCCCATCACCTGCACCACCAGGATGGTTTCTGGCTTGCTTTTGGCTCTCAGCCACCTCAGGCTGGCTCAAGAGCTGTCTGTGTTGTGGAGGTCCCTGAAAAGGAGAGTGCTGCTCTCAGGGGTGACCCTACATGGCAGGCACCTGTGTGTCCCCTGTGTCCCCCACCTGTCTGTCACTGCAGAAATGTGCTCCATGATTAAGACCTGCTCAGACCTTCCCATCACTTGCAGCCCCAATGGTCACTTCAGCCTCCATCAGTCTCCTGGTTTTGTTGTTGCTGCTGCTTCTTTGGAGGAGTGTGGGTGAAGTCAACACTCATGTATGAAAACAGAACTCACTTTATGTTACATCAGTACCCTATTGACATGGAACAGCACAGTTAGCTTTCTTGCTGATAAATAAAAATTATTAGTTTAACTGATGGTTGTATATTCATCACTCTTGATAGCCAGCAAGCATTCTGGTTGTCAAGCAGGTAATATCTGACACATCTGCCCTGTTGTTTATCTCTCAGGCTACACTAACTCAAGCACCTCATCCTTGTCTTCATTCTTTGCCCACCCCCTCAAAAGGTCTGATTGATAGTATGGCTATATTTGCATTTTTATATTGTTTGGGGTTTTTAAACTCCAACAGTACTAGTGTATAGTGGACTTCTGAAAACTTCTAAAACCCACAGCTTACACTTAGCACTATTGTTAATTCCAGCCATTTGCTACTTGCTAATATAATAAACACATGCTTAGGGTTATATTCAGACTACGTAAAATAGCCTTAACACTCCAGCTTTGGAGCCAAAGCTCAGGGAGACAGGAGCAGTTTGGCTTGTCTCCCCACAGAGCCTTTGGAGACAAATAGTCACAGAGTCCACATTAAGCACTGTGTAAGTACTGGTCAGAGAACACAGCCCCTATATCTCTGTTGGCTGGACAAAAAGCCAGCTCTGTAGCCCTGCAGAACTAGTGGCTTTTTCAGCTCTCTGTTCCCTTGAATTTAGGATTTGTATGTAAGTGCAACTCGTGTGAGGCTCTCTAAAAAGCAGGCAGGGTACTGTTTGAAGGGTCCTATTCAGAGCAAGGAGAATTTTAGCTAAGTTTGTATCTAGAATCATTAAAGCCTGTCAGGCACTTATAAAACCCTCTCAGAGCATTTAGAGAATTTACTCAAGATGCTGAGTGCCATCTTGCTACATTATTGGCATAGATTCAGAAGTCAAACAGTTCTTATGCGATCATGACAATTTCTGATTAATTAAACTATGTTCTTTACATCCAAAAGTACATGAAACCTGACTCCAACCCCAGCTTTCAGCTTTCACAATCAACAAGTACAAAACTGTGGTTCCTCCCTCTTCCACCAAGATTTAATGAATTTCCTTTTGGAACTGTTAAAAACAGGAACAGCAACTGAAATATGAACCTTATTATAAGGTTTATACACTCATTACTTCAGCAAAAACTGCAAGGAACACAGGCAAAAATAGAGAAGATTTTCAGTTCTGGGTCTCACTTGCAATTGGATTTCAGACTCCCAAAATTGATGCAATGCCACATGCTTTGTCCGGGAATGATTGTTTTTCCCAGCTCTCCCTCAAAATTGCCACAAGGTATAATGTTACCCCTACCTAAACATGGAAAGGAACGGACAGAGGAGAACACTGACACTTTTGGGTGATGAGTGGACAACCAGTAGCATCAATTCAGAAGGAGCAGGGCTGCAAGGTAGACAGGAATGAAGAAGGATGTAGAGCCAAGAGGAGATGGTCCCCACTTTTCCCTGCAGAGGGGGGGCTTTGGATAGCAGTGCAGGAGGAAGAGGATTGTAATTGGCTGAGCTTTTTCATTTCATAAGAAGCAACTCTCATGCTATGTGATGCTTCACTGACCACACAGCCCCTGCCTCTGAGGTGGGTAATTTCTGCAAGTAGAAAATATACAGGTGTGCCCCCCTTTGGCTGAGCTCATGTCAGGCAGCTGCTCTGCACAAACCCCACACTACACCAGGACCCTGGGCCCTTGCTTACAGCTCACCAGATGGGTTCAGATCCTGAGGAAATCAGGGAGTCTGAGTAGCATTGGAACCCACATGTGGTAGGAAACTTACCCTCTCAAGCAAAGGGCAAGATGGATTTACTTTTTAATTCACCTCTTTTTTTCTCCACTATAGACAGTCCTGTTATTTCCTTTCCAAGATTCTATCAAAAGTTCCCACATCTTGATAACTGGACAAGATCAAGAGACAGTAATTGAAAGTGTGTAGCAAAATAGGAAGGACAGCTGGTAATGAGAGAATTACAAAATAGCCTGTCTGCAGAAAGAGATGGGGCAAGTTCCTCACATCCCATGATTGACTGTGAGATTGCTGAGGGAAAGGCAATGGACAACATGACCAAGAGCTGCGTTGTACGTGAGAACTGGGCAGATTCATACTGTGCAAAACTTTGACATTAGACAAGCTGCCCCAGAAGGAGTTTGGCCCATGGAGCTAACCTGGAGAGATGACCAGGAGCACAACAGAAGATGGGGAATGGCAAAAGGGAAGAACTTCTCAGCAAAGAGAAATGGATGACAAAATAAAAGTGATGCAACGCCAGGTGGGAATAGAACGGTTTGGGTTGGAAGGGACTTCAAAAACAATCTTGTTCCAATCCCTCTGCCATGAGCAGGGATGCCTTCCACCAGACCAGGTTAGTTCCAGTCAAAAGCAACTGGGGAATTTGCATTGGGAGGTCATTAGAGCACCTGCTGACTGAGGAAGCGGGAATTTGACACAGGAGAGCTTACAATGAGGAAAGGAAGCTGGCTGGTCATGGAGAGAAAGATTGGAACAAGCAGCCAGATTTGGCACAGGATGAGGCAGAAGGATGTGTTGATCCTTTATACTGAAGTAAGCAGTGCTTCTGAGCCCTTCATCAGGAAGTTAAAGGCTGTGCCAGGAAATAGACATACAAAATTATTATTAAATTAAAACCCAGAAGGAGCCTTCACACTTGGCCTAATTTGGAAGAGCTGGATTTTGCAGCCTTGGAGATCTTGTGCATGTATATGTTTGTACTTTGGAGCACAGGAGGGGTTCAGTCCATTCCATGCCAGAAGCCAAGAGTGCAAAACCAGGGCTTTCCTTCTTGGTGATTTACAGCTTCTGAGTCTTCGGCTGAAAAGTTCATTGGCCTGTCTTGTTTGTGCTCCACATTACAGTACCTAATCTCACATCTGATCAGTTGTCAGACAAGGTTCATCAGAGTTGTCTCATCTCCATTACCTGCCCCCATCCCAGTTTTTCAAGCTCACTAATCCACCAGTTTCTCATTTCTGTGGGAGGAGACCTTGCATCACCTCTGCAGGACTGGCTTATTTTTACCTACATTGAATTTCATTGTGCTGTGTTTTCCACATATTTTGAACACTGATCTATCTCTTACTTATTGTTTTTCTTTACTCAGTGAGACTCGGATAAGCACTTTAACTTCCTCGGGACACGTCGCCGTCGTTGGTGAGTCACCACCCAGCAGAGTCCTTAGCAGGCCACTCCTCGGGGGTGCAGCTCTGGGAGGCCACCAGATAGCCAGGTGCTGCTGAAGTGGCAGGAGAGCAGACCTGACAGCTGTACTAAGAGGAGGGCAACAGCACGTACAGCCCCAGCTTTCAGTCCTGCTTCACAAACAGAACCAAGCTTCTTGTACAGCACCCAGTGCTGTGCAGACACATCCCAGCCTGAGCAGAGCACTGTCCTTAGGGCTCCAAGAAATTCCACACAGATTGGGAGTAGCCAAGAAGACTCAACACCAAAAAGCTCATGGCATAATAGCCTTTTCCTCTTTCATGCCTGTTCTGCTGGAAGCCCTCTTCTCACCCTCCAAAACCCAGCTCCCCAAGCCAAAACCCTCAGCCCATATGTAAGAGGATTCCTAATTCTCTTATTTCCCAAACCCCATACTGCTTCACACACAGCCTTGGTGCTTGCTTTCCAGCTCTTCCTACAATTACTTCACAGATGAAGCACTCACTGCTGACCTCTTTCACAGCCCCTTTCCCTTACTTTCTGAGCCCATCCCTCTCCACATCTTCATCTCAAAACACTGATTCCAACATTCTCTAAATTCCTCATTGAAGTGCTCCAGGGATGGCCATAGAACAGATATCAGAGCCAAACTCACCATGTTACACAAGACCAAGTTAGCACTTCTGAGCTGATCCTTGCTCATCCATAACAGTTTCTTTGTTCACCCACATCATTGCTGCACAGGAATTTCTTCTCCATCACTACCTTAGTGTTCCTTAAGTCCGTGCAGTCCTAAGAGACTAGCAGGAGCAGCTGATATCTTCCAGCCACCTCAAAACTAAGACATATGGAGAGAACTGCTGATGAATTTTGAGATGTATTATGTGACAGGTGCTTTTGGCTCTGGTTATCTGAAATGAGGGGGAAGAGGTGGAAAGGGTCTCAGATGGAGAGTTTTCTAGTGGAGGTTTAAATATGCCTAGCCATGAATCATTCTTGTCTATGCTGACCACAGAGTATCACATCTGTTGTTTTTATGGTCAAGAAAAATAAAAAAAGAAAATGACTAATACATCCTTATATAGACAAGCCACTTGAGTCAAAAGACTCTAAAGCAGAGTCTGCTAATTGGACAAAACCATGGCTCATAATAGCATTTTAACATTTCTCCTACTTACTGTTTGTCTTTCGGTTAGTTACTGAAGGGTGTTAACCTAGAAGTGGTCACCATGAGGGTTTGAAGTTACAGTAACACCCCATTAAGCAGTACACGGCAAATTTACTTCACACCTGGCTTGTCAGTGGTAGCATTTCACACTCTGAAGGCTGCCAGCCAAGCCAAACAGCAGCACAGGCATCCACGCAGTGATTGGCAGTTTTACAGCCAGGAAAGCAGGCAACATTGTTCCATCCCTTGAAAAAGCATAGGGGGTTTCAGGCACAGACTGTGAATCAATCACATTTATATCTGAAACTCAGATATGTCTCCTCTGTCAGCACTCATTGTACAGAAATATGTACACATGGGCTCCACGGTGAGCAAAACCACCCAGTGCATGTGACAGGAACAGCATCCGCACTGTCAGAAGCTCAGCACATGGAATCATACCCCAGCAGACACATGACAAAAGCACACACAACACTGGAGCCGTGGAAATAGATCGAGTATTGGCTTGTAGGAGTGAACCTCACCTTCCTTTGCTGTCACTAGGCTGGAGCCTATGAGGTTTCAGTTGTGCTCTGGGTAATACTTCTGTGCACTCCAGAGCAGTCTTCATGGCTTGGTCTGCAGCTTTCAGTCCTCTTTGCCCTTATTCCCTACTGAGACACTTAACAGATTACACCACTGCGGCCTCAAATCTCCTCTGCTACCATTAGACCAGTAAAAATACAGCAAGGGCAAGAAAAATATTTCTGTATTCCTGTAGTTCCCCAGTCTCAGTTCCCAAACTTCTTCTGAATTTATGCCAGCTGCTTTACATAGGTGCTATTCATGTTTTTATTTATGTATGAAAATGTATTTAACCTACAGGGTGGGGTTTGCTTCTTGTCCACCAAACAGTGCTGTCTTCAAACATGCAAATTTGATCTGTTTGCAGCATCCAAAATAGAAACATTGCACTTACAGTAATTAGATCAGAGTTTAAAAGGATCAGATCCTCATTAAGGCTTTTCCTCAAAGACTTTACAAGCTTAGAGCTTGAATCTAATCTTCAGTGCCAGCTGAAAGGGAAGCCAGGGGGGTTGATAGAGGGGAACAACCATATCTGGCATTGGTTGCTCTTGGTGAAAAGAAACAAGGGGTTAGTGCTGCACATAGTTAAATCCATAACATCTTTGAGGGACAGCCACATCCCGGAGGCTCTCCTAAGAATTCCTGCTTTCAATGAGACTTTGGTGTATTGTAAAGAAAAAAGCTGAAGTGTTGAGTGCCCTGACTTTCTCACCCTTCCTCTCCCTCCAAAGCAGATGTCACTGCAGGCAGCCACATTGAGCGTGCGGAACATCTTTGGTGAAAAATTCAAAAATTAGGATGTCAAATCAGCCAGATTTACTCTGGCCTGTCTAAATTCAGTCTTCCCAGAGCTTCATTCTCTCTTTTTTTTCCTCTCTGTTTCATTTTGGTTGTTTTATCCCTTCTTCCTGCCATGCAGTGCCCCTTCTTCCACATCCTGTTTCTAAATAGCCCAAACGAGTCACAGAAGAACCCTGATGAATTTGCAATGGTTTTATCATCCATGTTTAACAGATAGAAAGGTGAGGGACAGAAATATTAGGTACCTGACCAAATCCATTCTAAGTGTGTGTGTCAGGGCACAGGCCCAAGCTACAAAACCACCTTTCCTGTCTCTATGCATTCATTCACACACAATGTGTTTCTTGTTGCAACCACCTTCTTTTCTTGCCTCTTGTTTCATTACCCCTCTGAATCTGCAGTTTCATTACCCCTCTGCTCCTTAATATTCTTATTTACTTTTTGATCTTTTGTTACTGTCCTCACTTCCATAGGTCTTTATTGGTACCCCAAAACATCCCCTTATGATGGTTCAATAGATTGTGTCAAAGCTTTGCACACCCCAGGAAGGCTTTGCATTCAAAAAGTATGAAAGGCAGCAAGAACTTAATAGACAATGGCAGATTTATTTCAAAGTATAGGGATGGGTTCAAGATACGACTGATTCTTAGAGCCTGGGATTTAATGTGGAAGATGAGACGGAAGAAATAATCCAATTGATCTGAGTCTTAAATATGGCCAGATCTGCTTGTAAATTAAAAGTAATAATTATGCATTACCTGTAAAAGCATTTGATTTCATTATAATGGCCTTTGCACATTGCATTACTAGATCATTTGTTTACAAGAGTAACAGACACATTGATTGCAACAAGTTGTACAGGACATAAAACTGAGTGGAAATACATCCACGTTTGACAATGATGAACTTCAAATTTCTGTCACATAAGAAGAATACATTTCCTCTTTTAAAACCCAAGATCCTTCTGGTCTAAATCTTACAGTTTTAAGAATTGTATTTGTACCAGATGAATGATGTAAAAATGCTGGTACTCAAATGAATGGATTATAAAGATTTATGAGGCAAACTGCAGTCTACAGCCAGAGGAAGCTAGTCTACTATGAAGCCGGGATCATAGCACCATGCTCATGAGCCACTGAGTACATGTGATATTACCCATTGTCTTACGTCTTAATACTCCTCAAATAAGAAGGAAGAATCTAAAATATTTTTTCAGCGTTGCAGCAGTGCTTCTTCTGCATTACATTTCATTTCCATTTATTAAGATGGATTATCCACTTCATGCTAAACCCTGACATCCCTTTAGTCACTAATTAGCTAAATTCCCATCAGACCTGCTGCTACACAGTTCTGAGATTTGTGTAATCAGTTAGGCCTGGCCTAATCAGAGTGGTTTCATTGTACAATCAACCTCAGAAGTATAAAAGTACATGAACGGATAAGAAAGAAAAAAACAGAATGTAACCTCATTTTGATTTCAGTGACTCAATGGGAGGTCTGAATAAAGACTGAGTAAGAGCCAAGGAAATAACCTGATAAAATATTTATCTTAAGTGTTGGTGGCCCTCTTTTTATTTACCAGAATAGCATTTCTATAAGTTGACAATGTCATCTGTATTGTGCTAATTTAAGTGCCTCCAACTTGAAGAGAAGCAACAAAGAAAAAGATTTATTTAAGTACTCTGTACAGAAGACCAAGGATCTTAGATGTCAAAGCAAAAAAGCCAGAGTGAAGAATTCTCTTGTTCAGTGGTCTTCATAATGGAAAAAGAGGGAAAAAAGAGCAGACTATCAAGGCTTCACCCCTTGGCCCTTTTTCTCCTCTCTCTAACTGATCCCTGAGGATCATTTTTCTCCTCTCTCTCAATGATCCCCGAGGACCATTCATAGAATCACAGAATATCATGAGCTGGAAGGGACCCACAAGGGTCATTGAAGTCCATCTCCTGGCTCTGCACAGGACCATCCCCAAGAGTCACACTGTGTGCCTGAGCATTGTCCAAATGCTTCTGGAACCCTGTTAGGGCTGGTGCTGGGACCAATTCTGTGTGGAGCCTGTTCCAGTGCCTGACAACTCTCTGGGTGAAAAACCTTTTCCTGATATCAAACTTGAGCATCCCCTGACACAACTTCAGACCATAGCTGAAGGTCCTGTCACTGGTCAGCACAGAGAAGAGATCAGTGCCTGCCTCTCCTCTTCCCCTCACAAGGAATTTGCAGACTAGGATGAGCTCTCCCCCCAAGGCTGAACAGACCAAGTGACCTCAACTGCTCCTCATACAGCTTCCTCACCATCCTGATTGCCCTTCTCTGGACACTCTCCAATAGCTTAATGTCTTCCTTATACTATGGTGCACAAAACAACACTCAAAGTGAGGCAGCACAAGTGCAGAGCAGAACAAAGCAGAGCAGGACAATCCCCTCCTTTTCCCGGCTGGCAGTGCTGTGCCTGATGCACCCCAGGACAGGGCTGGCTCTCCTGGCTGCCAGGGCACTGATGGCTCTGTTCAGCTTGTCACCAAGCAGGACCCCCAGGTCCCTTTCCTCACTGCTTCTCTCCAGCCTCTCAGCCCCCAGTGTGTCCATACATCCAGGTGCACCCATCCTAGGTGCAGAATCCAGCACTTCTCCTGTTAAAATTGATATGGCTGGTGATTGCCCAGCCCTCTAAATGGTCAGGGTCTCTCTGCAGGGCCTTTCTTTGAGGGAGTCAACAGCTCCTCCCAGTTTATTGCCATTAGGATTACCTGAGCTTAGGGAGCTAGAGGCAAGCACAGTGTGGATGCTGCATCCAGACCATGTACAAGTCCAATCTCCCACTTTTCCGTGGGATCTGGGGCCAGACCCACATAGGAATCTGCCAGGATCACTGCAGCAGGAGAAGGCCGTGTATAGAAACTGCTGACTGCTGTACTCAGAGAAAGATGAAAAGTTAGGAGGGGTTAGTGAGGCAGAGAAGAGGGTATGTCTCTGAGAAGATGGGGTCTGGAGGCAAGTAAGAGAAAGGAAGACAAATTATTGAAATGGAAATAATCCAATTAAACCATTAGAAAACAATAAAACACCCATACATCTATTCAGCATTCTACTGCTGTGCCCTTCACACAAAACAAGCAGCAGCAGTAGATACCTAAAATTAAAAATAAACAAAATCTCCTCCTGAACTGTGAAGACACATGTATTACACGCACAACACAAACTGTGGTATTTACTGTCCTTCACTTTGTCTTGTCTTTACATTTTTTACCCATTGTCCCACCCCTGATGCCCAATTACTTCAACTGCCACATGAACAGTCTCTGCTCTGTTATTCAAGAACACACTTTTGTGCCCTTAACTTGTCAGAGCCTGCTGGGATGCAATAAAATGTTTTCTTTCTTTCACATATTTTGAATAAGGGAATCCTATATAGGAAGCCGTGAGATAAATTTCTGTCTCCATCATGCTCTGTCTTAAATTATGGGTCTAAGGCTCTAGAGCACAAAGCCCTCTATATCTGTAAGGTCTGGGTAAGAGGTGAAGGGCAGCTGTAACTTAAATATACTTCAACAGACTATCTCAAAACACATTTTCCAATCATACATCTCTCCCTTAAGCCCTATAAATGAAATCTCTTGACAGTAACTGGACTTTCTCTAGTTGGTTTTTTGATTGCTTTTTCTGGAATTCCACATTCACGCCTAACTTCCTAGGTAGATGTCCCTCTAATGAGTCAGATTTTTTTTTTAATGAAGCATCATATACAAAGTGTGCTTCTTTATTCTATTCGTTCCTTTAATCCTTACACAAACAAAATATTGGTTCCAATTCCCTGGTTGTAATTTCTTGTTGATTGATTCATTGTTCAGCTATAAGCTCAGTGATCAAAATATTTAGAAGGCTTCCAGGAGGTCATCTAGTAGTGCCCAAAGGCAGAATTGACTATACATCAACAGTTCGTGGCAGCTGCTCGTCTAACCGGTTTTTAAAAACCTCCAGTGATGGAGATTTCATCATTTCCCTAGGCAACCTGTGCCAGAGCATAACTACCCTTATCATTAGAAAGTTTTTCTTCCCAGAAAGTAGGATCATCTACTGGAAGACATATCAGTCACTGAGAAATGCTTTGAGATAACACTGTGCTGTCATCCAAATCCACCAGGTGCTTTCTCAGGCTTAACATTTGGTAAGGAATATGCCATCCTTGAAAGATACAGAAATGTTTTTGAGCCACTCCCAAGACAATAACTGATAGCAACTGATTCAGATTCAATTAGCCATTGGCTCCTTAGTGGCAATAAATATCTCAGTGGCTGCTCCTGGATATCTTCCACACAATGAATAAGAATGAACTGGGAACTACACTTCCCCAAATTTTTTAATTCTTAAAGAATAGACATTAAGGGGGGGAAAAAATTGCCTGGATCAAATACTGAAAGCATCCAGCCTGTGATGAGATCCAGATGGCATTGTGAAAGATCAGATTAGGCTGGATTAGGCCAAATATATATTCCAAGTAGTTTTGCCAATGAGCAAAAAGAAGAAGCTTCCAAGGAGGCCTACTGAGTTTGCAATTTAAACTGGCACTCCCTGCAACATAGTGACAGGCAGCCTTGTGAATGCATGCTTATTTCATCCATGGCTGTTTTAAAGCAAAAAAAGAGAGAGCAGTTGTTTAAGGACACAAGAGAAAGGGCATTTTCAATGGTATTATGGCTAGCAGTTCTTATTTACTCTCCGCATTTCAAGAAGGAAAATGGAGGCCAGGAGAAACCAATCCCTTTTGGCTAGTTCCATTTTCCGTGCCTGAGATTCTTGACTTTACAAAGAAAGAGACAGAGATGAATCTTATTTCTTCATTAAATTTTTTAAGAAAAATATTGAAGCTGTTCTCCTGCTCTATTGAAAAAGCTTTCCATGGTAACCAGATAATGAGAGTTAAAAAAGAAAAAGAAATTTAAAAAAATCCAAGCAGAGACTCCAAGTAGCAATCACAAACCCTCCATTAAAATTTTATTCTATTCAGTTCCTATCATTCACTTGGTCCCCATCCAAATGATGGCTGAGCCACCTCCTTTCTTTACTTCCATTATCTGGCAAGAATATCTGCAAGCTCCGTGCTTGTATGGAGGCTCAAACACGTGCAGAGGCTATGATGTAAAAGAAAATCCTAGAACCCCTAAAATGAAACAGATGGCACATGAAATGCTACAGATGTGAGAGCAGATGAACACAGGAGTGGTTTTCAGTGGTCCCATTCTGGACTTCCAGGGGACTTGTGCATGAATTCACTCCCTCTGACTCCGGCATGTAATTGAAGAGCCTCTTCACCCTTGGTCACCTCATTAGTCAGTGGAAGGAGACAAATATTTCCAGTCCACTCAGGCCCTGTGTTGCTCTCAGAGAGCTCATTCTTCCACCATTGCAGAAATTTGGAGCATCCAGATTCCTATATTAGATATTTCCTTTAACAGGCAAATATCAGATAAGAATGTAATCAGAGTTTACAGTTTGGTGGAATGCCAACAGGGCATCTTACCTTGGCAACTTCACACCTTGTACAATGTGTGTGGGCATCTCAGGGGCATGTGAACCTAGGAAAGAGCAGGGAGGCCTGTAAGATTTTCTAAGAAATAACCTCTGAGAAAGTTTAGAGCTTGACCTCAGAGTGCAGAAAGGGTTTTTCATCCCTTTTAGATTCTCCATGACATGGACAACACAGGAATTCTGTCTTCTCTAGACTCAGTTGGGAAAAGGCAGTGCAAGAAACCAGAGTACTCCCTGTGGACACCGGAACCCCATGGCAAAGCCCTCCTCTAGTCTGAGGGCATTGCAGACCACTTCCCCTACAGGACAGCTGTAATCACAAAGGCATGGAGCAACTCTGTCTGAATCTGGTCATATAGTTCCCATCTTGGCAGGCCAAGTGATCAGTTCATTTCTGCAGCTGTGATTAGAATATGTCAGCAAGGCAGGTCCTTGAGCAAAACTGAATATACCAAGCTGAATGTCTACTTTCTGGCTCTCTTTGTGCTTGTGCACATAGACATGTCTGCATGTGACTTTCCCTGTGGATTCCTCACCAAGAACCAAGGGCCTAAAAAGCTGAAATCAAGACAGTCCCAAAATACTGCATCCCAGGTTTTAAAACAAACCTCTCATTTTCTGGCAGTAGGAACTTAGTCAGTATATTGTTAGTGTTCACACATTGCAGACATGATCATTTAAAAAGGCCTAGGGTTGTCTGCACCCCAGATTCCCTGTCATTTTGCAGCACTGAGGCTTGTGTGCGGGAAAGGCTGTGGCAGCACCCCCTAATCCTTTAAACTCAGCCCTTCCAGACTACCAACAACAAGCAGGGTCGATTATGGTTCAGCCTGTGGCTTTTCAGTTGCATTTTGGCCACCTCTTTTTCACTGTCCCCAGCCTGAGGCTGGTATTTTCAGCCACAGCGTCTCAGGTGTTCACCTCAGGGAGGGGCTGCCAGAAGGACAGCTGCCCTCCTGCCCTGGGGCAGTGTGGACTGGGAGGAAGCAGGAGATCCACTCCATCCTGCAGCCCTGGAGGAGCTGCCCCTGCCTGGCTGGGGAGCAAGCACCTGACTGAGCCAAAGGGCTTTCCCTGCTCAGCTCCTAGGTCTGGGAGCGCCTTACCTGCCATCTCCAGCCTTTATCCCACAACAGTCACCTCTCCAAAGCATTAAAAGGAGTAGAAACAAGATGTGAATATAGGGAAAGCAGAGTGTCCTCACCTCTCCACAAATATATTTGCCAAAAAATTAAGTCTGTTAGAAGAAAAAAAAAAAATATAAGAATTCTTTAATCTTAGTTTGGGCATGACTAGTAATTAAGCGAAGTGTTGTATTGCCAATATGTACAGTGTCATGAAATCCAGTTTCTCAGTGATGAATAGAACTAGAAATTATGCTTTGACAGACAGACTTAATTTTATTGATTGAAAAATCTAGCTAAATATAATATAACTAATATATAGCTATTGATTGGTCTGTTTTCCATGTAACAGCAAAAACTTCCCTCACACGGCCTGGCAAAAGAAGAAAAAGAAATTACACAAGTTGTCTGTCTCTCTCTTCCCTTCACACCATGAGGTCATGCAGAGACATGCATTTTCCTAATATGGGCTAGTTAATAACTCAATTTAGAAAGAATAAGTATGCACACTTTCATGTTCTGCCATGATTACTTGCTAATGATAAAAATAAATCTGATCAGGCAGGAACTCTGGAGGGCTCAAAGTAGCCAAAAAAAGTCATAATTTCCCAAAAGGGTATGTCAAACAATCAACATTAACTTATTTTCCTAAATTCTTGGTGAAAACCAGCCCAGCTGCAGGTCTGAGAGTTTGAGGTAGGTCAGAGCTCTATGGTCCCTTATGGGTTAAGATATATCCAAATTATAAAAGGTACATCCAAAGAGAAGCCAGACAAGTGGGAACCCAAAGATTAATTCATGGGTCTGGTAACTCTCAGCCTCCAGATTCCTCTCCTGCAGATACCAAATCCATACAAAGCAAAAACCCACTTCAGTATTCCATTCTCCCTTTGCTTCTCAAAGAAGACAGGTCAGATAAGCTTGCTCCATGTGAGACTGCTGTGCTGATGTAAGGGGCTGGTTCTGGTACCCCTGAATCAGGGATTCATATTAAACATTCATTGTCATCGCAATCTTGGCTCAACCAAAACGCAGGGATAGTTTATCTTTACCATTGCAATTACAAATAGAGGTGGCTTTATCATTCTGAAAAGGATCTATCAGCAATGAAATAAAAAAAAAAAAAAACCCAAACCTTTGATGCGTCAGGGTCTTCCACCATTCCCTGCTGAGAAGTCTGAAAGGACAGTAGGTTCCTGGCAAAATGACATTCAAACTAAGATTGGCTTTCAGGTAATATAAAAATTTTTATTCCTCAGTGATCAAACTGTTGTTGTGATTGGCTGGAATTCGTGTGTTTCCAAAATAAATGACTGACTGCAGGGGATGGTCTAATGGGTGGAGGCTGGTATCCAGTCACAAAGGCGTATCCATTTTTAAATAAAATTATATACTTGTAATTGCACTTTGGCTCTTATTCACAATGGACCAAACCACAATAATTCTCAATAAGACAGTCAACCATCAACTACTGAGCCCCAGACAACTCAGACTGAGTTTGCCCTGAAGGATTAAGGTCGGGAAATCGCTTCTGCTAAGATGCAATGTTATGAAAATGTTTCAAAATACGAGCATTGGGACATAAGGTCAGCTTTGGGGCAATCTGCCAAGCAGGCTTTGCTTTCAAAGCCTCGCTTCCCACTCACCAAGCCAGGGAGGGTCTGATTGGGTGTAGATGTCCCAGTTTATGCAATATCACCCAGCAGAAAACCAAAATGCACGTGTCCCACACTGACTCAGCAGAACAGGGCTACAGGGATGTGATCCGATGAGGAGGGATCACACAAAAGCTCAGGTCACTGGTTCCCCTTTCATGGCCTTTCTCCTCCTAGCCAAACAAACAGTCCACAAGCTGGCAGCCACTCAGGATGTTCTGTAGCCCACAGACAGGGCAGAGCAGCAGATTTGGAGCACCCAGTCACTACTGACTCCAAAGTGCACCTGTGGATATGGGACCCACAGCTCAGACACCAGAGACCTCTGTGAGCTCAGGGATATTGATGCATGGGAACCATATCATCCTCCTTCCCTCTTTCTGGGTTACTTCTTCCCTTCCCCAAACCCACTGTCTCTCTGCCTTTCCCCTGTACCCTGCTCCCACCAGACCCACATCACGAGAGGCATTTCTTAATCTTTTCTCATAGTCCCACTTCCTGCACCTCCTGCACCACTGCAGCTATGAGCTGCAATGTGTGAATGCCAACTTTGACATTTCTGGTTTGTTATGAATTCATGCTCCTCTCTTCTCGAACTTGAGCTCAAAACTCAGCTGGTGGGAACAGCTGTCCTCTCTTTTTGCTTTTCAGTTACTTGCTGAGGGACTGCCCTTCACATCTGACTCACCACCTCACAGGCAGACACAGAACTTAACCTCACAGGCAGACCCAGGAGTTGACTTCCTTGTCACCCTGCTTTGAGGTTTCCTGCTTTGATACTGCAAAGAATGAAAAAGAAAAGGCAGAGTGGGGGGAGCCTCTCTTGTTGTAACACCTGGTCACTATCTGCTTGCATGAATAAAAATTACACTCCTCTTTCTCTTGAGTTGAAGGTGATCAGGATGCTGAATAAGCATCCAGCCAGGTTGAGTGGGGAGTGAGGAGCTGCAGTTCAGTGTTTGACACACAAGCTGCCATTGGCAGCAGCAGCACTGCCTGCACAATGCAGGTGTGGGATGTGCTGACCAGCCCACATTCACAGTACTTTGGGATCATCCCTCAACAGCAGACAGGCTCTGTTATACAGCTCATGGCCCTGGATCTCTTCCACTGTGGTCCCCTACAACAGTATCAGACTCATACAATCATAGAGTACTTCAGCTTGGAAAGGACCCATAAGGATTCAACTCCTTGATCATCCCAGGACCACCTAAAGCTAAACCATATGACTAAAAGCATTTTTTGCATGGTCCTTGAACTCTTGACAGGTTGGTGCCATGATGACTTCCCTGGGGATCCTGCTCCAGTGATTGAGTATTATTAATTTTCATACATTTCTTAAATGAAAATTTCTGCAGTAATGAGGATTTGGCTCTAGCCCAAGGTATAGTGCTGTGGCACTATGAGAGGGCCCCTGTTGCATACTCCTGTGGTGACAAGAGGTGTGTGGGCACAGCTGAGGACACACAGCCCTCTGAGAGCACGGAGTGACTGTGCAGGGCAAAGGCATGCACACCTGCTGCCCTCCTGGGGGACAACAGGAGCTGCTCCCAGGACTCTGCTGGGACTGTGTCTTGGACTCCGCTCACTGACAGGTTTCAAAAGAGAGCCTGGGAATAAGTCAAGCTGAGGAGTCAATCACGGCTCCAGCGCCCACAATTCTTTCCTGGCCTTTTCTCTTTAACACTAGGGACATACCCTGTGGGGCCAAGGCCATGGAGTGCCATGTGAACACACAGCCTTTCTGGGAATATCCACAGTGGCCTGCCTGCAAGGCTTCTGTCACTGGGAAACAGGAGCCAGCAAGCGTGCAGGTTTCATTTAAACCAAATTAGCTGATCCATGGCAGCTCTGTATGGGTCCGTTTTCTGTCTGCAGCAAATGCAAAGAGAGCCTGTCTAAACCACAGTAAGAGGGGGCTAAGTTGTTCAGATTTCCTCCCATGTGCCAAAGGGTAGGAGCATGCACTCAGGCACTGTGCCCCAGCTGATACTCAATATATTTATTGTGCTACAATATGCTGATCATATGTCTGAGCCTCGAGAAATGATTAACATTTCTGGTTTGATTAAGTGAAGGTCCCTTTTGAAGCTGCAAATGATGCTGCTACAATCTATCAAGCAAATATGTATTTATGAATATTTAAAAATGCTAGTTATGCAAATGTGCACTTAGGGAATTTAAAAATACATGTAATTAATCTCTTTGGGGTTGCTGTGATCTGTTGAGTGAATACATATCCAAGGAGAATAATCAAGTCAATAAGCCAACAATGACTATTGCAGAAGGATACTCTCTCTTATATCTCTCTTCTCCACAGATGATGGTAACACACAGTGGTTCTAGAGTAGACTATCATCTTGTTCTTCAGCCATTTCTCTGTTAGGTTGCAATAACTCAAGCTGGTTGACAAAGCAATCCCTGCCACAGCCACACTTAATCAGGGTATTAAGTCTCATAACACAATCATTGCTGCAAAATAGAAAGATAGTGTGCAGCATCTTTTCTAGGTTAAATGTTTGTGTTTACATCCTTCATTCCACCATTCACTTGGTGAATGTCCTCAAAGATACTCAAAGTCCTCAAAAATACTCAGCTCTTATTTGTGGGGTAATGTCTGACCCCACAGCACCCCACTCCATGGTGGAATCCTCATCCCCAAGTGCATGCAATTCCCAGGGAGCATGGATGATCTAAAGAAAGAGATCCTGGAAACCAGCCAGGCTGGGATTCACTAAAGCTAGCAAAGACACAAAGGAAAGAGATGGTGTTTAAAATATAAAGGGTTGTTTTCATTATCTAATAGCTCTGCTTCTGTGCTTACTCTGCATCTTGGTCCTCTTGCATCCTCACTGCATTTCCATTGCTTCACATCTGGGATCTCTTTTGTAGAATTCAACAAGATAAAACATCAACACAGTAATGGCAGGACAGACACAGCCTAAAAGGCTGAATGGATCAGCAGCACGTGCTTCCTGGCCACTTAGCATTCCCACACTCCAGCTGCCCAGTTGCTCTTTTGTGACTTGTACTAAGCCTATCAGTCTGTCCTTGTGGAGCTAACAAAGGGCTCTAGGAGCCACACATCATCTCCAGGCTATACAATGTAAAGGACTATTGCAGGAATCTGGCATCTTTAAGATTTCTTTCCATTTTCTTAATTTGATTGAAATTAGATAAAGGACTTAAAATGTATAGGGGGATTGAGTGGGGGAAAAGACAGCAAAAACATGCATGCAGAATATATTCTCATCAGACTGTCGCATAATTTTCTCAGAAGACTGTATTTTAGAAACTATATTTGCACATAAATCTCCGTGGTTACTTACCTGGTGACTAAGAAAGAATCTGGAGATTGTTCTACCTGATTCATCTCCTCTTAAGCTTTCAGATATTCTGGGATGTGCTTCTGGCTAGAGCTATTTCACTTCTTCTTGCCTTACCCATGTCAACTGGCAATTGGCTTCATTATCTGCTCAAGAGGGTGTCCATCTGAGGTACAAGAGACTGAGGATCAGATCCTCATCATCACTTATTTTTACAGCATTCAAAAAGCCAGATTAAGAAAGCCTCACACCATAATTCTCCACAGATACCAAGATACCATAATTCTCCTTGCTACCAAGGAGAAGAATTTGAACCTGATGGAGGAAGTTTTGACTGTCAGGGTTCCATTCTTTCTGCAGAGGATTCAGTCTGCAGCAGACCCCCTATCTCTGGGGGTCACTGGCATCTACTGCTGGCTTGTCCATGAAGCCATCAGCCTCTCCTGCCCACGTGCTCCAGCACCTGGGCTCCAACAAAGGCACCCAAGAAACTGTACAACTATTTAATCTTCACACTCAGATGATAACATTGAGCCCCAAATATTGCACACTAATAGCTCTGTATAAGCAGCATAGGTAATTTTTTTATTTCTTTTGCATATCAGCTGAGACAAGCAGCCAATTTCCATCTCCAGACTTGCCAGAGTAAAACAGAAAGCCTAAAAAACCTTAAATTTTCAGTGACAAAAGTGAGAAAGCAGTACAGGTATTTAGAAATAATTGCTTCAAAATCATGGGAGCTGGGTCCATTGTTTCTGAAAGTAAAAAGTATATCAGGATCCTCCAGAAGGTACTGAACATGCTACAAAGCTGGGATAGAGGGAGAGTAAGGGCAGTGTTGACTCTCTGGAGATGTCTACAGTAAATTTGGGCTGCATTGAAGCTCACAGTCCACATAGACCTCAGTACTCCCCATCACACACATTGGAACACAAGCACTCTGCACTTAGGGCAGCCACCCCACCCAGGAGCAGGGCTGGTCCCAGAGCAGGCTCAGGAAATGTAAGGGCAACTGGGTACCAGTGCAGAGCAGCAGATGAGAGTAGGGATAGTTACATTCACTTAGAAATTCCTCTCCAAAAGCATGTAAACACAGCACAGACTTCCACAAAACTGATGGTGAAATCTAGACATAGGGCCAGGCTTGAGGAGAAGCTCAGCCTTTAGGGAACAGTGTTAGCATCACAGATACGTTTATTAGTTACATCTGAATCCATCACTAGCACACTTGTGACTGCAGGAACAGCACATGTACCTCTAAACCCTGCCTGGGAGTCTGAATGGGTGTGAGCAGGACTGATGAACTGCAGCGTAATTCAGCAGAACAGACTAAAGTTTAGGAAAGGGCAGCCTGTTTCTCATTACAGACATCTGTGAGAAAAGGCAAAATCAGGACTAGCATGTTCAGCAGTGCACTGACTGATATTTTCATATGCTAAGTTTCAGTAACAAAACCACATCTCTAGTGGAAATATTGACACAAATATGAACAGTGGCACTAAATGCTTTTAGAAAAGCATTTTATTTCTGAGCTTAGGACTTGATGTTTCAAGCAGCCACAACTAGTAGTTCTCATAAGCAAATTAGGTCCAATTATCTGATGTCTAAATTAGAATCCTCTCCCTCCTCAGCTCCATTTGCAGCAATTTTTAGCACAAGAGCAATAACAGTTAAACACACTTACCTAATTATAGATAATGATCTTTATAAAGAGCTGCTAGAATATGCTAAGTATCTTAGCATAAACATACTCATTCATTCCTACAGCAAGATTATGGTAAAGCCTAGTGATGGTGGCAAATAGTACCCCTGTGGAAGCAACCTGCTCAGTGCAAGACACCATGTTAGTCAAATGACATACCTCCTCCCTTTCTTCCATCCCATCAGCTGCAGGTGTTCATTTCCAGCTCAGAAAGATCTCAAACCATCCCTCACATCAGCACTGTTGTGGAAAGCATCTTTTATTGCCTCTGATTTGTGACATTGTCTCGTACTGAGGCCATGAGGCAGGCCAGCTTGAAGACCCATTTTGTCCCAGACCTCACAGTGCTCTCACACTGTGAGATAAAAATAATGACCAAACTCTTCTGCCAGGGCAGATTAAAGTCACCACTTGTCACAAAAGAGCCAGGTTTCCTCGGTATGACTGGGACAGTCAACACAATAAAACTCGAGTTCTGTCCAGTCCTCCTCCTGCCTTTCCTGACATTGCATCCTAGGAGCTCAGGAGCAAATGCTGCTGGTTCCCAAAAGGGACTGGGCCACACTTTCCACCCTTCCCTGCTTGACAAGACCAGTTGCATTTCACAGAGGGAAGCTACTGGAAAGACAAGCTCTCCTCCTGCGACCATGAACTCCTATCTGACAAACACCTATGCTGCTGAGAGAGAATTATTAGGAGCTGAAACACAGCCCTCGTGCAGCAGGAGCAGCTGCCAAGGTCCTGGGGTGATCCTATGGCCATTTTTGGAGGACCCAGATCCTAACATGCTGTCTGGAGCACACACAATTTTTTATGTCTGAGGACCAGGTCTGCAAGCTCTGGGGAAGCAGCAGGCAGAGCAGCAAGAGCATTTCCTCCCTTGCTGCCAGCAAACCTGAAAAACCACAAACTGTGGGGCTGGGAGGGACTGTGGGAGCGACCTCTGCACTGCAGACTGGTCTGGCACCTGCACCTGACACAAGAGCCTCCTGAGAGAGATTGTACTATTCAAAAAGTTTCCTCCAGAGTGGTCTGTGCTCTTGCAGCTTTGATAGCACTGGGCTCACTCCCCTGAGATTTTATTCCTGCTTTGTATCCCTGTGAAATAACAAGAGAGGAAGCCTCCGCAATTCTGTGTTCCTGCCCATCAAATTGCCAGCAGCCACCTCACCATTTTAGGGAATGGCAGTGGCCTGCTGTAGCAAATTTGGCCATCCTGGTCAGAGCAGAAACAGAAACTCCTTCACAGACCATTGTGAGAAGCATCATATAGGACACGTAAAAGATGCGTTGCCATGAGTTGTTGAGGGTCTGTATCTCTTGAGACTACAAAAAAGCCACTAATGTCAGGTGAAACACACAAAGGAAGCACCTTTGCTGCTGTCAGGAACAAATGAAGATGCAGCAATAATCAAAATTAGAAAACGGCCCCATTAAGGCATCAGCTGTTTGATGCTGCTAAATTACAAGGTCTAGTCAGAGAACAGCATGGTACTGAAACAAAACTGCTTTGAGAGGCCAAACCCATGCTTGGGAAAAGCAGTAGAGATGAGCTGGTTACAAAAGAAGTACATCTGGTGAAGGACCTGCTTTTACATGTGGTACACTATCTGTGTGAATATCAGCACATCTGATGCCAGCACCTATGACAAGTTACTGTGCAAAATCTTTCGTAACCCAGAGGTGAGGTTGCAAGACTGCTAAGAACACCATCCCAAACCTCAATACTCTGGCCCAACTCATCTCATGGCTGCTGCTTGCAGCCTGCAGCCAGACCCTCCCCATGTTTCCACACTAAACTGCCATAAAAAAATGGTTTTGGGAAAGTCACATACGAATAGTGTGCAGAGCAGATGAGTATGTAGCTGGTGTGCTGGGTTCTGAAGACTTCCTGCCTCTTACCCAGGAAGGGCAGGGTCTGCAGGTGTCATCTGAGGTGAAAAATAAAGTGCAGCTCCCAGTGACTTATTCCTAGTTACTGCTTTGTCTTTCAAAGTCTGTGTTAATGAAAGAAACTGAACTGTATTTACATGGAAATACGATTGTCTAGAGAACACGTGATAGTAGAAAAAAGAAGGACCATATGCTTTTGGGCAGGCAGAGGGCAACTGCAGCTGCATGCACGCAAAACCCCACTCTTTGCAGTGATAGAAAAATGGAAAAACCTGTTTCCAGCACCTGAAGATTTGTCTGCAGTGCCTTTGCATGACTGACCAGAAAGCAGAGACCCCAGGGTTGAGAGATTTTGCACCTCGGCCATCTGCATACCACCAGAGCTCTGTGAGAATCCCCCAAGAATGGCCTCAGCTGGGTGGATTTAACTGACAAGAAAACAAGCATTTCCTGCTGGTATGAGCACAGCACTGATTCTTTCCTGCACAGAAATCTATTTGTCCCATTTTACATTTAAGAAACAAAGAAAGAGCAAAGGGCTGGCTCACCTGACCTGGAGTCAGGCCTAGGACCCATCTGAACTGGTGAAGGGCTTGCACCATCTGTTCCCAGGATTCAAGGCTTTCTCTTCAAGGGAACACACCAGAAGAATCAATATTAATAGCATCAGCCAGGAGCTATTCTCCTTCAGTATCTGAAAGTGCAGATTTTCTGCCAAATGAGCTCTGATAAGTGATCTGAAATACTCCATCAAATACAATCTTGAATAAGATGAGCTCTCCCACAAAATACTGCCTCTGCATAACTAGGAAATGTGAAGGGCATGTTCTCTTCTGCTTACACAGGCCTCTTGCTGCATGGGTCCAATAGGCATTAACAATCCTAGCGTTGACAACTACTCGCCATAGACCTAATCTGGAACAATAATTCTTGCAACTTCCCTGAATAGTTTCAAATTATTCATTACAAAGCTCATTCATGATTTTCAGTTGCTAATCTTTTTTTTCCCCAGCTAATCCTATACTTTTCAGAAAAGATGGTGTGCCTAATTTGTGTTATTACTGCAAGAATTTATTAAAATGGAGCTTTAATGGGATCAAGGCACAGTGGGTCAGGTTCCCACCTCCTAGGCCAGAGCTGTAGAGCACAATAATGCCTGTTTTATCCTGCAAAATCTAAACTAGGAAGATGTTTTGCCAGCATTGGGAATGGGCATGAGGTGCTTTCTTTCTCTTATCCTGCCTCTTTCAAAAGAAAAGCAAACACAGCATATTCTTCTAACTAGCTCAAAGAATAAGGAAGTTGTTCCATAGTGGGACACATCAATGGGCACCATATTTCACCCAGGACAGATGAGAATTTGGCTTTTTTACAACACTATCAGTGGGGAGGATTAAATCCTTTTATCTACTTCTAAGCATAATTTTCCTCTGGTTTAGACAATTAGATTAAATGGACATAAAGGAGCAGAACCCACAGTGATTTACAGACTGGTGATGATACCAAATGAAATAGTTCAAGCAAGAAGGTGTCCCTGGCTGTGTTGTACTTTCCTGTTACGATGCCCTCAGCCTCATTCCCTCCAGGAATCATTCCCTGACAATGACCTGCTCACCCAAATCTGGAGATTCCTCAGCCAGGGAGTAAGAAGCAAAGTGACCATTTCCATTGCTATGCCAAGTGGGAATGGTTGCAAGTACGAGAGGAGAGGAGAGGAGAGGAGAGGAGAGGAGAGGAGAGGAGAGGAGAGGAGAGGAGAGGAGAGGAGAGGAGAGGAGAGGAGAGGAGAGGAGAGGAGAGGAGAGGACAGGACAGGACAGGACAGGACAGGACAGGACAGGACAGGACAGGACAGGACAGGACAGGACAGGAGCTGGGGCAGCCCTTGAGGACACCTTAACCAGGGCAGTTCATGTGTGGGCATAGTATCTGTGATTATAGCTCAAGCATGTTGAGACTACATCTGTTCCTCAAGTTCTCAATTTATTTCCTAATTGTCTTGATGTGTAAACCTTATGTATTACCATAAGATTTAGTTTTGTGCCTACTTGCTAAGCTTGTTTCCATTAGATTTTGCTACCCTCTGAGGTGCTGAGCTTCAGCCCCTTTAATCCACTTAGGAGTTGAGGTGCAATTCACGATGAGCTGGAGGTGATGGTAACTGCATAAACATCAGGAAGAGTGTGTTTTCTTTCCAGCACAAATCACTTCACTGCAAGCTAGGTCTTTGTCATCCTCATTTACAGAGGTGAAAATATTTAGCCTCTTTGGAAATCTACAAACACAAAAGCATGAGATAAGTGCTAAGTATTAGCTGAGGGATTGTAACACTTCAAAGAGACGTTGCCACCATGATGGAATTTCCTTAGCAATGAGGAAAAGACATTGCTTAGAGTACGGGAAGAAAATATAATTCCCTCTTGTTCACTCACTGAAAGCATAATTGTGAATCAGCCTTGACCAGATGACATGAGAGGAAGAAATGCTGCTTCCAAAGTTGCTTAGAAATCAGTGTCACTAGCACTGACTGTCCCAAACAGTTGTTTTTAAACTGGGGACAGTAAAATTACAGTCCCTGTCATGCACACAAGCAGTGACAGATAATGTAACTAAACAGCTTCTATTCTGCAAATTAAATGGAAAATTAAATGCAAGTGCTCTCAAAGGGATGGGTTTACATTCATTCAGTGAACAGCCACAGGCAATTGATTACTGAGTGCGTACACTAGAGAAATTCCCTTTCTCTGCAGCAGGTGGTTTCAACTGTAGATCCTGTACTGCTACTAGAAGGTGCACATCCTAAGACCTGTGGTGTTCAGTCCTTTTATGCCAATAGGAAGTCTATCCAATTGTAATCAATGTGCTTATCATTGTTTGAGTCTGTAAAACACACACACACACACACAAACCACAGGCTGGAGGAAATTACCACCGAGGCTTAGAATGATTGAGTAACCGAGCAACCTCTTGATAAGTTCCAAGTAATTTAGTTTCCCCTGGAGCCACACTGTTGAGTCCATAGAGAGAGCAGTGCCAGCAAGACAGTGAGGGTCTGGCAGGGAGGGAAGCCATCAGGCAGCTCTGCTTGTGCATGCAAACAGAGTTTCTGGAACATTCACCTCCTTAATCACACGTCCACTGAGCTCACTTTTTAAAGCTACAATTATGTTACACACTCCTGCCAAAAAAGCACCTGACACATGATGAAATTTTAAAGAATTCTATTTCCTCTCTGACTGCAGCACTTGTCCTGCCCCACATTATTTTTCTTAATAACTTCATAGAAAGGCACTCATTTCCTGTAAATAAAGATTTGGGGAGCGAGCACCTGGATGGCAGATTCCAGGTCTGCCAGCTTTCTTCTTTTAGAACACTGATTTTCAAGAAACAGACAACACTCTTCTGAGACAGAGATGCTGACAGACTTCTTTATATTAAAACTACTTCTTAGTCCAGTCTTAATAATTAAGAAACCAAGTCTTAAAGATGGATTGCAATTTAGCTAGGAGCAACCCTGCAGGAGAGGAGCATGGATATGAGCTTCCAGAAAAACCTAGCTTAGCATCTGGAAGTATCTACGGTGCTATGTTCCTCTGACACAAACCCTTACAGTACCAGTGCCCAAGCAGCACTACTCCATATGCACAAAAATAACTGCACAGGACCTACATGCAGACCTCTTAGGGCCTCTCACCACACAAAGAAATACCCAAAAGGTTGGAAGGAAGGAAATAGGTATCAGAGCACTGGAGGGGCTCCCTGCTCAGTGAAATCTGGTCCTTGGAAGCATCATCTCCAGTATTCAAGTGCACCTTCAGGTACCAGATACTTCTGCAACTCTGATCCTAAACAAACTTCAATTGCTGGGGAACTACATCTTCACAAGTGTTATCCTCATCTTCATCTGTAAAATAATCAGAAGCTGGTCACCCTTTTTTGAGGATCAGATGTTCTACTTATAAACACCTCTTAACTTGCAGGAATATAGCAGCATCGCTGCAACTTACTTCACGTTATATGGAGCCATAGCAATGAGAGAGCAAAACCTCCTAGTTTTAACCACAGCCCATCAGTTAATGCTGCATAGGTAAACATAGTTCAGAGGCAAATTAAGTTTAAATCAAAGGTGATGAGTGTCACTGTGTCATTTTTCTAAAAGGGAGAGAAGCAAACAAAATCCCAACCTAATGCAATTTTCTATGTTTTCCATGAAAGAAAACATATATTTGGCTGTAAAAGTAGATCTGCTCTTTCAAAGAAAGATGTGAGTGGCATTTTTTGTGATGTTATGCTGGCCCACCACCACCATCACTGAAGCCAAATGCATGGGGAACTGATTTCAATAGAGCAAGGTTAAAGCTGTGCTGCCTGCCTTTAAAGACCCAGACCCTGCCCCAAGTGTCCTCCACATGCAGAGGCTTGGAAAAATCAGGGTCCAAAGAGCAGAACTTCAAGCAGGAAGGAAGTAGGTGAGAAAGAGACTGCAGTGAGTTTTGATGAAAAGGGAACTATCAGTCTGTGGAGAAGCTACTAATAAAAATACTCAGGGAGCAGCCCTGGGTCTGTCTTCCTTAATGTTTTTGCAAGTGACCTTGATATGCAAAGCAAGTGTGCTGCTGGTATTTGCTCATAGCATAAAGGAGACTGGCCCCATTTTTCTAGGAGAGGCTTGCAAAGCCAAGAACTGGAGGAGAAGGTGACAGGAGACACTAAAATGGGATGAATTTCAAAGCTACTCAACACCAGATCATATATCTGTGGAGTAACAGTGAGAACTGCCACCCTAAGCTGAGAGCTCATTAACTGGAGATGACTGAGGAGAAGAAGCAGAGAGCATTAGTTAATTATAGGATGACTTAAGCTACCAGGTGATGCAACTATGAGAAAAAGCAAATGTGATCCTAGGATATGTCAGCCAAGATATTTCCAGAGAAGACAGGCAGTGGTTGTCAGGACATAAAGCAGTGGTGCAACAAGGAATGGTAATAACATAAAAATGGCTGTACTAGCTCAGGCCAAAGCTTCTCCTAGCCCATTACCCTTTCTTCAACTGAGGCCAGAGTAAGAACAGGAAGAATAAGAATAGGACAAGCACATCTAAGACTTCCTTCTGATACTCTCACAGCCTTGAAACATTTTAAGCTAAGGGGATTTCCTTCGTTAATTGTCGTTTGACTGTTAAGCAACTCACAATGGATTTTTCTTCTAAATTACTTTCAATCTACTCATGAGCAAGTGTAAATTTCTTGAATCCACTTTGTCCTTCTGCAAGGACTTCCTTACATTTACTTATCATATGAATAATCACTCCCTTTTTTAATGTTTTGAGCCCACTTTCAAGTAATGTCATAATGTTTCCCCTAATTCTTCTTCAGGATGTCACACAGAGTAGCCAATCCTCATAAACCTTTTCCCAAATTTTGTAATCTTCTGCCACAAGTTCCCACAGACCTCCGTTTCAGACCAAACAAGTCCCATGTATTCAGTCAGTTTGTACCCCTGGTCATTCCTGCTGCCCTGCTTTTATATTAAGTAGACCCTGTCTAAGCTAAGGAAAGCAGGACAGCTTACAAGGTTGGTTAAGCCACACATTATGTCATGAAGACGTGTCCTCCTTCTGCTCCTAATAGTTCCTATATTTGATGTGGATGGGGATTTTTATCTTGCTTTCTGATGGGTATAAATCTAGTGTTTGTATGTCTAATCCAGTCACCCACACCCAAGAAACATTAGCTTCACCTTGAAGAGGAACTGAAGTACAAAATCAAACTAAGACAATGAGCGACATGAGGAGTCCATTGCATGAGTTGAATTTCAAGGAAAAGTTATGATTCTTCTCTGTACAAAGCACTGAAAGCACCAGGAAAAGAGCAGAGTTATTGAGAATTATTAAGTCTATTGGGACAGTGTAGGGACAAAAATGAACATTTCATTTGGATGTAAATGAGGCTTGGATATAATCAGACTGTTGATTAGAACAAAGCCCAGAGACTCTGAAACAGCCTTTCAACAGAAAAGAGGGTAAAAAATTAAACTGGTTTCAGGATGGGCCAGAGTCAGTTTGTGAAATGTTGGTTACCTGCAGTACTGGGAGATTCATAACACAGGAAGGCCCCACCTAGGAATGCATTTATTAACAAATGAGGTGCTTCACACCAGCTCCCTCTGGGGCTCCATTCAGGCCTTCCCAAGGGCGATGCTGCTTGCGCTCCTTTTAGGAGAGATGAAGAGTACACTTCTTTGCACACAGGCACCCAGAGATCTACAAAAGCATTCACAGAGAAGTAAAGGCAGAGAGAGCAAGGAAGGCTGTAAAGCTTGCTGCTGCTTAGGGTCACAAGCCATTACAGGATGAAGAATTAGCTTGAGCAGATATATGGGAGTAAGAAACCCACATGAATCCTGCTTCAGAGGAATGTGGTGGGAGGAGCAGGCTACATAATCCCTAACCATTTAAATAATTCTATACTTATTAAATAGTTAAATCATTTAAGCAATTATTTATGGATTGACTAATCCCCTCATTTATTGTTCTTTGTGTAGACAATCTTGGAGTAACCATTACTGCAAATACTGTAGCTTATAACAGGTCAGATAACAGAAGTGTGTACCTAGGCACCAGAAAGACACACAAAAAACCCCTGATTTGGTTTAGAATAAAGGGCTTTTTAGTAGTTTTTGGCGCTTTTTTTCACCAGTCTCAGCATTTACAAAACGTCAGCCTACCACCACATTAAAGAGAGGGGGAAAAAAAGACGACAGAGCTGCCAGAAGTCTTCGGGATCACTGTCTTACTTATCCCTGGATTTCTGACTAAAACACTAGAGGATACATGCTGGAAAGCTAACTAGCCAGAGGTATTATTGTATACACTGGCATAACACAGACACATTTCAGAGAAGCGTAAAGCAACTTAAAGGCATTTCTCTTGGGAAGTCAGAAAACTGGGAGGATCATTTCCATATGCTCAAAGAGGTCCTGTCTCACAGGCAGGGAAAGTAAAAGTCTTCTTTACTAAATTGCCAGTAGAGGTGACAGCCCTAATTCAAAAGACTAAGACTAGTGCAGTGAAACTCTCTTTACCTCAGCTGCCAAACAGCTGCCAGGCTCTTTAACATTGATTGTAATGCTGTGCTTTAGTGCCAAAGTCACCCAGGCAAAACCTACTGTCCAGAAGGACAAAGATTAGAAGCTGACTACAGGTAGAGCTTGTTCAATAATCTTACAACATGAAAATATGAGATGCGAAAAAATAATGTCAATTTTCTATAAGGTGCATTGAAAAACACGTGTAAAGGTTGTTTAAAACTCTTTTTCCTTTGGTGAATGCACAAATCATTATTTTCTCAACAAAAAAATACTTTTCCCATCACAGAAGCACACAAACGTGGGTCTGGTAATCACTCTGTAATTTTTCTTTCAAGGCTAGATGAGGGGTGTATCACAAAGGCAGCTGCAGAGTTGCAGAGGCAAAGATTCCCACCACCCACCTATAAACACCTCTCAAATGCACAGGCATGGAGATCAGCAGAGCACAATGCAACCTCTCTAAAACACAGTCACAATAAATTAAAATGCTTGAAATCTTGTTTGGAAAAAAACAATCAACAACAACAACAACAAAAAACCCCTCACGATTTCTTTTCTATTCCCCCTGGGGTTGTGTCATCTCATCAGCAAGAATAACAATAAAATCAATTCATTACATTCCATCGAAGGCAGTCTCAGGAGAGAGATCAAAGAATAAGAGGAAATGAAAGCTGACCAAGTTTATCACCTTTGGAGTCAGTCCCAAAGATCTCAAATTAATTTAGATTGTTGGGGCAGTGCATAAAAGCTGGCCAGTTCTTTTGCCAGTGCACAGCCTCTATACAAACCACTGAAGTGCTGTTACCTCTGGGGCTTTTCAGTAAGCCAAACGTTTTTGTGAGTGCTAAGTACTTTTTCCTTTGGCCATTTCAAGTTTATTATCACACACAGGAGGAATATTTTCATGTTTTCCTCTCGAATCCTGCAGGGAGCCATCTGTCTCTCCTGAAAAACCCAGCTGTGACATTTCTGCATGAAAACTCTTCCCCCATGGGAGGCTGCCAGCCATCAGCCCTTTCGGCTCCCAGCAGCACCCCTGACTAGCCAGCCACCCTGGAACACCATCCCAAGAAGACAACAGTGCCCACAGGAGCCGAGAGCTGCCTGCAGCAAACCTGACTCTCTGCTCAAGAGAGCAAAGTGGTTCTCCAAAGCTGCAATTCACAGGGAACTTGCCAAGGTTGCTGCAGCACAGAAAGTCTCTGGAAAGGGGCTGCTCACATGGTGAGCGTGGATCCCTCCTCCACTGATTACACTGGGCAGCACAAAACCTGACTCCAGCCTCTCTTCCCTCATCCACAACAGGTCCCGGACATTCCTCACCCTGTCATTTATTTTTGCCTCTTTCCTATGAATTTGATCTCAGATGCTTGAGAGCAGCCTTCGTAGCACTAGTTTTCCCTCCAGAGTTTCCTTGCCATGCCTTATTGCATTTCATTTTCAAACCAGATCACTATTTCCTTTTCAGCCTTTGTTTTAACACCCAGGCCCTAGACAACCAGACATGAGACTGGCTCTATGCAACTTCTGTCTTATCTCAGGCCAAATTTCACAGCATCTGTGGCACCACATGCCAGAGAGAGAGAGATTCTGATAGACAGCTTCCCTTCCCTTCCGTCACTTCCTTGGCAAATAGCTGTCTCTTGGAAACACCCAGTTAGTCAGTGGATCCCATTAGCCCCAGTGATTCAAAGCTGTGTAATCTGCAGCTGCAGACAGGCACTGCCTTTTTCCTTTCCACTGTGTGCAACTCACCAAATGGCATGAACTTATTTAGCATCTCTGCCCTGATTTCTTAGCAGCCAGCAATGTGGAGCCTGAGACTACAAGGCTGCAGCATCTCCTGCGAAAAGAGATGTGCTTGATTGAGATTGACACCTCCTGCATGAGCTGTAGAATGCTTTGAACAGTGTGGTTTAGAGAGGCCTCCAGGTACACAGGCACTCCTCACTGTGTGATCAAGCCCTACCACTGAAACCAGGGCCCTATGAAAGAACTCTCTTTTCAGCTACTCACAGAAAATTCAAATAAAATAAAAAAAATTTAATTCCTTCACTCAGCCTCAGTTCTACATTCAGTAGGAGGTAAAATCTCATTTAAAAATGTATTTTATGGAATAGTTCCTGATCTTCCAATTTTACTTCTTAACTTACCACCTGAGGACTCCCACAAGGGAGTCCCACAGTACAAAGTTTACTATATCCTACTATATAGGCCAATTTTGAAAGCTCAGACATGAAAGAAAGATGCTCTAAAGAGCTAAGAAAAGATTAATTTACTGCCATCAGAGGTCTATACTCTTCACAACCAGTTTGAAAACCAACACTTTCTTTTGCTAGCTCCCCACTGGAGAGCAGCTAAAATTTTTGGAGGTTCTCCTTGCCTGTCACTCAGCATGGTGGAAATACATCATGAATAAGCTTCAGCATGAACTGTGTGCTCCAAAAAGTGAAACTCTGTCTTAAGTCTATCTATTCATCCACAAGCATTCAAACTTGTATGCAAACAAAAAATAAAATAAAGTTGGGAATTTTTTGTAACTGTCTGACCAGCTGTTCCTGGACTTGAATGCAAGGAGTCATTTGTCCCAGTGTAGCTCCTCATGGATAGATCCACATGATCAAAACCACTTTCAAAAGCAAAGTGTAGTCAGGCTGCTGGCAAGCTTAGAGGACAGAAGGAAAGAGAGACAGAAGGACTTTTCAGCTGCTTTTCCTGGTGGTCAGTTCAGCTGAGTGTCAAAGTACAGCAATAGTCTAAAGCAGAGATGCTGTCACAGGCGCATGCCAGCCTTGCCTGTAAATAAATAAAAGGCATCATTTTCCTCTGCTATGAACCTGGCACTTTTCACCAACACTAAATTGATTTAAAACCTTCCAGAGGAAAAGCCTCAATGTTTAATTTCTCTGGCTAGCCTTAGATTCTTGGCCCTACTTTTATTTTCCATAACATCCAGTTTATTTCTTTTGACGTTTGTTATCCTTCAAAAATGCTATTGTAATTAGATCATGACACTCTACAACTATCTCCAAACTTAAATATTCCCTTTCATTTAAGAGACTTTATGTGTAAATTTCATGAGGTTTTGAACAATGTTATCTTGAAAGTACACTGTGTTCAGAGCCAGGGTGAAAGGAAAATAAACTCAGAGAAAATAAAAAGCAATTCAAACTTCTACCCCAAAACTCAAATTAAACTCTTTTGATCCTCCAGAATAACTTACTCGATTTTATTTATTTTCCCATTCTTCTTTGCTTCCTCTGTTCAGACTGGGAGGGAAACGCTGAAATACTGCATGAAAAAACCTCCTTTTTACTGTATTTTCAGCTCAGCAAGGACTGGAAAAATAAAGAGAAAGCAGTGTGGCCTGAAAGTAATCTCTGTTCATTCACCTCAGGAAAGTTGCCTGACTAAGGGCTGTTATGTAATAAATTATCTGAAATATGGATCTGTCTGTTTCAAACTGGTGTGATTCCACAGACTCAACCTAAGGTCACTGGTCCTGCCAAACTCATTGCTTCCCAAATTACTTGGAGTTCTGTCTCACATAGCTCACCATCAAGAAGTTCTCTCTTCTCTTTTTTCCAGAGTGGCTATGGCTTAAACCAGAAGACTGTTTTCTTTACCCAGTGAAACTCATCTGCTGAGGAAGCCTCTCCAAAAAGCAAGCAAACTAAATAGCAGCTGGCTTTTAAACATGAAAATTTCAAGCTCAGCCCTTGCTTGTCCCCAAGAGCATGTGACTGCTTCAGAGTTTGGCTGGAATCTCCTTCTAACTGCTGGCTACCAGCCTTGAGGGCCCCTTTCCACACAAGCACCCAGGGATTCATCCATACATTCCCCCCCCAAGTTTATGTATGGGCCAGAAGCAGGTGCAGGCCTTGACTTGGCAAAACTTCATGAGCAATTGCATAAACACACCTTCAAGATGCTGAATGCAAGAGCAAATGAATGCCAGGGGAGGAATCTCCGAGCTGCTCTCAAGCAAGTCCAAGGAAAGAAGCAGGGGGGAAAAAAATGCAAGAAAAAATATTAGAACCAGATCCAATAAAGTTCACACTGCCTTTGTATATTAATGGCACAAAATTTCTGCAAACCAGCGATCCCACCAAAACAGGGTAGTGTTATACAGAGATCCCAAAGAGCAGGAAACTGAGACCCAGTGGTGGTTCCTTTTACCATAAGTCACATTGTGGGGTACAGCCACAACCACCCACAGACTATCTGACCTACCTGATCCTGCTGCTGCACAATAGCCCACTGTGCTGGATATGACTCAGATTTTATGTTCATGCTGTGGGAATATCATCTCCACCTAATCTGCTCCAAGTGGCATCTAAATAATGCTTGCCGTTTTGGCTTGATTTCCTTGAAGTTTCAGACCACACTCATGTTTCCAACTCTCCCATCCCCATCTCAACCACACCATCTAATAACAAAGCATCAAAAGTCAGCATCTCTAGATGCTAAAAGGACACCAAGCATGTTTCTTAACATGCTGAGGAGAGAAGAGACTCTTTTTTACCATTGATGTACTCAACATTAAGGAGCCCAAACCGAGCTCCTGGGACTTGTAAAGCTACAGAGGGTTTAAGGCACTTGGCTTTGTATCAATTGCCAGTCATCTGTTAATTTGGTGATACTTTTCATGCCGATTGGTAGATTTCAAAGCAGATGGAAGTAAAGCACCTTTTTGGCACATTTTGTAGGTGAACAGCAGCTTCCTTGGGCCTGCCTGTGAATTTGTCCCTCCCATTCCAAAGCCAACTGCCTTTAATGTCCAGTCACTGGGGCTCCTTGTCCAAACCATCAGCTGTTCCTCTGAACCTCTGAAGCTGCTTCTTCTGCCTGCTCTCTGCATTCCCCCAGTCCAACAGGCATAGAACATGGAGAGCAGCCCTGCAATGAAGAGCTAATGAAAGCCCTGGAGGGCTCACAGGATCCACATGGATGCACCCAATCTCCCACAGTGAAACACCTACAGAGTCCCAGGGCTCCATACAGTGATCTCCAGCAGCTCTCACACAACAGCCTTGTTTTTAGACACGCTACCTAGTGCTTATGCTCACGTTTCTTAAACATGTGGGAAATGTTGATTCAGCCTGTACTTAATGTAAATCTTCTTGGAGTATTAAAAAAAAATCCTCAAGCATGTAATCTAATCATGAAGAAAACTATTTGAGGCAATTTTGGGGTCCTTTTCTTTGAGATTCATGTTGCCCCACAAGGCCAGTTGGCTTCAGAAATGAAGGATCAATTCAGGATTTTTAGGACAAAGCTGTAACTGAAATCCACAGATATTTTTTCTGAAGGGTCAAAAGGAGTGACCATTAAAATGCTCTGCTGAAGGTCTCCCCTTTAAAACCTGCTTTTCTTAATCCAGTCTAATCTCTAGAAGCAAACACATGGAAATATCATTAATACCCTTTTCTGCCAAACAGGTTTGTTTCCTTCCTCTGCTGATATCCAGTACAACTCACAGCATAAATTCACCACTGGAAGGAAAGGCTGTGAATGAGCAGGAGTTCCAGAGATTTTAGCTCCTCTCACCATTTAGGGCACTGGAGTAATCCTTCAAACATGGTTCCACACCTCTCAGTCTGAGTGCCCATTAAAGGGAATCTAACCTCCTCTTGTACTTTTCCTCCTCTAAAAAAAAACCAGTTCATACTGGGAGGAAATTCATCCAGGCTTAATTCCCCCAGTATAAAACTTGATGATATTTTGGGTGTGCTGTGAACAGATCAGAGGGACTGACTGTGCGCTTTGTACAAGTCAACCGAAGTGCAATTCAGGTTTAAAAAAATGTGTGAAAACAATAGAAGTGCAAAGTTCCTGGGAATGAAACTGACCTCTTTCTTCTACTGTTGAGGGAATTAAAGGGGATGCTCTTTCCAATTAACAACAGTAGTACAGTCAGTTTGTCCCAGGGTCAAAATGCTCCTCCAGCTTCCGCAAGCACAAGATGGAAAGAATTTCATGAGACGTTATCAGAAAGAATTCACAGTGAGATAAACACTTACTTCTTCCATTTGTTTTCATTCAGGCCTGACTTGTCACTAGTAATTATGACAGAGGATGTGATAAATGTCTGTCCAACATTTGTAAGAACAATATACTTTACCTAAACATGAGAACACACAGGAAAAAAAGACTAATCACAAGCTAATTACTTCTTTCACTAATTGTTACTGCTCTGAGTCACTGTTTCTACACATTGCCTCACTTTTTTTTTCCTTCAGGAGTGAAGCAAAGGGACATTTCAACCTTGTCATGTTTCATGCCTTAAATCTTTTTCTTTTAAGGTTATTTATTTTATTTCTCCTTGACAAGAGTTTGTTGATGTTCCAAAACCTACACTTGAATTTCCCAGCCTTCATAAATCTATTTAATGGCTAAGAAGAGGTAAAACACCAAAATGCTGTGTTTTCTTTCACCAGAAATGTCCCTTCTGGGGAGCTACACACTTTTCATGGAGCTGGAAGGAGCTTGAATGACAATTTAGACTTTTAATTTAGATGCTTTACTTCTCTTTCACCTGCTACTTTTCCAGGGGGTGGAAGAGCTCTTCTGACACAGAGATAAGACCTGTTCTGCTTTGCTTTCTTACCTTAGCAATGTGTAAAACATCTCAAGCAGATCACCTTCTTACCATTCCTGAAGGAAAAAATAAATATGATAGTTTCAAAGTCTTGACACTTCCTGCTGCCAGGAGAATAAAAATCACACCAACAGCCCTGGAGAGCAGGTGCCATAGGTAGGTGGTGAGGAAAGTGACACAGGCTCTGTTGGAAGCCTACAACTGATGAACCAGATACATTTAGAAAAGTTGACATTTCACTGAGTTGAACATTTCCATCATGAACTGTTGTGATTCTTTCATCAAAATGTCTGTGCAAAACTGAACAAACATTTTGGAGTCTTGCAATTACCAAGGGAGTTTTACAGATGCAGATACTTGTGCTGCTTCTGAGTCCATTCTGTAGAGCCACGAGGGCTCTCAAACCCACCATCACACTGTGCAGAAATGGATCCATGTATCATGCTGGACATCTCCAGGGGTTTGTGCTGCGAAGCACAGTTTATACTTATCTTATTATTTAATCTTAAATGACTTAAGATTCTGCAAATAACTGTGTAAATCCTGTGGTACTGAGTGCTCTCCCATTCTCTCTGGTTTCCTAAAAAGTGCAGGATTCTCAGTGCTTTACGGTAGATTCTCAGCAACCTGCTGGATTTAGCCCTTGATAAAAATGTACTGTTTCTTAAGTAGGAAACTCAGGTCTGTCATTTACTTAACATTTGAGAAATGTAAGAAGTTCTGTATATTCCACAAACTCTGGGGAAAGGAAGGAAAAAAACCCTCCAACTACCAACAAGTGAGTGGGGGCAAAATAAACAAATTGCTCTTTAGAAGCTGCACAGTCTAACAGTTACACAGCAATTTGGAGTTATTGTCAACAATCCTATTGCCTTGGAGACTGGCTGACGCTGAAGAGAAATATTAGATGGGAAATTAAGGTTAACAAAGGGTTTCCTACTGTTGTTCCTAGTAATATAAGCACTTTACACATCAGTTCTAATTCTGTTGAAATGGGAAAAAGGAAATGGGAGAAGAAAATTTAAACACGGACCACCCATTAAAATTAGAGGTACCCTGTCCTCAATAAACTCACTTTCCCACCAGAACTGCTGCAGCCTTAGTTGCCTTGGCTGACTTGTTTGGAGAAAATTTTTTTATTACAATTGCTTTAAAGTTCGTGATTTTGTCATTAACCCAAGTTCAGTAGCTGTTTTTACTGAGATCTTGCTTCTGTTCAGGTAGAAGCATGACATGGCAATGCCCTCAAAGAGAGGACAGATTGTTTATCCAAAAGCTAAATGCTGAGAGGCAACATGTGAGCCTGACAAGCAGGGCCATTGATGCAGTGCTGTCTCAGCACTGCTCACCCCCGTGCACACCAAATGTTCCAACTGAATATGAACTCAAGGCTCTTGATAACAGCTGTGTTGTGCTTTGCTTTCCAGCAAGACTCTGACGTGAATCAAGTGAAAGACAAAAATTCCCAATTCTCTTACACAGATGCATCAGCAGTAATGAAAATATTTCAAGAGCTCTAGAAATTCATTTCCAGTCAACGACTGCCTTTTCTGCTCTTTTCCCCAAGTACTGTAGTGCTGCCATCTTGCACTGAGAAACCCTCAGGTGTTCACAGATCATACTGCCAGATCCACATTCATATGAGTGGTTATGCTTCCCACATGCTTGGGAAAAAGAAGTTGGTCACATTGAAGTAGAAGCAGCACAGTATGGCTGCTAAGGGCATCTTTCATCAGGACCCTGAGAAGGAGCAAACACTTCCCAGGTCAGGATCCTGGCTGAAGAGAGAAGCCTCTCACCTTCTAATTCACATGGAAAGGAACATAGCCAGCCTTGGGCACTGGACTTCACTGATTACATTTTTCCCTGTTCAGTCAGTCCCAGCCTCTCCTTCTCTTCAGCCACAGAGGTGACTCCAGCTGTCTTCCCATGCACCTCCCACTTTGCTAAATCCTTCATCCACTTACACCAAATTTCTCAGCCTCCATGCCACTGTTTCTCTCCCCTCTTGCCACCTTGACCTGCTGAGCTCCATATAAGCCTCCCCATATCTGATAAGACAGCTTTCTCCTCCATACTACTGTGGCATCAGGAAAACCACATGCACAGGATGTTCTCCATTCTGCTCTCACTTCCAGCAGCCATCCAGAGCAGTTCAAGACACCGTCACAGGAGATGCTTTCCAGCCCACCACAAAGGCAGATGCTTTGCAGGGATGGAGTCTGCACGTGAGGACATTGCCAGGGCTGTAGGTTGACCAGTGAGGAAGGTGTCTTCAGGGGATCTGAGTTTTAAAAAGACCTGCAGTTTCTACCGTGCAAATTTGTGCAAAATGTGTATTTCACATGACTTGTAACTTGAATAAACTTGGAGAGATCTTCAGAGGGATGGAAAAGAGCCATATTTTATAAAAAAAATAAAAAATTCCTACAGTATTTTAAATCACTCCTACAAAGCAGAGGGAAGAATGCAAATGAGACCATTAAAAAAAATCATTAGAGTGATAGTAAATTTTAATTTGTTTTTAATTCTACCTTGAACTCTTCTTTGAAAAAAAAAAAATAAAACCAAAAACCTTTCTGGCCTCATTTTCTTGTTACACTTTACCTTGTGGCAGCACACTGCATTGAAAATTTCAGCCTGCCTGGTTGAGCCTTGAGAACGTGAGTAATAATTAAAAACATAATATTGAGCTGCCAGGTATCACAAGACTTTAATGATAACCAAAGCTACCAGCTCCACCTATAATCACATCTTTAAAAAGAAGAGAAATGAACCAGCCACTTCTAACCTCTTTATGTTCATTATTACTGCACCTTTACTTTTTTCCCACCTGCCACTCATCTCCAGCTCCTCCCATCCCAGCCTGAGTTTAAAGTGAAAAGAGCAGTCACAGCCTGAGGGCTATGATTGTTTACTAGGACATGTACAGGGAAGATTTCACTTCATCTGGCCATTTAATGCTTCAGCACATTGTACAGTAACATCGTGATATTTTCAAGCAGCTGTGTAATGCTCTATTCTTTCTGAATCAGTCAAGAGTTTCATTATCTAAATCCATGTGAGAACACAGGAAGCTGTGTTTCCCCAACTCCTGAAATATCTGCCTCAGGAAGGAAGGTATATTGTCTTTTTGATGCCCCTGTTTTGCTTGTGAGGTGGTTCTGTGTGCCTGTTTTGCAACAGCACTATGAAAGCAAACTAATTCAAATCTTCTATGGAAATGCCATGTTTGCTAGACACAGTTTGCATCCTTTTAACTCAAGGGTGACTAGATCTTGAGCATATCTCTAACGTTATCAAAATCTCTATGATCTGAGGAGCTCCAAAGTATGATTGTTGCAGTGCGAGCTGCAGTAGGAAATTAAAAATATGAAAATGATACCCCTGCATTTCAATCACCCCATGTTTTTGTTTTAAGAAAGGGAAATATACTTCCTGAAAATCTTTGGCTAAGTCCAGGACCAAAAGAAAAAAAAACAAACAAAAAAACCCAAACAAACTAAAAAAAGCAACCCCAGTTTAATCCTTCCTTTTAGTGTGTGAAAAATAATGTCTGTGGCAAGGGATGATTTTTGACCTCTAAAGGCATGAAAGCAGAGCTGAAATAATAATGATTATTTAGGCTTCACTCTTCCTTACTCTTTGACTACACAAATCCTACTCCAGGCACCAGGATTTTGGTCTAACTAATAAAAGATAAAGATACAGAGATTCAGCACAATTAGGAAAGCAATACTAAGCAAGTGCAAGTTGCTGACATGATAAATCTCAATTCGCAAGTGTAAATCATCATATTTCTGTGAAGTTCAATTTCTTGGACTTAAAAGGAGGCTAGCTTTCTAAGGCTTCAAAATAGCTTTTGGAAATTATGCTGTTTTTTCTACTCTCTGCTCTTCCTTCCCTACCAACAAGAGACACTGTTCAGAGTAGCACTTACACACACATGTACAATGAGACTCCAAGTCCCACTGGAGTCAGCTGGGAACTGCATTTGAATTTACACCACCCTAAACTACCCCTTCAGCTGGGTTCAGACCTGGGAAAAGCATTGACAGCCGGGCAAGGGAGAGGATTGTCCCGCTCTGCTCTGCACTGGGGCGGCCTCACCTCGAGTGCTGAGGGCAGTTTTGGGTGCCACAATGTAAGAAAGACATTAAATGGTTAGAGAGAGTCCAAAAGAAGGCTACAGGGGTGGTGAAGGTCCTTGAGAGGAAGACGTGTGAGGAGCAGCTGAGGTCACTTGGTGTGCTCAGCCAGGAGAAAAGAAGACTGAGGGGAGAGCTCATCCCAGCCTGCAGCTTCCTCATAAGGGGAAGAGAAGGGGCAGGCACTGATCTCTTCAGTCTCACAACCAGTGACAGGACCCGAGGGAGTGGCCTGAAGTTGTGGCAGGGGAGGTTTAGGTTCGATATCAGTAAAAGGTTCTTCACCCCCAGGGTGGTTGGGCACTGGAACAGCTCCCCAGGGAAATGGTCATAGCACCAAGCCTGACAGAGCTCAGGAGTGTTTGGACAATTCTGTCAGGCACATGGTGTGCTTCTGGGGGATGGTGCTGTGCAGGGCCAGGAGTTGGATTTGATGATCCTTGTGAGTCCCTTCCAACTCAGAATATTCTGTGATACAACTAGTTACCATGAGTGCAGGCAGAAACAAGCAAGCTTTGGGAGAGTTGTCAGCAACTCTCCTTCTGAGCATCGTTTTGGTCACTAGGGAGTAGCAAGGAGGACAGAAAAGTGACCAAGAAGCCATGCAAAGCCACTCAGTCCACCAAGGAGACGTCTCCCATGACAAAGAAGGATGTGGTCAGAAAAAGTCAATAGTCAGGAAGAATCTTTATACAGTGAAGAGGAGCACTAGGGATCCAGAGCCCTGCTGCAGCCTGCGGTGCAGATTGGTACTTGTTCCCGTGGTAAGAACACAAGACAGCTGTAAGCAACAGCTTAGCTGAGTGCCCACCAGTAATTCAGGAAATTTTATACTCACCACATCTACTGTTCTCATATTTACTGGTGTGGGAGAGCTGGCATGTTCTATCAAAGCTAGTGGAAAGGGAAAATGCTTGAAAAAGGTGAAAAGTGGAGTTTTCTCCTGGGGCTCATAAATAAATGTTTTTAGAAAGGCAAGATTTTACTTAAGTTTACAGGATAACTTCTCCCCCTACTACTCATTAGACTGGATAAACATTTCACAGCAACAAAATAAAGTCTAGAAATTGCCCCAGTGGGCTCTGGTAGTCCATATCACTTGTTAGAATTTCTCTCTCAACTTAAAAAGACAACTTGTTTGTTTTTAAAGTTCACATATCCATCTTTATACACAGTCAGCATTGGTCTACTGGTATGAAATAGGGAACAAAAACCTTGAAATGTTAAATATAGTGCTTTTGGTCCATGTATATGATCAACTCAGAAATCCCCAGCAACAATCTATGGTAAGAAATGAAGAACAAAAACACACAAAAGGCTGCTGGAATAAGATAGAACAGTTGTTCAGGACCCCTTAATGTATTCTCCCATGGATATATTTGTACTTTATAATTCAGTTTCTCCACTGTCTAATTATCTACAGACAATTTAGTCTTGGGTGGATTATAATAGGTTCTGCTTCAGTTGAGCCAAGACAGAATCATAGATGGTTGGTACAAAGCCAGCAGCAAAGGAGTAGAAGATTGCTGAACTATTTTCGGGGTCACTTCTTTTTCTAACCTTCCTACAGTGTGTCCAAACATAAAGTAATCTTCCCTTTCTATGATCAGCACATATCCAGGTCTGAGATAGAAGTTTTTACTTTCCTGCTTAATTCAAACATCATTGAGATGTGAATAATTACCAGCTCACCACTTGTGCAGGGTCCAGATATAGCCCGCCTTCCCACTCTCTGTGCTTCTAATATCACTGGTTCTGTCCAAGATCAGATGCTACAGACAATGCTTTCTACTGACCAACTTATCTTCTGTACAAATAAGCATAAGGGCTTGATTTTCACTGCCTTGCTTCAGCCTCTTCACTTAGGAGGACTGGAACTTGGGGAAAAATTCTCTTTAAGTGCTTTTGAAAATGACAAGTCTACGCTCCACAGTTCAACCAGTGTGATACTTCTTGTGCCTGGGAATATACTGAAAGAGGAATAAACTGAATGCTAGGAGACCTCCATTATTATAGTGCATTAATACCACAGACTTTAACTTCTCTGTGATTCTTACATGCAGCTTCCTGTAATGTTATAAAGTCCCTATTGTCTTGAACAGAACAGAGACTGGTACTTTCTTCCTTTTTATAACATGCTTGACATTTATAATACCATCAAAAGCTTTGAGGGTTTCTGACAGAAGCTCTCAAAGCCTTGCTTCCTGTTCTGATCTACAGGCACACATAAAATTCACAGCAGAGCAATATGTGCACCAGCAAGCTCTCTGTTTCAGAAGTGTTCCTGTGCTTTAGGGTTGTATTTTTTCACTCTGCCTCTCCCAGCATTGCACTATTGGCTGACACTCTATTTGAAAATCAGCGTCAAGGTGGTCTTAAGCTCCTCTTCGGGCAAAGGTAAACTTTCAAAGTATTATCTGCCAGACATCAACTCACACTTCAAAGAAGATTTTTGGAGGCCCTGTATAACCTTTCCATTGCCTGGTTTCCTTTTTCCATCACCTCTTCACCAGAGCTAAAATTTAGGGTGTTGATGTGGCAATCAACATTCTACATTGTGAGCTGGAAGGGACCCAGGTGGTGCAAGTTCTCACTCTAAACACAAAGGCTCCCCCTGATCCCTCTATCTTTCTGCCAAACCACGGGAAGAGTCTACCTGATTCACATACACAGCACAAGTCCAACTTCAGTGGTTCACTCCAGACTTGGAGCCCCTGGCTGGCAAGAACATCCTGCTGCGTAGGTGTTCAGGGTGACATGAGCTTTAGCTCCTGCCAGCAGAGACACGCCTGGATCCTCCCACAGAGAGCACCCAAGCTGTTCACAAACAACTATCCTGGAGAGCAAATGTTCCATTCCCTCTACAGGTTTCTCGACATTTTTGAATTTCCTATTGTTCCCAGAGAAGTAACTCCTGGATTATAGCCCTGCTTGGTGGAGCACCTTTCCCTAGAGCTAGGAATATGTTGATTGTGTGAATAATAGAAGGACCTTGGCAATAGCTTCCACCGGATAATATCCATTTCCTCCCACTAAACAACTCCATTTCCATCAAAAAATATCCTTAGAAGGATATTTTTCATTTAGATAGTTGTGCTGTCTCCAAGATCAACCAGTCAGACAGGTCTATAGGTTTATTCCTTTCTCTATTTTTTTTTTTTTTTAGCTGGATGCATCCTTATAACCCAAAGGCACAACTAAAAAGCCAATATCCTCAACATCATTAAATCCTTTGCAAAGTATTTAAATTCAAGACAATAAACTAATGTAGTCAGTGGGCTAACATAAGCTAGGTTGGTTTTCGCTATCTAGCTTCTCGCAGAGACTCTGCCAAATTTATTTGGACTGTTTACATTGTAGATGGCCCCTTAATTACCCCTACAAAAATCTAGCAGCACATCTTGGTCCACACCCTTTTTTTACAGCAAACAGCAATGCCTTTCAATGCCTCTGAGTGAGTGCTCTGCAATTAAGCCTGTTTTGCAGGAGTCTCTGGGCTGCAAACAGCTAAGGACACTCAACTCATTCCAGGTCATCCCTAGGTCCTAAGGCAACCACCAAGCAGACCTGGGTCCTTGGATGTCTTTTTTCCATGAACTATTTCAGAGTAATGAGGAGCTGACTACATAATATCTGGTGGTCTGAGAAGTATTTCAGAGAAGAAATTAGTGTGCTGTGATCTTGTTCCCAAGGGGAGATTGTAGTCAGAGGTTGAAGAAAGTGAACTACTCCCGGTTCACAGAAGTGAAGAGCTCACATTGCAAGTGGCAAACCTGATGTGCCAGTGAAACACCAAGGGTACTTACCATGGACTCAGAGATCGTTAGGATCCACAAACTGCAATTTAAGCATCACCAGCTTAGGCTTTAATAACACAGACAATCCATATATGGCCTTTTTTTTTTTTTTTTTTTTGTCTAAACTTTTCATTTTTATGGCTCTGCAGGCAAACAACAACTTTTCTCACAATTACTACTCCCATCTTAAAGCCAGGTTTCCAAGCTTTCCATCCAGTATTTTCAGGTTACCAAAGGAAGAAAACCTCTAACACTACAAATGTTTTGTGAGTAGGATAATCAAGACAGTCCAAATGTTTATATTCCTGATTCATTTGTAGCATAACTTCTGTGTGACTACATTCAGAACATTAGTGCTGTGCTAGGCAAGGTACTAGGCAAGCTAAAGACAGCCATGCATCAGGACTTCAAAAACCTTCAGCACTCAAGGGTGAAAGAAAATTCCAAAAGTGGAAGAGCAGGGAGAAATTGTAATGTCAAATTAGTACCCAAGGCTAATGGATAAATAAATAGGTTAACCCCTTTCTATCAGTCTGACATTGACCCTAGTAAAATATCAACACAATTGACAAAAGGATTGAGAACTATATATAGATAATGATAATCAACATTTTTGTGGAAAATAACTCCCATTAAATAAATTTATGTCCTATTATGATTTTTATAGCAGTAATAGGGGTGGTAGAACAGTTTTATTACATATAAAGGATTTTGATGAGCATCAACATTTGCACTGGAAAGACACGAGATGAAGAAGTCAGTAAAGTGTGTGGTAAGTTTAATCAAAACTGTTTTGCCAAAATGTCAATTGCTATAGGCAATGGCCATCAAGCAACAGTCTTAAGGGATGCTCCATAGGCAGAGAATCCCCTCAGGTATCCATGTGCTCTGACCAGTCATGGGTCATGATTTGATAGAAAACTTGCAGTGCTGCACTTTGGCCAAAACACAAATGCGAACTATGGATCTTTGAACAGATCTGTACTAAATCCATTATGGGAATCATAGGACTAATGCTGCCTCAGTGCATCTACTTCTGATGTCAAGGGGAACCCTGGAAATCAGACAGGACCCCACAGAATGGCCAAGGAGTTTTAAAGATGTTTCTTATGAAGATTACAACCCATCACTCCATTTTTGTCCTCAAAAAGATAAGAAAGAAAACTTTACCAAGGAGCAGAGATTCATCCACACTATCAAAAATACAAGGACAAGATTCACAGGCTGAAGGCAGAGGCAACTGATGCAACACCTTCAGGAGGGTTGGTTACTTTGGATTCACTTGATAGCCCACAGACAAAAAAATGGTTCTTGCAGGATGCAGTTTATCTATCTGAGAAACCTGGTCTAGTGGGAGGTATCCCTGCCCATGTCAGAGGGGTTGGAACCTGATGATCTTCAAGGTCCTTTCCAACCCAAATCATTCCCTCATTTGGTGATTCTATGATTCACCAAGCAGACCCTTACTTGAGCACAGCAGCAGTTTACATCTAGACACTTAGAGTGGTGAAGAGTCACCAGTTTGTTGACATAGTGTTAAAAAATTAGCCAAGTTAGTTGATACTGCTTATTGATCCCCTGTGAAGCAGTGACAATCTTCCTCAGCCTAGAGGGACGGGAGCAACTGCAGAAATATATCCAAAAAGACCATTTAAATTCTTTTGCTCAGTAAGTAGATATAAGGTGTTGCCAGCAGTTCTTCTTGGGTTGTCCATGCACTGAGCAAAAATGGAGATTTTTTAAGAAGATACCTACAAAGCTGGCCTAGCATCTCTAATAAAAACATTCACACCTGCTGCTTGTTTTTTGTGCTCTTCAGGTTCCACCTTGGTGAGAAGCAGAGGCCGAAGGAAAGGCAGGAGTTACCTGGGCCAGTTCCCATCTTGTGTTGCAACTTTGTGGGAGGGAATGCTTGCTCTTACTATTGTAAATTAGGGAGAATAATTCCCTCATCTCTGTCTGGGGTGGAGCTGTCCCTGAATTGCACACCTTTGGTTTCTGAAATCCAGCCAAGGGCTATTACAGTCCTATGTGTGACCAAGAACCAGACAATCAGCTTAACTTGTCCATGCTAGTTTGGCTCTGGTACCCTCACTGTCCTGGCAGCCCTAGGAACAAAGATAATAGAGTAATGGGTAAGAAATGGAAAGTGACATGGCTATTTTCAGACTATCAAGTGAAATCTGTTCTCCAGTCCAGCAGAAAACTCAGATTTGTTGGGTCACTGTTAAATCAAATAAGAACAGCTGCCTAGCTAGAACCCAATCCACTGACAAGTGATCGAGCTGACACATGGAGAGAGGATAGTGTTACTAAGAAAAGTTGCTTAGAGTAGAGGACGTCTGGTCACTTTCTGTAGTACCAGGTGACAAAACAAAACCAGAAAAAAAAAAGGATTGAAAGAGGAGTTCTTAGGCACTTTTTAAACCATGTGTTTGCTTTGCCTCCAAAACTCAAAATTAGCTTAAGCTCCTGTTGTGTTTACCAGCCCAGTTCCTCAAAAGTATCAGGGGACGGCCAAAAAACTTCTTCAGTTTTCCCATGTATGGCATTTGTACATACAGATCTCCATTTTATGGTGTGCACAAAGGTGAGAGGGAAGCTCTAGCCTATGTAAACAGCCCCTGTAGGAACAATGCTTGGGCATTCCTATGTAATTTCATCTGAAGAACTCAAAATATTTATAAACTGTCATTAACTAACCTCCCAACATTTCCTGTAAAATACATTTGGGGACATGGTATAGAAGCCCTGGAGTGATTGCTTTTTGTTTGCTTTTTTCTAAATTTTACCAGCCCATTTCAATTAAAAGTGAGATGGCTGGAAGCTAAACAAATGCTGAAGCTGGGACCTTAAAACTGGAACACATTTCTGGATTTAGCAGCTTAAATTTTCCAACAAATGCAGTTTTATAGCATGAAGTCTCCAAAGTTGAACATCTCAGACTTAAAGACATCAAGCTTAACTTATGCTTAAAGGTCCCTCAGCACCTGATAGTCTTTGCAGCTGCTGAGTTTTATTGCTAGAAGCAGACAGTTCAAACTGGGGACATCAGCCAGTTTAATAAAAGCACAGCAAAACATCTCAACTGTGACCTATTTCAAGTATCATGTGTTATGGGCATGCTCATGCCTTATCACAAAGCCATGAAAGCCAAAGTTTGGACAGGAAGTTGGGCTGAAACAGCAGCTTGCTACACCTGGTTGTGGAGCACTTGTCCATTACAAGGAGAAGCTCAACTCTCTGACAGTGGAATCCGCAGTTACACCAAGCACAGGCTCAGAAAATTCTAACACCACTGCACAGACCAAAACCAAAGGAAAGTAATGGCACAAGGAAAAAGTCTCAACCTTCTCCTCCAAACAGACTTTTTTCTTCAAAATTATTGTGAGGTGCTAAGAGTAAATTTGAGCATCAGACTATGGTACAGACAGTCTTACTTTGCACAGATCCATCCATGTCTAAAAATAAAGGGCCTCCTAGAAATCTTTCTGTAATACAAATGAGGCATATGTTGGTTTCTGTTAGCTTCTGTAGGGGCCTAAACTGCAGAGCAGAGCTACCAGAGGGTGGTAAAGTGGCTAGAGAGGATATGTCAATTGTCATGAACTCTCTCAAATAAATGGGAATGTGGTGGCTAGCATCATAAATGGGACCAGACCTCTCAGACCAGAATTGAAAAAAGAAGCACTGGGGACTTTCCATTCCAGGAATAAGTTTAGATCCCAAGTCAGACATGCCTTACTGCATTTGTTGGAAAATTTAAGGTACTAAATCCACAGCCATTTTCCAGTTTTAAGATTTTGTCTTCAGCATTTGCTTAGTTGCAGTCAGGTCACTCTCAACTGAAATGGGTTGGCAACAGGATAAAAAGATGAAATTATTCCAATTTTTTTAGACCAGAAGCACTGTTTGTAGTTTTATCAAACAATGGACTTGTCTTTGCAGAGAAAAATAAAATGAACTGTCATGGAAGAAATAATATTTAAAGCATGATCCTTCAGGGCTTTCACAAAAGTGAAAGCTTTCTTGCTTGGCCGGTGCTCACTGTCACGGGTTCACAGGCACAGGCAGTGGTGTAGGTCTCTACACCTGCCTTTTGGACTGGATAGTAATGCCTGGTTTCCCATGCCCTTCTCTGGAGGCTGTGCTGGCCTAGCACAGCTCCATCTCTTAGCCACAGCTGCTAACTCCGTACTCTCCACGACCTCTTTTCTGGCATGTTATGTTTTGGCTGAATCAGCTCCCTGAGCTGGTTCCTGAGCAGCTCTCCTGCATGGTCAGCAAAAAGGTCAGGACAAGTACCCAGAGTGTCTGAGTCTCTGTAGTCACCAGCATGTGGAGCCACGGATGATGTTGGGTTTGGCTGGAGCTGAAAGGTGTGTCCCAGCTGTTTGCTTTCACAGGGGACTGCTGGTGAGCAGACAACTAACAGCCTCATTCCAAAACTCAGCACTTGGCTGGATGAATCCCATTTCCAGTTTCACCAAAGGAAACAAGTCTTGAAAACAGGTCTTTGAGGTGCACATGCACCTATCATTTTCTGAGGTGGTCTACCTACACATCACAAATTCATCTGCTTCACCTCAGCCCTGTGGTAAATAGGTGATAGATATAGAAGCTGATATAGTAAGCAAAGATATATTTAGAAAATCTGAGAACAGATTTGATGTCTTGGAAACTAAACCCAGGGTATGTCCCTGCTTGTAGCCCTAGGGATGGAGGAAACATTGTGTTTTTTGAAGATTGCTTTCGGTTCTGAAAAACCTCCATTCCCATTGCCATCTGCCTCGTTTCAATTCCACTGGTTCCAAGATTGCACTGACAACATCTCTACCTGACGTCAGAATCTCCCAGTGACTGAAAATAAGCTCAAATTTATGGTTCACACCTGATCAGCTACACAAATTCCATTAATGACTTCTCAAGGAGCTGTTTTCCAGCAGCCTGGTGGCCAAATTATCTCCATATGTAGTCCAGACAATTCATTTTACACAAGCCTGTAAATACACTCCATGCTATGACACAGTTATTCATTTAGCTATGAATACCTCCTCCAGGTTCATTGCTTTGGCTTACTTTATCAGCTTTGGCAGAAAGACCACACTCTGTCACATTGCACAAACGGGCTGAGAAGCTGCTTTGCCTGGATGTGGGACTGAGAAGAGGCTCTCCCAGCAATTTTGGCTGGCTCTCTGCACTATAGTGACTCTCAGACCAGGTACATCTTGCCCAGCCACTGATTCAAAGGACTGATAACTCTCCTGTCTCTCTGTTCTGCACTGACCAGCAAATGGGTCTGTCCTTAGTCATTTCTTTCTCCACCTGGCCTTCACCTCTCCTCTCCCAGTCTCCTTCCATTTACCTTCCTTCCTTTCTGCAACTCATGTCCTTTTGGTTTTCCTTCGCCTTAGCTTCTTTCTTCCTAAACCTATGAAAGACTTGGATCATAACAATGATTGCCAGCATGCTATTTCATCCATTTATTTGTTTCCCCTTTTCCCAGCCTGTTTCCCTTTTCACAACAAAGACCAGAGACTGCAAAGCAGAAATCACTTTGTGGAGAAGTAATTTCTCCAACACTCAGGCAGATGGGACCCCATTCTGCCACATACAGTGCTGATAAGCAGGAGTATAAAACTCTTTCAGGACTGGAGAACCATAGGAATGTAATAAAAACAGGTACCCAGAAGCCCATCCCTCCTTGATTTCCATCGTCTTTCAAAGAGTATGTTTATATCTATGCTCCACAACATTGGCTTTCTTTAGGACTGTGTCATATTAACAGCAAGTTGATTATTTCTCCACACAAACCTAGGAACTAAGATGTGCCTTGTTCAAATGTATAGATAGATGTGTTTCAGAGTTTTCTATAAGCTAAAAGAGCATGAAGGAGTAGATTTTTATTTTTTATTTAAATTCACTTATCAGAGCCGTATCTTTTTCTTGCCTTGGAAAAAAAAGTAAAATAAGTCATTAAATAGTTCACATTGGTATATCGGAATCCTTTCTCGAGTGAGAAATAAGCAAATAATTTTCAAATATGGTTAGATATATCTTGACCTTAAAAGAAATCACACTTATGAATTTTTTAAATGCTACTGCTGTAAAAAACATAACAGTCCCCTAGAGAACTGGATCATCTTTTCAACAGATAGTGAACACCCCTAGTAAACACAGATGCTGTTTAACTATGGTTTTCAGTGTCACTGAAGTTAGAGGTTGCTCTTGCAGCTGCTGAGTACAATTTATTATGTCTGCACCACTGAAGCCTCTAAGAACCTGAACACATAGAATCAGAGATCATCCTCCCCACATTCTCGCTTTTATGAGTATTTTCCAGCTGGGTAAACCAAACCCTTAAAAAAACCCATAAAACCAGTGCCACTGTGAGCCCCACACGCAGCCATCAGCAGGGAGGGCTCGGGGCTCTCCGTGGGCAGCTCACAGGTGCTTGTGAAGCAACAGTGACTTACCTAAAGCACAGCAGCCTTTGGAGCTGGGGACAGCCAGGCTTTGGCAAAGGGATAGGCAAGCCTTGGCTGGCCAGGGCTCATGCTCCCCCCTTGCACCGTGGGTAGGAGTCACATTCCAGCAATTAGCACGGCAGCCCCAGGAACGCAGAGCGTGCAGGGCTGGCTGGCTGAGACCCTGCGCCAGCAGATCTGCCAGCTGGATTTCATCCCCTTGGCTGCCAGGAACAGCTTTGTATCATCAATCAGTTAACTAACAGTTGCAGAAGGCAACTGTGATGTTGGTATGCAATTGCCTCTTAAATTATGGAATTATGAGGCCTTCCTCAGTCAAATTATGAGGATGCACAGTAAGAGTGAATAAAGGAGCTGTCATGGTCAGCTGGGTTCTGGGTTCCCTTTACCCTGCCAAAGGTAAAAGAAGTCATAACTTCTCTACAAAGCTGCAGTAACTGACTGAGTAAACACCAGCAGATAATTGCACTAGAGGAAAAAAAGAAAATAAGAATAAATTTTTAAAAAATAGTTAATACACATCACCTCCAAATTAACTTTATTCAGAGGGATTAGGCTCACATGTTTTACTTTGCATTTGCAATAGCCTGAGAGTATCTGTGCAGCTTTGGACTGGGTAGTAGAGAGCTTCTTGAAGTTCTCATAATGACCTCAAACACCTCTTAACATTGCTAATGGCTAAGGCAGTCAAAACAGGGTTCAAGACAAACTAGGGAAATTTTCAGAACCAGTCATACAAAACTTTCAGAACCAGTCACACAAATCTATTGCTTGCTACAAACTGTCAGTTGCAAGCTTCTTCAGGAATAGGAATATTTTCATCCTGTTTGGAAAGTGCTCAACACCTTGCGAACACTGCTAATCAAAGCACACAAAAGAAGAGCTGCTAAGTAACAGCTGATGCCAATACAAAGAGGGAGGAACTCTGGATGCCCAGATGCTGACATTGCACCCATGATTTGGGTGTCCCTAAACCACTGCCAAACCTATCACCAAGGAGAAGGTGGGAGACAAAAGACAGGGAAGAGAGAATGGATCTGCTTGACAATAAAGTCTAAAAGTGCTTTATAAAATGCATGGTTCTCTGTTTTTCAATTTGAAATACATTAAAAAGTCCAGATTTCAGTCAGTTGAGGTACCAAATATTAAGTTAATTTAAACACCTACCAGTTTCCATTAACGGAGGTTTAGGTATCTCCCTTTTCTTTTAAAAGTGGGAATTTAGAGAAAATAACCACTCAGTCTTGAAGAGGAACATACAGAGGTGACAGCTTTCTTAAAAATTCTTTTTGAATGTTTTGAGAACAGTCAGCATTGATCAGACTTCACATTTCAAAGCTTCACAGAGGAAGCAGCTTTGGACACAGATCTAAGGAAAGAAAGCTGCGTTTGCAATGCATATGGTAGTCCATTAGCATTATATTTTCAGGAATTGAGTGAAGTCTGCGATTTCCTGCATGTTGACTGGTGAGCTACAGTATAAACTCACTCTCATACAGTATTTATAGCTGCTGGCATTCAAGACTCAGTTGCAATGTCTACTCAGTGTCTCTTCACATGAAGTCCTATAATGGGCTGCTTTAGCTTCGGGCAGGGTAAGACTTACCTTTTCCTTCATCTTTAGGTCAGCACTTCTTAATCACTTGCCTAGAGTTAACAAGCCTGCTGTCATTCTGTTAAGATCCAAAGGAAAGAGCTCAAACTATAGATCTGGCAAGAAAATGCTGTTCTATCCTCCAGTGGAAGGCCATTCTGCATCATTAAGACCTTTGAAAAGCAGTAAAACTGTGCATTTCACACACATTTCTCTTCTGGCTGACCTTGGCTGTCAGCACTGGAGAAGCCCCTGCTACTGACATACCACTACTTCTAGACCAGTACTGCTAGCCTCACTGTCCAGCATCACTGCTGAGTATCCCTGAAAGGCTTTCAAATGCCCACATTTGAAAGGACTTTAACTCCTTGCTGGCCAACAAAGTAAAAAAAAAAAAAAAAAAGTAGCGCTTTGGTCATGGGTGTGGGCGGGAGGATGGATTTGTAACACTGTCTTATCCCTGCCCCTAGCACAGCCTCCATAGACCTGCTTGGGATGAAGAGATTTTGTTTCTCCCTTCTCTTCCTCTTGACAAATACCTGTGCATTTTTTTCTGCCCTAAAAGTTTAAAAATCTAACCAGGTATCTCGCATTTGTTACATCATAGCGCATTGTGTTGAGAGCATGACCTCAGCTGACGCCTCCCAGTGAGAGGTACCAAGCAAGACATCCAAAGCAATGCCCATGACCATTGACAGAGGTTTGGAAAGTGACTTGTGGAGGTTTGAAACCTCCTCACAGAAAGGTGTCAGGCATTTGTTTCTGGCTGTACTTATTCCCAGCACAATTAAGACTCTGAAGACAACCCTTGTAAGGTCAGATCAAAAGGATCACTTACAACAGTGTCCAGTCAGTAACACTGGCCAGCAGCAGATGCAGAGAAGAAAACAGCATAAAGGACAGGCCACAGACTGAGTAATCCCTTCCCTGGTTTATGCTCCAAGCTTCCAGCACTGGCCATTTAGAGACTTCCTGAGCTAAAGGCCACATCCGGACCATTGTATTTAGTAGCCACTGATGGATGTATCTTCTATTAATTTGTATAATCTTTTTTTGAATCCATTTATAATTTTGGCCTCCACCACATCCCATGGCAATGAGTTCCAAATTTTAATAATATAGTGTGTGAAGAAGTACTTCCTCTTGTTTTAAACCTGCTGCCTGATCATTTCATTGGGTGCCTCCAATTGTGTCATAAGAAATACTGATTATTCACTTCCTATTCACCTTCTCCACAGGACTCAGTTTTACAAACCCCTATCACCTCACTCAACCACACGCACCCTCACTCATCCTTTCTGCTATTTAACTCTGCCATGGACTCTGCCACTTCCCTTATTTCTATTTTTAGAAATAATTATTTCTATTATTTTATGATTTTATTTCTATTTCTCTACTATTACTTCTCCTGTGGGGTTTTTCATCCACAGTTAATTTTAAGCTGAGGCTTTCAAGAAATCCTTTCAATGACTCTTCTCATAGTGGTAACACCTCATCCACAGTTCATGATGTATCCATATGTGCTAGACTCACTTCCCCCTTCTCCCTCTGCATTATTCCACATTTACCAACAATCATATCTGCTGGTTTATCAGCTAGTCACAAAATATGCTGAAAACTCTTGCAGTGACCAGCATCATCATTTTTTCAACTTAATACACCTGGACCAATTTAAGCAACAGGACCCCAGCAGTTGGAGTCCAGCATATTCAATATAATTAGTCACTACTATCCCTATCTGCCTGGCATTCTTCTCAGTAACCAGCAGGCTCTTACCTTTCTGCACCTACCACACCAGGACCATGGAGATGGAGACAGTCAGCAGCTCAAGGAGCAATAGGAAAGAGTACTATGCTTCTTATTTTATGTTGAAAATAAACTTCCAGACAGGTGTGCTTACACCAGACAGGTTTGCCCATGGCAGAACAAGACGTGGAAACCTGAACTCAGAAAGCCCTCTGGTGAAAGCCTTGCCTTGCAGACCAACAAGGGTCAGTGAGAGGCTTACAGGACACTGAGGCTGGGTGAGACAGGGCCAGCAGTGGTACAGACGCATGGCTCCAAGACAAGCCCCTTCCTAGGGACTCCCCTGTCATCTCCAGGTTATTTTCAATTTAGAAGCCCCCCAGCAGGAGAGCCACAAGCAGACAAAACTTTCCACTTCAGAGGGCTCCTGGGGTCTTCCAAGAATGGATGAAGGCTTCTAGGAATGAAATTTGGCTTTGGGGGTCATTTGGTGTTGAATAGAGATCTGTTTTAAGGGCTGAGAAAGGAGGAGGAAAAGAACTTCCTTTGCAGAGCTCAGCTACCACTGTGGAGAATGGAAAGAAGGACACAGAGTCTTGTCTAGTCCAACTTCTCTGAGTGGGGTGAATTAAAAAACCCCAAACAAACAGAAACACTTCTCTCAACTGCTAGAAATTGGGGGGGGGGGGCAGGGGGGAAGGAGGAAGAAAGGGAGGAGCAGGAAGTGGTAACTTATTTGGACTCCTGAAATGAAACTCCAGTACTCACAGGGTTTCACAGCTCACCACTTGTTTTCACCTGGTCAAAAAAACTGAAGCAACAATTCAGGCTAGGATTTTGTGCTGTCTGTGGTTGCTCTTGGACACAACTTCAAAATCCAACAAAAAGAAAGCTCTATTTTTTGCAAAATTAGCCCTTTCCCTAGAGAAAATCCAGTCTTCTTTGGCCTTTAAAGCAACCACTTAACAAGCTTTCTCATCCCAGAATCTCTCATCTCTCCCACCTCTTTCCAATGCACATACACTTTTATAATGGGTTTTTCCATGAGCTCTGCTGACTTTACTGAAGTTGATTGAATATTTCAGAAACACAGTTCCCTGGAAACCCAGCAAGGTTTTTGTAGAAGGTATGGGCTGTTGCCTGCTCAGGTAGCATCACTCTAGGATACTGAGAAGGAAACAACCATAGAATCATAGAATCGTTTAGGTTGGAAAAGAGCTTTAAGATCATCTAGCCCAACCATGAACTCAGCACTGCCAAGTCCACCACTAAACCATGTCCCTAAGTGACTCATCTACAGGGCTTTTTAAATACCTCCAGGGATGGTGACTCAACCACTTCCCTGGACAGCCTGTTCCAATGCTTGACAACCTTATGGTGAAGAAATTTTTCCTAATATCCAAACTAAATCTTCCCTGGGGCAACTTGAGGCTATTTCCTCTCTTTTCTTAGGAGAAGAGACCAACACTCAACTCATCTTTCTTGGAAAAGCCCCTTCGTTTAAGGACGGCATGAGCAACCAAAGATGAGCAGACAGGAAGGATGTAAAATGTTGAGGTTCCAAGTTATGAATGAGCTCTTTGTCCGATTCTTCCCCTCCAAAGCCCAATTATACCCATCAGAAGTTTCCTGCAATGCTCTTCCAGTTGTACTGCATGAAGCCCGCATCCCTTTTCCCATCATCTCAGTGATAAACACCCCCACAAGAAGTTTAATTGCAAAAAATACATGCAAAATTTCTGCATGCCCCAGGGTCCAACAGCAAGTAGAACATAAAGTAAGATGGGGCGCTGTCCCTGCCTCCTCATTTTAGCTATCATTTTGGCACATGCCAGAACATTACCCCAGGCAAAACATAATCAGGTAATGAACAGGGATTTGCATGCAATTCCAGCAGTGGGCATGACCACAGGCACTGATCACTGCAAGTTATTCCTTCCAAGGATCTTCACAAATCCCATCTTTGCACACCAGCTGCACAATAAATGGCTGCAAGACCTAATGTCATTTGTAGTTTTAACTGGATTATCAACCGAGGTGACATAGTAGTTGACGTTTCTACACAAAAACATGTTTATTACAATGATGTAGAACTGACTCAGAGCACAAAGATGCTTTGAGGTTTTCCTGCTTGATCAGCAGATTCAAATCCCTTGTTGCCAGATTGGCATAAATTGCTAGCCAGTCCCTTCCCAAGAGACAAGCTTTGACTATCTCTCCTGACAACAGTAACTAGTCATGTACCAATTAGATGTGCATCCTTTCCAAAAACAGCGTCATGAACATCCAAATAGAGTATCTTTGGATCTTACAACCCTCTCATTCCAGAAGTCAGGCTTTTCAAAATGTCAGGGAAGATATCCTCGGCTTCCCCTAACATGCAAAAACCCTTCCAAAATGTACACTGAAGAAAAAAGGGCAAAGCTAAAATAAAGATGGAACTGCAAGGTACAAGCAGAAATTATTTTTTAGCTATCTTTAAATACTTCTATTTTTACATGCAATTAGTTCTTTCATGTTCTTTAGGTCTACCTATGCTCATTTTAAGATCAAACTGACAGCAATTTTTTTTTGCCAGCACTTCACTTAGAGCCTGCTTTCTGCCACCCCTTCCCTCCCCACCTGCAGGCAAGCAGGGATCTGGGCCTCACAAGACAACTGTGGCGTGGGTGTTATTGGCTGTCTGTTTTGGCAGCCTCTCATCCTTTCTTCCAGCTCTGTTTTGAAACACAATCTAAATTTAAAAAAAATTAAATTGAAAAAAAAAAAAAATTAGACATTCCTGCTCTCCCTACTCACTCGCATCAGCAGCACTCCCATCACCACAGCCTAAAGCATGGCTGCAAAAGGAGCAGCACCAGGAAGGCTGGCAAATGTTCAGCAAGGAAAAAACTTACTCTGAGAAAAGGTACAGACTTCTAGAGGGGCAGAGGCAAAAACCAAGGGCAAGAGGACCAAGAGGATTCGGGCCCGCTCTCTTCCACATTTAATAACATTAGGTTCTAACATGTCATTTGGACTAAAAGACTAATTCTTTCCTGTGGTTTGATGGATGGTAACATCCCCTTTTTTATTATTTTTTAATAATGTATTACATAACATTCTGATACACTAATTACCATCTCATGTCATAGCAATTTTATTAAGAGCTTATACTTACAAATACCCACTCTGAAACGATTTCAGGACTTTTTGCCATTTTCTCTGAACTACGCTTGTTGAAGCACTTGCAGCATGGTCTGACACCTCTCTGTGCACCTTCCAGTAACAACACACCTCTACACAAAGCTGCCTCCTGAGCCCCGGGAGTCAGGCATGGATTCTTCTTGCGTTTAGTCTCAAAGACTTGTAAACAAGTTACTTTTAGCACACTAGGTTGTGATTAAACACTGGTAACACAGCCCTATTAGGTTCCTGTACCTGCTACAGTTCCAAATCCAGAAGCAAGGCTAAGAGAGAAAAATTCCTTTATACCAAGTAATGGAAAATTTGTTAACTATTCTGCAGTTAGTGTTTGCTCATTAATATGTTATCATCTCACCAGGCAAGACTTGGTACCATGAGGTATTTTTCTGTATAAAATTGCTAATGCCATCAGGATTGTCCAAATGGGATCATCATTAAAAAGATTACACGGTGAGGAAAGTGATTACGACAACATCTCAGTGGAAGGATTACTAATCACAAGTAGAATCCTGGTACAAATCTCATTCTCTGTATACAAGAAAGGACGCAAAATCTTTTTAACATAATTTATATACATTTATGGCTTTATACAACAAACTGTCAGGGATTGTTCTCATGTGTCTGTAGAAGTACATCAGGCACTTTTTCTGAAAATATCCACGTATGAATTTTAATTTTGCAATGTGACTAAGTCAGAGCAGTGAAGCGTTGAAGAGCTGTCACACCACTCGCAAATAGAACTAGCAGTATGTACATGCCAATCTCTCAGATATTGCTGGTTTGTGGAACACCTTCAAAAAAGAGGCCAGTTTTCATGTTGAATAATTTGCTTTTTGCTTGCATAAACCATGCTGCATCTTATATTACGATTACCAAAATAATAATAATAATAATAATAATGAGAATACCTTATTTAAAATCAGTCATAAATTAAGAATCCTAGCAATTTCATAATGAAAATAGGAATTTCAAATCAGTAAAAAAATAAAAAAGTACTAACATACATCCAGTGGTTTAACAAGTGCAAATTTTATACTGTTTTATAATTGGTCCAATTTCAATTCTCAGGGATGCTCTGTTGACCTAAGCCAATAATAAGCAATATGATTTTTGCTTATAAGTGTAGGCAAACTGTCAGTTTATCAAAGCAGAGCTTTCCAATTAATGCATCTACTACCTAAACATATATCATATAGCTATATTATGGAAACAATACATCTTTATATTTAAAATATCTCAACAGCTCTATAATACAATAAACTTTTAATAACAGTACAAACCAGAGAAAAGTCAAAAACAAGGCTGCATAGGTAAGATCATCTGCACAATTCACAAACCAATCATTTACAACAATTCTGACAAACTAAGTTACTCCAGAAACTTGGTACTTTTACTGAAAAAGGATTTATAACTAGAGGTCGCATAATGTTTGTTTTCAAGGCAGACAACATGCTCAACTTCACAGTATTCCAGAATTACAATTGCAAAACATTAGAATGGCACCACAAAAAAAAACCCACCCAAAAACAGAACCAAAAAACCCCAAACAAATGAACAAAAAACCCCCTCAAAATTAAAAAAAAAAAAAAAAACCAAAAAATGCCAAATAGACCATGCAGTCCAAATCTCTGATTACCTACAACCGTTTCTTCACAATAATTAAAAGGGCTTTCTACAGACTGTTGTAATTAAGGTAAGGCTACATTTATGTTATTCATAGGTATAAAAGGAAAGAAATAAAATAGCTGTTTACAGGAAGTTATACAGTAGCAGTGAATAATAAAAAGGAGGTATATTGTTAAATGTAGCATGTTCAGCTGCATCCCCATGGAGCATAGCATTGATTACTGCATTCTTTACATGCAGAGGTGGATTTTATGACAACTTTGGCCTAGGTGTATCAGTGCCTATTTGGGAGCAAAACTTTTTGCACATGCAGCAGACAGAATGGTCTTCAGAAACCCCTGTATGCGCCCTCCACTTGGCTCCACTGCCAGGATTTACTACCATGTTTCAGAGACCAGGCATTTGATGGCAAAGATGCTACTGGAGATATTTGCCTGTAAAAGCAGGGGCCTTCACTGAGGCTTTGGCACTAAGAACATTCGATTTTGCTCAAAACAAGTTCAAAGACCGAATCCACCCTGGGGAAGACCCTGTATCACACCAGCCTCTGGAACTGCCTGACAACTGTACAGCATATCTAAAAAAGTAGGACCAGCCATAATTAGTAGTGATTTAAGCCCAACAGGGAGCTAAATGCTAGCACATCAATAAGCACATTGCAGAGCCTTAGGAAAGTCATAACAGGATCATTAAACATATGGCTTGTTTCTAAACTTCATTTACTTGGCACGTCCTGTTTCCTTCTCCACCATACACCATCACTACAGGGAAGATGAGTTTCAAATAGGACATTCTCTGGTTGTGAGCTGTTTACACAAAAGAAAAATCAGTGTAAAAATATTTGTTTCTCCCCTTCTTTATAAGAGCCAGCCCTGGCAAAAAAAAAAAAAAAAAAAAAAAAAAAACAACTGTTAATTCTGTCAGTGCATAACAAAAAGCTCCAAGGATTTCTGTAACACAAATGTTGTGTAGCAACCAGTGAGTGAAAAGACAGGTGAGGCCTCTTATTCACACATCCATGAAAACTGCATCATGCAATTACAAAAAATCAGAAATCATTTATTCTAAGACCTAGTCCTGAAAATGCTCAGGTAGCTGTCAGTGAGTATGCTTACTCCAGCAAGACCAGGTTTTTCCACAGATAAAAGATCTCTGTTATTAATGCTCTCCCCTATCCTAAACCTCATGCATTTGTATTAACTTTGCCACTTACTTTATCTTTCTTTTTGAAAAAAAAGTAATGTTTTGTCCTGCAATAAGGTCAAAGTTTTAGCCTCCCACTCAAAAGTAGCATTTTTTTCCTCTTCAAATCTACTGCTTTACAACAGAAACACTGATGAACCCCACAACTAGTGCTAATTAAGACAAATGACAATTTTGTCAATAATTTTACTACAATTACAAATTTTCCGCAAAAGGTCGTGCTCTTGAGTGCACAAACATTATGAGACCTCCATGAAATAAATATAAATGTGAAGCATTGTACAAGCATCTTAACAATGAATACTTAACACTTCGTGGTAGTTAAAATGGTAATAGAAGCAGATGACATTTCTAAAAATGCATATATAAAACTGATTAAATATTTCTAAACATAAAGTTGTCTATATTCATACATCACACAACAAAAAAAGGGACAGAAATGTTTTGTATTCAAGATCCTTATTAAGCTTTTCTGTTATTAGCACTCCCAAGTGCTAGGGAAATTTATAAAAACATGTACTTAATCCAGTTAAAATACTGTACAAAATGAAGAGGTTATGAATGCTGCCAGATCTCAGATTTATTTTTTTTTAAAGTTGCCTATGTAACAAAAGTAGATTTTAATTATAAGAAAAATAACTTGGAAAGTATTCCAAAAATTATCTTAAGCCCAACAATAAAGTGACTAATCTGACAATGAAATCCAGATATATTCTTGCATAAATTTACACAAATACAGGTAAATTATCAAATGGCATTTAACCTACTGGTTGCTTTGAATAGTCAGTGAGTTTAGTAGGATCATATTTAACAGGCTTTTCTATTCCCATATGAAATGTGTGGCAATTTTGAGTAAAATAAAGCAGTTCATACTGCTGCAAGGCAAGTCCACAGTTATCTCAATTCATCAAAGCACAGGTAACATCAACGAAGGTTAAACTTACTTAGGGCATGAGATCATCACAGTATTCTTACAAAAGTTTATAAACTTTTCTTAGACCGAAACAGATAGTCTTAAAAAACAATTCTTCTTCTACAGATCATACTGTACAAAACCGAAAGCACGACATGATGTAAGTAAGAGTCTTTGCTGTGATTATATGGTGTAGTGAATTTGGCACTTCAGAGTAATGAAATTTCCAATGGCACAGTTCTTATCTACAGCAGCACATAACCTGCAAACCTTGGGCAAACATCCTGTACAGGAAAATACTCTCTCTGCTGCCAACTCTGACGAAAGGAAGGCAAAAGAAAAATAAAAACCAAAAACAACCAAAAAAAAGTTAGTGCATGCGCACAGCTCTGTCAAGAAAATTAAAAAGAAAGGTGAAGGACATCTTTGTACTGCTTTTCTCAGTTCCTGCTGTCAGACAAGTCTGGAGAATTTAACCATAGCCTAGGAAGAAAGAAAAAACAACAAAAAGAACAAATTAACATTCACAACAGATGAATAAACCTATTAAAATATGCTCAAACTAGCTTTAAGATATTTAAATGGGGGGAAAATAATTATTCATTACTGGCTAGTAACCAGCAAGTTTTTTGTTTAGAACATCGATGACAAAACGTTAGCGCTCCACATGAAGCAAGAGAAGTCGGTACTCGACAGTCCTAATGCACCAGTGCAAGCCTGACTCTCAAACTAACAAAGGACTGGAAAGTGACTGACTGTTACCGAGGGAGTTCACATGACAACACAGAAGAACTCCCAGATTTTAAGCATCTTGACATTTCTTTCTTTTCCCTTTAGCTGTTTTGCAGATTTATTATAAAAAGCACAGCTTACCTCCTACTACATCCTAGCCTGACACCCAACTGTGTGTGGTTGTCTTTACGCTGTGCTGAAAACTTTGGTTAGGCAATACACTGTCAAAGTTAAAATCTAACGTTTCTCCATCCATAAGGTCATTACGGATAATCGACTCCATGTCACAGTCCAACCGTTCAATTAACATGTCATCTAAGTCACTGGGAAGCTTCTCCTGGTGGAGGGAAACAATTCCCACCCTCCCGTAGCCATTGCAACTGTTAACAGGGGCATACGGATTCATGGCATTCATCTGCATCGGGTGACTCATAGGCACTTGTAGCGAAGTCTTCACTGTCGACAGGCGGCTTAGCCCTGACGTGTGCGACATGGTGTTCACTGTGTGTGACAAGGCACGGCCATTGACTGCTGGCTGGTTATGTCCCTGGTGAGGGCGGGCGTTGGGGTTCATCATTTTGTTGTGGGGGGGCTGGCTGCCGTAGTTGGGCACCACCGAGTTGGCGACCATCAGCACGCTTTGGCCCAGCGCCCTGCCGCCAGCCTGGGAAACACCAGTGTCCACCGATGCCAGGATATCATTGTGCGGCGGAGAGTCGGAAGTCAGTAACTCCTTCAGAAGTCCCGCGGGACAGTTGTATTGGCTCATCGGTCCGTAGCTTGACTTACTGTCTTGGAGAGTCTGCATAGGAATCTGGGACAAGGAGCTCATGCTAGCTTGAGCGTAAGTGAATTTCCTGTAGTCAGGATTTGGTGAACCTATACTTGTGGTCGAGGATGCGAATGAGTAACCTGGTGTTTGCTGCATCAGGGTGGCAGATGAAGACTGGGTTGACACAGTCATTGATGTATTAGGTGATAAGAGATTGAGATTATCCAAAAGATTTTCCATGTTCTCAGAATTACTCATCTCTGAAAGGCTTGGTAGAGTAGAAGTCATTTTGGTGGTTGATGATGGGTATACCATGGAGTGCACATCCCCATCTCCAAGGTCATCTTGCTCTGGCAATATAGGAGAAAGTCTTCCACTAATTGTGCTAGCATTCGAGCTCGTTCTAGGTCGAAATGTACTCCAGTTATCAAAGTCATCGTTACTGTGAGAGCTGGGACTTGCAGGCCACTTTGAGAACTGTGATCCGGGGCTGTCACCATTCCCCTCTTGACCAGACTGAAGGGCTGCTTTTTTCTTGGCAGCTCTGCCTCTGCTTTTGGCAAACTTGCTGTTGTTATCCATGGACGCTGCTCGCCTCCTAGGAGATTTGCCACTCTTCCCTCCTTCAGGATTGAGCATCCACCAGGAACTCTTCCCTGTTCCTTCATTCTGCACTCTGATGAACTTGCTGTGCAGAGACAGGTTGTGACGGATTGAATTCTGAAAAACAGAATAGCATGTAAGAAATGGAGAAGACATGCATCTTTTATGGCATACTAACACCTGCTTTTGTAAGCATACTCTCATTTTGTTAGAAAACACAGGGGTAATCATTAAATAAGAAAACATGCCAGTCTGAAAACCTCTTTTATCTGCTCATCGCTCTGAACTGGCTGAAACAAGCTTGCAAAGAGTCGCCATGTCAATTTGTCTGTCATCTGCCTCCACCGCATCTGACATTATAAAAAGTTCAATAAAACTGCAGGAACTGTTCTGAAATAAAAATTCCACATAAAGGAGAGAAAAAAATAAGCCAGAAGATCAAGAAGATGACTGAAGTGAGTCATCTAATGATTGAACCTGACTGTATTTATGGATTTTTTTAATTATTATTTTATGCCAAGTTCAGGAATGTTAGATCCTGTTCTATGGTCCTTATAACAGAGGATTCTCATCCTGCACATCCCAAAACCCTACAGACACGCACCACACAAACTGTCACTATTGCCACTGAGCATTACTGAGGTTTGTATCGCTTGTGTTATATGAGAAAATACATACAGAAAACTAGTTGAGGAGGATTAAGTTCTAATTTTTATAAGTAAACATCATAAATTGCCTAAGAAATCACAGAAGATAAAGGCATGTAAAGAACATAGACAAGCTCGTAATGAAACCCTCAGTCTTAAAACCATCATTCTCTTTCAAAATCAACATTTTAACATGCAAAATTGACTCTTCAAATACCTGAGGGCACCAGATATCTTCTGCCAAGAATGGCAAGAGGTACTGGAGCTTTTTTTGACCTCCTTAGCTATGAGTAATGCTTCATGTTTTGTTCTTAAATACAGACAATTAAAAAAAAAAAAAATCCAAAATGGAAGGCCACAGGCTGACCCATTAACAAGAGACTAATTTTTGCACTACCAAGCTGTAAAAAAACCCTATTTTGCTCCTATAATTTTCTGCTGAGCACATGTAAAAAACATTGTATCAACAGAAAAGTTTTCCTGCATCTTGACACAATTGCTAACAAAAGGCCACTAGTTCAAAGAGGGCTGAAACTGGCAGCCGTAGATGTTAATAGAAGGGTGAGACAGTACCATGGTCTATGCTAGGACTGCAATCCATGCAGAACAAGAAGGGAACCACAAAACAACACATGAAATAAATGTTTAAAACCAGAATAGACCTCAATGGCAGAGAAATCAGTAATTCACTATCTGCCTTCCATTCAGAGTAATTTTCAGCAACTTGTCTAAAGATCTTAAGTAGGCATTCCAGGCACTAACAGTCATCTCACAGCTTAAACCAGAGACAACAGGCTCAAACTCCCTGCAAAAGCCATGATATATTTTGGACCATGGAAAGCCAAACAGACAAAGCAGGACTGGCCTTCTGCTGAGCTCAACAGAAGTGGTTACTCTGGGATCACAGAGGAGACTTTCAGCAGATGAGGTCAGCAAGGAGGTGTTACAGTCCTGCAACACCTTACAGGTGCTACCGACCTGAGACTATGCCCCCAGAAGCAGAGCTTCACCCCAAACAGGGGCACAAGACGCTCCCTAACACCAGAAGATGGCAGAGCATGGCCTCAAGGCACTGGCTGTTCAACCAGCACAGCGCTGAGTCAAACCATGTGCTTAAACTCAGAAGCCTCTCCAACCTCTCCTCCAAAGAACCATCTTTACAAGTTATCCCAGTTAAAGAGACACCATCAAAAATTCCCCACCCCTGGCAGTATTCAAGGCCAGGCTGGATAGGGCTTGGAGCCACCTGGTCTAGTGGAAGGTAACCCAGCCCATGGCAGGAGGGATTGGAACTAGATGGTCTTTAAGGTCTCTCTCAACCCAAAGCATTCTAGGACGACTCTGATTTGAGTGTTTCCTTGCTCAATTTCAAAAGGAAGCCCTCCTAGAAACTGTAAAGTAAGACCGTATTTCTTCACTTCAAGTAACCTCACAACCAAAATACTATCTCTGATCTAGCAACAGGGTGCTAGGGAAGGCCTTGGAATTTTATTTGCACCAGGTGCAGCTAGCACATAGGGAGGGAAAGCCTGGAAGTCCATCTTTGGGCTTGCCCGCACCCCAGGGGCTGGCCGGGAAGCCTTGTGAGACTGGCCTGGCGCAGCCCCTTGTTTTCACTCAAGGGCCACAGACCAATCTGTGGCTGACACAAGTCCAGCTCTACAAATGTCGCAAGAAAGTTGCTCTGTTGATTAAAAAACCTCCTGCGCCAGTTCATTTTTTTACTGTATTTTGTAAACATACCCGGTTGGCTCAGGATTACTGTTTACTATCAAAATAGTCATACCAAACACACAAAACATTGGGCAGGGAAAACACCGTGATGAGGCTCAGCTCCCTCTCCTCTGCTACACAAGTGTTAAATATTTAAGAAATCGCTGCTATTCCTTAGTCATCAAAAATGTTATAATCTGGTATTATTGTACTGAGGACATTTGAGGTCGCTCTTTGAGTAACAGAGCTGTCTCCTAACTCTGCCAGCAATGAAAAAAAAAATTTTCCTAACAGGAAAAGGTTTGCGGCTCAGAGCTTGTTACATAAATTCCTGTTTTTCACGCAGCCAGCAGGACATTAAAGAAGCTATGATTTACTAACTTGGAAAAAGTGTTGAAGAGGTAAATCTTGTGAAAATATGCACTGCTGTTAATGATGTTGTGTCTACAAATCCTTGCCAGATGCAAACATGACCTGATAAAAAAGTATAGTTTCAGCAGTGGATCTTGGCAGCTGGAGGAATGGCGCAGCTGTTAGTGGCTGGGGTGTGTGGCGGCACCACCAGCCCCAGCATGCTGGGGAGATGCCTTCAGCCATGGGCTTCACCTGGACTTTGAAGCAAAGCCTCCCAAAACCTGGCCTGAATGACTCCAAAAGCAAGCGTCTGCATTTGGAAGCGGGTCTTCGCACAGCAGCAGTTCACACCACATTGCGCTGAGCGTAACCGCACTGGAATTTTATCAAAATCTGGGTCAGGATGGCAGCAGGGTTGCTGCCACCTGTGGAGAGCTTCCTGGGATTGAGTTTTTGCCTCTGAGATAAAGTTAACTTACTTCAGCATTCAGACCAGGAACTGTGGATATGCTTATTGCTACTTTCTGATTTAAGACTCAAAACATGAAAAAGCAGTATCAGCTACGTGCAATGTGAAGTGCACATCCCGGCTAATAAAACTCATGAAGCCAAGATAATTATTCCCTTGAATCTATATATTTATACAATTCAGGTGTACTTCTGACATTTCCAACAGTGCTACCAATATCCAATACTGCATTTAAACCTGAGATATAAATAGCAAAACATGCAACTTAAGTTAAACTTGACTAATTGCTGAGAAAAATTATATCCCTATCCCAACTGAAGTTGAGGCATTTAATTTTTTTTTTTTTTTTTGAGTAAATTGGTTTGGTGTTTCACTAAACACCTGAAAACTCAGTTGCTTTGTTAAACCTGATAACATTTTACTTTGAAGTGAGACCATACAGTGACACTTGGCCGTCTTTTTTCCACCCCAGACCTTGGAGCACCAAAAGCAGAGGGAAGCAGAGCTGCTCTTTAACCCAACTGCAAACCTCTCCAAGCAGGACCTAGCTGTGGATTTGCCGTTATCCAGGGCGCTGCAAGACTCCAAATTTGTAAAAGCATCTACAAGTGCTCACGGTCTCTCCTGCCCTCATACTTTCATCCATGGGCACAGGCAGCTCTCATCCCACCAGACTGCCATGAGAGCCACCAGATGGGAGAGTGAGGAATGGATGTGAGAGTCAATACACTTTACAAAAACAAGTGTATTTGCTATCAAGGGGCATATGCTGACAGCAGTGCAATAAGGCATGCCATGGCATCTCAGGGAGCTGTAACAACTTGTAACAAAGGCAGGAAGGAGTTGGCCTCTGGAAGAAGACACAGTCATAAGGAACTGGGAGGCCACAGGAGCAGCACTGCTTCTATCACACATAGGTCTAGGATTTCCATTAAAATTAACAGTCTAAGGACTGCACACTAAGTTTTCATTCTGATGACATCCCAGGAGTCCACTGCTTTCTATACCTCTTCCAAGGGGATGGCCTGCACAAGTTGCCAGCTTGTTCTACCATCACTTGTGGTAGCACATCCTGTTAATGACAGCATACAGCATGTTTCTGAGCCAGCACAATCTCCTTGTGGTGACAACATCAAAACAAAAGTTTTACAGCAGAGAAGTGAAGATCCCATCCCCCAGGATTTCCATATGTTTTTACAGAAGACATTCAACATGTCTCTCTGGGTCTTTGAACAGGAACTCTACAGCAGGTCCCGATGTTCACATCACCCTCCTCCTGGAGCCTCAGTGGCAAGCACCACTCAAAGAAGAAGTCATTAACACTCCTAGGAAAGTGTGCAGAGGCCAGGAAGTTCTCCAGCACACTTGCTCACAGCTCATCCAGCATTGACAGCCGGACAGCAGCAGCAGAGGCTAACCATGGCAAGTGGCACCAAGTGGCATCTATCCAAGGCTAAGTTAGATCATGCCTGGCAAAACAGGCAGGTTTGACTGCCACAGCTACACCGCCTGCACCCATTTTGCTGTGGTTTCCAACCACGCTGCCAGGTTTATGGCACTTGGATGAAGAGCCCAAGGAGGAAAGAAAACAGTGGTAACTCCAGACCTACCAGAATTTCTTTCGGTACAAGAGTCCAGTGTAAGGCAATCCTGTTTGTCTTACCTAGCAACTATGAGATACAAAAAGTTCAGACGCTGATGCTGCACATGGAGCTTGGATTTGCCTCAGAGCTAGTGCTGGACAGTTATAAGCACTTAGTCTATAGACAGCACACATTTTCTGACACTACAATGTTCACCAACACAACCACACTGCAGTGTCAGAGGCCTCAAATGCTAATGAAACAGCTAATTTTGCCACCTAGTTGTCGTATTTTTTTATTATAGCTCAGAAACCTTCTCTGGTGTCCAGTAAGAGTATGGACAGAAAGCATGTCACTCAGCTTCAGGTCAAAGAGTCATATTTAGAAGATGCTGGAAACTTGCCACCTGCAGCTGCATGAAGGTGGAAGGGCAGGATTTCCTCCCAAACAGGTCATGCTTTTTTGGGTCCTTTGTTCTTGGGAGGTGCTTTTGTTTGACTTCATTTTTCCTCCTGCACTGTTAAACAGTTAAGAAGTATCAGCTGGAAAAAATGAGGAAATACTTCTCTCTTCCGAGGGGGACCTTGCACTGTTTCTCAGTGCTTTCCATTACATGTGGTGGCATAGTGAGAGTCTTTCCCAGACCACTACCTATGAAACACCACCTCCAAACATGGAGACACTTCCATAAACTGTTCCATGTGGTAAGATTTCAGCAATGCATCCCTTTTTCCATGTATGAAAGTACAAGAACAGGAGGGAGTGTGTGTTACTGCCATATGGTTGCTATACATGTCTCCTGAACACAAAGGGGCTTCCTGTGGCCACATGTCAGTGGCATTAATCTAAGTCCTGTACATTCTGCATTCAAGTTCACAGATTTATACTATCCTGTGATTCCTTCTCATAGCTGTCAAACACTAAAAAACTTTGAACACTGAAGGTGCTTGGCCATGCTCTGGATTGCATCCTGCTGCCACTGGGGACTGGAGGGGATTTCTCAACCACTGGAGTGTTCTTCTCTGGATCATGGTAACACGCAGGAACAGAAAATGCATACCCGGCTTCAGACATTGATGTTTAAGACTTGGCTGTCCATGCCTACATGTCAGAGCAGGCAACTCTGTTGACACGTATTTGAATATTTCCCAATACACCCTATATCCTCTTCCTCATCCTAGCTAGACTCCTTGAAAGCACTTTACCATAATGGCAGTCTGGACATTCTAACGAGATGATAACACTGCCTACTCTCCCTTCTCGGGCATTTAGGAAGAATGAAAGTAAAAACCACAAACAAGGTTCACAGTATGCCAAGTGTGCACACAGGGCAAACACACACCTGGATACTGTTGCACACATGATGACCCCAACCAAAACTTTTAAGCACTCTTATGTTTTCTGTACCTCCGAGAGAGACAGGGCCACAGCCAGGTTAAGCATCACCTACATCAACGTCAACACTGTGTTTTGTAACTACATTTATTTCTGTGAGCACAATACAGGCATGATGTATCATCAACACATAGAGACCAAATATATAGACATTCTTTAGGATTTCAAAGCCAAGGAAACTTTGTGACACTGGCTAGAAAAAAAGAGGGACAAAAAATGCACATGAAAAAATGAGATTTTTAAATGAAATTTGTTGAATGCACCTTCATCCCTCTGGTAAAATCATCTGGGGAACCAAGACAGCCGACAGGTTTGTCTAAAATCTATCCATTTTCAAAGGTGAAAGAAAGGCAACAATAAGAAGGCACCACAGTGTCATTATAAAAAAAAAAAAAAAAAGGCAAATAGCCATCAGGATAAATGATGGCTTCATTTATCACAACGTTAAAAGTTGTGAAGTGTAGAAAAAGAAATATCAGAAAAATTCAAAGATAGCAGGGATAACTATTTTTGGTGATCCAGACAAATTCTAATACTGCCTTTAAAAAACTGATGCTGCAAGCTTTCTATTCCGACAGATGGAAAACAAGCGTTTGACAAATATAAGGGTTCCATATTTGTAAATAAACATTCCTATTTTCCACAAATATAAAACACATATATGGATATATAACGCTCATGATGAAGCAAGTTCACCAGTGAGACAGGCGGCCAAAAAGGAGACCTCACTGAAGAGGAATGTTTCAAAGTCAGAAAGCCCTTCAAACTAGGGCTTCTTCTCTGCTCTCCTTAAGCACTCTCAGACCTCTGGCCTTCACAAGCAGCCTGTGCAATTACTTCAGTAACACAAAACCAGCAAAGCAGGAGGACTTGTGAACAACCTGAGAGACCGGGCGCTATCACACAAAAGCTGGTAAAGGACTCAACTAATAAAACATCAGAGGTCAGGGAAATAATCAGTCTTTCAAACCAGTCCCACAAAATATTGCCATTGCATGTACAAAAGCCTGCATCTTTTGTTCAGGAAAGGTGAGGGAACACCTGCATGACGCCAACTCCAGACCGAATGAGTGACAGCGCAGTCAAGGTGAGCACCGTGCACCACTGCTAAGGTGTGCCCATCAAAGGGGTTAAAAGCATTGGAATCACCTGTAGTCTATCAAGCCCTGAGAAAATCTGCTGTGATTCGTGGTGGGCAGACAGCCCTTTCACAATTATTCACTGTGGGCTCTAATGCAGTGGCCAGGAATGCGACTCTGCAGGGACACAGGCACCACACAGCCATAATGGTCTGAGGAAAAGCTGTCCTCAAATACAGAGCAAAAGCAGGTTATTGAAAGGAAAACATGAATCACAACCGTAGGCAAAGTTCACTACACTGGAAAAAAAAAAAAATTTAAGTAATAAAGTAGCAGTTCATCCATACAATGTCAGAATGACTAATAGCTCAAAATTTTATTCTGCAGTTATAGTAAAGAAAGACTAAGCGGTGTTTATTTTTTTTTCAGCCAGTGGGAATAATTATGATCAGTAGGACAAAAAATGTTAATAACTCGTTTCCTGTTTAACAGACAGCCTGCTTCACCTCTGCCACTCTCCACTGTTACACCCAATTCATCACAAAGACTACAGCACCGTTTATAGAAATCTTTCCCCCTCGCTCTTTTACTTTCCCAAATGAAACTGCCTTTTATTGACATTTGTTAGCTCTAATGAAGAGGTAAAAAAGTGTATACATGCTAAATATATCAATGCTAATTAGACTAGCAGATCATCTTAAAAGCAACACTGGAAATATGCTCTTACCAATTAGAAGCAATAAGGTCAGAAGTAGGCCAAGGTCTTAAATGCAAACTACAGAGGTGAAAACATGTTGTAGTAGAAAATAGGGTTGATTTTTGCATTGGCTTTGAGAGCACACAGAGAACTTCCAAGAAAAAAAAAGCACAATCAAAAAGCACAAATCCAGATAGGATTACTCAGAAAGTGTGAAGTGAAACAACTGTGAAGATCCCTGCCTGAGGAGCCACGTAAGTTTTGCAGACTAAAATCCCTGCATTATTAAAGCAGATCTCTGCCACTTGTCTAGGTAAAGGCACAAGCAAACCTAGACCTGTATGTTTGGTTTCAGCTGGATACTTTGCTAGGGAGCCACAGATCTCCAGTTTCATGAATTAAGGCTATTTGCTCCCAAAAAACCACTGAGAGCCTAAAAGGCTGGAATGACTGTCAAGACCTGATGAATTTACAAGCAAACAGTTGAAAATGAGTTAAAACTGAGGCAGGTAAAGCAAAGCAGGATGTACTGGAGTTCATGACACTTGCCCCATCCACTGTGCTGCCCACAGGCTGGCCAAGCATGGAGAAGCTTGAGGGCTGTCTGCATTTCCTACCCTGAGAAGCAACATACCAAAGGGGATGTACAGATCCAGCATTATTAAAAGTTCTGTTGACTGAGCCTTTGTGTAGAATACAAAAAATTAAATATACCTCCCTATTACACTTGTATTAGCATAGCAGAGGCAGTCTTTTCATTTAGCAAGCAAAGGACTACAGGACTCACATTCTGTGGTCATGGATGTCACTGAATGTCAGTTTTTCAGAAACAAAGAGTCAATGAAAGCAGCAAGCTTCCTCTGCAGCAGGGTTAGCTGTGCCCCACAGGAAATCCCTGGCCTGAGGAAGCTGCAAGGCTTGTGAAAAGAAGGACAGAACCTTTTATTTACAGGCTGAACGATATCTTAGGCTACATCTCACTATGCATTTCATCTTTATTTTGAGTATAACAAGTGCAAGGATATACTAGCAAAATTTTATATAGTACCCCAAAGTACTAAAAGAAAACTAAAACAAAGTTAAGAAGAATTTTTTGTTTGGCATAGGTCATCTTTAGAAACTATTTAGTGCATTCAGTGGTTAAGATGCTGAATGTTTCATATTTGTAAGGGGACAGTGTCAGCTTAAAAATAACAACCATATCATGAATTCCACCTAGCGTTGTAAATGTCTGATGTTGATGTAGTAAACAGGAGAAACTGAGTAAATAGGAAAGTGACATTTCTCTTTTCTTTAGTTTCTTTTGCATCTGAATGCAGTCCAGTACATAGTCACTGTTTTACTTTTTATGTTTCCTCTAGCCAATTTACCCTTTATCTGTCTTATGCATGAAAAGAAAATATAATTTTCCTGTTAACAAAGCAGTAGCAGAAAATAAGTGATTTCTTACATTTTTATTAAAATAGCTTAAATAGGATCATATTTAAGTTCTCTCTAAACTCCTGCATATCTGCAAATATGTAAAGGATATTGCTTTATACAGTCAATATTTGTTCATTTCTCTTTGCATTTTTATACCCAAAATTCACAAGAAGCAATTATATATCTTCAACTACTCCTCTTTGTACATCCCAAAGAGGCACCACACAAACTAGGTATTATGTTTCTCCCCAGCTTCTTAGAACACAGTTTGCCTTGGTACTTATTCCCCCCACCACAGAAGCAGGTCAGACCACCAGCACACTCTCTTCAGGAGAGCTCTTTCCAATTCAAGTTTGCTACCACAGCCTAGCAGATTTTATGTAACACAATTTATTACTCCAAAGCCAGCAAAAAACCCTCATCCAAATTTCAGGACAGCCTTTGGCTATAATCCAGCGTGCACTGCCCTTCTCCACTGTCCGGCCACTTGCAGCCACCCTCTTTCAAAAGGTGAGGTTAATACTTCAAAGGGATTTTAGCTGATTTCCTTGGGACTCTGAGGACTCTGTTGGGTGGCTGCACTGTTCCTGCCAGCGCCTTCCTCTCAGATGCTGCTGTCTGTGATGTTCTTCAGGCTGCAGTTCAAGAATCGCTGACACTCGTCACTGGGTTTTATGACATCTGCCCAGTATTATAAAGCCAGAGTCATCCAGTCTTGCAAAACATGTAGCACCAACTCTGAACACTTACCCCCAGACAAGCTCAAAATTTTCAGTGGGCTATGGGAAGCAGAGCAGTATTTCTCAGAACAAGATGGGCACTCAGAGGAGGGAAATCTAAAGGCCAATTTCTTCCCTCACACCCATTTTGGAAGCATTCCTAATCCCTCACTACTGTAGGCTGTGCTCTGTACTTAAGAGACCCTTATTAAATCAAAGAACTATTTACAATCTACATACTGGCAAGTCCACATTCCCATAGAATGTCATCTGGCAACAGTGACTTAAATCATCAGCTCCGTATTTATTTGCCTTCCTCCTTCACAAACAAGAAAAGTAAAAAGGACAAGAAAAAGCCATGTTTTTAATAACAAGAATGGAATTAACAGAGTAAAGCCTGAGAGCTCTGAAGCACCAGTACTCACTGCTATACCCAAACATCCCTTTTTTAAGCAGTAAAATATTACAATGAGGACAATGAAAAGGAAGATTAGCAGCACCATTGAGGCCTGAGATCTTTTACGTACACATCTGCTGCTAGAGGTGCAGGACCCCACTGGACACAAAAAAAAGACAGCTTCCAGAGTGGGACACTTGCAAAAACCAGCTTTGTTAGACATTTTGGGTGCTAGATTTGTCCTATCAACTAGGTCTAATAAACTACCCCCCATTACTATATCTTTCCATTTGCTATACACAAAGAAACTGGCCTTAGCACGGCTGCTCAGAGATCAGACCTCATTCAGTCTCCCACTCCCCTGGACAGAGCCTGACACAGGGAAGCTCTGGGCACAAGGTGCCTTTTACCAGGTGGAACAGGAGGTGTTCCAGGGAGGACATTGTATCACTCTTATCAGCTCAGAAAAGAAAACATTAAGCCTCCTCTCCTCCGCGGTAATCCCTCAACCCCAAAAAGCTTTTATCAACTTCCAGATTAGGCTTCCTCCTTCTAGAGGTCACAGTCTTCATGTGGTGCAAGCTTCACCATCACCACCCTAATCCCCCTCAAAGAAAAGCCCACATGTAACTGGGCAGCCCGAGCCTGCCAGCCTCAATATTCACATTTAAGGACTGCAACAGTCAGATTCCCAATCACAAAGCCTGCCAGGGGCCTCCCATCCTTTTGCCCAAAGATGAAGAAAGCAGTGGAGCTTCCCTCCAGCTTTTTCCTGATATGCACTAAACCATATTAAGGCAAAAGCACAGCTGACCCTGCGAGCTAAAAGGCCATAAATCAATTCAAAGGGGCACAAGAAAGAAGTTTTAAGTTACTCTAGGGGGACTTGTTCAGTATTTTTCTCCTGACAGCTTTTGCTTCTTTCAAGTACTGCAGTGTAATTCTTGCAGACAGAGTGAAGCAACGCAGCCCCCTGTGCAGCTCCAAAGATGTGCAAGCTCTTTAACTGAGCTGGTCAGAATGGGACACTCATTTCAAATAAATAAATAAATTTTAAAAATTTACAGGACATTAACTTACATCTGATTAAAAATAGCAGGAAAGTCAGCAGTAGGAGCTGTCATTTGTAATAGCTATCAAGACACAGGAAGTTATTTATTCTGCGGGTCACAAAAAGCTCTCTTTAAAAACAAGGATGAAACAAGAAAAAAAGAAAGCATGTTTACTGAAGCCTGTTTTCCGATATTAGCCAGCCAACCTTGTTTATGAAATTTTATAATGATTTGTCATTGATATATATTTGGGTTTATGTCCACAGATCTGTTAAACTGCTGGCCACTGCAGGAAACACTGAAGCCCTTGCTGCTCATGCTTAATTTTTGGATTCTTTTCAGTTTTGAAGATATTGCAGGGAATTTTTGCACATTCTCATTTGGTTTTATAAATAAATTATGGTCTTCCCCCCGAAAGTCAGGTGTTATCAAGTATTTTGTTTGTTGATTATTCATGTAATCATAAATTACCCGGAGTATTTGGCAGGCCATGCCTTTCTCTGTTAAAACATTTGTTTTTACTTTTTCAGTTATTGTTTAGATCCCGGTCATAACATGCTCCAGGTTGTTTTGAACAGCAAAGAGGAAATAAGCAATATTTTAACTTATATCACACTGTAACAACATTAAATGCCTACGCAGCAATATGCTGCCTATTCAGTATTTTCCACTTTCTTCCTGTCCGCTGCTGGCTTACAACAGCAAGATAATTCATAATTTTACAGTTTTGCAACCCGTAAAACACAGGCTCACAAGCATGCCCAGAACAAAACACAAAAAGGAGCAAGAAATAGGACGTCAAAAAAAAAAGAAAAAAAAAAAAAAAAAAAAAGAGGGGCAGAATATAAAGTAAACATATTTGCTGAAGGCTGGTTTTGAAATCATAGGAAAGCCAACAAAGCTCTTCTGAAGTCAGCTCACATGCACCCAGGCATTGCAGGTGACACAGCTGGACGAGGCAGAGCCCCAGCAAGGCACTGTTTGCCTACATTCACCCTGACACCGCGGCAGAGAGTTGGGAAAGAGACTTTGAACTACGTGCCATCACTGCTGCTCAGCAGGATCACAGCCTGCTCTGGATGTGATTACTAAACCCATCGTGACCCCCAGAAAATGCCCTATGGATTAGAAAAAAGAGAGGCAACATTCCAAACACCACGCTGTTCACACAAAACAAGTCTATGTGGCAAAGTAGAAATTACAGAACTACATTTTAAAAATTTCTCAAGGATTTTTTTTCTGTAAGTTTAAGTGAACATTGTATTTCAAGCAGTCAGTTATCATGGAGAAGGATTTCCATCTCTCCTCTGTTAGCAAAGTATTAAGAATTTGTCGTTTACCCAAGAAGAAAATGGAGATGAAAAGAAGAACATTTCTTCCAAGGCTGGCTTTGTAAAAAATACTTTGAAACTCAGTTTTGGAGCAATGAGTGAAGGATCTGGACCTAGTACCTTGAAGATATCTCCATACCAATTGCAATTTTAAGAAAGTTTAGTAGCTCTTAGACATTCTTTTTAATAAAATTCTTGAGGCATCAGAGAAGTTTAGGACCTACCTCTTCAAAACACATTCCTCAAATAATGGAAACTGGCAAAGCAGCCATGGGCTTAATCCTCCTTTTTCCTCCTCTGTCAATTTTTCAAGGATGCCACATTCACTCATCCTCTGCTGTCTACTTCCTTCAATGCCAAGCATTTCTGGGGCATCTGATAAGGAAGTGCAGCATTATCTTGCTCAAAGTTTTCGTAACAACAGCAGCTATCCCACACACACACACGTATCAATTCAACATATTTGACTCATTTTCCAAGGAGAGTAGTAGCTAATTTTGACTAGAAAAAGTACAAATCTCAGTGTTCCACAGCTCTTTAAAAAAAAAAAAGTAATATTTTTAACTTGAAAGATTGGGTTTTTTTCTAATTCTCACCTATTTGTATTTTTGTGTGAAGCTTTTAAACATGAAAACATTCAAGAAAAAACATTATCAAGCAAAATATTAAGATACATATTCACCTCTAAGGAGAACTGAAGAGATGCCTGTGATTTGTAAAAATCCCCTGGCTGCAGTGATTTCTGTGCAGTGTAGTTGGCTAACAAACAGCACAGAAACCCGTTAAAAGCAGATTTAAAGGCCTTTTTACCTTAAGAAAGAACTTGTCAGAGAGCAGCAGCGAGTGACAAGGCACTTGCTTCCTGGCACAGCTAAAGGCATACCACAACTTTTGCATCAACTTGTTTGATTCCTCTACACTGCCACAGAGGCTGCCCACAACTCAAATAGCCCTAACCATGCGGATTTCTAATTTTTTTTTATCAAAGTCTATTGACAAACTCACATCCCTTCTATTGAAGCTGTTCTCAGCTTGTAGCCCAGATACTCTTAGGGGCTCCAAAATACTTCTAAAATCCCTCAGAAGGCAGCCAGGGGAGGTAGTGGCAGTCAAATGTCCTCTCTCTGTTTGCACTGGGCTTTCCTGTAATCTTGGCTTAAACACACGTGCGCCACAGGAAGAAAACAGACAATTTTAAGTTGCTGACTCTAGAAAAAAGAGCAAGAACCATCTAAGATTAACCTGGCCCCCAGACTTCGTCAAAAGGCTGGCTTAAAGGATAAGGCCAAAGAAGATTAACTCAAGTACGATGTCAAAGTACACTCAAACAGCAACAGCTTCTTGACAAACACTGAGGGGTTGTAAAAACCAGAACATTTAAGAGGAAGATTCATAGCCCTGTAGTCTCTGCCTGAAGGAAAGCTCTCCCAGTCCAAGTTCTGGCACCAGGTAAACTCCAGCAAATGGTTCTGGTTGTAATGATGCAGCACAACTCACTGAGTCCATAACCAGAAATACAAACAACACAGATGACTTCAGATCAGCAGTCAGTGACAGATGCAGCAGCAAAGAAGCGCAGAGTTCATCCATCAACAATGTTAGCAAGGTACAGGGAGAGAGACAGATGCTTTGGCTGCCCCCTCTAACTCCTGCTATCAGGGGCAAAAGGCTTTTGGAATTACTTCTATAAAAAACCTATCAGCTCCTCACACTGATGGACAAAACAAGAACAGGTCAAAGGTCAAGAAGCTCTACCAGTTTGTGGCTGTCTTCCCAAAAGAGTGAAAAGACATGGTGAAAATAGTCCCCACTAATGCTGTCAACAGAGAAGACCAGGGCTTTAAAGACCGTGGCTTGTGTTGTACAGCAGTTTCATCACAGCTGCTTGACAAGCCACAGCAGATACCAGCCACTCTTGGTGGGAAGGAGTACTGGCTGCCAGACCTGGAAATGCTTCCCTGAGCACTCTGGGTCATCCAGCTCCTCTGAGGCAGTCCCAGGCTTACAGGGTGATAGGAGCACCTGCCTCTGGTAGAAGGTCTGATGCTCAAGCTAAGCTGTTTCTACTTCAGATGAAATGAGGAACTTGCAACCTCAGCAGTCGCTTGAAAACAGGAAAGCTGCAGATTCCAGCAGATGACCAGAGAGCAGCCCATGAGAGCTTCAGCCCAACACAATCCTGATTCCCAAGCACCACCCACTAAGAAACTCAGCCAATGCAAGGACATTTTCCCCATACAGAAGGTATGCTCCACACCTCAGAGACCATCCCCTGAATCTGCACGCCACTGGACTCAATCTCATCACTGACCAAAATTTTCCTCTTGCCCCCACCAAATTTTATTTCTACTGGAATGATGACATCCCCCAAACATGAAGACTGAACACTGTCACTTTCCTCAGTGAAAGAACAAATTTCCCCACACCAAAAAGCTACCAGTAAACAGGTTTCAATGACTATACAGACAAAACTTACCCAACTCAAGTCAAGAGAAACTTAACATTTCTCTATGTTTGACACACATTTTACTATTGATGGCATTAAAATACTAAAATTAATACTGCTAGTTAGAAAAGGCTCCAGGGAGGCCTCATTACAGCCTTTTTACTTAAGGGGAGCTTTTAAAAAAAGGTAGAGAGTGACATTTTACACAAGCAGATAGTGGTAAAAGAAGGGGGAACAGTTTTAAACTAAGAGGAGAGATTTAGATTAGATGTTAGGAAGAAATTCTTTACCCAGAGGGTGGTAAGGCTCTAGAACAGGTAGCTCAGGAAAATTGTGGATGCCCATCCCTGAAGTATTCAAGGACAGACTGAATGGTGTCCTGAGCAATCTGATCCAGTGAGAAACATTCCTGCTGATGGCAGGGGTGGCTGGAACTACAGGATCATTAAGGTCCCAGCCAACCATTCTATGATTCTATGATAGCTCTTCCATACAAAGATATTCTCTGCTTTGGTGCAATTCTTCCTCTGTCTGCATTATGTTTAAATCTTCTTCTTTTTTTTTTTTTTTTTCCTCCTGAAGATTACTGTGTTATCCATTTTACAAAGCCCAAGGTAAGAAAAAAGGCAGTAAAAGCAATATAAGATTAAAGACCATAATGACAATGGGAAGTCACACACACAGAGCAGGCTGACACCCTCACTGGTGCTTTGGTTTCCCTGCCAGCTGCAGCTCACCACGATGAGTCGAGACACAAAAACCTCAGACAAAGTAAGCTGCCCTCCCTTACCTACAGCACCACTCAAAACAGGCATTCCCACCAGCCTGGTGCCTGCTTGAGGCTGGAAAGCTGGAGGGAGAAGAGGAGGCTGGAAAGCTGGAGGGAGAAGAGGAGGGAGACACAGGTGCGTGGCAGCTTTGTTGAAGGTTGGGAAAACCCCGTTTTCTCTCGGGCAGAGAAGGAAGCAAGCAGCAAGCGCCATCCCTCAGCCATGGCAGCACACACGCACATGCACACGCATTTCCTGCGGCTTCGCCGAAAACAATGAAGTGTGGCAAGCCTGGCTCTCATATGAAGCACACACCGGCTATATATAAAGTAAGGAAAGCAGCTGCTGCAAAAGCTCAGTCACGCTTCTATCAACAGGGCTTTAATTAGTACCCATCTGCTTCCTGTTTTATACTACAGAACTGACTTTCACCTGTTTCAGCAAAACACCCCTTGCCCCAAATGGAAGTGTGCACACACACACATGAACACACACAAAAAGTTCACAAACACCTTAACACCTTAACAGTTAACATCCAAAATCCTTGCTCTGAGTGTGTGGGCTATATAATTGCTTTTTTTAAAAAAATTAGGCTTTGTCAGAGCTATCAGATTTCATAGTCAACACCTTTAAATCACACACTTTATATGTTTCACCCTTTATTTTAACTCACTGGCACTTGGGGACCCAAAGAACACTGGAGCCCTGTTGTACTGGCACTGCACTTCACAGAAGCTGCCCAGAGGGCTCACAGTGGAAGTGTGGGCTTTTCCTGAGGTCCGTCACACACATGAAAGGCTTTAAATAAACAATGGCAAGGCTGATAGTTTGAATCCATTCTTAACTCACCCCATTGTTTGAAGAGAAGAAACAACACGTAGAAGAAAAATATTACTGAGGGAGGAAATAGCTTCACCTTTGAATTTCCTGACATTTTTCCTCCCACGCTTTTCCCGTTCACTTGTCAATTATTTATTTCTTTTGCAAGGAGAAGACAAGTGAAAGTTAAGCACACCAGCACAGCTACGTGCGGTCAGACCTGCCCACCTCTCCTGCACAAAGGAGCTGCAAGCGCTTGAAAGCTCGCCAGGAGCAAGGTATCCAGAGAGCAAAACAAGAGGAAGCAAAGCACTAGGAGAATGAATTCTTGCCAGTGGCTGAGCAAGGAGCACCACTTGCTTGCTCCTAGCCACAGCTAGAGGAATGGGAAGAGGGGCAAGTGCCAAAAGGAGCAGTATTCATAAGGTGTCTACGTGAATTTTTTGGTTATGCAAAGCCTTCTCAAACTCAAAGTTGCTCATCACAGAAAAGCGCTTTTCTTAGCACACCTTTAGCATCAGCCACCACCTACAATGCTTATTTTGCCAAAATAAACCTGGCAACCACACGACTCATGCTCCAGTTTTGGAGTGGGAGGAGATAATTCACTCTTTACAGTTAGAAGCCTCATTTGCAACAGCTTTCCCAGATGCACAAAGCTGACCTAACTCAATTAGAGTTTTCTTCCATAGCATCTTGGAGCTGCTTCCAGTTTTTGGATCTGTCTGTAAGCAGGGTTCATGAGATTCACCAAAGACTGAAAAGTAAGGAAAAAAGTAATTCCAGTAAACAGAATTACAGCAGTTATCCCTTTGATGTAGTTACGCATCGTGGTAGTAAGAGAAACCAGTCTACAACATCCTCCTGTGCCCCCTGTATCATCACCCCCAGGGATATCACAGTGCTGGCAACACCAGAAGGGACAAACACTCCCACCAAACACTTGACTGTAAGACTCAGTATTCATGGGAGCCTACAAGAAAGATGGGAAGAGATGATTTACGAGGCTATGTAGTGACAGGACAAAGGGGAACAGCTTCAAATTGACTAAGAGTAGGTTTAGATTAGGTATTAGGAAGAAATTCTTTCCTGTGAGGGTGGTGTGGTACTGGAACAGGTTGCTCAGAAAAGTTGGAGAAGCCTCATCCCTGGCAGTGTTCAAGGCCAGTTTGGATGGGGCTCTGAGCAACCCGGTCTTGTAGAAAGTGTTCCTGACCATGGCAGGTGTTTTGGAACTAGATGGTCTTTGTGGTCCCTTCCAAACCAAACCGTTCTATGATTCTGAATGAGTACCCTAAGAAACACATTTGTAGCATACTGCCATTTGTTATTGACAAACAATTTCTATTGAGCACACCCAAATACCATCTATCTCTGTATACATTAAGAGATTTGTGCAGCATCACACAAATCTGATAAAGAATGAGAACTGCCATTCAAAAGTAAAGATCAAACTTTGTTTTTAAATCTCCAACTTCCACAAGTTCTCAGCAACTCTTCTGCTACCTCACTGTCTAGCAAAAGCAGGATTTTGTACGCATGCTAAGGGAGGTAATTGTGAAGGGAAGGAGCTCTGTTGCTAGAGGAAAAAAATCAAATGAAAACACACAGGCATCCAAGCACAATGAATGCTCTGAGCATGTGAAATAGGTGAGAAGGGATGGAGCAAAATGAGCATCAAATGTGAGAACTCCAAATATTTCTCAGAAAAGTAAAGGTGGCTCACTTCTAACTCAATCGCTCCACAGACAGAAAAAATAGATGCACTAATCTCTTAGGTTGTGTAATATTTTGTTTATTTATAGACTTTATGAATTGATAAACCTGAATAATCAATTTTTTTTCCCTAAAAAAAGGAAAAAATTCTTAACCTTGTGTTTTCACCTAGAAGATTACACCACCACTTAGATATTTTTCCGTGGTATCTCAAGCAACATATTACAAAACTTCATCCAGGACTGAAACAACAGATTGTCTCAAGAGCAAATGACAAAATATTTGTACCAGAAATCCTGGCAACGTTGTATGCAGATGGGTTTCTGAAAAATGGGGTTCCAAGAATAAGTCACCCATGGTTCCAAAAATAAGAGCTAAATTCAAACAAAAACTGGATGTTCACTTTGCAGGGTACTGCAGGCCCTCTCCAGGGTCCCACCCTTGCCACACACAAGACACTTGTTAACCACAAACCTCTGAAGTCTGAAATTCAGCTAAACACACGAGGCTGGGGAAATGCAACCAAGGCAAATGTCCTGGACGCATAACCCAGAAATTACACGGTCAGCCACCCCACTGCCAATGGACTCTGACCAGAGTATCGGGGCAGCCCTGAAATCCCAGACACCATCCCTGGGTGTCTGAGCTGCAGCAGGAGAGGGATCATGCTATCATGCAGGGCCGGGAACATCTCTGCCTGCAGCTGGAATGTGGGCACGCCGGCTGGGTCTCTCGGGTGCCAAGGCACAGCTCAGACGTGACCCTCCCCGCAGCACCGGGGGAGCCCGTGTGTGCGCAGGCACAGAGACGCATCAAGCTTCAGCGGGGGGCACCGGGGCATGACCACACCACAGCAGAAACAGATGGCTGAGACTGCTCCCATAAACAGCGATGGAGAAACTTGAAACCTGCACCCTATTGCTCCACCTCGCCTTTTATAAGGGGAATCAAAAGCAAAGTTCATTGGACAGCAGTGACCTTTTCTAAGTGATTCCTGGGCTTTGGGACACATTGCTTCCACACTGCTTTTTTTGGTTTTGATAATCTGACTCAGCCAGACATCCATGTTTACTGTATTTTTTTTTTTTACTGTTTTTATGGCCAATACATACTGATCTGATAGGGAATCCCAGGATATTCTGCACTAAGAGAAAGAAAACAGGTCCTTATTTGAAAGACACGTTTAGTCAAAATATTTCTGACCCCTGAAATCTAGGGCCTTCAACAAATCTTTCACCATAGCTCATCTTCCCTAGCAATGGCCAACTTCACACAGATTAACTGCTGCTCATAAAGGCTATGCAAAACTAGTGGTGTTTGGCAGGAGACAGGCACACATTAACAGTTCTAGCCTGAGAAGAAAAAGCTAATATAATTTTTTTGAAATTCGGCACCCATCTGAGACCAAACTTTTCCGTTAAGATGACTAAAGAACTGGTTTAAAGTGATTTGCATAAAAGGCTTAAAAAAATGCAATATGGATATGGGGGAAGGAGAAGTGAAACAAGAATGGGATAATGACATTTCATGATAACAGAGAGCATTAGTCTGGTGCATATAAGAAAACAGTGTCCTTCCTTTCCTTTCTTCCCTTCCACATTTCTCTCTATATATGAAATTAACAAAACTTTCTTTAAGCATAAAAGTCAGAGCTTAAACTTAAAGCTCAGTCGTACACAATAGTCCAAAGGAATATGATAAGGGGAACAGAAAACAAACTCAGAACCTCGTAACATCAGCAGATACAGTACACATATATAGTTTTCGTTATAATAATTACAAAGTCACACACTGAAGTTTGTTCATTCTTTGACATAGCATAAACTTCCAATTTACAATCTTGAGTTTTCCAGAAAAATCAAAGCTGCTGGTGTTACCAGCGCAGCTATGTATATACAGTTCTCAACATATAATTAGTTCAAATGGCAATTACACCAAAACTTGTTTGGTTTTGGGGGTTCAGAAAGTAAGTCATCAAGCTGATGACTTTAGAAATTCAACCACTTTGCAGCATTTAACTGGCTCTCCATCATACTTGTCTTACTTCAACCAAATAAATTTAGTTGTGTTGGACAGTCATGTGCCATTTTTGTTGCTTCAACACATTTAAGACTTTTCTAAGCCATGGTGAAAATGTATTTTAAAAAAAGACACACACAAGAAGGCTTGAATTAATACTCATACAATATATATTTGTTTTGAGTAGGCCAAATCCCAGGGCATCTAGTCATGCAATAAGAATAAAAAAAGAATAAGAACAAACACAGTTTTCAGAAATTCTAACTTTTTATAAATACAAAGTATATTAAAACTAGAATTTCAGAGCCATCAGTTTAGCAGTAATCTCTGAACTACTAATTGTCAGTTCAGTTATTCCATTTTGGAGAACACCCCCTTTAAAAGGGCTCAGATATTCAAAGCCAGCATTTAACTGTCGCTGTGTCCCTATGACTGCTAATGTATCCCAAAGTCTGATTTACTGCTAGTAAAAATCAAGCACAGCTGTGATGAGACAACTTTCTACATCCAATTATAATCTTATTTTTAAATGGATTCATTTAACTTCAGTGTCATTTACTTCTGTAGTATCTCAATCGTGGCAAAAACATGCTTCTGCTTTAGGCCACTGACAGATGTCACATTATAAAAATGAAAAGTAATTTTATGTGTTATTGCATCAAGACCTCTCACTTTTTTCTATGTAGTGATGTAACCTATATAACATCTCAAAAGGGGGAAAAAGCATGTTCTAGAAACTTTATAACAGCAGTCACTGCACTCACCGAATCTTGCCCACTGGTGGCTGCTTTGTATTAAAAACACAACCACAGACAGGACATGGTAACCCAGATTAGGCTGGTCATGTCACCAAAGCCAACAGGACCACAGGACCAACCCACCAGCAACTACATCACTTCTCCCTGCCTCTAGCCCAACCACCAGCAGCTTCTTGCTACCACAAGCACAAGGATGATTTGGGAAGTGTACTGCCCAAAAGCCAGGGATGGAGTACACTGGAGTAGAGACACAGGGAGTTACGCCAAAATTCTCAGTAACCAAACTTGTTCCAGTTTATTTTCTGTGGGCTTCATCTGGCTGATCTTTCCCAATAACCCGGCCTAAACTGATGCAGAGCAGCTTTGCAAAAAAGAAATTGCCATACAACTGTTACCCCCACACACAAACCAAGCCCAGGCTACTTAAGAGTTCAGACCACTTCATCTAACAAAGCTCATCTTACAAGACTACTTAAGATTTTTCTGTTGTCTCCTTCTGTAAGTTTTCACTTCAGTACTCAAACCTGACTGAACCCTTTGGACCACGGGGCCCCCTGTACAAGGGAGCCGTTCATCCAAGTTCACCTACGTAACAAATCAGATCTCAACCTCATAGATCCACCATCATTTTCTTGTGTTGTGGATTATCCTGTCAACCCAGGGATTGCATCCCGTTTCTCCAGCAGCCTCTCAGTCAAGATGTTTCAATCTGACATAGCAGAAATACAGGAACAGACAACCAGTGATATGGGAGAAGTATAACACTGAACCAACAAGGGAACACCCATCTGCAAAGGGAGCAGCTTGAGCACATAAGCAGCCCTGCCCATCACCAAGGTCTTTGAAACACTACAAAGAGCTGAAATAGGCTTTTGAATGAGGATAATGGAGCAGTTTTGTAGAGGGTTTCTCTCTAAAAGGAGACCACTGAAATAGGTTTTGTACAGGTGCATCAAGTAGGCAATGGAAACAGATACTGCAGGCACACTAGAGGCTGGTGTGAACATCACAGGAGTGAGTAGAAGTGAAAGGGAAAACAACAGTTGGTTTAATTAGGCCCTGGAAGTGAATATGAGCCATTCAGATGAGATGTGACAGGGCAGGGTGGAGGAGGTGGTTACGAAGGATGTGGCATGTCCCAGTTAGGGATATGGGGTGTTAACTCTGCAACCACACTGTGAATGGATACAAGCACGGTGCTTTTCTTATGGTCAGAGGCAGAGTTCAAACACAAAGCAGCTTCTTAATATCCAAGAGTGATCTCCAATTTGTTTCAAATGTGCTTCATTTGAAGCAAAATAGAAAGCAGTCATCTGCTTTCATAACAGCACCTCACCAGGTCTCCAGCAATATCTCCAATTTTCCCGAAGGGATCATAATTTCTATGTTGTAAGAAAAGAAACATCTTTACTGTGATGGTGGTCAGGCAGTGGCAAAAGTTCCTCAGAGAGGCTGTGGAGCCTGCACCCTTGGAGATATTCAGAACTGAGCTGGATCTGGTCCTGAGCACAGCCTTAGCAAATCCAGCTGTGGGCAAGGGCCTGAACCAGACAATCTCCCAGAGGTACCTTCCTGCCTCCATTATCCTTTAATTCTGTGGTGTCTCAGCCTGTCTGCACTGCTGGTCACTCCAGGCTGTAGCCTGGAGGCTCTACACTGCCACAGGAGGGATGGCCGTTTCCCCTCTCTTAGACATCACTTTGATCCACACTGCCTTTCTGCTCTTTTGACAACTTGGTCCACAGCAATTCCAAAGGAATTGCACTCTCTGTATTTTATGAAAAGCATAAAATATTTTCAACTATTAAATGGAAGATTACAAGCCGCCTCATGTTCCCAAACCACCTTGGACACTGACTCATCACTGCTGGAGCTTTCCAAAACCATGTCACTGCTGCTCCAATGTACTCTATCCACCCCTTGAAACAGAGCTGGAACAGCAAAACTTTGGTTTACACTGCTCTGGAGCAGTGGAGATATTGGTGAGACAGTGGAAATTCCCTGTAGAATATAGTATAGAAATAATGATTTATCTTTATTATAGAAATAATGGATGTCTCTCTGGAGAACAGGGGGGACTGAAGAACGGATGGGTTAAGGAGATATTAGTGCTTCCCTGCTTTGGAAAACAAACTTCAGACGCAGTCACTGCAAGCTGTATTTCAGCCACTGTATGTTTAAATCACCCTTAGCATGCCCAGAGCACGCATCTGAGGAGCTCTGCTCCCAACAGCAGCAAGCCTCTCCTCGCTCCCTTGGTGCCCCAGGGACAGCCATCAGCTCTAAGGCTACTCTGAAAGGATCTGTGGCGTCCAACTCTTCCAGCTTTAACCTGCAAGGATGGTGCTGGGAGGTATCTGGGGGCTGGCTGACAATGTTCATGGTACTCTGGAGCTGCGGGGCAGCTTTATGGTCAGAGGCTCTCATTCTGGCATAAAAAAGGCTGCAGAGAAAGGAATACACAGGTCAAAGAGATTATTAAGTCATTGACAAAGCAACTAGTGCTTTGAGTAAGGGAAAGTCACCTTAAACTGCATCAAAGATTACAAGTATTAATTTTCTTGATATCTATACTTTTAAACTTCTATTGGCCTGTGAAATTCTCTCTCCTGAAGTAATTACACAGGCAGAACAAACACAATTATTACAAAGTAATATCCATCAATAAAGACAGCTAAGCAGTTTCCTTGAAATTAATTTGCATTAAGCATTCCAAAAGCATTTCTTTTACTGCAGAAAATGTTCAGTATAAATTCTAATTCATTTTCAGCTCATTACCTCCTGATGCATCCAAATGTCATCAACAAATAAAGACACAAGAGAAGAAGTATCATCTCTCTCTTCTCTCATTTATCATTATGGAAGTTTGGTACCAAGTCTGTCCTTACAGAAATTAAAAAAAATAAAGGAGGGGGAAAGAAAAAAGGAAGTGGAATCAAACTCCAGAAGCTGTAGCAGTCCCCCAGAATATAATACAGTTCTTAATGAAAAGAATACAAATAGCTGCCCTTGGTGGACAGCTTTCACAAGGGACAAATTTATTAATTTATTCTTAAACCAAGAGCATAGGAGAGGAAAAAAATTCAGCCATGAAATGAATCTATATATCATTTTGATGAACCACAGCTAAGACTGTGCAGTATTGCTGCAGATATTCTGAAATAAAATTCCAAGCATGTACACAAAAATCAGACTATTTTGATTTTTTGCCAAACAGGCTACCTTCCAAGAATAAAAGTCTGGGAAAAAATGCTAGTACAGTGACAGAACAACCTCCTTACTTCTCACTCCCGAAAAAGAGACAATCTGAAGACAAAATGAAAAGGTTGACAACTACATGGTGGATCTTAAAGCTCAAGTATTCCAGGAACCAAGGTGTGATAGTAAGTGATGTCATCTGGAGAAAGGGGATGAAAAGATGAAAAAAAGTGCCTAAAAAAGCTCCAGGATTTTCCTGAGTGTTTATCAGTGGCAAACACTACAAGTAGTCAAATTTATTGGTAAAGGCATTTTTCTGTTAATTACTCGGAGAGAAAAAGTACTGATAAACTTTAAACCATTGTTGTGTTGCCAAGCTTTTTTTTTTTCTCGAGGGGAGGGTCTGATAAATTCACTTCTCCCGTATTGCTTTTGCCCCGTGGTCAATGCAGAGACACCTTTAATATGCAAACTATGCAGGTTCCACAACCTGAACGTTTTTAAGCGTAATCAAATTAACACGGTCTCAAGCATACCAAGTCCATAAATTCTGAATCTGCTATAAAGCAAGAGGCACTTAATGCAAGTTTCTGTTTGTAAGGAACCGGGCAGTACTCGATGGTGCAAACACGGCCACCTGTCTCTCCGCAGAGCCTTCACGCACCGCGCGAGAGCCAGTGCGAACATTTGTTCGCCTAAAACGCTCGGCATATGGTTGAGCTGACAATTTAATAATATCTTGATAAGGACGCTGCCAGATTTTTGGCGGGAGATAAGCATGTTTTATCATTAAATATTTGTACTGCAGTAGCACCCGGAGACCTTGAGCAGAAAGGGCCTCATTGTGCCAGGAGCAGAGGGTAACCGAGTCAGTGACCCACAGAGCTGACAACCCAGGACAAGCAGGCTACAAAAAGAGACTGAGCAGAGCATGTGCCGCACGCACTACGCTGGAAACAAGTCTTTCCCCAAATTCACCTACACCTACCTGCTAAGGCTTCTCCCACAAGTCATAATTGATCCTCCTCAAATCAGGAAGATCTACTCTGCAGCAACTACCCGCCATGCTGGGAAACCAGAGTGACATTCATGGGGGAGAGGACTTGTTTGTTTCTGAAAACCAAGATTTTGAGGCAAAATCCAAGTGTGCATTAGTTTTCTAAACAGCTAAAGGCTTCATTAACAGCACCGCACACTGAAGTTCTGCTCCCCACATAGCTTCCTTTGAAGAAGTACATGTAAACATTGCTCTTCCATTGCAGATCATTCCATCCGCAAAATTTATAGCTTACCCGTGACCCAGCTAAAATCCCTTTTCCTACCTACAGTTCCATGAATGCTTTTTTTTGTTGTTTTCAGAATATCTTCTATCCTTAACAACCAAGTGAAAAGTGAATAGGGGAAATGGATTATGCAAAAAATCGGGTCTTGGGGTACCTTCACTCCATTCACACTGCTAAAGTTGAGATAGTTACGTAGACATTACCAGAAGAAGTTTCTCCAGGGTGCACATTAAAACTAGTGGCAACCCCATAAAACCAGAGAAAAATCTCCTGTATGCCACAGCTGTCTAAATCTTATCCTTCAACCAATATCTCCTACTCAGTTACTTCCTACAATAAATGGGCTTTATTAAACCATGTATGTGCTGAGAGAATCAAAATAACTAAGACCCGTGGTACAGAGAAAATGAGAGAAACAGAAATTTATTTTTAAAAATAAACTGTATATATAGAAACCAAGCAAGTAAGACTACAACAGTGGAAGACCTCATTACAAGCAGAAATGTCTCATGTCTGAGTCACCTTAATTTTTGGACAATGGCACAACACATTTGCTTCAGCTTCAAAACCACCTCATGAAAATAACTGCTGCAGAAATAGGATTTGAGCACATAGGTGCATCTCCCTTTGCACCAGCACCATTATTTGTGTTTTGGCCATTTTACATGGTTCTGGTTTTTTAAATATAGACATGCCATGCATAAATTAGCAACAGAAACACTACTTTTTAAATATTTAATTGTATAGGTAGGTAAAATATATATGTTCGTATATTTATAATCCTTACATGTTAAGATGAGGCAACCCTCATGTAAATGCAATGTAAGATGAGGCAGTCTTACATTGCACAACAGCTGGTAACACCTCCCTTTCCACAGCTCCACTCCCAAAGGAATAAGCAGAGGCAGGCTCACATAACTTACTTTCAACCAAGGCTCATACCAACACACAAATTCTTGAATATTTTTACCTGGCATATGTTTTCAATTGCTTTTTTTGTGTATCACATTTGCCCTGACTTCAGATTTAACCAGAGGTTTAACTTAAATAACCCCCAGTATTTTAAGGTGCCTTTACAAGCCCCATTCACAGCTGACAGTGAACTCTGTCCTTACTGCTATTTTCAGACATGTCTGTACAGGCCAGGCAGCCTCACTCTGCCTTCTTACTTCCAGGACTTGGGGTAGTATGCAAAAGACATCATTTCCAAGAAGGCTCACGATGATTTTAGTGAAAGTAGTTCTAAAAGACCAGAGAGCCTCATTACATTTTTCCAGGGCAGTCAATGGGATTCACATTTTTATTAATAACTTTTTTGTTTCTGTCTCCTAGCAAGAGATATGACCAAAAACATCAGCAGCAAGTACCTTCTTGATGACGATTCTCAGCATGCAAAATTTAACAAGTACTTTATGCACACAAATAACAGTAATACTACATCATATTTTAGGAGCCTGATGTGACAGCAATAGCATTATTTCTTTATAACTTAACATGACAAATTTAAAAATAAAGATGTAATATTTATGAAGATATGCACAACTTGAAAATTCAGTGTTCCAGTTATCAATCTACTTTAAGTCACAGCTACATGCTTTCAACAAAATAAATTCAAACTCCTTGCTTGACTGGATGGATACATGCCTTCTTGCACTTCAATTAGAATAGAACCAGCAGAAAAAAGACTGGAGCAGAAGGATCTTAGGCCTTATTCCCAAAAGGCCACTTTGATATTCTGAAATTCACTTTTAAAACATCATTTGACTGCAGCCGGGTAATGAAAAGAGCCTGCAGGCAGTTCTAAGTGCATTCATATTAACTGGTTTTAATCCTGACATTAGGCCTGACAGGTCCAATACCCCCTGTTCTTGCCACCCACATCTCATGGATCCCCTGCCATGGGGTGCTGCCTGCTTCCTCCCAGTCCATCTCCCTTCCCCAGAGGGTAGGAACGCACAGCTTTCCCTGGACAGATAGCAACACTAAGGGGGGAGAAATTCTTTTACAACCGGAGCTCCTCCCCACTCCTTCCTCCCTGCCTTCACTATCATTGTGCTGTAAAACAAACTGGAAGGGAGATGTCGGGATAACAATCACAGGAAGAGAGTTTGTGACAGCCTGGCCGCAGAGTTATGGTGCCCCGAGACGGGAGGGCAAAGGTTCATGCAGGAAACGATGCCGAGACCAGGACCCTGCCCCGGCTGGCAGCAGGCCTCTCAGGGCTAGGTCTGGGAGAAGGAAATGCATTTTGCTCTTTACCATTTTAAAGTGCCACTGTACAGAGCAGGCTGCAGGATGTTTGCATTTACGGAAGATCTCAAGGATTTGCACGTAGGGAAGCCCTGTGCGCGGCTCGGCACTGCAGCACACTCCGCAGCATTTGAGCACCACGCAAGGAATTCAAGCATCTCTCTCTCTGAGTTGGGAAAAATTTCAGCGTCTCCTCCCAGAGAAGAAGGACTTCTCTGGATCCCGAGATGCCTTCCAACAGCAGCAACAAGTTAGTCCATTAAAGAAAAGCATCTGCCAAACCAAAACAGACTTGAGGCTTCCGAGGGACTCGGGTGTATTTGAGAGCTGCTGCAGCTTCCATTGAACACTGACTACAACAGAAGTCACGCATTAAGGAGCTAAAACATGTCTTTGAAAAAGAAATATGTTTATTTTAGATGATTCAGAGTATGTGTGCTCAAAGTTTAAAAAAAAACTCCCTGTGAAAGGATTTCAGATTAGAGTAAACCAAGTTATACTCCCTTCTTTCTAGTGGCTCCCCCCCTCACCTTCTGCTGGAGTGGAATAACATCACATGATGCACTGCAGGTCTGGGACAGGATAGATGTTCATAAACACTTGGTCATGTGTCTATCCTGTTTTCCATGTTTGTAACTTCATGCCATTTATTTATGTTTGGAAATTCCAATATAAACACAAGTTTAAGATCCCCTAAAAGCTGCCTGTTCTGACAATAGCAGATTTTCTAATTTATTTACCTAGATATATATACTGAATAAAAATACAACTTCCACTGGTGTTTACCCCATTTCAGTCAAAATTCCCATTTGGCCATTCACAGCAGAAACACTGGGCTTTGGCTGTGCATATTCTCATACAGCTTCCCTTATATTTCACAGCCCCACTAGTGTGTTACTGCAGCCAGTGACTCCAAGGCTGTTTTTTGAACTCAGCCTCCCCACATAAATGCCTCTTTTAGAAGCTCTAGCCCGGCACCAGTTTCATGCTGATGCATGTGATAGAGGCCAAAGTCTCAAAGCTATAAAACCCGGCAAGCTCAATCACCCACGGGAGCATGAGGCACAGCATTCTGCCCACACACTGCTGGAGAAAAAAGCATAACCAGACGTCCTGATCCGATTAGCAATTCTGGCACCAAATCCTCACCCAGACAAAATACGTGTGACTGATACTTGCCTAGGACCAGCTCAAGGTTTCTCAACAGCGTAGGCAAAACTGAATCTGGTGGCATTACCAGGTTTGTAAGTGGGAAGCTGAGAAAAGCCCCAAAAAGTTGTTTCCCACTCCCTGCAGCATGACCTCCTCCATCCATCTACCTCATACACACTCCCACTGCAGCACACCCATCCTCTATCTTCTCAAACTCAGACTCAACTAACCAGATTCATCCGAGCCTCATTCCTTCTACAAAAGCTATTAATCCTCCACCTTGCTGTGCTGCAATCCTTAATCACGGTCAGGCAAATTTCAGGCTGCTGCAAAAGGGAAGAAACCAGGCAGGGGGTTTCTTTGCCTTGGGGAAAGGAGGCAGTGGAATGGGGCAAAAGGACACAGACTGAGAGTCGGGCTTTCTCCTTTCACCACAGCCCTACAAAGCTAGAGTGATGACTGATGCTGCCGAAGGGGCTTCCCTCCCACAAAAATGTGGACTGCTCCTCCCTGTGCAGCAGAGAGCTGTGGGAAGGGGAAGCCATCTGGGCACCACCCTCGCAGCCTCTGGTCCAAGCAGCACTGGCTGCCATCACCATAACTACCAGCTTCTCACACACCTTAACCTTCCCCAGCACCCTCACGTGACACGCACAAAGGCTGGAGCTCAAGGATGCAGGGAGGTGTGTTCACCCCAGCTCTGCAGAAATCATCCTCAGAAGGTCCAACTGGCATCTAGTGGCTTTTTCTTAACACCTAAGGTTCCCCATAGGTGCAAAGAAAAAGCCACTAGTTGCCATGCAGAATGCCTTTCTGGGAGCAGCTACTTTGTAATAGAGGGAACTGTAAAAAGGAAGAATAAACCATTTTAAAATCTAAAAAACAAAAGGGATGGGACCCAGTTGTACAAACCAACTGAGAGAAAGAAAAACTGTGGGTGCAGGTAATGCACTTGAAAAAAAGGCATTGTTTCCATCTCTCAGAAACCAAAAGGACTCAAAACCACACCTAAACACTTCCGACAATGCAACAGCTTAAAACTTCTTTGCTGCCTTCTCTTATTTTCCATGGTTACTACCTTGGGACAGGGGCTCCTTGGCCAGGTACTTAGTGGTAGGCTCACTAAGGCAGCAGTGGCCAAAGAAATGAGATGATCAGAGACCCAAAGGCAATCAGGATCACACCATGGCTTCTGACATGCTATGGAATGGGTTTTCTCTGCACTGTGAGCTTACTATAATCTTTTAAATGAAATAACACGCTTCCTAGAAGGATCTCAGCTATTAAATATTTAGGATAACTATCACAAATAGGATCTACCAGAATACTTCTCACAGAAGTTTTTTAGTGTCTATGTATGTAGAGCAAATTTAGAAGTCGTCCAATTATAAGTACTTGTTCTTCAAGGAAAAACTCCTAGTTTTTCCTTGAAGAACAAGTTACTAGTGCATTTCTCATTTTTTTGTCAGAAATTTAGAATAAAACATACACATATATCCAGCTGCAGTTTTTCAACAAAAATTCTCATCGTAGAGCAAATGATGAGGGAGGCTCACATACTTGAGCTTAATACAAATGCAGCTTGATAAATTGATGGAAATACAGGGTTAGTAGGATTTAATTCATTCTTAGCCTTAAACCAGTCTTTGATAATAAGTGTGAAGCTAATAATACTAAATAACTGTAGTAATAAGATGCTTGGCATGTGTAGAGTTAATCACCTGTACATTCCTGGTTTATGATTACAAAGATGCTCATTATCCAGCACTGTGCATCTAAGGGGACGTGCAACCACTCTGTTTCTTTATTAACCTGGATGTAAGAGAATTTAGTCCTGCAACTCCTCTCACTTTTATTTCGTAACTCTTTCTCCCATGTGCAGTTACATCTTTTCTATTTCATAAATAATTATTTGCCTGAGTCTTTTTAAGTTTAGAGGAAAGCATGAAGCAGGAAACTCTCTCAGCTGGAGACCTGGCTTGCCTAGAAAAAGGCTTGTGTTAACTAACACCTAATGCAGTGCCACCACCAGACCAAGTAACGACAGCAGAGAAAATACATAGTACTTTGACAACACAAAAGTCTCATTTAAAAAAGCCACCTTGTAACTCCCAAGGAACAGCTACTTATAACTTCTCTGTTCATAGACATACAAAGGTAATTTCTACTTTAAATTTCCAGGCAGCCCTTCCTACTTACACAGTCACATGGCCCCAGTGAAAGCAGCGATTGACTACAATCCTATCTCCAAACCTGCTACCCATCTCTCCCCAGGAGCTTCAGGGCCATTCACGTGTTAAGCCTGTTCTGGGACAAGCCCTCTGGTTCTGCAAACAACATATTCAAAGTCTGTTCAAAACCTGTGCCTTCCAGTTTTCCTTTGAACACAAGTTCAGGCCAGATTGAAAACAAAAACAAAAACAAAATGAAAACAAAACCCAGTCATTAAAGGAACATGGTCTATATGATAAATAAGGGGTTCATAATATAAATATACTCTTGGACTTACATTGTCTACTGTACTTTAACTTCTGTATTTTGCACAACATCTTTACCTACGGTTACTTTTCAGATTAGATATGTCTGTATTTTAGCCCAGAATCTTTTATTCCCTCTTCATCTTGGAAGAGCTGTGCAGACCCACCACAAGAGCTGACAAGCCTACAGAAAACCAGGTAAAATTCTGAATCTTTGAATGATTTAAGGAGAACTACACTGGTTGAATATTTAGGTTTTTTTCTAAATGTAAATATGCAAAGACTTAAGAAGATGCAGCTTAACATAGAGACAGCAGGTTATGAAGTCTGGCATTAACATTTACTTAACATTTATTAACAAAACTGCATGTTCACCATCAGGTTTTCTTCCCAGAAGGTCTATGCCTTCAGCCATCATACATTCTTTGCACACCCTGGAGCTTCAGCACAGCTGGTGAAATTCCTGGGCTCCTACAAGGAACTGCTTGTAAGCCCAATTTTGCCATTTCCAAGGAGCCTGAAGCCATGAGGCTCACTCTACCAAGTTTTAAACCATGTGCTTTCTTATATCCTGATTATGACAGCACATTTAGTAACACACACTCCCTAAAGGTGATCTGAAAACAAAACACCAAGCAAAATTTGCTATGCAAACAGTTTTTAGAAACAGTTTTTGTGATCCCTTGCTCAAATCACTCTGCACAGCTGCAAAGTCAGCAACTTGCACTGGGGTAAAGAAACCAATTATTCTGACTCTTATCAAGTATCAGATTTCGAAAAAAATGCAATATTGCAAGACAGAAATGCTACAACACCGGTGTACTTTCTAAGCAACCGGGGAGGGAAGAGACAAAACAATAAAATATGGGTTGAATAGAGGAGCAGGCTTCAAGAAGACAATGATGAGTAGTCCCCTTAGCAAGAAGAGGTGGGTATATGAATCTAAAGGGCAGTTTAAGAGCGGATCATGCCAACTTCTTTGGAGTATAAATGGCAAAAAGCTAGCTCTTACATGAATAGGAAGAGTAATGGAATCTTGACTTAGTATTTGTACTTAAATATGTACTCAGTATCGGGCAACAAAAAGATTACATATATTATACAAAAGATTAACTCAACAGCAAACCTCAGCATAAGCTTAACTCTGAGGTTAACTTCTCCATCTTCCTCATAAAAGAGCAATTCAACTCTTTTGCACCCCACAGAAAATCAGGAGGCCAAGATCTTCAGCCATTCTGCCCGCAGTTTGATTCTTGCAAGTAACTTCTGCATGTGTTAAATGTGGAAGGGCACAGCTGAATCACACTCCATTTGTCACCCTCTGACAAAAATCAAGTCAACACGAGGGTCTATCAGCTATGCAGCTGATAGATAAGAGCTATGCAGCTCAGGGAACATTTAGCCAGATTTCAGATTAAGCCAAATCACTAGCATAAACCAACGCACAGAACCACCAGCGACCTCCGCTCTCAGGAGCACAAGACCTCTGCTGTTGGAGGAAAGAGCAATGAAATACTGTCAGAGTTCTTGTGTGTGGAAGGAGCCGCAGTCCTCACCTGCAAGCAGGACTGGTCCCTCTCACTGAGCAAGCCAGCCTTTCTCCCAGAGTGGGGAGAGGAGGGTCTCTGAACACCAGTGCCCAGAGAGCAGGGCACTGCCCACGCTCTTCTTTTTGAAGACTGTCAAAGCAGACGTATCTTCTGACCAGCTTCCTGCTTCTCTGATTTACTTGGTACGTCTGTGGGTTTGAGCAGACTAGAGACATCCAGCCATGGGTTGCCTCCTGTGTTGCTTATCAAAGAGCAAGAGACCATTGTCCTTAAATAGCTACATGGGAGGAGTCTTAGCTCATCCACTAAAGAGGATCTCAATATTCCCTTCCCAGTCATCCCTCAACACCTTGCTATCTTACATGGCTCTGACTTTCACAGATGCCCTCATTTATCAGTAAATGCAATTAATAGGCTCTTACTGAAAAAGCAGAGTACAAGATGATGTCCCACATCACAGTAAAAGGAGCATTGTAGGAGTTGGTTTGGCCAATCAAACACCCAAATTCTGGTTGTTTTTATTCCCAGGCCACACACAACCATCAAAGATGATGGATAGATGCTTTTACAAATGCAAAGAATGAAAGCCAGGACTTACCACCCAAAAAGGAACCCAAGCACTTCTCAGGCTATGCACAAGTGCAAGGTTAAAGCCCTCACCCCATGGCACAATACGGTTACCTCTAAGGCGTGATGAAGCAGCGACTTCGCTTCAACACCACAAGATTGTTTACAAGAAGGGAAATGAAGCTCAACTTCTCCAGGTGAAGCTGTAGAGGAATTCAAGGCAGCCAGAAAGTAATTATTCAGCTGGAGTTTGGCCAGGATGCTGGAGTTAGCACTGCTGCTCTCAAAGACTGTGTCAGGGGACTGTGCAGTGACCACCAGCACTGTCTATTGTCATCAATGCTGCTTCCCACAGAACCCAGGTTCTCCTTGGAAAGCTCCCATTTCTGGATTGAACAAGCCCAGCTTTAGTCAGTTTGGGAACAACGTAGGACAAGGAGGAAGGATGAGAAGTATAACGTGTGACTTTCAAGAGCAGTAAATTTTACATGGATTAAAGGGATGAAATCTTTATATATAGCAAAAAGGATAATTATAATGAAGGCATCTGTCTAGCTGGCACCACCTACAGCAAGACCTGCAAGCAGTAATTGTACAATAACAACGTGATGTTTAGTGTGAGGTTTAGGACATTCTGCCAGAAAACTTGAAGTATCCAGGTTGTAAAACAGTGTAATAAGTAGGTAATCCCCAGCCTGGCGTCCAAGTTACTGCCCTAACCTGTTCCTTATGATTATAAAACGTCTCGGTGTCAGCAGGTTCACTGTGAGTCAGAGCTGAAATAATAAATGGCTTATTCTCCATCCTGATGGAGGAAATACATCATGGCTCATTGTGGCTCACTAACTGAGGCTTTTTTTTTTTTCAAACAGGAAAATGTAAAAATAACCAACTCATTCTGCCTTATTGCACTTATTTTTGATTAACAAGGCACTTATTACAATCAAATTAGAAAAGAAAAAACAGCGTGTTTTCAATATGGCCTGCAAAAACAATACCTTAGGAAAAAATACCGATGAAAAATACTGCACAAACAGCTGAAGAACACAGAATTCGTGACAAATAGTCTCTCTGCCAAAGTGATTCCAACTCTTGGCTCCTGTAAACAACAGGTTGCCTGAGCTGAGGTGAAGGTCTAGGCTGTAACCTTGAGGCACCTCTGCTCCCAAAAAGCTGTCTTTAGTCAGGTCCCTGTGTTCACAACACAGTGACAACTCAAGTGGTGTGTTTGCACACTCAGGACCTCTAGCTGTGAGCTCCAGAAGAAAGGTGCCATCTCTTGCTTTGCACATTGCTGGCAAGCAAACAGTGCCCTACTTCTGTCACGTCTGCCCCAACACTACACATAAACCACACAAAATGTCCCCCTTGAAAGCTCCTAAGAGACCCACGAAAGCCCAGCAACTCAAAAAAACTCATCCTTTACTCAGCAAGGATATATATAACAGAAGGAGCATTGTGAGCAAGGTGCAGTCAATCCTCCTCACTTTCTGCAAACTGAAAGAACAGTACCAAGTGGAAGAAAATAAGCATCATTATTTTATGGACTTAGACAAAAAGTAAAGATATTTTAAGATGATTATTTAAAGCTCAAATTTGGAGCACATGTATTTTTATACACACACACACAGAGTGGCCTAAATACGTAGAATACTTAAAACAACAGAATAATATAAAAAACCTGGAACATACAGAAAAATGTATAAGCAAATTTTAAAATTTTTAGTAACACCCATTCTCAAAAAAAGAAATGAAAGTACCTAAAACAGCAGAAAATACAAATAGAGAGTATTTTCAGAAACTATTAAGGAAAAAAAAAGTGAGTGAATAGCACAAAGACAGCCCCAATTGTTTTCAGAGAAATATCTGTCCAAAAGGATTGCAAGTTCTATGACTCTGCATATTTGAAAGACAGAATAATTTATATTGTACTTACAAAGAATACAAAATTCTTTGAATTAAAATAACATGCACTAAGAAAATAAAATTTCTCCAATATTTCATTGTAGGAAAAAAAATATCCTCACATTTTTCTGTATTATATGCAGAATAAAAAATTATAAGTTAATTCTTTAGAATCGAGTAGGAAAAAACAAATGTGAATTCCCAGAGTACTACTGCTAATAAGCTGGTAATCAATAACTAAGTTATTTATGACCAATAAATAACTATGTTATTTATTGATATGTTTTATTATATCCATTTATTGATATGTTTTATGATATCCATAATATACCAAAATGCAGATACAAGTACAAAATTAATGTTAGAGTGGTGTCCCTTGACTGGAAGTTTTTTAAATGTATAGTTTAAATGTACAGATGAACTATTTCCACTTCTTGCATATCCATTCTGGAGCTTCTTGTGCACACTTTGGCAACTCAATTGCATTATGACCTCTAAAACATCAACATCCTATGGGTAGCAGCAGTGGCCAGGGCTCAGGGCTCCGGCTGCAGCAGGGCAGGCATTTTCACCCTGCGCACGTTTTGCCACACCAGAGCTTGCCTGTGAGACACTGCAGTGCTGGGTTCCACCCCACGCTGTTTTCTAGCTGGAAACCCCGAATAATTTGAGTTCTGTTCTGGTGCTATCCATCAGCCCTAATTCTTGGCAGCTACTTAAAAGGGCTAATGATCTTGCAACGGAGTCATGGGACTTTGAGTCATGGTCGCAGCTCCAGCTCCAGGTTCCACCACCAGCCCCCACAGGGCTCCAGGGCCGTGTTCCTTCTCAGCTGCCCCACCATGGCCAGCGAGGACACAGGCACCCCTCTTTCTTCCTGGGTCTGTCTCTAGGCTCCACAGGATTTTGTGACAGCTTCTGGTACATTTGAGGTTGAGTCCCTTGCACCCTCTCCTCTCCACTGCCCTCAACAAACGCATGCCAAAGTGAGTGAAAATACTGGCGTGTGAAAGGTGGAGACACTGAAGCTATGCAAGCACAACAAACCGTGTCATGCCCTCCTGCAGATTAACCCACACAATACCACATATCCCACAGCTTCCCATGGGCATAACCTTAATCCCACAATCTGCATCCCCTCTCCAACTTCACTACTTTCACTCCTTTATCTTTAGCAGCCCCCAAATACCACAAGCCCCAAGTGAAAGCCTCCAAACCCCACAGCATCCTTCAGATCCTCCTAAACAACCCACCAGGGTCCATAAAAGAGCTTGGACTGGCCAGCAAGCTGCTATCCACCAGGAAGAAAATGGCAATCCCAAACAGGATTACTTAACTCCTGAACTGAACCTTTTCATTGAATGATGTTTTATGATATCTATAATAATGAATATTCCAGTGATGAGCACAGAAACTGGACTCATTACTGCCTTATGACTCATTAAGGGTTTTTTCTAAACTGAGCACAGTTTCCATATTTTTTGGGCCACATCTCACATCAGAGCTACACTACAAGGAAGTGTTACAAATCAAAACAAACTCAATGACAACACTACAAAGAAGAACAAAACACTCAGCATTTGGAATGACAAGAAACTGGGATTTATATACATCCCCCAGATACATTTAGAATTTTTTATCCCTTTCACCCTTTGGACTTCAACCCTTTAAAATGCAGGAAGAATGGTTCATTTTAAGCTTCTGGACTTTTTTCCTTTAATTTCAGTTCCGTTTTGGCTTGTGATGTGAACAGATCCGTTCAGTAACATTATACAGCAGTGCTTCGGAAAGCAAAAGTCTGCTCTTTTCTATCCTATATCAGTAAGAGAGAAAAATTTTCTCCTTCTGACCCAAAGATGACAGAAAATAATATATTTGTTTAAAGACAGGATTTGCAGACAGTTGTCATACCTTGTACTGAACGACAAAGTTGGACAAAGCACACAAGGTTTGTATTGCACAAGCTCTTCCTTTAACTCTTTTCATTAATTTTTTGAATGGGTATATTTATTTCCTAACATACAACTCATAGCATGTTATCTTCCTTATTAATTGCAGCTTCTTTTTGACACTCATTTAATTCTGTATCTTTTTCTTTTATTCTCATCTGCATTTACAATATTAATGAAGAGTTCGTCCTTCCAGGTAAAGATTGTTTTTTTGAACTGATAGGAAACCCTATAAGGTCTTACGGTTGCAGTTTTTCTCCATAACAAACCCTTCCATTACGTTGAAGATTTCATACCTTAAAGATATTCCTTTTCTTTGTGACACATATTGTCTTCTCTTTAGAAAGTAAAACTTTCCTAACTAAGCCTCAATGACAGAAAGCAGGATTTTACAAAGAAAAAAAACAGAAAAACACAACAACTCACGGCACTTGCGATTTAACTCACATTTCAAAGTCTCTCATTTCCTCTCTTGCCTTTTCTTACAAACACCACAACCAAAACAATTTGTTTGCTTTGATTTTATAAACTCTACTGTTTCCAAAGACAAGAAAATTTCTCTGCAACCCGCTGAGGTTACCAGCATGTTACAGCTTTTGTTCCTACACGAAGACCATGCAGCCTTTGCAGACTTTCTAGAAAGCACAGAACAACTCGCAGTTCAGACATGCCCTACATCTGTCCTGGCTGGGGGCAAGCCCAGGACTGATGGATGCTGTGGCCATCTCCGGCTCAAACAACATTTCTTATCATATGCAACCCCGACACATCACACTGCTGTGTACCCCTGGTCTGGCTTTCAAAAGGGAAAAGCATGACAGTCCTCTTGGATTGCATATGCATGGAAGTCATGCTGTTTATCTGAAAAAAGATACCTCTGCTGTGTGTAAATTGTGTGGTTGTGCTCAGCATTTAGGAGACCAGAGTTAAGACTTCCCAGTGCTGGAGGGCAGTGAGTTGGGTGTGGGTTAAACCCCATGTATGGCTGTCACCTTTCTACCTCCTTGGAGGAGCAGACTGTTACTACCACAAGTGAAATCTGTGATTTCTCTACAGACTGGAAGATACTTGCTTTTTTTACTCCTTCTTACAGAACCTTTCTTTCAGTCCTTTAGCAGCCACCGTGGTAGGGGCAAGAAGATACTCAGATCTTGGTTTCCAAATCAGTTTGCCAAACTATAGCCTGTACAGAAAAAAACCCCAGATGTTCCTGAACTCTCGGTGTCTGGAAAACATGGCAAATTGGGCCAGTCCCCTGTGGAGTCAAAATGCAGTCTTCATATGAGGTGGAAACAACATGGTCCAAGATTACCATCTAAGGTCCATGCACTTGGAACTACAGGCCTGAATTTGCTGAGGTTATTTTGTCAGCACTTGAAGCTGTCCCTTGGCCTCTTCCCTAAACTAATGGTGTCTCATTATTTGAGTGTTAAAAGACCTCTATGGAAGGTCACAAGGGCTGCCTCCCTTCTCAGGAATTACTATGCCTGATGAAGTTCTTCCTTGTGAACATTTAGAACAGGAACCTATTCCCCTCCACCAACTCCCAATCCAAAACAGACCAGCCTTCTAAGCTAGAAGCACACTACGTAACCCTCTTCACATCTATCTTCTTTCCCTTCTACAGCTGTCCAAGGGCCTTCCCTGCAACACCAACAGGTTCTTTGAATCACAAAAGTCAACAAACGGATAGGAACCATCAGGCTTGAATAAAGGTTCCCCTAAGGTAGGAAGGAACCTGCAGGAAACCTCACATATTGCTCAGAAGAGGACTGTGCTGCTCACACCAGCTAATCAGCCAGGGAGGCTTTGCTGCTGCAGAGGAACTTCAGAACCTTACTGGACTCTCTCACAATTGGTTTGCATCAGCAGTTACACACCTCACCTTCAGGTTACCAGTACGAGATGAAGTAAAACCTGAAACAGTAAGCAAGATCTTTTTTTCTTACTGGTGTTGCCTGTGTGAACATTAATACATGATTTACATGGCAGAGGAAAACAGGTATTAATGAGGAGAGGGAATATTAAGTAGAGATATTCTTTGCTACTCTATTTCTATTCCTCATGTAATAAAATTTAGTGTAAGTGGTACTCAAGCGAATCATCAGCATTAGCAATAAACCTGGTCAGAAGTTTCTGACCATAAAAGCATTCCAGCCTCTGGGTTTTTTCCTAAAATTTGGAAGGCTTGATATTTCAGTATAATTCAGTCCATGTTAAAGACATTTCTAGGAAAAGGTACATATCCTACAGCAAAGCTCATTTAACAGTCACTTACCAGCAACAAACTTAAAGCCTTTATTGGCAATTTCAGCTTCTGCTCTGCATGATTCATTTATCCCTGGGATAAGCCTGAGCAAGGGATTCCCCCAGTGAAAGACAGACTAATCAAATTATTTCAAGTCAGTCAGGTATTCACTTTATGCCATCCGGCCCCGATGGCAAAATTGCTTGCAATAGCAGATCTCCCAACGTTAGAGGAAAAAAATACTTTCACAGGCTAAACACTGGCTTAATCAGAGCCAAAAGACAAAGCTCCTACAGTCAGAAACACATAAATGTTACCACTGTCTCCTTCTCACTGGTAACCTTTCACGCCGTGCCGGGAAGTGGCTTCTACACAGACACATGAAGGTCTTTTCCAGCTGAACAGTTCTGTGTTTCTGTGACACGCACGCTCATTTCAGACACGCACTAGACAGAAGGCGAGATTACCCTCGCGCACAAGGCAGCACTGCTACACTGCATCCCAGCAGCTGGCACAGAGAGGACAGATCTTTGCAAGATGCTGAAAGATCCCAGTACTGAGCAACAAACTTGAAAAGGCCTGAGGTTCTCCACCCTTCTTTCTGGGGGAGTTGTTTGCCATGCATCCATCAGGTGCTGGTACTTTTAAACATCATGCCTAGCTAAAAACACCTAACCTGGTAAGATTTTTGGTGTCAGTTGTTTCTTACCTCTGTCTCACCCTGGATGATAACTTGGTAATAAAGAGGTTTGGTGCACTTTCATTCCAGCCTGGTTACTGAAGGACAGGCTGCAGCACCTGCACGGCACAGCATGGCAGCTAGCTGGCAATGGAAAGTACAGGAAATACCAGCTCTTGTCCCAGGAGCAGACAGGAAACATGGGTAAAAGATAAGCAATTACACAAGTAGCTATGCAGGTTTTTTTTTCCTTTTCCTCTGCTTCTACCAACCTCTCTAAATTCCAACAGCTTTCATCCTGCTCACTCAGGAGAGCCATTCAGGCTTCCACCTCAACTGGTGCCCCTGTTCTACACCTGCCAATGATGTTCTTGCTCTCATCATATTTGAAAATGGAAATATTTCTACTCAACCATGTAATTTTTTACATTGACAGCTTTTATTTCACAACAGGAAGAACTTCCTGCACACCTGAAAGTTTGCCAGCCTTTTTCCCATGGCTCTAAGAAAAGGCACTGCCTCCTTTAAGAGCATCACCATGCTACCACCACCACTGCTATTCCCTATGTTCTCAAATCCAATGCAGAGGGCAGTCACATGCTCCTGTTTATACATCCCATAATACAAGGCTGCTATTTATCAATAAATGCCTTGAGGTGCAGAGCAAAGCCCAAGCTAATAAAAATCTGCTGGGATTATCTGCTGGTGTTTCACATCAGAAACACAGTGGCCAGGGAAAACTGAAGGGGAATTTAGGATGTGGCAGCAAGCATGCAAAGAGCAAAAGAAAGGGGATGCTGCAGGTATTTGAAGAGTTGGGGAATAATGATGGAAGAAAGGCAACAGAAGTAGAGGCCCAACTTTTTTATTTTTCTTTTCCTTTTTTATTTTAAACTTGAATCCAAGGCATTAAAGTATGACTTAAGTATACATGGGCAAACAGATATTCACTATGTTTTGCTCAATAAATAACTAACCATTAGAACCCATGCCTGCAGGATAACTGCTGGAAAAATGACTTGCAGTGATTAAAAAAGGATTAAATGGGTTTTATAAGCACCAGTATCTGTTGTTAAACATGCTAAAATAAAATTACAAGAGTTAATAATCTGTTTGCTTCAGGGCATAAACTAATCCTCATCTAAGGGTAGCAGAGATCTGCTTGCATGTCAGCTCGATATCTGGTGCAACAACTCCTCTCCATTGGCAAGCAGTCCTTGCTTTTGATTCCTGGCATTTAAAAATTTTCTTTCTTGCCTGAAAAAGAGAGCATGCTATTGCTCAAGCCTTCAACTGACCTCACATAATTAAGTGGAGTTTACCAGACGTATCACTCCCTTGAGGAGCGGGGGTGAAATGTTTGAAAAGGGAAGAAAACAGTTTAATTGCTCCACATTTCAATATTCTGCTCTCAGTTTCTTTAAATACAGTTGTCAGGGCACTAATACCAAGCACATGAGTTGAAAGTGTTGGAAAAAGCTTAAAGACATGAACAAAGCACGCAATCTATTCGTACTTTGCAAATGGTTCATCAGCCAAATCATTTTATGAGAAAATAAGAACTTTGGGACAGCCAGCAAGGGAAGATTTTTAACATATTAGAACAGAAGAATTTACTCTGCCTGGTAAAAGTTAAAGCATTATCTAATATCACAGCCTGGTTCTCAAGGATGGAATAGGTTTGACATACAAACTCCTCAAGATTATGATCCCAGCCCTCTCCAAACCCAAACCCAAACCCATGAACCTTACTAACAGATTGGCTGGTCTCCCAAATAATTGCTTCTGGACAAAACACAACACAGAACACAGTGACACATGCAATGTGGTTATGAACTTTAAGTTTCAAGCACCAGTTTGCGCATTCTCACAGGTAGGACAGCTGCATGCTGGGGACACTCTTCCCCTGGCTCAGGACAGCTCCTAGAGGAAGAAATCTTGAACACGAGACACACAGAACTCATTCCACAAGCAACCTTTCCATCCAAACTCTCAGGCTAAACCCCCCAGTTCTACTGCTCTACAGATTTTATATTATCTTTTATTTTAGAGGAGTGCAAATTCTAGCTGGTCCAGTTTGGCAACCCAAATGCTCAGCATTTGAACTGTGTCTTCAGAAAATGACATTGCAATGGTCCACATTAAGTCACTAGCAATTCAGATCATGTCCAGAGCGCTTCTGTAAAGTTTAGCAGTGACCACCCAACAGATCAGTATCAGAGCTGGAGCCCCACGTTAAACTCATAGCCAAAGCAAGAAAGAAAAAATGCCTGGTAGGGGAAAAAAAAAAAAAAAAAAAAAAAAGGCAAAAAAAAACCCAAACAAAAAAAAAGCCAATAAAAATCCAAACAAATAATTAAAAAAAAAAAAAAAAAAAACCAAGAAAAACCTCTGAAACTTAAATAAGTTTTACAGAGAATACAAACATACTGTTTCAAACCACTGTATGTATATATTCCCTCTCCTCCCCTGCTGCTGAAACAGCAAAGCATGCATGGCAGATGGCATGATTCATCTGAAAATTACTCTAGCAGCACTCTATTAGCCTCTAAGGAGTAAACTAGGATAAAAATATTCTGAATGTTAACTAAAAGTAAGCAGTTGTCATGAGGAGTCGTCAGGTCAGTCTACTTGCTTAGTTTGCAGAATTTTCCTTTCAATCAGCAAGAAGCACTACACATGAAGATAACATCACTTACTTGTTTTACCTGCAAGGAATTATTGCAGAAGAGAAGCAACTGGGACACAAAAAGGTTTATTTTCCCACACCTAAGTAAAAATGTTCCAGCCACAGTCAGGCCAAGAGCAACAGGACATCATGTTAACAATGGCCTCAGCCATTTCGGGCGAGATGGGAGAAATTCAGTTTCTTAAGAGACTGCACATCTTAGCTAGGAGAACAACCTTCCACATGCCCAGTAGCTGAATGCAAATCAGCTCAGTGGAAAACACGGAAGAAGGGATCTCAGGAAGTCTGTCCTTGCCCCAAGGTATCAGTAATTACGCCCATCAGCCCACATGGCACACAGTAGCTTGCCAGGGAAGTGACAAAATGAATGCCTGCATCACATTCAGTGCTAGGGCAGCCTTACCAAGCAGCCTGACTCAAAAATGCAGTAACAGCACCATGCCATGAGTCCCCCTGCTTCACGCAAAAGAAGGAGTCAGCAGTGCTACATCTCTTCTTCCAGAGAAATTAAAAAGTATAGGAAGCAAGGAATTGGGTTGCCAGATGTAAGCAACACTGGGCACTCGCTCAGTGACCTCTTGGACGAGCACAGGATGCTGCCAAGTGAAACACCATCACTCATTTGAAAATAAGAAACAAAACTCACTCTTAGGTGGTTCAGATTATGCTGACAGTAAAAAACTCACTACAGTGCAGCCCACTTCCCCAGGACCAAGTAGTCTAACTGCCTGGGCTCCGGGCCCCAAGCTAAAAACTCCTTCCCAAATAAACAGTCCACAAGACCAGATTTATTTTTCTGCTCTATCAACAATAATCCTCAGTCAACAGAAGCTGAGTATTTGGTGTCTGTTATATATGCACGTTAACCAGGTGAAGCCAGTAATGCAGTTGCCCTCATCTTTGGGGAGAAGGTGGTGAAACTGTGCTTAATGTAATATCTTCAAAAAGGCATTTTCTACATGTGTATACGCTACCACGTCAGCCTCGTTGCATAACCAGGTTGTGCAATCATTGCAAATTCATTTACATCTTTGTTCCAGCGCTCCAGAAGTGGGAAGGAGGGATTGCTGTCAAGGGAAAACGTTGATTTTGCAGGAGTGGTCTCCTTGGCCACAGGAGGATGGTCTGAAGAGAGGTCAAAGGCAGTGGGGAGGGCAGCAGGACTCCATCCCTAATGCCTCCACTGCTCACCCAGAGCAGCCATTTGGAACAGAGTTTTAGTTAGAAACCTCAAAGCAAAGAATGACTTCATAGCATCGGGGGATGACTAGCGTTGGCTTGGGCTGCAAGCGGAGAAGATTATGGTTTCTCCTTCAAATGCTTACGACTATGTCATTGCCACAGAACTGTAAAGAAGAAATAGGCAAGAGTGCAGTATCAGGTTTTCATAGACTGTACAAACTGGATTATTCAAGAGTGACTCAAGATCCTAACAAGCATGGAGAAGGCATTAAGATAGCATCTCTTGATTTTTCCCAAAATCAATTGCAACAGGCTGCACTTTAAAATACTGCTTTAAACTCCCATCCTCGTTCGTATTTCAAGGCAGTGTTTAGTGGATTTACTACATTTGTGCATAGGGAGGACACAAAACACAAACAGTACCAGGGACCAGACGTTAGATCAGCACTAAAACCCCACCAGCTAGAATACACACTCACACAATGTCAGAAGAGATGCTCAGCTCTTGCTGTAAAGCTAAACCCTCAGCCATAAAAACCTGACACCATAGTTTTACTCGGAGGCTGCACATCAAGGAAAAAGGAGAAAAAGGCAATAATATTAATCCCCAATTTAAGCCAAAAGAGAAAGCTCCTGGCTCAGCCCTCTCCATACATCTCTGAGGTTTCCAAGCATTTAGAACACTGAAATGCCTTTCCAGGTCTGCCTTAATACCATCCCAATGACGCCAGGGCCAAGATACCATAAAAACTATGAAAAATTAAAGCTGCCACAAGTTAAACATGCAGCCACACTCTGGGTTTTCACATTAAAGAAAAAAAAAAAGTTGTGGCTTGTTTTTGTTCTTCTTCTCCACTACAGATTTCTAGATATTAATCAAAATCTAAATATATCTAGCTAGATAGAAGTGTGTAGAGCATTTTTATTTATATTTAATTTATGTACTGCAATTTGATCAGATCACACATGAGGCTGCATCCTCATCCTGAATTTCAAACAGCTTCTGGTTTGAGCTGCAGATCCATCAGCTCATCTCAAAGAAGCAGGGGTGAAGCAGGACAAGAGTAACAGCAACTGCAAATATCTAAGTCTGACCTGATTCTGGTAACTTAACCTTAACACCACATCATCTAAAAATATCAGTAGCAGTAATAATCAATCTAAAAAAAAATTAGTAGTAATAATAATGAATCTAATCAATAAACATTTACCTTGAAACAACATCTCATAGATTCATAATATGGTTTGGGTTGGAAGGGGCCTTAAAAATAATCCGGTTCCAACCCCACCAACACAAGCAGGGACACTTCCCAGTAGGTTGCTGAAAGTCCCTGGCCTTGAACACTTCCAGGGACAGGGCACCCATAACTTCTCTTGGCAAATTCTGCCAGTGCCTCACCATCCTCAGAGTACAAAATTTCTTCCTAGTTATCTGATCTAAATGTGCTCTCTTTCAGTTTAAATCTTCCAAGTTCACCCAAGCATTGCTCCCTCACCTGAACCTCCAGAGACACTGAAAGATCTTACAGAGGAGCAAAGGCAGCAGCGTGGTATCCTCTGGAGAGGCCAAGGGATGTACCTTAAATGATCTAAGTAGTGAGAAATCTACTCAGTGAATCACTATGAACTTCTCTGGTAACTGCAAAGAGGAGAGAGGATGACTTTCCCTGACCTCTCGGCACACCTGAGCAGCAAGCAGCAGAGTACCCACAAAGGGCCTGGCAGACAGAACCATTTTGGCAGGACTGCCTCGGTGGGCTCTGCTCCTGCGCCAGGCAGCTGCCAGGTCACGGCTGGAGCACTCCCTGAAATGTGCACAGCAGCACCCTGCCAGCCCTAGGGCCGAAGCCAGGCTCCAGGCTCCCCCACGCAGCCCTGTGCTCACCCCTCCCCACGCCGGTACCCGCGGCCAGGGGCACTGGGAGCAGCTCCCAGCCCCACAGCGCTGGGATGCAGGAGCCTGGCAGGGCAGGGCAGCCCTGCGGGGGAACCCTGCCAAGGGGCGAGCAAGGAGAGGGTCCAACCAAACAGGTATGAATGACACCTGCTTACTGCACTTTCCCACGTGTACACAACAACAGCACATACAATCTCTCTTGCCCCAGAGCACCACCAGCATGCCTTCAGGAGCCAGGTTTTCTGGGAGAAGGGGTTGGGGGCTGGCAAATCATTACATTTAATCTGAAGGTTCAGATTTGAGGAGCGTATTTTTGGAAAGAGAAATCAACACGTTTAACAGTGAGCAGGAGCACAGAGCACATAATCCTTTCACATCCTGACAGGGTAGAACTGCGGAGGCCTGCTATGAAGCATGTCTGAATAACAGCATCTCCATTTTTTGAATATCTAATTAGGAGTTTCTATATATTGCAAAGCATTGCTATAAGATATAATTTAGTTGGCAAACACTAAAGATCTCAGTCTGTAAGTATGCTTTTGGCAATCAAAATTCAAATCTGGATATATATTCAAGATATGTATGGCACCGGTACCCTTTTTTTTTTTTTAATTCTAACAATTACAATCAAATTAGCAGATTAACTCATATCAGTTTTAGGCAAATTCAAGCTACAAGCAAATGAGCCTACACCACCACCACCACAACAGTGTATTTCTGGATTGTTAGTATCCTTACTCCCATTAGTGACTTCACATATATTTAACACATATTAAAGGGCAGTAAAAATCTAAGAAGGCTACGGATGCCAGAACTTAGCACAGACTTAGAACTCACATATGCCAAAAAAACATTTGCAACTGTGCTAATTCCCACTGTGGGAACTGAAAGGCAGATTCATACAACACAACGGGCAACAAATCCATTCCTTTAATTTCAGTCGCCAAATTTCAATTAATTTCCATCCAGGCAAACACCAAGCATTTCTGCTGATGCTGCAGGATGCAAGCTCATTTGCACAATAAATGCGGTTTAACAAGTCACCACATTTATAGCAAGTTGCTTCAGTCTTATCTAACTGCACAGTTTGAAAAGTCAGTGATGGGTAAGTGAAACCCCACCCACGTCACAGTTTCTGGAGCTAAGTACAAGAAAACTGAAGAAGTTGTCACCTTGCCACTGCAAGTGAGGCTGCCAACAGTAAATTGACAGAGTCCACATTCTGAATTATGTGTACGCCCCTTATTCAGGAAGGGAAAAATTAATGGCCATACTCCTGTGCCCCAGAGTTCCCCTTCCAAAAAAGTGCAAAGACCTTCTCTGCTGTGTAAATTTGAACAGGTCACATATAAACAAACCCTGGGAGGCACAAAGCACTGCAGCACTAAAGCAGCCTTATGCACTTTCAACTTTCTCCAGAACCACAGTTTCCATGGACAGCACAAAGGCTGCTCACATGCATCACTCCTACACGTATGCACACCACTCATTAAATTAAAAAAAGGTTTTAATTTCCTGATTTCTGCATGTGATGAAAATTTCATTCTGGTAACAACTAAATCAAAGGACGGGCATTTCTAACATTTTCTAAGAGAGACACCAACACGTAAGAAGCAGAGCCTAGCCCACTTCATCATTTTGCATCATCGTGCAGAAGCACCACAGAGGCCGGGCAGTAAGTGGCCTCTGAGAAAGAGACACCAAAAAAAAATTAAGATGCTAATAAAATAAGAATTCTCACATATTACAGAGCACAGCCAGAAGATAAAATTTAGTCAGCAAATATTATGGTTAAGGGCACCCCTGCTTGCAAGCACTTTTCTGGTAATCAGTCCAAATTTAAATTTTAATATATACTATTTCAGGGACCATGTTCCCAGCACATTCTCTCAAGTACACATGTGCCAGGCCCCAGAAGCTACACCCCATGGACCTACGTAGCAATAGCCCTGACAAAGCTAAAAAGGTGTCCCACATGCTCACACTACCATGAGCCTACATTGCACACACCAGTAAAGCACTTGGAGAAACACAGGCTACTTAGAAATGCAATCACAGCCATCCCTGGCATGCTCTCTTGAAGTAGCAACAGAACTGAACACACTTCCAACCGCATGGATTCTCAGAATTCCCAAAAACTAGGTTTCTAAGACTAGAACAAGAGAAGATGTGTACCTTTAAGTTTAATTAACTCTAGAATAAGACGTGTTCAAACAGAACTAGAACATCCTAGTTCTTGATACTGTGCAGTGATGCAAGATGCCTTGTAAGTCGTCTGAGCAAACTGAGTGCTGCCCTCCACTCCTCCAGCAATTCCTAATCTCTGTCTGATGCAGAAGCTGTCAGAGTCCCAGGAGGTTTTGAGTGACTACATTTTTAAAGACAGACCCACTTCTGGTCCCATCTACCACAAACCAAAGCATTGCTAAGCCTTCACCGTTCATTACAAAAGTGCTTCAAAACTTAACACGTGCCTCTTTTAGGCATCATTTTAAGCAATCTAGTAAAGACCAGTGTCCCCTATCGAAATCTAGAGCAAGCATGAGGCTGAATGAAGATCATAGAATAAAATAACCAATCCTGTAAAAGCACCTTAATTCTTTTTATCCCTCCTCCATTAGGAATGGAGACGTACCAAGAAGCCTCATGATGCTGCACAGCTCACTTAAGACATCTGCATATCACAAATGACAGTGCAGGAATGATGCACCTTTATTTGATAAACACACATGATTAATGTTTACTAAGTATATTTAGAAATAATACTTAAATGTGAATAGCAGTTATCTTCACAGATCAACTGAACTCACGCTGAAGTTCACTATGGAGCAGAAGAAATGCTGTTCTTCAAAATGTGACTCTTTCCAATGCACTTAATTTCTGAAGCACAACCTATCATCACCAAAAGGAGTGTTTCCCCAATATTTAAAACTCATTTTAGCAAGCAAACTGACAAACAAAATGCTACAAAATTCATTAAAATATTAGTATGCACTCCCATATGCTTAACTATAACTATCTGCAGGAGCACCAGCGAATTTGAAGTTCCTTTCTCACAAGAGTTGACAGTGAAGCAGATATATCCATCTTTTACATATTTCTGAAAGAGGAAAACAATAAACTGTATTTCAGGTTATCTTCACTACGTCTTAGTTTATTACTCATTACTCAAAGTTTTAAAATCATTTCCATCAGAAATCCTTGTTTCATATACGAACTTCTTCCCAAAACAGAATGGGCTGAGAGCTGAATTTCTGTAGCCACAGCCCTACATATTTCACAAATCTGTGGCTGCAAAATATATCTGCATTTTTATTCCAGAAGCCAAGCACTTATTTTACAAAATGATTCACCAGTTGAGTAAACAGAGACGTGCGTATTTAGGCAGCATCATGCTTTGGAAACCAAAGAGATACGAGCAGACATCTCAGGACTGCACAATTCCTGGTGCCTTACTGAAAAACCCAACCACCAAAAGTATTGCCTACTTTATTAAAAAGAAATAAGGAAAAAAGAGAAAAAGAAAACAACCTCACATACCTCACCTAAAAATCTTTATCTCCTTGCACCACACTGCTTCCCCTTTCCATCACAAGCAGCAAAGGCTCCAGTTCCCCAAACAAACAGCTTCACCAACTACTTGTAAAACCATGTGATACAAAAATAATGATAATAAGGAAGCAGCTGAGCGTGTCATAAAAAATACAGTGGCAGAGAGCTGTTACTTTGTACTGAAGTTCTTTAAAGGCACTTAAGGAAAATTTAGTTCATTATGTCACTATACAAAGCCACTCACAGATTTCATTTTGGTGTTTAGTCTTACCTAAAATCATACAAGTAACTGAACAGATACCACAGCAAACAGAAAACGGGCAAAGAAAATTAAGAGACAATTAAAGCATTATTCAAGGCCCTGATGGGAAGCTCAAAAGCACTGACACAGCTCAGCCATGAGTTACTCAGACACAGGTGAGGAGAGCACCTTGCACCTGCAAAAATTAAGCTGAACTTCTACACCTGAAACTAAGCAAAATGGAAGCTGGTGACAGACAGACAACGCAGGCTGCTACATGAGGCACTGTGATGGCAGTGAGCAGGTATGCAAGACACCAAAGAGTTTTCTCACAACAGGGTGGGCTGAGACCAGGTGTCACGACAGAGCAGACCCAACTGCAGCTGCCAGCTCTTGAGGCTATTTGCCACAGTAAAAAAGTAAAATTTGTAGTAGTATTTGCCATAGTAAAAATTAGTATTAATTTAAGTATTAGTATTTGCCATAGTAAAAAGTATGACTGTATAGCATTGACCTTGACAGAATCCACAAACAGGAAGCCAAATGTACACACCTCTACCTGCACATGCCTGTGTGTGCTGCATGAATGTAAAATACAACACGTGATGCTGGGGGGGGCCACAGATCACCTGGTGCTGGGGGGGGCCACAGATCACCTGGGGAAGCATCTTAAGGAACAGAGGTAAATGCCCACAGGTATGTAACCAGTACTGAGGGAATACGAGGCTGAGTTAAAGGCAATATTCAATTGTGATTTTTTCCACCAAAAAAAAAAATAAGAAAAACCTCACAAAAATTATCTTTAAGGTCCCTTCCAATCCAAACTATACCATGACTCTGTGATTCTATGTACTCAATTTAAATAAATCATCTAAATGTCCACAATTTAAACTGTTTGCTCATCTAGGTTCAAAAGGTTTGAAAAAATTCAGTGAAAATTATTTTTGATTTTTCAGTCTTTTTAATATTTTTCACTCCCTGTGATTTTCAAACCAAATACAACAGAACCAGAACAACCCAGAATTCATTCTGCATGGAGACCAAATCACTACAGAATAGTGCTGACCATAGAGAGCTCCTATGATAAGGCACCCAAAGCACCTGTCCCATGCCTGTTTGGTCCTCAGGCTTTCAGGCTTACAACCATCCATCCCTCTGCAGCTAGATATCTATCCTCATTCCTTCAACAGTGACAGCAAATTAATTTAGGTGAACAAGCTCCCTTGGGACTAAAAGTCAAGGAGGCGTTTGTGCCTGTGGGACCTTAACACCTGCCACCAAGAAAAATCAACAACATATCCACTTCCAGATGAGTGACACCAAAATTCCATGTTTCCTGTGCAAAAACATTACAGGGTTTTATGTGAACCCATTTTCAAAAGCAGACTGAAAGGATGAGACCATTCAAGGAAGCTTAACTGCAACAGCTCCTTTGCAATAAATCTCAACACTTGCCATAAAGCAATCATGAAATATGCACATCACAGAGATGTTTTATATTTTATATATGATGATCAGCCAAAAAGCTATCATATTTGTGTCAAAAATAGTTATCTACAGCTGCAGTGGAGTACTTGCCTCTTCTGTTTTAAGTCTTGTGTCTCCCACTATCACAGCTAAGGCAAAATGTTGCTTTTACTTAACTACTACACTAGGAGAAAAGTCTCCTTCTTCCATGTAACTTTCACAACAATTTCTTTGTTATCTCTGCAGCAGATCTTGTTCTTGCTTCGCTTTCTCTGAGCAACACAGGTCACTATCAGCACTCATTCACAACCAACAATGCAGCAAGTCTGGCAGAGCACACCCCAAGTGCTTCATTCAAGGCAGCCACTCCACAGGGGTCATGGAGACTTTGCTCCCTTAGAGCTCAAGAGGGGACTTGTTTATAAAGCAGAGTTTATGACAAGAAAAATCAGGAATAAACTACTGTGTATGTAATAAAGGAGAACAATTTACCTACTTAAATAATTTTATGTTACTGATAATTTTATGTTAATATAACATATTGTGGCTTATACCCCCTTATTTAAAAAGGCATTTTTATTTTAATGTTTTTATTCACAAGAGCCTGGACACTGCTTTGAGCTGCTACCAGATAAATGTTGACACCTCTGAACTTTCTTCAGTGAAAATTGAAAAAAAAAAGCTCAACATCATGTATTAAATCAGGGCAGTACATAGTCACAAGCACTAGAGAAGTCAGCCCTCAACTTCTGCCTGAGAAACACCGCCTTGCCACTATGCAGAAAGTGCACATTCTTTTTCAGTTATTGTGTGTTCATACATTTTGTGAAGAATCTGAAAGGTGCCTTAGTGCACTCGCACACATGCAAACCCCAACAAGACAAAGCGTCTCGAAGTTTTACTTAAGGGGGGAAAAAGAAAAACACCCCCCCATTTCCCAGCCTGCGTCAGCAGTGCACAGTGTACTCCCAGCCCTAAGTCAGTGCCAGGCTCTGAGGCGAACCCGCGCTCCCTCTGTCAGCAGAAAAGTCAGTCGCTAATCTGTGCTCATCTCTGGAGCGATGCTCCTCCTCTGCAGGGCCCTCGGCTGACTCAGGCTTCGCTCCCAGCCCCACGCCTACAGCAGGTCCCCAGACCACGGGCAAACCAACGGCTCCCGAAGTGGAAAAAAATAAAAGTAATCCTCAGTCACGCTGAGCCGTGGAGAATTGGTGATAAACAAGGCAAACGAGCTGCACGCCTCAGCCAGGCCAGTTACAGAGTTGACACCCAGTGGCTGCTGGTAACTCAACTTGAAAGTGTGTTTAAGAAACTCTGCACTTCCTTGGCTTAAGTGGTAAAACCTGCAAGCATGCAACTTTCAGAGCAGCCCGGCAGTTATGCAGCCAAAAGGGATGGGGGCAACACATACATGTCCAATGCAAATCACTATTTAATTATGGAAGGAGAGTCCCTGTGTATTTACCCACCAGCAGCGGCAGACTATGTACTGCACTCTACCAGAGGGTACTGCAGCCAAAAATCCTATCAGGAGCAGCTTTCCCTGTCACAGCAGAGGTATGTGGGCATAGGATGTGCTCAGTCTGTTAGAGGGAGGTGTGTGAGACTTCTTCCTCGCTGAAGCACCACGGGGCGAGCAGCAATAAAATAGGAAGCGCCGAGTAAGTTACACAGCTATCAGTGTTTCTTACTTGCTCACCTGAACTTGGGAGCTATTTGATTTTATTTTGGTTTGTTTGGCTTTTAGTTCTCTTCTACTCATTCTGTAAAGGCACTTAAGGAGACTAAAATACCAATGAAAAAAAAAAGCAGCACTTTCAAGTGACAAGTTACCTTATTTAAAAGCTGTCAACTATCAATCACTTCACTCCTATTAAAGTTTTTCATGACAGATGTCTTCAGACAATTATCCTTTAAATTTTTTAGTCAAACACTTCAATAGAAACTAACAAACTACTTTTAAAAGCCCTAAAAACTTTCAGCTAAAACTGAGTTACAGATTAATCTGCATTTCCTTAGTAGGATGTTGCTTACTGCTAAAAAAATAGAAATTTACAAAAAGCCAATGTAACAAACATTCCTAGCAGCGCAATTAAAAATACATAAATGCAGGATTTGAGCTGACACTTTTTTTTAAAAAAAAAAGAGATAGATAATACAAATACTAGAATGAGAAGCAGAGAGTTTGATTGGCCCTAACTGGGACTAAGTCCCGAACTCAGCAGAGTGCGCTGGTGCCGTGCTAGGTGCTCGCACCTCACGCATTTTCTGCCATCATTACAATCCCTCGCAGGGCGGAGGAGGCTCTGCCTGTACGCAGACGGCACAAGCTCCTTCTGACTACGCTCTCAACGCAACAAGGTCACAAAACTCGGCGCTGCCTCCGCCGCGCACGGGGACACGGATGGGTGACACTTTCTCGACGGAGGCCTCGGAGAGGGAGGATTCACTGGCAGCTAAGCCTTTATCACCCACGGGGATGCAAAGCTGGAGGGTACTGTGCGCCTGGCGCTCCCAGCGCACAGCCCCACCGCGCACCGCGCAGCTTCGCCTGGCTCGCCCCGCATCTGTCTGGGGGGCAGCCCGTGCCCGAGGGTCCCCCGGGTAGTGGTGAGCTGGTCCCTCGGAGATCCCACCGCGGGGCTCCGGGCAGCACCGGCTGCGGCTCCGGCCGGAGCGGGGCTGAGCACAAATCCCGGCCGACAACAGGTTGCTCCCACCGCTCCGCTAAGAAGACAGCAGGGACTGCGCTGCGGGAGAGAGGGAAGGAGGGAGTTCCGTCCTACCACGTAACACAAGAAAGACGCTCCCGCAACTCAAGTTTAACAAAGCCATCAGGTCAAATACTGCGGTTTACTCATTAAACACAGGGTATTTCTGCAAGCCTTGTTCTGCCTCCGCTCTTTCCCCATCCCTGTTTGCCTCTGTCCCCGCTCCACCGCCCGACGGCAAAGCCCTGCAGCGCCAGGGCGGACGGCGGCACGGACCGGCCGCGTTCCGGGGCTGGGCAGCGCCGGGGCCGCGGCGAAGTTTCCGCTGCACCCCCGGTACACGGGTGCTCACCCGGGGTCTCGCCGGCCGCCCCCGGGCAGCAGGAGGCGGCGCCGCTCCTGCTGGCTTTGCCCGGGGACGGCGCCGTGACACCGCGTGAACTTTTGCTTTCGGCGGGGCAGGGCTGGGGGAGGCGGAGAGCTGGGGGGTGGCCCCGGTCCCTCCAGCGCCCCGGCGCCCGCGTTCTAGCGGGAGGGCTGGAACGCTTTTCTCCCTTAGGAGTTCTCCCTTTGGAAAGGTGAAAAAAAGTAGAAATGTGAGGTCAAACTGACAGCGCGGAGCTGGATCACTGCAGGCTGCGCAGCGGGCATCATGCAGCCGGGGAGGGCGGCGTGCTCAGCCGCCTGCAGCGCCGCGGCTGTGCCCGGGGGCGGCGGAGCCTCCCGGGAGCCCCCTCCGACGGGGAGTCCCCCACCACCCGCCGCTTACCTTCCAGCCGGCCGAGCTGTTGCTGTCGCCCTTATCCTTGAAGTAGGGGACGCTCTTGACCATCCACTCGTAGATCTGGGAGAGGGTGAGCCGCTTCTCGGGGGAGCTCTCGATGGCCTTGGTGATGAGGTCTGCGTAGGACAGGTTGCCCCACGCGTTGCGCCGCGACGAGCTGCTCTTGCGGGGCTGCCCGGGCACGGGACCCGGTGACAGACCGGCCACGGGCGGGGGCACCGGCGGCACCGGCGGCGGTCCGGGCGGGTGGAGGCGGCAGCCGGCCTCGGGCGCCGGGAAGTCCCCGCAGCGGCAGGCGGCAGCCTCCGGGGGGGCGGCGGCGGGGGGCAGCGGCGCGAAGTCCTCGCTCTCCTCTAGCAGACTGAGGTTGCTGATGAAGTCGGCGCTCAGCGCTCCCGAGGCGGCAGCCCCGGCCCCGGCCGCGGCTCCGGCCGCCCCATCGGGCTGCCCGCCGCACGACGGCGCCGGGCTGGAAGTGGCCGAGCTGGGGGGGTTGAACTCCGGCCGCGGCAGAGGCCAGGTGCAGGAGCGGGGCCGCGGCAGCGGCTCGAAGTCGGGGTCGATGTCCACCAGCTGCGGTGCTTCGGCCATGGCGGGGCCGGGGCGGGAGCGCGGTGGCTTGGGCTCAGCGCCGCCGCCCCATGCAGGCTCCGGGCGCGGATCGGCGCGGCACCGACGGCGCGACCACCAACTCTCCTGGCCCCGCCGCCCTGGACCTCCGGCCTGACCTCCCGGCCCCGCCGCCCTAAACCCTGCCCCTGCCCGGCTCCCGGATCCCTGCCCTCCGCGCCAACTGCAACACCAGCGACCCGGCCGCCCGGCGCGCACCGACTGGAGCGACCGCCCCGCGCGGACCCGCCTCCAGCTCCCTCCTCCTCCTCCTCCTCCTCCTCCTCCCGGCGGGGAGGGACGGCCCGCGCCGCGCCAATGGCAGCGCCGCGCCGCCGCCCGCCTCCCGCCGCGGGGCTGCTTCGGCAGGAGGGTGCCGGTGCCCCCCGTGCCGCTTCTGGGTGGTTTTTGTTTCCCGGCGGCGCAGCGGGGAGAGAAGGGCCGAGCGGGCAGGCGGCGGTGCCCCCCGCGGCCGGGGCTGCCCGAAGGCAGTAAGTGCTCGCACGGTGAGCCGCGAGGGGGTGGCCACGGAAATTCCCCCGCGAGTGTTTCTACCTCAGTCGCTGCCGGCGGAGTCCTGCCTCCCGCATCGACGGGCCCGGTGCGTGTCGCCGCCGGGGATGAGCGGAGACCTGGGAGCATCCCTCGGCTGCAGCGGGGAGGCTGCGGGAGCGGGGGGACGTCTCCCCGCTCCCACCGGCATCCCGGCAGCGCTGGCTCCGTGCGGGCGCTGCTGCCGCCCGGCTGCCCGCCCCGCGGGGGCCCTGGCAGCCCCGCATGCCGGACCGAGGGTGCGACAGCTGCCCTGCCTCGCTCCCCCCCGCCCTCCCTCCTTCCCTGGCCGGCTCCTCGCCAAAAAGTGTCTGCACCTCCCGAAGTGATAAATCTCCCCTTCGGCTGAGCATGTTTTCATACCGTAAGCTGGTGTTTTGTTCCGTGAGCAGGCACGGAGCGCGGGATAATTTCATCCTAAATCTACTATTGAACATACTTTATATTTTCCCCGACAAACCCCAGGGCTACTCAATTAATTGAGGTTTGTATTCTTCCCTTTCAATGAGGCAGCAGTTACAGGATACATCGCCTCTGCCTCCCCTGCCCATCTCCATACATACGTACATACATACATACATACATACACACACACACACACACACACATATATATATATATATATATATGTTCAACTTAACACAGAAGTGTTATTCTGTTTCAACCTAAAAAGAAGGCATTTGCCTATACTAGGGAAATAATCCCAAGGATGAGACACGACTCGAGACCTTGTTCAAACTGGCAAACCCTACATTTTAGAAAATCTGTTTTGTTTTCAGTAGGAGGAGTGCTTTTAAAAAACGTACTTCAGACATGGCTTCATAAGTCACAAAATTCACAACCAGCCATGGCATTTGACGTTGCATGTCAATGAACCACCAGAGCTGGGTAACTGTCAAAGCTGAGCCAGAAAACCTGTTACCCTTCCCTCCTTTCTGCATCAAGGCAGAAAGTGTTAATGTTATTTAAATGCAGTTCATTGTTCCTATAAAAATATTTTCTGAAAAAGAGTAACAATAATGAAGGGGAGAGAATACAACGCTGGATTTAGGCCACGGTATGTAATTTAGTGTCAGCTCATACATCTAGATACTCACACTGTCTATTATGAAAACGCTTTTTAAGACACGGGGTGACACCTAACTATACAGTTTGTGCAAAATATACATAAGTGCACAGTAACTGATCACATTTTAAAGCACTGGTTTTGTCATGTTTATTTTACCAAATGCCAAAGGTGATTATACCTTATTATAGGTTGGCTGCTCATCAGATTTTGGAGTTGCTTTGCCTTTAAGTCATTTCTATGTTTTGTCAATCCTTTAAAGGATTCAGCCCACGAATTTATATTGTTTAGCCCACGGATTTTAGAAAACACCTTTTTTCAGGCTTTTTTTTTCAGTTTAAGAAAAAAAAAAAAAAGAAAATAAAAGAAAGCAAAGTAGTCCCAGTTCAACCTAATAACTTGCATGCCACGTTTCAGCTTGGAACAGCTTTATGTGGCAGTGTTACACAACTCGGCTGCAGTAGTTGCCCTGCAATAAGGGAGAGCACCCTGCCTTGGAGAAGCAGAGGTTATATAATGGTGAGAAGCAGCCAGGGACGCGCAGCGAATGGATGTGTTTAAATGGGAGCCAAAACAAAAGAAGTGCTTGAGAACACAGAAACATTTTCTTTTTCTTTCCTTGGTGTCTGAAAAAAAATAAAAGGGGGGTCTGAGAGCCAGATTGGCACCCATCCTGCTAAAGGAAGTGGATTTATTACCCAGGCTTTCTTCTAAGGAGTTTTTTGAAATCTTGCAGTCCTTGCTCTTCTATTTTGTCCAAAGTAGGGATGCTATTCCCTGAACTCTATTGGTATATGCAGATGTTGAAAAAAAAAAAGCTTCCCTTTGTCAGATGCCAACTGTGAAAACTGGGAAGAAAGCTACTGTTGGGGGATTTTAGGAAGCCTTGGTGCATTTGTAGTTCAGCCCAGGTCATTTTGCAGGATAGAGGTAGTATTCCCCTTTCTTGGCCCTATATGACATTCCTGTTGTTCCCCTCATCTTCTCGGCAGGGCTCTGTCACCTTTGTGCCCCATGTCACTGATGTTCTTGCAGCTCAAAAGTTAGCAGTGAATGCAGAGAGTGCAGACAGCACTCTCTGCAGCAGTTCGCAATGAGATGTGAGGGACATGCAGGTGGAGAAGATAATACCAGAACCTTCCAAATGCTACATTTGCTCAGCAAGTGGGGCCCTGTGACTCACAACACAACAGGCAGAGCTGAGCTGAAGAGATTTTGGCTATTGCATGCCAACAGCTGGGACCAGGTCTGCTGAGGGTTGAAGGAAGGATAAAGGCCGATGGGACAATGCTGTTCACTTTCCTGGGATGAGTAATCCTGGTAGTTTGCTCTGACTTTGGCAGAACCACCCAGGTGAGTGAGTTCTTCTGTAGGGCCCCAGTCCACACACACGTGTGATCTGCCACTTTTCTTTTTAGAATTTCTTCTCTCCGTCAAGAATTTGGGGATTGAACCAACAGATTTTAGAGTCAAAGCAGCGCATGCCATGCACAATGAAAGTGTCTAACCCTGTCTGCACTGCTCTCCTGCTGCAGTCCAACACTGCTGACCACCCTTAGGCAATGTCATGTGAACAAACCCACCCATTCAGCTGTTGAGGGGAGCTTCCTGCTCCTCAAACAGCTCAGCACAGTGATGGCTCAGTACAAGAAATTTTACTGCATCTACAAATGACAGCATTAGGTTTATCTCATCTCCCACAATGCTGAAATGCTGATGGATGCACCACAATTCATTTTCTACTCCCACCCTCCTCCTACACTCCACCTTTTCATTTCTCTACTCCTACTCCTGCTCCCATTTTCTACTCCTCTACAATACAATATCTCCTATCAGCCTTAGCATCAGCTTGTATTTTTTTTTCAAATTTAAGACCTGAAGTTTGCCTTTTATCATCACTGAAATAAAGCAGAGCCTTCTATTCATATTCTGGGTTTGAAGCAGCCAAAATAAAGGATCTGTGCTGTCTTTTTACTACTGTCTGTATAATTCACGTTCTGAGGTTTTGATCAAATTCAGCAGGAGATTACATGAAGTTGAAAGCACTCGTACTCTACGTACAGCTCTTTTTTTTCTACACGTATGTGCATAGTGAGAGAGTACAAATGTTTCTACAGCATAAAAAGCAACAATGAAATACCCAGTTGTGTCTGGAATCATCAGAGCTGGGAGAAATCCTATTTTCTGAGGAAGAATGAGGAAGTTCAGCACCCCCAGTTTCCTCCCCTGAGCCTCAGAGGGGACATGATTTGCAGTGCATGTTTCTGAGCAGCCTGACTTACCGGAAGGCTGGCACGGCACCTCAGTCACCTCCCCTCCCAGCCCAGGGCAGCTCAGGGCTGCCCCACACAGAAGGGTTTGGACACGTCCTGGCTGCACAAGGCATTCACACTGCCCTGCCAAGGGAGTTCAAAGGCTCTGGTGCTCTCCCAACCCATTCTTCCAGAGCCACTGGAGAAAGGCAAATGCCTCTCGCATGGCATTTCAGAGCAGGAGCTTTACTGCTGTGAGTTACTTCCTGGGGCTGCGCATCTTTCCCCACCGGCCACACAAACCACAGATGGAATTTAAAGATCTGCTGATCCCTCACCACAGCTTGGTGAGCCCACTCCCTTTACACCTGCCCCTTGCCTCCCGCCTCAGACAGCAGCACCCACAGGCAGGTCAGGGTCTGTCTGGCCCAGGGAGAGGTGGGTGTCACATTTAGGGTCACTCCATGGTCAATGGACAGAAATATGCTCTTCCCATTGGGTGATTCACCACCCCAGATGCTGGAGCTGATCGGACATTGAGGTGCCAGGCTCTTACTCCAGGTGGTTCACACATTCAGACAGCTGACTTTAGGCCAGCAAATCCCACTCCTCCCACTTTATAGTGCATGGAAAATACGCAGTCTTTGATGCCTTTGCCATTGCAACAACGCTGAGAAAAAGGCTGCACACACAAAGGCTTGCAGGCTAACAAGGTTCTGCAGAGATACAGCAAAACAAAGTCAAAATGGCTTGTCCTGCTTTGCAGGGGAGAAAGCTGCCCGCTGTGAATTCACATGATGTGCAAAGGACCTCATGGGTGATGCATAGGCAGGGGCCATCTTTGGTCCTTAAAATAAAAAAAAATCACATCACCACAGAGGTGTCAGGGTTCTTACTGGTGAGGGGTTTGAAATTATCTTGGTTTAGGTCCATCTCCTACACATGGGGAAAAATCCTGAATGCTCCCACAGAGGCAGCAAGGCTCTTCTGAATTTACCTCCATATGGCTGGAACTGGGGCCACGTTCTGATGGCACTGCTTGCCCGCCTCACTGGACATATTTCAGAGTTGAGAACTGACAGATCTTCACACAATGTGGCGCAAGTCCAGCCTCCAGAAAGCCTTCAAGCAGCCCACCCCTTCTTTTCAGAGGAGATGGGGAGCTGTGATTGGTGATGGCAGAGCTGCCCAAACAGCCAAACACCTCGCCCTTCATCTCCCCACGGACTGCTGCAGGGAGCTGGGCTGGTTCACACAGCCATGGCCACATCCTCCTGCTCCTTCTTCTCCTCACCCTCCTTCTCCTCCTCCTCTTCCTCTTCTTCACCAACAGCAACTGACATGGCTCTTCAAACCAGACAGCCGCAAGACATAGACAACTCCTTCCTCCTCCCCCAATTTCTCTGTAGCAGCTTTGGTGGCAGAGAGTGGCCAGAGGGCTTGCCAGGCACTGCTGCCAGGAGGAAGGGTAAAAGGGACTTGTCAAGCGGGACAAAGGTGGGGTTGTGCTTCCCAGGCTAGGAAATGGAGCTGCTGGGTGTTGGGCTACCAAAATCTAAAGGCTGCTGACGTCGGACCACCCTGGCTTAAAAGAAGTGCCGCAATAAATATTTACTGTGTGTTTTTGAACAGTTTCCTTTGTTGTTTTTCGTACCTCATTTGTTCTCAATATCTGCAAAAATGTAAACAATAAAGATTTGAGGGCAAGGTTTCATGGAACCATTTCTAAGTGGCAACTTTATAAGGAATCAGAATTTAATTTTAAATTCTCTCATGCCAGTGCTTATGCCAGAAGCACTTGCATGTTTTTCCAATCAAAGAAAAGAAATAATAAGACAACTTTACTGGTTGGTGCAATTAATGCAGCTCAAATTCCTTCTAGGCATAATTCGTAATATTTGGACAAAAGCATATTCACTGAATGAGCTCAAATGAGGCATAAGTTACTGGGAACCAGAGTCTGCTGTCACAGTTTGTAAACAGAAGCTAAACAGAAGAAAATATTTCACACAAGCTCTTCTCTGAACTCCCAATCCAGGCACAAGACCTCCCATTTAAACATATATCCTCTGTCACCCACACATGCACACCCATAAGCGAAAGACTGAAGTGCAGCATGACCAAGGAATGATCCTTACCAGGATCGATACAAAAAATACCAAAGGTAGTGCCTGCATAGCGGTGCCTGTTCCCAATGTGTCATGTGCAATCACTGGCTGTGATGTAAAAACAGAAGGCAAGAGTTTATCAGGTTTCAGATTCAGCTGAATCACCCGGCCCACCCCTATGCAAAGGCCAATGTGCCTGGAAGTAAACACAGTTCAAGTGCTCTGTGTGTTTTCCAGGGTGTTGAGTTTCTGTTTTGTCGTAAATATGATCTATTACAATATTCCCCAACGATCTACTGTCAATGTTTCACCATTTTCAGGTGTGTTTCTCATTCCTTGTTTTCCTCTATATATTGCTGAAGGAAAGACCGACTGGCTCGGCATGATAGCTTTTGTATATTAAATAATTTTATTGTGTTTGAGCAACAAACTAAAACCAGGACACTTGACAGTTGTGATATAATTCAGTGGTTTCTTTTCAGCCTGTAGGAAGGAAAATTCATGGCATGGTACAATGCAAAGCTTGACAACTATTTCATCTTCTTTTCTTTTGTTTCCCTGGAAAACTGATAGCTACCTGTTATCGAGAAGAAAAATAATTCACAGGCAGAATCAGCATGAAGACATAATAAAGGCTTACTTTTAAAAGCAAATATTTTTTTCCATTGTTGAATTCAGGCTCGAAAAGTGTATTTGCTTTTGGATAAAACTGTATTTGCATACAAAGAGGTGATTATGTATATGCTACACAAATACATATGCATGATAACATTATATGCATTTTATGCTAGATTTATATAGATGCAAACTTGCCTAGACAATAATAGGAAGATGGTATTTTGACACGTGTGCATATGTTCCTACCCTGCTGCTGATTAGCACACCACAGAAGGCAAATCTTGGGCAGAACACTCAGGGGGTGAGGTCTGTGGTGAGCAAATCCTGTCCATAGGGTAAATGCCCACAGCCCATGGATGGCAACCCAGGCAGCTTCACTCTTCCACTTCTCCATGAAACAGGGTGTAAAAAATGTCTACCCACTGCAGCCCTGGTTAACTGAGTTAGCTGAGATGGTTAACTGAGTGCTCTGAGACCTGCTGCTGCAAACACAACCCTTGCTTGTGCCTGGCCTGAGAGGGAGGAGAACACACTGATGAAACTGAAACCAGCATGGTCCCAGCAGCGGCAGGCTCTGCCTAGAGGCAGAGGCACAGCACGCACTGCACCGGCCTGCAAACAGATAAGAGCAGCAAGCAGTAGTTTCAATTTTACAGGTACATCTGCCAGGCCCCCAAGAGTGAACCTCAACCACGACCAGAGGAGTTCCTGCCACAAGATCAATAACGGGAAGGCACATGCTGGGCAGCAGTTTGGTGGCTTCTCTTTCTATCCCTAAAGCAGACAGGGATCTCCAGTGAGATTTAGGAGGGGGATTGAGACAGAGTAAAGGCATGGGGTGCACAGGAGAAAATGGGGGGGCTATTCAGATCCATCCACCCACACATTACAGAAATGCTGCTCCAGCTGCACAGAACTCTGCAGTGGCTCCCTGAGAGCCACCCACTTTCACTCTTCACTCCCATTGTGGCTGTGAACCTTGCTGGCTGATGAAGCATCTTGCAACAAAAAATCCATCCAAAACCTAAAAAAAAAAAAAAAAAAACCACACCAAAAAAAAAAAAAAAAACTCTCCAAAAATGCACAAGCAAACAAAAAAATGAGTCTAAGACAGAAACTGGACGGACTCTCTAGTCTGACTCTGCTGGGCTGGGGGTCTCTTCATTGGGGCATTCATAGGGAGTACACTTTCCTCTCCAATGGGTACCAGAGTCACTGGAGAACAGGAAATATAATGAAGGGAAAAAGTGAGATGAGAACAGAGAAAAAAGGGAAGAAGGAAATGGTGGGGGAAGATAAGAAAATCACAAAAGTAAGTCACAATGAGGGAAAAACTATCAAAAAAGAACAGGAAAAAAATAGAAAGGAGGAAAATGAGCATGGAACAAGGAGAGAAATGTCCATTGTATAAAGAGGATGTGTATCAGAGCACCACAGATTGAAACTTTTGCAAAACAAAAAACCCACAAAAATACTTAAAAGACACTGAAGGGCTGTCATTCCAGAGCTCCAAGGGACAGCAGGCAACCTCCCCAGGTGTCCAGGGCAGGTCTGCATGGATGTACCACAGAGGGCTCACCCAGGCCATGTTCATATCCCCACCACAGTGTGCATTGTGATTTAGTGGGCAAATGGAACCAGAGCTTCAGCCCTTGGTGCAGTCAGGAGTAATTTTGCTTTTCCAAAATCTGCACTGCAGTGAAGTTCACATGGTTGAGTGTGTGCTGGGAAGCTGGCCCTGACTCTCTTTCTCCCATGCAAGAGCCAGACAGCATTTCCTGTCCTTTTAATCCTGAGGCATGGCTGCCATTGCCCTGCAGCACTCACAAGTCTGGAGTAAGCTCCCCCAGGCTACAATTCCCTGTGGTGTTCCTGCAAAGTCAGACAGTGCTGCAAGAAGAGGCAGGATCTGGAGTCGACAAAGGAGTCCTTGCCCAGAGAGGCTCCATCCTGGGCACAGGACACAGCTCATCAACCAGGGGGTCTCAGGGACTGACAGCTCTTGATGAAGTGTTGTATCAGGCAGCCAGCTGCTCCCTCCGTGGCCCACCTGAATAAATGCCAAGGCACCCTCAACAATTTTTGCAATCCGTCCACCCAGGACCCGGCAGAGATGGCCACTGAATGTGGAATACACACTTGAAGAAGAACTCAAGTGTCAAAATAAAAACAGACAGGAGATGAAACTGAATTTTTAAGAATTCCGTAACATATATGGGTTTGTTAAAAACTTGAGCCTTTCATAGTTCTGTTGTACAATGAATTTTTACATTACGGGAAATTGAGTGCAGAAAAGCAGGACTCCTTTTTCACTTCCCAGACCTGTCAGATGTGTTTTCCTTTCAACTGATAGATTCCTACAATTTTTTTAAGTGAAACCTTTTCCATTTTTTCTACTTGCACTCCTCATCTTACTCTCTGTAAAACGTCTGTGACGCAGTCACTTCGCAAACAAGCGAGAAGGACACTTTTCTCACAAGCCTCAAAAAGCATTGTCCTCTCCACACATCATATTTCCTGCAAAATCAGACTTCTATCATGAAAAACAAGAAATGCAATTCTAGATGCTGAAGGTGTTTAGGCTTTAACAGAACCAGGCAGAGCTGCCTTCTCCGTTGTTCCTGAGCAAGCCTTTCCAGCCACTCGTGATGTCAGAGGCGCCATTCAGACAAATAACGGCAACCCACATCTCTGTGGATTTTCCTCAGCCTCCATAAATAGACACTTTCTTTGCTGCTCCATCATGTGAATCTAATGAGTGGGGTTTTTTTGACATTGGAACTGAATCAGGAGTGCAAACAGGCACCAGTCTGACTGTGTCTAGACCCTTCCTCCCCAAACCTCTGTTAGCAGAGGGGCACCCAGAGCACGCAGCAGATGTCCAACCTCCTCCAGAGAAACACCCAAAATCCCACCCAGCAGTGTGCAACCCATTCAAAGTCAGTTCCCCAAATCAGCTGGACTCCAAGCCTCAGCCTGCTGAAAAGCACAGAGGAAAGGAAAAGACTTACCCTCTCCAGAGCCCCAAAGCTGTGGAGAAGGAAGCTGCAGAGGCAGAAGCCCAGGGCTGGGAGATGACTTGGATTGTCACCAACAGTCTGCAGGTTTTTCATCCTGGAGACTGACCGATGGACAATAACTGTGGCTTACACCTCTTCTGTGATGGTACATCATCCAGAACCCTCCAGGGCATCAATTTCAACCAGTGAGCTGGCAGCTTGAAGAGCTGGAGAAAGAATGAAGAAGGTGGTGTTCTGTCATCTTGTAGAAGTCTCTGTGAAGGGTGGCAAGGACAAGAAAAGGATAAGACAAGAAAGAGAGAGGACAATGGCAAAGAAGCCCAAAACAATGTCATCGTGTACCAAAATGTGGTAGCTGAGTGGAGAGATTGTAAAACTCACAACTGAGTACACTGAATTTCTCTGCAGCTGACTGGTTTTCAAGGGTCATAGTTTGAAGACAGCGATGACCAAATATTTCTGACTCACCAGAACAGCTCTTAGTTTTATTTGCTTTTCTGACAGGTCTTCAGGAATGTGCCTTTGTTCTCCTGCAGTTTTGCAGCATTACGGATTTGCATTATAGCCTTTCATTTAAATTCTTTTTTCTCCAGGGACAAGAGAAACAAGAGAAAATTCTGTGGCCCAACACAGCCCAGAGGAAAGCCTCTGCAGAGGGAGTCACTCAGATCATTTTCATCCCCTCTTTGTCCTCAGCTTGATCCAGCTGCAGGTGAGAAAGGAGACTCAGTGGTTGCTGGGGGTGTGAAATCAGCAGCCAGAGTAGCTCAGTGGCCAGATGGGTGGTTTGCAAAACAGGAGCTGGGGATCACCGGCACATCGCTTACCCAACTCCTCATCCCACACACCACTGTTACACCATGGGTAGTTCTCCTCCTCCAGCACCAAGGTTTTCTTACAGTGGTCAGAAAAAAACATCTATATGAGCAACGTCTGTGAAGTCAAGCAAACGGGTCTACAAAAACACCTACACCACTAGATCCTTCCTTTGATATTTTAATCCAACTCGTGTGCCAATGTCAGATGAAATCAGCGCATCTCTTCCTCAGCGGGGTTACGGCCCAGCTGACAGATTGCTGCGTGTGCAGCAGCGCCTGAGCCAGCCAAGGAGATCTGCAGCTGAGCGAGGAAGTGGGTAAGCGCCACGGAGGCAAACACAAGGTCAAGAAAATGGCTAGAGACAGAGTGCAAAGTGCTAAGCAGAGCAGTGACAGGCATCCAGAAGGGATTTTTCACAGGCGTGCTGGCACGCTGTGCTGCACAGCTTGCTCTGCTCCGTAGGTTTCAAGCAAAAGCAGACTGTGACAAATATTTTGAGAGTGCTTCGCGGGAATCGAAGCTGCGAGATGTTGAATCTGCACTGGCAGAGCCAAGCAAAAAGTGGCGAGTGAACTTTTTCCTACACAGATTGCACCGCAGAATAAGTTCCCTGATTTGCAGAGACTTCTTTACACTTCTTGTCATAGGCAGCCCTGCTGTGAGAAAGTTTCTGGAAACCTCTTCTGCAACACCATGGTGGCGTATCTCCTTGGAATCAACTGGGGTGAAAATCAGGTCAAAAATTTTGAATATGGTTTCATATTATGGACCCACGTTAGAGAGCTGTTGAATGCTCACGTCGGGCGTCGCCTTGCAGCAGACGAGGAGAGCAGCCTGGCAGCTGCCACGCTCAGCACGGCAGCGGAGCCGTGTTGCTCCCTCGTGGATGATTCACAAGGGCCCGGTGGGGGAAGCAGGCAATTCGTGACAGGAATTTCTCCTAATGCAGTGTGTTTAGCTAGAAACCAAAAGAGCAGCCCAGGCCATTGGAAACAATTCAGATGTAAGATTTTCCTTTTGAGAAGACAGCAGCTTTTGCTAGCCGTATCACTGCGGGCACAGCAAGAACGTGGGAGAAAAGCCCTGTTTCTCAGTATAGCACATGTGGCTTACACAAAACCTTTGCTCAGCTAAGTTGGGGGGAAAATGGAGTTAATTAACTTTTTATGGCATTAAAATGGGCCTCTGCTGCCTTCTAACAATATCTCCAGGCAAAGGGGAAAGTACCTGCAATCTTCCCAGTCATAAGGTGGAAGAGCAGCTTTTAAGTTCTTTTTCTGCTGTCCAAGGCTTCTGGGGAGATGGGCATTTAAGGAGCTGTGTGTGGCTTTATTTAGCAGTGGGTAAGGCTCACCTGCCACGACTCAAGCATGGAAAACTTACAGTTTTAGTCCTTGCCAATCACCTTTAGCTCCATTTGTAGCTGAGGAAGAAAAACAGGCAGAGAAAATTCACTTATCCAAAGCCTGGCCTGGGAGACATGAGAGCTGAGTAGTCCTCTGTTTTGTCTTCACAGAATCATGGAATGGTATGGATAGGTCAGGACATTAGATGTCACCTAGTTCCAACCCCCCTGCTGTGGGCAAGGACACCCTCCACTAGACCAGGTTGCTCTAAACCCCATCCAAGCCGGTCTTGAACACTTCCAGGGGCGAGGTACTCACAGCTTCTCTGGACCACCTGTTTCAGTGCCTCACCACCTTCACAGTAAAAAATTTCTTCCTAATATCCAATCCAAATCTACCCCCTTTCATTTTAAAGCCATTACCTCTTCTCTTACCACTTCATGCCCCTGTTCCGTGTCCCTTTCCAGCTCTCCTGTAGCCCCCTTCAGGTACTAGAAGGTGTTCTAGAGTCTCCCTGAAGCCTTCTCTTCTCCAGGCTGAGCAGCCCCCACTCTCAGCCTATCTGCTTAGGAGTGGTGCTCCTGCTCTAATCACCTTCATGGCCCTCCTCTGGACTCACTCCAACAGATCCAACAGCACATCCTACTTGTGCTGAGAACTCCCGAGTTGGATGCAGCGCTCCAGGTAGGGTCTTGTGAGAGTAAAGCAGAGGGGCAGAATCACCTCCCTTGACCTACAATAAAAGACTAAAAATAGCATTTTAAATAATACCATTGTTACTATTATTACACAGTACTATCAAACACACAAATTTACATTTAGTGTGAGTTTACAGGATCTTTAATGTCCCTTCCAATGCAAACCATTCTATGATTCTATGATTTAAAGCCATCTTTGTGTTCCACTTTGATAAAAGCTACATAAATTAGCAATCTGTTAGTGTTGTTCAACCTCTGCTATTGAATTTACTTTAAAATGCCATGCCAGTGTTGAATTGCAACTTTAAAAAATGAGTATGTTGACCTGAAAATGGGCTGGAAAAGGGAGAGAAGACTGACAATGACATTGAAGTTGGAATTACCAATGGCCTTTAGAACACCAGAATATTCTTGTTTGGAAGAGCTGCAGATGGAGTCAGCCGGTACTGGCACTACAAGGGGTAGATTTCCCCCTCAGACTGCTCCCTTTGCCTGCTAACCTTTTATTTTAACAAAGACTTGTTTTCATCAGCCACTCCTCTGCAGGACTCACCTTACCTACCAGCAGAGAATGCTGATTTCACATCAGAAGTGGAGGCAGGGCAAAGAGCAATGGTGAGGCATGGCAAGGGGCAGAGAAGGAGCCCTGTGGCAGGACCCAGGGATTCCAGGGTGTTGAAGAACCTTGGGAATGTGAGAGGCTTTTTTGTCTTTTTGTGAAGGTAGGAAGAACTAATTTAAGGCAATGTGTGCAGAAATGGGATACTGAGAGTCCAGGGAGACACCAGCAAGAGGCACCAAGGATGACCTTACAGAAAACAGCATGGAAGTCTGTCAAAGGCATGGAAAGACACACACACTATCAGTTTCTGACTCTCTAAAGATCTGTTCCACTTAAAAGAGAGAAAACCTTTTCACAAGAGTCTTCAGACCATGGCTTCTAGCACTTACTGAGAAGCAGAGCATGTACAACCCATACAGCAAGAAAGAGAAATATTACACAGGAGCAGGAGAGACTTTTCAGGAGACAGCTATGTCCAGTGCCACAAACATCACCTTGATTAGGAATGGGACTTTCCACCATTAGAAGTGAGACACTTACTTGGAAAGCAATGCCTGGGAAGCCTCTTGACTGAGAGGCAGCATGAAAGGACTTGGAGAACAGACCTGCACTTGCTGAACACAGCATCTTGTGCTCAGCTGAGAGTTACAGGATCATTCCAGCAGTGAGCTACTTGGTAGAAAAGCAGAACACAGCCTTGAACATGCAAACTGTTGAAATGGTCACAGGAGCAGAGGAGCAGCACTAGGGTCACATGCTGGGTTGCTCCCAGAGAAGGGATATGCTGGGACAAAGCTTGTGAAGGTAAGAACAAACCTGAAAGCTCTCAGGCAGCCATCCAGGTAACCTGGGATGAAAAACAGGAATGAGTATCCTCTGCAACTGAATAAGTGACAGCTGAGGGTAAAAATGGGGGGATACTTACAAAAACTATGAAAAATGAAACAGAGGAGGCTCTCGTATACCCCAGGAGCTGTAACTCTGGCACATGCAGAACCTTGTACACATTTGTAGGAATGGACTGTAGGCTCCAGAAACATTAAGCACATTAAGTGCTTGTGGAGGCAGTCCTGAGTGCTTTCAGGGAGTATTAAATCCAAGCAGACCTACTAGGGAGACATCCCAAGGACTTACAATATGAGGAAGATGAACAGCCTCCATGGCCAGCTGACACTTTTGTCTTGTTAAAATCTTCTGGCTTGAATCAGCTGCAGCCCATGTTGGCCTGTCAGCCCAAGTATCCTGATACCATGAGATACCACCACAAAAAACAGGAGAGAAATACAGGGGCTCTTTTCTCCCCTCACTGCTTCCTTCCTTCTCAAATGTTTGCTTAGCCATTGTTCTGCAGAAGGCACAAAGATCACTCCTGGTCATCACTGCCTCCCTCACCAGCACCACTGGCAAGGAGTGACTTCAGTGACTTTTGGCCAGAGCCAGAGGGCTGGCTTGTAATGCCTGGAGCCACTGGCAGTGTGCAGGAGCAGGCTGAACCCACCCAGAGCGCTGGCCCACAGCAGAGCAATCCTCCCACACAGGGACTCAGGATGAAGCCAAAGCCACTCTTCATTAAAGCACACCTCCCTAATTCCTGTCACGAAGGAGCAATTGCATCAAGAAGTGCTGCTTTGCTTTGCAGCAACACCCTTTGGGGAGATAGGGTGCACTGGATCTGGGTCACCTCCCCTAGCCTGTGCTGGGATACAGGAACATCCTAAAGCAACTGTTGGCACCTCTTCAGGGTCTCTTTCAGTGGCTGCAAACCCCACCCAAGCTGGTGGTGCTCTCGGTGCTGCACACACAGGGTGGTTGCTGTTTATTGCAGCACAGGAGCTGGAGAAGGTGATGACTCCAAAAATCATCTTCTGGGGGGCAGCTCCTGTGGTGCACAGCTTTCCTTACAATGGGCATCATCCTCAGCATCACCTCTGCCACATGGGGAGAGCTGCACAAAGCTGTCATGCTGCCAGGGTGTTCACGGGCCGGGATAATCTCCCCTCCAAACAGGAAAGAGGCACAAAGTGGGTGTAGGTGGGGGAGGATTCCAGAACACGACAAACAGGTATTCACCTCTCAGCAATTACAGCACTGCTCTCCCAGGTGCCGGTGTCTGTGGGCACATCTGCCTCCCACCCAGAGCAGGTGGGAGACATTCCCATCTGTCTCCCAGGGGGCATGGCAGCTGGGGGATGGGTCATCTGGGACTTCATTTTCTCTCTTTTGGTGGGTCCTGATGAGGGTAAAACACAGGGACATTATAAAAGCCTTCTCTTGCGCAGGCCAAGGTCACACCAGTGCAGTGGGCATGGAAGACGTCCTGTTCTGGCTTTGAAGCGCTCAATTTCTCTTATATCCCACCAACTACACCAGCCTTTCCGGGCTACTGAGGAGACAGATTAAGGATTACATTTTAGGGGCCTTCCTCAGATGCTGTCAGCATCATTTTTCAGCAACATGCTCGGGGACATCCATCACCCTCTGCTCCCAGACAGTGATGGTGACAGTGGCTTCTGGCACAGCACATCTTGTCACCCCCCTCTGCAGTCCCAGGAGAGCCATCTCCTTCCTGTAGCCAGGAAACATCCTCAGGGGTGTAACTGTTTTTTTCCCAATTGGTTTTTTCCCAATAAAGAGAGCAGATGACCTCTGGAAATTATGCATTTGAGTGCCACGGAGTTATGGCCCTTATAATCAACATGAAGCAAACATTGAGTTGAGGAATAAGTAAAATATTGTGGATTAGAAAAAATAATTATCCTTTGTATTTTCAGAGGAGGTTATTGAAACACTGAACACACACAGTCCAAGAAACTTCTCAAACTTCAAAATATTTCTGTAATGTATGTAAAAAAACATTAAGCTGGAACTCCCTGTTCACATTTGGGGTGGGAAAGAGTAGCTTCTTGACATGTGTAGCAACCATAGCCCCAGCAGTTAAGCACAGGAAGTGAAGAACAATACCACAGACATTTTTTTCTTGTGAAAAGTTAACTAGTCTATGTTTTACCTGAGTAAGGATGTGACTAATCTGTAGGGGCTAAAATCTTTGTAGGGTGTAACAATCTACAATGTTCCTTCTTTCTCTGGGATAAAGGTCTTCAGTCCCCCTGTGAAAATATCATCCAGGATGGAAAAGCCATTTGTCAGGACACTGGTTCAAGGGAAAACCTTGCAGTATGCTGGGTGAGAGGGGGGATGAGAGGCACAGCGTTGGGCTGGCACTGGGAACCGCAGTGCCACTTGCGTGCAATTTCACATCCATCAGCGCAACGTCGGGAGAGATTCCAGAACTTTAATCACTCCCATTGATTGTGATTAGCAATGATTTGTTGTGGCGCTTTGCAGAGTATTTCCTTATAATCCAGTTTAAGTATAAATCTGCCTTGCAACTTTCTGGATAATTCAGATAGCCTCTAAGAATTGTTCCTGTGGGAGTAAAAGCCTGGATGTCGTAACACGAATTTCCATCATAAGATGCTTTTTAAATAAATCAAAACAATTGTTTTCACTCAGGTCTTTGCACTGAACTGGCAAATATATCTTGCCCAGCTGCTGAAGACTGATTCCATTTTTTAGAAAGCCTACTGTGACAATAAAATTGATACATAAGCTTTAAAGGAATGAGCGCTGACCAGCTTGTCATACCACAACATTCATAACACCTTCAGGGAGCAGAAGAAACAGTTAAAAGGAAAGTTAGCTGACTCATTTCGTGAGTAGCTGGTGTTACTCGTAGCAGCTTGGAAGTTAACAGATAAAAATGTTATCACAGCCAGCAGCAATGTAGCCCTAACGACAACAGACAGACTGATGTATGAAATAAGTCCAATTAACTGTCTTAAACAAGGATGCAACTTGGATCTGGCATTAATATTCCAGCAGTATGCTGGAGACCAATTGACTGCTGTAGTACGCTTTGGAAGAAAAGTCTTGCATTTCCACGTCTTCTGATGGAGAATAACTTTACTTAAAGACATACAGAGACTGTAAAGTGCTGCTCCTTTTGGGTAACCTGGCCAAATTTTTTATTCAGTCCCACCAGCATAACTTCAGTTTGCAGTAACTCCATTGGCTTCATCAGCACAATTAAGCCCTGCAACAATTTACTTAGTCATGCTGTGGACTCTCCATCACTGGAAACCATCAAGTCACAAATTTTTGGCTTGTTCACTTGTTTTTTTTCCAAAAGAAAGGAAAAGGAAAAAGAAATTTCTCTAGTTGAAATTAATAAGCCACCCAGCTTGCACTGCACACATATCAGATCAGAGAGTTATGTTGCCTCCCTTTGATTTCGTGATGCATGAATCACAGGTCTTGTTCACCTGGGAGATTCAGGAGCTCTAGGGTGGCATGGGATGGCACAGACAGCCTTCCTCCCCTGCAAGCATCTTGGTGCAACACAGCTGCCTCTGTGTTGGACCATTTTGATGGGAAGGGACACACACTCATCCCAGAGACAAACCCTTGTCAGGACCTTTGAACTGACCTAGCCCTGGATGTCCTAGATTCAAATCTTTATCTCCACTCTTGTCAGAAGGCAGAGCATGCACCCTGACAGTCACAGCTCATTTGTCACAACCAAAACCCAGCAGGCGAGTGTCTTCCTGTAAGTGTCTCAGCAATTAATCACCTACGTCACCTGGACTGTCAGAGACCAGGGGTTGGTTGTTGGTTTGTTGGTTTTGGCTTCTGCGCACTAAAATCATGTGTCACTGTCTGTGGAGGTGAGCAGGTCTAGCAAATGGTTCACAAAAGGGTAATGTCTTTCCATAGCCCAATTAAAAATCAGGGACTGCTGCTAAAAAGGCTGTCTGAGGGGAGCCACAGAAACTACTCAAATTAGTAGCTGCTCTGTCTGACCTAATTATAAGAGTCAAAGAGAGCAGAGGTGCGTTAACAGCTACATGTAATTTTTTTTATTGCATTTACTTGACAGCCACCACAGTCATTTACTCCTGGGCAGGGTCATGCTGCCAGGGCAGAGGAGTGTGTTCATCCCACATCACAGTTATACCAGACCACAGCAAAGTAAGGAGATTACACTCTAAACAGGGCAGGTTGTGAGCCCACAGCCTGACGTGAACACTTGTGGAAGGCCCCAAGCCCCTCAACTTCTTCTTTTTAACCATAGAGAGAACAAAAGAAGTAGGGGAAATTTGCCACAGGATTGTAATTTCTTCCCATTTTATGCCTGATTCTGCACCCTTTCACAGCAGTAACCACTCCTCCCAGCTTGGGTACACGATGGTGACAACCTCAGGCCACAGACAGGACAGAGGTGTAGTGCTCTTTCAGTGCCCCTGACCACTCCCACACACTGCAGAGGCAAAAGTCACGGCCATAACCCTGGAGCTGCTGCCACAAGTGACCCTCTCCAGGACCAGCACATCCTGTTTGGTGCCCAGACTCATCCCATCTCTGAGGAAGGGCTGACTTTCCTTCTCCAAAAGGCTCTCATCCCACACCAGGCATCACACAAAAACAGGCAGGGGCTGTGTTCCCTCTGCCAGGTTCTCCCTTGCCCAGCTGCCTGCCCCCTCTGCCCACCACCCTGGCACATGCTCCTGGTGCTTTTTGCCAAGAAATTCGTTTAATGTTCGGATTTTTATTTGCCAAGCATTAACACAGGCTCACCTCCACTTTTCTGTGCTGCTCCACCCTTTGTTTTTTTAAATGCCAACTCGACTCTCGTTTGTGTGAGGAATGTAGGAGTGCTCACAAAAGTGAGAATGGCAAAACCATGAAAAAAACAAAACAAACAAAAAATAAACCCACAAGAATTTAGCTCTTTTTTACCAGTTGAACACCATCTTCTTTCCTGAGCAATGGCTGGAACGACCTTCTCCGCCTGGGAAGAACTGGGACAAGTCAAAAAAAATAATAATTAAAAGTTATAAATAACACGCAGCAACACCCCGACACAACCACAGGTGGGAGAGATTTTTCTCTGGGTCGCCTTCCCAGTTTGCCCAGTACTGTTGGTGTATGAGTCAGGAACAGCTGTCCCTGCAGGCGGGGGTGCCACGCTGCAGACTGCCCCCCCAGCCTGCCCATTTCAGCTTTCAGCAGACTCCAGAGGGGTCACTGAGGGGAATCTCCATGCCCCAAGCCTCTCCTTTCTCCCTTCCCACATTCACTTTTCTCCTCCTCCTTTCAGCTGCGAGGCAGTGGAAAGTAGAGACAGCTTCTCCTTCCCGTTGTGTCCAGGAGAGGAGGGATTAAGGTTTTTCCTTCCCCATTTCCACCTGGTGAGAGGAGGGAAAAGATGTGACTTACAGGTCTCAGTGCTTTTCCCAGGGCTGGGTGAGAGGGAAAACTGCAGCATTCACCCCCCAGCTCTGGATGATGGTCAGAGATGATGCTGCTGGGTCTCAAGGCACTGGGGATCCTGGAGAAGAGCAGGGATGTGCCCCTTAGCCTCCTGACCAGGCAATAGCTCCAGCTTTGGCCTCCTCAGCCACGCCCAAGTCTGCTCCTGTTAACAACACAGTGCTTTGGCAACTGAAGGAGATGTGGGGATGGCTCCAGGAGGGATAAAGAATCCCCCTTGCATTGCAGTATGGTGGAAATACTTCAGTGGTGGTGATTAAGGAGGTGAAACCTGTCTGCTTCCTACCTTGGATTCTGATTAAACACCCATTTGGAGGATGTGCTGCTGAAAAAGACACAAAGAACAAGTTATTGCTAATGTCCATAGAGAATTGGGAATGAGCCTTGCATGGCCTCATTCAAACTCCAAATAATACCACTTCCAAGACAGAAATCCAAGCTTCTTTTAAAATTTTGGGACATTTGGGCCACAAGATGCTGCAGGAACTTGAGCCCTGAACCTGTGGGACTGCTCTTAGGCACGCCATGGCTCACGGAGGAGGGGGCTGTGGGCTGAGCATCAGACAACCAAGCCCACCTCCCTGGCTATCTGATGCCAGACTGAAATGAGCCCCCACAAAAGCACAGGGCCTGCTCCCTCCCCTCTTATCCATCACTTTTCCGTGATGAAAATGATCCACCATGCAACACAGCCCAGGCCAAGCCTTTGGAAAGCCAGCCATTCCCAGCCCCTTGGTTCACAGAGGCAAAACGTTCCTCTTGGGTGTTTGAGCTACAGTTTTGGTCAGTCCTATTATCACCACGTTGCAGAAAAACTGCCTGGGGTGTCAGTTAGGTTTGCAGCAAAGCCACAGATTTCACGGTACACACGTACCCAGGGACTCAGCGCAGCCTGGGAGAAGGCATAGCCCCTCCAACAGCTCTACTTGGCAGATGCACGGCCACAGAGTCTCCTCCAGTAGGGATCTGCCTGCGGGGGGGGCCCAGCCTGAGTCTCCAAACAAGGGCAGTGGCCTTGTCTTCCATGGGAGTTGGGGTTGGAATCAGTAACATCAACAGCAAAGCTCCCGTGGCAGCCAGCACGCTGGGTCAGGCCTCCGTGGCTTCCATCAGGGAGGGATATCCAGCAGCACTGTGCTCTGGGCAAGCAGAAGAGGCCCAGCAGGAACCTGGAGGAACAGCCAAGCTTGTTTCACCAAATTTTAAAAAATTATTAGGCAGGGGAAGCAGCCTTAGCTTCATTTTGCACATTTGCAAACACCCATGAGATGATGATCCTTTCTTTGTGGAGGGGGAGAATAGAAGCTGGGAAACTTAAGGGCAGCTTTTAAAGCACCTGTAGAAGGCATTTAGCAAGGAGCAGGAGATGTTCCAGGTCTGGAAGAGAGGGAAGCAGACAGCTGGCAACTGCAGAGCGCTGGGAAGTCCCTCTTCTCCCCGCTGTATCCCAGCAGGACCCAAGGCAGCCCCACCAGCCATGGGGGTGCCTTGAGTGGCCTTAGGCAGCCTCCATCCCTCTCTGCCACTCCTGAGTGCCACGGCTTGCAGTGACAGAGGAACCAGTTCGGCTGCAGCCCTGGATTCAGGCAGGCGACCTTTCCTGTGCCTGGCAGCTGCTCCTGGTTTTGAAGCAATCGGAAACTCGGATTTACACCCCCATGACACCGGCACAATCCATGTCTGGATATCGCTGCTCAGTGTCGCTGCCAATCTGTTAGAGCACTGCCACACTCAGGCCTGGATATCTTGTGACTGTCCTAAAACAACCTTTCTCAAAAAAAAAGCAATATTAAGTTGCTTTCAGGAGAGAAAGGGGGGAAAAAGTCACTTCAAGTAATTTCATTAGAACACTCTTTCCCAGGGCATTAAGCTCTATGATAACAGGGCCTTTTGAGCAGATCACACTGATAGCAGCATTGGAGAAATGTTCATTTTCAACTTAAAATTAGGCTAAGTTTGAAAAATGCCTTATATCTTATTTTCCACCTTTCCTTTTATTTTCTCACTTTTCTTCTTCTAACTTGTGAGGTTTTAAAACCAGCTTTATAAAATAATTTTGCACCTGCTGCTACCATATGTAATATGTATATAGTAGACTAAGCCCTGGTCTAAGAGTCTGGGAGTTTTTTAGGGGCAGCTGTTGGTGTGTGTCTCCAGTTCCATTCTTCCCACTGGAAGGCACTACGAAAATATCTCCTCACCAGATAGGCTTAGGGTGAGTTCAGTGTAAAGCCTTGTCAGGTTTAAAATGGCAACTTGCTTGAGCAATCTCATTGATTTCAGGGGGTAATCACCAACCTGAGGAAGAAGACCACAGCTTTGCCCTTAAATCTCAGTGGCTGTTCTGTTCTGCTCTTATCCACTGTGGCTGCTGTGGTTCTAAGCAACAGGAGCCATTCTGTTTTAAAAATTATTTCAAAAGATAAGCTTATCCCATCTTTGAAAACTGCCCAGCTTTGCAGAGCATCCTGGGCAGCCCAAGAGCCCATGCCTGCCAGGAACAAGCAGCAGGCAGAGTCCAGCCCTGGAACAGGCAAAATTCCTTAGCCACCAACCAAATAAGAATAATTCTGCAGTGAGGCCAAGGGTCAAGTGGAGCCCCACAGGTGCTGCAACATAGAAGGCAAGAAATCACAAGAGCCTCCTCTGGAGTCCCCTGACCCCAGAAAGTCATCTCAGCCATCCCCAGGGTGAGCTGAGAGGACACACCAAGGAAAGAGGGAGTTTGCATCCCCATCCCTACCTGATCTGCACAATGCCAATGCTAGGAGTGGCTGGCATCCCCTCAAATTTAGGTGGGCGAATGCTTGCCCGCACGGAAGATGAAGCACTGCTTTCGCCACCACCTGGTTACGAGGCTCTCTGGGACCGGGGCTGAGCGCCGCAGTGGTCTCCCTCCCTGCCTCCCCACTTCCCCAATGAAATCTGAAACGTGGCTATTTCTGCCCCCGCTGACAAACACCGTCACCTTTCGGTCCCTCCCTCGCGGGTGACGGGGTGCAGCGCCCGGGACCGCAATGAATCATCGCCCGGCGGCTGCCGAGCCCTCCGGGCACAGCGGGGCCACCCACGCCAGCCCCGCGCTGTGGGGCGGGGGACCGCAGCCCCCGCTGCAAGGAGAGGCGGGGGGGCTGCATTGCATTCCGTTTTTATTGGGAAAATGGGAATGAAATACCAGGCACTGCAAGGGAGAAGAGAGGAGAGCTGGCTGGCTCTCAAACACTCCTATGCTACGCCTGGGACCGCTGTGCAGAAGAGGTAGAAGGTCAAGGGGAACTCCCTGCGGCTGGATTCTGTGTCCCAGTCTCTTTGCAGGATCATAGCTCGTTGGACATTGCAAGTCCGCTTTTCATATGGAAAGAAACTAAGTAAGCTTTGGATAGCACCCAGGCAGCAGTTACACTTCTCCAGTCCGTGACTCGATCCAACCATCCTCACATCCCTCCTGCCACCCTGGATGGCCCTTCTAGTTTCTCTTCAGGCTTGCAGCTCTTCTTTGAGTACAATATATAGCACTTTATTGCACGAGTGCATCTGCAGCTTGTCCCCAAGGGAATAAGGGCACGCTGATGTGAGCAAAGCGTCCCCAGTTTCAGCCAAGAGCCCTGCTCCCGTTTCAGGGTGACACTCACCCTCCTCCCTCAACGCCAGTGCTGGCCGCTTCCATCTTCCACAGGCAACTCGTTCCAGAGCACAATCAAACCTATTGTGCAGCTTTAGAACAGTTTTTGCTTTAATCTATTAGAGGGAACAGCACAAGGATTTTTATATCTAATCCAATAAATCTACACTGACATCTTGTGGAGATCCTGAGACCAAAATGCCACAGCCACCAGGCAGGGTGGGATTTACACCCTCGCCATGTCCTGCTGGACACTAGCACAGAGGCAGCTGGACTTTCCAAAGCAGCTGCAGCTGTGCCTGCAGTGAAAACCAGATCCTGCAGCCTCAGAAGTCGTTGTTCTCAGTCCACAACATAATTTTAAGTGATCCTCACAAGCCCAACTAAACCAAGACTATTTACTCTTAAATCCCCACTGAAAGCAGTGCTGTGGCCATTCTTACATAACTGCTGCTTCAGGATTCTCAAAGCACAAGCTTCTCATGAAGACTTATTTTCATGCTGAAATATTATCATCTCTGTAAGTGCTGAAAAAAATGGACCTAAGTAGTACTCAAGGACTAATTTGATGCTCCTCTTCATCTAAAAATACATGCATGGGTAAAGAAAAAGCTGCCTGCAGTTTGGAAACCTGTGCAAGATTTTCCTCCATATTCACCCCATTCATTTTAGCCCCTCTTGCCAAGTCCAAAGGGTTTAATTAAGCCACTGCCTACTTTCTTCCAGTGCTCGGGTAAGTGTTCAAGGAGTACAAGGCTCCTGTTAGGCACAGGCCTCAGTAATGCTGCACTGAAATTCCTTAGCGGAGTTAACACCAAGAGCTGGAATCCCAGCACAGATAATCTCACAATCCAACCATACAACTGTTCCTCCAGCTCTTTCTTACTACCATCTAGTAGCAAACGCTCCATCTCCTCCAAGATGGCCAGAGACCCCCTGGAACTGCTGGGGTAGCACCAGACAGGTGGAAAATGGAGACTACATGGACACAACAGAAAGTGAAGAAAAAGACTTCTCACAGTGCAGCATGCAGGCTGGGGAAGCCAAGACTGTCATTCACAGTGCTGACAACAGCCACCACTGTCTCCAGCAATGAACCTCTCAAGCCTTTGCCTGCAACTTCCCAGTAATGCAGCCATCTCCACTCAACAAAAATTCCTCCTGCTATGCACCCATTAAGTCACCTCGGAGGAAGAACTGCAACTCCAAAATTGCACATGGACAACATTCCCCACAATTATGGCTCTGGACCAGTCTGCTCCATCCTCTTGCTCTTCTCAGGGCAGCATCAACCCCAGCCCCCACCAAAGCCAGACAACTTTCCTTTCCAAGGAGGCATGGCATTAGCAGCACATTAGAAGACCTCAGCTTCATGCATAAAGGTGGAAATGGAAGAGTGCAGAATGTAACAAATGCTATTTCACCTGGCACAGACGCTAATGTTGAGCACATTAAGTTACCACCTAACTAGTTACAAGAGGGGGAAAACCAATCATCCCAAGAAAAGCCCAAATGACTCCAGAGAGGGAATCACTAGCTGCAACACTGGCTTCACTCTGAACAGCAGACAGCTTTTATCCTTTGGGATTCCAAAGAAATGGGGAATTTTCATGCTTGAAAGTGACTAATCTGTAAGCAATGCTTGAAAAGGCAGCAAAGCCTATTACCAAGCAGTGTACACCCCAAAAATCCCCACACATAAAAGTCCTGCCACTTGGGCTCTCACAATTTGCCTTGAGCAGTCCCAGAAGCCTTCCATGGGCATCTAGGTCTGATTATTCAAATCCTGTTGCCTAGTATTAACACTCAAATCTATATTTAAGCACCTAAGTAGGAATTACTACAGCTTTCTAAAGACCCTAAGCATCAAGAGCTCTTGTTAAGAGCTTACCCAAGTACTGACCTCCTAATGAATCTGTTTAAACGATAACATTCACCTCGTTCCCGGTGCAGTGAAATTCAGTACCTTCATGCACTCCTGAACCTCTTCCAGCCAGAGCTGAGCTTGTGAGCATCCTGTCCTTCATATCAAAACACAGACTACAGGCAAATACACAAGAGGAGCTATTTCTAAAATCCTGCACTGACTTCAAAGTCACTGTACCTTGTTTTAGAAAAGGCTTGAAAACAGCGGGACGCAGGCTGTGTGCTACAGTTTGGTAGAAATTTGGGAACAGTATTTCTTAAGCAAAACATATCTGGGCATTGAACCAAAAATTAAAACTATTATAGTATCATAGTACCAAATGGAGATATTTTGATATAATTCTCACTCTCTCCATTCCAAAGCCAGGAAGCCTCTAAAAATTTCTGCAAAACTTGAATCTTGCTGTTCTTACAGAAAGTCAAAAAGTTGCTTTTCCTTTCCACAGCCTGAGCCTTTCCCTTTGCAAAGGGAAGGGCAAACTCACATCCCGGAGATGAGCAGAACACAGCAACAATATTCCAACTCATAGAAAAAGACCAACTCTTCATTTTTCATTCTCTTTCATGTAATTCTCATTTTAAAAATCAATCTGCATACAAAGCTGGTGTTCTACCTTCAATCTATAACAAAGTCTGTATTAATCCTCCTTCCTGTTAGAGTTACAAGGAAATGTGAGAAACAAACAGGAGGGTATTTATAGGGCCAATAGTTGCTAATGTGATTGGGGAGAACAAGGACGAACACAATATGCAGGGCTGGAAATGCTCAGTAAATTTAAGCAGCAAGACGATTACTCAGAATCCTGAATTATGAGTGAGTAGTTCTGGATGAAAATTTGGCAAAAGATAACTGAAGTAAAATACTTTGCAATAGTTCAATCCATTCACATTTAATTGGAATAAAGGATTATCTAGAAAATATGAAGCTGCTTCAGCAGCATCACAGGACTAGACAGAAAATAGCAGTGGCATCATGTAACCTGTAGGCAAGAACTCTCCTTGTCAGGAACGCCAAGTCCTCTTTCTAGTCCTGCAGATGCAGAAGATAAGGTCTCAACTCCAAGCCAAGTCATCAAAAAACTGCTGCTCTTGTTTCATAAAGTGAAACAGCACTTTATGGCTTACTAGACATTCAGACTCTTTTTTAAACAATACTCATGGCAAGTTAGTCAAAAGCCTCAGAATGGATGTATGGATGGCAGGAGAATAACTTTACAATCATAGAATGGTTTGGGTTGGAGGGACCTTAGAAATTACCTAGTTCCAACCCCTCTTCCATGGGCAGGGACATCTTTCACCAAACCAGGCTGCTCCAAACCCCATCCTATCTAGGCCTTGAACACTTTCAGGGATAGGACATCCACAGCTTCTCTGGGAAACATGTGCCGGTGCCTCACCACTCTTAAAGCAAAGAATTTCTCCCTAACATCTAATGTCAATCATCCCTCTTACAGTTTAAAGAAACTGTTGGTGGCACCAGTCCCAAAAGCAAACCCTAAGGAACATCACTCCCTTGTTATTTTCTGTAACTCACCACTGTTATGCTATGCACACATTTCAGGAATACAACAGCCTTTCACTGAGCACATGAACCAAAAAGCATACCATTGAAATCAGTTTGTCATTACCAAAAACTTCAAAATGAACCAATAAATATAGTTAGTGAAAGGATTAATACCATTCAAACACCAGTGCAGCTCATAAATTAGCAAAATGAAAGCATTTCAAGTTTTCCAAAATGGGAAAGATGATCCAGCCTGTGAAGACACACTGCAACTGGGAAGGGTGGAAGAACTGAAATTAGACCTAGGATTTTGTATCGCTGAAAGACTAGTTTCAAATTTAGAAGACAACCGTTCCAATACACTAAATTATAAATGCACATTCTACAAAAGCCATACTTTTCAGCTCCTTCTTTTGCTGCCAAAAGTATACACACACACACAGACACAGACGTAACAAAAGATGACCTTTGAGTTTATTGTTTAAAACACAACTTTCAGGCCACATGATCACTATGCACTGACACATAATGATTCTTCATTTCAAGGGTAAGCACTTTCCCAAATCTCAAATCTCTTGAAGAAGTTCCTTCTTTTCCTCAAAATACTTCTGAAACCACTCAATATGTTCAACCTTCTGCTTAACACTGAGGTATGGGTTTTTTGAAAGCCCACAGATGACTAGTTCCATGAAGTGGCGGATAGGTCCTTCCTTGGGAAAGCCTTCGAGGTGTTTCTCCAAAAAGATATGTTCATGAAATTCAGCATCATCCTCCATCCCTAACAGAAAGACAAAGCAAAAAAGACAAAGTTGTTATCATAATATAATAGCAACTTTAACAAAGTAAAAATAATATAGTTTGAAAATAATCTTAAATTAGTAAAATTAATGGTTCTGCTCACATTTCTAAGAATATGTAATATTTAAATCAAATTTCTGGCTTGAAATCTTGATGAAAGCCTGATGCTGGGGTGGAAGTAGGAGGAATAATTATAACCATAAATCAATCTTCTTGCTAAAATCCAGTTTGTTCATACTTGAAAATTTTGATTCATCATTGATACCACCTTTCACATTGCAGGAACTTTCTTCATAAATTTTTAAAGAGAACATTGATGGCCTAAGTTCTGCAGAGGATTAATTAATACAAACTAGTCTTGAACAAATAAGGCACCTCATAAAGTATCAAACAGCTAACAAATACACGTCCAATGCAAGTCATGCTTTTAACATCCTATTGCTATCAAACAGGCACAGAAATTTGTTTTCAGACATTTTCTGAATGTGTGAGAGTATGATGATGTAAAAGTGTTATGTATCTCACCAGCTACTTTTAAATCATAGCCATCACCAAAGATGATGTATTCAAACGCCTCCACAGGACATGGCACAAGGGATTATTTGAGATAGGGTAAACTTTTGTTCTTCATCCTGTGGATTTTTTTTGCTGTTGTTCATACTGTGATGGTAGAGACTCAGAACACAAATTCCCACATACAGAAAAAAGGCTGCTTTTGCTGCTCCTAATTTTAAGGGGAAAAAAACAAAAGGCTATCTGGGATTTGTAATGAAAGATTTTTCATCAGTTAGATATACATTTTTTATTTGATATCAATTGGCTTGCACCCTTAAATAAAAATCTGTTATTAGAGAAAAATATTGCACTACTTCAAGATGACAAAAATGAGAAGCCTATACCAGACATGAGTGTGGTGTACATGTTTTTCTAAATTATTTGATAAAATTAAATCAGGAGTATTAAAATTGAGGCAATTAAGCCACGTAAGTTCTAGGCTTCCTTCTTTGGTAGAGCTTCGACAGTTTCAGAAGAAATGATGTATATCTCTGCGATGGAGAAGTCACTCTAAGGTCACCTGCATTTGTTAAGTTTGCATTACTTTTTTCCTGCTTTAAACTTAAGGTACTGCAATATCTGAAGGAACTGAGAAATACCTATATTTTTCCTAGAAATATGTGAGTGTATCAATACCACAGTTGCACACCACATTTATCTCTGTGGTTCTTGAAAGAAGAAAGCACATGTCCTTCTTCAGAAGATCTCTCCTTGTTCCTATGTGTTGAAAGTTAAAATAACAAAAACCAGGTAATGTCAGTTTCAGAAAGTGTATTTCTACCATGATTGGAAAACTATGTCCACAGACAGAAGCAGTGATGATCCTTCCACTATCTACCCATGCTGGCCTTCCCCCAGCAAGGGGAGGTAGAATCTTACTGTACCTGGATGTAACTGGTTGCTTTTTCAAACTAATAACCTTTCCAGACTTCCTTACTTTCACTGGTCTCAAAAATCCAAGAGAACTAAACCAAACAAACTCACTACTGAAAGAATCTGAATAATGCTGACAGTAAAATTTGGCCTTCTGGATGCTCTTCTTCTGGGGACAGATACAGGGTATCAGGAAAGATTTTGTCTAATAAATAATTTAACCTCTTTTCATCTTCAACCCAAAATAAGCAGTTTAGAATCTCAAAAATGCAGGTCATAAGTAAATATAACATTATGTGTTCTGCTTTCCTGTTTGACAAAGACTGTACATGGTTTGGGGATGAAGTGTTAAGTTCAAGTATTTCAGTTAGACCACGTATTTCAGTCCTCCAAAAAGTAAAGTGTGCATCACAGAAAGGAGACCACAACTGTCCAAAGCATCAGAGGCTGAAGCCTCTGGCGGGAACAGATTAGATGAGATAATGACTTCTCTCACCCCTAACAAGCCCTGACTCCTGCTGCAAGCCTGTCCCTCAGCCTCTCTGGCATTGTCCTCAGAAACATAACTTGAAACAATATGCATGGCAGAAGTCTAAATTAGAGAATTTTCTTTTTCAACATCAAAACAAAAAGACACCTACTCTCAATATCCTATTTCCAACGCCCTACATGCTACAAAACAGAAAGTCTGGGGAATTCCTCTAGCTAAAACACTAATCCTTCCAAAACATGACCAACCTTGTCTTAAAGATGTCAATCCAAACACAGATGTTCGTCCCTTATAGCGAGCATTGCTGACAGCTATAAAGATGACTGAGTATTCAGATACAGTGAAAAAATGTCCCTGTCCATGGCAGAGGGTTTGGACTAAATGATCTTTAAAGGTCCCTTTCAACACAAAGTATTCTATCCTTTTAGGATTTTTAGAATGACATAAATCATGCTCTTCAGTAGGTCCCTAGAACAGAGATAGTAAAGAAACCCCGACGCAATGGTTGTGTAACTCTGCCAACTCCCTCTGCAAGATGATCCAATATTTCTCTGCTGGGAACAGCAGCTCAGCTAACCAGCAACTCAAACAGGACTTGGTGAACTTTTGCCTGTAGAAGCCATCAGAGGCAACTGAGGAATTAATTTTCTGAGACCTTCCTATATCACTTGTGCAGTAACAATCTCTGGCCCACCAAAAGCATTTGCTCATAATAATGAGGTGCTAAGGCAAATTTGCACCTAAAATCTACTCAGTCCTTTTTAGCTTTTTGAGTCATTATGGCATAAATGCACAGAAATAATAAATGAGGCACAAATAAATGTCTTTCCCAACTTTTTGCCATGGCAATCATGGAGCATTAAAGCTACTTAGAAGCAGGAGAGACAAGCAGAAAGAAGGAGTGGTAAGAACAATGCTATGCAAGCTATACTAATGGTTTGCTAAACTGGTAAAAATTAATCAGAGGCTGGTGAGATGGAGAGGGGAAAAAAAAAAGGTAATTTTCTGCCTAACAGTGACTTCAACTGCATTGGACAAGGGCAAGGGCATGCAGGTAAAAGCAAACAACAGGGCAGTAAGGTGTGGGGGGAAGACTGCTGCTGGCCACTGCAGCAAGCCAGTATGTCTAGCCACATCTTCAGATGTTCACACCAAAATCATTTTAAAAAACATGACCTCGCCACGGTGCCACACAGCACAGCACAGCGCCTTGGCGAAGCACTCTAACGAGAACACCAGAGATGCTCTGGAGCCAAGGAAAAGTTATAAGAGGTTGTCTTTCATTTTTATATTTGGTTTAAAACTTTAAAAGCTTTCATAATGCTGTAAGTTTAGTATACGTGCTTCCTCAACAGATAATTTAATTGCACTTATATTTTTAAAGCCACATGTTTTTGGCATAGAAGAATAATCACACATTTCTGGATACAGAACAAACTGAAGCAATCTCCTCCTATTGAGGGAAATAGCTGTTACAAAACTGCAAAATTAATAGCAGAAAGGGGCATCTTTCTTTTGCAGAGAAACTGAAATTACAACATGTTGATATACTCAGTGCAAGGTTCTCGAGCTTTTAACTGTGCTTTGACACACCTGAGGGGATTAACAGCCCGTGGCTGGCAGTCTGGTAGGATGGATCTTACTGACTTGGTATTTCAACCTGAGAGGTGACAGGTTTTGGAAGGCTCCACTGGAATTTTCCACATGACTAGTCTTTGTGGACAAATCAATCAAGATTCTTGTTTTAACTATATGTAAAGACTCTTTGTCCGCTGGCCGCCCCATCCCAGACAGCGCGGTTCCAGCGGCACGGCTGCAACAGGGAAACCACTGCCCGCCAAAGACACTTTGTCAACTCAGGGCCCCAGACAGCAGGGTTCCAGCCACATTACAACAACACAAAAACCATTGGCCACAGTGGTTTTAAGCTTGCAAAAACATGACTAGAGTATACTTGGATTTCTACATGATGGAACATGATGGAACAGATCAATCCTGGGAGCAGTGATTAAATTCTGTGAAGAAACTGCCAAATAGGATGGGAATAAACATTAAGAAACAATGAAGCACATTATTCAATTTGCAACTCAGTATAGGACAGATTTTCAAAGACTCCCAGCTTCAGATACTAACCTGTTTTGCTCTCAGTGACTGAATCGTTACAAAGCAGTTTTGTTTGATGTCTTTAAAGTCTTTTAAAAAACCCCAAAACCCACAGCCAAGCTCCCCCTGAAGTTATGAAGTCCCCTTTCCTATACTGCACACTTTGTGTAGTTGTTCTTCACTTCCTTAACATTCACTCTCTCTGCTGGCATAACTTCACACGGAGCTTTTTCTTTTTTTATGGTAATAAAAGAAAATACTGTGCACAAAGATGCCTAATTAACATAGATGCCCAGGGTAAGTGAATATTGTGACTGTTTATTCTTATGAAACAGACAGAACAAAGGGAGCAAACAACTGTTTAACACTGGGCCTGCCCAGATATAGAACTGGCAGATAGCTGGTTGGGATCTGGCGAGACACTTGGTCCAAGAGCCACACCAAAGAACACAATCAGTATTATAAAACACGCACAGCAGTTTTAAGATTCCCCAAGTTCTGCTAGGAGCTTAATTTAGAGAAGATGCAGAGTAAAAGGTATTATGTAAGAGACTTGAACAGCCTTTTGGTGTTAACACATCGGGGGTGAAGGAGGGCGGGGGGGGGAAGGAGTCGTCCCCTTTTGGCAGCAGCCAGTCCTCAGATCAGCCAAACCACCTGCAAGACTTCACCTGAAGAGTGCCAGAATGAGTTCATCTGAAGCATCTCTGATCTGGGACAGTCAGGGAGTTATGTTTGTTTACTATCAAAAGCATGACTCACAGCTGAAACATTACGTTAAAACAGTCAAAGGTCAAACATGCTCTAATTTTCAGAAAAGATAAACTGAGAAAGATAATAAAAGCTCACAGCGCACATACCGACTTCATTGTCAATTGGGAACTCCCACAGTATTCCTTCTTTTGTCCACTGGATCATCTCCTCAAAACCATTTCGGGGAGGCTGTGCAGTTACTGCTGCAACCTCCTTTGCAAACTCCAGATCCCAAATTGTTGGTGAAGATACTAAAAAATAAATTTTGTTAAGATCTGTCAGCAACCAAAGACTTCTCACTAGCTAAGACAAAGTCCTTTAACATCAATCTTTACAGAGACTAATAACTTCAGCCGTGCAAATTTTTCTACCTTAAATACCAGCATCACCTTTCGCAAATGAGAATTCTCTGTTGACATGAAAGTTCATTAAGTTCTCAAATGTCTGATGAAAATCTATTCTGAACACCTAGGGGAATATTTATTTTTATGTCTTTCACATAAAGCAATAATTTAATTTTTCCACAATCGTTCTTTGGTTTTGTATTTCAAAAAATGTGGACACAGCAAATTCTGAACTTGACTGGTGCACTGTGCTAAAGGACCCTTACTTCTACAGGAGTTTTCAGGTTCTTCACAACTACATTCTCCTCCAGAGAAACAACTCAGATCTCCAAGGGATGGCAATTCCTTCCCCAATGCTCCTAAGTGTGCCAGTTTTTGGCTCTCAAGCTGAGAAACCATGATTTCTTATTCTTTTCACAAAGCTAAACAGTTCCTTTAGGGATGTATCTTTTCTGATGCCTTTTTTTTAAACTCAAAGTGCACTCATATTGCAGCAGTTACTCTTCTTAAGGAGTTCCTGTCCCTCCACCCAGGAGAGCTGGTCATGAGCCCAGACTGAACCGCTTCGCTGAACTGAAGGGAACAAGCTGTTACCACAGGACAGGGAGGGACCTCTGGGAGTGCCCTGGGCTGCTGTTGAGTGAGCTGGCCTAAGCTGCATTCCCCTTTGTTTTCCTGCCTCCCTCTGTTATCAATTCATCCTAAGATCCTTGGAACACAGATCTTCATGTGAATTCGAATATTGCAGTCCACTTGGAGTGGATCACAGCCAATAACCTATTATTTTACTACTCCTGAGTGTAAGTACTTGAGGCCCAGATGTAATTTCATCTTTGGCTCAATGGCTTACAACTCAACTGAATTAAACACCCCCCCCAACTCCCCCCCCCCAAGAGAAAACACAATGAAAGGGTAAACAGTATTTTTACACACAAAAAAGTGTTTTCAGAGGAGTTTTTTTTTTTTTGTGTTAAATCAGAATATAATTATACAAATTATTCTTTAAGAGGGAAATTTTCAGCAGTGTATTACTAGGCTGAGTACTTCGATTTGAGGGCTGGAGGCAGGAATAAAATACAGCTACAAGACAACATGAGAAACCACACCAGAATGAAATTGTTGTCCACATCATAAAGAAACTAATAAATCCTCTAACAGAGGAAAGTAGAACCTCATTTTTCAAGCTTGCATTAGAGGTGATAAATATTATAATTTCACCTCATGAAACATAAAATAATACTGGCATTTTACATTAACAGTTATGAAGACTATTTTCAAGATGACAATTTCCTTTTCAGTTAACATTCAAGATTTCAAAGTCAATACTCAAAACTTAAAACAAAACTTCCTTTTCTGTTATGTATAAAAAATTTAACCCCTTATCTTCTGTAATATGAACCAAGACAAGTGAAAACAAATGAATCAAGGTATCAAGAATCACATCAGCATTTCCCAAGATTAATGCCCAAAAAAATGTTTGTCATCAGGCTTAGTCAGTAAGCCCAGTAATCAGCTTCCTGGTCTAGAATATACTGTAGAGTTCCTCAAGGCTACCTGGAATCAAACAAGGAAACACCAAACAAAAAGCTGGAAGAAGCTTACTAATTAACATCTAATTACAAATACAATGAAGTCCACTTGCTCTCTGAAACAATTTGTACACATTCCAATTTTATGTTTAAAAAAAAGTGCATCTCAGCTTTTACCTGGGGTGACTACTAAGAGCCACTGTGTCTGCATTCTGTTCATGCAAAAAAACCTTATATTCTCACCCTTTTACCTGAGTAAATTTGATTCAACTCAAAATCCATTTTTTTCAACACCACTTTTGTTAAGACAGCTAAAAACAAACACTACATCATTCATTGTGGTTTTTACATGTAAAATGGACCAATTTTAATGGTATTGGCAATCTTAAAACACAGTGAACCGAATCCCATTCTAATGAACAGCTTTTATAGAGGTGGCTGTATTCAGAAAGTTCACAGCTGCTTGAAAACATGCAAATGGCACTATCTGACATTTTACTAAAAAATTAAGTAATCAAATTAGGATCTCCCCGTAGTTTCAGGAGTAAAAAAAAAAGATTAAAAACTACTCAGCTAGAACCTGGCAAAAACTTACAGTTCTGCTCTTGAAACAGAAACAAATACTAATCATTTTGTAGTATTTTAGACAGGAGTACTATTTCTTCTGCTGCTTCTAACTTTACATAAAGGTCTAAGTCACTACACTGGAATAAAGTCTGTTTTTTAAAAAGGCCTCAGAATAGCTGAGGAAAAACAGCATTTTAAAGATTAGTACTAACAATGCAGTCTCACTGTTCACAAAGTGAGGGACAAAGTTCTTTACGTGACTTGCCCTTATTCACACACTCTTGGCCAAACCCAGCCTGTAGTAAAGCCAAGTCTTCATGAGTGGAAGCTATCCCTGTTAGGCAGCATTAAGACTGTTCCCACATAGCTGTGCCATTCAGTGAATATGAAGGTGTCACACCTGTTTTGAATTCAGTTTTGGTATCTTTTATCTCACATGAGTTTTGGCATGTATATTTAATGGATAAGGAACTGGTTGGGTGGTCACATCCAGATGGTCCACAGCTCATAGACCATTCCAGGGCTCTATCCAGACCATGCATTCAATGGTCAAAAGCTCAACGCCTGGATGGAGATCAGTGACAAAGCAGTGCTGCTCAGGAATCCACACCGAGACCAGTATTGTTCAGTGTCTTCATCAACACTACAGACAGTGGGGTTGAGTGCACCCTCAGCACATCTGCAGGTGACACCAAGATGAGTGGTGCAGTTGACACACGTGAAGGACAGGATGCCATCCAGAGGGACCTCAAGGGCAAACTCAAGGAAGTGACCTCATGGAAACCTCATGAGGTTCAACAAGGCCAGGTGCAAGGTGGATAAAAACTGGACATGAGCCAGCAATGTGCATTCATGACCCAGAAAGCCAACTAGAATCATAAAACAAAGTGTGGCCAACAGGTTGAGAGAAGAAATTCTTCCCCTCTCATGAGACCGCCCCCCCCCGGAATGCTGCAACCAGCTGCAGGGTCCTCATCACAAGAGGGAGATGGACCTCTTGGAGCAGGTCCAGAGGAAGGCCATGAAGATGATTAGAGGGATGGAACTGCACTCCTAAGAGGAAAGGCTGAGAGAGCTGGGGTTGTTCCTCATAGAGAACAGAAGGCTCTGGGCTGACTTTATTGAATCTTTTTAATACTTAAGGGGAGCTTGTAAGAAAGACGAAGACAAAATTTTTTGTAGGGCCCGCTGCAACAAGACCAGGAGTAATGGTTTTAAACCAGAAGTGGGCAGATTCAGACTAGACAAAAGGAATAAATTTCTTCAAGTGAGGGTGGAAGAGGTTGTCCAGAAGGCTGGTAGATGCCCCATCTCTGGAAACATTCAAGGTCAGGTTGGGTGGGGCTCTGAGCAACCTGATCTAGTGGAAGAAGGACCTGCTCATTGCAGGGGGATTGGAACCAGATAACCTCTAAATATCCCTTCCAACCCAAACTTTCTATGATTCTAAACACATATGAAGAACTTTACAATAGGTGAAGCAAGGTGTCATTTGTCAGCTGCCAATGGGATCTTTCCAGCTCCATCTGGAACACTAAACAAAAGAAGGCCACACAGCAATCCAGTTAGTCTTGGGTTAGCTACTACCCTGCTTATACTTAGTCACCTGCAGGGCATGCTTGTTTCCTTGGGATCACAGCCTCACATTTCTCTGTAACTTGACCAAATAAGCTGGAGCCAACATAACCATCCTCCAGACTGGCTTTACACACACAGAATTAAAACTGACCTTTGTGACAAAAAGCCAGTTATACCTTTCACGTTCACTAACGGAGTGCCCTGATCAGCACAGAAAACACTTCATTATACTGCATGGAAATTTCACTTGGTAAAAATCTGAGCTACATCAAAGTAGTCATTTCTTTTATCAGGCTGAAAGCAGAAAGTGAGCAGGTCATGTCTCCTCATAAAAACAAATCTCTTGATATTCTAAAAATGCAGAACTTAGCCTCACTGCGTTTTTCATTACTGAATTTCCACTAACCTGTTTTCAGTGCATGCTCTGGTTCTGTAGAAGCCTTAGTGAATATATTAAGCCTCTTTCCTACTTTGAGACTTCTATAAACAAAAAAAGAAAACCGATATTTAGTATTTCACAACACCTTACAACATTGCCAGATAACAAATTAAAAAGCACAAAATATTTTCATGAACTAACAGATCTCTGGAGACAAAAAAAAAAAAGATAGTGATTCTCACTAAATCTTCAGGCTTTTAATCAGAGAGTGTTTATGGCCTTACTCTTTGTCTTAAACAGAGCTTCTCAAAACATTTCCATGTGAAAGAAGGAGCATAAATCAAGGGCTATATTTGCAGTCAATTTTAACTGGTATATTTAGGAATCTGAAAAAAGGTAAACAGCATCAAACCACAGTACTTAAGTGATTTTACAAAGCTGCGACTATCTGAAGACTTGGGTTTTTTCCCTGTAAAAAAAATATTGCACAATTCAGGAACAGAAAAGGCAACAGCTAAATCAAATAATTCCTGCTTTATGACATAAATAGCCCTTTTGGAAGATCACACAGCCACCTTCTCTGCCATAGGGCAAACAGTCAGAGTATCCATATGATATGTTTTCAATAGCATCACCCTGGCGTTCACTCTTCTGAATATACAAATATTTCACTCTGACCATCTATTTTCAATCACATTTATCATTACCATAAGCTTATACTAAAAAAAAAGAAAACCCAAAATTACAAGAGTTCAACAAGTAATCAAATTCTTATAGATGAAAACAAAAAAACCCCAACGTATTTAGTATCAACTATGTTTTTAATCGTATTATCTTCCAGGTTTCCACTCAAATTCTAACAGTTCTTTCATTTTGTTATTACATATCCACTGTTACCCTGGCAAGATTTATCCTCTCTGACCTTAAAATTCTACCCTTCTGGATTTACTGGAGATTCCTAATGGTCTCAACTACTTCTGCAAACCTGCTCTTGTCATATTACTTTTTAGTGATGAAACTACCCTGGAGCTATTTCAGCACACAACAATCTAGTTACAGAGCCTTGAAAGAATGTTGATTCAGGATTATATTTTCCAATCTGTGTGTAACTCCCAATGACATTGGCCAAAGATACATTGCATGTGTTGGAAGAAAGTTTATTTTAAAATTACAAGCTTAAATTACTATAAAGCAACATCACTCATTTCATCGCAATGTACTAACTTGACTTAAATTTAGGTATTCTTCCTAACCCATTCTTTTCCTACTATCAGTTGATAAGCAAATACATTAGATATTCAGGTATGCAGGAGGGAACTTAGGCCTGAAACTGGAAACAGTTTACTCCCTACAGGGATTTTAAAAACTATTTTAAGGTGCTGTTTCTGAAGTTATACACCAAGCACAGTTCCACCACACAGAGAATACTGTACATCTACTCATCCATGAATTCACGCTTTTCTATTTCTTTGTTACCCAAATTCTGTCGTCAACATGGTCCATCTAAACACAAATTATTCCCTCCATTTTCAGGCCCTAACCCCCAAAACCAGAGATTAATTTACAAAGTAAATTAAATACAAGAGAAGTTAATCTTACTAAAAAACTGCTATGGAAAGAATACATGGAGAAGGAATGTAATGATAAGCTGCCATGGGAAAATCCAAAGACTACAGAGGAAAAAAGCACAGCTTACAGGAGTAAGCCAAAAATATAAGAGCACTCCTTAACTCATGAGAGTGGCCACATAATACAGCAGCAAAATAAACTTAAGGAATACCCTGAAATCACATGTAAATTATAAATTTCACAGACAATTATAACATCACAGATAACAAAGAAATCAATTACAGAACGAAGTGGTAATAAATAAATAAATAAATAGACCAACTTTAATATATCTTTAAAATCCTAACAGAATGGATGAAACTTTTCTAAACATAGAACACGATCAAGTTTTGTAGAGGAGGAAAGCAAGCCTGCAAAACCTCCATTTCCCAAGAAGTTAAGAAAGTGACATAATATTGTATTATGCATAGGTGAAAATAATTTAAACTAGTTAAAACAAGAACAATTACATTTCAGCACCAAGTATTTTTAATTATAAAATGTAATATTAAGAAAATGCACATTATTTGATTAGCTGGTTGGCATTACTATCTTGTTCTCACAATTTATTTCAATGTTAACAGTACCTATCTTGAAAAATATTCAAGTAATTTCTTTAAGCTCTGAATTATTGCAACATTAATATGTACAAGTAAATTTAAAGTATTATCCATTAGTAACTGCATGCTCCTTGTATTGGAGGTGAACACCACAAAAATACCTTCTGGAGTCCATAGACTGAGCTGATGACCTTTCAGGCCTTGTTCTCTGACCATCCTCATCCAACTGCAAGGAAATGCGACCGGATAGCCTCACACCCCACTGCTCTGGGGACTGCCTTTTAAATGTCATTTCTGAAATAACGTTGCTGAAATGAAAAACATGAAATGTAAAACTCAACAAATTTACAAAGTAAGGAATTTGTCATATGTATTAACTAGAAAGTCTATTCTCAACTGGTTTCATAAGCTTCCATTTTACATTCCTCACAAAATACACCCATCTTTAATCCATCAAACATTCAAGGCTGTTGCTTTAAACCATTTGTTACATTCTATGTATAAAAGGGCTACTTTAGCCTATTAAATCTACAGTGAATGCTTTCTTTTAAATTATTTAGTTTTCAACTAAAAAAAAAATCATATATCTGTATACTAATATTCACAGAGAGTACTAGGCATGTTTTGCTTAAGCAAATGGGGACATTTTCTGGATGCAAAAAATAGGTTTAAATAGGCAGATAAAAATCACCACTTTTTTGGACAGGAACCAATACTGCCCAGGGACAGAGCTGTGCTGCTGCAGACCAAAAGGAAGCTTGCCTTCACACATCAGCTGACATGGGCCAATCATGCCACCCTAATAAGTAGGTCACCTTTCCTGATCCACTGCAATCTGCTGGATTGCATAATCATATTACAGCATTAACAGACCACATCTTCCTTCGTCATTCTGGAGCGAAAATCATACGTGAAGAGCAAATGCCTCGACCTCCTCCAGCACCATACGCAGCTCATTCTGATCACAAAGGGCAAATCACAGCCCCTTTCTGCCCCTGCCTGTGAGCTCCCTTCACCGGCAACTCCACTGGCTGGGAAAGGCCGAGCTGGTAATCTTCCTCACAGCCTCCTCTCCACCCAACCACTTCCAGTCACACACAGTCATCTCAAATTGCAGCACTTAAGTTTCAAGACATAAATATGGTCTCAAAAAATAAAAATAGGCCAAGTCAAAAATACGGCATTACCCATTTTATGAAAATCCAAATGAAATTCAAACTATGCTCTTGGCAGCTTAAGTCAAAAGAGATTTTACTGACAAGAAAGAAATACTTCTGGAAAATTGTAAAAGCTAATTGCCACAGAAACACAGCACGATTTCTCTTCAGTCTTAGATGTGGTTTCAAATGGCAGAAGAAGGATAGCATAGCTCTACCAGTACCTACTCTGAAATAAAGGCATCTGAAAACAAGTTTGAAATAATTTCATTTTAATTTTGAATAAAAAGCAATCTCAGATTAGTTGCATATCTCACATTAGAAGTTACTCTGTGAAGTGGCTACTGGCATTAGTGAGCTGGTGTTGGGCCAGAGGCTTGACACACTTGAAGGGTCAAAGGGACATAATTCCTAAGGTCAGCCACACACAGCCCAGCCCAACAGCTTGACTCAGCTGTGACCTAAAAGGCTGGTGTTTTCCCGTGCTTCAGGGAAGTCAGGATTGCTCAGAGCTGCTCTCTTTCCTGAATTACTTGCAGTTTTGCGCTGTAGATGTGGAAAGACTACACTATTGAACTATCAGACCACCAAGTCAATGGTATCATGTTCCTTGCTAGGCAATCCTAATGTCACCCCACCATCAGCATATGAACATTTCTGGCAGCAACATTCATCACTCCATCATGAAAACTGCACTGTACTAACAAAAGTAGAACCACAAAGATCTTTTTAATGCCTTTTGAAACAAAAAATATTGGTTTAAAAAGTTTCACTCCAACCCCAGTGGTTAGATATTATATATTCCCTTGTTCCAACACATTAAAAACTGAAGTTCCTACATACACCTGCCTTCCAGAGAAGGGAAGTGGTAGGACTTTTGTAACAACCACAGACTCTCTCTCTCTTTCCTGATTATCAGCCAATAATTATAATACTTAAAATGGAGACCCAAGGAGCTTTGGATATATTCTAGCCAAAGTTCTGAATTACTTTTCTTGCTCATCCAAAACAGGAGCTGAAATTGTAGGGCTGCAGATTTTATTTTGGTGCCGTGCTGTTGTGATTTCCATTGAGTGAAATTTCAGCCCACACTGAGGAAAATAAATTCCTCTATTGTTAATATTTTCCTCTCCTAGTGAATGCCCCGTCCCCATGCTTTCTACAAGGCAACGAGATGACTGCATACAACAGTGACCTCTGGAGGTCCTGACACAATCCTGGTAAAAAAAAAATTGTACAAAAGATCTGGACAACATACAACAAATTTCATATTATAAATCACAACAGCAGTATTCAGTTTTTTGCAGCTCAGCACTATGAAGCTCTACTGCTTGTGAAAATATCTTGCTTTTAAATATTGTAAATAACTGAGGAATATATATTGGCTTTTAAAATATGTAAGTATATTGAATGCAAAATCTTTACAGAAAAAAAAGGGAAAGTTAAATTGCATGTATTCTCTTACTGCCAAACAAAACTCAACACAAAATAATCATGCATGAAAAAAAGTGAATGCTTTCTAATATTTTAAAAACATCTTCACACATTGCGTGGGTTGAGGTATCATGGAGCATAAATCACACCAAATCAAGTCTGAAGCTGCTGGGCTTTGTAAAATCAACATTTTTAAACTCTAGTCAGAAACCTGAGAGTACTGTATTTATCTCAAAGAACTAAGAGGTCCATACTAACTCTAAAAGGTCACTATAACCAAGTTTTTTGTCATGAAAATCACCACAAATTGCGGGTCTTTCTTGAAAACTCACCGAATGATAAAGAGTTTCTACTAACTCTAACTCTTAAGTAAGAAAACAAAAACTTTTCAGCAAATGGCGGCAGCAGGAGAAGTGTATTTGCTGGGAGAAACAAGCTAGGTCACAAAGCTGCCTCAGGGAATAGAACTTGCCAACTCAGAGCACAGCAAGCCAGCCATGACATTCCAAAAAGGCTGGTTCTGGTTGAGGAAAATGCATTTTTCTAATGATAGTGCTTCATCCACAAGCATGTCATAAAATATTGTAACATCGCATCTTAACCCACCAATCAAAAATACAGAGGCACTATATAGCTGCAGCTTTTAAATTTCTGAAGAATTTAAACTCTCTTTCAAGAGAAAAAAAAAACATTTTTGCTTTGACTACGACTTGCTTAGTCACTGTCTTTCTTCCACTGCAGCCAGAGCTGGGTCAGTGCTCCAGGAAAAGCGCCATAGGTGATGAGAGAAAGAGAATCTGTGATGCCAGCAGGCAGAGAAACCACACCTAGACAAGAGCATGTGCACCCTAAGAAAGGGAGAGCAGCACATTCCAGGCTGGGCACTGCATGTGTTAGCTCACTCAGTATTTCTGTGCTCCTCCAGCATCTTGGGTACTCAAGAAGGTTTGGATTACATTTAGGTTGGTCACCCACAGCCCATGTCACTGGTAAAGACATTTGTGTACTCTGCCCTTCTAAAGAACTCCGTGACACAGAGTGAACAAACTCCCAGGTAAGTAGCAGTTTGATGAATATATCCTTTATATAAACAGTCCTTATATATCTGAAGAACAGATATTTTGCTTAACAAAGTCATTCACTGAGCATTGTACACCCCAGTCTGTATCAACTAACTCAATCAGTTTGCAAGCATCTGTCTCTTTCTTGCTTAATTTCCACTCAGGCAGACATCAACCACAGACACCATTAGCTCTTTTTGCAATGCACTGACAATCATTCCAGCAGATCCTTCACTGATACAAGCAGAATGCAAAACATGTAACCTACAGATGATAATAGATGGGTCAAGCTTAGATCGTCGGTTGGGGCAAATTAATTTTCACGGAATAAAACTAAGATAAGCAGCTTGCAGTTCGCACTGCAAACAGACATAAAGAAAGGTTTCACACTCATATTTTGGTAAAGATCCAATTTTCTGTTGTTCAGAATTTCACCTGGATTTAATGCCTTATTTTCTCAGCAGGTATTTGAATACTAGCTGGAAAAAAAAAAAAAATAGAAAAAAAAATTGCCTTTAACCATGGTCCAAAAGAGCTGTATGCATAACTGTTTGAGTTTCCAAACAAATGTTTCTCATCTGTTTGAAAGCCACACTGGAAACAGAGTTAAGCCAAGAGATGAGTTTCATGCGTTGACTGGAAAGTTTTGAAAGGAAGGGTGGGGCTATAAACAGAGCTGCTCTAGTTCAGTTCTGCAGAGCAGTCATGAAAATTCACCAGTCCAGACAGAATGTCTGAAACATCTACAAATCCATTCATTGTGTGAGAATTCTGGAAGCTTGTGGCAAAAAAAAAAAACCAACACAAACTCACAAAAAAAGCTGTTATTCTGCTAGCCTATCCAAGAAAGCAATGATCTGGGCATGAAAGCAATTCTGTTTCTGCAAAACCACTTTAGAAGGATGATGGCAAAATTTAGAGAGTTTTGTATAACCAGATCAATAATGTTACCAATATTCTTTAATCCTAAGGATACACTGTCCAAAGGTATCTTTTAGGGGTACCTTCCCAACACAGAAGGCAGTCACCTTCAGGATGACATTGCAAAATAGGAATTTCTGACGTAATTGAGAAAAACAATCAATACACAGACCGTATGTTAATAGTTCCCCCCTTCTTCTGTTTATCTGTGGTTTCTTCATGTCTTCTTAGTTGTGCAAGGAGTTCTGATTCTGTCTGTTTCTTGTCGCGTGGAAGGGAAGATGCAACTGCAGAAGCAGCCTTCACCAGTTCTGGATTTAAACTGTAAACAGAGACACAACAGATACAGAAACAAAACAAAACAAAAGCCTTTAATATATTTAAATTGTCATTTCTGTACTGCCATTTTATATCTTAATAACTCAAAAGCTAGTCAGGTATTTTCCCAAATGGATGTGGCCAGCGGGACAGGCAGGTTTGCCCTATACTGCCCTAATTATCAAATGCTGAAGGACTCTGACAAGCTCTTCTTCCCCAGCATGGTGAAATGGCAGTCCTGTGTCTCTGCATAGCCCCTCAGACACACAGCCAGGAGACCACTGGCAGCACAGACCTGTGAGATGATAAATATGATGGAACATACTGTGGACAGGAGCAGCTCCAAAGACTCAACAATCATTATGCCATTCTTAATTTTTTTTTCTTTTTCCTCAGTTTTGCTGTATTTCATCTGAACAGTATTTCCCTTCTCCCATTAAAATAACTTTCCACAGGCAGGCGCTAGTGCCACCTTCCACAATATCACTGTAGAAAAAGGCAGCATAAGGTTGACAGCATACAGCACCTTCTGCTCAGATTCTCCCGCGTGATTTACTCCAGTCTACAACTCTGCACCACACCCCCTTACAAGATTCTTTCCCACTGCTGGAAATAGTTTATTTTGTCCTAAATAACGAAAAAAAAAAAGTTGAAATAAGGATAAAACAGGCTAAGAAAAGTTTGCTATACTTTACCGTTGGGTGTCTCCTGTAATTCCCTGAGGGACAGAACCTTCACTGTCCAGGCCTTCCAGCTTGTTCATGGCTTGCTTCTTGTTCTCGCTGGTTTTTAATTGTTGGAGTTTCTTCCTGTAGCTCACTTCCACTTTCATATTACCAATAATGTCTAACAGCTGCTGCTTTGGTGTTTCTGCTCCATCTGCCGGCCTCGTTGCTGCCCCTTCAGGTGTGCTGTCTTTGGAAGTAGCAGATTTACCTTTGTCTTTAGAAAGCACGCTGCTTGTACTGAAGAGTTCCTGTTTGCTAGATGATACACAAAGTTAGGAAGCAGAAGTTAAAAACAGGTTCTAAGGCTGAATTTTGTAAATCTACCAAAAACCCCAAAACAACAGTTACCACTGTCTAGGCCCAGCTGAGTGCAACCTGAGCATGTTCAGTACAGGTCAAACATGTACCTTTTGACTTTCGAGAAGGGCTGGGACACCATTTCATAAACTCTTGATTACTTCTGATTTCCTCATCAAAAACACGAAGTAAACAACTTTACACACCATTTATTTGTGGAGGAAATAATACAGAGTTTGAATTTACTGGTACCTGATACTTAAATTCATTGGTACTATAGAAAACTCACCTAAACTCTTAATATGAGTCAATAAAGAGATCACGCCCTGAAAAAATACTGTACACACACACACACACAACTTCACATGTTTTCACACTTGTGGCACTACTACAGATCACATTCCCCTACTCTGCAACATGGATTCTGCTGCAAGTTAATCCAGAAACAAACAGGAAAGTTATTTGCATTATAGCTCCTCTGCTTAGTTTAGCACATCACTGCAAGGAAGCTGAAACTGACACAGTGCAGCTGAGGATGAGAAGCCAGGGACAGCAGGGAGCTGCTCAGGAAATTCTGCAGAACAGACACAACTGCATTCTCTAGAAAAACTATCATAAAATTCAAAGACCTGCTCTCTATAACATTCTATAAAATGCAGTGTTTAAACCTTTACATTTACACCTACTTTGTTTAAAAATCACCCTCAAGTTACAGAAATAAAAAAATTAATATTTATTCTGATTCAAAACAAAAAACTTCAATAGATCTTAAAACACTTCCACAAATCTGAAGGAATTGTGGCACACCTCTCCTCCTCACACAAATCTCTCTGGCTATAAAAGGAAACTCTGCCAGTTTCAGCAGGCACTGCATGATATTTAGGTCATTTTGCACTTAATAAATAATCAGCATTAAAACCTAAATTTCAATGTTGAGAAGCAACAGGAAAATTTAAAGAAAGCTTCAGAACCTTATTACTGAGAAGATGGCAGAAGCCCTGCTGTTTTACACTGCAATGTTCCCCACAGGTCCTTGACAAACTACATTTTTCTTAATTCAGGCTGCATGCTCCTTAAAACTATGTAACCACTCAGAAATCACAGAATCAGAATGTTAAAGGTTGGAAGCAACCTTAAAGATCACCTAGCCCTAACTTTCCCTGCCATAGGCAAGGTCACCTCCCACTAGACTGGCTGACTCAAGGCCTTGAACACTGCCAGGGCTGGGGCATCCACAACCTCCCTGGGCAACCTGTTCCAGCATCTCACAAGCCTCAAGCACAAGCACTTCTTTGTAATACCAAATTTCCCCTCTTTCCATTTGTACCCATTACTCCTGATGTAATTTGTACTCATATTCCTGAAGAAAAGTCTCTCTCCAGCTTCCCTGTAGGCCTCCTTCAGACACTGGAAGGTTGCTATGAGGTCTTCATGCAACATTCTCTTCTCCAGGCTGAACAGCTCCGACTTTCTCAGACTTATCTTAGCCTACAGCAGCAGCAAAGCTCAGCAAGGCTGAAAGCCTCAGGCACTTAAAGCTAGCAGCACACTGCAGTTTGCATCCCTGTATTTCACCTACCATTCAGTTTGCCTTCTGCTGGGGAGCTTGGCCTCGGAAAGCAAACACAGCTACCAAAGAACCTGAGCTTCTCTGTACACGAGGCCATCACAGCACCGGTGCTTGTTCAAAAATATCGAGGAGTTTTGAAATAAAAAAAATAAATGAACGCACAACTGAGCTTCCATTAAAAGCAACTTAAAGCATTTTAGTAACAACGAAAAACTCCCAAACACAGCTCTTAGCCCTTACTTTGTGCAGAAACAACAACGCCCAAGAGGCAGCGCCGCCCTCCTGATACCGGGTGCAAAATTACGGTCAGGTCACACATGCGGATCATTCACACCGCTCCAAGATGGGAAGGACGGCAAGGACAGCACCACGAGAAACATGGTCCACGCCACTCCCCTCCACCCGCCTCCTGCTGCCTTCTGCCCACGGTGTCACCGCCACCCAGCCCCGGCCGGACAGGTGAGCCCCGTGCCTCTGAAGGCCGCGCCCCGGGCCACGGCCCGGCCTCACGGCAGTGCCCGGCCGGCGCCGGCCCCGTCCGCCAGGTGAGAGTGCAGGGGAGGCCGGTACCTGCGGGCCCTGCCGTGGGCCGTGCCGAGCGGCCGCGCCGCCGCCCCGAGCAGCCTTGCCGCCAGGCCCCACATCGCCGCGCCGCCACCGCCGCCTGCGGCCCGCGCTCCCGGCCCGCCGGCCGGCAACACCGCCGCGCACGGGCGTTCCGCGCAGCAGCGTTCCGCGCCGGCCGGCCCCGCCCCGCAGCCGCTGCCGGCGCAGCCGTCCCGGCCGGGCGCTCCCTCACAGCTCGGCCGCTCGCCGCCGGGAGTTCAGGTCGTAGGAGAGCACTGCCAGCAGGTAGGGGGAAGTGATCGTGCTCTGCTCAGCCCTGCTGAGGTCACATCTGGAGTGCTGTGCCCAGCTCTGGGCTCCTCTGTGCAAGAGAGACATTAGGTTAGGGCTCACATCTTTCTGAAACATGCTTCAAAAATGTCCCCAAGCCTTCAGTTCATATACTCTGTGTGAAAGCGCCAATCACTTGGTTTTAAAATTTTAAAAGTTTAATAGTAATAAAATGGTTATAAAATAGCAATATAATTAGAGTAGTAAAAACTTTGGACAGTTTGGATTAGGACAATATGAGACAATAAGAACTAAGAGTTACAGATGGTCCGGGTACCTCTTTCTGGGCAAAATAAGCCAGAAAAAGGGACACACGTTAACAGAGGATTAATCCTTAAAAGCAATAGCCTGTTGCATGTTCATACATCTCATACATGATGTATAAATTCCATTCAAACAAAGGATTCTGTCTGGTCATCGTCAACTTCTTCCTCTGAATCCTGACGGCGTTTTCAGGGCTGAGGCGGGAACAAGTTCGTTTCTTCTGATAAGAGAGCAATAAATTCTTTTTTTCTCTGAAAGATTTAGGTGTCCTGTGGCTGCTATCTCGGTGCGAGTCCACTCTTTAAAAAAAGTATCTTACATAGCATAGTTTCTATTTTAACATTATGTTATACCCTAAAACTATATTTTACACACTACTAAAAAAAAAAATACAGCATAACTTTCTAACATAACACATATAATATTCATTTTAACATTTGCGAAAGCCAATTATAAAATATGCATTTTTCGCATCTGGCAAGGCGAGCACTGTCCCATCCCTTGCAGCTGACTGTAGTACATCAGTACACACACCACTGTCACCTGTGGAAGGCCTGACCCGCAAAAGCCATCTCACTTTTCCTCCATGTGGAGCTGTCCTGCCTGACCCACCTCTCCAGTGTGAACGGCATCCACAGCAAGGTGCTGGGGGAGTTCTCAGGTTCCTGCAGCTCTGGCTGCTACTCTGGGACAATACTTGCCAAGAACTGCTGTTCATGCTCCTGGACAATGAGGATTTCCATATGAATTAGGAAATGCCAACTGGCTTACAGGGGGCAAATGGTTTGCCTGTGGTTGGCTGGAGAGGGTGTAGAACCCAAGAGATAGCTTCGGACTGCAGAATGGACAGAAACACAGCCTGCAAGGGAACCCTTTGGTCTCCCACATCAGACAAGTTTTCGTGGCATCCTCCTGTCAGCTTCCCAGAGGTTACCCATCCCTCCATGCCAAAATACTCTGTTGGAGAGGAGTTGTGCCACTCTGTCACACATCACGTCCCAAAGCCAATCACACATACCCAAGCCAGACCCCTCGAGTGCCAGAAAGCGTTTCCACATTCCTGCAAAGCTCTTACGAGTTAAGGTCTCTGCACATATCTCCCATTTCTGCCCTGCCTAAATGCTTTGAGGGGAAGCTTGAGGTTAAACTCCAAACAAATTGATACCTCATCTTAGGAGACTCTCTCGGGAGTCATGGCAGCTCTTCCATGGTCTCCCTACACACACCAAGTGTTGTTACTTCAGGGTATGCAATTCCTACATAAATTCTTCCTTAAAACAGAACAAGTGCTCCACAGCAGCACGGTGCATGGACAAAGAGCAGGGTTTGGCTGAGCAGCCGCGGGTGCAGGCAGCAGAAAAAGCCACGTGGTGGCGATCTGCTCGTGGAAGTGCCGCATTCCAGGGCTCTAACAGCTCCCAGGAAACATTTCAAGCGCTGTCGCCGTCTCCACATTTTCTAGAGATAAGAGCAGATCAGGCCTGGTGGCGTGCCCGAGGAAGGTGGCTACGAAGGGGCACCTTGAGATGCTCAAGGCCTGATGTTCCAGCCGGCAAACGGTCATGGAAGGCAGCGTGTGGTTTAATGGCATCTTAATCACAAGTTTCACTGCATCAGGGGCTTAGATGGCTTTCACCAGCTGGATCTTCCAACAGTGCTGCAGTCCTGCTAAACAAGAAGTCAGCATACAGGTCAAAATTCTTTACAATGAAACAGTAATCTCTCAGTACTGTGGATTATTTGGGATGCACAATTAACTCAAAAATCACTAATTACAACACACTCAGCATTTTTTTTTTTTTTTTTTTTTTTTTTTTTTTTTTTTTTTTTTACATTTGAGAAATTACAATTTAATTTCTAAAACCATTTAGAACCTAGGCTGCTCTTTTTTAACAGTGGCCACACCTGGAGTACGGCATCCAGCTCTGGGGTCATGTGCACGGGAAGGACATTGACCCTTTGGAGCAAGTCCAGAGGAGGAACACCAAGTTGATTAAAAGGCTGGAGCATCTCCCCTACAAGGAAAGGAGGAGAGAATTGGTATTGTTCAGCCTGGAAAAGAGAAGGCTTCAGAGTGACCAAAATGCAGCCTTCCAGGACCTGAAGGGAGCCAACAAGAGAGTTGGAGAGTGGCTTCAAAGTGAGAGTAGGTTTAGATTAGTTGTTAGAAAGAAATTTGCCTCTGTGAGGGTGGTGAGGCACTGAAGCAGGTTGCCCAGAAAAGCTGTGGATGCCCCATGCCTGGAAGTATTCAAGGGTGGGTTGGGTGAAACTGAGCAACTCAATCTAGTGAAAGGTGTCCCTGTCCAGGGCAGGGGGTTCAGAACTAGATGGTCTTTAAGCTCCCTTCCAACCAGTATGTTACACAAACATATAAGAAAATTAAATCTGAATCCTGCAATTAATTTAAAGTGATGGGGAAAAATATACATTTCAGTTTATAATTTTGTTTATGCTGGTTTTTTCCTTGGTTTGAGCCGTGAAAGTAGGAGCCATCAGTTTTATTTGGTGGGAAACACCATGGATTTAAGATGAAATATGTAGGTCTCCTTGTCTCAACCCACGCAAACACACGTGCAGCTCAACAAGGATTATAGTGCTTCCCAGAAACACTGCCTGGTCTGGCAGAGCATCTCAAATATGACTGATCACTGGTACACATTATGGCTGCTGCTCATTTACCTTGCCACACACTGTACAGTGTCCTACTGCTTTCACCCAGACATTGTTCTGATAAGCCTTATTGCAAGCACTTCAGGTAACTGCAAATCAAAAGGGGAAAAAAAAAAAAAAAAGAAAGTGTTACATAGTTTCAGCTGAGAAAAGCAGTATTAGCCCTTGCCACAGTGGCTTAGGTCACTGTATGTCACCTCAAAGTCCCGAAAAGCCAGGATCATGAAAGTGACAGCTTAGGAGAGTGTCTTGGGACTCACGGCAGTTCCTTATATGCACAAACTGTTGGTTTCAGGATACACAATTCCTAAACAAATCCTTTAAAACAAAACAAAACAAAAAAACCCACAACAAATTCACCCAACTAGAAGAAAAAATAAACAAACATACATCTTAATAAAACCCCAAGAAATTAAAAAAAAAAAGTGGTTTTAATTCATAAATTCGGTTGCATTCTGCTCAGTAAGCTGAAACACATCCCAGCCCCAGCTTAAACAGAGCCCAGCCCCGGCGCCCCCACGCCGCCTGGCGGGCCCTCGCCTTCCCTGGGGCCGCGGCGGGGCCGCGCCGCCTCCATCGCCGCCTATTTCGGGGCACAGGCGGCGGGGCCGCTCGGGCGGGCGGCGGCTCCGGTGAGCGGGGGCTGCGGGCGGGGGCAGCGGGCTCGCCCTCTCCGGCGGGGCGGGGGTGGTGGCGGCCGGCCCGGCGGGCTCCCGCGGTTCGGCCCCGCGCACAGGCCGGGATGTGCAGCGGGCGCGGGCGCGGCGATGCGCGGCCCCCGGGAAGCCGCGGCTGCGGGTGCGGCCGCCCGGGAGAGGCGCCGGGCCGGGGGCGGGCGGGCTCTGCCAGCGCGGGCCTCCGCCGAACACAGGCCGGGGCTTCCTGCTCCAAACGGGCGGGTGTTGGCGGAGCGGGAGTGCTCAGCCTTCCTCCCTAAGGAGGGCTGGAGCTGTGTGCGCTCCCGCCGCCACCACGTGTGACAGCTGCGGTGAGCCCCGCTGCCGCCCTGCCCTGCCGCCGCCGCCGAGTGCCGGCCTGCTCTGACCTTGGGGAGCGGAGCTACGGCCTGCCCACGCGGGCTATTGCAAGGAGCAGAGCTGCCTTCTCAGTCTTTGGAGACTGCATGGGCAGAGAGAAACATCTGGGACTGAAATAACATCTGCTTGTAGAGGACTCTGCAGGACCTGTTACACTAACTAATGCTTCTGTATTTCCAGGTTTGAGGTTTGGATTTGCTTTGGAAGTCACAGAGCAGTTGTTGCTTCGTTTTACCTGCATTCAAGTTTTAATATAGTAGTATTATTACAAACAGGAAAAAAAGGTATGTACTGATATAATACTAATTTAGTTTTGACTAAGGCTTAAATCTTGTGAAAGTGGCACTGGGCTGATATGGATCAGACAACTAAACTTCCTTGTCTCTTAAAAGGTCCATATTTTTATAGGCATATACTTTTTTCCTTCTGCTGCCAAGTTTTCTGTGGGTGATCTGGCATATGCTCCCTTTGGGGACTGGCACGAATTGATAAGCACTCAGCATGATGAAAGCAGTGTACATTTTACTGAATGCAGGCAATTGTTGCTCTCTAGTAATACCTTTCATTCAAAGTCTGTCTCAATGATTTGGTTTTTTCTCCCCTAAATGAGGAGCAAAACTCTGAGTGCAGTGTGAACACTAGTGAAATATATAGGATAACCAAGCGTAATTTGGCCTTGGAGCCTCCATGCTGAAGTAACACCTGGTGTGCCATGCTGTCAGTAACAAAACAGTTCAAATCTGAAGGCACAATTGTGAAATTACTTGTGCTAGTGCCATTTATTGCAAGAGCAATGTTTTATTTTGTTTTAAACTCGTTTAGATTTATGTAACAGTTTGGATGGGTAACAGTACTGACACCATTTGGCCTGCTGGTGAATTTTTCTATGTTCAAGAATAATAAATCTGTTTAGACAGGCTTTTTTAAAGTCTTGGTTGTATCCAAGTGTCCATGTTTCCTGCACGAAGGATGTGGTGTATACAATGTGTCTTTCTATGATTCTTTCAAGGTAGCCTGCTGGGAATTATGTTTCCCATTCAAATTATGCCAAAATACATTTTGGGAGGTAACAGGCTTCAAAAGAAGCATTATAGTAGGTAGAGGAGTGAAAATTGTTCTGTTTACTAATGTACTGTGCGTGAAGACAGGCTTAAAAGCCAGTGAGGCACTAATTCACATGTGTATTTGTGTGGGTTTTAAGACTCATGCAGCTTTTTGACAGTACTGCCAGACAGCAGCACGGTTCTGAAACAGTGGGAGCTCTTTGGCTGAGTTATTTTACCCCAGATAAATAAGCTTGTTTTAACTGCTTGCCCAGTGAAAGTATCTTGATGCAAACTTGAGAACTGAATTCATTTGAACGTTTTATTTCAAAGTGTCACATTTTTTTATTTCTGTTTTTCCACCTGCCTTCCTGAGAGACAGGGCATAATTCTTATTTATAATATTCTGTTGTGGGGGGACTTGCACTAGGAACATGACAGCCAGACACAATTTAAGATGTTCATGTTCATTCCCTTTCTACTCCTCTTCTCAAAGCCACCCAGTGTATCATCATGGGTATAATTTTCTTAGCTGTTCTTCACCATGAGGAGAGCAGATTCTGTTTTGCTTTATAGGTGAGAAGCTGAGACAAGCATGAAATATTCCAGCTTTAGACACCCGAGGAAAGACTATGCCTCTATAATCAATACAAAAGTAACCTTCAGCACTGTTCCCTGGATGTACTCTTTTGCTTTCATTTGAGAGATTCAGGGAGATAAGCTGGAAAGCTGAAGCTAGGCACTGCTACTCCAGGAGAGCTGCCCAATGCAGCAAAATCAGTCAAAATACAAGTGTGCTAAGTCTCATTCCTGAGCACAATCATTTTCTGTCTCTAAGTTGAAGAGTGGATCTGAGGGCATTCCTGTAATGCTCTTGCCTGTCAAGTTATTGAAAATTGTGTTTCTTTTCCCTCAGGAGACAAGTATCTCCATACCTGACAGGAAACGGGAGACTTTGCTCTGAAATAATTGATAAACAAGTGTGAAGCATGAGGATCAACTCTGCTGTTCAGGCTGCTATTGACCTCACAGCAGGTGCTGCAGGTAATGCTTCATTGTGCAAAACTTCTGAGAGACAGTTTTAATGCCTTTGACAAATATAAAAGCAGTTTCCAGTTGCTATAAAAAGCCTCACCCTCTGTATTTTAAAGGTATAAGGAGAAGCAATGTTGTAACTGTATCACTATTGCTCTTTCCTGATGAAACCCCTGCCACACAGTGAAGAAGACATAACCTTTCTTGGAGTAATCATTTTCTATAAGGAGGTTTAAGTTCTGCTTACATGAGTTTATGAATCAGTCAGAGTATCAGTAGAGTTTTGCAAGCAGTCAGTGTGTGGTTGACTGAGGTGCTGCTTTTGTCACAGGAACCGTCCCTAACTGAAAGGGACAAGAGGTTACCTGAAGGGTTTCTGGCTCAGACAGTATCCTGGTGTGAATCTCTAAAACCTGTGAAGCTCAGTAGTAGAACTGATGATGAATTTGCATAACTGACTTCCACTTCAGTCTACTCTGTGCTGTAAAATTTTGCTGGACCAGTTCTGTGGAAATGGCTGCACTTTCTCACTGATATTGCCATATTGGTAATGTCTGTGGCTCAGGGATGCAATTTTGAACTCTGCCAGGGAAAAGGGGTCTTTTTGACACTTCTAACCTAACAGTGGTTATATGGAAAAGGTGGAAGATTTGTCTAATTTACTTTTGTAACTAGTTTAGACAATGTTAGTGATCTTTTATTCTTTCCCATACAATAAATATTACAGCCAGTTCTTTCATGGCAATGTTAATGCTGTGAATATGGCAGTATTAATGGTGCTAAGTGCATTCAATGGAAGTTATTTGCAGTCATTTGTCAGAGTGGAGGTTAACAGTGCAATGAGAAAGAAGGGGTAACAGCACAAGTCCAGTGTAGCAATCTCTGCACTCTTTAGAAAATGTAATTAAGTAAGCAAACAGCTCATTCCTCCAGAAAATGCATAACCTGGTTTTACCTTCCTCTCCAGATACAGCCTTGACTACCTACTAAGTAATGACATATTGAGGCAAGCAAATTCTGGACAAGAATAAATAAGTCCTTTGGCTGTCTGTGGTCACAGTCCTTTGCCTAGGATCTAAGCAACCTCTGATACCTTCTTTGATTCAGTAGGACTCTTTTCCCCACCACTGCCGTATTATTAGGACCATGCTTGTCTGAATGTTCAAACAGATTTGACTTTTTGGATTTCTGGTTTGCTTTAAATTTGTGGTTGGGTTGGGTTTTTTGTGACTGTTTACTGCTGGCTGGAAGAATTATTTTTTCCTTAATATTTCAGATAACAACTAGGACTCTTGGTCTTTATCTTGAGGCTTACAAAGTTCATTGTTGCAGTTTACTAGGCTTTTTGAGCCAACTCCATTAACAGCCTTTTTGGAACAGCCATTCTGTCAACTCCCAATTTTTCAGCTTTATATTTCCAAGAACTTTCCTGGTTTCCCTGGACATCTTCCAACAGCCATTATTTTATTACAGGAACCTAGCATTTGTCCTGTAGATTAATATCTACCTGACTTCCCTGCAAATAACACTGGCTGAACCTTCCTAGCTCTGTTTTTCATTTGAAGCTTACATGGATGTTACTGGTCTGAGCCAGCTACTTTTCTCCTTGGTTATCCTTCCAGAGCAGAAAACTCTTCATGCTTCCTTGCATGATTTGCTCTGAAGCTCTTCTGGTTGGGAAGGAGGTTTTATGGCAGCTAGATCCCGAGTTTCTCTCAAAGGCCTGGAGTACCTCTTTGCAGAGAAGCAAGAACAATGTTATACAAATGTGTTTGCAAAGAGTAAAATGGACTGCTAATAACACTAGTTAAACAAATACTTACTCTTCTCCCCACTTCAAAGAAAAATAACTAATCTTAATTGGATGCACAAATTTGTTTCCATTTCAGTTGCTTTCCTATCTGTATTTGCAGATAATTTAAGGTATGTGCATGTCAATTGTGCTTTGGTTAAAGATCAGCTTCTGTCTTAGTAAAGTTCTCTCTTGCTACAAAACAAAACCATGAACCCTATATAAAGTACACCTATCACGTGTTTCCTGTCAAGTATCTGCTTCGAACAGATTGCTGTCACTGTACACTGTTTCTTACTGAAAAAGTGTAACATCAGCTCTTCCTGCAGACTACAGAATTGAGTTAGATCTTGCAGAAGAACACTGTGCTCTGAGCAAAATGGTTATTGATGACATTGATGGAAATATCACACAAGTTTTCAAGGTATTGACCTTGCAATTCAGTTTGGAAAAGATAACACGTTAAGAAACTTTGCCCTTTTGCCCTTTTTCAGCTTATACTTGACACTTCCAGTCTCTGGAAAGAAATGTGCTTAAGAGCCACTTGGAGTTTTGAAGTAAAGGGTTTGAGTCTTTGGTTATCAATTTATTATGTATGATCAGTTTAGCACTCTCAGCAGCGTTCCTCTTGTCCTGGAGGAATCACTTGATTACTAATCTTTCAGGGTTGAGATTTTTTTTTTGTTATTATTGGAATGTAAAATCAGAGATGCCTTCTGAACCACTGCATTAATGGGCAAAGGAAAATGTTATTTAACTCATTGACACAAGTGACTTGATTGCAGAACAATACCTCTAATTCAGTACAAGTTTCTAAAAGTGAGCTGATTCATTTAGATGCTTGCTTTTCATGAGATAAAAAAATATTTAATGAGAATCGTAATGGTACTGCTCCTTTGCCTGATTTTTTTTCTTAAGGTAACTAAATTCACCAGTGACAATTGACGCCATTGTGCTAAAATCAGTGCACTTGTCTTTTTCCTACAGGGAATTAATTAATCTTTGCTTTCTCTGTGATTTTCCTAATACTGGTGCTCCAGCACAGGTGTTGCAGTTGTGATAACCTTCAGCCACTGTTAACTTCCACTGCTTGCCTAGGTGGGACAGCCTGTGTGGTGACTGGCCAGCCCTTTGACACTGCCAAGGTGAAGATGCAGACGTTCCCCAACATGTACAAAGGACTTGTTGACTGTTTTGTCAAAACCTATAAGCAAGTGGGATTTCGAGGCTTCTACAAGGGAACCTCACCAGCACTTTTAGCCAACATTGCAGAGAACTCCGTTCTGTTCATGTGCTATGGATTTTGCCAACAAATTGTGAGAAGAATTGTTGGAGTAGACAGGAAAACAAAGCTCAGGTTAGTAATAAATATCTGGTTTGTATTTTAAAATAAGTATATAAAATTTCATGCAATTGCTATTTGCCAATACTGTACTGTCAGGTGCAAGTGAGGTCCCAGGCTCTCCTCTGACAGTGTACAGGGTAGTAAATTTTGGAATATAGGCCTTAGTGTGACAATATAGTGTCTAATAAAACAGAGCCATCTACTAACCAGTCACTGCAGCTGGCTGGTTTACATGATCACAGCTTAACTGGAGTATTCAAGACCTAGAACATTTTTACCAATAGGATGGAGCATTTCAACACCTGAAAGTTTGTATTGCTTTAATATCTAGGTTGTTCTGATTTTGCAGGGGAAGTAGTGACTTTTCTTACAAGGAGGCATACTAAGGGAGAAGGGCACTTTTCTAATATTGTCTTGCTTTTAAAAATGTATTTATTTAAGGTTCAAAAGCTTGCTTGCCCTACAAAACCCTTATCTTTTGCTACACATTAAAACGTAGGAGGTAGGCCTACCAGCAAAATGTTTCACTTCTTCACTGTCTTTTGTGATCATGCTGGGAGGTAGACCACAGATGTGCAGATGTCCTAGGGTCATTTCATGTGACTGAGGCACCATGGTCATGCTGGATGTAGGGAAGGTGGTGCAGGAAACTTTGAAACAGTATATTGGTGTATTACTCTGTCTTTGGAGTTGGATACAAAATGGGAATGTGAGTTATGTAACAAGAGCAAGCACCTTTGGCACCTGACAGTTATTTCCTTGATCTGGTAATGGTGCTTTTCAGATCCAAGATGGCTCTTTAATGCCTTGTTGATTCAAGGTCAAATAGTGTGGCTGCAGAGCTGTTCTAGGACAAAACATTAAAGAATTTAAGTTTACTCGAAAGATTGTCCCTTAGTGTTGTTTCCTTATTCTCTTCATCTGGATCATTGTGGGGGCACCTTATGAGGCACATGTAAGAGAGAATTGTATTGACATGGTCTTCAGCAGGGCCCTGATGAGAACATGTGGCCTGTGCAGGACATCCCCACCCATTGCTACTGTACTGTTTCATCTTCAGAAAAGGACAAACTATAAAATATTTTTCAGTTAAAGCAATACATATCACTGATGCACAAGTCACAAAGAAAAGAAATGAAGAGAGAAATGCTAAATTCTGTTCATCTTTTAACAAATGCTTAGTTCAACCAACAGATTTCCTCATAAAGTCTAAAGTAAGGCAATAAATTGGACAGAGAAGTGCTAGATTCCATTTGCTGTTCTGCAGGCAGTTACTGATATCTTCCACTTTGAAAGTTCTCATTACTGCCATTTCTGAATGTCGTTAGCTTTGCTTCATGTTGCAACTTGAGTTTTGTGATGCTTCAAGGTGAAAAGTTGTAGCTTTAAAATCTCTGATACTATAGATGTATCAAACTGCTGGGCACAAGGCAAGCATCTCCCTTGGATGGAAAGAATTTCTGTGCTGCAGTGAGATCAGTCTCAGCTGTGCTGACTCCTCAGGTTCTGAAAGAGAAGCTTCACTTCTATGCTATTATACAGCTCCTGTCCAAAACACCACTGTCTGTAGGAGCCTGTTTAAAATTCATCATAAAGCAGTGTTGCCCTTGAGTACCAGCCTTTTGAGTCCTGGCAGTTTAGCAACCTGGAATTTGTGGTATGTGTAAAATCACCACAAAATAAGCCCCAGTTTTGGAACACTGAGTCACTGCAGATGACAGTGCTGTCTTGTTTGCTGGTGTGGTTTATGTTTGTGCTGTCTCTGATTCACATGGTTGCATTCATAGCAGCACATCCATACAAAGATTACAGTGATCCATTGTGCCTGCTTTCAGTTTTCTAGCATCTTCCACTGAAAGCCTTTATTAATACTGGTAAGGTGAATTTGAAAATAATGACATCTTCTATATGAGGTGATTATTGCTCCTATTCTCTTTGAGGAAGTAATAAGTAAACAAAAGTTTCTCAGTAAAACAAGTCTATGGAAATCTTCATAGATGCTATCAAATCTTCCCTTCCTGGCTTTTACTCTGCTGCAATTACTGAAGTATAGCAAAAAGGTTAGAGGTTGCAACATATCTCTTTGATGTCAAAAGGGTGTCTTGCAGTTGTATAAGAATATGAGATGAGCTAGGTTTTTCCTCCCTCTAGTTCAAGTATCTGCCCTTTGCCCTTAAGAATCTTTTCCCCAAGACTGCCAGTTTTTCTTGATGGTATTTAGGGTACAGGTGCAGGAAGCTGATTGCTGGTGCAGTGGTTCCACTGCACTGAAGGTCAGTCAGGCCCAAATACCTTTTGCAGTTTCTTTCTTGCAGTGATCTACAGAATGCTGCTGCAGGCTCCTTTGCCTCTGCCTTTGCCACCCTTGTCCTCTGTCCCACAGAGCTGGTGAAGTGCCGGCTACAGGCCATGCATGAAATGCAGTTGTCAGGAAAGATAATCCAGGGACACAAGTAAGTATACACCCAGCTCAATATCCCTGAAACCCTTTCTAGTGTATCCCTTCAAAGCCTGTATTGGCTCAGTGTTACATTTATAGTGCACTGCTAACCAGAGAAGAGTTGTGGCTGGGAGGGTCAGAGCCTGCTGACCTTCTGGGTGATAGTAAAGCTGGATGCCAGTGAAGGATCTTGCTCCATGTCTTGTATGAAATCAATTGTTTGCACAATAGGTCTCACCATTAATTTTTGCTGTAGTTGCCTATTGGTCTGTATCTTCTCGTTATCTGGCTAGTATCACTAACTGGGTCAACCTCTCTCAGTACAGTTTGGTCAGTAGTGAAGGGTGTTATCCAAAAGGATGGTCCCCTTGGATTTTATCGCGGCCTGTCAAGCACTTTGCTGCGGGAAGTCCCAGGCTATTTTTTCTTCTTTGGAGGGTATGAACTGAGCCGGACATTCTTTGCCTCTGGGAGATCAAAAGATGAATTAGGTATGGTAGCATTTTACAGGTGGGTTTTAGCATGCTGTCATGGGGGACATAAAGGGGGGCATATCGTCCCTGAAAATATACTAATAATGTTGTAAAATACATGCAAAATGAAGGAAATGAGGCATACTAAATATAGATGGCTGTGTCTTGTGTATACACAGTAATAAATTAATGAAGTGACCATTTTCCAATGAAGCAGGATGTATCATAAATAGAGAATTAACACAGTGAGCTAACACTACAAAACTGCTGAAATATCTGACCCTACAGTGTAACACAACTCTGAACTATTTCATTTCAGCTGCCATTCAGAGTGATTTTGAAGTATTTAACTACATTCTCTTGAACAGTGTGTTCAAGTATATGCTGAACTGCATGCTGAGCATTAGATGTAGTTACAATGATAGTAAGAGAACACTGAGATTGAAAATTAGAAATGGGAAAAACATGGTGATGCCAGAATAAAGATTGCCTGTCTCCTGTTAAAAGACTGAACCAGTCTTGCTTGGAGTCAGGATTTCAGCTGCATGCATTTTGGACATGTAACAAAACATTTACAAACATCTGATTGGATGTGCATCATGTAAGAAATGACTGATTACAAAATAATTCTACCAAATTCTCTATATATGATAAGTAACACTATATGATGTTACTCTAAACCATTTCACAATTAACCTTGGAAAGTGATTACAAGTGTTAAAAAAGTGAATTTAGTTAATACAATCAAAATTGAATTCTGAGTTATAGTTTTTTAAACACTGCCAATAATCTAAGAGGCACTCTTTATAATCTTTGAGTTTCTAGTTGACTTGCAATTTACCAGTGGCTTGAAAAAAGGTTAAATGAGAGAACAGCAACTGCTCTTTTGTCATAAGCAGCTTCCTCTGTTCCCTTTGAATCCTGTAGATGAAATAATATTATGTTTGTGGTGGTGAATATCGTGGTGTATAAAAGTATATTTCTTAACTTTCAGGTCCCATTCCTTTGTTACTAAGTGGAGGTTTCGGAGGCAGCTGTCTGTGGATTGCTGTGTATCCTGTAGACTGTGTCAAATCTAGAATTCAGGTTCTTTCAATGGCTGGAAAACAGGCAGGCTTTATGGGAACATTTGTAACTGTTGTGAGAACCGAAGGTGAGTATCCAAAGCAGATCAACTGAATCTCTAGGGCTGCAGACTGAAATCTATACCCTTCAATATCCAAAATCACTTAAGAAACCTAGTCCAGTGATGTGTTAGAGACAGACAATAACTGTTTCTAGCAAACGAATATCTACCTCATGTAGTGTGGAAAGCTTGGAATCTAGAAACTGAGACCAACTTCATCTTCCCTGCTTCTTGGTTCAGGAGATGACACACATAAACCTAACAAAAGCTTACTATGCATTAAAAGCAGATAAAGAAATGGGCTCTATTACTTGTAACCAAACTTTTACATGAAAATGGAAGGAACTAGGTAAGTTCCATGCAGAAGTTTTCTTCACCTCTAGAAGTTAATATATGGTTGAGGATTGATTTATCAAACAGCCTGGCAACTTGAGGCATCTACCTCAGCATCTCCTCTCTGGAAAAGGCCTCTGTCAGGCACTCTGGAAGAGGGTGAATATACATGAGAGAATATACATGGCAGCAGACATGAATCCTGGCCCCATTGCTAGGTAGGATCCTCATCAGAACTGGAGTCTGACTTGGGGCACAGCTCTAACATAGTCTTGCTCCCCCTTGCCAGCTGTGGTACAGCCGCTGTCACGCTATCTCAGCTGGCCAAGACCTTTTCATACCTGATATAAGCATCTAGCATAAGCCCTTACATGGCTAAACTCCTGTTACAACATTAGATACTCCCATCTCAATATCCAGTAGGACTACAATCAGTAGCTACACCAGTGAGTTCAGCTCTCTGTGTTCACGCTCCTCTAAGTGGAAGCATTGCTTCAGTATCCTTCACAGGTAAGAGTAGAGGGGTTGATGCAGACAGCCACTTCAATAAATGGCTAACTGGCTCTGGTTTCATTTCTAGGCGTGCTTGCCTTGTATTCTGGACTAACACCAACTATGATCCGTGCATTCGTGGCCAATGGAGCACTGTTCCTTGCCTACGAGTACAGCCGGAAACTTCTGATGAAAGAGATAGATTCTTACTGATACCGCCTAGCAGACGAAGAGCAAGAGATTGTTCAAGGGTCATTTCAATAAATGATGAAAAACACATAGATCACATGATGGTCTGAGCAGAACCAAATCTGTGACCTAATTTTAGGAACTCAACTCCAGTTGAAGATTTGTAATCTTTTAAAATCAGGTGATTTTATGGAGGTGTGTATACGTGGCTTGAATTGCACAAGCAGAACTATCTCACTCTTACAGATTCTGCACTAGGTACACTGCATGTCATAAATGTCTTTCCTGACCTGTACTGGTGCTAAAAATATTTACATTGACCTGTGGGGTTTAATGTAACATGCAAGAGTAGGTTGTGAGTTGTCTACAGCAAAGCACTGGTTTTAAAATTGTGCTGCAGTTGTGACCTTTTGCAGTTGTTGCTGATGTCTGACTCAAAATAACATCGGTTCTTGTCAAATCTTGCTGAGTATAGACGACTTGGACATACCCCTCACCTAGTGAGACCTTTCCTTCTCCAGCTACATCCCTGTCCTGCTCTGGCTCCCTGCTGCTCTGACTTGCTAAGGTCATGGAAGAAGGTCTGACTTACATACTCTTTCCTAGTAAACGGGTTTATAAAAGTAGGAAACGTTCACCCCTTGTTATATGAGACTTAGAGCCCAAGATATGCCTACATTTTTGATAAAAGAAGCACAGTAACAACAATAAGGAGGCTATGCTGCATTGCATTGTTTCCTAAATCCTTTCAAGAAGTGCTGGAGTATGCTAAGCACCACTTAACATAAGGGACACTGCTGAAAATAGCCGCTGCCTCTGAGCACAGAATTTTAACTTTGTGCAGGCTCCCATTTAGATCACCTTGGCATGAATAAGGTCACATGCTGGAAGGATAGGAAGCTGAAGAGGAACAGAAAGCCAGAAGTGAGTTGCTAATTGACACCATGGTCTCTGGCATAGCAGCCTTACTAGGGCTGGAGTCTTGCCACTTGCTGTGCCTCTTCAGCTGAGTGGAAAAAGCTCATGTGACTGGATAGTTTGTATCACCTTCAGGCCTGGAGGGCATGGCCTGCTTGGTCTTGTTATTTGATTAAACATGCAGTTAGACAGTACCACCCAGAATGATGCACTGACACCTCTTTCCAGATGCCCCTTTTGCTCTTCAAGTAGAATGCTCTTTCTACAAGCACATTCTGCTTTGTAAAAAGCAGCTACTGCCTTATCCTGGAATAAGTTGAGCAGGTCTTAGAACAGCACAAACTTGTCCTGAGTTGCACAGAGATGGTGCCTGGATGCTCTAACTGCAGCCCACCAGTGTGGGGGCAGTGGGGAGCACAGACAGAGCACTGACATCATCACAGCTACATGGAGATTAGCAGCTTGTCATAGGAACCACATTTGTCAGAGACAGAGCTGGAACAACCTAGTTTTGCATGTTACAGCTTCCATTTCAGATCCCAGAAATAGGAACAAGCTTTCGGCATAGATGAAATCCCCTCAATACCTGCTGCCTCTTGCAGTGGAGCCAGGGTGCACTTAAACTGCCTCATTCCTTGCATTGTTGCAGCCTCTTTGATGGAAGGTAGTTGCTCCAGTTCCACAAAATCTTCTTGCTCCTCCAACCTCCAAGTGCAGAAAAAACAATTCATCTCCCTTTCATATACCATGAGAAAAGGCAGTTAAAGCAGGCCATGGCTGGAGAATCTCCAGTGTCTATTGCACCAATACAGCTTGACTGACTGGTACGATAGGGGCAGCACTACTCTGAATTGCCAGTACTTTAAAAGGAATTTATACCAAATGTTTAAATGATTCAGGTAGGAGGATGAGGCTTTAAGAGTTGTTAGACTTCCCCTTCTTTTCAAAGTTGTCTAGCTAAGATAAATAGTATATTTGTACATGTTTCTAATAGTTATGAAAAGGTGAGGACAGACTCCACCTCAATACAATACTTCAATCTATTTCTTAGATTTGTCTTTGCTTTCATTTTTTAAAGCTCATGGTTGCAATTTTTAATACAAAAATTAAAGCTTCAAGAGAAGCAGGGTATTTAAAACAACCTACTGTGAGAAGCTGGTGGCATTTTTGAGAGTTTATCTTCTGAAGTTGATGTAAGCAGTAATTTCTCCATTCAGAGCTGCTTAAGCTGTACAGGTGTATCAGTTGTTCAGCTAAAAACTTCATGATGTTGGTACAAGAATTCACAGAAATAAAGTTTCATTTGATTAACTGAGTACCTGATGATTGTTTATGCTATTTAACAAGCTCATCTAGCTGAGAAACAAAAAGGTTGAATTCAGCATCACCACCTTTCTGGAATGAAAGAAAAAGACTTTATACAATCAATGAAAATATAAAGCCCTCAACACTGAGGGAAAGGGGGCAGCTAGAGCAAGGTGCTGTGAAAAAACTACTGATTTTACATCTATGGAAAATGAAACCCATAGTGCAGCACTTGGCCTGTTGCTTTGTTAGTACCAAAGTCAGTCCTAGTATTAATGTGCACCTCAAATTTCAAGTTGCTAGATTAGCATGATACAGGCTGTAAGGTTTTCTCTCAAAAGAATGCTGGGAGTCCAGTACAGGTCACCTAAATTCCACAAATATAAGGGACGAATATCCACTACCCTGTCTGTGAAGGTCAGTGCAGCAGGGAGGCAGGGCCTATTGTTACCCACTTCTGAGCAGTGGCGCCTGAATCTCTCAAGAGAAACATAGTATATCCCTTGTACAGCTATTTTGTTCCTCATTCCTGCCTTCACCTTAGTTTTTACTTAACTGCATGCGCTTCAGCTAGGAAAATCTGACTTGCTGCTACAGCCTCTGCTGCTGCTATCTGAGCAAACTGGCTTACTCCCTAAGCAGGAAGATGGGTCACCTTAGGTTCCTTGGCAACTATGTGAAAGGGCATCCTAGGACAGTGGACAGATATCCAATTGCCTGAGCTAAGCCAAAATGAACTTGGGCATCAGCCACTTGGAGCTGCAATGAAAGGGCTTCCTTTTTTAGCCCCTAGCCACATTCACATGGACACTGAGGTAAATATATAGCAATAGCAGAAGTTGAGCTCACACATGATATACTTCATAGTACATAACTGCCTTCAAGTAAGCACAGTGAGGTATACATGACCTCTCTGCTTATTTCATTAACTGGAAAGCTGTGTCATTTCCCTTCCACTTTTTGGTTCTCAGGAACAAAAAGACTAATGAAGCAGCAGAATCAAGAAGCTAATACCTCAATGCATTCACACAAATGAAGGTACAGTCTCCATGCAAGAGCTGCACTGCTGAGAATAGTTGGAAGTAGAATAAGCATCCTGGAAATTCGTGCATTACAGGTCTTAGTTCAACTCAAGAGGAGCCAGTGAGCATTTGCACTATTTGCTCAAATGAGCAGATGCACAGATCAAACTCCTCTATGCAGGTATTAAGGCAGCCACACTAACTGACCCTAGCAGCTGGAATGCTCAGGAGCTGATGAGAGCCAGTCTTAAGCCTTAGGGCAAGTGGCCATCGCAGCCCTTTGTGGGGAGGTGCAGCAGTAGAAAAGCAGCTGTGCAGTCTCCAACCTCCACAGGCAGCTCCCAGGCCAGGTGTTGCTCAAAGCACTACATCACTGATTACTGATGAAGAGCAGCTCAATACCAAGGCTTCTGCTCAAAAAGCAACAATCCAACAGAGGGAGATTAATATTCCTCCCTCAAAATTCCCATATTCTACTGCTTTGTGGAAAACCCCAATGCTGAGGGAATCATGTCAGGTTTTTACAGTCTCATGCAGACTGCTGGTCTTCATCCATCACCATAGTAATGCTCATGCTTAAAGACAAGTAATTGTTTTTGATTACTCTAACAAGAATTAGCTGTATGCAAAGATATCTAACCTCCAGGAATCCAACGGCCCATGATGTGACAGTCAACCAACATTAAGTAACTCTTCAGAGTATTTTGGCCCCATGCAACAAAACTTCATGTAGCTTTATTTGAGAAGTTGTACTTAGTGTGTTTCTGTGTAGATACATCCACGTGACACTGCTTCACTTTATACTGAAACAGCAAGACATTCTCCAGGAAAGAGATGAATTTTACATGTTTTCCTTCTTTCAGATTTCCCTTATGCATCAATAAAGTTCACCTCCACAGCAAATGTCTCACTATAGATTTTCCATGTTTTAGACTTGTGAGGGTTATCCAGCTCATTCCTGGGAAGGTAGAGTCTGAAAGACAAAATTCAGTAGCATATTTTACAGCCTAAGACATGCTTTTCCTTTCAGCCAGCTGAAAAATCTTCTAGTTCAGCCCTAGAATATTAAATCTAGCCCCAGACCTTGAATTTAAACAGACATCAGCCATGCCTGCACAGTGTTTTGTATCTTAAGTCATCTCAGAAACAAAGGCAACCTGATGGGTTTGTGGATTGGCTCCCCACCATCCTCCCAGAGCCCCACAGTGCAAGACAGAGAGAATTTATTAGTGCATTCAGCTCAAGGCCTCCTGATATGATGCAAGTGCCAGGAATTTAATAACCAAACTTCCTAAAGGCAATGATTTGAAAGTACTCAAAAGGTAGCCTAGTGGGGCATCCTCCATAGTTCTGGAGGAAACAAAGCTCTTCAGCAAAACCCTCAAGATGGCAGCGCTGCAGGGCCATCAGACAGCTGGCACATGTTTTTCCTGGCACTGGCTTGGTTTAATTGGTCTGCATTGAGACTGCAAGGGGCATTGCTGGCTGAGGATATTCACTGTGACAAAGAGACTCATGGCTATCTCTTCTCAGGCTCTAACAGGATCAGTTAAGTAAAAACTGTCTTCTTTCTATTCCGGTCATGGAGAACACAGTAATTATATCTCCTATGCCAAGTTCACTGTTCCTCTACCTAAATCTGTCAAGCAAGGCAGACCAAAGATAAGGTTCTCTTGTCTCTGCATTTCCACATCACTCCCAAAGCATGGCAGAGAAGCCCCAGCTTTCACCAGCTGGAGCTTTTCCAGGAGTACCAGTCTCTGCAAGCAAAATCAGTAATTTCTAACTTTATCAAGAGCATGAGAAGCCATAAGAAGGCCTTTTTTTGTGATCCCAAGCATCAGTACCTCTAACTGTGGTCTTAGTGTCTGCTTGCTAAGCTACTGAGTTCCTGCTTCTCAGGCAGCCATACTATAGAGAATGGCAGATTTGAATAGTTAGCATTACATTTTTTAATTAAAATTCATTAACAATGGATAGAGAGCACCAAGGAAATAATACAGCGGTTTAAGTTAAGATAAAAACCTCCCATATGTTTAAAATATTTGTCACAGCACAAGAAACTGCCAGCTCACAAGTTACAGCTGAGGATCAAAGACCAGTACCCACGTGAAAGTTAGCTGGCTGATCAGGCCTGCCGTATCTCAGCTTTCAGTACTATGTTTATGATCTTTCAGCTCTATGCAGACACCAGAAGTTAGGATCTGAAGGCATTCACTAATATCCTTACCTGTTATTTTCAATAAAGGAAGTGTTGAACCAGAAAAAGAATGGGCAGCCATCATAGCCTTTTGGAAGAGCCTAAACACAAACACCTTGTTTAAGGACTGTGTTACACAACAGAACTTTTGTTTCTAGAGCAAAGGTACCCACTTTTCTTCACTAATTTGGTTTAAAAAGCTATAGTGCCAGAATCAGTACACTTGAAGAGCCCCAAATCATACGCAGATCACTATTTTCTCCGCAATTATTTCAGTACCAAGTCATTCAATACAATGAGGTGAGACTCCCATGGTTAGGAGCAGCAGGTGCCCAACTAAAATGCCTGGGTTGTACTGCTGTTTGAACAGCCAGGTGTTTCCCCTGCTTGCCTAGGCTGATATTACACCACTTGCTGCATCCCTCACTGCACAGTGACGCACAGCAGGAGTCACTGGGAAGGAACAGATTCTGCTCCATGCTGCCCAGCCCGGCAGGACCCACTGCCATTTGCACTGCAGCCTCTCCCCATACCCAACTGAAGGTCTTCACACTGGTATACTTACAGAATTGCATTCAAATCTGACTTTCACATCACCACTTAGAACAGGGCAGTCTTCCAAGCCAATGACTACAGTGTCACTTTCAGAATCAAAGAAAAGCTGGATAACAGAATAAAGAATTTGTTTTATGAAAGTTTCTGCAGCAAGACAAGGGACCAATTCATGACAAGACCTAACTACTCATTCATGGTACACAAATACAACAGCAGTGCTAGAATAACAGACAACAGTTTAAGCTGCTCAGCACAGAGTGAACTATTTGCTTTTAAATGGCCCCCAGGGAAATCTTTCACTATCTCACCACTACAATTCCTAAGATTTGGCAAAGTTCAGCTTTTTCGTCTTCTTGGAATTTACATCACCCATTTAGTTAGACTAGGTAGAAATTGAATATTGGACAAAACTACGACACTTTTAACCTATAAAGGAGCTTTTAGCTTCTGTGACTCAACTTGTGTGTCTTCATAGTACTCACCCTGCAGTTTTTTTGATTGCCACATACACACTGCAGTACAATTCTCTTCCTTGTTATTATCTGCACCTTCATATCAGTTCCATTGCCTTTCCCAACTCCTAGGAACAAAGTGTTTCATTATACCAGAGGCATAGACATTAGCTGGAAACATAAGTAGTCATGAAAACCAAGTGCAATCCCATTCAAAACTGCTTTCCTTCCAGAATGCCTTGCTCAAGGCTCTAGAGAACTCAAATGCTAAAGGTAAGCTAAAGGATTCAATAGCTAAAAATTGCATTTTGACGCTCCCCCCACTAGGGGAACAGGCTAAAATCTAGCAAAATCTAGTTACATTTACTAAAAAAAAAAAAAAAATCTAGTTCCATTTACTGAACAATAACAGCAGTTTGAACTCCTCTGGAACAAGGAGTGATGAACTTCCAGCCTTTAATCAAGATTATCAGCACACATGTACTGTAACAAGCATGTATCTAAAGCTCAGAAACATTAGTGGATCCAGTTCCACACGGGGAGTTAGTCTCACTTAAAAAGTGATTCCCTTCCAAAAAAAGGCAGGTTGTATGTGAGCCATCGTTTGGTCAGACATCTAGAAAGTGACACAACACAGAGCAACTGACTACAAAATACTCTTCATTGTGTTCTGTGTCGTTTAAATTCTCAAATCCCGGTAAGTCTACATTCCGACCATAGGCTTAGCAAGAGAGACAGTTATCAGCTGCCTGTAATAGGAAACCATTACCAGATAGAGGAATGCCCAAATACAAGAGTTCTTACCATGTATAGTGTGGATTTTGAGGTTTTTTATTTTGAGTTGTCTCTCTGGTGGGAGTTCCAAGTTATACTTGTTTTTCAGGATCTCATAATACCCAACATACCTACTCTGTAACGCAAAAACCCAGACACATTATGCAGTTTCTGTACCGACCAAAGATTAATTCTAGGCAGAAGTAGGATTTAAACAGATCTTTTACTCCAAGTTTTTAGCTCTTCAAAGTCCAAAGCTAAGAAGAAAGACAATTACTCTCCTCCCTTTCCCTGCAGAAACAGTCTTCTAGACAAATTCAACATCTACATTTTTAAACAGCATTTAAATTTCATGTTTTAAGAGGAATTCTGTACTTCTTAGTTCAGCAATAAGTGAGGATATTTTATATTGTAGCCTTAAGAGACTGAATGTTTAAACAGACTAGAAATTTTCATTTTATTGAAGGACAGCTATACTTCTATTTTATACCAGCAATTTTAAGTACCCATCCCAACATTCACTTCCCAACTCTGCATCACACAGAACAGTAAATCAAGATGTACAAAACCGTGGTCTGAGGCAAAAACTTGCGTACTATTTCCCAATGACTGCAGCCTTTAGAAGATGCATTTCTCCACCCAAGCCAAATCAACGCCATGGCCCCATCCCAGGCTCAGCTGCAGGCTTCTGTGCATCCTTGTTAACAGTCCAATTGCCTTACAGAGTCACACTCCTGTGAGGGTGTCCAGACATGCTGTGGAATCTGCATCTGCGCAGATATTCTGGACCTCACCGGACACATCTGTCCAGGTCACCCTGCTTGAACAGTGGGGTTGGACAAAAAGCTTTCCCAATCTCCAGAATTATGTTGTTATCCTAGATACTATACTTCAGATCAGAGAAAGGTATAAGGGGAAGGGGAAAGATGCAGGGCAAACCCTGTCAGCTGTTCATATTCCAGCTCTCACATGAAAGAGTACAGAAAGTTCAGGAGTTAAGCAAGTAATAGGAACTTACATCTCTGAAACAAAGCAGAAGAGGTAGGGCAGCATAAGCACTCACAAGGTTAGTATTGGTTTGACTACTGCTCTGAACCTGCATGAGCTTACCTGTGAGGGTGTTTCAACTCCTTGAAATTTGGTACTTGTGCTTCTATCAGTTCTTCTCTCCCCAAAGTAGTCCAAACTTTCCTACACAGAATGGTAATTTCAAGGGTTAAACTATCCATTCCATCACCATTCTCCTTCTTAAGATGCAGACAGTAAACTAGAACTACACTACTCAAGTCCATTAAAGGAATGCAAGTGGAAATGTGCAAGCATTATTTTGGTACCTTCTAAAGGACACTTTTAACTACAAGAAGAAAATATGAATTAGGCAGTCAGACACATAAATCTGTCATTCATGAAAGAGTGAAGGAGAGCAATGTGACTTTCAAGTGACAGCTTTAGAACCATTTATATTTCTCAAGTGGTCTGCGGCAGACCAAGCTGAACACGAGCTCATATCTTCACAAAGAAAACTCAGAGGAAAACAAGTGATTAAATGCATATACAGTCTGCCCAGACTACCTTGAGTGTCCAGGGCCTTCTGCATCCCCAGCCTCCAGCTGATGTATCAAACCTGGGATACTAAAGCAGCATCAGCACCTGTCCTTGCTGGGACTTGATCTTTCTGCCTTTTCCTAGAAGAGCTTCCTTTTGTAATGCTGGCTGTCAAGACAAGACAATTCTTGATGCCTCACACTACTTGGAGGGAGACTGGGAAAAGATTTGCTTAAAACCACTTAAAACCAGTGATACTATCGTTAGGAGAGTTTGCTCAGAAGTCACCTACAGCTTGAGTTGTTGCTCAAGACCCTAGACACATTATTCCTCCAAAAAGAACCCTTCAAGTTGGTAACCTGTTAAATGCTATTTTTTCACTTCTTTCAGAACACAAATAGTCTCCATCAGAATTTACACTGTAGCGAGACTTTCATGAACTTTTTTAAAACCAGACTTTTCAGAGAATCCTTTTTCTAGTATAGAATTTTTGTAGAGTATTAGTGCATTTCACCAATTCAGTAAATCCTAACAGGACATTTTGAATACTAAACAAATAATAATAAAAAAAAAAACCAGCAATTTTTACCTTTGCACTCTCAAACTGGTCACTGTCTATGAGCCAAGTACAGACCATTGTTCCAGTCCTGCCTGTATTAGATATACAAGTTAAATTAGAGCAGTTCAAAGGTATTTTGGATTATTTTTGTGAAGGTGAAGTCATCTCCTGTTATCTATTTCAAGACTTATAAGCAACAAACAAGTAGTCAAGTATTTCTGAGAAGAATGAGTTAAAGGCAAGATACCACAGTATGTAGTATTGTTTGTGGTTTGGTTCTTGTCCCCACATTTTCATTACTAGAGACACTTAGGCAGCCGGTCAGTATCTGCATACTCCAGCAGGAAATAGAGTCAAGCACTCTACTAAATGAGGCTATAAACTGAAACTTGTAAGTGTTTATAGTTGTAAGTTTAATGCTGTAAGTGTCAAGACTTGTTTCTCTGCCCCAACTGTTTTCCCTGCAACCCTACTAAGAAGCCATCAAGTCTGCTAGCATGAAGATGCCTATATAGTTTCAGTTCTTAATTCAAAAATCTCAGAGGTCAAGTCACCCTCCCTACACTTGTTCTTCAAGCTGGTTTTGACCTGCAGGTAGTTTCAACATTCAGTTTTGCAAAACCTTTTAAGACAGAGCTCCACCTGGGGGCAGCTATTTAATGTTAAGTAACCACCTACTTTAAGCCAAGTATTTGCAGTAGTAATGGCAGGTGGCTAAAGGTGTGGCAGACACTTGCAAGGAAATTTGGCTTACTTGCAGATATTTATGCATTTCAACAGCTCCCACACCACTGTTGGTTCAGGTAGCACCTGCAGGTTAGCTCATGTTTTTGATAGTTTTCACTATTCTTATTTCCATAAAACTTCATTGTATTCTATCACCTAATACCATGTGCATCTTGATTTAAGATCCAGCAGTACCTGGAACATTCTAGAGGGGTAAAGTTATGGAGCAAATCATCTTGAGTGGTATCACACAACAAATACAGCACAACCAGGGATCAGGCCCAGCCAACATAGACTTACGAAGGGCATGACCAGTTTGATCAACACGAACTCCTTCTATGAGATGGTGACCCACTTAATGGATGAGGGAAAGGCTGTGGATGTTGTCTACCTGGGCTTTAGTAAAGCCTTTGACACCACTTCTCACAGCACTCTCCTGGAGAAACTGGCTGCTCATGGTTTGGATAGGTGCACTCCTCACTGGGTAAAAACCTGTCTGGAGGCCAGGCCCAGAGAATCGTTACATCCAGAATGGAGTTACATCCAGTTGGCAGCTGGTCACTAGTGGTGATCCCCAGGCACAGGATGGAGACCAGTGCTGTTTAATGTCTGTACCAACAATCTGCACATGGGAACTGAGTGCATCTTCAGTCAGTCTGAAGAAGGCACCAAGTTGAGTGGGAATGTTGTTCTGCTGGAGGTCAGGGACAGGCTGGATCAAGGGACCAAGGCCAACTGTATGAGTTTCAATAAAGTGAAGGGCTGGCACCTGCACTTGGGTCACAATCCCACAGAGTGCAACAGGCTCAGGGAATATTGGCTGGAAAGCAGCCCAAGACTTGAGGGTGCTGGTTGACAGAAGCTTAACATGAATCAGAGTGTGCCCAGGTGGTCAGGAAGGCCAATGGCATCCTGGCCTGTATCAACAATATTCTGGCCAGCAGAACCAAGGCAGTGATTGTCCCTCCATCCTTGTCAGTGGAGAGGCTGCACCTTGAATCCTCCATTAAGTTTTGGCCCCAAGAAAGACATTGAGATGCTAGAGTGTGTCCAGAGGACAACAGAGCTGGGAAAGGGTCTGGAGCACAAGACTTCAAGGAGCAGCTGAGAGAGCTGAGAGTGTTTAGCATAAAGAAAAGGAGGCTCAGAGGAGACCTTTTCACTGTAAAGATCATAGTGAAGTGGGGTTGGTCTCTTCCATCAAGTAACAAGTGATTGGAGTAGAGAAAATGGCCTCAGGTTGTCCCAGAGAAGATTTAGATTGGATATTAAGAAAAATTTCTTCTCCAAGAGGGTCATCAAGCTCAGGTCAAACAGGGTGCCCTGGAAAGTGGCTGAATCACCACTCCCAGAGGTATTCCTAGAGATGTGCAGATGTAGCACTGAGAGACACAGTTTAGTGGTAGATCTGGTAGTACTGGATTAACAGTTGGACTTGATCTTTAAGGTCTTTTTCCAACCTAAACAATGGATAGCTTGAGCCATGTTGCAATGCACAACATTCAACATGGGTGACCGGCTACCAGAAACCAAAGCAGCCGTCTAACACTTTAATTAGTAGCAATTTCAGTAGCCTCCCTATCCCCCAGTCTCTCCTGAAGGACTGCTGTCCTATCTGCCAGAACACCAAAAAGTTATTGAAGAACATTTTAGGAGACATAATAACAGCTTAGACTAAGAACCAGTTTAGACTACCTAAAAATGGGGTTGTTTAATACTAAAGAGTATTGTAGTCGTGCTAGTCATCACATTGTCTGCAGTATTTGTCAAATTACATCACAAACCCACCTCATAGTATGGTTTAAGGCCAAACTTTAATCAAAGAAGCTACAAAAACAAAGAAGCATGACTTGTAGCATACACAGATTGCACATGAGAAATCCTACCTTTGCCCCCTTTACAGTGAATTGCTATGACATTCTTCTCATCTTGACTCATCCATTCACGGACACTGGCAGTGAATTTCAGCATGTCCCTAAATAAGAGGAATGTTAGTGGATCAAGGCAAATGCCTACACAGAACTATTATAAAGTATGTATTTCTTGACAATACTCACTGTAGCGCTGGGACATTGTGGTCATCAATGAAGATCCTTTCCACCCTGTAGTGAAAGTACTTGGGGTCATAGCCTTGTTCACCTATTGGGAAAGATCTGAAGTTATGCCAAGAAGGAAGAAGGACTGTAACAAAGAAAGTGGTTTGTAACACACAAGGGTTGGTCTGAGCATGTATTAGTGTCTAAAATACAGCAGTGTTAATAGACAGATTAAAATGAAAAGAAAACAGAGGTAACTTGGCTAAAGCCATGCATGCTTAGCTTCTGGTTTCATACTTTTCACTTATACATTAAATTTTATCTCAAATATAGTCAGCAGCTAAACATACTTACTGCAGAGATTATAGACTTTATAGTGGCCTGGATGTTTGGTGTCCAAAAATCTTGCAACTTCCTAAGCAATAATGAGTTTAGAGTAGTTAGTGCTCTACTTGTTATTTCCACTGCCACCTTAACCCCCCCACCCCCCAGGTGGGATCAACAACTGCACTCATGAACAGCACTTGGAAAGCAGGCCTTTCCAACCTGACAGCTCAGGTTCTCATCTGGAGTAAAAGTACTTCTGCAGTACTCTTCCTGGCCCTATATATGTTTCTACAATATCAGCAAGCAGAGCTCTGAAAAGGACATTATGTATACAGACCTTTAAAGCAACTTTATTTAGGTGAATAGATCTTATCACCATTACTAGCCGGGGACAGAACCACCCTGATTCTTCAAAACATTCCCAAAGAAGGAGCATCAAAGCACTGGCATGCCCCCAGTGAGAGAAAATCACTAGGTTTAGCTGAGACACTGCAACAGTGCAGCACAGTGCAGATCATCAATCAGTCATTCCAACCAGCAAAGGCAGCAAAACTAGGACTGACATAATCTAGGCCACATGTAAATTAGTGGGAACCTATAAAAGAAACAGGTTTCAGAAACAGTGAATTTGGTAGGTAAGATTTTTACCTTTATGGGATTCCTGTAGAAAGACTGCTTCCCAGAAGATGGAAATGACATTGCAATAATTCGATCTGTTGAGAAGACAGCAATCAGAAGTAACAGCAGGAAGCCCCCCTGCACATAAGAACTACATGACTGAGAAACATCCTTATTTCATCCTGAAATATCTTCTTCTTACCCTAATTATAAGAACAATCTACCCATTTCTGGTAGGATTTCCTCTACATTTAGCATAGCTAGAGCAAGACAAATAATGCTTCCCAAAGCATCAGCCACCATCAAGTGTCAGTCTCCATAGAATGAGAAGCAAAAATACTGTAAGTAAATAGTTTCCCAACACTGGTTCCCTAGGCCTAGGGAACTAGGATAAATTTCTATCATTACATACAGCATGTACAACTATCCCAGAAGGCTAATTCTGGAGAACAGTGTCAGTCAGGAATCCATATTTCAAAATCCCACAGAAAAGGAGTAGGCCTGGTTTGACTTCATACTTAAAGTTCATGAGTCTAAAACATTGTCTGTAATTCACGACAAGCTCTTATTAACTGTAAAACAAATCTTCACAGGACATAACATGCTGCAAAGTGACATTTGTTTCCACAAACCAGTAATATAAGTGAGATCCAGATCAAAACCATCTTTTACATATCGTCTTTTGTTTTCAGAGACCTGACAAAAAAAAAAAAAAAAAAGAGAGAGAGGTAATGTTCTACAAGAATGCTAACGATCACCAACTGTTGCCTGTTACTAGGAAAATTCAACCATGTAGATTCTCCAGTTAAGCTTGAGTAGCAGAGCCTCACTTCACTACAGCATTATCCAAGAGCAAAATTCTTGTACTTAACTTCTAGGTAGAAGTTCTGTATAGAATTTTTACCCTTAAATACCAAAATTTATTCTAGTAAAAAGAACACTGTAGATTCTATGAATACTGTCATGAATCTGTCATAGTTATTTGACTGTTTGAAGACGGAGGGAAAAAAGAATAAAAGTAAGGACTGCTTCTTCCTAAACAATAGGACACACCTGAAGCTTAAAGCAGAATTTCAATGCCCCTGATGTAAATAAGAGGAATTGACGGTGGATAGGGCTTCAGCTAGAATGCTTTGTTTGGACCCAAAATAAAGCATCAGGCACATTAAAACTCCTACCTTCCCCCATGTGAGGGAAAAGGGTCTATGTGCCACACAGGCTAGAAAGTGTCAGTTGAGACACACGGGGTTTTGCAAGCACTTTGACATGCCAGCCTTCTAGGTCGAGTTGCTGCTTACTTGAACAAAGCCAAGAATGACAAGGCTTTACTGAGGCTGGGGGCAAAGCTCCAGAGCCCTGTCAGGGACATCGAACAGATGTGCTGCCTGGGCAGCAATAGCTAGCAATAATGGCCTATTGGTCTGTTAGCAATAGCAGACCAATAGGCCATAATCAGTCTTGCTACTTACCACGAATGCTGCCTGAAGAAAGAGTTGGAAACTACTAAGTAGTCTAGATATGTTACAAGGCCAACTTACCATTCTCCTGGTCACCCTTTCAAGTTGCTGCTTTTGCGAAGCCAGACGAAATATTCTTATCAAGATGACAATTCTCAGAATTCGGAGGAAAATAACCATTCTAGAGGACAGATTCAGCATGGAAGAAAATGGACACAAATAAACTTACAGGCAAAGATTAAAGCTGTTTAAAAGCTGTTTCAGGGAAAGTTTAAAACTTTGTTTCACATTATGAACTAGGACATCTCAGGCTGATTTTGGAACAAATACAATATAATGGGTTTATTGTTAAGGGTTTTTTGCAAATACATGTTCTCAACAACTAGCAGAACTAGGAAATCCCCTACTTGCTCAGACTTCCACAGGCACCTCTGGCCAGAAAGCAACAAATTCCATTAACATTACCCATGTTATTATCACCAAGTTTTTGTTCCTTGAAGCTTATTCTCAACTCTACATTTAAGTGTATGCAGCCACACTAAAGCATATGTAGCCACCTGAAAAAAAACTAAAAAGATGCTAGACAAGCTAAGTACATCATGACTTGATTAAGAAACCTGAGAACAAATCAGTATATATCTTGTGTTTAATCATTCAGCAACCTGAACACTTGGTTTGGTTTGAGGAACTTTGAACTATTGTTGAACTTTGAAGCAGGAAAGAAGCTTAAGTGAGTGGTTCTATCAAAACAACTGAACAGGAGGAGCTGCTTTCCCACACTTCTAGGGGGCTTGTCCTGGTTCAGGACAAACTAATATTCAATACACTCCCTAAGGAGGTAAGTGAGCATACATTTTAAGCAGCACACACACATTCTAGGTTTCGATACATTTGTGCAGAAATGCTGGTGAATACCAACAGTAAGGGAGACAAAACTCCAGTTTTGCTCAGTCTGCCCCGCACTGATATGGAGCTTAAAGTCAGCAAGGTAAGGTTATCTTGGATATCTGGAGGAAAGTTTCAGCTTTTCCCTGAGCATCTTCCAAATTCAGTATCACCCTCCTGTTTTCAAAACAGAATTTCCTTGGAGCTAGCAGCAAATGAGATGAACAAAAACTGGGGTGATAACTCCATAACTCCTCTCCCCACAACTCTGAGAAGCAACTCTTCAAGATAAAAGCCCTTAAGGAAGTCAGCCTGTTAAGCATTAGCTCCCAGACTGATATCCAGCTCTCATTCCTCAAAGTCCTTTTATAGGTCAGACTTCAAGGAAACAGTTAACTCACCTCTACAAACACCCAGCTAGACCAGATTAGAAAGAGAAGCCATATTCCTCCATCAGGGCACATTATGGCCTGTCACTGAAATTTCACTTGTATATAGGCTCTTATCCACAAAAAAGCTGCTCAAATTCTAATTCTTCTGAGATGTATCAGATGCTTTAAGATTACTGTTTGCCTCTTGATGAAGGACTCAGGAAAGAAAAGCAATAAACCCCAGTAAGGCTACTGGGAATTAACTGGATTTTGTGGACACTACTGCTGTGTTAAGTGGGATGACCACCATCTCAAGATTTGGGATTTGGTCAAATCTAAGGTATGATCTACTCTCAGGTGGCAATATTTTGGTCAGGACATCATTTTGGGGCCTTTAACAAGGGAAGCCTTAGAGAGGGCCTCAAAAATTGAATGGGTAAGATGGTAGGCCCCAGCTGAGTGTTCTGAGAGCAGCAGTGTGAAGTTCTCTTTATGTGAACCAAAAACCTATTCTAGATTCCTATCAACTTCAGCAAGTCAGAAAACAAAGAAATTGCACACACAGATCTACAGCCAGTGCTGGATCAGGCCTACTACTAGCATAGCCTAATAGAGATAAGAATGCAGATTACCCTGTCACACTGCTCTTTTACCCTCCTTTGTCTGGGTGCTGCTGTAAGATGAAAGCTGTTTTAGAAAAATGTGGCCATAGACATGGGAAGTAATAATTAAAAACTCCAATGACTGTTTAAGACAACCTAGGAGGAAACTAGGCTGCAAAAAATGCTCCTTTGACAGTTTTACTCTTCTTGATATCCAGGTTTAGCAAGCACTTTAAGAGAAAACTATTACCTACAGATATTTGTCCAGCTCCGGATTCTTCAATAACTAAACTTTTGTTTTCTTCTGAAATAATGTTCCAGAAGAAATGCTCCCCTCTTATGTTCCCCTCTTAGTCAGCTGAATTTGGGGCAGGGGGTGACTTTTTTTTTTTTTTGAGAGCTCAACTTTTCCCTGGCTGATGCAAGAAAGTTTCTCTTAGTCAAACCTAGTGTAGATAAACTCATCTTAAAGTTGTAGCTCTGTCTCCATCAGGAATACATTCATCTCACAGGTTATCATCTGATTGAGATACAGAAATCAGAAAGAAATAGGACTTGAAGCAGCTTATGCACATAAACTGCATGTCTCCTCTCCCCAGAGCATGGCTGAAAAACCCAGCATTATATTACCATGAGGCTTTTGGGACAGCAAAGCAAAGAAAACAAGACAGTTTGGCAACTCTTTCTATTGCAAGATCCTTTAGACAGAGATCCTCCCTTTGTTGTCCCTTCCATTTGCTACAATAATGCAACTCTTCTTTCTGCCTTCTTCAGACCCTCCTCTCTATTAGAGCTACTGCAAACCTTCCCCGAAAAAGTGCTTGAGTCAGAGCATTTGATGGCCCCCCTTCTAGTTACCTCAACTAGTAAGTTCAGATCCCCTCTGCCTTTGAGGCAGGGACAGGCTACAACATAACCACAGATCAAAGCTGCATGTCTATCCTTCATTGGTCTGTACCATGACACACTATCACAGTCCAATTTGTGATCTCATATGCACAAATCTGGCTTAGAGGTGCCCAAGAAAATTCTTAGAAGATTATCAAGAAAAGAGCTCACACTTACAGCTGCCACACCACTCTTACCTTGGTATCTCCTTTGCTGCATCAACATCTAAGAAGCAGTACGTCAAATTAATTAACAGGGTGCCCACCACTATACATGCATCCAAAATATTCAGTTTGGACTGGAAATAGTTCCTGAAGCTGAAACCAAGGAGAGTTTTAGATAGACACCATTATAGGTAGCAAAGACTGAAATATATCTTCAAGAAGAGAACAATCTATGCAGAGCTACTGCTCAAGCAAGCTCTCCTGCAGTTCTTCTTAACAGTAAGCACTGAAGTCTCACTAAGAAAGCAATCTTAGCCCTGATTTACACACAAGTTATGGCAAAGCTGTGTAGTTCCCAAGTGCTCACTTATATTGAAAATACTTAAAGGCTATTCTATAGAAGGGTAACCACACATACAGAGCCAAGAAAAGACACGGCTATTATCTATGACCAGACAATTAGCCTACGGGACACCATGTTCATAGCTCAAGCTTGAAGTTCTGCTTCCTTTCTAGCTTGAGGACTTGCCATATGGACTTAATTTTTGCCTATGTCTTACCCTTCAACAAACACCCTCAGGAGAACATCGATGAGAAAGAAGAGTGCTATTGCCAGGGAAACACCTTCAGGAATCTCTGTACTCTTCTTCCTCTCACTGATAGCCAGATCCAGAATCACAACTATAATGTCCACAATGATAAGTACAACTCCAAATACTCTACAAAGAGAAAAATACAAGGAAGTTAGAGATGTAGGAATGAACACTTACCAACTAAACAGCACAAATCCTGATTTCTAAGCTGTTCCAGCAAGAGTGTGATCTCTTACATAGAATGAAGCCTGGTTAATTAGAAGATAAAGGTTTCCAACTGCATTTTTAAATGATATGCACAAAGATAATCATCTATGTGGAACCATACATTTATCTCAGACATAGCTGTAGTTATTAGTTTATGATTTCACGGCTACCTAGAAGCAGTGCAAACCTGAATGATTTAAGACATGCAAGTATAATTTCTGCTTTCACCTTACTCAGTTTCCCTCCCTCATGACTTAATGCAGTCCTTAAAAATCACTTTCTTTAATGGCTTGCCTTGTCCCAGTACCTAAACTACACACAACTGACCAACTGTTTGTTCAAACACTGCCAGCAAGAATAAGCCATTAAAGAGGTTTTATCCAAGACAATGACATTTACAGTTCTGACTTTCAGCTCTTCTTGGAGAATGTAGTCATATCTGTTTAAGTCTTATTTTTCAATTCTAGTACTTTTCTCAAGTTACCATTCCTGGGGGTGACAAAGGATTCAGCACTTTCAGACAAAGCAAGCTGGAGTTACTGATGTCTATGGAGTTCTTAAGTTCTTACAGCAAAAATGAGGACTATTTTTACCTTTCCCCCATCATTACAAGCTCAGGATTTTACCTGAATCCAAATGACATCACAAATGGGGCAATTTTTCTTCTAGTTGCACTGCAAGAGAAGAGAACTGACATCAAGACAAGTGACAGACATTTTGCTACAGATATCAGCCACGAGGGGACTGTTATATTCTTTTGTTCACATTCCTTTAGTTTTAGTATTCTGCATAGTAGTGGCTTCTCTAAAATGAGATTACTCAGTTGCATTTATGAAGTATATAGGTTAAGAAAGTACTTGAAACAGTGCTTTGATCACCTGTTAGAAAAAGTATTCATCAGCTTCCAGACCCTAGAAATACAGCAGTATGTACTTATCCATAACACAATTCCAGTGACACTTGAACTCTGGCTTAGTAAGCTATAAGAAGTAGGTTTATATTGGTCAAGAGGAAGATTGGAAGACAAACATCTCTTAATATATTTCGTTCCATATATTAGCTTATTCTATCAGACCACTTTTTTTCCCAGGCCTGAGGAGAGCTGCACTTGTTAACAGCTCCCATTCCTTTGGAACAGAGGAATAGAAATCCCACTTCTACTTTAAAAAAGAAACATCAGTTCGGCTTTCAGAATAAAAATCCAAATAATCTTTTAAGAAAAAGCATTTCTGAAGCCAAGTTTTTCCAGTTGTGAGAATTATCTTCAGTCCTGGCAAGGTCACAGCTCTTGTTTCCAATTACAGTAGATTTTGTTGCCTCTTTGGTATGCTTTAAGCCCTTTGGTTTAGAAGAAAGCTTTTATGTAACTCTTTCTGGCTCGAAGCCTCTTTAGATTACACCAAGAACTAAGGTAGAAGTTCTTGGTGTAGAACCTGCAAAACTCAAGTGCTGACAGTGAAAAACAGACCGCCAGTCTGTTAAGCAATTCCAGGATTATTTATTTTTTTATTTATTATTTAATTTAATATTTACTGTAAGCATACTGTATGTCTTTTCTTAGACAGAAGAAAACACCTTTTTTCAAGCATGTCACTAACAGCAGGACTTACCATTAGTCCTTTCATACTGACAAAAAGTCCTGATAGATTTATTTAGCATTGTTACAAGAAGTTTTTGTCAGCACAGTAATGCACATTTCACCCCAGTGATCCTGTCCAAAATACCTGTTTCCTCTCGGGCAACTTAAGCATTGCATTTCACTTGGTGCACTTCAATAACCCAGTTTAAGACAAGGCTAGGTACCTTTGAAGTGCTGATGTGGCATCTTGCTGGGGTTACTGAATTAACTCACATTTTTCATTATTAGGTTCTTACTGTAAACTAAGGTACAAGGTCTAACCAGCAAACATTTGCGTTCTTAAACTGGAAGTATATACATGGGTTGTAGTACTCACTATTCCTACAGAAGTCAAGTATGCAATAACATGTCCTGAAGGCAGGTTAACATATAAAAGGTTTTCCTGGTATTTATGAATGCCAAATATCTAAGGAAACGTTGCAATAGTGACACTAATGGTTTGCTGGTCTACGTCTGTCCAGTCAAACCTACAATTGTAGTGGGGACACCACAACTTCAACTTTCACAGTCTATGGACAAGTACCTCTAGCTAGGTACACTACAGACCAAAATATATACACACACCACTCCAATTTGGCCTGTCAACATCTTAAATCAATTGAAGGAAACATGGCACATTTGATTACATAATTAGCTCAGAGCTTTTGTGAAATACACTTGTAAATTCTGAAATCTAGAAAAACATGTTGTCGCACAGAATAACTGAAATAACAGGCTTAGGTTTACTGTTCTTGAGCTGCAGGACTTGCCACTGACTCAACTAAGTTTGCTCTAAGAGTAACATGAGTAACTGTCAGGAAATAACTGCTTCAAGAACAGAGGTAACTACTTGCAAGTTCAGACAACTTAGTCTTGATGTGTGCCACAATGCTTATTCTTATGCCCAGGTACTCATTCACCTCATTGTCTCACCAGCACTTGTTCTTCTGTGCTCCCACAAACTCATTCCTTCGGGAAAATTTAATCAATGTGGTTTGTATTACCCATTCTCCATAATATGATGGACTTGTGTTCTTGGGTTGGACTTTTATCTCTAGAGAGATAAAGAGGCTTCCACAACTTATTTGTCTTCACTACGTACTAGAAGAAATGTCAATATTAAGCATTTTCCTGGGCTTATCTCTTCAACAAGCCACCTGCCTTCTTATTTTGGCTCATCAGATTCCATTTCTGGGGGTAAGCAAATAAATTGAGTCTATCATTAGCTTACTTGGAACAGCTGTCTGGTCCATTACTCTCATCACGACCATTATCAATCTTTACTGTGGCCTCTTCAGCTGTTGCAGAGCTGGCAAAGAAATAATACAAGTCACGCACTGATAGAGTTGTCAACTCTGTATATTGCTATGCTTTGTTGTTCCAAAAAAAAGGAATTAATTGTCAAGTGAACAGCAGCCTGAGCCAGAGCACAGGCCCAGCATCAGGGGAAGAAAGATTTCCCCCATGCTGGCACAGCTGAACCCCTTGGTTAGTGCTGATCTATTTCCTATTAGCAGCCCCTTTCTCAAAAGTTTTCCCCTTTCCCCCCGAAAAGAGACAGATGAGTTCAGCAGTAGGATAAAGGGCTTTGAAACAGGGCATCCACGAGTCTGCTAAGGACTCAACAGTCCAGGCTCTAGAAGTGCCAGAAATATGCGTTATGCAAAATGGCTTCAGAGAGTCCAAGTGACATTAATGCTGTTACAGAGACCTTCCTGTACAGAGAATTAATGTTTTCACCAGGAAAAGCCATACCATAGAGATGTTTTGTGCAGAGCAGGATACCAGACCGGAAACTGGAACACCAGAGCAGCAGCTGAGCTAGTGCTAGAACAGCAGTTTTTTGGGGTAGTGGCTGCTTGCCATTACTTCCTTAAAAGGGTCTCTTCAGATCAAATTTTTGTTTTTTTGAAGGCCACATGACAATTTCAGAGAAAGAGTGTAGCATCAAAATCCAGGAGTCTTTATTTCAGTCTTCTCCACAGAAATACTGTGATGCATAATAGCACAGCCACAGTGTTTGCTGAGGCCCTGCCTCTGGTTTCACAGCTTCGTGGGCAGGAACAGCTACACACACATATTCAATATTGATGTTTCCATACTGTTCTGAAGCAGCCTAGCATGTTTGAAACATTAGTGAAATAATTTTGAGGATTCAAACATTCTTCATCCTCCACAAGAGACCCATGCACCAGCACTGCTTCTGCAGTCTGGGCTAACCACCTTTTAAGCAAGAAGTTTAACAATGCTTCTCCTAGCATCATTCCTAGCTCCTAGTTTCAGGAACCAGTACTGATGCTTCACCACCTGCACTCAGCATCAGGCTCAGTAGAAGAATTATTCTGATGCAGCAATTTTAGCATTCAAACCTCATTTCCTAGCTCCAGTGTTTCCAGTGAAACCTGCCTCATTTTGTTCCTAGAGCTGAAGCAAAGCTTTAGTGATGAATAGGAATTCAGGTTTGCTTCCCAGCTATCCTTACAGAATATTCACTTGGGTGTTTACACTTACTGAACAGCAGTAATGCTTCACTTATTAAAGCCTGCTGCTGCTGCAGCAATTTTGCTGCAGGTCACCTGCTTATACTTGGAGACACATGAAGTGCACCAAATGCTACCTCCTTATCATCTACTGGGATTAAAATATGCCACAAAAAGAATGAAAAACAAAAGTGTTTTCAGTTAGGAAGACAATCCTTGATACAAAGATAAAACAGAAGCCCAAGTACACTGTTTCCATAGTGCTCCCACACAAAAGTTCAGTTCTAGATAATGCTTTCCTCAGAGGGAGTTTGTTTTGCTGATCATTCTACATCTACTTGTTGCCCAAGACAGAACAAGTGTTCGGCCATAAGCTATTACAATTAGGCTTTGACTATGGGGGTGGAAGAGAATAAAAGGAGGACATATTAGAAGAAATTGCTTCCTTCACACACACACTCCATACAGAGCATAAGCTTTTCTGACTGCTCATAGCTAAAGGCAGCCTCAGACTTGAGGCTTTTAAAGCAAGAACAGAAAGAGCCTTGCTCTACAAGAGACCTTGACACCCTTGTAAGTCTCTTGACAGTCTGGATGCTAAAAGAGAACACACTTTAATGCCATGGACTTATTCTCTCAGGGATGGAGACCTTGTACTCATTAATCACTTACTAACTACTTACAAGAAGTGAATCAAAACAGCATATTTCTTGCAAAGATACCCCTCCTCTCAGACAACAGCACTGGTGGCAGAGGGGAGATAACAAAACTATACTATATAAACTTCAGGCACTCCATCATTATTCCCTTTGTTATATTTTAAGCACTAAGAACCTAAAGACGGGATCACACACCACATATTCAATCCCAAACCCCCTCACTGGCACAGCTCATTTCACTCACCCACATGATTCTCTTGGCTGAGTCCCTTGTTCATACCTCACAGCTGTCATATTGCCTGTTGCTGTTGATGTTCTGCTGACCTGAAGAGAAGCACACCGAGTTAAAATGAGGCAGTACAAGAAACAGTGAACAGCAGCATCCTATAGTAGCCTCACCCTCACAGTCCCAGAAGCCAGGCTTCTACTTCATTTTCAACTATTTCCCCCTATGGCTGAAAAAGCTCAATCTTTCAGCTGTAACACTAATGAGAGTCAAGGCACTCAGCACTGATGAAGGGGTTTTGACTACACCAAACACACCACAGCGATAACAGCATCTTTACCTCACGATGAAGCATTTCGCCCTGCTTCAAGCTCTGAAACACAGAGGAGCCCCAGCTGGCACCTCCGGGGGAGCTGCGGGCGCGGACCGAACCGCAGGGAGCCGGTCCGGGCGCTGCCTCCCGGCACACCCCAGCTTCCCGGACGGGAGGCCCGCACTTGCTCCTTCTGCATTCCGCCAGGGCAAACCCCCCGGAGCCCTCCCCCTACCTCACCTCGGCGCGGCCGCCGGGCGCAAAGTCGAGCCTGGACACCGCCCCCGGCGCCCCGCGGACTCAGCGGAAAGTTGGGTTAAACTTCCTGAGGGCTGTATCCCGGCCGGCCCTCCCTCCCGCCTCCGCGCCGGCAGCCCGCCTCACCCACCGAGCTGAGGCGCGGAGTTCGAATACGCCTGACCGCCCCCGGGCTGCGGGTAGACGACTCCGTGGTGCTGCCCGGCTGCACCTGGGCCGACCCGGCCCGGTCCGGGCTGGGCCGGGCAGAGCCGCCCGCTGCCATGATAACGGCCCCGGCGGCCCGCGCCGCCCCCGCACCGCACAGCCCGCACAGGCCGCGGGCGGGCAGCGGGGCTCCCCATCCACCCGAAGGGGCGTTCGCGGGCCGTGCCGGGTTGGGTCGGGGCGCCCATCTGCTGCAGGGGAGGAAGGTCCTGCAAAGGGGTCTGGGCAGGCTGGAACGATGCGCCGAGACCCAGCAGCATGAGGTGCAACAAGGCCAAATTCCAGGTCCTACACTTGGGTGACAACCACCCCAGGCAGCGCTGCAGGCTGGGGGCAGAGGGGCTGGAAAGCTGCCGGGCAGAAAAGGACCAGGGAGTGCTGGATGATAGCGGCTGAACGTGAGCCAGAAGGCTGTGGCCCAGGTGGCCAAGAAGGCCTGTACCAGCAGTACAGCCCTGTACCAGCATCTTGGCCTGTACCAGCAGTAGTGTGGCCAGCAGCACCAGGACAGTGAGTTCAGCACTAGCGAGGCCACACCTCCGGTAATGCATCCAATTCTGGGATGCAGAATTCTAAATTCAGGAAGGACGCTGAGGTGCTGCAGTGTGTCTGGAGAAGGCAACTGAGGTGGTGATGGGTCTGGAGCACAAATCCTATAAGGTGCACCTGGGGTTATTTAGCCTGATGAGGAGGAGCTCAGGGGAGAACATCAATCTCTATGACTGCCTGAAAGGAGGGTGAAGCCAGGTGAGGATCAGCATCTTCTCCCAAATAAATAGGGACAGGACAAGAAGATATAGTCTGAAGCTGGGAAGTGTAGGTTGGACATTAGGAAGAAACTCTTCAGAGGAGGAGTAATTAGACATTGGAACAGACTGCCCAGGGAGTTGGTGTTCAAGGAAAGGCTGGACATTAGTGCCATTGTCTAATTGACATGGGGGTGTTCAGACATAGGTTGGGCTCGATGATTGCTGAAGTCTTTTCCAAGACTTTCCAAGTCTTTTCTAATTGATTCTGTAGCTCTGTGTGGGGTCACACTACCCCCAGCCCACCAGACCCCAGCCAGCCCTACCATCTGCTTCTGAGCCCCAGCCTCGCAGTTTTTGTAAACTTTTCTACTGCTGTGGCTTGATGCCTCTCAGTGCCTTTCCTATGGCATGACAGCTTTGAGAGGCTGCACTCGAGGCAGAGCCAGTGCAAGTCGGGCAGGGGCTGCAGGCCAGCCAGTCCCCCACAGCCTGGGGCAGCTCTTGCCATCATCCAGGGCAGAGCATCACAATGACCACTTGGATTTTCCCACGGCATCGAGCACTTAGGTTTTCGCAGAAACGGAGCCTCCAGAATGTGATGTGTTACGCCTAGCTCGTTACCAACAGGCAAGTGAGGAGCAGTCCCTGGGCATCCCACCGTGCAGCAGCACTGCTGTAGCTGCTGAGGCCAGGGTTGCGCTGGGGAGTCTTTCTGCAGGGCGATCGACACCAGAGGGAGCCCAAAGCGAGCTTTTAGCGCTGCTCCCTGGGCTGTTGGGGCTTGGCAGGGGAGATGAGGTAACTGGTCGCCGGAGCCTGTCCGAATGCTCCCTGTCCAAAAGAAATAAGATCCTTAAGGTGAATGCTAAGAATATGGAACAATTCTGAGCACTAGACTAAAGAGAAAGTTTCCCCTTCAAATATGCATATGTATAAATACATAAATATCTAGTACAGACAGTGGTAGCAAGTAACGGAAACATACAATCATAGAATATCTGGAGTTGGAAGGATCCACAAGGATCATCAGAGTCCAACTGCTGTCCCACTCCTGACACTTCAAGAATCCTGAGTGTTATCCACACATTTCTTGAGCTCTGTCAGGCTTAGTGCTGTGACCACTATCCTGGGGAGCCTGTCCAGTGCCCAGTCACCCTCTGGGTCAAAAGCCATATTCTGATATCCAGCTTAGACCGTCTCAGACACCTTCAGATCATTCCCTCAGATCCAATCACTGGGCATCTCAGAGAAGAGATCAGTGTCTGCCCCTCCCCTTCCCCTCATGAGGAAGCTGTAGACAGCATTGTGGTCTCCCCTCATCTCCTCCAGGCTGAACACACCAAGTGACCTCAGCCACTCCTCATGCAGCTTCCCCTCAAGGACCTTCACCATCCTTATTGCCTTTCTTTGGACACTAACAGCTTAATGTCTTGTTTATTTTGTGGCACCCAAAACTGCCCCCAGCACTCGAGGTGAGGCAGCCCCAGCTCAGAGCAGAACAGGACAATCCCCTTCCTTGCCCAGCTGGCAGTGCTGTGCCTGATGCACCCCAGACAGGGCAGGCCCTCCTGGCTGCCAGGGCACTGCTGACTCAGATTCAGCTTGCCATCGACCAGGAGCCCTCCCCTGCGCAGACTCTGACCGCTTGTCTTTGTTAAACTTTATGAAGTTGGTGCAAAGTATGTTTGGTATATTCAGATAATTATGCATTTGAGAAGCAGCTAAACAAGGATAGAAACTAAGTTTGATGATGAGAAGAAACATTCAATTAATTTTTTCTTAATTATAAAAAAAATTACATGTGCAGTGTAGGGAAATAAAAGGCAACTTGTAATTGAGAGAACAAAGAGCATTTAGTTAGAGAAGACGATTCAGTCAAGGCAGGAAAGATGTAACAAAGTTTTTAAAAATGTAACAAGTAGCAGCGGTACGGTAGTTTGTAGAAAGAACTGTTATATAAGTGTTTATCCTTGAGAGAAAAGTCTGATGTTGCTATTAGGGAATTGATCATGAATATTATTGGTTAGCAAGCTTATTAATAATTATACTTTTGGCTATCCAAGCTCATACTATTCTAACTCAGTGGTGAAAATATTATAGGAGCTATGTACACTTCAAATAAACATCTCTGGTTATACCACAGCTGGTGACCCTGTTTCTCTCATGCACTTGCAGTGCAGGTTACTTAGGACAGGCTTGATCCCGTGGACCAGGTGGGGATCCTGTGAGTTACTCTTAGCAGGAGTTTACACTTGTGCAGCACCTTCATGGTGGAAGTGGCAGAGGACAGGCCCACATCAGAGAACAGTGTAGAAATACAAAAGTCCAGTTTTCCCTCTCCTGGGCTCTGGAAGCACCAAGGTGTGAAGGCAGTTTAGGTATTGAAGTGGACTTCTCACTAGACAACCTGTAAAAACCAAAGGAGGAGCTGGAGGTGGAAGGCTTCCAGTTTGGCACCCGGGCTGAATTCCAGGGCCAGACAGCTAAAGGTGCACTTTAAAAGGAAGAACAGCTCTTCCCAGTTTTCATCACATGGATAGATGCTGCATTGCTAGTGATACTGAGTTTCATGAGTTTCATGAGTTTCCTGGTGGTTGGTCTATTTTTTTAAGACCCTTACTTCTGGACTCTGATGACTAAAATAAAAACATCACTTTTTTACCAATAAAATTAAATTTCTATGTCTTAGCTGGTAACGAAAAGCATATGAACAAGATCCAAGGTTTGCAAAGCCAAAATAAAAAGGAAGCATTGAAAGTCTTATGTTTTTTACATTCAAGACTTGTAAATATTTTTCATTATATTTTGCTGGTTATGTGATGATACTCATATTTAATAACCTTGAGAATCCAGTTCTGATCCTCTGACAATTTTTCATCAGTGTAAAATATCTGAATTGTCAAAAATGAAAAAATATTTAAATATTTAGTAAATATTTCAGTTACATACTGGCTAAAGAGCAGGATTAAGTACGCATTTCTCAGAGGGGTGATGACATACTTTGCATTCCAAAAATAACAGAGAAGGTGGTAAACAGAATCTTTAAACTTGACAGATTTTTAAATTGGTAGGTATTGCTTTTCTATATCTGATTCTTTTAAGACAGACAAGAAAAATATTACATTTTTATTAAGTCTTGAGATAGCAGAAATAGGAAGGTAAGTGGGTAGAAAATGAATTCTCTGTCAATATTAAAAGCAGGTAGACCAGATGACCTGATGGTGATAGCTTTTCATCTTGGCTCTTTTCCCTGAGAAGTGAGAGCAGATTAGACAGAGGGTTTAGACTAATAAAACATTAAAGAATCTTAATAGGAGGAGCAATAATAATATTAATAGTAATTGTAAATCAACATGCAATTAGGGAAAATAATTGTGTCAAATATATTTCAAAAACAAGATTGCAAGTCTTACTGCTAAAATAAAAGTATTTTTTTGCTTCTGTAAGCAACTGACTGGCTAGAAAATAGCTTTGATTAAAAAGGTTCAATCAACCCATTTCACATTGATGTAAGCACAGCACACTAGTCTTAAAATAACTAAAAGATAAACCATACTTAAGCAATTCTTTTCCTGAGAGATGGGTGTTGTCTTGCATTGTTTAATGTTTTGTTGTTTTGTTTTAAACCATGGCCTGGATAAGATCCTGAGTGATGAAGTTTGCAGCTGACACAGAGGTTGTAACTGAGGTCAGATAGAATAATGACTGCCTGGCACTGAGTAAAGTGTGAATTACATCCACCATCAATCTCAGAACACAAGACCTCAGGATGATGTTTGGTACCCTTGGTACCTGAAGGACCATGAAACATGTGGTAAAAACATTCTAGGTCTGCTTACAGTCTCTCTAACTCCCAGCAAGGCACCTGCCACCTGCATGGCCTGTGTGTGCACATGTCAAAAAGCTGGCAGGCATTTCGGGACTAACTTCTCAGGTGTTGTGAATCACAGTCATCCTGACTACACTGGGCAACACCATGCAGGTCACACTTGGAGCATCAGTGACAGAGGAAGTCAGGTAACACTGAAAAGTCCTGGAGCAACAGCAGCAGGGATTAGCCAGTGACAGATGATTGTGGCATGTAGCTCTGTGACAAAAGGAGTGAGATCCTTGAATCCACAAACAGGAAAGATTTTGGAAATATTGCCTGAGCTCTTTGTATGGCTCTTAATGTGAGTGACTTAATCACAGTCAGACAGGGCTGGATCTGGAAGAAGGACAAAGTGCCCCAGAAGGGGTGTAAGCAGACTCATACCATCAACATTTATGACTACAAAGGTATTTGTTCAGCAATTGCCTAACCTTTGAGGCAGTTAAATTGATGTGGCACTTCTTGGTTGTACTGCAGAGATCTCTCCAGAACCTGCAGTTTTGCTCCTGTCCTGACCATATACCTCTGTTGCTTGTCCCTGCCTAGGCAGATCAGGCTCCCAAATCCAGGCAGAGTATTGCAGTTCCTGGAGCCTCCTCAACATGCCCGGTGAGACCACCTCCACCACACCCTGTCATACACCACCCACAGCTCTTCTCACCTCTGTCTACTTGTTCTACATTAAACTGCCCTGAATGAAATCTCTCCAGCAGCAGAACTCGTTCCTGCTTTTCCTCTCCATGCCAGCCGAGTGCCCTTCTCACAAGCGTGATGTGCTTGTGCCGTGTTCCTCAGCCCTGCCTAGGAAAAGCTCCAAGCAGCCCCTCACTCCATGACCCTGCTGGATTTCCTGCACACACACCCTCAGCCAAAGCAGATAATGGGGATTAGGATTCCCAGCCAGGAGCAAGCACACAGCTTCTGTGATTGGATCTAGCCTTTAGGAGGGAAAAAGGCTTTTGGCAGCAGAGGGCTCTTCCCCTTCTCAGAGTAAGGCATCATAAAATTAAAAGGCTGCAGGATGAGACTTGGAAGTTTCAGACACAGGGAAAAAAAAAAAAAAGCACAATGCAAGTAATTAAAAAGTAAGGTTTGTGGCTGGTTCTTCTGCACTAAATATTTTACAGCAAAATGTATTTTTCTCAAAGGGACATTCAAGTTCAAATGGGAGTGAATTAGGTCTGGGAAGTTCTCTGACCTGAAGTAGGTAGAAGATCATGGAATCCACATATCCCCTCTAGTCTTGTGATTAATTCCCTTTGGTACAGCTATTCCTGACATGGGACCTGTGCTTGCCCTCAGGAACTTACAGAATAATTGCATTTGTTGTGTCAACCCATTAGATACTCATAGGCGGCATGAAGACTCATTAGTTAAACTGAATAATGTATTTGCTCTTTGAACGTTATCAAAGTGCTCAGATCTAGCATGTTTCATGGTCTGCCACCATTGCTGCTGCTTTGTACACAGATTTCTGTGGTTACTCCTGCCTTACCAACCACAGACTTTTCATGCGCAAATGCCGGTTTCGGTTATTTCACGGGTTGAAACTATGGTGGCTGATGTCATCCTGGTCTTTTAATTTTATCTTACTTTTGATGAAACCATTTATTGTTAGATTAAAAACAATAAATATTTGTTTCAGATCTCATATATTAACTTTGTTTTAAAAAACCTGGCAGCTCAGATTCCTGCAGAGATGTACACTAGCTCAAGCATCAAGGTCATGCAGGCCCCTGGTAGGTACCGCCACACTGGTCTGCAGTGTCTCCCAGTGAGCAGGGTGCTCATGGAAGGTGGCATGTGATAGAAAAGTATAAAAATAATGCAAATGCATAGTGCACCTGGATTCATTGCAAGTAATCTGTTTGTCTTTGAGCTGGGTCCAGACTACCCTGTATTTTCCTAGAGCACAGGTAGGCAGTCAGACTCTTGCTGTGAAATTCTTAGGTCTCTCTACCTCCTTTGGAGCCTGGAGCAGTCTGCCTCATTTCTTGCCTCTCCCCTTCAAGAACAAGCAAGAAACTGGTCTTGGGAAAGATTTGAAAAGCCACTACCGTCTTCCCGCTGCAGTGATGTTCCTTTAGGCTCTGAAGGTGTTAATATCCATCAGGTGTCCTGTTCCTGTGTTCATTCCAAGCCATTTTCCCCCATAACTGTAGGAATATCAAGAGCTACCCCAGAGCCATTCTCTTCAGTCACATTTATCCACCAGTTTGCGTGTGCTCATGTGTATTAATGTGTTAATAATGTTTTTTTTAGCACCTACATGCTTTTGATGGAAGGAAGGCTGAGGACAGCAAGGTAGGAAGGTTTTTAGTTAATGAGACTGTTATTTTTTGCTGACAAGATCACTGAGTATCTTAAGAAAAGGGAATCTGATTTCCTTCCAAGAAACTAAACAGGAATTTGCATTCCAGAATATTTGTGAAGCATGTATTCCAGGAAAAAAAGCAACTCAGCATTTATTGTTACATTGCCTAGGGATTTCAACATCTGTGAGGAAACACTGGTGATCACAGTGTCCACATTCTTTATGATGACTTGATTATTATCCAAGCCAGTGGAACAGTACCTGAAGACACTCTCCTGCTAGACCCCCCTCATGTGAACTCAACCTCATGGCAACCCCTCTCTTGTTCTTCAGATATTCCTAAAGTTTTCTCTAGCCTGGGAAAATAAGTTAATAAGAAACAGGTATGCAAGAATTATGTTCCAGCTGAGTGGGATTTTCACAAGCAGATGTTGCTGAGGCGAACATTGGTGGAGGCCTAGAGGCAGTGTGAGAATGCTCCAGATGTCTTGGCTCTGAGATGTTTTGGCAGCTACTGAACGAGGGTTGGAGACTGAGTCCTGTTCCTGCAAAGCTGCAATGACAGAACACACATGTAAATTTCAATGGCATGGTTCACTACTCCCTTCTGCCCTGGGACCAGCAGAAGTTAATGCTATGAGGCCTGATGTTCCCTAATCATCTGGCCCTGCACACAGCTGCAGGCACTGACTGTGCTATCCCCACCATGACTCCAACACTGACACCACAGCCTCGGCCCTGTCTCTGATCCCACCTGGGATCAGGAGATGCTCACAGGCCAATGAGATTTTTGGCCACCTTTTTGACAATAGCATAAATTGTTGCATAGCATGTTGAGCGCTGTCTGGATGGGTCCAGCTGAGAAAGAGTTGCTGCTGCTGGTGAAAGCCCCAGGGGATGATGTACTGCCTCCCTGTGCTCCAGTGCATGGTACCTGCACACCCTGCTGCCAGCTGCAGTTCCTGGCCAAAGGGGCAGAAAAAAGGGCCAAGTACCCACTAGGGAGAAGAGGAGACATTTCACTCAATTTCATAGCTGTCAAAACCAGTCTTAAACTGGGGCTAGAAAACAAGTGAGAAGAAAAGCACTGCTTACATAATCCTTTGGCAGTGCAATGAATCAAGGTTCTTGTGGGAGAAGAGGAATGCAGTTTTAAAGGAATAAACAGCATTCCTGTAGCTGGTAGTAGCTGGATAGTCCTGCTTTCCTGAAGAGCAGCACAGACATTTACCATGGGTTTATGTGCCCAGCCTTTTGTGCCCATGGTCTCTCCTCTGAAGAAAGCTCTGTAAAATGGAACATTCCTTCTGTTTTCTTTAAAATAATCTGTAATTCCTTGGCCATAATACAAAGGGAGGCACCCATCTGTTTGGTTTTGTGGTTTTTTTCTCTTTTCCACAAATGTCCTTGTTTGTGTTGACTAGCAAATCTAATCATCCAGCTCACAGGAGAGTTACACAACCCTCCTGAGATTTCAGTCTAACAGCAAGTCTTGCTTAATACTCCCACATTTGCTTCTTGCTTCAGATTTGCAGCTTCTTTGGCATTACAGCTGTGCTCCTATAAAACAGATTAAACAGCAAAAGGAATGTTGAATGGAAAAGCTGTGTTATTTCCACCTTGCAGGACTTACTGAAATGATCCTGGCTGGATTAAAACATGAGCTGAAACTCCCACAGGGAGCATTAGTCTGAGTGATTCACATAAACACTCAAAGAAGTCAGTCTTGGTTGAGCTTCCTAGTCAAGGTAGGTAATAGTACACCAGCAGCAGAGCCCCTCTCCTTTCTCCTTTAGAGAACACTGTTGATAGAAGCCTCCTATTGTTTACTCTCACTGGGAAACAGCAAGATGAGTACTGGGTAACAACAGAAATCTTGGGGTTTGGGTAACTCTTTCACACAGGAATTGCGAGTGACTTTTGTGTGAAACTGCCGAGTGCTGTGAAACATTCTTCCTCTGTGCCCTTGATGTAGGTCATCTGGAGAGGAAAATCTCATTAACCCCTTGAAATGCAGCCAGGTTTATGATCACTTTCTTTTGCAGTTGACTTTTAAGGGAGATAATCTTTCTGGGAGGAGGTCTGAAGAAAGGCAAGTTACAGGTACGTGCATTTCATGTGTCTTGGTAAAGGTGTAGATGGAGTTGCTTTCTTTTTCTCTGCTCTGCACTGTCTGGTTTCCAGGAGCTGTCACTCATCCCACCCTTCCAGGTAGCTTTTTGCTATCACCCATGGGCACTGCGTGGGGTCTAAATCTGACCTCAGCACCAGTGCTGCAGCCACTGGCACCACTGTGGGGTGGTGTGAACAGCACCAGTGCTCCTGGGCTCGCAGGGTTCCCCTACTGCAATGTTGAACTATTTTTTCTATGAGCTGAAAAATTGCCACAGAGTGGGGCATCTACCTGCATGTCATCTTTTATGGGCAACTTCTGTGGAGATCTTCTTCCCTCAGCTTGTTTTGAGCCCTGCCTGTCCACCTTGGCAGAGGGCTCCTCTGTTGCAGCAGCCTTGGTGGTTTGGAAGCAGCTCTAGCATCAACTGCTGCAGGGATGCTGATAGAGCCATAGCTGAAACAAAGCACATCACTCAGAGCACAGAGCTGAGGAGCCAAGTTTCTGCAGCACTTCCAGATGTGAAGCAGGGGAGTTGGGTTTAGCCTAGTTTTCAGATTTTTTTTTTCTTTCTGATTTTGTTGGGTTTTTTTTTAAAGCACGATGCAAGCGCGCTGAGAACAATTTGTACTGTTCACTCACATTCAGCTGCATGTTCCCAGTGGCAGTCACTTAGCATATTTTCTAGGTAAGACTCTCCAACCAAAACCACATCTGTGTGTTGAAGCAGATTGGCAGTAGACATCTTTTCCCCTGAAATCCAAGGAAAAACTATCTCATGTCCAGTTTGTCACAAGTGTGACTTGGCCTCCAAGGTAATCCCATCCTCACAGACCACTCCAAGGATGAGGAGAGCAATGTCTACAGTCACTTAACCAGGAGGCAAATTCCTCCTAATTCCACTTTGAGAAGTTTGAACTGAATAAACTCTGTGGGATTTTGATGAAAAGTCCCCAAGGAGACATGACTGCTGAGCAACTTCCTGCGTGGATACCTGTGAGGAAACACAGAGGTTGCTGGAAAGTCACACAGAGTATTTATTTCTGTGGGGAATCAGGAGCAGACCTGAGCCTTTATCCCTGTCAGCATACTGCACTGGTGCTTTAGCTTCTCCTTAATATGCATCTTACCCTGATTTTGTCTTGCCTGTAGTTTCAAGCAACCTCCTTAATAAATCCTGCAGTGGCTCCTGGGGAATTAAACATAAGTGTGAGAGGGAATTAAGTTGTGAGAGGAAGTAAAAAAGCTTTCATTACAGCCTGTCAATGCCTCTTTTCAGGTGATAAGAAATGAGTGTGATGATGCACTGGTTGCTGCTTCTCCTTCTCCTGGTCAGCTTTGGCTCACCTGCACCCAGGTTTTCGGTATGTATCTTTTAGCTGTTTCTGTATGCTCTCTCAATGGTTCACCATTCCCAGTCATGCAGAGATGGATCCTCCCCCACAGGAGGGATGGAGAGCTGCAGGAGCAGAGCAAAAAGGCATCTGCCTGCAGCTAAAGGAATGTGGTCCTGATAATACAGGATTTTCATAGCATTAAGGGCTGTACAGCTGTCTGGGAGACTGAATTGACATGATTAAAAATTCAAAACAACAACAAAAACAACAACAAAAATGTCTTTTTAAAAATGTATTTTTATAGCCAAAATATCAGCTCTTTTTCAGTTTTACAGAAAGCTAACTCTGGAACCTTGCTGGTTTCACCCATCTGCAGTGCAAGAGCCAAGTTTTCACTCTCTTATCAACCTGAGCACTTTCATAGTTTGCAAACCTTCCCCTTGAGCTCATCAAGTGGGGTCAAGACAAATTATTTTTGTCCAAAGTAAATTTTTTGTGCAACTCATCATATTCTGGCATGCCCTGATCAATGCCAAAGTTGTTGCAAAAGCCCTTTTTCCACTGGATTCAATTCAACACCTCGTGCTGTGCAAGATTTAGACATCTTAGGAAGAGATCACCATGAAATCATGTTGATCCACATAGGCAGTGTGACATGCTAGGGTGAAGAGGAGACAGATACTCCTTTCTCTGTGTCTCTCCTTACCACTGACTGAATTGTGGGGGTTTTGATTTATTTTCTCCATAGGACAAAGATATCTGCCTCCTAGACAACAATAAATTGAGACAAAGGTTAAAACACCTTCAAGACTTGCTTTACTTATATGAATTGCAGCTGAAGGACATACTGGAGAACACTTACCACAGAACGAAAAGCCAACTGTTCTCAGGCAACAGGAGCATGCAGCATGAGACACTTTTACCCACAACCAGTGGAAATTTGATAGTGTATGACCAAGGTACAGTTTGCAGTAGTGTGCCACAATGTTCCTTTCTCCCTGCAGTGTCCCATGTGTCATATTTTATGTCTGCTAAAAGTTTAAAAATTTTTGAGTGTTTTAAAATACGGATTGTGTTTTGAAATACAGATACATGGGAAGGAGAAGAGCTGACTGGTTGCCCTCACACCCAAAGATATCCCTTGGGGCTAGAGTCACTTATCCCAGCTGTAGGCAGCTATTACCCAGGTACAAAATGGACATCTTCAGCTGGACTTCTTACCTGCAGAGAGGAGCAATCACTTCTCATGTTTTCCATCAGATTTGCTTTAGGCATCTACCTTTGGAAGAGATAGGTCTTGCTCTTGAAGAGCTCATATTCCCTGAGTGGCTTAGGGGAGCCCAGAGTGCCTGGTTCAGCTGTCAACACTCAGACCCATTCAGATGAGCCAAGCCTCCCTGTTCCTCAGCTCCACCATTACTTCTGTGGCATGGGAACAGGCATGCATACTTTGTCCCTTGGTGTTACTTTAAGAACATGGTCATAAATGACACTGTTTCCTGTGGCCAAGATTTTAGCCTTTGGGGATTACATTGAAAGGCTCTCTCCTGATACAGCCCTGGTAGAGTTGGACACAGGAGCTCAGCCTATTATTTTAGAAATATTGTTCCCTGATCTTATCAGAAGTACAGCTGAGGGTACCTTACCTTCCACATGGAAATGAGCTTCCCTGCAAATGATCTTGCTGACCGATAAAGTTTAAGTCCCAGGCTTTCATGATATAGCCCCAGGCTAAGCTGCAGCTGTCCTGCATCTCACCAAGGATTTGGGTGCTATTCTCTCAGAGGGCATGGCTGTAAAGGCTCTCAAGCCTTAAAGGTCTTTGTTAGGCTGGCAGTTTGCAAACTGGTGTAGCTACTACATTGCTGCACCATTTCCTTAGAGGGCTTGCAGAGCTATGCACAGGCTGGCCAAGTGTCCTTGTCCCACAGAGCCTCTCAGTGACATCTTCTCTGGGTGGCACACAGCCCTCGGCTTTGCCCCAGCCCATTTAGCAAACGGATACCGTTCTGCCCAGATTGCTCGGCGGTGTATGGCCGGAAGAGCACCACGAGTGGCTACTACCGCATCAGGCCCAGAGCAGACCGAGAGCCTTTCCTGGCCTTCTGTGACATGTCTGATGGCGGCGGCTGGACCGTCATTCAGCGGCGCAGTAACGGCAAGGAGAATTTCAACAGGTGGGTGCATTGTTCTTGCAGCAACGGGGCTTGCAGTCAGGCCACCAGCTCCTACCCCTGTCCTGCTGCCAGGCAACCCCCACCCCTGAGAAGCAGGATGTGCAAGACTATATGTTAGTGATGATAATTTAGGATCAGGACAATCTGGTGGTACCTGTTGGCAGCAGGGGGCCATTTTCAAAATGAATCTGTAACTTCTTTTCCATGGGTTCTCTGCATTTGAATGCGTATTTTATCATTATTGAAGACTGTCAAAGGTTCCAAATTGGCAGGTATCTGCTACCAGTGCACAGACTGAGACCTGTTGAACAGATCTGTTCTGATATGAGGAATTATGTTCAGCATGTTGTAACATTCATTATCGTATTCAGATAATTTTTTAAAATGCCAAACCAGATTGTCCTTTTCCTATGCAAAATCCCAGAGAAGTGACTTTCATACTGAAATTTTCAGGAGGAGAGATGCTCTGGTAGCACAGTTCAGAAGAAATGTCCCCATGAAGGTTAATTCATTAGCACAGCACACACAGTTTCAGAGCATATCTAATGCCTTCTAAAGTCTATGCAGTGCATTGCAAAGCTACCTCAAGTGACTCTAAGCCGGCTTACCCAGAGAGTGATAGCTATCTAGTCATGGTAGTTCAGGTGAAATAAAAACATCCTGAAGAGGAGCATTGACTAGTATGAAAGGCAGAATGAATATCCATAATAACAACATGAGAGAAGGAATAAACACAGGGTTACTAAAACTCGAAATGATGACACACACTGAAGTATACTGGAATATCAAAGGTAATACTTAGAGCAGGTGAATTATGACTTGCTGAAAAACAGTATCAGGTGTTTTACTGAAGACCAATGTGACTGCTGCTGCTTTCCATTACCATTTAACTGGAAAGATCAGTCTGCAAGCACTGCATCAGGCAGTTTGAAGGTTTGATCCCGATATGTGTGTGTGCACAGGTTTAGCATGGAGAAACGTAAGCTGTGAGTTGTATTTACTCCTAGATGAGTGTTGTGGGTGTCAGCCCCAGGGGGTGAAACATGGGGGGGACAGGTGTCCCAAAAGGAGAGGGACTGTGCTCTTTTTTGGAACTGGACAAAGCATCCTTAAAGGGAAAAACCCTAGAAGCAGCTCTGGTCCATGTGCAGTGGTGAGAGCACTGGACATGGAAGGAAGAGGTCACGATGGCAAAATGTTCTCCGGGCGGTGCCACACGTGACACAGAGACACGAGAAGTTTCGACTGTTTCCTGGGTGAAGTCTGTAGTGCAAGAGGGACTCCTCTCTTCTCAAAGAACTGAGAATTGATTATCCAAAGGGTATCCAACGGAATTAAGAAATTTGGTGGGGGGAGGAGGAGGAAATTTGGAAGGTTTTCATCCCGTGTTCTGTGTGTTTTTTTCCCTGTAGTTCTATGTTAATAAAGTTTTTTCCTTTCAATCATAAGTTAGAGCCTGCTCTTCTCTGTCTCTGATCACATCTCACAGCAGATACCAGGAAAAGAGGTTTTCTCATGGAAGCACTGGCATTTCGCCAGGCTCAGACCATGACAGTGAGTCAGATACTTTTAGCAAACAGTATCTAGATACAGGTGAAGTTTTACTTGTTACCATACTCGAGTGTCACAAACTGTCTAATCCCCTCTCAAGATGAAATTTATATCTATAAATTTCTCTCTGCAGGAAATGGGATGATTACAAACTGGGATTTGGGAAATTCCAGGGCAAGAATGATGAATACTGGCTGGGCAACGACTACATCCATGACCTGCTTGCTAGAGGTCTAAGTATTTTTTCTCCATATATTTCTTTCTAGTTTGCATTAGGTATTCATCTAACATGACACAACTTTATGTTTAGGAGAGAACTCATTAAAGATTGACCTGATGGACTGGCATGGGGAAAGACGTTATGCAATCTATGAAAATTTCCAGCTTGCAAATGAGCAGGTAAGAAACGGAGAGAGCAGTGATATGCTTGCTTTGGTCTGTGAGGGTGGGGCAGCTGCATATGCAGCATTGCACCAGTATCAGGGCTGTATCTACAGCTCTGCAAAACTCACCTGCTCTGGTTTCCTGGGCTTCCTAGTTTGTCTGACTGACAAACAGCCCTGGGATCAGGGACATAAACCTGGGACTTTTTCCTTACAACTGAGTGCCCAGATCAGTGGGTGACAGGAACACATGTTTGTGCCCTCTTGCTAACTGTGCTGCTGAAGAGAGGGCAGTTCCCTGCCACAGAGCACAGGGATTCCCACATGTATTTGCCTCTGGCCTCATGATTTAGTCTTCTGTGAGTGAGAAGACCCTTAGCATTTGAGCCTCTGGAACTAAATGGAACCCTTTTCTCCTGCTTCCTAAGAGATTGTTTCAGACTGTCACATAAAAGGCAAGTGCCAGAGCAAATCCTCTCAACTTTATTTTAAAATAAAACAAGGAATTCTAATCAAAGCTTTGAAAGAGCAGTTGTAAGTTCCTATCTTGAAGAGAGGTACCTGTAGCACTATACCTACTGCTACAGACACAGAAAGCCCAGACAGACACATCCTGTATTTTCATGCTGTGCATTCTAGCTGTAGGCAGTGTCCAGCTCCTACAGGTGCTGCTCTTTGCAGACTAAACACCTTTGCCTTACTGAACACCAGGTGTAACTAGCCCAAATAACCAAGGATACTTCATGGACCAGTCCTAGTTCAAACTCCATCACCACTCTAGAAATGTGCACATTACACTCAGTTTGCAATTAGAGGTTTCTTATGAAAAGTTTGAACAGCTGCATTTCAATACCTTACTGCCATTTTTCATAAAGACATGAGGCCAATGAGGACAGGAGAAAGCCCACAACATAAATGTGACCATCCACTTAATATCAAATATCTCTTCGAGCAGTTAGCTGTGCACAGTGGAACTAATATTCTAAATATTCCTACCAGGACCAGATCATAGAAATCAGATGGCTTCTAGTCCTTGGAAGAGCCAAATGCCTAAGCACTTTATTCCAGCTGAAGGACTGATATGTTTATGAAGGCAATTACTTGACACTTGGCAGTTGTCTGCTAAGTTGTTCTTGATCAGCTAGAAAGAGCTTTCCATCTTGCTGTAAAGTGTATTAAATGGTTGTTGGATGACAATAAAGCTGGAGCCTTTTGTAGCAGCAGCAGTAATTACCAATCCCTTCTGGAAGTTTAAATCCTGCACAGATCTACACTAGGATCATTAAAGCATGGAGACAAAAGTCACCCTTGATTTCAACAATCATGCCTTTGACAGTGGATGAAATGTTCAAAGCTAATTTAGCCTCAAAACTGTGAGGAAGGCAGAAAGAATGGATATCAAATAAATGTTTCACATATTCTTGCAGGAAAATTACAGGTTATGGTTTGGGACCTATTCTGGTAATGCTGGCGACGCTCTGTCTGGTGGGAGCAATTTTGAAGATCAGTGGTCAGCTTCTCACAGAGGGATGCAGTTCACCACATTTGATAAGGATCACGATCAGTTCCTGGCAGGCAACTGTGCATCAGAGAATAAGGGTGGCTGGTGGTTTAACAGGTATGGAAAACAGCTGATTCCTCTTGGATGTGTAGTTTGTGGGTGGCTGCACAGCTGAGAGGACTTGCCTGCCTTACAGCAGCTGGAGGCTGCTGTGTGCACTTGCCACCTGGCACAGCCAAACCTAAGATGTTCAGACCTACAGATCCTCAAAGGAAAACAATTTACTACTTTTATTATAGCAAAGCAGGTAAGTTGAATTCACTTTAAGAAAATGGGTCAGAACAAATGCACAGGGGACAATGACGTGGAAGGAAAAGAGCTCAGTTAAAATTCCTGAAGGTGCTTTGTGTTATACTCCAGTGAAGAAAACAACTTTAGCCATGGTAAGGCGAAGTGTGTAGAAAGGACATTTCCCTAGAGTGGAGCATGTCTAAGGGCAGGGCTACCCTATAACAGTTATGAGGGTATATTTGCTGTTTGGGCATATGCCACATATCCATTGATAAGGACTCATGTTTAACGGCCCTGGAATCTGGAATGTCGCACTTTCAGATTTTTTCTGCTTTAGTACAGGACGATCCTCGTAGACCAGATTCTTATCACATACCAATTGAAATCAGTGGAGCTTAAAAAATACACATCAATAGCAGGATTTACCTCAATGAAAAGACATCTGTATTTTTAGGTGTCAATATGAGCTGCCTACACCTGAGCTAGAGCGTATCAAATGGCACTACACCCCTTTGTTCAGGCCATGCAGTTCTAATGTCCATAATTAATACACCTGAAGGAGTCAACAGGCAGAATTATCTGACCAGTGTAGGTGTCTGCTTTAGGATGACCCACATATTCCTGTGTTCCACTAAAAGTATTAACCATTTAGTCCATCCCACCCTGGTATATCTAGATATCTGTTGTGTGAGAATGGTACTTCACTGCAACGATGCAGTATCTTCTCATGCTAAACTGAATTCCCTTCTTGTCTTTCCTACATTGTTCCAAGGTGCCATGCTGTAAACCTCAATGGGCGATACTACAAAAGAGGGAAGTACAGTGGACCCCATGATGACGGCTTGGTTTGGTCTACGTGGCACGGGATGTGGTACTCACTGAAATACTCAGCCATGAAAATCAGGGCTCCATTCTTTATCGACAGAGAGAGCGGAGATGGTGAGAACAGTCAGGCCCGCTGAAACCTGCTGCTTTGGAAAGAGAAAAGCACCGGCTGAAAAGAGTGGTGTAAGTTGATAGTCAGTGCTCTGCTGCTGCCAATCACCAAACCTGCACTTGATAGCTGGAATTGCACCTGCTTCTGCTACCTGAAGCTAACAGCACAAATTGTTTGAACACAGCCAGACAACAATTTAATAAAAACCATATAGATCACAGTCATGGAATAACCAGAGATTTCTTCTTCAGCAGTTTTCAAGATTTTGTTGGAGAATGTTTATTGAAAGTTCTCTGGACTTAGAAGGATCAAGCATGTCCTTTAATCAATCTATACTTTTCAAGGTCTAAACCCTTCTCATCTTAACCATCAGTGTTTCAGTTATGAGAACATCAGGATAGAAAGAACAAGGGGATGGGGAATTGGACTTCAACTGGTGTGCCTTTGTTAGTGCTTTACTCTGCATCAGAAGAATGTTTTTAAGCAACTTTCCCTATGGTTCTAATTGCCACACTTCAGTTGCAGAGTGCTCCTGGACTGTGTGAAAGCAAACCTGTGCATGGACATGCTCCAACTGCTAATCTGCATCCAGACTAAGGCTGCTTCAAAGTAAACACCCACAATATGAACAGTGTGAGTTCCATTCCAAAAGCTTCCTGCTGCAGATCCACTGCTAGAGTATAACACAAGACATTAAAGCAGACAAAGTTTTAAACCCCAGATTAAAACTGTGCAGATTTTACTAAAATTAAGGTGAATGCAGATATTCCTAGGGGTTCCTAAAATGCAGTAATGATTCTCCTGTACATTCTCCTGTAATTTACCAGATGACTTTGCATTAGTGGAGGAATCAGAAAGTGGTTGAACCACAAGGCACACTGCTTTCACTGTCTCGCTGGGGTGAAATGAAAGAGCAACACAAATGAAAGAAACGGAATACTGAAAATTTATTTTCTACAGCTGTTAATAACAACAGTTAAAAATGAACAGCGGAATCAGCTTGATGCAAATAATTTAACTGCCATGCTGCAGAATAAACCTGCTTCCTTTTTTTCTGATTTATAATAATTTTTAAACTGGTATTTCTTTTCCATTTAATTGCTTTTATATCCATACATACTGTAATTTGTATACATATCGACAAAGAGTGAAATAAAACCATCTGAGTAGGACTTAATACTTTTTATCTGGTTTTCAACAATAGGAATGTGAACAGAAATCTGGATCAAAATCTTGGAAAGCTCACAATATGAGAAATGTATTCTTTCAGTGTTGGCTCTGGTGCTTTTCCACCTGTTGTCCTGGGTAGTTGAAAGGGTCTGCAAGGTAAGCTGAATTTTCATGGCTCAAGCTGTCCTGGAGACAATGCAGAGGCATGAGGTGAAGGTTCAGTTTAAAACTTGATTTGGTTCCTCTGCTTCCTAGACATCCCAGAGACAGCAAGCATGAACATCCCAGCATAATGGGCAGCACTCCAGGGAGCTGTGCTCCTAGACCCTGTGCCCTTGGCTAGACTGCCCCCCTGCCCTCTTCTCAAGCATGCTCACGTGGAATGAAATTTTCACCAAAATGTCTGAAATGAGATTGTCCTTGAGAAAAAAGGGCTGCAAAAAGGCAGCACTTACTCTTCTTTCCCATCTGATCACTGCTTCTGTATTTTGATATGGTAAAATCTCAGTGCAAGATTGTAACTGCATGTTGGGACACAAGGAATGACTTTGCACACATTATAACTGTGCAGCCTCTGAGGAGCACTGAGGGCAGAAAGGATAATTTTTGTTGAAGACACAGAGAAATGTGAGTGAAATAAGTTCATGCCTTCTGGCAGTTGATGCTCAATCCCATCCTTCAGTAGAGGGCTAAGGAAGTAGGGCAAAGACTGTGGAAACTACAGCACTTAGGGGACAGCATTTGTGGTCTGGCAGTTCATTAAGCATCTGGTAACCCATCTAAAAATGGATTATCAAGCTGGAGATGAAGTCAGCAGGGCTTAATCAGACAACCAGCACCAAGTCCAGCTCCCCACTGAGGGAGCAATGAGCAATGAGAAGTCTGGAGCCTGTTTCCCTGTGTGTCAGTATGTAGGGGCAGGCATTAGAGCTGGACTGCCTTCAGCCAACATCGATGTCAGGGTGATTCTCCTGTCTCTGAGAGAAAGGGAGGCCAAGGCACGACAAGCTGGGAGGGAAGGGGTTTGCCCTGCTGCCTTTGATGCAAAATGTACCTAAGTACATCTAATGCATAAGACAGCCCAACAGTGGGACAACTTTGCAGAAAGCAGCATCTGATTTAGAGCAATGTTGCCCCTTCTCTGTCCTCCTGTGGCAAAGAAAACCCCCTCTGAGATGCAAGGGTCACAGGGCTTTGTGCAGGAGCCTGCAAATCCCACAGCAAACCCCAGGAAGCATTTCAGAAGCACCTTTAATCTTAATAAACAGGGTAGAATGCCACTAGCGGAGTACTTAGGGGATCTGAGGGCTACTGCCCAGCTCCAGTCCCTCCTGCTGAAGCTTAGGGGAATGCTTGCTGAATGTTGCTGCACTGCACATCTGATATCCCATTTCTCCAGGGTCTCTCTCCCATGCTGAGAGGCTCAACAAAGCTTAAACAGACACTGCAGCCCTGCAGCTCCAATAGTGATGGATCGCTGCTTCAGGGAGAAGGTACTTCACACCACAGACCTTACCTTAGTACAGGCAGGGTAAGTAACCTGAGCAGCAATTGTTTCAGAGGTCTGATTTCCAGCTCATTCAAGTCAATTTAAAGATTCATTACATTTGATTGCCTTTGGATAACTCTTCAAGCATGAACATGTTTTTAAATGCTTTAAACAGCTTTTCAAGCTGACAGTTCATGGGAATGCATCACTGGTACCAACACCACGCTGGGCCAAGGGCTGAACATCAGCATCTTGGCATGGCTCCCGGGAAAGAGGGAGCTCACATCACCCAGTGAGTCGGATCCCTCACTCCAGCAGCAGCTGCAAAGCATTACCCATCAGAAAGGCCATTCAAACAGCCAGATTTGGCTCTGGTGGCCAAATGCTGAGGCTTGCTCCTCCTACATTGTCACAGCAGGTAACACCGTGTGCCTGTCAAGCTACCTGTGCCAGCTTTGGACACTGCAGCAGGGTGCCATCAGAAACTGGCAGCCTACACACAGCAATGCTGCTCTTCCTTTAAAATTGCTGTTGGTTTGTGGGGGAGCAGGGCTGGGGGGGAAGAAGTGTGGGATTGGGAAATCTCTCTCTCTGCTCAAAAAACCAGTTTTGAGAAACATAGCAGCCTACTTCACGGCAATGGAGCACATGCTAATTTTGCTTTCACACCCACAAGGCAGGTTAAAGGGCATGTAGGGTTAGGCTCCTTAGGGGAGAGTTGATTTCAGTCTAATAGTCCACTATCTAAACCTTTCTTCTCTTACACCAACCTCCATGGGGAGCATCTCCTCTTTTCTTGGTTCTGCCCACTAGCATTCCCCTGGTCTCTGCTAAGTCCCCAGAGAGATGGTTATCCTAACAAATGGCAAGAAAAGTCTTAGTCATTCACAAAGGCCTGAGCTCTGCTTCTGCTGTTAACTGGAGTTCCAACCCAACTCCAAATACTTTTAGCAGAATCTAATGGCAAATTTGTGATGTCTGGTTTTAAAACACAACAAAAAAGCCCATCATGGCTTTTGTACTTCACTGTTACTGTTCTCTACAGTTCCCTGAAAGGAGGTCGTAGCAAGGTGAGCAAGGTGGGGGTTGGTTGGCCCCTTCTCCCTGGTAAAAGGTGACAGGATCAGAGGAAATGGCCTCAAGTTGTGCTAAGGGAGATTTAGATTTGATATGAGGGAAAGTTTATTCACTGAAAGAGTGGTCAAGCATTGGAACAGGCATCCCAGGGAAGCAGTGGAATCACTGTCCTTGGAAGTGTTCAAAAGGTGTGTGGATGTGGCAGTTAAGGGGTTTGGTTTAGTGGTGAACACAGTGGTGTTATTTTAATGTTGGACTTAATTATTTTAGAGGTCTTTCCAATGTAAATGATGCTATAAGATTCTCAGTGAATCACAAGATATTGTCAAGCCATTTTAATTTTTTGTTCCCAGAACAGGTATTAATCAAATAATCTTGTTGGTTGCTGGTTTTGTTCATAATTTATTTTGAGCTTGCTGTAGTACTATTACTGTCAATGTATTTACATTTAAAAATTTTAATAAAGGAAAGGATGACTATGGAAAGGATGCATAATTCAACAGTTCTCTCACAGCTTTTTACAGGTAACATGTTGTGGTAACATTTCTGTGAGGATTAAAATTTGATCATCTGTTTTCTTTGCCCTCACTGTAGCATGCCTTTCGTACTGATTTCCTGCAAATATTTGTACATTGTTTTCTTGATATAAATATTGACAGTAAGAAAATATCAAAGTCTTGAATGATGAAAATGTCTTCTCAATTTAAAATTCACTCAAGTATTCAGCATCAATTGTTTGCACTTCCATGCAACCAGCTAAAACACCCCCCACCATATGAGTTATTTGAGCAACACCTACAAATCAACACGGTTCACTGATGACTATCAGAAAAATGATGAAAACAGCCCAAAGATTGAGCTTTGTGCTTTCTAGATGGGAAATGATTCACTAATCAGGGCAGATGGTTGAGGGTGCTGGACAGTGGATGCTTCAGTACACAGTGGACAAGGTGGGCAATGTCAGCAGCACTCATCATGTATGATGCACAAAAGACGACTGCTTTACACAATAAAATCTATTGGCTATTCCTGCACCACACCTTAACTAACATGTTCTCTCCCAGGGTACTTTGTGTGTCTTGTACACACATACATACAAAAAATAATTATATGAAAGCATTTTCAGTAATTAGAAAGGAATATGTTCCCACAAGCCAGACCTGGGGCATTACTCCCTGCTGCTGTGTGTGGAGGTAACGCGACTCCTGCTCTTTCTTTCAGCAGAAGCCAAACGATCCTGCAGATCCTCTCCCACGCACGCCACTCCTGCAGGGCTGCAATGAGTCACTCAGATCACCAGCTTCTCAATGCTCAGGGTACTTGTTTCATCTTCTTCATTTGAGCCAAAATACCCAGGGAGGTCAATCATCTGCTGCTCCGCCTCTGTTAAGCCAAAAGTAGAGTTGTCATAAAAGGCAAACTCAGGGTCCAGGGGGAAGCTCTGGCACTTGTCCCTTCGATACTGGGCAGGGCTGATGCTTAGGCCTCTCTGGGAACCATCTTTGCCATTTGGGCCAGTTTCTTTCCGCCACACACCTTTGGGGTTAGGTGAAGGGCCCCGCTTACTTCGGCTGGGCTCAGGCTTCTCAGCTGCCTTCTCCTGACCAGCAGGCTGGCGATCCGTGATCAGGTCCAGCTTCCTCACCGGGGGACCTGCCCTGTGGTGGGGCTTTGTGCCATGGCCCTGTGGTTCACACCCCAGCACAGTGCCGTGGGGCTGATCCAGCTTTTCACAAGCTGGATTAGCATTTCTTGATTTTGGCCGTGTTCTGTCCTCCAGACCCTGGTCCCATGTCCTGGTCCTGGAGTTGTAGAGGGGAGTCTGTCGGGGTGTGAGAGTGGACATGCTTCTCTCTCTGAAAGGCCTGGCCTTTTTAGTTTCATGGAAACTGGCTGTTCTTCTGAACTGCGAGTTTCTGTGACAGCTCCTCTCAGGCAAGTCCACTCTGTTATCCTGGTGCTTGAAATGACCTCTTCTTACCAAGGTTTGGGTAGGGCTCGTTGCAGGATTGGCCTGTGAGAATGGAAAATCCAGCCTAGGGTGAGAGCCTTCTCCCAGGAACTTGGGATGACCGGCTGACTGGTCCAGAAATGGAGATTTGATCCGAAATTTGTTTGCCACTGCCTCATCTTGGTTTTCCCCGCTCAGGGGAAGCATGGTGGTGGCACCAAGAACCGTGTCTGTGAGAGGATTCTGAGAGACATGGTACACCTTAGTGGTCTCTGTCAGGCCTTTCTTCTTCATCTCTTTCAGCTGCTGCTGTGCCAGCCGGTAGCTGAAAATTGGAGGGATTATTTTTTGGGCATTTGGCTGAAAGTTTTCACTTCCAGAGGCATCATCTTCTTGGGCAAATTGGAGGCTCCGCCTGTAGGTTAGGGGAATGTTAACAGGAGCATCCCCTCCTTCAGCAAAGCTGTCCCGTTGCTTGTTGCCTTGGCAAATGTTCTCCTCATCTGAGTTTTTCCGGAAGCCAGGGGAATGAACGGAGTTTCGTCGGACAGCCGTGCTGCACTTCTGAGCTCTGCAGAGCTTCCTCCAGAGGGTGATAAGAACAGTGGCAAAGATGATGAACAAGCACAGCGAGATACCTGTGATGGTAACTATATTATTTGCTTTCTGGTCCTCTCCTGGCTGAACAGAAGGTGGGGTGGGAGGCTGGACAGCTGTAAGAAAGAGCACACACATCTGTCAGAGTTGCACTGGCAGCAGCATTTTGGAATTTGAGGACAGATACTTCACTACCAAGGAAAAGAAGCCATTAATACAGTACAGGAAGTTGTCTGCCATTAAAATTTGCTCATTGGAGATGACTTACTACTTGAAGACTTCAAACTGGCATGAACATCTACTTACTTTAAACCAAGACTCCCACAGACCTTTTAAATGTAATCATTATTTTTTCCTGTTCTGCTATTTCCATAAGGTATTACTGAATACCTGGAAAATGGAGGAACTCTGTTTGCCTTTCTTTATGAAGTACATTTAGACTCCCTGTTGAAAAGTGATATAAAGGGGGTAAAAATAATTCAACCCAAGCTAGTACTTCAGGTATCACTTTAAAATTATTTTTAGGAGAGCCTAAGTGGGTGTGAGAATTGAAATGAATTTGAAGAGAGAAGCAGCATCAGGAGAGGCAATGCAACTTTTCTAAGCAGTGCTCTGAGGATGCTTCTACCACTGCCTGGTGCCACAGTCCAAGAGGACAAAACCTTCCCATGCCACAGCAAGCTTTCAACTGAAAGTGCCATTGCTCTTTCTCCAGCATTCTACTACCATTCTTCTGTTGTGGACTGGTTCTCTGCAAGCCTTTCTTCACTGAGACCATAATTAGCCACCAGGACAGGCGTCCTAGGGAAGTCATCATGGTCAGAATTCACAGATTGTCTGGACGATGCTCTCAGTCATATGGTTTAGCTTTAGTGGTTTGGGGGAGCAGGGAGTTGAGCTCTACGATCCTTATGGGCCATTTCCAATTTGAGATATTCTATGATTCTGTAATGTGACAATCTCAGAGCTGTCCACAGCCCTGTTTAAACCTCTCACTTGCCCATTCCACCACATTAGGGATGGCTGAACCAATGACAAATTGGTAATTCTTTTTTTGAATAAGGTCTCAAGCATTTCACAGGCAATCCTGAACAGAGTACGGCATGGTCAAAAGTGGATTAATTGGTCCAGTAGCTAATTTTAGTATCTATTAGCATTGCCCAAATTCTTCTGTTCTGGTCAGACATGAGCTCTCTAAAGCCATGAAGATTTTGTTGGAGGACAAGGCTGGTTAGTTGCAGTTGACAAGAGCTGGCCAAGAAGGTGTGAGCTCAAACGAAACCACTGAACAACCCTGCCCTAGTCTCTAGTTTTATCCAGAACCCAAAGCCTTCCATGAGACTGATAGACAGCCAGCTGTAAGACTTGGCAGGTACTCCTGCCTGCACCACAGCAACTGTCCAGGAATAGGAAATGTGACTGCAGAATAACAAGAACTGGACACCATGTACTTCCCATAATTCAGGAGAACACACACTCAACAGCAAGCTGGTAGTGCAGCTGTTAGGTGGGCAGGGTGCACAAATGCACTGATGAACACAAGCCAGAAGGTCTTAGGCTGCTACAAAACAGAAAAAGTGCAGGGTGCTGGGCTGAGAAGGAGATCCACTTCCTTATTTCAGGGCTACCCAACAATCCCAAGTCTTCTAAAAAATCCTGCCATTATATTAACTTTGATCTTTGTGTTACTCTGAGAGTTTGAAACCAACTTAAAGAACAAGACCACTGTCTGCTGAATCTTATAGGAGGATCTCTAAAATTTGCATTCAGTCCTGTGCCCCTGTGCCAGAGCCCAGAGCACTGCTGCTCTGGATGGCTGAGAGTGGAGTGAACAAGCTGACCTCAGGGAAGCAGACAGGGTCAGCATTTGCTCTATTCAGCACCACTTCAGCAGAGCAATTCATTCATTTCTCATCCTTCTCTCAGTCGTGTTTGCTTATGGCTATTTTCCAAATACTCCGTTCTCTATTTGTAATGCATGCTGTGCTGCATTGTTTGGGACACACAGCTAACAGCAAGGAACTGAGAGGTTCCAAAAAAGGACTGGGTCCCTATGGTTCACTTCTCCCTGCACTTCACTGGCCCCTGCACCATGTGCAGGCCTTGCTCATTCAGCCATTTGCTCCATCTGCTGGACTAATGTCTGTAGAGTTAGGCTGGAAACAGAACCTGTCTGCTTCTGAAAGCTGCAGCCAGCCAGAGTGGGAAGGATGAGGGTGACACTCCCAGCTTGAGATCAAGCAGCGGATGAATACTGTAAAGTCAGAGTGTCAAACCCCTTCTTGAGCAAGCTGAGATTCAATGGGATGAAATCATGGATGTGATTATGTAAAGAAAGCTGCCCCACGTGGGAGCAGGAGGATTAGAAAGCACGTACAAGACAGAAGCAAGGTATTTCCTCCAGATGATCCCACGGCAATGGGTGCAGACACATGTAAAATAAAAATGAAGCCACCGGGGCTAGCTTCTTAGCCGGATAGCTGATCCCTCGTAGGGTAAGCGCCCCAGGCAAGCAAGGCCGGATACCTCAGCCCTCTGGAGGCTGGGGTGCCCTAGGCCGGACTGCAGCACAGCCGTGACCTCTAGCAAGCTTAGTGATTGTCAGCTCTTAGTGAAAATCAGCTCTTTTATGATTTCAGCTCTTAGCTTGCTCGTAGGGGCTGTGGCTGGCCGTGGCTTCTGGAAGGCAGAGGAAAGAGAGAGGAGAAGGCGGCCAAGGGTTCCACGATGGTTTATTCTGAGAGTCTCGCGAAGGGTCTTGAAGCTGCTCTTCTGAGGGAAATGAGCCAAGACAGCCTCTTTTATAGGGTTAGGGAGATAAAACTGACCAATTGTAAGGGTTAGGGAAACTAGCCTATGGGGTCACAGAGAGATAAGCAGGCCTGGAGGACCAGAGTGAGGACTCCTGGTTCAATTCCTATGACTCAGCAAATACCTATCTCTAAACATTCCTCCACGGAGCCATAGCCGGCCCTGCGCCTGCTACAGACACAGACCTCCTTTTCCTCTGTGCTCTCTATGTATTAACCTTCTTATTAACCTAGAGACCTCACTGGAATCTGGGGGTTGTCCAGACCTGCTGAGTCCAGCCAGACTGCCACAGCTGTGTGCACAGTGTATGCACGGGATGGTTGGAAACCATCATACACCTTTTACAGCTGCACACCTGCACGGGAGGAATGATCCCTCTGAGAAGCACCAGAGGCCTGTCACCTCCATGCAGGCAAAGCAAGGAGTCCACACAAAAATCATGTTTCCAACACATGCTCTGCATGCAAGGAACCCCCTCCAGCGAGCTCCCTGCACCAGGACTGCTCTCTGAGCTCCAGAGGTGGGGAGTGAAACTGGTTGGTACAGAGCCAAACCAAATTATATACTTACAGACATATCCCTCCAGAAGATAGACAGAAGGCACGGGACATCACAGCTCAACAGCAGCTTTGGAAAAAAACTAACAACCCACTGTGTTTTTGTGGGGGCATTGCTGCCCACAGCAGCCTCAGAGAGTCTGGCATAGAGAACACAACCAGAGCAGAGCTGGTTTAAACTGGGGACCCGAAGCTAATCTAAATTGTTCCTCTCTGCTTTCACTCAGAGCTTTACTAAATAAGCAAACCCACATGGCCAGCATTTTCAAGTCATTAAAAACATTAGACCTGTTAAAACATTCCCAGTGCCTCATGACACTGACAACATGGAATACCTCGTTTGATGGAATAGAATTTCTAGTATTTTCCATTCACCCAAACTTTTGTTAAATACAACCCACTTCCTGCAGTGTTCCACAATACATTTCAGTCCTGCCTGTATACTTCTAAGGCCTTCATCCTCAGACACGTGAAACTGGTTGAAGCCAACACTTCCACTAAAAACACAGTCCTCCCCTTTTCCTGCTCCAGCTGCACATTCTCTCCCCCTGCTGTCCTTTCCTTTTCAGTGGCAAAAACACCGCAGTGGCCATGGGCTAAACAACTCCCCCATTCCCAAACTGTCCATTTTTTTATCTGCTTCTATTCCAGTTCCACACACTGCACATTTGCAAGCAGAAAGAAGTGCCTGCAAGCAGCCAAAGCAAGGAGTAAGGCTTGCTGGTCACTTTTTAATAGCTTAAAATATCTGTTAAATTACAGTCTGAGATCCTAGGAGCCTGCACAGTTTCCAGGTATCTTTCATTCCCCACCCCTACCCCCTGTGGCACCTGTGGGACACATAGGCACCGGATCTTGTAGATCAGCTTTCTGTTCTCTTGGCATCAGCACACTCCTTTTCGGCAGGGAGTTTGCAAGAAGCAAAAGTTTTGCAGAGACTGAGCACCAGCACCCTGCTGAAAGAGGGCACTTCTCATGCCCCTCAGAGGTGGCTGTCAGCACCCAACTATGGTGCTGGCACAGCCTCACTGGAGGCCATGTGGCTGCTGTAATCCACCTTACAGAAGACTCAGGTCTCTTGTATCTGCACCCACTTGCCACCCACCAGCAGTGGCCACTTGTTACTGACTGGTAAGTGTTTATAAAAGCTTTATAAAGCCTTACCTATCAGTAACAGCCAGCCTGCCCTGTCACAGGCCAGCAGCAACAGCAGGCTGAAGCAGAGGAAGACCTGGCCCTACCACCTCAAAAAACTCACAGAACAGCAACCTCACACCACAGGTCCTAGCTGGAACTAGCAACCTTTTTTAACCAACTTCAGCTTTCTAATAGGTTTTCACTGGAGTCTTTGGCTTTCACTACTGAACATGTTCTGATAGCCCCAAGATCTCTCTTTCAGGACTTCTCCACTCTCTGATCATCCTGGAGATTTTAAACTGCTTCCACTGCACCCACAGCATTTAGAAATATGCTTTGGAGCTCTATCTCCAGTGTCCCACAATCAAATACACAGCGGCTCCTGCCCTACTCCATCAACCACAGGAATGTGACAGCCCCCAAATCAGGATGACTGAAAGAGAAACGCGATGTTTCCATTTTACACTTTGCTTTCACCAGGGCGGTTACACGACCAAGGGAAGAGGAGAGCACAGCTACATACACACACACTCCTCCAGCGAGCACAGGGAAGTCTCCCTCGGCGATCCAGCGCAGCCTGGTTTTGCCAGCGAGGAGGTGAGGCACTCTCGGAAGCGCTCCCGGATTCCGTCCCCACAGGTGACACTGCACGGGCTCCAGGGCTGCCACCGGCTCCACGTTTCTACAAATACACAAGCTCACAGTAATGAGGAACGTGTCTGCCTCCTTACCTTTAAAGACACAGCCAACTGTCTTCTTTTTGAGGAAAACAGCAATATAAAACCACACAATGCAAACAGCAAGATCAAAAAAGCAAGTGGCATCCAGGGATGAGCCAAAGCTTCCACTTGTTGTTTTCCTTTTTTCACTCCAGTGTCAGCCTGCAACACAGTGGTCAGTCAACTGGCAGGCAGGTTCAGCCTGGAACAACAGCAAAAGGAAATGAATCCACAGATCTTTGAAGTGGGCTGGTAATTTATATAGTCATCCAATTCCTGCCTGACAAGCAGGGCATTTACAGCAGAATAATGTGATTGACTGAAGTGCAGTTACTGCTGATTTATAAGACTGTGACAGGATGATAAGCCTACAAGGCCTAATGAAATGGCAACATTGGTTTACTCTTTATTTTCTTTCCAGCACACAACCGTGTTATTGAATCATTCATCTGACAACCTACAGGTCTCTAATGTTTTATTGCTGATGATTAGGCAATTAACTCATGGATGGAATTTTGCATGTTCATTTATTTATTTTAACTGGAGGCAGACTCAGGTTCTAACACTACATTATAATTTTTTAATGTGTAATAAAATCCCTCTTTTTCTTAGACAAGATCCTCATCCAGTGATCTCCACATTCAAACTTTACAGCAGTGAGAACCCAGAGAGGTAAAGATGGGACCACTCCCATCCCTGTGTGACAGCCATGACACTGAGGCAGGGCCACAACTTTAAATTCCAAACTAATGCATGAGTTCCGGTGCAATCTCAAAAGATAAAACCCCTGGGGATGCTCCTATGAGTCAGGTGACTTTGACAGAAAGAAGAACAATAGACTTCTTAACTTCATTTCACTGTCCACAGATAAAATAGAAAAACAGCTAAATAACATTTTTTTTTTTTAAGTAGATCAGGTTAAACTCTGCTCTTTTAGATAATTTATGGTGTTGCTACTGCCAACACAAGCTGTGATTTTAATATTATTACTGCTGCTAGCATGCCCTGAGCCCTTAACCAAGTTATGATGCCCAAGCACTAGAGAATGTTGCATGACCGAAAATGGCTTTATAACTTCATGTTTTATTTGGTTGCTGTATTGTTCCTATTGTGTTATTATTTTTAAATGTCTCTAACTAGAATAAATACAGCTGTGTTTCAATAAACATTAAATTGTAACTGCTTTGGGCCCTGTCCTACACAGTTTTGTGACCACGTCAGCATTAATGTGAGCAGCCTAAGAGGAGCAGTGGAGCTGCCCTCCTGGTGCAGGTCCTCACCTGCACTGCAGCATGGGGCCCCAGAGTTTGAGCTTACATTTGTGCTGGCAGCCATGGCTGCAGAGTGTGTGGGGGCACACACTCACACACATTTGTGTGCCTGCATGCCCCAGTACACCTGCCTGGCTCTAAGCAGAGGAGAGATGGGCATGGCAAGACACCCTGGTGCTGCTGTGGTTCTATGCCCACACGATATCAAGTGACCACCCCGGCTGTTTGTCACCAACTTCACCACAATACTGCAACATCCAAGATCCCAGGCTGTATTTCACTTTGTGCTCTTTGTGCACCTCTCCGCTTTCATCCCTCTGTCTCTGGAGCTGGTGACGAACCCAAAGGCAGGCTGAGCTTTCCGACTCCTCCTTCAGTTTGCAGCCATGCCAGCTCCCAGTGAAGTACAAAATGGAGCAAGTGTATGGTGTCAAGGGAAAAGACAATCAGAGGATGCCAACAAGCAGGTAACTGAGGAAGTTTGTTGGGACAAGGAGTCCCAAAAAGGGACAGACCACGGACAGTTTGCAAAACCACATCCGTTAGCGAGCCAAGCTATTACTGAGGGCAGGAAGAAAAAATGTTTATCATCAATAGTCAGTAAAGGGCTCATTGATACCTTCTCAAAAAGACTTTATAGTTCCATATACATCATAGGATCTCCCAACAGTTTTCTTCATATCAGGATCATGAAGGACTCCGGCAGTGTCCCTCACCACTGGTAGAGAGGCTAGTTGAAGGACCTACCTCCTTGTAGACCTACAGACTCTGTGTGAGCAGCTTGGTGAGTTCCTGTCATAATTTCCAGTGCTTGAGCTAACTTGTTTCCCTCTCTCCACATTTCCTGCTCATCTAAACTTCTGTTAATTAAAGTCAGATGCAGAGCCAAGCTCAGAAAGGTTCTGGTTGCCTCCAGTGCTAACACTGGTGATAGTGGAGGGCGCTCAACAGTCTCCACATTGATGCCTGTGGGTTTCAACATACAAGAACATTTAGGATGAGTAATTTCCCAACACTGACGTCAAACCTGACATGCCCATTGCTCCAGGACACTTTTCACTGACTTGGACTTTGGCTAAAGGTATAGAGTTCCTTAGCAAAAACACTTGGCATCCATAGCTTTGGGGCTTAGAAATGTGCCTCAAACAGCAGGAGAGCAAGAAATGTTCCAGCTCCCATGAAAGATGGGAGATTTAAACTCCTGCATCTTGCTCTGCAATCCCCTGCAATTACCAGAAAGTAAAAGAAAATGAAGCACAGTTTATTCTCCCCCAAGGAAATGAAATTATTAACCTCCATTTAAGACAAACAGATTGAAAATGCCAGGGGAAAAACCAGAAGGTATGTACTGCAAACTAGCTCTAATAAGCATGAGGTTTCTTCACACACAATTGAGGAATCAATTATCAATGTGAAGACATCTAACTGATGAGTTATTTTGAAATAGCTGACAGTTGGCAGATCTGCCAACATGAAAGATAAATGCAATTAACTGTGTTAATTATTGCTCTGCATAAATTTCTCCCCTCAGATTTCCACGTTCACAAGATTTTGTGCATGCAGCGCCGTCCATCAGCACAGTCAGCAAGGGACACTCAGCATCATCCTTCCAGCCTGACCCACATGACTAGTCTTAAACACTCCAACCAGGCCAGTGGCATGGGACAAAATCACTAATTACTGACAGGTTCATGTAAGTATTTGTGCTAGCCCAGGGGATTGCAGGATATTTTTGGAAGCTGAGATCAGTTTTTAGGTCCTGAAAACAGCCTCTTACCCTTCCATGGAAATGAAGCTTGGGTGCACTGAAATGGTGGCATTGCAGTTCCAACAGGTAACTAATTTGGACAACGAAAGGAAAAGGATTCCTTTAAAGAAAGAAATCCTAGACTCTGGGAAAATTAGAGTCTTTTCCCCACAAACAGGCATTGTTAAGAAATGGGGAGGCACAGCCTAAAAACAATTTTTTTCCAGAAGCTGAGTCTGTAAAACTTGATTTATTCCTAATGTGTGAGACGAAGCATTTACTGACACAGAAAAAGTGGATGGGGTACAAACCAACCCTAGCACACCCAAATCTCCTGCATATGCCTGTTTCTAAATAAACACCCAGCCCAGGTACAGATTCAGGCAACAGAGTTAATTGGTTCTTGGAATTTCCTACCAACGAGCAGATCTGACTCACACAGTTTTATTCAGGAAGCAAAAATTTGACAGAAACTGTACATTCCTGCCTGACCTCTAGATGCTCCATTTGCTCTAGAGGAGCATCCTCCTTTACTGACCACTTTTATCTTTAGAAGGTCTTCCCCCACATTCCTCTTTCCCTTTTCAAGCAACAGTTGCATTACTTATGTCCTGCCATCATCCCAAAAGCACAGGTCAGATGAACAAAATTCATTTGTGCTGTAAGCAACTGCAAGAAACTTCAGTGTAAGTAACACCAAAGTTGAAATTAATCTCCAGAGTGTAACTAGGAACTGGAAAAGAAAGTTAATTAACACCAGAAGTATGAAAAAACACCTTTTTCTATGCTTAGGCATTACTGATTAATATTATCAGTCTTGTCCTGAATGTTTCAAGCAGGATACAGACTAGAACATGGGACAACCTTCTAAGGAGAGCAGAAGTCTCACTGCTGGGGACACTTAAATCCCAGGTGAGCAAAGCACAGGATTAGGCATGGAAATGAATGAGCCTGCAATGCATCTGCTGCTGGATAAGATGATCTAACAGAGTTTCCTACCTCAGACATCCCAATAATCCAGTCAAACACTGGGGAAAAAATGAGCTGCATGTTCCTCTGTGAAACATTGAAGAGCCCACCAAGCTGAATTGACTCATATCTCACTGTTAATTTTTTCACTGACTTTCACAGATTCTCCAGTTAGGGTATAAAGAAAACTGCACAAGTGCTGTCTCACAATTAATAGATATATTAAGTTTTTTGTGACACTTATTCTGAAGCTGATCACCTGGGCTCGAAGAGCTGCTGACCTGGCCCACTGGGAGCTTTCTCCTTCCTACTCCAAGCACAAGTCAGATTCCAAAAGACTGTACTAAACTTGGCCTGAATGAGGAGTAAAGATCAGGACTGACAAAGCACCAGGAATATAACTCATGTCTGATTTATGGAAAAGAGATGTGGCAAAATCATATTTTATCTCATCATCTGTGGTTTGGATGAAGATCATTTTCATGATTTAGGAACTTTGATCATTTACAAAGCAACATCTCTGCTTCATAACAATAGAGCATATGCTAAATGAAGTAAGAACTGGCTGAGTGACAGATTGGATATGCAACTGTCAACAGAAAACCATCACTGAGTGAGAATGCATTTGGAGAGATTCCAAAGGGATCAGTATAAGGCTCAGTGCTTCCCTAGTTGACATGAAAATAAATATAAACCATTACTGAGAAAATATGTCCCTCCTGTAATGACACAAGCAGACAGTGAAGTTGTATGGAGCAATATAGGGTACTTGCTAAGTTAGGATAATTAAAGGAAAATAGATCCTAAATCAGCAAAATGAGAAGGAAGTGTAGGAAGAAGGAATGAAAATTGTACCTGCATGATGGCAGACTCCTTACTGAAACAGCTCAAGAGGAGTTCACAGGGCAAAAGTAAAGTTTTCTATGGAAAATTGAGTAATGCAATCAGTGGAATGAAAGCAGAGGTAGGGGTAAGGAGAGTGCTACTGATCAAGCAGCATCAGTGATAAGGATGTCTGAACACAGCACAAAAAGCCGGTACCCTGGCTGTCAAATAAACATGAGTGTTTAAAATAACAGAAAGGGAGCAAAACAGAACCAGTAGATTAATCAAATCCTGAAGAAAATGCATTCCAATTAAAGACTTAATCTTTTCAGTTTGTTAAAAAGAACACTGAAAAAATCTGGTAGAAGTGAGATGACCTGGATGTGCACGTCTTTGTGAGGCAAAGACAGTAGATGGGAAACAGCTATCACAAAGCAGCAGAGTAAAAACCAGAGGATGAAGCTAGATTAACTTTAGTTATGAAACACATAAAGTTTCCCTTTTCAAAAGAATAAATAAATCAGAGCATAGTATTGAGAGAAATTACCAGATAAGTCTTTCGGGGTGTCTTCAGCAGAAGACTGGATAACTCTCTGGAGGATAAGTGGCAGTCAGATGCAAAGACTAGCTGTGGGGCTCAACACCAGGGTAACTGAATGAAAAATGATGGCCCACATTGCACAAGAGCCCAGACTAGAGATTTGTCACCTCTCCCAGCCTTAAACTTCAAGAAGTCCAAAGCAGAAATTAGGAGACTTGAGGAGAGGCACCTGTTCTGCAGCAGTTGCACGTTTTACACAAACAGCTGTCAGGGGTCTGCTGTAAGCAGGGCACCTCACAGTGCCCAAAGAGTGGGCTCAGGGGAGCCCCTCCCAAAGGAGCTAGCAGGCTGATGGCCATCATAGGCAGTGCAGGTTTGCTCTGTCATGGCTTCAGGTTGATGTGCCCCTCCCAGAACACCCTGCTCCTTTCAAACGCTGCCTGCAGGCTTTGAAGTCTCACAGATACAGGCACAAAGTCAGATGTGCTGCAGCCTAATTAATTTCAGGTTGACATTTTATTTACAACTACATGGTGTGGCTTTGCTTTCATCGGCTTTGTAGATGAGATACTCTTCACTTGGCAGCTATTGACCTAACTCTGCTCTTCAAGAGGCATAGCCTGATTCTTTCCAATGTGGTTGTAAAGATGGGGCTCCTGAGGAACCCAGGGAAACAGAGCAGACTGCAGGAACCATTGCTTAACAGAGATCTCATCAACTAAAACAGTTAAATATTGGGCACAGTATCATATCTATACCATATGTCAGTGATTTATCTGTCAGGGTAATTATCTAGATCATATCAGTGTAACATACCACCCAGGTACAGATGAAAAACTAGAATTCTGTCTTCCTATTTCCTTGTGAATTACCTCCATTAAGAAAATAATATGCTTTCATTTTTAGATAGACTTTTTTATGCCAGAGGAAGAAAGGGAGTGCCAACAGAGAATGCAGATGGGAAGTTAAGATGAAGAGAACTATGCACTGGGTTTGGCATGTGTTGAAAATAGAGGTCATTTTTAGTACAGAGAGTTAATTAAATAGCTAACAGTTTTAGAATTTGTGAAATAGCACAAAATGAGACCACATGATGCTAGGATCGTCATTAATGTAGGCTGTGTCTGAGACTGTGTGCTCTGGAGCATGTCCTTCACTCCTGGTCTTCTCATGATTCCTCTCAGATACCCGTCCATAAGTTCAACGACCATTTTTTAGCTAGAGATCCTGCACCTTCTTCTCAGGGCAACCAAGGTGGGGAGGTGAGGAAAATGATGCACATCTTAAACCTTTCAATCCAAACTCTTTGAAGTGTGCAGTTGGAAAAGACTACTTCATTACCTGTAGACATAAGCTGCTTCAAAGGAGAACATTTACCTTCCACACAACCTAACCCAACCCAATCCCAATTCCCTCGTGCACATACGGCCCATCCCTCTCTGTGGCTGCCTTCCACAAATGAGTGATGAGAAGAGTATTTGGCTCATCTCCTTCCTCTGCCATGCAACTGTGTTTGTAGACTGTGAAACCATGGACTGCCACTTCTAACACTATGGCTGTTAAACACATACATTATTTTGGCTTGACCATGCCTGATCATGGTCCAAAGGATTATATGGACCACCAACTGTTCCCAGCTGGCAGACTGTACTGTTCTAATCTTTTCTATAAGGAAAGGTTTGGCTATATGAACATGGCCCATGATCTGCCAGAAGGCCTCATGGGTCAGAAAATGCACTCTGGTCAGTTCTAAGCAGCAGACACATCTCTAGAAACACTGCTTTAGAAAACTTGCCAGCTGTCCAAGTGACACAGCTGTGCCCTTCACTGTAGCCAAATCCTGACTCATCTCACCAGAGTTTGTGCATTTAACAGGAAGAGCTCTAAACTTCTACACCAAATGGATAGAGAAAAAGACACCATGTGAGGATTCAGCCCCTGTATGCTCAACACCCATGCATCACCCTTGCAAGATGCCTCTCAACTAAAATGCTACACAACTCCTTAATGTTGGGCCCCTGGCTTTCTCACACTTAAATGCAGGTAAGACTGATCCTACCTTTAGAGTCTCCAGTGGGCCAGATCTACTGCAGTAGCTTCTTACCTCACTGAGAGGGACAAGTTTCATTTTCAGCCCATCAAGATAGGTACATCATTCAGAATGCCCTAAGTGGTTTTGGCTGGTACCTAGCATTAACTTAGTGCAGCCTTAAGCTACCACAGTGGCACTTGTTATCAAATGTCCTTGTGTCCTCTACATAACAGTCTATCTTGCCTCCACCTGAGTATGACATTATAACTGTTTTGTCTGGTGCAGGAGACCCAAAATCATTACCCATGTTGGCTGGGAAGACTGCTGATTTTGGCTAAAATAGAAAAAAAGAAATCAGTACAAACCCATATTCCTTTGGATCAGCATACATTCCTTAACTCTTGCTGGAAAATAGCTTCGGTTTGAGAAGTTGAGGAGGTCAAAGCAGTATTTGTTCTTCCCCACATCGAACAAAGTGCAGTTAAATTCTGTCCTGTTGTCTCCTGGGTGAAGTATGTTTTCATGCAGCCAAGTTGTTCTTTGACTTGAATGCTTGAGAGCCTCTTTATAAACAACGATTTTTCCACTGATAGAAGTGCAAGGTGGAGAGATTACAAAAACCTGAACCAAAGTTTTGCATGTGTCTTCTGCTGCCACAACCAGTCTGTATCCAAATTTGTGGACGAGATCTACAGGTCCTATGGAGGCAATGATGGAATGTGTTTCTAATGATTTCAGTAACACAGTGATGTATATTTCTTGACTGACAGGTGGGCAATCAAACTCTACCCACTGGGACCTAGACAGGGGGATTCCTTTGCTAGTTCTAATGCCCAGAGTCTCATCAGAGCATACTCTTCTGAATTCATAAAGGGTGCTGGTGAATATCACATCCAGTGAAATCACAGTCTTGTTCATGGCACATAACTGCTCATTTGTAAAAAGTCCAACCTGAAGGGAGCTCCCAAGCACCTCTGAACTCCTGTTCAAATCAATGTGAAATACAGGCCATTCCACATGGAGGGTGGACATGCTGCTTCTGCTCCACTGGGCAGCACTGCTGTTGTCACTGGGAGAGACCATTCTAAACAAGAAATCACCAGCACTCTTGAAATGAAAGCACTCAAACACCACCGCCCCCTGGGACTGATTTGCGGGAAGCTGTTTTCTTGCAATTATCTCACTGGTGTTGGCATCCAATAAAAGGATGGACACATGCTCTGCTGTCACATTACCACCACTGTAGTACTGATATTCCACAGACACTGTGTCGTTGCTGAAAGCTACATGATCCGGGTGCTCCAACAGGAGATACTCCACTTCGCCGAGAACTGAAAGGAAAAGTTCCACAACAGTATTAAGAAACAGACAAGTAACTGTTTCTATGGAAGAAAACAAATATTTTTTAAAATTGATGGATATTAAAATAATGGATATTAAAAGTGGTTCTCAATCTTTTTTAAGTGAACCAGATCACAAAAAAAGAAAAGGTCCTAGCAATAGCAGTTAGAGCTCAACAGCTCTGTTCTATGCAGGGATGTGATTTGGAGCAGCTCAAAATCCACTGCAGTAACATATTCGGGAAGGTAAAAACCAGTATTTTAAAGCAAACCACAAACCACCCAAAAGATGAACAGAAACCTTAATTTATCAGAATAAATTCTCAAACTTTTCAACTTCTTTCACTTACAGATTTTTAAACTCCACAGAGGCCAGCTGTTTTTCAGCTTCTGCCATAATTTAGCAAAAAAAGGACAGTGGTTTCTTATACAGACAGATGAAAAATGTCCCCCAAGTTAAATAGAATAGGAAGCCTGCATGATGCTTTTTGAAGCCTTTTCTCTTGCTCTGTCTTATGAATCTTTCATTTTGCTCATTTGCATCGCAGACACTTGAGTGAAAGAGCTGAAAATAACAGTGATGGTGACTGCAGCACTTTTCTTGTCTCAGATGTGGTGCAACATGTCTAAATGACATCATTTCATTATAAATGGTGCAGTCGTTTCAAATTCACTTCTTGCATGACCATGTTTGTGCAAGTTGCCAAATTATCCTGAGACATGCTGTAACTAGTGATGATAGCTAAAGCAATAAATTGGAAGATCACATTTCCGTTCTTAGCTCAGCTACCTTCTCTGTGTTGCTTGAACCTTAAGGATTTCGGACACAGAAAGGTTATCTGAAAAATGTGAACTGCATACATCTATTCCAGATACAGAACGTGCTGTGAGACATCTTTATTAAATTAATTGTCTGGGGAAAGGCTTCTGAGTCTTAGATGGAAGGTGCCATGGAAATGTAAAACTTCAGTTAAAGCAATCCTTTCATAAGTAGTATCAACTAACAATACTTTGACTTGTTAAATCTGTTACACATGTCTTAAGATTACCTCAAAGAAAGCTTTGCTGGAAAAACACTGCAACTGCCAAGGCAAGCACTTAGCAGTCAGGAGTAGCAGGACTCATCTCACATAATATTAGACGCCTACTACTCTAAGCTTCAATTTGAGTTAGTCACCTTGGATTCACTTTCTTCTCAGCAGGAAAGATTTTCAGGAAGAAATTCATCTGACTGGGTATAGACATTTACATCTGGGCGGGGTGCAGTGTGCACTAGGAAAAAAGAGCCTATTACTTGCCACCAGCTATAACATGTCCTTTAAATAACCAGCTCCAACCACAAACATACACACATAAAGTCTGAGTAAAGGTGGCACACACAGCCTTACACATATAAATTGTACATATACTTTTACATGTATGTACTATAACTCCAGCCTTTCATTTGCATTTCCACAAGACACTGCTTCGTTTGGCAGATGGACAGGGCTCATTATCAGAGGGTTCTTTTGTTATCAGTCTTCTGTTGGTGGTCCTATGTATTATTGACTGCACACCGTCCAAAATCCATCCTGATAACACAGAATAATTCATTTCCCCCATGGACTCTTCCATTGTGCTCTTATTGTAGTGTATTAGTGCATTAGAAATATTAATGACATTATCCTTCTAAAAGTCCCTGAAAAATGAGAGGAGGTCACTATTCTTGTTTAGTGTGTAAGGAACCAAGGCACAGACATGAAGGTAAAAACTGCCAAGTATCAACTAATTGTACCTTGTGCCTTGTGAAAACCAGGACCTGATTTTAAGTACAATGGTCCTCCAGATACCCAAAGTAGGATCCCGTTCATCACAGCTGTGATGAGCACATGGCACCACAGCAAACCTGATCTCAACTTGGACACCCAGAGGGCAAGAGACAGAGCCTAAACACCCGTGAAAAGTGTCTCTTTGAACTGCCCAGCAACACATTGTCCTTGCTCTTCATGTTTTGGCTCTGTCATGTGTGCCTGCCCATATTTTACAGTGCTGTTTCTACCACCACCTACTTTCAGTATCTCTTGGGTACTAGCCTAACTCTATTATTGTTACCACAGTTCTTCAAACTCCTGCCCTCATCTCTTCACATTATAGCTCTTTTATCTTCTGCTATTCCTTGGGCTTGCGATTAACTCCAGCACACTGCCACCTTCCTTTCTCAGTGCTAGCATTCCATAAGGGAGCACAGGACAATCAACTCTTGTGTCCAATAATTCAGCCCAGGGAATTCTTGCCCTGGGCTGAAGCATGCACAGTGTTTGTGTGAGGCTGGCAAGAGGCGCCAGCGGGAGTTGGGGCACACTTGATCCTTCAGAGAATCTCATCTCTAAGTCATCTGCAAGGATTTAGATCTGGACCAGATCTAGCTCTTTATAAGAACAGAAGAAAGCATGTCCCAGGCCACCACGAAAACTCTAACAAATATGAAGTTCCCACAGCTGTGTTAGAGTTTCCCAGTGAAATGGCTGTGAGTTGCCAAGATTTTTTTTCTTTGATAGTGGGCAAAAGGATGCATTTCTCTACATGGGAGTCAGATAGATTCAATGTAGCTGAAACATTAAAGGAAAAGGAAATCAGACCATGGCAAAAACCCAGCATGAAAAATTTCAATTTTAAGCTTTAAACTTACAACAAAAACATTCAAGCAATAGAAATGAAAGGCACTGATGTTTCTACCTACTGCTTTATTGTTCTTACTCTCTTTTACAACTGTCTTGACCTCCTTGCACTGTTCTTTATTTGGAATGGCTGAGACAAGGAGTAACACCACTCTGTATGTTGGGAGGAAGGACAGGAGGGCAGGGAACTGCTGTGGAGCAGACCATCAACCCTAAGTGCAGGTCATTCATGAAGTGAGGAAAGTGAGCACTGCTGGAGGATGCTGTTACAGCATCGCAGAGCTCTGGCTGGTGCACCCCAGCTCACAGCATCCTTTCTCCCAGTTTGGTAAATAAGAAATTTGCACTTTTGGACGGCCCACATAGCAGTTTTTCACAATGCTCCAAAAGACACCAGTCAGGAGACAGCTTCCACTGCAAGCTCCTACAGCTGCCCTCCAGCCTACTACGTGCCTATGACTCTGCCACATGCCAAAACTTTGTCCCAGTCGTTTGGACAGCCAGTCAGGGGCATCTTTCAATGCACTTATATCACTTTCATTGCCATTACAATGGTCTCCCATTGAAAGAAGTCTGGCTGTGGTACCAACAACCTGCCAGAGGAGTCTCTGTAAGAATTCACACTCTAAAAGATTAAAAGAAAAGTCCTTGATTTCACTGAAGAGAAAGAAGAATTACTTGAGGGTGCTATTCAGATAGTTATTTATTTTTAAGTGTTTTTAAGCCAGCTTGGGTTGCGCTGTTGGGTTGTCAGCCATCGGTAACACAGAGCTAAGTAGAACAAAAACATCAGTAAAACTGATAAAAAATGAGAATACAGTTTAGTTGGATGTTAGAGCTTTTTATAGCACTTCAGTAATTTTCCAGAGCATACTGGATCACTTAAAAATAGTCTTGCCTGAAACAGAGAACTATATAAATGAAATAGCTATCTAAAATCGATGTACACAGTAATATTCAAAGATACGTATATGCAGAACTGTTTGAAAACAATTTTCTGAATTATGTGTTGCCCTTTAACTGGAAATAAGGTGAAAGTGTATGCACCTAAACTTTGCAGCAGAGATTTAGCTCATTAACTGTGCCCACAATTATTTGCTGTGCCACACTCTATAAAGTTCATGAATAATAGCTTTTACCTCTGAGTCAATCAGTTGTGAATGTCTATGGGACTGGCTCACCAAGAACCAGTGGATATTGTAATCATTCATCTCACATCTTGGCTCCACTGAATTTATTACTTACTTTCACTGTATAACGCACTCAATGCAGTGCTTCAACCTGGGCTGGTTAGCTGTCTTATTAAAAGAAGAAATTGTACTAAAAGCCAAAGACAAGAGTCTTTACTTCTATTAGAACCAAGTTCATCTATAAGATAGCAATTCTAGATTTTCTACATCTTTTAGGGATCCTTTGTTCTGCAGCAGATACGGAGGATGCACAGAGGAATAAGTAGCATACCAGTCATTACTTATAATCATTTTTCTCACTTATACAAGGACATCACACTGCATATGTTTTTGTCCATTTCTCTCTTTTGCAAGACAACATCAGCTATCTGATGCAAGAACTACCTGCTACAGCTCCTTCCGTAAGTGGGAATTAACCACTTCTTTTCCCACGTTTTCAACTCTGTACTTATTTCTGCAGTGCACAGCTTAATCCTTCAGCATGGTTTGACAATGTACTGCAGCTGTCAAAACAATGCTGGCTTTTAAACTAGGAATGAAATTTTCTAAAACATTTGAATTGCTTAGGAATTAAGAGTCCCATTTTCAGAATTTCTAATTCACTCTGCAAAAGAAAGTAATTTGCAAACCTGCTTCCTACTTAGTACATTCTTGGAAAGGATAAAACACCATACATATGATGCCCCCCGGCTTGTAGACATCTTGCAGGTTTCTGATTTGAACTTAGGATGTCTAACTTCCCTCCTTGGCAGCTGATGGTGAGAAGGAGGCTTTTTCATTCTACACATCTCAGCTGCAGATGGGTAAGAGCTGCTTTCAATATGTATGGATTTATGCATGGACTAATCAAACAAGACTGACTGTCTCTGACTACCTGTCTAATTTTATGTGACTAAGATTGAATGAGTATGAACCTCATCCTTTGGCTTCTTATGCAATCAAAGTAAAGAACACCTCTGTTGTACTCAAAAGTTCTCTGGGTGGCAGATGGGGGACTCAGATGGGGGCTCGCTCAGCCACAGGAGGTTGGCTGGACTGTAGATGCTTACATATGATCCAACCACCTAGGTTCCTTTCCTAGTAATGGAGAGAAACAGGTAGTTCTGTACATATTTCCACCCATCCTACTATGGATACCTAAACCAGGCCTATCTTCCATGATGGGCATTAAATAATATGAAATATAAGTCTTACAAGAGAGCAGAACTCCAGTTACTGCTTCTAGCACAGCCAGTCCCTTGATGCTCATGGAAATTTGTTAATTTGTCCTGTTCATTTCCCTGAGCAAATTTACATCAGGAAAGAATCCTGACACTTATCTAAAGGGACAATTTATGCAAGTTGCATTTAACTATTGCATGAGATCTAGATTAAATTCTGTGCCTATCAGTGGTGGCTTCCATAGCATTTCATTTCCACAGATCACCTGGAAACACCACCATTCAAAACCACCTTGTGAATGCGCATCACAGTTTTCACTTGACAGCTCTAATTAATACTCACCATAGTCACAGAGCACTACTAACAATAGATTTGAAAAATCTTTCAACATATGTTTCATTCTGACCAGTGAGATCCTGGGTCCTTTTACTCCTCATGTCCTTTTTCAGCTCCAAAGTGCCAGCACGTTTTCCAAGAACACCTAAAAGTTAAAAAATTACAGCTGTGTCAACCTTGCTTCATAAAATACAAGAAGAAAGACCTATCATTAATAAGTAAAAAAATATTAATTAACTATTAATTAACATTTCTCTCATTTACTTAAAAACTACTAACACTTATCAATGTGTCTGAATAAGGACAGCTACAACTCGCTGTACAACAATTTTCCATCCTGAAATGCAGCTCCTGAACCAGAACAACAAAGACAGATAACAACAATTTTATCTTTGCACTGCTGGAACTGCTGCAATGGATATCTTATATTATGAGCAAGGCTCACAATAGCAAAATAATGAGTATTTTATACAAAATATAACTCTGAGCTCAGGACATACCAATACTGGAGATTTATTGCTGGTGCACAATTCACATCATTTGTCAGCTGCTTTCATACTTGAAAGCAGCAAACTGATTGGTCATCGAACCAACTTTTTGGCCATCGAACTCCCTCTGTTATTCAGGTCTAGTAATACACTTAGTGATCTTACGAGATTTATAAGAGATCCACAACTGCCTTTTATGTCATTCTGACTGATCAGGTGGAGAAGGTGCCAACTTCCACTTCTTCCTCCATAATTTTTTAAGTTTACAATCACTACAGCCTTTGCTAAGCCAATAGAAATAGACTTCTTTTGGCAAGTTTCCCAGTTTTATGTCCATGTGGTTTTAACTATTCTTTATGAGTCTTGTAACAATTAGATAAAAGAGGCTGGAAGCACAATGATAGCAGCAAAACCAAACAGTTTCCTTCAGAAATGTAAGTAGGAGGGATTCTAAAAAGAGAAATTCTACCCAGAGGCCATTTCAAAATGTAAGAATTGCTCTCCTGCATTTCACAGAGCACCTGCAGGTCAGTGTCACTGCACTCACCATCACACAAACATGCAAGAAAGGTCTTGATCCATTAAGTTTACAACCCAATTTTATGAGAGAAATCTGGCACTGGATCAGGCAGAAGTTAGGAATGAGCAAAAGTGTGGAGGATAATGGTAAAACACAGGAACCAAGTATGGCAAAGATCATGTATGTCTTTAGAAATCACGAATAAGATATTTCAGCAATTACACTGCTCTGCTTGTTGAACTAAGATGCAGCAGATGTGTTACTTGAAAGCTTTTTGAACTGCTCTCTGTGCCAAGTGGCTGGAGAGAATAATTTCTAAGAAGAGACTAGCAGCACAGCCTTGCTCAGTAAAAGCCCATTATAATAATAGCTGCACATATCTGAAAGGAATAATCATCATCTGGCCCAGGAACTTGACAGGGCTCCAGAAAACATTAGATAGGGACAGTGATACCGCCACCACCCTCAATTTCACTTGATACGCTGTAAATTACAGGAAGACAAACCTTGTGCCTCAGGAGAGGGGCGGCTGCTGACGGAGGGCGGCGGGGAGCCAGCCTGCCTCCAGGGACAGCCGCTCCCCAGCTCCTCCAGCTGCCGGCAGCAGGCGCAGCATCACAGCAGGAACATCATTCCTTGCCTGTATCGTTGTTGATCGCTAATCAGTGAATCGAAACAAGGAATCAAAGTAGTCCAAAGAAGAAAAAGCAGGCTTTGTTTAAAAAAAAAAAATTGTGATAGATGTCTTGGCCTCTAGAGTTAACTGCTCAAAGAAAATGCGAAGATATGTGGCATTGCTGTAAACTACCCTGAAATAAAGGGGGGGAAAATTGCCTTGTGGGCCACTACCGTGATTGTGCTGGATGACTTGAAGGGGTCCTTTCCATTCCTAGCTTTCCTAGCTGCAGATTCTTCAAATGGCTCTTACGAACACTTCTTTCAGAAAGGCACACATTGACAGATGAAATTCAAATAATCCTAATCTCAGTCTAATGAGCAACACACTGAAAAGAGGAAATGAAGCTATGGAAAGGAGAATAAATGCTCAGGAAAAAAATAAAAAAAAGCCTCAGTAGGAGAGCACTCTTGAGGTAGTTGCTTTACATCTTAATTTGCACATCAGCCCAAGCAAGGAAAAAGCAGCATGGCTCATGAGACAGGGCGCCAGCGGGAGGCACAGGGACCAGACCTGACTTCTGTTCCTATTCCTGCCACTGCCAGACATAATGTCAGCAAACTGCAGCATTAATCTGCTCCCTTCCTTTCCACCCCATCTTTCACACTCTGTATTTATAGTAAAGACTTTTCAGGACAGAGATTCTTTTTAACCAAGCCCGGAGATGGAGCCCAGCACCAGAGCCCTTGGGTGTTTTGGTAACACCAATCATTTGTCACACCAAAACCTCTTTCCCTCTCACCCTTCCTTCTGCGTTATCTTGGCTCGCTTGGGAAAAGATTGTGGTGTGCAGTAACACCCAGGCTAGAACTGGAGTATTTGAAACTGTACCAAAACTAACTTCCAATTAGTGAGATCAGGTACCTCTGGAAGCCTAGCCCAGGGCAACTTCACCCTCTGCACGCCTCTGCAGCAACTGGATTGCAGCAGGAGCCCTCCCACCTCACACACATACAGCTACTTCAGGCTACCAGCTGCAGTACAGCCCTACCTTTGAACAAAGCTCCAATTAAAGTGCTCCACAAAGCCTCTCTGAGCTTTTGCACCTTTCCTAGCTGAATTCCAATAGCACCTCTAAATGCAATGCTGGCCCGTTTCTGGTATAGTAGTGCCCTCGTACTCCTCTCTTTTTGCACAGGTTTGTTCCTTTCCCGTCCTTCACTTTTCTTCCTTTTGCCTCATCTCAGTTTTGGACAGGCCTTACATTGATCGCTAAGTTCAGTTCAGAATTTTCCCCTCTCCTATCTTCTCTAAGCCAATTTCTTTATAGATTTCTTCACATTTTTAGGACTTCTTCCAATTTCTCCATATATCTTCCCCCTGCTCAAATATTTTTCCACTTTTCACACTCCTATAAAATTGTTTTTTGAAGCAGACAGTACAGTACAGTAAATGGTTTCTACTCTATTCAGATCTTCTACCTCAAGTTCATTAACTTAATGAGATGAAAAATGATGGAACGGAGAAGGCTATCAGACTTCAAATAATTGGCTTTTTTAATTTATTGCTCTCATGGACAAGCATGAACTGAGGCTCTATTGTGCAAAATGCAGCAGAAGCACAGCAACATAAAAAGATGCTTTTTTCTTCCAAGAGACAGTGTAATGGGCTGATTGGAAGTGGAAGACTTCCTCTCCAAAGGGAATTTGAAATGACAGATGAGGAGGGCATAAGCCATAAAGCGCTTTGGAAGCAAAGACCAAGAGGCTTGTGTGCAACGCAAATGACACAGGAAAACTTTGAGTCCTTGCTCGGCAGCAGATTTCCTGTGCTATCTTGGTCACATCTTACTTTTCCTGTGCCACAGCTCTCCACTGGAGACTGTATCTCGCTATCTGGTATGGGGGTTACAAGAATAAATCCTCATCAGCTGTGTGGTTTGCAGGCACACAGTGTCACTAACCAGGTAAGACCCAGACGTGAAATTTGAAATTACGCTTATAGTATCTTCTGCAAATAAATAACAGAATAGGCTATAATACTGCCTATTAGAATCAAATGTATTAATCTATTAAAAAAAGTCTCTATTTCCCTACACTGTTAAAACCATATTATCAATATATTGGGATCATTTTGGTTTTACAAAAAAAAACCCTAAAATAAACCAAACAAATAAAAAACTCCAAGCCAACTGGATTTATGACTCCTGGTATTTTTGCAGCAGTATCCAAGGCTGCAGCACAGACATGACATTTCAGACACCAGCCACCTCTTCTGAGAGCTGTCACCCGCTGATTTGGCAGTAACCACCTTCACCAAGTGCAACAGCACAGCATTCAGTGCCTACTCCCCCTTCATTAGGGAGATGTGAGGCAAATAAGCCTTGTAGTTAAGAAAGGGCCATCAGGATTTAATCAGACACTCCATGACCAAGCATGGAGTTTAATGAGAACACAAATCCATGGCACTGAAAACCTCTGTGCTCTGGAGCCTCAGTCATGCAGAGAAGTGCCACTGATGGATCCCATATTTTGCCTACCCACAAGTACCCTCAGTCCCCTTCCTCTTTGCAAATCCCCACCAGGAGCTGCGCCCTCCCCTGCCCTAGCTCCCATCCTCCTTAGGGCTGTTCTTGCTCATCTCTCCTCTGAGCACAGCCCTGCTCTCTCCTTGTCCCACCAGCCCCACAGCTGCAGGAGAAAGTGGACCCAGCCATGGCACAGAAACCCCCCTGACTTACACACATGAGAGCAAGGTGGGAGAAGGGCTTGGGGAAGGAGTGAGTGTGTGGAAGGGTGGTATGATGTCAGGCTGAGGAGTGATCCTCTTGGAACCAACTGGCCCCTGCCCCAAGTAGCAGCATCTACCCCAGGCACTCTGATGACCCAGCAATCAGCCATGGTCTGGGTACTTACTGGAATTAGGGAGAAAAAAAAAATCCTTTATAGTTGTTCACTATTAAACATTTTTCAGTTGTATTTGCAGCCCAAAATCTGCACAGTTCTGGCTATGTTTGAGAGGCTGACGGCAAAATAGGCTACAAGACAGAAAAGCCTGAAAGTCCCTAAATCCTCCCTACATTTCACAAGCAGCACTAACAGCAAAAAGAAATGTGTATCTGCAACATTTCCTCAAATGGATTTCTTCATATTTTATCTGTACGTTGGAAAAGAGATTAATTATTTTCAACCATCATATGCTTATTGCAATGGGATTAGGCAGCTATTGAAGTGTTACCACCTGCTGGGAATTTCAGAACCTTCCATATTATCTCTTCACTTTGACAGGAAAGAGAGAACATCTCAACTATTCATCACATTTTATCAAAATCTAATCACTGCTGACCAGCCAGAGTGGTCAGGGCCAAAAATATGCCACTTCTTGGAAGATATTTAGTTTATCCAGGAAAGTGTCTATGTGATGCCTGCCACAGCAGGGGGCTGGAGCTGACATCCTCAAAGGCATCTTTCATTCTTATTTACACATCTGACAATTTTACATTGTTATCAGATAATGACTTTATTAAAATTATGCATCTAAATTCACTAGGCTGAAACTGACAGCACCAGATACTCCTTGTGCAAGCAAAAACCCAAAAAATAGCTGGTAAAGCCTATTTTCATTAATATTTGGGGTCAGATCTCACAAAATCCTGAGATTTCTCAGCTCTTTTTGATATTAACACAGCAATTCAAGAGCAGGCTGGCCAGCAACATCTGTCCTTTGAAACCGAAGGGCTTACAATAGACAGAGTATAGGGATGATATTTACTTTGGAAAATGTACAATGAAAATAAGTTTACTAAGAATAAGGAGATTTGGGAAGGTGTTCGAGCAATAATAAATAAGGAATGCAAAGAATTAAATACATTAGATGAGAGCTCATGGCATAAGGGAAGGAATGCAGTCATCCATTCCTTCCCCTTCAGAGTTTCTTTAAAAAAAATATATATATATATATATATACTGTCCACTATTACTGGAATTCCCCTTTCGGTGGAGTTTATAATGAAGATCCTCGCATGGAGAACATACATGGCATAGTTGATACAATCAGAAGTTTGTTAGAGAAGCAGGTCTGAAATACCGTAAAGTATCAGTATTAAAAAGAGAACGGCAAAGCTTTCTCCTACGCTTTACCCTGGGTTTGCCGTGTACTCTCACGGCTTCGACTGGTCTAGCGACTGATATAAAGTAGAAAACACCAAATATATTAAAAACCACTAAAATTATTCCTACCTATTACGGACTTGGGCGAGGAACCCAGGCAGTCGCTCCCCGTGCCGATGCTCCCGGCACTCCGAGAGCGCTGGAGCGCCGGGGCTGCGGGCGGGACGGCCGCTGCCGCCGGGGCAGAGACGAACACAGACCTTACCGGGGCGGGGGCAAACCTGCCGGCGCACGGGTGTTTTCAAACACCTCCAGGACCGCGCGTCACGGCGATCACGGCGCGATCCCGCGGCACCACTCGCTCCGACCGACGGCTCTCCCCGCCCGTCCCCGCCGGCTCCGCGCCGACAGCCACCCCACGGCCGGCTCCGAGCCCCTGGCGGCCCGGGCTCCGCACCGCCCCACCCCTCGGCACCCAGCGACCCGCCCGCGCCCCGCGACCCCCGGGCTCGGCTGCCGCCCCGCGCTCACCTCCACGCCGCGGGCGGAGCGGCCGGCGAGTCCGGGATAGAGCGCGGTCCTTCCCGTGGAGGAGACGCTGCCGGCGCTGCCGGAGCGGCGGGCGGGCACTCACTGCCCGGCGGCAGTGGCGGCAGGAGGGTTAAATGGCGGCTGCGGGCGGCTGTCAGCGGGCGTGGGGCGGCGGCGGCGGGCGCCGAGCAAGGGCAGCCCGCGCCCCTGGCGGCGAGGCGCTCCCGGCCCGGCCCGGCCCGGCCCGGCCCGGCCCGGCCCGGCCCTGCCCCGCCGCGGCCGCGCCGCCCTCACACGCCCGCCCGCTGGGCTTGGGCGGCCCTGAGGGAGAGGAGACTCGTAAGGGGCGCGTCCGAGCCGTGTGCGCCCCCGGGCTGGGCCGGCGGCCGGCCCAGTGAGGGCGCTGGGGCAGCCCGGCAGCTCCCCTCAGGGTGCGTGGGGTTTGTATGGCAGCCGTACGAGGAGCGGCTGAGGTCACTTGGTCTAGTCAGCTGGAGGAGACTGAGGGGAGAGCTCATCGCAGTTACAGCTTACGCAGGGTGGGATGCAGAGGGGCAGGCACTGATCTCTTCTCTGTGGTGACCAGTGATAGGACCCGTGGGAATGGCCTGAGGTTGTGGCAGGGGAGGTTTAGGTAGGATGTCAGAAAAGAGTGTTTCGTCCAGAGGGTGGCTGGGCACTGGAACAGCTCCCTAGGGAAGTGGTCACAGCACCAGCCTGACAGAGCTCAGGAGTGCTCGGACAATGCTGTCAGGCACAAGGTGTGACTCTTGGGGATGCCCCTGTGCAGGGCCAAGAGGTGGACTCGATCCTTGTGGACCATTGTGGATTTTCCAACTCAGCACACTCCGTGAAAATCACTCCCCTCCCGCTGGGCGTTGGTAAGGGCAACCTGCCCAGGCACGGGCCAGCACGTCGGAGCCAGGCTGGTTGATGACCGCAGAAGAGAGCGGCGGGCACGCAGGAGGCCGCTCTCCAGAGTCGGCGAGTCAGCTTGCAGCAGTGGAGACGGAGCATCAAACAGCAAAGAGCAGCACCAGCTCCTTAGGGTGCCCGTCTGCAGCTGAGGGCCACATTTACGTGGGTATTTGTCCTGTCCAGTGCTCATGGACAATGTTCCGGGACTGTTATTACATGATTAATCTATCCTTGTGCAGAGACTGCTTTAAGAAAAGCCCTTTCTATCCATTTTTATACAACAGACTAATTTATCTCAAACTGTTGTTAAATTTATTTGTATGGCATGAAGTCTGTGATTTAAATGCAGACCGGTGGATACCTACATGCCCACAAAGATAGGAAAGGATTTTATGGAGCATTTACATCAGACAGTGTTACATGTAATGAATTTTCCTGCTTTCCCTTATTCATTTATGGTAAGTGTGGGCATGACATAAGGAGAAAGAGAGAAAGGAATTGTCAGTTTTTGGTGTTCTGAATTAAAAACAGACTAAAAAGTCCCTCCTAGTTAACTTGTATCATCTATATGACTGAGGAAATATAATTTCCACACATCATGGGTATCTCTGCACCAAGTGAGTGTTGAGAACAAACAGCTTGGGGTTATTGCCCACCACTGTGGCTGGACTCTGATCAACCTGCTGCTAAACCTCTTTTCCATATGCTAGCTGGGATCTGCGGTGGTTAATGCTTCACAGCCACACTGCCATCTGGAGTACTGACAAAGCCTTTGGGAGAGCAAGACAAGCCCTTGCAGAGGAACTCAGACTGTATTCTGGACAGCAAAAAGGGAACTGTTTGTGTATCATAAACATTTTCTGTTTTTAAACATTTTATTTTGAACAATCCAAATTCCAAATAGCCTCCTTGCTTGTTTTAATAGGGTTAAAACCCCCCAGTTGTTTTAACAACTGGGGGGTTTTAACTTGCCCGTCTTTTATTGTAGGTAAGATTTTGTATGACGTTTTGGAGGATACAGTCACGTGTGTATTCAGTCTGATAAATGAAGGATGCTGCATTTTTTCTCCAGACACTTGCAGCTTACATGACCTGTTACATTTCTTGTGGTGAGACTGGGAACTTCCTTTGAATGCTGAGGAGCTTCCTGTGTCCATGTCTGGTCCTGGTCTGTGTGACTCTGGCAGCAAGCATTCAGCTTCAGGCAGTGCCACTGTAGAGGCGCTAAGTGCAGAGGTGTGCAGTCTTGCCAGGAGCATCTCTCCCACTGATTGTGGAACGTACCAGCTGGCACAAGTGAATGCATTGAGGCACTGGGGTCTGGTTTGAATGAACCAGGAAAAATCACACATGGTAATAAAGAAAACAATACTGTGAGTATGTTTCAGATCATGGAGAAGCTCAGAGAAGAGTGAAGTGGATGAAACGTCTGCTCTGAGATGTCTGCTCAAGTCCAAGACTGAAACTCCAGTCTCACCTGCTGCCTGTGTTTAACATCTGAAAAATCTTACACTGGTGGATCTATTGCCAGGCTTTTTTCCACTATGAGCACAATCTTTTGAAGATTTAATCTTCAAAAGTAGAATTTTTTTTTTTAGGGGAAAAAAATCTCTTTCCCCTGTTGTAATGCAGAGGAGAAAGTAAAGAAATCCATGCAGCAGGAAAGAGTCTGGAGCACATGGCAAGATGTTTTACTTGTATCACAGTATTTTGCATTTATTATAGTGCCTTTGATCCAATGGCCTTGCAGTATTTTATGAGTTACGAATGATCTTTGATCTTTTGTTTCCCTATGCTGATGAAAAAGGCTTTGCCTTTTTTTTTTTTCTAAACAGATTTGCTGGCATTATGCTTAAACTATAAAGTCAGAAACAAAGCCAAGACAGCAGCTCAGGTCACTGCACTCCCCTTCAGTGCCTTCTTTCAGACCCGTATCGCCTTTGTGTCAACACTTCCAAAAGGGGACAGAGTCCAAAAAATGGCAATTAGAAATTACAAGTCGCCCCTATGATTGTATGGTGGAAATTGTAAAGACCCCACATAACAGGAGGATGAGCACAGGATAAATCGACAGGCTACTTTATTAAACCCTTTGAAGCACAGTGGATTATGTTTGCACATAATACACCTGCTGTGATGCTGAGCATTAAGATCTGTCTTTGTTAACATGCCATCCAAATTTCATCAGGAACATATTTTTCATTAAAATACTTAACGGAGCTGGTCTCTGAGGCATCTGGCTAGCGGTGGATAAAATCCTTGCCATTAAAGTTGCTCTCCCAGGAGAGCAAGAAACTAATAACAGAAGGGACGGGAGAACAAGGGAGCAGACGAGTGCCCATTTAGCCCAGAACCAAAACGTTGAGATCTAAATTAAGTTGGACACTGAAGGATACAAAGAGAGAGTAACCTTTAATTGCTGATCTCCAGCACCAGCTGCCAGCGTGATAAGCGAGCGGGGAGTGCAGATGGATCCCACCTGCACACAGATCCCAGGTAGCTGCTGGGCTGAGGCAGCCCGTGTGGCTGAAATGTTGAAGACAGCCATGGCAGGAAGGTCTAACAGGAAAAAACTTTATGGCCTGTAAAAATGGGATTATGTGTTCTCCAGTGCTGGCAGCTGAGCAGAAATCCCTTGCACGTGTAGTGATGCGTGGTGCTAGAGGCTGTGGGCAGCTGCCTCTGCTTAGCCAGGCCAGAGCAGCCACCTTTACTGCAGCCAGGAGCTGAAACCAGTCTGCTTGATTTACCCAAACCAGATTAAGGGTACTTACATGAAGGGCTCAATCACCAGATTGGCTGTGTTGGTGGTTTTCAGTGGGCATAAGGTGGTGTGTTGGTTTCTGGCTCTGTCCCCACTGCCAGCACAGTTGGGCTGGGAAGAAAATGTCTTTTTCTTACGTTGGCATAAAAACAAGATCGTGTAGTAGCACATATTGTCCAGAGACCACTAGGTGTGAAAGCAGAATGGCTGGCTACTAAATTCCCTCTCTGCTTTGTGTAGTGGGGAAGAGATGTGACATTGTATGTGATTTCTATCTGTGCAAAATATGCTAAAAGCCTTTTCTTGCTGATATTAAATTGACCTCAAGCTTCCTAAGGGGAGCACTAATAATAAGCAGGCAAGCCAGAGAAATCTGTTTGCCCTCACCCACACTGGTAAAGGAGACGTAATTATGAAACCCCCAAAGCAGTGTTGGCTGGGATACAAGAGAGTCATCTGTTACAGAGAATCAAGGTAAGGGCCAAAACAGTAATATAAATATTTGGTGGTTTAGGGGGAAAATTCAGAAAGCTTAAAGAGTGAGAAACTGAAACATGTCCTTTTGGAAATTATATCTCTGCAATGTTCAAGAAAATGTCTCAAAAAAAAAAAAAAAAAAGGAAAAAGAAAAAAAAAAGAAAGGTTGCGCTGTAGTCTTGGTTGGAGAGCTGACAAGAATATGAACAATTTAATGACCAAAAGCATGTAAATTAATAAAAATAAGTAGGAAAAAAGTGCTACAATTGTCAGAAATGCAAAATCAGAAACATAAAGCTTGTAAAGAATGTAAAAGAAGATGAGATCTGCAGTCAGCAATGCTGAGTGACAAAGATGTGTCTAATTTTAATATAAATTTGAAATGAAAAAATTGTTGCCATTCTACTGCTATGTGAAAAATTTGACTAATCAGGTGGAGTGCAAAAGAAACACTGATGTTCAATAAATATTTCTGTTCTGTTTTGGGGTTAAAAACAGACGATAAAGCCATGTTCCAGATTGGTAACAAAATACTTTCTGTAGCAAAGCAAGCCTGAGAATGTAAAATAAGAGCAGCTCCAGTTAAAGAACTCAAAATCAGCAGCTCTGGATAAACATTCGTCTAACAGTTTTTAATATTATTTTCCCAATCAGCTGGTCTGGAGATGCTCTGGAGGTTTCAGCCGACACAGGGATGGAAAAGCTGATAATAAAAGGGAGAGTAGCATCACCAATACCACTTGACAGAAGTTGGTGGAAAATGTATTTTAGATAAATGTACAAGTTTGTAAAGTAAAGGAAGTAATGTTATAATGTAATAATACTTAACGTTTCCATAGAATATTTGGATTGGTAAAACCTGATATTTCCATGAAAGATGCTTGTGTAGAAGTAGCACATTATGCTTTAAAAGGATTAGGTGTTGACTAATTGATTTCAAAATGTCCTTTTTATGTGTAATTTTCATGGAGGACGTATTAACCTAAAGATTTAAACACAGATTAGGCTTTAGCAATTTAAAATTTTTTTCAGAGACCTAAAAGAGGATATAACATCATCACTGCTCAATTTTTCAGATAACACACAGAATGGGAGAATGGTAAATTCTGAAGACAAGTCACTATTGCTGAACAATCTCTGAGCAAGCTGGGCTTTAGCCAACAATACCTGTTTTAATATAGCTCCCATAAAATGACACATCTAGGAACAAGGACTGTAGAACTTTGTAGGATGCTCAGCTTGCTCCTGGGGAGTCATTACTTCACAAAGCTCTGGAGATCAGACGGAGTTGTTAGCTAATCTTGAGCTCCCGCTGTCACATCCGTGAATTCGTGCTGCTGCCCACAGGTTTGGAACAGAGAACGGTGTCACCCTACTTTGACAAGTCTGAGCTATGTACCTAGGGAGTGAACTGAGCAGGAGCACAGGCTCAACCACGTCTTTGATAGCGTGGGACTGCCCTCTGTGGTCATGGCTGGGGGTATAAAAACTGGGGCAACAAATTACCTCTGCAATTAACACTTCTACTGTAGCTTTCCTTGGCCCAGTGCTGGTGTTCACAATTTATGGGGGCTATTAGGTAACTGTGGAAGAGCAGAAAAAAAGAACAACCAGGTGGGCAAAAAGACCCCAAATGATCAATGTTTAAGAAACTGTTATATTCCAGGAGACTGGGCATGACAGGATCTCATGCTTCATAAAGCATTTCTTGAATATTAGGTCTAGCAGCTAGAATACAAAGCCAAACACATTCTGATTGTGTACAGAAAAACAATTTTTCCAACAGGTAATAGTCACTGGAATAATCTGCCAAGGGCTGCAGGGGGATTTCCCAGAACATGCAATCTCTTGTTGTTGCTAAAGAGGAGTTCTACCTCAAACACAAACTAAATAAGGAAAGTCCTACAGTTTCTGTTACCCAAGAGGTCAAGGGAGATTATCATTAGTCTCTTCTGGCCTTGTGATTTATAAATACAGTCCTGGTGGAAAAAAAGGAATTATCCTAATCTTGGACTTTCTCAAAACACTGTGGATAAAACAGTAAGCATACAGAAAGATCAGAAACAGTCACTTTGCAAACAGTTGTGCCTAGTTTGGTATTTCCACTAAGACCAAAACATTTTGTCATTCCAGAATGTGTTTTAAGCTCTTCCTTCTCCGTGGCAGAGCTCAGCCATACCAATACACCGATTTCCAGGGCTGCTAACTAATCAACATTTGATAATCTCAACAAAGCCTGAGTCTGAAGTCGGTGGGAGTTTTGCCATTCTCATCTAAGGGGTGGATAAAACCAGATCTTTGCAATTTAAGGACACACCTCAAATTCTCCATCCAATGCTAAGTGAAACTCAGGGGAATTATGCCACACACACACAACTGCTGAGCCTGGCTGAAACAGCAGATGTTTCTCATATCCCATGTCCAATACTGTTTTATTTAGGCAACATTTAGAAAAAATTCTACCTACATGATGTGAGTCACTACACAGCCACAGTAAAAACACCATACCAGCAACAGACACAAATTTATTCTATAAAACTGTGCTGGCTTTTTTTTGTTCTTTGTGAAAAGAGAGTGCTTCACACAGAATGTATCCTCCTGCAATTTAATTTTTTTTTTTTTTTTTTTTTTTTTTTTTTTTTTTGGCTAAAAGAAAATAGCAACTCCTGTCTTTTAAAGTTTCTGGGAGTGTTCTGCATGTATGAGGCAAGTGACACAGGAGCACTGATTTAACCTTTGGCTTGAAATATACAGTGAAACAGCCTTTAGTTTAGATCAGTCCCCACCTTTACAACTTCCTGAGACAATACTGATGATAATACAAGTATGTAAAATACTTGGAATTGTATTTCAATGCAAAAAGTCTAGTCTGAACCTTGTGATGAGAGCAAGACTAGATTCATATCAACAATTCCATCAGAACTAGCCCCTTTTACCTTGAACTTGCTGTCCATCTCTGCTGTGGGCATGGCAGAGCAGGGTTTAATGTGCTCTTTCATCACTAGAAAACTTGAAGTCAGAGCATTCAGAATCCAGTGGGAAAGCAGGACACCCCAGATCCTGCCTGGTCTTTGGTGTGAAGCAGGGATATGAAGTAGTGCAGTTTCTGCCAGGCCTGCCTCTCCCCGAGCATGTGCTAACTAGCAGGCTGTGGGGTTTTCTGAAATTTAAGATGTCTCTGTCACTCCTGGAATTTTTGTTTTGATGTGTGTTTTTGGTTTGCGGCTTGGGTTGTTTTTTGTTTTTTTTTTTTTTTTTTTAATAATATCTTAATTCTAAACCACAAAGAAAAATTATTCTCAAGCCTGCTGGACAGAACAACTACCTGGGAGGTGTCTGGGAGGACAGATACTTGGACTTCTGCTCCAATAAAAGTATTTAAATAGATCTTTAAAATACAGACAAATTTTGCCAAGAGACGTGTCTAGAATATTCTCTCAGCATGAATACTTGTAGCTCATTCTTTGGAGAACAAAATGTTAGTTGAAGTCCTCCCAGGAGGTGGCTTGGAACTACAGGGTCTTGCATTTCACATGAATGCCTTAAGGGCTGAGAGTTAGGATGAAATGGGAACTGCTAGAATAGGAGAAGGAACGTAATACTCAGATTTGTCAATCGAACTCAACAGAAAATACATTGGTGAGGGAGTTCCTCCTAGAGAAAACAATGGTTTCTTATCAAATACACAAATAATTTTGAACTGCCTTTTCAGTATGTATTTTCAAAGACCTGTCCAGTTGCAAATGAGTTCCTCCCAGGCTTCAGGAAGCAGGAACCTCTACTGCTGGCAAGAGGCTCCTACTGTCTCCCACTACTGTACTCATGAATTCAGGGACAACATTTGCACTAATTTTAGAAGCACAGTTAGGCTCTTTGGACAAACCATGGAAGTCCTGTTAGAAGAACCGAGCATAAGACTTTAGCTAATCACAATGCACCCATAAATGATTATGAAAGACACATTTCTGAGGACTTCCAAATGCACATCCACATATACTTTTCAGAAGAAAAAAAAATTGCATTTCAGAAATATGGTCCAGATTAGATCCCTGTTTCCATAGGCTGAATGTAATTTTCCTGAAAACAAAGGCAAAGGAGAAACGGAAAAGATGTACAGATTCCTGAGGAGTGTTTTCCTGTCCGAGGTATATAAAGGCCCATGTTTTCAAATGAAAAACATAGTCATCATTTAAGACTGCTCCATAAAAGACAAGTACTGTTTGTGTAGGCAGCCCTGGCAAAATGGTCATATATCATGATACAAATATCCTAGGAATAATCAAAACAGGAAAGGTTCATATATGTACCTTCTGTATAAAATTACTATGATCTCATGAAAGCAGGGCTTGTGTAGACACCTAGTTTGACTGTTCTGGCTGGGATGGGTAACAGGCTACTCAGCAACACAAGAAAGGCCTTCTAATTACATTTAATTCTGCCCTTTAAATCAAAACTATATTGAACCCTTTTAGTTACAAAGTGAGGCAGTAAAAATATGAAGTGCTTCAAAAACCTGCCCTGTGGAACCACAAGATTTTAATGTTTAAAGCATTTTAAAGCATTTAAAACATTTGGAAGGAAAAAAAAAACTCAACAGAACAATCTATTTAAGAAAATGTTTTAATTTTTCTTACTTTCTAGTAGCCATTTTCTCATGTGTCTGTTCAAATTCTAAACCAGCAACACAATTTACCCTATAGCCTTTTTGTCTGGAGGAAAAACAAATTCAAGGAAAAAGTCTTGGAAAAGAAAAGTTTGAGAAGGTACCATTATTCTAAATAGGCTGTATTATTATTGCTTAAGTAAGATAATGAAACACTCAGGGTTGGAGGAACAGAGGCTGGCAGTTTACACTTGGCATTTCCTCTCAGGTTTTGTTCTTCCTGCACATGACGTGCCCCCTTGTGGGGAGAGGTTCAGGCCCACAAACCACCGGCCTTCCATGACAGGCTTTTATTGGGCAAAAGAGACAGTTGTCACAAAACAGCTTTTTGCTTCCAAATTTCTCACTTTTCAGCCCCTCCTTAGATATGTGGTGCTCAGTGTACTTGGCATGGATCTCTCCTTCGGGTTGTGGGGAGGATGAAGGAAAGCAGCAAGCTGTAAGGCTCCTGAAGAGATGACACCAGGTGACTAACACTGTAATAATAGTGTGGAACTGGGTCCTTCAGCCATGTCAAAGAGGTAAGTTTTAGCACCCTCGTGGAGCAGAGGAAAGCTGCCTTAAAGAAAGCACTGCATGAAAGTTTGCTTGTGACAAGAGTAAGAGAATGCAATCCCCTGGATATAAAGAACATCCTACAAGCCACAGGCAGGATCACTGTAGGAATCTCTGCACTGAACTATTGGTAGAGTCTTAACTCATGTCTTAACTCATGCTATGGTAACACTGAAATAGTTCTGAAAATATCTTCAGGCTCATATTAAAAGCCTTTTTGTCCTTTCTTGTAATATTGATCTGGCCATCACAACCACAGTGTAGTAATCTGTCTGATGTCCTTGCCCATACCTTAAATTAACTTCATTTATTAAAAATAGTCATTTCAAAATGCCAAAAATTCAGGTAATGTGGATCATAAACATCCACTTAACTGTTTTTATCATGACAGATGTTCAAGTAGTGTAGCAACTCCACTGGAGTTATGAAAACCGAGGCTATCATATTGCATTCAGTGTGAACACAGGGTGAAGAATACCAAACAATGATACCTTGTGATTATTAAACACAGGGTGATAGTCTTCTTCCTCCCTTCAATATAGAAAACATATTAATTTTCACATATGAGAGGTAAGCAAATGAACTGTTTCCCCAAAACATGTAATAGGCTGATGAAACAAACAAATGATCTTTTGTTAGAAGTACAAGATAAAACACAAGCACATTAAAGCACAGAGTCTGGTAAAGTGACAGGAGACTGCTCCACTCTGCTACAGAAAGGACAGAGAAGGGGCACCCAAAGTGCAACATAAATGGACAGGAAGGAAGATGGCAAGGAAAGAAAAGGGAGGAAGTCTGTACTAACAATGCTTCTAGCTGAGATTTTAGTGTAAGACACAACCAAATAAACACGGTAATTTCTAGATTCGCCTGACATATAGTAATCTCTCTTGCAGCAGGTTCTTTCTGTCTCAAATTCTAGAACCCCAAGATCCTCCCTTAGAAAACTGTTCAGAAAACTGGGAGTAGGGGTTATTCTACGCTAGTTTGTTCCTTATACCTCAGTACACACCAGTTTCTTATCACTGTGGATACATCTGTCGGCTTTGTTGCTTCAGACATAAGCAAACTGGAATTGGAGTATGCAGTAACCTGGCTTCTGGGTGCTGACCCTCACAGCACTCTAGAGCGATATTCTCTCCACTTTCACTGGTGTGGAATCTTCTCTTGAAAGGAGAAACTACACAGCACATCAAATAAAACTTGGAAAATGAGTGAGTTGTCTTGAGACGACAGACATGCTTCTGACTCTGTGATTTCTATTTCCTTGCAGTTCCATGTAAGACGATTCAGCACTTGAAATACCTGAGAACTGTAAAAGCGCATTGCAATGTTCATGTCTTTTGCAGTTGACTAACGAAATAAGAATTTTAAAGTCAGTTCTTGGAAGGATTCTGCTCTCTTGTTCAATTATTACATAACAAATTGTACACAAATAGTATTAGCTTTGTGTCAGAAATAAATTTGGGTAGAATCTCAAGCCTTCCACTGAATCATCTCTGCAAAGATGGCCCATCTTTTCAGCAAGAAGCAGCCTAGAGAAAGCAAAAGAAGATGTCCTGTATTACTTGAGGACAACATGATAACTAAAGTATTAAACACAACAATTATTACCTACCTTTCTTTGGCTAAGAGAACAGACATCCCCACCAGCTTAGCAAACTCATCAGCTGTGAGAGAACCCTTTTCAGATACCTATCAAAAAACAAATACACAAATAAACAAACCATGGCATTAGAAGAACAAAGTTCTTTCAGCTACTGAACCACGTCTAGCCTTGTGAAGTGATAAATTGGTAACAAATCCCTTAAGAAAAGAACTAATTTGTTTGCTTTTTTAAAAGTACAACTAGTTATGAGTATTTCCCCTAAAAATTAATTAATCTCTTCTGTGTCCTGGGAAAATTGCTAAGTATAAAAAAGCAAGAGAGAAAATAGTTAAATCTGTTAAAAAATCATATAGTACCCATTCCTTTGGATTTTTTTTTAAAAGATGCCTTGGAATCAAATTAACTGAAAAATTAGAATAGCTCAGACAGCAGAATACAGTGTCCATCAGTATTTACACAGCAGAACTATTCTAAGTGATTCTGCAAAGACTGAAGCCTAGAGGAAATAAAAGACCTGTTCAGAGCAGCTCATCAATGTAGAAATATGTCATCTCAGGTGGAAGAGAAGAATTTGAGTTTTATGGCATTTAAAGTACACTCACTGCCTACAGGAAAATCCCCAAATCTTAGTACTTCACATGACATTATGGCATACTAGAGGAGTAACTAAAAGCCACCATCACATTCGGCTGACGCAAAAGACAGGTTCACTCTTGGGACTCAAAACTTTGGCCCTTTTGTCTCAACCATGCTATTTAATAAAATTAAGCCTTCTCATTCACATTGGACATGTGGATGTTCAAAATACCATATAAATACTACATATGAAGTCTAGATTAATTATTGCCTTGAATTTCCCAGATAAACATGTTTTATTCCCTAAAAATTAATTATCTTTCCATTTCTCCATTGCTTTAGATTCAAGCAAAGTTGTAAATCCGGATGTAGTTGCCATTTCCTGCTTCCCACATAACTGGGTGGGGAGGGGTCTATTCTGCATCATTCTCAGCAGCAGTCCTTTTACAGAAACTCAGATTAAATCAGTCCTAGCATGAGATTTTTGGAGGCTAAGAGATCAAATCTGAGTAATGGACGTCAGCTATACAACTGGTGATTAATTATCTTTCCTCCCCAAACCACTATGCTCATCAAGGGTGATGTCGGATTCCTTTGATGTCCGTGTTATTTCCTGTCTTCACCAGCCATTCAAAACCACATCTCTCTCCTGCCTGAAACCCTATGGCTTCCTTTCACTTCTCAGAACTTAATGCATCATGTGCAGTAACATTGAAGTATGGGTGCTTTTGGCCACAATCTGATCTCATCTTCCCTTTTCCATACAAGCTAGTCTTCCTCTGTTGAAGCCTCTCTCTTCCATTCTTCTATGGAGCCAAAGTTTCATATTATGAAAATAACAGAAAAAAGGCACCTTGGTAATAAATCCACCATCTACTACTTTTTGCAGTTGACTTTCTTTGTTATCAAGAAGGGTTTTTCCTTTCTTTTCAAAGACATAAGCACTCTTACTGAAGACAAAAAAAATCATTAAAAACCAAAAATAATCAGAAAAAAAGCCCTAAAATGGTTCTGGTATTTTTCTACACATTTAAGAAAATAAACTGAAAATATTAACGTATACTGAAAAATTTAAGCATTTTAATGTTGTTGATTTAGAATGGAAATCACTGTAAACATTTCTCTTATCTATTCCTCTCATCTAAAAGTCTTTCTGATGAGCAAAAGCTTTATGGTGACAATCATGCAAAACACACTGAGCAGTCTACCTTGCATCAAGTGAGGTGTCTGTGATAGCTCTTTTTCTCGTCTGCCCCCTCTTTGACTTTGATGTTTAACTTAGGACACATTGGATCAGCCTTTTCTCAAATGTATGAAAATCAAAAAATTACATTCCACTCAGAAAGAAATGGAAAAATGTAACAAATAATGGGATAACAGGACTGTAAAGTGTCCAGAGGCAGCATGACCACAATGGTTTATGACACTGAGCAATTCATACTATTATTTTCCCTGATGAAGCTGGCTTAATTCTATACACACTACTCTCCCACTGAGTGCTCTTCACAGCAGCAAACTTGGTACACATACAAGGTACTGCTCTATGAAACAAACCCAAACCAAACAACTACCTATATCAACATTTAAAAGCTGTTTCCACTGCCTTCAAGCAGTACAGTGTCTGAAGTCCACTTCTGTTAAATTAGGTGCTCAATAAATGCCATGAATTTCAGTCTACAGTGGAAAAGATTTGGAGGAAGGCTGAAGGTTAATGAAGTTTGAAAAGAGATAGAAAAGTGATTTATTCCTTAAAGAGAAAGTAATGACTAAGATTATTGCCTGCACAGAACTTTGAAGTTGAGAAGTGCTATTTAAATATTTCTTTTAGAAGATACAAAGTGGAATGCTTTGTACTTTGAAACCTCAAGAGGAAATCCCATACCTCAGGATTTTTACCTAATGTGTTTAAATTTCCCTAGCATGGTCAGAACACTGAAGGAAATGAAGTACACTTACTGTCTCTAAAGCAGCAGCTACCATTTCCTCTTCGTTATGAGACTGAAGTTCAATCACCATCACACCACTATCAAATATCCGAAGCCTAAAATCAAAAAAAGAGAGGCAAAGTAAGTAAAAACCTTGTGCACATCGCTTACGGTCACGTTTCTAATGCATCCACAGCTATAACCACTTTACAAAAAGGGAAAAAATCCCCCCAAACCCAAGCAAGCTCTCTAAGATGAACTTAAGCTTAACAGCATATGCAAAATCTGAAGAGACAGAAAAAAGCAGGGCATATGTCTGGTCTTGGTTAAACCCTTTTCCAGTCTGAAAAAATTCTAAGTAAAAAAAAATAACATCTTCCTAGCTAAAAATTTATGTTTTCATGTTGAGTGGATGTTGGTGCATACAGCAGCATCCTTTGAGCAAATAATGACTTAGTTAAAATATCCACAACAACCACAAAAAAATTCTACTTCAAGCAAAAATTAAATCATCATGGTCTGACCTGTGAGTGCCATGCTTTATAAACAAATCCATAAAGCTCTTACCTTAGTGGTAATTTCAGTGATTCCAGCATTTTACAGGCATTTACTAAATCTTCTGGTGACAGCAGCTATTAAAATAGTAAAACATATTTATTCACAGTTTGCACTTCAGGTGTATAGCATGACATCAAAACAAATAAAGTTTTAGTAGCTGAAGCTACAAAATACACCAGGCTACGCTTATTGTTAATTCTTTTTCCTTTCTATTGTGCAGTCTATTTTCTTGGCTTCTATGCTCCTTTCTGTTCCCTTATTATGTATTCTATAATAATCTTCCTTGCCTTGTTTATAGAAAGAATTGCTGTATTCTGTTAAAAAAAATTTCCCAGAACATTCACCATTCTTTAGTAGTCTCTGACCTTTAAGTTTTGTTTCCAGGTAAGTATGGATTTTCCCTTTAACATGGTATCATAAAAAGCAGCATATGTTATTACTACTTGTAAAGGACACGTAAGTATTATAAGGAAAAATGAGAAGGAGAAACATAAAACCCCTCTAATTTCAATGAAGAGCTGATCACATTGTGTTGTAGACAAGTAGAATGAGCAATTGGTAGGGAACCTTTTTACCCTTTAATGTCCTTATGACTGAAGTCCTGCTGTAACACTCTGACCCAGAGCAGTGTCTCACCTCTAGCCCTCGGGCACGATTCACCAGGCAGTACACTTCTGTCAGAGACATGATCCCCCCTTGCTCCTGTGTTAACGAGCACAAGACTGGTGAGAGAAACAGCCCAGGAACCTCATAATCTCTACCTGCAGGTGGCTGATTAAACAGGTAAAAGAGAGGGGCTAAATGACGGGCTCTACTGGGAAAAAACTAAAGAGGTAAGTTGTACCTAATCATTTAACATGCAAAATAGTGACACTACACCCAAGGACTGTGAATTACTTTGATTTTAAACCAGAGAAGAAATCACAGGAACAAGGAATTTCAATATATTAAATCTATCAATCAATTTACCATTTTTACTTTTCAGAAAAACTCAGTTTTCCATTCTGATCACAGTAGGTGGCACATGCCTTTCATAAAAATACTGTAGTTTGTATGCTTCTTAGGAAGAACACAGCCTTATAAGTTGCAATATGAAATTTTAAAATTTAAAAAATTTAACTTTTTGGTGAGAAACCTGTAATCTGTAATAGCTTAAATTAAAATAGGAGATATTACTATGGACTGGTAATCTACTTAATAATTCTGTCCATATTTGCAAAATATATAAATTTTAAGCAGTTTAAAAAGACTCATTACTTTTATTTTCAGTCAGTGTCACTCTTTAAAAAAAAGAAATATTCAGCAGTAAGAGATAAATACAGGACTGTTCAAATAGAAGAAAGACCACTTGAATAATTTTCTAAATCTCATCAACATTTTGCAAATCAAAAGTTGATGCCATTAGTCCTAAGAAAAATTCGTACTGAATTTTTTTATTCAAAAAGGCAATATATATTCCTTCCATTAACATTGAATAGGAGGCTGTGCTGCTAAATCTGCTTTAAAATGGGGCAGACTACTACAGCCAAAACACTCTTAGATCAAAATTCAGCAACACATGGAAAATGCTGGTGCAAGATGTGGTGCTTTACCTCTAAGGGTGTCTGCAGGATTCCAGCCAGTTGCTTTGCCAGTTGCATGTGGTACTGTGTACCAGATCCATATGTTTCCCTCGTAACTGGATTAGCTATACCCATACTCAGTAGGTAGGACTTGAACCTAATGGTCTGAACAAGCAAACAAACAAATAAATTTAAAAGTACAGCAGCTAATGAGTGATTCTGGTTTTTAAAAATCTTTGATTTATTACTATAACAATGTTTTGGTGAATAAATCCCTCAGTTTATTACCAATAAAGTTAATTACTAGGCAAAGAGAAAGAAAAACTTTGTACCATGTATTTTTGATCAGCACAGGTAAAAAAAAAATAGAAAAATGTATATAAAAGCAATAAAATCATTGCTTTTAAAAAGAGTTTAAAGAAAAATCAACACCAAGCAAGTAAACTCTATACCAAGTATAAGGGACTAAACAACAAAACCAGCCAGCAAGGGTTTTTATTAACACTGCATTATTAAACAGCATTTTGCTTTTCATAGGAACATTTCTGTAGAATTTAAAAACGGAATTAATTTACCTCATCCTCAGTGATGTCACCTTGTTTTTCTTTAATCTTGTTGGCTATTGACTTGGATAATTCCACCATTTCCTTAGCCTATCAAGAAACATACACAGATAAGTCAACTTTCAGAACAAGAGAAAAAAGTGTGCTTAAAACTGAGAAAACAAGCATAAGTCTACTTGGCCAAGTGACACGTGCCATTCATCCATACCTTCTCCATTAGTTTGCTAAGGTCCTCAAAAGCCTGAAATGAAAAGGAGACAATGCAGATCAGTATAATTAAACCATTCAGTTTTATGGACACAGGGAGATGCCTTTGTCCACCTACCCAAGCTGCTACCCCTTTAGATGAGTATGTTACAATATGAGATACCATACCTTATTTGTTGATACAACTGTTTTACAGCATGTCTTATAATTAAAATAAATAACAAAGAATGAAGAAGAGAATCAAACAACCACATCCTTTTCCAGTACATTAACAGAATTTTGGTACAATTTATGATGTCCATGTGATAGGAAGGGACAATGAAATACTGAGTCCAAGAAAAGATTAAACTGTCCAAGTTTATTATGTTCTCTGGAAGGTGGGGGAAGGTTTCTGGGTGGTGATGTTAGGTAGGTTTTATTCCTATTTAACCCTCTCTCAAGGAGATCTGTTGTTTCTGGCCAGCTGCAAGACAGCTGTAAAGCTACAGATGTACTGCTCCTGACAAGACAATTTTCATTTAATCAGTGAGTGTTACTTAATTAGTAAGAAACACTCATTTCAAATGAGCAAGAAAGAGGATATCTGAGGGACAAAACCTCTGCAATGTGTGGCAACATCTCTTCATTTAAATACTCCAATAAAATGCTATGGTCTCAAATACAAGAACTCTACAACAACCCAAAAAGGGGTTTTAGGCTTAAATAAATCATACTTTAAAAACAGCTGAATGTATACTGAAATTCCAAACTTTTAGTAATGATAAACTAGCATTAGAAAAAATCATGTTAAAAAAAAAAAGAGAGCTAGCAACTCCATTAATGCAACTATATTAAAAAACAACTCTCTTTTCTCCTACCCTCATCAACACACATTCATTCAGCCTCCTCACTGCTCTCAAATACATGACAACATGTCCAGATGATCAACCTTTTCAAACAACCTTTTTTCGGTATGAGAAAAATTCCTGAACCTCTTCATGTAAAGTTTGCCTGACAGCAGTACCAAAGCCCTCCAGCCGCAAGTAAAGAAGATTCAGTTACACTGCCAAATGGCCAGAGAGACATCTTGCCTACAGCTCCTAGCCACTGCCTCTACGTCATTTCTGCCTTACTCTGACTAATCCCCCACTAGGAAGACACACTTTTGCAGTCTTTTTGCAGGAAGATCCCATTGTTCCCATATACTTTTAGGTGTCTTATGTAGAAGCTTATTGGTCAGAGTTTCAACGTGCAAAGAACAAAAGGAGATGCCTCTAGAAGGAGACAGGGTTTGCTTTTCACCTCCTGATAGTGCCAGTGTTTCTCCACTGACTGGACAAATTTAGCCCCCTAACACTTGGTACCTGAATTAAATATCCAAAATTAGGTGGTCCACAGGGAGAAAAGAAAATATGTCACTGTATAACAATAATTTATCACTAAGAAAACAAAAGCTTCTATTGGAATACTTCTTCTTACTCCCTAATCTGCAAACTGAATAATTTACAATAGATTTCCCAATCTCTAGTGTAAATCAAAGTCCTGCTACTCTACTTGTATATGATATCAACAATAAGTTTTCTGACAGGGCTTTTCCCAGCTTATTTCTAATCTCCATACCTGCATGAAAACAACATTCATCAAAAGAACCCCTGATTTAGCTAAATAAACAGTATGCTGTGTCTAACTCCTCCTCTGCCTGACTCACCCAGGGCAGGCCTGGAAACAAAGGGGAATGTGCACACACCTAACAGGAACTTCCTCAGATAAACAAAAGACTAAAGAACTGGATTCTTATCAGCACTGAACAGCAGATGCAGGAAGCCTTTTCCTGGAAGCCAGGGCACCATTTTTTAAATTAAGTCATTTATAACATTTAAAGCTGGAAGAAGGCAGGATTTTACAAGTCATGGTTTTCCTCTGCTCACACAACATGTATAAATGGATTTCTTTTACTCTCTGACAAAGTTACTAAAGGAAAAAATATGCAGACAATGCCTTTTGAACTATACACCCACGCATGTAACCACAATACCTTTTGAACTACACACAAAACTTCATTCAGTACATTCCTCACAGACAGAAACCAAGAAAGTTTAATGCTCCCAGTATCTGAAACAGCAAGTGGCCTGCAAAGGCACTTAAATTTTCTTAAGTATTTGAGTAGGGCATGCCTTTTTCTTGTGGAACACTGAATCCCATAGAACACAAGAACAAGTCTGCTGCATGTAGTTTATGAGCACTTTTGTATCAATCTCTACTACCAAGACAGAATCAGACTATTTTTGAAGGTATTGCTCTCAGGTATATATGAAGAAATTAAATGCCTCCGCTGTCCATTAGTATTGATATCTGGAATTCAACTATTGTGTTGGTTCTGTGGAAAAGAATGGTCTCCATCTAGGCCAGGTATTTTGCAAAGTACTTATAATATCTTGTTGATGCCTGGACTGCAAATCATTTTACTGTAATTATAAGCCTAAATGTAACATCTAAAAACCTGGCTGTAAGAGGAAAATCTAGCTTCATCACAGTTATGTGCAGACACTCGGATCAGCAAGTATTCTGCTTAATATATATTAAATTTTTAATTAAAACCAAAATTAGTTTAATAAATACACACTTAGTTTCAAAGAACAATCTTCTTGAAAGGAATTGTTTAAATGAAGTACCTTTACATTTATTGGTAAGCAAGTTAAATGAAATAAACAACTGTACACTGTACACTCTTAATCAATTCAGACTTCTCAACAAAAACAGTAAATAGTCTCAGCTGTCCCTAAAAGAAAGTGTGAATGAATGTAAATAGTTCAGGCAGGTGGTTGACCTTGAAACTTCAAAAGTACCTACCTCGGAAATGTTTTTGTCAGTCTCTTTTCTTTTTTCTTCTAATTTCCTTTCAATACCTACAATTCCTACAGCCCTTATTCTTCCTGCCTAAAAAAAAAAAAAAAAAAAAAAAAAAAAAAAAAAAAAAAAAAAAAGAAACAAGGAAAGAGTCAAAATAGGAAATGCTAAGTCTTCTCATTTGCCTCACTGTGAAAATTAGAGGACTAGAAATATTCCCCCAAACAGCAGATATCATTCATAGTCATTCATACAATATTTCATGCATTTCTTAACAGTAATTTTCAAACCACTGTCAAAAAATAAGAAATGCGAACCATGTATGAATTTTAGACAAGTAATGATATTGATAGTGTATTTGAAGCTATTAATATGGCTTAATATCCAGACTAAGTATTCCAGCTCATCTCAATTCTAGCCTCTCAAGTCCATGTGAACATCCATACTAGAGCTGCGAAAATGCCAGAGCGTATTATTTCAAGAAATCCAGCCTGAAGAAAGAGAAACATAGAAACACAATGCTAAGTACAGTCTAATTTACCTTCCTCAGAGGTATTAGAATGTGAGTGATGGTGAAACTTTTACCAGATGCCAAATGTGTTCTAGAAAGGTTGGTACCTTTCTAGAAAGCATTAATAAATTAGAAGTATGTAGGCAGATAAACCTTATCTAACATATGACATTCTCCCTAACAACTGTCCATTTAGAATACACATTCAAATCAAACATATATCAGTTTCAAAGAGTTATATAAAAGTCACATGTTATATATTTGACTTCCAGCCATAAAAAAGTAAACCAGGAATCACAATAAAGAGAAAAAAAAAATTCCAGCTTCATTGGACCTCACATGCTGAATAAAAGTACATGCAAATAAATACTGTATTTTCACAATTATGTGTGCTTGTGTCTAACTAAAACAAACAAAAAAAAGGAGCTCATTATCTAAGCATGCTCAAGAAAGAGAGGCTACTGTGTTCTATCAGCTGAAAAATGCAAAGGACAAACTAATTTATGACAGTGAAAAAACAGGCAAACTAAAGCTGAATTCCTGCACATGCCCATGATGTTGGCTAGAGTCACAAGCTGGATGTGTTATATGGGGGTGGCAAGAAGTGGCAGTAAGAGATCACACACAGATCCTGCTCACAAGCTCTGCACATACCTGTGAATCCTTGTTAACTTGCATGGCCTGACCAGTGGGCATGCTCTCCCATCTCCTTTGTGTGATTTCTTCTGATAATCGTCTGTAGAACTGCAAACATTAAACAGTGACAACAGACATTTCATGAACTGCAGAGTACCTCTGTGTATTTTTAGCATCTTGGTGATGAAATAAAGTTCACAACATATGGAGACAAAACATGATAACACCTACACAACTCATTATATTGAAATTCTTAATGTCCAGTCTTCAAAAGCATTCACATTAGAAGAGGAGCCATGCAGTCACTAAGTACTTCCACTGTAAAATATTTCTTCAGATATTCAAAAAGTCCCAAACCATGTTAAATATTGAGGTATACTCAAAGGCATGTTTTTAAAGGAAGGAAAGCAGAGCAATCCAATTGCTATTGATCTTCTAATTCAACATTATAAAACAACCACAGAGATCAATTACACCAATTTGTTTATTGCTAATACCAGAAGGTGGCATTAGTAAACACTAAGTGTGTCCCACTGACCAATATCCAGAAAGAAAATCTATTCCACCGTTTTCATTGCTCAGGTTCACAGAAAATCATTCTGAAGTCATGAAGAAAGGCTGGGGTTTAATTGATGTGCTAGGCAATCAGTAAGCAGAGTAAGTTTGATTTTCAGACACAACATTAAAATAAATATTATTATGATTGCGAAAAACAGACATACTATGCATAAACCTACAATCATCATAATCTGAAAACTGTTCACAAGGAATGAAAGTGAGTCTGATCAAGCACATGCATTTTTAAGACATTTCTAAATAATTTGATTTGCAAATCTTATTTTCTGCAGTGAACGGGTACAACTTTTTCCACAGCACAAAGTTAAAGTTCTCAGTCTTGTCAATTGAGGATTTTCCACTGTGAAATTTCTTTACAGAGTGCAATTTCTTAGGTTTTTAGGATGAGCCTTCTTTTAAGAATATATTACATTTTTCTTAGAATGCTCAAAAGCCTTTGAGATTTGGTATAGGTTAAAAAAAATTATACAGTGTAAAATGAACAAAAGTTCTGAGGCAAGAAAAGTTGTTCAGCAATAAAATTAGAGAGAAAATTAGGAATAAGTTGTCTGATGCCTGTTTAATAGAGGGTTAGGTACAAAGAAATATCTTTTACTGTTAAACATTTAACAGATTTCAGAGATGTCATTTAGGAAAATCCCATATTCAATTTAGTAGATTAACAAAGGAAATATAAGATTATAATAAACACCCTAAAATAAGGACTAGCCTAGCAATGCCTCTTGACATTTATGGAACTCTATTTGCATTATTTAATGAAAGTCTAGTACATGGGAGGCTCATAGTGTTTGTCTCCCAAAAGGATATATTGAAAAAGCTCCACCTCAAAAGTAAACATGGAAAGATCACTGGAAATTATCACTAACACAGCAAGAGGAGAAAAGCATGTCCAAAGACCTGATTGTGCTTGGCATCCATGGTACAAGACTTACCTCAATCTGCCCATGTTCTTTGAAAGAAAGCTTAACGTAGGAATATTTGCTGCTTTGGAATGGACCAGGCTCTTTGTTTGAAGAAGCAGGATGAAGATGAACTACTATTTTGGCACTACGGAAAAGGAAAGAGAAGATATTTCTGTAATATTTAAATAAACTATTTCTGCATCAAAATTAACCATTTCATCAAAATCTCTATTAACTATCTCACATAAGAGCTAAAGAACATCAAAGAATGCTTTATATTTATGCATCAACATTTAAAATATTTTGATGAAGTAGATCTTGCATAAAGATTACAGCAGCCTCTAAAGCAGAAACATTTTACAAATTTAAAATGTACCTACCATCAATTCTTTACAAATGAACATAACAAATGTTAAAATTTTGAGCAATAATTTCCAAAAAACCTTTTAGCTAGGATAAAAACTGACTACCAAGTTGTAATTTAATTTGGCATTAGTTATTGCAGCTCAAAAGCCAAAATATGTTTTCCTGTGTCAAAGCTAACTTTGACACAGGAAAACAAAAGGTGTCAATATTATGTGTAACCTATTTGACTTCTATATGTCATTCATGGACACTGTGTGTGAACTTATCCAAAACCAACATTCAAAACCAACATGCATGAAAACAACAGTCTAAAAGGACACCTACTACCAAAACAAACCTTGGGAGAGCATGATTTTAGGAAAATTAACAGACTGCTATGACAACATGACTGCAAGTCCTCCCTTCCCATGTCATTTTACTGATAATCTTTGCATTAGCCTTTACGTACTTCTCCAGCATTAGTGAATGAACTGATTTCTTCTGAATACCTTCAGCATATTACCTTGCCAATCTGACTGTAGGCTGCAAGCAGATGTTAATTGTGTATATATTTCTTCAGCCAAAATTCTTTCTCTCTTTAGAAACTTAAAATCATAGAATCATTTATGTCAGAAAGGACCTCTAAAATCATCAGTAGTGATTACAAGACAGTTAGTTAACAAATCACATTAGTCATGACTCTCTTACACATTTGACCTCAGTGGTCCTTGTGACTGTCAGTATGGAAATTTAAGACTGAAAACAGAACCTATCATGGATTAATCTATAATGTTGGGTACCTCACATAACATGCATGTGAAAGGATCCATCTGAAAAAGACAATGAGGATGGCCATACCTCTTTCCTATCCCAGCTGCTTGCTCTTCAATAAATACAATCTGAGACAGAGGTACAGCAATGCAGCACTCCTGCAACACGACAAACACAGGTGAATTAAACCATATCCTGTCTATTCACTCTCTAAATCCAAGTGTTCTCTTTCTCCATGTCACAGTATGGATATTTACAGGTGCTGCCTGAAGCACTCTTTGTGAAATATGATGGTAGCAGAAGAAACATTGTATTACATTGAAATATATGTAGAAAAAGGAAAAAAAAAAAAACTTTTTTAATTAAAAAACCTCAACAAACTTAAATATTAATGTGTCAAGTTTAAAAACCTCAAGCTAGATTCATAGAAGGGACTATGAAATTTATCAAATCTTTAGATCTCAGGTCAAAATTTAAAGACTAAAATTTGCACACTACTGCACCTCATCTCTGCAGGTGTACAATATTCATGCGTTCTTGACATTTTTGCACTGATGTTACTTTGGGAGCTAAAAAAAAAATCCAAAATATCCAAACCCACCATTCTTTTTAAATGCTGAATATATAAAATCTACACTATTATCTGAATGCAATAGGAATTTTTTCATCCTACAGTGAAGGAGTGCTTAATCCAGCAGTTAATGCATCTCACCACACATTTATTGGACTGTGCTTTAAACCAAACAAAGAGCAAGAAACAAGGCTGTATCCATCTGTTGGAAACTAACCTATCCCAGGCTAAACTCTTTCCACTTGCATTTGAGACAGAAGTTGCTATGGGAATGATTCAAAACATCTATTAAGGTGCCTGGTCTTGTTTTGGTGAACATCCTCTGAAGAACATCATCTCCCACACAACACCTTAGTGAGTGACACGGTCACACAGAATGCAGGAAACCCAGGTTGCATTCCCTCTCTGAACTTCTCTCTTCCACCTGCCACTTCTAGCACCACCTTACAATAGACACTGTTACAGGGCCCTCTCAATCCCTACTACCAAAACTGTTCCTCTTTGTATGGAGTAATTAAATACCCATTACATTTGAGAGCAGGGAAGTATACATGCAGGAACTCCAACTAATAAGTAAATCTCTTATTGGGCAAAAACCTGGGTTGTACTTCCTTTTCTAAAAACTCTTAATGCAAGCTATCTAGGCTCTTCTATTACTCCAGTTTCTAAAGCCATTACAAACAGGTAATGTTTGTAAAACAGCCACAAACTTCTGGACACTTTAAAAGATAGGCAAGATGATACGTCTGTTAAAAAAATGTTTTGAAAATGACAAAAAGAGTTCAACTATACATAGTATATGCATTGTCAAAGTGACTGATTCATTTAGTTCCAAGATAGAAAGGTATGAGCAAATTTTAAGTACAAAGACTTAGAATCACCCTTTCCTGATGTGAGATGCTATAGGAAGGGACACAAAACCAAAAATGTGTTAAATAAACTGTGTGTTTATTTGAATTTTGTTTTCCAATACCTCCTGTTCATCACATTATGCATGATTTTATAATTCAAAAATTTGTACAAATCTAGCTATGTAACGAACTTTACAGAATTCCTTTTCTTGTTTTTTTAAACACTGTTTAACTGCAGATGGCATGAAAAACAGCAGCTATAGGACCCAGCTGTCTGTTTCTGTAAGATATGTTAACGTAATGACATTAAGTACTATACATTGCTGACATAATAAGAAAGGGACTCTGTACAAATTTTTCCTAGGTGAGCTAGCTAAGGTTTTAAGTCTGATGGTAAACCACAGCTGAGCTCAGACAACAGCTTACCAAGACAACAAAACGGCACCACGCTCCCCATGTTTCAGCACTGACAGCCTGAAAATTAATCAGCTTTATTTACCCCACTAACAAAGTTAATTACATCTCCCAGTCAAAACTGGGTAATTTTTGCCCATCTCTGGGCCACATTTCTGACCCTTCTGTTAATCAAGCCTGAGCTTTTCAGAATCTTTGCTGAGTTAAATTAGTTAAAATAAAATTATTTTTCTTCTTCTCCAAGGTTTTCCTCTGGATTTCAGTTCTAAGACTTGATGAAGCCATAATGCTCAATGTTACTGCAAGCATACAAAAAGTCCAAGTGAGAAGATTAGACACAGTGGCTGTTGTAGTACATGCTCAGCTCTCAAGAAGCAATGCTGATGAAGAAGTATAAAGTGATGAACACAGAGTTTAGCATGTTATCTCATGTTATAATGTGATGGCTGTGCAAAAAAGCCTCATGTTAATTTATACAGAGCAGCTCATGGTCTGGACAATCAAGCACTAACTTGTGTAACAGCAACCCCACCATGCATAACAGCTCTTTAAACAATTTGAAAAAATGTATATTAAAAATAGGTCTACAGTTCCTAATAACAATCCCTAAAGAAAAAAATCATACTACTCTGCCAAATAAAGAACATCCTTGGTGACATTGCCTTCAGAGTGCTCTTAGTAGCTCCCTGCTTTGAAGCAAGGATGTGATATTTGGTAGGGATCAGCCTTTGAATGTAAAAGGTGCTTCAGCTGCCCTTGCACAAAAGCCCAGTGGAATACAATTTGCTTTAGGAAAGTTGTTATCTGAACGTGCTCTGTCTAAACTTTGACTCCCAGGGTTAAAATTATCAATTATCGTGTCCAAAACAAGCATGATCCAACATGGTCTGAGGAAGACTTCTCCAATTGCAACTGCGGAGTCGTGCCCATTGCCACAGTCTACGCTTAGAGCTTTATGTGTTTGTGGTCTCTTTCTCCCACTTCCGGCCTGCATTCCCAGGCTGTGGTTGATGACACAAAGCATTCAGCAGCTTTAATGCAGTTATCACACTGTAGTTCTGGCAGTGCCATTTAACCTGTGACCACCTGTCCACAGCAGTACAATAAATGTTCTGGCTGTTTGAAGGGACAGTTCATGGCAGGAACAGGCAGCTGGGAGGGCAAGATGTGTGCAAAACAACAGCACCACCAAACACATCCTATTATCAAATCATGGTCCGGGACTGTACGGTGGGAGCACAATATATGGTGGGGCTTGAACTTGGACTTGAAACCAACATGAAAGAAAAGGTTTTCCTAGACAAGGAGCACAGGAGAGAACTTCATATTATGATTTGCCTGACACACTCAACTTCAGTTTCAAAATCAATGTTTTTTAGTGCATGACAACAGTCTCTTTTCTCCTTTATTTCTGTGCAGTCGAAACAAAAATTTATAGGATACATTCCTATCCCTTCTCATCTCTGCATGATTATTTTATTTAAGCAGGACTGGGTGAAAGAACTCTACATAATCTTCTTTCTGCTGAGAGCCAAAAAGTGGACTATACTCATAAAACAAAACACACACAAAGGCAGGAATAATCCCCTCTCCATGCGCAGGCTTTTCATTGCATGCTACTTGTTGTTGACTATGAAATTTACAACTGAATGACATACAGGAGACAATGGTAGGACTTACATGATTCTTCTGATCCCTCCAGATCAGTCTGTGTGTGCTCAGCAGTAAAACTCCACTATCGAATTTCACCTGGACAGGAAAAATAAAACAGATCAACAACACACTGAACCAGTAAGTTACATAAATACTGGTCTTGGAAACATTACACCTTACCACAACAGAGCAATCAGATTTAACAAGCCAGTATTTTGAGAACACTCCCTTTTTCCAGAAAACAAAATATATGAAATTTAGGAAACAATGGAGAAAAATAGTATAAAAGGACTGGATGGATTAACACAAACTTCCTTTTCCAAGTGTAAAAACTTTCCCCCCGGAAATCCTGAGGGATCCTCCCTCCATATACTCTGCAAGATATACTAAATTTCTTAAATGTATTTTAAACAGGGCTATTGGCTTTGGAACATTCACTATATGCTGACAAAGAAGGTAGAAGTTATGCAGAAAAGCAAAGCAACCTAATGAAAAGATGCTGCACACAGTCTGAAATCTTCCATCCTATCACACAGGAGTATCACTTCTATCTGTGCTGCTGTTGAAAAGCTCTTTACTTATCAGACAGCAAACAGTACCTGGAAAATCTGCATTAGCAGATTAGATCCCACTAGTAAAATTGGAGGCACGTGTTCACAGCTTTTTGTGAGGGCATGCAATTACCACGGCGTAGAGAAATGGAGAGACCAAGATTCAGTCCCGCAGTGAAGTGAAGCAATAAGCAGCATGGCTCAGAAAAGAGGAGAGGGTATGTCAGCACCCAGGACGGCTCAAGTGTGAATTGTGCATCATGCCAGGTATCACACCAAAGCTCAGCTCTGCACCAGAGCTACAGCCCAAGCAGAGTGACACTGCCTACACACACCCTGTGGGGGTCCCCACCCTCACCCCATGTCACACACACTGTCCAAGGCCTTTCTCACAGAATTACAGAATTAATTAAGTTGGAAAAGCCCTCAGAGTTCATCGGGTCCAACCTATGACCCAAAATCCCCATGTCAACGAGACCATGGCCTTAAGTGCCATGTTCAGTACCATGTTCTTTCATTAAAGAGCTCCACAGACGGTGACTCCATCACCTCCCAGGGCAGTCCATTCCAATGTCTAATAACCCATTCTGTCAAGAAATGCTTCGCAATGGCCAACCTAAACCTTCCCTAGCACAGCTTAAGGCTACTTCCTCTTTTTCTGTCACTTGTTGCCTGGAAGAGAAGACCGAGCCTGGGCTGGCTCCACCCTTCTTTCAGGCAGCTGCAGACAGTAGTAAAGTCCCCCCAGAGCCTGCTCTCCTCCAGGCTAAACAATCCCAGCCCCTTCAGCTGCTCTTCCTACGACCTGTGCTCCGGACCCTTCCCCAGCTCCTCCTCTGGATCCGCTCCAGCACCTCCATGTCTGTCCTGAGCTAAGGGGCCCGGAACTGAACACAGGATTCGGGGCGCGGCCTCACCGGCGCTGACTACAAGGGGGCAATCCTTGCCCTGGTCCTGCTTACCACATTATTGCTGATACAGGCCAGAATGCCATTGGCCTTGGCTACCAGAGCACACTGCTGGCTCACGTTCAGCTGCTGTCGACCAGCACAGCCCCTCGAAGCCTGCAACTCCGCCCTAATCTCCCCACAGAGACAAACCCTGCCAGACCCTGGCGCAGAACGTCCTCCCACACCCCCGATCGATGCTCCGCCTGCAGCCCAAGCCCTTCACAGCCTTTGTGTCGCGTCCCTGGCCCAACACGGCCCGCACCCACAGCCCTACCACCCCCCTTGTCTGGGGCCCACTGCCGCGTCCTTTACCCTCCTCCCCGCCCCGGCCGCGCCGCCAGGCCCCGCGCGGAGCGGCTCCAGCTCCCGTCACCTTCTCCTCCCCGTCGCTGAGGCGCACGCCACGCTGTTGGATCACCAGCGTCTCTCCCAGCTCCAGCAGCCCGGTGGTCCACGAGAACCTGTCCATGGCCTCCCTTCCCCTCCCGCACCGGGCCGCGGCCGCTGGGCGTGCAGGGACCGTGTGCGGCTGACCCGCGCCCTCTAGCGGCGGCCCGGGGACCGCCCGCCATGTTCTCCCCGGGGAGCGGCGGGCGGGCAGCGCCGCCCGCCATTGGCCAGTTCAAGCCCCGCGGCCGGGCCAATCGGGACGGCGCCGGGCGATTCAAACGCTCGTTGCGCGGCGGCCATGGCGGTGCGCGCGGCTCCGCAGCTCCCGGCTAGCCGCAGGTCCGAGCCTGCATTCCGCGGTAAGGCTGGGACACCTGGCGGGGACAGGGACACCCGGGCACCGCGGGGCGCTCGCTCGCTTGCCCGCCCGCGCGGGGCTGGGCGTTGCCGGCCGCCGTTGCAGGCTCGCGCGTGGCTGCGGCGGGTGCAGGGGAGCCGGTGCGAGAGAGGAGCCGGTCGGTCTCTCCGGACTCTGGGAGGGAGGGCAGGGCAGGCGCTCCAGGCGAGGTCGGAGACCGGGCAGGTCTTGGTAGCAGTGCTCGCTGCTGTGGTCCTAGAGCTTGCGAGTGGGCGTACGAGACTTCACTCTCCTTTGGCTGGGCTGGGGTCGGTGCGGACCCCACCCCATCCCCTCCTATCCTATCCCCTGCTCCAGGTAAGGTCCTGGGCTGGAAGCCTTCCCTTATGACAAACGGGACGCCCTGGCGTTAAGCGCATCCTCTTGAAAGCAAGTGCGGCGCCGACCTAGCCCTGGCGCTCCTGTGCTTATTTGCTTTCTGACCGGTTCGGCTTCTGCAAGCTGAAGCAGGGGAGTCGCCTTGGCGGGGCTTTGCTGTTCGTGCGAGGGGCGGCTAGAGCCGTTTTCGAAATAGAAGGTGGCGGGGAGCTCTGGGGTGCACGCCGAGCTCGCTGCCGTGCAGCGGCTCCTGGCAGGGGCACCGCTGCTGTACGAGCTGTGCTAGCTCCTTCAGAAGCAGGGAATGGACACTGCCTTCTGTAGCTTTGTCCAGAGAAGGGCAGGGAGCTGGCGAAGGGTCTGGAGCACCAGCGTTGTGAGGAGCGGCTGAGGGGGCTGGGGTTGTTTAGCTTGGAGAAAAGGAGGCTCAGGGGATACATTATCCCTCTCTACAACTGCCTGAAAGGAGGGTGGAGCCAGCTGGGGACCGGCCTCCTCTCCCCGGTGACGCAGGACAAGAGGACAGCCTCAAGCTGTGCCAGGGGAGGTTTAGGTTGGACATTAGGAGGAATTTCTTGACAGAAGGGGTGATTAGGCATGGGAATGAACTGTCCCGGGAGATGGTGGAGTCGCCATTCCTGGAGGGACAGTGACAGCTGTTCTTAGGGCCTTTTCAGGATCATTTCATGTGGTATTAACACTGCCAGTAGTATAACATTTACACAGATGTCCAAGTGACAGTGGAAGAGAAGCAACTGATTTTACAGATGGTCAGGTGGGTTCACGTTCATGGTGCTTTTCATGTGTGCTATCCTTGCTACTGCCACAAATGAAAAGCATGCTTGCTGAACCAACCATGTGAAATACTGGACAGGCATACAGAAGATAGCAAGCCTGACTTCATGTTACAAAAGTGTGTTTCTTTCAGCTTAATACAGCAAGCCATCCAATTTTGTGCAGCTGTGAAGTTACTTTCAACCCTCCCTTGAATACTGCATTTCTCAAGAAATGTGAGAATGTGTAAGCCATTGAGATGTGAAAACTGGCTTTCTCAATCCATAGTGTCTATATTTTGTAATGTCTTGATGCTTTTCTAACTGTATTTCCTTCTTGACTAAGAAAGTTTAGCTTAATATTTTAGCTGAAAATGTAACGAGTCTGTCTTAAAATCTGCTAGATCAAAGACGACAGAAAGTCGAGGAGTATCTATCAAGAAAGAAGACTTTTTCTGGTGTGCCCATTCAGACATCAATCAGGTAGTGTTTCTGCTATGGCTTATATTTGTTCTCTTATGTTCATATTCACTAATGTTCCTTCATTTTCATCTCAGCTGGCTTCTGTAGGTCTTCTGACGCAAAGGTACCCCTTGCGAACTAGAACGTTCATTTTCAGTCGCATGCAGTAGTGCCACGTCTCTTATATAACACATCACTAAGCACCTGAGGAAGAATTTGGATTTGTAACTTTAAACTGAGACATTTTTCTTCTGAGTTGTCAATACATTTTCATAGTTGCTAGGAGACAATACTGCTCTTGGTGGTTTCATAACTTTCTGGGTAGTCTGATGCCAGCTCTGGTGTCTGACTGAAGGTTTTGGAACCTGTCAGTGTGGTACGAACGAAGTGTCCTTGTTCAGACTTGTCTCAGATTGCCTGGACTCTCACCATAGCAGTAGCTGAACTTCAGCTTCTTGTGCTACTCCCCCTTTCCTATTAACTGCAGCATTTAGAAACTTGATCTTCTGTAGCAGATGCATGAGACCAGACAAATTGGTACTCGTTCTTAAACATGAGAAATTACACTTGCAGTAAATTCCAATCTGTTAGACAGTTCTTTATGGTGTAAGAAGGATGTTTTCCTGCCTGGGTTCTGATCAGTGGTTGCTTAAGCATTTGTTTTTGCTGGAGGAATAGTGCAAGCTAAACAGAAATGCTTCAGTATGAGTACATTCTGCAGACTACCAACAGAAACGTATGAACATCCTCTAAAAATACATCCCTTTGTTGCATGATTTAAGATGTCTTTTTTTTTTTTTTTTTTAAGCAGTAGCAGAACTAGGAGAGCAACTACCAATAAACTGCAAGACAAGTTACAGCTCTCAACATCTCCCAAGCCAGAAATGGTAAGTTTTTTGTCTGATATTTAAATACTGCACTCTGTTTCTATGGCTACAGCATTCCACTTACTTAAATCTATGTTGTATGACTTTCAGAGCATGAGAAGTTTGCAGGTGAAGAGGTGTGGTTTGTTAGAACTTTATTTAGTCACTGCTTATTATATGCTTTTTGGAAAGCTGCCATATTACAGTAGGAAATGGATTATATTGATATTCAGTTTGTGCCCAATGGGAGAGAGCGTTAAAGAGGATACCATTATATATTCTTAAATAATACTTAGGTTTTAACAATGCTTCTCAAGAATCTCAGAGGAATTTTTGGTATTTTTTGATTCTTTGGGGAAGTTATTTAAAATCTGAGTAGGGTCTTCTGTCACAGTAAAGATGTTTATTGTTACTTGAAAGAAAACCAAACCATTAACAAAATGAACTGTTGAGTGTGTATGTTTTTTCAGTGGTGTGCTGGCAAAACTACGGTAATCAGAAGTAGATGCCAATACCTAATCAGGGTTTAAGGGGATGTGTTCCCTGTATCACTTCATGTCACTTTCCTGGAATTAAGATCCAAATGGTTGGGCTGCTTTGAAATAGCAAAGTAGAGATTTTTCTCCAGACCTGTTCTCAGGGAAAGGTGAGGGAAAAATAGATGTAAGAGCTGTGTTCATGTTAGACAGTTTAGAGTTTGGGTTTCAGAAGATTTAAGATGTGGAGTTATTTGAGGAGTAGAGCAAAAAGCTTAAAACTTCAAAACTGAATGTTGAGGAGAAAAATTGCAGAAGTGAGAGCAAGTGTTTTTTTAGAAATTTTTTGAAGGTACATATATTTTTCTGTATAAATGTCTTGTATCATTTAAAGTTGAGTTAAGCTACATATTTTCCTGAAATAACAGTCCTCACACTCAAACTCTAGTTATGCTGGCTTTGTCAGATCTAACTACTAAGCCTCAATGACAGACCAGGAAATGAGTTTTCTTTCAGGTCAAGAGCATCTTCCCTAAAGTCTGCTCCTGCAGACTTCCATGTGTCATTCACATTTTTTTTCTTGATTTTGGATATTTCACTCTTTCAAAAGCTCCTGCTTGGACAATGCTGAATTAGTTGCTGTAGAGCAAGTTTTTTGGAGGAAAAGACTAGATTCCACTTTCCCTAAGGGGTTTTGCTGAGAACATATTGCTGATAGTTTCAGTAAAGCCATGTAAAACTGATGGAACCATTCTCAAGTTGCAGCATCCTACATCTCAATAGTAAGAGAAGTTCTCTTCTGTTGACATCTCCTAGTGTCCTATTTACTACTTTACTCACTACCTTCTGTTAGTAGACTATTCACACCAAGTGGAGGAATGGTGCTGCCATTAAGTGATGAGGTATGCAGCCTAAAGCAAATTTCTGCTTAAAACTCTTCTAAGGAGATAATTTGGGCAGTTTAAAGCCAGCAGTTGCTTTAAGAGTTTTATTTCTTACTTCCAAGGCAGAATTTAAGCAATTTTTATTTGATCTTTTGATGTGAATTCTGCAGTAATAGTTGACAAATAGTCTACTTAACATTTATACATTACTTCTGTAGGCACCTTTAAACTAGCATTTACGGTTAAGCACTTTAGTCCTGTGAATCATTGGAAGCCTCTTTGGAAACAAGTAACATGCACCATGAACATACCTCTAACATTTCCATGAATTTGCTTTTGATTTCAGGAAAATAAAGAGAACGCTGATAAAGTGTCATGGGACCAATCAAGTGTAAACTTGGAAACAAATGTTACTTTAAACTCTTCTACAGTTCCACTGACAAGTTACATAGCAGGGACAAACTGCGGTCTTGACAATCAAGCTCCACAGAATAAAGTCATTGATATAAAATCTCAGCATGTATCACTTAGCAAGGCCATCTTGGAAATCAAAAGAATTAGAGAGAGGCATTTGACAGCAGAAAAACAAAATGCAAGTATCAGCGTACCAAATAAACCAGCTCTTGGCAGATATCGTGGCAAAGTTATCCAATCCAAGATAAATTCTTTCTGGAAAGCAGCAAAAGATGAGGGGGAAAAGAGTTCTTTGCCAGACAAGAAGCCTTTTCCTTCTGCCACCAAACAAGCAGCAAATTCTTTGTCCATGAAAAGCTGTAATACAGTTCTGAAGACTGCCAAAGTTGCAAACAACACTAAATCTGTAAAATCAAATGATGTCCTGCCATTTCAGGGCAAACCATCTGACAAAGCTGCTACTAACTCACAGTCTGGTCTGAAGAAACAGCTGACATTTGCTGTGGCACCAAAGAAAGTAACAGTCCCAAAAGTGGTTGGTGGAAGGCGACCACAGCCACTGAAGGCCCCTTCTAGCAATCCTGATCGCAAAGTGCGGGGTGTGAAGAAATGTGCAGATTTTTGCAAAGATGCACAACCAGAAGCTCTAGCAAGATCAACTTTTGTTGCTCCTGGTACAAAATCAGGACACAATTCTAAAATGGATGAAAAGAGAAAATCTATTCTGCCAAAAGAGTCAGTAGAAGAGAGAAGGTAACTAAATTACTGTTGTAGCTTACTCTTTCAAGTTATTCAGGCCTTTTTCCCAAGAATATCTAGCTTGATCTATTTGTTGCTGTATAGACTCTGAAAAAGAGAAAAATAAGTATTTGAACTTGATGCTCAAGGACAGCAGACTAAAATTTAAGGCTTAAACTGAGAAATCAGTATTCGATTGCAGGACCTCTCCAGCCTTACAACTTTTCCTGCACAGTTAAAAAACAGATGTGCTGGAGCTGTTTTTTAAGTCTTAAGTGTTGTGACAGCCTTAAGGATGACAGATAATCCTGTAAATTAATTTCACATGCATGTCACAGATTAAGAAAAAAAAAAAGACTGAGGCAGTCATTCAAAATTCTACAGGCAGAAGCATCTTTACAGACTCAAGGAGAGAACTTGTCAATGACATTTTTCAGTTTGGTGAGTGCAGCATAGACAATGGGTGGGAATATTTTTCACAGTCTAAAAGTTATTTAATATTCCTCATATAGAGGTCCTTGTAAGTCATATATACTAAAAATTGATGGTCTAGGGGGTGGGGTTGAAATGAAACATTAAAACTCAATTACATTTCACATCAGTTTCAGATTCTATAAATTGTGTGATAGGGTTGTTTTGGGCTGTTCTCCACACTTTGTCTTTTGATATTAGTTTCTAGTGTTCTGGTTTCAAGTGGGATGGGGAGGGTAACACATAATTTAGAAGCATTTTTTACCTTCTTTTGAAAACAAGGGTCTGTAACCTAAATCTCTTGTTGCAGCTGGAAAGGAAGAGATTAAAGTGCTTTAACCTGGTAGATACCTAAAGCATACAGTAATACACGTAGTTTTGAAATTTCCATGCAGATCTAAAAGGCAGATTTATTCCTCTTGGGATTAAAAAAAGATTCAGACTACCTGGAAATATATCTTGGCGTGACTTACCCTAATTAGTGTCAATCAATGTAAAAAACCCAATAAAACATCTGTCACTTCAGCTAATAATAGTCCTAAATGCAGAGCTCGCCTGGCTGAATGGAGGGCATCTAGAGGAACAGTGATGAGACGACCTCCTATACGTGCACTTCTGGGACCCCAGTCTAAAAGTGAAGAACAAGAATTCTCTGCTGCTGATACAGAAAAGGTCAACAGGACTCTGAGTGAATGCTTGCATTTAACAGAACAGGTACTTGGACCCCTGCCTAATCGAGTTCTGATCATATAGGCCCTGACAACGCGAAAATCCTCTGGGCATGTTAGACCCACGTGAGTCAGGTACAATACAACCATTAGGAGACTAATTGTTCCTCAAGTTAAGCAATATCATAGCTTTTGCCAACAGCTGATGAAATTAACCTTCACAAACTCACTGAGCTACTAAATAAGTATAGGCAATAATGGTAATAATAGTAATTGAACTATAATGTAATGAGGGTAGATAGTAGGAATTAACCTAAAACAAGTTTGCATTTGCAGAAACTTGTCTGTACTTCTGAAAGTCTGTTTCAAATAGTTCTGAAGATGCCTGTACATCTTATTACCCCTTCTACTTACAATGCTGTATAAATAATTCTAATTTTGAAGAATAGGTGAATAACAATTCTGCCAAAGGAAAAACCCTTTGCTTTCTAGTTCAAAAGCAGCAAAACTACAGCACCTCAATGTGACAAATGCATTGAAATCACTACTTTTGTGTTGACTTTAGGGACATCACAATGATGAAGCACGTGCCATGTTGGAAGATCTGATACAGAGCATTCCTGGGGTTAAAAAACTTGCAAAATATTGGATCTGCTGTATGCGTCTTGAACAGATGGGCCATCTTGGAAAGCTTATTGCTGTCTATGAGAAGGCCATTTTGGCAGGAGCAATGGTAAGCAGCTTTTCTTAAAATTTGAGATTAACAATTAAAATAAAGACATGAAAGTATGGCCTGTAAAATACAACTGCTTCTGATTTTATTAAATACCTTTTTAGTAGGAAGAAAGCCACATGCCCTACCTGACCATAAAAATAATGGATTTGGTTTGCTCTGTAGCCACTGTAGGTACTAATTAGAAGAAGAATGGTAATCTGATGATCCAAAAACCTTAGTACCACTAGAAACCCAAAATAGAACGCAATTTTACACCTACTGATGGACTTAACTTTTGTGCTTTAATATCAGCGAGATTTTAGGGCATCAAATACATCTTTAGCACACCAAATACTGAAAATACAGGATTCACTTGTGTTCTGACTTAACACTGAATAGCATTAAAGAACAGATTTGTAATATGAAAATCATGTAGCCTGCTTTACTTTCCCTGTAACTATTATACCAACCAAATAAGCTGAGATGATAATTCATTTTGGAATTGTTTTTCTAAAACAGTGTAACTTTTTTTTCAGCCCAGAGAGGAACTGCGACACACACTAGTAGATACAATCAAAAATACTGAAGGTCTTTTTAACTCTGACAATGGTAAGTCTGAGTTCTCTGTTCTAGTTATATGTCTGATTTGATTGCCAACAAAAGGTGTTTACACTATTTGTACTGATATTAAATTTTAATTCATGGACAATTTTTCCATGATCATTTTATACTTAATTGTCTTTAAAAGCAATCTTGGCTAAATAAATCCTTTTCAACAGTGGGCATGTTCAAATGATTGGAGATGCTCATTTATACAAGCTGTGTCATCCAGCTATTTCAGCCTGATAATCAAAGAGTAAATAAAATACTCTTGTGAGCTAAAAATCAGTGCCTCAGACTCAAACTCCTTCACTACTAGAAGCCTGGTGTGTTATGGCATCATGTCAAAGGTTGTAAATATTCTAATTTTGGAAGTAAAGTAGCCATAAATATTTCCTTTCAATATAACATAACCTGTCAAGTATCTGAACTCAGAAACTGGCTGAAATACTTGTTGAGAGCTGCTGCATTTGAAAAGGAATAGAATGATCTCTCAGGATGTGGACTTAGCCTGAGCTTTCAGGTTGCAGATTTGTAAAGGTGGCTAAAATTATCAGCAACTGAAATTGTTGTGGCTCAGACTCCAGTGCACGCTTACCTGAAATCTTAGAGTTCTACTTCAGAATAAAAGTTTTCTCTAAAAACATTCTCTTTAGTTGTAACTAATTGCAGGTGTACTTTCTTCAATGTTGCATTTTTAGGGGAAACCATGATTGAAGCTCATTTAAGTGAGGTTGGGGAAGTCAGCAAGGAACCAAATTCATCAGCAGAACCAGTTCAGGAAACCTTCCAAGATCTCTGCCCAGATGATGAACAAAAAGAAGAGAGTGATAATAAGAAGGCAGAGACAAGCAGTGAAGTTATCAAAAGAGAAGAAGTTGATTTAGACTTAAAACCAAGAGAGATCTTGCCAAAAAAGAATAAAAAGCACAAGGCTAAAGAACGGGCAAAAAAGAAAGGAAAATGCGAAAGAGAACAGAAGGAGGATGGGATAAAAAATACAGCCCAAGCAATTAATTCTCCTGAGAAAGAGAATGACACATCTTATTCAAGGAGATGCAACCCTCCTACCACACCTTATTTGGAAAGGTAAGATTACTTCAGGTAACCATGGAAAGTCTGTAGTGTCTGCAGTAACTGTTTCTGTTCTTTTAAAACAGGGAGGCACTACATTTATGAATTCTTAGTTAAAAGCTCTCAAGAACCACATTTTTAGGATTGCTTCCTCTTCCTTCAGAAGGAACTATTTTTAAGTAAGCTTCTCTATTTACCCAAACTGTTTTGCTTTTTGAATGATTCACTACAGAGTAACCAGACTTTTGTGACAGAGATGTAAATTCCAGATTTAGGATTCCCTTCCACTGCCAACATGGCAGTAGCAGTTCTACACTGAGCTAGGGAAAAAGAAAGATGTCTCCATTCCTCCCCTTTTCAAATGTAGATAAGGTTGTATGTCATAACACAGAATTATTGAACAAGATGTAACTGGCCTGTAAAGATTATTTGACTTTGTATTGAGGTTACTACCCAGGCCAAAACCTGGGTAGTAACCTCAATACAAACCAACTAATGTTTTTTTTGTTTTTTTTTTTTTGCCATAAGTTTTTTTCTAAGATGGTAGACTTAAGGAAGTTGTGCTCAGCTTTAACATCTGATGGAGTTGGAGTCCTGGCAGCTGTCCAGTTGGAGTCCCTTGCAGCAGGAAGAACAGTTTCCTGTGATGGAATGGGAAACAATCTTTCTTGGGGACTCTTTTCAGGGGGTTTTCTGGGTTAAAATATTTTGCCTAAGAAAAGAGTTGTATATCTGGTTTTAACTGAATGAATGGAAAGGGACCTGTTTCCTTTGGCTATGGGAACGGGAAGGAGTTGAACAGGAAACATGACTTGCTGTTTCTGCTGGTTGCTGCAGAGGTGACTTGTATGATGGTATGACTATGTTTATGGTTTTGGTTTGTTGTGTTCTTTTCCTAAGTGTGAAGATGCGTCCTGAGGCAAATGACTACAGTGCTAAAGATCTGAAAATTGTAACTCCTTTGCGATATTCTCAACGCATTCGGGAGAAGATATGCAAGCTGCCTGATGCTGTTAAAGATCAAGATCCATATGTCTCTTCACTTGAGCAGCTGGGAGACTTGGAATCAAAAGCCACTGTGTTTATTCACAAACAGAGCAATGCCCTCCAAGAAACAAGTGCTGAAATAGAAGAGTAAAAGTAGTGCTATTGCTACGGGTTGGGGGGGGTTAAAGATTTGATACTTTTCTAGGGAGAGTTGAAGGGTACTTGTTTTATGCAGCTTTGGGAAAGGAGCCGTTTAAAATTTTTGTGGACTGCCTGTGTCACTAAATAAGCTTAAATTTTCTGCCTTTTCAAAATTTTAACAAATCTGTCCTGGGTTAAGTACTAGATTAACCACTGTTGTCTTTACGTTGACTATGTTTCATTAAATTTTCAGTTAAGGACTAAGTATAATGCTTCATGTTAGTAGCTCATAGTAGTATATTGCTAATGCCTACTGTTTACTTGTTGCAATTCCTATTAATTCCTTAGAAACGTGCAATCTTCTAGCTTAAGAAAACAAAGTAATGTAGGTGTTCCAGTAATGCAATGTCTAATCTGACAAGATTTAACTTTGAAAACTTTAGCCAGCTAATACGGTGTGTGCTGAATTTAAGGCCTGCTTCAATAAAACAGAGTTTAATCTCTTCAGTTACTGAGATTTGTCCATTATCAAGTAATCCTAGATGAGGTCTGATACACTACTTCCATGTGACAATTTTTATGTTGGTTTGTATTAGTCTGTACGATGCTATACTTATTAAACTCATCACTTCAGTTGTGTGTGTTTGTAAGAATTCATGCCTGGTGAGCTGTACGGGTCCAATCTTGCTAGCTATGGACCCCAGCCCACATAATCTTACATGGGACAGAAGGCAAAAGACAAGAAGCGGTCTTCTCCACGTGGGGCAAGGTGGAAAAAGATCATCCAGGTGACCCCCTAGGTGGAAAAAGAAGAGCCCAGATGCCTCAGGGTGGGAGACTCTTAAACCCGGGGGAATGGGGAGTGGAGGAAGGGGACCACAGCCCATGATACCAGTGAGGAGGGGGCTAGGAGGAGTAAACCTGGGACAAACCATCACCACCGGGCCCTTTGCGGGAGGGAAAGGCCGTGTGCTACAAGAGAGGAATCCCGTGAGGATACAAACGTACTATTCTGTGCAATAATACAGAACCCAGTTCAAAAACACCAAATAACTATTTAGTGCAATACAACAATACAACATTTCTTCTTTATTTAAAGGTTAAAGCTATTTAGTCTGTTCTTGAGAGTGAGCTGTCAAAGCAGAACACTGCCCTATTTCCCATGTTTCCGTGTCTGGGCTTTCAGCGGAGCAGCCGCGCCACGACCCCCACGAGGGTCGCGCCCCTCCCGCCGCCGCCGCGGGGCGGGCGGGGCCAGCGCTGCAGCCCGGCCTCGGAGCCTGGGCCGCCGTCTCCTTCCCCGGCCTCGGAGCCAGCGGCGCCCTTCTCCTTTCCCGGCCTCGGAGCCAGCGCCGCCCTCCTCCTTCCCCGGCCTCCGGGGCGGGCGGCGGCGGAGTGCCCGGGACTTCCCGCAGGTCTCGGCCCGGCCCGGCTGAGGTGAGTCCCCAGCGGGCCTTGAGGGGCTTGGGGCGGGCTTGGGCTGCTCCTCTTCAGTGTAAAAGAGCCGGAGGAAGCAAAGAGCTCATCAACCCCTCAGAACACCGTCTGTGCACGCAGTGCTCAGAGGATGACTTAAAAGCACCAAGGTTTTGAACAAAGGACAACAACCCTCTGCTGCATGAGACATCCCGCAGGAGATGTGTTTTTAGCCGGAAAGGGGATCATGTGCAAGTTTCAGCAGCTGAAGGAGCTCTCAGGAAGGCTGGGATTAAGCTCGGTGTTGGAGGCGAGGACGTAGCCTCACGCTGTGCCCTGGGACTTGCAGGTTGGATATCAGGAAGATTCTCTTCACAGAAGAAGAAGTGATTAGACATTGGCATGGGCTGCTCGGGTATGTGGTAGAGTCACCGTCCCTGAAGGGGTTTCACTGGATGTGGCACTCAGTGCCATGGCCTAGTTGACATGGTGTTGGGTCATGGGCTGGACTTAATGATTTCAGAGGTCTTTTCCAACCTCGTTGATTCTGTGATCCCCTGATATAGTCTAAACATAGCGACAGGACAACTGGGAACATTTCAAAAGTGCACGAGGGAAGTTTTACACTAGACATAAGGAAGCATCTATTTACTGAGAGGGTTGTTGAACATTGGAACAGAGTTCTTAGAGAGGTGGTCAATGCCCTAAACCTGTTAGTGTTCAAGAAACATTGTCATGATGCCACTGTCACACTAGTTCAACTTTTGGTCACCCCTGGAATGGTCAGGCAGTTGCACTAGATGACCATTGTAGGTTCCTTGCAACTAAAATATTTTATTCTATATCTGCCAGTTCTTGAAGTCTTTACGCAGTAACTTTTACCAGTTTGATCTTGATTATGCTGTTTTAGGTGAGAATTGTCACTGAAAGCTTTAATCTTGTTTCTAATATGACTGTGAGTTTTCTTTAGTGTTATGAAACCACCTGCATGAGTGCAGGTAACAAAAAGAAGATGCAAAGTTGTAATTCTGTAACTGACATTTTCAAAGAGATTGAACATTTTAAATTAAAAAATGCAGAAATAGTACTATAATGTTTCAAGTTTTACTTTCTGGAGGCCTCATCTTCAGTAAAATCAAGGTAGCAGTGGAGGGAAGTTGTGTCATGGTAATGCTGGACAGTTAGGTACCCACATTTATCACCCCTTCGTGTTATTTTGTTTGGGTCTTTTTCATGCAGGTTATATTAAGAGAAAATTTTTAAAAGTGTAAAGGTACTGACAAAGTTTAGAAGATAATCCTGTGAATGAAGAAAAGTGTGGCAACTGGATTTATAAAGAATGGAAGGATACAACGTGTTGAAAGTACTGGGAGAGGGATCCTTTGGCAGAGCTCTCCTAGTTCATCATACAATCAGTGACCAGAAGTATGTAATGAAGGAAATAAGGCTTCCAATGGTAAGTGTAACACAAACATCACCTCACCCAGCACTTAAATAATTAAAAAATCCTAATTCTAGGTGTATTTTTAAAACACTGAAAAGTTTTTCTGAGAGTTTTGTGAGAGTTTGTCTTGAGCTGATGTTGTTGGTACTAAGTGAAGTACATGGTTAGATATTGGGATTTTGGGAAGTGTAGCAGGTATGAAGGTGCTTAGAATGAAATCCCTCTTCCCACTGATGCCCTTGGCTCGATTGCCATTGATTTCACTAAAATGCAAATTTCATCTTCCGTGTCTAATGAGGAAATTAGTGTCATATTACTGCTGGTAATCAGCTATTTGGGTTATGTTCTCTGCACTCAGCTAAGCTATAAGTCACAAAATGGGAGGCAGTGGCTTTCTGAGGCCAAAGCTCAGCAACACCTTGGCATATGGCTTTTATTGAGTTCATGCAGGCTGTCAGCTGTTTCAAAGTCAGTGTGTGCTGCTTTGTTACATAGTTCTGCTCTTTTAAAATAGAAAAAGTCATTAATTGAAATAGGAAAAGATTCTCTCAAATTAAAAAAAAACAACGAAAAACCGCATACCAAAAAACCACAAAGAAGTCTTCAGCTAGTAATAAACCATAGATTAAAAATATGGGGCTTTTAAAGTTTCTAAATTACTTTAAATAACTGAAGAACATTCATTGAAAATAGTTTTATTTGGAAAGTGGAGCACTTTATGTGTATATGTGAAAATTTGTTAGTGTGAAATTTATAGTAAGTGTGTTTATATTTTCAGTCTTCATCTGGTGTAGAGAATTCTAGGAAGGAAGCTGTTCTTTTGGCTAAAATGAAACATCCAAATATTGTTGCCTTTAAAGAATCATTTGAAGGTAAGTATGAAAAATTTAAATTTCTTCATTTGTTTGAAGTTGCATACTCCTCAGGGATTGAGATTACTGTATTTTTTTGTTTATAGTATGTATTATAAACAAAATACATTTTTATTGTAACATAACACATAGCATGTCGTTGGAGCTTTCCAGTAAAAAGTATTACATGTAGTAAAAAATCAATACATATCCTGCTAATGAAAATACTAATTATTCTTAAATTACCAAAAATTTAGCTGATGGACATCTGTATATAGTGATGGAATATTGTGATGATGGAGATCTAATGCAAAAGATTAAACACCAAGGAGGAAATTTGTTCCCAGAAGACACGGTAAGAAAAGACATGGTTTTGAACCAAGGGGGCTGGGAATCCCTTTCCATGTAAACTGAAGCATGCTGCATAAACCAAATTAGGGATATGCAAACATCTTGATGAAACAAAGTCACTTACAGATAGAATTGGAGAATTATTTCTTTTATAGTTTCCAGCTGATCAGGACAAGAATTGGACTGAAATGAATAAAAAAAAAAATTGCTACTTGTATCTGAAAATTGTTCACATAGTGTGAAAACCAGTAAGGTTTGTATGCAATTAAGTAGGAATTTTACACAACAATTCAGGCAGAATTTAAAGCATAGTAAGAGTACTGCCAACAGAAAGTGAACAAACCACTCTGGTAAGATAAATAAAGATAAACAGGAGAATAAATGCCTGCTTTTTATGTAGCAATTAAACCATTTAGTTTAAACCATTCAGTATGTGCTAACTCCTTTTACCAGAGAAGCCAGAGAAGCTGTAAAATTACTTAGGAGAAGGTTCAAAGGGACGTTGTAGTGAATAGAAGTTACTTCCTGTTACAGTTAGGAGCATCACCTCCATTAGAATGAAAGAACCAGAAACCTCAACTAATTGAACATTTAGATTTTCTACAACCTCTAAGAGTTTTCTTTTGTACTTAGAAAGGAACACATTTCCTTTTAGAAACAGTACATTATTTCCATGTGAGTTTTGGTTTTGTTTGTTATTTGGTGGTTGGGTTTTTTTATCTATTTGCCAATTTACTGTGTAACTTTCATTAAGTTATTTATAAAATGACCATGAGCTAAAGCTCCAGGTAGTGATTCCCAGCTTCATTATTGCTAGGTATTATTTGAGCTTTTTGGACACAGATAATAAACATTCCTTCTGCCATGTTAAAATATAATCTGTTTTAAAGAACTCAGTCTTTCCTGCTGGTTGGAGGCTGTTATGCTGGAATTGCTTGTAATGCCCAAATGTTCTGCATATGCTTTTGCTTTCCTAATTTTTTTAATCTATTAGTAAAGTATTCATTATATTGAGCATTGAGCTATTATAACTCTTAGCTGCTCTTTTTCAGATCCTTCACTGGTTTGTGCAGATGTGCCTGGCCGTGAAGCACATCCACGATAAACGTGTGCTGCACAGGGATATAAAATCCAAGGTGAACAGAGCAAGTTTTGTTGCCATTAATAAACTCTCCTGCATGCAAAAGTCAAACCCTCTCTTTTGTAATTTCTCGTGAGTGCTAAGTTCTGTGGTTTTTATTAAGGCCTAAGAATATCATGTAAATGAAATTGTTGAGTGTGTGGGGTGATGTAAGACTGTGGGTGAAGAGGTATGCTTCTTAACCACACTGCTGATAGCACCAATTGCTTGTGACACTGCATGTAACTTAAAAGAACTACAGAACTATGAAAAAGTGTATGGATTATGTAGTTTGCCAATATCTTGCCTCGCTATTTTTCTTTTTCACTCTTCCCTATTAGAAAGAGGGAAATTCAGAAGAAAGTGGACCCTTGGTTTGAGTATAGAATAGAGATTAAGGCAGTTCTAAGTTCTGATTCTTCCTCTGCTACTGATGCTGAGGCCTTAGGCCCACAAAAACTTTCTGTTTTGGTAGAACTATTAGGAGAAGCAAGTAAATAGAAATACGAAGACAAAATATCAGAAGTGGGTATTGCTGTATTTTCTCTATATCCAGACTACAGAGATGATTCATAGAAGAATGTTTAAGTATGTTAATCTTTGCTCTTAAAATGCAGAATGTCTTCCTCACTCAAAGTGGAAAAGTGAAGTTGGGAGATTTTGGATCTGCACGCCTTCTTGCGCAGTATGTGGACAGCCCAGCTGATCTCAGTGGTGTCAAGCTTTATTTTCCCATTGACAAACAGTGCAGAGTTCATAAATCATTACTTCTCACCTGGCATTTCCTCTTTGTCGTTTCATAGTCCAATGTCATATGCTTGCACCTATGTGGGAACTCCTTACTATGTACCTCCAGAAATATGGGAAAGTCTGCCATACAACAACAAAAGGTACTGGTGTTTTCAGTGGTCACAAATAATGCCTTACTGATGGATGGGGGTTTTTTATTGCTATCTCAGTCTGGCTATGTGTCTTATCCATATTTGTTTCAGAGAAGATACTGAGCCGAAGAAAATTTACAAAGAGGTAATTACAATTTTTTTAAGATTATAGTGCATAAATTCCTCTTTTCTTAGGTAGCTGAGAGCACAGCATCTTTAGTCCTAGAAGTCTGAAAATAGTGTGCAGACCTCTGTTTGTTTGGGAAAGTAAATACATACATACTTGTGTGTATGTTTTAAGTGTGTGTATATCCAAAAACATAAGTATGTGTTGGCATATTTTTCCTGGTCTTATTTTTTGGGGGATGGTTGTTTGGATGATGGCTGATGGATGATTTATAACGTCTTCATGCCAGTCTTGATAATGTAAGGATAATGGCACAGAATGGATTACTTAGATTTACAGAGCCCAGTTATTCTGGTGCTTATGTAAGAACTGTGATTGATTTTCCTGGGGAGATAAGAAACCTTCTACAGTTCAAGTTGTTTCCTTCTCTTCTTGCAAGAAGGGCTTCAGTTGCTTCTTGTGCAAATGGCAGTACTCACTTTTGGTGGAAAATGATGGGGTTTTTTCTCAGTAGGAGAATTCTTTTTGGTAGGGCCAGAATTCCTGCTCTCAGGATTATGTAGCTGCCATTTGATGTTAAGGGCCATAGAATACAAAGGCTTTCAAGTGCAGAGGGATAAATATTGTTGGAGCAAATTACTTGAAAGACATCCTAGGAATAAAAAGCCAACTACCACTGTATGACAGTTATCTTCTTTTACATCAGGGTAAGATAAAATAAGGAAGAACATTTCCACAGGAGAGGTTAAACACATATTGTCTTTTATGGTTACTTACATTTATTTTTAGCTTATTCAGCTCACTTATGTACACAGATTAAATGTCATGCTTTTAAGCAAGATACTAAATTGTAATTTGTGGCTCAAAATTTTTCATCTCTCTCTATATCTACAGTGATATATGGTCTCTGGGGTGTATTCTGTATGAGCTGTGCACTCTAAAGCACCCGGTAAGTACAGCTTTATTGCCATGAGAAAGGTTTTGGAATTCCTTGAAACTTAATTAGCAGTTAGCTGTACAACAGAATTGACTGAAGTGTTTGCTGCTGCTTCCAAAAGAGGGAAGTATTGCTCCACCCTTCCTATGCCTCCTCCACTATATATGCTTCTGTTTCAGCAGTTCTTAGGACCCTTCTGTAGAAGACTCTATTTTCGAATTTGTTAGAAAACAATTGGGTTTTTTATTTGGTTAATTTTCCTCAATATGAGTGAGGTGATGTGGACATATTGGATCAAGCAGCTGCCAGGCTGGTTCCAGATACCTGCAGTTTCAAGAGCATTGCATTTTACAGGATCAAGATAATCCCAGGACATAGTGACAAAGACACTCAAAATCTTTGCTAATAAAAATATATTGTGTGCAAGTACAGCAAAATGTAGTAAGCAATAAGCATTTTGCATCGCTTGCATCAGTGATACACCTTTGCTTATTCTTCAGATCAAACAAATCACTGTCCAAGCACCATTCTCCTCTTGGAACAGCAGGGATCTTGATGAATGATTCAGTCTTTCTGTCATTTCTCGGACACTGTCTTTTACAGTGTTGTTGCTGTGTTTCTTATCTGTTAACATCCTCTGGCTTCTCTATACAGACTTGTAGGTAAAATAAGAACCCATATCAGGATATGTTTGTTTTGCAGGAAAATGAGATCCTAATTGAGGGCCATTTTGTCTTATTTTTTTTATAAGCAGCAGTTTTCTTTCATTGAGCTAATACTGTATCTTGAAATCAGAGAACCACAGAATATTCTGAGTTGGAAAGGACCCACAAGGATCATCAAGGATTATCAGCACCTGACACTGCAGAGGACAGGCTCAAGAATGACACATATGCCTGAGAGCATTGTTCACATCCTGTGTATCAGCAAAAGGTTCTCCACAGCTGCAAGTGCTAGCTGTGCAAGAGTGTGGAAGCTTACACTCATGTGACTTAGTGACAAGGGAGCCTGAGCATAGGGATGTGTTAGCCTAAGAAGATTTGTGGCAAGTCTTTGGCAGTGTCAGGGCCATTGAGGCAGAGCTCAGAGCTGGGGTTCCAAGGAGGGGAGTATTCTTCCCTTATTAGCAGTGTTGAAAAGTTACGTGTCTGGTTTGATGTGATGGTCATGTATGTTCTTGCATAATCTGTGAGAGGTCATACAAACAATGACACTCCATGGGTGCTTGGCACCCTGCAGCCAAGCCAGTGGGGTGTAATCCAAGGAAGCTTCCAGCATGGGAGCTAGAAGTTCTCAGACCTTAGATTTGCAAGAGGATGTTTGTGCTTTTACAGGCTACTTTTGATGATTTTTTTTAAACTAAAGTTTCCATATTTCCAAGTTTACTGTTTCACTCTTGCAGTTTGAGTCTGATCTCAAGTATACGAATTGATGAATTTGATTTCTATACAAATAAAATTCAAACAATCATAAATTTATAGGAGTAATTCCTATCTGCTTTCCAGTTGTAGAAGTTATCTTAAATTAATTCAGCTACTCTTTACTGTATGCTTAAACACTGTGTTCTAATATTAATTTATTTAAAATGCAGTTTCAAGCCAAAAGCTGGAAACATCTCATCCTTAAGATATGCAAAGGGTCCTATGATCCACTTCCATCTCACTATTCCTATGAGCTTCATTACTTAATAAAACAGATGTTTAAGAGAAACCCCCAGAATCGTCCATCAGCCAGTACTATTCTTGCAAGAGGCTGCCTAACCAAACTTGTGAAAAATTGTTTGCCTTCTCAGGTATGGTGTATTCTTTGTCTCTAGATTTCAGCAATACTATCTACATTTTAGATACTAAATCCTTTTAATTTCTAATTTGTTAGTGTGTAACTATAAAATGTAGTGTTGTGTAGGTCCTACTCTAAAATACATACAATTGTAGACTTATCAGAAAACCTGAGTTTTTAAAAGTGTCTCTTTTGAAAAAAAAAGTTGGATGTTGACCTGATGCTGATAAAATTAGATATTGTTAGTTGGAACAGTGCACTTGTATAGTGAGTCTATTTTTAGCAAATAGTATATGCAATAATTTGAAGAAGTTTAAAATGATACAGTACTTGCATCTCTTCATACACATTTCAGATTGCAAATGAGTCTGAGCAGATATTAAAGGAAACCAAGAAACCTGAAAGCAATGCAGCCAGACAAAAGGGTAAGTCAGTAACATTTTTGTTGATGTAAGGAATGACAAAATGAGTAGTAAGTATGAGATCTTAAATACATCTATGAAACATTAGCATTATATGTCCAAATCTACTTTTAATTATTTCAAAATTTAATATTATTGAACTTATATGGAAAATGCTCGAAGGATGTAAATTATATTCCAAACTAAGTGGAGTGCAAAGCTGCAATATATGTATTGTAAGTCCTAAGACTTGTGCTAGAAATAAAGTTTTCAGTTTTAGAATCAGCAAAGCTTTTAACAGTGGCATTTATTTTAAGTATAAAAGTTCCTTCTTTCCCAGAATATGGTGAAGCATGTTATGTTCATGATTTAATTTTTAGAGAGAGAATGTTGGACTTTTTTCTTCTGCATAAATTTAGCTACACCACAATTAGTGCCCATTTGGAACAGAATAGCAGCAGGACTGTTGAGAGTGAGCTGTGCTGTCAGGAGTGTGAAGAAGCTGTGGCATAATTGTGATTGCTTGGTTCAGTGGCATTGCTGTCCTACCTCTGGAATACCACCTTACTACAAATGTTTGCTAAAGTTGTTAACTCTTGGATCTGTTTGTTAACCTGTCAGGTAGTGTCATGGCTGGTAGAACCTCAAACAATAAGACAGAAAATAGAGTAAGTATTCAAATATAAATATACCATTTGTATTTTAGTAATTTGGAATATTCTGTATTATAGAAAAGGTTCTAATGAAAATTATTCCTTTGCTAAACCATAAATCAGCCTATTAGTGTTCAAATTGCAGTTTTCCTGTGTTTCCCACCACGCTAACTTATTGATTCTTCCCATGTTTAGTTTAATTCCAAAGTGGATTTTTTTATAACCCTGTCAAAACAAAACCCAACCAAAAAAATCTTCTCTTGTCTTTCTAATTTTTTTTTTTTTTGGATACTGCAAAAGATTATCTGTGTTCTTTGCTTTTGGGACACATTTAGAACTGGCTGCTTTGGAAACAGTCTAGTCTGGACATAGTTCTCACCAGGTTTTAGGGCCCATATGAGATTCCAGGAGAGGAGAATTAAGTCACAGGTGGCCAAGATGTCCCCTCTGGGTACATTACCATAGCCTGACTCAGCCATATTCAGTATATTTTTAAAAAGTATGTTGCCCTGGGGCTTATTTTATTTTCTTTTCACAGACCTGTCAAGCTTAGAAATTTAATATTTGGGTGCATCTTGTTTCCCTGGGAATGTAAATAATTTATATTGCTTGTGTTCTTAAATGTGAAAAAACCCCAGAGAGACATTATATTATATCAAATAACTATGTGTGCTTAGCTTCAGAAACTGAAGTTGTCTGTCATGGCACACAGTGTGAAATACAGTGCAATAATAGGTAGGGTGCGATTGCAGTTGGCTTCAAAATGTTAGTGGTTTAGTTTTCAAATCTTCCAATCTTTAGGCTAGGTATTTTATAGCAAAACTGAAAAAATTAAATAATAATTAATATGACTGCTCTCTCTTTCTTGACAACAAGGATAATAATTAATACAGACTTTACTCTTTTAAAGCGAAGGAAAGATGAAAGTAGCAAGCATAGCTCCTTTGAAAGGAAAAATGCTGAGGGTTTGAGTGAAGGCACAAGGGAACAAAGGAAATCTTATCAAGAAGGTAAGTTTTACAGTTTTAGGGCTGATGATCTTCCTTCTGTGTACTGGTATCTACATGTCAGTGATACAGCCATTTAAATAGGTGGCTCAAACTAGTCTCAGGTAACTCAAGACAAAGCCATGCCACCATCAGTTACTTCTGAAAGTATATTGATTCATACTGCTCATCTGAGATTAAAAAAATAAATATAAAATTCTCTTGTCAAAGTAATAAAAAATGACTGTTTGAAAACATTTGGAATAGAGTAAATGTGTGGGGAACACTTTATAGTTGAGATTTGCACCCACAGAATCAAACATCACTGCTAGTTAAGTGATTCTTAGTACTACTTTGCCTGGACGGAGCAGTCTGGATATGGAATCAAGTTAGATGCTGGTTATCATGGGGTTTTTTTGTTACCATTACAATATCAGCTTCTGCTGTCCTCCCAGGAAGTACTGATCTGTCACACGCCCACAGGAGGCAATGGGAAAAGAGGATATCCAATACTGTGCTGCATGTCCTGGAAAATGCATCCTTGCTTTCTTCCAGTTTTACACCTGAAGAGACTGAAAGTAAGATTTAATTAAATGTGCTTTTAATTCAAGTAATGTCAGTGATTCTTTACAGATTCTTAAAGCCAAAACTTTACATGACATGTTTAAAATGACATTAAAATAATTTAAAAATACTTCATTAACGAACTCTCAAGAAGTTCACTGTGCTGAAGAGAATTTCTTTGTGTTTTTTTGTGACAGGAAGATTGCAAAGAGTGATGAAACTGACAGATAACAATAGCAACCCTAAAATTATAATAATCTCTAAGAAATTATCCTACAGTCCTCCTTTTAATACACCATTTTGGAGGTAGCAGTGAGGAATTCATTCGGTGCAGAACGCAACCACCTGTCTTTCAAACACAGGATGCTATTGGGAGCATAAAAGATCTACACCTCTACTTTTGTTGTGATTTAACACACAGGTTAAGGCCAGTGACAAGAACTATCTGTGATGTACCTCAGATGTGAGGCAGAGATTTTTCTTTCTTTTGATTAAAACACTTATCATGAGGTTTCTTCTGAGAAAGGTTTCAATTTTAAAATGTCCCTCAATTGTTATGATTATTTAATGTGATTCTGGATATGTGTTCTAGGTAAATGTGAATAAATGCTGTGGAAATAAATAATCAAAATATGAGTAGTCAAAAAATTCCCAGGCTGTGGTAGGAATGTTATATGATCGTTATGCACAGGGCAAGGAGAGTGGACAGAGGAATGCATGTATTTAAGTGCTCTGCTATTAAAAGGCACAGAAACAGCCTCAGGCTTAATTTTGAGACTTGCAGAGCCCTCACATAAGTTTGCTGAGACACTTCCTCCTCACACCTCTAAGCCAGTTCCTGTGGGCTCCCTGGCCACAAGGAGGTTCCACTGTTTCCTCAGTTTGTTGAGAGGACAGTGGTGTGACTGATGGAGTTATCTAGATGGTTTTCTTCCTGTTTCTTCCTGTTTCTCATTTCTCTCTTGAATGTGATTTTGAATATATTCCACACTGCTAATGCAATTTTCTGTAAATAGGATTTATGAATTACTTTATACCCAGGTGGTGATGTTATAAACTGCAGTGAAAATAGGCCACGGAAGCAGTGGAACAAGGAACCCCCTCAGACCCTGATGGACATGCTCAGCAATGCAGATGTCAGCTTAGCATTTAAAACATACACAATTTATACACCAGGTAAATTCCCATTTTCTGTGCAAACATTTTTGCAAACAGGTTTATTAATAAAGACTTCTTTTTTTCATTTTTCCCCATACCTAGCTCCTATGTATACAGATCGTTCACTTGGGTTCATATCACAACAGGCTAGTTTTTGGGGTTTACCAAATGAAAAGTGGACTTAAAAAAGCCAAGTTTGGAATTCATGAGTGATTGTACATCTCCACTACAGCTCTTCATGATGGACTTTCACTTGCAGCTCAGCAGCTGAATGAGGTCGTGACAAAGCACAGACGCCTGCTCTGTGCTCCCTCCCACTGAGCTGTGTGGTGTGTGTGTTAGGGAGATGCAGGAAGTGCACTGTACCCCCTCAGGTAAATCCCCCCTCACTGAGGCAGTGGTGCCCTGGTTTGAGGGCAGGATGGTCAGATGGCACAGCTGAAGGCAGCTGCAGTCTGCAGATCTGCACAGCCACAGTCACAAATGCTTGTTCTGCACTTCCGTTGCCTTACTAGTTTGTCCTCCCACCTAAAATAGGTAACAACTTGTCCTGGAATCTGCTACAAACTGGGGATGAATTAGACTATTTTGTATTTATATTCTTAATGGTTGTACTTTAAAAATTAAAATATTTTTATAACATTTCAATTTTTATATTTTCAAAGCTTCTGAAAACATATTAAGAGGTCCACTTTCTGATGAAAGCAAGGCATCTGATGAAGTAGATGGTGAACATGAAGCCGTTGTCATAGATTCTGAGAGACTTGAACCTAGATCTGATGAAGATGACACGTAAGTCCAAGTGATGTCCTTGCATTTATGTTTTCTTTGGCTCCTCAAAGAGATTTTTCCATAACAACATTCCCCTGAAATAAAATAGTATTTTTCTCAGCATCTAAATTCATCCCTCTCTTACATAATGAAATTGAAATTTAGTAGCATTTGATATCTTGCAATGTATGAACAAAAATGCTGTGATTTTTGGATGTGTGTATGTTTTGGGGGTGGTTCTCAGATTCTCAGAATCTCAGTTTGTGTCACTGTTTGTTTTTGTGGCACCTAGAGATGACTACCTAGGCCTGTATTGCTGCAGTTTAGCTGCAGGCTGTCAATTATCAACACATTTGCAGTCTCTTAATATATTAATTTGTGTTTGCTTTTGATGAAACTTACTCGTGTAAATTCCATAGAGGATCATAAAAGAACCATTTTGGTTCTTTAATCACAATGGGGCAGAAAGTAAGTCTCTTGTGCTAAATTTTAACAGAATTTATCCTAATTACAAGGTAATTTCTTTTGGGGAAAAAAGCAATTAAAGATTTATAAAGTTGTATTTTGCTTTTCAAAATAACATTTTTTCAAAATCTGTTTTTAGGGACTTTGAGGAAGATGACCCAGACTGGGTGTCAGAGCTGCAAATGGTATTGAAACAGAGCGACTGAAAACCTGAATTTACCTGCAGTGAGTGAAGTTAGGAGTGCTGGTATCCAAGTTGTTGTTAATAACTGGTTATTCATGAAATAATTTCAATCAAAAAAATCTGATTGGACAAGTTTTCTGTATCACAAAACCGAGGCTGGAAAATGGACAATAAACTTTTTTAGAAAGAACTCTTGCAGTTAGCTAAACAAGTCCATGTATGAAATATGTCTGGAGTTGGTATTAGCTTTGCAGAAATGTTCAGTCAAATTATAGCATTGTTCAAATTGTCCTCTTGTCATGTTTCAAGGAGATGGTGTAGCACTCTGAGAAGGTGTAAAGGTGTTTTTCCTGAGTACATAATGAAATGCAGCATTGTGGTAGGGAGCTGATGCTGCGTGGATATCAGGTGCAACCAAAGCCTCTCTGTCACTCCACTCCTCAGCTGAACAGGCAGAGAAAATTTAATGAAAGGCTCATGGGTCAAGATAAGCACGGGGAGAGATGGCTCACCAGTTACTGTTACAGGCAAAATGGACTTGACTTGAGGAAACTGATTTATTACCAACCAAATCTGAGCGGAGTAAGGAAACATAAGCCCAAACCTTAGAACATTTTTCTCCTGCTTTTCCTTCTTCTTGGGCTCAATTTCACTTCACTGGTCAAGGCTGAGCCCATCAGTGATGGTGGTCTCTGGGATAACAGATCAGAGAAGGGGAGAGAGCGGGGCATGGATGGGGACAAGTTGGGTGGGTCTGTCTTGGAGCTGGCTGGCATTGGCTCTGTCAAACATGAGAAGCTTCTGACAGATGCCACCCATGTAGCACCTCTCTGCTACCACAACCCTGCCACACAAACCCAATACATAAGTATAAATCATCTTTGAAGGGCATATTATGGGAAACATTTAGCTATGATAAAGAGTTGAGGCTTTAGTTTGTGCCACTGTTAGTCCCCTGCAAATTCTTTGAGACTGAACTTTTGCCTTGATTCAATGAAAGGATTTTTTTAAATGCCACTGCATTTGTGAAAGGAAGCAAATGTATTCACGAATAAGGACAAATTTTCTGGCTTTGATAGGAGATGCTCTTGCTGCAGAGAGTGCTATGGGCAATGTCAAGTTTGATTTCTGTTCTGGTTACTGGGTAATAAATAGACACTTTACAAGAAAAATGTGGTAAGGGAGAGCACAAATGCTCTTGGCAGAGTTCTCCTGGGGAAGTGATCCCGGACTATGTCCCTGTAATAAATAAAATTGGGAATAATACACAAGGAAAGCTTTAGGAAATCTGTTGTTCTGGTGTAGAGCCAGTTCATACCTGAGCTCCCCCATTGCACATAGGCTGGTACGTGAGTTTCCACCAAGCATTCAAGACCTTGAGGCGGTCGAGATTTCCTTTCGGGCCACCCCGCTGACCGTGCAAACTTTTAAGTCCGTGTCCGTGGGAGGGAGGGGCGGTTTGTGGCAGGGAAATAAGGCTCCCGCCGCTCCCGAAGGGCGCCGCAAACGCCACTCCTCCGGCGGGGTGCGGAGCGGGGCCGGCTCCTCCCCGCGGCCGGGCGGGCTCCGTAGGCGGCTGAGCGCGCGCAGGTACCGCGTTCCCCCGCCACCCCCCGCCGCTACCGGGGCTAGGGCCGGCCGAACCGAACCGAACCGAGCCGAGCCGAGCCGAGCCGGGCCGGGCCGGGCCGGGCCGGGCCGAGCAGGTCCGCAGGGCAGGCAGGCCCCGGCGAGGGCTGCCCGCCGGCGCGTCCCGTCGCCATGGGGACGCAGGGCGGCCGGAGCGCTGCATCCCCGCGGGCGGCCCTTCCGCTCCACCGCGCTGTGTCCGCCCCGGCCCGAGCAGCGCTCGGTCCCCGCGGCGCTCGGGGCAGGCCCTGCTGCCCTCCCCGGAGCCCCTGTGCCCGGGCGCTGCCCTCTGGGGCGGCGGGAGGCCGGGCTGTCGCCTGTGGATGCGGAGCTGAGCCCGGGCGGAGCGCACCCCTCTGCCCTGCCAGCGATGGAGCCTGTTGCAGAGCTTGCCTGGCGGGCAGCGTCTGGTATCGGATTAAATCTCCTTTGCTAAAGCTCAGGACAACCTATAAGAACAGTTTTGTAGTGTTTGTTCATATTTAGGTGTGAAGCTTTGCCTGTGGGACCACTGAAAGCAACCAGTGACTTCAATGTTCCTCACAGAGGTTTCTGTATTACCGCTCATCCCCAACTTCACTTGGCCGCGGTCTCCTGCAGCTTCTCATCTTGTGAGATCTAACTATACTGGTGTGATCACACTGTACTAGTGTGATCGAACAGACAACTTTAGATCACAGTAGTATAAACTATATCAGTATGGAATAGATTATTTTTTTCCATTAAAAGATAAATTCCACAGTATTGTTCCATTCACAAAATAATGTCACATTTAACAAAATCATATCACAATCCTACGCAGTACTCGGTACTTCCTTCCCATGCATTAACTTTAGGGTGCACTATACTTTTCTTTATGAGACTCTCATAAACTCGCTGCTTATTAAAAGGCAAGATCTGCAATAATTTGCATACTTCCAGGACATGGTATTTTTAGGAAGAATCAACAGCAGTTATGTTACAAAAAGTAATAAAAAATTACAGTCTTAAAAGGTAGTGCCTATTTCAGTAGCACCGACTCACAAGTTAAAGTACTATATCCAGTATTAATTTGGGGAATTTTTATTTTAGCCACTGCTCTAAGAAAAATACATCATGGATAAATATGAACTCATTAAACAAATTGGAGAAGGATCTTTTGGCAAAATATTCTTGGCCAAAGGAAAAATGGATGATGAGCCATGTGTTATCAAAGAGATCAATTTAACTAAGGTAAAACAACAAAACCTGAATTATATTTACCAGACTGTGCTACTTGCATTTAGCTGGGTATGAACATAGGTTATTTTTTATCTCCTTTGTAATTACATGTCAATTATGTAGAGCTAAGCTTTCCAAAGACTGTATTCTTTCTAATTTAATTTTTTAAAAGCATAGATGTGATACTATGAAATACTTTGCTTTTTACTGCCTTTTTGTTCTTTTTTAAAGCTTCTTTCTGCCTACAATGTGTGGCACTGCCTAATTCAAATTCTGTAATAGTTGATTCAACTACAATGAAAATATTGCAACTAAAGTAACAAATCACAATTCTGTTGTAAATTTCTCTAAGCTTTTTAATGTCCTTGTTTCCCACATCCATATTTTCAGACAGGAGTAATTCACAATGAAGTCTTTCCAGTTCCCATTTATGTTTATGGCAGTTTGATTAATCTCGTCTCATTTTAAGTTTCCATTCTGTTGCTGTCAGCAATTGAGCTGCTTGGCCAGACACTTTTTCAAGGAGAACAAGAGAATTAAGTCTTTTTAGGAAGCTGTTGGTCACATGTGGTTTCGATTTCTGATTTAAAACGAGCTCAGTTGGGCCATGAAATTTCTGCCTTCCTTCCCACTGAGTGCAGAGGCAGCTTATGGCCACTTACTTGGGTGCTGGGGAAATGCCATGCCTGGATCTGGTTCCATAAAGACACTTAAAATCTCTGTGATTTCAATATAGGAATTTTAACAGTCAATTTCAGTGAGTGCCTAGATTCTTTTGACAGGTCTGTTGCTATTCTGGGCCACCGCAGAGAATTTCTAATATATTAGAGAATTACAGTAGAAGGATGAGTTCTAGAAAGAGCTGTATGTCTTCCAGATTCAAGCCTGGAAAAGCTGATACATGAGTAATGACAGCTAAATGAAAAGATGAATAGTTTCTCTCTCTGCTCGTGACCAATAAACCCCCTGCATTTCTAATCTTAGATTTTGATGTACAACTTGAAGAATGGCTGCTAATGAAATGGTACTGTGAATCCCACTTGTTCAAAAATCAGAAGCTGGAGACAGAAAATTGCTACTTAGAAGTCAAGAGATTTTTTTTTTAAGATGGTAGAATGTTTTATTCAGTTACTGAAGTTTGAATCTTTAAGGATTACATTTCAAAAATATTTCTTAAGAATGAGGTTAAGAGACTTTACAATACAGCACAAGAGGACATTTTGAAGGATAGATACTCAGAGAAATGAATTTTTAAGTAGTATTGATGGAAGTATCATCCTAATAAATTAAATAGGAGTTTTCCATTAATATAACAGGGCAAAGAGTTTGCCTGAAAAGTTACAAGAATAAGTAACACCAGTAAAATGAAGGATTTTTCTTCTTTTTACTTTGATCTTTTGACATCACCCCTGTTAGCATTACAGAGTCATCTACATCCAAACTCTTCAAATTCTTATGGGAATTCTTTAAATTTAGAGTTTAAATTCTTTAACTTAACTTTAAAGGTTGACATTTGCCTGTTTGTAAAATGTCAAAATTGGGTTTGACGTTGGTAATGTTCCAATACACTTTCAAACATGCACTGCAAATTTTTTTTAATGTTCTATATACATCGTATTTTATCATATTTCTACATTGTCCTGGTACACTGTATTTTTGTATTAGTGTGAAATAGTGTGGTAAGGATGTAACTATTTTTGAAAAGTGTTAAATATATAATTGCTAGCATTTAGTTTCTTAATTCTTTGTAGATGCCTGTGAAAGAAAAAGAAGCCTCTGAGAAAGAAGTCATTCTGCTGGCCAAGATGAAGCATGCAAATATTGTAACCTTCTATGCTTCTGTGCAAGGTTTACCTTTAACATTTCTGTTTTCATTGTGGTGGAAGGAGTGGAAGGCAGAAAACCTACATTGTTAAGGTTGACCACCCTTAGCCCTAATGCCTTACTTAATCATGGGAAAAGGTCTCAACTCCTAGAAATGGACATGAGGCATCAAATTCAGGCATTTCTTGTGGTTTTCACCTGTGTGAGCGGGTACTTGGCACAAATCCTAGATCCTGAGCTGTCTGTACTATACAAGTTGAACTTTAGTCTTGATTTTTTGTGGGAGTCCGGAGTTTAATGGGAATTTTCTAGGAGTTTCAATAGAAGAGAGCTTTTGATTACAGCAAGGAATAGGCTGATCAAATAGGACAAAAGGCTGATGAAATAGGCAAGAAATTGAATGATCATTTCATCTGGTCTAACTTGGGTTCCTCATATTTTGTTTATCCACATGAAATACATATGACATTATATGATTATGATACATACATCATATTTGCATGCGCACATATCCACATACTTATATGTGCATATACATACACACAGACAAAACAGGCAAGCACAAAAAGAGGTCATTAAATAGAAATGCAATCTGTTAGTCCATCTGAAATTGTCTTTCAGCATCTGGAATGAAAAACACAGTACTGGCATTTCATACCTTGATACAGCACTGTCTTTCCAATGATCCAATGCCAATGTCAATCTCATAATGCTGTGCTAGCCTTTTTTCTTCAAATGTATTTTGAATTATCACTCAAGGAAAAAGAATTCTTCAGGACTGAAAGCGATAGAAGGAATTCTATTCACCATGAAAGCTAATTCCCTGTATTTATTTTTCTTCTGATATCTGCCATAAGCAGTGCCTTATGTCATAAAAGCTGTAGTTGCAGCTTCTGTTCAAATTGTTTTCTGTGACCAGGACTGTGAAGGTTTTAGGGGACATGTAAATCAGATAGTCTTCTTAGGCTGAATTTTTCTATTAAGCAGGCCCTGCTCTTTATTTTTGCTTTTTGGAATAGTGTCGGCTTTTAACGTTTTCTCTAAGCCTTACTGCATCTTTAGTTATTGAGAAAAAACCCTGAACTTTGAACATTCTGCAAAGTTTCCTGTAAGAACATCTGTCAATGGGGTCTCTTGTGGATTTCCTCATGTATTTAATATTTTGCTAAGTCCCCATTTAAACATATTTCCACATCCTATTTTTGCATCAGATTTCACTGGTTTCTCAGTCTTTAAAATGGAAGAGTAGGAAGAGGGTAGCTGCTACCTTTTGAAAGAAGGACCATAAAAATAAAAATATTTTGTTGCTGTGTTAATGAATAATACAGGAATAAAGGCAAAATTATGCTTTTCCTTTCAGAAGAGAACAAGCTATATATTGTGATGGAATACTGTGATGGTGGCGATTTAATGAAGAGGATAAATATGCAGCATGGAGTGCTGTTTGACGAGGACCAGGTGAAAGACATTTTATTTAGAGGGAATAACATATTATGTGAAAGATGTGGTTTGAATTACTCAGTAATAACTGAACTTTTAAAGAAAACTATGGTAATTTTAGTTGGAGTATAGGCAGGTTTTTTAGCACTCTTTAAGATCTGAAATTAATTCATTAGCACTATGAGGATGACTTTTTAAGTGCCCCCTTCCTCCTATTGCTCCTTGCATCATAGATGTACTTTTCCTTTACATTAGTAATATACCCATGAAACCAAGAAGACCTTCTTTTAAATAGTGCTTTCCAGTTATGGGGAGGATGTATTATATACAAATTCTTAATATGTTGGTGCTATTTGCATCACAGCATATCCTCCTTTATACTGAACTCTGTGGTAAATCTCTCATTCATTTCATTTTGGTCAAAACTTCTCTGGTGTCATTTAAACTGTTAAACCAGCACAGAGAAACAAGCCCAGATATCTGACTGCTTTTGGGCCATGTTCATGTGTATTTTATTTTGTAAATGGGTGAGTATGATAAGTATTGCAATTCACAGAAGCAGAATTTCCCACTATTTGTTATTTATTCCCTTATTTTTTTACTAACTCTTAGCTTTCTGAAGGAAATTTTCTTTATGCAGGAATTAGTGGACTGAACTCTGGGGTTATTTAGTCATAAATAAAATCCACTTTTTCAGGAATAATAAAATTTTGCTTAGAAATCAAGTTGATAGTAGTCAGCCTGCTGGTGGAAATATACTCTAAGGCATAAAATTGAGGGAGAAAAAAGTACTGTGACTTTTCTTTTTGCTTTAGTAGTAAAAGAGGAACTTCGTTATGGAGAAGTCAGTTGAAAGTGAATTACTGGTTCAGTAATAATGAATTTTAAGGTCCTATTGGGAGTCATACTAGAGACAGAGAGAACATGAAAAAAATAAAGAGAGGACAAACCCACAGATCATGAAAGCACAAAGGAGAGAACCAACACAAAATCTCTTGACAATGTTATGGAATAATACATATCCAATACAAGGCAAAAGATATACAGACTGAAGAATGAATTATAGAAACTAGAGATACATCTGCTGATCAAAGAAATGAAAGCAAATTTTCCCAATTTAACATAATGGTGTTAAAATATCTGTATATTTTCAAATGAACTTCTGAGAAAGCCTCATTTGTGGCATCAGCCCTAATCAGGAAATTATCTATTTAATATCATGCATTGCTAAATATAAGGTTATTTATTGAATCAAAATCTTTCACATGCATGAGTTTTCCTAAATAGAGAAGTATATCAGCAGATTGTAGTTTTGTTTCTTCATTTAGTCCAAAGGCCCTTATTTAAGAAGACGTGTATATTAGAAATTAAATATATGTTTAAAAGCTGTACTGGGCCAAGGATAAAGGATAAACACATGTGCTGACTTATTATACAAGTTTCTTCATAGCTCACTTCTTTCATCACATTTCAGTCCTTCATCTTCTCTTTTTTTCTTTTGTTTTGGTTCCTGGATCACATTCAGTAGGACTACAAATACTACAGCTGGGTGCTGTGACTTCCCTCACTGAGGATTAAGAAGCCACTTCCCAATTCTGTTTTAGTTATTTGCACTCCCTCACTTCTTACAGAAGGTCTATTATTCCTACTCTCCTTTGGCATGATTCTTCAGTCCTTGTTCAAGTGCATGTCCTGGCACAGTCAGGGAAACCTTGATAGGGATAAGGGAAGTAGGCTAGATATCTATTTTCATTTAGTTTAGTGACAGCACTAAATGGAAAGGAAAAGTCTATGGCATTAAGTTTAAAAATACCTTTTTTACTATTTCATATTGTATATGTTCTATATATTTTAGATTTTGTTGTTTTCTCTATTTTATATTTTTCAGTAAGATGCCCCATTAGAGTCACACAAATTTCATGGGTGTCTATCTCTGTAACTTTCATTGCAGATTCTCAGTTGGTTTGTGCAGATCTCCTTGGGCTTGAAGCATATTCATGACAAGAAGATTTTGCACAGAGATGTAAAAACACAGGTAGTAATACTGCTACAAGAGAGGGGCTTATTTTGTCCTGAGAAACATATGCTCGAGAAGGCCTGCCATCTTTCATTATCACATACTCTTTTTGGGTTTATTTGCAGAACGTTTTTCTTAGCAATAATGGAAAGGTAGCAAAGCTTGGGGACTTTGGCATAGCGAGACAGTTGAACAGGTAAGCATGGTTTTTAATCAGTTTGTGACCTGCACCAAACAGCAATGTTTGTGAATGTCCAGAATTCAGCCTGGGCATGCAAATTGTTTGTGGGTTATACTTGCTGAAGGGGTCTGGGTTACAAAGGGTGTGACACTACATTTTCTCCTGTTATCCTAAAACATGCCATCCTGCATGGAACCGCAGATCTGTTTCTGCTGTTTCCGCAGACACAGTTGCTGCTCATGCAGCTGTTGGTAATAGCTTCTGTTACCTCATAAAAACAAAAGTGAAGAGCACTTAAAACTAAAGAGAGAGTAAATGAAGAGAGTTTGGACATGCGTTTTGTGTCCTCCAAGACAGAGCCTATGTTAATTTTTTAAAAATACTCAGAATGACCATCTGGGCTTGAGAACATAGCATGGCTGGCCTTTCATCTGTATTGTTCTCCCAAAAAGGGAGGCCTAATCTTTAATGACTTTGGGGACAAGGTTGATCTATCCTGTCTAGTGGCCAGGTGTGGCCAAAACATGCCAGGGGGCATGATAACAATAGGAAAATGCTGAGATTTGATCTCTTTTTGTGCTTTTTGATTGTCTTTGACAGAACTGAGCTCTCATGTAAACTAGTGATGCCCAAAGTGCCTTCCTTTGGAAGTGTTCTCGGCATAACTGCTGTAAAGATTGTTTCTACACAGCAGAACAAACAACTGAACTATGAGACTGAACAAAGACTTCTCTGCCGCAAGTTAAAATGGGGGACGTTACTTCTGCTCTCTAAATAGCTGAATAATGGAACACCCCATGAAAAATTACAGCATTTCCCAGTTCTGTGTAAAATGAGCCACTATTTTAATAGTGGAGAGTGTTTGCACTTCAACAGAAAGCACAGCAATTCCCTGTCCCTGTCTTGGCCCACGAGCCTTTCATTGTATTTTCTCTCTTAAGTGCAGCTGAGGAGGGGAGTGACAGAGCTTTTGAGGACACCTGGAATCCAGACAGTGTCAACTCACCACAGAAACAATTCACTGGTACCCAGTATCCTGCAGATAGGAAGTAAACCTCAGAATTTGAGTGTCCAAGATAAACATTTTAAAAAATATGTAATAGGCTTATACAGCAATAGAATTGGAGCTTGACAGTACTTTTCCTTCTGTAACCTAAGTTTCTGTGGTGAGTTGACACTGTCTGGATTGCAGGTGTCCTCAAAAGCTCTGCCACTCCCCTCCTCAGCTACACAGAAGAGAGAAAATACAATGAAAGGCTCGTGGGCCAAGATAGGGACAGGGAATTGCTGTGCTTTCTGTTGAACTCTCCTCTATTAAAACAGTAGCTCATTTTACACAGAACTGGGAAGTGCTGTAGTTTTTCATGGGGTGTTCCATTATTCAGCTATTTAGAGAGCAGAAGTAACATCCCCCATTTTAACTTGTGGCAGAGAAATCTCTGTTCAGTCTCATAGTTCAGTTGTTTGCCAACATTTTCAGTGTGTAAGCCTTTCTGTTCCTTGTGTTTCATTAGTACTGCAGAGTTTGCCCATACCTGTGTAGGGACCCCCTATTACCTTTCACCTGAGATATGTGAAAATCGACCATACAACAACAAAACGTAAGTCTCTGTCCTTCCTTCCTACGTGTGTGAGGATGTGCAGGCATGAAAGAACTTTTTAGAATATTGTAAAGAATAATATAAACATAAATACTTTTAATAATATTTTAAAAATATTTTAGTAATTTGGTTTAAATGAGTATTTGTGCAGAGCATGGGAATTTCTCATCATCACCCCTTGTGAAGTTTTGTATTATTGTGTACAATGATTAGGTGCATTGTACACAACAACTACCTTATACTATACAACAGTGTCAGTAGTATTTTGACTTACAGTGTCCCAAATATAGCAGTCATGACTTTGCTGTGATTAATCTGCAGGATTAATATAATTATATGTTTTGGCTTTATAAAATTACTTATACTTTAAACTCTCTTTTAATACTTCTTGTTAGTAGTGGTGGGAACTGCACACCAGTATTTTTTCCCATTGCTTAGTCTGCTTCTTCATCAAATACCAAATTTATGTCATTTCCAAGATGTAATAACCAATGCATCTTTACAGTTCCAAGTTCATGAATTTTTGATACACTCATTTATTATTTATAAAAATACACTAAAATGAAAGCTGATGGTTTGGCTGCTTTGGAAATTGCAGTAGCCAGTTGCAGGAAAGAGAAATAGGTCTGAGGCTTACCATGAAACACCAGATGAGAAGCAGTGCAAAGTCAGGAGGTGAGTGGGCCTAGACCCCCTTCTCCTTGTGGGGAATATGATCAACACCAAATGTTCTGGAGCTCAGGGTAGCATCTCAGCTCTCAGGTGCTATTCAGACAAGTTTACTCCTGTAAACTTGATAGCTCCCCAGCTATCAAATCATCTTTGTCCTTCATCCTGCTAGAAATATTAAGCAGACTTCCTGTATCGTGTGCCTTTTCCAATTATAATTTAAAAACCTAATTAGATACCATAGAAACATTGGTGCCACAACTAAAAATAAATTTCTAGTTGTTCTTTTTAGTGCACCTTAAGAAAAAATAAAATTTGCACCAGTCTTTGACAGAATAATGGTAATGAATTTGGGAGCTGAGAAGAGGTACTGATTACATGGATGAAAATATTATAGACTTTTCATTGAAACTTTAATTACTTCTTATTCACAGAGATATTTGGTCTCTTGGCTGTGTGCTTTATGAGCTGTGTGCACTAAAGCATCCTGTAAGTACTTACAATCACCTCATTATCATATTATTAGAAAATGTAGTGGTCACCTTCCAAACCTGTAGCAGTAATAGTATTCACAGTCAGCTACAACAGTTATTTTCATCTTGTTTATTGATATTAAAGAATGACTGTTAGTATTTAACTTTTCATAATGTATCTGTTTTGTGTGTAATAAAAATATTATGTTGTGGTCTATAACTTACATATATGCATGTGTGTACATACTTTGAACATCTATTTGTTCTTTAAAAATAAATGAACTTTTTCAAGTCAGATGAACAATGGAAAGAATTAAGGACAGGCTTCAAAGTTAGGCTTAGGTATATAATTTTACTAATTTCTGTTTGAAAGTACCAATCTACACTTACCAAAGAACCTAAACCCCACATTTCCCTACAAAGTGGTTTGAGTCCCAGGAAGAATTTTCCTAGAGGAAATATATTTTGTTTGAAAGCACATTTATGTCAGAAAATAACCAAGATAGCATCTTCAGGAAATTGTGCTGTCCTCAGCCTGGTCTGAGCCTTAGCCTGTGACTATTACATGGAGAAGGGAACACAGCCAAAACTAATCTTGACAACAGGAAAAGGATCAGATTCCTGGGACCAGCAGATGTTGACTTTTTGCTGAGCTCAGCTGTGGGAGAAGGTAGCACAGCACTAACAGAGCAATTGTGCTGAGCTAGGAGCAAGGGGGATACTGCTGAGGAAAACTGCTGATTTCACAAAGTGGCAAAACATGAAATATTACTTTGTATGAATATTAGGTGTTTTATTCTGTATTGCTGCCCACTGTTTCAGTGTGAGGGCAATGACTCAATGCACATGTAGACAGGAAATGCAAGTGGAGCTAAGGTAAATTCAATTCTACAACCTTCAAAATAGCCACATAAATAAAAGGGTGATTTTAGAAAGAACTTGGTGTTTTTTTGCCTAAGGCCTGAAAAACTATATTGATGCTGGCTTCTTAAGAGATCTAGTGAACTGAGAGAACTGAATTATCTGACTGGCATCACTTGTTAAAAGATCAGGATTGTTTCTTCATTCTGGAGGGAGCACAGGATGCAGAGGCTGTTGGGTGAAGTGAGGTTTTCAAGGTGAGCCCTGTGAAGACAGTATGTATGTAGATCTCTGTTGAACAGCTTTTGGCAAAACACATCCTGTTTCATTCTGGAAAGATGGGCTTCTGTGCTATTGTCTGACAGCAGAGGGTGAATAAAACTCTTCCAGGTACAGAAATCATTAGATCTTTTAGTTGTGCAGCTGAAACCAGGAGAACATAACCAGAAAACAATGAGAGAGTGGTTATATTAATTTTCTACAGCAAACCGTGGTTAGCAAGGAAGGATTTGTGGAGGGATTCCACAGCACAGGGCTTCTCTCCCCTACTCTGCTCTGTGAGACCCCATCTGGAGTGCTGCATCCAGCTCTGCAGCCCCCAGCAAAGGAAGGACATGGAATTATTGGAATGAGCCCAGAGAAGAGCCACAAAAATGATTAGAGGCTGAAGCATCTCTCCCACAAAGACAGGCTGAGAGAGCTGGGGTTGTTCAGCCTGGAGAAGACAAGGCTCCAGGGAGACTTAGAGAGAGTTTTCCTGTGTCTAAAGGGGGCCTGAAAGAAACGAAGAAGGACTTTTGACAAGGGTATGTAATGATAGGATAAGGAAGAATGGCTTTAAACTGAAATATGGTAAACGTAGATATTAGGAAGAAATTCTTTGCTGTGAGGGTGGTGAGGCACTGGCACAGGTTACCCAAAGAGGCTGTGGATGCCCCATTCCTGACCCAAGGCCAGGCTGGCTGGGGCTCTGAGCAAACCCAGTCTAGCGGAAGGTGTCCCTGCCCTTGGTAGGGAATGAGATGATCTTTGGGGTCCCTTCCAACCCAAACCATTCTATGACTGTGTCAACAAGTACCTCTTTTCAGGTTGGGGTGTCTAGTCCATCATTCTGAACCAGCAACACTTACTGTCCTCTTTTCATTGTTTTCCCTAATTAAGTTTCAAGGCAATAGTTTGCATGAACTGGTGCTAAAGATTTGCAGAGGACGTTTTCAACCAGTGTCTCCTAACTATTCCTATGACCTGAGGATATTGATTTCCCAGTTGTTTAAAATATCTCCGAGAGATCGACCATCCATCAATTCTATTCTAAGGAAGCCCTTCTTGCAGAAGCTTGTTCTCAGGTATCTGCCCCCTGAGGTGAGTGACTGTGCCTGCTGAGAGAAAATAAGTATGGAAGAAGCATAAACAGTTCTCTCAGGTATTGTTTTTTCTGATAGGTAGCTCGGGAGGAACTCAGTCACACTGTGGTACATAGGAAAAGGCCTTCAGCATCTCACTCTAGAGCCAAGCAGATACAAGGTAATGATAATAATATTATGTATCACTAGTTCTACAGTAGCATTTGTTAGTTATGATACAACTCTTGGCTGTAACTTTCTCCAGCAGTCTTTAGTGTACATTTGGAAGAAGGGTTTCACCCAAACCTAAAAGTAAATAGAAGAGAGATCTGCAACAAAAGAACCATTCACCCAGGCAAGGTGCTGCTGTCCCATTCAGGGAAAGACAGCTAGAACACTAGCTCATCAGCTATGGTCATCTAGAAGAGCTGCCATAGGAAAGTGCTGAAACATTAATCTTAGTTCTTTAAAAAACAGAATTTCCAAAAGTGAGAGGCTTTGGTCCAGTTTATGTCCGTCACATGGAAAACATCCTTACTGTGTGGAAAAAGCATAAATCTTGCAAAACATCCTCCATGGTATTTGACAAAACAGTAAGAAAGTACTTTGCAACGTCTTACAAATTTTATTAAATTGTGAGACAGTGAATTCTGTTTTGATTTAGTGCCCATTGATAGACCAGATTATGTATGCAGTTTCTAAGAAAACATGAATGAGACTAAATATAAATCTATGAACTGTTGAATATCTGGTGTGCTTCTGGCAGTGTGACTTTGTTCTAATTCTATATTCTTCATTATATCACAATGAGTTCTCAAATTTCAAACAGTTAAAACAGTTCTGTGAAAATAGCCTATGTAGTTACTTAACAACACTTTGGGCTCCCCTCCTTCCCCCCATCCCCCCCCCCCCCCCCCCAAAAAATATTCATCAGTAGTGTAGGAGCCCATGTTATTTTGAAAATGACTTTCAATGAGGTTTATCTGCATGCAAAACCAATGCAATTTGGACAGAAGCCTGAACAACTAAATAACTTAGCCATTTACAGAAAAGTCTCTGATCATTTAATCATAGTTTTAATACATTTTATCTCCCAAACATGATACTCTTGACAGTCAATACTCATGAAAGATTTAAAAACCACTTAGAAACTACTTAACCCAAGAAAGGACCCTGCTTTCTATTACTGCATGTAAGATATTTGCAAAATACTGACTGACCAAATTGGAATGAACCAAACTTGCATTCTCCTACATGGGAAACTAATAAGGTAGATTTTTCACTTTTCAGCCTTTTTTTTTTTAAATTTCACCAGTACTACAACATTGCCTAGTGATTTGTGGAGTATGGAGGGCTGGGTTTAGAAAGGGAATGCTTAAGCAGAGGCACCCAGAGCCTGTGAATTAGACCTCCTGTTTTGTGGTTTTGGAACTAGCATGAAATCAACATTCCAGTTTATAAAGGTCTCCCTCTTATTCTGTGTGCTGTGCAAAACTGTGTGTGGTATGGTGTGAGGTATGGTGATGATGGTGAAAGGATGTAAGGAATGTTTACTAAACCAACCTGTCAATGTTAGGTGTGGGCATCCTACTATGGTTTGCAACCACATGATCATTAATCACAAAGAGAGCCCAGACTGCAATTTTTTAATCTCTTATTGTTAAAAAGCATATAAACTTCAGAAAACAAGAGTCCAGCACCCAGTTTCTCTGGAATCTGGAATAGTGATGCCTTTCAAGAAACAAGAATTATTTCAAAGAAATGAATGGAAGCCTCCTTCAAGAGTACAGCAGCCTGTTATTCAGGTACTGTGTATCCACATTCTCATGTATATATATATATTTATACACAGACACACACAAAATCATCTTCAGAATTACGCATTATTACGTATACACACACACACACATATATATATAATCTTCAGAAAGCAAATGCCTGCACTTGAAAAAGTTACTTTAAAAGGCTTAAGACATAGTTTGTGTTTAGCTATATATATATAAACATATATATAAAATAAGTATTTAGCTTAATGCCTATGCTAAGATAGTAGAGACAGTTAAATGTGCCTGAATCCTCAGAAGAGATGTTTTGAAAGCCTAAATGGGAAATACTGAATCTAGGCTGCTTTGGTATGGTTCTTTGTAACAAAAAGGTTGAGGCATGCTTTGCATTTATGTTTGCACAAAGGCAAATAAGCTCCGTGTTTGCATTTTTTGCTATAGAAGCAAATACACTGATCCTGCTACTTCAGCCCTTCTGACAGCTCATTCATGGGCAAAATCACCAGTACTCACTGCCATTGCCTCAGATTCTTGTTACTGAGAGCCTTCTCCCAAATGCAAGCCCCGTTTTTCACAACCACTTTGTCTCTCGCTTGTTTTCCACCCCCTCCTTTCCTCAGGCAGGGTATCAGCTGTATGCCATGTGCACCCTCTTTCTTAGCATCACCGCACACACTGATGTTTATCTTTAAGAGCATGCAGTAGTACCTTGAATGCTGTTGACCATAAGCACAGCAGGTTTAGGATCCGGGCGCCCCCAGATCTGCACACTGCAGTTACATGAGCTTAACTGCTGATAGGGAACGTTCCCAGAACTGCATCCATCATGCAATCACTAACACTGACTGAGACTAATACTGGTCCTATGTGGAACACAGGACTTCATTTTCTTCAGTTACATTTGTGCCAATGCAAATCCAGGGATGGATTAAGTTGGAAAGATAGTTTCCTATCACTGTGCACTGTTATAATCAAAGGCAGAATTTTGTCCACAGTGTTTTGACCTACACTGGGAATACATTCCCAGAATGTTTCCACATTCTTTCAACATCCAAATAAACAGTGTGCAGGGTTTCAGGGACACTTGCATAGTGCCATGCTTTGAAGATGTTGCTTCAGGATTCACAGAATCACAGAATGGTTGAGGTTGAAAAGGACTTCTGGTCATCACCTTGTCCTCACCCCTGCTCAGGCAGGGTCCTCTAGATCCAGTTGTTCAGGGCTATGTGCAGTTGGCTGTTGAATATCTCCAAAGATGGAGACTCTAGATCCTATTTGGGCAACCTGTGCCTCACCCTGAGTCACCCTCCCCCACAGTGAAAAATATGTTTTGTTATGTTCAGAGGGAACCTTCTGAATTTCAATTCGTCCCCATTGTCTCTGATTCTGTCACTAGGTACCAGAGGAAAGTCTGGCTCCATTCTCTTTGCATCCTCTCCTCAAGTAGCTACAACCATTGATAAGATCCCACCTTCAGGCTAAACAGTCTGAGCTCTTTTAGCCTTTCCTTGTAGGAATATTGCTCCAGGCCTTTCATTGGACTTTTTCAGGCTTGTAACTGTCTCTTTTGTTCTGGAGAGCTCAGAATTAGACACAGCACTTCATGTGTGACCTCGCAAGCGCTGAGTAGTGCAAAAAGATCACCTCCCTTGACCTGCTGGGAATACTTTTACTAATGCAGGCCAGGATGTCATTCACCTTTTCAGCAAGGGCACATTGTTGGCTAATGGTCAACTTGTTGTCCATCAGGCCCCCCCCTTCTTCTTCTTTGCCAAGCTGCTTACCAGCTGGGATGGCTCCCAGCATATACTGGTGCAGAGGGTAGGACTTTGCACTTCTGTTGCTGAACTCCATGAAGTTTCTGTCATCCCATTTCTCCAGCCCTTTTGTGGTCCTTTTGGCTGGCAGCAGGACCCTCTGGTGTATCAGCCACTCCTCCCGGTTTGGGATATCAGCAAACCTGCTGAGGGTGCACTCTGTACCCCTCTCCCTTGTGATCTAAATCATTAGTGAAGATGTTGAACTCTAGTTTCTGGCCTTCAGCTGTGCTTCACCCTGTGATCACCGGGTCACTTTTCAAGCAATTTCACTGCCTGCTCATCCCACCATCAATTCATCAGCTTCCCTATGAGGATTTAATGGCAGAGAGTGTCAAAAGCCTCCATGAAGGCAGTTGCCTGATAGGAAATGTCCCCTTGCTCTCCCCTTGTCTGTCAAGCCAGTCATTTAATTGTAGAATGTTAGTGAGTTGTCAAGCATGCCTGCTTCACTAGTCACAGTTTTCAGTCCCCTGGCATTTATTTGGATAGCCTAATTTGTTCTCCCTACTGCTTGGGATTGCCATACTTCTGGAAGCCATACTGTAAAACCTACTTCACTGAGGAATGAGATAAACACTTCTTGGTGTTACTTCTTCCTTGGGAACTTTGCTGACAGTTGGAAACTTTCCTCTTACACAGATATGAATTTATATTTGACTGTAATCTGGACTGTACCACAGGTACCCGAGTCTGTTTTCAGAGTATCTATGAAGGAAAATGGGGAGGAATAGTTAATATATTAACTGCAAAAGTGATACTTGGATGCATTTACATTTATGTAAGAAAGTAAGCAAAACTTAGCATTTTTCTCATGTACTGTATAGTCTCCCACAATGGAAAACTTTGTGGATGTCTGACCACAGTTATATCATGCAGTGGCAGATAGGTGATCATCTTCTCTCCATTGTTCTTATGAGAAATGGAAATGACAGTCTTGTCTCAAAGGAGGAATACAGGGATGTTTCATCACAGTAAGGGCTTTGAGAAATGAAATCCCAACTCCCACATGCATGTAATCAAAGAGATGTGAAATGAAGCAGCACAGTGCTCCCCTGAAAGCAGCCATCAATGCCTGTACTGTCCAAAGCTACATCCCAGGTTCCCCTTGCTATCACATGTCAAAATAAGCTCTCCTGGAAATAATTCAGTGCTTTAGGCTCCAGAACAATGAAGTGACTCTAGGGCCAGGACACTACAGAGTACAAAGCCCTGTGCTGACTCACTCACAACAATGTGAGCTGCTGCTTAATGACAGGAGCTGATGGAACAGGGGAAAAGGAAAAGGCAGTGGTGAGATCACAGAAGCCCTGACAAGTTTGGAAGTTTCTGGGTTATATTTTAAAGGATTTGGAAAACTTGCACTAATTATACCATAGACAGTCATATTACCATGCATCTCAGACTGGGGAGAAGTACAGGAGGTTAACTCAAACTTGTGCTGATACAAAGGAGTACAGGTAAAATAACATCCTTTACTATATTTTCAGCCACAGGCCTCCAGATTTAATATGGCAGAAAGACCAGGAAGCATTAGAGTACATGGTCATTGTGGTCATTACTATGAGAAGCTTGACAACTTGCAAAGGAAAGCTAATGCATATGATGACCTTTCTTATGTCAGTCAAAGAGTTGAAGATTACTATGAACTAAAAGTTGCGCCTCCACCTCCACCACCTGACTGGTAAACACATCACTCTATTTATGTCCGTCTTGTGTATTTTGAGCTTTCCTGAGTAAGTAACGTTGGCATAGCTGATTCAGTGGAATGCCTCCTCTGCTTCATCTTTGATAATTTTTCTTTTTTTTTTTAACATAAATTTGTTACAAAACAACACAATTCCCGTTCCTGTTTGTCTAGAAATTCCATCTGAATTGGCCTAGTGTTTGACATTTCATTGTTAGAATGTCTCCCAAGTCTCAGCACAGTCTTTTGCTGGGTAAAAAGTAAAACATAGGCTTTCTGTAGAATCTCTGATTAAACCAAGGATAAACACTGCCTGTATTTCACACCAGGATGAGAATAATACAAAGATCAGAAGCAGCTCTGCACTGAAGGGAACCGAGTGAGAGCAGGCCATGAAAACGGGGTTTTTTTCCCTATGCAGTGCTTATATTTCTGTTTCAGATATAAAACCCCTTTCTCTTGCAGTTTATTTCATTCAAAGCTTTTCTGTTACTAAGCAGAGGTACAACCTTAGGAGATTTCCTGTCCATTCTGTGACTGGCCATTTTAGGTGTGGATGAACATTGAAAGTGTTGAGAAAGAAATTTTGAATACTTCCAAAGATTTCCTTTAAAGTTGGCAGAATCATTAATTTTCATTCAACAACAACAGTGTTTAGAATGTTTCAGTTATGAATCTTCAGATTTAGAACATCTTTCCTGACCTGAATTTCTGGTGCTTTATTTAAGGACAGAGTCAATTCAGTTTGGCTCCCTGTGGCACAAGTAGATTCCCAAGGCAGGAAATGAAATAAATGGAAAGCAGGGAGCTTACAAGTGACTGATGCTTATTTTATACCAAAAAGCAAAGGAAAAGTTTAGAAACTACACAAAGTTTGACCGATAGAATTAGGCCCAGAGGAGAAAAACAATAAAAGAGTTGCTGAATATACAGCCTCCATTCTGACAATTTTCACTCATTTTGAGGACCAGGGAAATAAATTTTGCATTAATTAATGCTTTCAATACCATTTATCAAATAAAAGGTGAAAGGGCTTTGCTGCACTCTTCAAAAGGCTTAAGTAACTGAAGTAATAGGAAAGGGAATGCCTGGAAAGAATGTTTTCTTGTTTTACTGTTGTGCCATATTTATGCATATTTTATCCATATTTATATATTCATGTAGTACAGAGAAAGCTCTGTTTGTCATATGTGGTAGAATGTATAGACAATTATTTGTGAAGAGGTATCAGAGTTTGTGAAATAAAACAAAGTATTTGTATATCACTTTCTTTCAGGACTGCAGAATTTCTTCAAAGGCGGTTTGAAGCCCAGCAGTACAAGATTAAAGTGGAAAAACAGATGGTAGGTAAATGCTGAACCCCAGAATAAAATCTGTGAAAGAAGGAGAATGAAAATCCAAAGATGAATGGATGTCTTTTGAATAGCAAACTGTAACACTGTCAGGTAGAAGGGTTTGCTGTAGCAAATTCCCTGATCTGCTCTGCAGTGTTCATCCTGAGGTTTCATTTCCTCATACAAAACTGTAACAATGTAAAATTCTACTTTGACTTTTTCCTCCAAAAATGTACACTTGCCTTTACTGCATGCTTCAGTGGAACAGGGAGAGTGAATTGAGTGAGCGCTGAAGGAGAGGATTCTAAATGAAAACTCATTTGCTCTGCGATTCCTTTGTACATCCACAGGGACTGCGACCATCCTCTGCTGACCCATATCATGACCAAATACAGCAGCAGAAAAGAAAGGAAGAGCATCTCAAAAACCATCAGCAAAACATGTCTAGAAAGAATGAAATGAAAGAACAGGTAAATGAATCTCTTCCTTAATTGCCTAAAACTCTCTTCTTATACCCTTGATAGTAGTGTTCCTGGCATAAGAATTCTTTTTCATCAGATTCTCTTTTCAATCATCAATTCTTTTCCATTCTTTTCCCATCTTTTAATAGAGAAACAATATACTTTCTATAGTTTTGCTTTTGGGTGACAGATAAAACAGATACTTCTATCTTATGTGAACATATATAAATGCATTTAATCTATCTTTGGTTTATTAAAAACATATTCTACCCTACTGTTTTTTAATAGGAGTATTTGAAACAATTGCAGAAAATTCGGGAAGAATACCACAGTGATATAAAAGAATTCAGAGTTAGAGCAGGAGTACTCCAGGTAACAAAGCTCAGACATATGGGTACTCATATTTACTTTTTTATGCTGGAATACTTTATTAGGAATTGAAATGAACATTTTTTTAAAAACATTCCTTAGGAGAACCAGAAAATACAAGATAAAACCTATCTTGTGAGGCAAGGGAAAGCTGAGCAAAAGTCTGAAAACAAAGATATATCTGGAACAGGAGAAGAGTCACTTCAGGTATCAGTACCATCTCCATCTAAATAGATCTTTCTGAGTGGGTCCCAGACTGTCTTTGATTCATTCTCTGGGACAAATCTGCCAATATCAGTAGTATCCTCCTCAGTGATCCTGGATCTGAGTTTTAATAAAATGAATTCACACCACTGGATGAAATTGAGTGGGTTATAGGCAGCCAAATTAGGAGAGAATTTGGGTTCCCAGCGATTTAATGGGGAAATGCATGATAATGATAAAGAAATATTAGATTTTGGGTCTGCCTTATGTCACTATATTTCATGGGCTCTCCATCTTTTGGAGAAACTGAATAAAAGTAAAATCTAAAATTGTTGTGGTTTCTCCTGAGGCTGAAGGCATGCACTGATTGCAGATCACAGAGGAAGCTGTATGCTATTATTTACTTTGCTTTTCTCTGATGCATTCTTATAATGCATTCTCTGATGCATTCATTATAATATGTAAAGGAGTAATTAAATATTTTTAGGTGTTGCCAGAAAACAAGATGTTGCAAAACAGGGCTATATTTTTTACAGGCATAGGTTTCCACTAAAATCTTGATTTTAATCCCTTCTTAAGTTTTCCAGAATGAAATGAGTCTGAGTCATCTTGCATGTGTTCATAAAAAATAAAAATCTATATTATTTATATCTTGACACAGTACTGTATCTTTCTAAGATGGGTTTTTGAAAAATCAGAGGCTTGCAATTTATGCAAGAATTTCTGTTTTTCTTTTTGCCAGATAAGCCAGAATTGGCAATGAAGAATGGAATATTCTTAAAGATCTTTGTAAAGGAAATTTATGACTATATTTGCTACTTAAAGAAGTCTCTTTCTTTATGTGGTATACATATATTCAGTTACAAAGAGTGTAATTTAAACTGTTCTTTTTTCTCTTCTTCCAGGATATGGAGGAAAACTTTAAACAAGCCAGACTGCAGGATAGGCAAGACCAAATAATATTAGAAAAGAGACATAACACAAAAGTATCCATCTTTACTGTTGTATATATTTTTAAATTTTCTTATTATATCTGTACCTTTCAAATGATTGTATTAGTATGGTAGGTCTGGAAATGAAGTTTTATGAGAGTTAATTAAGAGTGCTAGTTTTCTGTTCATTAAAAGTTATATCAGAAGAAAGTAAATGAGTTTTTCTGACCATTTGAGGGATATTCCCCTTAGATATTCCCACCTAGCAACCAATCTCTACCTCCTCCTCCTTATATCAAACTGCATTAGTAGTGCAGGGGAACTCATGTTTATTCAAAGTCTAAGTAAAGTCAGAATGCTAATTTTAAAATATTTTGTTATAAAATGTGATTCCCTATACTGCTTTTTAAATCATAGAAGGAGATGGGAATTGAATTAGTAATGCATGTAAGATACCAGGAATGTTTCTGACCATCAGATCACTGTGAAGTGGACTAAAAGTCTTTTATGAGATATTGTATTTCAGTACAGTATTCCATTTTAGTTCTGGTTGACAACCAGCTATAAGAACCAACTCTGTGTATTGCAACAATTTGAATGAAATGTTTATCAAAGGCCCTTAAAATCAAAAGTGGATGCAGTAATTTTAAAATATCACTAAAGGAAAAGGATTATATTTAAGGAAGTCTATTTTTGTCCAATATGTTAAAATTCGATCTTCTTAAGCAGAAGAAAAATGTTGTAAAATAGAAGTTATTTTCAACAGAAGAATAATTTTCAAATTTGTAGTTCCATGTAATCTGTGTACTTTTAATTAAATGCTTCTATTTATTAGAACAAATTAATAACATGTGAATTTTCTTTAGGGAGGAGTGAAATTTGAAATTAATTTAGATGTATGTTTTCCTGAGGAAGATAGCATTCAAGAAGCAGAGGTATGTTTTAGTTATATTCAAAGCATGTACATTAGAAATCTGGAACCATGACAGCTCCATAATCTAAGATTTGTTTCCATTACCATCATCCTCTGCCTTTGTTATAATGAAGCTTCCTATTGAGGATTTGTTGTCATGTTACATATGTCTGCCCTTCTACAAGAGGATAATTGCTTAGAAGAAAATTGGGTGATAGTTGGGGCAGGCTTTCACGTGGTAAAATATGAAGGAGTGCAGATATTTAAATTTTCTAGAATGGGCTTGAGAGGAAGAACTTATCTCAAAACTGAGTCATTCTGCAAATGCTAAATTTAATTTGTAGATTGTTTTAGTACATTTCTGTTTCTTTTCAGAAATGAAGCAGTATTGTATTGTATCACAAACCAAGAACAACTCCAGACAATATTATGTTTTCATTTATTAAAATTATATTTGTGGCTTATCAGCATGTACTAGCTAGTTATTAAGATTTATTAGTATGTTAGAATTTTTTAAAAATTCTAACAGCAACAAAAAATTTATTTCTAGTATATTTATTTTTAATTTATAAAGCACTATTTTGTCATTCTTTGGTTTCACATCTCTGTGGAGCCCCATGCAGCCCTCCAATGCACAAATCAGTGTGGCTTCTGAGTCCTGCTGCTTCGCTTTTTGTTACACAATTTTCCTGTGCATACGTGAGGATGGCTGGCAAACACAGTAAAATGAGAAGGGATTAGCTATTGTACTGTATTTGTTTACTGTTTCCAGAGTAACTTATTGTTTTTTCAGGTGTTAGATAAACTCAATGAGACTTTAACTTTTGTGGATGGTGAGAATCTTAAGGAGAAATTGGTGGAAGTTTATGAAAATGATGCAGACAGAGCTTTGGAAAAGCTGTCTGACTACCCAGAAGGTATTTATTGGGGAAATGCAATGCTGAGTATTAATCCTGAAAATTACATAGGAGTTAGGTAAATTCAGTAACTCAGGCTATAGCAAGTTTATCTCATGAGCTCTTTCTTTATATCACATAATATTATAATCACATGGATGTCTACTTTAAAAAAAATTCACAGAACTTTGCCTCTTCTTTTTCTTCCCCTTAGAGTCTATACATGATATGAAAAAACCCAGAAAACATTGGCAACCTGGAGCCCCTCAGACTCTACTGAATTTTTTAGCTGGTGCTGAAGTCACATCTGCATGTTCTACTATGGCTGGAAATGAACTAGGTGAGAAAGTTTTGGCTTTCAGTGAGCCTAAAATTCAGACTGAATTCATCCATACCTGATTGTTGAGATGATCCAGCAGGCTTTTAATTGCATTGCCCCTCTCACGCTGCCAGCATGTTGTGTTGCTCATACGTATCAAGAGCACTGTGTTTTATCAGTCACTCTGTGGCCTGGCTCAAAGTGCCAATCTATTCAATTAATCATCACCACTTTCTCAGGCCTTGAGCTGATGATACACAGGAACAGGGCAGTGAGTGCCAGTGCCATCCTGGAGCGTGGTGGAGTTCTGTTTTCCCTCTGCACACAGTGGTGATGCCACCACTGTCACAAGTGCCACCTCACCCTGCTGTGGCTGTGGGGATGCTCCACTTGAGAAAAGTCCCTGGGCTTCTTACAGCAGCACTGTGTACATTGCCAGGCAGACAAGTATCTCCAGTGACTGGTTTCTGCAAACAGGAGCTCTTCCAGCATTCCAGCAAGCTCTGCACATCGAGATAGACAAAAAATAACCTGAAGAGCACGCATGGATAGTAAAGACAAAGCAGAATGTTATTAATACACCACCTTTTGCTAATTCTGCCTTAGATGAAAGACCAGTGGGCACAAAAGTTCTTTTTAAGCTCTTTCAAACCAAGAATCCAACAAGTTTCAGAGCTAGGACTGCTCAGGGAAGCTGCACTTGCCTCTTCCAGGTTTAATAAGAAGTTACTTAAGCATTAAAATCAGTGTTAAACATTTTTAGTGATGAGTAATGCAGACCATTTTTCCCTATCCATCAGATCAAGTACTTATAAAAAAATCAGGACTATTCCATAAAGGAAAAAAAAATAGATTTCAGAATTACACAAAAGGAAGAAATCAGTGTTGAGACTAGAACGTCTGAATCTGACAAAAGACAGTGCTGAGCTACAGTAATGCTTTAGTGACCTGAGAACCTTGCCGTTCTTCAGCTCACCATGTTATTCTGCCTGAAGACATCCCAGAAAACAGAAAGCAGTGGAAACAGACACCACCAGAGACACTCCTGAGCATTTTAGCAAAAGCAGAGCTGTCTGATGATTCTTTTATCTGTTTTGAGGAAGACAAAGGTAGGATGTTTTTTCCTGTAAATTCTGCATGTTTTTCTTTAATGTAATATTTCTTCTACCCCTGGCAGAGGGTCTGTGATGAGAAACAACATTTTGAAGCAGTTGGCAACCTAGAAAAGGAGGGACAGAACCTCTGCTCTGTCCCTGAAGCACTGAGAGGCCTCTTCCAGAGCAGTGCTCTTTTCAGAAGCAGGAAAGGGGCAAGCCCTACTCACTGGCTATTGCCTTCATATATAATTCTTACCTTTGCTTGGGCAGACAAAGAAAGCTACTACTGCCAGCAAACCTGGAGCTAGCCCTTGCAACTGCTGAGGCTGAAGAACCCTGTAAAAAGAATTTATTCAAATACATACATGGTGACTTAACGACAGTGGTGACTTTACAACAGGGTCCATGCCGACACAGCTGACACTGCAATTGATTCAAACTCACCTACACTACAGCCCACTTTCCTAAAGTTTAAAAAATTACATTTACTTTGCATCAACAGAAGTGTGACATTTACATTGTTGTAATTTGAACAACAACAAAACACTTCAAGCATTTATTTATTTATTTGCTGTTCCTTTACACATACTTTTATAGTTTTCTACTACACAGCTGAAGGAAAGTTTCTCTTTCTTTACAGAAGAGAGATTAACTTTGTTGCCTCCAGAAGAAAACAAGGAAGATGATTCAGAAACATACTCTGCTGTTGATGTTGATGAAGGTAGACTTGAGCCAAGATCAGATGGTGAAGACACGTAAGTCAAGCACATCAAGAGAAAAATCCACACAACTGGATAGTTTTTTAGGTTGCATTGCCTAAAGTTTTACTGTGTTTTTAAAAATTCATAAATAAACTTAGAGAGTCTGCTGATTTAACTTTTAATTCTGGAATTTGTCACAGCCAATGATATCATTAAAAATTACAGCAGAAATATTAACATGGCCTTGCAGCTCTTTTCTCTTGCCTTTTAAATACAGGTAAACAATCTGACAGAGACAGAAGTTCACATTAGGTGTGTTACTTGTATATTATTTATAAAGTGTTTAAAAAAACCCTGGGAGTCCTTGAATGGAGAAAGGTTTGCTATGAACTGATATTTATTTAATTAATATAATTCTCTTGTTTTACTGTGCAGAAATTTTGAAGATTCTGAAGATGAACTCAGACACGAGCTGGAGGAATCTCTGGAAAAACTGTCAACTTCTCCAGCAGAAGAGTCTCACATCTTTTCAATAAATAAAGGTCAAACAGACGAAGAGGAGTTTACCTCACACACTTGAAAAATCTGATGATGATTTAGAAAATAATCATGGGTAATTTGGTGTTGATGCTCATGAAAAAGAAGGCTCTCATTTTTTAAAGGAAAAACAAATCAGGATACTTTTCAGATGTCTGAACATTGAAAAATCCTCATCCAGACTGAAATGCTCTTTCATCTACTATTCTTAACTGGACATACAAGTCTTGAGCAAATTTCTGAATGTGTACTCTGTTTAACCATTTTTGTATCATGTAAGAGAGTCTCCTAGTTTGTGTATTTTATTGCCCTAGATAAATCAACTCCTTGTTTTAAGAATCTCTTCCAGCTTTTCATAATCAAAGTGTACTGCCAGTACAGGTTTGTAATCTCCAGTTTCATTTCACAGTACTGACCCTATGTAGTAGCAGAAGCTGCTCATGAGTTTTATACAGTAGCAGTAAAAGGGTTTATTAGTGCCATGAGAATTGTGCATTCCCCAGTTCCTAATAAAAAATGTAGGTATGTTGGTTCTTCCAACCCTATTTTTCCGCATAAAAAATTTCATACAATCCAAGTGAATCTTAAATAAAGGGAAAAGTACAGTCTGTAGTTTGATTTTAGCAGTTTTTTTTCAAAGAATCATTTATTTTGGAAAGTATCTTAGAGACCAACTGTTAACACTGCCAAGACCACCACTAAACCATGTCCCTATGTGCCATATCTTTTAAATACCTCCAGGGATAGTGAGTCCACCCCTTCACAGGGCAGTCTGTTCTAATGCTTGACAACCTTTTCTGTGTCAAAATTTTTCCTAATAGCCAGTATAAACCTCCCCTGGTGCAACTTGAGGCCATTTTCTCCTATCACTTGTTACCTGGGAGAAGAGACTGACCCCCACCTGGTTCCACCCCCCTTTCAGGCAGGTGTAGAAAGTGATAATGTCCCACCTGAGCCTCCTTTTCTCCAGGCTGAACACTCCCAGCTTTCTCAGATGCTCCTCACAGGACTTGTGCTCCAGACCCTTCACCAGCTCTATTGTCCTTCTCTGGACACACTCCAGCATCTCAACACCCTTCCTGAACAGAGGGGCCCAAAACATCACTGGATTTGAGGTGCAGCCTCACCAGTGCCAAATACAGGCATACTGTAGATTCTGGGAAAAAAAAGAAATTCTGGTACAAAGGCTATGAAACAAAAATGTTGACTTCAAAAGAGAGTCATGAAACAGGTAAAGACTGAAAATATTCAAAAAATAAAAGAGGTTCCTGATAAATAAAAGAACTTCTTGATGTAGTTCTGTTACCAAAGCACTATCATGGTTTGTGAATCCAGATGGTTTTTAAGTCCAAAATCACATGTAGTTAACACAGAAGCATTTCTTTCCCAGGAAACAAAAAGTCTCTTGTACATAAAACAGACAGCTTGACAGAAAGAAAAACAACCTTTTTATTGAATGGAACCAAGGGATCATAGCTTAGATATATTTACATGTGCCACACAGTCAAATATAAAAAGTTAATTTTACTCATGTTCATTTTTACTTCTATACACTTATTTAAATAACGGCTCCACAGATAACAGGAATGTGTCTTCAAAATGCTGGTCAGAAAACCTGTGCACAGAGCGACGAGCGCTTTCTCTGATCTCCAGTCTTTTCTCAGGAGACAAAGAAAAGATGTAAGCCATTGTCTCAGCATAACTGTCCTCATCTTCTGCCAGGAAGCCTGTAACACGTCCTTCATGGCGTACCACAATGTCCAATTTGGGGCCACCAGAATTGTGAGCCAGGATAACTGTGCCAGCTGCCATACATTCAACTACTCCTGTAAGAGAGACAAAAAAATGCTGATATGAGTCTGCACATCACGTGCTTTGACCTTCTGTAAAACACTGGAAAGTTAAACCAACAGTAAAATTCACTACAGACTGCCATTCCAAATCAGCTGGAAAAAATGCAGCGTAAATGGTCCTATAAGAAACACATATTTAAATTTTTCAGTTCTAAGGACTGAAATGACACTTTCTCTTAAGCACATAAAATTGAAATTAGGTACCAGATATAACTGGTTAATTTGCGGGTCTTGTAACATACCTGATTTTAAATGTTTGGAAAGAAGAAAAAAGTTGACTATGCACATTCCAATCAGAAAATATTCCACAGTTCAGTATTTTGCAGATGAACAAATCTTAACAGCTTCTGACAACTCAGCAGGACACTAGTAAAGATTGTTATCTGTATTTTTGATGGAAGAAATTTTAATGAAATGGGAATCAGTAAGCTTTCCTCAGCCAAAAGCTGAGGGATAGGAACAAAGTATAATGTACACAGCAACTTCAATTCTCCTCCATGGTTCCAGAACAGATGTCAGAAATGTTGATTCTTCTCAGTTCTGATTTGATTGTTATCAATTCCCTCAGCTCAAATATTGCCTACTGTAAATAGTGCTCTGAAGTTTTGGAATGTGTTTTTCTTACACATAAAAAGCCTGTTAGATGAAGTTTAAATCCTGCTCAAATTCAAAATCATAGTGTGATTGTATCACTTTAAAAAAAAATTAACTGTTTTGTAGGAGAAAAAAAAAAAAGAGAAGACATAATTTGCAATGTTTTGCCGTTGCTTCTGAGAGACACTTCAGTGTCAATTTTTTTAATATCAAGCTCCTACAGACCATAAACTACTACTCCTGATACCTTAACCTGTTTTCTACTGAAGTCTGAAGACACTAACTGCAATTTAGTCACATTATTGCAGAGTATGGCATCCATCTGCTTGGCTACTAACTTTTCTGACTGCTGTAGATTTGTAACAGATGGGCAAGCTGGCACTCCCTTCAAGGTCAGGACTAATCTAATCCAAATAAACAGAGCCCCGTAGCTTAATTCTGGGTCCCAGCTCCTCTCCGACATTCTGCTCCATGCTACACCCACCAATTTAAGGGCTTCATACATTTGCCTCAGCAGAGATGCCTAATGCAGTGAGATGACCAAAGGTACCTGGTGGCATCTACAGAGGGCTTATTTGTACCAGAGAGGATCTGTGGGAGACCCACACCGCTGAAACAGCAGCTGGAGCCCCATGACATACCCTGGACATTTCAAGTGGCATTTGAGGCAGGTGAAACACAACCAAAATCTCTAACATGGATGTCTCTAAGCTCCCCTTGCAGTCAGTGGAGCTACCAAGGCACACTTTGAGGTGCTGGAAGAGAAGCACCTGCAGCCTCTTGAAGCTCTGGAAGGTTGGCAAACCTAACCCAAGGACAACAGGGTGACCCATGACCTTGCAGGGCAACAGCTGGAGGTCAGCAGGACATCCTGGGCAGCACACACAGGACTAGCTCTGTGCTCAGGCGACTAGAGGATGCACAGAATTAACAGCCTATGACTACAGCACTTCAGCTTGCACTACAGTAGCACCTAGTGGTGCATCATCTGCACCACATCTGCACTGGTCCTGTAGCCTTTCCAGCAGCTACATTGCCTCCAACGGGAACAGGAGCTGGACACCTGCTTGGCAGGCAGACCTCTGTGCTTAGACACCTAGGGACAAGCAGCTGAAGACTCAGGAAATGTACTGACCTATTCCAAAGTGCTCATTCCACATGGTGTGCAGGCCGATGGTGGCCTCGGCCAGGTGTCTCTTCAGCTCCTCAAAGGGAATGTTAATTCTGAACACCACATCATCACTAACTCCCAGCTCTTCACACAGAAGTTTCAAGTTATTTACACGCTCTTCATCTTGCTGGTTTCGACAGCCGCCGATTAAGATCAGCTTCAGTGATGGCTGCTGCCCCACTCTCTTCTCTTTCAGCAATTTAGCAAAGGCTCTGATTTGCAGAGGATGATCTTTTTCAGGCCTGAACTGGCTGATGGAAACAATGGAATATTCACTGGTGCTCTTTTCCACTTCCAGCGGAATATCCAGGAAAGCCTGAACATCGCATGGTGGATACACGACACTAGTGCAAGCCCCAACTCTCCAGAGGGAAAGGATGTGATTCAGTGTCCATGAAGAATTCACCATGACCACATCACTGCAGGAACCAACCAACCCATACATGAAAGCAAAGAAGTAGTAGTAGGCAAGTTTAAATTTGCTGAAGAGAGGGCTGCTTGTAATGAAGGCAGCATTGTTAAACCTGGTATCCTGGTTCCTCACGACAGAGAGCATATCTGTGCTGATAGTGGGATAATGGACGTAGCATCCAACGCGACAACCTCCCAGGTATTTGAAGAGGGGAATTGTGAAGGCATAACCCATTGAGTCAATATAAATATCAGGAGCACACTTTAGAAGAGCTTCCCAGCCAAGGAACACTGATCCTAAACTTTGTCCCAGCAAAGTGAAGTGAGGATAAAGAGAAGCTTCCACAAGGAAGCGTTTTTCTAGAAATACAAACTTCACAGGATGGATTAACTTAATATTGAATCTTCTGAAAGCACCTTCTACTATTTCTTCTCCAGTGGCATCTCTATCACCAGTGTAAACAACACACGTTACATTTCTGTACCTGTAAGAATAAAGAAAAATAATTACATATATTCCTCACTTCATATTTTTCAGCAAGAAACTAAATTACAATCCACTTAAAAGTACTCAAGAATGTGAGAACAAATGTCTGGCCCAGAAATTATTTTAACTAAATAATACTTTTCCTTATACTTCCACAGGTTTCTTCTGATCTGCAGAAAAACATATGGCTGAGAACTTGGGGAATATTTTAACTTGAGTAAAACATAAAAGGAGCTCAGTATTATTCTACAGACTTCAGAACTCCTTGCTCTACATTAGGAGATACCTGTCTAGTGCCCAGCATGAGCAAAATGCAAATGATGGCAGATCAATGTATGTGCCCATGTTAAATCCACTTTAGGTATTAATTTGTTTTGCCTCCTGCACCAAGAGGCAAGTATAAAGATGAAAGTTCCATACCAGTAGTGGAAAACTGAGGAGGAAGGAGAGGTTTTCTCAAGGAAAGAAAGGAAAAAAGTGAAAGGTGCCACATCAGGAGTATCAAAATCTAAAGGGATGAAGTAAAATGTAAGCACATAAAACTTAGATGTAAAATAAAATGTAAGACCAGTAGATTAATGACACCTACTTAAATATGTAAAATGCCAACATATGCATAAAGAATAGCAACAGAAGCTGAGAATGAAATATGGTGTGTTTGATAAACACATATGCTTACTTTTTCTGGAGCGTTCTTATGGCACACCACAAGACTCTCTCCCCTCCACCTCCTGCATTGCAATATGGGTGAAAAAAGGCCACCAGCAGTGGCCGCTTCCCATCTCTTCCCGCTGAGCTCAACTGTTTCTTCCTTTGTATCCAGAGCCGTACTCCCCACAGCAGTACCACCAAGCAGATGCACAAAATTCCACTTAGAAATAATGCAGGGAGTAACAATGAGCACAGCAATCTGAAACAAGCCAGAAATTTTAAAATACATAATTGCTTTAAGGAATTACTGTGCACGGCATTGAGAGAGAAGGACTTGAAAGTAGAGCTACAGGGAGTTTGACAACTTCTTGAGTTCTTTTAATCTCAGAAATCATCACTGTGTATGACTGACAATTACAGAAATGAAATCACTACTCTCCTTTGTTTATCCGAAGATCTCTTCTCCCACTGCTGTTACCTTGCAATCATTTATTACTGTTTATTCATGCCCTACATGTGTTATCTATCTCCACGTGCACTTTGTAAAAGTTGCATGCCCTTAGCAATCTGGCAATACACAACCAGCAGAGCGACTTCCAAACGGATTTTTAAAGAGTTTTTTCCCACCCAATCTCCTGTGTGGGTCGCTCTACTGTGAACTGCTTTGGTGCCGGGTTACTGGGGCCAGGCATCTCCCATTCCAACCTGCACTTCCCACTCCCCGGAGGCAGGAACAGCGATGCCAGCGGTCCCGAGCAGCCCTGTGCAGTCTCTCTGTGCAGAGAGCTGTTCGCTCTGCTCTCTCAGTCCCTGTCAGGGGCGCTGCCTTCGCTCTGCACCGCCTCCCTGACAGCTCTGCTAACCCTGTAGCGGGAGGTTTCCTGGCCCTGGAGCCTCGCAGGGACAGCGCCTGCTTCCTCCCGCTGTGCCGCCAAGCCTTGCGACAAACAGCCTTTACTCAGCCGCTCCCGTTCACCGAAGGAGCGACCCGCGCGTCACGACTGACACATAAGGAAGAACTTTCATTTCGGGCCGGGAGCGGCGGAAAAGCACATTAACCCATCCGAGCCCGCGGCACGGCGCGGAGCCGGGCAGGGCCCGCCCCGGGGGCCGGAGGAGCGCGGCCGGGCCAGGCCGGGCCGGGGCCGCCTCCCGCCCGCCCTGCCCGCCGCCAGGACGCGCCGCCCCCGCGCCCCGGTACCTGAGGAGCCCACACAGACACAGCCCTCCCGCCACCATCTTGGGCAGCGCTGCGTCGCCTTCCCGGCGGAAAGGGAGGTTCCCGGCCGGCGGGGCGGGACCAGCCGGGCAGCGGCTCCCGGCTGGCAGCGTCCGGGAGGGGCGGGAGCGGCGCCGCCGCTGCCTTCTTCTGCTGCCTTCACCTCCTTCTCCGCCTCCTCCTCGCCCTGGCCCCACCCAGCAAACACAGAACCAGCAGCCCGTGGAAGGCATGGAGTGCCGTGGGTTGTTGGGAGACGTCGGGTGGAGCTGCTTGAGGCCTTTTTCCCAGAGGTGCCGAAGAGAGCGGGCAGCAGCACATTCCCGGCCCAGTTCAGTCAGCCATAACGCGTGCTGCTCCTTGGATTGCATTGCGTCCTCCTCAAGTGCCGTCCTCGGATTCCTTGGGCAGGATGGAAGGGAGGGCGCTGTGAGGAGGCGGAGGCCTCCCGAGGACACGGAGTTCCTTCTGTGTCCCACACTCCCCCAGGTTTTGCCTGCATAAATGCTGGCCCTTCTCGTTGGCCAGGAGAGCCCGATGTCCTGGCTCTCAGCCCTGTCGTAACCTCCTGCTTGTCAGTGAATACCCCATTATGGAGAGGGAGCTGCCAGCGCCCGTGTGCAGGTTAATGTGAGGCCGAGGGCAGGGTGTCCAGCACAGGCTGCGCCTGGCACCGTCTCCAAAAGGATCCCATGAACGCGATCATGGGGACAGTTACCGCTGAGCTTATTGTTTTAAAATGTCTTACATGCTTTTTTGGCCTATTTTGTCTTCATTTGGGAGTATATGCACAGACCAGAGGGTCAGTACTGCTACTACTTCAGTAGCAGTAAGACTGAATGGTGGTTTTTTTTCAAAACACTACTAATGATGTGTAGTGCCACATCAAGACTTCATGCTCCTCAAATGTCATCCTTGGAACAACATAAGGAACTCACCCTGATCTCCGGGGTCCTGGGAAGTGTTGGGTGAAACTACCAGAGTCTCCAGATCAGGAGAGACTTTGACAGAGCAATCCGAAACATTTCTGTTCTCCTTTGCTACATGCTTCTTTTCCCCCCACCACATTCTCCATTTTAAAACAATAAAATGCTTTATGTGGGAAGTTTGATCCAGCTAATTCATTCTTCAGTCTCTTGGAGAGTTGAGGCTGTCCAAAATTTGAGGGAGTTTGAAACCTTGTTTCTTTAAACAAGACCTTTCCAGAACTTGTGATCCTTCAGCCTCTTTGGGGTCAGCATGATCTAATTCATGTTCTAGTCACCTGTGCATTTTGAGGTCTTGTAGATGTTAGGGATGTTTGTGAAAGTCATCCTGTGTGTTCTGCATGAGAAGAGTGCAGGTTGGAAGATGATGAATCATTAATTTACGTGGCCACTGCTATAACCAGAAGCACAGAGACAAAGGCTGTGCTCTAATGGGAGTGAAAAAAGTCCAGCTTAAATGATGATTATCTGGTTCTGACCGGCCTGGATTGAGTTTTCCATTTAGGAGGACTCAGCCTGGGGTGTGAAACTGGAAATGTGGACACTCAGAAATTTATTGGCTGTTTTACTGATGTTTTTATTTAAATATTTTGACTGTCCTAAGTACCACTGACTGTAGGTTTTACCAGGACGTCTCTATGTAAGCAGGTAATTTGGAAGAGGTCTGTGGGATGTCCAGCAAGCATGGCCTAACATTTCATTTCTGAACCAACAGCTCTCATAAGGAGGATGCAACAGGTATTGGTTTCTCTCCCTTAATCTTTTTCCTCTTCTCTGACAGAGCAGTTGCCTTAAAGAAGGTGGAATGTTTACAGAGTAAAGCTCTGCTAGATTTACATCTCTGAACTCAAAACACCTTTCTTTCTTGAACATTTGAAGATTATTGTCAGAGTTCAGAGGAAGAGGCAAGTTATTCTTGAAATGCAGACTATTTTATTTATGCTTCTCCCTACTCCTTGGAAAGGAGTCCATGGTCACTCCCTTAGAAGGTATGAATCTTACAGCAGGTCTTCAAGAAGCTGAAGGACAGTAGGTCACAGCCTGCTTAATTAAGATCACAGTCTTAATTAAGATGAGACTTAAGTGATAATGGTCAAGAGTTCCTGGAAGCAAGAAGACTAATTAATGTGGGAGATACCTACATACCTGGGTTTTGAGTTTCACTTGCTCGTTTAGGAAGAATTCTGCATGATGGTGGGAATGTCAAATAGTTTTCTCACTTCTAATAATTTATGATTCGTGGAATCACAGAATGTCTGAGGTGGGGAGGAATTGGTGGGATGGATGCAGCCTAAGAGTTGTGGTCAAAGGCTCAAGTCTAGGTGCTGCACCTGGATTGGGGTAATCCCAGACATGAGTACAGAGTAGAAGAACTCATTGAGAGAAGCCCTGCAGAGAAAGACTTAGGGGTTCTCATGGACAAAAAGCTGGAGAGGAGCTGGCAATGTGCCATTGCAGTGCTGAAGGCCAGGAACATCCTGGGCAGCATCAAAAACACTGTGGCCAGCAGAGCGAGGGAGGAAATTCTGCTGCTCTGCTCTGCTCTGGTGAGACCCCACCTGGAGTGCTGCATCCAGCTCTGGGGTCTTCAACACAGACAGAGACCTGTTGGAGCAAGTCCAGTGGAGGGCCATGAAGATGGTCAAAGGTCTGGAACATCTCCGCTATGAAAACAGGCTAAGAGTGTTGGGGCTGTTCAGGCTGAAGAAGAGAAGACTCCAGGGAGACCTCATTGCAGCCTTCCAGCACTTAAAGAGAACTTATAAAAAAAAGAGGGAGGTTGACTTTTTACATGGACAGATGTAAATAGGACAAGGGGAAACAGTTTTAAATTAAAAGAGGAGAGATTCAGATTACATGTTAGGGAGAAATTCTTTACTGTGAGGGTGCAACAGGCTACCCAGAGAAGTTCTGGGTTTCCCATCCCTGGAAGTGTTCAAGGCCTGGTTGGATAGGGCCCTGACCAACCTGATCTAGTGGGTAGCATCCTTGACCACAGTAGAGGGGTCTAAATGATCTTTAATTGGAGCTAAATGATCTTTAATACCCTTCCAACCCAAACCTTTCTATGATTCTGTGGCCTCTGGAGGCCATCTTCTCCAGCCCCCCTGCCTGAAGTGAGTACCTAGAGCAGATTGTCTAGGACTGAGTCCAGATGGATTTTGAATACCTCCAAGGAAGAACACTGCACAGCCTCCCTGTGTAACCTGTGCCAGTACTTGGTCACCCTCACAACAAAGAAATGTTTCCTGATGTTCAGAGGGGATTTTCCATGTTTCAGTTTGTGCCCGTCACCTCTGGTCCTGTCACTGGACTTCAGTGGAAAGAACCCAGCTCCTCTTTTCACCCTCCCTTCACACAGTGAAGGCCTTGTCAAGCTTTGGCAAGGCTTGAACAATCCCAGTTCTCTCAGCCTTTCCTCACAGAAAAATTGTCCCACGCTCTTAATCATCTTAGTTGTTTCTTTTTTTTTTTCTTAGTCCCTCTAGTGGTAATTAAAACCAGATGTATTAATACTTTCGAAGTTCTTCTGTTACCTTTTCATTATTCACAGAGTTTTACTGCTGATGTGAGCAGTATAAAACCTGTGTGCTGACAGACTAGCGGACCGCAAAGCTTACCTTTAATGTGTGAACATCCAACACTGGCTAATTAATTGAGTCATCGACACTTCACGACTTCCCCACCTTCATTCATATGTAGCAGAGGATATTGCATGCATAGGATAGGATACTGACAAGAACTTTAGCAGGAGCAGTGATGGGCTCTCTATGGTGCTCCCACTCCAGCAGTGAGAATGCTATTCAAAACCTTGTCTGTAGAAACTGCACAGGGCTGACATGCCAGCAAAAGTAAACTAGCCTTGTTATGAAGTCAGTTTTGTTTTCACCTTCCCAGAGATGTACCAAGTTTTAAATCTTTTGTTGCCTATGTAAGCTTTTTTGGTCCTGTTTTAATTGCTTTCCTTATTAAGCTCCTTACTCTAAAGAAAGCCTATGCAAATGGGCCTTTAAAAGTGAAGAGTATTTAGAATGAGTAGCAGAATCCACTCACTGTGTGTTCTCCCCATGCCTGCAACACATTTGAGACAGTTTTAAAGTATATTTTTGTAGTTCTCATTCTTGCTGAGTAGTCCATGTATGAGTGACTTAGTAAGAAAAAAACCACTGGCAAGTAATAATAGAAAGAAACTGGATTAATATTGTGCAAGGATATTCATATGACAGTCATGTGGTCTATTATGCTTTCTTGTACAGTTAGTTACTTTCAGAAATATTCACTGTGTAGCACCAAGTCTCTTGTTCAAGGCTGCTGTCTGAGCTGTGAAAATGCCTGGGACTGTTTTTAGTAGGTGGAATATCAGATCATTCATATACAGAGTAAGTTTTTTCACTTTCTTATGTGTCTCATGATAGGCTGTTGAACATTACAGTGCATTTACTCTTCATTGTATAGTTACAGGAGCAGAAATAAAGTTGCACCAGTTCTGGGCTAATTATTTGTGAAGCAAAACCCTAGCATTGATAAGAAATTGTGTCATTGTCATTGATATACCTAGGGAAAAACACTATGGGGTTGTTTTTACTGATATTTTGTAATACTGAAGTCATGAAATATAAGCAATTTTAGTAATTTCTTTTTCGCTGTCATTCTTAATTCTGAGTTACATGTTCTAGGGCATAGGTGTTCATGCCATGTATCTGTGAGCAAAAAGCTGCTCTGTTTTTTTTGGCAGAAGCAATGAAGAATTAAGCAGCTTGGATCTACAAATTATATTTGCAGGAGAGCCCATAAAACACATTTATTTGCATCACCAGGCAATTTATACAGGTTAAACCCATATCTTTTGATTAACAGAAGATTATTTGCACAGAAATTGTCCCTGTTGGGTAAGGACCATGAAGGAAAACAAATCAGTTCCTGTAGATTGTGACAGTGTTTAAACTCCCATGAATTTTAAATACCTGCCATTTTTAGGGTGGCTGAAGGAAATGTTTTCAAGCAACTTGGAGCACTGGCAGAGATGAGATGGCAAATGATGTACCCCTAATGATAACGTCACCGAGCTTGCAAAAGAGCATTTGGACTCATCTTAAGTTGCAGCTTTTTCAGGTGGAAACTTTTGATTCCTCAGGAGCTAGGGACCATTTTTGAGGGTCTGTGATAGCAGACCGAAGCCATTTTTGCTTTTCATTCTCCTTTCTGCAGATAGATAGTAATATATCTGTGGCCATCTGCGCCTAATTTCAACATGAAAGGGATCATGAAAGACCCCCTCTTTCACTGTCATACCTTAACACCTGCTCAGATCAACTATGAAAGTCCTCAGGGAGCTGTAAAACTTTACTGGGAATTTTTTTACTGAGTGAGGTGCTTCCCTTTTCAAACTTTAAAAGGTTCACATAACATGTTCACTCCACTGGCTTGTTCAAAGTGCATTTTGCCACATGTGTTTGTGTGTGCCTCTCTGCCTGTTTCAGGAAGCAAGGAAGAGTGCTATTCAAATGAAAATCCAAGTTGTTTCACATGGAGCCAGGATGAAGCAGGATTTGCATTCTGTGCTCGTGTCTGGCTCCTTGGCACTGATTAGGAAGGAGAAAGGAGCCAGAAACTGCCTGCAGAGCAGGACAGAAGGGAGTTGGAGGAGACTATTTGGCTAGTCCAGGCATGAGAGTTGTGGATACTGTGCCTCATCACCTCCTCTGACTTATTTCTATTCCAAGGATGAAGAAGACTTGAAAGGTTGGTGATTTTTCCCATAAAGTAGATTCAATCAAAGATTCTCTTTCAGGGGGCAAACGAGGGCTGCTTAAAAGCAGTTCCCTGCTGTACTACCTTTTCTTTCAATAAGCAGAGGTACCAGGAGGGAATGGTAAATGAATCAAGCCTGAATTTCCATGGCTAACATCTATGCTTTCCAGGAATTGCGTTAATAAATCTCAGATGGTTGCTCAGCAACTCCCACGGTTGGTACCCTCTTTTATGCTGAGCTGTGGAATGCATTGGTTTTGGCTAAATGTGTCCTTGGAAGAAACCCTCTTTGCCTAGAGAACAGACTGACGTGACCTCTGGAAATGAGAGTATTGCTGAGAGCTGAAAAAACTCAGTTTCAGAGTTAGAAAGCTTTTTTGTGTTTTCCTTTTCTCACAGCCTCAGGCTCCCAGGAACTCTTTCTTTAGGAGTCAGATGTCTCCACTTTCCCCTGTGTCTTCATGCAATAAATGAATGCTGTTTTTACAGGGAGTTTGAGTCATGATGAGCCAGTGTGTATGTCCCAGAAAACAGCCTGAGACATGTCTGCATTTGAAACCAGGATTTCGACTGTATTTCAATCCAGGTGTTAAATATTTCAGATATTTTATTTATTTAATATTTATTTACATTACAATATTTTTATACTTGTAAACAGAAAGAGATTTACTCTGTATTGTCATTTGCCTTAGACGTTCTTCAAAGCAATTGTTTGTATGGAAGAGATTGCATAAAATTAGCAGCAGTTTCCTGTGTTGATACTTTCATCCCTGACTGTGGCTTTAGTTTTGACATTTGTACCTGAATTCTTACCAAATTAGTGTAGGCTGCCAGTGACATTATTCAATAGGGAATTATCAGGTGTTCCAGAAGAAAAAACCAAACAAAGACAAAATAAAAAAAAACCTATGACAGCAAATATATTTTCATTATTATTTTTTATTTATCTTCTTAGCTCTGCAGTGAATCAGTATGTCTCTATCCAGATAGTATGTCTCTATCCAAACTTTCATGGTTATTTGAAGTACATTTTTTTCCACTGATAGAAACTGTCTCTTGCTGAGAGTTAACTGTAAGTTTATGGGAGATATTAGACCTGGACAGGGCACTCTTGTATAGTTCTTAGCCCTGGATAGCAAGTAATTGACAGGACTTTTGTAGAAATGTAAGTTAGCTAAACAGCAGCTCACATATGTTACAATTTTGAACTCTGACAAATGGAAACAGAAGAGCCTCTACTCCATGTTCTCAGCAGAGGTTCCCCTCCTTTCTTCTTGCCTGCTGTGGCAGAACATGTCAGCCAGAGAGCTGGCACATCTTCTTCCCTCTCTAAATTGGGAAGAAAAATGTACATAAGGGCATCCCTGTATTTGGGGAGGCCCTGGCTGCTGCCCCTCGAGTCCCTTTGGCTGCTGCCCCTCGTGCCCACCATGAGTGTGGTGGTGCCGAGCTCAGAGACGTGTGAGCAGTGCTGTGCTTTGCTCGCTCGTGGAAGGACAGTCACCTTGTCTTGGCAGCATGTGGCACAGTCCAAAAGGGCAGGAGGTGGAAGGCAGGTGAGAAGAGCTCTCATGCCAGCCTGGCGGGGCTGTACCTGAGCCCTGTGACACAGGGTCACGTGAGGGATTGTGCTCTCTGCAAGAGTGAGACCACAGGGAGGGCTCTAACACCGTCTTGCCTTTTTCTACACTGGATAATTGTAACCAGTCCACAGAGAAAGCAGGGAAAAAGAAAGTAAAATAACCAAACAAAATGTGGAAACCCTTCTTCCCAGGCAGAATTTTGCCTGGACCACCGAGAAAGCAGACAGGACTTTGCTCACGGCACTGTGTTGGAGGAGCCCAGGTGCTGTGGTGAGGAGTGCAGCTTTCAAGCTTACTTAGGGATTTGGGAGTTTCTGGAAACTCCTCTCTGTGTATGTAGGTGGTTCCTGCCTGTCTGAGGTAAACAGAAATCATTGTTAAGAGAAAATGAATTTGGTCTTGCCTTTACATATCTAGCCTGCCCTAACAAAGACAGTATGTTTGTATTTTAGATGTGGCATCTGTAATGCAAATACAAGATACTGTTTTGTCTTTTTTTTTCCTTTAATTCAGAGGCTGAGCAGTTGACTGGCCATAGAATCTGAAATACAAGCTTAAATCAGAGTTTCCAGTTTCTGGGTTTGTGTTTCATTTGGTTTTGGAGTTTTTTTGTTTCTTTTCTTTTTTGGTATAGTTTACAAATACGATGTGCTTTATGCTGTTTACATAGTCCCAGGTGCTGCATTGTATTAGTTTGCCTGCTACAGGGTGAATGGATGCTTACTTTGGGAAAAAAAAAAAAATTAAAAAAATCAATCCTCTTATTTACTTAAATCACAGAGACATCACTTTATAGAATCAAAGTAAGTGTAGGAGATCTTTTTTAAATGCTACAGAAAATACTGAGAAATTTACAAATTTTATGCAGAAGTAGCACTAATTATTTCTTATTTCTAAATGTGGACAGCAAATACTAGTTTACAAGTAATAGTTCTTTCTGTTTTCTCAAATTAGCCTTTTAAAATAGTTACTTTTGTAACATTACTCATTCTCAAGTTGTATTTTAAATATTGCAGTTAGAATGGGTAAAATGCAGGTCCCTTTTCTCTGCATGGAAATCTAAAAGGCTTTTGCACAAACTTCGCGAGACAAAACCAGCTTTGAGCAAGAGCAAATCCTGGACAAGATCAAAAAATTAAGTTGGAAACGCTGAAGTAAAAATCCTGGATTTGTTGTGGCACTGCCTGATAAGTTCTGCCAGCCTTCTTGGACTGCTTGGTACATAAGCAGTAGTAAAATCTTGACTCCAGTTAATTCATGCAGATTGCAATTGTTCTTTGCACTTAAACCTTGAGCCAAAAGGTGTGTCTTTTTGTGTGATAATAAGATCAGCCTTATGGTTTCCAGGTCTTGAAAACAAATTTCTGCAGTATAAACTGATAACAGAAATTATCATAATGAAACCAACACTTCTAAAAGCAGACAAAGTACCAAGTCCACACAGTTTGCGATCCTACGAAAGGCTGTGGAATGAAAAAGATCAGTACGCGTTTTGGGGCCCTGTTACAAACAAGGGACTTCGTTGAGTTTTGCTGGTTTCGAGCAAACAAACCCTTTTTAAATATTTGGAGAAGATTGAGTCTGCTTCCTGAAAAACTGAAGCCAAAGTCTGAGCAGATTTGATTTGAAATTAGGTCATCAACTCTTAAGCAATTTTAATCATAGCAGGTAGGAATTTGTTTCTTTGTATTTCAGATTTCTGTAGTTTCCTTTTTTCCTTATAAAGTGAGAAATAATGATCATGCTTCTTCATCTCTTAAAAGAAATATCTATCCCATTTATGCTATACAAACACTTGTGTATCTGGTTGCTGTCAGTTTTCTTTTGACTGTGGCCAAAGAGTTCTTTCTGATTTTGTGTCTTAAAACTAGGTGCAAATGTAGGTAAAGAGACAGTTTTGTTGCTTCTTCAATAAAAATGGGGTATGGCCCTTTTTTGAGTTCAGTAAGAAGTATGTCAGTTAGGAGAATATAGACATAGTTTGTACCATGAATAGGACCGAGCTTCCATTGAACTTTCAGGTGTGACTGATTGATTCATGGGGGAAATGGGAGGCATGAGTTGCTTAGTACGACTGAAAAATGATTGTGGAGCAAGCACAGGGATTTGTTTGAAGAGAAAGTGGATACCTTTACTAACTACTTCCCTTTTCATATAAAGAGGGCCCTGACAGAGGAGAAATAATTGTTTCACACAAGGGCTGGGTGTTTCCCAGGTTCACTTTCAAGCAATGTTTAAGCAGTTTGTTGATACCTGTGAGTTGCCAGCAATGTTGTTTGTGATATTACTATGAGTTTTTACTTTACTTTCCCCTTCTCCTTTTTTTTTTTAACTAAATGCTCAATTTCCTGCAGTTGAATTGTATATGTTAAAACCAAATACAATCTAGCGCTGCTAGGATTGAGAAAGGGGGGAGGAATTAAAATATTTTAGCATCCTGAAGACAAATTAGGAATAACTCAAAATACTGTCAAATATGAAATGACTTGTGGTTTAGCCTCATATCATTGTTTGTATGTGTCATTGTACTTTGCTGATGATTGTATGATTGAATTTTGTGATGATTGCGTGATTGTATTTTGGTGGTTTAAAATGATGTCTTAAGAGGAGAGTAGGAAAATTATTAACATTCAAAGGCAGACTGGATTGCTAGGGTGATGTATTAATACCAATACATCCCTCTTTGCAGTGACATGAAGTGCACAAAACTGAACTCTTGTCTGTCTGATGGATTGTTGCCTTAAAAGTAAGGCTAACTTTCCTGTTGCGTTAAGAGGAAGGAGATTGGGCACAAAATAACCCCCTTTTAGTCCAGCTGGATCTCAGGTTACAGGGACTTGGGACAGCTGAGTGATAGGCAATTCAGCTCTAAGCATCAGAAATGCAGAGCCAATGTGGCTCTGCAAGTCCAGGTGTGCTCAGTGAGAAGCATTGTGGCTCACCGTAAGTCTGGTTGTGCCCAATGAGCTTTTGCAGCCAGATCTGAAGTCTGGTGGCATTCAATAACTCTCATGGCCAAGTACAAGTGTCCTGGTTTAGGGCAAAATTGGGAGAGAATCCCCAAAAAGGGGGCCCCTCCAGAAAGCAAACCCACACGGCCCCTCCCCACAACCGGTTCGGGAAGAATTCCTTGGAGAGAAGTGGAAAGAACCTGTTTATTTAACAGGCACAGCACCCTCCGGCACACAAAATGAACAATACCGGATGACACCACTCTTTCACTGCTCTGAAAAAGATGACAAATTCAGAAAGTCTCTCCTGGGGTGGTTGCTCTGTTATCAGTCCCTCTGGCGCTGAGGCAGCTGCTGCATCCACAAGGTGCAAACTCTCGGTGTTTCCCAGGTCCCAGTCCAGGGCAGGTTCGGGTGGATCTAAAAAGGAAAGGAGAAACAGTCCAGGAAGAAATTTGGACTGTTTAGCTAAATTAACTAATGAGAAGAAGCAGAAAGCAAGAGCAAGCAGAAGCAAAGCAGAAGCAAGAGCAAAGCGAAAAAAGCAGGGCAAAAAGCAAAACCAGCACTATGTACTGTCCCATCTGTATGTCCTGCCGGCCGTGGGGGAGTGGCTGATAAGAGACCAAAACAAAACTTTCCCTCTTCAGAGCCAGTCTTGAAGGCACAGAACATAATATCCAGCATAAATCCTAACATCACCCTAGGACAGCAAGATAGTGTCATTTCTTGAACAACAGAAATGCAGATTGTTACTGGGTTGCTGGTGATAAATACACCATTTAAGAAGCATGTGTGAATACACAAAATATGAATAATACAGCTGGTGACAAAGACAATAAATTGCCAGATGGCTCTATAGGGCTAAAGTATGGTCACAAATACAAGATTGCTTTTTAAGTTTCCCAAAGAAGGACTCAGTATAGCTGAGTGTTCAAATCCTACTTCTTAGGCATTCACAAAAGTGGAGTCTCCTTTAGCCTCCTGCCCCACTTAAGCTATATCTATATTATTTCTTTGAGGGAGGGAAAAAGGGAAAAATTAAAGTTGATGTCATTGCATGTTTAAAGCAGGTTTTAGTCCATTAGCATGTGCAGAGGCATGAAAAGTAACATGTATTTTGAGTTAGTGAAGCAAAGGTCAGCTTTTGCTCACCATTTGGGTCATTCCTGTGAATTAGTTCCTGTTAGCCACACTGTCTTAAACAGGGCATGGCTAGAACACCTCTGTTCTGCTCCAGCCCTTTGTTTCATGCCTCTCTTAGAGTGATACATCAGGTTCCTGCAGTGTTTCTGCTCCTAAGGTGTGCAGCACTTTGTTCCTGGCGAACTACAGCCAACGCATGTGCTCCTTCTCACTGAACTTTGTTTTTCATTCTTTTTCCTCACACAGATTAAAGAAATATGACCCCTAACCTCCCAGTCCCCGTTTTTTCCTTCAACCCAAGCATCTCATCTTTCAAGGCATTATTAAGACTATTTAAGATGCTTACTTTGGTTGCAGAAGCAGAGGGATTAGATGCAGGCCAGGGTATCCTATAAAGCCAAGGATGAATGCACCTGGGACACAAAATTTATACAAGAACACATTGTTCTTGTATGTTTATCATGTAGTTTGATAATGCAGGTAAAATAAAAGGGAAAACCCATGTTTGATTAGCTTTGAGCCTTTAAATCAAAGGGATTTAATTTTCTTGGAATGTCCTGTGTTTTCTGACTTGAAAATGCAAACACCATTGCCAAACACTAGCAGAAAGCTGCGAAGGCAGCAGGCATGTTTTCTATTTGCCATCTGAATTTCATACTACCAAGCCAGAATGATTCCTTTTGGGGAAAATCGCAAGCTCTGCCAAGTCCAGCCTTAAATCAGAGTGGTACTGCTGTCAGATGAGAAGGCAGTATTGCCTTTCCTATTTCACCCTAAAGTAAAATACTCACCCTCACTCTGCAGCTGAGACAATTAGCTTAGACTCTAAAGGGGCAAGTAATTGAGATAGAATGGAGAAAATAATTTGGAAAGCAGTAGCAGTCTGTTGGAGTGCAGCAGCAGCAGCCAATCACAGAGGTTAATTCCAAGCATCTGCCTCACTTCCCTGGCAGACATTGCCAGCCTTGAGATGCCAATATTGGACCCCTTCCTAAAGTGTCTCCTGAACCATAAGAGAGTTGTGCAGTGATTGAGCTGGGGCAGAACCTCTGAGCTTTCAGTGCTGTGTATTAATGTAAATACGAATGACTTAGCGTTAAAAGATTCTCTGTGGTTTCTGCTTTGTGACTGGTGCCTCTTCTCCAAGACCTGCTCAAGACTCTGTCAGCTGCACAGGTTTCTTTTGCCCCTGCTCTGCTCCAGCCCACAGCTAAATTAGGTTCTTAAAGTGGTTAAAATTTATCTTATGTCCCTTTTGTCTGAAAAACTATAGCAAGCTTTTTTTTTTTTTTCCTCAGCCAAATCCTTCTTTTTAATGTGGATAAAAATCTTGTAAACTGAATGTACTTAAAGCACAATTTCATGTGTTCTCTATCTCCAAATCAGTATTCAGGACTCTGCTGAAAGCAAAGGTCTGTGGGCCACTAAGCAAGAATTTCTCTCAATGCTATTAGAAACAAACAAACAGATTTTTATTATCTTAGGGTTTGTCAGAAGTTTTGGAGTGGGGGAAATGGTGATTGAGGGAAATTGGAGAGAAGATATTTATTCAGCATCTTGTAGTTCTGTCAGTTTAGGCTGAGCTTTGTTGGTGAACCTGAAATGAGGGGGAAAAAACCCTAAGTTGTTTTTACATTCTTTTTCATCACAGTCATTTTTGAATATTAGTTACTTGCAGAAAAATGCTCAGTAGGGTTTGGGATATTTTTATTAGCAAAGATACTGTCAGAGATGAGTGGATCAAATATATGCTTTATTGATGGTCAGAAACAGGAATTCCTGTTCCCTTAGAAAATCAAGAATTTGAAATTGCCATTATTTGGAATTAGAACACAGAACTGAATTTCTGAATATCTTTGATTTGGAATGGGAGGCCTGGTTGGTTTTAGAAGGATGAATATTAGTTTTTAACTTTATATATATATATATTTAGTATATAGACTTAACTCTGGTATTTAAACATGTTTTACTGAAATTTTTCATATTAGTCAAATTGTATAGTTTTCAATTGCTTATTTCAAAACCACTTAAAATCAGTAATTCCTGAAATTATTTCACCTTTAGCACAATTTTCTTTTTCAGTAAAGTGTTTGAACTGAAATCAGATGTGGCTGTAATTGGTCTGATAAATGCAGAACAAACACAGACAATTATTGTAATAATTCTCTTTAGAAGGACCATTTCTCAAAATGTTTTCAAAATAGTCCTTTAAAAATGTTTAATACTATCACAGATTTTTTTTTTTTTTACATTAAGACAATGATGCAGAATAGTGCTGCAGCAGTATTTGAAGTTTCACTTCCCTGGCAGAAGACCTTCTTTTCCCAAGAACTGAGGATTCATAGTTGTGGGGAAGTTGTAACAGGGAGACAAGTTAGGATGCTAGTGTCCTGCATGGTGGCTTTCTGGACCAGTCTCTGTGTGACAGGGCTGTGAGGGAGGTACATCTGCCTTCGGAAGTAAGAAGAATCTGAATTTGTCCTGTCATTGGTTTTTGGTAAAGTTAGCTGATGGTAAGGAGGCACATTATAGAAATTATAAATATTATACTAATTCTTTTGTCAGGTAGAGTGTCTGTCATTCATCCCTCAGGTTTTCATGAAACGACAGAGATATGCTAAGGTTTTGACCCTGTGTGCTAACCTATGCATAGGAGTAAATTTGTTACTTTTTCCAGCAAGTCCAAGAGATTTTGATTAAATTTAAAACAATTATTTTAAGGCTTGCATGTGCAGTGATGTCACTGCACAGGCAGGGAGGGTGGAAATTGCTAATAAATAAATAATACCATCTTTTATATTTTATAAATCTTATAAATACCTAAATGCATGGGCCTGTTCAGCAGTGCCTTCAGAAGTGGACTGCACTACTGTGGGCTTGGTAACAGGAGCTGCCCCTTACTGCATTAGCATTGTGCTGTGAATTTGCTCTGGGCAATTCCCGAGAAATATATTCAGGCTTGGCTCAAGGCACTTCTAGTGGTGGTAACTCTTGTGTGCCTGGCTGTCTAAATTAGATGTTCCTGCTGCTGCCCAGAGAATTTAAGGAGAATGTATTTTATTTCTTGCCTTTCTGGCATTAATTGCTCATTTAATTTTGTTTGGTTCATTGGCTTTTAGTAAAGCTTGCTGATGGTAGGGAGGCACATTTTAGAAAGTGTAAATATTGTACTCACTCTTTTGTTTTCCCTCTTGGTACAAAGAATGAATGTTCTTGTGCCCTGAATTAATGAAAGACCTTTGATCTAGGAGCCTTATCTAATTAGGTAGTCGTGGGCATGTTTTCAGTGTGAGAAGGGACTTAATTTTATCCAGGAAACCCCCAATAATTTAATAGAAGGAGGAACTGGAACAATGTTTTCCCTGTGCAGGAGCTGTGATTGTGCACATGGCCACAAGGAGCTAGTGCCTGTCTGTGTGGGCTGGTTACACGCTGGCTGCTGCACACAGGTCATGTTTGAGCAGCTTGTGAAAGGCAGCCTTGGCTGAGCCTGCTGCAACGCCGTGTGCAGAGATCAGCAGTGCCGGATGCAGTTTGGAAAGCATGAGGGATGCCAATTGGTGGGAAACATTTAAACTGGCAGGGAGAGCAGGTAGCTGAGTGCAGCAAACAGCCTACATAAGGATCACAGGTTGCATCTGGGATTTCCTGATGAATGCCTAATAAGCACATGGATTAGACGGGCAGAACTCTTCAAGCTGTTGTAAATGTAGCTGAAAGAAGCGTGGCTTGGAGGACAACAAATAACTGCTCTCGTGAAACTTTTTCTTGGCATTTAAATTTATTTATTTAAAGTCCAGAAAAATAATGGAGAGAAAACTGGACAATAAAATGAAAAGGGAACTGTCCTACTTAGCTACTTTAAACAACAGAAACATATCCTTGGTGTCTATTCGTAAGCAGCAGGCGGCTCGTGATGTGCCTGAACTACTGATTATTGGTGAAAAGTCCAAGACGGCATCTCCGGTAAAAGCAAGCAGTAACTTGCAGAAAGAAGAGAAACTTTTGCAGAGTTACTCCATGGCAATGACAGAAGTCAATACAGATGAAAGGCAGGTCAGTGTGTGTGTGTGTGAGAGTGTGCATGCAGGGAGGGAAGTGGTGTTCCTGAACTGGTGAATTTAAAACAAAGCATGCTGTTGCATGGGTTGTATATTAAAGGAGGTTAAACCTTTATCTAAATTGTCTTGATCCCCAGCATGGATGCCAGTCCCATAACAAGCAGTACATATGCAAAGTCTTCTGGGGATCCTCTGAAAATAATCTTTGAAACAAGTTGTTAATGATGACTTATGCTGTAGAAGCTAATGAGCATGGTTTCAGCTCCACCTCTAATAATACAGAGTGGTGATTCTTAGGAAGGAAACATAATAGTATTTCTCCTTTTGAACTCCAATTGCTCCAGTAGTTTGAAGAAGCTCCTACTAGTTTGGAGTAAGAAAAATTGCAGAAACATTAAAAAGTCCTTATTGTAGGTAAGTAGTTTATTTATATCTAGTAAGTGGGTGCTAGTGAAGCTCTTGATGAATATATCTGTGCAACTTTTTTTAAAATTCAGTGTTGTATATAACTGTGGTATTTTTGGATATTAACTGCTGTGGTGAAGAGATCATTGCTGAAAGCAAAGTGACAAGGTTAATTTTTTTAAAAGAATTTTGCTATTTAAAATGTATGTACACTGGAGTAATGTAGTTTGGGTCAGTGAATATTGTGAACATTTTAGGAAAATTGTCAGAACAAAGCTCACTTGGTTGAAGCATGGTACTAATAATGCCTGGGTGGTAGGTTTGATTCCTGCATGAGCCATTAGCTGAAAAATTGGACTTCATGATACTTGTGGGTCCCTTCCAACTCATAATGTTCTGTGATTCTGTGTGTTCATGTTCTTTGAAACTGGGTATGCTTAGAATGGTTCACATAGTGGCAGACTGGAATGAAATAACGGCCAGAAGAGACCAACTATACCTGAAGGCTTTTTCTGCCTCGAGTTACTTCTTGTATTATAAATGTTTGCTAGAAAACAGTCATGACATAAATGACTTTGTTCTACCAAAAGATCTCTTCTCTGTGTTCAGTTCACTGGGATATATATGCTGCTTGTACTGGTGCTGTGAAGAACATCACAACGAGGTTTGTCTTGTTTTAATTCTAAATTAGGAACATTTTGTTTACAGCAAGCTTTTCCCCTTTCTCATAAACCAAACTTGGTTTACACAGCTCCCTTTAATTTAAAAGTGCCTGTTAAGGTCTCTGAAGTTTGTTGACTACAGTGTAGGTGTCATTTAAGTAAGACTGGCTTCAGCTGCCTAAATCTTTCCCTATCATCTGTACTGTTAGGGAAGCCTGATCCCAGGCGGGAAATAGTAGTCCCTTGGCAGAAGCATTAGTAAATCAACTTAGTATTTTGGAAACAAAAGCCTCATAAAGGCTGCTTTGTAGTAATAATCTCATTGAATCTTGATATTCAGGCTTAGAAGGTGTTTTTTCCCTCGTTTAAGACTCAGGAACTGTTTGAAAAATAACAAATTGTGTTGTAAGTAGTTACTGAATATAGTAGCTACTGACATTTGTTAATCTTCCTTTGGGAGACGAGGGGAGAAAGAACAATGGTTATGATCTAATACATTTAAACAATATGCTCTAACGAGATGCACTGAAAAATGCTAAGTAGGATGAGGATTGAATTTCTGGCTACTCTGTGTGCCAGAGTGTTGCTGTTACTGGCAAAAAATTGAAGACTCGTGACCTTTGATGTTTTTGTGGCTTCTCTGCCCTCATTTTGTTGTTCACTGTCTGCCTATAATAAACTGGGAAACTTCTGAAGCGTTTAATTATTAGTGTGTGGCTTTTCAGTTGTGTGCTGCTGCCGCCTGAATCCAAAGCCATGAATCAGGCAGTTGTGAAAGAAGGAAGTAGAGAAGGTAAAACACAGATAAGATAATTCTTCAGCAGTTGTGTGCTCAAAGGTAAGAGGGCAATAACTGATTTCAGACCACAGAGGTACAGGGAAAAGAGCAAACCAAAACTTCAGGGCATAGTGGATGTGAGGTGCAGTGACCTCCAGCATTTGTGGAGGAGCAGGCAGGGAGAGGCAGAGGAGGTGCTGAGTGGGCCAGGCACTGATTGCCTGGCATCACTTTGAGGAGCCTGGTGCTCAAGTTTTAGGATGTGAAAGTTGCCATCCCTGCAGGCCACGCAAAGGAGGGCAGGAGAGCAGTGCCAGAGAAGGGGGGGGAGCCTTGCTGGATGGGCAGAGAGGAGCAGTACTGTGCTGGATCTTGGTGTGGTTGATGCTCAGGGAGCTGTGGAGTGTGCCTGTCACAACCTAGCCTTGTGCTGCAGAAGCCAGGAGTGTTATGCTGGCATTTTGGAGGTGGCTGCACCTCTTGGGAAGGGGAAATGGATAGAGGGATGGCTTTCCTGGTGACAGGCCACCCCACGAGGTGCCCATGAAACACATCAATGGAGGGCATGGGGACTCAGCTAGGGGTGGGTGGTGGCGGGGCTGTGAAGCCAAGGAAGGCACAAATATTGTTGTGTTCACAGCTATGGTGCTGCATCCATTCTCAAGACATGGGTCGCCATGTGTGCACATGTGGGGGTCTCACCCAGTGCCATGGTTTCCATGTCTTTGGGGTTTTTTTCTGAGCTCAGTTGTTTTTCTCAGATTTATTATATATCCCTTCACTGCTTGATCTCTCAGCCTTTGCATATTTGAATGGGAATATCCAAAACAAGGAGCCTGTTTTGGGGCACCATGGGTCAGCATGATGCTGGGCCTCTAAGGGCAGCCCTCAGTGGGGTGGGTTTGCCCCACCAGCCATACAGACCATGGCCTAGGACTACCTTTCCCAAATGAACCTGCCATGAACTCTGGATGCTATGATGCCAAGAGCTCTGTGCCAAAACAGGGCTTGAGATTTGGTGCTTCCAATCCAGCAGCATCACCCTGCCCTGCTCCACCTCCATGCTTTCACAAAAAGTTAGTCCAGCCCCAGGCTATATTTCCATTGGATGATCTTCTTCCTGCTGGCTGGAGGCAGTCTGAAAGGGGAGCATGAGCCTCTGCCTCTTCCAGCTGTTCCCAAGCCCCGCTTTGCCCCAGGACAGGCATGAGTGCTACAGCTCCTGTCTGGGACATCAAGGGTTGCTCTTCATGCCTTGTTTCTTGCTTTGAAATCCTCATTCTGAGACTTGGGCTTCAGGTGCCACACTCCTGCACATTTGCAACTCATCTTGGGTCTGGTTCAGAGCTTCTCCTGTAGATGCAAGTATTTTCCAGCCAGTACTTGTGCTTTCTTTAACGCTGTCTCCATCTACTACTGATTCTTTGTCAATGATTTCTCAGATTTCTTCAATTCTTTTGTATTGTCCATATGATTTTCATAACTTTGTGTCCAGTTTCTTAACTTTCCAGGTAGAGACTCGCTCTGCTGTGTGCTTTCAGTTCCAACTTTTACATGCAGAACAAAGGAGGGAGAGAATTGGCATCATTTTGTGTGTAATTATTTGCATATTCTTCACATAGATACTGTAAAAATATGCATGAGGCTGGTAGAGCAAAGAGACTTAATGTATACCTGCCCTTAAAAGTGAACCATTCTCCTTTGGTGTGGAGACAAAAGAGTAACTATGGCCAGTTCTTTCACACATTCCCTTCTGGATGTAGAGCAGATGCATTTCCATTATTTTGTTCATATTTCTGTCTGAGCAGAAAAAAAGCAGAAGGGGCAAAGCCTGAGACTCCCAAACAGCTTTTTGGGCATTTTTGGTGGGGATTGCTTCTCTGATCCTCTTGCAGGTAGTGTCTCTGAATTACCATATAGCCTTTTATGTGTGGGTGTCAGCCGGTATGAGGAAATCCATTTCTGAGACCCAGCAGTGCCTGAGGAAAACTATGGACACATTTCTGTATGTCTCATCTCTGTGTCCTTACATGAATCTGCTGTTTTCCTCTTGTCTGGTGTAGAAATACCCTTCTTGCAAATACACACATTTCTGTGTGTTCTGTATTGCTGCCTATTCTGTTTCTGTTTTTTTTTTTTTTTTAAATCTGTTATAAACAGCACTAAAGGCTTTGTAAATACTCTGTTTGTACCTGTGCACATTTCTTGGTTTTGGGGGTAGATTCTTCAATGTTTTGGCACTTGTGTGGGTTTTTTTAAGGGAAAGAAGCTTTTTAGTTTTCTTATATCCACATCCCCTCTCTATTTTTTCCTTGTCATTTAAAAATTTGTGTGCAAGGTTTTTTCTCCTACAGAGCATAAGCATATGGTTTCAACAAGTAGCAAACAAAATATTTTTGCCAATTCTTCTAAATGTTGGGATAGCTTTTTATGCAAAGCAAAAAACAGTGTCCAAGTTTTGAAGTTTCTGTGGCTTACAATGCATTGAAATAGTGGAATCAGTCCTTGCTTTTATGTTTTTCAAAAGACTGCATAATGGGAAGTACCCTCTAATCTTTTTACATGATTAATTTGAATTGCTTTTATGTCACGGGGTACCTTGGAAAACTGAGACAGTGAGCATGATGGAGGAGGGAACACAGTGGAGGACATAGGGCCTGTGATGGTTCCTGAGTTTCATCTGCAAGTGGTGGCCAGACAGGCAGTGAAGCAGAGAGTGGAGGATGCTCGTCTCCTCCATTCGTGCTCTGTTTCACCAAAGCATGCAGAAGGCAGAATACCTTTGTCCTGCAAGCCAAAGTACATGCACAGGGTGAGCTTCTGTGACTGCCACACAGATTGCACTGGGTGTTTTTGATAAGAGCAGGCCACTGTGAGCAGTGTCCTTGGGGGACTGGGGACAGGGAAGAGGATGGCAGACAATATTCACCTAACGCTTCTTCAGGCATAATTTACAATCAATGCTAGTTTGAGTTTAGGCCACATTTGAAATGTGGTGGCTGGGAGACTGTTTTCACAAGGGTTTTTTTTCCCATACACAAGGCCAGGTTATTATTTCAAATTGTGGGAAGTCACAACAATAGGAGGACACAGGAATGGGAGTGTCCTGGTTGTCTTTGTGTGGTGCTTAAACAGGGCACCACCTTTGCAGGAAAATCTGATTAACTGTTAATGCTTTGTTTTGAAAGGAGGTGCTTGTGGCACATTTCCATATATGCTGGGGATTTCACAAACTTATGGGAGGGGAAGCGCAAGGAGAGCAGTGTCCTGGGTGCTTCCAGGCCGATGGGAGGAAGAGGCAAAAGGAGATGCCAGGACTAAAATATTCCTCTGACTCTTCTTCTCCAGCATCCCTGGAGTGCAGCCATGAGGCCAAGCAGAAGAGGGGGAGCAGGAGAGAGAGTTTACTGTCAGGATAGCTGAGGGGCTGCACCATAATCTTGAAGAGTTGAATTTGCTCATTCCTCCTCCTGTTCTAACAAATACAGTATAGAAAAGTCTGAAAGCAAGGTCTTAAGGTTTTGCTGTTTATGTGGCCCCAGATCTCATTATTCCCAAGCTGTCTAAGCGTGAAACAAAATCAAGTTAATGAATTTTGAATACTGCATCAAATGAACTGGATGCAGTCTAGTGTTACTAAGCAGCCTAAATGCTTCTCATCCATGCTGTGGTATTGCGAAAGAAGTTTTCTTGTGGGTCGTAGGAACAGGATCCGCAACACTGGGGGTGATCCAGTGGGCCCTTCTCCAGGCTCTCCCTGCAGTAATGCCCAGCATCAGGTGTTTTATGGAATGTCAGAGAGCCCAAGGCTTTGCAGGCAAGAGAATTGATTTGTCCCAGTAGCTTTTATCTAGATCTCTAGTATTTAAAGTTGCCTTAAATCATGAACATGAATTTTCAGGTTCTTTCCATGAAATCTGACCATCTAGGGCTTGTCCCTGCCCTTTTCAATCTTTCTCATCACATGGCTCCAGCAACTGGAGCTCTCAGTACTTGTTCTGTAAGAAGCATTGGCAATTTAAAAAAAAAGAAAAAATTCATTTTCAGTTGAATTGAGTGCATTCAGCTGTAGAGTTCCAGTATTGCAGAGGCTGTGGTCTGACTGAGAGATAGGCCAGCCAGAAGTGAACTATTTCAGTACTGGCCATCCTGAAAATCAGTGTTGGATGAAATCAGTGAGTTACTGTAGCACAATTTATAGTCTTAGGTGCCTCACAAGTAGGTAAATAAAATTAAACTGTAGTGAAAATATCTGGTTACAGTTCTCTGTATTTCAAGGTCTTTGTTAGATACAGATTTCAGGTTCAAAGGATTATATATTAAATGCAGAGAGCCCAGGCCTTTGTGTGTGTGCAAATAGCTCTTCAAATATCATGCAGCTGACCCTCCCTGCACCAACTTGTTTCAGGCTTCTGGAAAAGTCGTGATTCTGTTTTATTTGGCTTTTTGGTTTTCTTTGTTTTGGTTTGAACTCCTCCTGGGAAGTAGCCAAACTGGGCCAGTTTATGACCTTTTTGGAAAGGCAGTCAGCACACTCTCTACTGTGACCCACTGTGCCAGTGACAGTGTGCTCTGAAGAGCAGCTCAGGCTGTGTGATGGAAGTGTCCTGTGGCTGCAGAGAACTCAAGTTTAAAATTATTTGGTTGGGGTAGGAGTATTGAGTCAATTCTGCTTTTATATCCCTAGTCAGTATTTTCTAAATTGCTGCTCAAGAGACTGTCAGAAGCCTGATTCATCATCATGGGCATAACTCACTGGTAATATATTCAAAGAGTAAAACAATGTTGAAAAGGGTTTTGGCCATACAGACTAACTTGAGAGCACTTCTAGTATGTGCTTGAGAGCATATGAAGACTGTTGTTGCTTTTACAGGGCTAAGGATACGTGCATTTATTTTTACTTTTCCCCTTTCTCCTTAGGCTTTGTCCAACGTTGATTCTCCTCCTGGTTGCGAGCTGAAGCCTACAATGAAACATAATTTTGCTTTTGACAACATGGGCTATGAGGCAAGCTCTGAAACCATGCCCTCTCCACCTTCCCAAGAGCATACTGTGGTAGTCAACATTGTGGGAATGACTTGCCAATCATGTGTACAGTCGATAGAAGGCCGAATTTCCAAGGTGAATGGCATTTTGAGAATTAAAGTCTCCCTTGAACAGAACAATGCTGTTATCAAGTATCAGCAGTCGGAAATAAGCCCTGAACAGATTTGCCAGGAAATTCTGGACATGGGCTTTGACGCCAACATAGCAGAAGAGAAGTTGACGACAGCAACTGTGAATTTGCCAAGCTTGAAAGAAGCAGTAGCTAAGCTTCGGGTAGAAGGCATGACATGCCAGTCCTGTGTCACCAACATTGAAGGAAAGATTAGGAAACTGCACGGTGTAGCAAAAATCAAGGTGTCACTTGATAACCAGGAAGCAATTATTGCTTACCATCCTTACATCATTCAGCCTGATGACCTCAAGAGACACATCAGTGACCTGGGGTATGACTGCACCATTAAAAGTAAATCAGCCCCTTTGAAGCTGGGTGCCCTTGATCTCCAGCGCTTGCAGAATGCAAACCCCAGGGAGACACCTGCAAGCCTCGAGAGTGATGGGCTGGATCAGCTGGCCCCCAAGATGGGTAGCACAGCAACAGTGACTGTACAGATAGAGGGCATGCATTGCAAGTCCTGTGTCAGAAACATCGAAGGAAATATATCAGATCTTCCTGGTATAAAAAGTATTAAAGTGTCTTTGGAGCATAAATGTGCTGTGGTACAGTACAGCCCAGATTTAATCACCCTGTCAGCTTTCCAGCATGCTATCGAATCCCTTCCGCCTGGAAACTTTAAAGTAAGCCTCCTTAGTGGTTCAGAAGCAAATAAAGGAGCATCTCCCTCAGGTGCTTTCTCATACAATGTCGTCAGACAGCCACCACAAGGCACGACACATGTGGCTGTCATTAAGATTGATGGCATGACCTGCAATTCTTGTGTGCAGTCCATAGAAGGGGCCGTATCACAGAGGCAGGGAGTGCAGCACGTAGCAGTTTCTCTAGCTGGCAGTACTGGGACCATACACTATGATCCAGCTGTCACTAGTGGAGAAGAGTTAAGAGCTGCCATAGAAGACATGGGATTTGATGCCTCTGTGCTGACAGGTAACAGTGTTTTTTCTTCTGTGGGTAGCGTGCCAAGGTGGGTCATGCAAGGTCTGCACTGAGGTTCCTTTGTGGAGAGAAGCTCTTAAAGCATCCCACTGACATTGTCTCTTCTGAATGCCTGGCCTGATCTGACCTCACTTAGCAAGGGAGAGAGGTTACAGCTGTAAGGCAGTGTGTTTCAGCCCTAATATCTGCAGAGCTGAGTTACATTATGAAGCCAAAAGGCCTGAGGTACAAAGCCTTTCAAGTAGCTTATCCCCTTACCCCTGAAGTAGGTTTCCTGCTATGTCTACAAGCTGCTGTAAGTAGATCTATCAAACCAAATGTTTACATTTATGTTCCAGAATACTGAAACTTAAACACTTCATAAAGTATCTTTCATTTAAAACCACTTTTTACCTAGCTAAATCCTCTTTTTAGTGTCTTTAGCCTTTGACCTTTATTTCTTCAGTATTTTTGCCTTCCTTACTTCACTAAACCTTGCTTTAAGCAAGGTAAGTGGAAAAATGCAGGTACTCTTTTTGGGGAACAGCTACTTTTGCATGTCAGTTGTATCAGTGTATGCATTTTGTACATGTGCTCAATGTTTAAAAAGCTTTAAAAATGTTTTAAAACTCCTCTCTCACAAATTTCAAATGTGGCAATTTCACCCGCTTCAACTAAACATATTTGCTTTGAAATACTGATGCAGTTTACCTGAAATTAAGTAGTTTGATCACGAAACCCCACATCCTCTTCACTTCTCTCATGGGTCCAGTCCCTCTGAATCTGTGGTACTACTACAAATGAGGCCCTGTATGTGGTGTTTAATTATAATTTGTTTGGCTTATAATTTGTTGGTAGGAGAGCTTCCACTCCATCTGGAAAAGGAGGGACCCCCCTGTGTTTAACATCTTTGGAGGCAATTCCTGCTCCTTTACACAAACCTCTGCCCAAGGGAGGTAGTTTGTGAACACAGCTGGAGCTGTTGTGTGTCTGTTCAATAACTGGCAGAGAATAAAAATGTTTGCAAGGGGCCTGTTTGTGTTCAGGTCTCTGGGGTGCTTCCAATACTCATTTTGCAGTACTTGCAGTTTGATTACTGTGCCATAAAGAGAAACCTGTTGAGAAACTTGTTGTTTCCTTTGTTTGAGATGAAGTGATATGAGTCCAGCATAGATGGCAACAATGAGAGAATGGGTATGACTGGACTACATTCTCTGTTCTGGATTAGGACCCTCTAGATACCAATATATCTTTATCAGGTGGAGGTAGTGGACAGCTCTAGGCATTGAAATTGGAGGGAATAATTTGCCATCTGAAGGTGGAAAGCTAGTTCTGTAGAGTTAGATGGTCATGCAAGTGGCACTGGTGAATATGCATTTTTATAAGCATAGTAACAACCTATACTATCTCCATATGGAGACCAAGGTTATTGTGTCACCTTCTAAACAGCTGTGAGTGTTTGTGTGGTTGATAAATGTGACTTGTTTGTACTTTTGCATCATCCAGTCACACTGTGAATAGCTCAGTGTATTGTGCATTTATTCAAGACACCGCCCCTGGAGAACACAGGTGCCAGCCTGATGCCAGCAAAGCTGCTGTGCAGCCTCAAGCTCCAGAGCCTCCTCACCAAGGCAATGCCTCAGATGCTCTTCCAGACAATCCTCACCCTGATGGGTCAAACCAGCTCAGTGGAGCCACAGAAGAGAAGTGTGTTTTACAGATCACAGGCATGACCTGTGCATCGTGTGTGTCTACCATTGAAAGAAATTTGCAGAAAGAAGATGGTAATAAATTTAAGATTCCTATAATGAGTTTAATGATGAGGGATGACGGAATGGAAAAGATGTTCTATGAGAAGAGGCTGTCATACAACATCTGGAAGTTAAATAGACTTAATGCTCTTAGTGCTAATGTAACTATGTCAGTGTTTAACTATCCTATTGCACTGGTGGGCAAACATGATGAACATACTTGTAACAGGTTGTAAAGTGATAAAAAATTCAAATAACTCTGAAGACAAGAATAGAGAAATGGTTGTCATTTAGTTTTCAGGGCCTTGTTGGTTTACAAAGCAATCCATCTCCTCCAGGGCCATTGAGAGCTTGGGCATGCTCGGGCATATTTGCACAAGCAGGTGCAAACAAATGTATGGCTCCACTGCCAGGGTAAGCTTAGGCACAGTGGTGTTTACTGGTCTAGAAGTCTGCAGGCTGGGGCTGCCTTTCCTCTGGCCATGTAGAAGATTAAATGAAATCAGACCTTAGCAAAGTCTGATTTCATTTATGTCAGCATGCCTTTGGGAGGTTTTGCTTATCGATTACTCTCTCCCCAGTCTCCCAGTGGTGGTCTCACTGCCTCGATTTAGAAATCAAAAAAAGCATTAGCTCTTCAAAACAATTTTTTTTTCCTTGTGATCTTTATGTTTTGATTTTCAATTTTAATATAGATTTCCGTGGGCTTTTTATTTATTAAAAAAATAAGGAGGGGTGGAGAACAGGAAAATAAAAAGGTATAGCATTGTGCTGTGGGGCTTGTTCCAAACTACAGTAGTCTAGGGCAGATCTTTTTGCAGTGGATCTAAAGATTGCTTCCAAACATCCTTTTTGTCTCATTAGATCACAGCAAAACTCACCTCCTTCCCTGTGTAAATCTTGCAATGAGAGTTCCTCTCATTGCTGAAGGGAGACTCAGTGTGGCTGGGTCTCTGTAAAAACTTTGCTGTTGTGACTATGGAAAAACACTAGAAGGAGGCAGAGAGAAATCATTAGGCTTGTAAATACCTCTAAGTTGTTACAGTCACTTGTAATATTTTATTTTTCTTTCCCTCAAAGGAGCTACGTTATCTAATATTTTTGTTATTGCCACTGCAGGAATTGTTTCAGTGTTGGTAGCACTGATGGCAGGTAAAGCAGAGATAAAATACAAGCCAGAACTCATACAGCCCCTTGAAATAGCACAGCTGATCCAGAATTTGGGTTTTGAAGCTACCATCATGGAAAATAATGCAGAAACAGAAGGGCAAGTGGAGCTTCTTGTAAGTCATGTGTATTTGAAATTACATGTTTGTTTTGGAAAAGCTGGGTCTGGAAGACTGATTTTCTTGCAAATAGCTTTTCTTGAGCAGTTGTGGCTTCAGCAGCTCGGTTCTGGCTTGAGACACTATTTTTTAAAATAATTGCTGAAGAGACAAAATCAACTTGTCTTAGAAGGACCTATCCAAAAGCAGTGAAATAAAAAGTGACAGTTCTATGTACAGATAAGACTTTTCTTAGCAAGCAGAAATGAAACAGAAATTTTCCATTAGGGCACTTTAGTACAGATTTTGAGTAACTGAGAGTTTGTCAAAAAATACATATTGCTAATGTTAAGGGCTTTGCATAGAAATCTAGGAGCTTTGGGTAAAATCAGTAAAATTAGTACATTTCTTATTGAAGGATGGATTCCTCAAATTATAATTTTTGTTCTCTGACAGATATTTACTGCAAGACAGAGAACATCAGTCTGCTGCTGTCTTAATAGGTCACAAAGTGGTAACATGCCTTATTGAAGCCACGGGAAAATTAAAGAGAGATGAAGTTACACATGCAGAATTTGGCTCTGGCAATGTTGATAGAACCATATTAGTTATACTTTTACAGTTAATAGCATGTCTGAGTGCTACCATGCAAATAGGTGGCTGTGACTACATCTGCTGCCTGCACAATTTTATAATAAAAGTGGATAGTTATGTTCTCAGCTTTGTATCATTTAAGACAGCTCTATAAAACCTTTATGTTGAGGCCTTGTCTCAAGTACACCCACAAATACTGGCTGAATGTGGGGGATTGCTAACTACCCAAAACTGTTTTTTCTTTAGGTTACAGGGATGACTTGTGCTTCTTGTGTTCACAAAATTGAATCCAAACTCATGAGAACAAATGGCATATTCTCTGCCTCAGTTGCACTTGCAACTAGCAAGGCTCACATCCAGTTTGATCCTGAAATTATTGGACCTCGAGATATTATAAAAGTAATCAAGGTAGGCTTTGGAAATTGTTTATGTATGGACAATTACAATGGTGAAACCTAGAAGGAAATCAAGCAGCTGATATTTGAGAGGTTTCACTGATTTTGTAGGTGCCATAGTTATTGCCATGTTTTTATGCTCTCTGGTGAGGCTGCTGTGCTCCACAGGAATGCATAGGCTCCCCAGATGTTACTCTAAAAACACACACTAAAAACTACAAAGTGAACCTTTTTTTATCTTTACCTGGCAAAAGTGTCATATATTCATTTCTTGGAATTCTGTGCATAGAATCACAGTCATTTCAGTAAAGTGTTACTAATTCAGAAAAAAGTACTTTCTCTTGACAGTGACAAAGGCTGTAAAAGAAGTTTTGCCACAGCTCATGCCACAAGCATTACATATCTCTGTACACACTTGCATCTATCCCTACATCTTTTTGAGTGGAAACAGCTTGTGATACAGCCTGATATTAAATGAAAAAATCCTGGTTTACCAGTAATCACACAGATCATAAAATGTACTGTTATGATGGCCCAGATGTGGACAAACCCTTTTTTTTTTTTTTTGATCCCACCAAAAGGGAGGAGATCATACTGTGTGAGGTCCATGCAGTGAGTAGTCAGGAGAAGAGCAGGGAATGTTTGCCTTCCATGCTCTAGAGTATTTACTCAGAAAAGAGCTGCTAGACCACAGAAATGATGCAGCTGCAGTTATTAACATGTTAACTAGCAGACTGTTCAGGCTGGCAGAGTAGTTCTCTAAAATATACTTTGCCACAGAAGCATTTAATGATGCAGGTGGTAAGTTCAGGTGTATTGTTCTTGCCAAGTGTGCTTTGGGTTTTTAGGGTGTTTGGGCAGGAGGCATGGTTCTACTGCAGTAACTCACCCAAGTGACTCAAATCTGGAGTTTTGCTTGTATTTGTTTCTGGGCTGCTTTGCCCTGCAGTTTGTTGTCCTACAGGTTTAAACTAACTTTAGACACTTTAATTTTCAACTTCAGGTGTATTTATTAAACTGTAGTGTTAGGAACTTGCTCACAAGGTTGTCAAGCTCCCAGTGGCTTGTGCATTTTAACTTCCTATGTGGTATGTCCCATATCTCCTGATTATTCCAGTGGGGGTTAAAGGGCATATATTTTTCTTTAGGAGGAGTGCAATAAAATTCCACCTCTCAGTGGAAGCTCCCCATGCCTAAGAACTTGCACACTTACTGCATCTGTACACTCTGTTCATGTATAGGTATCAGAAGTCCTTTGCAGTCCAAATTTTGACTACTGACTGAAATATCCTCTCATTTTGGCAGAATTTAAAAGTAAATAAGGAGTTGGAATTTATTAAACATGAACAGTGTCCTTTTCTGACATTTCTTGTAAAAGTAGTATAATTTAAATATGTTGTAAGTAATATGGTTAGCTTCATCAAAACCAACTTATCTTTCATTCCATTTCAATGCAAAGGAAATTGGCTTTCATGCTTCTGTGGCTAAAAGAGCTCCAAATGCACATAACCTGAGTCATAAAAAGGAAATACAGCAGTAAGTATTTATTTTCTGTCTCACTAAGGAACATGTCTAGATCATATCTTGTAATTCTACTCCCCCCAGCACTCTTCCCAGTAATTTGATTATTCTTGTGTAAAGCATATTTCATTTGGTTCAAGTACTTTTGTTGCTTTCATTAGTTTTAATTTTTAACTGCCAGAAGTCTATACCAGTTAAACACGTTACAGACACTGAGGTTGTTCCAGAATACTGGATCTTTGCAAATATCCCAAAGCTGTGTGTTAGTACAGTGCTAATAACCCCACACCTGCACTACCAGCACAGCTGGGCCTGAGTGGGGTGTAAAAACCCATGGATTTACAGTTTTTCTTTTTCAGGTGGAGGAAATCTTTCTTGTACAGCCTAGTGTTTGGTATCCCTGTTGTAGTCATAATGATTTATATGCAAATACCAAATGGTGAAGACCATGGGTCTAAGGTGCTGGAACAGAACCTCATTCCTGGATTGTCTATTTTGAATCTTCTCTTTTTTATCCTGTGCACTTTTGTTCAGGTATGTCCATACTGCTTCCCAGGGGTTTGCTTTCTATTCATCTCCCGTTTATGTGATCTGATGTGATAAAGACAGAAATGGAAAGATTGAGTGGATTAGGCCTGCCCTCTTGTCTGTACCATCTAAGCAGAACAAAGTGGCACTTTTTTATCCTTTTTGTATTTATTCAATTCATAGCTCTTCTTCCTGTCAAAATGGCATCAGATAGTTTCCAAGTGGAGCAGATAATATTAAAATAAAGAGATACCTGATCATCTGTAAACTAATTGGGTAGCTGTGGGTAAATCCTTTCATTTTCTATGCCTTGTTTACTTTGCATTGCTGAGGAAAAGGATGATATTTGCTGGTTTTGAGAACTAGGAAGCATGAATGAGAGGATGTCAATGGAGTCAGTCTCCTAAAGACCTGAAATTGTATCAAATTTGCTGGGGTCAGCGATGCCTTCCCTTATGTCCTGCATGGTTTTAATTCTGCTCTGGGCAGTATTATGTACTCTGTGGTTGCTGATCTCAATGTGAGTCTGTCCCTGCTCACACCGACAGTTCCTTGGTGGATGGTATTTTTACGTGCAAGCTTACAAGTCCCTGAGGCACAAGACGGCCAACATGGATGTGCTCATCGTACTGGCCACGACGATTGCTTATGTGTATTCCTGCGTGATCCTGCTCGTAGCAATCCTTGAAAAGGCAGAGAAAAGCCCCGTCACTTTCTTCGACACTCCTCCCATGTTGTTTGTGTTCATTGCGCTCGGCAGATGGCTGGAACACATAGCCAAGGTAACTCATCTTCACACAAATGTCATCTATTTAGGACAGGAGTAGGATAAACTATTCAGAGGCATTTTGAGTCAGCTGTTTCTGGTGTAGTCTGTAATATGAAAGGTTTTAGAGTTCATTGCATTAAGTACATCTCAGGATTTCTATATCTCAATGTATCTTAAGCATTAATCTCTGTTTTTAGGGTAAGACGTCAGAAGCTCTTGCTAAGCTCATGTCTCTTCAAGCCACAGAAGCCACTGTGGTGACTCTTGGACCTGGCCACTCTATTGTCAGGTGTGTATTTATGAATCAAAATCCCTTCAACCTGCCTGGGTCACAGACTAGGCTTGATACCTATGCTATCAACTTTCAGTTAACCTGAAAGCTGATAGCATAGGTAGCCTGCCTGTTCTGCTTGTGTCTTTTGCAGGGAGGAGCAAGTACCTGTTGAACTGGTTCAGAGGGGTGATATTATAAAAGTTGTTCCTGGTGGAAAGTTCCCAGTGGATGGAAAGGTCATTGATGGCAGTTCTATGGCAGATGAGTCTCTCATTACTGGTAACTTCCCTTATCTTACACAAAGAAGTGAAATCTTCTGGAACTCTTTCTTTAAGAAAAGAGAGCAGACCCAACCCAAACACTGCTGTCTGAATAGCTGCCCACCCTAATGGATGCTGTGGCTTTGTAAGCTTGAATTCAAATCCTGCATCTGTGCACACCCTAAAAAACTGAAGGTTTTCCTCTCAGTCTGGCCACTTCCTAACCTACTGATGGGATAGGTAGAGTCATAACAGTATTGTCAGTATTCCAGTGATCTGGCTGGAGTTTCCCCTGGAATGTATTTGTAGAGATGGCACCTTCTCAGAAATAAGTTCTAAAGGACGATGTGGAAATATTGATGAGATGCTGGAGTTTGTATGACAGGGCTCTCTCAATGAGCAAGGAGGGGAAAAGAAAGCCTCAAAATTTCATGTTTATTAAGGGTCACAGGACTTTTTTACATCTTCTGAAATTTTAATTTTATTTTGTAAATATCATAAGGACTCAATGCATTGTACAATTCTTATAAATAAAGTAAAAGATATAAAAATTTGCATTGGCATTGGATTACTTGTTCTAGTTGGGAACAGGGACACCTTTAGCTTCAGGGAATCAGTAGTTGTTATCACTACCACGAAAAATAGAGAAAACAAAGATGTTCTAGAGCTGGTATTCATGCAGAGATAGCAGGAGAGCAGGAGCTTTTCCACAGAAAAACTTTCTGGTCTTTGAAAACTCAGGGTCATGGAGATAAAAACAGATTTCTCAAACTTCCATTGCTATGCAAGGTGTTAATGGAGAAGTTCCAGAAGTACCTTTTCCAACCAATTTGTTCCTTGCCTTTTTGAGGGATGGTTTACTGAAAAGATATGACTCAAGGAAACAGCATTTTCTTTGAAACTAATCCTATAAAAAGGTTTATAAAAATATAACACTACCTATCCATGTCTTCACCAGCCAGAGATACCCAGTATGTGATTTCTGGTCATTATTGCTTAGCCTACCAATTTTGCTAACATAGAATGAGCTGAGTGCTAATAGATTATACTGTTAGGGGTATTGGCTCATTTATTCTTACCTTTTCTTTCCAGGGGAACCTATGCCAGTCATTAAAAAGCCAGGGAGCACAGTGATTGCTGGTTCTATAAATGCATATGGGTCACTTCTTGTTAATGCAACTCATGTTGGTAGTGATACCACACTGGCACAGATTGTGAAATTGGTGGAAGAAGCTCAAATGTCGAAGGTAAAAATAATGGAGAATAAAATCTTGTTCACAGATTTTGATTGAATAATAAAAAGATTCTGTGTTTTGGTACTCATGCACTTCAGCAAACCATGTTTTTCCAGAACTATTGTGTATTTTCATGAACTCTGCATATTTATGTGTTTTGACCACAAACATGCAAATAACTGGGTTTATTTTTTGTAGGCACCTATCCAGCAACTGGCAGATAAATTTAGTGGATACTTTGTTCCATTTATCATCATCATTTCAACTGTGACATTGATAGCATGGATCACAATTGGTTTTGTAAACTTTGATATTATTAAAAAATATTTTCCTGTAAGTAGTTTTATTATTATAACTAGATTTTTGTGTTGAGATATCTTCCAATGTAATTAACATGCTTTTTCTATATAGGGTTTGATGTTATAATCACCCTGAGAGGAGCTCATTTGGTTTATAATAATAACACCAAGGTTGTGGGTTCAATCCTTGTCTGGGCCTTTTACTTTAAGTGTTGGACTTGATGATCCTTGCGAGTCCCTTCCAACCCAGAATATTCTGTAAATAATTCTGTAAAACATGGTATTTTCTACACAGGGCAGATAATTATGCTGTTTAAAATCTCTCTGAGGGTATAAATATATTTTTGCATTTACCCCTTAGTTCTGCATGGGGTTCTTACAAATGGAAAATATTGACAGCATTTCTGGACTAAGCATGATCTATAGCTGCATTGCAAGGAGCTGAGCCATTCCTGTTATGTCTGAAATTTTTGTAGGCATTCCTGTTTCTGATGGCAGATAGTGATTTTGGCTTGAGAAAGAAGCTGAGCTTCTGTTATCTTTAGGATTTGTGTTTGCTATGCTCAGCAACTGGGGGGGAATCTGTGTATCTGGAAATAGTGTTCTCCTTTGCTAAGCTTTAAAGGAAATTCCCACAAGTTATGTTGACATCTGGGAGACTCAGAGCAGAAACAAACATTTGTATGCTTGAGCAGCAAGAAATCCAGAAAATACTGCTATAAACAATTCTTAGCATTGACCTCTCTCTAGCATTACAGTAACAATAATAGATTGATTTCCTGTACTGAAGTTTTCTGGTTAAATGTGTTTTCTGAAATGACTGTGATTGATTGTACACCTATGTTATCTGCTGTCAGCAATCTTACATAGCTTTCTTCATTTTTCCCCCTTCTCTTACCTCTTCCTGCAGAATCAGAGCAAAAACATTTCAAAAGCTGAAATAATACTGAGGTTTGCATTTCAAACCTCAATCACTGTGCTGAGCATTGCATGCCCTTGCTCTTTAGGCCTGGCTACCCCCACAGCTGTAATGGTGGGCACAGGAGTGGCTGCGCAGAATGGAATTCTCATCAAAGGTGGAAAACCCCTGGAAATGGCACATCAGGTTAATAGTTCATTCTGTACTTTTGTAGCTTTCCCAGATATTGCTATATGAAATATAATTCCCCAGGAAATCCTGCATGTCCAAAGAAAGACAGTGGAAAGTTGTTCCTTCCTTTTTTTTTTTTTTTTTCATTTAATTGATTGCCACTCAATAAGAAGATAAATTGAACCTTCTTCAAAGCAATCACAGCAAAGTGTTGAGAGCCAACATACCTTACAATCTCATGACTGTGAGGTTGCTAATCCTCTTCATGGCAATCCTCTTCATGCTAATCCTCTTCTGCAAAAAAGCCAATAATCCACTGAGTTTTTTTCTTTCCTCTGAGACCTGTTGTGAAATGCATATTGTTCATGATCAGTCGTTTAAAGTGTAAAATTCAAGGAAAAAAAAATTTTGAAGTTGTTTTAGTGTATAGACAAGAAAAACAGAAGGGAGGAAGAAAAAACCTTCAAAGACACAAAAATTATGCAAAGAGGAGGAAGAGGTTGAAGGAGAAAGTGGTTTGACGTGTCCACAGCCGCTGATAAGAAAATGAATAAAAACCGTGCTGCGATAGGCTGTATTAGACATATGCAGAACATTTTAAGGGAGGAGGATGGTAACAGCAAGTTAATCAGACTGATAATTCTTGTTATTACTTGATCAGAAGTTTTCCCAAGACTCTGGGGAAATATAAAAAAGACTGCTAATTAATACTGGAAGTTTTTACCTTTTGGATCCAAGCAAGGCTATGGTCAGGGCTTTGAAAATTAGTGACCTGTGTGATTCTGCAAGGTTGGTGTGTTGGAATAGCTGGATATGGAATAAGTGCCTACTTTGCTAAGCTTGTGGGATTTGTGTTTCTCTCTGCTGTGTTTATTTTCAGGATTAGAATTTACTTTATCTTTGAGTTCCAGTATTTGTGGGGCTGTGTTTTTTGGTTCATTTCTGATTCCTCAAGACCCATTGGCCTGGCTGACATGTGATGGCTGAATTTGGTGAATAGCATGACATCAATTTTGCTTAGGTTATTGTTTCTCGAACTTCTTGCACCCTTTACATCTTCTCTATGACCAAACCACTTCCTGAGTCCTCTTTCCTCAGTGTTATTGTTGATGGTTTAGAACTGCATTCAAAAAAGCCCTCTTTGCATCACATACCTTGTGGTAAAAGTGATTAAGGTGCTGTTACATGACTCCTGCATGTGAATGCATGTTCTGTCCTTTGTGTACGCATCTCAGTCCTACAATAACACTGTTGTCTGGGATCCTGACATGGGCACAGGATGATCTTGTAGCTTTTATGAGGAATTAATCAGAAAGCATAAGGAGACCTGCTGTACAGATAATTCAAGGCACCTAGAGGAATCTCTGCTTCTGTAGATTTGTTCTGTCTTTGTGTGGATATAGTCAACTATTTATTAAAGTCTTGACTGTATTTATGTGCCATAAACATACCAGCATCCCTGCCCTTGCAGGGCTTAGGCAGTAACGGTGTTTCTTTCTTGCAGATCAAGACTGTGATGTTTGATAAAACTGGGACCATCACCTATGGAGTTCCTAAAGTCACGAGGGTGCTTTTGATGGGAGACACAACTGTGCTCCCCCTGAAGAAGGTACTGGCTGTTGTTGGTACAGCAGAAGCCAGCAGCGAGCATCCTTTAGGAATGGCTGTCACTAAATACTGCAAAGAGGTACTTAGCCTTCCTATTTCATCCAGGGCCTGAAGGCATCAGTGAAAATGCAACAATGTTGTATAAAATGATCAGGCTCCAGAGGAAAGGGCCTGCCTGAACAGTAACAGACTGGAAAGATGGGAGATTACATGGTTGTGCATCTTGCTCTGGACATTACCAGACAGTGTATTTATCTAAGCTGTGCTTTTCTGGTAACAATGTGGAGTTCTGAAGGAAGATCTTACTAAGTTTATCTTGAACTAAAGGGAAAATAAGGAATATATGCAGGAGGAATACTTAAAATAACATCATGAAGCAAATGTGTGTGATGACATTTCATATTATCTGACTATAGTCACTTCTATTAGTCACTTGCTCATCTGAATATATTAGGCAAAAGGATTTAAAGCTTGAATATTAAACTGGAATATTTGTGAGTTTCACAAATGAATTGATCAATTACTCAAGTCTTTGCAAATTTTACATATCTGCAGAGGTCATTTGTATATGTCACTTGTTCCTCAAGCTTCAGGGAGAAGTAGAACGCAAGTCACAGTGAAAACAGGAAGCCTATGTAAATAAACATTTAATGTCTGCTAAGAAAAATCATTAATTGATTTAGGGGAAAATAGTTTTAAAAATATATTAAATTTGCTAGATCTTTCAGTGATAAAATTTAGAAGTAAAAACATAAATTTAGAAGGAAAAAGAGAATATAAGCAGCAAACCAATTGCCTTTCTTGTATTTCACATTTTAATTTAAAATTTGTTTTAGTACTCTGACAATTCTGTAGTCATCCCATGCAGAAGTTATTACTGGGTCAAGGCTTATATGAATTGCAATGCTATAGTGTTGGCTGATCTTGCCTCCTGCCTTGTTGTCCCTGTGTTTTAAGATCACTGAGAGGTACATATAGTTCCAACTTTCAGAGACAACACAGAATCACTTATTTACAAATGAATATTTTCTCAAATTTTTTGTAACTTGTAGGGTCCTGAAAATCCCTTTATCTTATCTTGAAGGTGCTTACTGGCTTCTCTCCCTAATTCAACAGAAAAAACCAGTTTCTCTAACATCCAGACAGATCTCTCCAGGAATTAGATACAGTTTTTCACTGTACTCTTACATATTTACAAAAAGGTCTGATCCACCACAGGCAGTTGTCTGTGAGGTTAATTAGGAGTTGCATCATTTGTAAGCTGAGTGGCTTAATGTTGAAACATTTCTTTTTGTTCCTAGTCTTGGCTGAAGTCATGAACCACCAATCTAATTTTTTCATCCTTGAACTAGCAGAAAAATCTGTTCCTCATGGTTTGCTGTTCCTAGGGCTGAGACCTGGCTGTGATCTGTATGGCTGCCCCTTTTTTAGAAGTCTAAGCCACAGCACAACCAGAGCATCCTTATTTTTAGTTCTGTGCTACTGATACTCCAGGCTAGTTTTCAGTTGGTCAGTCATTGCCAAGGGGAGGAATGAGGCCTCTTTTTGGCAAGAGTTATCTAATATTTGTACCCCACGTGGGCAGCACAGATTGATGATGGCCTCTGGTTACATCTTCAGGAGCTTGGCGCTGAGAGCCTGGGATACTGCACCGACTTCCAGGCAGTCCCAGGCTGTGGTATCAGCTGCAAGGTCGGAGGAGTTGAGGCCATCCTTGGCACAGCTGAGGAAGGTCCCAATAAGCTGGATGCTAACAGGAGTGGGGACAGCAGTGCTCCTCTGGGAGATAATGGAGCTATCACGCTCTTGGAATCACAAGGTAAGTGATTATCTGCCCTGTGCTGCCCCTGTGCCAGCCGCAGTGTGAGGGAGAATGAACCAACAGCACCAACCACCTACCAGGCTGTGTGCCAGAGAAAGGCAGATATGGGGCAGAGGAAGGCAAAGAACAGGAGGGACAAAAATGTGCTTCAATGAAAATTGAAACTCTCTCCACAACTCTTGATCTCTCTCTGCAATTCAGAAACTTAATTGGGAATTAGGTACAGTGATGGGTACTTGAAAATTCCATACAATACTGGACAATAAGGCAAACCCAGCAATATTCCTTTTGGACAGAAGAATGGTCCAGCAGACAGCAAAGTTTGCATTATCTTCCCATTTAAAGCAGTTACTTTTAACATATTTCTGCAACTTTTACATCCTATGCTTTAGTTCCATATTAACTCAGACCTTTTGTTTCCTGTTCATATACCTCTCAAGGCACTTAAAAAAAACCCAAAACAACAAACTCAAACCTATTCAGCAGGTGCAAAACAAAATGTGCTATATCTGAAAACTTATTTTAGTGCCTGATAGTTTTGATTCGGCCAATAAAATTCAGGTTTGTTTCAGACTCTCTGGATGCCACTTTGCTATTTTGTAGTGTAGGAGAGAAAGAAAAGGTATTTAAAACCTTCCTTAAGGAGCTCATCAATTCTCTTCAGAAGGCTGTGGTGCTCTTGACCTTTTTGAGAAAGCTATTAGAAGAATTAAATAGAATGAGAACTTCAATCATCAGAACTGTGCCATTTGTGAATGGTGCTAATGTAATATTTTCTCACCTGCTTATATGGTTCTTGTGAAGTTGGATTGGATTCATAATGAGTTGCATTGTTTGTTAGAACTACACTACCTTTTTCTTGTCAGAAATAGCTTTTATATTTGAAAGTCATTAGCTGTGAGGACAAAGCAGGATGGCATTAACTAAATGTGTGTACTGTGCTAATTCAGAGAAACAGTGCCAGCTGACAAAGGCAAACATGAGAAAATGCTACCATTAAGTCCATCACGCAGTTTTGTGTGTAAAGAGGCACAGATTGAATCTTGAAAGAGAAAACTTTTATCAAGCTGTCTTCAGGCAGTGCCTCTGCCTAACTCATCTTCCTCAAACATCTCTGCTTGTGTACACTGCTTTTGAGATGCTCATTTTTCTTTTTGTCTGTGCACAAAGGTCCATCAGCTTCTCAGAAATACTCGGTGTTGATCGGAAATCGTGAGTGGATGCGACGCAATGGCTTGAATATTGCAAATGATGTAAATGATGCAATGACAAACCATGAAATGAAAGGACAGACTGCCATACTGGTGGCTATAGATGGTAACTGCTCTTCCTTTGAGTGACTTAACAAATATGAGTCAATCCTACTGCAGAACAGATGAAAACATTCTGAAGCAGTTGATCACTGGCTTAGAGTCAAGGAGCTACTAATCTTTTAGTGCAAACTGCTTGTGAACTGTGAAGTATCAAGGTGTTCTTAAAAGAATCTTTTACCACACAACACTGTTTATAAGGTTTTGTTGTGTAGGTTTTAATTTAAGAATTAATTTCTGAACCTCCTGTTGTCGAGGATCATTGTTCAAACAAGCAGTGACAATATGGTGCCATGTCCAATCCTTAATTTACGTCAGTTAAGGATCATGGACCAACCTATCACATCAGTGGTTTCAAAACATGCATAAATAAACATGCATGAATAAACATGATGATTCATTAGATCAGTCAAGTGAGTTTTGCCAGTGGGGTTCTGTTCTTTACCATGCAAAAAGAGATCCCAGAAAATACCTTGGTATGAGTAATGATTACAGTGGTGACAGATTGCCAGCTCGCCTGTGATCTTGAAATGAGGACAATGATTCATTTACTGAACAAATATTCTTGGTGGCCCTAGAGAGCAATTTTGAAAGGCATTTGCTTGTGAAGGAAGTATGGATGCACCTTTGAGCCAATGTACTGGAAGGCAGATGCAAGACTTCTCAATTAAAGTAATTAATTCTAGTAGAGATCCAACCCTGAAAGACTAGGGGACATAAAACCAGACTCTGTATGCTTCCTCTTGAAGGAGTGGCTTTAACATCTGACCTGGGCACAAATACCAACACTTTCTCTGACCCACTATCATATTTGTCCATACCATAAAACATAGAAGTCAGGCTTGTTTAAAAGCTACTCTCCTCTTGTCTTCCTGATCCCTAAATATCTGAAACAGGCAAATGATAAGAAGAAGAGACCATAAGTGAGAAAGCTGCAGACACGAGTGTCAGTATCGCTCAGAATGTGTGATTTCACAAGCTGCCACAGTGGGACGGAGGGGGAGCTCTGTTCTCGTGGTGCCTCTTTGCCTCCCACAGCTCTCTCTGACGGAGGGTGTTTCCATTGGTGCAGGTGTGTTGTGTGGAATGATCGCCGTAGCAGACACTGTCAAGCAGGAGGCAGCCCTTGCTGTGCACACACTGCAGAGCATGGGAATAGACGTGGTGCTCATAACAGGGGACAACAGGAAAACTGCAAAAGCCATTGCTACTCAGGTATCTGCTTCTCTGTGGTTCAAAAAGCTACATGATGATGTTCCAGAATTCCTGTTTGCCCCGGTGAATTTGAAGCAGGAGCTTCAGTTTTGCTGAAATGGCAGTTTCCCTGGATATATTAAATAAAGACAAATTTTTCTTGAACTGAACTGAAAATCAGGTCAAGTCCTATGGCATAGTAGAGGCCAGTGGCTGTGTTAAGATCCCACTGTAGACATGCAGTCTGTACTTCTCCAGAGTAATGGAGTTTTCTTGCAGTAATTGGTTGCTGAACGGAAGCCTCCAGTTTCCCTGCACTGAAAGGCAGACCTGTTTGGTTAGTGATGAAGGAAAGTTCCTTGAAGATCCAGTCCTGGTCACAGGCAATCCACAGTGTGGATTTGTTGTTACCTTAAAGGGTAACATAACAATATGAATTATCGCTATGAAGCATAGCAGTCTAAAGGAGGTTGGGTTTATATTTTTCCCCATGGCAAACTATAAATGAAAAGTCAGATTATCTCTCTACCTTGCTATGTTTCCACCCTCTTGATCTTCCTTTCCCTCTTTCCCTTTGTGTTGGTCTACTTCTAATCTTACCGTGTGCCACTTTGCTTTCCTCAGGTATCCCACCACACAGCTGACTCAGCCAGCACTGTGGTATGCACGCTCTTCTGTGCTCTGAGGTCTGTTTTGTTTCTCCATGTGATGCTTTAATCCTCCTCCTATTGGCTTTCACACTTTCGCTTTTGTGTTCAGTTATGATAAAGTGCCTTCACACCCAATTTTCTTTGTCAAGGGAAAAAAGTCTTTCAGAAACAAGCTTGAATTTATGGTTCCAGGAACACAGATGAACTTTTTAAAGAAGCTTAGTTTGTGTCAACCTACATTTTCATTGAAATTTTGGAATGCACTTTCCAATGGAAAGAAATTGTAAGCAGTTTTAAAAACGTTATAAAATGTTGGGTTTTAAAAGGTTAAAGGAGAGCTTCTATCTTCTGTGGTGAAAAGCTGCTTTTGCCTGGTGAGGCAGCCCAACAAAGGGCATTATCCCAGCACTATCTAATACAGTAATCTGTTTTTCAACTACAACACTAGAACCATTGCTGGCAACTCCACATAAGTTATCATGTGGATGGGTGGAAGAATTTAGCCAGCCATCTGCTTTTTTTTATAATCTCCTGCACATACTTGTTGTCTCTGTGTTTCCCCTGCTGTAACTGCTTGATCATACATGGTTTGTGTGTTGCATTATCTGTTTGAAGGCTCTGCAGAGGGATCTGCACAGCCTGGATTGATGGGCTGAGGCCAGTTGTGTGAGGCTCAAAAAGGTCAAGTGTCAAGTCCTGCACTTGAGTCACAACAGCCCCTGCAGCACTGCAGGCTTGGGGCAGAGTGGCTGAAAAGCTGCTCAGCAGAAAAGGTCCTGGGGGTGCTGCTTGACAGCAGCTGAACGTGAGCCAGCTGTGCCCAGGAGGGCAAGAAGGCCAATGGCACCCTGGCCTGTGTCAGCAATAGAGTGGTCAGCAGAACCAAGGGAAGTGGTGGAGTCACCATTCCTGAAGGTATTTCAAAGACAAATCTTTATTGCTGGGACAGTTTAGCTCCAGAAGCCACGCAGGGCATGATGTGAGGGCAGAGTATGGTTTGCCAGCAGCTCTGCAGTAGGAGGGTGCTGTTATCAATCCTGTTCTTATGCCAAAGGTGTCTTGCTCTTCAGTTTTCTGTGTAGCTTGCAAGTGTTGACTTCACCAGAATCAGTTTGGTTGATATTCCTGCTTGCCCTTCACCTAGAACAGCAAACGGCTCTTCCTTCCAGCAGGAAGCACATCACCAACATGGGATGTCTTTCTTTGTGCATAGGTTGGGATCAAAAAAGTCTTTGCGGAGGTCCTTCCTTCCCACAAGGTTGCAAAGGTCCAGGAGCTCCAAAATGAAAAGAAGAAGGTTGCAATGGTTGGTGATGGAGTCAACGATTCCCCTGCACTAGCCAAGGCCGATGTTGGAATTGCAATTGGAACAGGCACCGACGTTGCCATTGAAGCTGCAGATGTTGTTCTTATCCGAGTGAGCACTACAGTTTTGGCCTGTCCTCTTTTATCACTCACACTCCTCATTTTGGTTTAGTTTTCTGAAGACTGCATGTGGAAAACTTTCAGTGCTCTTCTGTCTTGCAGAATGATTTGCTGGATGTAGTTGCCAGTATTCACTTATCCAAGAGAACAGTTCGAAGAATACGAATAAATCTGATTCTTGCCCTAATTTATAATCTGCTTGGAATACCCATAGCAGCAGGTATGTGACTGCAAGAGCTCAGCTTGTCAAAGACAGCAGCACAGTTCATCTTTGTGGTGCCTCTTATAGGATTGATTACCTGCTCAAGGAACAAAAAACAGGTTCCTAGATTATTTAAAACTTGGTAGGAGGAGGTGAAATCAAGACTGGTTTTTTTGGTTTTTTTTTTTTTGCTTTCCTCTTAGGAATAAATACTTCAAGATTGAATTAAAACTATGCTCTTACTTCATATAGCAGTACTTGGGGATTAGTTCCTGTATATTCAAACCCAGCTCTAATCAGATGTGCCATCATGCTTTTGGGTGCTCCCTATTTATTTGCCCCGAATCACACATTTTCTCTCCTACTGCTTGTATTCTTTATGCCTCTGTCAGATATTTTCTCATGCTCTAAATTCCTACTTAAAACTTACTTCAGGTATTCCTTGTTTTGTTTATGAGTAACTTCTCCCTCCTTTTCCTTTACTACTGCCATGCCTTTCTGTTGCCTTCGCCGTGTTTCATATGTGCAGAATATGTGGAAGGGACAAATAGTCTTGCCCTGTGGCTGCAACCTTGTACCTGTATGGGTGCAAAGGTCATCCCTTGCAATGGAAGGGACGTGTTCAGTAATGAGTGAGTAAATACATATATTGATCTAGTTGTGTTTCTGGAGGTCTCAGCAGGTTGTGTTGCAGAACTGCTGATCCCTTCTGTGCTATGCAGGGGTGGAAATGCCTCTGCTGGGATGAGCAGCTCTGGCTCATGTCCGTATGTTTTTTTGCTAGGTGTGTTCATGCCTCTTGGCCTCGTGCTTCAGCCTTGGATGGGGTCAGCTGCAATGGCAGCTTCTTCTGTGTCTGTCCTGATGTCTTCACTGCAGCTGAAATGGCAAGTTGTCTTGTGTTTCTCAGCTGGGGAGCTGTGGCAGTACTGAGGCTGGGACTCTAGTGAGACACCCCTTTGGGCTTCCTACATCTAAAAGTACCTGAAAGTCCATTAGCTTGGGATTGCTCTGTCTGATCCTTGGCTCCAAAAGAGACAGGTGTCACTATTATGCACTTACCTGGACTGAGACAGTATGCAGGATGCTTTAACTAGCAGCTAAAAGTGTGACTGGATGTCACCTGGGCCCATGTGGTGGAGATCTAGTTCAATACCAAGTAAAGTAGTAATGGTTAGGAGGTTTTGCTGTGAATAGCAAGTGAACAACTAGTTTGAAAGATAATTCTCCATAATGTAACAATAGATTTTTGAGAAAAAATATTTGTACCTGTTTGGTTTTTATTTTTGTCTGTTTAAGTTAGCTGGAGAGAAACAGGGAAGCAGTGTATTTATTCTTTTGCACCTTGCTGCTAAGGTGCAAAAGAATCTCTTTATTCTTTTGAAAGCAAACCAGTTTCTGAGCTACAACAAGATTTTTCAAGTTCTATTGATTTTAATGCTACATTTTTTTGGGTACCCTTTTTGGCAGTTACGGTGGACCTGTTCTTAACGGCATAGAAAGCAAACAACTTTTAAGAATAAGACTTTTTATGGTGTCTGAAATTGCTCCAAACCTTCACATATTTTTACTATAGCTGGGGTCTTCTGTACATTACAGTATAGTACAGTACAGTATAGTATGAACTAATTTTCCAAATATGGGAAATCTGTTACTACGTCATGTTTCTAATCCTGCAAATGCTCAATGAGACCACAATGTAAATACAAATGACATACATACATGGCTGTTTGCAGAGTCACTCCTATCACTACAGGATTTTCATCCTGAAAGGTTTCAGCGTATAGTTATCCAAAGGATGAGAAACTTCTATAACGGGATTCCTTAATTCTCAATTTCTTTTGACCTTGTGCCGATTGCCTTAAGTGTCACACACCATTTTAGGTAGATATTGAGAACCCCCTAAAAAATATTTGGCCTCAGACTTATGTATTACAGACTACTGTATTACAGTGTACATTTTAGGACAATAATCTTTCTTGAAGCTTCAGATGAGCTGAATAGAACTTCAGGTTCCAAAGAACACTATGGTTCATATATATGTGAAGAAGACCATGCATACTTGCCATTTCTGGGATTTGACTTGGTATGCATTGAATCAGAAAGTGGTTTTTGTGTCATTGAATCCATTTACCTGCAATTGTCTTCTATGATCCTTCTAATAATTCAGCAAACTCATAATTTTTAATAAAGAACCCACTTTGAGAGCCCCTCTGTTTTACTATTTAAATGTTTTAAAGCCGTGTGATGAGTACTCTTAGCTATTTAACACTGTGGCTGAAGTGCATGGAATCATAGAATCATCTGGGTTGGAAAAGACCTTTAAGATCATTAAGTCCAACGTTTAACCTGGCACCACCAAGTCCACCACTAAACCATATCCCTAAATGCAACAGAAGAGTACTCAATCAGTGGTATGTGGTCTTGAATGACTGAAAACTCAGTCCAGAAACATCTTAAGGAGTATTCTGCATTTCCCCATCATCCCCCCCTTATTCTTTTGTGCTTGTCTTGGATTAAGAGAATTGTCAGGCTCAAAATTCAAGTAGTAATAAAAATTAGTATTCTGTAACTGATTTTTGAGACCCTTGCAGTCTTGGCAACACACATTTTAAATTAATTTGGGAGCTATTAGATAGGAAATTTAATTTAAACATATATAATTAATCTAATCATAATATATAATTACCTAAATGTTATCAGAAGTTTCTGATTTGTTCCAGTGCCAGATGCTTCTACACATTGACCTCTTGTTTTTAATATCTTTTCTCTTTCTCTTCTTAGTTACAAGAAGCCAGACACAGAAAGCTATGAAGCACAAGCTCAAGGCCGCATGAAGCCACTCACTCCTTCTCAAATCAGTGTTCACATTGGAATGGATGACAGGAGGAGGGACTCTTCCAAACCATCTCCTTGGGACCAGACAAGCCAAGTGTCCCTCTCCTCCTTGGCTTCAGACAGGCTGCCGAGACGCAATGGTTTCATCCAGGAGGAAGGGAGCAAGTGGTCATTGCTCATGAACGGAGCGGACGAGGAGCAGTACATCTGAAACTCTGGACTCTTAGTACAGGGGGAAATGTTCCTCCTCCCCAGCCAGGGGAGGGACTGACTCATTTCATCAACAGCTTCAGTGTTGTAAGTGAAGTGTTCCTTCAGCTCACAAGACAATTGCAACTCAGCTCAGTGTTGGGTTATATGGATTGTGGATTTTTTTCAGGTCACCAGTTATTTCTAGTTATGGAAATAATCTGTGCCACTATAATGAACTGGCTTGTTTGTACACAGCATTTAGTGAAATAATGTAAAATTGTAATTTGCAGAGTCTAAAAGAGTTTCTCTGTGACTCTTTGCTAGGAACCAAATTTCATACTTTTCACTCTTTCAAACTTTATTACTTTTAGACCACATGAAGCAAGAGTATTTTCAGAGCTGCCAAATATTAATTTGTGTCTAAATGAAATTAGCAATGGCATAAGGAACTCTGTGGTCAGAATTTGAATTTTGTCCTGTCGTGTGACTGTGAGAACACTTTGTATTTAGGATTCATGACATCTCCTGGAGCCAAAAATGCTTTGTTATTTCACCTGCTTCAACTCTCTGAAAAGTCTTTTTCAAAGATTTTCACTTGCTTTGAGGTATTGCATCCTTTTGATGCACATTTCTACTGCTCTGTTTGATTTTCTCTTTTGCTCCATATGAGCCCCTTTCCCCTTTTTCTTGCACAAGAGATCTGTGAGTTATCATTATGTTTACAGATATTCCTGTTTGGGACAAAGTCCTTTAAGTCACCAGGAACCTTTCCATTCCAATTGAAATCCATAAAGGCAGAACAGTTCCTGGTCCCAGTTATCCAAGATACCTTGCTGGACCCCAGGGAGTTCCTTAGAGTTGGGCAGTTGTCTGTCTCTTTCCTCTGACAGAGTGAAGAATTTATGCCAGTGTGAGCAAAGGTGGTATTTACCTTGGCATGACTGAGCAGAACTAGCACTGGTGTGACCCCAGTGTAGCTGAACAGAGGGAGATTATTGCAGAACTTAGCCCCAGCTTGCTGGTTGCTTAAAATGCAGCTAAAAGTTTAAATTACAAAGGTGGAAAAATGGCCTTCAAGTGGGCTTCTATTTGCCATCATATGAATAAATGACAGGACCTGAACTAAGAAAATTTGTAATTTAAATTTGCATTTATTTTTTGCATTGGTTTTAGTTCCTCCCTTTACTTCAATGAGAAATCAAAGTACTGGACAGCCGTTTTTTTGCTTTAACATCTTTACCAAAGCTTGCAGTAACTTCATCCCTGTGGATGTCAGATTCACCCCTGGCTTTTTAGAGTCAGGACAGTAGGAATCAACAGCTTTGGTGCGCTGGATGCAGTTCCAGAGCGCTGTGTTGTCCAGCTGTGGGACTCTGATGTAAGCCGAGTTTTATAGTTGAATTTAGAAACTGAAAGAAGAGGAAATACTTTGCTAAACAACATGAACTAACTACTTCTTTTCATTGACTGAAATATAGAGCTGTTTCTAACAAGGGTTCAAATCCTGCTTCTCCTAATGTAAAAATGAAAAACAAGCCAGAGAGGAAAAGAATTGTTCTTAAAGCATTGGATAGGTCTTCCCATTTTCTCAGCACTGTCTTAAATATAATTACAAATCAGTTTTAAAACTCTGTATAAATAGAGATTACTTTCACAGCACAAACACTTTTCAAACATGCCATAGGTACATGTCCCTGTGGGAAAGAGGATCTGAAATTTTACTATTCTGTATTTTCTTACCAGTTCTTGCAGTAAAAATATGCTTTGGTTTTTAAAAAAAAAAAAATCAAACAAATGACTGTGTGTCTTTTTCTTTTTTTATTTTTATTGAGGGGTTCAGAATAAAAAGAGCATAAACAGAGATTGTTGGATTGCAGGGTACATATGCACAAGGTTTTGTAACTGTTTCGGGCAGGATATACAGGAGGGAAAAAGAGACTATTGTTTCATAATGAGACAGGTGAGGTTGCAAACATGTTAAAGGGTGGAAATAGGATTCAAAATCCTCTTGGGGAATTGGGCAGAACCAGGAAACTTTGTTAACAGAACAGAGAGGAATTAAAGGTCAACGTGGCTGAAAAAGGTCAGGTAGTTGGCATTCATTTTGTGACTCATTCTACCAACACAGTGATCCTGCAAAATGAAGAGAAACATAGAGAGGTATGAAGATTGTATCACCCATATGACAAAATACCTCATTCTGTTCTGCTCTGGAGAGGCACCAGCTGAAATAGCAGGTCTAGTTTTATATGTCATACTTGTTAGGAAAAACCAGTTCAGAGAAGAGCAATGAGATTTAACAGAAATCTTGAAAATGTGAGAATGTAAGTATATGAGAATGAGAAATAGAAGCAGATTGATGGAGTTCAAGTAATTTTGCTTACAGAATACCATAAGGAAATACAAGTCTCAAGATAGAAAGAGAACAATTTATTCCTTTCATCTTTCCAGTGTCTTTTATGTTCATGGTGAATAGAACAAGAAAATAATAGGCTTATTTAACCAAAGAATATTTAGATTAGTCACTAGGGAGGAACTGTGTAACAGAAAAGATTCTGAAGCACTGGAAGAGGTTTCAAATGGGGGCTCTTCAGATGCACATGGCAATCAGGCACATATTTGGTGATAATGTGTCAGTCAGAGGTGAATCCTCCCGTGGGGCAGGCAACTGCCCTACACCAGCTCCTGACCTTCTCCCCAGATGGGCTTTCTCTTATTTCTGTGAAAGTAATATGAACCAAAAAATATTGGAGTAGAGGACTGACCACACTATCCTGCTCTCAAGAAGTGCCTGCTCTCAAGAAGAACCTGACTTATTTCATACTTGAACTGGAAAAGTTTTGCTCATTATATTTGCATAATGTCTTAGGCTTTAAATGGCTGTGAAACTTGCATAAATCATGGAATCATAGAATGGTTTGGCTTGAAATGGTCCTTAGAATTAATCTAGTCCAGCTCTCCTGCCATGGGCAGGGACACCTTCCACTAGACTGGGTTACTCAGAGCTTCATCCAACCTGTCTTTGAGCACTGCCAGGGATGGGGCATCCACAACTTCTCTGGGCAACCTGTGCCAGTGCCTCACCACCCTCACAGTAAAGAATTTTTCCTAATATTTAATGTGAACCTATCCTCTGTCAGTTTGAAGGCATTCTCCCTTGTCTAATCACTACATGCCCTTGTCAAAAGTCCCTCTCCAGCTCTCTCATAACCTCCTTTAGGTCCTGGAAGGTGCTCTAAGTTCTCCTTGGAGCCTTCTCATCTCCAGGCTGAACAGTCCCAACTCTCTCAGCCTGCCTTCATGGCAGAGGTTCTCCAGCCCTCTGATCAGCTTTATGTACTTGTAGCCTCTGTAGTTGTTCCAGCAGGTCCATGTCCTCCTTATGTTGGGGGCCCCAGGGCTGGATGCAGCACTCCAGGTGGGGTCCCAGAGTGGAGCAGAGTGGCAGAATTCCCTTCTCCCCGCTGGCCACGCTGCTTTGGATGCAGCCCAGGATATGGTTGGCTTTCCGGGCTACAAGCACACATTGCTGGGTCATGTTAAAGTTCTTGTCAACCAACACCCCCAAGGCAAAAATGTCTATGAGAAAGTTGGAATAGTTATACATAGTCAGGAAAAATAAATATAATAAATAAAATAAATATAGGTAGGTAGTCCTAACACTTGTGATGATGTGCTCTTGTTAAACTTGAGCTCCTGATGCACATCCAGTCTCACTGGGGGGTGTATGAGGTGGAGCTCAGCGTTTGCATGTCTGCATGCAATGTAATTATGAACTGTGCTTGTCCCCACCAGGCCCAGCTGCCTGCAGCCCCCAGCAGAGTGAGGTGCTGGCCTGGGACTGCTGCCTGGGCTGGCCCTACAGCAAAAGAGCTGGAGGAAAGTTCCTGAGAGGATGGACTCGTGGGCTCCCTAAGCTCAGTGCCCGAGGTGCTCAGCAGTGTGCCACACTTGTCCCCTTTCCTAGGACTGAGTATTTTGATGGATAATACAGTATGGAGCAACTTTTCAAATCCCAGTTTTGATCTTAGGTGTCTGCACTGTGCATGTTTTCCCAGCACGACTCAGTTGCTGACAATCTGATGGTAAGCGTTGATATATCTGATGATGTACAGGGGACATCCAGTTCTTTTGCTCTGGGAAAAATTTGTGAGTCTTTTGTTGTAACTTTTAAATTCTTTTTTAATGAACACAGAAGACGTCAAATGAATCGGATCTTTGACTTCCATGCTATTTTTAGTGCAATAGCTCAGGAATACTGTTGCCTGTTAAGTTTTTAAACTGTTTTTCTTCTCTTGCTATAGTTTGCCATACAATGTTTTTGGTGCCCTAAGTTCACAGGAAAGAATTCATTCCATTTCATTTCCTTCTCCTTTCCCCTTTTTTTCAAGCAAATAAGCTGTCTGATTTCTATCCACGCTGATTACAGCCTTTCTCTGAATAAGTATTTGTTCAGCGATTATATTTTCTGTAAATGCACTTGTGTGTGAAGAAAAAGAATGAGTAGGTGGTGAAATTATACAATGGTGTGCAGGGATGTGAAATCAGATAACACTGAAATGTCGGATTTAATTCCCTCTGCTAAGATGCCAACAGCAAGCCTGTTGGTTTTCAGTGGGAAATTGTTTGAGAGTCACAACAAAAGAAGTGGTGAAGCGCAAAACATCCTGCTCACATGTAAGTCTCAGACAGACATAAGCACAGGAGGAGACAGATTAACTCCTCTCCTTGTCTCGAGTTAAAAGCACCAAGTCTTTGCAGGCAAGTACAGCCCGCCCACAGGCTCTCCGTGCAATGATCGGATGTTCATGACTGATTTACCTTCATGCTTAAAATGATGATTTCTGAAGGCTCCCCTGGTGCTGCCGGCGAAGGTGAAGGGATGTGGCAGGGGGAGGTGTGTGTTGTTTCCCCGCAGGTGGAGGTGTGTCCCCAGGGAGGTTTGGGCTGGTCAGCGCTGAGCAGTTCTGTGCTCCGGGGGAGGTTTGGGTCGGGGGGCTGTGCCACTCAGCAGCCAGCACCTCACCTCGTGGGGGACCAGGAGATGTCACTGCAGGTCCAGTCCAAGCCACAGAAACCCCTTAATCTGCAAAGCCTCTGAAGATGCGGTTACCAGCAAGGGGGGAAATGCTAAGGGATAGTTTAATTCATGTCCAAAATTTTGGTCTGACAATATTATATAGCCCAGGAAGAGATTTTAGGCTAGTGTGTGTTTGCCTTGAACACTGAATTGGTACTTTGTATCATTTGATGCTTAAGTAAAGCCTGAGTTGCCCAGATGTGACTGATGAAATTGCTTTATTTTTCCTTTGACAAGCTGAGATTCAAGGAGAAAAGCCATGCTGCAGGAAGCCAAAGCAATGTGCCTGCATCCTCAGGACAAACCTGCACCTTGTGGTGCGAGTTTGAACTCCCCAGGGAGCTGAGGGTGCTAGACTGCTTGGTTGGTGGGGTTCTGTTCTAAGTAGACCTTAGGGGAAGTCACAGCAACCCTTGGCTTTCCTGCAACATCAACCTCTGTGGGCTGAGCCACGTGTAAGCCAGGAGCAGGATGCAGCAGGTTGCACTCTGACAGCGCTCACATCCACCACACCCAGCTCACTCTGGCAGCACTGGCGGCATTTTACTCACCAAGGCGAAGCAGCCCTTGCTCTGGAGCCTGCCTGTGTGTTCCAGCCGTGGAACAGTGCCAGGGTGCAGTGCCAGTCTCTGAGAGACTCTCCAGCATCCTCGCACAAAGAGGCCTCGCTTCCAAGGGTTAATTTTATTTTAAGATGCCTCTGCATTGCAGTTGCAAATCTGAGCGGCTGGGAGCAACCTGCTGAACGGGAAAGGGCTCATTAAATACATACTGTCACTGATTTATAAGAGAGTGCAGAGACAATATAATTACAGTAATTATGTCAGAATCTTGCTGCAGAGTTGCCATTTGTGTTGGGAATTTTATCCTCTCGCTACGGCAGGAGGATTTAAAAACCTCATACATCTGCCAATATATTTGTGCCACAACTAACTTACTGAGAAGCTTTTGTTTGATCCTTCTCTTGACAGACCACGGAGCTTTTTAAGTGTATCATCATCTTAGGGATGAACAAGAGGTAGACAAGGCTACCCAAGGCTATTTGGGTAGCGTGCTGCTGTCTTCATGTTCATGGGGGAGGCAAATTTGGGCTGTAAAGAGGATCTGGCCAACACTACTCTGGCCAAGGCCACATTACAAAGGGAAAGTTTAAAACTGCAGCTCATAAGAAGCTGCTGGAATGGTGGTTTGGGTGAAAGATACCTGTACTCACCTGCCTCTGCTGGTGCAGGTACCTACTGGTGGGAAAGGTGGGCTGAGAAAGTCAGTGTGTGTAAGGTGAGGTGTAAACTCTTCTCTGGACATGCTCCAGCACCTCAATGTCCTTCTTGTAGTGAGGGGCATGGAACTGGACACAGGATTTGAGGTGTGGCTTCACCAGTGCTGAGTTCAGGGGCACAATCCCTGCCCTGGTCCTGCTGGACACACGATGGCTGACACAGGCCAGGATGCCACTGGCCTTCTTGGCCACCTGGGCACACTCTGGCTCAGCTGCTGTTGAAGTGCATCCCCAGGTCCTTTTCTGCTGGGCATCTTTTCAGACACTCTTCCCCCAGCCTGTAACACTTCAAGGGGCTGTTGTGACCCAAATGCAGAGTTGAGAGAAACTAGGACATAAAGGTTGCTTTTATAGGGAGGGGGCACCTGGATTTTCAGGCCACCAGGGCACTTTGCTGGAGGATCTCAGAAAGTGGAAAGCCTCAGTCATTCAGAGGGATGCCAAGGTCTGACCAGCACTCACCACAGTCTACAGATGGGGACAGGAGCACCCCAAAACCTGCAAGTCCAAGGTAGGTTTCACACAGCACCTCTGCATTGAAAGAGATCAGGACTCCTTTCCCCAAGGAAACCATTGACCAGTTATTAATGGTTACACCAACAACTTTACAAGCTTAAGTAGAAGGAAGGAAATGGGCTTTGGCAGAAAGTTCTCCCTTCTGAACACACTAAGCTGTAGGAAAAGGTCCTCTTGCTTAAACAACAAGCAGACTGGACAAATATAAGCAGAAAATAGGTATGCTCTCAAGATGTTTTTCAAGTAACAAGAAAAGCAACTTTCCTTGGAAAGTTTGGTTCCAAGATCTTAGGCCACAGAGGGCAGGGGATGGGGAGAAAACAAGGCTGAGCCCAAAGCAGCCTCACTATTTTCCTCCTTTGTAAAGTGTTGAATTCTGTGGAAAATACACCACGGGTTTGTTAACCCCGTCATTGCTGTTATTGTCGTTAAATAACTCCCTGTGCAGGTATTAGCTTTAAGCCCTATATAAGCCCTACGGTGAAGTTGCTTTACAGCAAGAAAATATCAAGCCACTTCCACAAGGAAAGCTTTAATTGCATCTCACACAAAGCTGAGCTAAGGCACAGGTGAAGTGACCTGAGTGGGGTCTGACCCCAGCAAAACATTTTGTTTTGCTTTTCAGCTCTCTCTTCATCACTGTCTTGCTTTGTTCCTCTGATTGCCTAGCTTGTTTGCAAAAAAATGCAAAAGCCACCAATAAAATAAAAATTGAATATCAAAAATCTAACTTCTAGCTTCATAATAACAAGTGAACAAAACCATAACTTGCCAGCAGACAGGTTATTGGTCTCTGATTCAGACATGTATGACTGCTTTCCCAACATCTTCTTCACCATCCCCATTCTCATCAGCTCTTCCGTCATTTTCAGCATCTTGTATGAGTGAGTCAGAAAAGAAACCTGCTGGAAACCCCTGAAACAAGAGACCTGAAGAGTAGTGAAAGGAGCAGATTTAGAGTTCTGCCAAGGTGAGTGTACTTGTGCATCACATTCACCCATCTGCACTGATGACAGCACTTCCTCTGCCTGCTCTCCTTCTGCTTGCTTCTTCATCAATCAAATTACACATTCAGGAGTGGCAGTGGGTGTGATGAGGATCACAGCACCTACACCAGCATTAACACTCTCCCTGTTTAATTCCCTATGTTGTACACACACACATCCGGTGAACAGCCACAGTGTTTTGTAATGCATGCACTGGCTTCAGCAAAAAAAAAAACCCTTTTAATACATAAGAACCAAAACCACCAGAGACAGAAATGGCTTTTTAAAATTTTCTTTGATCTGGTGAGTTGTTCAGACAGATGCTGAGGCACAGAGCAAGCCACTAGACTCCAAAACTTTTGTCTACCACTCACCCTGCCATCTGTTCCCCAGTAGCTCCCTGTGATCAAGCAGTTCTCCCAGCCTTAGTTTATTGCTGCTCTTGCTGGTGGTTGTAGTGTCAAACCCATTAGACCCTCTCATTTATTTATCCTGTGACCAGTCATGACAGCACAACTTACAGCCCTGCCTGCCCCTGTGTACTTACATCTCTTTTTCTACCTGGGCTTAAAAAATATGAGGCAGTCCCTCTTGCACAGGTTTCTTTCCATTTTGCTTTTCTTCCCATCCTATTTTCCACACTAAACAAGTTATTTCAGATGTTTTTCAAAAACCCCATTTTTCATTCACTTCAGTAATATTTTCAAGTTCCGTTTTGGACTTTCCCACTGTATGGAAGTCTTTAATCTTAGTATTAAAATACTAGTGCAGGATTTAAGTGATACTGTTTGCAGAATGAATGGAAAATTCAAGTGTGAGAAGTGACTGCAAAGGGGAGTATCTGTCTGGTTTTGTGACTAAGAGGATAGTGCTCTTAAACTGCTGGTAAACTTTTTCATTGCTTCAGGAACGACTCAGGTCCCATTTCTCTCTGGCTTCATTAGCATTTGGCTGAATCCTAGTTGCTTTTGAAAATAACTAATTGCAGAAAAGCTATCTTTTTCTAGTGTTATTCAGCCCCAACTGTATTTACCACAAAAGCAATTACCAGGGAGCTGGGAGATGGCTTTCCCACTCAGAAAGACTGGTTTGACTACAGGAAGAGCCAGGAATCAGAATTTCCCATGGCCTCAGAAAGCTGGAGAATGCATTTCAGCCATCCTGTCTTTCTGCCCACGTCAGACATGCTGTTCCCACCATCCCTGGTCCAGTGGCAAGGATCAGGTGGCACCATGTTGGGAATATGCATTTCCTGTCACCGTACGGGAATGCACTGCTTGTCCCTGCCTCCAGAAGCTGAGAATTGGAAAGAGGTCACCTTTTCTCCATGGCACTTCATTGTGAAGAAAGTTTTGATGTGAAAGAGCAAAGTGCTAAGAGCACACAGTGGTGGGACCAATTATATTCACAGAGCCACAGAACTGTTGAGGTTGAGAGGAGCCTCTGGATGTCATCTGGGCCAGCCTCCTGTGCTCAAGCAGGGCCACCTAGACCCAATTGCCCAGGACCATTTCTAGACAGCTTTTGAAAACTGGCAACCTATTTCAGTGCTTGGTGAGCCCCACAGTGGCAGCTTCCTGATCTTCAGGGGGAAACTTCTGTGTTTCAGTTTGTGCTCATCGCCTCTGGTCCTCGCACTGAGTGCCACTGGAAAGAGCCTGGCTGTGTCCTCTTTGCACCCTTCCTTCAGGTATTTGTACACATTGATGAGATCTCCTCTCCTCTCCTCTCCTCTCCTCTCCTCTCCTCTCCTCTCCTCTCCTCTCCTCTCCTCTCCTCTCCTCTCCTCTCCTCTCCTCTCCTCTCCTCTCCTCTCCTCTCCTCTCCTCTCCTCTCCTCTCCTCTCCTCTCCTCTCCTCTCCTCTCCTCTCCTCTCCTCTCCTCTCCTCTCCTCTCCTCTCCTCTCCTCTCCTCTCCTCTCCTCTCCTCTCCTCTCCTCTCCTCTCCTCTCCTCTCCTCTCCTCTCCTCTCCTCTCCTCTCCTCTCCTCTCCTCTCCTCTCCTCTCCTCTCCTCTCCTCTCCTCTCCTCTCCTCTCCTCTCCTCTCCTCTCCTCTCCTCTCCTCTCCTCTCCTCTCCTCTCCTCTCCTCTCCTCTCCTCTCCTCTCCTCTCCTCTCCTCTCCTCTCCTCTCCTCTCCTCTCCTCTCCTCTCCTCTCCTCTCCTCTCCTCTCCTCTCCTCTCCTCTCCTCTCCTCTCCTCTCCTCTCCTCTCCTCTCCTCTCCTCTCCTCTCCTCTCCTCTCCTCTCCTCTCCTCTCCTCTCCTCTCCTCTCGTCACAGCACTCTGAGCATTTCCTCATAGGAGAGGTGCACCACAACTTTCATGACCCTTTGTTGGAGTCTCTCTTGGACTGGGGAGTCCAGGACTGGACCCAGCACTGCAGGAGTGGCCTCACCAGAGCTGAGCAGAGAGGAAGGATCACCTCCCTCAATTTGTTGGCAAACCTCTCTTAATGCAGCCCAGGACAGCATTCACTTTCTTTGCCTTTAAGTGCACATTGCTGGGTTATGATCAACTTGGTGTCCACCAGGACCCCCAGGTGCTTTTCTGCCAAGCTGCTTCCCAGATGGATAGCCCTCAGCAAGGACTGAGGATTGCTCTTCTCCAAGCATGGGACTTTGCACTTCTTGTTGAACTTTGTGGCCTACCTTCCAGCACATTTCCCCAGCCTGCTGTGTTCCCCCTGGATGCCAGCACAACCCTCTGGCATATCACCCACCTCTGCCCGTTTGTCATCAGCAAAGTTGCTGTGATGCTCTCTGCCCCATCACCCAGGTAAACCCTTGGCAGAGTCAGTCCAGTGACACAGACTTGGGGGTCTTGGGTCTTTCCAGAACACTCAGAGAACTCTCTTCTAGCAGAGACACTGCTTCCTGAAATCTTGGTGATCCTGGAGCTTAGCTGTATTAATATTCTCCAGATATTCTGTCAAACTCACACAATAATAATAATAATAATAATAATAATAATAATAATAATAATAATAATAATAATAATAATAATAATAATAATAATTTTAAAATTCTGATTGCAGCTTAATTAAAGAGATCCCTTTCTCCAGCTCCTTGTAGGCTGTAGCTGATGTTTAAAAGCAACAAGAGGGTTATTTTGTCTCTCACTGCTGTTTTCTTCTGGCTGTTTCTGTAAAATGAGAGGACAGCCATACCATGGATGATCTCTACCACTGATTGCAGTTGCAGTGCTGGATATTTAGAGGCCACAATTACAGCACAACAGAGTTGCTCAGTGAGTTAAACTGGCCGGGTACATTTTCATTATTTGATAAACGAGGAGGACAGAATTACTGATGGCATCTAACACAAGAAATCCTGGTGTCAAATAGCATATTTAGAATATATAATAAACTAAATGATGAGAATTTACGGGTGTCAGCATCTGTTTCTTCCATGTGAACCCATAAATTTGTTTTGGCATTGCTGAGAGTGGGAATGCTTTTGCTGAGGCAGTAATAAAGCCTAAGCTCCTGCAAGACTCTACTAAAAGCTTGTCTAGCAGTGTAGCGGTGAGAAACTGGGACTGCTGCATACCCAGGCTGCCCAGCAAGGCCCTGGGGCAGCCACCAGCAGGCTGCTGCCAGGAGTTTCTGGTATTTCTTGTGTTCACTGTCTTTGTGCAGCTGTGCTTCATGCCAGCCCTGGGACTGGTGTGGAAAGGTCAGAGAGGTGGTGTGGTCAGGGTCCTGTCCCTTTGGAGCAGGCACACAGCAGTGCACACCAGAGCATGAGGCTGCTCCCTTCATCACCTGCTTTGCCCTGGCTTTTTGTTTTTGTGGCTATACCTTGGAGGTGGTTGTGGTGTTGGTGTCCCTTGCAGAAATCATGCTTTAGCATGGGAGGATTTTCACAGAAATAAAAATCAGGCAGGACCTCTTTGATGGATTTGCAGGTACTAAAAATTTCTAGTCCCTAGGAAATGGCTGGCTGACTGGCACTCAGCACAAAACCCTGCAGAAGACCTTGGTTAAAGAGGAATTCAGGTTGCCTCTGGTTTAAACATTTAAACATTATGTTTAGGGCCATGTACTTCAGACCTCTGAAGACTTGGAAAGGGCCAGCATTTAAAACTAAACTTCTGGAAATTAGGGAATGCTGCCCACTTAAAACAGGGAATACTGTTCTTGAGAATGCAGCTAGCTTCTTTTAATGTCTCCTGAATTTTGTTGTAGTGGAGACTAGAAGCTTCATCTGTGTCCCTCAGGACTTTACAGACTTTTTTCATTTGTGTCTCCACTCACCTCTTTTTCAGGCTGAGCTGTACAGGACTTGTCCCACATTTTCTGTTCCCCAGCTGCTTGGATTGACCATTCCTGCTCTGCCCACCTGTGACTCTCCCTTTGCCCTGGATGGGGCTTTCCCTCACTTCCTGGCCCCACTTTGCATCCTTGCAATGGGTGAATTGAAAGGAGCCAAGTGCTGCCCTCCAGCTCTCTCCTGTGGCTCCTTGGCCCCAGCTCCCTGCAGGGCTCAGCTCAGCCCTTCCAGACTCTTGTGGAAAAATTGAACAACTCAGCACTGATCTCATAGGAACTGTGAACCCACTAAAATCTAATTTTCACAGGTTTTCTTTTATAATGAAATTAAGGCAACTGGGTGCAATTATCATTGTCCTGAGGACAGCATGCCTTCAGGGAGCCCGAGGGAGAAAACCAGCCCCATCCTAAGAACCTGTGAGTGAAATCATCCTGCAATGCTGAGCAGCATGTCCCTGCTAGGGGGCATTGTAAATTGGCAGAGTCATGAAAAATATTTCTAGCTACCATCACAAAGTCTTTAACAGGGAAAGCAAAAGGAAATGTCTGTGCAGCCTCAGAATTGCTCTGGACATGAAATAAAAACAGTCACTTGCCCTTTATTTTCCACACTGGTCATTATCTCCGGGTAGCTCAGGAAACCATCTTCATTCCTGCTGGAAGTTGTATGAAAAAAAAACATCAAGGTACTTTGAAATGACTACAAACGCCTACAAGGTTCTAAAAATACACAGCACTGACAATGTGTGCAGCAGCAGTTATTGTCTCTGTGCTTGAGGCTGCAAACTGATAATTTCACATGCCAGCATTAAACTGAGGAGTCCAGCATCTGTACCCAACATACAAATCATTTTAGCAATGAAACTTTACATGTTTTTGTCACCATTATTTGCTTTTCAGTGGGAAACTAGCACACGATGGGAAGGGCTGTGCTTGGCCATAGCTTTCACCCACTTGGGTTTTCCTGGCCATGTCCTCTCTTTCCAGCCAGCCCCTCTGCCTTCTTTATTTTGGTGTATTTTCTCTATTCCACAAAGTGTCTAGCTGTAGGTTATACCATAATCTGCTGCTTGCCTCCTGGTAGGCTGCCATGAACCAGGAAATCCCAAGTGGAAAGGCTCGAGGCTGAGCAGGGCTGGGCTGGAGCAGGGCTGGGCTGCTCCAACACAGGATTCAAAGTGAGGGCTGAGATCTTGAAATGACAATTAAGATCACATGAAGGACATCCCAGAAGGAGGAGAGTAAATTCCTTGCATGCTCTGTAGGGCCACTTAGGTGTGGAGACCTCAGACAGAGCACCACAAGCTGCTCCTTGCCAGACCCAAACACCCCCAGCCAAGGATTTACAGGAACTCCATGGTCCTCTCCACAGCTGGAGGTGCAGGAGGCAAGTGTCTTTACTCCTTCAGGATCAAGAAAGTTCTGGAAAGCAGGGCTGTCTAGAGGACTCTCCAGGAAAGCCATGGACCATGACTCCGGAGAGTGCTGGAGTCAGCTGTCACCCTTGGACTGGCAAAAGAAAACTTCAGGTGTTGAAAAACAAATTCAGTCTTGTGAAAAAGTTTTATTTTGAATCAGTGGTAGTGAGTGGGCTGTTTAAATGGAAAAGAAGGATATACCATAAGAAATGGTGCAAACACAAGCCTAAGGAGATGGAACATACTCACCTGTGATTTAACATAAGCTCACAATTGATAAATATCTGCAGCAAGTAAAAAGCATCACATTTTTACCTGTCCCAGAGATGTGTATGCCAGGAGCCATAAGAGACAGTGGTGTGGATTGGAATCTCCAGTTGTTACCACACTTTTTGAAAGCTACTGTCTGTGAGTGTTCAAAGAGCTGTTGGCAGGCTGGTGCCATGGATGGAGTGGAGACCTGCCACAAAATCATTTTTCAGCCTTAACCTCTCAGCCCCTCTTTGTGTTCTGATCCTTAAAATGGCAACAGAATCCTTTGCACAGCTCTCCAGGAGATGTGTGGCACCCTGTGAGACCTCAGAACAGAAAACAGGGTGTGCCATATCAGAATGCAATGCCTGGGGACAGGGCTTAGTGGTGAAAGTGGCAGTTTTAGGTAAATGGTTGGACTCAGTGATCTTAGAGGTCTCTTCTGACCTATGATTCCATGTAAGTGTGCCGTGTAAGTACCATGTAAGCAGAAAGCACCCCTGCTGGGCTGCTGCTGCTGCTTTCCAGCAGGCTGGAGCAGGGCTGATGGTTCCCTATGGGGGGATCCTTGCAGGCTTTGTTGTTTATGCCTTCATTAGAAGGAAGATCAGTTCACATAAATTTCCTCTCCCCATCCTTGGAAAAGGTGGATGCTGGATGCTTCAAGTGATATCTGCCCTGTTAATCAGTTCCACCTCTAGCAGCCCTCAGTTGCATCTGCCCTCAGGGAAGTGCTGCTCCTGAGTGAGCAGTGCAAAAGCTCAGGTCACAGATAATTTCTTCCAGTACTACAGCCTTTCCATCAGGCTGCTGCTTGGCTGGCTTTTTAAATTAAGCATTGCTGTAAATTGTAGAGATGCCAATCTGAGTGCCACAGAGAAGGAAATATTTGTGTCTTGGCAGGATGCAAAGCCAGTGTAGGTCACTTCAAACACACATGTGGTGCATATATGACAGGTATGAAGCAGCAGGGAGATGTGTAGCTCTTTCTTCAGTGAGTTTGGTGTGTTTGGGCTGCAGCTGGAAATTGCAATGGAGTATGCAGGGAGAGCTGGTTTTCTTGTTGTTAAGTCAGCAGAGAGAGCATGTTCACAAAAGAGGCACTCGCTGTGCTCCCAGAGAGACTTTACCTTGCTTCACACTTTTCCCTCCTGAGGTACAATAGTCAAGCCACAAATCTTGAGGAATGGGAAAGAAAATCCATACACGAACTGAAAATTTACTGTCAGGTAGGGCAGCCAAATAACAGCTCTTCAACCCAATTTCCATTTAGATGTTCTCAGGCTAGCTTAGCAGAGCTCTGGAAAGGTAACATTCGCATGAAGATGAAGACTAATAACAGTAATTCTTCTTGAAAAGCTCCCACGCCAGAACACTCAGGAAGCTGTACTGCAGGGCAGCAAAATCACGGTGCTGCAGCTCATGTGAGCAGTCGTGAGCACGCACGTTGCTCCTGAGAAGGGTGGGGAGATGCAGGATGCTGCTGAAGGTGGCAATGGCAGGGAAGGAGTGTTGTCACATGCTGAGGTTACCTGTTTCCACAGCCTTAAAGGTGAGATTTGGTAAATCCGTGGCTGCATGGCTCCTGCACTTGGTCATTAACACAACACTTCTAATAGAGCAGGGGCAGTGCAGGGAGGTGACAGTGCTTTGCCTGCACTGCACACACTGACTGGTTCCTGGCCACCTTTCCTCTCTTGCTTTGTGCCTGTGAACACACACAGAATGGTGCACACACAGCAATCTCGAAGAAGAAGAGGACAATTTGCACCCCAGGGAAACTGGTTGCTTGCTTGGTGGCTCTGTGTCATGTCTTGCAGACCTGAAGAACCAAGATACAATCTCTGCTTATCTCTGCCCCAGGCTGCCACGGTGGGTTTTTAAGATCCTGGGTGCAAATCTGTATTGTCTTTTTTTTTTTTTTTTTGACAAAAGCCCACATCATCAACGGGAGGTGTGCTTGTGCTCAAATTCACCACTTCCTCCGAGTGCTCCCCTGGCCTGCCTCTCATGCCCCTCGTGACCTAGCAATAGCAGAATCCTAGTTTTACTCGTGAACATGGATTTATATGGGATTTTGGATCCTCTGAGGGACTGCCTAGATTGAGTGAATCATTGGATCAGGACAAAAACCCGGCCAAAAATCCCCAGATATCAAGAATCTGGAATTCCCTCTCTCTCTCTGCAGATCATGGTCTTAGTTCAATCAATAAAGAAAGTATTTTAAAAAGTAGAAAAGAGGGGGGAAACAGAGAGAGAAAGGGAGAAATAGAGAGATTTGCAACATTATAGAATTGTTTCTAAAATACAGTTTCTTCATGCTTCTTCTCTTCTTTAATCCACATTAGATGTTAATTTCTGAAGGATTCAATTATGCTTATTTTTCCCTATCTGGTATTTTCAGTCACAGTATTCTATCTTTTCCTTTAATTTCCGTGGAAACTCTCTGCACTGACTTTTAACAATTCAGTCAGGTTTACTGTAAGATCAGCTGCAGAATTTCTGGATGTGGCTGGATGGGCTCCATACCCCCAATTTCTCATGATTCACAGGACTGCCTTACAGGTTTTTGACATTCCTCCTTTGCAATGACTGACACATAGAGTCGATAATTACAGCTAAATATACACATACAGATACTGAATAAATTTAATTTTCTCCTGTCACTCTTACCATTCCGGTTTGTGACACACCTAGACGTGTCAGTTGACTTAAATGACTTCTTGCCATTTTGCATGTTCTGTCTCCCCCACAAAGTTAGCTCCACAGCTGTGTCAAGAATGCTTTCTGATGACACTGCTGCATTTCAAAATTGTGCAGGTGAGCTCAGGAGCTATTTCTTTCTTCTATTCAAATATTGAAGCTGATTTGTCACTACTGACTCAATCTCTTTATTGCTTTCTGTGGAAGTTGTCATCCCTCTGTAAAATACTTTGGGCTTTGGCTTGTTCTGTGGTTTTAGAGTAACAAAGCTGCAGTCCATATTTTCCACTTTTGTTGTGGCCTGGAGCAGAAAATATCCTGCTGTGAATTTCTTGAGCAGAACCTTTGAAAGAAAAAACTACTTTACATTAATGTAAATAAAATCTTAGATGTAAAGTGATGGTTGTGAAACACCAGTGCTGGGAATTAACTAAGAAAAACAGCTTAGAGAAGTGTTCACACACAGCACTACAGGTACAGCTGCTTTTGAGGCACAGGTGGCCTTGGGAGCTTCTTTAAATCCTTCCACTCCAGGTGAGTTCTTCCTTCAGTCATCTTCAGTTCTTCAGACATGTACCATTTTTTTCTGGTCCCTCCAGCCAATCTGTGACAGATCAGCAGATTTGCTCTTCCAAGAGAGGTGTATGTGTATTTTTTCACTCTGAATGTCACACCTTGACAGCTGCCCTGTGCATGTTGCAGAGGTGATAAATGTAACTGTGCTTCTTTCTTTCTTTTTTTTTTTTTTTAATATGGGAGATATTTTATTTGTTCTTCTCATTACTTTACCACTCCAGAGAGCTAGCAGAGATCTCCTTCATGACTGAAATTCATCCTCAGTCCAGAGCTGCTGGGCAGAGAGCAGCTGCCCTCTAACTTCCCACTTCAAACACCCAGCCCTGGAAAGCCTTTTGCATGAGGTCTCTCTCCAGCAATGCCACCCAAGCCAAGGCCACTCTGAAGCCAACAGCTGGATGCAATCTTTTGGGGGGAGCTACCAGCAGTCCAAAACCATTTAGGTTTTTGCTTTTCTCTGGGTGAACCTCAGGCTCCTTTGTGCTGCACTGTGTAATGCCTTAAGCTTCACACCAGCTGTATTGTCACCGACAGCACCAGAGAAGCATCACTCTGCTCTGCCCTGACAGAAGTGACTAGCAGCTCTCCTAAGAGCATTTCATGTGCTTCAAGCTCTTTGCCAGAGAGAGCACTCCTAATTTTAGCTTAAATGGATGTTAATTTGACATGTGCATTTGAATAACTGAGATAAATTCTTGGCTTTTTGACATTAAATTTATTAAGTGACAAGCACTTTTTGAATACTGTTATTTTCTGAAAGGTTCTTTTTCTCTAGAGCACCTGACAATAAAGCTCTAACACGTAAGAGCCCTGAATTTGTAGGAAGTTGCACTGAATGGTCTAACAGGTCATTTTCATCCCTGGCTTACATGGCAATAATTGAATAATAATAACCAAGGTTGCAAAACATTCCTACCCTAGCTGAATTGGCTGGCTTTTTTTATGGATTGGTTATTCATTGAACAATAAATATTCATGGATTTGACAGGAAAGACATAGTGCATAATTTAACTTAAGCAAAATTAAACAGGACAAGCAGCCTTATCCTTTAGTAGATCACAAAGGACTGAACTTGAGTGGCAGCTTGAGTGACGGCCTGAGAATGCCTGACAGTCACAGAAGTGTCAGATTCTTTAACAGCAATTGTAAAGACTTCACACATTGTGTCCTTGAGTCTATTCAGCGCTGAAATCCTGTACAGAAGGAGAATGAGCAACTAATGTTACCATTCCAGAGAAAAAACTCAATACTTGGTACTTTCCACTGTGGCTTTTGTCCCCCATGTTCCTTCTGGATGTCCAGATGGTCAAATAGAGATTTGTCTCTGGAACAGCCTGTACAGCTCAACCTTTAAAAACAGCAAACATCTGAGTTTGGTTTCTCAAGAAGAAATAAAAGCTGCAGTTGCTGTGCCAAAGCTTGGCAGAAGGCTCTGGTTCTGTACTCACATCGCATAAAACCACAGTGGTGGGACTCTGGAAATATTCAGGGTCAGGTTGGGCAGGGATCTGCTCATTGCAGAGAGGTTGAACTAGGTGAACTTTACAGGTTCCTTCCAGCCTAAACTATTCTACGATTCTATGAGAAATCGCTAAATATTGACCACATATTGTGTTTTAGTTGTTGAGGATTTTCTTTTCAGAGACTCCTGTACCTGCACTGGCAATATGAGCTCAGCAGACCAATAATAATCCCAGTCCCTATGTGCACCCTCTCCTGCTTTTACACACACAAATATATAAAACCTGATGCATTTTGTAGTATATGATATAGATAATTCATGCTTTGTGAACTGTATAAAAATGATAAAGATCCAGCCATGCCTCTGACCCCCATGGCCAGAAGCAGGGCTTTCCTCTCTATTCAAAAGATTTCCCGGACTGGCCCAGATAAAATCATGACCATTAACGAGTGAATAATTCCTTCCTGGGTGATCATCTACCATTTCCCAGGAATGTCCAGAACATTCACAGAACGGCACCTGGGAGAGATTACATTGAAAAGCTGTCTACTTCCTGGCAACAGCTGAAAGGAAGACAATTTTGAGGAGCCCAGACAGCCATCCAAACCTATGGACTGACTTTTGTCCGGGACTGCATCTGTATAGTTCCCGTTATACATATGTAGGAACGTACAGAAATCTTGGGTCATTTCTGCTCCAGGCAGAATAAACTGTATATAAGCTGGCTGCATGGAGCAGTTGGTGTGACACTCTGGGGAGACACTGACACTACGTGGGTCTGACCCAAGTTCACCCAGCGTCAAAGTCCAAGGTTGACACTGTCTTGGCTGTGGCGGTTTTATAATGTTCTATTTTTTGGTTGTTGATCCAATAAATTTATAAAATTTTTTTATAGATTTGGCTGCCTATTTGATCATTTACAACAGACAGCACAAGTTACCTCATTATGACTGAAGTGTTAACTGTGACCTTTTAATATTGGGGATCTGACTGCTACCATTTATCAGTGTCTTTTTTAGTTGATATGTACTGCACTGAGTCGGGTGAGCTGTTCTGAGTTCCAGATGACCTCAGCCATGAAGTTCCCAGGTTCTCGTGTTTTACCCATGCACAAATGTCCTGTGGACAGGCCAGGAAACCAGAGGTCTACCCCATTCCTTAGGCTGCAGAACCTCAAAAGAATGAATAATGTCCTGAAAACCTGGGTGCAATGCCTTTAAAGACAATCACACTTAAAACCCCTCCTCTGATTTATACCAAGGATGACAGATGCTATTTTAGAGAACTGTTTGAAATTCATCACTACTTAAATAAAGTATCCACTTCAGTATGCATGGCTTTCCACATGTTTCTAAGCCTAGCTGAAAAATTCATCCTTTTTTTCCTGTGGAGATATTCTCTCTCAGGACCAAAGGCCTCCAGGAAGATGGACATTTTATAATCCTTAAGGCTACTTCATATTCCTGGAGGGCCTCCTTATCTTCTCCAGGAGAGTTATTTTATCTGTTCAGAGTTTCTTTTTCTTCCCATAGAATGCTGTCCTCATCCAGAAGGGCCCTGTCTTTCTCCCAGAGGAGCTGATCTTTCCAGAAATTCTTATCCTGGGATTTCTCCAAGTCATTTCCCACCCCAATTCCAGGGGCTTCTGGTTTGGAGAGGGGTGAACCAGCCTTTTGCCCTGCATCCCAGATCAGCAGGTTTTCATCTGAGGAACAGATATCTCTGCCCTTTTCCCTCTGGTGCTGGAGTTACTTTTGTTCCTCTGACCCTTGGCAGTCTCCTGCCCTTCACAGACTCCCCCAAAATATTTATAGCTTCCAAAATCACATGAAACATGAACAACAAAAAGATCCCCAAAAAAAAAAATCTAATTTTCTGTTCATTATTCTACCTCATAATTCTACAGCTAGGGTTCAAGGGGCTTAATTATTTATCCTGTTTCCTTAGATTTATTATGACTTTTTGCACAGTGCCTCCAGCTCCACAGAGGGAGTAGGCTGCATTATAAATAAAAAACTGCTCTGTGCAGCAATTTCAGCCTGGTTTCTTTGCAAAAAAACTTGTTCCTGAAAGGATGGCAGAGGAGCAGCAACCCAAGGCAGGGAAAAACAAGGAATCATTTCTTCTTCCCTCCTGCCCTTTCAGGGTTGAGCTCGAAAATTTCTTAGGAAAACACATTTCACTCTGACATGGAGGAAGCAATCCAGGTGTCTAAACAGGAGCATCTAGTGACATTTTCAACACTGAACCCCTCTGCATGTGGTCTCTTAGAAGACAACACATAGGACACCCTTGTCCTTTGGGATCTGCAGGTGGAAGCTGAGGGAGATATCCCGACACATACTGGGCACAGGGTGACCAGGTGTATGAGTGAGTCCCACCTTGGAGTCTGCCTCTAATTCATGTGGTTAAAATTTCCTTTGGATCAGAGAAAATCAGAAATCATTTTGCTTTTATGAGGCTTCCATTACCCGAGCATGCACAAAATGATACAAAACATGATACAAAAATGATACAAAAACAACTTCAAGAGCCTTTTCTCACACAGTACAGTAAAAATATTGCCATTTGTTCTTTTACTGTGCTCCTGAGGCAGGCTGATAAAGATGTGGGGTAATTATATCAGAGTACATTTTTCAATTAAAATGTCATTATTATCTCACAGAAAATGACTAAATTATATCATTTTGTTCCACAAGTCTGCAAACACTCTTTTGGTTGCTAGCAAAATGATTTTCTGCAGACAAATCTAAGAGTGCAGAACTAATGGCTAACAAGTCTGATGTTAGTTTAGATTTGTTCTCTGACTAGAGAGAGGCCTTATGTGAACAGATGTAAAATGAATTGATAAAAAAAATTATGTCTTTACTTGTTAAGACTCTTATTATCCCTCTCTGTTACTATCTCTTACCATCAAAAGAAATAAAGTCCCAAAGAATTGTGTCATGCTGCTGGGAAATGTAGCATTTTGAAAACCCTAGAACAGAGACACACAACACTTAGAGAGGTACAGTCCTAATGGCAGCTGGGTCTCTGATAGCCGCTGGTGACAGTGATCCATTGCTCACCTAGAGTGACAGAATTTCAAAAAGTTTGGAACCATTGGTTTGAAGTCCAGTGATGCCAGGTGGAGCTGGAAGGAGTCGCTGGGCTCCTGGCAGGCTATGAGCCAAAACGAGGACTTTGCTCCATATTCATGCTGGTTGCTTCTGAAGCATAATAAAACCCATCTGCGGGTTTCATTACCCTCACTTGCTCCCTTACTTTGGAAAACTGTCTGGAAGACACAAACAGCACACACTTAATGTCAGACACATTCTCAGATTGTGTCCTTACGGTTCTATGATTGAATTTGGCAGCCAAGGGAAGTGCTACTGTATCTTGTGTTATTTGATCTAAAACAAGTGATGGAGCTAAAGCTGAGAGTGAATAAAATCCTGTTTCTCAGCTCAGCTGCACAGTAAGCTTTTTATTTTTTCTCTTTTTTTTTCTCAGAAATCACATATTCAGACAACTGCAATGAAGACTCCTCACTCCACACCTGTTGATAGTGCACTGAACTCCACCTACAACTCCTAGCTCATTTGTGATCACTCAATTGTTCTGTGGTATTCCTGCTTTTTGTCCTTATCATTCACCATAATTACTCTAGAGCAAACACATGGTTCTGTTTCCCATGAGTTAAGGCTACAAGTAGGGATTGTGCCCCTCCCTTTTGGAGGGTTAGAATTTACAGCTCTGTTGACAGATATGGTGTTAAATATGGTTCACTATCCTCCAGCTGGGGAGGACAAATGCACTGAAAGGTGGCAAAAAGGCATATTTCATGAGTGAGGAAATGAAATAACAAAAAATGAAAAGACACAATGTTATCTTCTGTTGTCAGCGGAACAGCACTTTTCATTATATCTGTAAGCAATGGGAATATCAACTCTGATATGCGGAAGTGCAAATTAAACTGCTGATTTAGATTATCATATTTCAAGAATAGTAACTTTATAGGCTTTGTTCATTTTTCATTCCATGTAAAACCTCTGTGAGTTATAAGCCTTTTTTGTCAACTATATCTTATAAATGAGAGGTTTCTATTCCTGCTGTTACATTAAAGGAGGCATTTTGCTGCCAGGAGAGTTTCTCATTTTATTCAGCTGTGCAGACTTTCCCTGATACTCTAGCACAAAGCACAATTAAGACAGAAATGTTCAGTAGCTTTATTATGCCCCTGTGTGAGGAGCTAATCTTTTTATCCCCCACTTCATTTTTCAGGGACTCCCAAAGGGTTTTGCAAACTTTACACATTTGCCTAGCATACTCTGTAGTGGCATAAACAAAGAATACATGGACTTCAACAGGGACTTTGGCTTCTATACTTCTAGTAATTCCACTTTCTCTTACTGCAAGTTTCAAGGGTACTGGAATTTCCCAGTTAATATGCTGGGCTTGTGGGTAAATTTTGCTCACATTAATTTGTGCTATTTGTTACTTTTGTGGATAAGTAGGGGAACAGAGGACTACAATTAAAAAAAAAATGTATTTATTATTTAAAGGAAAATTTTCTTTACACAGAACAATACACAGGTTTCCTTCCTGAACTACCAGTGGGTGACCATCTCTGATGAATGCCATTCAATAAAAATGAAATAAACTTTTTTGGGTGTTTTTTTTTTTGTTTTTGTTTTTGTTTTTTTTTTTTCCTATAGGAAACCAGCAAACATTCCTCAGGAAGTAACTCCATTACTAACTTTTCGAGCACTGGATTTTTGATTTAGCCTGGCTTTCTATGGACACACACCACGTGCATTTGTCACCCTGGGTTCTGCTGTCTGGTTGTTTCCTCTATTACCTTGCAAATCTATTTGCCAATTTTGATTGAGTTTGATAGAGTAATTGAAGACTCAGTGATACAAGCAAATGAGGTGAGGACATCTGGCCCATTACCTTGTGTTGGATAGACAATGGCTGTGGACCCAGGCAACCTGGGTAATAATTGTAACAAATGTAATCCATTGTTACTTTCCCAGGATTACCCTTCGGCATACGGGACTGGAGGTTTGCAGGGATCCCAAGCCACAGCTGCTTCCTTTGTATCTTGTAGTCTTTCCTACAAAACCAAGGCAAATCTTGTCCTATTCTGCTTGTGTGATACATATTTAAAGTAGAGAAAGAGTATAATAATCACTCTGAATAACCTGACTGAGTGAAAGCTGCAACACGAGCAGTTATTCCTTACTAGACTTTAATAAAGTTACTCTCCCTGGAGGTTATCCAGCACTCTTTGTCTTTTGTCTCTCTATTCCTTAGGCCTCGATTGTGATAAATTGTCCTGAGTAAAGGAAAGTGTGAAGCAGACACTGATATTTTCTCATTTTCTGCCTTACCTCTTGGGCATTGCCAAGTAAACTGCCATGGAGACCAGCACATAAACATCCCTTCCCCAGGATGGTCTTGTGGGAAGAAGCCAAGGAGCTGAAACATCCACAGCAGTAGGCTTCACCTGGCACTGTAATTTATAGTGACAGCCACACAAAACATTTTCTCAGTGATGCAGATGAAAGTGCCTGATCTGACCTTGTGTGGGTCAGCAGCCCGAAGCATTTCACAGCTTCTTCCCTACACCAAGTTCTGCAGCTTCCAGACCATCCCAGGGGATGGACATGGTCACCTGGTGACTCTCAGAGCCCAGGGGAGTTCCGGCTGGGCACACAGTGACTCACTGCATTGATAGCACTTCTAGTCCCAGTATCTTCCTAAGGCTGCCTTAAAAATTTCCTTCAAAAATACCATAATCAAGCAATTAATGGTTCTACTAAGTGTCATTGTCAACACTGGCTACACTTGCCACAGGAGCTCTTGGTCCCTGTTATTTTTTTCTATGATCTTCTAGTGGTGATTGAATGTTATAATTTCCAGGATTCCCACAGGCAATCATTAAAATGCTGGCAAGTTGGTATTGATGATTGGTTTCCACTGCACAAGCAGAGTATTTCTCAGCAGATAAGTACACATTTTTTGCCTTGAACAGTGAAAGAAATGTACACTGAATTTCTTTCCCACTGGCAGTTTATATTTCAATACACAAGGATAATTTATACAAGAAAATATAACATTCGTGATTGCATTCAGCATTTACAAAAACAGTCAGGCTCTTGCAATTTGAAAAGAAAAAATTATGTAGGAGATGGGGGACTATTTCTATGTTGATTTTGACTTCTGAGTCATCAAGTTAGGAGAAGGCCCTGTGGCAAAAGTGCTCACCCTACACAGAGGGTGGAAATAAAATGAACATGAACACAAACTGGAAAGGAGAGAGCATCTCTACACAGCCCTTTCCCTCTCCCTGCTAACCATTACATACCCATGGAAATTCATGCCTTCCAAAAAGGCACCTGGTGAGAAAAACCCAGATGTGTATTATGTGGGGATGTAAAAATCCCTCCTGGTCTGAGGGGAGGCTGTGTTTGAGCAGAGCATGCTCTGGCTTGTGCCTTTGGTGGCCACATTACAGAGTCCCTTTGCTCAGCTCAGCCCAGGACCTCAGCAGACACAAGAAGAGCAGCTGGAACACCCCAGGTTAGGATGTGTGACCCTGTGGCATCACCTCAGCACACACAGGCAACACACATTTGCCTTAGAGCTTTGTGGAGGGTGAGAAAAAGCACCCCAAAAGCAGACAGTGATATTGAACATAACTGAAATCCTTGCTGATGCCTAATGCCAGGCACTGGCCTAGGAATAACCACTGGAAAAACAGCTTTCTCTGCCAGAAGAAGCAGCTCTATGACACTGAAGGAAAGATGAACTAGGAGCACAGAAAGCCCAGGTGTGTCTCAGTCTCTTCCTGCTGTGCCTCTTCCAGCAGCAGTGGAGAGCACCAGAGCCTTCCAGAAGCGTGTCTCCCTGCTCCCTTCATTGCCATAGAGAGAGCATGGCTTCCTTGTCTAAGTGCTCAAATAAACCCCTGCTTCAGTGCCATGGATAAAGGCCACACTCTCATTGCCAAACTTCCTCCACCAAACTTTTCACTCTGCAAGGCTGGGGCAATCAGGCAGTCACAGCACCATGAGGTCAGGGCTTTTGCCAGCATATTGGACCTTGCTGCAGGGAAAAGCACAGGGAGTGTAAGAACCAGCCTGTGGCTGTGGTTGTGCATGTGCAAACCATGCAGCAGCGTGCAAAGTCACCCATCAAATACCATCATTTTCTTTACCTCGGCTGACCCAGTGTGGACCCATTTTCTTAAGGCAAAACGTGTGGCAGTGGGAGTTATATTGCTGATGAACTGTGCAAATCTGGCAGCTGAAGGCAGAATTGTTCTTTCTGAGCTGGAGCAGGCACTTTGTCAGCTCCCTGCTGGTGACTAATGAAGCAGGTAACCCTTTCTGTCTTGTGGGGCCTTCCTGAATGGACTCAAAACACACATCAATCTTTATTACTGCTGTCGCTCCCCCTGCAGAGGTGCTCTCCCTCAAACCCACTTTTTCTTATGCAGAAACAAGGGCTTTCCAGCAGATTACCCACACCTATAATTACACTTGAGATGCCAGATGGTCACCTGCTGATGGGAAGGTGATCTAGCAGGTGACCACCTAACAAACAGGTGACACTCTGCCAGGGTGGCACAAGACATGAACAAGCCAACAGCTAAGGTGATACAGGTGGCAGTGTGCAAAGAGCTCTATCAGCTGCATTGATAGGGAAGGGGGGGAATTGCATGAAGAATGAACCAAGTACTTACCACTCTCTACTGATTTCTGAATAAATATTTTTTTCCCTCAAAAATAAAAGACTTAGCGAAAGAAATTTGTTGGTGGGGCGTTTTTTGTTTTGTTTTTTTTCTTTCCTGTACAGTCACAGTTGTGTGGGGTCCTTTGCTTCCCCCTGCTGTCACCCTGAAACGGCACAGGGTGGGCTGTGGCTGCAGCCAGCCGTGGGAGTGGGGAAACTAACGAGGATGGGCTCCGCCGCCAAGCGCTCCCGCATCCCACAGCTCCCGCGGTGCTGCCGTCGAGAGCGGTGAGAGCGGGAGGCCAGCGGGAATAAAAGGCAGCGAGCCCCCCCTCCGTGCCTCACCGCCCACGGGCAGAGTCCCAGGGAGGCAGGCAGAGCTCTGGGGTCCCAGCGGAGAGGGCTCTCCCAGCTGGCTCCCGCCGAAGGCCGGATTTTGCCGCTCCTCTGCCCCATCTCCCACACGTGCAGGTGAACGGATTTGGCACCCACAGCGCTCGCAGGTAAGAGGGGTTTGCTGGGAACTGGACAATGTGCTGGCATGAAAGCCAGTGTGGGGCTTTGTGGTTTGTTAGGAAACCGCGTCTGGAAGAGGACTTTGTTTGGAATATTTCAGAAAAAGAAAAAGCAATTGTTCCCTCTAGCAGGTCTTAGAGAAAAGCCCTTGCTCTGGAGGGGTTTGCTGGCCCATGTACACCTCCTGTGTCCCAGCAGGGATCCCCTGGCAGTCAGAAGCCATCACGTGGGAACTGGGATCTTAGGAAGCCCCACCAACTCTGCCTGCTGTGTCCACCAGCACAGAGTGGGGCACCTGCATCCGGGAGAGAGAAGAGCTCAATTTGAAAAGTCTGAACATCGTAGTACCACCGTGGATGGACATGGCTCTTGTTTGGACTGACACATGGTGGGGTCATCCTGAAGTTGTCTTTTGGCTTTGCTGTAGGTCAGGCACGCACCAGTCAGAGCTCACCCCCTTTTGACTCCTATTAGCTAAACATTTAGGATGAGAATAATGACCAGAAAAATAGTTTAAAGCTAAAACTAGCTGAAATAACAAAGGAAACAGGCTGGAGGGTCTGTGCTACACACACTTACCACTGCTGCTTGTAAGGGGCAAGGAACTGAGTTACAGCAGGCGGCAGAAATGTGAGACACAGCATCTGTTCTGGGTGGGCAAAGCTGGCTGCTGGCCACCAGCAGTGAGGGCACTCAGTGAGGAGTATCAGACAGCCTGGAACAGGCACGGCGGTGCTGTGACTCTGGTGTGGCTCAGCTGCAACCTGCCACCCCAAAAAGCAGCTGTATGGAAAGGCTCCAGCCTCCTGCAAGGGGTTCAGAGAGTTGTCCCCACTGCTTGCTGGCTCTTCTAACCCAAGGGCAGGTTCCTTTCCACTGGGGAAACAAAACCTAGGGAAGGACTGATGGGAGGAGGTCCAGAAGTTGACTTTGGTCTTTAACTTTTTTCCTGGCTGAGTTTTTTGTTTTTCATATGACTTTTCCAACTCACTATCAAACTGGGAGCAGGTATAGAGGGGCAGGACACCTTCCTGCCCTTGTATGCCACCAGTCTTTTTGCTGCGCCAGTTTTAGATTCTTGTGAGTTTCAGTGACAATTTCTCTCTTTCAGCTGTGAAACAAAACCATTTTGCAGCTGCCTGGCTGCTGAATTGCACTTTAGCACCCTCACGCATTGGCACAAAAGAAAATAATTCATCCTTAACACCCACAGCAGCTTCTGCCGAATCACCAAAGGTGTGGGGGAAAGGGGCAACACCTCTTTATCTGGCAAATAGAATGAATTCTCTGAGGGATTTGTCAGTCCTGGAGAAGTCCAAGCCAACATCTGAGGAAGGACTGAAACCATTACCTGGTAGTTATGTGTGTTGTGTTCTTGTGTGAACAGGGTTTGTGCACAGCCATCATGAAATTGCTTTCTTTATCTCACCTGTTAGAGCCGTGCACCCAGAGCTCTGAATCACGGTCACTTCTGGGCTCTGTCACTAGATGGTGACATGCTTCCAGATACCGAGTCCTCCTTCAGTTTGTCTTTTTCTTTTAGTGTATAAGGGCGGTAAATAAAGACCAAAAAACGTCCAGTTTACCCTCTGCATATGGGAAAACAGCATTCCCAGCCACTATAAATTCTGCTTAAGATAATTTGATATTTAACTGATTTTTAATATGGCATTGGATTGATTAATATTGTTTCTGTAAGAACTACTGCTTTAAAAGTAATTTTAGTCATAAACCTTTACATAATGACTAATATTCCCAATCTATGCACAAATTAGAACACCTTTGTCAGAAGACATTGCTAGATGCAAAATGAATGCCTGTTTGTGCATCTTCTAGAAACAAACCTGCACTCAAATCTTTAAAGTTGATATGTCGTTTGCTTGAGAAAAGTACCAGTTTCCCTTCCTCCTTTCTTTTTGCCCTGAGCATGAAACAGTGCTTATTTTTTTCCTTGAAATGCTCATCAATAGTTGCAGCCCACAGGCACAGCATTTGCTCTGCTGAAGAAGGTTTGGCGGCAGGTATGAGGCACAAGCACTCACCAGAGGTCAGGCACTCATATGTCATTTCCATTCCAGTCATTTCCATTCAGTACTGATGGAGATGTCCTCTGGGATAGGAAGATGAGGGCTGGAAAAGGAGAACTAAATTCCATGAGACATCTGATGAGATCAGGAACACTAGAAACCTGGATGTATACATTGGTGGCTGGCTGCTGCCTGCAAGGTTTACTGATCTGGTGGGATGTCTGTGAATGCCTCAGTCCCTGACTCTTGCTTGGTCATTCACCCACAGGTCAAACCACACCTGACTCTATTAACTGCCAGGAAACAGAATCTGCAATGCCATTGTGCAAGGAGCAAATCCCATCCCCTTCCCATGGCAACAGGGGGTCCTGTCTGGGCTTGGGGACAGCCCCCTCTGCTCAGACATGACTAGCAGGGCTTGGACAGACTTTGGAAAGGGGTATGGCCATGGATCAGCTGGTTGAACAAGTCTGCCTTTATCTTCAATACATGCCTGGGACTCCGTGGTCCCTGGTAGGCTCTGGGCCAAGCTGGACACAGCATTGCACAAGGAAGCCCTAGGGTGGATCTCATGGCAACTTAGAACACAGTGAGGCTAAGCTTAAAATACTGCTCTTTAACCATTAAGAAATCTAGAGGCTCTTTTGAGGTAGGTGCAGGAGTGCAGCTCCCCTTATCCTGGCCTCCTCCACACACACCTTCCTCAGTCACACAGCTGCTGGTGGTGGTAGACCTGTGGTGACCCTGGCCAGAAGCTGCGGCTTGGAGCATGTGTGTGTATGTGTGTGTGTGTTTGTGTGTGTCTGTGTGTCTGTGTGAGCTTTCCACACTCCCATTGATGTGGAATGCTACTTAACTGTCTGGTGCTGTCTGAGGGCTGAGATGTCTGAGGCTCGGATGCCTGGCTGCTTGCTCATCCCTCACCCCACCTTGTAAAAATTCTTCTTTACAAGGAGCTACTTTCTAATCCAGCTACTTTTCTGTCAAAGGCGTGTTGTTCTGGGCTTCCTGTGGTTTGCAGTTTTTATTCCATATTCTTCTTCAGAATCCTCCTTGACCTTAAAACTCTTTTCATCCTCTCTCCTCCTTTTTTTCTTTAATTCATTTTTGCTCACCAGTCAATTCTTGCTGAGGTTTGTGCACCAAGCCCCACCTGTCTCCCTGGGTTTTCTCATAACAGTTAAATACTTTGTTCTGCTCGAAACCCAAAGTGAAGACAGAACCTTTCATAGCTTTCAGGAAGATGGCATTAATACTTCTCCCCCAGCCTCCCTGTGAGCCATGGGCTTGAGCATCATCACCAGCAGGCAAGCCTGGGGCTGCTGGAAGGTATACCTGCCTCTGGGTATGCCACACTGCTGGCTGGGTTTCTGGATGCTTGGGGTTTTTGAGGGTAGTGAAAGCTTGCCAGCATGTGTGAGAGTACTCTGAGTCAAGATACTTGGTAAGGTAAAGACACTTCTTATAGCCATATTAATTTCTCTGTCTCCACAGGCACCCCAAAAGGTTCACCACCATGGCTGCTGGCCTGGAGAAAGCCTGCCACCGGTGCATATCTAAAATTGCCAGCAATGGTAAGGCAATTCTGGTAGCCATTGCCTCATGTATTTAAGCAGCCCTGCTGCTAAGCCAAGCATATAAAGGAATCACAATGCTACCAAGTCCCACCTGAATCTTCCACTGAAGTTTCCTTTCCTAGATAATTTTGGGTACTGATGGAGTGTGCAATAGTAACTCTACCCTAACAGCAGCTGCCTCTTGCAGTATTTGAAGTATAGCAACTAGCACAAAATTTCAAACAAACATCACCATGTACCTAAATATGGGCAGCAACAGACAGCCTAAGCAAAATAATGTGTTTGCCTCCTCTCTGAAGTGTTACCTTACACATAGTGCAGCAGAAGCATCCCCAGGGAAAACCACCTTGTGAAGAGCAGCACAGCCAGCCTGAGAACAAACTCTCCTAGGAGCAATTCCCACCAAGCAAAACTGCTGCCAGCCTGTGTGATGGCACAGGGACACAAGTCTAGGGAGGGAATGTGGTCAGGAATATCCCTCCTTTCACCCAGTGAGATCTGGGACAGGTTATTCTTCCCTCTGCTTGCCTGCTCCCTGGCACAAGGGCCACTGCGGGTGGGGGTATCCCCCATAAGCAGCCCCTTGCTGGGGTTTGGAAGCATCAGTTATCTGGACAGAGGTTCTTTTGCATGAGAGCCTGGGCTTGACCAGGTTTTAAAGCAACTGGTTCTCCCCACCCAGGGTGGAGTTCACAGAGGGCTGTAATGAGCTGATAGCTGGTGGAACAGGCTGATTCTTGCTCTCCAAGGAGCAATGCAGCAGAAAGTTGACCTGGGCTGAGGCTGTGCAAGCTTCACAGAGGCACAGGAGAAACACTCTTCAGAGGTGGGGTTTTGTAAGATCAGGGAAGCAGTCTCCTCAGCAGGAGGCTAAAATCCATGGGTTTTAAAGCAGCTTACTCCTGCTGACTGCATCTCCTTTTCACTCTGAGATGCAAGTGCCTTTTGGTTTCACTTCTAGGCAGCAGAAATTTCTAATTCCACTCAAATACAAGAAGCAGCAAACCCCTTGACCACTCTTCCTAACCGGTACTGTACCCACACTAATTGCTGCATTTGCCAGTCTAGGATGTTACCTCGGAGTCTTCTATACTCCTGATCTTTGCTTTGCCTGAAAGGCTCTCAAAGCTCAGAATTAACTTTTGTTAATGATTAAAACCCTCAACTCGCTGTCTTACAACCTGGCAGAGAAAATCAGGCCAAAGGGACAGAAAGCTCAGTCCAGGCATCCCTGCAGAAACCTGGCACAGGTAGAGGAGGAGAGAATATTTTCTGGCCCACTTTTTCATGCTCATCACTGCCCCAGGGGAAAGGAGGGCTGGGGAGTGATGGAAAACAAGGGGTGCAGAGCATGCACCCTATACTGTGATGAGTGCCTGGGAATGGAATTGGGACTCAACTGGTCCCTGTGGGATCCCTCACATCCTGCAGAAAGGACATGCAGGGAGGATCTGGACTCATTGGTGAATATTACAATTTAAAAGGTCAAAAGTGGTATTTTCTCTGATTTTTGCTCCTAGTGTCTACAAGCAAAATGTTACCATTCCCTGTTATTAAATTAGCACGGGAACTTCAATGACGAGAGAGAAAATAATTAACCCTTTAGAATTTTTTAAAAAATATTTGGATTGGTTCTGATCTCACCTATGTTCTTCTACACCAGAAGCACTCTCTTGGATACCTGAAAAGTTACCCATGAGTGAGGAACTCAGACATATCATTACAGAAAAGTATCTTCAGGTTCTTATTGTGCTTAAGTTCAAAATAAAGCTCAGCTTTAGCTATGGATCAGCTAATGTATCAAAAATTGATTTTATGTTCATTAAAATGCAAGCCCCCATGAAATGCAGCGATGCTTAATTTCACTTTTCCTTATCATCCTGTATTTATTTTTCAAAGACCTTTTCAGCAAAAGCCACATTTGTACCTTTGGTCTCCTGGTATTTAAATAGAGGTGGGTTGGCTCTCCCAAGAGCCAACCCACCTGTGGAGCATCTTTTCATTCTTGGTGTAGCAATTTAAGTTCAGTCTTCAATTTACTGACCAAAATAAAAAAGCCTAATCCACTACCCTGGGTCTACTGCAAAGCAAACTGAATGACTCTATATGTTATGCCTAAATATTGTTATAAAATTACTTCTGGAAATTATTCACAAGGGGCCAAATCCAGAATTTAGACCATGGCTTAACTGTAGTTCAGTATCCAGAGGCATAATATAAAATCCAGGCTAGACACTCTGCAATACTGCTCAACCCCCAAGGCAGCTACACATAGGACATAAATTTTAGGTGGTGTGATGCTGATATCTGGGTACCAAAGTTCTATATTGCAGGAATTCAACCCTGCCTAAGGAAAGAGTGGTGGAACACAGCAAACAGCTGGTGGCCCTGAGCTGGGATTTGGTCATTTTCCTCACATTTTCCCTGCCTCAAATGGTGGCTTTGCACTGGAACTAGAGGTCTCCATGAGAGTGGCTGTTCCTTACTGTGAATCCTCCAGCCTCTGAGTATCTAGTCTGCTCAAGGGATTAAATCATGCCAGGGATGGGATTCCTGCCATTCATCCCCAGAGACTATTCCATCAATGTATCTCCTTGCTATGGCATTTAGCCTCATGAACAGAGAAGTCTTTGGTTTTGCTCAAGGATATCTCATGTCTCTACTCTTTGGATCACTCACAGGTCCGGTTTTGAGTGCTCAAACCTTGCTGTTATTTTTTTTATTTGGTGGTGGCCAGCCAAGCTGAACAGGTTTAATTCCTTTCCTTCATGTTACTTCTTTCAAGTCTTTTCTGCATATCCCATCTGAGATAGTGACATTTTCCTGTGACTTGAAAGCACAGAATGACAGCCAGTAATCACAGCCACCAAAATCACGGGCAGACTCATCTCTGGTCTATAAAACATACAATCTTACTGGGGCTGGTTCTTCAGAAGATATGTCAAATCTTTCTCTGCCACCAAAACACCCTCACAGGTTGCATTCTTTCTTTTCTCCAAGTGCCTATCAGCAGTGCAGGTGATGCCTGAAGATGCCGTGCAGGAATGAAACATGGATGAAAATACCTGCTCCCCATCTGCACTCCAGCCTGTTACAGCACCCATGCTGCAGTGCAGCACACTGTGACACTGCTTGCTGAGCTACTGCATTGCCATCTGCGCCTGCCTCAGGGCATCAGCAGGCATGGGGCCCTGCCAACTGAATTTGACCCAAATTTCCTAACACCCAGACTGCTGGGAGTCAGGCCCCTTCAGAGCAGCATTCCCACAGGGTGTCATTCAAAGGGCATACTTTGGCATATTTTCACACAGAGTTTTGCTCCTCAGCTTGTTCATGCAGATAAATCCTGGGGTAACTGCAGACTTTGTTTGGAAGCTGGTAGTATGTCATATTAAAAAAAAAATTCTTTTTTATCCAGAACCTGACAGACTACAGAACAAATAGCAGCACCTGGGAGTGATGGTAATGTAACCAACACTTCATTTATTACAGTATTTATTATCAGAGGGCTTGTCACTCTACTGAGCAGCTTGCACTACAGCTGTATTAGCATATAACTGGGGAGAGTAGGTAGATTGAGATTTATAGTCATAAATAGCTTCTGAAAATCTTGTGAAGACTCTTACCTGAAAAGAAAGAAATTTTTCTCTCTCCTCAAAGCAAATAGGGACAGCCTGAGCTGATCTGTAACTTTCAAGTGCTTGGAAAACTCGTGGCAGCAAAATAAAGTCTGAGGAGCCCATGGGTGAATTGGTGTCACCTCCAATACTGCCTCCAGATCCCAAGCAGATGCCAGGGGGCAACAGGCTGTGTGTTCTGAGGCCAGGCACAAGAAGGGAGTGGCAGAGGACTGGGAGGAGAGCTGCAGTGCAAGGGCATGGACGTGGAAGATGCAAAGGTTCAGGCATCTGACAGAAGAGAGACCAAGACATACAGCCAAAACGTCAACAGTGCTCTCAAGCATGTTTACTTCTGTGGGGAAATCATGGCAAGAGGAACTCAGCCAAACAGCAGATTTAAATCAGCTGACTGTACTGCTGGGCAGGAAACACAAAACCTGCACCCACAGATCTAATTTTTGTGACCACAGATTTCAAGGAATGTGCAAGATATTCAGCCACCAGTTCTCTTCTTCCTCTGGTGTGATCCCAGACACTGGCTCTTCCCTCCATCCATTTCCCAGCATGTTGGGATCCACAGCAGGACTTCACCAGTGCCCCAGCAGGCACTGCCCTGCTGATACAGAGCAGTGAGGTCTCCTGCCCTGTGCCCAGGCACCAGATACCCTTTCGAGACATGCCTGGAAACACTTCCCTAGTTGTGCTGTGTTTTTAGAGACTACAGCCCTTTTTTGCTACTTATCACAGGAATGGGGTCAGGGTCTCCTCTGACCAGTCTTTGAAGAGATATCGCCGACATAAAAACAGCACAAAGCCCCGCGTGCGCAGGCAGGTCCTCTCTGCTGAGCCAGGCTACCCTGCGGCAAGTACCATTCTCTGAAGCAATTTGTCTTCGCACCAGAACGGGGCAGCACAGCCCAGACAAACCCAGGCAGAGAATGCGTGAATCCCGGCTGAGCAGCATTTCTGTGAAACCCCCACACATTTAGGGAAAATCAGTCTCTAGCGCTGCTAGCGACACTGAGAGTGGCTGCAGAGCCCTGCCAGTTGTGTAGGCAATTGTTGAAGAGTCTCACTTTGTTAAACATGGATCTGGAAGCCTTCCCAGACTATGCATCTGCCCCTCCAATTCGAGACCTAAGAGGCTGTAGCTGAATGGGGAGATAATGAGTAAATACATTCCCAGCGACTGCTTCGGGAGCGGAATTAATGAACCATTATCTCTCTCTCTTGAGCTCTGAGTGGTCTCTACCTCCCACTTCTCCCCTCCAAAAGCGGGCTCTTGGGCAGATGTCAGACACAAGCAAGCAAGGACACCTGTGTGCCAGATGTGCAGCCTCGCACATGGATGAGCCCCCTGAGCTTTTTTTCAGAGGTTACTGCAGCGTCCCTCCCCAGGGTCAGGCAGAACAGGCACTGCACAACTAACAAATGACACGATGCCTTCTCCTCCTCGTCCTCCTCCTGAGCACCTCCCGTGCCGCACGGGCAGGGACAGGAGGCAGCTACGAAACCACAGGCAGAGGGGTGACGTCGCTCCGAGGGCTGCGCTGCAGTGACAGCACTTGTGGCCACACCAGGCAGTCGGTGCAATGCCTGCAGACCTGAGCAGCACCCCTTCGGGCACCAGATAAATGGGTTGCCCAGCCTGTGGGCACTGTTTGCCCACAAATGATGTTGGAAGCCCGACTCATTTACAATACCATCACTTCTTGATATGAAAGAATAGTCTAGATAACAGCTAGCACAAAATGTGACATGTGGTGAAAAGGGAGGCTCTAGGCTGAGTTGTTCTAATGAGAGGCTGTCAGTGGTTGACAGAGCTTAGTCAAGTGTAGGACACTATTCAGGTAGAGGAAGAATTTCTGTATTATGCAGCATTCAAGAGATAGGAGTCTGAGTAAAAATAAGAGAGGGGGAGAGAGAGAGAGTGAGGGAGACTGGCCGACAGAAAGGAGGAAGGGGTGGCACAAAGGAACAGAAGTGCTTTCTTCAGCTCAAAATACCCTCAGTCTCTCCCAGTTCATGGAGATAACAAACATGCTACTCCTGAGAAAGATGTCTCTCAAGCTCTTAAGTGTAAGATCCTGGTTCTCTGTGGAGAAAACACGAGCAGCATGTGGGGGATGGCATGTTCCCATGAAAAGTGTCTGCGAGTCAGAAAGCCTGGTGGATCTGCTCTGAATTTTGATGCTGTTCCTATGTCCACTCTGTTTCTCCTTCTGTAAAACAGGCAGTGATGCTGCCCTTTTTCTCTAAGGAGCCTGAGGGTGGTATTTTGGCAGTGCTGCAGAATTTTCCAGAGCGGCACTGTCCGCAGGGTGCTGGCAGTGTCCTTGGACCTGCATGGCCAGGAGGACACCATGCACCTTGCAGAGGTTGCAGTTCTCTGGCATGGGGAACTGCAGGACACAGTTTACCCAGGGAAAGGGCTGGTCCCACGCCAACTCCAAATACTTGCTCCAAGATTTTTTTTGCAAGCCTCCAAGGAGACATCCTACTCCTTTTCTTATCCATGTTCTTCTCGGCCCCTCTGCAACCTATGCCGACCTGCACTTTGGCACCCTTAAGCACCCACTTGCAGCCTGAGCCATTTCTGGGAGGGCTCTGAAGGGACACTTGCCACAGAATGCCCTCATTATATTTTACTCTCATTTGGCAGGGCAGCGTTTCACTTCATGTTGCCAAGTGTTCATGATTAGGCACAGAGGTGACATCTTGTGAGACAGGCTGCTCACACTGTTCTAGACACTAGTGTCCCTCACCCACCAGGAAGGTAAGCACTCATCCTCTGCAGCACCTGGCTGGGCAGGGGAAACATCAAGGCTCAGATACACCAGCAACTCTCTAGGTAAGCCCCTCTGGTCCATTCACCTGCAGGGAGAGTCTGTGTGCATCCCTTAGAACACCCTTCCACACAGCTTAAAGCTGATCTAGCCCAATGACAAATCCCACTCCTTACAGCAGGGCTGCTGCCTTTGTGCTCATGAGCTAAGCTGGGTCAGGGAGTTAGACCAGCCAGAAACTATTCACATCTGTGATAAAGACAGTTTATTTAGCTATCAGTGAAAAGTAAGTGTAATGGCATTAAAGCTGCTATTTGCTTAGCAAACAGATACGGCTCATCAGTTGCCATGGATTAGCTGATGCAGAATTACTTGTTACTGCACAGTTGCCTGGCAGTGCCTCTGAAAGGGATGCAGGATAAGGCAGCAGTGGATGACTCCTTGCCCTTGGATTAAGTCAAGCTGCAAGCAGTAGCTGCAAAAGCAGTTTGTGTCTCTCACTGCATCCTGGAAGCGATAAAACATGTGCTGGTCTCATCACCACAAATGCTGCACAACACAGGTGATATTCCCACCCTATCAAGTGCACTGTATTTCTTCCTACACAATTGTCTGGATTTACAGAGCATCTGTAAAGAACTGGAGAGAAATGTTGGCCTCTAAACTTGAACTAGCCCAAATAACACGGTCTTTCTTTTCTCCTTCACAGCATGCTTTATATTTGGGCTCCTCGCTTTCCTTGCCTTACCACTGTCCATGACTTTTATAGGTAAGTTGACAACTAAAGTAAATTGAAAATAGAAACTTCCTGGCACTCTGTGGCAGGTTAACATATCTGGTGGAAGAAAGGAACTGGAAAATTCAGGGTTTCCAACTGTTAAACCCCTGTCTTGGTACTTTAGCTTCAGACAGAATCTCAGCCCACACTCCGTATCAGGAAGGAAGGAGTACTTGAATTCTGACCCTGTTTATCTTAAAAACCCCTCCAGTGTGTTTTACCTTAAAACCCAGCTTTGTATGTGGGAGGAAGCTCAGAATCTGACATATGAGAAGATTTCATTACTCAGGATCCTTCTGTATTAACTACACTGCAAAAAATTGTAGAAGTATAGTGCTTGAAGGGAAAAAGAGATGTTGTAGGCTGCTGTTTCTCTACCTTCTCAAAAGTCAGACCTGGTTTTGGCTGATCTGTCTCTGTATAACCCCTCAAAAGCTGGATTTGTGAGTAGCATTTCAAGATCAAATATTTAAGAAAGGAAAATCCTTTGAGCTGCAGAATTTTATACCTTTTAAAACTGCATAAGGCCTCTCTTTTCTTAAGCATCACCTTTCCCTTACCATTAACATAGATCTTTGTTTTTTCTGTAACAGTTCATTGCTCCCTTTGGGCCTTTCATATCCTCCATATGGGTTGTGAACCCCACTAGAGAAACATCAGTGGAGACACCAATTCACCTCTGCTTTTAGACAGGCTCATGTGCTCACAGCATCCCTGACAGATGTCTAACTTGCCCTTGCTCAAGGAAATTCTATGGTTTCCCAAGGAAGCTATTTCAACATTTTATTGCTCTCAAAGACAAAATATTTTTCCCCATATCCAACCTAAATCTTCCCTATGGCAAATTAAACAGATTACAGCCTGTCCTGCCCATTGTGGTCACAAAAACATATTGGTCACTGTCCTACTCAAGAGATCCTTTGAACTGTTTGAAGGCTGCTATAATAACCCTGTTCCATCTTCTCTTTTGTTTTCCCAGAGGTCTTAAAAACCTAATTCTTTCATCCTGACCTCACAGGTCACTGTTTCTGTAGTTTTTTTTTTTTTTTCCTCCATTTTTGCCTCCCTCCTTTGACCTCTGGCCAATGGAAGTATTTTTCCTTATGAATAAAAGAATGATGTAACACAGGCCTCCAGCTGAAACCCGAGGAATGAGCAGTGCAGGGTAATTAGCTCCTCTGTTTAACATGCAGGATTTCTGTAAACACATCTCAAAATGAAACATGGTCTCTCTGCACCAACTCATTTTCTCCGATTTAGTTTATGATGCGTTGTAAGCCCAGATGGTTTTTGGCAGTGCTGCTCTTTACCAGACATACCTTGTTTTTTTATTTACCTTGAAGTTGCCTCCCCTACACATAGTGTTTGGCTCTATCAGTTTTTGTCTTGTAGATTTTGAATGCCTTTTTCCAGCATATCCAGATCACTTTGAATTCAAAGTCCTCAGGAGCCCTTGCCTTTGAGAAGCTGTTCACCTGGTGCCTCATTACAAATTAAGGATGGTCCAAAGGAACTCTAGATGCAGATGCTGAGGGCAAGCTGCATCCCACTTAGACTTGGATTGTGTGCATCCACAGCCAGGCTGAGCGCTGTGTGTTGTCCTTGCAGGCTGTTGAGGGAAATGGACGTTCCTGACAGTTAAATTCCCACACCCTCTCTCAGGTGTCTGCCTTGAGATGAGGTGATTTTTAAGGCAGTTGGGATGCCTGGCCCATTGGCATGGATATTTATCCAAACCCACATAATAAGTGTTCAGCTAAAGGCTGGTGCTATTCCCTTAATCTGGGGCTTTCAAAGTACCACTCATGACTATGGTGGGATTCCAATTAGGATGTCCTAATTAGGAACCAGGGAGTTCTAACGAGGGATCGGGAGCAATTAGGAAGCAGGGAAATGGACTGAACTGCCACATCTCAACACTTCTGCTCTTCTATTTATCCATGACTTAAGATTGCTATTTATCCCTTAAGAAGATTCTAGCTTTAGCTTTTCCCCAGGCTGAATATGCCTGAACTGTGAAATAGAGATGGGAAGGTATAATACAAAATGTGGCATGGTTTCCATGCATACTGACATCCTGCTTTCTGGAAATGAATCCAGGTCTGGAATCTGACCACTCAAAAATATAATTTCTCAGGAATATTTCACAATATCTTTAGGATCAGTGAGAAGTGGAAAGTCTATAGTAAGATATTAGCCTGGAGCTCTGGATATCTCCTGCATCAGACACAGAGCCCTTTTTTTCCCCACAACTTACTGAAATTAAGAGATAATGTCACTATAATGTAGTGTTGTCAGAGGATATTGGTTTCTTGCAGCTCCATATCAGCAGAGGTATTTTTAGGAAAATGAAATGTCAAGGAAAATGCAGATATTTATTTTCCAAGCAAAACCCTATGATTTTCTGATAATATTCTGTTACCATGATCTCAGAAAAAAACTTGCTGATGTGCCTCCAGTCATTTTGGCTCTTGCTTCCTACAAAGGAAAACTGTGAGATAAAATACTTGCTAAAACTCAGAGATTAATAACAGGCAGCCCTGGTAATAATTACACGCTAACATTATACACTCTCAAAATTCATAATGCTGTAAATCACAGTATAATTCAAGCTACATGAAAAGGACTCAGCATATTTTCCAAGCTGCAGACTAGTGACATCACTTAAGCCATAGATTGTTTAGCAGCTTTTTCACTTTTACTGGCAGAGAAGATCCCTTTTTTCACTAAACACTCCAAAGGTATAGAGATTTATTTTAATTTTTTTTAGTTTCCAGGACAGTGAAGGATTACTCTCAAGAACCCATTCTTGTATTTTGTCCAGAGTACTTTTATACACAGAATTCCCCAAGGGTAGCTAAACCACATTTGAAAGCTGACGACACGGGGGTTTTTTTAATAAGTAGTTTAAATTGCCCTCTGTTCAAATTTAACCCAGTACTAGTACTACTCTTCATACACCAAATAGTTCTGCAAATCTAAAATGCTCCTGAGAATTGTCTGAAACCTATTCTCATACTCTGTGCCTTTACTTTGGAACCGGTCTTGTGCTTTAGCAATTATTGTTTAACGCAATCTTTCCTTGCATTCCAGTCCTTCAGGCAGTCCTCTGATTTGCTGATATGCTTTCTGATAAAATGGTGCCCAAAAGCAATTACTTTGAGAGAAATTCTCTGCAGCACCTAGATCCAAGAGTAAGGCCCACAGTCAGGGCTCGACTGAGGTCTGTGCTAAGTGATGACAGCTGCAGCCATCCATGAGGAACACCTGAAAATGGCCTGGCATGTTGAGGTCTCTGCCTCCCATTAGGAATAAAGTTGTGTAGTGGGCACCAAAGAGCGGATCAGCCTTGCTATACGGCAGCCCTCCTTTCCTACAGGTGTACTTCAGCCATTTCAGCTGAGAAGAGTAAAGCAGCTAAAAGAGGCCAATGCTGTATTGATTTTTATTTGTCCTGCCCCCTCATCTCATGGATAATCATGAGTCACAAGGACACTTGGTTGGTAGCAATCCTTTATGGGCCATGCCAGAGCACTGCCCCAAATGGTGCCCTTAGAGAAGCCATGGTCCTGTTTGCTCACAAGTGCTATTTCCACTTGCTGGACCCTGTGTCCTGGATCCCACTGCAGTGTTGTTCTGTGGTAGCCAAGAGGTAAAATGTGTAAGTACCTCTGCTTTCCCAAGCCTCCCATCTCTTGTTTTTTCCCCTTTGGATGCTGTTCAGGCTGTGTCTGATCTCGCACAGGTCTTTGGTTCATTCATTTGGACTCCTGTGCTGGTCTATGTTCTGGTCAGGCTCAATTGTTTTTCACTCTGAACCACAGATTGCTCTGGCTTGCAGGGAGCACTGCAGTAGAAGCAGATCTTTGATCTCTCATGGTCCATATATCCCATCTCTAGCAGTCAAAGTCATCTGTTGCTTATGGGAAAGAAGAGCTAGTACTGATGCTTTCCAACTAGTTTTGGTGCTCCCAGACAAACCAAACACATGCTGTGTGAGAACTGATTGGCACATTCACTGATTTCACTGTAACAAATACCAGTGCCCATCTGTCAAGTGTAGGTCCACATTTCCTATTTACACCTTGGGGTGTATTTTTAAAGTTACCACTGTATCACCTGCTTTGACCTACTCTTTCACTGTCATATCTGTCTGCAGTATTCTCCCAAAACCTACAGAGTGCCACTGTCTGTCACTCAAATCCTTCCCAAGACTGATTGATGTCATGTTATATATATGAAAGGATTCCATAATAGATTTGCCTGGGAAAGAGAATCAGAGCAGCATGAGAAAAAAAAAAAGGCATTTTTTTCTCGACTTTTTTTCCCCCTCAAATTGAAATCTCAGTTAACACACTGGAAATAGAAATTGCCTAGGTTCCTAAACTGAAATATATTCCCAGTGATCCCTGGCCAGCTGCTTTTGTGGCAGTCTATTAGATGGCCAAGTACTTTGGAAACCTTGGCAGCAGATTTCTGATGAACGTGATGTAATTTGTGACAATTTCCCTGCTGCCCACCCCTCTAAAGCTGGGAATCTGAGCAGGTCTCAATGTTACATAGTGGCAAAATGGACAAAAAAATTACAGCTTTGTAATAAAAATGAAAGGGGAGAGAGTCCAAATCCATCTAAGTGCAGCCTTTTCCATTTATACAAAGGTTGGTAATAAATACTTAATATAGAAGAGTCCACAGCCCTTACACACAGGGGATCACAAAACTGCAGACCACAAAACACTGTCCCATGTCCTGTGACTAAAGTCAGACTTGTAGCAAGCAACCACAATCCAGAGCACCTGTATTAGGCCATGCAAAGAGTGCAGGAGAGGTTCAGTACACGAGCAATGCTCTGGACCAGCAATAGCAGTGGATTTGGTGGACAAATTGACAAGTAAAGAGGATAACAGCCATAGAAAAGAAAAACCAAAACAAAACAAAAAAAACCCCAAAACAACAAAAACCTCCACCACACCAAAACCCACTGGTACTTCTTTCCTAATTCCTCCTATTCAGTGTAGTTCTGAAAATGGAGGCAAGACATTTCACCTGAGAGATATTTATCACTAAGACCAGCACATTCCTTTTGGTATCCTGTAACTAGGTGACTCCACTTATTCATAGAAAAGTCAGAATATCTCCTTGCAAACTTTTTATATAGCAAGAAGAAAACAGAAAATCCTTTCTACCCTGTGCAACTGACCCATCAAAGCCTTGAAACATGGGAACAATACCAATAAAATTACAGTGTAATGAACTGTTTAAAATTTCTGGAGATGCCATTGGATAAGAGACTTGGGCAGGAGATTCATCCCATCTAACTTATAGGTATCTACAGCTGGCTGTCTGGATTCCTTGTATAGCCATGGAGAGTCAGAAGTGCTTTCAGGGACCAACTCACCCGACCCATTTCAAATGATGAATTGAATAAATGATAAATGAATTGAATTTTAAAAGTGCCTATTTCTCCGTATTGACTACAGAGTGTAGAAAACTAGTTCACATATGGATGTCTGCATTGCAGACATCTATATTTGGACAGATGAGTTTTACTGCCACAGACCTGTATCACAAGCTTCAGTCTCTACTGCCAGCAACATCTTCACACAGCCATACACCCTCTTCCCTAAAACTTACCCAACTTTCTCTTTCTTACAGTAGATTTGAGGGTTGCCAGGGTCCTCAGCTCCATAACAACCAATTCTTTTATCCTCCAGCAACCCAAACAGCTTGGAAACTTGAGCTTCTACAGCTCCCTATCAGCTGCCTGGAAAGCTAAAACAGTTCCAGGTGCACCCACGGGTATTGGCTCCCAAGCTTCCAGGCATCTGACTCAGGAACATGCCACACTCATAGGAACTAATAAGCAGGAAAATCCTGGAGGAAGTTTATCAGAATTCCTTTTTTGTAGTTTTGATTTTCAGTGAATTTTCTACTGCTGATGAAAGTTTCCTGTCCAGCTCAGTCAATGGTAACAAAGAGCTGTGGCTGAAGCTAATGACCTCTATATGTTCCTGCAATTAGTATTGTCGGAAAATAGAAATGTTGGTTTTGTCTTTGCTCTCTCTTCTTTCTCCTGCCTTTTGCTTGTTCATGGCCCTCACTCCTCTAGTGGGAGGTGCAGCCTCCTTTTAATTCAGCCCCCATTTCAACAGACACAGGATACAAGTCTTGGGTGTAAGCGATACACTTCACTTACAGCCTCTATAGTTCTCACTGTACAGCTTGTTGCAATATCTGGTCACCTGAGATAACAAACATCCATTTTTGCCATTCAGGAATGAAGTTTTTGGAAGACTGCCCAGTTCAGCCACTGATTCCCTTATATCTGCTGGTGGGTGGTGTGATTGGCAGCTTAAAGGTAATGTGCCTTCTGTGTGTGAAAAATATTTTGTGTGACTCGACTTTGACTTGCTAGTTAAGACATGATGCTAGCTCCACACAGCCACATGCACCCAGTACTGGAGAGCTACCAGATCGGGCTGTGCTTGTTCCAGCACCAAAAGCACCTGTCAGTCAAGTGAGCTGCTAATGAGCTCAGCATTGTCCCACACATTGTGGTGTGACTTTCTACTGCACCACAGCATCTGTGCTACCATCCCTACTGAGGGAAATGGCTACTTATCATGGATGTCTGTGGTAAATGGGGTCTTTTTTCCAGAAGCAATCTTCCAAGCAGGTCAAATCTTCCTATATTATTTTCATACAGACAGGACAAAAAGCAAAGTTATTCTCCTTACTTTGGGAGTACTACAAAACCACTTGAGTTTGTTCATAGTCCTTCACAAGTTCAATTTACTCCCACTCTGACCTGGCCAGGAGTAAATGACTGCAGCAGAATCACTTCCTTCCAAAGTAAATAGATCCCTGCGACACAGCAGGGCTTATTAATCTAGATGCATCATTTTCTAACCACAACTGTCTATCTTCTAGTGGACTGTGCGTACTTATATCTTTGCTGAGCCACAGTCTGGAAGTTTGACAAGTAGAGGCACCCTCATACCTTTGATAAACCCTGGTCACTATAAAGCTACATAACTCTGCATTGACTCTAAAGCATCCACCCTGTTCTGACAGTCCCTTTGCAGGTGCTTTTAACTGGCCTTTAGGGAGCATGAAGAGCCTTACCACAACATTTCTAGCATGTTTTCTTTGCCAGGACTAAAAGAAAGGGGAAAGAATCCTCCTCTGCAGGTCTCTGCATTCACTGCGCTCTTTCAGAGTGGTAACGCAAAAAACCACAGTACATCACTGGGATATGAATCATGCCCTCCAAGGACCTTTGGTCAGTAAATAAGAAAATGGGAAAAAAAAAAAAAGAAAGTGCTTAATCTTGTTACAAGGAATTTGCTGTGTTGTGAGTTCTACTGGCAAATGCTTAGTCATTCGATCACACCAGTGGACTTATCTGTATAATCAAAGGTTCATTTAATAATAGATTAGAAAAGATTAGAGCAGAACTGAAAAGAAATTTTGAGGCTAGTGGACTGAAGCTTTCATAAAAATGTTGAACTCTTCTTAGCTATTTCTGGTTTAAAAGTCAGTTTTTCTTACTATAACTAAGGTGGCAAACAGATCAGTTAATATTCATGCTGACATCAATTAATGGTTTGAATTTTACTTCAGTTGACAGCAGAATTGCTTATTTTGCAGTTTGGCAGTGCATTTGGTCAGAGCTTGATTAGCTTCACTCACATGTTATCTCAGCGCTTGGTCTGCAGCCAAATTCAAGTCTCTCGCCCATCTGAACTCTGCCCACTGTTCTGTTCACTGACTGCACTGACTTCATCCAGCAGTGCCCTTGTTTGCACTCTGAAAGTTCAAAGGTCACAGAATGGGTGCAGGATGAAGTCTGAATGGATGCTGTCCTGTGGTGGACATGATCTAATAACAAGTCATTCTAGCCCAGATCTGTGCAGTCTGTAGACTCCTCATCTATTTCTTTACCACCTCCAGTCTTTTAAAAAGCAATGGTAACTGTTCACCACGGCAACTGAACCATTCTAGAGCACCCAGAGAGGCCTGTTGAATTCATGCCATGCTGCTCCATAAATGTATGTTCAGCAGCAAGTAACAATGTGAGCAACTGCCAGCAATTTCTTCAATCACGCTTGGCAAGGCAATATCCATAAGAATTAAATACACTTTCTGTGAAGTACTTAGATACAGTTGAGATTCATAAATCTACCTGGGAGGTCTCTCTGACTGCCTCAAACCCAATACTCATCTGCCATTTAAATCCACTCTCACTGCTGAGCTTGATAGAACCTGAGTGCTGAGCTGAAAGCTAAATGCACTGAAGTAGGCTTCAGGTCCAGCCACAGGCACCCTCATGAAGAAACCTGAAGCTACTGGCCACGCAGGTTTATCTCTCCTGTGCCTCATGAGTCTGTGTAAAACAAATGTTCATATGAGAAGATGATAGTTTGAGCAAGCCTGTTGCTTTGAGTGCTCAGTTGGATGTGAGACATCAGTTGAAACACCATTTTTTGGCCTATGTGGGTGCTGGGACTTTAAATTGTGTTTCTCAAAAATTGGTACCAACATCTGGTCTGGAAAACCAGTCGGTTTTGTGAACAAATATTTAATCATTTATATATAACCAAACAGTTTTCCAGAGAAGAGTAAGAATAAGAGAAAACTCTGGATTCTCTCGCTAAGCTTTTCCTATTGAAAATGGGGCACATGGAATAAAATCTGATCCTGGAAAAATATACACCTGAACAGGTTTTCCTTGCCCAGTATTCTGGAGAAAGAAAAGTGTAAAATGAGGGATGCTCTTCTCTTTCATTTCAAGCAGAAAAATGAGCATAGATTATAACTCTGTGAAAAGAGAACATGACTGAGAACCCCAGTGAATCTAGCTGTGTTCTTTGTATTGTCAAGACTAAATGAGAAATCCAGGCATCACTGATGAGTCCTACTGCATTTCCCTGTATACCAGACTTTCCTAACCACCTGGCATCATGGCATTCCACACACTTCTTTGCTAGTTTCAACTGAAGGCAGGAACGGGGTAATCTGGGAAAATGGCACTTAATTGAAGAAAATTTGACAACAGTATATTGCAAGCATCTAAAGCAATTTCTTTGAGGTTTAAGTCATAGTCTATATGCTTCAGAATTTGATATAAACTGATCCAACTTTATAACCATGGAAAAATAGAGTTAGAAGAGAAAAATCTACCCACTACAAGGCAGGAACTGCACTACTTAAGTCATTTAGCAGTTACTGTAATCTGTTCTTAAAAGTCTCCAGCGTGGGAGCTGCTGCCATCTCCCTACACAATCTGTTCCCATGCCTTTCCATCAGCAATTTTTTTCAAATGTATGACCCCCACTGGTGAATAACCTACAAGGAAAAAATGCATTATTTTCCAGCAGTACCTGCCTCATTTTTGGCTCCTTAGCCTTCTCTTACACTGTTTTCCCACACCCAATTTAATTTGACCCAAAGACTGGCAGTGGCCAGAAGTTGTTCAGACTCTCTGCAGACACCTCACTTATTCCCTTTTCTCCCCCAATGCCTCCAGGTGACTCTCCTGCTGTACGACTCAACCAGGATGAGGCAGCTGCTTTCCAAGTCTGTTGTGATTGATGATGATGATGATGACGAGTATCCCTGGAGGCAGAATGCTCACAAGTACTACGTCCATCTAACTCTCAGCCTTTTCCTCTTTCTCTGGTTCATTCTTGGGAACTACTGGGTTTTTTCTGTATATCTGCCAAATTTCATCCCGCCTTTTCATCAGCCTCAGGATTACTGTGACAAAACCCTGTACATTTTTGCTGTTGGTGTTCTCATTATTAGCCATACTGTTCTGTTTCTCCTTATCTTCTGTAGCTGCTGCATATACTGTTTTTCCAGGCAAAGATTCTCTTCTGAAGAAGACTAAATGCTACATAAATAAATCTCCAGATATTTGGGAAAGCGTGTACAACAAAGAACAGGCAATAATTCACCCTTGTGTACATCTTTGTTGTATGATATATATGTGTGATAGCAGTCAACTTCAAGGGGAAATGAAAAAATACAGTGACATCTGGAAATAGCTATGCTGGAATACAGCATAGTCTATGCAAAGCTGCTGCAGGTGCCAGGGTGTATTCCTGCTAACTTTTACATCCCATTTTTTAACTCTGGATGTTTTACCAGGAGTGAGCTCTTGCAGATGGCAAACTCCTCTAAAACCAGGTCCCCCTTTTGTTGTATATAGCACAGTACATCTTTGCCTACAAAAGTAGCCATGTTGTTCTCTTCACTGGGATCTGAACATCTCCCCATAGTCTTGCTGAGGTTTGCTACTGTCCCTGTGTTATAGATGAGGGAGCTGAGACAAAGGGTTGTATTCAGGCTACTTTGCAAAGCACGTGGACTCTGTGGACTCTGACAGTAACTGAGATGCTCACTAGAGAGCTATCCAGGCCACTGTCAGACTGGCCAGTATGCATTGTGATAGCAATACAGGCATGTATAAAAGGCAGCCTGAATATGGCCCTCAGGTCTCTTCTGAACTTAGACTAGGAAGCATCTCTATCTAATTTTGGGGCTAAACCAGATGGTATGAACACATCCATATATATCCAATACATCCAAAGTGAGCTAAGGCTGCTTTGCAAGTCTTTGGCTGAACTGAGCTTCTGAGTGTCAGATCGGTGCTTCAACGAGGGCTCAGCATTCCCCAGACAGAGGATACACTTTTTCTACAGCAGTAATTTGTCAATACCACACGAACACAAAGATTACTGTCAAACCATTGTGACCAAGTTCATAGAAAAAATGGTGTTACCTTGGTATTTTGAATGTAGACCACTACAGTAAGACATGGGTGGGGATGTGAGAATTTCAGGCAGATGTGTTCTCTACAGCAGTTCTCTGGTTGTGGTGTGAATGTACATTTGATTTGTTCACCTTGGTGCCGTACATACTGAAATCTGTACTTAATGGACAGATGCAATGCAAACAGCTTTTCAGTCAGCAGCAGCAGCTTTAAAAGCACCAGCATGCAGAGAGACAATTTTTTTTTTTTTTTTTTTGTGATATGTAATGGAAGAACCCTAAAACTGGTCCTGGCAGATTGTTTTTTCATGTGTTGATGAATGCAGTGTAAAAGTGCTCTTTCTGCTTTTGCTGTTACGCACTTATGTTAATGTGGTCAGAATGGAGGGGGTCCCCTCTAGATGAGCTTGTGGCCCAAGGCACAGGAAAAGATGTGTGTTTTGTGTAATTTGTCTGTTAAAACCCACACAGCTGCAACCTGTGTTTTAGAGAAACCCAAATGGGTTATAAAATGCCTGTGAAAGGGTGAGATATGCAAAAAAGCTCAACAATATGCCACAGCTGAACAGGGTCTGCTCAACCATTCTTCCTGGGACTGAGCCTGAAAGCAGTGTAACATCTGTGGGAACCACCTGTCTTCAAACAAGAACATTTATCTCACCAGCTACTGTATAGATAAGTAAGCCTGCATTTGGTTTACAAGGATTTTAATTCAGGCCCCAGATTTAAGAAGTGTTTATTTGCAGAAAACTAATCTTAGAAAGAAGGTAGGATAAAGATGAAATAATCTGACATGAGGGCAGCATCAGTGTAGCATTCCCCTGCTCTGCAGCATCCATTCAGGACAGGTCACAGCCAGGCTGCCCTATTCGGAAATTCATGGAATAGCTATTGCTAATATGCTGGCTTAGGCCATGCACAGTTTTATGCAGGGAAATGGGACCAATGGAAATAAATCTTTCCTTTTATTTGTGGGCCTCAGATTGGATTCGGGAAAAATCACTGGCTCTGTTTCCCAAAGAGGTGCTCCACCACACACTCTCTACTGCCCCTCACTTTTCTGAAACATAACTGCTGCCAGTGGTGAAATGCTAGAATTCCTCTTTCCCACCACACATGCTACAATGGCTCACCACTTGGGCTTCAGGATTTCAGGGTTCAGTTCTGAACTGATCTATGGGATTTTACCTTCAGTGGAGAGAATCTTTCCTTTGTCGAGAACTCAAAATGTTTAAAAAATTGCCTATCAGAAGGCATAACTCCATCCATCACTCAAATGCAACAAAGCAGCTGTTTATCATTACACAGAAGCCTGGAACAGGCATAAAACCAGAAAATTATACTCAGTTGATAATGCAAAAGAAATTTAACAAGAAAGTAGCTCCACCCACAGGGCTCCAGTACAAACCTCCCTGTTGGAAAACACTTCTAGAATCACTCTTAATCACCAGGAATTAAGGGCTAATACTCCTGACCTAAGTCTGAATTGATTCTAGTGACCTCACATCAAGTGATGATGTTCTCCTATTGGAGCAAATAAGAGGAGATTTTAGTTCAGCCCAGAGGAGAAGAGATGTAAGGTGACATTGCCTTGTGTTTGCTGTGTGCTTTCACGAGCATGGTTAAAGCAGCACAGCAGATGTGCAATAATTTGCCAAACTTCAGCCACACAACAGTAAACCTGAAGCCTATGACCCATTCATGGAGGCTAAGACTGATTCTCTACAGTCTGACATGGAGGATTAATTCTTCAGACATGAGAACCCAAGGCATCCACTGACATCTCGGGAAACTGCTGCTAAGTCACTGTGCTAGTGTTCAACACCTGGTTGGTACAAACACAAACTTATAGAGGTTGTATTAATGAGGCAAAAGACATTTGTGAAATATTTTGAAGTTATAAAAAGTAAACAAAACCAAAACACTTTGCTACAACCAAGAGAGAAAAATTATGCACCGATAATATTTACCTTTACCTTGTGTACATCAATACGCTATGGCACACACAAGTGAGAACATCAACACCTCCAAAACAGTTGGAGCCATCAATTCTGTGCCCAAAGGGATCTAAGCCTGCCTTCTGCACTTTCAGCAGAACGGAATCTTGCAGGACTGGAGCAGGGATACCTGGTTTGGGCATGTGATTAGATACACCTGAGTCACAGTGACTCTTCTGACCCACCAGCAGCTGCATAGTTTCTCTCAAGTTGTCCCAGTAGCACTCAAATCTAAATGAAAACAGTTTAATTGAAGACACTTTATCTCACTTAGGGTCAAGCTATGAACATGTGCATGGGCCACAGCACCTGAACTTGCAAGCAGCGGCATTTTAAACTGCCATAAAATGATGGTATTCCAGACAAATGCTCAGTCCCTACAGAAGTAGGCGTGGCTCCTTAGCAAACAGATGTGGAGGCATTAAGTCATTACAGCCCAAAGGTCAAGCAACTGAAAATACAGTCTACACCTTAAAATGTTTAAATTTAATTTTGCAACTAGACTAAAATTATAAATTGAAAATGTTAATTTTCTTCCCACAGTCATATAAATATCTACTAAAAAACTGAACAAAATACACCCTTAAGCTAATTATTATGCACTCAATGTTGACTACAATGTAGGAAACCAGCTCTGTTTCAGTTATTTCAGGTCCCCTTCTTGAGAAGGAAAGGTCTATTTCCAGTATTTAAAGGAAAAAATATACATTACTTCAATGGATAGGATAGCCAGCTCACTACTAGTTGTGAGTACTAGAGAAATCTAATAATACGAAGACCCAAAGACAATTCTGTCTGCACTCACTGACTCTATACACATACATACAAGTGCACTGTCAGGAGCCATGAAATAAGTTACACTTATTACTGTTTATTGCCCACAGTATACTTGTCCTCCCACTACTCCACCTTCTTTAGCAATAGGCGTAAGATTCCAAAGCTCTAGAGAGTAGCTTTCCACAGCTATTTCAAAGCAGCAGGCAACCAAGCAATCCTTCACTCCAAATGTTGAACACAGACAGCTCCTACCTGCTGGCCCAAAGAAGAGAGAAAAGAAGAACATCAGACATACCACAGACCTCATCTTCTCAGCACTGGAAACCAGAACGCTGTACTGTCAGAGAAGATGATCTCTCTCACAGAGCACTTGCTCTGACCTTTCTGAGGTCCCAAGACATAAGTCTTTAAAACTACAAGGTAACTGTGCAGAAAAAAAAATAACCTAGAATAGCTTCTTCTCCTTTGTGCCAAGAGCTGTTTCAAATGTCCCAGATCGTGAAATAGGAACAGTTGGTATAAAAGGTCAAAATGCTTTGACTTTACAGGCAAAGGGCTACAAAGATTAAACTGATGATAACTCATATATATTGTACAACATTTTAAACTAGACAAGTTTCTGTAAGTTATCTTGAATCTTTTCTCAGATAATTAATATTCTCCAAATTCTATTTGATAGGGACTTTGCGTCACAAGGAGAACCCTTGTATGTTCTATATGTAATACAGAAATGATTGTTACATCAGGACTGCAGTTTGAAACTGTTGTTTGGTGGCATACCTTTCTTCAGGTCCCTGTTCACTGCTGGAGTAGATGCCTCAGGTATCAGCCATAGGAAGAAACAGGAAATGTTTTTAGAAAGTATAGTACTTTAGGGAAAATAAAAAAGGCTGGCAAGTGCCATCTGATATTGCACAGTACAAGGAAACTGCTGAAAAGAACAATGTAATATTGAAAGATTTCCGACCAAATTGTATGAAATTCTGAGAAATCATGTATATGTGTTTGTAACACTGAATTTCTACCAAATGTCTCATTTGAATAAAAATGAGTGTAAGTGCATAAGCCTATGTGACTCCAGTGTAAAAATTAAGGTACTTTACATTTACCAGTCATGATAATTTTAATCAAGCCTGCTGCAATTTCACTGAGATGAATAGTTGTATCAGAGACTGATTTCGCCCACAGATTTGAATCTCAGCCATACTGACTCTTCTGTATGATTAGTAATACCCCAGCAAAGGAAGAATGCATGATTCCTTTCCCCATGCTGCAGTACAGCAGCTCAAATGTGAGAGATAAAAACTGTGGGCCTGCAAATCACCATACAAGAAAGCTTTCTTTTTACAAGGTCCTCTTGATGCCCAGATGAGTTAGGTATCTGCATGTGGAAGGGAGCCTACAAAAAAGCTGGGGAGGGACTTCTTACAAGAGCATGTAGTGACAGGATAATGAGAAATGGCTTCAAGCTGAAAGATAGTAGGTTTAGATTAGATAATAGGGAAAAAATCCTCACTCTAAGAGTAGTGAGGCACTGGAACATGTTGCCCAGAGAAATTATGGGTGTCCCATCCCTGGAAGTGTTTAAAGACAAGTTTCAGAGAGTACTGAACAACCTGGTCTAGTGAAGTGTGTCCCTGCCCACACCAGGGGGCTTTGAACTACATAATCTTTAATGTCCCTTTCAACGGTATCTTATGGATTTAACTGCCAGTCCTTTTGAAAAAAAAAAATTAGTCTTTCAGTGTAATATGAAATGAGTACACAGGATGCAGTGGAGAAAAAAAGTCCACTATTCACTCTTATTCACAAGCAGCTATAGACAACACCTTTTTATTATCACTGTTTACTTTTGTATTGCTATTCTACTTCTGCTTCTGGATTTCACAACAGTAGTCTATAACAAACACTATTTATTTTCAAAATGTATCAGGAACAATGAGTTGCTTCAGTATTTTTTGTGGACCTGTTTGTTTTTAACAACTTGTCCAACTAGTCCAGGTGAAATAAGACTTTAAGCAAACAGGTCTGGTGCTTATTTGCATGGGAAGATTTGGCTCCACAGCCTTGCAAGATAAATTTCACATATCTCTGCAAGTTTTGTTACAGCACAGGGACTGCCTGAAGACACAAAACTTCAGAGTATTCCTTTGGAATTTGAACAAAACAGCAACCATGTAAGCAGGTGTGTGTATTCCTCTACTTGTAGATACCTCTTGGAAGATAGTCTACTAGATAACATCTGCAATTTGGTAACAACTGGGCTGGAATAAAATGCTAATAAGCAGTAAGATTTGCAGAAGAATAAAAAAAAGTGTAGCAGGACTCACCTGAGTCAATAAGTCTGTAAGCATTCCTGTCCAACAGCTGGTAATAAGAACAGTAAGATCCAGAAGAAGAGCAGTAAGAAGAAAAACAGGTAGCCAAAGAAAATGTTAGTTTAGATAACTGCATTACTGCCACAACCTAGCAAGAAACATGTATGCATTCAAGTATATTGTTTACAGTAGGAACATAAGGAATTTTTCAGTCATGGAAATCACAAAATTATCCTTTACTGACTAAAAGAATTATTCTTTAGGATGCATATCAACTATAACGTTTCAGTTTTATTACTTTGAAAATATCCTAAGCATTCCTATTGTTTTAAAAAGAATTATATACACTTCACCTTGCATAAATTACATAGGAAATATAAATTACAATATAAATATAGCAAATATAAATTATATATTGATATATAGGAGATTAACTAGGCTAGCAGCAGGTTTAGCTGCTTCTCCCAGCCAATTCTTTCCACTTTGGGAGGACAATAAGCAGCCCCTCTCTTCACCAGGACATGCCTAACCCTGGGAAGCCCTGCAGGCTCCCAGATACCAGGGCCCTCAGCAGTTAATAAAGCAAACTGGTACTTCTGATAAGGCACAGCATGAGATTCCTTTTACTGGTCCCTGAGCAATGAGTGAGAGATATGATGTCATACTGCCACACTTGTTCCTCAGTAATAAAAGACTGTTTGCTCTGGGGAAAGCCTGACTCTTCACTGGAAACAACACTGCTGATGACAGCAGCTGGCAAACTTGGTGATGACTTGGATACACAACAAAGAAAACACCCTACTGTTCACAAAAACACAACACAGGCCAGAACTTCAACCCTTCCCTGCACTCAGGACGAGCAGCTTTTGCTTCTCTCACCCTGCTACTACCACAAGCACTTCAGACACGTCCCTGAGACCTCAGGGACTTCATGTTCCTCAGGCACTCACCAAACCCACTGCTTCATCCAGACAACAGGACAAGTGTCAACTGCCTCTCCCCAGGCTGCTGACAGCTCTTGATTGCTATTACACTGACGGGGGCTGTGCCAAGTTTCTAAAGCAGAGTCTTCAAGTGTTCTACATCCACAGCTGAGACCAGTACAGTAAAAACAGGGCTGGGAGCAGCTCCCACTGCAGTGGCTTGCACACAATTGCCACTTCCTTTGGAAACCTGGCCCCAGTTAGAGATGCAGAGCTTTCCTGCAAACCTGGCCCTTAAAGCCTGTGCCTGTTCCCACTGCAATCAGTGGCAACTGAATCAGTTCTGATTGATTCAATAGGGGCAGGCACAGAGACTTAATTAGAAAATTAGTAACTGCAAGGAAAGGAAGGAATGCCCAACAGCCTGCCAGATCCCTGGAAGGAAGCAAGCAAAGGAGCCAGTTGTCCTTAAGACTAAGTTTTTAACCTCTCACCAAAAAAAAAAAAAAAAAAAAAAAAAAAAAAAAAAAGAAAAAAAAAAAAGAGAGAGAGAGAAAAAGGATAATAAAAGAGATTGGCAAAATGGTCTTGAAGCTGTTTTAAACATCTTGTATAATATATAATTGCTTTTCAGCTCTTGAGTACTCTGCTTTTAGATCTTTCCCCTGGGAAGAAAATATGAAACACGCTGAAATGCACAGCCCTTAACAGCAATCAGCATTTTCAACTTTCCTTTGTGCTAGAAGTAATTAAAACTTTGCTTAAAACTTCTTGCAACTTGACAGGTACAAAGACAAATCAAGTCTAAGCTATGTTTTTAACGTTAGCCCAGCTGAGTGTCAGAGGGGTATTTTTCACCACCTCTTGTGTTTTAAGGAAATTGAGATTCTCAACTCATTACTCCATGAAAAATCCTAATGTCTGGAGGCTCAAAGCCACAACACTCCAGAATTTCTGTGCTTGGAGGATTACCTGCAGTCATGGAGGGCTTGCATAACAGGCTCGGGGGCTATTTGTGCACTGGTAAATGCATGCACCAGAACACAGGACCACCAGAGCCAAGCCAAGCTGTGCAGTGTTAACCCTGGTGCACCCTCATCTGTAGTGTTTGGGAAAAAACTACTCTTTGAGCAAACTATTCACGATGACATTGATGCTTGTTTTGGACAGAAGTATTGCTTAATATTTACTGTGATGTGGGCATCAACAATCTTTTGCCTGTGGGCAATAAGAGGATCAAGGCCTGAGAATATGCAATGGAGCATTTGATAGCATAGATATAGGGGAAAGAATTATCTTGGATATGTTTTATCAGGGATAAACACTGAGTTGTGTTTATTAGCCTGGGTGAAGCCATTTTATTCTGTCCTCAAATGAGGGAAATATTAGGAGCTCAAGAGACTGGCTCTCCCACTTTTATCTCTATATGACACAAATATACCTGTTGCTGGCTCTGATAGGGGTCTGAGATGTAGGATGCCAATCCAAGAGAAAAATTCTTTGTCTAAAAAAGTCCCTCATGTTCAGAGCAGCATCCTGTTGGAGTTAATTGCTAAGCTACCAGCAGTCAAGAATGAAACCAGAAGCTGTACCTTTTTGAACTTGCAAAGCTACAGAATAGGTTCTAATTCAGCTAACAAGATGTATCAACCTAGAATTCAGTACAGAAGGCAAGATATGTGGTCTAAACTTTGGAAGTGGGCAGAAATTTTGCCTGCGAGAGTACTGAGATGCAGGCCCGTCATTATCAGCACCCAGCTCTTGGCAAAATTACATCTTGCCTTTCTCCTGTACAACCCTTCATCACTGTGATGGCTGGGTTAGCAGAGAGCACTTACACAATCTCTACAGCCTCCTGCCTCTGGAACAACAGAACAGGAACAAAACACCTCAGGAGATGAAATGAGGCAACAGAAATATCTAGGTGCTGTTAGGACAGTGTGCAACAGCTTGCTTTTGATGTGAAGGTTGGACTTGATGATCTTGGAGGTCTTTCCCACCCTTAATGGTTGATTCTGTGAGGCTGCCCAGACAGACAGAGTGCTATGACAGTTCATACTAGCCCAGTTCATCTGGGCGCAGTACAGAAAAAGCAATTGTTTCTAAGCAGAAATCTCGCAGCTGAATGTGCTCAGGGACTGGTGCACTCTGGAAAGGGCATACTTTCTGGGTATTTACAAAATGTCCTTAAAATGCCATTTGTTAGAAGGGTAAAGCTAACATTGCAGCAGGGGCGTTGCAGTATTTATATAATATTCTCTGAGAAAATTGTGTATGTACCAGGATGACACTGGTAGCCAACATTACATTCAAACATCTTCTGTAATCTCAGTATGAGTAATATGCTCTAATTGCCCATTACTGCTTAACCCCCAAAATATTATGAGCTGCTCCCATTCTCCACCTGCCATAATCTCTTTTTGTGTCTGACTCATGGACAGCTTCTGCCAGGCATACTCACATTGGTTAGCACCTCAGGGCTGCATCATCCAGCATCGTGCTGATCACAGTCCAAATGGTTCAGCCTGTGAGGAATTCTGTGTATCTGCATGGACCCCATTTACTTTCAGAGGTTGGCAGACTGCATGGATGAACCTCCCAATTTATGAGAGCACAGGTTGGAACTACAAACAAAACACATCAGAGCCAACATCCCATTTTGCTTGTACTAAGCCATAATCACAGTTCTTAAGAAATGAATAGGGTAAACACAGAAATGACAAGGGAATACTGTCTTACTGCATTTAAATTTTTTAATAGTATTTCAATTGTTTTAAGAACAAGCATTTTCAGATTTCATTAAAAGGTACAACATTGAGCTGGATGGCCTCTGCATGGAAGAAAATATCACCGTGAAAATGTGTCTCTTTGCCCTCTAGAAACTGTTACTTCACATAAAATGTACAGTACAAGCAGACAGAGGTGAGTTCAAAAGTTGTAACTTCATGGTAGAAAGTGCCTTCTGTATGAGCCTAATACTCACATATCATGCTGAGAAAGTGGAAGACTTCAGTACAAGGCCTTTGCTAGAGCAAAGAGATTTAGAGATTTAGAAAAAGAAGCATCAGGCTATAATACAGCATCAAAAAAGAGAGAAAATTCCCATTTCTCTACTATCTGTGTTATTGAAATCAGGTAACTTAAGCTCTTGAAAACTTAGATAGGCTTCCCAAAGGAGCTTATCTGCATGTGGCCCTGCATACCTTATAAAATACATGAATTTATAGAACCTGCACACAAAACTTTCTAGGCATATAGACCTTTTGCATAATTAAAAGTATAGTTATACCTATAATAACAATTTCCTTATTGCTAACGTTGGCTATCCAGATGTGCAACTCCAAGTGCTTCTCCTGGGCTTCATAGGGCCAAAGAACATAAACTGAAAACACCTTGAATTTCATTCCTCTTACTGCAACAGCCACTCGTGTAACCTTTCCGTACTGAAATACTTCACTTCACCAGTAGGAGCTAGGTATTTAATGGATTTGTAATGTAAAATGCTACTTCATGTGGCACAGCATAATTTTTTATATTTCCCTGGGAGCATCCCTTTGGCAGCTTTCCAGGGCAGAGGATGCAGGCCTGTAGCACCGCTCCCCATTCCCAAAACACAACAGCCCGTCTGCAGTCCCGCCTTAGCCAGCAGCAGCATCTGCCCCAAGCTGGAGCCCGGGGAAATCCTCCATCCTTCATCCGCACCACCTTCGCCAGGCACAGCCGCCTGCAGCGAGGCTGGGGCTGGCTACAGCTGTCCTTCAGGGCTAATGAAGCAGCGGAGAAAACAGAAAGGATACAAAGAACCAGCCCACAAACTGTTGCTAAGGATGAAGGTGGCAGCACTACCCCTATTACCACACGCGCTGCTCTGCTTCGCGCCCTCCCTTTAGCGCGGCCGGGCCGGGCCGCCCCTCAGCCCTTACCTAACGCGGCCGGGAGCTTTATGTAAGGGCAGAGGCGGGGCGGTCTGGCTGCGGGGGCGGCGGCGGCAGCAGCGCCATGTCCTGGTACCGCAACACCGTGTGGTTCGTGAAGGGGCTGCGGGAGTACACGAGGTACGGGCGGCGGCCGCCCGGGGCGCGGGAGGCGGCGTGGGGCGGGCGCAGCGCCCGGACGGGGCTGTTCCTCTCTGTCCGCAGGCGCTTACTTGCGGTGAGGCCGTGATGATGTGGTGTTTGTATGGACGGCTGCCCACCCCCGCCAAGGCGGGTGGATTCCAGCCCCTCTCGGTGAGGGCCGCCCGGCCCGCCCTGAGGCTCCGGCCGCCCCCCGAGGGTCGAGGTCAGGGCTGGGTGGCGTGGGGCGGCCAAATGGCGCCATGAGTTGTCGCTTTCTTTGCAAAACACTGTAACAGGCTGCCCGGGGAAGTGATGCAGACACCATTCCTGGAAGTGTTGGGAAAAACGTCTGGATACGGCACTTGAGGCCATGGGTGAACGTGGGTTGATGGTTGGACTTGATGATCTTAAGGACTTTTTTCCAACCTTAATGATTTTGTGATACACTGTTGTTCGCAGTGTCACTGGTATTCATGGCCTGCCCCATGGATACAGGGAGTAAATAGGGCAATTACTGGACGCTGAGCTGTGAGAGGAAAGTGCTTTTCAACCCACACATGTGTTTATTTTGGAAGGGTTTGCTTCTGGTTTCTCACAGGCGTCTCTTGATTTGTTCAGAGGTGGTTATGAGTCTGCTTCCAAGCGCTTCAACCCGGCTGATGTGGAGGTGGATGTGGCTGGAAGATCCTTCCTGGTCACTGGTGCAAACAGTGGCATTGGCAAGGCCACGGCCAAGGAGATAGCGAGGAGAGGTGAGCAGGGCTGCTGTGGAGCTCCCAGGAGGCTTACAGAGCCGGTGGAAGGCAGCAGGTTTGGCTTCCAGCACTTACACACAAACACAAATCCCTGGGATGTGGCATCATTTCACAGGGGTCTTAGTGTGGGTTCGAGGTTTAAGCACAATCAGTGCAGTGAAAACTGGGATAAGGAAACCAAATTAGCAGAGAGGAGCTGCAAATTGTTTTTCAAGTGCATGTTTACCAAAACTATCTGTGTTACAGTGGCATCTAAGGATGTTGGTGACAGATCAGTGTCTGTTTAAGGTTAATTTGGTACAAGTAGCAGCCTGGCTGAATTTGAACTGAGGAATCTGCAAATGTATCCTACGATGAAAGAAAACAATTGTCTTTACAAAAATGAGATGGGAGAGCATAAAAAAACCAATGTAGCTATTCGTGATCTTAATGATAATACCCTGGAGTTTGTGCCCTTTGGCTGATTACATGTAATTATGTTTTTGCCTTGCTGTCTGTAGGCAAGGACAGACATGGTGTAAACTGGGCCTAGCTGCTGCTGAAGGATAAACCTAATCCCTTACAGAGTTGACAAAGTAATTCCTGTTGTGCAAGAGTGACAGGAGTTTTGGCACATAGAATGAAGGGGAGGAGCTTGTGGCTCTTTGCTCTCTTTGTGTGCTTAGGTTTCAGAGTTATCTTATGAAGGAAAGTGACGACTGACTTAAATGAAACTAATTCAAAACTGTTAGCATCAAAGAGTCTTTGGTTTAAGATCTACATCAGTGCCAGCATGTGATTGATGTCAGGTTCCCACCTCTGCTATTGTACATAATCACTTTAAGTTTTGCTTTGTCAGGTGACTGTTGTGCTCACAAATGGATTTCTCTACCAGGTTTGACAAGTTGGAAAGCTGGCTGGATCTGTTTGGGATTTGGTCACCATGTTTAGCAGAACAACCTTGGGCTCCGACTGCATGTCTGATATGTTGTATGGGCATTGCTGTTCATATGAAGTTAAAAATGACTTCCTGGTCCCATCCTTGAACATCTCACTTTGAAACTCAGTGTCAGCTGTTGGGGCTCAGGCTTCTAGTTGAATCTCTTCAAGTACACCACGAGGAGCAAATAAGGAGTTCCGACTCAGCAGAGGAATAATCAGGCTCTGTTGGCTTTACCTTCAAGCACTTGGATATTTCTAACTAATGATGATCTTGCTGACAACTGCTGTAGTCTGAGTTCAGCTTTTCTCTGAATTGGTGTCTTATGGGTATTGGGATTTGGGCTTTTCTGCATGTCTTGTGAACTGCACTTCCAGCTTGATAGTCTTCTCCCAACTACTCTGACCATGTGTTAAGTTCAAATAGTTTAAATCTTTACCAAAGAAAATACACTGAAATTAATTTCCTAATGTGTCGGTCACACATAAACTTCCCCCCTCTCTTGGTGCTCAGTGGAAAAACCACTCTTGTGGACAAAAGGTTTCATTATCAGACCCCAGGCTGCGCTGTGGAGTGTGTGACTATATCATCCCAAGGTAGACTTGGTGTTCTGCATTGGGGTTCTGGGCGCTGAAAAATGTGACCCAACACAGTTGTTGTTTCTATTGTGGATTAACTATGTTTCTGTTAGGGATTAATTCCTTGACCTTTATAGAGTTGATCTGCTAGCAATCCCTAAAACACCTTTTAAAACAGGCAAAAGTAAAGAGTATAGGTATGCCTAGGACTGAACACATCGCTTGTAACAATCAGAGAATATGATGCAAAAAAAAAAAAAGTTGCCTAGTTGTACTTTTGTCTTGTGTTTGAAGGCTTTCTTTAATATGATTAAGTGGTGAGATTGTGTTAAGTATTCAGGTCTCTGAGAAGAGCCTTGCCTTGTGTCTTCCTTTCATGGAAAAACTGGTTGGAAGAGACCGCTAGAGGTCACCTTGTCCAGCGTCTCACTTGGAGCAGGACTGTTGGCAACAGTAGATCAAACCAGTCATTGCTGTGTCTCGCTGCTTGAGACCCGCAAGAATGCAAATTATGCATCCTCTTGAGAAAGCCTGTCTATTGAGAAGAAACCTACTGGAAATTATTTTTCTTATGAAAAATAATTCAGATGACCTGAGCCTCCCGAGCTGCAAATTGAGGCCATAGTCGTTGTCTTATCTCCCACTGCTGAGAATTCCGATACCTGGCACTTTTATTTCCTTTCTGCAGAGCAATTCTAGTCACTTGTGTTGTTCGAGCCCTTTACTGAACTTTCTAAGGCATATATTAAAAAAACCATCTATAATACAGGTGCCTTAGCTCCAATTTCCCATTTAGCTCTGGTATTTCACCCACTAAACATGATGTACAGACTTGACAGAAATGGTTTGAGCACAGTACTTAGAGCGCAGTGGCCTTTTCCTTGTGTGATGACCCTGCCTGCCTTCACAGGAACCAAAGCCAAGCAGAAATAATGCAGCTTTTTTCTTATATCCAGTATCTCACCCAATTAAAATGCTGATGTCTCCCCCAAATGCAGTTAGTAATTAATTATCAAATGCTTTTCTTGTTGCAATCCACCAGGTGGCACGGTTCATCTGGTTTGCCGAAATAAGGAACGGGCTGAAGTTGCCAAAGAGGAGATAGTGACAGAAACGGGCAATCAGGTGAGTTGTTTTTTAGTCTTTTGTTTACTTTTAGAAAGGTTGTTAATATTAAAGACCCCAGAGGCCATGAGATACTCTTCCAACATCTTGCTGTTGTGTTTTTAATAGTATTTTCATCCAGACATGGAAACATCTAGCAGTTTATAATTCAGATGATTTGAGGTGATTAACTTCAAACCATTTGAATCACCTAACTTCATTAGGTGATGTATTCTGTGATTAGTAACATCATCAGCAGCATGCTGTTTTATTTAATGTTTGTTTGTTGATTTGCTTTTTGATGTCCTATTTACTATTCCTAACTATGTGTCTCAGGTTTTTAAAAGTTAATGCATTGCAACACTCTTGCAACAACATTTATGAGTCTACAGCATTGGAGCTGAAGGTTTTATGTGTTGGAATAACATGCTCTTGATTTCCTAAGGTTGGCTGCTCTGTGAAGTCCTGTGTGTGGTACTAATTCTGTGTTCTACATGCCTTTTCATTTCCTTTTCTTACAATACCTCTTCCCTCCCTCCTTCCCTCTGTTACACATTCTTTTTGTTTCTGTGTATATCACTCTACAGTACACCCCTGTATCTGTCACTGTTGATTTCATTGATTGTTCAGGAGGGTGTGCTTATGGAGAAGTTCACTAATCATTATCTTTCTTTCTTTCTTGGTACCCTGGTTTTGGCTGGGATAGAGTTAATTTCCTTTCTAGCAGTTCCACTGGTGCTATGCTTTGGATTTGTGACCAAACCAGTGTTGACAACCCACGGTTTAGTTACTGCTGAATGGTGCTCACACAGCCTCAAAACCTATTCTTATTCTCACACTGCCCCACCAGGTGAGCAGGCTGGGGTGCACAACAAGATGGGAGGGGACACACTGGGACAGCTGACACCAGCTGACCAAGGGGACACCTCAGACTATATGACATCTTGCTCAGCAGTAAAAGCTGGGAGGAGGAAGGAGCAAAAGGGGGCATTCACAGATACAGTATTTGGCTTTCCAAATCACTGCTGCATGGGATGAAGTCCTGCTTTCCTGGGGATTGCTAGATGCCTGCCTGTCAATAAGAAATAGTGAATTAATTCTTTGTTTTATTTTGTTTGCACACACAGTTCTGCTTCACTTACTAATGTCTTTATCTCAGCCCACAAGTTTTGCCTGTTTTGTCCTTGTGATTGTCTCCCCATTTCCACTGGGAATGGAGTGAGTAAATAGGGTTATATGGGGCTGAACTACCTACCAGGGTAAACCCACAGCACACGGATAGAGACCTGTCTTAATTTTAAATAATGACTTGGCTCTTGTATGCTGTATTTTGATTCCAGTAATAGGTTTTAATGTGGATCAAAAATTCTGAAGAGTTTTTTATCGTTAGAGATGTCATATTGACTAAATTTCTGCTCTTTGATTTCAGCTCCCTAGTGTGACAACTAGCATTACTCTTCAGTTCTTTAATGGAGGTGAATTAGATCAGTTCTTATGTAGAAATAAACACTTTCCAGCTGTCTATAGCTGTGTAATCCCATAGCTATAGTAAGGCTGGTGATTATCTGTGTTACCTCCTTCTCTAAGTGCAGTCAGGCTGCCTGGGAAGAGAGGTGAGTTTGACCTCTGAAGGTTCCTTCATGTTCTGTTTTCTGTCACCTGGTGAAAAAAAACTTGAGGCAAATAATATTCTCCCTCTAAAGGCAGCATAATTACTGCATTCCCACTTTTTGGTAGGCTGTGGACCCGTCATTTCCATCGTCATGGGAGAGTGTGAGGGCACTGCAGAACTTGTTTGTGACCCTGGAGACAGGGCACTTGTGCAGAGAGCAGCTCTCAGTGAAGTGTTAGATGAGCTGTGCAAGAGGCCCTGTGGGACATGTGACTGCACTGGGAAGAGCATTTTAATAAGGAGTCCACAAGAATATCCTTCTTTATAAGTGCTCATTCAGAAGCAATACAGAGAGATAATAAAATGCTTTATCTGCAACTTGACAGGCTGTATCCAGGCTGAACTTGCTCTTCCTGATAATTTGGATGGAGATATTGTTATAGTATACACCAAAGATTTTTTCCATCTTCCACAGTACATGCTGGAGTGCAGTGCTGAAATGGAGTTATTTGGCAGTTACCTGCCCCAAGATCTGGGAACTGGAAAGTTCTCCAAATTTGTTAAAATAGATCAAGTCACAGAGATTAGGTTTGCTTTGAAAATGGCTTTGCTACCATTGAGGACTTTTATAGGGAACAGGTCTGCATATCCCTTTCCTGAGTCAATATGACACTCTTCAGCAGATAAGCATTGATTTGGATCTTTTTCAGTCTCTGAAATCGCTTGCAATACTGAACATCTGCCCAAAAATCTTTACCTCTTCTGTACCAGTAGATAATGTATTAGTTTTAAAAGTAGAAAGTTTTAAAGAGGTATCCAGCTTGAACCAGTAGAGCAGTGTCAAGTTTTTGGTCAGAAATGATTCACAAAATGAATATGGTTGGAAGGGACCACAGTGGGTCATCTGGTCCAATCTCCTTGATCAAGCAGGGTCATCCTAGAACACATTATTACAATGAGAAAATTCTGACTCAAACCCAACTAAGGAGCTGAAATCAAATGACTAGGGAGAAAGTCATGTGCTTTTTATCTTCAAGGAAGCAGAATTGCAGGCAGGGAATAATGCCATATCATTTCTTCAGCTTCTTCACTTTTCTCATTTGCTTGTATAATGAGTATTTAAAGAAACAACTTGGAAAGAGAGGAGGCCCTTTAATGATTATTTGTTGTTCTGCAAGAGAACACATCCTCTGCATAATTATTTTAAAACTGCCTTTTCCTGGCATACGTCATAAGACTATCTGTGGTGTGTCTTTGAGACTAAGTGCTGTCTAGGAGAAAAGTAGGAGTTGATGTGCCTTTGTATGCTGGTAAATGCCACTGTGCTTGTACTGTGTAGAACACAAATCTGCAAAAAGCAAAATAATTGTCTGTAGCAAACGGCAAAAAGGTTTTTGATGTTTTGGAGGGAGGAATTATTTCTAGCTTTAGTGGTTTAGAAAATGATAACTTTGCTTTATGTCAACCCTTTTTTTTTTTCCTATTGCATTCACATTGCTGGTCATAGTATTGCAAAACATTTGCAAGAGTGTTGTGACGTGGAGTGACTGACAAGGGTTTAGCAGTTAATGCAGCAGTTAGCATGCAAGGGCATGCAGAAGGCACCTAGCACTCTGAGACAGCTGGAGTGGGTGCACTGATGCTCCTGAAAGCATGCTTTACCATCCTGGCTGGAGCAACTGTGCCTGGCTCCTGGGACACTAGCCCAGACAGAGCTCCAGAGGGATAATGTGGCAGATGTTGGATTGCAGGGAGTGACTGGGACTTTTCCCTGAGCCTGGGGCAGCACATGATGGTGGCTTCATCTTTTGGATTCTGCCGTCCTCAGGGTGCTGAGCTGCCAGGTGATGTGACAGCAGGAGATGAGCAGGCTGCAGAACCATAGGGAATAGAAACAGGAGATTGACAGGGTCTCTACAGAGTAGAAGAGCACATTGCAGGGAAGGAGGGACAGCTAGAAGCTGCATTTGAGTAAGTAGTGGATAGAGACTTCTAAGATGGGGAGGAATTGAAGCTTGTGAATGCTGGCAACAGAAGGCAGCTCCTTCTCTGCCTGCAGATGTGCATTTATAGGATAGGTATAGTGCCATGGTAACAGATGAGGAAGAGCAAGCTCTGTCAGGGGCGATGTTGGAGACAGATGATCCTGAACAGTTGTTGACAGTGGGAGGAAGTCGTGGGTGATGATGGCTGAAGGCTCCTTCCTGTGGGGGATGGAGGCACCCGTCTGCAGTCTTGGCTTGATGACTTGAGAGGTTTGTCACTTGCTGGGAACTCAGATGTCACGTATTGCAGAGAGTCTGCTGAGGCTGGTCTGGACCTTGGCCTAGTACCTCTTGTTGCCCAACCACATGGGCACCCATGACATTGTGAAAGGTAACCTGGAGTTCATTGAGAGTGTTTAGAGAGTCAAGGGCATGGAACCCCTAGCAGTGGTCTCCTAAATCCACACAGTGAAAGGGAAGGGCTTGGGTAGGAGCATATATGCCCTGCAGATCAACACCTGAGTATTCAGCTGGTGTCACTTTGGCCTTAGCCTTTATGGCCTCTTGAACCTTCTCTGTTAAATGAGCTTTGCTGAGGAGCAATGATGTATTAGAGCAAGAGTATCTTTGCCAACAGGTTTGCTAAGCTTGGTGAGAAGGCTTTAAAGGGGTTTCATTGGTTTGTAGTGACCAAACCCAGAAGAGTAGAAGAGTCATAGAAGCAGTGAGTATGTGTCTAGGGGACAGCAAAATAGAGGAAGCTCTCACAGTTTTCATGAGAAAGTAGCGTGTCTGGGAGCCCATTTCAGATGCCTGTTCATGAGTACACATAGCATGGGAAACACAGGAATCCATGCATGACTGCAAAGCTGTGATCTCACTGGGATTAGGCAGAAATAGTTGGCATGACTAGAGTGCGGGAGTGGATGTATACCCTTGCTTGTTGTACTGGTTTTCGCTGGTGTAGGGTTAATTTTCTTCACAGTGGCTTGCATGGGTCTATGTTTAAGATTTGTGATGTACACAGGATTCATAATACAGAGATGCTTTTGCAATTGCCGGACAGGGCTTACATAGAGCCAAGGCCTTTTCTACTTTTTGTACTGCCACATTGGAGAATAAGTTTGGGTTGCATAGGAGGTTGTGAGGAAACACAGCCAGGACAGGTTGACTAACTGACCAAAGGGATATTTCAGACCATATGAGATCATGCTCAGTATATGAAGCTGGGGGAAGGAAAAAGGAATGGGGAGATATTTGGGGTAGTGGCTTCCCAAGTAACTGTTATGTGTGATGGAGCCATGCTCTCCTGGAGATGGCTGAACACCTGCCTGCCCATGGGAGGCAGTCAGTTAATTCCTTGTAAAAAGTCTAAAGCGCCTGGTATTCCCAGGCAGTTTCCTATCCAACTACTAACCAGGCCCAACCCTGATTAGTTTCTGAGATCAGACAAGATTGGGTGTTCTCAGGATGGTATGCTCCTAGGCTTGGGGTTTTTTGCTTTCCCTATTAATCTGTCTTTATCTCATCCCACGAGTTCTCTATCTGTTACCCTTCTGATTCTCTCCCTGATCCCTTTGGTGAGATGACTCTGCCTGTGGGCAGGAGGGGAGCAGTACTCTCCTTAGCTTTGACAAGGCTTTTTACATGGTTTGCCATGATATTCTTGTATCCAGTTTGGAGGAATGTGGTTTGAACTGGTGGATGAAAAGTGGGTGGGAAACTGCCCGGATCACGTGGCTTCAAAAGTAACAATCAACAATACAGAGCTGATCTGTCAATGGTTTTTAGTGGCCTCTCCCATGAATCAATACGAGAGCAGAACCTGATGACATCTTTTTAAGAGCACAGGTGATAGAATGAAGTGCAGTCTTTGCCTAGCTGGCTGGAAAGAAGATGGCAGAAAGGGACCTGGGAGTGACAAGTTGTCCCTCTGTGAGCAGTGTCCTGGGGCAAGGGAGGCCAACCATACTCCAGGCTGTGTGAACAAGAGTCTAACCAGCAGGCTGAGGGAAGTGCTCTTCCTCTTGATTAAACCTTTGTGAAACCATCGCAGGAGTCCTGTGCCTGGCTTCCTCCCCAGGATGAGGAAGTCATCAATGTCCTGGAGTGAGTCCAGCAGAGAGTAACTAAGGAGATGAGACATGTGATATATGAAGTGACTCTGAGAAGGCTGATTTTACTCAGTGTTGGGAAGGCTCAGATGGGTCTTGCTGTGTTCTACAGCCATGTGATGGGAGGGTGTAGGGAAGGCACCACCATGCTTCACTTGGCGGTCTTCAGTGGGAAGACAAGAGGCAGCTGACACAGATTGGAACAGGGACAAAATTCTGAGTAGACAGTAGGAAAAATGTTTTTACCATGAGGGTGATCAAATGCTGCAGGCTCAGAGCAGGGGGCTCAGACAGACTGGTGAATCTCCATGTTTGCCAAGCAGCCTCCAGAGGTCTCTTCCAACCTAGATTATTCTCTAATGCTGTGACCTTGAACATTTCCTTGGAAAGTTCAGCCAAAGAGAAAGCTGCTAAATTGTTTAAACTGAAATTTTGCATGCTTTGCAATATTTTTCTAGTTCTCTGTTATGCCTGACTGTCACATATATTTATCTAAGTAGGAATCTCTCTTAATAACTTTGGCATTAAAAATCTGTGTATCAGAAGCAGTTGAATAATGACTAAACATGTTTTAAGGACTAGAGTTAAATTTTGCAGTTGTGCATGTTAGCCTGTATTAGTTGGCTTCTGGACTTCTGCACTATTTTTTTCATACTACTTAAATACCTTTTCACCTAGGCAGGCCTAAACAGGATCTCTCTTCACTTTCCCTGTTGATTGTGACTTAGTTTCTTTTCCTTTAGAACATCTTCTTGCATATTGTGGATATATCTAATCCCAAGGAAATATGGAAATTTGCTGAAAAATTCCAAAATGAACATAAATTAAATGTGTTGGTAAGTTCATGTACTTTATTCATGTGTGTCTGTCTTGGGAGTGTGTAGCCTGTGAATTTGTCAGAGAGGTCATGTAGAGGTGACAGTTTGGCCCACAATTCTCTCCTTAATTTTTTTTAAATGCTTTTTTCAGGAATCTCCATGGTTTGCTTGCTCTTGTCCCTTCTCAGTTAACACAGATGGACTACAGAAAAAGAGAAAAGCAGTAATTTTATGGCTGCATCTTTGGAGACACCATGTATTTTCTCTTTGACTTTCATTGCTAATAACATTGTCCCTTTTAAAGCTAGACCTTCTGAAAGATTAAACTTTTGCAAAAACTCCAAAGATGAAAACAGAACAAGGGAGAGACTAAACAGTTAATCATCATGGTTGGCAAAGAGCTCAGTGCAGTTCCCCCTTTATTTAGCAGTGAAAATTTGCTCGGGGCTGTACCACATCTGAGGCACCTGGAGCTACTCCTTTGGTGCTTACTAGATGAGGAACATCTGATAAAAAAGAGGAAATAACTTTTGAGGAGTGCCAGTGAACATGCAGGGAGGTGTATAGGGGCAGATCTTTTTTTGAGGTGGGAAAGAAAAGTCTGAGCTCCTTCTGGAAGGTAAGGCAGGGAAACAAATGTGTCAGAGACTGTGCTAGCTGCACACAGCTTGCAATCATGTTTTATTGAACAAATAAAAGCTACAGTGTGTAGCTTTGTTTTGTAGTGCCAGCAAATTAACGTGGACTTCTCATATGTATGGATTTCCTTGTAGATATTTGTGTTGATTGTTTTTGTTTAAAGGAGTTGTTTTGCAGATCAACAATGCGGGATGTATGGTGAATAACAGAGAGTTAACTGAAGATGAACTTGAAAAAAACTTTGCAACAAACACTTTGGGTGAGTGTTGAAGGTTTTCTTCTGGGACATACTTATTTTGCTTACGGAAGTGTGTTTTTATAGCTGGGTTTGTGAGGTATGTATTCCTGCTTGAAGAGGGATCATAGCATTGCTATGCCAGGGATGGAGCCAGGAAGGAAAAGAAGAAATACTACAGCTGGTTTGGAGTGTCATTTTTTAATTTCTCCATTTTTCAGTTGTTCTGATATCAGTATCTTTATTTATCATAGCAGAAGTGAAAAATATCAGGTTGATTCTGAAATTTGCTAGGGAACTTCGTTCTGAGCATTGCTGCTAATGATGCTCTTTGTAATAATTGTGTTTCTGGGGTTTGCATGGAGCTTGGAGCACATTTATATGTTGAAAGAGACATTCAAATGTTTGAGTGGGCTTGCACAGCCCTGTTGTGTGTGACAGAGGTGCTGTGCAGGAAGCCTGTGCTGTATGCGGTGCCCTGGATGCTCTCAAGCAGGTGCAATCTCTAGTTAAGGGATTGAGCAGTAATGGGCAAGTCTTGGGTGCTCCACGTGAAAGGGGCTTTGTGTATGAACTGTGTGGCAGTGGTGTAAGAGGGACAAAGGATGGGAAGCAAGTCAAGAGGGAAAGTGGAGATGTGGAAGAGCAGGGAAAATGGCGAGCCAGGTGGAAGGTTTGCCCACAGAAGTGGTGGAAAAGAGGTGAGCAAACAGCCATCTAGCAGAGAGAAGAGCTGTCTGACACTGCTGATATCTGTAAGGCTGAAAGCTGCGCCTCTTGCAAAGACACACATTGTGCTTGCATCTACCCGACAGTCCTGACACTCTTCTCCCTCTGCCTCCGTGCAGGGTAGATGGATTTCTCAAGAGACTGTCTTTAATATATTCAAAGTGGCACATTAAAGAACAACTGTGGTGCTTTGTTTCTGTGTTTTCCTCCTGTTCATCATTATCTGGAATGAGGATGGGGAAAACCTAGTCTATAAAGATAAGGCATTTGTCGAACTAGTATAACCTAGAAACCATTATTGGTTTTTATTTTTAACCTTTTCCCTGTATTGCTTCCTTAAATCCTATTTATGTTTGAAAACTAACATTTTAGTATAAATGTCTTGTGCTTCACTGTTATTGTGCATACAGCTCCTTTTTTTCTGCAAGTCTGAATACATTAAGCTGACAATTAAATCAAGTATAAAGGCAGAGATTCATTTGGTTCAGATTATTCTTCTGCTAACATTCTTCTGTTTCTTATGGTCAAAAAATTCAAAAAGAGTTTTATATTGCCATCAAATTTCCCTTGGCTGCATAAGTACCAGAACTTCTATCCTGAGGGATTATTCACCTTAAATTAGTTTTTATCCTCTTGTGGTCTTTCAGATGAAAACGCAGCGATGTGCAAAGGTACAGTTCTCCAGTAGAGAAGCAGAGTGAAACAAACACAACAGTCTGAATACAAAAGCATGTTTTACTTTAGTTTCAGACATTGAGGATATTAAGTGCTGAGGAACTGTACTAGTGCATCACTTGAATTATATTTTATCACACAAGTAGAAGCAGCAAATTCTGCTTTTCCAGCTGTAAATCAGCCTTACTAGTGGAATACAGCTGTACAGAGGAAGCTGAATTATAGTTGCAGCAAACTAGGAAAATGCCTGTATTATCTTTTGTGGATGTTAGAGATCTGTTACTCATTCGTGTATCACTTGCTGCATGATTGTATAAGAAGTTTAAGGAGGTAAATCATTCTCTGTTGTCCAGCTTCTTCAGTTTAGACAAGGACTGGGTTGTTTGCTTAGACTGTGTTTCTCTAGACAAAAATAAGGAATAAATTTTGAATCTTTTAGAACAGAGTGGGACTTAGTTGAGCAGGAAGAAGCTGGCAGGGCAACAGGAAGCTCCTGTGCTTGCAGGCCAGACACACATGAAGGACCAAGGCTACAAACTACAGTTTTTTTCTTCAAAGTCATGAGGATGGGGTAATAAATCATAACATCTGGAGCCATAGTAGGAGAAAACTGTGCGGAGAAAGACCACAGAGTAGATGCTCTGTTACTTCTCTAAGTACAAGGTGCCTTCGGGTGTGTTTTTCTTGGGAGAAGTTAATTTTTTTCAGTAACTATGTGTGATTATAGGTTCCCAGAGAAAAACCTGGCTCAATTAGATATGGCTGGTATATAGGTTGGCTGTAAATTCGAATGTGGTCTGAAAGAGCAAACTAAATTCCCCTCTCTGCCCCAGTAATGCTAAAGCCTGAAGGGTGACATGGGCTCAAGGCCCATGTTAGGAAAATGTGCAGTTGTCCCTCACTTGACTAACGAGAAAGAATAATATCAATATCTTTTGCAGACCTTTACATGTAGGGTTTTCCTTGCATGTTTCTTTCACTTTTTTTTCCCCCTACCTTGTATCTCTGGTCTAGTAAAGGAGTGTGTAGGTTGTAACTATCTAAAAATGCAAGACTGAAATATAACATGCTTTAAATACACACGTCACAGTTTTTGAATTCTGTATCTGATACCTGATTAACATTTCTATAAGCTGTAAAATTGCTCATTTAAGTGTCTGAAATGCTGTGGAACTTTTAAATCTAGTATAGGAATGTTTTCCTCTTGACTGATCTGTTGGTCCATTTTTGAGCATAATGGATGTCAGTGTTCAGTTTTAATTGATGATCTGACTTGTGAAACATACTTGATATCCTGATCTTTTCTTGGACTACATTGGACAAAAATGACTGCATTAGTCCTCTTGTATGAATATGTACAAAAATAGCAGTGGTTAGAATAGAAAGTAAAATTCCCTTAATGTAAAACACAGCTGACTGGCTCATTGAGGATGGCAGCTGAAAGAAAAGGTGCAAGAGTCTTCCCTGGTGCTGTCAGAATATGCAGGTGGATGAAGTTCATGAAAATGTAAAATGCAGGTTGATAGTTATGGCTTTGTATGGTTTGTTTAATATTCAAGTTCAAACTGTGAAGGGCTTTGAGCAGGTGGTGGCAGCTGCATCTGTGCTGTGTGTCTCTGGTACCCTTACAGTGAGTCTGAGGCACAAATGCTGTGTGGCTAGTTGTGGTTCTGTGGGAGCACTGGCCAGGCACAAGTCTGAAATAGCCCTTTGCTGATTGAAACACACTATCAAATAAACCAAATTGAGCAACTCAGTGGGGGTAATGTGGGCAGACTTCCTGCAGACCTTCCTATCCTGATGGGCAGATTTTTCTCTGTCCTCTAGTTTGTGTGATGTTGCCCTTATATTTCTTCTTGTGGGCTCACCATGTACTCAGGGTTGTACCCAGGAGCTGGGCAGCACCAAGCAGTCATTTCTTCTGATGAGTCTTGTAGACTTCTGAGTCAAAACTCTTTTTAAATTTAATTTTATTTTATTTTTTTTTAGTATAACTCCCAGCGAAGACTGTTAAAGCTGGTGTTATTCAGTCGTTTTGAAAAAAAACTTCAGCATTTATAAGCAAGTAGAGGCAAAAGCAGCATGTTCTTATTGAAGCAGTAGGCATTTAGCTGAAACAATCCTTTTTCCTCTGTTTTATTGCCTGCCTCACTTTGCTTTTACTCAATACATCTTCCCGTTGACATGGAAAAATGACATATATGTTACTTTTTTATTGCTACTTACCAGGCAAGGGGATGCTAAAACACACTGAGAGATAAATGATGCTCCCAGTATGCATCTTTTCCTCAATCTAATGTGCTCTCATGTTTTAATAATATATAGACATATACTTCCACTCTGTGCAAGAAGGGTTAGAGGCAGAGGAAGTAAGATGTTTATCTGTCATAGTGACACTATAGCCTGTCTATGGAAAACTGCCTAACCTGGATGCATGTTTGTCAGTCTCTTCCAAGCACATGAACTGTATCTAACTGGTGTTAATAGAATCCAGTGCAGCCTGGTCTTCTGAATTACTTGGAAGTCCAACAACTTGAATATCAGCTGTCAGTTTGTTGTAAGTTCAATGCCTGGTCTTTGGCAAGACAACCTCATCTGTGAAAAGGAGGCTGTGGTTCGTGTTTTCTTTCTGAAGAGCTTTGAGACTTATGGATCAGAGGTGGTATGTGAAAGGATAAGGTTATGTGATTGCACATGCAGAAACTGTACTGAAGCCTGGTTCCCAGGAGACAGAAGAGCCCTTCTTGAGATGAGCTTTGTCATTTGCGGGAAATGTAAACCTTTATTTTGTGTTTGATGTTCATTAACTCTTCCATACACTCTCAGTTATTGCTAGTGCAGTGGAATTGGCCCTTGGAGACAGCACACTGTAATCTTCATTCCTGATCTCTTACTCAGGAAAAGAGACTCAGGGATGTCTCTTACTGGGAATGGCATAAACTGCAGGAAAAGATAATCAGGCTAATGAAGAATGGAACTTTGCTTGTTGGGTGGTTTTGGGTTTTTTTTTTGTTTGTTTCTGTGGTTTGTTTTTACTTGCACTCAAGAAAAGCAAGCCAGTTTAACTGATTTCTACCAGATGAATGAGCCATTGAAATCTGTACAGTGGAGATTTTTTGGTGGTATTGGTTTTTTTTTGTTTGTTTAGGTTTTATTTATTCCCACTTTTTTCACAGTTAAAATAACACTGTTCCTAATAATACTGCAGAGCTCAGGCATATGAAGCACTTCACTTAGTGTGGTGCTGGCTGCTTGCCCTCCAATGTTATCAGGGCAGAAACCTCACCAGCAATGAGCCACTAATTGCCAGATAGAACATCAAGCAAAAAACATTCTGGAATCCACCAAGACACTTGGTTCCACAGTAATTGTATCATCAATTAATTTGATGTTATAAGAAGGTAGTGGGTTTACAGTGTTACTTCTGCTGAAACCATAATTTTCTTCAAAGTTGATTTATAAAGTACAGATTCTAGGTTCACATTAAATCTTAAAAGCAAATCAGAGTATATGTTTATGTACTTTTATTTTATGTGATATCCTGTTAATTTTCAGTCTGAACTATGTGAATCCTAAGGAGTCTTTCAGATTCTGGCAGACTGATCTAAACCACCAGCAGTTTGGAAATCTGCATGCACAATGTTTGTTTATATTTTCTGCTAGGGCTATCCTGTATTTTGATTATTTTCATATTTCAGTACAGCAAGACTTGCAGTTTTCTGTGAGAAAGACCAGTGTCTAATACACTGGAGACTGCTGTCCTGTGCAGTAGGATAGCTTTCATTTTGTTCATGTCATGAGACCCACAGTGGAATAACTGTTGCAGGAACATGCAAAGCTACCTTTCCACAAGGCCTAAGAATAGTGTCTTCCATAGAGTCCCCTCAGCTTCTGAATCATGTCATGGGAAAGGTAGCAGAACTTTATTTAGGAGCTTAGGAGGCAGTCAGGCTGATTTTTGTAGGTTTTTGTCTTTTTTTTTTTAAAAAAAACAACTTACTGTATGAATCAAATGTTTATCTCCATAACAGTGCCTCATTTTCTACACAGATGTCATTAATATTTCACTCTGTTATTGTGAAACCACTGAATTAGTGCTTATCCAGGTTGGCAGAGGAGGTCACTGTATGGAGTCAAAAATTCGATTTGTTAGTTAGAGCACAATATCAGATTACTCAACTGAATTGAGAAGATCTCAGACCAGGTGGAACGAAGACAGGCCACAAGGGAATGCATGGTGATTCAATATTTTTGGTGGGTTTTGTTTTTATATTTTTCAAGTAAACATGAAACTTTAATGTGCATGAACAAACTATGTTCTCATTAAATGCTGCCCTCGTTACTTTTACTGGAATGAGCATGTTTAATGCATAGACTGGCAACCCACATGTCTACTTTACCATATGATAAAGTTGATTTATGGTGTGTAATGGTGTTGCTCTGTAGAAAAATTTTAATTACTCTGTATTTTACGTGATTTCCCATTATGGGAGATCAGCTCCAAGGTATAAAGCCTACAGAAATTTTTCCAAAGAATGGTAATGTTAAGAGACTGTTTATCTTTAAAATAAATTGTACGTCTATCCCAAAAACCTTTTTGACTGGAGAAAATATGGCCAGCCAGTACTGTGTCAGACCTCATTACACAGAACAGGGCTGTAGCTTGTCCAATAGGTTTTACAAGTCAACTCTTCACCTTGGCAGAGTTCAGTAAGGGCAAGATGAAATCCTTTATGTGGGTGTGATAGACTGGGCTCACCTTCTTCTCTATTCCTACTGCTTCTGAGCAAACTCCCAAATTCATTGTGCTGGACTCCTTTGTGTCAGAGCAAATACTTCTCGTCAAAGGGAAATGTTGTGTACAATTTATTTCACTGATTTTTTTCAGTAGGAGACAAGCATTCAGGCCATGTGGATAATGTACCTTCCAGTGACAGGAAATGGTGGTGCACAAATCTGGCCCCTGTCACACAGTCCTAAATGCAGGTAGTACTAGATGTATGTTCAACAGATACCCAGTAATTACTGCTTTCAGTGCAAGGCACAGCACTCTTGAATGTTGCCTTTCCTTTCATGTACTTTTGTGTTAAACCATTAAAAAAACCCCCAACAAAACAACTCAGTCTGTACAGTTTGAACACAGTGATAATTAAGCATTAACCACATTTGATATGCCTTACCTTTTTAAACCAAGCTCTGTGAGAGGAAGTTTCTCCTTTAACAGACAAAATTTTTTTTGCATCAAGTAAATGTGGTAGAATGCTCAAGTGCTTGCTTTGGAAGTACTGATATCCAGTATATTGGTATTAATAATCAAGTATTGGCAAAAGGACATACAGTTTGGATGTTGCCTTGATTTCCTTACATTGGGGCAGAGATGAATGTAGTTTCTTCTACCGAATCAGTTTTGCTTTACCTTGCAATTTTTTTTTTAACAAGAAAAGTTTCCTTCTTTTTTTTTTTTTTTTTTCTGTAAGGATGGTGGCAGGCAATGCCTTTGTTTGCCACTTCCCCTTTTACTCAGAAATTAACTTGAGTGTTAGTGCCTGCTGTGATACAGCTGTGCTGGACAAAGTACCTGCCATGAGGTACATGGCTCTGCCAGGCCCTGTAGTGACCATACTGAGCATTCTCCCAAGCTGTTTGAATGTCACCATCAAACTAAAGGCCAGCTTTTGCACTGATAAAAATGGGGAGGTTTCAGTTGATGATGATGTATTCTAACCAGCAATAAACCTTGCTGATAAAGTATGTCTGTTCTGCTATTACTGTTCTAAATTTCCAGCCTGTTTTGCCTGACAGACCAGCCCAGGCAAATAAGAATGTGCAATACCAAAGTATTTTTGTCAAAGGAATGACGAGTTTGTGTTCAAACACTTAAAATGGGGACAGTAGTTGGTGAAATATTTGGCAGTGGGAGAAATTAAATGCTGCAGCCTTAATGCCTGATGCAGTGTGTCTGTGTGTGTTTTCAGACACTGTTGCTTACCATAGGAAGCTGTGATCAAAACTGCTCTGTGCTCTGTCTCAAAGCAAATGAGCAAGTGGTCTTGTGGGGCAAAAAGATGGAATGCTCTGGCTTTGTGGGATTTACTGAATTCTTAATAAACTTGAGGAAGAGAGGAGATGTGGGTTTTGCAGTTAGTTTGTGGTTCTAAATAAGCACATAAACTTCTGACAAGCTGTAGTTGCTCTAAGCAGGATTTTTGGCATTGAACATTTCTCTTATTTGGCTGGAAAACAAAACAAAACTCGGTTGTTAATGAGGCAACATTAGTGCGTTTATCTTTGCAGCTCTTTAGAATTAACAAATCAACATGAAGCCCCTTAAAAACTGTAAATTAATCTGCAGGACAGTAAAATGGAGCATCGTCAGAGATGGTGCATTGCAGCTCTGCCTTTAGGAGAGGCAGCTTATTTAACCAAGACGTGATGTTACTTTTTTGAAGAATCCACAGCCAAACAGCATTAAAACCAGGCTCTCAGCTTATACTGAAGTGATTTTTTTCAGTAATCCCTCCCCATCGCGGCAGCCTCCCCTGGCATTCAGCGGGAGTTCTTGTGCCGATGATGTCATCGCTCAGTCTCCCCGCCGCTACCAGGGGACACGACCGGGCTCTCGTCATGCACTGGCAACTGCCTCTGCTCACATTTTCTGCTGAAGCCAGGCTGCATTTGCTCTTCTGCGGTGCATTTGCTCAGTTTGATTTGCCAGGGTTTTAAATATATTGTGTTTGTAGGGACATACCTCTGATTATATAGAGAAAGTGAAGGCTGCTGTGACTGACAGGGGAACTGAACAGTTTTTTCACCAGGCATGTAACATGTTTGATTTTGGTACCGTATTTATAAACGTGCTGTATTTTAACTGGGTGATCTCATTGCCTGTGTGGAAGAGAGGTTATAAAGACATGCTGAAGTCTTCATGCCTAGTGAAAAACATGGCCTCGGTAGCTCAAGGAAAAAAATGCATTTATCACTGATAGAATTGTTGAACTAGAGCCATATGTAAAGACATGAGAGGGAAGTAGATGTAGAAACACTAGACTAAATGGGGCTAAATTAATTTTAAATTAATAGATTTTTTTTAAAATACATTTTGAACTGGAAAAAAAAATCTGTGTTGCACTTGGTTGCCTGAAACATCACTAGGTGTGTCTGTGTGTCTGAGTCAAACACACTGACAGTTGGACAGTGTTTGTAATAACAAACTGTGCTGGTCATGGTAATGGAATATATTTGTGTGGTGTGTAAAAATCCTTGCTACATGAACATGATCAAAAACAAGGAAGGACACAATTAAGTTTCCCTGAGTAATCTTAGCTCAGCCTTGGGCAGACAACATTAATATTTTTTCTCCCAAGGATTCCTTATCTTCCATAATGGTCATGCTGGGGATTTAAGGGGTGGGTTTTGTGTGCAACACAAAAAGTGTCTAGTGTACTCTGAGTAATTTCATAGTGAGAAGGGAAGAAGGGACAAATCTTAAGTGCATATGCAGTGCCCTAAGAACTGTAAGTATGAAGTACAGTTTCCTTTTCTTGTTCATGACCCAGCTTAGATCTGTGTGTATATGCCAGACTTGCAGGGGAAATGCATTCCCCATTTCTTCACTTCACTGGTATCACCTTCCCCCACCCAAGGAATTCCATACCTGAGCTATTTTGCCTTCAGATTCTCACAGATGAATGTAGGAAGCTGTTTTCTCTATAGGTAGAACAAACATTAAAACCTGTAAAATAATATATGCCTTTTGCTGAGTCTATGGCAATGTGAACCACTACAAATTGAGCTGGCACACTGCAGGTGAAGCAGCAACAAAAAATCATTGTCAAATTCAGATCATATTTCACAGATAAAGAGACTTTGGGTTTTGGGTTGTTAAGGAGGGTGGAGAGAGAATAAAGCTTTTTTTAAAAGGAGTAGTTAATGTTGGTGCTTGTCTGTCTTTTAGGTACATACATCATGACAACTGCCCTGGTGCCCCTCCTGGAAAAAGCAACTGATGCCAGAGTGGTGAGTCTGTGATGCTGTTTAAAAGGGGTGTTTTACTATTTTTACCTTCTGGCTTGTAACAGCAGTTCTCTGACCATCCTGGTAATGCAGGATTACTTACAATGCTATAAGGATCTCTAAAATCCTCTTGGATTTTGCTAACAACAACCTCCTGCTCTAAGGCAAAGCTCCTGCTTGCTGCTCTCAACCCTTCATTGGAAATCAGAGTAAAATAATTCATTTGGGAACTTGCCCTCATAGATTCCCTAGGGCAAGTCAGCTCCTGCAGCAGAGTGCAAAATATGTACAACAGGAATATAGGCTTAAAAGAACTTTATAGACCTTGGTGTAAAATAAGACAGCAGGTACATTTTTAAAAATGAAATTTCCCAAGTTTTGTATGGCTTCTAATTAGCTTTGGTAAGTGCTAAACATACAAACTACAAATAGTGCTATTCTGCTATTTTCTTTCTCCCCATTACTTTCCAAAAGGAAGAAGCACAAAATTCCTGAAATGAATCAACATCACTTTGAATGAAAATCCCTTCTTAAAAACCTTATGTATCTTTCATTGCATCTCCAGTTATGCTCTGCTCCTGAGCATAAGCATAATGCAAAGAGTATGCAGAGGAATCTTGCTCTGTAGGGACTTCCAGCTATGGCCTGAAGACTACATTGCATGCATGAGTGCATCTGTGGGGAGTTCCTGGTTTTGCTTTTCATTCATTTGTTTTTCATTCATTTCATTACAGATCACTGTCTCTTCTGGGGGCATGCTAGTTCAAAAATTAAACGTGTCTGACTTGCAGTCAGAAAGTGGGCCATTTGATGGAACCATGGTGTATGCACAGAACAAGGTACAGCCCATGGGATTGAAAACAAAGCCCAGCCCTTCTTTGCTAGGCAGCTCCTACCATCTGCTTTGCAACAAGCCTGTTGGTTACTGTTGCTTTCCCATCGCATCCAACCCATATGCAGATGCACTGGCAGTAATCTTCAGGAGTATGATGGCATGCCCTTAGGAGTGCATACGTCTTGCATGGAGGAGAGCATGGCTAGACTTTGATTTGATATGAGAGAAGTCCCAAGGGGAAGCACTGTCTTAAGCTGATGAGCCCTGTCTGCCTGCTTAGTTCTTGCCCACAGTCTGCAGCAAATAGACATGGTCAGTAAAAGCAGTGCAGCTGCTTTAAAAGTAAATTTGTAGCCAGGGTATGGATGGCAATGACTGTGGAAGTCTCTGTTGAAATTATCCAATAAATCCAGCCAGGATGAGCAAGGGTATGTTTCTGCTGTAGATAAATGCTCTGGTATTTATGGCACATTTGATGTAGTTTATTTCCCTGGGAACTCATTTGGTGGACAGGCTGTTGAATGCGGTGCTAGCGTGGCTCTTACTGCTCTATCCTAGAGACAGCAAGTTGTCCTGACAGAACAGTGGGCAAAGGCTCACAGAAATATCCATTTCTCCGTGATGCACCCCGGCTGGGCAGACACTCCAGGTAACATCTGCTTCACACTCTGCCAAATTTTTTTTCTTGTCAGGATTAGTTTAAAAGCAAAGAAAATTGAAACTTCCTAGTATATTTTTCCAACAGGTGCAGTAATTTCTTTTCTCCAAACTGGTGCTTGAAGTAGTTTTATATCCCCTTGGTGGCTCTTTTCTGCACAGTGTCTGCTAGCTGTGTATATCTAGAGAATAATAATGGGCAGTGAATGCTTCCAGCCCTGCACAAGTGCACAGCAGAGACACAGTTCTTTAAGGTAACCTTTAAGTTACATTTGTAGTGGAACTGTTAAACACACAGATGGAGCTTCTGCCTCTGTAAGTACCAATGTGCAGACACTGGGAATTTGTGAGGGCATGTAAGAGAATGCACCACTGTGCAAGCCCTCTGCTCTTCCTCTAACCATTTACTGCTGTTGAGAAGCAGTGTTGTCTTTGAGCTGCAGCTGTTCTCCAGTGACTGTGCCTGAGCAGGTGGGCCAGCATCAGTCATGCACTATGCATGTTGTATTCCCCAATGTTTCCAGCCCCCAGTGCCCAAGCTTGGGATGCAGAATAGCATTACATCTCTAGGTCTTTTATAGGGTTGCAGTTTCCCAAATTTGCTTTTGACAACAGAAGCATTTACCCTGGCTACTTTATGCTTGAAAATAGCCCTTTCCAACTAAATATCCTGGTATTTCTTTTTCTTTAAAATACATTTATTTTTGCACTTCCTTTGCAGATTTCAAACTTAATGAACCATAAAGTTATCCCACCTTAAAGTTCAAAGACTCTCCAACCCCCAAAAATAAACACCTACATTGGATGGGCCCACAGTCACCATCTGTTGGACAAAATAAAATGAAACCAGAGTTTAGACAGGAAGTAAGCAATTTTTAAATACAGTGCTGCAACTGGTTTCCTAAAACTGGTGAGAAAAGAAGAGCTAAAAATCCCATTACAATACTGCTTTTTGGAATTTCTGTTTTCTCCGTGTTTGTCATCTTTACAGTTTGGAATGGAATTGGCAAAGGAACCTCTTACAGATCCTGTTGTCAGTTATGTCCCTGTAGTTTGACCCAAACAAACAAGTGATGGATCATCTGGCAGCTTAGTGCTATTCTCCCACAAGCCATCCTACTCCCAGATAGAGGGAAATACTCATTTTCTTCCATAAGCTCCAGAGATGCCTCTTCTCCTCCCTACACACAAAATGGCAATTTGAAGCTGGTTTGGTGGGATATTTTTTGGGGTGAGAGTTTGGTTTGGGTTTTTTTGTGTGTGTGTGTATGAGTGAAAAAAGCCTTGCATGGCAGGCCACCATTCCATTGTTATCCTTTCCAGCTGTGAGGTCGTCCATGCCCGATTTCTACGAGAGGATGAAGAACTCTCTGCGCACAGAGGCCCAGGGAGCCGACACCGTCCTGTGGTTGGCAGTGTCAGCTGAAGCAACAAAGCTGCCCAGTGGCTTGTTCTTCCAAGGTAAGGAGCAGTGTCTCACAGTGCACAGACGGGAGACTCCCAGCCTGCCTGAGCTTAGGATCCCTGTCTGGCGTGGAAGGGGATTAAGGCTGCACCAGACAGCTTGTGCAAAGGATAAAGCATACCTCAAAGCTGTTTCAAGTCTAAATGTTCAAGTGAGCATTGTGTTAAGTTGTTATATTCCTGATTTTGTCCTCTAAAGTAGCTGATAGAGACTTCAAAGCATTTCTTTAGGGAGGGTTGGGGATTTTTGTAATGAAAATGGCTGCTTGTAGGACTGTGCCAAGGGAAGGTGAATCACAGCAGTCAAACAGCATCTTTTATGATGCTAGGAAATGAGCATCTTTCTCACACAGCACTGGGAGTTGGCTCCACTTTGACAGGTTCTTCTTCCTATTGTTCCATGCTCGCTAAAACTGCCAGTTCCCTCTTTCTCTAACACTGGGCAAAGACTTGAGCACAGTGGCATTTTTGGCACTGTGAGCTTAGGCTCTGCCCTACTTTTCCATTCCCTTTCTTTTCTCCCAGGCAAATGACTGGCATCTTTGTAGGAGCAGCTGGAAGCAAGGATGCCTCAATGGTAATGCAGATCAGTCCAGAAAGAGGAAGCTCAGGGTAATTACTTACCAGAAGCTTAGTGCTTCTGTTGGATGTGGCACTCTAATCCTAATTCACCAAATTTCTATATGGAGAATGCAGGAAGCTCAGACTTTTCCCTTCTGTCCCACAGAGAGTCACACAGGGTTGCTGACTGATACTTAAATGGACATTTTTCATGTCAGCATGCAGTACATGTGGAAACCCCACATCCCAGCTGGTCAGCTTTCTTTGTAGAACCAGGCTTTGCCTTTCTTTTACTCCAGTCACTTTCTTCTGGTCCTAATGCTTCTGCTCAGTTGTTTTTTCTGTTTTTTTTCATAATTTCACGAGGCTCTTCCCTTTGGCCTTTTTCTACCCCCAGCTTTGGTAAACAGGGAACATGCCCTGCCTCTTTAGCTAAAGCTACTGACTTTTAAGAGCTTTGGTCCTGATAAGACTGCTCTTAGAACTGCAAAAGAAGTTCTGAATCTATGTCTTGTGCTTATCAAATAGTGGTGAAGTCAGTTATTTCTTGCTCCTACAGCCTTTTGGAAGCCAGAGCTTAGTATGGGCACTCTTCAGGCCGTTTCAGTGAAGGGTTTGGGGTGCAGGGGCACTTTGCCACAAACCCCACACTTCTGATCCTAGGCAACCATTTTCCAAATCAGTCACAGTTTCACTCAATTTTCTGCATTGTCCTCTTTTGTTCCCTCTGAGAGCAAACCAAAGCCAGCTTTTTTTTTTTTTCTTTTGTTTCCCTGAGAAAATAATAAAGGGAAGTGAGAACATGACTAGTACTACCAGAATTCTCTGCTAAAATAGATCAAAAATGCTTAAGAGAGACCTGTTTTCCAAAGACTAGAAGCATCTTCTCTGTGATGCTGAACTTGGCTTTCATACCTAGTTCCCAAACTTTAGCACAGGCTACTGGAAGCACTATGGCAAGGTGGGAAGCTATTCATAATCAGTGATGGAGAAGGGAACATTCCTCTCTCTCTCCTCAGTTTTCCATGAGCAGAAGTTATGTGGTGTGTGCAGTCAGGTAAACATTTGCTCTAAAGAGAGCAAATACCTCTGCTCTCCTGGGAAGCCTAGTGGCAGCCTGATAGGTTTTCAGGGAAATCTGCTTCCCAGGGTTGCAGCCGCTTGTTCTTTTTGTCTCAGCTGGCTGCTGTGAAGTTGGGCTTGCTAAGTAGATTTAACAGTGCTGCACTAGTGCTCTGACTATTGTTCCACAGACACCTGACAGCATTGTCATAAGGCTCCCTGGCTCTAGACACCATTTCTTTGGGAGGGGAGGATCCCTTAGAGTGGATGGTGGTAACAGCTGTATTTACAGAGTGAGTGACAGGCGTGAGATTTGGAAAACCAAGCAAAGCATCAAACTGAGCAAACTTGGTTGGATACGTGTCACTTATGGTGGCTGAGCAATAAGCCCAAGTTCCTTTGCATTTAGAATTTAACTATTGTTTCTAAGGATGAAAGTAAGCATTTTAAGATTGAAAATAATCCTAACTACAAAGTCCCAGCTGGGGATTTGTACAGTACTAGAAAGATTATCCAGGAGGCAAGGAAAAATGTTGTTTCAAGTGCAAGATCATCCTCTGCCTGCAACAACAAACTCCAGCTATTGCTCTTTGCCTGCAGGTGCTGCACTAGTGACAGGCATAACCCCACAAGGAAGCCTTCCTTTTCCTTAACTGTCCCCAGCTGCAAATGGGAGCTTGCTGCACAGTCCAGATCTTACTGTGCTACAGAAAAATCATTCTAGTTCCAAAATACAAACTGAATTGGTTTAAATTTTGGTTTAGAAGATATGCTTAACTAGCATTATTTACAGTTACCTAGAAGGTTAATTTTCCTGGCTTCAAGACCATGAGGTATGTTTAGGCAGTACAGAGTTTATCAGAAAAACCTCCTTTCTGCTATAAGAGAGTTAAATGTACCCATAAGGTTGTTTTTTCTCTTCTTTTCTTCCAGACAGGCAACCAGTCCCCACACACTTACCCCTAGCATATACCCACAGTCCACCAGAGGATGAAGAGAAACTAATGGAGGCGCTGGAAGAGTTCTCCCAGAAGTTTAAATCTGTTTCTCCAGGAATTTAGTGTCTCTGCTGACACAGTGTCACCACAAATCTTCTAATTACACAGTAATCTGCAGTTGAGGGGAAGTAGGATGCCATAGGCCTGTTAAAAATGAATTAGGTTCAGGTGTTCTCATAATGAGACGGTAGAGTGGCACCTGTGTAATTTTCCTCTGCTGCCAAGTCTCTCCCATTGTGAATATGCAGCTGCTGCCTCAATACACACTAAGGTTGTGTTCTTTGGATTGGAAGAAAAATTGAGAGACATTAAAATAAGCCCTGAGACTTTGTAAAGTTACCGAGAATAATTTAAAACGCTCAGCACAGAGAAATGCAGAGGAGTGTTCTTTCAGTAGCCTTCGTGAAGGACTTCAGGAAAGAAGTGGGGATGTTTTACACAACTTTTAACTGCTGTATTTGACAGGTTGGTGGCTTCCTTCACTGCATGAGGGTGATTGGGCTCAAGCATGTAACTGGGAATGCAGAAACTCTCTTGCAGAGCCTGCTTAGTTTAAAGGGAAGGATTCCTCATGGCCTTTAGTTTCTATAAATTAGTGCTGGTATGCAGAAGTGATCTGCTTCCTCATGTTTAAACAGCAAGAATTTAGGAACGCTGCCAAATGCCTTCCACATTACTTTATGGAGCCAGGGCTAAATATTATCCCATTTATGTCAAAATACCATGAAGTAGGAGGTTTCAACACAACACACCCAGACATGGCTGGATCCAGCAGAGAAATGGCTGCATGACTGTAGGCACAAAAAGAAACAACATGCTAAGGTGTATCTGCTTGCCATTTCTGTGAGAAATTAAAAGGGGGAATTGTTTTATCTTTGTGAATGGATTAAGAGGGGAAGGGAGCACTGGTGTGGCACAGGTTTTAGAGGAGAATCCACCTCCTGATGCGAGGCTTGTATTTTGTCTGGATGTGTTTACTTCCAGACACAGAGGACAGAATTCATCCTGCCTGATCTGCGGACATTTGAATTTCCCACCGAGTTTCTCACTGTAAATCAGTAGAGGGGAAAATGGGCTTTTTCACAGGGATTTACTGGATCTAGTTTAAGAAGCACCACCTACAGTGCTGCATCTTTCTAAGAGTGCTGAAGACAATCAGCTCAGACTAAGACTTTCTGTTGGGACTCATTTTGTCTTAATTATTTCAGATTTACTGCAAAGCCAAGACTATTATTAACAAAGGTAACACCTTTTCTTCTGAACTGAGTGTGTTTATTAACCAACTGCCTCCAGAACCCAGCCAAGTTGCTGCACTGTTTCACATGTGGCTCACACCATTGTGGTAGGACCAAGGCCCTAATCACAAATACAACACAGATGTTCTTGAGCTCTCTGCAGTGACTGGCAGCTAAAGACTGCTGATGGACAGAGGAGAGCTCCTTCTGCCTGCTTTACGTAATTTAGTTTCTTCCTGGCTGATGGTGTTTCCTCATTATTCAAAGATCTCCTATTAAGTATCAGTTTAAGAAAAAACCTGCTTTTTTCAGCCTATTGTCAATCTCCTTAGATGTAAAGACTTTACTGTCAGAGAGGCTCTGAGAAAAATTCTCCCATGATAAGCAGTGCTGAGACAAGTCAGGCTGTCACTGCTCCTCCTGAAGAGGCTGGGTCAGCATTCAAGTTATTTGCCTCATTTATAAACTTAACTCCTTCTTGCACTACAGTGAAAGAAAACAACAGCAAGGCTTGTACAGAGGTTTATTTCCTGCAAATCTGGTATTAACATTTTCTATGGTTTCAGCTGTTAAATACAGTTACCCAAAACAAGAGCATTGCTGGAAGCATATATACTAACTACATTTCTTAACCCAATAGCTGCAAGGCTAATAAAAACATTTGCATTATTTAGTATTTACATCAATTTGCTTCTCAGCTGTGCAGTACAGAAGAAAAGTTTAATGACTGGTATTTAAATAGTTCATAAAAGTAAAAACTGTCCACTATATATGTATATATTTAACATATTTTAGTCCACATTCTGCACTAGTGTATTTGAATAGCCTATATTTTTCATTTTGTGTCACAGCTTAAAAATGAAGGCGAAGTTAGAAAACTGCTTTATTCAAAGTTTGGTCACAGTGTCAGAGTAACATACTATGGTTTAAGAGCACTTCTGATTTAAAAAGAACTAAACCACAGGAACAGCAAGTAGAAACAAAGTCCAGAGTGTCACACACTTTGGTATTATGGTCCTGCTGAGGCTTTATTTCAGCCCGATTCCACGAGAGCAAACATGGCATGTGGCTGCAAGCCAGCGAGAGGATCTGTCTAATGCAATCCAGAATTACTTGCACCTTCATGTAAGTGAATACATTTACAGACTCACAGATTATGCTGAGTCAGAAGGGCCCCACAAGGATCACGGTATCCAGCTCCTGGCTCTGTGCAAGACATCCCAAGAGTCACACCATGTGCCTGAGAGCACTGTCCAAATGCTTCTTGAACTATGGCAGGCTTAGTGCTGTGACCACTTCCCTGGGGAGCTGTTCCAGTGCCCAACCAAGGTCAAGATCCTTTTCCTGGTATCCAACCTAAACCTCCTGACACAGCCTCAGGCCATTCCTTTGGGCCCTGTCACTGGTCACCCCAGAGATCAGTGCCTGCCCCTCCTCTTCGCCTCACAAGGAAGTTGTAGACTGTGATTAGGTCTCCCCTCAGTCTCCTCTTCCACTTTAAAACTTCATGAACAAAATAAAAACAGCATCCAGTGACAGATGACCAGAAGATGAAGGTGGCACAGGTCCTTGTTAAGCAGTGCACACTGGGAGTTTGAGAGCACACCTGGGTCATGGGAATGGAATGACAAGCACAGCAGCTGCTCTTGCCACCCTTCCCAGTCCAGGCACAGCCCAACACTTCTTGTGGCAGCTTTGAGGCTTTTATGACTGACCTCACTCTGATGGCTTCATATTTTTCTTCATTTTGTGAAGTCACCTAGTTGGGAAGTTTTTGCTCTCAGGGATCTTGCACCACAGAGCACATGTGGAGTTGGTCATTTCCCTACATCCTAATGGAAAGGCACAGCCCATTATCAGTGCAGCAGGACTGACTGCAGTGATGTAGGGGCCACTGCAACTTCTCTTTTTGTCTTGGATGAAAATTTTAGGAGACCAATGTAACAGGTATCAAACAATTTTGTAAACGACATTTTGTCTTTAGTTTCGTTTCTGGGTCATCTTTATTCATTGTTAAAAAAACCTCAATAAACTAAATCAACCTGCTGTTAATTAAAGGTGTAAAAAATTGTTTGTTTGCCTTTGAATGGGGACACTCCCATAAATACCTCACAATTTTGGAGTAAACTGCAAATACCAGTTGTTGGCATTTGCAGTAACACACACTCCAGCTTCTGTGTTTTACTCAGTGGGAGCAAGGTTTGAGCAGGGCCACCCCTTTCCTTTCCTGTTAAACAAGGCTCAGGTGGGATTTTGAATATGCACTGCCTGGGCTCAAAGGGAGTTCTGCTATATCCTGCATTATAGCCTGATAAGTCAGTCCTGCAGACCTCAATGTAAATAAATTTATTTGGTGGGGGGATAGTCCCAGCCATTTCAATTGTCAGTACAAGCACTAGTTTGTATTTTTGTAATGACAAAGCCTTTCTAAAAGCCATGACACTTGAAGCAGTACTAGTTTTCCTCAGCTTGGTGAGTGGAGAGTGAACATGGAGTTAGTCTTTCAGGGAACAACCTGATGGAACAGTGGAGGAGGGCAGCTATGAAGCAGTTCAATCTGTGAGCTCCTCTGTGTATTACTCTCACCCTCCCTGCAAAAATAAAGCACCCCATCTCATGACACTGGATCATACTTATCTAAAACTAGTGCTGGTCAACATCCACCCACAGTCATTTTAGATAGGCAGTTTCCACTCTGGCAGAGCACAGCTTGCATCTTCCTGAGCTCAACTCACAGTGTTTCTTGTTTGTCTCAGGTTCCATCTCTTGTTTTGTTAGGAGAGGTAATTCTGGGCACATTGGAGCAGACCCAGCGACTGATTACAGGAGATAATTTTAAAATGCAACTAAGATGACTTGAAAATTCTGTATTCCTGCAGTCACCCAAAAAGCATGGATCTAGACAATGAGAGAAAGAAGGCTTTGAAAAGGCACCGAATCTGACGGGGAGCAAGTGCAAAAAAAACCACTTCTGGGACTAAAAGTATCAAATCCAAGAACTTCAGTTTGTGAAGTAGGTCAGCATTTGTGTTCCTCTCTCTAGAGGGAGCCATCAGATAAAGAAAAATGATGTATTTCTCTGAAGGAAATGTGTTTTTTCTCAAAACAAAAGCTAATGCTCAGCTTTATGAAGGGGCACAGTGTCAGCCTGGTCAAAGGTCTTCAGCAGGACAGGTTTCTGCCCTGCTTCCAGGAGAAACAACTCAAACCTTTGCTGTACTGGCAGTGCCATTTCACAGATAAAAATATTGTCCAAATGGGAAGAGTGGTAAAACCTGCACTTGTGCAAACTGCAGGGAGAGAGGTCCCAGGAAGTGTCATTTTCTTTGATGGTTACAAATCTTGAGCATCTTCTCTTTACTTTTCAGTTCAGAATCCACAATCCACAGGGAGCCTTGGACTGATGCACAAAATCATGCAATTCCTCTGCTGCCCAGACACCATTTCCTTTGGGCTGATCACCCTGTGCCAGGCACTCAGGGCAAGAATTTGTCCAGGCAAAAGACACGTCCATGCAACAGCTGTCAGTTTTATGACAATTCACAGAACAGACAGGTGAATGATTCCAGTCAAAACTCAATAAACCAAATTCCTCATTACACGCATAGAGAAGGAAAAGAAATAGCCAAAAGCTGACAGAAATTAATTTAGTGGGGTTAAGATACCACAATTTATTCAGCTACATCAGAGACACTTTTTTTACATAATGGAACAGTACTGGAAAATGTAACAATGTAGTTGGTAGAAAAGATGGTCAAATTGTTGAGCAGCATTCGTATAAAACACTGACCAGAACAAAAGCCAGCAGGAGCTTTTTTTTTTTTTCATATAAAATTCCTCCAATCAAAAAGACAGCAAAGCCCATGAGGTATTGGTCGGTATGACAACTTACCAAGCAGAGTCAGAAACAAGGCTCAGCCTTTGGAAAGCTAAACCACAGCCAAAACTAGTGCTAATGACAAAGATGTAGCAAGGAAGTTTGTGAATTTGTTTATTAGTGAAAATTTCTTAATTACTTGGCTGTGGCAACTCCACAGAATTTTCTTGGGTCAGGACAAAATAGGGGCATTAGCAATGGGTTTTTCACATCTGAAGGAAGCCCTGACATGTGGTAAAATTAAGTATAAAGGTGATAAACCCTTTAATAAATTCAGCTTATTTAAGATCTAAAGAACAAATAACTGGAGAGACTATCTTCATAAGGCCTGACACCTCTACTGTACCATCTCAGTAGTAATGTGTCTCTTCCCCAAACTCTTAATATCCAAGTGCTTATGCATTTAATGCAGTCCTGAAAAAACTACTTGAGGTAGATAAATATTATTTGGCAATTGAACTAAAGAACAAGAAATGGAAGTTAAATCTCCATAGATTGGAACAACTCTATGTTCCTTGTGGCTTCTGGATCTGGACCATGGCTGCTGGCTGGCTTACAGGACTGGGATGGGGGTTAGGTTTGGCTTTATACAGCTCTGATGAATAAAGAGACTATACTGTATCATATATCATTTCATTACTATATCATTTCTATACTGTAGATGCTTTTTGTTTTGGTTTGGTTTTTTAGGTTTTGTTTGTATGCTGATATTCTTTCTTGGTATCCCCTCTGCATAGATTTTGCCAGGACTGTGCTCTCTTGTTTTCATTTTGGTTTGAGTTCAACGTCCCTACTTGGCAGCAATTTCAACTGAACTCAATCTCTTTCTATTCTGAGCAGTACAATATGTCCTGCAGCAAACAAAATTTCAGAGATGGCCAAAGACTGGACACAAGGGAAAATCCCCAAACTGGGAAAATGCAATGAAAAGTCACATGTGATCACACAAAGTTAATCTCAAATCCCAGAACTTCAAGTTATTGGCAAACTAAGGACTTTTTTTTTTTTCTTCTGAGGAGCAAAGATTTCCTGCCAACATTCACAAGATGAAATTTTGAAGAGAAAAATCTCTGTCTTCCTCAACATTACGTAACAGGTCATCACTGAAGGGACCCAGCACATCAATGCATCCTGAAAAAAGGATCAAGTTGTTAATGTTGCATTTCTAAGTCCTAATTGAAAATATCCCATGTGCTCAATGTGGTCTCCTGGAAAAGACACGGCCTGTAAAACCCCACATTGTAGCCCTATTTCCTGTGTGCTACAAAACAGAACTTTGATTGCTAGCATGCAAATCCTGTTTGGAACAGCAAGGCCAGGCATAGGTAATATTTGCCAATTTGTTAGTAACTAATTTGGTAGTAGTTTGGATTTAAGGAAAGATAGTTATTTTTTTCCTTCTCTAAGCAATAAAGTAGACACAGGCATTAAGTGGAGTTTGAATCACAGAATGGCTGAGGTGGGAAAGAACCTTCAAAGGTCATCTGGTCCTGCCTCAAGCAGGGTCACCTAGAGGTGGTTGCCCAGGGTCATGTCCAGTTGGGTTTTCTCCAAAGATGGAGAACCCACAAACTACCTGCCTGGCCAGTCTGTGCCCATTCTCAGTCACCCTTGCAGTAAAAATTGTTTCCTGATGTTCAGAGGACATCTGTGTTTCTGTTTGTGCCCATTGCCTCTGGCCCTGTCACTGGACACCAGTGCATTCTCTTTGTACCCTCCCTTCAGGCACTTATACACACTGATGAGATCCCTCTGAGCCTTCTTTTCTTCAAGATTAACAGTCCCACTTCTCCCAGATATGCTCCAGTACCTTTCACCATCTCAGTGGCCCTTTGCTGGACTCCATACAGTAGTTTCATTTCCCCCACTCAGAGGGAACACATCCCTCCCTTCCCCAGTGGTGGAGAAGCCCAAGCCACCCTCAGGCAACGTGCAGTAACCTCTCCTGAGGTACTAAGAGCCCACATGCTGACATTCAGGTGATGGCCTCAAGTTCAGGAGGACAGAGCAGGGAGGTCACCTGGGCTTGGCTGCAAAAAGCAGTTGCAGGCAAGGGTGCTCACAGCTGAGCACACCAATGTCACTGCTCAGGATTGTCCTCTGGCACACTGGCTGACTTGTAGTCCTATCACTGCTCTGTTTCAACATCTAACCATGATGTGAAGTAGGATGGGAGGACCATCAATGCTACATTGCAAGCAGATGCCCACGATCTTTTCCCTTGACTTAAATGTTTTCAGCTTAAAAAGACTGAAGATTGCCCCACCTGGGACACAAGTGACTCTAGCAAGCTACTCAGGCACTGTGTATGTGACCAGCACCTGTCTAAGCCCTACAGACACTGCTTATTTTTAAACCAAGAATAGCAGGCAGATGCTCTGGAGGACACTTCCCACAAGGAAGCACCAGCTAAGGGAGAAATGAAAATTACCTTTTCTGATGTGCAGAACAGAGGGAGTTAGCAATGTTTGCGTGCCCCTTGTCACAGCATGTGGTATCACTCAAAGCTACTGCCCTTCAGCAGCCCCAGGGAAAGGAGGCTTGGCTTCATTTAAGAGTGTGTGTAGGTATGTGGCACTGCATAGTTTACACCTGTATCAAAACACCCCCTCCTCCCATCCTCCAATAGTGCAATTCCTAAAAATAGCTCAGATTTGCTATTCAGCAAGTAAAATGGAAAAAAAAGGACCAGGCAACAGAGATCCCTTTTTGTATGCATCTAGCAGACAGAAAAAACTGAGATTGCTACTCTAACACAGCAGAAGAGGAAGGGAGGCATTTTAACTCTCCCAGTGTCAATCCTTCTTGTTTCATTTGGAAAGTAAAAGAATTATAGAATTAGATGCATCTATTTTCACTTCATAATCTCTACATTACAGCTCCTGAGGGCATTGCAAAGGGATAAATTTTCCTTCCCCCCTCAGCTTCACTTGCAGTTTATATAATTTTCTAAGCCCAGAGCAGTTTGTCCTGAGACTGCAAGATAAGATGTTTAGCTTAAATCCAGATAACCCTGCAGGTCATTCAGTGAGAAAGAACAACTAGGAAAATTCTGCAAAACAGTTTTGCATACCCCACAGCCACATACAAGCAACACTGAAACCACGGCTCCTTGGAAGACAAGGGGGAAATGGCCACGAGTTTACTGCAGAACAGTCCAAACAAGTCATTCTCAAATGTAGTCTCCTTTGGAATCAGTTCTTCACCTTTGTTTGCACGTTACACATTCAGGAGTGGGTGCTGACCCAGGGGCAGATCCTCAGCTTGCTGACTCCATCACTGTGAGCACAATTCATGCTGGAGTCCCAGCCTTGGTGCCACTGCTGCCTCCTCAGGAACCGAGCACTAAACGGCAATTTAAATTCACTCCGGTGCGCCCGTGCTTCTGTCACCGTGAGATGCATTCCCTGCACAGCACAAGTCAGGTCTCTGGCCAAAAGGCCCTGAGCCCAAGGGAACATGCAACACCACAGTCCAGCAAAGCTTTGCACATACTCTCCAGCTGGAATGAAATATGGCAGGCCACTTGCTCATCTTGCAATGCTTTGACAGCCAGGAAAGCTTCAGTCATCAGAAAACATGCACAAGGTGTAATGAAAAGCATTCCAAGAGGAAACAAGCATCTAGTTTCCAGGAGAGAACGTGGGAAGACTGAGAAAACAACTTTCAAGTTGGAAAAATAATAGTACTGTGTGAATTATGTTTGACAATATGCTTTAAAATATGCTGTGTAGAGGGGAAACAACAACAGGCTGTATGACCAGGAAACCCAAGGTGGTGTTATTTCAGAAAACATGACTGCAAAATGCTTCATCACAGGTTACAAGATGTTTAAGAAGAGAATTTTCCCTGAAAATACATAGCAGTCCTGTGATGTACACACAGAATTCCACTCACCCTTTACTGCAGCAGCTCACTCGACCAGAATTAATGCCATGGATTGAAGTAACCATATTTTTTTCCCTCAAAAGTGAATTGCTGCTGGGCAAACAAAGGAGAAGCTTTATTTTCTTTTGGCATTCTCTCTCAAAAGAGAACACAAGGCTTCTCCAGGTAGCAGTGTGCTCTGAAGTGGCAAATGTCATGGCCTCCCCACTACAGAGGGAAGAAGGAAAGTCCAAAAGAGGGCAAGACTGAGCACCACCAATGTGGTGCAACCACAATAGCTACAACCACAAGGCCTGCTGAAATATGAGATGCAGGAAAGTCTTTGCAGAGCAAATTCTCTACACCAGTTTCTTCGAAGAGCGTGAGTAACACCCTGCTAAAAAGTAACATGGATTAATGGAATGGAGAGTTGGCTCTTCAGAGAAGGTCCCTTTGGAAAAAAGGGCTTTTTCAGTTTATTCACCTTGACAATGTCATTCTAAAAAGGTAATTTTGATCAATCCAGGTTTTTAAATACTGTTTATTTTTAAGAGAAACTGTAAAGTATGACAACAGGACAATGGGCATCATTCAGCAATATCACTTCTGGGTCTATAGAGAAAATTAATAAAAACCATCAGCATTTAAAAAAATAAATATGACTAACCATATGGAAAACAGGAAGAACAAAATTCACCTTCAACAACACAGACAGGTATAAATGCTGAAATGTTGCTGTGCAAGGTAGAGGTAGAGGTAGAGATAAACCAGACTTTTCAGATCTAGACCAGTTTTAGATCTGCCCCCCTCCACGCACACACTCCCAAAAGTTCCTGTTGCCAATAATTTCATTTGAATCAGACTGTCAGCATCATCAAACTCAAACAAGTCTGTGTGCTCCTTAGAATGCTCTGAGCTGGAAAACTATTTCAGTTTTCTGTAGAAATCAGTTGCTGAATAATCTGACCCCTGGTTCTGAGACTTGTGCAGCAAAGGGAGAGGAGGAAGATTATGCAGACCAATGAATGCTCTCTGGATGATGCCCACTAGGACAAATAGATGGTAGAGCCCTTTTAGGAATTGCAATAGTCCATCAGCTCCTCGGTGATGCACCCAGAGACTGTGCTTGGATTTCCTCCTCTGGAGAGAGCATGGTCAGCAGAAATATCCCAAACCAACAGGTACTGGCTGCAGGGAGAGCCAATTGCCTTACACAGTCTGTTGACACCAAAAACTCACAGAGGAAGATACAACCCAAGAACCCTCTGTACAAAGCAGCAAGTGTCTTGACGTACTGAAATATAAAAACTAAAAATTGCACTGCACACAGATTTTTCCAAACAAACTCAAGACAGCCAAAGTCAGATCGTACAAACCGTTAGTTAAAAAAATACCTTCTTGTATATTTTGAGAAGAAGTGGAAAGAGTCTTCGTGCAAATGTTCAGCCTGGATCAAGCAGAGGACATAAAGTTGTTGTAAACACATTAGTTCCTTTCTCATCAGCCGTATGTGCCCAGTATTATCTATCTTCTGCAGTATAATTGGGGTTAGGAAATCCGTTTCTTCTGTAAATATCACCTTTCAAGTTCCACTGATGTAACATCAAGACACTACTGGTGTCATATCCCACAACTGTTAAATACAATAAAATAAAACAACATAATGAATAATGGTAAAAGACAATAAAATACAGTACAAATAGAACCTTTATATAATAACATTTACACCTTTTCTCTTTAATTAAGAGGGGCAACATGGTTAGAGGTGGATGCAGCAAGTCTGAAGAAGTTTGATTTAATTTTCCAGCACTTATGTCAGAGTGATGGAGGTTGATGAAATGACATTCTGTATGTCACCAGCTTTCACCTATATGAGCCAGGTTCATAGCGGGCCTTAAAAGAAACCAAAAAAACTCCCACTATATTACTAACTTCAATGATCAGAACAGTCATAACACATTGTGAGGGTTTTGGTTTTTTAAACTACTCAAACAGTTATAACTTAGTAATTATTTTAGCTATTTCTTTATCTAGCCACACTGAGATTTGGCATGTTGAGAAACAGTTGGTCTTCCTCAAGGGAAAGCTACAGGGAGCACTTGTCCCAGCCCCTTCAGGCAATAACCTCATAGACCAAGACCTCCTTGGTCTTTATTGTGCAGAAATCCTAATCCCAATCCCAAGTGAGAAGTCTCTGGGTGGAAGAAGGCAGGTATGACATCCTGCAGCCACACAGGAGAGGGAAGGCAAATGAAGTACAGCAGCTGGAGCACATTCCTTGCTCCTACCTTAATGACCTTGTCTGTCCCCGAGGTCAGCAGCCATCCCCTGGTGGCATCGAAGTGTACGTGAACAATGTTGTGCTTACTGTCATGGAAAGTAGCTGTAGGTGCCCGCCTGAAGAAAGAAATCCAGGATCAGCAAGAACTGTAACTGCAGGATTTCCCCCCAGAATGTTCTCTATTGAGGAAAAAAGTATTTGACTTCTGCTGTAAGCCATCAATTCAGCAAACACTCTGTAAACAGCACTTTGAGACCTTTCTGGCATGAAAGGAAGGGGGTGAGGGGCTCTCTATCCCTTCTGGTTTGATCTCCTCCTTATCCTGCTGAGAAAGCCCAGGGACCACCGTGCCAGACTGCTCCCTCCTGGAGCCTTGCAGCCACCTAGGCCCTTCCAGCTGCAGGAGTTTCCCCCATTGCAGTGCAAACCAGCTCAGTGTCCACACTTACTCCTCATCTGTGATGGACTCGTGGCAGCTGTCGCAGACCCTCACTTCGAACTCAAAGCCCATCAGCGGGATGGAGGAGCGCTTGGAGCTGCACTTCCCGCACACGGCTTTCCCGCACTTCCGGCAGTGATGCTGCACGACACAACAGGCAGAAAGACTTCTCAGGCCACAAACCCAGACCAGGTCACTGCTCAGGTCCGCTGGCTCTTCCATCCCACTCCAGCAAGACACGACGCAGCTCAGCTCTGCCCCAGACACCTCATTTCTAAAGCTCCATGAGCACATGCAGCACTTCTACACCCCTTCAGTGAAAGTCTGCAATCTGCAGCCCTCTCCTGCTAGGCAGGAAAACACAGCATGTTTCAAGCAGACCAGTAAGCCTTTCCCAATACAGCCTGAGCAGGTAGAGATGTTTATCCAATCTCATTTAAAACAGCTTTGGTTCCAGCACAATCTCCAAAAATCAGCTGTAAATTTCTTTCTGTAACTTATTTGACTAACAATGAGCAAAGTCTCCCGTGGCTAAAGTCATGGAAGGCCCCAGATATACTCAGCCCAAGGCCTATTACATGCATTTGCTATTGGGATTGATTGGAAATAAAACAGTATGTTCCTTTCAACCACAAAATCAAGCCACAGAGGGGAACCTACTGTCCCACCCCTGAGCACCTAGTGGAAGAACAAAATGCAAATTCTCAACGCTTTAGGGGGAAAAAGGTTACTAGAATCCATTATGAGAGAAAAGCCTAATGGCACCATGTTAACACACTGAAGGGCACATACAAACCTGCCTGAGGCCTATTTTCTTGCTGTCCCACATCTGCTTGAAGTTCCAGAAGAAAGGCTGATCACATTTTTGACAGGAGTCACTATCCAGCCACTCCGGAGTCTGCAACACACACACATAAACACAAAGTGGAAGTGAGCAACAAGCAGAAAAACTTCCAATGGAGCCTAGAGGCAGGACAAAAAAGATGTGTTGTGGTGTGGCAATATGGCCAGCTAAGCTTGATTTAATATCTCTATTTTCCCAAGATGCCATTTTGACTGTTGTTGATGATGACAAGATATTTGTTCCCTGGGATGTCTTTTTTGGCTTAGCTTTGAAGGATATGGGAGGAACAGTTCTCATCCAAATCACGAAGAAGAGTTTGATAATAAGACCACAGAAACAACCCAATTCTATATAAAAATATTTTGTTCTGTCCTGTCTGGACAGCATTTACCATCTACTATTGCCTCTGGTGGGAGCTGTGGTCCATTAGTATTTCCAGTAGCCAAGGAAATCATCTGAAGGGAAAGGGAAGTTATGGGAAATGCTGATGTTGTCAGGAGTTTTCGTATTCTTTCTTTCTTTAACAGCCCAAGAGGAGTTCCTGCTGTCAGAGGTGCCTGTGCTACAAATCACACACACAGGGATGAGAAAGATGTGATTCACCTCAACCAGCCTAAGACCCAAACCAAACCCAAGCTCTTCTTCTTCATCAACCCATGAAGTTAAATAAACACTAAATATTGTTTAGTACTTTGTGAGGAAGTGCTATTAGCAAACTGCAGTTGTTTTGTCATTGCCACTGGTTTCTCACACGCTGCAAATTAAAATGGCAAGAAACAGGGCCGAGATAAAGAACTAAAAACAATAGAAAAGCCAGGCAAAGGTAAATTCAGATGGATTGAGACCCTCAGCTCCCAGGATAGTTTTGACCCCCAGCAATAAAGCAATAACCTGTTTCATATTCTTCTGCCCGTTATTCTGAAGGCAGTTCATCCTGCTGGGGAAAAGCCTTGTCTTTTCTACCCACAACAGTCTTTCTTTTTAATGCCTACAGATTTACATCTCTGTGTATAACTTTCCATCTTTTGGGCATTTGAACGCTACAGATGAAGAAAACATTTTGTTTGTGACAAGTAACCACTTTGCAGTCAAACAGAAAGACAGCTTATAACATCTTTCAAACATCTTACAGCTTTTTAAAAATTGAGTTGAAAATAAAGAATCAAGGGCTAAAATGGCTTAAGTGACTCTAACACAATCTCAGTCATGTGGGAAAGTCTGATAGCAACAAAAAGAGTACTAAGCATGTATCACATGGAGAAAATCCTTAAATAAGAGCAAAGATACAAAAGCCAAAATCCAAAAGAAAGTAATCTAGGACTTAGATTACTTAGATTACTTTACTCAAAAATTAAAATCTTTGAGATTTTAATATCAAAAGCAAGGTTTGATATTAAAATCTCAAAGATTCATGTTTTGGGGGTGGTTTAGCACCAAGAACACCCTGTTGTGCTGCTGATAACAAGAACAAGCCCACATAGCCATAGTCTGGGAAAGCTGTGCACCATTAGCACCTGCTGCTCGGCCTTTATTTAGCTAATAATATTCCTCCTCTATATTTTAAACCAGCCTTCTCACAGCATTCTGCCTATTTGGTGACAAGCCAATCTTAACCCTTACTGTAGCCTTTTGAAGGCAGCAAATAAATAAAGGTTTTCATTTCTGGATGTTTGAATTGCAGCAAAAAGGAAACATCTGTTGGGAAGGAGGAAACTGCTCTGCTTTCGTTTCAGTTTAGGAGCTGATGACATACTTGGCCCCTGGATTAGCAATTAGAGAGAGTCATCTGGAATGCTAATTCACATTAAAAAGGGAGCTCAGTTTCTGCCTAGGCCTACTTCAGTAGTTTTTTAAAATCAAGTTTTCCACTTCGTGTTTTTTCTTCCTCAAGGGAGACACACTCAATCCAAGGCAGGCCACAACTCTTGAGAACCAGCAAAGCTGGTGAAAGCCCACGCTGCCAAAAGCCTTCCTCTGACCTACCCCCTGCAGGAAGAGGGCACAGGTTTGCTGTGACTCATGGCACCAGGATTTGCCAAGCTCCTGAGCAGGGCTGGTGCCTGACTCAGCCAGCACAGAGCTCACTCCCCCCTCTCTGAGTCAGAAATTGCCAAGTGGGGGCTGCTCCCACAGTGCCAAAGACCTGGGCAGCATTTTTGCACCCGCTCAGATTTGTTGGCCATGAAGCACAAAAGCAATGAGGAATGTGTGGGTGAAATCTTACTGTTTGGATCAGTAAAGCCATCATTTACCCCACTTCTATGTGGTTACACCAGAGGGAAGCAAGACCAAGTAGCAGGTGAGATTGAAACCTTAGTTAAATGTCCTCTTATCAAGGAAAAAAGTGCTGGGTTGTGTTTTTCCAGAGATGACCAAGAGCCTTCTTGTTTTACTTTTTTAAAACCAAAATGAATCAATCAGTCCATCCATTTACATCTGAACTGATATTTCTCATGACATGCTGAAAAACAGAGCAGCGCATCCCAACCCCCTCCTTACAGAATGTCTTTCAGAGCAGTAATATCATGAGCAAGAGCCATTTGGTAGCGTATTTAATACAAATTTCTGCCAGCTGATTTCCCCTGTACCATATTATCAAAGGCACGCCATAATTGCTGTATAACAACTGGAGCATGTCCAGAAACGTTTTAAAAGCTTGGAATGATCTTGTTTCGGTTGAAAGCTGCACATTTTAGAAAGGCCCCTTCTTCCCAGGACTGCTTCAGACCAAACTGACAAGAACTAAGCACCTACCTCCTGCCTCTCAACATCCATGTTCCAGACGACGATTCCCCCGTCCGCACCACAGGAGATGAGCTGCCGAGTGTGGTGAGCATAGGAGAGAGACTGAACTTTATCACTGAGAAAGAAACAAGACAGTTAGCAATGAACCACCTATGGCTACTGCACAAGTGAGCACAGAATATCAATAAAGCAGTACAAACCATTTGTTTGCCCATATGCTCCCCTCCACCACTCATTGCACATGGCATCCATCAGATGCAAATCAGTCTTTGCTGTCAGACTGGCACCAGAATGAGTGTTGCTCATCTGGGCAGCATCAACAAAAGCAAAGACCTGTTCTGATAACTGATTTTTCTCTTCCTGGGATAGGAGGTCCCAGCTGCACTGGGAAGCCTCAACAAGGTTGCAGCTTGTGAAGGCACATCTGGATGCAAAAACACAGCCCCAGTAAGATACCTACTTGGCAGAATGTCAGTAACAACTTTGTTTTGTAAATCTCTGCAACATCTAGAAATGAGTCACTGAAAAACTACTGAAGATTTTCTTTTGACACTAACAAGCATAAGGGGTTTGAAAAATAAATGTAGAAATGACACTAAATTGTTCCTAAACCTTCTCACAGTAAGGTGGAAAATTTAGGTGCTTCTATTTCTTCTTTTAATTAAAAAACAACATGGGAGGAACAATTCAACTTAAACTCCCAAAGATGGGCTCAGTCCTTCATAAAAGAAAAAAATTCAGGCCTCATCTCAGGCTGTTTACAACCTGGGAAACAAGGACTGTACAACACTATTGTGGAAAAAAACAAGGTTGTGAAGATACAGGAACTGAACACACTGTGACTGGAAATCATCCACAAAGATTTGGTTTCCTTTGCTACCACCACTGGTCTTGTCTGCCAAAAGGACTTGCATATTAACACATTTATTTGTGCCTATGGCTGAACCTGAAGAGGGGACTGCATTCACAGGAGAGTTTGGGACAACAGGGCCACCCTTCACAGTGCCTGCCTGCAGACACCAGAGGCACCATCAGGATGTGTAGAATGCTCTGCTGCACAGCTCTAGCTGACAGCCATCTCACAGCTTAAGGTCCAGAGGCTAATTTCATATTAGAACTAATTTCCACAGCAATAAATCAAGAGGTGATGCATTAGCAAACACCACTGGTAGAGTATGAGGTTGATCTGGTAATTTCAGTCAGAGCTCTGCAGTGCTCTGAAATCCCAGAGGCATCCCAATCACTCAGCAGAGTGCAGCATCATTCAAAAAAAAAGCATGAATGTGTAAGAAAGTGTTAGCTCAAAGCCACCATGGGATTTTGTCTCTCCAGACCTCAGCCTGGCATGTAAGTCCCATATATATATGCAGTCCCAATACTCTGAAACCAACTTGTTGCCTTGCCAGAGTTAAAAGGTGAGGAGTCATTGCCACTAGAGCTGTTCTGATGCATAATCAATGCCCAGCATGGGCTTACCCATCTTCAAAGACACCAATGGCAATGCAAATGTACCTGCAAAGATGATGCCTCTTTGCACTGAGGAGATGTGAAGGCTGCTATGGTTAAAGGTAAAAGCACATCACTTCGAATTCAGGCTGTAGATGAAAGAGCACGGAGGAAAAAGGGATTAATTGTCCAAGCCCGATGCTCCCTCTAGGGGAAGGAAAGACCTTGACACCTAAAACCCTAGAATTTCCCTGCAGCTGTTCTCATTTGAGGCGTCTCCTCTTTCCAACACAGGCACAGGCTCTGGCATAACACTTTCAGGAATACGGATGTTGTGCTTTCCTTCACCACCCTCTGCAGACTCTTAAAACAGCTTGTGGGCCCAACACTGAAAAACTTACTCAAAGCAAATTATCCCTGTTGTATATGGACCCCAGGGAGTCACACATACAAGCTTGAGGCTTGTGAAGACTGTAACCTTTGGGCTGTTTGTTTCCAGATGTGGCTTCTGCATTTAGCTTTTCTCCAATAAAAGCAGGAGGAAGAGCTTTAAACATACTTGTGTCCTTGCAGCTCGATGGCTGTTCCTTTTCTTCCTCCAATATCCCACATTATAATGGAATGATCAGAACTGCCTGAGAATAAAACTCGCTGTATTGGGTCCCAGCAGAGAGCAGTGACACCACCTGCAATAGGAACACACAAATCAGTCATTTTATTACAGGAAGTGGAAGATCGGAAGGTAGCTAAATATAAAGATACAACAAAAATTATGGAGTGATTAAAATGCATATCTCTTTGGCAAAGACTATGCAATCATGTGCCTTCCAGTGAAAAAATAACAGTCTAAAAAAACTACTGAAACCCCATCCTGCTCTTCTGTGGGCACAGGGCTTCACTGCTCTTTGCATACGTGAACCCATTGAGCAGTGAAGTGTGGAAGAAGAATGGTCACAGTGGGAGCTACACAACTTTCCATCTCCATAATTTCCAGAAGATTAAAAAGAAACAAGTGTGGAATGCTATGGGCATCTTCTCAGTACCCTAGCACAAGGACTGAACTACATTGTGCTATCTTGAGCTATTAGCACTTAGTTAGAGAAGGAGGGATATCAAGAAAAAATGCTGAGGAATGACAGCATTTCTTCTGTTAGATGGTAGGATCATATCTAGGGTTGCTCTTTTCAAAGGGTGATGGGGCACAAGTCCCAGCAGTGAAACGAGCATTTAGTGCCTCCAAGCTCTGCCTCTTCCACTTGGGATGAAGCGTCTGTCAGTACAGATCTTGTCTTTAGCAGCATCCTTTCTCCCTCCCAGAACTACTACAACTTGTTCAAGTCTCACTCTGCTTTAATTAGCAGCTACTAGTTGTGGCATTTTCTGCCATAGACGTGTTCTGCTCAGAGCTCTGATCACTCTTGTTTTTACCAATACAGCTTCCCTGAACTGCTGGAACAGTTTCAGAGCTACAGCCTTTCCATGCTAAGCACTGACACAAGCCATCCTAGCTTATCACAGGACAGCCAAAACACCATGATGCTGAACACAGATGAAGACCTTCCTGAGCACCTTTCTGGGTCTCTTCCTGAGGCCTTACCTGTGTGTCCCTTAAATGTGGTGACAAGGCTGCAGGACTCTTGCTCTAGTTTGAGGATGGTCACTTGACCAGAATGGTCACCAACAAACACATGCCGGGTTTCCACATCAAATCTGAAGGATAGATGCTGAGGAAAAGATATTATTTACACAAGCTTTGCATTCTTTTCATGACTTGCTAATTCTTTTGACATGAGTACACTGCAATCTTGTGAATAGTGCTCCAGTCTCAAGGAGGTATTCAGAGTGTACTTTCAGGCACCTGTTCATCTTAATAATACTCATACGTGTTAATAGCAGTATCCCTGGGTAAGAAAAAATGAGACTATTCTAGGATACAATTCGTGGTTCTGTTATGAAACACCATTGAAGTATCCCTTCACCATGAACATAAGAGTGTCTCCTCAGGCTTTGTAACTTAAGTACTAGAGTTGGATGGTATCTACTCTCTCCCTAACCAAAATTATACAAAATACAAAGGAGTACTGATTTTAAGCACACAGGGCACTGCAGAACATAAAAACTCCAAGCCTGTTCCTGGTTATGCCAAATATTTTTGCAGTATTTGCCAGTGATTCTCCCTTCCACTGCTTCCACTGCCCTCCACCATCATAATCAGATGACCCAAATTAAATTGTCCTCCAAAAGTTTTAATCAGTCAAAATGGGCTGTTTTCTAGTGATATTTAGGGAACACAGGGCAAATTCTTGCATCTTGCTTTCAAAAATATTTATCAATAAATTAGAAAGTAAGTTCAGTCTTTCTGCCATTTAGATTGGCTGAATTACCAGATAATATAAAGCAAGTCCATCTTGAAACAATAATTTTCAGCTAGTATCATTTCTCATGAACTAGCAAAACATGCATCATCTATACCACATACACTCTGGGGCATTAAAAAGTCTGTCTATGCTAACCCCTGTTTTCAGCCTAAGAGCTCATACTTTTCTATTTCCCTTTTCATTTGCAATAAAGCTGAATTAATATTTCTTTTATTGTCAGGCAGCTGGGGCAGCTCTATGTGAATAAGCCACGTGAGTGCCATTTCTGGAGTAATTTACTCTTTAGTTAACCCAAATTCCCAATACACAGTGAGCAGTGCCAGAGTGAAGGACAAGTGCTCATTATTTTATATTAAAGTAATTTAATTTTTACCATGCATACACACAGGCACTCTGACCTGATCACCAACCCACTTTTACCACCATTAATTCTCTGAAGAAAGCATGCACTGCATGTTTAAATGAAGGCCCTATCCATATTTATTATGATAGCAGACCACAATAGGTTGCAGATCACCCATTGTGGTGCTCAAAAATGCTTAGACCTAAATACGCCACAATGCATTAAGGAGACAAAGCAAGGAGAACTGACAGTTTTTTTAATTGGATTTAAATAACAGTTTCTCTCACAAAGCACTGAATCCATACAGGGCACAAAACTTGGAGGACAGCTAGACAAATAAGCTAAAAGGGCTGTTTGAGTGCCCAAGAGCAGAAATAGAAGGGAGAGCTCAGCAAAGGATACTGCAGGCCGCAGGCGCCTGCGCTGGTGCGGTACCCGCCCAGCCGCTGGCCGCTCTCCGAACAGTGCCACGTGAAGTGTTTGTCTTGTCCCGTGCTCAACACCCACTCCATCTCCAGGACAAACAGAATCATGATGACCCTGCTTTGATGAGCTGAAAGTTAAGCAGACAGACATATAATCACATTGCAGAGAAGAGCACGGGGGCAGACAACCATTGCAAACACCAACTGCACCCAACTCCTTCACTCACACTTCCCTGCAGGAGCAGCTGGTGTTTAATAATCCTGTTGACATCAGCTTCTATGGAAGCTTGTAAGGTCCCTGCTCTGCTTGCTCAGTGTTTGCATGAGAAAGAGTGGAAGCAAGACTTAATTCCTTCCATGCCTATTGCATTTATCTTCTGCAGCAGCACAAGTCTTCCCTCCATCATTGTATTATCACTAAGAAAGCTGCCACTGTGGAATGGACTTGGAGTTCCATTTAAACCTCTTTTGAGCTAGTTTTTTGACAGCAGTGAAAATGCCTACACTGCTGCTCCTCTTGCTGTGAAATTTTGGTGGATCCAGGCTGTGGCAGCCCAGCAAAACAAAGAGTTACAGTACAGGCACAATGCTGCACCAAAGGGAAGTTTCGGCATTAAAAGGTTACTGGAATAAAATTTAAATAAAAGAAAAGATCATAGCTATGGTAGATGCATAAAACAGCTGAAGAAATAAGCTTCTACTGCTACCAAAATAAAGCCATAAAAAGGTTTTCATTAAAACAAGGGAACACATGCTTGCTTTCTGTATGAATGACCAGTGGGCTTGGTCATGAAGCGCTGATTGAGCTGATATTCTAATAAAACAAGTGGCTGGAAAGACATACAGAACTATTCCCAGCTGTAACTTAATGGTGAATGCCATACTCCTCAATCTACAGCCCTGCTGCCTTATTACTGTTCTAAGACGCAGCAACATATGTCACACAAAACAGACTGCTTGTATTTGTTTGTGCAAAAGCTGACACAAAAAAAGATTGAATATGTTTAGAAGCTTAAAAACCAACCCCAAGCCTCCACCTGAAATGCAGGGAATCACCTCAGAACAGTACAGGAAGACTGCTGTCTGCCCTACACAAATATGCAGCATATTTGAGAGCTGTGTTCAAACCCCATAAGGGAGAACCACCCATCGGAAAGAAGAGAAGGCTGCCAAGAGCCAACACCAGCCCCGATCCACACTTCTTTTTCAGACTGAGATTCCCTGAGCAGAAAAGTCAAGAGACGTATTGACACAACTTGCCATACTGGTGACTGGCAGCTAAACCAAAGTGTCAAGTGTGAAGTGTGCCCAGATTCACCTGTGCCCATTAGAAGACCTCAGATTTTGGCTGTCATTTCCACACACTTTTACATTCCAGATTAAAGAATGGGGACTATCCAGGAGTCACTTGAACTATTTCAAATAGATCCCGTCTCCTCTCTACCCTTGCTTTCTCTGGGAAGAAATTCAGTGGCCCCCTGGGTGGCTCATGCATATATTTAGCCATCTGTTGCTCTCTCTGGGAACACGTGCACCAGCCAGTGGAGTGCTGCACTTGGAGAGGGACACCACTGCTGCCACAGGCACCTCAGGGGCTCACAAACGTTCCAGGAGCTTGTGTGAACCATCAGTGCCACAGACACACCCATGTATTTCCACAGGATGTGCAAAGCTGGCTGAGATCAGACTGCTCAAGGCCTCTCCAGGAATTTTTTCTCAGCATGTGGCAAATGCTACTGCTAGTGACAGCTTCCTATGATTTAAATTGGTTGTGAGGATAGTTGGCACCACACAACTCTCCTAAATCTTCTACCTCCTAAAACTTCTAAAAGAGGGGGCTTGTAATTTTTGATAGAAGTACTGCCTATGGATGCTGAGGCAGCTCTTTCTGGCAAGTAAGGAGCAGACATAAAAAAATGCCAAGAGGTGGGTGGGGTGTACATGACAGCTTTGCTTATCCTCCCTCCCTAAAAAGAGTTTTCAATTTAGCACTCTATTGTCCACCTGCACATATTAGCTGGTGCCACCACACACATGCTGATGGCAGATATATCTGAAACAAGTCAAAGTGCACCATGTAGATCATCTAAGTAAAAGAGCAAAGAGAAGACAAATGCAAATAGAAAGTCACTTGTCGTTGAGAAGGAATTTGACTCATATAAGGCTTAAAGAAGCAAAATATCAGAAGATTGGAAGCTGATAGAAGAGCAAGGAAGGGGTCTGGGCCCTAGGATTAACACAGGTTCAGTGTCTTGAAGCAGCAAACAAAAAGCTGTCCCTTCACGTATTGAAGATTTGATCACCATTTTTATGCAGAAAAAATGTGGAGCAAACAATTCCAAAGCTGCTCATTTGTAACAACAGCAGGATGGAGATGGGGGATGAAGTGAGAATGTGGTCACAGCACAGGAAAACTCTCAACAGGCACCAGGCAAGAGCAGATCTGTGTAAGCCAGAATGAGAAGAGAGCCATTTTTGAGGAAAAATCATGCTGTACAGAAGGGAGAAAAGAAGCAGAGAGGAGAAGGGCACAGGTCCATGTGCAGCTGGAGGGCAGAGAGAGCAGGGTGGCTGCTCTCCTCTATGAGAATGCAGCAGCAAGCACTCTGCAAAGAGCAGGTTGGAGAAAGGATGGAAAGGCTGTGCCAAGAAAAAGAAGCTGCAGCCAGGAGGTGCACAGCAAGATGTCAACAAAGGAAATGGAGGGTCAGTGCTGTGCATAAAGACAAAAGTCTGAGAAGTATGGCCAGTGAACAGCCACATAGTGTTGGGCAAGAAGCTGTTCTGAGGAGTTACAGTAAAAAGTATGAACAAACACCAAAAGAGATGGAAATTACCAGGAAGAAAAAAAAGCTTAGCATGAGCAAGAAAAGCACAAGTGAAGAAGTTGTGCTTATGGGAAAGCAGAAATAAGGGCATGACATGAGCTAGCCTGAAAGCAGAGGGCCAGAGGGACACCCATGAAACAGGCAGGCTGCACAAAGCGTGGGGCAGAAGCAGGTCCACAAATCTGGCTAGACAGAAAAAGCATGTGTCAAATAAATAAATAAATAAATAAATAAATAAATAAATAAATAAATAAATAAATAAATAAAGCAAAACACTGAACCAGGAGCTGTTATCTCATCCAGAGGGAGCACAACAAAATGGTCCAGCTACAAGAAGAGTAGAGAAGGCCATAAAGAATTGGAAGCACCAACAGCCATATGGACCAGCCTGTGAGGGGCTGGAGGGGGCTGGGCTGGAATCCAAGGCTGCTGAGGCAAAGGAAAGGTTTCTTGGAAGAATGTGGGAGGAGCTACCCAGGGACAGAGCAGAGGTTGTCTACACCTTCAGCTGGTGCTGTGACTGAAGAATGGGGATAATGATATGGGAGACAGACACACAATGAAAAAAATTAATTTCCCAGGGCATCCCAAATGGCACTGATCAAATGCTTGCACTACTCCTCATGCAAGGGAATGAGTCAGTGCCCGCAGGAGGCCAATGCCACAAGACCCACCCCGGAGTCCTGACTAAGCCTGCGTCACATCCCCCATCTCTGCATTCAGATTCCTTTAAAGAAGTAAGATTTCACAAGCCCAGACACAGTGTTGCAGCAAAACCTCCACAGTGCATGCCCAGCCATGTACATCGCCAAGGCCAGGCTCCATAAGCCACCAGACCTGCCTGCACACCCCTACTAAGACCAAAGCACAGCCTATCCACATGCTGTCATTCTCTGTCACCAGAAGATCATGTGGCCAACATATTCATGGCCTTTCAAGACACAATAAATGTCCTTTAACCACTACAGCAGACTCAGCTATTTATAATAATGCCTTGTTGTGGGAGATGATCAACAGCCCACCAGTCACTGCACAAGGGCACTGCTGACCATTTACAAAGCTAGCAAACACAAAACCAGCCAGCATGATTCAGCTAAAGCTACTTACTATCACTATTTAGACACTTTGTAGGCCAAATAAAAGTACTTACTCCCCCTAAAATACTTTTGAAGAACATTAAGGTCTTACTTGAAAACTTTAAGCAAAACTTTTTTAAAGTAAGACTTTTAGCAAATGAACCACTAGAAGGCCACCATACCCAACAAAACCACCTGTTCCTTTTTAATTTTAAATTTTCCTTGCCCTGGGTTTTAACAAGATGCTTATGCCAACCCCAAAACTCAGTATGCCCATGTTAGAAAGATGCACTGCAGGGATAGGATTGTGGAGGGTGTCCTACTGGACCATGTGAAGAAGGTGCATCTCTGTTGGATCTTGATATACCTACCCAAAGGACTACACTGCTCTTCCCTGCATATTCTCCTGTGCAGCATTTTGAAAACGTGGCTCTTTCCTCCTTGCTGCACGCCAGCTGGACTTTGGACCCAGTGAGGCCACTGGTAAGCCCAGATCCAGTGTTCTGGTTGGAGGCAAATGTAGCAAGAGGAGCATGAAAGTGCCAAACACTTTCATGCTCCTGGTGTGGACCAATGGAACTGCAGGATCCTGTGACTGTCAGCAGCTCACAGAGCACCTCACCTTTGCTATGTTTCCCCAGCACTCCAGATCTCCAGCATGGGCCCAGGGCACCAAATGATCTTCTGGTGACAGATAGGGTGCTACACTCCTTCACCAGCACCTGGTGTGAGAGTGGAGAATCCAGGAGCATGTCTTTTAGGAGGGGGGTGGTGGGAGGCACTGTGCTGTGGAGCAGCAGGCAGCCCCAGGTCATTGGTGCCCTGAAAACAGTGGGGAATCTCTTTGGGTTTTTTCTTTTCTTTTTCCAGCCTTGCACTGTCAGAAAACCGTACACTGCAATTGTGCAGGTGTGTGCAGTAAGACACTGGCACAAGGTGTCCAGAGAAGCTGTGGATGCCCCATTTCTGGAAGGGTTCAAAGCCAGATTAGACGGGGCTTTAAGAACCTGGTCTAGTGGAAGGTGTCCCTGCCCATGGCAGGGGGGTTGGAACTTACTGATTTTTATGGCCCCTTTCAACTCAAACCATTCTATAATCCTATGAAAAACCTTCCCAGACAGGCTAGGAAGAAGGTGACTCTAGTTAGGAGTGTGGTCAGCTGCACCACATCTCCACTGATGTTAGTGACAGTGGACACTCACTGGAATCCTTTGCTCTCCAATATTTGGGGAATCTGAGCTCCTGGGTTTCCCTCCAGGACAACCCATGGAGGTTCTCCATGACATCTTCCTATCCAAAGGCCTCTTCTAATGTTTGCAACACATCTGGCATGTTGCAGAAAGCCACAAAGAACAGCTTCCAGTTTCCTTTTTTAATTTTATGAGCATTTTTGCCCAGACCTTCAGTGGGCTGTCACAGCCAACAGGCTTTTCTGAAATACTGCCAAGAAATGCATTCCCCTCTTAAAAAATTTTCAGCATTTTCCCTGAAGAACTCATCAAGAAAGTTGTCCTCATGCATATGTTGAGAACATATGCATTTACAGAAGAAAAGACCCCAGCACACCCTCTTTAATGTCACCACATTTAAATATTAAACTTACCTGCATTAAACTTTGGCGACTGCAGAGCAATCACAAATTTGGATATTAACACCTGTACAGTCAGACTGCAGCAATCTCATTTAAGATTCATAAATATAAATATTTTATATAAATATTTTATCATCACTGGATATTTTCTTTCAGTTTCTACAAGCTAAGAAAAAATGCAGGCATTCTAGCTTAATTTTACAACACACCAGACATTCATGAAACACTCATATGTTAGCCATGCTCTGCAGAAATCAAGATTCTCTTCATACCTTAAAATTCAGATGTTACAAAGTGATCCCCAGAGCCTCCATTTAGAGATTTAAGTTACCCTCTCAATCTTTCAAGGCAGAAAACTCAAAATATATGAGTAGGAACATATTTTAAAATATATGTGAGAAATGTCAAGCTACCATGTCAGAGGCTTCTATACAGAAATGTAATGCTTAGTATATAATATATGATACCATATAACATCATACCACCTCTTAGTCTAGCAACAAAAAATATATAAGAATAAATTGTCATATGTATTTGTTCCTTTTATAAGAATACTTGTCAAAAACAGTGTCCTTTAGAGGTTTGAAAAGGATAAATAACTAGGTTTCTGAAAACATCACATTAGTGAACACCAGACTCTAATTAGAAAAGGTATGGACTGGCATTTCTCAAATTTTTACTAGGAGAGGTATTCACTGATAATATTGTGGTTATTGGAAACAATAGCTACTGAAATATAATCAGACTAACCCCAAAAGTTTCAGTCTTAAAAGATGGGTTAGTTCCCTAAGTTGTTTCAGTAGATATACTGGATTGCTGAAGATTCAAAATTAAAACTCCTATTCCCCAAATGTGGGCAGTTTGCTGTCTACTGTGATATTCCAAAGGAGCATTTAAAAGGAAAAACAGAATATGAAACAGCTCTTTTAAAATTCTTGTAATCTCAGAACAAAGCACAGTATAGAACTATTGATAAGTCCACCATTTACATGAGTTAAAAAAAAATATATCATTGCAAGGGAAACTTTTCCATTCATACTCCTTAAGAAAACATTAACAAAAATTAATGACAATACAAACCAATTAACATGGGTCATAGTTCTTACCCTGGTAACTTTTCACTAGTGTCATCTTGTTGTAATCCTCTGATAAAATGAATTCCTGAGGGAGGGAAAGAAAAAACAAAAGAAACAGGGCTTAGAGATGTAAAGCATTTGAGGCTGTTTACATCTGAATACTGTACCTAGATAAGCTCTCTCTTCCTCACAACCCCAGCCCTATTTATACTTTTATCTATACCTTTAATAATTTTGAGTACCTAAAAACCTAAATTATTTCAATTTTTAAAGCTGCCAAAGACAATATTATGAGTGCTTTTGAATGGAATGGATGAAAGAAGAACCATTAAAAAAGAAATCAAAAAAGCTGACAGAAACGACTGGCTGTGAGCTGAGGTGCCACAAAATAAGGAACCTGAGACCTGGTGAACACCTGCTGCTCAGGACTGCCTGGGCAGACACCTGCCCCTGTGCACAGCTGTGTGTGCCCACATGTACATTTGTATCCATGTGTGTGCACACACTAAATACACCCCAGCCTGAACACTCAGGAAATGAAATATGCAAGAGACCCTCCAAATTGCTCAGCCCAGGCTAGGTACCAACATAGGAAGGGAATGCATTTCAGGTTTCTGTTAAAAAGCCTCTCAGTCCTTCAGACAAACAGAAACCCAAACTTCTCTGCATCCAGGCAAGAGCACACCCATAGGGACAGGCTCTGTTGTCTTGGTGCTGCTGTTCAATTTCCAGTATGGCTTTTGCATGGAGAAATGTTGAGCATGGCAGCCTCAGCTCCTGGAAAAGTCAGTTGGTTAAACTCACTGACCACCCAGGTGCTCCTGCAGATTGTTTTGAAGAGGAAAGTTACTCAAAACTGGGGAAACAGAATGGACACTACCAAACTCCTGCAACATCTCTCTGGAGGAAACACCCAAGCCAAGGGTAGGCTTTGTGGCAGCACCACATGAAGTACCTTTCAGAGAGCTGTCAGGTATCTGTGTACATACATCACATATTCAGAGAAACACAAAGAAAAAATGAAGGAGTGTAAAACCACATCATTTTAATAATTTATAGCAAACTACACAGCAACTCCCTGTGTTAATCTGCCTAGAGGACACAAGAAGTAAAACCTAACTCATTTAACCTGAAATAGGATGGAAAACTAAAATAAACATTACAAACACAAGATAAGCGAATTTGATAAACATATGGTTGTGAAATGTTCTTGTGCACATGCCAAAAGCACTAGAGAAAACTGGACTTCAGAAGCCTACAGACTATGTGTGAGGCAAACCAAGTGTTTAATGCAAAAGAGCAAAAGACATTCTAAACCCCAACAAGCCAGTATTTCCTCTCAGTTTCCAAAGTACAATTTAAAAAGAAGTCACTCTGTATTTTCTGTTAGGTCACTGCAGGTAATCTGCCTGGCCTTCAGCACCAGAATTATTCAAACACATCACATCTACTGCTTGGCACCAAGGTGGAGAGGTTACGGTGCTCATCTGTGGAACATCTACAGATCCCAGCTTTCAGAAAAACAACTGTGATTTGAGGCAGCTATGTATTCTGCTCTCTATATTTCTGTTCATAAATTTGTTACTAATACATTCTCTTAAATTGCTCTCTGCTTTATCTTCCTTTCCTTAATCTGCTCCAGCTCCCAGAAGGTTTCTCTGGCAGCTGAGGACTACAGTGGGGAGTGTTACTTTAACAGCAGTAACAAATAAATTAAGTCAGCTGGATTTCTATAACAGGGTCACCCTAGCTCTACAAACCACAGAAAGTTTAAAACCTGCTATACCTTTCCAACAACTAACAGGGGAACTCGTTTTCCTTAACGACTGCCTGAAGAATATTGTATCACCACATGAAATGCTTTACTACAAAGCCAATTTGAAGCAGAACCCTGTGCTAGAATGCTAACTTTCTGCTATTGTTTCCTAAAGAGAAATTGCTCTAATTGCTGCAACACCTGATGGGAAGATACATCTGCCTTTCCCACCAATTTGGCTGTCCTTGTCTCTGACTGCAGTGGCACACAGATGCTGGTGACTTCAGGTGGGATGTAGAGATTGGACTGCATGCTCATTTTTATTTGCCTTTTTCTCTCAACAGATTTGATGTTGCCATTCTGTTTTGTGATCCAAAGAGCCCCACAATTTCATTGGAAGACTGAAAAGGCTTTTGAATATCTCCATTATAATACAATAAATCAAACGTGTGGTTTGTAAGGTGTATCCAAGTATTGATTACCACTGTATTTTTTAATATAAACCACAGCTATGTACTATCAATACACTACTCCATCCAAAATAAAGACAAATATAGTACAAGATAAACACAGTTTCAGTTAACCTAAATACTGCATATAATTTTTTCCCCCTAAAGACTTCTTGCATATAATTTTTTTTGAAAGAACATGATAATTTGTGATGCATTTTCTAAATCTTTCTGCAGGTCTCCCCACTCCCCTTTACAATCTCTCGTGTTCTTCCACTGCATTTATTGCCCTCTCCCTCTTCAGGCCAAATGCATTAGTTGTGTCACTAGACAGGTATTTTACCACAGGGCGCCTTGCTCAAGAAATTCATGCCCTATTGCACATAAAATGTGCAATCGGCACTACAAAAACACTGACTACATCTCTTTAACACTGTACCAGCAGAAGCTGTTTTTTTTATCCTTGCCTACGTAGATGTTTTGCTCCTCTCAGAGCTGCTGACGCTCAGTTCTCATTAGGCAGCTTCTGGCTCTTCTTAATGAGCTGGAAAAGCTGGGGTCACCTACACAGCTCACTCAGTGCTTGTTAACAGAACAGAGAAAGACTTCTGAGTCCTGTGCAACCCTTTTGCACAGGAGGGGTTGGGACACATCAGAGCATTCAGGGTGGTAAAATCAAACACCATCCTTGCAGGGATTAAAAACAACTTTTCTGGCAAGATCACTCTTCATCCTTCAGAGGTGGTTTTGGAGCTACATTACTACCCTTTTGTCAAAACGTTAATGCTCACTCTTGCCTGTTTCAGGTGAGCTTATTATTACAACAGCAACTTGGTACCATGAAAGTCTTCACAAAGCACAAACGAGAATTCTTGAAGACTGTCAAAATCTAGCTGTCCACTGATGTACAAAGACTCACAACTATTCCTTTGTGTAGCATACCCCCTTCATACTGAAACACATACACCCACCACAAACTTCTCTCGAGCAAAAGACTCAAGAGCTATAAAGCCTCATCCTAGAAATAGTATTAGCATACTGTTTAAATAATTCAGAGTCCTTGGCCATGGGGCTGGGTGACATGGTCCAGGAACTAAGGAATATCCATGCCTTCCCAGAGCTTCATGTATATGCCAACTGATGTAATGCAAAATGGAAAACTCTGCTAAAGCAACTGAATCAATTTCTAAGTTAATAATCTTTATATATTAGTTATGTGTTACCCATGCACAGGCTATTTCCCACCCTGGGGAATTTGCAGCCTGCTCTTTGATAGATGATGCCATTTTGACAACACGCTACAGATCTCTTTATAGGCTTGACTTTATCCTGTTAACACAAGTGACTGACTGCACTCTCAGGTCTTCCAGAGAACAAAAAACACCTGCTTCAGAAATGGAAGTGAATGAAAACTCTTAAATCTTTTGTCACACACTACATCCATATCTGTTGGGAAAAAAACAAGTCTCTATAAATAATGCCAGCATTTTCACTTTATTTATTATATAATTTCATGTCATTTCTTGAGGTAAAAAAACACTAAACTCCCCACAACATAGAGGGGAAGGTTGTACATCCGCAGGTAGAGCCTGACTCAGTCTCAGGTATTCAAAATACTGTTAATGACCTAGTCAAACTTGTAGACAGCTGCAAAATCAGATGAGGTGGAAGATGAATTTATCTTAATAAGTGCCATCTCCAAGGACAAATTCTGAAGGGATTATTCTGGTGCCCTGCTGTCCTTGTGGCTCTGCTCAAAGTATGTAACAGCTTCATACAGACTTAGGCATGGTCAGCAAAAAAAGGAGAAATTTAATTCATCTTTAGCTACCTAAAAACTACATCCCTCATTTCTATCTCCCCAAAAATGAAGAAAGACATTTATGCCATTTCATAATGGTTTCTAGAAAAACTAACATGCGTGCATCCAAAGACAATTCATCTCTCTTCTACTGGCTGCAGAATCTAATATTTAACTTTATTTAGGAAATGAGTTTTCAAATGGATGAAAGAGGTGAGAAGTCTCGTCTTGGCAGTGGAAGTCTCCTGTTTATTGCAAGTAGAAGACCCTTCTTCTGCTTCTTGTGTTATCATAAGAACCTTGCAGCCATTAAAGTATGTTTTTTCCAGTTCTGAGCAAGGAATTTATGTCCAGAATAAAGTCTTTTGGCTCCCAAAAGGAATTTCAAGCAGTCCCTAAGATGTCATTTCCTCTCAAAAAAGGATTTGCCAACTGTAAAAAAGGCAGATCACAGAAAGTTTGGGTTTTTTACATTAGGTGCCACCACTCTTCAAGCAAGATGCTAGACAATCTTTACTCAAGATAATGGTGTGCTGTGCTGCACAAAGGTTTGTGCAGCCCCCGTGCTGAGAAGTGACAAAAGGTTAAAAACAATCTCTTCTTCTCTGTAAAAGCAGAACTTGCTGCCTTGTTTCACAAAAGAGGTGGCCATACAAGCTCACTTCAGGTGGCTTTGCTGGAACTTCTTTCTGTACCAACAGTGCTGCCCATCCTTCTCAAAATGCAGAATACGCATTCCTGAGGTGCCACACTTATAACCAAAATCCTTACAGCTTACAAAAATTTCACATAGAATAAAAAAAGGCAGTTCCACTTTCTTATCTCCATTTACACCAGAAAGTACTTCCTTGCACTGTAAAAAAAACCAATCATTTGAAATTATGTGTCACTCTCATGACTATCAGCTCACAGCCCTTATCAGGAATCCTTTCTTTTTACCCAAAGTGAAGGCACAGAATAATTGTCAGGGTTTTATTGGTATGGTTGGATGGTTTTTTGTTTGGGTTTTTGTTTGGCTCTGTACCCAGCAGCCAAATGTGCTGGGCATTACAAAAGTGTTAATGTGGAGCAGCTGACTAATTCCCAAATATTTCAAGCTGCTCAAACAAATTGCCTGTACTTTCCCTTTGAGGAAATTAAAATAAGGGTACTAAGGTCACCTTGCTGCAGTAAGTTCTCTTATTTTGGGGTCAATGTGCCCTGCTTATGTATTCCTGTGCTAAAATAATCATCATAGCTGGGCTCAGGAAAGAAAATTTATCCCTTCCTCAAGAGGGTGGTTGTAACCTCTGTTCAAGTATCTGGGGGTGTTCTCTATCCCCCAGTATTTCTGGGATTTGAAAACAGGGCTCCCCTTGCTCATCCATTCCCATCCCCACCACTTCTAGCAGCACATTACAGTTGTGGCTACTCTTACAAGTCGTAGGTTTCCTACAGATGAAAACATTTCATCCTTTGTAGAAATTTTTGGAGTGCATTTTTTCCCTACCACACAAGTGCTTGCAGCTTACAGAAGACTAAATCAAGCAACACAGACAAGCACTTCCCCCTTCCTATATACTCATACCCAGAATGGGAAAAGAAAAACCCAGCTTAGCAACAAATAGAATCTGCCTTAGATGTGGAAATACAAACCTATAAATATCCAAAGTCACGTGTAGGTTTATCACCTGCATATCTCATTTACCTTTTTTAGCTTCAGAATGGAAAATATTTGACCCCATTTACTCTGAAGCATCCTCTGACTCTTCAAAACAAAATGCCTCCAAGATGAAGGACACACCTCCCATGATGCCAGAGTATTTAAATACCTTATTTACAGTTGCCTTCACATTCCTCAAAGGCCTGGTGAAAACAAAAGTGCCTAGTAGGACCAGCAAATTTCAGCTATTTCAGAGTGGGAAGGAGAGAATTTCAGAGGTGCAGAGAATTCTCTGGAATCTATCCCATCTCCTAGATACAAAAGGAAAAACCTCCTACAGGCACACAAAACTCTGCTATTAGGCATTAATAGCTTTATAGGTCAAAACCTTGACATCTTTGATGGAGATTACAGGCAACAGCTAAAAGGGTCACATCGCCTTTCCCAAACACCATACTGGCTTTAGTGCAGACAGCTGCCCCTTCTATCAGCCTGAAAACACTCATTCAGTTACAAGGCCCATAAGGCAGAGGTAACAGCAGAAAAATCTGAAGTGATGGTAAACTGATCTTGAACTGGAAGAGGAATCTATTGATGAGGCACATGTGAAAAATACCTCTGACCCATGACTCTTCCACTCTTCCAAAGTGGTACAGCTTTTTATTCATCATGCCACAAGAAAAATCCGATTAATAAGGTAAACTGCTACCCTCTACCATAGATCTAAAAGACACACTCCTCTTTAAATATCCTACTTCCTTTCCACACGTCTCTATCTCAGATGTCAATAAACCAAATCTCCCAGCAACCTCACTGTCAATTAGAAGCAACTCCTCTGAAGGGAGAGGAAAACAAAATCTGAAGTTTGGAATAGCAGATAGACATGGAGCAGAAATCCACCTTCTGCCTCTAAGAAGATGATTTTTTCCTCCTCTTAATTGCTGCTTTCAGAAAACTTTGCTATCATGTAATTAACAAGTCACTTAAATTTAATAAAACAGCTGTTTTTCTGTGTTATTTTTTAAGAGATATGCAAATTAAGACAGCTTGTTGACTTGCCCAATAAATATGGTAAACCCCACTCAGTCTCTTTGTGGCAGCTGGAATAAAATTTTTAATAATCTAGCATTTTCTGTACTACAGATTTATTTCCACTATCATTAAAAAGTCTGTCTCCCAAACACTAGGCAAAAATATTCTCACCACATCATCACACAGAAACTTCTCAAAAAGGAAGCATTTCAACTAGAAATCTTTGGATGTACTTACTGAGATTGTACCATTGTCTAGACCTATGGACAGCCTTCTGGTTTCCGGGTTAAAAGACATGCATGAACATGGAGCTGAAAAAAATGAACATGTTGATGAAGTTAACAAAACTGTGATTCTCATTTTCTTGAAGCTCTGGAAAGCCTAAAATTAGCTAACATGCTTTATGATGCTGTGCAGCATTTTGAGCTACCAATAGACAAGCATTAAAATAAAAGTGTTCTTGAAATTCATTCAACCCTATCCTATTAGGACATGGAAAAATAGCTATTTCTTGCTCCAGTTCCTTAATTTTTTCTTACTAGTTATCTGTAAACAAGCCTTTCATATAAGAGCAATGGTGCTGCTTTGATATAAGAGGCACTTGACATTTCAGTATAAATCAGAGATTACTTAGCTGAATAATTTAGTTTTTTACATTTGCCTGAACTGTGCTGACAATAAAACAAAACACTACATTATGTCAGAGGCTTGCATCCTATACCTGCAGTAAGAAAATTTCCCAGTAGGAATCAACATATCAACTAAAATTAAGGACTGAGTTCAACTGTCCCCTACTCCAATTCCATCATAGACAGCAACTATGACAGTATCACATACTGTGGTCAAAATATAAGTTTTTATCTAAAAACTAGCCATTGCTTTATTACATTGATATTACTCAAATAAATATCAGGAATTATCCTGAAATTGTACACAAGATGGTCACAGTATGCTCTCTCAAGGATCTGGCAGGATTTGTATCAAGGGTAAAACCAGGTTTCCTAGCAAGAATTCAAGAGCTGTGCTTGGCTGAATTGAAAATGTGTGAAGTTACATTCAGAAAGCAGGTATTGCTTTTACTACCCAACACAACAGCATGCAGCTGGGAATCCTGCTGTCCCAACAGAAACCTTCAGGAATTATTTTTCAGGAGCAATTCCCAACTGCAGCTAGGATAACAGTAAGAGTTATAAAGCTTTATAAACCATATTCTTATGATAAATATAGAGTACAGTCAGATGCACTTTTAGTTCTGCTTTTCTCGCCCCTCTTGGTTTCCACTGTCCGTTGTGATTGCTTGCATGTTTGTGTTACTAACAAACTTGGAGTCCTCTCTTTTGCAGTACTGTAATCCAGTACCTTAATTTGTGAAATGTCCCTCTTAGGACTAAACAGCCCATAGCTTAGCAAATCTTCCTTGATAGTTCAATTGGCAGCAAAGCTATATGAAGAAGAGGCAATGTTGACTGTAATAAAACTTGTTCACTTTCAGTATTGACTCCCTCTTGAAATGTTTCCTGGAGGACAAATACCACAAACAGCAAGCCCATCCAATCCACATCCAGGCATGCCTCTCAGTTTATTTCTTTCCTGGAAGGGGTGACTGAACTGAATCAATTAAAAGGCTTCAGTTCAAAGAAACTGACACAAAGGAAACAATTAAATCAGGCTTAGTAACAGTGACAAAACTGCTCCTTCCTGTACCTCTTGCTTAGAAAAGGCAAACTGGAAACATCCCTTCCAAAGGTGGGGCATTACTATTATATTGAGGCTTCTATGCCTGTAGCAAAATAAGAGTTGTAGGAAAAAAATGGACAGAAAAGTCTCCAATTCTAAGCATAATAAACATCAAATAAGTTTAAAGACACTTAATGCCAGAACAGGTATATCACACAGCAGCTTTTAAATGCTGGACACTGGGCATACATTGAAAGAGCTACCAGTATCAATGAAGGCAATGAACAGCTCACTCAGAAGTTGCCTAAGGTAAAAGAATTATTTGAAGTATGCTTTTCCCAAACACTTCAGAAGCAAATGATGCAAGCAATTGCTTGACATGATTACAAAAGAAGTAACTTCTGAATTCCAGACCTGTGTGTACACAGTCATAGCAGTGTAAAGATACTTATTTTGCTATAAACATTTTTCCCAAGGGAACCCTTCAGTAACATGTGCACTTAGAAAAAGCATTATGTCAGCACTGAAATTATGTCCATACCAGCTACACTGATGTAGTCAAGTCGTGCCACTTGTAACAAGACTGCAGCAGCTTATTCTGGTAAAATTAAGACAATATTCAGGTATATTAGCACTTAGGCACATTAAAAAGAGGGGAAGAAAAAAAAAAAAAACCCTGAAACCTTAAGCTTCTGAGATATTTAAGACCATTTACAAAACATATCCAGGAAAAATAACAGCACTCTGAAGACTCTCTACTTAAGAACCTAGCTATGATTTAGATTTCAGACTGGAAAAAGACTCATCTGAACTGCTGTGGAGGACAAGCAGGATATTCCTGATGCAGAAGTCTGGCTGCAGTCTTTCCTTAAATACAGGGCAAATACACACTGATTTTTTTGTCTTTAGAAAATGAAATATGGAGGGAAATCCTAACTATGTATTTCAAGCTCTCAAAAGCATGGCACCTTCATTAGAGGCTGACAGAATCAGAAGAGAAATAGAGACTTTGTCCCTGCAATTTCTGGGACTCCCCTCTGAAGTGCCTAAACATGACACAGTTTAAGGCCAAAGGGGCATGTTTTGCATTGCAGTTGTTTTACCCTCCTGTTCAAAGCAAAGTGTTAGCTACGAAAATCATCATAAGACAAGCAGTGTATTATCTGCCTCAAAGACTGGATACACCATTGTTCACCAGTACAATAAATCCTTTACTCCATTCCACATCTGTAATAGGGGTTTTTGATTGCATTTAGGTCTTTTCATGTGTTTTAGTTTTGCTGTTTTTTTTTTTTTTATTAGAAAAGTTTACTTGACTCTTGACTGCAATTTCTTTACCTTTCATAAATTCGTCTGCTAAGCAGTTTTTTTTAATCCTCTGCCCAAAGTGACAAATCTAACCATGGTTACACATGTAATCAAGAGTACACATCTAACCAGGGTGACATGTTTACAGAGCTCTGTTGTTAATCAGCTGTTGAGACAACGCTGGTGTGAAGGAAATAGATTAGCAAGGTTTCAGTGTTCTTTCTCATGGGCTGGAGATGATGATCAAAAATATGGCCACTGTGTTGTCCAGAATTTTTTGACCACAGAATCACCCACAGGCAAGACATAAAACTTTCCCAATTAGGAGAAATTCTACCTCTAAGCTCAGAAGAGATCTATAATCTTGGCCTTTTTTTACCGTTAGGTATTTAATGATTTTGACATTCAGAATGTATTGATGATCTTGTTTGGGTGCAGAACTTGACCAAAGCACATCACTGAGTCAACCCAACTCCTCATCCTTCTCATTTCCCAGAGGACCTAGTCTGCAAATTCAGTTATTAAGGCTACCCAATATCAAATCATAAAACAGATTGGGTCACACATTACCACAGTCAGTCACAACTCATGTTAATGGGGTATCTAGAGGTAGGACTGCCACTCACACCTTGCTAAGCAGCACAAAGGCACCACTGTGCCTACTACATTTTTACACAAAGAAACTCTCAGCAGTCATTGCTCTTTAAACAACAAAACCCAGTATGAACCTAAAGCAGAACACCATCAAAAAGGTGATCAACACAGAAACAGACAAAACCATAATTTCCAGTCAAGTGCAGACTTGTGCAGATTCTGACTCAGAGCACATTCTATGATTTCCAAGCTTAAAGGCGTGACTGATTGTAATTGCTTCAGTTGTTAATTATACCTGATGATTCTTGAAACTGTTGAATAACACAATATAATTTCAGTATCTCATGCCTCAAAAGCTTACCAGCCTATGAAGTGAAGGAGCACTGTCAAGTGTTCAAATTCATGAAGGAGCTTTGAAATAGTCCCCCTTCAGTGGAACTGGATCTACTCCATCATTTCCACTGAAACAGTTATTACTGGCAATAACACAGCTTTGCTAAGACTGGAGGAGAACAAAATGATATTCAAATATGCAAATGTATACAAAAATACCACATGGAAAAAGAGAAGTATCAATGCCAAATAGCTAGAAAGGCCATTTCATAACAGTTTGGCTGGGGAAAGCAAACCTCTCAGGACCAGTCAAGGGAACTCAGGCCACTGCCAGTGAACATGACACAGCTGCAGAGACTGCCACTTCATTAGCTAGCTCCTAATACCTTCTGGGGCAAAATCGTGAGCAGAAAGTACCTTTGAGGACTGACATGTTCTTATGAGCTGGTCCATCAATAAAGGAAGATGGGGGGTCCTCCTCTCTACCAAATTGCTTTCTTAAAGCAGGCAAATACCATGGGGTCCCTAGAGTCCCAAACTGATGTTTTTCCACTAAAACTTACACCTACTAAATATTTTAGCTATCATGGAGACAGCTGTCTCTTCCAAATCTACCTATCTTAGCTTAAAATAATCCTTTCTCCAGACAGTATGAATACCTCCATGAGACCTGGTACGTGCTCCCCAATCTGGATTTAAGGCCAGCTTTACAAGCTTTTCAAAGACAGGCTAACCCAGCACATCTAATTGAAGCTGACTGAAGAGCATTAGCATATGCCTGCCTCTGATGACCTACAAAATTATATTCCTGCACTCAACACGGGGGTTACAGCAAGCAGCAAGGGCTGTCATTTTTTCAACTCTTTCTTGGAAAAATGGACATTGATCTGCAGTTTCTCAAAGCATGAACACTCTCTTTAGGAGAGGAGACATAATGGAGGGATCCATCAGGGAAATTTGGTTTTCCACATTCAATTGTAAAGGTAAAATGATTCTGCTTCTAAATTGGAAGAGCTGCCTTCCCTGTCTGGTATCCTCTCTATCACATTAGGTGACATGGAATATTAAGTTCTTACCAAATGAAACCATTTACCATTGCACTCTAATGGACTGAGCACACACAGTAGGAAGGGCAGAGTGATTTATACCGGAGACTTACAAAGCTTTATGGACTCCATTAGGGGCAGAATGCAAGACCACATTTTGAGTTCCCATATTTTAAAACCTGTGTTTGCATTAAACACTCATGCCTTGCTAACATGTCTGTATCCTTTTACTGCTGTAATCCCAGCAGCATTAGCATGTAACTTTGTAAAGCTTCACCAGTACCAAGAGGATTGTTCAAGAATAACATTTGATACAGAGATGTAAGTGTGCAAACAGTCATAAGCATGAAGTTTCATCAAAACTACTTTGCAAATCCACAGTAGATATTGAACATCTCCTTATACTTACATGGCATTGCATGGTATATACTGGGCCAGTACTGCCCACTGTCTCTCTTCAGCCAGACACGAACTGTTCTGTAAAAAAGAAAACACAACATATGTGTGAGGAAGAATTAAAAAATAATCATGACTGAATGAAAGCAAAGTGGTCATGATGAATGTACAACATGTTCTTCAAAATTAAATTATTTTGCTGAGAGGGAAAGTAAACCCATGAACTCCTACACCAGCCTGATACATCAGCCTCAGATTAACCCCTGTAAGGTGATGAGGGTAGACCCCTTGGTTCCATTCAGCATTCAACAACTTGGCTGAACATATCTCAACAATATTTGGAAACTGCTATGGCTTTTAGTTCTTTGCTTTACAAGGACTTGAACATGACTGTTCATTCAATGCTTCACACAAGAATTTGGGGCACCACAGGTAGCCCTCTAGAACATTCCTGCATCAGCCCTTCCAGTCTCTGCAGAAACCTTCCCCCGGCTCTCAGGGTAGGCCTTGGCCCACCTGCTGCCTGTTGTTTCATTGTTCTGCTTCAGGAAAATCCCGAAAAAAAAGAAGGAAGTTCTGAAATTTTCAGCTGCTTATTACTAAGGTTATGCCCATTTGTGCCAAAAACGACCTCTTCAGCTTCAGAAGAAGTCACTGAGCACAAAGAAACCAAACTTATTCTTCTCTGAAGAGGATGACAAATGTGACAAGCAGCCTTGCAGGTCTCCTCTGCCTCATCAGTTTGGAGTTGGTGTCTTTAGAGGCCCTTAGAATCACACAATGCTTCCTACAAACACATCAGCAGTTTCCTCTCTACTAGAAGATATTTCTAATGTATCTAAGGATTACTTTTGCTTTCTCATAATCATGTTATACTGTCAGATGCCTTTTACTCAATCCACGCCCTTCGGGGATTTGAGACAATTGTTGCTTGTTTCTACAGCAGAGGATCTGGACTGACGCACCATCTGGGTCATTAAATATTTATTATTTCAGCCCTCATTGTCATTTGCTTCTTTTGGTCCAGTCTCTGAAGCCTCCTTAGACTTGAAGCTCTCTCTTAACTTCAGTTCATCAATTAATTTCATTAAAACATGTCTAGTGACAGTGTCAACAGTTGAAACAGCATTAACCCATTACTTGTTTCTGCATAGCCCACTGTCACCTCACTTACAGCACCCTGTTCTTCTAATCCTTATATCTAATGTTAACCAGAAAACTCCCGATATAATACTGTATTCATGCTTTATTGATTTACACTGAATGTATTAACCTTTTCTAGAAAACATAGTTATCCAAGACAGCACCATGTTGGCATAGATTTTGACCCATCACGCACTTTTATTCAGTCTTTTCCCTCAAAATGACTATGCAACAGCAAATGCAGGAGGGATCTCAAACAATACTGTTTCTATAACTTGCACTTGATACTATTAAGGAAAAAGAAACAAGCAAGAATGGCTCTTTCCAGTACATGAAACATGGAAATACAGCTTATAGAAAAGACTGCATGATCATTTCTACTGTTACCTCATTTATTTCAAAAAGAAGATTGCAGCCCTCTTTAGTCAGTACAAATTCAGAGCAATGTCATAATACAAGAAATACATCATAATAGAATATAAATTGATCTAAGGCATTACATACACAAATATAGTCTGAATTGAGATGCCATGCATAATAAAGCAATTCAAGAACTAGTAATCTATCCTTCAAACTAAAGGCTGTACCACTTTGTCTTCCTGTATTGCTTATGTCCAAAATCAAGTCTCTGCTCATCTTACCCTGCCTCCAAACTCCTTTTACAGCAAATAATTCTGAGACCTTGTATATCTGGGCACTACACAAGCTAAATCTTTGAAGAAATATCTCAACAGGGTGTGTTGCTCTGAAAACTAACCCTTCACTGGGTTAACAAGTCCCAAGGTTAGGAAGCTCTCACAAATTACTCAAAACATGTAACACTCATTATAATTATGTCCTAAGTCTAATGGCCTTTTTGCGTTGAAGACAGCAGCAGCTCTGAAGCAAAGCCGCCAAAACATTTTATAAGGCTCAATTCACTGGCCAATAACAATGCTAACTATCTTTGATGGTGAGAGGGACAGACAAATCCCTCTGTCATTTCTCCCCACAGCTGACCATAGCTGTTGACCAGAGGCTCTAGATGCACATCAACCACTCAGTTTCCCAAATGGATGAGCTCTTACAAATGCATTTGCCCTTGACAAGTGAGGTCATTGTGGCAACAAATGAGTGTGCACAAAAAAATAATGGGATGAATCACAGGGAGCTGAAATAACTGAATATGAAACTACCCTGAGGAAATGCACCTGTGAGAGACCTGCCTTTCTTGACCATCCCAATCTAGGTATTCAAGTGCTATCTGTTTCAAAATCCCCAGGCTTCAACAAGATTGCCCTTCCTCTCCACTCTGATGCTCCTGCAAATAATAAATCCAGTACAACATCTTACAAATAATTCAGCTTACTAGGAAAGGACTGTGTAGAAGAACAGATCTTTCAAAAGCTGCAGGAAATAAAAATGAATTTTATGTGCAAAAATGGCAATAATTTAAATGCTTTGGGTTGGTTTTCTCATTGTTTATTAAACTGTACCCACTGCAGAATTTCTAATCAATTTGCCAGTTATATCAATTTTAAGATTTTTAGATGAATGATAATGAAGCAAAACATATTTTCTAGTAAAGTTTAAAACAAAGAAAAAAACTGCTGAAGGTTGTGTTACAAGTGAAGCTACTTATACTAATACAGGCCTCTTCTATAGGTACACAGTATGCTCATTTCTTAGTGTAGTCAAATAAATTTCCATTCAAGAACTAAATCATGTGACTAAATGACAACTAAATGAGAAACAAAGCATTCAAAGAATAAAAATACTATGAAAAGATGTCATCTAACTGTAAAGTGTGTTAAAAGAAACATAACCAGCAAGTCAGTTCAGCCAACTCTTTAAAGAAATAAGTATCTCCCCAGTAAATGATCTAAAATAAAAGATCTTGTATACAATTTATTTTAAAATTAATTACTTTTAAATTAATTAAATTACAATGCATATCTTTAAAGCAAACATTTAAAATTTACATAAAGCATTATAATGGATTTCCAATATCTATCTATAAGTTCATGTAAAAGCATGAAAATTATTCCTTCTGTCAGGATATGACAACTCAGAATTTTCTTCTTTTAAAGATCACTGAAATAGAAAAAGCAGTTCATTGAAAGAAGGAAAACCGACTTCAGTTCAGCAACCTTTTCTACGTAACTTTTTCCCAAAGTAGATTTGGGCTAAAGAATAAACCATACCAACTACTTAGTTTGGAGAAGCCAAATGTTCTTGGAAGAGCACATCTTTTTTCAGCTGAAGTTCCACCCATTTCTATATACTTCTTTACAGAATACTACCTACTAGATGTGAAACCCAGAGCTTCTGGAGCTTCTAAAGAATGCAAAGAAAAAAACCCAAACATGAATGAAAATAAGCTTTTTTTATGGATATCTAACATGAGGAGTACTTGGTGCTTGCATGGTTACTGGACTTAAACAGCACCCACCTGGGTCAGGATTCATCCTTCAGCTGCTCTAGAGTGATTCAGTCAGCGTCACCATGGAAATGAGTTGTCCCTTCATTCTGCTGCCAGCAAATTGACTTGGAAAGATTTTTAGAAGCTGTCAAATCGATGGATATTCTTCTAGTCTTTTCATAACAGAGATGATTTATTTTTAAATGAGACAGGCTATACAGAAATAATTCTGCCATCCAAAAGACAGGCTATGTCTTCATATATTAAGGGAATGTGAAAATTGCCAATTTTAAAAGAAAAATTGCTTCTCTCTGTTATGATGAAGAGAATGTGCTAAGGTCCAGGTGGCTATGGATGTACCAGCAGGTCTCAAGCACACTGCCAGGCTGTGCAGGAGGTGAGCTCGCTTGGGCACCTACTACTCATGGAGGTGCCTATGTCAACAGCAGCACGTCCGCCTCAGTGTGGCAGCTCTGTGGATCACCATCTACAGAAACTTATTCAGTCACTGATATCTCATTTCTGATAAAAACCATCTGTTCATACAAATCCAACTTTGTGCATCTAGGCTGCAGTGTGCCTCGTGAAAATATGCACAATGTTGCCAGGTTGAATGCTTTATCCTTACTCTGGCCTGAGCAATCACCTCACTACTGGAAAACTCAGTGTTGCTTGGAATGCTGGAGTTGAGTTTCTGTGAGTGACTCATAGCAGGACTCCTGTCTTTTCTCCTTTATGCCTTGCATGAAATTAAGGCAAAAGACAGACACTGGTGTTGCACACAGTACAGACATGCTGATGTGTCAAAGCACTGGCGCAAGACATTTGCATGTTGCAATACTGAGAAATCTGTGGTAGGGAGATCCATTATCTCAAGAAACAAGATCCCTATAACACTCCTGCAGAATATCCACAAACCCACCAGATCTAGTTTCACAGTTTGAGTGAGGAAATCTAATATATGTTTCCCATAACAGATCCTTCCTCTCCTGTTCATTTTTTTTTCCCTTTCTCACTTCTGTCTTTTAAAAAGTTTCTCTTTGCTGAGATGCACTTCTGTAACATTATCACCTTCATGCCCCAGACATACATCAGAGTATAACAGAACAGAGGTAACCTCAACACAAATAATTTACTACATTATTTCATTGGTATTCTTGGGAAATTGTTTTAAATGGCATTTTAATGTATTCCTTATTGTTTGTACCTTGGACCATATACTGTGGGATTATTTTATCTCTTGTTTTGCTGAGCAACCAAAACCGCTAAGCATCAAATGAAATGTGAAATTATTTTAAAGTTTTCTATTTTATTATTTTATAGTTTTATTCTTTTTTGTAGTGAGGATACAAATTACAGAGGTACAGAAACTTTAATCTGTCACTTTCTAAAGTCATCAGGCTTATTCAGAGACCTTTTGCACATAACAGCTCCTTGGGAAAGGGGGCTATGTCAACAGTGCAAATGACGGTTAAAAAGAAACATTTCCTACTGTCTACTGTTCTAACTACAGAGCTGATTTAACACAGTTTCAGAACAGTTTTGAAAAAGGAAAAGGAATACACTAAACTATTGTGGAATGTCCTTTAAAACACTCCTCCAGCTATTCACTGACAGAAGAAACAAAAAGATATTAGGATAATGTTATATAAGCATTAGTGCAATCTGTGAGGTTTCAGGCATACCTAATGGAGTATTAGTACATATTCTTACCATCATACACTGAAGACTTCTATAGTGTTGAAAAGAAACCCCACCTATTCCTAAATATCCAATAACAGACAATTCAGAAGTATGCAAAAGACATGTTTCTGTAGAAACTAAATATCTGCATTTGTGACAGCAAAAGCTCTACCTGATGTCATTAAACAAACATGACAATAGTAGCCTTTGAAGTCCAAGTCCACCACTGATGGCCTTATCACCTTTAGCAAGGACACACTGCCATTAGAAGTAGGATAAGGAAAATTATTTAACAACTGTGTCAGACTGAATTATACAGTATATAAATCCCTCAACATGTCCAGAGACTTTTTGCAGAGATGGGAAGAGATTCTGACTTCCCCTGCTTGGTGACATGGAACACTACTGTGAATAAAGGATCTTTCATGCTTAGTGGCAGCTCATGAACCACTGCCAGTGTACTGGAACCAGTGATGAGGAGTTCCATCTCTCCAATAAATTTTGAAAGAAAGTATATCAAAGCAAAAATCAAAACCAGGACTAGTTTCTGAGCCAGCTTGCATTTCAGGGAAAACAAACAGAAATGTAATAGCAGAGTGCCAAAGCCACAGGCAACAACACGACTTTTTCTAACAGTCCTTATCCTATGCCCTCCTAAATGAAAAGGAAAAAAAAACCCTCAAGACAAAACCCCAGTACTCCCACACCACCCCCACCAAACCAAACACCAAAGGCCCAGGGAAGTGCATGACTGTCTCCCACTCAGACTCCCCATACTAATTCCCACAAACCCTATCACACAACTATGATGGACGGTTCTGCATATACCCTGAAATACTGGGGCACATTGTTTTCCAGGTGCTACTTGTTTTCCCCGGTTTTGATGAACAAATGTGTGATTTCAGCTGAACTAGTCAAAGATTAACTCACTCAACTTTTTCTGAGCCTGAGACCGTGTACAGCTATGCAGCCACACCATAAGAAGGATATAAAGCTATTTAGAGAGCATGCAATGGAGGCAGTAAGGATGGTGAAGAATCCTGGAGAGGAAGCCGCATGAGGAGTGGCTGAGGTCACTTGGCCTGCTCAGCCTGGAGGAGACTGAGGGGGGACTCCATAGCAGTCTGCAGCTTCCTGCCAAGGGGAAGTGGAAGGGCAGGTACTGATCTCTTCTCCCAGGAGGCCAGCAATAGAACTTGAGGGAATGACATGAAGCTGAGGAGGGGAAGTTTAGGTTGGATATTAGGAAAAAGTTTTTCACTGTAACGGGCTCCCCAGGGAATTGGTCACAGCACCAAGCCTGCTAAAGTTCAAAAAGCATTTGGACAGAGCTGTCTGGCATGTTGTGTGATTCTTGGGAGTGTCCTGTGCAGGTCCAGGAGTTGGACTTGATGTTCCTTGTGCGTCCCTTCCAAGCCAGGATACCCCATGATTCTATGATCACTGTAGATCTGGTCTAGGGTCTTTTATATTACAAAAGGGCAGGTTCAGTTTCTGAAATGAAGTGCAAGAGCTACAAGTTCAGAAAAGGGAGAAAATGTATGGGGAAAAGATTAAAGAGTTCTGAAGGATGGAATGTTTTACAGAGGTTCTCTCTTAGCACTGATTACATAAAGGCATTTCTAGAAGATATAATATCCTCATGGTAACCTTGGTCTGTAACTCATCATTGGGCTTCCCATAAAATGGAAGTATTTTGAATAATGATAAGATACCTTGTATCTGTATTTTGAATAACTGAGAATAATTTTGAATAATAAGAGATACTCTGTATCTCTCAAGCGCTGCAACAAAGCCACAGAAGCAGCAAGATCTGACTTCAAGAGGAACCCGGGCCAGCTTCCAACAGCCAGCACCTTTGACATCCTGTTCTTGTATCCAAAACGCTGCTGCCATTGTCACCAACCCAGAAACCCTCATACACAAAGCTCAGAAGCACCAGAGAAAAAGGATCATGGCAATGGAGGTGAGCCAAGCAAGGACTTCACACAGTCCTGGATGTGAACAGCACAGGGAGCACACCAAAACCCGTGTGGAGGCAGCTGGATCTCTGAGCAGTAGCTCAGCCACCAGCTGTGAGGAAGGAAGGAGTCTCATGAACACTTGAATATTCAAGTGCACTGTCAATCCCACCCAGCGATATTAAAAAAAACATTGCACAAAACAGAGTGCCAAGCAAGCAGGCAGATGGACTGAAAGGCAGGATTTTTTTTCACACAAAGCATACTAAGCAGTCAAACCATGCTTAATAAGATGTTTCCCCATTTAATTCATGCTGCTGTAACTAAATGCAGATGCACATTGCATAACAGGGAAAATGTCAAAGTTTAGGTAGGTTATATGCAGCAAGAGGATTGCATGGGTTTCTCAGGGTGTTATACCCATCTGTTGTACTTAGACCTCAGAGAAATCAACACCCTTTTATTTAACACAGTTTTGGTTTACATAGAAGGCTTTTTGGGTATTTCGTGGGAAGTGACTAAAAACCAAAGATTTATAGGAGACAGTATCAGGGGAAATTAATTTTTATAACCTAAAAAAAAAGAGATAGTGACATGACAGCTTTACTACTCAACTGTGAAACAGTTTCTACCCATTTTTCAGTTTTCTGGACAATAAACAATGCAGTTCAGTACTTTTTCCAGTTAGCTGAGTACACATGCCTGGGAGCAGTGCAAGCTCTGCTTTTCAGGCATGGGACAAAAACCACATTCTGACCAGTTTCCACTTTGGAAACTTTGGTTAAGTAGAGACCCAAAAAATGAACCCTAAGTCACAACCACAGAAAAATACTCTGTTACGTTCAGATTACTAGAACAAGGTTCAGAGAGCCAAGCTGCCTCAGGTCTTCAGCAGCTCCACAAAATCAGTTCTCATCATGTGTCATAAGAAGCAGTGTAGTGACTACACCACATTCCAGGTGTAGGGAAGCTAAATTTTTCTGCAAATGCAGGGCTGGAGTTCCCAGTGAACATGAACCTACAGCTTTGGAAAGAATTAAACAAGTGTTACATCACATTGGGACTTCTTTCAAGAAAAGTTTCAAAATTACCTCCTCATTAAAAATTGTGGACCAGTCTTCCTTACAGATCTTTGGGGTAACAAAATGATCTTCATCTCTCTCTTACCCACAGACCCCCTTCACCCATACCCCACCAAATGATTCCCCTTCCAGAACAGATGCAGCTTTGGAGCTGCCTGAACTGATCAATTCCTGTTTGCATTCAGGAAGCATAAACACACAACCTTTTGAAGGTAATTGCATTGGATGATTTAATTATTGCAATCCAATTACTTTCACCTCCTTCCCACATTCAAATGTTTCAGTAATAGAAGTTATTAGAAAGATCCTCATTAGATTAAAATACAGACCTGCTATGCAGTAAGTGACTCGGTGGAACCAAGCTAAAAATACCTAGTGGATCCAGAATTTGCAAGAAAGAAACACTGCTACTCCCCTCTAAATTGCCCATGTAGCAAAGGTGAAGAACCAGAGCCCACCAGGTCACTGTCCTGCTTCCAGCTGTCTGGTTGGAACATCTGTCCAGCAAAACACAACACTTTTTCCTCCAAAAATCCTACTGGCTATCAACTTATTGATAATTTTTAAGTTTTGCATGCTTCACTCTACTTAAAAATGAATACATTATTCAATTGATAAAAAAGTGGATCTGTGAAGTGAAAGCTGAACATATTAATTTTCAATATACATACCACCAGTATGGAATTTTCTAATAAATTACAGTCCCATAAAGGTTGATTTACAGGAGAAGATGGATATTCAATCCCAAGCTCTAAATTAAGTCATACCCTTAGGCCTCAACTTATTTTTCATATAAATGTCTGGTTAACTATCCAATGTAACATCTAATAAATTATGCCTTTACTGCAGAGGAAGGAAGCCACATTTCCACATGTATAGGGTGGTGCCCTCTCTCAGCATTTTAATTTCTGGACCTAAATCATCTGCATCATTCATTGAAACACCTTCTATAAGAAGAGACATGCTTTTGCTTTTTAAATACTGCTGAACAATTACAGCGCTGTTTTTTCAGAGACAACAAACATATCTACTTGAAATGTATTTGTGTGCTCTGTGCCACTCCAAGGTGCCTCTGCTAATGCACTTCATGAGGCATCAAGGACTTTCTGCAGAGGAATCACATTTCCAGTTCCTCCAGCTGAACTTGAACAATGATTCATGGGTGATAAAATGTTCCCTCAGCTTTTCTGCTCACTGCCATTTTCCCCTCCGGGCAGCCCGACTCAGAGATATTTTTACTGTCCTCAGCTCCTACAGGCTTTGCTCTTCTGGAGGAGGTAAAAAGCCACTCTGCTGCCCAGCTGGACAACTTTGGCTGAGGAGTCTCAGTAGTCTGGGAAAGAAACCAGCACAGTCAACAGAATTAGCACCAGCAAAAAGGGATCAAGAAAGCAGGGCAAAGCTATGCAAACCAAACCCTGTCCTGAAAGGTTTGTACAATAGCTGCAAAGGAACTGTAGCCCTGAAGTGCTTCACCAAGGGCTCTCAGATTTCTTCTTACCACGCATACTGCAGTGTGTTGTGAGGTGCCAGCAAAGCCCAGCAAAACCCAAACTTCTGACTCTGTAATTTAGAGGTGATCTGGCATTTCAAGGGCTGAAAAGCCAGTTTGTCATCTCTGCATTCCCATGGGGGTCGCATGGGGAGATGGAAATCAAGAGTTGAACAGAAACCATCCTCAAACCTGTATTGTGAGACTGAATATTCCATTCTAAACTTTAGGTTTTATTATTTAAAAAATCTCTCTCAAACATGCAGGGCCTCTTTAGATTCAGCTACTTCTTTCATATGGCCTAGCTGCAGCTTTTCTATTCTTCAGCTTTTCTATTCTTTCTATTCTTCTTTCTACTCCATACCGTAGTAACTTCATTCTATCATGTTCAAAATAGTAAATTTCAATTTTTAAACAGCAAAATTCAATAAACATCTTCTTGCTCTCCTCCTACAAGACTAGAACTTCTGCTGTCTCTACCTTCTCCACTGGTTAGTTGCTATGTATACTTATATAATTTCTTACATGCCTCTTCTTTAAGGTAATCAATCTTTCCAGTCTCTTGGAAAAGCTGTTCTTGTGTTCTGTTCACCTTACCTGCTTTCCAATCCCTCTAATGAGACAATATCCTGTCTGAACTGTCATCTTCTGTACTAAATGCAGCAATCCAGACACAAACCTGCTAAATTATAAGAGCATTATCATTCTTTTCTTTATGCATCTTCTTCCTGTATGTACCCTAGCAGTGTTTATTTGCAGCAGTTGTATATGTTTGTTTTTTTTTTCTTCATGCTGGCAGGATTTAGAAATTTATAAACTATGGATGAAAGAGAAAAAAAAGGTATTTATTACTATTAGATTCTCTCTGCAATACACTGCTATCCATGTAGTAATTTCTTCTGCAGTTCACATCTCACCAGACCCAATCAGCTTATCTGCTAATTTGGGTTAGACAACTAGTCCAGACTGTTAGGGAAGGGAACAGAGGATTTGTCAGCCACAGTTCTCAAGGGCAATCCCAGAACCACATGTTTCTGGCAAGAGAGATGGAAAGAAAATTATAAAGGAGAGCAGAGACTATCAAATACCAAGAAAAACCTTGACCCTTTGCATCCAACTCTCTCCTTGTGAAAACAGGACAGGAAAGCCATGTTTATTGCAGCACCATAGGGAAGACACAAGACCATCTCTCCTCAGGTACAAAAAAATACATTCTTCAAATATATGAAATGGTGCAACATATTGCAGTGCAGTCTTGTAAAGATGCCTGGTAGAACTGTGTCCTGATAGGACACCACTGCTCGTGTGACTGACCAAACCAACAAAGCCTGGAGCAACTTCAGTTCAATTACCCAGTCACTGTCTCATGGGTAACTTCCTCTGCTATAAGGGACAGATTCTGGTTCATGGCAAAAGCATCAAATACTATAAAAACCTCTTTGCTGGCAGCTTATTACTACCTTACTTTATTGGCACTTTTTTAGAGGGTTGCAATTCCTGACCAGATGCTGTCTCAGCTTGCATCCTCCAGATTTTTACTGCTGCCATTCATAGGGGAAATACCAGTATTATCTTGGAAGAAATAGATTTGAGATTGTGAGACAAAGTCATCTCTAAAGACGTGCTTATCTGCTTGGCAACATCTCACTTTTAAATCTTATTACAACCTAATACAAAACATAACATCCTCAGGTTCAAAAGTAGTAAGTACTTACTAGGTCATGCTACTGGGCATGGTAATTACAATAAAGGTGTCAGTATTTATATATTTACAGGAATCAGGGATTCAAGACAAAATAATTTCAAAGCAAGGATTTTCAAAGTCATTGCTGAGTTAAATAGTGGGCAACTCTACATGATCACTGGAAAAACCTGACCAACTTCACCCATCCTGAATAAAGATGAAGTTCCTTACCAGAGAGCTAAAGACCACCTACTTCCAACCTCCCTTACAGGGGCAGGGACACTTTCCACTAGATCAGGCGGCTCAGGGTCCCATCCCACCTGGTCTAGAACACTTTCAGGGACATGGTATTTGTATCTATGGATGTTGCCTTCCAGTGGAGGCAGTTAGTATAGGCAGTGCAAAGAAAGGTGTCTGAAGTAATGAGCTGGCCTATTCCAGGGCCACTGGGAGCTGAGAACAGCAGCATATTCAAGCAGACCAGATCTACTGCTGACCTTGGCAGAGGACACAGGATTTTAGATGGCAATACAAGGTGGAAGACAGCTAGAGACAATCCACTGGGCTAGTAAATCCTTGTGCTATTAGGTAAAGCATAAAATCAGCTCATAGCATCTGCTGGGGAAAAAGATGAGCTGAGATGGGGTAAAGGCAGTAAATAAGAGAAGGGTCCTTTTTCATCCTGTGGCTTCGCAGGCTCAGCACTGCCTGAAAAACTAAATCATGTTTGTAACTCTGGCTTGACTTTTTTGCAGGTCAGACAGGATTGCTTCTCATACAGAAGGCAGGGAGGGGAGGAACACCTTTCCTTACAGACAGTTTAATTACTATGCAAAGAGACAACATGTCCAGTCACCTCAAGCCATAAGACACATGTCCCACAGACTAAAACCTCCTCTGTTAGTTTCAAAATCCATGTGTGTTCTGCTGTGTCAAGCAGTTCCTCCCCCCACTTTCTTGTCCTGCTATCTGAGACATGCTGAAAACACCCAGGAATGACCTGACAATCCAGCAAGTCTCTTTCACATGCCATATCTAATAGAAGTAAATTGTGTCTTTTTATCAGGCACACACGGTGAGCTTTGGAGGGATGTTTGCAATTTCTGAGCAGTTATCAAGAAATGTAAATTATTAACAATCTGCAGCAGGTTAAGAAGTTTACTTAATTGAGAGATGTCCCAACCACTAAGCATCAGAGGGAGGCAGGGCACATGGAGGCCACTATTTAGAATCGATTTTCATTCCAGTTGGAGGGGAGGATACAAAAGTATTAGAGCTGTTCTGTGGACAGGATCTGGCCCTAAAACAGATCAAACGGACAGTTTGTTCTAAATAACACCAATAGACAGGAATAGAAAGTTTACAAGAAGGACTGAGAGCAGTTATGACCTCTAACACTGCAGTGAACAAATGTGTTGCTTTGGTAGTACACACATATTCATCATCTACACTGCACTGTGGAAATACAAGCTAACAAAGGCTGTTAGAAATGCACAACCATATCATTCCACAAATACATCTTTCCCCCCCGCACTGCACCTTTAAAATACTTGCTTCACACTCTTAAGTCTGAAAGATCAAGGTTTGTCTTTGCTTATCCTACTCACTTTTTGGTTTTTTCAGAGCATTTAGGGGATTTGTTTGATCAGTTTTTGAAAGGAAAATATTTCTGTAGAAGGAAACAAAGATTCATGGTATGGCAGCTACTTGCTAATTAAAAAGCCAGTGAATGCTGAGGATCTGGGTCCTACCTTTTCCAGTAGTCAACCATTAACTCTATTTAGAGCATAGGAACCAAAAAGACAGTCCAATAGCCAGTTACTTCCAAGCCATACTCTTAAAAGCTTAAAGTTAATTTTTCTGTACTCCCATCAGTTCTCCCACACTGTCTCTTCTCTAGCACTCTTCCTTTTAACACACATTTCAACCACACTATTTCTCTCCCCAGAGTTTTGCCTCCAGCATCTGGTTCAACAACAGCTGACAGCGATTTACAAGTCTTGCTAGACTTAGCCTTTTAAAATTACTCATGCTATTGGCAAGAATTTAGGCTTCAGATGTGTATGTGTTGGTGGGAAAGGTGCAGATACTCCCTCTGCATCCCTGTTTTTCTGTTTTCAGGAACACCCATTAACCAGCAGGTATGAGGCTACCAAGATCACCTCTCCATGGCAGCAGCAAGCCTTCAGCATTTGCACCCCCACAAGCAACTGCAGAGGTAGCTCACATTCCTCCTCAGGCAGCTGATGTTTCCTTCCTCACCAAGTCAGCTTTGAAGCAGCAGGGCAAAGGCAAATATTGTCATTCCCCCTACCCAATGCAAATGAAAGAAACTCTATCAATTTGATTTCCATTTCTCTACTGCTTGTAGCATCCCATCCCACTCCCTCATGTCTGGGAGGCATCACACATCCACCGTCTCTCAATTACTCATAACAATTCAATGCATTTTAATAACATTTAAACAGGTTTAAAAAACCTAGCAATAAACAGGGAATTACTGTGGACTCCTGCTGGACCACAGAAGCATAGAGGAGGTACTTCAGGTTTTCAGAAGGCAGATGAAACCAGCTAAACACACTAAATGCCTTTTCACATCACCAACGCACAAGGTTGCTTTTACCAATTTCTGGTGTCAACGATTTTCCTGATCCAAGCTGCCCTATTTCACTTTCATATCAGCTGGCTTGGATATTGATATTTAACAGCATTAGCAAGGATGTGCAGCTGCTCCAAGTTCATGCAGGAAGGAGACAGCCTGCCTTTTTTGAATACCAAATTGATAAGAGAAGAGTCACTCAGAGAATTAATAAGCAGGAAGGTGAGGAAATGAGAAAGTGAGTTGAGAGGAGTTAGAGATAGAACATGAATGGAACAGAACAGCAGTGGGGAACAGAATATAAAGTACAAACAATACAAAGCCTGAAGTAAGGATGGCAGCAAAAATCTGGTTCAGTAACACCCAGACAGGGAAACTGAAAGAGCACAGAGTTTTGGTAATAACAGGTCTATCCAAATGGAGGTAATGGGATGAAGACAAACCCTTCAGAGCCCAAGAGTCTTCCACCACCCCAAATGTGGTATCAGGGCAGCTTTGTGCATGTTGATTGTCTTTCACCAGAAGAAAGGGAGAAGTTCAGCTCCACGTCATGCATTTACGAAGCAGCCTGGTGACATACAGGGCAATGAAAATCTAACAGCTGCACTCAACAGCTACCCTCCAAATTTGTAAATTGGAAAGTATTTCTCACATTAAGGCTTTTCCCCAAAGTGCAGTTGCACTTACCTTGATATCACACAAATACTAATTTCTTGCTCTGTTACTTGGGACACTAAATCCTTTAGGCTCTGTTTACTTTCAACAGACAGGAACTGGTTTTTGCATTCAAGACAAACAAAGGTTCATTATCTATTGCTGTGAAGTAAGCATAGAGAAAAACAAACAGCACTTTGAAAAAGGAAGTTATGACTATTGCAGGCTATCTGAATTCAATGTCAAGTGTTTTCCTCCCCAACTGCATACTGCAAAATGTATACATATTTTAAGGAAGAGAAAAAGCTCCACTTCTGTTGCCTTCCTCTGCAGTGTCCATGGAAAGTTTCAAGTCTCAACCTTGGCTCTTAAATTCCTACTCTCTTTTCTTCCCCAGCTTGAGTCAAGTTATTACTGGGTCCCATGAATAAAATATTTTTCTGTTCAAAGCAGCTTAGCTTTTGAATAAACAAACACACAGAATCAAACTCCGTCCTGTTTAGGAAATATTTACAAAAATAACTATTAGTGAAAGATAAAAACCATATGTTTGAGATGCTTCTAAATCAGTCCTGGACATATAGAGAAAGCAGCACCACAAGAGAACTTAAGACAATTACACCAAACTCCAACAGGTCTAAGGTAAGAGCACAGGTGTGGGAGTTCTGCTTCCACTACAGAGGTAGTGAAAAATGGGATTCCCATGAAACACACCAGTGCAAGCCAATCCACACTATACACTCTTATCAAAGATGTAGCAGTTACATTTTTTCATAGTGGTTACATTTTTTCATAGCACCAAGACTGAATACACACTGACTGAACAATAAGTAAACTTCTCTGCAAGGCAGAATGGATAATCACACATTCATCCCATTCTTTTTCTCTACAAGGAAGCCTTTCCATTTCAACTTCCAGCTTTAGCAGATGATTTTTCCTAGTTTTTTCAGATTAATATGTAAACACATCATGTTGCTAAATAGCAACAGCACTGTCACTCTGATTTGATTTCAGAAAAGTATATCAGTTTCTCAGGAAGGAGAGAGCTAAGCTAGATATCTTGTTCTGGTAATTTTTGCTATGTCTACATAATTGATAGCTATTTGTAATTTAATTTTATTTGACTCAAAATACACTTCTCTCAGCCTATGGGTAAAATGATTGTTTCTACAAGATTTTATGCAATGGAGGCCAAGTAGAATTTCTGTTTGTGTCCAAAGCAAGACAGTGCAATGTTGTAGTACAGTAAAAGCAGCAGAGTTTGTAGAAAAATACTATAAAGATTATTGTACAGCTCTTATGTCCTGGGTATTCCAGACATACACGATTTAAAGGAAATTTTGTTGTTTTCTTGATCCTCTGATGCCTTAAAAAAGCAATCATAATATTATAACAACTCAGGGCTGGGCTAAAATACTCTGACACCATTTTCTCAGTATCAGAGGACCTGCACCAGAGAATTTCAGATCAACAATCTTGAGAACAGTTGTAGTAATATTAAAAATTAAACAATAAACTTTTCATACAAAATATAAAAGGCTCCTACAACAAAACACACCACACAAGAAAAAACCTAGAATATATGAATTCCTTCACAATCCCAGAGGGAACAGCAACAGACTGTGAAAGACAAGGCAAGTCCAACAATCCTTGCCACTGGAAAGCCTGGCTCCAAGACACAAAACCCAGCTTAGCAACTTGGGTCAAGTTGAGGAAGAGGAGGAGAACACAACTGTCCCAGGGCAGCACCATGCCAAAGAATATCAGAACAATGATGCTGCATCCAACATGCATTTTCTGACTCTGCTGCTGCCCCATCCCAGTTACTGTGGCCATGACAGCTAAGGGAAATCTATCATCCTTGTGCAGAAGTACACGCACTCACTCCTCCAGGAATCCAAGTATCACCTGTCCTTTTGAAACACTCTGCTGATCCCACTCCCAAGGTCAGCAGCAAAACTCTCAAGTGACACTGGAGCAGGATGAAACCAGCCACGACAATTTTGGTGTTTGTTTGTATATTGAAGAAAAAGGAAACTACTATTTCTTTCTAATAGGAGACACATCACTCTCCCCAAAACAGTGGGTAAAGGAGAAGAAAAAGGAGGACTGAAATACTGTGTGAATCATCCACCAGATACTCAAATGGAAACAGCTTGTATAAAAACTGTAAGATTATGGAAGAGACTCCCCAAAACACTTGGTCACAACAACACCTTTAACTTCTGTTATCAGTGTCAGGTAGACTAGACAAGACTTGGACAAGAGAGACCTTGATAGTTATAGGACAAGCATCTCTAGCTATAAAGCACTTTCTATTGAAAATGTGCTTTGAAGACTAATTTAATTATTTTGTCTGAAGTTTCCTTGATTTTTTTAGGTAGAGGAGCTCACAAGCTATTGAGGCAGCCCATTTCCTCTTCATAGTTTCTTTGTGGCATCACCAGTTTTATTAGGAAATGGAAGTTTCTTATTTTCTGTCCTTCTTGAAGTTTTAATATAACCTACAAAACCTATCAGAGTTTTCTACAATAATTTGGCAGCAATACCAACTGTATAGGCAGAAAACTGCTTGGGGTAAGGTCTGTGACCACTGACCACCTGTCTTATTTCAAGCATTTTAAGAATTGAAAGGAGCACAAATGTCATTTTTATGACTGAAAGTCTTTTTGCAGATGTAATGCTTAGGTAATACTTCACAGCAGAGGGTCTCTGGATTTCCTTGATCTCCTTCAAGCTATGCTCTAGATTTGGATGGCTCTGATGAAGAATTCTCTCTTCAGCACCTAACAGCCGTCTGTGTTTCAGATGCAGATGATTGGTGACTTGTATTTCAAAACCGGTCATTACTTCAGTTTAGCACTGTTCTATGACTTCAAAAATACAAAATCAAAACTTCCACATGGCCTGAAACAGTGAAGGGACTGTCACATTTATCAGAACAAACCTGGGTACTTTTACTGGCAGGCACAACGCCACTGCAATGAGACCAAGCCCACTGGAAGGATCCCACCCTGGGATTGTGTAAGCAGAGAGGGAGCTGGCATATAAGGAAGCATTCATGTCCCATCTCCCAGACCTATAGGACACGCAATGCTCTTCTCAAACTGGCCAGAGATACATCCCTGTATGTCAGAAACAAAGGCTCATGGAGAAAACATATCTTGACAGCTTTTGAGGAATGCCAGAAGATGTATCCACATTGGTTACAGGTCCAATGCTTGGGCCTCCTGTGGTGCAGGAAGTGAGCACGGATGTCTGACTGGAGAACTTAGCCACAGAGGCCATGAATGCCACTTCAGTGCTCCAGCTGGGTTCCAGCCCTGGCCACAGCCCTGCGGGTCACTGGCTAATGTCACACGCAGGAATTTGGCAAGCACATGCACTTCTGCTTGGCAGAGGGGCCCTGGGAGATCTGTCCTCCTCTGGATGTCTGGTTGAAGTTACCTTAAGAATCTCAAAACACTTTGGTCTCAAATTCAGGTTTTTTACAACTTACTGTTACAGATCTCCAACCACCAGAAATGTTTACAGGCAGAAGAGTTTCAAGGGCTGAGTCTTGTTTAAACCAGTGGCTTAGCTGGTTTGTGGGTTTGGTTTTTTTTTTAATCACAGAATGAATTTCCTGTAGGCAATCTGATATCCTGCCAGGAGGAACAGCCACATGACCTGGGTGCTCTGGGAGATGTGAAACACACCTACATTAATAAGTGACACGGGCCTGGGACCAGCCTCCGGCAGTGAGGCCACCTGGCAGGGAAACAGCAGCTGCATGTGAGCTACGTCCTGGGAACAGTCCCTGGTACAAGCTGACTTCCAAATCCTGTATGGGCACAGTTTGATGCTTGCAAATTGACTTGTGGCAAGAACAGTGCTTGATACCGACAACAAGACACCACAGCCAGCCAGACCCTCATGCTTGAAATATAATCTTGCACTATTTAATTGATTAGAAATACAGTCACTATAGCTGCTGGCCATGGGTTCAGCAGCCCATTTCTCCCAGCTGGTTCATAAAGCCATTAGAAAAAGAAAATAGTATCGATTCCTGTGTACACCATCCATCTTGTTCAATACTGGGCTTGTCTAAAAGAACAGGGAAGTGAGAACAGGGTTTGCTGCTTACCCTCACAAGAACTCTTCTTTCTTGTTACATTGTACACCACAACAATACCTCAAGATGGTCCATATTTTCCCACTTTGCCTCCTTCATTTTTATTAGTCTGAGATCAGTATAATGGCATTGGTCAATAATTGAATAAACATCATTGTTCAGTTTGAAGTTATCATACACAGCAATAAAGGGAAATGAAACTCAAAACAAAAAGATGACCATTGCCACGATAATGCTTCAGAATATCACAACAACCAGTGTGCAAATTAGGAGTGTGCCTTCAAAGAAAAGCAGTATCATTTATTTCTGGAAAAATACCAATGAGTCTGAGGTGTCAAAACATGCACACACACCACTTTTTGAAACCACTGTTTGCACTTTCTAATCCACATGCTAAACAGGAACACAGATCACTAAACAATTACCCACGCCCTTTGCTTTTCCTGTCTCCAGAATTTTTGTCAGTGGTTGTTTATCTACTTCTCCCATATCATTTTGTATACAAAACACTTGCCTACACACTTAATGCAGGTTTTGTGCTTAACGGCTGTATAACAGTTACACTTTTTTCTAAAAGAATTTGACTCTTAAAACCATGTAAAAATGTCTGTTCGTGTCAAAAAGGGCATGTGAACACAAGTTCAATTTTAGAGCACAGGAAAGACCACAGGAAACAACGGCCAAGGCAGACCAAGCCGTTGGTTAGGTTTAGCCATGCTTCCTGCTACTAACCTCAAAACCTGCAATCCTTGGGCCATCCATTCAGGTGTCTTCACACCTGATAAAAACCAGACAACAATGTTCATGCCTGCTTCTTTGAAGAAGAGGTTTTAGGTCATCAGGTTTTTAGAAGAATGAATATAAGCTGTGATCAAAAGGGTGCTGTGGATGAAACTAGTTGGGGATGACAACTTCTTGTAGGAAAGACATTCTGTGCTGTTCTTGTGAGCTAGCAAAGGCCTCCGGAAGATAAGGGGAAGCCCCATATCTCTCCTGAGGAAGACACCAAGGCTGTAACCATGGAGACAAGATGAAGGAGAGAAAGCTAAGAGATACTGACTCTAGCTGGCTCCTGGGTCACCCACTGAGAACTTTGTTTCTTTCTTGTAACCAATGAATGTGTATGTTGAGTGAACGTAAATATCTTGAAAAAGTATAAAAGTAACATGTTGCTATAATAAATCTCTCTTGCACCCTTCTGATGGAGTCGTGGTACTTTGTGCTGTGTCATGCTCTATAACAACAACTTCTTGGCTTGGTTTCCTGGTCACAAAAACTTATTAAGGAAATCCTCACCAGGCTTCTCTCTCGTCTACCAAAGAATGAAGGAAGGAGGGAAAGACAGAGTAAAAGCATCTGAAATCACAGAGGAGCTTTCAGAATTCAGATGAAAGTCATGCATTTTTCAGCCACTATAGCATGTAATTTTTTTTAAACAATCAGTACATTCATAGATCCCTTTCCCTACTGCTTTCTCTGGTATATAATATAGGTTGGCAACAGTATTTGTGAAAAAGCTTATTGCAGGAAACCGAAGGACCTTGACCAACAGCATTCACAGCATTTCTTATTTAACAAAAAAACCCCTACCCTGACTTTTCATCTTCCACTCCAAAATCAACACTTTGGAACCTGAATTAGTGGTACAAGCTACTGAGGGATTTCCTCCCTTCCCCTGGTCTTGTGCTCCCCAACCATATTAGCAAACATAAGGAGTGTGCAAAGGGGAAGATGAAATGCCAAACAACAGAGATCTCAAATATTCCCCCAGAGTAAAGCCTGCAGCTAGGCAGCCTGTAGAAATCCTGCCTGTAGAACAGCTGAGAGAAGATCTCTGCAACAGCCCATCCCAACACGGCTCCTCACCTGCTGGTGCTTCACAGCTCAGACTGCCATGGCACTCCAAGCACCACAGCAAGCTCGCTGAAATTTTATGGGCTTTGGCCTTTTGGCTACAAATGAACTTGGCAATGACAGGGATCAGAGTTTCAAGCTGGAAGTTCAGTGTTTGTATGGGTCTGTCCCTGCTGGAAATCTAGCAGGATCATTTATCAGTTGATATTTTCAAAGCGTGATGATGGATTAATTTATTCCCATTCATTTGCTGGCAGTTACAGAAGTTACCAAGAAGAGATCAGTTTATGAAGTCTGATTCATTTCCTGAAGAGAACAGACTGAATCCTGCGTTGGAAATGAATTTGTGCCTATACATTGTGTAACCAACCCCTGTATATAAAGATAATGCCAAGTTTAGTGGTCTACCACCCACTGCAGCTGATACTCTTACATGAGCTGCTTTCCCTGCTTGCTCCTGCCTGAGGGAATCCAGCATAGGTCCATTCTTAGCTGCCAATGCCAGCTCATGCAGTCTCAAAAACTTCAGATCTAACAGAACTTAGAAAACTTGAGGTAATATCAGACAGCACTAAAAGTCTTAGCTGGTAAGGCAGCACACATGACAAGGCTTTGGTAGACCCAAAATACTCTTTTTGGGCTGAATTGTAGTTGTTCTGACAGAATGGCACATATATCTCAATGGAGCAGAATAAAATACGTCACTTGACTGCTGCAAAAAGTATTAACTTCTTAATTTCAGTAATTAAATTATATCAGGGGCCAATAAAGTCAAAGGTGTCAATTTTGATTTGACAGACACATTACCTCTTCACCCTCTGCCCTCAGCACAATTAACGTTGAGACTGCTCTAGTCCTCTTTTCCCCATCTTAATACTACCACACCACCCTACTTAGATCTCTAGTTTTTATCAGTATTTGTTTCTGCCTATGCTAAAGTAAATTGTTCCCATGGCAGATTAAAAGAATAGAGAACATTTATCTCTAGCAGAAAAACACAGGACTATTCAGCAAAGACCCTTTCACCTCCCATTAAGCTCCTGGCCAGGAGAAAGCAGGCTATGATGAAGCCTGATAAGTGCCACAGGAGTCTGAAGCAATGGGATCAACATGACAAGAACAGGCACAAGGGCTGTCCTCCTGATGTTGGAGAACAGCACAGGCATGACCTTTCCTGCTGGACTTCCAGTAACTGCACAAGGGCAGCCATCCTTAGACAACTGTTTATTGTTGGTGGAGCTGCTGAAAGAGTGGGTGAAGCCAAGAAATGACTCCTAAATCCAGACAAGAAGTGTAGAGGTCCTCTTCTGCCATCGAAATGCTGCAGCTGCCTTTAGCCAACCCTGCATGCAGCAAAAGCTAGGCTGGACCACAGGCCACTTGCCATAAAGCTGAAAGCATCTCTTTGGAAATCCTACTTTTATTCTATACAACTCAATGCACATGGTGCTGCAAAACACGAAGCCTTTGAAATGTCAAATTGAACCGTTCATTGGATTACTCCACAGCCCACATTTGCTCTAGCAAAACACAGAGCTAAGAGGAGAGGCTGATTTTTTCCCTGTATCGGATGAGAAAAAGGAATAGGGTATGGGAATGAGAAGATATTGATTAATAACACTTAGGATCAAGAAAAAAATGATAAAGTGAGGATAATTTGGCACATAAGCAAAATGAGTGCAAACTTTAAGGGCCCAAAGTGTTCCACAAAGCAGATGCACCTCCTGCTTAAGAATACAATTAAAGCTTTATTTGCCATTATAAGTGAATTTGAAGCTAAAGGTAAATTTACCACATTTGCACTCACTGCTAGGGGTGCAAAATCTCATTATCTCTCACGTTCTCAACATGGGCAAGGATCTTCTCTCCATATCCCTTCAAGACAAAGCACTGTTCTTATTCTGTCACCTGAATCCAGATAATTCAACCTGATGGCAAAACAGGCCACTTCACATTAGGACAGCCTTTTCTCAGTTTTCTCTCCACACGACTCCACTCCTAATGAAACCATGATTACATTCCTTTAAAGGTCAAAAGCATTGCTTTCTGGGGCTGATCGATCACTACTGTTATTGCAAAAACCTGCTAAGTACATTGATCTTTCACCTCACAGGAGGAGGGAATGGTACAGGACTTGGAGAATAAAGACAACATTAGACAAAACTTTGCAGTAAAATTGGCAGCAGAACAGCAGTGCTTTCTACCCAGAACTGTGCTTTGGCATCGCCTTCGACTGAGTGCTCCAAACCTTAAGAGTTCCCTGAAAAACTTAATTTAAGTGGTGAATACACATGATGTGACAAGCAAAGCCCATATGTTCAAAGTCTGGCCAAGGTTAGTTACACAATGCTATTTCCTGCAGCCTGACTAAGAGAAAAATTGAAACAACACATTTTTTAGCCCAGCCTCCACAACTGTTCTCCCTCTCATGAGGATGAAGGCGGTATTTTGTCCATCTCAAATTTTGGCACAGTCTAATTTGCAAAATGTATTATTTGTTTTCTGATAGTCCAATATCAATTCTGGCCATTATTTATGTGCAGTTTCAAGCGATCAGGCATGCAGATTGTGACATATGAAGACCCCCAAGAGATGCATACAGCTTTGTGATTATGTAAAGGTCCCTGCCTGGAGGGTTGTCTGGCAAACTTGCCCTCTCCTGCTGCTTCTTTCACAAAACTGTCCCTTTCCTTCTCCAGGCTTGCTCCAGCCACTCACCCAAACCGCTTGCAAGGGTACTTTCAATTCCTGTGTGGATGCTTGTTTTACAGTTTTCCCATCCCCATAATTTCTTTACCTCACAAAAGTATAAAGAAGGAAGCTTTGTTTTCTCTTTCCTAAAATGCTCCATATAGGACAAGACTCTGCTGAACAGGATGAACCCTGCTGTGCATCCTCAATACTCCATGGCTCCTATTCCCATGGTGCCCCATCCCATCCTACCACATCCAGCAGCGCATGGCTGCCTCCATCACTCCTCACACTGTATGCAGAAGGGAAACAGCTATGTTTTTTCTTGCTTCTGGTCTTGCAACAGGCTGCATTATGGACTGCTGCAATTCTTTTCAAATCCCTGGGCAAATACATGCAGATACCAGAAGTTTTATACAAACCTACTCATATTTGGGCAGAGTGCGATGAAGCAAAAAGAGCAAAGCAGTGTTTTTAGGTAAATAAGCCTTCAGTGTCTGAGAGGTTACAGTGCACAGAACACAGTGATGCACAGAAGACACTTGTACAAAAGCCAGTTGCTCCCCTTAGGGCATTGCTCATCATTTAAGAAGCTTTTAGAGCTCCTGACCACAGAAGCACCAGGAAGCACCAACACAGTGCCTGCATTATGCCCTCCTACTCTCTCCTTTCCATTTGATCTCTAAGCTGCCAAGTATTTTCTGACTTCTCTCAGGGCTGTTACAAACACCATTTTACAAAACTTGTGCCACTTTTGAGCAATTCTCTTCCATGCAGTATCACACAGCTAAAAGATCTTGCTGGGAAACCTACACACAGATCAGTGTTGGCAGATACCATGCAGGCACCAGCACAGCTGGAGAGAGGAAAAGAAAAGAGTCTGTCTCAGTAAACAAAATAGTGTAAAGCAGCTCAAACAAGCTACTGACATATTTCTATTGTGCTACAATGGTCACATGCTATTTGAGACCTTCAGTCTGCTAAGTGACCCACAATGGAAGGTCAGCCTTACTTAAATAGCTCAGTAGTTTCAAAACTGTTGCAATTCCTTTAGTTTAAGGTATTGCAGCCATTTTGTGTTGCAGCATCACTGCCTCCTCTAGACATCTTTATCTTGAGGAGAAAAACCAACAAGTTTCCTGCAACAGTGCATTTTTAGTTATATGCAATCTCTGTACTGCATGGACTCCATAAGTGGCATTTGTTTTTCTTTCAGGGTCCACAGGCCACACACAGAGGTGGCATTGTGCAGTCCCCTCCTGGCAAGAAGCACTGTTCAGCTGCAGAACTGGAGAGACTGCAAGGGAAGGTCACCAAGCCTGAGAGAAGTGAGACACTGATGAGAGATCCAGTCTCTGTGTAAACAGATGCCAGGGAAATTAAGACGGGGTCAGGGAAGACAAGCAGAAAAATGAGAACTGGTTAATACGGGAAGCAGATGCATCATCCCAAAACTTGCTGACACTCAAGAACACTGTTCAGCAACAGGCAGAAAAAGAGGCTACCAGGAGGCAAAAAGAAGGTGTATTAAGTAGCTCTTTTTATTTCAAAATGAAAGCTCGTAAGATAAGATAAATTCACCCACATCTTTTATAGAAGGAATAATCTCTAATACAGAGAGGGGACTAAAAGCCATTGCACCTCTAACTCGAAAGGCTCAAGCACCTAAGGTTCCACTCTATCATGCTGCCCAACTGTGCTGCTGAAGCTGGGTCCAAGTTACATTTTTGCAGCTGTTGTCTTGCAGTTAAGACATGAACTTTGTCACACAGGCCCCTCAGCTCAGTACAACAGGCGATGGGACTGAAGAAGTTTCATCAATCTGTGAATTGAACTGCATGAGCTAGCAGCTTCAGGACAGCTCAGATCAGAGAGATGATACTAAATGTTTGTGCTTTAAATCTTTAACTGACACACAGGAGAAGAGCATCTTAAGGAAGGGATCCACAAGCTCGGACAAACTTCAAGAGGTGGTGGCAGAAAGTGGCACAGAGAATTAAAAAAGCACAACATTGCAAGGTCTCCCACAAGTTAATAAGTGGAATTTATTACTCCCAACAAGCACTCAGCAAGATATTTTATGTGCAAGTCTCAGATTTTGGCATCTCAACAGGATACATGTTAGTCAAATCCAGAACAAGTACTTTTCAACATCTGCAACAATGTCTGTTTCCAAGCACTTTTGGACCTCCTATCTTCTCTCTCTTACGCCTCTTGCCAGCATCCACTTCTTCCTCGCAAACAGCCAGCACTAACCTCCACCCTGACCTTTATTCCAAACACACACTCATCAAATTACAACATATCCAAAAAATTTAGTTTAAAAACACACACAAAATAAAAGAGCAACTAAATTCCGTCTACAGCACTAGGTCTCTTCAATTCCTTTCAACAATTTTATTGGTGACTGATGTTTTTATCAAAATTTAAAGAACCTCCAGGCAGGAACAAGTCCTTTTACACTTGTAAAGAGCATCCACACCTTCTGCCCTGCTTGAGTTACTGCTCATACTGCAATCACCTGGGTGTGAAACCTACAGGCTTAGACTGATAAACGTACACAGACAGCATCAAAATCAGTTCTCACAGCACCTGCACTTCTGCTGTGAACCAACAGCCACACACAAGGCAGAGCAGAAATCAGTGATGTAACCCTGTGCTTAGATAAGAATTACAAACCTGCACAGGAAACACACTGCTGGGCAAAGCAATCACTTTCTACCACTTCACCACAGGGGAAAGGAAACTCAGTTTTACAAAGGGTCTGTGGCTCCTTGCACCCTGCTTGAATACAGCACTGTGTGAAGAATCCCACCTTTCCATTAGAGCTTTTTCACAGGCATGAACTATGACACTATGCTCAGTATTCTGGATCTGGACAGGAAAACCACAAGGGGAAAAAGATTGCTTTTGATATACTTGAGGGTGGAAAGATCACAGTTCTCCATGTTAGAAGTCATGTCAGCACAAAGCCAAAGACAACTCACACACTTCTTGTCACATAAGCATATTTCCATTCCTAGTCCACTGTTAGTTTAGCAAAGAGATTTTCATTCACACAAGATGGACATTAAGTTGTCGTGCCCCCTAAAAACCTGCTCGTTAGCACACTCGTTAGAACACAAGCCTTGGACAACAGCTGAAGTCCACATCCTTATTTAAAACCCTCAAACTCTAAACCAAACCTAGCAATACAAGCTCTGCACAGTTTTCTCTATGTGACATGAAGACACTAATAAGATAAGCAGTCTAGGCTTACTGTTTATACAGTGATCCATATGAAGAAGCTGAGAAAACTGAGTTCAAAAGAACTTCATACTTTTTTTTTTTCCTATATCTTGTGACCAAGAGACTAGAATGCCTATTTTTTTAAATAAAAGGATTTTGACAATTTTCAGTTGACTGTGAAGACTTATACTTCTTGTGAATAGTTCAAGGAGATCTGCAACACCTACATTGACTGCAACACATACGTTTAGAAGGTGTGTGGCATGGAAGTGAGCACAGAACTCCCACCGACAAGAGGGCACAGACCAGAGCTCGTAATTCCCAGGAAAGTTGTTTACACCACCTCTGAAAATTTTCCTCACTTAGAATCCAGCTAGGGGTAAAAAGAGGGCTATTGGCAAAGGCAGGTTTACCAGGATGACACCCAGCCCCTCCTGCCAGTCTCGCACGGTGACACACGATCAGCACATGGGTGACACACGATCAGCACATCGGAGGCACTGTGAATTGGCACTCACAGCACTGGCAGGTTCTTCAGGCTCTTGAGAAACACACGAGTGTGCCAGCACCGAACAGAACTGCTTGCACTGAGAGCTGGGTGAGTCAGTGCATTTGTCCCACCGTATCCCATGCTCAGGTAAGATTAATGACACTAAATCTTCTCTGGAGCATGGAGTTAGATATGTCTGAACTTGACATGCCAGTGACCTACTTTTCAGACATGCCCAACACCCACGTCTCCCTCTGAAGGCAACAAAAGACAAGGATGCCCTGCAATTTTGAAATGGTAGTGGTGCATGCTTTTAATACTGAGGAAGCTAATGAGAGCTTAGGATCAGCTGTGTACATTAGGAAAATCCCACTCCAGCTTCACATGAGCACACACTGCTATGGATCACTCAAGACTCTACATGTTTGGCTAATATATCTATTGATTCCATGAGTTTGCCAGCAGGGAAAGAACATGGATGAAAGCTAGTAACTTCTTAGAGTCATCCTGCATTGGATTTATACATTCCTGGATATCAAATCTTGCCACTATTTTGTTACATCCAACACAAAATATCTTATCCCTCCCATGCATACCAGCTGTACTGTAGATACAGGCTCAGTCTATTCTGCCCAGATATAGAATTAGAAAACCCACTAAGATTAGGACACAATGAACATCACTCAATTATCACAAGTGACCAGAATTCAGAAGAGAAAATCTATGTGCATCACCTGTACAAATGACACATACTAAAAAGGAACTCCAACCCTGTTGGGTATACAAATTTTGAGACTCTCTAGTTAAACATATAAACCCGCTTTGCCCCCCACTCCCTCCCAATTCCTTCTTTTCCCCCCACTTTGTCTTTCTTTATAAGGAAAACCACACTCTCTATTATTACATAGTTTTCATTTTATTTCTTAAAATATATGCACATATGTGCTACAAACATGCATGGCTATATAATCCATGACTAGGTCTGCAAGCTATAGCTAAAACCACTTCTGTCTTTTAAAACCAGATAACACCACTGGTGCCATACAAAACTGGGACCAAAGACAAAGCTAGCTCCTGCTTTTAAAGGTTTAGGTGTATAGGGCCACACCATGCAGCAAAGAAAACCTTTAAAGTGGCACCTAGCTGTTGCATATGCAAAGACTACCAGCAACTTCAATAATGATGTGTTCAGCCATTCACCAGCAAAACAATTCCTCCTTCACATACAGAAAATGTCCCAGCCTGAAGCAATTGCTGGAGATGGCAAGTCATTCCAGATAATCTCTGCAGAGGTTTCAGAACATTTTCCTCATATGAGCAGTGCATATCCCAGGCTGGGAAATGTGGATAAAACTCACTTATTTGGTTAACAAGTACAGGGACAGATAACATCTCCATAACGATCTTTAACAGTTTTCAGGAAGCTCTAAAAGCCCTCCACATTCCATGACCATTAAACAACTACGTCAACAGTGACAGGAGAAGACAGGTCCAAACAGGAAAAGGTGCCATAAGGATTTGCACAAGCCTAATCATAATACACGGGTATTGAAAGTCTGACAAATTATGCTTTCACCCCAGGTAGCCTAAAACCTGCAACTTAGACTCCCAACCTGCTATTCCTTCCAAGTCAGTTTTAGACTCTTAATCTTTTAATTACAATAAAAATGTTAATGTAAGCAGGAAATGAAAGACCCATCATCCAACATCATGTCTGAATAAATAAAAGGCAGGATCATAGCTTGTAGCACGTCAAGGATGCTGCAAACAAGTCCCACAAGCAGGCACATTACCTGGCCAATTCCTTTAAACTGAAAATAGCCTGGGAACCTCCAGACTTTCCTAGTGTGAAACTCCTGACTTCTTCTTCACTGCTTGTTTCTTGAAGCTGACATCTCAGTTACTAGTGGAAATAAAGATGTCTCGTCAATCCCCTTCCCTACACAGAAATATCAACCTGGAGCATCAACCTGTCATCAACAACTAAAGTTACATATTTTTGCTTAGGTGAGGGAAGATGCAGAGATTGAGAGAGACATCTATATGAGAGGAAATAAATTTCAGGAATATCTTCTTACAGGTAAAAATAATTGGCTAAGTAAGCCTAGCAAGCTACAATGAACCAAAACAAGCTCAAACTTTACTCAACATCACTTTAAATACATAAAAAATGTGAGGACAATAAAATTGTAATCACATAACAATGTAAAAAACTCTATATAAAGTTCCTTTGACCTTATACTTGTTTTAAGTAGCTCAGCTCCTCTTGCTGAGGAGCAGGCATATGAGAGTTCACTTGGAGACCTCAGCTTAGGTGAACTTAAATGATGCTAAATTTGCACATATTTGACAGCTGAAAACTAAGTCACAGTGAGGACAAAGATGAAAGAAAATATTGTCAGTTTTTCAGAAAGCCTGCAGAGACATAAAAGGAGACACTCAACAGAACAGGCATCCATGAGAAACAGTCCATCCAAATACCCGTGAGTATCAAAACATTGACATGCTGGTCAACAACACGTGTCTTTCAATCTTAGGACACAGGTACACCATACACCTGAGCTGCAAAGAAACCCTGCCTAAAATAACTATTTATGAACACTGCAAGAAAAATAAGCACTTATTTTGAAAGGAAAGATTTTCAAGATAGAATTTTGAAGCTCCAGCTGCAGAGCTGAATCAAGTTGGAGCTCTTTCAGAAGGGACAGAGTTGCCTCCGGGCAGCCTCAGTCCCAGCGAAGCTCAGCTAAAGGGCCTGAAAGCATTCTCCTTGGCAGCTTTTCAACACGGGATTTAACTCCAAGATCTTATCACCGATACATGGCATTTTTAAACAATTACCAAGAAACTTTTGGAGAGGGGAAACGGGAACCAAAACTACTGTTTCAGCCAATGCCACCACAATCTTCAGGCAAGGTCAAAGATCTCCACAGACCCCCCGGCAATCCTCGTGATGAAGGGGATCTCAAATCCCATTTTTCCCACGCTAAGAGAAGTCACTCAAGTCCCGCAAGTTTCAGCGGCGCCCCAGCCCGGTCACTGTCCTGACCCACACAGCGGCGGAGGAGGAGTGCGACACTACGCTGGAGACCCCCGCTCCAGGCTCCTTCTCCTCCGGGACGTGATGTGCCTGCCTAAAGCTATGTCCCCATGCTGGACCACCGCCACTTTGACGCTTGCCCGGGCTCCGAGCAGTGGAGTCTACAGTGGCAGAAGGATGCTGGTGGTCTGGTGGACCCACCACCTCCCGCCGGTGACGGGGGATCACCGTGCAGGACCCCGCGCCGCGGGCCCAGCACTGCCACCATCACCGGCAGCAGTGGTGGGAGCTGACAGACCCCCGCCGCGGCCCCGCCGAACGCCCGCTCCCAGTACCTGTCTTCCGAGACGCTGATGACCCCGTCCTCCTTGGGCACTATCGCTGCCATGTTCACCACCTCCTGCGAGCCCTCCACTTTGTTGAGCAGGAGGGGCTTGCGAGTCAGCGCCTTGGGCTGGGGCTCCGCCGCCATGGGGCCAGCGGGCACAGCCGCTGCCGCCGGAGGAGGCTACGGCCGGGGGAGGGAGGGAGGCGGCCCGCACTGCCGAGGCGGAGGAGGGACTTGCGGAGCCGGGCGCTCCCAGGGAAGCAGGGACAGCGCGGCGGCACCGCCCCCGAGCGGGCAGGGCCGGGCCGGGCCGGGCGGGGCGCGGTGCGCGGAGGGGCGGGAAATGGCGGCCGCCCGCCGCCATCTCGCTGAGCGGGGCTGTGGGGCAGCGCTGTGGCGAAGGGAAACCTGCGGTCCGGCGGAGGTGTGGGCGTACCTCTCCTGCCAGGGCTGCCCTCCCAGCGCCGCGGGCTCGCCCCAGGAGCAGCCCGGGGAGCGTGTCCCTCTCTGACCCGTGCCCGGTTATGCGCTGTCGGCACCGTACGGCTCCGTGCGGTCCGTCCCACACTGCTGTGGCCGGCAGGCCGAGCGATTAAAAACCCCAACGCGAGTAAAGATGAAACAGAATGTTGCGCAAAAGTAGCTGCATCCCTCTGTTTGCATTTTCCTATCTTAGTTTTTCCTGGGACTGAAGGTAATAATGGGATTTCTGCTGCTGCATTAGACAGGGTCGCTGGCAGGCAGGGCTGCACCGCGGCGCCAGCAGAAATTCCCTTTCAGAAAGCTTATTCCCAAGGGAAACGCAGCAGACTTCCAGCAGCTCGTTTTCATCAAGCACCTTCTTTTCGCTCGCTTTTCCTGACAGATTCATTGAGCTCCAAGAAAGTCAGATCACTTGCCCAAAGCTCTGTGCTGAAACCAGTGAAAAGGCAGCTTCCTCCCGAGGCATATGCCAAACTTTCATAATCTGTCTCGAAAGATTCTGGAAAATCATGCTCAATGTCTGAGCTGCTGTTCTACATTGCAGAAGTTGTCAGCAGATTGGAAAGCGCTATTTCAGCTGCATGTTTACGTTTACCCACGCTAAGCCCAACGAGCAGCGGTTTTCCTGGGGGGGAAAAAAAAAAAAAATCAGGTATGAAAAAAATCCAAGATCGGGAGATTAAATTTTGTTTTCAGAAGTAGAATACAGCAGTAAATCTTGATTGCCCACTCACACTTCTATGTAGTAGACTGAGGCAACAGAGGAAAGATAAAGTCAATTCCTTGTGACAGAAATGAAATTTCACCGTGTTTAGTAATCTCTTAAACAAACTGAGTCTGCAGAACCACAGCAAGACATTCAAGCTTTCTCAACTAAACATGACAGGTCCACAAGTGTACTGTAGAGGGAAAGGTCTGGTCAGCAACAGCTGGATTACAGGAAATGAATCTGCAGTCTCAAACTATTTCTCTGAGGATGTGTCATTGGACTAGATAATATCTCTTCCTTATCATTCTTAGAAGGGAGCTACTGTTGAAGAGAATAGTACTTTGACTTAGCAAAATTGAAGAGCCAAAGACCCACCTTCTTTCTGCTGAGGATGATCTTGCAGTCCTAGGCTAGACCTATAGATAGAAATGCTTGCCTCACTGCTTGGTGTGGTATGAGGTACTCTTTGAAGAGTGATATACTTGTTAGTTTTCAGAATACATCTAAAAATAGCTTTTAAACTGAAGTCTGGTAAGATCTACTGACCTTTCAGTAGTTTGCTCTCAAGGTATTTTGGATCACTGGCATATAAACAGGGGCTGAGCATATGCTGGAGACAGCAGGCTGCAGGCTCTTGGGAGACCCAGGATTCATTTTCCAAAAAGGCTTTTAAGGAAGAATGTAATTGAGAAAATGAGGGTCTTGATAGGCAAAGGTGTGCATCATGGGACTGGAAGGAGTTGTTTCAGTTGCCTACTGAAACATAACTCTTCCCTATTTTCTTTTCTCTCTTATATCCTTAAACAGTTCCAGGTCCAACTACTCCTTCAAGGTTTTTAAGACACTGTTTAGAGGAAAACACTGAAAGGCAGGCATACATTTTGGACTGAAGTGCAATAGTAATATGATAAAATCAAATATATGCTTTATGTTAATGGTTGGTCTTTGGAAATAACCTTTGGGGAGAAAGGAAGGGGTTAAAAAAAAAAAAAGACAACACAATGCAAGACAGATTCCAGAATTCCAGTGGCTATTCAAGATAAAATTCTTGAGGGTATTTTTTTAAAGCTTATCTGTAATGGTGATTTCCTCTGCAAGACCAGGAAAGTACTTGAATAATAGAAAGGTGTCCTGAGGTTTAGTACATCATTTTACCAGGTGTGCATACTTGAGGTCAGTGCTCTACTCTCCCTGATGAGATAGGGAGATAGGGTTGAGAAATTATGGCACACAAAAGCAATTTTGCTATGACTGATGGAAGAAAAAGTAATGTATGGAAACCTGGGGAAAGGAGTATGGGAGACAGAGAAGAAATAGATTTCAAAGTGAGAACCTGGAGCTTGCTCTTGCATTCTCCCTGACAAGCATAAAGAGTATTATGATGGTGGAAAAGGCATGGAAATTACCAGCAAGACCTGAGTGTTCTCCCAGGTCTACCACTGTCACACAAAACAATAAAACACCTTTAAAAACCAATTTTCCTATAATGACAGAAAGTTGGTAGCATGTCTTGTGTGACAGTTCAGACAAAGTTAGAATTGCTGTAGACATCAAGTTTAATGAGAACTTAGAGAAGCGAAACTAGGGTAGTTTAGAAAAGTGTTTCCCCATATAACTGAAAAGAAAAATCAAGCAAATAAATCTCATAAATACTTCCTAGAATAACTTTTTTTTAATTTTCTGTCATAGCTTTTAGGTCAGATCACATGGATTAAAAATATTGCTAGGACTGAAAGCAGGACAACTTAGTATCTGAATCTGAAGCCAAGAAAAGCAAGCTTATTCAGTTATTTTTCTGCATTAAAAAATGTTATAGGATTAAGAATTATAAGATGCTCCTCTGGTATTTTCTTTTTTGCAGGACATTGCAAAAATGGCATAATTTAAAAGTTCTATTTTTTGCCTAGTAGGTATGCTTGGATTATATGAACTTTCTTGGAAGAGTGTATCCACTAGTAAGAATGAAAATCAAGCTGAAAAACGCAGCTTACTTTATATCAAATTAGTATTACCTCATCTTTGGTTCTTAGTGTCATTTCTCTTACTCTGTATTCTGGCATGACACCACGGTAAATGAAACATCCATCCCTCTGTTAGTTTTGGCCTTTCTATTCTTGAAGCAGGCTGACCTTCCCTCTTTTGATTGGGGTAGAGCAGAATTAGGCTCCCTGCCTCTAAGCAGCAGGGTGAAGACAGAAGACCCTGGGGAAGCAGCTGTGATGGTTTGGAGTGATGCATTCACGCACAATGGAGCCTCTTTTTATGCCCTCGTACTGCACCAGAGACTCGAAGGCCTTTCTCCAATTCCTTATCTGCAGTCTTGTTTGGAGTTCAGGAGTTGGAGCAAACCGAGTTCCCCATCTTCTCTGGCAATTTGCTTTAAAAGCTTCTCTCTGGCTCCATCTTCTGTTTGGTTGCTTGGGTTTGGGATTGGTTTTTAATGTCTATTTATTTTGATATAAAAAGGTGAGATTCTTCTAAGTTTTACATGCTGAAGTTGTTTTAAAAAGTAGGTAATCACATCTTGTGTGACAGTTTAGACAAGCAGAGAGAACCCCGACCTGCAGATGGAAAGAGTAGCCCAGAGAGGAGGGAGCTGAAGGTTCCCAGCTCTGCTGTCAGCCCTGTATTTACAGATTCTCCTGTTCTGCAAAGTTGTTACTCTGGTTACAAGATGAGGTAAATCCCTTTGACCAAAAAGCATAGCAACATGTTCTGTTTTGGTGTAATTGTACTTTTCTGCATAATTATGACCATTACATGATCTGGCAATGTAAGTGACATCTCTCGTACATTTCAGCTAAAACTGTCAAGCACTGGGGCCACTGGGTAGGCATAGGACAATTTGATAAACAGATTGGTCTTTTTGTGGGTGTTTTGAAAAACAGACCTTTTACAAAGTACTCAACAATCATAAGAGTAATAGTAAAAGTTATGAAAAGAGGCCTCTAATTAAGAAAAACTGGTTTATGGTGATTAATTTTTAGGCCCAAACTATTCATGCCCTTTTAATCCATTAAGTAATCTGATTCCAGTTGTTCTCACCCTGCAAGAAGGGAGCTAGTGTAGAAGCAGAACTGCACTTTGACTGATTCAGTGCTGAAATTTAAAATTTCTCTGTTGACAGCAAGCCAGATTTTGACTTCTGAGGCCTCTTACTTGGTCACCCATGCAAAATCAAAGAAGTTATATACACAACTGATAACCACATAAAAAAGGTAAAAACCATTTGGCAACAAGTAGAGTTGCTTCTCAATAGTCATTGAATACAGTGTTTTACTCTGTCACGCTTTTCTTCTCTGCTAGTTTATAAACAAAATGTTTTACAGCTTTACAATATATGGGATTTACAATTTCTTCTATACCTGCACTTCTATGCAACTGCAAAAATTCATGCTTAAAATTCTCTCCTTCTCTTATTTTGTCATCAGTGACAGCCTTCATAAGATAGTTATTGAGAAGTGTTTTTAATTTCAGATGCTACATCATTCTTGGAAGACTGTGGGAAACAAATATAGATGAGCTCTTTTTATAGGAAGGCAAACTTCATGAAGTACCAAAATGTTCTGTGGAAAATTTGCTTGTCCATCTTGCTTAAAAATATTAAACTTGTTACAAAAAATGCACCCTCAAATTTAACCAGTGGTCTTTATTTTACTACAGGTATTAATCAGTCACACAAAGTAGTGTACCACCTATCACATTTCTATTAATAAGCCCTATATGCTCATTGGTACAGTTTTCTTCTATATTTTATTAGTTTCGATTTATGTGTCCATTGAGAAAAAAAGGACCTATGAGAAACAGAGCTTGAATCTGCTCTGGATCAAAGTTATGGAGAGAAAGATTAGCATCAAAAAATAAACATGTCAGTACCACTGTGTAGCACCTTCTCGAGAAAATATAGACTCATTTTTAGCTGCCATGCAAGTGCTGTTGGCTTTGTAACTGACTGTGAACATGTGAGAACAAAAAAAGTGGTGCTGTGTCAGTGTGTGGGCTGAAAATGAGAACTCCTGGCTCATACATTTTGCCCCATAAGCAGTTCTAGCATTGTATGCAGTCTTATTGCTGTTTTCTTTGTCCTCATTGATCCTGCTATAGTGTTACTCACATTTTGGGCTCCCAACTTTCTGTAAAAAAACCTCTGTGATTTAATTCACTGTCTTTTTGGTAGAACCTTCTGACCACTAATTCTTCTAAGCTCATTATTCTCATATTTTCTAGTCCTAAGGACTAAAGACCTTTCTTTTTTTCTTCCCTAAATCTTCCCTCTGTGATATTGAAGAATGATAAAGTATCATCAGCAAACACAATTTTGTATCTGGAAAATGCATTAAAATCACCTATGTAACCTGCATGAATGGTAAATAAATTTGTCTTACATATTGCATGAACTATATAAAAGCTTTGAAGCATTTCCTTTTCTTTCAGCTAAAGTGTGTAATTAAGAACATATCCAGGGAATATCATGGAACAACTTTTTACAATAACTTTTGTATATTTGCATTTGGCTTTCCTTTTTTAAAATTTTTCTCACTTTTATTGCACATGGGTCTACAGTAGATGTTGTTAGATTGACAAAATGCTTTCAACCATCTGAAACCTCACAAAGTTCAACAAAACCAAGTGCAAGGTCCTGCACCCAGATCAGTGTATTACCAATACAAGCCAGGGGATGAATGGATGGAGAGCAGCCCTGCAGAGAAGATCCTGGGAATACCGGTGAATGAAAAATTTGATGTGACCCAGCAATGTGCACTCACAGCCCAGAAAACCAGTCACACCCTGGGCTGCAACAAGAGCAGTGTGGCCAGCAGGTCCAGGGAGGTGATTCTGCCCCTCTGCTCTGCCCTTGTGAGACCCCATCTGGAGTGCTGCATCCAGCTTTGCCACCTTCCCAGCACAGTAAGGACATGGACCTCTTAAAGCTTGTCCAGAGGAGAACCACAAAAATGGTCAGAGGGCTTGAACACCACTCCTATGAGGAAAGGCAGAGAGAGCTGGGAGCTGTTCAGCCTGGAGAAGAGAATGTGCCAGGGAAACACTATTGCAGTCTTTCAATATATAAAGGGAGCCTGTAAGAAAGACAGAGAGACTTTTTTCCAAGGCTTGTGGTGGCAGGACAAGTGGCAAGGGTTTTAAAACAAAGGAAAGCAGGTTTAGATTAGGCATTATAAGAAACTTTTTGCAAGGAAGGTGGTGAGGCACTAACATGTTGTTCAGGCACTAATATGTTGCTCCATCAAGGTCAGGTTGGATGGGGCTCTGAGCAACCTAGTGTAGTGGAAGGTGTCCCTGCCCATAGCAGGGGGGTTGGAACTCAGTGATCTTTAAGGTCCCTTCCAACCCAACCCATTCTGTGCTTCTATTATCTGAGTTTACAAAGAGAAAAACAAGAAAACTACTATTAAAATATAAACTACTATTAAAATAAAAACATGTTTATTGCTTGTTAATATTGAAAGTACCTTTAAAGGAGGAATGATGGAATAATTAAAAAATACAAAAAAGTCTGATACAACTTATGGCCAAAAGATCTTAGCAATGCTACTGCCAACAAAGCTCTGGCATAATTTTAATACATACTTTTCAATAGAAAGTTATAGTTTTAATACATACTTTTCAATAGAATGTTTTTGGAGCTGGGCAGTTTTCTTGCAGTCAAGCCATTTTTACTCCTTATTGCCATTACATGGAAAGCTCCATATTGAACAAATTAAGCATCTGAATCCTTAAAAAATAGGTGGAACCCTTGCTAAGCTGCCAGCTTTGTCAACTCAAACCTGTGACAAAGGATTGTTTTAAAAGCTTGTGGTTCCTAAAGCAGGGCAGCTGAACTCATCCCTCCTGTAGAAAATTATTTCTGCAGAGAAGTCCCACGAAGCAGCTTGAGAGCAAAACTGCAGAAATTTCAGTGTATACAGGGACTTATGACTCACTGCTGCAGGGCCGTTTGGAGTTAAAAAAGAATCCCAGACTGTCTGATCAAACTTTTGCATGTCTTACTCTGTGCCAACGTTATGTGCCACCTTCTCTTTAGCAAGCAAGTCACCATTTCTGGCCTTCACTGTGGTAAGAGGTTGCTCAGCCTGTGAGTACATATAGGCATCTCAGTAATGCCACGTTTAGATGGGCTTTATCACGGATGGTGCTGTGGAGCATTTGGTTCTGATTACTTCCTGGCCACTCCTGATAATTTTTACTCTAGATAGATTGCAGCCCGAATGTCTGATTGCTTTGAACATCTTGCACTGTAGTAGGCCCATATGTTTATCGTGACAATCTACAGAGTGCCCTTTTATTTTGAAGAGAGAACCATATCTGAGTCAAGTTTAGCTGCTTTAGAGAGACTTCCTCTGGGACAAGAGTGGGTGTAAAACACTGGCCCACTGTAGGACATCCACCAAATGTTAAAATTCATGAAAGTGGGAGAAATACTCTTTCTTGTAAAATAGGAAATGCTCTAGAGACAAGAGGCCACATGTGTTTGGAGGACAAAACCAATTATTCAGTAATGTCTTCATTTGTAACTCAGTGACCTCCTTGTACAAAAATATCATTTGACAAGATAGTAGAAATACTTCTGTGAAGACTGAGGAACTGATGAGTGTACAGCTTGTACCTCTGAAAGTGCACGAGGAAACTCCAAATGGGAAAACAAAGAAAACCTGTGAGTCAGTCCAGCTGGTAGAGAGGAGGAAAATAAAGTCACACTCTCAGTAGTTTTCATTAGCCCCCAAAATTCAGACTAACTAGCCCCAGAATAGCCTCTGCATTGTATGCTTAATATGAGCACTGGACAATTTTCGCACAGACCAAAACTGTAGCAAGAAATTCAGGTACCTGCTCCAGCTCTCTATCTCACAAAACAGACCAGACATTGTTCTTTGGGTTCTGAGGCCAAACTGTGTGTCCCAGCTTGCATTGCAGAACTACATTTCCTTCTTCCCCCAAAAATGATGACGTAGAGTCGCTTTTGAGGAAATTACTCCTGTTCCATGCATTCCTCTCCTCCAAGCCAGATCCATGTACTGTCTGAGAGGCTGCCAGGAGCTTCATGCCAAAATTGCCAAGTAATCTGCCTGTACATCAATTGCAAGAGTTCTGCATAGAATGCAAGAGCATTGGCTTCTGAACCTTACCAGTGTAGATCCAGCTGATGAACCTTTTTCCAGGGTTTTGACACCTTCCAATCCAGCAGTTTGGACACATCAACTCTTCCAGTGCAGAAGCAGGTACCAGTGAGGCATCTAGCAAACTTCCTGGTACTTCAGGAGCTATGTGGTGAGAGTCCCAGGCAGCTGCCAGGACCTTGACTGCTAGAGGAGCACTTGTGTGCAGGCAGCCTAATTTCTCTCCCTCACAGTGGCATACATTGAAGTACAAGCCATCCTCTCAAGCACTTCACTGTACAGATTTATATTCTAGGGACTTCAGCGCCTGGCTTGCAGAATATCTCCACAGGGATGTCTGACTGGACATTTATCAATCAGCATTCAATTCCTTGACTCCCTCCTCTGGGAGATGAGTGCCAGATGTTAGGGACTCTTTTACCTCTTCTTTGAAACAATCCTGCCTGACAATTTTCCTCTCACAAGTGCCGATAACTGAACAGAAAAAAAAAACAATCCAGAAGAGAAACTAGGACAACTTTCCTATGCAGGGATGGGCTAGAACCTGATCTGAATGGGGAAGAGGAAAGAAGGAATGGTTGTGCAGCTGCAGCATGATTTCATACTGTGAACACATCACTCCAGTGCCTTCAAATCCTCTTGTAAGACTACATTTGCCATATGTGTACAAGTGACAGTCAGAAAGGCTTTGCTACCATAGACCTTTTTAGGTATCTGCCCTTTCCCCAACTTAAAGGTGTGCAGTGTGAGTTATGACTTGTATTTATGGGAGTACTTTTTCTCTGAAACTATATTTTGATTAATTTCAGGGGGTTTAATTCATGTCCTTTGATTTAGGCCAAGGAAAGATATGGAGCTATGTACATCTGTGCATTGGATGTACACATACATGAACAGACTTAGAAGAAAATGAGGGAAAAATACCACTTCTGAGTAGGCATAACAATTCTGAAAAGTAAATTTATACACATTTTGTGCTTTTGTTTTATAATAAGAGGTGACATGCTGCTCAAGTGCTGACTTGTAGCAGAATAGATTAAAAATTCTTGGGCCATCAGTAGCAAGAAATCACAGGGCTGTACTTACAGAGGTCATTAACTGTCCAGACATCTGTTGGGTAACAAATTCTGCCAAACATAGATCATGAAGTGGTTCTTGAATTATGCAGAGGATAATTTTACAATCCAGAAAACAGAGAACTCAAGCAGAGAAAGAGCTGTGTAAGACTTTCTTATTGCCAGTTGGGAAAGAATTCACTACAGGATCAGAATTACAGGAAAGTTTGATGCTAGTGGCAGTGGTCTGCTGCATTGCTAGCAGTGCAATAAGGAACAAATTTAGATGATGGTCACAATTACAGTTATATACTCCACAAAGTAATTGACATTATGGTAAAATTGACTGTATTAATTAGAGGGATGCTGCGACAAAAGTAAAAACTCCAAATGTCTCAGTGAAAACTACTGTAAAGCATATTAACACAAAAGTAATAGATTTCAGTAAATTAAAAGGGAATTAGGAAACAATGAGCAGATGCAGAAAAGGAGGAATTTGTGCTGAGGTAGAAACAGTTTGGAGCATTCTAAACAATGTATAATTAAATCATAATTGACTCTAATTCCCCTTGAAAAAAGAAATACTGTCCCATTTTTCATAAATTAGCTGCAGTAGCCAGTTGGTAAAGGATCACAAATGAGTCCATTTATGCTACACTGGACTATAATTGGGTTAAAGGGCTGTCATTTACCTCTGAAATGAGAGCTCAAATGATATCTGTCAACCTTTGGAATCAGGAGTTATTCTGGCATCAGGAGTTATTTATTAGCTGCTGCAGAAGTCCAGGACACAGCACGACCAGTCATTGAAAAAAAACAAAGAATGAAAACACTCATCAGGGTAAATTAGTAGTTTTGGCATTTTTTCCCTTGGCCAGCTGAGGAGAAGTGTATCTAAGTAGATAAGCCATAACTAAGCAGAAATGTCCAGAAGAACATATTGTAACTTTTTCTGAAAGAGAAGATAAAAAGGACCAGAAATGGAAGACATGAAGAAAAATAATAATTGATCAAGGAAAATAAAATTAAAAAAAAAACGACCTGCAAACCCTGAAAGGTAATGGAATGGACATAATAGTTTAAAGCCTGTGTTTTGTTGCCTTTGCATTGTTAAGTTTCATTCTTGGAGACCCCAGTTATATAAATCACTGCTAGCTTTATTCACAAGTCATACAAACTAGAAAACAGAAATGCATATATCAGTGTCAAGTTTCTAAGAAAACAGGCTTACAGAAAACAGAAATACCTTAAAAGAGGAAAAGACCAGAAGAAACTCAGAGAAAATGTTACACTTATCACACGACTGGTGTACACACACACTCTGCCAAACCTGGAGGAGCATACGCTTACTGTCAATATGAATTATGGAATGGGCTTTCTCGGACTTTTTACTTTGGCCCCATGTTTGGAAAATAACCATAAATGGCATGTTGCCTTAAAAAGAGCTTACCAACAGGAAAATATTAGAACTGATCCTGAAACGTTCAAGGCTTTCCGATTGCAACATCAAGAAATTGAAAGCCATCTCCAACAACAAAAAACTCATCACTGACAAAAATAGCGCTGCTTGGTGAAGACTGTTGTTATGAAAAAAGGTTACACTTGTAATGCAGGGTTTACTGTCAGCTGTTCTCAAGTAAATTCTAAACTTTTCCTAATAAGAAATGCTTTTGTAGTCTCTAACTCAGTAAGAATTATCCTTTTGCAATTTTCAAACTGTGTTTTAAGTGTCCTTCCTTCTCATTTGAAATATTTATAAGACACTATTTTCCTGCAAATTGGTGCACGACAGACTTGCCCACTGTGAAGTTTCTATGACAAATAGGCCTTATATCAGCGCTTCAATGGGCGTGTAAAAGTAGAAATGGAAAAAAATCCCCTCACTTCATTTTAGTTGCATCTTTTGAATTACATGCTCAGCAACAGTCCCAAACACCTTGACATAGGTCCTTGAAGGCATGAAATACTGATGACAGATTTCCTCTCTGGATGAGAGGCTTTATCTGGTTAATTGTATTCCAGGAGACCTATGTCTGTGCTTTATAGATGGCTCTTGTAGAGATTTCCGATTACCTACTACTTGGGATTTGATTAAGTTTTCATTAACTGCTAAGTGGAAAAAGATCAACTGGTCCATATTCCATTCAGCATCAGTCATCAGCCAGCTGCTTTGCAGGGAGGAACTGAGTACATCTTTATTTTAGAGTGTATTTTGATTTTGGGCAAAAGATGGCAATGCATAATAATCACATTCAGAGTAAAAGTTGGACCAAAAACCTCTACAGTGAGGCAATATTTTAAAGAAAGAACTCCCAGCTCTCAAATACCACATGCAGGTGTGATACCTCAGTGGAAAACAGCTTATGGACGAATGAATATTTCTGTCTGTTTACCAAGACTATTCACATTACAGATGCCATTAGAAAACCCCAAACCAAACAAACCACAAAAAACAAAAACCCCAGCTCATTGCTTTGCCTCCCTGGGAAGTGCTTGTAGGCTACATTTTAGCTGTAAGTGCTTTATAATCCAAGCTGACTGTAGCTGAAATTGGTGTCCCTTAGCTGCTTGATTAGTTAGATAAATTCTGCACGCTTGTGTCTGGGATCCATGGTAATGGAGTTACGTTGCTATGCTATGAAATGTGCAGGAAGGTCCAGCACTTCAGGAAGGATATGATTTCCAGGGCTAATGAAACTTGGTAGTGAAGGCAAGAAGGAATGCTTGGAGGAATGAACAAAAGCAATCACTGGAACAGTGACAGGGGATCGCTCAGGTTGGTGGGTACAGGCAAGGCATCCATGCCCCAGGAAGGTTTTCCAGCGAGGGCTGTAACAACCACCCCCAATGATAATTTAAAAGTGGTGCTGTGGAGGAAAAGTATCGTAGTCCTGTTCCTGTCATCCTGAGGAAAGCCTGCATGGCAACATTCTTACAAGTATCCATGTAGAGGATTCATTAACCCCCAACATCAGAGCAGATTGCTACAAATGATCTTTGTCAAACTTTCAATAGACCTAACTATTATCTCTGGCTACTCTAGCAAGAGAAGATTTTTTTTTTTTTTTTGCCCTGGCATAACAAGCAAGTCTCTTTAAACCTGTTGGTTTAGTGAATGCAGTGAACCCCTCCCGTGTTTATGACCTGGGGGACTGGTGGGAAGCTGAGAAGTCTGTACAGATATTTTCCTGGGCATTCTGCTGGTATCAGTAATGAAAGGGGCTGCTGCCACCAGCATCTCAAGCATGGAAAATGAGATGGGAGAAGGAAGTGGCAGAAAGAAGGGAGGGAGGGAGGAAGTGGCGGAAGGAAGTGGGGGAAGGAAGGAAGTGGGGGAAGGAAGGAAGGAAGGAAGGAAGGAAGGAAGGAAGGAAGGAAGGAAGGAAGGAAGGAAGGAAGGAAGGAAGGAAGGAAGGAAGGAAGGAAGTGGGGGAAGGAAGTGGGGGAAGGAAGTGGGGGAAGGAAGTGGGGGAAGGAAGGAAGGAAGGAAGGAAGGAAGGAAGGAAGGAAGGAAGGAAGGAAGGAAGGAAGGAAGGAAGGAAGGAAGGAAGTGGGGGAAGGAAGGAAGGAAGGAAGGAAGGAAGGAAGGAAGGAAGGAAGGAAGGAAGGAAGGAAGGAAGGAAGGAAGGAAGGAAGGCCTTATTGTATGGTGGAGGGTGTTTTTTGTTCCCTTTGGATCTTGATGTACCACCTTAGATACTCCTGACACAGAATAAATTTAAAGGCCCAGAGCTGAGACAGGGTTTTGTTCTTGACCAGAACCCTAACTTAAATGAAAGGAGGAACAATGTAACACACCAGGAAGGATAGATAAGAACTGTAAATATTTTTGAATTCTCATGTGTGCTACCTTATTGCAACTGTAATTTTGAAAAGTTTAAGTCGCTTTTTCCATATTATATTTAATATTCTTCCATGGTACCAAATAGAAGAAGGTTTGCTGTGTTAAACACTGTTAAATACATATGAAGACAGCGCATAGACTAGAAGACCTTTCAATCTATGACAAGTAATAGTAAAGAAAAAGCATGTATCAAACCCAGTTTATTTAATGACAAAAGCCTCCTTGTCTTCTATTCAGATACCCTGCAACCTCTCCATCATTAGCTGAGAGATCAGATTTTTTCTCTGAAAATAATCATTGTGCACTTCCATCATAACTTTATTTGGAAGTACCTAAGTACTTCACAAATACTCATGAAGTTAAGTCTCCCAGTACCTACTGCATAGGTAGAAAACAAGCTCTATCAAACTCCTGTTGTACCCATTTCCTTGCATTTCCACATTAACTGTTCTTTCCCTGATGGTACACTGTTCTTCACTGCGGTTCCCACTCCCAAGCCAGGAAGCAGCAAGGGATTTGTATGACTGGAGGTGTGGTGGGGAATACAAAAATGCCTAGGAAGTTTCAAAGGCTGTCCTCTGGGTTTCCCAATGGATGGACAATGAAAAAGAGGCTGTCTTTGAAGATGGGCCAAGAGAAGACAGAATGCCACTTCTTTTAGAGGTCATTGTTCTGCAGAGAGATGTAGTTTCACTGTGTTCTGGTGCTAGGGAACCCAAAGTACAGGCTTCTAAAAGGTGCTAGTTTCAAAGGAAGGCAGCTGGCTCTACAAATCTTAGAAAAATAGGCATCCTGATTCAAGTCCTAGGATATATATAAAAAAAGTTTTCTGTTTACCTAGGCTACCTGAATTATAAGATTAAATCAGTTTACCTTTGGTAAGGATTTCAGGAAGAGGAAAATTAAAATTTGGGTCAAACCCCCCTGCACTGAAACCAGTAAAAAAAACTCAACAGGACAAAACAAAACCCCCCAACAATTTATGCTGCTATGTATGCGAGACAAGTAAGCAATAAAATTTTATTTGTAGCAAAAAGCAAGTGAGTTGAATGCACAGAGCATGGTGAAAGGAAGACTAAAAAAAAAAGAGGACACAAGGATTAAAAGATAAATTGAAACTCAGACTGCTGTATAAGATACATTTTTTAATGACATGCAGGATAATTAAATTAGGAAATGGAAAATATAACTGTTAAATATGGGGGGAAGCATTTAATAATGACAATCTAAAAAGCTACAGAACTGTATTCTAAAGGAAGCTCCAAAAAATTTCCCTGTATCATTAAGACCTGGACTGATTAAGATCTGGAAATTTTCTTTCTGAAAATAATTCCATATTGCGGAGAAAGACAATTAAAAAAAAAAAGTTAAACTATCAGTTTTAGTTCTCAGACCAGTTTGAAGGTGCTTAACACAGCATCTTCCATTCAAGCCTGAAGTTTAGGACAAAATAAGGCCAACACTATGTGATAATTCAACAAAAAGTCTCAAAAACATCAACTTGGAGAAGTTATTCAAGGAAAAACAGTAACAGCAAATGATAAAAAAATGTTCTTCAGCTTTTTTCGTATGATGGGGTTTTTAGTTATATTTTTACACTTACATTTGATTTTTGGTTTATTGACTATTTTTGGTTTTTTGACTTTGCATTCAAATGTAAAGCAAATCTACACCTTCAATACTACCTTATTTGTCCCCAAATGGACACCACCTATTCTCTGAAGATGAGAAAACAAATATTCTTAGGCATACATATACATTCATTCTTCCCCATGGATGTACAAGAAATATAAACCTGTACAGATCTTTTGCATCACAAGGACAGCAAGAGTATTCCTCTAGCCAGAAGCTTGCTGAAATCATTTATCTTGATTGAGGAGAAGAGGTAGAACTGGCTCATGATTTTGACTGTACATGGGGTGTCACTTTGCCCAACATATTAAAAAAAAAGTAAAAGAAAGATGCATCTATTTTCAGTGGCAGCCTCACTCTCTCTCTGCTCAGCTGTGTCAGCTCTGGCAGTAATGAGCATAAGCACTAATATTACTGGGGTTTGTTCCTTTGCAGCCATTCTCCCACACAGATTTATAAATTTGATTCTGATGGCAGTACCAGCCATTATGACTCTCACATCAAGAGACTGATGCACACTTAAGGCTCGGGTTGATTACCTGTCTTCGAAAGAATCTTTCTCAGTATTAATCAAATTGGCCTGCTCCCAGTAGCAAAATACCAATGCCTACCACAGACAACACACACCCAGCCATGATTCTGCCCTATAGCAGATCTAATAGGGATCTAATGTAAGATGCATAGGAACGGGAAGGACTGAATGCTCCAAATGGCCTCAAAGATAACAGCATAAAGCATACAGAAAAGTACAATAAATTAGTTTCCTTGTATAAATACCATTGGAACCGAGTATGAGTTTTTTCCTGCGTGATTCTTCCATCAGTGATAATTACCAGGGCTGAGGGAACAAGAGGTAGAATGGGGCCAGATGCTTCGGTCTCACCTTCCTCTTGTATTAGCAAGACAGTTACAGCATGGCTACAGCTTGCAATTTTCAAAGTTGACCCAGAATCCATGCTGGTTTATAACTGATTCTACCACCATGAATAAACATGGCTTCCTCACTGATCTCTCTTCATTTACTGGCAACAAAACATAAAAATTCCAAATGCCCTTCCAGGATTTATGCAACGTCTTCATGGTTCAGGCTGCCTTTCACCATGACATTTTCTTGGTATGACAAGGACTCTAAAATGCCTCTTTTCCAGCACTTTGAAGAAACCACTCCAGAAGTTTCCCATTTTTCAGATGTTTGCCAAGAAGATGCACAATATTTTACATATAAAAGTGATGATGATTTTATTAGGATGGTCAATGAAATATCAGCAACATACAAACAGAGAATATGGCATGTCTAAACAATGTGCCTATCTCAGAAATTTAAAAGGAAGCCAATTAAAGGCCATCATGATACACTCAGTCAACATTACTCCCAAATGAAATTACTAATCCCAAGGTGTGATTTGCTTAAGCAGCACTGCAGCCTACAACTTGAATCCCACCACCTTAGGGAGACGACTACTATTCTTCCAGCAGCCAGTCTTTTCTTACCTTAGGAGCTGCAGAAGGTACATTTAACTTTCTTTGGGGACCTGAGGGGACAGAAGGTGTCCCAAAATACCTCTGTGGAGAGAAAATGACTGTGAACCAAGCCTCTCTGATAGTCCCAATGTTTTACTGTGTAACAGGGACTGGCATGCAGCTGGATTCCAGAGTAACCCAGCAATGTGGCCTCTGTGGGACCTGCAGGTTATGTCCCTCTGACAGGAGGGATTCAGAGTAAACAGTAGAACCTGCACCAGAACAGCTTTGCTGCACGTCCTGAGACCCAGCACCATTGCTAGAGCTCTAATAGTGAACTGCTGGAAAGATACAAGCAGCTCAGGAGCCACTGGGTACATACACATGAGCTTGGCCACTCTCACCAACAGCAGCACGATCCACAAAGAGGAATAATCATAGTAAAAGAAATGACGGCCAAAGTTGCTGTATTTTGGTCAGCACCAACTCCAGAGATTCCTTCCCAGCTCTCCCAGAGTCCTTAAGATTGAAAATATTTTAATAGCCTTGAATGGTAAACTGGGCTGAAAGGAAGTGTCCTTGATTTCACCCCAAAGCCTAAGAAAAGACAGCACAGGTCACAGGTGCAGCACCAACAGAAAAGCCAAAATAAGCTGCTTGAAGGCATAAGAATGCATACCAATTTGCAATGGAAATGTGATTCTATCCCCCTCTCTTCCTAGAAATGCTAATCTTCCATTAGTCTTTAAAAAAAAAGGAAAAAAAAAGATAATAAAAAAGCCAATTCAAGCTCTTGTCTAACAAGACACAAATCTTGCCTGGAAGACCAAGATAAATCAAGCCAGAACACTGCCAATTTTATCTTGGGAGAAGGAAGGTGCACAGTGGCTTTAAACCTTCTAGATCAGTAGCTATGGGAGCTCATCAGCTGGATCAGGAAGAAAAAAAAAAAAATCAGTCAGATAGGAAACAGAGCATTCTCCTGAACAGATTTTGCTAAGAAATGGCTCTGGAGGTACTGCTCAAAGGCTGTGAGCAGAAACAGCAGACTCAATTGCTGGGAAATAAAAAACCCAAAAAACTAAACCCTTACAAATTGCCAAAAAACCTGAGAACAGAGATCTTCATCATTAATTAGTTAGGAACAGCCCATAATCATAAGATTTATAAGAAGTAAATTTGGAGTGCCTTTGCATAGATGTCAGAAACCTTAGTATTAATCACTGCTCGTATGGAAGGAAAAAGGTCACAGCTAAGGCTAGCCAATTTTTTTTTTCCCCTAAGGATCGAGTGAAAGGCCAGACCATGTGTCTGGGAGTTCATAATCAAAAAGGTACCGGACCGTCTTCTCCATCCTAAACCCAGTGGGCAAGACAGGCGATCCCTGTGCTGCCTGCCAGGAGCCGGAGTTCCTTTGAGGAGCGATCCCCCCGCTCCCTCGGCACCGGGGCCGGCGGGGCTCCGCAGGCATCTGGCTGCTGCACCGGTCACCCGGAGCCCCTAAGCACTGCCCTCGTGGCGGCCAGGGGACAGGACTCGTTGCGGGGGGCAGGTGGGATCTGCCCGCAGCCTCAAGGAGAGCGGCGGCGCCCGGAGACGGGGCGGGGGGTAGCGCCCGCCCTCTTCCCTCCCTCCTTCCTTCCTTCCCACCCCCGTGACTCACCCGCCGCTCCCGGCGGCGACAAGCCGCCAGCGCCGGAGTTACCGCCCCGGCCCGGCCCGGCGCTCCCCAGGGGCCACCCCCCGCCCTACACGAGCGGGCGGGCCGGGCAGGGCGCTGCCCCCGAGGGACGCGTCACCCCGCAGCCCTCGAAATAGCTCAGCGAGAGGGTTGGCGGCGACAGATCCCTTTCCCCGTTCGTCTCTCCCGACCCACCCGCGCTGCCCCTCCGCATCCCCGGCTCCTGGAGCGCACCCACGGGGCGCGTCCCTGCGAGCACCGGCGCTCCCCGCCCTGCCCCGTGTCCCCCGGCCGGCCGACCGCCCTCCCGCTCGCCACTGCGCCTGCGCGCCCCCGCCGCCCGCGCCCCTGCCGGCCGCGGCCGCCCCGCCCCGCCGATTTGAATATGCTAAGGAGCGGTTACCGGAGCCCTATGGTGGAGCCAGGAGACAGTCACGTTGGACGGGGACGTGTCCTTGAGGGGCGGGGCCGACCTACCCAGGCTGCCTTAAAAACGGGAGGCGAGCGAGGAAGCGCCTCAGTCAGAGCGAGAAAGTGCCGGGGTAGCGGGGCTGCGGCTGCTCCGCCTGAAACTTCTGAGTAACATCAACAGGGGGAGGGGAGGGCGGGTGGCGGTGGAGGAGGAAGGTGGTGGTGGGGGGAAGGTTAGCCAGCAGCGCAGCCCTATCCGCCTCTCCCTCATAAACCAGCCTGTGTTGGGCTGAGCAGGCCCCTCACACAAAGGAGGGCAGGGCAGGCAGGGCTGCCCCCCCTTCCCCCCCGCCTCGGCAGAGGGGCAGCGGGGAGGCGCCCTTCCCCGTGCACAGCACTCACAGCCACTTACTCCTCTCCCGTCCTCCGTCTTTCTCTCCCCCCTCTTCCCCTCACCTCCCCCCACGGTTCTCCCCTCAGCCCCCCGCCCGCTGTCCATGTAGCCGTCCGGCCGCCGGCCCCTCCGCACTATGCCCATCTTACTCTTCCTGATAGACACGTCCGCCTCCATGAACCAGCGCACCCATCTGGGCACCACCTATCTGGACATAGCCAAAGGCGCTGTAGAGACTTTCATGAAGGTACCGGGCTCTGCCTTGCGAGAGGAGGCGAGAGAAAGCGAGCGAGAGTGACTGCGCGGGGAGGGGAGGGGGCGGCAGGGAGCGGGGGGCTGCCTGGGCCGGGGGCGCGGGGCGAGGGCGGGCGGGAGCGAGCAAGAGAGTGCGTGTGTGTGCGGGGAGGGAGGGGAGGGCCGGGCCGAGGGGCTCCGGCGGCGGCGCCGCCTCTCGGCTCACCCTCTGCTTTGTCCCCCGCGCCGCAGCTCCGAGCCCGGGACCCAGCCAGCAGGGGAGACAGGTACATGCTGGTCACTTTCGAGGAGCCTCCCTACGCTATCAAGGTAACCCCCGCTCACCCCCCCCTCCTCCCCGGCCTCCTTCCGGCCCGTCCGCCCCCCGCCCGCCTCGCCCCGGCTGCCAGCGGTCCGGGGAGCGCGGCACACACGGGCTCCGGCGGCGGCGCTGACATCAACATGGCCGACGCTTTTCCCCTGTGCGGTGTGTGCGAGCAGCAATGAACTGTGGGGGATATTTATTCAAGTTGGGAGAAGTGACAGCAACTCCAAGGAGAGTTCGGCTCGCAAGGGGCGAGCCGGGGGAAGGACCGACTTCAGCCCGGAGAGCCCCGGACTCGGAAGGGGACGGCACTTCCCCGGCCCCGCCGCGGCGGGGGGACGGACGGACGCACCGCGCGGGGGAAGGGGGCGGTGGGTCCACATGACACAGGACGGTGAACCTGTTGGAGGTCGCTTCACAGTGCAGTTGGCTTCCATCTGGGCAGGGCTCTGGGAGGGTGATGTAAATAACTCTAAGGTTTGGGCACCCGTGTCCTCAAAGAAATTTGTCCCGTGGAACAAAGTAAAAATGCTCGTTTGGTAAATGGGGAGTTCTAAGGATTGAGAAGTTCATAATTTCAGGGAGCAACATAATTTTCATAATTTTTGGAGCAACATCACATACTAACTTCTGAGGTGTTTTATTATCATTTGTAGTGAGCTGCATGCAGCAGGGGAGGCTCTTTGTAGCCTAACAGGAAAGCAAAACTTGTATCTGCAGAATAAATCTTTTCACATTTCCCTTTGCAGGCTGGCTGGAAGGAAAACCATGCAACGTTTATGAATGAACTGAAAAACCTTCAAGCTGAAGGACTTACGACTCTTGGCCAGTCCCTAAGGACAGCTTTTGATTTATTAAACTTAAATAGATTAGTAACTGGCATAGACAACTATGGGCAGGTAGGTTGACTGTTACTAGGTGGAAAAATCCTAAAACACAAACTTCCCAGAGACAGCCATTAGCTAGTTGTCCAAAGTGGCATCTGCATGAAATATTCAATATGGGTGCTCCTTCAAAAAGTAAGCCGAGCTTGGCTAGCTTGAAGAAATACGGCCAGTGAGTTTGGTACCCAACTTACTTTTCTTGTTCTTTAATTTCAGTCATTTCTCAGTTTTTAAGCTGTGATATAGCCTCCAAGTTGACCTTTTCAGTTCAAATTTTTCCTTTTCTTGTTCAGTCTGTGTTCAGTACCTTAGTGGTTAGCCTGATAGGGTTATGAAAACTTTGCTTTCTCTATACAGTGCTGAACAGTTTGGGAGATGAGCGATTTTTCTAACAACACTGCATGTCCAAAAGTACTGGAAGGAGCACTTTTTCAAAACACTTTCTTTCCAGTGAGTTTACCACAACATTTCTCTGCATACATGTATTTTTATAAACCTGCCTGTTCTATCGGAGCATTGAGAAGCTGTGCTTTTTAAATCTCTCTATTTCAACTGTCCCTTTAAAACAGGAGTTTTATGGTGTGGGCCAGCATTCTCATGCTCGTTAGTATGAGCTGCTAAAATGCAGACATTGTAGGGTAAATGTGTGCCTTGGGACTCAGAGTTCTTTCTGCTGCTGGATCAAAGCCTGGATTTGTTTCACATGAAGGATGCTACTAGTACTTTTCATGTGGGCCATCCCAACTTGAATCTCCCCTTTTTGATTGTTATTCTCATGTAATTCTGTGTCCACTCTCTGAGGATTAGTACTTAGTACTGCTCCTGGCATTTACCACGGGAATGTGGTTGTGAACCTTAAGTCCCCCTTCTCCCACTATTTCCCAGTCTAAGCAGAGTTTGTTATAACATGCCACTTGTGTTTATGAAGGAAATTTGTCATGCTGCATTGTAAGGTTTTACCATGCAATAGTCAAGTGAGCCTAAACATTTTTAAAATGCCTGTTTAGTGATGAAACTTTAAAAAAGGATTAGTTCCACACATTGGGTTTTTTCCTATGGCCATCTGATGTCCTCTTACATCTGTGTGTAATTTTCCCATTTTTCTGGTGTTTTTGTTTAGTTACAGGAGCTATATTCTTGAACACTTAACCCCTGTAGGCCCATACACAAAATATTGCTCTTTCCCATTGCTACTGATAATTATTCTAATTAAACCCATGTCAAATAATTTGCTCTGAGCCATCTGTGCTCAACTACTCAAGTAGGCAGTTGAGTTGTCATGATTGTTTTGACTCACTAGTAGTGTTCATTACTGTAATAGCTGCTCTTTTGCCTGTGAAGCAATGACTTTTGTCTGATCTCTTCTGGTAGTCTGTCTCTGTGGGCTTGAACCCCACCTTCACTTAGGCACGGTTTTGCTCCATTCCACATGTGGAGCTGGCTATTAAAGAGGTATTCACAATGTGCAGTCAGGTGACTAAATAGAAATTCTAACTCTTTTTAGCATCTGCAAAAATAGATGACTCTATTGCAAGTCACAGGTCATCTGCTGCTTAAGTCAAAGGTTCCCATTTTGGCTGTTCTAACCAAAATAGCAATTTTAAAAAATAAATTCCACAACATTTAACTCATCCTTCAGCATTTGCAAGATGAGCTCTAGGGCATCTAATTGTCTTCATCTTCACATTGGTCTTTAAAACTGTGGCTTGATAGCCTGTCATTGTTCTCTTATTCTTGACTACCACCTACAATTTAGTTAGGACAAATCAGTGTATAACCATACACAGTATGAGAAGCTTAAAAATCCAGGAAAATAAGTGGTCAGAATGCTCAGTTGCATTTTAAATAGTTTTCACTCAGAATATAAATTATTGATAAACTTTTTTCCAAAGCAGCTACTAATATTAACACTATGAAACAGTAGTTAACTGAAATTTAGCAGACAGATATTTGAGTATGTCAGGGTAAGAGAAAATAATTTTACAAAAAAATAGCAACATACAGACCATCTTAGATGTGGTATTATGTGACATAATAAAATCCAAACTTAATCTTCTGTGGGAAATTTCTCTGGCTAAACATCTTTCAACTGTCATGCTTGTGTTTTGGTGTATTGACAAACTACTAAGATATTTGCTGAGATCCACTTGTTTCACAAAAATGAATTGTAAACCAGACTTTTCTTACACATGCTAATGACAAGACATGATACAAGCCTGATGGAATTGTCTGGTTATGTCTCCACTAGTGGCATCTTGTACCCCTGCTGAGTGCAAACTGTTGGTTTAAATGGCAGAGTTTAAATGGCAGTATACTCAATCTCTTTCAGAGTTGACCAGAGTTCTCCATCAGCTGACCTTCTGAACAAGAATGATGGCTGAAGGGTCATTCTGGAGTTGGGGAAAATCTGCTTCATATTTTCTTGCTGCTTTAATGTTTGGATTTTTATTATGAGTCTTTATCATACTGCATATGCAATGATTGAGTTACCATGTGATCAGCTGATCACAGGATCTCACATTTAAATCTTAAAGGACACTGTCAACACATTTCAATTGTCAAGAGCCTGGAAGATTTTTTCATAAGCTAGTTCTGATATAAATGCTATGATAGGGCTTTATAAATATTTTGTCTTACTGAGGAGTTGCTAGATCCAATTGTTTTGGAGGCTTTTGTTAAGAAAAATGGTTTTGAAAAGTACACATTTTAAGGTGGTTGTTCCTTAAACTTTTGCAGCACGTTCAGATTGATAATTTCATTCATTTACTGCTTGGATCCAATAGTTTTTTCCCCTTTAGTATGCTTTGTGGTGATTATAGCAGAAGAATAAACCTTCAACTAGGGTGTCAGCTTTTAGCATTCACTAAAAATAGTGATCCTTTTCACCTTCTGCATTTCTATGGAGAACTTAGGGGGGGAAAAAAAAAATACAGCATCTGCATGTCTCCAGGAAGAAATAGGTTTAAACACACTAAATTCAGTAAGAGTTTGTCACATCACACAAAATATTGTACTTCATTAGCCCAGTTTACACTTAGATAATTGACTCCTTTTTTTCTCTAGTTCACCTTTTCCATTATTTCAGGTAGTCTGAAATATCCAGCCTTTTGCTGGCACGTTTTTTGTCCTCTTGAAGTACACTGTTAGCTCTTGTAACCATGGCTAGTTCAGCAGGACAGGAGTAGTCAGACCTTAACCAAACAGTTTTGAGTATAGCAAATGTGCAGCTTGTTATAGTTGATAGAAAGGTTAAATACTGATAGATGTTTCTGTGGAAACAAAAAGCATTCCAAATGTAGCTGCTGTTACGGTGGAGTGAAAATGTAAACAAATGGTTGAAATAAACCATCAGCTTCAGTTACTTACAGTTTGTAGTGAGGTTTCTAAGCCTAAGCGCTGAATCTGAGGTAGGTAAAATTGTATCAATGGTGTTTTGATACTCATGTGCCAAGGACCAGCCTAGCTCTACCAAAGGTGGAATCTGATGGATGCTTGAAATTGTTAAAACTCTGATTTATTGCTACCCTGTGTGTTTCATGTTGCCTGTTATTTGTGAAATGCTGAAAGACTCTTCCTGGTTTTTTTCAGCAGTATAGCATAGAATAAGGTTTGAGAGGATAAAATACACTTAACTGAATTAATTTCAAAGTATTTTTACTACTTTTTCGGGATGAAATTGCTTTAATACTGCATATAGAAAGTGCTTTTCAATAATATAAGCTTTTTATGTGTTTTTAAAATCTGACTAGAGTATCTTGCACATTTTTCAGCAGCATTACTACTGCTATGAGTTTGACTTTTAAACTAATCTAGTGTAACAAAAGCACATGGTAACTTTGTTGCTCTGAAACAGAAAAGTCAACTAATGTGTCTAATACAAGTGGATTTAGACTAGGTATTTTTCATTCACAGTGATGAATAAGATGCTGCCTTCATTTAGATTAGCACAAGAAACACTGTTTGGGTGACTTGCCAGGCTGTGTACAGTCTTGGTGAAAGCCTTTTATTCTGTAGTTTATATCACATATGAGCAGAAGCATAACTAAATCTTTTGAGGATAAAACTAAAATCCAAACGGAATTCAACTGATAAAGAATATTTTTGGGAATTTAAGCATACATCAGAGCTGGAAGTTGGAAGGTATCCTGCATATGATGGCATTGTTTTTAAATAAGTTGTTTCCAAGTGTTTTGATCATGCCATGTATGACTATCAAACAACACACTCTTAGCTTAACTGCTACTTGATAGTTCTTTCTGAGTATCGGTTTAGACCCATATATAGCTACAGTAGCAGAATTGCTGATGTGTTCCCACAGTAAAACTGTGCATTGGTCTGTAGAATTCAGGGTGGTTTGCTACAATGGCATAAATATTGTAGTATTCCAAATACAGGTAAATAGTGTACCTAGGAGATAATGTCTAATCATACTTGTAGACACAAGACAGCTTTAAGTCACACATTCTAGGCTGACTGCTTGCTTATGTGCTTGTCTAGGTTCTCCTGAGCTTGTAAAACCACAAAAATCACACGTGAAAGAAATACTGTTCCCTAACGTGGACTACATTATGCTTCTGCAGTGATATGTTCTGTTTTCTTTAAATTGTTGAGCAGTTTTATTTTCCCAAGACACTTTTGACGATTGCTACTGTATTTTGTTACTCTCAAAAGTCAAAATCCGTTGATGTATGACTTTTGTCTTGGTATTTTGGTATCATAATGCACTGCACTGAAATGACCTGTGCTGCATGTGTCTCCAAATTTGGAACCAAAGTTTAGTTTAGCATTTCCTGCTTTGTCATGCTGTCACAGTTGCACATGCAGTTTGCTTCTCATGTTGTTAGACGCAGAGATTCACACTTCCAGAGTAGCTCTCCTGGTCTCTTTTTTTGCCCCCCCTCCCCCAAGAAAACCAAATAGGACAATTTCAGACAGTAGTAAACAACATCACAAGTGTAAGTGTAATAATGGCAGAAATATGAGAGGCTTTCTCACAGTCTCATATTTTCTGTGGAATGGCAGTGGCTTTAACATGAACCTGTATTCCTGCTGATGTCAAAGATCTGTATGTGAAGTGCTGGTAAAAATCAATCATTCTCATCTGCTGTGTGATGAAATTAAGCATATTGGTTTGAACTTACACCTTTTAGACTAACCTTTAAACATGCCGTCCTTGTTTTAGAATACCCTCTAGTGAGAGCTACAGCAGGCACTGTCAAGGTGTTTTTTTCGCATTGTGATGTGGAACTGCTTGCCCTTTAGCACTCCCGGCACAACAAAGTTCAGACTCTTAAATGTTTTTAAAATCACTTGTGTAGTTCCAATCCAGTGTGTTTTTAAAGAATTTGAACCTTTCATGAAGTACTTAATTTTTTTCCAGTGAAAGCAATTTAATCCATCTGTTCCAGTAGCAGAAAGAGGATACTTCAAACAATTTGATTTGGAAGAGGCAGTGCTATAACATGTTCATTCATAATTTATTTACATACACTGTGCATTTTGTCCAGCTACATTGAACAAATACAGAATATGTCACTGGACTCACATAGGGTACTGATGATGGTGGTGTTTTCTGATGCTCAGTATACAGAATGAGTGAAAAGTGGGCATCTCTATTGCAACAGTTCTGCCCTCCCAGCTTTGAATCCCAGAATGCCAACTTGATTGTGTGCATCTTCTGTAAGGCATACTCAGCCTAGATCTCTGCTCTGGAACTTGTGGCCTCTCAAGGGTTCATAGTTGCTTCAAGTTGTGTGACTTCATGTTGTAAAATAAATCAGTAATTGATCAGTGAAATTAATAAACTGGACTGAACTGTGGTGGTTCAAAGTTGGTTTAGAACAACCAAGTTGCTCCTGCTGTTGTGGTAAACTCCAGGAAGTAATTGTGAGTGAGTCTTTGGGAAGTTATTCTGAAGAATTGCTCTGTGTTCATAGGTCAATAAGCTACTTTTAGTCAGCTTATCAGTACTCTGGATTATTGACCCCCTAAATTGTGGGGAGATTTTTGTAAGCAAGTCTGTCTCTTCTGCTTGGTGGTGTGTATTTTGGTTAGGTTTTTTTCCCTCTAATTAGTGTGGGCAACTGTAGGACTTGTTACCCTTCTTCAGCGTATGGAGAACAGAGGCCTGCCTTAGTCTGAATTGCACTGACTGAGCCAGAACCAGCTGTGTAAGGTCATTGCTGTGAAGCAGAAAGGCTTCTGTAATTAGGGACTTGATCCAGGGCTTGGCAAGGTCAGTTATTTTTGGAATAAAACATTCAGAAATATTTTTAGGAAATAAAACCAAAATCGTCTTTAACTCAGAGTCATTGGAGCTGACTTTAAAGTTATGTTTGGTATGAATTGTGTTAATTTATTTTTCTTAGAAAAAGCTTATAAAGACTCAAATAAAACCTATTTTTAACGGCTCACATTTACTATGCTCACTCAATAACTTCAAAAACTCCTGTAGCTTATTGGCTGATTATCCAATTTCAAATGATTACAGTAGTGATGAATTTATTAATCTGTAACTAGCTGATAAGGTGCATCTTTTTCTGTAAGTTACCTTAAAAAAAAGCTACAAGTTGTGATTGAAGTTGATTTTGCTGCTTAGGTAAATAATTTAATTTCATTTAAGAAAAAGTTTTTCCCCTTCTGGCATTATACATCTGTCACATCAGTACTTAAATGTTTCAAATGTTAGTGGCATTTTGTTCTTCATTTTAATATGGTTTTTCACTGTGTGGTTACTTGCTGGAATTCATTATGTGTAAAATCCCTGTTCTATGCATATTTTATTTTTTTTAAACTTTGATGTAATTGTGAAAGATTGAAGGGCTGAATTGTTTTTGAAACTTACCAAGGACTTAATCTAAATTGGAATAGTTACTAGTTAATCAAGAAATTATCACTTATATAATGTGATATTTAAAACTCAATTAGATCTGTTCTTAAATGAAAGAGGACAAACCTATATATTAACCTGTGATTTTTGAAACTGTGACTTACTAATGTTGGGACCTCTCTGATTTAGGCACATGAAATTATCTTGAAGTTTTAAGTTTGAGGTCTTAGTAAATCTACTATGTATTCATCATTCCTTTATTGTTCAACATGAACAGAGTCTTAAACTTCTTCCTTAACACATGCCTTCTGTTTTCACGTGTATTATTCAGTATGGAGAAGATGTATTCCAAAATGACCTGTTCTTGCATTGAAACTCATTTTCAGGCTGCTTTGAGTTGCCTCTTTTGTTTTCTTGCTGTTAGTTTTGGTTTTGTTCTTGGCACAAACTTTTTGAGGGAGTTCCAAAATGACTGAAGTTGCGCAATTAAATGGTCTTCAAGTAGTTCATTCTGTGCCAGACTTGGAAACTCAATGTGTAAAGTTATGAGCATCTATAAAAATCATACTAAGCACAGTGAATTTTCTTGTGGCATGTTCCAGGATGGATATGCAATGAAATCATTGCCTATAGAAGACAAACTTGCAGCCTTTAGCAAAGCAAGCAGTTGATATGCTTAGATATATTTCTGTGACTTTGTTTTTGAAAATGGGTTTGCTGTTTCTTGTGCAATTCAGATAGCTGTTTTGTCTCTAGCATTTCTAATTATAGAAGTGATATCTGACTGGATCTTTGGTTGTTGCTGTTCAGCTTTGACTGGACATGGCTAGTTTAAGGTGCTGTGTTTGGAGGTTCAGTAGTCAATTGAAGTCATAAATGGCTATTTTAAAAAAGATTTTTACAGATAATGCCTAGGTCCAAAATACCAAGGAGCAAATGACTTGCTTTTATTTGATTTATTTTCCTCAATACCTTAAATTTCCTTTTCTTAAATGGAACTTGGGTAGCCTTTGTTATGGACATAATGGTTGTTTCAAGCATTCTCCCTTAGTTCTGCAACTGATGTGCTGAGGAGTTTGATCTCTGGCTCAGCCTTAGAAAAAGTCTGCTGTTACAATTGTGTTTGGCTTTGAAAGCCTTTTGCTAACTGATTTTTCTTTAAATTTCTTTTTATTTAAGTCTATAACTTAATTTGTTCCTCGTTGCCTGAAATGCAGAAAGCTTCACGCCACCAAATAGTGCTATGTACAAACACAGTGTGAGCAAAAATTATTTCCTTTACTGCTAATCTGTAGTGCTAGTAAGAAATGAAACTGAAACCATGTAACTGCCCTGTAATCCTACATAAGTATTCCAGTTAAGAAACTGTGACTAGCCCATGTCTTGGGCATTGTAGTAACTCTTGGGTATTTGTTATGTAGTTAACTAAAGAATTGTCTGCAACGTGGGAAATTAATTTGCCTACAATAACTGTGCTGGAGTCTATGGAGGAGGACAGCTGAATTTAGGTTTTGTAGTCTTGCCTCATGGAGGAAAGATATTTTGTGGTAGCCATCCTTACTGTAAAATTGTTGGTTTTGTTGACTTTTGGAGTATGCTTGCAGGAGAAATCATTACTGCTTGAAAAGCATTTTTTATTTTTTTGGGAGGAGGGAGATGGTGTGTTAATGGAAACATGGATTCAGACCTTGATAAATTCTACTGTGCCTTCTTAAAACTCTATTTTTAAGGTCTTCTCCAAAAGAAAAAATAATTTGAGATAGAATACTGAGGGAGGGGGGAAGGTTAGCTTCAAAAGCAAAGGGAATGTGTCCATAATACAGTTCAATGTTTGTGGGTGAGCCTTCCAAACATGGGCAGTCTGCAGCAAAAAAAGGAAGAAGTCGAATGATAGTATGTGCTTCTATGATGTCTAAACCGTTACCCAGTTGTTGGATTAAACATATGTTAAGAAATTAGAGTTCAGTGAGGGATTACTTCTTGTTTGTACTTATACATGAATATTTAAGGTTTTTATTTACATGGATTTAGACAGAAGGTATTAACCTGTTGTTGTGTGTTTTGAGGTAGTATGCAAATAGAGCATGCCTCTGGTTTATCTTGTTGCTCAAAACACCTCCTATGAGGACAGATTTTATTAACTTGTGCCCCCTCTGCTGGCTGGTGTTCCAATTACAAAGTAAAATACAAGTTTACAAAGGTGAGGTACTCTCTGATAGGCTATTTTGGCCAAATAGCAGTTTATAAATGTTGCTTTTATGCAGCTGAAACTACGGCAAAACCCGTGGGAGAATTTGGGAGAGTCTCTGGTAGTGTTGAGAGTTGGTGTTTTCATAGTACAGTTACTGTTTTGGCCTCAGTCAAGACTCCGTAAGCATTTGTCTAACCTCTTTCCCTCATCCCTGAGTTGAAGAAGTGTGATCTTTTTATTTACCCTGGGTGTGTATATTGTTATATATACAGAGGAGCTAGATCTTTATGGCTTTTGGGACCACACTTTGGTCTTCTAAAACCTGGTACTATCAGTTGCTTTTCTGATAGCAGTTGTTTTCCCCTTAAGATTTAGGATTCTCTTCTTTGGGTTGTAGTGAGGCAGTCTCTCAAATTATCTTTGACAGGTGATGAATTTTCCTGTCTTCTTTCTGAAACCTGTCTGTTGGTGAGGTAGGGTTCCCAGCTGCCTGGTGTGAACAAAAAGCAGAGCACAAGTCCTCCCATCTTGGGTACTGCAGGGAGAGCTAAAAGATGTCAGTATTATCGCAGAGGATGGTTGTCCATACTGCAGGTTTGTGTGTGTGGACTAGATCTAATAGTAAGAGTCATTCTGCTGTCCTGCAGCCCTTTCAGAAAAACACTGGCCTTTTTTTCTTGGAGATAGTGTAATTTCTGGAATGGGGCTTTCATTAGCTTATTTCATAAGATTACTCTTTGTGACTGGTGTTGTCTTTATCATTAATTAGGCATCAAGGGAGATTTCTGATTTGTATTGAAATTTCTTTTATGGCTTGAAATCATACCATATTTCAAAACACCCATCCTGTGTAAAACTCAAACTGGTTGGTATAGCTCTTGTTGAACTTTCTTCCGAGATTTCTGAGAGTGATCTTGAAATACTTCTGCTGTGCAAATATCTGGTCTTCTACTCAGACCGAACTGCTCCCACTGCTGTATTATATATTGAATAATCAACAGCATCAAGGGAACATATTGAAATCTTTATGGACAGCAAGATAGATGAGTTAGCAACTTTCTTTGTGTGTGAAGTCCATCTTTGTCAGATCTTAAGCCTGTACAGAATTTGTATGTTCTTCAGCTCTTAATCATTCAGGCTGAAAGCACAGAAGTTTCTCTGACACTGAGGTGCTTCCACTTCAAAGAATCAATTTCAGTTCTAAAACAGGCATAGTAAATAAATACAATTGCAAAAGTTATTTTTATCATGCAGGTTCAGTCAATTACATAATACTGTGACTGAATTTAGAGCTGCTATATTTTTCAGTCTGGCCACAGAATTGTGGTGCTCTTATGGTGACATATCAGGTGAGATGTCAGATTTATTAATGCAAATGTTGTAGTAGAATTGGACTGCCCTTTTTGCACTCCCCCACCTGCATCGTGTTCTTCCTTGTGTTCTGATAGATCAAAGTTTCACAGTATGTTTGTGTTAAATATTAGGTACAATTTGAAGACATTTTGCTTCTTATCAAGTAATAGGAAAGAATTTACTGATCTACCAAAGCTGAACACATATTCTTTCCCTAGTACTGTAGTGCATTACATGTGTATGCATGGTTGTGGTGTGTGTCGACATACATTTGAAAATCCTTAAAGGCAAAGTAATTTTTGTAGAGTTTAATTGCCAGCTATAAATTGACTGAAATACTGCTGTGATGACAGTGTATTCAGCTGTGCTTGTGACTTGGGAAACAATTGTGCAAAATCTTAAAATACACTTGGTTCTATAGGACTTGCCAACTACAGTGATTAATTCTGTGGGGATAATAGAAAATAGCCAGAGCTGCTGAAAGTGTGAGTTGGACAAGTAAGAAGTTGCACAAGATGCTGCAGTTCTTATGTAACTGATGATCAGAACAGTTGTTAATACCTCTGTGTACTTGACTGATGGTGTTTTGCCTTGAGCAATGAAGGGGAAAGTCTCCAATAAATGTTAATGTCTTAGACATTTAATGATTTTGCTAAAGCGTAACTGAAGTTTCTAAGAAACAAAAAAAGTGAAAACCATGATGGATTTGGACCATCTGTTTTAGTTTGAAATTCAAGCTCAGTGTTTTGATATTTTTTAAGCTGTGTATCAGTTAAAAAATAGCTTTAAAGCTAATAATTTTTGTCATTCTGACTTTTAGATTTCATTTTAAGCTGTTGCTTTTGAACAATCTGTTGCTCACAGATTCTCAGGAGCATTTGAGACTCTTGATCTTCTAAATTATAAAAAACCAAGACTGAATTCAAAAATTGATACTGCAATTTTGTATTTCATGGTCAGATGTCTAAATTTACTGAGTTAGGGCTGATACTTTTGAAAATGGAAAGGCTCTGCTGAGATAATATAATGGGAGATAGATAACAATACAGCTTGCAGAGTTTTGTAATTTACTGAAATTGAAGTGTACCTTTTAGACATTTGTCGTGATCTCAAAAGGCATTTTTCCAGTTCCTAGTGATATGTTCTATTAAAAAATATGCACTTAAATTCTGTTCATGTCTATTTTCAGCTTCCAGTCTTTCTTGGTCTTGAGGCTTCCGTACTACTAAAAACTTATTTTTGTAGTAGTTGCTTATTCTGTCATTTTTAGTCTGATTTGTTGTGGTTTGGTCACATTTCTACCTCATCCATTTCTTCAGTTCTGCAACACTTCTGACTCTGAAATTGATATTTGAATGTATGCTTTGAGATAAGTCTTTATCTTCTCTTCCTGCATGTATGATATTGTATACTTGCATATGTAAAGGTCACAATAGGTCTTGAACTGCTTTACCTCTACACTTGGAAGAAGGAAAAAAATCATGTGTGTATTAATTAGTCACGCTGAAATTTGATGCTAAGCTTACTTGCCAGTGGGAGTGAATTCTTAGTTGTGAGAGCCTTAACCAGGCTATAATATGTCTTGATAATTTGATACACTTTCTGGCTTGATGTGAGGCTCCCTCTGAGAGCATCACACAAGCTGGGGTGGTATGGGATTCCTCTTTCTGTGATACCTTGTGAGTGGTGTGGAGCTCAGTGGTGCTCTGTATTTGTGTGTTATCTAAGCACAGAACAGCTGGAGACCAAGGGAAAGGCAACCAATGCAGCTGAGTTGCTTTGTATGTTGGAGCAGTCATAAAGCTGTCAAATTGTTCAAATGGAAGTGTTGTGTAATATAAGTTCATTTTAAGGCTTTGAATCTCTTGCTTTTTAATCAAGCAAACTTTCCCTGGTGTTGATGCTGTTTTAAGTAACTTTGTTTCCAAAAGAGATCTGTGGGGCTTTTTGTTGTCTTGGTGCACATCTGTCCTTGGAAATGTAGATTGTGAATTAAAAAAAAAAATCCTCCTCATACCTTTTTACAGGGTGGTCAGACATTAAAACCTTAGGTGCTTCTTCCTGTTTTCACCACTGCTACGAACTTTCAGAAGGAAAAGCAGTGTGTTGAAAAGAAGTTGCTTCTGAAATAAATAAAGCCTCATGCTGGTTATCAGAGTAAGTTGTAAGCAGGCTTATTATACCTTGTTATCCTGAGATGCTTTCCCCAGTGCATTGCAGCATACCTCTAAGCTGCCAAAGAGATGGTAGTGTACACTGTCATTCACTGTTCCTCTGCATAGCCAAAATAATTGGGCTGGACTGAATTAATTACCCTGCATTTACAGTCAATGATGTTGCTATGTATTTTGAAGAATGGCATTTCCAAGACTTGATGGTAAATGCTTTTTTTTAAAAAAAGTTTATTTCTAGGGGAAGAGAAATAGAAAGTAATTTGATTGCTGTAGAATTAGATTAATTAGATAGAAATAAAGTTCTCAACCAATTGTTGACAGAAGTGCTGCAGTTTAGTTAAAAGAATTGGTAAGTCTTTTGGAATTCAATTTTATGATGTCTGACTGTTGAGAGCTTATATAAATAAGAGAGGGTTTTGTTGGAGGAATACTTGACTTAACATTGGTTTTGAATGCCTTTTTATAACTAAGGTGAGGAGCAGGGTCAGAAGAGTCAGTGGTGGTCTTTAAAAAGTAATGACATGGAAATTTTTAGTCAAAAGTAGTAAATCTCAGTAATAGGCTTTTTTTACTGCAATTCTTCCATGATACATTTTAATTATCTTTCTGAAAACAATTGATTCTTAGTATGTGAGTGACTGTCCTTTGTATATGTAAAATACTTGTGAAATTACAGAGAGTAGCCTGAGCATGAAGACATTTCTCCGCCAGACATGTTTCGTAGGGGGCTCAAGTGTAGAAACTCTTGTTTCCTTCCTTATAATTTCATGATCATTATAACATCAGCTGTTTAAGGCTCAAACTTTAGATGGGAAAAAATTGAGACAAAGTATAGTTAAGGAATGAAAAAGTTTCTCAAGATGATCAGGATATCCAGATAAATGGTGTTGTCAGAGACGGAAATTTTAACACTTGTATTTGAAATTGCACCAGAATATTAACTTAGCATTGGTTATGACATTATAAATCTGTATTTTCATCAGTTGTGAATTCATTTTTACAATGATTTGTTAGTAATAGAATTCAAGTATTTTTATTGTTAGTATTCATGAGAGATATCTAGTTACAAACCCTGCTTTCTGTATTATTTCAGTGCAATGTAATTAGCTTCCAGCTGATGTTTTGCAGTTGTGGTAAACTATTGGCAGAATAACATACTGTAACTGTTAGGAAGTAAATAAGGCTAAATATTATTAGGAAATTATTTTAATTAAAATGGAGTGTTTTGAGGGTCCTTAAATCCTTTTGAGTAATTGTTTAAATTATGAAGTAGCTTGGCTTTCATGGGAGAGACTGATCTTCATTTTAATTTGATTTTTGCTTATTTTTTGCAGTAATGGTATGCTATTAGGAAAAAAAATCTTTAATCTTTTTTTTTTTACTAAGGTTTGAGAAAATATTGACCACTATAAATATGGTGCTGCCACAGCAGTCAAACTGGATACCCTTCACCAAATATATGAGATTGTTATATAATAGTTCTGTTTGAAGCACAAAATCAGATCTTTTATATTTCATGGGTTCTAAAAATGAATTTAAAAGGTCTTTTAAAACCTGTTAGTTCTCCGTGTTTTTAGAGTAAATTGCAACCATTCATGAGATAATTTGTCTGTATAAGCGGAACTAGGCTGCAGGTTTAGTTACATTTTTCTTTGTTTCCTGAGGAAAAAAAACAAGACCTTGATATTAGCAAGAGGAGGACAGGACATACTAAACAAAATCTTGTAATGACTTTTATTCAGTCCATTATTAACCCTAGGTAGAGTGAAATGTGTTACCTAAGCTTGGAGTTGATGTATCCATGGAATACTTTGAAATTCTTTTTCAGAAGGCACAGAAAGCTCCTAGAATACTGGCAGTAGATAAAGGAATACCAATACCTGACCTCAAGTTTTTGCTACAGCTAGGCTAGCTGCCTGTCTTGCTGGGATCCTAGAATATCTTGCTTTGTATATGTTTGTCTTAAATGATACATATCGAAAGTTTATCTATTTTTCAAGTATTTGTTTCTGAAGTAGGTTTTGTGTATGCACGTTGAGCCACTTTGATCAGAATGAAACAGGTGCTATGTATATCAGTCTTAATGCATGGAATAGTAGTTCTTAACCCAGGGGTCATGATCACAAGATACTATGTAAATACTTTACTTGGACACAGACTAATTAACTCACACAAAATTGGCCCTGGAATAGGGATAATTGGAACTACCTTTTGAGGAGACGGTTGCTTTACTAAACAGCTGCTAGTTTGTCAGAATATCTTGCAAGCCTTATTCTTGAAGTGCTATGTTAACCATTTTTGCTGTTTCTCTATGCATTCATTGAATACAGGCATACTAAGTGTCTGGCATTCTGTGGTCTGAGGGGAAAATGCTCAGAGACCCATTGTGCTGCAATATGTGGTACATGAGAATAAATATCTCAAGCTTTGTTGTTTTGTTAGCTGATATCAGTGGCTATTTAATGACTGAACAGAGTTTGTTACATCATTTTAAGTAACTGCTTTTTTTCCTCTTAGGGACGAAACCCTTTTTTTCTGGAGCCAGCAATAATTATAACAGTTACTGATGGAAGTAAATTAACTACTACCAGTGGGATACAGGAAGAGGTAAGATCTAACCTCTGGATACAGTAATGTGTACTAAATGTTGTTTAAACATTGATACTGTTTACAGTAGGAGCATAAGTGGCTCCTCAGAAGAATGCTCAGTAACAGTTTAAACTTGCTTGTGTCTTGATTAATTTCAAAGAACTTATTTTAATTTCAGGTAATTTTATGCAATAGTACTATAAAAAACCAAATAACTCTTTTTCCTTCCTGTAACAGAAACCTGTGGTGCAATTGTCTGTTTAGTAGAATGAGTTTGCTCTTTCTGTCTAAGGAGTTCATGGCTTTTAAAATATGTTAGTAGAAGAAATTTATTTCTATAAAGCATGTGTCCTTAATTGGTCTTGATATAAGTTCTTTTTGTACAGACCCAAGTTAAAATAATCATTTCTCAAAGGGTGTCGCCACTAGGGAGTATGTGAAACATGTAATACTCTCACACTGAGTTCTTAAAAAGATTATAAACAAATCAGTAGCCTTTATAATTCAAGGTAAGAACTGAAGAAATATATTCCAAGTTAAATCTGTAGAGCAGTTTAAAATCAAGATCTTGATATACTGGAGTACCCAGTCAGATATCTGGCTAACTCAGAGGTATGGCAAATGCTGAGGCACTGAACTATTTTAACTTATTGGCTGTTTTGAATTCTTGCCTTAAAAAGATGGAAGTGGTAGGATTGGTCTGGCCAGCTCAGTGCCCATTCCATGCAGTAGTAAAAAAAAAAAGCCCAATCAAAACAAACTGTAACAAATCCCTAAGCTCATTCCCTTTTCAGGGAAAGGTTACTATCCAAAGGTCCATTTTAAAACTTAAGTGGAGAATTCAGACTTTTGCATGTGCTGCACCACATTTGACTGTACAAATTAACTTGTTGCACTTAGCTGTTCATTAGTTACTTGGATTTCTCCTAATAATGTATTATATTGCAATTCTTACAGCACTTACAGAATTGTCTGTATAAAAAGTGGTATTTGAGTGGTTTTGTAATATGTCTGACTTGAAGAGAGTTGAATGATTGTGTAATTCTGTGTGGACTCTTAAGAAGCATAGCTAATAACTGAAAGGGAATTCCTGGATCCTCACTAACAAGTAGATTATCTGTATGAAATCTCACTTCCACCATACTTTTTTTAAACCCATTAAGCTATTTTCAGATGAATTCCAGGATTGATTGTGTGCAGTCCAAAATACTGAGTAGTGTGACACATATAGAGTCTTCTGCAACATACACTGCTGTTAGCAGCAGAATACTGGTTTGGGTGATCTTTTGCCTGTGTAAGTCCTTCCTTGAGGAGAGGAGTCTCTGTTATCATGTGACTTGTAAAATCTGTACTGACTTACTGGAGTGAGGAACACCAAGGTGCTCAGAGGGTGAAACTCATAACCTCTGGGTGGTGGCTGAGAACTGGGTTTGTTCAGTCTTCAGAAGAGAGAACTGGGGAGTGCTTTACCATCCTTTGCAACAGCTGAATGGGATAGGGAGCTTGTCTTTTCCTGGAGGTACCCAGGGCTGAGATAAGAGGCAACAGCTGCAAGTTGTCCCATGGGAAGTTCTGATGAGATATCAAGAAAATCTTTAACTGTATGGGTGATCAAACGCTGGATGTATTGTCAGGTGGTTGTGGAGAGGGAAAAAGCTGCAAAGCTGCATTGGACAAGTCCCTGAGCAGTCAAAAGCCTGTGGACTGTGTAACTGTTGTGTGTTTCTTCTGGTGTATGAAGTGCTATGACTCTGTTATATTTCCTTTCATCTTTGCTACTCAAAATTATTTAGGTAAGAAAGCTGCATGAGTAGTTAAGCTTTTTCTTTTACAACAAGAATCAGGACTTTTATAGCCATCCAGGTTTTTTTTGTTTTATTTTCCTTTTAATGTGAGTGCAACTTCATCTTAGTCTTCACAAGAAGACATTTTCCTCTAGTCAGGCAACCATTTGGTCATGCATTCACATCTTTAAACTGTTGTAACTTAGGTTGAGACAAGGGGTTTTCTAGTGACTGCATAAATCTACTAAGTTTAGACTTGGCTCATGATCAGTGCTGACTGATAAGTGTGTGCTACAACCAGAGTTTTTGTTGTGATGATGTCAAATCAGGCTCAATGTTACAATCTTGTGATTGTTAAATTGCATTCTAGAAAGGCAGGATTTGCTCTAATAGTGAATTAATGTGGGTTTTTTTGTTATAAATAAGCCAGTGTAAAGGTGTTCCATCCCTCCAGAAGGTGAAGTGACCACTGTTCTTCCTGCAAGACAAAATTTGAATGCAAGCAGGTTTGAGAGCTCTTCCATATGTGTGTACTGGGTATATGTTTCATACCCAGCCAAGGATGTTATTTTTTTTTTCCTTTTTTTTTTGCCATAGGTGTACTGGTATAAACATTCTTAACACTACCAAAGAGAAGAGGAGCAAAGCATCCAAAGGGTGCTACTACTGTCTTTCAGGGATGATCTTTTGCTGCTGTCAGTGTGTGTCCTATTGATCAGAATTTTTCTTAGTCTACCTGAAATGTCCTTTACAGGTACCTCTCAAGTTGGACATACAGAAATGAGCTAGAATTATTACAGGAACACCACGCTGGAGATACGGAAGTTGATTGCTCCTCTTTGGTTCACTAGCAAAGCTTTTTCAGTCACTTTGAAATGTCTGTTCTGTTCTTTGGGTTTGACTTTGGAGAGGCTTTTCAGAGTTGGTGTTGGAAGTGATCATATCCCGCTGGCTATGACAACCATGTTTTTACTTCCTAGCATCAACTGAGGCAGTGTATTTTTAGTTCTTTTAAGGCATATGTACAAGGTAACCAACAGTGTTGGGCTTTGGTGTTTTGTTGGGGTTTTTTTTTGGAAAGCCTGTGAAGCCAGCATGGGACCTGGAGGCAAGTTTTCTCAAAGCTTTGTCATTCAGATGAACATTTGCATTCTTACCAATGAAATCAGTTTATCACTATGGGAACACTGTCATTTGCCTTAGTGTGAAGCAGCCAAGCTTAAATCTCTTTCAGAGCTTTTGCTGAATTCTTCAGATGTCCTGTTCCTTTGTGGATTTTAAAATGGGTGTTGCAGATAGAGCCTTGACCTTCAGTGAGTGCTGCTTTGTCTCATGGGTGTGGTTATTCAGATTGAAAACAAATTATATTGTCTGTGCAGTTTTCTCTGCCTGCACAAGTCAGTAACACTTTCAGTTCTGTCCCTTCTGGCACTGCTTTTTAATGCATCAGTGCCAATGCACTGAAAAGTGCCAGTATCAATTCTATGTTCTGCGTGGCTAGTTGACCAGACTCTTTCCTGGACTCACTAGTTTGAGTCAGAACTTGAGGAGGGGCTCATAGCTGTTGGCAAGCCATCATTAATTAGTTGGTCTCATGTTATGGATTCCTTAGGGAGTGGCTTTCATTTCTGGCCTGATCCCTCAAATTCAGTCTTAGCCCTTTGTTCATCTTTCGTTAAGCAAATGTTTAAATGCTTGAAGGGATTTCTTATTCCTTTTCATATTATGAAATAACTTATTTTTCGAGTCTTACAATTGCTTAGCTATGTTCCCTCGTCCTCCTTCAACATAACCTCTAAGTAGCATTAAACTTGTCTTCAAGACTGAAATGGAGTTATTAGCATATTGATACATTCTGATAAATTATTATACAAGCAAGAAGTATGAGCAATGCTGCTTGGTTTCTGTATGTTGCTGTTCCTCTGATCTTCCAGTTATGAGACTCTTACAGGAGGAATCTGTGATTTTCATGTGAATTCATCCCACAGCTGTTTGGCATTGTCACATTGATCCTTCCCAGAGCTGATCACCTTGCATTGCACTTGTAGCAGCTGTGACAAGTGTCACAGGAAGGTTATGCTTACTGTCAAGAATAATCAGGATCTCTAAATGCTCTATTATGTTTTTTATCATAGTTCCTCCAGTTTTGATTTCTAAACAAATTTTGCAAGAAATATATGGCAAATATCATTAGATGTATGTCCCCATTCTTTCTTTTCTTTATTATTCCTGTTAGCAGCAGTTTTTGGGTTCACAGCACTTGACACTGAGCTCCATAGCTCTTGATGTGTAAATTCTTAATGTGTAACTGTCAGCTCAGTGAATACTTGGTGATGGCTAATGCTGGCTTTGGAATGGCCAAGTATATAATGTATTGACATGGTGTGTCAGTTGACCTTGATGTCTTTAGGATCTCCTTGAGTTGTCTCCCATGGAAGAACAATTTGTCTTTCTGTGTGTTATAACTGCATAGGATTGAATAGAAAAAGATGGGAAAACATAATGTTGTTGATAACTGTAAGTAGAGTTTCTCAGTCTGTCAAGAGCTGATGTTCTCAGCTGGGCTTGAATGGTTACCTGACCTTAGCCCTTCAAGGATGAAAGGCTGCATTTGCTTGGAATGTCAGATGTCTTGTCCTTCTTTGGGTTACCAGAAAAGCATGCAAGGAAGGTTACTTGCCAATAGATTTTTTTTTTGGTACAAGAAAAATTGACTGTAGGCATATTTTTTAGTGCCTAGTAGTTTAACACCCTTTTATGAAATATCCCAAGATGCAGCAGCCTGTTATTATCTGGATACTAAAGCTTTAGCAGTGCTACTGGTGCCCTTTCTAGTGGATTAGCCTGTATGTGCAGCCATTGCCAGAAGATCATTACTGTCTTTCTCAGACTGCCCTGCCAGTGCAGAGAGTTCTAATGCTTATCTAGCTTTTGTCATCCTAGGGTCCCTAGGATCCTCTTTCCCACCCCAGGATTTTAGACTGTGCTGCTTCTCATGATTGCATGAATGTAGGTGGAAACAAGAACTGAAAAGAAGAGAACCTGCTCACCAATAACCTTGTACTGAAGAGATGTTCTAGAACACTCTTATCTTCCACCCCCTCATAGTTCTGGAATATTTTAATTGTTTTAAAGGCAGGAAGAGTGGCATAAGGCACACACTGATTGTGTAGTAGCATTATCATTGTGGCATTTGGGAATGGTAGGGCTTCTGTGTGCTCCTACACATGAATGATGAGACAAGACAGCTTGTTTCTAGTACTAAGCTGGGAGGACACGTGTTGTCTATGTACAGTCACATGTTGAAGACCACAGCTGGTAAATAACCTTCCCTTAGTTCAGTCTACCTTTATCTTTCATAGTGGTTGTTGAGAAAGAGGAAAATGAGTGCATGCCTTCATATTAAAATATGTGTGGGGAAAGAAATAAAATGCAAGATGTAGAATTCTGCTCTTCTTAGTTTCTGCTAGGTATGCAGTTGCTATGGTAATACAATACCAGTTTAAAAAGTAACTGGAGATGACAAGACCAAGTTGCTAATGTCTGTGAATGAGGTGATTTGAATCTATAACTTCACCAGTATAAATGTTAAAGGATGTTAAACTTAACTGGAATTAAATTGTTGGAAGGAAGGTGAGGATATTTGACTTGATGATGATTGCTTTGTATTTTGTCTTACAGTTTAAAAACTTTCCTGATAGTAATATGTGCATAATGCAATGGCCAGCTTCTGACTACTCTTTGGTTTTGGTGTTCTCTCCATATAACTAGCCGAGCCAATGAAATATTTTGTAGCTTGAGGTAAACTGAACTCAGGATGCTGTTGGTGCAGGATCTAATGGGATACTTTATATTCATAGTAAAAATATGTATATATGCTGCCCGAAGGAAAACAATGCTGTTACATAAGTGTAACCGGTTTGTTTGCTGATCAAATGTGCTCTTTGGAGATACTATATCTTCAGTCAGTCAGATCTAAGTAGGAAAGCTTGAATGGCATTCCTCAATACCCCCAAGTGTGGATGGTGGAGTGCTTGAAATTCAGTCTTCTTACAGTCAGGATTCCAGGCTGTTAACTAAGAATGTGGCTCTTCTTTTAACTGAGTTTCCATTGTCAGGCTGTCGTTATGGCTCCTTGTAAAGAAGGGAAAGACGTGCATGTCAAGCAGTTAGTTATAAACCACTGAGTTCTTTCCCTTTGACCAGTTTCATGTAAAACATGAAGCATTTGGAGAAAATAGTTCTGTTCTTACATGGACTCTATGCTTGCATAAGCAAAAAGAGAAATTCTGGAGGAATCAGGTTTGCTGAAAAGTCCAAAATATTCTGTTTCTTGGTCACATTTTCACTTGTTTTGTCGTGTTCTTAGTTTCAAGATTGTGTCATTAAATTGCTTTTCAAACAACAAGGTATGTGTTTTTCCCAGTATGAGATGCTGCAATTATGTAAATAGAAATAGCTGCAGGATCAGGTTTTGGAAATCAGGCTTTAATGCTTTCAAGCTATCACTTAAAAATAAGCAAACAAAAAAACATTTTTTAACAGCTTTCTGTAAATTCTCTAACCACTATGAACTAGAAATGAAGGCAGTATATAATGAGTGCATGTGTAGATTTGTATCAAGTTTTGGAACAGACTAGTACTTTCTTGCTAGCAGTGAGCTGAGGGTTGAGAACTTTGGGATTTCTTTGAATGCTGCGTGAGAAAAAATGGGGACATGTTGAGTTTGCTTCAGCATGTGGACTTAACTCCCTTGTATTTGGTGTGCTGATGGAACTGTTTGCACCACTTGAGTCATTGCTTTGGGGATGTTTTTTCCCCTTTTGTTGCTGCAGTGCTCCACGTGAAATGAGAATTTTGCTTGTGCTGACAGTGGTATCATCAGCCAGGGATGTCTCAAAATTTCTGGAACTTGCAATTACTTGTTGCAAATCTCTCTGTTCAGGGCTTCTGTAGTTAAATGTTTGGATAAGCTTTCTTTTTCTTACTAATCTGTGTGAAGTATCCGGATGTTAACAGAGCATCTAGGATCTTCTGAATGCCTTGTGCTGACCTTAAGCAGCTTGTCTCAGTTTTGTTAACGAGGTATTAAATGTGTGTGGAGAGAGAAGTGTGCTTATATAAAGTGAATTACCATTGCTATGAAAGCTAAATTTTTGTTTCTTTTAAGAGCCGTGTATTCACAGATTTAAATCCCTTTCCAGCTCCATTTACCTCTCAATTCCCCTTTACCTGGAAGTGAGTTGACTAAGGAACCCTTTCGATGGGATCAGAGGTTATTTGCTTTGGTTCTTCGTTTGCCTGGTATTACAGCACCAGAATCAGAACAGATGACAGGGGTGCCTGTGGATGACTCTGCTATCACACCTATGTGTGAAGTCACAGGAGGTGAGTGCCCTTGTTTCCTTTGACAAGTCGTTATTTTCCAAAGTGTAAATTAATTCAGTTTAGTTCAATTAATTGTGTAATTCCATGTCACGGAATAAGGATTTCTAAGTTCTTGCAGTACTTGTAAAAACTCTCAAGACTGTTAAAATGAAACTAAAGTGACTTTTAGCATTAAATCTACAGACAATTAAATGTAGCCTGTCTTGGAAGAGTCAGTCTGCTTTCTTCAGAAATGTTTTGTGAGAGAACTTACTTTTTTTCTACTAAACTTTGGTATTGCAATTAGAAATTGTAATAGTTGGGTCTGTTCTGCAGTACAGTTTTGGTTAATGCCTGTTACGCTATGGTCTAAAAAAACCAAAGTGAAGGAAGTGGGTTGTTTTAGGCTTTTTCCCTCCAGAGCAGACAGAATGCCCTTCAGAATGCATAATAATTCTGCAGAGTTTATACTTTTCTCATTTACAGATCATATTGTTAGTATCGTAGCAATTATATTCCAGATGAAATTAATTGAGTTTATTATATTTTAAAAGTATTCTTCTAATGCATCAGAGAGTATGTGATAGAGAGGAAATAAAGGGCTTTGATAAGTATTCCAAAAGGATTTGATTCCACTGCTTTCTGACTGTATGCAGGCTGTACTGGCAAGTACTTTGACTGAAATTTGTGGACAGTTTAAGCGTTGATGTCTGTCACAAGGGGGAGCCCATTTTCCATGAATGCAACCAAGAATTTGAGTTAGTTATTAAGAGTCTAAAATACAAACATTTCCAATGAGGCACTTGTCAGTGCTTCACTAGGCTGCCTTGCTGCTTAAAAAAAGAGGAAGTGTTCAGGAGAAGCTTTAAATTGGTGATCCGTACATAAATCAAAAGGTGGTTGAACAGTTTTCAATGATCCAATTTAAAATAAGGGCAGAAACACTGAAGAGCTGTAACTCTGACTGTTTTGTTCTAGGTCGATCATATTGTGTGTGCTCTCCAAGAATGCTGAATCAATGTCTTGAGTCATTGGTGCAAAAAGTGCAAAGTGGAGTGGTAATAAATTTTGAAAAAGCTGGACCAGATCCCTCACCAATTGATGGTACTTGAAATTACTTACGCTGTGGTGTCAGATAGCAGGGATGACTGTCATCAGTGTAACTTAGTTAGATTGATATACTAGTTGTCAAATCAAAAGGAAAACTATTGCAATTTGCAACACTTAACTACAAAAAAGGACCTACCTGCTTAGTCTGAAACTTTGTGGTGTCTCAAAATACTGGCTGTAGCTGCCAGACATTCTGCATTTGGTCAAACCACTCAGGTAGCCTTAAATGCATTTCTTCATGTCAGGCATAGTTAAAGGGGTTTACATGTTTTAAGCAGTTTTCAACCAGCTAGAAATGTAAATAACATGATATGGAAATACCTGGGCTTATCTTTTTTCTTCAGTGTATTAAAGTGGCTGTGTTAAGAGTTAAAATAGCAAATACACCTGTATGGCATTAATTTTTCATTCTAAATGGCTTAGCTAGGTCCCTCTTTGGATGTTACTGAGAAGTTTGTGAGATTTTTTTTTAAATTTTACCTTGCTGCAATAAAAAAAATCTAGCAGTATCAGTCATGTATATCACTTCTTTAATGCTTGGATTTGAAGGTTCGGTAAATGGCAATGGAGGAAAAAGACTATTATAATTAAGGGCTCCAGATAATTGCCTTTCTGGGCTCTCATCCTGTAAACATTCAATGCTTATTTAGTTTCTCAGTTTGTGTTTTTATAGACATGCTTGCTGACAATTACCTGCTATTCTTAGAAATAATATTAACTGCAGGAAGGGGTTCCCTGGGTTTATAAATCTTTAACTCTTCACAGAAGTTAGTTAATACTGTTATTGAGTTTTAACACTATTTTGATGCAAAGCCTTTTTCTTCTGTAGATGGGCAGGTGGAGATATCCAGACCCTTTGGACCCCAGCCTTGGCACAGCTGTCACAAACTTATCTATGTCAGACCAAACCCTAAAACTGGGGTTCCTATAGGTCATTGGCCTGTTCCTGAATCCTTTTGGCCAGATCAAAATTCTCCAACACTGGTATGTACTGAAGATAAAGGGTTTGTGCATGCAGGAATATTCCAGTATTTCCTATTCTGATTTTTTTTTTTTCCAAATCTTGATGTATGTATTGCATTGTAGCAGATGTGACTCAAGGAGTGATGCATGCAAGCCTATAAATTACTGATGAGCAAATAACATGGGGTTTTCTTTTCTGTAACTTTGAAGCATTAGAAAATTGCCTGTAACAGATTTTTGACCCATAACATGCATGTGTTTGCTTGAACCCTGTTAAATATCAAATGGTGGCACTTGGTAAAAGCCTATCAAATTCTATTGCCTTATAGAGGCTATTATTAAAAATAGTATCATCTTGACAAATTGAATCCCTGTGGTAGTTCTACTTTCATTCTAGCAAGTGAGTATGATATCGTCTGCTGTTGTACGGTGTCGCCACACCTTCAATTTATCCAAGCTGAGAAAACCTCAGCATTTAAATTAATTTATTAATAAATAATTTGTTTCTTTTTCACAAAAGAATGTATGCCAGTTTTTTTGTCTGGGAACTAGTCATTAGTGTAGTATAATGCATTTTTGTGTTTCTGTTTATATTTGAAATCATTAAAGTAGAAATCTTGCAGTTGTGTAATGGTTACCTACATTTCATGATGACTTTTGTTGAATTCTTCTGAGTTGATACCTAACGGATGTGCTGACTAATACTCACTGCACTTCTCTTAAATTTTATCTCTTGGTTAGAAAACAGATGAAGTTGTTTGAAAAACAGGTTGTTGAGGAGTGATTGAGTATGAAATTTTAGTCATGTTTACGGGTTTTGATATATTTGGTATCTGTGGCCACATTGATTAAAGGATGTGGATGTCCTCCTGAACTGAAAGTATATATGAATAAAAGTAGATTTTCTGTAGTTATTAAAAAAACTAAGATATTATGTAGAGGATATTTGAAGGCTGTTCTGTAGGAAAGCTGGTCCTGTGTATTCCTTGTAATTGCTGTCAGTAGCATATCTGCCTGCATTTACTGTGTAGAGTCTGTACAGTTTGCTACTCCAGATTAATCAAGATTGATAAAATAGATCTTGCCAAGTGAAGAGTTGTTGAATGAAATCTTCAAAAAGCCTGCAGTTGACTTTCTCAGATGGCAAAAAGATGAGATTATTTTCTGTTGTAGTGTTTATAGCTCTCATAACTACAAAGCACTGTCATGTACAGCTGAATTCTTGTTGACATCAATTGAAATTGAGTTGTACATGCAGTGTTGGGGGAGCTAAGTTGCTGATAGTGTTTCAAGACCTGTATTTCAGCACTGTTCTAACAGTAGTGTTGAAACACAGCATATGTTGTAATCAGTGTGTATGTATCTAGCATATCTTGTCTGCTTAAGAGTTCATAGTTAAATACTTGACTTTGCCTGCCTGTTACCTGATCAACAGTGGAGTTGTCTCAAACAGTTCTATCACAAGAACTTAAGTCTGCTGTGGCTAATGACACCTCCAAGGCATTCTTCAATGTATATGAAAGTCTGCTAATAATTATGCTGGCAGATCAATGTGTAAATGGCTGCTTCAGCTGCTCAGAGGTAAAAATAGTTCTGCTGTCCAGCAAAGGATTATTGGACTTGTCAAGTCTGAGTAGTCAGTTTTTTTTGCGGCCTTTTTATTTGTAGTCTGACCTTGGTGGCTTGGTCAGAAACTCCACCACAACTATTTATTGTCATATTCTTTGAAAAGAGCTGGTCTTTGTTCATTTGGTTGGGCCTCCTGTTTGGTGTCCAGTTGGAGAGCCCACTTTTCCTCAAAGCAAGACCAGCTCTCATGGCAGATAACTTGTTTGGGTAGCTTATCCTAAAATGGAGAGCCTAGAGCTTAGACATAAAAGAATTGCTTTCAATGTGAAGTAGTATGATGGTCCAAGAGACCTTTTGGTTCTCTACTTCATCTTATGTATTTGTGAGTTACCTTTTTGTGACTAGAGTAAATGGAAGGAGCTTCCCAACTGAGCTCTTACTCAGATTCTAGTGGCCTTGGGGAAAGGCTCAGATTAAGTACAAGAGCTTGTATTCCTCTCTTCAATGGAAGCTGTAGGGCTCCAATTTTCATCACACTGAAAATCGGCTCTCCCTTTTGGCAAAAGAAATTTCAGGTTGTTAACTTACAGTTGAAACTTGAAACACAAAGGCCTTTTTCCTGTGGTTAGTAAAAAGATTAAACACTGAAATTTCTGGAATTGAATTTTTTTTTTTTTAATCTCAGGCCTAGTTAAAATGTAAGTTTTTAAAGTTTGGTTTTTTCTGAATTCACGCTACTCTTGATCTTTATAATTATTTGAATTTTGTAGCTGTTAAATTTGCCAAGAAGGAAAAGCTTCTGGCAAAGTCAGCAAATGCAGAAGTACAGCACCTGCTTCTGTAGGGAATGAAAATGGACATGTCTCAGAGTAGCATTGAGGATATTTTTTGTTCCCACTAGGACTCACTCCCATTTCTTCAGCTTTTGGGTAAATGCGAGAAGTCTTAGGTGCATATTGCTCTCGACTTACTATGTGAAGTAAAATCTTCAGACTAAGACAAAATAAATTGCTTAGGACTCATTAACAGTAAATGAATCCTGTATTGAGTAGGTTCCTTAAATATATGTGTTTTCAAAGAATCTGAATTGCTTCAGTTGTCATAGAATAAATGCGTTGAATTGTTGTGCAGCCTTATTAACAGTGGAATACTTTGTTTAGCCACCTCGCACATCTCATCCTGTGGTGAAATTTTCCTGTACTGACTGTGAACCGATGGTCATTGACAAACTGCCTTTTGATAAATATGAATTAGAACCTTCACCACTGACCCAGTTTATCCTGGAAAGAAAATCCCCTCAGACCTGCTGGCAGGCAAGTAGAATGCATGCTGAATTGAAGTTTATGGAATGCTGTATTTCATCTATCTTATTCTATAATCAAAATAGAATGTAATGTTTCGGAACACAATACTTGGAGTGTAAATCTAATGTAATGTGTTTTATTGCAGGTGTATGTGAGCAATAGTGCAAAATACAGTGAACTCGGTCATCCTTTTGGTTACTTGAAAGCTAGTACAGCGCTGAATTGTGTGAATTTATTTGTGATGCCTTACAATTACCCAGTCCTGCTTCCACTGCTAGGTAAATACCACTGCATACAAATATGCTTATGTGGTAGGTAATTGAAACATTGATATAATCTAAATAGATTACTGGAATTAATGCCAGTATTGATAACACCTACTAGAATCAGTAGCTTGTTTCACTTGTCTCCAATTGTCTGGCCTTCATGACTCAGACTCAGTGTGTAAGATGATTTACTCAATCATCATTTGCAGGTATGTTTTGATCTCACTTTCATTGTTTTAAGAGCTATTTTTCTTTATCTGCTGTCTCAATACCTATTCAATTTGATAATTTATCAAGTTCCATTTTTGGCTGCAGTGTTGATCTTGTGTGTGTTTGGCTTGGTTGTATATATGTTGATTTGTAGATACTAATTTAATCATTGAGGAATTTGCATTTCTTCAAGAGTTTCTTTAACTAGAATTTTATTTTTTAGAAAAAAAAAAGATGCAATGCTATCTAGACATGCCTTTCACTTTGTTGCTTTGCTTTTTTAACCATTAGATGACTTGTTTAAAGTACACAAGGCAAAGCCTACGTTGAAATGGCGTCAGTCATTTGAAAGCTATTTGAAGACAATGCCTCCTTATTATCTTGGGGTAAGATGACTGTGTTAAGATTTCTGGTTTATACTTGTCTTTCCACTATGGATGTAGTCTCTATTTTAAGTAGAATGAGTATTAATTTAAGAGAGAATAGTTAAACTTCATACATAATGAGTGTTTTCACTGGATGCCTGTGGTAGGCCTGAGACATGATTGCTATGGAATTTTCTTAATTTCATAATACACTGGGACTGGCATATAAATGATATTTTTAACTGATTGTGTATTAATTGAACTATTTTAAGACAACCAAAAATGATGCCCTGAGTGTCTTTTTTGTTCTTGTTGTTCTTACTGAACTTTCAGAACCACAGGTTCTGTTTGAAATGGGTACGGTTAGTTGAAGTATATATAAAGTTAAATATGACCATGCAATATATTCCATGTTTCAGCCTTTGAAGAAAGCTGTGAGAATGATGGGAGCACCAAACCTTATAGCTGACAATGTGGAATATGGACTTAGTTACAGTGTCATTTCATATCTCAAAAAGTTGAGTCAGCAGGTAATGTTGAAGCAAAAGAGCAGTAAAAACTTATTCTAATAGCAGGATAATCTTAAAATACTCAAGTTCAGTGGCTTTGTAGGAAAAAAAAGCAGAAAGATCAAGTTAATACTTTCCTGTAAGCCATTACCAAAAAATAATTTTGGTTTTTTGAATTGAAGGAAAATGCAACATTTAAATACAGCCTTTATAAACTGAACTGTATAGAGACAGATAGGAAGTACAAGTTGAGGTTTTTTCCTATTTAAGGAGCATTTTCACTTAGCAGAGAGTAACATGCTTTTATCCAAGAAAACCAGTGTTGTCTTTAAAGATGTGTTAGTGTTTTTCAGGAAATAGGGATTTGTGCTTGATGCATCAGAATCAAAGTATTCTTTCTTTGGCTTGTGGCATGAAGTGGAAAGTGTTCAGTGAACTAGATAACTGACATAACAGAATATCTAATAACAATACAGATGTAGAAATGTCAAGTGACTGTTTGCAATTGCTGACCATGTTCAGAATAGTGCCCAAATCTTTGACTAGGCTCCTGCACCAGCTGAAGCATTTCTGCCCTGCTACCTCCACTTTTGAACTGTGCATGTTAAGCTTTGTGTTCAAGATAAAAAAAAGTAAACTTGAAACTTCAAGAAACAGTAGTGCCAAGTACTTGTAACTTAGGTCATCAGTTTTTATGGCCCAGCTTTTTCTTAAAAGATAGATAAAAGTGATTATTTGAGAAAGCAAGTGTCTTAAAATCTAGAGCATATCCTGTTAAATCATAGTCATATTGCTCACTAATCTGTGAACTGAGGTCTTAGTTCTTGGACTCCTCTGAGATGTAATGACACGCACTGCAAATTGTACTTAAAGCTTTTGTAACTTCTGATGGGCCCTGCCAGTAAAGACTCAGTATTCTCAATACATACTCAAATTTTTGAGTAGTCTATAAATTTATGTGAAATTGCAAAACCAAAATTGGCAGTTGTGTTACTAAAGTCCCTTTGGCTCTTTTCACTATATTCTGTCAAAAAGCTGGCATTGATGAACACGTTTAATTTTGGTACAAATCTAACATAATATTGGGGGATTGGTCTGTCTGGTCAACCAGTTGGTTATTTTAATATATTTCACATTTTTTAATGTTATGACTATTTGTTTTGAGCTTTAAGAAAGTTGATAGAATTGGGTGACTGATTGCAACTACAGTTGTGGGAAAATCAGTCTTGTGAGAGTTTTGACTGTTCTCTACAGGAACAGCTGAACATTATAAGAGTACAAATAGTTCTGCAGAGAATTACTAGTCAAATGATGGCATTTTATGAAAATAAAAGCATTGCATGCATATTGGTGCTTAGATACTGTAATGGGCAGCAGAGGAGAAATATGCAGAAAACTGTTCACTATATTTAAAACTGTAGTAGGCATTAAGTGGTTATGTATTAAGCACTCCTTAAGCGCTCAGCCTGGTTATGGTCGTCATAGTGTGTTAGCACATTGTTGAATCTTGTAGGTAGGAATTTAAAATGAATAAGTCTGACTAATCCTTTTAAGAGCATATTGTCAATTTTATTTATTTATTTATTTCAAATTAAGGCCAAAATAGAGTCCGATAGAGTCATTGGCTCTGTAGGCAAAAAGGTAGCGCAAGAGACTGGAATTAAGGTCAGAAGCAGATCACACAACCTGTCTATGGCACATAGGAACGATTTTCAACATCTGCTACAGGGGATTACTGGGGAAATTCCTCATAGACCTCTAGACCTCAATATGAAGGAGTATGCTGGGTTCCAAATAGCTTTGCTGAATAAGGTAAGCACCACTGTGTGTAATGTTGTTATTTTCAATATACTTCCATTGAAATGCTAGATATTGTTTCTTACATGGCATTAATTGGGATTTCATTTACTGGAACCATAGGATTTGAAACCTCAGACATTTAGAAATGCTTATGACATACCCAGAAGAAATCTTTTGGACCAGTTAACACGAATGAGATCTAATTTATTGAAGAGTACTTGCAAGTTCCTCAAAGGACAAGATGAAGGTTAGATAACAATTTATATTTTGTCTGCCTGTAATGTGATCATTGCTAAAAAACTGTGTAACAAATAATGTAGTTCTTTTAAAACTTGGTGGATGTCTGCTCTTGGCATTAAACTGCATGGATTTTTTTATTTGCTTTTTCCTTACCTTATTGGAATATGCAATGGTGGGGAAGAAGATTGCTCATTCACTGCTTTATCCTTAAGACCATATGAGGGGACTTGAGCTTTTACAGAAAGTTCTTTGTTCACTGTTTTTCCTAACTTTCATTGATGTATCTGATAAAATCACAGGGCAGTTCTGCACATTATGATCTCTCTCAGTAGAAGTGGATTGTGAGCAGTGGAAAAGTAAGCTAGCTCACTGGGTGCTGCCACTCTTGATTGTTTTGCCTGTTGCGCCAACAGCAAATGGTTCAGTAGTTGCTAATTTATTCCTTTACCTTTTTTCCTCTGTCTTCTGGCACTGCTTTGTGGCATTTAACCAAAGATGTTCAAATAAGTAGAGTGAAAAGGGCAATGCAAGTGAGACCTTGTGCTGCATTAGTGCTGCCACTTCTTAGGTCAGATTAACATCTGTACATTTCACATTACATTATCAATTTGTCAGAGTAGTTTTTCTTCAGGCAGGAGGATTAACTCATGTTAGGAATTTTTTTCTGTTTTTTTTCTGGATCAAGGCTTGGCAACTCTAAAACTAGAGCAACTTTAATATCAGCTCCTATGTTTTTTTCAAGAGTTTGTTGATTTATGGTGCTCAAAAGTCACCGTTGCTCTGGGAAAATGCTAGTCTTGGCAACTAAGTTTCGAGTTGCTAAAATTGGACCAAGTTGTGTCAAAGCTGTGTGCAGCATAGCATTCTTACTTTGCTTTAATGTATCTTTTGTTTGTAGTGATGTTTTAGTTCTAATTTGTTCCTACTCTGTTTTTCTATCCATTGCTCTGTTGTCAAGTTGGGACATATTGGAAAACTAACATCTGTGCATGACACCTATGGCTTATTTGTTGTCACAATGATAAATCCCCAAGACATGTACTGATTCCTTTGAGCAAGTCTCCTGAAGTGTTATAAATACCAGTTAGGCAAGAAAAATGGCAAGCTTTGTACAGCTGTTTTGTTAATGCATATGACAAGTCTGAACTCTGGAGATATGAAATGGATATAGACTTAATTCTCATAATGTTAGCAGTAACTGTGTATTAATTAACTCCTCTGTTACGATAGATCAAGTTCACAGTGTACCTATAGCACAAATGGGAAATTACCAGGAGTATCTAAAACAAATACCTTCTCCACTCCGAGAACTTGATCCTGATCAACCACGAAGGCTTCATACATTTGGCAATCCATTCAAATTGGACAAAAAGGTGACTTTTCTGTAAAGCTTTTTTAAAAACGTGCCGTTGTGTGTGTGCTACTGCCTACATTTTCCTTTGAGCAGTCTATTGGAGAAACCCTTTCAAATACTTGTAAAAGAAATGGCTGCAAACTGTCTCAGTTGTTCTTCGATCAGTAGTATCTTATGGAGGGCAGCTTTTATTGGAAAACCAGTATTATGTCTCTGAATTGTATTATAACTGAAATACTTGTCTCAAAGTTGAGAGTCTTGGCCGTCTCTTTTATCCAAATCTCTTAGAATTGACCAAACTGCCAGTAACATTTAGAGCTCCTGTATTAACTATGTGAGTCTCTTTGCAACTACTGAAAAGGCAGTTTGATGGCCCACTCCCTTACCTTACTTGGCAGACTGTTGGATAAGGGCCTTGAGCACATTTATCTGGTCTTGGTTGACAATTTGGAATTCCAAACATAATGGCATGCTGTATGTTACTCTTACTCGTAATATCAGAGCATAAATTGCACCTCACGTTACGTGGTTTTGGTGTGAAGCTTAAGAATTCTTCCTGTTTAATTAATTACAGGGAATGATGATAGATGAAGCAGATGAATTTGTATCAGGACCTCAAAATAAACATAAAAGACCTGGAGAACCAAATATGCAAGGGATTCCAAAAAGGCGACGTTGTATGTCCCCCCTGCTCAGAGGGCGGCCACAAACTCTTCCAGTTGTCAATAACCACATTGGAGGAAAAGGGCCCCCAACACCAATTGCACAAGCACAGCCTGACCTTATTAAACCCATTGCTATTCACAAAAGTAAGTGAATCTTCAAAATCTTTAAAATTTGTCTTTTATTTGAAAAAACTTCTTTGTTAAAAACTGCTGGTTAATTGGTGAAATATGGCAATTTTATCCCTCCCTCTTGAAAATAAAGTACTTAAGTGTCTGTCTGGGATTAATTACAGAGTTCATAAAGTCCTTGGGATGGAAGTCCTCCATCTGAATTCTAAGTATAAACAATGTATTTTCTCTCTCCTGAGGAAACAGTGTAGGCAATGAGAAGAGTTTTCTTCCTTTGCCTGGAAATTTAGATACACTACAAGTATCACAGCATGAAGCTAGTTTGAATTCTGCTCTTGTGCAGTGAAATCATTTTCCTGGGTGTGAAGCTGAGGGGCTGTATAACTCTTATTCACTGCTTAGTGCTAAAGTAAATTTGGTTTGTTTGATTTAAAGGGGGAAACACACCATGTCATAAAATTACTCTTTAGAGGTGGTTTTTCTTTTGTTGGTAGTCCACATTGTAATTTCCTTTTTCATACAAATAATATACTTGTGATTTTTTTTTAAAGTCCTTCATTGCCAGGAGATAGTGACAGGCTCAGTCTTATAATCCACAAACAAGTTTTCTTATGCCCGGCATGTACAGTAGACTCTGAGCTGGAGCATGGTTTTTAGAGTCTAATGCTGATCTGACTCATTGACTTGTATGAAATGATAAGGAATTTGAGCCTAGCAAGTGTAATTTTTGTTTTTTCAGCATCAGAAACAAATAATGAAGTTGGAGTTGATGATGTCATTGAGAATCACAGTACAGACCCCCTTTCATCAGATGTTTTCCCAAATGCTGTGGATTCAGAGTTTTCACTGTCCTCTTCACCATTCAATTCATTGGATCGACCAGCAGCTCATACAGAGGATGTAGGCCATGAACATTTAGGGAATAATTTGAATGTTGATGGGTTTTTGGAGAATCACGAGGAATCAGGTAGTAAAGAGCAAAGTCCAGAAGAGAACTTGACAATGTCTTCACCTAGCAAAGGGAAAAAACCAGTGCACTGCAGGAGTTCCAGAGAGATTAATATAGAGCTAAGAGCACAAATTATGAAAGAGATCCGAAAACCAGGAAGGAGTAAGTATACTGAATTTCTTTCAGATAATTCGCATGAGAGTTAAACAAAGAATTCATGTTAGATCACTATTTTAGAAGTGTACTGGACCATGAGACAGAAGCAAAATTAAATTTAAAGCTGAAAATATTTGTTTTAAAACCTCTGCTAAAACTTACTGTAGGAGTGATTAAAACATTGCTATACCTATCAGTGTTCATGAAAGTCATGTTTTTTATATCAATACTAGAATTAACTTGATAGGTGTTAGTAATATCCTAAGGTGCAATATCATGTATTTTTTAAAATTCTCATTAAATAAGATGTTCTTGCTCCAGTTGATAGGAGATACAGCTTAAAAGTTTACAAACATTCAATGTTGCATATCACTCAAATCTATTACAACGGATATCTGTGTAGGCACCTTTTAAATAACTGATGTTTCTGTTCTCTTGACATTTAAGAATATGAAAGAATCTTCTTTTTGCTGAAGCATGTGCAAGGAAGCTTACAAACCCGGCTGATATTTTTGCAGAATGTTATAAAAGAAGCTTCAAGGTAGGTAACAGGCTTGTATTATTCTTACAAAACTGCACCATGTTGTGCCATGTATAATTGCTGGACAATCACGCAGTTGTTTGAAACAATGCTTTGCACTGCAAGGAAATAATTCCCCTTGAATGAGCAGAAATGCATAAGCTTCTTGTGGTGTTGTTTGTTAAAGCTTACCTTTTTCCCTTGGATTTTGGCTTAAAGATGTTAGCAACTGTAACTGCCAGATCCCTGTAAATGTAGATGGACAATGGTATAGAAAGAAAAGGTCACTTAAAAAAAAATAATTCCAGTTAAAAAAGTTCAGGTGAGTGTACTGATAATTTCAAAATGTAATGGAGCTGCCAGTTACTGGGAATTAGGCTTTCAGAAACAGCATCAGCTCAAAATCTTGTCCTAAAAATAGTTTTTAAATTCAGGTATGCTCATAAAGATATGTCTCTACTCTTCAGCATACTTCATTCAGAGATAGCGTAGTCCTGTCTGAGACTTTGGAAATGGAGGTGGCTTTTCTCTGAAGAAGAGTGACTTGATAAGGATTTAAACCCTGTGTTTTTCATCCAGGTAGAAACTGTTCCTTACAGTATCTTTAGACTATCCATACTTAGCCTTCTACATGCTTACTGAGAGGAAAAAAGGAGAAATGTATTAGAACCAATAGTGTTTGAGTTGCAGGGAATGAGTAATTCCAGGATCTTACAGGGATCATAAATATAACCCGAACTTTGAGGCTTACTTTGGAAACCTCAAAGAATAGCTGCTTTTTATTTTCTAATATGTTTTGTAGTAGTCAGCTCTTTTATGTGGCATTCAGCAAATTTCATTAATAAAAACAAAATAATTTTAGGAGAAAACCGTGCCTCTCAAGGTATGCTGGATGTTGGACATCCATACAGATCCTTTACCCTTCTATTGCCAGCTCGGTGGGGCATGTAAATTTATGTAGATCATGCTCTTCCATTAGCAACCATTGCTGTATTATGCTTTTGCTTGATTGTTATGTTGCCTGTTGGAGTTGTTCTGTATGTTGCAAATTATACATTCTTCCTCACTGTCACAGCACACTATAACAGTACTGTTGCTCTTGGAGTTTGTGGCAGCCCTTAGTGGGATTGGAATTTTTGTGCTGTAAAATTAGGCTGTTGAGATCACCTGTAACTCTCATTTCTCTTGCACAGTCTCTTTATTCCAGCTGTCTTTAGTTGACAATTCTACAAAATTTGCCAGTGGTTGAGTGTTGCTCTTGGGTGCATCAGGGATTGTGGGGAGGCTTGTGATCTGGAAATTAGGGCAGATACCATGTCTCTGTGAGCCAAGGGCATGGACCAGGATGCCTGACTGGAAACTAGAGGCTTCTGCTGGGGTTTAGTGAAGTCACAGGACTGAACTTGGGATATAGTTCAAAATATTTTCATTGCTACTTGTCTTTGAACACACATATGGCTACCAAAGCATTGGTCAGAGGTGCAGAATTGTTGCAAGGGGGAGGGGCTAGCTGGAAGCAGCTAGGAGTTCTACTTCCTGAGGTAGGGGCGTAAGCCGAGGTGACAGAATGGCCTACTGACCAAATTTATACAACTGGTATGGAATAGAGCTGCAGAGACTCCGGAGGTATGGAGTTTGGATGCCTGTGTTTTCCTTTAATTTCTTTCTCAAAATTTTAATTTGTGTTGTTTGTCAGGAAATCTGCTTTCCACTGTGTAATAGCTGTTCCTCCACCAGTACCGACTTCGTTAACTTGGATGAATGCATCATGAAGGCATGCAAATAATCCCTAAAAGCTGTTTGCCAGCTTTAGGATTATAGTTCTTTTGATGTATATTTTATTTCTGTGCTTCAGAACTTCACTTCTGGAAGCAACAAACTCCTGTCTTTTTCCTGGATTTCGGAGAGCTCAGTGATGTTCAGCTATAATAAACTCTCGTAAATGTAGTTTTGTGTTCTGCAAATGGAAAAGCAAGTTAGTGGTTTACCAGAATGTTAGGAGACAGTGTATGTATACAAATGAGGTATGTGTATACCTCATCATGAACTGCTCCTGAAGTAATAACTGAAGTTATGTAGTTCAGTAAAAGTTTTGTCAATGATGTTTCATGTATTACTCTGTGCATCCATTGTAATGCTTTCTTTTAAATCCAGGTTTAAAAAACGGATGCTGATAGAACAGCTTGAGAGTTTTCTGGAAGAAATCCATCGCAGATCCAATCAGGTCAACCATATCAAGAGCAGCTAAGAAACTGCACATGAGAGAGCCACAGCAGGGCACTGCTGTTCTTACTTGCATTCATTTTTGACATGCACTCTTATCTCAAGTTCCTGTACCTGAAAGAATGAGAAGCTGCTCAATAAAATGATGAGAAGTATCAATCATCTTTTATTTTCTTCACTTCTGTTATTTTTGTAATGTGAAAAATACTACAAAAACGTTTTTATTTATCTAAATTGAGAACTTCTTGCTTGTCATGGACATAAGTGTCACTTGCCCTCAGGTTCTATTTTTCTTAATCTAACCTTCAAAACTATCACCTCTTAAGGTTGAACTTTGCCAAAAAGTTGCTTTGTAATTTTCAAAAAAAAAAAAAAGCACATACATTAAACAAGGTAATGTTTTGTATATACAGTTATTTTGGATATATTATTGTAAGTTGTATAAATGTATTTTGAAAAATATTTAAGAAAAGCACTTTTGTTATTCCATCAATAAAATCTCTATTTTAATCTTTGTGTAGGTTTGATTACAGTTACTATCAAAATTATTTGTTTTGCCTTCCCTCTCCAGACCTTCTGTGTTCTGGTATCAGTGTTAAAGAATGAAGAATGGTTTTGTATCACTGGGTATTCTGCTCTTAATCAGAATGAGTGAAAGAGAGCTAATGCTCAAGTGCAGCTACAGTAGGATAGCTTGTGTACTTTGCACTTTTGGTGGCCAGCATAACAAAGTGATGTTATGTAAGCACATCTGTAGCCATGAGAAACCCTGCAGTTTTATTGAGGGTTACAGTGCAGTAAAGCAGGGGTCAGTAGCCTCTGAGGAAGGCTGCACAGAGGCTTTCTGTGTCAGAAGATTTTACAGGTTTACAAGTGTGGGAACAGCCACTGTGTGCTGCTGCCTGGAAACAAAATATCATTGATTGCTTTACTGGCCACATCTTCCAACTATGCTGGATGCTCTGGGTTATCTGCAAGGCTTTGATTCAGTGGGAGCTGAATAAGACAGTCCTCTCTTATACTTTTCTTGGGAGTCAGTGGTTTCCTGTCTCCACCCAAAATCTTTATAGGCCTGGGTTTCTGATGCTTGTGCCATGAGTTGCTGAACACTTGCCATATCCCAGCTTTTGTCAGGATGCTGAAAACCGCCTCCCTTTTTTCATGATGCCAGTAGTCCTATTCAGTGTTCTTCTGGAATGTCTGTTCTCTGTTGAGTATGCTTCAAAGGCAGTAGAGGTAGTGCTGCTGCCTTTTTTGGCAGTATTTGTTTGGTCACTGAGTGGGTATTCTGCTTCTTACCTGCTCTGTCTGGAGCAGGCTGCCCTGGCACATGGTAGAATCGCCATCCCTGGAAGTGTTCACCAAGTGTGTAGGTGTGGTGTTTAGGGACTTGGTTTAGTGGGGGACATGGCAGTGCTGGGTTAATTGTTGGACTCTATGATCTAAGAGGTATTTTACAACCATAATCATTTCTTGATTCTGTGTCAGTTTTGAAACAGCCTTTCAACTTGATTTTCTTTTCACAGCATTTCGCTGCTTGCTTGTTACCTTCTATGTCAGCGGGGCTATAACTGTCTGAGGTCAGACTGAATTTCAGTTTTATTCTTAATCTTTGGACTTCAGGACAGGGAAATGAAATTGTACTTGAAAAATAACATCACAAAGCTTTTTTGTGAGTTATTTTCATTCAAATCACCTACATACTCAGCAACAGTCAAGCTGACTTTAGCCATGATAAAGCTGAAGAGAAGCTGTTGGCTCATATTGTTAAACATTTAGGAAGCTAAACCTGTTCCTTTTTTTTTTTGCAAATGTTTATTTGGATACTGTCTTTGCTGTAGTTTTGGTACTGATGATTCCTAGACAGCTCTAAGTTTCAACAGTGTCTACAATGTAATAAGGCAGTGATGATTCTTGGAAAAATGATATGCTTAAAACTGTTTAATAAATAGATACAATGTAGCCTTTAATTTCGTTGGAGGACAGCTCATCACAGGAGCAGAAGTCAGTATATGCATTTAGTGCTTATGATGGATTTGTAATTCTTCCTATAAAAAGTACTGAACCTGTAAATGAAAACAATAGTAACGTTATTTCAGTTTGGGGCCACATTTTCTAGGTGCAGTACAGTTCAAATACATAAGTTAGGCATGGAGCTAGCAGATCATAGAATTGTTCACTGCTTGTATGGAAAAACTGACTGCAATTGCATGCTTGTCTTAAAATAATCTAAATGTTTCTATATTAAAAACACCTTTCCAAATAATTGGTAGCCCAAACCAGGAACCTGACAAAATCTGAAACTTACACTGAGGAAAACAGAACCTAAGTTCATTGCTTTTTGTTCATATTTTAGTTACAGAAGAGAATGAAATGACTGCCTCAGATTGACTGGATTTGTTTGGTTATTTGTAATGTTACCTTGCCTGTCCTTCATAGGGAATGTGCTTAAACCTGAAATTCAGATTAAAAACTCTAAAATTTTTCAATTATTTTGAGCAGAGCTCAAAAAATTGAGCTCTGCTCAAAATAATTGAAAAATATTATTTTAAGTATTGGAAAACTTATTTCTGCGATTACTAGAAAATTTATGCAATGAATACTTTTGGTCTTTATAAAGGTTCATTAAGAACTTATGTGCATAGAAGTTTTAAGCACTTTTAGACAGGTGGATGAAAATAGATCTTGTTTACCTGTTCAGGTTTTCCGTACCTCAAAAGTTGAATCACTAAGTCTGAGCAAAAGAAATGATGGAATGTTTTCACTTTTTGCATTAAAAAACTTGAATTACAGGAATATATTTTTGATTTTGAGTTGATTGGAAGGTATGTAGTTTATGCTCCACATAAAAATCCTGCTTTACAATCTGATTTCCTTCCTCTTTTTATAATTTATATATATATTGTAAACTGACCATTTTATTCAGTGAAGTTAGTTTGTTCTTAATCCTGAAGAGTCTGTGGCTCATGTTTCATAGGTGAGCTTATTAGTGCCTTTTTATTTTAAAATTCTGCATTTGCCAAGTAAAATACTTTTATTCATTGACTGGTAATGATTGCCAAAGCATATTTAAAACAATTTTCCAACCAAGGCAGTAATTTTCTCTTTGGGTGCTTGCACTGCGGTGAAAATTCATTATATGGGTTTTTAAAACAAAATGTTACATACACAATATTCACTGACTAGGAGAACAGTGTGTGTTGCTTGGAAGCAGATAAGGGAAATTATTTCTGTCTTTGTGCTAGGCCCCAGTGTTTTACTGAACCCTTTAAATGTCTGTGTGTTCCTTGAAAATCTAAATGGCTGTGACCCCAGTTATGAGAGAAATGTGGTGGTTTGAACGATTTGTAGGAAAATACTTCGGGTGCAAAATTACTGCATTGTTAGGAATGATAAGAGTTGTTGGATATTGGCCTGATGCTTCAGAGTAGCAAATACCTGCTAAATGGTGAATAATGCAATTCTTTATTATTGCAAATCAGTCAAAAGGTGTTTTATTTTGGCAGACATTCTGGAGTAACTTAATGTGATTGGACAACTGAAATGAGACTTATAATCTACTACTGAAGCTAAAGGATCACTGTGCTTCACTCTAAGACATGCTCTGCAGTTCTGTTTGGGTTTTTGGGTGTTTTGTGTTTGGTGGCTAGGGGAGGTCATTTGCAAGAAAAGAGTTAATAGTTGTAAAGAAACGTTTTTTGGCAGAAGTCTGTTTGCTATCAGCATAGGCATGGATAAATTTCCTTTATAGGGAAAGGTTTCTCTTTTAACTACTTCAGATGTTAGCCCAGCTGGGCCAGCCCATTTGATTTGCTCTGTGGAGATCAGTTTCTGATCCTGGAATGTTCAGCATCTGTGAGATCTCTCCAATACCTATAATTCTGATAGAAATTTTTTGAGCACATGCTGCATGTCCAAAGAAGAGGCTAATCTGGCCTCCTAGACTTCTATGACTATTATACATTCTTTTTAAGGAAATTAAAATCTATGCTTTAAAACCCCAATCCCCACTGTTTCTGTGGTTGTTTGAAGTTTCCTGGACTGAGAAATGGCATGCTATTTGTATTGATTTCAGTGCTACCTGTGTGGGATTCTGCTCCTGGAAGGTAGAGCATGCATACCTGTATTAGCTTGTCTCAGGAAAAATGTGAAAGGTCGGTCTGCTTTGAAAATAGGTGTTCGAGATCTTTTCAGTAAGACCATTGCTGTAATTGCAACAAAGAAAACATCAGTAAAATGTATCTTTTATTCTTTCCATCTTCCATACAGTACCCTCAAGCTCTGGTTGGTACCTTGACTTTTGAGTTGCTCCTCTGCTTTAAGACTAAAACAACAATTTTATCCAACAGTGAGATCAGTCTGGCAAAATTAACAAGTCATGAGTTGTAAGACTACATGCAGGTGATTTGTGCATATTTCAGTGCTGAAGGACATCTGCCTGGCATTGGACCTCAAAGGTAATTTTTGTTGTCATCATGTCCTCAACTCTGCTGAAGTCATACTTATTGTCTCACCTGGTAGCCAGTTCCTAGCTCTGCTGTTGGGTGAAAAAGATAAGCAAGGTACAAATGTAGTTCCTTATCCAACTGGGGGACAAGCAACAGTGAAATACCCATGTCGTCCTAGAATTTCTCTTGTCAGAGTCTCAACAAAATCTCAAGTATCCTCAACTCAGTTTATGACTGTCTTTCCTCTCTGGTTGTGGGTTAATTATTAGATTAAATAAAAAGTTTTTAAGACTTAGATGGCTCAGCTATTATTAAAATACATATTGTTTAAATAAATTCTTCCTTTTAGCTATACAGTATTAAGAATACATTGTAAAAAAACCCACCACTAAACCCACCAGATCTGGATTATTTTTGAATAGTTAGAACTATTGAATTAGTTTGAAAATTCAAGTAAGACACAATAAAACTAGTTTGAGAAAACACTATTTTGGTGATTGTAAAAAAAAAAGTGCATAGCTTCAAGTCATCATGTGACTAGATCCAAAGCTTTTAAAGCAAACAATAAATGTAATAGCAATTTTTAAAATCTGTTTGTCAGCTTGGTCTGACTGGAGTTAAGGGATGTTTTGCCATTGGTTTCAAGGGGATAAAGGTCTTTTCCTCTTAGTCTTTTGGTGTGTAATTGAAGTCACCTAAAAGCTTTTCTTTTCTATGGGCCTTACCACGAAGTTATTGAAAATATTACTGCTCTGATAGAGATTAAAACTGTTACAAAACTTAAAAGTGTACAGCTCTGCAGAAAGGTTAACTTAGTTATGCCAGATGTGCTCTGTATGCCCCTGTATGTGCACGTGTGTCTTATTCAGGGTTGTTTCTTGAGGAATACTGAATACATCAATTCAGGTGTGCTCAGGTTCTTTTTGGCATTGCAGCTGTGGGATGTTGGAGTGAGGGCATTTGCAACAGTTTGGGCACCACAGTGAGATGCACTGTCATGCTCTCTACATGCCTCTTGAATTCCTTCCTGGGAGCAAGGAGAAGTGATAGAGTGCCCTGGTCCCCAGCCAAGGATGCACCAGCATTTGTGATGTGGAGCACATTTGTCCTTGGTACAGCCCAGGGAACCAGGAAGGTGAGATGTGGTTAATGGTGAATGAGTCATGTACTGACTGGGGAGTCCATAGCTGAGGTTTTGCTCTGAGTGTCCCACTCACCCAATCCCATCTGCTCATGTGGAAGTGATCTGTTAGCAGGGCTACTGCGCACGAAGGTCGCACACTTCAAAGTATGTAAGAATCAAGCTTGTCTGCATAAAACTTGCTCACTAATGCTATCAAAGAGATCATCCTCAAATCCCATAACACTTCAGGAACTGTAGATAAAATATTAACCTTTTCTTCATTTTTTGTTCTTACAGTCTGAGCAAATAGATATTTAACCGGCAGAAAAAATAAGTGGTATATTTTCTCAAACTGAATTTTCCCTGGACTGGCAAAGTTGTTTTTTTCATTTGAGCCGCTACACCTTAGTCGTACATCAAAAATTAAAGTTTCTTATGAGCAATTACAAAGGTAAAATGGGAATGTGTTAAATACAAAAGTTTGTTAGGCATACATGTAAATTAATGCTTGTTTGTTTTGTTTTAAATAAAAGACTAGTAGTTGGTTTTATAGTGGTAAGCTCCAGAAGCAAGAAGTTTGTCTGAGTATTTGATTTACCTGTAGCTCCTGATGCCTTTGTACCATCTTCTGTTACTTCAATCTCTGCTTTGTGAATAGCTTCTGAAATATAAAGACTATCTTGCTCTGCAAAACCCCCAAAATTATTAAGTTATTTTCTGTATTTCATTACAAACATATTTTTAAAAAATAATCAGAATGCTTTTGCCTTTTTTTTGTGCAGAGTCTAAGAATCACATAACTATTATGTATTTCAGCCTTTGACTGTTCTCCCGCTATATGGTTAGAGTGGATTGAATGCTAAATGGGAGTTACTAGTTTGAGAGGTCTCCACTTAGTGGTGGAAGGCAAGGTTACATAGTAAAAATAGAAACTTTAACAGAATGAGGGCAATGAAATAACTGAAGAACTGTTGGAAGAGAAAATGTAGAAAAAATGTTCTTCGGGAAGAAACAATGGAACTGTGACATGAAATGAATCTTGGGAAAGAATTAATTTCAGAAAGACACTGAAGAGAGTGTTACAAGTCCGCTTTTCTCCAGCTGCCTGTACAAGGCAGAAAGCAGGAAAGGTTGAGAAGTTTTTTCTTGTCTGAATTCAAGGATCAAGTCCAATATGTAGGTCAAATCAAAGAAATGCTAAAAGAGAATTTTATCTATTTCTGTCTTAATTTTGTCTAGTCAGAAAAACTGGAAGGGAATCAAGCAGGACAAAACTAGGGAAAGGAAGAATTTTAAAAAGTAGGTAAATCTTACACATTGTTGAGGGGAAAAAATACAAGCTTTCAGGTCTAGAAAAAGCTATTTCAGGTCTGAAATGAAGTAACATTTGTTTGCTAAATGTGATCTGAGAGTAAATATTTTGAAGCTTATCCTTCTGCTTCATACAGAAGAGGAAATGAAAACTTACCTATGAAAATGTAACTTTTTTTTTCCTCAGCTATCTATTGGTTAAGTAAAAGATACATTTTCCTTGTGAACTCTGCCTTACATAACTCTTAGACCACATAGAACCCTACTGCTATGGCATGGTGGTGTAAGACTAGAACTAAAAAGGGTCTCAACAGATCCCTGTTCCATAACCCTGCCAGGGCAGGATCAAATACTTGTACAAGCCTTATCTTTTATGCCAAAAGCCAAAGGGAAGCTGCTAAATTATATTGTTTCTGGAATTAATTCCCCCAAAGTATTTATCTTATTTAAATAGATATTAACTTTATAAAATACATCCTTGTGTAGTTTATCAGTATATTAACATTTGTTTGCAATAAGCAAAGCAGCAGTGAGCAATAACAAATTATTTTAATGTTCATCTCTGTGCAGTCTGAGATCTGTATTGCAATGGAACATTGCTATGTTCAATTTTAAGAGCAGCATAAAAAAATCCATGAGTAATGTGCCTTCTGAGGTTCATCCCAGGAAAGCAACTTTTCTGTAAAAGCAGGTTTGTCTGAATTGGAGAAATTTCATTTATTCACTCACAAGCACAAGAATGTGAGCTGCTTGCTGGGCAGCTACCACTCCCAAGTCTACTGTGAGCAGAAATGACTAAGTTGAAATATTTTGTTGCTGGAAGGAGTCAAAAGAAAAAGAATAAATAATGTGAATTCTTTATTTTTCATTTAATATTAAATGGGGACAAATTTTCCAAGGAGCAGAAGAATTTCAGTGTTCCAAATCCAAGAATTTAATCATGACAACAATATTTTAGCAAAGGGAAAGTATAACTTTGATTACTGATTACTGGATTAACACGACAGTATAGCCTGGAGATAAACCAGTATTGTTTGCAGTGTCAGGAGTTGGACTATACACTTGTTGGATCAGCATCCCTCACTGTTAAATAACTATTTGAAAACACAAACAGGAATGTAAATTTTACTAAAGCATCCTAAATTTCTGAATAAATAACTATTTTCCCAGGCCTTCACAATCTTGACAGTTTTAGTCTTATAGACAAGAAAAAAGTAAGTTCAAGACCAAAACCAAACCTGTCCTTTTCAGGTTCCTCTTTCCTACAAAACAGCTCTAAATACAATTGCAGTTGAGTGTGAATTGTGCTTTAGAGTTTCACAGATAAAGAAGTACAATCAATTCAGAAGACCCAGATCTAACAAATCATTCAAATGTAAGAATCTACAGCCATTGTGTTAAGGATCATTTTGTATTCAGTCAAATCTCTTACCTGAAATGCCTTTAAAATTAGCAGTGATGGGATCAAATGCATCTCTAATTCCCAAGGCAGAAAGAACTGTCTTTAGGTCAAAAAGGCTTTGAATACTGAACCTGAAATTAATATGATAGACTTTATTTAAATGCAGGATTTGTAGAGTTTTGTAGAATTAAAAGGCATTAACAGATACAATTTATTTCAAGACTTTACATTTCATCCACCTCTTCCTGTAGGAGTCCAGTGCATTGTCTGATTGTGTATTTGCAGAAAAGTAGCTCAACTTCACCTGGAGCCACTAACAGAAGGAATCCCTCTGTTGCAATCAGAATGCTACTGCATCTTCTTGACATGTGAATTCTGCATTTTCATAATGTGTTCTCTTTCTAATATTATTTTTGGCTATAGCAAATGGTCCTTGGAAATACTTCCCAAAAATTAGTTTGAAGAAAACAAATAATAATGTACACACTGGTTTTTGGTGCTCTGTAGGATGTGATGAGTATGTTGTAGATGTGTGTAATGAAGCCCTTCCATGCTAATCCATACAATAGATACAGCCACATAGAGCCTTCTATGCCTAATTCCTCCTGCTATGCAATTTCACTGGAGTAGATGATAGAAAATACCTCCAGCATAAGTGTTTGCTAAAATAACAACTGACTAAAGTGGAAAATGGATGAGTGAAACCTGCTTTGTGCATGGAAAGATGGTTATGGCTGCTGGAGGGGAGCCAAGCTCTTTGTCCCGTGCCTTTTTAGTATTCTGGCAAGTTTAAGAAATACAAAATAGTGTGTCTTTAGGAGGTTATATGTTTGTTCTTCCTTAAACAAAGAGAAAAATGAATGTGGGAAAGGTCTAGCGACTTTTCTCTGGTTTAGACCTTAAAGAATTTATACCCCAAACAAATTGTAAGTAAAAGCTGTAGGATCAACTGAAATGCTTAGGTTTTTTAAAAACAGTACAGAGTGTGACCAGGAAGTCTTGTCATTCCTGGCTCACCTTTTTGTGGTTTAAGAAAGGGTTAGAGCATCTCTGATCATGTGATGAATACTGAAACCAAAAGCATGTAATTTGATTTTGCTCACACACTGCTTGTGTCAGCACTGTCACATGGAATTCTGACAGCTAAAGTAGTGAATCCATTGTGTTAACATTGCTTACCTAGGCAGAAAAATGTCCATCTTTGTTCTCTTCAAGCTGTTGGCCCAGAGGGTTATGGTTTTGGCAGAAAGGTGAGACTCAATCTGGGACAAAGGTGTTCTTTTGTGGCTGGGAAGCACTAGGAACATGCTGAGTTTCTCCCCCAGGTAGGGTAACTCGACCACGCTGAAAGCCTCCAGAGCTGCAGTCTGGAACTGGCCTGTGGGTGGGCAAAGAGAGATCTTATTTCATCATTCAAGTGGGAAGAAAACCCTGAACCCACAACCCATGCTGGGGTCAGCAGACAGTTCAGAGCAGCTGTGGTGGCATGTAAGGAGTGGTCTCCAGTTGTTGGGTCCTGTAGCCAGCTCAGGTTGCTGTTAACTCACCTGAACAGAGCTGAGTGTGTCAGAGACACAAATATCTTGGCAGAGCAGTGCCAATGCCACTGATAGCACCTGAAGAACCACCTCAACAGAGCATGGGTATTTTATAACTGTTCCATATAACAGCTGTCCTCCTTGCTCTGTTTGGGGACAAAAACCCCAAAACTACCAAGTCAATAGCAGCAGCTATGATGACTCTTCCCACAATGTATGTTCCTTGAATAGACTAACACTTTTGTCGTATTTTTCACTAAAATTTTACTACAACAGATAGGAATTACAAAAAGAAAATGCAGAGTGTCCTAGCTGATTAATTGAAACCTACTTTGGCTCATGTTTCCATCTTTACTACTTTAAAAAATCAATTTTAATCTTATTTCAATAAAAAATAGTTCTATTAAACAAGAGCTAGTATATGCTTATTTAAACATTAACTATTTTTATTTAAGCACCAAATTTTTAATTTTTTCAAAATCTAGGCACAGAGATTTATCACAGTCAGATGAAGGTCATAAAAAGTAGTCTCAAAAGTAAAAGAGAGAGAAAAGCTGGAGAGCTTCCAAACTTGCAATTAGTTTTATAGCAATTTGTAACAGCCATTTAAAAGTACCATTTTCATCCCATATTCCCAAAAACCAAATAATCCAGGCATTCCTAATGGATTCTGTTATACAATAGAACAGATTTGTCTGTCACAATTTTGGTTCCTTATTTTTTCATCTGAGAATCCAGTACGTAGCATTCCAGGAACACTCAGCAATAGTTAGCAGGCCAGGAGTTAAGTACAACTTAAATACAAGGCACAAGTGAAAGTCCTACTGCCTTTCCTGCAGGCTACTCAAAACATTGATTCTACACCTCCTTCGCCCAGCTGTAGCTGTTGTATCTTCAAGAGTAGATGCTCACTGTATTTGAGTCAGTGGTTGTAAATAACTGTATATGGGTAGCTCATGTTCATAATACCTAAATATTTGGCAATAAATACATTGCAATAGGATGTCTCAAATAATTTGTGTACAGTGTTTGTTAGTTTTGCAGATACGGACTAGATAGGGCTCATTAAGTGTTGATTGTTCTGCTAGATTAAATTTTAGGCTCTTAGCCCTCCTGCCTTGCAATCTGGAGAGAGAATTGCTCTGTTAAAACCAGCTCCCAGCATGTGAATCATTTGCTGGGAAAAGATGTTCTGGTTTCTAATGGGCAGGCAGGGAAGATTTATATTTGCAGTGCACTGGACATGAGTGGTATAATTTGTTGGCATGCTGATATCTTGAAGTCAGCACATTCTGCACAAAGGTTACACAGTCCTTTTTTATTAATTAGAAAGAAAATCAAAGACTTTGGATTATTGAGTCAGAACATTTCATGTTCGTTGCTTGAAGTAATTTTGAGCATCGCATAAGGATTACACATATGCTAGATTGGAATTCAAACATCCTTAACAAATTGCTTGGAAAAATGAATATGTGAAATAGTTGTGGTGCTTAGGAAGTGTGTGTGAACAGTAATGTTGACATTTTCTTAGAGCAGTCTTACTTGTCCCCAGGCTGGTTTGTTCTGCATGGCAATGTTAAAAGGATAAACAATATTGTAAATGCTGCAATTGATAACAGGCCACAGCTTGTCTTTCTCACTCTGTGTTTTTATCCTGGTGGGACACAGCTGCTATCATTTAATAATGAAGGGCAGTCATCTCAGTCCTCTCTTTAGTTGTACTGAGCTAGACTTTTGCATTAATTAAACTGATTTGTTAGAAATGTTTCTGGATTTTTTAGTGACAAAGATTGAATTGGCCCAATCAAATCTGGCAACCAGCAAATTTTAAATAATCCCTTCTATTTCAGTTTTGCTCAAAAGTCTCTCCAGCTGCAAAGAGCTCCCACATTTCAGCCTGGATGAAAGGTAATCCAAATATTTTCTTTCCTTTTCTGTGCAAAAATCTAATGCTCTAGCTACCTACTTAGAGATGATAGGATGGAGTACCTTGCGTTTTGGTAAGTGGTCAAAAGAGCACAACAAATGATTTCACATCAACTTTGCAAGAACTCTGGAGCAAATATATGGTCAGACAATGCAACTCAGCTGTGGAACTCCTGGTAATTGGCTTTACCTGAGATCTCTACTTGTGCAAGCAACAGCAGCATCCTGTCTTCTGTCATTTAATAATCTGGGGCCTTAATGAGCACCCCAGAATATGAGAAGAACTTGGATGTGGAATTGCAAATGAGTCAGCAAAGATTTTTAATAGCCCGATGATTCAGTTTTTTCCCGTGACTAGGGAGCAGGAGTACATTTGTAAAAAAAAAGAAGGCAATCTGGGAAACTTCAGGTCTGTCTTTGAGAAGTTTTAGGACACTGGTGAAAAGAATAATCAGGTCACAGAAAGAAACAGAAAGTGAAATAAATTGCAATATCATGTAGACTGGCAAACAAACTATATAAACTTTTATAAAAACTTTATATAAAGTTTATATAAAGTTTATTATATAAACTTTATAAAAAGGCATAGATCTAGCCATCTAGTTTTGGCTAAAACATTGTTTCACTGTGCCACGATTTACAACTAGAAATGGTACCACTTAGAACCAGAAAAGAAAGGCAGCAAACAGCCACTTGAAGGGGAAACAACAATGAGCAAATGTACAAGATGTTGAAAAGGGTAGCTAGTAGCTTTCCAAAGTATTGTCAATGCTCAAGACTTTTATCAAAGACAAACAGTGAGATTGCCATGAAGACTGGAGTGGTGGAAACAAAATGGTGGGTCAAAAACACACAAAGAATTTATATACTTCTGGAGATTTCCCTCCCCTTGATTTATCTAGGAAAAAAGTGCCAAAAGGAAAAAGGCCCAGGTGGGGCCAGCCTTGTGTAACCACCCTGAGCCAGTTCTGCAATCCACTATGCAAGGTATTTTTATCAAGACATAGAGACTGTGAAAGCATTTTATCAAGCATCTGTATGCCCTCATTGAGAGTTTTGTGTGCATTTCTGGTCATTTATTTTCAATAAAGATTAATTTAAATTGGAAAAGTTAAAAAATAGAACTAGTAGAGAATTCGGAGCATTTGATTTTTGAATAGTTTAAAAGAGCCTGGCATTTTCATCTTAGCTATTAGGAAATTGAGAGAAAACTTGGTGGCTTGCAATTACATTTGGGAGTAAATATCAAAGCTGAAGAGAAGCTATTTAACTTAAAGGATAAATCAGTCAGGATGTTAAGAGATATAAATCTGTCTTGAAAAAATTTAGATTTGGGATTTGGACAGTTTTTACGCAAGTGCAGTTCTGAAATTTAAAGTAGGAGGGAAAAGAGCTTTTTATATTTTGAAAGAGATTGTGTAGCTAACTGGCATAATTCCTGATGGCAGAAAATTAAGCCTGCAGCATGAGTCCTTCTGTCAGCAACCCACATACATCAAGTCCTTGAAAGTAGCCTACACTGTATTCATATATTATACAAATAAATGTTTGACCTATATTTATACTGTTTTAAGTCCATGCTGAGATCATCCACTGATTTGGTATACATGACATAAGAATTTATTTTCTTTTTCTGGAATTTGTCCCTCAAGCTCTGCAGTTTTCCCCTAAAGACTTGGAGACAGGCTGTACCACATCTGCAGGTCTGCAGTGTTGGTGCTCCCGGTTATGCTCTGCTCCCTCTGGTGCTCACACATTCAAGGGGCAGTGGTTTGGCTGAGGGGCCAGGGAATTTCTTACCCAGCAAATCAAATTAGTAGGGGCTTGATGCAGTTTTAGTCTTAATTGCCCCTCTGTCATGGGGTCAGATGTACTGTAGCCCCTTCCTAGCCAGCTTCATTTAACCAGCTCCCTGCTATTGTAAAGGACTTTGTATATTGCAGTACCCTCAGTCTCTCATCTTTCTTTCTCCATGATGTATTGGTGCCTTTTGACTGTTTCCTACAGCTGACAAGTTTTGTTATGGAGCACTGGGAGCTGTTGGTCTGTGAGGGATGGGACAGGGACAGTAGATATTTTAGGAACCATTTTGAACCAAGGACCTGTTTTATGACTGCCTGGAATTATGAGGAGTCAATTTGGTCACCTGGGTGCCCAAAATTTCATTTGATGGGACTTCTTCTGAGACACTCTCCAAGCTGGGAAAACAACACAGCCTAGTGTGGTATCTGTGGAAATGAAATAAATCTGTTCCATATTGCACAGAAAATCAAATATGGATCAAGGACAGTTACCATAGTTAACTTCAGCTGTGTGGTGCATGGTAGGCACTTTCAGGGTTGAGCCTTCTGGCGTCGTAAAAGGCAACATCTGGGAATCCATGAAGGAAAACTTTTTTTGCCACGTGCTTCTGAAGTGCAGGGTGCTCACCAGGGTGACCTGGCTGAGTGATGACCCAGCACTCTCTGGTGTCATCCCATGCATATCCCCATCTGCAAGGAAAAGAGAAGAGGGAGGGGGACACGGACACATGCAGTCCTACATGCCCAGGTCCACGTGACTAACTAAAGCCTCTATCCCTAAGGCCCAGAGGCACAACTCACAAGGCACTGCTCACCCTCTACCTTCCCCTCCCCACTTACACATGCACCTCACTGGGGCTGCCTGTTGGTCTGTGCTCTCCCCAGAGCTGAGATTGAGCTGGCCAGTGCTTTTATTCCCCAGTGGGACTTCTTAAACTCAGAGTCTGACTGCTGAGCTTACACCCCTGTGTGTCCCCTGTAGCACCATGAAAGCATTCAGTGCCACAAATACGATCCAAGGGGAATTTGGCTGTTCCTAATTAAAACTGAGAACACTGCAAATGATTGCCTTTTTAAAAATTAAGGGAACAAGGCAAAGTGGTTACCATCTTGACACTGCTTACAGATTCAGACCTGTTCTAGCTTTTTCTTCACATTACAGATGAGTGTTAACACAAGAATTAGGTTGCCTGCCTTTCAGCCTTTGGGCAACATGGAGCGTGGCAAAAATCTTTATGCTTGGTTAAATGCAATTTCTCCCACTACTCTTATTTTACATTGCATTTATGTGCAGCTATTCCTGTGGGTCCCTGCGGTACCTGCAAGGTCAGTGGTGATCCATTCCTGTGTGTGGGTGGTGTTGGGGTCGGTGAGGTTGGTTCGGAGCAGGCTGCTGTTGGCCCAGCGCGCGGCACGCTCGGCGAAGTCGGGCGAGAGCTGCACGCCCGCGTCCACAAGGAGGGAACATCCCAGCTGGACCACTGTGCCCTGGCTGGAGTCAGTCTCTGCTTCATCCACGGCGTGCATGAAATCCTGCACGCTTTGATCTGCCAGGCAAGAGAGAGAAACTGCAATTGTGCTGATGCTAAGGACAACAGGCGTTGCCCCAGGACTCTGCAGCTCTCAGCTCCAATGCTGACACCAGTGTCCTCTGACTCTTAAAGCCCCATAACAACTGGAGCACCCTTGTCTTTGTGGAGTATTCCTGTCAAGCACTGCTGCCATGGGCAGTGCTGCACTGGGGGCTGGAAAGCTCTCTTCACGTGTCTGTAGAAATCACTCTAGTGAGGATCTGTCAAGTGGCCGATCTCGTGCCAGGCTCACAGTTCTATGCAGACACAGTTCTTTACAGTTCATAAGGTAGTTATTCTTTCTTGGTCACTCTCTGAGTTCCCACCAGTGAGATCTAGTGCCTCTGGCCATGACTCGCTGAGCTGCCAATGCCACAACACTGCTATCTCCTTCTCCTGACGTTATCCACCTATCCCAGGAAAGGCATTTCTCTGATGGCCCCTTGCCACCCTTGGCCCTTAGGTGTTTGATTTCTTGAAGGATTGTTTCCCAAACTGCCCCAGTATTGCTGATGAGCCCTGGCTAAACTGAGCTGGTAAGTTGCTTCATGTGTTATAAGTGACTCCTTTATTTATACCGTCCACAACAGCGGGCTTTTTTCTTGTTTTAAGAAAACTTTTTTTAAGAAAATATGGTCTGATGTGTAAAGTATTGTTCTTGTGTGTCTTGCATTAGTATGGAGCACTTGGTGATCTCTCTGGAAGATGTGAGAAGTCAAAAATAGTAAATTAGATGCAGAGATGAATGTGAGGAGTGGTATCTCAAGCTTGTGACTTCACCAAAGTGCTTAGCTAACCAAAGTCCAAATTCTTACTTTGGCAACAACTCAAAATTGCTTTAATTAAACAGTAAGGAGAAATAATTTTAAAGCATGTCATTTTGTCTGTGCTATCTAGAGATATATCCCATTATACATTGTTTTTGTTAGTACTAGAATAAAGGTGAAGTTTACAAGTGCATCTAAGAGCAGATTCTCTGTGAGCAGTGAATGAACCATCAATGTTTTCAGCCTACTAAGGTTTTAACCATATCCTTCATAACTGGTTAGGCCAGACCACCATAAACATTAATGCAAACACCTACTGGAAAAAAGGAATTTTATCATATATGCATACATACACAATTTGCATTTATTCACCTTATAGGAAATTTCATCTGAGCATTTAGTTTATTTTATTTGATTTAGACCATTTGAGGAAGTGGTTTCCTTCCCCGTTTCTGGAAATACACTCTATACCAATAACAATAGATCCCAACCTACTTTATTTTCACATTCATGCATTAATATTGCTGAAAGCCAAAGCTCATGGGGTTTATGCCACAGACAGCTAAAACGGAGATAAAACATCTGCCTGCCATGATGTGCCACATGAGAAGAAGAGAGTATAAAAGGGCTAGCAGGTCATTAACAACCCCTGCACTTCTCTGTTAAATTTCCTGTGAAGATCTGTGCCTGAATTTCGCTTTGAAATGTTATTCTGCAAGGTCCTTGAATAACAACTGAGCCCCTAATGACCAGAAGTGTCAAGCAAGGTATAATCCTTGTATGCATTAATGTTGTTTAGGAATTGACTTTACAGGAACAGGATTCCTGTAGGCAAGACTTTGTTGTATCAGCCGTTCATAATTTAGATGCACTGTCCCTGTGTCAGTACGTGTAGCTGTATCTGTATGGATCAGCCAGAGCTAGCTCTTACTGCTGTGCTGGGGTTGAATATCAATGCTGCACAGAATGGTGGTGGTGACTGAGGCTGGATACAGCACAGGACAATGAAATTACTGTGGGTTTTAGTCTTCATACCCTGAAGGTAAATTTTATGCTGAGAAATAGCAGTGTTATCTCTATACATAAGTATTGTATGTAAGCTGCAAATTTTGAAGATGAGGCAGTCATCTGCTTTTCATAAACATTCTGCCCATAATGTAAAATAGTTTTTGACATGTGATTTGAGATGGTAGGATAATCCAGAGCTAAAATGAAAGCGGCATCCTTAAATTCAGCTGACTTAATGCTGGATTTAAAGACATCTGTCTTTCCCATATCCCTTCCAAATTCCCAGTGAGTTTTATATTTTAGCCTGCTTTCAAGGAAAGATGCAATTGCACCATCCATCTGTCAATGTATATCTCGTCTGCCAGTCTCCTTCTGATAACTTTTCATCTTTTTGGCCAGTTGTAATAGTATTAGAAAAGTTTTAAAGATAATTCAGCTTCTACAGGTTTCATAAAATCTTTTAGTGGGATAGGAGAGAAAACCACTGTTCTCTGCCTGGCACATCTTTGCAGAGCACACAAAGGAGACCAGGACAAAATGGACCTCTGGCAAGCCTGGAGTAATTCTGCTGTTCAGGGAAGTAGCTTTTCTAGATGTGGCTGTATTTTGTAAGTACTGATTCAGAAAAAAGAGGAATAATAACCTGTTTGTCAGCTACTCCCTTGAGTTTCTTTTGTCCATCCGATACCTGGCTATCAAAGACAGAGAAAACTACATCTTGCAGTGAGAGAGAAAGCAGAAGTTTAGTATGATGTGTGCAATTCCTGTCACCTTCGTAAAGCTGTGAATTTATAACAAAAAGTAAGACAGTAAGGTTTTTTAAGTACATTACCATGAATGCTGTATCCTAGGGCATCTTGCAGCTCCATTAAGGTATTTCCTTGAGCTCCAAACTGCAGCAGCTCCAAAGAAACAGCCACACTTGCTGGAGACACTACCAGATTGGTCCTGTTCTCTGCTTCAGACACCTGCCGGTAGAGACTGATGGCAAATTCAGTCTTCAGCTCTCTCAGCTCATCATAGGAGATGCAGTTCCCTTTGGCTATGCAGCAAGCAGACAGGATAAATGCAGACAATAAAATGGGCAACATGAAGACGAGCTGGGAACAGTCTCCACCAGCTAATACCTGCAATTAATGACATGGATATATTTAGAAAAGCAATAGGCTGAGCTGGCAGAGGAACCTTCCATCAGTGCTGAGATGTCACTTGAAATAGCAATGATAACTGTTAAAGTTATCATTGTCCAGGTCGACTCAGTAGCTACTGTCATAAAAAAAGAAAAGAAAAGACAAGACATACGTGCGGACATGCTGATGACTCTGTTGACTAACAAGAACTGAATTTTCCAGAATGGTGTAGCATGTAAGATGGTATTCCATTACAGAGCATGGAGACACACAATCTCTTGGTTAAAAATTAGCTACCTGCACACATGATGGGACACCTCAGTGCAATCTCCATGCTGCTGAGCTCCCTTCTGTCCCCAGCAGAAAGGGGGTCACACCCAGTACTCCCAGAAGGAAGGCCACCCCTTGTGAAGTGCAGAAATCTAATTGGAGGCTCCAGGCTGGGCTTTGGATCCAAGTTTGCAAAAGGCTGGCTTCAAATTTCCCCCCCAGATATTCCTTCTGTGAAATTTATGCCAGTGAAAGAAAAGGTGGTATTTTCAAAAGGCTTCAGCGCTTGCAGCACAAAATCACCACGTCAGATTGTTATGGGAAATCAAGCACTGGTCAATGTTCTATTAAGAGACACTTAGATTCATATTTAAAGGAATAATGTTAAAATGAGAGAATAGCTTTCCTTACAGAATTCCACATTTGAAGATCGTATACAAGTATATTTTAAAAATTACTGCACCTTCTTTCACCTCAGGATTTCCTACAAATCTTTCTCCATGCCCTTTGCTCTAGAGAGCACCTCTAATGCTTCGTATTTACTCACAGTTAGCTCTGTTAAATTGTCTTGCCTCTCTGTGTCCTTCTGGGTGCCTGAATGGAAGCTGCCTATGAAGGTCTTGTCTCCTTCTTTAATAGGTAGTGGAGCAAAGACTAAGTCATGAGACTGCATTTAAAGGGATAGTCAGTGATCAGAGTCTCTGTCGGCGATGTCTGTACCACTCTGTCCAAATTCCTGTAGGCTACAAGCTCTATGGAGAGCCAGGCAAAGCAGCATGCCACTGACCAGCAAATCCAAGGCAAGGAACAAAAAGGTACACATGGACATAGAGTCAGCAACTTCCTTTCAAGCCCTGCTCGAGCCTCATGAGGCTTGTGACCTGCTGGTACCGAGCAAGGCATCTCCTATCTCTCTTCCCACCCCCCTCCTTCTTTTATATGAATTCCATTGATTCCTCTGCCACAAAGGGGAAGAGAAAGGGCTCTCTGTGTACCAGGCACACAGCTAATTTTTTTACCCCCACTTTGAAACCTTATTCAGAAATCCCGTGCAATTAAAATGTCTTTATTTCCCTTTTTTTTTAAATTAATGCTATCCGAAATAGCAAGATTTTCTTTCGCTCTTTAGTTTCCAGAAGGAAAGAAACAACAAAGTGCTGCACTGGAAGGAGAGCAAATGAGGAAGGGGCCACTTTGAATGGACCAGAAGCAGAAGAGCTGTGGTTGTGACTGCTTTAAAAGCAGTTGCAGTGATTCATGGCTTCCTCCATGTGATGGGATCAATCCTGCTCATCATATTCACAGGTTCAGCCTCACAGCTTCACAATGCCACCTAAAACAAGCAAGATTTGCCTTAAAAATTGATGTACAACTGCAGCTTATTGATCTTCAGAGTTTGATGTTGTACACCTGGCCATTGGGAAAAAAAGTCATTACAATCAAGCAATAATTCAGGTGCTACTGCTTCACTCTTAGCAGGGAATGAGCAGCCACACAATGGAATGAGAGCCCAAGTGAGAATGAAGCAGTGGGCCTCTCTTATTCTGTTCTTGTGCTGCTCCTCTCTCTGCTGTTTGGAGAATATGCCAGAATAGAAGCAGACACTGGGGTCTGTTTCAGGATCCTGGGATTTAGAGCACATTCCTGCAGGGACTGGAGAAGTGCAAGAGCTTGGTCAGTCACAGTCTCATACAACAGGCAGAAATGTAATTTTGTCACAGATTTCAATGGCAGTGTCTTCAGACTGAAAATTACATTTGGGCTTAGGGGTTTGGCTGAATGAGGACCTCTCTGCTGAAGTTATCATTAACAGTTTCCACTGGAGTGGGGATGTATTCAGAGGGAATGAAACAGTGGCCACCAAGTGATTTCTCACAAGGCTCAGAGCTGTCAATAGATAAATTAGCTCTGGTCACTGGTGGGGATTGTACACTGGATTTGATGTGGTGTTCCCAGAGGCTCTGGACCTGAAAAGACATTTCTTTGCCCTTCTTGATACTCTTCTGTGGACTTATTAAGATTTAAATGAAAGCTGGGGAACCCCTGAAGGTTTTAGGCGTTACTGCCTAAAAATAACATTCAATTCCCACTTTGCAAAAACGTTGCTATTCAGATTTGGGGTATGTATTTATGGAAGACACAATTGAAAACTAGACATGTTGTGTAAGACAGCATCGTTTCAGTTGGAAAGGGAAAAAAAGTGTTCTGGGTCTTGTCTCATTACAAAGGAGACTTAAAAACGGGAGTGTTTGTTTCAATTCTTCCCTCTCTGCAGCTGTTTTTGTGGAGTAATCTTTGCAGCAAGAACAGTGTTTACAGACAAGCAGAGAGGACTTAAGAAAACTAAAACTCGATCAACATTGTTCAAAGCAACCATGGGGAATAAGAAGTGTGCTTTACATACAACAAATAGGAAAGAAATCCACTGGTGAATGATGAGAAAGTTAGGAGGCAGTGGAGTAAGAAAGAAGTAAGAGTCAGTGAAATTAGCTGTGGCTAAAAAATAAGTGTAGAAGCCTGGGGGAAGGTTATGAACATTTATCATAGTCAAGGTCAGAACCAAAATTCTCATGCCTGTTCAGTTTAGCAGCCTAAGTTCAAAGTTTCTCTGTGCCAGACTGGGATCCACAATTGAGAACTGGATGTCCAAGGGGAAGCCAGTGCCGCATCAGGGTGAGTCTGAAAACTGAGGTTGCCAAGCGAGTCCAAGCAGCCAGAAACTGAGCTGTCCAAGTAACAGTAGGTCAGGGAGGGCTGCAAATTAAATAGGCCAATTACAGAAATTCTGTGTCAGAAATAGAGGGGTTTTGGACCTACAGAAGTGTTAGAGTTGGGCTGCTGTGGAGAAAGGGAGTTTCTGTCTCCTTTAAGGGCATTTGTTTAGAGCTTTCATACCTGCCTGTGTCCTGGTTTGGGCATCACAGCCTTCTTTGAGTCTTAATCTGGTTTTGCATCACAAGGTACTGAGAAAGTACTGATAAACTTTCTGGCAATATTTTCATTTTTAAGATGCTGAAAATGCATTTTAAAAGGTGTGCAATTGACTGGTCCCCAAGATAACACTTCAAAGTCAGGAAGGGCAGAGGTAGCATCTGTATTTTGAGAAGTGCTTCTTAACACTGTGATAACTTTGACTGACTGTGAGGGAAGTGAGGAAAGATACAAACTGAAGATGTCTGGAGAAAACACAGCACAGGAGTGTGTGGGTAGCATTCTGGAGCACTGTGTCTCTGTGGAGCTCCTCTGAGCTTCCACAGGAGCAGCTGTGGGAGCTTCACAGGGAGCCCAACCCCTCTGTTCCCCCACTAGGCAGAGCAAACCAGCACTCTTTGAGAAGGAAGACAGCAAAGAGCTTCCTGACGTGTGAACACCTCCCCACACAGGGAGCCAAACTGGTGGAAAGCACTGGAAAGAAGCCATAAGTGGTGGCTGCATTCCACGATGGATTAGATCATGTCTGTGCCTGCAGGGTGCCACTGCTGTTCCTGCACAGCCCCTCGGTGTCCCCCTGTGTGACCAGGGTGGTGGGCAAGGGGACAGACTGCTGACACATCCCCTGCTGCTCAGCACTGACAGGTGCCATCACAGGCAGCTCTGCAATGTCTGGTGTGAAAAATGGGCTGAAGTGGAAAAGAAGATTGAGGGGGAAAGAAACAGAGAGAGCTGTCCTCCAGAATTACATCCTCAAGGTCTTCATGGGCCAGATTCTGCTCTCAGGTATAGGAGTGTAAATGCAAACAGTCAACACAAACTTGGGTCCTTGAGCAAATGGAGAGCTGCTGGGGGGCTGTGGGCTGGGAGACTCCTCTGGGAGACAGGGTGCTCCATGACTCTGGAAAACAGACTCAGGGTGGAGCCTCCATGGTGGTGGTGGTGGTGGCAATAGGGAGGAAGATCAGGAACTTATTAGCCCTAGGAAGTCACAGGACTGGAATGAGAAACCAGAGGGAAAGGCACATCCTGCACAGGCACTATGGGCAAAGAAAGATTTCTTTGGAAACCTTTCCCCACAACCAGTTTTTTCTCACAGCAGACTGGAGTTTTCTCTGATTTATCGGTGTACTGAGAAAACTGAGCCCTAGATTGGTGTGGCTGCTGAGAGGAAAGGAGAGCTGTTCTGCTTTGGGATCTGGCCAGTTTGTGCTTCTGTTGCATGCACTTTACACAGTGATCTGGAGCAGAATTTGGCCCAGGGAAAGGCTGGAAGAGAAAAATATGGGAGAACCAGTAAGAAGCAGGTTTTCCTCTTCAGAACTCTCCTGTTAGCTTTTCTGTGTCAGGTCAGTCTCTTGCAGTCTTCCTTCCACTGCAGCACAACCTCACTATCAGCAGGGCTACTGTGCACTTACCCTTTCACAAATGAGAACAGAATTTAACCTTCTATTTGCATCTGATTTTTGTGCACTAGCTCTCCTTAACACATAGAATAACCCTAGGGAAATTAAATTGCATCCACACCAGCTTCCTTCCTGCTTACATCTCTCCTCCAGGAGCGAGCCTGCACTGCAAGATGCCAGCACATTTGCTCAGTCAGGAAGGTGGTTCTGCTGAATCTCAGGATAAGAAAAACTGGCATCATCACTTCATACAGAGCTTGTTCTGTGGGGAGGCAGATGGCTGTGGAGCCACAGAACACCCAGATGAGCAAATTCAAGTGTATTTGTTTACTGCTGTCCTCATGCCATGTAAAAACCAACACTGCCTCTGCCTCCCACTGGGATGTGAGGACAAAATCTGGCTCTTCAAAGGGTGACCACTTCAGAGGGTTGCTTCCAAAGGAGAAATCCATCTGCTCAGCAATGTGTCTTGGTTTGAGCAGATGAACTTGGTGCCAGCCTGGACCTTCTGGGGAGGTCATACAGTGTAGAGTCCCACAGTGGAGCTCCATTCTGCTAGAGCCCCCAGAACACTTCCTTCCTGGCCTCCTCCAGGTGGAAAGAAGTGCTGTTAGCAGCAATGAAGGCTTTTGGGAGGTAGTCTCCCTGCCCATGGCTGCAGGCTGGGTAGCAGAGGAGCAGTGGCACAATCTGGCTATGACCAAACTGTGCAGCACTTGGTTCCCAGTCCTCTTCAGCCCCTGTGGGTCTAAAACCTGAAAGTAACAATTTGATGGATTTTCCTCCATCTCTAGTGCTCCAAGTGGAATATCTGAGTAGTGGTTTCACAGCATCACCCTGGGAATCTGTTTCCTGCCCTGAGAGATGCCCCAAGGGCACACTTGGAGGACAGGTTGGTGACAGAGGACTGTGTGGGATCCAAGCTTGGGCCAGGCTATGCCACAGGAGCTTTTGTGTTGAGTCTGGGAATAAATGAGACCTGGACTTATCCTGGGGGCAGTTTTGAAGACAGCTAGTGACAGCAACCAAAAACTGAGCCAGACAGTAAGTTAATAAGTGGTGTGAGAAATTGGTGCTGGGCTTAGGTTCAAGTTTGCAGGGTGGGTGTTTCTAACATGTCGTGTGATGTCTTCTGCCACGGGAAGAGCAGTGCCTTTCTCTGGTGTGAAGCAAAGCAAAGCAAACAGGAGCTCCACTTGCACTGGATGAGGTTGATGCCATAACACTGATGAAATGACAGCTGTTTCCACATACAGAAGTGTAGGCTGAATAAGAGCCCAAATCAAGAAGTTTTCTAAATGACACTGACTGTTCTCATTATGCATTTTTTAATAGAAAAAATTCAAGAGGGCTGAGAAACTACAAAAATAAGACCAATTCTTCTTGTTTCAGGTTGATGAAATTTATTTAAATTAAAAGAAAAAGGAAAATAAAAAAGGAAGAAAATCTGATTGAGGGAAGACTAAAGAATTGACACACCCTTGTTGTAATGCAATAGTTGTCCTATGCATGTGTCATAGGGAAGACAGCTTGAGGAACAGCAGGAAAATGATGCATGATGTCCAAAGAGATAATCTCACTGTGTATATATTTTCTGCAGTGTTATATGAAGATCTTAGCAGTAAAGCCTCTCCCTGTAGACTCTGAATGTATGATAAGAGCCTGTCTCTGTGCACAGCTGACCTGTGGGGGTTGCTGTCACACATCAGCTGCTTAGCTGGCTGCAGTGGCTCAGAGGTGCTGCATCAGCATGCTCAGAGCTGACTTGCCAGTCTGTGAGATGCCACCTCTGCCCCCAGATGTCATCCTTTTGGTATCTGCAGACTTAAAATTCTCCTGAGATAGAGTCAGTACCCTGCATGGGGCCTGGTGGAGATTCACACTCAGACAAGACATGCCTGTGAGCCAAAGCAGGAGTGGGAAGCAGCACTGCAGCAGCACATTTTCCTCCCAGACAACTCCATGAACCAACAAATTAAATGCATTTGCTGTTGACATGGAATACAAAGTAAGCTAAAAACTGATACCCCCAAATGCTTGTCTGTCTATCACAGGCTCTTACAGTGCCAAGTGAATGATGCCAAATAAATGACATAGGAAGAGGTCCACATAGGAATACATTGTCAGCTGAAGTTTCTGCTGCTGATCTGACTGAAATGACAGGGAACCAAACAGAAGATGAAAACATAAAGATGTTTATAAAGTTAGAGTGTTGGCTTCTTATAAGAAGCCTGGTTTTCAGAAAGAGCGGTGTGTTTGAGAAGGCAAGACAGTTGAGATGAAATGGGAATTTATGGAGTGAATAACGTGGAAGAACGTGGCTTTGCATAGGCCACCCCAGCTTGTGATGTGCCCCCAAGCTGGGCAGAGAAGCACAGTTGTGTGTGTTTGCACATGTTGCATGTATTTCTTCCTGCATGCACTTCACTGCGACAAGTTCACCCAAATTAAGCAAAGCCTCCTACCCAGGCAGCCCCACTCTTGCATTCCCTGTGTGGCGAAATGGTCCTGCTCCACCATGACAGGCAGGGGAGAAAGAGTGGGGGTGTTCCCATGTCCCTCTGCTAGCAGGGCAAAACAAAAACCCTTTATTCTTTGGAAAAACCTTTATTCTTGGGAAGCTGATCTGCTCTCACAGCTTCAGGTTATAATCCCTTTTGGTGACATCACAGGTACTGCTGAGGCCGCCAAGGTGATGTCACAATGAGAAGCTTATGACTGTAAATGGGGAGTTAGTCACAAGAACAGATGACCTCAAATTAAGCTAATATCCTGTTATTATATAAGTGTTCCCAATGCTTATATAAATGGAACAAAAAATAAGAAAGAAAAAAGGCCCAATGACCGATCAGGATATGTGAAGATGTGTGTAAAGCTGACCCTTCTCACAGACCCACAGATCCTTTATTAGTGTGTCTTGCCTCTAAAAATCTTCTTTCTATCAGCTCAGTTTTTAAATCGACCTCAGGATATTTTCTTGTTTAAAGAGAAAAGCACGAAAGTTCTCATATTTTGACATGTCCTATAATCACATACATGCTTAGGCATAGCAAAGCATCGCAAATATAATCTACATTTTAGTGTCATGTGTTAAGTAATATGAGCATGTAAGAACATGGAAATGGGTCTTTCCTGTGAAGCCCTCTGAGGTCCTTGGGGAGTACCATAGAATGGGGGTATATGTGAAACTATCTAACTATTACCTGCTGTATTCTTATGATAAATAGGAACTAATAAAATTGAAAACTATGTACAATTGTATCATAGAAAAGCTTTATTGCTGCTATAAAAATGATGATTTATATGCTGAACTAAATTCTTTGAAGTTGGAAATAATGTTCAGAATCTCTAAGGCACTTTTCTTGTCTCCACTGTTCTGCTGGTTTATTATTTTCCATGGTCAAGTATTTATTACATTTTATCCTGGAAAATTTTTAATGGATTCTTTTGCTTTGATAGGATAAGAAGCCCATTTAAATGCCTCTAGGGGTAAATTATTTCACATCAACACTTTCAAACACAAAGTCTGGATCTTCAGTAAGTTTTTACATTATGCAAGTAGACATTTAAGGTACTTAATACTTTCTAACCTCCAGTGCCCTTTTTACACAGAGACAGGCAGTCAGCAGGGATTAATCTGATCCTAATTAACCACAAACTCTTCTGATATTTGGTCAGTGCACAGTAGCGTGCTGCCAGGTACACAGAGGTAAACTGATCTGGATTATCTGCCGGTGTATGTGCTTCACGGAGGGAGGTCTGTGCTCCGTGTCCTGGGGGAGCCACGGGCAGATACAGCTCCAGTGCAGCAGGGAGGCTGCTGGGCAAAGCTGCAGCCGCAAGCAAAGGGGAGAGCACTCGTGAGAAGGCCTCTTCTTCATGCCTTTCTATCAAGATTTCGTTCTCAGAGATGGCATTTGTTGGTGTGGCACCCTCCCAGACCAGATCCCTGCCTCTGCCCTCTCCTGATGCAGGCATACCAAGCAGAACAGAAGCTCCAAAGCTTGTTAGAGAAGTGCTCTCATTGAGTCATGAGGTGCATAAAGAGCTCCCTCGCTTTCTAAACTCCTCCTCAGAGGGTGATCTAGGTGCAGATGGATCCAGTCTTTGCCCCAGACTTTCTGTTTAAAGGATTATATGTGTGTAATTGAATCTTTGTGCGAATTTGGACCACAAGATTAAGAAAGGAAAACCAAATATATTTATGTGAATAAAATAAATTATTTATTTTATTGATGGTGATAATTATAATGATTAGACTAAAAGACCTTGATCAGAATGATTTACTACACAGTACAGATAGTTATAGCTGCTAGTGCAGTGCACTATTTATTGAAGCAATATTGAAGCTAGCAAAACAATTAAATAGAAATTGATGTTACTCACCCATATCAACAACTGTGGGCAAATCTATTCTGCTCAGCCTTGGGGGAGTCCCCAGCACAAGGGAGGAGTCTCCACACACACTCCTAGAAGGGCTATGTTGGATGTGCCTGCCATTAAAAAGTAGGATTTCAGTCCCATGGGAGCAGTTGCCCCCTCTGAGTCACTGGTGTTGGAGGTGATGGTGCTTCACTCTGCCAGGGTTGATCCATCCTCTGCTGAGGCAACAGAGGAAAGTGGGAACATGAGGTGGCAGGGAAACCTTGCTGCAGAGCCAAAAGAATTCCTACCCAGTGTTAATGCTGGGTGCTAACAGCTCTGGCTCTTGGTCTCCCTAAGAGTGGTATGGCCAGCCCAGCACTTGAATAGGGATCCAAGATACTGAAATAAAATTTTTTTGGGCAGGACAGGATAGGACTTGCTGTCTGCAGGCTCTTCACAAACACTCAGCTCTGTGGGACCATGGCTTTTGAAATGTTGTCTTATTCATGATGGTCACCCAGGCCTTACGCGTTAGATCAAGGCAGGCTGAGAGAATCACCCTTACAGCTCAGAGAAACAATTTTAATATTTCATTTTTAATTCTGTGTTGTTGCGAATGCTCATACAGATGTCAAGAACAAGGAAATAGCAGACCAAAAGTCAGAGGAGGAGAATGTCCCAGAAATGGGATCTTGAAAAGTTAACTTGCTGATCCTGACTTAGCTAACACAAGGCAAATTCACAAAGGAGCTACATGGAATTTCTTTAGTTAAAGTGGTGATCAAGGCACCGGCAGTCCTCTGAGCATAGTGGGATTCAATTCTTAGGGTTTACCTTATTTCTGACTGCTCCAGGGAATAGAGCCAAAGGCCAGCTCAGGCCATGGGAGTAGGCAAGCCCGTACTCATGTGAGCAAGTGCTGGTGTCCAGGGCAGTTTGTTTGCTTTCCAAGCTCGCTCTTCTCTTTTCCCCCTCAACTCTGAAGCATTTCTGTCTGAGGCATGATAGTTCTTGGAGATCAAGAGACTTACTATAATCCCCAGACAGGCAGTAATTTTGACCTCCCTTGTATCAGCCTGCAGTCTGCCTGGTATCCAGCCATTAGCTCTTTGTGACACAGCTGGAAACAGGCAGGAAAAGAGAGGTGACTCCAAGCTGAGCTCTCGGAGTTGTAATGCAGAGCCAGCTCCTACAGAAAACAAGCACGGCCTTCTCCTCCTTTAAACAGAAGTCTGCTGGAATAGGTATCTAATAAAAGGAGGTTATTTTGTTTATGTTTGTAGTAAGTGGACTATATTAGAGCCATGCTTGGTGACACAAGGTTATTCTCAATTTTTCCTTGGGAAGACTGGAACACAGCATGGTTGAGGTCACACAGAAGGCATGTGCCATTCACTACAGGATGGCTGCTGGTCTTTCATTTAGAGCTGCTCCCTGTGCACTTTTGTCCAGAGATGCCTTTCACGCTGGGATCCTCAACACTGTTGTATTCCTAGCCCCTGAGGTTGTATGTTTGGAAACAGTAAATCTGTTTTCTGGAATAAAACAAAATTAAACTGTTAAATTATCATGTTTCATCTGACACACCACTAGTAACAGAGAAGAAAAAGTGTTAGAAACCTAACTGGTCTGGGGAAGGTTGCTTCTTCAAGGGCACGACAACACACTGATTCTACTTGAGATGTGGCACATATGATCTCTGCATGGCTGTTTTAATGAAATGTAAAACATTCACTTCCCAATGCTTCCCCCCCCCCCCCCCCCCATGCTTAATGTCTATTTGTTGCTGCTTGGTCTCATAACAACTCTATTAATTAGGAAAAAGTGTCAAAGGGCCAGCTGATGAATGAATGAATGGATGGATGGATCCTGAATTAAGAAATTTTTCTTTTTCAATGTTTCCTTTCTTTTAGAAATAGAACAGCTACAGCCTTCTGTAAGTGCTTTTGTCAAATATGGGGACATTAATGTTGCAGTTCCTTGGAAAATAAGACTCTTTACCTGTGCATTTCAAGAAGAGAAAAAATATTCATAGATTGTTTGAGGGAAAAAAGAAAGCGTTAGCCGTTGTCACAGTGTCAAAAGTAATTATTTTTGATTGATCCATTTGCCTTGATCTTTATGACCCTCAAGAATTTCTAATACTTCCCAGTCAATCATTTAAATTCCTCAGTTAAACCCCATACCTCATTAAATAAAGAAATAAGGAGGGGGTCTTGATATGCTTTTCTTCTGGCCTGTCACTCCAGAGTCTGAAAATACAGATCATGGACTATTAAAGTATTCTCAGTTTTCTTTTCAAACAGCAAAAAAAAAGTTTCTCTATGCTTTCACCACATTCTCTTCAGTGACACTTTCTTGCTGGAACCTCTTATGACTAACTCCAAGTATCACCTTCAGTGGTGGAAAGAGACTCTGAGACACTAAATTTACTGGTGACCCTGCCAATGTCACCAAACAACAAAGGGCTGTAGGGTGAAAAGCAAAGGGAAAGAAAGGAAGGGTATACTTAGAAGACACATATTGAAAAATTTAAGATGTATGTGAACATTTTTGGGTGTGTACTGACTTCTTAAGGATTGAGGTCTAATGGAAATACTGCAGAATGGGTAAAGGACTCAAAGCATCAGACTATGGGATAGTGTATATTATATACAGTGCACAGATGCTGCACTTTTTCAATGTTCAAATTATGCAAACAGATTCATTTCATATGCATGATCTATTTCATCCCATCATACACCCCTATTGATGCATAAAAGCCAACTCTTGCCCTGATCTGTGTTTTCCCATGAAAGATAATTTCTCATCTGAGAGTTCAGCCTACTTTTCTTCCTGCTTCTCTAATGGCACAGCTGGTTTGTTTTCCATTTTCAGTTTTTTCCCTTTCCTCTGCTTTTCCCATTCTCTCGCGATGTGACAAGAAAAGAAACACAAGCCAGAATCAGGACCTGGAATGCTGTCACAGGGGAAGCTGAAATCAAAAGCAAATCAGAGCCATTTATAAATCAAACCTGAAAAGTATTTTGCTGCAATTTGTGTCTCACATTATTGTGCACTGTGATAACTTAAAGGGGAAAGGCATCAAACAGTCAGGTTGGAAAAAGGTTCTGAGTGTTGGCATTTGAACTTGGTCCCCAGAGAGAGCCCAGACCTCTCAAGTTTCTCTTCTCCTAGCAGGTAAGACCTCAGGCAGCGTGGTGGTCCTTGCCCAGATCTGATGGGCTGCCCCTGCCAATAGCCCTGCTTCCCCAGGGCAGCAGAGCAGCACTTAACTCCTCTGGTGTGTGTCACATCACGCACCCTCCTGTGGCCCACGGGCATGTCCCTGCCAAAGGCACATACAGCTTGTGTGGAAATGAGCTACACCAAAGCTATAAAATTTGCAAATCTGCTTTCTTGTCATCCTACTTGCCTTTCGGGCAGCCCTTCCCAAGCTCTGGGATAAAAGTGTCCCCTTGGAGAACATCAGGGGAGACACCTTTCACTGCCATGGCAGAGCAGCTGATGCCCTTCAGCAGGACCTGCACTCTTCTACCTGTGGTTTTTGCTCCATGTAAAACCCAGATTGCATGTGGCATCTCCAGTGAAGCTTCCCAGAAAAACAATTATTATTTCAGTGGAAAGCTGTTGCTTGGTCGCTGAGACTGCTGTTCCCCAGAGTCTAGTTCTGGAAACCAGCAATAAGAAATAGGATTGACTGTTATTTCTATTACCTTTGGGAGCATTCTCTTATGTAATTTAATTTAATTTGATTTAATTTATATAATTATTTTTTCTAGGTAACATTTTTTAATGTACCCGGAATCTTAACTCCTGTATCACAGATTGCAGTCTGCTGTCTGTATGTCTCATCAATCCATATCTTGTCTTCTTTGCTTTTATTTTATGTCAGCCCTTACAGTGCACATCATTTTCAGAAGATTTCACACTTCTGAAAGTCCATATGGTTGTCAAAATCTTTTCTGATGCCACTTGTTTATGGCTTCAAAATAATCAACATAGATTCACACATCCTTTTTTTTCCTCCTGTTCCTTCTCCCAGTCTCTTTTGTACACAACTCCAATGAGATTAATTCACTTTTTTCTCCAAATGATGCTGCCAAAGTTAACACATCAGCAGAGAATGCTTGGAGCAAAAATCTGTTCCATCTTGCTATGCTCTTCATTCATGTCAGGCTGCAATCTAGCTGTCACTCCAGAGAGTAGCCAATTTTTCTTTGTGCCATCCACCAAAATCGGCATCATCAGAAAATGTTCTGGTGACCTGGCATGTCTAAGAGACAACGAGCCTCCATTGCAGAGAACAGCAGCAGCTGCATCCCTGGGTGTCACTGAATGACTCCTGGATATGCTGAAGGAAGAGTTTTGCCCCTTGCAGTCTGCTGGAGACAAGGTAAGTACCAAATCCAGTGGATTTACTGAGGAGGTGCTAAAGAGAGGAGTGGGCAGGAAAAGAAAAGTGCCCTGGGTCCTGTCCTGCTTCATTCTGGGGAGGGAGGAAGGGAGGGAGGGAGGGAGGGAGGGAGGAAGGAAGGAAGGGAGGGAGGGAGGAAGGAAGGAAGGAGGGAAGGAAGGAAGGAAGGAAGGAAGGAAGGAAGGAAGGAAGGAAGGAAGGAAGGAAGGAAGGAAGGAAGGAAGGAAGGAAGGAAGGAAGGAAGGAAGGAAGGAAGGAAGGAAGGAAGGAAGGAAGGAAGGAAGGAAGTGGCGGAAGGAAGTGGCGGAAGGAAGGAAGGAAGGAAGGAAGGAAGGAAGGAAGGAAGGAAGGAAGGAAGGAAGGAAGGAAGGAAGGAAGGAAGGAAGGAAGTGGCGGAAGGAAGTGGCGGAAGGAAGTGGCGGAAGGAAGTGGCGGAAGGAAGTGGCGGAAGGAAGGAAGGAAGGAAGGAAGGAAGGAAGGAAGGAAGGAAGGAAGGAAGGAAGGAAGGAAGGAAGGAAGGAAGGAAGGAAGGAAGGAAGGAAGGAAGGAAGGAAGGAAGGAAGGAAGGAAGGAAGGAAGGAAGGAAGGAAGGAAGGAAGGAAGGAAGGAAGGAAGGAAATCTGTGGGGACTGGCATCATGAATCCAACAGAACTCATCTGCAAAGAAAGTGGGAAAGCAAACCAACCTGGAACAAAGATTATCCTGGAAACCTGGAAAACACTGTGCTCTTTGGGCCATCCTTGCAACCCGACAGCTTCAGCATCCTTATCCCCCAGGGCTGATGGCTTCCCTCCACATTCCCTATCTCATGCTTAAAGAGTGGGATATTGCCCAGCCCGACATGCCTGAAGCTAGTTCACCATCTGGGGCTAGAAAATGGGAGGAGGGTCACAGATGGTTCCCATCTTTCTGCTTCTCTCCTGCCCTGTGGCTTGTCCCAGCACTACCCTGCCCTCCTGGCCAGCTGTCTAGCAGCAGCATTCCTGGCAGTGGTTGTATCTGCTGCTGCCTCAGGCAGCCCCAGAAGTCCTTGCTTCAAAACTTCTGCAGAGTCTTTACACACGTGGCAGGGTGGCAAGCACCATCCTCATCCATCCTGTGGGAAAACCACAGGGCAATCAGCTCCTGAAAGAGAGCAAGGCAGCAAAGTGGCAGGGAGAAGGACTTGAAGGGCAGAGGCTGCATTTCTGTGGCTTTACATGGCACAGCAGGGGAACACTAGCATCTAGTCAAACTCCATAAGCAGGGGAACAGAGTCATTAGTTATAGATTTGCCTTCTTGTGACAAAAAAAACCCCAAAAGTAGGAAAAAGTGGGACTCATAACCATGTAATGGTAAACCATGTGAAAAAACTCTTGCTTCTAATCACAGCCCAGTTTAAAAAAATCAAAAAACGTGTCCATGCAACAGTACATGTGAGCTGCAAAAAATGGTTGTTAATTCATGGAAGCAAGAGGAATTATAAAACTGGTATTATGTGTTGCATTCTTAAAGAGTATCTGTTCCGGGCAGCCCTGTCCCCAGGTTCATTACACCTAAGGAGCAGGAGCTCTCCAGTAGCACTGCTGACCTCACAAGAAGCATTGTCTTGGCAGGACTTGGGTCATACTTAGCAGATTATCTCCGTACCAGGAGGGCTGAAATTTTCATCAAAGTAAACAGAGGAATTCGTGACAGGCAGCCGGCTTACTGTGCCGTGCTCAGGGGCTCCTTCCCAGCGGATGCTCGGCTCCATCCCAAGAGCAGCCCCGTGGGCTGTGGCCGCTTCCTCGCCCTTGGCACACGGCAGAGCCCTTCGGGTCACTGGGTTGTTCTGCTGCCCAGCTTGGCGCTGGAAGGGAGGGAGGGAGGGCGGGCAGAGAGGCAGAGCAGAGGGCTGGGAGCGCAGCACGGGCACTGCGAGCAGCTCGGGCTGAGCTACGAGGCACGGAGGCTGCGGCTGTGCAGGGCACCGAGCCCCGGGCACGGAGGCTGCGGGTGTGCAGGCACCGAGCCGGAGCCGGAGGGTGCCGGTGCCCCGCAGGCGACACCGCCCGGGCTGGCAGCTCCGTGCCAGGACCACGAGATGGCACCAGGCACCTGCGCGGGCTGGTGGCTTCCCGGCATCGCTGCCATCCCGTCGCACGGCACAGGCACTCCCGGTCCCGCGGCTGGGAGCGGCGGCATTCTCCTGCCGCCCGGTCAGCTCCTGCGATATCCATTTCCATCGCGGTTTCATTATGCGCCTTTAACTCGGCAGTTCTCATTTATGACGGGCAGATTGGATTAATGGCCTCCACCTACCGAGCTATTTTTCCATTTTATGCACCATATATTCAGGAGGAAAGGGATTGAAAAGGACATCTCATTAAAACGGCAGCCACGCCTTAATGCAGGAGGCTGAGCCGCAGCAGGGGCAGGATGCACCTGCACAGCTGTGAAGCCCTCCAAGACTCCCTTTCTGCGGCCAAATTGAATCAATACTGCCTATCTGCAAACTGCTAAAAAAAAAAATAATTATAGCAGCAGTTTGAATACTGTTCTTGAGCTCCAAGACCAGCCCAGCACTGTTTGAGTTGGGTCCACAGGCTCCAGAGATGCCCCACATGTCACTAGACACACCTGGCTGGCCTGGCTGCCCTCCTGGACTGCCCCAGGATGTGTTCAGCTCTCGGACACAGCCAGCCCACTGTGCATGGGGGCTGTTATCTGAACTCAAGTGAGGACTGCACTGCAGCCCACTGAGAGGTGGTTTGGACAGCACGACCCTGAGAGGCTGAGTTTCATGCTGTGGGATGTCCAAGGGAACATGGGATGACAGGAAGATGCAAAATTTGTTGTGAGAGAGTGTTGGAGACAGAGAGGCAAATGCTTGATGTAGTCTCTTCCATAATGTGAACAGTCCTAGGGGTGAAGGGCACCACTAGGAAGTGTCTTGGAGAGCTGTTTGAAGTGGTCCAAAACAGAGACAATAAGCAATCAAACAATCCACTGTCTGAACCTGCTCGCTGTCCCACTTCCCTTTACCACTGAAGAAGGCATGATTTATGCCTTCGACGGCTGCAAGGCTTTCCAAAGCAACCCAACCCATTGGTTCCTGAGCTCAGGGGGACACAATCCTTCCCAGCTACTGAGGCAACATGGCCCAGGAGCCTGCACTGACTTTGGGAACAGAAAGTGCTCAGTGAAACTGTCTGGGTGAAGGCTGCAAATAAATGTGTCTCTCTTCTCATGCAGGGAATGAATTCAGTGCCACTCATTGCCCTGAGCTGCTGTGGAAACCCGAGGAATTAAGAGAGATTCAGCAAGAAATCTGACAAATTGAGGGAGGATAAATCCATTGGTAGCACAATGTAGCAGTTGGTCACACAGTGATTTGAGCAGTTTTTGGCTCAGGAAGTCTGGACGCTGTGTAAATTTAGCAATTTGCACTATGCCGAATCCTGGAAGCTGGGAAAGAATGCCACAGGGAGGATTGCTCTGTACTCAAATGACACCTGGGCTCAGATCAGAGACAAGTCACTATCCAAACAGAGATAAGTTTGAGGATTTTTTTTGGGAAGAGTCAACATGGTTTTATGAAAGGAAAATCACACCTCTTAAATCTATTTGGGGCTTCAGAAAGCATCAACAAAGAGGTGTAGAGCTAAGAACAGTTTTCCAAAGCCCTTCATCAAAGCCTTCACAAGAAATCCTGCTGTGATGCTTTAAAAGGTAAGGTTTTGTGAATACAGGGCTGATTAAAAGGCAGGAAACAGAAGGTAGAAATAAATAGCCAGCTCTGACAGTGGAAGGAGGTTGGCAGTGGAGTCATGCAGGGATTTGTGCTCAAGCTTACATTGCTCAGCATGATTTAAACATGGAGAAAGGGGGGCTCTGTGAGATGAGAGTTTGTTGAGGTTATTAAACATCCAAGACAATAAAGATGATGAACAACTGGGGATCTACAGAAAAATCTCACAATGGACAGCAATTGGGCAATAAAAAGGCAGATGAAATTCAATGTAGCTTATTCTAAAATTAATTACATTTAAAAAATATCTAATTTTACATACATGGTAGTAGGGTCTCAACTGACTTTCTGCCTGGGAATTGGACTTTAGGGCTATGTAAATATCCGTGGAAAAGGTAGCTCAGTGCTCAGCTGCAGTCAAAGTAGCAAGTTCCATTACTATGAGAAAAACAGAGAATAAAATGGAAAACACCTTCAAGGTGTTCTGTACATTCATACAGTACATCTAAATCTCCAAAACCTTTATGTGTTTATGGACCCTCTAGTTCAAAAAGCACACAGCACAGAAAGGTAACAGAGGGGTAACAAGAAAGAACAAAAGCATGGAATGGTTTTCCTATTGAGCATGAGTTATTGGCTTAAGGCTTCTCAGCTTGATAGGAAAAACAATAATCTGATTTCTGCAGTAGTTAACACATGCACTATGTGAAACTGCTTCCTAAGCCCTTTGTGAAGTGGAACTCTCTTCCCAACACCTGGGTAGCTCCATTCTGCTGGGCAGATGGGATGGCCAATGTCAAAGCTCAGGCTGCTGAACTTGAAAATCACTCCTGGAAGACCTCAGCACTCTCAGGATGTAAAACCAGATGATTTAGAGATATGATGAGGCAGGTGGGTCCAGAGCTTTCATGGCTGGATACAGGTTGTTCAGGAATGGAAGATGGTGATGAGGTTTGTGCTCTAAGGAACTGAGTGGCATGAATTCATGCATGTTTGTGGGGGAGCAGAGGGTGAGAAAGTCAAGGGCTCACGGGTCAGGAGAAGCTAACAAAAGGGATATTGTGGGCATCTCCCACAGCTCAATCAATCAAGAAGGAAAGACAGATAGAACCATCCTCAAACAACTCAGGAGTTATTCAGGACAGAATAGAAAATCTCCTGTCTTCTGTAAATGGAAAAGTCTGCCAACTGGAAAAACCTCTGCCTTCAGTCACAAGGTTGTCACTCACAAGATGTTCTATTAGGCCTGCCATGTGTCTGTAACTAGCAAAGTTCTGAGGAGAAAATTGCTAATCACACTAGAAGACTGAGACAGGAATGAAGAAAGCTGCACATGCACGAGTCCACAGGGCTGGATGGGTACTGACAGTGCAACCAAAACTGGCCAACGTGATGGCCATGACTGATACACTGAAGGGCAGGGCTGCCACTCACAGAGACCTTCACTGGCTGGAGAAAGGTGCCAGTGAGAACCTCACCGAGTTCAATAAAAGCAAATGCAAGCCCTGCACCTGACATGGACTAACCTGGTATGACCAGCACAGGAAGAAACATCTCCTGGCCAGGGAGCAGCTCTGAAGAAAGAGACCTTGGGGTCCCAATAAACAGCAAGCTGAACATGGTAAACAGGGCAAGCCTGCAGTGATAAAGCCAACAGAATACTGGATGGCTGAAGCAAGGGAGCTGCCTGCAGGTTGACAGAAATTCTTCTTCCTGGCAGCTGAGCACTCATCATCCACATCCATACATCTGTGTAGAGTTTTGGGATTGTCAGTACAAGAGTGGTATTGACAAACCAGAGAGAGTTCAGAGGATCAGGAAGTGAGAAGACCATGGCTGCAGGAGCAACTGCAGTCTTCCAGCACCTAAAGTGGGATTATAGAGAAGACAGAGCCTGGATTTCCCACAGGTGCTCAGTGAAACAAGAGGAAAAGATCACAATTTTTGACATGGGAAATTGTCACTGCAGAATAGGAAGCAATTCTTCACCATTACAGCTGGTAGGCACTGGCACATATTGTCCAGAGACACCGTGACATTGCCACCTTTAGATACTTTCAAGTATGACCCAGCAAGGTTCTGAACAACTTGATTTAACTCCAAAGCTCAAGGCTTCAGCAGCTTTGTGCCTACTTTCAGCAGATGCCTTGGACTAGATGACCTCCAGAAGCCTCTTCCAACTCCTGATGTTTCTACAGCTCAGTAAGTGCCACAAAAATATACATAAACCCCACAATGTTAAACCATAAAACCAAAAAAACCAAAGCAAGCCAAACCTACACAGCTTTGCATATACAATGCAATGCTGAAATGCAGATGTGTCCCATGGGGGGAATAAAGAAATGCATAATAGGTAACACCACACACTGGTGAAAATAAGAGGAAAGGATCATTATGAAGACCAACGCACATCAAACAAACCCAGATGGGATTTGAGCATGCACGATTACCAATATGTGTCATAGCTTCTATTTTATCATTCAGCTTTACTAGAGAAAATGATTTACAACACCACAGTGAGAATCAAAAGACCCAGTCTGCAGAGGCAAAACCGAGTCCAACAAAAAATATTTTTGCTGAGTTTATTTTGTAATTATCCCACCAACACACACCACCAAAAGCTGTAGAGCTTGTGGCACTGCAATAATTTTGGAAGCCTAGTTAAAATACTCCGTAAGTCTGCAATACTTTATAAATGAACACGCAGAAGGTTACGCACAACTGACTTTTCATCTCCATTTTATTTCACAGAAGCAGTGCATTCTGGGGTGAGAAGGAGAAAAAAGTTCAGGGAAAACCTGCAGTTCTCAAAATACACTGTTGATAATTCAACCAAATCAACAATTAAATGCCATGAAACTTGTGCATATTCAAGTCTCTGAAGAGATGAGCCCCTTCTTAAATAATGGGAAGAGAATTAATGAAGCCTACCTTCAGTGAAACATGCTTCATAATCTGGCTTTCTTTTTATAGACAGAATGTTTTCTGTAATCTATCGCCTCTGTTTTTCCTGACAGTAGGACGCTCTTTTTTTTACAGGATTTGGTTACAAGCACCATCAATGTAAACAATTAAAACTTTAATCTCTAGTTAGGTATCAGTAAACAGAACAGAGACAGAACCAGTGGGGACAGTACAAATGCAGAGTCTGTGGACACTCATTTGGCTCTCTTCCCATCAGGATTAAAGTGGCAAAATCTGGAGCTGAGATGCTCGAGGAGCTGCTGGTGAATAACACACATGAACTTAATGACTGACACTTGAGCTGTCCTGTGCTTCCCTGTGGATCTCCAATACCAGTGCTTCCTGCTGCAGCAGGCGACAGCCCCCAGATGTGATGGACTCCTTCTAGAGGCATGCCTTAGCAGAAAAATGGTTCAGAGCCTCCTCTTCATTAAAAACCTCAATCAGCTTTTTGTCAGGAGTGTTGGCATGATGCCAGGACCAGACAGCTACATCAGCTCAAAAGAGTTTTTTATTTCATGTCCGGATCAAATGTTTTCTGTATTATTAAAATATTGTGAAAATACCATGATTTTGGACAGAAAATGATGAAGCATAAATTTAAACCTGTGGATGCTGACTGTCCTAGGCATCACTGCTTGTATGGTGAAATGCAAGCTGATGGAAAAAGTGGCTAGTCTGACTTCACTGTGTTTTATATATATTTTGGCAGGGTACAAACAATAACATGGGAATACAACTTTAGATAAATCAGTGTTCCAGGGAGAGATTTGAGCTAAAGGTCATGACAGTCAGAGGAAAGACTGCGTGGGGTCTGAAGGAGCACAGAGCAGGTAAACACACTGCACACCATGACAAATTCTTCATTAGAGCTATTTTTGGTCCCAGTAAGAGAACAGTTTACCCAAAACTGCAGTAAGCCTAAACACTTTTAGAGGGCAGGAGAAGGTTCTTCTGTGCTCTTTACTTTGAATAGATTTTCCTATTTATTCACTGTGTTTAGCACAAAAGACAAAGTCTACCCCTGGTAAATGCTATGACAGCATCTCACAGAGAGGAGACTTGGTCTGTTGCTTTTCTTCCTGCATGAAGAAAACAACAGCAAAAGGAAAAAGCCTTGACTATCCCTCTGGCCTCTCCTGGACTCAGGCTGCAAGTTCCTCCCCTAAAAACCTGTACTCATTTCCTCTAGACTTTCTTCCAGAATAGTTTGTAAAAACCATACACTTACATAAATTGGCCAGGGGAATTGTTCCACTTTTTGTAACTATTATTTAAAGCGTGTTTGTGCTTTTCCACCTCTTTTTACCCTCCAAAGCAGAAATTCTTTTGATTAAAATTACCTGGCAATACAGCAAATATCTTTCTCTGAAGATGAGTTTTTATTCCACACACCACAATGCCATCATGGTAGGTTTTCAGCATTTACACCTGTATATGGGCTACATCCAGAATTATACATACACCTTTTATCATGGTCATTTCCCCAGTGGCTTGACCAGAGCTGTGATCAGTGACACTTGTCAGCCAAAAATATAACTTTTCAGAACACGCATAATAAAAATTGTTTATATTACTCAAATCCTGGTGAAGGTACTTATCTGTCATATTAGCAGCTTTTCACTCCCTTTTTTTTTTTTAAACACCAATTTAATTAGAGCAAAACAGGTTATCAAAAGTGCCTATTTTAAGAACATCTTCTGAAAGACAGAAAATTTGACTTGTTTTCCCTCTGGGGAGAGGTATTCAAGAAGAAACAAGTTTCATCCAGGAAGAAGTATGCTTGCACTGTAAAGACAAAGAAAAAGTTTCGGCATTGATTATTTCTAACAGAAAAATAACAACCCCTTAAAAAACAGGGAGCTGTCTTTTATTTGAGTCTAACGGTGTAGCAATTGGAACACAAACCAAGATAGATAACCCAGCAAAAATGCTGGGTTATCTTTCTTGGTTTGTATTCCAAAAAGGCAAGCTGTATTGCCTGAGTTGGGAATAGCAAACATGGTTTACTCAGGTTATCACTGTCTGTACAAGTGGTTCAGACAACAGCCCAGAGGGATCCCTTCTAGCTGAACTGGATGGGCTTTCTGAGTGAGGGGGCTGAAAATGTTCTCTAAGGTTTCCCTTTTGGCACTTTCTGCAACCTGGTCTGTCAAATTAAATGATACAGTGGAATTTCCTCTTCCCTGGGGAAGGGGTGACATTTCTTCTGAAGAAATTTCTGTAAAAACATTGGCAGCAAAAGGAGGGCTCAGGAGTCTCTATTCTTTGCTGGATGCACAGGGTAGCACAGTGTAAGGGATGAGGAAAATCCTGAGGTACCTAGTGCCTTTTTTGTCTTGGTATTTAACACCAAAGCCAGCTGCCCCCAGCGTACCCAGCAATGACAGCTGGAAGTTAGGGATGAGGAGATGAGTGAAGTCCCCCTAATCTGTGAGGAAAAGGTTAATGACCTTCTGTCACAGTTAGACACACATATATGTGCCCTGGTGTGATGCACCTGAGAGGGAGCTGGCAAAAGATTTTGCCAAACCCCCTTCAACCCTTTTCCAGGAGTTTCGGTTTACCGGAGAAGTCCCGGTTGACAGGAAATTAGCAAATGTGATACCCATCTACAAGAAGGGTCAGAAGGATGATCTGGGGAATTACAGGCCTGTCAGCCTGGCCTTGGCACTGGGGAAAGTTGTGGAGCAGATCATCCTGAGTGCCATCACGTGGCATGTACAGGACAACCAAGAGCTCAGGCCCAGCCAGCATGGGTTTATGAAAAGCAGGTCCTGCTTGACCAGCCTGATCTCCTTCTATGACAGTGGGATCCACTCAGTTGGTGAGGGAAAGGCTGTGGATGTTGTCTATCCAGACTTTAGGAAAGCATTTGAAACTGTCTCCCACAGCACTGTCCTGGACAAACTGGTTGCTCATGGCTTGGATGGATGGACTCTTCACTGAATAAAACTGGCTGGATGGCCAGGCCCAGAGAGTGGTGGGGAATGGAGCTAAATCCAGTTGGTTGCTGGTGACAGCTCTGTTTCACATCTTCATTGATGATTTGGATGAGCGGATTGAGTGCATCCTCAGTAAGTTCACCGATGACACCAAGGTGGGTGGGAGTGTTGATCTGCTGGAGGGCAGGAAGGCTCTCCAGAAGGATTGTGATGGACTGGATTGATGGGCTGAGGAGAGTCTTGTGGAGTTCAGCAAGGTGATCCAAGTGCTGGGTCCTGCACTTGGTCATAACAGCCCCATGCATTGCAACAGGCTGGGGGAAGAGTGGCTGGAAAAGGACCTGGGGTTGCTGGTCAATAGCCAGCTGAACATGCTCCAGCATGTGCCCAGGTGGCCAAGAAGGCCAATGGCATCCTGGCCTGTGTCAGCAATGGTGTGGCCAGCAGGACCCCCGTACCTGGCACTGGTGAAAGCTGCTCCTTGAATTCCTGTGCTCAGCTCTGGGCCCCTCAATTCAGGAAGGACATTGCCCTTCAGAGAAGGGCAATGGAGCTGGTGGAGAGTTTGGAGAAAAAGTCTGATAAGGAACAGCTGAGGGAACTGGAATTGTTTAGTTTGGAGGATTACCTTACTGATCTTTACAACTACCAGAAAAGGGGTTGCAGTGAAGTGGGGGTTGGTCTCTTCTGCCATATCTTGATTGCAACAATGAGAGGAAACAGCCTTAAATTGCACCAGGGGAGGGTCAGATTGGATATTAGGAAAAAAATATTCACTGAAAGGGTGTTTAGACCTTAGAATAAATTGTCCAGGGAGTTGGTGGTGTCAGTGACTGGAAGTGTTTAAGAGGTGTCAGGATGTGGCACTTGGGGATTTTGTTTAGGGGTCATTATGGGAGTGCTAGGTTGTCGCTTGGACTTAGATGATCTTGAAGACCTCTTCCAACCTTGATGCTTGTGTGATTCTGCCCCACCTCACGACTGCCAGCTCTCAAAGGTTGGAAGGAAAGCGTTTCCTCACAAGAAACTTCTTGTTTGACCCTACCGGGGCTGTACTGCTGTGACCTGCTGTGCTCAGAGATGCCTTTGGAACCTGTGAAAGGGAAATAAGACCCCTCCTTCTTTTCCCACCTTCCCTGAGTTAAGGGAATTTCTCAGAAAAGTTGAAGCAGTTTGTTTTCCACAAATTAGTCTTCATTTTCTGCCAAATTAAAATGGAATACTATGTGCCTCTTCTGGAATTTCCTTCACCATCAGTCCAAGGGCTGGTTAGAAACATCCACCTTGTGCTGCTGTGCAAAATTCTCTGTGCTGATCGTATCCTCCAATACAAAGACACAGGGTGCAATCTCAGACTACTTTACTGTACCCAGTTTGGGAATGTCAATCTCAGAGGGTTCTGAGTATTTTCTTCACATATTTAACAAACTTCTGCATCACCTTCTCCTCAGCAAGGAACCTTCTGTAAGCTCAGGGTGGACCCACTGCTGTCATTCACAAGTAGAACACTTTTCCTCTGGAAGGTGTAAGTTCGAGAAGCCTCAGATGTAAAATTCTTCTTCATGAACTGGTGAAGCCGGGCAAACACGATCATCCAGAGAACAGGGAGCTGCTCTCAAGGGCTGTTTGTGCTGCTCAGAGAGAGATGCTGACATGAAAGAGCTGGAAGACCATTCTGAAAGAGAAGGCAGTGAACCATCAGCTGACTCAAAAGTATTGCACATGGCTGATACAGGCCTTCCACTGGTGGCTGCCTGTTTAGCCCTACTGACAGTTTGTTTCTGTGATGGAAGAGAGTCTTCCAACTCACTGCAAAATCCATTCAGGGCAGAGTATGCAGAAACCACAGACAGGTCTGAGAAGGACAGCTTCATCCCTGTGTCCACATCAGTCTCTTGGGCATCCTCTAAGTCATCAATGTTAAGCTTAGGGCTGCATTTCCATGTTTTTAACCTGGTTGCAGGTGACCCAGTGTTAAAAAACTGAAATGGTTCACTGAAATGAAATGTCTCTGATGCTGAAGAGGAGTTCACTGTGGGCAAGCAGAACAGAGACTTGCTTCGTTGAAATGACCAAGAAATGCTGGAGGCACTCCTGGATCTGCGTGTGAAGTCTCCTAGATCGCCATGTCTCAAGTCCTCCTGGGAGAAACCAAGATAATGGCCAAGGCCATTTGTGTGATGTACCTTTTTTTGACCCATTTCTTGTGGCTGTTCAGAGATGGATCGCTGGCTCTGAGGAAGGAAGGCTGGCAGAGTGGTGAAGTGGGAATCTGTTGACACAGATGGATATGGTTGCTTGTTCTGCTTTGCAGACTTCCTACACCAACTGTGTGCTTGCTGCAGTCGGGAGAGGGAAAGAAGAAGATCACATTAATACAGAATTGGCAGTTTTACAACCCTAAGTCTCCATTGCTGAGTTGTTACTGCAAATAATTATGAAGCAGACTTCAGTCATTATGCTTGCAGCAAATGTTTCACTGCAATAACAAAGACAAACCACCCTGCCAAAATCCCAAATATTTACATAAGGAGCCTCAAAGACAACAAGAATAAATGGTAGAGAAGCCTTGCCTTGTGGGCTGAATAACGCTAGCTTGAATTTCTCACTTCCTATTGACTTATTCAGATTCATTCATATTCTGTCTTCCAACATTACTACTTTAGTGGACAGCTTAAGAAAAAAAAAAAGAAATGGAAGAAGTATATGATATAATTGTAATTTCTCATTTCTTTCTTACTTTTTTTTTTTTGTTTTGACCTCCTTTAAAACATCAGAAAGCCTTCAGCAAGTTCATTCTGTGTTCTCAATGGAAATTTACTAATTCTTTCAACTCCTTCACGTTTTCTTTCTTACCTAGTCAGCTCTATTAACTAGCTCACAGTGACATTACAGACATATGTTCAGTTTGCTTGTAGACACCTAGACTGAAGACCCAAACTCATGGTTATGATTCAGATCTGGAGCTGAATCCCAGTCCCAGGGCAGGATTCAGTTGCTTACCCATCAGATACTCAAGCATTTGAACAGGGAAAGCAGCTGTGACAAATGATGAGCCAACCTCCTTCTCAAGAAAGAGCTGGAGCGAGGTGGCTTTCCTGTGGAACTGATGTCTGGGTAACTGAATTGTGTTTGAGCAGTCGTAAGGTTTTTCACCTTTGCCCTTATTTCAGTGAGGCTTTTAGAAATTAGCCTTTTAAAAAGTTTAATTTAAAGTCTTCTTAATGGAATTTCTTGTGTAATACAAAATGCTTATCTCTGCTCCAAAAGAGACAGGAACTAATGGGACAAAGTGCAAGATGGTACTCTTGAGAATAAACAGTAATCTCAGCTATGGGACTTGTCAGTTGGAAACAGGAGAGGAGAAAGAACTGGGCATCCTGATCTCTTTCTGCCATTAAAGCAACAAGGCTGTGCCAACATGGTATTGGGCAGTCTCAAGTGAGCTGAAAAAGCACTGTGGACAGCACTGTTATGACCTCATCTGGAATACTGCCTATGATTCCAATCACACCTATGAGAAAAGGAATAAATTTGAACTGAAAATGATGGAGCCAGAGGAAAAAAAAAATGAACTATCCATTAAAAAGAAATAGAACCACAAACTAATAAAAGGTTTCTAACAACAACAGAAAGAGAAGAATCTTCTGGGGTGAGTAATGGATAAAGACAGAGAGCCTGCTCATTTCACCAAACAGATTATATGACAGGACAGAAAGAGCTGAGACCTGGCAACCAAGGAGGTTCTTTGTACCCAGCCTCTAAAAGAGCTCCATACATTGCTGCTTCTAACATCTTGCTAGTGCACATCACATTGTCTTAGTGACCCAGATCTGTCACAGCCATATTCTGGTTTTTATTGAAGTGATTTTATGGGCAAAAAAAGGATTTTCACATCTGCAAAAAATGCTTGGTTCTTTCATGATCTCTTACTAGAGATTATAGGACAGCCAAACCATAGAAGTAATTTAGATACTGTAGATGAGTAAATATACATATGCATACTATATATACGTGTGTGTATATATAATATATATATATATATATATATATACATATATATATCTGTAATAAGGCATGTTTTTTCATAACTTATTTCTGTGTAATATAGTAAACTGTTTCCCTTCATGTCATAAAGAATTATATGAAGGAAGAAACTAAGGACAAAAGAGCCAAATGTAATGAGTCAGTTGTCAGCAAAACATTAGCCAGAAATCACATTAGACCTCTACAAATAACACTATTTTATTGGTGCAATATGTGAGCCAATTTGTTTAAAAATTACTCTGCAAGACAAAAAGCTTGTTTGTGAAGAATATACTAGCTGTTTCTTAACTAAAGACATTTTCTGATAGCCCAGAAATAATCTGACATGCTGAAAGTCCACAAACAGATCACTGCACTCTTTTGATGTGTTTGACCAAGAAAACACTCCTCATTATATTTTGTTAGCTTTAAAAAAAGGTACCCTTTTTTTTCTCTGCAGTAACTCTGTTATGAGATACACTACATGAACTCAACCATCATGCTCAGTGAATCAGTTCCCAAAATCATTTTGGGAACAGATCTATCCTTGCACTGCAGAGAGTTCTGGGGCCAGTAGCTTTACCTTATGCAGGCCACACCACCTGCCTACCACACATATGTCAGGCAGAGCCCACAGACATCATAAATGAGATTTAGCTGTCTAGTTAATACAGCCAGTGGGGTCTGGAGAGCAATTCAGCTTTCCCTGAAAAAATTCTTGTGTGTGGTTGGTTAGCTGAATTGTTTTCTATGTCCTTGGGCTGTACTACAGTGAGAACACACACTGTAGCTGACAACCTATATTTAGATAAGATGTTAGTTTTAGATTTTGCTATTTTACACCTTTTCTTCCTAGTTCTTCTAATGCTCCTGCATACAGATAGAGGCACTTCATTTTACACAAGCTATTTGCTGTTAATCTTGCTCCTGGGTCACAGCTCCTGGTCAAGCCCAGCTGGCCTGGCAGGAGGCAATGGTGGGTGGTGAGGAGAAGGGAGCAACACAGCCTGCCCCCAGAATGGCTGCCTGCAGGGCAGACCAAGCAACATCACTAACACAGCTCATTTCTGAACAGCTGTTTATAGGAGGAACTGCTCACCTCGATCATTTTCTTTAGACAAGTTAAGATTCAAAAGACCTATTTTCCAATGCTGCTCTTCCTTATGGGGGCAGAAATGGGAAATAACAGGGAGATATTATTTTAATACTTCAATCTTAAAGCAATGTAACTGAAAGCTTTCCTGGCTGTGAGAACACCAGGCAGTGCAAGCAGCAGTGGTGTACTACAGTAGAAGAGTGTACCTCAGGTAGAGTGTGAGAAGCTCCATCCCACGAAATACTAGTGAGTAAAGATTACAGGCTAATCCTGTATTGTAGAGAACTGGATTATGTGGACTAATAAGACTTTTCTATATCTACATTCTCTAACTTGTCAGAGATCACAGAGAGGATTCAGTGATTTAGCCAGGATTAAAAGTCAGGCAAAACTAGCCCCTTGTCCACTGCCAAGGCCAGTGACTGTACTCCCCTGTGCCACCTTGGGGTGGCACACCGAGTGCTGCACGCAGCCTGTGCACTCATATGAATGCTCCTCATCAGTTTCTGGAGGAGGCTTCTCTCCCTCCTTAATCCTGCCACTGACTTTGAAAACAGCTGCATCTTTTCTGAGTTCTTTTCTTTTTCAAGTCCTCATTGTCAGCCTTTTCACGGCTTGCTAACGCTCTCAGCATTGCCTGTTGCCTCCCTGCTGCCTGGCAGAGCCCTGCCTTGCACAGCCATGCTGCCTGCAACAGGCACAAGCACAGGGAGATGCCAGAGAGGGCATCAGTCATCTGAGAGGACAAAGACACAAGGTGAAGTGACACATTGATTTTGACCGAAATTCCAAATGCAGGGAGGTAGATTTGTCCGACCTTGCCACAAAGATGTGCAGCAAACCCGGCCGCTGACTGAACAGATTAGCTCTCTAACAGAACAGATTTTTTCATCTGGCTCTAATCTGCTGCTCATTTATAATCTCTGCACAAATCTTTGTGAAGCCTGGAGGGATTTAGAGTCTTTGTGTTTTACAATGGGCTGCAGAAGAATTTCATGATGAATATCCGGGAATGCCATAAACAACTTGGGGTGAACCTTTCAGAAATGCACTTTCAACTTGGGCTGCCGGGACCTAACAGAAAAAAAATCTGTGAGTGTTGCTGCAGTCTATTTTAAGTTATCTGCTTTTTAAGAAAGCAGATAGAGATCTCCTTAAGCATTATCTGCATTAAGAACTGCCAGCAAGGCTTTGCTGAGGTCAGGACCCAGCAAGCACAGCAATGACATCACAACCTCGAGCCCAGATTTTGCCTGCCTTGCTCAACAGGAGTGTGATGGTGTTTGTTTAATTGTATTAAAACCAGTGGAACTGATCCAGAGGGAAAAAAAAAAAATCAACACAAGAAAAAGTGGCAAGATTAGTCCTCAGTATCATCATAATAAGTCTTACTTGAAAGGCAAATAGTCAGAAGCACAGCATTTCAAAAAGGCAAAATGCACAGATTTGATTAAAAATTGAACCTCTTTGAAAAGCGGCTTGTAATGCGTTTACAAAAATAGAAAAGCTGAGTGCTTTGTAACACAAAATATATTCATTCTCAAGAATTTTTGCTGGGTGTATAGATTTGTAAGAGATCCTAGTATGCTATAGAACTTAATTGGATAAAGTAACTTAGGCTGAAGAAAAACAAGTAAAACTCTCTTATATGAGTTAGGGACTGATTCTCTGTGCTCCTCCAAAACCCAGACATTAGCATTAAGGACAACCAAACACTTATGTGACAAAAAGGAAAGGAAACAATAGAATAAAAAAATTTGTAAAGCAGGAGACTAGTATTAGATTTGCAGATTAATTAAATCAGTTCATGGTACCTCCCTTGCCTGAGTCAATTTTTGCTCTGAAAGTGTGTCTTTTTCACCACTTTCAGAAGAAAATAAATATAATTTTTGTAAAGGTATGCTGTACACATTCTTGCCTCTCATAAGACATAGAACAGTTTGGGTTGGAAGAGACTTTAAAGATTGTATAGCTACAACCCCCCTGCCATGTGCTGAGACACCTTCTACTAGATCAGCTTGCTCTAAGCCCCATCCAACCTGACCTTGAACACTGCCAGGGATTGGGCATTCACAACTTCTCTGGGCAACCTGTGCCAGTGGATGCTTTTCTTGCCTTTCTTCCTCTTTGTGCTCAATTCAGCTCTATCTGCACTATTATGTATAATAGTGCAGCAAGCTTGAAGGTCTTTTTTGACCTCCATTTTCCTTCCTGCAGACTAGACTGTTTTCTACAAAAGCGCCCTTTCTTTGCCTGTTTTTGTCTTTTTGCCTTCCCTGACCTTGCTTTAGCTGCCTTTATTTCTCTTCCCCATTTGTACAAAACTCAGTCCTCTTGTCCCAGCTCCTTGTGCCAGTTATGGCCACTACCTCTGCTCCTGAAACACACGACACCACTTCTCAACTCAAGATTACAGTTGCCCCATACAGATAAGAACATTGGCCGATTAATTCAGCAAATCAGCTAAAAAAAGAATCCCTCTACCTCCTCATAAGCTGTGATCTGTTAACATTTGCAGTGTTATTTCAAGGATGCCTTGAAAAGCAACACTAGGCAGAAAATAGCCACCTCATAAACTGCACAGGGACTCTCTGGCATGTAAAACAGCAGCAGGTCCTATGCTTGAGTGCTGAGTCTCTGCCTAGGTAAGATATTAATTTTTCTGGTGTCTACCTTCCTCCTGGGTATGTCTGCATGCTCCATCTCACGCAGAGTGGCTAGGAAATCCTGCCAAAATAATATTTTACTTTCCCTACCCTATCCAGAGATGTTATCATAATGTAAAGAAGCCATCTGTGCACTTTCTCCTCTCTGCTCACGATCCTTGCTTCCCGAGCATGCATGGCCAAGCCAGTCCAATCAGTTACCAACCTTTCCTGCTTCCCACATTGCATTGCCAGGAGTGCAAGTTGATTAGCACTTCATCTGTCTCTGGGTGGATTACGCCCAGAGGCAGCCAAGAATCTGGACAAGACCTATAAATCCAGCAGTATACTCAGCATACCAGTACATGGTATATTCTTAGCTACATTATTTACATACTCTTCCCACTGCTCTGACAAGAGCTCCCCAGAGCTCCTGCTTCTGGGCTTAGCTCTGCTGAAGCAGTGTGGGAGTCTTCCCATAGGGTGCAATTGTGTTCCTAAGCCTTGTTCCTGCTCCAGCCAACTCAACCCTGCACCTCAGCTGTTATACAGCTGCACCCTTGGAGCAACTCGCCAATGTGTAAAAGTACTGTGACAAAATAATTCTGAAGGGCTTCCCTGCAAATGAAGGAATAGTTTCTTGGCATTAAACAGATTTATCTTACCCATGAATAACTTTGTTGTCTCTTGAACTGACTTTATCTAAGCCCCCTGATAATTGCATTAGCAAAATGGATTAAGAACATGGATCAATCTGGCTGGCAAGTATCCAAGTCCCTGTCAGGACCAGCAAGAGGTCATATCTCGTTAGCTTAAACATGGAGGTATACTCAAACTTCAAACTTTAAACACTGCTTAAATTTACCAGGGATGTTAATCTACCATTTTTGGTACAATTATAATTTTAAAAAGGTGCAGTATCTATATAAAGTAAACAAAACCATTCTGATGATTACTATCAACTGATATGGAGACTGAAAAGTATGGAGAGGTCATTGCTTAAGTTTATATAACTGGGAAGAAATCAAAGTTATCATCAATGCTGTGGCATGGATAATATTGCTAATAGCAACTCTCTGTGAGAAGTCAAAATGTAGTCTTGTTACTTTCAGAGGTAGTTACTATAATTGCTTTGAACTTCAAATGAATTAAATATAAGGAGTTCATGGATCACCAAATTTGTTGTTCCCTATAACCCATGCTCTATCATTTCCTCTCCCTAACTGACAATCCTGCCTTAAATTCAGGTAATAACCTCCTTGCACCTGCTGGGTGGCTGTTATGTAGTTAGCTATGAATATGTACTAAAACCTATTTATTGGCTGGTTCTTGTTCCTGTATCAAAACAATCACGGAGTAACCAGAACCCTTTCCTGCTCCTGCTGTTTATCATGTGGTCTGTCTTCAAGTCAGAGCTCCTTTCAAACTAACTTTGGTTGGGCTTAGGTGACCCTACTCTTCCAGTTTCCCTTTGCAGGACTGTATCTTCATTCCTCTGCATGGGGTGAGAGCCCTTCCCTGTCCCTGCACCTTTCTGAGGTCACCACTCTGGAGTCCAGAGCTGAAGGCAGGTGTGGCCCTTGAGACCCTGAGCAACCTCCCATACTTCCTATGGCACAGTAACTCTGGTACCCACCAGAGACTGCAATTTTCTTTTCATGGTCCTGTTGCTGTATGTTCATGGTGGCTGTATGTATCTGAGCAATAGGAAATTTTCCCTTTGATTTAGCCTTAGAGATCCACTTCTTATTGTGCAGACGTGCTTAAAACCCATACACCAGGATGTAGTTTTCGTGACTTTAAAATGGCACAAGTTATTTCCAAAGTCTCTGTTTTCCTTCCACTTTGCATATACTAAACTTCTTTTGCTTCACCAGACTTCCAGAGTGATAAATTCCATTTATGTAACTTCACTCTCATTTGCCATTTTGAATCATCATCCTCACTGAAAACAGAAATGAAAATCAATTGTATTTGCAGGCTATACTTAGGCAGGTTTCTGCTCTTCTCTTTTGGTTCATATGGCTAAAATCTTATTCTGATTTTCTTTGTTCAGCAAGTCTCACTTTACCTCTCTACTGCCTGACAGTTGTTACTTCTGAAAATTTGCTAGGTTTAAACCAAAAGCCCTATCTAGAAGCCCTATTTTTTTTTTTTTTTGTTTGTTTTTACCCTTCCCTTCAATTTGCTTGAAACCAGTGTAAGGTCCCATAAACCAAAGTTGTATCACACAGCAGAAATCTCCTGACAAAGAGCAGGGAAAAGAGCACATAGGTGAGTGTGGTTGCTGTGTATAAGTTTGGTGATGACATGTCAGATTCAGTTTGCAGCTTATCTCAGGCTAACACAGGTATGCCTGAAGTGCAATCAGTAACCCTGAAAAATTGGTGACTGGATTGCCAGATGGGAAAGGAAGCTGCCCTCCTCAGCCCTATGCAAGTGTTATTCAGCTCTGGCATGGGATTTCTCTGATGGAGGCACCTGCAAAGCAGCATCCAAGGGTTCCATTACCACCTGGATGTGACTCACCAGAGCAGAGATGTCCTGTGCTCCTGGAATTTCAGTCCTAGGAACTACAAACCCAGAGGCACTGTGCCACAGAGGGTTGCACACACCTCTCTGCAAGCTGGGAGGTCTGTATGGTGCAAGGATGGCACCCACAACGTGTCTTCCACAGAAACAAGGTCAGACAATTGGACAAGCTACGTGAATGGAATTCACTCCAAAAGAATACGCTTTGAAATCTGAACAGCAGCCTTATAAAGGTGAAGGACTGTGCTCCTTGATTTGAATGTAAGCTGCATTATAAACCTCTGCAGCACAAGAATGCCCATTAACCTGGCTCTGGATTGCCACAGAAACCCCTCTGCAGGGCAGGCAGCTGTTAAGAGTTTGCTGCTTATCCTTTTATCTCCCTTGGATGTGGTGTAGTGAAGCAGAGCATGCTGATATATTGCCCAGATATGGTGCCTACAGATATCCTAACAAACAAGCTCTCAGGATTCAGTTATGAGCACTTGACATTAGTTCAAAAAGAGAGTCAGTGGGAATGTCTCTCTTAGGCTGCTCTTCAGGACGCATTCATTTTCCTTCATCACCTCTCTCTTCATCCTGATAATCACTGTGTAAAAGAGAGATGCAGTTTGTCACCCAGTGATGCTAGAAAATAATGGGTACCATTAGGACTTCTGCTTGTCTCCCATAAAAGTCTCATAACTGAGGGCTATTTTAAAACTCCCTGTCAGTTCTGTGCCCATACCTCTTATAAAACTACACTCACCAGCCATGTTTTCTCCACTCAGGCTCATAATTCCTTCTCTCCTCATTTTTTTAAACAGCTATCTCCTCTCACATCACTCTTAGCATAAACTGAGGTTGACTGATATCTGGCTAACATCATTCGCTGCTTTTGTGATCAGTTACACAACACAGCAAAGGGTTTCAAATTCTTTTTTCAGCAGTACTGTCCTGGCTCTTGCTCCAAGGATAGAGCAGAAAAATCCAGCCAGCCAACCAACAAAAGGGCAGTGCAGGGTAAGCTTTCCTGCAGAAAACCAAGAAATGTGCTTCTATTTCCCTGTCTACTGAGTTTACCTGCAAAAGGATCCTATTTCCATCGTGGTCTTCTGTCTGCCACCTGCCTTCGCTGATGGGGCTGCAAGGGTTGGGCAAGAGAGGCACAAGCTGCCCCACATCTTTCACTCTGAACTCCAGCACGGCCGACTCTGTCCTCACTGGAACTTGTCCCTTGGGGAGTTTTTTTAAAGAAAACTGAATGTCTATTTCCATGTTAGAATAGACAGGAAAAACACAGAAGTCTGCTTTTTTCTGACACATTGGTCTTTTCAGTATTAACTCATACAATTTCAAAATGTCCACAAAGTTCTCATTCCTGCAGTATATGGTGAAGCGGATCATTTCCTTCCCGTAGTGCACTGGGCGGATGGCCCACAGAGGAGTCTCCGGAGCCAAAGTGTAAAAGTCTTGGCTGCATGGCATGTAAGGGAGGAACTTCTCATGCATTAGCTCTGTGTGGTGGTAATGCCAAGGGGGCCGCTGAAAAGTCTCATGGAGCTGCAAGATGGGTTCTTCTCCGTACTCCTCCTGCAGGAACAGGATGACAGCAAGGGCTGGCTGAGAAACACTGGCCTTGAGCAGCTTCCTGCGCTTCCTGGGCACTCGTCTTTCTGAGACCCGGAACAGCTGGAGGTCTGGATGGATCCAGGCTAGAAGCTTATCAATGGCCTGCTGAAGAGTCTTGGCTTCACCTGGGTCTGTGATAATATGTACACTAACAAGGAATGGGTCTTGTATGCCTTCCACAGAAAGTTCACCTGAAATATTAAAAAAGAAAAAAAAAAGTCCTTTAAGATTTGCAACCAAGTTACAACACTTAGGTAGCCCTTAAAGGAGAAACAGTCTACTCAGTCACAGTGGGCTTTTCTTTTTCTCCAGCTCTCTGAATCTCACTTGTAGTAAAAAAAAAAAAACAAAAAAAGCACAGTGATATAGCAACCAAGAAAATAATCAGAAGGCAGAGAAAAGTTTCATCAAGCACACTGCAAGAGCTATTTCTCTGAGACAGCATCTGAAAGATGCTAGTCATCATGCATTTGTTTGTTGGAAAAGACCTGTTCCATACAGTTGAGAGGTAGGAAAGACAAAGATACTGGTGTAGAGTGGGGGTGTAAGGGACATTAATGATGTGCAGAATGATTAAGGGTGGAGAGTGTTCATCCCACCTTACTTTCATTTTTGCCAACTGGCTCCGGGCATGGAAATCACACCACTGAGCTCTATCACCCTGACACTGGAGTTCTACACACAGTTAAATGTTTTATGTCCTGGAGGCAGCTGTTCTAGTAAGTAAGGCAACGTTTGTAGGGAAAGGTAATATCTTTTATTAGACCCACTGATACAGCTGGTAAAAAAAAAAAAAAAAGCAGACAAGCCTTCAGGCCCTTCTTTAGGATAATTTAGTACTTGTCCCTACAAATCCTGCGCTGTTCATATCTTTCAGACTGTAATACTACTGCTTCAAGGTTTTCTTGAGATTAGGGAAGACTTGCAAAGGGAGGAGGAACAAAAAAGTTACACTTACTCAGGGGAAAAAAGAAACTTCTAGTTAACCTTGGCAATGTTCAGAAGGGCTCTATCTCTTTTTTGTCCCTGGAACTTCTTTGAGAGCCCAGCAGAGCAATGGCCGGTTTGAGGGCTAGGGAGAAATTGTTACTTTGTTCTGCTGAAGTTACATGCCGATAAAGAGGCATGGTGATCCAAGGCACTTTAATAAACTAATCAAGTAACCTTGATATTTTTGCTGAAATGGTTCCCCTTGTGTGGTATTCTGAAACCACCTCCATGTCTGAGACCCTGAGCTTGGGCACAAAGCCTAAATGTGAGAAGCCTTAGAAAGGCTTCCCAAGCTTTTCAGTGTGCAGACCACATTTAATAAGGGGATTGTCTCAAAGGCTATTCCCCCTCCTATTAGCAATCAGTACAAACCTCTCCCTCCTCCCTCCTGGCATCAGAACAACATTCTTGTGATACTTCACCAATTGCTTTAATGGCAAAGCGGCTTTGTGCGAGTAGTGTATTTTAGTTGTCTTTCAATGTAGAATAGCTGCAAGACCCAGAGAAAATTTAGATGCAACTGCATAGCTTTGCAGACAGAGGTGACTGGTAAACACGACGTCGGCCTCAGTTTAGAACTGCAGAAAGATATGGCATGCAGAGCAAGTAGCAAGCGTGCATCTTGCCTAGAGGAGATAAAGAAAAACCAAGTAAGTAAGCAAACATACAACTACAGCAGAGTTCTCATATCTCTGCATGAAATGGGTGATGCGGAGTGACTTTGTCAGATGGCTAATGGAAGAAAAAAAAATGGAAGCAAAAGGAAAAACGGGGTCAGTGTGTGGCAAGAGGCTTTGCTGTGGCAATCATTACTGGTAGGTAATTCTTTGAGATACCCCCTGTGTAGTCACAGCGTGGGAGAAAGACAGAAGGGCTGTGGGGGGAGGTCCTCTCATGGTCCTCTACATCGGACAGCAGAACAGGAAGGAAAACAAATTGCAGAGGACGGTGATCTAATAAAACCTGAAACCTGATAGCTACACAGTCATTCATTTTCTAAGGCTGGAATAGAAGATGTTCAGCTTTTTTCTCTCTCTGATTCCTTTGTTACACAAATGCTTTCAAAGCCTGCAACAAGTGACAGGCTTGATATTTATGCATATAAATGATGGCAGCTCTGAAAGAAGCCTGGGCACAACAATGTGAAGCGCAGAGCCATCATTTCTGTCAGCTTCTTGCTCTGCATTAAAAAAAAAAAAAAAAATCCCTGAGCACTGCTTTTCTAGCCTCCTGTTGCTCAGCATGGTGCATGGACACTGAATGGCTGAAGCATTTTTCAGAAGTGGAGCCTTGTGGGAGCCAGTGGCAGCATTAGTATTCTGCAGCCATCGCTGCCTGTGCCCATCAGCACCAGATGCTCACAGAGCCAGGCTCAGAGGCACAGCACAAAGCCATCCTTAGGAGCCAGAGTTACACAGAGCAGAGCAAATCATCTCTTCTTTTTGAGCTAGCAGCAACTGTGTGAGTGCAACAGATCAGTACAGAAAGAGCTTCAGTCCTATTTTATGTCAGCACAGATGCTTTAGCATGTTTTATTATGTGGCTTCTATGCTTCTAAAATGGCAGGCAGCCCTTTCTGTCTGGGTAAGTAAAAGAGAAACTTAAGCAGAAATATGAGGCAAGAAGAAACGTTCCCTGAAATGACAACAAGTTGCAAATTGTTTCTATTTGCTAACAAGTCTTTTTCCCTCATCTGACAAGGAAGGAGGAGAAACAACACCATTTCTCGTGACACAGTTCAATTTGCCCCGGGGCAAATTGTTACAGAAGCTAATGAAAGCTCTGCATATGTATTAGCCTTCCTGTGTTACTAGTTAATCCCACAGAAAATATCAAAATGCTGAGGCATCTATTTGAATATAAGCTTCACAGTTCTCACAGCTATTATATTTTTTTCTCTTCCTATGACAGAAGGGGATTAGGTCTCTTGGAGTTGGCAAAGCACTAACTTTGCTAAGAGGTAATTACTACCAGGATTGAAAGAGGACTTTACAATTCTAAACTCTTTACTCCTCTGCTAGGTGCTGTTAACCACCCATGATAGGTTAAAGCAGTCAGTCTGCCCAAATGCTGTGGAGCTGTTACACTTGACCTCCTAAGGCTGGGAGTGGAAGGTGGCCCTGACATTTTATGATTGTACGGGTCCTTCTGTACATATTATTTTTATTTTGTTGCTGATGTGATATTGCTGAGCTGAGATAAAAGAAAGTCCTGCAAAGCAGAATGGTAGTCCAGCCCTGTGACTCTTCCTGCCCAGAAACCAGGACATTTTCATCAGTAAGACAATCTGAAAGAAGGCAGTGGGTCCTGCGCCAACTACCTCATTTTGGTGACTTCTCTGAAACTGAAACTGCCTGGGCTTGGGGACAGACAGGACAGGTGGATTTGACAGTGCTGGGTTAATGGCTGGACTCAATGATCTCACAGGTCTTTTCAAACTTAAATAACTTTATGATTCTATGATCTAGTGACACAAATTCCCAGGGGTGAAGTGGAAAACAATGGGTTCAGTGGCTGGGGGGCAGCCACCACCTCTGAGAGGTGCCATAAGGACTCAGATATTGCTCTTGCTGGCTGGGAAGGCAGGGATTCCTGACCCAAGGCAGGCACAAGTGGGTGTAAGGTCAGGACAGCAATCCCTGCAGCTGGGAAGCAGCCAGACTCATCTGCAGCTATGGAGAACTGGATCCAACACTCCTTCTCCCTACAGTATGGATTCATATAACTTTAACCCATACAAGGGGCAAAATGTCCCTAGAGTTTTTTCCACACCACCTGTATAATCCTAGGTTAGAGAAGTCTCCCTTTTTCATTTGCCTTTTTGGCCTAGGTCTCTTGAACACCTTGCTCAAGTAAAACTCTGGCCATGACCTGGCAGTCTGGTCCCTCTTTTACACCGTGACATACCCAGGTTGCATTCCCTCTGGAGGTGCCCTGAGCAAAAACCCATTCCTTCCCACGGCAGTGTTCCAACTACTGTCTTATTTCAGGAGAAGTCACCACCTTCAGCAGTCTGGATGAGATCTGATTTTCCAGGCTTCTCCAGTGAACTAAACTCATCCCATAGCAGAGCTTAGGAAGGATATAAATACCTGTCTTCCTGAAATGTCTCTCCTCACCCTGTGCTGGTGAAACAAAGGGTGAACCTAAAGACCTCTCAGACTCACCAGGAGTTATTTAATGAAGAGCTACCTACTGGGCCAGCTGAACTGGTAAGTTTCATAAGATACGACTGAATTTACAATGAAGGCAGATTTTAGGCAGACTGGTTCCTGGTCCTAGTTTGTGCATGTGAAAGAGTATTTCCAAACTGTGGCAGATAACTTCTATTTTCTAGCAACGTACATTTGCAATCTTCCATCCAGGAAACACAGAGGAAATATCCAACCTAAAAATACTTGAATTTTTTTTTTTTTTTTTTTTTTTTTTTTTTTTTTTTTTGCTGACCAGCAATGTTGCATTGAGAATCAGAACACTAGAACACAAACTTCCATTTTTCCCACTGCAGCATGCTGCTTCATGAGAATCAACTCCTGAACCTGTCTTATGCCATACAGACCAGATTTCTCTGTTGCTACATCAGGCACTAAGACTTCAAATTCCATTCAAAAAATTGCATGATGCAGTACCAGAGATGTAAATCGGGCAACAGGAGGGGTTCAGGGTGAATTTGCCAAGCTTCTGAACTGCAACTCCCATCAAGCAGTACTTCATTATCAAGAAATTACTGCTATTAGGAAGTAATGAAATAATTCAAAACCAAACATTACAAAACAGCATATTTTTTCACTGTTAATCAATCAAAATATTTCAGCTGTGGGAATGTAAAACAATCCCAAACACTGTATAAATAATGTCAGAATAAAAAGGCACTATAATATTTCCAATTAAAATTTCCCAGGATTGCTGTTGCACAGAAAGTATCAGTACCTCCCTACTTCAATTGCATTGCAAACCACAAGGAAACGTCAAAACTGTAGCACTTCTCAGTGAGCAGGACCTTCACATTTTATCTGAGTCCAAGGCAAGGGTGATCCTTTTAGGTGTACTAATTGAAAGGCTCATGGGCAGACACAAAGTCAGAGGCTACTTTCATAAACAAGGAGCCCTGCTTTATGGGCAGCTGCAACAGAAGCAGTAACTGGACACCTCTGGCAGCAGAACCCACCCCTAGGTCAGTCATGCTTTGATGAATTATGCAGCATCAATAATCTTTTGAACAAGCAGGATGTGACAGATTCACCAGCTCCTCCATTCTCTTTCCCTGCTGTTTAATAGCAGCTGACAAATGCAGGGCTGCTGGATGATGTGCTTCTCAGCATGCCCTGCTCTGCACACCACCTCGAACTCAGGAAGGATGTTCAGAAGCGAGCAGGAAGGGGATATTCTGCACAGCACCGTGCCAAGAGGAGAAACCTCTTTCAACTCCCCTCAGAGCATCATTTTCCTGAGGAACTGCAGTTGAATGTTCTACAATGAATGTTCTACTCCTCCATCCATGCAGAGACAATGCACAGAAGACCAGCACACAGACAAGCACCTCAAAATGGTCAATCTGCTCCTCCAGTAGCTGAAAAACAATTAACAAAAAACCCTGAGCAAAAGAACAAAAGCTCAAAATTAGGCTCATTATCTCCCTGATGGAGATAAAAAGCCTTCTCTGGTACATTAATATGAACAGTCTTACAAGGAGTCATTATTACCCTTAGAGTCCAGCACTGCAGCCAATCCAGAAGGAATGAATCTTGCCAACAGCCGACACTTAATGCCCACAGAGGCCCTGCATGATCAAGCAAAGGCAATGGCAGACCTAAACAAGTGGTACCTTTGTTGTTAGATGGTAAAACTCTTGCTGAAACTCCCCACTGTGCTCGAGCTCCAGTGAATTTTCACCCCTCCCTCACCAGTTATCTTCTCCTGACCTGCCTAGGGGTAACTTTTCATGATCAATTTAAGCTGCTTGAAAGGAGCCATGTAACACCCTTCACCTCTCCAAGTACTCCTGCTGCCTTCCCTTCTGCTGGCCTGGGCGCTTGCATAGCTGCATTTCTTAAGCTGATAATGCAACAATACCTGGCAGCCCCTCTTCCATTTGCAGTCAGACGGTCTCTGGTGCCATCTAAACCCTCTTCAGAGCCATGTGACCCTCATCTACTTCATGGGAATCACAACTTTTGTGGCACAGAGTCCTCCCATGGAAGATTATGGGCCTGATGGATGTCCCTTCAGCACATGGCTGGCTGTCCTGGGCTCCTTTTGTAGCCCAAGGTGAGAAGCAGAGGCAAACCTCAGATAAGGCCCATCACTCTCCACAGTACACCCTTCCATCCTGGGTGCCTCATCTGCGTGGGCCAACACGCATTGTCTTATTATAGCACATTATCTTGCTGTGTTTGTCCACAAATGAGAAGTGGTTTTGTGGTAAGTGTTATGGAAGAAAAGCTCTTGAGCTACATGATTATCACGTCTCCCATGACATCCTCCAAAACTTCTTTGACTCCTTTAGTAAGGTGGCTGACTGTCCATACCAAGGCAAAGAATCAGAGTCCCTCCTTAGGTCACAGATCCGTTCTCAGGCCCTGTTTCCCTTATCTCTTCATTCACAGTGCTGCAGATTTCTCACCTATCCCCTCACTAGCTGGCAGCTAAGGAACAGCTCATGCTTGGTAGAAAAAGATGTGCGTGCTGCCCGTGGGCTGACTGTCCAGCTGCAGGTTAGGAAAAGGGGTGACATGAACTCCTGTTAGTACTTTTTCTCCCTCTTGTCCCAGAGTATTCCATTCAGTTCCAATGAAACCTGTGGGAAGTTAGTGTCTCTGTTAAGATAGATGGCACACATTCACATTGTGTTTCTCTTCAGAAAGAGGCTAAAAAGAAAGAATGAGAATGCCATATTTTGTTTCTGGATGTGTAATCCCATGTCCCTGACACTTTTTTCTGGGTGTGTCTATTCCACCCAGGATTTATGGAGTCTGGAGGCATGTCAAAGCAGAGGCTGTGCTCATTGTATATTAAGCACCCAATGAAAAAAAGGACTCCCAGCTCTGAGAAGACAGTGTATGGGATCTTCATGCAAACAAACTTAGGAACCTACAGTGGGTGCTTTCACGCCATGGTTACAAGCAAGTAAACTGCTTGGCAATTCCTTACAAACACCCTGTAAGACAATGATTTTTCTGCCAATGCTCTAGGCTTCTCCATGAGCTCTTTATTTTGGCTGCCTGGTGTTCTCCCTCAAAATATGCTGCTTGAACATTATGTTATATTGTTAGAAATAATCAGAATTTCAATTTAAAAACCCAACAGCCTTATCATCTACTTATCCTCTGGAGAGCACTGAAGTCTTCAATACTCTCCTCAACCACAGATAAGGATCATAGTTCTTGGCAAGAACCCAGACACTGATATTTGGTATAAATACCAGATTCTGTAGAGAGCTGCAATGTGTAATTCAATTACAAGTTGTGTGTGTAATTCAATTACTATGTAAATAAATTACTACATAATAAAACTCCCATCAGCAACCACTAGCAAATCAAAAGCCGTAAAAAACTGCATCCAACACCATAATTTCCAAAGTCCTCTGATTATAGGAATTGTGTTTTCTTAAAATTCCACTCCTGTGAAAAGCTGAGATTGTAAAAAATGTGGTTTTTATAAAAGGGCAGAAAGAACACTGCCTTAAAAAAAAACCCCAAGAAACACTGCACACTTGAGTAGCTAACAAATTCAGTCCAACAATGAGGTCCATACCACACACAATGTACTTTAGTTAACTGAAAGTGTGATTTTATGATGGGCTTAAGACAATTTAAGACTTTACTGTTGGCACTCTTCCCCCTACTATTCTCAGCTAAGTGTTTCCAGTGCTTCCCATGTGTCAGATCTAGATGCAAGTTGAAAGAGCTTGCTGAACATGCTGAAAAGAAACTCTCAGGAATAATAAGGATTGTGTCTTCTGGTGGCAGTCAGAAAACTAGCTTGGCTAAAAATGTTCAATTTCAGACAGACCTCTTTTAATCAGTCTGTGCTGTTGCACAAATCTTCCTGGTATCACAAAGATGAGGCAGGGAAAGCCAGCCAGAGAGGAGGCAGAAGTCACACCAAAACATCTACACTGAAGACACAACCAAAGACAACGTGGGATCAAACCTTGAGGCATGGCTGAGCATTGCCACGTTTGTGTCTCTGCAGACAATGAACAATATCAGCATTACAGCAAAGAACCCATTTGGACTTGGCAGGACTGGAAAACTAGTTTGAATCTCATAATCCTTTCAGCTGACAGCAGCGTGTGGCTGAAAATAACTACCCCCTACCAGCTGATGGAAAAGGGAAGCAGGAATGGAAAGCCTGCTCCAATGTCCGTGCTCCATCCTGGTCCCCTCTGATGGCAGCCAGGAATCACCTGGTAAACATTTCATGAACATTTTATAAACCATAGATACAATTTTTTTTTTCCCCCAAACAACAAATCAACAAATGTTGTACCAACAAAAACAAGGCAGACAGAGGATATCTACTGCTCTAGAATGGGGCATGCTCTGTTACCAAATGCCCCAGTTTCCACTGAGTGTGCATAAACAAATGGTATTTATTTATTTTTAAAAGTTCAGATGAAAGAAAGTACCCCATGTTAATGTGGAATGGCCATGAGGAAACTAACTGTTGGCATTGGCAACATTCAGGAGAAACTGCCTTAATAGCTCCAGCCTTCACAAGTGTTTTGTTATTTGACTCGGTGACTCAGATGGCTTTTCCTGCTCTACCCCAACTAGCGCCTCTGAGTCAGGAGTTGCCACGGGACAGATTTATTTTTTTAGCTTCCCTCTTTGGGCTTTAACAATTCAGACAGACATAGCCACAATTTCCAGATCATTCTCATCACTGTACCAGCTGAATTTAAGAGTGCCAAGATCTTTCCTGCTACCCACTTCTCAGGGTTAAAACACCCACTAAATGGCTGCCTAGCTCCTTGTGGTTTTCTGGGACAGCAGCAGTAACACTTCCACAGGGGGAAATTTAACCCACACCACCAAATAATCCAATTTAACTTTCTCTGACATATTTCCTGTAAGATTTTACTACAACTGTATGGCGCTCGATAGCTCAGTGTCTACCAAGGATTTCCTGTGCTTCTGAAATATGCTTGGATTATTACAAATGAGGATGTATTTGGTTACATACTTTTGATTATGACTATGTGGCCTTAAAAAAAGGAGCTAGAAAAAAATTACATTGTCATCCATACACATTATTCTAGTCCACTAAACTAGTCCAGTTTTCATCTGCTGTATCTGTATGACAAGAAAAAAAAAAAACAAAACTGACTGGATGTGGTCATAAAAGAGTATACAAAACAACTGCAAGCAATGTTTTGATAACTCTGGTGCAGTAACTGTTTAGGGTACACTTGCACACCCTTGATTCAGAAATCCCAATCTAGCACCAAGCCAGCAGAAAGTAATTAAACCATAGAACACACAGCTTGGTGCATGCTTAATTATCCCAAAGAGTGAAATTTAGTTTTACAAAAACCAGAGATACACAGGTTACTCCAAGACAGACAAACTTTAACAGGAACCTCAGTCTCAACAAGAGCAAAGCTATGTTTGTGGTCAACACCACTTGGAATGCAAAAATCAAATCTAGGTTTGATTTCAAGCCGTGCATGTCCTTTCACATGGCTGTGCCTCATCTCTAGAGGGGCCTTCCAAGCTCAACTCTCTGTGAATCAGCACTGTACTTTTCTATCCTGTGTGCAAGCATTTGGTCCTTCAGCACTGTGGAATCTGATGACAAGCAGTTACATAAATGTTTTGCACAGCCAAAGACTGCTAGGTTGCACATACCAGTGACATTTTCCCTCTTCCCTCTGCCAGAGAGGGAATCAGCATTGCATTTTACCCCTGGCATCATGTCATGAGCCAGGCAAGATATGCAGAAGATGTATCATATTTTCCACAGCTTTATTTTCCACAGGAGCTGACACTTCAGATTTCATTACTATATAAAACACCTGAATTTGCAACACTGACAGATGCTGCAGGCTAAGGCTTTTCATGATTTGGGTCCAATTTCCTCTTGCATTTTTCCTCATACTTTAATTAGTCTTCGTTTTATAATAACACCTTCTGGAAATGCAGTATGATGCTGGCAAGTCTGCTGTAAATTGTTTTTGTAATTGTATTTAATATTGTATTTATATGGTTTATTGCCAGCCATTGAAAAAGCATCTCTGTTCTCTATGGAAATAAGAAACAATATACTACACTGTATCTTTGTATAGCAATAAAAGAATATAATTATATCCTTACACTCATTAAATTATGTTGTTTGGAGAAACAGACTTGAAGATACCCAGCCCAGCAGTGCCTGGGTCAGAATCAGCTAGAACTAACCTAACTTAAAGCAGGCAACTATATTATGAAATTCAAGCTTTGTGACAGATTTTTCAAAGCCAAAATCAGACCTACTCCCCTTCCTGCTGCTGGTTAATTTTCATCACCTTTAACGGCTGTCTCATTGAAGACAGATTTTGAAATGATGCACAATAAACAGGAAGCCATTTCTCCCTGTGCTTTTGTTACAAGGCATCCTCTGGTAGGTTGACTTTGGCTGTACACCAGGTGCCCACCAAAACCACACCATTGCTCTCTTCTGCTGGACAGGGCAGAGAAAATTTAATGAAAGAATGAGTAGTTAAGGACAGGGAGAGATCAATCATCACTAACTGTCATGAGCAAAACAGACTGGATTTTGGGAAATTAGTTGAATTTATTACCAATCAGAATCAGAATCAAAGTAGGATAATGAGAAGCAAAATAAATCTTAAAAACAACTTCCTCCACTCCTCCCTCCTTCCTGGGATTAAGCTTACTCCCAGTTCTCCACCTCCTTCCCTGCAGTGGCACTTAGGGATGGGAAATGGGAGTTACAGCCAGTTCATTGCATCGTTTCTGTTGCTGCTTCCTTCTCAGGGAGAGGAGCCCCTGCCCTGCTCCAGGATGGGGTCCCTCCCATGGGAGAGAGTCCTCCATGAACTTCTCCAAAATGAGTCCTTCCCACGGGCTGCAGTTCTTCCCAAACTGCTCCAGCATGGGTTCCTCCTGTGGAGTGCAGGCTTTCAGGAATGGGCCCCCCATTGGGTCACAAGCCCTGCCAGCAAACCTGCTCCAGCATGGGCTCCTCTCTTCAAGACTCTGCAGGTTCTGGCAGGAGCCTGCTCTAGTGAGGGTTTCCCACAGGGTCACAAGCCCAGGGAGCTGATGTAGATGACACTGACAAAATGTTGACCAAATCCCCAAACAATGATCTGAATTTATACCAGTGTAGGAACAGAATATCAAACAGAGCGTTTTTTAAAAAGAAACATGTGCAGTAACCCACATATTTTATATCTGCCAAAACAAACCTCCTTGTGTTCAATTTCTAGAACCAGAAAGTGGGTGAAATTCCATGGGCTAGGAACATGGGTGTGTGCAACACAGAAATAAAAAATTTAATACCCCAGCTCTCAGGTTTACCACAAAAGAATATGAACACCCTACAAGGACTTGGTTGTTTCCTAGCTGCTGAAGGACAGGCAGGGGAGCAGGGGAAGGTGAATTACCAGCTTTCCAACTGCAAAGCAGGTGAGTGACAAGCTCTTTACCTCACTGAGAAGCACAACCTGAACTACTGCATACTACTGGGTTCTAAAATTTCAAATGCTCTAAACTCTCTCAGAAACTTGCATCTTATCCCATAGGGCCATTTTTATATTTCATTTACCAACTTAGCTGGACCAGCACAAATGGGTATCCAGGCAGTTACCTGACTGTCAGGCTAAAAATGGTTAAAGGAAAGAAAAAATCATTCACTTCCACAATTATTTCTAAGAAAACCTACTTATATTGGCTCCAAGGCTGACTAGTTGTGGAATACTTCAAATCATAGAATCATTAAGTTTGGGAAATACCTCTAAGATCATTGAATCCAATTATTAGCACAGTACAGCCCTGTCCACCACTAAACCACATCCTCAAGTGCCACATCCACACAGTTCCAGGGATGGTGACCCCATTGCTTCCCTGGGCAGCTTGTTCCAATGCCTGACCACATTTTCAGTAAAGAAATTTTTCCTAATATCTAATATAAACTGCCCCTGGTGCAATTTGAGGCCATTTCCTCTCATCCTTTGTGAATGTTACAAATGACAAAAGTCGTGTTTCAAAACATCCATTTCTGGTTTGGGTCTTTCTGAAGAGCCATTTTCATCAATGCAAAAATTGAGCAGAAGAGGCAATAAGCACCTCCATCAAAATTCCTCCTCCCTAGTTGAAAATCATCTCTGAAACACATAGCTCAAACCAATCTGAAGATAATTAAAAATATGATGTATGGAGACTATTATTTGTTGTGCCAACCAACACTAATTAATTATTTCTTTGTGATTCTGACTGTCTGTATGCATATGCCACTTATGGTCTTTGTATTTTGGCATTATGTACCTCAGGTAAAGGTCCCTTCTGTGGGTGTTAAGTGCCTAGCACAATTCTCTCTCATATGGAATTAGGGATCCCTAATGGAAATTGAATACCATAATTGAAAAGGCAATTGAAAATACGAGGAAAATGAAGGTTAATACATTTCCTAGATTAATGAAGAACACACCAGTAGGCAAAATATCCCAACAAGACAAAGCACTCTTCCTCCTAAAGAACAAAGGAAAAAGTAACTACATATACCAGCATTCAGGTAAAAAAACCAAAAAAAGAACAGGCATTCCTCTCCATTGAAATCATACTGCTGAACCTTGGAAAGCTGTAATACTTCCAGATGCATCATTCTGCAGACAGGTTTGCGTGACCTTTGTGTTCAACTCCAAAAGACAAGGCAAAGTGGCACACAGTCACCCTGACAACAGCCACAGTGCAGCAGGCACGCACTGCCTTTTCTGGCCAAAATACACAGCTCTGCAAACTTTGGTGCTCTTCCCCAAATTACCTGCTGTACAAAACCACAAATGTTAGATGAATGCTGCCAGCAAAAAGCATTTTTGGTTGTCTGAAGCTGGGACACAAGGGCAAAGAAGAAAAGAAGTGAGAGGCTGCCTAAAACCCAAGGTCCAACCAATGCACCAGGCAGGGCTTTGAACTGCTGAAGCAGTACACTGGCCACAACAGCTGCTGCCTTGTGCTCAGGGAAAAAAGTACTAGAAATAGGCACAGAATGATCCTGCCACTGCCATTTAGCAGCCAATGAGGCAATGAGGTTTTACTTCCGACCTGGGGGGTCAGGAATTCCTGTACAACTCTGCATTGGTGCAAAGTCCTGCACTCTGCTCAGCTGCTGTGATAGAAGCATAGAAGATAGTTGATCCACCTGGTCTTAGCTTTTCTTGGCATGTCTGTGGAAAACCTGGGGTCCAGTGGAGTTAATCCAGAAAGTGAAAAGATTATTCATTTGTTAAACACTGAAATGGGAGCCTTGCTAGTACTACCAAACAGGACCACTGTAAAACCAAATTAACCTGTAATCCTTCTGGTTTAGATAAACTCCATTAGAACAGGAGCCTCAGGTGAAGCAGCTGCAGGTAATGGAGATTCTTTCCTTCATAATTTACAACAGCTTACTTTGTGCTACACTAGGGCCTAACAGCATCCTTGACTAGACTGCTTTCTGTACTGTGAATGACACCACTTATTGAATCTTTTCCCCAAAGAAATTAAAAGGTCCATATCACCTTTTATTTCCAATCTCTCCTCTCCAACAATCTTTCTTTAAAATGCATTACATACCTACTACCAGCCTCTGACATGAAAGTATTTCTATTTTACCAAAATTCTTTTATGTAACTGCTTCTGTTACTGTTGCAGTGTCTGACCAAACCAACCACACAAACCCCTCAAAAGGCAAAGCTAAATGCTGCTACTTGTGAAGCTGTATCACTGTAATTTGCCTTGGAAGCAGAAAAGAGAAAGAAGGAGACTTTTCTGTCTCCTGAACTTGTGTGTCTTTGCTGGAATGATAATACCTCCTTGTACTGACAAATTACTGGTGTTGAAACAGAACTGCAATGGCCACATGCACAGCACAGCAGTGGCCAGCAAGACACTGAGCAGGCCATAGATAACATGACACACTGCAGCTGCCACGTAACAACAGATTCATTCCCCTCAGAAATACCTCCTTTAATAAAACCCAAGGCTTACACATGTAATTTGCTACTTTTATTTGTAAAATGTGCAGCAGCCACGCAAGGTTTTTAAGGGATTCAAATCAAGTTTAAAAATGAGAAATACTCCACTTGCACCTTGTCTTTTGAACTAATCTGCCTCCATTAATCAAGTAAGTATGAGTCACCACCCAAAAAGCGGAGGAAGTTGGCAGCATATTCAACAAGCCATCATCTGAAACTGAGAGCTGAGAGGGTGGCGTGCCACACATCTGGTGTAATCAGGCAAATCCAATATGCTTTCACTAGCGCAGAGAAGCTGATTGCCTGGATTTTGCCTCCCAATCATTTCAAAAACTATGCCTGACGGTGAGAATCCAGAAATCCATTTAAACAACAGAATTCAGGAAAAAGCTGCACTAAATTCTCTCTTTCTCAGACACACACACTGAGCAGATGGAGGAAACACAGCAAGTTCCTTGCTAGTCACATCAGCTCAGGAGTCAGACATTACGAATGCTGTCTCATCCAGCTCTTGTTGAAATCAATTAAAGCCCTTCAGTGAAGACCACGGGAGATGGAAAATAACCCTCTGCACACTTCAGCCAGAATGTGTGAATGAGAAAAAAACCTGACAGCTTTCTTCCCCTCTGATTTTCATGGTGCTTAAAGATCCAGATTATAAAACACAACTTGTCCTCTTGGAATTTTTGATGTGCTTGCTTGGCATAAATAAAGCTCAAGTCTATGTGTGAATCAGGAAGACAGACATCACTTTGCACTTGGACAAGGAGAGATACCAGCAGGCATGCATGAATAAGCATTACTGCATTTCAAAGTGCTGTGGATGCAGTGTGTTCTACAACCAAGGAAGTAGATGGAGTGAAAAAGTGTTCGTTGTTGCTTAAAAAACAAATCATCGTTTTGCAGTGGTGAAAAATAAAGAAAAAATAATCCAGACACAGGAATTTGTCTTTTATCAGATGGATAACCTAAAAATCAACTGGCATTGTAAATATCTAGAAAGACTGTGGCACTTACTAGAGCATCTACCATCTCTGAAATAAAAAACCGACTTCGTTGGAGTTGCTCTGAAGTGCTTTGTTGGCATCAGCTTACAATAAACATTCAATTATTCCTGCATTCCCAGCTCCAATGACATTCATCACTGCAAACTCTTTTGGCCTGAGGGCCCATTCACACTGGCCCACACTGTGTCCATAGATTTTGTTCTCATGTTGCCTTGCATCCTTGCGAGCGCCAGTATTTAGGTCTTTACACACGGTTTGTATTTGGTCATAAATATTCAAACAGTTTAATTTTCTATACTGTTTCTAGACATAGATCCAAGAAGAGAAGGAATGGAGGATTTACTGTGTCAAAGTGAACTCTGTCAATAACACCAGGTTGATGTTAATAAATATTAGCAAGCAGAACAAAATCAAATATAATAATCCACTTTAAAAAAGAATCTCAAAGTTATACTCACTGCTGGTAGAGGACATACGGCTGTACTCAGACCTGAAAGACAAAGATTTAAATTAGAATGTATTAAATCTAAAAAAGAAAATGAAAAAATTACCAAAGCTAACACACAGTGCTTATTGAAAAAGTTTAATGCCCATTTAGCACTATTTTGTACTAAGGGAATAACCGGGACAGGTTTTGAACACTGCTTCAGAAAAACTGGCATCACATGTGAATTTTGAAAATATGTAAGTAGAATGAGTAAACATGTGAGTAGAATGAGTAACTATGCTTTTATCTGGGGGTTATTCATGCTACCTAATTCTAGGTGTGAAAATAAAAGCTCAGAAGGCTCTCCATAAGGAAGAAATAGTCTGCTTCAGACACGGGTGAGGAGTAGAAGTCTACTAGACTTTGACTCAGCTCCTCTCCTCCCTCACTTTATGTCTTCTAAATGCTGCTTTGCAGTTCATGTTTTTGGAGCTCTTTTCAAGAGAACTCTATTTGATGAGCAGAATTTTTATAGTTCTACAGTCACAAGTGGCAGAGAAGGAAAAAAAAAAAAGCCAAAATATAAACATTTAGAGGATGAAGTTTTTTGCTTTAGTAGGCCATTTTCCTCTTGGAGACATCTCAAGAAAACTATACAGCCATTGGTTCTAGTTCAGGGCACACTGGATTATCTGTGAGAAAATCAGAGCAGTTGAGTGTTTTGAGCGGCAGTGCAATTAATTTTTTGGCTGCATATAACCCCCAAACTCCTGAAAACCCCATTCTGAGCTGATTAAAACATAGCCCATTTATGTCCTGAAGATTCAGAAATAATAAGGTAAAACAAACATGCCATCACTTAATATTTAAGGGAAAAAAACCCATTTCCATGGCAGAGGACCTACCTATGACCTTTGAGTGTTTGGGTTTGGAGTTCACAGCTACACAGCCTCTACCCCCACACTTACTGGGTCCCCAAAACAGACCCCATGCACCAGAGCACCCTGCCACCATAAACATATGGCACGTGTGCCCTGCAGTGCCCTGAACAGGCAAAGGGCTCAGGGAGCCCTGACACAGCTCTCGGATGCAAACCTAAATGCTTCTTTTATGTAATAGTTGCAGCAAGTTTGCAACATTGCTTTAAATTAAAGAAATCACACGAGCCTTGACTCCCAAGGGATGTGTGGGGAAGTAGATACCATCTAAGCCTATTCCCAGGATACAGTCATACTCTAGGCTCTCAGGCAACCAACGGAATAAAGGACATCAGTCCCACATATCTGTAGTATCTGCTTTTGATTTTAATACAGACAGATCTCTGCAGAAGAAAAAAGCAATTACAGTCATGCCCATATTTCACAGCTGTGCACTCAGCACTCTGCAGGTCAGATGCCATCTTCTCATACTGGTTAGGTGAGAAGATGATGAGGAACTACCCCCAACTCTTGCCAATCCTGCTGGACTAGTGAAAGATGACACAACCTGAATTTTTCACAAAACTCATGAGAAAGGATTCACCAATACCATCGAGTGCCATGAGGTTTTCATAATTTTTGGAAAGATCTGGGCAAATCTGGGGAAAGAGTTGCTGGAGGGGGCTTGCAGCTCTCCCTCTCTCACTCTTTGCTAATCCTGTATCACCAGCCACTTTGATAAGGACAAGGAGCAAGAAAACATCTTTTTCTCACTGGCAGAGACCACAGGTCTAGGTCATTAGCAGCCACCCTCAGGCACCCCACACAGAGCAGCTCCACAGCACCTCTCCATGAATCAAGTGCTACCCCTCAAACAATCACCCCCATGACCCCTATGCAGCTGGGAAGGGCAGGGGCAGTAATGGCATTGATGTCCCAAATGTGGGCTCACTGCCCCGTGTGCAGCACCAATTTACACACCAAGATAAGGTATTCCCATTTCTTTTGTCTAGTTTGGGCAAAGCAGGGAGCTGGCCCACAACAGGCTGGGTCCCCAGTCATCAAAGCTTCACACCATTCATATTTTAGCAAGCAAAGAAATCAGGGTTCCTTGGCTGCCAGTCACACAGCTCTGTTACTGATCAGTATTCCACCTTTGCTTGGCTACATGATTCACCTGCCATGCCAATGGCCAGCCTGCCTCGGGTCACTGGGCTTGCTGAGTCCTTGGGCTGGGAGTCAGTGCTCACCATCTCCCCCGGTGAAATTGTTTTCTACCTAGTTAGAGCTGACTTCAGCACAGTTGCTGAAATTAGTTGGCTTTATTTGTTTCCTCCTTATCTTGTGAGTTCTGCCAAATGTCCTTGTGGCTTGTGAATTCTGTGTTCTTTGTGCCCACTATCAGCAGCACATCCCTCCCCCCAAGCTTGGCTAACCTCCCCCTAGATCTGAGACCACTGAAGCACATCAAACCCTAAAATTTACCAGGGCAATTCTATTGACTGATAAATTCTAATTTATCTACCTAAGGCCTGGACATCAACATGAGCAGAGAAGGAGTCCTTCTGGTTCCTACTGCTGGACAATGTACACACTGCTGGTCTGGCTCTGGGCAGGGACCAAGGGGAAGTGATGCCAGGGGCTGGCCAAGGTGCTATGCAGGCCATAAAACCACACAGCATTTTCAGCAGCAAGTCACATCAGTGTCACTTGGCACCATGTATATTTGAAAGGGTGTGAAAACTGTGTAACATGTCATTCTTCATAAGCCTAGAGGCAAGCAATATACATCCAGCTGCCTCCAAGCAGCCCAAGCAAGAATTCATTTAGTCTGCACTTCTGTTTGAACACAGCCTGGGGCTGTCCTTCAATGTATCTGTGTTCAGCAGTTGGCAGCTAATTCAAAATGAATCTGCACTGCTTGTATTTCGGATGGAAGCGAGACAATATTTTGCCTTTTGCTTACTGCAAGTTGGAACAGTATTCTATTACTTCACACTGTTATTTTATTATCCCAAAGTGCTGCAGGCACACTATAGGACATGGAGAACTAATGAGTCCTGAACTTAGGGAGTAGCAGTCTATGTACATGCAGGACTTGAAAAATGAAACAAGAGGAAAAATAAAAAGATGGGGGGAAAGAAAGGAGGAGACAACAGCGTGCTTGGAGACAAATAGCAGAGACACATTTTAATAGGCTTTAGAATTGTATGGCAGGAGCTTTTTTGTAGTTCTAATATGGTTCAAACTAAGACTTTATTCATGTTTGTTGCATAGCTGACACCCACAAATTAAAAAAAAAGCGGTAATTAGGCTCAAAGGCTTATGTCAACCTCAGATACCAAAATGGGGGTGGTACCCTCCCTAAGCTCCCTCTATTGTCAATGAAAAGAGAGGTCTGAATTATCTCTCCCTAGCTGTTGCCTAGACAAGAAGCCTACAGAAACCACATTTCTAATGTAGAAAACCCACATTTCTAATGCAGAAATCCATCATCCTAAAACCAAATGGGATGAATATGAGTCTCTCTGTGTGCTCTCAGGGATAACCCGAATCACCTTTTGTTCTCCCTCCAGCTTATTTCTTTGCCTTGAATCTAGTCCTTGAGAACAAAAAAACCAAACAAACAAACAAACAAAAACCAAACAAACCAAACCAAACCAAAAACCCCCCAAAAAAACCAGTGCTAGCAAAATCATTATTGTTCTCAAAATATTAGAAGAAAGTATTCAGATTCATGGCATGCATTGGTAAGTGGCTTATAAATTAAATGTTTTTCTTTACAGTCATCTATTTAGGACACTAAATTCTGAAGGTAGTATAAGTCTTTTAAGATTTTTAGACCAGCACACACAACATTCCCTTTGATAAAATCAGCCATTAGAAAAATCAAGCACTGAAATAAACATCTCCTGGGGCCTACAGGCTCTGTGGACATCAAGTAACTGTGTTCCTTTCTGTTCTTTTCATTCCTGTTTTAAACACTCTGAGTATTGGCTTCTCTCATTTCCCTTGCAAGAGGATTTTCCCAATAGGATAACTCAAGAGTAAAGCACTCACGTGCTTTAATGGTGACACCTGGGACCACACTGGGGCTCAGAGGTTCCAGGTCTATTAGATGGTCTTGCAGCAAGCTATTTCCTCTGATAGATGTTTGATTATAGATAAAAGGAAAAAAACATCCATGACAGAAAGTGAACAAATAGAGGACTGTTCCCTTTATAGACATATAATGAGAAGAAAAATTATCAATCAGGGTATTGAAACAGTGTGAGGTACTCAAAAGGAAGGCTTATAGCTCAGTCAAAAGACACATCAGTCTGCAAAGAATGTGTGCTCAATGGTCAGCCCACCAGCAAAGAGGAGCTGTGAAGATGTCAAGAGACATTAAAATAGGGATGTAGCAGCTTGTGATAAAGGTGGTATCTCAGTTCCCATTACCACCACTGAAGGATCAGACTTGTGCATTATTAGACATGGTAAGAGCATCAGGAGCCCAAAAGATATTGAACAATCCTCTGAGATCTGCATGCACCTCACTGCTGATTGGTGATACAGAACCTCAAAACATCCAAGAGAGGGAAGCATTCCACTGAATACCAGCAAAAGCTGTTAGTGCAACTTGCAGTTGCTGAATGTGGTACCCAAAAGCACTGTAAGCCTGTTTCTTTGGGTAAGAACACGGCTCTCTCACAGCTCTGGCTCACACAAGCAATGCAGCTCCTCCAGTATCCCATGGTGCTTGGGTTCCTTGGGTACACTGATCAGCTGTGGCACAGCACCAGTTAGCACAGCTACAGCACTGACAGCTGCAGCCATAAACAAACAGTCCCAAGGGAACTGCCTGGGAGCCGGGCCAAGTGCTGTGAAACAGTCTGCACCTGTACCAGTAAAACCTCTCGCCTTCCAAAACATCCGGGCAAATGGTCTGCTGGGAATGATCCCTGAACCTTGGCAACCGGGCAAAACAAGTTCCTGGCCCATGGTAAAACATATCCAGGAAAGACATGGGAGACAGCTAGATGGCCCCATTCAAACTGATCCCATCAAACCATTTTAATCATTCCACAATATGGACAACTCCATCCTGTGCTCAGGGACACCCCTATGTGCTGTTTAATGCTCTGGTGTGGCTGGGACCAAGGTCTCTGAGCTGTACAACATCCCCAAAGGTGGCCTGCTGTGTAGAACAGATGTATCTCAAGTAATTCTAACATACTACAACACCCCAATATGCCCATGGTTTCCATTGCAAGGGCTCCTTAATCCTACTCCCCAAAATGAAATAGCGGAAAGTTTACAATCTCTTCTGCTCTCTGCATCTTTGATTGCCTAGGACCGATAGACTGGATGCTGCTGGATTCACATTTCCCACGCCATTCTTACCTAGACTTGTGGCACTTTCATTGTTTCATATTAAGTACTGTATTTAACAGCTTCTTTTGCTTCCCTCCCTCAGAAAATGCTCCACAGAGCACATGGGAGTATTTTATAGCAGCTAAAGTCCCAGGCATGAATTAGAAGATTTGGCTTTATAGCTCTGTCTTGGGTTTCTTATCACCAAATTCTTGGAGGTCAGATTACAATCTGCTTCACTAATACCAGTCCAGTACAATCTGTTACCCTCATGGTACTTCTACTTGTGCAGTCAAGATGACTGAAATGGAATTACTCACAGCAACTTGTCCCTAAACTCCTTGCTCTGGATTTCTAGGAAAGTGACAAAGACAGATGATGGATTCCCACTGGGAAGCTCTAACCGCTACACTCCAGAGCTCATTACCAACAGCGATGTTTGAGACCCCACGTGAGAGGCACCATTGTATAAGGTTTGAAAAGTTGTTTGTCATCTTCCAAAAAGCACTTGGTGAGGCAGGACCACTCTGTGAGCACACCTGGCTGCACACCCTGCTCACCACCCCCTCACAGAGCACTCCCAGAGGGACACATCAGGGGCCTTGTGTACATCCATCCCAGGCCAGGGGCTGAATTATCCTCCTGAGGTCCTGGTTCTCTTAATTAACAACAGAAGAAGCCTGATTTATACCAAACATCAAACCTTCACACAGCTACATTTAACTGAGGTGAACCTAGCTGCTTGCTGGGACCTAAAAATTACAGGTATCAGCAGAGAGCTCACGGCCTCCAGAATGTGATCTAAAGTCTGTTTCAACCTTGCTGTCCGTGCCTTGCTCCAGTGCCTGGCACTCCCAGGTCTGCCTGCCCTGATGTTCAACCAAAGAGCTTCGCTTCACTGGGTAAATCTGGTTGGAAATGGTGCCTCAGTTTGTGACAAACAGCTCAACTTCACATTATTCGAATGTCAAATCAGAGACAACTTGAGTATCTGGACAACATGATGGATCTGGACCAATGGGTCTATACATGAAGTGAAAGTGTCAGCAAAAAAACTCACAGCTAAACAATCCCCAAAACCACAAACCAAAACAAAAGAAGCCCCAAGGTAAAAACAGGCCTTAAAATAGCTTTCAGCATCAGTGGTTTGTGCTCCTGAGAGTTTCTCATAGATGGATGAAATGTGTGACAAGAAACTGATGTGTCAGTTTGAAGGACTGCCATAAAAAGTCCTAAGCGCTGAATTCCTTAAAGCCAGAAACATGAGACATGAAAGCAACCTCTCACCCCAATAAAACATTCAACTATCCATTTGATAATTTAAGAAATCCATTCTGGCTCAGGACATATATATATATATATATAGAGGTTGCCTTACCTTCTATTAACAAGTGTATTTTCTGCTTCAGAACCTCACACCTTTTACTGAACTGTAACAATTAAAGAAAGGCTTTTTTGATCTGCTTAAGAGATAAGTTAACAGAGGTTCAAATAATTTGTGATTTGGCTAGGATTGCACATAGAGCTAGAGAGAGGCATAAAGAAAACCAAAGAAAACCAACAAACAAGTATAGAACACTCCAAAAATGACCATAACCTCTGCAAAATTAATTTGAGGAATGAGAGATGGGAGAAAATGTAAAGGAGGCAACAAGGACCATGAAAATGAATTGTAACAAGCAGCACTGGATTTTGCTACATATATGTTACAAATAGCTGCTGCATGGTACAGTGTCATAAACTTCAAACATCCCTTCTTTTTCTTTTTTTCCAATGGATTTTTCTATGTCTTGTTGAACTGTTTTGTTGCACTTCCCTACTACCAAGAAATACTATACCATTCTTCCTAAGATTCATCAAATACTCAACAATTAACTACCGTTTAATCCAGTTTGCATCATCAATATTTACATTTTAAACTTATACAAAAACCACCCCATCTGGTACTTCAGCAATGTCTCCCCACTTTCTCTAAAAAGATTAATAATTTATTTGAAATACAACCAGGTAAGTTGCAAATTCAAAGAAAAGTTATAGCTTCTCAAAACTTCAAATAATTTTAAAGTGAGGAAAAAAATTACGTGTTTAGGCAAACTTTGAGGCAATCAGTAATCTAATGATTAAAGTGTGAACCTTTTAACACATGGGCTCTTACAGCTGTTCTAAGTGAAGTTCTGCTGGGAACTATCATGGATGTTGAAATGTTTAGAACATTGATGTTTAGAACAGAGAAACCACCTGGTTTCCCACATTCACTTGGGATATTTGTCGTGAATGCAGTGAATGAAGCTGATGCTTTGGCCTGGATACCAGTGGTAGCCGATCTGTGTCATTGCCTCAAAATCAGGCACGACTAACAACCTCCAAAGTTCCCCTAGTTTGTCATCTTTGCTCTGCTGTTGAAAAATAGTGAAATAACAGCATTTGCATGGCTTGCAAAATGAAAAAAATGTTAAAAGTAATATTTCTACAATTCATTTTAAGTAACTGTTATTTTTCTCACTTTTTTCTTTGCTATTCAGCTACAGTTCTGTAAACGTATACATTTCTCCTCCCTTCAATCTTTCTTCCATTTGTTTTCCCCTCTGTTTTCTTTCTAATAAAAGACCAAAGAAAGACTATTTTATTCTTCCTAAAATGTTAGGTTTTATAGTACAAATCCCCTGCTGAAACTATTACCAGGGAAAGCTTTGTGTCCCATAGGTCTGGACTAAAAGTTTTCAGTAGCAGATGAAATAAGATTCTTATACTGAAAACACCCAAAATATGTTTCCTGAGAAGATACAACTTGTATAGGCAAACTCTCTCAGATCAAGGATGGTTGAACTATTTCGAATCTCATTAATAAACAGCCAATATAAACTAATTGGCTTATACGTTCTATACCCTTTATTTAGGTACTTGACAACACCAGCTCAATCCATTCTTATTGGATTCAGGAACTCCAAATATGCTATTTTTGTTCAGCAGACTCTTTTCCAACCCTATTTACCAAGGCAAATGCAGTAAGAGGAACATATTTTCTAAAGGATTAGGAAAATGAAGGCTTTGAATTGTAATTGATCTTGCCTTTAGCAGAGAGTTTTGCCTGCTTTTGTAGCTGGCAGCCACAACAAAACCTTAAGCAACATATGCCCTGTGGAGTACTTGATGTGTTCAATTTGTTAGCTGCTCTAAGCAGCTTCAGCAGCCCAGGCTCCGTGTAAGAGCTCACACATCATTACGTACCATCACTGAGATGACAAGGGAGTGCAGCGCCTGGAGTTACTACAGTCACTATCCACTATTGTTCCCTGAGTGACAGAAAGAGACCACCCCATGCAAAACTGGTACTGAATCACTCTGACAGTTGTTCCTCCTTATTCTTTCAGAGGATGATTGCTGAAGCTCAGAATAGTTAATTTTTTTTTTTTTTTTTTTTTTACCATTGAGTAGTTGGTGAAAAAGGAATACAGTTCAATTTAGCAATAGCTGTGATGGGACTGAGCACAAAGCAAATAGCAGATCTTCTGGTAACAGGGAAAAGCAAGTGCTGTGAACAGTTGGTTTGGTGAGAAAGCTGAAATATAAACATTGTGAAAGAGACATACGCAACATGTTTATCAGAATTAAATAGCTGCTAAACAAAACTAAAAATAATAATTGAAATGCAGAGACCCATTGCTTTTCAAAATAAACGTCAGTGCAAAGCACTGTAGTTACTAATTGCCATATGTCATTGTTCAAATTCCTCAGACACACTCTTCCACCAACCTATACTTTCCAGTGTCACGCATGGGACAGAGACACTTCATAAAATCATCAGCTTTAGCACCTCATCAACACCAGACACAAGCAGCTGTCACACTGGTCCCTGAGGTCTAAAGGCTAATGTCACCAGCTGGGTCAAATCTTTCCAAGTGCCTGTCCCAAGGAAACCCAGGTTTTTCCATTCCAGATAAACACAGCAAATTAAGAGTGACTTGACCAATCAAGGGGTTTTTGAGCTTTGAACCAGACATGAGTTCATTCATTACTTTGTCTTCCTTTTACCCATGTCCCTAATGGGGACTAACCTATATCTGGAAAAGAAGCCTGGATTTTTTCCTTTGAACTTATGTCACATAAAATATTTTAAAGCTTTTACTGTTAGGTGTGCCTACAATACAAGGTGATGGGAAAAGTTCTTTACTTCTCAGACTACAGAAGAGATTAAAAAATTATTTTAATTACTAGCTGCATGTATGAAAAAGATTACCATATGCCATTTTCACCTTTTAGATTTTTATTTGTAATATTGCTACTCCAGTTTTGGTGTGGTGCACCTGACACCACTGTGCAAAGAATTAGCTTTACAGTTTTGCCAGAGTCAGACTAGAGACCAAAGGAGATGCACCAAGCAAGGAGCTTGGAGAGAAACAGCTGGAGGAGCAAGGAGTGAGGAGAAGGAAGACTCAAGAAAGAACAGCCTCAGCAGGAGTATGCAACTTCCTTTTGCCCTTCTGGAGCCCCAGGAGGAGCAAAGGCTCACTGCCATTCCTGACAAAATCCCACAGCAGCAGCATGTAGGACAGGCTTGAAAGCACTTCCCTTACTCACCCACAGAGATGGGCTGAAGTTGTGAGCTAAATGGGAGATCCCGTGGATCATCCTTGCAGCTCCATTAACTTAGGAGAAGTCATCCAGTTAACAAACACAGCACACCTCTGGCAGCATGGTCATAAAATCAGGGGGAAAAAAGTGTCTCCTTGACTGAGATGACACTCCCAGCAAAGTTTGCAGCAGTTCACAGGCTAGCATGGAGAGTATCACAACGAGAATCATAACAACAGCAACCCACTTTCAGGGTGCCTGCAAATCAAACTTGCTTTTGTAGAAGGCACTCAATGGTCCTTCTGAGGAGTCAACTCTCTCTGCCTGATGCTGTCTGGGTGTCACTGCCAGAAGGAGAGGATAGGTCCTGGACACGCTCCCAGACTATCCTCAGCTGCACTATCCCTGGGATACAGGATTGGTGCGGCACCAAGCCCCGACCAGCGCATCTGCAGCCAGCAGAGCCGAGCGCGGGCCATCACCCCGTGCTTTGGAGCACAAACTGAAAGCCCACGGCCACGACCTGTCAGTGGCTTCCTCCCCGTGTGTAGCAGGAGGACGGTGGGGACTGCTTCACCGAAGGGGAACGCGAACTCCCGGGGGCAGTCGGAGCAGGGTGATGCCTCCCCAGGGGTCACGCCGGACTGAGTCCCAGGAAGGCAGGAAAGGCAAGGGAAACCAAAGCAAGGAGACTCGGCGCTGAGCGGGATGCTGCCGGAGGGAAGCTCTGCCCGGGACACGAAGCCGCCGCCCCGGCCCAGCCCCAGCCCCGCCGCTGCCGGGACGCGCTCGGCGGCGGCCGCCGGCAACAAGTGCAGCCGCTGGGGCCGGCGGGAGCTGCTCCGGGGCCCGGGAGAGCCGTCCGCACTCACCCGCCCGTCTCCGCTCCAGAGTCCGCGCACTCGTCCTCGCCGCCGGGCTGCTTCTCCATGGCTGCGGCGGGGCTGGGGGCTCCGCGCCCGCCCTGCCGCCCGCTGGGAGCGGCGCTGCCGCCTCTGCCGCCCGCCGAGCGCGGCAGCGAGAGCAGCGACAGCGAGAGCAGCGACAGCGAGAGCAGCGACAGCGAGAGCAGCGCCCGCTCCGCCGGCCCGGCCCGGCCCCCGCCCCGCGGCGCGGGAGGCACCGCCCGCCGCGCCCGCTCCTTGCAGCGCCCGGCCCGCGGGCACGGGCTGTCCCCTGGGCTGGGACACCGCGGGCACGGGCTGTCCCCTGGGCTGGGACACCGCGGGCACGGGCTGTCCCCTGCGCTGGGACACCGCGGGGCACGGGCTGTCCCCCGAGCTGGGACACCGCGGGCACGGGCTGCTGCCTCCCAAAGCACGGCCGCACCTTCACCGTGGCACTTCAGTGTTCCCTGGGCTAGAGGTGCAGCACCCCATGTCCAGTGGAAGTTAAGAGAGACTGTTGGATGTATGGACGTTGTCGCTACCATCCGGTCTTGGAACATCCGCTGTTACAGCCTTTTCTTTGAAGTCTTTCACTGTGCTGAGCTTTCTCCAGCCTCCCCCAGAGCTGCCTGGCACTTTTTCGTTACATCCAATACAATAACTGAAATTACCCTACAGAAACGGGCAAGGTTTCCAACCTCATGAGAACTTCTGTAATGACACAAAGGGAGGGTTAGAAACATTTTGAATGCTGCCTGTGAGGAAATGCTGATGTAGGAAAGCTGAGTGGCAGCGTCTATAAAGTGAGAGGGAAGGGAAAAGTTGTGGATGCACTCCTGTTGTCTATTTATTTTGTATTTGGAAGTGAACACCAATCTCTTATTCCATCACTTACAGAAGTACAAATATCCATCCATGTAGGTGTGAACCAAGATCTTGCCCAGCCAAAAAAAAAAAAAAGAAAAAAAAAAGAAAAAAAAAAAGAAGAAAAAAAAAAAAGTCTTCCCTTAATCCACTGAGTCCATTCAGTCTGTGGCAGATTTTACAAGTGGATGGGGCAGAACTGGTTTGTTAGCTCAGCTCTCTAACCAGGAAGACCAGCTCTCTGTCTCTTCTGAATCTTGTTCAAAGGTTCAAGCACAAAACTGGGCTGGGGTGCTCTGTATTCCCCACAATGTAGATATTGTGGGACAATTAAATCTACCCCATAACTGGAGGCTTCTTCCTTTAATATTTTGTGGAAAATGCTTTGATGAGTTGGAATTTTCTTTTGGAAAATCTCTAAGAATCGCCAGATTTCTGTCAGCTGCAGGTTCTTGGAGAAAGTGGTTGGAAGTTAAAAAAAAAAAAATTAAAAATTATTTTCTTATACCTTTTTTTATTTATGTCTTAAAAGAAAGAAGAAAAACAGTGAAAATCTTGACAATAAAGACATGATATATAGAATATATAAGGAAAAATATAAATATACCAGAATATAAAAATATACCATGCAAACCAACCTTATGTTGGTCTAACAAATGCTAAACTGGTTTAGTTTGCCACCAGTGCTTTTATAGTCATCTCTCCATTGCATGGCCCTGCTATTCCTTATTTCAAGCCTGCCAGTGGTCTCTCAAGTTGTATATGGCAGCACAAATTAACAGTGACACCTAACATTGTTTAACAGGCTGGGTGTAGTTCATACTGCTGTTGTCTCCAATAGTGCATGGTCTCAGTTGTCTAAAATAATTTGGGTGTAGGTAGGACACTTGTGAAATAAAAAGAAAAGGAGAACACCTTGGGAAGAGCTGTCAGGGTGGTGTTGCCTTGTTGTAGGAGCAACAAGTCAGTACCAAACCCCAAAGTGCTTATTATGAAACTGGAGAATTCCCATTGCTCCACCTTGGAGAGACACTGAACTCCTATGCTGTGCTACGGCCTCTCAGCATCATAGAAGTCAACCCACTGAGTGTCTTCAGAAATTTTTAGAGGAAACTTTCAGTTTCTACTATTCATCAAGAATTAGGAAAAAAAAAATGTAGTATAGGAAAGTTGGTGTTTAATCTGTTTTGACTATCTGTTTGCATGCGTGTCAATTGAAAGCAGATAAATGATTTCTCATTTTGTGTGGAGGATTTCACATTAACATTCCCATAAATATAAGGATTTAGGTATGGAATAAACCCCCTTAATAATCCCTCTTCCATTCTCCCCCCAGCAAGTTGTTAAAAGCTAGTTTGGACAAAATGCTGTTAATGGGCCTCATACAGAACAGTCCTGTGCAGGCACCTACGCAGTAATTCATAACACATGGAAACAACCTATTCTATGCTTTGTGACTGGTAAACTGCCATCCCAAACAATTTACTCACAAAATGAAATTCATACAATTTCTTTTAGGACTGGGACAAAAATGCTGTGCTTGTCTGCTTCCCAGCTTGCTAAAATCTGGATCACCATATTCAGGTAGGAGGCATTAATCTTTTCAGATATGCTGTGTCATTAGGAGATTCCCCCAAGGCTGGACAGAGGCAAAACTGAGACAACAATTCTTGATTCCCAGCTCAGGGCTCTGTTTTGGGTAAGTATTTTATTCTCCATCTCTGCAATGGCCACGGACAACCCTGGGCCTCACAAAAGTGATGTTGGTCATCTCTGTCACCAGGATTGCACAGACCTGCTTGTCTCTCTGATTCTTAGCCTACACACATGCATTTATTTAGCTAGTGCAACTGTGCTTAAAAGCAGATCACTTTTATTTGCTTTTAAGAGTGGTTTCAAAGTGAAATAAACTGACTCTAGCCACTGTTGAACTGATTTAAGATGTAACCAAACCTCCTTAAATATTTAGAAATAGGTTTAGTTAAATTGATATATTTCTGTATATAAAATTTTAGGTGGTCAGCTAATAGATCTTTTCCATTTCTGACTTTTATTATTCTAGTTAGTTTTGTTTAAACACTGGCATATGAGGGGATCTGGAATAGATTTTATGCTGCATTTAAGATTAATTTATTCCATCTGTCCCAGGGAGGGAAAAAAGAAACATTCAAAGGAAATATATAATTAAGATAGTAAGTAAAGCTACCGCAAACTGTAGGTTCTCTTATTTATATATTTGCCCCATTTAACTCTGTTTTATTCTGGTCTTTCACATAATTATGGTGAAAAGGAGACTTCTCTGTATTAAATTCCAAGCATTTAGAAGATTTTAATGAATGAGGTGTTAATTCCCGCCCCTTACTTAGGTTTTCTCTGTTACCTGTACTTCACATTAAGTCCTCTCAACTATTTCTGGAAAAAAGAGAAGTTAAGTTTTAATTACTTTATTATACTTGTGATGCTGTGGTATCTGTTTAAAGACAAAGATAATAGTGAAAATATTTCTAAGTTAAATTTCCTCAAATTTCAAGCCTTTCATTTAATAGCAGTGGTGGCAAGGACCCAGACACAAAAGTATCAGGAGACTTTGGATCTTCAAAGATACCAAAAAAGTAAAGCATTCTGTTCTCAAAACCAAGCACTGAGGATGTGAAATGAACATTCATTCTGCAGGAAGTTCTCTTGCTCCTACTTGCCTAGATCCAGATCTAAAATAGGACCTACGGTACTTAAAAGAGGATGTAAAGCCTGGTTTTATGACTGTGTTCAAATCTGTTATCATGGTAAGTCCTGCACAGTGGGTAATTAGAAGGTGTCTACCTTCCAAAGGAAACTTCCCATGTATCTGGGGCTCTGTGTGCAAATTCCCAAGGTTAACCATTTTAGCTTGCATCAGCAAAGTTAAGCACCACCTAACTGCAACCTCCATCTGCTATAATCTCTGCCCTCACCTTAGCAAATGCAGGCAGCAGATCCTCCTTCATCACACAGTGGCTCAGTAACTGAGAGCACGGTGCAGGAGAGCCATAGCTGCAGCCTCCAGCTGAGGAAAGGCAGGCTGGGAAACTGAAAGATGGACCCCATCGGATCGTACGGGGACTAAAAGAAGGGGAAGCAAAAGCACCCATTTCCCTGGTGAATCCACACTTGGATTCAAATTTCATTATCTTTTCTGCTCCCTGAGTTCTGTCTGCTGGGATATCATCTTTCCTGCACCAGCTGGGAGGATGGAATGTAAGCAAAAGAGTGTAGCAGGGTAGGGAGAGGAAAAAAAAATAAAATGTCCCTTTTCATGTGACTGAAATTCTGGTGATGGGGGTGTTCTGTTGGGGAATAAAGCACTCAGTTATTTTCTTTTCATGCAGCATTTGGGATCTCTCCCTTTTCCTGTGCAATTCCAAAACTAAAAGGGACCAATGCCACTGAAGTTCCCTCTGGCATTATGCTATAAATTAGAGAGCCCTCTTAGCTTTTGAGAGACAGGCCAAGACCCTAGCTTAGCAGAGGATTCAGTACCATAGACAAAGAAATAGCAAAGATGCCAAAGGATGGGATTTTTCATTCCTAACTACAGCCTTTCAAATTGCTTTCTCCACCCTCTGCTACCTGACTCTAGAGGCAGAATCTCATCCTCTAAAAGGGGGTTCTGGATTCCATTCCTGGCACTTCCCACACTGCTCTAGGTATTTCAGTGATGAACTTCTCAGTTTACAGAATCTGGCATTTATAGAAAAGTTTTTCTCCCTTAATGGTCCCCGTGGAAATTAGCCCTCTGCAGGTCAAGGCTTTGTTAACATTCACTGCTGGACTTAAGACATGGGGTTGTGGTTTAAAAAAAAATGAGACAATTGCAGTTTTGGAAGGAGGAGGAAAATTATGGCTTGGCATGTGGTTCACTCTTCATGCTAGATCAGCCCTAAAAAGCTGACTTTTAGACTGGTGAATGTTGCCAAAATAGTTGTGGCAGTTTCTCACATAGACTGTTGGGTTGTTTGGAGTTTTAAAGGTTATGATAAGGTCAGTTTCATTTGTGGTAGGTCTCCAGCCAGACACCCAACATCCTAAAGTTCTACAATTTTGAGGTAAAATACAACTATGCAATAAAAAGCTCTTTCTTCAAAGCACCAAGGTGAGGGTTTTCAGTGAAGTTTAAGGGAGCTTGGTTCCCAGGTCCCACTCTTTTAAGTTTCATTTGAAAACTGTAGCACACACACACTCCTGCCCAAGTTCGTGGTACGGTAAAACAAATGCTCATTTTATAAGTAAATTGCTCTTTTTTTACTTCAACTCTAGTATATTAATGTTTTTATGGAAAACTTCTAGCACTCAGTAACAACTGCTATAAAAACTTGACTATTTGGAGTCCTTTTCAGTACCATCCTAAAGCCCAGAACTCTATGGGAGTACAAGGGGAAGCAGAGCTGCACCCCATCACTGTTCAGGCTTCTGTTTGGAGGCTGTTTGATCAATGTGGGTGATGAAAAGCCCTTTCCAGGGGAAGTGAAGTCAAGGTGACTCTGTATTATGGACATTAGGAATTCATCTTGCTCTTACATTGCAGCAATCCCATTCAGACAGATCTTTCCAGTGGATGCAATCAGTGGTGCCAGGATGACACCCAGGACTGGACTTGGGGGCAGTGGCTCTGTGCCAGGCAATGCTGAATCAGTCCCCAAGCTCTGTGAGTGCACTGACCAGTCCTGACATCCCAGAGAAAGCATCAGAGGGGAGCCTTTGCTGCAAACTTTGATGCAGCCCTTACTGGTGTGAGGGGACTTAGAAGGGCTCAGCAGCAGTTTGGGCAGCCCTGAAGACGGGAAGCTTGGTACAAGGGGTATGTGCTACGGTTGTGTGAAGGCAGGTGGAGGTCATGCACTTGAATTCTCTCTTTTCTGGTCACCAGCTGGTAGTGTTTGTTACACTGCACCTCTTCTTTGCTGCTCTGCAAGAAGGGAGAGCGCCAGCACAACCCAAACAAAGCCATTTCTGCTTTCTCTAGGACTAGAGAGCTCCTTTCAAGATATCAGAGAGTGAAGAGAGGCCTAAAAATTTGCACATTTCCAGGTACTCTTAGCCCACTTGGCCAGAGACAACTCTGATCTGTGTTGGCTGACAGAGTAGGGAGCTGTCTTCTGTGGACTTGCTCCACAGCAAGGCAGGTGGGCAGGCAGTGCTTGAGCTAGAGTATGAGTCTGGTGATGCTTGGGTGTTTTCCTTGTTTCTCTGTTGATGGAAGTGTTAGGAGTGTACTGGCACACATCCACTAAAGCACAGTGGAAATGTTTCAGTTGACACATTTGAAGAAGTGCTAGCCAGTGTCACAAGTGTGAAAAGTATACCAGGAAAGCAGACAATGGACTTGCTGCCACCTTCATGAGGTCAGTGAGACAGTTCTGGCTTCTGGTGAGTGTCCTGAACCCTTCACATATACTCAGTGAATGATTATTATATTCAGAAAAGCACTCCTATGTTGGTAACCATGACAACTCCTATTAAATGAAGTTTTTTTCATGAAATAGTGTGCTTTACAAGGCAGAGAAAACATCTATTTTCAAGGACCAATCCTGTACCCATTGATGTTCAAAGAGGAAAGATTAAGCCCCTATGGTAGCAGCAGTAAATATTACAGCAGCTTTAACATGTAGACTCTTCTGAAATTGAAAATGATCTTCAGGTTTCATTCTTTGCAGCTGCTCATGACAGTAAAAAGTTTTACTCTGGAAAGCAGCTACATTTAAAATACTGCTGGATCTCCAAGGGAGATATTATTTCCTAATTGTTCTACCACATTTACAAAAATTAAGTTTTGAATTACCTGTGATACAGTTTTTTAATCATTACATTGGCAGTCAGATTGTTCTACTAGGTTTAAGGGTTTTTGCTAAAACTTTTCTTCCAGTAGCTGTGAATTTTAGCCACTGATGTATCAAACCAACATCAAGAATGCCTGTTTTATGCATGATATAAACAATGGTAAACACAGCGAAGCAGATCACTGAAATAAAATGTAAGCAATTTTTGCGAGGAGATATTTGATTCCATCTCCACTTCTGACATCTGTAAGCAGGAGTAGATTTACTGGTGTACAGGGAGATGTTAAAGTCCCCCTTGCTCTGGCTGGTGTAGGAGCTCCTGTGTCCAGTGGCTTTGTGCAGCCTTCCCTTCCCCTCCCTTGTTAGACTGAGGCTGTGACTGCTTTATCCTTTCCCTTATGTCAAGAGCAGCCTTGAATATGTGATCTCTCTGCCTGTGCTGAGAACATTAGAAGGCAATGATGAAATGTTCAGGGCTGGGTTGGATGGGGTTTTGAGCAGCCTGGTGCAGCAGAAGTTGTCCCTGCCCATGGCGGAGGGGTTGGAACTAAATAATTTTTAAGGTCCTTTCCAACCCAAAGCATTCAATGATTCTACCAAAACCTGGCAAGGAATGAAAGCAGAGTCTTGTACAGGAACACAGGAAGAAAATCACTGGGACTTAAATAGAAACACTCTGCCCCAAAATACAGGCCAGGCAGTTTTTTAATGTCTTATCAGAGCTGGTAAATCACTGAAAGAATGTAAAATTTCCCAATTTTCTGGTTCATCCATTTGTACCAGGGTGATCTTTTCTGAGAGTTCATGGATCATGTTGAAGGTCTCAACAGAACCTGCAGGCTGCATCATCCAGTGGCCCACAGAGCCAGGAGCTCTCATTCTTGTGCAGCAGAGCCACTCAGCAGCTGACACTCAGCTAAAGGGAGGAGGCACATCTGCCCTTCTCTCCTGTCCCTGACTGTGCATGGGCACCTCCTCAGCCCCACACTACCTGGAGGATTTGAAGGAGTTGATCTGACTGAAAACCAGCCTAGCAAAAGAAAGAAATGGTTCATCCTCAGAAAGATTACTTTCCTGGGCAGACTCAACTTCTCCTTGCACCACGTCCAGCAGCAAGACAAAAGAGAGGGACAGAACAGCATGGTTGTCAGTGGATGGCTCCTCCAAGGCAGAGGACAGGATCCCAGCAGCCCAGATTCAATTTTACTTCAGCTGCTGTTCTCAAACTGCACTGAAAGATTTGCAGAATTGTAACTAGGCCAAATAAAAGTATAAGGGCAGAAACTTGGCCCAAAAACCCATTAGGCAGAAAGTATTATTAGGAAAGAAATTTGGATGCTATTTCTGTGGTCTGCAAGTTTTAACTGAAAATTACATAAGTTTTTTTATTTTTTTTTTGGCTTGTGTAAATCAACTTTAAAAAATCTTTGATGTTTAAGAAGCTCAGACATGTAATAGCTGGCTCTGGCATTTTGCAAGAAGATCATAAAAAGCCCAAGACCATTAGTATTGGTTGTAAACTCATTCTGTAGCCTGAGAGCCATCTGCTTATCTCCAGAGTTTATTGCCTTCCATCTACCTTAGTGTTTTGGATGGCTGCCCATCACTGAAGCACATGAGTGCCTTTCCTTCAGACTGCAGTGCCTCCTGGGTTCCCTAGCTGCTCTGCAATCTTCTTTTATTAGAGACTATTGGAATTGTTGTACTAGGTCATATCCAAGATCCATCTAGCCCAGCATCTGTCTCATCCAGTAGCCAGAAGCAGATGTTTAAGCATAAGGACAGGACAAACTTCTAATGATACTTCTGTGATTTATCTCCAGATGCAACTTTGATATGTTAAAAGGGCAGGGAACAAAAGAGTGTACAAAGTGGATGAGAACTTATCCCACCTCTTATTGTCCAGCAGTTTGGCTGAGAGAAAATGTGGCTGATTTTATGATTACTACACCTTCTAGCAGGCATTATAGGGGCATCACATAGAGGTGAGGGAAAAATCTTAATGAAACAAGAAAGCTGTCTTGGTAGCAGTTACACTGTGATTTCATTCCCCATGGAATTCTGCTCTGTGTAGGTGACAGAGAATCTACTGGCTGCTGTCCTCAGCTCTGATGTGCCTCAGTCAGGGGTTTTGATGTAGCAAAACTTGTTGGTCAATCTGTCAAAACCTCCACACTAGTGCTGCTGCCAGGAGCTGTGTTTTATAGGTATCCAGTGTTTTATAGACATCACCCTGTACACAGATCACCGTAGAAAACACATCGGGGCAACATCCAACTATCAAAGCTGCCGGCTGCACCTCTCAGCTCCAGGCTGTTTGATGCACAAATCAAAGTGGAAGGAAGCCCATCTGTATTTAAATGTTCTGTCTGTCAGGAAGAAGAAGGCCCCTTTCATGACAGTAAGATTGAAATGTGTCTTCTCTCCATCATGCTACAGGATTTGGCCTGGCTCTGCACAGCCCTGCTAGTCCCACTGGCCCTCTGCCTGGCTTCCCTTGGGCCACAGCTGCAACAACAGTACCAGTCTGGCTCCTCTGTTGTGGCAGAGGGGAGGAGGAGGGCTAAACTCTCATTTCCCTGCTCACCAGTCATTTTACTGGTTCCTATGAAGTTTCATGTGGCCAGTCTGCCGGGTGTGCAGGGCCTGTGTGACCCAGGCTGGGAGGGGTGTGCTGACACAAAAAGCCCCATAACCCATAGGAAGCCTCCAGAACCCCTAGGAAGCCTCCATAGCCCAGGAGAATGCAAACTGCCTTCAAGCTTTTCAAACACACCAGCTCTCAAAGATGAAAAGGAAAGGTCTGACTGTAATTGTGCCCACTGCTGCACCCACTGCAACAGATCTCCTGTGAGAACAGACACTGCCAGAGTGTAACAGGTAAAGCCTTTACAGGTGAACTTAGAAATAATGGTGCAAATAAAATCATTTACTCTACTGGTCGGGATCAGGTTCTGCAATGCAGATGGACATGAAATAGAAAAGTTTCTTTCTAAAATTATTCCTTTTGTCTGCCAGTTGCTGGGTTTCCCCCAGACTTGGACCTGTGAAGATCAGTGGCAAATAGATCCTTTCAGAGAGCCAGATGGGCAGTAAAAGGATGGCTTGGGAAAAGGTTTCCAAGAGCTATTTTCAAGGCACCTAGCATGTAGCAGCTAAAAGAAGGACAATAACATGTGCAAGACACTCCTAATCCAAATCCCAGTAATGGAGTTACATGATAGGCTGCTGCCTCTTGCCTCTTAATTTATGAAGGATCAAGTGGTATTAGAGCCAGTCTGCTATCCATCATATAGTGCTCATCACAGCATGTTAGCATGCAAAAAAAATGCCACTCCATGGAGAATAGGGAATAAATTCATCATCTCTCTTTAACTTGATATTCAAGGAAGCTGATCAGCATGTCCCTGTCTGAGGAATGTTGTTTATACTCAAAGAAATGGGGCGTGACTTACATTAAATTTTTTAGATATGAATTCTGGACAAAACAGAGTTTCATGAAACCAGTGGAAGAGTTATGTTCATTGTCTGAAAACACAACGTTGATCTTAACTCTAAGGCAAAACTCTCCATTATTTTTATCTGTCCAGAAAATGGTAGTTCTATGTACTATGAACAGCATTCTGTGTTTGCAGGACTGATCTCATAAATAGTTCTTTTCCAGATATTTTCCATGATAATGCTATAGATATGAAGACTACAAAAAGTCTTAAGTTTTTCTTAAGACTAGAAATGTCTAAGAGCTTATAAATATTTTATTCCAAGTCTGCCAAAGGAAAAACTCAAATAGATAATTTTAAGCACTTGTCTTTGCTTAAAGGATGTGAAAATAAGTTTTACAAGTTATTTCAGCTTGTCCAGAAGTTTCTCCCATAAATACTCTTCAGCAATTCTGTTCATGGAGTAATGATAAAGATGCCAAGTTTACTCCTCTGGGATTTATCAAATAAAATCTCATCCTACATTTAGACAATCACTTTCAGTCTCATCTATTTAAAGTTAGGTGTCTACGTCTGTGCTTAGGTTCCCACATAAAACTGACTGGATGTTCAGTGCTTACTGTCCACAGACAACGCAGATGCTCAGTAGTCTTCAAAATCTGCAACTCTTTTATTGCTCTATATATGAGCCATTAGTTCAAATGTTGGTTGCAGAGGATAAGGAAGCTCTTGAGCATGTGAGAAAGGGATGGAGTGGTTGATTGAAAAGCAGACAATGGTCTTTTACCATCCAAGGTTACACTATTCCTCTATTTTTTCCAGTTTAAATATACAATGCCGTCTTCTGTCCTTTATTTTGAGTTGTGGCCCTAAGGAGATTACTTTTTTAACAAGTGCATTTTTTTTTAAACTGACACACCTTGACCTCCTTTATCTCATCTTCAGTGTTTCCACCCTATTTGTTCATCTTCCTCAAAACTCCACTGCTTCTCTTGGTGCTCTCAGGAAGGCACAGCAGAAATACTTCTTACTACGAGCTTCAGCATCTGCATATTATCCTCATAAAGTTGGCTGAAGTTTGGAGAATATTTAGAATAAGGCAGTGCTGGAGCAGAGGACAATCTGTACTTCCATCAGCAAAGGTTATGCCACCTTCTTCTTCCATTGTCCCTCTACACAAGTCTGTGATGAACACATGAGAGAGACAGGCAGGTTTGGTCCAAAAAACCAAATAATGTCAACTTCTAGGTAAAAATGAGAGGCATGAATCACCAGCCCAGAGGACGAGCACATGATAGAAGGGTAGTCTGCATTGGGAGAATATTTAAAGGAAATTACTTGCCTGAAAGAAGATTTGAAAGAGAAGAAGTTTTCTATCTGTGAAAGCAGGGAACCATTCTCTGAATGAAGATGTGTGTGCAGCTCCATTTTGTATTCAAGGTAAACAGTGACCTTGCTGAGCAGGTATTGGACAGAAAGATTTTGCTTAATAAGTGACATCTGAGCACTCTTAAGTGAAGGAGCTAAGCAGACCTGGACATCTGCCTGCCTTAGTTAATGGAGAAAGACAGGCACCTTCAGGGTGATTCACATTGCATGGTGTCTCTCATAATAATTTAAAAAGAGGCCTGCACATGGGTGATAGGGAAACTGTCCAGGCTTATCATAGTATTCTCTACAGATACTTAAAAATTCCTTATTCCTGAAGGACCCTTATAATACTACCTATAAACTGCAGTGAATGTAACTGCCTCAGCCTACTGCCTCCTTCTGCTAGATAAACATTTCTTGTGGGATAAGGTCATTTGTCTGAGGAAGAAAAGTTTCATTTAGTAACTACTATAGTTACTGTGGTTGCAGTATCATGAGATCACCCACACGAAGAAAATGTTTATTGGATTGTTTGAGTGATTGCTTCCTTTCCTGTGTTTTTGGCAAAGTTTTTGGGCAGTGGAAGAAGTAAATGGACCAAAAAAGTCTTATTCACCTCCCCACCCACATTGTCCCCCTCGATTATATCAGCCATGACATAATAACACGTGTTTAAACATTCTGTAAGTAAGGAAGAATTTTAATGGCTGATAATGGTGGAAGCTCATAGTATAGCTTGTGACTAATTTTGCAGTGGCTGTGGAAAGTGTCGTAGGTGGCTCAGGGAACCAAGTGTGGGCCCTGGAATATTTCACCAGCCAATAAATAATAGCAGTGGTTTACTGTCCACTATCTATGTAGTGGTTTGTCTGCTGTAGTTTCTCTTCTACTGTGAGTGACCAAAGAGCATGGGCATGTCTATCCACCTTGTAGGGGAGGCAAAAGGCAGGACATAGGGAAGCCAGCCTTCCCGAGAGCAGATGCCTGGTTAAAGTTTGATCTTGCCAGGGCACTGAGAGGGTTGACGGCTTTGTGGAAGGGGTAGGTGTGGCAGCAGCTCTCTGGCCACAGGGAGAAAGAGTTTTCCCAGGCATTGTCCTGGGGCAAAGTCTGTGAGATCAGAGAAAAGAATGAGAAACAACTCTTATCTTAACTTGCTATCTAACCTGTTGTTATGAACATGTGAAATGTATTTTAGAAATTTGTTTACCAAAGAGTAGTTTCTTAATTAGCCAACAGTGATAGTATTTAAGTTAGTAGACCAATTAAGTCCAAGTATATTGTAACTGTCTATAAAAACAATGTTTCTTAATAATGATATAATAAAAAAAATTATCAACCTTCTATAAATCATGGAGTCAATGCTAATTATTACTGGTTCAAGGATGCCTTGCAATGACAGGTAGGTAACATTTACACAGTGTTAAGAAGACAGGAGGAGTTGTAAGAATGTTGACTTTGTTGTTTTGCATATGTTAGTGAAATCTGAAAGACTATGAATCCTGCTGCTAATCTGATATCTTTATTTGAACAAAACACCTCAGCTTTCCACAGCATCTACAACAGCAGAATATTTACTTAGTCTATAACAAGAGATATTGCTATTTGCTTTTCTCACTGTTTGTACAGATGTGGTTATGAGAGGAAACCTTTCCACGATATGCATCATACTGTTATTTGAACTAATTTTAGAACTGCTCCTCAGTTACAACTTGGCTTTCTTTTCTTCTCTTTTCCATTCAATTAAGAAATGTCTGAAGTCCAGCCCTCACTCTTCTGCACGGCAGCTTGGCAAAAATCCCTTGCACAGAAAGGAGCTCCCCTGATCCTGAGTGCCCTGCCCAGGGAACAAGGGATGGGGTGCTGCTGTGGCTGTTGCAGCTGGACCCTTGGCTGTGGGCTGCCTGCCTGCTGCCCTGAACAGCACCGGAGTGTCTGTGTTGGGGAGATCTCCCTCTCTCCCATGTAGCAGAGGTTCTTGAAGAAGATTCCTGGGCAAGCAGTCCATCTGATAAAGTTTAGACACCCAGGATGTGACACATATCCCTCTGGACTTCTTTCAAAGCCAGGGAAAAGAAATAAGTCTTCTGAGTCATCTGCAGAGGAATTTGTTCTCTTCCAAGGAATAGGCAGCGCGCTTTTGGGAGGTAGGTGGCATCTTAACTGTTATCCCCAATTAAGAGTTAGTGAAACCAATACCCCATGTAGGTACCTGCAAGGTGGATTTTGTGCCCTGAACCGTAAAATTAATGTAACTCAAGTTTAGATGACAATGACAAAACAAGCAGTTTGTTGGAATGCTGCCTTGTATGTATATATATGTCATGGGATTACATGAGCTTTTATTGATATTCAGGAGTCAGCTGACCTGTTCCAGCAGGGTGGCTGGGGACGTGGAAAGCAGCCACAAAGGAGGCAGATGTTGTGTGATGAGGTGCTACTGGTGTCTATCTGAATTTGGTTTGACACCAAGATCTGTAGTAGTCACATGCCTCACATATTCTGAAGGCATTTGAGTTCCAGCAGCTCAAGTGATATTTTGTAAGAATACAGCTCTTTAGGTGATGCTTTGGAGTTACACTTGGGCACAGGAAGAAAGGGGCTACTTGTAGAGAAATAGAAATCCACTCTAGCTTTTGTCAGAGGGATTGATAGCTACTAAAAAGCTATCAAGTGCTTCCCATTCCACTTCACAATTAAATTCCTTGATGTGACCTTCAGTCCTGTGGTGCTGACTGAAGTCCTTGTCTAACACCTTTTTACCCGTGTCTGTGGAAGGAAGATGTTGGAAGGTATGTCTGTATGAAGGAGTGGAGCAGAGTTCTGAGATTCCACAGCTGGTGGGGACACTCCCAAGTCATGTGAACTTAGCAGTCCAGGTCCCAAATCCTGCTGACTAAAGTCATGCAACAGGGCATCTGGAATAAGGTTTGTGAAACTGAGAGCAGTGCTTTGTGATCACAGACTGCTTTGGGACCTGAGCCATAGAATATCCATTTACCTTCCTCCCATCTTCATAGCATTTCTGTGAACAGAATTAATTCTTTTCCAGCTGAAAAGAGAACAGGTCTACATTAAGAGGTGCTCTCTAGTTATCTCTTGCTCCTTTAAGGCTCTGTTTGAATTTTTTTGATGCTTCTGCAGCAGGGAACATCCCTAACATTCTGGATAATCTGGCCTTCAGTGCCAGTGAAAAAGCAGAGTCTGACCCTTGCATGAGTGGTCCCATGGTGATCATTCATCTCACTAATGAGAAGGAGAACGTTCCCCCTAATCTGCTGCATGTTTTCCAGTCCCTCCCGGTCACCTCCTTTTCTGCATTGCACAAGAGCAGGATTGTGGCTGAGAGTGATTTCTTTTGAACTTATGGAAAAGAGAAAAATCTAGAAGCAGTCTATAAGTAGCTGAAGTCTGACTGCACTCAGGATAATGCGCTTCATGTGTACAGATACATACATACATATGTATATATGTATGTGTTTATATATGTATGTATGTATGTCTGGATATACACCTTAGGCTCTTTCTCAGTAACACTTTGTAATAATTTCCATTTAATACATGGGCAGGACCCTATGACAGAGGGTGTAGTTCAAGGCAGAAGCTCCCTGTATCTACACCTCTGTCAAAGAGAAACCTTTATGGAAGGAGTGCACAGATAGCTGTGACATTAAACTTGGTGTCTTTGATCTGGGTCCCAAATGTGCATGGTGAGTGAGATAAGTCATTAAATAGCCAGAACAGTGGTCAAGGATGACAATTATCCAGTCATCCCAATACTGAGTTGGTTACAGCTGAATTAGAACACAGCTTGGACACAGGTGGATAGAAACTAAGAAAAAACTTCATAAAAATGGAGGTGATGAGCTGGAAGAAAATGGGGGAGAAAACCCCCACAGTTAGGAAGCGGTTGTAAGAAGTTTAATAAGTTAGGGATTTTTCCAGGGGTGTGAAAGTCATTTGAGATGAGCTCTCACTAAGAGAGGCCTCATTTTGATCTCTTCTAATGTTCTCATGCTATTGCCTACATAATAAAAGACTCAGACATGATGAGCACAGCATTACACATCTTTCATTAGACCAAATTTTTTATGGGGGGGGGGTGTTTGTTTTGGGGGGGTTTTGGTTTTGCTTTTTTTGGTGGGGTTTTTTTGTTTGGTTTGGTTTGATTTTTTTTTTTCTGAAAGTTCTCTGCCCATGCCCAGAAAAGCCTGATGAAATTTCTAGAAAGTGTGAGCACTTTGTAGGACAGCTGCCTACGGGCATGAGAGTACAAGGAGAGCCTGCCAGTTTTTATTTCTAGAAAGATCCTTCTAGCTACTGTTGTCATTGCTATTCTCTTCTCTTTGACAGCAAGAGCAAATATGACCATGGCTCTGACTCCTGGGCACAGAGCAGTCTGCCTGCATCCCCACACTCCAGTGGCTTCATGCCATTAACCTAATTGTATCAGACATTGGAACCAGTGAAGCCTTTAACTTGTATCTCTGACTGGTAAAACAGCATCAAACTTTGTAAAACTCAGCAATCCAAAAAAGTTTTCTGCAGACACCTTTATTAGTAATTAGATTAAGGAACAGATTGTGAATCTACAGAATCTGGTGCATGTCTAGGCAGCAGTTGGCTTACAAAAAAAATCAGCAATTTGGTCTATTAAATTGATGTTCACATTACTGTCTTATAAATATAGGTTAAAATAAAACTGAAATCAATTCTGGATTAAAGTTATAGTCATCAGACTGGCATTCTCATCTCTTTACATATAGCAGCTTCCATTCTCTCTGTGTGGATTTTCCACTTGCAAAATCTCAGGCATCTGCAAACCACAGAAAACTGAAAATTATTAGTATGACAAAAAAGGTGCTGTTTATAGAAGCTCACTACATATTTATTATTTGCAGTTTTCCATTCAATGAGCACAATTCCTGCCACAATAGGCAGTGATGCAATAGTGACATCATCCATCAATCAGTACTGATACTGCTGAGTAGCTGAACCTTTTGCTTTTTTCCCCCTAATGGCTTTCAGAGTAATTGGCACTTCTTATAGAGACACTGGCAATCTGACGTGTGTTTTGTTTCAGATATTAATTCAAAGTGTTTTCTGATAGTGCACTTACTTATGATTCCTATCAGTTGGTGTTTCGTGTTTTCTCTTTTTCTTCCATTCAGCTATATTCTTCCTTTTCTTGTTACCATATGAAATGTGTATATGAGCTTAATATTATCAGTTCAGAGTATTGCCCTTGCTCAACTTGAGGCAAGCTTAGCCATAAGCTCCAGCTGGTGCAGGACCACGTTGTAACCCAGGGAATGTGTTGGCAAAGAAACCATGACCAAGTCCAAGATTTTTAATCCATTTCAGTTACAATTATCTCCAGTGTAATCTCTGGTTACACAAACCAAATAATTTTCCAGGAAAAGTAAAGTTTTTGGAGTGTTAGATACACTACCTGTAGTGTATCTAAACTTTAAGTAGTCTATCCCACCAGGAGAACAACTACATGGTGTGATCTAGCTGATAAATACAAGGTGTCCTTCTTCCTGCAATAAGTAACAGTATTGCCTATCAAAATGCAATTGCAACACAGAGATGGTACTTCTCCTCCCTTCTGCCCCAAAAGCCAAAAAAGACAGCCAATAAAACCAAGCAGCACTAAAAAAAATATTGACTTAAATGAACAGAGGGGATTAATGACATCTAGAGTAATGACAGCACAATTCTAACCACAGGCAGAGCTCTAGAGGGAATAGCTGCTTGAGAGGCCCATGAGAGTATTGATTCTGCTCTCTGTGTTACACACAATCCTTTACAAATGGCAATATGAAATTTCCAGCTATTTTATAACAAAAACAAATCCATAGGGTGTTTGTTTGTTTTTTTCCTAACCTGTGCTGATGTGTGCTAGTGTGTACCAAATCCTGACTCTAGTGACTGTGAGTAAATCTCTTGAATTAGCTTGTCTATACCAGCTCAGGGCCCAGCCTTAAGGAGCTGTGCCTGGACTGTTGGGTGGAACAGGACCGTGTCCTGCAGTCATGACCAGATTGTGATAGCCCACACTGGCTATGTGCTTTTTGGCAGTTTTGGCTTGTACCCTCTAGAGCCCCAATAAACAGCGCACATCACAATCTGGGCAAGAGCACAATCTTTCCAGCTGGCATAAAAGACAAACCCAGATATTCTGGGGGGAAAAAAAGAATTTATTTCGGTAGATGTAATCCATGCCATGTCTGTTGCCCTCAGAGCTGGGGGTCTGACCTTTCACTATCTGATGTTCCTGCACAGATGTAGACGCATAACATCTGATGTAACTTGATGCTACTTCTGAATTCAGCACCTAATGCTGAATTCAGCACCACTACAGAGATTACAGCTGTGGCACTATGTGTGGAAACATACAGCTTGTAGACACACAGCAAGATTATGCCAGATATCTGCACTTTTATTAAAAAAATAATGAAGAGCAAGAAGCAAGGAGCTTTCTATAGGGTTATAAAAGTAAGGACTAATGATGCATGAGCATCAGAAATTCTTCTCACAAATGGTCTTCTGACTCTCTAAGCTAATTTCTATAAACCTTGTTTTCTGTTTGCTCTGTCCAAGTATTGAAATGAATTTGCTGTCTCTTAAAGCAGTGGAGTTCTCAGCATCTGGCTTGGCATTAGGGAGCATGAATATCTGCCATTGATCTCATTGATATTGGCTAAGAGCCAACATGAGTTTTCTGCAGAAGCAAATTCTGAGTTCATAAATGTGAGTATTCAGCAGTTCATATCCCAATACTGAGAGCTACTTCCTCAGTTAGAGAATATTCCCATGAGAGCCATGCATCCTAAGCACCTTGAATCTGTAACATAAAAATTCACATTTAGCTTTTTGGAAATAAGACGTAAAAAATACTCATTCATGAGAAACATTTTGTGAGTAATTTCTTATAGCAACCATTGAAAACTGACTCTTCATTTATGTGGTGCTCACAGACAGAAATGTTGTGGGGAAATTGGAGCATATAGCTCCTGTTTATGTTATGCCCCCGCAACTCAGGGCTGCCCTGGGGACCTCAGTGCAAGCCCAGCTGTGATCCACCAGGGATTGCCTCCTGTGCTGAGACTGCAGGGAAGCAGTCATTTCATTCTCTCCCTCTTTTTCATCCATGGCCAATCCCAGCTGGCTTTACATCACCTGTACAGATAGAGCTGTAGTAATCTCTACAGTTTTGTCTAAGAATACCGCTGCATCTGGGAAGTTTGTACAGTTTTATACCTTCCGTGTACCAGCTAAAGAAATGTCTTAGCCCGGAGAATATTGTTATTTGGGTATCTGACTTAGCGCAGGTAAAAACCCGTGTCACGGCAGCTCGAGTGCGCGGCGCGCAGCCGCCAGTCAGACGCGGAGACTCCGGAGGTCGAGGCTCCCATCTAGCGGTGAAACCGATCGGCAACGGAGCCCATCTCGGGAGCGAGCATTGCTGAGGGCCTTGAGAGCATCCTACCTCGTGTTCCAAACCACCGCTGACTCAGGAGAAGAGAAAGACGGTGGGAAAAGCCAGGCAGCCCCCAGCGTCTCTAAAGTTTGGGACAAGCAGTTCAATTCTCGCAAGAAGGGAACGCGGCTCTCTGGGGTGGGTGTTGGCTCTGACAGGAGGCCAGGCAGGACATTCTGCAGATGTTCTGGCAGTAGCTGAGGTACTGTGGGCTGACCCACAGGCTCAGGAAAGGCAGAAGGCAAAGCCTGGTCTCTGCACAGTAACCAGGATTTTCAGACTTTCTTTTTCAGAAAAAAAAAAATTAATAAAAAGAATTGTCTGTAATGTAGAGCGAGGAGAGGAACATAATCACTTCTGCCAGGATGTGCCAATGAAATGGAATAAATAGAGCACTTCTTGAAAAATATAATGACATTATAGGCTCCACAACAGCAATGAACTTTGCAAAGAGGTCTGTGACCTTGTGAAGGTTGGTTTTGTGAGGGTGGCCTACCTATTTCCCCCAAAAACCCCACCCAGACACCACAGAACAATTTTTGATATCCACAGGCACACATCCAGGCAAACTGTGAAGAAATCTAAGTGCATATTTCATAAGAACATCAATAGCCATAACCATATTGACTATGCAAAAAATGAAGAACAGTGACACTTGAGTGATAAAAGATAGTGTTCTGCATACTGCTGAAGTCAATAAGGTGAACTGAAGTGAATTAAATTGAGAGATCAACTCAGTTTCTGCTGCCTCATGTTTTCAGACAATTGGATTTCTTTTTATGCAGGGAGAATTAGAGATGATGGATTGCAGCTCATTTCCACTGCAGCAATTTTTTCTGGATGTTCCTGTTGTATCTGCCTAGCCCCAGTGGCTGTGTTGAAGATCCTCCATGAAGTCCTTGCTGAGTATGTTTTGACTCACAAGTGCAGTGACCTTTGCTTGCTGCCAGCCCTGGCAGCTATTTGATCTGTAACTTTGGCCTGTGCATTTCTGTGACTACCACAGTTTCCTTGAGATGCTTTTTCTGAAAAATGGTTTTAGGAATAAAAATCACAAGAGGAATGCTGGCTGCCTCAGTCCTTGCCACTCTGGCTGTCGCTTTCATTTTGTGCTGATGCTCAGATTACAGGCCTGTAAGACTCAGCTGTTCCAGTTCACCCGGGTTCACATGAATATTTCCTTCTGTTTCAGTTAACCTAGTTTCACTCCCTCCTGCCTGACCTGGAGGTCACAGAGGAAAACACAGTTAGCATCTCCATGTTTTGCCCACCTTGGGCCAAAGGCACACGGTCTGCCACATTTCAGGCAAAATAAAAATTTTCCATGTTCCTCTGAGCACAGACTAAGCTGACTTGCAAGCTTTGTGAATTTAACAGGTATCTTAGCCTGGAAAGTGTCATTTGGCTTTGCAGATTACTACAAACACCTTGCCAGGCTGTAAACTCATTTCACCATCCAAGACCACCTGTGCCTTTATCTCAGTGATTTTCTGACCTGGCTGAAATCTCACCTTTGTGAAGACTTTTCAGGTTGTTTTAAGGATATGAGTAGATAACAGTTTAATTGTTTTTGTCTTACTTTCTTCAGTATTATTGGTGAGCCATCTCCAAGGTGGAGCCACTACAAACAATACCTACATCGGGGACACATCAAGTGTCCATGTCTGCAAGTTGCTGAAGGGCTTCATGCAAGCTTTTTGAATCTAGATACCCAAAAGCAGCTACCCTGTGCTGGCAGTGGGCCTCTTTGCAGCTTCTGTGCAGCCACTGCTTTAGTATGATATTCCCCCCTCATATTTAGATCCCACATCAAAGATCAGCTACTCTGGAAGAAGGTGTCGATTGATTGAAAGTTCCTCACAGGATCCAAATGAATTTCCTTTGCCCCTGCAAATAGGCACACCTGTGTACATTATGTGACTGTTCTCAGGGAGTATAGGGGAAATGGTCTTTGAAGTTTGGCTTGAAAGTGGTAGGCAAGGCTGTGTAGCCACCTCTTCTTCTCTTTTCCCAATCCTTTAAATGTGTCCTAATGCAGACTGGCAGGGCTGTGTTCCAAGGACAGTGGAAGGCTGGGTAGGTGGGAACTGAATAGAGGCAGAAGATCAAATTATCCAAGGAGAAAGAATTCATGTTTACCAGCTACCACATTTTATGCTAAAACTGGCAAATGTGAGAGAAAAACATGGAATCTGATTTCTCCTGCTTCTTTACTGACCACTCAGAGAGAGGCAACAAAAACTGCTCCTGCCAAACCTGGTTAATAATTATCCTGCCTATTTTGGGTTGCTTCTCTTCAGGGAGCTACCTATTATCAGTAAAGCCTTTTCCATTCTCACAGTGCATGGAGTGATGCCAGCAGTTGTTGGAGCAGATGGCTGGTGAGGCACACTCGTGGGAGTGATGGTGTTGTAGGATTAGGTTCTTGTAGGGCATCACCGCAGGTGTAGCTGCTCCCTGCTGAAAGGGCCCTGGCTGGCTCCTTGTATTCCTTAGCATGACCAAAGTTGCTTCACTTTGGAAGTACCTGTGCAGGTGCTGAAGGAGATGTAAAAGGAGATGTGTTCAAGAAGCTTATAGCAAAGATAATAGTCCCCTTTGATTAATTTTGTTGTAGCAGCTGGGACAGGGGCAGGGCAGGCTGTGTTTTAGGCTTTATACAGGTTTATTTTTTTTCCAGAGACATTGTGATGTGAGCAGAAAAAAAGTTAACATGGAAAAACCCCACTATTGATAAGGTTTGAAGATGTATTTCTTCTGTCTTTCCACCTTCTCTAGAACTCCAATGATACCTCACTTGCGGTGAGTCCCTCTTTCTCAGATATCCCAGCCAAACTGCTCCTTTTTTGCTTCTCCACTTAAATTAGCTTTGTCCTTTTTCACTGGGTTAGCAGAGCAGGAAGGAGATAAGTATAAGATCCAAGAGTGCCTCTGAAAAAGTCTGGAGGTATTGTGAGAAGGCCTTGCCTGGCAACGACTGACGGAGTCTGGCAGCCCTGTGACTTACCAAAGACGCTCTGTCCCTTTTCATTATTCCTCCCATGGACATCCTTTGTGGGAAGGATAATTGTGTATTAGAATTTAACTGGAATGAGTAACAGATGATCCAGTTAAATATCAAGACAGACAGGTCATTTAAATGTTTGTGTTCTAAAAACCAACTTGAGGAACTGCTGCTTACAACCTCCATTCCTCATTGAGCTATCATGAAGGAATTTTGGCTGTTTATCACATTCACCTGCCAAAGACTCCATCAATGGGTGATGGATGTGACAGGCAACAAGCTGGACATCACAATAATTCTTCAGCCCTCTTGGGAACAAAGGACTCAAGAGGCGAGACAATATCTAATTCAACAAAGACTAACAAAGCTCTGAAAGGTCCTAACAGAGTTTCCACTAAAAGGACATGAATTCCTCCTACAAAACAAGCAAGGCCAACTGGTTGTTCCCTTGACCCCGTTTGACAGAAGACAAGACAAAGTCCCCTTGTCAAGCTTGTCACAGAGATGGAGTTTTTAATGATAGCAGGGTTGTTTGAGGAAACAAAAGGAAGGAGGAGGCTAGATACAGCAGGGGGATAAGTGTGGTAACCTCTCACCCTCTGAAAAGGCTGCCAAACAACAGCAGTAGACCCAAGTCTAAAGCAGGGTGTGTTTCACTAGCATTCATCTTCTTGCTTTGTTACAGAATATACACAAAAATATTCCCAACATTATTATTATTATTTTTCTTTTTTTAAAGGATTGATATCTCATTTGTGTAATCATTTTCCATACATGTTACTGCACATGAATTTACATTTCCTTATTTACTCTTATTTTCTCTAATTTTTTATGTTTATTTTCTTAAATGCCTGGTAGGAATGCAGTCACTGCTTTTGTTGGTCCCAGCCTGTGCTTATGCTGCAACAAAACCTGTTCAATGAATGAAATTTTTCATGTGGTGAAAATTTATGGAGAGTGTATGCCTTCTAAATCAAATGGTAACACTTCTCTTAAAATTTAGGTTAGATTTCCATCTAAATGATGTTCCAGATATATAAAAAAACCTATTTGTCTTCTGATAGGAAAGTCAGTGTCCTGACTCATCTGGTTTGACAGGTTAGTGTTGTCTGACATGGCTCAAGCATGTACTGTTAAAAATCAAGGCTGACAAGTGGGCAACAAAGAGATGTCACTGCATTTTCCTCTGAATCAGCTCAAATGAAAATCTTTATCTTCAATCTCAAGAAACTGATTTCTCCAGTTTAATGCCTCAAAGAAGCAGTCATAGATGTTTGAAATGCATGATATCAGAATTTATCTCCTTTCCCATATTTTGTGAACTTCCCAAAAGAGGAACAATATCAAGCAGTTCCTGACTGCAGTTTTGGGAAGGCAGAACAAACTGTTACCTCTGTGGGCTGAAAGAGCAGATATAACCATTCTTGAGGATTCTTCTTTGCTTTATAACAAGGTCAGGTCATCTTCCATCTTCCCTTTTAGCCAGTGAAAGGTGGGAACCAGTGGTATTGCACCTCTAATGATGGATGTTTCTTGCCACCCTCCAAAAACACTGATGATCAGCACCTGATTTAGGATTTGGAAATGCATTTCCAGCTCATATTTTCAAGTATGTGTGATCTTTGAAACACTGTCATAACTACTACCATATGCAGCCAGAGATGTTAGTTTTTTTTTTTTTTTAGAACTGAGCTGTGGCCTCAGCATTCTCAGCATTTCTTGTCTTTCTCTTAAATATTTAACAGGTTTTGTTTGTGTGTGCGTGTGTGTCTTTGCATAACTTCAGGGAATATATGAAACAGCCAGGAACTAGGGAGCAAAGTGTTGATTCTTGCTGTAATGAATTGCTTGTCTTCCTCTGTTTTAGACTCTCTCAATTAGCTCTTCCAAAGAATCTACTTTTTATGCAGCTATATAGACATGGAAGAGTTCACAGAGACTGACAACTGTGCTCTGAATCTGAACTAGCTAAAATAGCACAAGCCTCAGTAACTTCACTATCCACTCACATATTTTATGTGTGGAGCTTTTCTTTAAAAGCAAAGAAAGTGTTCCAATTTAAATTTTTAAAATATAATAAAATGTATTATCCTAACTGATATAATACAACAGATTGATAAAACTTTATGATAGAAAAAGAATATGTTGACATTGACAGTTTATCAAAGATTTTCTTGTTTGAAATCAGAACTTTGTTTCAAGGATGATTTGACATTCCTTTTTATCAGTCATGATGAAATTTAACTATCAAGTAAAGAGATTTGTATGTATGTTGGCATGTTATTCAAGAGATAAAAATGCATTTTGACAAATAACTTACTGATAAAAATGCTTAAGTGTATTTATCTGTACCTTTGATTTAATGGAGTTTTTTCCCAACTTAAACAAAGCACATATATTGGATTTTCTAACTTGACTTTCCTATCCAGTCATAGTGGATCAGGAGCTGACAGAATGCCAGGGCTAGAAAAAAAAAAAAAAAATCAACTAGTTTTGGGAGTGATTGGGTGTTGTTAAATGGAACTTAGATCACTCTGGTAGCTGCAAAGAAAACAGACTTGTTGAAAGCAGCAATAGGAAGAAAAGTGACTTGAAACAAAAAACATTGAGTAAATGAAGTCAGATTCAAGTAGCCAAATGAACAAGCAAGGTGTGAGCATTGTCTTGTCAAAGCCAGTAATCTTAGATGCCATTAAATATTTAGTGTGGTCTATTTGATGAGTCTGGTCTATTTGATCTGCTTCTCACAAGCTCTTTCTTTGGGAGGTCTTTATTTATGATTTAATAGCTGTCAATGAACTTGGAACTTTGAATTAAGAGAATTAAATTTTCTTCTTCAGCCGTATTTGGCATTTGGTGAGTGCCTGTGCAGAAGGAAATCATTCTTGGATAAGACCCCCACTTTTAATTACTAGCTGTCTTAGATAACAGTAGCATATTCAGTCCACAGCAGTAACTCTGGGGAAGAGACCTGTGATCTGTGGTTGTGGCTGAATTATAATTGCCCTGCTATTTACTTAAAAAGGGACACTTACAGGTGCATGGGAAACAGAGTTTGAGTAAAAATAAATGAAACACTACTCTGGAAACATGTTTAAAAGCAAATGCCTTACAGGAAAATATCTCAAAAAACATTTCTAATGGCATTTCTCTTCTTAGAAAACAAAGTAGAGTATATCCTTTATTTCATCCTTTAAATTTTTAAATCCATGGAGCTATTTCAATTACAGTAGAGTTTCTGAAGAAAACAAATTAATATATGGTAGGAGAGAAAGATTGTCTCACTGCCCATTACCAATACATAGAATAAAACATTCATTTCTGAAATAATAGTAAATGACCTTTTATGACTGCAAATTAAATTCTGTTATATAATGCAGTTATTGTATTGCTTCATGCATTTATTAATACTTCCTTATTTTAACAACACCATGAACAATGGGAATGACACATATGTTGGCAGAGGATGAATTGACCCAGCAAGCTTTTAAAAAAATTGGGAATGAACATGTTTGAAACTGAGAACTTTCTTTAGAGCCTGAAAGCTTTTTTTAAATTATTATTATTTTTTTTTAATTAGTGAGATGTCAGCATATGTTTTTAGTATTCAGCTGAAGCAGGGTAGGAAAAGCTATGGTCCATATGAAATGATTTTCAAATGCAGTGCATATAATCGGATTTACTCTTCACAGGTGTACCTTTTCCTGTGGTTTCATCAATAGAACCTTGGGGCGTTTTCTGATTCATTGGTTGGTTCTGGTTTTTTCTTTGCCCTGCAGCTCTTTATAAGCCCGGTGAGCTTACAAATTAATCTGCAATTGAAAGGCAATGTCTGATACTATAAGCAGTTTCTCAGTGGAGTTCCCAATGACCTTATTGATTCTTTATCAATATTTTCTTGATTTCCCACTGATTTTCTTGATTTATGGGTTTTCTGACTAAGAGAACTGAGGCCTTAGAGTGCTCTGACGCTCACTGCTATTGTATCATGTCTATAAACAAAGACCAGTATCCCATGTAGCAAACCTATATACATTTTTTTTAGGGTTATTCTGGAAAAATCTCATTTTCCTAACTTGGTAAACAAGTTCCCTGAAATGGCTGTGACAGATATTTATCTCCTCTACTGAGGACAGTGTATTAAAACCCCCTTACAGCCTTTTGCTCTGAAAAGGAAATCAATATATAGATGGAATTATTATTATTATTATTATTATCTGTTAGTATTGATGACTCAAAACTTTATCTATCTCAGACAGGTAAATCTGGTGAGAAAGCTCATACTTTTTTCACAGTTCTAATGATCTATGCTAGCATAAAGTCATCTTAATCTGTTACCTAGCTGGGGGATTGAGTAGACCTTTGGAGAGAATCGATAATGGCATACCTCCATACAGGGACTAGATACCAAACAGCTGACTATATTTCAGAACAACCTCTAGGCTGCTTTCAGCTGCAATGGCAATTGCTACTATTAGAAGGCAGAAAAAGTGACAAAAACTAGTTTGCCTCAGTTCTTAGTTGTTATAAGTACATACTAACTTTAGCTATAAATGAAAGGAACATTTTAAGATGGTTGTGGTATGGGTTTAATATTCAGTTTTTGGAGTTCCCAAAGCAATAGGCACAAATTTATGTGCCAAGCTATCTTTTCTGTTGAGATCCTACACATCTTGGGTTGCTTAAGCCTTCAGTTAGTACTTCCAGAGGCATTAGAAGAAATTTGCTCAGTAGTGTTTGCAGGGCGATATCTATTTGATTTTTTTTTTTTTCTCAAGCAGTCAATGCTTGGGTGGGATCACTTATGAAAACTGTTTTGAACAAACTCTTTTGGAAACACTTTGGGGCATGTCTGCTTGCTTTTAAATTGTTGTTGATTACCTCAGTTCACTATCTGCTTATCTCCAAAGCATACATCACGTGGACACATAGTCACAAATACTAGCCCTGCCTCGATTATGCCGATAATAGTCAAAGTTTCTCAGTCTTTTCAGCCAAAAATCAATCATCAAACCCACTGTATTATATGTTCTTGCACCAATTAGGAGGACAACTAATGTGAAAAGATACAAATTCTTGTGTTTCTGTCTGCAATATTTAGTCAGAGGAGTACTTTGGGAGAGTGTTTTATTTTACAGCACCCCTTACACAGGGCATCTTTGTATTGAGTGTAACAGAGCCTGACATCTGAATCCTCCGGGTTCCTGGCAGTGCTGTGGTATCAGGTAGCTGAAGCCATCTCCTGGTTACTGCCGGGTGAAGCCCAGAGGGACTTCTTTCAGCAGCTGCACTCCACTCGGCAGAAACTATTCCTCTCCACCCCGACTTTGGTCCTGAGGAGGCTGATTCCAGCCGGCTCTTCCCGAGCATCCCCCCGCCGCGGTCGGGAGCGGATCAGCACCACGGCCAGCGCCCCCGGCCGCCCGCAGCCGGCGCCCAGGGAACCCCGGAGAGCGCAGGAATCGTGGGAGAGGGAAGTCCTGCTTCCATGCTGATGCTTTTTATGGGGACCAGACGCCAAACAAAAGGTCAAAGTATGATATTTGACTTCCTCAGCTATATTTTGAACCGAGGAAAGGACAAAGCTCTTTCACAGACGCAAACGAAATAGAAAAGACGTTTCTGGGTTACCATCATGCTTCTCACAATGTTAGACTGAAAACAATTGGTGCAGCCATAGGGGTTTTTTTCATCCCCATTACAGTAAGTGGCAACTTTTTTTGTGTGCTGAGGGCAAAGGTAACTGCTGCTGATTTCCTGATCCAGTTTGAAATTAAGGAGCTGAAAGAGAAAAAATATAAAAGGGAGGAAGTGACACATTATGTTCAAAAAGATCCATTCTATATTTCACCCCAACTGCCAGCGAAGAAACGTGACAGATGACATCCCTTACAGTGATGGCGCTGGCTCTGCAGTGAGACTGATCCGCAGCACTTCTATGTATGTCCTTGGAGGTGAGCAGGAAAAAGTTACTGAGCCACTAAAAAAGTGCAGAAGTACAACCAGCATCGACTCTTGCTTTCAGCCAAAAGAGGAAGACAGAGACTGGATGTACTCTAAGACTCAGGACTGCTTGAAGTACCTACAGGATCTGCTAGCCTTGAGAAAAAAATATCTTGAGAACATCAATAACTTGAAATCCATGCATATGGCTGCAGATTCTCCAGCATCCACAAGATCATCCAAAAGTGGAAAAAAGTCATTTCTTCCACTTCCTTCCAAGGAGTCTTCTAAGGTAATTTCCAAGAACTTTTGCCATGTGCTTAGTCTTAAGCAACAAAATCATTGAAGCTATGTCACCTCTATTGATTTTCTGCTTTATTTCTTTCAGCCCATTGTCATTTTATTTTTGCATCAATTTAAGTGTTGCTAAATACCTTAAGATTCTTTCTAAGTAGTGTAAAATTAGGAATGAATGACTGGTCATAGAAAGAAATGTATGTGTCTGTGTTTGAGGGGGGGAAATGTTGGGAGAGAGAAACTAGGAAAAAGTTGTGAGAGTATGGAAAATGTTGGAAATGAAAGAGCAAGCTCTGACATTCTACTTAAGTACCTTGGAGTCCTTCACTGTGATTATTTATGGCTATTAATAGCTGACAAATGCAGTAATCTCTGGATTTCTTGGCAGTCTCATTATTGACAAAATTACTTACACAAAATAATTATAAATTCACTGAAACAAAGAGGAATTTTTTTTCCTGAGTGGTCAGTTAATTTGTCAGTGCTACATTTAGCATCAGTACAACCTCTACTGGTTGGATGTGGGGCATGAGGAATTCTTAAGGTTTCCTTTCACTGTTCATTAATAAGTTGGAGGGTCATTTGTAGACAGTGTAATTATTAACCCTTTACTGTAATGAAAATACAAAAATAAAACTAGAATATCATCTTTGGTGCAGATTATTTTCATGTATCCTAGAAAAAAAAGCTTTATCACTTTGCATGTCACTGAACAGTTCAGTGGTTACTTTGCCTCTGTACTTGATTCAGTGAGGACAAAACAAAGAGCTGCAGCAAGTGGGATGATCTGTTTGGGTAACATGACTGCAAACAAGACTTCAACAGGAGACTCACAGGTTATCCAGTGCAGTTTTAAGCTGCATAATAATGGGAATGGTGGGAAGAAGGGATGTAGGGCTGAAATTAGGCCAGGTTGACATTAAATATTGTTGCTGCCATATTTAGATGTTCTGTCACAGCAGAGCGTCAGAATGGTTTGTGAACTTCTGAGATGTGCTGCTGAAAATACTTAAGAAAAAGACCAAAAGCTCAACTTGTTTTTTGGTAAACAATTGGATCTCCCACACTCTGAGGCTGGCCACCTAGCCCCTGTGTATGAACAGTCCTGGTAGTGACTGGCATGCTCACTCCATCACCCATCCCCTTGGAAACAGACAGGAACACCAGCGGGATACCCTTGCCAACACAAATGGCAGGGTCACAGCTGCACACCTCTGGCTTTGTAAAAATTAAGGAGAGGTCAGGAAGACTTTGACAACATTCAGACTATTCTTCTTCCTAACTACATATTTATTGTTCAGAGATTGCAAGGTTTGTGTTATCACCAGGCTTGAATGGTTTTGTCCCAAGCTATCTGCTCTTATTAAATTACCTATCAGTGGAAATGCACTTCTCTCTCTAACCTGCTGCATGATTTATAGGAAGGTAATTTGTCCAGACAAACCTGTCCCCATGGGAGTTTTGATCCAAAGATCCCTGGGTCCTGGACTACAGACTGACCATGGATTCAAAATGTGCCCCTTGTGCTTAGTGGAAGGAAAGAAGAGAGAGATGGGTCAGATGCTGGGAGCACATAGGCATGTCTTTAAAATGCCTTTTAACCAAGAAGGGCTTAGTCATAATAGCAGTCACTATTTCCAGGAGATGTGTGGTAGCAGCTATCTTTTAACACTTCTGAGGATGTCAATCAACCCATAATGTCAGGAGAGGAATCAGCTAGTTCATCTCTCTGCCTCCACAGAACAGGGAGCAGGCTGGTCCTTCAGAGGTGTGACATGGCATGTATCCTTTTCTCTCATTGGAACCCAGGGTAGCAATTTTCTGAGCTGGTATTGCAGCCTGACGATATAGCTGACTTGGACTAGCAAGGAAAATATATGTCCCTTCATTAGGTAGAGCCTGGCAGGAATTATTCATCCCATATGTACCTTCAGAATCCCTGACCCAGGTTTTATGACTGCTTCAGCATTTATAGATAGGCATTTCCTTTTTCATCAAGACAGGCTCCTAATTTTAAACTGTGTGCCTTTCCTGTGGGAATTATCACAGTGTTGAATGACTCATATTTTAGTGCACACCATCCTTTTTAATTTCAAAAAGACTTCAGCAATTTAGATCTGGATTAATTTCACCTAACCTAGGCATTTTAATAAGATGCTTATATTAGTAACAAAGTTACCCCTCAATCCCTTTTCAGCTGAGAGAAAGAGCAGCCTGCAGAGGAGGGTTCAGCCTACTTAAGGCCTGACTCATCTTCTGAAGCTACTGGAGCCCAGCATTAATTACAGGAGGAGCCCTGCATGACTACACTTCTAATGTGTGTCTCCTTAGGAGCCTAGTGCTAGGCAGAATAAATTTGGCCACAAAGCCCAGCTGTCACTTAGCCACCCAATTAAACAGCCTGGAACATGGATTCCGAGGGATTTCATAATACCTGGCCAGTAGTGCCCAAGTGGAAGGTACTTGCTGATGAGCATGCAACAGGATGGATATTTGTTAGATATCTGCTGCCCTGCTTTCTTTGATTTCTACACTGTGGAGTAGTCTGGACCTGTGTTTCTCTTCTGACAGCCTGAAGTGTAGCACCAAATATATTTTTCATATAGAGTGTTCTCATTAAGAAATCATTGTGCCCAACCCTTTTTTCTCCTTTGTCTGATCAACAGGCATCCATGGAAAGAAAGGGCCCACAGTCCAGTTCAGATGTAAGAGAAGCAATAGCCTTCTTTGACTCAGTCATTGCAGACCTGGATTCAGAGAGATGGCGGAGAGTTCCTGACGTGGATCTGCCAAATGTGGATGTCGATTTTGATGGTGCAGTATGAACCAGCCAAATATGATGGGGTTTGGGGTGCAGAGGTAGAGGGAGGAATGGCATTGTGACATCACATTTGTTTCATTAATTTATTTAATTTATCAGTTGTCCTCTAGTTTCACTTCCCAAATCTAGGACCGTTACATGCAATATGTGAAATTACAGTAATATGTCACTTGTTCCGTGCTGAATGGGTGCAACTACTTCATGTGCAGGGTTGGAATAGAGCTTGCCTTCTGCTCAGGGCTGAACTCCACCCTTGCATTTCTACCTCAAGCTGTCTTTGGAGAATTATAGAAAGTATAAATGTATTTTTTCTTCATCTTTTTTTTTTTTTTTTGAGAAATGGCTGGGTGACCTAAATAACAGGAGGTTTCCATCAGAAAGGATGGGATTGCTCAAAGAAATGAAGATGTACCAATGCAAGGTCATCATCTCTCCTGTATAATTAGCAGAGGGCTTATAGATATTTCTCACCTTTGCTTCAGGCTGAGGTGAATAACTGAAGCAGATAATTTTAGCAATGCCCAAAGAGTGTATTTGAAGGGACTAGCTCTCACATGCAAATTTATGCTGCAGGTGTTGAAATTCTAGATAAAATGAATCCCATCCCTAGTGATATCCTGAAGTGAAACCAGGTTTGTCTCCTGATCTTGCCTCCAGGAAGGACCCAGCGAGCACCCTTGCTGTGTTCCCTCACTGTGCAGATAAAAATGTCACTGACAAGCTGTTAATCCCAGATTAACTTCTGTCTTTCAGTTGCTACCAGTACAAGTGAACACAGTTTGCATTCAAACTGGATCCTTCGTGCTCCCCGGAGATACTCACAAGACACTGCCCAAGCAGCTAAGCAATCCCAGAGAAACAGCCAGCGGAGAACCACTGGCTCTAGGAAAAGGCTGGAAAGGCATCCCATGTACCTGCCCAAAGCTGTGGAAGGGGCATACAGCACTTTAAAATTTAAGCCTAAAACACGCAAGAAAGAATGTTGAAAGAAGAATGTTCCCTTTTCACTTGAAGACAGAATAAATGAAATAAGGCATGGAAGACCTGAATTTTTTAATTTTTTTTTTTTTTACCACTGATCCATCACTTACACTCTAGAAGTGACCTGTGTAGTCACTGAAGGTTCTTCATGGGGGACATATTTTAAGCCATGGCTATTCCAATGTTGGACTCATATGAGGGTTTAACTCAACAAATTTTCTGTGCCTAACAATACTGCTTTGTCATTCAGCTTGGTGGGGGGAACTCCAGCTTGACAAGCCTTTTTTTCTAGTGCTGTTACAGAAAGCAATGATTCAGAGATTGCCTGGTGCAGTAATTTTTCTTCTGACACCGTACTGCAAAGCAGTTCAAGGAATTCAGCAAATATGTTGGAGTTTTTGCAGCAGTGTTTCCAATGTCAGAGCAGTGAAGCAGAATTTTCTCCTTCTGTTGCTTGTGAAAATTTGTACGTGCCATCATTGACTCTATGTTCTGAGAGTATACAGCACCAAGATAGCCTCTGTCTGCAGCATGAGCAGAAAAGAGCTGGAGTGAGGGAATCAGCATTAGAAACTTGTGTTTAGGGTAATAGAGTGCTCCAGTGTGTTCTGTACTCAGTTTGCTATTGGAAATGGCTTTTTTGTTGGATGCATCAAAATATTCACTGCACACAAAAATGTAGGCAACTTTTTTCATATGGTTACACCCCGTGCTAGTTTTTGTCTATTTTAACATCCAGCTGATGAATTTTGACACCCCAGTGCACACTAGAAAAGCTTAAAGTCATGGAGAACATTTAAATAAATTGGAGCAAAGGTTGCTCTCAGGGGCAGAAGAGAACTTGCAGACAAAGCCACCACATCACCTTTAGATTACACCCAGTATTTGGAATTCTGCTACTCCATCATTAAAGACAATATATTAGGATGAATGAAGTCTAGAAGTGTTTCTCTTCATCTTAGAGGGGATATGTATTCCATGTGGTACTTGGAATTAACACGACCCATGCTCTGCCTGTTTTGCCCAGCTCATACTTTGTCTTCAGAATTTGCTAAGGTGTTTGGGATCAAGCTTTTTCTTACTCTGATTTTTTTTTCATCTGGCATCGTTCAGCTGGTGCTGGACTCTGACAGATGGATCATGGCAGCACTGGTATAACCAGCTGGTGATTTGCTAGTTTCCTTGTGTCTGTGATCAGTAGTTTTTATGTCTACAGGCTTGGATGAATTTCCTAAGGCACTGGCCATCAATATAACTCATCTGATATACCAAAACCTCCATAAACCTTGTACCCTCAGACAGAAAATTTGGTAGGTGTTAATTCTTGCTGATTTGTGTTCCCAGTCCTTGGGACTAAGTTATTCAAAAGGCATTTCTGCCATGGGTTGCAAGTATATCTCTGAACTGAATGATCTAGGCCACTTTCTGTCATAAGATAGGAAAGTGCCAAAAAACCATATGTTCCTCCATTCAGAGCTGGCATCTCCTGTTTGATTATAGCATTTAGATTCTTTTTCTAGTGATGTTTGTGAAGCAGATGGAAGAATTGTTTCTGTAGCACTTCAGTTCTGGAGGTGCTTTTGTTGCTCTTGGCCTAGTTTGCATCCTCTTGAAAATGACCAGTTTAAATTACGTAATTGATACATATTCAAGAAGACTTTACATTAAGGTCTGGGTTTTGTCTCCCTGCTCTTGGTGCTTTTCACAATAGTCTGTATCCTTTATATTGTGTTGCTGCCTTTGTACTTCCCCAGTTCTGTACGGTCTGCCCTGAGCTGAATGCCCTTAAAACTATTCTGCCTCTGAACGTGATCATGGAATTCCACTCATCCAGGTGGGATAGCCAGAGCACAGCATGTTTCAAACACACCCCTAGGTTCTGGCATGCCTCAAGGCTGCAGCTCTGTGTGTGTGTGAGAGAAGGGGGACAGTGCTCAGAACTTTACATTTTTGGCAACTCTGCCACCCTGAAACCCCTCTCCAAACAGAATTTCATACTGAAGTTGCCGAGGAACATTTTTACTGACTGTGTGGGCATCTTTTTGCTACTAGAACCTGCAACATGGATGGGTGCTGACAGGAAATCTCACCATCTTGTTTGAGTTACTATAACAAAATTATGCATGTGCATAATTAAAATACTGATGAGAAGAAAGAAGAAAAGGATTCCAATGTTTTTCTGCCCTGGGCTGTGTTTCATGTTCGTAGTGCCAAGGTTTTATGCATTGGAGTAACTGATCTCTTTGCTATTGTTTTAAGAATGCATTTTGATGTGCAGAACCAGACTGCTTCAGCATGTGCGAAGCAGTCCTTCCCTGTAACCTCTTGTCTGCCCTTGTAAAACAGACATCTCTGATCATCTGGCTGTGATAGAGGGTGAGGGTCCCCCTGCTGTCCAGCACAGAAGCTTCAGTGTGAAATCGGGTTTGCTTTTATGAATAAGAGACAAAGGCAGGGGGAAATCAGATTTATAATTTCTATTTGGATTCTGTGACTTTTTTCCCTCTTTTCTTAAAGTTCACTTCAAGCCAGACATCCTCTTGGGAAATTCTAATTAAGCAAGTAAAATAAACCAGTTTTTCTCTGAGAACTTGTTCTATCATCTATCCCATGAACACAGGCACCTTCCTTCTTCTTCTAGCATATTAACCCCTATATGCTCCTCACTGAGCATGGCTCAGCTCCAGCGGAGCTATGGAGAGCAGTCCCTGCATCTCAGGGCACTCTCTGCAGAGCTGGGAGCTGAGGGTTCAGAGATCTTGTGCTACCTGTGCTAGAGTAGGCAGTGAAGCAGAAAGGGAGCAGGAGAGAGGAAAGGGGAGCATCTCCATCCCCAGTGTCAGCTGCCTCCTCAGAGAAGGATTTAGTGTGGATGGCAGCACCCTCTGTATTATCCCAAGACAGAGCCCTGCCCCTGCCTGGCACTGGCTCACCCTAGGCAGCTTTCTACACAGCTTTCAGGAGCAGTTGCTTGCCCTACAAAAGTGCTCCCCATCTGGGCTGAATCATTCCCTCATGGCTCTGCAGGCAGAGCTCTCTGAATGGACACTGAAGGGATTCTCTCTGTCATGGGTATGCCCTCTAAATGACCTTGCTGCAACCTGCAGTTATTTTCAGGCATAACATCCTAGAAATTAGGCAGCTACTGGAGGTGTTCTGACAATGCCAATTGCACAGAAGAGTTGTTCATGACCAGAGAGCTCTGACTGACCTAGATCTTTTGAAGAGATTGTTAGTGAGCCCTTTGAGTCCTGCCCCCAGGCCGTGGTAATGAAGGGCATCAACCAGGAGCTCTATGGATCAAGGTCGCTGTGTGCCAGTGTTCCCTGCAGCACTGATCCCCAAGAGCTCTTTCCCAGAGGGCCCTGGATTAATAAGCAAGATCTTTGTGAAAACATCTCATACTTTGTTGTTTCAAATCCAGCTCAGTTGAAGTATTAGGATATGTGATGATATTAGGATGTGTCCCTCCAGCTTGTGTCATTGCTGAGTACTAGATCTGAAGAGGCCCTGGCTACAAATTTCTGCGACACCACATTCCCATCTGTCTTTGAGAAACTAAAGACACTGTGTACAAGAAGCCAGCAACTGAAGAGAGGTGAAGTCTGTTGTAGGAATCATGTCCTGGAGGATTCAAAATAATTTTATCTTTTTGTGTTGGGCAACTCAGTGTAATCACAACACATGTAAGTGAGGTGAAATTGTAAGGGCTTTTGGCAGACACAGAAGAAATATAGGCAGCTAATGGAAAGTTGGCAGCTGGACAATATGTAAGCTCTGGTTTGAATCTTGCAGTGTCATAAAGTCACGATGAAGGCAGAAGGTGTCAGCTTTGCCTCAAGTAATGCAGGAAGTCCTCCAAGGTAATGGATAGAAAAATACATGGCTATCTGCTGCTCCAGCTTTGAGGGGGTGTATTAAAAATATTAGATTCACACCTAGTGGGTGTCTTGAAAATTTTCACAGCTGTTGGCTCAGTTTGTCATTCTGCTTGGGTAAATTTTGGAGAGTGCCTCCTGTGATTTGGTGGTGGGGCAGGTCCACAAGGAGATGAAAGCAGCACGAAGCTGACCAGTCACAGCAGGCTGTGTTTAGGAGGCTTTTGCCAACTTTTGGGCCTGTAGCTCTGAATTATGCTCATGGTAAAGAGAAAACAGGCTGCATAAAGTCGGTGGAATGACTCTTTAACTATTGTGAGTTTAGCAGGTAGAAAAATATTCAGGAAGAATTTTGAGGGCAAACCATGACAAATGAGCCCAGCTGCTTCTGAGCAGACTGAGAGGCAGAAGCTAAAGCCTGTTGCTTGATTAGCAGCAATTTAGTGCATGATGACAAGTTTTCTACTACTAGGCTTGTCATATTAAAATATTGTCCGTCACTTATAATGTTAGACCAGGCATCACCATCCGAATGACTCAGTGACTGTGATAGCCTGACTCCTCACAGAAGATGAGGTAACCTATAAGAGAAAATATAAAAAGAGTTTATGGAATTAAAAGTGATGTATTCCACCCTATAATAAAAGTGAGATTGAGAAGGAAGCAAGACTTCACCAAGAAGCTTATGGCCACTGATAGGGAGACACAGCACATGACACCAAAGTAAAACAAGTGATTGAGCACAAACCTTGCACAGTTAAGTGCTGGGGACTGTCATTTACAGCATCAGCTCTTGAAGATTTCTAGAAAGGTAGCTAAAATTGAGACTTGGCCACACGGTGGCAGTTCATTCCTAGCTATTCTGCAACCCTCCTATTTCTGTGAACAAGAGAACTGAGGATGAAAGTAAAAGGGAAGTTTTGTCCTGCTTCATCAAGAGACAGTCAGTGTGTGTGTATCTGTTATTCACCTCTGGGCTCCTTATTTCCCAGGCAGTTGTTTGGCAGTTTCCTATGATCATTAGTTCTTTAAATGAGTTTACTTTTCCAGGGAGAGATTTCCTTAGGATATAAACAGCCATGACATCATAGGGGACACTGAGACCTCAGTAAATCATGGCTGAGAGGGTGACCACTTGCCTTTGACTGTGGCTGGAAACAAATGGACAAAGAAATGTCATCGCCAGGAGTAATGCACTCTAAGGTACAGAAAATACAAAGATGGATTAAAAATAATATGCAGAGAAATTTAAGATTCAGAAGTTCAGTCTTGAGATAGGTCTGAGTTAAGGATTCTGACCTGATTCTGGAGTTTCTTCCAAGGCCCAGGAGAGTCAGTATATGAGGTTCCCAGCTTCCTGCGCTTTGTAATGCTGTTATTCCAGAATTTACTGATCCAAGCAGTTTGGTTAGTCAAAAACTTACCTGCTCCTGCATCAGCTGCTGCTGCTGTGTCTTCCAGGGCTATGTTTATATTTAGGGCATGAAAGCTAAACTCCTATAATTTTTTTCCTCTGTTTTATGCCAAAATACCAATCGAAAGGGGGAAAAAAGGAAGATGTCTTTGCACTGCTTATGACTACAAGTCGGCAATGGCAGATTTAGATGGCTCCGTGGTCTCAAAATATTCAGACTAATAAGGCTCCCTGCATTAAAAAGGCCCATCAGCCCTGGCACTGCTCACATGCAGGCTCTCAGTCTGGGCTGAGTTGTGGCTTGATGTGACACTGAGTCTTTTTTGACTGGCAGACACGCTGCCATCATCTACAGGTATTTGTGTGTGGAAAAGCAAGGGGAGAAGGGGCTTGATTGAGAATAAACAAGCTGCTCCTAAGTTAGAGTTAGCTTTAGTATCACTTCACTGAGAGAACTGATTCATAGCATTCTTACCCTTCCATAGCTTCACTTTTCAGTTTCCAATATGCAGAATTAATTTTACCACCCTCACATCAGGGACACAGATCATTGCTGTGCCAGGAAAGTGAGGGGATCGGTGGAAGGACTCTGGTGCAAGCAGAGCTGACCTGTAATTACAGTTGAATGAACCCAAGTGAGCACACCTGGGGCAAGATTTGCACTCACCCTAAGTGGGATTTTCAAAAGGCACATAACTAGCATCAGTGGGAGCAAAGTGACTCTGACAAATGCACTGGTGCCTGACTGCTTCTGGAAAAGCTGGTCTGGAGCCAAGCTTGAGCAAACACAGCTTCACTTCTAGGAATTAAATTAGACTCACCAGAAGTCCAGAATTAGGCCAGTCTTTCTGCCTGTAAGCCTATTAACTTTAAGCCCTGGTTTTGTGTCACTCTGAGTTAGAAAGGACTGTCCCACACCTCTGTCAGATTTCTGCAGCCCTTGCTGCTCTCTTCCTGCAGGGCTGGGGTTGTTACTGATCTTCCCATTTAATTTGAGCCTGAAGAATTTGTTGACAATGTTCCTCAAAGTTCAGTTACTCACAAACCCAGAATTTATATAAATGCTTTGTGAATTTGAGAAATCCTGCTGCTCTTATGTTCACACAGTTGTGTCTGAGGGGTCTTGCAAGAGGCATTCAAAACTGATGTACTATTAAAAATAAAAAAAAGAAGACATGAAGAAGAGAAGAAAATCACATCTTCTGTGCCAGAACAGTAACAAGCAGGTGTAACTTGGTTGCTGCAAAGAGAGGAGAGCAGAAGCAGCAAGGAGACAGTCTGACCCTGGTGAGCTGCTTCCAGAATCACTGTTTAACATGAAAATATGAGGTGAGAGAACAAAAATCCAACATCAAGCTTTGAATGTCAGATAAAAATGCCAGTTTTTGTGTGGTTTTCCCAAAATACCGGTTGCCTTCCACCCAAATCTGTTATGAGATCCATTAATTTCCTCTTTTTATTCTGTCAATAGTTCAGCTATATTGGTTCTAAAAAGATTCAAATTGCCCAGAGATTATTTTCCTGTAGCTCTCTTTAGTCACACTCTTCCTTCAAAATTTACTGTTTTCTTTATGGAAACTTGAATTATTAAAATGAAGAATTTAGGACTGGGGGTCAAAATGAGCAGAACTATTAAAAACTGAATGTACACAAAAGTGAGGGCACAGGGTTTTTTTTAGGGGCTTACTACCAGACTTTAACTTGCATTTCATGAGTTCTGTTTTTTCCTTTTTATTCCATGAGGTACAATATATTAGTGTTTTCCCTCCCTTTAGCATGGATTTATCAATTCATGCCTGAAATGTCATTATAGAGACCTTTGGCAAAGAAACCTGCTAAAAACACATGCATTTTATCCTTCAGAAGAGAAGTACTGGTCCAAATGAGGATTTTTGTAATGGGGTCAAAGGGAGTTAAAACCTGATTATGCTGTGAGAAGAATTATCAATAGAACTGGGGCCCCCACAGCTCTGCAATTCACAATTATAATTAATTCTGAGCAGCTTGTGCCAAAATTCAGTGCTGAGTCATATCCCCATAGAAGCTGAGTGACTTGTGCTCAGCGTAAATCAGGAAAGAACTCAGAAGAGGCAGAGACATCTCTCATCAGTGGTGACAGATTCATTTGCCCATGAGATTAATAATGCCTTTACCTATTGCCAGGTTTACCTTTCCTCTCTGGGTTTCACATGTCAAGTGTGATAAAACAGACTTGCTCATTTGGCCAAGCTGTGTCAGGAGGCAGCAAACAGCTGACAGAGACCCAGTTGGCTCAGTGGTGACCCTCCACCCTCTCCTAGGTGGAGGAAAGCTGTGAGCCAATGCCATCCCAAATGCCAACAATCCTTTGAGGGAGATGGCCTCGACTGGAGGAACTTCCTGTGCAACTCAGCCTGTGCTGTGGCATGGGCTGGGAAATACTCCACTGTGAAACTCATGCAGCTTGTATCTCCACAGCCCCAGTTCATTGACAGGAAGGGTGATTTCATTAACAGATCACAGAAAGTACATTTTTAGCTCAAAAAAATCCTCAATGAGTTGGTAGTGTCATTAACTGAGCTCATTACTTTTGGGGTGTGTTCTTATTCAGCAGAAATCTTAGATGACAGGCCTGTGGCAATGCACAGCTTAACAATGATGATACTTGGGTAAAAATGAGTAGTTGGGTTTCTCGCTAGTAATTTTTGAAACAAGAGTTTCAGTGCCTGCTAGGTGGTTTGCACAGAACACAGCTCTGGTCCCTGGGAAGGAATTTCCATCCCGGTCTACATTGCTTGTCTTAATTATTAATATGAAGACGAAACACAGACAGATGGCAAAATAAACTCTGTTAGGTTGGTGTGAATCCGAAGCTCCTTCCACCAACATAACTGGGTGCAGATACTGAGCCAAAACATATAGATAGCTCTTAATGTGAGTCTGAGATGTCACAGTTTGCACAAAAAAAGGCCTGAGAGTCAAGTTCTTGGCCTCTGGGGCCCGTATATCAAAGCAGAGTGGATGGTGACATTTGTAGGGATTTTCTGGCTCTTTTCAGCATGCACATGCATGCTTAAGTTGGGCCTCACTCTCATTTTTTTCTGGATCTGGCAGCTTGCTTTCTAGGCTGAGCTGATAGTAGTTTTGTCTTTCAGATGTTTACTTGTGTTGTGCCTGCAAGCTCGCCAGAAACACTCAGGCTGTTCTGCTTGTGCTCTGAGTTTTTGCTCTCAGCCTCTGAAATGGTTTTGCATGCAGTGTGTTTTATTTCTCCTTCCCCCGCCCCCATCCCTCACCTCCCACTACAACTGTACTTCTCTGGTAGTGACCTATTGCACTAATACCAGGAGAACAGGAAGAAAAATTTAATGATAGGTGCAGCCAAAATACAAAAGCATGCAGAGAAAGTGGACTGACTGATTTAAGAATTTTCTATTAGGCAAAAAAAAAAAAAAATTGCAGACGTGCGAACTCTTCTTGACAGGGTGCATGGGCTACTCTTCATTCTGTCTGGAGTGACTCTTCCCAGCTAAGAACTTGTGCATCCAGCACAAGCCATGGCCCAGCTCCTGTGCAGTCACCAGAGGCTGACAGCCACTGGTGCAGGATATTCATCTCGGGGGTAGGATGGGTAGGATGAATCACCTTCTCAAAATACCTTTCTCTCACAATCCATAAAGGGCTCTAGCCAACTAGCCCTGACTACATGCATGACTTCTAGCAATCCAAAGGCAGGTGAAATGAATTGCAAATCTGTTCTTTGCAACTTGTGTGATATCTCAGAGCAGTTCCTCCTTACTGTAGCCAAAATATACCTCTTTCTCTCCCTCTACAGTTTTCATGCTGCTTTGTTGAGTCTTACAGGGCAATCAGAAAAGAATTGAAAATTAAATCCATATCAGTAACTGCACTGGGAAGGTGTTTGAGTTTACTTCTGGCTGCTTTATGCTGTTGATATTGAAGATCTAGAAAGGAATCATGACAGGTTAGGTTGCTTTCTACTATCTCTAACTCCTATCTCTGTCAGGAGATTCACTAGGAAGATAAGAGTGACATCTATTTATTTATTTCAAACTAGGAATCCAAACTCTACTTTCGACATCTTAGTGTTAACCACTCCTATATACTCATGCTATCTCCCTTTCCTTCTCAGCCTTTCCCTGCTCCCACTGGGCCAGAGACTCTTTGTGATGTCATGCCAGGCAAGTGCTGTCTCACTTGTACTGCACCTGGCCAGGCATGCTGTGACAGTATTGCTTTGAGGAGAACTGAGAGGAGGACACTTGCTGAGGAAGAGCAGTCACATGCAGGAATTCATAATGAAAGTACTTCCATTTTTCAGCTCCAGGCCCTTCCTACTCCTCCCCAGAATTTAATGGCCACCTCTCTCAGTCCTAAGACTTTAATTTGATCATACCCAAATAGCAGCGGTTATGCAGCTGGTGTGTGCAGTGACAGATACTCTATAAATAACATTGGCAGAAAAAAATTGCAGTAACATTTGAAGAGTCAGATGAATGTCACATTTTTTTGTTTATAATTTTTATTTAGGTGTGTGAGACGCAACTTTCTCTCCCAGATTTTATGAATAGAATCATAAAATTGCCTGGTGTTTCCATTTCAGAAAGACACATCATCTTGCACACACACTCTCCATCCCCCACCCCGCCCCAGCACATGCACACAGAAGCTTCATGACTTGAAGTTTTTTACTCTGGATGACATAATGATCCAGATGTTGAATTTGGTTCTTCTGGTGTGAATCTGGAATTATTACGTCTTGACTAAGATTATTTGAGTTTTACAAACCTGTAGGAATATAAATTACTATTAAATCTTGCTATAGCTGTTACCTTATGGGGCACATTATATACTTAATTTTCCTGTTGATGCACTAGGTAAGAGCTAAAATGTAGGTTGAACCAGAGAGAAAAGAGAAAATGTGTTTAATCAATAAATTTGGGTGGGATTTGACATAGAATAATTTACTTTAATCATTAGGACATAATATGAAGCTATGACTGCTTTTAAATAAGGCCATCTAGAGTCTGTTGCCAGAGTTCTTCAATGGTGAGTGCTGGTGGAAATTTTTAATCAAGAAGAAGAGTGCAAAGAGGGAGAGAAGCATGTAGTATTTCTTGTGCTGCAGAAGTTTAACAGCCCAAAGAGGAAAACAAGAATAGACACAAATTTAGAAAATGGAGCCTTTCATAAAGGTAATGAGGTGCATTCAATGATTTACAGAAATGAGGAAAATTGCTTACAATTTTCTCTTCCAGTTTGGCATTTTTTTCATACACCAGAAATATTTCAGCGATAACACACATTCTAGCTTTGAAGTCTAAAGAGGGAGGGGGAAGAATGAGTTGGATTGTCTTTTATCTTGCCATTCACACAGGGCAATTGTCTGTGAGCCAAATCAAGGCAAGCGACTGTATTTTATACAGGTGTAAATGATTGAAGGGTATTTTTCAAGGGTGATTCAGCTGTCATCTTCTGGATGTCTATTTTCAGATGAGAAGAATTGCACCGCAGAAATGCTTGTTTCTTCTTATTGTCTATAAAGGGAGCCTGGGGCAACCAGCTCGGATAATGGGAAAACATAACAAAAATATGCAGGAGAGTATTTGAGAATGAGTGTATGAGCATGTATTGAAAGAATGCATCATCATCCTTTCGCAGACTGAAGTAAAAGTAATCTTGCACGCACCACTGCCATCTCATGTTTAGTAAGTGCTTATCTTTCAGCCTTTGTGTTATCTAAGTGCATCATGTTAAAACAGTCTACTGAGATGATTCATGTCATGCACAGGAACATGTGCACTCTCACATATGTTCTTCTCTATGCTGCTCCCTAGACAGCATAAGCTGAAGCTTCGCAGCAGACAAAGCTCTGTTCAACATTGTCATGAAATGGAGAAAAGAAATCCTGCTGGGATATCGTGCAGAGTGTGTGAAATTAAGGCAAGGTGAGAGAACATCCTCTTTATCTCCCGTACAAGGATCAGAATGAGTTATGGGTCTCAGCAGTGCAGACACTTTCCCACGAGGGAGACAGCCTGCTGAATATAAATATTGTAAGCAGTGAGTCACCAAAGGTGATGTCATTGATTTATGCAGGGATTGCAGAGTTTGGATTTGGTGGGAGAAGTTTTCTTGTCTGAATGAAGCCAGATCATGATATGCAGTGAGTTTATTTTCTTCTGGTTGTCGTAGACCTTTTACTTAACTTATGTTTGTGGTGCATTGGGTTATCTTCTCAGGAAAAATATATATTCTGGATTGCCCTTCATTTCTTTCAATTATTTTGTGTACAGTTTTCCTGAAAGAAAGTTGGTTTTTCACCAGTTATATAATTGCTGTCATTGCTTATACAACTAGAGGAGGAGACAAAATGGTCCTGTTAACTTTCCAGAGAAGAGTCCAAAGTGAAAAAATGAAACACATCTTTGATAGCTGTTGTCAGAGGGGACATTGATGTCTGGAATGATGATGAAGAGGAAGAAACTATTTATTCTTTGTCAGAATGATAATTCCTCAGATTTGAGATAAGCACTGCTGATGGCTGCCTACTACCACCACCAGTGTTTGTGCACACACACAGACATAGATGTACACTGGCTAAAGGAGACATCCCTGTTTGAAGGACTGTTGATCCAGAATGTGCCAGGATGCATGTACAATATATACTTGTATGCATTCCAAGATGTGCTACAGTTCAGTGTTTTTGGGTGACTGTCTTTGGCTTCTTTTTCTCCTTTTTGAACTATTCCACCGGTCAGACACAGAACTTCAATAGGCTGTGGCAGCCAACATACTGCCATTTCTACCAAACTACAGGAACTGCAAGTATTGCTTTTCTATGTCCATGGGAACATTTGTAATGAAGAAAGAGTAATCTCACAAGTCACTGGAGGGAGGGAGTCTCCAGTGTTATACAAAGAAGTTTTGTATAGCAATAAAAAAAAATTGTATTATTATGTGCAGGATCTTTTTCTACCACCATTTTCACAAAACTGGTTTTCTGGACTTACTGCAACCTCCAGAAACCACTGTTTTCTATTTTCACATAAAAAACATCCTATGAAAAAAAAAATTGAGAAGGTTTTACAAAACAGTTTTATTAAATATTTTGTTTTGTGGAAAATAAAAATATTTTTTATTCATCAATGGAGGCTCTGGTACCAGTTTATTACAAATAAAGAAGGTTTCTGAAGGTACAAAGAACAGAAAGACATTCAAGACCTTCAGCAAGGCCTTTTTTTTTTTTTTGTGCCTTTCAATATCCTCTCCATGGTCTTGGTGTCTCTATTTTGCCTTATTATGTTCTTTTACAGAGAACTTGTAGCTTATTTCTAACCCTGTCATTCAGAGAGGCTTGGGGCTGAAGACAGAAGATTGTGCTGTGCATTTGTTTCCCAGTCTGTGTTTGATGAAGCACTAGGGCAGTGTTTTTGGGTTAACATGGAACTAAACCTTTGTTTCAGAGAAACAAGTCTATGGGCTGGATCCTTACCTGCACGCCATCATTATCTTACATTTCTCATGAAATAGAGCTTTTTTAATCCTTATTCATCATTTTCATTCACTCAGCTGTGTATCAAGAAAGCAGATATGAATATTAATGAGTTCACATCAAGTGTATGAAATTCAGGGGCCTGTTTAGATAAATAGCTTGCTGTCATCTACCTACCAGTTACCTTTACCATTTTGAGGAGGAAAAAATGTATTGCAAACTTTGTTCTCAAAGCAAAAGGAAAAAATTAATCTAACACAGGGAGAAACCCAGCCCGTGCTGAAGGTCAGAAATATCTATTTACTTGTGTATTTGTGGAAGAAACCAGAGAGAGGAGAAGATTAAAAAAACAAAAACAAAACTGAACAACACAAATCTAACAAACAAAAAGATTAGGCAACTGAAGATTTTGTGAATATATGTTTTATATAAACTCAAATATTATATGGAAAATCAGCTTCTCTTGAGATTTTTTTTTCCGTTAAGCAACCTCCATTTCCAAGCACTTGAGATCCTAAATGTAGTTTTCTGATATGATGTGGGATTTTTCTGTTGTTTCTTTACATTGTCATGGCAGCTCCCAGTGAAAACTTTAGCTCTGACTTCAGTGGGAATGAAGAGAAATTGCCAACAAGCATATTAAAAAATCTTTTCACTAATGCATCATTACAAATGAGGTTACCTCTGTTTTTGTTCTCTGTTTGGAACATCTTGTCCATGTCTCCATGAAAATTACAGCTGTTGATTAAAATGTCTGGAAAACCTTCCAGGTGTCTTTGATGCTCATCCATGAAACAAGTCCTGCTTTTATTGTGTCACAGGGCAGGGACTGGAGATAAAGGGTGGCAGCAAGGATAGGATTTGTTTCGTAGAAAGCCTTTTGGGTGTACAGAGCTCTTCCTGGATGGCAAAATACGGTCTTCTTCTATTCTGTGGTCAGGTGCATCAACCAGACCCATATGGCAGTTTATTGTATACTTCTAGAGAGTATAGTGGAAAAAAGAGAGAACAGTGTCTCCAATGAATGAGGTAGCTCTCTGTGGGGGAGTGTGATGAGCTGAAGACGCAGCTGTACCTCAGCCTGTGCAGGAGGCTTTCCTCAGCCGTTTATACTAGCCTGTTCCCTCAGCTTTCCTTCCAAGGAGTCTTGGGATAAGTTCTAATAGTTGTGCCTAAATAATATTAAGCGAAGCTCGATTGTATTGTTTCTATCACACATTGATCCATGGGTTGGGAAGGTGTTAAGGAGAAAAACATGTGTGCTAATAGCATCATTAACCCATGCTTTTATTTAAAGGATAATCTGGGATTATCAGGTTGTCCCCATGCAATGTAAGATGCACTTGTGCTCCCTCAATTGATGTAACTAGAGGAGCTGAAGGTGAAACTCCCTGACACTGCACCACATGATGAAGCAAAAAAAAATCTTCTTGTGATGAACCAGTGGCACCTGGCAGAGACAGAGCTTTCAAACCATCTGGAGAGGAGGAATGGAAGAGGTCCAAGAATTTGGAGGCCGAAAAGACAAAGACCATGCTGTATGCCATGCTGCCAAAACAAATTAGGTTAAGAGAGCTTAAGGAATCAGCTTGGTTCCTTTCTTGGAGGTTCCTTCCTTGCCCTCTCCTTCTCCTAACATGTATGGTTTTAAACTTTGCAGCTCCCTTTGTAGCAGTGCATTTACCAGAGCAGTTCCAAGGTATTCTTTTTCTCCAGACGATGAATTACAACACCCAGGGCGTACAAGCGTCATCAGGGACACTTGCAGCTATGATGATGGAGAACAGATGGCTGCACATGAGGAACAGCCCTTGCCTGGGAACTCCACCTAGGAGAGTTGCATCGTAAATTCATGCCTGATACCACTGCTACAAAGCTTTTTAAAAGAGAACCCTGTTGTGAAGAAGTAGATGCAGAAGTAGACAGTTCGTAGCAGGAAAGGAGGGCATTTCTGGCATGTGTATTTTCTGATCTTCAACCTGGAATATACCAGCTCAGCAAAGTCCTGTACAACACCTACCAAACAAGCCCCTTTTAGCCACTGAAGCTAGAGGTGTCTGACTGCTTCTTGCTTAGCACACAATAATTTACTGTGCAGTGTGTGTGTGTTTATTTGTGTTAGAATTCCAAGCTTCAGCTTGTCTGTCACAAAATGGTGATGGTGAATTTGGAGTTAATGATGCAAATTTATGCCTTTAGAATGAGGTGCCCTGTGTGGCTCTGGGCACTTGCACTCCTTCAGGCAAATTTGATCTATAAACAGATGCAAAATAGAAGTGACTCAAATTCTGCCCAACATGGCTGAGGATATTAGAATACTCAGGCTGGAATGTCAAAAGAAACTTTGAAGGGAGATGTCCTTCAGCGTAATTCAGCTACCAAACAGGGAAAAATGGGAATCTTTCCTATTCTTACAAAAATCTTTTCTTCAGCTATCAAACCAATTAATAGAATTTTGGCAAGTTGCAGAAATCTGTTGTCAAATTCTATTGCTGACTTAGTCAAATAAGAATAGAAGTCTTTATGGAGAAATGTACATCTAGGAGCTGAGTTCTTCCTCATGAGAATTTGATTCCTGTACAGTACTCTTCAACGATGTTATGACAATCACAAATATCTATTCTGTCTGGGAGCCCTTCCAAACAGTGGATATGGTGAATTAAATGTATTCCAAGTTTGATTGATTTGGCAATGTTCATCGAATTTCTGCAGTAAATTATTCCATTATTGTTTTCTTTGGTGGGTGACACTTTTGTGTGTGTATTTGGTTTGTTTGGGTTGGGTTTATGATGAGCTTTCTTCTATCAAACCCAACAGAATCTGATGTCATTACAGGAAGTGAAACTGGCTAAAAAATGTGGGGTGTACAGAGTTCCTTCAGAACTTCAAGCGTCAGGTCTTGTAAATGCTCTTTCACTCCTTCCAATTCTTTGAGATAAGACTTTAGAGATCTCTTGACTGTTCCTTTCACTCATAAATGTAAAAAACAAACTAAAACTTTGCCATTGGGAAATTTTTGTAGTAATATTAAAAAAATTGCTTGTCCATGTTAATGATAAGTACTTATCCTTTCAATCGCTGACACCACACCTTCAATGGCAATGGAAACATCTAGCACATCCTAAGACTGGGACGTTGTCTGAGTCAATCAAAGCTTCCCTATGGAAGCTTTACCATTAATTTTAATGGGTCATAGGGATTGGGCATTGCTTGACTGTAGAATCTCCTGCTGTTCAGATGAAACTGTTGGAGATGATGGTTGGAGGAAACACAGTCCCCATCACTGGCCATGCATGAGGATGAGGAGCAGCCAGTCTTGCTTTTGGCACGAGAATTGCCTCCAAGAGGTCAAGAGTGCCATGGCTGAGGAGCCCAACCAGGGAGGTACGACTGGATTCTTGCTCTGGAAAAGGTGCTATATACTAGTAGATATTCAAGCAGGATTTCAATTTCCAGTGAATGTCAACATATTTGCACTTCAGGTTGATAGTCATGTGTGATGTTATGCTGAATTCAGGTTGTGGGACTCTTAATTTTGCAGCAGGAACAACTTTGTTGTTCAGACTAAAACATGCATTTAACCACAGCCAAGCAGTCAGTTCACTGACAATTTAGAGAAACAAGCACTCAGAAACAAACCCTGTCTTTTTTGGTATATGTGCTTAGGGATAACCGGAAAGTCATTTAGTAACTCATGCACAGACACAAAATAATTGATGTAATGGTTTATTTTGCACTGGCTTTTTGCTTACAAGAGGTACTTATACAAGGACATGTTAATTTGCTCATTGAAAATATGCAATTTTACAGCTCTTCATCAGCCAGCTATAAAAGCATAACATTAATTGTACAAACACAGAAGGCTGACTTTAGCATGCTGGGTTGTAAGGAAGAGAGAATAGTCTGGTGAAGACATGTTCAAAATGATGTTTTTCATGAGTGCGCTGGGACTGTAATCCCTTCTCCTCTTCTGCCAATTGCTGTCACGGCGTGACAGTCACGAGACAATGGGAAAACAACTAAGGTGTTACAGTCTCAATCATCTTCCCTTACAAACACCACCTGCCCTGTCATCAGCCCAAGGCTATAGCTTTGTGTCTCCAAGGAAGTGGACAGGTTCCTACAGGGGAGTAAGAGGTTACTTAGGCCCTAGAATGCTAAGTGGGGACCAGCCTGTTCAAGCTTTTGCTAGGCATGGCTGTTCAAGGAGGACTACAAAATAGTCTCAGTAGACACAATGAGAAGCTGATATGGTGTTTCCTTCCTGATTCTTAAAAGCCGATCAGAGTTGGGATGTGCTCTGGACCAGTGCTTGCTGGGACTGGTGATGAGAACATGCCAAAAGCGCCCCTTGTTTGGAGACACTGTCAACACAGCTCACTGGAGAGAAAGTCACAGTCTTCCAGGACCACCCACCTCAGCTCAGCAGCTTTTCAGTAAGGAAAAAAAAGTGCCGATGCAAACCTTCCTGAGTGTTTTCTCCCCCATCGCTTTTGGCTAGAGCAATCATACAACCAGGGTCATTTTGGAATTATCTACAGCAGGTTACTTTGGGGATGGTCCTAAGATCAGTCAAATCAACATGAATCAGTGGAAAAAGGTAGCTGATTCAGGGGGATAATCCAGTGTGTCTGAGAGAGACATCAAGGGAAGCTGTAAGTGGAGGTGTGAACACTGCCACCCACCATGTGAACAGAATTATTTTCCCATTACTTAATATTTCCACCCACCACCCAAAATCCAGGTGCTTAAATGTAGGAGTAAGATTCTCCTAACCCTCTCCTTGTAAAAATCCTAGCAATTGCTTTACTCACACAAGAGCCAATTGTTGGCAGACAGATCCAGACCTCTAAGCAGTAGCATGCTTCCCTGCCTGGACAGGTTTCCATGGGCTCAAGGCCCCTCAGAGCAACAGGGTGTACTGAGTGAGGTAATAACTTGGAAAGGGTGTAATGTCCACTGGCTTCTGTGTTCGGACTTTTTGCTGGCAGCCTCTTCTCTTTCTGCTCGGGCTTCAACCTGGAGAAATTTGAGCTTCACAGGATTTACAGATTCCATGAGTATCTTAGATTTGTCCTCTCTAGTGCTGCTTGGAAGGAGTTCTGAAGGTTGGTGCAAAATGCAGGACAAATGAGTTGGAAGGTTTCTGTGGATATGCAACAAGGAGAAAGCACAGAATAGAGTGGTAAAGAAGGCAAAATATATACAGGATGCAGAGAAGTTTCTTGGGCACATAAAACTGAGTTTTTTGCAAGTACCTAAAGATTTTGTGGAATAATTGAGGCAACTCCCTTGAAAGCGAGGACTTTGGATTTACGCTTACCCATACCTGTAGAAGAAAAAGGAACCTATTTCCTAGTAGTCCTGATTCTGGTTTCCTATTTTATATTCTCAGGGTCTCCAGCAGGAACATGTTGTCTCTGATTTATGATTTGCACACATTTTATTGGTCATGGTCTTTCAGAATAATTCACAGATAAACCAATTTTTGGGGCATCCAAAAGAGCAATGCTTAAAAATAAAACTTCCATGTCCAGCAATTGATTTAGTACCTGGCACAAATCCTAACCAACCCTAAACTCAGCAATAAATAACTTACATAACAGTTTTCTTACTGTGGCACTGTTTCCTTCCCTAGTGAACAAAGAGTCTGACTCTGCATTCCATACATCCGGGCAAAATTTCTGCTGATGTTAGTGTGACTTTGTCCCTCAGGAGCCTAAAGTCTGGTCTGCAGTGTCATAATGGTGACACAGTGGATGGAAGATTCTACTTGTGTAAACCTGAGGTTTTCATCTGGCTCTTACAACCTAGTCACATTCGGCATCACTTCATATCATGCAACACAGAACAATTGTGGGTTTATCTGCAGGAGAAACAATGCCCAGTTTGTGAGAAAGTCATTTACTTGTTATAGAAAGTAAAATGTAAAATGCTCATGTAATGTACTTTAAGTACTGAGCATCATGGAGTCTTTCTGACTTGCTTTAGGCATCACTGACACATGCTTCACAAGAACAGAGGGCATTTATTTAATTTATCATTAAAGTCACAAAATGCTGCTTGCTGTGCTTGACATATGACACCTTCGCATATTTCACACCACCATTAACTACTGCAAAGTGCAATAACAAACAGGAAAATAAGTATGAAAAAGAAACCTTAAATGTCTAGAGCAGATTCCTTTCTGAGAAGTCTTGCAAAGCTCACTTGCACTCAAAAAAATTGCTAGCAACAAATAGTTTTTACTAGCACTGTAGAACTAATGGAGCTGTAGGAGAGAATTCTGAATTCCCTTCTGATTCATGCTTCATAGTGGAACTATTAAGTTCCAGCTGCAGGAGGTTTTTTTTTCCTGGTGATGATCTATGAGCCAGAGAAGAGCAGGGGCCGAATGGTTGCGGGGCTGGCACTCATGAAAGAGATTTCCTGGTATAAACCGAACAAGTCAGACCAGAGTACACAAATATGGACCCTCACACTCTCGTTTTTACCAGATCATTTTTTCCTGGTTTATGTGTGAAATTTTGATACTTAAATGAAATATGAATTACAGAAGACTTCGCTGAGCCCCAGTCCCACAACATGACATGCCTGGGCAGAGTGCTACACGTACAGGGAGGGAGGCAGAAGAACTCCATGTGGATTAGCTGTCTACCCATGTGCTGTGCATTAGGAGATACTTATTGAGAGGTTATTGAATTCTATTGAATTCTGCTTGAATTCTTTTGTACAACTCTAATATCTTGAAATTCTATCTTCCATCTAGCTTTTTGGTATCCTTTCTCAAATTAAATGAGGTTTTTGATGTCTCTTCCACTGCAGGAAGATCCTTATCAGAAGTAGGAAACAGTGGTATATTGGCTCCTTGGAGTGTTGGGGCTGACATTACCAGGTGCTTTTATGCCATTTTATATAAAAGAGCATAGTGTATGGGAAGCTGTTTTTCATGCAGAACAAATTACAGCAGAAAGTGACCTAGAACAATAAACTATTGCCTTGGCTACCACTGCCCTGGCCATCAAAATGTATGCAGCAGTAATGAGGGTGCACTGTCATTTCAGTTTTTAAATTTCCTTCCAATAATTCTTGGTCCCTGTGTTGGCATAGTCTTCTTTATCCTAACTTCCACATTTTCACTTGTGTAGAAATCTGCCAAATTATAAACTTTAAAATAGATGGGAGAAACTAAAGAGGAAGTGAAAGGGAGAAGGGTTTTTCAGGGAAGCATCTGCATGCAACTGAGGATGAAATCAAAGCCTCTCTGCAGCCAGGCTGAACAGAAAGGCTCATACAGGAGGCCTGCTGGCCCAATATAAAGCAGCTAAAACAATATTGCTCTGAATTCTGGGAAAAGGTAGCAAGCTCAATTTATTTGGAAGTGTCAAGTAATTCAGCCATTCTCCATTTCAGGCCTAAAGAAAATCCCTCAAGAGATTCAATTTATATCTCAGTGCCCAGCTATACCTTCTTTTCCTCTTTCATGCTGGCTGTCAGTGAGCACACTGGGTGATATGAAAAAGAGAGCAGGATGTCTTTCGAAAGTAGATATAGAGGAAAATTGATGCAATAGACATAGAATTAGATCCATGCCTCACCATGCTGTGGAAACAATACATGCAAAAAGGGGTAAATATTGCCCTGGCCCTGAACAAATAGTGACCAAGTACAAATAGTGACCACCTGGAGGACACAACATAAAACATGTGGGAATAGGATATCAAATTACATAAATTCTGAAGTTTCTTTGTTGCAGTTACCTCAATACTTTTTGAGAGTGTTGGTGGAAGGGGAGAGGAGAGCCAGCAAGCGCTCAGAGGCAGGACTAGGGGAACATATCTTGAAGAAATCTGGGCAAACCAGCAGAAAGACATGCAGAAGGACAAAGGAGCAGGCAAAGAGCTTGGCAGTGGGTCAGGAGCACAAATATAAATCTTCTGCAGGGTGTAGGATAACAGTGAAGTTTAATGGATAATTTAGATTTAGAAACATGACTCAAATGTCTGGTTTTGAGCCCTTTTCCAGCCCCAGGATTTGGAATATGGACTGCATCTCACCTTCACATGCAGCAGCCTATGCTTGCACAGACAAGTGTGTCTCACTGGGCCATGTACCTTCTGCCAGTGGAAGGCAGACAAAATCTCTGTGACAACATTTCTCTGCCCCTGAGAGGAGGAGATTTCACTGCATCACATGCTTAGTGACTTGTCTTTGAAGTACCCATGGGTGAGGCAGTGATTTCTACCCTGCAGTAGATCAAACAAATGTCAGCAATGTACCTTGGTCCAGATGCAAACACTTTGCCTGTTTGTTGGCTCATATATCACTGCTTGCAGGGATGGGACCTCACCTTAGAGTGAAATTCTGACAGAGCAGGAGCACTCATGGCAGAAAACAAGTCAGCAGGATCCCACTTCACATCGAGAGAGATGAAAAGGCTGTTGTTTCTGGCAAAGACTGTGTTTTGAACCTAGGACTGTGAAAACAGTAACAGATTTAGGAATTCCTCCTCAACACATGAAGCCACCAGCCTTCAGCCAGCACATGTGAGGAACACATATCCTGTAGAAGCATTGAGCATGCTGGGGATGTTGCTGGGACAGAGGAGGACAGCTAAGCTCATTCCCCACTCTTCGTGCCCATGTTATATATGGGAACAGCAACATGAAGTTGGCAGAACGCAGTCAGATCAAAGGTTTGTCTAGGTCAGCATTCTAGCAGGAGGCAGTAGAAAATCCTTAGGGAAGATCTTTAAGAATGGGAAATGCAGAGACTCAGGCTCTGGTTGGCATCCTCTCCTGGCTTCCAGCAATCAGCAACTTAAGGGCTTTCTAGGCCTGGGGTTGTGTCCAGACCACCAAGTTTAACAGCCACACAGACTTACCCTCTCTGAATCTGTCTAATCCCTTTTTGGATCCATTACCCCATAAGCTCTGTGATAGCTGCACACACAAACCCAACTTGGCAACTACCCACATGCCTTTGTGCAGAGTGAGGATCCAAGCAAACCTGTACTCATTAAAGGAAAAGAAAATGTAAGAAAACTTGGCTCTTGAAAGCCTTTCTTCCCTCCTGCTTTTGAGTCTGTGTTTTCCTGGCTCCTCAGAGCGCTACGTATTGTCACCCCTGCTTTCTTCCTCCTCTGAGCCCTTCAGGAGGCAGATGCTGTAGGAAGCCTGGGCAGAGAAGTGGTAACTGCTATGGAGCACTCTAATGATGAGCAGCTGCTTTCCACAAGCAGCACTGCCGGCAGGGAGCTCGTCAGAGGCTTGCTTTAAAATGGTCCTGATACTTTATTTCACACAAGGGGAGGTGGGCTGAGGATGATCCAGATGAGCCTAGGAAAGCCAGGTCATACCTCATCTGCATGCTATAGCAAATAGCTCCCCCAGGGCCACATTTTTTTTCTACAGCATTTATGTGTTTCACTCATTGTTAACCTGGGAGAGAGGGAACTAAACCCCTTTAAAATCTGTCCCTTTGGCTTTGCTACTGGAGTCCCCACATCCTAAGTGAGTTACCTCATCTTGAAAGACTGCAGGTGTAAGCTGTGGCTTTGTTTGCTGACCTGGGTTTGTACCTGGGCCCTGTCTGTTTCCAGGGCAGACATTCCTGATTGCTGATGCCAGTGGAATGCTTTGCTCAAGGCTGGTAAGCTTGCACAGCAGCAGTGGGATTTGGCAGATGTACTTATGTTAGTGCTAAACCAAAACATAGTTAAAGGGCACCCCTATGAAGTCCTCACCACTGCAAGCCATGCTAAACACCAGATTTCCAATTTTGTACCATATGGGACCCACGAGTTAATAAGAAGCAGTCTTATTATCTGCTTTGTCCTTATTCATGCTGAACACTGTGAATAAAACTCCAATAAATACAGTGCTAATCTGGTTTGGTCACTGCAGAGTTCACACCTTCATGAGTTGATGATAGGTGACCAAGAGGATCATTTACATTGTGCAGAACAAGGCATCACCCATCTCTCTAGCATCCATTTGCCTCACAGCAGCCTCACCTCAAAGTTTCCTTTGTCACCAAGTTTTCAAGAGTGTTTTTGAAGACTTTGGAGTCCCCTGGAGACACCATAAAATTGCTATTGACTACATAGGGAATTGAAAGTAAAGAGTCAGACAGTTCAAAGGAAAAAAAAGTCTCTAAGAATGTGGACACCTTGTGCTTCTACAGTATTGCTCCCCCAGCTCTGGTCTGCTGGGTGATGGTCACAAAACAGAAGAGAATCATTCCCAGGGTTTTGCACTCCACTTCTTTGATCTGATATGGCCCCTCAAGACACATCACATGCATTTGCTGTGATAGGTTATGGTCCACCCCACCTGTCCTCCTCCATCTTCCATAAGGAAGTTTCTCTCACAGTTTGGCTCTGAGGTTCTTGAGTTTGCTGCTTTTGCTATGTGCCCTGTAGTGTTGGTGATACAGCAAATGAAAAAAGAAATCAAAAGCAAAGGAGCAGCTCTGTCAGACACAGCTGAATGCAATGCACCAGCCCTGCCACGGAGAATGAGCGAATCCCAAAGGACAGCACATGCATAGAATCATCAGGGGCAAGGAATGGCATGGATTGGAAAAAATCTTAAAGATCATTTAGTTCCAACTCCCCTGCTATGGGGAGGGACGCCTCCCACTAGACCTGGTTCCCCAAAGCCCCATCCAGCTTGGCCTTGAACACTTCTAGGGATGAGGCACCCTACGATTCTCTGGGAAACCCACGACAGCACTTCACCATCCTCATAGTAAAGAAATTCTTCCTTATACTTAATCTAAAATCAACTCCTTTCAGTTGAAAGCCATTTTCCCTTTTCCTATCACTGTATAACCTTGTAAACAATCCTTTTCCAACTTCCTTGTAAGCTCTCTTCAGGTATTGGAAAGATGCCAGAAGGTCCTCTCTTCTCCAGGCTGAACAGCCCCAGCTCTCTCTGCCTGTCTTCACAGGAGAGGTGCTCCAGCCCTCTGATCCTCTTCGTGGCCCTCCTCTGGACTTGCTCCAGCAGGTCCCTCTCCTTCTTATGTTGGCAGTCCCAGAGCTGGATGCAGCACCCAAGAAAGTGTCTCGTCAGCTTTACCAGAGTTTTCTCCTGAGGTGACTGACAAGTTAGATCTGTTCACACTGAGGACTGCTTGGAGATTTTCCTGGCACTTTTTTAACACCTCTTTTTGTTCTCACTTTTTATCTGCCAGCAACTAAAGCCAGTTGGCCTTAATGGAGAATGAAAAAAAAGGAACAATGAGGAGTGGCTTTCCAATTAGCAATGGCAACAGACATACTAGGATTAGTGTTTTGTCATAATACATGGAAAATAAGGAACAATAAATTGCAGAAAGCCTGATATTAGGCACTTTAATGAAAAAAGATGATGAGTTTTCAGTCCAGACTTTAGGAATGCCAAAATTGTGTAATAAAGGTAAACAGAAGTGTTCAGTACTTTTGGTCTCAAGTTCCAAAATGAAAAAAGATGAGATTTTATTACCTATATTTTTAAAATCACATACAGTCTACAGCCTTTCTCTTTGGCCGCTAATATAAAGTTCAAGATGAGCTATATGTCATTACAGAGTGGCTGCCCTTCAAAGGAGGAAAGAGCCTCCAGATTTAAGTTTGCTAATATGACATTCATGAGAGACTATTTTAATAAAAAACATAGAGGATGAGGGCAGGTGTCTTCGCGCTGGATCTGGAGCTATAATTTAAGTCCTTTGTGTGATACAGAAAGTTCAGAGTAACACTGACCATGGACTTTGGATGGCAATCCTTGCCTTCATTCACAGGTGAAGCAGAGCACAAAGTTAAGCATGATGAGCCAGAGGTTCAGCAGTAGGTGACCCATGTAATACCTTGGCTAAGAAACTGAGTTATGTCATCCTATAAAGTCTAGAACAAGAAGCACCTAGGAGTCATTACTTACAGTTATAGCAGAGATTTTCTACCTCAATTCTTTGAGATCAGGAATGCCTCCTGTTAGTGGACCTAAATTCACTATAAAGCAATGTGTCTTTCCTTTAGAAAAATTTTGAGGAATCTGCAAAAAGGGAAGAAAAAAGTTGGAAGCCATAAATCTACAGAATTGTGTGGAGCTATGATTGCTAGCCCTACCACCTGCATCTCACAGTGATGGGTTCTGTCACTTCTTGATGTCTGCACTGACCTCTGAATATATTTTGCCAATGGGCAAAATATTTTTTCCTTTCCTGCTGCAGGCATTCCCATGGTCAGACTCTATAAACAGTTCAAGGTAGCTTGGTTACTTCTTGAAGCAATTTAGATCCTTCATCATGGGAGCTGCAGAGAGGTGACAGAAGGAAAGTCCTGATGCCATCTCATCTCTTCATGCTTCTGGGGGATGCAGAGATGAGTTTAGAGAGGAATGGAGTAACTGTAGTGAGGCTTATGGGCTCTGATGGGGCTGGAGAAACAAGATACCTGTCAATAGCATTTTAGTGTGTCAGAGAAATTCACATGTTAGAGATCAGCTCAATGAGACAGGCAAGGAAGGGACCAGGAGTGGTTGGATGGCCACAGTTATGTGGTGAATTTGCAGCTAGCTACAGGAAGGAAGAAATGGACTCTCGGGAAGCAGGTGTTACCTCTAGCAGCTCAAGCTTCTAGCTCTTTGTTAGCTTTTATGCCTGGTTGTGTTATTTCATGTATGTATTAAATGAAGCAGTAGCATTTGTGTCTTCTGGCATCTGCTGTTAAGACTCCAATGCCTCTGAAGGATATTCCAAAGAAATTCTGCAAGCTCTTCCACTAGGTATGAAAAAAAGAGCTTGGCCTCCTATTCTTGGAGGAATGTTGTCTGTGTCTCAATGACACAAGGGGAGAAGATGAGGATGTCATAGTCACTAAATCATTCAGTTATTCCCAAAGGGAATATCTTTGACCCCAAGAACTGAAGAGGGATATCAGTTGTGAATCTTAAGAGTATTTTGCCTTCTTGGATACTCCATTTCTATTTCCTGTTCACTGTTCTACCAAAGGGTGCCACTATAAACCGAGAATAGATAAATTAACATTTGGAATATTTATGCTAATAATAAGAGCTGGTGGCTAAACTGCATTTCCTTGCAACGTTAAATCATCTGTGATCATGAGCATGAAGCTTCTCCCACAGGACACCCAAGTATCTTCTCCAGTTCTCAAAGACAGCATGTCAGAGGGCCAGGCATCAGGGCAAAGGTGCAGCCATACACTGCAGGGGGACTCTTTTGGGATCAGGGGGCCTGCTGACAAGGCACCCCTCTGCTGTTTTGTGACCACCAGGTGATGAGCAAGCTGCCAGCAGAGGAGGCCAGCTGGCTGTCCTTTGAAAGAAGGGCCAGAGAGTCCAGCAGAGTGGAACTGCAGATGTATGACTGGGGGACAACCTGGCCCTCAGGGGGAAGCCAGATGTGGGACTTCCCTGCTCAGTCCGTGAGCGATGCTGTGTGTGCCCCCAGCTCATGTACTTTTGCCAGTTCTGTGATACAAACCAGGCCATGGGTGGAGGCAAGGGACTGCAAACCTTCTGAGCAGAAAGGAGTTCTTGAGTCCTCTGAGAGTCTCTTCCTCAGGAGAGCTGAATGACCTCCTCCCAGCTATCTCCCTCCTCCATCTTGTGGGCTATATCTGAACTTAGAAACACTGGTAATGGGTGTGTCTAAATTAAGGCCACGGGAATTATTGATTTTCCACTTGGGGAGGAGATTATCCATTAAACTGAAACAGAAAAAAAAGAAATTCCCAATATTCAGTGGAATGAAACAATTCATTCTGTTTGACTGAAGAATTCAAAGTGACCCCAAACAAATGTTTTCCTTCCATCGCCTTGGGGCTTTAAAAAATTCAAAGAAGGAAAGACAGACAGCCAAAGGGGGAGGCTGGGTGTCCTAGCCAAAGCTATCAAGACCAATGCTGCTTTTCTCCTCACTTTGTGACTGAGGGACTTCAATAGCAGTGTGGGGGGTGGGGAGGGAGAGGGCTTGGGCTCTTGCCTGGGATGAGTACAAATGGGCTTCAAACTCTTGGCTTGCCCAATTGAGGCTAATGAACCTGCACTGAGATCTCATGAGAAGATGAGAGGATGGACACATGCTCCAGGCATTGATGTTTTTCCACTTTCTAAAAGGTGGTAAAGGGAGTAAATGTGTAATGAGGACTTGAGACTGGAGCTGAGGGAAGTGAGATCCAACTGCAGCCAGCAAATACCCATCTTCTTTTGCCTAATCACCAAAACCCTAAAATTAGTTAGGACAGCTTTGACCAGGATGCTGGGAAGAACATGCTGGTGGTGGGACGATTCATCTTGGGAGTCCCTGTGCAGAACTGTGCATGAGGCAGAAGGGATATTAGAACCTATTTCCTCTGTACTAATTATACAGGGAAAGCTCCTAAATCAACCCCTCTTTGCAAAAGGAGCCCAAATCCCCTTGAGAAACAGGCTTCAGCAGATGGAAATGTTTTGCAGCAGAAATGTCAGCACAGAGGATAAATAATGCTGGTGGCCACCCACTGTTGGCACTTGGCATATCAAAGGTGTGCCCAGCTCCTCATCTTGGAGCTTTTTCCTTTTATCAGCATTGCCACAGGTCAAGCAGGATGCAGGGCAAGCACAACATGGGAGTTTAGTGAGCCTTTCAATACACAGTGTGTGGCACATTTGTTACCTAGACCCACTGGCTGCTAACTGTGTCATTTACTTGGGCTGCTTGTTCTGCCAAGTCCACAAAGGCCATCAGTAGAAATGCAAACACATTCCTTTTCTTTATAGGCTTTCTTATATGTTTTTTTTTTTAATGGAAAATACATTTTTCTGTCATTTTGTACCCGGAAGTTTTCCTCCTACACATCATGCAGACAAATAAACAGCCCCCCAATCCAGTCAGGGAGGTTAGCAGGCCTGATACTGTGCTATGTCAAACTGAGCCAGTCTTTTACATATGTTATATATTCACCTTTTCTCTGGCATCTGCATTGCACTTGGGAAAACACTCGCACGCAAAGGGATGGGCTCTGGGGAATGGAGAAACATTATCTAGCACGGGAATACTCAATTAATTTTCAGCAAGCAGCTTTTATAATACATAACATACACTTAACATAATACACTTTGGTCTCGTGCCAGAGATTCTAAATGATTAGGCTGTATCAATTTACTCTTGAAACACTGATTAAAATCTCAAAACTTTCATAGCAAATGATGCATGAACCAGAATCTGAAATGTGATGATTGAAATATTGCAATGTCACAGATTCATCACACAGCCTTTCCAAATCCACTCTCAGTTTCAGCTGGCCCCTTAAACGTTCTACTCACACATCCTAGTGATCAGCTTTTTTCTCCTGTTCTGTCTCCCCCTCTCCGACCCTCTGCCTCTTGGAAAGATAATAGCCAGGCCTTAATTGAAGCAAACAGGTCATTAAAACAGTAATTTTGTAGATATTCACAATGACAGACATTCATTCAGTGCCAAAGACAAGTAAAGAATCGAGGACTGGATATTCCATGCACATTAATTCTACCATAGACCAAATCGAAGTTAAACATCCTCCTCTTTTCTTACTGTGAAAAATTTCCATTGGGAACAGAATTTAAACAAAGAAAACTGAAAAATAACTATTCAATTTTTGCCCTGTGAATGGTGCCCTAGCCTTGAAGGAGGTCTTAACAAACGGTGTCACAACTTCTCCAAAGAGAAGGAAGATTTTCATCTCCTGTTTCTTGGTGCACAGTCACAATTCATCATTCGTTGCAGATAAGAGAGGTCAAATCACCCTGACTATTTTTACAACCTCTCTGTAGGACAACCCTCACCACAGTGTCACAGAAATGCACTTAGTTCTAACTGGAATCCAGAAACTCCAAGCAAAATTGCCTGCTGCATGAAGCACATTGTCTGTCCCAGGAACCACTGTACCAGAGCTTTTGTGAAATGATACTTTAGCAGCAAGCCAACATTGTAAATCTCATATTGGGTTCTCAAGTGCCTGTAAAGATAAGTGCACTTGGACTTCTTCAAACTGTCAGCTACAGGTCCCTTCCTTAGCTGTCAAACTGCAGTGTCTCGGGGGAGAAGCCATGTGTGATTCAGATAGTCTGACAGTGAGGATGTCCTGACCTGCTCTGGCAAAGGACTGCACTCATCACCCTGAAGGGAGACATCTGAGCCTGGACTCATCCCATTTCACTTCAGGCCAAGCTGAGAGTCTTATTACACTAGGACTTTTTCCCACAGTCTGTAGAGAGAGGCACCACCAGCCCCCTTGTCAGCACTCAAATGAAGATGTGTTTTTGTTCCCAGTGACCCTGAAGGAAACTGCTCCTAACTAAGTGTTCAGTTAAATGCCTAAAATGAGATGAGGTGGTCTGGACCAGGCAGCAGCCTGGTGTAGCTTCCTCCCCATGAACAGCAAATGTTCTCCAGTCCAAGCCCAGTCTTGGCAGGTCAGGACCAAACATGCCAGGCCATGCCTGCCATCACACTAACATCTAAGGATGCTAGCAACTGGGACTTTGGGGAGATGACCTCTGCTCCAACCATTTCAGGGACCATCTGAAGCAGGGAGAAGTCTTGGGAGAAGCACATCATCATTTCAAGGTGCAGAGTAGATGCCTGGCTGGACCCAGTGGCTGTCCCCTCAGGGCTCCCCTCCTCCCAGCTGGCAGTGCTCTCCACTGTGCTTTTGGCATGCTTGAACCCCTGTCCAGGAGCTTTCCTGGTCCGTCACATGCCACCATTAGGGGACAACTTCTGTGTTCTTTTCAGAGCTTTTACTCTGCTCCAGCTCAAACTGTATGTATGCAAGGACGAAAAAAACCCAACTGAATGAGATCATTTTTCTCATCTCAGACATTCAGCCTGCTAGCCAGGGTTACTGGAATAAAGCAGGGAAGCTCTTTTTCCATAGCAAGCCATCTGGTTGACATAGACTCACACTGATGCTAATCTGTTGGTTTCTTTCTTTTTATTATTTTTTTTTTCTGAGGAACACTTCATCTGCAGCTGTAAATTCAGACCTGCTCCCTCTGTGTGCAGAGCATTCATTTTGCACACGTATTTATTACCACATTATGCCCCATTGTAGGTGTCAGGAAATCATTGTTACCCTTGGTGTGTCTACGTTGTTCTAATGTCAGGGATGTACTTTCAAATGGAAATTAAGCAATTATGTTTCACATGGGGAAACCTGACAGACGCATAGATTTTTACACCACTGGCAATGTTGCTGTCACAAAAGCAGACATTGTTCTCAGTGGACTGCCAAAGAAATATAATGTATTTCAAGAGCAAAGTGGGAGAGGGAGGGAAGCAAGAAGGGGGAATGTGGGGTAATTAGCTGTGTGATTTGAGTTCATAGATCATGGAGCTGTTTAACTTCAAAATGCAGAAGCAACATGACAATGAGGCTACTTAACTCATCCTTGAAAAGGAGGTTTCCAGTAGCCTTTTAAAACACAAAAAAAAGCTTTCAGCACTATCTTCAGCTCCTGGTTAAAGCAGGATGCTACTGCATGTTTATTATTTGTAACGCTTATTTAGGAATTGGTTATTAGCTATAATATATTATAATTAGCTACTAAGCTAAGTGCTGTAGGAGCAAAGAGTCATGTTGGTTCCCAGTTTATTGAACATCAGCCCTCTAGCTCAGTTGTTCAGGTGGTGTCCCTGGGACAGGCAGCTGGGCAATCCTTCACCTGGTGAGGAATGTGTGCTGCAGGTTGGTGCCATACATCCTCTAGGGATGGGAACATTCCGCTTGTCCCCCATGGCTCTGTTGTTGTAACGCAGCACACAGAGCCCATCTGGAACCTCGTGCAGCACAGTCCCTCCTCCTCCTCCTCCTCCTCCTCCACCTCCTCCTCCTCCTCCTGTTCCTGTTCCTCCTCCACCTCCTCCTCCTCCTCCTCCTGTTCCTCCTCCTGTTCCTCCTCCTCCTCCTCCTCCATCCCCCCAGCTATTTTTGGTTTGTTGCAGGCTTTATTCAGCAGCCTTTTGTGTAACTCTCCTCTGCCCTTGGTCATTAGCTTCATACTACTCCCTTGGGTGTAATAGACCCACAGCAGCCCAAAGCCAGGAGCCAGTGAGCTCAGGCAAAGGGCTGTACTCGTGCCCAGTGGAAAGCAATAGAATTCTGGGACCCAAAGAAGAGAATATCTTTAAAAATGAAGTATTTTAAAAATATTTCAATCAAATCCTGGTGTTTTACAAAAAGATCTCTTAAGAAGCACAGCAGTGTACATCATAAACCAAGCCTTCACTTAAATGGATTTCTAGAAAAGATCAAAAAGGACTTAGGACTCTCCAAGGAGAATTTATTTGTTTCATGGATATTTTAGATGGGCAAATCCTCTAGCCCTGAATAAAACAAAATTCTTACAATTGAGATTGAGAGGAATAACTAATGATCAAAACTTCTGTAAGCCAAGAACTGCATGAAAATGGCTGAGAAAATGGCTGTTGCCTCAAGGAGCTCATAGTAAAATACAAGGCACCACAAAACCGATGAGATGGGGGAAAAGTAGACATTTCTATCCTTCCTCCCCTCCATGAGACGAAAAAGGTATGTTTATCATACCAGGTCTCAGTGGAGTTTTGGAGCAAGGTAAGAAGCGTAACCAGATTTTTGGATGCCTGTCAGGGCTTTTATGCTCCTCCTCTGGCCATTCACCTTTACCTATGTGAGAGGGGAATAAAGCCTACAGATACTTGTTTGGGTCCAGCTGGCTGCAGATATCCTGTGTCTGCTGCTCCTAGAGATGCAGAGCAGAAACACTTGCTGGCACCTGGACACTTCTGCTGAACATGAGACCCTACCCTATCTCCACAGCCCAAGAAGGCTCAGTGGGCAACTGTGCCTACTGCCAGAGCTCTCGGGCTGGGAAGCAGCGCTGGTGTCATTTCCTTCAGGACATGAACCCTTCTTTTCCTGTCTTCCACCTCTTCCTGCCCACTCACCAACCCTGGCGGCAGGCTCTAGTTTTAATTCTTTTCCTGGCTCCCCAGGGAAGCTCCTCATTCTTCTTCCTGTCTCATTTATTTCTTTCTCTATCTCCTGCAAAAGATAAACCACTTGAGACCTGGAAGCTCTCCTTGAAGAGACTGAAGATCACTGGACAAACAAGTGCTGCTCAAACACAAGTAGATTAATACCACATAGCTTTCTCAACAAGAGGGAAAAATCAGTGTCCCACAGATCAGGTGGGGAAAATGAACCAACAGAGACACAAATTATAGAGCTCCCTGTAGGTGCAGAAGGGGAATCAGTATCAGCATCAGCTGGGTTTCTGTCAAGCAAGGCTGGGGTGGAGGGACACATGACCTTTTTTGGCCCTCTGCAAATACATCTTTTACAACAACTTGGCAAAATGTCCAAAATGTTTCCTAGGAATACTTGCAGCTGATAGGGTGCTGAAGGAGATAAACAAGTTAGTGACAGTGTCAGGACAGTGGGCCACAAGCAAACCATGAAGCACTGCCAAATCCAGGTGTAGAGAGCACAGACCGCCCCAGGAAGCAATGGATGTGAGAAAAAAGGCATGATGTGGGCTCAGTGTTCTCCTGATGGACCACCCTCACCATCCACTACACTGTAGCCAGCAGGGAGAATGATTCTTGGCTATTAAATTGCAAAATCCTGAGGAGGATCCAGATTTGGAATGAAAGACTCTAATCTACTCAACTATCCCCCCCAAAAAGTGACAACTTGGAGTACAGATGGTGGTTATGTTCCCCACCCCACAAAATAGGAAGAGAACAAGCCTATCTCTTCCATAGAGGAGCTCCATACATCCAAAAGGCCCCTTCACACAGACAATAATCCCTCTCTGCATCTTTGTTCCTGAGCTTGTATCAATCTGTCACATCTCTCCACTTGGGCAATCTCTCCACTCTGTCAGATGGGTCCCACCTGTTCCTAGCAGGTCTCAGGTGGGTTCCATAGTTGTCAGTGCTTGATTCCTGTTGGCATCAGATGTGCAGCCAGGTGTTTACCCATTGAAGCTCTTTTCCTTCCCAAGCCCTTCCCTTCACTCATGGAGACCAGGTATTGTGAGCATAATGGCTTAGGTCATGTCAACCAAAAAACACACTGTTTATACACACTGTTAGTTTAAGCTCAGGTCTTCCAAACCCCTGGGCAGATTGAGATACACAACTCCCTTTCTGTCCAATAGAATTTGTGTGGTTACACTTTGGCAGAGTTGAAAATACTCACGCACACATGGAACAGAACACATGGACACAAGCACAAGTATGAGGACATCTGAGAATGTCACTGTTTGTAGTTATTCTGTAAGCCCACTGGGACAGATACCTCATCTCTCAGTGGCTTCAAAGCCAAGTAGGACTCTTTTGTACACTGTAAAAATAAACAGTTTTCTATGAAGAACTGCTGAAAAAGGCCCTGGCAAACTGCACCAAGAATCTTTCTGATCCTTGCAAGTGCTACTGGCAAACTCATTTCTATAGTGGTTTTCTCTTAAAAGGGTCCAGTAACATTTTCTTCTTGTCATGGAGTAGCATGTCCATTCTAATGAGTTACTGCCTTTTAGTAGTTGCCTGCTACCTAGTGGTTTACACTTACCACTGGCACAAGTAAAGAAGAACTTTTAATGCACGACTTCCAGATAAAATGAGAGCATGGAAAAGTGCTGATCCCTAGTCCTCTTTGCTTCCCTGTGGTATTCAAGCTCTGTTTTCTCTCTGCCCTTCCTACCTCCACTCCTTTATTTCCAAGCTTATCAGAGTGACAGAATTGTTTGGGCTGGAAGGGCCCTCTGGAGATCGTTTAGTCCAACTTCCCTGTCCAGGCAGGGTCACTTGGAGCAGGTTACACAGGCATGCATCCAGGTGGGTTTTGAATATCTCCAGAGTGGGAGACTCTACAACCTTTCTGGCCAGCCTTTGAGCCTTTTTTCCCCTCCATATTTTCCTGCAAAAAACCCCTCCAAACAAGCCAACAGCAAACCCCCCTGATCTCTGTAGATCATTTGGCCCATGCTGCTTGTCACTAACCAATAGTCAACTAGCCCATGTTGGAAGGGACTTCAAAACATCATCTGGCCCAACCATTCACAGAAGAAGAGCCTAGATGAGATTATCTAGCACCCTGTCCAGCTGCATCTTGAAAACCTCCAGTGATGGGGGCTCTGCCACAACTCATGAAAGGTTGTTCCAGTGAATGATTTTTCCTAACATTAACAATTTCTCTCCATATCAAGACAATAGCTCTCTCAGTGCTACTTCTACTTTTTGCCCCTTGTCTTAATGACCTGGGATGACTTTATGGTGTTTGTATCCCCAGTTGTTTGCTCTGTTTATGCTGGATATTAAGTTCTGCACCTTTAAGACTGGTTCTGAGAGCGAAGAGGGGAGAGAAGAAGTGTGGAGATTGTTATCAGGGACTGCGCTTGCTCCCCTGCATCCTTCTCCTGGACTGTGTTGTCTGCAGTATGGACAGACAGCGGGAGAGAGCTCTCCTTTGCTTTTTTTGGGTTTTTTTCAGTAACCTGATGCAGAGAAGTTCCCTGTGTTTTTTTCTTTTTCTTGGAACTGTTCAAACCTGACCTGGACAGAAAACTCAGGAAAACACTTGGAGCTCACACCTGTGTCCCACCGGGGCCTTTGACGCTGCGTTCCAGTGCCAGAGGGACTGATAAGAGACTGAGCTGGGCTACAAGCCACGAAAAGGACTTTTTGAATTTGCCATCTCTTCAGAACAGTGAGAGGTTATACTGCTAAATATTATTCATTTTTTATGCTTATGAGTACTTTGCTTGTTAAATTAACAGATTTTTCCACTTTTCTTCAAGGAAATATTTTCCCAAACCAGCTGGGCGAGGGGCCACTTGAATTTGCTTTGCTAGAGGGACCCCATTCAGAGGTTTCCTCCCAAAATTTGCCCTAAACCAGGACACTTTTCCACACGACTATGCAGGAAGACAGAGACAATTCTCTTTTGGGAATGTGGCTCTGCAGCACCAGTAGCTGATGCAAGTGATACTCACTCATTAGAAGCCTTCAGGCACTGGAGACACCAAGATATTTTGAAATACAAGAAAGGGCGTGGTCCGGTGGCTGCACCATCAAGACATGATATGACAGGATGTGACGTTGGGGGAGGAAATTGAAGTCAGAAGAAGGGTGAAACACATGTAAGGAGTTGCAGACACCATACAAGCCACCCAGTGCCATCTGCTGCTGTCTGGAGATTATATGAGCTCTGCAAAGGGCACAACACTCAGGGATCTACCTCATATGGAAGAAACAGCAGGACTGAGCTCAGTGCTCCATCTGCATCTGGAGGAGAGGTGCAGTAGCAAATCCCACTGCTGATAACAGCAGCCTGATCTCTGTAGCCAGTGTGCCCACTCAAGTGGCACCAGATCCCTGGCGAGACCATAGCATGACTGATGCCAACAAAGAAATTCAGCAGATATTAAATCTAGTCTGTTTCATTTGCATCAGCATTGCTGTCGCTTTCTTCATGTCCAGCCTTATTGTGGTCTCTTTCCACATTCAATTCAACAGTTCGATTACCACTATTTCCTTCCCACTGCCTACTTTTCCTTCATTTTCAACACTGCCTTTTGTATTTGAGCCAGCCTTGCTGCCTTCTTAATTTCCATCCTCATTGTTATCTCTCTAACCTTTCTGCTCAGTTTCTCCAGCATAAGATTGACTACAAGAGAAGAAAGTACGTCAGATTGGGGTTTTCTCACTTTCACCCCTACTGAGTCAACTCTGAACTGTTTTGGAAGAACCTGTAGCAATGCCAGCTTGCACAAGGAAAATTCCAGAGGAAGAAGTGATGAGCCCATTCACGACTAGGGTTGCAGAGAGTTTTGATTTTGGCTGTCCTCATGAATGTGGATTCCTGTTCTGACACAGTTTGCTCAGTTGGCCTGAAGTCAAGGGGAGATAGGACTATAATAAATTAGCACCTTCTGAAAAAGAATCAGGTCCTCAGACTGAAAAGAAAGAGGGTGAACAAAACAATGGCCATAATCCCAAATCAGAAGCCAAATTTTAAAGCAGAACTTTTCACCTTCCTATTAGCTTCCCCTCTTAAAAACTGATGAGCCTCACAGGGGCATTGTTTTACCTGAGACACCAATGCTTGCTTTGCAACTATCTCTGGGTATGCAATGCATTTTAAAAGGGAGCTTTGGAAAAATTAGGGCAATTTGCAACGTGACAGACCCTAAAAGACAACAGTTGTGCACAGAGGGGCTACTAGAGAGTTCAGCTTGGACACTTGAGCTATTGAAGCTCTTCAAGAATGCAAAGCAATGTTCTGTTTTCCTTAGTCTAAGCAACACCTTGTGAGATCACTTCATTGAGGTAAGAAATGCAAATACTATTTCATATTTAAATAGATGTTGTGCTGTTGCTTTGTTGTTAGCACTGGGTACTTCTCTTACTTCAGATAAGTGCTGGTGAGTGATGAGTATATGAAATGGTACAAGCCTTACTTCTTTTCTTTTTTTGTTTCATTAATATCAATAAACAAACTTGAGAGCCAAATAAAATACCCATCACCCTTGCTTTGCCCCTTGCTGTCTGGATTTTATAAATGCAATGACTGTAACTATTCTAACAGCCTTGAAGCCTCATGTCAACACTTACAATATCAGGGTGATACCGGGATAATGTTTTGGCAGAGGAACAGCTTTTCCTCTGTGCTTTATTAACTGTCTGCTCCTAAAAAACATGGAAAATAATTGTTTATCAGTTCTGTGTTAGTCTCTGATGGAGCACCTATGTACCACATATGTGATGGCGAAGAATGCAAAATACATAAAAAGTCACACCAATAATCACATCATTCTCTTCACCTCCACCCTCCTCATCCCACCAACACTCAAAGATTCACCATCACGTTCATGAAAATGAAAATGTCCAGAGTGTGTAGGCCAGCAACTGTATGTAGACAGAGATGGTGTCTTTTTAGAACACCTGTACAGTAAGGTCCTCAGGGATTAGCCTAATTGCATCACTGAATCTGTCTAAATGAATGTTTAGATTTGTATTTATATCAGAATTCATCATTTCCTCCACCTCAGTCCAAGAATTACTGATTACTCTGTGGAGGGTAACAGCATCAGTAGCCTGACTGCACCGCGTTTTCCTTTGCATTCCTCTGTGATATTAGTGAAGAAATAATCAGCAAAATATTCCAAAGGCATTTATTTATTTCTTGCATATATATTAAAAATAAAATCTTACAAAATATGGAACCACATACTGAAATATATCATCTTAATTCATACATCAAGTGTTTTTTAATGTAAGCTAGAAAAATAGAAATTTCATTTTGGACCCATATAATAATCTTGCTGTATTCCTAAAAACAATGTTAAAAAAATTATTTTTTCCTTAAAAAGAGAAAGTGCACATTGCTTAACCAGACTAACAAAAAGAATTCAGTGCAAATTCCTAAAACAGGCATTCATATTACAATTCCTTTCACATATGATTTCTAAACAGTTAATAGTACAGGTTTTTCATATTCTGAAACAGAGATAAACAGAATCAGTTGAAAAGAAAGCTGAACAAGTTATTACCTCTGTCCTAGAATTTAGTTTCCAGCAAGGTCATAATAAACTCTTATTGGAGCTCTTCTTTACTCAAAGTTAGGCAAAATTTGCTAGAGTTGATGTAAAATATTTCTTTCTGTTTTACCTAGAACACTTAAAATACATTCAAGCTTTACCAAGCATTTTGGTTATTCGCTGTAGGCATCTGTAAACTGGGGTCACAGTTGGAATTTACAGAAGTAAAATTCATTCTGTTCAAAATCCTGTCAATTATTAACTTTAAAAAGTTCTCCAGCAAGGAGTTATATATTAATAGTAGTTTGATATACAGGTATTTAAGTTAAGAACATCAGACTGCATACGACACAAATCACCAGAGGATCTCATTAGCATTCATTTTCTGCATGTTTTATGTAGACTCAGGCTGACATTTTGGTTGAAGCTTACTCCACAGAAAGTGCCACTTACATCAATAAATGAAGGATAATTAGCTCTTTTTTTTTAAATGTGAAAAATTACACAGGTTTTGGTTTAGTTCTCAACACAAAATGTACATGTTATTTTATATATGCTTGTAAGTATTCAATCCCTTAGAATAAAAAAAGTAAAATAAAAAAACACAGCTTCTCCATCTGCCCTTCTGAACACAAAACCTACCTAAAGGATTAGCACTTAAAGAGTCACACTGTCCACACAATCTGAGCTAGGTGACACCTTCTGTAAAACAGGTTAGCATTGGACACAATCATGTAAATCAAACTCAGTGAAATTACTTTTAAAAATGTAAATGTCCTATAAAGAGTCAATATTGGGTTTTTTCCCATTTTGGTTGATTTTTTGACTGAACATTAGACTTTTGAAAAAGAAAGAAGAAATTGCATAAACCATGCTATACAAACATATTTTGCTATACAGCTTCTAAAACTTGTAATTACAGTCACTAAAAGCATACATTCTATTAAAAAATGAGTACAAAACATAGAAAATCAAGTATTTAAGACTTGCTCAAGGATGCAGTTGGTCTGATCTTGCAAAAGACTTGGGCAGGTGCTTAATATTAAGCATATGAGTCATTGTGCCAAGAGAGATTTTATGGTGAACACTAATGCACAAATATTAGACTGGCTCTTCCACTTCAAGATAAGCATGGACGTAAGTGCTTTGCTGGATATGGATCAGGATGCTCAGCACCTAACAGGGCTGCAGGCACTGATCCAGCAAAGCACTTACCCACACGAACAACACGGCTGACTTGAGGATCGCTGCTCATGTGCTTAACATTAGGCATGCTTGTAAGTGCTTTCCTGGAAGGGCCCGATAGACCAATGGTGTGTAAGCTATAAAATTTGAAGCAGAGTATGTTTAACACACCGCGTATTTAACAATACTAATCTGCTGAGATTTGCTCTTTCTTGGAACAGGGCATGTCCGATGTCAAACATTTATTTTTCAGAAAGTGCGTAAAGAAAGCCATCAAAAGCAGCTTTGTGATTATGGTGAGTTCCAATAATACAAGCGAGTCTCCTTAAACTCCTTTCATTTCTTCTTTGCATGTCTTTTCTCAGGCATCTACAAAGGAAAGAGAAAACCCTAATCAAAAACATTATTCAAAGAACCATCCATGCATTTAATTTTGCCCCAATAAACATCACGTCAGATGCAACTGAACACCTGAAAACAAGCACACTGAACCCTTTCAGATTTCAGATCTGAATGCAAGTTCTGCCAACTATGCCACCTCTTCCACTGAAAATATTCAAATCACCAATCACTTCTACAAATAAAACTAAGTTTACTACTTAAGACTGAAAATGATGTGCCAGTTTGACCCTTAAATACCCCTAAGTCAGTGCTTGTATTTCTATGTTTTCCATGCCCACTCATGTCAGCCCATTTGCTATGCAAAGTCTAAAAAAGTGAAAATGTGAGAGCTGTTTAATCCCAGATAAACAACTATAAAATCATCACAGCTCATCAGATATTTACATGAACATGTAGAGATGTCATGTTAACCCAGAAAAAGAAATAAAGTAAGACCACATTTCTATAATAGCCCTGGCATATTGCTCCATACTATGCTAACCAAGGAAGAAATAGCAAAGCAGCACTTCATAATGATCTACTGCTACTGCTGGCCAGGCAGGGTAACTATATTTAAATCCTCATTGTGGTAGGAAATATTGTTTTATGCACTTGGCACCTTATGCTCTTCATAACTTCTTACAGATACATGTCGAGGAAGTTTCAAACTTACTAAATGTATTTCTTGCTTTCCTAAAGGGAAAAGAGTTTTTGTTTTCATGTGAAAGCTCTAATGGTTTTTGGAAATGGCTTATTTTTCTTGTCATGCACAAATTCCTGCTCAACCAAAAGCACAGTCACTAATAAAATTACTATTGTGGTAAGTTACAGCATAGCTGACAGCTGAAGTCGAGATGTGGCACTAAAGCAAAATGCATGCCTGCACAGAGGAAGAACTCTAGACTTAGTCCTTGAGCACAGCAGCAGATGTGAGAGGCATGCAGAGAGCAAGAAAAAATAAAATCTGGTACCCCAGATCAGAAGTCAGCTCAAAGGCCTCTCATCTGCATCAGATTTGTTCTCTCTCTGTCCCAAATTCTGACCAGAGGAACAGGGACCTTTTCATAGAAGGTTCTTGAACAGCTCAGTCAACGAAAAGGTGCGCTTGCAAAATTTATTTCCCAAAACTTTTGAACTGTTAAAACCCAAACCCCTAAAACTAGCATATTTAAATATCCAGAAGAGCTTCTACCGTATATCTGTTCTGCCCCATAGCTCCTATTTCTAACATAATTCTCTCCCATTCTTGGTTTTCCAACAAGTACCCATCCCACGCTTGCCTACTTTCTCAGCATTTTCTAGAACTGGCTTTTCATTAATAGATATAAAACTCCTTTTTTCTACCAAAACACTCCCTAACTTGTAGCTTACTGCACAGAACTTCTCCATTAACATGACAGAATGTGCCTGTTCCTTTTCTTTCTTTTTTTCCCATAGTATCATCCTTTATTTTTGACAGATGTTTTTCAAAATTGCCATCATTTCGGCATCCCTTCTATCACATGAATTTGGGAGGTTGAGTGTGTTCCAGAATTTAACTCTTCCAGTTCATAACCACAATTGCTGGTTCTGGGCTCATCAAACACTATTTATTATCAGACATAATAATTCTGTAGATTTCCAAGTATTTTCCTCTATCTGGAATTCCAGCCATGCTGATCCTCTGTGCATTTGCAAACTACACCTGCCACTTTGTAAAAAAAGATCAGTTTGAAAGGCACACAAAACCCAACAAGAACTACAAAACGGCACCGAACACGTGGCAAGGTTTCTCTTTCATTTCTTTCTGGAAGAGAGTGCCACAGAGCTTTTTAACCTAACAGACACCATCGTAATCCAAGGGTTGTAAACGACAGCAAGTAAGTTGGAAGTGGAAAAATTACATAGTTACTCAAAAAGGGGGAATTCCTAATTCCTCTGAAACTCACATGATCAAGGGATACAAGCAGATTCTCTAATGAGCTGAAGTAGCAAAGACTGATGTGTTTTAAGAATGTCCTTCAAAAACACACATTGTAGTTGATCTACAGTAATGACTCAGTGCAACATCTGATGCATGACATTGATTATTGTGGAGAATTGGCTAGACCAGTAAAATTGATCCCAGTGACTCCATCTCTTTTTCAGTTCTGTGACTGAGGGAAGCCACAGCATCAGCTATCCCTCTAAATACACAGGAATACTCTGTAATGATGAAAGAACACAGAAAAGAGTGGGCAGTGCATTTTAAGTAACAGTCCTACCTTGTGCAAAACTTTGTAAAACTAAACCTTATCTAAGACACTCATACTTAAGCTTTTGAATCCAACGCCAAACAGGCTTCTTAAAAAAACCCCACCCATTCTTGCCTTTAAATCAATTTTTCCCTGATTATTTTTGTAAGGACCTCTTGACCTTGGAACTAAACATAAAAATACCCCTATATTGCTATGTGCTAAGAGATTTATCACGTAAAGCCAAAGAGATGCCAGAACTCTTTAAGGATTAAAATTTATATACAGGAAAATACCAAAAGCACTTAAAAAATGTGCTGAAACCCAACCTAGCTTTTGAAGCACACAGCAAATACAGCAAGCACAAGTTTGTTACACAAAGCACTTTATTGCATTACATGTACACTGACATTCATTGCCATTTGTTTCCAGCATATTGAAAACAACCCAAATCCCAATACAGAGAGTATCCTTGCCTTGATAAAATACCACCACTGACAATGCTTACATCAGCCCTTATATAAGGGTCAAAATAAAAATGCAATGATGCTAACCTACTCTGATGTAACACTGGGTAAAAAACTTCAGAAAATTTAAAAAAAATAACACACCTTATGAATTTAAGAAAAAAATCATCAAAGGTGGGCAAGTTCTCAGCCTAGAATGAAATGTAATGGAGAAAACTCTGTGGTGGGCTTGACTGGGCTAGCTCTAGAAGGAGCAGCAGCACAGTATAGTGCTCTGCTAAGCCTTGCTTCTAGCTCACAGCACCATGTTAATGCAGCTGAGCCATCTTCCCAATCCAGGCTGGAAAATCAGATATCATGGTACTGCCTTGCCTCACTAAGGCCCAACAGCTCTGCGCCCTGCCAGCTGACAGACCTCTCCATCACACTCGTACCCAGACATGCCCTGCATACACTACCCTAACAAAAAACTCCAGGAGATATCTTTAGCTTAACATAAAAATAACCACTGTATAAAATTTTTTCAAGAACAAGTCTTCATTTTGATGCTTTAGGTTTGGAGCTGAAGAAAGCAGAAATGGATTTCATTCCACTCTTATCAACTTTGGCCAGAGCCTTCTGTGCTGCAGACATCTTGGTGTTTCCCTGTGAGTGAAATGATAAACAGAAACAGTTAAACAGCAGCTCCATAGGGGGGAAACAGATGCTACAAACTCCTAAATACAGAAGTCAAGCAATAAGTTTAATTGCTTTTTTAGTATACGGCTGTAAAGATAATGTTATGCAGGCTTTGAATTGTAGGAGAAAAACTTTAAAAAGCAAATCTGAGATTATTCAAACTGAAGAATACTTGTCATGAATTACTTAACCTCAAACAAAGACAGAAAACAAACTACAAGGAGAAGGAGGTGAAACATCTCTCCTTTCTGCAGGATGAGGTATCCCAAATCAAACGTTTACTTTGGGATAATCCCTGAGTGTACATTTAGAGGAATAATGCATGCAATAGAACAGATGCATTCTGTACCCTCCGACTTAATCTCATGATTATGCTGTCAGCAGGCTGAATTACAGACCTGCATTACGGATGATGAATAATTCACACTGATTTACTATCAAAGACTATGCACAGTGAAATAAAGGGAAAAGAGATTAAGAACTAGGAATGAAGAAGGTAACTAACATTTCCAAAGCACTCTTGAGGCCACTGGGACAACTTCCCAGACTTCTACACCTAAAACACATTTTATGAACCACATTTTATAGAGCTGACCCCTTTTCTTTCCTGCATTTTAAAGCGTTACGTTTTAAATCTCAAGCTGCTTTCCCTATTAAGAAAACTTTGCATTGACCTTTCTTTATGATACTCCTCAGTCTGCAGGACTTCCCAATAACAGTACTTGGGATCAGCTAGATGGTTATGGATACGATGGAGATAGGCAACAACTGTATGACTGTCTATGTTACTCTACAAACAAAACCATTGCCAAAGTATTTTAAAAAGAGTAGTATGCTGTACAGAGTCCAAGGGCTATCTTTTCTTTCCCAGATTCTCTCATCAATGTGCGTTATTACTTCAGAAGTAAATCATATTTAATGTTAAAATGAATTATCTCACCTCAGTTTATTTCTATCTTCATGCTAAGTTCAAAGGCTATAGTATATAATGTGGGGAATGGGGAAACATGCATATTTAAACTATTTATCACCTTCACTTAGGGGGAAATCCTCTTACTTCCAAACTAGAACGTGCATGAGTACAAAAAAAACCCTGGGGTTTTGGGGGGAGGAAGGAATGCATCTGTCACCAGCTGCTTCTCTTTGCAAAGGGATAATGAGTAGTCAGCATTAGACTGAAGGTCACAAGACCAGCACAGCGGGCCTTTTTGGTTCCCCACGGGTTGGAGGAAGATTCATTTTCTTTCAATGTTCAGAGAAATAAGCCAGTACAAGCCTCACAACTTTGGCAAACATAGACAGGATCTATTTCTTTTCACATCTCTGTGGCTCTCCTAGGAATAGTACAGTGGCAGGCACCTCTGGACTCAGATTTGGATTGGCCTCCAAACATGCGTTGGAGCTGGCAATCAGTAAGTTCTTTGTTGACTTAACTTCATTAAGTTGACATAAGTAAGTGCACAAGCAATATTTCTAGGTAAAAATAAAGCCTGTCTTAGCATCCCTTGGAATTTAAATAAATGCTGCCATCTTCATTTCTTTTTTGAGTTACTGAAATTTACCAGTTGCTATCACTAAACCATAGGATTTCTCATCTCAGGATCTCAAAGAGCTTTGCAAACATTAGCCGAACACCTTAACACATCTGTCTGAGTCTGTGAGGCACACTGGTGACATACAGCCCAGCAGCAATAGCAAAACACAGTTCAGAATACGAAATTAAAACTGTCACATTAAACCTGAAAGAAAAGTTCAAGGAGATAAAATTACAGATGTCAGACAATTTTGTATTTGTTTTGTATTTGTGATGTGTTTTGAAGGAGAAAGTTAAGCACTCTGTGCTTGCTATTAATCTACACTCTGTATTTGCTACTAATCCACACTTCAGCAAAACATGTATGAATGCAAAGCTTGCTTACCTTCTTGGTTTTCAGATTGTCGCTGTTAAATTTAGTATAGTCTTCTTCTGGTTCCACAGGGACATCTGACAATTTCCTTTTCTGAAATGTTAGAGTGAGGAAGTTGCTCTGTCAACCACTTTTATGATGTACACACATGGAAGTTCAAAGTTTTGGCTTTAAAACGTAACCATAGCACCAAAACAGGACTGGCAATCAACTGAAGAATCTGCAGCAAGAGTGGAAGATTTCTGTCTGCAATCATCTTCTCTATATGTGAATATAAACCATCTTTACGGCATTCAGAAGAGAGCATTCAGTGTCAGGGGAAGCATTTTCTTCCTAGCCTTCTGAAGAATGACTGCTAGAAATCAGCCATGATTGTGACTTTGGTGTCAGTCTATTTAGAGAGCATTCTGGAGCAGCTGTTAGAAGTCAGTGCCTGACAGTCAAGGAACTGTGGTGCTCATGATCTCATGGACCTGTGCAGCACCTCCAGTGTTGTAGCTATCTGCCAACACATGTGGATCATCATCTAGTCTGTTGTCTGTTTGTTCATAACCTTTAGAATTTATTAGTTTCTACAGGCTGGCATCAGTGAAACACTGCCATAGCTCATTCATCACTTGAATCCAACAGTATATTATGAAAGTTTGACTCTGCAAGTACTGTGCGACTCTTAACTTCAGAAATAATGCACGTGAACGCTTCTAAGCACTCCACATGATCAGGCTGTAAAAATGAATATTTCTTTCCATAAACTGTGAGCATGTGTTTAGTTTAAAGGTGAAAATTTTCTGGTATGTTTCCAAAAGGGAAAAAAAAAAGTACGTAGTATTTTACAACACCGAATTTTTATTATTATTATATATCTGATATTACTACCCTGTCCTTAATATCCTGTGAAATCTAGACCGTGGCCTTCCCAGCTTTTGTGCCAAAGAGAGTGATTTTGCAAGCAACTTGGATGGTACCATACATTTTAAGATCCTGTTTTATTCATTTTGCTTATGGTGCTTCTGATATCTCTCTCTCTCTCTCCCCCTCCCTCTTCTGTTTGGCACAGAAGCCAGGTCTGCAGCCTAGATTTCTCAGCTCTTAGAACCAGATCCAACTGAAGCCTTTTCTTTTGATTTCAATGGAATCTGGATCAGCCTATTTAGAAGGCTGTTTACTGTGCTGTGATTACATTTTCAAATGACAATCTAATGAAGAATTACTTTTCTCCTCTTTTTGGAATCTGATAAACAAGTTTTTAAAACTTATAACAAAAATGTTTGCATTTCAGCAAAACATTTGCTGTTTAGTTGTAGCAAAGCCTACATATTCTTTGTAAATGTCTCTCATCATCTGCCAATAGCCAGACTCCCCGTGCTGACAAACTGGACAGTGCGATGATTACAACACAAGATCAACGGCTTACAATTAATACAAAGAACATGCAATTTTGATTTAATCATTAAATCACAAAGACCAGGCTGCACCCAGTTTGTTCTTGCTCAAGAAAGAGAATGTGTCGCTGCTTTTCGGCTGATCACTGAAGTTTCTACATCTTTCAGAGTTTAACGTAATGTCCAAACGTGCAATTATTTTTCAAAAACAGGAAATGCATGTTAGAACCTTATTTTGGAATAATCATATATAATGTCTGATGATACACCTTGCCCTCATGAAGAGAAATGTCAACACAAGTGATTAAAAACGGTCTAAAGGAGACAAAGTTTCCATGTATAAACCTACATTGCTCCTCTGAGATTGTGAAAAAAAGGAGTGTTTTAATCTCTGAAGTTGCAAGGACTTAAACACAGAAACATCATACACACCCTGGTCAGTGCTCTGGAAATTAATCAGATCCTCAGCAAGGTCTCACTACCCAACAACTGAACAGTTTTAAGCCTCATTTCCTCTGCAACCAAACTGCTGAAATAAAACTGCTTTTAAAAATAGATTCTCAGAACTATCCCAGCGGTATAAAAGCTATTCGTACACAATATGGAATGTACATCACATGCAGTTTAATACAGTTGTTTTAACATGCTTATATAGCTAATGACTATCAGTTGGCTCCTGATGTGGGCTTAATATTTCTTACAACACATAAAGATAATTCTTAACTGAATCAAAGGGCCAAGTAACTGTGCAGCCAGAACAACTGTCCAGCCACATGGAAATAACATATCTCTGGATATCCATTGGAAAACAAATGCTATTAATAACAGTAGGGCTCAATTATTCCTCTATGTGCTAGCTGACATGCTGCTAAACAGAACAGTCACTGAACGAGCCAGAAATGAGGGTTTTTTTAGACTTTGTTTCACTAAGTAGCAGGGACACTGCAGGAAAGGCCAGCGTGGTATGCAATCTCATTTCAGCAGACAGAGGCTGCCCAGTTCAAATTAAATGGAAAGGATTATCCAAAGTGGGGTTATTGGTTCTAGGGGGGCAAACTTTGCAAACCCTATGCCTCACTTGTCTGAGGCAAAGCAAAGGGACTTCATGTGTGAGGAAGACATTTGGAAGGTAAAAGAAAAAGACTGAAGAAGTGATTTTGGATCTTCTACTTCAAACAAGGTGAAAATCTTGGAGGAAAAAGCTTTTCAGACTAAACACTATAAATGTGGCTCCTTGCTCACACAGATGCACACACATTCCACCACCCCCTATCCATCCCCCAAAAAATCCAACTGACACTAGGTGTAAGCAGAAGTCTCTAATGAATGGGTGGAAAAAAGACTGGGGGAAAGGAAATATCAAAAAAAAAATCAGTTTAGGGGTCAGGTAATCCTGGGACTAAGTGAGAACTGCCAAAAAGTCAAGCTGAGTTAGACCTTGGAAAGGAAATTAAAACAAACAGTACAAGGTTGTTTAGCCACAGAGGCAAAAAGGGAATTAAAAAAGAGAAAGTGAAGCTGCTGTACTGTAGGGATTGGATAGATATTGAAGTTAACCTATGTGTGGACCCAAAATGGAAGAAGTCTTTTGCCTCAGAACATCATTTTCAATAAAAATAAAGAGGTTAAGCACAGGGGCAGAAGAAAGAATAGAAATCACTCTATTCAAGACAGAAGTAAAACTCAATATGCTGATCCAGTTGGAAGACCGCATCAGAAGCCACAAGATGAGAGCCAGAACCTGGCATATGTTCTATCAGGCAGGGACCATATTAGTGCAGAATAGCCACAGACCCATCTCTAATATAAGAAGGAAGAAAAGGCAATAGTAGGACTCAGGAGAAGAGAGTGGGGAAAAAAGTGAAAGAAGGAAGAATAATTAAAGAGTAAATGAAACACAGAATCACAGAGTGGTTTGGCTTTGAAGGGACATTAAAGATCATCTAATTCCAACCCTCCTGCCCTGGGCAGGAATACCTTCCACTAGACCAGGTGGCTCAGAGCCCCATCCAACCTGGCCTTGAACACTGCCAGGGATGGAAGCTCACACATCTCTGGGCAACCTGTTCCACTGTATCACTACCTTTAAATCTAATTTAAACCTACATTCTCTCTCAGCTTAAGGTCATTGCCTCTTGTCCTGTCACTACATGCCCTTGTAAAAAGTTTTCTCTCCAGCTCTCCTGTAGCCCCCTTAAGGTACTGGAAGGTACTCTAAGGTCTCCCTGGAGCCTTCTCTTCTCCAGGCTAAACAACCCAAACTCCCCCAGTAGGTCTCAGCCTAAAACCAAAACAAGGTAATGCCTGCTAACTTGCCTTTATTTTCTCAAATATAACACATTTTCTGGTGACAGAATGTGAAGGATTGCCAGAGGATTTGACATGGTGCCACTTAAGCAGCTGAAATTACAAAAAAAAAAATACTGCATAAGAAGTTAAAGGTAGGTGAAGAATTGGGAAAAAGGGAAACAAAGGCAAATAATGCAGAAAGGGATGTCCTTGAATCAGATGGAGATTACTAGTTAATTACTAATTGAAGATAATAACAGAATGCTAACATTTGCTGAATGTACACCACTGAGTAGCATTATGAAGACCTAAAGAGCCTTCAACACTGTGTAAAAAAGTCAGGGAACCTTCAAGACTGGAAACATTAAAACCAGATTAAATGTACAGAAGAAGTAAAAGGTCATGTACACAGAAACTAACTGCATGAATTTCTTGTAAATCTGAGAACTGATCAAGTAAAAACTGCAGTGGAAAAAAAAAACCCAACTGTGTGTCTTAACTATTCACAGCACAACAAAGAGCCATCTGATCAAGCATCAATAGAGGCAAATGGGATTCTAGTCTGTAATGGGACAAAGTATTTCTAGTTGGGAAATGGGAAGACAAGATGGGAAGAATGCCATCATATTGTATGAGTAAAGTTTTTATCAGAAATAATTACACATTTTTCTGGTCACCTGCTTTGAAACAATTGACTTAATCTTGGAGTAGGTGTAAAGAAATGTTTCCACAATGAGGGAATGGAGAACCCACCTCACACAAGAAATTGGCTTCTCAAAATGAAAACACAAAGCATGTATGTTTTCCCTTTACACATTGAAAGAACTAATGTTAGGGAGGGAAAGGAGCCATTTCAATTTTAAAAAACAATGATAAAGTTAGCACAAAAGGGCAGGGGAATAAATTGGCCATGAATAAATTCAAGGTGGAATTTACAGAAAGGTTTCTGAGCATCAGAGGAATGAGGTTATAGAACACTCTTCCAAGAGAAGTAATGGAAATAAAAAATCCTAATGAGACTTACAGTGAAGAATGGTCAATGTATGAGAGATTATTCAACATGGTTGTCTGGGAATCCATGACCCAGGAGGTCCCTTTTAGGGTCCTCATAAATTATGTATGAAAGAAAACCTATGAGGTCATATTGTCCCATCAACCTCAATAAAAATAAATAAGCAAAACACGTATGAAAAAGACGGTTGACCAAAACCATAAAATATGCCTCTGTTCTTCCCTCCCCTTTTTTAAGCAGAAAAACCAACCAAAATATTCCTTATTAAAAATATGAGTTATCTGGTAAATTTCTTGAGCTTGTTTCAGACTGGCTTTTCACAAGGCCACCTTACTTAATGTATTGTACCCAGTGCTTGGTCTGGTCCAGTTTCCATAATAACTCAGAAAAATTAACTTACATCTATCAATATCCTAATGATCTCCTACCTTCACTGGTGGCTCTGGTGCTGGGCTTCTAAGTTCTGGGAGCCTGCAGAACAAAAGATTTTAAATTAAAAATAAAGAGAGATGAATTGCGCAACCTAAAGTTTGGAAATCCTTCTTCATGAATGCTGCTTTGGTTATCAGCTGCTCACACATGGCAAGCACTTGCAAAAAAAAGCAGCTCGTGGACTGTGTTTCTGACTTATGAAACTGTTCGGCTATGGAGCTTCAGGCTGCAAATTGCAAACTGTTCCAATGGCCACCATAACAGCAGCCTTTGAACAGAACTGATGAGTAGGGGCAGAGTCCCAGTGATGATCCAAGCCAAGTCTGCTGCTGGCAGGGAACACCAGGATGAGGTTGACTCACCCTCCAGATTTAAATACAAACTAACACAGGTGAGATAAATAAGTCAAACCGAAGCAGCACTGAGTGAGTAGGGAAAAGGAAAGAGGACTGGGGATGAAGACTCAATTCCTGGCTCTGCTGTTTGTGCTTGACAATTCTGGACAAACTGTTCTTTTGGATTTTCCTCCCACTTGCTTTCAAAAAGGATACATTACTCAGGGTTTCATCAAGCAACAGTGGTAACAGACGTATCCGACTTTAACATTACATCTCCCCCAGCTCACAGTTCTTAACAGCAGAGGAAAGCCAAAAAATAACCCATAATCCACATTTGAAAAATCACATTTCAAGTGTGGCAAATACAATCTCATTGTGTCATTCACTGCAACCTTGTTGAACAAATCTCAGTATTCAACAGAAATGACCAAATGGACATTAATCCATGCCATGTAAAGCTATAAGGAACAATACTCACCCCAAGTGTTTTAACAACTCCTTACTCAGATCTTCAGGAATATACTCTGATATTAACCCATGGGCATACCGTACATAGTCTTCAGGAAGAGGTCAGGGAGTGGGAAGGAGGAGAAAAAGAACATTCAGGTTACATAGTCACGTTGCTTTAGCCATGTTGCATGTGCTACCATGAGGCACAAGGCTGAATCACTCACAGCAGAATCCTAATGGATACACTGTGATGCTTCTCTGCCTTGAGTAGTTTATATTATATGACACTTGTAGGTTTATTTAAAAAGTAAAGACTTACTACACTCACTTTGTCAGCACATGTTATTAATATCTGCTGCATGTACTTTACAAAAGCTGTTCACTTTCTGAGAGTACTAGATATCATGTATTTTTCCGAAGAAATTAAATTTTAAAAACCTGCAAAAGTAAAAAGCTGACTCAACAGAACATGCAATCATTAATTTTAAAGCATCTGGATCTTACAATTATTTGGCAAGGGCTTCAGTACTAAAGAACATTTTCTGGCTTCAACTGAAAACAATTAGATGAGACAATGAGTCTATTTCAAAGTCTTGTACTTAATTTTCAGTACTTTATAGAAAATGCCAAGGCCTATCTAAACATCACTGGCAAGACAGGATAATTATCTGTGGAAATATGAACTACTAGAAGCTGTTTTCAGTACAGGGCACTCCTGCTATAAACGTTCTTCTGAGAGACTGGGGGGAAAAAAAGTGACCCTTTTATAACACAAAGTCCCAAACCAGATCTTTTCCGGTCACGTTCTACACAAGCACTTACTGATCGTGGGCTGGACTTTTTAAACTTGCTGTTGTTGAGGCTGCTAGGGAGTAACTGCACCCATGCACAGGAAGCATTTGCCAGACAGATATTAAGCTAAAATCTCCCCTCTGAATTCCAACTCCAACAGGCCAGTTTATCTGCTCATATGCTTCCACACTTTGACAGTTCAGAAGCACATGGCATAAGGTGGCAAAAAGCTTTTACTTTAGTGCCAGAGATAAATTTATCTTTTTTTCCCATTTTCTCTATTTTTAACCTGAAAAGCCCAGTGTAAACTGGCATTGAAGGAGAAAGCATTAACAAACTGACGGCAGCATACGCATTTCAGCTGTACTGATAATAAATTCTTACTATCACTTATCTGCACTTCTCCTTCCTTCACTGCCCAGATTCAAAGATTTTTCACTCTTTAAGTCTACTTTGGGGTCAGGAGAGAACAAGAAATAATTCCAACTCAAGACAATTTTACCTCAGCACTTTATATGTCCAATTTATTGCTTAAGAAAAATATTCCAATCATTTCGTTCTTTGCATTATGACACTGAATGGTGAGTCCAAATCAACTGCTATTATTTCACACTATATACAAAATACATTCCCTTTGCATTTCTGACTTGAAGCAAGCTTCACTGACTTCCTTTACCAATTTAAAAATACCATCATTTGCCTCCTATGGAGTCTGTGTTCTTACACCAGCCTATCTTTGTTATTAATCTTTCATCAAACATCAGGAATATTGCACACCTCCCTTCTTTGTCTTCTGAATGAAATAGTCAAGTCCCATATGATAAACCTCTCCTACTTCCCTTTTTGGTATCATTATATCCTCCCCTATTTTTGCCTTACAGTATCTGTAGATGCTAACTACATATACCCACCTATTTTTAAGGTGCTGGAATTTCATAATACCTCAATGAAAACAATTCTGTACAGAAATAAATTGCACTGTCACAGCAGTGAAAATCAGACAAGAAAATGAGTCTTACTAGAAATAAGTGTTGAGTAATGCCCATTTGACTTCCTGTCATACACCTTGCCACATGCAGTGGGACTACCTCCAAAACTCACTTACTTCAGACCCCAGTATTCCCAATTTCAATGCTGCTCTCTCAAATATGAAAACCCAAGGTTTTTAAAAAGACTACTATAATCATGTCACCACAAATAAAGAGCAAGGTGGAAAAAAACCCACTGCAGATGAAATATGCAATTATAAATTTCAGAGAAAAAGTACTTAAGCATAGTCAAGATGGTTGTTGCCAGGACACTTTCCCCTTTCCTTAAAAAAGCAGGGGTCGGGAATAAGATGAAAAGCTACCATGAAGTTAAAGTCACAACTTTTGCAACTTTATCTCTTTTTAAAAACCATATATTAGAATCTCTGTTCTATAAAATTGTCTATTTGCTTTGTAAATCTCATTCATGTTGTTTCTTTTGATATCATGACTTGGTAGCTCATTTTCCACTTTGTCAGCAAGCTGCTTTGTTTCCCCGTAATTTTCAATAGCATGAAGACTTCTGAATGTTTTTGTAATAAGAAACAATTTGCCTTGGTTCATCTTGCTCTAAAGTGTTCTTAATTTTCATTAACATTTGAAGATTTTATTCTGAGTCCATTTTCAGGTTTCTCTACAGAATTTTGTGTCAGCAGCATTCAGGACATCGCCCTCCCCATTAAAATGGTGACTAGAAGCAAACAGGATCCCACCAGACGTTTTGGTAACAGGACTGTTATAATTTAATACACATATTATCAAAATTTTGCCCTTAATAATTACACATTTGTGCATATGTAGTGGGTTGAGGATGGTAAAATGCCAGTGCACCCACAAAAATCATCCAACTCACACATTTGTTGCATAAAGTAATGTTTGGACCAGAAGCCTTTTCTCTGTGACCATGACTTCCTAAGATTCCTTCACCCTTTTGAAGAATTCTATGAATGCTAATATTCTATGCATCCTAATAAAAATAATAATGAAAAGAAGCATGTTCTAATACAGACACACTTACTGGGTGGGAGCTCATATACATTATAAATATGCATCCTATTCTTTAACACAGCCTCAGTTCAGCAAAGCACTTCAGCATACACTTCACTGTGAAAAATGTTTCCTCCTTGAACCATGAAGAAGCTAAGAGAACCCCAGCTGAGACCATTGTAATTGTTAATTACAATGTCGTCTGATGAAGACAGCAAAGAACTTGGAAAAGCCAAGGCACAGAGTCACAACTTATATGGAATTTTCTGTACAGGGTATAAATTTACTGCAAAGGCCAATTTCAATATATTTTAGTTTCTAATCATGTGTTTTATCTCTGCTTATGTGACTTCACAAAAATGGAATTCATTATGATGTTTAGTTTTCTTACCTTCCTGAGCATCTGTGATCTGTTTACTGTTGATAAATGTACTTGCAAGCACCCTTTCACCTACTGATATATTGTTGCTTTTAAGTGCTTTCACTGTTTGATTAACCTACAGAAAACCAAAGAATGAAATGCCTGTATCAATATTGTTATGCACATGTTAATGCAGTGACAAAGCTCTTGTAATTTTGTTTCAAGCATATAAAACACTCAAGTTATGGACTGTGGTGAAATTTAATATACATTTGTAATGACTAGCAGATGAGCTCAAAAAACCCAAAGAAACTAGCATGTCTTTGAACATGTTGCCTTGGCAACACAGCACCACTTTTGCAGCACCCTAAGATGAGCTGAGCTACTCAGACTCAACAGCCATGATTATACAGGTGAGAAATACACCTGCTCAGAGAACACTCCTGAGCTCAGCAGTATGGCAAAGGCGGTCCTGGTGGAAATCATAGATTAAAGATTTTACATGGCACTGATGTCCTGGATCCAAGAGAGAGAGAACTGTCAGATGAACGTATTTTCAACAACACAAACAGGTACCTGTTCACGTGTAAATATTCAGCTAATCATTGCAAAATAGGTATTCATTCCCATACCTCATCACAGCAGAAAGTGGACCAGATTTTGTGCTTGTATTGATTAATATAAATGACAAGGCCTCCTCATCATCTGATGCACACCCTCTTTTTCTATAGAGCAGCATCATATTAAGGGCACATGTGCATGAGTAAAATGAAATTCACCTTCTTTATACCAAAACAAAGACCCCATCAAGCTTAGCTTTAACACTGGTTTATTTCTGGCAAACTCTACAGACCTCTTGAACAGCATGACTGGATCAGGAAAATAGCAACCAAACCAGGACCATTCTGAGTAAACTCTGCCAAAACTTTAGGAAACACATTTGTAGCATAAAACCAAGGCAGTTCTGTCCAGCTTCAAAGCACAGAAGAATTTAGAAACTGTAACAACTAAAACTCTCCTCTAGCCCATCTACAAAAGGGACAAAGCAAAAGCAAGCCCCTCACCTTATGCAAAGCCCACAGCAATAAGCTGACAGCTTCTTCTTCCTACCCACACCCCATATAAGCCCCTTTCATGGCCAGTCCCGTCAAAAAGAGAAATGCAACAAGCTTGTTAATATCTCTAACACCTGATCACATTCCCAAGTGGAGCAACTTTACTGTGATGTCTGTCCTTCTTGGACAGGACACATACCTTGAACTGAGGCACAGCACATGGCTCCAATGCAAATATGGACAAGCTAAAAAGCATTTCCATTTAAAAAATATAGCAATTTTTAAAGCAAAAGGGAAACACAATACCTTTTTCTTTAACCACTTCAGTGTCTTCTCTTGGCTGTATTTGTGGAATTTCTGACCACCAATCTCTGAGAGAAAACAAGCAAGGGGAAAAATGTCATGTCTGGTTTGGATTGCATTTTCAATACCTTTAAAATCTTTTAACTTGTAGATAGAATACAAATGTTAATTTGCATTTTGCACATGTTTGATATCAGGGCAATAAGTCTAAAAAATATTGGAAGCAAAAAAAAAAAAACCAAAAACCAAAAAAACAGACTGAGCTGATATAAACAAGTCTGGACAATCTGACAGTTCTTTAATTAGGACCTAATCTACCAAAGCAACAGATTTTATTTATTTAGGTGTAATCCTGGGTTCTCTTACTCACTAAGACCTTGTAGTTTCACTTCACCTTCACTGCCCTGTGTCCCCAGACCGGTGATTTTTACTACATATCTCATAACACAAAATGTTGGTTCCACAATTTCCTTTTTTTTTTTTTTCTTTTTTTTTTAATCAACAGCTTATCTTAAATCTTTATGTACTGGATTTCAGCACCTAGTAAGAGACCAAGACAGAAAGTTGGTTACTCTCCATCCACCACCTCTTCTAGAAACCCTTTCCCTATCTGTTCTCGTCTCTCATGTCAGAGTGACTAAAGCAGAATTTTTACTTCTATCCCCCTTTTACATAATTCAATATAATGTTAAAAGAAAATACAGAATCCAAAATAGTGAAACTCACTCCTTGTGGGAGGAAGTACATGATTCACTCATGATTTATGGAGCAATACAAATTAACTTGATGATCTAAGAATTCTGGAGAGTGCTTTCCCTGCAATAACGAGGGCATCAAGAGCACTTGCTATTCACATGTGATCTGGAGATACGTGAGTTCAAAACACCCAGGCAAAAGAGAAAATTATAAAGGCTCAGGGAAATTTCAGCATAAAAATTAAGTGTTAACTCACAGAAAGCTACATTTGGGAAATGGAATCAGATGCCTAATAAGATTTCACAGGAGACTTTGGAGACTGATGCTTCAGTCCTTTTCTTTAACAGGTATTTCAGTAAGTTTTGATCTCCTGCATACCATTCCCATAAATACCTACATCTGTTTCATGTAATTTACTGATACAGTGTCATATTCCAACACTCATTTCATGGATTTTCCTTCTCCCCTGGCAAACAACAACATATTATTTATGATTCCTTCAGCATTTCCTTCTTTGGGGTTTATCTTGGCTCTTCCAAATTGCATACAAACAGTGAACTATTATGTGCTCTTTCTGCATGCATGGCAGGGGGTATGGAGAGGTCAAGGAAAGCTGTTTGCAAGATAAAAGTTTAAATCTGTCTCAATAGTTGTATAACAGCAAAATACAAAAATTCTTCAGAGCAAAAATGAAAAAATACACTAATTAACACTTTCCTTAATGATGAGCTGCAGGTAAAACAATTAGCTGTGACATTGTTGGCTGCAGACTTTAGGACTTAGAAACTTCTAAATGGCTCTGAAAGAAAAGGAGCAGAAAATGGAGAAACTCTCTGGATACTTGAACCTGCTTCTCAAAGGGCTAACATGGTCTGGATTCAAGCACAGTGAGTACAATTCATGGATTCCTCGCTTATCTACGAAAGTTCGAGGAAGGGACATCCTCTGGGCACCATCCCCCAACCCATGCTGAAAAGTAATTCTAGTCTGGATTCCCAGGCAGACTCCCCCACAACAGCATGATTCAGAGTGACTCAGGGAAAGGAAATGTAGAACTGTGAAGCCATTTTCATTAAAACATGTGAAAAATAATTACACTGAACCCTTCAGAGATCACTTTGTTTGAAAATATTTTGTGTGCTTGACAGTTTTGTCTATTAAACCCTAGAAACTGACAATATTCAAGACCTCTGAAGAATTAAAGTGAGTTATGAAAGTCACAAACTGCTGACAAAAGGATTCAATATTGGAACGTGGATTTAACATGTGATGCACATTTGATATTGGTGAGAGTTAGTGACTACGTTTGATAATATGAGTATATATTGGAAAGCCTTTTGTTCCCTAATGTGTCTGGTGCCTATAAAACTGGTCTGAGACATCTGGAAAGATTGGGTTTGAGAAATACAGATGGAATATAAGTGGTTCTACAATTAAATAATATGTTCAGTGATCGGGTAATCGCTATGTAGACTTGGAAGTTTCCCTGATGTATTGTTGAGCAAACTGCCTAAAGCACATTTTAAAATCCATTTTCTCAGTGTTTTCCATAACTCTGAAACTTATAGGGCCCCTTTTTTCCTACCTCCTGGGAATACAAGCTTGGCAATATTATTTAGTTCTTCTAATCAGGTAAGTTTTCTTGGCTCTTCATGTTAATCACATCAGACAAGATCATAGTGCAGCTTTTGCCTTGCAAAATGAAACAAAAGAGTAACACTCTAGAACTGGAATTCATAACCCTTTCTTAAACCTTCTCTACTGTACATTCAATCCAATGTCAGAATTTATTAGCAAACAACCTGCCTCACCCAGACTTAGTGGGCTGTAACACACCCTTTCCACAACTACTAAAGCAGGTAATACAGAATTTAATTCAACTAAATGAATTTTCAGTGCCCTTTAAGAATGAGGCCAAGGAAGGTGGATTTTCTGCTAATTCAGTAAGTGTAAACTGTGAATGCTCTGGGGTAAGAATTTCTTCGACAGATGTTAAAAGTCTTAAGACTAAATGAAGAGTGAAATAATTATGTTGTTAAGTTCTGTCAAGCAGAACAGAGCTGCAGAAGCCTTAATGCAACTGGTATTTCTTGCCCTAATGCTCTACTCCTAAAATGAGAAAGGCTACAAAGTGGACAACAGCTCTTAAGAGCCAGAAAAGAGTGAGTACCTGAAGTCATAATGCTGGTATTTTTTACAAGCAATAAAAGACATGAGAATATGAAACACATAGAAGTGGATTAAACAGAAAGGTGATGTGTGCATGACAGGCAAGCAAGTGCCAATGGGTTTGTTGCATAACAGTACTCTTGGTGTTCTATAAAAACAAAGAAATCCTAAGAACAAGCCCCACTGTAACCCAATCCAAACCTGAACAAGAAAAGAAGTAGCATGTACATGCAGGTACATGCCTGGGAAAATCCAAGAACATCACACAAAGCTGATGAGTGCGTGTGGGTACAGCTTTTATGACAAAAGCATTGTTGTCCTCACATTTCAAAACAAAACCCAAGAAGTGAACACACCTTTAACAGCTAATACAATTTGTTGGCAAAATGAGACAAACTTATGGGTGTACATAATAGACTACTTACAATGGAAAAAACCAAACAGTGAAGCATCTTCACTACTGTCTAACAGAATACAGTTTATAGGAGGATGCTCCCAGATGGATAATAACTGCAAATACAGTATCAGAATGGATACAGAAGTTACACCAAGACACAAGATCTTGTCTATAGCAAACACTTTTTTAAAAAGTTTTGTTTTGGGAACATAAATACTGCCCAAAGGCTGTACTGTTGTTTGGAGGAAGTGCCCCTTCAAAAAAATATTCCAGACCTTGACCTAAGTTCCTAGGTAGCTCAAGTATGACAGCTGAAAGGATATGTCTCCATTTTTCTCCTTCGGAGATGGGCAACCAACCTGACCTCCATTATGATAATGTGACCTCCTTAGTGGATGAGGGAAAGGCTGTGGATGTTGTCTATCTAGACTTCTGGAAAGCATTTGACACTGTCTCTCACAGCACTGTCCTACAGAAGCTGGCAGCTCATGGCTTGGACAGGTACTCTCTGCACTGGGTAAAAACCAGTCTGGATGGCCAGGCAAAGAGAATTGTGTTACATCAACTGGCAGTCAGCCAGCCAATTCTTTATCTACTATCCTTATCAATGATCTGTATGGGGGGATTGAGTGCACCCTCAGTCAGTTTACAGACGACAGCAAGCTGGGCAGGAGCGTTGATCTGCTGCAGGGTAGGAAGGCTCTGCAGAGGGATCTGGAAAGGTTGGATTGATGAGCTGAGACCCAATGGCATGAGGCTCAACATGGACAAATGACAGGTCCTGCACTTGGGTCAACAAACAACAAACCTCTGCAGCAGGGGCAGAGTGGCTGAAAAGCTGCTCAGCAGAAAGGGATCTGGAGGTGCTGGTCAACAGTGGCTCCACATGAGCCGGACTGTGCCCAGGTGGCCAAGAAGGCCAATGCACCCTGGCCTGTATCAGGTATAGCGTGGCCAGCAGGACCAGGGCAGTGACTGTCCCCATCAGCACTGATGAGGCCACACCTCCAGTTCTGGGCCCTTCACTACAAGAAGGACATTGGGGTGCTGGAGTGTGTCTAGAGAAGGGCAGTAGTGCTGTAAAGGGTCTGGAGCACAAGTCTGATGAGGAGCAGCTGAAGGCGCTGGGGGTGTTTACTTGCAATGAGGCTCAGGGGGGCCCTTATTGCTCTCTACACCTAACAGAAAGAAAAAGGAGTTGCATTGAAGTGGGGGTTGGTCTCTTTTGCCAGGTCTCAAGTGAAAGGACAAAAGGAAACGGCCTTAGGTTGCACCAGGAGATGTTCGCATCAGGTATTAGAAGAATTTGCTCACTGAAAGGGTGGTCAGGCCTTGGAATAAAGTTCCCAGGTCAGCGGCGGAATCCCAGTCTCTGGAAGTGTTCAAGAGGAGACTGGGTGTGGCACTTGGAAATATGGTTTAGGAGTGATTACGGTAGTGCTAGGTTGACACTTGGATTGACAATCTTGAAGGTTTCATCCAACCTTGATGATGGTGTCATTCTGCACACGGAAGTTTAACAGCTCTTCTCTCACCCTGGCTACCATGTTACACAACTTGTGGGGCACAGCATTTGCCTGAAAGCTTAAAAATACTTTTTAATGGAAATACTAGTCACTTCATGAGAAGGCAAAAAGGGTTTTGCTTTTCAGATGCACCTGTCCTAGAGAAGCCTTCTCAAAAGTCAGAACTCACCCAAAGAAAAAGATTGTTAGGTCCAAAATGATACAAAATGTAACTAAATGTTTCCATAGGCTCTTTTGGAAATGCAGGAAGAATAGTAATATTACTCCACAATTACGTGCTTATGGAAGCACATAATTCCAACTACTCCAGTCCCAAACAGAATGTGACAACAGCCGTGCTACCTAGATTTTCTGCTCCCTTGTGAAAGAGAGCATTTTCAATAGAAACATTTCTTGCCCTGAAGTTCAAATGCAATTTCCCTATCCTACAGCACATGCACTATATCAAGCCCAAAATACTTAAACTTGTTCACCTAAATTAACGTACAGCTTCCACCCCACCCAAACACCTTAATGCTCTATACAGCTAGAAGGAGGTCTGGTCTTTTACTTAGCAGACTTCATTTTTTCATCACCTTTCCATAGCCACTTCCCAATTATCTGTAGATCATCAAAACATTTCTTCTTTTATAAATATCAATGATAAGGGTCAGCTTGCTTTGTGAAAGGAAATTCTTAATTCTTGTAGCTTTTAATCTATCTTTTAACTTTAATTTCAACTCCTTGGAGGAGCTCTAGTGCATAAGAATCAGAGAGCTTACTAGTTTTGCATTTGGGGATGCAAAAGACTTCCGTACGTTCTCCTGCAGATCTCCATGTGCATGTAGAGAAATCTCCATTCCCTGTCAGGAAGTTAGCAAGCCTAAGCAGAATGCTATTCAAAGGACTGAAAATAAAAACTGAGGTCTTGCATGTTTTGCATATCTGCAAACCTGCAAAAATAATGTCATGCTCCTGTCCCTTCCCTAGAAAGCATATATTGTCCTCACATAAAATGAAAGCTCCCACACCAAAGGGAATTCTGAGCAAAGGTTGAGGAAACTATGTACAGAATTGACAGCTTGCTAACCTTTTTCATTTGAGTTTTCTCCCTCATATACTTATGCATCCCAATCAATTTTTGTATTTAAAAAAAATAAGTCTTTAAGCTTAAACCCACAACACTAAATTATGAAAAGCCAGAAAATCTGTGTTCCTCTGTCTCAGCAGATTATTCATTCTTCTCCAGCTTTTTTCTACTTATTGTTTCAATGCTTTGTGACAAAGAATGAAAGACGTAAAATGGACCACTTCCATGCCAGACCATCCTACACTAAATAAAGAATTTAGAAAAATGTAAAATTCTGATCCAAGTCAAAGAGACTTCATAACATATACAATAATGGCAAGAAGCCAGCTCTGATTGGCTTATCATTTGTATGACACCTAGCAACAAGACTGCATGAGATTTTCAGAGTTGCAGCAGATAACCTAAGATCCACATATTTCTATTCACAAGACTGCAATGACAAGCTCTAAGCCTAAGCTTCTGTTTTTAAAGTACAGCTGTGTCCAGCACTTCAATTGTTTGGTAAAGCAAAAAGCAATATTTAAATGTATCTTGTAATGAGGTGACACTAACAAATTGAGTCTTTTTTTATTTGTCCTCCCTCCCACCGCACCCCATTTTTTCACCTTTTTCTTCTGTTACGTGCTGTATGTACTGTTTAACATCTGCACACTTCAGCAGCAATGGGCAGCTAGGGTATTCTGAGTCTAGCACAACTTGATCAAGTGGCTGGAACTTTCCTTGCTGCTGAAAATACATCAAAGGGATTACAAAAGCATTACTAAAATGTTAAGACACATATATACACACTACACATATGTATATAAATATATATGCATGCAATGGCCATAGCTTTAAAATAAAGGATTTAAAGAAGATCGTATTTTGAATGGTAACACATGACACATTCAGAAACTGATTACAAAGCAAGCTATAAATATTTATTTCAGACCAGTAAATACCTGCAAAATGCTGAACTCTTCAAACACTGCACTTAAAAGGCCAAATTTAAAACAACATGGGGAGAAACTAATGTGAAGTACAGCAGGATTTTTTGGAAGATGACATAAGACACAGTAGTCAGTGTGTGCCAATAGTGTTTTAGACCAAAACCTGTTGGATTAAACCCAGTGTCATAACTTCCATTCAAATTTTGCTTTTCCTTCCACAAAGATAAATCTCAAAGGAGCAGGGCAGCTTCTGGAACACAGTATTAACCTTTCACCTCTGCAAAGTCAATTCCAGTTTGGCCAGAGTAGGGATATAAAGTGATTTTGGCACAACTTAAATAGCCCCACACATGACAGAACCATCAAACAAATTTTGCCATTGCCAAACAATGCATAATCATTCAGCACGGTTTGGCACAACTGGCAACCTTCCCTTTGGAAAGATCCTTTAGTGCATCAGTACAAAGACTCTGTGAACTTCTGCTTAGAGAGTGCGTGGTCTCAGCAGCCAAGGCTGAACTCATTATACTGGTCAGCATGAAAAAACCCACTTGGGGTACACTGCTTTCATGATTAATTAATTCTCTTGCTAGACACTCAGAAGCTTAATAAAAGTAACCATCTATTGTTAAATCAGAATAAAAACCAGAAAAAAATCCCAAACCAACACAGAAAAAGCAGAACCAAGAAAGTATTTGAGAGTTTCTTCTCCCTAAAAGGAAAAAGGCACAATAACTGTGGCAAAAAGAATTTAGGAGAGAGACACAAAAAATAAAACTGCAATAAGCTCTTTCCTATAGATAACTGACCTGCTTGTGTCCCAAAGCAAGACAGCTGCATTTACCTCAGGCATGGGCACAGAGCCCAAGCCAAGAAAGGTGCTGTATAGGAGATGGCTCTGCTCAGAGACACACCAAGCAATCCTGCATCACACTATCAAAATCAAAGGACAGTGCAAAGGATGATTCTATGATATCCAGCGATATCCATCAGTTCAAGCTGGAAGTGACTGTGCTGCATTCAGGCTAACCTTGCCACAAGACTGCAGAATGCACTAACTTAGGCAAGGTGCTGCAGGAAAGCATTTGCCCTTTTTTAGAACCCACAACAGCTCTATGCATTTATCCGGCATCATGCCTGGCCTAGAAAATCAGAAAATCTAGAAAACAATGTACTGAAAAAGTGAAGGGCAGCCCAGGACTCTTCCCATGCACAGAAACGGCAGCAGCAGCTGTCCTTTACTCAGGCTACCTCAACACCACCCCACAGAAAGAGAGGAGATTTACTACTTCCCTAATTTAAGTTTGGCATAAAGCTTTCAGAGGAATGATTAATTCAGAGTGCAGTGCTCAGGGAACAAACTGAACTATTTGTGGAATGACCTCTTCTGATGGACCAGCCTGACCACCAAAATACAGAATACATCTGCATACCCTATACCTTAAATAATTTAAAAATAATGACAGAACAGTAAGTTACTATTACAAAAGTATAGGGAGACTTTATTATCTTCACCATAAATATTTTGTTCTCCTGCATTGTCCACTTGCAATCTAAAGCAGAACCTTGTAGAAATTCTTTTAGAGCAAAAAGTCTTAGGATGCAAAAAGTGCACTGCCTCCACAAAACAAAACAAACAAGCAAAAAAACAACCAGAAAATCAACATTTCAATTTTATTTTATATTAAAAAATTAAAAATTATATTAATTATATTAATTTTATTTAATTAATTATATTAAAAATTAAAAAATTTATTTTATATTAAAAAAATATCAGAAAATTTGCCTATGACTTTTGATATATTTCAGAAATTTAAGTGAGGTCTACACCCACTATAAATCAATGAACCCAATTTTAATTACCCAACTTTTGGATACTCAATCATCTCATTGTTGCTCTATGATATGGCATCTCTACAAATGTTGTTGCTTCCTTTCAAGTTCAAACTACCACAGAAATGTTCCTCCTTCCTCCTCACAGCATCCAAATTTTTCTTTCTTTTCCTCTTCTTTCCCAAAATAACCATTTTACTGATGCCTCAGAAAGGGTACTAGTTTGTTTTGATGACATGTCAGCATTTTAAATTCAACAGTGCTGGGACAGGCTCTCACAAAAAGACAAAAGAGATTCTCTTCTCTTAAAAAAGAAGGTGATTAGTGCTTGTTGAGATTGAAAGCTGACTCTTGTAGCATAATTTACCAACCAAAAAACTTGATGGAAACAAAAATACTTCTAAGTATTAGGATAATACTGCTTAAAAGCAAATTAAATTTCCATTATTATTGAAGGCACTCTTTGTAAAATTAACATAACCTCTACAGAACTGAAGTCAGAAATAATGTTTTCTCCTGAGAATTTCAGATGAAAAAATAAAGCAGGCTTACCTCTTTGTCTGCCTTTATGAGGTAGTAAAGTATCAGAAATAAGGGGTCCATTGGTGTAACAAACAGCAGGCGCCCATCTAGGTGACAGACATGCAAAAGTAAGCTTCCACAATATATTGACTTTTTGGGGCTTTAGGATGTTTTTTAGGAGTGTAAACAACTTTTTTTTTTTTTGAGTAAGAATCCCAATATTTTAATAAAACAAACAGAAAAATAGTATTTGTAATTTCATACTAAAAATACAGAGATAACTTTATCCTCTACCCTACCAAACCAAAGCACAAACTCCACTTCGGGACTTCTGTTTCATGTACTCTGAGTTTTGTCTTTTTTCTGGACTGTATTAAAACCAGAAAAATTGAAGCTGCCCTCTATTGGCAGATTTGGGGGCAACAGAAATTGGATTGGCACACCAGAGATATTCAGCAATACTCCACCTCTAACACTGGGCAAGGTAACACAGCACTGGCAGAAGAGACAGGCAGGACAAGAAAGAATTGCAAGGGCTGGTTAAGTGAGAGCTGCCTTCATCTGCAAAGGGAGAATCTGGTGCAGTCTCCTAATGGAACAAAATAAACTTAGATCCGAATCCATGGCTCAGTGTGCTGCATTCAAGGTTACACACAAAGGAAGAACTTGGTCTCCCATTGAAACAGACACCTCTGCCCATCTGGAGTTCATTGCAGGACAATGGCTTAGTCAGGCCTTTTGTACAACTGCAGATAATTGGAAACAACGTAACATCAAGGAAATTTACTAATGAGACCTAATAATTGATGACAATTTGACTGTGATTAGCAAATCAAAAGCAAATAAATGTAATTTTTTTTGTTTTAAATCACATGATTAAGATAATTAAAGAAAAGGCAATCCTATTATGATGGCCCTAAAACTAAAAAGAGATCATGTGGGAAGAATGTGTTTCTGGCAAAGCTGATATCCAACCTACCATGTGTATTACCAATATGATGTTCAGTGTGAGGCAAAGCAAGCATCAGGACTACTTACAAACACGAAAGCTTTGATATTGAAATTGGAAAGAAAAAGATCCACTAGCCACTTTCTAAAAGCTTCCATTTAAATGCTTTCCACCCAACCTCCAGGAAGTTATTTTTGTTTGTTCTAAAGATTCAGACTCACTAGAAGTGTATAAAGACCTCTGCCCTTCTCTGCAGATAACCAGATAATTTGTTTTAACTGCAAACGCAAAGATTTTTTTTTTTTAATTGTTCTTCTCCTGACCCTTTCAGAGATACAGCAGCCCTAACATTCAGGAACAATTTTTTCACTGTATTTTTTAAAGAAAACTGAGGACATGATTTCTTAAGGCAACTGTTTCCCAAGGGCCAAAATAAAGGTTAGAAAGGGAGAGAGAGAATACAATGTGGACATAATTGGGAGCAGGGAGCAGACCCAGTCTGTTGGCTCACCCCCAAGAAGAGCAAGGAAAAGCTCAGAGACATACTGCTTGCACTGCTTTATGTGCCTGCAGAGGATGTTTAAAAGTTAGCAGACACTTTGGGATATTACTGTTAAAGAAGGCATATGTCTGGAAGGGTTGCTTTTATTTATTACTATAAATGGACTTTTCTCTAATGAAAAGGAATAAAACAAATATACCTTAATCTTCTGAATTAATACTTATGGACATGCTGGTCTGTGGACATGCTGGCAGAGAAACACTGCTACAATAATATCTTTACTGAAAACGGATTGTGAAAGCCGTCACAAACAAGTTACACAAGCCTCCTCCTCATTTTCACAAAGGTGAGCAGGATCAGAGAATGTCCAGGATATTACAGACCAGCTCCCTTCAGAGAGAACACTGAAATAGCAGCTTCAGACCTCTGAGAACCCAGCACTCAGGCTGGGAACTACAGAGGCAATTTAAAGAACACAAGACCATACATTCCAGTGCTTGAAGCTTTAACACACCACTTTGCTTGGCTAGCTAAGGCCTTCCTGCCCTTTCTTTTCTTTCCCATAGGATAATACACATTAACTTACAAAGATTGCTGGTGTGATTGACAAGGAAAGCTAACTATTTTATGGCACTTCAGTTTAAACACAATTGAATTACTTACCCCTCCTTCCCCCTTCAAAAATGACAAATGAACATCAGTCTAATTGAGGCTGCCAAAGGCAACCTTTCAAAGAGAAATGACAATGCCCCTGGTTAAATCCATATGGCACATGAGTCTATCAGAAGGTGGGGATATGATACAGCATGTCTCAAACAACAAGGAAAAACACCTGTAAATTTACTAGAAGAAAGAGAGAAGGTCTGTGTACAAACATTGGTTAAAGATGGGGGAAAGACACATTATCCAACTCACCCTGTTGAACAGTCTGACCTATAAACCAGGAACGACGTTCCTCATGGAAAGCTTTTACTTCAAACAGCTGCTGTGCACCACTATTGAATAAGTAAAGGGTTGCTTCCCCTGTTGAAAAGAAATCTGGTTTGTGTTTGTGAGCTTTCAGAAAAATCAAAAGAATACCCAATATGTTTGAAGAATGTGCCTTATATACATACAGACACACAAACATACACACAGTCTACATAAACTCACTACAAAGAGAGCTCAGACAAAAAACACTATTATATACAGATGTTCATTTACCAGCTCTATAAACGAAACTGAATTTGAATCAATAAATAAGATGTGTGAATAGTTCATCTTACAACACAAAGCCTTTGATCAAAACCCAAATCAAAATCATTCAAGAAATCAGCTTTTTTCTGCAGTGAAGAGGGAAGGTGGAAAACAAGAGAATTCCCTCTCCTTCCATGATGTTTGTCTTGAGGATATCAGACTCTGGGTTAGTGGAACAAAAGCCTCAAACCTTTCATGGACAATCTGAAATACTCTTTTTTTTTTTTTTTTTTTGTGCACCAAAATGGATTGTGATGACTCTGTATGGGTAGACCTATAAAGTAAACAAGGAAACTAGAAGAAGTTGGTTTGAAGCGCCCATCAGAACCTTAATAGTTGGGAAAGGAAAAGGAAAGTTTTATTTTAGGTCATCCCACAACACAGCTCTACCATTAGACATTAGTTTTAGGTTACAATAAAAGGGTGACAAACACATTGCAAACAGGACTGGCATTTTTCATATCTGAAATGGGAAGTTGCCACAACTACAGAAGGGGCCACTGAAATGTGGTCAGCTGAGTCTGTTGGCTGGACTGCTTCTATCTTGGTTATTAATCCATCCTCATGAAACGAGAGCAACTACAGCAGGGCTGTCCTGCTCAGAGCACATAAATTGCAAAGCTGCAGTGACTTGCAGATGATGGGCTGGCTCAGAGAAGCCTCAGTGTAAGCCCTGAAAGCTGACATCAGCACTGCTCTTCTCAGTCTGCAGACACCCCCAGGTGCGGAGGGAGGTCAGCAAAAATGGGCAGAGAGATGAATTCCCAAAAATGACTGGTAATGCATTTTTTTCCCCTTTATCCAAAAGGCTGACCAGATGTTTAACCTCACTTAAGGATATAATTTCAGTACTCTGATAATTTTTCTTTTGGGTAGGGGAGGAGAGGAGCAATGAGTAGTCATAAGCGGGGAGCAGAAATTTCAATCATTACCATGTGCACCCTCAACAAGGGTCTACACCACAGTTTGATCAGCTCCATATCAAACTACTCACAGAAGTGCTGACTGAACAACTTAAGACTCCTACCAGGGAGTGTGCTAGCCAAATCCAGTGGTGAGCTACAAAATCTTGGGGAAAGAACCCTTCTTATTATATAAGTACAGCTCCTTAATTTATGTCATTATGCTAAAAGGACAGTCACCATGGGTTCCCTACAGTATTGTTAGACAGGAACTGCAGGGAATGGAGACAGAACCTGGACAGCTTTGCTCACAACTTCACTAATGGTTCTTGTGGTACTTCTGAATTGCAGTCTGATCCTACTTTACAGTCTTTGTAAGGGATAGAAATCTTGTTCTTTTTACCTGTCTATATAAAGGACAAAGCATGCTTTTATTTAATAAAGTGCTTAGCATCAATTCTATAGTGTGCTGAGTCCTTCAGTGCCTACTTATACAGCATCTGGCATCAACAATTCATCTGTTAGACACAAAGGTAAGGAAAAGACATTAATAGCGTGTTCTCAGTTCTTCCATTTTCAGACTTTGTATTTATAACAGGCTACATAACTAAAAGTCTATGCAGGCCTATAAATAAGGTCCTGTAAATTCTAAAGGAACACACCCAGACAATCATTGCACTTTAGGTTTTCCCCAGAAAACTTTCCCAAGATCTCTGATTCTACAAGGTAAACAGATGTCTTTTTACACAGAGAAAAACAAATTAACATCTATGCTTTTTAGAAACATAACAAACTGTAAAGGCAGTATGCTACAGCAGGAAATAATAACACAGGTGGAAATTAGATGTGGCTTTATATTCCCATTGCAAATGTGAGTAATCAAGAAACAGGTATCATGATGAGCAAGTGATTTTACATTCTGTATCATTATTTTTGACAATTTTCATCTTTCAAGAACAAATATGGTTCCTCCACTGTGACAATAAAATTCATCTGAAGCCTCAGTTACACACATATATGTAAATACATATAAATACAAGCAGTCAATTTCAGACCAAAACCATAAAACTTTAATCTACAGAGAAGAAACTAGCTCAGGCAAAGAAAAAAAAAAAACAGCATGAAAAACGTTTCTCAAACAGAATGTTAACCCCAACTAAGGCTTGCTGCAAGTTTCTGTTGCAGCATCATACACTCCAATTATTAATTAATCATAGAATAATTAAACATCCTTGACTAAAAGAACAATATGACTAGAAGAAAGCAACGGTGGGATGGTGGTGTCATTGAATTGCCTGCATTTGCTGGTCTTTCTAATATACTTTGAATTCGAAGTGCCTCATCCTCTGTTAAGGAGAAAAGAGACAACATGAACCAGCCACGAGAAGAAAATTAGATTTAAAAATGAAAAGAATTAAAAAGCTTGGTAAGGACAATTGAATCACTTCTTCTAACTCTATTTATTTTATAGCATAAGATGAATGCTAAGAAGCCTAAATTTGGATTTAAAAAAAATCTTGGACTCAACACCCAACACTCTAAGCTCCCCAAAACTAATGCACTTAAGAACAGAACTTAAATTACACCCCTTTTTTGTTCTGCCAATATTTCTGATGAATAAACAGTTCAACCAATTAAAATTATAAAAGAAATCCTAAATGTTTGCACAGCATTAACCATCTGGCATAACCAGCAGTATCTTTGGCACTAAAGACTTGTACCTATCATCATTACTTCAGCTTTGAGAAACATGAGTCTTTTGGTGGTGGAGAAAATCAACCAGAATTTTAACAAGCTCATGTCACAGTTCCAGAACTTGCCTGTGCTTGGGTTGCGCAGTTTCGTAAACAAGGGTTCGCTGTCAGGTGTCTTTGGGGGGTCAATTGCAGCCTCTGTAGGGGGAGAGGAAAAAGTTAGGAACTTGTAAATTGTGAAGTATTTCACATCTGCTTCACCAAGACATTCAGAATTAATTGGATTGACACTTTCTGAAAACACACACACACACATCTGTCTAAAAACTGTATGCCTCAGCCTAAATTCATCCTACCTGATCAAGGCACTTAAATTATGATTCCAGACTTCCTGGCACTCTCTGTCACAGGAAAGATATGCACCTGGGGATGATTTAGATTTTGAAAACCACTTCCCCCTAGAGAGCCTTCAGGCAAGAGAGCTCCTAAAATTGACATCCCAGTTAAGTAAGATGAACTGATATGCCGCCCTGATTAGTCACAAAGACAATGAGACTGCTTTGGTTAGTCAGGCCAAGCACAACGTGGACATTAAGAAAGTCCAAAAGGTAAAATACACATGGGAAGAAACTATCGTTTAAAGCTTTCACAAAGTCAGATTATGCAGGAATTAGCCTATTCTAGTTGTTATGTTTGTGAAAAACATGCACACTTATTTATCTGTTATGTATAAACTTGAAATATAAAGACTGCATTTAGTTCCCCCCACAAGAAAAAGAAGCTGAGAGAATGCAGCACCTCTGGCTGAAGCCCCTCACAGATATTTTCTTTCCTTTATCTTTGAACAAACAGAAGATAAAAAGCAGAGCCACAAAGCTGTAATTTTTTTCTGTGAAACTGAAAAAAGAGAGAAACAGCTACCACAAGGACGCTGACTCAAGTACAAAAAAACACATCTATAAGCATCCCCAGTTAATTATATTCTAGCCAAGTTCTCTTTGTAGGGAAAGTCTAACTTATATTTATGAAAACAACTTCCCACATCTCAGTAAAGAGCACCATGACAGCATCATCTTTCTTAGCCTGCACACTGCCAGTTCTGCCTCAATTCCTTTCATACAGGCATTCATCAGAGTAAGGAAAATTACTAAAGCATTTCACATATATAATGAGTATCCAGACCCCAGAGAATGGACTGACAGAGATCAGGCTGATGTTTGTGTTACAGTGCTGCTGAGGAAAGCAGAGAGGAGCAGTAGAGGCAGACTGCATGATTCTTCAAAGGAACAGAAGCGCCACATTGTCCTTCCCCTTTCAGTAACATCCAGCAGGTTTGGGAAGAGGGAGGTGGCACAATTCTTTGGTAAACAGGGAAGTAGGAACAACTGAAAGTAGCTGTCTTCTCCCCTAGGTGAAAGCCCCAGCATATCTGAAATCTGAAAAGGACAAGTGGACTTTTCACACCTGGCTCTTTACTAACACCTTATGGGGAGGAAAAAAAAAAAAAAAAAAAAAAAAAAGCAAGCCCCAAATAACTCTCAACCTTCATATCCTTCATATCCACCCCTTGTTATTCAGTTGTGCCACCAACAGAAGTTGCCCAGATAAAGACATAAGCAGGACACAAAAACCAACTGTGTTTAGTGATAAAAATGTTGGAGGGTAATAATTCTCAGAGCTGTTCAGAGAATTTGAAGTAATTTTCTTCTCTTCAATACTCAACTGAGTCTTCAGGTGGCTTCAAAAAGTGCTTCAAAAAGTTTCAATATAAGTTGAGGGCTTTTAATGGAAAAAATCCGTATTTGCTAAGCAGACTTGCTTCATATGCTGATACATAAACATATGGTTGTCAAGCTACATTTGCCCTGGCAAAGGCGACTTTCCAATTTCTAGAGCTGTGTATATTTCAATTCTTGACCACAGTTTAACATTAGTGTATTTTTTGTTACTTTTTAAAACACTGAAGTGATTAATGATAGTGAAAGAAACACACTGCACGTGTTTACTTTGATGTGTTTCACATGAACATATTAAAATATACACAGTAAATGTGAGTTTCAAACTTTAAAACAAAAAGCAAAACAAAAAAACCCCAAAGGAACTTTCAGCGCTTGCTTGCTCTGCTTTCTTCATGCATAGATTGATGAACACTGGGAATGAGTCCAGCTGAGCCCAAAGTTGCATCTTGTCAGCAATTAAGTTGACAATCCTTCCTAATTTTTTGCTGGTTTTAATGACATTTGCATCTTTACTGGGTTGAGATGTTCTCTTCCTAACCTGCTAGTAATACACTGAATTTATCCATCTCTGCTAAGCCTGGGGGACACCTATAGGTAGGCAGCACTGAGTGTAACAAACCCAAGGAATACAGTCTCCCTTCTCTTCCTCATAATCCTTTAACTCCCCAACCAGATAACCACCCTCCTTCATCCAGGCCTGCCCCATGGTATCCCAGGCTCAGCACCCTCTCTCTGCCCCTCTGGCCCTGCCAGGAGCTCTTCCCCAGCTGGTGAAGAGCAGCACAGCCCTGCCCAAGGGATTCTTTGGCGCTCCTCAGGCTCCAAGGGGCTCAGCACAGCACAGACAGCAGCAGGGATCAAACCCCAACCAACAGCCTGAGCTACAGGCTTCTGTCCCAGTATCTCAGAGTGTACCTCACACTCTCCACACAGCTGCCATGGAAAAGAGTTTGCCTGAAGGGACATGCACACACACAAGGAGAAGGGAAGGACTGGGCAAAGGCCAAAGCGGTTTCTTTGAGTTTCTTTAACATTCAATTTCCTCAAAATGTAAGCAGTATTCCACTCCATTTCCAGGGGCATCTGAAGTATATTTTTGTTATAGATTGGCTTACTATATGTCAAGTTGGCAGACAAAAAAAAAGAGGCAATTGGAAGAATGCCTGCTTGGAAAACTGGATGCAGTATTAATATGGCCTTAAGGGCAAAGAAGGCCCTATTTATCTGAATTTAAATACCTCACGAGTAGGAAAATGCTGAGCAAGGGATTTTTGATGTTAGGTGTCCAAACCTAACTTATTTGTGTTCTGGATTGTAGCCAGGAAAGGTAACTGGATTTCTTTAATGCCATTACATTTATCAGTCCTTCTACTTCAGCAAGGATCTCTTATAGCTAAGTAAACACAGACTTCTTAAAAAGCAGTACTGCAGCCATTTTCTATCAAAACAGAGAGTTAAACTAGGTTAGGAATTTTTTTTTCAATTTTAAGGTTCACCTCCAGATAAGAAAACCCCCTACAGAAAATAAACAGTAAAAAGTAACATTACAGGAAGAGGTGTTTTGTTAAATTCTAGAGGAAAACATCAGATGATTGCCACTATGCTTATTGTAACAGTTCCCATAGCTCAGCCCTGACAAACTCGGTCATCTACAAGAATACCTGGGGGAGAGAGGCGAGAGCTTTTTGAACAGTACACTCTCTACCAACAATGGCCCACAGTCAGGTCAGCTCACTAACATGCCATTACAGCATGATTTTCTCCTAGGACAACACACACTACAATGATATAAAAAACTGACAGAAGGGTACAGAGGGGCTCTATTAATCCTGTCTCAAGGAGGCATCTCAGCCAGCAAGTCACTCTTTAAACTGCCTGGGAAGACAGAAGGCAGATACTTCCAGGAGGCAGCTGAAGAAAAAGAGAAAAGATTATTGTGTTTCATGGAGGTCAGACGTACAACCAGGAAAATTCTATAAAGTACATAAACAAGACAAAGTTAAAGTTAACCAGCTTTCAAAGGATTTCTGGCAATAATTTCTTCCACAATGGATAGATATGAGGCGCTAATGAATCTGGTCGTTAAAACAAAAAAGCGTTACCTGGTACAGCAACATAAATAAATTGAAAAACAACATAAAACTCCCACTAAGAGCTATGAAACTGTTATGGATGATGCAAAGTCTATTCATCTTTTAAAAAAAAATGCTTATAGAATACTATATATAACAGACTAATATCAAGTTATATGGAGTTCCCATGCAAAAAGCTGCCAGCCAAGCAAGCAAAAAGGCTGTAAATATCTGTCAAATGCGTAAGAGGAAAAAAACCCTGAGAGCACAAATTTCCCAACCACCGCCACCCTGAAAAGAAAAAGGACTATTTAAGTCTGGAAATAAAAAGTTAAGATTTCATTTAAAACCAGATATTAAACCATACGTCACCTACACAAGTCTTTTCCATTCCCTTCTTAACTTCTAACTGTGCATGAAAGGTGTGTCAGATGGAGACATTATGATGGAGCCCACTAAATAGACATTTTATGGAAGACTTTAAACTGTATAGCCTAAGGGTACAGATAGGTTAGATCTATTAAACATTTTATTTGTGTTCTTTTTAGAATCTCAACCCTCAAGGAAATGGCTTTAATTCACTGTCCATGTCCTTTGTTGTGCAGCATGCCCTGAAAAATAGCCTAGTGAAAAATAATTAATAAATCCAGTACTTTGTATCACCCAAATTTTTGATAATTTTTCTAAGTTACAAGGTAATTAACTGCAAGTATAATAAATGAATTCAGGTATGCACAGACTGAGAACACAGTCTGTATCATAAGTGGCTTCAAATGACCGAAGATCACAATCCATAGAAAAGTGCAGTCCTGGGGTCTCCAACTCTGCTCCCTTCTTGTTTTGTACCACCGAAACTAGTAAGCTCATGGCCCCACAGCGAGTCAGCTCAGTTCACTTATCCAACTGAGAAGAAACCACTCACAAAGAAGAAGTAAATAACTTTCAATCCTATCAGTAAGCTCACTGGAACAAGAGACAGAACCCATGGCAGGAGCAGATGGCATAGAATATATCCTACTCCACATGTGACACAGGTGTCTTTGACCAATGCACACGAATTAGAAAACCAGATCATGTGTGAATTGACAGAGTTGAGAAAGCAGGAGAGGAGCCACAGGTCTACATTGTTGCTTCCTTGGCTCACAATACTCAGGGGAGCACTGAGCAGAACAATTCACCTCTGTAAACAGCCAATATTTTGCAGGTGCTTACATAAAAGGTATGGGTTTGTACTTGCCCACATTTGATTTCTGGAAATAATCGTTATTCAGTTATGTAAACTTGATGTTACCTCACCACCTTATTCCTTCTATGACTGTACATTGTACTTGCTTCAGTGAGGGGACTTTTGCCATGCTTATTGTAAAAGACAGAATGATAATCAGTTGGTAATCATGGTATTTATTATTTGGTGCCCTAAGGAAACAATGTTTAATGTGACATAATTTAGAACATTGTACAATAAAAGACAGAATCTAAAAAAGGCACTGTTTTCTATCTTGATCACAACTTCAGAAAGAAATTCTACTTGACAGTTTGAATGGTCTTTTGCTCCAGGACAAAAGGCAATACAGCTGAATTTAAAGACTTAAGCCTGAGAGCATCTTTTGGCTTCCCTTTGTGCTGGCACAATTCACTTCTTAGCCAAAAAAACCCCATGTTCATGGACTCACTAGTAGCAATGGACAGTACTAATTCACCCATTACTGAAGTCAAGATGCCTGGCAGAACATGCAGAGTTTCAGCTGAATAAAGGGGAGGTCAGTCTTGAGAAGTTCAAGAACTGGTTATCACTTGAAAGGATAAAAACTACAGACTTCCCTTCTCAATATTTATAGGGTCAGCACTGGTGCAGCTGTATTACTGGCTGAATCAGCCCTATTCCCATATGCAGAGAGGCCTAAGTTGGCATATGTTGGTCTCTTCCAAGCCAGATGGCAGAAAGCAGAAGTGGGAGATGGTGTTACACATTAAAACATCTCTTTTCAGTTATTTTATTTGCTATGCTTCCTTCTGGCTCCTTAGCTTGCCAGTTATATCTGCTTTATTCACGGCAGAGCTCAGTACACCTTTTAGGAGATGACATGTAAGAAAGAGTGCAAAATTACCGGCAGGCAAAAGGCTTTGTTCAGGAGATGCCAATGCCAGTTTAAGGGGAGGTTTAGTAAAATATGCCCACAGAGTGCTAACTTCTAAAATAAGCATATTCACATTCACCTGATTAAAAAGGTATATAAACATGTGCAATTATTTCATATAGGTTTTCTGATGTTTTGACTCAGCTGTTAAAAAAATACATATTTCTTTATTGTAAACATTATTTCCAAGTTCTTTACCTAGATTATTCTGGGAAAGTATTCATGTTCAATTATTCTGCTCAATTTTGACACTCATTACAATTTTTGATTCAAGCACCCTAACAGCCCAGCAGTGTGATCTATTTCGTAGCAGATAAACTGAATTTGTTTAAAACACTAAGTGAAAGCATGTATCAAAGTGCAAGGATGGAAAAAAAATTAATGCAAAACCTGTCTACTTCTGTTTTTAAAGCAAACCACTTTCACAAATTAAGTATTCCACAGCTTCTTATGCTATGACACCTTCTCTCACTAAGACCCAAAATTTTCAAGTCAAATACTTCCTCGGTTACTGCATGGAGACAAAAGTTCCTTAGTCTCAACTGAAAGGATGGAGGATTAATTTAATGCGTGCTGATGCCCCATGGTTTGGCATCGCAGTCCATTTATTTCTGCCTCCATTTGACTTTTGGCATATATGAGATTTGTTCAAACATTTTGCCAAGTATAATTTGAAACTGCTCCTTTTATTTTTGAATAAGTAAGTCCTAAAAATAATAGGATTGTTAAATTTCCCTCCCCCATTGCAACCCTTCCAGTTCTATTCATATGGCAGTTCCCATAAAACAATAAAAGAGCTAATCAATTTACTGTTTAAGAAAACAGCAGACTGAAAAAATGTGCTCAGCTAAACTTGTGTAGCTCAGAAAAACAAAGGTTGAGAATAATTTTCAGCAAGCAGCTAACCCCTACTTATTTTCCTAATGCAGACAAAGACAGAACATATTAAACATATCAGTCTTAACTTTAGGTGTAGAGGGGAACATCACACTTAGAAAACTGCCTTCAATTCCTGACCTCTTTGCTAAAACCAGTGAAGGATATAAATAGTTTCAGTTCTGACATAACACCTATCCCTGAGGAATACTGAAAAAGAGACTGTCCTTCACACCAATCCTGTTAAGCAGCTAGTGTGATTTTGGTAAGACCCATTTGAAGCCATTGCATAAGAATGTTTATTTATTATACAGAGCTCAGATCACATCTATGTCAGACACAGTGACTTTACCACAGTATCTGAGAGTATTCCAAAGCCCTGCCTTTAGATTTAGATAGCCCTAAAATACTGCTGGGTCTCAGCAATATTTATCAGTCTAGAAAATAACTTCTAGCTCTTATAATTTTCAGAGAACACATAAAAAATGGTAGTTCCATGGCCCCAGATGAAAAGGTAGGTAGAAATTTCCTACATTCACATTAAAAAGTAGCAGTATTTTTTTTAAGTACATGCATACTCAGTAAATACAGACAGAATCTGCTCTATTAAAGCACATCATTAGTAACTTTGTAGCCGAGAGAGAGCCAAGATTTAATCCCCAGGAGCTACTACTTGTCTCTTGTACCTGTTCAGTAGCTAGACCAACAACAGAAAGCCATTACAGCCATTTCTACATTCTCACGGAAAAGCAGTTTGGATACAAGGGTAATGTAACAGACTTGATTACCAAACTCCCACTAGAAATGCAGGAAAGCACTATCTGGAAACTCAGCCATCCACCATCGAAGCCCGTGTGGTCCTTCAGGACTCGTTAGCACGCTGGTGTCTCTGTACCATGATTCCTCCAGAACTCCAGATTCGGGAGGTCTTCTTAACCATCGACGTCAACTACTCTGCACAAAGCAAGCTCAGATCCAGATTTCCAGCCAAGCTAATAAAATCCCCTGGAACATGGAGCACAGCACAGAAACACCCAAGTGGGTCTACACAAAGCCAGCTTGGTCCATCAGGACTTATTAGTTCAGACACTGTCTGAAAGCAGCTGCACTGCAAAGCTGGTTCTGGAAACAGCAGAGATGTGTTAACATGGCACAGCACTTGAATTAATAAACTGCTAGTGCTGAGCTGAGCATGCCCCAGGCTAAATCTGGTGCCTGGTATATCCACTGCACAGTTAATCTGCAACTGCAGAGACAGCCCTAAGAGCTGACTCTGTTTCAAGGCTAGCATGCACAGCTCTACCACTACCAACACGACCAAGTTTTCTGTCCTTTCACCTTCCTCCACAACAATAAATTCCTCCATCTACCCTGAGCCTTGCTGTTTGTTCATTGTTTTCTCTCCTGGCCATTCACATCTATTTCTCAACCTTTCACTACACATCCCCAATAAGGCTGCACAACGTACATCAGTGGCTTCCAGCCTTTCTGGAGTGATGAACATGGATACCACCCTCTTCTCACCCTGCCTGAGCAGCACGTCCTAACTCCTCTTCCACCACTTCTGGCTTCCCTCTTTGTCCTGCCCTTGGTGGTTCAATCCCTAAACAAGGAATCATTACACTTACAAAAACAAATAAAAAATATTATTGTATTTGCATGTCAAATTGTCCTGTCTTCATGGAAAAAAAGCAAATATCAGCATCATAACACCATCACAACACCTCTCACCAGGCCAAGGACAGACTACCATCTCTAAAGGTAAAATTTGCAATCTCACGCAGAGGTTGCTTAGCAGTCAGCTCAGACATGACTGTCCAAGGCTCTTCTTTTCCCTTCCTACTTGGACTCCCTTTGTGTGATTCCCCCACGCCAAACAGCACACTTGTCTTGGTGTGGCAGAAGGGCTGGCGAGGGCAAAGACTGGCTCAGTCAACCCCGCTTCCCCTCCCGACCTTCACCCACCTCTACAAACCATGCAAAGTAACTGCTGAGCATATGGTTTGTAACTCTGCCCTGTGATGTGCAGGCATGAGAGGACCACTAATTACCAAACTTTTACAGTGCTGGAAATTTGACAGAATTAATCACTTGCTACAGAAAGTGGCAGTCTGGGCCTCTAAAAACAGTTCACACCATAGGTAAAAAACTCACTCTGACTGCATTCCTCTAGCCAGAATCATGACTTCAACAAAGAACAGGTGCAGTTCTACCTGACAGAAGAGATTTCTTGTTTCTGAGCTGTTTCCAGAACACTGAAACCAATACAAAAACTACAAAATCAAAAATGAAACTGAAATTTGTCTCATCAGTCATCACACATGCTCTGAATGGCAGAGCAGCAATTCATTATCCATGCAATATAACAGCATATAAATGTGCACTTAAACAAGGAAATCAGTAGTAATTTCATAACCTTCCATATTAAAGCAGACAAGCTTTTTTTAGTAGACTCAGGAACAAATGGCATTGAACTCACACCCAGAAACAGATCCTGCACTTATCTGCACCAGCTGGTTTTGGATATGTATGTAATATAATGCCATACAGGTATTACGAAGAAAGAGATTGTCACATGAACAGAATTTTACCATTAAAAGGACATTTTTGTTCTAAATCCAACTGCAACCATCTTAATTCCTGAAAGTAATCAGGTATTCCTACTACACATTCTGCTAAATAGCCAATGAAAAAATTCAGAGATTAATTCAACAGAGCAGTTATGAAATGCTAAATTGTGATAAGTGGTAACATGTTAACTTAAAAAAACTTTTCTGAAAATCATGCTAAAACTAAACTAAAATCATGAAATTGTTCATTTGGCTGGCTCTCATCAGCTGTGGAATTCTGAATTTATCAGCCACAGACTTTTTTTAAAAATCACTATGTGCTTTGAAGTTCAACTAAGGCTTAATAAACTTTCTTACAGGTCTGGAGTACTATATAAATTTTGTCAGAGCTGTGCTGGCATAATTGGTAATACAAACTGTCTGGCTTCATGAAAGTTACAAGCTCTGGCTCCAATCCTGCAAACACTTACTGAAGAATTTAACTTAGTCCACAGAACTGACTACTCATGCATAAGCTAAGCATATTTGTAAATATTTGCACAGTATGGACATCTGTTGGCATAGCCAGTCATCTGATATGAGATTCAGCTTTAAATCCTAGTCTGCATAGAGTCAATATTAAAAAAAGGAATTCCTCACTTTATAAATTCCTTTCTTAGGCATCAAGCATGTTAGATACCAAAGGGTGGAACCAGAAAGTTAAAACTAGAGGAAGAGAGGAATCAGTGAAATCATAGCAATTGGTTCTGTTTCCCATGTAACTAGAGAAGCCTGGTTTCTTATGGGCACATGTCTTAAGACTGAGCTCCTGCCTTATTTTCAACCTTTGCTGAACAAAGCTCTTGCTATACCTTTCCTTCAGTGGTGCCATTTACAGCATTTCTCACAACATCACAGGCAAAGCTCAGAAAATTACTCCAAAGAACTCATCCTTTTTATCAGGCTTGGTTATTAACACTCTCCAGTTAATGAGTGAGTTAGGAAATAGCCACAGTACAAAGCTGGCCCACAGATAATCATGGAAGTCTCACTTCCTTAAAAACCAAGCTAGAAAAAGACAGTTATGTCTCCTTCCTCTTAATGTCTTGGCATTTGAACACATCCGATTTCACTCATCCTCTTTAACAGCAAAATATTTTGCGATCTGTTTGTTTAAACCTATACTAGGCAGAAATACATGTAAGGAGCAAAGGCATCCTCCCAGTGATTCAGCGCGGCATAGGAGAGAGTGAGCCTCCGCAACACAGTGGATATTGCAGAGCTCTCCTGTGGAGTTCTGCTGCTTCACAACCAGGAGCTGAGGAGATCTCACTCTGGTTTAGGACTGAAGTCTGTTTGACAGCTGTGGCTCAGGGCACTACACCGTTTCCTTCACACACTGCAGGAAGGGACTAAGGGGATGGAGGCAAGGTGGGCCGCCAGCTCCGGGGAGGGGACAGCCAGACCCCATCAGGGACATCGGTGGCAAGAGCCCTTGGTAAAACGCTAATAACAGACATAAATTAAACGCACTAATCCAGCGAGGGAAACGGGGTCCCTGGAGAGGGGAGGGCGGGTACCGTGCGGGGACTCGTGTAGAGGCCGCGTCCCAAAGCGGCCTCAGCACAGCCGGGCGGGGCCCGGCCGACCGCAGCAGCCCCGGCACCTGCCCCAGGCCCTGGGGACGAGAGCCCGCCTCCCGCCCGAGCCGGCCGGGGGGCGGGAGAGCTGGGAGCTGCGGCAGAGCCCCTCCGCGGAGCGACCCCGCCAGGTTACCTGGGGCAATGAGCACCCACTGCGCGGGAGCCGCGCCCGCGGAACGCCGCTCCGCGCCCTGCCCGCTGCCTGCGCCCCGCATGCTCCGAGCGCCCCGCGATCCCGCCGCTCCCGTTCCCGCCGCCGCCGCAACATGGCGGGCGGAGCGAGCCGGGAAGGGAAGGGGCCGGGCGGCGGCGGGGCGCGGCCATGACTCGGATGCATCGCCGCTCCGCCTCTTCCCCTTTCCGGCACACGCAGGGAGAGGGCGGTACGGACGGGGCAGGAGGGAGGGAGCGCAGGGGGCCGAGCTTCTGCGCTCGTCCGCCCCGCTGGGCGGGCGGGCGAGCAGTCCCGTCCGCAAGGGCAGGGCAGAGCCCGGGGCGCCTGAGCGCTCGTGCTCCAGATGAGCGGCAGAAGTCACAGGGTCCGCAAACAATTAGAAAGTTTTATTATTGAATCGTACACTTAATGTGGAAACTGTGTAAGCACACGGCAGTGGGTTTTGGATATGGCGGTAGGTTGAAAGGGAAGAGAGAAAGGAAGAGATGAGTTAAAGAGGGGCAGAGAGAAAGAGAGAGAAAAGAGATCACCAGTCCTGATTCCAGCATTGATCCTGCTCACGGTCGCAGGGGTCGCTGCCCAGGCTTGGGAGGGGTACCATTTTATGGGTAGTTTTTCTCCACCCTGAAGACAGGTTTCTCACTTTCCGTATAAATTAGTTACCAAGTACAGTCCGATCTTTCTGGAAATGGGTCAGAGGGCTTTGTGGGGCTTGGGTGGTCTTGATCCCCCTCTGCAGTCCTTGTCCGCCTCCTTGCTGCATCATTCCCGTACTGAACTGTACTGTGTTATGCTCCTCTCCAGGAATTAGGACAAGGGTGTTACTCCAGGAAAAGTGCTGCCCCACCTCTGCATGTCCCCCTTCTCCAGCCACAACTTGTTCTATCTCATGGCGTGTCAGTACCGTACTAGTTAGTTCTTTCTAACAGTGTGACACGGCTTCGCACAAACGGCACCGACTGAAGGAAATTCTATTTAAATTCCGTGTATCTTTAGTGTCGAGCAGGTTGTCCTGAATGCCTGTGGCATCTCTATCAGTGGAGGTACTAAAAACCAGGCTGGGTGTTGCTCTGAGCAGCCACTGTAGCTGTAGCCCTGAGGAGGGAGCTGGACTGGACCCTCTCCAGAGGTGCCCGCCAGCCTTGGCCATTAAATGGAACCTCAGTCCTACAAGGCTGGTCAAGGGCAGAGCCACAGTTCTCTCATAGCTGTCATCCTGCCCAGCTGTGTGGGTCATGTGCACAACATGATCCTGGTAAATAGGTTCTTTACCTCCAGATCTCACTGAGAAGCCATAGGCGCAGTACAAAATGCATATTTTCATGCACGTGTAGAAATATGTACGTAAACTTGGCTTTACCCGCACAAGACTGGATGGATGGCCACCTTCCCAGAGATTTAGGAATAAATAATATGTTATCAAAAGTATTAAAGTATACATATCAATTGTAAATCTCAGAGATATGAAACAAATATTAAAAACATACAGAGCAGAACTAACCAAGGCCAGCATATGCAAAACAGCTGAGCTGATGTAAGGCTGAAAAATATAATTTCCTGAAGTTTGAGCATATACCTTCATCACTGAGATTACATTAATCTAAATTTGTTTTATTTTAATTTTTCTGACTTTTTTTTCCACTGATTGAAGTAAGGCAGCATTTAAGTGCCAAAGACTGTGCTGCACCATGTGTTTTGAAGTCCCCAGAGAAATCACTTGCTCTCAGAGTGATTGCAATTTGCCGTGGTGTATGCCTGGATTGCAACACTCACTGATGGGTCTTGTAAAATTCTCCTCACTTCTTGTGTTAGCAAAGAGAGAAGGAAGCTCACCAGTTCCACTGTAATCTGCACAAAACTGCTGGAAGAGCAGAACAGAGCTGTTAGCTGTGTTTGAAACCTTCCTAGAAGGAAAGCCTTCCATGTGGAAAAAAGGGTTCACCATAAGATTTGGCTTCTAGTCCTGAAAATGGTGGCTCTTAGCACGTTTTGCACCACTGAGCTTTACAAAGCTTTGGAAAAGCCAGGAATCCAAGTCTGCCAGCCTCCAGATGCAGCGCGTGTCAGGATCAAGTCTAGAAGCATAAGCTGCAGTTGTTCCAGAGCTCCTATTTCCTCCCTGGCTGTAGTGTGTGATGGAAATGTTATAGCAAGTGTTGCTGTATGTTTACAAAACTAACTTATTAAGCTCACATTTTTCAAAGCACCAATCCATCCTTATTTAGGCACCTGGTAAGCAAGCTAATTTTCAGAGGTGCTGAGTACTCCTACCATCAACTGAGCTGAATGGACATTTCAGCTGTTCATTTCTTTTGATTTATGAGCATCTCCCACAATCTCTAGATGTATATTGGCCCTGGGATCTATAATGTCCTTGTCCAGGAACTTTCAGATAGAAATGTTTTTCTCAGATACTTTGAAATGCCCCAAACGGAAATTCTCAAATAGGCCTGGACAAGGCTCTAGAATGACATCAGTTTTGGAATAGAAATTATGCAGTAATTTATATGTATTAAATATTTAAAACTTTCTGCTGTTACTCATCCACACTTGATATATTCTGTTCCCCTTTATAAACAGAGGATATACTATGTCATTATAAGGAAAAAGATAAACTAATTAGGGATTTCTGTCAAGAGCTGATGATACTAAAATCGTATTTGCTAAAGAATTAAATACTTTACCTTTAGGCTTGCCAACACTTTTTAACTGTAATGGTGTCTCCCTGAAAGAAAATGCTGATGTTTAAAACACTAGACTGATCTGAGCTGCTGCGGTGATATCCTTTTTATATACTCAAATCTTAATTTCATGCACATGGGCATTCTCATTTGGGTCCATATGACTCATTAAGTCCAGAAAGTTAAATGCATCCAATATGGGACTAACCCTAACCCAATCTGAGGACAATTGTTTTCCACATTTCAGAGCCATTTGATTTGCTTTCAGACTTCACCTACGTGCTGTCTGTTTATTCATTTCTGCTAGGCCTGCTTCTTATAATGCAAATATCTGTGCAAATGCAAGCATCCCTTTTTGCCAAACAAAAATTACTTACTTTTGGTGCCAAAGAAATGCTACCTCTTGTCCACCTTCAGCTGCAGAATTTACTTCTTCCTTCTACCCTACACTAGTTTTAAGTGAAGGCAGTTTTAAACTTTGCTCAGAGCCAGAAACAAAAGACTGTATTGAAAGAAGTGTGATTCATTTTTAAGTAGAGGTTGTTGTTTAAAAGAGAAAATTGTTTCCGCATAATTATGTTTCATTTTACACTGTTTCAACAAATATGGGCCAAGTTTCTCTACTTTATGCTTCAGTGGTTCAAGCATTTGCATGCATGGCTTTAAATCCATTGCTCTGCACATATAAGGGTCACCTGCCTGTAGGGATGCAAGGGTTACATTCAATGCTAGTAAAAGGCCTAGTGATACATGTAATTAGTGGATGTACCATGATAATTATGATCCATTTTAAGCTATCTAGTTTAAAATATTGTTCTAAGTTAATCACAGGCCAAATTATTGCTTTGTTTGTTTTTATTCAAAACAAAGCATATGTGGCATTGAAACAAATTGTAATATGGAGGCCAGACACAGAGATGGGATTGACCTGAAAGAACACATACTGTCATTGCAAACCTTTAAAATATCATTTGAATTTCTAACTGAAATTTCAAGTCAATCTATCACGCTGAAAAATAATTATTTTAAATTGTTGTTCATGACAGCATTTGTCTAAGCAAGTGCTTCTCTTATTGAAAATAGTCAATTTTTAGGAAAATAACTATTCATTTAAAAGCACTCAAGCAATGGTGAAAAATATTCTAACCGGCTCTGAGCAGAAAACACTTTGTCCTTTGCGCTAAACACAGTTGCACCACCTTGGGCACCTATAGGTAACAATTATAGTTTTTGACCTTAATAGAAATAACCTACTGAGTTCAAGAGTTTGCCAGTATGTCAGGTCAAACAGCAGTAAGAGAGAGAAAAGGAAGGAAGCCAAATTAGGAGGGAAAATCTAGGCACACCCACAGAAACCATGGGATTCATATTGCCTAATTTTATTGTGTAAATGTGTAGTTTCAATCTGATTATATAGTGTCTTTTTCAACTAAATGGAGAGAAACAGAGTAGCATGCATCTGGACTACTTCATAGGTTTATGTCAGGGTTAGCCCACCTATCCAGAGGTAGATATCCAAACTGAAGATATCTCAGATGAAAGGTAAGAACTTTTCTCCACTACTTTTTGGTGGTTTTGCTGTTTTTTCCTTCTTTTTTCCTGTACTGGGAGAGGCCCCTGTTTACATACAGTTGTGATCATTGTTACCATTCTCCCTTTCCCCCTGTTTTTGGTGCCTCCATCGCACCCTAAGAATGGATGAGGACCTTACTGTGGGGTTAGCACAAGCAGATATTTATTGACACAAGTATGCTAGATCTAAGAAATGTTATCATTCCTCTTTTTAATCAGCCAGAAAATTCACTTATTGGAGGTGTGTTGCTATAGCAAGCAGACCTTGGTCTGTTTATAGAAGCTGCTCAGAATGATGTATACTGTTTGGAGAAAAAAGTTGAATGAGTATACAGATTGTGAGCTGGCTTGAAATGAACAGTAGCAACACTTGTTTAATGTGCTTGATACATTTATCCACAGCAGTAAGTTACTGCAAAATATCCTCATTATGACTCAAACACTGGTCAAAAAACCCAACACACACACACACACACACACACACACACACACACACACACACACAAAAAAAAAAAAAAAAAAAAACAAAACCAAAACCCTAAACCAAAAACAAACCCCCCTCCCAAAACCAAACAACCAAGAGCAAAACCAAAAAAAAAAAAACCACACCTAAAAAACCCCCAAAACCCAACCAAATAAAAAAAGCCTACATAGCCCCTGAAATATGTTTGTTTTTTTTTTTTTAATCCATACATCTGAGACTTTACTAATATTTTTAGATTAAAAGTTATTGCATCAAAAGCATGATAGCAGCCATATTAACCCTGCCTTCCTTTACTGTGTATTTCAACAAATTTCTCAGCCCCATTAGGACACTCTCAGAAAGTAAATGTTCACTTCAAAAGCAGAGCATGAGTAAAAGCTATGAAACAAAATGTCCAGGTTAGTAAGAAAGAAGGTAACACTTGAAATTGAATGTTGCAGTGAACCTTGTAAGTGCTGTGTTTTGGCATTATTATTGGGTTTTTGCTGTTACTATAATTGTTATTATTATTAGCCAAAAGTACTTTGACAGTCTTGAGGCTGCAATTTATCTTCCAGAGTATCAATGGTTAAAAATGTAATATCTGTAAGATATAAAAAAAAATTAACAACACCTTTCTACCACAGTTTATATATATGGATACATACACTCTATAAGTATCTGTGTATACTGACACAACCATTTAAATAAATAAATAAATAAATAAATAAATAAACCTTCCATATAAAATATGTATATGCATATGTTTGTGTGTTGTTCTATTGAGGCTTCATTCCTTTGGTACTGAGGAACAGAAGTCTAAATTTTTCAGACATTTGTGAGAATACCATTTATCCTAGAGTATCCTAAAGTACTATTAATCCTAGGATACTATCCATATAGTTCAAAAAACACCACTTATTCTTCTCCTCAAGCATCTTCAATCATCTATAATTTCTGTTGTTCTGAGGTGTTCCTATTTCTTTTCTCTGAGGAATTCTCTTTGAACAACTGCAGTGTGATTAATGGATTTATTTCTGCTATTTTTTCCCTCCCTGCTGTATACTAACGGCAATTCTATTACTAAAGGAACACATTCATAATTCTTTTATCCAGCAACAACTAAGATAGCATTACAGAGGTCCCTTATGGTTAATTAAGAAACTTAAAATAGTTAACTTCTGATTTCAGACATACAAGTTTAAACCAACACACTTATGCTCTTGTAGAAAACTCGCCAGGTGGAATCTCAAAGAACAGAACTGTTTATGATGCTGTCTTCAGAGACATAATTCCATGAAGACTAAATTTCTTTCCTAGCAAATACTGTGTGCCAATCTGGGAAGCACAACTGTCACCAATGATGGTCATTTGTGCACTTCAAACCCAGACTTAGTCTTGCAGCAGACCCACTGAATTTCTCTTATTGGGGCTGCCATTAAAGTCTCTGTCCTCCACCCTCAATAGAGTAGGACTGGGAACCAACAGTCTTGGTAAAATGATTATAGAAACTCCGAGTGGTGCTTATAGCCCAGTCTCCTAAGGAAGTAGGGCTTGGGGGAGCATATTGTTTATTTGTATTCATGTCTGAGTCCTCCCTCAGTAAGTCGCCACTGACTTCAGACATATTTGATGCAGGTTCATATTTTATGAGAGTGCTCACGCAGGCTAATGAAACAAACATCTTTGAGGTGACATTCAGCTCCCCCTGAAACAGATACCCATCTCTGGACAGCCCATCAGCTCTCTAAAATTCATGGCATTTGTTGACTGTGGGCTCAGTTTGGTTGCAGAGTGGGAACCACTCTGGCCATCCACTTCTAGTCTAGTAGGGCAAAGTCTCCCATAGGTCTTTTGTCATAACCTCTAATTGCAGGTACACGTGTCAGAGACCTGAGGGTATCTCAGATGACATTAGTGACCTTTCCAGGGAAGAAGAGGATTGTGAGATAAAGAAACACAAATTCTAAATGTTTTAGTCGTGAGTCTTTTGATGTTCAAATGCCTTAGCGGAGTGGAATATCAACATCCTAGCCAAGATTTCTCTCTCTTAATTATTCTTCCTTGTTTTCATGCTTTCGGCTGGGATAGAGTTAATTTTCTTCTGAGTAGCTGGTACAGTGATGTGTTTTGAAGTTGGTATAAGAATATATCTCAATGTTGACAACACACTGACGTTTTCATTGTTGCTAAGTAGTGCTTACTCTGAATCGAGGGCTTTTCAGTTTCCTTTGCTCTGCCAGCCAGCAGGTGCACAAGAATCTGGGAGGAAACATGGTCAGGACAGCTGAACCAAACTGGCCAAAGGGGTATTCCATACTACAGAACATCATGGGCAGTATTTAAACTCTGGGAAGTTGGCCAGAAGAAGCATATCACTGCTTGGGGACCAGCTGGGCATCAGTCAGTGTGTGGTGAGCAAATGTACTGAGCATTGCTTGTTTTTTGGGGGGGTTATTTATCTTCCTGTCCTTTTCATTATGAATAGTTATTATTATAATTAATATTATTAGTATTATTAATATATTTTATTTTGTTTGAATTGTTAAACTGTTCCTTCCTCAGCCCTTGAAGGCTGAAGATTTTGAAAGATTTCTGATTCTCCTCCTGATTCCCACCCAGGAAGGGTGGGAGTGAGTGAGCAGCTGCAATGGTGCTCAGCTGCCAGCTGGGGTTAAACCACAACACATGTAGGTGTGAATATTCCTGAAGGCTTCCCAGCTTTGATAAATAGCATTTGTAAAATGGCTAACATGTGCATGGATTATGTGGTGTTTAACAAGAACTTGAGCTTTTGCCACAGTTCAAAGGAAAATTCAATCACCTACAGAACTCAAATTCATTAGAAAATGAGCTTCACGGGTGAATTTGGAACACTGTTTTGTTGTTGTTATTCTAAACCCCAGATATATTAGAAGGGGTTATCTGCCTATGCCCATCTGTGGCCATGCACAGAAATCCCTCCCTGGGGACAGAAGTGTGGGCTGTGTAGTGGTTGTGTGAGAACCAAGCTTTGCCTACAAGTGAAAGCAGGTGAGCTGTAAGCAGAAGGCACAGGCGTGAGTGGGTAAAGAAAGAACAGCAGTTTGAGACACCTGAGTTTTAGGTCCAAGAAGCCTCATTTGACACAGAATACAAACACTGTCCTCACAGATGAAGAAACTTATTTAAGACTAGTTATTGGTTCTTCTCCTGTTGGAGTGACCAATTCCCACAGAATACAGATGTCTTCTCCTGCTTCTTACATAATTCCTGGTTGTGGCTTCTTTACTGTAACTGTGACTGTAACTGGTATCAGGAGTGGTAAAATAAACAGGGTTAGAATATGCCCTCAAACACTGTCCAGAAACCATCTGTATTGTCTAATTGGTAGCCACTCCAGGCTTAATCCTGTGCCAGGTAGTAAACTTCCCAGATACTGCACCAGCACAATGCCAGGGACAGCAAGACTTTGCCCAATAAGTAGTGTGAGCAGCGTGAGCTGGGTTTGCATGGCAAGGTTTTGGAAGTAGGAGGGGCTACATGGGTCACTTTTGTGAGGATCTACCAGAAGCTTTCCCCTTGTCTGAGAGATCCAAAGCCAACCAGCTGCAGGACAGACTCTCCACTGACCAGGGCTAAGCCCAGCAGAGACAGTGGTAGTGCCTCTGGGATAGCATTGTTAGGAAGGAGTGAAAAAACTGCACTGTTGCAGACAGAAGGAGGAGTGAGACTACACAAGAGCAGCAGTTCTGCAGACACCAAGGTCAGTGGAGAAGGAGGGGCAGGAGGTGCTCCAGGCACCAGAGCTGAGATTCCCCTGCAGCCCCTGGTACAGACCATGGGGAGGCAGGGGAGGCAGCTGAGCCCCTGCAGCCCGTGGATGTCCACAGTGGAGCAGAGATCCACCTGCAGCATGTGAAAGACCCCACCCAGAGCAAGTGGATGCCCCAAAGGAGGCTGTCACCCCACAGGAGGCTTGTGCCAGAGCAGGCTCTTGGCAGGACCTGCACCTCCATGGGGACTTACACTGGAGCAGCCTATTCCTGAAGGACTGCACCCCCTGGAAAGTACCTACACAGGAGCAATTTGTGAAGAACTGCAGCCTGTGGGAAGGATTCACATAGGAGAAGTTTGTGAAGGACTGTTTCCTGTGGGAGGGACACTGTGCTGGAGCAGGGAAAGAGTGAGTCATCCTGCTGAGGATGTGTGATGACAATGTGTGATGAACTGACCACAGCCCCCATTCACCATCCCCCTGCGCCACTGGCAGGGCAGAGGTAGAGAAATTGTGAGTGAAGCTGAGCCCTGCCTGGAACAAGGGAGGCCAAGGTGAGGGGAGTGTGTTTTAAGATTTGGGTTTGTTTCTCATTACCCTGCTCTGCTTTGATTTGCAATAAATTAATTTCCTCAAGTTGAATCTGTTTTGCCCATGATGGTAATTGTTAAGGGATTTTTCCCATTCCATATCTCTATCCAAAAGCCATTCTTTATATTTTCTTTCCTGTGTCCAGCTGATGAGGAGAGTGACAAAGTGGCTTTGATGGATATCTGACACTTAGGGTCAACCCGCCACACAGGGCCACCCTGTGTTGGGGGAAGAGTACACTGTCAGCATCATGCTTCTTCCCTTGAGCCCATGGAAGGCACTCTGGGTTGATTAATTTGCTAGTTTAGACACAGCCGTGCTTCACTATGGCTCATAACATGTCCAGTGAGAATTTTTGCCAAATAGGACGACTGCAAGCAGGCACAACAGGTCAGTAGTCTAATAAATCTTGCAAGGCTCACCTATTTCTAGGACTTTTGGGTGAAGATTTCATGGACATGGCCAGTTCATACACTATGAGCTTGACACTTCTAGAAGTGTAAGATTTTCTGCACACGAAGAAAACTTACTGTAGATCTGCATCTCTGTGAAACAGACTGTGTAACAACTGCACATGTGTGCAGGTAATGGTGCATGCACGGCTTCCATTTCCCCAGAACTACCAGCCCAGACAAACTGATTGCCATGGCTCCAAATGGACAGCCAGGCATCCTTGACCATGGTTTTTTTTTTGACAGTAGAAATTTTCAGGAAAAAAAAGGGTCTTTACTGTGGAATGTGAATATATACTTAAGAATTTAGAATTTTCAGTTGTTTCTGAGTTAATGGTTTCAGCTCCTTTACCATATAAAACTTTTCACTTCACAACAGTTTTTCATTTATCTTTTTAAAGTCTCCTGAATTCATGTGCAAAAGAAACCTTACTGGAAATTAGATATTGGTGAATTCTTAGCTTGCTGCATGTGTTAATCATATTGAAACTAGATATACTCTCAGGTTACTTTTAATTCAGACTGAAAGTCAGTATTCTCAGTTGAATTATGTATTGGCTTATGAAGTGTTGAGTCTTCACTAATGCAATTAAGTCTTATTTTGTGAGCACTGCAAAAAGATTATATTGTTAATATATATAAAATTTTATTTCAGCCAAGTACGTTCTCAAGGGAAATTCTAGGAGGAAAAGGGTCCTTGTTACTTGGAACATCATTAATAGTATTTTGTGACCTTCAAGGCAGATAATTACAATAACAACTTGTTGAGGTTTATGTATCATCCATAGCTTTATTGAAACAAAGGACCTGTGTGCGATGCTGTTTCAAAGATTCTCTGCAGATCAAGAATTGTTGTCTTTTACATAACCCTTATCAAGAACATCATACCAGAAATAAAGAATTGGCAATAAAACATCCCCTGTACTGGATTTGGGAAGTAACCAAACTGATTACAAAGAAAGATTGTAAATTGATTTAAAATGTGAAAGGGTTGTATTAAACTTAAAGACTGCTGTACTTGTTCCATATCTTTAGAAGTGACTGGCTGAAGACTGACTTGCCCATAGTCTGAAACAGACCTTTTATCATCTGTCTGCTGGATGGAACAATACAGGCATGTTTCATTTATTTAGAATATGGCCAGGGGCCAAAGAAAGATTAAAAATGTAAGCAAGAGTCAGTGCAATGGTTGTTCCTGTAAGAGTTAGGCATTTGGACTGCAATATCAGCAAATCCACCCACAAAATATATATTCCTACAACAGAGGATTTTCATTTGATGTCCTGGAAGAGCAATTGGTACGCTAAGGACTGTTACCCGTTACTCCAGCAGTTGAATTTGGAATGCATTTGGCATTTACAAGAGTAAACAAAAGCAACTGACACACTTGAATAAGTTGTTTTGTGAGCAGCAGAACTAATGAATGCAAACAAATTCTAAAAGGAACAAATTGTTCCTTATGGAATTCTGTCTTTGTTCTTCAGCCTCCCTCATCATAACCCCAGCTCCCCTGCCCAGGTCCTCTGCACTTTTTGAGCCAGCTGAGACTCATCACATGCTGCAGCTTACTCAGAGCTGGGGTGTGCTGCTGGCCCCCAGGCCCTGCCATAGCTGAGCTCACCGTGTCTCTGTCTCAGTAAGGCCAAGTTGTCTGAGCACCTCTGTCCTCCAGAAAAATTTCATTGTTTCATAGATGCCTGAGAGGGGTTCAAGCCTGCCTAACTGAGGCACCTGACTTGAGCTTAAATTCAAGAAAGCCAGAGAGCCAGCCTTGTTTCGGTGTTTCTGCCCTACCAAAGCAACAATAGATCATCGCTGCCTTCCTGAGTCTGGGCATGTAATTTTTGCAGACAATGTCTGCCTTCAGAGAGATCCAAAGGTACTCAACTGTCTCCACCTTCTGTAGAGGGAAACTTTGCTTTAGGAGAGCTTATTCTTCAGTTTTCTGAAATGTTTGGTCAAGTTAAAAACCTACAGTAAGACTCCAATTTGAATCTTGTTCTTTCTAAATTGGTTGAAACTGTCCATGGAGGTCAGGAGAGGAAGACAGACAGATTGCCCCATTGTGGGAATTATGGGAAACTATGCAAAAAGTAATAGCAATTAGAAGGCATATGTATTTGATATAGTGGTTTATGTGTTTTAATATTGCTCTAGATAATGTAGAAAAATACTGCAAAAATAGAATAAATTTTCATTTAGTTTCATTGAAACTTCTTTTGAATTGTTGAATACAAGTCCAAATCTTCTGTCTATCTGGAACAATTTAATTCAAAAATATAGAAGAGTTCAGTCCAAAATTGCATTTCAGGTAAGGCAACTGATTCTGCTACAAACATTGGTAGTGAGCTGAACAGAAGACAAAAGCTTCTTGAACACAAACTTCTGTAGAAATGCCATGCATCACCTGTTGAACTCAGCTTCTCTAATATACCTGTGTCTTCTGAAAGTACCCAGACCAGTGGCTGATGTGAATCCTTAATCTTTCTCCAAAATATGTTTTTAATTTTTCCTTGACACTCAGGTGGATCAGAGATCTACTGCTTTATGATTTTAATTATCTTCAACTGTTTTGGAACATGTACAGCTCATTACACAAAAAGAGCAGGAGAACTGCTGGTTCAAAGGGATAGTAACAGAATTTGAAATAAGTCCGTGTGAATAAAAGAAGAAACCAGCAGAGCCTGTAGTCAAAAAATCTGACTTATTTCAAGCTGAAATCTTTTGCATATTTGGATAACAGAGAACACACTATAAAATGCAGATTTGTGCCTTCTCATCCTCTTGGGCTGAAATCAGAGTGAGGAGATACTCTGATGGCACTTCCACTGTGCTAGCCCAACCACCAGTGTGACTAGGAAGTGGATGAGGTCTCGCAGGAAACGTGGTTTGAGCTCAGCTGCGCAACAGAAGAATTGAGCTGTTTAGGAGTAAGAATACCTAGTTTTCTTCAGTGAATGTCTGAAGACTTTCCTACAAGACCTTGTCATTCACGGTATGGAATGCCTGCCTATTTGTCCACCCATGCTTCTTTTTTTTCTTTTTTTTTCTTTTTTCTTTTTTTTTTTTAAATTTAATGCCAGTTTGGCCAATGTATGCATTTTTGAAATAAATCTCTGATCACCTGGACTGGCTTTGTTTCATAGACAGCTCCCTCAGGCATGCTGTGTCCTCTTCTGTGAGCAGTGACATTGGCACAAGGAAGAGCAGTTCTCCTTTCCACCAACAGCCAACCTGCCTTCAGAGGGCAAATGGGGGAGTTCCTTCGCTTGCAGCCAGGCTTTGCTTCTTTTCTTTTCCACCATGCAAATACTCTCTAAGCCTTCTGTGGTCTGGCTCTAGACCCATCTGCAGTCACATTTTTCTTCACAGAGTTGAAATAAAATTTTACAAGTCAGTTTTGCTTAAGCAGCAGAATGTTTGGGGAACCATCCTGGACTCAGGGAGAGGTATTTTCACTGAGGTATTAAAAATACTATAATGGTAAAACTATTATCTGAATATTTCTAAAAAAGAAGAAAACCTAAGAAATATGAAAAAACCATCTGGGTTCATTTGTGCAATATATAATTTGTGAATTACACAGAACACATCTAGGACACTATCAGTCCTTGGGCAGGCTATCTTAGCACTGCCTCACAGGACTTCCACAGTGAATGCACTTAGGAGTAGAAAGGTAAACCAAAGCTAACACCTTTTTGTTGTTGTTAAACTAAGAGTTCTGTGCTCAACTCTTAAGTGATTTAATGTGGAAATTCTGATGAACAAAAAGCAGAAAAAGGAAAGAGCAATTGTAAATAAACCCACTAGAAATAAGGAGGATTTTGGAAAAGGAGGATAAAAAGATAGAAACGAAGAAGTGAAATATGTCTATTGGGAGAGAAAGAAGGAGTAACTGCAGGGAACACCAGAAATTTCCTACCCATGGGACAATATCAGCAGCTCAGAGAGAAGCAGCTGTGCCCAGCAGAGACCCAGATTTGTCAGAGACCCTAGGGCTGTCTTGACAGAAACTAGACCCAACTTCCAAATGCCAAGCAAAACAGGGTTAGAGATGAAGAAAGCTTTTTGCCTTAAATAAAAAACTTCCAAAGGACTGTCCTACTTCTCCTTTGCTGCATGAGAAATAGAAAACTTTAACAGTCGATGGCTGTCGGGCTCTGTGGTCAAGGACTTGGTTATAATGCAGCTTGAACAGCCACAGTGGATGAGGCCAACGGGGGATACAAATTGAATGACCTTCTTTTGTCGCATTTTGGTTTTCAGTTTTTATTAAAAAATGCTCTTTAGCTGAGGTCTCTACCTAGGATTTTTTTTTTGTAACCAAGATATAAAACAGTTTGGCTCCATCTTAACTGGCCAGCAAAACTTACAAGGTCAGGCCATAAACAAATTTAACAACTGTTGTTAATTAAATAGTTATTGTAGTATAGATGGGGTCAAACAAAGGGTATGTGTGGGAGGGGAGGGAAAGAGAGGGCCTAAGTGGCAAAAGGTGGGGGAATCTTGGCTCCTGACTTAGAAGGCGTGAACAAGCAAGAACTCTGTAGAAAGGACCTCTGGGATGTAACAATAACAGTTAGTATTTCAAATTTTGGTGCAAATATTAAGAAATTAACAGCAAAAAACCCCAACTCATGTTCTCTCATTTACACTTTCCTATTCTGTGCAACCAGCCTGGTAAGACTTGGCTTTCTTCCAGCAGAAATCCTGTATCTGCCTCTATCAGTGGTATCGCTTCAATGACATATTAGTGCCTCCCCATGCCAGGATGTTGTCCAAGTTCCAGCTATTTGAAAGAGTTGTTACAGAATGGGAATTCCAGTTAGAGATTTATAGAACAGCAACAGGGAAAAAAAAGGAGGAGTACATTTAATTTTAATACTCAGAAATGTGCTTTCCTTGTCATGAAAGTAGAACCCTGCCTGCGTGTCTGCAGCCTGCCCTGCATACTGATTTTGTGTGTGCCTAGCTAAAACCAGTGCCTGTGATATGATCTGATTTTGACTCTACAGAGGAAGGTAGGAGGAGCAAAATTTATGTTTCAGGTCTGTAAGGCATTTTAAAGTTAATCGGGTCCTTTGGGTCTGATATAATTTGTGTAAGATTGCTGTTGATGATTAGAATAGCTATTTAAGATTTTTGTTAATAGTCTGTTACATGGACCCAGTGGAAAGATTCCAATAGCAGTCTGTTAGTTTTTCCCTGTCACATTCAGGTTACAGACCCTTCACAGATGTTGTAAATAGACATCAATACTAAAAGGGAATATTACACAAATTAAAATCATAAGTGTGCTCAAACTGCCAACACAGACATTTTGTTAAAAACATCTGTCACATAAAAGCAAACATTTAAGGCCATTATATATATATAACAATTGTTTTTGTTTTTAATATGTACTACATATTTTTCTTTTCTTCTGTTATTATTGATTTGAATATTTTTTCTTAGACTTTAATACTTATTTTTTTTCCAACATTACTTATGTTCTTGACCATATAAATAATAATGTGGACTTTTAATGAAAAGAAATAAATCTCAGTGGTTGGAAATCTAGTGGATACTTTCACAATGAATGAGTCAACTGAGAATCCAACACCATGTTCTCCAAAAAAAAAATATAGTTATCAAATGTTACAAACATAAGTATTAAGCTGGACCTTCGTTCAATTACATCCAGTTTTTTTGTCCTATTCTAAAATTAATTTCTTAGGTGAAAAGGATAAATTACATATAAAGGTCCTCTTCTGGGCCTTTCTGTTGCATTACTGCTGATGCAGCTGTTCTGGCTGTACAAGCACTCACCATCCCACCATGCAATAGAGCCCCCAGAGCTGGACAGCCCTGAGGTGCTTTCTAACTAACACATCTACTGCACTGATAGTATCCACCCTTCCTTCCCCCTTTCCCCTGCAGTGTCTGGGTAAATCTGTGGAATCTCTAAGCCCAAGCTGCTCTAGGCTTGTCTCACCAGTGTTGTTGTTTCTACTACAAAATAGAAGAGGGTTACAAGCAATGAGTGCCCCCATTTACCCTCCTTACAGCTCCTCTCTCTTTCATGTTTGCTTTGGGGAGAACTATCTGGAGCCAAAGGAAAAAAGGAGCTAACAGTAAAGAAGTGGGGACACCTGGACCTTGTGCTGAAGTTCAGCTTTATCTCCTTCCATTTGTAGCAGCACACCTTCACACCTCCTAATAGTTCAAACTTGTCAAGAGATCATACAAATAAAATGAATTTTCACAGTCAGGAACAATTTGCTGCTCATGGAACAAGAGTCTTGATCTGGTTAAAATCAATGCTTGCTATTTTTTTAGTTACCTGTGTTCTGAAAAGCACTTTCATAAATGATCAGTTTTAAGTTCATACTTAGCTTTTCTTAAAGTTGGTGAGATATTTCTCCATGTAGGCTCCCATATAATTAGATCCAGTTGAAGAATAGTTGCAGTATCTTGAGACACTGTTATTTGCATGGCACAGAGGGTGTGCTGGACCATTTACAAACGTAGAGACACAGCCCATGGCCAGGGGAATTGTTGAACCAACTCAGACTCAAACAAAAAGTAATAAAAAGTGTAAATACTGACTTCAGGTTCCACTCAAGTATGGAACAGATCTTGTGAAGAGATTTATGAAGGTGTTGTGTAGGAATGAATAAGCCAGGCCTGTAGCATCATAGAAATGTCAATTGGAAGAAATGCCTGGAGATTTCCTTGTCATGCAGTGTAACCTCCCTCCTAAAGCAGGATTGCTACCAGTGCTAGAGCACCCCTTAGTCTGAAAGAACATTGTGGTTTTTTTTTTTTTTTCATTGCTGTGCATCATAGTTTATAATTATCCTTTGAAAGTGTCATGTACAACTTCTTCAGAATTATCCTGCATGTCAGGATCAGGATCAAGTCACTCAATAAAGGAACAATATCCTAAAAAGTGCAATTATTATGGTCACAATAAAGGCAAAAGCAGAAGTCACTGGGCTTCGTTGAGTTGTTGAAACACAGTCAACAGTAAGATAGTAAAGGGCATCTTTGTAGCATCCTGCTGCAACTGCAGCGTTCTGGTTTGTCATAAGTCCTGTCCTAATTCTCTGTCACATCTGCCAGCCTGTATAGATGCCTCTTTATGGAACCAGGGAATCTCAACTAGACCTGTTTTTAGGAACCCCATTGACAGTAGTAAATAGATTTCAGCTGACTGCAATGGGAGCTTACACAGCATGCCCCCAGATAAATACCTGCATAGAGACACTTAGGATCCAGATCCCACCTGGAGTGGCAAAGGAGGAGGTTTCTGGAAGAAGAGTTTTGAACCCTGTTTTGAAGAACAATATGTTCATCACCCATCTTTATTGTGTATATGTCCCATGTCCCTGTTGTTCCAAATGAAATATTGAGGAGGCCATGCTGTATAAGTGTATGTACTAAACCAGCCTCACTTCTTCACATATTCTACAGGGTTTCTATGCTGTCTAACACTTAACTGTACACTCATTTTGAAATTTCAGTATATAGTAATAAGCATTTAATAGTATCTGTTCTATTGTATTATGTTCTTATTTTTCATTTAACAGAAGATCCCTGAGAAAAACAATAAGATAGTGAACATGCATAAAAAAGATGAACTATTACAGTTTCACCCTCAAAAAATGACATCATGTATTTTTAGAGGTTTTCAGTTGGAAAAACAATAGAAATTGGAACCACAATGGGTCACAAATAAAATGTTGCTCTCAGAATAACTGTTTTTATGAACTGCAAACCAGAACCACCAGGCATTTGGGCAGTGTGGAGATAAGAACCATCAGCATCAAGGCACTGAACTGACAGATTCCTGTAAAGCACATAGCTCCTAGGTATGTGACTTGCATGGAAAAAATATACAATTCCTGAAGTATGTCAGTTCCTCTGTTTTCTGCTCATTTTAATTTTTCTGTGTGTCTTACTTCAAGATGCCTAATTCCCTGTGTTTGGCATTAGTTTCAGCAATGATTTCTCAGCATGTATGTGTGTCTTGTCCCTTTATATCCACTATTTTACTCTGTGGACAGTTACTTCTGTTTGCAACATGAGTTTTGGTAGTATTGTCCATCTCTGATCTTTATGACCTTAAAAGTGCCTGAAGCCAGGCATTTATCTACATGTCTTTCTAATTTATTACCAAATCATGCCATCTTCTAGAGCTTACCAGTATTTATGCCAGTAGAGATCTCAGAGAACAGGTTTAGGGTGCATGTTCTTCCAAAATATTTATTTAGAGCTAAAGGAAAGAAGGTTTTTTAATGGTTTTTGTTTGTTTGTTTGTTGGGGTGTGTTTGTTTGTTTGTTTTTCTTTCTGGGCAAATGAATTGGAAGGTTTGGCAGGAAAATAAAAGGTAAGATCAAACTGCTAGGCTCTTTTTTTTTTTCACAAAGAATGAAACAATAGAGTCTATGTTGAAAGGTAGCTGAGGGCCAGTGTAACCTGTGTAGAGGTCTAGGGGAGATTTCTCCCCTAAGTGATTTAATTGTATTGCAGCTTTGCCTTGCAACTAGACTCTGCAGGGATAGAGGTAAGCTACCATGGGAAAAGACAGCATGCAAATATTAGCTGTGAATCCACAGACACAATCCCTCAGTAACTCCATGTGCCCTTTTGTCTTGCAGAAAAGTGGTCCTTTGAAATCTCTTGCCTGTCAGCCAGAAACAGGTTGAAAAGCAACAGTCCCCTGGTACCAGAGGGAAAGACTGTGCTGGCCAGCACACTGGCAAAACAGAGCTGCTAACTCTGTGCTCCGACAGGTTGGGAAAACACAATCTCTGGGGCTTGTTCTAGGTCCTTCCAGACCTCAGATGGAATGTTCACTGCCTTTTCTGGTGCTGGCTGAGAGATCTATGCGCAGATTTTCCCAGTACCCTGTTCAATCCTACTTCAGGCACTCCCTGGCAAACATGATTCTGTAAACACTGTAGCACTGTGCCTTTGTGCCTGACTGATGTGTCTGTGGCTGATCTCTTCCTCCAAGCATACAGCTGACAGGAACCTGTATTTATCCTCATATTCATTGTGCTTTCAACTGTGTTCAGCTCTTACAAGTGTCTTCTATTTGTTATTTTTCTGTTGAAGCCTTTGTTTGCCTAAGTCTTTGATCTCACATATCCAAACATAAATACTCTCTCAAACACTGTACTCAGATGACCAGAGGAAGGAACAGCCTTTGCAAATATGCATTGTGTCAGTATCTCAAAAAATCAGGGAAAGTCACATTCATAAAGCCAAGCATTATCCTCTGTTTATAAGTCAGTAAAGAGCAGGGAAGCTTCTTATCACTGCACAGAGCAGCCCTGGCAGGAGAGGGAGGTTCCAGGGAGGGTCATTCCTGTGCTGGTAAGGTATTGTGGTGACAAGGGGGTGGGGGCTGAGCAGATCGTGGGAGGGCAAGAATGTCATGAAAACCTTTCGTGCTCTAGTCTCTTCCCCAGCAGAAGGCTCAGGTCCCTTACAGTCCCCATAGTATGGTTTTGGGGTGGGGGTGATTAGGACCAGTCAGGTGTCTTCCAGGAACTCTTCATGGTTGATACAAGGGAGGCTCTTAAAGCCAGCTAGTTCTTTGATCTCCCAAACAGGACAGCTGCCTCGTGGAGTGGGAAGGTAGGAATTTGGCCACTCTTATTTAGTTTTTGGCAGTAAATTAGAGTAAGAGACAGAGTTGTGTCTTGCTTCAAAATGCCTGGACACTCTGGGAGTACTGTAAATGGTATGACTGAGCTGTCATTTCATACGGGATAATCAGAGGATGGGCTGTTTTAGCTTCATGACTTCATCTGTGGCATACTTTTGCTTTCCAGTAGAGGTCTCCTACAACAATGACCTCCCAGTTTCTTTGGAATAAACAGAATGAATGTGACAAAAAAAAACACCCCCAAAAAATGTTACCTGATGACTTCTGATATGATAATAAATTAAACGCATGCTTAAAATTAAATTTATATGTTTCTTCATGCCTAGAAGCATAAACTGAGATCTGTTTTTTAAAGGATGTTTTTAAAATGGATCAAATTCTAGACCCAGTTCCTCCTCTGGCATGACCTCCCAGAGATATTTATGCAAGCATATCTGTTTCCATAAATTGTGGATCTGCCCCTTAAAGTATAAGTTTTACAATGGGAACAATTAGACCACCTGTCTTCTCTGAAGGGATCCTTAGTCGCTGGGGTTTACATGTTTTCAACACCTAGAAACTCTGTATCCATACACTGGCAAAAGAGGGGGGTGGTGAGAAAGCAGCGTTTGTAATCAGTCAATTCCAGTAATTTCACCTTAGTTAGAAAAAAACCAAACCAAAACAACATTAAAATATGATTATAACTTGGTGGGCAATGACAGTGCTGGAGGGTGTTAAAGAAAAGGACTCAGGTGGCCTTCAAGGCATAGTTGTGGAGGGCATTTGTAAGCCTGCAAGATTCTCTACCAGGAGGATAAAAAATCATGCAGTCATAGAATGGTTTAGTTGGAAATTATCATCTATTTCCAGCTCCCATGCCATGGGCAAGGACACCTTCCACTAGATGAGGTTGCTCGAAGCCCTATCAAGCCAGGCCTTGAAAACTTCCAGGGATGGGGCACCCACAGCTTCTCTGGGCAATCTGTGCCAGGGCCACAACACTCTCACAGTAAAGAGTTTTTTCCTAATATCTAATCTAAACCTACCCTGTTTCAATTTAAGGCTGTTCTCCCTTGTCCTAGTCCTTTTCCCAGTGTCCCAAGCTCCCATTTAGGTATTGGAAAGCAGGTATAAGGTCTCCTGGAGATTTCTCCAGGCTGAACATTCCCACCTTTCTCAGCCTGTGCTTGTAAGAGAGGTGCTTCAGCTCTCTGATCATCTTTGTGGCCCTCCTCTCACCCACTCCAACAGGTCCATGTCCTTCCTCTGTTGGGGGCCACAGAGCTCAGGGACCCATTCTGTGGCACAGTGCCTCCCCCAGCCGTGGCCCAGCACACATGCCATGCAGGGCAGCACCAGTGCACCAGCCATGAGGAAACCAGTCATAAAGAGAAGAGGAGCATTGTTTTCTTTGGCACTGTACAGATTTCCCAAGTATGGTTGGCACAGCAACAGCTGCCAGCTACCCCATGAGTTTGCCATGCAAAGTGGGAGAGTAACTCAATCTTGATTTTGTGTCAGTGTCGTGAATGAACTGTCCACCTTTACATATGGGATCCATCGGGAGCATGTTCAGAATCTGCACTGCCTGCCCATGGTGCCTCAACTCCCTAATGTATAATTTAATCTCTCTTCTGCTCTTATTCACATGCTGCCATTCAGGCTTTCCCTGAGTACCTCATCAATGGAGAGTAAGTGCAGCACTGGATTTGGTCCTTTCACTTCAATTTTTACGGTTTGTTCTTATATAAACACATTTCAAGGAGTTTTACAAAAGCTGCATAATTCAAGACAGCTTTTGGCATGATGAAAAGAAAGTGAAAAGAGAGGAGAAAAGATCCTTTCACTCTGATTTCAAAATGCAGGAGCAAAAAGTGTCCCAGACATCTGAGATGGGAAAGTCCAGAAAAGACTTCTTAGCAGCCCCCTATCTACATAAACAGTGAGACAAATACGCCAGTATGAAATGCTGGGAAAAGCCACAGCAGCCCTGACTGTACTTTTCAGGATCTCAGAGGTTGAAAAAAAACCACCATTTTTTCAACGTAGAGCTTGTTGGAAATTTTTTGCTTGGGCTGACGTTGCAGACAAGAAGCAAACAGTACTCTCTGCAAAAACCTACACTGGAAAACACTGCTTTTGCAGAAGAAACAAACAAACAAACATCAAAAACCAAACCAACAGCAACAAAAAAGGTTTTTGTTTGGAAAAGTCTAATTAAATATTTCATTTGAGGTTATCTATTTAGCCAGTTAAAAGTTATTAAAAATCACTTGAAAAATCAAAGTGCAAGGCACTGTGAGAAAACATTAAAGAATGCACATTGTTGCTTAAATGTAAACCATGCAATGGTGACTGTGATGTGTTGCTGTACCTCTCCTGCCTTCCAGCTGCTGTCCTAGACAGGTGCTGGTCTGCTACAGCCCCGTGTCTCATCTGCCAGCCCTTTGGGGATGTCTTTGGATCCTTTACAGCACCCCACTCTACTTAGAGGCTGCAGCTGACCCAGACCATTTCTTCCTTGCCGCCTTTTTTCCGGCCCAAAATTGAAACTCATTCACCAGTATATGTTCTGCAGAGGCCAACAATGAAGTCACAGAAATCTGACATCCATCTGGCCCTTCTGTCTGGTTCCCCACTCACCTGCTGAGCGCACTGCTAGGTCTGGTTTGGGAGCCCTGTTTAACTGGTTCTAGCTCTGCCATGAGCATGACCTACGGAATTAGCTTTACACATATTTCACCAACTCTGGGTGGAAAATTCAGAGCAAAAGCAGACAGATACCTGGAGAGAGTCCCAGATCTTTGGGAGGGGTAAGAGAGAAGATTTCTGCAAGTTTTTTCTACTTGGGAAGAGATAGAGTATGTATTGTATCCAGTGCATGTCTTTTTTACAAATGTTCTTACATTGAGTAACTATAACCATCCATAATATAAACTCTAAATAACCCACCACATGGTATGAATCTATGGGTAAGTAAAATTAGAAATTGTTCAAATGAATTGTTCCAGAACCAAAAGTTTCCTCCTTTTTTTCTTTTTTTTTTTTTTTTTTCTTTTTTTGTTTTTTTCCCCCTCCCTTTTGGGAGGCCTATAATAGAAAATAGAAAATTACACCCCTGGATTTATCACATCTTCCAATTAACTTTCAGTATGACCATGGGGCATTCAGGTGAGTGAAGATACAGAGGATTCATTGTAAAATATTCAATAGCCCATTACAACTTCAAACATGCATGAATGAAGATCTACACAAGAAAATTAACCACTTCCTCCAACTACTCAAGAAAATGACAGCATCTTGCCTTATATGAACAGGACCAAAACATGCATATGTGTTTTACAATCCTGTTAACACATCTAATATAATCTGATTCCTTTTATGCACATTGCCTTAATAGAGCCATAGAATAAAAATGAGACATTGTGTTTTGTCTAAATTTCCACTCTAAGGAACTCAGTGCTCTTTGGTCAGGGACATACTTTAGCAGTGGTAATTCAATTGAATTGTGATTTTTAAATGTTTACCTGTCCAAACCATATTACATTAAATTAACAGAGCAGCAACAAAAAAGAAATTAAATCTGGGTTAATTTTCATATTATAGTAGTGGGATGTTAATTTATAATGACATTAAAAAGCAAATCACCTACAACAAGCACCAGGAAGTTGTTGTTAATTGAGGTGGGTTTTTTCCTATTGCAAGGACTATATTGTGAGGTACTTTCAGGGCCAGATATAGCTCTGATCTAGGAGGGGGCCAGCAATGGAGATACTCAAGTGCTCCCATGTCATGCTGCTCCTCTGGCTGGTGATAATGTTAACAGGACAGCCATATAATTTTCACCTTTCCTTGTAAGCCCATCCCTCACTTCTGCCATCAGTTTGACAGTTGTGGTTTGGGGGGCTTTTTTCCCTTTTCTTTTTTCTTTTCTATTCACATTCTTCCATTTGTAGAAATTGCATATTTGATTGCTCCACCTCTGATTGAAAAATACAATGTGAAAACTGATAATGCTGTATTTGTGGAAGGGCTGGCATGCAATTCCATGGATCTAAGCCAAATCCTGCAGGCTCTTCCCTAAGATGCAAAACCACACTGAATTTAATAGCAGTTCATGACCATGTTTGCAAAATAAGAGCACATACTGCACAGTCTTCTCTTTCTAGAGAAATCAGGTTTGTATTTATAGCCTTTGTAATAGTCTCCATTTCTGCATTTGGAAGAAAAACAAAAACAAACCCCAAAGTTCAGTATTTTCAGCAAATCTCCAAGGAAACTCCCAACTAAATTATGCAAACCATCAAGTTTATGGCTATGGCTGTTAAACTCAGTTGCTGTCTAATTGTATTAGTGCTTTAGCTTGAGCTGTAGGAGAGGGACTGAGCCATAATATAATTGGATTAAAAATATAGTGTGTCCCATGTAGAGACCCTGGTCCTCTCCAAGACTAGATGATAGAGGGATTTGGATGGAAGCAAACAGGCTGTCATCACTTCTTCCTATGCTGAAAAGCTAACTGCACATATAAGATTTTTCTTCCAGACTGACCCTATTTTTGCCTTGCCACTTCATCATGGATTCTTCCAGCCTTTGGTAAAAGGTACAGCCTCCCTTCTACTCTGATTAAGCAATGGTGAGGCCTGGGGGTTTAGGGACTGTCTTTTCTGAAGCTTAAGATACCCTAAATGTAGGTACCAGCATGGCCCCAGCTGTAGGGTCTGTGATATGTTCCTGGTAGTGACATCAGCCACTACTCCAAGAGAAACTGGGGCTCATTTCAAAAGCATCCTAAGCTGAAGGGAAGTCAGGTCATCATCTGAAAGTTGGAACAAATATAATCTCTGGTTTCTGTTAATCTGGACCCTGGAAAAAGGTCTAACTGGATTAAGAGTATGCATTTATCAGGCACCAACTGGCTTTAGTTTACACTGCATGGGACAAGCCTTCTCCCAAGCAAACTGCATCCATGCCACCTTGGCTCAGGACTCCTGCAGGCCTCATATAACACATCTTGCCCTCAGGTGTCAGCATTATCCTGTGCAACATTTTCAGCTGAACCTTTCCAAAAAAAGTACAGACCAAGCCTGCAAGTGATGTTTTTAAAGCAAGACTGTGAGGTCAGGTTTTATGCCCTGGGCTGCCTTTGGTGAGTCCAGACCCCCCTTTCTGGCACGAGGGCTTGGCAGCAAGTGTGACACGGCTCTCATGTACTTGGCTGGGCACCTCACTAGCTGTTGGTGGGTTTAGGATGAGGACAGCACTAAAGTCAGAGGGATGGGTGTGGCACAATTCAGGAACTTGATGTGTACAACCTGAGCTATAATAATCCTTGAACCCATTTCTGCGGGTTGAAGCAACCTGAGTGTTTGTGTATTCACTGCCAATGGCATCACTTTTCTACTGTCTTCCTTTTCTTTCACATATGGTTTTGTGAAAGGACTGGGTAAATGAACAGTATTACAGTTTTATTAAATAGCTTTGGTTTATGTTAGTACATGTCTCAGGATTGCCAGCATATGTCCTGTTTCTGAGTATTTTTAAGCTGGAGTGGGCAAGGCTCTGAAAAATACACATGAGAAATCATCAGAGTTAGCAGAAGAGATGTCTTCCTGTGAAAAATGGTGACACTGAAGGTTCTCAAAACCCTTTCGAAAGATCCATGGTTTTACCTCAGTGGCTTAAAGCACCCTTTCCCATTTAAATGTTCTGTAATTCTGTAAATGACCAGTATTATTCATCTTAGGTCTGTCTGATAAAGAAAAAGAATGTACATATGAATTTAATCCCTCAGTTGGTTTATAACCTTACAGCTCAGGCAGGAGAGTCACAAATCCATGTAGACATCCGAGTGCTGACTTTTGCATTTGGATTTCTGATTTAGTTGAAAAATATATAAAAAACTTGTGTAGCCAAACAGCTCCCTATTGGCTACACATCTGTACAGGCTCAAGAGCATTGTATATTTCTGCAAAGATCTGGAATAAATTGTGCTCAATGAATTGGCCCCTTGCATGCTTGTTTCAAACAGGAGACTCGGATGAACTCATGTATCGTGGGAGCATCAATAGCAAAACAATACCTCTTTGGCCAAATCTAGTGGGAGCTGCCATCATAAATATGGAAGACGGGTAGATGCAGAAATAAATAATTTTGGGGAGATGGAAATGTACTTACAGATCAATATTAGTGACTGCAAGCTACGTTCAGCTTCTCAAGCATTAGTTTTACATTTTGAAAACTCCACAATGGCTCTGAAGAAAAGTACTGTCTGTGGTTGGGATTCATCTACCTAACGCAGTCATCTAGAAAAGAGGCACCTACTCTGAGCCACCCACATATATACATCCTATATAGGGAGTTCTGTGAGTTTGACAAGGGAATATGTCCCCATGTGAGATTGCCTCTTTTTCCATTGACAAAAGGGAAAATGTACAGGACTCCATTTAGAGTGGTACACTCAGGTTTTATCCAGCTAAAATTAGGAATCTACAGATGAATGTGTACTCACTTGGCCCCTTGCCCAGCCCACATGCATAAGTGGCAAATGTACAGTACTGACAGCAGATTTATTAATGGTTCTGTTTATGTAACTTCATCCACACCCCACTCTGAAGTCCTTACTCAGCCCCTTTTGTTATACAAACAACATCTTATCCTTTTTATTCACCTGACCTGACCTTGTTTCTTGAACAGTAGGATATTTGTATGCCATTCTTCTCCTGTGAACATAAACAGCTCTCTCTTTGCAATCACTAACTCTTAACCAACAGCCAGCCTCTCGTTCAGCTGCTCAGCTGAGCATTCACCCATAGAAACTGTTCATGTGTTGCTGTGCAGATCTCAAGCATGAAAGTTTGGTTTTCTTTCATGGCTGGGATTTTTCGAGAGCAGGTAAAAACTGTGCACAGATTTATGATTTCTGCTGTTCACCCAGCCTAATTTTTGGCTCTGCTTCAACCTCTTTCTCTTCCTGTTTTCCCAAGAACCTTTCCCCTTTGAAATCCAGCCTCATTAATGAAAATTCAAAACTTTTCAGAGAACTCCCTTCCATCTTTTTTAGCCAGCTCACATCCTCACTAGGAGCCTTACAGGTCTGTCCCTACCAAGCCAGGCTCCTTTCCAGGCCCCTCCAGTCAGAGTCAGTTCCTCCTCCACCACCTGATATCCTGTGTTCAGCACAAGCTCAAGTCTCTCGGGTCTTTTAAGCTCAGTTTCCTCCCTCTGGACTCTTTGCTGAATTTAGGTGACCCATAATGTTTCCCAGAAGGTCCAATTATAGTCACTTGCTGCTAACATGTTGAACATCCTTCAGCACATCTGCAAAGTGAACTATTGCTAGCACAGGTGAGACCGAGCCTGTAGCAACTCCCTTCCATGCCAAATAACATGCATTTAGACTTCCAGAAAAATGTAAACCATTCTCATGGCCCCTCTTCTAATGACACAGAACTATATTTATTTGTGGTTTTTAACAAATAAATACCTAGTCCCACTTAGTACTGGCTAATATTAATATTTCTACTCTTAGATTAGTGTGGTGACATCCTGAAGAACACTGTAAAGTGGCAAAAGTATTGCTAAGGAAAGAAATCTCTGGTATTCCATCACTGGTTCATGCCTCACAGCATTCCTCCCTATGCTGGCACAGCAGCCTCCATATCTGCAAAATTAGCTTTTCTGGGGAGGAAATCCATCTGAAGTGTTTTTGCTGGGTAGGTTTAAATCTAGATCAGCTTCTCACTCCAGTTCTCTGCACAACTATGATGGAGGAGGTGATGCACAAGCAGGAATGTGAGGCCAGATTGGGAGAAGGTAGGGCTGTGTCTTTCTGCATCAATGCCCCTCTATACTGACTTTCAGTGTCCATTGAATTGCAGCTTCCATTAGTTTACCTGATGTTGCACCTAAGGAAAGTTACACCTCTTTCAGAGACCCAGAAAATTTTTAAAAATCATAAAAAACCTTCTATGGTGGAAACTGTTCTGAGAACAAAACAATCACTTCAGGTAATTGCATTTTCTTCAATTCCTGTTAGACTTTACACACTTTATTTTATGTGGAGCTCTTAATGGTTTCAGAATTAAAAAAAAAGTAAAAGTTTCTGTGACTTATGAACCATCAGTTAGTCATTAAAAAAAGTGTATACAGCATATGAAACAGTTAATGCAGAATGATAAAGCTGTGCTTCACTCATCCAGGACAAATAAGAACCCTTTCTTTACTCCAACATCAACATGTTTACCACTGGGCTGGAGGGAAGACAACACCCCTGGATATACTCTTAAGAATAATGTTATTTTCACTTGCAGGAATTTTCATTACTTTTACCCTCACAAATACAGTACAGATGTGGATATTAGGAGAAAGCATCTGAAAAGCCATAAAACTGCTACTCATTTTATCATGTACTTACAGTCTCTATATGATTACACCGTCTTTAGCTACAGCAGTGCATTAGTCAGCTGTGCTCAGCACTGACACATCACAGATGAACCACTCTGCGCTGCTCCTGTGGTGCTCTAAAGCTGATAAAACTCAACAGCTGTTATTTTCACTGGCTCGTGCAGCACATAGTGGGTGTTCTGGTCACTTTATAAATATCACCTTTACACTTCCAAATGCTTATAAGCACATTTATTTCTAACAGAGTATCTCCACTTAGGTGCAATGTGTATTTAGTTGGTGTTATGTAAAAAGGCCGGTTCTGAGGGCAAAATGTCTCCCCAGGATGACACATATGAGACTGAAAATATTTTTGTCTTTGTATCCTAGAAACACACACCTAAGTCTGGTCGAGTGCTCCCCACAGGAAGAGCCACAGTGGTGGAAGAGGCTGCAGTACCCAGCTGCTGTGCCTGACCTTGGCTGCAGAGCCAGCAGAGCCAGCCACGTGGGCTGGCTGCAGCACACCAGGGCTGAGCCATCCGTACTAATTCAGTTGTTCATGGTTTTGTGAGTGAGCTGGGCTGACTCCATGCTTTCAGGAGAAGGGACAATCCCAGCTGGCCTTCTGTGGGGACACTAACCTGTAGCAGGAGAATGGGAAGAAGCTGGAAAGGAGCACTAGGAAAAAGAGATCTGCAAAATGCTGTCGGCTGACTATTGACTTGTCCCTTTCAGTACAAGACAGATGTGCTATAAGTGAGCCAGGCTAAAAACAAACATAAAGTGATTCCTCAAGTAACCAGTGGGCATGACTTTGTTGCCAAAAGACATTGTGTCTGCACAGGTTTAAAGGGACAGGGGACAGCCATTTGGAAAGGGATCTACTATGGGTTACTAAGCAGGAGAAACTGTTGCAGGCACAAGAAAATGCCTCTAGTTGAGAAAGGTCAGAGACTGTGGAAACACTTTACAGCTTACTTGCCTCTTCTCATTCATCAACAAGCATCACAATAAGGACTCCGTTTTCCTTTTTCCCTGGGGGAGATCACAAATATGGTCCCCCATTGCCACAATTCAGGGAGATGTGTTGCCTGTTTTGGGGACACCTGCGAGATGAGTGCAACCAAAATGCTAGGGACGAGCCTGATCCAGGGAAAACACTGAGGGAAAACACACTCCCTGTGACTCTGGGAGTCAGAATGTGGGCTCGAGTTACTCTGATCTAACAGAGTAGCTCAAGTCAGTCAACATCCAGCCAAAGCAATGGACAAGTAGATGGCAGAAATTATGTCTGTGCCCAAAAGCATGTTCCTGAAAGCCTCTGCTTGTTTTTCCATAAGCATTTTACTGGGTCTCTGAAATTCTCTGGAGCATCTGTAATTGGTCAGCACCTGGCTTATGCCTAAGCTCTGTTAATATGCACTGGGCAGGTACTTCTCTGGAAGAATACCTGCAGGCTTATCTCCAAGGGCAGTTGCACTGCAGCAAAGCAATCCCCAGCACCTCCACGCTGGGCAGCAGTACGCTCCAGTCCTCTTTGTGTCATGGTGGTGGGGAAGGGAAGGGAAGGGAAGGGAAGGGAAGGGAAGGGAAGGGAAGGGAAGGGAAGGGAAGGGAAGGGAAGGGAAGGGAAGGGAAGGGAAGGTTTCGGGAAGGGAAGGGAAGGGAAGGGAAGGGAAGGGAAGGTTTCGGGAAGGGAAGGTTTCGGGAAGGGAAGGTTTCGGGAAGGGAAGGGAAGGTTTCGGGAAGGGAAGGGAAGGTTTCGGGAAGGGAAGGGAAGGGAAGGTTTCGGGAAGGGAAGGGAAGGGAAGGGAAGGGAAGGGAAGGGAAGGGAAGGGAAGGGAAGGGAAGGGAAGGGAAGGGAAGGGAAGGGAAGGGAAGGGAAGGGAAGGGAAGGGAAGGGAAGGGAAGGGAAGGGAAGGGAAGGGAAGGGAAGGGAAGGGAAGGGAAGGGAAGGGAAGGGAAGGGAAGGGAAGGGAAGGGAAGGGAAGGGAAGGGAAGGGAAGGGAAGGGAAGGGAAGGGAAGGGAAGGGAAGGGAAGGGAAGGGAAGGGAAGGGAAGGGAAGGGAAGGGAAGGGAAGGTTTCGGGAAGGGAAGGGAAGGGAAGGGAAGGGAAGGGAAGGGAAGGGAAGGGAAGGGAAGGGAAGGGAAGGGAAGGGAAGGGAAGGGAAGGGAAGGTTTCGGGAAGGGAAGGTTTCGGGAAGGGAAGGTTTCGGGAAGGGAAGGGAAGGTTTCGGGAAGGGAAGGGAAGGGAAGGGAAGGGAAGGGAAGGGAAGGGAAGGGAAGGGAAGGGAAGGGAAGGGAAGGGAAGGGAAGGGAAGGGAAGGGAAGGGAAGGGAAGGGAAGGGAAGGGAAGGGAAGGGAAGGGAAGGGAAGGGAAGGGAAGGGAAGGGAAGGGAAGGGAAGGGAAGGGAAGGGAAGGGAAGGGAAGGGAAGGGAAGGGAAGGGAAGGGAAGGGAAGGGAAGGTTTCGGGAAGGGAAGGTTTCGGGAAGGGAAGGGAAGGGAAGGGAAGGGAAGGGAAGGGAAGGTTTCGGGAAGGGAAGGTTTCGGGAAGGGAAGGGAAGGGAAGGGAAGGGAAGGGAAGGGAAGGGAAGGGAAGGGAAGGGAAGGGAAGGGAAGGGAAGGGAAGGGAAGGGAAGGGAAGGGAAGGGAAGGGAAGGGAAGGGAAGGGAAGGGAAGGGAAGGGAAGGGAAGGGAAGGGAAGGGAAGGGAAGGGAAGGGAAGGGAAGGGAAGGGAAGGGAAGGGAAGGGAAGGGAAGGGAAGGGAAGGGAAGGGAAGGGAAGGGAAGGGAAGGGAAGGGAAGGGAAGGGAAGGGAAGGGAAGGGAAGGGAAGGGAAGGGAAGGGAAGGGAAGGGAAGGGAAGGGAAGGGAAGGGAAGGGAAGGTTTCGGGAAGGGAAGGTTTCGGGAAGGGAAGGTTTCGGGAAGGGAAGGGAAGGGAAGGTTTCGGGAAGGGAAGGGAAGGGAAGGGAAGGTTTCGGGAAGGGAAGGGAAGGGAAGGGAAGGTTTCGGGAAGGGAAGGTTTCGGGAAGGGAAGGGAAGGGAAGGGAAGGGAAGGGAAGGGAAGGGAAGGGAAGGGAAGGGAAGGGAAGGGAAGGGAAGGGAAGGGAAGGGAAGGGAACGGAAGGGAAGGGAAGGGAAGGGAAGGGAAGGGAAGGGAAGGGAAGGGAAGGGAAGGGAAGGGAAGGGAAGGGAAGGGAAGGGAAGGGAAGGGAAGGGAAGGGAAGGGAAGGGAAGGGAAGGGAAGGGAAGGGAAGGGAAGGGAAGGGAAGGGAAGGGAAGGGAAGGGAAGGGAAGGGAAGGGAAGGGAAGGGAAGGGAAGGGAAGGGAAGGTTTCGGGAAGGGAAGGTTTCGGGAAGGGAAGGGAAGGGAAGGGAAGGGAAGGGAAGGGAAGGGAAGGGAAGGGAGGGAAGGGAAGGGAAGGGAAGGGAAGGGAAGGGAAGGGAAGGGAAGGGAAGGGAAGGGAAGGGAAGGGAAGGGAAGGGAAGGGAAGGGAAGGGAAGGGAGGGAAGGGAAGGGAAGGGAAGGGAAGGGAAGGGAAGGGAGGGAAGGGAAGGGAAGGGAAGGGAAGGAAGGGAAGGGAAGGTTTCGGGAAGGGAAGGTTTCGGGAAGGGAAGGTTTCGGGAAGGGAAGGTTTCGGGAAGGGAAGGGAAGGGAAGGTTTCGGGAAGGGAAGGTTTCGGGAAGGGAAGGTTTCGGGAAGGGAAGGGAAGGGAAGGGAAGGGAAGGTTTCGGGAAGGGAAGGGAAGGTTTCGGGAAGGGAAGGGAAGGGAAGGGAAGGGAAGGGAAGGGAAGGGAAGGGAAGGGAAGGGAAGGAAGGGAAGGTTTCGGGAAGGGAAGGGAAGGTTCGGGAAGGGAAGGGAAGGGAAGGGAAGGGAAGGGAAGGGAAGGGAAGGGAAGGGAAGGGAAGGGAAGGGAAGGGAAGGGAAGGGAAGGGAAGGGAAGGGAAGGGAAGGGAAGGGAAGGGAAGGGAAGGGAAGGTTTCGGGAAGGGAAGGGAAGGGAAGGGAAGGGAAGGGAAGGGAAGGGAAGGGAAGGGAAGGGAAGGGAAGGGAAGGGAAGGTTTCGGGAAGGGAAGGGAAGGTTTCGGGAAGGGAAGGGAAGGTTTCGGGAAGGGAAGGTTTCGGGAAGGGAAGGTTTCGGGAAGGGAAGGTTTCGGGAAGGGAAGGGAAGGGAAGGGAAGGGAAGGGAAGGGAAGGGAAGGGAAGGGAAGGGAAGGGAAGGGAGGAAGGGAAGGGAAGGGAAGGGAAGGGAAGGGAAGGGAAGGGAAGGGAAGGGAAGGGAAGGGAAGGGAAGGGAAGGGAAGGGAAGGTTCGGGAAGGGAAGGTTTCGGGAAGGGAAAGGTTTCGGGAAGGGAAGGTTTCGGGAAGGGAAGGGAAGGGAGGGAAGGGAAGGGAAGGGAAGGGAAGGGAAGGGAAGGGAAGGGAAGGGAAGGGAAGGGAAGGGAAGGGAAGGGAAGGGAAGGGAAGGGAAGGGAAGGGAAGGGAAGGGAAGGGAAGGGAAGGGAAGGGAAGGGAAGGGAAGGGAAGGGAAGGGAAGGGAAGGGAAGGGAAGGGAAGGGAAGGGAAGGGAAGGGAAGGGAAGGGAAGGGAAGGGAAGGGAAGGGAAGGGAAGGGAAGGGAAGGGAAGGGAAGGGAAGGGAAGGGAAGGGAAGGGAAGGGAAGGGAAGGGAAGGGAAGGGAAGGGAAGGGAAGGGAAGGGAAGGGAAGGGAAGGGAAGGGAAGGGAAGGGAAGGGAAGGGAAGGGAAGGGAAGGGAAGGGAAGGGAAGGGAAGGGAAGGGAAGGGAAAGGGGAAGGGAAGGGAAGGGAAGGGAAGGGAAGGGAAGGGAAGGGAAGGGAAGGGAAGGGAAGGGAAGGGAAGGGAAGGGAAGGGAAGGGAAGGGAAGGGAAGGGAAGGGAAGGGAAGGGAAGGGAAGGGAAGGGAAGGGAAGGGAAGGGAAGGGAAGGGAAAGAATTAGGACAACCTAATCAAGTCCAAATTAGAACTGCAGAATTCTGGGAGGACATGAAGCACATTTCCTGGAAACATGGTCTCTCCTGAGCATAAGTACTCCCTAAGGTCCTGTGCCCCCGGGGCCATACCACCAGCACTGTAATGTGCAAAGAGCAGCAGCAACAACCAACAGCAGTGCAGAACCCAACCATTCCTGCTAAATACTACTATCACCAGCTGGGGAACAAAAGCTTACTGACTCACAGCCACTCAAGCCTTTTTAAAATTAGTTTCAGGTCGGACTGGGCTTTGCAGCCAACTGCTACAAAATCTCAGCCTCCCTTCCCTGCCTCACAGTGCAGACACTCAAGGGCGGGGAGAGCATCCCAAATGCGTGCCACCAAACGCCCCAGCACTATGTCTGCAAGGCCTCATAGTCCCGATACCTTCAGTGCGTGCCAACCCAAACAAGAAGCAGTGAGCACGGCACAGGTGGGGGAAATGGGCTCCTCCCCATGTGCCAATGGAAAAGGAGTGGCACGTGGCACCAGCCCAGCAGCCCCTCCTTGTCCAAGAGGCACAGAGCAGGGACGGCACACTGCTGCAGGTGCAGGAAAGGCACGGAGTTTGAGTCTCCCCGCAGATTTCCTATGTTCCTTCCAAAGTCACAGTATTTTAATTGATATTTCTTATGAGAATTCAACAGGTGCAACATAAATCCCATGGATTGTGCTGAATCCCACAAAATCTTGACTTTCATTTTGGAAGGGTGGGGGTGGGGGGAAGAGGAGTTTTCTTGCTCTTTGGGTTTTCAGCCTTGAGCTACATGAGACAGAAAAAATGCTGTATTTGCTCAAAGTGCTGCCAGATTAAAATAAGCAGCTATTCATCTTATTTTTCTGAAAGGATGGTTAAGTCATTGAGAAAAACTCATTGAATATAGAAATACAAGTACAGAGGGGAAAAACTTGGCTGTTCCCTTTATGTCCTGGAGTGGGGAGCAAATGCTCCTATGTCCATTTCTGCCCCTTCAGGCATGCACAGCAATGCAGATGGGACAGCAGCCATGTCAGGAAGAGAACCTCTGGGCTTATGGACACACACTGGAACCCTGCTAAAACCAGTTAGCTGACCCATTCTGCCAAGGTTTTAGTTGTGAGGCAAGAGGTGCTAGTGGTAACAAAGGTAGATGTCACCACATACGATTTCTTTAGCATGAAGTTAGGCTATATCTCCTCTTGGCTTCCTCTCTACTTCACCAATTTCTCAGTATATGCAGAACTTCATAGAGTACACAGTTTAAAACAAAACAGAGAGGGAGGCAGATGTTGGAAATAAAGACACACTTCCACTTCTCATTTTTGCAATTGGCCTTGTATAGTATTTTTTACGCAAATTCCTGATACAAGTTTGTTAGATGGTTTCAAGATTTTTAGGTTTCTGTATTTAAAAAGGTATTATAAAAATGTTAATCCTAACCAAGACTTTAGACCACCTAGGAAGATCATACTTCTAGCACTTAGGAGGAGATCAAGTTGATAAGCTGCTATTGTGCATGTTTTTTTCCTTACTCCTGTGCCCGTTGTTCACCATCTAGCACATTTGCAGTTTGGTCTGAGTGCCTGACATGGGTCCTGCATGCATGCCAGGCCAGTCTGATAGTCCTCAAGAGGAAGGAACAGATATCCATCTGCTGACAGATGTTTATCAACTGATAGATGAGGTTTACATCTTTAGGAAAACAACTGTTTTCTTCTAACATCAACAGTAATGCTCAGCACCACAACAACAGCAACAGTAAAACTGCTGGCAGTAGTAATATAATGGTAACATTGATAATAATAACTACAAGATTTACTGAAAACATACTGAAGAACATTAAGTCCTATAATACTGATTTCACTTAATACAATCAGATGTGACTTTAAAGAAGAAATAAAAAACTAGGCAGAAAGGACAATCTCTCACTTCTTTTCATTGCATATAGCAGAGGGGAAGAAATGATGCTTTTTCCTCCCCCACAGAAATCTGAGGTTTTTCACTAGAATGAAAAACTGAAATATCAAATTTTTTGTCAATGAAAATCTAAAGCAATACAAAAGACAAAATATGGATCAATACAAGAAAAACACTTATCTTACTTCTCCTTGGTACCTTTTGTCTATACCTTGACTTAAAAGCAATCTAAAAAATCTTTACAATATATGCTTAGTTGTTTAAAGGTGTTATTCTGACTTTCTAAGCATTTTTTCCTGATTTTTAAACAAAAAATTATGAAAACGGCTGTTCTCCAACAGAAAGTGCATGTTTATCAATGCAGAAATTTTGACAAAAAGACAATTGCTTAATACTAAGCCATTGTCACCTTCTTCTAAAAGCCTGCTGAATTGTAATACCTGACATTTTCACTGTACATATCCTAAAACAGGTCACCATGGGAGTCAACATCATTGTCCTAGTTTGCCACAGTGAAAGACTGAGGGACTTGCCCCAGGGCAAGCAACATACCATGGAGCTGAAACAAGAACTTTCCTCTGTTGGTTGCAGCTCAGTGCTCTTTGGTCTTAGCTGTGAAACCAAAAACTGGTCTCTGAACAGATAGTTTATAATCTAGCCATCAGTTTGGAAGAAACAGTGACAAAAAATCCCATCTCTATAGAGCAGGAGAGAGACCAGCACTTCTCCAGTGGGAATTATTGTGAGAAATTCTGCTGAGTGGTTGAAGCAATATAGTTCGGGGGCAGCTCATCTAAAGGGATTGGGACCTGGCATGCCCTTCTTAATTTCCCCCTAACAAAGCAGATTTATCTACATTTATGAAAAATACAATTCTGAGAGAATGTTATCTAAAGTTTAACTAGGGAGTGTAAGGAAAGTTCAAATAAAAGTCTTTCAAGGAAAAATAATGAGCAGAATTACACCAGAAACAGTTGCTATATGGATAAGGCAAAATGTTTGACAAGAAAAACATCTCTGAGAAGAAAGCACAAGGGTAGAGCTATTATAGCCTCAGAGGCCTTTTCCCTCAGACTTCTTATTTTATAACATATTTCTAAAACACAACACCCACAACTGTTTTTCTTCATCTATCAAAGCATAAAATTGCCAGTCCTTTGACCTAACTTAAATGAAGGAAGTAGCAATGTTAGGTTTAATTAAAAACAGCAAATATTTGTACAGCTGTCCTTGGTTTCACAGCACAGAAATAGGTTTAGCATCAAATCTTACAGTTCTAAGTCCTCTGGGAACTATATACAAAAACATATAGGATCCTTCTGGCTGACTTGCCAAAGCCAAAAATACGGGGGTTTTTGAGTTATTTCAGGTGGGGCTCATTCAACCTTCCCTTTTCCAACCCACTGTTTTCCTACTTGAGACTTTTTTTTTCCATGCTCCAAATGTGATACTCTCAGTTTGACAGGTTTGGATGCATTTGATGCATTTTGGGGTTGTGAATAATACTAATAAAACTGGAGGTAGTCTGAGAAGTTTTGGCTCATCATCAGCCTTTCTGATGAAAACCCTGATGGCCAGACCCATCTGGGCATTGCCAGGTATCTCTGCCTCTCCGTGTGGGTGTCGCTGGGAGGTACCTGGCATGGGATGCAGGAGTATCAACCAGATCCATCCCCAAAACCAGGAGGGGTGGGGAATGAAGGACTTTGCTCCTGGCCCTTGCTCTCATTCTAAATTGCACCTTCAAACACCCTGTAAAATCCTTGGGCAGCGAGGTCTATAATGCAGCCTTCGGTGGCTGACTCCACATGCCCCTCAGTGTAGAATACCTCAGCCCTTGACTGGGGCAGCCAGGGCAAGCCCACTCCCAGCAGGGACCACAGGAGGATTTACACTGCTTGGGCAACCCCAAGCTCTGGGCTCTCCTGCCTGTTCCTCCCAGGGACCTGCAGCTTTCAGCCTGCCAGGGGGTGTTGCAGAGGCAGGTGGGGCAGGTGGCTACCCAGAACAGAGCCAGAGATAGGAGGGGAGAAGGAGAGAAAGGGCCAAACTGGGTTAAAAACCTCACTCAGGTCTGGAGCAAGAAGAGAGGTGGGAATGCTGATGGCTGGTTTAGGTGCTCTGCCTGCATCCGTCAGGTACTAGAGAGGGGCTCTCCTCCTCCTCTGGGCTCTGCAGCCCCCCAGCTTCCCCACAGCCCCCACAGCCTTCCCACACCCAAACCTCCAGCACCAGCATGTGCACAGACCAGGAGAGGAGGGGGAAATCCAAGTATGGTGGGCTCAGGGGCTGGAAGGAGAGAGAAAATCTCTGGGGAAGAGCCCTAAGGAAGGAGAAGAGAGTGGAGACCTACCTCTCAGCCCTGGTGAGCCCAGCCAGGCGGGCTTGCCCAGCCAAGGCTGGAGAGATGTGAAACACTTCAAGAGATGGCTCTGCACAGCAAGCTGTCCCTATAAACAGAAGCAACTTCCCATCTTCTACATGTAGAACATCTCCTGTTGCCTCTCCTACACCAGAATCCTCCTTCGTCCTCACCCAAGCCTAAGTAAGAGAGAGACAAGAAGTACACTGATCTTGGTTTTCTGACAGAATGGCAGTGGACTGCACTCATAATTGCACATGCTGGGTCTTGCCATGTGAACTGCAAGAGTTTCAATTACAGTAATTTTCAGTTAAGTAATTTAAGTCTAAAACCCGTAAAACAGAAAGCTACTTGACAGTTAAGTGCAGTTGCATCACAGGAGTTCAGGGGATAAAAAAGCTTTTTTGGCAGAATGAAGGCTTACTGACATGCTCAGTAGCCTGGAAAGATTATTTAGAGCTTTTTCAGAAGCCAGTTTCATATGTCTAAATTTCTAGAAATGCACATAAAGTTTTAAACTGTGAAGTTATTCTCCAGTCCTCAAGGAGCCAAAAAGCAACACAAGATGCAGAGTTGTAACCTGCAAGTGGAATATGGCTGACCCACAGAGCTCAGAATTGTTCAAAACTAACACACAATATATCCAGCATAAGAGGTGAAATGAACATATCCTCGGAAAAATCCTCAGTTTTCCAATCAATACAATTGTTATGCATATTAGCCCAGGAAGAAATCTAAGAAAAAGACTAGGTATGGGCTTGCAATTCATGGGTTTGGTTGTCCAAGTCTAACATCTCTCCAATGTCTTGTCCCCTGTCAGTTTACATTGGCATTGTCCAAAAGGTTTTTGCCTTATTACATCTTGGGTATACCCCATAGAACAAGATGGCATTTCTTGTTCAATTCTTAGTACCAAAAGTGCATGCCACAGAAACACCATCAGTAGTAGACACAAAATTCTGGGCTGGGTGAGCTAAAGTTAGATTTTGCTTCTGCTTCTATGCCAACTTTCCTGGTAAAGATCAGTACAAAGTGGGAAATTGGGGCATACTGAAGCAGCAAAGACATAACCACTTTAAAGTCTCATCTGGTGGATGAATATTTGTGATTGAAGTTTTGCTGTGTCTTTTTGTTTCTCAGTATCTGGATGATGGACTTGAAATATTGCAGGACGCTCTTTTCATGTGTACTGTGTCCAGTTTTGTGATTGTTCATAATTCATTAAAAATTAAATCCAAGCTATCTCAAATCAAGATACAACTCACTCATAAGCTCAGTTATCAAGAATCAGTAGCACCTTTAAACATTCGGATCCAAATATTTTCAGTCTCTAGGAAGACCCACCTGAGAGCCCGCTGGAAATAAATACGTGCTGAAGTGGAAGGGATGATACTGGAAACTAAAAAGAATGTTAAAATGTGTTGGATATGTTAAAAAAAAATCAAATTAAATAGTCAGACATAACTCTTAAAAATGAGACACTAGTGACAGATTGGAGTTCTGCAATACTAATTTTCCAGTAAGTTCTTTGTTGCTCATAACTTAAAATAAACAAGGCTAATGACATTTGGATTTTGCTAGCTTGATGAAATACAGCCATCTCAATTAAGGTTTTATTTTCTTCCTCTTCTTTCCCAGAACAGCTTTAATATCTACTTGCATGAAAGTGTAAGTTTAGATACCACTGAGACTTTGGTTTACTTTGGGTTCTGATTTTTGTATTCTACTTGAAGCTAAGTTAGGTCCTATTTTCCCATTGTCATGAACTGTTGGGCCCTGGGACTTTCCATCCCAATCCTTCTTCAGTGAGGGTACATACATTCTACAACAGGTTTCCTCAAACACTCTGTCACAGGTAACTAACACCTTTAATTGCAAGTAATTTCACTGCTGCAGATTTGAATTTGAGGTAATTTGGATGCAAGGGATCCATTTATATTAAAACCTGTTTGTAAATTCCAATGAAGAAGACCTTAAAGGTAAGCTCTGAGATGATGAATTGGCCAATGTGCCTTCAAAATGGCAGCCCTTGACAACATGTTCCTCCACTCATGGTTTTTGAAGGAAAGCTCCATGTTTATGGCTCAGAGGCACTCATGGTAGGAGTCAGTATTTGACACTTCTCATTTATTGCTACAGTTACATCTCTTTCAGTTACTTCTCAGAAACCTGATTTTCCTGTTATCCCTTTGTTTTGAGGTCGTTCCTTGTTTTCCCCTAATTAGTTGGTTTAGCAGCTGAACTGGTTCAAAAAAATACTCTATAAGGTTTAGCAGCTGAACTGGTTCAAAAAAATACTCTATAAAATAGTCCCAAAACACAGACACAGTCTTAAAGAAAACAGAGAATCAAGGACTGGGAAGAACACACTGAAATAGTTCATCCTCTGTAGGTACTGACAGCAACACTTTGTGCTGCACTCCAGTGCTCATTACAGTGCTAGTCCTCAGCAATTAAAAGGCAGGTGTTAATTTCTGATGAAAAGTGACACCCTCACAACAACTTGGAGCAAACTTTGCTATTGAGTGCAGGCGTGTTGTTTGCAGTACAACTGCAGAGATGACTTAGCCAAAGGGGAGATGGGAGATGGGGAAGGGCAAGGGGCCCCTTTCCCCCATCCCAGGACCCAGGTGACCCCTTCACCCCGCTGTCTACCCAGCTGATTTCTGGCATCACACCCACAAGCAAACTCCTGGTGCCTCCTGCCCCCACAAAGGCACCCTGTGTTAATGCCCATGCTGTCTCTCTCCTGTAATTACACACTGCTAAGGTGAACAGAACAGACTCTTTTAAAAATAGATTCTGTATTTTAAGCAGCAATATGAGTGCTTTGGAAAAGGAAAAACACAAGGTATAAAAGCTTCCCAAAATAGCAGTGTGTGGCTTGCCCTGGCTGTGCTCAGGTGCAGCTATGCATTACTCCAGCTTTTTGATAGCATCCTGTCTCTTGCACTGAAGTTACCAAGGGGTTGTGAGGGTGGCTCTAAGTCAGAAATGTGTAGTGGATAGGACTGGGCCAATCTCAATGGCAGCCAGAAGGGAATGGAACATAAATCGTGCCAAGGTAAAATAGCCATCCCAATTGCAAACACAGTCACGGTGTTTTCTTTAAGGGGGAAAAGAAAATAGTGTCCTTAAAAGGTGCCAGATTGGCAGAGAGGCATAATAAAAAACCTTCTGACAGTGCAAGTTTCTCCTGCCCCTATGCTATGGCACTGCTGCTCTGCCCAGCACAGAGAAAGGTCAGGGCAGAGGCTCGGCACTCCTAGACAAAAGGAGCAGCATTGCCAGACCCACACATCCACCTGTAGTTCCCTCGCCCTGGCTCTTCCATAGTGCAGTTGCAGTGAAATCAGCCCAGTAGCACTTAGTTTGTACTGAGAGTGAGTCACATCACCAAGACTCAAGTGATGGCAGAGGCAGCTCTGCCAGGCTCCTTGCAGGCAGGCGGGCAGGCAGGGGGGCAGTGCATTGCCTCTGCTAAGTCTGCCACAGCAGTGCCAGACACAGGCTTTGTTTTCCTGCTGAAGAGAGACCCATCCCTAGGGAACAAAGCCGAACCCACGAGTTCACTGAAGGACAAACAGCAGCACGTCAGCAGGCATTGCTGGCTTTGGCCACAGGTGACCTGAAGATCTGGAGATGTCCTCAGGAGATCAGCAAGGGGTAGCGCAGCCATGGCATAAGCCCAGGGCTTTTCACCCTGGGGATTTACCCATTTTGGGTGATGAATATAGAAACGGTGGCAGTTGCTAGATGACATTTCTAATGGTAGCTAATAAGCTTGTTTTCTGGTTGCTAATTTCCTGCCACAAATCAGAGATTGGTTCTCAGTACCAAAGTAACTCGTTCTTCCTTATGCGGGAGATCTGATGACTGATTCATAAATAATGGCTTCGGGTTGGAGGAAACGAGATAAATTGCTTTCATTAAAATTCACATAAAACAGAAGCTGAGTCCCTGCTTGCCACCACAGATTGAACAAATGTGCCAACATGCACGTTTTTCATTTTGCAGCCACTGATAATATGAAGTTGTTCCTGGACCCAATAGCTTTGAATGTTCATTTTTTAAAGTAATTATTATGAAGAGTGATGCTGGAAAAAATTGCCTCACTCTCCATAAAGTTATTTGCAAGCTGCAGGCATCAATACTCGTTTGTGTGGCTTTTTTTTTTTTTTTTAAATACTGACTATTTGAACTTTGTCAGGTGAGCATATGCTTCCAAGATCTTTCTGGAAGCTCAGAGGAAATACACTTAAGTGATTCCATTTTATTAATATAATAGTCCTGCACTCTGCATGAATCTGCACCTGCTGTGTTAGAAAAAGGCTTTCCAGTTACAAACTGCAGAACAAACTACTTGAGGGGCTTGGGAGACTTCTTTTTCCACAGGAACAGTAACTTCACAAGAAATTATTAAAAACTTCACCATTCTCAGTGGTATACGTCTTAGGAGATATCTTCCAAATGCAACCTTTTTAGAAAACAGATGCTGAGAGACAATTACAGACTTGAAGTGGAGCTCATCTGTCTCATGATGTTTCCTGAGGACTGAGCTGCTCAAACCGTGTTTCCCTTTAGGATCATCACAGAGAAAGAGGCACTCCAGATTCAGTTCATCCTACTGCAGCCATCTAGGCTGGGTCAGGTAAACCATTCCTATTGCTCTCCACTGGCCCCATGCAGAGCCTCTGGAAAAAGTTTCAGCTTAGACTTTCATGTACCCAAGGAATGCCACAGGAATCATTTTCTAAAATGGCCATTTTATTCCTCCAGAAGTTGAGCTATGCTGAGAGTTTACACTGGAAAAATATAAAATAGGTCAGTGGGGGTGGTAGTCCTGAATTACCAGAAATGGACATCAGGAGCTCTGGCACTCCAGCCATGACTCCCAGATTTTGGCCCGCCAATCATGGAGTGCATCCAGCACCTGGACCAGGGCACCACCACTGCCACTCTGCCTTCAGTGGAAATTTTGTCTACCAGGACACATGGAGATTAAGAAAAAATGTTGAGGGTTGGCAGCAGGCCTGGGTCTAAAATCTGAGAGTGCTGAAGAAAAAGGCAGCTGTCTGTAACAGCCAGCTGTAGGAATCTGTTTGATGGGTTAGGTTGGCATCTCTGAATAAAACAAAAGAAGAAAGAAAGCTGTTTGTGTCTTCTCCAAGGAAGCCTTTATAAAAGTGGCTTCTTCATAAACGCAGCGCAAGTCGGTGGATAATATCAATTTTAGGTTAAGGTTCAAAAATAAAAGCTGGGCCATCAGAAACATCCTGAAACTTCAGCCTACCACTGAATGGCAACTGCATGAACCAGACCCAGAGCAGTGGAAAATTTTAAGCCGTAAATTAGCCTTGAAACCAGTAGGCCATGTTGTTTTTATTCTGGGGGAGGTTCTTTATTAACTCATCTGTCTAAACATATGGATTTTGACAAATGAAAGCTGCAGGGAGGATCTGCTCCTGTCCTGCAATTGAAAACACTTAAAATTAAATTACTGCAAATATTCCTGTTACCCTCTCTTAAATGGCAAAGTACCACAGGAGCCATTGCTCTCTATCAGTTCAGCTCACAAGGGGCCTATTTCCTGAAGCTAAAATGGATGGAAGGAATTTTTTAGTCTGAAACTTTTTCTTCAGTTAGTTACTGCCCACTTTTACTGAAAGGAGATAAATAAGTTAAGTTTTTGTTCTCTGTCATGTATCCTAACACTCTCATGTGCTGGACACCTGCAAAAGCTAGCAAAGCCAGCTTGTTTACTTAGTGCAATTTATTTGACCTTTTAATATATTTGAGTAAGGATTTTATATCTAAGGCAACTTTACAGAACAGATTTGAAAGGTGACCTTCAAAGGAAACATCAAAATCTTTCTGAAAAAGGAAACTTTGGAAATATATGTGAAAAAGGCTGCTTTTCAGCTAAGCTCCTGACTCAGGACTCCCTGGCTTTTCGGCACAGGGACATACCAGAGCAGTGAGTTCACCTTGCCTGCAGCAGACCTACAAGTGCTACCATACAACACCAAAGGACCCAAGAAAGGTTTTGTATGGCCAGTTCCAGAGCTGCCATGACAAATGTCTTCTATCTGCTTGTGGGGGCAGTCACTCAGCACTGGTTTTGATGTCAACCTGTATTTTAATCCTTAGCTGCAAATCCTTTTTGCTTTTATGAACCTGGGATCGTCTAAGTCAAATTGAGCTCTTTTAGGGAGGGTTGGGAGCAGACAGAGGCAAAAGGGAATGTTTTCCTTTAGTCATTGTATAAATGTGCACTGCCTTACAGTACTCACAAACCTATGCTGGCCAAGGCCAGTGGCAGGGAGAAGTCTGCCCCTGCCACAGGCAAGGTCCTACACCCAGCAGCACTACACATCCTTAGGGAAAAACTGGCTCCACTTGGCTTTTATTTCTGAACATAGAGGTCAAGGGGTTCCATGAACTTCAACATACAACGTTAGTTTGACTGCATTAAGGAATGCATTTATCCCATGCAGAGCCATTTCCCCATCACAGGCAGCTATTAGGGCAGTGCTTTCCATGCTGCAGGCCATGCCACCTCGGGGGGACTGCGAAGCCTTCAGAATTAGTTATGGTGTTCAATGGGCAGAGCTGTTGAGTTCACCTGCCTCACTATGTGCATGATCCCATGCACATCATAGATGAGGAACACTGCATGGAAGTGATGCTTCAGCAAGGGCTGCTGTCATAAAGTCCCCTCAGGAACCATTGAGACACCTCTGGATATAACATTTCCCTGAGGTCCTACCCCTGACTGAAAGGGTAGAGGGAATTCAATTGCTTGAGAGCAGATGCAAAAGGTCTGTCTGGCAGAAATAAATTTTTTTCAAGAGTAATTGTTGAGGCCTGGAGAAGTAGGTGCCCATTAATACTGAGAAGGTGCAACTGCTATCTAGGGCTTCTTGCCAAGACATCTTGCAGTGGTTATTTAATGGTTACATACATTTATCTCAAACCTGAAGATCTTTCACACTAAATCAGAAAACATGCATAATTAGGAAATTTCTGCTTAGAAAATCATGCCTAGAATGCTTGTGGAGCAGTATTTTCCCCTCATTTATTTTTATGCTAGTTCTTTTAGGATAGCATTGAGTTAAGAAACATCTGTAGTCGTACGGCTTTACAAAGAGAGGGACAACAATTTGAGAAAGACTTACTTGAAGCTCACCAGTGTTTGAAGACCATCATTGAGAAACTCATTTGTTCATTGGCAGTTTTTCCCTCAGATTCTCATATTCCGGTCCGACCTGCTCTGAGGCAAATCCTGCAAAATCCCCTGGCAATGTGAAGGAGCAGGCTGCTTGCCCAAGGAATGAGCAAAGCTTATGAGCTGTAACGCTCCTATAAAAATCACAGATACCTTGAAAGGTGAATCCTGGAGATTTCACTGTAGAGAGAGCTCCTGCTGACTTTACATCAGTGGAGATTTCCCAGAGGAAATGGTGTTCCTGCAAAGCAGTGAATAGCCTTCTCATATCAAACTCATACCAAAATCATGTTATTAGGAGCTGGGAATGTCTCCAGAAGTTGCTCTGGAGGAGTAAGAATTCATTCTTAAATAATAAGGTCTTGAAATGAATACAGAAATGTGGAGGCTGAGAAGACAACCATCAGAAATCTCTCTGTTTTCATCCCAGCTCAGGAAAATGTGTTTTCAAGTAATTCTTTATCGAGTGAACTCTTGAGAGAGACAGAGAAAACAGAGGGCTTAAATATGGACTCATTTTCATGAGAAGGTATACAGCCTGATTATGTTGCAAATAAAAGACAGTCTTCTAGATCTTTACTGAATTTTACCATAATAAGCCAACTAACCAATGGAGAGGTGTAAGTGCAGTATCTTCTGTTGAGAAAAGAAAAAAAAAGACAAAGAAAAAGAAGAAGAAAAATATGTGTGTCCAGTGGGATCAATCACTTTAAAGCAATAAAAGGTTTTGGTAGATGATCCAGTGGTGGTGAATGGAAAGCAAAGCAGAAGAGGCATTAACAGGGTGAAGCGAAGGTATTTATAAAGGGAGGTGAAACATTTGTGAAGATTGCTTTGCAGAGCTTTCTCAGCCCCGTGACTGTGCAGCAGACAGCATAAAACTTTGCTCTTCTACTGCCAAATCAGGATGGTTTATGAAGTCACTTACTTCTGTCAAACAGCTGCAGCTGTAATGCTGAGAAGAGACATTTCCCCCCCCCCCCCCGTCTTCCCCTTTCTGCAATAAGATTTAATGTCTGTGTGATTGCTGAGCAGGAATAAGGGCTTGTAATTTTTTTTTAAGGGATAAATTAAGCTTCTTTTAACTGTGATTTGGGTAGTTGGTGAGGGAATTTTGTAGACTATGAGATAGAAAAGTATCTCTTTCCATTGGCTGGAAGAGAAAATTTCCACATGTAATTTTTAATGTTTTTAAAATTATTTTTAAAAATTTGTTAACATGTGATCAGGAACATCATCAGCTGAATACTTTCCAAATGTGGTTCCATACTCTGATTGATTTGCCATATTTTATGTTCACACTTTAAATGTTACACTGGTTTCATTCTCCCAGCTACAATTAAGGCTACCTCAAAAAACTTACTCATTGGTTCTTGGTGTGAAAGCAGACAGCTGCCCTGGGTTGAAATTTTGCATGGGATGTCTTAGCTTAGGAGTTATTTAGAAATAGTAAAAAAGTGCCATGAAGGTCCAGCCAGCACTAGATACCTGCTTTCTTTTTTCAAGTGTCACTCTGTCTCTCGAGGGAAGAGGGAAAAGGGCTCTGCTGGGAGCACAACACGGTGGTGTTTGCTGAAATGCTGTGATCTCCAGGGCAATGCTGAGCATAACAGCAGGCAGCAAATAAACAGAGGGAATGCACACAAAGGTGTTATACACGTTCCTACTCCGGTTTCTGGTGAGTGTGCATCCACTGTTGGTGCCACCACCCATCATAGGGAAGGAGAGAAAGCTGAAGAGCTCCCATGGAATGAGACTTTTGGCTATTTTTCTAATGGTATCCTCTTGGAGGGGAGACATGAAGGCAGCAGAGAGGCCAGGGGAGGGAACCTGTGAGGAGGCAGCTACAGCTGCAGCCCTGAGATTGCCGCACTTTGCAGAGTACAAAGTGGTGCCACCACCCCCACACACTTTGGTGTGACAGCCACCCACTGGAGCCCAGACCCCTGCTGCCCCAGCTGCAAAGGGCTGTTTTGCTATTTCCCACCATTTAGGCTATTTCCAGTTGGTTCTATTAGTCCACTTCATCTGCTCTCACACACAAAAGACACCCTATTACAGGGCCTGAGTTCCAGTTTCTTCAGCAATGCATTAGCCTCAAGCACAAATGGTTTTATCTCCAGTTTAATTAAAAAGTCATTTAAAAGAAAAGCTTCCCCAAAGAATCTCTATACCCCTCCCTTGTGGGCAGCTCAGTGTGTTGAAATCCTGGTCTGAAGACCAATAGGAAGATCCCACTGACATCACCAGGGCCAGAATCTGAGCTATGCTGTCCAGGTCAAAGCTCACTTCATCAGTGTTGCTAACAGAGTTGGCATCAGGAAGATTCTGAAAATAAACAAACAAACCTACCCCTGGCTGGTTCCAACTCTGTTTGTCAGGTCACATGCATGTGTACAGAAAACTAATGAGGAAATTGCAGAGGAGTGAAAGTATTTGGCCGATAATTTTCTCCTCAAGCTTCCTAGAAACTAGCAAGTCCAGCCACAGCTCTACCAAATTGGACAGGTTCCCTTCTGGATGGCTCAAGGCTTGCAGAGATTTCTAGCTAAAGAAACACAAGGCCCAGAGAGTTGGGGGAAATTTAGGCCTTCTGAATATCACTCTTCATGTCTTTTTACAAGAACTAGTGTTTCTGCTGAAAATTTCCAGAACTCTTTCTTTCCCAAACATTCCCAATTAAAATGAAAATTTTTGATTCATGGTCATTTAAAAAGAAAACATTGTTAAATTCTTTGAAATTCTGGCTAGAAATCCAAGAACCCCTTGGGAAATTCATCTTGCATCAGAATATACAGCACAGGTTTTCAATTCCTCTCCTTGCCCTCGAGATGACGGTGCAAGGGAATGGGAGGGCAATGGGTTCTGAGGCCCTGAGTCTGCAAACACTTTGGGTATGGTTTCATGACTCAAAGTGCTCACATTACTGTGGTTTAATAAGTTACAACCCATCAGCTGAGCTGTGGCAACTGCCTGTGCACATACAATTAGCTCACCCTAATTGCAAAATGTGCAACTCACCCCCTTTCAGGAGATCTGTGCAGCTGCACATTTAGCTCGAGTTACCCCTTGGCATGTTTGCTGCTCAAGGTCCCCTTTCATCATGCCTTAATTGAGATGCAGTGTGCTAGAAGAGATGAGCATCTGACATGCCCCTGGGGTGGGGATTCTCAGCTCTCCTGGCCTCGTGGCCTCGGCAGGCCGGCAGTCCCCTGCCAGGGTGAGCAGCCCTTGAGCCGGGGTGCAAGCTGCTCTCTGCTGTGCCTTGTGTTTGCTATGTAGCTGGTGAAATTTAGAGCATCAGAGAGAAGAGCCTACATTCTGTCTCCCTGCCCTGGACACGTGCAAAGGGACCTGCTGTCACCAGCTCAAGTGCCACACACACAGTGCTGCCGCACCTAAAAAACCTCAGATTTTAATGCCAGGATATTCCACTTTGGGTTCAGAAGGAGAACAAACACTGCTTGCACTTCTGTTATTCCATATACCCACCCCATCCTTCACCGAAGCATCTTTGATTCAGAGCCCTCTGTATGCACATTTTCTGTGGTGCTTTCCAAACGACACCACTCAGTTCAGCACAACTGCTCTGCATATCATCCACAAAATCAGCCTCTTTGCCTGGGTTGTGTACTTACATCTCCTGCTACCAGGCACTTGATGAAACAGCTTCCTCCTCCTTACCCGTCCTTTTGGGCTTGGATGACTCAAATCCTTGCTCAAGTGAGCAGTCCTTGCTTGAGCACACGCTCTGTTGTTTCAGCTGCATCTTCCTACAGTAGCATCTAAAGGATGAGGATGTTTCCCACCAGCATGCAAGGTTTCAAACACGAGATACCCTTGCCACAGCAGGGAACTAGTGAAAAAGAAACTGAACCAGCAAGGAAGCCCTGAACATGAATGTATCAACAATTCCATCTCATAAAAGTATCCTCCTATTGTACTCTGCACATGAGGCTCAGGTTAATAAATGAGGCAAAGTAGTCCAGGAAAATACAAAACTTACTTAGTAAGGCAACAAAAATCTACATACACACCTTTTCATGGCATATGTAGAACTACTTGGATTTTGTTTCCAAAATCTAGGATAAAATTTAAAAGCTGAAAAAAATAAATTAGAAAAAAAAAATTCTATGATTTTTCATGTGGATATTTTTTCTTAAATAAATCTCATGCTAACTGCCCTGCATTTTCTTTTAGCTGCTTGAAACAGTTTGAGATTTATATCAGAAAAGAAGACTGGAACACTTTTTTCCAGAAGGTGTTGGTTTTGCTCTGACCAGTCCTACCATTTAGGTAACCTTTCCATACCTCTGTAGCACATTTCATCTGTCGTTCACCTTTGAGCAGCACACCTGAGCTCATGAATCCCTGCTCTGAGATTGCTTTAGCCTTCCAAATTCCTGTCCAGATTCAAAGAAGCAGAGCTCCTTGTTTGTCAAACATTAAAGTGTATTTCCTTCACCGTCAACTTCAAATACTCAGTGCCAGACTAAATGTGCAATATCTGACAGGCGTCCACATCTAGAAATTGAGGGTTTTTAATCAATTTTAAGCTGACTATTGCATGGCTTAAGGGTGACTGTCACTTTGAACCTCTCCAGACAGTTCAGAGGTTGCTAAATTTGTATTATGTGCAAACTTGAACGTGCTAAGAAAATGTCACATAACGAATCTAAAGCTTCCCTAGGAAAACTTCCCTTGGAAAACTTCCCTTGGAAAACTGATTTTATAATTGCATCACCCCACAGAACGTTCTGGTTTCTTCTTCAGCCGTGTTTGTGGTCATTAGAGAAGGTCAGTGTGCAACCAGCACTAAGGCAGTGCCATCAAACAGGCAAAGGAAAGAAAGAGCTGTCAAAGTTTGGGTTTTTGCCAGTCCATCAATATCTCCCTTTTGGACAGGCATAATGTGAAAGTTTTTGATTCCAGACCCTTTGTCTGGAGGCTCCTGCTGAATGTGCACCCCGGACCGAGAGCATACTCAGGACAGAGTGTGTTTCCCAAAGGAACATCCCTGTGACTTTTAGTGCCGCGTGTGGCTCCGCGCTTGCCGCACGGCTGCTCTGCGGAGGAGGAGTTGTGGCACAGAGAGATGGCAGCCGAGAGATGCTGCCCTCGTTGGGCACAGCCGCAGGGCACCCCAGCTGCCACAGCCCCTCGTCATCCCTCCCACGGGCAGGACAGGGCCAGGCTCCTGGGGTGTCCATTCCGGATGGGAACGGACACCCCAGGAAAGGTTGAGACAGGATTACTCGGGCTTTAACCAGCTTTGCACGTTGCTGCCCAGCTCTGCACATGGTGGTGCGTAACTTCAATGCCTGCTGTAACCTTGTTTGCCCGGAGAAAACCAGAAGGAACTGCTGAGGGATCCTGGCCAGCGCCCTCCAGGGTCCTCCTGGCGCCGGGATGCTAAGCGGGCGCGGCTCCCGGGGTGACAGACTAGGGCTGCATGGATGTCTATCAATGATCCTCATGCCGGCTCTGCTCCGGAGGGGCCCCGCAGCGCCGCGTCCCCGCTCGCCCTCGGTGCCCTCGAGTCGCCGCAGCGCGGGCGGCGGGGCTGCGCGGGGCCGCCCTTCCCGCGGCCGTCCAGCGGGTGGCGCTGGCGAGTCACCGACGGGGCGCGGCGGGGGCTGTGCGGGAGCGGAGCGGGAACGCACCGGGAGCGGGAACGGAGCCGGAACGCACCGGGAGCGGGAACGGAGCGGGAACGCACCGAGCGCGGGAGTGGAGCAGGAACGCATCGAGAGCGGGAACGCAACGGGAGCGGAGCCGGGAGCGGAGCCGGGAGCCGCGTCTGGCGCGGCGGCCCCGTCGTGGGTGGCGGGAGGCTGCGGAGAAGGTGAGAAACTGGGCGCGGAGCGGGCGCGGGGAGGGAGGAAGGCGAAGGTGGGAGGAATTAAAAGCGGAAAAAGTGATGCTGCCGCGGGGGCTGCGGAGGGCTGCGCGAGTGGTGGGAGGCGGGGCCGGGCTGCGGGGGCATGGGATGGGATGGGGTGGCGGAGGAGAGGAGGGGAAGGGAGAGAGGAGGCAGGGAAAGGAGGGAAAGGAAGGAAAATAAAGAAATAAACAAAAGGAAGAAACTTCTCCGTGCGTTTTCCCCTCAGCTTTTTCAGAAGGTCAAAGCAATTAAGCTAACTATCGCTATTTCTTATCACTATTTAATTTCCACCCACTTCCACGCTATCTGCAGGGATTGAAAGTGCAGGAACTCAAACGCTGCGGGAAGGCTGTTTTCCAATGCAATGTTTTCCAATGCAAACTCCCCAAAGCTCAGGAAATCTACAGCTATGACAAGAGACAGGTTTCTCTCTTTTTTTTTAATCACACGGTTACTTTGGTGATACCTCAAGTGCAACTCTGCCTTCGCTAGTGGCAACATGTACCAGTATAACACCTACCTCTCCTGAGGAGTTAAAAATTACCCCAGTGAAGAGGAGCCTTAGCTAGACTTGCCAGTAGGACCGTGCCACTTGCACTGTGCCGTGACATCCAACAGGTACGTTCTGTGCTCAGAGTCACACTCATGGGCTCAACACTTGGCAGCAGCATGAGACTACACAAAATGGAGTATAACTGGGCATTCCTCATTTTAGTGGTAGTTGTGGAAATGCTGAAAACTTTCTGCATAAAGCCAGGTGAGGGAAAGATCCTTAGTGCTACAATAATAGTCTTTAACCCAAAGACTTTACTTGCTTGGGTTATATATTTTTTTTTTTAATTTTTATTTTATTTTAGGAAATCATATTTTCCAGCTTTTCTTCTGTTCCCTTGCATTGTCCCTTGGCAGGCTGTTAATATTGAAATGTCTGAGCCCAGAGTTTTGTTTGCCCCTGCCATTGCACACATTGTGAAGGTGGCCACAGTACTGCCAGGAGACACAGCAACACCCACGCGCACATGAAGGAAAATTACAATAACCACTTTCCACAGGAATCTGCTAATCATTTTTGTTTCACCTTTTCAAATAACTGCTGGTGACTCAGGCTTGGCACGGCTCCCATAATCTTCGCACGTAATTAAGCAATTTATACCTTGTATCTGTGGGTAGACACTGCTGTCAACACTCAGGCCGGTTCTGGAAATGGCTGAATTGCTTTCCTGGGGAAAAAAGAACTAACAAACAACCACCTCTTGCTTTCTGCCACCTTTGATTAAATAATCTTAAATAACAAGGCTGTACAGTAGGGAAATTTGCTTGTGTGGGCCATTGCTTTTGAAGCTGATGTGACAGCTTGCTGCACGACTCTGTACGCGTTCTTCCATTTCATGGTGATGAATGCAAGAGATGAGTGGAGCGAGAAGTTCTTCACTTTTGTTACTCTGAATTGATAAAATAAGCTTTTTCAGCTCTGATGTTACACTGATATCAGTGTTTCACACCTCAGCAGTCTGAAAGTGGCCGTAGTGTCTGTAGCATGGGCTGAGGAGCCCCAGAGTGGACTCCTGCAGTCCCAGAGTCTTGCTGGCACCATTCCCACTGCAGCATCAGTGTCAGAGGGAGCAGGGAGAAAATCTTGCTGCCCCCACAGGTTACCATTTGCCTGTGTTTACAGGCAAATTCTGAGTAATTCACGTGTTGTCTTCAGTTTTCTGAACTTTTCTTGCATGGACAAGGTTGTCCCAAATATATGTATCCTCAAGGAACCCTGCAAGGGCCCCAGGACATCTCGACTCTGAGAGGGAAATAGGAAACTTGTGCTGGGGGTGAAACAGGCTGCAGGGTCCAACCAGACATTTAAAAGAGATCCAGACTAGTTAACATATGGACATAAATTAAACTGTGAAAAAAAATAATGTTAGACTTGTGGAATCCTCTGTTAGAGGTGAAAAACACTCTTTGTTCTTCTCTTCCCCACAGTGAAATAGGATGGTTTCTTTTATAACTGCACCATCCAAACCACTTTTTAGACTCATGGCTTATTTCCTTTATTTTAGCAAAGATGTGTCTCATTCTGCATGTAATATTTGAAATAGGGGAGACTTCATAGCACTTTCCAGGTTAGCTAGTCCATAACCACACAGAATACTATCAGGAAAGAATGACTTCTCAGTCTCATGCAAACGGAGGAGAAATTTAACACGGTTAAGAAAATGCAGATGCAACCCAGTTATTGGGAGAATTTTTCCAGTTGTTGGGTGCTGCAGGTGGAGGAAGAGTCCCTCTAGAAAATATTGGTTTGCTCTTCATCCTGGCACATGATGAATTCATCTGCACAAAACAAAAGGAGACATTAGAATTAAGTCAAGGAATCAGTTTTTCATAGAAAAGCTCATAGACCGTTTTTAGGTATTTCTCCCCCATTTTTTCCCTTTTTTTTTTTTTTTTTTTTTTTCAAATGAGAAAAGCAGTTATGTTAAAAACATCATGGGGAGTAATTCTGAACTGGCAGAGAGATGGGACAGAGATGGAATAGATTCTTTCCATCTCCGCATTTTGTGATCTATGAACTCACCTTTGGGAAACTTTTTTCATTTCAGACTGAGTTTCTCTCCCTCAGGGATGCCTGAAGAAGGTGAGATATTTAACCCAAGCAGCATTAACATTACCACTGTGTTTTGGCTTTATAAGCTAGCAAGATGTCTCAGCCTGAAGAAGCCATCACAGCGTGACTCCTCTCTGTTTGCTTTCTTCCTGGAGGCCTCTCCACAATTCTTTCTGCTGGTGCTTCACACTGCAAGCCAGATGTGCAGTCAGCTGGATGTGCTGCAGGGCACCGGCATCCTAAGGTGTGCTGTACCAACTCCCCTGGGACTTCCTTTTGCTTCCTGGCTTGTTCCTCACAGGCTGAAAGCTCACATGAGGGACACCAGTTAAATATGGTGCCTGGTGCAGTTTTTAACAAAAAGCCCATCTTTCCTCCCTCTTGCCAAGGGCTGTGCAGGTATGTGGAAGCCCCGAGAAGCCCTGCAGCTCAGTGCTGTTTCCTATACTAGGCTGGTGCTTAGCGAGCATGGCAGTGTCCTCAGCCAGTGATCCCATTTAATGGGGCTCATTGTAATGCAGGGGAACTGGGTGACAAGCATCCAAGTAATTGTTTTAAAATGAGGAATCTGCAGAGAAGTTCACTTGGGACCTAATGACTCACAGTATAGCATTTTTTGGAAGCAAACAGCAAATTAGGCGAGAGCCTTCAAAAATGAAAGGTGTGGAGGAAAGGACTGGAGTCACCAAAAGCAGTCCAAAGCATTTGATCAAGCACCTGGGAATGAAGAGTGAGACTAGTTTGAGGAGTGACAGTCTGTGCACATGTGGTGATGTGGTGATGATATTGTGAGGCTTGCAAAAGGATCAGGGAGATCCTCAGCTATAGAGTAACTGATTTTCCTCTGGCTTCATTCCCATAAAAATCACTTCTGTCACAGTACCCAAGCATTGCTTCTCCTGGACTGGATTCTTCTGGGTGGTTGATTTTACTCCAAGCAGCTGCATTTATAGCCAAAAGCCAGGATCCAGAATAATGTTTAATTTAGTTTACAGCTCAGAGGATGTAAGGAGGAAGCAATGTGGATATCAGTTCAGGAAAAAAACCCCATTAGCCTGGAAACAGAGACATAAGAGGACATTCACCCATTTCAGCTAGAACAGTTTACCATCACATGGTGCTAAGAGGACACCATCAGGATGATATCCAACAGTTTACAGGTTTTCTTTATATTCTTATTAAACTTTCCTAATTAGAGACAGTGCAAACTTATGTAAATAACTGTATGTAATATGTAACTATTTTTGATGTAAAAATGACTCCTGGTGCCAAGAAACAATTAATACTTGACAAGGAAAAACCTCAGAAGAATCTCATTGCATTTTGTATTTCTTTTCAGACTGGAACTTTGTGGCTTGGAGAATGGATACACTGACCTTTTGCTGGTGTGTACTTCAGCTCTTGCCACAGGCATCCGAGTGCAAGGGAGCTCAGCTGTCCTCCCCAAACCCCTCCACAGGCAGAGTCCTGTGATCAGGAGCCTGTGCTGGTCTTGCCACAGATTTCCTGTGCGGTCTTGGATAGGAAGGTGTCTGTGTGCCTCAGTTTTTCCATCTGTAAAATAAGAACGATGTTACACTGCTTCACCAGTGCAGCTAAATTTCTGCTTTAAAAGCACTCTGTGACCTTTGGGTGAATGGTGGTAATGAGCTGTTTGCCTTATTTATAAGTATCATTTGCTGTGATATAAATATTTTTTTGTATTGTTCATACTGTGTTTATTTTGTGCAAGTGAATACAGTCCCAATGAAAGCAGGAGACCAAGTATTTTGCTTTCCCACGTAACTCAACCAGCATTCCCAAACTCTGATCTCTAACACCTCTGCTATTGCAGTCTTGGGCCTCTCTTGAGCAGAAACTGCTGATCATGCCAAATTCTCTGGTGTTTTGTAATGTGGGCTAACATGGGCTGAGGTTTGGATGAGACCAATAGACTCATTTTCACTTAGGGCATGCAGCAGCACTGAAGCTGGAGAGAACAGAAGTGAAAGGTCAGTGTTTCCCTTCCCTGAGCCACACAGCTCCTGTTTGAAAGCAAATAAAAATATAATATGACTCCTAATATTTATAAATATTTTTTGATAGCTTTAGTGCCTTTCTCCCAACTTTACTCTAAGAAGACATCTAGACGTTATTACTTTTATACATTTGCATTGTTTCTTGGAAGGTTTGCTTGAAATAAAAACAACTGTAGACTGATTACTTCTCTCATTTTTCTAATTTTGTGTGTCTCGGGTTATGTGTAAAGTGTTAGCCAATATTTAGCTGGCTTTCTGAACAAAGTGGGTGAATATGACTATGCACTTTGAGAAAATAAAGTCTGAATAGACATGGATAAGCAATTAAGTTGCCACAACTTAAGGCGTGTCTTTAGAGAATGATTAAAATGAGCACTTAGCTTGGGTGAGCTGGGATCATGTGCACAATAAATTCCTATGGCTTGGTAGATGAAGAATAAATTGTTAAATCACAATAAATAGAGAATTTACCATGTCCATGTCCTGAAGGACATGACAGCATCAGCTTTCCACTTCCAAAGGATGGTTTCAGCTGCTTTTCTAGATTTCCTCTGGAGTCAATCAGAGAGGCACATACAAGCAAAGAGATGATCCCACTTGTTTTGTGCATTCTGTTTTGGGATGGTGGAAATCAAACTTTGATGGCTAAAGTTGGTCAGATGAATCCTACATGAAATACATACAATGGTATTATTGTCAGAAGTTCTTATTTTCTTGAAGGGGTGTAGCCATTGAAAGATAGAATCCTAGAATGATTTGGATTGGAAGGGACTTTAGGGATCATCTAGTTCCAAACTCTCTGCCATGAGTAGGGAGTTGGTCAGATGAATCCTACATGAAATACATACAATGGTATTATTGTCAGAAGTTCTTATTTTCTTGAAGGGGTGTAGCCATTGAAAGATAGAATCCTAGAGTGATTTGGATTGGAAGGGACTTTAGGGATCATCTAGTTCCAAACTCTCTGCCATGAGTAGGGACAGCTTCCACTAGACTGGTCAGAGTTGCATCCAACCTGGCCTTGAACACTTCCAGGGATGGGGAATTCCAAGCTTCACTGGAATAGGTCAATTTATTCCAGTGTTTCACCACCCTCACAGTAAAGAATATAACAACAACAACTAATAACAACAATAATAATAATGATAATAATAATAAGTACACATATAAAACCTTGAGACAAGCTTAGCAACTCAATATGCATATCAAATATCTGAGAAAGCTGGTGATGCAGCCAAGCCCTCAAACAGCACTACCACCACCCCATTTGTTTTGAGAGGAGTTCTGCTGTGGATAACCCAATGACAGAAGAAGGACTGTTTCTCAACAGGTACACTACCTGTGACAGTCATGTCATGTTTCTGAAGGAGCCATCCAAGCAGCACATGAGGAATTACTTCAGTACAGAAAGACAATCCACAAGGACATTCTATCTCCAGTTACTACATAGCATCACACCCTGGAACCTACATAGAAAATCACTGAGTGGTTGCTGCTTATGCTCATGTCGAGCTGTAAACTCAGTGCTGCTTTCCAAACCTTTCTCCAAGACCTGATATCCAGGTCCCTGTTAAAGGAGACACTGGATGGAATGTATTGCATGGCACTGCCTCATCACAAGCAGGACAGTATAAAAAGTCAGAGGCAAAGTACACAGATCAAATCCCAGAAACAGTGATTAGCAAATAAGAGTGAATCTCCAGAAGTCTGAATCAAGTAGTCACTAAAGGCATTGAATGCTGCTGAGAATTTTATGAAAAACATGAAAGTATACTCTGATGAAATTGCTCACCATTTTCATCTCTAATTACTTGAGAAAGACAACAAATAAAAAAATTGTGTTTTTCATTGGATCTTCTGCTACAGGTATTCATTACCATGAGAAATGTGAAGCTGCAGAAGAAGCAGAAGAAGGAAAACAAGCTGTTGTGCAACATCTGTGAAACTTTGAATTTATTTGACTGAGGTCAGGACTGCAAGTTAACCCTTGTATCAGAAACCAACCTACCTATGTTATAGTCAGCCTGCCTGAAATTGCTCTTATTGGTGTAGAGGGTCTTTCATTGAAACAGAAATATAGAAGTTATTGTTACCCTGGATATAACATCTCACCCTGCAATAGTTGCTTTGTGATTGAAATGAGTTTTTGACCTGTCAGAGTTTATAATGAGCCAAACTTGAGCAGTTGCAGCCCCAGGTCACTTGAGCATGTTACAGGGACAGAGCAGAAGAACATGATGGTCATCAAGCAGCTGGCTGGGGAAGCCCTGCTGGTGGAGTCCTCTGCACTTGCTCCTCATCAAACCTTGACAAAAGTTTACAGAGAACAAGCAAGCAGTCTCTTCCTTACTTAGCATAGTATATTTTCATGTGGTAAAGAATTAGGTGGATTCATTTTCTGCTGTAATTGAAGAAAAACAGGATACCAGGATATACACTGTATTGTAAATATGATAGGAATAGTGGTATAATTGGAAAAGGGGCTCCATATTTCTCCTCCTTTCTGGAAATAAATTCCTGTAAAAATATAACCAAAGGCAATAAAAGTATCAGTAGGGAATAAATACATAAAGAAAAGAGGTTCTGTGCTGAAGATAGTAAAGCAAACAAGCAGGAATGGATTTATCAGCGTAAGGGGAGGAAAAGGAGCTAACAGGAATAAAGTAGAGGGGAGCACACAGAAAGAAGATATGGCACTTGTCTGCTAGGAGATTCTTTTTCCAGAGATTAAAGGAATTACTTTATCTGCTGCAATGTTTTTCTTAAGAAAAATGAAGGATGAGACCAACAGAACTGCCCAGAAGCAGCCTTAATGAGAACTGAAGTGAAATCTCTGTGGGCTGTTTATTAGTGAGAAGGAGGAGGAAGACTCTGCACCCCAGAATGTTGAAAAGGGAGACAGGCGTGAGGGTGGCACTTTGACAGACATGTCCATGGAGGAAAGCTGGAACAAGCAGTCCTGAACGGAGCTCAGATGCAGTGACCTCTGTGATCAGGCCATGTATCACAAGCTAAAATGAGTCCACTAACAAAGCCTCATGACTTGTTTGCTAAAATTTTGCTGAAGGCATTTTAAAATTTGGCTAATGAAAAAGCTACATGCTCCTTTCCAGACTTGCTGAGGGAGGAAGTTTTGGCCCCAGAGCTGTCTTCAGAGATACCCGGGGTAACTCAAAGTATCACTACTCAAAGTATCAGAACCGTTTGTCGTATATGGGGCACTTCAGTTATTTGTCCACTTTGATAGGTCTGTTTAAAATTCAGTGTGGTGCTCTCACTGAATCTACCTTTTCCTTATTTTTTCCCTACTTGTATGCCAAGTCAGTTGAGGGAATGTGACAGTTCTCAGATACTACTAGAAATCAGTTATTGGACATGAACAGTAGTTTGGGTTAAATTTACTTGGAACAAGTTATTTACAAAAATGTTTAGCATCAATTCAAAAAGAAGGCTGAACATTCTAATACAATGAACACCTTAATTATTTCAAAGCTTCTAGCATATATTTTAATTTGTTATTTCTTCTGCTTTATATCCTCATGTTTGTTGATGGACCTTAATCTAATATTTAAATCTTCTATCCATATAGTTTCTCATATTCTATGCTATTTTTATTATAAAGCCCCAAATTTCAGTACCACTGAAATTACCAAGTATATGTTTATGAGCTCTATCTCTTTAGGAGAAAATATAAAATCAAACTGGATTTTTTTTTTTTAGTGTTAGCTGTTTTCAACTTCTAAATGAACAAGGAAAGCTTCGAAGCAATTTTTGAAGTGTTCTCTGAAATATCTCCTTACTTAAAACAAAACCATATCACATCAGCCATTACAAAAATATTTTCCTTTGCCAAGAGACCACATGTGAAGATTCAGGTGGGAAAAAATTAGGCTTACAAAAGAAGAAGAAAAAAATATTGGGTCTTCCAATAAAAATCAACATGAAACTGCTACTGTAGTTCCATTATAAAGACTCATAAAAACATTTCCAGTTGCTCTCTAGTAGGTCTCATTTCCATAAGCAAACCCCTTCTTTATTTCTTCCACTGTTTCTTACAGGTCTTTAAGGAGCTATGAAAAATCTCTTGCCAACAGGGAATTTCTTGCAGAAATAAAGTGTCTTAGGAAACATTTTTTATGGATCTGGAAACATATTAATGATTAAAGGCCTGATCCTTCAGAGCTGAGTGTTTGCAGTTTCCATTGGCTTCTGTGTGAATTACAGATGCTGGGCATCTTTTCATATCAGCTATAATATCTGAATACTTCAAGTGTTAGATGATTGTACCAGGCTTGAAGGAAACCTTAGGGCTTTGCCTTCTGAACCAGACAACAGAACACAGGTTCTCACATTGAAACCCATGAGTTTCAAATTCAGGATTCAGGTCCTTAAAATCATGGGACAGGCTTAAAATTCATGAGCTTTTTTGGTTTTTATGTGATTTATTACTTTGAATCTTTTTTCAAAGTCAGCTTCTTGCCTTTTATGTTTTCTCTGCAGAAATCCGGGCTGGAAATGCACTTTTCTTTAGAACAGAATGGTTTGCTTACCTGTCTCCTGCACCTGGGGCTAAAGAAAGATGTCAAACATTTAGTGTTGCACTACAGGCCTCGATGTGGCAAAGCCATTGTCCCTCTTGCAGGTCTGGTGCCGTGCTCCTGCTTGTCTGTCCCGGCACAGCCCTGTGCTTTCTCAACACTTAGCTGGGGACACAGAACCAGAAAAAAAAATCTTTGGGAGGCAGAGCTGCAGCTGCTGGAGGAGCTTATTTTATCTGTCAGCAACTGTACATGAACCCTCTCTACTGCAGGATAAAATCTGACAGAGAGGCATAAGTCCTGACAGAGAAAGTTTTATGTACATTAAAGTCCCCATCAACCTGTCAATGCATAAATGGCCATGTGCAATGTAAGTGATGATTAAAAGTGATCCAAAAGAAAGCATTTAAAAACCAAATGAACCAACCCACTACACCAGATCTACACCAAAGCTTCTTGATAAGTTAAACTGTTTTTAAGTCGGAGATCAGCAACAAAAGGCCTGACTGCCAAAAGGCATTTTAGACATTCAGCAGATTTCCTTTTAAAATGTAAGATAAGAAACCATCAAAAAATAAATGGAAAAGACCCCAGTCAATGGTATAAAATTTCTTGAGGAATCAAGGAAAGCGTGTCCCATATGTGGGTCTGCTTCCAAGGCCTTCTCCCTCTCCTTCAGCTCTTGTGATTTTGTGTTTATGGCAAAACCAGTTTAGAGTTGGAATGGCCACATTCAGCCTACAGCCCAATAGCGACTCCCCTTGGAAGGATATTTATTATTCCTGCTGCCTTTAATGGCCTGGTTAATCTGTGTAACCAAGTACTGTAATCCATGTAATCCCATGGCCTTTTCACTTGTCCTTTATTGACCAGACAGGTATTTGTTATGCTGCTGCTTGTGCTCTTCCCTCCACACAGGCTGACAGCTCTTCACACACGAGGATTTCCCACCACACTCTGTGTTTGTACAGAGCTGGCACAACTGGCCTGAAGCCTTCAAGGGCTACCAGATAAAACAAACAAATACTCCTGAAGCCACCCTAGTGATTTGCTGAGGTTTATTAGCCTCTTTATACCATTGAAGCTGGCAGAGGGCAAGGGAATGAGAAGAAAAATTACATTTTCCTTTTAAAATAAGAACAATAATAGAGAATCAGGTGTTGTGGGGAACCAAGCTCCATCCATAGTGTTCTCAGACTATGGGTAGTCACCTTCTGGGGAGGTACTAGGAAAAAACTCTAGTTTTTCAAAGATGAAAGTCATCTCAATGTATTCTGTAAGGCAATGACAATTAAGTCAGTAATATTTTCTCAGAACCTTTCCATAAATATAAGGTACTCCTTTAATCATGTCATTCAAATAACGTTGCAGTTGTGGGTCAAAAATGTAATTCTTCATTTTCCTGCATTTCCATGCCACTGAGGTTAACAGATGTACCTACTCCAGTGATGTGTCTGTATGAATGTCTGCTCTAGACCCACACACTGAATAAATGACTGAGGATATTTGTCAAGCTGCCCTTGGGAGTGCCCTCATATTTTTTGTATAAGCTTCAGATAAAAGTCTAAACATCTGGGTACTTATAAAAATCATCAGAGCTCCTGGATGTTGAGTCTTTTCTCTCATTCATTTGGACTGAAATTGCCAGTGGGCACAGAAGTGTTGTAATGTGAGGCGTAATCAGCCAGTGGACAGAAATAGGAATCAGATGTCTTTCAAATAAAACTCGCCTCTCCACCAGCAATCCTCCAGCGAATCTCCCACACCTGTGGATGAGGGTTACACTGCTGTTACTGCCATTTAGAACTCTTTTAATGCTGGATGTGTTTTTTAAAAGACAGCTCTCGCAGCTTATAAAGCAAGGTTTTGGCTTTGGCTAATGAAAAGCATTAGCGTACTGTGGGAGGTGCAGGGAGAGAAAGATTATAATTAAATCTCTCCACTCCTCTCCTGTCTCTAAGGGCTTGGATAAGAAACAGTTCTGCTGGGCAGCTGAATTTTAGCTAAATAAGATAGCTGGGGGAGGGAGCCTTCTTGGTGGTTTCATATATGCTTGCACATGTGGTAGGGCCAGGGAACATTTCTGATGAAAATAAAATTGTTCTGGGCTCAATCCAGCTGAAAATACCGGCAGCTTGCCGGGCCCTGCAACTTTCATAAGGTTGCAGATCCTGGCTCCTAGCAGGAAGTTTGGCCCAGCCACTGTAGAAGGCCCAGCAAGCAAAACAATAGCTTTATGCCTGAAAATTGCACATCAAGTTGGGAGAGGCAGGAGGACGTGCGCCAACGCGCTCCCTCTGTCCCAGTGCTGCTGAGGCTGGGCTCCTTCTTGTGCCTTCCATCCCCCTTGCCCCACAGCCTGTGGGCACAGCCAAGAAGTTACACAAGAGCCCAAAGCTGGAAGCTGTGGCTCCTCTGCTCACAAAAAAGGGCTGGTGGGCCTCGTCATCTCGTAGGCTGTTGGTGATGACCAGTTATGGTCTGCTGCAGGGCGAACATGGCTCTCCTCTCATCCTCCTGCGTGTTCCTTTTACTATCAGCCTCTCCTGAGTTTGATTTGGTCATGAAGAGCAAGCGTTTGTTGAAATGATTTACGATTTACATGAATTTATATAGCACCCTTTCAGTGCACCACAAGCGGGTCTTTATAAGAACTAAGTTTGAAACAATGTAGGTGCAACATGCCAAAAAACTACAGCTATTGAAAACAGAAGACTAAAAGACTTCAAACAACATTTTAAAACTTCTGAAGGAATTTGATGTAAAACCTTTTCTTGGAGTATAGGGGAATGTTGGATTCATGGCTTTGTACGGCTGGGAGGTGCTTTCAATACACTCTTAGGTGGGGAATGGAGACCGAGCCTGTGTTGGGCAAAAAAACCCCAAAAAAATCCGAGCTCCTAACCTAAGTCAGATATTAGAGACATGGGCAGCAAAAACATTTCAAACTTAATGCTACAGAAGTAATTCCTGCAGCTGTCTGGATTAGACTCAGCTCTGCATCATCTCAGTATTTGCATCTCATCACCCTAAAATCACTGGTGGTCCCGAACTTCTCACATCATGACAAGATGGCCTGTTCCAGGACCAGAAACAGGGGCAACATGAGCAGGGTCAGTTCACCTTCCTGACATACAATCAATTGCAGCTGCAAAATTTTGCTTTAAGTTGCTTTTAAGAGGGAAAAAGAAAAGTTTCTACCAAAACACATCCCTGATCATGGTAAATATTCACCTTTCCCAGGATTATACTGCTCTGGAGGAGTGGAAAGGCCCATAGCCACACTGATTTCCACCCATGGAAAGGGATTTTTTTCCAAAAATTTGTTGTTTTATCCAAAAACGTTCCTTACTAGGAATATTCACAAGCACAGAAAACATGGACTATAGTGGAAAATAATGTTGAATTAAAACCAAGCTGCTAGTGCCCCTTATCGTCTCTTTAACCACTGATGAGCCCTTGCACCCACAGACATTTCATGTAATTTAGGCCAGCAGGAATTAGTCCCCATCCAAAAGATAACTCATACATATACATCAACCCTCCATGAGGACTGACACTCTAAGATTCTACACACACACTTGCACACTGTTCTGAGGACTTCATTTTCCATTTTCTGTAGGGGAACAGCTCTTTTTCCTGTGATCATGGACTTCATCTGAAAATTTGCCTGCCACTCTTTTTTTTTCTGATCTAGCAAAGCTTTCTCAAATATTTCAGCTGTGGTTGGATAGCAGGCCTGATTCTGTACTTGGGAAGTGACTGAAAATTTTGCTCTTGATTTCAGTGTATTCAGGATTAGATCTTACCCAGCAGAAGAAATCTAGTAAACATGTGTGTGACCTGTGCTTTCAGAGTATCTCAGCATCTTGGACTACCAGGTCAGTCTCCCTTTAGAAGCATATATTTGAAGAGAATGTAAATACCATTTATATATGCACATGCATAGCCACACTCCATGCATGCATACATATATATATAAAATAATATTACTTTATTACCAGAATTCTGCAAACCTGTTACCTGATCTAAATACAAGCCAATATTACTTTACTGATGGAAATCTTTGCTTCGCACTGCTGTTGTCTTTGTTAAATTAAACAAATACAACACTTTTATCAGAAATATAGGTAGACATGTAATCCAAATGACACAGAGCCCTGTTAAGCACAGAGAGATATTTTACTTTCAGTTATACCGATGTAACTGCTGCTCAAGATGAAAGACATCCCTCTGATCTTACACTAGGAAGATGTACTTCTTCTGAGCAAAAGACATAAAAGACCTGTCAGACTTGTGCTCCTCAGTGGGATTTATATCTCTGTAAGTGGGCCTGTTTGAGTTGAAGATGTGTGTACATTCATTATGAGAGAGTTTCTTCTTCCCCTAATTGCAACATATGCATACAGACACAACTGCATTACATATAAAAACGTAATAAATAAAATGCTTTGCTTGTGAATGTGCAGTAGAACTCTAACATGCAATTTTATGAGAGAGCATTTTTGCACAATCTGATTCTTACATTATAACACATTTCAAATATTGTATTATGCCCTCTCACTTTGAAGTGATAGCCTGTATAGAGCGATGTCTCATGGGATAAGCCAAGAGCCCCTTGCTCTTGCAAACACACTCTAAAATAAGACCAGAGCTCTCAGAAGAAATGCACTCAATGGGTTTAGACCAGGATCTGGATAGCACTCCATAGGACCCTGGGAGAATTGACTGGGAATGACCCAGAACCAAGATCCCAGCAGTCCATAGCTCCCTGGAAGAGCCATCTTCTCTTGAAGCCACATTGCAGCTTGGCCCATAATGGGTAGGAGTTTTGTACAATGAGGTCCTCTTGTATAAATGGCACCTCCACACCAAATCTTTGATGTGCTTTCCAGGGCAGTGATGATTAATTTTAAATAAACACTGGTAAGGCCAAACTTCCCTCCATGTCCCATTCAGCTGCTGCTTTCTGCTGAAGTGCCAGTCTTTGTGCATCCTGCTGAGAAGCAACATGTTATTCCAGATAGTCTTGTGAGGGCTCTGAGAGTCACTCTGCCTTGGACCAGGGCAGCTGGCAGTATTTCAGACCACATAAAAGCTGCCACATGATGGAGTCAGGATCATTTGCAAAGAGCTGTGAGTGCAGTGCCTCAAGACAAGGGTACAATATGAGCAGGGAGGGATTATGTGACAAGGGAGGGGGGCAGCAAGACAGTGGGGACGCCTCATGCCTGGTGTAAATCCGGGGTAGAAGGGACACATCTGCACACAGAAATGAAGTCAATAAAATTGCAGGGTCTCTGGAAGCCTCTTGGAATAAGCACAGTAATCCTTGCTGTATGTATGTCTAGAAATGCATGTCACAGCATCAGTGACAGACTTTCACAGAAAAGTAAAAAGGGTCGCTTCTTAAAAATAATTTCCTTATTGTAATGATGGCACACAATGACACTGTTCTCTCAGTATTTAGGTACTGAATTCCCCTTTTTTAGAAGGGACTTAAACTTGAGTGACCTGTGGACCTACCATCCATATACTGAGCCCTCTTTGTTATTTGTGCTTTTTGGAGAGATTATGCTCTCATGATTTATATAAAGAGTCTGCCGTCTTAGAGAGGATTTCATATGACCCCATGATCCCATTATTTAAGTACTAAGATCCTTCTTGTTAGAGGTTACTTTAACCACCATTTAAACATTCAGCTCCCCAGAACAGGGCTTTCCCCACCAGTGTCAATAAAGTTGGCTTTTGTTCAAGTGCTCTTCCTCTGCAATTAATACACACTTGAATGGCAACAATCCTATTTTTTTGTAGCATGGCCTCAGTCTGGCTGCACCCACCCATGCCAGTGGCATGTTAAGCAAAATCCAAACCCAAAAGTGGATGTGGATGTTTACTGTGGATTGTGCAGGCATGACTGTGGCTCTGAGCCCTACCAGTCGGCACAAGAGTGCGAGGACTGAGCTTGAAATGGTGATGGCATCCTACAAGACTGTGATGAGCCCCTTAAATAGCACATGCTCAGGCAAACCCCCAAATCATTGTCACGGCAAACTGCCCTGATGAAAAGAACTAACTTTGAAACTACTGCTATGTCCTTGTCTTTTTGTCTCAGGCATTTCACATTTGTGAACCATGTGCTTTGTGAGAAGTTATGCTGGTAGCATAAGATTAAAAGCTGTGTTTTAGCATGTTTAAGTAAAGAGTGCTTAATAGAACTCACAGAGAATAAATACTAGGACAGTTTTAATAATAAGTGGAGACAGGCTCTTGCAAATTTCAGGGATCTGAAAGAAAAGCCAGGAAAAAGCACAGTGAGGAATAACGCTTTTAAGACAAGTACTGCATGGACCAGAGTGTTTCAATTCCACAAACAGAAGGAGAAAGATAAATAGGTATAAAGGAACTACAGTGACAATATATAAGATGTGGCAGGAAAAAGATGATGTAGACATGAATATGGCATTGTGGAAAAGTAACACAGAAAGTAAAAGCACAGGGAAATAAATGGGTCCATTAAATACCCGTCTTTCCATTGTAGAACTGTAGGTGGATCATGAAAGGAGAAGAGGACAATGAGGAATTCCTATAGGAATTTCATAGTTTAGAGACGGCAAAAATTCTTTTAAAGATGTAGCCAGTGATGTTTGAAATATGTCATTCCATGAGACACTTCACGAGCAGCAGAAGGAGCTAGGTGCTGCTCACATGAGTATTACAGAGCAATATACCTACAGAGATTGTTAAAAATCACCTGTTCCAGAGGAAGATATATCTGAGGTGACCTTTGGCTTAGTGGTCTGATATTTAGGAGATGCTTAACTGATTTTAGTGTATCAGGATAATTTCAGATAACTGAGATGTTGACTTTGTGCCAGGATTCATGAAGGCAAATGGGTAACTCTAAACAAAAGTAATGAGAGGTTCTCTCATCAGACAGAAATTTTAAGGGGAAAAAAAAATTGAGTAAACTAAATGAAAATTATCAATAAAGGAGGCAGAATAGAAGCCTTTCCTAGTTAGTCTGCTATTCTGTTCTTTAAATTGTTCTTGATCGATGACTTTAAAAACCCACAATAGATTGAAGAAATTACTTTATTTGACCCAACAGAAATATTTTATTCAGTATTTAAGTATAAAATGTTCTCACAATAAAGCCAAAGCAAATTTTGAAATTAAACCTTTCAGACTAAAACATTCAAATACTTAGTTTTTAAAATGTCAACCAAATATTTTTCAGCTGTTTTTTAGGTTCTCCTTGTACCCCTACATATATGAAAACATATGCTTTCAGCTGCAATAATTTCAGAGATGTAACATTATTTCAGAAAATTTATTGGTCTGTTTCAATTTGCATTTTTCAATGGGTAAAAGGAAATTTAAAGAAATTTTCCACTCAAATGTAACAAGGAAATTATAGATAAAAAATTATTGCCAATTAATATGGTTGAAGATACAGATATAATTTTACATTTGTACATAACTGCAGGAACACAGATGTTGGAACGTTATGTACAGTTCTGGCCATCCCATATTTATAAAAAATATGTTGAAAAACTGAAGAAGATATAAAAAAATGAGCCAGGAAAAATATTTCAGCACGGGAAAATAAACTTCTGCACAGTGCAAGACCTCAGAATTTGTTCAAAATAGGATGAATAAGTAACTTGAATGTGCCACATATTCTTTCAACACAAGATATTCTAGGACTAAAGTGAAGAAAAGCACAACTAAAGAAAATGCTTTGGAAAGCCAAAGCAATTTATTGTCCCAAAAGTCTTCACTTCAAGGCTAGATGTATGTATGGAAGACTGATTCAGAGAAACTCAAGGTAGGAAACGTGATATGGAACAAATTTAATTTAAAACAAACAAACAAACAAACACAAAAAAACCCCAAACCCAAACAAATCTGAACAAAATCATGGCCTATTTTATCCTGGGAAGTCAATCCTGATGATCTAATAGCCTTTCTGGGCACATCTGTGTGACTTGCTGACTCTGTTTCTATGGATAACACTTTGTGGAGCAGACCCAAGTCTTCCTGCACATCCAATTCACCTTTTTTTGGCAGACCTCTGAGAGGAGAGATAGTTGTGCAGCTATTGCCAAAGCTAACAAGAAGCGTACCTTAGACAAGACAAAGCCCTGCTTGCAGAGAGATTTGAGCTGAAGTGCTGTCTATCTTCAAGCAAACAGCAAAGTCCATGAACACTCTGAAGCCCATTCTGCCTTAGGTTCCTCACTGCTCTTGCATGGTGTTAAATGATGGGTGAATTCAGGGCTGCTCTTGCCCTCCCTATGCACATCTGTGCCTTCTCATTTCTAATGCTTCATGGCACTGAGGAGACAGAAGTTCTGTAACACTCCCCTTCCCCTTTCTATAACAAAGCCATTAAGACCTCATTTAAATCTGTATCTCTCCATTGATTCCTAAAGGTTTTAGTCAGTGTCTTTGAAATTCATCCACAGTTGTTTGCTGTGCCCAGAGCTCCCAGCCCAACTTGAGTTACTGTCTTCAGAGAGGCCTGAGCCCTCGAAAGGTTTTATTTCCTACCCCTATGCTTCTCAACTTGGAATCTTCAACTCCTCTTATACAAACTGACAACGCAAAAAAGGATTTGAGGATCATGTCTAAAATTATTTGGAATTTTACTCTCATAAATCTTTATCTGTTAGAGGACTGGAATTTTCCTTTTCCTAAGAAAGTAAACAAACCTCATTTCTTTTTAGAAGTCCAAATATCCCAGAAAGCTAATTGCAAAATAATACTGACTGTAGAGACACCTGTGCAAAGTGCTCCTGACTCTCAGCTAACATGAAAATTCAGATAATCAACACCATTAAAATCAACAAGAAAACTTGCTTTCTGAAAAAGTAAAGGACCCAATTGTCTGCAGAGTTTCTTTGTTCCCAGAGACATTTTGTGCTTCACTAAGTAAAAAAAGTCATCATATTTCAAGGTGAAATTTTGCAGGTCATTGATCTAGAATGGGAGCTTGTTCCTTTGGGTATTTCTGAAAATCAGGAACAACATATTTATTTAATTTAGAAAAATTACTTCTGTCCAAGGCTGTTTCTCAAGAAATATTCATGACAGCCAAACTTGCAAACTTGCTGCATATACGTGCCAGGCATAGCATAAAGAAAAATAGCACAATACTTTGTGAAATCTTTCTGAAAAAGAATTGCATATTGGATTGTAACAGATCTTAAAAGAGCTTCCAATGTCCTGGAAAAATAATCATAGTTTTAAAGGGCTAGTAAATCTTCGTGTGGTAGTTAGCAAATGTTTCAATAAACTGTAAAGATTCCTTCTAACGATTTTCATACTTAGGCACTGAATGATTAACCATGTTGCTTTTCCTAAAGTTTACATTAAATAAGAAGAAATAGACTTTCCAAAATAGTAAGACATTGTGATTCTTATGCCAATAGGAAAAGCCAAGGGCATTAAAAATTAAAGATGACATCTCAAATCTGGATTTTGACCCTAGCTAAGTAATTTTCATGCTTCTGGAATCTCTTAGTCCCCTGAGCAAAATGGACAAGACCATTGTCCCAAAAGCTGAGGGTACACCTGACCTAAATTCTTTTCAGACTACAAATTTAGGCAGCAGAAACTAAAGTTGGCTTAGTTATTGAATTTGTTTGTGTTGTTACATAAGGCATGGTACACTTCACAGAAATAACTGCTGAAATAAATAAGTGAATTATGAGCAAAGTGTAGTCTAAAAGAAAAAGAGTGTTTGACTCCGTTACCGGTTTAAAGGAGCTTAAAATTTCTCTTCTATGCTTTATTATTTTCTCCTTTATGTTTTTAAAGTATATAACAAATTTGAAATTTGATAAAGGTTGGATTTTTTTCTCTAAAAAAAGTCAAACTTTTGTAATAAAAGCCTTTGAATGTTGGGGTGTGTATGAGGGGCTGTGTGTTGTATTTGTTTGGGGTTTTTTTTGTCCTGAAAAACATAAAGATAGAGCATGCAAAAAATACTCAGATGGAAGCCAGATTTTGCTACCAATCAGAAAGCTCACTTCTACTTCCCTGGAAACAGAAGATTAAAGGTTCATTTTGCCCTGAACCAGGCATACTGTACCAAACATCAATGAGGAAACAAATAGCAATTCTTCGCAAGAATACTGTCTAGTGGTCATGGCTCAGAGACTTTCTGTGTCGGGGTTGGTGTCTTTGTATGTAGTAGCACACAAAGGATTTGTCCCCTGAACCTTTATTGTCATCTTGTTTGAAGGACATCCTCAGCATAAACACACGTGAAGGAGCTCCCTTTTGTTTGCTGTCAGCCTGACATCTGCTAGATGTTCTTGTCCTGTGTGAAAGTGAGAGGGTTTTATTGACCTTCCCACCTCTGTCATTCAGCATTTCAATTCAAAACTCTGAGGTCTTCTTGGTGTAGACCAGAATGGAATAATTTTTGGACAGTTCAATAAAGCCAAAATTAAATATTATATTTACATTTAAGTGCCAAACTTTGAATGAGATTCTTGTGAAACATTTCCATTTTGTAAAATCAGGGAAACCTTTTTTGACAAAAAAAACTGTCTTTTGGAAAATATTCAAGCTTCTCTGAGTGTTATGCTACATTTTTGGCTAAAGAACCTTAGTAAGGGCTCTTTATTTTTATTTTAATACAAGGTGTCAAAATTAATTATCAGAAATTTCACTGACATAAAGGAAAATATTTGGGCCAGGGCATTCATTGTTATAAAGACTATTACCAGAATTTTCATGCTGCAGCCATAACCACATATTCATGTAGACTAACTAAATAAAATACAGATTCCAAGCAAGCAAGGATAGAATTTTTGGCTAATACACACAAGGCAATATCTTTCGTGAAGTTTGACTTTTATCAGTTCATGTTGTTCAGCTTTGACTACAGATATTTTGGACTCTTAACAATCTGCTCATTTAAAGAAGTTGACTCAGAAATGAGGGAGGCCAGAGGCCTGCCAGAGATTATGCCATCCCTCTTATGGAGCAGTGTCAAGAAAGAAATGGCAAAAAGGCAATTTTGTGTTTGGTGTCTGTATCCTGACTAAGCTCCAGTTCAGCTGCCTAGCTCCTGCAGAAGACTCTCTGTTGCTCAAACATATTTTCCCCGTTATAAATCCATGCTGACTTCTCCCAGTCACCAACTTGTCCTTAATATGTTTGGAAATGGTTTCGTTCTATCACTTTCCTAATGATTGGGTTGAGGCTAAACGGCTTATAGTTCCCTGGATCCTCCTTCATGTCATTCTGGAAGATAAGAGTGAAATTTGCTTTTCTCCAGTCCTAAGGAGTCTCTTGAGATACCCATGACTTTTCAGGACCATCAGGAGCAGCCTCACAATGGCAACCACAGCTCCCCCTCATGGTGTAGGTTGCCAGGTCCACAGGCATAGGTACATTTGGTTTGTTTAAATATTCCCTAACCTGGTCCTTTCCCACCAAGGGAAGTTCTGCCTTGTTCCCACCTTTTCCACCAGTTTCAGGAACCTGGGATTCCTGAAGGCATATCTTATCAGTAAAGACAAGGAGGTGAGATTTGAGTTCCTTGGTCTTTGGTTTCCATGTCCTTTGTCACCAGGTCTCCTGCCCTATTCTGCAGATGGCCCATTTTCCCTGGTCTTCCTTTTGCTGCTGTGAAGTTTTTCCTCCTCACCTTTCCGGTAGGCTCTGGCTTTCCCAACCCTGGTGCTGCATGCTCATGCAGTATCACTGTGGTTCTCCTAGGTCATCTCTCTCTGCTTCTACTTCTTTAACTGAAGTTTAAAATGTTGAGCTTTTAAAAAAGATAGCAGAAAACATTCCAGAGAGGGAAGAATATGCCTGACAAATTTATGGTAACACACATTGCTGAAGAGGCACATGGACCACATTTCCTGAGTGTTGATGGCTCCTGTCATGTACCATGTTGTCCAGCTGAGGAGTGACAAAGGTATAAAAACCAAAGCCTGATTTTAGCCCAGAAACATCATTCAAAGATGTCTCTGTGTGCAGGCGTGGAGACTGCAAAGGCTCCAAGGCTTCACTAAAACAATGGCCTGAGCTGAAATAATACATGTGTGATATGTCAAACACAAGATCACGAAACCTTGTGATCTTTTAGAGGGATATGGGCTGGGAAATACAGAATATTTCTGAAAGGTTTGGCATTAAAAGTGTTTCCTTCTTGGAAGAAGGAAATTCCACATGGAAATACTGAATATTGGGTTGTTCTCCTTCAAGATGCAGGATAAAGAAAGGATATAAAGAGGATAAATTGAGAGATTTTTTTCCACCTTTTTTTTTTAAATAAACCCTTGTTTCAGTGGATTCCAAGTTAATTATTTTTCAGAAATATTCAAGAGGGAGAGACAGTGTGCTTAACTGTCTAAAATAGTTGAGGATTTCTTGAAGCACACACCTTGGAGGGTGTAGACACTGCTTAAATCTCTTTCTCAAGGTTTGGAGCCAGGGCTTGAGCCAGGTGTCTGAACCCCCAGCTAAGCAGCTGCACCAAGACATGCTTCTACAGGAGTTCTCCTCTTTGGAGGGAAGCTTGGAGCTTCTGAACAGTTTTTCAGGAAATGTCTAGTTGTGGTAAAGATTTTCTTGTTTCAGCAAATATTAATTTTCCAATATTTAAAACATGTGCTGTGGACTAAGTTTAGTGACGTGCCCCAAGGCTGGGTGTCTTCAGAGTCTGGAGATGTTTAGGAAGGTGGAAAGTGCTTGACACAAGGGGCAGAGGGCCCGTCATCTCACGTGACTACACAGCAAACACAGGAGATGCCACAACAGGAATGAGCCTATGCCAGGGCTGTTTTTAGTTATCCAGAACTGACCAGAGCTTGTTGCTTAATGCAGCAGTTTGGTTTGGGGAAGACTGCTAGTCTGTTTAGGTTGTTGTCCTGTCCTGAAGGACGCAGCATTTTTCAGCCCAGGGGAGATTGATATGAGACTGAGTGACCCAACCTGTGGCCCCATGAAGAGGACTTTCTGAATTTGCCATCTTTTCAGAACAGCGAGAAGTTTTATTGCTTAATATTAACCAATTTCTCTGCTTGTGAATACTTTGTTTCTTAAATAAGCAGGTTTTTTCCACTTTTCTCCATGGAAATCTTTTTCCCAAACCAGATGGGGGAGGGGCCACTCGAATCTGCCTTCTAGAGGGACCCCTTTGGAAGTTTCCTCCCAAATTTGCCCTAAAGCAGGACAGAAGGCTTGGGGAAGCTAAGGACAGGAATATGGGAGACTGGTGAAACTTCTCCAGAAAAATAGTTGTCTACCCAAAGGATTAAGTGAAAGTTGGCTTTTCTACAAAAGCCCAGGTCTGGACATGTGCATGCTGATGGAATAGCAAATTCATGTTTTGCAATTACAGCCAGAAAGAGAAATGTTTTCCATTTGCTGCCTCTCCTCCCACTTGCCCAGTGTTGGATAAGGGTGTTATTCAGTTCAGCCAGAAAGATGGAGGGTTGGGGATAACAGGAGTTTCAGGGACAAAGAGACAGGAGTATGAGGAAAAAAGGGGAAAGGGGGGGGAGGAGGTAAGAGTCCTGGCACAAATATATATATGCATTCAAACTGTTGCAAAACTAGACCTTGTGAGAATATAAACCTTGTGCGATGGAAATGCAGGTTCTGGTATGATTATTTCTGCGGCCTGTGAAGCTAGAAGGTCAAAACAGGGAAAGGATAATTCTAAGCAGCAGATGTGGAGGCTGTCCAGGCACTGGTACACCCACACACACTGGGTAGCAGGCCTGGGCCTGTGGCAGATCCAGAACCCTGGCCAACTTTCCTTTATTTTTCCTTCTCACAAGAAAAAGCATGAGGTTAAGCTGACCAGAGAAAGCAAAGCTACCACAGCCTTTTGTGGCCAGTAAAGCCGAGTACAGACTGTCATTGTCAGGCTGTGTAACACAGTCCACTTTTGTTGTTTACTGGCAGCAGCGGGTGAAAGGAACTGCTCTTAAGTTATGTTTGGTGATGAGGAGCCAGGAGAAGGGTTGTCGTGGGAGGAGGCTCTGCTGTCTTCCTGAACTTTCACTTTTGATTTTCAGCTGAGCTGGAAACACGATTGTATTTTGTTATTTTCTTTCAGTGCCTGGGCCCGAGGCGAGATCTTCAGCTGGGATAAATCAGCTCTGCTTCCCTGTGGCCAAGGGAGGTAGGAAGATGCACAGTGGTTCTGGATACAACCTGCCTTGTTTAGAGACTGGACCGCTTCTTTTCCCTGGTAAAATTGAGACCACCATTTTTATGCGCTCAATCACAAAGTATTTGAACATTTTTCAAAAACACAACTTCCCAATGACCCATAGTGCCTTTTAAGAAAGAAGTGCTATTGGGCCTTGGCAGTGTGAAAGGAGCAGTTGAAATCCCTGTCTTGCCCAGCTGTTAAACCTGTGTTTGATTTCTGAAAAACCTATAGAGAAAAAGGGTTAAAGGAGACCATACAAGAAGTAGGAGAAATAAATTGAATGCACATGTGCAATCATTATTCATACTAACGTTCCCTGTATTACTTCATAACACAGCTGTATACACAAAAAAAAAACAGTCCAGTTTGGTTTCTTCCTATTTGAATCTTATTAATTTCTATTTAATGGAACACAAATGTTTGTGCTCTTCATTTTGACGAATGCAGCCTCGTGGTGTATTTGTCAAGCATTAGCTAGCACGGTTGTGACCATCTAATTCAAATGTCTCTGGGCCTTTCATGCCTCCTGACAGGACATCTTTTGAGCATGACAGTTGCCATGGGGACGGGTGCAATGCCTATTTGGAAGGAAAATTGAGAGCAATGCTCATTACGTCAAAAACTACATTGGGGAGGGAGGGAAGGAGAGTGTTTGCTTCTTGTGCTGACACTTAGCTGCTTGTTTTACCCGCCACCCACACACTTCCATCAAACAATATCTCTTTCAAACGCAGAAGTCAAAGTTTGCATCTCCTATCGTTCCAGCTGGAACAGGCAAGGGCTGTGTGAAATGAATATCATCGTGCTCAGGGCTGGGGCACTGGCTGGCTGGCTCTATCTGTCACCTCCTAACACAGCAACACTGAGCTCTCTCAGCTTTCCCCTCCTCCCACCCTTGGCCAAAGGCTTTGCAGAGCTCCCTGGGGCACGGCAGGGACACCAGGGTGGTGTGGGGAGGGGGCAGCTGGGGAAGTGTAACCAGTTTACTCAAAACCATCAGATTTATTGTGGGTTTACTCCGGTGAGAGAAGGATCAGTGTCTGTGTGTATCATAATTTCCAGCGATAGGGAAGGTGGCAATAAAAAATACAAAGATCGTTGTATCCTCCCCATCCCCCCCGGACACCATGAGAAGTCAAAGAAAAAATATCCCTTTTTGTACAAGAGTCCAGAGCTTGCTCTTTCCATGTATTCCTTAAGTCTGCACATTTCTTTCATTAGAAATTAGCCATTGCTATGTTTTCACGGACTTGTTCTGTTGACTTAGACTTTCAAAGAACCCCTAAACCCACACTGAGAAAACCCCCAAACCCCACAAAAACTGGATACCAGCCAAACAGTTGAAGGGAGAGATGAGGCAGACTCACCATGAGGCCCAGGTTTGAACAGGAGGTGTTTTTAAAGTGCTCAAATATCTGACTTTGGGTGCTGGTGTAATATAAAAAAATCATCTAGATGAAATACAGGATTCATTGCTCCAACACCTTGCTGGTACCTGTGGTGTGAATTGTCAGGATGAGAGGGTTGCTTAGTCCCTGAGATACCTGCATCTTAAAGGATTTGCCTTAAGGTCCTGCTTTGCTTTCTGTGTTTTACAGGGGCCAGGTGTTCATGGCAGAACCCAGGGGTTGCATTTCTCCCACCCTCAGATCATACAGGCAATCCAGAACCTATTTAATCCATGCTCTAGACTTCTTGGAATTACAACTTCCCTAGCATCTGGGCTAATACAAATTATCTCCCATATGGAACAGGGACAGGATGGTGGAGTTGGAGGTGGCCTCTTCTTTGTAGGGGAAGAGTGTGTGTGTGTGTATGTGTGTATGTATGTGAGTGTGTGTGTGTATCTGTGTGTGTGAGAGAGAGTTTGGGGTTATTTAATGCTGTCAGAGCACTTCTCCATTCTCTTCACCATAAAATTGCAAACATGAAACATGATGCAGAGAAAGAGGCAGCTTTGACACACTTGCAGGGCCATCATCAGTCTGTGGGAGTTCTCGCTGGGTACTCCACACCAGAGAGGCTCCTCAACTGGCTCCCTAACAGAAGGCAGCAATTAATTTCTAAAGTTCTATTTACATTAAAAAAAGCCCAAAACTACCAAACCTTAACCCCCCCTCCTACAAATAAATGCCATTATGTGCAGCTGTAACAATTCTCCCTTCCACCCCCTCCCTGCTCAGTTGTGCATTGACAGCTGCCTTTAAACTTGAACTTTCTCTACTCCTGCACAGCCTGCTACCACTCAAACTGCTTGACTAATATCACATCACCTTGCAATTGCAGCAGCAGATGTTATCTGGTCTGGGGAGAGAGGTTTCCAGGTCTGAATGCCAGAGTTGCAGTGGGATCTCATGCATTTCCCATGGATTCACCACCCCCGGGAGTCATAAAGCTGATTTTGCATAGGGGCGACAGAGAGAGTCTCAGGTAGTGCCTGGACCTTGGTAGTCTCCTCTCTCCCCTCCATATCTTTTTGTGGCATTCACTAAAGCCAGGAGGCCATGTCTGAAAGGAGCAGGAGATTGCCTCTCCCACATGTGCCCGCCATTTGATGGCCACTTGTGGAAGGCTCACTTAGCCCCATTAGAGGGCTCTTCCTGTTCATTGGGGTGACATGTGTGAAAGTCCAGCTTCTCTTAGCTTTCCTGCACAGCCAGCTGCTGCCCTCCAGATTAAGAAATGACAAATTTTTCTTGAATATTATTTTGTCTAAATACTGATGTGTTCTATGGGTTCATTGTCTGCTACATCAATATCTGGAATCAATTATATATTTGTTCTCATAAAAATTATATAAATGGATATTTTCTCTCTAAACCAGTTTTCCTCTCAGTAGACATAGCTAAAAGACTTAAAACACACGAAAACTAACATTGCAGCAAGTTTCAGAGTTAACCTGTGGTATCTATTTGCCTGTGGCAAACATGAAGCAATTGAATTAATTTAGCCATCCCTGCCTAGTCATATCCTTCACCACCATAATTTATCTGGCCATCTGATCATTTTGTTTTGTTCAAACTTTAGGCCCAGTTTTTTTCTGCAGATTTATGCATGCAATGACATGCACGAGTCTCTTAGGTTTAGTGGGAACTATGAGTATGTCTCTGAAGGAAGATCAAAAGTCAATATGTTTTCACAAACTTGCATGAAAACTACTCTGCAGAAGAGTAGTCTAAAATAGACCAGTGTGAATTTATTCTCAGTCTTGCTTTTTGTACTGTCTGAAGGTATAATTTTCATAAAAATCTAAACTTAGTTGCAAAAACCTAGATTTTCATAATATCTGATATGTTACCAGTTTATCACTTTTACAATGAAAATAATATTTTCAGAGCTTCCAGAACTTCTTTATTCAGTTTTGAAGGGACTTAATGTTAAAGTTTTAATTTTTTTTATTTTTACGCAATGTTCTGGAATTTATGACAGCATCAAAATTAAAGCAGGAGCCACTTTGAAATCAAAAAGAAGATAAAAAATTAAACTTGCTAAATGACACCTCTCTTGCCTCTGTGATTTTTAAAGGTAATTTAAATAAGAGTACTTTAGAGAAGTAGTTGCATGCTGTCATTAATTGCACATTGTATAATACTGTGAAAAAGTAAAATAAAAGTTAAAAATCACATTACATTAACTATAAGAAAAAAAAATTTTAAAAATGTGAAATGAACTTTTAAAAATCATTAGACATTTCCAGTTTCCACTACACTGAAATTTTCAGCTGTATTTAGTGATGTTCTAAGTTTCTGACAATCTCAATAGATGCTAAGAATCTCAGAGCAGGAAAATATGTCATTTCAAAAGACTCCTATTGCAATTAATTCTTCTCTCTTACACTGATTTTATTATGCAAGGAACAAACACAGGCTTAAGTGTTTACTAGGAAGAAACTCCGCTTTCCAAACACTCATAGTAAGTGCCTTTTGTTCTATGGCAACCAGGTTTTGAAATTAAGAAGTTTCGTTCTTCTCTGGTACAAACCTCCCACACATTTCTGCTTTCTCCTGCTTGCAGTGGCTCACAGAGCTGCACTTTGCAGGCAGGGACCCAAAATCAGCCCTGGGGCAAACAGCCCCTGACTCCCAGGCTGGCCTACAGCTGTCTTTAGACTTGTGTCTGCTCTTCTGCCCAGGCTCCAGCCTCCCATGGAGCTGCACTGCTTTGGAGCCATTTGATTTAAATGAGGGGATGAGTGAACAACTCCCTTGGCCTTCACTGGAAAATGAAAACTATGTCTCTGACAAAAAAATCTTCTTAGACTTCACACAGTCTTTAATGGTGCTGTGCCACGAGGTGCTCACCGAAGCATTCTGTCTCCTAGGCTGTATTGTATTTTACATATTCAGAGGGTGTTCTCAGTGCAGCATTTCCCTTGGCACTCCGAGGACAAGGATGTCTCCACAGCCTCATCATGAGGACAAATTGCTCCCATCTATTGAAAACAGCACTATTTCTACCATTAGAATGAAAAAAATAATTATTTGCAGGGAGTTGGATATCCTTTTTGGTTTTTTTCAGTCAGGGAATTCTTCCCTTTTTGAACTTGCTTAGCAATACTATAATTGTTCAGAGAAACAGCTTCCCTTGAGCCAACAGCATCAAGAAAGCAGACATGCTTAGTATGTTCCAATCACCTCTATCTTTCCTTCCAAATTCAGTGAGCAGTCCTTGTGGCCAGGCAAGGAGATGGAAAATCCAACTCTGGGTCTTGATCTCTCAAGAAGAAAACAGTAATTTAGGGAAAGGTAGGAGAGATTCAGATCCAAGAAATACTAGAAGATAAGAAATGCTTGCTTTTCCAGAGTTTTCTTGTCTTGCTGAAGGCAGCAGTTCCTATATATAAACTAGTCAGCTCAAAGGCTTGCTAAGTAAGTGCAGGGGTTACCTTTAGATATCTTCTCCTTGCTGGTGTAGGAATAGCCAGGATTACAAAGAACATGAATGTCTGGTACAGCTCAAATGGATTTGTGCCAGAACTCCTACAATGTGCTCCTGCTGTCACGGCCTCTTGCTTTGTCATGCTCGTTCAAAATAAAATCACTTGCTGGTGATTAACATACACACATGCACACACACAAAAAAAACCCCAAAAAACAAAAAACACCAAAAAACCCAACCAAAAAACCCAACCAACCAACCAAAAAAAACCCCAAAACAGTTATGGTTTGATATATTTGCTGGGTCTGCATCACTGGTACATGCAAAAGACCATTGTTTTAGCTGGGAAGATTGCCATCAGAGACTGATAGCTGGGGTTGCATCCAGATGACACAGCACAGGTTGTCCAGCTAACCACAAGACACCATTATCCAGACATCCTTGAGGAAAGAACTAGGAGAAGATGTGTCTGGAGATAATACATCTGTGAAGTTTCCATTTCCTGAGTCAAATGACTGAATCACTTAAGCAGGATGATGCTCTCAACATGTCCTTGGAACAGCCTCTCCCTGGACTGGTGACTTTCCCTTCTCCTTCTGCAGTTTTCTCTTCCAACACCAGCATTATTAAGTGTAATTAGCTTCCTTTTCCATAACTGAAGCCTAGATTTATGCAGCTTTGTGTATTCTATTACTTCAGTCTGTGTTCTGGCCCCCATGCCACTTATAGCAAAGTTGTCATTCTCAGTTAAAGCTGTTCAATCCCTTAATGCATTTCCAGCCTGAGGCCGGTGTCCCCGTTTCCCACTACTGAGGTAATTCAGTGTCAATCAGTTCCTCTGTCCCTTCTAGGAAATGGAAGTCTAAAACCAAATAAGAATAACTACGTTATCATATTTCTTATAATTCCCTCTTTTCCTTTTGCACTATCCAGGTCCTTGCTTTTTTAAACTGTTCTTTTCTCTCCCTCTCCTCCTTTCCATGCAACCTTCATGAATCTAACGCCCTCTCTTTCGTCCAAGGTGAGGTTCCCATGCATTTTCTTACAGTCATATGGGAATTCAATTTGACTAACACCCTAATTCATGCCCTAAATGCTGAAACCACTCACAACAGCAGAAAAGAAAGAGTTCCTGCTTCGTGTTTTCTTAGGGCTACATCCCAGGCTTTGCAACCCCAATACTCCAGCAAACCTCACACTGTATCTTCACAGGGTTTCACGTGGCTCATACTTCTTGACAAGGACCATCTGTGTTGCCTCACTCAACGTACACACCCGTCCTAGGTTTTCTTCCATCCTCTCTATTGTGACTGAATGTTTCAGGAATTCTCCACAAATGAAATGCCATGGAATTTCTATCTTTCTGACAAAGAAGGAAGAAAATAAATCAATTTTTTACACAATTTTTCCTCCAAAAAATGATGCTATGTTTAGGGAAAACAATAAGGACAAAAAGCAGGTTTTATTTCTAACCTTAGGAATAAAACTTCATCCAACCACAGGATGAATTCCCTTTGCATTTGTTCTGGTCAGGGACATACATAATTCTTGTGCTTATCATTGATTTTGCATCTCTACTAGTGCTCCTCAATCCACGTGGCCCAAAAACCCCCAGCAAAGATACAGACCACAGCAGGAACCTCAAGTTTGATTCCCTCCATGTTCCATAATAAGCAAGTGCTTTGCATGGGAAAACATTTCTATATCAAGCTCTTATTTCTTCATTCTCTGAAGAGGAATGTTCCATAGTTACTGAAGAATCTTGTGCCATATGGTCCCACCTACATGTTCTTCCTTCCTGTTTTCACAGTATATTTTGCGCTATTTAGCCACTTTTTTTTGTTTTGCTGTTGCTGTACCCACAGTGATCCAGCAACAACTCGTTTCTTGCCGTTCAACTGTAGAATTGTGACACCAACAATTCTGTGCCTGCATGTGATTGAGTCTAATAGAGGGATGGTCATTTTTCCATGAGCTGTTCCTTCCAGTTACATCCTCTCTCTGATCTTCCATTATTAGCAGTGGTAACAGTGTTCTTGTAACAACAGCCAGAGGCTTTGGCCTCCAGCTACAAAAAGCACCCAAATACATTTTTTTCCTTTTCTTTTTCACAATCTATTAAGGTCACAGCAAGATCTGCTTTACTTTCTTATCTGGTTTCCCCTTTATTAAATGCAAATATGTTTTTATGTTGCTCAGTAGGAATGTTGTTAAGTAGAAAAGACAAGTCTGCAAAATTAAAAGAGTGCCAAATGCCCTGTGCAGAATTAATTTGCCTGTCCCTGCCCCCTCTGCCAGTGCCCACAATAGCTCAATGCTTTTTTCTATCATAGTCAGAGAAGGCAGAAACTAAAAACAGCACAAAGCAATGACAGGAAAATTGAATTTAAAAAATCACAAATGGGAAAAAAATAATAGAAGTCATTATCAACAGCTAGACCAGAAACTCAATGAGCTACAACACTGTTATCCAGCTGAGGGTCATGTCCTGAAATGTCTGTGGAACATCCTGAAAATTTCCTGAGCTATTAGAAACTTAAACTATTTAGTCTTCAGTCCTTATTAAAGAAAAGATTAATCACGGCAGAAAGTTTTATGTTATACCTGCTGTGGGAGGATCACTCCACAATTTATAAGGTCCAATGTCATGGCTTCTCTGAAACAAACATTATTCCTATTGTATGGAAAAATGCATTTAGATGTGCAGAAATTCAGGTTATTCTAAAATAATTTTTATACTGTATGATATACAATAATTATAAATGGAAATAAATTTAATTTAAAGGACATAAAAGATTTTCTATAGGTTCCCATGTTAGTCCTCAATTTCTCTTAATTTCTGTTCTTTTTTTTTTTATGTGTTATGGATACAAATTAAAAAATATGTAAAAAGTTACACTGAATCTGTGAATCTGTCACTCCACAGCATATACATTCACCATCTCTGGGTACACATTAAGGAGGTTGACCGTGAATTTATCTCCTTTTTGTTTCATTATCTTGGGAAATCATCTACTGTTCTTGGTTTAGAGGAAAAAAAACAATCAACCAACAAAAAAACCCAACAACAACAACAAAAAAAAAAACTCATCACCAGCAAAGCAGAAAAAAATTCTCATCACCAACAAAACTTCATTCCTTTTACTTTTTAAGAGATAAAGTCTTTAAGATATATACATCATTAAGATGAGATATAGACAATCATCAGACTTTATCATCAGACTTTTGCAAGACTGTTTCCAAAGTGAAACACATTGTTTTACTGGCATGACTATGATTAAATAATTAAGCAAAACTTGGTCAGAAAAGTAACAGAGGATTCCTTGGCCCTGTTTGGTGATTTATTTTTTTTTTTTTAATATAGGCAAAAATTAGGTTAAACTGGGGCACTTAAAGTATGGGTTCAGTCCTGAGAATACTCGTGAGAAAATCCAGCTTTTTACATCTGAGCAGCCTCCACCAAGTCTAGAGGAAATATTCCCATGTGTAAAATTTACTCAGATTTGTAGCACCAGGACTTAAATTAGGAAACAGTGCTGCAGGCCTGCTTGGGGGGAAAAAATAGAACAGCTGCACCTAATATGTATCATTATTATTACTGGTTTAATTTGTCCCCTGTGTAAATAAAATTATGCTAAAATGGCATTTGCCTAAACTGAACTTGAGAAACAATTAGCAAATGTAGTTCCAAAGCATAACAGAGGCTGGAGGATCCTCTGCCACTGGTGACACACACGGCTGTGTGCAGGGACATGTGGAGATGTGCAGAGCCAGGGGCAGGGGTGTCCACCTGATGTCTCCTCCTTCATCCCTGGCTAAGCAGTGGGGCAGGCTCCTTAACAAGGATGGCTTTTTTGGTAGTGGACTCCTTCTCCCTGTATGTTCTCTCAAAGCCCAGGAGTCTGGTACTGAGTACACGTGGCTCCTTTTAGGCATCTCCCTCCCTAAGCACATAGGATTTAAGGATATTTCCAGGAGATCTGTGTGGATCAGTGGTCACTCAGATCATGGTCCACATGGAGCTGGAGGGAATGAGGGAAAATTACAGACTGTACATGCTGAGTGCAGGAAAAGACAGGCTGTAAAATGAGACACTGAGAGATATTCCCCAGGAGGCTGCTGAATGAGTGAAGCCTACTCAAGGGCTGCTTTGACTTGCACTCAGTCCAGCAGAGGTTTTATGTGAGCACTTACCACAGCAGCTGCAGCAACCCACTGCAATCCAGAGAGCAACTTGGAGTTGCAGGGAACCAAAGGTACTCATGGGCTGAGGGTGGGGGCTCTCAAACATCCTGAAAAGAGGAAGCTCTTAGCAAAATAATACATGGGACATGTGAGCTTGTCAGTATATCCTGTAGAGCATCACTTTGTTGTGACTCTCACATTGGCAACATTTAGAAAGTTGCAAAGAAGTATCATTGCATCTGGAGAAAGTCTTCCTCTGTGCAGCCAGACTACCAGGACTGCAGCGGGGTCTTGTTGATATACTCTGTGAGACTTCAGTGGTGCTTGGGTTTTGGGAAAAAAAGACAACATGGGTCCATACCAAGTGGGAGATGCAGAGAGAGGAATTCAGAACTCAGAAAGGATCCCAAACAGCAGATTGTCCATTGTAAAGGAGGAAACATGAAGTAAGTATCAAAAGATACTAGAATCTTTTATTTCTGGATACAACCAACCGGACACCTTTAAAAAGCAGAGATGAAAGTACAGCATGTTGCTTGTATTGAGAAATTGTCTCAGCAAGCCAGAAAGGAGCAAATGCAAATTAATTCTGGAATAGTTAGGAGTGCTGTGGTGGCAGACGTGAGCCCCTCTTCTCCACCCCAGCACTGTCCAGTGCAGTGTTGTACACTGGGCGCTGCACAATCTTCTCTGTCCAGGGCTCTGCATGACTATGTGGAGCATCAGGTTCTTCTGGCGTGGCATCAGTTGAAAGAGGTAGGCATCATTTCCAGCCTTACTTTTCTTGGACCTTGCACAGGTGTGAGCTGGGGAATGGGGAATGTTCTGAGGGGTTATAAGAAGGAAATCATCCTGGGTGTTTCATGCTAAACTGAGCGGTGTGCTGCCCACAACTGCAGGGGTATTGACAAGCCAGACAGCCCCATCTCATCCCATATTCTCCAAAATACTTGTGAAAAGATTCAGGTGAAGGACACAAGAAGATGGCACTGGCCATCTGGAGAGCTCTGGACTTCACCCAGAACCTTGGTTCAGACAGCTCTGGTGTTGTAAGGATATCTGCACAGTGGTATGCCATGGAGCAATGTCTACATTCAGGATGTAAAAACAACCACATGAGAGAGCTGGTGATGAGCATGTCCAGTGCAGTGTCTGGGATGGTCAGCAAAGATTAGATTCATCTTTTCTGGCATTTCTGCTGCTGGGGTTGTTTAGAAGCACAACAGCTTTGCTGTACAGGTCGTGTCAGAGCTGTAGAGAGCCTGGGCAAAGGGCTCAGGCCATTTGCTGGATGCCTCTCTGCTAAATTGAGCCAAGCAGAGCCCTGCTGTCTTGGGATCTTGGACAACTGCTTAGAGTTCTAAACTATTAAGTCAGCTCTGTCTATAACTGTTTTCTTCTTCTCTGCACACCAGGACTCTGAAAGACAAGCTCCTAAGACCTTGTTTTGGAGCAGCAGACCTTGTGATCAGATTCAGCCAGCTTTCTACAGGCTGCCAGTTGGTTTTATGCAGTTCAGTTATTTCACCAGCTATTTTGGTGGGAATGAGGGTCATTTCACCCCTCATTGATTGTGGCTGCTGGGACATGGCTACCTTTCTAGACAAAGGAGGGATGTAGCCATGATGGCAATGTTTTTTAGGAAGTTTTCATGTAACTGTTATGCAAGCACGGGTTGATTATTCTTTCCAACTTGTTAAATTTATGCATGATATTCACTGCTGTCATCTTTAAGGCACAGAGCTTTAAGGCTGTGATTTTGAATAGTGTTACACATTGTGCATTTGTTTTGTTTTCCAGAATGACTGGAATGATTTGGAGTGTGTTTTTATGTTTTAGTTCTCATAGATGCAGATAGGTCTGTGTTGCTCTTCTACTCTAGCCAGTGTACTCTACCAGCAAGCACTTCAATGCCTGCTAGTCAATAGCATTTATTGCAGTAGAAGAGAAACCTGTGATGATCTTCCTGAGTAGCATGCCAGGTGAATGGCAAACACACAAAGTGTCTTGACTAGATAGAGACATTCACACCTTTTGACAGATGCACTATATACACAGAAAATGTAGTGGTATTTCTCCAGCCATGAGAGTCTCACCCTCTGCATGAACATCAAAGAATATTCAGCTAGATGAAGAGTGTGAATTCATCACAGATTCCTCCTCAGCATCTGCCTAGACTTAAAATAAACAGATCCAGAAAGATTACTGCGTCAGAAGCGGGGAGAATCCTGCCAAAGGTGAACTGTCTCTTTCCTGAATGCTGCCAAGAGATGGGTAAGGCAACTCTACATAACTTCTCTGATGCTTCTGCTTGGCCTTTGAGCTAGTCATAGACTGGGATGACCTTGAAAGGCTGATAACTCCCTCTCTGGTGACACTGGAAGGCACTGGCAGAAGGGTACTGACTTTTCCATAGCTGTTCCTGCTTTTTGTACAATTGATGGAGGTGAGTACTCTTAGCACTCAAATCTGGCGCCTGCAGGGCATTTTTTTTTCACTCATGTGAAATCTATATTTAATTATCAGCTGTTACTAACTCTTAGTTATGGCATATGTACAAGTAAAACAATTTATATTGTAAATAGCCTATTTGTGATGCACAGCACTTTTTCAGTATAGGAGACAGTCAAGACCTGGCTGCAGGCTTAAAGTCAGAGCATGAACAGACCAAACTGAGCTGTGACTATCAGAAAGGGAAGAATGTTAAAAGGACCAATCAAATTTTCCTACTCTAGAAAAGCAGAGCGTATCACAAAACAACTCAGGGAAAAGCCTCAAGGCCATACTGTACTCACCTGGTTTGCAAGAAAAATCCCTGAGTAGTTCTGCCTGTCATTTATTCAGATGGATCTTGACATATTAATAATGCTACACAGAGGTGACAGTCCACTATTTTGCCTGGGGAAGACAGATGTGCAGAAGGTTTTATAGGTTTTTAACAAGTGCAGTGTGGAAAAGGAAATGTATTGCCCAGGAAGAGTGCTTTAACACAGCTGAGACCTGGACACAGCCTTGCTACATCCAGGTTTCAAAAACCTGTGGCTTCCTTTTCACTCCATCATTATCCCTAGGGGTCCTTGCCTGCAGTTAAAGACCTGAGCCTTCTGTTTTCTGGTCAGAAACAGGGTATTTTGCTCTGTCCTAGTTTCAGCCAAGGATGTGAGCTGCAGAGGGTGAAGCTGTGTGGTTCTGTCTAGGTTGTTATACTATACCACCCAAATCCTTGCTGGGGCAGAAGTAAGGGATTCTCACCCCTCCTTCCCATGCAGATACACAGGACTGTTGGGTACTCCAAGGCGTTTGCAGTCAGATTGTGGAAGACTCATGTGGCAGCAGCCTTGCCTTGCCTTGCCTTGCCTCGCCTCTGTTTCTTTTTTGACCCCTAAGGAGATATAACAAATGAAAGCAACTTTAATTTCTACTACAAGCTGAAAGCATCAGTTCCAGTATGCAGCCCTCGGATGTAGGCCAATACAACCCTAATGAAGAAACTACCAGCAGTGAAACCTGATATTGAGTTTTGACTGCCTCAAGAACTTGAAAATTGCCCCAAGTGAGACTGGATGAAAAAACAAGCTTTTTTCTTTTGAAGCATGATTCAGCCTGCTTTTATGGAAAGTCTAAAGTCAGAGTGTACTTTCCAGGTTCTGTGTTTACCTGCAATTTTTTCTCTTTAAATGCAAGCATCCCTGTAATGGCATGACCATATAAACTGAGGCATTATTTAAATAAATGAATCCTTGCCATAAAAACTCAAAACTTGATCACATTGTGACCCCAATGAGAAAAGCAAGTTTTCTAAAAGAAAAAAACATTTGGGTCTGTAAGGCTTCTTTTTGCTTGGTTTCAGTATCAGAAAGATAGGCATGCAGAACAATATATCAGCCCATCTGATAAAATAAACAAAAAGCTATTAAAAAAATGTATCTTTCATTTTAAGCTTTCTCACTACTTAGCTCTAGATATCACCAATACCAGTAGTAGAAAAATTAAGCCCTTCTCCAGAGAAATAGCATTAGTGAATTAAACCTTTCTCCAGAGAAATAGCTTTAATGAATATCAATAAAAGGAGAGTGGGAACAAAGAAGGTTACTAGATTTTTTATTATTATGATGTATTTACAAATCTTCTATATTTTGGAAGCAAAATATTTTTTATTTATAGTGCCAAGAAATAAAGACATTTCAAATGGAAAATACCTGAGTTTTTTCGATAAACATATACAGGGCTTTGACCTTTGGAACTTCTGAGAAACAGTCCTGGTTTATAAATACAGTGAGTTGGAATAAGTAGCTGTGTAGTGAGTAATACCATTATCTCATCAAGGAAACTCCTCACGTAAAAAAATTAAGGACATACAGAAGTGTTTATAGGGTCAGGATTTAAGAGCAAGTGATGAGTGCAATGGAAATCCCTAAACCAAAGGGAAAAGGATCCACAGCTTTGATCCATGAATTACACAGCCCTTTGCATTCACTGACTAAAAACCAGGCATCAGCCTTGTGTAACAACCATCACAAGTGTTTTCACAGTCCTTGTTTTACAATTGTTAAAGATCCAGTGGAGAAGGCAGTACTTGTTCTGATTTATGACTGGCTCAGATAAGTGAAGCAGCTCTGACTGCTCCAAGGTAAGGAAAAGGCTTTGAAACAAAACATAAAAAAATGGAAACAAACAAACAAAACCTGAACAAACCTTCCATCAGTCCTTGCTTCCCAATTAGCTGGCTGGTGGTGCTCCAGCCTACAGTGAAACTATCTAAATGCTAGATATCCAGCCAAGGCTGTTACTTGGGTTCTCCTTGTAGGTGATGAGCAGACATGCAGCAGCCTTCCTGGTGGACTGGAACACCTAAGCTTGGGACAAGAGACAGCCTCACAGGTTTTAACTCTCTCTTCACTAATTATAGCTGGGTGAGTGGCTCAGAAAGGACACTAAAGGGCAGCTAAAACCAAGCTGAAGGAGTTTCTGTTCTTACGAAGTAAGTTTTGACCTTGGATTCTCCACAGCTGACAGCAACCATGGAGCCCTTCAGAGCCTTTGGAGGCATCTCCTGATCAATGGGGCACAATGAGCTCAAAGCTTCTGCCCAAAGACACCCCATGTCTTTAAGTGTTCTGTTTCCAGGAGCATCCAGAGCTTAAGCACAACCTCTTTAAACATGGGTTGTATGTCAAAAACGTGATATGATCTTGGACATCTGGCAAGAATATGTATATGTTTAATTGAGAGAATAAACATTCCTCAAAAATCAGCGTCCTGAGATTTCAACCTTGACTTTAACCTTTTGGCTTTCTTCACATCCCAGAAAATGCAATCTATCACACATACCACATCAGAGTCTACCCCAAAAAACTGGAACAGATCACAGTTCTGTGAAGCTAAAAAAAAAATATTTGTGATAGGATTTAGAAATGTAAGATTACAAAGTAATCCTCTCTTCAAAAAGAAAAATGAAAAGCTGAGGAAAAAAATAAAAGAGAAGCAAATTATTCCTGCTGCGCCATATGAAAACTAGAAGAATTTAATTTTCTGGTCTGTTTGTCCTAGCATGCTTCTCTAGGCTTGTCATCAGTTCCACTGGAACACAGGGAATGTAAAAGATATTTTAAAACAAATTACTGAATTTGATTCATTCCATTCTCCTTATAAAATTGTCTGCTGTAAAATTATGTCTAATGTGAAACAGTTATAATTTGCTTGCTACTCACTGTATTAATACCTATTAAAACTGACCACAGTAGCAAGCACCCAGTTGTTGCAACATGCAAAAACCCACAAGATTTATTTCAATGTGTCTGGGGAGTGCCAAAGCATGAAAATATATTGAAATTTAAAAGGTCTAAGGTAATTATTATATAGATCCTTGAGAAAACTGCAAGTCAACTTGGAATAGTACAGTCAGCCATTTCTAAATATCACAGACCTCTTATAAATCTATTTTTTTGACGTTTCCTACATGAGTTGCACCTGTAACAGGATTTTTTAACCTCAATTTCAAGACTTACAGTGTCCATAGACCTCTTTAAGCACTGGAAGTTTCATGATATGAAACAAATTAATTTCAGAAAACACATCTATAAGCTGCACTAAAGTCACCTTACAAAAAGCCCTTACAAGCAGTGTGTTTATCATCAGTATTAATTAAAGCCTGGGATCTGACCCCAGAGTTAGAGACTATCCCAATGCTGGCTACAGATCAGTCCATCTAGCAAAACAAACCCTCTAAGCAATTCCACATGGAAGACCAATGGTCTCCAGTAGGATTGGCCTTTGGTGATAAGATCAGTGGGGAGGCAAACATGACTAACAATATTTCAGTGCTTTGATACTTTGGCGATAGGAACTATAAAAAACCTCAGACAGTTTGTACTAACCTACACTTACCAAGTATGGCAACGTGCCAGCTCAGCCCTTTCTCTTGAGGGACAGAGGCAATGCTGGGGATGGTTTTTCCTTCCACAAAATACCAAGTGGTGGACAGAGGTTCATGACAGTGAGGTGACAAAGTGACAAGAGCATTTTCTTCCTAAAGGAGTCACAGCATCTGCTCATAGGAGGCTGAAAATGGCAACCACAAAGTGAGCAAACCAGCCAATAAAAATTATTGTGGGCCTGCTAGCATGCAGAGTGCTAAAAATTTGCAAACTTCCATCCTTCCTGTGTATAACGTGTAGATCAAACTACCTCTTACTGCTTCCAGCTGTGGGAGGCTGAACATATGCAGCAGGAAACCTGCAGCTGCATGGAAAGGGAAGAAGGCACCCAGATGGTGTGAGCACAGATGGAGCAAGCCTGTGCTGACAGCGCTGCCCCTCATCCAGCACCAGATGACACACGGGAGCTTCTGGGGAGAGAGGGACGGCTGTGTGGGGACACTACAGTGCCCCCATGTTGTGTGGGGTTCATTAGCCTTCGTTTTGATGAATTTGGAGGTATCCTGACCTTGGTCTGGCCTTCTGTCCTGGGGGCTCTATGGAGCACTCGCTCAGGGGAGCTGTGGTGAGGCATACGGGGCGGATGAGGCTTAGTCAGAGGAAACCACGTAAATCTCAGCAGTGGCTAATTTGTGGCTTCATCCACAAATCATTTAAGCAGACAAGGGCAACCTACTTCCACTGCAAGGTTGTAAACACATATATGTTTCCTAATCCCCCTGTTCTGTCTGAACCCAGAAAGCATTTACTAGCCTGCCTGGAAAGTCTCCTCTGCACCTAGTAGCTCCAAAAAATGGTCTGGCTTAAGGCTGTGATCCCAGAACACCACATAATCATCTATTTGCAGTGGAGGGAACATCTGCAGAGACACAGCTCTGGCTCTGTGAAGGAGTGTCACCCTGCTCTTTAGGGCTTTCCCCATCAGCTCTCTTCAGTACCTGTCAGCTTACTGGCCACTGAAGATCCCACTCTTTGCTCAGCAGATGTAGGGCCTGACTGAGAGAAGGGGACCTGAAATATGGGAAAATGCAGCACCCAGGACCTTCTGTCAGCACTTCAGCCCTAAAAGCTTTGCCGGTGAGAGCGCATAATAATGGGTGTCCTTGCTTGACTTGTTGGCAACATGCTGTGTTAATGTGATAGAGCAGAATAGAGGACTGGTGAGAACAGGAAATGCAGGAATACAGGGAATGAAAATAAGAGCATGAGGTGGGAGAAGTTCTGCTATCAACACTAATAAGTTGTGTCCATTGCTGTCATCGAAATGAGGACAGTGGGCAAAGGGTGGGCTTCACTTCACTCACACTTTGCAGATCTTCAGGGTAGGGTGACCACACCCAAATAGTTTGAGGAGAGTGGTCAGTATTCCATGTTAACTCCCAAAATGGGGAGTGTTTGAGATACTGGTGTTTGGGCTGCACTGAAGATCTGCCTGGAAGAGCAGTGATGCATTGACAATATACACACCTGAGTCTCAGATACATGTCCAGATACATGCCCTGGCATTGTTCAGTTTATTGTCACATGCTTTGCCTTTGAGATCTGGTCACCCTGTGGATTAGGTGATGTTTGTACCACTGCAATGTGCTAAATGCTACATTTGAAAATACAGTCTTCTGAATATTGTTGCAGGAGGCAAAACAAAAGGAGCAGTAGCTTCCTAAACTATGAGTATATGAAACACAAAAGCACTTGTATAATCTCTGGCAGTAAGACATCATCATTTCTTCACACAGAGCCGCAGAGAAGTCACTCTGATTAACTGAGCATTAAAAGAATAATTTAATTACCTGGCAAACCTAACGGTGGATGGAACCATCTTCCCTTTGAGCAACATTCTTGACACGTTCTCTTAGCAAGGACATAAGTACTCCCTGACTTTGTTGTGAAAAAGACCCCAAAACTGTAAGGGGAAGAGAATATAACCTGTAGTGGGATAGAAATTGCCATTCAGATCAGTCAGATGCCTTCTGCAACCTTTTTTTCTGCCTGACTGCCATTAGCACAGGTGCTTTGAAGAAAGGTGCAAACACAAAGTACCACTATGCGATGACTTGCCCATGGAACAGTTTCTGCTTAACTCTAAGACATGCATTATGTCCCAGAGCATGACAGTTTATTGCAGATTGTGTGACTGCTACATTTTTATCCTAGCTTGTATAAGAGTAGATGGGATGATTCATACACGTCATTTGGTGCTTCTTTTAGCATTTTTGAGGAGATGCTAGCTGTTCCCTCTTACTCCTTTGACTGATTTTTACCACTCCAGTTACCACGGGGCTAGTGACAAAAGAGACAGAAGCAGGTGCTCTGGCTTCAGCTTATAATTACAACTAGATTTGGGTAATTTCTTCCAGACTTAAAATATCAGGAGCTGCAAAGGGAACTACATGGTATTAGCAAGGCCAGCCTTGTGTTCTAAATATATAGCTTCCAGGTTGAGCCAGACTATTTCTGTTTGTGTTGTGGCATGACACCTTGTGACTTTGATTTAAGTGGGGGAGCAGGTGAGGGCTTTGGTGACTTTTCACTGGCTGGAGATTTTCCATCAGGAAGCCAAGTTCACCTGCTGGTTTCAGCTGCGAGCTTCCAGGCACCTCCAGGCTATTGCTTATTGACTTTGAGGCCTTTCTTGCCTCATGGGTGGGTTAACTAATGACATTCCTCTGTTCCTGCCACCTCCTCTTACCCAGAGAGGCACACAGCTCTCAGGGCCCATTGATGTGGTCCCATCAATCCATCATCATGTAACGTAGTGTGGGCCCTGACACCTCCTCCCACCCTCATGCCAGCCTCCTCACTGGAATTGCAGACCTTGTTTCCATTTGGATCTCTGAGGAAGGAAGAAATGCTTTATGAGTCATCACCCTCAAGAGCTTTACACTTTGAGATGTAAATGTAGGAGGATATTGTTCAGAGGTCTCTCAGTTTGCTCTAAAAGCCTGCAAAATCTAGTGTAGAAACCAAAATTATGAATTTTTCTATTTGGCTATATGGAAATGATTATTGCAAAATGCTGATACCTGCAGAACTTTCCATGCAATTTTCACAGTTAGGAAACAGCAAACACAAAGTCCCTCAGCTCTAAGCTGACTCAAGAAATGCGTCTCCATTGACCATTGTATGCTCTGCTCTTGCTGGTGCCAGGTAACTAAGCAAGTTGTCTACAATAGCAAATACTTAGATAAGTATAAATGACAAGTTTTTACAGAGGATTCCAACATATTGGCTACATCAGTAGGGGAAATAAGTGAAAAAGATGAGAAGAATGTAGTTCTTAAATGGCTTGTAGCAAAGTTCAGCTCCTAATGTATAATGGAACTATCTTGTAAAATTATGCTCTTGGGTCCCAATTCACCTACAGATTAGAAGCATTAAAGATGCCACATGAGGGGCCAAGAGCATTACCAAACAAGCACAAGTACTCCACCCTTGGAAGACCTGTAAATACAGTACTCCAAACCCATCAGACAGCCCTCCAAAACCACTACAGGAAAGTAGGTACTAATAGCTGCTGTTAACATCCAGAAAGAGTAAACTGGGATTTCTTCTGGGTGATGGCTGGTGTCTAAGACTATCTCAAAAATTCCTACTTTGACCAAAGTTGGAAAGAATTGGAGAGAGGAGGGCTAAGAAATGAGGAAAACAAAGCCATATCCAAACACTGGATTTAATCCCTGGAATATTAGGAGTTTAAACAAAACAATAGTTGTTTGTCTTTTGATCTGGACTTGTAGACATTGCTTGGTTGACTTGTTGGACAATTCTACTTCAGCTAAGAATGTCCATCCCTTTTTCTTTTTGGGAAAGAATTGTTAGCCACAGAGAATTTGGATGCCAAGGAAATTGCTGAATATTGTATCTATGACTGATATGGAAAAGTGGAGGAGGGAAATGCCTTTGATTAATGAGCCCCATGAAACCTTTCTTGATCTCTTTTAGTCCCCCTGTTTTGCTTGAGGAAGCAGCTGTTGAGGGTGCCAAAAAGGCAAGATCAGTAGGGTTCCATATGATCTCCTTCAGCACTGCATGTTTATGGTGGAGGTTTATGGGGCTGTATCAAAGACTGGCTCAGGGACCATTTCGATGAAGGACACACGCATGTTTTTGGGATGCTTGCTATGGTCAGACCGAGTTAAAGCCAGGTCTCTGACCTTTCTGCACAGTTCAAGTGTTGAAGCCAGGAGTATTTCTGTTAGTTTATCAAAAGTCAAAGTGGGGGTGCTCAGATCTCTAGTCTCAGCTAGACTCACAGAAGGGCTGGAGCCCAAGGTAAGAGGGGCCAGTACTGAGGGGAAGCCCATTGGTGCAGATAATGCTCTCATGGCATCACCTTTCATCATCAGTTGTGGTAACAAGGGACTAGAGGGGACAGTAGCAAGTTAGCAGAGTCTTCATGCACAACAGGTGCTGCAGGGAGATGGATGCTAAATCAATTTCTCAAGCCAAACATGCCACTCAAGCTTTCAACAAAAGGCCTTAAAGTCCCCTTTGACCTTAGCACGGCCAGAGATTTTACTGCTGCTTCTGTCAGATATGACCTAATTTTTTATGGAATTTTGATTTTCAAAATGGCTCAGTCTTGATCATAGATAGAGTCATAGAATTTGTTTTTAATTGAAGGGATCTTTACAGGTCATCTAATCCAACCCACCTGCAAAGAACAGGGGCATCTTCAATTAGATGATGGTGCTCAGAGCCCCATCAAGACTGGCTTTGAATGTCTACATCCACTGCCTCTATGGGCAACCTCTTCCAGAGTTTCAACAACCACACTGTAAAAAAAAAAAAAATCTTCCTTGTATCTAGTCTAAATCTACCTTCTTTTAGTTTAAAACCATTGCCCTTTTTCCTATCAAAAAAGGCCTTGATAAAATTGTTTTCCTCATCTTTTATATAAGCTCTCTCTTAGTGAAAGTCTGCAAGAGGCTTCCCTTGAGCCTTCTTTTCTCCAGGCTGAGCAAGGTGGGGGGGCTTTGTAACTAAGAGACCTGGAGTGGGGCCACAGCCACAGGACTTTGCATGCCCAGGTGCCAGTGCTTGCAGAGACTGGGATGCAGGGCAGCTGCTAGGCAGGCTGACAATCCAACCCCCTGGATGGAGGCACCCACATGATACATTTGTGTACATTTCCCACTCCTAGAACTTCCTAGAACTGCCAGAGACAAGACAGGATTGGTCCATTTGAGCCACCTCTGTGTGTGTATTTCTGCCAGCAATGTGTGTATGTGCATCTTGTGTGAGTGTGGATGTGCTCCTGTGGTAGCTGTGTGCTCAGCCTCTCCATGGGACAGTCCTGGGGGAACAAAGATGTGGCCACCCTGCCTCGATCAGGCTGCTGGGTTTGGCAGCCCCTACAATAGATTACTTTGCAGAGGCAAGGCTTGATTTCAATTAATGTCCATTAATCAGTTTTGCTCAGAGTACATGGAATAAAGTATTAGCAAGAAAGGGCATTTGGGTTGATTGGGTTTCCCTAAAAACAAAATATGTGTTTGGACTGCAGAGCTAGGTTTGAGATCCCAGATCAGCTCTCTATTAGTCTTGCTGGTGTAGCTTGGACTTGAGAGTTCTATAAACACCCAAGCAATTAGGTCAGCCTCCTGGCCTCCTCTGTCAGACACCTGACACAGAGAGGATCACTCAGCATGCAGTATTGCTTTTATTTCTCTGCAGGTCATAGGTTTTAAGGACAGGCTTCACCAAGAAACTTTAAAGGCTCTTAAAATCTGCACTAATGTTGTCCTAAAATCCTGAAGCCCACCGAAGTCTGGCCTCATCTTCAGTCACATCTCTGCATGACAGATAATAAGAGGGAAGAAAGAATCACTGGCAGAAAGCTGTGAGAGAAGAGCCTGAGATGAGAGAGCCACCTCACTTGCCTTCATGCAAGACAGGCTCTGCCCCAGCAGCTCTTTAAGCCTGTTTCCCCACTTGAATCTGCAAAAGAAATAAGATAAAATAACCCAACAATAGGCTCTGTGTGATTCAAGCCACAATACTATGTCTGTCACAAAATAAAAAAGCTTTTGTTTGTATTTGGCTGGTATCTATGAATCACAGAGGCCACAAAGATTTTCACCAACCTTTGCACCATCTTTGATGGTTTGCAGATGTTCTCCACTGCTGCTTAATTTCAAGTTTGAGCAGCTTTAGCAAAGACACACTGGAGGCAGCAACTCTGATGGCCTTTCTCTGAACTGGTTTTTACCTTACATAGTGCTTCTTCCTTTTTAAGGCTTTAATTTTTTTATTTTTTCATGTTATATTTGAGCAAAAATGGGTATAATTGTGCTGTTGGGAATTAGTGATACTGCCAACTTGCTCAGTGGTATTTTCACATACAGATATAATGGCTTGAAAGGAACAAAGCTAAAACACTGTAAGATTTCCTCCTCCACCCCATTTCCCCAAAAGAACAAACCTAATCTCTGTAATAAAGAGTATCTCTTCCAGTCCAAGGAAATATTTGAATGTGATGTGCTAAAGAAGACATTGAAGACAGTGAATAGCCACCCTTCTCCCACAGCTCTGTTTGCTGGTTTTATCATTAGATTACTGCACTGTGGTTTTTAGAACAGCCAAACTGTTATACTCACCCTAAATGACTACACTCTTCTGAATGAAACATGGCCTTGATTCAGAAATCATTTATTTCACAAGGAGTGGGGCCCTCCTCTGTCAGACACCTCACTCAGAATGGATTGCTCAGCATGCAGCATTAGTTGTATTTCTCTGCAGGTCATAGACTTTAAGGACAGGACTCACCAAGGACCCTCGAGCCAATGTTCTTTTTCTATGGACCACAGGACTTACTGAGATCAGTTCAAGCTTCAGATCCAAAGACAATGGTTGGAATAAAACAGATTTTTCTGGAAAAACTTCCAGTATAAACATTTTTTTTATCCATTGTGAGTTGTTCCGATGATGAAGTACTTTCTTACAGTAAATTACTTTTAATTAAAAATGTATTTCCAACCCCAGCCACTGGATGTTGTTTTGTATCTTTGTCTGCCAGACTGAAACAGTCACTAGAGCTGTCTGTTAATATATAGCTGTCTCTAGGTTGCAATCAGACCACCTTTGGGTTTGCTGGTCCCTTTAGACCTCTCCCAGGTACGTTTTTCAGTCCAGCACATTTTTGTGCTTTGTTTGTGAAGAGTCTGAAGAACATCAACACCAGTGTGAGATCTCTAACTCCCACCTGCTTCCTTTCTCCCACGATTCTCTCTCCCATGATTCACAGAAACACATGTATACAGAAACATCTTTAGATGACGGACATACCCCTGCAGAAGAGTACTTTGAGACCAGAAGTTCACCTATTTTGGGTGCATCTGGCGCATTCCCCATTGATTCCGCATCACCTTTGCTGCCTGATAAAAACATCATGCAGTACCAACTCCACTTTCCAGGATCCCCATCAGGCTGACAGGTCTACAAATTATCTGGTTCATGCCATTTATCGTGCTTGCTTTCTCCCAGGAATCTGGAACTTTCCCAGTGTGCTAAGATTTATTTTCTTTGGCTTGCTCTTTTTTTTAGACTGCTGGATACAGGTTACTCGGATCCTTGCCTGACTTTATCATCTGTTGTTTAACCTTCTCTTTAGTTACAACTAGAACAAAAACTATGTGATTACTGTTGGCTGGCGTGAGTAAATGATTAGGATTTAGGGTTTTATTCCCTGGACAGAAGACAAAAGTACAACAGAATAAGCCTCTTTTTAACATCTTTTCCTATTGGCAGTTTTACTATTTTCATCTCGTAATGGACACATGTCATTTTTAGTGTTCTTTATTCTGGAAATACAAAGATAAAATCCCCAAACTACAAGAAAACACACCTCAACAGGCAACTTTCCTCAGCTCTGCTTTTCATGGTTCTCCTTGTTACCTGTTTCTCTGTGTATCAATTTTCTCCAAAATCTACCTGCTAATTTACATGTATTAACATTAAGAGCATTTTGCATTTTCTCCTGGGATCCAAGTACACACATGCATAAGTTTTACTTCCCTTCTGCAGCAGGCCATTTAATGAATGCAGATTCTTTTGCTGGGTGGGGCTTTTTTGGGCATCTCCTTAAGTATTATCCAATGATTCTCAATCATCATTCAGATTTTTCTGTTAATATAGTCTTTCTCCCAGTTGAATTTATCCCAGCATTGTTTTTAGCTGAAATGACTTTTTTTTCTTTAAAGTACAATTAATATCCTTTATTACTTGGACTACATTCTGTTTGGAGATAACAATAAATATAATCCCACTGTCATCAGTTATACACAAGCCATTGTGTTCATTTTTTATTTAGTCATTCTGCTGTAGTAAAACCAAGATCTAATGCAGGAGTTTTGCTAGTTGAATATAGTACTGAATCTGTTGTCTGTAACATTAGCCTGTCTTTTATTTAGTAGAGAAAATTCAGGCTATTTTAGAAGGTCACGCTACACAAAAGATAAAAACCCTGGCAACAAAAGAGGTCAAGAAAACAGCCCAGCTTCTTTGCACCACTGGCTATATTCTGAGGAAACTTCCTGCTGGTCCCTCTGAACACCAGTCCTGTAATATTTTATGGACTTTAATAGAAGTAGCACCTTCAGCAGCCCATGACATGTTACCAGCACACAGGACCTTCCTTCAGCAGGGATTCAGAAGATGCACAGGCTCCTTGTTTGCATAAAGGGATCTCCTCTGGTGCCAAAACCAAAACAGTCTGGCTGCAGGGACATCACAAAGCTTCTGGAAAAACTGGAGGTTTAATGCCCAGTGCACCCAGTTTGCCCTTTATTGTTACCCAAATAACAAAAAGGATTAAAAAAGAAAATGCACTTGAGAAAAAGATTTGTAAGCACAACACCTGGAAAAATATCCCCTGGGTGTCTTTATCTGCACAGCACAGAGAGATGAGGCAAATACCACTGTTACATGTAAATGTAGGAATAGGAAGTCCTGAAGCTCCCTTTGTGTCAAAGGGGTTCACTGTTAGCTTTCTCTGGTCCACCAATATTGCGTGGCATTCTCCCAGTTCCATTTCAGATGTCCAGTTACTCAGTGCTGCACAAACTGGTACTATTTTTTGCCTCAAATTTCCCAATAATCTGTGTTGCATTCTTTGTGCTATAATGAGGATACATGGTCTAAAAAACTATCCTAATTTAAATCTGCATTTGATAGGGAAAACATATTATTGCAAAAGACTTACATGAAAAGCTGAGTTTTTAAATTGCCATTTCTCACACCTATTTTTAGCACACTCCCAGCATCTGCAATGCTCATCCATTCCAAGGCCTGAAAAAAGTAGCAAACAGGTCTTGCATGATGCATTCATTTTTTAAAAGAATGGCATTTTAAAACATCGAGCTGATTTCTGCAAACAAACATGTGTGCACTTACACAGAGAACCAGACAGTTTTCTAATTCTGAAAATTAAGGTCTTGCAGCAAGACCCTTTCCTCCTTGGAAGACTTTTCCAGACAACTCAGGAGAATTCAAATTTTGTTGTGAGGGGATTTTTCCATTTTAACTATTAAATCTTTCTCTTTATTTCTTTTCTTTCTTTCTTTCTTTCTTTTCTTTCTTTCTTTCTTTCTTTCTTTCTTTCTTTCTTTCTTTCTTTCTTTCTTTCTTTCTTTCTTTCTTTCTTTCTTTCTCTTCTTTCTTTCTTTCTTTCTTTCTTTCTTTCTTTCTTTCTTTCTTTCTTTCTTTCTTTCTTTCTTTCTTTCTTTCTTTCTTTCTTTCTTTCTTTCTTTCTTTCTTTCTTTCTTTCTCCTGCAGGAGCAAGCTGTGTTTGCGCTGTAGGCCACCAGTTGCTGATTCAACAACACAGGAGCACAAACACACAGGCTCACTCTCACACACACACACGCACACACAGAGCTCCACAGGAAAGTGATTGATGACCAGTTTTCTTGTCAGAACTGTGATATTTCTGGCTGAACAGCTTTCTACCTTTTTTTTTTTTTTTTTTTTTTTTTTTATGTACAAAAGCCACCGCATAAAGATAAGAGGCAGAGCACTTAAGACGTGTTTACAGAGATTAAACCACTGACTTGGCTTTAGTTAAAGTAAATTCTCCTGCTTCCCACTGTGCAACGTAGGTTTACAAAGGGAGGACTGGCAAATGTTGCCGCTTCTTCTTTTCTGGCGCTGTCTGTTGGCTCCAAAACAAATGCACAACTTAAACCACATAAAAGCGCAGCAAGGTATTAGCGCTTTTGAGGACTTCAGCATCTGACACATTCCTAATCTGCCTGGGTAGGTGTTTGATCTGAGCTGTTGCTCTGCCTTTATAATGACAGGGCAATTTGACAAGCCCAAATTTCAAGATTCTCTCTGCAGCCAGGGAGTGCTACCAAGCCCAGCACTGAGCCCCTCTCCGCTGCCATTGTCACTGGGAGGACTGCTGGCTCCCCGCCTCTCTCCTGAGGCCAGGGAGGAGCAGGGAACACCAACCCCCCCATATTATAGCCCAAAATGCTCTCATTTTCCACAAGGCTGAGACCACGGGAGATCAACCTGAGGAAGAATTTTAGGAAGTTATAAAAGGGTAAAACTGCACAACTGCAAACCTCCAGCATGCAGGACAAGGTTTTACTGAAGGGAAGGTGGTGTCTGCTCAGAGAGTCCTTGGAAGCAGAGGGCAGCAGAACCAACATGACACAGCAGAGAGGAGGAAAAACTGTAGAAAATAATAGGGAATGGCAGAAACACAAATCTCAAGAGAACAGATAAAAAAAATAACTAGGTAAGGCTCATAGAAATTTTTTTAAAATATCTCAAGTACATCTGGCAGTTTTGTATTAATGTATTTGCATTAGTGTTGGTGTGATACATTATTATGCTCTGCTTGCAGAAGGAATTGTCTTGGCTATGGCAAGAGAACAAGAAAAGACAAATGTCATGTCTACCTACAAATAAATTATGTGCCTAAAGATTATTTATCTCAGAATTCATTATTACAGCAAATAATTATTAAATAATAGTAAACATGATCATGGAATTGAACATCAGCCTTTCGCTTTAGTTTTTGTCCCTGATAAGGAAAACAGTTCTTGAAGTCAGCTTTGGTGTGGTGTAATCCAGAGGAAGACATGGTGGGGCAGGAGGTTTGTACTGAAAGGATATTTTACTGTATTGCCAGACAAAGTGGAAGGGCATATGGGATAGGTGGGGCACAGCCTCTCCCAGATTTAGTCATATTCAATATTTTTATTCATGCCTCAGACGATGGAACAGAGAGGATATACAGATGGCAGCCAGCAGGGAAGGACTGTCAGGAGTTTGGAAGACAAGATTAGAATTCAAAATGATCTTGGAAAACCAGTATTTTTAAGGTCTAACTGGAAAACATGCTACTCTGGAAACAAGCTTGCAGATTCCTCCTCACACGGGCAATAACTGGCTGTATACTGCAGGATGGAACAGCTGCCTGGCCAGCAGCTCTGCAGAACACCATCCAGAGGCTGTAGAGGATTACAAGCTGAATAGAACTTTGTGTTGTTGTGGAAGAGGGTAGCCCCAGACTAGCAATGTATAAACAGAATTACACCCTGTGAAACTCATAACCAATTTTCATCCCTGCAAAGTGACTGAGAGGATCCGTGCACAGTTTGGTGAACTGCTCTCCCAGAAAGATGTGATTCAGCTGCACTAAGCTGAAAGAACAGCAAAAGGGCTAAATAAAGGTCAAGAAACATAATGCAGGAGAAAATTTAAATATTAGAGTTGCATGAGTAGAGAGGACTTTCTGCCATGACACACAGGGTGACAAAAGACAGACATAAGGGAGGCAGACTAAGGTTAGAGATCAGGAAGCACTTTCCTAAGGCTGAAGGGAGATCATGCAGGAGCAACTGGACCATGGCATGTCCACCAGGGTAGGCTTTTGAAATGCTTGCTGGAGTATCTGAGGTGTAGCTGATCCTGACTGACAGTGGAGGGATGGTCCTACAAGCCTATAAATGAAATTGAATGGCTGCATCCCAGCCCACTTCCTCAGGGTACACCCAAATCACAGTTTCTAGATCACAAAATTGCCTCTCAGCACTTACCCCAGGGCAGGAGAACACTTCAGTGGAAGGACCCAAAACACAATCACGGCTTGAAGTATCTCATGATCTACCATCTCCTTCATCATACTGGCTTTGGGGAGACCCATCCTTTAACCCCCAGCTCCCCATCTTTAGGATACAGGGAGCTGGGGTCAGGGCTAGAGAGTCTGAGGATCTGCACAAGGCCGCTGCAAGCCTGGGAGGTATATTTAATAGTCCAGTGGGTCGAGCTACAGTCATAATCACTGGGCTAAGATCATTTCATCAGGAATAGAGGGAAATAATCTAGGCAAAAAAACCACACGTACTCCAAATCAACAAGTGAGTCAGAACCAGAACAAAAAGAAGATGACTAATAATATTTCTCTTCTAACCCCATACATTGTGGCCTCTGCTGCAATACATATACCAGGCAAACAGTCTCTGAGAACCCCTTTTCTTTAGAGACAAATAAATTTTGAGTCAAAATAAATTAAAAGCAGGCTTAGGGTACAAATCTAGCAACAATCTCCAAATAAATGAACTGAAGAGAAATTTGTTATTTTTGAAGGATTTCTCCCTCTGTTTCAAAACAAAACAATGTTTTAACATCAATTTTCAGCCAATACTGTTAGTGCATACTGGCAACAATAAGCATTTGTGTCACTTTAAAAAAAAAATTCACCAAAAAAATTTGCAGAAAATCAGTGGGTTAGAGTGTCACTGGATTTAAAAGACATAGCATAAAACCCATTTATCAAAATTCATGAAGGGGTAAGTGTTCTGTAAGAGTCTTCAGGGGAGGTACAATGCATGCTGCTCACACTCAAGAGTGCAAGCGTGGCACAGCCAGCTGGGTTTTTAAACGCCTACCATTGTGGTTTGCTCCATCCGTCAGTCAGCCAGCTCCCAGATAAAGCTCCTTGCAGCATTCATTTCTGGGCCCTAATGCTCTTAAGAACCAATGAACTGTTGATTATGGGGGTGCCTCAGACTGTCAGAGGGTTTCTTTTGCCCTCGTTACGTGTCTCAGATGTTGGTGGGAAATAAGCAGATAGAACAAACTGAGAAAACATCTAAAGGCCGTGAAAGGGAGTATTTTCAACACAGACTCCTACATGACCCCTTTGCAGAACTTGCAGACATGTCTATTTGCATTTGGCAAGTGGGTGAATGAACAGACATGACATTTTATACAGGCATTTGCAGTTATTTCTTTGTTGTACACAAAGAGGTTGCACAACCATGCAATTTTCCACACACAAAATGGATGCAATTTTAAATTTTTCAGGTGCACTCTAAAATGCTGTTAAAAACCTTCATATGACTCTTTCGACATGGAATTTGCTGTTCTCACTTCCACTTCTTCCTTACCTCACATCTTTAGCCAGAACCATTGAAAATACACAGAGCTCATAGAGAAGCAGCAGCGTCAGCTCCGAGTCTCCATGTTTTTCTGTGTTTGAATAAAACGTTTAATGTTACTTGAGCTGGCGAGAAAGGTGGGGGGTTTTGTGTGCCTTAGTAGAAATTAATGTTTTGGTTGGCTGGATAAGCTCAGGAAATTTCTGTAGTGAGCATGACGAGAGGATGCTTGGCAAGATGTTTTCCAACAGCTGGTACAGGTGGAGGATTAGGGGGAAAAAATGCTTAAGAGCTTTTTCCTTAAATTTTCTGCTTGGTACTCCTCTTAGATGTACAATAAATTTTAAAGGCTCATACAGATCTCGTTGAAATCCATGAGTCTCTTTCAATTGGCTCAATAAGACCTGAAATAAATGCTCCCAATGCTGTGTTGGTCTTTAAAAACATTTTGACATTCCTCCCTGCCCTCTTGAACACAGCTATTTTGGGAAGAAGCGGCAGATACTGGCCTCTCTATGCAGCCTGAACTCAGAGAAACCACCCAGGTAACTCTGGCCTTGGCCAGGACTGCACGATCTGTCAGGGTTCCAGCATGGTAGGTGATGGGGTGACTTGTCCCACTGTCCCCCCCTTTCTGCACGGGTGAGGGAAGAAAGGCCATGGAGGGCACAGGCCTTCAGACTGCCTGATGGCAAAGGAGGTATAGAGAGGGGAACAGGTTTGGATATGGTGTGCTCTGCCTTGTGGGATGTGAAGGGTGGAGATGGTCCTTAGCTGGTGCCTTCACCTAAGGCTCTTTGCTAAAGAGTGCTGAAAAGTGAGATGTAAAAAATAGTGACCTAAAGAGAGAGCAGGATTGGCCTTTAAAATTGAACATAATTTGTATACAGAGAGTTTCCAGCAACAGTCTTCACCCCTTTCACTCAGCAATACAGCTCTGCAATGCCATAAGGGCATTCATACAGAGTATTTGGTATTTATAATTTACAGGTATCTCTGAAATATGAACATTTACTGATTCCAGAATTGCTTTTGTTTAGTTCATTATGAAGGTCAGAATTATTGTAAATCTACACAAATTGAAACAGTATTTTGGCATGGCTCTGATGTTTGAACCAAGTCAATAAAAACAATGATATATAGTATTTGGATATCATTTAATCTTAGGAATCCATAGTGAGTACAAAGATCAAAATAAACTCCTGCAACACATGTCTATTCACATATTAAGATTCCCTGAGACTGTTCTACATTACTGACTTTCATATGCTTGGAAAATAAGAAGGCTTTTTCATATTCATGTTCGGTGAGTGAAAACACATCATTCAGGAGACCATCTGCTTCTCTCTGGAGTGTGGATCTTGACCTTAACACATTGGGCTGCATAAAAACTCTGAGGGGAAAAGATGTATTTGGGTGGTTCAGCACACTCTTAAGAGCGTAGATATTTCAGTCAGCATTCAGAGAATTCAGTCTTAATTCAGCTACCACAGCAGACAAAATTATGGGAGATGATTCAAGCTTTCATTTATCTGCTGTGGTACAAATATTAGGCCACAACCCATTTGTCTTTTTATCCCAATTCATTTACACACAGCCATACCTGGGTCCCCAAGAAACAGATAACAGTTTTGCCACTGACTTCCCTGTGATCATGATTTAGCCTGTGGCAAGGAAAAGAAAAATAAAAGAAGAAAAAAGAAAAAATGAAAGAGAAAAAAAAAAAAAAGGAAAAAAGAAAAGAAGAAAAATAGAGGCAGCAGCAAGTCCATCTGGAGAGTGGCAAGCTGCCTGCCACCTCAGTGCCCACAGTCAGCACAGCCAGAACAAAGGCAGGAGAGGGGATAGTGGTTTGGATATGCTTATCTTCCATCCTCCTGAGGGCTCCCCAGGCTCCTGGGGTTTCACAGCACCTCCTCGGGGGTCTTCTCCGGAGGGAGCCACTTTCTCTTCCACCAGTGTAAATGGAGAGCTGGAAGAGGCTGCCCCACAACTTCTGCACTCCATGTGGCTTCAGGATTAAGGTGGAAGTTTGGCTAGGTTGGGGTGGAGGAAGGACTTGCCTTTAGCACATCTTGCAGCTTGGAGAGTCAAGGTGTTTTGGCTGGTGGGGCTGTGCACGGAGGGGAAGCGCAAATGCTTAAAATGTTTTCAAAAGCCACCATGTTACTTCCCAGGTTTGAGTCCTAGAAGGGCATTTGAAATGGGTTCCTGACAGCTGCCTCTGCTGAGGACATGCCCTCTTCTTCCTGAGTTGACAACTGCAAAAGAGCATTTTACGTGGAACTGGACACAAGAGGAAGAAGAAAGTTGCCATGATGGGGTGCTCCCATGGAGGTTCAAGGGCATAGAAACCACAGTGTAGAACACAAGCCCTGATAACCTGCAGCAAATTAATTCCTAACTCAGGGTTTGCAAACTGAAGCTGAGCCAAAGCAGCTCAGCCTCCTCCTAAATGAGGAGGCTCTGGCACAGGAACATACACTGTAGATAGGTCAGGTTATAGCAGAAGGAGAAGTGGTAGCATCATCTGCAGAACCCTCCAGGAAATTGAAGTATCCAGGTAGCAGTTCCCTGCTGCCACATCTGCTGCTGTCTGGTTACCTAAATCAGGGTAAAATTTATTTGAGCAACTTGTGCTTTGTCAGGACAAAGTTACTGCTCATGACTGCTGTGTCAGCATTGCTTCAGGTCTAGGCTGTCATTAGACTGTCTCAGGGCAAAGATACAATTCATCTGCCTTGAAACCACTTTTCTGAGGTCACAGCAGCTTGATGTGAACTGTCCACACAGTGCAATGCAGAAGTAGAAGGGCTTTATAGGCAGGAGAGCACAGATGAGAAAATTGTTCATTATATCTTGACTCAGGGTGAGGATCCAATCTAGTCCCAGAAGAAAAGTCAGGTGAATACAGCTACTCATTGTTGGTGAGAAAATTGCTCATAGCAGCTACCTGCTTGTACCAAGGAAAAAAGAAAATTAGAGGTAGCAAATCCACCAGGCAATAGGGTTTGTTTCTTGTATCCATGCTCAAATGAGCCTTGACTCTTGCCCAGTGTCATGAAAAGTCCCACAGGAGTGGGATCAAATCCCACACATGCATGAAATGACCACACTTTCCAAGCGGCACAAGGAAAATTATGAAAGGAAATGCACCCTTCTCCAAGTCTCAGAAAGGAAGTCACAGATGCAGAGTGTGAATGTTCTCTTGTATGAGCATTCACAGTGGTACATGGGTGTATAGAGGAGAAGCAACTTCAGAAAGAGAACCTTAAAGTTATAGATTAAGGAAACAAAAATATCTTGCAGTCTATGAGAAGCCCAAAGGGACCAAAGCATTATCTGGTAATAGGGTGAAAGGCAGCTTTCTCCTGATAAGAAACCAAAGGAAAAAATGAGCTGCAATGACAACACACAGCCTTTGGAAAACAAAAACTACAGACTGGAATATCAACCAACCAAAAAGACTGAGACTTTAGAAAACTCCTTTGTGAATGAGATGGGAGAGGCCAGTGTCCCAGTGGGAGACCACTGGAAATATTGCTATGAAAGCTGCAAGGCAGTAGAGCAACGCTTGGAAGAAATCCAGTTACAAAGAACAAGGGATGGTTTGATAAAGACCCTGAAAAGTCTTGAAAACAGCATGTGGCAAAGGTCACATGCTGCTAGGCTCACAAGATGATATTTGTGGGGTGAAGGAGACAGAGCAGGAGATGCTTCTAAAAGCATCTGACCAAGGGGAAGGTACAGAGGGGTTCAGCCTCAAGGCGCTTGGACATGTCGGAGAGAAAGGAGTTTCTCCACATTTCAAGGCACCTCCTTGACAGGGAAAGAGACTTTGGCTTCACAAAACACCAGTACACAACCTGCCACCCCCATGCTGATAGCCAAGGCCTGAGGTGCTGCAGGAGGTGCCTGTGAAGCTGCTGGGCAATGGGCACAGTAGCACTCATAACAGGATGGAGCACCTTGCTGTCACCCCCCAAAGGGACCTTGTCAAAGAGAAAGATTGATGACAACTTTTTAGCCCACAGAGCAGTTCTGAGCCAATTCCCAAAACCATCCTGGTGGTAATCAGAATAACGCCCCAGGAAGGGTCCAGAGCCAGGTTTTAATAATGTCCTGTTCCTGATGCATTATTAAAAACAGGATGGATAAATCCAGTCAAAGACTGTGTGAACTAGTTTTGTTGATTGGGTGGCTTGAATCGATTCCAGGGGAATGGCAGGTCTTTTGCCTGATTGTGCACAGGAAGGGCTGAGAAGAGTCAGAACAGGCTGGAATATCTCCCTTCCCAGTGCAGTGTGCAGAGGCAGAGCCTGTCCATCCAGAGACACTCTTTATTGAACAAACAGTAGCAGAGCATTCACATTAAATCAGAGGGACAAATCTTGGCAAGGCTGGCCTGCCCCCTCTCTCTCTGAAGTTATGTGGGCACATTAAGACTTTCAGCGCTTAACTTGGGAACAGAACAGAGAACAAATATCCAGGGGCCACAAGGGTGTAGCCGTGGGATAGAACTGACCCAAATCTTCTTGTTATTTTTGTTGCCATTGTTTTTCTATTAGTTCCTATTACAGCATGTGAAGAGTCTGTTCTCGACCCAACAGCAAAACCTCTTTTGAAAACCCAGGCCCCCATGGCTGTCAGGATTGGAAAGTTGTTGCATCAATTAAAATTTGTGTTTTGAGTTTACAGGTTTGGAAAATTTTAGAGATTAAATGAACCAGACCTGTCAGGATGTGGGAAGGAGAGAGGGGAAAGAGTGAAAAAGGTTACAAAAGTGTAGATATGAAACTAAGGAAAGTTAAATATCACAAATCACATTAAATAAAATGTAGAAAGCATTCTTGTTTGGTTTCTGATTTCATTTTCCATTTGAAATTGAATTGAACTACTAAATTGTTATTGCAGGAGGTAGGTCAGAGTATGCAAGGGAGCACAAGAAAGAAATAACCTTCAGATTATAAATACTGGCATCATCAGTCATTAGCCATAGTGAGGTCTTCTCACTGCCGAGTGTGCAAATTAATTCAGAATAGATTTTGGAACTTGAAAATCAGGGTGTGCTCTATTCTAAAACGACACACAGAAACATTAAAGAAAGTGACAAGACTAAAATGATGTGCAGACGGCTCCCTGTGGCCAGACCAATAGGAACATTCCACAAAGAATTAGCTTAAAATTAGCCCTAGTTTTCATTCAGAGCTGGTACAGCTCAGAGTCATTAGCCACTATGCTCCGTGTCAGCTGCTGAAGGACCTGCTGAAACCTGGCTCTGGTATTTCAGCCTTCTGGCCTGCCAAGCTTCTTTCTACAGAACAGGGAAGTTTTGCAAGAAGTCTTTGCAAAATGTTGTAATAATGAAAACTTTAAAAATACACAGCTGTTTTGCAAAACCCTTGTAACAAAGACTCCTTTGAGATCAGGTCCACACAGTCTCTGTAGTTGATGTGCTACCATCAGGACTCTCAAGAGAGACATCATGCAGCCTGATGTTCCCTCCACATCTCTTTCACCCCAGGGGTCCCCTGCCTGGACCTTGTTCCTTTCAGGCAGTGCTGCCTGCTCACATTCCTGCTTCAGTCCCTTTATTTGGGTGCCAGAAACTGCTTCCAGGGGTTAGGCACATTTGTCCTTTGGGGTGACCTCCCCTCTAGGGCTATTTGTCCTGCCTTGCTGCTGCTGTGGCTTAAACAGGGCAAGCTGCGGCGTCATTTCGGGTGAAATTCAGCTGCAGCTGAACTGAGTAAGACTGAGGAAAAAAAATCCATGAGACCTACAAATATCTGAGCAGCTGAGCCCCCTCTGTATTGATTTAGCCTCCCTCCACATGTACCAACATGTTTGCATGCTGTGAGCACTGTACAACGTGCTCCTCTTCCTGAAACCTACCTTTTGGTGTTTGGCATCAAGCTAGACTCCTAGATCATGGTTACTGACAAGTGTTTAGTGGAATCCATTTTCCAAAGTGAAAAGTTTATTGGGACTTGAATAGCTGAAGGGAGTTCATCGTTGCAAATTAGGTAGTGCCTGACGAGGAGTCTATTTAAGGTGCTTTTATTGCCACAGGGATCATGGGGATTCAGTTTTTCAGTGTTACAAGCATTTTGCTGACGTGATCATTGGAAGAAATAACTCCTAGATTCTCAAATGCTGGTATCTGTACATAAGCTATATTTCCAGTCAATTTTAATGACAAAAGAAAGCTGGCCAAAGCAGTACATGATGGCTTTAATTCTCCTGGAAAAGCCAGGAGGAACTTCCCACCACTTTGAGAGGACCTGGCTCCTCACACCCTCTGCCGCTGTATCTCATTGCTTTAGTGTCAAAGATGGGTGAGGGGAGAATCACAAACTCGTCAGGAAGGAATAGACAGGGAGGAGCAAGTTTGTCTCAGATATCCACAGCAATAAAACTCTTGTATTGCTCTTCTGTAGTTCTTCTTACAAACAGGGTGAGAATAAAGTGCGGTTTTACCTGGTGGAACTACCTTGTCTGGCTTACTATCCCATTTCTAAAAGTGGCCAGATGCACTCATCAGGAGAGAGAACATTTAGAGAGAGAACCATTCTCCCTCTAAATGCCGTGCCAGACTCAGCATTCTACATCCCAGGGACTCCTGGTGGCCCCCCAGCCAGGAGACCAGAGGACATTGTTTTACCAAGCCTTGTGGCTGACTTGAGGAGCTGTTGGACCAGACTTTTGTGGGGGGTACACACTCTGTGTAACACTGAGTCATCAGTGTTAACATTTCACTCATGGTTCTTGTTTTTTTCGTAGACAGAAGACTGGAAGAGGCTCAGCTTCATCTGATCCACCACACTGCTGCAGCAGTAAGGAGTATATGACCCCCGACAGATGTTATTCTCACCTGCTCTTGAGGCAAGCAGAGGGGAGAGCCACAGCCTCCCTAAGCAGACTGTGTTTCATCACTCTCAAAGTTGGTCATTTGCTTTGTAACACAGAACCTGAATATTCTTTGCTGCAAATTAAGCTAAATTCCTGTTGACCTTTTTCTGACAGCTACAGGGGATCATTTTATTCACTGGTCTCTTTGTTGCAGTCTTTGCATTCTGGAAAATATATCACATCCCCCTTTGTCTCTTCTTCTCCAGAAAAATAAACCCCATTCTTTCAACCTTTCTTTGTAGGTTATGCTTTTTGAACCTCTTGTTACTGTCTTCTGGGTTCCCATAAGGGTGTCTGCTTATTAAATAGAAGCTTAGTTTTACAAAGGTTGCTACGTTACTTGGCACAGCAGAAAATAATAACAAAGGCTACACTGCCACTAGGAAATCCAAGATAAGATCGCAGAGTGGAGGGATAGGGTGGATCTCAAGAGATCATCCAGTCTGTTTCCTTGCACTAGGGCAAGTTCAAGTGAAACAAGAAAATCCCTTAAGATTTGTCCAGTCAATGATGACAACTTTCAGTGATGGCATGTCTCCAGTTTCCTGGCAGTCTACCCCATGGATTTTACCGTCCTTGTAGGAATCTGCTGTATGTTGTTACAACTGTGAGGATTAAGCTTCTTAAAGAAGATTTTAAAAGCACATATGACTATTGAGCTCCAAACCAGAAAATAGTCTGAGTAAATAGAGGTAGGAAAAGGGATAGATTTACCAGCTGTGAAAATGAAGCCTTTTTTTTCCCCTCTATTCCTGCAATTGATTGTTCATTTCATTTACCTTTAAAGCATTCAACTAGAGGAAATGCATAAAATAAAGATGAGATAGATAGCAAAATTTAAAGACCTGGCCTAGAAATCCTGATGCATAACTCACACTTGGCATTTTCTTGGCAGTGTTTCAGCCACAGAACAATTTTTCATGCTAAAGGTGGCAAAATGACAGAGTTCCCTTGCAAAGGCCAAACTAATTCTCCCCATCTTTTGGTTTTATTGCTTCTAGCCCGATCTCACCCAAAATCAGGTGAAAAAAAATATGCTTCTCTTCCTGTTGATTTCCTGCCATGGATACATAGTCAGGATGGGCAGCTGTACTGAGGGTTTCCTTGGGTCTTGAGCTCATGGCAGGTTTCTGAAGGCTGCAGAGTCAGAAGACCTTTTGAAGGTTCCAACTGGAGCTGGCTGAAAGTTTCATATAGGCTCAGAAGACTCCCTTGAAAATGTGATTTTATGCCACTGTTCTCCTTTCAAGGAACCACCCTGTGCGCAAGTTCCCGTAAGTTGGACCCTCCATCCCAAACAGGGTCCTGTCTAAACCACTTCTCCATGCCCTGTATTTATGGCAGGCTCTCAGGCCAGCAGAGGCCACCTGTCCCAAGGTGGTCAGGGGGGGATGAGTTATCGTACAGGCATTGACACTGGAAGGTCTCATGCAAGCCCTGAAAGCAGCAGTGCAGACCATGCATGGGTGGTTGCTCTGGCTCTTGCTCAACTATTTTGTTGTTATCGCTGCTCATAAACAGAAATGTTTCACTCCACAGGGTTTCCTTGCATGAATCCTGATGTCATCTCTCTCCCCTGCATATAGGCAAAAAGTTTCTACCAGGACAATCAACATGGGAGCATAGCAAAAGAGGAGTGATGTGCTTTTGCTTTAACTAAATGGGTCTCTCAAAAGCTGAAGCTAATGAAGTTCCACTTAACAACTCTTCATATAGCTCTGATAAACAAAATATTTCCAACTGGAATTTACAAAGCTGAACATAATAATATGAACAGGGAATAAGAGCTTCCCCCTGTCAACTGACTACTAACAAAAGAAAAATATGAGGAGCGAATACTTAAAAAAAAAGACCAACAGTGCTGTAATATAATTAAAACCATTAAAAATGCTGTACTCTGGTTTTGCTCCCTGAAGCACTATGTTATTTTTCTTTTTAAAGCTGTCACCACGTTTTGATACCATAAGGAATAAACTAAATCAAGACAAACCTCCATTTCAAAGTTGGAGGATTTACTAGAAATAGTAACATAAACTTCAGTAACTAGCAGAAGACACTCAATCAACTGCAGCCATCAACATCTCTCTTTTAATTTGTTGACATTAGGTATTCCTCAGGTACATCAGCAGGACTGAAGTGAAGGAAAGACAAATGCAGAGAGAAGGCCAAGAAAAAGCACCCACAGAAAACCTGCAATTTTGGAAGCTCAGAAAGGGCCCCATTCAGCAAAATGCTGAACTATAATGATCCCTATTATATGTGTAACTTAAGAATATGCAACATTGGGTTTTTTTCATTTGGCAGCCCTTCAGACAGAGGTAAGACAACCTTCCTGTCCCTTGCTATCATATTCCAAAGTTTTCCTGATGCTATAGAGATGATGTAATTCTGACACTTGAGCAGAGATTCCAGTTGCCAGCAAACTGCATGGGGCCACTCTTCTGCTAGAGAGATAAAAGTATGAAACAGGGGTTGTAGGACTGAGCCATCTCATGCATGTACCTCTTCTACTTTTCTTCTTGAGGAAAAATGCAGTCTACTGGCATGGGGAATGGGACTAGAGGGCAATGCACAAAGCAGGGAATGTTCATAAAAATTTTTGCAAGGAATGTGCAATTATAAGATTTCAAGCAGTAAACCAGGAAAAAAATATAAAATGTATGAAATAAGTTCCTGGCTAGTCAAGAAAAATCATTGGTTATCATTTTTGAACCTTGTGAAAAAACAGATTACTTAGGAAACTCAGTCAACCTCTACCCCACCAGCTTTTAAAAACTCCAAAAAGCAAATCTAGAAAGATGTGCATGCACTGAGAGCAGATTTCTCACTGAACTTGTGGCTCTACACAGTAACCCAGACAAGCAACACTGGACACCCCAGATGTTATCTTCACAAGAGTGAACAGGACTGTTACTTGCACCACTCTGCAGGGCCTTGGGGCATTGCAGAGCTGGGATGGGAACTGGATGCATCAGATCCTGCAGAAGCTCTTTTTTAGATCTGAAGATGCAAACTTCTCCTTTCTCATCCTATACCCTCAGGAAAAAGAATATACAAAGAAATGTAAGAAATATGCTGTGAACAACTCTTTCAACGATAAGGGACATGGGACACAGTATTGACATGACTGTGCAGTCACAATATATTCAGTGTATTGTTAGGAGATAGAAGAATAGCTGCAAAAATAATCATTTCAGTGTGGTCAATTACCATAAATTGGCTACGTTTCAGTAAACTGTGCGGTTGTGTTTTGCAGGGATGCTTTATAATGCTGCTGGTAGTGTGCTAGAATAACAAAACAGAAACGAATGTTGCTGTTCAGGTGGAATATAGCTCATAAAATGTTGTCTTCACAATCTCTTTACCTTATGAGTCAAAACTGAATTGTTTACCACAAGCTCTTGGTATACTGTGCCCTAATTTTACTCCGTTTGCTCCAGCAAATCATTGGTAGAGGAGAGACATTTTTGATCCAAGGGCTTCATACTGATTCCAAGCTGACAATATGAAGACAAGTTTCTAAGTAGTACAAATGATCCCTGGCACCAGCCTAGGAGTCAAAAACAACATACTGTCTCAGCTGGAGATTTCCAAACCTGCCCACTGAATCCTCAGAGGGCACATTTGCTCTCTGCTGTGTCATATTGAACCTTTCAGCTGCATTCAAGGGCTTGCACATAAGATCTGCAGAAGGAAACATCATCCTTCGCTTTTTTTTGTTTCCTACCACACTGTTTTCAGTGACATCTGGAACTTTCACATGAGGACAAGAATATTCCACCTGCAGGAGAAAATCTTTTGACTTGACATCACCAATTTTAACAGGAAAAGGCCTGGAAATAGCAACCAACTGGATTTGAGGCCAAATCCTGGAAGCTGACTTCTCTGGGCTGGTGCTGGAGAGGAACTTCAGCCCCTACTTCTTCCACAGGGAAAAATCTCCAAACAGTGGTAAGAAAGGCAGGCCCAAGGATTTTTCTCAGGGGAATAAGGTACTAAAAAGAGTTCATGGTAAAACAGTCTAGCAGAGCACTTTGTGTCTCTTCTGCCCACAGATGAAATGATGGGGCCAGATGTGTCTCATGGGCCACCAACTAGAAAAACTGGTTGTGAACCTTCCTTGGATCAACATGAAAGAAGCCTAAGGTTACAGAGTACCAAAGCTGCCAGTAGATGAGACTCTTTGATGTTTTTTATGAACAAAAAAAAAAAAAGGACAGAAACATTTTTAATTTTGCATTAGCATTTTCTGTTTTGTGGGTTTTTTCCAACTGACTCTGTGATTGTTGATATTAATTAAAGTGAATGATAGATTATTTTCTAAAGGCTATAATTTAAACCAGTAGTTGAATATAGACTAGAGTGTAACATTCTTCAGCTCAAACCACAAGGTATGCAAGCTGGGAATGAACTCTATTTATTTCCTGTTGAAGGACAGATTAAATATTTTTTATTAATTCTAATGCTAGCAAAGAAAGTAAGATCCCCATTTTTCCTTCAATTTCTCTCTACACTTAATTGATGTATTCTACCAAGCTGTCAAGCTGCTTTTAGAACCCATTCTTTTTCATGGAAATATTATCCTCCTTTTATTAGTTCGAGTTGATAAATGAATCAAGAGCCTTTGAGGTATTGTGCACTGTCAATGGAATACATCTTTCAGATGCATCCACTGCAACAGAGCTGAAAAAATATATATCATGAAACACTTAATAAAAAAGATACACAGATTTGTCTTTTACAAGATCATGGGACTTGAGTCTATCTCCAGGGAGGAGTTCCAACATGAGAAAGAAAATACATAGTTCAAAAGCCCATGTTTTCAATTTGCGGCCACATGGTTTAAATTATCCCTGTATTTATTAAGGGCGCTAAATGGGCAGCTTGACTTAGGGGAAAGGGTCATTCAAGTTGAGAATAGTCATGTTTAATCCCTCAGCTAGCTGCAGGTTAAATTTACTTTAAAATGCTGAATATTCTTTACATAGTGTGTGTTAAAAATACCACATGAGACACAGCTGGAGGGGTTTTGCAATTTATTGTTGGTTTATTTGAGTTTTGGGGATTTTTTACTTTTGTATAGCTGCATTAAACAACAATAAAAAATTTCTATTATAAACAACAATATAATATTGTTAAACACCTCGTGTGGAAGCACAGCATTGTCATATATGCCGTACTAAACCTATCATGTTGCCACCCTTTGTATTTCAGTTTTACACATATGTGTGCACAGTGTTTTGTGGGCAGCTCATGATTTCCCTGGTACTCAATGCTGTACATTTTCATGTAGTTGGAAACACAAAAAAAAAGGAGTAGTGTAAGATGTCTTTTCCACTTTGAGGCCTTGAGATAGTAGATTTTTGCATATTGCGTGTACTTGCCTGTGAACTTGCTTGCTCAGCATTTCAGGAGGGAAAAAAATGAAAATTAAGCAAAATCCAAAAAGCAGAAATTAGAGTGAACAAATGAGCATTTCTAAATGGACCAGTAATATAAAATTTAAAGATTTTAAAGATTTTAAAGATGAGAAGTAGCTAATGATTATCAAGGCAATTTATCCTAACCTTAATATTCTTTTATAATGGTCGTTTGCCTACAGACATGCTCTGGTGGGAATTGAACACTTCTTGTTCTATCTGTCTCTTAACTGACCCAGATAATCGCCTGGATTTTGTTCATGAGATGAGAACTGATAGTTGCAAACATCCAAAAGCCCCACTGTGTTTGATGCAGACCTGAGATTATTGCTTTTGTCCTTCAGTTGGGCTGAAGCTGAAGGCTGTGGAAACTGAGATGGCCTGGGTACTCACATCCAGCTTCAGTGTCTGAATGTTTTCAAGGAGAAAAAAACCAAAACCCAACAACCAGAACAAAGAGGATTTTCTGACCAAAGTCGTGTCTAAAGTCACTTTTAAATTCAAATAAATATTTGTGGGAAAACTGCTTTCCCTATTCTCCTAGCACTCATAATTTAATTATAGTAGCCGCCAGGCATTCTTAACTTTTGTGACCAGAAGATCACTCTGGGTCTCAGTGACCTTGACTGTTTTAATAGGGTAATATTTTCACAAGGATGAAATGTTCTTGAATACATATCTCAAATGTACTGGTGTTTGCAGGCATTTCTCAGAAGATCTGACCTGAAGTGCAAACATAATTCTTTTGTTTCACCTAGAGGTTTATTGACAAACTCCAGAGGTATCGTGTTCCTCTTCCATTTGCTGAATCTCACTCTCTGGGAGAAGACAAAGATGCTGGTATTCTTCCTTTGAGCCCTCCATCATCAGTGAGAGTCTGAGCCAAAGGTCTGAGCCCGGGAGCCTTTGAAAATCATCCAGTGGCCACACATCTAAACATGAAGAGAAACAAGAGGCAATGAAAATGAGCAAGAGAGAAAACGGGTAAGAACTCAATCCTTTGGGGTTTTCTCCGAGATATTTCAGTGTAATGTTTCACATAAAATTGCTCCTAAAGTTCATTGCAAACATTTGTCAACAAAGCTCAATGAAAAAACCCAGGCAGGTGGGAATTAGTATTCTAAAAATGCCACTCTTTCACTAACACTTAAAGCAATGGTTGTAAAATGAAGGAATTAGATCATCAGCTCAAGAAAGATGCAATAACCCAAATCTCTGCATTCTTTTGTTGGTGAACAGTCTTCTCTTCTACACTTATTTAATGTCACTTTTGCCCAGATCTGAAAATATCACAATCTGTTTTATCAAATTAAAAAATTTCATGTATTAAGACCTTGAGCTTATGACCTTTGACTTGTTTTTCCATTTTGGATCATGCAAATGCAAATCTTTAGCTTTATCACAGAATCAGAGGAGCATAGGATGGTTTGGATTGGAAGAGACCTTAAAGATCATCTAGTTCCATCTAGTTCCCTCTCCCATAAGCAAGGACATCTTTCACTCGACCACGTTGCTCAGGGCCTTGAACACAGGGTGATGGGACATCCACCACTTACCCAGGCAACTGGTTTCAGTACCTCACCATCTTCATAGAGAAGAATTTCCTCCTGATATCTTGTTTAAACTCTTTCAATTTACAGCCGTTCCCTAATACTGATCCCTGAGGAATGCCACTCGTCACTGCTCTCCGCTTGGAGGTCAAACCACTGGCCACAATTCTTCAAGTGTGACCAAACAGCAAACTCCTTATCCACTGGATGGTCCATCCATTAAATCTATGTCTCACCAATTTAGAAACAAGGATACCATGCAGGACAGTGTCTATTTCTTTGTACAAGTCCAGGTAGAAGACATCAGTTTCTTGGATACTTTTGGCAAGAGATATGTGTTTGCCTCTTCAAACCAGGAGACCTGTCACCATGCTCAGAGTTGAATTTAAATTCCTTCAGTTACATCTCATGAAGATTTCAGGATGCCTGAATTTTTTTCCCATGTTCCTAGGTAATTTAACGTGCCACTTCAAAACCAAAGTCATTAGTTTAACATATATGTTGTGTTACTAATTCAAGTATGTAGGTACCTCAAATGCCATATAAACTTGTATATAAGGTTAACTAGGTCACCTTGACTTTCCTGCCTAGAGAAGAGGTCAAACTGGCCCCATAAGAGTAGCGTAAAAGCATAGACTCTCTGGGTAGTTAGAAAGCAACCACACCAACAAGGTTATGACTAATATTTTTAACAAGCATCTTCTATTCAAATTATTTTCTCTTCAGATGGTTTGTGAAAGGTTGCCAGCAATGCATCTCATACTACCTTGCTGGATTGCAGCTTTTTTTAGCAAAACAGGTAAATATGCAAGGTGCTACAGTTCAGCATTTTGAGGGCTATACAGTCTGTTCCTGAAATGGTCATGGGAGCAGGGGTTGAGCAGGAGGAATGAAAGAGGAATCCCAAGTACAGATGTACTGAGCACAGACCCAGTGCAACCAAAACCAGATTGTTCATCCATGGGCTGAGGCCAGCTGGATGAAGTTCAACAAGGCTGAGCGCCGGGTCCTGTGCCTGGGTCACAACAACCGCTGCAGCCCTGCGGGCTTTGGGAAGAGCGGCTGCAAAGCTGCCCTGCAGAAAACAGCCTGGGAGTGCTGATCAACAGCAGCTGAAGGTGAGCCAGCGTGTGCCCAGGTGGGCTAGAGGGCCAATGGCATCCTGGCCTGTATTAGAAATAGTGCTGCTGGCCAGCAGGACCGGGGCAGGGATTGTCCCTCCATGCTCATCCTTGGTGAGGCCACACCTTGAATCTTGGTCCAGTTCTGGGCCTCTCAGTTCAGGAAGGACATTGAGGTTCTGGCTCGAGTGTGTCCAGAGAAGGGCATTGGAGCTGTGGAAAATTCTGGAACACATTTCCTATGAGGAGCTGCTGAGGGAGCTGGGGATGTTTAGCCTGAAGAAAAGGAGGCTCCGGGGAGACCTTATGGCTCTTTAGAACTACCTTAAGGGGTAGAGCCGGGTCAGGGTCCATCCCTTCTCCCAAGTAAATAGGGATGGGACAAGAGGAAAAGGCCTCATTTTGCACAAGTAAAGGTTTAGATTGGATTTTAGGAAAAAAATTCCCCTAAAGGGTTGTCAGACATTGGCACAGGCTCATCAGAGAAGGGATAGAGTCACCATCCCTGGAAGTAGTGAATAGATGTGTAGATAAGGCACTTGGGGACGAGGTTTAGTGGTGGACTTAGCAGTATTACATTAGTGGCTGTACTTGATAATCTTCAAGGTCTTTTCTAACCAACCTAAATGATTCTTTGTTTCTATGGTTTATTTTTCTGCCAACAGCAACATTTGCTGATTTTAAAAGACTCCAAGCGGAAGTGTGTGGCTGTCTCATCCAATATTTTAGTGCTATGTTTGATTACCTTCACTACAGAGAGAACATAGTAAGTATGCTAGAGGGATATTACAGATTTAAGAAATCACAGTTAATGGCATTGCTCCTCTTCTATAATAGATCTTATTTTAAAACTAATTCTTCATTCAGTTTGTATCTTTCTGTAGGTTTCTGTAGGTTTAGAAAACAGAACCATCAGTTTAACCACTGGCTCAGAATAATTTAGATTAGATTGCTGAAGGTCGTGAAGCCCAACCTGCTCAGAATATATCCAGCTGGGTTAGGTTGCTCAGAACAGTCAGGCTTTGAACACCTCCAAGAACAGAGACATCAAAACCTCTTGAGACAACCTGTGCCAATATTTTACCACCTCTCTGAGGAAAATTTGTCCTGATATCCATCAGAACTTTGTTGGTTGCAATTTCTGTCTGCTGCCTATTATTCAATCAATGTGCACCTGTGTGAGCAGTATAAACATGACTTCTCTATCTCCTCCCATTAGCTAACGGGACTAGCAGGACCAACAGCACATCTTACCTAACTGGCTTGTGGATCTGCAGTGTCAGAAAATAGTTCTTGCCCGTCTTCAGAAACTTGAAGGATTGCCTGTGCCCTGCCACGTTGGCCGTTCAGGCTGTTAAAGTCAACCACGAGAGCCAGGGGCTGCAGTCAACTCCTCTCTGCCAACTTCTCACAGACCAGTAAAACAAACCCAAAAAAGTGTAGTGAAGCTGAAATCACAGCTGATGGCCCTTATGAACAGTGACCAATTTTTTGAAACTGGAACATTTTAACCACAGCATTTTGGTGAACACTTATTGTTCTATAGACTTTTTGTTCATCTACAAAATGGCAGCAACTGTTTAGCAAAACTTCAAAAGTCACTCATTCTCACTGTTATGCTAGAAATTCATCATCATCATCACCATCACCTCTACAGGTAATAAATTTATGTGTCCATGGCACATCTCTCTTGGTTACAGCTACTAATATTCCTATCCCACAATGCAGAATTTCAGATGGGTACAGAAAAAGCATTTATCCACCTTTCTCCCTTTTTTGTATTGGCATTCATGATTTTATCACTGGTATCAACAGGAAAAAACTATTTTGGCTTTTTACAGGCTTGAAAAAACAGCATATCTTTTTTAACTCCATTGGGATCAGACCTTTTTCCTGTTCTTTATTTATTTTATAATTTTTCATTCTTTCTTTGTTTTACTAAGGAATTTTTTTGCAGGTGGTCTTTTATATAACCCTTGTTTTTTGCTGTTGTTGATAAAATCATGGGGTTTGGAAAAACTAGCATGATATTCTTAAATAATTCCTGATTTTTTCTCAGTGCTTTTCTACTTAAAATGCATATGCTCTGTCAGTTATGCCTGCAAATGCTTTAAGCTTTTAAAAGCTGTCCCTATTAAAGTTCTGAATGGGCAGATTTTGTTCAATGCCCTATTTCATTTGTATAAAATAAATCTAAATTGACTGTGATTTCTGGTACCTCAGCAACTGCGCCGTCTTTGGGTTTGTATCTAACACTTTCTCATTCAGCAGACTGAAGTCCACTATCAGGTTACCTTAGACTGGATACAGGATTTCCTGTTTTGCAAAGAAAACAATATTATTATTTATAGGAACACAAAGGAAATTTGTTATTGGCTGTGGGACATCAGCACCAAATGGCTCTCTAGTTAAAATCATCCATTATAAGTTTCCTTCTTGCCTTTTTGACTGTTGTTATTTCCCACATCCCCTATAAATTATTAACTGATGCCTAAAGAATGGCCACTTTTATCCCCTAGAAATTTTTCCTGAGATATGAAAGACTATTATCTGTAACCTATCTTTACCTTTGTACAACTGTGAAAACTGAACTTTCAGGTTTAAGCAACCTTAAAGACATTTCTAGAGGGTATGAAGAACTGGAGTAGAGAGATTGGCACATTGGTAGAGATGCTTGGATGCAGCACAACACCTACCTCTTTAGGAGGATGAGGTCCAGAGGCAACTTATCCCAGTAACACGGACACTGCACAGGAGACAGTAAGTGTCAGCACTGTGACCTTGTTCCATTGGGCTCACACAAACATGGATAAATTACATCTGTGCGCTTCCCTTCCTGCCCCAGCACACATTCAGCTAGCTCAGGTGTCTCTGTATCCACCATCAACCAACTTTCCTGGCACTAAGAGCTCCAGGTTTAATGTGGAAGAGTAAGCTCAGATGAATCTGCCACTGTGATCAAGATCAAAATCTTCCCTCAGTCTTGTTTTTTACTTCCATTCTTCATCTGAACCCTTGGCTTTCGGGAGCAGAGGCAGGGAATGGCCAAAGACTGAATCAGGAATGAGAAAAGCTGACAGCACTAGCTGTCTCATCTTCCTTTTTTTTTTACCATCAAGTATAGGCAGTGTTTTAAATTACACAAAAATAGCCTGTAAAACTCTCATCAATCTCATTTGTTCAAATGCAGCTTTTCCACATGAATCATTTACTGTGACACAAGTAAACAATGCCACATGTTTTGGGCACAATTATGCTCTTATATTATTCATTCAGCCCAAGGTACACTGGTTTTCAAGAAGTCTTAATCCCTCTTTTCTCTCTTTAAAAAATTACGTGAAAAAAGAAACCATACAACCACCTTTTTGTTAAAGAGTCAAAGACAGGAATATTCAGGGAGCAACAGTTTGCAGGCTGCCCAGCCAAGGAAAGGAAAGTGTCACATTTCAGCCATCCTGCACTTATCCTTCCTGTCTCTTTCTGCCCATAAAGACACCCAAACTAGCCCTAGACACTCCTCATCAAATACTGCAAACAAGGCTGCTTCGTTAACTCAGTGTGCAACAAACTCTAACTTCACCTGCCTCTAAGCAGACATATGGCCATATTTCTTGCTAGCCCAAACCAGGTTGCTGTCTGCACCCAAAGTCTTTTTCCTTTTTTTTTTCTCCACCCAGAATAACATTTTGGTGTAAGAGAGGGGAGCATCCAACAGTTGTTCAAGAAAACCAATTTCCCACTTTTACACTTACTGAGTTATGCTAAAAAGTCATGGACAGGTTTTGACCATCTGTTCATTGTGCTGTGCCATTTAGATACACTTTATACTATTTTTTTTTATTTTCAAAATAGATTTCGGCGTAGAAAGAATTTCAAAAGCAGAGGCTGAATTTCAAACCCACAAGCATTCAGTCCTGGGGTGTAAATTGGACTCTATTCCCACAAAAAAAAAAAAAAAAAAAAAAAAAAAAAAAAAAAAGGCATAAAAACACTCCCTGTTACTACCAGCTTTCCTGATTCATCCAGCATTTCACAAATGTTAAGCTGGTATTCAAGTCCCAGCTTGGAACGAAGACACTGGACACAAACCTCAACTTTCATTCCTCCAGGAGAAGTTTCCATCCCTCATGTTTGCAGAGAAAAGTTTGAAAACATGAGCTGACTGGGAAGGGAGCAAGTTGCTGGGAAGGGAGAAGGAGCTGACTCATGATTTTTGCTACCTAGGGATTGCAGTGCTGGGATATTAGCCAGAAGGGAGAATGAGACTTTGGAGCCTCATTCATTATAACAGTGCTGTTACTCTGGAAGATGGCACTCTTTGCTAGAAAGGAGGCCAAGGCAAAATGTTTTGGTTTTGAGGAGAGATGTCAGTCAGAGGACCTCTCCTCATAATCAAACTTACCTTGGAGAAGGCTGCGTTCAGCATGTTACAAACGGAAGATCTCCAAGCCCTGGCTCTTCCTGGTACCTGACAATCAGCAATATTCCACCACCACGTTTGCCCACATGTCAGCACCTTCTGAGGCATGCCTGGCTTCTTCTGTCCATCACATTCAGTGGGGTTCCCTCCCTAAGGCAAGAGTGTCGACTGTGCTTACCTCAGTGTCATCACTGCTTACAAACTTCCTCCCTCAATGGCCCCTTGTGAAAGAACCCAAGTGGCCCCATCTGTTTGTGTTGGCTACCTCTACATAGAGCTCAGCATTTTACAAAGCTCATATTAAAATCACAACCAAACAACTGCTCTAGTTTTATAGGAACTTCCTTATTAAAAACCATAAAAGCACAAATACTGTGATGCTAAAGGGACAATTGAGTAGGTGTGTTGGTATGTGGCACTGATGTATAATGGTGTATCAACTGACCCACTCTAGCCTGATAACTGGCTAGGAAAAAGTAGGGAGAGGGAAAATGGAATAAGCTTTTTTCAGAATATGAAGAAAAGAAGATGAAAACAAAAGTGAAAATGTAAATGAGAAGAGAAGAGAAGAGAAGAGAAGAGAAGAGAAGAGAAGAGAAGAGAAGAGAAGAAAAAAGAAAAGTCATGAGCAAAAAGTGACTAAAGATTTTTAGTATGATATATTGCTGAAGCTTCAAAAGTGGATAAGAATTTCATTGTCTGTATTAACACATGCAGAATTAGGCCAATGGAGAGCTCTTCTAAAAATGCCAATCAAGTAAATTCTGTCTGCTTACATGCTAAAACCAGCAGTAACATAATCTTAGGTTAAGAAAAACCTTGGCTAGCTAGAAAAAATATAAAACCTGCATTTAATCTGTGTATTCTCTGATTGCAAGAGGAAATGTGGGCAGGAATGGGTAAGTGGCACGAAGTGGTGCAGGAGGACTACCTGAGAGGTGACCATTCTGCTAGCATTCCAGCTGAACAAAGCATGAGGGTCTACACTCCTCCTTCAGAGCCCTCTGTACCCTGAGAACTGGCTACATGCTGGATGCTGAGCTCCTTGTTAAGGGTTCAAGACTTGTTTCAACAAGCAGAGGTGCTGTACATGCCCACTATCTGGATTCCTCTTTGCAAATTCCATACAGCTTAGCAGCTATCTGGAAATCTGCTTAGGATGAGAAAATGAAGAAGCGAGGAAGGGCAGGAAAGAGAAAAGTAGTGTGTGTATGAGTGTGTATGTGTTGAGATTTTTTTTACCAGATTGCATTATTTTTTTTGGCATTTCATTTCTCACTTTTGTCCTGACCTTTGGGTGTGGCGTGTTCTGAGTTTTGCCCTGTGTGCCTTCAGAAACACTATTCTCTGGGCAAAATTGCTTTTCCATTTCATTGCAGCATTGTGGTTATGCATTTATTTCATAAAGAAAGAGGGCTATTTGGCAATTTAGGTTTCATATTGTGGGTGTGGTCCCTGATGATAATTTTCTTCTGGGTTAAGCCTTTGTGAGCTGTTATTTCTCTGGTAGTACACCAGTGAGCACCACACCATTCCCTTGACAAGATCTCATTTTATCTCCCATTTTGTGAAATCGCCTGTTTCATCTGGCCCAACAGCTACATTTTGCTGTGATAGTCCTGGGCTCTTCTCAGGGCAAGTGGCTTGGCTACCACCATAACTTACCTGAAGCACAGAGCATTGCACAGGTGTATGTCCCCACCACTGGCACCCTGCAGTATCCCAGTGCTCTGTCCAAAGCTAGCCCAGGTATCTCTCTTTACATAGCACTTGACTGTGGAACATAAACCTACCTACCCCGAAGAGTCTCTTGTAGCTCTGGAGTGAGAACACAGGAAGAAGGAAGGGATGCAGAAGCTGGCAATGGAAAGTCATTTCAGATGTCACACAAAGCAGTTTTTATGCCTCATGATCACTCAATGAGCAAAGAAGCAAGGGAAGGAGTGTATTCACACCTTCCATGGCAGGTGTGTATGTTGGGAGGGGAGTCTCCCTCCTTGCACTGTGTATTCTCTCTCTTTCCAGAGCACAAATAGGTGCTTGAGCACGATTTCTCTTGGCTGACTATGGATATAGAGCTAAGGAGAATGTCTTTTTAATTCCAGGTGCGTCAGGCATGTGTCTGACATGCAGTGATGTGAAGGTATCTTTAGACGTGTTGGAACCATTTCAGAGTATGAATCCCTTTGCTATCCAAAGTCATACCTTCTGCAAGAAAGCACTAGGCAAGGTTTGCACTGGTACCTGGCTGTTCAGTATGTCCTGACTATATCACAGGAAATGCAATTCCTAACCAGTGGATCAGGTCATATCTTGATGAACCTACTCCTTAGATCTAAATGTCTGGAAAATCAACCTGTTTTTTATTAAAATGAGAGGGGGTGGGGGGCACCACTGGCCAAACACCATGCAGACATGGTGTTTGGCCAGTGGTGCCCCTCCAGCAGCAGGGCCTGTGCCTGCAGCATCAGGAATGAGACCTAAGGCAAAGCTTCGCCTCCAGCTGCAAGGGGAACTGCAACTGTAGCAGAGCCATTTCTATGGAGAGGCAGTAAAATCACACACATCACAACACAGTATTACAGGCACAAATTAAATCGGGTCTAAGGCCCTTTAAAAAAATTAAAAAGGCCCATTAGGTTTAATTTAGAATCTCTTTCCTCCCAACTACAGAGCAGATTGACAAAACAGACTTTTAAATCACCTATGAAACTTCAATACCAAAAAAAACTCTTTTGTGCTAAAGTGTTAATTATTAAAACATGACCAAATGGTTAGTTCAATTTACAGCATCACCATTAGAAGGAAGGCTGGAAACAATGTGCACACGAAAAGGCTATGTTATATGTTCTGTTATTTGGAGAGTCTCTGAAGTGAAAAAAGACAGGTTGCAGAGCCAAAAACTTCTCCACTGGAATGGTGGAAGCTCTTTTTTTCTCTCAGTACAATCTCATTTATCTGAAATACTACAGGAAGCAAAAATAATTCAGCCAACCGGAGATTCGAATCAGCAAAAGAAATCCTGGGGAAGCAATTCAGGCAAACATTTGGAAGGAATGGACAGTTTGGATGAAAATGTCAGTCGCTCAGGCTAAGTGGCAGTTCATTACCCTTCATCGTTAGTTTGTGGCTGAACCACTTTCCTTGCAGTTTCCCATTCCGTGATCATTTGAACGATTTATAAGGCAATTTACAGAAGGTTTCCAAAACATTCAAGAGATGTACCTAGCTGTAGCTTTCAACATTTCCCCTCAAAAGTGTCTCTTTATCTGCCCTGCCTGGAGGACAAGGAAGGGTGCCACTTTGCTGATTTAGAGAATTCATTGCATGGTCAGACAAAGGAGAAAGATACCAAGGTTGCAACTCAGTGATTTATTTTGAAGCACTTAAACACCAAACAGATTTGGGTTCATTTTGTAGCAGCATAAATCCATCAAATGGAGACAATGAGGACGAGTATTTCTGTACTGACTTGAGGTATTTCTGTACTGACTTGAGCTAAAGAAGTACAGCATATTGTCAAGAAAAATAAAAATTGCAAGCCATACACAAAATGCTGAAACAAGTTTAGTAATAATTTGTATAATTATCTATCATTCTTAACAGTAAAAAATTAAACACACACAAACTTCCCACAAGAGCTCAAATCACATCAGCTGTTCTGAACTCTTTTGAGATTTGTGTCATTTACTCTCATCTGGGGATCTGTCCTGGAATCTTCACGTATTTCACAATTTTTTTTCCTAGACTTTTTTTTTCCACTCAGACCTGTTATGTACAATAACAAAACAGACTCTGAAGCTGTGTAGAAGTTTTTAGGTCAGTGATTGCAAACTGGTGTGAAGCAAGAGCAGAACCAGATCCCGTGACTTGCTGTAGGCTTTTTTCCTTCACTCTCATTCTTTCTTTAATTTACAGCCTCCAGTTCTGTTCATCTTCCTCCATTCCCAAGTCCTTAGTAATAACCCTATTTCCTTAGCTCTTTTCCCATAAATAATTCTCCTGAAATAACATGAGGAGATCCTACTTTGCTAGCACAATCCCCCTTGGAGAAGACCAGGAGATCAAATACTCCCATTGAAACACCATGGGAAAAGGAGAATTTCAGAGCAGGATTTCACACAACAGTTTATAACAACAGGATGGGAGAAGGAAAAGCAATGAACAAATTTATTGTGCTTCTATGTAGCAAAAAAGAGTTTAAAAGTGCCCAGACATCACTAAGAATTACTCTCCTCAGGGCTTTATTTCCAATTGACTTTTCTTGATGTCCGAGTGTTATCATCTCAGTGATAGCTACTGTAACAATATACAGACACCACTGTACAAAAACTGTTTCCTGTAAGTTAGCATACAATAAAATCAGTCATCTGTGCCACTAATTCACTGCTGCATTGTACAGTGAGACAATGTGGGGAAAGGACTAAAAGAACTTAGAACTAATTCTGGTTCAATGGGAAAGATCTCTAAAAAACCCATTTATTAAATGTAGTAACTGCTTTAACTGAATGTATTTTACACTTGTTGTAATTTTACACTGCTTTTGCATTAAGTGATTCTTTAATTAGTGGTAAAAATGCCCCCATTGTAACATTTGTAGCTAATGTTTGTGGACTATTTCTTATGCTGTGCAAGTCTGTGAATGCAAATAGCTTCATTTCAACTTAGTATATGGTTGAATTAGGACCAGCAAAGAGTACAGTAGCAGTAGCTTTTAATAAAAAATACATGTTTGAGAGTGGGGGAGATAATAACATGAATTTATCCATAGGGTATCTCGGTGAACTTTCTTTTTTCTTCTTTTCAGAGTAAATTTTCCCTCCAATTTTAAGTGCAGAAGTAAGTGACCTGGAAGCAGAAGGCATGTTTGAACAGGTCCTCAATGATAAGGAGTTTCTTAATTTCTCTGAAGGTTCCCCACTTAGATTCAGTCCTGTCAGTTTTAAAAATACATATGTTTGAAGTGTTGCACATCTGAATCTCTCATCCAGCTTTAGGGCACTTCACCATCCTTCTCCATTTTAAAAAGGCTTTTCTTTCCTCCAGGAGCAGGGGGACCTGGACCAACAAAAATGCTCTGTATTTGGATGCAGTGAACAGGGATGTTAAAGGCTCAGTTTAAACACACCAGCAAATGAGCTAAAGAAGAAGCATAGAAGAAAAAAGTTCTCTGCTCTCTTTCAGTTATGTCTCTTGACACATTAATACCAATTTAAAACAAAAGAACAAACAAATAAAAAACAAGCCCCAGCAACACAACTGCTCATTTTAAACTCCCTAAATTGCCAGCACAGGGACAAATTTTCCACTGATGTAGCAAAGTGTAACTGGATCCCAGAACTTTTCCTCTTTACATTGACTGAAGGTCTGTCATATAATGTTCTATTATATGAAGATATGCCAGTTCTTAAACAATGAGGAGGATATTATACTGATTTAGAAACATCCTTCCTTAAGAACTTGCCCTCTTGTTTTTCATACTGATTAGTGCCAGTTTCATCAATTTACCTTTGGGTGTACAGCCAATGCAGAAACATAAAGGCCAGATCAAGAAGAGGGAAGCAAAGAGCAATTATTTGTGACAAGAAAGCTTGATCTATCTCAAGTGTAAAGGTCTTTGACCTCCTGCAATGACATCTCCTGGTTCCCTGAGAAAACACTGATTGTCAAAGGCAAAATGGTGTCTTTTAACACAGCAGATCTTGAGCAAGAAAAGAAAGTCCAAGGGGAAAGCAAGGAGGTCAAGAAAAAATTATTCTGGAGGAAAGATTGAAGGTCTCATGCTGTTTAGTTGAGAGAAGACACGACTGGTGGGGACAGTACGGCAGAAAAAGCCCCACATTTCCACTCCATGTGGAATATAGTGGACAAAGTAGAGCAGGAATATACTGTAGCTGGCACAAATAGCTTTCCAGCCACAGGACATGATTGGGTTGGAGACATCTGCCTGCCATGATCTAAGCACGGGCCAGGCAGACATCACTCCAGAGCAAGGGTGGCCAGGTCAGCACAGCTCTTTGCGACTCCATGGAAAGGGATACAGTGGCTGGGGAGCGGGAGAGCACTGGTCTGAGTCAGAGCAACACATCTTTTAGAGGATTAAGGGATGATGTAGGAAGTTGAGACTGCAAGTTGCCGACAATCAATACCAGACGGCCGATGAGGAGCTGCCAGCTCATCAAGGACCTGACTCAGCAAACGGCTCTGCTTTCTGCCATTGCCGCGCCAAGGGTTTGCTGCTCCCACACTACATTGCATGCCTCAAAAGCCAGAACAACCTTTCTTCTGTTTTGTTTTGTTTTTTTTTTTAGCTGAGGGAAATCCTAAGCCAGTGTCTCCTAAACTGGGCAGGTAGAAGATAATTGTCAAGGGAGCTGAAGAAGAGAATCTTGACTCTGGGACTCTCTGTGCTTCATGCCCACCTATAGACACACAACAGTCCTACATGCATCTGTGGTCTGTAAAACAGCTGCTTGCGAGTCATCCCCCCACCCCAGCTACTGTGGAAACCCTCCTGTGTGTGGCTACCACAGTGCCTGTGCTCCTCCTTTGCTCCACTTGCCTGGTGCTGGGCAGAGGATGCCTCCCTGTAGCCAGAGCGGGCAGCAGCAGCAGTGCTTTGCCACCCACCTGCAGATGGGAAGAGGCAAGTTACCTAGTGCACAGGCAAGGAGGACAGAGAGACAGGAAAGGGGCTTTAATGGGTGGTAGATTACAATAGATGGAAAAAAATGGGCATAAAGTGAACAAAAAAACTTGCAAAGTGGAATAAATCAACTGTTGGTGGCCGTTTGCATTTCCTATGAATGGCAAATGAGCATCCAATATGCCTCCTAACTTCCTGCCAGCAATGCCCAGGTTCTCAGACAGTCTTTTGTTTGCCCTGTCCACCAGCACATGAACACTGTGGCTGGTCCCACGGGCAATATGAAGCTCTGGAAATGGGTTTGCATTACAGCCTCAATCGTAAAAACAGCTGAAAAATGTGGATTTTTCCATGTTGCATGTGAATTCTGATGCTAGTAAAATTTCTCCTCTGAGCTTGAGAGTCAAGACTGCCAGAGATCATTGTTCAAAAGGAAACAAAATAAAAAGATCTAGCTGATTTATTCCAGAACAATTAATTGTGCCATTCCCTGCAGTTTGGACCACAGGATCCAAGGCACCCAGCAGGGATGCTGTAGTGCCCAAGATATCAGCACAGCAACAGCCTGCTGTGTGCTCCCAGGGAATGGATCTGATTCCTGACAGAAACCTGCCTGTAATACAGAGGGACACCTGTAGGTCTCCTCAGGACCCCTGCAGTAAAATGCTTGTTCACCTATTCCAGGTGCTTAACCAGACAGTTTATTGGTGCATTATTCACAGTCTCACCTGCGATATTTGGTCTACTTTTATTATTTGTTTGGTTTTAAATTGTTCATTATAAACTTGAATGCCCCACAGGTAAATTTTCAATGAGTGTACTACTAAAGATAAACTATTAACATGTTCCTCTTAAGAAGCAATAATAGGGTTAAGTATTTGCATGGCTCATTTATTAGAAAAATGTGTGCAAGTAACTCAAGGAGTTTTTACTGAATTACTCTTTATGAGTTAGATTCAATCAGGATTTCTCCTGGCTTCAATGCTGCAGCAATCATCCAAGGCAGATCAGCTGCCCAAGCCTGCACCAGGCTGATGTGGCTTCTCATGGCAGCTGAGCACGCACAGGGTCTGTGGCCCTGCTCAGCCACCACACAGCCAAACCCAGCACATCTCCAAACCAAGGACTCAAGAGGAGATCCCCAGGATCCCACGTGGCCTCTTTACCACTGCAGTGGTGTGGTATCCCAGAGGTATCCCAAAGGATGGGCCAAGTCAAGTGTAAGGGAGTGCCAAAAGTTGGAAGACCCCAGCTCCTCAAGAGCACTAAATTTGTTTGAGCTAAAGGTGACATGGGAAGTTTTCTCACTGAGTGCATCTCTGGATCTTCCACACGGGAAAGAGTCCCTCTCAGCAAGCCTTGCCACTGACCCAACTGCAAGCACAAGAAAGCGGATTTCTCTCTCTCTCCCCTACCCACAACAGATTTTTCTTATTTTTGGACAAGATTTATTTGACCTGAAATAATAATTTTTATTAGCCTAGATGTGTTCATTCCCATTTTCAAACTGAAATCTTCTTAATTTGGTGTTTAGAAGATGTTTTCAGTTAGAGACTGACTCATTTTATTTATTTCTTTTATTAGGACTAAGCAGGCCAAACCCGAGTTGTTCTATTTTGGATTAAATAAACCGTTTCAGGTTGACTACCCCCTCTCATGTACTTGAACTATGAAAAAGAAATAGGCTTTGTTGAAACAAAGATAAATGTATAAAACACTTTCTGGCCCATTTTTCACACAGCTGCAGTCAAAACCTCTCCTACTTGGATTAACTCTTCCCACTTCTTCACACGGCCTGCTCTATTCCAAGCACTCAAACAGAAGATGTAAAAACCATCTTCAAGTAAATAAGAGCTACCTGCCAGCTGTAAAACAAAACACTGGAAAGCAGAAATTAATATATTTTTAATCTGAAACAGAAATTGCAAGCACTGAAATTTCAGCATGTGGCCCCACCCTGAAAACTGCCTGTGTTGGCTCTGCTTTTGGTAAACCGAGCCACAAACAGAATGCTAAAGCCTTTGGCAAACCATATCCCTGTGGAGCAAAAGCAGTGTGAATGACATGGGGGGCCATGTCCTTGGTAGATTATATTGGGGTGGCTTTGCAGAAGTCAAAGATGACACAGCTGGAACAGCAACAGCCAAGACCCTGTCCTGAGGTCTCTGAACCTTGGGGCAAATATTTAGTGTCCATTCTTTAAAAACTTTGCTCATGTTAAAATGAGATAGTCTCTAACAGCATTTATTCAGAGGTAGCTACCAAGACTCTCCCTTCATTGGATGAGTGATTTGCATTTCCTCAACATGTGTTTTTCACATGCTGGGGAGAATAAATAAGGTTAAAAAAATAATGTCTAAAAGCAATTCTGTTCCCTTAGCAGACGTCAGAGAAATTGCAGCTCACAGCACAGACATATCAAACAAGACAGGTTTCCAGAGGCTATCTTCAGTGCTTTTTGTACACAGAATATGGACCACTGTGAGTGCATTGGTGTAACAGTTATGGCAATAAAGTCCTTGGCCACTGGGACCCAGTTTGCATCCTTCTTTTTTGGTTTTGTTTTTGGTTTTGTTTTCCACCATTTCTTAGTGTCCAGCACCAGACCCTAGAAGACCACTTAGTTTATAAGCAGTCACTATCTATTACATTCAGATACCTCTAAGGTCTTTTCTCTTCCTAAGTCTGTTGCTTTTATCAAATCAGCCTTGTTCCAGCTCATGTCTGTTGGCAAGCAGCCAATTCTGTGTCCTGTGCCCTTGCTCCTTCACACAGAACCTGGCTGTTGATGGGGAGTTGCATATCACAGCTCGCAGGCTGGAGGGTTTTCTGCTTTTTCATAAGAGAAAGAATGAATGCCTCATGAATGTCCTCTCCTCTTTGCTCCAGGATGAGCCTGCAGGAAGTCTCTCTGCCAGGTTGATGGGACACTCTGGGCGCAGAGCTCCCACGCTGTTGGGGAGCACTTTGCCCTTTCTCAGATGGTCTGTTCCCACCCCAGCAGCCTGTCTCTGACTACACTGCCATTCCGATTGGTGTGGCTGAGCCAAAGGCTAACTCAGCAGCTTTTCCCACTCTATAAAGCCAGGATGGGCTTGCATTGTGAACACTTTGTACAGTCCTGGTTGTTCTTCCACCCACACAACCTAAAAATGATACAGTGCAAACTGGAGTAGGGTGAGAGCAAAGCAACAAAGAAGGGTCAGAGGTTCAGTGCTGTTTGCACACAAGGAACAGCTGAATGCCCCAGAATGCTTCAACCTGGAAAACAGAAGACCTGAAAGTAAAGGAAAGGGTTTAATATGATCAAAAATTAAATAATCATGAGAAGCATGGGAAGCTTAAGTAGAAAATGCCCATTCACTGTCTTTTCCAGTGCACACTGTGGAGCTGGGAGCTGTTAGTTGGATCAAATCCTGTTAAAGAGGGTGGTTTTTCACGGAGTATGTGCTTTAACTGTGGAATGCCAAGACTTTACATGGGCTCACGGGGACACTGGATGAGCAAAAAACTGCTGAAGGTGTTCAGTGTACTACAGAACTTCTGGTTCAGGTAGCTCTGGTCTGTGAATGGTTGGATGCTGGGAAAGCTTCTGTGGAAGTGGCATGCACTCTTGGACCCTCGTAATAGGCGTTCAGCCACTGTTGACCACTGCCAAAAACTTGTAACAGACTAGACAGACCTTTAGTCTGCCCCAGCACAATTTGCTACCACACATTCCCCATGCAGAATCATGCTCTTCCTTTTTTCTCTGAGAACAGCAAATTTCACCAGTATGACAGGTAAGCACTGATGCACCAAAGTCCTTCCTCTCTTCCCCAGGGTATGGCACACCACACCCAGTCCCACAACCAGTCCACTCACCTGGGGATCAAGCCACATTTTTGTGCTAACTTTTGCTCTTCTGTCTGCTCTCTGAAGGACATAGCCTCCCAGCCCCTCTACGCCATGTCCTAATGCTGTTTCCCTTGGCCCAGCATGCCCAGAGCTAACAGAAGACTTGTCAACTTCAGAGGAACTTCTTTAGTGGGTAAAAGTATCTCCAGGGTGTGAGGCTGAGCATGGCCCCAGAGAGCAGGGATTTCTGCACCACTGCCTCTAAGGACTGGCCCAACATAAGCAGCTATAATAATTTTCTGGACATTCAGCAGTTTTTACCTTGGCTGTTAAAGGGGCAGCTTGGGTTAGGGATACCTTAGTGGTACCTGCAGCAGCTCTGAAGGCATCATCAGAGCCCTCACAATGGGCTCAAGCAGACAAGTCCCTGCTGGGCCACCCTGGTCCAGGCAGTGCAGAACAATTATGATCAAGCTGGGGGAAAAGCATTAATATAAGCTGAATTGACAAATTTCCTTTCCTTTTGGGTCAGCCCAAACCACTACATTTGACCCAGTGTGAAATATTTATTTTACTTTTGGAAACAAAAGTCTTTTCCCTGGGTTCCAATTCAGTAAAAGTCTTGTTCTGAAAATGTTCATAGCACAAGTGTGTTTCAAAAAAAAAAAAAAAAATCTTTTCTTCTTTTACATTTAAAGGGGTTTTTCTGACTTCAGCACATTTGACATATTTATTAGTATTTCCCAACCCTCCCCACCAAAGAGAAGTGTCACTCAGCTGACTTCACCATGGCATTTCTGGCAAAAATACTGCAACATGGTGCCATAGCAGTTTTCAAAACACAAATAATCATGACCACAATTAAATAGCCCAGTGTTGGGGATGGATCTGATCATATGCTGTTGAACTCATTTAAACTCATACTCTTACTCATACTTAGAGTCATTCAAACCAGAGGAAGCAGTAGCACAGCCAGTGGAGTACAGGCAGCACCACAGCACTGAATACAGGCAACACCCATTTACATCTTGACAGGGTTCACTCCCAGGTTCCAATGCTCCAGGGGAGCTAATGGGCATTTTAGCCTTGTGTACAAAATCAGGTAAGAAACAAGGGCTCAGTAGAGGCAGAAAGCACTGTCCCACCCCCCACAGCTCCTCTGCTCCTTGTACCTGAGCACTTTGGCTTCTTCCTCACATTTTAGGAAGAATCTGGTGTTCACCCATGCATGTTCACAGATATGCACTGGTTTCACTAAATTATCCTCGAAAGTCTCTTTCATTCAAATTAGATTTGTTTAACAAAGTTAACTTTCTTCAGGCCAATACTATGTTCTTCGGTCTTTTTCAAGTGTGTCCAAAGGCTCTGTTTCTCTGTCAACATGAGTTACTAAGAAATCCCAAGAAACTTTGGAAAAAAGCTGAGTCTACATTTGAAAAGAACGTGCTAAGCAGCTTGCCAAAATATCATGCCTAGCCTCAGAGAGATGTCTTAAGAGTGTACAGTATGTGACTGTAGGATCACAAGATGGTACCACAGGTACCCTAAAGCCTTTAGTCTTACAGCACTCCCAGGGGTCCTACAAAAATTCTGTTTCCTATTCCCATGAAAAGAGCCCATTGCAGCCCCTTATCTAGAGTCGTGACACTTCTATCCTCCCCAGAGACTCAGCTTTAACATTTCTTGTTTTCACAAAAGTGTTCACCGCGGTAGCTCACTCTGCAAGTCCACCTAATCACAGCCAGTTAATTCATCATTTCTGCTGGTCTCATTACTCTTCCTCTCCCCTTTCACAGATAAAACACATTTAATGGCTGTGTTAAATAACAAGTAGCATGCCAAAGAATATCTGGCATACTTCAGAAGGGTAAAGTCCTAGCAGATTTATCTGGTAGTTTAAATCCCATTTTGAAAAAGTTTTCTTGTTTACTGAACGTCTGAATACAATTTTCAAAATAATTTATTTCAGAAGGGGAAAAGAAATGAAAAATTCTTAGTTTTTCATTATTTGTCTATACGTTAATATCTCAATTTCAAGTTCTCATCATAGGGCTTTCCTCAGGTGCAACCTGATGTGTTCTCAAAGTATTCACCCATAAACGTGTCTCTCAATTTCCTGTTCCCAGACATAACCACTCCAAGCAAAGACCTCAGCTCAACTCGGCAGAGGCCATGCTAAATCCACCTTCCAATTCTACCAGCCACTTGTGTTATCCCAGCAAAGAGGCAATGGCATCCCACCATGGGATGCTGTCCATATCTGTGTAGCTACATGGCCGTAGTATGCACAGATGGCAAGCAGCACACTGCATTCAGTTCTCACCAAAGCCCTTCTGTGTCCACCAGCATGCCTGTAAGCTGCAGAAACACCATTTTCCATTTCTTTATTTATTTTTTTAAAGCCGAGTCTTTGATCTTCTAGGTAGCAATAATAATTTTCCAGCCATCAAACGGGCATAAGGAGTGTGGTATGTGCCTACCACAGCCCCAAACCACAACTGTGAGCTCTGGATACCCTCTGTCATTAGCCCCAATAGGACACCAAAGGCAGGCTCAGATGCTGAGCCCTCACTGTCTCAGCTAAACTTATGTATTTTGCTGTTAACTATTTTTGAAACAGGATGGGAGGGTGTGGCAGAAGTCAGAAGTGGGAATCTGTTGAATCTACCTGCATCTTTTCCTTAAAGCAAGCCCACCTAAAATATCAAATGGCTTTTCACCTTGAAAGTGGAGATTTATTGGGGCATCTTATAATAGATAGGAAGGGGAAACCCACAGCCAGAAGGCAAAATTGTTGAAGGATTTTCTCATAATACAAACTGTGACTAAAATCATGCAGTTCTCAGAAACACCTCCCTTCATTTTTTCAAATAATCTTTTTATGGCTTTATTTCTTTTTAATTGTAATAGAATGTAAAGTCTCTAATTAGGAAACAGAAAAGGAAATGCTGAAAAATGTCAGCATGGGAGAATCTATTACCAAACTTAAATTAAAAACTACTTTGGATCCTTAATCAACAGTGTCTCTTCAGCCTCTGCCATCCTGATTGTGATTTGCTCCTGTTTCCCTCCCTCAGATAAATACATCCCAGTGTGGTGCATCTCTTCACAGGTTTGTTTTCAGCCACGGTCAGTTTACTTTTTTGAGGGACTGTTTATATTTCCTTGAGGAATGTTTCTCTAAGTATCATAAGGTTATACTGCCCCTTGGCATTTCAGCAGTCTTCACGAGCTCTCTTCTCTTGTATGCTTTCATTGAACAGATATTTTGTTCCTCACCCAAAGATTTCAAACCTCCCTATCACATGCATCAAATATGACTAAATAAGTGTCTGGAAAACAGTCTGATGAGAATTTTTGTTGTAGAGGTGACTGTAAAGCAGAAAAAAAGTAAGGAATTTAACTTTTATTAATAGGGTTTATTTTCTGCAGCATTGCAGCATGAAATGGTGTCAATTTTTTGCCATGCTTTGGAAGGCTGCCGGCTCCCCATGCTGTGTGCAGGAGAGCCTCCAGCAGGATACTGCTGTGGCTACCCTAGCAAACCACCTGCAATTCACCACCTGCAATGCACCACAGCCCCTGAAACGAGACAGAAATCTGGTGGATTTGTACTTTTATAATCATAGAGATCCCACCAACAGTTGCATCTCCTGTAAAACACACTGGTAATCATGGCCAACATTTTTACCTACAGTCTCTGCCGTTTTCACACAAAAATTACATATGCCTACTGCAGAACAGAGTGATCACTGTGGACCAGGATCTGATCTCATTACCCTGCAGTGAATCCAACATTATTCAGTCATTCACGGCTGGTACTTTGGACTTGCACCAGTGTCACTGTGATCAAACTCTGCCTCTCTGCCTGCTTCAAAAGGAATATTTGGAAAAAGATGCCAAAAGTATAATTTTCCCAGTACAGGCACTGGCTAAGAGCATGTCCTACATTACTAGAAACCTCTCACCATCTGGTCACACTTATTTCAAATATTTTCATCACCTCTGCAAAATTCATACTGTCCTGCAGCATCGGGTGCTCCAGGGGGCACAGTGGGACCAAACACCACAATGAACACAATGTCACTGCCTGCAGAATATTTTGGGTCACTGCTCAGCCCATTTGTAGACCGAGTCTGCATACAAGGATCCTGGTAAGGCTGGAGAGAGAGGCTGAGCCCACACAACCTATACTTGTCTAGTTTTGTGCAGGAAATGGCCCCTTTTATCTGAATCAATGCTCCATGTAGGTTAATTACCCTGTTTACAATAGTGGGCTCAGGGATTTGACTGCCTGGGGAGAAAAGTGACGCTTTCCTCATTGCCTTAGAAGTACAGATGGAGTACAGGGCATACATAGCCTGACTTGATTAGGTCCTACACTTTTTTCTGAGAATGAGAATTAGAATTAGCCCTGCCTCAGCTGATGGGCGGCGGAGACTCTGACCTGCCAAGACAGCACATTGTGAGCATCAGCTTCTGTCCATCAGGACCTTGCAAATTGCAGCAAATCCCTCTTGCATCCCTTGCTCCTGAGCTTGAGACTGACAGCAGACTTCTTCATGTGTTCACTGCTTGAAGGTGCTACTGAGTGAGATCAGTGGGAGTTAGAGGAAGCAAAACAAAACCCAGTCTGTTTGCATTCACATAATATCTAGAGAACTAATTAGTCTTGGTTTTGGTGAACACACTGTGGGGTAACAATACCAATCAGCAGAGCTGACTTGCCATGTCCCTGGAGATCTTCACTGCGTTACGGAAAAAAAACATTACCTTATGATTTTGACACCAGCACAACTCCATGCATGCTTTCTACACATCACTGTTGTTGGCTGTTCGTGGGGGAATGGAAAACTGCCTCTGTCTTTCTGAAGTTCCTTTAACAGCCATGGTCCTGCATCCCCACAATGCTTTTCCCTGTGGGATACCAGCAGCCATCATCATCTGGAATCAGCTTTTGCAGCCTGCCGTAATTAGGGCCCTGGTGAGGGCTGCTGTGGGAGCAGGAGCCCTCAGGAAGCGCGGCGCCTCTTAGGGTGCGGTCCCAGAGCAGAATAGGTGACACAAGCCGGTGCAGAAAAGGCTGAGATCACCAGAATCTCAGACAACCTGGGCACCATGAAGAGGAGCAATAATGCAATAACACCAACAGGATCACCCTCAATGACTGAACAATAACAACTTCTGCTATAATATGGGAGCTCCTGTCCAAGGAGGACAGAAGTCTGAGCATGCTGCCAAGTCCCAGGATAAGATGCTGCAAAGATGCAAGGAAGCCTTGTGCCGTTGGGGAACACCAAAAGTGACATAAAGTTCTGCGAGGCTGAAGTGCTCTGAAGACCTACTGCCACACAGCTAGAGCAACCCTTAAGAGCAATCTGTCATAGAAGAGTCAGGCAGCCAGGAGGAAATCAGGCAGACCAACAAGATGCCCTGTTGGTAAAATTTGAGTAGAAGCAAGCAAAACATTTTAAAGCAAGTGAATAAATACTGTAAATATCATAGGAGAAAGGTTTACAGGCCTGAGGGCAGTGAAGAGACTGTCATAATAAAGTATAAATAGAAATAGGTGGAGCAGCCCAATAGAGCCCCTCTCTAATCCTTTCACAATACAGCACCATAAAAGGCCTTAAAGTAAGGCTGGTCAAAACTTTCCATCCAAACTTCTCTACTGAACAATAAAAAGAGTACTTTTTTGATTACTCTGATTTTTTTTTTTTTTGACCCACAACAGCTGCTTTCCATGAAAATTTTCAACATTTTGTGGAAAGGCCAAAAAACACCCAACCCTCTGTTTATGGCAACTAAACATTTTCAGACAAAAAAAGTTTAACATTTTGGTGAGAATTAAAGAGTGGCTTGTAGTTTTGAGACATAACTAATCCCTTTGTTGCCAAACACCAAATACTTCTTGGTTTTCCACTCTAAAAAGTCCAAATTATTCTCTGGCTGGGGGGGGGGGGGGTGGGGGGGGGTGGGGGCACTTTCCAAACCAGCAGCACTTTAAATATCCAAATAAAAAATTCAAACTCAATTCCAGCCTTAAGGGATGGCCAGTGCTGAGATCTTTGTAAAGAGGGAGTATTGGGAGCTGGTCAAAGAGCAAAACTAAGCAGAAAAATAGACTGATTCTGGGCAGGATAGAAAGAGAAATGGAAAAGACCAGGAAAACCAGTGTGTTGGGTTGATGCTGGCTGGCTGCCAGGTGCCCATCAAAGCTGTCCCATTGCTCCCCTCCTCAGCTGGGCAGGGGAGAGGAAATACAACAAAAGGTTCATGAGTTAAGGATGAGGAGAGGTCACCAATTACCATCACAGGCAAACCAGACTCCACTTAGGGAAAATTAATTGAATTTTTTAACAATCAGAAGAGGGTAATGAGGGGAAAAAAAAAAATCTTTGAATATTTTCCTATCACCCCTCCCTTCTTCCCGAGCTCAGCTTCACTCCTGAATTCTCTACCTGCTTCCATACAGCAGCACAGGAGGTTGAGGGCTGGGGACTATGGTCAGTTCCTCACAATTTGTCTCTGCTGCTCCTTGCTCCTCAGGGGGAGGACTCCTCACCCTCTGCCCCTGCTACAGCAGTGTCCACAGCAGTGGGTCCCTCCCACAGGAGACAGTCCTTCATGAAGTTCTCCAAGGTGAGTCCTTCCCACAGCCAGAGCTTCATACTCTGCTGCAGCATGGGTCCCTTCTGCAGGGCTCAGTCCTTCAGGAAAAAACATTACAAGTCCTGCCAGGAGCTTGCTCCAGCATGGGCTTCCCACCAGGTGACAGCCTCCTTTGGGTATCCCACTGCTTTTCCTTAGGGATCTCCACAGGCTGTGGCTGGATCTCTGCCCCTCTTGGACCCTGACGGTCCATGGGGAACACTCTGCCTCCCCATGGTCTGCACCAGGGGCTGCAGGGGAATCCCAGCTCTGGCACCTGGGGCACCTCCTGCCCCTCCTTCTCCACTGACCTTGGTGTCTGCAGAACTGCTGCTCTCAGACATTCCCACTCCTCTCTCCCACTGCAATTGGTCTTGTGCAGTAATCATTTCCCTTGTGAACTCTGTTATCCCAGAGAATCCACGGTCCCTGCTGGTCTCAGCTTTGGCCAGTGGCCATCTGTGGGTCCATCTTGGAGCTACATGGCATTGGCTCTGTCAGACATGGGGGAAACTTGTGGCAGCTTTTCAGAGAAGTCACCCCTTTAATCCCCTTGCTACCCAAGCCTTGACATGCTAACCCAACATGACCATCCAAAAAGAAAATTATTTAAGCTATTAAGCTGGGAGACACGGTGAGAGAATTGGAGCTCAGATTGGTGGTTTTGTTGTAGGAAGTGTCAAATGGTTTGGTTTTGGATGGCTGAGAAGCAGTTTCCAACTGAGCATCTAAAGGCTTGGAGACCAAGCAGTTACAGTCTTGAATACTTGGCCAGTCAGTGGCCTTGCCTGTCTCAACGTCTTTGGTTGCTTTATAATGAGAGAGAAATGTGGGGTACATTTTTTGTAATCTGCCTTTGCCAGGGCAGAGGCAGAGGTTTCTCTAGCCTAGTGAAATATCATCCAGTAAAATAACTACATTATTGAAAGAAGTTAAATCAAAGTCTAAAATACTAACATTTATTGCAGGAATTCTATATGGTGCTGTATATTAAAAATAGTTATTTGAGGAAACTGTTCTGTTGGACTGAAGCCAACTCTTGTGTTTCTAGTAATAAAGTATTTCAGCTCATTTCACCTCTAACTTTTGATCTTGTGGCAGGTATCACCAGAAGATGGCAGGGTAAGCCAAGGCAGCTGTAAATGTCATCATGTATTAGTATAGGACCTGGAGTTAATTTAAACCTATTTATTTGTGTGATTCACTTGCTTTCCTATCACCTAGCAGCTTACTTTACAAACGTAATTGTAGCCTGGGGTAGATCTTTCTCATGAAATTTCTGGTTTAAACACGTTACTGCAAATGATTCCCAGCAGCTGAAGTGATAATAGAGGCCAAGTAGCGTAAACTTCTGGAGGAGAAAAAAAAACCACTCTCCATGGGTCCCCTATAACCTCTGTAATCTTCACCAAGCCTAAAGAGAGCTAAAGTGTAACACATCTCTCAAAAGGATGCAGCCTTCTGCGAAAGCTGGGGAAGACACTGATGGAGCTGATGGTCTGGTATCTATGCTAGAGCAGAAAAGGTACTAAGAAAAACAGCCCTGGACTGAGAAAGACAAAGGGGTTGGAGCTCTGTCCAGAAATGTTATACAGGAGGAAGAGAGGGAATTATCCCCCTTCAAAAGGAGCAAGCAGGTCACACAGGAATTAAGGTGAATTAATCAGAGATTGAGTAAAAACAGTCAAAGCCTGGTTAAAAATCAAATACTTTTGCCCCTGCATCCTGCTGGTAAAGTTGCACAACATGAACTCAGGGAGGGAGCAACATGTTGGGAACAGCACCCTCAGCTCAGCAATGTGGATATGAAGCATTTAGTGTCAGAAGCAAAAGCACTCCTGTCAGACAGGGGCACAGTGGTGTCACTTTGTGTCACAAGTGGTGGTCTGGAAGCAGATCCTGTTCTGCCGCTGCAAAGGGTCTGTCTTGGCAGTGACCTGGTCACAGAGACATCGTCACCAGCATGTGCCCACCTGAACTGGGGACAACGTGGTGGGAGGAGGAAGGAAGGAAGGAAAGGAAGGAAAGGAAGGAAAGGAAGGAAGGAAGGAAGGAAGGAAGGAAGGAAGGAAGGAAGGAAGGAAGGAAGGAAGGAAGGAAGGAAGGAAGGAAGGAAGGAACAGAAACTCTGAAAAGGATATTTAACAGACAGTATACAAGTGGTAACAAAGAACTCACAGAAGAGGAAGAAGCTGCTCTCCTGAGCAAGGATAAAAGGCTGTCTAAGAAAAGGAAAGTTTAGTCTTCGGTCTCTTCTTCCTTCAAAAATCTTACCAAATAGGCACACATTGAAGGATATGGTTTTTTGTGAGGGCTCCAGGAAGGTTTTTGTGAGGTTTTTGTGAGGAAGTTCCAGGTAAGCGTGGGGAAAGCATCATACTAACATTGCATTTCTCTTCACTCAGCTGAGATGTGAAAAAAACCAAAAGGAGTCTCAGCCAATAGTTACAGGAGAAGAAGTTTAAAAACAAATAGGTGCAAAGGGAGAAGAGGAAAGCATGACTGGGACATGTGGCTCAGTCCAGGGTAAATGGCAAGGCTATGCAATTCCTGAATTTCCTCTGGGACCAATCCCAGTTAATTTACTTAAAGAAGCTCCTTTCATGTCAGAGTAGTTATTTTGCTTCCCATCCTTGTGCATAAAGTATTATGGCCTTTTCATTAAGAATGTGCACAAATTTCACTCTGTAGTGACATTCATGTCAGGCTGGAGTGCTGGCAGCAGGTTAATTTCAACCTCACAAAATAAGCATTGCTTATTTTCAGTCCCACTGTAGGGTGAAGAAAACATATAGTCCCTTCCGTTGGTTTGCTGCTTAAACAAAACTTAAAGACATTAATGTAAACTGTGAAATACAGAATCTTTAACTTAATTAATTCACCTTCACTAACTTGAATTTTTAGGCACTTTTCCTTAGAGCAGGATAAATTTAAAAACCTACTTCTGAACTCATTAAGGCCAGTATAAATAAGGAGTAATGGCTCATGCTAATGGTAATACACTTGTGTATAAATTAGCAAAACCAGATTTATTTTCACTCTGTTTTGTGTTGTACTATGTCGAGTTTCACTCTGTCCTCACGGTTACATTTCAAGAGGTGTTGCTGTGCCTTGCACACTTGTACAGTAAGTGAAACTATTAAATAAACAGGGATACAACAAAAATATGAAGTTTCAGAATATTCAGGAAGTCATCATTTCCTGGAGCTGAATAAACATTTTAGAAAAAACTCACCCAGCAGGAAATGAAGCTATCTGAAGTGGCCAGTAGGTTCAGGGGATGTGGAAAGGGGTTTGTTCAGAGGCGTTAAATAAACAGAGTAAAATGCCTTGGGAAATAGTTCCCTTTATTTGCTTTCTTGGCTAACAATGTTCATTTTACATTCAGCCTTCAGCACAAGAGACACAAACAGGCCCTGTGAAAGATTACCAAGCCAATTGCAAACTGATGCACAGCCTTCCTGGTTCTGTAGGCATCCTGAATTGAAAGCTAAAGGAGATCCCACTGCCCTGCTGCACTCCTGAGTACAACTCCTGTGCATATTAAGTGTTAGGCAAGTAAAATATTATCAAAATAACCATTTCACTGGTCTTAAACTTTACAGGTCTGCTTATCCTTTGGCCAACTGACCTCCAAGTCACAGGAAAAAAATACAACCATATATTGTTAGAAAAGCCCATGGTACATCAAAACCTAGGAGGTTTTTAGCGGGAGATTGCATCAAACCTGAAGTCTAAACATCAGCAATATAAAAGGGAAGAATGCAAATCATTACTTTCATGCTTAGATCTTAATGGTCTTCTGTCTCAATACATCTGTGAAGCTGACACAGAATTTCATTAACACTGTACTGGAATATCACAGAATACAAGGACTTTGCTGCATTTTTCAGCTCCAGCCATGCCTCAGGAAAACAGGCATTTCAGTCCAGGTCTGTGAGCCAGAGTCAGGTGGTGAGCACACACTATAAAGTTTCCTCGGTTTTTTTCCCCACTCTTCACTCTCCTTGCTTTTAATTCCTGTGAGTTTTACTTTCCCAGCATGACTCTGTGGAGAGAAATTTATGATCTTGGACTCTCTGAGTGTTCTTGACTCGGACACTAAGAGCAAGTTTTTCTGTGTTTTTTACGTGGGTGTCATTCCTACACCCCAGTGAAATCAATAGGTTGAATGGAATCAAGACAGTTAGCATGCATAAGGATATCAGACCAAGGAGAAAAACGTGTGTTCACAACTTTATGTGCTAAAACAGTTTAGCTAATTTATCCTTATTTTCCATATGCCTCAGTTGCTGGTGATTGAGGCTGTAACCCCTTTCCTCTTGTGGAGGACTTGTGGCCCAAGAGCTGTGTTTTCCTGCCCAGGGGCACAGTGCTTGGCAGCATGGGTCCCTAGCATTACTTGTTCATAAATATCAACAGCAGCAATACCATCTGGACCTGCATCTCACTGCTGCTCTGAGGTCCAAGACAGCCTTTTCAAGGAATGTGCTCCATTACTGAGGCTGTCATTCATGGAGTTTCTGGAGAAAAGACCAAAATGTGGACATGAGAAGAAAAACAGGAGAGTCCTGAGAATTTAAGAGGAAGGGCAGAGAAAATGGAAGAGGCAGTGGAGAAACGCAGTGAAGGAAGAACTAATGCGTGAAGAAAAACTGAGGGGAGAGATTACAGCAAAAGAAGCCAGAACACATATATCAGGGATTTTGAGAAGAAGCAGAAGTAAGATCTGGATGGATGAGAGAAGGTGGACCAAGAGAGTGAGGGGAAAATTTCCAGCGGGTCTGATAGCAGAGCTCTGATGAGACTTCACACATTTCAAACTAGAAATATGGGCCCCTCCCCAACAAAACTGGGCTTCCACTGCCAGCAAAATTGTTTCCACAGCTGAGACTGCAGTGCCAGTGAATGTCTGCAATCAGCCCATCCAGGTGTTCTGTGATACAGGCTGCACCAGACTCAGCCCATCAAAGCAATGGGAATAAATCCGAGGGCCAGGAATTGGGCCCCTGCTTGGCTGCCGCTGTGCAGAAACAAGAATGTAAGTAGCCAAAAAAAGACACATTTAAGGTATAACTCAACAAAAATAAGAAACAGATCTTTTGACAGCAGACATGCTAACAAATCAAGTTCATGGTGTAAGAACCAGCTATCCTGCAGGTGAGACAGGGACTCTGGACACTGCTGTATGAGTCTGATATGCCAATTTGCAGGCATTCCATCTATTTCACTTTTTAAACTGGACTTACACAGGCAAAACTATCCTATCTGAGCTTTTAATTAATATTGTATGAGCCTGCAGAGATTCAAAGCCTGATCAGTTTTCAGTCTCTTGCATCCCAGTGAACACCAGCATGACTTCCATGGTGCGCCCTTGGTCTCAGCAGGCAAGCGCATCAGTGTCGGTGGCTGCTACATCACCACCACCACCGAGCTGTGGAACTGTTTCACGCTGCCTCAGGGGAGCCAAAGGCAGGGCACCCAGTACTGCTTGTTCCACAGGTAGCTGCACAGACTTTGGGGGGGATTGTTAATCCAGTCAGTTCAAATAGGAGCATGACGATTCGGTCTGATGGAAAAGAGAGAGACCCTATGACCCACATCTGTTCTTTCAAGCATAGTTCCAACACATTGAGTGCATTATATAGCAAGGGGTAGGCGAGATTTTCTATAAACAAAATAGCAACCCAAATCCCAGTGAATACCTCCTCATGGATCTGTACCAGCAAACAATAAAATTAAGCTGGAAGGCGCTCTCTGGGGCATCACGTCCAACTCACTGCTGCTGCAAGCAACCACGTTATAGAGTCTCCTCATAACCATTAATTCACTTTTTTTACTGGGGCATCAGGGTGTTATCTATTTAACTATGTCGAATATTCACCTTTTTATCACTGCAACACAGACGGTTTTGTGAAGGAATCCAGCTCTTGGCCCAGAGAGGGAACAACATGGCTGCTCATGCGTCAGCTTGTCTTGGCCTCTGTCTGCTCTTTGTTTGCACAGGACTTGAATGTTCACAACATATATTTAAACTCACAATCAAATCCTGATATGATTCAAAATTATGGGAGTGCTCCACTCTAGCAAAACTGAACCAAAGCCTTGCTCTGCTGGATGAAGATCATTTTAAAGATAACCACCCACTTTCCCGGGAGGCTTTCTGCAATCAACAGCTGAATGACTCTGAGTGAATGTAACCCAGCTCACATATGGTGCTCAGCATGTGACTGGCAAGATCCCTGCCCTCGTGTTACATGGGACATGGGAAAGCTACCACATCAGGAGATGGTGTTCTCCCCAGCACCCCGCTGTGCTCCATGTTATGCTTAGATTGTCCTCCCTCTGTTAGCCCCTTGCCTGGGCTGGGCTCCACTTCAGCTGTGAGGGAAGAGACCCAGAAAAGTTTTCACCATTGCTCTGTCTTGAATTCTTCTTCATTGCAAACTCCCCTGGAAAAATACCCTCCTGCAGCTACATCAGCACTGTGACAGCACTCAAAGTTTGTGGTGGCACCCAGAGGGGGTTAATTTAAGTGAACTCTTGGGCAGTTTTAGAGGAGCACCAAGAAGGACAGAGTCTTGGAAGGACTTTATATTTTTTCCGCCCATTCCCTAAAACTTCTGCAGCAAGGAGCCGTGGATCCAAATTGGTTCTGTCAGCTGCTTAATGTGCTTGAGGATGGTGCAAATCAAACAGAGGTAACCAAATCCCCTTTGCCTGCTTTCAGATCTGCCCAAACACAGCATGCAAAGTCAGGCAGGACACTAACTGGACACTGATTTTTTCAGCCCTCATGGCTTCAGGCTCCCTTTGACTGCACTCACAGCTCCCCAGTGCCGGCAGCAGCCCCTTCTCTGCATGAGGCAGAGCAAAAAGGCTGGTCTACTGATCCCATCCAAAGCAGGAGGATAGCAGTCTTCCTCTTTGAAAGGCCAAACCACAGGCAGTGCAACAGGGAGCCACCTGTCTCCTGAGGAAGCTCAAATCCACTGTAAAGGAGAGAAAGGAATCAAGGAAAATTTACCATGGACTTCCAAATGAATGATATGCCTCCTGGGAAGAAGACAGTAAATTTCTTTTGGTAAATCATTAGTCACAAAACACATTACAGGTTGGCTGATCATTCTCTGAAGTTTGAACAAATTCAACAAACTGGTTTTGCCAAAGCAAATGAAGGCTGCGGGGAGCGGGGGGGGATGGGAGGAGGAGGTAATCTATCAGAAACAGTTTGTTTAGACACTTACTGAACATAAACCCTTCACATTTTGAAATATTTAACTTTCTGGGTACTTACAATTGAGGTCATGTAAATAAAGGTCATGTAAATAAAATTAGTTGTAGTTAACTTTCCATCCAATAACACAAAATTAATACCCTCAGCTAAAAAATGGAAGATGTAGGTTTGATTTCTTCCTATGGCTCAAGGAGCTGCACTCATATTCCAGAAAAAAACACTGGCCATAAGTCAGTACTGATGTGTTTCTGCTCTCCTGGATCCTTGTGGGGGGTGCTGCAGAGTCTGCAAGTGTCCTTTCTGATTAAAAGGACTGACTTGAGTGAAAGCCCTCGACCCCTTTAGAGGACAGTAGTCACTCAGCCCACTGTTGGTCCCTCTCAGTTTTTCCCAGTGCTCTGCCAGTACCCCACGTGTGGGGCTCAGGATGCTCCAAAGAGGAGAGCACAGCCAGGGGGTGAGGATGAGGCCAGGAGCAGGGCTGGCAGAGCTGCCTGCAGCAGCACATCTTACACTTCCTTGCAACATGGGCAGAGGAGTAACCAGGGGTTCCTTTCAAGTCAAAGAGAAATACAAGCTGCTGCCAACTTTATTAATTTAATTTTCTTGGCTTTTACCTCAGAACTCTGAGCAAGAAACTTTCTGTGACTTTTTATTCCAAAGTGTAGGAGTTTTTTTAATGCCTTTTCTATATGGCAAATTAAAAATCCTAATGTTGGGAGAGTAGAACACAATCTGCATTTTAGTTAATTATTTCAATTACTTTGCAGATCAGCAACAAACTAATAACTTGGTTATTTACCCAGTCCCTCCTTGCTGCCCTCATTTGACTCATTTCCACTTTATTTAGGTGTCTGGGAAAACAGACTCTTTTTTTCCAAATATTCCCGGGGGTAGTTGTCTTTTTACTTTGGACAAGGCACTAAGGAGTCCTAATTGCTCACCCCATCCCTGGAAAAAATTTAAAACTTAAACTTACTAATATCTGCTTCCAAATTAATTTCATACATTACTGTCTGCATTTCTAGTAGATAGCGGGGAAAATAAAGAATCCATTTGTTTGGCATAAAAAGATTAAAAAATCCAACATTATTTTCCAATGTCATGTTTTCTAACATGCTTCATTGTATAGCTGAGGGAGAAATCAGCTGAATTTCCCTCATGCCTGACCATATGATCAGAAGGGAGCTGCTGCAGGTACAGTTCTGTGAGGGAGCTCTTTTGAAGTCAGAAGTCAAAAAGACTTTCAGGGGTTTAAATGCCTTTTTAATGTGGTCTCTTTTCTGTGTGAAGTGTAGTCCACACTTAAAGGGCTTTCTGTGTGCCTGTGAGAAATGCCTTTCTTGAAACTCATTTTTCATCTCAGCTCTACAAACTCTGTGCAAAAGCTGAGACCATTCAGTAGATCCTCACATGCTTCAGTGTGTGCTCATCTTAACCATGGTTCTGTGAGGTCCCAAAGCCTACAGAAGATTAGTCTGGATCAGATAATGTCGTTCTCAGTCTAAAGGCTGAAGGCAAATACCTATTATGAAGGTAACAAAAACTTCTTTTTTCCTTATTCCCTTTAAAGTCAAGGACATCTGCTTTGCACTGAACTAATTCTACTTTTCACAGGGCAACCTCATTTTATTTTTATTTGGGGCCCATTACTCGGAGAGACTGCTGCATGTCCCAGGCAGGTACCAAGCCTGTGGAGTCAGGTAGGACCAGGTCCTTGTGTCCCTCCAAACACATACCACAATCCTCAGGAGCAGGACAGGCATCATTACACTCCAAGAAGTGCCTTCTCAGGGAAATATTAGTAGGCACTGCCTCAAAAAGGGCAGAGGGTTCCTAACGTGGTAAATGTTGCTGCGCTCTGCTGTCATGACACGTCTGGTAGGAGCTGCCTCAGGTGCACAGTGCTTTTGGGTAATGCTTGGTCTTTCCTCCATGGCACCACAGCTGGGAGACAGCTGTCTTGTGCCAAAACACCCCCTGCAATGTGCTGGGCACCATCAGTGAGGGCCATCATGGAAATCAGGAATGATGGAAATCAGGTGGCTGTAAGCCCTTCCTTTGACCCTTGAGCAACAGCAGAAGGAGTGGGTCTGGCATTGCCTATTCCCTTCCTCACCGACTTTCCTTCTCACTGCAACCATTCAGGCTGCAGCTCACCCCCAGACTACAAGGGGGAAAAGAAAGGAAAAAAAAGAAATCCAAACAGTTTCTGGATCACATTTCAGTTTTCATAGTCTTGTCACCCAGTCCGAGTGCAACAGTCAGAGTAATTATGCAACCTTTTAAAATATCACAGTGACATATGAGGTAATGCCACTTTCTACCCAGGCGCTGTTGGGAGCTGCTAGGCTGAGCCCTGCCGTCAGCAGTGTGTTTGGAGCAAGCACTCATCCACCTTTGTTTTCACAGGGAAGCAGGAGTTCCCAGAGCCCAGACAGGATGTCATGGCACAGAAACACCCCTCTGATGTGAAAGTCCCCTTCATTCCTGAATGATTGTTTGATGAAAAGAGAAGTTGCTGTAATTCTGATTTGAGAAGATAAAATATTTGCTAACTGAATAGTGTATGGATCAAGCTGGCTGAGATCAGCTGTGAGAGTGTGTTCAGCCATAGAGAAGCCTGGAACAAAGTTAGAGCTGTGACATTTTTATAGCCTGATTGCTAACCCCTCCCCACGGATTCTGCCTAAAGTCACCTAGAGTCTCTGAGAAAGCAAACAACATGTTTTCTTTTACTAGACCATTAGTTGTTATTTTAGCATTTCTTTTGCAGTGAGCACATGGAACAAGCAAAGCCTGACTAATCCCATAACCTTTTCTTCTACTCCATGCAACACAGCAAGCCCATCACATCCCCCTGGACTGTAGAGGAATGAGAAACTGCCCATTTCACTCCACCCGACCCCCCTCACAGTGGGTGGGAGCCCATCATCCTCGTAATTTCTGTCTTTCTCGCTGGATATTTCTTCAAATGTGGCCTAGACTTCAAGCTTACATGGAGTGCTGAGGAATAGCCATGTTTGGGGCATGGATCAGCAGACCTAGCAGGAATGTTTGGTCCTTCCTCTACACAGTCTGCTTCAGTGAACAAGGTCTTTGTCCTGTGCAAAGGTGCCAGACGTGTTTAGGTTCTCATAAATAACTCCAAAACTCAGCCTGTTCCTACACCTGAGTTTGTGTTTGCAGACAGACAGAGAAGCCTGCATCAGGAAAAGGAAAGACTCATGATTAATAGACAACACTGGCATGTCTGGGGACACTGAAGAGCTCTGCCCCATGAAGACCCTGTTCCCCCAAGGAAGTAGAATAGTTTTAGATTGGAGAGGACAGACTTGATTATTTACGTGATATGTGATTCCTCTGCCCAAATGTCTCCATGGAGAAGAGATGTCCTTGGGGAGGACTGCCTCTTTGGGTCTGCAGAAAGAGAAAAAGGTATTTTTTAACAAGTGACAAAGAGGGTCCAGGCAGCTAAAAGAAGTCACTCTATTCTCAGTTCTTGGAAAAATTAAGGAGTAAGTCTTTATGCAAGTCATTTCAGTGCAAGTGAAAGGAAAGACAGCAACTGTGAACAGCCAGCATGGATTAACAAACGTTGGACTCATCAATAACCTGGAAAGGGGAATGTAACGAGCCCTCAGCGAGTCTCTTGCCGGTACCAAACTGGGGGGAGTGGCTGATACACTGGATGTCACCCAAGGACCCAGGAAAACTGGAGAAATGGGTCAGAAGGGACTCCATGAAATGCTACGAAGAGGAATGCAAAGTCCTGCACTGGGTGAGGATCTACCCGCTGTGCTCAGCACAAGACTGGAGTCAACCAGCCAGGGCGTTGCTTTGTGGATATGGATCTTGCTGATCCCAGCTCTGGGAATGAGAGCTGTGCGCATACTGAGCTGCATTAGCAGAAGTGTAGGCAGTGTCCTGGAGAAAGCAGTTATTCCTCTCTTCTCAGGACCTGTGGAGATGCATCTGGAATAGTGTGTCCCAATTTGGTCCCTGATCAAAAGTAAAGAAAAACTTTTACAGTGATGGTGGTTGAGCACTGGCACAAGTTGACCACAGAAATCGTGATATCTCCATCCCTAGAGGTACTCAAAATGCAACTGGACAAGACTGAGCAACCTGATCTGACTTCAAAGCCAGCCTTACTTTCTGCTGAAGGCTGGGCTACAACACCGCCAGAGATCTAGCCTGAATTTTTCCACAATTCTATGATTTATGATAGCTCTCAGCAAATCCTGTGCCATTATGTTGTTGAAAAAAATGGCCTACACTTTTACAAGGGGAATGTTTCAAGCAGTATCAGCACTTCGTATTAAAATTTTGGCAAACGCATATGTCAATATTTTTAAAATGTAATTGAACATTGCTGCTTTCATTATTTTCCCTACTTTCAGGAAGAAAATAGATTATTAGTAAACATGAATTTTCTAAAATTATATCATAAAAATTCTGGCAAAACCCTCTGGAAATACATTGTAAAAATAAGCAGAAAAAGTATCAATTTCAGATCATAAGGAGTGGAAAGATCTTCAGAATGTCAGAAATAGTGAAATAATTTAACTAGCTCTGTAATTTCTATAATGCAATAAACATATGCATTACCTGCTGGGTAAAAACCATGAAGACATTTTCCATTTGAATTAAGCGAATTCAATCCCATAATTTCCATTCTTTGGTGCTCATTTTCCTTAAATTATCTCCTGAAAGAGTTTCTTGGCAAATATGTTCCCTGGAACAATTCACTTCAAATAAATGTTGCACACATTGCAGAGAAAGCAAATTTCACTTTCATAATTGCCCCACACTCTCACTACAAACTGCAGCATGTGAACAGGAGTACTGCACATAACCTTTATGCAGCTCTGGACACAAGAGTTTCCAGTAGCAAATATTTCTGATTATTTTCTCACAAACATCCATGCAGATGAGGCTGCCCCTTCTTTGTTTATGCTTAGCTATGCGTGCAACCCCATGACAGCAATTCCTCCTTCTGAGTTCCTGTTGGTGCTGCCAAGAAAAGTAACCACTTTGTATATCAAAAAGTATTGGTTTTATGGGAGCACCTGGGAATCTAACATGCCATCTACTTGAGAAATCAAGAGAGCTCTGAAATGTCAGATGTGGCACAGTCTGCACCCTTTCCACCTGTATTATTTTGTGGGCTTGCACAAAGAGAAACCTAATATAACTAAATTGTCCTGATCCTAAGGAGCCTTGTAAACTGATTTTTTTTGTGTGATTGCATCATCTCAACATAATATGACTATACTTGGATTTTCCCCTACTGAGCTCCAGACCTTGGGCTGAAGTAATGTCCGAGGTATGGCTGAGTGCTCATGCAGCACATTGCTGGAAAATCTCACCTTGGGAGTAAATCCTGACCAACACTGACCTGAGAGAAGAGGCATATCCTCAAGATGGAGTTAATAAAAAACAGATCCACATCACTTCCACCAAAATCATTACTTACCGGGCTGGCCAGGATTGTGTCTCTGCTCTTTCATTTTCTCTTTGATTGTCCACATCTAAATCTTACCTCTTTTCTTGTAGGAAAAGATTGTTCTTTATTATTCTGTGTACCAAAATACTTTTAGTTATGGATTTTAGTAAATATGTCAGTAACCATGTAATGTCAACACCAAGTAATTATTTTAGGAGATAATAATATAAGGAAAAGAATAGGAATCCTTTCCGCTGAACTTATATAATTCACATGAAAACACATACATAGAAGACAGGATTTATGACAAAACCCACACAAACCAAAACTGGACTTAGATCTTTAGGCAGTAAAAATGGACTACTGTTGTCATGTTTCTTCTTCATTCTGAACATCACTATTTTTGAACTTATTTCCTTTAAAATATCATATTTGTATTATTACCCGGCTTTTTTCCCTAACTTGGTGTATATTTTTTATTCTTTTTTTCCAAATGTTTACAGCATGTACGAGGCTGCTTTAATAAAATGTGTTATTGAGAAATGAATTATTGAGAAAGTCAGTAATTAAGATACATTTTAGAAACAATCTTTGTAACACCTAAAGGCATTCCAAATTGCTCCGTTTTGTGGACTTTCACCCAGATTTCATGTTATGTGAAATGTTTTTTAAAAATTTGATTTAATTTTTTGGGTGAAACTTTATTAGACTTAGAGAAATGCAGCTCTGAAGTATAAATGCTGTTCTTCAGCTTGCTTTAATAAGTATGATGAAGTCAATATGGTTATGTTTCCTTTCTCCAGCTGAGATTCTGACCTTCAGTATAACATTTACCTCATTTTCTTCTTCCATTAATTAGTCTAGGCTATAAAAATGGTTTGTCTGGCAACATTTAGTCTTGACAAAACAGTGCAGGTTATTGATCATAGTTTTACTGTCTTCTAGATGTTCAAAGACTATTTTCCTTATCAGATGTTGAGTTTTGGATTAAAGTACTTTAAAAAATGGTAATCACTAACAATATTCTCTTTTTGAGGATTGCTAGTGCTCTTCTCTTTTTATTCCAGTCATTTCTCAGAGCTTTCAGGTTTTTAAAAAGTAGCTGCTCGTTGTCTGGTAAGCCAAAGGGCTTGCTAAGACCTAGCTCATGTTTCTTAACCTGTTTGTCATAGCCTTAAAGTAACCATATGATGGAATTCTGAAAAATTAGCAACACTTAATTTTTTTTGGAGAAGCCCTTTATAAAGGTATTCATTGCCTTGATCTCAAATTGCCACTAATTGTGTGCCTGTTCACAATTAATAGTGGATTGTTTCCCAGGTTTTTAATCATTCATTCTTTAAAAAATAAGGATGAGGATTTTATTTACCTTATAGGTATGGAAGGGAACCATTTCTCTTCAGAAAGAAATAAAAGGAGTGAAAGCTTTCATTTTCTTTAACCTCAATGACTAATTCACAGGAGACACACAGGTTCACCCAGTTTACAATTATTCCACACCGATACCAATAAAAACCATTTACTGAATACAACAGTTTCTGAGTAGTCTTGGCTAGGTTTCCTTACTCTTCCCCCCGCTATATATTTTCTTACCTACCCCATTGTGATTTGAAGCCATAATCAATGGAACAATCTCTTGTTGAGGCCACGTGTGCTCTTCTCAGCTGCAATCTTGATTCTCTTCCACTCATCACAGAATCACAGAATGGTTGAGGTTGGAAGGGACCTTTGGAGATGACCTGGTCCGACCCCCTGGTAAAGAAGGGCCACCTACAGCAGGCTGGCCAGGACCATGTCCAGTCAGCTCCTTGCAGCCTCCAAGGAGAGACAATCCACAACCTCACTGCACAACTTGTGCCGGTGATTGGTCACCCTCACAGTAAACAAACCCATTTTCTGATATTCAGAGAGAACCTTCTGTGTTTTAGTTTGGGTCCACAGCCTCTGGGGCTCTCTCTAGGCACCATTAGAAAGAGCCTCTTTACTCTTCAAGTATTAATACACACTGATAAGGTCTCCTCTGAGCTTTTTCCCTTCTCCCTTCTCCCTTCTCCCTTCTCCCTTCTCCCTTCTCCCTTCTCCCTTCTCCCTTCTCCCTTCTCCCTTCTCCCTTCTCCCTTCTCCCTTCTCCCTTCTCCCTTCTCCCTTCTCCCTTCTCCCTTCTCCCTTCTCCCTTCTCCCTTCTCCCTTCTCCCTTCTCCCTTCTCCCTTCTCCCTTCTCCCTTCTCCCTTCTCCCTTCTCCCTTCTCCCTTCTCCCTTCTCCCTTCTCCCTTCTCCCTTCTCCCTTCTCCCTTCTCCCTTCTCCCTTCTCCCTTCTCCCTTCTCCCTTCCCTTCCCTTCCCTTCCCTTCCCTTCCCTTCCCTTCCCTTCCCTTCCCTTCCCTTCCTCTCACAACTCTCCCAGCCTCTTCTCACAGGAGAGGTGCTCCAGTCTCTCAAACATTTCTGTGCCCCTTTTTTGGAGTGTCTCCAGTATGTCCATGTCTCTCTTGTTCTGAAGCCCAGAACTGAACCCAGCACTACAGGTGAATTTCCCCATTCACATCAAAGAGGCCATGGACAAATTTTTTTTTTTTTTCTGTTTTTCATCAAATTTTGCAGAAACAAATCATCTGTGCACTTCTACAATGAGTAGGCCTGTCCTTGTTGCAATGAATCAGAGAAATATTTGGTTGCCAGCCTGCCCATTATTCTCAAATCAGCACTGAGCAAAACAAAAAAACCCTATTAGAGTCAATGGAAAAACTCCAGGCTGATTTCTGCTGGTGGAAGTTTGACCAGGACCCCTCTGGGTTGTGCTGCACCTGGTTAGCTTGAATAAAAACAATTTGTTACGGGTTTAGATGGGTTAGAAACAATTTTTCAGTTCATGTAGGAGGATATTTAGATGAGTTTTTAAAGCAATGTTTTCCTCTACTATCCAAGGAAAAGATGACTGCTGCTCTCATATGTTTAAATTACTCATCTCTCCTAAGTCCATTAAGAAATAATACACTTTTTTATGATTTTGCCAAACAACAAGAATGTAAGCTTTCCTGTGCTACTCCATCAATTACTTCATGGCTATAGAGGAAAGGTAGCTGGACTCGGGGGTCAAAGGGTGATTTACTCAGCACAGTTAGTACAGTTAACTGAATCTTTGGCTTATTCAGCAAGAAGACAAGCATCTGCTAACAGAGGCAACAATTTCTGAAAAACTGTCTGTGAAGAAATTACTCATATTTTGGGAAGCCCCGAAAATGTCATATTTAAAGTGAGGGCACTTCAATTTGAATAACGCAGCCAGTGTAATCTAACAGCAGCAGTGACTTCAGTGGCAGTTTTGAGAAGTATCAGGTTTTCTGATCTCTTTGGGAGATGTGGAAAGTGAATCTTTAGCAATTGCATAGATATCAATTACCTCAGCTATAATCTTGGATAGTTACTACAAATGTCAGCATTGCTTCATTTCAGAGAGGGGACCATCATCCAGATTCTCTATGCCTTCCTAGCTGGAATTCAACTACTTTGTTTGGTTGTTTTCCTCTCTCTCTTCTCCATCATCCAAATTCTTCCTCCAAGATTTTCCACTGGACAGCTGTCTCACACTAAATTAAGTAATCCCACACACGCTGCAGGAAAGCATGCTGGTTGTCCTAAATGTGCTGGGCTGTACAGAAACTAGAAGTGACTCTTTACTTCTGGCCTTCCTCATCCTGGATACTTTGGACTATGAAAATGGCCTTTCTCTGAAAAAAAGCTTCCCAATAAGATGTTCAGTGGAGGCAAAAAAACTGTGATATAAGGGTTCTGCTGTTTGAAAACCTAACTTTGTGGATACAGGCATCAGGTTAATGCAGAGGTTTCCTAAACTGGCACCAGCCTCATTAGCAACACCACTATAACTGGATTACTGCCATGTGCTGAAATAACCAATACATGAAGTAACCAATAAATAACCAATCAATGAACTACCAGGACATGACCATACATGCATCAAAACAAAGATTATAGGCTTCAGCTTCCTTCCCCCACAGGCATGTGCTATTGGTTCAATTGCTACAGCATTCTCCAGGTGGTGCCTATCAGAAATTGAAGTAAGGGGCTACGTGGCTGCAAGCAGGAACCTTGAGCAATATGACAAAACTTGTTTCACAGTCATGACCGACCCATGGAACTGCATACGTTCTCAAAGCATAATAAACACAAAGATGAAAGAGATTACAAACTGCAATATTTTTCTTATTAGCTCAGTAAGAAAGCCACTGATGGGAACTGACCACAAAAGATGCATGAACAATGAGGAATGAAAACCTGCATTTAAATACTGTATAGGAAAAATATAAAACTGAAGTAGTCTAAAGACATAGATCATTAATAGTGAAATCCAGGAAAATTTTCACATAGATTTTCTTCAAGATGGCAGCTGCTCTTAGGAGCTGATCCAAAGCCTACTGAATTCAATGGAAAGATTTAACTTCTGTGGACTTGGGATCCTTTTCTCTTTTGGCTGAGAGAGTTGCATTACTTCAAGTTAAAAGAAAGAAGACTTGGCAAACAATAACTGAGACTACAGCACATTTAGGGTCAAAAGACCTTAGCTGCTAGACCAAATCATCCCTGATGTGATTCCACCATACCCAGAGGATTTGCCAAGTCAGTTTTGTAGAGACTGACAAGGCCATTTGTGATTTTCAATGAGTTCAGTTTGTAAGTCAGGGTAAAATTTGATCCAGTGGATGGAACCAAACTGTAAAGTTTAGTTTATTTAACTACAATAGCCCTATTGGTTTAAATAACTGCAGAAGTTTTTCTTAACACATTAAATGGCTATATTTTATGTCTATAACCTCACAGTTATGAAATATAGCTCTCCAATGATATAACTATTCTATATAACTCTCTTCCCAATGGCTGCTGGTGGGAATTTCACTGTTTCTGAAATAAATATGATATGCATACATACCATACATGGAGGGAAAGGCAGAGCAATAGGAAATACAATGAACTGACTCAAGATATGTTATTTATTTGCACACATTTTTAATGATCTCATATCTCAGAAGTGGTGGAGGGAACCTGAGCCACTTGTGAATTATGAAAGGTCATCAATAACTCATAGCAATATATGACACATCCATTCAGGTCATCCAGACTTACTCCATGCTTGGATCTGTTTATCTAACACCAGTTTTAGTTTAGTCTGTACTGTGTGTTGATTTCATAGTACATCATGTAGCAATGAGACCTCTTGGCTACATTCCCATGGAGGATGACTAAGTTTGAAGTATAAGAGAACCTGAAACAAATTTTCAGAGTATCAGTTGGTTGAACTGAACCACACATATCTACTTCCAATGACATGTTGTGAGCATTAAGTAAAATAACTTAAATATATCAGATTGGTTGTGTGCACGTGCATCTGTAAAAACACTCTCACATTTCATGCAGTTGAAACTCAAAACTTTTCCTCATGCTTGTTTCTCTCCCTAAGAAACTGAAATAGCAAACATGCAACAGAGATTACTTTGATAGTAATAGCACAAGACACTCAAGTACTACAGAGATGAGCACAATAGAAGAATGAAATGAATTGCAATCCATTTTTTTACTGTCTTAAAAGAAAGCTAAAAGGCACATTTTATTCCCAGTCACGTATCTGAAATTCAACAATTAGGTATAATCCATATAGAGACAAGGGTATAATTTACTTTGCTATTCTTAAAAACTGTGCAGGCTATAGTTACACATGTTTTAATTATAGCTACTTTGTGACAGCTCTCAGACAATAAACCGTATTTGAAAACGCAGTTCTGAAAAAAAACCATGATTTTAAATGGGTTTTGTCCAAGGAACCTTAACCAATCAATCAGAAAATATTAAACTCCTCTGCTAGTTTCTCTTGGCAACACTCATGATATCAAACTGACCAGGCAGTGCCCATTATTGACTGCCGAAAGTCCATGGCAGTACCCTGGGGCGGAGCTCATTTCTTCCAGCCCCAAGCACCCCTGTGGTTATCCCTTCATGAGCTAATGTGAGCTCGGTGTGGGAAACACAGGGCACGTGGCACACCGTGGGGAGCTGTGGTGAACACGCATTCTAGGCACTGCTGCATACTTAAAAGGTGCCTAATGCTAGCGCTGTCATCACTGCTCACACGTGCAAATTCTCAGTACAGACCAGTATCCAACAGCTGTACAGCAAGACAGGATGCATTTTGGTGACCTACAGATGTGCTTTTTGGGATGGCTGCAAACATTCAGGTCCTTGGACAAGCAGCCCACCTGGCTCTATATCAGCCCAAATGCTACATAAATTATTTTGTAGTGTTCCTGCGTCAACTTGGCATGAAAAAAAAAAATAAGTCTCCAAACATCTCACATCACATGCTCTGTTTGAGGCAGACACCTCAGTTATCTGCACAGTTGTTCTCCAATTTGACAAAAAAACCCAAGCTAAAGGGTCTTTGGTATCAAAGAAAAATTAATTCCATGCATGCAATTCTTGGACTTTTCAACTACTTTAATGAAACTCTCATGGTAAGTCATTTCACATTTAATACATGAAATAGAACATCCTGTTTATAAACCAGAACACTGCACAAACATCATTTTTTTTAGGTCAGGAGAACAGCTCTCAGGCAAATGACAGCACTTTCTACAGGCTGATGGGCACTCCACACCACAAGATAAAGTCAGGGTTACCTGTTTACAGCCAGAAGATGGAAGAAAGCTTGGTTCTATCTTTTGCTGTCAAAACCTTCCCTCAACTTAATGGCAAATGTGCCTATCTAAAAGTGACAGGACACCCTGCAATTAGTTTTAATTCTTTCTTCTTCACTTACCCTTGTAGAAAGTTTCTTGTATTTTTTCTTCCTATCACCTCAAAATTGGCTTTAAACAACTGATTTATCAACTTTCATCAAATTTCCATTTTTCGGTTGGTTTATTGGTTGGAATTTTTTTCCAAACAGGACAGGTAACTTTCTCAAAGTTAAAATTAAAGCATTGGTTGCAACATGACAACTGAGTGAGTGGTGAAGCATAGTGGATGATCCCTGCCACAAATACCCAGAGCTGCAACCTACAAAGCTCAGAACTGCACAATTTTATAAGTGAAAAAACACCAGATTTAAAGCCAAAAGGGGATGGTTGGGATGGCTGAGGTTCTGCCAGGAATGGTTTCCATACCTGACATGTTTCAGAAAGTAAGTGCAGGGTAAAAAAAGGGCCTGTCTGCCCTTCCAATAGGTTTCCCACTGGTCCTAAGAATAAAAGCCAGCTCAGAAAGCCAGGCTACACTAAATTTTCCTTCTAACCCATGAGAGGACATTCTAGAAACAAGCCACCATAATTACAGAGCTCTAGAGAAGCTCACATCAGCTACCAGCATTGCTCCTGCCTTGGGGATGAATGGAGGTCAGAAGACTACAGTGCTTCTCACAAGGTTACAATTCTTCAGATCCAGATGTAAAATCTTCAAGTAAAAGAGAGAAAAAATAAGAATCTATTGTTTTACAGTAAGCACTTCTTCCACTTATTATATGAGCACATCGGCCAGATCAAATCCTCTGAACCTGATTCTGACATCACCATATTAAATATATTGCACTATCTCTGTCAATTTAAATCAAATCACTGCTGATTTTTCCTATATTAGATCAGAGTTAGGCAAATGAACTGTTCAACATGCCTGCAGAAGTCAGGTGCTCTGAGGACAGTGTTGATGGGTCCTATGCAGAGAGTAAAACACAACAAAACAGAATACACCAGAGCTTGACTAACACAAATCTGGCATGAGACCAGGATCTAAGCCTTGTTTTTCTCATTCATACATCACCACCACATTTTTCAAGTGCCACTGTCATTAAGTTAAGATACAGCACAATCCATCATTTAAAACCGTTAAGTAAACCTTTTTGGGTCAAAAAATATGACCTTCCATACAGCTTGGTCTGAAAAGAAGAGCACTTTCCCGATGTGGCAAAGGGAATTAAGCAGAACAATGCAACACACTATCAACAAGTAAATCTAACAGCTTCATCACTAATTAATTATGATTTCCACAGGATTTATGCTTCATGGTTGACTGCACCTTCGAACAAATTGCAACAATGAACTCATCCTTGTTTCACCTACAGCCCCACCACAATAACCTCAGTTCCCTCATTTCTCCTCCCTGCAGGGCTCTTCTATCCCCTACCACAACATCCTTATGCCCTTTCTATTCGTTCTTCTCCTAGGCAGATATTTTATCAACTTTGTCTAGCTTGCTGGTGGGCCAAGAGATATCAAGACCTTTGTAGGGACCAGGACTACATGAACACAGTTTGACTGGCCAGGACACCCCATACTGGTTACTCAACCAGTCAGTCAGAAGTCAAACACTTTTCCACAACAGAGTCCCCAAGAGTGCTTCAGCTGATGTGATGAATTCTGCCACACTTTTCTTTTGGAAGGAGAAGACAGGATATGGTGAAAGTCAGGTAACTGTGGATCCTCGTGCTCTTTCACCATACATCTCACAGACCCTTACCAGAAATTTTGTATATTGGAGAATTAACCCTCTGTTAAATCTTAATGAAATTGGCTTGTGAATAACAGTGAGGAAAAGAATTGGCATACCCACCCACTTTACTCTAAGAACTACCACAGATACTACGCAAGCACATATAATGGTGCCACTTTAGTAGAAAGTAAAGATTTGCTCACACAATTTAAAAAGCTTCCTGTTGTGCAATTTTCATGTAGCTGCTCAAAACAGTAAAGTAATGGACATTCAAGCTGATAGAGAAAATCTGGGAGTTGCAGAGATAGGTTAGCATTACTCCTGTTCTCTGAAGGAATACTTCTATGAGTTTTACTCACCTTGGCCAATGGAAGGAGACTTTCTTCAGCTGCTCTTTACCTGTCAAATCTAAAAATAAAAATGAACAGGTCTAAGAATTACCCAGGGTCTTTTTGAAGCTTCTTGAAGTGTTTAGAGGAAGAAAAACATAAATTCAACTCACAGATGCACAGTCTTCTGTTAACAGTAAAGCTTCAATGTTTTTGCAAGTCCTGCTGTCAATAATTACCCTTCAGCTCCTGAATGATTGCTTGTCATGTATTCAAGCCATAGGCACTGCAACTATTCCCAGCTACTTTGAATTCGAGTCAATATTTGTGATGTCCAATGTCTTCCTCCATTTAATTTATTTGGGCATTTGCAACAGATGGGTGAATGACAACAGATGATAAAGATAACAGCAGAAAGACACAGGAGTTGAGTAAGTTAATTCACAATCCCACTGAAAAATCAGTCTGTTCTGGTTATCACCTTCCTCTACTTTGGTTTCAGCATGATTTTTAGCAACCATGCTTCTCACAAAGTCCTGGACTCAGCAAATAATGCTCAAGAGTTAAACCACTCAAAATGGAAGTAACAATGTTCTAAAATTGTCTACTGCCTCCATCCTCTAGACAGCTGCTGCTAAAATGAGGATGGTGTGGAAGCAGAGAGGAAAATGGAACAGGCAATTATTTTTCATGTGCAAATCAGTAAGATTCTATAGAAACATTGTGTATAGATAGAAAATAAGCATTCCAAAGGTGTCCAGCCTTTCTTTCCAGTTCATGGTACTTCATGATCATGAAGGTTTGAAAATACTCAGATATTCTTTTCATCCCAGCAGGAGCTAAGGCTGTTAGTCAACATGCCAGGATGCTTTATTACCACTGGGAGCTCGGGTCAGTCCATCTGTACTGTTACTTGAAGATGGAGAGTTGTCCTCTAGTAATTAATACATTTCCACCTCTGTCTAATTAAAGAGATCTAGTGCATTCATTCTCATTAAAAAAGAAATGTGGAGCTTTGCAGTTTCTCCAGTTTGGGGCTGTAAAAGAACTTCAAACATCAGAATAATTTTCTAAAAGTAATGAGTTCCCTCATTCTAGTTGGAGCTACAGCCCTGGTAATAAAGCATCTTTGCTAAAAACTGCTGTCTGCAGACTGATTCATTCTGGTGGCATGAGAGAGAGATTCAGACTGCGAGTGCTCTGCAGGGAATCTGTGACAGTCTTTCATCAGCTGCATATTCTTGACTTATAAAAACAAAAGCAAAGGCATATTGTGAAGATCATGGAGCCTCATTGCTGGGCTGCAGCGTGTTTTAGCTGAAGAGTTCAGACTCAGATACAACAGTGTACTCAAGAAAAGGGCGCCATATAAACTTAAAATCAAGTGTGAGATTTCTGTCTCCATTGCTGTCTGTACAAATCAACAAAATATCAACTATTCTCCCTCAAGGCATCTTGTGGATTTTATTTTTCTCTTAACAGACCCACTCTACTCCTTTGAAGTGGCAAGCGGAGACAGCGGCTTGCCTCTCTGGGGTAATATGCATAATGAATGTGTTCACATACAACTGCCTCCTTTCTTGGCATATCTGCAGGATACTTGCACCATATTTTCATCTAGATCATACCAGTGTAAATCTTGAATAATTTAGACAGAAATCATTATAGCTGAGGAGAAAAAGTGCCCAACAGGCTCCAAGAGGAGACTGGCCTAAGCAAAGTCTGTAATGATACCTCACAGAAATGTCCTCAGAAGCCAATGCCAGGGCACTAAGCTCCTAATTTACATGACCTCGCTTGGCTTTCCAAATTAGTCAGAATTAGGGAAGAGACAGAAGCTTGGGCTACAGCCCACCTTCCCTTTGCTTTGCACCTTCTGACACTGCTGGGCCTCCTGGGAGGAGCAGTTGTTCTGCTCCTTCGAGTGTGGGAACCACAGGCATTTCTGGCACTTGCATGCAGAACTTTCAATATACTCTCCCCTCCACTCACACCCACATTAAGCATAAAGGACAATGTTTTCCATCAACACTTATCAAAGTATCAGTACTCTGAGATGGAAAACTGAGGGAAAGGGAATTCAGCTAAGAAAATCAAACCACTGCCATCAACCCATTCAAAACTCTTCTAAAAGCTTTTTTCTTCCATATTCCCCACCAGAGTGCCAAACAAACAGTAATTAAAACATATATTATGCTCAAATCACAGATTATTCCTCCCACTGGATTTCTTGAGTGGTTCTCCTGTCTTCTTGCATCAGTGTTTCAAACTGTGAGCTTTCTGAGACATGACTTTCATTATCTCTGGGTCATTAGCAGCTCATAACTCAATGTCAGATAATACTGATAAAGAGAGACAAAGGGCAGACCCTTTTCAAAATGTGGAGCCAAACATATTGCACTGCATTGTGCAAAGTCAAAACTGTATGCATTAGTTACCAGGCAGTGACAATGCTGGACACTTGTCTGGCTAAGCAAAGTGGATGGCATGGCACGTTGCCTTCAGCACTGGGATTCACACAGCTGCTCAAAGGCACACATTGACAGCCACGTTGAGTCCAAATGGGTCTTCAGGGATCTTGGTCACCAGAACAGAATCCATGGCTCAGATTAGTTTAGCTAGGGCAGAGATTTTTTTGTAGCTTCAGAAAAAAAAAATCTAAAAATACTCCTGAAAACCCCAAACTTTGCATTCCACTGTCATCAATAGGAACCATGACCCACAGCAATGTGTTTGGACTTCCACGTAAACGTTGGGATTTCTGCATCAAATGCAGAAGGTGGCTCCAGCTACTTAGCACTTCCAGGGCTCCATGAGATCTGCCAAAGTCACCTTGGAAAGCAGGCCTAGGATCACTCTTTTAATAATCTCAGTATTTTATAGGGGAAGTAATTTTTTGAGAGTATCCTAGTGACTCTGCATTCACTTGGAAAGCAGACCAGCCCTGGGGTGCACTGCACCAGATGAACAGCCTGGCCCTGAGAAGTCTGAGTCATCTCCCATCTTGGTTTTCATTCAAGCCGCATGATCCCCACATTTTATGTGACACCACAACACCAGTTCACTAGGAAAGGTTGGAAGAACCCTCCCACACAACCTTATTTTCAAGGGTGTGACTCAAGGTACTTCCCAGGTCAGTAGTGAATGTGGTTTGGATGCCCTCAGGCTGATGAGGGTGGTGTACCGAGCTTACCTACTCCTTAGTCGTAGCACCTAACTCACAACCTAATAGGTAAAGACACTGAAGTTTTCCTGCTGGGGAATTTTTAACTGAGGAAAGGTGCTGCTGATGGTGAGTGTGTTCCTGTCTCATGTTTTCTGTGCAAGGAGCATGACTCTGCAACCACACCCTTCAGGTAGCCAGGAAAAATACTTCTCTGATAGTTAGGAACACGGTGCAGCCCAAAGACTGTTGGTTCTGCCAGCATCCAGAGGCTCTCTGGGACCATATCAGAAATGGCCCTACCAGGAACCTACTGGGAGAGCAAGTTTGGGGAATCACAGATTTAATTCACCTAAAACTTGTCAAGGTGGCAGTAATCTTATAAGAGATCTGGCATCATCTGGTTTTCTTGCACTGACCTGAAATATCTTCTTCCAGGGCACCACCACTTATCAACAAACCTCACCAGCTGCCTGAGGTAGGGCTCCAGCACTCAGCCATCACCGTGGCTCACTTGCAGCTTTCTGGAAGCAACTGAACAAATGACACCAGGGTGTGGATGGTCTCTAGGACAGCCGGTCTGCTAAGAAGATGAGTTATTAGGCTGAACTGAGAGCAGTATATGGGGTTTTTTGCCAGAAGATCTTCAAATAAAATAACATTTTCCACATGGCTTCTGGAACCTTGTTTTGTCAGTAAAACAAAAAAAGTTCAATATTGCTAATTAGGAATTCTTTTTTTAATTATCATGTCAATAATTTTTCTTTGCAACTTTTTTTCTGCGAATGCCTTTTGTGCTTTAAAGCCTTCTCAGTTAAATTAACTAAAAAGCAACTTCAGTTGTGATCCTAGATAGACACACCTGAGCCATGCTTAATTGTCTGGATTTTGCTGCTAAATATATTTCTTAAATTAAATCCACATCTTTGCAAGGATGCTAGGGGGAAAGGATGAAAATGCAGTATTATACAACCTGCTGAAATTCTCTGTTATTCTGGTGTAACATGTCACTGTTAAAATTCCCCTCTTCCACTACATACACACCTGAACATATTAAGTGGGAAAACGGTTTAGAAAGTTGGAGAAACTCATGATCAAGTTTAGAAATGGGGGAATTAGTCTGCCATTTTCAACATGTAAAATTACACAGACATCTTGATTTAAGTATAAACTCTATGCTTGAGTTACAATGGTAGGTGGCAATTTTACCAGTACTTAGTGAAATATTAACACAAATTTGGCTCCCTGATTTCTGAAGAGCAAGGAAAGTGGATTGGTTCTCTGATGGATTTATGTGATAAGGCTGAGATGGTGATCTGCCCCAAAGCTCAACAGGCTGAGGGTACTACAAAGTACAAAGTGCCAAAGGGGGGGGAGGCTGAATATAGAAACTGTGAGATTCCAGAGAGAGTTTAATAGGATCAGAGGAAGCTTTATGTGCATAGGTTGGCATAAACATTGCTTTGGATGTCAGGCCTATATAATCAAGATGGCAGGAAAGTGATTTGAAACAATAGTGCTTCTATTGAGAAAAGGCACCTTGGATGCTTTGGAAACAGAAAATCTAAAAAATCCCAGTTTGGAACCATGTGCCTCCTTTTCCTTGATAAGGGTCTGCTGCCACCTCCAGCTCAGTTTTCACCATTGCTAAGTGTCTCCCGCCTTCAATCTGGTAAACACCATGGTTATGATCCCCAATGGCCCCACCTGCACTATGGCACTGAACAGTCTGAAGCTGAGGCACTCAGGAGCTCCCATCACCCTGCCAGGCTGCAGCATTCCCTGCATTGCTTGCTGGGAGGCACTTAATCTCCAGGCAGGGTTGACAGTGCTATCTCTACCTGCAGTGCTGGCGGCTTCCAGGCTCTTCATGTGTCCCTGAAGTTACCATGTCAGGCTGGAAAGGCTTCAAGGCTATTTGGTCCTTCCCAGAAGAGTCACAATAGAACCAGAGCTGTGTGCTGACAGCCAAAGCACAGCCCACATGTCCTTAATGAAAATCACTAGGGAGGACATCATGTAACACACCTTTCCCCCAACAAACCTTCCCTGTGGCCACAAGAAGATTACAAAGGTGAGCAAATTATTATACATTTCAGTACTATTTACAAACAGGTGTGTCTCAGATATTATATAACTAACTGCAAATGAAGGAAAGAGTGTTGATTCTTTCTGCGCTGCAGAAGTAACATTGTCAGGAATGAAAACAGCTCTGCTCTGAAGATTTTTGCAGCCGAATGGTCTGACCATGTTTTGTCATTATGAATAAGAGGGAGGAGCAGTTCTTTCTTCTTTTCATTTTTACCATCTGCAGTGGTGCCTCTGTGAAAATACAAGTTATGAATGACAAGGGCTGCAAAGCGGGACTGCCATGGGATGGTTAAAAAGCAGAAATGGAGATGGACAGTTAATCCTTATAACAAAGTTCTATGTCTGACAAAACAGAGACTGGATTATAGTGATGCCTTGTGAAGGCTGACCTAGAGCAGAGGCTAGACAGAGCTAAAGATAAAGCAGGTACTTATTAGAAGGCCTCAATGGATACACCTTGGGCAGCACGAGAGCCCAGCCAGGGCCTCACCCAAAATGAACACAATTGGCCACAAAATGGACAACTGGTCACAGGGTCTCACACTTTTATAAGTACTAGTCCATTAGCATATTGGTGTTAATTGTCCAATTATAGCCTTAGTTTATGAAGTCCCATCCTTGTTTTTCTCTCTTCAGTCCACCCATGTTTATGCTCTTGGGCCTGAAATTTGGATCATTTGTCCTTGGTCCCCACTAGAGAAGGAATTGTTTTGTCTACCTACTCTGTGAAGAGAGCTTGCTATCCCCTAACATGAGGCTCAGAAGTACACACTAAAGCAGTACAGAATCTGAAAAATACAAAAGCTAAAACCTGAGGCATCAATAGCACGGAAAGAGAAGGTAGATTCAGGAAGGTCACTGTTTCATTTAACTAATTTGAAGTCAGGGCAAGGTAGGGCAGGTGGAAAAAAGAAATGGAAAATGTTCTTTAAATGGTTTTATTAATCATGACAGGATCTAGTGCTGAGGGTGGGAAGAGAAGAACTTATGCTTTTTGCTAGCATTTTAAAATAGTCCCACCTTCAGATAAACACAGTAAGGGAGTATTCCTTTAAGTAAGGGATAGTGAGGAAGACCTTAAAGCCAGTTTCTGGAGCATTCGTAGCTTCTTCCTTCGTGGTTTTCTACAACAGAAATAGTAAAGAGCACTGAAGTCTATACCGGTAAATACAGTGGTAAGTTAAACATGCTGAGTTCTGGTCCCTCTCCCTGAGGGTAGCAAGATGGAAACAGTCCACCTCACTTACTCTCCAAAAATGGGTAGCCATTACCTAGCTGTTCATTTGGAGTTTCTCCTCTCCTGCACTAATTCTGGACCTACCAGCCAGACACAGGAAGCTGACCAAGGCCAAACCCATGCCAAGGATTCTGCTAACAGTTCAGCAGGTCTAAGTAGGCAGGATCCCACTGGACCTCACCTCCAAGACAAATTATCTCTCAGACAAATTTCATTTAGCTTCATCATCTTCCCCTTTGCCTATGGTCAAGGTGGAGCAGCTGGAAGGCTTTCATCCTGGTCATTTTATGCCAGTGGAAAGTTCCAGTATAAAGGTCCTGCCTTAGCTCCCTGATCAGTGATGTAAATGTCTCTTCTCGACCTGAACTTAAAGTGAAGACTAGTTGGTCTTTTGGGAGCACAGGACTGACTGGCCTTTGCTGCGCTTCTACTCAGATCTGGCATCTGGAGGAAATGGGGAAGGGACCCAGCCAGTAGGTCTGCAAATGTGAGAATCACAAAATTTGAAAAAAAGATCTCCCATTAACAGGAGACAACAGGAGACAACAGCTGTCACCACACCCCTGTCATTGCATTGGTAGTGCTGTAGTCCCAGTTTTGGGAAAAAGACCCTGTTCCAGCCCCAGTCCATGGAGTGGGTCCCAGCAAAGCCTGTTCATTCAACTGTCAAGCATTTGATCTTCCATATTTCATCAAGCAGAGCACCTTCGAAAGGAGACAGGAGCTTTGCCTGAGAGGACTCTGCAGGATTTTGGTCTTTCATTTTAATGGTTAAGCAGCTCTGAGTCTCAACCTTCAGCAGGGCTGAGGGGATCTGTGCAGATGGGAGAATGCTCCTTCCTTTCTTGTGGTAAAATTAAAAAGAAAAAGAAGCTCATACATCATAAAATGTGACAATTCCCAGAGTAGTTATTTTGGGGCTCCATCTACCAAAGAGTTGTAGCACTGCCAGGCAAAAGGAGAAATGATCTTAATCACCCAGACCCTAGGAAAACACTATATCTTTTTTGTGAACCGAGTTTAAACAGAAGTTATGCAGGAAGGACCAAGTCAAAAAACACTTTTTCCAGATGTCAGAAAGATTGAAACACACATGAGGGAAAAAAGCAGTGTTACGAACATTTAGCTTGATATATCTTGAAGGTGAAAGAACTAATGCTGTAAAGAAAATGTTTGTCTAGTGCCGCTGAGTCTGCTCTAGACTATAGCACCGGTCAAACAGCTCTTTGACCAAGCACTTCTTATAGCCACTCTGCTGTTTGAAGAGCAGAAAGTACAGGGAGGAGGAGAAAAAGAAAAATCTAAATGTGAACACTGAGCTCTATTTACTAAGATAAAGATTGAAGAAATAGATATGGATATTGAAAATGTTCTAGAAATATGTTCCTTGTTATAAATAAACCATGTTGCCAGCACTTAAATAAAAAAAAATTTTTTAAAAATCCCTGTTGAGAGTCACAGGGGAGCAATACCATCGCTGGAATATCTGCTGATGCAGCTGAAATCTGCTTAAGACATCTGCTGAGATGAAACTACTTTGTGGCTGGAGGTATTAGGAAAAAGAGAGTTACTTCAACAAAAAAAATAGTCAGCGTGTGAAAACAAAACCACACCAAACTCTAACAGATCACACACTTCTACAACTGTGGCACCACCATACCGTAGTTATTCCATCAATCTGTCTGCCTTGGACTTGAAGCAGAAGATTGTAAAACAGGCTGATAAATGAAGAAACCTCCCCCACAGCACCACTTTCTGTTGAAACCTCAGATCCTGAGCAGACTCGCAAAATATTAAGAGAAAGCGAGGATCAAAAATAAGTGGGATTTGCAGCCAATCTATTTAAAACGAGCGCCCTGTTCACTTCGCTGCCAAAGCTCTGAGTTCAGCCCCCGCGAGGTCCGCCTGGCAGTCGCTGCTGCTGTCCCCGCTGCCCAGAGCGCGGGCAGCAGCGCCGTGCCCAGCGCGCCCCGGCCGGAGCCGCCGCGGGCGGGCGGAGGAGCCGGGAGCGGGCGGTCAGCAGACATGCATCATTCATGTGACATGCACCGCTTGACCACGGGTGAGTTTTAAAACAATTTCCTTAACTTGGAGTGGCTCTCACTTTGGCTTGCAAGTGGTTTGATGCTGGCTCTGCCGCAGTTCATTCTTTAGTGTCTGCCTCTTCATCAGATCAACTGCTTGACCACAAGACACAAAAGAACCTCTTTCTAATTAAACTGCTTTAAAAGTCAGCTTCAACAAAACACAAGTTGTTTCTGCACACAAACCATACCTTGCCTTTTGAAGGCTGCAGCCTTCCATTTAATTTTTTATACTGAGTATAATTCCCTGCACTCTGTAAGGAAAGTAGGAATTCTTGTTTTCACTTTTAGTATGAACTCCTTACTCCCGCTTTTTGAAATGCTGCATTATGATTACTAACCATCAGTCAGGTCTTCAGGCAGTAAGGGACAGACTGGCAGACCTAATGCACATGTACATTAGAGATACAGTTCAGCAATACTGAAGAACAGGTACCCCTCCCATCTCCCATGTCCAAACTCTCACTTGAAATAGCAAAGCATTACCCAAAGCATTACTGCTTCTCCCCCTTCTCCCCCTAGTCCCTTCTCTCCAATTTCTTCTCCTCCCATCTAAAATTTTCACAGATGTTATACACAGTTGTTGTCTCAGGTGTCCCTTAAGAAGCACCTTCACCCCACTTTGCTGTTTCCCCCTGACACTCCTCCACCAGCATTTTAAAAAAAAATTTGCCAGCCATCATACAGAGTTCCCATGTTCTCCCATATTCCCCTTTCTTGCCAGCCTAATGATAATAATTTTCCTCAGTTCTTGGGTTGTTCATGGGTTTCAAACATGAATCAACTTTGGGATTATCTTTTGTTTTTCTAGAAAAATGAGGGGGGGGGGGGGGGTGGTGTTTGCAATCAAAAGCCCTGCTTCTCTGCAATCAAAAGCCCAGTTTCTCAAACAGTCATAGCTGATACCTTTATACCTGTACATCAGGGTCAGTCCCAGATGTGTGGTGCATTGCACAGCCAATAGAGGGTCAGGGCTTCCCAGAGGGAGGATTCCACTGATAATTTACTACCCAGTGGCAGCTTTTTTATTGGTGAAACAACACATGAAACTTTAGGTCCCTGCTAGAGCATTATAGCGAATCAACAGCTCAGAAAATTCTCGAAGGCCCCTGCTCACATGGAAAAGCAGTGGTAGCCTCTCTGATTTACCTCTGGTCCCTTGAGCAATAACTCAGTAACTGAGGTAACTTTATTAATACCTACTTGACAGACAAGTAAGGTAATGACAGTCGTGTCACAACAAGTCTCATTGTGGCTTGTGCTTTTCCTCCCTGCTGCTGCTTTCAGCTCCTGTTTACTGGGAAACCTGACTCATTTGCTACTTTTGTAATACACTGTAATGAAGAGTTGGGGGATTCCCTGACGGATGAGCTATTTACAACTTAGTTGTAACCAGAGTTCATACAGGATAGTGTGTGTGTGTGCATGTGTTTGTACACACTGTCTCCTGAATCTAAGGTGGTCTTGTATGGCAACTTTTGCAAAACAAAATAGTAAGGACACAAACAAACTTTTTATGGATACTTAAAAGAACCTCCACAAACAAAATAAGCTGAGAAAGTACAGGCTGTTTTTATATCCCCCTGATGTACATGAACTTAAGAAACCTATAGGCCATAAGAAAAAGTGTACAAAAACACAGCTTTCTGAGGTCAGACAAAACACAAATATAAGCCATCCTAAAATTACTGAAGCAAGAAACAAGATGTTGGGTATCAGGTACACCTTTTTGATCACAAATAGAGAATAGGTGACAGCATGATGCAGATGGTCTGTATGATGTTTTGATAAGCACTTAATAAAAATGCTCCAAGCTCCCATTGTGTTAAGTGATACACAGATGTTCTTGTGGCCATTTCAATGGGGCCAGTTCAGTGGGACTCATTTTTAACATATCTGTAGTGGTTGCTCACACTGAAAATCATTGAAGGAGGTTTTGCTTACAGCCCTTGCAGGAGGGCATTCACATCAAGAATAACTTATGACCTAAGACGTCTGTTCCAAAATAAATTTCTTTATTCTAAAGAATAAGGAAATTATGTATTCTAAAGAATGAATTTCTAAGAGGAAAAAAGTGATGTCCAACATTGAATATTATTAAAGGAGTTCTCCTCTTTCCTGAGAATCACTTTGGAGCAGTCATGCAGGGAATATGTACCATTTTCTTTGTAAGTGGAGCACATGCTCATGTCTCACATTAGAGAACATCTTATACCAATAGTGTATTCTTCACTCACCCAAAAGCCCAGAGAGAAGGGGTTTTATACAACTTATTGCTGCAAACTGGAAAAATAAAACCAGCATAAAACAAACAAACAATGCAGAGACAAAGATGTGAAGTATTTCTGTGAATACATACATGCTGGTCTTTTCCACCCAAATAAATCTTCATGCTACCATAACTACTACACTGATTTTACTTCAAAAGACATGGGTATATCTGCAAACATTTCCCCCCACATTTTTATGGGTTTTTTACCCTCTCAACCCGTTTTAAGCTATGGAATTAATTTACAAACAATGTGTGTTTTCCCCCAAATGGCTGTATGTGAAGGATACCCAATGCAATGAGGCATTTCATACCATTAGGGCCACCCAGTCTGCCCCTGGAGACATGTCCTTCTGAAAACTGTGCTTACATTTCCACTTTTATATAGTATTTGAAGTCCAGAATTTTCTCTTAAATGCTTGGCATAACCTTTTCATTAGTCCATAGTATACTTCTCACATAAAATAGCAGGCAAATAAGAGAAGAGGATCTGAACATATTTTTTTATGGTGTTTATGTCACAGAACATCTGGTATTACCTATGATTTTAAAATCCTTCTAGCATGTTAGAATTTGTAAAATTATTTGGTCCACAGATCTCCATGTGTATAACAGTAGCTCACTAGTTTAGTTCCTGGGAATTAAATTATACCATTTTTTGACAGGGGAAAAATTTTTCAGAGGCACTGTAGGTGGGGTCTAGGACCAGGTACCCAGAACAGGGGGTTAAACCACAAAAAAAAAAAAAAAAAAAAAAAAAAAAAAGGAAAAAGCCTGAGCCATGACAAGCTTCCACTATTTTAGGCATGTCAGCACAGATTGTTCACAGAAGCATTGTTCCAGACTAGGATGGATATAGCTGATAGACACAACTCTACACTTTCTTCTACCTCTGTAATGAAATTTAAGGCTGTAATGACATTTTAGGCTCTGTAATGTAACAAAATTAAGGTTCACAAAGCCAGCATGCAGTATCTGGGTGTAAGCAACCCTATACCCTATGGACATAAGTATCCTGAACAGCCCAAGAAGTGGCAATGCAAGTGCTGGCTGTGTTGCTTGCAACCAGCGTTGCTGCAACAGAGCAGCTCCAAACAAAAGTCCACACCTGGTCCTTGTAGGGTTCTTCTTATGGGTTTATCATGGCTACAGCCAGCTGCTCCTTTCCCCTCCTCTCCTCCTCCTCTCCCCACCAGGGCTGGTGTGGGGCCCAGGTTTTGGAGGTGCGCTGAGGCCATGCACAAGCAGGGGCAGCCGCTGGCATCAGGGCCCTGGCCCACCACGGGGCAGGTACCAGAGCAGAGATGCTGGCAGAAGCTCCTGCCCTGAATGCCCATGGCAAGCTGGGGTGCACCTGGCCCCAGCACTACAAACAAAGCAGAAGATCAAGGATCTTTGTCTGTGACTGAGTGGTGAGCTCCAAATTTTCTAGCTTTTTCTATGACCACAACAGCTAAAGCTTAATTTCCTTTTTAATTTGTTAACCAAAGCTGGACACCTGTCTTCTAAAACTTGCATTTCAATTCCCCTTGTGAACATCTAGTCTCTCCCTTCTCTTCTCTTCCTCCTCTCCCACAACACTCCAATGCTCAGATTCAGGAAGATTTATGCTTGAGCTGCTGGAGCTGGCAGCATTATATTAGTAGCAGAAGGTGGTATTGGAGTAAGGGCCAAAGCAACACAGAATTGCAGAGATGGATACAAGAGCAAACAGACAAGAAACACCTACCATATGGTTCTGTGCATTAGAGCTGACTGCAAATTTTTCACCAAAGCAAATTTTCGGTGAAAATTGTTATTCCTTGTTTTGGCCAAAGGGAGATTCTGCATGTGAGGTGTCCACTTTTGCATTTGTCCTTAAAATAGATGTGAACTACAACACAAAAGATGTCACAATAAGCGCATATTCAGTTTTCAGCCAAATTGTGTTTGACAAAAATCTGTACATTCCCAGGAGAGAAAAGAACCTTTTTTTACCCAGTCCTATTTTATAAGCCTACAGTATACAATACCTATTGTTTTCTGTGTTGTTAAACCTCCTGCCATGGTTCAGTATTGCAGCTGGCTGTCATGCTTGTGTTTGTACACTGGATATCTGTGGGGTAGATTACTTCATTATTTATGTGTATCAATTCCCCATTTGGAAAAGGAACATACCACACTTTGTCTGCTCAGCTGATAAGCATAGCAGCTACTGTCTCTTACTGTGCTCGGGTACGGTGACACTTAAAAAGGGTCTTCACTTTCAATGAGCACTAATGTTGTGCTAATGTCATGCAAACAACACGGAATAATAGTCTCATTAAATTAATATCTTCTGATCAGCTCCAAAGCAGGCAAAGAAGCACATGCTCAGGTTATTTTTTTTTCTCCAGAAACAGGCCTCATGAAGCAAATCTCCCTGGTTCTCTGACAGTGGATGATGTCTATAAATCTTTGCAAGCCCATGCTGTCTGCTGAGCAAACAATGAGGATGGGGTATCCTCTAGGATTATTTGTGCACTAGTGACAGAAATCACATTGATATGAGGCTAACTCAGTACTCATTCTTTCCTGTTCCTCCAAAAGTTCCCCAGATTATTCTCAGTCTCTTATTTTCCTCCTTTCTCCAAAGGATTTTATTTTTGCACTGTCAGTAGAAATGTCCATCACATAGTGGAGCCATTTCATGTCAGCTGGTTTAAACATGCTTGCCATCAGCTGCTCTGAGCTGAAGTTCAGCAGGGAGAGGAGCTGCATTTGCAGGACTGTCATCACTGTGTGCTCTTCCCAGTACAAACCAGTGTGGATTTACTGTCTACACCTAGAAGAGAGGGTCTGGCAGGAGAGGTCCAGGGAGGCCTCAGCAGTGCTTTCATGTCCCATCCCCACCACAGGGAATGCAAATATTACTTGTGTGCAGGAGAGCTGGACTTTTCTGCCCAGGTGGTCCTTCATACAATGACAGGATTCTGAATTCTCAATGCTGCCACTGTACAGCACTAACAGCATCTCCAGCCACTTGTGTCCTGCTGGGCAAGTCCATCACACAGCATTGCTGGCAGGGAGGCGTAATCCAGCACAGTATCACCATTAGAAAAGGGGAAACACTCCAGGAACAAAGATGAGGAACAAACTGAGGAATAAACAGTCTGCTTGCTTTATTCTAGTCCCCACTTTCAGGTCCTGATATGGCTCTTCTGCTGGCTTCCCCCTGAACCTGAGCCCTCACACAACACAGACCAAGTGCAGAACAAGTTTCAGAGGTATTTAGAAACAGTATGATTTAGGACTCAGCTCTAAAAAGAAACTGGAGCAGTTTGGTGCAGGCAAGTGCCTGGATAGCAAGGGATGTTCCAGGCATACAGAACTCACTGCCTTCCTTCCCTGTGTATCTCAAGTCTACGGGTCTGTAGCACTTGGCTTTGGCTGCACCTCTGAACTTTGCCTAAAGCACATAACACTCATGAATCTGCAAAATTGGACTGGAAGTCTCCAGAGAAGAGGATTACCCAGGAGAATTTTAGTATTTCCTGCTTCCAGTTGGGCTGGAACCAACACAAAAACAGCTATAACAGTATTTGGCTCTGACATGCCTGGTCCCAGCCAAAAAGCAGGAAATTTAGAGGTATGTAAAGATGAAAAAAATATGATGGGAGATTGGGGTGAGGAAAAGAGATGAGCTTTTGAGAAACTGAAGGGCAAAAAAGATTAAGTTCTGTCAGTTCTTATTTGTTTCTGAAGCATTTTGCTAACCTGCAAGGCTAGGTCCTCTTCTCTGAAAAACACCTGGACTTCTGTACAGAAGAACAATCCCTAAAGGCTAGATTTTCGGCCCTTGGCACTGTTTTATACCTTCCCAGAATGGAATAAAACTGCCAAGTCAGACTGGGATCTAGCCCAGAGTTTGTATTAATGAAATTATTTATTTAGCTGATAATTACAGGCTTCCCAGGCCTGGGACTCTTTACACAAGTACTCTTTGGAGACCTCTACGGAATTCAGAGGGAAGCATAATCTTCTCACTGTTCTTCAGCAGATCTGGCAGTAGTTAGAAGGACTGCAGCAACCCTACATTATCACAGATCCATGCACAAATTTAGCACTTCAGACAGAAACCACCTATTGAGACAGACAGTGGGAACTTGCTTTGTGCACACATCTGGAAATGAAGGGTTTAGATGCAGCACTTGTAGATTTTTGCTGCCTGTGACCTCCCTCACCAGCACAACAAATTGCTCTTTGTCAAGAGAGAAGCTGGATTTGTACATCTATGTGGCATGAACACAGTCTGTCTCGCTGCTGGCTTCACTGCACTGTTGTATGCAAACAGAAAACAGACCCTTGTAAAAGCCAGCAACAGCTTCAGTAGTAATCACAAGGCATCACCACAAGTTTGTACCTACTTACAGCCTGCTGGACATGCAGATCCCCTGGAAAGCCCTGTGGCTCTGGAGGTGCCCAGCCAGGTGCCTCAGCAGCCTCTCTGGGACTTGAAGCAGTTCATCCCAGGTAGCACTGCACCACAGTGTCTGCATCCACCAGCACGGACCCTGCCTGGGGCCGGCTGCTCTACAGCCACATTGTCACTGCCTTCTTCTTCCCACTATGATCCCACTGAAAATTTATGTTCTTAGACCCAACCTACATATATTCTGTGTTTTTTCCTTTACTCTAGAGCTGAATAATCCAGTGTAGACCAGCTTCAAAAAGCTCTCATGTGTTCTCCTAACCTGTCCTATTAAATACCCTGAGCTGTTAATGGTGGTTCACACCAGGGGATGAAGGAGCATCTTGATTCAAGCTATATGTGCCAGCAAAGAGCAGCATCAAGGCTGATGGGTATTTTGTTTCTCCAGCTGGGAGAGAAGGTGGGCAAGGAGAACAGCTCTGGCCAACATCCCTGGTAACCCCAGGCACCAGCTGCATGCTCAGCCTGGCTCTCTGAGATCTCTGCGAAGTTCTTACTCCTGGGTCTTCCCTTCCCACAGCCCTCTGACAGATGGGACAGTTGATAGTTCTTTGTATATTTTGGTATGAACCTCAGAAATTTGGCCATCCTGCTCTGATGAGTCAGCCCACATACATCTTGATAACTGGGGATGTTCATCAACTCCTGAAGAGAGGGAATAAACTAATCAGGTTCTCACTAGTCATAAATTTGGAATTGTAGCAGAAAATTAAAAAAAACTGAGTGTTTCCAACTGGGTTTCATATCCCTGGAAGATAACTGCATAAATGTTTGGGTAATGGTCATCTCATTAGATATATATTTACCTGAACCCTTTCCATTGTGGGAAAAAGAACTTTTAAAAATTGGTCTTGAGTGATAGCTTGCTTTAGTTTTAAAGCAGTCAACAAATGAAAATCTTTTCAAAACCAACTCAATCCCACTTTTCATTCAACAAAAAAGGAGCAAGCACTTTGAATACCAAGGACCAAATTAAAAATGAACCTTCTAATAAACAGAAGAGAAAAATAAAAGCCTTTGTCTTAGCTTACAAATCAAAGCATAAATGCCCTTGGTTTAACCTTTCCCTAGCCTCTTACTCATAATAAGTTTACATTGTCACCCAAATGCTTGAAGAGGAACACTTTCCCCCAGGATTCTGACCTTCTCTCTGTTTTCTATGGTCCTGCACCCCAGATTCATGTTTCAGAACAGGATACAACTCCTACAGCACGTACTACCAGACCACCCCTTTTGTAGCTTTGCTACATTTTGTCAAAGAAAATGCACAAGGACTTTGCCTTCAGCTGTCTCTTCTTACTGGCATCTCAACTTTGAGATCTTTCACCACCTGGGGCTTTAGAGGCTTCTTGTAATTGAGAAAGGGCAAGTCCAGCACTTTTTTTCCATGATCCTGTGCCATGCAGGTCCCACTTGGTTATCAATGGCAGTGTTATGAAAGTTCAGCAAGGCTAAAAACTCGTTAACTACTTAGAGGATCTTTTGGCTCAGCAAGTAAATCCTTCAACAGTTCTGCTTGCTTACTCTGCTATCCCATTAGACAGCATAACTTTGGGGCTAGACAAGAGGAGTTTTCACAATCCTGTGCCTTTGCAAGCAGAAAATCCTGAGTGTTTAGGGTGCATTTCTTGCACAGCTGAGATGACACAGCCTCTTCATGCTCAACAGTTTTTCCTTTTCCAAAATCAGAGTACAACTGGGAGTGTAAAGGATCCTAAGGACTACAGCAAAACAGATAATAAATAATAATGTCACCCTCCCACATACTCTGGGGGCAGGAAAGCAGGATGGTTGTTGTTGTCACTTCTTATTCTTGGGGAACGCCTACCTTCTTCTCCTTCAGAGCACTGAGGTATCAGGGATACAGAACTAGATCTGTTGATGCCTGGAGTTAAGGGGAAATTCAGACAGCCCCATGCTATGATGCCTTTGGCCCAAATTAATCTCACTTGAACTCCAGTTTAGTCCCCGTGCACCTTTAGACTGAAACACTTTTGGGGTCCAGCAAGAGCTACGAACACCTTGATTTAGACATGGCAATGGGACTTGGGTGAAATGAGGATTTCTTTGGCCATGAAGTTTAGAAGTTAAATCCTTATCTGCATAAGGCAAATTGGCATTGACCATAAATATGCATCAGTACTCTTCCTTCCCTTTCAGTGAGATGAGTCCTTCAGCCTGGGCAATAGATTTGCAAATTGCCAATGACAAGGAGAAAGCTTCTACAAACCTCAGTAGCACCTATAGTGTTTCCTTGGCATAGTGAAAGCTGTGGTTATGTTCTCTTCATTCTCCCAGTCTTTCCTCTATGCAGAATTTCCACCATCTGGACCTTCGTCATCCTTCCCATAGCAAATATCCCTATCTTTAGTTTCACTCCCACTTCAAATTCACCCTTTATATCTTCTACCTTTCTTTCTTCAGTTTGGACCCACATGACTAATACCAGTTCTTTTACTGACTGCTTTTTCCTTCTTATAAAATAGATAGAAAAAAATGTAATAGAGTGTCTGTTGTGGTTTCTCCTCAGCCAGCAGCCAAGCCCCACGCAGCCACCCACTCACTGCCCCACCAGCAGGACTGGGGAGAGAATCAGACAGGTAAAAGCTGGAGAACTCGTGAGGGATAAAGATAGTTCAACAGGGAAAACAAAAGCTATGCACACAAGCAAAACAAGGAATTGATTGACTGCTTCCCATGGGCAGGCAGGTGTTCAGCCATCTCCAGGAGAGCAGGGCCCCATCACGTGTAACAGTGACTTGGGAAGATAAATGCCATCACTCCAAATGTCCCCCTTTCCTTCTTCTTCCCCCTCTTCTAATACTGAGTATGATTTCACACAGTCTGGAATATCCCTTTGGTCAGTTTGGATCATCTGTCCCAGCTGTGTCTCCTCACAACCTCTCATGCAGCCCCAACTTCCTCACCAGAGTCTCAGTACAAAAAGCAGAAAAGGCCTTGGCTGTATGTAATCCTTCCTCAGCAAACAAAAACATCTCTATATTATCAGTTCTGTGTTCAGCACAAATCCAAAACACAGCCTCATACCATCCACTATGAAGACAATTAATTCTACCCCAGCCAAAACCAGCACAGTATCAAAAAGTATAAAAAAGGAAAGTATGTAATGAGCTAAAATGTAGGTTATTCATTTTCACCCAGTTTCTTAGTAAAGACAAAGTTAACATTTGCTTCAGTATTTTCATCATTTCTACTTTATAACAGAAGCCACTGATTAATTTCAATAAAATTTGACAGGTGTAGAGAAATCTCAAAATATTAAGCTCCAACAGTTTTGAAATGTTATATAGTCCAGCTGAAGATAAAATTTCAGGCACTGGGAAATCAGAGCTAAAGAGAGGAGAAAGACCCTGAACAGCCCTTCTGCCTTTGGAAAAGCTGCAACAAGAGCTGACCATCTCTCATGCCATATGCTATTTTAATAATACTTCCCTAGGTTTCCATTTCCTACCTTTAAGCCGTGTGTCTCATTTGTTGGGGGTTTTTGAGTTTCTTTTCCCTCATGTTCAGGGAAAGCACGGTTTTCGCTTGTTGAATGCTTTTATTTTCCCTTTCATAAGCCAAATATCTGGTCATCCCAATAGTCTTGTGGGGAGTTTGTCATGCATCATACTGCACAAAATCACAAACTTGGCCTTGATTTTTAGACCATTCACATACTGATCTATTGTTTCTGCATATCTGCAGGAGTCTGATATCTGGTAATAAATAAAAAGAGATATCCAAATGTCACATGTTTCTTGGAGCTGAAATAGTCCTGGAACTGATCCATTAGTAGAGTTAACGTTGCATTATCCTTTTACATTGCAGAGCTGAGACTACTATCAATACATCATGCCCAGTCACGAGAGGGAAAGCAGATGCTTGTCATTTCTTTCCTCACCATCTTGCATTGGTACATAAATACTGTTCAAGCATTTGTCTCCCCTTTCTCCCAAGCTAGGATAAGACCTCTGTAAAAAACCCAAGGTTTGTCAGGGTGCCACACTTCTGCTACCTCTCCCATCAGACCAGAGCAGTAACAATCCAGCTGCCCTGGGGTCAGAGACATGGTGTGCAGGAACAAAGGCAAGGAATGAACTGACGTGTTGTGTGTGATTGCTGCAGCCAGGAGCTGAACTACGAGACTGAGGAGGTCCTTGACATAAATACAAGTACCATGTCAACTCTTCCAGTCTGGTTAATCTGGTATTTTACAACAGTTGTGTATATCAGTATAATGTTGTATATATCAATATAATGCCTGTGCTAGAAAACCAGATCATGCAAGAAAAGGGACCCATGAGAAGGAAGGCTGCTAACACACTGCTAAATAATCAGTGCAGGCAGACACTGTCATGTTCAGCATTGTGGCAGCTGGTCAGCCCATGGGCTTAACCACAACCAGCTGATTGATGTTAAACATTACAGTCCCTGTCTGTGTTCAATGTTTAACAGCATGTTTAGCATTGTCTTAGTTACCAAGATTCCTCGGGGTTGTGTTTTATCATGATGAAATTTTCCAGTGTGGAAGAGCTCCAAAGGGCTAATGTTTTACAACCACTGGAACATAAGACAGAGCATAAAGTGTCAGAGAGGAATAGATGGGTTTAGCCAGTATGCTTGCCTTGTGGCCATAAAGAGATCTTCCTCCCACACGTGATATTGCCACAGGTGCAATCTGGGCAAAAAGATCCTTTGTTTAGGAAGGAGGCACTGATAGCAGGCATTTTTCGCTCTGGAGTCCTCCATTCTGGAGCAGCCTTCACCATCTTTGCATGAAAAACCTCGAACTCACTGACTTGGGGGCATCCTGGCAAGGTCCACCTGTTTTATAGCTCTGATTGGAGATGACGGATTGAGTGAATCAAGATTTCGAGTTGAGAAAGCCTTTTGTTTTGGCACAGGAACTGTTCCAGCGGGGCAAATTAGGATATTTGGATTTTTATCCATAGCTCTGGTGTGTAATTAAAATAATTACCCAAGTGTGGGGAGCCATCATGATGGGTGCTTTATAAATGAGTAGAGAAATAGGAAAAGATAACACATTTTGTCATCATATAACTCCTGGAGTCTGAGTTCTCCACTGAGCCTCTTCCCAGATATTTAAGGAGCTATCTAAGAACTATTCAGCCCAAAAATGAACTTTGGAGAAGGTTGGACCTAGGTTGATAAGCAAGTTCTGGATCTGCCTCCTTTATCTATTAGGAAATAAAGTCAGTCTTTGATCAGAACCTTCCTTAACTTTGAGAAATTATGAGTATGCTTCAAAACTGGATCTTTGCCTCCTCCAGTTTTTGTCACCCAGACAGATGGATTCTAATGTGATTGGTCCTCAGGTTCTTGGCACAGTTGTACTGCATCAGGTTGTAATGGATCCTTAGATCCTTGACATAGGCTCCTTAAGGAACTTTGAAATCCTCCTGCCAAATGTTGCAAAAAACTTTGTAACTCTGCAAAATTTAACCTCCAAACAATACATCCAAGTATTTCCTGTGCCCGCCTTTGTTTAAGAAACAGAGGAAAAGAAAGGAGAATAATCCACTTTCCTGAAACAATAAAGTAAACTAAAAGAGGCGAAATCAGGGAAGATAAAATTAAGGCACTTCTCACTTGGGACATGTCATCCCACAAAGCTGATTGGAATTTTAGCAAAACCAGGTTATCTTAAACACACATTTTATAAAAAAAAAAAATAAAAAATCACTGAAAAATGTTAATTGGAAAAATATATTCTGCCCTTACCTTTGCAATCATACTGGCTATGCATAACAGGACAAACCAAAACAAATTTATATTGGCACTGGGATTCACTGGCTTTTGAGGAAAATAGGGCAAATCATACTCAGTGGCTTGATCCAAAACCCATGAATGACTGTGGAATTTTGCCTATTCACTGCATCAGGTATAAGATCAGACCATAGTATTTTAATGCAGTCACAAGCAAAATGTAAATAAATTATTACCTTAATTGCTTGCCTATCTCTGTAAATTGACCATGTAAGGTCCAGGAACCAATATTTACATATTTTATTTAAATTGGTTTGCTCATTACTATGTTTTTGGTTGCTTCTTTAGGAATAAGACAATGCTTTCATGTACCTCTTCACATCCCAAAGATCTTTTTCTTTTTAAACACCCTGAATGTTGGACAGTCATCTGATGCACAAGCAGCAAACTGGTTGTTTCATTTTGGTCCTTTTCAGCAATTCAGCTGCCAGATAAGACTCACCGCAGCACTTTTGTCACTTGCACATCTACGTCAATGTGGCTTCACATTCTGGAAACCCAAGACATGAAGGCAGACTCTTGTGAATAGCAGTGATGTTTCATGCTTTTCAGTGGGGGAAAAAAGTCAGACAGAAGCCAGAGGAGACACCCAGCCACCCTTGGTACTCTCAAGAATAGGTCCTTCAAGGGGAGAAAAGAAGTCTGTAGGAAAGTTCTGGTTTTCTTTTGCTTTTTTTAATTAGCATCCCAGACAATTACAAGAAGACAATGTCTGATTTACTGAGCAGTTGAGATATTATCAAGGCTTCTAGCACAGCACCATCTTGTATACTGTTGTGTCCTTAAAAGGTACCATCTTCAGGAGAGTTTCAGTAAGTGAAACACATGGAACCTATGTAAGGGTAACAAGATGGTTGGTTTGTTGTTTTTATTCCTGGTGTACCCACACTTACAGCTGCCAAAAAGCAGGCAAACTTTTGCCTCCAAAAATAAAAAGTGATTATACTCTGTCTAACCAGCTCTACCCTTAACTGCACCACTGTCTATCACAAAAAGAAGGACAGATATGTATTTTGTGGTATTGCTTTTGGAAACTTTCCATTCAGGGGTTTGCAAGAATAATGTGGGTGTGGAGCTGAAGTTTCGTGAGTGTGAATTCATGGTCCTGTAGAGATCCCCACTGTTATCTTTGCATCTTTCTATTGGCACTGGACCCAGATTTTTTTTTTATTCACCAGAATATCAACAACTCTCTCTAAAGGACTGATTCAGTACCACTGATGCCTGTAGGAGCCTCTGCACAGGACTCCAATGGCAGTTATGATCAAGTCCTTTGAGGAATGATGATCTTTCCCCAGGAGATCAGCTTCAATCAGCAGAGCTAGGGTGTGTGCAGTTGTCTCCACATTCAGCTATGTTTACTTGCCTCAGACCAGTCCCTGTGATTCTTCTTCAACAGCTGCTTTGCCCAGATTTTTCCGCATCATTAACAAAGACAAACTTTGGTCCAACTTTCAGACTTCTGTGCATATAAAAAGCCTTGTGACAGGAAGAGCAGGAGCATCAGCATCGCTGGTTTGTTGAGGTATTATTTCTGGCTGAAGACAGAAATTCTAGCCTGTCTTCATTACACATGTATGTGAACAGATCTGAGCCCCGTCCAAGGGTGTCTCACACCTGGTTCTCAAATGGTGAATGAATGGCCTCTTACACTGGGCTTTATTTTCATCTAATTTTGTTTCTGCTACTGGCTTATTGCCTGAACTTGCCCAAGCCACTCTCTCTCTTCATGCCTATGTTTCTCTCCCCATCTTTCTACATCTTACCACTTGTGCCTTTCAGTGTCAGGCACCAGGTCTTGGGTTTCAAAGGGTCCCCAATGTGCTTACAGATTGTTCAGCCCTGACCATGATTTGGAAATCATGGCACCATCACAACACAAAGAGTAACAGCCCGATATGGACAGTTTCAGGCTTTAATCCCACAGCAAGGGAAGAAGCCCTGGATGTGTGCTTTCTTTGCACCAGCATCTGAATTTTCAGTGTCACTAAGGAATCTACAGAATGATGGAGGAACCAAAGTGATCCTGAATGGTTCCCTCTCTGCCCCCTTGGTTCTCACCCACCTCTCCCAGCAGACCAGGCAGATGTGCACGGCCCCCTGGTGACGTGCAAGATGCATAGGAGAAGGGGGCTGGATCTCAGCTCTGCGTTTCTCTGCATTTCAGTTCCCTGCTAGTAATATGGCATTAACAATGTGTAGGCTTCCTGGCTAGTTTGTTATTTGGAGCATCAATTATTTAGAGATTACAGATGTTTCTAATACCTTTGGGCTGTTACCCAAAAAGACCGTGCAAATTTCTGAGTTTGAATCAAGTATAGAATTTATGAGACTAGCAGAGTATACTCAACAATGTTTGTGGAGATAGCAAAATAAACCTGTGCCAGCAACTCAAAGAATGGTCACAATTCTAACCCCAGGATAAACTGTGAGTTTCACATATTTTTTGTGAGTAAATCTTTCCTATAATGCTTCTCCAAGTTGTGAAAAATAGTCACTCTTTTCCAGGAAAAAAAAAAACCTCCCTTGCTAACAAAATTGTGAGAAATATTTAGAATGGCCAAGTAAAAATTATGCCAACAAAATAAAAATATTACTCAAGCAACCCCCAAGCCACAGGTACAGCTGCTTTCTCTAACTGATATCAGTTCTCTAAAGAGTGGCATGTTTCATAAATGAAACACTTCTTTCTTGTAAATATGTTAATTGTCTTTTGACAAGCCAGAACTATCTTCCCACATCTGGACTGCCCCAAGCCATGGCAAGGACACCGCATTTTTTCAAAGTCTCACCTACTGTCACGCTTTTTAGGCATAGCATTGCTATTTCACTGTATTTTACAGGTCTCCGTTAGAGGAATAGGGCAGCAAAATATTAGCCAACTATCACAAGCAGTTCTGCCTTGCAAAGCATTTTCCACACTCAAAATTGGACTGGTTTAATTAAAGGTGTGTTTTAAAATCAAATTAGTTAAGCCAGTGCAATCACTGGAATATTTTTAAAGTTGTGTTGTATTGATTTAGCTTTATGTGATCAGGAAATGATTTATACTAAATTGATACAGAGCAGATTTAAATCATTCTGAGTGACCATATCTTACACCAGTTCAACTAAATAATTTTAGAGACAATTTTATATGGATCATATCCCTCAGTTGTGCCAAGGAGCGTGAACTGAAAGGGTGCATGAAATAACCATATAAAGGTACCTGATTCATTACTGCAATACTTCAGTGTAGGTCTGCTGTTGTAGAATTGTAGCTGGCCACAGTAGTAAAACTCAGAATGCATTATAGCTAGATAGTGCCTCCTCTAAGCATTTTGTAAGATTTCCAATCCTAAAACAGGATGAGCTATTTTGGACATTTTGGGTTTGTTTGTTTGGGTTTTTTTTTAACAGGCCTAGCAGTAGTTCTCTGAATAATTTCCTGAGTTGCATATTTATTTTTCAATTTTTTATTAAAAATTTCTGAACACTTCTATCATTTCAGGCCTATAGAAAACAATAATATTAAACCTTACTTGACTCCTTTCAAGAATTATTGCTTTCTAATCAAGGTTGACAGTCTTTCCTTTCTCACAGAAAGTAGGTAAGCTCATTTTTATAAATAGTGTATTTCCATCCAAGATCTGTTCTCTTCATTCTGCATAGGAAAGCAATAAAGGGGCGGTGCAGGGATATTGCATTTTCAAATAAAATTTCCCCAAATTAAATCCTACAGAAGCTTAAGATCTGAGAGAGGTTTCTTGTGGTTCTTTTACATTGTACATACTGAGGGTTTAGATTGCTGACAGAAATTTTAGTCACCCAAAGCGCTATAACAAACGGAAAAAAAAAACCAAAAAAAAAAAGAAAAAAAAATAGAGAGAGAGAACTCTGAAACAGCTGTAGCACTGTGTATGAGTCACTTGGGCTGTGTCAGACATGTGAGTGCTGAGGTAGGAGTAACACTGCTCTGTGAGCTCACCGGCGCCTTGTACCTCCAGGCAAAACGTGAACAATGTCTTCTGGGCTCACAAAGAACACCCTGCTGCTGAAAACCAGGCAAGGCACATCAGTAGTTTGTTGAAACAGGCAGTCATCAGAGAGCCGGTGGGTGAAATAGCCCATCCAGCACGGTGGGCAAACAGGAACTGGTACTGCGGGGTTGGGTGTGTGTGTTGGAGGGTCTGTCCTGGTGACCTGCGCTGGGAGGGAGGAGCCGGACCTTCTCCAGACAAGTGTGGGCCAATGGAGGTGGGCAGAAAGATGAACATAATAATGACAAACTGGGATTTTTGGGGGCTTCTCTGCAAACCAGCACAGCTAGCTCTGTCACCCACACCCTAGCAAAAATCATCATTTATCTCTGGAGGCAGGCAAGCATGTTGCCATGAATTACAGCAATTTAAGAAGCTCACATTTGCACCCGGGAGCTGGTAATTATTTACCAAGAAGTGCAATCATTACTGTCAGGTGATGATGACATTTCTCCCACTTTGCCCATTCAGTAACTTTTTGAAGACTCTGTGTGAAGTCTTTGCGGGGGGGTGGAATGAGGAGCACTGGCTTCCCTCCATCACTGCTACCAAAAAGGGTGTGTATTTTGGCAGTGGTTTTGCTTGGAATATTCAATTCAGATTAATTTAATTTCAACATCTACTATCCCCAGTGTGTGGTGGTGCCACTAAACATACACATTTCCAAACTATGAAGTGCAGGCTGTGTCATTCAGCACAGGAGTGAAGTGATCCTTATCTGTCTCCCATGTGTGTACCTTTCAGATTAACTCCACCAAAACCAGTGGCATTACAAGGGTTTAACAGCAGCAGCAGTGGGGACAGGCACAAGAGAGGCAGTAGATTATCAGGCTGGGAACTGTGTTTATTTGATCATCAATAATTGTGTTAATAAAGATGTAGCACTATATTCTGGTTGCAACCATCCAGCCCACTTGCACTTCTCCACTTGCACAAACATGGGGGCACCTGGGAGGTGATGGGAGGAGAAAGTCCTTCCGTGGGGCAATCAAAGCCAAACCTCTCTCCAATCACTCCCCTCCCTACTCAAGGGGGCTATCTTGTCTGGAGCTGTGTGTAAAGCAAGGCCATGCTATAATGTCTTAGGATGGAGGCTATCCTGGGACTCTGATGTAGCTGTTCCTTCTTTTTTAATCTAATTCATAGCAACCACATGTATCAATCTCCACAGTATTAACTGGGGATTCCCTACCCTTATGAATCTAGCACATTCTTCAGAAAAAGCCCTTGGACTGCAGACAATGAATGCACACCTTCTGCTATTTTTCTTCTGTCCCTTGCATGTTTATTGTGTACATTGTAAGTTCAATATGTAAATACGTAAATTGTATATTCAATGCTACTGCTGAGACTTTCCTTGGTTTCCCATTATATCACCCACATAACCTTGTAGGGATAGATGTCTTCTCCATTCTTGCTGCCCCGTTATTTGGTTGCTCGCTCATTTGCATGTCAATAACCTTTCAAATTTCATCTCTTTATGAAAGCATTTTCAGTCTTGGACAGAGGAGCATCCTGAAAAGAGTATTCATGCCAAGAAAAAGAGACTAATTTTATTTTGCTGAATCATCAAATCTCTCAGAAAAAAATTACAAGCTTCATCCTGCAAAAGACTACAGATGGACAGACCACACAGAGAATTGCTCCTACACAGGTAAAGCTTGCTATAGCCTGGTGAGCCCAGCAGTGCCATTTTCCTCTGATCTTGGCCAACTCAGTAAAAATCCCTGCTCTTGGGCAATCCTGTTTTAGTGTCAGCCTTTGCTCCTGAGCAGCCCCATTCAGCCAGACCCTGCTTTGAGAGTTATGTAAATATTCAGTTAAGTGTGATGATGACCTTTGCAGGGTTTGAGTCCCTTACTTGAGTTGCTCCTAATTGCCTGCACCACATTTTTTGCTTTCCCAAAACCCGGCTGTGTCTTCATGAGATTACAAAAAAGCAGAGCTAGGCAGAGAGCCCTGGAGATGAGCCCTTGTGTTCCCAGTGGCTGCAGAGGGTACCATTTGCTGTATGGATGCTGTTGTTCATGTGAGTAGATGATTGTTCCATTCCTGTCATTTTAAAATTTATCCATCTTCACAGATCTTTTCAGGCACAATATTTCATATCCAGGTGGTTTTCTTTATGCTTTCACAATAATAAAATGTTATGGGGGAGCAGGGTAATATCTTCCACTGCCTCTGAAACTGCTGATTATTTTCAGACTATATTTCTTGAAGAAATAGCCTGGTATATGCACAACATGTCAGAAGGCAAGTGAACATGTGTCAGGCAGAAGAACTAGCATTTAAAACCCATAAAATAAGTAATTTATTAACAAAAATGCAATGTGAAATATTTTGCAAAGTAAGTTCTGATTTCTTTTGTATTTTTAAAGCATAAGAAAATCCATCTCTTTTCTCTTCATGTAATATCTCTAGTTTGCCACAAAGAGGAAGTTTACTATCAAAAAAATACCTGAAAAAACTCACCATAGATAAGAAAATTGAACAAGAAAAAAAAGCCTTTCTCCTGCTCATTATTGACAAAGCTTTGTGATGTTACCTGAACAGCCACAGTTTTGATTTTCTGCCAGGGACTTTTTCATGCCAATGCCTAGGTTGGTGCTATCAGTGAAGCAGAGCATCCCCAGCTCCTGAGGCTCTGAGCCCCTCATGCCAGTGCTGGGTTGTCATCTGGAGCGAAAGCCTGTGCATCCCAGAGCTTCTTGGGAAGGGGGAATGTGCTTCTGTATATACAGTCATTGCTAAATCTAGTAGTGAGTTACTGTGCAGACTTTCTGACCAGCTGTAGCTTGCTATTTGTATGACTCTGTTATTCCTGGCTCATGCTTTATTTTAGGGACATTAACCTGCCTGTGTGCTTCTGCTGGTGACTTACTGGTAACCTTCTGTGCTATGCCAAGCTCAAGACTCTTCAATAAAAGACTCTTTGTGAGTCTTCATTTTAAACCTTTTTTTGTTTGTCTTTTAATGTCTCCTTCTCTTTCCTACCCCCTCCTGTACCCTCTCTCTTTCTCTTTTTCACCCTCTTGGCTTTTACTCTCTGTTTTTTGTTTCTCCATCAGAGAAGGTATCCTCACCAGGAGCTGGGTAAGGACATGTCACCTGCAATCTCTGCACTGCCAAAACCCATCATGAGCTTGCTGAGAGATCCAGTGACCAGCTCCCTATCCACAGAAACAGCCCAGACAGCAGCATCTCCCTAAGCTGGGAACCAGAGCTCCAGCAGAAGCCCTCAATTTGTCTAGGTCCCTGTGGGTTGGAAAAGAATAGGTAATTAGGCAAACCTCCTCAGCCCACCATCAGCAGCACTAGCAACAGGTTGGATCTAATTCTTAGGCTGAAACAGGGCAGGGCAGCAGATACAAATCCTGATGTCAGCTGGAGTCACTTCAGGATGCTCCCTCCATCCCTCCCACCATCAAAGCTGTAACCAACCTGACTCCTCCCTCATTAGAGCTAGGAAGAGGGAAGAGAGGAGCAGAGAGGAGGGGAGAGAAGGAGAGATTGTCAAGAAGGAAAGCAAGCAAGGAATTAAGCAAGAAACATAGCAGGTAAAGAAAGAAACACATAAAGAAACCGTGTGTTTCTCTTAGTTCATTTACCTTTTTTTTTTTCTCTCTTTCTAGTTAAGTTACACTAACATGATCAACATTTTGCCTGGTTTTTCACTCCTGATCATTCAGCACCTTTTTAAATCTTCTAAATCAAAATATTTTTTTCCAAATTACAAATTACCTTTTACAGCATTTCTCCACCAGAATGTGACCATGTATGGTTGAACATGATAAAAAAAATTACGTGGAATTACAGCTCTGGGTAAGGTAGAGAGAACCATATCAAACTAGCAGTGCTTTCAGTTAAACATTTGAAGCCAAAGGTACCTGACAGCCACAAGGTATTTGGTGTTGGATAGTTGTTTACCAGGGCAAAAATGTCAGGTGACAGTAGGTCAGCATCAGGAGGAATTAGACCTGTCATGCTCTTGACCTTTTATGAAGCTGGAGACAGTCATTTCTCCTTTCTGTGACTTTTTGTCATTTGTCTGCTTCCCTCAACAGGAGTCCTCGAAGTAGGAAGATGAATGTTTCATGTTTATACATTGCCTAAAACGTGCCAGACTGGATTAAAGACTGTATTGCAAACAGTGTATCATTGCATCACTATATTTGCAAACACAAATTGCCCTTGGTAGCGTAATTCAGGGGTAGAAGGAGGTGTATGGGGTCAAAGGCAAAGCACAGTCACCAAGGTCTGCATACTCCTGGCTGGCCAAGGAAAGCTTATGGAAAATAACACGTGGTGGGGCTTCACATGGGAATTTTCACCCACAGCCTTCTTGCTGCTCTTGCTTGGGCTGTGACTGAGCAGGACTGGTGGCAATGATTCCCCATCTCCCTGATGTCTGGGAAAGTTTCCCACTATCAGGTGATTTCCTTCTGCCAGGACCATAACTGTCTTCTTTCTCAACCTCTTCTCTTTTTCATTGCCACTTCTTTTGGGAGAGATTTTTTGGGCAATCCTGCTTTCCAAGCCACCAAGGCCTACGTTTCACAATCTAAATAATTTATGTGCACATAACTAAAAGCACAATATGCTGTCAGTCTCCTACCAGGTGTTTCTGCTTAGCATCTCTTTATTAACAGGAGAATTTAGGGCACGAGACTTTAACCCCAAAATTGATAACCAGCATGTATTAGTTGAAACTAGCAAGCAGCAGGCTTCTGCCTGATGTTCAAAAGCTCATTTGGGGCCATTCACACAGACATACATGCACACAATTTTCTTCCATTTGTCAGCATTCACAGTTTAAGCTGTTGTTCATCTACAACACCCACAGTTCATCGTTATCCACTGAGGGATTATCTGTCCAGGAATAAAGCCTGGGCTGTGAAGATTTGCACTTTGCTGGAGCATGTGTGACACCTCCTCTCCCAGCAGACTCACTGGATTTCTGCTCAGGCTGCTCTTCCCAACCCTCCGTACTCTACAGCGCCTAAAGGAAATTTGTAGGAACTAAGGATCCCTAACACAACTACAAGTGAAATTGGGATGAACTCGGCCAGCTTGGGCTCTCATGGGCTGCTCTTCACCTAGAACACAAGAAAATGGCAGCCAGAGGGAGGGTGAGAGGGATTTTCTGAAATTAATGAAAGATGTGAAAATTCCTTTTTGTTTTTTGGGTTTTTTTTTTAAACCAAAGGAATAGGCTCTGACCTGGTGGGAATTTCATGACTCAGGAAAAATTGGCAAAAAAAGCCCCTGACATGCTTCACATTTCTGACCCATTTGAGCATTCCCATCAGTGTCATCATCACAGAGCCAGACATCCAACTAGGAAGGAAAACCATACCATGTGGCTTACAGTTAGTAACATTTTTCAAACAACTTCAAGAGAAATAGCAATGTGCTTGGAGAGTTTTCAGGGTGAAATATATCAACAAAATTATTCAGTAAGAAAAATTCTTGCAGTACTATTTACTGTCACACATTAGTATCAGGAAGTAGAAATGGAAATGTGGGACAGAGGGCCAGAGAGAAAGAAAAGAAGGCAAATATCCTCCCACACACTCAAAAGATGCACCAGTTCTGCATTGCTATAACTGAAAAGAGCCCAATAATTATGATTTCACATTTCCAAGTGAACTAAGCCCAGTACTACACAAATAGCCTCACTGTAGTAATATGCTGCAAGCCACTAATCCTAACCCTGAACACACTCTCCAGAACTGATCAAGCAGACTGCTAGCACTAATTCTGGTTGTGGCTAGCCTTCTGTTGAGTTTTCATTAACTCTGTACCACCCAGGTCTTCATTAAACCTATTACCCTTTTTATCTTTTGATGTGCTCATCCTGACATGTCTTGAATGGTCAAAAGCCAGACTGTATGCTTACAAAATGGGAGAAGATTCAGGGCCACCAGCTCAGAGTCTGATTTGTGCTGGCTCATGAAAGAATAGCATCTTACAGATTTTTATTCATGTAAGCCTGAGCCTGCTATGGTTTTGCCAGGAACAAAGCTGCTGGGCAGCCTTCCTGTGAGCAAGAGTTGGCTCCTGGGATAGATAGTCCAAATTCCTGTGATGCAGGCCAACCTGAGCTCTGTTCCCAATGAGAAATGAAGCAAGATTCAACTGTATTGACTAGTACTTTTCAAGAGTTGTAAGACCTTCCCCTAGAAAGCACCTTGTGTGTATGTTGGTTTGAGTTGACAGAGCTCAGAAATGCACAAGGCCAGAGCAAGGCTCAGGCTGACTCCCTGAAACCACCTCTGCAGGGGCTTTGTCACTCCACCCTTCCAGTGAATGGACACAGAGGTGTGTTCAACTTGGAAGATGAAAAAGAGCTTTTAGTTCAGAGACCCTTTCTATGGAAAAGGCTATTGCAGTAAAACTGCTCTTTTAAGGAATCTTGTTCTAAAGCAAAGTTCATGTGGCAATGAGAAAACTGTATGAAGACCATGTCTTGAACACATGCTTTAGTCAATGCATGCAAGCAAATCTTTCAGTGCCATAGGACTTGCTCCCAGGAGTTACTCTACTCATGTGCACAGGCCACTGGGCACAAGGCATTTGTCTTGCAGCAGAACAATGAGTTCACAACCCCACAGCAGGAACAATTCTGGTTTGTGTACATTTTCTTTTATTTTTGAAGCAATATATCAGCTTTTCAGTGTCTCCCTGAAAAAGGAGATTCCTGTCTGATAGAGCACAGCAACAAAAGAGAACACAGATTTTTATGGCTTTTGTCATCTTTTAATATTATTTTATGAGCTGTGGTTATAGCAGTTTCAAACCATGGCCATTGCATGCTGCTTTGTTTCTACTTATCAGATGTAAAGCCAAAACTAAAAGAAAAGCTAACATGTTTGACATGCTTCATCCTGTGCAAGAGAACAGCCTATAACAGTTTGGAAGAAAACACTGAATTGGAAAAATAAGGAAAGAAAGAAAAAGAAAGGAAAGCTCTTGTTTTTATAGAATTATTACTTGAAAGCCATGGTATATGACTCTGTAGCTGAGTGGTGTAGCTGTACATTGCACAGGCTAGTGTATGCCTCTGACATGCTAAACACTGATATCTCCTTATAATGATGTGTTAATGTAAAGGGAGTGATTTTGCAAAATTTTATGCCTTATTAAGGAAATGATTCAAGCCCAGGAAATGTGCGGGTTAAGTACTTGCTTTCATAAACATGGGTTATGGTGGAAAAAAAGATTTTAGATATTATGTGGAAAAATGCAGTAAAAAGCGCTGAATTAGCCCATTCCATTACATTGAATTGTTCAGCAATTATGGTCATCCCCAGCCTAGAAAATTAAAGTATATGATGAAAACCCAATCTAAAGATATCCACTGCTGTGCTACTGAAGACATTGCATCTCATGCTTTACAGTCACTTCAGGCTCCAATGACCAACCAAAGTTATCCAAGGAATAAGTTTGAACTAGCTATAGTCACAGCCTGGGGCTGCCCTCTGCTCTTTCCTTTCACTTCTCACACCACCCACACAACTAGGAATTGCAGCAGATTTTCAGGGGCTCAGATGTGCTCCTTGTAAGCAGAAGATCTCCTACAAAATGCTCAGTTGCAAAGCAAGAGCAGCGTTCTGTGCTCTTCATTCCAGAGGGCAGGATCAGGCCACCAGGCAGCGTGATGGGGACGGCCCATCTTGCTGCGGAAGGAAACTGTGCTGGGTGGAGTGGAAGAAATAATTTCCAAATATTCATGTGAACTTGCAAGCCACTTTGTATTTCCCCACTTTCCCTAAGCCTTCATGTTGCCTCCCCACAGCAGCGTCAGCACTGGGGATACGTAAATGAGCACGCACACTCTTCGTGCACATGCTTGAGCAGTGTCTGCAAGTCCCTTCCAGGCCAAATCTCTACCTGACACTGATCTTCTCAGCGCTATTTATGATCTAGTATTTACTGGAGACATTCACACCTAGTGGGTATTAACTAAGAAGACCTTTCAGCTGCAAAACCTGACCCTTCTTTCTTGCCTTCTCTCGGTTGCCTCTCCCCAAAGTTGAGAAGCAGTAACTTTAGCCAGATTCTTTTTTCCTAACTTTAAAAATAATAATGTGTCTTCTCAGTATAAAATGTCTGTCTCCTCCACTCCCAGCCTCCTGGGGTTGCCATGGGCATGGTCTGCAAATTAAGTGGAGGCACTCAGCCCTCAGATCAGCTCTAGTCAAACATTAGCTGCAATGTTTACCCTTGTGTAATCTTCAGTTTTGCATTAATTTAATACTGCTCAGCACTTTTTAACATGTTCAGCAAATCCGTGGCACATAGTGTTTTGTATCTGTATCTCCCCCATAAAACCAGGTTTTGATTTTTAACCAAACTCATCAAAGAAAACTCCTCACAATACTCTCCCTCTACTTTGATCTTTACATAATTAAAAAAAAAAAAAAAAGTTGCTTTATGTGGTAATTTAGCTATACTCTGAGGGTTTTTTCCCCTTTACCTTCAAAGACAGCAAATAGGAAATTGTTTTCATTTTTCTTTCACATTTCACAAGCAACATGTTCTAGTTGGTTTTGGGCAGCAGAAGGTAGTAAGCATCTCCCAGTTAATAATTCTCAGGTAATATCATGGCCTCTTCGAAGCACAGGTCCCAAGAAGTTCAGTCCATAACACAAGCAAATAGAATTCTCTTGGAAGGTCTGGCTAAAGGACACTCAGAAACAGAATGGGCACACGTCATCATTTTTAATCAGTCTTCCCTCTTTGAACCTTCTTCTGAGCAAAATAAAACAAACAGAAACCTTGGAGTATATAGTTAGAAAACCACTAACCTCCTGGCTTCAAAACTGCAAAAATCCCACTGAGCTGGAAAAATCAGCAACTAAAGCCACACAACTTGGATATCTCACCCCAGCCCCGTTACAGGTAATCCCACCGAGAAGAGGGAAGGGATTTTGTTAAAGCAAGGACTGAAGCAAAGTTCAAACCAGACCTGGAACTTTTCGGCTGATCCAGTCAATAACGATCCAGAATTTCATATCCACCAAGGACACTTGTAAGACTCCCACCACACAGAAGAGGGGGCAATTAGGCTCCTGCATCAGCATTTGAATTACATGATCTTTTCTGGACTGGTGAGGTACTTCAGCGTACGCATCATCCCACCTGCACCTATACTAGTAACTCTGCAAGGATCAATAGATGTGCACTGAAAAGATTTCTAGCTCTTTGTGTTTCATCATGTGGGGGCTCAGGGAGAGCCTGGAGAAGAGCAAGAGGAGCTGGAGGCTAGTGGGGACCATTTTCACCTATGTCACAATGCCCTGGTGAGAAGCTCTGGCAGCAGCAAGGGTGCTTAGGCTGTGGTTAGAGGCACAAAGTCCAAGAAAAAGAGCTGCTTGAGCTCCACCACTTCCCCTTGCAGCTGATTTTTCATGAAATCTCCCTTGCTGTTCTGCTCCCACCCCAAGGACTTGACGTGTCTGAGCATGGTCCTCAGGGAGGGGGGCTGTGCTCAGTCTCCAGCATGCTAAATTTGGCACAAATAGCAAAAATCCCAGTGCAAACAAGGGACAACACAGAGCTTGCTGTTCCTTGTACATGAGACAATTCCCTTCAACTTATTGACACACATCACTTCCTTTCTTGTCCCGTTTAGGGAAGTGTACAATTATGTGAGCGGCCGGGAGCGCCGAGCCGGTTCTGCTGCACGGTACCCGTTGGCTCCTCGCTCCCCAGGGACCCCCTTGATCTGCTCACGCCTGTCTGAGGCCCTGCTCAAGCCAAAGAGATTAAGGAAAAGGCAGTGAGAATTTAGGCACGCCTGGCTCCAACAAGCCGTTTGCACCAATTCACAAAGGGAAAAGCTTGGAAGTGTTTCCAAAAATACCGGCCATTCATGTGAGTTAAGTCTGCAAGGGAGCCTAACGTGCAGACTTTCCCCATAATCAGGGTTTACCTCAACTCTGTTTATTCTGTAAACTCTGGTTTCTCAACAGAAACAGTTCATCACGCTACACCCTGCCTTGACAAATGTGCAGAAGGCTTTTGTAAAGAGCTAGAAGCAGAACAACCCAGCTGTTTCTTTAATGAAAACTGTTGTTAGCAAACTATCTCATCATTTTCCCCAAGCATTTTTGGGAAAAAGAAAAGATATTAATAATAATTACATAAAATGGGGGCTGCCAGATTGATGGCACTGAAAAGGAAGGGAGTATCTCAGGCCATGAACAATTACCAGTGTGAACAGTAGCAGCATAGCTGTCCCCTCAGCCTCTGGTGAGGGAGCAGAGGAGGGAACCCAGGCTTTATCCTGGAAACAAGTTAATTATTCAGAGCTAGATATTTTCCAGTGTGTTTTCACTTTTTTTATACTCCTGATTTGAGGAGTGAATTTTTGCAGGGTGCTTATGATTTCAGAGATTTCTTTCTCAAAATTTTTGAACTAATCTTGGTCCACATCATATCCACAAGCTATTCACACTGAGGTTGCACAGGCTGAAAAGAGTGAGGGAAGTTAGATCTGGATGCAGGTTGGGTTTGTAGGCCACCAAAAGCAAGGGAAAGACCTCACACTGGACAACTTCCATGCCAGGGTATTGTAAATCAAAGGTGACTCACAACTAAGAGGAGAGAGAATGATCCATCTGACTCCATCATCAGAAGGCTAATGAATTGCTTTATTATACTACACTATGTACATTGTGTCTAAACTGAATCTGCCATGCACTCACTCTTGCTCACAACTGCACAGAACTGCACTCCTCTCTGATTCTCTCCTGACTGTCCCGTGACAGTCCCACACACACACACACACTTCTCGGCCCTGACAAGCCAAGGGAGCAAAACATCCTCACTTTGGGTAAACAATCTCCACATTGCTTTCTACTTTAGCACAACACAGGCACAGCAAGTGAGATAAGAATTGTGTTTTCTTTCTTCTCTGCTTGTCTCACAGCTTCTCTCAGCTTGTCTCAAGCTGAGTTTGTGGTTACTGTGCTCATTGATCAGTGTCACTCCACCAGTGCAATGATACCACATTGGCTGTGCTGCATCCAGACAGCTACCGATGGAGGTACAGAATGTACATGCAGATGTAACCTCCAGGTTCATTATTTTTCCATCCCTATCACTTTTGTAATCAAATTTCAGGACTGAATACCTGTATTCATTTCTTTCAGCATTCGCTTGGCTATCGAGCTGTTTCCATTGAAGAGGGGCACGAACAGCATCAGCACGAATTAAGTTCTCAAAATAAATCAAATATTTATGAGAAAATAAATGCACACTAGTTTGTCTTGCTTGATGCTACTACAGGATGGACCCACAAGAACAGTGTGGAGGAGAGAGTGATTTTCTTGCAGTAGGATGGCTAATAAATCAAGGGCAACACAATCTGGACCGAATTCAAACCACTGTAGGCTCTTCCCTTGTATTACTGCCAAACCTTGAGCCACCCAGTTCTTCTCTGTCTCACCCCCCAAAAATATGTTTAGATTCCAAACACAAAGCTTAATTGTTTATTAAGGAAGTGGTTATGATGGGGAAATAATGCTGCTATGGAGGAACGAGCAGGAGGGTTTTACAAGATGCAGTAGAATTTATCATCATCTCCTCCAGATCAACTCCCTCGGCCCTCTGTTCTTTTTTTCACTTCTGCTTTAATTCCTATTGAAGTCACTTCTCTGGCTGTGGACAGGATGGTATGCAAAACCCACACAGGATGACTGCATTGTATTGATATCATGAAAAAAGATCAACTTTCCTTTTATTCATAGCCCTCTGAGACCTCTGATTAAACATGTGGCCTTGTTTAACCTCTGCTTTATTCTCTCAGTGCAGCTGGTGTAATTACAAACCAAACATATTCTACACCCTGTTGTAGTGAACTGATGGATCTCCTGTTAAACAAAATCAAGTCATGCATGGAAACTGAACTGAATTTTTCCTTTTGAGGGTGTAAGACTGAGAGCTGGTACCTAACTATCTATTCCATGTAATGATACCCATGAAAGCAACACAAAAGTCTGTAGTCACATACTTTGGCTGTTCAGATCTTAGCAGCAGGTTTATGTGACCAAAGTAATCTCTCCATTGTGTCCTGTGGAGTTGTACCTGGGGCAGACTCACACTAATAAATTACTGATGTCAGAATCATAAAATTCTCAATAATGGAGCGAGACACAAAAACTCTGGCTTGTTCCTAAATCTGCAGTGCTCACATCATGTATATCTTTATTCAGTGATGCAGAATGACTCACAAAAATGTTAGCTCAAGATATATTTTAAACTCCTGAGCTAGCACTGTCCTGAGAAGAAAATTCTAATTTTGCTTCCTGTGGGCATACTTTTGAGAGCAGACTATAAATCTGAGTAGTGAAAATTGCTCTCTCTTTTTTTCCACACAGGCAGTTTTGGAAGATCAGAATTTTTTACTGTGAAAACAGCAAATTGCCCACATAAACAATTTACATGCACACTCAAAACCACACACCCCAAATCCCATGTTCCTGTTCTCCACCATTGCAGTATGTTGCTCTCTTTCTTCTCTGGTTGGTCAAAGCTTGGCTTTGTGAGACTGCCCCTAGTTTAGCAACAACAAATCTAGATCTTTCTACTGATGCAGAAAACATTCACTCTCTAAAACCAGCAGAGCCTTTTCCATTTCTGCCTGGATGCAGTTAGGATCACACATTCATTCTGGGTGCTTCAACTGGAAAGCTGCACTGGGACCATTTTGAATGTCTAGCTTTGAATGTCAGGCATGAAACAAAGAGAAATCTGGTCCCATAATGGGGCACAAGGCAGCACCAAACAAACTAGAACTTCCAAAGGGAGCAGCACAGCTGCCTTCCCACGCTGCCCTATCCAGGCTGTCTAGCAGGCCCTGCCTCTGCCAGTGCAACTACTCTTCTCCTGGGAACTCCTTTCCTCCTTTTAGACCCAGGTCAAGGTGATCACCTTGATTCCACCTTCAATCCCACGTCCTCATCTCCTGTTTACTTGATATGCCCTGTTTTTGTCTTTTGGAGCATATCAAGTACTGGTCTCAAAAAATTAAATCCACATATGATTTTGGGAACTGCTGACTTCAAGGACTGCTCCCTCTGGAGAGCACAGACAAGATGACATCTGTTGTAGTTTCCTACAGAACTGCAATGTTATCTTCCAGTAGTCTTCCAGAATCAGTATCACAGAAGAGTTGAGGTTGGAAGATATTTTGGGAGATCATCTGGTTTGTACTGCTCTGGTCTCCTGACTATCTCCGTGGTCCTTCACTGGACTCGCTCCACTGTGTTCCTGTCTCTCTTTTACTGAGGAGCCCAGAACTGAACATCGTTCACTTTGTGAGAACGTCATCTTTTCAGTGAAAAGCAACAACAAAAGACATATGTCAGACAATTAATTCAGTTCAGGCCTATTGGCTGGATGAATATGGCTGACACACACAAAACAGAAATGTCTCCTTGGAGGCAGTAAAAGTATATCCTTCTCTTTTAACCAACAGCACATCAAAGGTAATGGTAAAATGGGTTTGCTTTCTGATAAGAGAAGGTTATTAGGTCATGGACTCCATTTCTAGACATCTGTATATTCCTCAGCATTTGTCTGTAATTTTCAAAATTTGCCAGGAGCAGTGGATTTGACCAGATTCTAGGGGAGGTCAGTCCCCAGCAAGCAAATGCACTCATGCATTTGAGCTTGTTATCTGCCTTTTTGGCATCCCTTATGCACAAAGTCTTACTCTCTGGACACTCCACACAAATGAAAATAGGACCACAAGGCTTCCTTGGAGCCAGTGCAACAAACACTGCCCATGTCTGAGGTTAGCTGTCTGTACTGCTCGTCTGCTAGGATGGACCCTGTGAGATTTTTCAGGTCAGTCAGGCCCCAGAAAAGTTTCAGGGACCACATTGGAGAGGCCACAATGGACACACAGCTTGAAAATTTGGTCATGGCATTTGTCCCACATCACCCAGCACTTTCTCACTCAATTTCCAGGCATGTTTCAAGGGTTAACATGAGCAAGGGGCTGTTCAGGTGGGAAATTTGGACAGGTACCTCTTTTGGGTAGATGAAACAGTCCAATATGTAAGCGGGCCCTTCTATGGCAGTACATGGTGTAAAGGACATTTCCTCTACATAAGACCAATCAAGATGAGCCACAGCAGTGTTTTCAGTGGTCCAAATCCCTAGAGATGTTGGCCCACATTGCAAAACCCCTGTGAGAGGCAACACATGTGCCTGACTCCCCAGGAGACCTGTGGCACCAGCAAAGAGGAATGCATCTGGTCCAGAGACAGGCGGAGAAGACACAGCATGGAGTACACCAGAGCCAGCAAGTGTGCATCTCCACTACCGCAGGCATGAATGCGATATTTCACTTCCAACCCACTTTATTCCTCTTTAACATAACACATTTAAAATGGGGGGTGGATATTACAAGGGTTTTTGTCATTCTGTGTCAGCCTAGACCCACCCTGTCACCAGCCCTGGGCACATTCCCAGGCAGGAGGAAAAACACCAACAGCTTTTTAGAAAGATGTTTCAGCCTATCTTGGGGCTCAGATCACCTTCTGAGATCTTTCTCCACTGAGTCCTCATTACTCTTGGGTGGCTACCACCATATCTCAAACATGGAGGTAGAAGACAGAGATAAATCTAAGGCAACATTTCTGAGTGATGTCAGCTAGGAAAGGGCTCTCCTCTCCTGCAAATCCAGAACATGCACTCCCCACAACCTGAAGGCCAGTTGTACAAACAGTGCATGCCATCCTTTCCACCTTACAGCCCACAAAGGGCTGTGGGGTGTACCCAACCAACCACCTCTGAATCGTGGATCTAGCTGGGGTTAGATGACCATGCCTCATTTTTCGTGTTGGAAATTCAGCACATGTTTGTTGGGAGATGTCTGGGCAATGCATGATCCAGCTGCTTCTTAAAGTGGGGGTTTCAAAACCTGCCCATACTAGCACTATTCTGCTTCCATTTAGCAGCACAGAGGTTTTCAAATCCATCATCTTTTTTCAGTAATTAGTGCATAATGGTATTCAAGCAGTATATCATAATTAGCTTCTCCCTTGTGACCCTTCTCCGCCACACACAGATTCAGAACATCTTTATATTCTTCTAAAAGGCATTAATCTTTATGGTCAGGCATTTTGGCTTCTTTTTCTCCCCTATCCCCACCCCAACAGAAGCTATCTTCTCATGAGTCAGTTAGGCAAACCTACAGAGTGTTGCTAGAATGTAAACCTGAAATCCAGTAGCATTTCAAAACAGATCTGCATCTGTAGTCAGTGCAAATGTTTTCCCCTCTTTGAGCCACTTTCTGTAGTACACCATGCTATGAGCCCATGCAATACTTTCTGCACAGCTTATCCCTAAGTAACTTAGTCTGATCTCTGCTGATAGGTGGCTATTTTATTTTTTTTTAATTTGTATGTTTGAGAGATGGAAAGAATGCTCTGGGTTTTGAAGAGGCTTTATAGTTCAATCAAACCAGATGTTTTGTGCAGCCATCACACCTATCACAACCAGAGTCTGGTATTATCCTGGGAAGAGAAGGGTTAATCTGCTTGAGTCCAGCTACTAGGCATAAGGGAACTGTGATTTCAGGGGACTGTTCCTATTTACACCATACATGAAAAGATAAGCTTTCCCAAAGCTCACCATCCTTCTGCTGCTGAGCTTGGGGAGGTTTCACAGGGTCAAATTAAACAGGGCTGGACCCTGGCTCTGCCTCTCATTGCTGGATGTTCATTCTGTGTGTAACGTTCTTCGCTCTTGAAATTTATTTCAAGGTCAGAGAAACTTACCTTCTGTGTATATTGGGTTGAGGTATGTTTTGTTAGGAAAATTTATAAGATGGCTTGTTTTAACAGTTGTTGTGGTAGATTGATTGGGTAATATTTACTTGTGCTATAATTATCTTATTTCATAGCAGTGAATGTAAGGAGGCAGCTAGGCATGCTGAAACCAGAATAACAGAAATCAGGAGATTTGCAGCAGGAGGCAAGGTGTTGTACTGTATGTACTGTTGTGTCTTGTTATTTATATCATGCTAAACTTGTTTTTCCAGCTATTTTTGCAAATGACCAGCTACCCAATAAATTACATCATTTCCAGCACTGAATGGCACCATGACATGTTAACTAGGAATTTAAGCACCAGAAAATAATCTTGACTGACTTGAAAGTACAGCCATAAAAGTCCAATGAAAGCTAATTTTCTGGGATGGGGAGGATGGGGAGGGGCATAGGTAGGAAACAGGCAGGAGGAGGAAAGAAAGAAGCAGGGTTGGGAGACAGACAAAAAAGAAAGCCTCATGCTCAACCAAATTCACGTACACAAGTTTTAAAATTCTAAGTCTATAAATATATTCCCTGTAAATATTCATTTGTAGGTTGATCAGTCTCTCCTTCCTTGGCTGAGCCAACTCTGAGCTCTTCGCATGTTTTCAGGTGTAAATGAACATCTGACTGGAGGTGAACTGCAAAGAGCTGGTGCAAACCTAAATAAGTGTGGCAAAAGCCATCAAAGAGAACTGTAAAAGCAGACATGCATTCCCCACATTTACATTAAGCCTTTTGTATACAAGAGCAAGCCAGTGTGGAAAGAAACAAGAATTCAATAATTATCTTGGTTTGGTTTTTTTTCACATAGGCAGTTATAAACTACTTAAACCTTTCATGCAAGCAAATAGCCTCACAAAGATAGCGTGGTCGGAGCCAGCAAGACAAGGAATGACTGACGCCCACCACCAGCAGGCACTTGGGCAAGGCTGAGCGTGTCACCTGGCACATTGTCCCCCCAGGACATCCAGCCCAGGTGGGGTTGGATCCTGCTGGGCCTTCCTGCAGCCCACTTGCCCTGGGTTTCTTCACTGAGGGCCCTGACATGCGCTGGGGAAGTGAGTTCTGCAGGACAAGAAGGAGCCTCTTCTGCTGTGGTGGCATCCCTGTAGGTGGTCCCAAGGCAACAGCCTGGGAATGAATTGACAAGAAGGATCTGTGCATGAATGAAAACCCTCTCCTCTCGTCCCACAGTAGTCCCAGGACCATCTCCCAAAGCCTGTCACCAGGGTTTGCTCCCCAAATGAAGGCTCACTTCAAACCAAAGCTGGTGTAAGCATTGGTTAATTTTAGCCTAGGAAGTGAGAATCCCACAGTTGTGCTGCCTGCTTGCCTGCCTTTCTTTTACCTTCCCCTTCCTCTCAGTACACACACCCTAATAAATTTTGATTCCAGTTTCAACTAACATGAAGTGAGGGAATAGAAGAGAGACTTGAATTTGTGATCCCAGTAAGGGAAGGGAGCTCCAAACTCGGCTGTTATCCTTGGCAGTGACTGCCCAGGCATCCAGCACAGCCTTTCTAGCTGGCAAGTGAGCATGTAGACAGGCCACAGATGTGAAATCAGCTCTCTCCTAGAGGGAGCTGGGGTAAGCCGGGGCTATCATGACAGGGTCAAGGCATTTGCAGTCAAGAGATGCAAGTTTGTACGAGACAAACCACTACTGACCGAAAAACCCAGAGTATATAATGGCACAACAGGAATTGCGCATGGCAGTTCAGTCTCCTTTTTACTTCTTGGAACAATCACTTACATGAACGGAGGTGGCAGTGCAAAACTTCTGGGGATCCCTAGACACCTGTCCTGGCTGGAAACAGAGTGTGCACCTCCTTCACAGAGCACCTTGCCTTTGGTTTTCCCCAATTTCTCATCCAGGCATCCAAGCAAAGAGCAACTGGATCTTCACACCATGCTGAAATATGGGATGTCTGGGAGAGCCTGAAGGCTCTGAACATCCAAACTCAGAGCAGTTGGTGTCCCAAGAACCACAGTATGTGTGCATCTCTCATTGTGTTTCCTCTGAAATCCACATGTTCACATGCCATAACATCTTGGCATGAGTAGATTTACAAGCTTCCTCTGTCCTTCTGTCTCTCAGACAGCAGGGTGCTCGGAGAAACCAGTGCCACACACACTTTCATGTCAGCCCTGCCACTTACCACACATGCTGCCATCTCTGTAGGCAAGGACGGTGGCCACACTGCACCGGCTCCTGCTTTTGGCTCCTTTTCTCCAAGGTCAGTAGGTTTCCCCCACTGTAAGTGAGAGCACAAAAGCTGGCCCTTTGTCAGTGGATTTTGGGGCTCTTTAATGGGATTAAGCCAGTTCCACCCAGTGCTGGTTGCTACAAAAGCTTTTTCTCCTGTCTCAATGACGTGTTCCATCTTGACGTGTGTGGTCATATCTGCAGTCGATTTGTGCAGCTCTTTGTTCTTTGCACATGTTTTTATTGCCTGGGGGGCATGCAGCAACCAGCCAGGGAGCTTTTGTGGTGCCCAGTTCATTCGACTGTTTACTCAGTTAATGCACTGCAGCCAAAATAAGAATCTGCAATATCAATTTGTTGAAAGTAAAGCTGAATGACAATCACAGAGCACTTTCAGGTTAGCGGGACATAAAGGATGCAACATTGGCAACAGTGAAGCTGAGGCAACTCTCATTTAACTTCAGCAATCTATTTGCCTGCCAGCAAGATGTTTAGCACACTCCTTGATAAAAAACAAGAGAAGCAACACATTCAAAGGGCAATTCATCTCCTCTCTCTTAAACATCTACTGAGGTTGAGATAAAGCATCATGTAGAGGTTCCTCTGTCACCCTCCTTTCCCATCAAGGATGGAAGGACCCTCACACAAATGATGTTTCAGTGCCAGTGCCAGAGTTAATGCATCATCCCAGGTTTCACATTGCTCAGGATTGTTCAGGACTCAGAAATCTGAGAATTCTTCTCAGATAGAGAAGCCCACAAACCACTGCTGGAGGATATGCATATTTGATCAATTATGACCTGAGATGTGTGTGGACACTCTGTTAGAAGAAGTGCAGAAGTGAAATGCTCTCTTGCCTGCCAGCCATGAGTATATTCCTTGGCCACAGACCATTTATCATAAGACCAAGAACTGGCAAACACCTTGACAAAGGTACTGGCCACCCAGAAGTGGTGGCATGAAGTGTCTTCCAACACTGGCACACAACATTATTCCAGTCCAAGCAGCTTTCACCAACATTTCCTGGTAAATAGTATACAATAACCCAGTTTGAGTTAGTGCATCCAAATTTGGGAAAATTTTCAGGGAGGCATCATCAAGAAAACAAGGAGTCTGGACCATTTGGAACACTTTATACTAGAGGAATAATTTAAGTTTTTAAAACCTGTTGTGGTGTGAAGCTAAACCCTGCCCCCACGCTGTGACTACTTCCTCCTTCCCTCCCCCCTGCCCTCTTCCTAATTGCTGTCTGTCAAGTTCCACATTCCAGCAAGGGCATCGTGTGATTGGCAGAAGTTCAAAAGATGCTTCTCAGACCTGGGGTCATTGGCCTGTCCAGGTGTCATTGTCCCCTGAGACCCTCCCCCTCCCACCTGGTTGGTGGCTCACCTATCCTCTCCCTCCCACCTCCCTGTGAGTTTAAAAGGTGCTGGAAACATGTGGTTGGGGTCTGTTGGAGCTGTAATGAGATTCAGAACTGTGTCACCGTGGAATAAACTCTGGGTTCTCTCGGGCAGAACCCACTCTCTTTCTCTTCACCATCGCCTGAACCTTTTCCACTAGAGGTAAACTGAGTTTCTGCTTTTCATGGGCTCATTCCGAGTGCCTGGCTGCAACTGCCTGCGAGCTAAAGGTGTCTCTGAGGAGAAATATCCCCAGCAGTCATCTCTAGCACAGTGCAATAATAATAACCTTTGTAAAAAATATATTTTTAATAGAAATCAATTTTTTTTTAAAAATCGTGTTAATATCATCATCTGTAAAATTCAGGAGTAATATTTATGTCTTACCACTGTCGTGAAGAGAGCTAAAAATTCCCCTGCCCGAAAACAACAATTAATTTATGTGCTGGCAGTCAGAAATGTTCATTCTGCTATTTTAGTTTTGAACTCCTTTGTGTTCTGACCACTCTTTTTTCTGTTTTCCTCTTTTTTTCTGCTTTCCTCTTCTTTGTAATTTCTCTCCAATTTTTCAAATTTAAAAAATGGGAAGATAGTAATTTAAAAGTTTTGGGATTAATTTGCTTCTTTCCTACTTTTTTTTTTTAATCATATTTGCCTTTTCTTCTGGAGGAAAGAAGAAAAATGTTGTTAAAGGATCATGAAATACTATCCATAATTCCAAATATCAAGAATGTGACATTCTTTTGGGGGTTTTATAGTAGATAACAATGCTTTGCCTGTGCCTGCCCCATTCTGGGAGAGCTGCACAGTGTGCTCCCAGTTTCAGTGGCGTCCTGTCTAAAGAGAGACCTTTTCAGCAGTCTAGAACAGAGGGGTCTGGCTGTGTGAAAGCAGCTCAGCACCTCTGTTGCACCCAAAAGCCCATGGGTGACCAAGCAGGGAGCCTTGGGGACAATCTGGTGTGGAGCAGGTCTGTCTCTGCCTTCTCTCTGTTGGGTGTGCCCAGGTTTGGCTGGCTTGGCCATGCCCTGCTGCTGTGTCTGGAGCCCAAGGGCTGGTGCTCCCACCTAAACCTCAGACTCGTTTGCTCTCCCATAGCAGCTGCCACTCCAGAAAGCGCCCTCAGACCGTACAGGTTACACATAATAATCACTGGGGAACTCTCTGGCACTGCTTTGCTGCACACTCAACCCTCCACACCAGATTAGCACACCAAAGCCTCTGAGCAAATGTAATGACTCCTTCCCTGTGCTCCCTCCTCTCAGCAAACCTACGGCTTGAAAGCCTATAAATGTGCTATTTCAGCTGTTTTAAAGAGCTTATCATGGTTTTCTGAAAGTCTGGACTCAAGACTCTGGATCCCCTTCATAATAACATCTAATGCTACCATTATGTAATTGAATCCATTTTGTCTGTGTGGTGGGAATATTATTAAACTGTAATTCATTTCACTGTCTTGATGCACTTGGGCTTATAGGTCCAAGTCTGGAATGACAAAAGGTGAAAGGAAAGGGGGAAGGGGAAGGGAAGGGAAGGGGTAACCATCCAGCACCTTCCATTACAAGACTGATTTTTTTCCATTGGGAGGAATTATCAGTTCTTTTATCGCCCCTGTTCTTATATTTCTTATTTTCTACCATGTGTGCACAAAGCTCATAGGACTCCTATTCATTTGTCAGAGTTTCATCCTTTCCTGATATGGGGGAATTCTTCATTATCCCCATTTGCTGAGTCTGAACTTTTTTGTCAGAGAATATTTGGGAATGCAATCATGTCAGGGATGGTACTTTTTTACATCTGTTGCCCCCTCCATATTAAGTGCTTGGCTTGTGGCCAGCCATCTTACAAGTAGCCATATTATTATTGAAACCACATGCTCATTAGTGAGGCTGGCACTAGCTCAACAACCACTGTCCGAGGCTAACATTATATTCCATTATATCCCAGACAACAGGACAGGGTAGCATACAGTTTGTTCAGAAGAACAAACAGTGTCAGTTGAAAAAATCTGAATCTTAAACTGTCAGAAATGCAATCCATTTTCTGTCTCTTTGTATGTGGGCTCTGGTAGTTCAGGGAGAGATGTGTTTTGAAAGAAAATACTGTACCACTAACTTATCTTCTTGATTTTTAATTTCAAGTTTGCACGGACAGCAGGAGTTCCTGGGCCCTTCTCTGTTGGGTTTAATCACTTTATCCCTTGGGAGGCAAGCAAGAGTATTTCACTTAATATACAGGAATGACTCATGATCATTGCTTTCAATTAGAAATGTCCTCTGGGATTTCTGGGAACGGTGTTTTCTTGAGTGTGGGAGAGGGAAAAGAGTAAGAGGCTGAAACATAGACAGAATCAGACCAGTTCAATCCAACCTTTCCAAGAAATGCATTTGGAAGTGGGTAAGACACCACTTTCTCTCATACGTCCAAGTAATTTGCCTTGCCCAACAGAATAAATGGCACTGCTCTATAGATACCATTTTCTCAGAGTAAACCAAGGATTTATGTGAACAACATCTTGCATTGGACCCCCTGATTCTTTTTCTATGATATCTGTATAAAACAGCACTCACTAACATTGGAAACCTCACAGGCTGGAAAATGGACTGGGATGTTTTCAGTGTTTCTTTTCCTGCTGGAAATAGCTGCAGATGAAGGTCAGTTCCTGTTTCTCCTGCTGTAGCAGGTATTAAACCAATGGCTGTGTGCTTAAAGTCTCAGGTGCAATATAATATTTCTCAAAGACTTCTGTACTAACTTAAGTTCAGTGATTTCTCACAGCGGTAACCTAATTCCATTAAACTACTTTCATGCTGGTGACAAGGACTTACAGAAATACACAGGGTTGAGTCCAACAGTTTTTAAGATCCATACATAAAAGCAAGACCATCCCACGCCCCGTCTCAACAGGGGATGCAAACACTTTCAAGGGAAGAAAACACTTTCTTTGGTTTTAAGGGTACCTGCTCTCGCATGAAAGTACTGTGTCCTGTTCCCAGAAGCAGGGATAAAGTTGCATTTATCATAACTTTGAGGAGAAATAAAGGCTTATAAAACAAAAGGCCATTATAAATTCCTGCAGTTTAGATATTTATAGAGGCAAGACAAATTTCCAAACACAGACTATAAGAAGATAACAAATAAGCTCCTTTCCTTTGCAGAAAGGAAGGGTTAACCCTGACAAATGACATACTAAATTTAGAGTCATTTTTGCATGTGGTTGCATGTCTAGTTGGAGCGAGTCTGCCAAAACTCATTTTACTTATGACCCTTTACAGCTAGCAGAGAAAGAGGTCCATTGTTTTCTTTGTATTAGCGAGATTAAAAACACAGTCCCCCCAACAGAAAAGGCAAGCACTGGAAGCACTGTCTGAGGCAAAAAGAAGCATTTTTAATTCTCAATAAACCACATACAAACACACATCTATGTGTGTGCATCCAGCACATGCAAGCATGTGTACTTCCTAGAGGGCCGGATCTCATTCTGTAAGCATCTACGTGCCGTGTGGGTGCAAACAAAATGAGACAAAGAGGAATATGTCTCTTGCTGGCCACCCTTGCTTCGAGTGCTGCAGCAGAGTCTTCCCCTCGTAGCCCTCGGGAGGTACCCTGTGCAGAGAGTCTGTTACCACATCTCAACCAGATGTGACTGGGGAGAAATGCAGATGTGCCACCACCCTTCTGGCACAAGCAGCAGGCAGCAAAGCAAATGTGCTGGGGACATCTGCTCTCCCTCTCTGGAGCAGCAGTACATTGTACTCGCTGAGTCAAGTTCTGTGGCTGTAGCCAGACTCAGCTAAGAGGCTTCCACTCACCTCATCTTCAGCAAGCACTTGCTGAGGATGGGGTAGGTTGGATGTAGATGTCTGTGTCTGACCTAGGTAGAGCAGGGCTTATTTGGCATTGGGGCAGAGGGAAGAAACAGATGCTTTTGGACACATTTCATCCTAATCTAACCAGAACTAAGTCTCTATGGACTCTTGGGAGAGCTAGAAGACTAAAGCAGGTGTGAATGCTATCAGCAGCTCTTGCTATCAGCAGCTAGCCAGGATGAATCTTGCCCTGGATATTTCATTGCTCTTCATACTTCTTTGAAACAAGTAGTCTTCGCCACCAGCCTGCTCCTAATGAGGAGCTGGCCTTCCTCCTCCCAAATCTTGCTCTAGCTGGCAAAACTCCTGGAGCAGCTCCCCCAGGGTACAACCAGCTAGGAAAGGAGTCAGTCTTACATAAAAATAGCAGAACAGCTGCAGAGTTTTTTCTGTGGGGAGCACAGTGGCTGAGCAGCAGGACTGTAATAACTGTCTCTACCTAAACAGGTCTTCAGTTCTCCATCAGTGGTAGAAAACTCACTCCTCTTTCCTCACAGGTTCAGAATATTTGTCTTCTGGTTGCAAGAGGTACACAGTTAGACAAAGTACTTGGTTTCCCTTTGAGCTGTTGAGAATGCTCAGTGACATTGGATATGTCTTTCCCAGAGGCTGAATCCTGTGGTACATGTAATACTGTCCTAGAAACAAGGTAAAGCTGGTGTAAAGAAAAAACATCTTCCATCATACCAGCTGAAATGGATGGGAAAACACAGATGAGGTGCAGGGGTTGTTCATTACTTCAGAAAGGGAGGCAGAAAGCTTCAGAACTAAATCTGAATGCAAACAATTGCTCTGAATTTGGCTATTTTAATCAGTGAGGTGGTTTCAGAGAGAAGATGGTTCCAACCAGTTGCACAAAAAGTCATGCTACTGAGAAGACAGATCCCTTTGAGACAGACACTCAGAGACAGAGAAGTAATTATCACCAATATAACACCAAAGGGTTAGTTGGAAGGAACTGGAAAATTACAATGTGCACAAACCAACTTCTCAAGCACTTTAGGCAGAATTTAGTCACCCATGTCCAAATATGTGATCCCACAAAGGATTTGCTTAATCCTTTAGATGTCTGAGAGCCTGTAAGTGCTTAAGTTTGCACAGGAAAGCTTAGTTTGGCGTCAACATTTCTGCTACAAAGCATGCCCAATGGAACCATGATACTGGCTGAGCCAAATACTTTTTCTCCATCTCTGCCAAAGACTCTGAGATTCATGACTTGTACCTCACTCAGTTCAAGGAGGCTAGATCCAGTAAATATATTCAAAGCACACCTACAGTTCCTTGATAATCATGAAAGAATGAGAAGGTTTCCTTAGCAGGGGTGGTGATGAGACTCTCAAATGTAACAGCTTAGCAATTACCCTGTGATTTCCTCAAAGAACAAGGAAGAGGTAAGTTCCCTTTCTCTTTGGGTGGTCAGATTCCACATCACCCACTTCCATGAAGGTGTCCTAGCCAGCCATCTGTGGATTGCATCAATTGCTTGTTTCCCTGGGGGGCAGGTGGAGCAGCTCCCTCATCTTCTGGTGAAGATAAGCCTCCTGTGTCAACAGAAAAAGGAGAGTTCATGAGGCTTGAGAAAGGACAGGACAGGTTCTGTGGTCTTCTGCTCTGGACACTTTCCCCAGAAATGGAGATTCCTGAACTCTAGCTCTTGAAAGATGTAGGTTCAGCTCAGCCAAACCAGCAGGGCTGGTTAGTGTACACAGCTGCAGAGTTGCAGGACCCTAAGAGCTTTTTTGGCTCAAATTTCCACACCTGGTGACAGTTTAAATCGTATATTAGGCATCCACATCCTTCTTTGGATTTTGGCCTAGGGACCCTATAGTTATTTATCCATGTCAGGGGCATCTGTGAACCAAGAGGTCTTGGGAGCTGTGGATATTCCCACTGACAAGGACCTACCACACATGTTGGGTCGTCCTTGATGCCTCATTAATCTGTATTTCCCTTATGCCAAACTCAACAGGCCAACAAAGTATAGCCAGTTGCAAATGGTTTCAAAAGGTGCTGGTGGCCACAATCCTCAAAGCACTGGCACAGAAGACCTCTCCCTCATCCCCATCCTCCTGAGACACTTTCACTTCAGATGGTTTCTCGTGCATGACATGGACACCAAATAATTTCCAAATGCATAGAAACTAGGTTCAGTAAACAAAAGAAAGGTTTTACCTGTTTCCCAACAAGTATAGAGTAGCTTAGGGTTTTTTTTCCTATTTATGTATTCATAGTTAACATCCCATGGGTGTTTCCACTACAGATAAATTTCAGCCTCCTTCATGTCCTCCATCTTCCTGATCTCATTGATATCCCAGAATAATGACTTTCATAAGGTAAATACCTGTTGTGCTATTGTTTATAAATTTTAATTCTCTATTTCGGTTTCACTGTGTTCCCCCAGGATTTCTTTTTTATTTTTTGCGCATGTAAGGAAAAATGGTAAGGAAGAGCATCTGATTTATCTTCTCTATTAACTAGCTTGGATGGGTCTACCATACAATTTTTCATTTCCTCCCCAAATGATCCCAACTTTTTCAGTCTCTGTTCATATGGAAGTCATTCCATGCCTCCAATCTTTTTTTATCATCCACCTCCCTATCTAGTTTTACTGTTTTCTCTCCTGAGCAGGGAGACCAGTGGAGAGCCTGCCATTCCAGGCAGCTGGAGGAGTACCATTTATGCCACGACACAGTGGGATCCAGCAGTCTCAAACTGTGAATTCCATTTTGTATTTGAGCCTCCATTTTGCACAACATGTTGAATGTGTTTAACCCTGAGCCAAGATGTGGAAACATGCTCCAGTACTGACAAGGCTGTCAAGGGAAGGTATTAGACACTACCCGAGAAAGCCATTTCATAGAAGTCTGGACTCAACCACTGCAATTGGCTTTGAACTGTTGGCCCAAACCCAAAGGAAAAATAGATTTTAAACAGAAGGTGCTGGCATGCCTGGTGGATCTGCAGCTTCACAGTCTCTGCACATGGCAAGAGGAAAGACATTTTGCTAGGCTGGCGATACTGGTCTCAGCAGACCTAGCTGCCTATTGCCACATGATGAACTACTGGTAGGGAAAATACCTCCTCTTCTGACTGATGGACAGATTCTTTAAAAAGTGAGGTTGTGTGAGAGAAAGGTGGAGTATCCAGACATTTGTCATCAGGAAAATTTTATAGTGCCTATAAAAAAAAAAAAAGTGGCAAAATAACATAACAGCAAACAAGAATCATCAGGTTAGCTAGAAATCGTAAGGGGACTGGAGTTGCTGTGATTTAAGCACAAATTTGATCTGGTATGAGTCTGCTGGACACGACTTTGTATGGTAGAATCCATTATATTTTCCATTGTGGCTTTTACTCCCACTGACGTTTTCTCTGTTGTTTTGCTTTGTGGCTGTTGCACAACTCTTTTGATCACTGCTGCATGCAATCTGTCTTTGAATTAACCAAGGCTCTTATAGCATTATATCTTGCTTTTCCAACATGGTCCATGTGGCACGACATGGGCTGGCCCTGCTCCTGTCATGTTTCCATTCAGTCACACGCTGCCCTTTCAGAGGAAACCCTGCATAGAGAGGACTGTCCTGCCAGATGTGTCAGCATCCTACATCCAGAGGCTTGGCTGGTCCTTGCAGCCTCCAGTTCTTGCCACCCCATCTCATCTCCCCAAGGCATTGAAGGCACCTGTGCAGCTTCACACCTGCAGAGCACAGCACAGACAGATGTGCTACTGGCAGAGAACATTCAGGTAGGCACAGTTTGCAAATGGGAAAGGGCTCTACCTGCAGGAAGTGGAGTCTGTCACCTGCTGAAGGCCTGTTGAAGTTCTGGGCAGAGCTCCTGAAGCTCTGGGTTGTGTCACACTGTGCTGGGAAAGGAGATGGTGTGTAGGCACCTAAGAACCAGCTCAGGTGAATCGCCTCTGGAAAACATTCTCATGCCCCTCTAAATTTTTCTGTACTTAATTCTGAGCCTTTCATTCATCTTGTTGCCCTCTCACATTATGAAGAAGATCCTCTGAATACTCCATGATATTTCAGACCTGCAAGACCCACCCTTACCTCCATTCTTGCCACATCCTGCCACATCATCAGCAACCTCAATAGCCAACCAAGTGCTTGACAAAGAACAACAAAATTGTTCAGCTAGAAACTTACTGACATGTAGGGGAACGGGCCACCTCAAGGCTTCATAAAAGCTGAATCAACATGGAAGTGAAAGATCGAGTGCTCTGGACGTTAGAAAAGGCAAATGCTTTGAGGCTTGGGTAGAGGAGCAGTAGAGAAATTTGTTTTTTCAAATAGCAGGGGCAAATGGGAAGGGCAGAGGCAATGGTAATGAATGTCTTATTCCCTTACATGGGAAGCTGTTCTTGGCTCTTGAGATTAGGGTGTTATATGCTCTGCACACATAACAAATAAATATTTCTTTCCCCTTCATCACAAGTTATTTTCTTTCTTTGTAGTGGGGTTGAAAAATTATTTCTAAAACACCTGTACTAATGAATGACTTTGACTGGACAGGGGCTATTTCAGTTTTCACTATTCACTTTTTCACTATACCTAAGCTGACAAATTAATCAGTAACTCCTCCCTATTACACACTAAGAACTGGAGCCTCTATTCAAATCATTGAATTTACCAAATTAAAGCAGGTAAAGAGCAAAAATAAAAAGCAAGGGTAATGAAAAACACAATGGGTACTTACTTGGACAATTCTCATTGGTTTTTAATTATTGAATATGCCATTGTGTAGTTTATAGAAAGAGTAAAACCTCCATTATGCAAATCAAAAATACTACAGTTTGTTTGTCACTAGGTTCTTGGCAACACACAGAGTGAAGCAAACTTTTTTTGTCCTGCCCTGTACCACGAAAGGCAGTGAAAAGGAAGAAAGGATCCTTCATTCTCTGGTATGGTTTACCTTACTTATGAGGGCTATGAAAGGAAGGTCCAGGTTAAAAGTTCCTGTGTCTGAAGGGAATGCCAGGACAGAAAATGAGGTGATGCTTTTCTGGTCATCCCATTAATGGGATCATCTTCATGTACAGACAAAAATCACTGGACTACAGCTGTGAAAACACGGGAAAGAAGGGGGTGGTGAAATGAACTGGTGATTAACAGTCACTTCAGATGCCTCTTTCCAGAATTCAGGCCCATGAAATACCATTGAGCTTTTGGACAGCTCTAGGGGCAGTTTAGAGCTGTTCTTTTCCAGAAGTACTTTCCAGGCATATTGGATAAATCCGTCTTGTCTCAAATGTGTGTGGAAGAAGCAGTAACTGTAACTGCACCACTGCCTCCTTTTTGTTCAAGCTTAGTGGGAAGAATATTTATCACATTTGTAAGAAAGAGGGTTCAGGGTCCTTTTCTAAATTAATTCGAGTCTCCTTGGAAGGAATTCAGACACTTGATCTGTGACCTGACCAGGAGGCAATGAGATTGATTCTCCTTATCCCTACAATCCAGCTAATATATCCTGGCTACGGGGAGATGTGGGGATAGCACAGAAAGCAAAATTGGTGGTTTTTCTTCTTGCAAATGTCACATGCTTTGGATAAGAGGTGGAATAGGGAACAACACTCTCTTTTTCAAATTATTCACTTGTTTTTTTCTCAAGAAAGGATTTGAGGGCTAGTCCCAAACCAATAATTCAAATTCCAGTCTATCACATCATCACAAGTGAGGCAGCAGCCATTTCTCCTCCATTTACAGTCTGATTTGCTCACCTGGAGACTGCAGGACTCTTCATATCCACAGGCTCACCTTGGCAGAAGAAATATGCCCAGTGCCCTCAGTATGACAACCTTCACTGCAAGAGACTCTAGTCTGCTGCATCAGAGCACGAACTTGCACCAGGTTTCTCACATCCCTAACAACTAGAGAGCTAGTGGGTGTCCCTTCTTTCCCCCTGATTCTCCAAGATGCTGCCTTGTCTTTGTTCTGGCCAGTAGAGGGTTAATTTTTGCAGCAGACAGGAGGAGGCACGGACCCAGAGGTTATCCTATACCGCTTCTTTGCTGGGGATGGGGGAAAGGGACTCTCTTCTGGGCAGAAAGGGTCCCTTCCAGTCAATTAAGAGTGGCTGAGGGAGGAGTGGGTAAGGCCAGTCTAAGGAATCACCTGGGAATCATTTGCCTATCCTGTACAGTTTGATATTAACAATGTTGCTGTTACTGTTCACTCTCTCCTCTCATTGCAGCTTCTAGTAAATTGTTCTTAGTTTGTGAATGTCCCCTTTTGTGTCTCCAGCTCTTCTCTCCAGCCTGCTGCAGGGGAAGAGAGGGGAGCGAGTGGTGAGCAGCACGAGGAGAATCTCTGTGGGAGCACTAAGTTTGGGAGCGCCATTCCTAAACAAGTAATCGGTATCCCAAGACAGGGAAGCTGGAGAGGACTCATGTCCCCAAAATAGAAGGGCTGTGGGTCCTGCCCTAGCTATTCTCCAGCTGCTATATGGTGACTGAATTTGTCACAGACCTAAAGGCAGTAGTGCCTGGCTCTCTGTTACATTAGAGCTACCTTATAAGCTTAGCAATGTAAAGAGCTTCAAAATGTAATTTATAAGGTACCTGAAGGTGTTTGCTTACACTGCCTTTGGTGTAAATGGGAATGAGGCTCGTAGGCTCTGCAGGTTGTTAGGGCTTGTGTAAGAAAACAGTCTCGCTTGGTTTGAAGGAACTACTACTAGCCAAGGAATCACAAGCAATAATTTTCCTTTGGTGGAAGTGAAATAGCTCACCCTCATTAGACCAGACAATCCTCATCAGGGGGAAAAAGGCTGTAACCAGCTTGCCTGTAGTAGAGATTTCTAACGTGTACAGTTTCCAGTTGCTGGTGAAAACTCATACAGAGTTGCCAGACAACATTTATCAGCCCACACAATGAAAAAATATTAAGTCTATGGAGAAAAAATTTTGGCACATATTTTTCAATTAAGCCTGATGAGGATGATTAGGGGTAAATATCTGTCTTCCCTATGGTCTCTATCACCTATAGGGAGTGTAGGAAGTATAGACCTGTTTGAGACAAGAATGCTTTGCTTCAACAGTTACCCAGTGATCTAGTAAAGACAGTAACAGGATTAAATATAGCATTTGAGATTTGATATGAATAGGTTATTTTATGTTTTGAAAGCTAAGCAACAAAGCTTTACCATGTACAGAACAGACCAGAAACTGGCTGCATTAAGTGCCTTGAGGAATAGATTCCTTCTGGCAATTCTATTCAACAGTGCAAGAAACACCCAACCATCTTAACTGAGAAAGCTTTTTCCAAAAAGGTATTGTAGGGGAGGGACAAAGCCTTTCTAAGCCCATCTTTACCCTGAAGAATCCTTCCACTTTGCTCTGTTCACTGAATCGCACACTTGAAAAAAACTCCATACCTCCTACTAACTCATTTAAAAACTGTCAGAAAAGCTTGGGATGTTCCTGTTTAATCAAACAATTACCTTAAGAAATAAACTCTATTGTCATTTTAAGTTCTGGCAGATGCAGTAAGCGTGTTTGAGTCCAAACCACATTATAGTATGCGTACACCTTACATTGGATCAAATGCACTAGTGCTTCCATAATGTGTTTGACACATGAAGCAATGATAACACAACCATTCTGCACATACTATAAAGAATCTGCAGATGAATCAATGCACAGAAGCCAGAAAACACCTACATCTATGCTTAAGAATAGGTTTATCATTCTCTCACATCAATTGTAGAACTACAATGAAATTAATTAGGAGGAGAATAATGCCAAAGCTGCAACACAAGGCTGTCAGTTTTGCATGAGGTCCTGAAAACATTCATTCAGTATGGACAGAAATTTGGCCTGACCCACATTTGCAGATCCTCGTGATTTCAGTTTTTGTGAATACTTGAACATGATACTTCTGCAGCAAGATCTGGTCACCCAAAATCACCTCAAATTAATAATGCAGAATATTTGTGCAAAGTCAAGTTGAGACATGTAATGGAGAGAAATTGCATTGGGAAAAAAGATTCTGGATGTTAAACGTAGTTGTTTGGGGATCATTCTTTGCATGCAGCCAAAAGGGCTTGAATTTCAAGTATCAATATGCTCATGACCAACTGATTGCAAATAAGTTACAGACCAAGAATTATTCATAGAAATTATCTGATGAATCACTCCAAATAAATTTCAATAATGAGCAAATGAATGAAAATTGTGGTCAGATGATGGAAACTTTGTGAACAGAAGAGAGGAGGTGAAATTTATTGAGTTTCTTATTAGAAGCTGTTTGCCCAGATTCGCCTGCTACCATACAGTAACAGAAAAGCTGCAGGAAGCATCTGTGTAGCAGATGAAAAAGTAGGCAGAGGAGTGCTTGTCCTGTTCTCCTGCCACAAAGCCCATAGTCAGGACAGCTATGGTAGAAATAAATACAGCTGCTTTTGCACTGCCAGTGCAGAGAAATGCACAGCATGAAGGAAAATGTATTTTTTACTTTTACTAAATTTCTTTTTTTCATTTTGCCTGTGGAAGAACACAAATCATTTTTAAAATACCCAATTCTCTGAGCACCACCTTTTAAAACGTCTTTCAAGCTTGTTACTACAGAATAGCTCAGCTGATTCAGCAGAGTCCTGGTAGGTTTAAAGTGGCATAAACAAGATCAAAATACGGTCATTAGTGGAATTCAAGCAATTTCTACTCAAGTAATTGCTACCCAGGAAAAGAATTGGATCCTGTGCTGAATGCATATGCAACCCAGTTACTTTTGATTGAGTGACCAGTAGGGAATATATACACTGTCTCTGGAGCTCAGATCCAGTTCTTCAAAAGACTCTGCATTTCTCGTGTTCACATTCACAACATGGTACCTCTTTCCTTCATCTAAGATTCTTGGCTCTGTACAAGCATCTATGCATAAGGAAGGGAGATTCTATCACTGTTAATAATAAAACTGCAATGCAAAAATACAGCAAGCACTTTGGTTTATGAGTGCAAATAAAACATTTCGCTTCAACACACTGAGGACAGATTTATTTTCACTTGCTTCTTTATGAAATGGCTCCCTATACCGCCGCGTGCATTTGCACATACACGCAGGCAGAATAGAAAAGAAATCATGCTGGTTCTTGGTTGCCCCCAGAACTGACAGAGTTAATGTATGGTCCAAGAAGAGTTTTCCAATGGAATTTTAACCTTTTCTTCCAACAGAGAGTCATGGATTTGATTCCTGTCATCGCTGAAGCCAACAACAAAACTATTGTTTATTTCTGTGGGAAAAGGATCAGGTCCCTTATTTGCAATTTTGGCTTTTTTCAGAATAGTGTATTTTTTTATTAAAAGGAAATAAATCCCTATCTGCATTTAATCACACAACTAGCATGAAAATGAACTCAATGAATAAAAATGTCAGGAGTGGGAAATGATAGGGTTCTCTCTTAGCCAAGTTTTCTGTCTAAAATTAGCCTGCCTTTCTGGATTTACTGCTGTTATTAAGTGAATGTCCTTTTGACAATAAAGCAGTGCTTCTTGGATTTAGACAGTGTTGTGAAGAATATGATAAAGTGCTCTGTGATGTATGACTTTGATTGACTCAGGGGACCTTACTGTTTCGATGCTGTGGTCTGTTCTTTGTTTGCTAGATGAAGATTTTTTCTGTTCATTTAATACTCAGTTCAGGACTAGAAGTTGGAGAAGGATGTGTGTAAAGATGTAGAGTACCTTGTTTCTGCCATACTAACATGATGAATTATAGTGTATTAAGAAAGTGTTGACACATGTGGGAATAGACTCTTGACATGCTTGCCAGTAATTAAGGAACATTGTATGTAAAGTCACTAAAAAAGTTGGAGGCTTATTCTTTGTTATAGGGATGTTTTGCCAAGTGCTGTTATTCATAGTCTTGATGGAAAATACTTGTATCTTCGAAATTGTTGTGGTTCACACAATAATGAAGGCAACAGAAAGAGATTCATTAGTATAAATTTTTTCAATGTTTCCAATAGCTGGATAGGTAATCATTTTCCTGCTGGAGAGGAAAAAGTGTTCTAAGACTAGTGCCTTACTGATAAATTACCTGAGCACTACTAAAGCAGTCACAGGGGTTGAGGAGCTGCTGCTCAAGTGTAAGGGACTCTGCATCCTCTGGACAAACACCCTGACCCTGCACCTGAAACCTGCTCTTTACGTGCACCTCCTCACAGGCATGGCCAGGGCCAGAACTTCCCCACCCTTGGCTTCTGAGAGCATGCCAAGGGCAGCCTCTATGCCTAGAGCAGGGAGTAGATGAGAGTCTTACAGGGAGCTGCAGCTGCCCTCCCTCATCCCACTGTGGATCAGTCAGTGTCTTGGAGGGCAGCCTTTGTGTCCTCTGCAAGATGCCACCTACTAGCCCTGGTCCATTTCCAGGGACCCCATGCAGCTCCGAGGGGCTAAGTTTCTCCAAGCTTTATTCTGGTAAGATATTAGTCCACCAGACTATTGGTAAGATATTACCAGACTACTGGTAAGATATTAGTCCCCCAGACACCTTGTGCAGGGCATAGATCTAGCTGCCCACGTGATGTGTTGTATCATGCTGCTACCCCTTGCTCATTCTGGAGAAATTTGTCCACTTGTCTATGCTCCATCTGGATGAACCCGCCCCTTTGCCCCTTTCTTACAACTGAAGCACTGCTGTTGCTGACATGAGGCTCTCATATGCCCCAAGATGTATTTAAACCTCTCTTTGGCTTTTTTCCTTTCATTGGTGAAAGGTGAGCGCCCCTCCATCATTTTGAGAGGCAGGGTTTGGCAGGGAATTAGCACAGTACCAGTTTCCTCAGCTTTCCCCAGGGAGCCTGTTGAGTTCATTGTAATGCAGCCCGGGCCTATCCTCCCTTTTTTGCTTTATGATATTTTGTTTCCTTTCCTTCTGAATAATTTTCTTGAAGACTGAAAAGCAATCATTGAGACATTTCAGCCAACTCCCTGCTAAATCCTAAGATATGCCCTATTTAGATAGTTTTTTAATGTGTAATGCATACATTTAGCAGAAAGATTTTACTGAGTTGGCAATTAGTGTTTGGTAAATGCTGAAAAATTTGGTCTGCAGAGAGAATTTACTACTTGATTCAGAGTTACAATACACCACTGAAGGACAGACATTAGAGAGACTGAACAGAGCTTGTGGGCTGACAGTTACTCAAGCATTTGGTATGAATAAATGCATATCTCTCAATGTGAAATTTCTCAGCAAGACTGTGCAAGTGCGGCTGCTGAATACACATCACCATACTTAACAAGTCAAACTGCACCAATATCAGTTCCAAAAAACTCATGGAAATACACCCCAGTGAGTGTTGCAGGGCTGTGCTGCATGTGCCCATGCTGGCACAGTTAGACTCCCTGGAAAATGTGACATTCTATGATTCAAAACCATCCTTGGATGTTGAGGGTAACACCATTCATTCATAAAGCAAGTGACAGGTTCACAGACAGCACAACTAAGCATCGAAGCTCTCAGAAGACAAAAGCAAACTGGAAATTATTTCAAGGGCAGTTTTTAGTCTTTCTTTCTTTTGTACCTTCTGGTACACTCTTCAATATCAGAATTTGCCTCAGATTTCCCTACGGTTCTGTGCTTAAACATGAATTCCAGTGCCTTTTGATTTATCCAAAATATTTAGTTCAATGAATTGTATTGTTTATAGTGCCAAGTTCTTTTATATCTTTCCATTGGCCATCATAGACTCCACGGAGTGTACCAGCCAAATATATAAACTCTACATATGTTTCTACTAGAGTAACTGGACTCTCAATTAAGTCCAATTAGTTTTTACTCTCAAGAATTTAATCACATCCGTCATGGTAAATTCAGTAAATCAGAGTTTTTCTTTCCTACCTCATTAGAAATTTACTTTAACATTCAGCTCCTGGGACTGTATGAACCTTTCATCTCTTCAAGGAAATGATAAAGAGAAAAGGGTGGAGAACAAAATCAAATCCCAAATGGTTTAACAGAGGTAGGTGGGGAATGATACCGCTGCTTCTCACAGTACCAGATCCAAGGGGCACCCATTAAACCTTGAAGCAAAAGAAGATGTAGTTTTGCGTGCAAAGTCCCGTAACTGATTGCAAAAGAGGTTTGTGGAAGGCAAAGGTATAAAAGTGGTCAAAAAGGGATTACCCAGATTAGTGGAGAATAGGCCATTTAGTGACTATAAAAATGATGGCTTAGCTGCAGCCTGAGACAGAGTGTGGGAAGGGTGGGAGGGGGAAACATCCCTCCAGCCTGCTTTGCTCTCTGCTCTTCTGACTCAGCCAACTCTGCCATTCAAAAGCCTGTTAGGTTATGGTGACTTGTCATCTGACCAAACCAGTCTGGAAGCCCCAGCCCTCCTGTACTTTCATTAGGAAGGTGGTTTTTTGGTAACTCATTGCACAAAGACGCTAAACTTCCTTTTTCTTTTTCTTTCTTCTTTTTTCTTTTCTAAATAAAAAGAATGAAACTTAATCTAGACTATTATGCTGTGGAAAGGCTGAAGATGTGCTCTCATCCACAGCACTGGAGTCCTTTTCGATCCTGTTTAACAAGACATAGAAGACATTTAAAAGGTTACAAGTGCTGCTAAGTAAATGATTCAAAGAATTAATAGTGTGGGAGGGAATTTCTACAGGAGATATAAGTAAAAAAAGAATAAACAGGATCATTTATTTTACGATGGACAAAGGGAAACATATGGTAGAGATATATAAAAAGTACAGTGTGTGTAGAAGTCCAAGAATATGTTTCTATCCATACTGTCCTAGACTAAAAAAGAAATGCATTCAATATGAAGCAAAATGCAACAAGTGAAAGAAGACAGATTTGTTTGCAATTCCTGAATACCTTCTAAAGATTACTGCTACCACACATCTTTGAAATAAATATATCCATGGCACACAGATTTAACTTTTCTCAGGGAAGAACTTTTCCTGTTCTGTTTGTTCTTAAAGAGTTCCAGCCCTGTTTCCACTCGATTTAAAAAAATAGTGTCATTGACATTTTTCATTTTTCAAACTGAATTTCAAATGCATTTTCAAGCATTTGTTTTTTTAACAGTCAGAATGAAAGTTAAGGAAGAATCTTATTTCCTGTCAGCTGGCATTGGTTTTCATATGTTTTTTGTCCAGTATTGGGCTGTTCCACTTCTTGTGGGAAAACAGATTTTTCTCAAAATTGGCTAAACACAAAAACAACCATGCTGTTGCAAAGTAACTCTCAAAAAATAATCTTGAATTTTGTTTTCACAAAAAATAAAAATGAAAAAACAAATGAGGCTGATGGATGAGGGAGATTTTCATGATAGCCAGTTAATCTTCCAGAAATATCCATCAAAGTAAACACTTTGAATTCACTTTAGTTAAGAAGTTCCAAAAAAGAGATTTAGAGGCAAAAGGAACAGTAGGAGCAAGCACACTGAAAAGCGGTGATGCAGAAGAGAAGAACTGCAAACGGATATGGCTCTGTTTATCAGGCATCCATTAATGACTGGTTAAGGTGGTCCTAGAGAATAAGCAGGTATAAATAGACTTAGCACAGAATACTGAGTTAAGAGCAACCTCTGGAGAAGTGTTGTAGCTGCTGTCAGTGATTGTGGGATATTAGTGTAGTTGAGATATTAGTAAAATACAGCTTAGTGGTTCCTATATTTCTAGCAGATATTTATGTCTAGTTTGGGGTTTGATCTGGTAAACCTTATTCAAGTGGAAAAATACTGTCCTACCAACAAAGAAATGCTGGTGGATCATCTTCTGGTGCTTACACTTGGACTTCATTGGGTCAAAACTTCAATTGAAGGTGGCAGAAGTTCTGCCTGAGTAAATTCCAAGTGAGCACTTCCAGGTCTGTCCCAATGGGACTACTCTCAGGAGTAAGGGTTGAATTGTTATACCACAAAATACCAGCTGTAGTTACGTTAACCAGGATAAAGTTTCAAGGGATATCCAATCTCCATGCCTCAATGTAAAGCTAATCACCAGCTGGACTACAGAACAAATTTCCCCTCTGGTATAATATCACACAATTATATGCATTATGAGGGTTTAAAATCTGGCATTGGCTGTGCTATTGTTGGAACTCGGATAACCACTCCAGTTCCAACAAGAGGCCATTCATCTACACTAATTTGTAGGTTAGAGAAGGTTTTAAAATAGGAAGTCTTTTCTTATGCAAATAAGGACCTGTTAAAAAACCAGGGGCCTTCATGCAGTGATCTGGAGCATCACCAGATCACAGAGCATGAGTGCAGACATGCCCAAACACCAGGGCAACCTTCAAAACCAGGCTTTCATGGCACCATAATGTAACGAAAGCCTTAAGGCTGGTTTTCTGCACAGGAATGAGTTTAACTTAGATTTTGCATCCAGCTTTTAAAACATTGCTAACAACCCTCCAGTCCAGAGAACTGGGAAGAAGGAATAAAACCAGAGAAATTAATCCTAATAAATTGCTCTCCCAAGCAACTGTTTTCCCTTTTGTTGCTTTCCCTGGATTCATACATGACTGTATTTGAAGTGTTCAGCAAACTCTGTGCAAACAATGAGCACTTTCGCTTTTGATCCATGACTGTGGGTTGTTTCGGGGCTGTGCATTGGACATGTAAGACACATGGCCTTGGTTTGTTTTCTATGAGCTGAGTTTAGCCCAAGGCTACTCTGGAGAAAAAGAGTTTCCTCTCTGCCTTATTTCTTAAAGCTATATCTCTTCTTGAAATCAGAGAATTTCCCTCCTCACTGACCAGGGAAGCGGCTCCTTCCATTCCTTTCAATTTTGAATTTTCCAGTGGAGAAGTCATTCCCCTGTACAAATCTTGCATATAATGTCTGCTGTATATGAGCTTCCTGCACTCAGTCATGTCATGCAAATTCCCATCAACCCTTTGGATACTGTCCTGGGGTGATCACTTTCCTACATCACTGACGGCCTTTGGGAACACGTTGCAAGACTGACATGAAGGGGCAGGATAGAATCATGGAGGCACAGAATCTTCTATGTTGGAAAAGACCTCTAAGTCTATCAGATCTGACCATTAACCCAGCACTGTCAAGTCCACCACTCTACCACGTCCCTAAGTACCACACCTAGATGATGATGAACACAGACTCCCATTCTTCCAGCCTGAGCCTTTTACATCACATGCTTTCTGTACATACAACCAAGCTCAACAGGAGTTTCCTCAGTAAATACTAATGCACAGGTTTTCCATCGTTTCTTCACAGGTGAATCCAGGTCTCAGAGAAACCAGGATAAGTGGAAGATGTTTAACACTTTGTATTCCCTCAGACCATGACCCCAAAACAGGCTTCCAGCAGATACTTCCTGCACAGACACCACACTGATAGCCACCAAAAACATCCTCTGCTGACAAATATCAGCATGGGGTAACTTGAACAGTTTTCTCTGTAGCTGGTGTCACAAAGATGTGTTTGAGCTGAAATCACCCTATGGTTTTGCAGCTGTGCTGGTCAGCCTATGGTCTCATGGGCTGTAAATGGCCTTGCAAGCCTGGAGTGATTACAGTTATCATCTCTCATCAAAGAGACATGAGAGAAGCTGAGCCCACTGGACCACAGGCACAGACACGGTGATCAGCAGCTCCTGGCTTAGTAAATATTTCCTCATGGACCCACCCCTTCTGTTGGATGGCTGAGAGTAAAACCTCAGCTTTGTGTCATGTGAGTGTAAACTATTAACACAGATATAATTTAATAATTTTAAAGCTGTCAACAACCTAGATTTCTCATGGGAGATTTGGATACTTCATCCAGGATGGTAAGCAGGAAGATGGTGTCAAACATACTTGCAAAAAGAGCGGACCAAACTTCAAACACAATTTCACATCCTCCCCATGGCTGTGATTTGCCTGGGAGTATCACTCTGTAGGACTGAAACACACTAGTCACACTTTCAGCTCCAGATATTTCTGCTCTTAAACACTGGAGACTCTCTCTGTCCTTCCTTCTTCTACCTACTTAAGAAAAACAACCAACCTTCCAGAGTAAAATGCAATGGAAAACACTTTGATAGGTGAAAAAAATAGTGTAATGCCTTTAGTAGCCAAGTCTCAAAGCACCAAGTATGTATTCCTAGCTTATATCACTAAGGTTATAAACATATCAGATGTTCTAAACACAATTCCCATGGGTGTAGGACAATAATGAGAGTAGACAAAAAAGATAATACCTTTGCCAGTGGTGCAGAATAGGGCTGTTTTGCAGTTAGGCGGAAAATGGTGTATTGATGGATACACTGGATAACATTCTGTTCTAATTCAATATTTTATGTTACCAAACTCAGCAGGGTGGTTCTAGACAGCAGCTCCAAAGGTTCACCATCTTACACAACTCTTCCAATGTCCTACACTCTTGCTAATGTCCAAGTTCAGCAGGGCACAACGTGCCAGAAAATGAGTCTTTTAGAAAGACAGCATAGCACATAATAAACACAGGAAGAAATGAGAAATCTCCAGAGGAATTCAATGGAGAGTGCCCTTAAAGTGAGGATATTTTACAGGAGGCCCATTTTTATTTGCTTTCATTATTTAATACATTTATCTGTGATCCAGTATAAAAAAATCTGTGTCTATTTCTTGTAAAATGTGCAGATGACACAAAAATCATAGAATGGTAAATAATGAGAAAAGCAGATTTGTTCTACATGCAATCTAATTTGAATGGTAACTTGACCTCTTTCGAAAAAAACCCCAAACATATTTCAATGTACAGTTAAACATAACTCTGAATATCCCAGATAGTTTGTACATTGAAGAATAGACTATATTTTAGAATTATAGAATTAGAAAAGGATTTAGAGGTCATGGCTGATAACCAGCCAAGCTGCACAAGAGCTCCTCATTCCATGCAAAAAAAGAGACAAAAAGAGAAAATGGGACCTTGCTATTTGCAAGCAGGGGACTATAAAACACAGGGATGGAAAGGCAGATGCTCACTGTTCTTTGGAATATTAATAGTGAAAGGAGCACAGGTCCAGCTTCAATGTTCACATTTAAAAAAACACTATTGACAAACAGGAAAGAGTTCAAGAAAGAAATGCAAATATTCTTGCCATTGGCAAAAGCTGTTAGTGAGATCCTAAAAAAAGTAAATCCCAGTTCATTTAACTTATCCAATAGGAGAATAAATGATGATTTATCTGTGGTTTATAATAGGGCTGGCTGGGTATTCTGTCCCAACAATAGAAAATGAAATTTCCACAAAGATTTCTGTAAAGATAAAATAATGTTAATTTCCCTTCAGGACAAGCAAAATAAAGTAGTTCACTGTAAGCCACTCTGCTTTTTATTTTTTTCTGTTGAAGGAAACTTTAAACTTCACCTTCTTGTGAACACATTTATCAGTGCTATAGGTACCTGTTTTCTCCTACAGGCCAGCCACAGAGTAATTTGTCACTTAATTCAGAGTTGTATATAACATTACAGGAGCTGTAGTCCAGCCAAGAAGCCTCTGCCTAAGTTGAATAAGGATAGTGTTTGTTCATGCTGTAATTCCCAGGAGCAAGGCAGCATTATGGGAAAATATTTATTTTTCATATTGAACTGACACAAAAGAAAGCCCTGGTCAATCAATTTAGTACATTCAAACAACAAGGGTCCTACATGAAAGAAAATTATAATTTTGTTTAGATTGGTTGGTTTGTTTGTATGTTTCCATCCTGTGTTTCTTTTATGTTAATAAGGCTTTTCTCTGTGTGTCGTTTGGAGTGAAGACAAATGTTGACAAGTCGCATCTGCCCACTGTGTGAAAATTCCAAATTTTGTTCGGTTTTAGCTTGCAAGTAGCTGTATTATATTTCCTATACCAGGGGGAACTCTGAATTAGTAGACGGAGACACGACATCCAGTAGGTGGAATCTGACACTATATTAATCTGAACTAGATAAGTGCCAAGATTTTAACAAGGGAGGGAATTAGCAATTTATCTAGGAATGGAACAGACTCTCTTCCATGTGTGTTATTTAAAGATGGGCTATCTTCCTATCTGTTCTAGCTGGTGATTCAATCCCACAGACTGTGTTGTAATAGATAATAACAATAGTCCCTCCAGCCATAACATCTAAAAGTGCAGGAAGCAGGATTGCAGGGAGAGAAACTGCTAGAAACCCTCAATCTTCTGAACCAAAGTAGAGGGATGGTTATGTTACACCATTGGAACACCTTTCCTTGTCCATCCATAATACAGCTTCAGTGTAATTAAATATTTCATAGAAATACCTTATAATTGGTCTGTGGTTTGAAGCCTAACTTAAGTTTACAATTGGTACCGTGTGCCTTCCACTCAAGGAGTTTTTGCTTCCTCATTTTTCTGATACCCTGTTCCAAAGCAAATAAATAACCTTGCAAATGGCTTATTCTGGTTCCCAGACCAAAGGAGGACAATTAAAGCCTTATGAAATTGTTTTTAAATTATAGTTTTAATTAGCATAGAAGTATGAAAAGGCTGTATGGCCACTTAATAAAAACAGTATTGAAAATAATGCAGTCAACATCTCTCACCTCCAACAGTGTCACTCTGTCAGTTGACTCCTGTTTTCTGGAGGATGTTGACAAAATGGGCGGAGATGAAAGCCTGCAATAAAAAGAGTGGGATATTCTAAGCTCAAGTTAATCCATCCAGAGAACAGGAAAACTTCTTTCAGTAACAAAATAGGACTTCTTAAGGTCAGTAATAGCAGACTTCATCGACTGACAACAGTCTGCTGAACACAAAGGAAGTGTGACTTTTCCTTTTTCTTTGCCATGGCTCAATAGCTTTGTTTCAGCTTGTCAGTCAGTTTGTTTACAAGAAAAAACTCTTGAGCAAAGAATACCTTTCCTTGTGCAACATATTCCAGTGTGCCCTCTGAAATAACTCTGCACCGCTGTGCTACCTGATAGCCTTTCACATGACAAAGCGTCGGGGTTACGTGTCCAGCAGTGCAGCAGGGGCTAGGTAAGGTTTCCAGATAAACAGCACTCAAGCAGGGACCAGCCTGACTGCAGGTTTTCCCTCCACTACTGCCAAATGACAGAACTTTTAAAGCTCAGCAGCACGCAGCACCATTAAACTGACTGATGGCAAGAAGTCGTCAGAAAACACGGTTCTGTAAATCTTTCCCTGCACACATAAAATCTGGTCTCAGATTTCCCTGCCCCCTCCATGCACACACATACCCATGCATTTCATAACTTCCCAGGAAGCCTAAACAAACTGCATTGCATTTGAAGCACTACCTCACAAAACAAAGCCCTCAACATCTTATTATTCAAACACTTGAGCAACGTTCCTTATGAATTCTCGCTAATAATTTCTCCCTTTTTGAAGCACTGCAGGAAAATAACAGTCTCCCACTTTAAAGACATGGAAACAAAGGGGAAAAAGAGGCTGATGCCACCAGAGTTTTGGAGACAAATCTTGTGTGAGATGCAACTAGAGGTAAGGGCTCACGTATCTGGGAAAAACTCTCCCAAACATCCATGGGAGAACTTCACCCACAGCTGAGGAAACAATGAAAACTCAAAATTTCCCGGGTTTGGTCTCACTCTGTGCTCAGCCCCGGCTGCTCTAAAATTAGACCTGTTTTACAGACTTGGCTTCAGCTGCTGCAGGAAGCAGAGGCAGCACATGCCAGTCCTGAAAATTTATTATTAATAATAATGGGGAGGCACTTCCAGGCTGGGGGCAGCCCCACATGCCAGCAAAGGCACAGTAGACAGTCCCCATGAGGACGCATTCACCATCTGCAATGACTGAATGGAGCAAGAGCGGTGCAAATGTTGTTATGATTAGGCCTCACAGGGGATTTTTTTCATACAAGCTGTCTGTTTGTTTGGCAAATCTGAAGTGGCCAGCAGAAATGTATCACTATCAGTGATGCTCCTGTTGGAAAGGCTTACTCGGGCTCACTGTAGTGTGTTTCGGAGGAGAGGTCCCTCCTGAGAAATCATAAACTACTCCAAGTCCCACAGGAAGGTACAAAATAAGGCCCATTTTCTTGTGTGACCTGACAGCCAGTTTAACTTCAGGCAGATTTTTGGTTAGTGCAAGCAGTTCTCAATTGAGTTTGCAGCCCTAACAAGTCGAAAGAAAGACATTTGTTCAAGGGTCTTTGGGTCAGCCTTTGCTCATGCTCCTGCCCCAGGGTGGATGCTGGCACAACCTGTGCAAAGGCTGGTTGGGCTCTGCTCACAGCAGTGCCCTACACTGCCCAGGGCATAGACACATCCCACAGGGATGCAAGGAAGGAGGGGGCAGTCACCCATCAGTGCTCTGGGGCTCCCTTTCCCGCTCTCACCTCTCATGAGATTTGGCCCCATTGTCTATCATTAGCATTTCCTCCTGGTCCCTGTGATGCCTGGTAGGCCCTGTGTATCTTTGGTAGGAAAGGAGAACCCAAAAGATCCCCCAAACCCCTTGCTGCTAGGGGAAAACATTTTGCACATTTTGCATCGCAGTAAGTGGGGGAGCTCCGTGAAAACCAGCATTTCTCCAAGGAACAGCCCCACTTACACACCTTCTCCCTAGGGAAAGCTTGGCTCCACTTTGCTTTCAATGACTTCAGTAACAAAAACATGAAGCTCTGCCCCATGAAACTGACTGTCATCAAACTAAGAAATTAACTTTTTCTGCAGTGCTGTTAAGAACACATAATGCTCATAGTCCCAACTGTGAAAAATGCGAGCTTTCCTGGGGTTCAGTAAAGAAGGACTAGTTTAGCCTCTGGTCCCCAGAAGCAGCATACAGAATCCCCCAGTTCCCAGCCCCTTGCTTTAGAAATGTTGGCTTGACTGCTAACCCAGAGCCCAGGCACTGAACCATGAAAAAAAATCCCTCCAAGCATTCAGTAAACAATGTCTGTCCCCAAAATAGCTTTCTAGTTTTCCTGTAATGTACTTCCATGCATCAGCTTATGTGACCTTGAGTTGGTATCATTTCTCACTTGGGAATTCCTCCCTAGTATTTGTTGCTACAGCTCTTGAAGTATGAAGAATGAAGTGCTGGACTCTTACACTCCTTTGTTTCTTCCTTTCATTTATTTTTGCCTTGATGGGGAAAACATATGACTGGATATGTCATTACAGGCAGACAATCTGATAATCACTAGCTGATAGGACTGCAAAAACCCTGTCTGCAGCCAGTTCATTCTCTTCCTCTAACATCATGAAACTGCAGGGGTCAGGGATAAAGACACTGGTATTTTTTCCTTTTCAAAAATGCTGCAGTCTGTGTCCACCATGCTCAAGACTTTTATAAAGAGATATTTTGGAGCATTTCACATTATTTTTTGCTCATTTACAATGACTACCTCTTTACAGAGATCTCCACAGTAGGTTGTTTCTCTGGATTTGAGGCATGCATTCTCATGATCCTTATGGGTCTTAAACAGTGCTGGTTTTCACAAAGCAGTTGAACATGTTGCCAAGGTGCAGAGAGGGGGTCCCAGAAGTCCCACTAGCATTTATTTCTCCTGTAGCAAAGGCAAAGTCAGCCACATCCTCTTTGTGCGAGGGGGCCGTGCTTCTTGGCAGAGGAGATGCTCCGTGGCACTGTCACAGGAGTGAATGGGCATGGAGGAGGTACAGGAGCTGGTCTTCCCATGCACTTCCTTACCATCGCCTCTTTCAAGGCCTTCTGTTGCTGTCCTAGCTCCTTATTTGCTTTTCACTCATGCAGTGAACTGTGAGATAGCTATAGAACCATAGAGGGAACAAAGGCGCTTAAAACAGCCGCTCTCCTGTGATGGAAGGGGACAAAAAGGGACAAAAGCCCACCAAGAGATGCAGTACCTGAGCACTGGGGGGGCAGATAGTCTGCCAGACCAGGCTCAGGCAGCCCCTGCCCGGGTTTCCAGCGCCGCAGCAGAGCTGCAGGGAGGGCAGGCAGGGGCTGCACGGCGGCTCTCTGATGAAAGCACCTGCGACTTCTGTGAAAGCCGACACTCACGGCTTGCCGGGTCCCTGCCGCTCCGGATCCCAAGGCCCTGGTTTACTGCAGGAGCTGTGAAAGACAGCCTCGGGCTTCGCAGCAGGAAAAAATACAAGGGATCAAGTATACAGAGGCACCTCATAAAGTACCCTTTCAAACCACATGCGGATTTACAAGAGGGAAGTGAGTGGCCCTCGGGGGGCTTTTACTTGCCTATTAGCACTGGCCAGTGCAGGGTGCACGCCCAGACCCCGGGATGGAGCTGTCTACACAACCCCACGACTTCTTTCAAGTCAGACAGGCAGCTGCATACACACCTCTGGGCTGCGGCAGGGCTGGGAGGGCACGGCTGCTGTCCCGGTTAGGCAGTAGCATCCTCCAAATTCATTTCCGCCAAGTTCCTTAATGCCTCTGTCCTGCGCTGGGGAGACACAGAATCACCCCGAGGGGAGACTTGGGGCAGCACACTGACAGCCAGCGATGTCCTCTGCTCCCAAGTTCCCAGGTAAATGTGGGGCTGGGGAACAGGCATGTCTCTGTCAAGCAAAACACTTAAGAGCCTGGCAACAGGTAAAGGCTGAAGACATCGGAAGAAGAAGAAAACAAATAAGGCAAGGAAAAAAAAAAAGGAATAGCAGAATGGAATAAAAGAGAAAAGTGCACAGCTGAAGGGTGGATCTTCTTTGCAGAGACAGGGCAAGAACAGTGGTCCCTCTGGATCATAATGAGTTGCACAGGAAGAAGAAAGGTAAAGGAAGGAGAAACATAAAGGAAGGGGAAAAGGCTAGTTGGGGAGAGGTAGAGGAGAAGAAGGGATCTGACTAAGGGAAGATCAGAGCAAAAAGATAACACCAGAGCAAACAAATTCAGGAGAAAGGAAGAAAACTATGTACTGGAGGAGCTGAGTAGGAGAACAGAGCTGGAGGAAATAAGCATCCAAATGAAGAGAGATTAACACAGAATGCTCCCAAAGGAAATGAACTGAGCACTCTGAAACAGTGTCAGACATAAATAAATCAAACAGGAACATTTGGACACTTGGAAAAATGAGAGGAAAAATACAGGGTAATATACCATAGCAGGAAAAAAGTGGGGTGGCAAGAGAAAAGAAGAGAAAACTCCTGAAACAGAGAAAAAGATGGAGTGAGCCAGATAATCCAAGCAGTCCCAACACATTTACATGCACACTTTGAGGTGTTTGCTCTAATGAGCAGTTAGGAGAGCAAAAAAAGTATAGGGTAATGCTATCACATTATTTGTGTGGGCAAGTGGAGATTTTGCAAGCTGGAAGATATATGCACACAATAATTGTGAGTGAAACCTGGGGGCCAATAATTACAGCAGTAAATCATAATCCTTTTAATATATTATCAGTTTGATACCCAAGCAATAAATGCATATGCGTAAGGGGTTTGTGCTTTAGAAGTGGCAGGAAACTTGACTGTGAAAACAAAGGGAATGGAGAAGCTCAGTTCTCCCTCTCTTTTGGGTGAGAAAGTGTAATGAAATCCACTCTCTCTCTCTCCCCCATTGCTGTCATGACCATCATTACTAGACTTGGCTGGGAATTCCACAGTGCATTTATTTTCTAATAGGAATGCACTTACTACAAAACTGAAATTTTCCACAAGAAGATTTTGATTTTGCTGTAGAGAAAAATCCTATGAGAGAAATTTGAACCAAGTGTTTCATTTTGGGCCACTTCAACCCCAGCCAAAATTAAAAAAAAAATCAATATGAAAGATTTTATTACATTATGATTAGTGGAACCTGGACATTTTCAGTTGGGAATAAAACATCTTTAAAATTTAACAAACCAGTTTACTCAAAATTTTGTAACAGTCATAGTATCTGTAGCTTTGTAGGGGGAAAAAACTGTGCGTGAGTGTGCATGCGCATATTCATCCCCCCATATGCCAACAAAAAAGTGAATAAAATTGAGGGGGAAAAAGGAATAAACAATACAGAGTTTATCCTAATTTTGAGCTGATTGCAAATGAAAGCCATTGGGTAACTAGTCTACTAGGCCATCTGTGTATTTCTTTTTTTCTGATGGGATTTGGTGATCCTCTGGCAGGGAGGGAGAAGGGAAAGTTGTTAAGCAGTAATTTAGAGCACGTATGTAATAAGAAACACCAATCTATGTTCTGAAATGGTGAAGGGTAGGATATCTACCATCACTTTTACAAAACATTTCCAGTGATTAATTGCCTTTTTGTTTAAAAACATTGCTTTCCTCTTGTCTCTGGCTGCCCAGTTCATATTCCAGCAGTTGGACTAGATCACATCCTTTGTCTGTCAGAGCAAAAGAGTGAACTGTGACAGAATTTCTGTTCCCTATGCACATATTTATAGATTGTGATCAAGTCACTTAATCTTTTCTTTGTTAGATAAACAGAACAAGCTCCTCAGGCCTATGACAGTAAGACATATTTTCCAGACTTTTCGTTATTCACATGGCTTTCCTCTCTGAACTCTCTCCAATTCATCCAGCACCCTTCTCCAGTTGGGGAAATCAGCACTAAGAACAACATCCCACAGTGGTGCCAAAGGCAGATGTAGTCTTCTGCTTCCTATTTAGCAGTCTCAGGACTGCTCCAGCTCTTTGGAGGACTGCCTTTCCCAGCATCTCCTACCTGACTCACACGCAAACACCTCGGTCCCACCTTCTTTGTAGCCTTAATAACCAGATCCACCAAACACTTGCATGTGGTGCAGGAGAGATGTTTAGAGGTGACTTGCAGTATCCTCCTCCCAACCCCACTTATTGTGTATGGGTGCAGGTCACCCACTTGGATTTGATTTGGGGGAACTGAATCCCTGCCAGGGGAAACCAGTCAGGAAGCTGCTTCCCACATGCATCCCAGCCACTGCCACAGGCGTTAGGATCTGAATGAGCAGCTGATGATTAGTCTGGGGAACTGAACTAAGTCTGATTTGACATCAAACACTGCACCACATGTAGAGAGCCCAGTGTGAGCTGCTTTAATCTGCTGCTCCACTCCTATTCAGCCAAATCATTTGCTAATGTAGATATGGTTAGTGATGTCCAGAATCTGACTACTAAAAAAAAAAACCCAGAAACAAACTACTTGGTTGATTTCAGTTTCCTAAGTATTTATGTCCATATTTCACTCTTTTTTCCTCCTGTGTTACTTTTTAGGAACAATTATGTATAAACTCCAAGAAACAATTCTATATAAACTCCAATAAATAAGTATATGTAAACTCCAAAAAAACTCCAACTTCAGCATCTTGAATGGCAAAAAGACCAGCCATTGCTTGTTTCAGGACTTCATTCAAAACATCAAGCAAATTATAAACTTCCACTGGCAACTACATTTTCAGATGAATCAGTGTGCCAGCATTTAACCTACTTTCAGAGTGACATGTCAATTCCATATCTGTATACTTAATACTTATAATTAAGGAAATATTGTTTTCTCCATCAAATTTACATCATGTGTCATGCTTAATGCCATACAGAATTCAAAGTAAATTGCATCAAATACTATTAGCTGCATTTACCATAATAATATTTTTTTATAAAATATATGAAGTTAGCTGTATAAGCATTTATTAAAAGGGGTTTTTTTTAATTACAGTCCCTTTCACAGAGTTAGTAGCAGTCTGACAACAACTTTAATTTCTCAAAGACCAAAGAAAGCCAAATGGAAATGCACATGACTGGTGTTTTCATCCTATATGTGTCATACAAATAAGACTGTATCTTTCCACTTCTCTCAAACTTTCCTAGTGTTCAGTGTCTACTAGAAAACCATTATTTATAGCCAAAGGCAGTTTTTGACTTGTTCTTTTCACACTTGTGGACAGAAGTTGTTCAAGCCTCTGATTTAACATACCTACTTTAGTAGCTGCTGTTAAAATATTTTCTTGAATTATTGTTGTAATGGAAAATACATCATGGCTATTGCAGGATTATATATTTTCAACTGGCTTTTTCTAACCAACAGAGAAAGCTATTCTCATCTTCTCAGTGTTAGTGTAAATAATTCTGCCATTTTTATCCACTGAGAGAAACAGCACTGAAAGGTTTTCTTCCCTTAAGTACATCCAAAACTTCTTGTCCTTAACTTGTATGATCTTTAACTCTGTTGGGCAAACACCTCTACTTACAGTTCTCTTGCTTCCCTTGCAAATTTATCACCATTCCTATCTTCTGATTTAAATTATTTCTTGTTGCATCATTCTTTCTTTCAAGTGTTACATGTGGGTTTTTTTGTGTAGGACAGCTTTCACTTTAACTATGTTGTTTTGGTTTATAACAACTACAACTTTTTAGTAAAATGTTTTTAAACAGTTTGCAATTATCATTCACATTTTTCTGTTTAAATTCTCCCAGTAGATCTGACTTATAATTGTTTTCAGCTTTAGAAAACTGGCCTTTTTAAAGAAGCAAGAATCTATACTACTGGTTCACATTTTACTCTTTTTGCACACAAATATAATCAAGGCATGATCTTCTGCACATAAGCAGACATTTGCTTCAGTTCTGTAATCAGTTTCTCTCTATATGTCATAATTAGGTCAGGTTTTTGCTGAAGAAATGAAATCTCTATTCAGTCAAAAGGGAGGATGGACTCAAGGCTGTGCTCCATATTTGGCAGAGAAGCCTGGACCCCTGCTGTCTTGGGTGAGCATCCTAATCCCTGAATAGGGACCCTTTGAACCCACTCTCCTAGCGAGTCTCTCCTTTGTTTTCCAATTCTATTCTGACTTTAAAACAGAGTTTTAAAATCTGCTAGATTGTAGTCAGTTTTTGTGAGCAAAATTGCATGTTCATTTTCCTTTTATTCACACTTAGAATGAGAAAAATATTCTGCCTCAAACAGATGTTTTATTTAAGTCACAAAGAAAAAGAAACAAACATACTCATCTAATTTTTACCATACACTTAATATTCTACTTGAGCATATTATCTTACCCAACTTTGGTACCATTGCATGAACTATACACCAAGTTACCCAACACTGATGGGTCAGGAATGACTGAACTTGTTGGCGTCATATCCTTGTACATCTTCATTCTTTACTCGCTTGGGAGACTGATTTTCTGCTGAGCAAAAGTGTATTGTCCCTCTTTTAAATTTCTTCTTCATTATGACTTTAATATCCTCCTGGCTATTCAAACCAACTGCTCCATCAGTAATTCGTTTACCTTCCTAGTAAGTAAATTATACCCAAACTTTACCAGCTTTTCTTCTTGGAGAAGGTAGACAAACATCGTCAAAGCCATCCTTCCATCTCCAAATGTGGTCAGCTTGCAGCACCCAGCTGTGTGTTACATCCCAGACACTCTCTTCAGGTTGCCTCCTTCTGCTTTAGGGATTCAAATGTATGTCCCAGAAGGCCACCTAACAAATTCAGGGCTGTATCAGAGTCTTTTTCTTTGAATCCAGGGTAATGAAACTTAACAAGACCAGTGGTTTAAGACCTCCTCAGTTTCTCCAAGTCCCTTGAGGTCTGTAATTGCTTCTGCTACCCAGTGCCATCCTCTTCTGATCCTCCCTCACACCATTCATACAAAGGCCCTCTTTGCTAGATGATCCTCTCCCTTCAATGGGACTGCATTCACTTTTGACAGTGATTCTCAGAGATTCTATTGCATGTGCCTGCCTCAATGTTCACAGCCATTACTTTCAGATGGATAACTTGCACTCATCATTTGTGTTTTTGTCATTTCTGGCTTAGTCCTGCAGCACATCCTTCACATGGCCTACATTGCAATTTAATTGGAAGCAGGTTGTGATACAGAAGGCAATCACACACCTGGGAGGCACATCTCTGCCCTGGGATCCAGGTTGGCCCCTTTTCAGTGGCCTGACTGATTTGAATATGATGGTTTGGGCACAGGAAGCCCAGAGCCTCCAGGGAAGCTCTTTCCTAAGACAAATACTTGGTCATGTATCTCTCAGAGATGCAGGCATTAGAAACATTGAGACTGGATTATGTTCCCTTCAATATAATAGAGAAGGTATAGCCAGCAAAATACAAAAATCTTCCAGGGCTTCATAAATCCCTTCCTGTAGTCTGACACCACCTGTATTTGTTGACTTTTAGACATGGTACAAGACCCATGTGTTGGATTTGCTCTTTGAGGAGCCTTAAGAGGACTGACTGGTTGATGAATGGGGCTCCAGTGTTTATTTACTTCAGTTTGGTAGAAGCAGTGAGTCAATTATATTGCATTTCGGTTTTGCAGTTCTAAATTGGCAGAGTGCTTACAGCCTATGAAGGAACACATTTTGTTTATTTTAAATATCTGAAAAAAAAATTGAATAAATAAAATGATGCAGTTGGTATAAGATTTATGATGTCCTGAGTTTTCCATGATTTTAAGTGGTTGGTTTTGTACATGACGTGTTACTCAAGTATGCAGCCCAATACCAGTCTTGTCTGGCTTTTGAAACAAAAGATCTTTTGTTGTGGTGAATCACAGAGAAAGCTTTGCAGGTCCTGTTTTCATGATGACACTTACAAGCAAGAATTCCCATAAAGTCCCATCACCCTTTCTGGAGAGGAAAAGTTAAGATTCATACAGCAGATATGCTGCTATCTGTCAGAGTCAGAAAGCCCAACAATGAAAAAAGAAAAATAATCGCTGAATAACTTCACTTTTTGCCATCATTTTGCACATAAGGTATCCAACATGTCATTCAGCAATGAAGAGACAGAACCATAAAGTCTCTCAACACCATTCATCCAGTTATGTGCCCCATTAATTTTTCAATCAAATTAACTAACAACAAACTGACTGCCTTCTAAGACAGGCTCAGAACTGAAAATTCTCTTTGTCCTGGTAATGTTGAGAGTAGATTTATGAAAAATACTCTCACTTAATAAAATAAACAGAATGGGTACTAGAACACATCATTCATGGATGTTGTACAGTCCTGTGAATGTTAACATCTTCAAAGCAAATACTCACTATAGCCAACTCCTTGCTTAAGTGTTCCAATAAAATGTATCCTGAAGTCACTGGGAGCCTTTCTGCTCGTTTCAATGGACACTGGAGTAGCTTCTAAAAAGTTATCAAGGCTTAACAGATGAGCTTTTAGAGGCTTTTCTGACTGTTAGGACAAGCTTTCCTTTGAAATAAATTTTGATGTCAGGAAGGCTTCCTAACACATTACCAAGAGGGCCATGAAATGTTAGGCTAATCACAAATCCTTTCCCACCAATCAGAAACTTTCTAATACACTAAATAGCTCCAGTTAGGTCTGGCAAGCTCTTATTTAAAGCACTTTGAGGTAAATATGGAAATTAAGAGATTAGAAAAGCAGTGTGTTGGATGAGTTATTAACCGAAGTAATCCGGGCCTCCTTACCCATGTGCCACCATATGCTCTACGTTCTTCCTTAACCTTATCCTAATGTGTTTTCCTTAAGGCTCTTTTCCACTTCCTTAGTTCATGAAATAAAGCAACATTAGCTCGTCTCAGTGTTAACAGATGTTGTGAGGAATTATTTTAAAGTCACTTGTATCCTGTATCTTTCCATATCTTTCAGCTCGATTGCAGAGAGTTTTAGGAGGTTTTGCCCAGGAAAAAAACCCCAAACTATAGGGATTTACACCACACCCTCACTACCATTAAATAAACCTAGCATGAAGCTAAATCAATGCAGTCCAAGTATTTTTATAAATTTTAGAAGTCTTTTCACATCCTCAGTTCTCCCTTGAACTGGCAGAGATCCAGTTTGGGACACAGTCCATACACTTAATACTGTTCATGTACAGCTCTGATTTGGAAAATCAGAGAGTGGTGGAACCTCAGAGCAGAGAGAAATTATTGTACTCACCACTCCCTGCTTTACAGACATAATAACAAATCTGAAGTTTCAGGAGCAGAGCAAGAAGCTCTAGCAGATGCTTATAGTGTTGTTGTTGTTGTTGTTGTTGTTGTTGTTATTAGTAGTATTAGTATTAGTGTTATTTTCACTGCATTTCAGTGGTATTCCTGCCCAGATACAGCTTCCTAGAAGAGAAATTGTGGGTTAAATACTTAGTTCAATAAAGAAGAAGGAACAGGTAATGGGGGAGTTTTAGAAGTGCACCTCCAGTAAATTCAGTTGAGCACCCAAAATTTTGCCTATCTACCTGAAGCTGACATGACAATAGCAGCACTAAGGAGGTTTCTTGGTAGGCTGAAAGTTCAGCAAAGCAGGTGGGGAAAAAATCACATGTACTTTAGTGGGCTGCTGTTTAAACCTCACTTGTTTCGGATCAGGGAACATTTTATTTAAAATTTTTAATGCCACTAAAAAAACCCAAGCAAGCAAACATCTGAATGGGACTGGGTAGAGATTATACTTTCTTCTGATTTAGGCTCCCCACAATTCCTCCAACATGAGCAGCAGGACTGGAGCACATTCATGTTAGGGCACAGTTTGGTCCACTGATGTCAGCCATTTGAATACACATACAATATGCTGTAAAAGCAAGTATTTATGAAGACTGGACCATGAATGTGAGGAGAAGGGGCTGAATCATATTCTCATCATGAATGAGTGATGACACCCTTTTATCCAAACAAAAGAACTAATGTTCTACTGGAAGGATAGCCTGAGGCAGGGTTGCTTTAGGAGAACAAAGGCACTTGGTTTGTTGGAGCATATGCAGTAAGAGTGCTGACAGATCAAGCAAAAAACACAGTTTAGCTAAAGAAGGACATTTAGATCTGCCCTGTGGATGGGACCAGGGGTCTGGCGTTTACAGATTACACATTGGTTAATGAAACAGAAACTGGTGACAAAAGTTTGATAACAATAGTAAAAGGGGGGGGAAAGAGATCATGAAATGCACAGTTCTCACACGTGGTCACTGAGACAGAAACATGGTTCACACTCAACTTAAGGGTCCACAAGATCTGCAGGGAAGAAGTACCAGGTCTGATGGATGAGAGCAGAAAAGTATTTCAATTTGCATTTTGACGTCTTCAGCAGCACTTCAGCTGCTGAAAGATGTATTGGGAAAGAGCAGGCACCAGAGTAGTCTTTAGCTCAGAGGGAAATTGCTCCCAAAAATCAAACTGTGATTTATTTGTGAACAAGTAGTGAGAATATTTCCTGAGAAACTCTTTCCCTCTGGTGAATGGCAGTGGCCTACACCCTCTAGGCTGCACTGCTGTTTCTCCTGGTCTGCTCTGTCGCTCTGCTTTGGCTCCAGCAGCCCCTGTGAGAGGCCCAGTAGGAGCAGAGCAAGAAGTTCTCCTGGACAAGGGCTTCATCCATAAATACCACACCACTCTGAGGAAATTTCAGCGCCCACCTCCACACGCATATGGGAACACCAGCAATTCCAGAACATGCATCCTGGCCCCAAAGCCCACTTCCACCTTGCTAAGGAGAGTTGTCTGAAGACACAGGCAAGAGCTGCATGCTTTTACTCCAATATATGGCATTTCTTCTGACAGAACATTGCATGATATCCTGCAGTGCTGGCCATCCTGGCAGGCTGTTGGGTTTGCAAGCCACCCTCAGCCATTTCATGCCTGGCTGCATGGCTGCACACTTGCTCCTCACGAGCACTTGCTTGGGGGATGAGGGCCCCTACCCCACGCCCCAGGAACTCAGCATTTGTATGATTTATATAATTTATATGTGCATTTTTCACCACGTATGGGATACATATATGTAATGTAGCCATGGCCCTGCCCTCCCCAGATGACAGCATCGCAGCGCAAACATCACGGCATCACTGATGCCAAAACACAAACACCATAAAACAATCATCACGCTATTGGGGCTATAAACATCACAACAGCAACCCGGACCCTAACAGCCTTAATTCATTCCTTTAGGCAATGCTCCAGGAAAAAATGACAAAAAAAAAAGGTGGGGGGGAAAGGAAAAAAGAAGGCAAGGAGGTGGATGGGTGGCACATGCAGGTGGAGAGTGAGGGCACCCAAACAGCCCCCTCCCACTGGGGTCCCCAAGGGGTATCTGCACTTTATTAAAACTGGCTCTTCTCATCCCTGATTCATGCATCTCAAATCAGGATGAAATCCTGTAACCACATTAGTCAATCCAGACAGATTCGTCCATTACTTAATGCATTACTCAGATTTCAGTAACAGAAGGTATGTGATCTAGAGTCAAGTTCTGTTATGCTTGGATGAAAATAAAAACACTAAAAAAGTTTGTGGTAACTGCACCTGTGAGACAAGATTCACTGATTTTTGGGAATGATGGCTGTGAGTTTTCTAGCAAGTAATTTTAAAAATACACGTCTCCATTTACATTAACAGCTTTATTCTGATGATCATGTCAAAGACCTAATTGACTAGCAATGAGCTATCTCTGTCAACAGAAAGCAAAGGGACATTTTCCTCATCATTATTTCAGCAAGTAGGTTTGGTCCTGTCCAGTTTTTCCTACAGTAGCAGGATAGCATAGACGATCTATGGCTGTTCATTAGGAAACCAAAACAGACAGGGGAAAAGCCAAAGTTAAGGCAAGAAAATCATGCCCACTATTTCTCAGTCCAGTCTGGAGAGAGAGAGAAAAAAAAACGAAGTCTATAGCTGAGTGTTTCGATTTCAACTCAAATTTATCTATCAGAGCTTGTGTGGGCAGGAGCATAACTTACTTTTTCTGCCAAGAAACATCTCCCAAAGGTTGCACGTGGTTTGAAAACAAAGAAAACAAACTTCAAAAAGGTAACAAACTTCCACTGCTCCTCGCCCACTCTTGGTTTGACAGCCAGTTTGGGCTTTAGCGAATCCCTTGAGTCATCGTGCATGGTTCTTAGCAGCATGATAGCTGGCTGTGGACACTTTGGCTGGAGGTATCCCTGCCAGCAGATACAGAGGTATTTGCTGCTTTGCTGTTGCAGCTCAGGAAGTCTCCTTGGCCCCTCATGCAGTGTCACCAAGGACAGAACCAGATACATGAAGACACATGCTGTTTTTGCAGTGTTGCTATCCTGGTTCCTGCCATGGCTCCCTTATCTCTCCTCTCCAATCCAGCAGGACAGCAGCTCTGAGGCACTCTGTGAGGGTGAAGGGAATGAGATGCTTTTTGGGACTAGGTAAGAACCTTAAGGGACTCATGCAGGGCAGGAGGAACTTCCCTAATCTTTTGCACCTTGGCCCACCTGTGCAGTGCTGCTCTTCCAGGGGCATGCTAGGAGGGAATTTGATAAAAGCTAAATAAGAGCTAGAAGTCCCCTGAGTCCCATCAGTATTCACATGCCTTGAGAACCCTTCATCCTACCATCCCCTGCACCCAGCTTGGTACCTCCTCTGCTAACCTGCCTGATATAGTCTGCTCTGGCCCACTTGTGGGACCAAATGTCTTGCTTACCCCAGGCTCAAGACAACCCTTGCAGCTGGTCCACACTGTTCTTCATCAGCATAGATCAAATCAAAGAGTGCGTGCATTAAATGAGAGAAGATGATCAATGCTGATACCGAGAAGTAACCCTAAGGTCATCATTATGCTTTTACCAAATAAACACCTACACTGTGGCCCCAAATATAGCTAAAGCCAGGAAATCTGCTGAAGCTCAGCTCCATCTTTCATCCTTTCCCTCATCCTATCACCCTCTCCTCAGCATGTTTGCAGGCATTGGGCAGAGGAATTCTGACCTCTTCTTGGTACTGCCCACAAGTAGGGAACTTCAACAAACCCGGCATGCAGCTCACTGAAATTTCCTGTCAGGGTGACACATGCCACTCAGAGCCAGTAACAGGGACCCCTTGAGGCTGACTGTAAATGTCGATGTAGAAATACCCGGAGAGTGTTTGGGAGGAAAGCCAGGAGGTGAGTTTGTAGGACTTCATATCTGCAGCCTTGTCGATGTGTGTGTTGAAATCTCCCAGGATGACAAGTCAGGGTATTTCATCACCATTGTCAACAAGGTATCAGTGAACTCCTTTATGAACCCTTTAGTCTGTAGAGGTCTGTAAATGAGCATAAAACTCTGTGTTAGCTTTGGCTCAGGTTTCTATTGTCAGATGAATGAATTCAAATCTTACTCTCAGCCTCCATTAGAGCTGCCAAATCCCACCCAGAGGAACTATCTGGGGCAGCAAACTGCTTTATCAAACCTCTGTGCCCCTGCATTGAGCTGAACTTTTTTTTGCCAAGTGCTGTGCATGATCTCCTTGCTTTGCAGAAAAAATCATGCACCTCCAGGAATATTCACAAACAGCACAGATTCTTTCTAATCCTGTTCATGGAGCAACAGGAGGTTTCCCACCCTGGGAGTCTCTATATTCACTCATCAAGGGCTATCAAACTGTAAGTGCATGAGTTGGGGCTTCAGCAGCTCACCTGCAGGAACCTGGAAGTGTTGGATTTTTTTCCCCAGTGTCCATCTGGCTGTGTGTTTCTGACTGGTTAGTTTCTTCCTTACTTTGCTCTGAAGTCTCCTGTCACTGCTGAAGACTCAGTGCTCAGGTGGGTAGCACAGAAAATTGGCTCTTTTTTTTCCTTTTCTTTTTCTTTTTTTTTTTTTTTTTTCTTTTGGAGTGTGTCTTCTTCAAATTTCCTGAGATAGCAGAAGTGCTCTAAACTTTTTAAAGCCTTTTAACTTCTACAGCTCCATTGTCATCTAGGAGAAGCCACTGCTCCCTGTAGTTCTAGCAGACATCCTCTTAGAAGGACTCAGATTATTTGAGGACACTTTTCTGAGACCCATGCAGCCCTTATTTGCATCTTCCCTAGGTCTGCTCAAGGATTGTTTGTGGATACTGCTGGCACTCACTCGCCTACCCTGGCGAGTATGTGGAGCCCTAGATAATGAAACCAACAGTGACAACGTGAGTGCCAGCAGTATCCACAGCTCCTGATAAACAGAAAACCAGGGCCACCCCTGGCTAAACGAGCAGACAGTGACCTTGCTGCTAAGTGAAGAAAAGCACCCTTTTTCTTGCTCATTACACATGGGTTATATGTAAAAATAGCCGCTAGTCAGCAGTAGCGTGTTGCTCACATGTGTGGGCAATATGAGAACAAGTTTATTTCCAAGCCCCCTTTCTCCTATTAGTTCCTCATCTTTGATTTTATGTGGGTTATCCAAGGATGAAGGTTATCTGAGGACTTATTTTCAGCAACTGATATTTTTAAAGGGCTGGAGGTTATCTGAGGTTCAGCTTGAAAATAACAGTACTTTGGAGAGTTTGCAGCCCCGCCTAGTATCATTTAGTTGAAGATATGCCCACATGCACAACTAGTCAATTCACTCTGGTAATTTAACAGTGTTGTTGAATTCTTCGCTGATGCAATGGTTTCATTTGCCAGCTTTTATAAATAACACTTTCTAAAAATCTCTGTTTACCCAGGACATCCTGGCTAACAGTGTTTTGGCAGAGGGTACTTGTTCCTTCGTCATTTGGTAGCAAGACCTCAGCAAAGCAGCACACACAGACATGAAGCTGTCAGCCCCTACAAACTCCAGTTCAAAACACTGAGTAAAATCTTCCTCAATAGCACTCGTATCGAACCTTACTAAACCCATTCTTCAACTTCTACTTTACCCTCCCGAAAAATTCAAATTAACAGTCTCAAGTTTTCTCTTCAAGGTACCCAGTGGCCACAGACTGTGTCATCTAAAGCTCACACTAAGCTGTAGGTAGAAGGGTGGTTAACATGTGCACTCTTGGCATATTGAAACTACCCACAACAGGGCAAAGCCTGTCTGGGCACAGAGGTTTCCTATAGGCAGATCCTAAAATGTGCCACAGGCTCACCAGAAAAAATTAGGGGCTGGATAAATTTCATTGCAAGCAAGTACTCTATAAGACAGTACACTCTTGTTTACCTTCTTTTTCTTACTAAAAATCCAAAGAAATACTGATGAAAGAAAACAGAAACTGGAAAGACTGTGGTGCCATCTGACAGCCTGTCCTATTCTCCATGTCTCTGAGGAGAGGAGGGAGCTGCAAGGATCAGACTTAGTCACCTTGCCCAACGCCAGCTGGATGGGGCTGGGAAGTCCTGATGACGCGACCAAGCTTGCCCCAGGCAGGTTTCACACCACTGTGTGGTAGTACATCTCAGGCCACGGAATGAGCTGGAAGAAGCTTCTCCTGCAATGCTTCAGGCAACTTCTTAAACTATAAAAACAGCCACAAACTGGGACCTTGTGTCCCATCACCTGCCTGTAAGCAAACATCGGCAACTTGCCCTTTCTGTGGAAACCTGTGTCTGCCTTTGTTTTAGTTGAGCTGCTGAAGAGAGGACACCGATATGGTTAGAAATAGCATATTGAGAGGTCAAGAATTCAATCTGTTCTAGAGAGGCCTACCGCTGGTTTTCTTGGCAGGGCTCACAGGGGCTGCCGTCAGCCAGTCCCCAGGAAGCTTTCTTGCTCACGGAGCGAGGGCGGTGCGAGTGGCCAACATTCAGGCTTGGCTGCCGAACCAGAGGAAGGTTTTCAAAATGTCAGCTTGGATCAACCTAAATCAATTTTCCGAGGCACAAAGGGATGGAGGGGGAACTGAAAAGTGTCCTCTACTTCTGTTTCACATCTCACAGTTTCATTTTCAGTTACTGGAATGAAATATAGAGGGGACAAAAGGCCAGGCAAAGACCTGTACCTTCCCTATACCATAGCCCAGCTTTTAAGGAGTCCAGGATATGAGTAATCCAAATTCACTTATTTTTCCCCATTCGCACTTCCCCCATTCACAAGAGTGTCTCAGAAACCTTCCTCATAGCTTTCTGGCCATGACCCACCAGTCAAAGCCAGCTGGTCCCCAAGACAGGCCAAAGATTCTCTTTAGGATATGCCATGCGAAATGTACCCATTGGGGCTGGCAACATGGGTTCGGAGCCACTCAGACACTCCTGCAAGTGATACTTGGCTGCCTCATACATTCCCTGCGTGCTCTATTTACCTTGTGATTGCATGAGGGTGTTAAGACATCGCCGTGAATTTCAGGAGTGCCCCACTGCACACACAGCTTCAAGCACAGGGACTCATGATTCACTCAAGATGACTGCAATCACATGAATGGAGTGTCTTGTTTCATCTTGCTTTTTTTAAAATTTCAACTGGAGGGAGCCAGTCCATCCTAAAGCCCCAGGCTTTGGCCCACTGCTCCACACATCTGAAATCTGATGACTGTGTTTGGCTTAAGCCTGGCTGCAACCTGCAAAGACTTTGAGAATTTAAGCCTTGCTGAAGTCCAGTTCCACAGGATACTAAGCAGCAATATATAATCAGAAATAGCCTTTTGGAGTTGCTGTTTATGATGCTGGCACTGTGCAAACCCTTGCGTTATTCTCCAAAGGCAAAATATAAATGGACTCAAAAGAAAAATACCTTTCTAAGAGTAAAGCATCCTGCTGAAGGCACCAGTATAGAGAAGGGCAACATCAAGAGCAAAAGAAGTCTTCAACATGAGGAAGGAGGAAGTCAGCATCAAGAGAGGGCAGAGAAACAGAGAGATTTCCCTTCAGAAAAAAAAGCCATGGTGCTGTGTTCAGTATCCAGCATCCCCACACCCTGGGCAGCGACCAGAAATCCTTCATATTAATGCCAGTAGAAGCACAGAAATTGCTTTCCTAAGTTACAAAAACAGCCTGGGCTCCAGGGGATTCCCTGTCCCTCTGAGCAGTTTGTGCCCATCTGTGTTGCAGATAGCAATCATTATCTCATCCAAGAGAAAATGAGCAGCATTTGCAAAGAAAAGGCAGAACAGCAGCCTTTGCCAAACCAAAGCGGGGCCACCAATAAGAAGATGGTTATTTTTCAATAAGGGCCTATTTTTACTAAAATGTGATAAAATGTGCATCATTATGAACAGCCACACAAACACTTACAAATATTGGCATTCATGTGACATATGACCTTTGTTCCTATGGTGATTTTGTTCAAAAGAAAAATATGAATCACTGACTCAATATGTTTTCTTAGCGTGTAATGCTTATATTAACATAACAGTATCTTACAGCATCACTACAGTAAGCTTGTGTCAGCACTTCTTTTGCAAATAACCCTCTTCAGAACTGTTTGGATGAAGCAGGATATGTAAAGGACTGTTTAGGGGCAGAGTTTCAGTCTTAATTTTGAAAGCATTTGTTTTGTTAAATCAGAAGATGTACAGGCTTCTTGGCCTCACATTTGATAATCATTACTTAAATCCTGTTCTGGGCAGTAGTGGTTTTTGTGGATGGGATTATAGCTATCTTTTCATAGCTAGGAAAGAAATCTTGCCAAATAACATGATTGTAACATTAGTTTTGCAGTATTCACTGCTGTTTCTGAAGACCCAACTCTTAGCTTTTGTGAACTTCTGAGAAATCCTGCTTAGCATTTGTTTATTTGTTTGCTGCTCTGTAGAAAAAGAAAAAAACCCAGCTTCTGAGAGAAGAAAGAGCATGTTAACTTTAAAGATTCTAATACCCCAAGTCAAATGTAAGAACAGAAAGAGCATTCATTTTAACTAATATTTCAGCTTGTAACTTTTCATGGTTATATGTTGAATATATATATTCAACATATACATATATATATATATATATATATATATATATATATATATATATATATATATAAGAGATACATCTATAAATATCATTTTTAGATGTATGTATATTCAGGCTTATATATAAATAAATATATTTACCAACATTTTCAGCCTTCAAAGGTTATAGGCCTGTGACAAGATTTGTGGCATTCAACAAAGTTAAACTGGCAGTATTAGCAGTGTACATAAGCAGAAAGTTAGAAAACCCTGCAGTCCAACCTACATAACCACTGTAATTGAATCAGGGTTTCTGACTTGAAGTGTGATTACAAGTTACAGAAAGAACTGAAGTTACATCCATGGTAGCCTAGGTTTTTTGCTGGGTTTGAGTACAGTGCTTGTGTTCAACAAAGAGGCAATCCAGTATTGGGAGTGTTTGTGGATAGGCAGGCCAGACAACTGGAAGTCATTGGAGGGTAAGAAAGTGATCATGGTTATATAGAGGAGTATCTTTATATCTATTCTAATGTGTATCAGAAAATAAATTTCCCCATAAATTAAACAGTTCAGTCTCAGCCTATAACAACAAGAGAGCTGCTAGAATATGAGGTTGTACATAATGTGGGGAATAGTTTTCTATATAAATCTCTAAAGCCAAAAGAATGGAGACAGTAGTAAAAGTCATATATAGTCACTATCAGTAGTGTCTGACAAGCTTAAATATTTTTCTAATATTCTGTAATGTGCTAGTGAGTGGTAGATGCAGCATGTATGCAGAGCTGCTTCACTGTGAGAAAGCCTCTATTTGACATCGGAGAGGACTTCATGCATCTTTAATAGTATCTCAAATTACAGCCTCAAATATTTTTTAAAACATAGGAGAGACATATTGGGAGGTACCCACAGGTGGTATTATTTTCTTCTTTGCGGATGTTCCGCAGAATAAATGAATTGCTTTTCCTTTAGAAAGAGAGGTGGAGAGAGAGATAGTGAAAGAAAAAAAAACCCCAGCGTTGTGGGGTTAGCAGATCTAGAGGAGCAGTCATAAAATCTACATTATGTTCATAACACATGTCAGTGTAAAGATACACGACTCTCCTGACAGACTGCAAGAGGTTTGTTGTGCTGCGAATTAAAATAATATCGCAGACCAAGGAAGGCATGGGCACAACCAGCCGTGAGCAGCAGCACCCGCCCCCTAGGAAGGACATGCAAAGAGGGCAGCAAGCAAGCTCTCCTTTCTCCTTCTCAGGCTGGGGCACTAACACAACAGGAGGGGCAAACTCTAATCCCTCAGATGTGGAGAAAAGAGTACTTGCTATCTTCGTAACAGAAAATAATTCAGAGGCGTGGAGCTAGATCCTGAGGTGTCAAACATGCTGCTCACAGCCAAGTGCCAGATCCAGGAGGTGGCTGGAAGTCCTCACAAACACCCATTTGCCCCCAGTTTCCTCCTCCCTTTTTTCAGCCTCAGCACATTGGTCTTTCTGGGCTGGTTTTCAGAGGTGCCTGTGGATTGAAGGGGCAGCCTAAGCACCTGACTTCAGCAGTGTGGATTGCCCATCTGGGGTTGTGCAACTCCCGAGCTATCTGTCAAAAAAACAAGTCTAGCTCTCGTCCTGCTGCCTTGCAGGAAAAGGGAACACTTGGCTTCAAAATAAAGGGTTATGGAAACACAGACTTATTCTGAGAACCCAGTCATGTCTGTAGCACCTTTAAAACTGACTCCTTCCCCTTTAACACCATTTCTTGAAAAATCCCTGTTCTTTTCCCTCCTTGATTGTCTCATGGCTGTGAATCTCCCTCTAAAATAAAAATAATGCACATTGCAGTCTTCTTGGTTGTAGAGGCTTTGAATTGCCAAGTATTTTCATGGACATTAACAAAGCAAAAACTGAAAACTGGCACAGCTTTCTCTTAGTTCAGTTTGTCCTTTTAATACTTGTTCTATGGATGCAAGCCTTACTGTCAGGTCTATTCTTTATGGGATGGAAAGAAGCTCTTCTATTCTTATAATGGGTTTCATTGAAAAGCAAAGCCACTTCTCTGCATTTATTTAAGTGCAGAGCTAGAATAGAGACCAGCATGATGAATTTTAAACAGAGTTCACATCTGGTCCAGAAACCACAATCAATTTATTGCTGTATCTGAAACATTTTCAGCATCTGTCATATAATATATTTTCACACGTTTCTAACAAGACATTTTCTTGGACATAACATAGACAGGTATATCTGTCAGTTCAATTTCATGCAAACGAAATAGAAGAATTTTTTGGCACGGATTATTATACTGTCTTTGGAGCAGTGTAACTATCATGTGAAAAGGGTATTATTTAAGGATGCCAGAAGCTCAGCAATTTCTTCCAAAATGTGGAACTACTGACTACACAGCAGATTTTTTTTTTTCTAAATCTATGCCTTCTTTTTTTCCATTTTGATAGAATCCATTATCCAATGAATTTGAGAGAGAGGTGCATACCTAATATTATAAAACCTATCTTAGCTCATTCTGGGAATTCTCACGTTTTATGTTAAAGTGGAATCTTCCACTCATGATGGCCATTTAATCGCAACTTTATTTGAAGTTTTATTAAAAATTAAATGGCAATACAAATCATATTAAAATTCTTAAGAGCTTCACGTTTTCACCCAAACCTGTCATGGGCTTTCCCACACAGAACCACAGATGTATCAAATAGCCTGACAGCACTGCAGCCCTATAAATAGGTACGCCAACTTGCCCCCATATTGGCCCCAGAGCAACCATTTACCACCTCATTTTTGGCTACATAAACTGCCTCTAAGCACTTTCTCATTTGAAAACCCTGGGGTTCCTCTAAGAGCACTGCATCAGCAGACAAAGTCCTGCACTCCTCACCCTTTCCCCCGTGCTCACATAAGATCGTCCACGGCCATTACTTCTCTGATTAGAAAAATAGAAGGAAATCGGGGGCCTTGCATCCTAGTGACAGTTTACTTGGTTTGTTTGCCCTTTATTATCCCATTTAAGTTGAGAGAAGATGAAGTTTGTCAGGGCATACTGGGGTGCATGGACAAGCAAGCAAGCCTGTGCTTTTGCTGTAAGCACACTTGAGAAGTGGGGAATCACGTGGGCCTGCTGCATCACAGTCCCCCACAGTGGGAGGAAGACCCTGAGATGATTAAACATCTGTTCCTATTAAATTAATATCTGCCATAATTAAGGGTGACATTTAGCTCCTTGATCCAAGAAGGGGGACCATACTTGACTATCTGGACCAGATAAAACACATGGTCCCTTCTTGACAGAGGTGTTTTGGTCTTTTGAAATCAGCTTAAGCATTTTCTATAAAACTGAGCAAAGTAACCTGTGGCTAGAGGAAACACTCAGGCAAAATTGATGGAGGAGTGGGAAGTTTGTAAGCACTGACTGTCCAAGGCTGCTCACAGCACAGAGGGGATGTGAATGGAGACCTGGTGCCACAGGGCTTGGTGTCCATATGCAGCAGGATGCCATGGGCTGGAGGGTCACAGCTGAGTGACAGACATAGGTTCTGGTGATCCCATACCAGTATTGGCTTATTTTCTTAGCTTTGCAGAAATCTTTCCATCACTGGACAAAGAAGAAGGTCTTGTGAGGACAGAAGCAGAAAACAGCAGCCTCCCCTGCACCCCCATGAGTCTTGTGCTTCAGGGATGCACAGCAGCTTGTTTTCCCTTGCCAAAATCTGTGTGGGAAGTGACAGTGCAGCAGTGGCCAAAGCAGGACAAGGTGAGTACCTTTTTGCTGGGCTGTGGTGCTTTCAGGCTTTTTGTCACCTCTGAGTTTCTCCCCCAGCAGCTCTAGATAAGGCTTGACTCGAATGCAAACCTTGAAAAAAACGTCTATTTGATTTCTATTGCATTTTATTTTGTAATAAATGTTTTATTGACTTTCTTGGTAAGGCTGTGGCAGTTTGAAAGTTTATTTTTATGAAGCTGAGGTATTTATATAATGTAACGACCTTGTGCTCAAAACAAAACTTAGGTGCCTGATTCATACTATCACTCTTGTTTTATTTTTCTCCACTATGAATTCAGGTTTTCACAAGCAGATTCTCTCAAGATATTTCATGTGGGCTTGGTTACACTGTAAATATGAACGTATTTCCAGTGAATATGCCACATGAAGGTTGCCAGCTCCTTTGAATAAGTTTAACCATTTGACTACTGAACAGCATAGCAGGTGTATGGTGCTGAGAAACTCCATGTCTCAGGTATGTCTAATAAACACCTGTTTCAAATTCAGGTGCTGGTATCTTAGTGACACACCATTCTTAAAAGAAGCCCATAAAAGTTACAATGGCACAGGCCAGCAAAGGGTTAAAGTATACCTCCTATTTTGGCAGGCCCTAAATTAATATGAAATAGCATTTTGTAAGATAATTAGGTGATATCTAAAGTTTACTTAGAATAGAGCTTTTCAATATTTATTTCTAATTATTTTAGCCTGAAAAAGAGGACACAGTACTTCACATGTGACTCTGAAGAACTCTACTGTCCCCCTTTAATTGCAATGTTTTAAAATAACTGCACATTGGCTTTAAGTACCAAGTTACTCAATAAAGTGCAGAACTGATGGGTTACAGAAAATCACCGTGGAAAGACAAGATTTTTATCTTTTTCAAAACACTGTGATATGTGTTGCCAAGATTTATAATTTCCCTAGAAGCTGGAAATCCAACTTTCTCCAAAAGGCGCGGAGAAGTCAAGGATTGCTCTGCAACAAGAAAGCCTAATCTAAGGAAGAAAACAGACTCTTGAGGAAGTGGAACACATCTATTTACACATCTGCAGTCATTTGGGACAGCTTATGTTCAAAAAAAAAAATTCTCACATTTTTCTCCCACTTAAGTCATAAATAGTTGAGACAAGGTCCTCACCTGCCTTAAATTTTTCTAGTGTGCTGTAAAGAGGTCACAGGCAGGCAGGGACTGACTTGAGAAGCAGATGGAGACAGGGACTGCAGATGGATGGTATGGAGTGGCAGGAGACAGCTGAGGGGGTTAGCACATCCCCGGCACATCCCATGGGCAGGCGTCAGGTGAGTGGGGCACGGAGCGTGAAATCCTGGCACTCCACTGGCAGCCATTCCTAATGGCCAGGCTGGGATTTGACAGACAAGTCTGAGCCTGGTCGTAAAGCAGATGAGCTGTGCCAGGCTGTATCAGATTAGAAGCTGCACAGTCATGTTTAGGGTTGCAAGTATTTCGAATCAACATGCAATGATCAATTTTCCCCTCTCTCCAACTGTGCAGTTCTGCGACATGTTTTTACTGTCTCAGCCATAAATATTGATGCTGAACATATGTATAGCATGGCAATCCACAGGCATCTTGCACTTTAATTCTGCAGTGATAACTCAGCTGTCTCCCATACCACACAATAGTCATAGTTTAGTGTTTGCAAACCTGGTACCCTGTATTTCTTCAGCTTTTATTCCTTGCTCTTCATACACATTACACTTGTTTCCTGTCACTGCACATCTTGAAGTCATAGGAAATGCACGTGAGTACCCACTGTGTCTGAGATGAGCCAAGTTTGTGAGTTAAAGCAAGACCCCTTAGACATCTTTCCAAAAAATAATATGGCCCATACATCTCCAATCTCAAAACGTGACATCATTTACCATCTCCAGAATTATGAATGAATAGGAGCGAAAGAGGCAAAAACTCATTGTATGGCCTTTGCCAGAAAACTCCAAAAAATTGCTTCTATTGAAGCTTCTAACCAAAAGGCAAATTAACCACTGCATTCAAATCACTCCTCATCAGCCTTGAGTAGGCCAGCTCACTTTCTCTTCCACCACACAGGGTTTGGTTGGTTGTCAGGCTGGGTCTGGTCTCAGTGAATGTTGCCTGTCCCTCTAACTCCCAGCAGAGGACCCCATGAAGCTGCCTCAGGCTGTAAACCTCAAAAGGCTCAAAGGGAAGGATGGACTTTGTATTACTGCCTACAGCTCTGTCTGATTTACCACAACTGTTCAACAAATGTTGCTCCTTCATAGGAGAGAAAGGTTTGGCTAAGTCACCACTGAAGACATCCATGTCCGGCTGAAATATAACAGAGAACATTTGGTTTTGGGTTTTTTTTTGCAAGCTTACAGCATCAGGACTCAAACTCATGACAAGAACTAAGCAAATAATTAGATTTTTTTCATCTCACTAGCCAAAACTTGCTTAGAGTTGACCAAAACCAAATAATTTTCGGTATTCCCACCCAAAGCAAAGCGCTTAAAATCTTCAATCGAACAGAAGTTTTATTTCAAACAAAAATAAATACAAAGCCTTTTGTTTTCCTGGGGAGAGGAGAGGGGAAGGAGAATACTTTATTATTTTTCAATTAAGGTTAGATTAGCCTCTAAAAACAGAAATCTCAAAACAAGAGCAAGAATTGTTCTTTTTTACATATTGAGTCAAAATATTTTGATTGTTTTTCTCCTTTCACTCCCAGAAAATTTTAATGACTTAAAAGTGCATTTTCAGCAAGAAAAAAAAAATCATCCAGATCAACTTTTGAACTGTTGCTTTCAGGAAAAGAAAGCCCTTTGCTCTACTGTCACTCAATCTGCAGCCCGTAGATGACTGGGATCACCACCACAGTTGGGAATAGTCTGCAAAATCCGTGCAAAACAACATGGTCATGGTTTTCCATACAACCAATGGGTGTACCAGTGTTTTCCAAGGGAAAACAGTCAGTGCTGGCTCCCTGCTACTGACTGTTTCCATGAGGGTCACCCATAGGTTCTCCAATTCCCCTGGTGAGCCTTTTTTTTAAAGTTAATAAAGTTTTGGTGAAATGTAATAATTTTGTGTGTCTAAATATTGAATATTAAATACTGAATACTTTATCTCACTTCCTCTTTCCCTTCCAACTGGTAAACACCAGTGGGACACAAGATGGCAGTAGGTTTTCTGGTTTTCCTTTTTTAACTGATGGGTGAGGTGGTTGTTAGTCTGAAGAAGCCTTCCCTCCTGCATCAGCTGGGAATTAATTGTGTGAACATACCTGGCAATTATCCAGTAACGAGCAGAGAACAGAAACACAGAGAAGGCCTGTTTCTCCTCACTAACTCTGATCTGTGTATGGGCATAATAGTGCATGTCACCCAAGGCATCTGGAAAATCTCATCACAGTGTCAGGCATTATCTATATCCACCTCGGCCCTGCTCAGACACAGACACACACAGTTAGAGGAGATGACTCCCACCCATAGACACCTCAGTGGGTAATGCAGAAAACAAATACAGAAGCATTCAGTGTGTGCTCCCCATTCCCAAATAATTAATATAATTTATTCAACAATTTATTCAATAATAGTTCAAAACTTTATTCATGTAATGCCAAAGGAGTAAGGCCTCCCAGAGTCTTGAACTTCCTGCTGAGATACATAATCCCCAGGCTGGCAAGGGAAGCACTATCCTTCTGTGGCACAGCTCTTCATATTGTGTGTCCAGGTTTGGGTAGCAGGAGGGCTACAGGGGTGGCTTCAGTGGGAAACTGTTGGAAGCTTCCCCTGTGTGCAGCAAAGCCAATGCCAACCAGCTCCAGGACTGACCCTCACTGGCCAAGGCTGAGCCCAGCAGGAATGATAGTAACACCTCTGTGGTAACATGTTTAAGAAGGGAAGAAAAAAAAGGGGTTTTTTTAAATCCTCTTTTCCAGAGAGAGGAGTGAGAATGTATGAGAGGAGAAAATCTGCAGGCACTGAGATCAGTGGAGAAGGAGAGGTAGGAGGTGCTCCAGAAACGTGTTCCTTCCCATGGTGCAGACCATGGTGAAGCAGCTCTGCCACTGCACCCCATGAAGGACCATGAGGATGCAGAGATCCACCGGCAGCTTGTGGAGGAAACCCACACTGGAGCAGGTAGATGCCTGAGAGGAGGCTGTGACCCCATGGAGCAGGGTCCTGGCAGGGAGCTGCAGACCCATGGGGAGAGGACCCCATGCTGGAGCAAGTTTCCTGGTAGGACTTGTGACCTTGCAGGGGATCCGTATTGGAGCAGGCTGTGCTTGAAGGACTGCACCCTGTGGGAGAGTGATCTGTGTTGCAGCAGTCTCTGGAGAACTCTTGCCCATGGGATGGACTCATGTTGGAGAAGTTTGTGGAGGACTCTCTTCTATGGAAGGAACCCCATCACTGTGGAGGGAGAAGGTAGAGCCAGGGAAGGAGGGGGAGTCAGGGGAAGGTGTTTTTAAGATTTATTTTACTTCTCATTATTCTTCTCTGATTTTGTTAGTAATAAATTCAAATAATATTCCCAAGACGAGTCTGTTTTCCCTGTGACAGTTTCAGTTTATGATCTCTCCCAGTCCTCATTTCAACTCTTGAACCTTTCATTAAAGTTTCTTTCCCTTGTCCAGCTGTGGAAGGCAGTGAGAGAGCAGCTTTGGTGTGTGTCTGACATCCAGCAAGGGTCAAACAAGTATAATCTTCCTCTCTACATCCTGACCAGGGGAGATGGAAGACACTTGGTGGCCTTCTGCAGCAACAGAGTTGGAGCCACAGTGCTGAGGGATGGAAGTTGCATGCACAGACCCCTTCACGGTGAGTGGAAATGAACCATACATCCTACCACACCACAGTCCTCTTAGCATCCAGAGGGACATCTCTTGTGCTGAGTAATGACCACACAACACCAAACCCTGTTGACAGGGAAGCAGTTCTGGGCAAATACAGCAGTGTCATTCTGGGATGCACTGGTCAAAATCCAGTGAAGTCCCAGTAATAGCACTTCTAATAATGAAAAACAGGGTGCAAGTTTTGAGGACCTGTTTGGGATTTGGACACTTTAATTCTACTAAATTTTCTTTTTAACCAACTAAACCCTCAGCTGCTAATTTAAACCTCTGGGCCTAGAATTCCAACACTCATCAGTCTGTGGACTGACCCCAGAGGGGTGAGAATGAGCCAAAACTTCCAGGCTTTGACAACTGTCATCTCAGGGTGGATCCATACTTCAGGAAGTACATTACTCATCACAGACTGGAGCTGTACTTTAGCCACTACTGGAGTTCTTTAGCCACTATGAACTGCACAGCAGAGGCAACTATTAACAGTAACAAGACAGATTGGCCTGAAGCTATTGTAAGGGTATTATCTGGTCTGATTGGTTTCTGTAAAGAGTTGAGTAACAGGGGACGAAAAAATACCAAAGCAATTTCCCAAAGGACCTCTGCTAGCAGTCATGTGGATCCCTCTACCTCTGCATCTCTGCTGACTTGTCCAAAGTGCTCTCAGACATTTCATTCCCCAGTTCAGCCCTATTTCACTACATTTCCTTCATGCAACATGAAGAAAAGAGAAGTAAAAGATACATAAATTTGAGCTGGGAAGCTTCTGAAAGCTCTTAGCCAGATGACTACTTGAGCTGATTTTGTCCTGGTCAAATTATACCTTCTGAAGGACAATTTCTGCCAATGGGAAAAAGTTCTCAGTGAAGGGCTGCTGGAATTAAAATATAAGTCAGCAGTCCCAGTAAGAGGCAAAAAATTGATGGACAATTTATCTTTTCTTTCCCACAAACTGTCCTTTCCACATCAACATCAGACATGACAGCAATATAAAGAAAGCTTCCAGATCTATAGCAAAGTGTTACAACAGAGCAAGCTGCTTTTCAGGGCCGGAAGTCTGGCTCTTTAAACAAGAACTAGCACTAAAAAACCTGTTTTAAAGGTTATGGAAAGCACACTCTAGCAAATTTGCTCCAAAATGTGAAGTCAAATAGACTGTGTAAGTTCAGTATCACTAAGGCTGGTGAATAATCAGTGGAATGAAATCTCTGCCCAGAAAAATACCCTGTCTATGGAGCAAGGCTGTAGACACCCCTGAACAGATGGGACCCAGAAAGGTCCATGACATCTAGAGATGAAAATAGCTTTTACCAAAAAAAAAAGCCAAGATCACAAATCCGATTCTGATCTCACCTTGCTGTAAATCATAAGTCACTCCATTCAGGCTGGAAGTTAAGTGAAATCAATTTAAGACACTTAATTTTTAAGGAAGGATAATTATCTTATTCCCTCCTTTCCAATTTGAAGCAGCCCATCAAGAATCCAGCTGGCTGCAGGCTGTAAAAGAGCAAATCTCTGGATGAAACCAACCCTTCTCCCTCCTTTAAACCCCCTGCCCTCTAGTAAAACACTTCAATAATGTGTAAGAGCTATTTTTGTTGGGGTATGCCCAGTGGTCCCAGACATAATATAGACTGTCTCCCAGTCCAAAATCAACTCAGGTGGCCACTGTGAAGCTGTGAAGTCAGAGACATGAAGCATGGGAGCAGCAGGAATACCTTCCAAAACAAAAGGTATCTCTTTCCCCTTTCTGTGTCAGATCACCTGCAGCCAGTGGAGATTCAGCTAGGAAATAGCTGCCTGGCCTGTTGTTGGCCTCTGAAGACATCTGTCTCTGAAGGGCTCTGTCTATAGGTAACAATCCATTTTCGAAACAACTCAATTTCTTTGTGGAAAATTTAAAAAATTACTCCAAGATATATTTCTTCCTACATCTGTCAGGGTAATGTTACACATCCTGATGTGCATGAGAGATGAGCAGGGTCACAGATGTGTCTTGGTTTCAAGCCAGACACTACCAATGTAAAAACATGCTGCTTCTGTGTCCAATCCAGCATCCAAACTAAAACTAAAAAAGCATGCAAGCCTCTCATTAGGCTGATTGAGACAGCATTAAATCTTCTCCAAGCAGGATTAATGCTATCTTTTTAATTTAAATGAAAATGTTCTCCTTTTCCTATGCGGGCTTGTAAAGTCATGGGAACATATTCTGCTGCCTTCCTGACATAAATCAATGGATATATTGGAGGGTCAGGCCAAAAAATATATACATTTCTTGCCCTTCAGCTCTATTTCACCCATAAGCATTTGCCCACATCCTGGAACAGAAGAAATGTTTTCTTTCCATTGAATTTCCAACTTTCATATTTCTGCCAAAGTTGGCCATCACCACACAGTTGATATTAGCAACTTGACCCAGAGTCTGTTAGGAAGAGAAACTCTTTTAACAGAATGACAATTATAATTCATTGAAAAACACCTACAAACAGAAGAAAGTGAAATAAAGAGGAACGTTTTTCTTGGGGATACTGTCTAATACCAACTCCTTTCCAGCCTGACTCTCCTTCAAGCATACCCCTCTTTAATAGGTAATTGCCAGTTTATTCATCCTAATCCTGTTCAGAACATGAACAAAATCATTGCTTTGAATATAACAAAAGAATAAAGATCTGTGGAAAACCAGACATTTCTTGGCCAAGAATGTGTAAACTCTGACAGTTTATAAATTCAGGCTGCTGGAAAGTGCAAGTTTATGGTCCTCACTAAACTACCACATACAATAGTTACAGGAAAATGTTAAAAAAATGTATGCTAGAAGGACAGAAAATCAAAATTTAAATTAATTGCATGTAACATGCTGTAAGGTATATCTATCATTCCTGTGAACCACTGTTCATCTGGGGACCTGTGCATGCCCAGCAAACCTCAGGGCATGATTCTTTTCAATACCCTTCATAACAAGAATATTTCTGCCAAAAGTAGCGTTCTCCACTGTCTTATTTTCAAACCCATCTGGAGCAAGACTTTAAAAATTTCTAAAGTGCACCCTGAAGTGTTCTGTGACTGTGATGTATCATCTTTCTGCTGTCAAAAGAACATGTATAACTTCAGTTAAGTAAATATAAGAGGGAAGTCTTTACTAAATTCCCTTTTAGAGCAACCCTCACAATAGCAACCCTCACCACCCCTTTGCCCCAAGGCAGAGAATGGTGTCTCAGGAAAATCATCATCTGGATTCATCACAGTGCTTAGAAAGGTTTTGATGCTCAGATACCTCCTGCTGGACAACTCTTCCTTACAGTCCCACCTGATGATCTGAAGGACCCTGCAGACTAAATTGTCACTCTTGGAAATAAAATGTATTCATCTACTCTGATCGGCTCTAATCTCTGTTATTTCTTAATTGACCTCACACTTTGCAGTTTGGACAGCCCTTTTAGCAAGATGAATGCAAATACAGCTGCACTGTTTCTAGACAGTGTGTCACTGCAGCAATAACAGCCACTTAGGGACATTTCTCTTTAAATAGAAAGTTTCCAGGCAGTAAACAGGTTGTCTGAGTTATTTTATTTTATGTGTATTATTATGTATTACCACTTTGATTTTTTTTCCCATTTTCCTTGACATTTTTACTCTTCTCAGAGGTACACAATGAAAGGATAATGGAAGCAGTAACATATTGCAAAATCTATTTGGATATTAGGGAAGATCTTATGATGAAGGTGGTCTGACATTAGCACAGAGGTTGTGGAGCCTCTATCCTCGGAGATATTAAGAATTTGACAGGACATGACCCTGAGAAATCTGCTCTGATAGAGTTGGAGTTCAAAGTCAGCCCTGCTTTATGTGTGGTTGGACCACATGACCTTCAGACATCCTGTTCACCCAAGATTATTCTATTAATACTTGTGTGAATGTCTCCTTAAACCTTAATGGTCATGGTCCCCCGATTTAATTTTTCAGCTGTTGACAAGTTTTCCCAAAGATCTTCTCTAGTATTTCAGTGGTTTTGATGCCTTGAGGAAAGACAGGAAGTCATCTGGGTTTACAAATGAGCCCATCAGGGCAGACACTTGGGTTTCACTGCTGTAGCACGTCCATTCCTAGGCTGACACTAGACCCAGATCTTACTTTCCTGCAACTACCCAGCAGCTGTGGCCAGGAGGCTGTGCAAGGAGCCCTGCTTCCCCACAAGCCTCCAAGGGCTCAGGAGAAGCTGAGTGTCTGACATCAGGCCACATCCTGGACATCCATCACAAGATGGTGAAAGCCGGTGGGTTTGGGCTGCCCTTCTCCAGCAAGGTATCAAGCTGAAGTAGTTGCTCAGCAAAAGTCTGAAGGCTGAAAGTTTTTATTAAGGTAAAAGATTTCCCCGTGACATATGTCAGTGTCCAGATCTGGTGAGAGCTGAGGGAGAGCTCAGACAGAAGGTAAGCTGAGAGCACAGCCATACCCCAGCACACCTGGGGGCCTGGGTACTACTAGAGAAATTACTTTCTTTTTCCTTAATAAAGCAAAATAATTTATTTCCTGGCCTTTGCACTTCTATTACAAGCTGTGTAAATGGTTTTGTTTGTTTGTTCTGTAGTTTTATAGCTGGACACTTTTGTAATTAAGGGTGTTTTTAAGTGATATGTGTATAAAATCGAAGTGGGCAAGTGGAAAAAAATAAACAGAAGGAAAGTTTTTAAGAAGTTATTTGAATTGGCCGTGATATTCTTCCCCACTAGCTAGTGAGGTTTTAATTAGCATTGAAAATCATAAGTAACTGGAGATGAAAGAGCCCTATTAGGTCATCCAGTCCAGTTCCCTGCCAGTTCAGAATTGTGCCCAACAGTGTATTTCCCAGTGTTTTGTCAAGTCCGGCACTAAGCCTGTTCATTACATGAATAATATGCTCTTTTGAAGTAGCAGGAGGGAAACTGCTCACAAACCATATCCAGGCACTTTCTTACAGTTTGTAACACACACAAAAAAAAAAAAAAAAAGATGAGTGAAGATTCAAGCCAGTATAGAAATTTATACCCAGGACTCCACATGGGGTATTTACTCTCATTATTCTTATAGGGGAGCTCACACGTGGCTGCGTAAATATGAACGATGGACTAAATGTCTTAGCAAGGATTGCGGGAAAAGTGTTTAACTGCTTCACTGAAATGATTCTAAAGGGGCCCAAAAGAGGGAGAGAGGAGGAACTGCAAAGTCTTCACTCAACTCCTCCTGGCCTAGGTCAGACTTCATCCCACAGGAATATCTTGCATAGCTCATTGCGTTTTTTAAAAACATCTGAGCAAGAATTAAAAAACAAACCAACAAGCAAAGAAAAACTCTCTAGAGCGTATGTCTCAGGTGACAAATCCCATAAAACAAGCAGCCAGCAGTGAGTTGTCAAACAGAGGTGAAGGTTTCTTTTAGACCAATGAGTTAAACCAGAGATCAGGGCAGCTAGCACAAAAACTACAGTTTGGCAGGTGGGGACAAGGGATCCTTCCATATCTGGTAGCCAGGCATCAGTAGGATTTCTTTAAAATACCTGCAGCATTTTTCTAATAAAAATATCTTGCCTAGAATGCAACTCTTATACATCATTATAGTAAAAATTACAGGCAGTAAACTGTGATCAAAAAGACATCAGCGTGAACCAAAAATCAATTTTTAACATTTAGCCTACTTAAATACAGTTTTATAGAGACATAGTTCTGCAAACAAAACTTAACAAATGCTACTGAAGGTCTTTTCAGGCAGAAGGAAAGAAAGAAAGAAAGAAAGAAAGAAAGAAAGAAAGAAAGAAAGAAAGAAAGAAAGAAAGAAAGAAAGAAAGAAAGAAAGAAAGAAAGAAAGAAAGAAAGAAAGATTAGAAAGTAATTTGGGTGGGGATTCAAAACTTAGAAACAAAAATATAGGTGATGTACAGACCTTCTTGGTCAGCCAAATGCACATTGTCATAATCAGGAAAATAATGACATTTTCTAAAAGGCCATCCTAATGAATTTAGACATAAAGGAGCAACAAATGACAGAAAGGTGAGGAAAGAAGACAGAAAATAATGTAAACTAAAATTGAAAGAAGTAAAGTTCATACGGAAGTCTGAAAATATCAGGGTAAACTACACCTTTTAATAACAATGAAGGATAAAACCTTGCTATATTTTAAAATTCATTCTAGATTATATCTGATTTGCACAAAAATATGTAAGAAGGCAGAAGTGCTGGGTCTCTAGTTCTGGCCTATGCATGGAAGGTATGGTAAAATGCAAGTAACATATTCATAACACGAGACTATGATAAGAAACACTTGATTCCATCACAATAAGAAGGATGTTGAACATCTACTAGAAGTAGTAATTTTTATATGGAAGAGCCCATAGAATATACATCTATAAGTCCAGCTTAAGGTAGCAATTAGGCGACTTGCATTCAATTTTGATGCTTTTTTGAACACTGGATACTTTCCAGAAGTTTAAAGTGTACAGGGGTGTGCCAAAACATGGGAAGGACAGGCCACGAGGTGCGAGTAGCCAAAATCTGGGTAAGTGGATGCTAATCCTGGACATCATTTAAAAGTTGGTAACGAGTAAAGAATGGGATGACAGGGATATAATTGTTAGTATTCAGTACAGTTTCATAAGGAAGAGGTCCTGTCATCCTAAAAAATAAGTTGGACTGGTGTTTATTAGGTTGTTAAAAGTGCAGCTGAAGTATGGCTCAGTTTCTAGGGTGTGTTCATCTCCCTAAAATTAGCATTATACGCAGTCAGCAAAGGCTGCAGTAACTGAATCAAGTACTGGCTTCACTACATACCCAAAAGTAGTTATCAGCACGCAAATTTTCCATATGGGTGCACCTGATGGAGAGGTTTTCTGTGATCAGAGCTGGGCTGTACACTATTCAACTTGCTTTTCATCAGTGGCTTGGGAGTAATAAAGTTAGAATGTTTTAAAGCAATCAAATACAGAGCTGCACACCTAACAAGGAATACAGAACAATGTGAGGGTATGAGAGTCCTAAGCTCTTTGTATTTTTCACCAAATTTTTTCCTCATCAAACAGCTTTAACCCATAACTATGTGATGATTAGGTCAAGCAGAAGAGTTCCCAAAGGAGACAAGAGCTCCAACTCTGCAGCATGATGAGAGTATTCAGCTGCTGTATGGTCAGATGGCATAGCTAATGATTTAGCAATATGGCTCCCACAGAAGAGGTGTAACGACAGCAAAATCCACTCAAGAGTGTCTTACTCAGGCAACAGGGATGGAGATTCAAGCCTTTGGCTGAGGTCCACCTTCTCATTTTCCAGGAGAGGACCACAATAAACTTGCTTTCTCTGAGTTCTCTGCAGAACGAGAAAGTTCTTTAAACATCTCAGATGTAAGAATGTACCAAGCCGGAAAAAGTTTTCCACAAATTCAAACACTCTCTCCCCTTGCAAATGATAAAATAGCAAGCTAGGGCTAGAGAACAGTGTGTGCCTGGGCATGGCCCACAAACAGGTGGTGAGACAATGCTCACAGCAGACATACATCCAGGACTAGGATTTTAACAATTTTCCCTATATTTTGTCAAGACAGAAAGATTTTCTGCAGTTGTGCCACTCATCTTCTTAAAAGGATAGTCAAGCATCTGAGAAGACAATTATATAATTTTTAAGTGTTTTTTAAATGAAATATAAATTTCCTTATTGGGAGAAAATTATAAGGCACAATCTGTTTGTGTTACCTTTCCAACAGCTAGAGAAAGGACTGGGACGTGTCTTGATAACAGCATATATAAATATCTTCATGGAGACAGAATACCATATTCTAAGTGGCTGTGTCACCTGGCAGGAAAAGTATAACATGAACCAAAGTCTGGATTCAGTTTCCAACCAAATTCAAATAGGAAACAAGGCACAATTTTAAATCATTGTTACAAACTACCCAGAGAGTGTCAGAGCCTGTGGCCCTGGATGTCTTCAAATCCAGGTTGGATACGATTCTGGGTTCTGTGATTTAGCCAACTCTGACATTATTTGGCTCAGCAGGAGGCTGACTGGGTGAAATTTAATGGCTTGTGATGTACAGGGGGTCAGACCGACTGTTCTAATGGTCCCCTCTGGTCTTAAATTTTGTGGAAAACTTCAGCTAACCAGCAAAGCAAGTGCAAACAGCCCAGCGGTTGCAATGTATTGGTCCAAGTGGAGCTGACCAACTTTAAGTAATTAATTATTATCAAGTCCTATCTTAATCACAAACAGAAAAACAGAGGGGGTCAGGGAGTTAGCCCCGAGAACAGTTTGCTCAGCCTTAATATAGAGAAAAATTGCATCAAATTCCCCAGAAAAAAAGGTGTCCAAGTCCTTTTACAGAACCAAACCTAGATTTTACGAGTAGAAAAATGGCTTACACACTTAAAAGTCCACTTAGCACTTGGCATAGAGCTATTCCTTTCTACCCTGAGTGCTAGCACACTTCAAGGGCACTGAGGATCCGATTACTATCCTACAAAGTGTAGGGGTTGGCTGAACAACCCCAGAGTAACTCAAATACCAGGGAACCTGGCCTATTCCCTGTCCATAAAATACACAGAAAACGATCCCACTCCCTGACATTTTTTCAGCTGGGACAGCTGCTATAACAACTCAGAGCTTTTCAATCTCTGTACAGAGCTCATGTATAACCTCTTCAAGTTCTCAGCCTGGAACCACTTTTCTTCGAAGCCTATTTCACTGGAGCAACCAAAAGTGTTCAGGGAAAAGCTGTTTGATAGCCTCTGAAGGGGGAGCATTAAATCAATGAAGAATTTAAAAGGTGGGGAGGGGAACAGGGGAAGGGGAGTGGGATAGAAAGATTTATAGCAAAAAACAACATACAGCTTGAATCCAGTCCAAGAGGAGCCACAGGGGGCTGGTGCCAGTCATCACTGATGAAAGCATTTGGATTTGTCAAGGAGAAAGATGCTATGTAGAAATTGCATTCAAAGCCCCAGTGAAATTGTATTAAGGGGCTGGTCTTTTGGAATTTTGCCTGAGCAATGGCTCCAGGTTTGTGCACTCTGGGTACATTCCGATCCCCTTCTCCATGCCCCACTCCTCCCCAGCAGCCCTGCAGCTCCTGCTAGGGCAACACTCCCCTCAAATCCAGCTTGGGCTGCAGGGAAATTATGTGTTTAGAGAATCAGCTGCTTCAACACTCACTGCTGGATTTAACTGTTTAGCAATGTTTTCCAGCCACTTGACTCCCTCCATCACCCAGCCCAGCCAGAGGGCTTAGTCTCTTTGGAGTGTTTCTTTATATGTTTTTTTGCTCAGTGGAAATTTGCTATAGTTATGGTGTGACTCAAAATCCTGCCTGTGTGTCTGCTGTTGGGGCAGAAAGCCCCACAGCCCACCTCTCCCTGAGACAGGGCTTAGCAAGTGGCTGCAGGAGTTGCTTTCCATCCTTCCTCTAAACCCTGCCAGCCCCTCAGCGCCCCTGGCTCCCACTCCCACAGCATCAGGGAAGGGGAAGACTAGCAATTTGTAGTACATTAGTAGCAAATGTAGTTTGCTTGATTTAAGGGGCTGATGGCGTCCCCTCTAGTATTTGGCATGGGGATGTTACCCTTGGCTGTGCTCATACTCAAGGGCAGAAGTTTCCATCAGCAACTTAAAAGTCTTATAATGGAAACAAAAAAAGCAGAGTCAGTATGAAATCTCCACCGGCGAAATCTGAAGCATTCGGCAAGGGAATGCAAAACACAAAACAGCAAACACTCTTCCAGCAAGCTGTACACTGTTGCCTATTGACCAAAGCAATCAGTCAATATTCAGGTAGTTAATCTTCCCAGTGGGCTGGAGAAATTAATTCTAGTGCAAGATATTTCTTTGATGCAATACTACTAAGTTTGAAAGACTGCAAATGCAGTCTTATTTCATGGGACAAACTGGGAATCAAGACTCTCTTAAGTCACATTATAACAAAAAATGCTTTACATCTTCTTCTCAGGCCGGTGACGTAAGGCCTTCCTCATTGTCTTCTTCTAGGTGCTGTTGCTTCCCAGGTGCTGAGCAGTGACACTCTGAATCAGCCCAAATTCCCCCAGAAAGGGCAGGCAGCCCACCCCAGGATGGTGGCTTGGCAGCTCCAAACTCTGCCTGCACACTAGGCAGAGGCTCCTGCTGTTTCAGCCCCCTCAGCCCAAAATACACCTCCCCAAATTCACCCCAAATAAGGGAAGGGCAGACCTGGCTCCAGTGCTGTCAATGACAGCCAGGGCAGCAACGTCAGCCCCACAGGTTCCTGCTCTGCCCCGGCACACCCCAGGCACTGAGCTGCTCCACTGGCCTCCAGCCATCTGGCCTGTCCCAGGGATAAATAAACACCATGCTGCAAGCAGTCCTTCATTCCAGGGTAGAGCAGGGACTTTTTCAGAGGCATTCATGAGATGCAAAATTTTTTCACCCACTGCTGTAACCCTGCAGCACCACTTCAGCTTCAAAGACATGTGCACCACACCTGCATCTTTTGCGAATTTTGCTACATTGAACTTTCTAAAATGTGACTCTGATAATCTTTTAGATTTCTTTCCTGAGGGTGAGAAGTTTGAGGTCTTTCTTGGCTCACATGGATAGATTCTTAGGGACCTTCAAGGGGAATGGCTTCAAAATGAGGGAAGTAGCTTTAGGCTGGATATTAGGAAGAAATTCTTTACTGTGAGGCTGGTGATGCCCTGACACAGGTTGCATGGAGAAGCTGTGGATGCCCCATCCCTGACAGTGTCTAAGGCCAGGATGGATTGGGCATTGAGCAACCTGGTCTAGAGGAAGGTGCTCATTTCAAGAGGGTTCCTTCCAATCCAAACTATTCTATGATTCTGTGATTCATTTCAGGCCCAATTCTGCATGACCAGTCCAGGTTTTACACAACAGGCAAACATAATTCCTGGTTTCCATAGGATTTTTTTGCTTATTGAGTTGCAGCCATGATGAGAATCATGTTCCCTCTGGAAAAGAAGCGGTGCTGCTTGTGCCACAAAACCCATAGCTGTCCCACACAGTGGCCCAAAGAATCTGCAACACAGCTCCAGCAATGTGAGAGATTAACCCAGGCTTTGGGCATGACTGCATTTCTTGCTGCTTTTTTTCTATCTGACTTGCAGCGTCACCACTGGCATAAACAGCCCTGCCTTCTCCATCAGCTATTTCCTTCTTCGCTTCCTCCTGCACCAAGTGTGTGTTTTTCACATTTGTATAGTACTTGCAAGCTCAGAAAAGCTCATCTGACTGTGACTGAAACTCTGGCACATAGCTTGATTTTTTTTTTTGCCCCTTTTACTGAACTAATTTTTGCCTGATATGCTGCCAACTTTACTTTTCCCCCCCTACCTTCTATATAAACAATATCCCTCTTCCAAATATTTCTTACACATTTGATAAAATGTGTTGCGTATGTTAGATGACTTTGGCTCAATTTTATAAAGAATTGGCATAATGCAATATACTCACTCAACTTTGATTCACTAAAATAATATGTCTTTAAGAGCTGTATATACTTCTGATTTTAGTGTACAGCCATGATTGACTGTTTCAGTGGTAAGTGATGAAGGCATGGCCAAATATAAATAAAAGCTGTACACCACCTTTCAAATACATGCCTTTTATTTATTTTATAGGAATGGATTAGGTTCTAAAGTTTTCAGGAGGTGCTGCTTTACCAGTGGCACTTCTGCAAGTACAGCAGTGTTAACCTTGGTTCCTTGGCCAGATTCCAGCGTGGTTAATTATACTCTGCACACCGTGAAATTCCCACATAATTTTCAATTAAGGAAGTTATTTGCCACTTTTCCCACTCCTTGAAAATTATTGGTAAGATCTGCTGCATACAAAATGGCTCCTGTGCTCCATCCCGACAGTGGCCATATGTCAGCCAACACTCATGAACAAAGATGATGTGGATATAAATAAGTTCAGTCTTTTATTCTAATCATTGTCAACAGAGATTCTTTGGTCTTATGCTTCATAGGCAAAAAAAAAAAAAAAAAAAAAAGAAGAAGGTCAGAGGCTGGGAACATGCAGATGTCTAAATGCATTCATGCACCTCACCCTGTTAAAACTGTTTGGAGCTGATCTGCACCCAAACTTTACCTTGAAAAAGTGAATTGTTTGCATTAAAAGTCATCTTTTTGCTGTCAAACCCCAGAGAGGGTGACAGAAGGATTACGTCTGGCTATTAAGGTCTCCCCAAAAAAGAGGAAACATTCAGACCGCCCTTTCAAGGACACCTCCAGCCTGGGTGTCCTCTGGCAATACTGCTGCTGGCCAACATATCCTCAGGCACAGCCAGAGTTGTTTTGCCCTGGTCATCCCAGAAGACTCTGGTCTTGTTTTACAGCCCATCTGCTACCCCAGGAGGTTGCTGTTGTTCATGAGGACTGGGGAAAGGCAATGGGAAGGACACAATTTCTGGGGCTGTAACCCAAGGTCGATAGCTTGAATTCCATGCCAGATACTCAATACCATGCCTTGTCTAGCCAATCAGGAGACTTTTCCAACATGACCAGGTCTAGCATCCCACATCCCTCATGCCTTGCACCTTCAGCATTCACTGACAAGGTCAGGTCATGCTCAGAGAGGATGCTGCCAGGATCACTGAGGGCTTCAGCTTTCACAGAACACATCACAAAGGGAAAACTCCTTCCACTTCAATACTGGGGGAAGGATGCACATGATGGAGCGTGCTTGTCAAACCAAGGCCAACCTTGGCCACAGGCTCAGCCAACAGGTGTCCTGCAAGGACAGGGTTGTATCTGAAGTCGCATTCCTAAACCACCACATTCTTCCCAGTCCTTGGCTACAGTCAGTTGTTCCTTTCCATCTCTGCCTAGCCTTAAGACACTGGAGTCTTCATTCTTCCTTTCCAGTACTTCCAAGTTTCACTAACTCCCTTACTATGAAATTAAAACTTTGCACAAGCTTTTCTTTCCCTTCTCTTCATACCATCTATAGCCCCTTGTCATGACTACAAACTCCCGTCTTCAACTTGTCCACTAATTTTTGGATGTCCCTGTCCTTTCTCGTCAGAAACACATCTTCTTGTGAACTAAAACAAGAAAAATCTTTGCTCTCTCCTGCATTTTTTTCCAACTCTGGCTGAAGATTCCCCTATACTGGAGGGGTAGCGGTTTCCTCTCTTTCCAACACCCTTATGTGACACAGACTTGATACTCTGTGCACTGGCAGAGTTTCAGTCACACTCTGCCAAAGTGTCTCCACCAAATGTGTGACCCTCCTGTCTATCCCAATGTACATACAAATATGTGTGCACATGAAAAGTTTTCTGTCCTGAAACACCATCCCAAAATTGCCATGCTGCCAAAGTCACTTATTGCAGGGCAGCTTGTGAGCAGATGCCCCACCCTTTCACTTTTGCCCAGAGGTCACACCTGAGCACTCCCCTGAGGCCACTGCTGCACTGGTCACCTCTTGACTCTGTTGCAACATGACTCATTATTTCTAGGATTTTACACAGGTGAATGAAATGATCTTCAGCAGGAGCTGACAGAAGCCCTCACCTCAGTGAACAAAGTGTGGTGAAGAGTCCAATCTGGCCTTTTTTTTCTACTGGTAATGTCCTCGCCATCGCATTTTTTATAATACTTTCAGAAGTAGCCTATTCCTTGTCTTTGTCAGCATAAGGAAGGTCTCCCATGTTTTGTTATGGATTGCTAAAATTGAGGTTAGCTGTGCCAAAAGTACTTTTCCAAGTACAGTCCCTGTTTTGGAGGCCAAATTGTTCAATAATGGCCTACATCTGTCAAACAGGGGCACTACCACTGACCAAGCGATAAATTTAATCCATGAGAAAGCTCAGAGCACATAAACTATATTGTTCCCCATCCGACTAAGCTAGAGAGTAGTTAACTCGCTGTGAAGCCGTTATTTTATAACATCTGAAAAAATGTTCATAATAACGATTCTGTGGAGGCTGTTTTAGAAGTGGGTATAATATTGGAGTGCCTGTGGTAGTGACCCCCTGGGAAGAGCCCCTTGTAAACCATTCATAAACAACATGGAGAGAGGGAGCTCTGTGTGTGGTCTTGACTTGATCTTGCAACTTTGGGAGCTGAACAGCTCAAGGTGGATCCATTTCATAATCACTTTATTTGTTTTGAAATCTCTCAGCATCCTTCAGATGACCTTCATAGGACTGTGAGGCAAGAACTTAATTATTATCATACATAAATCTAATGCTTATCACAGAGAGGCCCTCAATCTCTGTTGGAACCTCTATGTATTACTGCAATAAAAACAAAGCAATACTCCCACTAATTACAAAATGAGTATTTAATCTCTCTGTCAGTAAGTCTGATGCTGCCAGCATGGCTTGCAGAACTTCCCTGGTAACTGGCAGACAATGAATTCTACAAATGCTATGTGACAGACATCTATTTTGAATATCTGTCTCAGCTCCTTGACTTCCCATGAGTTTCTCAAAATAACTTGGTAAACAACCTGCTAACATGGATAGTGGGAGCACTGCTAAAATTGGTTCCTACTTGTCCACACAAGCCCTGGGATTCCAGGACTTTGGCAGCGTGAGTTTTTGTGGTCATGCTGGGCATATGAAGTAACATACATTGCAGTTTCTTGGCTAACCTGAATTAATGGTGGCATTCAGACCACCCTGCCTTGTAATTTCAAAAAGGTCACCTCAAAGGCCACTGGTGCAGACACAGGAAGAGACAGTGTTCTTATTTTATACAGCTGTGCTGCAGAAAGTCCCAGCAGTGGAAGGAAACAACAGATAACTGTTGATCCAGTATTTTTTAAGAGCTTGGTTGTAGAAGCAGGAACCCAGCCTTGCAATGTTTGATATTCCCATTGTATCAGAAAGGGGAGTGTTTTGAATAGGCTTTTTATATCTCTGAAGAGGTCTGCCTTCCACTTCACAGAACAAGTAAGAAGGTGTTGTCCTCGCCAGAAAGAGATAAAATCTTATTTCAAAGTTGTTTAACAAATGTTATCAACTGGATATGTAGAGGACAAAAAAGTACAGAGTTTACTTGAAGGACTAGTATGTGGGCCTTGCCACAGCACTATGGGATATCATCATTTCTGCTAAAAATATAAATAAAATTCCTCCACAAAGATATAAAACTTCTTAAAGATCTGAATGAAAATAGAAGCAATACTTACTCAACGGACAGCAAATGCAATCTAATCCTTCCCTGCTTATCTTTTTAGTGCATAATCAATACAGTCAACATGGAAATAAAAACTGTAAAAATTATGGCAATTGTTTCTTGTGCAGCAAGGTCTGACATCATCTAATGGGAGGTTAATTAATAGTTAACTTGGATAGCACAATTACCTAGTGAAACCACATTATTAAACCTCTGGCTGTAACCAGCTTGTAACTTGAGAAGAATTTGCTCATATCTGGCTCTGGCCCATGTTGGAGACTGGGGACTTTAGTGGCTGCTGACTCCGGCAGTGCAGCCACATGGTGCACATCCAGCATGGAATTCTCCCAGTTGAGATCTAAACATCAGAAATGTGTACACAGGATTGACTCAAAGGAACAGCAAACCAGTCTGCAGCTCTGCAGGAGAGGATGATCAGGTGAAACGTGACCTCTGTTTTCACAGTTGGGGCTTTTCTAATTACTGGCTTGGTGCCTCAGAGGTGTATGATTTGGAAGATACACCTCAGCCCAAGCCCTCTGTGCCTGGGCTTCTCGGTGATGCTACAACTATGACTTTTGCCCTGAAGTGCAAAGACTGGGGCACTGAGTTCTTGCTGGGTGACCTGACACACTCATATGTTCATCCCATGGGTTTTGTGACCCACGTGTCTCACTGTTTCAAGTCTCAGCTGATGTTTGCACAACCACTGACAGAAAAGGGGATGCCTTGCTTCTTGAAACTAGCTAAAAAGATACTCCTCAAAATTTCAAGACTTATAGTCTGCTTCTAAGACCCAGAGAGTTAGTGGACCTATGAAAAATCATGAATACTCTCTGTTTGTGTCTATATTGCTAAGATAACGAGTGCCTGGAAGAAGTCCTGTGTCCTGGAAAGAGGGATGGATCATCCCTACTGTTAAGCTGTTGGAGTGACCCGATTACAGCACAGTTTGGACCAGTGCCAGCTGGAGTGTCCCCCTGCAGCTCCCAGGCACAGTTTGGGAGCCAGAGGGTGTCCAGGAGTGGGTGGTCCACAGCTACCCTGCTCCAAGTGCTGAGTTCCACTGCCTGCCCGGGCGCTGTGTGCTTAGCCTCATGGGGGGCAGACCCAAGCATGTTTCATGGACTAACACAGATACAGCTTCAGCTCCCAGAAGAAAAAACTGGCTTAAAGCTGTCAGAAGATAAGAAAAAATAATAGATATGCTTAGTACTTGATGATTAAAAAAAAAAGTCAAACACTTTCCAAAGCTAAAGAGTGGACTTCACTGAGGACAGAAAATTGTCTTCATGGAAATGCTACTAAATTACTTTTATGCACAAATACGTAAAAGCAATTTTGTCTTCATTTCAAAAGGATTTTTTTTAAGTTGGTTGGTTGATTGGTTGGTTTTCATTTTCAGAGGCAAGTGTGGATTTGCCTTTTTGTCTCTCTGCTCTGCATTTCTCTACTGAAATAAAAAAAAAACAGGGAACTGGACTGAAGGGAAGGGGAGATCTTTGGGATTCTGTCATTTGTTTTCCTCCAGGAGATAATGGGGAGGAATAAAATATTTCTCCTGCCAAAGAAGAAACAGCCACAAAATCTAGCTGCTCAAAAGAAGATGGGACATGAGAATGAGAATTTCTGGAAAAGAATAGGCATAGGGCATGGGCAGAGAGAGGTAAGGCATTGGAAGCAAGGTTGCACGTAACGGTTGACTGGAGATGAAATCCATCTGAAGCTGACCAGCTGCTTTGAGTGTTTGCTCAAGCTGTACCAACTTAACTCAAACAATGAGTCCTCTGCTGGTGCAGGTCCAACCTCAATTCCATAGCTCAGTCTGCACGCTCTGGATCTTTAACAAAATGCATCTTTAACAAAAAATAATCATCAAGGTGAAAAGAAAGGTTTAATTTGGCATATGGCACCCTCAAATGGGAGGGACTGACAGAGCCTTCTTTTCTATAGCAAGGAATTTTGTTTAATTTCCTTGGGTAAAAGACACATGCACTGTATAGGAAATAGAGTGGTATTGGTCAATAAAACAGAGAGGAAAATCCAGAAAGCCAAGAAGGGGTGGATGCTAGTATATTATATTAATCAAATCAATTAAGATCCATTGAATCAATGAAGTCACATGCTTAAGATTTATTTCATTTGCTAACTAAATCCTGGCACAATCAGGAGTGATCAAGTTTATATACAAACACTTTTCTAGGGAACTCAGTAGTACTAAACACAGACTCAGGCCAGTTCCTCTCTATTTGCATTTCATATGGGAGAAGGCACAACATGTCAGTTGCAGAATTTGGTTCACTGATAGAACTCTAGATCCCATTTGTTCTGATTGTTAATTCATTTCATTTGGTATTGCACTAATTTGACAAACTGAAGAGTAATTCACTTCAGATTTTTTTTTTTTGTGAAGATAACTGCCAAGTTCCCCAGTGCTTTGCAAATCATAAAATTGAGTCCATTTCTGCCATTTCTAATCTGCAAGTCCATCTCTGTATTTAGCCCAGCAGCATTGCTATGCAAACACTTGCACAGGGGCACTAAGAGCCATAGGCCTGAACAAAAAGCCCTGGGGACAGTGGCCTGGAGCTGAGACATTGTTAAGCATTTTACCATTTGTGGCTGGTTGTGCTCACATGGTGCTCTGTTCCAGTTATTCCACTGGAATCACCAATTGAGACTGAAACCCTGGTTGCTATGTGGTCTGCATCCTGAGAGAACAGAGAATTTTATACTGCACTGCATTTTGTAAGCATTAATTTGTTGCGTGCAAAAAAAATGTAAATATTATTTTTCTTCATCTAGGTATCAGAATGTCAAAGAGCCAGAGCTAATTAAGATTCAATGACAGATTTGATAATTTCAGGTTTGGTGGTTTCTTTTTTTTTCTGTTGTTTTTTAAAGAAAAGCTATGGCCATTATATCCTAATTTGAAAACACTTAATTTGATGGTTGAGGCTGGAAAGTGTGTTAGTGTTTTTTGTCCTGTCAAAGGCTTTGGAATGGCTTGAAGTCTATTGAGTTACATCTGCTGCTATTTATCAGGGGTGGAGGAGTTACCCTGTTTCTAACACAGTTTATAAAAGGAAGAAAAATTTTAGACTCTGCAATTAGAATTTAATTAGGGGGCTTTTTCCTCCTAACAAAAATTATTTAAGCCTTTCTTTGAAATTCCGAAAAGGATATGTATCTTGTAACCCAAAAACCCAAAATGTTCTTCAGTTTTGTGTCTTGCTTGTGGTTGCAAATTCTTGCAACCTAGCAGCAGGAGACCTAAACTCAGAGACCACATTTTTGTCCTTTGCACGTTCTTACACCATGTAGGCGCCCAAATGTCTTCCCAGGAGCACCCACTGGGGCAGTGAGCTGCTTCCCACATCTGCTGCTCACAGGACAGCACCCAAACCCAACACACAGATCTGTTCTCTGGCAGTTTTAAGCACGGAGCTGGAAAACCGCGGTCTGCCCGTCACCCCACAGACGCCAGAAATCCACAATTTTTAACTTGGTTTTACTCTCACAACACATCAGAGAGGAAGGAAAATTTCATACCTGTTGTACTGGAAACTGAGCCAAGGATTGAAACCAGGTTTGCTGGATACCATCTTAATACTCTGCCCTGTCTGGTGTTTGTCAGCTTTGACGGCATACCTGCTGCTGTGCCAAAGCCAGGACTAAAGCAAACCCTTCTCTTTCCACCTTCCTTCCCTGCAGAACAGACACAAAAAGGAGCAACCCACCACCTGTGCTTTTGAGTGCTTCCCAAGTCTGCCAGCACTGGGATTTCAGTGTGCTGTTAAATAAGACGGAGTCTTCTCAGGTAAATAAATGAAGTGTTGGAAATTACTCCATTCTTAAGGAACAGCCAAGAAAGAGGCAGAGACAGAGGACAAAGTAGGAACTGAAGAGACCATTGAGACTGGTACCAGCAGTAGAGTTGAAGAGTTAGAGGGGGTACAAAGAGAAGAGCTTTCCTCACACTACTTAAAGAAGGCGCACCCTTGGAATAAAAACAACAATTTAACAGGCAGAGCCATAGGCAGGGCATATATACTAAGCAGTCATGTTGGAGCATCACACAAAGGGACTCAGGAAGAAAGAAAACAGAAACAGAGGGGTATCACAAACCTAGTCTCTTTCTAAGTGGGAAAACTTGGCTATAAAGGAAGGAGAGTGTCAGCTTAGGGAGGTGAGACATAAATTATGAAGTCATGTCTCTTCAGTGTCGCTGCCTCAGCTTCCTAAGATTATGGGGGAAAATTCCTCTGTGATATTCAAACTCTACTGAGAAACACAGAGCTGTGCTTTCATCACATCATTGTGAAACACCTCTTCTAAAATGTACAACATCAGAGATGAATTTTAAAATAATCTGCAGCAAAATTCATGCAGATCACGTATTTGTTGTGTTTGAAACCATTAGGGACCCATCCTCTTGATCAAACCTATAAGTCAATATTTATAGCAATAACAGTTCAAATCAAATTCATTTTCCCCTTGCAAAAAAAGCAAATGTCAGAGGGGAAAAATGGTTAACGAAATTGTGGGAAAAAATATGCTGTGGTAGTATTTTGCGGGAGCCATAATGCAGGTCTCCTGTGACCCTTCCCTCTTCTGCACTCTGAATTCCCTTATTATTCTGCATTTCACATACCCCACAGTTTTTGCTCTTGCAGATAAGAAAAGGAAATCCCCTATGGTCCATGATATAGGAGGAAGTTCTTCCTACTATTTTCATCTTTACTAATTCAGAATGCAATGAAAAATTAGTTTTGAAAGCTTTCGTTTAGCTAACCTGAATTACAGTAGTACTGTTTTATACCTGAAATTATCTCAGTCCTGGTCAATGGACTTTGGTCTTGTAACAAAATGATAAATAAGAAGCTCACACAGAAAACTGATGTTTTCAAAGGAATAGTTTCACTGAAATGCCAACATTCTGGGAGTGGTCATTGTGAAGTGCCAACAAGCACTGGTAAGTATTTTGCTTTTTCATTTCAGATGAAGATATGTGAAAGGAATCCAGCCCATCGCCTCTAACAAACAACCTGAGATGTCTACAAAACCATTTTGTATTAGTTATTATACTAATGGGCAATTTAGTTATTACAATATGAGAAGTGAGTACAATTCAATTTTCTTTTAACTTTGTTTTGCCTCTTTTAATTTATTTTTTTATAATTATTGCAGTAGTAGCATTGCTCAGCATTCACACTGGCAATAGTTAAAAAATATATTCCCTTGTTTTCCAGATTCTCAGCTTTTCCTTGGCCTTTATACCAATGGTGGCATAAATAAATCTCAAAAAATCTATTGCAAGAGATACTACAAGACATCCATCTTACATGCCACAATATAAATATCTGTAGGACACAGGAGATAGGTGGGATGTGTCGCAAAAGCTAAGTTCAACTTCCAACAAGCCTTAGGAAGCCTTTAGGAAATTACAGAGTCCAGGAAAAGCAATGGGTAGCATGAAGCCTTACTTACCTCATTTCCTCACCTAGCCTTTGCACTACTTTGGGTAAAACCATAGTATCCACCAGCCACACTTGAAAACTCCTACATTACACTCTGAACAGACTCAGAATTGCAAAAAGCTTCCTCTTGAAGAACTGCTGGGCACGGCCCAAACAGCCCAGGAAACCAAGTCCAAAATACGTTTATTTCTTGCTGAAATCAGCATCCCTGATATGTTTTTAGGAGCCATCAGAAAATACTGCTTTCTGAACCACATTCCTTGAAAACGGTGCTTTATTTTTAGCGAGTTTTCAAATATTAAATGTGCTCAAATAAACCCAAACCCAAACAGCTTGCAAAAATCAAGACAGAATATCACAGCAGTTTATTAGAGAAGGTGATGAGTGTTAGATAACAAGTGATCCATTAAATATTTTGGTCTTTAGTGTAATGAATACTTCAAAACAGTCACATGAAAGTTAACAGCCACCATAGAAAGTGGCATATGCTTACACAGGAGGAACAACAGGAAATACATTTAACACACTTTATTAGTAAAATCAAAAAGGCATTGAAATTCCAGCATGTTAGCATACTCACAAACTCAGTGACTTTGCAAGAATCAAATGACTTATTAAAAGCTCAGCTCTTGCAGAAACAGGTCCTTCTTTAACTATTTGTGTTCTTTTTACTTTTAAAAACCTTCTCATCCATGTTGTCTATGTCACAGCCTTGAAATTCCTTTTTCTCATGAGTGATCCCAGATTTGCTTCGTCTCTACCTCACAGTGTCATCTTAGCCATGGACTTGTCAAGTCTTCCCTTTGTAAGGATCTCATACCTAATGGACTAACCAGGAGTCTTGCAACACCAACATCTCATCCACTTCACAAGTGTACAAAATTATAAATTTGTGTGCTGAAGAATTAATGCACTTAAGTTCACGAAGAACCACGAACCTCCCTCTCAAAATTTATCATTGAACCTTTGGCTCCAGAATCACTCCTGTTATTCCAGATATACCTATATCTGTTAAAGAAATGAAGAAATATTTTTGACAGGCATCTCAGAATCATGTTCCTGGGTTAATAATTCAGCATTAAGTGATGTGATGTAACAGGCTGTCACATAATCCTCAAAGGTCATGTCTAGCTGTGATTTAGAGCCTTTAAGGGAGAAAGGATACCAGTTTTAGGAAACATGCAGATATGCTTTAATTCATGCAGATATGTTTTTGGTTTTTATGGAAAACTTCTCCAATCTGTGATGGCTGTGACAACCTATTCTGGACCCATGGATGTAAGCCTTTGTCTCCTGCCCATCCCTTGTGGAGCCTGAGGATGCTGATGATGAACACATGGATAGCAGCCATTAGCTCCACATTAGGATAACAACCACAGCTGCGACTCATGCTTCAAGCTTCACTTGTTTTTATCAAGTGCCTTCATAAGCTTTGACTCAACAGCTTTGAGGACTGGACAGGATTTCCTCTGGCCATGCTAGGAGAAGTTTGCTGTCCCTGCTTCCCATGGTGCAGTGCACCAGCACCTATCAACCTTTAGCTGTATAGTCACAGCAGACAAGAACCTTCCCATTCTCTGCCAAGAGCACCGAGTTTTGACAACAGGAATATTCTTTCCCATCCTGGCAAGTGATTAAAATGTGATAGTGATAAACAGGACATTGGGCATAATCTCAGCAAAATCTATGAAATGTGTCTTGGCTCTGGAATCAGAGTGCATTTACTCTCTCTTTGGAGAGTTTGGTTACTGCCTTCTCAGTCACTGATCTCTAATTAACAGGACAAGTGAATGTGACAATTGGCTCCTACTGCACTTGCTTGAAGATGACACCTCTGGGAAAGGATCAGTTACATTTATTAACAAGGGACAGCTGGATCAGGTATATTGGGGCTGGCTGAGATGGAGTGCATTTTGCCATAGTACCCTCACAGCGCTGTGCTTTCTATTTGTAACTAAAAAGGTGTTGATAAGACACCAGTGTTTTGGCTTCTGCAGAGCAGTGCTGGCACAGCATCAGCGCTGTCTCTCCAACATTCTGCCTCCCATCAGTAGGCTGGGGGTGGCAAAATCTTGGGAGCAGACACAGCCAGGACAGCTGACCCCAACTGACCTGAGATATTCCATACCATGTGACATTGGCTCAGCAATAAAAAGTAAGAGAGAGGAGGAGAAGGAGGCAGGGTATTCATTGTTACAGTGCTTTGTCTTCCAGGGCAATCTGGGCATCACCTGCTCATTGGAAGTGGAGAATAAATCTTCTCTATTCCTTTGCTTCTGCACACAACCTTTGCTTTAGCTTTTATTAAACTGCCTTTATCTTGACCCACAAGTTTTTGCCATCTTACTTTCTTCCTCCTCCATCTTGCTGAGGGCAGAGAGTATGACAGGGTGACTTGGTGGTGTCCAGCCAACGTCAGTTGTGTGTCAGCCCACCGCATCAGGAAATCTGGCTTGCTTAGTAAGAGGTATGAGACTGTAGGCTGAGGAAGTTAAAGGCTGTTACATATCTTTCTTGGCTTAAACTAAAAGCTGAGGTTTTAGCCATGTTTCTACAGTCTCGTGTCACTGTATAACTCTTTTAAATCCATCACAAAAAATAAGGAAATGCTGCTTCATACCCCATCTGCGTTGTAGGTGATAACATGGGGTGAGGTGACATCCCTAGAGAGAGAATGGCAAAGGGGCAATGGCACCTCTGCAAAGAAGCACTTCGGTTGTGGGATTGTGTAACAAAAATTTAGGTCCTACTTGACTTTCTTTTTCTCTATTTTCGTCATGTCCTAATCCAGCCCCATAATTTCTTGCAGTTCTAGTTCTCCTCCTGGATTAATAAAACTGTGGTTTTGGTTCACTCGTGACTTGTCAGTTTGTCTAGGTTCTAACAGACAAACATGACCAACCCAATGCTTCCCCAAATATCTATGGCACAGTTTTTTACATTTTGAGGATGTATATTCTCCAGAGAAATCAATGAGTTCTGCAGGTACCCCCTTTTATGCAGCTGTAGAGAGCAATAAGGTCCTCCTGAGCCTCCTTTTCTCCAGGCTTAACAATCCCAGCTCCTTCAGTCACTCCTCATCAGACTTGTGCTCCAGACCCATTGCCCAGCCCCATTGCCCTTCTCAAGACATGCTCCAGCACCTCCATGTCCTTCTTTTAATGAGGGACCCAAAACTGAACACAGTACTCAAGGTGTGGCCTCACCAGTGCTGTGTACAGATCACTGCCCTGATCTCTCACACATATAAGTACATAAGAGCAGTTTTTCAGAGAGGTACAAGGTCAGGTTCATAAGAGGCTGCCTTAATGCGCTTTCCATCCCTGCAGTTATTTTACAGAAGTAAATGCATAAGGCTTAAATATGGAAAAGATATTATGGAATCCAGTAAAATTTTGGAGAAGACATCCAATACATCTGAAATATATGTACTTCTATTCTGTTGTTTGTCATTTCACTGCTATCCATACTGATGTGCTGAGCACAAGTTCAATGTACATTGACATTCAACAATGAAAAACCATTAATCAAACCTTATAAAGAAATAAGGAAAATGTAGAAGCCATAAAAAAGACAAGCTTGACTTCTCCAAATTTATTTTCTTCCTCTATATAAATCAGAGTTCAGTTCACACTAATTGTTGTGGGTTGAATGCAAAAGGTATGGCTAAGCAGCCACTGAATGTTTGAGCTTATTTCAAATATTTGGACATATTTGGTAAGATTTTTCAGACCCTGCTCCTTCTCTGTCTCTTCTGCTCTGTGGGAAGGCTGTTTCTTAACAGCTTGACAGCCCTCTTTAGATTTACCCTGCGTTGAGTTGAAGTGGGTACAGGACACAGCTGGGGCTCTGAGCCAGCCTTACACTTTCAGGGCTTTAGTTAATCACTTTCCTTCCCTTCCCTCTTATCCAGATGGCTCATAAATGACAGAGAAATGACATTTAATATCTTATCTGCATCCTTTATAAGTAGTAGATTGGGAGTTCTTGGTGTCATTCCTGACAGAAGAAAGGAATCCACATAGTAAATCCTTTTCCATCACTAGGACTATATTTTTAAGTTGAAGAACACTGTGTTATCCATATCATCTCTGAGATTATCTTTCTTCAATATTTCTTCATTTTTTGCCCTCAGCTCAAGCTGACTTAATGCAGAAATTAAAAAAGTTTCTTCTAGCCAGTGATATGTCTTCTAGGGGGAGACATGAAGGATTTTATTTTCCAGGGCTAATGTCAGAGCAACTTCTGGGGGATGCTAGATGGGGTTACTAGGAAAGCAGGAGCAGAATTATCTTCACCCAGAGGAAAACTATTGCCTAATCACAGAAAGGTCTAAATCCAGCCCTGATGAACAGGCAGAAGGGAACTGCATCTGTTCCTCACATCACAGAGTGTAGCTATCTCAGGGGCTTCTTGCGCAGAAACAAAAAAATGTTTCACTGTGGCAATGCTTATCTTCGATAATTGAATATACTGAAACAGAGGCTGCTTGGGTAGGAAAGGTTCCTGTGCCATATGAGACCATTCATTCATCCCTTCACCTGGTGCCTTTCTTTTGTTGCTGCCTTTCTTCCTGTGTCATCTCTACCAGGGAATGGGTGTGGGTGAGGAGAAAGGAAAGCCTCGTGTCTGCACCATTGTCTGAAGGGGAAGAGGGAAGAAAGGAAAAGGGAAAACAGCTGTTGGGACCTCTCCATCACTGTTATCTTTTGACTCAGAGGTCATCTATGCAAATGAACAAAGCCTGTTTCAGGAGCCTGTTCCTGCAATTGCAAATTCACTCCATGAACTTGTGCAATTTGTTAAAATCCTCTGTATCCAACATACTCTGTTAAATGAAGCTAGGAGGTGCTATCCTTTAGAAAGAATGTTCAAAATCTCATATGAAAAGTACTTAGCTGTATGTCTCATTTTTACCCTTGCAGCTGTCCTGCCCAATTTATTTCTTCCTGGAGAAAGTGGGCTCTACAAAATAAGATAATACATTTTCTTGGCTGTGTTCCTCTAACATGAACACAGTCCCCAGCTCCACTGAACATTGTAGCAGACAAGCAGAAGACATTGTTTGCAAAGTATTTTTGTCTTAGACAAGCAAAGGAAATTAATTGTTTTTCCATACAGTGCTTTAGTCAACAGTGAGCTCATGCACATTATTGAAACCACACCCCTTCATAATATACATATATCATATTTTATCTATATTTTATTTATCTGCATTTCAGCAGCCCACTCTAAAACCTTTCAAGAGTCACAGATTTTGACTGGCTTTGGATTAGACCATAGATATCTCAGCTATCATATAGCCACTCAACTGCATGAATTTCCATTATTATCTGAAAACAAGAGCCTCAGTTAGAAATTGGAAAAATTTTCATGCCTTATTCTGTAGCTCTCTTCTCCAGACCCATGCACATCTGCCTACAATGAGCAGGTGCCGCACCTCACCCCAAATATACAGTGCCCACCTGTTTTAAGCACTTCTAGCAAAATATTGTTAAGAGACAACATAAAAAGTAGTCAAGAAGAATTCTCTGCAGCTCACAGGGAACTCCATTGGTCTTACCAAATCCAGAGACCACCTTACTTGCACTTGAGCATCCACGTCTGGTACCTGATTGACAAATGAGGTCTAGCTCCAGCAGCTGGAAAATGGTGGATAGTGATGAGCTGTTCCATATTGCCACAGAAGCACCCCAAGAAGGACAATGCAGAGAACAGAACAGGACAGGGATTACAAAACCCATCCCTCGGCCTCACAATGTAATGTGCTCTGGATATCACAGTCTTGATACAGCACTCTGCTATACCACAATGGGCACAGCACTGAATTCTCCTAAGACTTCAGTCCCATCAACACATGATGAAAGCAACAAATTTCCCTGGAAATCAATATACATAAATAGCTGCCTGTGGTTAACCAGGCTGCCACAGCTCCTTGCACCTCAACGAGGAATATTTTTTCTGTAAGCATAGGAAAATACCAGGTGAAATATTAAAACCTTGTGCCACAGTGTGATATAAGAGGTCTTTTCCAAAGAAACCAAACTTTTGCAGAGCTCATCAGCATTTCTGGAACCTGACACTGTCCAAGGGCACCAACTTGAAATGCCAGCTGCCTTTGGTCAAGTGGGATGGGTAGGAAGTGTTCACAGAAAGGTAAGACTGTGATCCAAGAATTAGGCACTAATTTAGCATTGACAATATTAATTAAATCCTTTTGTGACACAGGCAGTCACAGACACCGGAATTTGTCTAACAAACCTCACTTAAGGATGATGCTAAATTTTCTAGATTACTTTTGTTCAGTGGAGGCTCCATGTCCAAGTAGTACTTCATGAGAATAGATCCAATCCTTCATATAATGCAGATGCTGTGGCAGAACAGCTATAGCAAAGATTAATTATCTTTTTGTTCTTTTGGAGAGTGTTTTTGTTTCTTTTGAATGTACCTTTGAATACTTGAGGTTCCTATGTCAATGCCAAACATTAGCATACCCAGTAGCAAAAGATTTACAGAGACCTGGTACACAGTGGGAAAAGAAGGTGGAACTTGAAAGGCAAAGGATTTTTGCCCTACTAGTAAAGGCCGAACAAATCACAGCCTGCTGTATGGAGCTGGTCTTTTGCATACCAGCTTTGGGTTTTTTAGTAAATGCAGAGGAATTTCTTTCTGTAGGACAAAAGCAGAGGGCATGATCTGGTAGCCACAAATCATAGAGGATACCCTCTTCAAAATTGGTGGGCACATTAAAAGGACTGTGCCCTTTGCTCCCTTGCATCTCATCAATCTCTGAAGCAGCAGGCAGAGAAGAAGAACTGGGTGTAATATGCTCTTTCAGCCAGGAGAAGAGAAGGTTTATCAGGATACGGAGGTTGAAAGTGGCTGACCCACCATCCCAGCCCCCAGCAGCTCCAACAGCTGATTATTTTCTTGGTGATGAAGCAGCCACTGCACACACAGGGAGAGCACTGTGGCCCAGAAATGCCTGGCATTCAGGGCTGTGCATCACCCTTGCAGAACCACACCAGCCCCATTCCCAAACCTCTCCTCAGCTCCCAGCACCAAAAAGATTGCAATATCACAATTTGGCGCAAACCACCCCTTCAATATTTTGGCCTGCTACTGTCAGTTCAGAGATACCAGGCATTCTGAGAGTAGTTACCAAGAAGCTGACACAGGGGAAAGCTGCCATTTTCTCTGGAGTTTAACACAAGAAAGGATTTTCTGCTTTCACCTTTAGCTTTTCTGCTTTTCTTTACTTCTCTACAAAACCACGTGAAAGCCAGATTCAATAACTGCAGTTTAAGCAGCACTTGCCTATCCAATTTCTCCTGCCTATTTTTCACTTGCCTTAAATTCTAGAGACTTTTTCTAACCCTTACAGGTTTAAAGCACAGAGAGCAGTTTGGGGAGACACTTCATTGTTTGTTTTTCTTACTTTTTCTCCCTCTGAAAGGGCAGGAAAGGGCATAGGACAAGGATGAGGCACTGGATGACTTTAGCTAAGGCAGATGCAGTCCCTCTCTTATAGCTTATACATATGTAATTGGTAACAGTGCTTGGACCTTGGACTAAAACTACAAATTTCCTCTTATTTAGCCAGTCCTTCCCACCCCCCACCCGCCCAAAAGGCCCTAATCTAAATCAGATCTGGGTATTCAGGAAACATACAGGCCACTACAATGAGCAAAGTATTTGCAAGTCATCCAGAAACTCAATTTCCTTCCTAAAGGAGTAGCACAACAGGGTTTATTTTGTAACGAGGAAAAAATTCCTTTTTGGTTGCCTACAGTAAGTTTACTGTCTCTTTGGCTGAGCCCCTCTGAAGCATCCAGGAGCTGAAGACAACTGGTTCACTTTTTAATGATTTTTTTATCACTACCTTGCTCACTTCCAAATGTGGAAAAACATCTAGCATCACACTGCTAACACCAAATAAAAAACTCCAGTCATTTCCACCCTCTCAACCATAAAGAGAGAAAAGTGATGATAGTAGAATTTTATTGGTTTTATTTAAACAGGCTTCTTCTCCCCCAACAATACTGTGATGCTACTATAAAACTTTTCTGACACATTACTTTAAACATTAGCACATGGACATGCCAGCTCTGCACTTCAGGAGCTGCAGCTCAATGCCAAGAGCTATTAGTCACATTAAGAAGTCTCTTCACAGTAGGGCAGATAGAGAGGAGAGTGTCTGAGTCCTCCTGCCTTCGGTGCCACCCTGTGCCCTGTCACCCCCCTCCCCGGCTGTGGCCACCTTGTACAGGGCAGCTCAGAGAGGTTTTCTGCCAGCAGTTGGGAGCATGAGAGTTTTTAGGGAGCAGGCACTTTCTTTCCCCTGGTTTTAAGGTGGGTGCCGCTGCAGAGCTCCACGGGGATTGCTGCAGCCAGCTGAGGACAAGTGATGAGAGAAGGGAAGAACAATGAAGTTAAGCAAACAAATGTCTCGTCTAGGTCTGGGGAACTTCTAGTCTAAATACATCCCTATCCTCCTTCGGTATACATGTGTCTGCTGCTCCTCAGGACAAATGGGGCCTTTCTTTTCAGACCCTTTGACTTCAGCAAGGATTGCACAGCTGGGATGATGACTTGTCTCCTCTTATTAAAACCACTTCTTACAAGTGTCGGCTGTGTCTCCATATTCCTCCGAGTCACTTCTTCAGAGGAAAGAGAAAAACATAAAATATTTTAAGACCTGATATTTCTGCATTTTTATCTATATTTAACCTGGTATGGGGTGAAAAAAAATACATCTAATGTTATTAAAAATTGTGATTTATTAAGTAACCATTCTGGGTGATTATCTGTCTATGTTTTTCCCCATGTATGGGTAAAAGCAAGAGAATCTGAAATAGCCAGAGCACTCCTAAGCAAAGACACAACCTAGGCAAAGCAGAATATTCCAGAAGAGACAGAGAGGGAGGCAGCATCCAGAGGGAAACAAACAAACCACATATATGACTGAAGAAAAGTCTTAATCATACCCATAAAAATAGTAATATCAGTGGGTTGATTTTTGTTTGTTTCTTTTACTTTTGCATTTAAAGCAAGCACATTCTCCTGCTGATCTCAGGCAGTGCCAGTTTGTAGCATAACACACATGCTGAAATACAAGATGGAGAATGTGTACACACACTGCACAAGAGAAGCTACAATCTGCAAAAGTGAATGTTGCATCCATATATCAATTGAAATGACCTACAATTCAGGGAGTAATCATTTTGAAACAATCTCACATGAATTCACCTTCACAAGATTAGAGGCTGATGTCACCAGGAGGGTGAAGTCATCAGCAATGACTTAAGCTAATGGGAAAATGCCAGAAAAACTTGATCAGTCTGTTGAGAAGAGCTTAACCTCTTCCAAGCAACAAGGAATGCTGAGAACTATTTACCTCTTTTGTTTGCAGCATTTCCTGAGTGGATTTTAGCACAGGAAAGCTCACAGTTGACTAATGGGGACAGGGAATGAAATCTCCTTCCTACCGTGTGGCTGGTGATCACTGTTTGGAAATTTTAAAGCCATATGTCTGAATTCAAGTCGAATTTCAAGACAGAGAAAACTGGCAGTAAGCTGTGGGGATAATTTTGTGATGTACAGTCAATTCCAGCAACACTAACTCCTGGGAGTAGTTCCCTCTCATTTTAGGTCACTGACACAGCGGGATTCGGCAAGGGGACTCGGGCTCAGCTCTACATTCATTAGAGACAAGGATTTAGAACAGAGACGTGGCCTGTGGTGACTATGGCAAGATTTTCCCTGCCATCACAAGCAAACCAAGCTGCCCATAGGCGTGTGGTGTGGCTGACAGCAGGCCATACCAGGCTGCTGTGCCAGCTCAACACGTGTTGGGTGTCTTCCTGAGGTAATAGCGGAGCACATGATTTAGAGTCAGTGGCATTAAAAACGATTGGAGTCATCGTGGAAAGTACAGATATTTTTGTTTGACTGTGTAATGCGTGCCTGTGTGGGAGTGGTGTGAGCTTGTTCTATTTCCAGCCTGTGAATACCGAGGTGTGACAAGCCTGCTTCCCTGCTCCTTCGGCAAATGGTGCCGGCAGTGCCACTCCCTGGCGACTGCGAGGAGCTCGGGCACAGCACAAGCCATCTGAAAGAGTGCTAAAACCAAGAGGTGGGCCTGAGCCGGGGTGCCACAAACTCACTGGCTCCTTGCACTCAGACTCAGTGTCCCAAGCAGGGCATGCAGGATGGATTTGCTGGTGTGGTCAAGTGGCCTTTGCCAAGCTGGCGTGCAGGCTGCTTTTGCTCCTGACGTGGATATTCTGGATGCACACAGTCCATGTGGCACCTTAGGCAGCTCATTAACAGCATTTAAGAGAGCCCCCAAGCCCCACCTTAGCAAGCTGCAGCTCCACACACAGCTGCAGAGCCCAGGTGGGCTCCAACTCTAATGAGGCCAGCTCTGCTCTGCTCTTCTCTGCTCTGCTCTGATTCCCTGGAAATAAGATTAGAGCTTGGCCCTCTGTCTATCTGAAATGTTTTTCATGTTTTAGAGCCAAGTGTTTTCTTTAACCCCCTCTTGCTCTGCAACACTCTTATAACTCATTTACTTCATAAAGCTTGAAAGAGAAGAGCATTCTCTCACAAAACAAGTCAACGCTTTCAGCTGAAATGCTGAAGGTTAAATGTTGAAAGGTCCTCTGGTTGAATTATAAAAAAAAAAAAATTATATGAAAATTATATTATGGAGATGCACAAGTCCAGCCAACAGGACATATCAGTCCTAAAAGAACTTATGATCTTTCCAGAATGGCTCAGCTGGTAGCCTGTAGGCCAGATGCTGCTAAGTAGGTTAGCCCATCATCTTTTCTACAAAGGAGTTAAAGAACGGCTATTTGGCATTAACCAGGCAGGGGCAAATCTCCCCGCTGCCTGCCCAGCTCTCAGATCTGCCACTGCCACAGATATGTGGGACTCCAGCCTGCTGCTGAAAGACAGGCAGAAAAGCCAGGACTGCCAGCCCCTCTGGCCAGGTCACTGCAGCTCACAAGGAGAAGGGGATCCCAGGAATAATTTGCAGCTGTTTTGGCCATCGAAATGAAGCCTGCACTTAAAAGATCTATGTTTTAGTTTCAAATGGCCTCGTGTTTAACAGCATGTTTTCCCAAGCAGGAAGTATTTGTTCAAGAAAAAAATCTACATCTGCAGACAAAAAGATTCTACAGGATTTTAGGGCCGGGTTGTCCTTTTTTCACAGGACCCACACAGTAACAGACAGAGAAATATTAAGTGGCTCAGCAGTGTACTGCAGGTAAATATAATATCCTTCCTCTTTTCCTGTTCCATTTCATCTCCATCTTGGCAGATCAGTTTCAAAGCAATCTCTCCACCCTGAAAATGGGTTGACTAAGTATGAACTGACGATAGTAATTTGCGCAGCACTAGAAGACATCTTCCACATAGGTAATTTATGCCAGTTTTGAAGAGGTTAGGAGTTCATGGATTGGGATGTAGCTCCATTTTTGCATTTTCTATTTTGGCCTTACATTGCTTACATTTGCTTCTCACCCAGGCTAAGAATCTGTTTTCCTGATGGCACCGAAGGAAAGACAAATTGCTCAGTGTCTGAGAGGCAAATTTTGAGCTGCATAACATGCTTACAATAAAACAACAGATCAGGGCAGAGCTAAGAGTATTACTAAGGTTTCCAAGGAGTGGGAGCTACTATGCCTTCATCCCAAACCCATCCTGATTCCCTAACTAAAGGAGAGTGCTCCTGTAGGGCTTGCTGAACTAGCACAGTTGGATGCTTCACCTACAAATCTCTGCTTAGGATCTCACTTGATTAGGGCCCTAATCTAGTGCTATACAGTTAAATGAAAGAAGAGCCTTCAACTTCTGCAATGCCACAGTTGGACAGAGGGCAGTGGCCTGAACTCCCTTTACAACAAGTGAAGGTGAGGGAGCTCCTCAACATATTTTGAGGTATATGCTCAGTGCATCAGAAGGCTTCCTCAGCCTCTGAAGGTGCCTATTTCTTTCCAGCAATTTCAGAGGGGCCTGGTAGGGACTGAACTCCTGACAGAGGTGGCACAGGTTAGCACCTGGAGTTTGATGGGGGGTGACCAGCACTTCCTGCCCTGGGAAAGCAGCCAGCACACACTTTGCTCTCACAGACTGGGACAAAGGGTAGCCAGTTCCTCAGGAGACTCTCTGAGCTTTTCCTTCTAATACAGAGCTCTTTTGGGACCATCTACCTCCTGGGGTGAAGGGAAGAGAGGAGGTAATTCGACCTCTCTCATTATCCTACTCTGCCTTATGAAGCGACCCATACTGGAAGCTTATAAAAAGTATCAAGACCTTATATTCTGTAAATCAAGTCCCAAAAAGGGAAATTTCTACAATCTTAATTACAATTTGCTGTAGGAGGTCCAATTCCAGCCAGTTTTCTAAAGCTTGTGGCAGCTGACTTATTATTCTAGCACGCTTGATGGAAATACAAAATTGCATATCCTTCTTTGTAAGATGACTTCTTGGGCTCTGGAGCTCACTGGCTGTCAGTGGATTATATATTGGATTTTTCTGTCAGCATGTAATAAAAAGGAAGTTTAAAAAAAAATTAAAGGAATACATTAAAATAATTCCATTCATATTAGGTATTTTAAAACCCACCAGCTACTTTTGGGCTGCCCATGTATGGATAACTGAATGAAAATTACGAGGTCTTCAGCCCCTCGCAGAGCTATGCAAGGCCTGGCCATTAATTTCATTTTTATGCTACCAGGGAGAACTGGGGATTTCCTGCTACCAGCGGGGCTCACACACTGTAAAGGATCGGCTCTAGATTTTGGCCACCTTGAATACACAGAGCTAGGGTAACAGGCAGGAGAAGCTTACACTGTGTTTTCTTCCAATGCATTCGTCAGAAGGCTTTCCCCATGTTGACTGGAAAAGATCAGCCAGAGAAACACTAGGAAATTACTGTGGGGATGTCTTTCCCTTCCTCTTTCTCCTTCCCCACTACCTCAAGCTTCATGTAGCAGAGCAGAACCACAAATGTCTGTCCTAAATGCCTTAGCAGTGTTCTTCTCAGAGCTTGCTACCCACCACGTCAGGCTATTTAACCTACCCGTGAGTGACACTCTCCAATCTCCACCAAACAAAACTCCCACAAGCAAATTCAGTCCTTCTGGTCTCCGACAGATCCAACAGGATGCAGTGCACACCACTGCACATCATGCAGCACAAGGAATATCTTTTTTGACTGCTGCAGTCATCTCATTCCCAGTCCTTTCACACAACCAGTGAAACTGAGAGCGTGTCTGCTTGAGAAGGCAGCACCAAAATGGTTAAGCAAGTCAATAGAGCTACTTTGCTGGTAAGAGTTAGAGAACTGGAAAGTGTAGAAGAGTTAGCCCAGCCAGATGTCTCCACACTCTGACTCAGGAGAAAATTTTCTGTTATATCATTAGAAAATGTCTGAATTAACAGATTTACCTAAAAATTATCCCCAGCTCATACTATATCTAGATCTGTATAAATAATCTGTTCTTCAGTCACTTGGCAAACAAACAATGAACAGCAACAAAACCATTTTGAGTAGAAAATTATTAATTTTATAATGCAATTATTAATTTTAAAATGCAATTAAAAACTTTAATTCCTGTACTTAAAGTTAGGTACTTTTATTAACAAAATACCATTCTAGAAACAAAAGTGCATTTTATTTAGAAAACAACCTTTAAAATTTTTTAAAGGAATTGGCTGTTTTTCAGCCAAAATAATTTGATGAGGTCAACACAAATTTTGCCAGCAGCTTCAATAACCCAAATCTGCTTTTTTTTACTTTTTTTTTTGCATGTATATGGAAAGACCAAACCATTTCCCTCAGCCCTGATTGCAGCTTCAGTCAAAAAAGAGGTCCATTTTTCACTTTACTGTGTTGGACAAGGCATATTTTTCTTAACTTGCTCTTTATATCTTTCATGATATTAGGGAATTTGAATAGTAAACACTGAAAAGAAAAGCTTGCTATTTGTTATCTGATCTTTAATCCCAGCTTTCCCCTTTGTACATTTTGTCTAGGGAGCTATGTTTTTCAAAAACATACGGGAAACTCATCTGCTAATCTGTCAACAAGCCATTCATCTGTAATGTCTGCTCTACATTTGTTTTGCTATGTCACTGTGCACTGAATGTTTGATGCAGATGTTTTGACACAAGTGGTAGAGAAAAATGAAATTTGTTGTTTTCTGACACCACCACCCTCAAAAGATTTATTTAAACAACAAAATCTGGCCTAATTTTTAAAAATAACAGATTACTCCGTGACGATGTGCGACTTCCCAATGCCTCCAGCCAAGGTGTTGCCTTGCTGTTTTGAGGAAATTACACCAGCGAATCTTTTATACCTTCTGAAAAGATACAGAGGAATGATTTTGCTCTGATTTCCACATTTATGTTGTAATCCAGTGCACAGCCTCTGTTGAAGAGAAGTAGAAAAGATAGTTTGCAACAGGCACCTCCCAGATGAGAACTAGTCCAAACATTCAAAGCCAGAACTGAAACGCTCCTGTCTGTTCCCATATGTTGCACCAGTAATTGTGCCAGACATCTCACCACCTGAGAACGGATGGAAAGACATCTGCTTCCTTTCAGACAGCACCTTACACCAAGCCCTGGGCTCCTGCTCACTCAGTCCCCTTTCTTTAACTGCTTCCACTTCAGGAGAGGGGAAGGGAAAAAACCAAATCCCTCTTTACAGCAAATATTACATGGGCAGTGTGGCACATGTAGATATGGTTGGTAGGACACTCAAAACCCAAGTTTCAGGTTCAGATTACATTGACAACAGGTCAGTACTTATTTTAAGGGATATGTAAAGGCATATGAAGCCAAATCACCTGGGTTAGGCTGGGTGACTGGATAACCTGATGCTGTTTTTTTTGAGACACCCTAATGTGTGTAGGAATGGGCCATGGCCACATCATGGCCATGGTGGGTGGGATCTTGGCATTCAGGTGCACTGTGGAAGGGGTGGGTGGGTGCATGTGCCTGACCCAAGACCCCAAGCCAGCCTGTCTTCTTCCCTTCCATGTAGTTCCCAGGGCAAAAGCCATGTCTGATGACTGTACTCGGGAGTCCCCACTAACTGCAGGGCTGGCAGGTGAGCTGGGACTCAAGAACAAACTCAGCCCCTCTGCTTATGTGTTTGCACAGGCACATCATAAGGTTAGTTCATCCCATTGAATTTTACTTATGGGCCCCTTAAAGTCTCTGGGTTGACAGGCTCCTCCTGGAGCACTGCCTTGCCTTAGGAGCCTAAACTCACATCCCAAAGCACCTAGCTTTCTCTGCAGGCTCTTGAAAACCCCTACCAACTATCGTAGACCAGGTGTCTAAATGCAGATGGGAATCAGCTCAGCCATAGTGCCAGCACTAGTAATATATATAATATATATATGTGCATTTCTAACCATCTTCATACAAAAGGATCCTCAAAAATATTTTTAAATTTACAGTGGAGAGAACTGTGTCACAGTCACACTACAAAGCCTGGATGAGGTGCCCTCAGAAGCCATAGAGGAATGGGCCTCAAGGCATGAGAAAACCCTCGACCTGTAGAGGCATAAAATGAATTCACAACTGTGAGGATGATGCCACCTGGACTACTTCCAGAGGCATGAGGACCATCATAAATTACCATGTGGCTGCCAGCCAAGAGCTTGCAGCTGAGGCAGGTTCTCTGCTATCCAGCTGGGAGGATGAAGCACATCAGGAGAGGCAGCCTGGGAGCCAGGGAAACAAGGAGAAAAAAACAGGAGAGCAAAGGACTAATGACTTCTAGCACTGAGTCTCATTGTATGGCTAGATTCAGTAGCTAGAAAATGTAGCAGTACTTTTACCACTTTACACTACTTCATCCTCTAATTCGGATCAGCTTTTCAAATCATTGCATCTCCACATTTTTGTAAGCAGGACCATGCTTGATTCTGTTTCATATCTTACTTTTACATCCACATTTTCTCGGTGTGCTTATCACATGAAAAATTAATATTAAAACAAAAAGCCATTTTCTGGAAGCACCATGTGAGAGTTGCAGAAAATGAGACTGCCTTTGTTTCCTTCTTCTTGAGCTAGTTGACTACAAGGAAAGAGAGCAATATGTCTCTTGAGAGGAACCACTTAAGAGGTTTTTACTGTAAAAATATAATATGAGACCTTGGAGGAAGAACTACCAACTTTCTAGCTGCCTTACCTGCCAGCTGCTTTTGTGATTTATATGTATGATACACAAGTGCTGATAATATCAAATGTGTCCATCCTCTTGATACAACTGTTATTATTGCAGCTTATCCAAGTGTACATCAACAGGGGAAGGAGCCATGATTATCTGAAACGTGATAGCAAGCACAGTTTTTCTGTTCAGGGATTTTTAGTTATTTCCCCATCCCTAAATCTGCTCATGTAATTTTGGAGAGCTCTGTGGATTTTCAGTTCCCTGTCACATTGCACAGCCAGTTTAAGGTAGCAAAATTAAAGAAGTGCTCTGGCTGCTTCAGCCATTTCAGTCTGAAAATGATTTGGTTTCAAATCAGAAAAATCAACACCGATCCATTAAAGAGAACCATCCATGTGACTGCTAAATAACTTAAAGAGGAAATTAAGAACTAGCAGATGGCACAAGAAGTGGTATATGGCTTCATAAGCACCAATTTAATCTGCCTAACTTTTCCCAAAATGTGTAGAGACACCAATCATGTAAATCAAGATGAAGTTATTCCACACAAATCAGCCCTTTCCTGGATGTGTTTTAAGTTTGAATTGTTTGAATTGCTTTGCATCTCTGGGGCTTGTCTGGGGAGGAAGTATTAAGCCCCAGGAAAAAACCCAGTGTCCAGGTGCACTTCCAGCAGTTTAGAGGATGGCTGTGCACAGCATAATGCTTTTCTATGGGCCAAATAAAGCTGTTCTTTTTTCCTATTGCCATGCTGCATTGCAGACTCCTGTCTAATGTGTCATCCTCTGACATGTCTTTCAGCACTTCACCTCCCCTTGGAAACCTGCATTTCCAGTCCTTTTCCAGTGGCTGCTGCCTAGAATTCATTCCATTTCCATATTGCCTCTCCATTCTTCAATGGGTCCTGAGAGTAATCTTTCTACATCCATGGGTCCAGGGAGTTCTTAATTCTTCTGACTGAATGAGTACATCGACTTTAGGATTTCCATTTGGATTGGGAGCATGTTTGGAAGTGAATCTCCAGGCTGTCCCCACATAATGTGCCTTGGTTCACATCACATAATGTGCCTTGTTCACATCACAGAATGGCCTCAGAGCACATGAACTGGATTCCTTGCAAACAAAGCTTGCAGAAATTGTGCCTGTGGAGCAAACCGGCTCCATCAGCCAATGAATGTCCTGTGATGGCCCAGGCTAGAGCCAAGGTGGAGTAAACTTTCCTGGAGCATGTCTGGTGTGGGTGTCAGGACCTCAGCCACAGCTCTTTTGCTTTGCAAACCTCCTGTTGATCTGCACTGCCTCCTAATACAGATACAGTCAGCAAATGCTATAGGAAGTCTAGGCTAAATTCTGAACCTAAAATCCCTAAAATGGCTGTAAAGAAAACTTACTTAAACCATTAGAAAAGACATCTGGCTGTTGATATATAAATCTTATCTTTGTGCGAGTACAGTTAACCTGCAATTCAAGCGTTCCCAGAAGCACAGCTTATTTCTGGTGTAACCTGAGTTTACATTTGGCCTTTTACTAATATAAATATTTTAGTAAAGCAGGCCAGATCACAACTGGCACGGTTTTTATGGTAAACTTTTAAGTCTAAACTGTTTTTGGAGTGAGTGAGATTCAGTCCTTCATCCACAGTCGAAGTGACTGGCATGAGACTGCTGCAAAACTGAGGCCGGAAATCAAGGCTGGGCAGAACATCAGAAAGATGCTCCTCACAGGAGGAGAGACAAATCTGTGACCTCTCCTGAGGACCTCTAGAACTATGGCAATTACAGAACAGGTGGTTTGTATGCTAAAAGTTTAAGTCTAAAATGTTTCTCTCCTAAGAGCCAGTAGAAAACTCAGCATGGAGAAGATTCTCCCTTTGCCCTTGGAGAAACCAGTAAATGTGATAATTCCACAAAATTAGCATGTAATGAAATATTCACTTGTAAGACACAAGAAACATGTTGCCATGTACAACATTTTGGGGTTGAGCCTGCTTACCTTTTCACTGGTTTTATGCTGTTGTGATGCTAGCTTCCTATAATACAGCTACTTCTGATTTACAGCACTGAAAGTGTTAAGTCTGGCTTCTTAGGTGTATGGGTATTTCAAAAGGCATGAGGCCAGTGGGTAAACAGATTTACTCACGGATAACACTGATCTCTTTGAAACATGGTACGCTTCATCCCATTTCTGTTATAAAAATGAAAGTTGCAAAGAAAATGAAAGAAAGAGCTCCATCTCCATTTACAGGAAAATATTTTACATGATGTGACGCCATTGGGAACTGGCAACTGTCTCAGCTCAAATCCATCAATCTAATACCTTTTCAAAATCATTCCCTGTATTACTGCCACCATGCCTTCTATTCCAAGCAAGTAAGGCTTTGATATAAGAACAAATTCCTATTGAAAAAGCCAGCTGTTAATGTGCAAGCTCATATGTTGATGATGTGCTTAAACACTTTCCCTAACTGGTCCCTGGAACTGATGGAACACGACAGAGAAAACCCCGTGCATTCATTTCTAGAGCAGACATCCTCATTGCACACATTAGCACTCACAGCTCCCCATCAGCACCATTCACACAAATTAATTCCTTCACTTCGGTGTCATTATTTATGCTAGTGCTCCTACGAGCCCCTTCCTTTGCTCTTCACCTCAGACTTTTCTCTGCTTAAAATTTTGATTTGCCAGATCAGAGGACTGAAATAACTGATGGTCATCTGCAAAAATAAAGAAGATCAAAATGCCACATAGAATAAAAATGGACAGTGCATTCCTGGAAAGCAGTACCCAAAACACTTTGAAGATGCTTGCCCTACTGAAAATTACTGTGAATTTCCAATATATTTTCAAGCAGACAGAGGATGTATGTAAATGTAATTTACTGATGAAAAACCATTAAGCAGTTCTGCTAAGGATGAATTCCTGTGAATACTGTGGAAGACTTCTGAATTTTGAAACATTTTTCATATAATTTTGAGGCCACTGAGAGGGCCTTGTCTGCTGTAACAATTTTACACAGTGAGTTTGTACCTCCCTATATGACTTTTGTTTTGTATTATTATTATGAATTATTCGTGTTTTGGTGATTTCAAAAAGCCCCAGGAATGGTCTAGGACCCCATTATGTGAGGATTATACAGGCACAGAAGAACATGCACAGCAGTGTTAAAAGTAATCCGCAAGTTGCACTCTGTCTGAATATGCTGTATTTGGAGATTACTTTGTAAGCATTTTTTCCAAGCATCTACCACTCGGATAATGCACTGGAATACCTTTGGGGAGTCTCTGCATGACAACATGCATTCATCTTAGACACAGTAAATTTAAAGCTCTCTCCCATATTACACAATAGTATTAGGCCCTTTGAGTTCTGTTAAATTGAAAATGTCTCAGGACTGTTGCACTTCTGCTAAGCATATTTTAAAGTCTAAATAAAATAAAACTATGTAAGGAACTGTATACACTTATAATTTAATTATGTAGTTGTGTCATATTAAACTGTGAGCAGGATTTCTAAAAAAAAATCAGACTCAGAAATCAATTCCCCATTTATGATTCACGCTGGCAAGTTTTATCGTTAGCAGTGCAGATCAAAGAAAGAATATGTAGAAAAGCTGGAGAGTGTTTCTTTGCACAGTAGAATGAGAGTTTTGTGAACATAAAGCACAAGAGAAGCCTCTTTATTTAGATGCCTATTTAGTAGCTGAGTCACGTACATGTTGTTGGACATGAAGGAAAGTTTTAGAACAGCCTCTCAAAATCTTACCTCCCTGGGGTATTTTTTTTAATTGAAAATATCAGCAGTGTTTTCATTATCATAGCAAAGGACAGGCAGCGAGCTCTGTACCTTGGCTGGCTTATGACCATGATGATTTTGCAGAAATGCTTTAGGATAACATATCAAACAGAAAACAAGCAATTGACTAGCTCTTCCAGTTTTTACTCAAGTGTGTGCCTTCAGTGCTCTCTGCCAGCATGTCTGTGCCCCTCTATCCCTCATATGCGCGTTTCCCCTGCACGAGAGGCAGCAGTGCCATTGCACACATCACCAGCACAGAGAGGCAGACAAAGCACGACAGCACAGGATGCCAAGAGCCATTCCTGCACCCAGGACAAGAACAGGAATCTCCATTCCTCCCACTGTCTCCCCTCTCTTCCCAGGTGTCATCCTCCCAGAAAAGGGTGAACATCCTCAGTGCTGGGGGCAGTGCCCGCCTCCTCTCCAATGTCTCTGGTCTGCAGTGGGATGGGGCTGCAGCAGCAGGGAGGGGAACCAGATCCAGCTCAAAATGTTGAGGCCTCAGGAGCTCATGTCAGTGAGGCACGGGGAATGAGGGGCCACCATGAGGTGAGGGCAATTCTGACCAAGGACACCTGCTAGGAGGCTGAACTTCCCAGGATTCTATCCCCACGGTGGGTCCCGTCCAAAAAGACCCTGACTCAGCTGGGAGGGACACTGCCAGGCTAATAAAAAGGCATTGTGTTTGTGACAAGTTCTTACCTTTGTAGCATAAGAAAAGCTCCAAGGACTCAGGCCAACTGGAGCAGTGCCTCCAGCAGGGACAGGGTGAAACTTCTTTTGCCATGGGACATCTGAGTCTGCAGCTTCCCCCATCCCATCTCGGTCACCCAGGGGACTAGGTCTGCATGGACACCTCAAGATGTGGGAGCCCTGAGGATTTATACAGGTGGATGATGGCAGATTGACCTTTATTATGTACTCCTTTTGTAGTAACACTTAATGCACCCTTTGTCTTCCTGACCACTAATAAGCAGGGAGCTAATGTTAACTCTCTCTTGAGAGGCAGAAGTTAGGTACAGACATTTTCGTGTACACATTTACATAGCTGATCTTATTTTTCTCTTGTGCTTCACCTGGCAGTGAATTCCTGGTCCCTGTGTGTCTGCCCTTCTGGAAGCATTGCCTTTTTCAGGACTCAGTCAACCACATTTAAAAATCTTCATGCACGTTTTCTCAGCTACCTTTAGTTTTATTATCCTGTATAATCTTTAATCACTCATAAGCATTGATACCTTGTACCATACCTTTTATTAGGTCATATATGGAGATGACGACCTGCACAAGTGCCTATGGATACCTTCAGGTAGTCCTTCTCCATTGTGTAAATAACTTTTCCCTTGCCCTCTTTCTCAACTTTGAATCAAACTTCAGCCTGGGTCCCCACTTGATTCTGTTACAACTCCGACAGTTGAGAATTAAGGTTTTTTGAAAAATTCAATCCTCTATTTTAACCATACAGGATTTACCTGTTGCCTGCCTGTGGGCAAGAAACCCTAAATTTTAGGTTTGGCTCTAGCCAGGCTTGAAAGAAACTGCGCATTTAAAGCAAATGTTTTTAAATTTTCTGTCTTCATATAGTCCCTGGGGGAATCATAACAATAAACAAGCAAAGCAAATTTTTCACTTTGGCCTGAAGAATGACTTTCAGCTTTACATGTGCCAAGTTTTGTGAACAAGTTAATTCTCCCAGTTATGTCAGCATGCAGCATAGATGTCTAGTTACCTGATTTGTGGGGGTAATTGGGTACTCAAGTGACCTAAACTGTGCAATTACTGGTGCTGGCAGATTACATATGGAAAACTAAGACCAGGCCATAAAAATTTGATCTATTGTGTCCATAGTCATCATAAAACCGTTATGGTTGGTGATTGATTATAGGAATATTAAAATGCAGAAAAAGAAAAAAAAAAGCTGCTTTAAATTGCATTGTATTCTCGTGTTCAGGGAAAAAAATGATTGCTGTTATCTTGACATGTTTATCACTTTGAGGCTGAGCCAGTCGCTATCGTGTGAGTTCATTCTGTCCCATAGCTGACAAATTCTATCATGTACTATAAAAATCATTATGGCTCACTTTTGCAACTGCAATAAAACAGGAAAGCAAGTACAGTAACCATTTATATTTAGGACTTCAGTCCTAATGCACATCCAGCAAAGCTGACTTAAAAGTTTAGACAGAAAACAAGATAGATCCTCAACCTGGATGCACAGATTTTATTCCAGAACTGGTCTCAATGGCAATCATTGATATTTGTGGAACAAAAAAAAAAAAAAAAAAAAAAAAAAAAAAAAAAAAGAAAAAAGGCAATATATTGACATCTTGTATTGCTGATCTCATTTTTTTGGCAGGGAGTCCTCTGTATTTTTTAACATTTTTACTTCTTTCTTTTGGAGGGAGCCTTGGAGGTCTGAAAGTGTCCCCTGGCTGCACCTCCTATGTGAATTTTCTCACCATAGCACATTTTGCAGCTACACTTTCTGCAGAAGTGTTCTCCCTTAGGGCTTTCTTCCCCGAGCACAGTTCCGTGGGTGTGTGCAGGTTGCTGCCATAGCACCAGTGCAGTGCTCAAACCCCAATCCCCCAGCTGTCCCCAGAACCTGATCCTGCTGTACACCTGAGTTGTGCTCTGCCATGCACAACTGCTCCCTCACCAAAGGATGCCAGGATACACTTGGATACTTCAGCCAGGGGTAGGACATATTGGCTTTAGAGCCATCCAGTCCTTGCACATTTTCCCTGTAGACATACTTCAATTCAGCGATATGGCCAATCATACTGACAACAACTCCTACTTTTGTGGAAGTGATGTGGGGTTTGTTGAATGCCTCAGTTATGCTCCTCAACCAGGACCAGATGTACATCATCTTGGTGTGGATTTGCACCTTCCCTTAACAGCCTGCTGCCAGACTCCCTCCCTTAAGATTGAGGGACTGAAGCAGTTGAGCAATCTCACATACCCCACTTTTAGCTTTTTTCCTCATTCATCGTGCTTGAAAATGCTTGAAATATCTCTTGGGTTTGAACACAGAAACTAAATCAGGAATATTTCACACCCCTCATTTAGCTTTCACAGAAGAAAAACCAGTCAGATCAAAACTGTAACATGGCCATGGACACCTGCAGCATTAGAAGATGCAGATGGCCTTTCCTTCCATTTATAAATACACAGGTGTGCTACGAGAAGTGAGAAGTTTGGGTTTCATCTGTTTCTCTCAGTTCAGCATGCTGTAATTTCCAACCTCTAAAAGCATGCCAAGCAAACAGTGAAGATAAACACACAACATTCAACTACAACACAGAACTTCAGGGCCCATCTCAACACTTCACACCAGTGTCTTCATGGACTCACATCCCATCAAGGGTATACCTGTGAACTGGTTTGGTCAGATGATCAAATTCAGCACCATGCAGGATCAGTCATGAGACACCATCCTTGGAAAACCCAACCTCATTTATGATGAGCTAGGAAAATATAAGACAAACATTGTACTCAGGACACGTATTCCATGCTTAACCCTCGAGATGATTCACCAAAGCCTATATCAGTCAAATTCTCTTAAAGCCACCATTCATGGCTGATGTTAACTGTCCATTAAACATTAACAGTTCAGAAGCCTGAGCACCAAGATACGTGTAGGTAGGCTGAGGTAATACATTGCCACCAAGTACTGAAAGTTCATCTGAAAAATAGAAAAGAATCCCACCTCAGGAGAAATAAAGACATTTACAGCCTAATGCATCAAGTGATGCCAGAAAACCTAGCAAGGGTCAGCTCCCAGCATCTCATTCAGTAACGGCTTGTTCAGAACAGCTTTTAACCAGAGCAAAACAAAAAGTACTTCTATGCTCTTTTCCCTTTTTTTTTCTGGGAGCCTCAGGAATATAACCACATTAAATACTTCAGCACTGATTGGCAAGTTTCTGTATTGATTGGCTTCAGAGGCTGATCAGATAAGACAGAGTCAACTAATGAGAGCCACTACAAAAATCTACTGGAGTGTTATCTGCAGAGATAAACTCTCCAAACTCCCAAGCCAGTCTGTTTAGTAGATCTTTTATCTAAACATGTCCTGATATTGTTGATAGTATTGTGCACAAACAAAACAGAAGATACTAACAGAAGGGCTTTGTTAAAAAAAGGCAACTACTGTCCTGGAAAGAAAAAAGAGCAAATAGCCTGGGCTTTAAACACAGTAGTAAGAAGTGAGAGACTGGCATTAACACCTGCCGTCCCTCATCTGTAATTCAAACTCTCCTTCACCCCCAAAACATAAAAAAGAAAACTCTAGGATATTTTCATTAAATGCCTCAGATCCCATCATACTGACCACGTTAGCCACAACCTCCTTCAGAGGAGCAGCTGGATACTGGATGCCCTGTCTAGAAAAAATGCTTTCCTTAAGCTCTGTGCTCTGCTTATCTTCCTTCTTTCTACTTTGTCATGTTATTTTTTAGCTATTGTACTGGATCTGCTTGAAGCCCTCCCTCAGTTTTCACACAGCTCTTTTGGAAGCGAAAAATCTTGCTGACTCGGTAGGGGTTTTGGCTGATTAAAACCCAAGTAAGGGAGGCAGGGCAAAGCCCAGAGTTTGTGCTTCAGCCTTTCCCTGCTCAGTCCTGCTCAGCTTCGGGACCCACCATTCCAAATCTCTGTATTTTCTATGGTGTGGAAATACCAGTTGCTGGAAGTGATTTGCGGGTATACAGGACATGAGGGGAACGTCCTGTGATACATGACCTGTTGGGATCTGTCAGATACACAGCACTCATTTAAGGCAGATGTCCAGGAAAGAATCCAGCCCAGCCTCGGGCTTGTACATCAACCTGAAATAAATAATAAGTCTAAAGAGGAAAAAAAGGAGTTTGAACACACTGTGTGCTCTGAATTTCCTCAGAGGGGTTCGCCTGGGAAAAGCAAGAAGCATTCCTCACCCTGCTCTGGCTCACACTGACAGGAGGTTAAGCTGCAGGGATGTTCCAGTGTACTGAACTAGGCAAGGGGTTTTCAGAGCTGTTATCTATTTTAAAATAAACATTCCAGTGTGTATTGTTATCATATTTTGTCGTGCTCTCATAATTTAGGAAAAAAAATAAATAAAGGCTTCTGAATATCAGTTTCAGGGGGTATTTGTAGAGAATCTGGCTCACATACCATTTTTTTTTCTGTTCACTCCTCTATTCAGCTTTTTATCTAAAAACAACTTTAGATCCCAAGAATACAACTGCTCCTTGAGACTTACGCAAAAGGCTTATTATTAAGCATACATGGCAAGGCAGATGGAAGCCCCATCTAGTATTCTTCCTTTTAGGGCTGTTGTTGCACAAAATAAAGGTTTCTCACCTAATATCTTAAGTCTAGAAAGTCCGAGCTACCCAAGAAAAATTCCAAATTGTTTCAGGCAGTCTTTCCCTTCATTTATGATACTACTTGCCAAAAAATACAGTTTTCTGTGCATCCCGGAATCTGCTCACAGGCCTTATGGCACCAGATCTGGAATGCTGATGCTCCCTGCGGAGCTCACACGGTACAGTCATGGTTTGGGTTTTTATGGAGATTAAGTAGTATATGAATTCCTTAGATAACAAAGCAGCAGCAAAGCCAAGAGAACTTCGAATGTCTCAAAACAAGAATGCCAGGAAACAACCAACTGGCTGTGTAAGAGCTTCCTACCCTTGGCTACTGCTAAAATCCAGGTAGCTGAGCAGATAAGCAGAGCCTTGTTACCACTTAATTCTTAGCAAAGCAGCAGTACACATTCAAAGCTGTTGTTATCTTAACAATCCTATAATAAAAGTTCTGACTTCCAAGCCAGTGCAAAGGTTATCAGCTGATGTTTCTGAAACACAAATTCGCTATAAATCTTCAAGAGACCTGGAACAACTGAGGTGTCACTTTTGCAGGTGCCAAGAGGGGAGGAAGGCTGGTCTCCAGAATGCCAAGCAGCTGGCGAAGGGGCCAAACTCCAGCCTCACAATCCCTTCAGAGGGAAAAATGTTGACTTACCTGAGCCATTTCACATAGGTTATCATGTCAAAAGGAGAAAGCCTATTGGTAATCTCAGGCATTTGTATCACCGCTTGGTTATCTCTCAGACTTGAAAATGGGAGCTCCTTTGTGAGATTGTGTATAGATAAGTCACTAATATTAAGTTTATCCTGGATTTTGGTCTTCATTTTGTCTTCTCCTGCCTAGAGGATGGGCAGGTTTTCAAGGGCTTAGTGCCTAGTGATAGGAGTAAAGAAAAGGGATATCCAAGTGCTAAGAGGACTTCATAAAGCAAGATGTGGATTTGCCTACTCACTTTGGTGATTTGGCAGGATCTGGGCAATTCTGAATTCAAGCAAACAGTTGAGCACTCTGAGTCCTTTGTCCCTTAACACTGTGGAATTGTTGAATGTTTTATAATTATCCATGGCTTTAAATTGCTACTAATGAAAAAAAAACCTAAGGACTTCTGTGGCCTCTGAACTTTGAAAGCTGCTATATTTTTTCTAATTACTTTTTTATATCTAATTTGCAAGGTTCAGTTATCTGTGCATATGACCTATTAATGAGACAAAAAAGATTTGAATACTAATTTAAGTGAAACCCAAGAACATGTAATATAGTTTTTCTAAAATTTAAAGCAATTGGTTAAGCACTCAAGGACTTTGCACCTTCGATATGAATGAGTCAGTTTTAACACAATGCATTGGCAAAGATTAGTTTCATATGCTAAAACTGAGTCACACAGTACAAAAATGAAAAACACCCTGTATTTTGTGTCCAGGAGTGCTTTGCATCCTGAATTGGACAGAACAAATGAAGACAAGAGTCTGTCTGCAATCTTTACTCAAAAGAAACAGAGCTGAAGTTGAAATTGGCTCAGCAGATAGCAGCTAGTAGTAGGAGAATGGGAATTACATCAGGTCATATTTAAACCAAGTATCCCATGATGAATTTATTCACAGCCAACAAAAACAAGATTCTAACATTTTGTTCTCGTATAGGCTGTATGCTTAAAGGGAGACTAAAAATCTGTCTCTTGAAGAAGCAAGGCACCACTGGACTTTGTTTTCCTGCATTCTTGCCTTAAAGCAATTGTATTCATTGACCCATATTCATGAGTTGCTTCATTTGGGCATACTGAAAAAAATAAACAATTCTTCTACTGAGTGTGCCCTTTCCATGTGGAAAATCATTAAAACCTCAGAGACATTTCAGGTCTAATGGGAGGTGTCTTTCACTAAGTTTAATTAAACCATACATATGAAGAAATGTTGACAGAATATTTCTCAGCTGTAAATTACCTACAAACGTGAAATTGTTCCATGTTAACGGTGGTGCTTCTTAAAAAAATATTTACTGATGATTTATCTCCTGGAGTCACATATGTAATGATTGTTTCCCTCATTTCTGCATCCACTTAGTACAATACAATATCTTCCCTGAGAACTTTTGCTGTACTGAATCCTGTCTTTTCTTATAACATTTTTTGTTTCTATCTCTGTTCATTAACACAATTTGATTCTCATTGGAAACAATTAACATTTGATTATGTGTCCTCCTGGCATCTAGTTTAGACCTCTTATATACATAAAAGGTGCAATGAAGAGTACATATTCACATTTGTGTGCATCCTGCTTGCTGTATTCAAATACAATATTTAAGGTGGGCAACCACTGTGACGTGCAGATGTGTGGATTTCTATTGCAGGATATGATAGAACAAGGGGAGATGGATTCAAACTGAAAGAGAGGAGGTTTAGACTAGATATTAGGAAGAAATTCTTTACTGTGCAGGTGGTGAGGCACTAGCACAGGTTGTCCAGAGAAGCTGTGGATGCCCCATCCCTGAAAGTGTTCAAGGTCAGGTTGAATGGGGCTCTGAGCAGCCTGGTCAAGTGGAAGATGTGCCTGCTCATGACAGGGGGATTGGATTTAGATGATCTTTAAGGTCCCTTCCAACCTAAACCATTAAATGATTCCACCTTTGCTCTTACACTGATTCTGGAGCTAAACTGCTCAGATGAGAAGTGAAAGTTGGGTTTTATATATTATAATGCTGTAAAGTGGAAAAATAAAAACAAAAAATCAGTGTGGACTTTAATTATGGCGTGGAGATTTTAATTGAGAGCAACTTGTCTTGATAAGCAAGTAAGAATTTCTTTAGCATGTCCCATTCCAGAATGGGCTTGCAAGACAGGAGTTAACGAGAATAAATTTACTCAGCATGAGCAGCAATTCTCCTGGAGCAACATGAACACTTTTTCCATTACAGGCTGTATAAAAGCACCTAGCAATCAAAGGAAAATGCAAGATTCACATCAGTCAATCTCTTGCATTTAGACTGCTTAGGGTATGGAATATTTCCAGAACTCTGTCCAAACCTCTGAGTACTTGCCTAATTTTTACTGAGTTCTCACTGGAGCAAATTCTGTTTGCACTAGAACAGGGTTCATTATGTCAGCTGTGCACCTCACACACAGAGCTGCATATCCCACCTCTGCAGGGACAGGCTGTCAGCAAGCACCTGAAGATGTAGCTCTGCCTTTCTACACCTATCTCTTTATTTTATTAATAATGTTGTGCTGTGGCCAACAAAATGGGAGACAGGCTGGAGCACAGCTTTGATGGCTAGCCATTTGATGGAATTGGGTGAAAACCTTTGCAGCTTTTGGAGGCAGGAGGAAAAAAGGTGGTCTCACAACTCAGGCTGTCAAACTCAGCTTTAAAAATCTATACCTATCCCTCCTGGTGCTGCAGGTTTTCTGTGCAATGTCAAATTATTGAGACCAAACCTGTCACTCAAGTTCACTAATGACTTGCACCCTTTTTCCTGCATGCATAGTTTGGTAGTCAGAAGTCCAAAACATTAAGCACTCACAAGTGCAAATGAAGCCAGTGGAAAGATGCCTGAATATACCTGCACTATGTAATGCTGGCCACAGCAAAGGCAGGCTGAGCATGCATTGCAGAAGACACGGAGTCACACCTCGATTAGTGGGGGTGAAACAGCTCATACAAAAGCAGCAGTTTCTTGAGGAAGGCAGCCAAAGAAAAGAGTCATCACCTGATCTGAGGGGAGTTACCACCAGTGACTAACATTAGAGGCAGTGATTGATTTCTCAAGAGTAGCAAAGACCTTGTAATCTGCTTTTAATACACCGTGGCCTCTGTGCATTTGAGTCCATCAGCTGAATATTTCTCTCTCTTCAGCACAAAGATTGCCACAGAGGCTGCAAAAGGTGACAGATGGAGAAGTTGTACTTTGCTATGTAAGGAAGATTCAGCCTCCTATATGGGCCTTGCAAATATTATCTATGTTAAACTGAAAATGCCCTTACCAAAGATCAAACTGAGCTCGTCTCAGGCACTACCTCTGTTCTTCTCCTGAAGAAGCAAGCCACACAAAAATCAGCTCAGAGCTGAGAAGTGGAACACAAATTGTACTGATGTAATAGGGCCCATCATTCATAAAGGCTCAGCATTTAATCAATACAGCAACAGTTGTCTCCCAGCTGTAATAGCTTATGTAGCATGGAAAAAAGTAGTCAAATTCCCAAGGGATTCAGGCTTTGAGAGTGGTTTACACTGAACCTCCAGGGCATTCACAGCTCTCAGATCTTTGACAGTGCCTGATCAAGGCCTTTATCTTAATCAACAGAGCCTCCAATGGATTAAAATCAAACATCTCCATGACAGGCTAAGGCAAGTCTCATTTACTTGGGCATGCAGTAACAATGCCAAAACTTTTCTGCCATAACCAGAAGCATGAAGCAGTAGATAAAGCTCACATTTTAAAAGGATATTAAAGGATAAAGGATAATTTATAAAAGGATAATTTATATCAAGGATATAAATATGAAAAATAAAATTAAAACACTGAAAAAGAGCAGCTCCAGAAGTCCCAGAGCAGTGAGCACTGCAGCTCCCTGGTCTGTGTGCCCTGGGTCTCTGAAAGCTACATTACCTCATTATCACTGAAAAACGTCAAAGAAGGTCAGAACAGAAGAAAAAGAAGATGCAAAGTTTACATTTTTCTAGTGAGTCAGTTGATCAATAAAATCAAGATATCACAAAAACACAATTCCCCAGGCTTCCCCAGCACAATTTCTGTATTAGAGTGGAAGAAGAGTCTCGTCTTGGCATTAGGAAGACGCTAAAAATGATAGCCCTGGTACCTACTCATGCATCAAGGAGAACATCCAAAGGATGTTTCAGCAGCACCTTGGTGAAACAGCTAGTACTTGACATCCCACTGACAACTCTCAGCTGCACCATTTAGCCCTGGGACTTTTAAAAACCGCATAAATTAGCAGGGTGTAATTGCAAATATGATCCAAGAACAGTCTGAAATTAGTTCTTGCTGAGTCTGAAGCGGGGTTAGGATGACATGTTTCCCTGACTTCTTGAAACAAGGAGAAAATTTAACCATTTTTTTCCTTGGCCAGATGGTCCAAACCTAGGATTTAATAATTTTCCTACACTTCCCTGAGACCTGAGAATCTTTATGCAGAAAAACACTTCAAGAAACTATTTTTGCTGTCTTTCAGAAGAATGTCTGTTCTTCTAGCAGTCCACTACAGAACCAGGCCTTGCATAGGGAAGGAAAGATTAGGCCTTTAATGAGTACTTTGTCCCAGGGATTGATTTTTGGTAGTTGAATCTCTTTTGGTTATTTTTTATTTCCTTCCCCTTGTTTTTTCTTTTTTTTTTTTCCCTCTCTCTTCTGGTATGTATTCCAGACCCTGGATCCCATATTTAGTTTCCTGAACTTCTCCAATATTTGTTCGAGCCATCCTGGTTGTCTGCCATGAGTATCAGTTTCCTTCCTTCTAGTTAAGAGGGCAGGGAAGGAGGAAAACTGTTCCCAGGCCAAGCAGCAGTGCCACTCTGGAGATCATTTGGTGGGTTGTGCAGCCTGAGAATGAATCATTGCTTGCAACACTTAAATCTTCCTCCATTTCTCACTTTCCCTTTTCTAGGGAGCAAGGAAGAGGTGGTGCCAGAGGCTGCTACATTTAGTAAAGCATGAAGCAGAAGTAAACAGTTAAGATTAAAATTACCTTGATTGTTATTCAATACCCAAGAAGATGATATGACATAATGCTTGTCAATTACTGGAATTACTCATTTTTAGCAGTAAATGCTAATTTTTAGTAGATTTTAAGTGAATTAAACCACTGAACCTGTGTAGCAGCTGTCGCCTGCTTCCCACAAGATGCCTCCACTTCTCTATTGTACCCCTAAGTGCCTAATGGTGATTGCTGACATTTCCTCTGCTAGTCCATTCTTGCTCTAACTTCTTCGTTCTCCATCTGCATCCACTTCTTGGCGTTTTTTTTCCCAATAAGCTTTCTTTTCTGAATATGGCCTAATAACCCCCTCTTTCAGCTTGAAACTGTGCTCACAGGCACATCAATTTTCTTTCAGGTTGTGCTCCCAATCTTGCTGTAGACCCTTACACGACCACCTTAAACACAAGGAAATCACAGGCAGTGCCTTAACATTTCACTTGCATTTAGTCCTTCATAGGAGCCCTTTCTTCACTCCCAAAGATGAGAGTTTAGGAATGGGGTGATGTAATGCTCACAGCCACTGCTGCAGAGGCACCACCAGAACATGGGCTTTCAGGCCAAGCACAGACAATGCCCACAGCCAGTTTGTCTGTGGTACCACTCCTCACAGGGAGTTTTCACAGCACAGGCTCAGTCCTGCCCCCAGTGACTCTTGTAGGAAGAGGGCACAGTCCCAAAGGAAGCAAGTATGTTCCATGTCTCATCTTTCAAAGGTCAGGGCTTAAACTCACAAATCCGTCCTCTTTGACATTCTAATCTCTGGTTGTAAAATGGATTTAGTGGCTTAACATTAAAATTTCAGGCACAGTTAAGGAAGGGATTGCAAAAGAGTTAATAAGCAAAATAGTTTAACAAACTTTGGCAGAGAAAGCTGAAAAGCTCCAACGATCTCCTGACCAAAAGAGTTTAGACCTGGATTTGCCAGTGCTCCCAGCCCAGCAGCTGGACACATCAAGCTATCACAAAGAAAGTGACACAAAGTTCCTATTTTATCTCTTGTCACTCTATATTTTTGTTAAATGTCATGAACAGGCCCATTACACCATAAAAAGTAAAGTCATTAATTGTTCAGTGGGTATCTGGCCACATCTCCATGTGCTCTGCTCTGCAGTGACTGCTTGAAAGCTCGTGTTTATTGTTCCACACCACCCTAAATGTACCTGCACACATCCACCAACAATTATCTGCACATTATCATACTGCATTTCAGGAAACGACAGTAAAAGAGATAATGCCCCACCAAACCCCATCAAAGTGACTGGACTCTTCACATACAGCCAGGTGTACTTAGGTACATGAAAAATGCCCCTGCATGATCTTTAGCAACAGTTATAGCAGGTCAACAAAACAAACAAAAGAATCTGAACTCCTGCAGGAGATTGAAATCTTTAAATAATTTAAACTTATGAAAGGAAAATGAAATTTCATTTTTGAATGCAGAGATATTGCAGGTCAAACACTGCTGGCAAGGAGATTTTTGATCTGGACAAACAGAGCAAGAAGCAAATGTGTACCTGCTCTAAAAAGCAGGACAGTAGATGCACTGCTGCATCCACCATTCACTTTTTGGTTCAGAGACACAGAAGGTCATTTTGTTCTTGCAAGCACACACTCACAGTTTGTCCACCCTAACAGCCATGTTCAGGATTGCAAGTGAGAGCACCAATTAATTCGGGCTGATTAACTCCCTGGTGGCACAATGCTAAGTGTCAGTACCAGGTGACAAGACACACTCGGTGCAACAATGGGAGGGCAGTGTTACCAGGTCTGTACTCAGCTCATGCATGTTTTCACTAGGGTGACTCCTCTTCCTCTGCTTCATCCTCTGTCAATTAATAAAATAAAATGGCGAAGGGGGGGGGGGGGGGAGTGAAATGAAATATTATGGGAAAGCAAGAAGATACAATGAACAAAGACAACGTTATAGGGCTAAGCCCAGGGCACTGCAGTGCAGGTTGAGGTATACTTAAGACACAAAGACATGCCATGGAAAGAGGGAAAGCAGAAGGAAGGAAGCTAATGCAGTTTGTGGCAAATACTGCTTCTGAATAACTCATCTTTCATGTCCAAATGTGAAGTCTCTTAAAAGGCCTGGCTTTCAAAATGCATGAAAAATTTCTTTTATTCAAAGAGTGTGTCATGATGGCCTCTTGGGTGTGGTAAGTCCTTAGATCACCAAACCATCCCATCTGAGAATCTTTTGTCTATATATTTTTAACATCAGAAAGAGGCCACTCATTCCTGCCATGTCCCACAGTAAATAATTTCTCTTTTCTTTTCTGTGATTTTTTTTTTTTTAATGCTATGGAGTTTGAAGACAGACGTAAATTAATACCCTGTTAAACAGCCTGCTCTCTGCCATGTATAACATCACTCATGCACTGGGAAAATAAAAGTCCATCATCCTGTATCTACACACCATATCCTGCCTTTCTTGGCAAAAGAAAAAAATCTGACTGGCACATATCTGCGGCCAAAGATGACAAACACCACAGCCACCCCATCCAAAGTCAAGGACCTGATGAATCCTTGGGAAGATGGCAATCCAATAAATCACGTGGGCCCTTTCCAACAATTAGAGACAATTAAAGATGGAGATGTTCTGGAGGAGGTGTGCAGAGCAAAGTGGGAAAGAGGCAGGAGGAGTGAGTGCCAGGATAATTGTTGGGGGGAAAGAAGGAGAGAAAATTGTGTATTTCACTGTTTCATGAGGTGAGTTGGTGGGTGTGAGTGCACAGGTGCACATGTGCCTCTACCCTCTCCTGGAAAGGAATGGAACTGCTGACCTTGGTCTGCTGCAGCAAGAGCCAAAAACAGCTCCTTGCAAGCAGCCCACTGCACTGGGCAAACCAACAGACTGCTCAGATGGTAGTGTGTGAGCTGGAACACCCAGCCAAGGTGTGCTTTTGATGCCTCTGGGAAGACCGGTTTCCCACTTTTTCAGTCCCTTTTTTCCCAAGGTTCCTCTAGTCCTGTCCCAATGCACCAGGCAGGCACGTAGAACTAGCAGCACCATCTCCCACAGGTCAAAAAGGAGGAATTTGAGGGGCACGAAAAGGGTGCTCCTTACAGTAGGTTGTGCCTGTGCACTTGTGCACCTTTGAGCCTGTAAACCAGAGGAAAAGTAAAAAGGACCATGAGTTCAACAAAATGCCATGCTCAGAAGGGCAAGGGGTAGAAGGGTGTCTCACTACCCTAAAGCAGTTCTCCACCCTTAAGGAGATGAACAGCCAAGACCTTCTGTCCCAGAGGACAAGAGCCACTGACAGCCCTTGTCAAGAGTGCTGAATATCCAAATATCACCACTCAGTGGAAAATAAACCTACGTGTTAGCTCAGTTTACACTTGGGATACCTGCTCCTGGAAGAAGCATGGCATCGGCCTTGCCTCAGTGGGGGAGCAGGCACAGCAGGAAGAAGGGTGACAAAAGCTACATGTGCAGGGAGAAGAGAAGACAAGAAAGAGTGAACACACTGAGTTTTAAATAGAATATTTGTGTCCAAGTTTCAGTTCTGAGGCGTATCCCCAGTAAGTGGCTGCCACACCAGTGTTTATACCAGTGGTTCATTTAGCCTCTGATCTAAATGCAGTGTGCTCTGTTTTCTTTGTAAATTCATCTTGCATTATGGCTTATATCTGCTTACATTTTAAAACTACCTAAGGAGTAAATAATTTGCTCTTTTCAACAGGCATACTGGGAGTTTCAGTCTGTTACCCATTTGCTTTAAATATCAGGCTGTAAAACTGTGCTTGTGTTTTTGGCTGACATCGCTGTTAATGATGCGCTGTGCCTATTCTCTGGTTATGGAGGAATTCTCACATTATTTCTGGGCTAAGCTAATAATGAATGTTACTCAGAACAAATCTTATGTTTGTGGTTGACTTGCTGCCAGTGTAGGAAATCATGTTACGACCATTATCTCACTCTACCTCCTCCCTCTCAAGTGCAAAGTTTTAATATTCATTCCGATGCAATCTGTATCTAAATAAGCAGTGCCTATTTGGTGTGCAGTATACTGCACCAACTCCATTTAATAGTGTCAATGTGTCATTCATACTGGGGGGAGCCATCCTGGCAACTCATCTTCCCAGGTTTTTTGGGAGCAGCACTTCATTTCTTATGTTCAGCTCTTCCCTGTTTTGCAAAACCTCCTTTAGCTATTCTCATCAAATGAACCTACCTTAAAAGTGATCATTTAAATGTGTTTAGTTGCGCTTATTTAGCACCAGAACAAAGAGAGAAACAAGACGAACATCACATGGATTATACTTGTCACACTGCAAACACCTCAGCAGAGCGAAACAGAGCAGTTCATTTCCAAGTCTTTAAAAACAGAGCCTTCAGGAACAAAAAAATATGTCTGGAATCGGAGTGTTGCAATTAAGGTCTTGTTCACACTAATGATTGCAATAGCACTGAAAAACTGTCTAACAGACTGCATTCAAGCTCTGTTAAGTGGTTGCCTCCACATTTGGGATCCAACCCGTCAGGGCCTTCAGAGCCTGACTTTTCTCTGATGTGGTTACCAAACAGTGGAACATTTCTAGCATGACCAAAACTTAGTCATGCCTCAGTAACTTAACTCAGATTCCACATCTTCAAGCCTGAAAGTAGTTTGAGGGGCACAATTTCATCCATGCCATCCATAAAACGTAATTTAACCCTGCTTTCAGATCTCCTTGGATGTTGTGGTATGCATGCATCACCTACCCTGCTTATGTGCACTGTGCTGTCAAAGTGGCCATAAATCCTGTGACTGCAGCCATCCAGTTATGGCTTGTGAGAATTTTCCTTTAAAAAACCCTCTCCACTATTAGCACAGTCGAATTTGTATTCTCCCCATTGTTGGAACCAAGGCTTTCAGACAGCCACCTAATACAAGTAACAGGGGCAAAACCACTATCTGTTTTTACGATGGAACGTGATCGGTGTGTGAAAGGTCCGTACGATGTGGTGACGACAGCAAAAAGGAGACAGCACTGAGTGACTCAAGCTTTCCTTCCAGGTCCCTATTAGTGTGAGGGTTCCCAGGGGCTCTTCTCCTCCTATAAGATAGCACAGTTCTTTCCACTGACGTGTAGTTATATCCAGCTCAGTGAAAACTGAGCTTGTTCCTTGATTTGCTTCTCTCTGAACATCAGGTGAGTTATGGCAGGGGGGAAAAAGACACTTCCTTTCATCCTCATCTCACTGCCTACATGCCAGTGGCAATATTCAAGTCTAGATAACAGCTTCTTGATGGCTTAGAGTGGCAAGACCTCTAAAGAAAAAAAAAACAGACAGTAAAAGCAGAATATCTGTCTGAATATGATCCAAGGATTTTTTTTCCCATCTACACTTTTCCCTTTCTCTAACTTAGGTCCAGGTTTCCCTCACACCTAAAAGGGGTGTGCTCCTTGAGGGGGTTGAAACAACCTTTTTCTCCAGCTAGAAAACAGAGCAAGTCAAGAAGTAATAGACTTAAGTGAGAATCTTGTTGGCATCACAGCACCTTCTCAGCTAGCAGACCTCCTCCACGACAGTCCTTGGAGCCTCTTCATGTTACTACCTGATTTTTAAAACCCTGGTCCTGTGCAGCCAAATAAAATAAGAGGCTGAACCAGATTCAAGCATGTTGGTGAAACACTGCATCAGCACATATGGAACCATGCTTTAGACAACCGTAACTGAGGTCACTGCCCAGAAGTGGCACCGTTCTGCCAGTAAAAAGCCAACTCATTGTGATACAGCAGATGGGATAAAAGAAGGCAAAAAAATTAAATTTAAAAAAACCCTTGAAGTCTTATTTTACAATTTCAGGCTGTTTCATGGACCACTGCTTTTAAAAAGTGTGTGATTGCAGGAAGTGAGGTGTGGAGAGGGATGAGTGTTTTTATAGCCAAGCGAAATGGAGAGTGGTCTTGAGAAAGAGAAGATGTGATTCCACAATGGATTAAGCAGAGGAATTTTTACACACAGAAAGTGTTGGAAGGGTGAATCATAAAGAGAGAGAATTTAATAAGTTACAACAACATTTTCTTGAGCATTAACTACTTACAGGCCAGTAGTACGCAAGTTTTCCCTTTGCTACATTGAAAGCGTACCACTTCCACATGAGAGACAAACAGACTTCAAATATGTCCATGACCAGTCAGGGTAATTTCAGAGTTTTTTTAAAAAATATATGTGTACAGGAGAGGCCTCGTTAAAGTTCTAGGCAGTGCCCTGGAGAAAACATTTTCCTGGAGACTAATACATTTTTGTGTGTGGCATGCCAGCACCTAATCCCCTTTCTTTTCTGCAAAGTGAGTGTTTTCTGGAAGTTTTCTCTTGGGATGTCTAGCAGCACAGAGCCAGAAATCCCCTCTGTCTCAGCACCCTGATCCAGCTCCATGCCGCCCATCCTCCCTTAGTGTGTTTCTCCAGCTCCTCATGCTCTTGCGCCTTTATCTCGTTAGCCAACTTGCTCTATCTGCCCACGGAATTCTCTGCCTGATGAAAACCTCCTGTGCGCAGCTTTTCCTGGTCTCGACATTGTCTCCTCTCAGACATGTAGACATAATATGGTCTGAGAGGAGATCAATTTCTTCTTTGAGGTCCAGTCTTATCTCCCAGACAGTGGTTTATGCAGTGGGTTCCCTGGGGAACTTTCCTCTTTGCACACGGAGCCATTCCCTTGGCCAAAAGCTAATGAATGTGGCACGTCTCCAGAGTGCGCCATGAAGACAGGCAGGAAGGATGCACAGCCAGGCGGGCTTCTTGTGCACTTAGGCCTCTTCTCTGAAGCATGGAGAGGCATTTCACTTCCCAAATTGGTGGAATATCCCAATTCCTCATCAAGGACTTCTCGCACAGGCTGTTTGACTTTTCCCCATGTCTCCAAGGTACACTGGGACATTTCATGGCTGAAGTCCAGCACCCGTATCTCTCCCTCATCAGCATCATGCTGCTATCACCAAACCCTCAGCGCTGCTCCCATTGTGGCTGGTGTCAATGAGCCATTGACTGCAGCACAAAAACACCAACAGTTTGTTCCTAGGTCTACAGGGAAGGGAACCAGGCTGGAGGTACTGTGCTTTGGCCGAGCTCAGGGTGGCTTGCTCCACTCTTCAGAGACATTGGCTCTTTTCTGCAAGTTCCCCATGGCTTTTTGGGGGCTCTGGGGTGTCGTTTGCAGTCCAGGTGCTCATGGCTCTTTCACCCACACTATGTAAGTTCGCTCTCTGCATAGTTCTGGGTAAGCCAGTGCCCTGCTTTTGTAGGAAGCAGAATGAGCTGGAAAGTTCAGGCCAGACACAGAACTCTTCCAGTTTGGAAATGTCCACATCTGGGATTTGATTATGGGCCATTTCTTGCTGTTAGCTGCCTTTGGCTATACTCATACAGGCTTGGCACCAAGCAGCCCCTGCCAGGGAAGCAGGGCAGCCCAGTGGGGGTTTCTGTGTGGACACAGGTGCTGCTGGTGTAGGGTTGTCCTACTGAGGACTGGATGGAATAGCTGGAGATGCCAGATGCTGCATGAAGGACCTTCAGGGTGTGGGATCCAAAGCCAGCTGTATCAGTTTATCTTGGCTATGTACACATGTCCTAACCCAATAAATACCTTCCCTGCTGTACCCTCCTCTCACACTGCCCAGCACAAGATCCTCCCTTCTTGGTACAGAACTACATGGTAGCAGCAAGTCCCCCAAACCACTCCCTGAGTCATCTGGCCCTCCCTGGGCAGAGACATGGTGCCCGTGGCTCAGGACTCCAGCAGCTGGGGCAGCTGACCTATCTTCAGGGTACTTCCTCCTGCTACCTGCCCCAGCAAGACACATAAATTATGCCCAAACCTCAAATTATTATCATCACCCTCCCCCTTTTCAGGTAACATGCCTGTTTCCCCAAGAACTGAGCTGCAGAGTTATTATGTTTTCTCATTTTTCCTCTAGAGGGACCCTTACCTTGATTTTAGTTTTATTAGCTATGATTAAAACACGTTTAATTATGAAGAAGCCTCACTAAAACCAAGTGCTAACCCTACAGGGGTGGCACAGTAACCGTTCCCACCACAGACTGTACTAAAACCAAGGGGAGTCCTGGGTGTGTGAAGATTCAAGACAGTCAATCAATCAACACTGCTGCACTGCAACTACCAAGTTTTAATTAACCATGCAAAGCAAATATATTTGTATGTTTAGTCTTAAATGTAATTAAATGTTTCAGTAGGAAATTAAGTGAAGAAAACAAATCAACCACATGTTTCCAGATAGTGGGTACATAAATATTAAATCATTATAAAAGGCATATGAAGAGGAAAATGCAAACATTATGCTGATTTTAATTTCCTCAATTATTTCTAATTCCCCCTGAGCCCTACATTCATTCCCAGTGATTGCAGACAGGCTAATCACTCAAAGCAGGACACCATTTAATAAGATGCAGCAGCTGAAACCCAGAGTTTGTCACTGGCCCTGTCTTGGCACTGTCAACATGGTGGCACTGTCGCCTTGATCAAGCTCCTCAGCCACAGGAGAGCGTGGTTTGTGACTCCCATGGCTGTAGGTATGTAGGTGATGTGCATTTCACACTGCTCTGCAGTCTATCTGGGAAGATCTATCCATCAGCATCTGCCTTCAAAAGCCTACAGAGATCTATTTATGTAACTCCCTCTCTGGAGGAAAGGTGCTGGGAAAGCAGCCAACAATAAATGGAGTGGGTGTGGGAAAACGAAAAATAAGCAAGCAGAAATACTACATAAAAGAATGACCATATGGCTTAAGCCACAAGCGATGTAAGTCACAGCTATAAAGTTGTGTCTGATAACAGATTCAGCAGAGACGTGCGTACGGCCAGAAGCTCTGCGAAGAGGGTCCCTTTGGGGGGTCAGGTGTGGGAGACATGCAGGCTCAGAGACCTCTGACAAGCACAAAAGAAGCCAGCGTGAGCCCAGAGGCAAATCTGCCTTTTCCCAGCCAGCCATAGGCCGGCTTAACCCATCCACAGACACACCTGCCATGGCATTCAGTATAGATGGAGAGAACACCACTCAAACCTGGGCACTGCTCCTCTTTGAGGAGGGCTGTTGAGTAGACCAAGGTGTTGGTTCTGGATCAAGAAAATAATGCACACCCTTCTGACTTCTTCGCAGTCTTGATAAGGCCTCTCCAGTGATGTGCAAAGTGACTGTCCAGGCAGACAATGAGAAAACTTTTTTGTGTAACTCCTCTCTCTTTCAGTACAATACAATGCGTAGGCTGGGACAGAATTTAATGGGCACCAACTGTATTGCAGAAAGCAAATTAAAATCTTTGCTCTTCCAACTAATCTTTAAAACAACAGCTCCAAAGCAGCTCACTGTTCTGCTGCACAGCCCTGGGACACAAGTGTGGGAAAGGTTCCAGCTCACTGCACATACAGCCCCACCAGCTACCTGGGGTTCAGCACCCAGTGCCTATCAGGGAATTGGAAATGCTCACAAAAAACAAAGAAGGAACATTTGAAATGGGTGATGCAGTCAGTTTCTTTGGAAAAGGGGAATATGTTGTCACTCCTTGACCTGCACCAAGATGAAATCATGTGGATTATATCTCTTTTCAATCAGGCACCTTAGTTAATTAGTTCCAGCATGCCAGTCCTCCAGCCTGGTGGCGACAGGGATTCCAGAGATGGATGACAGCAGTCGTTTGCCAGTGGGAAGGTCAGCTGCTTCAAAGGAAAATGTACTTTTCTCTCAAGACAAGACACTGAAATACTATTAAAATCCCATCTTAGAAAGCTACTGCAGGGTGAGATACACTGATCCAGAAAAGCCAGTTTCCCTCCACTGACTGCAAAGGGACCTCAGATTTGGACCTTCCATTTGATCAAGGTATAGCCCACATCTTCACAGGAGAGCACTGCCCCAAAGCACTCATCCTGTGCATGGAATCCCACTGACACGAGCCTGTCTCTCACGTAAAGATGCTTCTTTATGATCTCAAGCCATGTTTCAAAACACACTCCTGATGCTGCCTTATCTGCCAACCCACAGCACTGAATCAGAATTCAAAAGGCCATTTCAAAAATCCTCATTTGCCTACCACTCAGCTTGGACAGGCACCTTTCTAGCGGGTCCTCTCCAACTCAGCAGCAGTGCTGGAGGTGAGAGCAAGGTGGGCAGACTTCATCTCACATCCCAGCACATTTGGCAAGGAAGTTTGAAAAGGATGAAAAGGGGAAACATTTTGACTGTGCCTGTTTGTGTCCATGGGAACAGTGGGTATAAGCAAGTCGTTTATCCTCCTCAAGCTTCCTGTGGCAGCTAGCAACCAGAGAGTTTGACAGATGACAACAAAATGAGCCTGGGGCACATCAGACTCCAGGGCACAGCACAGTTCAGCACAGTCTGCAGAGCAATACCACATTCAGAAGGAATAAAAAAGCTGAAGAAATAGCTCATCAAGCTGAGAAAAGGGGTGACAGACAAAACGAATGTTACTTTGCAAAGGCCATTTCTCCTGCCACCTCCACAAATGAGCTCCAAAACTGATGCAAGCAGTAGTAACAATTTCTAAAGTAGGCAGCAGCTCTGGCCCTTGCGAAGATGGGTCAGAGAATGGAAATCTGAGATTGATGCAACCATCATATATTCAATACTCCTAAGGGTATTTGTGCAAGGATTTTTTTTTTCTTTCACATGTCCTTTTTTTTTTTTTTTTTTTTTTTTTTTTTTTTTTTTTTGTCAGCAAAGAGGACTTCTTATTTTCAGGATTAAGTGCAATTCTTGTTGGATAGTTTTTCAGCAGGAAATGGAATTTTTAGTTGTGGTTGTTCAGTTCTATTTTTCCTCTAAAAGCGATTGTTTCTCAGACTAAATTTCAACTTTTCATCTGAAAAAAAGAAAGTCCTTAAACCCATAGCATTTTAGTGGGTTTGGTCCAGATCCAGCTCAACTTCAGTATAGTTTGAATATTATCCTCTCGAGTTGGGTTAACCTATTTCAAGCCACCTCTTCCCCAGTGTAAGGTGACTTTTAATGTAGGGAGACACCAAGGCACCCTGGGATCTGTGGCATGGCAGGGTTGCCTGACTCTAATGGAAAAGTGAGACATCATAGCTTCAGCAGTATGTCTTTAACCACACCATAATTCCCAGGAGGCACCAGCATGCTGTGCCACAAACCAGAGCTATCATTTGCAGCTGAAAATAGTCACATTTTGATTTTTCACACCTAGTGAGGTCCTCTAGGGGGAAGATGATGCAGTCCCATGTAAGGGCATGTGTCCCCCGTGTAATACAGTGAAATGTTTGAGTTGGTCCTGCCACAGTGACCTTGTTTAAGGTCATTGGTGGTGGGGCAGAGGAGGGGAGGGAAACATCTGCTCGCAGTGGAGATCACCCCAGGTCAGCTGCAGGGGCTTAGAGAGGAAAATGGGCTGGAAGTGGATGCTAACTGAGGAGGCTGTAGTGAAGCACCTCACACGATGAAGATGTGACCACCAACTCGCATGATGAGCCATCAGACTTGTCCCTCTTGCAGGGCTGCTCTTCCCATCCCCTCTGTACTCCTGCAAGCATCCTGCTCTCCCAGTGAAAACCTTTGTCATCCGTTTGGGATTTCCATCTAGATCATCACTGAAACCCCAGCGTGCCGCTCAGCTCAAGGGTAAAAGGCTGCACACCACTCACTGCTCCTCAGAGACTGCACACACACCCTGCCAAGTCAAAATGCTGAACACCAGGAATACTCCTGGCTCGAGGTCCTACACATGGCAGCAGAACATTTCACCTTTCCACTGCAAGATTTCATTTCCTGTGCCAAGCCCGTGACAGATGCCACGTCAAACATCTAAATTCTCCTTTAGGAGTTTTCCTTTTGAAAAAAAAAAAAAAGAAGTGCCATTTCTAGGAGGTAGGAAGCTGCAGACTGCTGTCTGGTTTGCTGTGTATTTTTGAAACTGAATGAAAAATGTTCTGGACGGATACAGAGCAACAATATGTAAGCCTGAGGCATCAAATGGTTAGAAAGCTGTATTCTGTGTGTGTGCACAAATGTAATTCACTGCAAGGAATATGTGACACCACACAGCAGTTCAAAGTAGCAGGCTGGTACTAATTACTGCGCTCTTAATGACTTCATCCATCAAACTGTAACATATTCTATGATTATACAACTCAGCCATATGACAACCAAATGCCCAGCCGCTCTTTCGTGTGAGATGGTTACACAGCAAAATTCTCTGCTGATTACAAGCAGAAAACTTCAAAAATAAGTGGACTTTAAGTCATCTGAGCCCTCAGAATTGTTTTATTATACCCTTTCATGAGGGGAAAAAAAGGTAAACCATTGAGGGTTAGTGAGGAGAGAGGTTGCACAGAGATAAGCCAGAGAGGCTCTGGTGGGGTTTGCCATTTTTCGTGCGCGTCTGGAATATCCACAGCCCGTGACCTGGACCACTTAAGGACACGAAGTGAACATTCTTTGGCCTAAAAGAGTTGTGTTTCCCTACAAGGACAGCTCAGTGGTGTGAGTAGCACCATGCTGCAGCCAGGACAGCTGAGCCACAGGCCAGCTGCAGCCTCAGCATCTTCACAGGGCACAGCAGTGGAGAAGATTAAGTTTGTCTATGCCAGATCCTGAAACTTCCCTCAGCTGTGTCAGGGCTTTCCCAGGGTCTGGGCACCATCACTGCTCACACCACCTCCATCTGCATGAATACATCCCCATGTCTTGTCTTTTTCTCTCCCTAATATGATCACACTTAGCACATCTACCATCAGCAGCCACCCTCGTCCCCAGCAAAACAACACACTCCAGTGCACACACTTCTCCCCTGGGCAGAGGGTGTGAGATTAAACTCTGCAACAGATCCTCTTCTCTCTGCTGCCTGAGCTATGAAAAGGTGCTCTGGTGCTAGAGCACAGGAAAGCAGGGCTTGGCCCCCAGTTTTCTGCAGTCTTTACTTCATTCCCTCACGAGATCCAGTCCTTTCATCACTTCTGCCCACACAGTAACACCCTGCTCAGTAGTGCAGCATAGATGGGGGTAAGTGTAGTTCATCCACTCATTATTTGTACAATGCTGACTTCACCCATTTCCTGTACGCATCACACAAGTGAGTTTCCCACATTTTCAACTGCTATTTCACCACTGTTTTTCTTCCAGAATTGCTGTGGAGGGTGTTATACACCAACATAAACAATAAAACTAGGGATAATATGGAATTTATCAGGATGAACAACTTATTTCCAAGCTAATAAACTGTGAAGTTAACATTGCACAGATATCCTGCAACAGACACCTGCAAGCCCTAGAGCTGAGTGCTGGCTGGCTGGCTGATGGAGGCTGTGGTGGGTCCGGATGCACTGAGCTCTCCTGTCTATCCATCACAACAAAGAGGAAGGTTTGTTCCCACTTAGCTCCTTTTTAGAGCTGAATGAGGGAGCACTGAATAGGTGAGCCGGCTACCCCTCCTGGGCAGCACTGAGCCACGGACTACACGTGCTCATGTGCAAGATGTACTGGCACAGAATGTAAAGCATCATATTTATTAAATAGCATGAGAAAACAACAGGTTTAGAAAAAAAGTGGTCAGGAGAAGACCAGAATGCACCATATGGGTTCTTACATTGGCTCAGCAGGAAATTACTGAATTTCAGAGACCAGGTTTTGTCCCTAATTTAGGAGACAACTTCTGGGAAGGGCATGACACAGATCAGTCAGGCAAGCTGAACATGTACTCTCCAAGAAGCATTAAAAAATGCAGCTGTCTAGCAGGGTACATTAGTCTTCAGCATAATTTATGCCACATATTATCAGGTTCATAGGCATAACACTAGTTCCACAAATGCTGTCAATCAATTCCTTACTTTTCCAATCCATGGGTTTTTACACAGATATCGATGGCTTTTCAGCAACTTCACCCAGACATCTGCACTCCTGATTCAGGGATGCAAATTCCTCATCCCACAGAAACAATCAAGTGGCTGTATCAGTATAAAACAGAGACTTTATTCCAGGAAATCGCTTTATTCCAGGAAAAACATTTTGTCCTAAAAATGGACAAAATGTACAGTGCTTGTTCCTGTTACAGTTTCCTAAATCTTCAGAGTATTTCACAATTTAATTGTTGGCATAAAACTTGTCCTTCATAAGTCTGGAAACAAAAATTTTAAGTGCCTTTATTCTAGCAGTAGACACTGGGAATGCTTACCTCTATAGGGCTTTCTTGCAAGATTACCGTAACTGCTGAGAAAGAGCAATATAAAAGAATTCTACTAAATCAGTTTTTACATTTTTGCTAATTGTGACAAGGCCCAACACTCATCTTGGTGGCACTTCTGCTCTGATGTACGACACAAGGCCTCCAGAGTGCTGTCACCATGCTTTCCTTTCCTATCTCCACGTGTCCTCTGGCAGCATTAACTGCAGAGCCTCTTGGAGCTCCTTGAGCACAGAGACCATGCCCTGCTTCACTGCCACCTCTCCTGGCTGTCTGGAGGTTCAGCAGGATGGTTGCACATCCCAGACCTCCTCTCCTGTTCTGACTGCCAGGTATTTTCTGTGGTTGAGGGGCACAGAGGCTGTTGGAGCTCTGTTACCAGAAGGGTCTTGTAGCACCTTGGGTTTGTCTACAGAGCCTAAGGCCATTGCACATTTGCTTATGGCTCTTCTGGTTAAAATACGTGGAGCAGCACAGGCATCTCATGGAGCTGTTGAAAAGATCTGGTAATGAAATAACATCTCAAAAAATTTCCTTCTTTTTTTCCCATTTATTTTGCCACCAACCCAAGCCATGCCCTACACAGAACGGGGCACTTCTTGAGCCCCATCCTTTGCTGTCTGTCAGGTGGCCACTTATTGCCACATGTCAATGCTTGTCTGTAGCAACTTGTCACTCCTGTACCCACAGATCTTCCTGATGCAGGATTTTGGCAGAAGTTTAAATGACTGAAGTCAGCGTATCTCTCCTCCTACGTAGCGTCCTGTTGATGTGACAGAGGAGATCAATACACACAAGCTCAGGAAGAGCTGTTTGCACCTCAAGGAGTCAGCATGGTTAACCACAGTGACCTGTTTCTGCACAGGAACAAAGAGCTGCCGTCTCACACCAGGCCACCAGCCAGCCCGGCAAGGTGACACACTGCCATCCCAGACAGTGCAGTCCAGGCAGTGCTGGCTCTGAAAGCAAGGAGAGAAGTTGCACTTCCAGTATATGGAGGCCACTGGCACCTGAGGAGACACTGCCAGGTGCCACCAGCTTCCTTCTGCCAAACTGCAAGTCTGAAGCCTCTGAGAAGACTGCATCAGTTGCTGTTCTCTGACATGAGGAATTTCACACTTGAGTTGGATTTTTCCTGGGCTTATCCTGCACCTTGACTCTTTTTGCATTCTGTGCCTGAGCAGTAGCCAGCAGAACAAGGCTACTGTTCTACAAGATTGCCTTAATACTGGGGGTCTCTTCTGCCTGTGCCAACTCACGAGAGCTATGTGCTCTCTCTGATGGTTTGCACCAGGCCAGCAAAGCCAGGGGGTCACTGCTGTGTGGTTTTTGACACGAAAGGAGAGGTTAAGGTCAAGATCTTCATCAGTCAGTAGTTTATATTTCATATTGTGCCATGGAGTTGGTTTTTACACTCCCTAAGGCCTTGTACACTGTTGAAAATTATATTCTACTGCCAGCTCCTTAGCTGACCTTGGCAATAGGCTGGGCACAAATTACATTCTGCACCTCCCCAAACATAGTCTGTGTCACTCAAAACCTTGCAGGTTGTTCAGCTCCCCCAGCATTTTCCTCTTCTCTCTGCCAATTGCTCATCTATGTCCTGCCTTTACCTCAACCAGTACTCACTGGGCTCATTTACATCTACTCTCGTTTTCTAATGAACAGATGAACAGAAAGAGGAAAGTGTTCATAGAAGGTCCCTCTAGCTAAATATTCTTTATTGCTCTCATTCAAAAAAACCCAATTTACCTTGGGAGTTTTTTTCACAGCTTGCTTTGCTAGGATTTGGATTCGTTTGTTTCATAAATCATTAATCCAAACTAGTAAGTCCCTCTGCCTACAGATGGTCCTCTCAGACTGCTACCCTCCACTGTGTTTTTTTATCTGAAAGAAAAGGAGGAAAAGAGTCTCAAAGAAGAGACTGCTACTGGGAAAGCACCAAGATAAAAAAGGAGGACCAAGGACAACTGGAAAGAATTACCTCACCCTGCATCCTGCGTGTGTCATCGCCCTCCACACCTTACCTCTTGCTACTCCACACCAACCTTTTCCTCTTGCTCCCAGCACCAGTGACTCCTCCATTCCGCTGGCATGGAACCTGCTTGCACTCAGCCTTTTTATATCTTTTCCTAAATCAACCAACAAGGCTTCCCCCTAAGAGCCCAAGAGGACACACAGTGTTAAGGACATTTCTCAGTTCCCAATGTCTTTCCAAGGCACCCACAAACACTTTTTGCTCAGGTTCATAGTGAGTAAGTGGTCAGAAAAGTATAGACATTGTGAAGTAAGCTGGAAACCCGTGAACTGGACCAGGAGGGTGAAAGATGACTCATTAGTCAAACTGGATATAGCTCTCTTTGCTTTTCAAAAAAGAGATTAGTGGGAGTGCTCTCAACACTTTCAGTCAGTCTTAAAGAAAGGCATCATGATATTACATCAGCCACATGTTTACTTTATTTTCATTATCACTACCCAAAGAATAGTTAATCACACATGAGAAGACAGTGTCATAGGGAATCATCTTCTATAAAAAGCCCGTTTCATAATAGGTGACTGTATTATCTTTCCTGCCTTTGGGAGATGATGAAAAGGAGACTCATCACCAGCCCCACTGTCTCCAGCTTGACAGGTCAATGTACAGGTGGTATTTCACTCCACTTAGGAGAAAATTCATATTCATCTCTAAAATAGAAGGACATGAAAGAACTTTGGAAGAAGTTCATGGAATGCCAGGCAATGATATCATGACCCCAAGGGAGGGGCACTTTTAAGACCAAAAACAATAGACCCCAAGAATCAGAAAACACTTAACAATCTGTCTCGTTTCCATACCTTGGAAGCTCTTGTTCTTGGTCCACAGGCCGTTCCTTCTTTCCTTGCCTTCATACCACAGTGGCATCTCCTCTCCATCCTCTTCCATGAGGGCACAAAGCCCCATCGGACTGTGCAGGACTAGAAGGAAGTATGTGATCTATAACTGTTTTCCAAAGGGCAAAGGGCATTTTAAGGACCTTAGTGGGTGTCCTGCACTTTGGAAAATGGTTCCTTTCAGAGTAATTCAAACAGGAAATTGTATCATCCAATGGACCTGGACCGGAGGCTAAGAATCAGCAGACCTGAACTCCACAATTAGTTTACTAATTATGAAGCATCAACCCTGAAGCCCAATTTCTTTGTCTAAAAACTGTGACTGGTGACTTTATGCATTCAAAATGCTTTGAGTGCTGTTTATAAAAGGTGATATTAGGGAAGTATTTGCTGTTCTTACATCCAAATCCATTTCCCTCCTCCCCTCCCCCCTGAACATTTATTTCAAATTAACACATTTTCTAGACTCCATTGGGTAACACTTTGGAGTGGATTAGTAGAGAACTCGACAAGAAGAAAGCAGAGAACCTACTGCCATAAAACACAGCAGGAGAACAGAGGGTATGTGCTCTTATTGTTTTTTTTCTTCCTGACTCAGTTACTTATGGAAAAATGTGGGGTGGTGTGCAGGGGATCTGAGGAGAGAAAAAAGTCATCATGAAATGACAATACTCCTGAACAGGAATAGCACTGTGGTATTTATTTAATTGAAGCTGTAGGCAAATGCAGATTCAGAAGAAACAGGAACCACAGAGACTTGATTTGGTTTTGAAAATTTTAAAACCCTTGCTGGAAAATAAGTTTGGGGGCTGGGTTGGGTTGTTTTTTATTTTTTCATTTGTATTTTTTCTTTTTGACATTAACTTGGTCTCACAATCAGTGAGATGGTAAAAATTATTGCAGAAGGATCTCAGTTTGGGCTTCTTGGGTTTTACATGCATAATGCCTAAATGAGGAGCTGTGTGCTGTGACAAATGCCTCGTGCATGCCAGCTGACTTAGAAAAGGTGACTTGGAATTTTTCAAGTTCAGTATTTTTATTCTTTTTACAGTTCTCTGTTCTTATCTCCTCCCCCTCAGTGTATTTCCTGTTTCCTCATCCTGTAATAGTTATGTACACTCAAACGGTGGATCAAACACCTTTTGAGCTGTTGTTGTCAAGTTTCATTAACATTTCTCACACCGTTTCCTGTTTTGATACTGATACCCCAGCAAAGTCTGCATAAGTAGGCAATGTGGCTGATCAATACCTCCCCTGAACTGCTGGCAGATCATTCTCTTCATAGAGCATCATCCATTCCCAAACCTACTAAAATGCTGGTGCTGCAGCCATAAACTTAGAAGACACTGAAGGAAGCACGTCCCCCACCAACAGAATTCAGTCAGCTTTGAGAGAGATGCAATAAACTTTAAATATACAAATATAGCAAGACTGAACATGGACTTAGGCCAGGCAGTAGCAAAGGAAGTTGCATGTGCCAAAACACAGGGGAGTTGTATGTTGGTAGAAAGATGTTTCTCATCCTGGTGTAGGCATTATGCATCCCACAAAAAAAAAGGACAAAAAATGCCATTTTGTTTGTGTAGGCTGCAGCACCTCGATACCAAGTCCCTTTTCTGAGACTACACTTCCAGTAGTGCTGTGTCCCGAAGAGCACTGGAGACAGCAGGCACTAAGAAATTTAAGAGAAGAAATAAAGTTTCCACTGACTTCAAAGCCACAACTGCAAGAACAAGACTTGTGCTTGCAAGCATCAAGGTCTACTGGCACAATACTTGGCATGCAAGATGTCCCAGTCCATGAGTATGCAATGCCATAGTAAAACTGATTGACTAAATCAGCATCAAGCAGTGACTTTCTGGAGGTTTGTACATTGCTCTCCCGTATAATTCCCCTGCAAAATACGGCAATATTTTTCCACAGAAACAAAAATATGTGTGTCAGTAGGAGGAAACAAGTCTAGTGCTCTTTGTTAGCCAGCAATATTAAAAGCAGCGGACACATCAAGGCACATTCAGAATATGTCAGACAGTGACTGAAAGCAGTAGGGAAAAAAGCCTGTGTTCTCCCACATCAAGCTTCAACAGGGTTTGAGGGAGGGGAGTGGAACTTTAAATGGTTTGAGGATTAAAAAGAAGCCAAATCACAAGAGAAAGCCATTTCAGATGCAGTATATTTGTGTTTCTAACCAAAAGTCTTTGTTAAAAAAAAGGAACAGAGAAGTGTGTTTTTCACAATTTTCTCTTTGGTGTTTTGCTAAGTCTGTTACTTCACAGGATGTTCTATTGTCTTCACTGCCACGATGCACAGAAATACCCTGCAAGCCACTGTGGGCTCTGATACAGTGTCTGGGGACATGAAAGAAGTGTTTTGCTGTTAATACAGACAGACTGAAAATCAATATTTCAGAGCTTTTCCACCCACACCTGGCAGGCAATCTTCCCAGTTCAATGAGATTTAAATGCTATGGAGGAAAGCCAGTAAATCCACTGCATCCAACTGCAGGGTGGTGTTTCTCAGACTCCTGAAATCTGCTTCCTGAAGAAATCCAAAGATTTAACTGCAATTGTGCTCTTTTTTGGTGCTTTCTACAAACTTAGGCGGGGTGGAAAGAGGATCACTGACTTTTCAAGCTTTTATTTACCCTGCTGGAGCTAATTTATTTTTCAAAAAATACTCATAGCCAGGGTTACTGTGTGGTCAGCTTCTAGAACTACAAGAAAAAGCAGCAAAACTTTTCTGGAAAAATTGTCAGCACTGTCCTGGGACTCCACCAAGATCTACAGCAATCATGTCTTTGCTCTGGTAACCTGAAATGAAGGCCCAGCATCAGACAGAGAGAAGCCCATACCCTGTACCATAGAAATCAAAATCCTTTTTTTCTCCATAATTGAATAGGACCTGGATTTCCCCATTCCCCAAGAAGCAAGGTCCTGAGGCAGTGGTAGGTAGGAATGGGAAAAAGTCAGTGTCCAAAGATGTGGGACTACACAGCAAGAGATGGAGCAGACTCAGGGTGACTTACCTCCACCGAGACCTTTGGCCAGCATCTGTCTGCACATCTATAGCAAAGGGCAAAAGTGGGCATTTCCACCTGGGTGGCTTTGGGAAAGCAAGAGCAGGAAACCCTGCTCACATAAGGCTCCCTCTGGAACCAAAACCAATAGGTCCTTGTGAAGAATAACTTCAAGTATCCCCTTGAAGATCCAAATCTACTTCCATGGACATGATCTTCCCCCTAGCAACTGGCCCATGGGTTGTCTGGGATGAATCCTGCCCAGAGCTTCCCCGGGGTGCAGGACCCTGAAAGGGCCAGGCTGGGCAGCCCAAGAGGAGGTTCAGGAACCCCTAGTCTTCTTGGAGACACCAGGATGCCAATGAGATGGGGCGCAGTCTTCTGGAAATCCTCTGAGAGCTACCTCAGATCTCTGCACTAACAGCAGAGTCACCCTACATCAGTTTCACTGTGGAAAGGAGCCAGCCTGTCTGGAAGAGCAAATTCTGGAGAAGACAATCTATCATCCCCTAGACCCATCCTTTATCATCATGCAAATGTTCTTCCCCTCATACAAACCCACCCCAGGGCACACTCTCCAAAAGCATCTCCCCCAGTCCACTGACCCTAATTTCCACACCATGCCTCCAAGTATTAAAGCTTTCTTAGCTCATGGCAGGTCTTTTTCCAGAAGCCACCTGGCTCAACAGGTTCCTGGAGCTATAGAGCCATCCCTCACCTGCAACAGACCCCAGGGCAGAGTGGGGTGTGCAAATCTCTCCCTCCCCAGCACTTGAACCCAGTGTCGGGTTTGCCTCAGCTTTTGAAGCCTGTGATGCTCAGTGTTTTGCAGATGACTGGTGGTGTGTATCCCAGAAGTGCTGTTGGTCTTGTCTGCTTGCCCTTCTCCCTGGCCATGCCCGTGTACACTAAAGCACACTCCGGTTTGGAACACTGAAGGCATGACAAATCTCTCAAAGAGGGGTGAAATGAGCCAATGTGCCAAAAGAAGAACTCTGTGTGAGCATGGTTACACCCAGCTTTGAGGCAGTTAGGTCTGGCAAGAGGGGGTTAATGGTATGGGAGGAGGTTAGTCCTGTCATAAAATGTCAGTAAGCTTTTTATACAACCACTAGAAAAAGTTTTTTTGGGTTTTTTAACACCTACGGAGTCTTATACGTTGTCTTTTAGATGCCCCAAAAATTCCCCTTAGCACTTTTATCATTCAGCATCACTCCAGAGTTTAGTCAGCCAAACCATACCCTTTCCCAGCGTTAGATATATTGCATCTTGAAAACAGCACAGACACTAATATCACATCGTCCTAGAGCTGAGCCACATGTGAAATCTCTATCCTGTTTTTCTACAGAGATGAGTAAGATTTTCCTGTGTAATTAATGTATAATATCTTTCTGTGCATTTGTGTAAATATATAGAGCAAAGATACCACTGCAAAGATAACGATTTGCCAAAGCGCTTTTTGCATTCTTTCAAATGTGGTTGTTTTACTTGCAGTTTACAGCATTTTAGTCATGTTTTGACATTTGAAGAATTTTCACCGAAAACAGACCTTGTACCAATAACAGAACCAGACATAAAACTCGTAGTAATAAGGAGCAGCAGTAAACAACAGATGCACTATTTATTGTATGCGTTTATTATGTATTAATGGAATAGAGTATTTAAGTAAAATTGTAATATTTCTAGTGTTGAATTAATGAGGCTAAAATACATTATTTAAGTAACTTCCACATATTTAATAGTGATAGTAATTATCATTGTTACATATTTTTGGACAGATTTTGCCATTTGTAGACCTATCACCTTCTTAAAGACAAGACATCTACTTCTCTAAGTCCCTCATATTGTGAGGAAGGCTGCAAATTCTCTAATAACACCAAGATAAAAATAATTTACAAAAACAAAAGAAAACCAAGTTCTGGTTGAAAGAAGCCCATTATTGTCAGAACTGCAAAGAATTAGGAATTTTGCCAGTTTGGGATTCAATCCTTACTTAATAATTCAGCAACTCTTTTAAAATTGTCAAGCAGATCAAAATATTCAATTTATCAAGGGTTTTTACAGAATAAGAGTTTCTTCATGATAAGCTATGGGGACTTATGAAACAGCATGTTCTTGAGAAAAAACACAAGGAAAAAATTCATGAGTCACTGATTTGTGAGCAACAAACAGGGGGCACGGAAAGACAAGACCATGACTAAAATCTGGACAGCCAGCCCTACCTGCACCTGTTGGGTTTGAACAGGAGGCATTTTTTCAAATACATTCATTTTAGCCTCCCATTTAGTGGAAGGCTTTTCATGTTATCTTTGCTTGGACTCTCCCAGAAATGTGATGCTTCTGATCTTTTGCAGAGGTAGGAGTGGTTTTTATGCACCGTCTGAAGCACTGAAGCAGGGAAGGTGACAGGGTGACAGGGAGGCTGTCGTCTGCTTGACATGACCAAGCCATGCTCATACAGAAAAACATTAACTCGGCTCCCCTTCTTTGAGCACATCTAGCAAAGTCCTTCCTCCTCTTCCTTCCCCCTTTTAGCCGCCCCTGTGCCTCCCAGCTTGAAGTTTTCATATTCAAAACAAGGCTGCTTGCAGTCGCAGCTGCATCTGCAGTAACCGTGACACCTGCTCCCAGCAGTGCCAGCCCTTTGCCTGCTGTCCTTTGGGTGGCCTTCTGCAGAGCTGTACAGCTCCAGCTTGTGTTTATCACCATTTACTCACTGTAGGGCACATTAAGGTGGCACACTTTACTAAGCACACCTTTCTGCTTTGCTCTAAAATCTGAGCAATTGCAGGAAGGGAAACAGTTCAGCAATGTACCATTGCCTCAGTTCTTACCCTGTGTTGCACCTTTTTAGGATTCTTTTAATTTTTGAGCAGACTCAGGCACAAAACTGCATGTGTGCCCTATGGCTGCAACCCACGTGTGCCAGAAGATCACCCTATCCCATGGCACGCTGCAGCTGGGAATGCCCCACCAAGGGCATGTTCAGGCATGAAGCCTGACCAGATAGGCCCGAGGGACATGATGTGGAAGGGAAAAGGGAAAGGGCATTTCCCAGAAAAGGCCAGGCAGTTTGACTTTTTGCCAGCTTTGCTTTGAATAATTAGCAGTGCCCGGGAATGCAGGCCGTGCCATCAGTAGGTCGCTGCCTGGTTGCGCACTCTGAGGTTGTCTCCACGTCTGCCAGCAGCATCCAAGACCCCAGTGCAAAGCTCTGCTCTCTCACACATAGTGCGGGGCTGTGGCCCCTCTGTGAAGCCAGACCCTGCCCCAGAGCTGGGCAGAGCTCCCCGGGCAGGGCAGCCAGCAGGGAGTAGGCAGGCACATGGAGCACCCACTGCCCCCATGGCACCAGCACCTGTTGTCTCATCTGACAAACTTTTCCTGTGCAGAAAGGTCAAATCTAGAGGCTAAAGCAAAAAAAACTCCATCATTTATTTCAGAAACACATTTCTGAATGTTTCCTATTCTCCTCCCCCACCTCAGCAGAGCCCCATTTTCAGAGAATGAGAGAGGTCCCGTTCAGTGGGACCTGCTGCAAGCACGGGCACAACACAAATGTCTTCTCAATGAACAGCATCTGCCCTACTTGCACCACACTGTCACAGTCAGAAGTGTCTGTGTCATACAGAAACTAGGTTAAATGAAAAGGGTGTAGCTCCGTGAACCTTGATTTCACATTGTTTTGCACCTTCTGGGTCAGGAGCTGAAGGTTTTTATCCATTCTGGTACAGATAGGAGTAGATCCATAGGAGGTTTGCCTGAGTAAGAGCTAAGGCAGGAAATAGGGATTTGAGCCGGCTGCTGTGAGGGGGAAAAGACACCATCCTGATAAATAAGCTTCATCAGCCTCCAAGTGCTACTGTGTGTGCCTGTTTTATTGTGTTTTTAGCTGCCCCATTGAACCCAGTTTCCCAAAGGATGCATTGGAATGTCCAGCTGTGAAGCTGCAGATACCCCACCTTTCCAACAACTCCAAGTCTCCCTGTCAAAATAATAAATACTTGAAATGATAAACAAGTTAGCACATTGTGCTGGGGGCAGGCAATTCCCCTGCTGGTATGGACACACTCCCCATCCCATGTGCCCAAACTCTCACTCTCCTCTCTGCCCAGGGACAAGGAGTGCCTTCCCAAAAGCTGCTATTCGCCACGAATACGCACACTGACATTTAAAATACTGTTGTGTTAGAAGATGTGGGAGAGCCATGAGCAACCTGAAGCACAACTCTGGGCAGGTTACTCATGACTAGCTCCTACGTGGGCCACATCTTACTCTGCAGACGTGGGGCAGGGGCCCAGGCTGTGCTTCCACAAGCAGCTCAGCTCAGCAAGACTGAGAGTCTGCTTTTCCCCTCTTGGCAACAAATCGGTACACAGCTTTCCCAGGTGATGTCATTCCTCCCATGCTTTCAGCAATTGCCATTTACACTGGGAGAGAAGGAAGAGGGGGCTCATGCAGTCCTGGTCTTGTCTTTAAAGGGAATATTGACCTTAAAAGGTGATCTAAGGTTTAGCTAAACAAAATTTCATCTATAAGGCATCAGGACATACTCTCTCAATGAGCTTTCAGGTGGTGGACACGAGTCAGGTCAGTAAGCTGATTTACATTGTATGTAAACTCAGGTTTTATTACAGGTAAGGTATTTAAATGCTGCTTGTTCATGTTGAGTTCCAATGACATTGTGCTGCAGTACTTGTTTTTCCATATGTATCCATAATGTGGCTATCAGCACCAACTGTGGTTTTCACAGCCTGGGTTACAGCTTGTCTTTACTTTCCTGCTCCAATCTGTGCTCACTAGTACTGGCTACTGAAAAACAAGCCCATTAGCAGATTCAGAACATCCTCTCATCACTGTACCTTCTTTTCCTTCCTGGAAACCTCCCGCTAAAATGTTGCTTAATACATCTAGAGAGCAAGAGGAAATCAACATCACACAATTGTGTTTTAAGCCCAAATACCAACCAAAAAGATTCTGCAATATTCAAAATTATGTTTACAATGTGATAACAGCGTTTTCTCAGTGTGAATGGTACTGGCAATCATAAAAGCAGACACCTTAGGCCAGGCCTACTGAGCACAGCTTAAGGTATTGGTCCTGGGGGAGCACGAGTACTCCCGTGCTCAGGGGAGGAGCTCTGGTGTAACATATCCACTGACCTGCACTTGAACCTACCACTTGCTGTTTTCCTCTTATAATCTAAATCTGGAAATGTGCTGTCTGGTCAGTAGCCTACTACCAAACCATTCAGCGAAATGCTCTGGATGCCATAAAAGCGTGCCTGTGCTTGCAGCAAACAAACTTGTAAAATATAGCCCGAGCACGGCTCGCAGCCGCTGGCATCGCAGCCGGCGCATGTGCTGCTGTGAGGCACCTTTGTAATGCAGCCAGGCAGCAGCTGTGTGCATTGCAGACATTGTGGGTGGGTGGCTGTCTGCAAGCTCCACAGCTGTCCCCGCCGCCAGCGCCCGGCCTCCCCGGAGAGCGCCCTGCATCCCTCCGCCGGAGACCAATTGGGAGCACCCCGAGAGAGCGGTGCTGCTGCTCACACCCGTCCTCCTCGGTGGAGTTGTGAGGGATGTGGCTGCCCCAGTCACGGGGAGAGCCTGGTCAGCCTGGGCACAGGGTTCAGCTCGGAGTAACTCAATCGGCTGCTGTGTCCACCTTCCCAAAAAATGACTGCAGATACCGACTGTTTGGTGGATATATTTGTGTTAAAAAATACCAGGCAGTAAACTGCAGCTTTGCAATTTTGCTTGGTTTTATTCCCCAGCCATGAAGTTCAGTCAAATCCATGCATTTTGGGGAGCCTGCATGTTTGCTGCCTTTTGGTAAACCCCGTGTGTGCACCCTGGTTGCTCAAAAGTTATGTGCATGTTTGTGACTGCAGCTTTTGTAAAGGTTACAATTAATCCTTCCATAAACTTTCTTACCTTAGGCCATTGAGTAAGAAAAGCAGCCCATAGTTTTTGTTACCCAAGGAAATTCAAAATCCTTTATTTTCAAGTCTACTTGATGCGCCATGAGGGGAGGGATGACCTCGGCCACGTTTGTAGAAGCCCCTGGCTTGCAGTGTGAGGGGGCTGGGGCAGGCCAGCATCTCAGAAACACGAACCTCCAGAACTGCATCTTCTCACTGAAATTCAGAAACTGCTGCAGCAGCTGTAGAGGCTACCAAAGGCTTGGATGACAGTGAACCCCAAGGATAGTGGCAGTCAGAGAGGGCAAAGTGCATGACCTCACCTAAAACTGCCTGAAATCATTCTGCTTCTTTCTATTGACTTCAGTGATCTTTGCGTCCCTCCCTGAATGAGTAACAAGGATCCCCACAGATTAGGCAAGTGAGAGGCATGAACAGACAGCAATAACAGCTTTGAAAGTGCTTACTTATATTTAGATACTTTTAACTTTCTACAAAAGTCTGACAGTCTCCATGAGATATCACGGGTTGGCTTCTGGGGTGTTTTCCAGTTTCGCAGCAGAATCCCTACCAGCCATTTTAATTGATCCAGTGAGCACAGAGCATTTTTCACTGTGAAGTGGGGCTTTTTCAGGCTGTATTTTGCACTGACACTTGAATAACATCAAGCAAACTGCTGACTCTTTTTAAGTTGTAATGTGTTGCTTAAAAAGCCTTTAAAGCAGGACCATACACTTTGTTCATTCTGATTAAAACGCTGGAGTTTTTAAAGCTGCACAATAAGCAGGAAAGCACCAACTGTGCAAGCAAAACCTTCTTTTTCCTTTCCAGGGTAACTGGTGAGCTCTACTGGATTTTCCATTCTGGTGATTTGCTCTGGTCAGAGAGGCTGGGCTGTGTCCCTTGGGGGGAGAGGGGCTGGCAGGGCTGGGCACCCAGAGATCTGATTCTTCAGGACTGTTTGGGAAGTGCACAAAACATGGATGTGGGGGCTGATTTTAAAAACAGTGTGCTCCTTGCAACTGTCAGTGCTGAAGCTCCAGCTCAGAACACAGGGATCACAAAGTGAAGGCTAAGCAGCTTCAGTGCAGGACTGGGAAACCATAGCCCTAAACCATTCTGCAACATCTGACTAAAAAAAAAGAAGAGGACTTCTTACAGGCTTGATGTCATACTGAAGGGGATTTTTCTAGGCTTGGAAGAGCGGGGGAAGATGGAAAAATGAACAGGATTTTTTTAAATCCTTCTCTGACTTTTTATTTTTTTCACAGCAGAATATTCATTTCTTTTTTCCTCTCCCCTCATATGGCAAAGCAGCTGTGCTGCCCCCAAAGAGAGGCAGGCACAGGTTAGGTATTGAGGCCAGCTGGGCAAGCCTTTCTCATTGCCTGGCTGAGGTCCTTTCTCAGCCATGAGTCTGCTCTACCTTACTTAAAACACCTTCTAAAAGCAAATCGAAAGGGGGAAAGGAAAATGGAGTTACTTGAAGGATTTCTGTCCTGCTTGCTTCCTCTGACCTAAGAGAGAGAAGAGGAAGGCAGAAGAGGAAACAAGCTCAGAGGAGTCTGAGCAGATGCTTTTGTGCTGCCTCAAAGCCCTCTAAGTGCACCGAAGATGTCTCAGAGCCCAGAGCCAGTGGCAGCACAGACAGCACAGTTCTCAGCGAGCCTGACACCCTGCACTGCTGTGTGATGCTGGAGTTGCTCCACTTGGATAAGAGTGAACAGCAAGCACCCGTGCCCACACTTCTCAGCAAGCCTCCAGAGTTTGGCAAAGGGGGCACAGGTCCATTTTGGGGACCTCTCTGTCCCTTGAAGAAACCAACTTACAAGCCAAAGGAGAGAGGTAGATCTGTGGTTTCCAATGAGGCCTATGGGACTGTGCCAGAAGAAAACCAAATGATAAATTACATACTGTATGAAATTATCAAATCTTTAACTGTGTGTTAAGAAGTGTCCAGAAACAGTTACTTTCATTACTCACTGAGGACCATCTATCTAGCAACTGATAGAATTTGGAAGTTGTTTCATCGGTGCTTGCCAGACACCCACTTCTCTTATCAGACCTTTGCTCCCAGGGAGCACCGGGCTGGGAGAGCCCTCCTATGCTCACAACTTCTTTTTGGATCACAATGACTTCTTTATATTTACAAAATCTTTATTAGCCCCCAGAGGCACCAGATGAAGACAAAAGACCATAAAAACGTCCTTAGGAGGTCAGACTAAAGGTCCCTCTAGCCCAATATCCCGTCTCTAAAGCTGGAAATGGGGAAGAGTACAGGACTAGGGCAAGCCTGTAGTAAAATTACCATGATGTACTCTGTCAACCTCCAGTGATTTGGAGGTCAGGGACTTCCTGACCCAGAAATGGTATGTTTGTGTTTGAAGGCAGAGAAGGATTTGAACCTCTATTCCAAGCATTTGAATGCAACAGGAAAAAAACACTTAACTCAGCTGGTGAGAGAAATAGAAGTTCAGCATAAATACAGAGCTGGTGGAAGCAGACCAAAAGTTCGTTTCAAAGCCCATGACATTATCTCCAAGAACACACTCAGCTTTCTGAGGCCAAGAAGCATCATTTAGCCTGAGAGGCTCTGACTGCTCAGTATTCCTGAAGCAGCACTCACCCAGTCCTCTTTTTTCTTTCAGTTGATCCTCCAGAAGAAAACAAGGAGGATGATGAGCTCTTAGCTTGCAAGGCTGGGGCATTTGAAGCCTTCCCCTTCAATAACTCAGTCAAATGCTAAAGGTTCTTTTCAGAATAAATAGCAGGTTAGGTAGGTGTTTCCTTCAGGCATCAGATAAAACAATATCTCATACTGGAATGTGGTGGGCAAGTGAATTATTGAGTGGCCAGAGCACAGCTCGCCCAGCTGCACTTAGTGCAAGGAAGAATTCAGATGTTGAAGTCAAGGTGTTATCTGGGTGGCCCAGACTCAGGCCAGACCACTGAGCAATGCCTTCACCCTTGGCAAGTGTGTGCCAGCAGCACCTCGGGACCACTCAGCTCCAGCAAAATGCTGCCACACCACGGCCAGCAGTGCTCGGACCGGGGGCACGAGGACAGCCACCACAATGGGTCTCAGCAGCAGCAACAACACGAACAAGCACAGATCTCTCTGCCACATGAAATGCTGCACAAACATTTGTTCCTTTGCAACCTTTCTGCAGGGCCCAGTGCTCACATGAAAGAACAACAGCATTTCAGACCTACCCCACTTTTCTCTGTGAGCCACCACATCCCCTATTGAAATCATTTCCTGTTTTATTTTTAAGATTGCTGCTGTCATAAGTTGTTGCTGGCATGGGGGTGGGGATGGGAAGGTGGTGTCTGCCCAGTGAGCACAATAGCCAGCTGTCACCTCCTTCCCAAGGCAGCTTTTACTGCTGCTGCTCTGCACCATGGCATAGGGGCAGAGGGAAAGAGGGTGATGCTTGTCACTTTGTAGCATCTGTCCTGGAAAATCAAGGAAAACAGGCTTGATAGGACAAGCAGATGTGATTTTTCAGATCCTTGTGGTGCAAGAACATAAAAGCTGCAAGGGACAAGAGTATCTCTTTGAGGGTGAGTCTGTGTAATTGGAACAGAGATGCAACACAAAAATCCAAATTAGTTAGCAAGAGTGGCAGCTGGCATAACTGTGCCCTCTCCTTATAGCACACAGAGCAGGGGAAAAAAAAAAGGAAAATTCAAACTGAAAATGGTGCTAAATGATATTGTTAAGCTGCATTATTCCTAATATTACCTTTGCCTCTGAGTCCCAGGTTCATGCTCAGTTTACACTGGGACAAACCTGTTTGTCCATCATGCCCTCCTGTGAGGTCTTTTTATTTGTCTTAAAAATAACATAACAAGTGGCATAGTTTGAGTGAGATGAGGGTCAGATCGGAAGGCAGAACTGAAATTAGTAACAAACCAGCTGCTGGAAATTATTTCACAGACTCTGGAACAAACTACTCACTTTCACTAGGGGCCACTGTGCAGCACAGGATCGGCCCTTTCCACAGGGCTGGCGAGAAGGACCAGTCACATCATGGGCACCGCTTGAGAGAGGCGGGTATGTTTTGGTGCAACAAATTGATTTGAGGATAGCCAAGATTATTTTCTCAGAGAAACTTCTTAAAAATTCACCAGCAATCCCCTTCTGAAGCCAGAGTAACTGCGAAATTTAGCTGTTTTTGTTTTTTTTTTTTTTTTTTTTTTAATGCCAGAACTCATGTAATTTTCATGGCTGTGAATCAGAACATCTTCATTCTTGTGGCATGTTTTTCACTTTTATGAACACTAATTTCACTACATTTTTAGAGTGGTGACTTTAGCCACAGCGTGGCTGCTGCTAAGTTCCCACGGCTACCAGTAGGACTTTTATGTGGGAAATCTGTGGGCAGCAGGGAGCCTCCCTGTTTGTATCAATATGAACTTCCCAAGAACATCAGGCTGACATTTTCTCAGCCCCAGTAAGAGCACACATGCTCTCACTTAGAGCTCCCATTTCCTAAGCTGAAGGACATGTGTGATCATTTTAATTTCTTCAGTTTCCTAGCAGGCCTTTTGCACACACAGAAATGCTGCACCAGTGAGCTTTTTTTCTCTCCAGCCGGCGGAAGCCCAATCCTACGAACTGCTGAGTGCCAGTTGTAAGGCGCTAAGGGACTGCAGCAAACACCAGGAGATCCTGGTATGGGGCATCTTTCCAGCTTTCACGCTCCCAGCATTCTGGAGAGCCTCAGGGCTGCAGACACCCATGATCCCTCTCCACCATCGGAGCCCAGGCTGTCAGTGCTGGCAGGTCATCAGTGGCACAGCCGTCCGCAAGAGTTTCCCAGCCTTTCGCTCGGCGGCTACGCATTCCAGAGATGACCAGACACAAACACATCTCCTGTACTTGCATACTGGAGCACTTTCTGCAGCTGGGTAATGAGTCCAAGAGCACATTAGAAGCATATATATATTGTCTCTCCCAGCTGAAAAAAAAAAAAAAAAGAGATTTTTTTTTTTCCTGTCTCAGAACATAAAAATGTGGAAGGGCAAAGGGTGAATTGTATGGCTTCAGCTTTCGTAGAGATAATATATTGCAGGGCAAAAGTAGCCATGGTGGGACACTGTTCAGTCAACCTTTAGAGAAGCCCACAGACTAAACAGGACCACACTTAGTGATCATATCTAACTATTGCTTCCTATTTGCAGAACTGCAAACCTGTGGAGAGGTTTCAGGTTCATAATCACTAATAAGAGGCATCCATACTCAGGAGTGTGAGGCACTGGGAAGCAGGGAAGAAGCAACACTCAATCTATTTTTACCACTTTGGTCCAAAAGACTGGTTTCTTTGTCAGTGAGAGATGCCCCAGCTTTGCAAGAAGCTGATGCCAAAAGAAATCCTTAAATCCTGATCTTTCAAAACCCTCACAGCTCCCCCTTTTAGATTCACAGTGTTCAACTCTTTTATTTATGAACTCTGTTCAACCTGTCCTTTGGAAGCTGCTGCAACCTTCTCTTTTTGTACCTGGCTGCAGATGAAGTCCACAACACACTGCTCTGGGCATATTCCTCAACATCATGCCACGTGTCCCACATGAGGACAGCAACATTGTGAGATATTCTGCTATTCAGCTAGCAGTGAGAATGTCAACATATAATTTAGAGGGCTTGAAATGGAAAAGAAAATATAAAACTGAAGATAGTTTTTATTGTTCTTTCAGCCAAGATAGTCTAGGACTGTAAGTGTGGTGAGGTTTGGAAAGAGGCCATATCTTTCCCAAGACCAACAGACATATTTGGGGAAAAAAACAAGATAACCTTCCTCTAGCTCAAAACTGTTGTTTCTAGGCTTTAAAGTTCTGCATATTTCACTGCAAAAACCTGGAAACTCTTTTCCCAAGCACAATTGTCTTGCTGCTGTGCTCATTGTAGGCTTACAGCAGAAAAAGGAGCACGAGCTCAGCTACTGAGCACTGCACAGGGTTGTGCTGTCGCTTCATGATCAGAGGGAGTCCTGGGCATGTCAAATACCCACGAGCCAGAGTGGCAGTGGGGAGAGGAAAGGTGATTCCAGCCCATTGCTAAATGGTGTCATGTTTTGGCAGTGCTTTATGTAAAAGGCTCAGGACAATGAGGTTTTTTTAGGAGTGGAAGCATTGGAGAGTAATAGAGCAAAATTCAAAAGCTGGGAGGTACATGAGGAGGATTAATCACAAAGGGTTTGTGTACTTCTCTGACATCAGGACAATGTTTTAATATACCTGTTATGAGATGCATTGAGCCATTTGCAATCTCCCTTACTCTCTTCATCTCAGATAATGGGACTGGTGGCACATTCCAGGCCTTTTTCAAACATTTTTCAGTGAAAGAAAGCAAAACATCTAGAGACACTACACTTAGATCAAATTTCCTAGTGAAAATCCTCATCAAGCACAACCCCTAGTGCAAGAATGGCAAAAAGATTTCTCTGCTGCCTCTAACTTAGGCGTGTTTTGAAGGCAGTGTCAGTGTCTGCCTGTGCACATCTGTGTCTTTTCTCTTTGAGAAGCTGCTGAACGCCTCAGCCAGAGAAGACAAATGAGATAACAATCTCAATGTTACCAGCTTTTCTAAAAGCCACAAGAAAATAATTGGCCAAACAGAAAAGAGGAGACCCATACACTTCTGAAGAAGTCAAGCTGAAAGTGGGGCTGTGGTACAACTTTCCATGTTATTATGTCCCCTGACACCCACCCCAGGGGAAGTAGCTGGAACACTTTGATAGGGAGAACGGCTCCAACACCTCATTGCACTCACCTGTTACACAAATCACCCACTCTCAGCAGCCCAAAAGTTCGAGTGATTCCTTATGGACATTAGGAGTGTGCTCATTTTCAGGGCATGGATCTACAGATGTGGTTTGGCTGGGGAGCTCAGGGCTTCAGCCCTTTGAGTCAGCAGCCAGCTGACCATGCTCTACTGACTCCCTGACCTCAAACGCCCACTGGGCAATCCCACCCAGTATCTGCAGGGACAAGGCATATGTGGAGGTGAGCCGAGTGCTGGCTGGTGAGAGGGGCTGGAAAATGACAAATGTCCAGAAAAATAAAGGGGAGCAACAAAAACGAGGCAGAAAAGAAGAAAGTCAAAACTTCGGTCTCACTCTGCAAAACCTGTAAGAACCTTCTGGTATCGAGTCATATGAAGGGAAAGTGGGTGGCTCTTGAGACACAGTAAAAATGAGATTAACTCACCTACTGAATTCTCAGTCATCCTCCTCTTATAACCACTGCCAGGAAGTATGAATAACCAATCTAAATTTAAATAGAACAAAAAAGAAAATACTATACAGTATGACTAGTCCACAAAGAAACCATGAATTTGCTCTTTTAATAATTAAAAGCAACCCAACAAGTTTTCCGAAGCACTCATCTCTTGTTCATGAAATAAAGCACTATCTTCACTGCCCGTGTATGCCAAGTGTGCTGCATTATCTGCCCAGATAATTGCATTATTTTTCCCATTTGGATGAAATTGCATTTTGTGAGAGTGACAAAGTAATTCCCCAAGTGCCAGTTATTTCTCTGCTTAGAAAATACCATGTACAATTATTCCATTCATGGAAGAACTGAAATGCTTTAACTACCTACTTGCTCATGTTTTGTAAATTAAGGATGAAAAAAAATGTTCATTGCCACTACCAGCATGAGACAAATGTTTTACTGCATATGACCGGGGCCGGCAAAATTTCTACCTCAAGCCCAGTTGAGTTCAACTTGGGACAAGCCTTACAGACATTTTTTGGGGCTTTTTAAAAATTCTTGCTGTGCAGAACAAGTATACTCCTACAGCTCAGCTAACAGGCTACTTTCTTTGACCTTCAAAACCAGATTTCTAGATATCTTCACTCTTGGATATTTTTAATGTGTTTACCTCACTGAACATTAGAAATATTATTAATATCTGTGTCTCAAGAACTCTCCTCCAGAGACTGCCTGCAATGTAGCTCTCTGGGAGCCACTTGGAGAGAGACCATTTTTAATCCCTTTCAGCAGAACTTTTTCACTCAAGTCAGTGAGTGTCGGTACTATGCAAAATAAGTAAAGGTGGTAGGAATGAGTTCACAGGCAAAACTCTCCATGAGTCAAACTGTCCCCCAGCTACCACATTAAATTGTGCTGATAAGAGGTGAGATTGCCAAATGCCATGAAGAGGGTTTTGGCACATTAGCATCTGATAGCATTTTCCCAGACACGAGTGTGGTCCCAGATCTGAAGTCCATTAAAGCCTTTTAATCACTCTGGATCTGGTGTTAGGAAAGAAGGGCAGTTTCTGGCGTGGTTGAGTTAGAGATTGAAACAACCCGAGTCGTTGAACTGTCGGTGCCGCTGCGATGGAAACAAAGGAGGAAGCGGAGCTGAAGGGATTTCTGAGAAATGTCGCAAACCAGTTAAGTGGGCAGGAATTGGACAACCTATCAAGCCTTATGGAAAGAGGCTGCTTTCCAGAGATATGCCACCTACAGCCATTTTGTCTTTCAGTGCTCCAGTAATCAGATCCATACATACAGACTGTGCTACTGGGCAAGAAAAAATACGTCATTCAACAGCGTCCATAAATTACAGACATAATCAAAGTTTAAAAATGCATCTGTTTCTGCACCACTATGCACAGAAGTTCCTGACTAAAAATTACTAATATATTGCTGACTGTGCCTACATACTGAACCTCAACAAGTCTGATTTCATGTTAAAATCACAAACCTTTGCCTTTTATCAGAGAGCGAAAAGATAAATTAGCATTCTCTTTTTCATGTTTCAGAACAGAAGTGTGAGCTTTGAAGTCCTGTATTTGTGAAAGAAACCATGGTAGCCTGTTAAAATGAGCTTTTGGTAGTGAAAAGGTTAACTAATTTGGTTTCCCCGATAAGTTTATCTATGATCAGAACTGAGTCATACAGAAAATACTCCTACAAGATTTGACCTTTTACTTGTATCCCACACTGAGATAATATACTTAAAATGGATATCAATAAGAACTTTGTTTTAAAAAGCATATTTAAAATAAATTACTTTTAAATAACAGAAACTGTTTTCAATTAGCCCTGTTAAAGGAAATCAACTAGAAAGTTATGTATGCTTTTTTATTTTCTTTATATAAATTATACCCAGGAGTCCTATGATAGCAGCACTGTACAAACTATGCACTACCTTTATATTTATTTCTTATCAAAATAAACTTAACAAATTAGATTTGTTTTTACAGCACTTTATATCCAATAATGACAATGTTGTATTGGTCCCAGGATAAAAACAATGAAAGTAGCAGCTGAATGGTATTTTTATTAAGAGTTAACAAAAATGTCTTGTGCAAACAGAGTATATAAAGAAAATTAATTCCATAATTCCTCATGATGAAGGCGTTCTTCTCTTTTTTCTTTTTTTCTCACAATATCAATCTCATTTGGAAAGACCATTTTGAGGGGAAAACTTTAAGTTTTAGCATGACTTACTCAGCAAAATGATATGGCTGAACTTAAACATTGCTGACTGCTAGGATTTAATATTAGGACCTGGCAAATGTTTTGATAACTTAATACTTTTTAAAGGAAACTTGTTTGTTACTGAAGATTTTGGGAGCCCAGAAGAAACATAATCTAAAAAATAACAGATAGAAAGATCCAAAGAGATGTTTTCTTTTTTTCCCATTTTTTTCCTTTCCTCTACCTTAGACTGGTTCCTCCATGCTAGCATTTTAGAAGCCTTTTAACTGGTGGTAGATTCAGATATAGCCAAGATATTTTACCATACAGCTCAGCAAGAGTCCACATTTTCCTCCAGCAGTGGAAAAATGGCAGGGCTAATAGTCTGGGAGTTGTTACTAAAAATGACTCCTTATACCAAAAAAAAAAAAATTAGAACATTGTTTAGAACATGTGGTTTGCTGCTGTTAAGTTAACAGTGGGAAATCTCATTACTTTTAATTTTATTTTGTGATGGGATTGTTCTCTAGACTGAGGCAGATTTTGTCTTGAACAGAGCCTCTAATCCTACCTTACAGTCTTCTCTTCAGCAAGTCACTCTCTGCATAGCTTGGCTAGATGCATGCTTAAAGTCAAGGGATGAATTAAAAAGCAAAAAGGAAGAAAAATAACTTTTCTCCATATGTGTCCCTGGGGCTGCTAGCAGGCACTCATATGCTATCTTCTCCAGCTCTTTCTCTAACTACAGGAGTTGTCCAATAAAGATCTTGGGTTAAAGATGCTCTTTTAGCAGTACTAACAATGTTTCTGCTTCTAATGCAAGATTTGAGTGCTCTGCTGGGACAAATTAGAGGTTGGGCAAATTCTAACACCAGCTCCATGCAGGAAGCATTGTGGAGAAGCAGGGGTGTAAGAAAAGTTTAAAGTGATCTGATAGCCCAAGGGCTCTGAAAATCAAAGGGGTGAAACAGAGAAGAAAGTAGTAGCCTGTAAAGATTTCGAGTCCAGGTTTGTTTTCAAATTTTGGAAACAACTAAGCTGACTTCTGACTTTCAATTGAGGCTGTAATGATTTACAGTAACAGAGAATGAAATCTACAATTTGAGGAGAAAATGACCCCAAGACAGAAGCCTTGTTTTTAGCCTGCATGCTATATATGCATACATATATATATATATATCTCCTGCTAACAAGTTATGATGACTCAGATCTAAACTCCCATGGTTTAAAATACCAAGTGAGATTCAGAGTCACATAATATTTGCTTTCCACCAACAGTCCAATGTTTTGGGGCTTTTTTTGGTAACGTATGATCGCACTGTAAAAAATTCACTCTTGTGCAAAGGTGAGCTATTATATTGCAAATTCCACTCACAATAAGTCTTGTGGAGCTCAGGTCTGTGACCTACATTTCAATACACCCTAAAAAATTTGTACTCAGCCATTCCCTTTGCACTTTTCTATACCAACTCACCAGTAAATTTTGACACATGAATAACCAAAATACACACATACAAGATCACTGATTATTTTATATTAATTTTTTTTTTTCTGAGCATCACTCTAACTCTTCTCATCTAAGTTGCCAAAGTGTGAGAGCTACATCTAGAAGCCCCCTACCTTAGCCCCACTGCTGCTGAGGTCTCACCTCTCCATCAGTGGTAATTTAGAAAACTCAGGAGTTCAGTCTCTCAGTATTTTGGGGGAAAGCAAATGTACCAGCTTCCCAGCAAACAAAGGAGTTCTGACCTGTCTGAGCTCATAAGTACTCAGCAATGCTCTGTTGAAAGTGTCTGTGTCTCTCAGTTTAACCCCAGATGGCAATCAAGTACCACACAGCCACTTGCTCACTTCCCCACCTGCACTGATGGGGAGCTGAATTTGAAGAAAAAGTAAAGCTCTTGTGTTGAGATGAGTAATGAAACAAAAGAAAATATTAAGGTAATAACAATTGTAATGAAAATACACTGGGGATCTAGGGGGTGTGTAAATAAAACCCAGCAGAAACAAGTGATGCTCAATACATTTGTTCCCTACACACTGCTCAGCCCACCCCCAAGCACTGATAGCAGCTCCCAGCCAAACTGCAGCAGTTTATATACTGGGCATGATGTTCTGTGGTATGGAATATCCCTTTGGCTACTTCAGGTCAACTGTCCTGGCCATGCTCCCTCCAGATTCTTGTCCACTTGCCCACTGGCAATGCATGAGACAGTGAAAAGTCCTTGATTCAGAGTAAGCACTACTTAGCAACAACTAAAACATCAGTGTGTTATCAACATAATTCTCGCACTAAATCCAAAACACAGCACTGCACCAGCCAGCTGGAACCAGTTCAGTATCAGTACAGCATCAGTTTGTTGTGTTTCACTAAACTTTTACAAAAGCTGAAAACAGAGCAGAGGACTGCTCACTGTCCCACTGTGAATAAGAGCACCTGGAGATGAGAGATCTTCACAAGGGCATGAGTTCCTGCAGCTCCCATACCAGCCAGGAAGAGCAGCAGGTGTTCAGTATCCCTGAAATACCACGTTTTGAACTTAAAGCACATGAATGCTTGCATGACCTCCAAGCGGTGGTTTACTCTCATTTTGGGACTAGGAGCCATTTAGAGCTCTGATAAAGATTTGGGAAATGAGTTCTCGGTGCTGGATACAACTATAAAAAACATACAGGCTGAATTTGGGTCTTACCACAAATTCCTTGTTCTACAGATGAACAAAAGCTCAATGTAACTAACCTAGAACTGAGAAAATTTCATCTCTTGGCAGATGAAAAAAGTATAAGCCAAGACAGAGAATGAGAGTGAGACCTTTAGAGCTGCGCTGTTTATGTGTGCCATGGGGTTGTGAAACTAACTCATTTTTGACATCTCACACATGTGCAATTTAAAAATGAACTTGCAGAAAGGGGTTCCTTCAAGAGCTTTGACATGAGCTTTTCATGTGAAAGCTGAGTGAAACTAGCTTGCTCAGTTTGCAGAGTTTTTGTGCTAACTTTCTTATGTTTTGCTTCATACAGTTCTGTACTCCAGGAGTTTTGTTTTGAGTTTTAGCTTCAAACAAAGCAAAAGTGATTGTAAACCGCTGTATTTGGACTTTTCATGTTGAAACTATATCTCACACGGAAAGTTTCAAAAGCCAAAGTGCACAGGACTGGTAGCCTGGGGTAGTTCAGCCTGTGTTCAAGCTGGCTGACTGACTGAGGGTCAGAGACAAGACCTCCCTACATGCAGTGATGCTGATACCTGGCTTTCCTGTGCAGTCCCGTGTCTGTATGAAACTACCCAAACCCATTCAGTTTTATGTCATTTTCTTCCAGGAATAATAGGACAAGCTTTTAGGTAGAGTTGTAAGATTTAATTAACATTAAGTAGTGGCAAATTAGTAACTTCTTACTAATAGATTTTTTCCTAGCTAGGTCCAATAGGATTATTATAAGGGTTTCTCAAACAGAAATCCAGACATACAGATAGCACTATTTTCTGCTAAATGAAAACTGGTTGTTTACCTGTATCTTATCAGATATGATTTGCCAGAAACAGCATGGCAGCAATGTGTCCAGAAACACCTTTTTGACAGAAGCTTTCCTTAATTTTCCACATTTATTTTCTTAGCAGCCCTTCAGCCCAACTGTTAACACATTGGAATATTTTAAATGGACACAGAAAATAATTTCTCTTCGTTTTCCAACAGCACTTATTATCATAATTCCATGATCATCATTTAACTTTCCACTATATTAATAACTAAGACAAATTTTACCTAGCAAGCAGCAAACTAAATCCTCTAACTTGACAAAAATATCCTATGCTTATTTCTCTTTCTAACCATCAAAGAAAGTCACTACAACAACCCTGGGTATCAGCATTTTTCCTGTGTGATTCACTTACACCAAGCAAACCCTCTAGACCTACAGTTTTCCTTTTTTGAATTTCTGCTTAACCAACATGATCAACAGGTCCCCTTCTCTGTGTGTGGGTGGTGATAATGTCAGTATACCACTGCCCAAATAACCTTGCTCTATAGGGAAATGCTAACATTTAACTCTTTAAATTTAAACCACATTATTTTGGTCTCATAACTGCACTCTATATTAAATGACTTTTGTTATTAATTTGTATCAATAAAAATCTTAATGAAACCAGTTAGTTACTGGAACTGTTAAGTGCCATAGACATCTAAAATTTGTGTATGAGCTAACATATTTAAATGCTGACTAAATATTTCCCCAACCATTGTAAACACGTTTTCACAATTGCTGATGACACTCTTCTGCTCATGCTCACTGTAAAGCTGTTGTCTCAGAAGAGTTGTTCTTTCCACCCCTTCCAGGGAACATAAGCAATGGCTTTCAAATAGCTTCTATCTCTTACCTTCACCTTATCCAGAAACATAAAGTGTCATTCAAGTGCTGCCTACATGAGACCTCCACCAAGAAGAGCAAATTCTGTGTGCTTTGATTCCTTCCAGTTTCCCTCCTGGTATTCCCTGTGAGAGGCACTGCTGCTGCACAGGGTCTTTGCATTCATTGCCATCAGGTGACCACAAATATACAGCTGCCAGGGTAGGAAAAATATTGGTATTTGGGACAAATGCTCAGGGACTTCTTGTTCAAACAACTCAAACCACAGATTCAACGGTTTCCCCAAACTAAATTGTTCCTCAGTAAAATTTAACACAACTGCAAATGTTAAAAAGCTAATACATAGATTAGCTATAAAACTGCAATTGTATTAAAAACTAATGGGGGAAGAGGTGGAAAGACTGTATAAAATCTTTAAGTGCTTTCTGTAACCTTTAGAAATGAAACAGTTTATTTAATGTTTACACATATGATTTAGGTAGTATTTACACAATTCTATACTTATAGCCATTGTTTTAGTTGTACATTTCATGTTTCATCATATAGTAATGTTATTTAAAACATATGAAAATGTAAAAATTATCTTTAGAACAGCATTTTTTAAAACAGATACCAACTCCCAGGTACAAATTAGCACCACCTTTTTTTTAAAAATATGAATTCTGTAGCAAGTCCCATAAACTGTATGTTTCACTGCTCAGAATACCCTCCAGTCCCCTAGAGTAACATTAATAAAAGGAATGTATTTTCCCAGTTTGTCTGGGGAAGGGTGCAGGGACTTGCAAATTATATTTTAAAACAGCAGTCATCTGAGATAGTTCCATCACCTCTAGATATTCTGTGGGCTTGGTCACAAATATCAGAGTGCTTAGGTTGTAGTTCTCCAAAACTTCCCATAATGTGAATTCTTTCCCATTTCACTACCTTGCAATTAATTCCCAATCCATAAACTCTTATCACATGTCCTGATATTTGGTAGAGCTTTAAAAATGCCATTATACTCCTCTGACGAGACAAATGATTCCCAGTTCCCTGTAGGAGTTTTCTTTCACCTTCCTTCAAGCTCCTATTCCCAGTGATCAGAGATGAATGACAGCAAGAGGGTATCTGTTTCTTGTTCCAAACAACCATTGCAGCCATGCCTTGGGAGTCCATCCTGAAAAAGATTGGTAAACACTTGAAAAAAAAACCTAAACAACAGAGTACATGGAAACAGTGCTCTCTTTCACTCCCAAACCATAAAATGAATATTGAACATCACTGAATCAGACGTTATGATTGCTCCGTCCATCATGACCTTTTCTGTAACAATTCATTTCTTTAGCTTCTACAAAAGTAATCCAAACTCCTATCAATCCTAATGCTAGTGAGTGATTTTAAAAAGTTCACAGGAAAGTGTTCTCTGCCTACACAATCCTAATTAATGCCTGTGGTGGATTTTATCCTGAATTCACTACTTTCCATTAGCTTTAATTTTATTTTAGGATGAGTTATGTATTTTATACATATACAATATATAATTTTATGTATTATATGCAACAAATTGTTCTTGTTATAAAATAACAATTCAGAAATGCTCAACCCCACACTGTGCAATTTATATATAACTATACTGACTAGTATAGTCAAGATTTTTAACTTCCCTCTTATTCAACAGACCATCAAAACTGGACCTGATTAACATAAGTTTCTAATTGTGTATATAATTAATGCATTCTTTAATTTCATTTACTTAATTAAAAAGGGTTTTTTTTAAAGAAGTATTTCTTGTGTCTATCTGAGTGTCTTGCTATCTGAAATTACCACTTTCTTCAGGAAAATTAGTTTGCTGCATCATGCCCAAAACTGGGAATTAATCTTCCTTTAGCCAGGCTCCCAAGAGTTTTGAACCTCCAACCCCTACAGTCCTGAGGAGAAGCCCCAGGCTCCTGGCCAGGACCTCCGTGGTGCATCTGCTCAACAAGAGCCACTCCCAGCTCACACACAGGTTCAGTTCAGCCACTGGAGTTCAAAACAGACCCTAGACAGCATCCCATTGAATACAGCAACTCTGTCCTTGTTAGGTATGAAAGAACTCTCCTGCCTCTAGGCCTTGTTGACCTGAAATAAAGCACCTTAGAGGGAACTCCCTTCCCAGACATGATATCCTTAATTTTCTTAAGCGTTTGCAGAGGCATATTACCATTTACTGCAGTTTTATAAAGGGGAAATTCAGGTTCCTGAAAGAAGGTACCTAATGCCTGCTACCCTGGAGTACCCAGGATACAGGTGCAAGGCTGGCTTGTTGTAGGACCTACAGGAGACTTTTGACCTTTGACAAAATCCCACACCTTTGAACTGGCAGTGAGAGGCCAGATGGGATTCCTACAAGCTCTAAAATGCACAAGCCGGTGTTTAGGCACAGGAGGTTTTTTAAAACTAGTAAAATAAACCACTAAAATTAAAAATCAAAAGAGACTAAACATAATTTAGTCTCTTTTCTGTGAGGTTTTTAATTAAGTAAAATCATTATTATGATTTTACTTAATTAAAAACCTGGGGGAAAATAGTAAAAACTTTTAAGAAATAGCTTAGTCTAAATCTCATCCTTTACTGTACAAAAACCTGCTGGAGATTATCATGATCCTATAAAGCCTATCCTGGCTTGTTATCTTGATCCTATGAAGGCCATAATGAACTAGTCATATTCGCAATACTTGTATGCTTTCTGACTTCAAATTTTAGAATACCACTACATTTTCAAAGTTAAATACTTTAAAAGTCAGAAAACATTAATACAGGCTTCATGCAAACCCAAGAATAGAGCTTTTAGCTATTTTGGAGTGAAGTTTTAAATTCTGTGTTTACATACTATTTTTTTTTTCACTCAGCAACTGAGTGCTTTGTACTGTTCATAGGTGGTGTTACATTTGTAATTAAATAACATCTTGGAAAAATCATGGCTGCCAACAGGACAGCTAGTTTACATCCCTTCATTGCAAATAAAAATTCTAAAAAGGTAAAATCAACTCCCACCCCAATGTCCTCCTTGCGGCCAAGCCTTGGAACTCGCTTTCATGTTTTCCCTCAAGCAAATTTCCCTTTGATTCCAGGAAGAGTTTTGGTGGGCCATCATACCACAGTAGCACACAGTCCTTTGCAGGCCTTCTAGAAATGGCTGAGAAGGTAAATCTGGCTGGACTAGCCAAAGGGAAGATGATTGTGATGAAGTTACAAGGAAGAAATTAGATACAGGACTAAGATGGATCAGGTGAAGTGTTTCTAGAGGGGCGTGGAAGTTCTTGCATTAATGTTGCAGGCAAGGCAGCGAGGAAGGGAGCACACTTCTGTGTGCTTTTGTTTAAAGCAGAGCAATTTGACTTAAAGTAATGCCAGAGGATTGCCATCCTAAGCTTCTGGAAGAAAACAAATGCAAATTGGGCTTGCTCAGGCTAGGATGCTCAGGCCCAAATCTCCCAGCTACATGCCAATGCAAACGGTAGGGGGAAACTATTTAATGTAAAAGGGCAATAGAGATAAAAGGGATCTGGATAAATGCAAAAGACAGAAAGACAGAAGAATATTTATAATCATCAGAGCTGTGATGGGTTGGAACAAATTTCCAGTAGCATACAGGGTGGTCAAGGCAGCTCCTGCATGGATTTCAGAGTAAGTTTGGTTTTAACAGCCAAAGACTAGACTTGATAGACCAGGAGCCTTCAGCAATGAACCAGGAGGGTCTTGGTTCTTTACAAATCTCACACAGCTTTCTCACTGTGCTCATGAGACATCAAAAACAGTATCTACATACTAAAGGAGGTTGCAGCTAATACCCAGATGAACACTTAAAGGAAAACATAAGCATTATTAGAGACATTAAAATTATTATGAGATTATTTTCTGCTTGAGGCTTATTTACGGAGTAGAAAGTTAAGTACTACTTTAGGTTGTTTCAGACTGAATTCCAAACATTTATGCTTTCAGTTGCTTCAATGAGATTACTTCAAATTTACCTTGAAGTAAATGAGATCTAAATTCAGCACCTTAGTTCTTTCTTTGTTGGGGGAAGGTTGATGAATATTGTTGATTTCATAGTCATGGGGGGGGGCAGTAAGTAAGCAGTGGTAAATACATCAGAGAAAACAGTAAAAAGCAGAAGACAGCTTTAAGTAGACATTGGTTTGCCTTACCAGTTGTCTGCCCTTTGTTATTTATAGGTCAAGACTACACACTGCACAAAGATTATTAAAAAATGCAGAGCAGCCAGCTTTCTCTTCCTTTTGCTTTGGAGTAAAGCAACCTTCAAAAGCTATATTTTAAGCAAACATTTTTTCTTCTTCTTTGTCACAGCCAAATTCTCCAGTTCAGGAATTTACAATATTTTCCTTTTTCCAGAATGACACCTGCTGGTGGGAGAAGCATGGATGAATTGCATATATTTTAGAGGTTTGATTGTTGCTAACCAGACATTTTCTCTGAGCATGCCCATCACCCGTGTGCAGGCTAACTGTGGAAAATAAAGATTTGGAAACTGTAAAGGTGCTATAAGGAGGTTTTATTTGAAATAATATCATTTTCCAATACGATTTAATATTTGCTCTTAATAAACCACAAAGATATCTATTACTAAGACAGTGCTTCCATGGTGTTTCAGTGCTGGACCCTAGCCCTGTTTTGAGAAGCCCAAAGCATCATTCTGTCAGACCCAGGTAACAGGCAGAAGGAAACCCTCCCTACCCAAAAAAAGCTGCTGGGCTGCTTCAAACTCTTAACTGCAAGTAAAACCAGCTGTTAATGAAACTATTTGTGCTTACCATCCCAAAAGATTAGATCTCAAAGACAAGTATTGTGCACATATTCCTGACTCCATATGGGAGGACACAAGTATGAGAGACAGAAACCAATATGTACTTTTGCCAAAACTGACAGATCCTGCTCAATGCACCAGGCAGCGCTAGGCTCTGCAATGGGCTTCCGTATTCACAGCTCCTCTGATGCTGGGTCTCTTGCCACAGCCTCCCCTACAGCTAAACCAGAGTCAGACCTGAGCTTTTGAGACTTCCAACACATTTACAGCAATATTTCTAAAAGTGGTTTCCAATGCTAAGAACAATAAGTAACTCTATTTCCTTTTTCTGAGCTGCAAACCATCTACTGTCTTCTGTAAAGGCAAGCTGAAGTGTAAGGTGCTCAGGATCCTGAAGACTCTGAAATTGGACTCTAAACTGTTTGTTTTAAACACAACTTTTGAAGAAATTGTTGTGGGGAAAAAGAAAACAGTTATAAAGAAAACTACTATATATTAAATTCAGGATTAGAATTCAGAGAAATCTTTCTAAGTATTTACAAGACCATAGGGAAATATATACATTCAAATGTATTCCCCTAGGATAAATACCTAGGTGTTGTTATGGCCCACCTCATTGTAACATCAGAAAGCAAACTCTCTTTTGATTACAATGGCTTGTTAATGGCATTAAATGGCAATTTAGAAGACTTGGCTTCTACACCTGGATTTACCATTGGCCTCCTTTATGGCTTTGAACAGGTAACTTCACAGCTCTGTTCCTTCAATTCTCCCATTTGTGGAAAGAAGGCAGCACTGCACTATTCTGATGGCTAAAAGGTTGATTTCAAAAATATTTTTTTTTGTGTGTGTGTAAATTTAAACACATGAGAAGGGGGTACCTTTCTACAAACTCACTCATAAATACAAGACACACAAGACTTCAAAAGATAGTTTAGATCTGGAGAGTTTTTTTGAACATATTTTTTGCAAAGTTGATCAGAGTTTCACTCCTACCCATGGTTATACATACTTCTGTTTCTACTGTCTTTGTTTGTCACACATACAATTAAGACTATCATAATCTGGAAACGTGGCTGCTGCAGTTTAACTTTCTTAACCTCATTAACAAAGCAGTGGCTTCACAAAGAGCCCAGCTGCACCCCAATGCTTTCAGAATAGCCCAGAGTGAGCATTTTGCTGCAAACAGTAGCAGGATGGAAGCAGAGAGACTGATCTAACACCAGATCTGTGGACATCCCCACAAGGTTCAAGCTAGCTGAAAAGCAAAGAGGAAATAGCAGAAGAAAATGCTCGTGCAAATATGTTCCTACTTTTTAAAGCTAGAGCCTGAGGAGTTTAGTGAAAAAGGTTTTCTAGCTGCTTCCACTTAGCTCAAAGAGTGTCTCCTTGAGCACATCATCATGAATGATTGACCATGACAGTCTCCATTCTGTGCTAGAATCCAGCAAAAAGATACTTCCAATCCCAAAGGGATAACACAGCTTTTTGTGTCAGATTAGAGGTCAGCTTGAGTTTGAGCTCAGCTTGCTGCTCACCCTTAAGCAGTCATTCCAGTTTTTATTGCTGTACATGGGGAATGAAATGCCTGCACGGGATACGAATACCTGGGATTCAAATAAACCTCTGCACAAGGATAAGAACTCTGAATTTGCCCATATTTTTTCCTCTCCACTCCCTACCTATCAAACTCACATTGCATGGAATAAACTTGGGAATGCTTTCATATCCCATTCTCTGTATTTCACCTAGGACACTCTTAACACTTTAACTCTTGCTCTCTGAGATGATGTGTGAGATGTGCATGATTGCTATAGACCCCTCCAACTTCCAATTTAGCAGCTATTGGGAAACTGGTTTGGACCAGAGCACTGCAGCTGCACTGTTTTTAAGCAGTCATCACTCCTGGCAATGTGTTTCCAGCTTTATTTCCCATAGAAGTCCTTCCATCCCTTCCCCCACCAAGCAGCATATGCCCCTTGATGAGTCACAGCTCATCCAAACTCCCTTAGCTGCTAAACCACACAATGACCAAGAAACTCTTCCTCAAAGGCATCCTGGCTCCAGCTGACCTCCTCAGGGACAGCCACAGGCTCTGCAGAAGTGACCTCTAACATCAAAGTTAAACATTGCTTCAAACTGATACATACAGAACAAGACATAACCGTATATGACACCATGGCTTCATTTTCTCACTAGATTTGCATGTGCAGCTTTTTTTGTGCCTGAGGGACATACTTTTCTTCCCCTGTAACCAGCTTCCTCCGACTTTAGTTGGTTCTGTACTTCTAAGAGTACTTTCTTCCCTTCAAAAAATATGTCCTTACCTTCCTCTCTTGTCTCAAGCTTTCTTTACATGTATTACCCACGTAACTTCTGTGTTTGTATAGATCTTTATCAGCATGTGCTTTTTCATTTGCCTCAGAAAAATTTGTCTCCTTTCAACCATAGTCTTTTGCAAAATAGTCAGAGGGAACTGTTTCTCTGTAGGGTGCAGTAACTTCTTTGGGCTGCACAGACACTGTGAGGCACTTCTCAGCAATCAGGTATTTGTTCCACGAGGATGAATACCAGGTAAGCTATAAGTTTTGGAAATGTCACCCTATATTGGCCTGAAGAGGTCTGGAAGACCCAGTTATACAACTGGGGAAGTGAGTCCATTTCTTCAGAGTACTAAAGGCTGGTGAGCACTGGGAGTCTCCAGTGTGCAAGGGGATGCAGTGTGCACTGGGAAGTGAAATACTGTGTAGGGAACAGCTCCCAGAAACCTGAACCAACCCCTCCGTCTGCACATTTATTTGTGGGTCAGATCTGATTGCAGGCACAAGTATGTGCTACCCTCACCACCCCTGAGGAAAGCCCACTGTGCTTTTTCCTGAGCAGAGCGTCCCTGTCCAGACCACAGGGCAGCAGAGCAGATGTACATCCCTGTATCCTTCCCCTTGGGAATTGTTAGTGCTATATGGGAGTATGCCTGCTGAAAGTGATACAGATCCAGAATCTCAACAGCTCCCTGCACAGTGGAAGTTAAAAAGTTCCTGAGTGTTATATATTTTTGTATTTCTTGTCTTTTGCATTGTCTTTTTTTCCTTTCCACACCGTCTCCCTTTCTCAGAGTGGTTTGTCATTTTACAATCCTACCCTGAACACCAGAATGACACTTACGGTTCTCCATCTAAAGACAAATGCCTTCAGCCAAAATGTCATATATTTTAAACTCTGGTAAGAGAAAAGCAAGAGAGAATCCACACCTTCTGCATCTGCACAAGACTGCTAAACACTGCAAACTGCACAGGAAATAATGTCTGTCTATGGGGGGAAAAAGCATAATAACCTGACCCAAACCAGCAGATAAACTCAGTCAGAGAATTGCTATTTCCTACTTTTCTCCACCTTACATAAACTCAGTCAGAGAATTTCTATTTCCTACTTTTCTCCACCTTACATTTCCCCTACTTCTGCATTTGTCTCCTTCTTCTCAGAGATATATTTTATGGGGATATGTCAAATATGTTCCTGTACCACAGAAACTCTTTACTGAGATCCAGAAAGGTTAGCTTTTACGAGATGTCACTTTTCCAGTAAATCAAAGTACCAGATTTGCATACCATGTACAAGGTGGGGGCTTTTTTTAAATTAATTTCCCCCCTCCTACCCCACATTTACTATATAGAAATTTCTTTCCTTCAATATCTCTTTTAAAGATTTGCACCCCTGAGGTCAGAATAATAGGCCAATCTTCACACCAGCCTTTCCTCCCTTCATAAACAGAGGAACTGTCTCGTCACATGGTCCTTTCCTCTTCTTCATTCACACACATGGTTTCATATACCTGCTCCTTCTGAATTTTGAACAATAGTTATCCCACTACCCATGAACTGTCCTAAACATTTTTCCCTCTTTAGCTGGCTATCTGCCATTTCCACACCCTCAGAAAGCCTCCAGACCTTGCCCTGTTGCTAGATCATCATTAGTTTATCCCACACAGATTGGAGTTCCTCCTCACAGCACAAGTCTTTCTCTTTCCCTTTCCCACATTTTTTCTAGATAAGAACTTTTTTTCTCAAATGCTGCCTTAATATTTTTCTTAAGTTCCTCTCACTTGTTTGTAATTTATTCCTGCATATCCTGCCTCTGAGAAACAACTTTCTATTCTGATCCCTCTTTTTCCTCTGCCCTTGCATTACCTACCAACATCTTTTCTGTGATGATTGCCCATCAAATTAGACAAGGTGCTTTTTCCAACTGTCTTTTGTTTGGAATATAAGTTCTAGGTAGCTTCCACATCTGAAACTTTAAAAACTTTACACCTCCTCCACATTTCAACCCCGAGGCTCCTCAATCTGGCTGACTTGAGTAATTAAATTATATAGTTTACGAAAATTTTCCTCTTCAAAATCAGGAGCCTTAATTACAGTCCCGTTTCTATTTAGTCTTATATTTAGGGTGAACACAGTAGATCTGTGAACACTTCAAATTTCTTTTTATTTTTATTCTTCTATAGAAGCCACGGTAGTCCTCAAAACTAATGAAAAACAGGATTGGCTCAGAGGTCATTTGAAGAAGTATTTTATCTACCATGTTCATAGGTTCCTTAGGAAATAGATCCCTACTTCTGCACAGCTTACTCCAACCTCCATCTAGCAAGTTTAAGTCTCACTTAGACACATAATTTCCAGTTGTCATTTATTTCTCTAATTATACTACAGAGATCTCTGTCCATGTCTAGACTGTAAAGATGAACTAAGGGCTGCAGCAGCCATCTGGAATGGTTCTCTTTTACTAACTTTTACCAAAGTAGTTTTGACACATACAAATTTTGTCTTAGGACAGTAATAAATACTAATAATCTTTTTTTTTTTTTTCCCCTGAGGAAGAATTTATGACACACTGGGTTTTTTGAGAAAAACAGTATACAATATTTCCAGGTCATTCCCAAAGCAATTGCATCACTTGGCAGCAAAACACCAGGGCTGCTGGACTCCTGGCTGCCCTCACACTGGGATACCTCAAAAAAAGCAGTCTCAGTGAAGCCTTGGGGAAGGATAACCAGAAGGGGCAGCAGCCTGAGGACTCAGTAGGCTTGAGGGGGCAGACCACAAAGGTCTAAACTGCCACCAGTCTGGCAGAAGGCAAGGGAGGAAGCCAGAGAGCTGCTAGCCCGCTGCATGGACAAGGTGGGCAGGGGCTATGCTGGGGTAGGGGAGACTTGGGGTCTGGAGGGAAGAGGTGACTTTATCCATTTCAGTATTTATTACCATGCCATCAGTCTGCTCAGCCTAGCACAGAGCCCAGGGCTGGCTGGGGGGAGCAGTGGGGCCAGGCAGCAGTCCCTCAGCTCAACTCTATCTGCAGCTCCACTGGAGCTGATGCACCCCAGGGACAGCATTTCCACCCTGCACAAGTGGCATTTTTCAACTGAGCATGGCCCCAACCAAACACTTGTGGCAAACTCTTATCTGCAGCTCTACCAACTCCAGTTACCAACAAAATATCTACATCTTTCACAAGTATCAAAAGTGTGAAGCAAGACTGGTATTTAAGCCACCAAATGAGTAATGTCTGAAGTAGACTCAGCAAGAAGCTTGTGGGAATTTTTGTCTAGCATTATTAACTACTACAGATTACTTACCATATCTAGCCAGTTCAGACTGCTGTGCTTGTTGCACTAACACAAAAAAAAGCTGAATTCTGTGAGTCTTTTCTTTGTTGTGGGGTACTGTCACTCACTTTCACTAACATGATAAAAAAATGATGCCTGGAATTGATAGCCTGGTGGAAACTTTCTACTACACTGCAGTGAACCTTCAAGGAAAACACGTACATATGTGCTACAGATATTACATGCATTTCCACTAACATTGTCAAAATGGATCACATGAAAAAAACAAAGCAATTACAAAGAAAACTGCTTCATCAACTTCTTCCGTTACTCCCACCATAGGGCAGATGTAAGATCAAAACCAAAAGTGTAATTTTCAAAAGCCTCTTGAAAATTTGAACATTTGGCTGGATTTCTTACCTTGTCACCTCCATGAACCCCAGAGAAAATGAGTAGTCTGCAATCTTTCGAGCAGGAAAACACAACCTAAAATATCAACATGGTTCAGGATTAGGTCCAAACACTGAACTGTTTAATTCAAGAATGAACCACATTGTACTTCACAAATGCATCTGCAAACAGAATTAGGATATGATGAAACAAAAAATTCTCCTTGTGGTTTTGTGTATATCATCCTTGCCACTTTCATAATTAGAGGGCATAGGCTACCATTAAAGTCAATTGCAAAGTTCCCATTGACTTCAGTAGATGTAAACCAGGCTTTAATATTATGCTTTTCAGTTTTCTTGAGGTTTAAACACCTCATAAAATAAATTTACAGATGAACTAGTAAATGTACACCTACAAAGAAACCTCCTGAGGAGTCCCTGAAGCCATATTTTTAAATATTGCTATTCATTCAGGTTCTATCAGACAGATTAAGCGACTGTCAAACATAGATCAAGAACAACAATAAGAAATGCTGAAAATATACTCCAGAAATATAATTTTAAAAATATAATTTGATAAATTTGACAAAACAGACTTAGAAGAGGGTTTTATATTATGCTACATATTTCACAAGCTCAGAAAACCCTATCTATTTATCTGCCTATCCATTTCAGTGATCTGTAAATGAAAACGTGCACCATATATACAGCAAGTTTCAAGAACCATTTCAAAAAAAAACCCACTCACATAAAAGTGCAAGAAAAGCTAATTGAGAAAGAGAGAAAAAGTGTGGGAGTAGAGAGAGTCTAACGGATAAGAAGTCAGAAATACTACCATCTGGAGCTGACATTTTCTACTATAGAGCTATGTGCCCATTGGGCATAATTTTTGGTCTTGCAGACTTTCCACAAGTAAGACTCCAATTGACTACAGTGCAAATGAATGAACTGCAGGATGTAATTAACCCTGCTGAGGTTTGAAAAACAATCTCATATGCTGCCTGAATATTTCAGTGAATTTCAGATATTTTCAAGATAGTTTGCCCAATTAATCGATAATTAATTATTTATAAGTATAAAGTAGAAATATAAATAGAAGTTGAATAGATGATAAACAGATATAAGGAAATAATAAATACCTAACCTGACTTGATGAAGGCTTTATTAGATGGAACATCATAGATGACATTACCAAAGAAAGAGTTGTGATTGCTGGATGACATTTGCACAGTCATATTGTTTCAGATACTACTGGAACAAGCAGAAATGATCTTTTGGCAATTAACCACTGGGGAAATGTCTGCCCATTACCATGTAGGAAGATAGTAGAAGAGGCAAGGATACTGTCCAGCTCTCCAGAATAGACTTCAAATGCCTAAACCTGGAGATCTTGTTTTCTTTTTCTACCGTGCCCTATTTAAATCAGAAAATACCTTGCACCTTCTCAACAAGTGAGCTGGAGTTCTGCCCCCACCAATCCTTCTCAGTGCTGCTTCATCTCCAGAGTAGATCCATGCTAGATACAGAGATGAAGCCATGCAAGTGAAAACACAGCGCAATCACAACACCAGAGTCAGTGTTTCCACACAAACACATGTTGGAAACGTACTGAGGTTGCAGAGATCAGTTTTTTAATCCAAATTTTAGGATACACGTCCATGCATCTTGAATATTATCTTAATGAGGTGTTTTGAATACAATTGTTTTTAAAAATAAAGTAATAAATAGTATTTCTACTATGTGCATCACACCTACAGAAACCCACCAACGAGGATGTTGCCTTTAGGCCTACACACACTGGTGGAGAAATGGTCAGTAAAGAGTCACAGGACCATGGACTCACTCAAACTGGGAAGGACTCCCAGGATGTTGTCTATTCCCACCCCCTGCTCAAAGCAGGACTCATTTCACCATTAGATGTGGTTGCTCAGGGTCTCATTGAGGTTGTCCAACTCTCTGTGTGCATTCAGGCTAGCAGCAAAGAGGAACTATGCTGGAGGCTTGCCAACAGCATGCAAACTAAAATTTGGGAGCCCTAAGATGCAATCCAGGTCAGAAGGGACTGGCTCCCGACTCCCAGATCCACTGCAGAGCATCACTGCAGCTCAAAGTAACGCCCAGGGACGGCACAACAGGGGTTGTCTCAGTTTTGGCCTCTGGTGCCCCCAGCCAGTGACTGTTCAGTCATCCTGTGAGGACGGTGTATGGAAAGTCTGATGGTGGGAAGGAGCTGTGAGAGGTGGAGAAGATGAAATCTCTGGAAATATTTGCTGTTAGGCTTTAGTAAACCTCTATGGGATATTTGGTAACTGTGGTTTTTTCCACGTCTTGAAACAGTTGAACAAACTGGAAGGGCTTCGTGAGGATGGCAAAAGGCACATACCTGATTGAAAGGCAGAGAAAGGCCTGTCTTTGCTCAAAAACACAGGGGGCAGACATTATTTTTTTTAAAAAGCAACAACCTAGCCTTCTTCTTATAAAAAGTCAACAATTTTTCAATTAAAAAACTTAAAGACCTGGAGACTGGCACTGGATAAAAATAAATCTAGCCTAAATACATTCACATTGGCAGAAGTCTGGAAAATTAAAATTCAAAAAATTAAAATAAAATCAAATATAAAATAAAATAAAATAAAATAAACCAGACTATTGAAACAGGAAGCACTAGAAGACCTTCACAATGGCCAGAGCTGCCTATCCTGCCTGCAATATTGTTTGTTAAGCACTTTGGAATCCTTAGAAGTGAGCAAAATCATATCTCTGAAGCTACTGGACTGCATTTCTCTGCTCCCCATTTTTCTGCTGCAGTACCTTGCTGTTAATTATTGTCATTATAAACCACAGCTGGCTGGTGGGAGCACCAGTCAAGTATGTTTTCCTCTGGAACTAAACTCTAGGAAAATAAAAAACTCTGAATATGCATTGCATCAGGATTAAAGACAAATTTTGAAGTTTGCTTCCAGAGAAAATGCTGGTGAATTTAAACTGTATTAATGTACAGGGGAGGCAGTGCCAAAGGACGAGAGCACTCCACAAATACAGCTGCAATTCCATGAAGTTAGAGCAAGGAGCTCCTTGCCCACAAGATGAGGTAAGTATGGGATGCAGTGTAACAGCCTGCAGAACACAAACAGATCTTGCAGCTCTATCTGGGCTGTGAGGCCCCAAAACTAATGGTGTTAAATACATCATACATACAGGTTTTGTATTCAGCTTGGGTTTTATTTGATAGCCCTAAATTTTGACTTTTGAAAGAGTATTCTTTCTACCATCATTATTATCAAGGGTTGTTTTTTTCTGAGCTCCCAGTATGCCATGTCACTAGCTGGTAAGGGATCACTGATGGACTCTCCATCCTCTCATACACAGCAGAGTGTTTGCTACTGGCTTCAGAGGAGCAAGATTTCACCCCACAGGAAATCAAGGTTAATGGGAAATAATACTCATTTCATTCAATTAAATAGTAAAGCTCACACATTTTCAGGATCTTAGTCCACAGACATTTCATTTTTCTGTCACAAAAATGCAGTTGGGAGGATATATAACAAAAAGTACCAAAAAAGGTGCTGTAACACAGAGTGAGACAAGGAGGCCAAAGCTGTAAATTCCTTCCATCGACATGGTAATCTGTTTTTGTAAAAGGCCAATATTGAGCAGGCAGTGAAAACAGAAATGCATAACCACATCACATCATTCCACTGCCAGAAACATTCATACCAATTTCCACCATCAAACACACAGTATGATTACTTTAAAGCTTTTTTAACTTATAAAAACAAAACCCTCAAGATGGTATAACTTCTCATTTTCATATTCTGTAACATGAATATACATCAAATTGGCAACAATCTGTACCTTGTGTACAAGCCTCCTTCAGGGTCATTAACAGGGAATCAACTCCTTGCAGTAAGTAAACACTTCTTTTTCTTGGGTTTTATGTTAAAAATTGAAAATTAATCTTGCAAGTCATTTTGAGCCAGCAAAACAGGATTGACAAAGCAAGCACTGTAGTATGATATCTTTTATTAGGCCAACTTAGAGTTCAAAAGTATGCAAGTCTCCTTGACCACACACAGGTTCCTGTACGCAGAACTCCAGGCTGGAGCCATAAAATATATTAAACTACTTGCTTTGTCACTACCTATATATGTACATAATATATATGTATATAATGCATATGCATACACATTTGAAATGCTTCAGAATAAACTGTCTATTGACACAGGTTTAAAATAACAATTCTGAAGGATTTCTGTCGGTTGGCATGTAATCCTGCTATGTATTACTGGGTTTAATAATTGATCAGTACACAAAATAAATCCTGCTTCTGATGTCTAATGAGGTCTAATTCCTATGAAAAAAAAAAGCCATAGTAAAAATTTTATCAAATATACATTGTTTGCTGTTTATAATAATAACGATGAGAATACCTGGCAAAGAGACAGCACAGTGTTTCACATCAAGTATTTTATAAGGAATAATACAGAGTATCACTAACCTTGTAGTAGCTATAATACTTCAGGATGCTTTATGAGGTAAGGCCCATTCTAAATGGAAATCTCTTCTGCATAAAAATTCAAATGTTTCTAATATTGTTATGTGCCCCAACGAGGTGTGTGCATTACCTGCTCAGCTCTGCTCTCCACCCCACAAGCACATAAACAGACACCACCATGGTATTCAGCAGCTCTCAGTTCACACAACAAACATTCCTCCCCTGGAACAGAAGGGCCAGTGCTGGGAGCTATATATAAAGAATGTATGAAAAAACAGTGACAGAAGCAACCCCTCTTCTTCCTTCCAGTTCTGCCACCTGTGAAGCTCTTTCTGGGTGTTTCCTTAGGAGTGCTGTCACACCAGCAAATGAAAGCCAGTCATAGTTACAAAGACTGAAGAACTGGTGCCCCTCAAGCCATTGGGCTACCATATGTAACACCTCATAAACACGAGTAACAATGACTGCACGGCATCTCTACAGCCCTCAGCTACTGCAACTCTGCCAGCAGAGGCCATGGCACTGCCTTGTGCTCTAGTTGTACATGCCATGGGATGGGTTGGTGGGTCTGATAGCATTGAATGTGCCTCTGATGAAGTCTGCTAACTCACTTTGAATAAGCCTGAAGTTGATGCTACATTTTCTTAGATTTGATCCTGAACAACAAAGGCTGTTTAAGACCAAAGAACATCACAGATTTGTAGAAGAGCTTTGTCTGGTTACAGCAGTACACTCACAAAGGATCAGCATTTTGAACTGGGACATGGGAAAAAAATATTGGTAAGTAGATATACTGATTAATAAGAAATCTGAAACCACCTTTAGAATAAATGTAAGATGTGGCCTCAGTGTTACCCTATCCACCTGAAAATAATATGGAGGATTAGACATGAAAGCTAGAACATCATTTATCCCTGAGCTGATGTAATGGCTACTAAAAATGTGGATTTCATTGACAGATGATTTAGTGAACACGATGACAGACGCTCAAACATTGCTCCATTAAAAATAAAAGCAACATACTTAAATCTCATGAGGTGGCATTTTTTCTTATTGGTAGAAAATGTATGTCAAGACCTTTAGAAACTTAGGAACCACATAACGAGAAAATAACAAAGAAACAGCACTCATATGTGTCTGGCTGAAGTTCCCACTAAATGGGCTTTGATAGATCATTTTTTCCTGACAACAAAGGCACCAGAGGGATTGGCTGGATTCTAGTTCTCCACTACAACCTATAATGAAAAATACTTCCTGTGGCCAAATGAAAAGACAAGGAGAACACTTTCTCCCTGAAAATGTGGGTTTGTTTGCACTTCTAGAGTGAATCTAGTCCAGGGATATCATCCAAGGACATCAATACCGTGAGGGCCAAAAGGGAAGATGTAGTTATAAAAGTGTCCCAAATATTGGGACATTGTGCTCTTTGAAGATGAGAGTTTTATCAATGACTGAGAAGATACTAAAAATCTAGAAATTAAAATTAGTTTTCTTTTGCTTCTCAGAGTTCCAACTCCACTGCCAGCTGTAATGCACTGCCTCAGTATTCAGTGTCAGTGAGGGCGACTCAAAGGCTAGCCCAGAGTTGTACCCCTTTTCTCTATGGGCCTCAGTGACAGCTGACTGCTGCTACAACACTGGTCTTCTGGAAACACTGGTCTTGAGTGCAGCTGATGATAGTGGGTGGCCTCAGCTCTCTCATTAATATGACACAAGAAGATAGAAACAGACACTTCTAACGTGGTTCTTCCTACCAAAAAGAAAATGTCAAAAATAGATAAGCTGGATAATTCCTCAGAATACCCACTCCTCTCCTGAGGTGATACACTTAGATACAAACATTCACGTTGCAGACATCTACAAACAGATTAGAAGAATCCCACCTCAGACATCTGCATTTCAGAAGAGGAAAACATTGGAGCCTTATGACATGAATACACCTAAGAGGTGATATTATCATCGTAGTCTTACAGATCACAAAAACTGAAATTTTGAGTCCCAAGTCTTCTCTGGGCATTCACAAAGAATGTCAAACTGCACATTTGAAAGGAATGTGGCCTGTTTCTCAAGAGGAGAACAAAAATTATGTCCATCATGTCATACACCTTTCACACGTGGCTTAATGCCTGAGAATTTCATAAAGTTGACTATTAAAGGAAATTTCACATATATTAACTACTATTTTACTTATTTGACAACAAAATCAGAAAAATACCTATGACAAGAAAATATAGTAACTATGAATTACAGTAATAAACTATCCCAAATTAATATATCCAAGTAAACACTAGAACTTTGCCAAGGAACAATAAACGAAACATTTGTGAACATTTTGGGGCTCCTTTTTACCTTTGGATAGAGTCCTTGTAGAGAAAGTATATATACTGTGATTTAACATCCTCAAAGAAAAATAAGCTTTTAATCTTGCTCTGTAACAAGACTTCTCCATAATGTTTTCATAATTAAAAACTAGGAGTAGGCAGATGAGAGGCAGAGCTGCTCCATGTGAACAAAGAGATGAGAAAGAAAGGCGTAATTGGGGCTCCTACTTCCAGTTCCTACTGCTCAAGCTATAAAATTGCTGTAATGCCTTTCTAAGAGAGCTTTATGATGTTTTTTCATAATGTCTTCCAAGCTAAAGTAGACCTAAAGGCTTCCTTTGATATATTAGCACTGAATTAACATTAATAGGAGATAAAGGGTAAAATGAATGATCTGTTCAGCTGACCAAATGCAGACATCTAAATAAGAGTAAGATGAATTTTCTCTAATCTCCACTGACTCTATTGACTAGTCTACTTCAGGGGAGGTTCAGGGTGGATATCAGGAAAGATTTCTTCATTGAGAGATAGGTTAAGCATTGGAACAGGCTGCCCAGAGAAGTGGTGGAGTCACCATCCCTGGAAGTGCTCAAAAAATGACTGGAAGTGGCACTTTCTGATATGGTTTAGTGGGCATGGTGATATTAGATCGAATGTTGGACTTGATCTTGCAGGTCTTTCCCAACCTTAATGATTCTGTGATCTAGGATTATATGACTACAAAGAGCATTTAGACCCTCAAGTCACTTGTGGACATCTACAGTTATCTAACACCTCTCCCAGGCCTCACAACTCTCACTGACAGATAGGTAAATATTCCAGACTAGCTTAGTGATGAATGAAATTGCCCTAAAAAAAATAAAATAGGAATGGTCTTAAAATAAGAGACAATTCTATTGAGACAAGAATAATATTCTGCACTTGGGCAGCCCTTGGAGGATATTGGCTAAGGAACAATTCTGAGAAAAAAATTAATAAACTGAAGATTAATCAACAGTATCAATTGGTAACAAAAAACAAAACTGTCATAATATGATGGGATGTACATCCAACAAGGAATATGAAGGGATCCTTCATTCTATTTGTCACAGGTTATACGGCATCTATGAATGTATGAGGGGAGACGGAAAATAAAAATAAAGCTACAAGAATGGCTAAAGGTCAAGAAAAATAAGTTATCCTTAACCATTTTCAAATCAAGATCCAGAAAATGGTCTTAACTTGCAGCAAAAAAGACTCAGGTTACAGATCAGGCTTGTATGTGTAATTTGCACATGTCAAAAAGAACAGTTTTCTAAAATGCTTAAACGCTGGATTTAACTATCTTGAGAGGTTCTGCAATCTCCATCCTTGGAGGTCTTGGAAAGCAGGTTAGTCAAATATCTGTTACAGAGAACATAGGATATTTAATGTGACTTGATCAGAAGGAAGGAGCAGATGACCTCATATCTGCTCTAGCACTGTTTTCTGAAATTCTGTGATAATAAGTCACTTTAGAGACTTATCTTTGACTGCAACACTGTGTCATATCCAGGATTAGAATATTCTGTCTTTTCTCATTCTTTTAAATAACACCAGCCAGTAATATTGGCCTATTCTTTAGGCCAAAAAAAAAAATCTCTTTTAAACAGCCACATAAACAGGTAATAAAATCATACAATAGTTTGGATTGGAAGGGATGTCCAAAGACCATCTAGTCCAATCTTCCTGTCATGAGCAGGGGCTTCTCTTACTAGATCAAATTGCTCAAAGGCCCATGCAACATGACCTTGAACACTTCCAATGATGGTGAATCCACAGCTTCTCAGGGAAACCTGTGCCAATATCTCACCACCTTTAGTAAAAAATTTCTTCTTTATGTCTAATCTCTACCTGTCCTCCGTCAGTTTAAAACCATTGCCCCTTTTCCTTGTCACTACAGTCCCTCTGTGTTTCTTAGAAGTTCTCCTTCAATATTGAAAGACCACAATAAGGTCTATCCAGAGCATTCTCTTCTCCAGACTGAACAACTCCAACTCTCTCAGTCTTTCCTCATAGCAGAGGTTTTCCACCCCTCTGATCTTTTTTGTGACCCTCCTCTGGACCCACTCTAACAGGTCTTGTCCTGTACTGGGAAGTCCAGAACAGGTTGGTAATGCCAGCATCCTCCTTTTTACCACTTTAAAACTGGGGGCGATGTTTTCCTTTTTCCATCCACTGGTAACTTCACAGGATTGCCATCATTTTTCAAGAATGATGGAAAGCAGCTTGGCAACTGCATCAATCAATTTCCTCAGGACTCTGGGATGCACCTCATCAGGTCCCTCAAGTTTGTGTCCAGGAACCCACTCTTCTCTTACAGTGGGAGGGACTTTGCTGCCCCAGTCCCTGTCTGAAGTTCAGAGTTTTGAGAGAAGTGGGAAAGAACATTACCATTGGAAACAGAGCCAAAAAAAAGAAAAGGAGTAACTGAACCTTCTCCATGTCTTCTGTCATTAGTCTTCCTTTTTATCAGGGCAGCAGTTGGTGCTGTAACCTTTGCAAATTTAAAGAAGTGCATAACTACATTATTGTTGAATCTTTAAATATAAACTGAGCAATTTCTTCATTGTTATGTCTAAAAAATCACACTCACATTTACAGCCACATCAATTACATAGCACAATAAACACATTACGTAGAAGGTACAAAACTGAGTATGCGATGTCATGCAGTACTTTTGCACTTTTTTAAGTTCCCTGTAAAATCCCTGAAACAAAGACACTAAAGAAAACTCTGAAGACTCTGTCATATATAAACATCACTTTCACTTTCTTCAGCAACTTCCCTGCAGAATGATGTTATCACAGACCCAAAAATACGACCTCACTCTTAGACCTTTTCAAAACAGATGGTTTGGGGGGGGTCACCATGAAAACTGCAATTTCATAATCTTCTAACACAACTATTAAAACTCTCTGCCTTCTCAGAAACATGCTGTCCATTTGCACTGAGTTAAGGCAATTTTCTGGCATTATATTTAAATGACCTTATTCCCAGGGCTGAAAAATCACATTGTCATTTGTTCAAGATGGTCCAAGCATACACCCACCACTTCTGTGAGGTCCTACAGCAATAATACAGTGCCTTCCAACAAAGTGATGTTTGGGAGGAGAAGTATGAACATGGCAATTAGCATTTTAAAGCCAAGTGTTCTTTTACATTTGTGGCTTCACCTGCTTATGCTTCTTTATTCCTGAAATTATTTATCATGTTACTGTTATCTGTTTCTTGGGCACTTTTACCAAATTCTAGAATTGAATTGAATTTCTCAGTTCAGTTTCAGGATGAACATTCTTATTTGCATCTCAGAAGACCAAGAGGGATTTCACACATAAATGGTGTCGCATGCTCCACATACAGCTGTAAATGGATACATAAAATGTCTCTTCTCTGTGCTTTGGCAAAACCCCCTTAAAAACTGCTGGTCAGCATTTTGGTTGTTTCTATACCAAGCTTTAAAAAGTAGAAAACATGCTACCAAATTTAATACTGTGACCCTATATGTTTAAAAAGTCATCAGATCTATCAGATTGCACTAAAATTCCAATGCCATTATTTTGCTTCTATAACCCCTCAAGTAGCAATGTAGAAGACAGTGGCTCTGGGACAGGCACTGTCCTCTAGAACTCCATCAGTGACACTTGCCACCCAGACCCACAGATTCTGTAGCACTGGCAATTAATCTCTGTTTGCAGATCAAAGACACACTCAGGATTTGTCTAGACAAGGCACTTTGAGAAAACTAATCTGGATCAACCAAACAAAGAGAACTATATGTTGGATTTACACTCCAAGTACCTGCACAGGTGTTTATCACTATCCAGTAAATCTGCATTATGAAACTATTGAGATTAACTTCCATGTCTCGTATATAACTCAGGGGCAGTTTCTTAACAGGAATATCCTATTTTAAGCCATAAAGCCATCCTCTTTCTTAAGACTTCTTCAGCCAGAGAGACTCAATCTAAACCTGCAGTTCTTAACCAGGCAACAAGAGGAATGCTGGCAGCTATGACAGAAGTGATCTGTTAAGCTGACTAGAAGTATTTGGTGTTAGAATCAGATCGTTTAGATATTCCATACTTAAATAGGGCCCTGTTGCTATCAAGATTTCCTAAAATTCAAACTAATGGCACATTCCAAATGTGGAGATATTGCCCCTCTTTCCATAAGAATTGAGAGCAGACTTGATTTGTTATGCACCTGACACAAGAGAACAAAAAAACCCTGCATAACTTAACATTATAGACATAAAATATACATGTCTACATTTTACCTGTAAGATCATGCTCTGCACAACTGGTATTTATGGGTGCATCTCCTCTCTAAGCTAGACTAGATGAGTTATATATTCAAAGTGTAATGTGACATAGTACACACTGTATAGCTCTAAACTACATCAATGTGTATCAAGTTTTCCCTAATATTTGTTTCATCTTGGCATGCCCTGCTAATGACGATCAAGTTAATGACAGCAGATTTCAGATCTCTGGTTGCAAGCTGTATCTCCCCTTCTCCTCTGCAGGTCATCTTCTGTGCATTTTCATTTTATATCTGAATGAAAGTCATATTTCAATGTTGGTGGGATTTTTTGGAATGTTTCAATGATCCAACTATTTTGCTACAAATAGCATCTGAATGGTTCTTGGCACGAGCACTGGTGTTTTAAGAAACCATGCTCACCTGTAGAAAAGACAGATGGAAAATGCTCAAGGGCATTGTCTCACATGAGATTGCTCTAGCAGTCCCACTGCTGAGACTGTGACACCGCAGTAACCCTGGCAGATGGACATCAGCCTGTGAGCCCCACTTCTCCAGTTTGATTTCAGGTTGGTGCATCCCCTCAAAGGCCCAGCTTTCACTTGAGGCCACAGTTTGAAAACTGGCGCTCCAGACCTCATAAAGGCTTGAATTAAGCATATATGGCATTTTCTGGATAAGACTAGGTGGAATCTATCTTCCTTCTGTGGCAGGATAACAGATGGGAGAAGCAGAAGGTGTCATATCTTGACTGTTTTTGACACTGACATGTATTAGTCTTCTACCTCAGACACAGAAACACAGTTTAGAGGAAACTGATATGGGACAAGTACAAACTGGGAAATCATTCACTAGAAGTATTTGTCAGTGGTTAGTTATTGAAATAGAAGCATATATAGAGTGGAATTCCTCAGGAATCCATGCTAACTTTGGGGCTTATCAATATTTCCATTAGCAACCTGAATGAAGATAAAATATGCTTAATCATTACTGCAGATAATCCTATAGAGACCATCAGCTCACTGGAAAATAGGACTGAAATTCAGATTATCTTGACAAGTTGGAGAAATAGTCTTAAAAATAGGTGGCAAACTTATGTAAGGACATATGGAAAGTCCTGCACTTTGACACTACACAAATAAAGTCTAAGCAAGAAGTGGTAAGACAGCAGCCCCATAGAAAGGAGTTAGGAGAGCACAGCCAGGGTTTACTCAACAGTGCTGTTGCAATAAAAAATACATTAAAGAAGAGTAAACCCCACACAGGGATAGTAAGAGTAAAGAGTAAGATAGCCTTGGGAGACTTGAATTGTGGCAAGGTCCTAGATGGAATACCGAGTCTAATTTGCGATACAGCAAAAGAGAAATTGGACAGAGTTCAGAAAAGAGAGAGAATTGTGAAAGGTAAAAAAAATTAGCACACCAGTGAAGAAAATGCAAAAGGACTGGCATGGTTTAGTCCACAGATGACTGCAGAAGACGCGCCAAGAAAACACTTCCAGCAGGAGGTGTGGTTAAACACTGGCATCGATTGCATGAGGAGTGTGTACAACCTCCATCCATGGATATCTTTAGGAACAGGCTAGACAAATGGAAAAGACATAGGGCAGCAGATCATCAGGGCATAGGGAGAGGTTCAGTGATCTCTGGGCTCCCTTTTACCTCTGTTTTCTAGGATGCAGTCATTCTGTATCTTCTAAACTTTTTGCTGAGAGCAGTTGTGTTTAGAGTAATTGTGCAAAGACCAGCATTTCTCATTCAGCAACCTTGGAGCTGAATGAACCTGAGCTTTTAACTTGTTATAAATTCAGTAAGTTTGCTACTGCTCAGAGTTCACTGCACTAAAGCTAAGGCAGTTAGACAGCCTGCTTTTATAATGCTTTCAGTGAATAAATTTGCACAGCTGCTACCTACAGTCTACATTATTGCTCAGCACCACTTTGTTAATTTGGAATCCAGATCTGGTGACTGATTTAGGAAAACAGTTCAGCTAATCCCTAGTGAATAGAAATCCTCAGCCTAAGATTGTATGGCTCACCAGATTCCCACACGTGCAAAAGCAGCAGCTGCCTTGCAAAGGGAAGTTAAAATATCAAGCACAAACTTAGGGGGTTTTCATATGACATGCTTATTTTCTTTCCTCAGAGACCTAGGGCTCCAAAAGGAAGAAGTAGAGACAATCACAAACTTTCCCAGTAGATGACTTTCATAGTAAGGTGGAAAGTGCTCTTATGTGTTCTAGAGAGCTCTGAGAGGGCCATGATCCTGGCAGGACAACATGCAGGGCTAGTGTTAAAAAAAATAAATTCTGCTAATCAGCCTAGTCTTGTTTCTTCAATCAGCCAATACAACTAGTGTGCATAGCCATGTGAAATAATAACCCATATATTTTAAACTATCTTCATGTAATTGTCGTCTGCATGATAAAACACATTCAGGCAGAGAACTGTGAATTACAGTTTCTTTGGTGAGAGTTTCTGGGCTAGAATCCATGGTTATGGGAAAGCTCCTGCGCATCCTTCAAGCCAGATAGGAATCCCTTGAGTGACCCACAACCTGCTGAGCTTTGGGAGAGAACATAAGACCCATTACTTCACTCAAACTTGGCGTGAGGTAGGCAAGCAGCTGGGATGTGGAGATAGGCCAACCAGTCAGACATATGTTATGTACCATACCTGTTCCTGCAGTAGCCATGCAAATTTAGAAAGGAATGAAAAAATATAATAAAACCAACTATTTTAATTAGAAAAATGGAAATTCATTTCTTCCTCAAAATTATTGTTATAAAGATATAATAACTGCTCTCAGATGAGCCCTTCTGACTGGCACTGCATTAGCAAATGGCTCTGCTGCAGCTGGAACTAGCTTCTATTAAGCACAAAATTTCCACCTACCTATATTCAGGAGAATGTCTCCCAGATATGATTCTCTCTATTCTCATATTTATAATACAAGCTTTGAGAATGTTATGTAAGTTGTCTAGCTACATATTGATTTATATATGCCTCTGGATATCTCAAACATATGCCTCCCTTTTCTCATTCTTGCTGTGCTCCTGCACTGATTTTTTTTTTCACTTTCCCCCCATACTTTCTTCCACTGTTTCTGAGATTTTTTTCCTTCCAATAGAGGCTCCTTTTCAACAGACTTATACTTCTCTCCTGTTCTCAAGAGCAAAGAGATTTACTGATTAAATACTCTCACCTCCTGCCAATTACAAAATGGAGCTCACTGCAGTGCAGTGCAATGCAGGCCACTAGAGCAGAAGAGCTGAAATCTGTTCATTAGAAGTAGGATATTCTTGTCCAAGGTTATTTTCTTGCAAGTGTACATATTCAGGTGCAATGAGAAATCTCTGATGTAATACCTAACTAAAAAAAAATGAGGCTCAGAATTTAAAGTTATTCTGATACTTACCTCCTACTGCCCAGCAAAAAATATTTAAACAGGAGTCAGATGCCCAAGGACCCCAGATGACCTTTGGGGATCCAGGCCTATGGTCCCATCTGAGCTACCCAAGCACCAAACAATTCATGGTGCTATCAGGTGAGTAAGAGTCTCATGTGGAAAACTTACCTAAAGTTTCTGACATAAATATACTTCTGGGAAGTGATCTAGGTGTTGCTGGTCTGTTTTCTGAGATCTGTATTACAGATAGCCAATGTGTACCAGAAATGGTTGTGTGTAAGTCATGTGTTGATTGTGTTAACTTCCAGTTTTTGTAGTGTCACACATTGCTGAGCCACTCACTTGACCTGTAAAAAAAAGAAAAGAAAAAAAAAAGACAAGCCGTATTTACCAAAATTATGTAACAGGCTTTTGATTAGCAAATTTTTTCTGAATATCATTTTAGATTGACAAGACTTCCTTTTCATATAACATCTTAAAATTTTTACCTTTAGCCAGATACTGACAGATAGGGATGTGGCATCTAAGGTAGGATACACACTTCCAAATCAAGTGTTTCAATTTGCTGTGCAATACATGAGAAAATCTGCACTCTCAGAAGAGTGATAAACACACAGTTGCATATTAAACCATGAAGAGTCAGTAATACAACAGGCCAGACATGTGAAGCTGCTGAAATCTCATTTCTCTCTGGAGTTTGCATACCTTGAAGCAACAATTCAAAAGTAGTTTGAATTCTAGACCAGCACCTAGCATCACCCTGAAGCACTGAGCATTGCTAGCATGGGTGAGCACTTCAGCAGGAGCAGTTCTATTACATTTGCACATTGCAAATCTCCAAAGCCACAAGCACACGCATTTCATCACCCAAATACTTTCATTTCTATCTATGCAGCCGTACTTTAGAGATACTGAAGGTTTCTCCATATATTAGCCATTTATTGCACTAATCATTTTGATTACTCTTCCTTCAGTTCATTCTAGAGAACTTATTAATTTATGACTGAGAAGTAATAATAATTAATCTATTAAAAGGAGGAAATATACATTCAGATGTATGCAGGGAAATATTTTTTTCTCTGTTCACTCTTAATATACATCTTGATGAGTCAAATCCCCACTGTTACACTGCCAAGTCAAACAACATTTCATCATCGATTAAAATCGTCCCACGGGATTGTAGAACGCAAACCTCTTTAATGAATTTGGTCCACTAAATGATTATGGCCAAGAAAAAAAACTGTATTTTGCATCTCTAAGCAAAAGTAATGAAGAAGACATCTTTTCAGAGGCATTAGTTTTTGAGAGGGCGGATGATTTGCACTTTCAATAGAGGAGTATCGGCGGACCAGCTGCACCGCCCTGGAGGCGGAATGGCCGGCGGTGCCGCCCCGGGTGACCCGCATGGGCGGCCCGGCGGCGAGAGGGGGCGGCGCGGCCACGGCCCGGGGTCTCCAAGGGGGGAGGCGAAAGAAAAACAGAACAAGCGGAGAAACCACAAGGTGTATTGGTGCAGCTGTACAGAAGCCAGAAGGGATTGATGTTATCAACAGCCTTTTCGAGCTTTGGGCTAACGATGTGCTTTTACAGGGCAGAGATGCGGGATGCGGACACTTTCTGAACGCCGCATATCGGCAGCCCCGTGTTATCGGAGAGCCCGGGGGGAGGCGGCGGCCAGCTGTACGGAGCCCTGGGCGAGCTGAGCGGAGAGCCCGGGGCCGGCTCGGCAGGCCAGCCCTTCCCCGCACGGACCCTTCGCCGCGGCCGCAGGGAGGCCGGGCCGGGGCCGAGCCGCGAGTGTCCGGGGCGGTCTCCGCTGCGAGCGGCAGAAACCGAGGCTGAGGCTCAGCCCCTCCGCGGCCCGGCCCCGCCGGGGTGGCGGCGGTGCCACAGGCAGCTCCCTCCTCCCTGTATGTCCTGCCCGGCTCGGCCTCCGCCCGACCCGGCGCCTGCCGGCGCTGCCCTCTGGCAGCACGGACTGCTCCGGCTGTCCCGGCACCGTCCCCAGAGGTACCAGCACTGTTCGAACTGTTCCAGCACTATTTCAGCCCTGTCCCAGTCTGTGCCAGGACTGTTCCAAGCCAGTTCCAGACTGCACCAGCACTGTCCCAGATGTTCCAGCACTGTCTCGAACGGTGTCAGGGCAGTTCCAGTCTGACCCAGCTTTGTCCCAGCACCGTTCCAGGATGTCCCAGCGCTACCACAACTGTTCCAGTACTGTTCCAGTACCCGACCATAGTCACAGACTGTCCCAGCGCTGCCCCAGACTTTACCAGTGAACTGTCGTGAGCTGTCCCAACACAGTGTCATAACTGTGCCGGCACTGCCACATCTTCTCCGCGGGTACCCATCCCACCTCTCCCCCGGGATACCCTAGGGCGAAGGTCGTCCCCCGTGTGCTGGCCAGGCGGCACGAAACGGAGGGACTTAGCGAGTGCAGCCGCCGGCGACAGTTCCAGGGCCACGGGAAGTGTTAATCGCGCCCCAGGATAGCACATGGCCACTGTTAGAGAGACAAGCACGAGAAAAGGAGCCGAGGGCTCTGCCGGTGGGACCCACACGCTGCTTTGCTGTGGTGTTTGCAGTTACTGTGCTCAGGGAAAGATCAGCAACACTTCAGCTCCCCAGGAAAGTCCGAGCACGGACAAATCCGCAACTCGGGGTGTCAAGTTTGCAGAAAATGGCCGAAGATACTGGGGGTTTTTTTATTTTTTTTTTTTTTTCTTCCCGGAAATAAAAACAGTAAGCTGAACGCGGGAGATAAACAACTGTCTGGTGGTAAATACTGACCAGCAGTAGCAGCAGCAGCTGGAGCCGGATCACCAGCACTGCCAGCGTGTTAACGGCAGCGTTCAGAGGAGAGCGGGAGAAAGGGGAGATCTCCGGGCTGCCGCAGCTGCCTGCACGCCCACTGCCTTCACTGGCTTGAGTGTCTGCGAGAAAAGATAAGAGGCTGGTGCAGAGAACCAATAACATAAAAAACAAAAAAATATTTGGGGGGGGGGGGGGGAACAACAAAATGTGAATCATTTGGAAGTAGCTGCAGAACCACTGTCCCCGGCCGGGCGCTCAGGGCAGGTGGCAGCGGGTGGCGGTGGCGGTGCTGCGATCCCTCTGTCCTGCACAGGCCAACCAAAGGGGCCAAGAGGGGAGCGGGGAAAAAGAACCCCGGCCGCAGGGAGACCCCGCTGTCCCGCTGGGAAACCTGCAGGAAATGGACAAGGTGCCCCGTAGCATGGATGGCAGAACAGGCGGTGATAAAGGACTCCCACACTCTCCAGAGGTGATGGAAAAGGAAAGTCTAAAACTCCCCAAGCACACACGTTTCAGTTTCAGCGGAGCGGTATGGAAATGACTGTCGTTCATTAGCAGGTCCTGAAGGCTTTTCGGAGAGTCAGAAGTTACGTTTCGAAGCGGCGTCATTGTCGTTTCTGTCTTTACATATTTCCAACACAGCGGAAAGTTTTCATCCGAGCAATTTCAACATTTTACAGTAGCCACTCTTTTCCCCGGAAGCCAAAACCAGCCAGGGGATCAGATCTGCAGATCTGCCAGGGGATCGAAGCTGGCAGCTGCTCCTCGCTTCGCCTGACCAGGAGATGACGGTAAGGACGGCTGCACTGCCAGGACCCCCCGACCCCTGGGTCCACCACCGTCTCACTGAGAACTGCCCCGGGACCAGAATCGTGTCCTTCAGCAGCTTGGCATCTTCCCCGAACGAGTAAATACCTCAGAAGCAGCAGCTAACTCAACTCCAAAATGTCACATTTGGGGGGAAGGGGGGGGGAACCCTAAACAGTTGTTGCTAGTTTTTTGGGTTTTTTTTTTAATAACGGTATTCCAGCTTTTCCCGACTCTGAACTTCTTTGCTTAATTGCACCGTATGACTTTCTGCTAAAAAGACGTGATCCCTTGCTTTTTTCTACATGTTAAATAACTCCTGATGTGCCAGGACAAATAAAAGTGCCACCAGACACCCAAGGTGCCGAGTATTTGCATTTGGTATTTTTACAATGAGATTTTAAACCACATAATCCTGAATTTACACGCAACTCTGTGCAAAGTTTGACAAGAGACGAAACCCCGCCTCAATGCCGCTGGGGCAGGAGAGGGACGGGGCACACAAAAAAATATGAGCTTGGGGACATCTCTGCGGAAAAGGGTGTTTGAAAACGGGACGCTGAGAAAGCTGACAGCGAGGGGATGAGCAGGATGTTGAACCTGGCACGAAAGCCGTCACAGAGATATCTTGTTATCATCAGAGAAATCTTTGGACTGGGGAACGATAAGGAGCGAGAAACTTAACGCTTGCGGAAGGAAGAAGTGATGCCCCCATGCCCATGGTCCCGGTGCCCCGCAGCTCCTCTCCGGCCAGAGGCGTCTAGGCTGCCATGGAGGACATTTATGAAATTATACCCCCTGCTCCTGGCCACAGTTCTGAAATCACGGAAGTTTTTAATAAATAAATAAATAAATAAATAAATAAGAAAATAAAAGAAAAAAATGGAAAAGACAAGTGCTCGCTGGGACACTGGTCATCCAAACCAAGGTTACTGCATTTCTTTTGCTAAGCGCTGTCATTTTTTGCGGTATATATCGTCCCAATCGTGACGAGAACGTGTTAAAGACACCACTAATTTGCAAAGAACAAAGACACTTTCCACTACACTAGGAAAGAAAATGAAGAAAGGAGGGGAGAAAAAAAAAAAAAAACAAAAACAAACAACCCACACCAAACCTCGACTCAATTGAAAACAACGATTTTGTTCTTGGACGGCTACCAGGTTTTTGCTCTTACCGTCCCGGGACTTTGATATAACCTCAGTAACATCCTGAAAGGCTACAGTCACTTTGCATACATTGCATCGTACCTTTTCGGTCCCGCAATAGAGAGCAGTACCGAGCTGACGGCGCGCTCCCCACAAAGGTACTTTTTTCGGAAAAGAAACGTGATGAGCCGCACGGGGTTAAATTAAACCTCGCAGAGATCCAGTTTGTATGAACAAAAATCCCCTAGTCTTTAACAACCTGGTAACACACGCTGTACATCGACAACGGTGTCTGAAAAATTATTACGAAATTACGCGGGTCTAGACATACCCCTCAAAAAAAAAAAAAAAAAGGATCAGACAAAAAAAAATTAAAAGTGCCCCAAAAATCTCGGTAGAAGTGACCGGTGTTAACTACGGCTTACTGATCCTTCAGCTTCGCTTCGACACGCAGTCCACGTCCATTCTCTCCATAGGTTTCCCAAATTCTCGTCTTTCCAGCCCATTCTGGGGGCTTAACCGTACGGAGAGCGATTTGGGGGAGAGGAGGGGGCTCCGCCGCCCGCCCTCGTCCCGCTGCGGGGCTGCCCAAGCCCTCCGGAGGCGTTTGAGCGAGGGGCAAGGGGAGGTCACGGCGTCCTGGGGCTCCCTCGCAGAGCCCGGGGAGTGCAGCCCGGGAGAAACCTCGGTGCTCCCGCAAGAAAACCGCCGAGGACGAAAGCGGGATGTCGGAGTCGCTCCTGCTTCGCTGGAAGTGCAGACGCACCGTATCAGCCCCGGTACAGCTGAAGCCCACCCTTCTTACTCCCTCTTCCCTCACTTCTCTCTCCTCCCCAGCTATATCTGGGGCTTTTATTGTTGGGCTTGGATTTTTGATTTTTTTCTTGGTTTGGGTTTTTCTTTCATTTTTTCCTCCCTTAAGCGCAAATATCTTCTCTCCTTTGCCTTTGACATTTGGGGCTTATGAGCAAGAAGAGCTCTCTCTTTCCATGACACCACGGGGGAATTTTAGGGGTTCTTTGAAAAAATAAAAATCAGGCAGGCGAAGGCGTTGACTTTATTTGGTGATGGTTGGCAGCACCCGCCGAGAGCAGAGCCGGAGGTGGCTGAGAGACAGTGGCTCGTCCCCACGGTGGGGCAGCAGGGACGTACCCCCGTGTCCAGCTGCAAACTGAGAATCTGCTGGGAAACGGAGCTTGGGGAGGTGCCCCCACCAAACCGAGAAACAACTCTTTCCCGACACCCAAAACCGCAGGAGGCATTTTCCTGCCCCCCCTCCCTGCTTAGGGGCACGGGGAGCTGCTTACAGCCTCTGTCTCCGAATTTCTCTGGTTTCTTAAGAGGAGACGCTGAACTATTACTGCTGCAAGAAAATCACAGCTGCTACAAGTTTTTACTAAAGAGTGTCAAGTCTCTATCTCTGCTGTGATATTTTCTTTTTAAAAATAAATAAAGAAAAGGAAATTAGATTTTTCTGTCCTAATATTAAATGCAGAGAGTTACTCGACCAATAAAACCCTAAAAGTTTATAAAAATATATCAGTCATAATAACAATAATACCAAAAGCAGCGCTCGAAGCGGTGGGCAAACCGGTAAAAGCCTGACCGGAAAACCAAGGCGTTTGGAGCTAAGTTTTGTCTTTTCAGTTCTCCTGCTGGTGGCAACGACGGGTCGATAAACAAAAAGTGAGAATTGAGGGGGAACGGCGGGGGGCAAGGGAGAGGCGGCAAGCGCGACTTTCCAAAGGCGGAGTTTTCTGAGGTCATTTCATCTCGAGGCTTTCGTCATTTTGAATATCAGAGAAAGCTGACTGGATGGTTTTCCCCATCCCTCGCCTGGCCGGGGTGATGCGGTATCTTCGCGCACAGATTACTTTAATCAAGATGTTAAAGCAGTCGGGGCTCTTCCCCTGCCGCTGACCGTGCGTTTAACAAACGCTCGGCGCAACTGTCCGAGCTCCCTGCAAACTGGATTCAATTATGAATCTTGACAGTGTGGACATTTGGAGTTTAATCGTTGCTACTTTTACTTTACATTACAGAAGAAATATGGAAAGTTGTTCGGTAAGTTTTTGATTGGAACTTCAGAGTTTCCTTCTCTATCGTAAGAGCAAGCAGTGTGCAACATGTAGTAACTTTTCCCTATAAGGCATCTATTTCCCGGTGGAGAAAACAATGACTACCCCTTCGCGATATAAAGTACAGCTCTTAAAAACTTGGGGAAAAGACCTTAAACTCCTCCGCTTAAACTCCTTCCCCCTCAAAAACCAGCCGGTAAACCGGCGCTGAGGCAGGCAAGCCGCTCTGTCCGCAAACCTGGGAGGAGGAAAAAAAAAAAAAAAAAAAGGCAGCGGAGGCATTCCTTAGAGCAGAAGTGAAACCGTCTCGATCCAGGCGAGTTTGTTTGTAAACCCGGGAAGCAGCGAGCCCGGGCGGCTGCGGGGGGGCGGCTCCGCCCAAGGGGTGCGGGGTGCGCGGCGGCGGCGGGACTCGCCGAGGCTGGGGCTGCAGCTGCTGACTCAGAACAGCAATGTAGGTCATAACGCGTTTCCTTAAGTTACCTAAGTTCCAACAATTCAGCTTTTCTTTAGAGACTTCTAAAGTGCTGTTGCAACATTTCTGAACGCCGTGGCTTCTGCTGAAACTCAGCCGCCGGCTCCGAGCCACCGGGCTGCGGCGGGGCAGCGCCCGGGGCGGGCATACCCATGTCGGTACTTATGCCTTTTACATCTCACTTTTATCATCCCATTTCCACCACAACGCTATTTTTCTTTCTTTGCTCTTTTGTCTCAGAACGTTAAAAAAAAAAAAAAAAAAAGTGCCAACGCGTCGCACTTCTTTTTCAGAACAGAAGCGAGAGAATTGCCTACCTACTCTCTGCTCACTTCAGCTCTTTCCAATAAGGTTTATTCACAGTTAACAGTTTGGATCTATCCTTTATTTCCACTATTTACTACTTTCCACCACCAGTCAATTTTTACACCATCAGTTAAAAGGCTGTTAAAAGAGCTCACTGGTGCCAGGGGTTTTCTACGCAAAAAACCAATCCGACACTCAACACCATCCGTCTTCGAACTACGTAATTTTCGTTATTTTTTTTTTCTTTCTCCTTTCCCTTTTTTCTTTTTCTTTTTTTTTTTTTGTTTTGTTTTTTGTTTTTTTCTTGCAACCACAGCAGAAGGAGCAGAGTAGCCGCAGTCCCCACGGAGAGCCCACGGAAGATGAGCAAGCACCGTGTTCTGTCGCAAGAGCAGCGATGTGGGACGGAGATCTGGCGGCGAGGTAGTTGAGGAGAGGAAAGCGCGGCATTCAGGGGACGCTTCAAGAAAGGCACCACACTAACGGAATTTATTTTATTCGCTCTGAGCTTTCCTCGGGCATTACCTGCTCTCCCTGCTCCGCAGGGAGCTCCACCACAAGCAGGGACCGTGCGTGGGTCGGGCGGAGCAGGAGAGGGAGAGTTCCGAGGGAATAGCACTCTCCCCCAGAAAATCATCATCGCGAAGGCATCTGTTGCCCAAAACCTAAGAGAACCCATCGCCCATAGAACTCACGAAAATCAAGGAGCGGGAGAAAAACCCCTAAACGTCGCCCTGTTCGACGGTTGTGTTTCTGCTGGGCAAGGATCGCCTGCGGGTACATCAGGGGTACTTTTAGGGCGATCACACAGCCGATGTCACGGTCACGCACGTCTTCAGCCTTCCTCCTTCCCTCCAGCTCCTCTCTAACCCCGTAGTGACAACCCACCGGCCTGTGTGATAGCAAGGAAGGATTTTCCCGTCTAAGTATAGAAAGATTTGCTCAACCTAGCAGGAGCCCCGTGGATGTTTCCCCGAGCATGTCACAAGTAACAGCATCAGCAGCTCCACGGAGCCCCGAGGCTGGAGCCGGGAGCGCTCGGCAAGCTCGGACAAGCCCGTTCCCGGCCTCCGCCCGCCCGGGGCACAGCGGCTCTGCCTCCCGGGGCGGGAGGGACGAGCCCTCGTTCTCAAAAAAAAAAACCAAAAAAAACCCCCAAAAAAAACCAACCAAACAAACAAACCCCAAACCAACAAACTTACAAACCAAACAGCAACAACAACAACAACAACAAAAACCCACTCCAAAAAACAAATAGAAAGGAAACAAACAAAACAACAACAAAAAGGAGCACACTTGTTTTGATTTTCTTCCAGGCTTGCTACCCTGCGCCGTCCCCGCCGGCAGAAAGTTTCCCCCCCGTCCCGCGGCACTCGAGGGCGGTGGCCGGGGTGACCGTGGGCGTTCAGGACCCGGAGGGAAACGAGGCGTGGGCAAAGCTCGGCACCCCTTTGGGAACACGTCCCCCCAGCCTTGGCGGCGGTGGGAGGCCCTCCTCTGGTGTTTGCAGTTTTCTTTGTTTACATTCAGTTTAGAAACATTGGCCTTCGGCCAGAAAAGCGGCGGTTCTCCTCTCTCCCCCCACCTTCCGTGCCCCCTCCCCCCGCTTCTTCTTCGGTGGCGGAGAAAATACTTAAGGTTTAGACCCCCAGGTTTTAAAATGTTTTCCCCTCGGCTCCCCAGATTCACCCTTCGGGGCTACCTCGTAAAGTAAACGGAGCCGGGTGGTGCGTGCACCTGCCCTCGGAGCTCCCAGCCGAGGGGTTCGCAACAGGTTCTACCGGGAGACGGAGGGTAGCGGCGAGCCGATCAGCGCCCAACCGAGCGGCGGGTCCCCCCCTCCCTGTGGCCCCGCCGCTCGGCTCGGCGCGCCTCGCCTCGCCGCCCGCGGGGCGGTGCTGTGCGGCGGCAGCCGGGCGGGGAAGCGGCGCGGTTCTCCCCGCCGCCGCCGCCGCGGCTGCACCGCCCGGCTCTTCTCGTGGTCGCGGCGGCGGCGGCGGGTGGGGGAGAGCGCTGAAGTCGCTTGTACTCGCCGGGCTTGCACGTCCCCGTCCCCCACCCCGCCCCGCCCCTCCACCCCGATATCTTCCCCCACCACCGTTCGGCGAGGAGTAAGTGCCACCGCTCCGCCTTCTCCTTTTCGCAATGTTGACGCAATCTATAAATAGTGGAACAAAAGGACCAACTTCCTCGCAGCTTTGCTGAAACTGCACAAAAAAGGCAACCGGGGGGGGGACACACACGCGGTTATTTTTTGATTTTATTTTTCTCTGGTTAAAAGCCGAATCCTCCTCCTCCCTTCCTCCCTCTCTCTCCTTCCCCCCCTCTCCCCCCCTCTCTACTGGAAGATCTTTTTTATTTTCTCTTGCTGCCTCCTATGCTGGCAACGTCCTGCGAGTGGCTATTTTGCTTTTGCACCGAGAGAAGACCTTCCTCCCTCGCCCTCTCTTCTGACAGTAAGTGCCATTTCGCTACTGCTTTTTCGGGGACTGGGTGGGGGGGCGGCCGCCTGCTCGCCTACCTGCCTGCTGCCCCAGAGAACGGGCAGCGGGGACCGGGAGCTCCAGGGAAGCGGAGGGAGCTTTGGAGGCGGTGAGGGGACAGCGCCGCGGAGCGAGCGGGGAGGCGCGCAGGGGGAACGGGGCGTGGGGGACCAGTGGATTTGGCCGGGGGGGCCGCCCGGTGAAATAAGGTGATCGGGAGAGGGGACGGCGGCTGCCGCCCGCCGAACAAAAGCTGACGCTGATATTAAACGGGCTTTTGTTAGGGGGAAGTGAGTGTGCGTGCGTGCGTGTGTGTGCGCGGGGGGGACACCCCGCCCGCAGCAAGTTGCCGTGCGGCGGAGGGCACCTCAGACTTGTTTACCGCTCGACGCTGAGCTCACTGGCGTGTTTACCCTGCACACACGGCGCGGGGCTCCCCTCCTCCCCCAGCCCCATCACTCTTCCATGCCCCGGGGAGGGGAGGGATGAGCGGAGCGGGGTTTAAAGCGGCGTTGGGGGGGGTGCGCCGTCAGGAGATGCTGATACGATCACGCGTAAAAAAAACCACCCCCCTCCGGTTTGCAAGTCGGATCGGTGCAAGCGCAGGCAGTCACTGGCCGGAGGGAGAATTACATCATCCCCTGCTCCAGTGATGCTACCTTTCGTGCCGCTACCATGCGCGCAGAGAAACAACCGGAGGCGCGCCTCACGCCTCCCCGGCCGGCTCGGTGCCACCCTGGGGGCGGCGGGGGGGAGCTGGGGAGCGGGGAGGCGCGCCCCCGCGTCACTCACACACACACACACGCCCGCCCGAGTGTTTACAGCGCTCACACAGGCGTATTGTGACGTCGCCTGAGTGACAGCCCGCCGCGCCAACGGGGGGGGTGCGCGGCCCCCGACGCCGCGGCAGAGCACTGGCGCCCCCCCCGGCCCGGCCCCCCCCCGCCCAGCGGGACCGGCGCCGTGAGCGGCTCCGCGGGGCGCGGCGGCGGGGGCTGCGGGGCCCCGCCGAGCCCGGGGCTGAACGCATCCAAAGTTAAATCCAACTCACACGCTCCAGTAGCGGCGTGGTTTACGCTATGCCGATCGGTTTGAGTTATGACGTTCTGTGACGTTTTAAGCGCACGCTGTAGAAAGGATAGCTCGTGAGAGAGGCGAGGTGTATTTGCAAGCCTAGGGTGTCTGTGAAGTTACACCGCTCCCTCCGGGAGCGAGCGGGGACGCGGGGGCCGGTCTCTTACCGGGGAGCACGGTCCTCATGGGACTTTGGGACTGGGACGCCGTCAGCGTAGAAGCTGTCATATCGATGGCCCTGGACACTCCATTGTCCACAGTGGACAATAAAAAAATATATATTTTTTTTTTAAAGGGATATAGACTTCAGTACTGAGGACAAAATCTAAATATCACACATCTTATGCTTTGCCCGGTGTTACAAGTGTAACGTTATAGGGTTAGAAACTTGTTGCAATATGCTACTGAGTTGGGAGAAAGTGTCGTGGGGTTTACTCAGACTGTGAAAATATTGAAGCAGTACTTACCCACTGCAAAGTCAATGAAACTAATCACACTAAAACCAACAAAAAGTGCTTTACAAATTGATATTTGTCAAGAATTGTCTGCCAGAATGAAGCAGTGTAAAAATTACTACCAAAACACCAGCATCTACTTGCTGCAAAATTCAAGTAACCACGAAGCCTTGTTTAATAGTACACTCAGTTTTTAATGTGTTAATGGTTTGGGGTTATTCAAAGCATATTACTTTTTGAAGTCTGGGTGTTTCTATTTGTGCAGAAAATAGACTGAGAAGCTTTGAGCTCCTACTGTTACAAAAGTTAAAAGGAAACAAAGTTGAGCTGCTAAGTCGGCAGTCTGGAATGAGTCAATAGTATCTCCTTTGTCCTGCTAGCTTTCTCTGCTGTGGTGTATCTTTGCTCTATTTCCTCTGCAAAAGCAAATGAGCATTTCTACCCTCAGCATATTTAATAGACTTAGTAGAACTCCTGGCTTCTAAATATTCTAAACTACCAGCAATATTCCAATGTGTCTGCCTTTCCCAGCTGTGTACAACAGTCGGGCTACTGTCAGTGACAGTATGCTCATTTCTTTAACCACAGAGATACTGCCCCATTTTCCATTATCTATAATTAATAGAGCAAATTATTTTTCCTTTGTTCTAGTATGCCTTCATAAGGGACCAAATATGCCTTTTTAAAGTACTCCATTATCTCTTGGGTTTTTGGTTGGTTTTGGTTTGTTTTGTTTTTAAGAAAAAAAAAATGGGCTGGAAACATGAAGGAGATGTAAATAACTCCCCTCTTCATTTACTTGGGGGTTCCCTGGGAGTCTCAGAGGGCAAGGAGGTAACATAGCTGGCTTTTACAACAGGATGACAGGTCCTGACACAGGGTCACAGAGAATCTATGCTTGGCTAGCCCTGTGCTCCAGTTTTGTTTAGCTGGTAGCTAGTCCCTTGAGGGATCAATGTCAACTTAAGCATGCTAACTTCTACAAGCAATGGGCTGGCCAGTGACCGAGAGCTGTGACTGGCTCCTCCAGGGCTCCCTACTTCTGCTGCACTTGGAGCTCGAGTGCTGCTGCCAGGCTGCTCCTGTGGCTCTGCAGCTTGTCACAGAGAGAATTAAAGTGGCAACAGTACAAAGCAAGCCCCAACACTGCCTGTTCTCTGGAAACAAAAGGTGGCTAGATGTATTAGGTGGATAGGAAAAGCAGCTTGGGTAGGGACACGGCTTCATGACTGAGGCACAGAAACTGGAACCAACTCCCAACACTCTGAGCTAAGTATCTGTGTACCTCAAAACCACTTCCCCCCTTAAATTCTGGCCTTGAATTGGTATTAGTAGTTCCACAGATCTGTCACACTCCCAGAGGTAATAAACAGATGTCAATTCAATATCCCACAAATAAAGGTATTAGATATCAACCTACTTTCTCTTTTAAGATATGTATATCTTTCTCTTTTAAGATATGTATATCTTAAATTTATCGATTAGGGAACAAAATATATGTGTGCATGTGTTTATGCACTCACACAGGCACACCTCCTCACACTGTCAGTCCTTTCTGGTTTAACTTTCAAAACCCACTGGAGATTAGAGTTGGGTTACTAGAGTTCAAAGAAGAGTCAATTTGTATTAAGTCACTAGGGTTGAAACCTGTATTTTAATATGTACAGTATGTATTTTTATCCAGTTTTATGTTACAATGTGAAGGCTTTTAAAGTCTGCAAGATCAAGGCAATTTTTTGTGTTTATAAAAATAAGGCTTGTTCGTTAACAATTTATCCAACTCTGCTTTTCTTTTGATACTTGAAGTACATAAAAGAGTAATTTAGCACATTATTAGCTGAATGATCCTTCCTTTCCTTTTCCACACTTGAAAAAGATTATCAGCCAACTACTGTTGTATTACTGTATATGTGACCAGTCTGTCTGTACCATTTGATGTCTGATACTTTTAATTTTTTTTTTTTTATAGTCTTATTCTGTACATAGAATCCCAGGGGGTTTTGTCTGTTTGTTTTTTAATGCCCTATAATTCCTAATGATAACAAGCATTTTCTCTGATCACCATAAAGGCCTATGCTATGGATTTCTACAGCTTTCGTTTAAAACTCTAGACACATTTGCATCTTTTAATTTGTAAAGGGTGTTACTAACTTACACTTGGAAATTTGACTGATTCAGACAGCACAGTTTTCCTGGTTCTGCAAGCAGGCAGTTCCAGTGTTCCAGCTTTTGCACAGTAGCACTTTAACAAGGAGCAGCCATGCATAACTAACAAGATTGCAAGTCCAGTTACTGCTTTTTAGAAGCCTCCACCCAGTTCTTATGTTATCCAAAATGTTCATTTTATGTGGTTGCAGGCATATGACAGTACTACTAACAGCAGGAAAGTGTAGTGGTTATTCACAATGGATAAGATACAGGGGGAGAAAAAGAAGTTTTAAAAAATGGAGCCTGAGGTGCAGGAAGAAAGAAGAACAGATCCAGTTATCCTTTTATAGTAACTGGTATTTTGTGGAAAGTGGTTAAGAAAGGAAGACTCTTGCTTCCTTCCAGCAGTTGGCCAGTGAGGGCATGATACTTCTAACTCAAGGCTGACAGCATTCTTGAATAAACCCTTTTGCAGGTTTCATATCCAGTATCTCACACTGCTGAGCTCCTTCTCTTGAAACTACTTTTAGATTCTGGGTCTTACCCTCTAATTATATTGATGGATGTCTAATAGAACAGTTTTCAAATTTGGCATTAATGTTTCATAAAAACTAAAATATTCTTGTGAATATTTAAAAGTACCATTTTAGTTTTCACTGGTATTTTTTTACTGCACAGTTAGCATGGTGAATACAACATATGTATAGATAATATTAGCTAGACAAGGCATCACTTCAAAATGTGGACATAATGTGTACACAAGATAACACCTAGCACAGACTCCAAAAAGTGCTCTTAGCATGGATTACAGGTACAAATGAATACTTTGATGAATGGAAACTAGGAATTCAGTAGTAGTTCACCAGATGAGAAATATGCCTTTAGACTCCAGAAAGAAGTAAAAAATAAATATGCTGAAAACTAGTCAATGCTAGCTAGAAAAACAGATTATTGAGACCACTGTACTTTTTAAGGACTCTTAGTATCCTTGTTTCTGTCTGAATGTGTTATTTGCATAAACATCCTTTTTCATAAAACAATGAAATTTACAAAGATTCCACTGTACGACACTGTACGGATTGGCTGTCACAACTACTGACTAAATATTATTTTTGGTCATCTTTCTAAGCTAAATCTATAAACTCCTACATCTGGGTAACTTTTAAAACTCTACACACAAGTGAAACACTCAACAAAACAATTTCCTGACTTACACATTGTCCATCCTTGTTTTTAAAGATTTGGTTAGTAATTTAAATTAGTTTGTCAATTTTACTTTTATTTGTTCGATAGAGAAAAATTAGATGGCCTCTTTTCTTTTGAAGTGTATTTCATCTCAGTTTTATTACACTAAGGAGAGTGATAAACACTGCAGGCTAACTAGGAGTTCCACATTGGTGCAATCACTTTGGTTTCATAACTCCTACAGATTTTTATCCCTTACAAGCAATGATTTACATACCATTGAGGGAAAATGAAAATGAGGGGGAATCTCATTATGACACTGCAGAGTCTTAGTTTCTCCTAACACGGACTAGATTAAACCTGGCCTATGTCACAAGAAATGTGAAGGGTGAAAGCAAAGGGTTCTTTCTCATAATAGTCAGGCACAATTAATGCTCTCTTTACTCAATAAAGAAAACCAGACCCAAAATGAGGAGGAGGATATGGGCTCCTATTCTTTCACCTTCACTCCCCACCCCCATCCTCTGAGCCGTAAAGAAAGGATCAGGTTGCACTATTTTAAAAGCTGGTGCAGTACGCACACTTCCTCACTACATTGGCAAGCACTGGGAGAAAATATCTGTCAGAGCTCCCTGCAGGAGTTCCTACTGCTTCATAACATCCTTTACTCAGGATTGGGATGTCTCAACAGAGCTGAGTCTTCAATAAAGTGAGGAAAACTTCTCCCATAAACATACAATATTTTTAGGGACATATGCAAGTATCAGTATTATTGAAATAACTTACCTTTGACACATGGCTTTGAAAGCTTCACACTTGATGAAAATCGTAACAATCAAGCTATCACAATAGCTCAGCACGACAGGCAAAGTAGACCTGTAAATCAATTAAAAGAGAAGTTAAGCAACTTACTATAGTTTCCTGAATATGCTTAAATAAGCAGGATTGATTAACACATTAAAGAACAGAATTGCTCTGTCTTTCGTGCTACTGTCTGAGCACAGGTTACTGCTCCTAAAGACACTTCAAGTTAAATCACACTGCTGATGTTAAATCAATATCAAGGTGGAAGATGGATGGTGCTTTAGCCAAAGTCTGGAATGGGAGTCTAAACAAGGGCCATAATCCTGTCCTTGATCCAGAATTTCACCAATGGCTTTTCCATTCTAAGATGGGGACAGTTAAAACTGTCCTACATCTCACTGACTCTAAGAGATAAAATAATGCTTACAGGATGGGCCAATGCTACACGTACCAAGGTTATAAAAGTCAAAGATAATCCAAGATCTGAAATAAGTGTTTAGCAACATTTTGTTTGCCTGTACATTTGTCTTTTTCAAAATATAAAACTCACAGTTCCCAAGGCAAGGTGCCTAGTTAGCAATGCCTAACAGATGTCAACAGGCTAATCCAACTCTGAAGATCTCTCTTAAGGGGAGTTCCCATGCCATATCATATCTCCACATTAAAAAAGAAACCCAGAATTACAGTGATTGAAATTCTCACCAGTCTTTCATTCTCTTCACATTAGAAATTAAGACTGACTGGGAAAGGGCACTAAAAGCCTCATATGTCACCAAGGGATTCTCCTGCAGGGACTGTGGAAGGAAGCCATAAGCCACCTCCTGTTGGAATAGGGCAAGTTTTGCACTGGGAGAAGGAGTCTGCACAAAGCCCTGCATAAATGCTGGGCTGAGCCAGTGGCACTCAGGGGCTAGAAGAGCTGTATCAATCTGTCAAATGGCCTAAGAGTGAGAAGGAATAAATCCTGTTTAGTCTTGCCTCAGCCACTATTACCTGTGCTCTGAGAGTTTTAAAGGAACAAAATCTCATTCCAGGCTTAAAAGAAGCTTGAGGTCTACAGATAAAAAGCTGTATACTACATCTAGGTACTAAAATTGTAGTTGCAAATAGTACGCAGTTTCAACATATAGACTGGGAAATATTTCATTTGAAAGCAAGAAGGAAAATAATGACAGATTGTGTCATATGACAACAAATTTACAAGTAATAGCAAAACTGTCCTTTTCTTATGCCTAAGAGTCATCATTCTAGAGGGACACCTGCTGGAAATAGGAAAGTGGCACATGAAAATGGAAGGAAAGAGAAGAAGTTTAATGGAAGATGATGATCTGGATGACTGAAGTCTTCATCAAATAAGAAAGCAGTCTCCTATTTACTTTCTGATGCTGTGTAAATGAGTGAATCAAAGCTCACACATTCTCTTGCAAATCATGTCACAAGGATTCTACGTCTGTATGCCCCTGAGGTCATGAGTGACCATGTACTGACCCCTGACAGACTCCTGCTGCCTTTCTTTAATACACCTCTCTAACCACTTGAGCTCCTTTGAGTGCTATACATTGCATGCTTCCTACACTTCCTTTCTTTTATTTTAGCAATCTATACCCCACAAAAATTTCCTATAATCTTGTGCATTTCTCTACAACCTTTCTTGTACTTGTGAAGTTTCTCAGTACTTAAGCAGACATGTTAAGGGGTAAGGAAAAATATAAAAAAATAAGATTATTTCAGGGAGAGACTCAGTAAGTTTTCAGTAAAAGGAATACTGTATTTCAAATAAAATAAGATTGTTTTCAACTGGAAGAGGCTCACTTTTATCTTACCAGTAAAACTTCTGCTGAAAGGGGGAAAGGGGAGGAAACAGTAACTGTAGACAGTAGTTCAAAAGGAAGTTCCGTTTCAGTACAGACCAAAAAAAAAACCTTCTTCTTATCAAGTATAAAATATGTAATTAATGCTGAAGTTCTGCATATGCCTTAAATACCGAGCCATGAGTATAGATTGCTCTTTCATGTGTCCAACAGCCTTAATGCTGAAACCTATACAGGGAAATAATTATGACAATAGCACTCACCATACACAAAACTGAGATATTCTTTCATCCAGCTCTAACAAAGACAGCATTCAAAATAAAAAAAAGGCAAACAAACCACAAAACAAAACAAAACAAAGAAAAAACCGAAAGAAAACAAACAAAAAAAAAAAAAAACAACCCAGCATTCGAAAGACCACTGTAGATGCTGGACATACTGGACATAGACTGATTCTTGAGTTAAACACAGACATCTTCTAGCCAAAAGGAGTAACTCAAACAAAGAAGAGACCTAGAACTAGTTTCAGACCTCTAGTTTGAACTTATCTATGTTTTCACACATCAGTAAGTTCAGTGGAGTTAGAAATATCCAGTATGTGTAACGAAAACAATCTCTATCAGTAGATACAGCACGAACATGATAACGGGTGTTTCCCAAGCCTGGAGCAATTGTCAAGCAATTACTGTTTGTCAAGACAACACACTTGATAGTCAGGGTCATCTTACCCCAGGTCATCTCCTTCTACCCTACAGTGAGGCAGCTCTCAGGAACTCAGCTGCCCAGCTTTCGTTCGTTTGCCCTGAGCCCAAGCTGCAGACGCAGGTTTCCCCGCTGCCCGCAGCCAGAGAGCCGAGGCAGGCGCGGTGACAGGGGCTCAGCTCCCGCACCGCGATGGCTCCAACAGGCAACAGATGCTGGGGTTTTGTTCCCAGGGAAGGAGGGCCCGCACGGGTCAGAGGCGACTCCTGACAACTGATTATTAACCAGGCCTTTCTAAAGCACTTGCAAGGCCCATATTGTGTTTGTTTAGGACCCAGAACTACAAGTGCATGTTATCGGCAGACTGGGTGAATTGGTTGGTGTCTCTGAGTTCAATTACCAATTCTAGCTACTTTTTAAAACAGAAAAGAGAATAGCCTTGTCTTACGCAGTCTATTTTGGACCAGTTTTATATTTCCTTTTTTTCCCCTTTCATTTTAAAGACCTTTATTCAATTAAATATATCCTCTTTATAAAGTATTATTCTTTTTGCTATCTAGATTGTGATGTCATGCCTGCACAATTTTTATTTAATCATTTATATAAGGGACTTCTTATTCTTAATTTTTACATCTTATGATAGAAAATTTAATGGCTTCTCTTTACCAAGACACTGTCTTCCAATTATGATTTATAAAAGTGTGTATGTAGATGGAAAATGGAATTAAATTTAAATGTAGCAAAATAGCCCTTAATTTTTTTCTTGGTTAAATTAAACAGCTATAACTGTACACAAATGTGAGAACAAAAAACTTATCAGAACATACTGTATTGAAAACTGATTTATTCAACAAGGATGAATCACTGCTAGTCGGGGAACTTAGGTGATTGTTTCTGGCTAGCATGACCTTCAAGACTGTACAACTAGTACATCTCATCCTCTTTCAGATTTCATTCATGGACCTAATGAGAAAAAATGAATTACCTGCTTTTTCATCTCCCAGTAGATTTTTCAATTTTGAACATACTAGCCATTAATATAAAGTAGATGAGTACATTAAAAGAGAAAAAGAAAAGCCATCAGAAGGTGGTTCCACATTCAGCAGGTTATAATTCCAAATGCTCTGCCAGTGACTTTCACCCCTTCAAGAGGTTTGACTTTATCTAGAACTTTGGCATAAAAAAATGTGTGGCACGGTATTTCTATTTTGTTATTTTAAAATACTATGGTAAATTTAACCTTAATACTGGCTGTCCTAATTTCATAATTAATTTTAAGTAGTCTTGTTAAAGAAATAAACTTTTAATTTAAAGAAAGCCTACATATAGAACTCTTTAAACACATGTTAATTGTTCCAGGAGACCGCACAAGTAACACAAAACATGATTTCCCTCCTTTCTCTTATAGCCATTTAGACTATAATATGTTCAAACCAGCATGGGTCCCTACTGTGCCTGCTGGTGCACATACAAAGTTAAAGAGACAGAGCCCTGGCACAGAGCAGAGATTTGCCTTCATCTACTCAATACATGAGGCACTAGAAGTAAGATCAGGATAGGCTGTTTCTTTAATGCACTGGCTGTTCAGGTGCAGAGTTACCAGCAGCAGGAGGGAAAGGGTGAAAGGATGCCATGAAGAGCTCTAGATCCTTCCTTGTTCCTCCACCCATTCTTCTCTTCTTCAAGCTATAGCTGCACCTATGCCTACCTACTGAAAACTGAACAGACTTCAGGCTAACCAGGAAACTGAACATAAGAATTCACCATCTTAATCTCTGCTAAAAATAGATACTTATCATTAAACTTCCTTGTCCTTGCAAAGTGACTTAGAAGGATAAACCTACTGTCAGGACACTTTCCCAAGTTTAAAGGGGAAGGAAAGTTATTTCTGAGAATTTCCTATAGTTGTGATCCTGGCTTGCTGCATTTTGGAATATGACTTACAGATCTGGTATGGCAGATCTGTGGACTTGATCTATTCACTTAAGATGGATGAGAATGAAATTCTTCCTCCTCCAAAATTACTGTGATGGAAACAACACTATCCCATGGATTTTCTATTATTTTCATTGCTCTTTTCATTGCCAGGCTCAAAGATTTCCTCTCTGTAATAAAGAGAATCTGAAAGCCAGTACAAGGAACAAGAAAAGTCACTACTCAGAATTACAATGGCAGCAACAAGTCTCTAGAGAGAGAAAGATGAGTAAGGTTTGATTTAAGGAAGGGCAAGATTAGGTGAGAAAAAAAAGAGAGGCAGAGGCATTTCATTAACATATGTCAAAAAATACTTTGAAACACTACAGATTGGAAAGTTGAGAGTGCAGTAAAAGGAATAAGAATGACTAAGGTTGACTCTTGTTGATTGAATTCAAAGAAGGGACAATCCTGAAAGTATTTTGTTTCACTTTTGCAAAGACTGGGAGTAGGTCACGATACATAAACAAACTTTCTTTTAAGAATACTAGAGAGGTCAGACTGGTTCAGGCCAAGCATACACTTGGCCCATTTACCCGTGTCCAACAGCTGACAAAAGCCACTTCTTATCCAAATATTCCCTCAGTGAACAGCAGGACCAAGACAAGCACATTTGATAATGCCCATATACTCCAACATCCAACTTTGTTTTAGCTTGGAAGGTTTCCTGAACCTGATGTGGTTTGTCCAGTCAGTGACTTTCACTAGATCTCTCTTCCAGGGCCTTATGCAGTCTCTCCTTAGATTGCTGTGAACTTCATTAATCTGTACTTTAGTAAAGGAATGCTGTGAGTATAATACCCATGAGCATATAAAGTAATATAATTTATTGTATTATTTACTTTGAACAGACCTACTGCTGTCCTCTGATGCACCCTTATTTTTTCATTGATAGAGAAGGTGAAAAGCTGATCTCTGTCCATTCTTTCTATTTGTGACTTTAAAACATTTATTGCTGTTTTGAAAATGAAAATTTTGCTGTTTGTTAGAGGGGTGCTGTAGTTGCAGTGTCTGAAGAAGACACTGCATTGCCCAAGGGCTGGATATCTATTTCTTCTTAGCTCTGCCAATCCACCACCAGTCTGCCTGCTATCTGTGGCAGATGCTGAAGCTGCTATTGCAAAGAAGTCCTTCCAAGATCCTGGGGAACTGTAAGCCTAGATGAGCACATTCTGAGAGAGCCATTCTTTTCCACTGTTAGGGAAGATGCATTAGAGGAAAAGATGCAGTCATGCATATTGTGCTCTTAAAACCCTGCTGGTCTTTCTGCAAGCAGAAGCTAAAAGAATCGTGGGGAGTGGAAATAAAAAGAAGAAATTTTGCCACTGCACAGAAAACAGCCCCATTCCAAGAAAATTACTTGCTAAAAACTAAAGCTCACGGAATCAATGTAAACTTTATCTAAAATTGGAAGCAGAAAACTGAAGCTAAAGTAGTTCAAGCCTCCTCTAAAAAAGGAGGACATTGTTTCTAGAGTAGACCTTAAGTGGGCACAGTTAACATCATAATGAAAACCGCAGAAGCTTGTGAGAGTTTCCTATTATTTCAGTAGGAGATTCTTAACTCATGCAGTATTCTCCCATTTTCCCTGCCATGTGTTTTACAAGACACAAAAATACTTCTCAGGCAGACAGGAAAACACAGTTTCTATTAGTAAAAAATTATACAGACAGGTAAGACAGGTCTCCGTTGTTAGGTAAAAATATAAACAAAAGCATTTCCTAAATCTTACTACAAGTTAAGGTACATTGTATCATTAAACAGAAGAAGATAAGCAGCTAATACTGAAAAATGCACTTTTAGAGAAATTATATAAACTCCACTTAGTGTCAAAATTATTTAACAGTCCCGTGCTATTGAAGTAGAAGAGGCTAAGGGAGACTGACCATGCCAGGATACTCAAACAGAAAGTCTTTTCATTCAGGTTTGTGAGTAACTCTAGTTAAAGTGACTCTATTTGACACAAAATGATCTGCACTGTTGCAAAATAGTTTCTGTCAGCAGATTTCACTTAGGCAACGCCCTGTCTATCAGCTATAATCATACCAGGTTTGGCTGCAGGATCTGATTATTATTTCAGAAGGGGATGTCTGGCTAAGCAGGTAAAGAGAATGTACTGAAAGTTTTACAACATGCAAAGAAAGATAAAAAAAATGCACACAAAGCCCATATTATAAACAGGTAAACAAAACATTTTGCCAGGAGCTCTCGGCATCCCTCTAGTTAGAACAGGATGCCTATTTGTATCTGTTGTGAACAAGCACACATTTTGAAGTCCTCATTTGAAAAATGTGACGCTGGAAGACAAGTCAGTGCCATTGATTCCCTGCTATGATGGCTAGATATGCTGAAGGTTAGAAAGGCTCAAGGCTCTAACATTTTCAGCTCTAATCCCAAAAGTTTCCTCATTCTGACTGGCTTAACTTAGAGCCGTATGTCACATAAAAGCTCCTGAGGATGGTCTTTCCCCTCACTAGCTCGTTGACAAAAATATATAATTAATTATCATGTTGACTATTGGCACTTGTTTGGGAAGTCCCTGAAAAACAACCCCAAATTTATTTATTGTTCAAGGCAGAGAGTACTGACTGAAATATTTATATGGAGAGCAGGCATCTCCTGAGCATCTCAGAGATTTTGAATGTGAGCAAATCCCTGTCTCTGAACAGCTCTGTCGGTCCCCCAGACCCTTGGTACTTCAAGGTAAGAAGGCGACACTGTAATGAGTATAATTCATTCAAAGTTTAATGAGGAGAGGACTCTTTTGTGTACCCCAGACACCTGATGCAGCAAGTACCAGGTCATTGTAAGGCTGTGCTTTCAGAATGTAGCTCAAGCACAAAATGTTTTGGGAGAGACTATAAATGCTGAGAGGTTTTTACTGATCTTGAAAGATGACCTAGAGGCTGATTTAATTGACCTGTTGCTGTCTACAACCTCTCCTCTGGGAAGTAAAAAGCTCTTGATAATATGATGTCTAACAGTAAAACCATAACAAAATGTTTTAAATTGATGTTGTTTCTGTAAGTCTGAGAATTGTTGATGATATAGTTTTAGACCTGTGTGAACAGAACCAACGATCTGTTGTGGTACTGCACCTCAATGCTTTATCTTCTGAAGCAGGCTGTGGTAATGGCCACTTTTTCTGGAAGGAGGCAGGGTGAACACCAAGTCAACAGAAAATTCCTGTTTTGTTCACAATGACTCAAGGGTAGCACTCTGTAATGTAATCCAGAGTTCCTATGAGGAATCTAATATCTTTTCTCTGCTGCATGGATCCCTATGTAAAAATAGACATCTTGCAGGCTGGCAGTTCAAAATCCCTGAGGATTAGTGATTGGTTAGGAGATTATGGATACTACTCCAATCTGAATTTGAAATAGCAAGTGAAATTGCTGAGGCACCGATAGCTGACACTGAACTGCTAGCCCCCTCACCCTTCCTGTAGAGACAGAAGGTTCTGCCACTGATTTGGAATGGTACATTTGCTTCTGCAATCAGTCATAGAAGACACCCTGTTTCTGGTGTTAATTGTTTCTAATAAGCTGGACAGCTTGTTAGAGAATGAGAGAGGAAAGCCACGAGGCCAATAAGTCACTCAGCACTTTGTATGACACCGTGCTGAAATACAAAGGCAATCACTACTTTTGGGGCTATAAATACATAAGGCACTTAACACAAAACCAGCCACTATCAAGGTCCCTGCAGAGAGTATGCAAGTAATAAAACTAATCTTGTCAGGACCTGAACTTTAAAATACATGAACCAAAGACATGTGATACTGCTGAGGAGTATTTCATCCTTTCCACATGCATGGGCAGCAGCTTGTACTGAGATTCATGTTCCTCTTGTCTCCATCAGACTTCCCTGCCAATATAAGTGGATCCTGATAATGGATATGCCCCAGAAGATCAGAATCCCAGCTTTTAGGACACTGAACAAGAGACAATATCTTTAATCATAATTATAGCTTTACTTGTAGAATTTAGAAATAAACTGATCTCTGTTTAAGGGAAGTCTTCACTGTCTCCCTCCCTTCCCTGCTCTCTGTTTCATCTCAGAAAGAGGAAATGTTGCTATGGGATATGTTGCTCCCATAAGAATCATGCTAGGGAAAATGTTAAACACCAGTAACCTATGACTCCCTTATCCATATACAAAGAGGTATATCTTGTATGTTAACTCAAGCTGTATTTCCCTAAAGGTCATTAGGGGACCTAATTTATTGTATTAAATTAATTGTACTATTACAACTAAAGTAAATCACACACACAGTACATGTACTGCATGATTTCCATCTCTGCGGTATGATGGAAATAATTAAATCATCCACATTTGTATTCACATGGCTATTTAATGCCCTGAGGTCAGTGGACATGAGGGTGCTTCAAGGATCTGCTGACACCATTTAATGGACCTTTTTGTTCAAATGACTTGTCCTTGCACTCATGGGGCACATGCACACCAGCAATGAAACACTTCTACACAACCACTCAAAGAGGCATCCAAGGGCATCCCAGAAAAGTTATTCACATTCTTTATAAAAACGGGGCAATTAAAGTACCTGTCTGTGTTTTGGCCAACTTAGATGGAAAACTGGGTTATATAAATTAACACACACAGAAACTGAATTAATAAAGTAATTATCTCTTTATGCTGTGGCTGTACCTCACACTATTAGTCTGGAGAGCCCAAAACTGCATAGAAATGCAACTTCTAGTTCTTCAAATACAACATTTTTCTTAATTCTGACATTTTCTTATTTATTTCTCAAAACTGGCCAAAAAACTTTAACACTCCTAAATATTAATACTTCCCAACCTATATCTTTCTGGTGTGAAGTTTGTACTACTTCATTCAGTCCAACTGCACTTATGTTAAATAAAGGGATTACATTATATAATTAAATCTGATAAAACAGAATAACATAGAATAACTACACACCATGTTCTACCAATTCTACTCCAATCATATATTCTTCTGCCAACTTAAATAAATATTATATCATTCCAGTTTCCTTGCATGTGGCTGTTTACCTCACTGCATATATTTTTTCTTCCTAACCACCTTTTAATTATTCTGGTTTTGGATGTCTATATTTAATCTGTAAGTAATATTTTCAAAATTATTAACTGATAATTTCATTAACACCTTCCAAAATGGGACTTATATCCATCTATATATTATTAACTGTATGTTTCTGAGTACCATACTACTCAAAATAGATGCAGTCATCTTGCTGGGAATTGATTTCTTTAGTAGTTGCGCTGGACCTCATGCAGGAAAACTAAATTTCTCATCCTAATAAATCCCCTCTGGTCCTCTGGTTACAGAAATACTCTCTTTAGTCAGATTTTTTTTTAACTGTTCAATAAAATATTACATGGGAAAGCTTAAAAAATATAGTTTGCATTTGCAACTTCAAACTGTAAAAGTGAATGTTCCATTACAAAAATTCTTAAATTAATATACATGTTGAGAAGCAAGTTCTTACAAGTAAAACCAGACAGCTGTAGGTTTCAATTGTAAGTAAAAGAAGCTTTAGTAGTTTTTCTCAATTTGTTTAACTGATTAAGGCATCTTGCAATTTAAAACCATTATTCTCTCTTCAGGAAACATCTTGGATCAGAAATTACATTTCTGACTTACATGAGAAGTCAAGTCACACAATTTTCAGAGGCCTCTCAAAAGCAGTATTCACTTCTACCCAGGAATTATATTTTCCTATCCTTGTAAAAAACTCTAACTTGAGCATTCTAAAGTTATTTGCTAGACATATTCCTCTAAAAACTTCTCTGACCTACACTGATTCCCTTCTAAATAAACTGAACTAATATAAAGATGCAGTGTTATGTGAGTCATATTTTTGAATAATTCTATTCAAGGTGACAACAATCTTTATTCAAATTGACTTGCATCATAAAAGTTTTAAGACTTTGGTGGTCGCTTTCTAAGTTAATTCTCAAATAGCATAAGAAGATGCCTGCTACTTCAAAAAGAAACAACAAAAAAAAACCAACCAAGAAACCATAAACTAAAGCCAGGTAAATCTAAGTGGTTCAGGTGCAGTATTAAACAAAAAAAGTCATACTGGAACCCCTTGGTTCCTTACCAAGATAACAAGATAAAATGAGCCACAAAAGTCAAGGGGTGCTACTTCTCTTTTTTCCTATCTGAGGTGTTAGCTGAGTGAAAGCTATTTGATTCTCTGTACAATACTCACATTTTTAATACAGCTGCATCTACTAATTGAAACTTGTCTAACATAATTTGAGGGAAGAAGGTAGAATAAAACGTCCATTTGTGCACAGCCTTTCCTTTTGCAGACCCAATATAAGAAAAACCACTTGAAGATGAACACTTTAATTTGAAGACTTTAATTACTGTTTGATTTAAACACAAAAGTCCTCAAGCATCTAACAGAGTACAACAGAGTAATAATTATTAATACTTTTCTCATCATCCTTCAAGTTGAATCTCTAAGAAAGAACAGACATTAAAACCAGTATTCTGAATAGACTGAATTCTGTCAGTATTCTGAATAGTCAAATTATCTTTATTCCTTCAATATTCTTGTTCTTATGTTACATATTTTATGCTCTAACAAAAGCATATACATGGATTATTCCCATTTTTATCAAGGCTATGAATGTTGGTAACATGAACCATACATTTTCTTTAATATTGTTTTTGAGTACAGGAAAATAAAATAACTTGAGGTTTGGAGCAGAAATACAAGTGATTCTTTCTAATATCACTTACTAATTTCACTTTAGGGTTCCATTATCACAGCATAGATACTAGGTTTCATTTTTATTACTAACAGACTTTATTTGTCACTGTTAAAATAGCCTGTTAACCACAGAAAGTAAAATTCACCATCAAAGTTCTGGTTTTGTTTAGGAATCAGACTTTTTCAGATATTCTGTCAAGTAGCAAACCCTAGTTATCTGTATGTGACTTAAAAGAAACTACATGTGTTTTGAATTCAGAATGCCCTGTAATACCTACAAAGCTATACATACCTGAAGAGTGTGTGCTAGACAGAATTAGAATTCAATAAAAAAGGGCTTTGGCAATGCTGAAATTAGCTTCCTGACCAGAAAACCAAGCAGGGCAAGCAGAATAATAGCACTGCTTGCATGAACAGATAGCATGCTTTATCCTTACTGATGATCTGTAAATAGAAATTATACATAAATAAACTTTAAATTTAAATAAGTGAAAATTAAAATACACAAAGGCATGCAAAATTCAAGAATACATCTATTGGAAGAAAAAGAAACCTGCATTTATAATGATTGATCATCTGTTCAGACTATACAATTTTATCTCCACATTCCAAATTTATTTTTCAAGTTACTACTTAATATTCTGGGTTGTCTATTGTGTGGAGCCAACAATTATGGAAGAAAATAGATGTAAGAGCATTATTATAACAGAAACATTTGATCTAATCTGTTCTAGATTGTCAATGAGGAAGATGCTGCAGCATCACCAGATAACTTTGTTCCAGTCTTTAACTGTCCTTGTACTTAAAAGGACCTTCTAAATATGTAGCCTGTTCTTTTTGGCTATAAATTACGATTTTTTTTTTTGTCCTTCTCCAGCTGGGTACAAAAGACCATTGGTGACCATCTTCTTCACAATAATCTTCAGATATCCTACCATTTTCCCCAGTCTTCTCTTCTCTAGACTAAACAAATAAAACTTTTTTGAAATACGCCTTATAAATCTTGCTTTCAAAAAAATTTTTCACTCATGTGTTCTCCTATGGATTCCCCTTCACCTGAAAATTAAATTAATTTTTCTTTTGTAGACTTTATTTTAACATAGAGATCGAATAATTTTATTCACTGATTTTTATTCTGGCAATTTTGCATGTATGTTCTTTGATTTTGCTTCATCTGTAAATCTAGGTAGTATCCATCCTACTTGAAATTTTATGGAACTGTAGAGCAGTAGGCCCCACAGACCCTTGAAACAAAATACGCCTCTATATCTCTTCAATGATTTTTTTTTTAAATCAGTAGTGACAATTTTCTTTGCATACAAAGTAAGTCACTTTTTCTTTTTTTTTTTTTTCTTTACTTCAAAAAACTGGACACACCAAGGATTTTGTCTATCTTCTTAGTTTTGCATTTAACAGCTGCAATAAGAATTTTAATATCCTTAATAAATAAGCAGACAGATGGATGGATGGACAGACAGGCACAAATCCAGTTTTATTTTGAGAATCAAGCATAATAGAAGGGAGATTTGACTCTCAGCCCATACCTCTATTGCCTCAAAATAGGTAATGTCTGCTGAAACACAGTTAGAAGGATGTTGGTAGTTAAAGTACACTAGGAATCTCTTTTTGATGATTACACAACAACTATTTTGTGGCAAAAATATGTCATATTTTGCATTATTTTCAATGAGTTTTGCATGAACAAAGAAGAAATATTGTGGACCAAGAAAAGTAAAATAGAGGATTTAAGATAATAACAGATCAATTCTGCAGCCACTATCTCTATTCACATATACTCCCAAATGCCTGCCATTAGAGACCCCAGTCTCTTTAATTTTTTTTCTAACCACAGATGATTTATTCCAGGAATCTTAGAATTATTTCCTTGGAAAGAAGGTGGTGGGGGTGGCAGGGGAGATGAGAGGAGGGGGAGAAGAAATGATAAACTGCAGAGCAGTTTATGACATTTAGCCCAGATTTTCCATTGCTTTGCTCTACTTCACACGCGCAGACTATACAACTATACCATAATCACATATGAAAGTTCTTCTCAGAAGTGGTTTCTACAGTTTGGTTTGGCTTTTTATTATTCACATAGTTTATTCATAGAGTACTTTCATAATGAATTTCTGAAACGCAGTAGTTGTTCTTTGTAATCTAGTTAATCTATCAATGGGCAAAATATCCCTAAGTGTGCTCTCAACAGGCTAAATGAGTACAGAGGCTGAAGGACTCCTCGCAGCACTACACTCCTGCTCAGACCCACCCAATCTCAATCTCCAGAAAAACCTCTACCCTTCAGCCAAACTTCTGAATGCAGTTATCTCCTCCTTCCCATACTTCCAGCAGCTCCAAAAAACTGTCCCCCCCCACTTCCTCAGGAAACATAGACAGGCAATCCTTCAACAAGTGATTATTTAAGCAGGAGTGATGGGCACCGAATGCAATCACAATGAACAGAGAAGCAGTCTATGAAGACTTATTTAGCAGACTCGTCCTATCTGCAGTAAGATTTTTCAGAATCTCTTTTTGCAGAAGTCTTGAAGCAACTCTTTACCTCAAAACAGGAACTACCAGTTCTGGCAGTTCAGACATTAGGCTTAGCATATATAATGGACTCCAGAGAGAAGTGGGTAACTTCAAATATTTTGTTTGGCTGTTTCATGTAATTTTCTAAAACTACACTTAAGGGCATCACAGTATTGTAATTTTATATAATTCATGTGCGTTTTCAAAATACAAGGTCATTATAAGAAAGAAAAATTCTTTATATGCAGCAGTAACATGTGTGACAGATTTGCTTTATGTTATTCTCTATGTATGTGCATCTAATTCCAGTTTCTTATATAATTCATTGATATTCTCTTCCTTTTTTTAATGTAGTTCCTAGTATTGGCAAAAACGTAGTCCTGCTGATGAAAAGCAAGCCAAATGCACAAATTCATACATTCATACTACAAAAGGGATTTTTCATAATGCAGTTCCCTACTGTGTTGCACATCCGGTCGATGGCAATATGGTAAAGCCAGATCAGCTGGTTTGTTCCTCCAGAAAAGCTGCCTGCATTTCTGCAGAACAGCTTCTCCAAACACTAAATCTACAGGCAAATTTATGCTGAATCGTTGTTATGATGGTCTATTTTCTTACCAGTGTTCCATTAAGAATAATCTAATATTAAGAACTGTTTCCAAATCCCTACTCCTAATCTTACATCTCAAACTCTTGGCTGTTTTCCTTTGATCTATAGCATCCTACAATTTTGCCCAATTTCTTTCTTTCATTTATATACTTTATGACCTCAGCATACACCAGAGTAGCTGACTGCTTTCAGAATATGTATTTGTTTTTATTTGAGCAGTTTATTTCCTCTCTTTACCTCTAAGTGACTTAAAAGACAATACTCAACTGAATGCTAATTGATTATGGTCCAGCATTGTCTGATGTGCCATATTTTCCTTTCCTTTTTTATTTTCTGTCTTCAGACTTAAGCACTTAATCCCAGGTCACAAAGAAGTCTATGAAAGTAATTGCATTTTCCCTTTTTGTGCCGTTTTTCCTGCACATAGTTTTCTACAACCTGTAAAATTAGAAATTACTATGGAAATAATTGGTGACCTCACAGGTCAAAAGGTGACCTGGAACCTAATGGTAATTATATCACATACTGAACACCTGTCCAAGTAATACAGAGATTGCACTCATTCCAAGACATTACTGCATATCAGTTTGTTTGACAGATGTATAAATATTCAGTAGAGCCCTTATCCCATCTTGTGCATGATGAGGTGACTATTTTATATTGAAGCATGCCCACTTCAGCATCAGCTCCTTCTCAAATATCTCAGAATAAAATACCACAAGCATAGTTCAGGCTTTTATCCTACAAGGTAGATGAGACCCAAACTGCATTTTAATAGTGAACAAAATCTATTTACCCAATTGGTCCTATGCTGAGTTCTTTATTGTAACCTTGCTTATCTTGAAAAGAATATTCAGTCATCTGACAGGTTATCAAGTTTCCATGTTAAAATACTTCCACATCAGATAAGTATTGTTTTCCTTTCTATTGTCCTCTGCCTTTCTTAAATTGCCAATTTTCAGGTTTTCTGGTCAAGAAATAGTAGTCTGCAAAAATACTGGTTTTCATGCCATTGCATATTTGATATAAAACAAGCTAGTACAGTTGTAATTATTGCCAACTGGATGTAGTTCCTAAGGTTATGTCTGTGTTACTGAGCTGAAGAGGGGCCGGACACATACTTGAGCTCTACCATGTGATAATCCACACCCTTTAACTGTTAGCCTGCTCTTGGGTGTGCTTTTGGCCATGGCCAACAAGCACTCAAGAAAAATACTGCAGGATTTGAGGAATAGCATGGGTTAGGGAATCTTACAATAGGCAGTACAAATGATGCTACCCTGGCTCAGGAGAGCAGGTGGGTTAGCCAGGCAAACGTGAGCTGCAGTTTGCTACCGGCTCCTGACTGGGCTGTAATGCATTTTCTTTTTTATGTGACCCAAGAAATTAAATGCAGCCAAACACTGGTAGAGAGACATCTTCATATGATGCCAGTCTCAAACCCGGACAGAGGACTGAGCTGTTGGTATGGGTGAAGGACAGACCAGCGTTAGGCTGACTGTGACTTCCCCAGAGCAGGCAAATTCTCAGCCTGTGAGTAGGAATGGATCTTGGCTACCTTGTGCTACCTCCAGCGAGCAGAACAAGGGTACAGAATCTGGAACCCTTCATATTTTCAGACACTTTTCTATATTCTCAATTACCATTATTATTCACTGTTTCTTCAACTATCTTTTCAAATAAATGATCCAATTCATAGACAGTGGTCTTCAGACTTCCTTTTATTCAGTATTATTCTGTGGGGGAAAAAAAAAAAGAAAAAATTAACTGCTCAAGAAGCTTGAAAAAAATCTGCTTTCTTGTATTCTTTTAAGATTTTCACATACTTTCAGAATATATTAGTAAATTATACTAATTAAGTGGATAATTAGGCTTTCTCAGATAGCATCACATGGTCTGAGCTCTCTTTCTGTTCTTTCTTTGCATGATGGCAAGTTTAAAGTTCTCCTTTCCAGTTTTGCTTCCTTTTCTCCAACTTTATACTTCACTAAACATTTTTTTACAGCGCAATCTCTCTTATTCTATTGCAATGTTAGTCTAAAAAAGCTTTTTGCTATTACTTTTCAAAATCATTCTGTCAGTCTTTCTGTCAGTGATTTTCACAGTATGTTTACACTTTTTCTGGTCTTTTTATTAAACCAGAAGTATTGTACAGTCATAAGGTCTTAATGTTATATCTAGTATCTCCTTTTTTCCTATCACTGAATCACTATCAGATCCAGTACTGAATTAACTCTCATTATTTCTTCCAGTTGTTTTAAGTACCATGCAAAAATACTGTAACCTATTTTGAAGCACCTCTTCCACCTAAGTCAAATTCCTCTTTTACAGCTTTTCATACATTTCCATATATATAGCAATACATGTATGTATAACATGAATATAATACATCTGTTTATATATATATGATAATCATGGAGACCCTCATAGGCCTAGAGAAAGTGAAACTAATCAAACATTCAATACAATCTTCATGGCTTTTGCTTCTTCCATTTTCATTTGTGAAATTATTTCTGTGTCTGCCAGCCATGTGATCTGCAGAATCTGCAAGCACGGTGATTGTTTTTAAACATAAATTATGTTTCCCTCACCTTATATTCCTTATATAACTACAGATAGTTAGATTCTATTTATATCTTAGCCAGGCCTGTTTCTAATGCAATCAAAGAACAATTCTTGGAATTTGTAGTGGTATTGCATCTCTCAAGACCACCTGTACCTAAGCTGTATTTATGAACAGAAAGATCTATTTTTTCATTATTATCTCCTGCTTTATAGATTATGTTTTCACATCTTAATGTAGCAATTCACTCAAAGTTATTCTCCTCTGGCAAATGTTTCCCTATGGTTACACTTACTCTCTTGCTGAAATATCTTTCCTGTTTTGTTAGTATTTTCAGCAATGCTTTCCTTACTGTTTCTAATAGATTTTAAAAGAAAGACATTTAAACTGATTTTTTAAAGTGAGATTTTATCACTCAAAAATCTCAAATAAAAATACACAAAGTTGAGTGTAGAAAAAAATCTTATCGTCAAACTACAAGTCTGAATTTTAGATTAGTAGTATTATCAAAAAAAGCAATAGTTTTGTGACTTAAGCTACACCAATACAGTACTCTCAAAACTATTTTCTAAAACTGTGCTGTCAGTTTGATGTACTTCCTTCTAACAATAACGTGCTATTGTTAAAATTATATTATTTTTCATGATGAGCAAGGCCTTAGTCCACAGCAACTCTGCTGTAAAATCAATAGGAGTATTAAGTCACAGATTATTTCAGGATCTGTATTGCTTTATATTGTTAATAGAAAGGACAGATCTTCAGCAACCAGTAGTGACTTAAATGTATGCTGTCAATGTGTATCATTTGAGGGTATACTCAAAAAGCCCCATCATTTTTTACATGGGTTTTAATATTCTTTTGTTTTCTATGGATAATTTTCATATAGTTTTTCTTTATAAACTTTGTTGCAGTCAATGCAACTTAATTTTAGCAAAAACTTTCTGCTTCTACTGTTCAACACAAACTCTCATTGGTGTAACTATTTTAGAGATTCCAAATTTCCTCTGCTTTCTAATCATTGTCTGTAATGTCATCCTCATGCTCAACACACATCTGGCAAAGGTGTTTTGTTAATGGCCTCCAAATTATGCAAAGTCCTGCAGGTAACTACACTAGTTAAAAACTTCTGGGCACCATAAATGACTCTCACTCACACCTCCAATAATTTTCTAGTATTTTGCTATTATTGCTACTATTCAGGCCATTATTTCTGCCTATATTTTACACATATAAAGCAAAAGTTCTGAACATCGCTGCTTATGTTTTATCATGGCATTCATTTTACTGCAATCCAAATAATTTAGATTATCTAAAGAACATTTAGTATACCTAATAAAATATCCCATAAAAAACATTAACTATTATTCAGTATTTCTGCTACAGCAGAGCATGATTTTCAAAAATTCTTCTGATTTTATGCATGTATACCTTTTAGTTGTCTTTTCCAAAAAATTCTATCTCCTTACATTGCTATCAGTACAAAGCACTCTTTCCAATAGCATTTTTCTTTATATGAAACTGAAAACGTTTGCCATACCATTTATGAACACAGCATGGTTTCATTCATGCTCTTTTTAAGTTAGCATTCCTATACTGAACAAGTATCATAAGTCTTTATTTTTACAGGAATGTTTATCTCTGTCTGTAGTTACTATTCCATTGATGTTGGAAGCAAGGTACTTTGATCCTCTGAAGGCATATGTATCATAAAAAAACCTAAAACACTAAGTTTCTTCTCTGCTTTACTGGAAGTCCTAAAATAGCAGATCCATCCAGCATTTAGAAGTAAATATACTCTTGGGTATATATGATCACGCTAAAGGCAATATTCTAGGCAAATGGATGCAAACATATGAGAAAAAAGGGATCAGTATTGGACCAAAAGAGTTAGGAGAGACCAAGGTAGAAAGGAACCACAAACTTAGATTAACAAAAGGAACAAAAAAAGGGGAGAAGACGGAACTTAAGAGGAGGAGAGATCTTTGACAGGTATAACAAGAAAATACTACCAGAGGGAGAAAGAAAAGAGGTTGACCTTTTAATAATTACTGAATAGAAAAAGAAATTTCACCTTTTAGTAAGTCAGATTTTACCAATATGCAACTTTGTAAGTCTACCCCACATTTTGCAAGTGAGCCATGTAGGACTCAGTTGTTGAAATAAAGACTAATGCTGTATTTTATTATATTTTTATGTCTTTAATGGATTTTATACTCTTCACATTTAATTTTACATTTCTACAAACATCTTTAAGTTACAATTACATTGGGAAACCAACACATTTTATATGAAGGCAAAATAACAATATTTTTTGATTACTCAAACCATAAAAAAATTCATGAGTACCATAGTCTTCTTTTTCTATGTCTTCATTACAATACTATCAGTCAGGAAAATACTGGTATCAGCATCAAAGGAAGAGCCAGCAATCTTCCACATCACAAGTTAGGACAATAGTTTCAACATGGAAAGTAGGATTGTCAGAGAGGTAGCAAGTGAAAAGCTTCAGAAAGGATGGCAGCTGTAAAGAGTCAGAAAAAAAAAAACAGGGAAAGATAAGATAACAAGATTGAAAAGGACAGGAAAAAACAATACTCAGGAAATGGCAAGAGCAACAATTGTGTTTATCCATATTAGAAACAGTACAAGAACACTGACAGAAAAGATGAGGAATAAGGCAGTCATCCTTAGTGAGGTCTAATGACAAGATCTACTGTGGTATGACATGCTCAGTTATTTCTCAATGAAGGTGACAGGCCAGTCACTTAACTTTTAGTTTGAACTAGTCAGTTCAGAGCACGATTCCTGTGAAGTCAGCAAACTAAAGTGGGCACCTCCAGAGGGCGATTCATCCCATCCTAAGATCTGAATCTTTGCCTCTGAATCACATATTTGAAATGTAATTAATTTTGTGAAGTTCACTAAGTATTTATGAAGATAGCATTTTATCTTCAAGATGAATATTTATGGATAACAACATCTAAATTAAAATAATAAGTGATTCAGCATATTTTCAACTTCCTTTAATCTGAACAAAGAAAATTTACTAATGACTTTCATCTGCACAGAACATATAACAGGTTTGTGCTGCAAAATATTTTTTTCTACTGAACAGTATTTGTATGAACTACACTGAGCACAAAAATGAAGTCTGATCCAAATAAAAGGAAGTTTGCTTTTCTGTTAGAGCTAATTACATACTATTGGACTTTAAGTTTATCTGCTGTAAATAAAAATTTAGGCTTAATATCACTGGGATTCTCTATTCCAAAATTGAAGACACAATTAATTAAATATCACATTTAACTGATACTTAAAATAGCATGACTGATATTTCTGTAATTTGTTACTAAATACAGTAAATACTGCTGTGAAAAAATGCTGAAATCCAATGTCATGGTCATGGAGACATATTATAATGGTTATTTTAAACTAACTATAATTAAATAAAAGAGTCATGGGTAAAGGGCTGGTTTTAAAGTTGGTATATAGCCCAGTCTGTGCAGGAAACTTCAGTGTGGAACTGGTCTCTGGAAACAACCTCTTCATACCACCTTCACCAGCTTGCCAGCTCAGATGCAAAGCTAAGACTGTGTGCTTACAGAACAGCAGTACCAAAGCATAAATAATCAGAGAAGGGGATGGGAAAGTGAGCTTTCCTCCTGGGCAGTCATCTGGGGGCTGGAAGACACCACAAGGACAGCTCATTGTTGGCACTTCCTTGTCAATATGGAAAGTCTGAGAGACATAGTCCTAGGACTGGCATGGTCTTCCACTAATAACTATTTCAGAATACAATCATCTTGATATTGCCTATTACATGAGGACAACACAGAGCTGCCAGTTACAATGCAATTAAAAAGACATCTCTAGAATTTAAATATACTTGAAATGGGATTTTGCACTGAACAATTTACATGACCTAAACATTCTAGAATCACGCAACATTAAATAGTGTAATATCAATGCAAAACAACATACTAGCAAGGGCTTAACCATAAAATAGACCAAAAAAGTCTCTTATTTAGAACTTCTAAAAATTGTATCTGCATTTAATTTCATTTTCTTTTTAGAATGAAGAGTAGAGTTATGTTAGTTTTTTTGTATTCATATCTTTACTGGGTGCCCTTAAAAACTGCTGCCCAATGACACAGACATGGCATAGGAATGGGAACCCTATCACAGAGCAATTTATAGCATAGTTCTTATGCTGACCTATCTCTATCAGCAGAAATTAATACACTACATTCCAAAAAGTAGATGTTACCATTCCAAAATTAATTGTGAACTGGCAGCATAAGGCCTCTCCCTGCCCCACCCATTTTCACTCTCTGTCCCCTTTCAGAGGGGATGTTATTCTGCCATACATCAGCTCAGGGCTCAGTTACAATGAAGTGTTCCTCAGGTGAACAGTTAAAATGCTTTATGTGTACCACTGAGGGAATGTACAAAAATGGGAGATCCTTATCTCTGTAGTTATATGGGGTTTTTGCATGGTAATTAATGAAGACCAGTTATAGTCACTGTATGTATATTTGTTAATTGCTTAGTTTAAAAAGTATAAGATTTCCCTAAACATATACTCTTGCTATAATACTATATATACTTATGTGGATCATGCAGAAACTAAGCACATCCACGATCAAATTACTGAATGAAACCTTTTTTTGTAATTTCCTAATTTATTTTATTTTATTACAGCTTATGGATGAAATCTACACTGATGTCTAACCTGTAACAAGTGACAATGTAAGTAATCCATTGTTCTAAGCTACATTTGGTTATGAATTGACTGACTTTGCCTAATCCTGCTGAGTAACAGCTAATTAGCAGGTTTTATTTTCAGTTTCAGTATTATTACAATTATTAGGTTTTACACAGAAATTCTGACATTCTTTACTGTTACTGCATGCGTGCTTTTGCCTTTTCCCTAGTGCTAGTGACTAGAATTAACAGAAACATATATTTTAAAGATGGTTTTGATTTTTTTCATGTCCAATAGTGGGGTTTTTAAGACTAACATGGGAAGACAAACATTGGGGTGCTCATTATTTCAGCATCAATTTTGTGATTCAGGTTGGCCCTGAAAGTCAATTTAAAGCTTTCCTTAGAAGCGACTGTGCTAAAATAAAAATGCACAGGGAGTAAAGTACAGCTCAGAACAGCAGTTAGAAAGCTGAAGTCACACTCTGTTTTCCATGTAAGCACAAAGCATAACATATCTGAGCACTATATAAAAAATATTACTGGAAATACTGGAAATACTCACCTGACTCCTCTCTTTCATCCTATTATTTCTCCTATGCTCATTAAGTTTTTTTCATCTTTCCTTTTGTAAACGAGAATCATTTCCTTCTCCCTGTTTCAGTTTCTTCCTTTGCTTTTTCCTACTCACCTGCACAGTTTCTGGAATTCCAGAATTTAAAAGAGCTATGGATCCAATCCTGGGGTTAAATACCAAGTTCTGAAAGTTGTAGCATGTATGAAGATCAATAACTTAAATTACTTCCAGCAAAGATATAAAAACACTGGAATAAAGTTCAGCAATGAATCTATTTATATAACTGAAACCTTAGGATGAGATCATCATTCTGCAAAGAGCTATGCTCATACAGCAAAACAATGATTTCTATAAATTTGAATTAAATCACTATCTCTGCTACCTACTTTTCATGTTTAACTGTTATGAGAAGGGCATGTCCACTTCTCTCCTTCAGCACCATTCTAAATGATGCACACAATGCTTCAACAAATTAAATGATTCATATCTTTAAATATTTACAACCACTTATTATTAGATATTTAGGAGATAAAAATAGCAAGAGCTAAGACTACCATCTTGTACACAAATATAAGTATTTTCTATCCTGTAACAATTAATAAACAACATTTATTACCTGCATCCATGACATAGATTTTTAAATGCCAGGTCTTGTAAACACAAAATCCATCTGTATAGTATTTTTTCAAGTAGCTTAATAGCCATAATATCAAATGTTGTTTCACACATAGTATGAACATTTGATGTTTCATTGACACAGTAACAGGAAGCCAGCTCAGTGTAAGTTACTTTGTAGAAGATAGTGCCAGAACTTCAAGGTGTTACTCCTCAGGAATCATGAACTCCAGCAGTCTTTGAAGATAAAATGACATATGACAAACAGTAAAAGTAAAGCCAATTTTTAGGGACCAATGCTGAGAATGATCTCTATATCCAGTATAGAAATCCAATCAAGAGAGAAACACAAAAATAGTTTCCTTTTAAAATAACGCACCCTCTTAGAAAAAAGCCCAAACCAACCAACACCCCCCACCCCAAAAGTGCTTTTTTTTTTACTATTGTTAGGGTGATCTTGGTACATTATCTATTTGTATCTATTTGTATAGTCATGTGCTGACAGGATTATTAATTACTGAGTTCAAGTTACAAACTTGAGCAGAAACCATGTATCTTGTTAGCTAAGTTTAGTCATAGACATAAGTGGGCAATCATAATCAATACTGAGAAGGAAAACTGTTAAGTAAAAGCTGAAGACTTATGAAAAGATCAGTGCCAAAAACCCCCACTGCATTAAAAAAAAACCTTTTCATTTAAGAGGATGTCCTATGACACTGCTTTCAGTCTTTCTGCAGACTCTTTAGTCTGCATAAACAACTTTTTAGGGATTTGCAAAATAATTATGAAAAGAAATCCCACCATCCATAAGCTTCAATTTAACACCAATAGGTGTAATAATCCACTGGATTAATTGATTGTTAGGAAGATCATAAATCACAGAAAAATGTAAATCAAAGAGACCAGGCTTTAGAAATCCAAGACTTTTTTCCCACTGTTTAGTAAGACAACCGTTATCTAAAAGTCATAATTCATCATGTGGAAAACTCCATCATGTTCTTATGAGTTACATAGGAAGGGAAAAAAGGAATAAATGAATCAGCAGATTTCAAATGATGGGACATGTCCCACTTGGAGAAGATGCCAGCTGTACATTGTAAAGGAGAAGCATTATCATTGTGCAGCCAGCTTTCCACAGCATCTCATTTGAATCCTTTTGTATTCACTGGTGAGGCCATGCTGCCAGTACTGTACTCAGTCTGGGGCTCCTCACTATGAGAAGGACATGGACATGCTGGAGCATCAGAGGAGGGCAACAGAGCTGGGGAAGGGTCTGGATCTCAAGTCCTGTGAGGAGCAGGTGAGGGAGCTGAGGTTGTTCAGTCTGGAATAAAGGAGACCTAAGGGGAGACCTTATCACTCTCTACAACTGCCTGAAAGGAGAGTGGAGCCAGCTGGGGGTCAGTCTCTTCCCCCAGGTAGTAACCAGTGAGAGAATAAGAGGAAATGGCCTTAAGTTGTTCCAGAGAAGGTTTAGATTGGATATTAGGAAACAGTTCTTCACAGAGAGGGTTGTTAAGTACTGAAGCAGGCTGTCCAGGGCATTTAAAAGACATGTGGATACAGCACTTCGGGACACAGTTTAATGGGGGACTTTTATTGTTAGGTTTATAGTTAACTTGATGATCTTAAGGGCCTTTTCCAATCTAAATAATTCTATTCTGTGATTCATTTGTCCATCTGCATCTGCAGTGCAGAACTCTGCAGATGGGAGGCTGAGGAAAGTATAGTGGGACAGAAGACAAGCTTTAGATGGAAAATATTTATAGGACCATTTGTACCTTTGCATGTAATTGTTCATGGAGTAAGCAGGAAAGTAGGTTTTCCATTTAAAAGGGTCATGTCCAGAAACTGGAGAGGAAGCTGAGGTTCCAGAAGACACATAAGGGTGTAGCTAGGACAAGTGTGGCGTGAGCTAGAGTCAGAGAGCTGTAGCCATGTTCTCTAGTTAAGTGACTTTCAACTGACCCCAGTGTATTTACTCTAATGTGATCTTTCAAACTCTTATTAAAATCCCTTCTCTGATACCTATCCCAAATTCTTCATTCTTATGCACTTATCCTCAGACCTAACAATACACCCCATTACTGCTTCTATACCCATATGCCTTGCCTGGAGTCATAAATCCTTCTCTCCCATTGCTCACAGGAAAACTCAGGAAAGCACATTTCCCCACAGTATAGCAGAAGTCACTCTCTCCTTCCTTCCAAGTTGCTTTCTGATACAAGGCAAAGATTCCCCTCAATCTCATATTCAGCTTGTAGCTCAAGCCAGACCAAAACCAACATCAGAATCATGTAAGCTAGCAACAGGTATTTAGCAAGATAATATAAAAACAAGCACAGCCCCCCTTATTTCCACATTTGTATCAAAAGAAATGAGTAAGAAAAATAGAACATAAAAAGGTTAAACAGAGGACCTGTCAACTTGCTTTATCCTTTTAAAAAAGTTATTGTCAGTATTTGTTTCTAGTATCTTGTTTAAATTTCATACAATACCTTACAGTGATTTTAGATCAGACATATTATTTCTTTAAGATCTTTTTTTAAGATAAACATATTTATACTACTTGAATACAGCATATAGTTTAGTGTACCTCAAACTTGACACCACCACAATTCCTAAGAAAAATATGCACAGAAGGTTGGAAAAGCTAACATCTCTGCAAATTACTTTTGGATGTGCTTGTATGGTACTCAGGACAATGGGAAGTAAAGTCTGTCAAGGGCAACTAAAAGCACTGCTAATATAAATATTTTATGATGCTGGAAAATTTTCAATAGTAAGAAAAAAGTAATAAGAAACATGATATGAGGACAAAGAAGCTTTTTACAATGTAAAATTATCATTCAGGGAAATAAAAGAAGTTGGTCAAATACAATTGGGATTTTGAAAAAGTAACAAATGGGTAATAAGACATGGTAATAATTGTAAGGAAAGTTTATGCCATTAATAATGACAGAATGGAAAATTCTAAAATCTGTTTTTCTGGCAATGAGAAATCAGGCTTTAATTCAAAGAAATATATATATTGTAGTAGAGGAGTTGACAAATTTATTTTTGTCAGATGAGGACTCAAGACTTGAAAAATCTTACTTATTTACCAGCAAACGAAATCTACTAGTTGGGAATATATATGACAAGTAGGACTAGTGAAGAATTTCAGGGATACTCAAGGATGATACAATGATTCAGAACCCCATACTTCTGTTACTGGGGAAGGCATGATGGGGACAGAAGGATTAGTGCTGCCAGACTACTTTTCCTGGCTCCTTTCTGGGCACCTCTTGCTGCTGCTTCTTGTGAAGAGAATGCAACGTACCTAAAACTGAGAAGGTAGGGAGTGCTCTCTACTTTTTCATACACTCCAGATCATCAGTTCCCACTTTGTTTTGAGCAACAGATCATTATCGGCCCTCAGCAATTTTCAAAAGCCACCACACACCCATCTGATCAAACTTTTAATTGGAAATACCATTTAAAGCACAGTTATGGTTTAGCCAAACAGATGTTCAATTCACCATAGCCTTGGAGTCCACTAGGGATTTGCAGACAACAGCTTGGAAACCATTCCAGCTGTTGCAAAGGTACAATGATATCTTCTATTCCATCCCTCCCTCCAGACCTTCTGGTTGCTGCATGAAATATTTCTGCTTCTTTATCTGATTTCCCCTGGGATTAATTTTAGGGCCTGTGTCTGCTTTTAGCTTCTGAAGTAGCAGAAAACTGGCATTTGCCATTGCCCACAGGTTAGTGAACAGTAGAAGTAAAACTGATCTGCACATCCATAATATTGCTACTGCTAGAAAAAGGAAAAATAAAAAAACATCTACAGATTTAAGAAGACGGGAACATTGATTGATTAATGTGTAAAAAACTATCATCAATCAATGAGGACAACAAACTTATTTACAGATCCAGAATGATTTTAAGAAATTAATAGATGCTGCTAAAAATCCATGCAAACACCAGTAAGGTGGCTTGAGAGCCCTGGCTTCTAAGAGCAGCAGCAAGACATTACCCATCACTTTAACAGTGATATTCCAACCCTGTAGCAGGCAGGAACTCCAAGTTCAAAACACATACTTTAAGTTCATTGAGGTTATGAAACTCTGAGAAAACAGGGAGAAAGAATCTTCTCTTCATTTTGCAGCCCCTGCTGTTAAAAAGCACAGCTACAAGTCCCTGCCTTCCTGAGTGGCACGACTGGTCACAGCCTGCTGAGCTCATGGTTTATGGGCTGATGGCTGCTGTAATCCAACAGCCACTGCCTCTCTCTGATGATGGATTCAGCTGAACAGTGGGGTCAGCGATATCTGGCCACTGTGACAGCCACAGCTCCTGGATCACCACAGGTCCTGCTGTGAGATCCTTCTGCAGCTCTTCAGGGTCAACATTAGGTCTGCCTCCAACTGTGAATATTTTCCTTTTATCATCTGCAATATTTACAATTGCACTTTTCCAGACTGTTTAGGAACAGGTGGACCAGCAAAGGTGCCAATACAAACCAGTGTTAAAACTGCCCATTAGTCTCTATACTGTTTCTTATCTTCTAACCCTTTAGTAATCCACAAAGAATTTTAAATGACTCCCTGCTTCATTTTGTTAATAGTTTTCAGTTACAGAACTTTTTAAAACTTTTGGGTCACTTTTTTCCTGTGCATCTGGAAGTGACTCTTTCAAATAACTACCAAAACTCTAAGACAAAACTACTTGTACAAAAGGGCATGATGGTTGCTATTACACCTATCCACGTTCCTATAAACACAATCACTGGCATTTTGTCTGTCATGGTAGCCTGATATTTTAGTCCATTAGTCCATGACCATCCCTAAAACCCTTTTCAAAACTAGGGTCACATTTGTTTCTTTCCATTCCTCTGTTATCAAGGCTAATTTATATACCAGATTACACAACAGAGTTCATGGTTTGCTCACCAATTTAATTTCTGAATTTTTCTAGGACTACTGAATGAACAGCATGTTATTGGGCAATTTATTAATGTGTATTCAATCAATTTGTTTAAAAACCTTTTATTGAGGTATCAAATCTGAACTACTCCCTATAAAAATAACTTCTATTTGGGGATGTCCCTAATCATCCTGTCATAAACATTGCCAGTGCAATAAGTTCAATTTCTTTCTATAATGGCTTTGTCTTTCTCCTTAACCACAACTATCTATTAAACTCACTTCTCATCTCGCAAAGTTTACACTGGAAAAAGACAGGGTTTGGCTTTTAGAATTTTAGCCCATTGCATTTCAAAATCTTTTGTTCTGCCTCATACCAGGTCTACACTTGCCAGAATTGTGCTCTTTTCTGCTTTGCTTGCTTGGATTTTGCTTTTTTAAAAACCTCTATTTATTTCTAGTAGCTTCTTTTACTGCTGAATTGTGTTGGAAAAGTCTTATTTAATCGGGTTAGAAAACAAAGCCCCTGTGTATTTTTAATATTTATTTAAACTGTGTCTTCATTAGTATACAATTCTTTTTTTAAACAAGACTGGACTTTTTAAAAATTTCATTTTAAGCTTTTTTTCTCCTACAAGTACGACAAACTTGAGTATAATATCTCACTACTGAATGGTTCTCCCACAGTTATTTGTTGCATGTTGATCTAAACTAAATCAAGGACTGTCTTTCTCCTTCTGGATTCCCTATCTTGTTTGCTCAAAAATTAGTGCTCAGTGATATCTAAATAGACAGCCTGTGCATGATGGCCTAATGAGGCCTAACATTAAGTTTATCCAGTGTGTGTATATATATATATATATATATATATAGATAGATATATATATAACCAAGAACTGTTATGTATGTTATCTATAACCATAAACTGCTGCTTATGATCAAGCTTTTCGGTTGTACAGTCTCCCCAGGCTCCCACAGTACTTCACAGCAATTTCATCTCCATCTCACCAACTAGCCCAGAGCTCTTACTAAAGTTCTCCTACTCAGCCATAGAACCATGTAGAACTACATTTTGTGGTTATTCTGATAAAATTAGACTATTGGACTATATTTTCTTTGGTACATACCGCACAGTCCAATCTGCCATCTCTGTAATCAGCCAGGCACTCAACATTCCATCATCTCTGTACAATCTAAACACTGACATTTCAGGGTACCTTTAAAAGAAAATGTTACATGCAGATCCACTTACAGAAAGAGGGTGACATGCCTGGGTAATTCCTAATTGAATTAATCCTTACCACTTCTCTAAAGGCTCATTATTTTTGAAGCACAATGCAACCAGAGCATTATGAGATAGGGATGTATCAAGATACCAAATAAAAACCAGTGTAGGTTCCTTCCCAACAGAGACCAAATGGCATTTGAAAAAGGACTGATGAATGGCACCATTATGGTTATTTAAGATTTCTGTACCAAGAGATGCTGTGTCAGGAATGAAGTTTGCTGCAAAAGTATAAGAAGACCTTCTGCATACACTGCAGACCATTGTGATATTTGCACTTATTTCCTTATACGAGAAGGGAGAATCTGGAGGAGAGGGAGAGGGAGAGGGAGAGGGAGAGGGAGAGGGAGAGGGAGAGGGAGAGGGAGAGGGAGAGGGAGAGGGAGAGGGAGAGGGAGAGGGAGAGGGAGGAATGCTTTCAGGACACAATGGCAGTAGCTACAGACTTCAGTTTGACAGCTGAGAAGACCTCTGGGGCTAACATTTTTTCTATTGGCTGCAACTCATTTATTTTCCTTTTATGAGACCTCTGGTTGGAGCACCTTCTTTCTGCATTAAATTTTGACGTGGCATTAGGCACAACAGAAGCCAACAGCTAGGCTGCAGCATCCAGTGTATATTCATTATTATTTATCTGTACTACCATAAATCTTGGAAGGCCTCACCATGGGCCACTGTGTATTACACTGGGTCATGAATAAACACACAACAAAATATAGATATGCTTAAATTCTACATAAAGAGACAACAGAGGGATTATGGCAGAGTCCAAATGCAATGACAGTACTACTGTGATAGGCATTGGCATTAATATACCTGCAGTATAACTGTTGTCTAGTTGTATTGCTTAAAGCTTCACAGTGCATAAAACTTTCAAGAAAATATTAGAGGAAAGATAGTGAACACTTTTGTTTATCAAGAAGTCAACCAGTACATGAGAGGCAGCTGAGGAGAAAATATTCAGTGTGGTCTGAAAATTCAATGACTGAATGAAGGAAGTTGGCATCATATGTTGATCAAAACCAGAGTCAGCCTCTTGATACTGAAGGAGAGGTATCAGGTAGAAATAGTCCTGATGAGCCTTGAAAATAAAGACAGATAGCTTATCTTTATTGCTTTAAAATAAAGCAGGAAATTGAAAATAGCAAAGAGTAGGTTTGGAAAATGGTATTTACATTAGGGCAGCACTTTGACAGCTAATGAGCAAGGCAAGGCTGCATTTTGTCAAGACAAAGTAGAAGATTTTCTAATAAAGACTTGATCGATGAAAAACCTGCTGACAGAGAAGAATGATCATCCTTTATGGATTGAAAAAAGATTCCTAAAATGCAGGTTTACACTAGATTTTATGACAAAACAAATGACAGCATGATGGTGTCATTCAGAAAGGGTCCAGAGAAGTTTTATGAGGGCCTCAACCCAAATACTAAAAAACCTACTAACAAAAGAGTAATAGTTCTAACTGCAAATAAGGAACTGAGGGTATTGCTGAAGAAGATTTTCATGCATTAATTCTGCTTAGGATTGGAAAAGAAGAGGTATTTGAAACACATAAAACATTGTTTTTCCTATAAATACTGTGAAATAAGAAAATTCTTTTATGACACTTTTATTACTAACTTGTTACAGCTATCTATGCTACCATGTTTTGACTTTCAAGGGTTGAAGAAAAACAATGTTCCTGATGTTACAATGTGAGGAGTGCCTCATTCGATACAAATAAAGACATGCTACATTCAGGACAGTCACCATATTAGCAAACAGCAGTAGGGGAAGAGATCAAAAAAACTTACAATTAACATGCTGAAATGCTGAGGCACGTTCCTTTGCTCTTCCTTCTCAGTGCACAGAAGGAAACTTTGTTGCTGTAGTTTGGCATTTCAGCTCTTGAGGTATTCTCAAGAGCTGACAAAGTGTAGCTGTGCAGCAAATGCCTGCTCCCTACATTCCAAAACATCATCTCCTTCTCTTGATATCTGTTTTATTCCTTTGGTCCTGGTTTCAGTCATTTATTGCATCATGGCATGTGTTAAATGAAAGAGACCATCAGATCAGGTACTCAACAACAGGGCTAAGGAGCAGTGAGTATTGGAGAGCTGGTTACAGCAGGAGACAATTCTGAGTTCCTTTTCTTCTAAACATTGGTAGCGGCGCTGCTGCAGGCAGAACAGAGCTATGCCCCAGCATTATCTCCCTCAAAGTACTGGGAAATTGCAATCACAGGAAGGGGAAGCAGTCACACCCAGGTGGTCTGCCTCTCAGTGGTGATGAGAGAAAAAATCAGATAGAGATGAAACACGCAGAGGATTCCCAATACCCACTCACCAGCATGTCACTTTCCTGCCTTTCCTCCTCTGAAATGAGATCTGTTCTGAGGCAATTCTAATCTAGAGGCTCAGCTAGAAGGCTGTGTTTAGGGGGTTTTTTGCAATCACCAAATCTAATTCTGCTTTCCTTTCTTTCACCCAACTCACTAAAAGTAAAATATATATATGGCCAATAGGTGAAAATGGCAAACATTCAGGTCTAAACATTTTGAAAAGAAAATACGCTGATCAGGATTTTTTTAATGTAAAATGAAACATTGAGTGTTCAGAAACATTTCAGTTTCTGAAATGAAATCATTATTTCGTTTCATATTGAAAAAAATCTCAATTTGTGTGGTATATTGCAGAATCTCAAAAGAATAAGTGTTCAGGTTTTTAAATGAGAACTCTGAAAATACCCATCCCATAATTAACATAATGAAATTTTGATTTGAGCGCTGTTGAAGGTGATACATTTCAAAATCATTAAGTTTTGTGTTTGAACAAGAAATTATGGCTTCTGCTTGGCACTAATTTTATATATCAACCCATTGTCTTCTCTTCTTAGTTGTAACTGTCATCTTGAATCTCCAACTCATACTGTAATTCACAAGTAGTCACTGAGTCTTCTTTAACACTTCAAAGTTCTTCTACTCCTCTCCAGCAGAAGAAAACCAAAAACTTCAAGAAAAGCATTTACTGAAAAATTTTAACTTAAATCTATCATATATTCAGTGCAATGAAAAATACCAGTAGCTATCCATTTAGTTCTCCTCTCAGGTATATTTTTCAAAGCCATATTAAGGGGTTTGGTTTTGTTTTGGGGGTTTTTGTTTGTTGGTTTGTTTTTTTTTTTAACTGGACTCTCTAGTCTGATTTCTCTTTTGGTCTTGCTCTTTCTTCAAATTATTTTCATGCTGCTCTTGTGCCAAGCAATAAAAATAATCCTGCGCTCCTTAACCTTTACTCATCAATTATTATCTGTGTCCTTGCTCCATGAGAAAGAATCTCTAATTGTCCTTACATACAATTCCTCCAGACCTTCACAGCCCCTTGGTAGTTATCCACAAATTCAGTAACATTTCCAGTTCTTCCTTTTTTTTTCTTTTTTTTTTTTTTTTTTTGGTATGAAGACACAGCTGAAAGCATCCTTGAATTTAAATACCAGAAAGGAAATACAACATCATAAAAAAGGGCACAGAGCTTACAATGCCCCTTTTGTTATACAGGGAAAACACCTACATGTAGTTTTTGCTCATTTGTATATAAACACAGGAGTCAAAGCAATGACTGTACCCATAACTACAGGAAAAGAACTTCCTCCTTAACCCAAGCATAGATATTTATAGCTATTTTTGGGTGAATTCAATGACATATGATAGGGGTAATATGTAGTTCTTGCCTAAGACTATAGCTAATCAGCATGTATGATCAAATTCACTCATAATGCCAGCTCACTTTAATTTAACCAAGGTACACTGACACAAATATAAGTGTATATTTATTAACATTCCAGTATTCAACCCTGCAAGAAATTACGTTAGTAAATCAGTTAGCAATATCTATACAAATATTAGTGGTATAAACAGTTTTTAAAGATCTATAAATTTCAAAAAGCTTATCCATCAAAACACAGAGCAACTCAGAGACACACCATTCTGAAAATAAAGAAAACAAACAACTCTGAACTCCCTACCTAATTGTAGTAGGGAAGAACGTCAGGGTCCCATGGTGAATTACCTAAGATTAATAAGATCCTTAATGGGTATACTCTATATATTTTCTAAAAAGAACTGAAGTAATTTGACATAAGTCGAACCTCTTGATTCACATTTTTATCACTATTAGTTTGCCAACATCAGTAAAGGCTAACTATTGAAAAAGTCAATCATTTTAATGTACTTACAGCTGAATTTTCTCATCATGTGATCAACTATCCACAAAGCCTCAGTGCCATTAAGAAGTTTTGAGGAATATAGTATTTGGTACTGCCAAAAAAACATAATTAAAAGAATGCATGTAAATTATACTAATTTTCTAATTAGAAATGTTTTATGATTAATTCTCATCTAAAGTACAAGTGGGGCAAAAGCAGGACTTACATTATCCCAATAGGCAGGTTCCAGTACAATCAATGAGATAGTGACAGAATGCACAGTAAGGAGTCACAGTAGGGTCCTGATGTTGCAACTGAACCTTCACAAAAAGAACCCCGCACTACTGCAGAATCTCCTGAATTTCAATAGGGCCCTACCCACACATAATCAATTACAGAGTCTGCCTATGTGGGAGTAACAACAGAGAGAACAGGACCTGTTCCTCCACACACCTGCAAAAATATCAAGAATAAAAAAAAATAAAATTAGTAACATGCAGCAAAACCTACTGATAGCCTTTTTTATTACAGCATTTAGCACATAATAAAGGAGTTCCATACATCTTTAAGTGGCATATTTTTAGAGGAATTTTTAGCTCCTTCTTTAAAGAATGTTGGCTTAAAATTGCCTATGAATTTTACATGTAGTGACAGCACATTATGGAAGCTTTTACTGATATTAGTTGAAATATAATTTTTTAATTATCACTTTCTAAAAATTAATTATCCTAGTTTCCTTGGTCTACTGTGCGAGTCACTTTTTAGTGCTTCAACCTTCTTAAAGTCTGTCCCACAACATCCATTTTAGGGATGCAAGATAGGTCTGTGAATTTATTGAGGTCTTCATGACTGTGAAAGTATCTGACCACATACAGTAGCATCCATGACTGAAGTCTTCAAAAATACATAATGAAAAGCAGTTTAGAATTAGTAATTCTTAGACCAAAAAGTGGTAGCTTTTTAAAACAAAAAATCCTTATGAAAAAGGAAGTCCTTTACTAAGTTTAAGGACTTTGGGCACACCATTTAAAACACAGGAAGCACACAACATAGTGTTAAACACACCACCACTTTGCTGTTCACACAAAACTTAACATCCATTATTTGACCTTAATCTTCTTATTAAAAATACATCTAGGTTGATCTTTAAAAGGAAAATGTTATAAATTACAATATTTTTATATATTATAACCATTTAAAAAACAGATAGCCATAGGTTCCGTTAAGTAATATTTAACTGGTGACACTAGGCAAGACTACTGGTAATAAATATTTTAAGAACAGATAGATCCTAGAAACATGCAAAAGCACATTTCTTCATTCCTTTAATATAGATAGCTCTGCAGAAACAACAATACTTAAAACAAATACACAAAAAAGCTAGGACCAAATGAAAGGATTTGAGAATCTAAAAACCCAAAAGTTTCATAAAATGGAATGCAGTTTGTTCGAGGAGTTTTTTTGTAATGACTAATTGTTCTCTTCCTGGCTTTGATTTTGTGAAAAAACCCCATGAAAATTAGCAGAAAATGGAAAAGAGTATCACAAGCCTTTGTTCCTTGCTGCCAGGTTGATGGTTTTCAACTGGGCAAACAAATTTGACATTTCAAGACAATTACCTTATGATACTGAACTGGAAGTGTTACTTCTCATGTTACTTCTTTCAAATTTTACATTTCATATGCATGACACTTAGGCTTGTTATTCTGAGAAATTCAACTGCTTTTAAATAATATGCTACTGCACTAAATTCTGCTTAAAGAGTGTTGTATCTTGACCCCTGTCTAACATAACATAGAAAATTTTAAAATATCAGATATATGCCAAGTTAGTGTGCCTACCTGAGCCTGTAGAGTGAGTGACACAGCACCTCTGGCAATTTAACCTACCCATTTCTCACTGACTGAGATGAATGGGCAGACAATACCTTTCAGAATGATTTTGGTGACAAAATCACACAGCTACATATTTAGCATTTCTCAAGTTGCAATGGAGTGTGGTAACTTAAAGCCTGATCCTAATACTGTTTTCTCTCCCTGTATCCAGTTCCACATCTTTCTTCCCAATGGAAGTATATTGGAATACAATGCATATTTTCTGCACTGTTCCAAAAGAGTAGGTTGTAGGATGGGTCAGGGACACATAGCTGCAGTCTAAATTACAGTCAGTTTCTGGAGAGAGCTGAAAACACAGTTTTACAATTTTGACAGCCTAAGAAATAGCTCAGAGCTAACATACAAACAGCCAAAGAAATGAAATACTGAAGCTGTCACAACAGTTCCCTTCTCTGACATGGACAAGAAAAATCCAGGTATAGAAAACACCGTATCATGGAATGATTCACAAGTGTTTTGGAAGACTAGAGGGCCCTGGCAAAACCAAGGCTTTTTCATGACTAGCAGAAATAATGAAGTCTAGTTACCTACCTGCATCCTTACAGGTGCCACCAACACACTTGTACCGAAGCTAGCCTGGCTGTTTTCCCATTCTCTTCTAAACAGATTTCTCTAAATTTCAGCCTCTAATGTTTAGTAGAACAGGAAGCAGCTCACATTGTGGCCAGGTCTGAGCTACACATGTCGACTGGCAGACCAACCAAGCATGCTGACCTGCAAGGCAACAGGTTGAAGAGAACAGAAAATTTCTAAGTCCATGCTGCAGCTTTTTCTACCCCAGGGGCACTAATTTGAGTCCCTTCTCTACTCACAGCTGCTAAATTTCATTCAAATTGCAGAAACTTGACTTTGTGACCTCTACCTCTATATCAAATGCAGCCGAAATTAAGCAGTGGATTTGAAAGTTATTAGGAGACAACACAATCCTATATATCTTGTTTTGCTCAGAACCAAGACATGAAAACACTGTAGCATAATCACTGTGATAATGATTTTTATGTCACTGTTTTCATTCAGGAGTTACACCACAAAGTCAGATACAGCAGAGCACAATTGTTACACAGTGATAGCATAAATGAATCCAGAGAATGTAGAGACTTTCAATAAGACTGGATTCACTTTGCAAGGTGAACAGAGCCCTGTATACAGGTTGCTTCATAAAGGTGATAATTTAACAGAAGTACAGTATTTTTTTAACTTACCATGACTCTAACTGACTGCCCTTCATGGAGATCTGTGCTTCTCTTCAAACTCCATACTATCTTTCCTAAGGCTTAAAAAAAGTTTAATGATAGACAGCTCAATAAAACAGCCACATCAAGTCTAATCAGTCTATTCAGCATACTTGTACTTTTGTGGGGGTTTTTTGTTGAGTTGGTTGTTTTTTGGGTTTTTTGGATTTTTTTTTTTAGAATAGGCACAGTGATTTTTAAAGCATCACCTTAAAATCCTGATCTTACTTCCTGGATCCTGATATCCAAAATTAGAGAATAGTTTTTAATAATATGTAAAACCCAGATTATTTTCTATAAATAGCATCCACAATTCTCTGCTTACCCTTTCTATTGATATTGCACTTCATTTTTAACTTGTGTATTTCTCACTAAAAAGGCAAACTTGAAATCAGAGGGGTTTATATGTTGCTGGATTCCAGGACGAAGGAAAGAAATTGAAAAAGTATAATGACCTCTCTAAAACTCCAGTAAAAAAAGAAGAGAGACAAATAATAATCAGTGTGGAAAAGTTAATAGAAAACTTGACATTAGAGGAAAGGTTAGCAGGACACAACAGGTATAAGAAGAATCAGGGAAGTGAAATTGATTCAGCCAAATGGGGATGGAACAAAAGAAACAAACTTATATTCTAAGCAGGGTAATGAAAACAAGCCTTTCAAAACAGTTTGACATTGGCCTACCTTCTCTGTCAAAGTAAAAGAATTACATCAATTCAAAAAATGCCTCAAGAAAACCTTAAAACCATTTAACTTAAAGCATTTGAAGTAGCTAAACTCTGCTCAGCTAAGCAACTAAAGAAGGGCTTAAATCTGGAAATCAGTTTACATCCTATTGTTACCTTTCACTAGGTCTGTAGTATCAAAAACATAATCAGAACTGAGCCTCAGTTCCTTACCCTGATAACACTCAGACTCACACTTTGGTGCTGGTCGGGATCCAGCCCATTGGTTACCAGATAAACAAAGTCAATACAAGATGCAAGGGGCTAAAGTGGGTTCAGACTCTTCTCTCCCACACTCTTGCAAATATTTTTACTTAAGTGCAAGATTAACTGATGAAGAGAATGCAGATAGTTAAATGTTCAAAATTAATTCAAGAATCAGCTCTCTAGAAGAAAACTAAAGAAAAAATGGCTGAGAAAGAACAAAGAAATGGATTGTTGAATCTGTATTAAAAATAAATGACCTCTGGGTTACATCTCAATGCACTGTGCCTGAAAACTACAGCTTCTTTCTGGTTTAAGTATTAAACCTTGTTTTTAAAACATGAAATGGTAAAGAACCTTGGCAAAGGTTAAATAAGTTTAGCGGTTGATAACAGTACTAATTAAAGTCATTCTCAACACAGGGTGTAGCTCAGATGTTGGCATAAAGGGCTCAGCATCTCTCTTGGCTATTTAAACACATTTGTGCTTCCAAACCCAGTTTGATAAACATCTGAGAGAGGGTAAATATCCCATATTCTAAGAGGATAAACTGTAGAAATCATAAGCCACTAATAGGGTTCTGTCCCTTTTACTCCCTACTCTACATTACAGTTACTAAAGGAAAACAAAAATTTATTTGTTGAGATACCAAAAAGGTCTGGGGTATCTCTCAGCATTCTTTGAACTTCCGGTCACTGTGATCCATCTCCTGAGCTATGGATCATCCTGTGCACCATTATTTTAAACTGTCACCTATCTAAATTATCAGGAAGTCAACAACAACACTTAACAACTATATTCTTACACAAGCAAGCCTCTGCTACCATCCTTTATTTATATCTAAAAGAAAGGAAACTTCTCATTTTAAGATCTATGCTTAATAAAACCATACATATAAAAATCATTACCTAGTGATTCTATGACTCGGATTAAAGACCTGATTAAGGCAGTGAAATAAAGGGAGAAATAGTTCCTCTATATTCAGTCACCTTTTCACAAAATGGCTAAACAAAATAATGTTTTGTTCTTCCCAGGAGGATTATGAACACTACTAAAATTTTATAAATGTTGTGAAGTTCAGAGTTCAAAACTTCCCAGAAACTGGGAAATTAGAGAAGTAAATTAACATCTTGCATCTTTCAGTCTTAAAAGAAACAAATTGTATGCAAAAGAGCAAACAAAGTAATACTAGCTAAAAGCACTTTCAGATCCCCCACTCCTGCATTCATTTCAGTGGCATTTCATTTAGTTGCAGGCATTCAAATCTGTAAAATTTAAACTTCAGTCTTTTAAACAGCTTCATATGTCCCGAACTTCACTCTTCTAAGTAGTGCTACTGATAAAAGTATTCATGTGAATAGAGTTAGGCACAGGACTAAGGCTAAAGAAAGTAATAAAGAAATTAACTAATGAATTCAGTGTATCATTAACAGTTATTTTTAAAGTTAGGGACAGCAAGGAATAAAGCAAAGTTTGAAAAATTAACAGCCAGAATATGGGGGGTGGAGGAAAAATTAGGTTACGTTCCCAGAAATCACCCCACAAAACTCTAATTTCAATACCTATAAAATAAAAGAATCAGTGCTAAACAGGAAAAAATAATAGAGCATCCCTAACTTAAAAGTCATGACAACCACACTCTTTTCTCACCATTTGATGAGTCTTCTTCGGTTCAAGCTTGAAGTTCATGGCTGCTGGGGAGAAGATCACTTGGCCACTGTTCTGCTGTAATTAATCCATGAATAAAAGAATGGGCTTCAGTTTTCACAGATACCAAGACAGAACTTTTCATAGCCATTAAATCCACAAAAATATTAAAACGTTTAGAAGTTACAGTTAGACCATTTAAGAAAAACTTTAACACAGAACCTAAGTTTAATACCAACTCCTTTATTAAATCCTCAGGGATAAGTTTGTTATTATGAGTCAGGCCTATAGATATGTAGGAGTCACTATAAGATGCTAACAAAACATAGAAATCCAACCTTTTGATGACTACACCACTAGTCTTTATGCTATATTGAGTATTTTAGTGGTTTAAAACAATCTAAATTTAAGGTTTGCTATTGAAAAATCAGGAGGTAAAAGAAAAAAGGCTAGTTTTATTTTTCATGTGGAAGTTCACAGGAAATCTAATAAAGTATATGCATGTCTTAAGCCAGCACATACTTCTTGCAGTCCTTACAGTCTATAGAAGTATCCTTAGACCAGATTTATTCTGGCAAATTCAAAACTCTGTTTTCATTGTACAATAGTAAATGCTGTCCACTTCAGTCCTAGGTTGACAACCTCTGTCATTGCAAGCAGACTAAAACTGCAAAAGCAATGAATTCCAAATCCTGTATTTGTCAGGGTAAAATAGAGACTGAATGGCTACAGCAGAAAGCAAAACACACATGAAGGAGGATGCCCAACTACAGTTACTAGGTTATTAAACTGAAACTTTAAACTTCAAATGATCTGAAATGTACAGAGGAGGCCTGAAGAGAGGCTTAGATGAACCTATAACAAGGATCTAGAAGGCTGGATGAGCATTAGGGGGCAAGGCAGAGCTCAAATTAGAAAAATAAATAGGAAAAAAGTTCAACTTTTCACTGGTTATATGTCCATATACAATACAAACACTGAATACCAAAACAATATGTAGGTGTGCAATTATTATAATCATGTGGGTGTACCTTAGTGCCCCCCAACTGGTCTAACTTATCTAGGAACTTTCCAGATGAAATAGAATAACATGCAAGAGCCCAGGCAAGCCAAATGATCTAACTAAAAAGTTACACAGTAATGACACAATGCCAGTTTTCATTACAACAAATTCCTCTAATCCTCACAGTTGTAAAATAAATCTTAAAAACACGTAGCAAGGTAATTTGTAAAGTAATGCATGCCTGAGCCAGAAGACAGCCTCCAGCTTTCTAACCATCCCTAGCTATGAGTTTCTGTGTCATTTCAGCAGACAAGTGCCTTGCATTGGTTTTGCCACCTCTCAACTGGATCTAAGCAATCCAGTATATTCATGCACAAAGCCTGCTGCATATAGGAAACTCCAAGTACAGGAAGCTCTTGGAGATGTCATCTTAGCAATGTAGGGTATTATAAGCCCTTCTTTACACTAATTTTATCTAGACTTTTAATTTACAAATTTGGGGGCTCAGGATTCTCCAGTGCATAAACCCAGGATTCCTAAAAAGCGCCTTCCTTCTAGGTCTCTAGACTGGATCCAGTTGGCAACTGTTTCCCACTCCTGACATAAGAGGACCTATGCAAGAAGTGGGAAAAAAAGCTGAAAGTTCTACAGACAGAACTTTCTCAGGGCCGGTGAAAGTCTAATGAATGAAACTGCATAAGAACTAAGGGCCATCAGAAATCTAACTGCACCTTGCTTGAAGAACAAAACATATTACTTCAGCCTTACCTCACTAACATAAAGACATAATGTGTATGGAAGACAGATACAATAAACTGAAAACATTCAATAGCACATGCTCCTTCCCTTGGCAACAAAAGAGCAGACAATATGACAAGTGCTGGTCATGTCACTTCTTACTGTATGAGGAGATTCTCTGACAATTTAATGGCACTCTCTGAGGAGAAGAACCTGTAATGCAGGACAGGCACTATGAGGAGGTGTTCAGAATGAGAATTGCATGAAGAAAGGAGTTGATTGTAGAAACTGCAGCTTAACCTCGTATCTGCTTCCACAGCAGATAAGACATGCACCACTCCGATGAGTCCAATTTGTTTGGGATGGAAATTTGATCTAAAAGATAGACATTATTTTTGCTGAGGCTCAAAATCCCTTTCTTTTCTTTCTGTCCTCAGCTGTGTTCCTGCTGTGGCTTTTTGGCTTGGCTAGTCACTGAGGAAACACACTGATGATCCTTTCCCAGATGCTACAGCTAAAGAATGCAATAGCCACCTCCTCTTACATGGATTTTTAAACTACAGCAATTGCCTTTCTAAATTGTTCTAATTCTCAGTTAAATATTTACCCATTCTGATCCACAAATTATTGTAATTGTGCATTATTTAAGAGATGTGGATAGAAGGTGTAAACTAAGACTATCACATTAGGTTTAAGCTTTATGCAGTCCTAAGTAATTCTGAGAATAATGATTGTGTAATGTCACTATTAGCTTTGTAAGTCCGAAACACAAGAGCATAATAATAAAGAGAACTACACAGTGTGCTTACACATAATATTCATTTCAGTCTGTGCAGAACTGGGGCCTATGTGCATTAAGAATGGAACCTGAGAGCAAGTACTAGATATTAGGGGATGTAAAATTTTCTCTTTCATTAAGAATCTTAATGAAATCTTAGGAATGATATCTGAAAGTAGTGTCCTGTTCATATTAAAGAATACCATGCATCACAGAAACAGTGTATCACAGAATACTGACATACTATTTTCTACAACTTATTTTTATATTAGGGTTGGAAAAATGGGTGGAAAATAATAACTAGAATTATTTTAGGGCAAAACTATACAAAATCTAAGTACAGAGAAATGGTATCAGCAACACCATAATTTTATATTTTCCTTTACTGTTTTCACTGCTATTTATACTGCAAAGTTTTCTTTTCACAGGCACATAACCTTCAGGAAAAAAAAATTAGAAAATATGTACTATCATTCTTTGCAGTTGAAAGGCATACTTTTCAAAAATTTTGCTCAGAGTAATTTTAATAAAAGAGAAAAAAAGTGAAGATACTGCAAATAATTTATATTTCTCCTTCTTAATAGAATGGCTTTACAATCTGAAGCTTTGTCATCTGGCTCATTTTCATTGAGAACCTGGTTTTAAAAAAATAAGAATCAGCTTATTTAGCAGCACCAAACTTCAATTCAGAGGAAAATATAATAACATAAATGTATAATATTTGCTATGTGATTACTTACATGTTGCATCACACAACTTTTTTCCTTAAGGAGCTCCAGAATTACATACTCTGAGCAGCAGTTTTCGTAGCCATGATGGTCTAGGCTTTTTGAGCCCAAAAGCTGGGTGTTTTGTACTGTAGCAGTGGTTAAAAAGAAAAAAAAAAAAAAAAAAAAAAAAAAAAAAAAAAAAAAAGTGAGAGAGCGATAGAAATTACCTCTGCCTTTCAAAACTTGTTCTGCTTATATTTTGTCAGTGCAGCTCTAGCAGTGGAATCATGAAAAGCATTAGGCCCTGAGCCTGCTAGCGCTCGTCTGCCAGCAGTCCAACCGAGTTCAAGAGGACTTGCTCGCAGACGTGAAGGGAAGATTTTGAAAGTCAGTGGGAACAGAGCTCCCAGACTCCCATTATGTACTTTTGAAAATTCTTCCCCTAAGCCATGAGAACAACAGTTTGCAGGTCTGAGGCCCCTGCTTTCCTTTCCCTTCCTAAAAAGTGCATCAGATTAGTAAAAAGATCCGAAACACTGAAGGCAGAAAGCTCGAGGAGCGGCTGACAGGGATGCGCTGGGTCTCCCAGCCGAGGCAGGGTCCGCGGAGATCCCAGGGAAGGACCCCTCAAGAGGCACAAGTCAAGTGCAGGCAGCGAGTGGCTCGGGCGGCACTGTAGCTTGCCTTCCCCCCGCGGCTTTCCGCAGCCCGCTAACCTTCATCTCGGCTTCCCCATCCCTAAAACGCGGGTGGGAGCACTAACCCGGCCATCAGGTATCTTACGATCAGTCACAGCTTGGGGCGGAGGGGAGGATGCGGCGTGAAAATGAAAGTTCGCCTTCTCTCCGAGCGCTCCGCGCGCAGCCGAGGCGGGAGCGCTGCCCGAGTTGAACCTCGCTCCGTGAAGTTCCTCCGAGAGGGCTTTTTGCCTTTTTTTTTCCTTCTTTTTTCCTTTTTTTTTTTTTTTTTTTTTTTGTTTGTGTGTGTGGGGTATTTTAGTTGGTTTGGGGTTTGTTTTGGTTTGGTTTTCTTTTTGGGTTGGTTGTTGTTTTTTTTTTTTTTTTTGCAATGACCAGTGTAGTCCGCTCCGGGCCCGCTCTGCCCCGGGATGAGCCCACAGCCCCGCTCCGCCGCTCAGGGGCTGCTCGCAAGCCCGGCCGGGGGACGGCCGGGGGGCGCCCCGGGGCGCTGCCGCCCGGAGCCGGTGCGGCGGCAGGAGGGGGATGGGGAGCGGCGGCTGCCAGTCGGGATCGGGATCGGGCCCGCGCGCTGCGGGCAAGCGCCGAGCGCTCCGAACCCTCCTCTGGCTGCGGCGGGGTGCGCGGCCATGGGGGGGGACAAGGGGGGTCAGGCTGCAACCTGAGCGCAGCGGGAGCCGCGGGGGTCCTTGGAGGCGCGGGGGGGGCGCGGGGGGGAGGCGCTGTTCATATTTTCCTTAGGTCCTCTTGGCGCACATCCCCCTCCCCCAGCCGGGCTTCCTTTCCTTACCTTCCCAAAATCCGCTGTCGTGCCCCCCTATCCACCCCCCTCCCTTCCACCGGCGCCTTTACCTTGACAAGTTCGCGGGGCCAGCGGAGGTCTCGCTCCCCCTCTCTCTCTCTCTCTCTCTCTCTCGCTCCCTCTCTCCCACACACATCTCTAACGCGCCACCTCTCCCCCGCGGGCCCGGGCTCCGGGTGACATTTCCCTCTCTCTCTCCCCCTCTCTCCCCGTCTCCCTCCCTCCTTCCCTCTCTACCCCCCCCACCCCCCCTTTCCCCATTAGCGGCGGTTGGGTCGGGAGCGCGCGGTGAGCGGGGAGGGCGTGGAGCGCGCGCGCGGGCGGCGGGAGCGGGGGGGGTGGGAGGGGGAGGGGCGGCATTGACAGCGAGCGCCGTGTCCGTGCGGCGCTGCCGCCTCAGCCCCCGCGCGCCCCCCCCCCGTTCCCGGCATGCCCCGGGGCGGCGGGGCTGGCGCTAACGAATTTGAATGAAGAGCCCTCCGCTCTTTCGGCGCCATTTTCGAGTGATGCCCGATCGCATCGCTGCTACCGCCGCCGCGGGGGAGGCGCGGGGGCCGCCCGCCCTCCCGCCCCGCGAAACTCACCTCCCTTCCCCTCCGCTACCCCGCTTCCACCCTCACCGTCGCGCTTCGGAGCGGGTGCCGCCGCTGCCGCCGTCGGCACAGGCGGTAAGAGCTGGAGGGACCGGGCGCGGCTGGGGCAGAGGGAGCTGGGCGGGCGGGGGAAGAGCGTCTTTGGAAAACGGGGGCAACCTGCACCCCGCCGCCGAGAAAAGTCACCTCGGGAGCCCGGCGGGCAGCGGGCCGGGAGGCTCCGGGAGGCGGCGGCAGGTCCTGGGCGGATATGTCACTCGCCTCCCTCAGCCTCAGCAGTCGGGAGCGGCCGTCTCCTCCGGCAGGTAACCCCGCTTGCTCCCCGGGGCGGCACCGCGCCCAGGCGGGGATCCCGGGAACGCCGCTTACACCCGGCCCGCGGAGAGCGGCGCGGAGGCTGGCGGGGGGGCGGGCGGGAGCCGCGGGACAGACGGAGCTCCAGAGGGTCCCGGTGCCCCGCGCTCCCGGGACATGATAGGAAGGACAGGCTTCCCCTCATCTCCTCTCCGGTCCCTACCACCCCCCCGCCAGCGGATACCTCCCTCCCGCGTTCTCCCCCCCACCTCCCGCCTCCCCTCTCTCCGCCGTGGAAATTTCGGGGCAGCGCCCGGGACACGGAGGCTCCTGCTTCCCGGCTCTGCAGCAGCCAGCCGCCAGGATGACTTCCACACTTACATGCACATCTCCCTTTCTCGCCCGCCGCCCCCAACCCCCCCCCCCCCCCCCGCCTCCTCCTTCCTCTCTCCCCATGTTTTCGTAAGCTGGATTAATGCCCCTTCGCTCTTTCTCTTCCCTTTCCCTTCTCCCCCCGCACCCCTCCACCCCAAAAAAAAAAAAAAATATAGAGGACAACCTTCAGGGTTTTTTTCTCCGTTTGTTTCCTCTCCATGTTAGCAGATTAACTTCTCCGTTTAAGCGCTTTCTCCACCTCCTACTCAATCGCTTAATTTCCCGTGTCGCGATACGGAGCCGCCTTTTGCAGGAGCCCGGGTGATGGTCGTGCTGCCACATGCTGTCACATTTATCATCTCTGCCCCTTTGGGTATTAACGAATGACCAAAGTGCTCTTCATCCCCTATTGCACAGAGCTATTTTTTCCCCCTTGTAGCGTTAAAACGCGAGTTTCCTTCCTGGACTGGAGGGGGGGAAACATAATCCGAGACCATTTGAATCGTGCCAGCTATTTGTAGGTGTTTTTCCTCTCCTCCCACACACCCCAAAACCAAGTAAATACCCTCCCCATAGATAGCCCAGCCTAATACTGTGATCAGAGCTGGCCATTCACCTCCTCTTCTCCGCCTACAAAATTCTCTGTCTCTGTCACCCGGGTCGCTATTTGTCATTGGCTTAGCTATTTTTTGGTGGTTGTTTCTATGTCATTTCTCGGTGGCCAGCAGCTCTCGGGCTCTCGTAGCTGTATGAACGCGATCGTGCTTATTGTGATAGGCGCCGAGATCTCTCGCAGCCTGTGCGCTGGGCGATTCCCCCTCCGCGCACACACACATACACACATAATATGTGACACGGTGCCTTTTTCTCCACGACGTTGTTTAACCCCCTCGGGGCCGGCTCTGGCGTGGGCGCTCGCGTTTCGGAGTGGCGCACACAGGCTCACAAGGCATCTTTTTGTGGCGGGAGCGCCGGCGGGGACAGCACCGTGCGGCGGGGCCGGGAGGGAGCTCGGGCGCTGCCAGGCCAGCGGGCTCTTTCCCAGCCACAATTTCTAAGCCTTACTTTTTTATTCCTCTTCCTACTTCCCTCTTCACTTTCGGCCGCCCGACTTTTTTTTTTTTTTTCTTTTTTTTTTTTTACCTTTTTTTTTTTTTTTTTTTCTGGAGGCAGGAAGGCGTATGGCGTATATTTTCCCCGATGCCGTGTGAGCGGCGGGTGCCCGGGGCTGCCGTCGAGCTGGCGGGCGGGCAGGATGCGCAGCGAATGCAGCATCGGGCCCCCCGTTAAGGCGCCCGTTCAGCGGAGGCTGGACCGGCTGCTGCCCCCCCGGTTGCCCGCAGGGACGCGGGGCTGGGAGGTTGGACCGGGTCACAGCCTTTCCCCGCTCCTCTTCCTCCCCCCACGCTGCCCCCCCGTCCCCCCGCTCCCCCCCCCCCGCGCATCCCTCCGCGGCGTTCAAAGCCAGAAGCGGCCGCCTTGCGCTTAAGCACCCCGGGCACCGAAAATAACGAGTTAACCGAGGGACGTAGGAGGGACGTAGGGAAGAGTTGGGGTGCAGAAGTGCTGTACAAAAGATTTCTGTGTACATGGCTGAGAGCGTGTAGTCTTAAAGTGAAATGCAAAACTTAGCATTTCCAGCATGGCAACTGGATTGTGATTCAAGGTATTTTCTGTGTAATGCAGAAATCCAGCAGTTCAAGGAGATTTTTCTGTCTCAGATCCCTAGTTTCCCTGAATTCTTTTAATCCAGTACATAAATTACACTTTTTCAGTTATTTTTTTCCTGGGAATAGCTACTTAGTTTGTCTCCGCAATTCATACCTTTGTGCCCTGATAGAAAATTCCACTTAATCCTTGAAATTGAGGTCCTAGTAAGATCCTATTGAGATTTAGCACTCATTTCTTTAGCTCTGCATCATTACTTTCAGAGTATTTTCAGAAATGTTTTTTGACAGTCAGTATGGGAATGTGCACAAAGCTGTTTCACTGTAGCTGTGTATACTTTGAAATATCAGAATTTGAAGAGATTTACACTACTCCGCTGTGGAAGTGCACTCACAAATACTGACTTTCACTTTCAATGAAATAACTGTCCTGACTCATAGCTAATTTACAAAAAAAACCCCTATAATTCAGTATTGTACAGGTGCGTGTGCATTTTTCCCCACTAGTCATGTTCAATAGCATGCAATTTATACCTGTTTTTCATTTTAATTAAAATCTGTGCGTGGCACATGTTTGACTACATGAAACAACTGTTCTTTTAAGCTTTCTTATTTCTCAGCTGCACTGTTCTCATATTTTACAATTACATAAAGGTGGGTGGGGCTAAAATGAAAGCAGTAAGCAATCTAATATGAATATATAGCGTATTTTAAGTAACTTTTCCTTCTTATATTTGATGTACTCCTTATTTTGAGATACTTAGGGGGGAAAAATCATGTAGCTTAAATAGACCCCTGTAGAGCTGCTTGCATTTTTTACCTCAGTTAAAATGTAAAACATTAACTGGGATTACTTGGTCCTGGAAAAGTTGCATTTGGAGGAAATATCAATTGAACTTGAATATCTAAATATATATATTTACATTTTATCAATAAGTGAAAGCTAAAGTTCTATGCTTAATTAAACCTTGCTTAGGTATAACATGTAGCATAGTGTGTGGGGAGTTTTTTTGACATTTTTTTGAAATTTTTTTTTCCTTTGTTTCTTTTGAGTCTAATCCTTTATCCTGATTCTTAGGAAAAACATCCAAATAAGCTTCATTTGGTTTGGGATTGTTTTTTTTCTTTTTCTCCTCTAAAGTTTTACTCTAAGTTTCGAAGAGGTACCCTGTCATTTTATAGATGTAAATCTACTGAAGCTGAAAGTAACTCTTGAGAATTTTTAATTTTCAGAAATAACAGTAATTTGAAAGTATGACTGTGTATCTGCGTGACCTTTTAATGTGTTAGGCTAATACTTCATAGAAAGCTTATTGTAGTAACATTTTAAGGGCAGACCTCATATGCAATACCAAGGTATCATGAGGTTCTTTTTCTGTTTAGTTCATTGTTTGGGAGTTTTTTTATCCTTAGCTTCTGGAATTCTGAACCTATTACTATTCCATCCAAAATGTAATGTCATAGAAAGAAAAATAAATTGGAGTCTTTAATTCCTTAATTATTTTTATGACTAATAAGTCAAATTCTGCAGCGAATTACAACTGGAACTGCATACAAACTACCCTGCCTGTGAACACTGTGTGAAGATGCACATCTCACCCATCTTGAGTGTCAGAAGCCATCCTAACAGGTGTATCACTGCTTTTCTGATACACTTTTACACATGTAAAAGCAGATGAGCTTTCTTTACACGAAAAGTAGCCACAGATCAGTTAGTGGTCCTCTTGTAGGACCTTACTGGATTTTGTTGTTTGCTCTGGGGAGCAATTAACTCCTGAATATGTAAGGGAGAACCAAGAAGCTTATCACTGTATTCTACAAATATGCTGCAGGTATTCTGCTTTGTAGATGCAGTCATCCACCCACACCCAAAGGCCCATTGCAAGTTATTTGAGTAATTCATGTTCATTACAAACTGTCAAGGTTAGAGCGCATCTTGGACTAGTTTTGACTGTCTGGGAAGGAAATAGAGAATGAAATTGTAGGCTTTTGTGTAGAAACAAAAACACTTTTCTCAGAAAGTTTTTAAAACTAAAAATAACTTCATGTACACCAGTAAGTGTTTTCCCCAGATTTTTTTTCCCCACCTATTTATTATTATAAGTTCTAAACATTAATATCTAACACTGGAACCTGATCTCAAAAATTTGTGTTTTCTGTTATCATTAATACTTGAAAAATTTTGTTTGAACAGGCTCCCCAAATTGTTTTTGAACTTAGTCCTCTGTGACTCTTCTCACAGCCATCTATCTTTTTAATAGAACTAGTAATGTATTTTAAAGATTAAAAAAAAAAAAAGTTGAAATGTTTCTCAAAGAGAAAGGGGACATCAGGCAGAGTAGAGAGGTGTAGCCAGAGATTTCCAGTAACCTCTTTTAGTCAGTGAAAATGTTGCTTTGTAGGCTTTTTTGGTGCATTATTGGCAGGAGTTATGTAGAATTTTTAGGTACTGGTGTATTAATACATAAGTTGGATTTCAAAAGGAATTTCTTTATTGAAAAATGTCTTCATTGTGGATAGTGGACAATTTCAGAAATATTCAGCATAAGCTAGGTATAAAAATTTCTGCCCATAAGGGTGTAAGGCAATGTCTGTACTGATTATTTTTTTAACCCTTTCCTGTAAGTTTTTAAAACACTTATTCTAATAACAAAACTTTGGGATACAGTTGATATTACCACACTTGAGTAATAGTTCTGATCTTAGCTTTAAATGCTGTGTGAGAACTTTAGAAGATTTGGATGAGTGTTAAAGGAGGGAGCACAACTTGAGCTCTAGTCCAGCTAACACTTAAAGTTGGTCAATTTTTTATTCTAATATTTACATGTAATAATATTTTTAGTGTATCATTAAAAATAAAAAAAAATTCTCTTTTTACAGAGAATACTAAATTTTTTAACTTTATCTAATTCTTAAGACTTTTCTAGAGCTCGATAATGAACAGTTGCTAGTTTGTAAGGATGACATCACACACACACATTTATTACCAGATGCACACAACAGTAGCAAATGTAAATTATGTACATTTAGCTTTTATTTTGTTAAAGGTTTCCCAAGATGTCTTCTAAAACTGAAGGCGATATTGTTATATTGCTTAAAACTGAAAGATAGGAGTGACTTTCAGTAATCGTTATTAATGTCTAAAGGAAACCACTGTTAGAAATAGGACCCCCCCACCCCGTGACTATTTAGATTGTTTTCAGACACTCTAGTGAGTGAATCTGCAGTAAATAGAATATTAATAAACTTTTTAGCACTGAATCTTGTTACAACTAATTATTTTATTTAGCATAAACTGAAATTCTCTTGAAGATTTGGTCTGAGAAAAAGATAATTACACATCGTATAGGGCTTAGGCATGTATTTTCATTTTAAATAGCTTTATGTAAGTCCAGTTTCAATATAATCTTCAAGCATGTTAAATCTCAGTATAAGCACAGAGGGGGACCACAACTTTGGTGTGTTTGGTTTAAAAACAAAAACTTTTTTAAAAAAAGGTGAAATACATGATGTGTGGAATACACGAAAATACAAATTCCTTTTTCTTATTAAAGCAGGGTGATTATTATAAGTCTATAGCTGTGAGGGGGGGTTGTAGTATTTTTTTGAATACTCTCAAAGAATAAAGAACAAATTTATAGAAGTATTTATGAGCAGGTGAGCTGATTTAGGCATCAGTTATTCATTTATTAAGCATAGGATGTGTCTTGTTATGGTGTCTACAATGAAAAGTTCAAATAAAGTCAAAATAGATTTAAGATTTTTGTCTATGCGAATGCAGTATTTCCTCCAGTAGCTATTTGGCTATATTTACTGCATCTATACTTTGTTCTTACCTGATCAGGGCTGCTGCTTTTATTTTAATTTTTTTTCTTTTTCTTTTTTTTTTTTTTTTTTTTTTTTACTCCTAAAATTTTATTTCATCTCTCAGAATGTGTTATATGACTGTAGTTTTTCCATTATATGCTTTAAAGTAGCTAATATTTGTAGGCTGAATTTTAATAAAGACAATACTGGTACTGCCTTGAAGAGCAAAAAAAAAAATTCAAATTCCTTTAAGTGAAACACTAGAATTTAAATACTTAACAGTCAATAGCATATCTTAGGAAATATGACAGCAGTAATCACACATCCATTAAGTAGTTTACTTACTAAAAAAACTTACCTGTTTGCTTGTTTGAGGGTGGAGAGAGGGATTGGTACTGCATAGAAATGGAGAACAACACCCCTTAGTCCTTTTTTTCTTTTCTTTTTTTTTTTCTTTTTTTTTTTTTCTTCTTTTTTTTTCTTCCTCCTTCCTCTTACTTTCATCTTAAAATGCTGTGGGTAGAATGAAAGCAGAAACATGCTAATCTGATTTGTTTCAGGAGGCTTCTGATAATAAAGAGGCATATCACAGGTGTTCCTAATCAAGTCAGTTTGGTTTTTAAAAAAAAGTATTTTTAAAATTAGGATTTCCTGTAACATAGACAATGCGAGGGTCAAGCTGATGACCTACATCTATGTTTGGGGATCAACCATGAAACTGTGGGTGTTGGAAATATGTTATAATACATGACATTTTTATTGCAGGTTTTGACCTTTCAATAGAGAGCTGATTTTGGAGAACGGCTTACTCCTGTGATTGAAAAACTCTCTGGAAGGTTGATGGAGCATGAGCATGGTATATATTATATTAGCATTTCTCTTATTACATATGTTCTTTATTTTAAAAAATGTACACAGTAGTATAACTTATTCGGAGTATTCAAAATAGGCCAGTTCTAATGGGATTGTTCAAGAATTTATTATTTGTTAAAATAGTTCTTCTTTACACTCATCCTGTAAAATTATAAAACACTAAGTAAAAGTATTAACACAGGCTGTGCTCAGATGGAAATGAAGTGGCCAAAAATATGTATAAAAAGCTGAGTTTGCAACAGCCTTGATCCATTTGAGCTATATAAATTCTCCATATAGTATTGTTCTCATATTCCTGTCTTGGGAATAACTCCAACTGAAATGTTGCTAATCCAAGAAAAAAGTATGGATGATATAAAAAAATTATTTTTCAATAACTTTTTTTTTTTTTGTTGTTGGGAGGGTGTGTTAAAGAATAAAATAGAATGGAGAGCTAGCTGAGTGTATTTCCATATAGTGTGTAAAATTTGGTTTTAAAGGCATTAATAAACTAGCTATCTGACAAGCAAAGAAGCAGAAAACAGAAAAAAAGAACAGGTTTTCAGAGCCTTCCATCTGTATGGAGGCTCTGAAATATTCAGAAATTTTATTTATTTTATTTTTTGGCAAACAGATATTATATAGCAAAACACTGAACAATTTAGAGGAATTAATATGGACTGTGCTACACTCATATTGCAAGTCCTGCTTTGCACTAAAAGCCCTCATTTGGCTGAAACTGAGAAATCCATTCAGAGTAATCATAACCCATCTACTCATATACGAACAGTCTTAACTAACCATTTACACAGACAATTGAAATTAAAATAGCAACTGGTCTTGGATTGAGTAAATTTGTTTAAATACAAAATGGAATAGTAAAATCTGTAAGACTTTATCTTCAGGAGAAGATATTTCAGTACAACATATTTTATGAACATGTTGTGACTTTAGCAATTCCAACTTTCAGGTGGAATTCATTTTTTATTCTTAATCAAATCTGTCTGTCTTCAAGAAGACTTTTTCTTTGTAGGAAGTAATTGTACCTTAAAATCAGAGGAATTTTAAAAACCCAAAATTTCAGTTTATCCCAGTAACTCCTAATTTCTACCAAGCAAATCCAGTGAGGTGTAGATTTCATATTTCCTCATTGTTGTAAGTAGTGGCTGGTAGGACTGAAGAATTACTGGAATTTACCAGCAGTACACCTCCTGTTACAGAAGTATTTGAGGCAGATGGATTCTGAATATATTTTTCATACAATACTATGATTTTAGGGTAGCTAAGGCCTCCTACAGAAAATTCTTAGTTGAGTAAGAAAATTTTGAATACAGAAAGTATAGGAAGTAAACCTTAACTTTATATAAGCTTTGAAGTTTGTGATTGGTGAGTAGGTAATTCTTTCAGTTTTAATTCTTTCTTTATGTCATTAAACATACAGTGAAAGTACTTCTATTAATGCTGTAACTGTGTTTGGGAAACATGCCTAATGTGTTCCCAAATAAATAAATATTTCGGTCTGTCCAGAAGCTGCTTTGGAGGTACTGCATTGCTGCTGTTTCTTTCTTATTTTCTTTTTTTTTTTTCCTTTTTTTCCCTTTTTTTCCCCTTTTTTTCCTACTAGCTTTCTTAGGAAAATAAGGATTTTAGGATTTCACTGAACGGTTTGAGTTTGTTCATTTTTTTTTCCTGTACAAAAGCAGTTACATTCTTGTTAATGAAAATCAGGATTATATTGCAAGGCAAAGGTATCTAAGGCTCCCTTGTGAGATATTTAAAAGGTGAAAGTTTGATGGAGTGTTCCTTGGTCTGACACAGGTTCAGAGTATTTCTCATAGATTCTTATTCAGCAGAAAAGGTGGTTTCTGGTTCACAACTGTAAATCAAAGGGATTTTACATTTAGGGCCTAATCCTACAAACTTTAATATACACAAGTAGTTCTAATGACTCACAACCATGAATAAGGATTTGCAGAATGGTATTCTCATTAGATGCACACTTTCTTTCCTTTTACAAATTGAGTATATATTGAAGTATTTAAAACTTTAAGACAGGTCTAAATGTTTTTTTAGGAAGTGCAAAGAGTTTTGCAGTAATGTAGTAATTGAGTCTTTCCCATTTACAAGCTCTAGTATCTTTTAAGAGTGCTGCAGTTGTCAGTTATGATTAGAGTCCACTTAAGGTGTTGATTTGCTCTAGAATATTTTTGCTGAATTTTGGCCCATATTAATTTTTAATTTTTTTTTTCTAGAGCTATTTTGTACTTGGTAGTCAACATGAATGTTTCTTGACCTGAAGAGTAGGTGAAACTTGCAAGAAAGGTAGTGGGGTGCATTTGTTTTATTTTCCTACTCTTAGCCTCTCCTCTTGTAGTTCTTATTTAGCAAAACAACTACTGATTTTGTTGGAAGTTCAGCCTGAATTAAGGGCCTGCAGTGCTTGCCCCTTAAAAATTGCTGGTGTGGCTATTGCAAGCGGTGTGCTTGACTTTGTAAACTGTTTTGCAATATCTAATTGTACTGAGGTTGAAAAGATAAAAATGTGCAGACTTCAGTAAAGAAGTGCTTCAGATGTGGAACTTTTCATGGCCACTTCTACTGCTCTTACTGTAGGTAGAACACTTGAGGCTCTACAAGTCTTGTTAATTAAATCATAATTTGAAAGCTGACAATGCATGCTTGTTGCTCATCCAAAAGGAACTGTTGCAGATTACTTTTACAATTCGTTTATGATTTCTTTAAGGACTTCTCTTGCTTTGCAAAGGCAACTGAAATAATTTTCCTTAAAGAGATCTGTGGCTATAAATGCAACCCATTGCTAGTTATTAAAATACATGTAAAATCAACCATTTTGCTTGATATCTTAGGCATGACTATTTTAAGTTTTAAATCCAGAAGCAACTGAATTTTCTGGATTTTGTTAGTTTAAACTAAATCCAGCCCTACATTATTTTAAAATAGAATTTTGTAGACTATTAGGTTTAAATAGACATTAATTTTTATTGTTACTTCAGACATTCAATGAAACATGTTGTAAGCATCCCAGCCTTAAATTCTTCCTATATACATCATTTTTCCTTGTCTATTGATAAAATGATCTTGCTAGGCAATAGGAAAAGAAAAGCAAATGGCATGAAAATTCTTTAGGAAAAATAGTTAAAATATGTGAACTGGAATATTTAAATGCTTATTCTTCTTACTCAAATATAAATATATAAAGGCATTGCCTGCTTTTTATTGTTATTTTTGTCTAATTTCAGCAGAAGTCTGAGGAGGAATTTATGTAGACCCATGCGTTGAAGGTTTCAGTGGGGGAATGAGAAATGTAATCAAAATTGTTTAGTGTCCATATGGTGTATTGATGGCTTCTTAATACACCTTGGTTTAGACTGCTGTTTGCACACTAAAAACAGGGCATGTATGAAGATGCAATTGCTAATTGAGTAGTGTCTTTAATAAACAATTGTTTCTAGCTTTGTTAATTTTGTATTTCTTTCAAACACATGGATATTCATGGTAATTTTTTTATGTGTTTGTTTGGGGCAGGACTTTTTTGCTTATTCTAAATTTTTAGACCTGTATTATAAGAGAATTAGTTCTTTTTATTGAAATACATTATCAAGATAATCTAGTCAAAGCAAGATATCAGCAATATCTAGTTTTAATTTGTGAGGTACTTAAAAATCTTAGTAATGTTCAAATACCTCTGAAGTATTTATACCTTTTCTTTAACCCACTGCATTTTAAGAGCTTTGTTTTTACTTCCTGTGAGTGTCCTACAGGGGTTTTTTTTGTTTTGTTTTGTGGATGGTTTGGTTTGTTGGTGGGGGTTTTTTTAAAGCCTTTAGTCAAAGATTTTTGTGATTTTTTTTTTTTTATACTTACTTCCATTTCCTAGTTGATATGAAGAACAATTTAAATTTTAAAAAAAAAAAAATTTTAACTGCCCTTTCTCCCCAGAGAAGGAAATGGATTTTAGTATTCATATGGAAATTAACTTAGACATTTAGAAAGTATTATAATTATGAATATGACAATGACCTTCCCAAATTTAACTGATCATTTCCTGCTTCAAAATAGATATACAAGTCACTTCTAGACATATAAGTCACTTCTAGATTTAGCAGGACTTCCAGTGGATCTGATAAATGAACACATTTGCTTTATAATTACTGTATTCTTTTGGGGCAAAATTTTCTCTTGGTAGAATGGGTAGATACTGTGGTCTTATGAATGTTATCACTTTATTCTGAAAATACCTCACTTTTTCTTGTTGCAAGTTAGTCCATATTTTAGTCAAGCTCAGAAATTAGACAAAGATGCTCCATCTGTTGTGAAACATTGCAATGGCTCTTATAAGAAAGTCCTTCTCTAAGTGAAAATATATTGAAAAGTTTATTGTGGAACAGAGTGATACAAAAACACCTAATGTCAGCATTTTCCACAGGCAAAAAGAACTCCTGATCAAAAAGAATGATTATGTACTGGTTACCCTGTTCCTCTGCTCCCTAAAACCAAAAGATTTTTTCCAGGTTCTCAGGAGAAGGGAAAATGCTGCTTTTAATGCCTAGCACAGGAGTTATAAAAGCAGCACTCAAATCTGTACTTTTCTTCATTGTGTTAACCCCTAATTCTAAAAATATTTTTTCGGTTCTGTCAGAGCAAGGGATTGTAGTTCTGCAGGACCAGACTATTTTTTAAACAAAAGGTCATAAGCTCATCTTTAATTCTATGTGTGTGGAAATCCATCGCTTGTATGACATGCAAGTGTTACTAATATCTTTTCCATACTTATTTAAGTCCCAGATTCATGACTTTGCTAAACAATTTGAGGGCAGATAAAACACGGTTTGAAATAAAATCAGGGAAAAATGCTTGCCTTCCCTTCCTTGTATTACCAGGTTTAAAATCTGGATCTTCATGGTGCCTGTTTTGCATCTGGGTTTAGGGTGTAACAAGGAGACTCTTGACTTAGCAGTGAGAGAATAATTCCTTCCAGGCTATTGGTACTGCTAAACTGTGTTCTGTTGACACCAGCAACTCCACTGTTTTTTGATGTTCTGATCCCACTATAATGACACCGAATTTGGCTGTGAATATTGAGTATTTGCTTCAGAAATGGATATTTTTGTGAAACTGCATAAGAAACTTACTAGTTTTAGAAATGTAAAATGTAAAACTCATATTTTAGAAATGTAAAATACAATGTTTGTAAGTTCTTTCATAAATCTGTTGTCCTTGATTTTTTTTTTTTTTTTTTTTAGGGTGGGGGCTGGCATTTAGATATATACACTTCTTGTATTTTTGGTGTGTAATACTTATTTGTCAACCTCACAGCCTTCTGACCTGAAAACAAGTTTGGAACACTGTTCAGATTTTTTGTTTAATTTTTTTAGCTTAACATAACTTATGTTGCTGACCCACTTTCCGTTATTAAAAACCTGAACAGGATTTGTCATTGAGGTAGGAATTAATGAAGGCTAACACTAGAGGGCAATTCAAAGCAGCAGCCTATCCCAGAACAGTTATGGGTGCCTGTGGCCCTGAGATGAAGAAGAGGGAGCCAATGGAGACTTTCCCAGGGTCTCCCCCAGACAAAAGCTGCTCTTTGTGATTACCCTCCTAAATGGTTTGTTTAACTCACTTTTCATATCTTGGAGTGCTCCACTGAATGAGAAAGAAGTGAAGACAGTTGTTATGCTTTGCTGAATTACAAGTTAAGAAACATCTTCCACAGTGTCTTACCTCATTCAGTCCCGCCATTGTCAAAAAGGCACAACTTTCTCGGTGGTGGGTTTTGCTTGGTTTTTATATGCTGTCACGTGCTACATCAAGCTCTTGGAAAGATACTGGGTTCTGGCGGGCAAGGTAACATTGCAGAAAAGCTTAAATGTCTTTTGTTAAGTACCAAGAAAATGGAATATATGGTGAGTAAAGTATTTTCTTACAAAATACTATAAAGTTAGTCAAATTAAGATGACAGTATGAATAATAATTTCATATTAAAAAAATACACAAAAACCAAACCACATGATAACCAGGCTAAGGCATCAGAGAGGTACTTTGTGTCTCTAATTTTATCAAGTAAAATATATTATATAGAATGGGAAAAAAAATAGTTGAAGATGAGCAATAAAGTGATGTATTTAATATTTAACCAAGTAGAAGAGATCATCTGTGTATATTGTACACAATTTAAACAATTTATGTAACAGTGCATTACATAATAAATTACAGTTTTCACTGTTGCAATGTTCATTATAGATTTACAGAGCATCTTAAATACTTGTAAATAATAACCTGTAATGCAAATGATGGTGTCGTGGTTCTTGAAAAGCACTCAAGTATTCTTATTTTAGCAATGCAAATTTTCTCATTTTATTGAAATGTATGCACCCAGCCGTGTAAATGCTTGTGGCACAGTACAAATTTGAAAACAAAGGGCATTTTATCTAAGAGTCTGTGTGTGAGTTTATACCTGTCTTTCTATCTAACTTTATATGCATATATATATAATATATTTTGTGTACTTGTATATAAAAAAGCAGATCTATTATTAAAGTGCCATGTTTGTTTCTACACTCTGGATCAGTTAGTCAAGTTGTATTTTCTTTGTATTTTTTTGCACGACTTACTATTAATGTCTAAAATTTGCTTTAGCTGCAACAACTTTTCAAGCTGTTTTTCTCTAAAAAATATTTACTTGCAACCACTCTGGCAGTGCCACAGATCAATATAAATACTGCAGTGCATTGTAGCAGTAAACATTTACACCTGTTTTCAGCAGGTCTGATCAGCAACTCTAGTGCAATTTGAAAATATGTAATCTGCTGGCAGTGATGTGCCCAACCTCTGGTGCTGGTGCCTTTGAAAGAGAGCTATTGTGTCATAACATAGTATATATAGTCCAACAATGACTGGCCTTGATCAGTCTGTCCAAGAAGAAAATAGTTTTCTTGGTTCTTAATTTGCAAAATGCACAACAGGGGGAAAAGGAGCATGTGAAATTTAACCTACAGAAAATGGTAGGTTCTCTGGGATTTAGGGGGGATTTTTGGTTTAACTGGGGGAGTGGGTTTGAGGAATTAGTTGGCAGCCGTGTACAGTGACACAGAGGTCTTAATCACACACATGAACTCTTGGTTTTGGAATGTATTTCTATGAAACCGGTCTGATTCTAGGTGATTAAACCAAGCATGCATGTCAGCTTTTAAGGAACTGAACCCTTAGTCTTTTGCAGGTAAGACACTACCATTTTAAGAATAAGCACTTTGAGACAAATATGACTTTTCTCTTTTTTTTTTTTTTTTACTCTAAATCAAGGAGATAAGTTCTGTCATTAACATTAAAGCTGTCTTCAGTATTTTGTTTATTTGAACAAAGCAAGAGTAAATGTGTAAGTACCAGCAATGTGCAGACCAGTATTGCAGTATTGGTCTGTTCTGCCTTTAAGCAGGTGGTTTCATGTGGCAGGCTGGAAGAGAGACTCTTTTTCTTCCCAGCTTTTGACAAAAAGATGACGCATATGACTCAGAATTAGAAGGGGAAATCTGCCAGTTTGCATCAGTTCCTTAACTTGTGGGCTGCTATTCACCACAAAAAAAATCAGTATACTCGCACCAGTGCTGCTTAGGAGATGAGGAGTAATCATTTCCTTCAGAAAGTGTAGGATGATTGGAGTAGGCCTTTGATACTTTACACTAAGCTTTTCCTATATTAAGGTATTTTTCAATTATATTAAATTTTTAGAAAGAAAAAGTGATTTTATTAAATGCTGCATTTAATAATTAATATAGAAATCAGATATTATAGCTTAAGGTAGATCAAAAGCAAAGTGATTTGTTTCATGAAACTTCTGTTTTGTTGGCACTGAAACTCAGCTGTTATAGATCTCCAGAGTCAAAAGGTAAGGGATTTTTTTGTATATTTTTTAACCTAATTCCACATGTCTGCATCTCCAGTTCCAGCTTTTAAGTAAGTTACTAGGACTGGAGAAAAAAAAAAAAAGTAACTTTGAAGACAGAAGCCATCTATTTTGAAGGGAAAAATAATTACTTGAAGTATGGAAGATCTGTGTTTTCAAAATGTCTTGCTTTAGACCTGCTGTAAAAGATAATACAGATAATTTTGGTTCTCTCATATAGGTTTGAATTATGATGGCGAAACACTTCTTGCAGTACTGATATTGCTCAAGGAGCATACTGTCAAGTAACTTCTTATTTAAAAAAATTTAGATGCTAGTTTTCAGAGACTTAACATCGTTTAGGTTTGTGGATATTTATTAGTTTGAGAGTACAATTCTGATTTTTTTTTTAACTACTTGTGTACTTTAAGTATTGGGTTATAAACCCCTTTTTTTAATATATTAACATCTAGTTAATTAATCGTGGTTTTACTTTAAGCTTGTTAGTGAAATATTGAAAATCTAGCTTAGTATAAAGCCGTAAGAAGTACCCAGCAACCTTATCACTTGTCTTTATTCCTCCCCCCCCCCCAAAAAAAGTTCCTTTCATTTGTCAAAACCCTTGTTATTATTTGGAAAAGCATGTTCTAAGTGAAGTATGTTTTCTGGCTGGAAAAATTAAATTTACTGCTTATTGATCTGTGTCAGCCTTAGCCCCATTTTACTTTGTATTAGCTCAGTTCTGTGAATAGTGGGTCTCATTGATGGAAAGTGGGGAACCAAACAAATGTTTTTGAAAGGGAGTACACAAATCTGTGTTTTAGATGGTATCTATTAAGATTAGTAGGTTTCTATTAAAATTTCATGGAGAGGTGGGGGAAAGATTGCTGCACCAGCTATCACTGAATAAACAATAAGATAATATGACCAGGAATCTGCACCCCAAAGGTGTTATGGACACCTGAAACTTCTGCTGAAGTGGCTAATTAAATAATGAAGTTGTAGAAATACAGCTAACAGCTGGAAAAGTAAAAGTAGCAGTTACTAGGAGTAACTGCTCCACTAGTTACTATTAACTAGTGGGTTCCCTTAACAGTTGAGTTGATTTCTTCAAACAGGTCAGTCTCACCTTTCCTAAGTCATGCTGTTGATGTCTGGCATTTTATAGAAGTCATGTAGTGATGATGTTAAGAAAAAGACAAATTTACTGCCTGAGCCAGAAGGCAGGCTTACAAAAAGCAACTTCTTTCAGGACACGAAAAGCTCTTTGTTCTGTGGCCTTGGTCTTTTTGTGCTTTGACCCTTATTTTATAGCATTGTCACTCTGACCTTAAATCTTTGAAAGCAGACAAGCAGCAAATTTAGCCCTTTACAAGTGGGGTTTCATTCTGAGCTATGGGCCTGGTTTTTATCTTTAGGCATTATGGTCCCATACAATACTGAGATGTAACAAAATATCAATTTAAGATTTGTGGTTTGGCATACTGTAAATAGTTATTATTTATATATAAGGCAATTAAAAAATGTTGCTCTGTTACTGGCCTATGGTTTGTAATCATTCACCGATTTGAGATAAGACAGCAACTAGGAAGGCAGTCTGGCTAATACTGACCAATATATTTTTCACTTTCCTAGAAGTACTTTGGAAATTGATCCTGTGCACAGACCACCAGGGTTTCTGCACAAATGACTTGAATATTCTACTGAGGACAAGAAATGCTTTGCTATACATTCTAAAGTTAGAAGATTTAAACAGCGGTACTTGCATGGCCTTCTTTCATAAAAGGCTGTGCCAGTTTAGGGGAGCACAAAATTTTATACAAGGCCAGTGACTGTTACAAGAGCAAGTCTTCTGAGAACTTCATTAACTTAATTTTTTTTTTTGTAAGACAACCAGCAAATAATTGAGAGAACCAATAGCTGATAGATTTTAAAGTTTTAGGTTTTTTAAATTTAATGCATTTAAAAGGAGAACCTGTTTCCCTGTCTTAATAACTTTACATTATGTACCTGATTTGTATTGAACAGTTATTGTTGTTTGGAGAGGGATTGTCACATTTTCTTTTATCACTAATGATTTCAAGTTTTGGAAAGTTTAGCTATAATAAGAGGATAATCTTTCCTGAATGTAATAGTGTAATAATCTAAGTCTACATTTATTGGAGAACTTGAAAATATTTATATTTTTAAATTTTTTTTTAAATCTGAAAAGGTGTTAGAAAATTTTTTTACTAGTCATGCAGAAACTGAAGATTATATTCTAAGACAGATCTGGTTTTCTTTTTGATGGATCCACTATATTTAGTTTTATTTTTTTAAGTGATAAAATTGGGGGGAAAGAACATTTTAATTACTACTATAATGAAATATAGAATTTACTTTGTTGAACGTAGAAAACAGCTTCTTCATTTTTCTTAATTTTGTGTCCTTTCAAGCAGAAAGAATGCCGGTACAGATTGAAAGGGTTCACACAGTTTTTCTTCCTGTGTGCTTGCCAAAGGTGCAGAGAAGACAGATTTTTAGAAGTTGTGTGCAAGATACCAGTGCAGTCAAGAGGGGTCTGGAAAGCTTTTCTGAAATGCAACTTTTACAAACTCTGCTACAACTTGGAGCTTGTTACTTTACAAGTTCCCTGTAAAATGTTTCATATAGCAATCTAGTTTAATGCATCAACTTCTGATAAAAAAAATTTTAGAAGCTGGGAAAAGAGGTGGGAGGGATTAGTCTTATTCAGTTTTGTTTTTAAGCTGCAGTTGATTCTAAAATACAATTATAATATACCAAACAGTACATTGATAAATTTTTTGAGTGCTATATCAGCTTCCCATAGTTATGCTTTTTTTAGTTAGCAAGCTATAAAAATGGACATACTGTACTTGTTTAAGGCAGAACTGACTACCTTTAGTTTCTTGCCTTTCACAAAAATCCATTGCATTCTGTTTGCTATTCATCACTCCAATAGAAGCACCAATATTGCAGAACCAAGTAACAGTTTTCACTTTGGTTTGTCTTCCTGAGTGCAATCAGCGGGGGGGGTGCACCTCATACAAATTAATGCATGAATCAAGCTAGTATAAGCAGTAGTTGGAGTCTTAAATAAGTAAAAAGGGTGTAAAACAGAATTTGATGTTGAGAGTCCTTAACTGCACTTCTGAATTTCTAGGTATTTTTATACTTCTGAATTTCTCAATGGTTTTACTTCCTGGTTTTTATTTTTAGCTGGCTTTGTTATTTCATGTTTATCTTAGGCAGTAGTTCTCCAGCTAGTCTAAATCTGTTTGTTCATGATCCTTGGAGAGATGGCTGGACACATGATATAGATTCTCCAAATTTAGTAGCAGTAAATTTCAGTAATCAGCAGTCATCTGCTTTACTTTAGTTATTAATACCTCACATTGCAAAAAATGTAGTTCTCCCAGTCTTTTGCCATGGTTATATGAGGAGTGTTGTTGACATAATCAGGAAATAGTGAACACACAATTTTTTAATGTCAAATTTTGTGCTACCAAAACTCTAAATTACTGCTAGTTATCTCTGTTCAAGTATTCATCTTTTTGTTCAGAGAATTATTTAAAGCGTTATTTATGATTTTTTTTTTTACACAACTTTATAATAGTCTTAGAAATATTCAGCTGCTTGCTAGAAGGTATGGGAGGACCTGTTATACATGGAGAGTGTGTATAAGCTTGGTCCTGGATTACTGCACCTCTTTGAGGTGAAGCGTGGCAGATTTATTGCTGTGTTAAGAGTTATTTAATTTTTAAAAAACTAAACAAACACATGCAACAAAATTGCTAGTTAAGAGAGATTTTTTTAAAATGATTTAATTATATTTTTTCTTTTTAGAACTGCAGTCTTGAACAGCAATTAAAAATCTCACTGTTACTTCAGGAGAAGAGCAGTCAAGGTATATAGTTTATTATCTTAATTCTTCTTCCTCTGACCAGAATTAACTGAGTATTGTAGATTATGCCTGAACCAAGTAATAACGGAATAGTAGCCGAAAGTACACTGATACCTTCAAAGTTAATGTTCAGAAATATTTCAGTGGAATCTTTTCTTTTAAAAAATACATGCATATCACTTTAAAGGCTGCTGACACCACAAATTAGATGGAAACATAGTTCCTTAACAAAGAAGCAGGAAGGCAGGAATAAAATAGTATACTTCTAAATCTTAGATTTGAGAATGAATAAGAGTAATAAAATCCTAGTATGTTTGCAGTATAAATACTGCAGTGTTGAGTAAGCATATGACAAAAATAAAATGAAACTATTGTTTTAACTTGGAGAGAGGGGTGTAAACAGTGTATGAGAAAGATACAGCTACATACACTTTTAGATCTGAGAATCTTAGAGAATGGAAATATTCGGATTTCTGGGTAGTGAACGGTGATATTATCTCTGTCTTTTCCCCAGATTAATTCAATAAAACCCTAAAAGTATTTTCCAGTGTTGAACTGCCATTGTGTGTATTCATAGTTAGTGGTGTGTTAGTGGCACTGAACTGTCAGAGGAGAGCTTGGCAAATTTACCAGCAGTTGTCCAAAAAGCTACACTGCAAAATATCCTGTCTAACATAGAAGTAACTTACTCCATTAATGGAATGCACAGAGCAGGACACACTTGTCAAAGATGCCCCACTTCATATTGTGCCATTGCAGTGCAAACTCTATCTCATTTCTGGTTAAACTAAGCTAACTGGGGAAACTGAGATATGGACGTGTAATTGCTGATGTCAGGACTGTAGAGGATGGACAGAGGATGCACTGGTGGACAAATGTAATGCTTTTACACTGGAACACTAAAGTCTTTCAGGCTCATGTTTGGTTTTCTAATTTTATTGTGAAATAAGGTTGGGAAAGGGTCACAATGAACAGTGAAGCAATAGCCTTGCTTTCATATTGGATCTGTGTTTTGTATTTATGAGTAAGGAACTAAAGCAATGGAATATGGCTGTGAGCAATGGTGTATAACACTATTTATGAGGAAGAGCTTCTGGCCAAGAAGTATCAAGGGAGCGCTTTTTTTGTATGACCAAAAGGCACAAGGTAAATGTTTAATTTTATATCATGTTCTTGGGTATTGGAGACAACATACAGTGTTTAATACAAAGTCCTTGGTGTCTCTTACTCCAAGTCACTGGCCTGTCAGTCAGATTGCAGGCCTAGTGGTACCTTCTGGATATAATATCTTACACAGAGGTTTAAGGAGCTTATTAGTAGTTATAGTAGCATTTAAGGAGCTTATTAGTATGTATAGTAGCCAGGATTGACTTGTAGCTGGTTTTCATAGGGTCAGAAAAGATTGAGTTTGGCTTGGTGTTGTCATAAACTCTGAACTATAAACAATAAAAACTGAAAACGATATTTTATATTGGGCTTGGTCTTTGACAAATCAACTAAGAAATACTGAAATCAAGGAAAGGCTCCTTCATTGCTTGGGAACACTGATTGCTAAAACTAGGGCAAATACATATACACATACACTTCTCTCTTTTTTCCTTTCTTTTTTTTTTAACAGTTCCAGTACATTTTTTTCAAAGAGCATTCCTGACATGTGTATGTGAGCTGCTTCTGTGGAATTTCAGTTTTGCATCTTCAGAATCCTTCTTCCTCAGCAGAGTTCTTGCTTTTAGGGACTTGGGAAATGTAATGGAGCTTCTTGCATACATGATTCCCAGCTTTTATTGAGGTCTTTGTCAATTTGTCTCTCATCCACAGACTTAAAACACAAGGATGGAGGTAGGAGACTCACTCATGGTAACACCTATATTGACTTTATGACCAAAGCGTAATGGTAAACAGCTTTGTGCAGACATTCCTGGATTTCAGTAGACTCCTGGCTCAGCTATCAGTACACTTCTTATCTTAGACTTCCTCCTTTCATTCTTTTCCTGTTCCACAACCCCTTCTCTCACATAGACTGCCTTCAATTTTATGTGATAATTTGCCTATTCTCCTTGCAGATTAGATCTATTTTAATAGCAGTGTAGAAAACATACAGTCACATTGTGTTGAATTTTGGGTTGGTTGGTTTCTTTTGGGACATTTGTAGAAAAGTTAAAAAGAGGAAAAAGAACCCAACAACAAAACACCATCAAAAATCATTAAAAAAAAAAAAAAAAAAAAAAAAAAAGGAAAACTCAAACAGTCTGGAATCCTGTAATTCATGCAAGGTTTTGTGTTCATGTTTTGAATGGGTGGGTAGAATTACCTGCAAGTTTTCTTACTAATGTCCTTTCTGTAGAAAATAGCATAATAGTTCTGCCAAGTCTTCATTTCATGGTGTGTATAGTTTAATTTTAAAGGGATTTAGTTATACAACAAGAAAAAACCTCTCCATACTTAAGCTAGAACCTGAAATCAACAAGGCAATTGAAAGAATAGTATCTGTTAAACACATGTTGTTTCAAATGAAGAATTTGGCCTGAATGTAAAAGTGAGAAATGCACTTCCAAAGGTATTAAATGTTGCTGCTGTCTTATTTAAGTAATTTTCTTTCAATCTTTTAAAGTAAATCTACAAGTACAAAAGAATATTTTTTTCTTGCTAGAGAATATTTTTCATACTTTTTCCAGAAAAGTTGAAGTAAATCTTTTACTGCTGGCTAGCATTTTTGCTCACATCTATCTTTATTTATGCTTTCCACACATAGCACGTATATATGGTGGAGATTTTGTCTTTACTTTTTCTTCTCTTGGTTTATGCCTAGCACAGTTTCTTCAGGGGGGGAGACCAACTGTCAGAGCATATGTTTACAGTATAGGTTTATTTTGACTTTGTACTCCTGCTTTAGTTCACCATGGTAAGTTGGGTAAGTTGTGCCTATTTAATTTAGTTTGCCTATTTTAGCTGTCTGATTTAAAAAACAAACATAGGTAGTAAGAGGTAGGGTGGGGATAAGCGTAAATAGAGCTGTGCATGTATAAAATATACTGGAAATGGCTCTTTGATGCAGTTCCTACAGTTAGCATTCCTGTCTGGGTAAACTATATAAGAAGTGTTGCTGCTCTTACCTGTAAATTTACACTGGCAATCTCACTAATTAGCAAATTTGTGGCAGAGGACTCTTCTAGCTGATATTGCCCTGCTGTATTACTGTAGGAACAAAAATAGGAAGGGAGAAAAGAAAATTCCCAAATCTTTCCTCCCACATGGCCTTCCAAATCTCTTTTTGTGCTTCCAGATAGCCCTGTTAATTTCCAGAAGTTGTCTGTCATGACTTGACTAGGAGGCTTATTGCAATGGAGTGGCATGCTTGGGTCCATGCTGTGTAAGTAGCTTTTGTCTTAACAGTTTAGTATAAAAACATTAAAGCATAATTCATGTTATTTAGGGAACCAGTAAAAGGACTGTAAATCTCTGACATTCTTTAGTCTAAGAAAATGATACCTAGCAGCACCTTGAGCTCCAATCTCTTGCCTGCATCAAGTAAAATAGCATGGTCAGTTCTAGGCTGGAGGCAGATGAACTCCTGCCCATAATAACAGATAAGTTACAATTCTTGCTAACAATTGTTTTGGGTTTTAATTTTTTTTCCTCTGAAGTTAGTTAAGGCTCTTTTGAGTCTGTCTGCCCAAAAGTTGCAGTAAGGGTAAGCTGCAGAGCTAACAGATGGCTTGAAGACTGATAGAATAGTTCACAATAGCTTATTTTGAAATTAGCTCTTTTCTCTTACATATGAAAGTTTTTGGGTTTTCTTTTCACATCCAAGTTTCCAGATGACAAAAAGTCAGATTAGAAAATAATCCAGAGTTTTTTGCTTTCTTTTGAAATAAACGTCTGCATAATCTTTAGTTCCTCTAACTAGAAACACAGTTGTCCTGTTTGTTGTTCATGTCTCATTAAGGTATTATGCACACATGACAAAGTCTAGAGCTTCACCGTAAATTGTCAGCTTGGCAATGGACAGATGTTTTCTAAACATTTTGTAGCTCATTAGCACAACTGGTGTTACCACATGAAAACTAAAGTTCAATAAGAAAATTCTACATTCAGCTCAGAGTATGTTTCTGTTTCCTTGAAGCATGGTAGACACCTTGGCATAACGTAGCAGCACATAATGGTTTGTGGGTTTTGAAAAGGTGCAGGCCATATTGTGCTGCCTCAAAAATACAAGGATTTCATCACCCTGAAGAGACATACCACTTATGAATTAGTCAATCTTGTGATGCTGATGTCTGTCATACTTTAGCAGCACGTAAATATTGGTGTTAAGACTGTAAATATCTCCAGTATTAACTGTGCTGCTGAAGTAAGGCTAGCCACTTCTGCACGCGAGTCATGGAACAGGACATTGCATGTATTCCCTATGCCTTTTTGTTGCTGTACATTTATATATTGTTTGTATACGAACACTTTCTTAGCTTTTTTTGTATTTTCATTTATTCAGAAAATATATTTAGAGCTTCATAGTATCTGATGGTAAATAAAATAGACATATATATAATTTTGCTTTGGTTTATGTGAAAACTGAACTTTTTTAAGGAGCCATCTCAAGCTACACCTGTCTAACAATGCTTTGGTAAGTGTTTGTTTATATATTTGAGAACTATAAAAATTAAGTTACTTTAATTATCAACACATTTCTCTATTAAAACTCATAAAACTGTGTTTATTTTTACAATCTCTCTAAATTAGTGGAACTGGGAACTATTTGGTCATGCTTTTAACAAAGAGAGCTCATAAAGAAAAAGTGTCTTCCAATTTTTTTAACAAAACTTATTAACCACTTCATTTCTTAAACCACTGGGCTATAGACAGGTAACGGTTTTATGGTTAGAAGTTTAAACTGTGTATCTGTCTGTGAATTTACTAATTTTTTTTCTCATCTTCCACTAAGATTTTTCTCTTGCAGGAGAATTTTTCATTGAGATGATTGAAATTGCTGCAGTGAGAATGGAAATTACTTAGGCTCCTTTCCTTTTAAAAGCTTCATGCGAGAACTGTGTGGTGAGTCAAATGTAGACTAATGGTTATGTAAATGTCACTAATTTTAGATACAGATCTGAAAGTGTGTTTCCTTTTAAGATTTTATTTTCTTCACTATCATGACTCAGTATCACTTGCTAATCTAATTTTATTAGCCTTGTTGTATTTTACCATTTAAAATACACATACCTTATTCAAATAGGTCTTCACACAGTCAAGTTAATATATCATATAGATGCTTTAAAAGGAGGAAAAAAGGCTTATCTGCACTCAAAATTTGTTTTGATTTTAGCCTTCACAGAACTGCTACTGGTGCCGTTGCACAGGTACAAATATGATGTAGATGAATATGAATCCAGGTTGTTATAATTCATTAGTTTGCATTATTTGACCATATTTCAGAATTTCAGACTGGTAAAAATCACTCATTTTCTACTACTGCTATGAATTTGAACTGACAAAATTACTTATAGCTAAAATTTCAAATTTAGTTCAGACCTGAGCAGTTCTCAATAGCACAGCTATGCAGAATTAGCCTACAGCTTTTCATAAAGAACATTTGTGTGCACATTTACCTACCACATTTCTCTTAATGTACATGACCAAAATGAGGTAGACTACTTACAAAAAATACCCTATCTGGCTCAAAGTTGGATAGCTTTCTCTTTGAGTTTCTTTAGGGAGTTTCTTTTCTTTCTTTCAACCTATGCAACTGCTAAATATTAAAGACCTGCACATACACTTCAACCATTTGAGGACTTAGAAACGCTTGGAAAGACCTTAAAGGTCTCTGCTTCTTTTCATCATGCTGCAGACTGGTGCTTGCAGCAGGCCCATCCATCCAGTTGCTCTTGTAGATCTAGTATTTTAATGTACCCAGGATTTTTCCCAGAGACTTCCATGAGTAGATGTGAATCTAAAGAGCTGATCAGAGACTTGAGAGCATACAACAAATAAGTCTATTTACATGGCTTTGTCAAAGTCCGGTGGCCAAACTGTTTGTTGCTGACTACTTCATTGTGCTCGTGTTGGCCTTTGTGCAAAGAGTGAAACAGACTGTGCTTCCTTCTGGTTCACCATGCAAACTCCTATCACTGGCACAAGGGCAGGAAATAGCAGGGAGCAGGAAGAAGCAGAAGGGCAAAGGTTGGAGCGCCTTGTTCGGTGGCCCTAGCAGCATAGAATAGTTCAGTGACATGGTGAAAACACAGTTTGAGCATTTGCAGAACCAGAGTTCAACTGAGGAACCAAAGTTCCTGTCTGGATAAGAAAACTGCTTCAAGTGCTAATGAAGGCCGATTCAATGATTCAGTTCCTAAACCTTTGAAAAGGATGTTACATTTCTCACATGGTTCTCAGGTGGCTTAATATTAGCAGTTATATTTTCCAGATGTTTGCCTGTATGGGTGGTGCCAGAGACTGGCTGGATCAAACTGACTTCATGTTGCAGCTCTGGGGTCCTAAGGACTGTGCCTGATGTAAGAAAGAAAGGCTCCCTGTTTTCAGTTCAGGTGCTTGTTTTCTGCTAGGCTTAGGAGCTGTATGGGAAAAAGATGCTTAATTCACATAAAAAGGCAAGAAAAGATAGGCCTGCTTGAAAATAAACGAGACTAATAGCTATATATGAGTGAAGACAAGTAATTTTAGGAGCATGTCTAAAAGTGCAATGTTAAAAGGCTGGAGGTGAGAACAGATACAGGAAGATCTGATGAACTGGAAAATCAGAAGGATTGAAATAATTTGGGCAAAGATCTGGGGTGTTGTTTGTTTATTGAAATTGGAAGAAGCGGCAGCCTGACAGAGGGGATCTGACTTGAGGCAAAGAGAACAAGTCAGGTTTAAGCAAAGAGGCTTGCACTCCTCAGATGATTCCTAACATTCACTGGAGTGCTCTTCACATCCAGAAGGTAATACAGACTGTTAAGTAGTAGCTTTTGCTGTCATATTGGAAATCACTGTCAATTTCACCTCCCTCATTGTATTCCACAGAGAAGAGGGCCAGCCTATTAGTACCCTCAGCTACTTGATGGATTTTGGTCCTGAAAAGAAATCTCAAAGTAAGAATAGTTGAGGTTGTAAAGGAGATCTCTAGTTCAAACAGGGTAGTTTCTTTAAGGCTATGTCCAGTCAATTTTGAATCTATTCAAGGATGGAGACTCTGCAGCCTATCTTGTTCAGCTAGAATTTCATGCACTTCATTTCTTACCTGTAGCCTCTTGTCCTATTTCTGGACAGAGAAGAGCCTGGCTATGTCTTCTTTACTCTGTCGTACCCTCACCAGCAGGCATTTAGAAACATTGCTGAGATCATACAAACACAAGCCCTTTCTTCTCCAGGCTGGAGTCTCAGCTCACTCAGCCTTTCTTCATGTGAAAGATTCTTCAGTTCTCTCATCGTCTTTGTGGAAGTCAATAAAATGCTTCATCTAATAAGGGGAATTAGAATTCAAAGGAGGAAATGGTTTTTTTTGGGGGGGGGAACAAAGCACAAGCTAATAACTGTAAAAAGAACAAGAAGATCACAAAATGAAACATTAAGAAGTTAGATAACTGTTGGTTGAAGATTCTGCAATCTTCATTTGCCCCCTTGTGTCAGTATACTATGAAGCAATCTTCGTGATCACACAGAATGTTTAATCTATTGATAGGGTCAGTCTGTGGTGCTGAGCTGGGGAGGGTGCTTGTGGGCTGCCAGCAAGAAGCCTGATGTTGCTGTAGGTGCTGCAGAAATTAGTAAAAAATTCTCTAGGCAATGGAACAAATGGCTGCAAGTAGAGAAATCCATGTCTTAGTGGTTATGTCTAGTGAGAATTGCTAAGAATTGGATGTGATGTTTATTTTTCTGCCTATATTCTTGTGTGAGGCTGGACAAATAACCAGGCCATTGTTTCTGAGTGCGTATATTGTGCTTTACTTTGGAGGTGTCTGATTTAAGACACATCTGAAAGAAACACTGGTGGTTCACATTGGTAGCTGAGCTTCTTAGGAGCTGTCATTTGAATAAAATACTCTGTGAAGTTATGTCTGCTGACAGTCTCCTGTCTTCCTAAAGAGAACTTCAAACTGTTGCATACTATAATAGTTTCCACACCTCTGTGTCACATTTAAAGCAGGAGTAATGGACACATACCTTGAACGGCTGGTAGCTACTTTTGTTTAGTAGCTGTACTACAGTAATGCATTGCCTTATGGAATTTTCTATGGCATTTATTAATTCTGATTTCAGAGGAAGAGGTGAGTACTGTGCATCTTTTAAAGATCAGATCTGCAATCAATTTTCCTTGTTACCAGTTCAGGCTGGGAAGCAGAGTTTCTGTGCTGTTCATTCACGGTCTGTTTCTGCAGTCCTGCAAACTCCAAAATACTCTGATTTTGTCCCGTCTTGTCACAGATTCATTTTGCAAATATAACTCATTATTAAACACCTGTGTGTGCCATTTTTTGCTTTCATTTTTTGCTGTCATTTTTGTAACATTGTGCAAAATCTTCTAAATAGTAAAGGTAATGTACATGTTTGAACTTCAGCGTATTTGACAATAAATTTACCTGTCAAGATCTATTTTATACAGAAAGAATGAGCTTTTTAAATTGTAACAATTTCTTAATGTACACCAGTAAGCACTGTATCTCTAAAAATATGAAGTTATACCTAAGTATTTAGGACTTCTACCACCATTTTCTTCAAATTTCAAAGGCAGTTTTCTTGGTACAGCCTATAGCACACTTTGGTAAATGAGAGTGGTCTGTACTAGAAATTTGGATACAGTGATCTAAAAATGTTTCAGCTTTTCCATTAGTCTTGGTATCTTGAGTATGTGGGAAAATCTTTTCTAATCAGGTAGCCACATTAGCAGTAATGGTTGATTTTGAAGTGTCTCGGCTCCCTTTATCTGTATTGCAACCAATTGTCACAGAAGTCAAAGAAATTATAGAAATGTGCCCAAAGTGGTCAGCTGCTATTGTACCAGTTTAACAGCAGCATCAATTCTTCATATAAAAACCAAACAAAGCATTTAAAATGTATTTGAATGAAAACTTTTGTCTGAGGTATATGTGAATCTCCTTTCTAAGGTGGAAGTTTTAAGTGTATCAAAATAAAATATTTAACTATAAAGAGAAATAAGAAAAAATGATGAAAAAATGCAATGGCATGAGTGACATTGCTCATCTTTCTGTGAGGGGGATAATAATCATTGGAGTGCTTATTTTTCACTCTAAATAGTTTATTTCTGTTACAGGCTATTTATTGGTCATCAGATGCAACTCTTTTTTCCCCCATGTTTTATTCACTTGTAATTAATAGCTCTATATTTGTTAATAAATGAAAATAAATTTCTTGTATTGCTTCTGCCTCTTAATGTAAAATTTGAAGTTTTCTGTTCTAAAGTTCTGAAATTACATATTAATTATAGCAGCATTTATCTAGTTTGTATCTTCAGTCTGAAGTATACAGTGCATAGTAGGTGAAGGCTTAGTTTCTCTTGAGAGATAGGAATAATATATCCATAGTGTGTTCTTCTGCTGTTTATAGCCATAGGAGTCAGACATGGATAGAAAGCTTCTCATTTCCCTGTGTTTCTGCAGGGCAAGTATGTGGCTTTATTGCCCATAAAAGAACCTTCTGTTAGCAGGTTTTATACTTTTAAGTAGTTTAAAAGTAAAACATTTTGCAATTTCTCAAGAAATACTCAAAAAAGCCTTAAGTATTATAAAATTTGAAGTACACAAGGCATAAATTATAGCATAGAAAGTCTGTATAAATTTTTAATGTTTTATTGAAATAAAGAGAAAGGAAGAGCTACGGGGGTTATATTATTTGACCAGCTAGAATGGTCAACAATAATATAAGACTATGGTTCTACAGCCTTGTGATTCTTGAGCCAGACAAGTTTGGGAATGAGTTTTCTTGTTTCCTTCACTATTATCCTGGCTCTCATATGTCTTTGGTGGTTTCACTGAATGACTTTAGGTTAGTTTTTGGCAAACTCAGCCAGCTGAATGTGCTTGCTGGAAGCAAGAGTGCCAGCACTGAGGAAAATACCCTTCACTCCTGAGGCTGGCACTCCAATTTTAAAGTCCATTTACATTGCTTAAATCACTGTAAGGAATATTCAGGGCCTAATTCTTCCTTTATTGACGCTACTACAGACTTTGCCTATCTGCTCTTTAAATCAATATCAAAGGGTCTGAAAACATTTTGGTCTCTTTTCTTGTACAGAAGATTAGTATCAACACATGAAACCAGCACAAAAATTCTCCTAGATATAGCTTCTTAGCATCTGGAAGCAGCTGTGAAATGCTTTTCCTATTATCAAAACAATGTGAGAGTCTTCCCCTTTTCCAACAAGCAATATCTTGTTGTAGACACATCAGTAAATACATTAAAGCTATATTATCCATCTATAATGGAACTTCCAGATCAAAAAAATGAAATTTCCAGTAGTATGAGACAAAGATGCACAAGAACTCGAATGTTTTGGGGGTATGAAATGTCTTAAATGAGTTGTTCTTCAACCAATTTTAGGAAATGTGCATGAATGATAGGTTGTACAGTCAGGAAAAGGATTTCACTGCAGATTTGATAACATCGTGTAGCCAGACAGCCCCCTGTTGGTTGTATTGCTGTGGAGGTTCTAGAAAGGAACTGTGCTTGAATTCAGCTGTTCATTGCACTCAGCAAGCAATTTTTTTTCAATCCCATATCACAAATAGAGAAAGTGGAGGGAGAAGAAAAATGTGTGTGCTTGTAAAAACTGCCTTTGAATCAAGTTTTATCTCTTATACATAAGAAATGTTAAAGCTCAGTTAAATAGAGTGTCTGCACACAGTTTCTTAATGCCTTTATAGAAATTGATTTCTAAATTGCTGTAATAAAAATGTAGAACAGTACTTCGTCCTTGTGATAAAACTTAAGACTAGCATGCTTTAATATCACATTCACAGCCTGACTAAGGCAAAGTATTTAGATCCAGTTCTGTCAAGAATGCAGGGGTTTAAAACACAGAAGTTTGTAAGCTGGCAGTGAACTAACCAGGTACAGCCTTATTTAATGGCTGAGACTCTCTTGCAGGCACATTTATGAGAGCTTCTATTTAACAAGGTACAATTTTACCAAGAGTCTTGTGTGTTTTTTAATCACATTTGCTTTGCTTTAAGATGTTTTTTGTATATGTTTTTAGTTGCTACCAATGCAACTCGCTACATACTTCCAGTTTGTGTTTTCTCATATATTGAGAAACTGAAGAAATTCTTACTCAAAATGAAATTGTTTCTTGCTGACAATTGCAGGACACTTATTAGGCATTTTTGGCATTTTGGCTTTTTTTTCCCCAAAGAGTTTGTAAAGGGAACCTAAAATCTCCCTTGTAATGATCACTGCATATCCATGTAGTGATGAAATGCTGTAGGTACTGTAAGGAATATAGTACTGGGTGACACAAGGGTTCTAGAAAGAACTCTGTCACAGAGGCACAGGATTTTCTGCTCTAAGATAAACAATACAGAAGTTCTCTCTGCATCAGGTATGGCCAAGGTTACAACAGCTCATCTTCATTTAAGGACTTGGATTTGTGCCTGAAAATCCATAGCTGCAATAGTGCTAGAGAAACTGATGTGACAATTAGTTTTCTACTACGGCACAGAAGACCAGCATGATGCCAAGAAAGCCAGAGGGCTGGAGGACTTTTTCTCACTCTTAGAACACATTAAAAAAAAACCAGCGATCAGATGTCTTGGAACAGCTGGCAGAAACGAGGGTAAGGCTACATGCTGTGATTGAAAAGGGGGAATGGGAAAGATGGGGACAGAACAAAGAATTGTTTTAAAATTGCCATGACTTGTTAAAAATCCCTCAGAAGACTTTTAAGAAACTAGCTGAAACAATCTCAAGGCAAGGGGACTCTTCCACAAAATAGAAAACCTGGGTTTCAGAAGCCTGAGGAGATTCAAGTTCACATCTCCTGCTTCTGAAAAAATACCCAGTGGAGGTTGCCCACAGATGTTCCCCATCTTTCCTGTTAAATCAAGGTTATGTGCAAAAAAGTCACAAAACTATTTTGTTCAAAGGTTGTTGGCAGTGGTAACTATTGCTGTTAGCAGATGAAAGCAAGCTGCAGGTAGGATTTCAAAGGGTAGTGGAATTTGCTTTTATTGGACTAACTGCAGTTCCTTGCATGTTCCATATTCTTTTCCTAAGATGTTTCCTGAAGTAATGGTTAAGTCAGCATACAATAAATATAAGTACCCATTAAAGCACACTAAAGGAATACCTTATGTTTCCAGTAGATGAACACTGAGATAATGAAGTATTTGTGAATTGCATCACAGTCTTCTATTATGCCAAATTCTGGATTTCATTGCTGAAGAGAGCAGCAGTAAAGGTGGCTTTAAACTGCTTTATTCTCCTTAATTCTCTAAATCTGCTGAAGATGGAAAGCAGGGAGCAGCATTAAAGAACTTCATGGCTGTTCAGCAACCAGCAAGGGGACTCACCTCTTCCCTCCTGCAATCTACCCTCAAACTGCTTTCTTTCTGTGTTTGAAGCAGCTTTTTGAGTCTTTGGGTTTCAGAGGTTTTTTGTTTTAATTTGAGTTTTCTTTACAGGAGAGTTTACATTCCCCCCCCGATAAATTAGCAGCATAGATATAAGAGCCTGTTCTCGGTTGAAGAAGATTCAAATAACTTATTCTGTTCAGAAAAATTAAAATATTATTCCTATTCTGAGGAGTAGTTACTCCATTCCCAAATTAGGATTGAACTTCAGGACTTCCTAATGGCTCTTGGAGTGTCTTTAATTTTTAGTTTGTTTAAGTAATTCTAGTCACTTAGAACATACAGATAACTTACAGAGCTGTTACATTGTGATCCCATTATTTTATGCTTATTCAGGCATAAAGTAAGTAGCCTTAGAAAAGCACTACCTTTTGCTATGAATGTATCTTGGTTTCCTCTAAAATTACAATTTTTTCTCTTTGGCTGTGAGCAATTGTCCAGAGCAGTGGACGTTTTCAGTTGTAATTGACAGAATTGTAATTTTATCTCTAGTTTTTTTTCATGTGTACTGCAGGATTCTTTTAAAAACAGCACCTGGTCCTGGTGATTTTATTATTTGAGTTTCTCAGGCTTTCAATAGGCTCTTCTTTTGAGACATCTAGGCCTGGGGAAACTACTGTGAATCCCTATAAGGCACATCCTTGAGACAGGAATTTCTCTGTCACCCTTTATGTTAAAACCAAATAATTTATATTCAGCTTCTTTACCTGTGACACCTTCATTCATCTGCCTCTGGATATTACATAGCCAAAACTAAAAAATATCCTCCTAAATTCTAACACCTTTAAGAATACTTGTAATTCTTCTCTATGTGTGTGTGTTGTGCATTGATACATGGCACTGCATGCAGCCATCGGTACCCATGAGTACCAATAGAGCTGAACATTTTTCAGCAGCACCTGTGAAAGCAGTAACTGCATTTCTGTGTGTAAGAGTAGTGTTAAACCATTCCCTCATTCTTCAGACTGCCAGTGGCTACAGAGAGGTTTTCATTAGCCAGTGATAGTGGCAATTTTTTTTTCACTAATCTTCATTAGTTTTTTTCTTACTTTATTTTCTTACTTGTTTATGTTAACACTTCAATAACTGTTAAGATGTGGTTTAGCTAAGAAATTCTAGCATCTCTGGTTTGTTGGGTTTGGGTTTTTTTCACTTTGATTGGAGAAATTGCTTCAGCCTAAGAAGAATTCCATGTCTGCACATACCCCATGAATGAGCATGACCTCCCTAGCATTCAGACATTTGCTGTGCAATGTTGTGGTGTCATTAAAGACTGTCTACATAAGATACACTTTACTTGAATTGATGAGCATCACATGTATCTTCTAAGAAGGCTGAGCAAGTGAAACATCTTGCCTCAAGATGTCACAAGTGATACAGGCACCTGGCCTCTGTTTCTAGTTTGCCTGAGCAGAAACACTTGAGAAAGACCAGAGCTCTTTTGCTTTTCTAACTTCTTGTCCTAGGCTGTCAGCAAGTCTTCTAACATGGCTAAATGTTGATTAGATGGAGACAAGGAACAGAACTTTTGCAAAACAGATCCCGATTTTATCCTACATAAATTTTTCTGAAGCACAGTTCAGACCTGAGAACACCAGGTAGTCCAATGATACAGAGCTAGAATTTTCATGATACAGTGGTCTGCAGTACTTGGATTCCTTGGCAGCCATAATTCTAGAGAAATTATCAGTGACAATGTGGCACCAAAATTATAGCAAGGTTGAATCACTTTTGAATCCTTGAGCTTCATCAGAGAAATCAAGCTCCTCACTGTCAAATCAGGCTCAGAATCTCCCCTCATGAACTTCAATGGGTGTCTGGCCTTCAGTATTGATTCAAACATTCTCTACTCTGCTCATAGTCAGAGATCATTTTTTATAAGCTTCCAGCATCCTGTAGGACTAGTTCCATATAAAATACTCCTGTGCTTAGTCAGAACCTGAAGACTGAAAGGTTCTGTACAGTTCTGTTTAGCTGGACACCTTACACCAGTAGAAGTAGGTGTGGTTCACACTAGGGCAGCTTTTAGAGATGGGAACTTCCTGTATTTTTCATCATCTCACAGATACAGAAGTGTTAAGGTTGAAAAAGACTTCCAGGATCTCTAGTCCAACCATTAACCCAGCACCACCATGCTCGCCACTAAACCATATCCCCGAGTGCCACACCCACAAGCCTTTTGAGCTTTCCGAGGGATGGTAATTTCACCACCTCCCTGGGCAACCTGTTCCAATGCCTAACTGCCCTTTCAGTGAAGAAAGTTTTCCTACTATCCAATCTAAACCTACACTAGCACAACTTGAGGCCATTTCCTCTCATCTTGTCACTTGTTATCTGGGAAAAAGAGTGACACCCTAGGTGACTGACTGACGGCTTGCTACAACATCCATTTAGGTAATTGCAGAGAACTTGTTCTTCCAGGTAACAGCGACAGGATGAGAGGAAATGGCCTCAACCTGTACCAGGGGAGGTTAAGGTTGGACATTAGGAGGAATTTCTTCTCAGAAAGGGTGGGTGGAATGGGCTGCCCAGGGCAGTGGTGGAGTCACCATCCCTGGAAGTGTTTAAGAAAAGATTGGATGTGGCACTCGGTGCCATGGTCCATTTGACAAGGTGGTGTTCAGTTGGTCATATGTTGGATTTAATCTCAGAGGTCTTTCCCAAGTTAATTGATTCCATGAAAGCTGCCTCCAATGACAGCAAATATTGATACCTAGGGCAAAAAGGTGCTGAAGTTTTATCTCTGCTGCAGAAATAATTACCTTTTGAAAATGAGGGTCTCTAGAGTATTATTAGTTAATATTGCTAATTTGAAATGTTAAGCATTGCCACAGACATCTAGAAAGGAATTTAGATACGGTATAGTAGTGACATTTCCAGAGACAGACATCTTGATGAAAAGTATTTATGGGTTTTCTGAAACACAGTGACCTATTCAGTGCTTTGCATACTCTTTGTATAGACAGGGTTGTACACATTCTTCTTAGATCCCCAAGACAAGTAAACACCAGTTGCCAACTACAGGCATCACAAGAACGTAGGCTTTCCAGCCCTGCAGGCCTACATGCCCTCCAGCAAAGCAGCACAAGACTTAAAGAGGAAAAAAAAAAAAAAAAAGACAACTTTCTTGTGTGTTGCAGTTCACCTGCTTCTTTCATCCACCCACATGGCAATGTCTGACTGCACCAAAACATTTGGAATATTTTTAAAGTTGTACCTCTTCCTTTCAAGCACTGAAATGGTTTTATAATGTGTTAAAACCTACCAACTGTCACAGAGATTTGTGTATTCTCTTTTAGTCACTCATTGACTCCTTTTGGTCACAAGGTGTTTTATGAGAGCATGTTAGATCATTGGTAGCACTGCTTCTTTTCCTATGGAAATGAGATTCCCTTTTTATCTCTTAAAAAGGGATGGGGAAAGGTGGTAGTGAGCCAATTCCAGTACAGTATTCACTTAGGCTATCCAGATCTCGAGAAATGTAAATACCTACAGCTGAAAGATAGATACAGAGAAATGTTTTCAGCCAGCAGTTTATCACTACCAAGTTAGAAAGCCCTGAGAGCTCTGAGCTTTCGAAACAGTTATTTCCACACTGTTACCCACCCTGCCTGAAGGAACTGTGTCGTCTTTCTAGCAGGCATCATTGCCTCCAGTATAGACCCGTGTGCTTGTTGCTGCCTGTTTCAGAAGAACAAAAACCCACATATGCATGCACGTCCTGAACACACTGTAAGTGATCTAAAAACTGTCATTACATCCTTCACTCGTGGCTTTTCTTGGTCCTGAGGGTAGACGAGAAGTCAGCATGGATCCCTGCACAGAACAGAGATGAACCAAACCATAGCAGTCTGATGTTCCATTAGCCTTCTGCGACTTCACATAACATTCATTTTTCCTAATCAATCTCAGAGCCTACCTCGGAAGTTCATTGAGAGCATGGATCATGAGTCAGAGGGTGGTGAGGCACTGGCACAGGTTGCCCAGAGAAGCTGTGGAAGCCCCATCCCTGGAATTGTTCAAGAGCAGGTTGAATGGGGCTTGAAGCAACCTGGTGTAGTGGAAGGTGTCCCTGCCCATGGCAGAGGGGTTGGAACCAGACAGTCTTTAAGGCTCCTTCCAACCCAAACTATTCTGTGATTCCAGGCGTCAGACTTTCAATAGCTTAGCACAAGACGCTGTTATAGCACAGCCTATGAGGGCAAACTATAGCCAAAAGAGGAGTTGCTCAGGTGTGTGCCTGCCTGGGTGTTTTCCAGCAGGGAGCCTCCAAAAAAAGAATCTTGCAAAAAGATGATAGTTTGCCCATCATTTTTCCAACATTTATTCATAGAGATTTTGGGACTATATATGGACAGTGAAGTCTAGATTGCACTATCACACTTCAATTGTCAAATCTTATAAAATAGGAGCAGAAAGCAGTTTTAGCCTAACCAACAATGGAGGAAGCTTCTGTTACATCAGGGACTATGCAGATACAATGTTTCCCCTACATTCTTGACATGGCCATATTTAAGCTATTAATGTGTTCTGGAGATCCGTGGTTTACTGAGCCATCTTCAGAAGATAATGTTTTGAACAACTATAGGTAGCAAATGAATATCATATGGTTTAAGGATAGAATTGCAAATGGAGGAAACAAAAGGTAAACCAGTCTGTTCCAGGAAATATCTTTCCAGTTTATGGAAAACTAGGAACTTACTGACGGGGTTAGTGCTCACCATAGCGCAACTGGCATTGAAATAAAGGCCACCAACAGGACATATCCAGGAAGTATTCAGTAGGCTTATCACCCCAGCACTACCAAAACAGTGATGTTATTCTGATCTTCAAAATTTATCTATTTGATCTCCAAAAGCTTAGCTTCTGTTTCCAGGTGAGAGGTATCAACATGACTAATCCATCTGATGTCTGGATCCTGCAATGTTTCACTTCACAGCACATGCAGAAATTACCTCCTAAAGAGAAATTTTCTTCTTCACATATGTGAATTATTACTGGAAGATATTCTATAGATGCATTAACCTAACACACTGGAAAAAAATAAAACATCCCTATAGTTTCATGAACATTTAAGTCTCCTGTCCATGTTATTCTGTGCCATTTCCAGGTTTGTATAGCAGGTATTACCCACCCATTTGTTCACACCTGTGAGATCTACTTTTCCTTGTCCTGTGGCATTGACATTTCTGGCAGCTCTGTCCTCTCCTCAATACAGTAAGTTGTGTCTCTTTGGTCCCACAAAGGCCATGACTCTTTCCAGCCTAATTTTATTCCTTTACTTCCTCTCTGTAATGGGAAGGAAGTGAGTTTGCCGCCTTCTGTGGATCTCTGCCTGCCCTTACCACATAGCCCCTTCCTCAGTTCTGCCAGGACCCAGCTGAGGAGCACGCTGAAGGCATAGCAAAAACACAAAGATTAAAGGATGGAAGGATCAGCATGCATTCTGTTTATTGTTCAATACAACATTGTAAATAAACCGGTATGTCAGCAATTATTTTATTACTCAGTTTAGATATCACTGGGGAACCAAAACAAAAACCATAAACCAGCCTTTTCAGAAGGCCCTCAATGAAAGCTACAAACTGCCTTTGAAATTCAAAGAAAACTCAGTTCCTGACTCCAAAGTACCAGTAAAACCCCAGACTTGATGTTTCCAATCTATTGCTTTTTTTTTTTTTCCAATGGAGAATCAGGATGAATGTTGCAATGTTTAATTCTTCACAGTTTCAGCTGACTGCTGTAACAGTAACTTGCTTAGAAAGCAAAGCCCTAAATTAATTTTCTACAGCAGACTTGTACACATTACAGTTTCCAACCTTTAGGGCTACATTCATCATCCTTCTGACCAGAAAGAAGACACCAATTATTGAACCATTCCATTAGATTGAAAACAGAGTAGAAATGGAGGAAGGATTCTTGGGAAAATTTACACATCAGATCACACTTCAGGAAGTTATTTCAGCAGAAACTACATGATGGTCTAAAAAACTGACTTTTTTTTTATAGAAGTCAAATTTATTTGTATTTTATATGATGACTAGTGATTTACATCTCACCCACCCATTTGAGAATATTCCAGACTCCAGGCATATCTTCAGCCAGAACCAGACTATTCATATCATTGTTGGTCCATCCATTAACTAGTTACAACAAGGCCTTCTGTGACTAATTATGGTCTGACTGCAGCAGGAGAGGCAGCTTCAAAGAATGGGAATCTGCAGACACACTAGCAGTTCCCTTGGTTCCCAAATTCGTTATTTATGTGGATTACACTGAGTTGACAGATTTAACTGGGCTGTTGAAGATATGGTCAAAGAAGCAGAGTCACTCCCTTCCCTTTTATTGTCTCCTGAAGACATAACAGTCATATGCATCTGTCACTAGAGAGAGGAAGTTCTCCATCACTGGACTTCATTTGGGGTTTTTATAGGCTGTTTCAGTAGCATTTGGGAATAGATCAATATAATATGTGGTAGGGAGTTGTATTTCTTCACGACGCACTGTAAATCTTTTATTGAAGATACTCCCACTGTTTATTGTTGAAAATCGATAAAAATAAACCTTGTAAAGTTAAAGCCTGGCAATGGTTCAGCACAAATCAGAGAGAAGGAGTAAGAGGCAATGAGCCTCCCTCCTCTTCTTGGATAATTCCCAGCTTGTTTCTCAATAAATATTTATTAACACTTTCCAGCAATCTAGGAACAAATTTAAAATGAAAAAATAATTATTCAAAGTTATGAACTCTTTGTTGTGAACTCAAACAGGACTTTTGATCTACTCTGGTGGCTTTCTGGTACTGAATTCAGCTGTGGATCAAAACAAAATATCGCCTCGGTTATGCTGGATGTACCTGAGACTTACCCACTCAAGAGACTGACAAAAGCACATTAGCCTTGCTCGGGTCAGATTAAGGGAGTTACTTTTGAGCATTGGAAGGCTGGAAACCAACCAAAATAGGTAGAAACTAGGAAGAGTTCACTAGGCAGAAAAGTTTATCCAAAGTTAACAAAAGTTACTATCATTGGGCATGATGTAGTTACTCCAGCATCATTGTTTTGCCCTATGGCTATTAATTCCACATATACAGCATTGTAGGGAGGATCTTCTACTACTTCCATGAAATTCAGTTATGAAGGTAAGTGAAAAATGGTTTGGAATTTTTTAGTAAAGGGGAAAATTTCCCAGCACTATGCCCAGCACAGAGAGATCAGTCTTAGTATCTAAGATACTATCTAAATAGTATCTATCTAAATAGTATCTTAGTCTATTTTATCAATTTATAGAGCTTTATTTAAACATCTATTCTTAATCATTTATACAATCACATGAGTGCTGACTGCAAAACCTATAAGAATGCAGTGACTGCACTTCCCAAAGAAACAAAAACCCTCATGAACATATTGAAATCAATGCCCAAAGAACAAGAAGGTATTTCACAACAGACTCTGTCCTTCCTTGTATCAGCAGGATACTGAACAATTCAAGTGGTCAATAAATGACATGCCCCTGAAAGGGATAAGTACAACACAAGAGAGATTTCCCAGTGTGTGAAGAAGGAGGAAAAAAGTTACTTAAAAGCACAAAAAATGTCACCCATCACTAGAAAAGGAAGTCAACACAGACGGTGCAAAAACAGGGGGATGGAAAAAGTGTGTGGTACCTCTATCCTGTTGGGACATCCAACCAGCATCACAAGATTGTACTGGCAAAGCCCTTGACAGTCTTGAATACGGAAACACAGGATGACACCAAAATATAAAGGAGGGAAAAGTAAGATGAGGAAGTGTAAAGCAAATGAGGTGTTGTTTTTCTGAATCATCTGCCTTTCAAATCCCACAAGCTATCACCTCATTTTGGATGGTCTCCTTCTGCCACACCATGCAGTCCCTGTGAGTGGTACAGGGTAATGGTGCTGCCTCACCATTCAGTTTCTTTTTCCCCTATGGCTCTGTTTGCCTGTTACAAAGCCACAGAGAGCTCATTGTGAGTGAGCAAGGGGGCTGCCCCAGCACTCTGAGAGCTCTGTTTTAGCATCACAGGCAGTGGAACAGTTGCACATTTCTGCTGAATCCAGGGAAGAATAAAAAGGCAAATACAGCAGTGAAGTTTACTGAAATCAGCAAATTTTGCATCTTCACAGGAAAAAAAGGAATTCTCTTGAGAAAGTTGGCAATGGCTTGAAGAAGCGGATTATGTCAGGGATAACAAATTACTTTTATTGGAAAAGAAAAGTCTCAATGCCTCAAAATCCCATTCCCATTTAATCAAAAGGAGAGCTAGATGTGAGCAATCAGAACTTGTGGTTCTGTCACATGTAAAAGCACAACCAAGTCACCTACAACACACTGCTAGTCTAGCAAAGATTATGTTGAGAGATACCAGAGTTGAATTGCCTGCCAAGGTTTGGGTGGAAGTACTCAGTTTAGCACATAATCTGGTTTTGAGGAAGCAGCTTTTAAAATCACTCAGACTCATAGTTCCTACTAGCCAAATTCACTTGTACAGCTGTTCCCTTCTGTGTGAATAACTCTGCTGAGCACATACCACACAGTCTGCACTCTGCTGCATCCGTGCTTGTTTGGGGCTTCAGAAGGGAAGGAGCAGTAAAAACATTGGCCACTGTTTCTAAATTCCTACGTTGGTGCCTACAGGTTACACTGCATACCACTTCAAAGAGGGCACAGAAAATTTGCCATCCTGACTCAGCAACACTTTACAGTAGCATAAATAACCTCGCAAGGTGGAGGCCAGCAGAAGATCCTCCTAGTAAATCAGTGCTATTTTGATATTAATTTGTCTGCAAATAAACATAATTTCACCTGTTCTTCCATGATTACTGCTATTTAGTTGTAGCTTGAAGCTACACAGCACCTGTAGCTCTATCATCACTGCTTCCTTTTTCTGAATAAGGAAACCCAGTAAGGTGCTTTCCTTGAAGAACCAACCAATTCAATTAATTTATTCCATCAAACTTTCGTTGAAGTCATGAGTATCCTACTGGTATCAGTCAGAAGCTTTCAACAGATTTCAATCAGGTTGTTCACACACATGCTGTCAAACTTATTTAAGGATTATCAGTTAAAAAACCAAAAAAAAACCCAACAAAATGAAAGCATTGTGTAAGAGCCTAATCATGTTCTCTGCAGGAACACAAAATGACAGAAGGTGACACTTCTCAGGTCAGAGCTAAGTAAGAAGAAATGCTGGAAGAACTCTGGGAACACAAGCTTGTTGATGGCCATGTGCTTTGCTTCCAAAAGAAGCACAGAGCCACAGCACACTGTTACCCAAGGGCGAGGTAAAGCACATATGGTCCTTTACATGACAGCAACTTGCACTGGTATATTTTCCAGAGCCAAGTATTGCATTCATAGAATGATGCTGTGCTAAATAAAAATTAACCCACGTGTTCAGCCCATCATAAAGTGTTACTAAAATGGTTGTATCAAACATTCATTTTGCCAAAGACATGGAACATGGATGATGGCATAGGTAAAAACTTTGGGGCTCTTTAAAAATGGAAGTATTTTGTCTTTTCTTTCACTTTGTTTAAAAAAAAAAAAAAAATTGAATCCAAACTTCAATTTTCAAAGTGGCTGCTGCATCAAGGAAAACAAAGTCCCTACTTTTGTGGTAGGTGAAACAGTGTAACTGATACTATGAAGGGTTCTGAAACTTGTCTCAGCTTACATCACTGCTATTGGTTGATCATTTAGGGCATAATGTCTAAATACAGCCCCAAGTTGATTTTCTTAACTTTCCCTGTAAGAATTTGCTTTTTTTTTTGTCTTGTGCTTCACATTGGCAAGTCTCTCCACTTACAATATCCACAGCCAGTAACTCACCAATAATCAACATTATTGTTTCCAAACAAGGAGCACTGTCTGCAGCACAGCAGCTTGTGGGGACAATCATCCCACACAGCTTGCCTGCTCTGTCACCCAACAGTGGTCTGATCTCAAAGCCCACCATGATAGGCTTTCTGGCACAGACCTTCATAGAAGGTCTGCACAGAATCATGGAACAGGCCAGGCTAGAAGGGAACTCAAAAGATCATCTGGTCCAGCCTTTCATGTGACACAGAGCCTCCATGAAATCATTTAGCATCCTCTTCAAAATTTCTAACAAAGAAGACTCCACCACATCTGTGGGGAGGTTGTTCAGTGAATGATGGTTCTCACTGTAAGAAATATCTTACTTCAAGACAAATATGAACACATTGACATTACTGACCAAAAAAATCCTGTTTGAAGTGGAATCATTCACTCTTACTTTCATTACATAACCTGTAAGCAGCTTGGGAGATGTAGTCCCGTAGTCACATTATTGTCAACTCAAACAGCTCTAGAACAAGCAAAGAGGGCCTCACTCAGCCTCTGAACTCAGGTCAAGCTGAAATGCCCCAGAGCAGTAGCCAAAGATAAGAGGTGTCCGATAGTGGCACTTCTTTCCAGTCTGGAAAGATCCATTTCACTGAAATTCCTAAAGGGAAGAAACAGATGGCTGAGTCGCGCCCCCATTATCAGGTGCTGCAAATAAAGTAATGCGTTCACATTTTTAAACTAATGAAAAGCCAGATCTAACTGGTCAGCCGGGAAAGCCCAAAGTAGTTCTCCTGGGCTGTTCTAAGCCTTGGGAAGATGGTGCTGTCTCAAGCTGTGTCAAAGGAAATAGGTTGGATATCTGGAAAGTTTTTCATGGAGACTCATAGCGTTCTGGAATGGTCTGCCTGGGGAGGTGGTGGAGTCACCATCCCTGGATGTGTTTAAAAACAGACTGGATATGGCACTCAGTGCCATGGTTTAGTTGAGGTGTTGGAGCATGGGTTGGACTCGATGATCTTTAAGGTCTCTTCCAACCTAGTTATTCTGTGAATTCTGTGTTTTACCAACAACAAAACCGAGATGCAGCTAATGAATCCCTGAAGTTATTGCTATCTTCTTTTCCTGCCTTGATGGAAGGACAAAAGATTCTTAATTTATAAAGCTTCATTAACGTACCTCTCTCAGTACCTGAGCTAATTTTGACATCTTTACAAAGCTTTGTACAGGACTAACATTCCCAAGGCTCTTGAAGCCACTTCTGCTAAGCCTTCCAATTGTGTTGTACTTAACAAGTACTAAAAAATCCTTTGCACTATTTTGTTTGAGACTGTGTTCATCACATTTTCATCCTTTTTGTGGTGAAAGCACTAAAAATTAACTGACCCTCTGTTCACAAAGATCTTTATAATTTAATTCTCAGAACCAAAGAGCATCTCAATGCCACCAGAGTGTGAGGAGAGGACAAGAGACAGTCATACATTATTTCACAGACCTCAGCGATGGCTTTCACAAAGCCACAGAGCAGCACAGCTTGGGATGTTCCCCTTACACTGCTCCCAGCCAACTGCAAGAGTCAGTGAGTGGAAGCACTAATCAGTCATTGGGGTTTGCATTCCTCCCCCAGCCACTTCTCCTAACTGTTGGGATGACAGTTGCAGCATCTTCATGTATTACCGTGTTTTTAAAACCTACTTGCAGATTAGCACAGAACATAAAAACAATTTTCTGGAAGGGATAGCTGATGTTTTGTGACTCCTCGTGTAAATTTTAGCCACAGAGAAAAAACAAAAACAACTCTTGGAATTGCTGAAATCTGGTCCACAAACCCAGTATTGAATCTGGGCTTCTCTTACTTAAAGAGGGTAGAGCAGTAAAAGGCAAGAAAGTAATTTTTTCCCCTAAATACTTGAAAGAAAATGTGTTTGTTACTTCCCTCAATAGCTGCAGTTTCAAACAAGACAAAACAACAACAACAAAAAAGGCCAGTAGTGCTGACACATTCCTCTTCTACATTCAAAAGATGGAAGGAAAAGCCCTTATTTCCCTTTCTGTACTTGGCCTCTCCTTGCCTGAGCTACGCCAGAGCTCCCTGGGGTTTGGTTCAGCATGATGGCAAGGCCTGCTGCCCTCTTCATCCTTTCAAAAGTGTAGCATTCAACCTTCTCTTCACTGGCGACTGTCCTGGTGCTTATGAGGCGAAATCCATCTTTGAGTAAAGAGTCAAGCAGCAGGCCTAGCACATTAGTACCATTAATCAGCTTTCTCTTATCAGGCTTTATGGAAACATACCTAAAATCAGAGGGGGAAAAAAAAAGAAAAAAGCAGTTACAATACACTTTAACTACTTCTTTACAGCACACATCAGCACAGCTGCACTGTGTTTACAGCAACCAAGGCTCCAGATATCTTTTTCTTCCTTTAAGATGACTGGACTCTTTTCCTTCATGAAGAGTAATTCTCAGTTCATCCAGTTATGTGCTGGAGAAGAAGCACTTCCCTTTCACACCCTCCTCCACCACAAAACTTACTTTCTTAAGAAATATCTGTGAACACCCCCATCTTGTCTCAACAGAGGAGAAGTAAGCAGCAGGCTCTGCAATGCTGAGTTTTTCAGGTAAGAGTAAACAGTGGACAGCAGAGCCACATTCACCCCAAGAGCATCACTCTCCAACACACAGGATCTCTCTCTACAAACAGTGACATTTATTGCAAAGTTACCTTGTACAGTAGGTTGTGTGGTAACAAATATGAAAATCATTTTCACATGGCCTCCAGTGATTTTATTTGATATAAAGTACAGTGTAAGAATCTATCCAGACATTCTGAGGAGCAGAAGTCAGGTAAAAATACTATTACAAAATGTATAAACTGACAGGTGAAACTGTTCCACAGTTCACAGGCAAGTACACCAAACATTCATGGAAAGCACAAGAAAGGCAAAAAAGTCCATGTCACCACAAAGACTAAGGAAATAGAAATTCAGCAAGGCAACATAATCAAATTATACTTATTTCATTACTCAAGATCAGCTTTTCTATTGATCTGCAAAGGGAAATTTTTACCAATTCTGAAGAAATAAATGAAAAAATCAGAAATATTTTCCCCACTACTTAAGTTGCCATAACCTACTCAACCAATTGCTAGTCCATTAAAATTAGTAATATGTTACAAAGTTAAGGTTTGGCACACAAACATATATATTGCTTCACAAATGCAAAGTCGTTTTTATTCTAATTGCTTAGCCAAAGAAAGCTGGAAGAAAGATAAACTTTATTTTCTTTAAAAAATAATCAAAAGACTGCTGTGTTGGTTCATATATTCAAATAGAATATTTTTTGAAATATTTCAATGAAATTTCCATAGAATTCCAGATGTTCTAACAGCTACAGAGGACAAATTAGGTTAACATTTTCTTATACAGTAAGAACATGTCTCCATACAATAGAGACATCCAGCAAAAGATAGTTTAAAAAACCTAAGAAGTCATTAGAATACGATACTGCTATCACAAAAATTACTGATACACAGTTGTCTTAATAAAAACAGAACCTGGCTCTGAATTCAAAGAAAACCCACTGTGAAGCATATAGTTAATTATTTGTCTTTTCTCCCTCCCCCTAATAAAAAGCTCTACAAAAGCTTTCCAGTCCCTGAAATGTTGTCTCAGTTCCAATGGAGTTTTTAACCCTTCTTGCCATTCTCTGTTTCCTGTTTTTCATCTGAAAGCCTTTTGCACCATAAGCTAGTGGAGATTTTAGGTTTCCACCCAGTAATTTACTTTACTTTGTTTCCTTTGCTTCATTTTACTGTGTTTTTCATTTTCTGTGGAAGGCGATGCTGTGAAATTCTAAAGTGAGTGAGGAGGAAATTGCAGAAAGAGAGAAAAACCCAAGAGCACTCATAAACAAACACTAAGAACAGTACTTTAGGAAGCTGAAGAACAGGCAAATCAGTGTAACAAATTAAACTGGGTGTTTCAGAACTAGAAAAAGATAACATTGAACAGAAAGAAGGAAACATATTTATTTTCTTTCAGTTTCTTTAAAATGAGGTTTGCTAGCACGCAGTATGCACTTCATAAACTGCAAGTCTCAAAGACACGTCCATAATGAGAAGTCATTCTAGGGACAGTACCTGGCCACGAACTGGTCACCAGCAGAATACTCAGTGCCACACAGAAAAACAATATCGTGATGAGAGGGTCTTTCCAAAGGAAGTGGAACAAGTGGTTTCTGGGAAGGAAAAGGGCTGTTCCAGCCCTGTCCTGACTGCTGCCCTGTAAACACAGTGATCTGCTCAGCTAGTGCCTCAATGGTGGTACTGCAGGAACCAAAGATCCGGAAAAAGGCCTGCATTTCTTGGAGAGAAAAACGCACTTCCAAGATCTCCAGCCTCGGCTTCAGCAAATGTTCTTGGCTCAGGAGGTTGGCCAGGGGGTAGAGACCATAGAATTCTGCTTCTCTCTGCAGCTTCTGATAGTCTGAGAAATCAGGTGGTAAGGACACCTGGAGAGTCCTCAAGAAGTCCATGATGTAACTAAACAAAGCTCCATCTCTGTCCACAAAAAACTCTCCATTCACCAGTTTAAATTCCCGGTCATCGTCATTCACCATCCGTGCCAGCCTGGACTCAGGGAACTGCTGCAAGGTGGAAGCCCGGGTTACAAACCTCACACCTCCCACACTCAGAACGACCACCTCTCGACTACTCATGGCTGCCTCAGCCACTCAGGAATCGCAGCTCTCTGATCTACACCTATGTGGCTTGATCTTTCCTAAGCTGCAAGGCAGCTGCAAAAACCATTGCATGCTTTTAGCAAGTGTTTGGAGTGAGGTGTGGAGCAGCAACAGGATTCCCAGGCAACAAAGATGTAAATATCATGTACAATAGTTTTGTTTGCTGGGTTTGGTTGCTTGGAGACTGTGAATTCTTGGAATTTAATGTTTTATTTTTGAAATGAACAGCTTGCAAGGACTACCAGAATACAGTGAATTGACTGTCACAATTTATGAAACCTTGAGAGAGGCCAACGAATATTCCTGAAGGATGGCACACATTATGTTTGTTTTCTAGAAATGTCAATTCAACGTTTTCATTCCATACACTGCTGTTCGCACGACCACTGCAAAGAGGTTAAATGTGCTTCAGGCAAGACATTTCAGTACCGTATGCTGCGGAAGAATGGCACTTCAGAGAGCTCAAGCTTAAGGCTCCCTTTAAATCACTGTATCTAAGGCCAAGTCAATACAACCAGAAAATTCAATTAGCTCCTGAAACAAGAGACACAAAAATACAGCAACAGCAGAAGAACCTCTACAAGGTTCTTCAAACACCACCAACATCCACACACCTGCTGCATCACACAACCTGTTCCAGGAATCATCCAGTAATTTTTCCTGGCTTTTGGAACTGCAGTCTGGAGAGGCAGAGAGGGACAGGAGAGCAGCTGTTTTATCTGCCACCTCTGCAGGGCTAGAGCCCAGGCTGCCTTCCCGTGGCATACCCCTGCATGCCTTTCACTGCACTAAGTTCTTTATGTTAAGGCCAGCTTTTAGGAAATTGTGGCTTCAGAGAAACATGGATCAAACAAAACAGCCCAGCTACCCCAACAGTTTGATGCTGGAAAAGTAAACTGCAAAGTATGAACTATCTGCAAAGCACATACCATCCTGCAGCTTGTTCTTATCGTTACCTCTAGAATTTATGCTTGCCCCGAAGATACATTTTTGTATAGAACGTGTAATCTGAATGCACAGGGTAATTACAATATTTGGTTATACAAAAAGATACCCCACCAAACCAAACCAAAACATATAGCTATTTCAGAGAGAAGTAACATTGTCAGATAGAGGCTGGTTCCAGAACGTGAATGATGCACGCTGCATTTTGCAGTGGAAGGGCAGTCCTCAGCAAACCTGTCAGCACAGTGCTCACCTCAGTCACAACTCTTCTTTCTCTTTCCAAACAATCTCCCAGTTAGAATTTCTTTTTAAACTACAATCTTTTACCCTATTCTACAATTACATTAACATCAAACTAAAGATACAGTTTGGCCCTGTATTTTGGTAAGGAAAATGATTTCCAGTGAGCAGTATTCCCATAATCACCACTGAAAGAAGAATCCACAAAGTGTTTTTCAAAGCTCCATTTCATTTTCTGGTTTAGCAGCGCTCAAACTATGTGAACATTACGAATGTTTTGGAATCATTTTGAATTTTTGAATGCTTTCACTGGGAGTCTGAAAAGACCAATTAATTTAAGAAGTTCCATGTTTTCTTCCCCAGATCCCTCTTAGTTCTTATATTCCAGAAGACACTTCACAACAGTTTATATTTGCACACAAACTGTGCGACGTTATCCAGTACAACCAACGTATAGTTTTTACACTTTTCTCTTAACAGTGAAGCTCCATCTGTCATCTGTTCCCAGTAAAAGACTGCATGATCTGCTATCTCCACGGTATCTGCCAAATAGGACAAGCAAATTGTAAGGAACTGAGATTTCCAGCACTGGAGATTGTCAATGACTGACTCCACAAAGGACATTCTGGTGACAGCAAGAATGAGCAAGAAAATAAGAGAGTTCACTATAAATCTGCGTGAAAAGACCGAGGGAATCTTGAATTTGAAACTGTTGCTTTCCTGAGGCAAGGAAAGTTTGTCCACATCAACAAGCTTTATTCCATTCCACTGGCTGGTATCAAAGCTCTTCATTGTGGGACTGATGTCCACAGTGGAACAAGGTAAAGGGGTTTCTTTGAGCACCTTGATTTTTTCCCTGAACTCCTGCATCTGTTGCAGAAATATAATGGGCTCGGACACATCTTTGAAGGCCTCTGCAATGTTAAAAGCCATCCGCTGCTCTTGCAGAATCGTGTTCAGTTTATTGATTTCTGGATCGTAGGCCTGCATCACCGCAAGCTTCATGGTCTCAAAGTCAGACAGAATCTCATTTCGCTTCTGCTCCAGCGTGTGCTGCAGCTTCTCAAAGAACTCCTTCACTTTGTCAGAATCTTTCGTCAGCATCTGCAGAGCTTTCCTCTTGCTGGTCTCTAAGGTATCCAGCCGTGAGAGGGCATCTCCACAACGCCAAGTTTCAAAGCCCTGAAACAAGGTTTCAAAAGCCCGCTTCTCCTGGGAATAAGCTTCTTCAATGGAACAGAAAACATGCTTTGTGTGGTCACCACGGGTGGCACAAACTCCACAGATCAGCTGCATGTCTGTCCTGCAAAAAATGTTAAGGGGTTGCCCGCTGTGCACTTTGCACACAGGCATTTTTGGAGTTACTTTGATTTTGTTGTACTTCTCCACGATACCTTTCAGGGAATAGTTGACCTGCAAGCTGTTGACTCCAGTGACAGGAGTCTCCTTTCTGCATGTGGGGCACTTGAAAGGGGATGGCCTCCAAAGCACATTCCGCACATTTCCCTCAAGAATTCCTTCCAGACACTTTCTGCAGAAATTGTGTGAACAGGGAAGGACACGAGGATCGTCAAACAGGCTACAGCAAATGGGACAGGTCAGATCTTCCTCTAGGAGCTCCATCATGTCCTAGGAAAGAGAAAAAAGATGGTAACAGAACTTACAAAACTTAGTTCTCCCTCAAGGAGACCATACAAGAACCTATCTGAGACACGTCTCAGTGAGAAAAGGATGTATTTTTTCCTCCAGAATCTTTAAGACAGAGCCTCAGCTGGGTTTTTGCAGCCAGTCCCCCTTAGGTGTGGTGCCTGGCCAGCAAATGGCAGGCACAAGAATGGTGCAATGCCCAGGCAGAACCATTTTGTTGGACTCTCAACTAGAAATGCTGGAAAAGAACACTTGCCAATCCCAGCAAGGATTCTTAAAGAAAATAACTTGTGTACTCACAATAACAGTGCAAGACTTAGATCTTTCCTTGCTGATTCAATACACAGATATGGGATTTGCACAGAAGATACACAGTCAATACAGTTTGCTAAGATCTGATTACTTTCTACTTGCTCCACTCATCCAAAGCTTCCAGCTTCAACCCCACGCACTGGCACTGTAGACAATACTAAAAGTGACGGAAAAAGCCCAATTGCAGTGTTTCTGCTGCTACAGAATACATAATGTGTCTTTTTGCTCTACTTGCAAGGCCAAAGGAGAGTCACCAATCACTTTAAGAATTAGCTTTTCTCTTGCTCCTGCAGTATTTTTAAGTAAACAACTGCATGTGTTACTATTGGGCCATTCAGCACAAAGTTAAAATACTTCAAATAACTTCAAATAACAGCCACCCATAATCCTTGATAATTCATCACAAAACAAAACTGTTGAACATTTTTACTCATCTGCAAACTTTATTTCCAATTCCATTCTCACAGCATTCACACCCCAGTAATTTCTTTCAGTGGAGAGAACCTGCAGGAAGAATATTTATCATGTAATCCTTCCTACTGGAAAGTCTCAGTGAAGGGACCCAGCACACTGTCCTTCCCCTGCCTCTAACTAAAGCCAAATTCTCAGATGCAGACACCTTGTAATTTACAGCATGCTCCGAGAAAACAAATAACTAATAAAGACCAAAGAAGGTGACAGTCTGTATCCTCCAAAGCTCTCAAACACTTTGTTTTGAGCTATAATTAGAAAGATGCTTCCCTTGCATAAATTCCTTCCGTATTATACAACATATATTCATACATATGTAATAAAATTCCTTTTATAAATTGAAAGACATCACAGAAAAGTGCATCAAAGTACTTCTGTGACATCAAGGCATGTGAATGAGCTCTTAAGTAGTTTTGATGTAATTTCTAAGGTTTCTGTCCCCTCAAAGAAATATGAAGTGGAAAACATGGGAGCCAAGAATAGAGCTGCAAGGGAAGATCCACACTGCACAGGACAAGAAGAGCAATAAAAACAATACCACTGATCCAAGGAAAGTTAAGTTCACTATCAGGAAGAAAAGTGAGGTCACTCCCGACTTTCCTTCCTCAAAGTCCTTACAAAAGGATCAACAGTCCCAGTAAGACTTCACAGTAAAAGCTATTCTTGGGAAGTGTAAGCAAGCCTCCCATCCTTTCCAGGTAAGGAGGAGGGATTGTCATAACCCAAAAACTCAGTAGAATTTCTCAGTGGGCTGAACAAAGACAGCAATTCAGTGTCAGGGAACTCTTATCCTTCATTATATAGCCACCTTAACTCTGACAGCCATCCCACTATTTCGTTGTAGAAGTGTTGGCTAACAAGCTCTTGACTTTTACAATGAACTTTAACCAAGCTCCCGACTCTCCCAGCAAACTTCAGCACACGGTAAGGGGTAAAATCCGATTGCTGCACTTGCTGGGATGAACAAGAGAGGAGAGAGTAAAGATGGAAAATAGAGAAAGTCAAGGACAAAGACCACCAGTCCTTAGATCCCACATTGGTCCTGTCACTGTGTATGGTCCAGATCCAGGATCAACAAAAGCCTGGGTCCAATCCCCTCCCTTTTACAGTTTCCCTAGGGCACATCCCCTCATTTTTTGTGCCATTTGCTGCTGCTGGCACACACACAGTGAGCCCTTAGAGCCCTTCAGGAAATGAGTGGGGCGGCTGGGGGCCTGTGGTGGTCCAGGAGCCTGCTTTAGTGATGTGCCCAGGACTTGACCCTTCTCTTGCTGCAGGCACACTAAACATGAGCCTCCAGGCTGACTAACAAGCCCAGCAATGAAAGGAAAGCTGGCTCACAACAGCGCTTCCCTGCCACAGCGGGACCCTCCCTCCCGATCCCAACTTTCCTGTCACAGCACAACAGTCAGAATGCTTGAGACAACTATGCTTATGTGCTTATGCCCCTCCACATATTTTCTGTGCTTGCTGGAAAAAAGAGACTTTGGAAAAGTTGCTAGCTTTTCTACTCAGAACTAAAGTCAGGAGGCAGAAGAAGCCACCACTACAACTGGGGAAAAACTCCCAGAGAAAAGGTCTTATAACTCTAACTAATGGGTTTCCTGTAAGCCCACAGATCCCATTCAGAAACCTCACTTTCTGTGAGCAGAATGTAGTTTTGAAACACCTCTCATGCTCTCAAAGCACCGTTTCTCTTCCATCCTTTTCTTAGTGCTAAAAATGATGGGATGACAGGAAGGTGGTAATTTCATCCCTCCACTCTTGAATCTTCCTTTTTGTGAGCAGGTTTCTCTTTCCAACTTGTACTCATAGCTTTTAGCTACAGTAGCAGCACAAAGATCAGTTCTGCTCATGTGTTAAGAGGAAAATAACTACAAAACTAAAATGACAGTTTTCCATCTCTTAGTAAACGGAAATGCACAGAGCAGAATATTTGGTCTGGTCCATCACCTTTGCCAGGGAGGATTTTACTTCCCAGTTAGGGAGCTGGAAAAGCAGCTTTGCATGCCTGACAGCAAGAACTGCAAACCAATGCAGAAAATGCTTACTGTAACACTTTCCATCAAAATTGCAGGACAAACACTGAAGATTTTCACATTCCTAAAAATACAAAAAACATACACAAAAAGTCTTCATGATCCAACTAAAACTGTCCTGTTGCATTTCAACCCCACTTACCGAATTACATAATTATGCTTCATAAATATAACTGAATTTCAAAACCTTTACGCAACATCACTAAAAACACTGGATTTTTAAAAAATAAATGGGCAGGTCTACAAACTTCCCCCCTCCCCCTCTTACAACACCAGAAATGCCAAACCAAAAATACTGAAGACCTGTATAACTGGTTGGACAGATTAACTTCTGTCTTCTTTAGTTTCAGAAAGTACACTGTCTGTGGATTGAAACATCCCATAGCAACCTGGTATTTGTGTGATGATTTCAACTTTTCCACTGGGAATTTCTCTCTGTAACCTCTGACCCAGGTTTGGGTGGCCCTGGAATTCCCCACTTGGAGCACACAAACCAAAAGCATCTCTGGGTACAAACCCAATAGATGTCACCCATCAGAAATAGGAACTTGCATAGTTTTATCATTAGGAAGAAGAATGACAAGCAACATCAAACCATAAAAGCAAAAACAACCACAGTAGCTTTTTCCCACACTCCAGACAAAAATTCATTTTGCATGCTTCTCAGCACAGAAGTTGGGTTTATCAGCCAGCAGCATGCTGAAAGTGAAACTAGAATTTCACCAGGCTTCAAAAAAACCAAAAAGATAACAAATTACAAGTTTCCTGCAATGGCGTGTAACTGTTCTAAATGAGACTTGACCAAGTGAAGCTACATTTCTACAAACAGTTGAGCTAGTCAGGAGAGGTCACATCTCCCTTCCTTGGCAAGGACCCTGGTCTGTGTCAGGACCTCCTATGAGCAATTTCACCAGCCTTCTGACAGACCGGTGTGTTGAATCAGCTCTGAAAAGAGTCCCACATAGAGGGGAGAGGAGATGGAAGATCCTCCTGCCAGCAGCTATGATCTTAACCCTGTTCACTCCACTGAGAGAAACTGCAATCTAACAGAGGGTCACTGTATGCATTTTATTGGGGAACACCTGACCTCCATGAGCAGTAGGTAACATCGGATCATAGAATGTTAAGGGACTGAAAAGGACTTTGAAGATTATCTAGTCCCAAGTCTCTCTGCCATTGGCAGGGACACGAACCACTAGACCAGGTTGCCAAAGGCCTTACCCAACCTGGCCTTGAACACTGCCAGGACTGGGGCATTCACAACCTCCCTGGGCAATCTGTTCCAGCGTCACTGCCCCCACAGTAAATAATTTCTTCCCAATATCTAAACAAAATTTCCCCTCTTTCAGTTGCTACACATCACGCCTTGTTCTGTCACTATAGTTCCTGATGAAGAGCCCCTCTCCGGCTTCCCCGCAGACCCCTTTCAGCTACTGGAAGGTTGCTATCCAGACAGCCAAAAAGACCTGGGTAAATTGCCCATGCTTCAAACACGGTATTTCATGGCCAAAGGTTTTTCCAGGAGCACCAGGCAGATCCAACATGTCCAGACTCTCCAACGGCAGGAAGGCCGGAAGAAATAAGCGATCTGTGCTCAGTGCATTCACAAGCCCCATGAACACCGTTTCACCCTCAGGGCTGGACGGTCTGTCGAGCGCAGGGGCTGCCCCAACGCGGGCCCCATTGTCCCTCGACCTGGCACAGGTTCCCTTGCTGCTCCTGGCTACAACCCCCCTCCAATTCCAGCGGGGAATCGCCCCTAAACGACGGCACTGCAGCCAGCCGCCGGCCCTGGTCTCGGCGGAGGTCTCGGCGCTCCGCCGGGCTCCGCAGCCCGGGGCAGGGAGGCCCTGCTGGTCCTCCCGCGCCCCGCGAAGCGCAGCGGGGCTCAGGGGGGATGGCGGCTGCCAGCGCTACCGGCGGCTCCGGCCGCGGCCGCAGCGTCCCCCGCCGCCTCTCACAAAGCCGCGGCCTGCGCTCGCCCGGCCGCGACCGCCCGTCCTGCCGCCCCCGGGCCCCGCTACTCACCATGGCAGGCCGGGGCCGCGGGGCTCCGGGGCAGGCGGGGGTCCGGCCGCCTCAGTCACTCGCACGGCTCGCCGCGCTCCCGCCCCGGCCGCCGCCCGCCTTCCGGGCCCGCCGCTCCCGCCCCGCCGCTCGGCGCGGCCCCGGCCCGCCGGAGCGATCGGCCGGGAGCTCCTGCCCCGCCGTCCCACCCACCTTGGCCCGCGGCCGCCGATCCAGCCCCAGGGCAGGACCTGCTGCGGCTCTTCCCTTCCTCCGCTTGCCTGCGAGCGGCCGGGAAGGCCTCCGGAGCTGTCGGGAGAGGGCCGGCGGTGGATGCTGATTGCCTGAGGCGGCGGCCGAGGCTGCAGCCTGTGCCTCCGCCGAGATATATACGGGTTTCTGTTGTTTGTTAACTCTGTTAAATTACACTTGAGCCTGCAGCTCACAGGCGCACTTTGCACAGCCTAAGGAGGGGCGCTGCTGGGTGACAATCCTGCTGGGCATCTGCCACCTTACGAAAGCACTTATTAAAAGAAAACATAATTTGAGACAGATAGCCTTATGTGCTTCATAAAAGGAGAGCGACTCATTCTTATTTGTTCGAACACACTGGTTATACCGTTTCCAGCAGGTGAATCTCTTGGAGATTTAATGTGGCCTGTAAAACCAGCGCAGGTTTTCCACAAAACACTGACTAGTCCCAGGGAGATGGAGCAGAAGAGATCCCGTGTCCACTTGAAAGAACATTCTAGTTACAAGACTATGATACTGAGTCTGGAAGTGCTGAAATGTCAGAGGACCGTTGTGTTGGGTACGTCTTTTGCAGTTCTCTTAGTTCTCAGTCAACAGGATAGGTCTCACATCAAAGTCAAACTGAACTTATTTTCAGGTTAGACTCTGCGAAATACTACATCAAAAGCTGTTCTCAAATGTACATACTCTGCCTCCTGCATCTCTTCACTCCCGTACTCTGCACCCACTGCAGTCCTGTCACTCATCAGCACAGGGAAGACTCTTCACCTCCAGGACTACCCACATAAAGAACATCACAAATCAGACTGTATTTCTATCAAATGAAGCTCCCTTGCACATCTGACATATTTCTTCTCATTATTTAGGAATCTGGAGCTTAAAAGCCATTCAATAACGTGCCAAGGTTACCTTTTCCCAGTTCACTGCAGTTACTCCTCACCTTCTGTCCTTGCTGGCCTGCCTGCTCAGCTGAACTCAATGGGAACAGTTTGACCAAGGACAAGCATTTTTGAAAATCCGTTTCAGTGTGCCTACACACTGAGGCATTTCTTCCACTATCCACTACAGAACAGCCCCAGCAGGTAGAGTTGCTGCACAAAAGCAACAGAGACCTTCAGATGTATTTCAACATCCTGCTTGTTCTTCTTAATTGTCCAGCATCTTGTTTGCTGTTCACTAAAAACAAGTAATTCCAGGTAGTTTCCCTCAGCCACCTAAGCTGCTTTCAACTGATATCCCAATGCTTGTGCATTTACATTTGCTGAGTACTCCTTGTCTCCACTTTCCCAACAGTCACTTTTAGATCAATAATTTCTGTGTCCTATTAATCTTCTCTGTAATTTTATGGTTAAAGATTAACAATAACATGGCATTTTAGATTTCTTGCTCGTTATTTCCATCTATTTCTCGTATAACATTTTAATGTATTTTTAGAGTACATTTTATTCTCTATTAATTCTTTGGGCTGGTCCAACGCTGTCTCCTTATAAATAAAGAAGGAGCTGAATGGGTGGAAGAGTGGTTGCCTGCCCACCTGGGATAATGCCTCTTCATTAGGTCCACTTGAAAACGTTTTTGTTCCTCCTAGCCTTTGATTTCTTCTGTCAAAGAAGAAAGCTTAAACTTCTGGGCAAACACACAGTAGGATTTCTGTGCTTGGTGCATAGAAACACTGCCTAGCCAGCACCCTACTTAAGTGTCCCATGGCTGTCCTGAGCATAATCAAATAGAATCTGGTCACTCTTTCTACTTCTTATCTGACTGAGTGACACACAACCATTTTGCACACTTACAAGTCCATCTTTCTATACTTTTTAACCCTGCTTCAACAGCAGCACTTTCAGAAGCAGTTTGTTTATGAGCTTGCATTCCTGCATCCAAGAGCACAGCGTCTTCCCAAGGCAGCATCAAAGGCTGGTTGTGGAAGCTTCAGAGAAAAGCTCTGGCTGATGGAAAAGAACATTTGTAGATCTGTGGATATAAACAAAGCCAAGGGAAATCTAGGCTCAAAGGAGAGGCCCAGCTTGAAAGGAGATGTTAGTATAAAGGCCACTTAGTTATGGGAGGGTTGAAAATACAGGGGTAGAAATTTGGAAGGAATTATACGATAGTGGTAATTTCCAGATTTTCAAGATAAGCACAATTTTTTTTGTAAGACAAAGGGCATTCATCTACTGTCATCTTTAAACTACAAAGAGAACTCAGATCATGGCTCTTCTAATAAGCACTATACCAGATTTCTGAGACTGAAGCTCTGAGTTGTGGTTCAGTCAGTAATCTCAGAGCTGACAGCTACTACTCCCCTTGCCTGTCCCAGCTCTGCCAGCCTCTGCAGATGCTCTACTGAGCTGATTCCACCCACTCAGTAAGCAGAACACTCTTCCCTTTTCTTTGTTGAGCTGAGTTTTGTACTGATTCAACAAGTTAAATCAGTCCAATGCAAGATTAGACAATCACCGGATCCAACGTCAGAAGAGCAAGGAAAAGAGGAGTAAGATTTTCCTCATCCAGTGGAAGCAAGCCATTAACGTGACTCAAGTGGTAACAGGTAACTCTACCCTGACAGACAGATTCTCGGGGGGTTAAGCCAAGACAAGACTGTGCTACTGGCAAAAGTCATCACTCCATCCTTTCCCCTTTCCTTAGTCATGCTTTCCTGATGCCTCCTCTCTGCTGGCTATGACACTCATGCAGCCACATGTTAAGCCAGACCGGCTTGCCAACAGAGCTGAAAGCTAATCCAGTTTACCAAAAAAAGAAAAAAATAAAAAAAAGGGAAAAAAAAAAAAGAAAAACAAGAAGAAGAAGGAAAAAAAAGAAGTTTCCAGCAGGATCAATTTTGGCAGTCAGCTGATCCTGCAGCCGAACAAACACCAGTGCCAGGATGAGCCAGTGAGAGGGCCTGTTTTGGTGGCAGCCTGCATACACGTCAGCATAAACCAGAAGTGCCCCTACAGGCCATAATTTCACAAATGCTTCCAGCCAGCTATTGCCAACACTGCTGCCAAAAGTAACACAGCCTTGCCCTCGGCCACACCAGCTGCTCATTCCAGGCTCCAGGCACCCGCTGTGCTTTGCTGGAGGAGAAGTGATTGATAAATATAACTGGAGTTAAAAGCAGCATTTTTTGTCCTCCCAAATTTGTATTCCACATCAGTAAAGCATCTCTGAACCAAAGACCTGTTGGATTTTAATTGTCTCCTGGGGTAAAGCTCCAGAAAAAGAGGTGAGTTGAGGGCATTTTACAGTCTTATCCTTGGCTGCCAACCTGCCTTCCCACTAAGGCTAAGGCTTCACATCCCGTTACAGAGGTGTCAGAGAACACACAGAATACACTCCAGCTTCAGGACAGAGACTGGAGTCTTGAAGGACTCTGCTTTATTCAGCTGGGCTGGGGTGAGCGTACTCTCAATCTGAGGTGGCTAATGTAGTCACTGTGGCTACCAAAATATGGACATAAATCTGCAAGAGCTTAGAGCAGCTTGATAAGAAGATACCGTAAGATAACACAAATAAATAAATTATTCAAAACAGCTCCGTGTATCAAACACCTTACTGATGTATAAATGTTTCACAACTATATTGTATCTGACTACATTTCTTTTCAACAGATACATCTGGACTATATTAAACATTCCAAACAAGGGATCAGAGAAAGCAGTTTCTTGTTATTGTTCCATAAAAGCTACTTTTAATATAAATTGTAGAAATACCAGGCATTAAAAATCCATGAAGGATCATCAGCAACTGAAATGATCAACTGCTGTTCTGAGGTCTGAATTTCAGACACTGATTTGGTATCTGCAGGGTTTCTGCTGACTATTTTAGCAGTACTGAAAAACTCTGTAGCTTTGCATACAGAACTTTGACCTACAGAGTTAACTAATATCCAGCACTTTGCCAGATTTTTCTGCAGAGGGATGTGGGGGGGAAATCGATGATGAATTCAGTCAGCTCCTTAGCGAAATCCTATTTATTTACAAAGAATGTACAGCCACGTCCCATTTCCTTGCATGAAGGGGAAGCAAATGGGAGGGAGAACTGTGCATCAGTCCAAGTTTGCTGCTCCAGCCAGGATGCTTGCCCAGAAGAAGCTGTCCCTTGGCTTTTTCTCAGGGCCATACACCACTGCTTCTCCCACTGTCTGCTGGCTCTTGCGTGGTGTTTCCGGTCCTGGACATGCACACAGGCAAACACAGCTGCAACCAATCTGTGCTCTTGCTGCTGCACTCACAAGCAGTTCCTAGAAAAGTCTCCCTGACTTTCCCCAAATTAGTGCTTGCTCATTCAAGTTAGCTCATCTTAGCACTTGGCCACGCACCCCTGTGCCATGGGCAGCAGTTTCTCATTTTTAGCTATCTTATGCCATAAAAGAACTCAATTGCTCCTTCCTAAACCAAGCATGGCCAGTGTCCCTGTCAGTTTTAATGAGGTTTGGGATTGCCTATAGATCAAAGCTCTGCTCCAGTGGGTTTTGCTTGTATTGCATAAAGAGGAAAGGAGAAATTACCTCCAAAGCAAAGAGAACAACAAAGAATAAAATTAATTTCCATATGTAATTTCTTCTATGATTTGGCAAGCATCAGATTAACTGTGTAAAACAGAGGAGTTCCTACAGAATGTTAATCCTCACAAGAACTACATTATGGTGAAGATTTCAAAAGTACAAGCACAACCTGTTTTTCATCTGAGACCTTCCAAACCACAGGCCTGACCCTGGGAGTGGAAGGACTGCTTTCAATAAACAAACCTTGATTTTCCAGTCCTGCACCATCATTTACTTCTGTGCAAGCTGCATGGAGACATTACGAAATCCATTCCAACATACATAATAACTACTTTTTTACATTGGTTTTCACAGGTGTAAATGCCTCCACAAAGCAGGCGGCAGCAGAGAAGCAAGTCCGATTGGTTTTTACTTGCAGGACAAAGAGGAATTATTCCTCTGAGAACGGATTAGTCATGTATTACACTGTTGTAATGTGTGCTGCCACAATGGGAGAGAGCTGCCCTCTCCTGCAAATTTGGCATACCAGGGAACCTTTCTGAAACATATTTGTCTGAAGCCAGTAGATGTACTTTTCAGGGCTAATGAGAGACAGTTGTATTTTGTGAATGAAGCTCTAAGCCAGAGAATGAAGCAAATCAATGACCATCATTTTCCTGCAGCAGGTCCTCCAAATAAGTCTGCATTTGTGAAATGGATGGGAGTGGTTGTGTTCTACTAGCATGGTTCCCAGACAAAATGTTTCTGCTGCTACTGTTCAAGGAAAGAAAGTTAAAACACTGCAAGCAGCAAACATGTCTAGGCATGCTGAGCATAATTTTGCATCCAGTGTGGGAGGGCCCAAAATACTTGGCCACCCCAAGTGAAAGAAATGAACATTCAAGTAAGGCAGAAGCTGAATTAACCCTTAATTACCAAGCACAATTATACTTCTAAATATTGAAGGCAAGATCTTAATTTCTTTGGGGCAGTTCTTTGTGCACTGTAAAGCTTTTGGTGCTCACACACTCTATAAACAGCCTGACAAGCACATTTACAAAGACAGTGCTATCCTGCTGCAACTGTTCACCTCACCCTTCAAGAAAGTCATTTAAAGCTTAAATCTCTAGCTAAGTTTTCTTTTTCTTTTCTTTTTGTTTTCTTTTAAAAACTATATTAACATTTATCTTTTAGCATTTACTGTAACAAACCCACAGGCAATAAAAATCCCACAGTGACTTAAATGAGACTAAATTTGTGAACGACAAGCTACCAGTAAGAATCCCGATGCCCTCCATATGAAATAAATAAACATCAGTTTCCACCTAATATTTACTTATTGGAAGTTCAAGACTAATCCCATTTGGCATATTTTAAGGAAGTGAGCTCTTGACCCCAAATGTTTATGGGCTGTAACAGTAAGTCCAATAAAAAAAAAAAAAAAAAAGGAAGAACATTTTAAAGCTGCTCTTAAAAACAGATTGGTTTTAGGCACGATTTTGAGAAAGACAGCACTTCACCTCATGTTTCAAGTAAAAGGGGGCAAGTGTGACTGATACAGCCCATCCAGACCAGTAAGAGATTTGTGGCTATGAAAGTTTATTTTAACAAGGATTTCTGAACATCTGTATTAACCCCCTGGACCCCACAAGACAGATAACATAGTACCACATGGGTTACATTACTTACATCATACTTCATACTGTAATAAAATGTTAAGGGAGCCTTCTAGGTGAAATTCCACATAATAATATACTGAAATAATGACAAACAACAATTTCATCCCAAACTGGTTTGGAGATAAAGAAGCCTTCAGATAAAAGTAATCAAATTACCTGCTGTCTGCATGTAAAAACATTCTACATCAGCAGCTCGTGGCACATTTATTTGATATTTTTCTGTAGATAAATAAAAATGTGAAGTGGGCACAGGTAGGTTTCTATAGTCATATCAATATTTACTGTGTTTGTTGGAGCCCAGTTTGCGGGTCCTGCTCTGGATGCTGTGTGTGCTGTAGGAATGCAGAAATAGACATAGAAATGCATGTGTAACCCAGAGCCCACAAGTCATGTTACAGCTCTTTTATTAGGTGGTATTCTACCTCTGTGAGAGGGACACAAGGCTGGCTGCAAACTGTGCTTTGCAAAACAAAATAACTGCGATGATAGCACAGCGTAGCAGTTGTTGCAGTTGGATTTAAGTGAGTAAATCAGGAGAGGTTTTGAACACAGGAAGAAGTACTCTAGGAGCAAAGTGTACTTCTTCAAACACTGAGGGATGGAAGGTCAGAGGTCTGGAAAAGAAGGAGAAAGAGCAACTCACAGGTGCACCTGCAGGCCAGGTTGTGTGAACACTTCATTTCACTGAGCCACGTCTGACTTTTCCAAAAATTAAAAAAGAGAAAGGTGGAGGGGAAGAAAAAATGAAAAAGGAAATAAAATAAACGGGGTTCTTCCTGGCACCAGGAATAAGTGAGCAGTAAACTTCCATGAAGGAGTCCCTTCCCACGGATGAGGTTCGTTGATGCCATACCTACCATCTGCCCATCAAAATCAGTGTCCTCTTTTTTTATATACGTATATATGCGTATAAACATGAATTATCCTTTATATGCATGTACATACGTACAATACGTCCTTTAGGAGGCTGCGCCGGTCACCTCACGCCACGGCGACAAGTGCGTTAAAAGATCAGCAGGGGCTGCACTCATTGTCCACTAGATTTTAATTTCCAGAGGAAGGATAGGGCTTTAATGTTGTGGGGGTTTTGTTGTTTGGTTGCCTTTTTTTTTTTTTTTTTTTTTTTTTTTTTTTTTTTTTTTTCCTAATTTAATTTAATTTCACTTTAGCCCGCGCTCAGCGCGGCGCTGCCCGCCCGCCATGTCGCGGCGGGGCGGGCCGGGGCCGTGCGGCGGCGGCCGTTGCGCCTGCGCGGTGCGGGGGGTGCGGCCGGCCATGGCCGCCTCCGTGTTCTGCTGCTTCTCCTGGTGCCGGGATGGCGGCGCCGGGCACATCCCGCTCAAGGAGATGCCGGCCGTGCACCTGGACACGCAGCGCATGGGTGAGCGGGGCAGGGTCGCTGCCGCCGGCGGGCGGCTCCCTGGCGGGCAGGGCCGCAGCCCCGGAGCGCGGCACGGGGGGTAACCGCTGGGAAAGTCGCCTTGGGGCTACTTCTTTAGCAGGAATTGGCAGGTTTTTAAACCAAGGAGGCTTGGTTTAGAAGTGGTTTAAAGCAGTTTGCGTTCAACTGTTAAGTCGATGGGCGCAATGAGTGTGTGAGGTGCCCGAGGGCGGCCGGCTGCTCGGCGGGGGCTGCCGTGGTCAGGGTGGGCACGGGTGGTTCAGAGCCGAGGGGCTGAGTTCGCAGAACCACAGAATCTGTGAGGCTGGAAAAGACTTCTGAGGTCGTCGAGTCCAACCTGTGCCCCAACGCCACCGCGTCAGCCAGACCAGGGCGCTTAATGCTACGTCCAGCTTTTCCTTATACATCTCCAGGGACGGAGACTCCACCTCCAGTTACGGCGGTGGAGCGAAAAGGGAGCGAGGCCGTGCGGAGTCTGTCCGTGCTGCTCTTTTGCGGATTACCCTTAGCATGAGCTGTCCACAGAACCGTGCCCGGGCTTTGTTGAGGACAGAGGGGATGTGGGCCAGCAGCAGCAGAGCGGCGGAGAGAGCTGGGGAGGAATAGGTACGGTCCAGTACTCGAGCACAATTGTTAGCCGCAGCCTCCCATGTGCTTGGCCATGACAACAGAGCCTAAAGATGAAGTCCTCCAATGGAGAAGGAAAACTTAGCAAAGGATTTTTTTTCTCTCTGTATTGGCAGGCACATTTCTGATAGAAGGACTATTTCAGAGACTAACTAAAATCCTTGCAATTCCATCAATCATTTCTACCCGATATGCTTTTCCTTCTTGTTACAGAATGCTTTTTCTCGGATGTTAGAGAACAGAGTACAGGGCTTTGGTCTCACAGTGAACCCTTTCTGACTAAATTGTAAGTTATGCTTCTGATGTGGCTAAAGCAAAGGTTTTAATCAGTATGGTGCCATAAAGCCTGAGAGGTGAAAATTCGATCAGCTTATAGATTTTAAATAAATAAACCTTAGTGGAAAGATGAACTAGCCTGTAAGTAACCTTCCTTCTCTTACTTCAAAGCACAGCCCATCATCATATTTCTCACAGACTAATGAAGCTTTTACTTGGGGCAGAAATAACAAAACCTGGTCTCAATGTTTAGGGCATTTGAGGGCTGCTTTCAGGTTTCTAAAAATGTTTTGAAGTTCTGTGGGTTTTTTTTTTTCTACTTGCAGGAACAGATGTCGTCATTGTTAAAAATGGCAGAAGAATATGTGGCACGGGAGGATGCTTGGCCAATGCACCTTTGCATCAGAACAAGAGCTATTTTGAGTTTAAAATCCAGTCCACAGGTTAGTCAGCAAAAAATATACAACTTTAAACTTGGGAGATATGTTATGTTGCCTGCTGGTGGCAGTATCTCAAAGGCTTGGCACATGCATCTTTCTAATTGCTTCCTTGAACTTGTGAACGTTAGAGAGATTTATAAGTTACTGTGTGAAAGGAAATTTCTTTTTTTTCTTTTTTAATTCTGACTCTAAAACGTTAAAAATAATAGTAAGCATATTACTAGAGGAGTGCAAATACTAAGCCCCCACATTGTTCTGTATGCTGTTATAGGCATGTTTCCCAGGTGGCATTGTTTAGAAATTATTTTTCCTTAATAAATGCTTATGACCACATAAAGCACTGTAGCTATGAAGTATTTTTTTAAGGAGTGCAGCTTATCCAGTGATATTTGTATCTATTTGTCTACCTTCCTTTGCACTTAGTGGGCACTGTTTGCCCGAGCAAGGGTAACGCTCCTTGTGCTACCCTTTGCTCTTCAGATCAAGTGTGTAGCACTTACTCTGACACTGCCTTATCCCAAGGAGCCTCTCAGCACCTTGTTCCTTTATTTGCTCCTACAAATTTCACTATTACAGAGAGCACTCCAGGCTTGCCTGTATTCTGGCATGATAAGTCAGCCTGTATTTTTAAAAGCTGCTCGCAGACACTCTGAAAATGAAGCTGTGCTTTCCCTGTGTGTCTGGGGAGGGAAGAAGAAGAAGAGAAGTGTTAGTCCAGAGGCAGGCCTTATGTACCAGCTGGAGCTTGATGCTGAAACTTTTTGGGTGAGAATTGTTTGCCTTCAGGTGAGTGGGTCAGAGTGCAGGCAGCGTGAACACAGATCTGCCCACAACACCTTGCAGTCCAGGTAGCTGGTTAGTTTTGAGCTACATGTAAGCCCATATCCATCTTAACTCTGCAATTTCATTATCCTTTATTTTGGGAAGAATCCATTGCAGGTGTTGTTCATCTGTGGTCATTCTTCAGATGGTCTATCCACATTCTTAACACTTGAGAAACATAAGAGATAAACTCTCCTGGTTCCTGTGAGCCTTTTTGCCCTCTATTCCTGCCCTCAAGGCAGGAGAACTGCGGAAGACTTAGAGTAAATCTTAGATTTCCAGAAGTATCCCTGCACAGTCAATTAGAGGTTATCTGTGGGGTCACCCTGATTATTGTAAAGTTTTCTGAAGTCGAATCACACTCTTACCTTTTCATTCTTGCTGTTAGAATAAATTATTCTACAGTTTCATGTTCTGAAAATAAGTTTCTTACATATTGGCCTTATTTTAGTCTTCTTTAGACTAAAAAGTCCCATTTTGTTGGGGTTTTTTTCATTATCTCCTTGTAGATAAAATTTTTACACTTTTGATTTGTTTTGTTGTTTCTTCTACAATATCTTTAGTCAGCCTAATTTATCTTGAGGTACAGTGCTTAAAATGGATGTTCTGCTTCAGCTGCAGCAGCAGTAGATTACCTCATCTGTTTTACACATGCCACACATCCAGAAGTTTTCCACATCAGTAGAGCACACTCACATTCAGCAAGTGGTCTGTGAACTGGTTACCAAGCCACTACTGTATTTGTGCCACTTACTGTTCCTACTTTCCTGCTCTTCTTCACAATTAAGTAAAAACAGGTGCACTTTCTTTTTTTCTAACCCGTTAGTCAGCGTCACTTTAGACCTCTCAAGAGCTTGCAGTCCTGTCGGGCTGGGATTGGCAGCACGTTTAATCAACACATTGTCATGTTATGCAAGTAATTGATGATAATACAGAACAGTATCTGACCTTGTGCATTCAATGCAAAACCTCAAACCCCACTTGAGTCATCTTTTTTGATTTGACAGGGTGCTACTGATGAGTAATCCTGGAATAGTTTTCTAACCACTCATGCCTTCATATTGCTGTAACTGTCTAGACCATATTTTCATCATTTGACTATTTCAGTGTTGTGTGAGTTTCAAAAATATTATCAAATCTAGGTCTGTAATATTAGCTCTTTCTTTTTTTCTGTTAGACCAGTCTAACTGGCCGAAAAAGAAAAATTTGTTGTTTACAGAGCCATGCTAGTTGGATTTATTTTTTGTATCCACTTACAGTCTCAGAGTTTGTTTTCAATATTTTTCTGGGGATAAAAGTTGAGTGGTTACAATTCTCTTTCTCAGAGACCCTTCTTTTTCAAGATAGATGCTGTCTGTCTTCAGTCTCCTGTGACTACTTGTGCTGGGTCTGGTTAGGATGGAGTTAATTACCTTCATAGCAGCTCCTGTGGTTGTATGTTTTAGATTTGGGACCATAGCAATACTGATAACAAAACAATACCGATGACACACCAATACTTTAGCAATTGCTGGGCAGGGCTTGCACACCATCCTCTGTTTCTCACTCTGCCCCTCCAGTGAATGCGTTTAGGGTTGCATAAGAGCTTGTGAGGGGACAGAACTAGGTGGTTGACCCAAAATACAACGAGATATTCCATACCACATACCGCCTGTCTTGTTCAGGAATAAATGGGAGAGGAGGGGATTTAGGGAGATTAGCCATCTTTTACTTGGGAATTGTCTGGGCATCAGTCTACCCATGGGATGTGGTGAGTGGTTGCCATTGCATCACTTTGTCTTGTCTCTTTCACTTCTGCTTTACTAACTAAACAATTTTTATCTTTAGCCACAAGTTTTCTTGGTTTTACTCTTCCTTTCCTCTTCCTCCATTCCACGAGGGCCTGAGTGGGCAGGGGGAAGAGAATGACTGGCTGGATGGTGCCTACCTGCCAGAGCTACCAGAGATAACCCACATTAGTTCTGATGTTTCCAGGAGATATTTACTGGTAGTACTATCATGGCATTAGTTAAAAAACAAATTCTTTATGCTGTCCTGTTTTCAAAATAATTTTTTTTTTTTTTTAACTGTGTTAATATCACGTTTTAGGGATTTGGGGTATAGGAGTTGCAACCCAGAAAGCAAACTTGAATCAAATTCCACTTGGTCGAGATGTCCACAGCCTGGTTATAAGAAATGATGGAGCTCTCTACTATAACAATGAGGAGAAAAATAGGCTACCAGCAAACAGCCTTCCTCAGGAGGGCGATGTGGTGGTGAGTTTCTTAAGGCTTTCTTACTTCCTCACCCATTCCCAAATGCCTATTATTTACAGCTCTCTTTTAAGTCAATTTTAACTGTTTTAAGTCAAATTGTTCAGTTTGCATCTCCCAGTTTGGAAAGTGCTGGGATGTAGATTCCTGTTATCTTTGAATGAACCAGCAGCCTGGATATGGGTGGACTTCATTCTTGGTATTGATAGGTTCCTAATGAGGGATGGACTTGACCAGAGTTTCAGAAATAGTTTCTGGTGCTCTATTGCAGTATATACCTGACTGATAATTCCCATCACAAGGATCTTGCATTGTTTGAGATGGGACCTGCCTGAGCAAATAGTGTGCTGGAATGCATTACATGTCTATGCACCATGCCCAGCTGAACTCAAGAACCCTTAGCTAACTGGTTAATGATTAGAAGGACAGAGCGGGGCAGAGATGGGTCCGGGGTGATAAATTAATTGTATTTTTAGCCAAACTTTTGTAGTTTGTGGGGGATATTGAGTGAGGAGGGGGGTAACGTTCACTGGAAAAATGATAGAGGGAAAATTGTAATTTTTTGTACCTTACTATTTCAGGTTTCTCAAAACATCCTGAAGTGACTTTGTTCAAAGTGTTGGTTTTTTAGTACTGTCATTTTCTCCATGTCCTCTTATGTATTTTCAAAAGTACATGAGAGCAATGCAATGAAATTGAGACCATTTATCACCCCTATTTTTTCACGCTGTGTAACTTGCCTCTCTATAGCCATGGTTAGAAATGCCATCTTTAGAAGCTGCAAACAGCTAAGGGTGACATCTCCTCCCTTAACCTTCAGATACAATACTGTTTTTTTAATCCCCTTCTGAAATTGTTTTTTGAAGGGTTGCAGATTGTTTCAGGCTTTGGTGAACTAGTGTGATCTGAACAGCTTCAGCTAGTCACAAAAAACATAACTGATGTGTTACTGCTAACTTCCCCATTTCTATAAGTATCAAGTTATTTTGTTCTGTCATGAAAACAAATGTTTGGAGTCCTGTATGAGCGCACAAATTGTCACACTCAGACATACCAAAGCAGTGAGGAAAGTCCTTTAGCTAACAGATAAGTAAGTTACTATCTTGCTAGTGTTTGCTTTCTGCCCTGTGGTCAGCATATTTATAGGGTTGTGTGTGAAACCACGCTCTCTTGCTGCCAGCAGAGTAAATGAACTGAGAGAGGTTTCCATATGGAGGTAGGGAAGGATGAACTTGGTTCCTAGCATCATTATTTATTAAAGTTATTTCAGTCAGAAGATACAAACAAGAAGATTGCAAACCTTCTCATACTCAAAATCATTGAACATCTTGTGTTTCTTTAATGTGGTGAAGTTTGGAAATTTGTTCTGTTAACTCAGTAAGATGTGAAGTGTGTTGTGCAGTACTGTGCTGTGTCCCAGTTGGAACAGGCATTAAGGAATCCTGAGTATTTGAAAATACAGATGTTACTGGTCATTTATTAACTTCTAGTCCTTGGTGGGAATATGTCAAGTGAGATTTTCTAGGATGCTGTGGTTTGCATAATGGTGTTAAAATCTGCCTGAGAAAGCTAAATAGCAGTCTTATGCGTATAAACTTGTTGATGCTTTTTTTTTTTTGTTAATTTTCTGTACTTTGTAGGGCATTACATATGACCATGTAGAATTAAATGTATATTTAAACGGCAAGAACATGCATTGCCCTGCTTCAGGAATCAGGGGGACTGTCTATCCAGTAGTCTATGGTAAGTCAGAGATTTTCAAACTGTTTCACTTTATGAAAAATATTTTCATTCCAGTTCTGTTTTGTGAGCTGTGTATTCTTCTCACTTAAATGTAACACACATCAATCATCTATTCTTGACAACTACAACAATTAATTACATGAAGATGTAAACCTAGGAAATTACAAAAGAATATTTTTGCCTCATTTTTAATGCTGCTTAATAGAGAAAAAAACACTGCTTACTGACTGCTTATAGTGTCCATGTCCAGCAAGCTAGGAAGTTGCTGCACTCAGTCTAAAAGTTGCCAGGTAAAAAAAAAAATGAAGCAGATGGCAGACTTGTGGGTTAATCTGATTTATCTGTCAAGCTTGATATTTGTGCCTTTTAATTTCCCATTCTTCATAAAAGCCTTCAGTGTTCCATAGCAATAGAACTGTTGTTTGTGTTTTCTTGAACTTCCTGTGCAGTTTATGCCCTTTTCTGCTTGTCCTGTTGCTCTGCACCACCGAGCAGTGCCTGGATCCACCCTCTTGGCACCCTTCCTTCAGATACTCATAGATATTGGTGAGGTCCCTTCTGAGTCATCTCTTACTGAGACTGAACAGACCCAGCTCCCTCAGCCTTTTCTCCTAGGAGAAGTGCTCCAGTCCCTTCTTCATCTTTGTCATCATTCTCTGGAACTGCTCCAGGAGCTCCATCTTCAGTTTATCTGAACCTCTTCTAAGTAGTAGCCAAAATCATTTTGGTTGTAAGGATAACCCTTAGCTACACGATGGGGATAATTTTTAATTCAGGGTGCATTCCTAAAGAACTGTTGGCATGTTCCCATTTAGATCTTGATACATTTTGATTGATACAGAATTTTTTGAACAGGAAGAAAACACACCAGATGTGTGGTAGGGTCTTTGAAGTCTGTGGACGTGGCTGGTGAATCACTTGCTCCAAGCCCTAAGGGTGGAATCGTTTTACATGGTCAGGTTGTGATGTGTCCTTCAGCCACGTGATGGCGCCGCTGGAATGCTGTGGCGGCACCTCCGCGTGCAAAACCTTCACGGGCAGCAGCAGCTGCGGCGGAGTTACTGTGTGGCTGCATCGTCCCTGTCTTTTGGAAGGGGTCTTACACAGCATGAAGAATGAAGGCTGCTTTCAGAAACTACTCGGTGGCATGTTAGCCTGCTGTTAATCTTTTTTCTCTGACTAAGAAGTTCCATGCCTGGAGAATGCAGTGACCTTTTATTGCCAGGCTCTTTCGGTCTTCTTCCACAAGTGGGCATAATTTCATTATAATTATCATGTCTCCTACATATAGCTATGAACTTGAAGCCTGCAGGTTGTTTTGTACACTCCTTGCTTGGTATAAACTTAATGTGTCCTTAATTCAATGTGAACTTATAGTCCTGTGGAAGGATTTGGCTATACAGAAGAGAGTTTCTCAAACATTTACTCTATTCAGACTAGAACTATAGATATCTTTTTAAGAGGAACGTGATAGATCAGGCAAATACAGTGTCAAGCTTGAGAAGATAAAAAAAATGGACTTAAAGGTTATTCCCTACAGCAGCTGTACCTCAGGTACTTTAATGGAAGCAAGACATAAACACTGCGTAAGTACCAGAGAACTGTACAAACACACTGATAGGAGTTTTCACAAAGCCTAGGAGGGAAGAATTCCAACCTTGTCTCTGAGATAGCTAAGTTCCAAAATATGGAGATGAACCTTTTCTTGTTTGAACTAATGTTGATATTCTGCCAGGTTCATCTCAGAAGTTGTGTTTGAAAGAGACCTTGCTTTTCTGACTCGACTCGGTGGGTGTTTCAGTTTGCTAGTGAAGTACACAAAAGCCTTGCTCTGAAAATACTCATCAGTTTCTTTTTTATATTCTACATTGAAAGTACTGGTGTAGGTGGGTAGAATATGTAGGGGGTCAAAACCAGGGAGAAGTTCTGTGAAAAAAACACATTAGCTTCCAATTTCAAGAAGCAGTCAAAGCTCTCTTTGGATCATATGCTAAAACTGATGGTTTGATACCACTGCTGCAGACATGTGAAACCTTGTAAACCTCCAGAAAGCCACTGTAGACAGCTGAAACTCCAGCAGAATTAGGAACAGAAAAATATGCACATGAAGAGGTGACATCCCTGCAAGGTTTATCTGGTAGCATCCTTAATCTGTAAATTTCTGGAGAAACGGAGTAGAAAATTTGGAATCAGTAGCCTGAAGCTCTGCTCACACTCCTAGTGAAATTAGACATTCTCATTGACTTCACCAAGGAACCATTACCGAGTAAACAGCAGAAAAGAGAGATGGTTTGCTCTCCTGGCTTAAGGTCTTACCAAATTCATTGAAGAGATTTATTTTAATTGTGTATATGTAATGGATGTATTGAAGAAATTCCTTGTGGTTTCAGCACAGTCTACAGTTTATTAAGGTGGTATAAAAGAGGATCAAACTGTAAGTGTTCCTTCTCTAATTCCTTCTTTTTGGTTCTCCTCTACAGTTGATGACAGTGCCATTCTGGATTGTCAGTTCAGTGAATTTTATCATACACCTCCACCTGGGTTTGAAAAGATCCTCTTTGAGCAGCAAATCTTCTGAATGTCTTCATACTGAGAATTTGCACCCTGCACTGTTACAAAAGCTTTGTCATCTTGAAGCCTCACTTTTCTTTTAGGAAATATATCTGTATTTTTAGTAAGTACTTGTGACTGCTGTCTGCAGAATAAATATGTTAACTGCAAGACCAGGTAAATGTGTTGCTGTCCAAATAAGAGTTTTCTGGCATTCTTTTGTGGTTGAAAATGAGTGTTTTGAGGCAGGGTTTTTCTCTGATTTGTACTTGATGCATAAGGAGACTAAGGATATTGCTGTTTTCAGTATTACATTCAGTATTTTGAATAAACTGGAGCTCTGTAAGGCAAGTAGTTCTTACATGTATGATAGCTATGGAGATGGATAGTTCTCATATTTTTCCCCCAGCCTTTTTCTCACAGAAATTATGTAATTTCTTTAAAGGATGCACTGTGTTTGTAGTCTGTGATTTGGAGTTGTGATGTCCTCCCACATGTGCACAATGACTAGTAATACAATGGCATAACTAGCAGCTAGATGCTTTTTTTTTGGCAAGGTGTAGGTTAATCCATTTCCTCAATCTTAGACCAGCTAATACAACTTATCTGTTTCTTCTAGCTTTTAATTTGCTTTTATTGTGACTAAAAAAAAAAAAAGACTGTTTTCTAGTAATGTTTTTTTGTTGAACCTTAAAAAGTAAACCTGAACACTACCTGTGTGTTTGAGGACCACCATGCTCTGTTACTCTGGTAAGAGAGTAAGTACAGGTCACTCAACTTGGGTAAGCAAAGATCCAGGTGAAGGGTATGAGATGTTATGGTGAAGCCTTACATCTAAACTGTAAATTAGATTATTCTCTTATGGAATAGCATATTTAATTTCTTCATGAATCATTTCTAAACGGCTAAGACATTGTTCTAAAATGTGATGCCCTTGAATATACATTGTGAGATGCTATTTTTTTCTCCTCCTGTCATATTTAATATACTTCCTAGAAGAATTTTTATTGTAAAAAAAAAATCTTCATACTGAATGTTTGTGTTTTGGTTTTGGCTTTTCCTTGGTTAATGTGTTTGCATAAATGATTTTATTTAAATATTTTTAGAAATTATCTTATTCTGAAATTTTCAAATACAAACAGCTTTCTCAAAGTCTTTCACCTTAAGTTTTACTGCATCTGTCTTAACTCTGTGGCCCATGTTTTCCTTCATTTTAGCCTTGCTGTCACGTGACAGTATTGAATAGAACTTTTAAACTTTGTCAGCATTATGGTGTAAACCTCGGGAAATTAGAGTGCAGTTTTATCATTTCCCTTTGAAATCTCCTCAAATCAGAGTAGGATAATGAGAAATAAAACCTAAATCCTAAAACAGCTTCCCCCCACCCCTCCCTTCTTTCTGGGCTTAAATTTTTTCCCAATTTGCTCTATCTCATTCTCCCAGCAGCACAGTGGGACAAGGAATGGGGGCTGTGGTCAGTTCATCACATGTTGTCTCTGCTTTTTCTTTAGGGGAAGGACTCCTCACATTCTTTCCCTGCTCCAGTGTGGTTTCTTCCCTTGGGAGGCAGTTCTCCAGAACTTTTCCACTGTGAGTCCTTTCCATAGGATGCAGTTCTTCATGAACTGTTCCAGCATGGATCCCTTACACTGGGTGTAGTCCTTCAGGAACAGACAGCTCCAGGATGGGTCCTCTTGGGGCCTGTTCTGGGTCACAGCCTCCTTGGGGTATCCATGTGCTCTGGATGGGGTCCTTCACAGCCTGCAGGGAGATCTCTGCTCCCCCATGGATCCCCAAAGGCTGCAGGGGCACAGCTGCCTCACCATGGGCTGCACCAGGGACTGCAGGGGAATCTCTGCTCCTGTGCTAGGAGGACCTCCTGCCCACCCCCCCCTTGGTGTCTGTGGGGCTGTTTCTCTCATGTTCTCACCCCTCTCTCTGGCTGAAATGGTGCAGTTTTCAACCCCCCCACCTTTTTAATCTGTTATTCCAGGGCTTTGCCACTGTCTCTGCTGGGCTTAATCTTGGCCAGTTGTAAGTCCATCTTGGATCCAGCTGGCATTGGATCTGTCAGAAATGGAGGAAGCTTCTGGCATCTTCCCATGGAAGCCACTCCTGTGGCCCCCTGCTACCAGAACCTTGCCATGCAAACCCAATACAGCTTCTGCACAGCCTGGGCTTCAGATGTCTGATGCAGCTCTCCAAGTCCCAGGTTGCAGGGATTGCCTGTGACTTCTGTCTGAGGCCAAGAAAAATGGCCCTCTCTCCTTCCAGAGGTGTGCTGCCTCGGAGAAGCTGTGCTGCCAGCTGGATGAGTTCAGGAGGCAGTGAGCAGGTGGCACAGCAGAGAACATGAAAGGGAGATAGACAGGATCTTCTCTGAGTCTTAACAGCTTGAAGAGCCTCAGACCCCATCTGCAACAGGGAAGACAGCAGTGTCTGCCTTGCACTATCAAGGTAAGCAAAACCTCTGGAGAAAAGGATGGATGGAAGCTGATGACTTCTGGCACCAAGAGGAGTGTTCTTGCCACACCTGTGGGTTTACAGCTGCAAAACAGGTTCATTGCCCTCTTAGTTGAAGAGAAGCTAGAGAAGCATGGGGGCCCAGGTGGTGGATAATACCTTGCTGATGAGATGAAATGGAGTGAGAAGGAGAAGGCACTAATAGGACAAGTCAGTAATTAACTATAGATCTAGTGCTGGGGACATCATAAGATTCTAATAGGTTGTGGTAGAGCAGACAGTGAGGTGGACTGAAAAGTGGATGAATGGCTAGGCCCAGAGGGAGGTCAGTGGCACAAAGTTTAGTTGGAGACCAGTAACCAGCACTGTACTCCAGGGTCAGTACTGGCTCCAGTCCTCTTTAACATCCTCATTAACGTTCTGGATCATACAGAACAATGCAGAGTGCACCTTTAGGGAACTTGCAGCTGACACAAACTTGAAAGGATTGGCTGATATGCCAGAGGGTTGTGCTGGTATCCAGAGGGACCACAAGAAGCTGGAGAAATGGACTGATGGGAAACTTACGAAGTTCAACAAGGAGAAGTACAAAGTCCTACAGATGGGAAGAAACCCCATCTATCCCAACACGCTAAAGGCAATCCATCTAGGAAGCAGCTTGGCAGAAAGGAGCCTGCAGGTCCTGGTGGACAACAAGGTGAACTGAGTCAACAATGTGCCCTTGTAGCACAGAAAGTGAATGGTATCCATGGCTGCGTTAGCCAAAATATTGCCAGCAGGTTAATGGAGGTGGTTCTTTGCCTTTACTCAGCCCTGGTGAGGCCACACCTAGACTGCTGTGTCCAGTCCTGGACTCCTGGACTTGTACAAAAGAGGCAGAGACACACTGGAGAGAGACTGAAGAAGGGCCACAAAGGTTATTAAGGGTGAGGCATTTTCCCTATGGGGCTAGGCTGGGAAAGCTCAGACTGTTCAGCCTGGAGAAGAAAAGGCTCAGGAGGATTTGATCAGTGTGTATAAGACAGATGAAGGGAGGGTGGAGGGAATGCAGAGCCAGGCTCTTTGCAGTGGATCACAGGGACAGGACTAAAGGCAATGGGCAGAAACATATGCAGGACGCTCCCTCTGAACATCAGGAAACATTTTTTACTGTCAGGATGACAGAGCACTGGCATAGTTTAGCCAGACTGGTTGTGGAGTCATCATCCTTGGAATATTCAAAAGTCAACTGGACGTGGTTCTGGGTAACTGGGTCTAGGTGGCCCTGCATGAGCAGGAGGGTTGGACCAGATGACATCTGGAGATCCCTTCCCAGCTCATCCATTCTGTGTTCATTCAAATGCTTCACCTGGAGTTATATTTCTTATGTTCACAGGTAAAGAGGAAGTATTTAAAGAAATTCTAATCACTGTATCTAGCTGCATCCAGCAAACACATCTCTCTGAAGACTGCTGTGGTTAAGAATATTTAACAGTAGAAGCTGCTACCTTGAGCTTAATGCAGACTTGATTTAAAATAGAGAGGAGGCAGTCTTCATCAAAGCTGGTGTTTTAAATGGAAAACATTTTGGTAAATATAAAATACTCAAAATAGCTGCTACATTCACCAAAAATATGGAAAGAGCCTGCTTTTGTGGCTTAAATTTGCTCATTTCTCATCTTAAACAGAATGAGATGCATTTGTAATACTGCAGAATGTAATGGTATCTCTTCTGTAAAAGTCAGAAAACTTCTTGTTTTATAATCAGTGACACAGGAAAATTCTACAGGAAAAAAAAAAGAGGTGAATAAAATCTTATTATAATCTATTCATCAAAATGAAAAGCAAGACAAATTTTCACCTGAAAATAACTTTTGTGATGAGAGTTCTTAAAAGAAGCAAGGCTGGATTTAATTCCATTGGCTACAGAAATAGAATGTGAGTTAACCTGTGTCTCAGCCCATCATGTCAGCACCTGGCAATGAATCCAGCTATTTTCCCAGAATTCTTCCCAGTCCCAGCTTTGCCCAAAGAAATGGGGTGCAACACCCATTTCTAACAGTTGCATTTCAGTAAAAAGTAAATTTCAGTTAAGATTTAGCAATATATTTACTAGTAGCAAATTTATTTTAACAAGAATGAATCATACTTTCCAGTGAACTGGTTGAGGTATTTCCACTAATTGTTTACACCCAAAATGTTTTCTTAATCTTAGAATGTTACAATTTGACACCCTGTCTCTTTGAGTACAAAACTTTGTATTCACTAATGTTTCCTGAGTCCTTTTGACATTATACTGTGGCAGCAAGATATGAAGTCTGAAAAAGACTTCATTTTTGCATCCACAAATCAATAGAAATGACAGGACACATAATACAAGTTACATATAGATCAGAGGAGTTGTTATTTTTATAATACTGGGACTGCCTGTGGTGCTTTGGGGGGTAGATGAAATCATCTAGTACTATTCCAACAAGATTAAAATCCTAATTAGATACTAGAAGGCTAGAAACACCTGTCAAGGATTTCCTGAAAAGGTGCTCTTCCACAAAAAAATCAGGATCCAGTACCATGGATTCTCTGCAAAGAGAAACTTCATGCTGTGCATTGTGTCATTCAGCACAGTTCTAATCCCACACTAGAGAAAAGCATTCAGAGATGGCAGGACATGGTATTCAGGTGCAAATGTTCATGAGAATACAGACTTCCAATGAATATTCAGGATGTTTTTTCCTTTCCTCAGGCTTTCTTGGGAGTGCACTGACATTCATACAGCTGTGTGCAAAAACAACTGAAGGAACCAGGTTCTATAGTGGGAATTTCTTTACTTCATCTGAGTTCTTAGATTATTTTTGTGTACTCACTCATCTTTCTTATCAGTTTGTGTTGATGTTGCCTTGCATACTGGCAACCAGTCGAGCTCATGGCTGAGATAAGGTTCCACAAAGGTCCACAAAGGTCCACAAGTAAATCAGTAAAACATTGTTTCATACCTTTCTCTCTGAATCCAGGCTTTAAGGCCCAAGAATCCAGCCCCCCAAGGAACCTAAGGTGTTGAAAACCACTGTTGCTTCTGGAAATGGAATACTTCTTGCTTAGAGAAGAACTGCTTGCATAAATGTGTCCAAAGCAAAGTGGCTAAGGTACTTGCAGGAAGCCTGTTATGGAAGATTTGGAACAAATTTAAGTGCCTCTTCACTCCTCTTCACTGTTCCTTCCCTTGTCCAGTTCTGCAATAAAATAGTTTTCAGTATAAATATCTTGGACTTCATAGAAATATAGAAGCACTTATGTTGGAAGAGACTTCTAAGATACTCAAGCCAACCATTAACCCAGGACTGCCAAGTCCACCACTAAACCTTGTCCACATATGCTGCATCTATGTGTTCTATCTGCAGGAATGAGGACTCCGCCACTTCCCTAGGCAGCCCAATGCCTGGCAACCTTTTCAGGGAACAAATTTTTCCTAGTATCCAATATAAACCTCCCCTGGTAGAGCTGGAGGATGTTTCCTCTTCTCCTGTCACTTGTTACCTAGGAGAAGAGACTGACACCTATGTGGCTTCACTCTACTCTCAGGCTGTTGTAGAGAGTGACAAGGTCCCCCCTGAGCCTCCTTTTCTCAGCTGAACATCCCAAGATCCCTCAGACACTGTTCAAAGGATTGGTGCTCCAGACCCTTCAACAGCTATGTTGCCCTTCTCTGGATACACTCCAGCATTTCAACAATACAGATTTCCAGAAAAAAGTGCAAAGGATTAGGGAGAGCTCTCAGGTATACTTTGCTTTGTACCTTTGCCTCTTGAATGCTTCATTTATAAGCTCTCTGTTGAGGCAAATCTTGGTGGCTTGAATGTTGAATTTTAATTTGTTGAATATTTGTAAGAACAAAGAGTTGGAAGTACCATTTCCCACCTCACCTGGCTTGTGCAAGAGGCCTTTAATGTTGTCTTTATTTTAGTTTCCCCATCCAGACATTTCAGCTTTTCCTAGCTCCTTTTCTAGCTCTGTTGGAGCTAAGAAAGCTGACCTGATCTGGCTGCCAAAATGAGTCAGCAGAAGGGCTCTTTGTCCCTCTGCATAGTTCTAATGTCTGACACTTCCTGGGAAGAGGAATGATTTCTTAGACACTGGAATTTCCTTTGCTGTAATCAAGAGAGGTGGGCTGGGGATTAAATGAGATTGAAAGAACATTCTCATGGGGAGTCAACTGCAAAAATGCCAGAAATTCAGTGTGAAGTGAGTAAATAAAACTAAGGTCACTATTCCTTCATTCCAGAGCATGCCAAGAAAAGAGTGTATATCTTTGTGCATATGTATTTAGGTTGCATTGTGCCTGCAATTTAATTGAAGATAATACAGGGAGAGCAAAAATTGAAGCCTGGAAAACTCTGGCATGTTAGTAGACAAGACACTTCCTAGCTTCAAATGTGAAAACTTGGGTCATTTTTGTTGGATGTGCTCATTATATTGGCAAGCAGTACATGTTAAAATCCCCATTGTTGAGAAATCTAAATTCCCCTTTCCCTTGAAATATCTGTACTCAGTATAGGAGGGCTTGTGACCTTTTCATAAGTGAACAAATGTTATACTGAATAATGGCTGCAGTAGTTTGGTGAGGATTTTGTGTGGAAAAAGTGCTGCTCTTGGCCAAAGTAAATACTGGCAAAATCGAGATAAGCTGGTGGAAGAGACATTTTTCATGCAAGTTGGTAGCTTGCTCCAGACAAAGTCATCTTTTCCTGTGTGTAGGATGGAAATAGTGCTTCCCTCTTCAGAGGGATGTCAGAACACATCGAAGGAAGGTGAGGCAGCCAAGGCCATGTTCAGACTGCTTGTACCCTAATGCCTGTCACAACTCCATCGCTCCATTGTCTGAGGAATCAAGTCTGAGCAGTCTGAGTCACTCATGACTAATTTGAATGTAGTAGTTATAACTCCTAAATTAAGCTCCCTGAGTAGGGAGTGTGAACACACCTTCAGATGTTACAGTAAAGGGAGGGCCATCTAATTTTCTGAAGAGTCTGTACTTTCCCAGAGATTTCTTTAGGGAAGGATTGGGTTGCTTGTAGTCCACTTCTTCAGTTCTCTCTCAATTCATAATCTTTTTTTCCATTTGCTCTAAAAGCCCATTTTCCCACTACTGTTAAAATAAGTGATACAACAGCCATTTATTTGTTGCAGGCTGACAGTTCCCAAATTCTGGGAAAAAGCAATGGTCAACATAATCCTGTCAGCTAAAATCCCTGTAGGAGATGCATGTCACGCAGCAAAAGATCTCTGCCGAAGCTACTTGAATTATTTCCTCAGACAGAGTGAACAGTAGTGACAGATGGCCTTTTTTCCTATTCTCCATGTATTGCTGGAGGTTTGCCTTGCAGAGCCATGCTGGTTGGGATAAGAAAGCAAACAGAGCTGCCTTGAGGCTTCTCAACAGCATAAACACATTGAAAGTTGGGGCTCTGGGGAGAGGAGACAGAGCTGGACCAAATGGTGAGGACAAAACCAAAATCCTTTGCATTTTCTGTTTGCTGCTGCTGCTGCTGCTGTCACAGTGGGGTGGGAAAGAAGGAGGTGCTGACTGTAGCTGGTACAAAAGTACACATTGCCTATGTCAGCAAGGCTCTGGTAAAACTCAACCCTAAGTATTTTGTCCCAGGTCACACAGAAAGTCTCAATCAGGTGAAGCAGGCCGGCTATGTCAGTGAGGAGAGGGAAGGGCCGATATTCCCAGCTAACACAGCCGTGCAAGTGGGAAGGAGCTTCTGAGCTAGTGAGTGTTAAACTGTCAGAAACATTGCTTGTAGCTGCATCACTGCTCACTGCATTCAGGAGGGTGTTACACTGCTAAAAAAAAAAAAAAAACCACAAACCCCAGTTTTACTGAAATAGCTGTGTCCTCGCTAGACGTACTTTTAAGGATAGCACTCTGCTATTCCGGAGCTGATAAGGCTGCCCTGCCATGCAGATAGCCTTGACAATGCTGCTATTCGTTCTCCTCTGTGGAATGGCAATCATAATATTTCACCCTTTGTCTTCATCCTAAGAGCCAGGGATGTCAGATCCATCCCGGGGAAACAGCCAGATCCCCCAGGTTTGGCTGTCAACTCAGCTCTGCATCCGTCGCTCCACAATGAGCCTGCCACTGCGGGTGGTGGTGGGGGAAGGTAAACTGTGACCTTGTGTAGCAATGAGCTGCCTAGCTGTGCCTTATAGTCAGGGCCTGATTGTTGCTTTCAGGATTGGTCTATAAGAAAGTTCCCTTTTAGAGCTATCTCTGTTTCTGCCCTTTTTTTCTCTTCCTTTCTCATTTTCCTGTGTCTGAATTTAGCGACGCACGTGATTTATACCAGTGCAAACCCTGTTGCATTGATGTGGAAGGATCTGCAGCTGCTGGTGTTAGCTTGACTGGTGAATTGCTCAGTGGCTTGGACCCCTCCTAGAGCCTGGAGTCATTCTGCAACTCGACTAAGTTAAGCTTCAGCGATCGTTGCCCAGTTCCTCTCTTGGGCTGCATGATCTTGTCCTCATATGGAGTTGTGCTGGCCTGCAGCCAGACTGCCCTTCTTTGTGTCCTTGTGCTCCAGAAGACATAGCTAATACATTCCCTTAGTTAGCTGGATGCCCTACTGAGGTCCAGTGCTTGCTTTCACCTAGCTCTGTTTCCTTTATCCTCTGAGGAGAGGAATAAGCACAAATCCTGATCTCTCGCTAAGTTGCCTTGGCCATCTACTAAGACATCCAGACCAGTCCCAGTAAAATCATGGAAAAGATTATTCTGGGAGGTATTGAAAACACCTGGATGACACAGACATTGGTCATAGCCAGCATGGCTTCATGAGGGAGAAGTCCTGCTTATCAAACCTAACATCCTTCTACAACAGGGTAGCCCACCCAGCTGATCTTGAAAAGCCAGTAAATGTAATCTTGGACTGCAGCAAAGCTTTCAATACTGTCTCACAGTGTCCTTCTGGATAAAATACCCAGCACACAGCTGGATAAATGCACCATGGATTGGTGAGCAGCTGGCTCATGGGTCAGGTACACTTCAGGTTATAGTGAACGGGGTGACATCAGAGTGGTGACTGTCACTAGCGGGGTTCCACAGGGCTCCATCCTCAGCCCTGTGCTCTTCAACATCTTCATTAATTACTCTGATGCAGGACTGGAAGGGAGACTAAGTTTACTGACATCACTAAATTGGGAGGAACTGTTGACTTCCTTGAGGATTGAGAGGCCCAGCAGAGAGACCTTGACAAATCTGAGGTCTGGGCAGTCACCAATTGTGCCAGACTCTGCACCTGGGATGGGGCAACCCTGGATGTATGGACAGACTGGGGAATGAGGGGTTGGAGAGCAGCACTGAGGAAAGGGACCTGGGAGTCCTGGTCGATGGCAAGTGGAACACGAGTCAGCAGAGCCCTGGCAGCCAGGAGGGCCAACCCTGTCCCAGGGTGCATCATGCACAGCACTGCCGGCCGGGAAAGGGAGGGGATTGTCCCATTCTGTTCTGCACTGGGGCTGCCTCACCTCAAGTGCTATGGGCAGTTTTGGGTGCCACAGTATAAGACAGACATTAAGCTGTTAGAGTGTCCAAAAGAGGGCTATGAATGTAGTGAAGGTCCTTGAGAGGAAGCTGTATGAGGAGTGGCTGAGGTCACTTGGTGTGTTCAGCCTGGAGAAGAGGAGACTGAGGGGAGACCACAATGCTGTCTACAGCTTCCTCATGAGGGGAAGGGGAGGGGCAGGCACTGATCTCTTCACTCTCATGACCAGTGACAGAACCCAAGGCAATGGCCTGAGGTTGTGTCAGGGGAGGCTTGGGTTGGAGATTATAGAAAGATTCTTCACCCAGAGGGTGGTTGGGCACTAGAACAGGCTCTCCAGGGAAGTATTCACAGCAACAGCCTGACAGAGCTCAAGAAGCATTTGGACAATGCTCTCAGGCACATGGTGCGACTCTTGGGGTGTTCTCAGGGCTTGGTGATCCAACTCTATATTCTGTGATTCTATGATTCTATTATTAGTTGTAGGTAAAAGCTTGTTAAAACTTGGAACCAAAACTGATTATACATTTTTTCAGTACAATCTGAACACCTGGGCTGTGCAGGAAATTTGATGATTGGACCATCTTCAGTCCTGTATCTAGAAAGGAGCTGATCTTGGTAATGATTTTCAGACAGACATCACTGTACAATGACACCAAGCCCTTTGCCTGCAGTGCAGGCAGAGGCCAGCTTGGGAGTTATCTGGAAGTATGATTCTTCATGCCAGCTTCACAAGGGGATGGTGAGTGACAGCAACAAGCAGGGACTTGCTTCTTCTCTGACACTTTGCTACTACATGAGGCTGCAGCAGCCAAATAGCATAAGGCCCAAGGTTCATCTGTGCTCCAGGCAGTGCTCCTCCCAGGCACACCTTCCTCTGTGACATCTCCTTGTGGGGCCACAGCAACATGCCCTACCCATAATAAAGGCATTATTCTAAATAATATTTAACAGTCATAAGTGTTATTGCATATGGGTTCTTTGTGCCATTTGGATATATGTCACTTTTAAAATATTTTCTAATGCCCTTAATAGTATTAATGAAGAACAAGACCCTCTTTTGGTTTTTTTTTTTTTAATTGTAGAAAACAAATAGCAATCCTGCTGTTTTCAGGTAGGTTGTAAGATCTGCAAAATTAGCTACTAGAAACACTCTTTGCATTTGCAAAAGGCATTCCTGCTTTTCTTTCCCAGTATATCCTATTGAACTTTTTAAATAATTGTAACCCCTTTGTAAGTATCCCACAGCGTGGTAGTGGCATTTTAGTCAGCAAGCTTTTGTGGGAGGTATTCTGGAGAAGAGGATGTTTTGGAACAGGATGACCTTCACAGCCACATTTTAAGATGACCCTTGTGAAAACCGTTTTAAAACCCGTGTAAATTTAATGAGCTAATGCAGCAGTCTGCAGGAGAAGATGGACTCACAGTCAGATGGGAACAAAGGACACACGAGAGGAAATTCAACTTAGAGGATACTAATTCACACCTATAAACTACTGTGCACAAAACCAGCTGGGATTGAATTCCCTGCTCCTCTTTGGATGTTAATGACAAAAAATGTGTAGCAATAACGGTTAATCACCCTTCAAGAAAGACTCTTGGGGGAAACTGAATGGGGGGCAGAGGAGGAGAGTCAGGTTTAAGTTCAGCAGCAACAGCCAGAAATCTGGCTATAGATGCCCAGAAAGGTGCTACTGCATCTGCTTCTGCTTCCACCAGTGTTGTGGTGGTGTGGCAAAGTCTGCTTCTGCTCCAGCAATGAAATGGAACCTAATCAGTGAGGAATCTTGCTAAAATTCCAGATTATCGTTATTGTTATTGCTCTCTGATAAACCATAAGCATGTCAGGCTCTCCAGTGAGCAAGCCCAGTGAATGCAGTTGATGTTAATCTTAAATGATACATTCCTGGGTGTTCTTCAGCCTCCACAACAGCATTTTATTTGGAAAGGGGCAGGGTGCTTGAGAGAGGGTCAAGCTGCAGCCTGTCCCAAAGCTCAGACACTTGTGGTGCAGGGGTGCTTACCAGTGACCTGTAGGTTGTCTCAACAGCTCCTCATCCCTTCTAAAATCTCACCCATCCCATGCATCCTTTCCATTTTCCTTGAGAGATTCCCTGTAACTGCTTCAGAGCTTTGATGCAAACACCTTTGTATGAAATACGAAATGACAGCAGCAGATGCCTTCATAGACAGCAAAAGGCTTGGAGAAGGGCAGAGTAAATAAACAGCGAAAATTAAATATATAATATTGCCACACAGAGAGGAGCTTTCTGTTCAAAATGAAGCAATTAACATGTAGGGACTCATTCTGCCGGGCTGGGAGGAAGCTGGAGGCACGTTATTTAAACAAATTGCCATGTAGCCCGTGATTATCATTAGGATTCATTCAAACCCAGGCATTCAGTAAAGCTTCTGCTCTGCGGCTGGCTCTGTGCTGCCTCTCTATCAGTACCTATTGTTTCATAATCTCGCCATACTCGACGCTTTTTTTATCCCAACCAAGTCTGCCTTGTTTATTACGCTCCGCACTCACTAAGCCGGAGCACATTGACAATGCGGGGTTTCATTCGGCTCTTTTTCTCGGGTTAGCTGAAAGAGGGATGTCTTCTCCCCTAATTGCAGAGGATCTCTTCAGCTTTGCAATTTCTGCACTGAAGCTTTTTTAGGGGAAGGCGTGGGGCTATACATAAACCCGAGAACTCACTGGCAGGGCAGATAATTGCTCTTTCCCTCCAAGCACGGCAGAGCCCTCCTGAACAGCTCTGTACAGCCAAGCTTCTGCATGGCAGACGGAAACCTCACACGTGGCACAGCAGCCACAGGCTCTCTCCCTCCGTCCCAGCCAGACGGTTTCCCTCTGCTCACAGCAGCACAGCTCAGGTAGGCTATCTAGGATCAGATCTGGCCTTTCCTGGCCATGCTCTGCCCAGGGGCAGACCCCATCTGGGGTGTGAAGCTGAGTGGGACAAGGATGTGCTGCCAAGTGTGCCTCTTGCACAGGCACCACCACCACATGCTTCTCACTTGGAAGGGAATCACTTCCCTTCCAAGAACAGGGGGCTTGTCACAAATATTTCCTGGTTTTTAATTTTTTTCCTTCCTCTGTTCTGATCTAGAACAAAACCAACACCTTTTTGTTGCTTTAGGAGTATTGACCTGACTGAGGAGCAATCTTGCTTCCTAGATGCTGGGGGGAGCAGCCTGGTCCTCTCCAAGGAACCCCAAGCTTTGCATGGTCACTTTCCCCTTGGCACATCTGCCAAGTCCCCGGTGCCCACAGTGTCCTGTGGCAGATCAGAGCTGTAGCACCAGGAATCCATCCCTGCCCAAGCCTCGGCATGCTCAAACCTCCCCTGGAATCTTCCCTCACCCTTTCTCCTTTTCATGAGCATCTGTGCCTCCCCGTGTAGGTCAAGCACATCCAGCATCCAGGACCCCACTGCACGGACATGCAGACTCACCATCGCTCCCTTCTCTCCCTCTGCCAGGAGCACATTGCAAAAACACCCTTCCCTTCTGCAAGAAAGTGGCCTCCTCTTCACAAACCTCTGCCTCTCTCCTATCGAAACCTCCAAGTGATGTTTTTGGAGCATCTCTCAGGGTGGATTAATCCAATCAGAACTGGGCTGTGTTTCCCTTTCTGCATGCTGTGTTTCAAAGATGCACCCAGCACAGCGTCAAAGCCTCTCCACCCACAACGGAAGGGAAAGTGCAACACTAGGTACATTAAATGCAAAACTACTATAGTCAAATACATATTTTGCATATATTGTGTCCATGTAAACAAAGTTTATAAAGATAATATAAATCTATATATATATACCTGTAGAGCATTTATATATGAAACATATTAATATAATACAGATATTAATATAATGAACACATATTTATATTTCTATGCAATACGCATTTATTTACATTTATAAATATATATTGTGGCTATACAATGTACTTGAGCCACTGGTTTTAGCTTAAATAAGACATTTTCAGATAACATTTTCACATATGTCCAAGAAGAGAAGGCTGTGCCCAGAGGCAGATGCCTATGGTTCAGGTACCAGATAGGGATGGAGAGTGGGTCTTGGAGAAGCTTCAGTACAATGAGCCAGGACACCTTTAGCAAACACAGGCTCAGGGCTTTGCTTTAAATTGCATCTCTTATGTGAGGGGAGAAGGTGCTTCCTCGGCTCACGCCCCTGGCTGCTGTCTGAATCTGTTCCTCTGCTGTTTAGGGTAGCTCTCTGGTAGCCCAGGCCTGGCCATGACAGGAGGACGACCACGTTCCGTGGGACAAGAAGCTGTCTCCAGCAGCACCCCTGCAGGGTGGCCTTGGCTGGGCTGCAGTTTGCTGGCTCCTGATCCCTCTGCTTTCTAGGTGTGACATGCATTGAGGCCATGGCCCCAAGTCTGAAACCTCTCCAAGCTTCAGCAGCAGCTTGCACAGGATTTTGAGGTTCACATTTCTGGATTTAGGCTCAGGAGCTGTGGGCTGAGCTAACCATGGCCACTAAATCCCCTTCTGGATCAGGAACTTGGTGTGGTGCAGCCTAGAAAGTACCTTTGCACTGCAAAACAACCACTGGCTGCTATGGGATCCTGAAGGGACCTGGGACTGTGCGTGGCATGGCACCTGGAGAAGAGGAGGCTCAGGGGCACCTTATCACTCTCTACAACTGCCTGAAAGGAGGGTGTAGCCAGGTGGGGATGAGTCTCTTGTCCCAACAACTAGTGAAGGGCAAAGAGGAAATGGCCTCAGGTTGCATGAGGGGAGGTTTAGGCTGGATACTAGGAAAAATTTCTTTCCTGAAAAGGTTGTCAGGTGTTGGAACAGGCTGCCTAGGGAAGTGGTGGAGTCCCCATTCCTGGAGGTATTTAAAAGATTTGCAGATGTGGCAAGTGGGGACATGGTGTAGTGGTTTACTTGGTAGTACTGGATTAACAGTTGATCTTAGAGGCCTTTTCCAAGACAAACAATTCTGTGATTCTATGTGCTCACCTGTGCTAAATCAGCAAAAATGCTGAGCTGTAATAAGCATGACTAAATCCAGATTTTTAAGAAGGGTTTTTACCTTCAGTTTGAGCTTTGAGAGGGCAGGGAGCTGTGCCAACCTAACCTTCCTGTCCTAAGGCTGCTCGAGATAGTACAGGCAGATGAAGCCCCTAAATAGAGTGAGAAAGGAAAATGTAAGAATCAAACCAGAAATGTTTCTCAATTTCTGCTTTCTGAAGCGTGTAGGCATCTTAACAAGGACATCTAGAGTCTGTACTCTGTCCAGAATGGAAAGTCACTATAAAATACTAGCAAAGGTGTCTTATCCTCACCAAATGTTGATTTGCCCACTCCACATTTTCTTATATTTATCCCTTGTTAATTTTGAAGTTATTTTCCATATTTTCTAAAATTTTTGTGCATCATCTGCAACTGAATTTCATAGCAATTAACTCCTCAGGACCTATCAATTGGATAAGGGAAGCCTGAGAAATAGGCTCAGAGAATTCTTGAAGATGAACACTGAACTGCTAATGATTAATCATAATATGCACAATAATGAGGATGTTGATGGCCATTTGAAGACTAACATATGACAAATGATAGTGTAAATATTTTTCACTCTGCCTTTCTGTCTTGACACTTGTTTTGCTTCTTGGAATGTTAATATTGAGAAAGAATTATCTAACAGTTTAAATTCCATCAGCACAAAAGAATTGTGTTCCTGCAATTTGGATATGAAAAAGATACAAATAACTTCCTAGCTAGTTATTTTAAAATATTTAAAGTAAAATAGTAAGCAGGTATTAAATCAAACACTCCAGTACTGATTGATGCTAGGTTATCCAGGCTCAAAGAGATTTTTCTTCCTCGGATGAAATGAGCACTGCAGCGTGGTGTTGCTGCAATGAGGGCTGGCTACAGTTCCTTTGGCACCACTGACTCCATCTGAGTTTAGCTTTCAGCTTCCCAAATAACTTGTGCAATCTCAGCTCCCACAAGGGATTAACCTGCCACTCCACAGCTCAACATCTTGCTTGGAGCTGGCTCCTAGCATTAAACCCACAGCCCTACACGAGCAGTGATGCTCCTCATACCTGCACAAACCTGTCAGAGCTCACCCAACCCGATGTCTCGGGACCTGGCATGACCCATCACTTCAGGGATCCATGTTTTTACATGAGACTTGAACTCTGCCCATCATCTCCCTTTGCAGCAGGCCACAGCAGTGCTCTTTGGGGACGGCTGCGTGGCACCTTGCAGCCAACATGACACATCCCAGGCTACCATGTCGACCCAAAACTGGCTGCCCCAGAGGGTTGGCCCTCTTTCCTGGCACACTGGAGAGGACAAGACAGCACTGTAAATCCTTGGGTTGCCAGCTCTGGGGCAATGTTCCAGCAGATCCAAATAACTGTGACTGGGACAAGATTGGGGGATTGGCCATGGGAACAAGCAAGGCAGTGCAGGGCAGTAGCTGCCACCCCAGCAAGTACTGAGAGTCTGCTGTAAACATCAGCCAGGCAGGAGTTGCCCCAGGCTCCCTGTGATGGCAGAGGCTTTGGAAACCCTCCTCCAGTTTAAACCAGATTTGCCTTCTTCAGCAGAAGCCTAATGGGATTGTAAGCAGTTAAATCTCTGTGACTTTCTCAGACAGTGTAATTTTACACTGCCTTGCCCTCTTCTCCTCCTTTCTATACCACAGCCTTAAGATCAGACAGTTTTCTTTCATTTCAACTTGGATTTACTCAAAAGAAAAACATTTACTCTCTAACCAGTTTAAACAATTGTAAAATAACCTGCTGTGACCAGACAGAGAGAAAAAGTGTGAGGGAAAAATACCCTGCCTTCCCCTGCCAAGTCGCCCTCCAAAGCAGTATCTGCTCCTCCAGCCAATTACAGGTGTCAGGCTGCCTCAGGATCTCTTGGTGATTTTATAGTGATCTATCAAGGAAACACATTACACAACTCTGAGCTGCTAGGCTTATCCAGGCAGCTGAGAGATGCATCATGGCCTCCCTTCTGACTGCAGGGTGACTTTGCTGGGGACATGGGATGGGCTTCATGATCCATGTCCTGCCTGGTGACCTAGGCAGTTGGAGCCATTGCCTGGCAGAGGCATCAGTGCTCATGGGAAGAAAGCTTAGGAGAAGGCAATGCTTTCTAGGGCAGCATCTGAAGAAGGATGTTAATCCATGGCAGTGTGGAAACCTGGAGAAGATCCTTTTCTTCAGGATAAACCACAAGTTCTCAGCTTATTGAAGATAAGAAATAGCATATAGTTACCAAAATAAGGTAAACCGGTATGATTTCTGTATTACTTCGGGTTTTGTCACCCAAAGAAGAGGTGCAGACATACTGCAGCTTCTCCTGCTTTCTATCCCGGACATGCTTCCCAATGTCCCAGGAAACAAGACCTGCTTCCCAATGTCTTCCATGAGTTTAACTCAGGTTGTTGAAGAATGGCACTAATTACTCCAAGGTTGTGGGTTTGACCCAACTGATGGGTCACTCTCTTAAGAGCTGGACTTTATGATCCTTGTGGGCCCTTTCCAGCTCAGAATTTTCTGTGATTCTGGAGCTCTGTTTGCTGTGTCTGTCACCAGGAGAGCCTCGGGTGCCGGGGCAGCGGCGCTGCTGCGAAGCCGCCTTGGTGTGTAATCCTGCGAGCATCGCCGATCCTCTCACCCTTCCATTCTGTGTTGTGCCAAGAGCCATGGAGAATTTAAAGAGGATGACCTGCAGCCCTCAGCAATTTCCGAGGACACTTGTCTTTCAAATAATGGATTTGTGATTTATGGCCAATAATTTTGTGGTTTATGTGTGCTTTTCTGCTGGGTCAAGGATATTTAAAAAGTCTTTGACCACCGAGTGTGTGCGTCTGTGTTAAGAGGCTGAAGGTGATGGGTGCAGCTCATACCACCCATGCTCCTTGCTCAGGCAGGCTGGCAGTGGCTAGAGAGACCATTTAATCTTAAATCTTCCTACTTTCTCCCCAGTTCAAATCAATACCAAAAGCAGAGGAGATACTCTTGTGATTTGGCTTAAATCTGCTTCTGATCTGGGTAAACTGAGTTGAGATCAGGTGGTTTTATGCCAAAGCATGTGATTTCTTACATATCACCCCCATCATTTCAGGGAGAACTTGGAGAAAGGAAAGGTACACAAGGGAAAAGCAACAATCCAGTGGTGACAAAGCCAGTGGTGTATTTCCTGGGGAAAATTGTTTTTTATGGACCATCAGAGTGGTCCATAAAAAACCCCACCCAGCCAAACTCACCCTGAAAAGACCCAAGTTCAACTAAACTGGCTGCCCCTGCCCTTTACAAGGCCTGGTAAATCTAAAGACAAAAGAAGATGTTTGGAAAATTAATTACTTGTTCCCTAATTGGGTTCTTTGCACTTCCCTGTGTTGGCTCCCTGCTCCTCAAGAAGCAATTTGTAGGACCAGTGCATGAGTTTGCTGAATCCTGCAAAAAAACCCACTGTAGATGAGAATGGTGAGTGTGTGGGGTCTGCTAAGATGACAAAAAAAGGGTCCCTGGTGTCACTAAGTTCACAGCAGATCAAGGAGCAGAGCAGACATTGTGCCTTCAGAGACAAACTGTAATTAAACCCATGGGGCAGCGTTCAGAAAGGGACTGACAGCATTACCCATTATTTTGAAGGGTATGTAGGAAAGAAAAGGTGGCAGCCAATTCAGGTCTGAAGCAGTCCATCTTGTGGCCCCTGCTTTGTTAGCAGCTGGCATCTACTGTGGGTCTCCTCCCCATATTTTAGGTGAGTTAAAAAGCTGTTCCTTGGGCCATGGGCACGGCTGGCACTTTGAAAAATCACTGCTGCAATAGACTGGTTTGGACCTGTGCTTGTGACAGCTACCCAGGTTGCTGCTGGTGTCTCACGTGCCAATCACTGTGGCATCTTTCATCACCAAGACTGCCCTTTGCTGAGGTCTCCAGCCCATCTGCCAGAAATCCAACCTGGGTAGCAATTAAGGACACTCGATAAAAAGCATGTGCCCTCTAATTCATTGTTTTATTTCTTGGCATCCTTTTGTGGAGTGAACTGAAATATAGATGGTAAATAATACTCACTATGAGGGATTTATTAATTTTTAATGCTATAAGTAACATCCAAAAACTATAGCTCCAAATAGCATGTGTATTGTCAAATATGTTTAAGAGGTGAAGTTTTATTAGCTGCATTTGTTGTCCTGCCTTGCATTTCTACTAGATTTTAAAAATGTAGTCATGTTTTACTCTGGTCCCTACCAATACAGGTTTCTAATGGTCTGCACAGAAATCTTGAAGTTTCTGCCTTAACTGTTAAATGTAAAAGTTAAATGTAAAAGGAAGATAAAGAGTGAATCGTCTTCTTTCCTCCTCATAATCTGCAGGGATTTACCCTCCAGCTTTAGGACACAAATGTATCTCCCAATGTTTTATACTACTCAAAAATGTAACTGTAATTATTAGCAAGCCACCACCAGTACCTAGTGAGAGTCGGAACAGAACCCCAAATGTATTATCTACCAAACCAGGTATTTTACATCTGACTGCATCTCAGTCTTCTGAGGTCCTGTAGGAAGCAAAAGATGCTTATTCTGGCACTTTCCCCAAAGCAACCCACCAGGTTTCAGATATTACAGCCATCAGTCAATGCAGGTTGAGCATATTTGCAGCAGAGACCCCCTGCACTGCTGTCATGGCTGTAAGATTAAATTAAAAAGCACAGTTATCTTTTGTAGCCTGGAGCACCGTTATCTCTTCAAACACAAGGAAGCCCTGTTCCTTTTACACTGACAGAGCAATGGCTGGACTCACCAAGTATTTTCTATGCAACACTTTAAAAAAATTAAAATCTGTGGCACTGAGACAATTATCTGAACTCTCATTTATTATGTGGAAGAAATCTGGCAGGAATTTTGGTAGATCTGGCAATGATTTTCTGCCAGGGAAGGAATTCCCCATAGCCAGCAGGGAGGCTTTCAGTTTCTCATGCACTTGGCCTCCCTCTTGTTTTAATATGAGCTTGCTGAGTGCTGACAAGGGACACGGTGATGTGCAGCTCAGCATTTCCTAAAGCGAGCAGCGTTCCCACCGAGGGCAGGAGGGAGCACATGGGTCTGCCAAGGGGGTTTCTGAGGGGACCCACCCAGCATTCCCCCCAGACAGAGGCCCCTGTCACTGCCATTTTTCAAAGTGGATGAAGGAGGCTTGCAGGGTTTTGGGGTTTACCACTGTTGTTTTCCCTCACTGCTTGTATTTACCTTGGCAGCTGGGGAAATACTGATCCGTGTTGCTGAAGATTTGCTGGAGGGTTTCTGGGAGGCCTTGGTGGTTTCTTACTTAGTAGCTAACTGAGGGTAGGAAAAACAGCCTGGGAAAAGAAAAAAGACAACCACAATCCCCTCTCTCCCTTTTTCTCTTTTCCCATGGATCAGTTCTCTGACCTGATTCTCGGCAAGCCTGCCAAGCACCCATACTGGCACATGGCAGGGGCCTCGGGGAGCAGAACCAGCCCTTGTTCCTGGGGCTAGCAGGAGGGATGCCAGCCCAAAAGGCACCACCCCTCTCCTCACCTAAAACAATTGGTGTAAAATAACAATTTGAGCTAAATTTTAGTAGCCACAGCAGGCTGGCTAACAGCCAGTTCAACTGAGCCAGATTTTACTTCAACTGCATTGAATCATCGTAAAACTATCTGCAAACAATTGCTTACAAAAGGGTCCCTCCCCTCTCAAATAGTCCACACTCACATTTTTTGCTCCTGCTATGTTGTCATTGTCATGTTTTAGCTTAGATAGAGCATTGTCAACACTCACACCGCTTGAGGTTGCACTTTAAATCCACTGTTTGAGACAAGCAGTGAAGTAGGAACTACAGCACTCCTTATTAGTTTCCTTTTGCCCTCCCCTCCCCTTGCCTATTTTCCTGCCTTCTATTGCCTCTGCCCTCTTTTTCTTTTGCCTTGACTTTCATTCCTTGCTTGCTCCTTACTTGTCCCTTTTCCTTCCACTGCTGAAGAAAGCTTAAAAATCCCTCCTGGGCTCACCCTGAAGACAAAGGCAAACTCAGGACTGGCTTAGCTCAATCCCCACTGCTGGTAAACAGCAGCTGGCGAATCTGTTTCACCAGTGGCTTGGATGTCCCTGCCCAGGATGACAGCATCCATTGGTGGATGCTGGAGACAAGAATGACAGTCATCTGCAGTGATGTGTCCCCTGCCAAGCTTGGAGTTAATGGGCCCCAATCTCCTCCAGCAGGGGCCTGGCAAGTCCAGTGCAGCACCTGGCAGTGCCCCATGCTGGCCAGAGAGCCATGAGGCCTCAGTCACCTCATCCAAGTCCCATGGGATGCTTGGGAATGCCCTTGCTCCAGCTGGCCTGTGAGAGTCAAGCAGGGGGCTGAGGACACTTGCCTTTAAGCAAGCTCGCTCGCAGCTGGCGAGATGTCATCGTAGCAAGAAGTTGTCATCACCCGCTCTGCTGGTTGTGATAATAAAAAGAGACAATTTAGAGTTGCACAGCTCCAACTGAGAGTGTTTCCCAGCTGTGTGTGCTTCTCAGCCATGCCACAGCTTTGCTCTGGGTTGAGCAGAGCTTGAAGTGCCTCAGCCTGTGCGACATGAAAAGCTCCTGTCTGGAGCTCTGCAGGCTCCTCACTGCTCCCTGCCATGCTGCTGGGATCTCTTGGACTCCCATGCAACCCATGTTGGTTTTGTCTTATTGTCACAGCCCTGCACCTGCAAGCCCTGTCATGAAAGTCTGCTGTGAAAAGTAATGGTCACAGCGTGAGAATTGCCTTCCTTTTCCATCTCTCTTCCTATTCCTGGGCTCTTGCTCTCAGCTTACATTAGAGAAAACAACAAAATCATAGAATCATATGATGATTTATACAATCATAAAATCATTTAGAGCAGAAAAGACCTCATTGAATCCAACCAGCTGTAAGTTTGAGTGGGTCAAAAAACTCCCCCAAACCCCTATATACTTACTATGGGAGATTTGTCTGCAGAGAGGTGACAGATGTCAGTAGAGAGGATGCTTAGGGAGGGACTCTCCTCTGAAGGCCTCCTGTACCTTCTCCTCCCAGCTGGTTGTGGTGGTGAGCTTTCCTTTCCCTTCTGTTTCTCTCCTTTCATTTTTTTACCATTTCCGAAGAGCAGCTGTTATCTCTGAAGTCAATGCACATCACAGCTACAGACCCTGCGAATAAAGCTCTGTGTGGGTCCAGCTGTCTCAACATCCTCCACACAACAACCTAGGTGAGACTGCCAGCAGCTGAATACAAGCCAGCAGGTGAGCACCACTGGTAAATAATACCCAGCCTCCCGAGGGACTCTGTGCCTGCCAGCTCCTGGCATTCCTGCATGTGGATCACACAGGAGCCAGGCTCCAGAAGTGATGCAGAGTTGGGAAACCAGGAGAGAAAGTCCATGTGTTACCTGTTGGCCTGCAGGGAGAGATTACTTCAGTCACAGTCCTGCTGGACTACGCTCAAAGGACTAAATGAAGGTCCCTCGGGGTGGCAGAAAGCCATTCTTTACTCAGAGCGAGTAAAGAAACTTACTGTGTACTTGATTCTTCCTTCATCACACGTTATCTTCCAACACGTAAGGCAGCACCAAAGATGAAAACAGATTTCTATTCTTAACCAAAACAACTCACAAGGCTTCCCATTTTGATTAACAGCTCCAGTTCAAAGGGGGAACATATGGTCATCCAAAATTAAGCTAGAATATATTTTTCTCCCTCTGCCCTTCTGTGACACCATTCCAGTGGTTCTTCCCTGGGAAGAGTGATTCCTTGTGGGTTCCTGGTGCACGTATGCCACATCATTAGAAAGCCATTCAAAGGGGTGAATGCAGATCTGGTTTAAAAAGTGACAATATAAAAATGTCACTCCCTCACTTGACACATCTGACCAAGCAGAGCATATCTTCATGTGCACTTGGAAAATTGCTGTTTACTTTCATGACTGAAATGAAACCCTCACCCCACAAGCACACACTGTTACGCTTAGCTTTATGCATACGTGGCATCTGGTTTATTCAGTCAAAATAGCTGTGCACATTGTTATTTTCAGGCTTTGAGAAGCTATTGCCATGGGGACTGAAGATCCAAATAGATCCTGAGATCAGATCACAGAAGGTTTTAAAATAAAATTGCCACTTTTGCCAATAATCATGTGAAACCAGCTTCGATGTGTAAGCACAGAGACTCACCACCTTGGTGACTCCTTACAAATCATAGTTACTGAAACAAGAAGGATATTCTATATGGTTCATAGCAGCCTGGTACCAAATGCATTTCCAGGATTTAAATATACAGAATGTTTCCTCAAAGGAGAAGGAGATGGCAGTAGCCAGCTGTAGAGGGTTTGTCTTGGTACCATACCCATAACTCCAGCTGAATTTTTTTCCATCAAGGAACACAGGGGCAAGATCTTGTTCCAGATTCACATAAAACTGCACTTGTGACTTTCTTATCTCAGCAGGAAGACAAGCTATTACACAGAGAGAGAGAGAGAATATGTATACATATAAAACTATGTATAAAAATATTTATAAATATACATGTATTAACTTATAGCAGAGCAGAAACTAGAACTTGTTTTGCAGAACAGAAGTCACTGGAATCTGCCTCTACTTCTGTGTAATCTCTGCAGTGAAGCAATCTCAAGCTGTGCTATCAGCTCTGGTAAATGAAGCGATGTCAGGGCAGGTTAATACTGGGATATGAGAACGTGAAAGAAAATACGCCTTTCCAAGGATGCTGTAATCAGAGCTGCATTAACCAGGGACAGAGACAGCCTGCTCTGCCAGGCTGCAGGGAGGCACTGGTTGCACAACATGCACACAGTGTGCAAATGCATGTTGTGTTGCTGGGATTAAGAGAGGGGGGTGGGGTGGAACCAGAAGCCCCCCAGATCCACCTCAGTAAATCTTTGTGGTTTTTGTCGTAATTATTGTCATTAAATTGCCTTTGCTTACACACAAAGAAATTCTTAGTCTGAGTTAGTGAAATCGGATAAAATCCAAGTGAAGGCTTTGGTGTCACTGCAATTCCACTTTTGAGATACTTCTGGCTTTATTCTGCAGTGCAGATATAAGTCCTTCAGCTCTCAGGAACTGTGTTTAGGGGAAAGAGTGTATTGCTAACATGTACCAAAATCTGAAACAGGTCATCATGCTTTGTGATGGTGTGGTGGGTTGACCCTGGCTGGACTCCCAGTGCCCACCAAGTCACTTTATTACTCTCTCTTCTCAGCAGGATATGGGGAGAAAAACAGGACAAATGCTCATGAGTTGAATTAAGGACAGGGAGGGATCACTCACCAATTACTGTTGTGGGCAGCAACAGACTCAACTCAGAGAAATTAATTTATTGCAAATCAAATCAGAGCAGAGTAATGAAAAATAAAAACAAATATTTAAACACCTTCCCCCCACCCTGCCCTTGACAGCTGATTCCATCTTGGAGCCTCCTGGCATTGGCTCTGTAGGACATGGGGGAAGCTTCTGGCAGCTTCTCACAGCAGCCACACCTGTAGCCCCCCTGCTGCCGAAATCTTGCCACGGAAGCCCAGCACAGATGGTAATGTGCTGGCTCTTCACATCTGGGCTAGCTAAACACAATGACTTCGGTTGATCAAACCACTCTCTCCTATGCCTGTGTTAGCTATTGTGTATCACTCATCATATCTTCAAAGCATCAGTGTCCCAGCACCGTGGTGTTTAGGAAGCTGTCAGCATGGATTCTCATTATCGCTCTGGAGCTGATGAAGGTCACCCCACCTACAGAGCTCCAAACCTGCAGTTAGGTTATTTCAGAAGAGATCCTCCAGTGCCACCAAATCAGAGGCTATAAGAGCAAAACCATCCTTTTCCCTTGTGCTGCCAAAATACAAGACCTTGTCTGATATGCAGGGACAAGATGTGGACTTGATGATACTTGTGGGTCTGTTCCAACTCAGGATACTCCATGGTTCTATGAAACTTCTCATTGCTTGGGGTTGTCAGCATAAGAGAGTTTGCAAGCTGAGATCTGACCTCGCAGCACTCCAGAGACTTTATGTGTTCACTAAAATGAGATTGTCCTGTCTGGATCCTCTTTGAGAGACCAACCAGAGCCAACCAGGGCTCTCCTGTATTTAATGGTCGAACTGAAGCCCTGAGTTGGGTGTACAGGCTGGTTTGCAGAAGCTGCAATAGTTCTGGAGAGGACAGGCCACGGACATGCATCCTGCCAGCTGTCAGGAGTGGGCTGTGACAACAGAGCTGCCATCCCTGCTGAACCTCACCGACAGCAGGCCTGGGCAGCACACCCAGCTCTGACCTGTCCATCTTGTGAACACACTGTGACCACACAGACATGTGCAGCACCAGCACCCTGCTGCAAGTGATGCTGATGGTTGTCTCCATGATCCCAGTGGCCACCTCCTCTTAGATGGAGAGCAGTACCCTTTATCTGGCTCATGACTCTTGCAGGATGCAGTACAGGGGCTTTGGGTAGCTGATGTGAGTCCCACGGCTCCCAAGACAGGCTTTCCCTCAACCACTGTGACATTCTCCACTTGCCACAGTTTCCACAGCTTGCATGAAGACTTTGAGGAGTCCTCCTGCCTAGAAGATGCAGCGAGACAGGGAATAGGATGAGAGATGTCAAAAGATAGCGATTCTTACACTGGTGGCCATCATGGCTCATGGGAGAACATCATAGCAGGGCTTGCAGGTGCAAGGCCATGACAATAAGACAAAACTCCCAATTATGCCAATTGAATTATCCACCTTGAAATATAAATTAAGAGTCATCCTGCAGACAGTCACTCCCAGGTCCTCAGGGACCTTTCCTGTAAATTGCATTCCTTTAACATCTCCTTCAGCTACAACATTGCCTGTGCCAGAGATTTCCTGGCCCTTTTTGGCTCTGGAACTGGGCTTCAACCAGTGCATTTCCGGGCTGCCTGTGCCAAAGGCTCTGGGCCATGGGGAGGACCGCCCAGAGCCATTTCTACAAAATGTTTTTTATAGAAAAAACACTAGCCCATCAGGCTTTGCTGTTTGTGGCACAGCCCAGCCCAGCCTCCTGAGCACCTGCATCTCAAGGCCAAAGCCAAGAGGGTGGTGGATCCACGGTTCTGCAAAGAGTATCTCAGAAGCTCTGCTTGGATCCTCTGGGCAGGATGACATTCCGGCTCCTGATCATCATCTAACTTGAATTTGGAAAAGCTGGCATGAATATCCGTGACCCGTCAAGTTTTGGTGGCTGCCTGGAGCTCAGACGTCCGGAGAAAGGGATGTCTTCAGCTCTAGGTGGGTGCCCAGGCCCCCAGCACATCCCCCTCCTCCTGGGGCTTGGGCTGCCTGGGCCCAGGGCCAGCTCTGACAGTGCAGCTGCCTGGCCTTGAATCAAAGAGCTGTTTGAGAACAAGCTGTGAGGAGCCTTGGCAAGGACTCACTCCCCTTATCTCAGGCACTGTTTTTAAGTAGGTCTTTTGCCCTCGGTTTCTGCCTGAGCTACATTGCAGCTATCCCTGTACCTGGCCATATAACTCCCTGGTCTGGACCCGGACATGACGTGGCACCTGCCTCAGCTCTTCTTGCTTGGGTACCATAGCAGAAGATCCTTGCCCAGGAAGCCCCTTTTTCATGCCCACCTTGCTGTCCCCCCCAACAGCAGCTCACCAGCTCTTTTGTGGAGCTGCCTAAAAACAGGGAACAACCGAAGATGAGGAAATATTGCAGACTCTGGGATTTCCTCTGAGAATAGAAAAGAAGGAAAGTGATGCTCTGAACCAGAAGGAGCAGAACCTCTTCTCCCAGTTAAAGCATGGACAAAGATGCTGCGACAACAACTTGGCTCAGACAGAACACAGAGAACCTGTGAATAACCAGAGGTTTCACAGTTCCTCCTTCATTAACAATGTTCCCCAGATTCTGAAGATGCTGGCAGACTATCCAGCTGCTCCCTCAATGCTTCTGTTCCTCGTCTGCAGATAATGAGGCATTTGTTAATCCTGACCCTGGGCTGTTCACTGGTTCTCCCAAAGCCAGCCTCGTGCCAGCTCCCTCACCAGCTCTTTGTGTTGCCCCCAGAAGTGGCTTCCAGTAGAAAGGGCAGCTCTCTGGGACTGGTCCTGGCACAGAGATACCTAGGAGGGCCCTCATTTCCCTGAGCCCTTTACCAGTCTGCACAGCTCCTGAGAGCCGGCTGGAGCTGCTTGTTTGTGCAAGGTGCCATTGACCATGCTGCCCATGGGTAATGGGATAAGGTGCTCTGCTGCAGAGAAGTATTTCAGACTGCCAGGTCTACTGAGACATTGTTGAAAGACTGGGAAACAACATCAGAGAGCCAATTGAATGAGATGCATGCCCCACTGCAGCCAGAGAGTGTTTCCTTGCAGGCATCATCCAAACCTGTAGCTGGAGTTTTCTTCCAAAAAAACAGCTGTTTTCACCCCAGGCTAGAGTCTGGCACCAGGTAAGCTGTCTCCAGGGTGGGTGACCAGAGAAGGGACAAAAGCAGCAACAGGACAACCAGGTGACACCCATAACCACCTGGTTTAAAACTGGAGGACCACACTGTGCTCTGGGACTACTCCAGTATCAAATTCACACTGACATGGTTCACTGAGCACTAATTATCTGCTGTGAATATAAGAACTATTGTGGGTCAGACCAAAAGCATGTCTGAATAAGAATTCAGTAAGACTGTTGCATCTCCAACAGTCACCAGTAAATGGATGCACCAAAAAAAGCATAACAACAAGAAAAAAAAAGTGATGCTCCCCCCAGCACTTTCCCAGTGTTTCAACTGTTTTCAGCTTAGGGATTTCCTGACCTTGGGATTGTGGATCTTTCTACACAGCAGCTCACCATGGGCTTCTCTTCAGTGGATCTATCTCATGTCTCCTGGAGTGCGTGTTACTACCTCTTAGCTCACATGGCATTTGTTGGCAGCCTTTGACAAAGCTGGAATGTCTACCAGGATTTAGCTCACTGTCATTACTAAGCCACAGCTGCAATGAGGTGAGAACATAACTCTTTTCCTATGAAGACAAATTTTTTACCTCAGTGATGGAGAGAACTGCAACACGCATTAATGGTCTCACCAACACAATACGTGTACCTTAAGGGAAAATGAGTGTCAAAGGCACTGCTTACGTTTATTTCATGCGTTACTCATCCCTTTTTGTAAGAGAGCAACACCCAAAATGCTGCTCAGCCAGCTGCTGGAGAGCTGTTTGTACAGCAGGACAGCCACAGAGGGTCTGGGCAGGGACCCCGGCCATGCAAGGGTCTGAGCCTGCCCCAGTCACGCTGTCTCTAGAGGTACTAGAAGAAGGCAAGGCATGAAGGTTAATGTCTGCTGAGAGTCAGAGAGCACATGACCAGGGCAGATTTTATAGGGCAAAAAGGCTTTCTCTCACCCTGTCGTGCCTGTGGTAACATGTGGTGGCAGCTGTTGTGCATCCCAGGTCAGAGGTGCTTGGGTATCCCATTTTGAGGTGGGCAAGCAAGACCCATGGGTGCTTTAGGTAACAGCTTAAACTTCTGTGGCAATCCTTGTACCTTCCTGTGATTACAAGTTGCACAATTTTACAGACTGTTCTTGACATGTGGTTTGTAGCCAAGCGAGCAGCAGAGTTTCAAGATGATCCCACCTTGCCAGCCATCCTGCTCCTCTGCTGGGGAGGCATCCATACCTCCTCCACCCTAAGGTCTTGGCTTCAGCTGCTCACGGCTGTGAACTCAGACTGAGGAGCTGACACGTTTTATTTGTCTCTCCTGCCTCGCCTTCTAATATCCATTAGCAGGGTGGGACTGCATCTCAAAGCAGTGCACCTAAACCTCCCCAACCCTTCTCGAAGGGATTGCCAGTGAGAACATGACTCAGGTTCATTACATTTTTTTTACATGCTGCTTTCCTTGCAGCTCTATTGACTGGTGGATACAGACAAAATCGCTGACTGCAAAAGAACAAGTGACTGGCAAGCACAGGGTGAGTGGCCTCTGACTCTGACACTGCACTGAGCTGACCATGTGCTCTTCCCAAAATATAGCAATATTCATTGGGCTGATCCAGTTTTGCTGGAGCCAACAGGTCATCCCAGAAACAAGCACTACTCAACTTCGTTCAGTAATGGGACACCTGAAAAGTTATCGCCCTTATCTTTGGATTATGAAAGATCTTTCTTTCTCACAGCTCTTTAAGCTACAGAGTTTATGTTGTCAGGGTGCTGAAGGCACCCACAGACCTTGGTGGCCCTAACCACACTCTTTCGCTCCCCTTCACCCTCTCCCATTGCCCAGCCAGGACACCCAGCACCCACATTTGGGCCAGGGCAGCAATGGAGCTTGAGACTGGCACCACTGCAGCATCACTGGGGCAAGGGATGGAAACTGAGCTCAGGGAGGCTGCTCAGGGTCAGTGAATCCTTCAAATGTGCTCATGGCCCTGACATATATTTTGCAGGTCTTGACAACATGAACATATTGATGTGAAAGTCGTGGTGATGAAGAACAGCCACCCAGATCCACATGGCTTGTTCTGTTTTTAAAGTAGGAAACTACTCATTCCTATATTTTAGTACTGTCTGTTAATTACTGTGCCAAAAAGTAGTATTTGCTTAACTGCATCAAAATGTTTTCTCTAATGCAACTTCAATTACCAAATCAAGAGCTCCACCACAAAGCTTTATTCAGGCAGTAAAGCCAAGCAAACTTCCATGTAGCTCTGTCTAAGAGGTGTTCAACTCCCGAGTGTCTGCCAGGACTAATGAAATGCACAATAAAAACTCTGAAGGGCTTTTATCAAGGAAGAAACAGGAAAGAAAAAAACAGCGAATCTATAAATCCTATCTAGTGGAATGGGAATAGATTTATGGATTGGTAAATTGAGTTCTCCCAACCTGGAGACACCTGATATTTAGTTGCAAATTTTCCTTTTACCTCTCAGTTTACGCTGAGTGGTGCTGAACAATAATCCTTTGTTCATGGTAAAGGTGGCCAATTCCTCCAGAGGAGAACAGATCCTGCCTAGCAGGGATCATATCAGCATTGCTCTGCTGTCCTGCCAGGCCTGAGACTGCCACAGCCACTTTCCTCAGGGGGGTAAGACAAAGCTCTCAGCTGCTGAATCTGCTTTAGGAGCTCTCCTGAAGACACCTGGATAGCTGGAGCTAATTTTCCTTCAAACTTCCAGGTGACAGAGCCTAGAAGCCATCTCTGACAAATGCCGGCCACACTGGTTGTGCCTTTTTAGCTTTGCCTGCTTCTGACTCCATCTTGTCTTCCACTCCTAGCAACAATGGTGCAGCACGCCCAGATAAAGCTGTTGGAAAAAGGCACGGAGGAAAGTATGCTGGGAGTCAGAACTGCTTGGAAAGGAGAGGGATGGAAATGCGATATTGATCCGTCAGATAAGGACATTTGGCACACAGCTCAATGACGGTGAGGAAGAGCATTCCTCTTCCAGATTTTTACTCATCTCCATCAGGCTGCAAGCCTTGTTTTGCCAGAGCTGTGAGGTACAAGGTACAGTCACTTGAATGATCCAAAGAGGGGATGGGAGAAGGCAAACAAAAAGCTGAGCTGTCAATTAGAGACCTCTGAAGGAAAAATTTATATATAGCTATAAGGATCTGTTGCAGACCCCGATGTGGTGTAAGATGAGCTAAATTTGAATGTTACATGTTTTTATTTTGGGGTTTTGGTTTTCTTGGATACTACTCTGCTTTATGCAAGGTGTTAGATCACTGCTTACCACTGCCAACAACTACATCGCCCACACACATCCTCTTTTCTACCATGAAAATTCCAGGTGTGACTTCAGGGCGCTGTATTTGACCCCAACTGCTGCGCCCTGGCTACCATCAATCTGAGGGTGCTGGGTCTGCCTGCAGTCTGCCCAAAAGTTCCCAGAGCTGCATGTGGGCAGTGGTGCTGCAGCAATTTTGATGTTTTGGGGACAATTTGTTGGGCTGGCAGAGCCCCTTTGTGCCCTGCATTACAGTAGGTACGTGGCTCCAGGTGCCTCGTGCACGTGAGGTACGAAGGGCATGTTGGCAAAGCGTTCGATTTGCTTTTTCCAGGCAGGGCTTTCTTGCATGGCAGAGCCACCAAAGGGGACGCGAGGCTTCCCAAAACACCTGGATTTCTTAGGTGCAGCTCTTCCTAGACCGCATACAGCAATGTTAGTGCAGTCATGAGGAGCAGAGGGAGGTGCACAGTAGACCCACGACACAGCTTTGGCTGGAAGAGCTGCTTGAGGCCACTTTGTGCATGAGCACTTTGTGCCAGTGGGGTCACCCCAAAGTGCATTTGGGGGAAAAAACCCACAGCTAACAAGATCAGTGGAATCCTAGGATGCATTAGGAAGGGCATTGCCAGCAGGTCGAAAGAGGTGATCCTGCCCATCTACTCAGCCCTGCTGAGGCCACATCTGGAGTGCTGTGTCCAGTTCTGAGCTCCTCAGCACAAGAGAGACAGGGAGCTCCTGGAGCAGGTCCAGTGGAGGGCAACAAAGGTGAATAAGGGACTGGAGCATCTCTTGTGAGGAGAGGCTGAGGGAGCTGGGCCTGTTCAGCCTAGAGAAGAGACAGCTGAGAGCTCTCACCAGTCTATGAGTAAGTGAAGAGAGGGTGCCAAGAGGACGGAGCCAGGCTCTGCTTTGTTGCGCCAGCAATAGGACAAGAGGCAATGGGCAGAAACTGATGCACAGGAAGCTCCACCTGAACGTGACAAAAAATTTCTTTACAGTGTGAGTGACCACACACTGGAACAGTTTGCCCGGAGAGGAGACTGTAGAGTCTCCTTTACTGGAGATATCAGTAGATATCTCCAGTAAAGAGCCAAAGAACCATTTGGAAAAGACCCTGTGCCATGTGCTATCAGCTGGCCCTGCTTGAGCAGAGAGATCAGACCAAATGTCCCACCCTTCAAACCGGACCTGTTCTGCCGTTCTTTATGCCCAGTACCGTCAGGCCCTCGGTTCTCCCGGAGCCGCAGAGCGCCCGGCGTCGAGCCAGAACCGGGCGGCCGGGCCGCCGCTCCACGTGCGGAGCTGCCGGCACTACACGCCCCAGAATGCAACGCGAGGCGGGGACGGGGCCGGGTTGGTGAGGAGGCGCGGCCAGAGCCGCGAGGCCGCCCCGCGATTGGGCGGTGTCCGCCCGCCCTCCGCGTCACGAGCGCTCGCACCGCCCGCTCTCCGCCCTCCCACCCCTTCCCAGTCACTCAGCAACGGCGCGCGCGCGCGCCAGCGGCCCCCCCCTTCCCCCTCCCCGCCCGTTTTCCCCCCCGCGCGCTCGTCACGGAGCGCGTCCCGCTTCCCTCCGCCCCTCGCGCGAGCCGCCGCCGGGAGCCGCCGGAGCCGCCTCGCAGGAGCCGCCGGGAGCCGCCATGGCCGAGAACGCCGCCGCCACCGGCCTGGAGAGCCACCGCATCAAGAGCTTCAAGAACAAGGGCCGCGACGCGGAGGTGCGTGTGGGGCCGGCGGGGCCCCGGCCGGGCCCGGCCTCCGCCGGCGGCCGCCAGAGGAGGGGCCGGGCCGGGCTGGGCCGCGCTCGCGGCGGGAGGAGGCGGCGGGGGGAACGCCTGAGGGGGGGGTTTTCTTCGCAGTCATGCGGGCGGGCGCGGCCGGCGGGGGGCGGAGGCGGCGGCGGGGGAAGGGTTGGCGCGGCCGGGCCGCCCGCGGGCCCCTCCGTCGCCTGCCCGGCTCGCCGGGGCCCGGGCAGGACCGGCGGGATGCGGCACCTTCTCCTTCCGCGACAATCCCCGCTCCCACCCCGGCGGCCTCGCCGTCTTGCCGCCTTCCCCGTGCCCGGGGCTCGGATGGGGCCTCGGACAATGGTGCCGGCCGCCTTTTGTGCCGCCCCCCGGGGCGGTGGCGGCCCTTCCGCCGGGGCTCGGGGCTGCCCTGCCCTCGCCCCGCCGTGCCGGGGCTGTGCTGCCGCTCACGGAGGCCTGTGCTGGTGCCGGGGACCGCTCCCACGCTCTGGTGAGGCTGGTTATAGTGTGCTGTGCTGGCCCGTTTTGTTCCTTGTCCTACCGTGTATCAGCCCCTTTTTTCTTTTCAGTTTCTATGTTTTATTTTCAAATGCTGGCAGGCACATCAGTAATGGTTTGCTGGGCCTCTGCGTCTAAGTAGGGAAGGAGTGCGGTGCTCGGTAAGGCTAATGGGATAGTAGTTTACTCCCCCGAATTTGAGAGTTTCAGGGTTATTGGGAGTTTATTATTCCTCAGAGATGTTCCAGAGGTCTTCGAATCTGCGCGTCATTATCAGACACATCTTCAGTTCTACTCGCAATTGAAAGAGGAAATCCCAAATCTCGTGTTTAAGTTTCTGTAATAGGAAAGGAAGGGGGAGGGAGCTCTGAAATCAGGCTAGGATTGAAATCGGCTTAGGATTCGCTAGAGTGCAAACCTAAATATGTGTCAGATTACTTTGACTTCACCTGAGGGTGTTTTCCATGCTTCTGTCGATTTTATCACTTAACTTTTGTAATCAGTAGACTGGAATTTTAGTCCTCTGAAAGCACATTTTGTATTTTAGCAGAATTCACACTTCTGCTGCTATTGTTTGGGTGGAGACAATTTTATGCAGGTCAGGCTTAGCAGCAGCAGTGTCTTTAAGATGACATTCACAGTGTAAAGTAATCTTTAATTTTCATTTAAGTCTGCAACAGTGAATCTTTCTTACAGAAAATCTTGCATGTAAAGACTATGATAACTTCAACACTTCTGGCTAACATTAGTAAATGTTAGAAAGTAACTAAAAATTGCCCATCCTTCTGTTTAGCAGTTGCTTCTCAGGGTAAGGAGGGGGCGTGGTGCATTTCTTTTTTCCCCTTCTCATCCAGTGAGGCTCTCCCTGCTGCTCCTCATTCATTTTGTCCTTGTCTCATCTCTCCGTATTGGTTACCGGCTTTGTTGCTGCTTTCTCAGTCACTGGCCTGAATCCATCAGAGCTCTAAACAGGGAAAGGTTAGGTATGTTCATGCCTAGTGTGAACTGATCTGTCATCCACGCTTGCTTATATTATAGCATGCCCAAGACTAGGGGAATTGAATATCCACCTCCATGGGGAGGAAGGAGGGAGTCGACCGCCTCAGCTTTGCCGAGATTACTTCTGCCAGACCAGCTAAGGTGGCTTAGCTCTCATTTCCCCCTGAAGGGGAGTAATTATTTTGGAGCAGTGTATTTGCTCTTATGGAGAAGCATATCCCTAGGGTTGTCTTCCAGTGTGATGACTGATTTCCTTTCTGTGGCTGAGCCTAAGAGTGGTGCAGAGCTCCAGTAATGGTAACATAGTTAAAGCTGTCATATCTGCTTTTGAAAAGGGTTAAAATCTAGGTAACATAATTTTTTTTGCACTAACAAGTAGATAAAATGCAGAGGTATTTTTAAGTTGTATACCCGTGGAGATATGCTGAAATGATATTTAGGTTCATTTAAAGGACTTTTAAAAATTGGAAATGTTTGTGTCTTTCAAAACAGCTTATTAAATGTCTGAGATTTTCTACTAAACCTCCTTTTTGACTCTTTTCTGATCCGGGTATTTAAAAGTTCATGTTAGAAATACCCTTCTGGAGTAAACTTTATCTAACTTAAGCCTCTAAAAGTAAAACAATGTAAATTAAGTTTAGAGTGGAGAATAAATGAGCACAGCAGAGCTATATAATTGCCATTAGTTACTGTGCCTCTCTTGAGGACCTGGTACACAGACTGACCTGCTGATTGCACAGATTGTCTCTATGTAGTGAAAGTTATTGGCTCTTCACAAAGTGTTTGTTTTCTAAATCAAATATACCTAATTCCCAACTGTCGGCGATTAAATACACTTGGTTTGCTCCCTGTACTGCAATAAAGAGTTTGACATAGAGAGCCTGCCTCCAATTTTCTTTGCTCAGCTTTGGAAATCAGGAGGCATCAGTGCTTTCATTGGCATTGATCTACATCTTCTCATTTTGTCAAATTCCACCAAAGAGAAATTAAGCATTTAGAATGATGGCATACTAAATCATGGTCTGATATCTAGATTATATCCTCTGGATAATTTAAAATATTCAAAGCTGTACAGTCTCAGCTTCAGTTTAAAAACAGTGGCACTTGAGTCACCTTCTGCCTGGAAACAGTCATTGCCTTTGAACACATCAGGTTTGAACACATTCTTTAGTAATCTTCCTTTGACTGCTATTAAATACTTGAGAGTTACTATTGATCCCCTCTGGGTACAGACTCTTCTGGCAGACCAAAATACTTACTCCTTTAATTTGTACTTAACTCATATTTTATTACTGGGTTTGCTCTGACATATAATTGTCTTTGCTTTTTCCTACTGCAACTTTAAGGGAAACAAAAGATGACTGTGATTTTCTAAGAGCAGAGGAATAGATCTATTGATCAGAAATCAAAGGTTCTGAATCTTTGACCTGTACAGGTTCATTCTCCTTTTTCTAGTTTCAAGTTTGGGTGGAAGTTCCATAACTCTTTGTTGTCTTCCTCTTTTAGGGAGGTAAAGTTGTTGATACTGAACTGGAAATTTGATTTTAGGGTATTAATATTAAAAAAAAAAGCAGTATCAAATGCCGCATATTAAGTGTTCTTCACTTAATATGAGTTTCTGTTCTTTCTTTAATTAGTGAGATTTTTCTATTTTTATAGGTACTGACATGTGATTAGCAGCAGACAAGGTTAACCTCAACCTGCAGAGCTGATCAATAAGGAGCCAAGACACTTATGGCTTCATCTGGACAAACAGCTGCCAGTTCTCTCCTCACTGTCTTCTGAATTGTGTTCTCCTGAGATGTGAAAGAGGTTTTTGAATGGTTACACATAAAATGAGAAGGCTTCCTGTGTTGATTATGGACATGAGTCTTAAGTCTCAGTGATGTTTTTTTCCCTAAATATCCAGCACTAATTATTCCAGTACAGTTGAGGCTTCGCAGGACAAAATTAAACAGTTGCAATCACCTAATTTGTGACACTCATTGTAACTGTATTTATTTGTTTGTGTTGATATCTAAGCTAGCCTAGCTTTTAGAAAACCTAATTTGAACCTTCTGATTCTTGCAGTTCTTCAGCTTCATTCTTTGCTTAGTAATATCCTTCCTAGCATTATTTATTCCTTCAATGTTTTGGATTAGAAGTGTTGCTTTTTCTTTATTACAGTAGCAGGCACCCATTTGTTGACTCACAATTCTGATGTTTTAAGGGGATGGATCAAACAATCAGCCCATTTCTTTCTGTCAGGATTAGTCAGCATCCCTGACTAAAACTGAGGAAAAAGTCTTGATGAGCAGAGGTGTTATAATTTGTAGGAGTGTCTGCATGACTTGCTGGTGTTTTTTGTGTGTGATATAATGAGATTGTGTGGTCATGAAATTAGCAAAGTGCATACTAAATTGAAACTATGTGCTCTCATTTAAAAGAAAACCTAGGAGAGAAAGAAACCCAAAACATAGAAGGGAGTTAGTGTGTTCTCTCACTTCAATGACTGGGATTAATATTTCCTTTTTGTATACTTGTCATACCCCTAGTCATAAGTCAAAAGAAGATAAGTCCTTGATCTTCTGTTGGTTAGGCTGTAGGGTTATCCCTCCGAGATTTGCCGAGGGCCATTTACCAGAAGGAAATGTAGCTACTGTGTCATCTTTCACCTACTCCTGCTCTTATTTGATTTTTAGTTTCTGAAGTCCTGGTCACTGATGGTTTTTTCCCAGTTACAGGCAGTTGTGTGATCTTTAAGTCTGTATCACCTTTGGGCTCAGGAACTTTAAAGGATACATTTTTATTCTGTGCCTTCAGCATTCTCGCCCCAAATGAGGCAGAGAAAGAAAGTGGGCTTAGCCCAGATCTCTGTCATCAGCTCTGGCAGATTCAGTGTATTTACTGCTCCTGTGCTGCTAACAGCAAGGATCTAGTTTTTGAGGATGCTTGAATTCAGCCCCATTTTTCTGTCATGCCACCATCAATTTTTTGTAAGCGCAGGAATGTTGTTCTGGGGAGGCCAAATCAGTGCAGTCTCTGGGCATCTGGGAAAAGGTACAGGTTGGCTTAAAGCCAAGTTCCTGTCACATGTCAGGGACTTTTTGCAGTGGAGGCTTCATACCTGCACAGTGTTAGCGAATGAGTGGACATGATGTTGCCAGCTCATTTCTGGGCGCTATTCTGTGCACTAAGTAGAGTTTTTGCCGTCTCCCCATATTCCCCTCCAAGGCTTCATGAAACAAGTAAGCGTTGTAGCAGTCCCAGAAATCTTGTTACTCCCAGCTACTTTGTACCAATGCAGTTTCTTTCAAAATTTCACAGTACAGATTTGTCAGCTCTCTGCATTTCATTTGGACGCAGGAAACGATACCAGAAGGGAGTTAGGGATTAACAGCTGGTTTAGGTGGGTTTAAGGTGCTATGGACCTGGTGTAAGGTTCACTGGCTTGTTGAGTGTCAGTAGGTAAAGTGAAAACACAGGTGTCAGGTAACTTCCTGCTGGGAACTAGATGTAATACAAGTTCCAGTACTCTCATGTGGAGTTTTTTAACTCCAGCTGCTTCTTTATTGCCCTTTAAACCCAATATATATACTCTTGGGGGAACAAAAGTGTACATGTTTGTACCTTGGAAAGAATTACATGGGTAGGAAGTAAGGTACAGATGTGGGAAGCCTCTTTGGTTGCTATTGCTGCAGAATTTTCCAGGCTTTAGTGTGCAAGTAAATAGTTCAACACTGTGAAATGTTTGTGGCTCTAAGTCCATTTCGATGTACTGTGTAGTGTTTTCTGTGAGGTTCAAAATCAGTTGAATGCATTGCATTTTAAAAGATTTAAATACACAGATACGTTAGGAAATCATTGTTTATTTCCAAAATACCTGTGGAGAATGCAATTTGGAGATGGTATCGTGTGATGAACATAATCTTCATAAGCTGATTGGGATCTGTGCTTGCTGTATTGATGCCCAATTATTGCTGTTTGCTGTTGTGATACACCAAGCCTCTGGTAATCTTCCTGTAATTACAGAATTTGTTTTTCTTCATTTTTGTGTATTTCTAACACTATAGCAGTGGCACTGGTATCTCTGAAGCTTCTTTTATGAAAGGATTGATTTTTAATTTGTAGAATATTGAAGTCTGGTCACAGTTGGTAGCAGTGTAACAGTCAGACTAGTTTTAAAGGGCTCTTTAACTGTTTTTTACATAAGTTCTTTGAGGCTTTTATAACTGTACTGTTCCAGGACATATCTAAGCAGGATGTTTTGTGCTTTAGAACGCCGTTATGTGAAAAGACAGCAATTAGGAAGATGCAGCAGCTACAAGTAACTGATCAGATTGGTATTTTTTGGGGGATTAGAAGTGGAATGAGGCATCTAATTTATAACAGGCTGGAGGAGGCAATGAACTAGTAGATAATGGGTTGTGTCATCAAGTAGTAAATACAAATTATCAACTGACCTGATTTGAAAAAGAAATCAAAAAACCTGTATCTTTTCCAATAATATTCTGTAATTTGTTTCCAAAATACCTGCTGTGGGAAACTCTGATACTGAATTGACATTCCTGCTTACTAATATAATAGCAGAAACTGGGCTTTGTATTCCATTTCACAAAATTTGATGTGGATTGTCAAAAGCACTGGTATCTTCCAAAAAGTTAGTCCTGCATCAGAACTGTCTGTGCCTTGAAGTGAACTAGTTGCAAAGCTCTTCATGTTTCTTTAATTTTCTGCTCCCTTAGCTTCCTGAGCCAGCCCTTCACATCTGGAGAAGACCAGTGGTGGCTCAAAGAGGTCAGTGTGAAGGGGAGAAGGTATATCCTGTGTAGTGGTATTTAACTGTTGGATTGTTATCCCTTCACAATCAGATTAACACCATTAAATCTGCTGGGAAGGCTCCTTGGCTCACCTGACACTTGTCTCCCTTCTCATGCTAAGCAAATGTTGCAGTCAGCTTTGAACTTGATTTTGTGTGTATTTAAAAGTACAGCAAGTACAAAATAGGAATATATAATGTACTAGTGTCTGCAGAACAGGAGACAAATTTGTATCTTCTTCATTCAAACACCTGCTACTGAATTACTCATTTCCCTCATACTCTGTCATGTCTCATCAGCTGAGGACCTCTTCTTGAGCATTTTTAACCTTTGTCATTGTCAGATTCGGTAACAGGTGGACTTTGGAGGTGGTGATAGAGTAAGTGATTCGCAAAATCCATTTGGAGAAACAGCTTCCTTTCAAGACTTGCAAGCCTTGATGGAGATGTGTTTTACTGAGTGTTCAAGCCCCACTGCAAACTTGCTGGTGTGGAACATAGAGATCATCTGTGTGAGGAGAAGGTGGTCAGTCACACAGCGTGCTAGCGTGGCATGTGCCCAGGTTTCCAGAGGTGCTCTAGGGGATTCCTGACCAGGTACAGTGTCAGATTTCAGGTTTGCAGTTCTTGGAGTGCCAGTCCTTGCCTTTTCTTAGTCAGCTACAATGTAAGTCAGAAGGTTGATGAAATGCTGCAAGAGTTGTTGTGTCTTGCTGAGGTAACTGAAGTCACCCCTAACCAGCAGATACTCTTTGCATGCAGCTTTTTGGCATCAGGGCCTCACACTTCTTTTCATGCGCATGTAATGTTAGGTGCAAAGTCAGTGGTAGTGATTTCTCTGCAATAAAAATCTGACTTTCAGCCAGATACAGAAGGCTTTCCACATCAGGAGAGGGTCCTGAAATGAGAGCTATGCTGTGATTCATCAGGATCCTGTTAACCACTGTTTGCTAGGTGTGCAAGAATCTGTAGTCTTCATAGCACTGATCAAACAGCACTGAGGAGCAGCCTTCCAGAAAAGGAGAGGCATTAAAGGAACACTGACATGTGCAATCAGTGTGACAGCATCTTTTTTTTTTTTTTTTTTAATGGAAGGATGTATAAATTGGAATTTTAAGAAACAGATGGAATCCTCAAGGAGAGCAGTATGATACCCAAAATGTTCAAGTAATGTAAGCGCACTGATTCTATGTTTCTGTCACATTAAGAAGTGATGTAGAAGTGTCTAGAATTTAGGATACTGAAATGATTAAATCAAAAGGACATCTGACAAAGTTCATAAGATTGTGGGATGTTGCTAGAGTGTATTTTCTAATTCCTAATGCTCCATCTTCTTCCTGCATTGTCAGCTGGGTTTGTTGTTTGCATCTTGAGCAGAATGATCTCTTCATAGATTTAATTAGGCAGCTAGCACATGTTTAATCTTTTTTTTGCCTTTTGATTATATCTTTCAAAAAAACAGCAAATAAAATCTGATTTCATTTGAGCCATGTAATATTATACCAAAAAAGTCTGCTGTGGTTGAATACAGAATAGCTCTCTAGGGACTTGATTTATTGAATTATTTTTCATGGCACCCTTTGAATGTATGCAAATTGCAATTATTTTCCCATTTTATAGATGGAATAAAAAAACTTTTTTTCCCCACTTCACAGGGAGGTGTTTATAAATATATCATGGATTCATAGAATGATCATCACAGGTACTTTGGTATTACAGTTGAAGACTGTTTTAAGTATCTGAAAAGGGAGTGTCCTTATTCAAACACAGATTGCACAAGAAGGTATCTGGCTAGTATTTAGCTTTGTATGTTTTCTTTTTTTTTTTTTTTTTTTCTTGGCATGCCTAAGAATCTCTGGTTTTCTGGTGTTTGCCCCAGAAATCTGTGAAGTCTTTCTGACCAAACACTTAATTTTGTAATTAATTTCTTGAAAGTGGTTTTCTAGAATTTCATATGAGTTTTTACATTTGAAAGTATTTAAATCTTTGTTGATCCGAAGGTCAAAATTGTAGTCAGTAGTTTGCACCTAGTTACCATGAAAGGTCCTAATTTTGCTTTGCTACTTTGATGTCTTGTACACATGTGAATATGGTATTTTGTCTGTGAAATATGGCATTAGGTGGTAGGTTTGGTTTCTGGTAACATCTATTAGTAAAAAAGATGAAACTGTACCTGAGTTGGTCTCCTAGACTCTTCTTCAGACTCTTCTAGTCTTCTGGACTATGGAAGGGGAAAGGGCTTCCTTGTCTTTTGTGGAGGCAGTCAGGTTTTCCTACCTGACTTAGGTCTGCTGCTTTCCCTGCTCAAAAGGAATGGGAGGGATGCTTGCTTAGAAACTTCAGGAAGAGGATAGAAGGGGTGTCATGTCTTAGGCAAGACCAAGGAGTTATGTAGGAATTTAATTTGTTCTCTCTCAAGGACAGGTTAAGCTTCTCTTTGCAGGAAACTCTAAAGCATTTACTATACTGCTCATGCAATATAGTGAAACAACTAATTGCCTTTTTAGAAGTTTGTGTACTGGCAAAAGCAGATTGCTGTAACATAGAAGTACCAAATCTTATATCCTTGTGCCTATTTATTGTGTCAAGAAGCCTTGATCTTTTAACTTTCAAAAGTATGAATAGGAATCACTTGTAATTAGACTGTCTTGGTTTCCACTCTTCTTGGTGCTTATTTGGTGTATTACAGTATTCAGATAAGGCAGAGCTGGCATCTTTGTGAAATTCGGTATGCCCTTCTCTTTCCAAAAGATACAAGAGGAGAAGAAAAACTCGATGCAGGTATCCATCTGTTTCTTTTGGCTGCAGCATAAATGACCAAACACTGCAGTTAAGTTTTTCAAGGTAGATCTTGTGTCAAAATGGAGATGGCAAGTGACTGCATTGCCACGACTTTGTGTGACATTCTGTGGAGAGGTTCTTTGCTCACTTAGGACCACCAGTCAAAAGTAGTACTTGGAACTAGTTGGTGATCCTTTCTGCCTACCTGTTGGTTTGTGCAGACCAGCTGTTGCACAGTGGTGAGTTTATCTTGGGATGCTGTTGAATTACCTGGAAACTTGATTTTGCCTTCAGGTGGAGCCCAGATGGGTGCACTGTGGTCTGGTCTGATGTCAGTAGAAGTGTGATTAACACTATTAAGATCTACATCTGAATGGAAGTCCTGTAAAACTTTTGACAGTATATAATGTCCTTGATTCACACAACAGTAGTAACTGGAAATGGACTAGATTTTGTATTCCTTCCTTGAGTTTTGATGTTGAATAGAGAATTCCAGCTCTTTTATTCTATATCAAACCAGGAGATAACCTGTTCATTGTATTCCAGTATTGGTGCAATTTGTGTTGAATGCAGCCAACTTGCTTCGAGTCCAGTCTCCTGAGGGTTGCTTGATAGGTTTGTACTTGTAAACTGGATAATTGGTATATGGGAATGAAAACAGGAGCACTCACTTCTTGCTTCTTTGCTGGTAGTAGCTCAGTATGGAGGTTGGACAGTTGCAGAGAGGCTATCAGGACCTCAAAAAGAGGTCCTTACAAAAGAGCTGATAATAAATAAACATAGCAATTGCTTTTCTGCTAAGATCTTTTGGAGCAGTAGAAGCAGCCAATGTGGATGGGCAGCTCTGTCTGCTTCCACAAGGCTTTCAGGTGGGTCAGCATCATGAGCGGTAATAATTGGAGGTTTGTGGCTTTCCATATTGGCATGTAAATCTGACTTCAGTGAGTCATTACCCTCCACTAAGTAAAAGAGTTAAAGTAGATCTCTCATATTGCTGAGGCTAGCCTTGCTCAGATACTTGAATTATCTTGCCACAGACTAGTTAACAGAAGGCAGCTGGGCTTAATTTCAGAGGCCCCAAACTGGGGATAAAAAAAAGTGTGGCATCTCCTACTGCAAAAGAAATAGTTTTCTTTTAGTGGCTGTGCTGGGTTGACTATATGATGCTTTTATCCCCAGTCATCTTGTTCTGTTTATACTGAATAATAAGTTTTGCACCTTTAAGACTTTTTCCAGAGAGTGGAGGGGGGAGAGAAGAAGCGCACAGTTGGGTTTTCAGACACAGCACTCACTCCTCCACATTCCTGCTCCTGGACTGTGTCGTCTGCAGATGGACAGACAGCAGGGCAGAGCTCTCCTTTGCTTTCAGTTAGTTTAGCTAACTGAGGCAAAGAAGTTCCCTGGACTGTGGTTTCTGTTTTCTGTTTCCCTTTTCTTTGGACCTGTTCAAACCTGCTCTGGACTGAACACCCAGAAGAGCACCGGCAGCTCACACCTGTGACCGGCCGGGCTGGGCCTGGGCCGTGGCATTTCCAGCGCCAGAGGGACTGATAAGAGACTGAGTGAGCTGGGCTGCAACCTGGGGAGGGGACTTTCTGGGTTTGTTATCTCTTTTGGAGCAGCAAGGGGGTTTATTGTTTAATATTGTTGGGGTTTTATTGTTTAATAAACAGTTTTTTTCCACTTTTCTCCAAGGAGGTATTTTCTCCCGGACCGGTTGGGGGGAGGGGCCGATTGAATCTGCTTTCCTAGAGGAGCCCCTTTGGGGATTCTCTCCCAAATTGCCCTGAACCAGGACAGTGGCTTTTATTAACCCTGAGGAACATAGATCCCAGACAAATCATGGCATAATGTACAAGTAGCATAAACACTGCACTCTGCTCATTATGTACCTAGTACTGTGTTAAGTGTTACAAGCCAAAAGGAAGATTTAAAATATTATGGTCCTGCAGCAGACAGGGAATCTCAACTAAGTTTTAATACCTTCTGCAAAATAATAGAATGTTTACCTAAAAGAAGAGCAAATACCTTTTAGGTCAAATAGTTTTATTTCATTTGATTACTATCTTGGAGTATCAGATCAAGGTGCAGACAGATTTTAAGTTTGTTTGGCTGCTTTGTACTGTGGAATCTATGCCCCCTGCCTGCATTTTTAACTGGGTCAGCATAATTTAATGTGGAGCTATGATAACAAAGCCAGAAGTGAAGTTGTTCTGACTTTGTAGTCTATACAACTGGGAAAAAAAATCCCTTTTTTTTCTTAGAAGGACAATTTGGAACTTTATATAGGAGCACTTGGTAATTAGGCAAGTCTCAAAATTAGGCTTGGGGAAGAAGAGTCACTGGTTGGGGGAGAAAAGATGGGTAATAATCCATGATGCTGGTGGGTAAGGGAAGGGTTAATTTGGACTAGACATTTGGTTTACTTTGGCATGGATGTCAGATCTTTTTTTATGTCCAAAAGAACTAGATGGGATTGGTGTACAGAGCATCATTGTTTTTAATTCCTCCAATTATGATTAAGTAGTTGCATTCAAATCATCATGATGCAGTCCCAGAATTCTTCTCTTCTGTATTGTGAGATACTTGAAATTCTTGGAGTAAGGGATATACAATTTGAAGGTGTGAACAGGTAGAACAGCAGCGTCACCTCCTGTCAGTGTTCTTAGTCTTTGTTTTTATCTGAAGCCAGCTGTTAATCAGAACAAGTAGAATACCATCAGTTTAAGCCTCAACTTTACATGTACTAATTATATGCCTTTGCAAATTGGGAATATTTAGCTTCTGATGTTAACCAAGGATAGGCAGCTGACAATCTTAATCATCTTATCAATTGTATACAAATAAGCATTTTGATAGGGTTTTTTCCTGCCCCAAATCAGCCTGGCTCCTGAGGCTTTTGCATTTTCATGTGCATTGTGGTATTTTGTACTTTTGAAGAGGTATCAGGGAAGGAATAGGGAAAAAAGGCCAGTAAAGCAATTTCTAGGGAAGATTGGTGTTTACTTCATCTATACAAACATCACCTTTTATTGTCTTGCACCCACACCTATGTTGTGAAATATAAAAAATTGTACTCAAGGATATGCTCATATGCAAGAAGGATGGAATTAGCTACATCCAATCCAGGTTTTGGAAGTGGGCTAGATTTTTCTTTCAGTTAAGCAGGTAGAAGTAGTCTAGAATTTACTTGCAAATGCTAAGCTGATTGGGCTCCCTGTATGTTTAATCAAGCTGCTTTACTAACCCAGCTATGTGTTCAGGGTAGCTCTTTCCTCTAAGCATGTAACTTCTGATTTTCTGAGACCTGTTTCTGTAATGTTGAAAGACAAAAGCAGGAATAAAGAATTTAATGATGTTTGTAGATTCAGAGAAATTAGAATTTGTCAGTGAATTTGTTCTCTCAATTTAATAGCTGAATTTTCAAAGGAATTAAATGCACATCTTACTAAAGTTCCTGGAAACATAACTTGTGTATCCACAGGATAGCCAAAGCTGACATTGGGCTGTGGTCTTCATCTTGATGCCTTGTGAGGCTACCTGAAACAGAGGCTAGACAGTGTTAAAGGAATAAAGTAGGGATTTATTAAAAGGCCTTTAAAGGATACACCTTGGGCAGTGCAAGAGCCTGGCTGTGGCTCCACCCAAGGTGGACGCTGGGTCACGAGTTTTCACACTTTTATAAGTTTTGGTCCATTTACGTATTGGGGTTAATGGTCCAATCACAGCTCAAGAGTCTGAAGTCCCATCCTTCCAGATAGCTCTCCTCAGTTCACTGTTGTTTACACTTTTTGGGCCTGAAGCTGCAACGGTGTCCTTGGTTTGCAGGCTGCAAAAGGATGGTTTTGTCTGACTAAACTGTGAAGAGAACCTGCTAACACTTTATATGAAGTTCAGAGTTCTATACTAGTGCAGTACAGAACATGAAAAATATGAAAGCTAAAACTTAAGGCATGAGTCTTGTCAAGATGATGCTGGCTTTCCCTCTGCCGTGGGCTGGCTTGAGGCTGATATTGCTTGCTGGCCTGCAGAAGAGTGGGGATAGGCAGCTCTCTGGTTGTGGGGCAGCTGGAAGTATTGACATGCTGCCTGGGTAAAAACATCTGCTTCCTCCCTCTTAATTTCTGAGGGTTTGTGGACTTGCTTGCTCAAGTTATAATGGAAGGGGTCTAAATGTGTTGATTAAAAGTTGACCTGCTGAGGTATCCCACTTAATGAGGTGGATGCTCAGGACGAACACCACCCTGAGCTCCCTATGTTGTTGTTAAAATGGTAGATAGATTTTTAGTTGTAGATGCTGGTTATGCTTTAATCTTTCTTCTGACACAATTGGTATAGCTAAGAGTAGTTAAAATTATTAAAATTCATACCACTTACTGTTGCAGCATTTGATTATTTTTTCTGTGCAGCAAATCTACATTATTAAGCACTCTGTACATGACACTTAATTTTTGATTTTGTTTAAAGATTCTGTATCCCAGCATACAGCTAGTCAGAAGGTCAGGTCATTACATTTAATTTTGTATCACCCACATATTTAAATAGTTTTGGTTTGCTGATTTGTACTATATCTGGGGATGAAGTAATCTTACCATGTGTCCAAAATTCTGTGACTCCAAAAGTGATATACTTAAGGAACTTCAAAGTGTTTATAGTTAATTAAGATTGATTTTTAGATATGAAGTAGAAACTTAAAATTAACAGAAACCCTAAGACTAGTTTTTGTATTTAATTGTGGATGAGATTGAGTTGCTTAAAGTAGTAATATTGTTTTAAAACATTGTGTCGTAAATGGATAACTATTCTGACTGCTTTGTCTAAGGTGTGATTTTTATCCTTTTGGATTAGTTTTTTTTTTTTTTTTTTTTCCCTGCAACCTTGTATAACTATAGTGGTGTTTGGGCTTTTGTTCCTTCCCCATTCTGGTATAACACTTTATGTATTTGCTACAGAGGATTTTGAAAAATGTAATCTTGTTCTCATCCACAAGTACAGCTGATTGGTTTTGGGGTTCCTTGAAATTTTTTTTTTTTTTTTAGTCTACAGAAGGTATATGGGTTGCCTTTTCAAGTAGTTTAATGTATTATGCAGTTAAATGGTTTTATGTTAAACAAAGGCTCAAAAAGCTTGTGGTACTTAGCTCCATAGAATCTCTGTGTTATTCAACACTTGAAAATAATCCTTTTTTTTCCAGAAAGGTCTGCATGGCTCATGGTAAGGCACCAAGTGACAGTGTGATAGGAATGGTATTGGCTCTTTAACACATTATGAGCATGTACATCCTGTGCACCCTCGTATGCAGTTTCACGAATGGTACTTGTGCAGTGTGTGTGGTTCAGTAAAAGGCTTCCAAATATTTGAAAAATAATTCTTTGAATTGCTGGTGATATAGCTTATGCTAATAATTCAGTATTTCAGAGGCCATTGCTTTTTGATATCAAGTTTGATGCAGTTTTGTGTTCTGTCATAAAACAAGTATCAACTGAAAAATAAGGAAGACATTTCCCTTCGCCTCAGGTGGCTGAAACTGAACTTTTGAGTTTCTTGTCATCTTGTTGAGAGAGACGCCACCCTTGTTGAGAGATCTGAAACACTGATCTGATGAGTACAACTATATTCTGTGTTGTTTCTGCCTATTGAGTGTGTCAAAGGCAGTTTTACAGGGACTGTGGCATTCTTTTCCTCTTTTTTTTCCTCAAGGTCTAGTGTCTCTTAAATCTCTTGTCTTTTGTCAGCTTAGCATTTTTGTGTTTTGTATCACAGTGAAACGAAGTTCCCTTGCAGCCCTTAACACAGCAACCCTAATGTGTGCAGTGATTTTCTTCTTTGGCATATGAAATTAATTTCCGATTTGAGGGAACTAGGAATTATTTTTCCTTCAAGTGGAAGGTGATAAGGAGTGATTCTTCATAGGTAACTGTGTCTGACTTTGGAAGAATATTCAGAAATTCAGGGTAGAAGTGAAACGCTGATTTATCCAACAATATATAGCAGATTTTGGGGGGTTTTTTTATGCTTTATTTTAGAAAATAACAAAATGCCGAGGAATTTGAAATTAGAAATACTGCTCAACATCTACTTTGGACTTGTAACAAGACTTAGAGTACTTGGTGCTTTACTGTGGTCATGTCAGCCTGTCAAACATACTGGTAAATAATTGTTCCTTAGATATGGTGAAGTTGGGAGAAGAAATCTCTTGTTACAAAAGCCTTATGAATTTAAGTCTGCCTTGAGTCATGTATAACAACTGAGATGTAATGTTGTGCACAGCTTGTTAAGTGTTGTGTTCTTGTTTCTTAATGCTGACTGGCAGTTACTCATTTTTACTGCTTGCACTTAGTACATGGTGCATTAATACCTTGTGTTTAGGAGCGTCCTCATGGTTCAGATGCTGCAGCTGTCATCGTTTTGTGAATTGTAGGATTTTGCCTGTGCTGTGTTTTCCCTGTCTGAGATTTGGAGACTCATTTTTTTTATCCAGTGAAACAGTTCAGGCCTTAGCTTGGGGGTTAGTGTTGAGATGTGCTGTTTCAGTGTTCCATGAAGTTACTTATTTGAGCAGATTATGTTGAGATGCGATCAAAGTCAGAAGCTGTAGATGTCAAACCTGGTATGAGATCCATTGGTAACCTCTTGCTAGGCTTCAACTGGTATGATATCTATGACTTCAGCAGATGTCCTCCCAGCCTGGAACCTGGGAGTGAATCCTGGATTAAGTTGCAGAATGATTTCATCTCTTCTCTCTGTTTTATCTGTCCTGTATTAGCTGGGGAAAATGTTTAGCCTTTCTACTAGAGTATAAATCCCTTGTAAATACCTATCAGTCCTGTACATGCTGGGTCTTGTAGGTTGTGTAAAAGCGTGTTATTCTGCTTACAGTGGTAATGATTCCTTGAAAGGAGTCTAGCAGTGGTACTTAAGACTGCTTCTTTTATATGCTGTTGCATTATGTGTGTCTCTTCTGAGGCTGTAGGCAGGTGCTGATGATCTGCTGTATTTCTAACATGGTTCATCTGAAACACAGGCTTTAAATACTTTCAAGAAATGGCACATCAGGACAAAAAATTATCTGAATCATTTAGGTCTGTTTTTTGTGGAGTAAAATCTGGGCTTTGTCAATCTTCCTGTCCTATCCTGTCCCACTCTCCTCACCTCACCCCACCAGATAAGATTGGAAATTGCCCCTGTTGGTCTGCAAGTTTTAAAATAAAGCTTCCAAAAGTCCAGCAAGAGTATGCAGAATATGGTGCTATATGTGTACCTGCACTTCTTGTTAATTGGATGAAGCTGAAATATATTTTAGGTCTTTCATGGCAAGGATGACTAAATTGTGGACATTCAGAGTCTTACCATAGAGCAGTCTGTCACTAGTGTATCAGCTCCAATGGTAAAGAGGAGAAAATCAAGCTGGCCAACAGTCTGGAGAAATCCCCAGTCAGAAGCATGAATAAAATTAGGTAATCAAGCCAATGTGAAGTGCATTCATGTGTTTTTCATGTTTGTCTGTAATTGCCGTGATTGACAAGTGTGAATTAAGTGGAATCCATGGGATTAAACACATTGGTATGAAGTGGTCATGTCATGTGTCAGGGGCACAAAGTGTCGGGTTAGAAGTAGTGTCGGCAGACTTCAAGCAAGGAGCGCTTATCATGATCCAGCCAAGGCAACCAAGTTTAACTGCCAGAATGCACCACAGGTTCTTTGGGGGCTTCAGTCCCATGTGCTTGCAGGAAGCCTCTAGCCCCAACATTGTATCACTGATTCTTGGTGATCTTAATGACCCTGACAAACTGATTTTTTTTTTTAAAGATGCTGTGCCAGTGGGAGAGCCCTGGGAGCCCTTAGTTTAGTGGGGGGCACTAAACTGTTTAGTAACAGTCATTGGTTCCATGGAGTTAAAACTGATATCCCAGTTATCAACCTGTACTGCCATTAAAAGGAGGAAGGTAAAAAGAAAAAGTACCAGAGCAGCTTTAAAGAGAAAATACTCATAGTAAGTTTAAAATGAAATACAAAAGAACAGCTAAAACACTAAAACCCAGGTAATACAGAGACTGCCTAAAGAGTATTAGAGCTCAAAAAATCTGTGGTACTGGACAGCAAAAATGTCTGCAGAGGTCATAACTTTTTTTATGAATCTTTCTAAAGAGTGGTAGCTCTCTAAATGAGGAAAAGATGGGAGATTTTTGTACATTAAATGTGAAAACTGTGTGTAGTGGAGTAGTGAAATATTTTGTGAATCAATTTGATAAAAAAGGAGAGTAAAAAAATATTGAGACAGATTTGTAATAGGGTAGGATCAGACAGGCTGAAGTTATGGACGCATGAAACAAAGATAAAACCCTAATGGAAAATCTAAGTGAATTATTTGCCCTTAGAAAGAAGCTTGGAGTCTTCCCATTAGAGACTTTATGGATGGCTGACTCTTGAGTAACTGTCTTCAGTCAAAATATTGTTAGAGAAGATTTTAGAGTAAATTGATGAAATGAGTAGTAATGTCTTGCCTGGGACTGCTCTGTATTTGGTTTTTTTCTAAACCAGAAATATCAAACTGCTGAACTGCTGAGCACAGCATATAGTGTTCCTTAAATCTGCCCTACTTCCAGAAGAGTGGTAGGTGATAAATGCTACCATTGTCTGCTAAAGAACTTCAGATTTAGTCTAGTTTTTCTGTTCAGTATGTGTTCTAGAGTATTCTTGCATAGATAGATTGTACATAGGGAGCAAATCTAAAAGTGAATTGTGCCTTGCATCACTTAAATCACTGAGACTTCAAATTTGGCATGTACAATATGGAGAGGAACATTCTAGTGGACACTTGAGTTCACTGATTATGATAGGGTACACCTCAAAATTAAAGATAAGTGGAATAAAAGGTGAGATTTTAGGGGAAGGTGGGATGGTGTTGCTAGTGAAAAGTTCAGTAAAGAGTTTTGGTGTCTAGAACACAGAATGATCAAGAAAAGGAGACTTTACATTGTTTAGTTACATTTTTTTATTGAAATGCAGAGTTACAGAATCATAGAATGACATGAGTGAAAAGGAGCATTTGACATCCAGTTCCAACTCTCCCACCGTGGGCAAGGATACCTTCCACAGGACCAGCTTGTTCAAAGCCTCATCCCACTTGGTCTGGAACAATTCCAGGGTTGGAACATTCACAACTTTTCGTGCCACTGCCTTACCACCTCACAGTAAAGAATTTCTCCTAATGTCTAGTCTAAACCTGCCCTCTCAGTTGAAAGCCATTCCCCCTTGTCCTATCACTCCATGCTCTGGTAAAAAGTCCCTTTCCAGCTCTCTTGTATCTCCCTTTAGTACTGGGAGGCAGCTGTCACAGGGAAGAAGTGTTGAAAAACTTCAGATTATACAGTGTCTTTAAATTTGCCACAGTTATTAAGATTATTCAAATATAAAGTTCTAATAAAACATGAAATTTGAATGACTGGTCTTGCTAGTTGCATATGATGACTTCTTGGGTTCTTTGTTTGTTCAGACAAATGAACCTATGCAGTTCCCTCCCATTCCCCAGCTATCCAGTCCCTATCATACTGAGCTGTTGCAGCTGGCTCAGATGGTCACAAGTATCAAATAGTTTACCAAAATGATGAGAGGGGGAAATAACATGCAGTTCTGGTGGATGCTGTAGTGCTGGTGTCCTCTTACAGTAATGAGGACTTATTTTGTTTAAAGTAGTAGAGTTCAATCCTGTAGATGCAAAAGGAGAAGTTTGTCCATGTTTACATGAGTGAGCTGGTTAATCAAGCAGTAGGCAGGGAGACAAGCCTTTCTTACTCTCAAGTGAGCCCATGAATTGCATGGAGAATTTGATGAATTTCATAATGGAGATGAGACAGCTTCAGGGAGACCTCATTGCAGCCTTCCAGTACCTTAAGGGGGCTTACAGAAAAGGGGGGAGAGAGGGTGTTTATATGGCAGATAGTGAGAGGACAAGGGACAGTGTTTTTAGACTGAAAGAGAGTAGGTTTAGATTAGATGTCAGGAAGAAATTCTTTACTGAGGGAGTGGCAAGGCACAGGTTGTCCAGAGAAATTGCCGATGCCCCATCCCTGGCAGTGTTCAAGGCCAGGCTGGATGGGGCTCTGAGCAACCTGGTCTAGTGAGCAGCACCCCTGCCCATGGCGCTGCTATGCAAACTGGCTGAGAACAGTGAAGCTATTGTAGCTGTCTTGTATATACTCATGGTGTGAAATCCACTCATTTTTTCTAACTCTGCTTCATCTTTAGCATGTTTGGTGTTTTCTTAGGTGGCTAATGGGGAATGCTGGTGTTTACTGTTTATTGCTGGTCTTCACTGGTAACTTTTTTGCTCAGGGAGTTATTTGCCCTAACTCAAAGGGAACATGATAGTGGCAGTGAAGGTCAGTAGCAAGGATAGGACATAGAAAGTATTTTAAAAGGCTAATTTTAGTTAGTGTGGGTGATCTTGCTGGACTGCCAGCAGTCATCCGGTCCTGTTCCCCTTTGAATTCGATTCTGATGGTGGATGTCTTTTCCACTGATAGTTGAATGAACTCAAGGAGATTGCCTTCAGTAGGCTAAAGTTCTTTTTCAGTCTTCTGGTCTCTTATCTAAGAGGTGCAGCAGCATTGTCAGCAATACATTCTGAGTGCCCAGTATCTTTAAGGAGCTGAGATGCTTGTGGGCTGGTTTTCCTTTGCAGTGTTTTGTCTACAGATCCTAAGGAGACTCAGTACCACTGTACTACTTTGTTTCCTTTTTCTGCAAGCCTGATTGGTCTTGTTGCATAGAGCTCAGTCGTGACTGATTTTGGCCAGAGAACTGGTATAGGTTATGTGTTTAGGTTGTGAATGTGATTATATGGGAATATGAGATTGTCTGATATGATAATATGAGAACCTGGATTTACTGCTGCCTATGGTCTGCACATATAAAACCTGGAGAGTCATTTCAGTGAAAACACCTGGAGAATCATTCTAGTGAAACTCCATGGGGGAGTTGATATTTTGTACCTTTGGGATGCTTGTGGTTTATGACAAAGCTATCTGTAAGGTGTATGATTAAAAAAAGAGAGAACAAACCAACCAAACAAAAAAAGCCCAACCAAAGCAAAACATCACAAAAAACATGTGCATCCTACTAGAAAAGATTGAGTTATAAATTATGCACAGTTTTTTATGTCTTTTGATGAATAACTGTGCTTTTTTTTTACCTAGAAACAGCTGATTCCAAAATGGAATACTACTTTTTTGACATACTCTATTTTTTTTTTTAACAGACTATGAGAAGACACAGAAATGAAGTTACAATTGAATTGCGGAAGGTGAGTCTGCTTTTCTTTATCAACTGTGTTACTTTGCTAAAAGTGCCCTGGTGTCTTAAATAAATATTTTTCCATAAGCTGTGCTTTATAGCCCCAAACTTACATAGAAATGGTGTAAATTTGTTAAATACTAACTGTGGATTCTAATTTATTTTTCTTCTCCAATTTGTGAAGCTCAGTACCACAGAACAGTACTGCTTTACTCCAGTGTATCACTTGGAAATAATCCATATTCAGTTTCTGTACTGATTATTACAGTGGAGCTCTCAGCTGTTCAAATGTTTAAAATCTCTGAATGGAAAAAGGGAGAGTTTTAGCATTTAGAAAGTGAAGTTGTTCATTTGTCTTGTTTTCTGAAAATTATTGCTTCCATGCTGTAAAGGTAGTTAATTTGGGGGTCAGGTTTTGGCTGTATTGGGTAAATGTCAGTATGGTTGGGAAGATCATGAGTATGAGAGCTGATCTAGTTTACTGCTCTGCCTAATTGGAGCATTTGTTACAGCCTCATCTTTCATAACTCTTCCAACTGCCTTTCTCGGCACCTCAAAGAGAAAGGGTAAACTTTTATTTGCTTTGGGATACTTTCATTATATTTGAGGACTTCATACTGGCCCCTTTACCTTTATCCTATTGAGACACCTTCAGTTCTTCACCCTTTTCTTGAACATTCACTTTCCTAGATTTGCCTTCTTGCTGCTTCTTAGATCCAAAATGCCTGTATTTTTCTGGATGTGTGGAAATCTGAAAGGATGCAGGCTGCAGCTGAGTTTTAAATGGAATAGTGAAAGCCAGTTCCTGATACCGTATTCCTCTTTATACTAAGTATGTTGTTGACAGGCACACAGTCTGTGTATGCTTTGTACACTTCTTAGAGTACCACAAAGCAAGTGTAGTTATTTGTTTTGTTTGCATAGTTGAATAAATGCAGATTTTATTTTTACAATTGACTTCTGTCTTCTGAATTACATCTGCTTTTCCAGGCTTTTCCATTCTGTTCCCCAGTATGTTTCCAGGCTTCTCCAGCTTGGTATAACCTGTATTTTCTATTATTTTCATTAATGACCTGATAAGTATTTGGTTTGAATATTCTCAGTATAGCCCAAGCTCCTTTTGGTCTCCCATTTGATGCATATCTCCAGTTTGCCAGTTGAATCCTTGACAATTTGAGTAGTACTTGCTTAGAAGTGCATACCCATCAAATTCTGTCTTTTTTTCATTTTTTGCAAACTGAGAAGATAAAATCCTTGCTAAAATCAAAGTGAAGGGTTTGTAAATAGAAACTATGTTGATAAAAATTAGCTTGGCTTATTTTTGAGAAATTTTGTCTGCACTTATCACCTGATTGTGAAGGAGCAACCAAAATGTCTTGTGCTAGTATTTTCCTGGGATCCTTCTGTTCCTCTTGGAAAAAGGGACTTTGTTTTTTCAGATCCTACAGAAAAACTTCTCTATCTCATTGCAATATAAACTATAAATATTTCTAAGATTCATCCTGAGACTATAATAATTAGTTAAAGAAATCTAATTTGACCCAGAAGACTGGAAAGTGATCAGGAGTGGAAGTTTATGCTGACATGTTAGAGGTCCTCTTTGTTCAGAAATGGTGTAAAACTTGCTGTGTAACTGTGAAATCTGTACTGGGAAAAGTCATTCATAGCTCTTTGGCAGCCTGTGCCTGCTAGCAAAGCAAACCTGTAAAAGATGGCTTAACTAATGCAGCATATCCTTATACATCTTATTAAATTGAGATGGAATGTGAGCATTCCAGTGCAATCTTTGGAGAGAACTTTGCAGGGCAAAGTGAGAATTTTAATTTTAAATTAATTCTTATAATTGGTTTTTGTAACAGGTCACAATTTCAAGACCAGTTTATTACAGAAGCGTGGTGGGGAGCAGGTCAGACACTTAAGACAAGATATTATCCTGTGTGGAAGGAATCCAGCATGTGCCAGTAATATGTGAGTGAAAATGAGGAGGAAGCCTATGAGCTGCCAGTGACTTCTCACTGAAAGCTGCACATGCAAAGATCAGTTACACCATTTAGAGGAGAAGCCTGAGCACTGGATGTAGGTCAGATTGTTAATCAAGAGTGAACAGCAGCTGCAGCACTCTTAAATGCAGGAATTGGTGTTCTTGAGTGTTGGTTAAACATCTTCACTGCAGAGACCAGAAAAAAATCTGCCTTGATAATAAATTCAGTGTATGTCAACTCAGCTGGTATTGGTGGGCAACTGGTTTGCAGTGGGAATTCTGTGGCAGATGAGATTCTGTACCATTGCTTCTGGTACAGAATTGAGACTGAAATATTATGGGATATGTTTTCTCAAGTTCCAGCAGTGGAAAGCATGACTTGTAATATCACTGCTTCAGTCTTTACCGTTAACACTGCTGGTCTAGCATGAGTATGCCAAAATCAGAAAATTTTTGGTGTGACCTTAGTAATCCATCAGTGCCTCTTCAAAGGAAAGGGATGTGTTCTCTTCATCCCAGCTACCCAGATGCTGCATGTACACCTGGCTTTGAAGAAAAGAGACAAAATGAGTGTATTCTTGATCTGTACAGTTGAAGCACTACACCGTCATGGGTTTGTCTTTTGAATCAGTGTGGATATAAATATTAAATGAATGGATCTGATGAAATTGCTCACATCTCTGTTTAGTAAGATGGAATAAATAAAAAATCATGGCTTTGAACAGTAGTAAACAATTTCTGCATGCATCAGTGTGAGGTGTTTATTCTCTTGAAATTACAGCCATCAAGGTGCATTTGCAACACATTCTGTGTTTCAAGAATATATTATCTCTATTCACTGTCTTCACACCACAGCTCTTATTCAGGAAGAAAATATTTTTCCCCTGCTTTTTATTTCTCAATCACTTATTATTTGTTTAGGACTTTAATTGACAAACATTAACCAAGCTGTCTGACATAAAAAGGTAGCAGTAGTGTGGCAGATTCCAGGTTGAGGCATGAGTTGTCATCATGAGCCAGTCAGATGACACTCCTCATGATCAGGTGCCCTTTTGCTGATTCCATATTGGCTTTGTGTTCGATGCATTTTGAGAATGGATCTACTACATTTCTGGAAATATAGTCTTGGTCTCTGATTATATTGTTTGTACAGCAGCAGCTCTGAGAGTTTAAACAATAGCCATTTCCTTTCCTGACAAATAACAGTGTCAGTTTTGACACTGTAATCATCAGGTGATGGAGACTGCATCAGGATGCAGAATATCGAGCTCTTGAGTGCAGTGTCTTGGTGAAGTCTGATTTCGAGTGTTTATCACTTAGTTTCAGCATCCCAGAAACATGAAGGCTGCTCTGTTAGTAACAGAGATCCTGGAATTAATTGGCTTGGCCTGTTAGTCTCAGTCTAGAGGGGCATGGTGGATGAGCAATGGTTAGGATTCAGTTTAAGGTTCTATATCCAAATGAGTCCTGTAATTCCATTGCTCTGAGACATTCTTTGATTCTGGTTGCTTGGTTGCTCTGAAGATGAAGTTTGACTTGGGCCACTTGTGTGCCTAAAGAAAGGTAGTCCTTAGCCAGGTCAATGATACGGTCATTGAGTTAGATGTCACCCTTCAAAGGAAGCCTTAGCACTCCTGTCTTCAGCAGAAACACAGGATACTGTCCCACTAACTGGAATCCTAAGAACTTCCATGATCTCTCACAAGGTTTATTTTTGGCTTTCTTGGCAAACTCAGCTGCCGCTGAGAGCTCATAGACATGAGCACATGAAAGCTCTAATTGCCAATTAAGTTTGGTGCAAGGCAGAGCAATTATTTGCTAAATAAGTGGTGGATTAAAGAGTCATAGGCATATGTCTTTTTTTACCTCTTTCCTTGGTTTACTGTCTTTGTTTCTACTCTGATCTTTCTTAAATAAGATTGCTTATGTCCATGATAGCTCCTAAATGAAGTGGAAGACTCCTTGAAGAAAGGATCTGTCTTTTATGTTGCTGGGAGTGCTAGGGTAGAAAAAAATCTATTTCTGATTCTCAGTAAGTGTGAAAATCCAAATGAAAAAGAAAATACTTAGTTTCAGGATAGTAAAGCTTGTATCAGTTAAGTGTCTTTTCCAGTTCAGTGTGTATGTATAGCTTTTTGTTCGCTGTAAAGAACATATTTTAGTACATAATATAAGTCTACCAGTTTGAAGAATGACTACAATGACAGGGACACTGAAGCACTATTAGTATGTTCTTCTGGAGGCTTCCCTATCAAGTGTTAGTAGCACAAATTCTTGGAAAAGAATTTGCGTTTACCCTGCCTCAACTGATTCATTTTACAAAAAAATACCCTAAGAGGAAAATTACATTCCTAATGGATTCTTTTAGAGGCTTAGTTGAAAAGGGCTATGAAGAAATTCTTTGGAGATTTGCTTGAATCCATTTGGGTGAGATCTTGCTGTTCCCTGACTTAAGAGGTCTCGATCTTTGCAATCCATGCTTAGGCCATACGCTGCTGTCTACTTCTTTTTAGTCAATTTGCTCCTTTTCTGAGACAGATGAGCACTAACCAGATAGGAGCATTATGATGGCTCTGTGTTGTCACAAAGGTGAATTAGCAGAACTCAAATGTAGGGAAGTTGCCTACCTCTTTTAACTGCGTATCTGTAGCTAAATCTTTATCTGAAGAAGAATCTTGGAATCTGACTTGGACTCAGTGGTAGCTTAAAAGGGATATCTAGAAAACCTGAATCTACCTCCATCACTGGCTTGAACCCTTAGTCTCTCCTTGGATGTAATTGCAGGGGCAAGAGCTGCTTGTCATCATCTGTGAGTCTATCTAGTAGTGGCTAGCATTAGGAACTCGAGTTTCTAATGTTGAAATGTTCTTGAAGTTCTGCTTTTTGTCCTCAGAAGACTCAAACATAATTATGTTAACTTTTGTGCCTCAAGAACTTCTACTGGCTACTGAGCTCCTACTAAACTTTCCCCTGACATGAAGAAATGTTTTGTAATAGTATTTGTTACCTGCAGGCAAAGATTTTCCTGTTAATTTCTTTTTCCTTTTAATCTTGGAACCTCACTACAGCTGGCTGTCTTCACAGGGCTTTCCTGTGTGTCCAGTGCTGAAAAATATGTAGAAATTCATATTTGACACCTTTCCCAGTTCTGTTAGAGCATCCCATTGACTATGTCCCCTAGTACTAAGTTCAGTGTAGCACAGAGCTTTTAGGATGTTCCCTTTACCCACAAGGAGTCTTCTGTTAAATTGTGGTTTTGAACATTTGAAACTGCCTTGCATTAGTCTATATTTTTTTTAATCCTGTGGCCATCTTCCAAGAAGATAAACAAAAGAAGTACCAGTATCTGCAGGACTTGAATTCTTACTGTTCATGTAGCTTGATCATCCCACTGTCAGTGAAGCAAATGATTGGCATCTGTCATAAAAACTGGACAGGAAAGTGCACTCCTTGTATCATTACTGTTATCTATTCATTTGGCATGTTTACCAATGCCTTCTGTTTGTACAGTTTGTTTGTTGAAACCCTTGTAGGCTGCTGTAGTGGGATCTCTACCAGAATGGTGGCAGTACTTAAAACCAGCAGTCAGCACCTGTTTATAAGCTTCTGTACTTACAGTACATAGTATACATGGTTCAGGCAGTGTTTAGGATCTTCCCCTTAGAAGGAGACCTGCTGCATTTTGTTTGTGACAAGGTTTTACCCTTCATCAGAATTCTACTCTGATGCTTCTACCTTTGAAAGGACTCTCTCACCAGCCTTTGAACAGGACAGCTGTATCCAGGTATGTTCATTTGTCTTCATTTTCACCAGAGGAGCCTGCAGAAGAGGCTGGTGCTTTCATTTAGGCAAAACCTTTTTGAGTTTGCTACGATATGTCCAAATACAAGCATTTTAAAGCCATGGCAGGCTGCAAATCATCTTCTTCTACCTTCTGTAGCAGAGTGATTGGCCTGTCAAATTACTGGAGAGAGCATTTTAGCTGTCTAGGGATTGGACACTTTTGCAGATGGACAATGATATTTCAAATAGCCTTAGGGGCACTGTTTAGGGGGCACTGAAAGGTTTTGTGAACACTTTGACTTTATAAGAAATGGTAATTAGAATAGAAATTTCTAGTACTTCTCAGTAAGTACTAGCCTCTCTGTCTCAGGTTGCTGTGGAAACTCTTCTCTATTGGTCCTGACAGTTGTTTTCCACCCAGCCACCTGCAAACAGTGAGTAGCTACAGAAACATTGTTGCTCCTCCTTTCTTTCCTTGGCTGAGGTAATTTTTTCTGGAGCCTATCACACTGTATGACTGATGGCCTGCATACATTGCCTGCACTCACAGAAATTGTAGTGTTATTCTGTGGTCAGTTACACCCTGTGAAGTTTCTTTATCTTAAGGGGGTGTATCATCTTGGCCTTCGAATATGGACTGTTACTCATAGTTGTTTTGGTTAAGGTTAACAGTAGGAGGCATTCTGGGAGGTAAGCTTATGGTGCTGAAGGATTGGAGAGTTGGATAGTTGTGTGTGTAGGTATAGAAGGCTTACTGGAACAGGAGAGGCTCTTGTTCAGCTCAGTGTCTGGTGTGGGAAAATCAGGTGAATACATTACAGGTCTTTCTGGTGAGCCCATCAGTTAATGTGTTCCTGCCTGATGCACTTTGTCTGCATACACTGCTTTCTTGGTGCTCAGCTGTCTGCTCCTTCCCATCTTCCTTCTCTCCAGGTACACTTGCCAACAAACTGCCTGTGGTGCTGGTCGGTATTGATGTGCTCCATGTATCAGCCATTACTGCTCGGCTCTGGAGCCAGTCTAGGTGGTCTTGTGCACTCTGAGGATCTAACTTCCGTACTTACAACTTGACTAAAATTAAACTGTGCTATGTCTGTGGGATGTTGTCTTCTGCATTAAAGGGTTATTCTCGTGCTTGTTTGTAGTTCTAGCTTTGTTATATATGAAAAGAAAAATTGATTGGGAGGAAGTTATTTCTAAGATGTCTGAAAGGTGAACAAGTCCCAGAAATTTTGGACCTGGAATTGCTGTTTTTTATAACATAAAATAAAATATTGGGGACCCTTCAACACATCATTCTGCTTAGAGGCTTTTTTAGATATTACAAACCAGGTGTGGTATAATAAAATCTCTAATGAGTGCTGTGGTTATCAGATAAATGAAGACTGAAAAGCCTGCCTTTCCTTGCTAGTATACTAGATTTCTTCTATTTGTTAGAGCTAGCTCTTACTCTTTTTCAACATTTTGTATCATTAAAGAATTAAATCTTAATTAACTTATAGAAAAACCAAACATAAAAAGGTGTTCAGATATATATACTGTATCATCATCTTCCATTGGCCCTTCTGTCTTTGTACCTCTAGACATACCAAACAAAATATAAAGTCTAAAATTTAGGACACCATTTCATAGTTTTGGTATAATACTTTTAATACATTTTAAATTTGTAAAAATGTGTAAATAATTGATGATTTGTTTTCTTAATTTTTAAATTACTGTTTTGTGTCTTCAAATTCATTAAATTAGGAATGTTAAATGGGTATTTTACCACTGAAAAGATAATTTTATTCTTTTGTAATTTGTTAAAGGAACTGAGACTGTAGGGTGTCCTGTTTTTTTGTCAGAAATTAGGCTAATAGCATGAGTGGGAAATACTGCAAGTGCCAGTGTGCATGGAGCATGCTACTTTACACAGAAAATGCAAACAGATGTGACCAGGGAGCTTCAAAACAAGGTTTAGCTAAAAAATAATCTTATGCTGAAAAAGAATTTCTGTTACGTGTGGCTAAATGTTAATATCATGCAGAGCTATGAGTATTATGAATGCCTGTTAGAAAACTGATCCCCAGAGTGTGAGTTTTAATTAATTCAAATGTCATGGATTGTTGTAGATCTGTCTGATTAGCAAGCTGCCAGATTATTACAGCTAAAATACTGCAAATTCTATTTGCAGTTACAAATGCCTTTAAAAAAAAGGCAACCTTATCTATACTTAAATGTTGAAAGGGTCCGTTGTGCATCACCACCCTGTTCTAATAAGTATTAAAAGTGGCTTTATTTTTGTCTTTTCTTTACAGAACAAAAGAGATGAACATCTTTTGAAAAAAAGAAATGTTCCTCAAGAGGAAAGCTTAGAAGATTCTGATGTTGATGCTGACTTCAAAGCAGTAAGTTCCTTGATTCTGGAATTATTTTTAAAACTTTGGTGATGTCTCTATGAACAATATATTTTGTAATCTTGCAGTTATTTGAAAGTAAATATATGAACTGATATACTGTTAAAATAAGCTTTCGTTTATTAAATGTTTAAAAAGGTTATAATTTATCAGCAAAATTACTAAAACTTTTTTTTTCTTTTCAAGCAAAATGTAACACTAGAAGCTATACTGCAGGTATGTTACATTTAACTTTTTTTTTAACTTGAAGTGTGTGTTCTGTGCATTCTTAATTTTTACTGGTTTTTTAATTTTTTTTTTCAGAATGCTACAAGTGACAACCCAGTGATCCAACTGAGTGCTGTCCAAGCTGCAAGGTAAAAATAAATAAAGATAGAGAAGCATAATTTATAAACATTTTTTGTTATAAAAGTTACTTACTTTTGCTTTCAATTTCACAGAAAACTCCTATCCAGTGACAGAAATCCACCTATTGATGACTTAATAAAATCTGGAATTTTACCAATTCTGGTAAAATGCCTAGAAAGGGATGATAAGTAAGTATTCTTTTAAAAATCTTCACTGTTACTGGAAATTTGCATTTAAAAAAAATCATTATTTGAAACAAAACAGAGGATTCCAGCACCATATAATCTGACACAGTGGATCACACTCCTTCTTGATACCTCACAAGTTCTCCAGGAATATTTATTCTGCCACTGAAATGTCATTTAATTTTTTTGAGCATGTTTGAGCAGATCCAAGTAATGGAGAAAAGGTTACTACATTTCTCATTGGTTTTGAATATTTCTGCCTTTTACCAGCTTTTGTAAAGAAACCTGCTACAGACTTGTTGTGTGTGTTTGCATGAGGGCAGAGAGCACACCTGGTTGTGAACAGGGGATTTTTCCAGAATACATTTGTCTTTTCCATTAAGATTATTAGCTTAAGTTTCTGGTTTCTTCTCACTGCAAGGTGTGTTTCCATCTGGCTCTCTGCTGCTCTCTTATGTGATGGTAGAACACGCTGAGCATGCTCTCTGAGTCTATTGGAAAACAAAGAGCTTCAGTAAAGAATGTAGAGAACACTGAGCATATAGCTGCAGGCATTTAATGACATGTAAGAAACAAAACATGCCATATTCAACAAATCTTGAGCCCCTGATTCAGATAGATAGGGATTAACACAATTGAGGTAAATATTTTAGCCTGTCTTTGATCTCAGGCTGACATGAATGTATTTATAGTATTTCTATTTTCAATGTTATTTCTGCAGCTGTGAGAGCTAGGAACTTCAAAAATATGTTGTAGTATTTTTGGTATATTTTGATAGCTGCAAAACTACAAACTGTGAGTAGGGTTTTTTCCAAGCTTGTTTAACAAAACAGTTGCTTAGAAGGCAGCTGACAATATCATTCAAATCAGGAAAGAATTTTAAAATGGGTCATGAACGCTTGTCTGCTCTAGAAGTAGATGGTTCAGTGCTTTGAAAATTCTTTTTAATTTAAATCTTCTGCTAGATTTTGTATGATTTTCCCTTGTAAATATTTAACAAGTCTTTCAAAATTGAACTCAATATTTTTTTAAGCAGTCCTTTTAATTGTGATTGCAATATAATATTTAGCAGAGTTAAACTTTGAAAAGACTTTGCATAACAAATCATTAAAGCTGTTGTTCATGTTATACTTGAAAGCTTATCATGAGAGAAAGAAAAAAGGGACTAACCTAAAACTAGAGTTTTAATACACTTGATCCTAAAATTTAAAGGTTTATAGGTAGCTGCTGACAGGTGTGATTTGTTTTTACCTCCTGTTTAATTCTTTTGCAATCCCATCACAAATAAAACCTCAAATTGCTTTGGAAATTGATACACAAAAAAGTTTAAAAGAAGCAGGTATTTAAAACTATACATAAAACATGACTGATAAAGACAAAAAAACCCATGGAAATGAAACAGTCACCTTACAGTAAATAGTCTCTGTTCTTCCTAAATCCAGACACAGTTGTGCTAATGACCATGGGCTGTAAACTCTTTTGTAGCTTGTAGAACTCTTTTAGTATTTGCTTAAACATCAGTTTTCATGCAAACTGTTTTACTAAACTCCTATTGGCATAGACAGCAGTTGACAGACATCTTGGAAGAGATGTTGTCCCAGCTTTCATGACATTTTTAACTAATTTTATTTGTATTTAATAACGCATGTGTGATGCTGTCTTTTCATACTGATTCTAGATATTTTGCCTGTCAGTGATGGTGCAGAAAAATGTCTGTATCCAAGTATACCAGCTTGCACTTGATCTGGAATGTAATGGTGGAAGAATCAAGTTTAATTGGTTGTTTGATTGGGGTTTTTTGTTACAAATATTAATTCAGAGTGATGGATGGTTTACAGAAGGTCACAGAATGTAAGAGATCTCTTTTTTTCTTACAGCTTTTCCCCTGAAAAGTCCAGGCTTAGATGTTGGAGTTTTTTACATTTTAGCCCAGTGGTACTGCCTAAATGTAGAGTATTTCTTATGGATACGGCTAGCAATATTGAAATGAACCATAAAACAGTCTTCAGTTGATGTATCAACTTACTAATATAAAATTCTTTTATTACAGTCCTTCATTACAATTTGAAGCTGCATGGGCATTGACTAACATAGCATCAGGCACTTCTGCACAGACTCAAGCTGTTGTACAGTCGAGTAAGTATTACAACTTCGGTTTTTTTGGGGAGGAGACAGTGGGGGTGAATATTGTGGGAAAAAGAAAGCATTTGGATAATGAATGCCATTTCTTATCAATACCATTAAAGGAATAAATACATGATTGTCCTAAAGATATAACGAAGATTTCTGAAAGATTTATACATTTGCTCTTAAACGTAAATCTGCTTGTCACTAACAATTAATGTTAAGGATGCCAGACAGGATTTCCCATAAAGAAAGTAGAGAATGACAGATGTCACAATAACTATGACAAAACTCGAAGTCCTTTCTCGTTCTTGGTTTGATTTCTGAAATCATATACCATTAATTGCTCTGTGGCTAACAATAAAGTTAGGAATTAATTCTTTCTGCCTCAAAGGTGTGTTGATAAATCTTACTAAAATTATTAAATACATAGTTATGTAAGGTTGCACATTTAAATACATTGTTAAGAAAATTACCATCCTTTTCTTATCTGTATGATTAGTATCTCCTGTACACACAAATTTGTTGAGCTGCTTTCATTTCTTGTTTAACCAGACAGTGAGAAAGGAAAGAAACTCTAAAGTCAAATGAAGATAAATTAATAAAATAATTTTTTCAGGATTATATCTATGGCTTTTATGGATCAGCATACTTATCTTAAAACAATCACCTTTGTGCTAAATAGAATATGTTGTCATTAAACACTAGATTATAGATAAGCAAGTGTATAATAAGCTATCTTGATTTACTCATATTCTCATTTTTATATGGGAAAGTGGTGACTTGGTTGTTTGAATTTTTTTTAGTGTATGAACCTGATTTTCAAATTAAAATGCTGGTTTGTATGTTTTCATGGCTAATAAAATAACTAAGTAATTATTAGATTCTGTATATTTAAGATATTGGAGCAATATTATTGTTATTGTTGTTCTTATTACTATTATCCAAAATAAGACTTGGATAAAATTATCTTACAAAAATGAGCTTTGGATAAAAATCCAAAGGCTTTAAAACAAACAAAAAAAATCAATATCTTCAATTTGTTTCAAAAATTTCTGATGTGATTTGGGCACCTCTGTTTTTAGATTGTTTTTCTGGTGTCTAAGTACATTTGAAAATCTACTCCCAAGTTTTTTCTTCCTTCTCAACTTGTTCATTGGTTAGCCAGTGTTTTCTTTCTTTTTCATGTCCCACAATGTTGTCCTGTTTGAATGAAGCTAACAGAAAGGATGTTTATAGTATTAGCTTTGCAGGAAAAAATCTCAAAACAAAAATTAAAAGTAGAATAAAATTATGTACAGCACATCTAAAAGAATTATTGTTACCTGAACAATTACTACAAATTCAAGTTGGGACACGTTTCTCCCAAAATCTGTTTAGTTATTGCTTGTAAAGAAGAAAATGTGCTAAATGACTTCAGAGAATCAAAAAGCATTTTACTCATGAAGAGAAAATGGATGTAGTTTAGTCTGAATGTCTTGCTGCTTTGACTGGGAGATGACCAAGGGAAAACAGTCTCCCAGTTTTTCTCCCTTTAGCTAAGGAAGGGTTTGAGGAAACAAAGCAATAGACCCTTGCAGCTACAGAAGAGGCTGATGCAGCCTTAATACAAAAGAAGGCAGCCTCCTGCAGTGGGGTGGGACACATGGTACTTGGAAGGCCCAGAAAAAGAGGAGAAGTACTATATGCACAGAATAGCTCTTGGCAGAAGCCAGTTTGAGCAAGAATGATTAATTTTTTGAGAGTGGTAGGTCAGATAACTTCAATTCACGCTGCCTCAGGTTGTCCTCCTGCCTGAGTGCTATTATGAAATAACTTCATTCCTGGTTTTGAAAGCATACCAGGATTGCAGTGTAATATAAACTACATAGTTGACCCTCTTCTCCAAAAAATGTCGAATACATGTATGGCTGAATTGTAATCTCAGTAATTGCTGAGAAGGAAGCTAAAATATTCCACTTGAGCTAATGGAAATGGGGTGATTTTATTACAAGAGTGAGCGTTCTTAAGCAACAGTGTGTTGCTGTCCCTGCTTGTCAGTTATAGGCAATGGCTGAATCACTCCTCTGGGGGGGGGGGGGGGGGAAGGGGGGGGAAGGAATTTTGCGTTGTCTTTGTTCTTCATGGCTCTGTATTTTTCAGTAAAATGCATCAGTTTTTTGCTTCTTATCACTTTACATTATCAACACAATATTGATTCACAGTTGCTCACAAACTGTGTTGCATTTTTAAAAAATTTGTGAAGCTATTTCTGCAAGAAAAATACTCCTTAACGGTATATAAATTGATCTAGTTTATTCAGACTAGAGGATGAGTGTGATCATGAATAGATTTTAAAAATTGCTGCAAGAGTTACTGTCTTTCAAACAGTATGACTTGTCTGAAGGAAAACAGTGCATGGGGATAGTAGTGGGATGGTTACTTAGCTCTATCAAATGTATTTAATTCCACAGAGAATGATACCTAAAATCATTACCACTTCCTTAATTTGGTATGTTGCTGGCATTATATAAGAGCAAATTAAAACATGTCTTGGGGCTGGCAGATGGATGTAAACCTTCACTGCATATGGAAACTAACTGTAGCCACCTCTTGGGAGGAAGCTATTTTCTTAAAGTCAGGCTATGAAGCACGTTTGCACAAGTGGGCATGTCATTCTGCTTGGTATGTGTTGTGATCCTGGATAACTGGAAAATCTGAATTACTGGGACATGAAACCTCATGCCTGCATACTTGATGGTCTGCCTATCGCTTTGAGAAATATGGGGAAATGTTTAAATTTGGGGAGCATTGTTGATTAATAATTCTGTTCTTAAGTCTGTTTTTCCCTTCTCCAGATATATATAGAAATGTTCAACTTAGGTTTTGTGCACCCTTCATAATAGAAACATTTTTAAGGCATGGTGGAAAATGTGTTTTGTGTAAATTAGTGAACATGTTGCTCATATACCAAGATTCAGCATTAAACAAATCTAATCTTTGCATTCTGCAGATGCAGTACCCCTCTTCTTGAGACTACTTCATTCACCACACCAGAATGTTTGTGAGCAAGCTGTCTGGGCTCTCGGAAATATTATAGGTAATGTGTTGTTTTAATGATTTGAATTCAGGGAACATTTCATTTTAGAACTTGACTTTTTGAACATTGGCATTATCATAAGAGACTATGTTTCCTCTGAATTCTGTGTCTTGATACAATTTTTTTGAAAGTATATAATATGGCCAGAATTACATATGTACCTCCTGTTTTTTTTCTAAATAATAGTATCATTTGCTATGCAAAATATTAACAGGTTAAATTTTGTGTTTCCTAAAATATACATACATAATTTTACGTATGTATATTTAATTAAATATGACCTTTTAGTAGTAGATTATTGGTGAGGAAACATAGAATTTCAGTATCCCAACACATCATTGCATACATTTCAAGATTTTCCATTTTTAATGTAATTTATTTTGCAACAATTTTCATTTCTGTAGGTGATGGTCCTCAGTGTAGAGATTATGTCATATCACTGGGAGTTGTCAAACCTCTTCTGTCCTTCATCAATCCCTCCATTCCCATCACCTTCCTTCGGAACGTCACATGGGTCATTGTAAATCTCTGCAGGAATAAGGACCCCCCACCGCCTATGGAGACAGTTCAGGAGGTAAATAAAGAATTGTGAGACAGATATTTTATACTCTGGGCTGCAGGCCAAATGTTTTACATTGTCATACTATGAATTTTTGCATGTTTTTTGTCACCGCACATGTGTTGTGCTGCTCTGTCATATGTTAGATGAAATAATTTGACCAGTTTGGTGGTTCTTGTTACAGCTGTAATAAAGGTATTTGTAACGTCTGAAACTGAGTAAGATTAAAGTGATGAGCTATACAACAAAAAAATTAACACACTAGAAAGCATTAAAATACTCAGCATTACATGTTTCTACTAAAAAAAAAAAAAGGCTACAATATGATTTTTTACATAGAAGAATTCAGAAATAATTATTTTCAGCCAGAGGCAGCATAAGTACACAGTGACATGTAGTACGGTTTGTGTTTCAACTCAGTGTGCACATGCAGACAATGCCAAGTCCCAGCCTGAGCAGAAATCCTGAAAATCCTTTTAAACTGGTGAACAGAGCAAATTCTCAGTTCATAATGCTGGCACAGTTAGTAAAATGGAGCTATTTGACTAGAACTGTAATTTTAAGTAAAGTTCTTGATTTTAAGATAAATTCAAAAGTGTAGATATAGTTTTTGAAGTCATGTGAAGTATGTTACTGTTAACAGCTAAACTTTAATGACATTTTAAAAATTAAGCAGAGAAACAGGGAAACTTTTGCAAGTAATGCTTTACTAAATAAAACATTCTGTTCAAAGCAGTTTTATCACAGCCCAGTTTTATATTTTGTCCATTTGTGATTATAAAAAATTAAAATTTAATCCAAGAGGTTTATATATTGATATTAGGCTAATAATTTTTATTGTGTGTGATAATAAAGCTTTTAAAATAGCAGCAGGGTATCTTATCTCTGTTACTTGCTTGTTTTCCCTCAAAATACAGTCTACATACTGTGTCTGTAATCTAGTACTGTCTCATATTTTCACAAATCTGAAATACAGATAATACAGGTATTTTTATACATACTTTGAGGGAATAACTAACTGCTGGAAAGTGTGTGTCTACAATATACTAAAGCAGACTCAAGCTAAGCTTTGTGATTGCAGTACTTGGATTCATAATTTTACCACCAATTATGTTCTACTGTAATGATTGATGAACTTCTTTTCAGATTTTGCCAGCATTGTGTGTTCTCATTTACCATACAGATATAAACGTAAGTAATTTCTAAAGTTCTAGATACTTAAATTCTTTGTTTTCTGTAGAAAGATAATGCTGCAGAATTTTGTTAAAGTAGTAAACTTGGGTTTGTGTGGTAATTTATGTATAATTAAGTCATAAATGCATAATTAAATATGAAGACTAATGTGATTGTAGCCATTCAGAGCATGAAAAAGAAGGTGCAAATACCATTTCTGAAATACCTTTAGTAGAAGATGGCATTTTTTATCCTGTACATTTGAAATAACTTTAAAAAATCCTATCTTGAATTGAGAACTAGAAAATTAAAGGGTCAGCTTTACCATCAGCTGCACTTTAATTCTGCCCCAGTTTATAATTTTGCATAGATGATATGTAATAGCCATAAAAAAATTGGATGTAATTCTGTATATCAGTCCAGTAAAATATTGTGATCATAAGGGTAAACCTGACTTCTGTAACTTGTTGGGTGCCTGACTTTGCAACGTTTAATTAAAGAAATCACATAGGAAAATATATTTAAACAAACAGCAATAAACTATTGTTTTGTGGCACCTTTGACAACCTTCATGTTTTTAATACTAAACCTTCAGTACTTCCCACATTCCTGAATCATGAGTTTACCTGTGCTTTTCCAAGTAATGTCCTAGGGAGTGGATTTACCTCACGAAGCCGTATATATTTGGACTTCAGAACAGAGATCTGTGTAACTGATGGATATTGAGCTGTTTTTCTCCTCCTTCTATCAGAACTTTGTAATCCCTGTAGTGATCCTTTAGTTTAGGGAAGAAGGAATTGAACCCTTGTGTTGGGTTTGGGGATAAAATAAAGCATGAGATCAGTGGGACTGTCATTTGTTAGTTCAACGCTGTAGTAGCAGTGTTTCTGCTGCCTTTTTAATGGTGAAGTGGGCTTGCCTCCACAAAATATTTGTACAGTTTAAGCTGGGATTTTGCCAGGGTTTTCCCAGTGTAATGTGAGTGGGAGACAGCATGTGGTGACTTTTCAATGAGTAATTTGGACAAAGCTGAACAGAATTCATTGCAAAACCAAATATACTTCTAACCTGTAGGCTCTTTTTCTCTGCCAAATTTTAAAGCTTTTTCAAGCAATGATTGTATGAGAGCTTATTGATGTAGGTATGAGACTGTGATGCCAGGTTTTGACTGATCTCAATTAGGGTGTCCGTCATTTTGATCCAGAGAGTCAGGTGCTAGTTTGGAGGTACCAGTCTGGTCCCAGCCTCTCCGTACTGGAGCAGCAAACCTATCTTTGGAGATGAGTCAGTGATGCAGGTAGGTCAGCCCACAGTCCCGTGAGCGCTTCTGGCGGCTGCTGCTCTCGTCACCAGCAGGGCTGTGGGGCAGCAAACTGGTGAGGCACCATCTCTCACTGCTTCTGCTGCCATAGTGGCTCCACTGCAGCACAGGAGGTGAGGGCAGCAGCAAGCTGTGGCAGGAAAGCCTTTGGGCTGTGCTGGCTGGCATCTGGAGCTGGGTGGCTGCAGCTGGGTCAGGATTGTGAAGTCCTTCCTGTGCTCTAGTACTGCAGTATTCAGCTGTTCTCATAGCTGGAAATTTTAAATGGCTATCTGTTTTAAAAGTAAGCTAGATCTAGGTACCTCAACAGATTATGTCCTTAGTAGGGTCCAGATTTCTTTTCCTGCAGTTCCTAACATCATCTCTGTGTGATGTGATATCCCTCTCTGCTGGCTTTATTTCTGCTTCAGGTACTAGATTCAGTGACTAACTTTTGTACCTGTCTATTTTTGAGGGCTTTCTAATCATCCTTATCAAGTCATCAGTGACTTTTTTTCTTTTAAGATTCTCAGATAGCCCTGCATGATAGGCTTTTCTCTGTGGGTTTTGCTTTGCTTGAACACTTCAACAGTTGCCACATTACAATAGTTGCCAGTCCTTTAGTTGGTATGAGAATTCCTTTCCTTTGCTGCTTTTTATTCTTAATATGAAGACAGGAAAAGGCTTACATCCAGACTTGTTGGCAGTTTCACTTCAGAACTGCACTATGGATCAGAAATGCTAAGATGTCCGATGGATTAGAGACTTAAGGGAATTTATGTATTCTGTAATCATAAGATAGCACAGCTGACAAATTACAGCTATGCTAAGGAAGCTGTATTGGTATTTTCTTCAGAAAGTTACTAGCACAACTACTTACCTGAGCTGGTTGTCTATCTTGGAAATGCAAATCAAGCCCAACAGTTTACCTTGTGAGATGATGTATGCTGTCACTTTATGCACCAAAATGTGGACATACAGGACATACAGAAATTACTCTGATGGAACAAATGGCCCTGGTTTTCATAGTTGTACATAATAATCTAACATATTACTGATTAGGTCTCATCACAATCATGTTTAAGTTTTTCCTATAACTAAATTGCATGTTTTCCCCTCTCCACCCCAGACAGTAGAATGTTGTTCACTAAATTAAGCCTTCATTATACAGATTTTTCTGTTCAATGTTTAACCATATTCTCTCCAATTTGTAGATTCTTGTGGACACTGTTTGGGCTTTGTCCTACTTAACAGATGGTGGAAATGAACAGATACAAATGGTGATTGATTCTGGAGTTGTACCTTTTCTAGTTCCCCTTCTGAGTCATCAGGAGGTTAAAGTTCAAGTAAGTCTGATTCAGTTGTGTTTGAATAGTCCTTTGTATGGTGTTTGCTAAAAAAATATGCCTTACAGTATTTATTAGTGGAGTTAGTGAGATGAACGTTTATAGCTACATTTTGCGTAGGTAAAATGAAGAAAAGTATTACCAACACTGGGGAAAAAAATGTTAAAAAGAAAGAAAACTCAAGCAAAACAGTACTAACACAGTTTTAAGTAGTGACAGATTAAACATTAACTTCCGTTATGTGGTTACCAGGGGTGTCTTGCTTTTGTAGTCCTAAAATATTTAATGACAATAGATTTTATTTTCCAGAATTCAAGTAATATGCACTTTTTCTGGTGCTGCATACATGGTTGTGCATGTTCTATCTGAGTAGTTCATGGAAATCAGTATTTCGGTGAATGTGGAGTCCTTTTAGTAAAGTAAATTTGTCATTAGCTGTGAAAGGTTAACTGAGCTTACTTGATTTATTTTAAAGACAATAGGAAACTAAAAGCTAGTTAATGGGTACTGGGTTTTTTATGACCCATCTACTGTCATACAGAGATTTTCTGTATATCTGTGCATTTGACACATTTGTTTAGTTTGTACTTTGGATGCATTTGGCTGTCTTGAAATTTGTCAGACTAGTTCACTTGATGAAAGAAGTCTTTCCAGTATTCTGTCACTTGTAAAGCATTTACTGACCAATACATAAAAGATGTAAAGTCTATTTCTGAAATCACCCAAGACTCAGTAAGTAGTTGTGAGGTTTTGAATGCCCTAGTGGGGAGCTGAATGGAAAAGTGAGCAACTGCAGCAGACATAGAGCCTAGAAGCTGTTGTTGGAATTGTAACACAGATCAGGTACATGATGACTAATCTTCTAAGGTTTTAATATTTTAATTTCTAATCTTTGCACTTTTTGAGTTGAGCTGCAGTGCATTTATTTTGTGATGTACTGTGTCTTTTGATGAACCAGTATCCATTTTTCTGATGTAGCTCAGAGGATGAAGTGCTAAATTGTATTTTGCAAAGTGTTTTTATAAAGAGATATGTTAAAATGCTCTTTGTTATAGCGTAAGTAACAGCAATGTCTTTAACATGCAATTTTTTTTCCTTCCCACTTTGGATATTCAGACAGCAGCACTGAGAGCAGTAGGCAACATAGTAACTGGTACTGATGAGCAGACACAAGTTGTTCTCAATTGTGATGTTTTGTCTTATTTCCCACATCTCCTGACGCATCCAAAAGAGAAGATAAACAAGGTATGATTTGCTTCTTCCTAACTTAGTATTTTTTTTTTAAAAATAAAACAGTAGCCTGTGGAATATTACAGAAGAATTTCCTACAGCTGTTATTTCCAGGATGTGAGCAATTTTGTATAAAGATGCAGCCTTTGAGGCTGGTGCTTAATTAGGACTGAAACCAAACAGCCATAGTGAGTATCCATGCATTGGTGTTGATGCCTCTTGCTTTCTGGGAGCACTGAAGGGTTTTGCTTTGGAGTGAGATACTTTTTCTTTTCATTTACAAAGTGAATAACTGGCTAACTTCAGTTACAGTTTTTCATCATTTTAGTTGAGTCCAGTGAGTTGCATAAGACCGATGCAGTTTTCCCACTTCACCTTTTCATAGTGAAGTCTGTTCACTTCATCTTCAAGGAAGGAGGGTGTATCACTGTCCTTTCCTGAAAATTGTCTCTGCATTTCATCTTCTTCCTTTTGGCAGAAATGACTTCATTGCTGCAAGAATTGGGTGGAATAGGGAGAGTTTGATGAAAGTGATCAGTGCCTCCTTTTCCAGAGCTGTATTTCATGTTATTTGGGTTTTGTTAGTCATTGTGCCATCTTCCATTGCAGAGATGGTCTGGCTGAGGAGTAGGCTTTTTTGTTTAGATTATGTAATTCCCCCATATAGTGTATCATTGAGAAGAAGACTATTTGTGAGTAATCTCTGTTACTTCAGGCCCTTTCAGCTGTGAAGATCTCTGAAGAAGTTAGCTTTGACAGTCAAACTGATGTGATTTATTTTTGCCTGCCCTCTTAACTCTCACAAAAGAGTGATGAAGAGCTCTTTTGAAGGCCAGGGAATTATTTTTGTACCAAAAAAAAAAAAAAGTCCAGAAATGCTTTGAGTTTTGTTTCAAGTCTATATTGTGAGAGGCAAATAGAAATAAAATACTCATCCCTAAAAAAGTGGAAACCCATGGGTTTTTTCCCTGCAGTGCTTCGTAATTGTCTTCTTGCCACATCTTTTACTTAAGATTGGAACTTTTTTAAGATGTTCTGGATTGTCATGACAAGTATCCCCCTTTGTAACTGGGAATTTATAGCTGCCATCAGATAGGTGGTAGCTAGGTGGATGAACCTCCTGAAGGAGTAACTGCTGAGCAAAGTCACAGGACAGTGTCATGTGTGATTCTTAAATGAGATTTGTGGACACCACTTCATGTTACACAAAGAAAATGGGAGCTGGAGTCTTCCTTTTATCATAGCAGAAAGGTACTACTGAGCTGTCAGTAGTAGGAGTACAGGGCAAGTCCTTTTTTTTTCTGATGCTTTACCAGTTTTCCTGTTTTCCTCATAAAACTGATTGAAAGTTTAAAGCCTGTCTGTGAGTCCAGCAGTGCAAAGTGGATATAAGTAAGGCATACATCTCCTGATGCATGGAGACACTTCTTGTGTGAGATAGAATCTGGCCCTGTGGATCAATTATATTAATTTTACATTGATTCCCTGTTATCTTTCACAGTGAAATAAAAGTTGATGTGCTAGAAGTGCTACTGAGGACGAGGAGGCCTGTTTAGTGATTGCTCATTGTATGATTTTAGGTTTTGAGGTGGTCAGGTTTGGTTAAGTTCTTTTTTTCATCTGCTGACTAGTTTTTAAAAGTGCTTTGCTTTTTTGCTTTATCCCGTTGTAGGAAGCAGTTTGGTTCCTTTCCAATATCACAGCAGGAAACCAGCAACAAGTTCAGGCTGTAATAGATGCTGGGCTAATCCCCATGATCATACACCAGCTGGCTAAGGTCAGTCAAGCTATCAGCTATGCAAGTTGTCATCCTCTTTTTATAAATCTGACATGAGGAGTTTGTGATTTTTAATAAGTTTGACAGATGTTTCCATGCTGATTTTAATGAGCTATTAATTTTATTTTTCAGGGGGACTTCGGGACACAAAAGGAAGCTGCTTGGGCAATTAGCAATTTGACAATAAGTGGGAGAAAAGATCAGGTATGTGTAGCGGGATTTCAAGCTGTCACTAAAATGTTGCATATGCAGCCAATTATGTAAGAAGCACAGTGTTGAGTTTTTTTGTTTTTTGTTTTTAATTATTTAGGTTGAATACCTTGTACAACAAAATGTAATCCCACCTTTCTGCAATCTACTCTCAGTAAAGGATTCTCAAGTGGTGCAGGTGGTGCTGGATGGCCTGAAAAACATCCTGATAATGGCTGGTGATGAGGCTAGCACAATAGCTGAAATTATAGAAGAGTGTGGAGGTAAGAGCTTCCTAGGCTTTTAAAAAATTTAATTGGCTGGTTGTTATTCTGTCCTTCCCTTGCTGCTGTTGATGTTTACTGTAGTGTTATTTAATATGGGCTATTTGAGTAAACAAGGGAGACTTTTTAATGAGAGACATTACCTTTTTTTTTCTGTTTATTTCAGTTTGGAGATGGCTGTGTAGTAGCAATTGTTGAAGGAGCTTTCTGTAGCATAAGTATTTTTTTTTTTCATTGAGAATTGTAGTTCTTTTAATTTGATAAATGCACATACTTTGTCCTGTGGTAAAACACACAATTTTTGCTCTAGTTCGTTGCCCTGGAAGCAGTTTTAGGATCATAACTTCATTAGAGAGCAAAGAAGGATGAGGAGTCTTTTCAATATCACAATCCAAGTTGTAATGTATGCTAACTAATGTATTATAATAAAGAGATACTGAAGAACATAATGCACTAGAAGCTTTTCCTTTGTGTTATTCCATATCCAGTTTGAAAATGGGACTAGTCTTTTGGCTGCTTTATCACCTTGCTGTTTTAAACTTACAGCCAACACACAAATGTAGCCACTTCTTTTTGGGGATACATAGAAAGCACAGCAACTAAACCAAAGGTTATGTAGTGGACAGAAGTTTTAAAAACTAAAGAGTTTTATCTAAACAAAGAGAAGACTCCATTATCCATTGATCATAAAATGGAACATTCCCTAGCATATAAAGTTCACAAACTACTTCTTTTTCCTCTTAGAGACAAAGATAGTTGCTGTGTAGACCATATTTTCCAGCTGAGCTACATCTTTTCTAGTGTGTTTCAGTAGTAATGTTTAATTATTTTTCTTACTTTTTTAAAGTAGTCAGTAACTCTTGGTTTAATCTTACAAAACTCTTCTCAATTTTCTTTTATTCAGGATTAGAGAAAATCGAAGCCTTGCAACAGCACGAGAATGAAGACATTTATAAACTAGCATTTGAAATTATAGATCAGTATTTCTCTGGTGATGATGTAAGTATGCTAAAGATGGAAAAGTATGTGCATTGTGCTCTTATCTCAGTGAATACATTGTCACTGTTTCGCAGCTCCACTGGTCACGAACATACATTATCTCCTAAGTCAGTTTTCCCGCTCCTTGTTCAGTACCGTTTCTCTCAATTTAAAGTCTTTGAAGAGTTTCTCAATACCAGGACTTTTCTTCAGGAAAATCTAGAGGACTGCTCTAGTTTTGCCTAACAAATTGATCAATGCTGCCTTAATTTTGTCAGATTGACATGTAATTACTTGTGATTAGAATCTAAACAGTTCTCTGGCTCTCCTTTTTATTTTCTCATACATCAGTCTTTGAAAGGGGCCGTGGATACTTACTTTCAGAAAAATGTTTGTATTTCAACTCTGTATTTGCTCAGTCTGGATTCTGCAGTGAGAAGAGTCATCAGAACTATTAACACTTTCTGCAGCTGTTTGATCTAGATCATCCAGTATTTTGTTGCACCCGGGTTAGGTGTTTTGACCCTCTGGTGCTAGCTCCTCCTGCTACTGGCTGCTTGTGAGTTCCTGAGGAGCACTTCAACATGCAGTTCGAAGACAAATTACCTTTTCTAGGCTTTGCAGGATGTCTGTAGTTATACAGCCTAGTAGAACTATGTTTTCAGTACTTCTCTTAAATTGAACTCTCTAAATGCCAGCTCTAACTTCAGGACTCAATAATTTTCAATTTATGGGCCCATTATATGATTGGGAAGTTAGTCACCAGAGGTTGATATGTGAGAAGTTCCCTATGCCTGTAGTGATTCTGTGAGTAGTGTCCTAGAGTCTCCACAGAGACTCTAAAACTTCTGTATCTAACTGAAGAGCACAGTCTGGTTGATGTGGGTGGAAAATATCCCTGTTGAGGTTAGTACTCCCTTTTGTGCATTTACTTTTTACATTAATACAATTTATTCTATGCCTGATGGGCTGAATATGCCTGCTTTACTCAAGAGCAGGACTTTCCTTCAGATTATTATGTTGTTACTATGTTTTCTGGAGCTTTTGAAACTCAGAATTGTAGGAATTCCATAATTGCTCCAGGGAGACAAGATATTGGTTATGGTAGCCTGACTGGCAGTGTTACGATGGGACTGTCCAGGAGTGTTCTTGCCTTCTGTCACTTCAGGAGCTTATGTATTCTCATGAGATGTTGCTGGCTGCTTGATGTCCCTTCATTGCTAATCCCATCTGTTCCTTTGCTGAGCCCTGTAAAGTGCACGGCCTATACTTTATGACCAGCACTAACAGCTTCCTGTCTTCAGTTTTGTGTGTTAACGGCAGGTGAGCTTAGGTGGGGTTACTTTGTAGTAGCCCTGCAGAAGGCAGAAGTGCTAATTTATCAAGACAAAAATGTTTTGTGAAACATTCTGAAACCAGACTCAGTCTTCATGTGGGCATGATGTGCAGATTGTCGTGGTCACAAAAGGCTTCAACATCTTCCCCCCGATTTAGACAGTGTCACCCGAAGCAAAGAGAAAGATTTTAGATGACTCAGTTCTGATGTGTGCACTACTGCAAGGCCAGGTCTCAGAAGGCTGTTCAGACCCCCCACACCAGGGCTCTTTGCTGCTTCAGAATGATGCATGATCTCAAATGAGGCTCAGAGAGCAGTGCAGCTGGTGATTTGCAGGACGATGGGTAGGGTTTGAAGTTGTGCATTTTGTTGCTACTGACCATGTTAATTGCTATTCCTTGAGACTGTAAATACCAAATTCTAACACCTCAGAGGAAGCTGGGTGAAGTTGGCTGCTGATGCCTTTCACTCTGTATCCACAGAGCAATGAAGTACTGTTGATGTAAAACCAAATTCAGATTGTGCTTATGAGACTGCTCTGAAATGAGTTCTAAATCCTTCAAATTCTGATAGGAGATACTAAGTCTTTTAAGCTTTATGTAAGTATTTCTATCAGCTGCTGATAAAAATATATTTTCCTGTTGAAAGAAAATGGGAGAAAATACAAAACTAATTTTGGAATCTGCAACTAGTGATTAGCCAACTCCAGAAGTACTAAAAATTGGCACTGAAAATTTAACTGCATAGCTAAAATAGCAACTGCTTTGACCAAACAGAAGCACTGTCCCTAAATTACCATTACAATTTTCTGTTTCCCTAATAGTATTAGAACAGAGTCGATGTGTTGTTCTTTTTAAATATATTTCGAGAATTTAATTGGAAAAACTGATCTAATTTTACTGCGTTAATACTTTAATAAAAAAAGAAAACATGAATGTTTGTGAATTTCTTCTCTGTGTACCCAGTCATGCAGGGAATCAGCCTCTCACGTGTTTCTGCTTTTGTGTTTTGTAGATTGATGAAGACCCCAGTCTCATTCCTGAAGCCACTCAAGGAGGTACTTACAACTTTGACCCAACGGCCAACCTTCAAACAAAAGAATTTAATTTTTAAGTTCAGAAAAAGTGCAGCTTCTCTTGTCCCACACCAGTACGAAGCACCACCAGATGGCTACCAAGTGAAGAAACAAAAGGCTCCAAGACACACATGCCTCTTCGTTTTGATGCTTCTAAAGCAAGCCATGTATTGGTCACTTTGCAGTTGCCAAACATCACTATCACATGGACTGTAAATGCATATGCATGATCTCTTAAACTGTTTCAGAATTCTTTTTAACAGTCCCAACTACCTTTTTTTGCCTTTTTCCTGGTGCCACATGCTGACAACCGCAATCTGCAGTTTTGTTAAGAATATTCCATAGTGGTGGCACATTGGCTTTCCACGGAAAAGTAGCTTCTTTGGAAAAATGGTGCGCTGTGGATCAAGACACTTTGGTATGATGCATACATTTTGGAAGACTTTACAGGGGCCCAGTTTGCTCTGGGCCTCCATCATTGTCCTCCACAAACATATTTTCATAAACTTTATGTGGAAGAATAGATTAAAAAACACAAGCCAAATGAATTTCATTGGTGAAACTGAAATAAAAGTAACTTATAGAAACACAACACTTGGCAATTGATTAAACACTTAAGTTTAAAAGAAACAAAAAAACTACTTCAGCTATCAGTAATTGATGTGTGTTCATTAACTGCCTCAGAAACCAGGGTTGGAGAATGAACTGTAGATTTGGACTGGTAAAGCTTTTGCCATTATACCTAATTTTTGAGAACAGCGAGCCCTATTTGACCACTCACTTCAGCCTGTGTGTTCCTGCTGTTTTGAAGTAATCAAATGCTGTGCATGGTATTTTACCTGAGCTACAACCTGTTATGGACTTGAACTTCTGTTTAAGCTGAAAGCAAGAGTCCCAGACTGTAGAAAAAAATTCTGTCCAAAAAAATGTATTAGTTAAAAAGAATCTTGCTTTCAACTTTCAGTAGTCAATATCTTCTGTTTTAAATTGATAATTGGATATGGTTGATTTATATTGGGTTTAAACTGTGGAGCTTTCATGTTTACTGTAATTTAGTCTTAAACTATTTTTTACTTAGTAACCAGTGCTTATGATGATGTGGTTGGCAACAAACCAGCAACTACTTAGAAGCGTCATAAAAGCTTCATTCTTGGAGTATTGGAAGAATAATTCACAAGTTAGTCTCAAATCTTATTCATGTGATTAAAAACATACAAACTGGTTGATGTGTGAGGCTGTATCGAAGCTGCCGTTACTCAGCGTAAACCTGATGTGCAGCGCACATTAAATAACTTTCTATAGGGTATGTGAAGTCATTGCTTTTGGAAAATCGCCTGACCCAGTCACTTTCAAAGGGATTTTGGTATTGCTGGGGCAAAGATGGGTAATTTTGAAATTCTGTAAGCTATCACACAAACTGGTTTTGTTGCTGTTGTTTACTGGGTGTAATTTCCCAATGCATTGATGTGAAGGGATAGAAAAATCTAAACTAATTTAGTTATTGGATGTGGGTTGTATTTACTGTGATGAAGATAAGGACAGATGCCATCAGAGCTTTGTGGATCAGCTGTTTTTCCACTGATGAACAACACATAGCAGGTGTGCATTCATTAAATATATATCTGCCAAGGTGGAGCCACTTTAAAGAGTGAGTTGTCTTGTATCTCAGCTGGATACAAGCGTATGTTTAAACTGCAAGATTTTTACTTGCTAGATAATCTGTTTTAATATAGTGGTTTGGCCTCTGATTATTTATAGGTTTTATAAATTTTAGAATCAATTTCTCTTTAAGGTGGCTCAGATTTTTCAACTCTTGTGCACATAAAATTGAGTTGAAGTTCATTGTGCCTTTTTTCTTTTCCCAGAAGTTGAGTTGAAGCTTCATATGGTAACTGCATCCTATTCACACACTATAGTCTAAAATCTTGAAACTGTGTGGTGTTCGCTAAAAAACTAAACAATAAAAAGTCAAAGTTAGGTAAGGTCACAAAGTTTTTGTGAAATTAGAGTTCCAGCAGATGTTATTGTGAACAAATATTTCCCCCTTCTAATTCAGTCTAGTCTCCTGTACGCCGTATAGACTGATGCATACCCGGTTCAGCCTACGCTCACTGTTGTTCTAGAGATGACATACAAATTGATGCTGAAACAACAGTTTTCCTCTACTGTCAAGATTCGATCCTTTTCTTGCACTCAATGCATTACAATAAAAGTGAACATCGGAGAACTGGGTAAGGCAGGTCAAAGTGCTTGCTCAGTTCTTTCTGCTGTGACCTTATCAGCTTTTGATTGGGATTGCACCATTTCATAGTTAATAAAGGAAACAAAGTATATTGCTGCACTTTTACGTTTTCAGAACAGTGTTTAAAATTGCATTGTTTTTATTATTTTTTTAAACTATCAGTTAAAATAGACTAAAACGTTCTTTCAAAGAGGCATCTAAATGTGTTCCTAATTTTGTATATGGGCTTAGGTTTTGTAACCAATAAAAAGCTGCTATCAAATACTATAAAACATTCAAGAACTTATTTTGAAGGTTATGGAACTGCTTAGTCTTCATGGATTGACTTAGGGGTTTTTGTCTTTGACTAGATATTAGTTAGCAGAACTCCGCATCAAAGTTTGAAGTATGTTACAAGTATGAATAAAGCAAGCTAATGCAGTCATCTCTGAAACTTTGGATACGGAGTTTTATACTTTGTATGGAGGTGTGTACAGGGGACTGTGGTAAGTGGGCTGCAGCTGTTCCATGTAATTATTGAAATAGTGACTTCAGTTCAAGGGCTTGAAGGATGACCAAGAATGTCAAGGAACTTCCACAGTCAACTTCTACCTCCAGAAGCATCCTTTGAGGCTCCTGGAGCAAGGCTGATTGCTGATCCAGCATTAATTTAAGCTCAGGATGCTGCACAAGGGGGGCCCAACTCCTGCCCAGTGTGGGTTGGGAGGGAGTGTGCGTGCACCAAAACTGGCCTTGGGCTGGACAGCCTCTCGTGGCCAGAGGTATCCCTCCCCCTGGCACAAGTGACCCCATCGGGATGCTGCTTGGGAACAGCTTGGAAGTGTCAGAGACTTGCATTGTCCAGCAGCCTCCCAATTAGTACAGTCCTGCTTTAATTACAGGACAGCACCAGTGGAAGGGGAGACCACTTGAAAGGTGCCTGTGACTGCAGCTGTGGCTTTGCCATCCTTTCTCTGTGTCAGTTGGCTGAGCCACCTGGAGAAACCTGTCTCCATGGGTGGGAGATGGAGAAGAGCTTCCAGTGCTGTATTCAAGTCTTTACAAATGTTCATCCATGGGGATATAAAGGCAGAAGATTTCATAAGAACCTAATTCCCATTTTCAAAAGTTGTTTAATCCCTTTGGTTCTTTCAGCTTTCAGTTGACAAACTGAACTGTGTTGGGTTTTTGCAACCTGATAATCATTCTCTAGATCCTACCTGGAGGACTTGAAAGTCACTACATTGGAATAAATAATGCATTATTTTAAGACGTCTTGTTTAGAAAAAGTAAAACGCAGATGATATCTTAATGTTACCCATACTTGTAAAAGTACAGACACTTCCATTTTGTTTGCTTGATCTGCTAAACAGAGAAATGAGTAAGAATAGCCACAGCCAGGCAGATGTTTAATTGATTTTTTTTTTTTTAATTTCAGTGCGCTCAGTGATAGTTGAGGCCCACTTTGTTATTTTGCTCTTCTCTAATGCCCTCTAGATTCTGAATGTCATTCAAGCTAGTCCTTTCCACCAAATGCAGTGTGTTGTGTTCCTTCTATTTTGTTGCATAAAATGTATTCCTTTTTGTGGCATAATTATACTTCTATTCAAACATATGTAGGACAACAAATTATGCCAAGCCATTAGGAAGCCCTTTTCAGGAAGAAAAGGATAAAAACCCAATCAGTAGAAAACTGTGGGCTCCAGCAGGCAAAGCCTTGGGAGATTTTGCTGCAGGGGTTTGTTATGATTGTCACTGTCACCTTGACAGCAGCATGAGCCGGAGCTGCCTGAGATGCACAGGTCAGCTTCAGGCTGGGACATTACTTGAGGCTGCTCAGGAAAACTGCCTCGTGTCAAGATGCAGAGTTAGGAGCTAGAGCAGCTTTCTGCTTCCCTGATCACGGTGTGTGCATCATCCTGCCACAGAAACAGTAATGGGCAGGTCTGCTCCGTGCTGCTGGCTTGGCCTGGAGCTCTCCAGCTGCTGCTGCAGGCACATGAGCAGCTTTGTGTTCAAATGCCTTCATGATATAGCTTTCTTGAGCAGCAGCCCAGTTGGTAAAGGAACTAAAAAGCTGATTTTTTTCCAACCTTACTTGTAAGGTTTTAATGTTGGAGAGATCGCAGCCTTGTGTATCACACCTAAGAATGTTAATAAGGTGATTCTTTTATTTTAAAATGAAGGTTGGAGCTTTTGGGCTGCTCTCTGCCTTCATTTGTAGCAGTAGAATAGGTAAATGTCACCACACAACCTCAGAGGAAGAATGGCAAGTTCTGTGAAGGATTTAGATACCCTGCAGGGAGACTTCCCTGGATGTGTTAGGGGAGCTGTGGGAAGAAGTTGGTTCTCCATTTGCTCTGTCCCCTAAACAGGCTCCAGAGACACACAAAGGTGTGGAACATGGATTAATCATCCTCTTTCCTAAGTAGGGTCCTGTGGAAGACTGGTGGTTGGATTTTTTTAATGTGCTGAAATGAAGTGTAAGGGAGCTCATGTCTGCACCTGCTATTTGCAGGCTGATTATCTTTAGTGGCTGTATTTGCTTGTTTTTAATCCTGATTCATGGAGCCAGATGATCGCCCAGACAAAATTGTTTGTACACAAAGAGGGAGGATGAAATTGAAATATTTTGCCAGTGGGCTTCAGCAAGGTCAGTTCAAGTAAGTTTGTGCAGAGAAATGCTCAGGAGAAGCTGCAGCTCTTGCCCTGAGATTAGACACATCACTGTTCCATCTGTTTGATGCAGTTTGCAGCTGGTTTCCCCTGCATTTCGTACATTTACATCATGGTAGAGCTCCCTGAAATCTGCATAATGCCTGCATGTTATAACATTGAAAATAAGGGATAAATTCCTTCTCTTCTTGCCATGATGATCCCAGTTTGCAGGAGGTCTGGCCCAGTAATTGTGAGAGTATTTATTTGACATTGGTTCTCTAGGTGTGGTTTGCCTGGTCATAGGTTTTGTCATGTTAAGCACAGCAGCACATAAATCTCAAGAGGTGATGGGTGTAGAGGGAGAATTTGGACTTGTCAAATTCTCATGTTTAAATCACATATATAGAAAAATGTGTTGCTTTTTCAAAAGCAAAGTGCTCTTTCAGTTGTTTCAGATCTCTCAGTCACTGCCTTTACCAGTTTAGAACAAATATAAAAAATTTTAGAAAGAGAAAGTGGCTAAACCTCCCACCTTTTTAATATGTGTTTGTTTCAATTGCTGCTAAAATGTTGCATCTCACATGGAATAACTTCTGTCCAAAAGGCTCATTTGTGAACACTTACAGGGAGCTGGATGTGCTGGATACTTAGCAACAATACTTCGTGCTCTGTAATATCAGTCTCAAATTCTCACATTTCAGGGCTCTTTGCTAAAATATTTAACCCTTTGGTGAGAAAAGGGCCGAGTCCAAGGGGAGTAATTACCAAGGTGGCACCTTGCTCCTGCAGCAGCAGCCTGCCTTTCTCCCTGCCATCGAACTGCTGGGGTTTTATGCAACCTCATTGTCAGCAGCACAGAGCCAAGAGATTGCACTGAGCTTTGTGTGGCTATTGTTATCCAGGGAGGTGTTTTTATGTGAACTCAACCAGAGGTCTGTTCTTGAAATATTAATAACTGATGGAAAGGGAAAAAAAAATCACTTCTTGTAAAGGTCACAGTTTTCTCTGTATTTGATATTTTAGTCAACATCTAAACTCCTGAATTTTTCCAGGAGTTTTACTCACCTCAGTTGTATATTAGTTTAAATTTAATAGAAGAAAGACTTGGTCCCTAAAGATGGGAAAGAAAATTTGCAAATGTGAGTCCTGCATGTCTAGAAATGGAAGTTTACTGAGGTCCATTATTTTTCTTGATGTAACCTGGAGGCTGCTTCAGTTGCAAGAATACAAAAAGTATTCCTCAGGGCCTTTGTTTGCTCTTACCCCAGTCCCAGTCACCTACTCAAAGAGAAGCACTGCAAGCACTAAAGTGTTTCCACTGAGGATTGGGGGCTCTCTTCTCCCCCCGTTGGGAATCATCAGACAACAGGCTGCTGAACTGCTTCCATATTCCTTCCAACCCAAGAGAGTGTGAGAGCTAAAAGCAGTGGCAGAGAAGCAAAAGCTCCTTGCTAGGTGAGTGTCAGTGCCAGCTGCAGGCTCTGTGCCTGGGGACTGACTGCCCAAGTCAGGCTGTCCCCCTCCATTACACCAAGGCAAGCTGATGTGGACATAATTTGCTCCTTACTCAGTGTGTAGTTGCTCAGGCTCATAAAGCGGATGGCTAGAACTGAACCACTGACTTGAGGCTGCCTAGCTTTTGTTTTCCAGCTGAAATTTCCTGCACGGTCCCTGTTTTTTAGGGTTTGGGTGTTTGTTTTGGCAGGGGTTTTTTGTTTGTAACAAAACAGCTGTATTATTTAGATTGCTATTCTATTCATGCAACACGCATTCTCAAAACTCACAGCAGGCATGTCATCTAAAGCTCTTTCCTGGGGTATTACCTTCAAGAAAATGGCAAGGAGATCCATGAAGTTCCAGCACCAAAGAGACTGAAATAATTCAATGAAGATGCATCTCCTGGGAGGAAGATGGCAGAGACTGTGAGATGCTCCTGTGTGGCCTGGACTGGGTGGTCAGGGGCCGCATTTCCACAGGCTGCTGATCCAAGTGACAGGCAAGAGCAGGGTGAGCCAGGGCCAGCCCTGAGGGTATAGGAAGGCACAGCCTGTAGAAGCCATTCTGAGGCATTTTCAGCCTCTCTGGTCAAGGCCCTTATTTTTCCCAGAGAATGAATTCTTTAAGGATCTGTTTTCCAGCAATTTTCCTGCCTCCAGCAGCACTTGAGCTCCCATGCAGTGGTGGAGGCAGCCAACGGGGTCTTCAGCTCTGCCAGGGGAGGGTACAACAAGGTCATTTGTTACCTCTGCTGAGGGTGCTGGGGGAACAGATAGCAATGTGAGTGTTTTTGTGGTGTGGAAGAAAGGTTGGGTGCAGAAAAAAAAAAAACCAAGTCTGTTTTTTTTTTTTTATTTAAGACAGAGTGGCATCTCATTGAAGTAAATCATGAGTGCTTCTTCCCAGGATGGAAATATAGGAGAATAAAGGTCTCTCCAAGGGAGAAAGCCTGGGGGGACCAAGGGGTCTAATCAGCACCTTCCTGCCAAGCTGAGGTGCCTGTATCACCCAAAGGCTTGGGGTTGCCTGCAGCCATCTCCAGCAGGACATGTCCCCCACCCTCCCAGTCATTCCCAGGCACTGTCCTTGCAGAGCTGCTTTTTCTCAGAAGCACAACAAACATCATGCCCATTTTTCCCAGGGCAGCTCTGGAGACTCAGGATTATTTCCCCATGTTTGCAGTCCAAAACCTGCTCTTCTTGGCTGAGCTTTCCTTGCTTTGCTAGTGATGGGTCCACCCCATCGTGCAGAAATGGAGCATCCTCAGGAATGGTCTGTCATGTTTTGGCCCCTCTGTATTGGCCTTCCCCAAGGAACAGGGAGAAGCTACTTCTCCATCCTTGTGCAAGCTCCATCCTGAGGCACACTGTGCAGACTCCTTACAGCTGGTGCAGTGCTGAACCCCTGCTCCAGCCCCGTACTGACCCAAACCTCACGTCTCTGAAAATACTGCCTTGCTTTTAGCACTGGTCTTCATTTACACCATTATTAAACAAAAGGACTACTGTTAAGTGCTGTAAAAAGCCAGAAAATCATGAGGTGTAAATTTTGTGTCTTTATAAGCAGAGCAGACTGTCCCCTGTTCCCCCAGGAAATGAAGGTCACAACTCTCCTCCCAGCTGCTATTTTTCTTCCTCAGGAAACCCCCAGTCTGGTCTTTCCAAAGTCCTTTCCCACCATTATCAAACCTCACATGAGCCCATGTGACTTTGTTGTCTCTGTGCAGAAACCAGTGGCTTAGTAACCCCACCACTGTTCAATTAAAAAGCAAATATTTCTCTTATGCCCAAGGCAAAGTGTTGCTGCAGAGCCACCATGCACCAAGCAGGGTTTTTGTGCAAGTGGTTGTGGTCTGTTGGGAAAAAACCCCCATTGCCACATCCAAATGTGTTCAGCCAGCATAGGCCAAAAAAAAACCTAATAAAAATCTGAGGTGTAAGGGAGAATTAGAGAAGAGTGTTTCAGCTCTAGGAGCTCCAGGGAGATTGTTTCTCACAGCAATTAGCACACAAGTGCTGGTCTGGCTTAAAGCATTAGAACTTTGGAGAGGAGAAGTGTCCAGGTTGGGTTGGAGCAGGGGTTTGTGCTTTGGAGCACAGGCAGAGGGGTACACATTTGTCAGGTCTGGGACACAGCAATTGGTTAAATTATCTTTTTTTTCTTTTCTCCTTTGGCAGGAATTTTATGCAAGTCACACTGTGTGAGGTATGATATGTGGGGATGATGCACTCCTGGCTATGGATGCATCCCTGAGTTCCTAACCCAAATCCCAGCCTTCACCTGGCATTTTTAACAATATCCAGATGGCCGGCTCAGGGCTTTGACTCAAGCAAATGCATCATGAAAAAAATCAAGTGTGGGAAAGCTTAGATGAAGGCCATTTAATTAACCCTTTGAAGCCTGTGATGTATTGAACAGTAGTTTGTCATTTGTCTTAATCAATTATTGCATGACTGGCTTTTAATACCATTTAGCACCGGTTTTGACTTTTTAAGAGATGGCATCACACGTGGTTTTGCTTCTTGTTTTTTGTTGGTGAATTATCTGTGCAGAATCTTTATAGGTGGCATTTCAGGGTTTCTTCAAGAGGAAAAAATTACAGCTGTTAGGTGTATTAAGCAAAAGTTAAGACATTTCACTGCATTATACAGCCTGTCTCCTAATAAAAAAAAAAATGGTGTTGGAATATTTTTTTCCATATTGTATTTGAAAAGAAAGCTCTTCTTACCCTTTAAAAAACTTCTTATTGACCTTTCTTCCCCCAAGCATTTTCCAGGTCTCTGGCTGCTGCCCACAAACTCTCCTCCCAGTGTTACATCCGGTCACAGATCCCTCTCATGCACCCTGTGCCTGCCTGTTCCTTCTTGAAATACTTTTGGCAGCTGTCCATGCCCTCACCCTGCAGCCCTGGGATCTCATGGTTCCCCTCTGGTCTCAGGCCCTTCAGCAATACTGAAACTCATCAGAGAAGCTCCACCAGGAACTGCAGGACAAATGGCACGTAGCTCCATCTGAAAATAAAGCAACAATGCCAGCAGCAGAAATCAGCTGCTGTGCAAGTAGAAACTGTTTTGTGTCATGGACTGGCTGAAAAATCCAAGTTGTGAAGAGAGCAGGGAAAAGGTGAGTCACCCTTCCTGTGCTGGTGAAGAGGGAAATATGAATCGTCCTTCCTGGTTTTAAGGTTGGTTCTTTGGGTTGTTTTTTTTTTTTCCCAGTTTGCTGCTTTCCTGCTCTCTGGAGTAGGATGGAAAACTTCTTGATAAGAATTAAAAAATAAATCTGTGTTGGGTTCATACTCAGGAAGGGGCTTAAAAACCAGTCCCACAGAAAAGTTAGTAAATCAGTGAGGAATAAGCTATGTCCTTTCATAAAGAGTGTGAAAGAGCAATGAAGTGTCTTGGTGTCCTTGAAAAAACAGCAAGACATGGTGGTAACTCCCACTGTAGTGATCCCTGCAAAACAGAGAAGGGATGGGAGGCCCCGGGGCTGGAATTGCTGATAGGCCTGGGCAGGGAGGCTGCTGTGACAGCTCCAAGCAAGGCTGGATGATTGTATGGCTCATCTCAGTGGAGGGGTGGCTGGGAAGATTAATGCACAATTATGGATTCTGGTTATGTCCCTGTAAAGGTTAATGCAAACCAGAGTGCATCCAGCAAAAGGATCTTGAGCAACCAGAGTGGGCTCTGGGATAAATAACTTGAAGGATGCTTCAAATTTGTGAGGAACCTGAGGCAAAGTTCTAAGGATTTTTCTTTTACCTGCTATCCAGAGAGAAGCTATGTTATTTTTAGAAATCAGTGCTGAGACTGTGATATCTATTACATGCCCATGGAGATGGAAAATAAGTTTGAGGGTGCTCTCCTGGCTGAAATCCACGAGGAGAGATGTTTTAGGGATTAATATCGCTCCATGTGGCCAGGGCTCTCCTGCAGAATTGCCAGGAAAGAGGTAACAAACTTCCTTCCCTAGAGCTGGCTGCTTCCTGCAGTCTGCCTTTGAACCAGGCAGGAGTTTTGACACCAAAACATTTAAGTGCTGTTGGGTGAGTGTCCTGCAAGCCTTTGATTAGAGCAGTGCAGTGCTCATTAGACTGACTTGTTTTAGCAGCTGTCTGACACAGGAGAAAAGAGAAATCATTAGAAGTAAACTCTGTGTTGCTGTTTCAAATATTTTGACCCATCATTGCTCTGACAGTCTCTGAACAATGGCATAAATGGGCTGAGTAATGTGACCGAGTGTCCAGAAAAGCCTTATTCCAGAAAACAAGGATGGTAAATCACATGATGCCCCATGAGATGGGGTGTTTTGCCAAATTACTGCTTCAGGGGAAGTGAGAACAATTTCAGTAACTGGAATGTTGCTTCATCAGTTTCAGACCCTCAGGATTCCCATCACCCTTTCTTCCCCACCTCCCACCTTGCTGTTTGCATTTTTAATCGGTGATGTCTGCCAAAGGCTGGTGGTTACCTCTATTTGCTGCCAGAAAAGCTAATTTTTGATCTTTTTAAAGAGCTTAGAAAATGCTCAGATGAAAAATGGGAAGGTTTAAGTGTCTCTTTTTTCTACCAGCAGACAATCCAGTAGGGCCAAATGCAGGCATCAAGGGGCACTTAGGAGTAAGACATCACCACAACAGCCTTTCAGTCTCTGTTGAGTTTTCCTTGATGCACAATTCTCTGTTTTGTGCCATGTGAGACACAAGACCAAAACACCAGCAAACTCGACTAGGACAATTTTTTTTTTGGCATGACAATGCAGCATGGAGCCTTTTATGTTGTGCCTCTAGAACTAATGTCCAAAATGGCCAAGAGATGTGTTGGAGCCTTGCATGCTAGAGACAAAAAATTACCACCTGCAACAAACTGGAGGTAGATCAACCAGCTTATGTCACCTGCAAAGATTTGAAGACGTGATTTTGTCCTCCTCACCATGCACAGAGGTCATGGAATTAATTACATGGTTCAGTGCTGTTTAAATACTCTCATAACTGTGATTGCTTAGGCCACATTGTCACTGCAGCACTGTTCTATAGCACGTGGTAGTTCTACATTAACGCAGCTAAAACAGTTGGAAGGATTCTTTTATTGAGACTTTCCTAAAAATGTCTGATTCTGTTTCTTTGTGACTGTTTGAGCTGTCTATTCCAGCTGCTGCCTTCTATGAAATGCAGCTAATAACAGCACCAGGAGCAGCTGGACAATTAATCTCCCTTAACAACTCTAAAATGCTCTGGTATGAACAGAGGGGGATTTTGCTGCGTATTTCTCCTTGATGTTTCTAGGCTGAGTATTCTGTTCCTTGAAAGCAGCTAATTTCTGAATAGAAACAGAAATGGAAAATAGAAATAAAAACGTTGCATCCTATTCCTCCCCTTCCCCCATTCATCTCACAATGAAGCAGGGACTACTATGAAATATTTTAATTTTAACTCTGGATCACAGAATCTTGGATACACATTTTATAGGTCTTTCTAATGATGGGTTGAGCAGGGTTGGACAAAGACCATCACTGCCACATGGATCCTGGTCCTGTTGTGAGCTGCCACAAGTGCTTTCATTTGCCCTGAACACAGCTGAGTGTGGAGAGACCTTTGGTCACCAACCTGCCTGTGCCCAGAGGTGCCCATGGTCACCAACCAGTGCACGTGCAGTGGTCTCATGCAGTTTCAAAAGTCTGAGAGACAGGGTTTTGTCTTGGCTGGTCAGGCCACCATGAGGATATTCAGAGGTTGACTGGCCATGGCGATGTACTTCCAAGCATCCTAAAAGTCACATCTGATTCCTTTATATTTAAACATGATCCAAGGAAAATGAGGGACCATTTCCATGAAATAATTCTTTGATAAAAATGGTGAATGGAGAAAGAAAGAACCATTACAAGAAATGCATAAATTAATATACACACATCCTCAAACTGCATTACACCATCAAATCCCAGCTTGTTTCCATGGCTTGAAGATTATTATACCTGGAGATGCCACACTACAACCAATTAGTTGCTTGGCCATTTGATGTCCTGAGCTTACACTGCTCCCATTCAGCCATTCCTTTTGGTGCTTTCCTGCGTTCCCAGCCAATGAACATGTGATCCATGCTGAGAGAGGAGCAGCATGGGGCACATCCAAGCTCTCTGTGAGGATCATCCCATCTGGATAGATGTATCTGGGCTGAGAGCTGCAGAATGAAGAAAACTCCTGTTCCTTGCACACACCTCTTAAAATTCTTAGATATGAAAAAGCATCCTTGCTGAACCTCTGGACACACAAGTGCAGTGGATAAGTGGAACATGGTGACAGTGGGACAAGCTGCAGCCAGAGATGAGAGTCCAAGAGATGGGGCCAAAACTGTTCCATGATGGGAGTTTTGCTCAGAGATCCTCCGGGAGGGTTTTGGTGGTGAGGAGCTGGGTGTTTCTCACAGTGTGCCAGCTGCAGCGCTGCTGCTTGTAGGGGGTGCCTGGAGGCTGGAATGCCCCGTGACAAACCTGCTGGCAGCCGTGAGAGGGAGGGGTCCGTGCGAGGATCAGGTTTGCTCCGGAGCTTGCCTCCTCTCTGCCAGCTCCGTGATGGGCTGCTCCTGGGATAGGGAGCTCTGCCCTGAGCCCCGCAGCAGCATTCCCAGGATGGCCAGCACTTCCTGCAGGCCCTGGCCAGTGTGGGCACTGCACCCCCGCAGCATCCAGCGGTGCCTCGCCAGCCCCCCCAGCCGCAGCATCTCCCCCAGCTCGGCAGGAGCCAGCGCTCCCGGCACGTCCTGCTTGTTGGCCAGGAGGAGCACAGGGATGCCAGCCATGCCGGGGTGGCTCAGGGCCTCCTCCAGTGCTGCCATTGCTTCGGCCAGCCGGGCCGTGTCTGCGCTGTCGAGCACGAAGATGAGGGTGTTGATGTCCTCCAGGTAGTTAGGCCAGCTGGCCCGCAGGCTTTCTTGTCCGCCCACATCCCAGAGGGTGAAGGATATGCCACAGGGTGTTCTCAGGGACTCCACGTTGAATCCCACCGTGGGGCAGGTCTCCACAGCCTGGCCGCTCTTCAGTTTGTACAGAAGGGTGGATTTGCCAGCAAAGTCGAGCCCCAGCACGATAACTCGAGCATCTCTTTTCCTCCAGCCTTTGGAGAGCAGCTTCCCCATCAAGATACTGCCGGGAATGGGGGTGTGTGTGGGGGGGTGGGGAATGCAGCCAAAAAAACCAGCAAGTAAGCGTATTTCCTTGATGAGGTCAGTCATTAACAGAGGGCTCAGTCCTGCCTCTCCGAAAGAGCACCGCAGGTTTGCTGAAGAAAGATGGGGGCAGCCGCCTTTTGCTTCTCTCTGTAGCTCACATGAGGTGAGAGCGATTGTTTACGAGTGTGCAGCAGAGCCAGGGAGTGATGTTCACAACAACAGTTCCTACAGCCCGGCTCCGCGGCTGATCACTCCTTTCCATTCAGGACCCGAAGTGATCGGAGCGAAAGAGCGAACATTTCGCAGGAAGAGGTGGGGAGACTGTGCAGTAAGTTTCCTCCTCACCACATGCATAAATAAATGAGCTTCTGTTCATTGGCTTGTCTAGGAGAAATCCACCCCCGGCAGGACAGGACAAGGAGGAACCCGGGCTTCAGACCAGGATTACTCCAGGAATGTGCTGAATCACAGCTCAAGGGTGGGGATTTAAAGCCTCTTGAGCAACAAGACGATTTTTCTGCCAGTCTTATGGTTAAAAGTACAAAACAAATCACTGTATCATCAGCTTTTACTACCTTTTGTGCAAATGGTAACAACAGCAATTTTTGAAAATGCACACAAGCATGTTTTTTTAGAGTCTTACTGAAACACAGTGAGTCAAAATGCCATTCCTGGGGCAAAAATCCATAATATTCTTTACATCAAAGTATTTACGACATTTTAGCTTTTTCAAGTGAAGCAAAGTCATGTGGCTGAGGGGGTACAAAAATCCCCTAAAAGAACAGAAAACTGTTTAACAAGACAGCACCCCTTGCACTTTACATGCCAGAAGCAAAAATGTGCTGCTGCAACAACTCCCAGCCTCGCTTGTGCAAGAGCAGCCAGCAGAGTCCCAGCAAAGCCAGTTTTTATTTCCCTTCTTTATTGGTTGGGTTTGGCTCCTAAGAGGCTGCTCAGAGGTCTGCAGAGCTCATCTCACAGCAGTAAGGCAGAGCTGCTCTCTAGCCACCTTTATCTGAGAAAGAAATGGGATTCACCTCTGCTTCCCTGGGCCCACAGGGGAATTTTTAACGCACCTGTGGGAGATGCAGTTTCCTCAGCAACAATCTCCACATGACAGCTCCATGTCACAAGCATTACTGGGGATGAAGTTCAGCACAGCATGTGGAAGGGACTATCTGGTCAGCTGGTCACTGAGAGGCATATTTCTTCCTCTGAGGGCAAGATCCTTCAGTTTTCCATCTTTACAGAAAGGAAGATGCATGAGAAAAAAAAGAGTACAAGGAGGCGGCATGGGATTGCAAGGGGTGCAAAACAGAACACGTTTTGCAAGATAGCTCTGTGACAAATGTCTCTCCCATTGTTAACCCACAGAGCTGGTTGGCACCAGAGCCTCCACAAGATTTATGCAGCTTGTGGATGTGTAAGATGGGTTTTAACAGCTGTGGAATACCAGGTTGGAAGGACCTCGAGGATTATTTGGTCCAACCAAACTTTCAAGGAAAAAGCATGGTCTAAAAGAAGCTCAGCACCCTCTCCAGCCAAATCTTAAGTGTCCCCAGGTGCTGGGGAATACACTGCTTCCCTGGGGAGATTATTCCAATGGTGGATTGTTTTTATTGTGAAAAGTTATCCTCTTGTGTGCAATCAGAATCTCCCCAGGAGTAAATTGTACCCATAAGTGCTCATTTTTTTCCCATAGACCCCTTATAAAAAGGGATTCTCTATCTTGTTTGTAACCACCCTTTGAACAGTGGAACACAGTGATCAGAACTTTCATAAGCTTTTTTCCTCAAGATTCAACAATAAAATTGTGCAGTTCACATGTGATCTTTTCTAAAACCAGTCTGTAAGTGCAAAATTGGCAGAAAGCTCCCTAGGTGTGGGTAAGAAAAGAGAACTGTAATGCACAGTGGATCCTGGCCCTTCAGGGCACTGCTTGCACACCCTGAAGTGTGTGTTGCTGCCTGAGGGTTATCCTTTTGTCCATGTTCTTCACTTTTAAAATAAATCCTTCATCTGCTTGTTAACCATTTTGGAATAACCTTCCCATATTTCATTGTCCTTTAAGATCAGTATAGTTGGTATTTTTAGACAAAACAGTGGGTCAAGTGAATTGTGTCTTGATCTTTTCATGTTTGTCCTGCCTTTGCTGCTGCTCATCCTCTCTGAGACTTGGCAGGCAGTGGTGACACACATCTCTTTCATCTGACCAGACACTCAGAGTACCATAATTTCTTTCAAGTAAATTAAAATACAGGTACTGGAAGCAGGGGTGGAGACTCTACCATTCAGTGAATAATTGAGCATTGGAAATATGATGTGTTGGAGTCTTTGATTGCATCAGTCCCTCACAGGCAACAGAAGACGGCTGCTTAAAAAAAAAAAAAAAAAAAAAAAAAAAAAAAAAAAAAAAAAAAAAAGGAAAAGGGAAAGGGAAAGGGGAAAAAGGGAAAAGGAAAAAGAAGAAATAAAGCCAGAATAAAGGATGCAACTAAGCACAGTTTTACTGATGATTCAGTAAAATTCTGACAACTCTTCAGGTTTTCTATAGCACAGAATACAGTAATTTATGGGTAAATAGAGGAAACCCTATGTTATTTTCCTTTTTTTTTTTTTTACATGCTTATACCCTATGTATTGAACCTATTTTCTTTCTTCCTGACAATTATTCCAAATACAGGGTGCAAACTGTGCCTACAGAGCCTGTTCCGCCCACAGCTATGTTACAAAAGCATAGTATTTCCAATAAATAATACATAGGAGCAATTACAAGTCTGTTTAAGAAAGAATGAAAGAAAAGAAAGTAAAAGCAGACAAGATGAGTTCTGAGTGCATCTATTGCTGGAACAGAAAGGCCAGGTACTAAATAATCCAGACATTGTGTTCAGAGACAAGGACAGCCCCTATTCAAGCCCCTATTCAAGCTGTGTCTTCTGTGGACAATATAAATGCTCTTGTCTTTCATGTCATGTCCCCGAATTCTCAGAAGCAATGATAATTCCATTTATAGTTTCACAGAATTTCAGTCTATTTGTTTCCTGTTTTTTTTAGGCATGCATTTCTCTGCTTCCTAAATATTCATCCCCAAAAAATCAGTACTAGCAATATAGAAGAGAATCCCCACTCCTTCCCATGCCCCAAATATTCCCATTACAGGGATTTTGTCCTGATCACTATATTAACTCACATTTGTTCCAACCTGTGCCACCTCTTTGGAAGGCAGCTCCAGGGAGACAACTCTTCACAGAGCCAGGAATAGCAGCTGTAGTTCTGGTCCTTGTTGTGAGTGTGCATCCAGATGGCATCTGCTTGGAACAACAAGCACATCTCAGTCCAGCAAAGGCAGAGTGTGCTTCCTCATCCAGACATGAGAAAGGCCACCAAAGCCACTGTGCCCCAGCCCTGCCTGTGTTTCCTGCAGGACTTCCTCACTAGCCCATACATGGAAGGACCACCCATGGAGGGCATGTTCAGCGCAGCAGCTGGTGAGAAAGCCTGCTGGGAGCTGAAGGAGGCCTGGACACAGGTGGATGTCTTGACCTGCAGAGGCCATCTGTCCACTGCTGGCAGTCACCTTGAAGGGGACTTCTCTGTGTTTGGCCTGTGAGAGTTCCTTGTGGAGCTACTGGGATCACTGGATTTGAGCTAGCTAGGGCCCCAAGCTAAAACCACAGCAAAGCCAAATGCGACAGTTCAGACTTAGAGAAGTTTGGCCTTTTTCTTTCCTGCATCCTGCTCCATTCCTCTTGCTCTGGCCCCGATTTCTGGTGTGCCCGCAGGAAACTCAGTCCTGCTGACAGACTCGTGCCAGTTCACTTGGCACATGCCCAGGAAGCTGCCTGTTCCATCAGGGTCAGTGGGTAGCTGTGAGAGCTGGCAGCTGAAGGCAAGCTGCTTCCTCCTGAGACAAATTCCCAGAGGCTTGAAACATGGCTTAGCATAGTCTGAAAGTTACACAAGAGAGCCACAGGCTACAACTGCCCTAGAAAAGCCTGCCTGCAGTGATCTTGAAAAGACGTGATCGCTTGAAGTTGAATCAACACCCTGAAGTTCAGAATGACAAGACTCACCCAACAAAAGACACAGCAGATGTTAAGCACTTGTCCTTTGGGTACCCATCAAGGACTCTGAGAGGTGTTGGTATCTCCAGGGCCTTCCTGCTGGGGTTGGAAATAGGGCATTGTTGTCACCATCCAGCTCATCTTGTGGTCCCTGTTATCCTCATAACATCCCATCATTTCCTGGGACAAACATTTGGTGAAGGAAAATGGTTTTTGGTAGCATAACTGGCAGCAGATAGGCTATCAGCTTTGTGCTTTCCAGTTAACTCTTTCTAGAAGGAAATGACTCTAGCTGGAAAGCACAAAAACTCACCTGCTACACCCTCACTGATGCCATGTCACAGCTCCCAGAGGTCCTTGTCTCTTCTCAGTCCCCACCTGTCTGGCCTGCTGGCTGGGACTCATCCCTGTACTAGAGGATGGCAGCCACTAGGACACAAACATGCCCACAGGTGTGAGATGCTGCTCAGCACAGATGCCTGATGGCCAGGGCTGGTGATGCCTCTGCATGTGCCCCAATCCTGCCTGCTCCCTGGCTGGGGACAGTGGGACAGGTCCTGACCATCAGACCCTGCCTTAACTCCCTGCATTGCACCCTGACAACAAGGTGAATGTGGGGAAAATGGCACAGAACAAAGACTTTTTTCCCTCATGTTCTCATCCCTTAGCTGGCAGGTGCTTCAACAGCAGGACGACATGGAAAGGAAAATTATTTGCCTTGCTTTGATTTCTGTTTGAATTACTATGTTCTTTGTATATGACTGTAGAATATTTTTCATAAATATTATTACTCTAGTCTCTGAAATTATAATTTCCAAAGCTGTTTGGAATTTTATCAGGATGCAGAATTTTATCAGTGCTGAGAGGACTCTTTAGACATACTTATTCAAGTGCTACCCAAACTGTTTTAGTTTTTCCCACATAAATTGGCAGTGCTCTGTATTCTTTTATGTCACTGAAACTCTCATTCCAGGTCCTTCTTTGTATGTCTTAAATTCACAGATCTCTTCCTCCTTGACCCCTAACATCTTAGCTTTGTCTCCTCAGGACAACTTAAAACTAAGCTTCTTTGGCACCCTTACCTACAGTATGTGCCACATACGGCACACAAGCCATTTTCACCTTAGAAACTAATTAAAATACAGCTCTGACTATTGTGAGAGGCCTTAAGCTCAATTCTTTATTATTATTATTAATGTTTCTAGTTGAAGAGAAAATTTTAAAAGAGCAAAAAATGTGTATGCTTACAAAAACATCGGTGTTACATGTGCCAAAAAAAGGCTCCTGCATCCTAATATTTGCTTCTCCATCTGTTGAATGTAAAAGCCAGGAAGCAAGGACTGGCTTTTTGAGGGCTTTTTTTTTAGTATTCCTTTGGTTTCTATCGATAGGAAGCCCTAAAGAGACTATCTAATGATGCTCAACCCTACTCCCTACCTGCACTAAATATAATATAGGTAATATCATACCTGTTACTTCTATGGGAAGTAAAAAATTATACTTTGGAGGTATGCTCTCCAGATTAGTCTGGAGGAAATCCTTCTTTGCAATACACAAATTCAGTTCCCTTTTTGGTGGCCTTCCCTTGTTCCAGTTCCATCGGAAGAAAATGGGATTAAAATGACAGTGCAGGCATGGACCTGACAACGTACTTTGTACAACTTGACAGGCTCCAGAGCAACAGCAGTCTCACTCTCAGTGCTCCTAAATTCAGGGGGTTTGGATGCAAAGTTTTGTTTAATCGTTTATTTTTAATATTTGTCGTAGCTTGCCTGTTTATGCCATTTTATACCAATGAACAAAATTCACTGAAAAGATACTGGAAATTATCAACAAGGAAAAAACCCTACAAACTGTTCTTTACTACATTCCTGTTTGGTAAAATGGAAGAAAGTGACAAAAACCCATGAAATTTCACAAGTTGCATTTTATCTGTCTGGCCACAGAGTGTCAATGTTTTCCCACACATTTCTCAATGGAGAGCCTCTCTCCAGCGGAATCAGCTGCTGCCAAACAGCAGATGTCAGAGTTCCTGCTTTGATTTAGGAGGAGGCCCTCGACACCCTTTTGCAGGTGGATCACTTTGAAACGGGTTTTGCTGAACAGCAGCTGTAGGCTTGTTTTGTGTGCCACAGGAAGCTGATGGTGAGCACTGCAGGACAGAACTGAAGGGAGATGTCAGCTCCAGGCAGGCAACATTTAGCTCCAGATTGTTTTCACATCAGATTTAGCTGGCATCATATCCTAGGAGTCCACAGTCTGAGTGAAAGCAGTTAACCTACTGATGGAAAAAAATTATGCTTAATGAGGAGAAATACAAGAAACACTTTGAAGAATTATCTTCCTTGAATATCCTTTAACAGGTCACTGACAGTTGCCATCACAACTCTTCACTGTTTGTGGTCACTTACAGAGCTGCAGATACAGAACAAGCATTTAAATCCACAATTATCAAGATCATAAATTCCTGTAAACTTGGGTTTATCTATGACTCTGCACGCCTTTATGATCTCCAGGTTTGACAATACATCATTAGGAATGGAATTACAGAATCAGGTTGCTTTAGGGTTTGGGGTATAATTCCATGCCAAGCTATTACCCATGTTGAATTTCTAGTGTCCCCACTTTGGTCACTTCACAGACACCTGCTACTGCTACCAAGAGATGCAAACTGAGGCTGTTGGTGTAAGAGAAAGGGATCAGCACCTGAGCTGACCCACCAAGGCCAGCAACACACATTATCTGTGTGGTGTCTTGGGAAACAATTCTTTTTGTTCTACAAAACTCTCTGAATAGCCTTGCTTTGCCTGCTTGGCCTATTTAATGCTTTCGTAACACTTCCAGTCGGTCATAACTTTTCCAAGATGGATATCAGGTTTCATAACCCTTTTCCTCGTAGAAAAAGAAATGTTAGAGGAAGGTTGCTTTTTGTTATTGCTCGCTTTTGCAAAAAGCCATGCTGAGAGAAAAAGAACTGAAACTAGTTGTTTGCAAAATAATAAAATTATTTCTGCTCCACACAGAACACTTTTGTAGCTGTTTCAGCTGCTCATAAAGCTCAGACACAATATAAACTGCCTGCAACTGCTGTTTAAAAACTTATTGAGTGATATAATTAGTGTGAAAACTGACTACTGATAACTGACAAGAAGAAAAATAAATCCATGTGAATTAAAAAAACCACCTGACTTGGAGCTTGTGTTCTGATGCTTGTTAAAACAACTGGGTTTCTGCATATGGTAACTAAGCAGGGCTGTCCTGCAGAACTAAAATCACAGTTTTGTTTATGCAGCTCCACCTTTACACCATTTCCCAACAATGTCAGGAAAGGCAGCTGTTCTTGACAGACAGCTCCTTTGCAAAGCCACAAACACAACCTGAAAACAAATGTTGTGTATGTTCCCTTTCTGGCTCTTTTGGGCCTCCCATGGAGGCACTGATGACACTTTTCCATGTATCTTATTTATGCCATTTCTTTCTGTTGCTCCAGAATTCCCACAATGTATTCAGCAATACTTTCCTGATGCTGGAAAGCGTCTGAGGGAGTTTGGGGTTGAGGGGATCGCTCAGCCTGGAGAAGAGGCGGCTCGGGGGAACCTCATCGATCCCTGCGGCTCCCTGACAGGAGGGTGGAGCCAGGTGGGGGTCGGCCTCTTCTCCCAGGCAATTTAGCGGCCCGACAACAAAGCCTCAAGCTGTGCCAGGGAATTTCTTGTCAGAAAGTGACTGGGCGTTGGAATGGGCTGCCCTGGGAGGTGGCGGAGTCACCGTCCCTGGAGGTGGGCAAGGAAAGGCTGCACGTGGCACTCAGTGCCATGACCTGGTTGACACGGTGGCGCTCAGCCGGAGGTTGGGCTCGGGGTGACGCCGGGGTCGCTGCCAGCCGCCCTGGGCCGGGCGGGGCGGGGCCGGGCCGGGGGTGGGGGGGAATAGCGGACAAGGGGACGCGTCACGCGCACCCGCGGCGCCCAATAGGGAGCGAGGAGCCGCCCACGTGATGGAGCGCGCGCGAACGGTCAAGAGAGAGGGGGGGCTCCCCCCCGCCCCGCGCTCCCGCGTCCCTCCGGCGAGTCACGTGATGCGGCGCAACTCTGCCCCCCCCGCTCCCCTCCCGCCCTGGTCACGTGCGCTGGCGCCGGCGGCGCGCGCGGCCCCGACGGCCGTGAGGGGCAGCGCGAGCGGCGGCGCGAGCGGCGGCGGCGGCGGGCGGGGCGCGCGGGGGCCGCGCCGGGCGGAGCGGGCGCAGGGAGCCCCCCGGGAGCCCGCCGGGAACCGCCGCGGGCACCGGGTGAGGAGCGGCGCCCGCCCCGCGCCGTCCCGTTAGCGCGCCGCGGGCAGCGGGCGGGCACCGCGGCTGTGAGGGTGGCGGTGCCCGTGCGGAGCGGGAGAGCGGGGAGAGGAGAGAGCGGCGGAGGGAGGGAGAGAGAGAGAGAGAGGGGGTCCTCGTCGCCGCAGCGGGGCTGGGGTGGGGACCCTCACCCGCGCTGTGTCTCGCCGCCAGCCGGTTTCCCCCAGAGCCCTCTGGAAGGCTCCTACTGCACGTCCTTAACACTGTGTGTTCTTACTGATTTTTTCTCTTTTATTTTCCTGGTTTGTGGTGTTGCGGTTTATCCTTCCCTTTTGTCGCCGGCTTCCTGGAGCCTGACTGAGGTACCCGGCTGGTCGGGAAAAAAAAAAAACAAACAAAACCAAAGGCAGGAAAAACTCAATGCTTTTTGTTTTTCCTCGCTCGGCTTTCTATGAATATTTACAGCGTTTTTTCGGGTTTTTAACGCGCTTCTTCTAAACTGAAGGGGTATTTGCTTTGTTTTGTTTTTAAAGGAATTTGCAGAGTTCCAATATAGAAAACTCTTGTAAATTAACACTAAAGGAATATTTAGCTGTTTTATAAGGAACTTGCAGGGCTCTGATTTAGAAAGTTCAAGTGACCCGTTTGTGCTGTCCTCTGCTGACGGAAGGTAAAATGGGTTTAAATCGTTCCGACTGGGTGGGATTAAGAGAAAAGGGTACAAGGCATCATAGATGGAAATGTGCTTGGAGCACAGAGTATTTTAGGAAAAACTTTAGAAGCTGTTTGGAAAGATGCATTCGTTCTTTAGTGCCTTAATATGAATGTTTCCCCTTGAATGCTTATCTCTCTATACGTCAGATTGGAAGACAGGCATTGCTTTAGAAAATGTCTTGTCCTCGGTGAATGGATTTGAAAAGTTATACTAATTGTTTAGCGTAGGGAAAAGAAAATAAGGCGAAGTGTGGTTGTAGTTATGGTTTTGTATTGGAGGCTTGTTATGGTGGGTGGATGACAGTCATCCTCATAAAGGTGGTTTGTGGCTAAACCAGTCATGTTCAGTAGCGTTCACGTGTATGATGCTGCTTTTTGCTTGCTTATCTCTCTCAGCTGGTTGCTCAAAGCAAACAAGAGGTCTAGTTGTCAGCCCTTGGATTAATAGTTCGTTCCTCCCCTGTGTGGCTCATTAAGAGTATCTGAAAATAAATTGTGTAGAGGTTTGGAACATAGGAGTTTTGCCGTAGAAATTTTGCTTCCTGTAAGTTCAAGGAAAGTAAGTTAAGGTATGCTTTTCAGGGAGTGCAAGTCTCTTCATTGGCAGGGTGATTGCCTCAGTAACGTCTCTTGGTTCATACATCTACTTAACATCAATAGTATTGTTAATATAATGATAGTACATGGTTTCTCTGTTCCTTCTCAGTGCCAAGATATGAAATCAAAAAAAGCAAATGTAGACTGGGGGAAGATCGGTGTGATGTGAAGGATTTGAGTCTTCCTTGGTTAAGATGTACTTCAAATTAAAAAGGGATAAAGTGTGCCAGTCACTCTGTGTTATTCTAAAGCCAGATATTCCAGCTTTTGTGTTCTCACTGCTGTTCATAATTCCCAAAGACAATTAGGAGAAATGAAGGCCTGAGCCTGCAGTTTTTCTGTGCGGGAGTAGGTCTGCCTAGCTGGAATAAGCTGCAACATTGAAGCCTAAGGAGGGAATGAAACAAACAATTGTGCGATTGTGTTCCAACAGCCTTTGCAAATAAGGGGATAATCTTTGAGGAGTTAACTGTAGTTTTTTTGTTGTGAGGACAATTGGTACTGTTTTCCCGGTAGGATGTTGTGTTAGGCTATTGTTCTTTTCAGTGTGGATTTATTTAGCTGAACTATAAACTCTGTAGAGCAGTATCTAAAATAATTTTAACAAAGCATTTTGTAAACTCTGCCTTTTTTTTTAAGGCAGCATTCATGTTTGTCTTTCATGTGCCACTGTGAATTGGTTTGCAGGCTTTTTATTTAGTAAGCAAATTACTGAGGAGATGAATGTGTAGGCAGCAGATTAGCACAGAATTTTTGAGGTGCCTATGACTCCAAAAGTGTGTGGCTTTTTAAAATTGTGAGCAGATGTAGATGTTTTTCCCCTAACGTTGGTGCCTACCCTAAAGTCAATTTCTTTTTCATCACAATATGTGGCCAGTTCATTTTCCTTTCTTTTGCAAGTTGCCTTTTCTTGCTTATTTTTAGCCGAAGTGAAATTCAAGGAGTGATCTCTGTTCTGTTCCAGTTTGGATACTGAGGTTGTTGGATCATTTTGGAGATGTCAGAGCCGTGAGAAGAGGTGCTGTTGATGTAAACTCCCTCTGCTGGTTCATTTTGCAGCAGAAGTAAAGCTTTGTGTTGTATAATTGTGTATCTCTGCATCATGCAGCAGAAATTAACAGTTGAGAGGTGGCATGCAGTGTTTCCAAAAGCAACTCGGGCAACCAGTTTAAGCTCAGAGGTTTTGTACTCATAAGGTTTTTAATTACATTTAGCTTAAGATCTGGGTGTTGATACATGACGGATACTCCTCAGAGCTGCTGCTGCCTTGTTACACACAGAATCTGAGCAATAGCCTGAAGCTAATATATTGAGAGAGCTATTAGCATGCAGATTAAAATACCTCGACCGCTTGGGGCTCCATCTGGTACATTTGCTCTTACAAACGTCTCAGCTGAGGTGCAGCCCTTGTCCAGTGTGTGATGTAGCAGAGTCCTATCAAGAAAAGTAAATAACCTTAGGTGTGTGGGACTGACACACTGCAGGAAGGGTGAGGGAAGGACGCTGGCTTTCTTTGTGGCCTGCTTGCGGTGCCACGTCTGGAGTCTCCTGGATCATCAGCCTTTCGTGGCAAGGATTTGCCCAGAAGAAACTTCCCACATGCCTGTGCCCCCCAGATTCAGGCAAATGTTGCGTAGGAATGAAGCGTGAGTGTGGTTAGTGTGAGGGGTCAGTCACAGTATCAGAGAGCATCTGCTCTTCTGGGAAGTGTGCAGTATGTCTTACAGGATCCTACAGTCAATTTGGTTTCAGTTTTGTAACACTGAGTGACTTTACTGATACCTCCGTTTACAGTCCTATGTTTAAAAATAGATTTCTCAAATACTTTTTTCCTCACTTGTAGTTTGTTTTTTTTTCCTTCCTGTGACTGCCAGAACTTTTATTGGACAGCTGGGAAATTGACTGGGGTTGTTAAGGAATCTTGTTTTAGAGAGAAAAAGGTGGTGCTTCTACCTAGGTGGAGCATTTGTTTTCTGTGGAAAATGAAGAATAAATAGTTAAATCAGCTTTCTATGCACAATTACAGTTAAGAAACAGTAGTCAGTATATAAGGCCCAGAGCTTTCAGGTTTGTATGTAATTTCTCTCTCTTTGACAAAAGGATAAGGGAAAACAGCTGCTGTTGCTGCCATAGAAATGTTGAAAGCCAGTGATGATAGGTACTCCAGCAAATAGCAGAATCTAAGAACAGTAGTTAACATTTGAAGAGTGGGGAAAAAAGCATCTTTGAGGGGAAACAGTGCATATTACGTAGAAGGCAAGAGACTGTTTTCTGTTGTTTGTTTGGTTTAAGGATTTTTGTGAACCTTCATTTGTTGCTAAATCCTGGATAGAGTTTAGGATTGAGATTTAATAAAGAAGCAAACTTGCCAGTGGCAGGTGAGTTGTCCTTAAGAACCTTTTGAGGAAAATCCCTGAGATAACTGTAGAACTGTAGTAGCAGTTGAAATGGCTGAAAATATACAGTGTGGTTTTGGGAAAAGCAATGTTAACACCTGTTAACAATTGTAAGGATCTTCACCTGTGGATGGAGGTAATTGCTTGTATCTCCAATTTGGGAAGTCTTGTGTGCTTGAAAGCTTTTATCTGTCAGTATTAGTTTGACAAGATGTCAGGTTGAGCTGTGAGGTGTGGGAAGTGCAGCATAACTTGCATAAGTTTTGGAAGTGCTTGGAAAGGTTTTGTCAAAGAGCAGTGATTAACTGAGTCATACAGAGCCGAAGAGAAAGCAGTCAAATGGATTAGAGACCTAGTGCACAGATCAGGAAGGGAGAGAAAAGGCAGCACATGTTACCCTTACTACTTTTAGAGTAGAATAGGTTCTCTGGGTGCTGTAAAGCTTGTCAGTTGGCTAGGATATTCTCTGGCAAAATAACACGTTGTCTTCCTGTCTTCACAGGTTATGTTGAAAATTACTTCAGTGGAGAAAATAATTTTCTTAAAATCCAGGTTGACTCGTTTGTGCTTTGGCAGTTGTATATTACATGAGGCAAGTTAAATAGGTGAAGTCAGAAGGGACACTTCCTTGGTCTGCTCAAAAGAACAAGTAATTGCTGCCTTGTTTTAATTGATTGATAGTGTCATATGTTAAAAGACTTGCCAAGATGAGGTGAGAAATCTTAGCAGCTAACTAGCCTGTGCTTGTAACTGGACTAGAAATTATGGAGGCTTAAATGCATCCAAACCTGTTTAGCTGTGTAGAATGTGCTATGCCTTGTCATCAGGTAGACTTCAAAAAAAAAAAAGCTATTCTACAAATAAATATATTACACATTTGCTCTCTGGAGATTTCAGGTGTTTTCAAGACCTGCTTCAAATGTGAAATGGAGAGTTAAGTCAAGGCATCTCTCTTACTAAGAGTTAAGGCTCTTAGTAAGAGAGGTGCCTGTAGAGCAGAGGGGGGTTTATTGGATCAAAGTTAAGAAATCTGATAAGGAAGCAACACTGCCTGGATTTTGTGTTAGGTTTTTTTTTTTAATGGACACAAGTGGCCTCTGTATTTCTCAAACTTCATTTTTTTATTGTTATTATTGCTACTTTTTAACAACTCCCTTCTTCCAAGAAATATCTGCCTGAATTAACAGTTGACTGCTGTTGTTAAATGGCTTTCTGAAGCCCCGACTTGGTTGTCAGCACAGTTTTGAGAACCAAGCATCAGAAGAAGAGCAGAGAGGCTGTCTTGTGTTCTCTCTGTTATCCATATCTGGTACCCAGGCACCATCAAGAGGTAGCCTGACTTGAAAGCAGCGCAGCAAAGAATAGGAGGATTGGGTTGCACTGAAGCAAACAAATGAAAAGGAGAGAACTAAGCGTTGATGTGAGGATGGCATCTGGGTAGAGACTGCAATTCTTACCCACAGAACCATTCCCTGCCTTCTTGGTTTTTACTGTTTTATGGTGACTTATCTTGTCACCAACATTCTGTGGAGTTTTTCATCTAATGCTCTCCACATTTCACAAAACTCGCTGATAGCCCTGAGCATGGATCATAGATTGTAAGCAGCAGAGTCCCTTCAGGGTGTGAGCAATGTTGTGTGCAGGGTTGAATGCCTCAATAAGCTCTGGATGTTTGTGCTGTCAGCTTTGCTCCTGAGCTGCTGCAGTCATCCTGAGCAAACTGGGAAGAGGGAGCACTGGAGAAGAATGGGTTCTGTACATTTGTGTTCATTGGCAAACATCTCTATACCCTGTCATGTTTCCAGCTGTTAATGTGATCCACCTGGTTTCTAGGTAACAGATTATGGCAATTTTACTTAATTGCTGTTCTCTGATGTGTTTCACTGCCTAATTGCACAAGCTCATGCTTTCCTGCTCTCACAAATATTTTTTGACCATAACAGCTTTTGATTACACAAGAGATGGCAGATTTGGGTCATGTTCACAACAGCTCCAGCCTTATTTTTATTTGCATGTTTCACATATATATCAACTGCTTGCTTACATGGCACTTGTAACTTGTAGGATTACAAAAAAAATTCACAAGTGAACATTTCATAAATTGGAATTGCAGCTGAAATCCCCTTTGAAAATTCCCTCAGAATTCCACTCTGCCACCAGTAGATATTTGCTAGATCACAAATTTTTAACAAGTTTGCTTGTTAAAGAGCAGATGTTAAGCTGCATTGAATGTAGTTTACTTAAATACCCTGTTAAGGAAACAATTTGTTCTTCCAGTGACTAGCTCTTTGTTCACCTAAATATATGGAAATACAATTACATATTTCATACAGAATAGAATATTTACTTTCAGAGCTACGTGTCTTTTCTCCACTTAAAGGAATTTACTTACTGTCTGTTAATGAAAGCGCAAAATACTCTTTTTAATAAGCTTTTGGGTTTTTTTTGTTGTAGCAATGTCCTCTTGCTTGTAGAGGCGTCATGACACACAGCAGCATCATGGTGGACGTAGGCAAGTGGCCAATATTCACCTTACTTTCCCCCCAAGAAATCGCTTCCATTCGGAAGGCGTGTGTGTTCGGGACGTCGGCCAATGAAGCCATTTACATCACGCACAACGACGAGGTGAGCTGCCATCGAGCTGGGCTGCTGCCCCACAATTAGCTGGTTTCAGAATGGCTGTAGATTAATAGCTGCTCAAAAGCATTATGTGAAATCTAAAATGTGGTGAATATAACTTTTTTTTTTTTTTTTAAGTTTTGTGTCGGGACAATATAAATGGACTGTTTAGAAAACTTTTGCATGGCAAAGGCCAGGATGGATTATATGCACTTTGGAAGACAGGCAGAGTTTAAAAGAAGGTGTGGTAGCTTGAAGTTAAGTGCAAACAGGTATGAAGATAGAGAATGAGGTTATGGCTTGCTAAGTAAAAAATACCATGAAAGATTAGCTGTAGATTTTAATGATTCAGAAACTCATTATGAGTTAGCATGGTGCTGCTGAAAGAAAATGAGACAGGTGTTCTGGGATGTATTAACAGGAAGGTTTCTTATAAGACTGGGTAGAGAAGGATTTTTTTCCCAAAAGTCCTATCAATAGTGCCTGTGGGATGAGCCTCCCACAGTATGGCTCTTTACATGCTTATGCTTTATTTACTATTTACAAACTGCTTTTAAAAGAAGGTGGTGTCTTCCACTTTTCACAATTTCAGACTTCTTATGGTGCAGTTCCTGAAAATAAAAAGCCTAAATTCCAGGACTGTACAAATCTGAATAATTCAGTTAACATCCAAAGTGCCCTTGAGCTTCTTGAGGTTGTTAATTTCCATGTGGGATGTCCCTGGCCCCTGGAGGTCCAAGCTGAAACCCTGTCCCCAGTTTATAAAGACCCGAGTATTGCACATCTGTGCATATCTGAGTATAAAACATTTGAAGTGAGTATTCTTTTGTTTTTCAGGTATTTGTTTTTGGACTGAATTGCAGTAATTGTTTGGGAACTGGAGATAATCAGAGCACAATAGTACCAAAGAAGTTGGAAGCCTTATGTGGAAAGAAGATCTCCAGTCTCAGTTATGGAAGTGGGCCCCATGTTGTTCTTTGTACTGAAGGTAGAAAATTAACATTTTGTACAGAAGCATAAGTTAGAGATTTTAAATTAAACTTGCATTTAACAGGAATGGATTATAGTGTAATTGTATTAACTTGTTAACTGGCTAACATACACTAAGAGGTTCTTGTTGGTCTTAAGTGGAAGTAAATGGATTTTGTAATTGCTAAAGTTTCCATTTCCACTATGTTGAGGTTTTAGCACTTTACACTGTCACTTATTATGTACTTTGTCTTACCTGTGCACTTCCATGTATTTCCACAATCTAGAGGATATGCTGTGACAGATAAATATAAAACAAAGTATATAATTTTCTAGCATACAGATGATTCTTGTAATAGTTTCACTTTTTGTTAATATCCTTTCAATTTCCTGTTGGTATTTGCTAATTTCTTAAAATTCTGTCTTAATCTCCCTGGAATTTTTAATGTTTTATATCACAAATATTTTTGCAGATGGCGAAGTGTATGCTTGGGGACATAATGGTTACAGCCAACTTGGAAATGGCACAACCAATCAGGGCATTACTCCTGTTCAAGTTTGCACAAATCTCTTAATAAAGAAAGTGGTGGAAGTAGCTTGTGGCTCTCATCATTCCATGGCTCTCTCATTGGATGGGGATGTAAGTTGAAACCTGTTCAAATCTCTTAATCTCCTTGTTAAAGTGAATAGTGGAGGTGACCTTGCAGTTTGAACTTCTGTCTGTTTCTACAGTGTAATTATAAATATAACCTTTTCTCTTGCTATCTCAAAATAGGATGTCCTTTTCTTCAGAGCAAACTTGAAAACAACAACAACAACAAAAAAAAACAAACCCAAAACTGAATTGCTAACCCCCCCCCCCGCCAAAAAAAAAAAAAAGGCAACCCCAGAACCTTGTTCCCAGAACAACAGAACAAGGGAAATACAACTTAGTTAACTTTTGTCTCTCTCACAGGGGTGAGACTAGAAAGTTGTGCCACTTAGAGGTGAAATAATGGTTTGTGAGGTGCAAAATGTAATTTATTTGCTTGTAGTTCTCTTAGGGGGTGTGTTGAATTTGTACTTACTGGGTTAGAATTCAGTTTTTTTCTTGTAGAAATGACTTGCATTTCCACACTGGTACTGCGGAAGAATGTTGCTCTGCACACCTCTGAATACCTTGGTGTGTAGCTAATGAAAGAGCACTTGGTTTATATCCAGGTCTGCTTCATGCTGTTTGTTTCAGGCTTCTGGCTATGTGTTGTGGGAAACACATCCAATTAGTTTCCAGTTATGAAGATTTGACCAATGTATGCACAGTGGAAAATCTGTTTCAGCTGTGCACTAACAAAAGAAAAGCTCAAATTTTAAAACCTTTTGACAGTGAAAAGGGAAACTACAGCTCTTCTCATCCTGGTAATCTGAGCATGTCTGTTTTGTGGCCCAGTATGGACTAATAGTGTTACAGTAATACCAAGTATTTTAAGGGTAGGAAAGAGATTGGGTTAAGTGGTCTGTGTTTTTGTCTGAAAGAAGAGCCTACGCTTAAGAGAGATTTCTGGAAAAAAAAGCAAAGTGCTGTCATGTTTGACTTGGTTAAGCTGTAAAACTTGGTGAGCATGCAGGAAGGAGAGGCCATTCATGCATTACTTACACTAGAGGTGCCAGCTACTGTGTGGTAGCTGCCTGTGCAGGCCATGCTGTTTCTTGTCATAAATGTGACATGCTAGAAATCTCAGTGGAAGCAGGGAAATTTCTTTGTGTTGACCATGGAGCTGGTGCTTGCAGCTGGCTTGCCAGTGTGGCTCATTAATGTACTTTAAATCCATCCCTGGTGTACCTTGCAGTAACTTGGTTTGTGCTCTGACCTTTTACCAGAACTCAGTGCACTGAAAGCAGCAAAATGTGTTAAGCAGCCTTATAGAAAGATTTGGCTGCCAGCCCCCTTGTGTCCTAATAAACCTGAAGCCTCAGGGAGATGAGGTTGGAAGTATTTGTGGAAATACCTGATATAATTGGTTGGTATGGTGCAGTTTTAATGCAGTGCAAATTTTAAAAAAAGGTAGTATTTTAATGATAGAATTAAAGGAATGCAGACATTCATCTTCTCTGGCGTGTCCTTTGGCAGTTTGATCTACCTTCTGAGATTCTCTACCTAAATATTTGCTGTTATTGAAATTAAAGTATTTTGTAAGGCATCTTCAGATTTTCAGTAGGAATCAAAGATCCAGCATTTAGAAGTAACAAAAAGCAAAGGACGGATTCTTTCTTTTGTTCATGTTATTCATTATAAATGAGTTGTGTTGGTGGGGGGTCTTTTGATCTTGTCTTTGGTGGGTTGGGTTTTTTTTTTTTTTTTGGTGCTGATGGAGGTGTTAGTTTCTAGTGACTTTTAATGACTCTTGGTTTGGTGTTGCAGTAAACAGATAGCTTCTGGCACCAAAGGATGTGTAGGCTTCTCATGAGGGTACCTGTCAGTGTGCTTGTACTGCCAAGGATGTCTGTGGAAGGTGTTTCCAAGAGGCCAGACTTTTGAGCTGGTTGAGGCATCAGAGAATGAACCCTCAGAAACAGTTTTACTCCATGCTGTGGGCATGTATACATGTGATAAAAATTGGAGGTATCAAAACCACAGAGTTGTAATTTTTTTTATACCAAACTTCTTCCCTGTCTTCTTGACTTTCAGATAAAGGGAACTCATATTTTTGCTTGTATTAGTACTAGTTTGCCACAAGAAACTTTAAACTGACAGAATTTGTGGATTGTTTTTTGTTAATGCCACTGTGAAACACGAACTGACAAAACCTGCTCTTTCACAGCTCTTGAAAGATGCAGAAGAGGCATGATGAGTGTTGAGCAATAAACCTGGTTTAGAGTTCTTTGAAGAAAACTACATAGCTCTAAACTGGGGAGTTAAAGTGTGTCTGGGAAACAAATTATGTTCTGGCTTGCATTCCTTTTTCAACATAATGAAATTATAAAGACAATCGCTATGCTCTTTGGCTACGGAAAGATGTTCCTTTTGTTTTCTGTTTTAGTCAGATGCTATCATTCTTTTGCAATAAGCTGGAAAAAGTGCTATATTCCTATTTGCTAAATGAGTCCTAATGCTGTTTATAATTTTCATTCATGAAAATGAACTTTAAACATTTTAGCTTGTTAAGTAGGATAGTTTACCCAATCTGGTGCTGCCTGTGGGAAGATTATCTATTGCTATCATTACTATTATTAAGCTTTCAAGTGTGTGGCTTTGTTTGTTTGTTTTTATGGACAGCTGTACGCTTGGGGCTACAATAACTGTGGTCAAGTTGGATCTGGATCTACAGCCAACCAGCCAACTCCTCGCAGAGTTTCCAACTGCTTGCAGGGTAAAATTGTAGTTGGCATCGCTTGTGGCCAGACCTCCTCCATGGCTGTAGTAAACAATGGTGAGGTAAGCGCTGCTGCTGCATTCCCTCCTCCTCTGTCACCTGAATCCACCAAGCTGGTGTCTGAATATGGAGAAATGCTGACGGGGAGTGCTCAGGTTAGGGCTGTTATTGACAGAGTTATCCTGACAACTTCTGTGAGCCAGCTGCAGGAAAACACTGCAAGTAACTGGAGATGCAGTCTTTCAATATTCCTTCTTATGGCAAAGACTGTATTGGAACACAATTCTTACCGAGTCTGCAACTGCAAGAATTTGAACAGTTGTATTACCCATGTCTGTCTCCATGTTGCAATAGATTACTTAACATAAATTATGTTAAATTCTTTTAATTAATTAAATTAGTCTCAGGTTATTTCTTTAAAGCGTGCACAATTAAACAGTTAATTTTTCTGCAAGGCTACTTTGGCTGATCCTGGTTTTTAAACACATTGCTTAATTACCGGCAGCAAACCCAAAGCATTATTTTGAATATTGCCCTCCCATTGTGCAACTGTTCCATTTGACATAAGTTTATGGTGTTGTCTTGCCTTTAGGTATGAACTGTGACTTCTTATTTTACTTCATTTCACCAAACAGAGGGTAGTATCTCCTTGTGAATGGAAGGACTGCAAAGTCCCTGGGGCTGAGATGGGTTTTCATTGTCCTTATGTATGTCGTGGTGTGTCCACTGTAACAAAACTAAAGGAAAAATTAGAGATAAACTGGGGACTTCCATATAAGCTTATCAGTTCATCAGAATAACTAACTTAATGTTCTCCTTAAAAAAAAAAAAAAGGAAAAGTAATAAGGGAAAGGATGCCATAAAAGTCAAAGTGTTGATGCTATGGGAGAGATTTTGGTGTAGTGTAAGTTTATTGCCAAATTCCTAGTACTTCAAGGGCATGTTTTTAGCTTCTTTAAAAGGTAAATGCCGGGTAGAGAAGTTGAGTGCATTAAGTCCATTGCAGTTTACTTATTATCTTTCAGCCTTCTCTGTATTGCTCTTCAAATAGCGCACAATTTTTTAGTAATGAGTACTTTACTTGGCTTGTGCTTGAATAGTAAGCCTTAAGTGCGCCGTACTCCTGGTGAACAGTGGCTTAATTTTGTTTTCCCTGTGCACTCAGGTTTATGGCTGGGGTTACAATGGCAATGGGCAGCTCGGCCTGGGGAACAACGGGAACCAGCTGACACCGTGCAGAGTGGCAGCACTGCACAGCGTCTGTGTGCTCCAGGTATGCCCAGCGTGGAAGTGAAAGTGCATTCCTGCTGCTAGCTTCTGCTGGAAACCTCTCTTTGGAGTATCACACCTGCTTCTAGATTTTGCTACTCCCAATGCTAATTTTTTTTTAAGCTACAATGAATTATATTTTGCTTGTATGACATGCAAGTAAGCTGTGAAATACTTGTTTTGGTAAATGCTTGGAAAGGTTTAAAGTTAGCTACTGTATCTACTCAAAAATTATGCAGTGGATACAAATTGCATATTTGTTACAAAGTTAAATGAAAGGTGCTAGTTAAAGAAAAGGCAAATCAGATGTTCAAATTTGTTCTTAGTATTCTAAATAGCCCTTTAGAAGCAAGGGGAGAGGAAAGACGAGACATGGGGGTGGGTTTGATTGTTTGGTGATTGGGTTTCATTTGGATTGTTTGGTTTTGGGTTGGTTTTTTTTTCCTAGCTAGAGAATCAAACTGGAATTTGAGATTTCCTGAGTTTTTTGGGAGGTTCTGTAGAGTTGAATGTGGTAAGTTGGGTTGAAGGGTTGTTGGCTGTTGAACTGCAGCTCTGCTCATTACAGAGTGCTCATACTGTATGGTATTAAGATGTGATGAAAAAGTTCTGTGTTCCTCATGTGAAAAGAAAGCAGGTAGCATCTAGGGAGACTTGTCTAGTGTGCAGTAAGTTACTTGGGAGCAGCCAATGAAATTAATGAAGTGGGGACTTTTGCAGTACCTACAGCAAACATACCGTGTGTTAGCTGCAAGTACTGAGAAGCATCACCTTGTGGTGCTGAGTGCAGAGTGCCTGAGATACTTACCAAGAGCTAGCCGAAGGTAATGTGTGCGATATTTTGTTTCTCATCTGTGTTTGGTTCAGGAGTAACGCTGTGTACATTTACTTACAGATTGCCTGTGGCTATGCGCACACTCTAGCACTAACAGATGAGGGCTTGCTCTATGCCTGGGGAGCTAACACTTACGGGCAGCTGGGGACTGGCAATAAAAGTAACCAGCTCAGCCCTGTGCAGATCATGATGGAAAAAGAAAGGTAATCTTGCTCAAGCTGTTTCTGGATTGATAAAGTCTGAGCTTGTGTTGTGCAGTCTCTAGCAATGGAAGCATGCATATGTAGGGCTTGGTGGATGGTTTTTCTGTTGCTGCTGTTAAAAATATGGGAAAGGATGGTAACTTATTGTTTACTATGAGCACTGAGTGCTTTTTGCTGTCTGTAATGGTTATTGAACAGAAACACACTTTGCATTTATCTGATACTGAAAGATAATGAATGAATAAGTGTTATGCTATTCTGTATATATATTCTGTATATCCTTTGCTTAAAACTGGAGCTATGAAATCAGTGAACCAAGCCATGAATTGAGGCCTACATTAAAAAAGAGTAAGTGGGGAGAAAAGAAACACCACCTTTGTTAGAAGTGACGTGTGAAGAAAAACAATTTTTGAAAGGTTTAAAATGGTCCACCATGGAAACAGAACTCAAATTGCAAGGTTGCTTGAGCTGAGGACAGTTAGCACCCATTTTTATTACTTGTACCAGTTAGTAGTTTGTAGTTTTTTAGTTTCCTGGACTCATAAAAGAATGAAATTAACCTTTGTCAATCCTCTTTCATCACCCTTTCATCATCCTCATATTTGGGGATAGCTCATTTGCTGCTCACCTACAAATGTGGACCTCAGTCCCATTCTCTGGGCCCTTTTGGGTTCTCTGGGCACATTAATGTACCTTGTCTTGGTCTATAGATCTCTTAATTTGCAGTCTCCTCTTACCTAGGAAACACTTCTGCTTTGTTTTTCTCCTCCATTTGGGAAGTTATTCCTTTTTTTTTTTTGTTTTGTTTTTGTTTTTTTGTTTCTCCCACTTAGCATTAAATTTAAAGCTTCACAGTATTGAGAATGTTTAAGAGCTTAAAAAATGGGGGTCAGAGAAAGATGAAAGGAACTATCACAATAAAAAACACTTAAGTGGGGCTGGTTTGTCTGTGAAGGAACTGACACTAGTGAAGGGAAATGAAATATTCTTTAAAAAGCAGTGAAAGAGAAATGTGTACATTTGCAGATAGATCAGCTTTGTTTTGTTAGTGATTTTTTTTAATGAGTAAACTAAGGGGAACTGTATGTGAACTCAAGCATGGGGATATAATAAAGCTGGCATTCGTTCCATGGATGAAGGAGGGGGAAAATACCATAGAACTTCTGCTTGGAATCTAAGGGAGAGAAAAGTCACTTGAACTTACTCATCTTGCTTGACTTGGCTCCCTTGGAAACAGTGCTAAAAGTAGGTGAGCTGTCATTTCCCATGAAGCACATTACTGCTGCTCCTGATCTTTTAGTTAATGTAATTCTTTTGTCATTTATATTTAATGCTGGCAGCAGTTACTTAGGAGGTTTCATTTGGTGCTGTCTTGAAAAATATTGTGCATACAGCTTGTAAGGAATATTTAGATTTCATTTTGTGTTAGCTCAGAGGAACAGCTGTGAAGGTCATCTTCCTGAATTTTGGTGTTAAGTGCATGTTTAACATGTTACCCTGCACATGTACTGTAAGAATGTGTACCATAGGTGTGCTATAGTACATGTTCTGCTGTACTGCTGAAGTGTAGTATAGTCTGTAAAAAGAATAATTTGTTCTGCTAAGAAAAGAAAGTTTGGAGGGGGAAGTAGTTTAGCTTGATAGCTGTGATAAAAAGTAAGTTGTCCCTAAAATAAATACTCTGATGTGTCTTGCAGAGATGTTGCATAGAGGTTCATAAGTTGACAGTAGTGTAAAACAACCAATCAGTTTTCTTTCTGCCAGAAATTGATACATATACTGAAAGTGATGTAGGTTCTTTGTGTTTCATCTTGAAATAATTTTTGCACTTAAAATATGAATGTTGTGCTAAATTTTTTTTTTTTTTTGCCTAGAAATCTAACTCTTCATGGGCATTGTTCTGTAAAGGAACACACATTTTTGTGTGTGTATTCTTAGATTGCTTGGAAGATATTTGTTTGTCCTGGTTGATGTGCTTCTGGCACAAAAGCACGAAATCCTCTAATGTGTTTTTTACCACAGAGAAAAAACAGGGAAGCATAGCTTTTTTTTTGAACTTGGTAACCCTCCCTGTTTTACTTACCACATGCACAGAAACTTTGGCAATGTCTTTGTGGTGTTTTAATTGGAATTGTGTTCCTTCTCAGTTCTTGCAATGTTTCAGATAAGAATCTAGGGATTGCCTGAGCAGCGGGAGAACAGGATAGATAAGTGAGCATCAGCAGCTTTAGTATTTTAAAAAACTGTGTGAGGTGGGTGAAAAGACTATGCAGACTTTATTTAAAAACAACCATAGCTCTTAAAGAATTCATTCCCCTCAAATGAAGCACTGTGTTTCATGTTGAATTCAGTGTTGAGGAAAGTAAGCTTGACAGCAAAATAAGAAGTCTGAAGTACAGGCAGTGGGTCAGATCTCTGTCAACCTACAAAAATCAAATTAAAAGGAGGTAGAAGAAATTTCTTCTTGAGAATAAGTTTCTGATGTGTGTTGGTTTTAAGGGGGAAAAACAAAGCTTGTTTTTTCTTCATCCCCTTTTCCATGGTTATGAAAAAATGGGAGGAAAGTCAGTTGATAAGAATGACATAGTTAGAGCAGTATCTGATTACAGTAAAATCTACAAGCAATCTGAAAATGTAATTGTGGGATATTTCTAATACCTGTTCAAGCAGTATCACATTTTTGCGGGACAAAAACCCAGGTTACAGGAATGTTGCTGCATAGTTTGATTGGCTGTTATTTTGGTGAGGCCTTTGGGAAGTGCTGCGAGTGCCTCACGGTGTTCCTTGTGCCCGCAGGGTGGTGGAGATCGCCGCCTGCCACTCGGCGCACACGTCGGCGGCCAAGACGCAGAGCGGCCAGGTGTACATGTGGGGGCAGTGCCGGGGCCAGTCCGTCACCTTCCCCCACCTCACCCACTTCGCCTGCACGGACGATGTGTTCGCCTGCTTCGCCACCCCTGCCGTCATGTGGCGCCTGCTCTCCGTAGGTGAGCTCCAGCTCCCGCAGTCCCTGCGTCCCTTCCTGATTGGTACAACATACTGCTTCCCTGGCAGGCTCCTGTTTCAAGGAGGGAAGCTTGGCAACTCTGTGGCTAGTTGTTGCTTCCTTCTGCCATTTCGGCAGCTGGGGATCCAGGGTAAGGGTAACAAGATTGTTTGCCAGTGTACATCCAAAGCTAACCCTGTTTTACCGTTGCACAATGAATATTGTGTATTTCTTACGTTTGTGTTGTTTGAACTCCAGTTCAGGTCCAGGAAGGAATCCTGAGTCATTCAACAGAACTTTGGGGATTTTTTCCTCTTAAAACTATTCCTTCTTGGAAGACTACTCCTGAGGCTTGTTTTTTTGGTATCTAACAACTTTGGATTTTAAGTGTCGTCTGTAGCTTTCCCCTCATTAGTATTTGCCCTTCTAGGAGCAAATCTCTCCCCTGTGTTTTCTTGTTTTGAAAGTAACAGAATTCCAAGTTTTCATGAGATGAGATGGTTTGTCTCAAGTATATTTAGTGTGACTATCCTTAAAGATGGGCAGGCTTGTAAATAATAGTCCCTGTGAAACATGACTTATATAATTGCTTTTTTTGTTGGAACTCTCTTCTTATACTGCCTTGGATTACTCTGTGGGCTGCTGTCTCTGTGTCCAACAAATAAGCTCAAACCTTTTTTATTTTCTTTGATCCACATGCTGCTAATTCTTATTTGACCCCAATTAGGATATAAAGGGCTTAGCTTGCACTTCCTGGCAAACATGAAGGTATTTCATGTTCAAAAAAATAAGGATGTTTCATGTTACATCTGCTGCCTCAGTTCTCAAGATCTCTTAGGACATCTAATCTATTTTCATACTGACAACAGACTCTAATTTTGTTAGTCCCTGCATGGAATTGTTGTTGGGGAGCCATGGATCACATCCCAAGTAACCTCTCTCCAGTTAAGTCTCTCAGACTTGACTGTTGCATTTGGCTTGTCCTAACCCAGCTTCTCTGTGGTAACTTCTCATTTAGCACGTTTCCATATTTGTAGAGGTCCAGGTAACAGCAGTAACCTGTAGGGGAGAACTGAGTAGAGTTACTAAAGAGAGAGAAGATTAACTTTGAGCAGTCTGCTCCTGTGTAAATCTAAGTCTGCTTTTATCCCATTTGTCACTTTCTCCATTCTCTAATCCTCTGCAATATGTGCTGGTCTTGCTCTCTCTTGCCTCCACACTTGTGGAGGTCTCATGGTTGTCCAGTCTGTTGCCTTCTGCTAATAGCAAGAGCTGTTTAAATGACGTCTCTCCCTGGTTTCAAGTCCCTTGTTTTTATGAGGTTTGCCCAGACTGAGTATAGCCAGGTGTCTGACCTCTATTACCTGCACTTTAATTCCTCTTAGCCTTTGGGGATTCTTCCCCACTTATTCTGGCAATCTTACTGAATATTTAAATCAAAATAATTAGTTCTGTGAGCATTTTTAAATCTCCATTTTCCATGTGTGTTTTCCTTTCCCATCTGTTTTAATCACATAAGAGTAAACCCTTCTTTTTTCTTATAGTTTTTTTTTTGTTTGTTTGGGGTTTTTGGTGTTGTTTTGTTTTCTTAGGGAGAGCTAACTCTGTGTAAAGGTTATTGTTCTACTTACAGTTACAGTATCCCTGCCAAAAAATGAATCAGCTGCTCAGGATTGGCTATGGTGAAATACAAATTTGCAGGACTGAAAGTATTTGGAGTGAAAGTTGATCTGCATAGCTTAAGCTAAGCTCATGACCTAGCAAAAAAAGATCACATGAGCAAATGGAGAGGGATTGGAGCATGGTTTAGTTAGGCCAGAGGAGATGCAGTTTCTGTGGGTGGTTCATGTAAGTCAGAGGAGTGCAAGGTCTTCTGCGGCACAGGCATGGCTTGCCAGTTCTGAGTAGTTTGTTCCAGCAGTATTTCTTCTTAAATGCATAATAATTTAGTGTCCCTAATGGTGAAGAGTGGTGTGCAGATTGTATGTGGGTGAGTGCTATACAGTCCTGTGGGACACAGGAGACAGATTGCATTCCATTTAGTAGAAATCCATTTGTTTTTCTTTTCTATGATTCACTTCTTAGAAGCCACGTGCTTTGAAACACACTTCTAAGATGCACCAAAATAATGGGTTGAATTAGGTTTTCTGAAATTTCAGAGGCCTTGCTTTACCAAAAGGCTCAGACAACTTGTGCTGCAACTCCTGTATGATTTCTAGAGACACACAGAGTGGGACCTCAGTGGGACCAGTGCCACAGGCCTCAGTAGAGGAAGCTGGTATCTCTGCTTTAATCCACTTCCAGAGTTGCTGAGGTTCTGTGCCCTTGGTTGTACCTTCACCAGCACTGCTGCTGGATTTTGTGTTGTTATAACTGGCTCATAAACTGAGTAATTGGTGTCAGTGATAGTTCATGTTAATGAGCCCCGGCAAAGACCTCATCATTGGTCCCTGCAGGCTGTATCCAATCTGCCAGCACAGAAGGGTGACCGTGTGGTGACCTGTTTTCTTTTTAGGCCCAGCCCACGCTGTGTCAGTGTGGCTGGAGTGCTGCAGGCCCCTTCCCCAGGGATTTCAGGAGTGTTGCAGACTCCCATTAGAAGCACTCTTCGGGTCAGGGGGCAGAGCTGAGCCAGCACCAGCACTGAGCTGTCTGGAGGCTGGGAATCTCGTGGGTAGTGCCCACATGGAGACAGAGTTCTCCAGGTACTTCCCTTAGTGCTGTGCTGCCTCTCTGTAATGGGATGAAATGGGAATTGCTGACCACGTTGCCTGTAGCTGTTGTGGAGCAGCCCTTCCCAACAGGAAATGCTATTGGATTAATTAATCCTTCCCATTTTGTTGCTTAACCCAGTGGATCCCTGACACAGATCTGTTTTCTTTGATAACTCTTAGCTGAGTTGCTAGCTTTAGTTAGTGATGTGTATGTTCCATTTAGGATGCTCTTAACATCTCGATTTGTTTGTTTGTTTTGAAATTGTTTTTGTAGAACATGAAGACTTTTTAACAGTAGCAGAGTCTCTGAAGAAAGAGTTTGACAGCCCAGAAACCTCAGACCTGAAGTTCCGTGTGGATGGAAAGTACATCCATGTCCACAAAGCTGTTCTGAAAATCAGGTAGTGGCTGTGTTTCACAGCTCTTATTTGCACAGAACAAACTTAGGATATCATCAAAGGGGCAAAAAAAAGTAAGAGGGAAGGAGGGACCCCAAAACCTGTACTAGATAGTATCCATGTATCCATAATAGTTTTAAATGAAATAATTGTAAAAGGGGGGTCCACATTAATTTTTCACTGAGCCTGCTTTTCCTGGGATAATAAATTCTGTTAAGTTGGTCTGATTGCAGTGTATACACAGATCTTTCTGTAGCATGGGCAAAATACGAGTTTTATTTAAATGCATGATGAAGTCTGCAGTTTTAGGAACCAAAATGTGGACTGCTGGCCCTGATGGGGCATGGTGTAATATTTGTCAGTATTGCAGAGTGCACCAAATATGAGTTTCAAGGGGGACTGTAATGTAACATTTGTGTGTGCGTGCGTGTGTATAATAGTGTTCCAGATGATGTCTCTGTCTCCTAGGTGTGAACACTTCAGAACCATGTTCCAGTCGTACTGGAACGAGGATATGAAGGAGGTGATAGAAATAGACCAGTTTTCCTACCCTGTGTATCGTGCCTTCCTCGAGTACTTGTACACGGACAGTGTCGACCTCCCGCCTGAAGATGCAATAGGTACTGCTGATGGGTCAGAAAGCCACATCCAGAAAAACTGGGGCAGGGCTTGCAGTGTAAGGGACTAAATACAGGCTTCTAGTCTAGCCTAGAATGTGTTTTGCTGGTGATTAATTAAGCTGTCTTTAAAATGCTGTTGTAGCAAACTTAACTACAGCAAAAGTGGTGTGTATTTAGAAATAAACTATAAGCACTTCGGTCAAGGTTGGGAGAGAAACTATTTCTCTGGGTGAAAATACTTGCATGTTTTACTAATTTGAGTCAGTTACTGTTTGGCATACTGTCAAAGAATCTCAGTAGATCTAATGGGGAGGAAACTTGGACAGCAGAGCAATTACAGCAAGCTGTAATTCAAGCCCATTTATTGATAATAGTATTTTTTTGCTCGTGTTGTGGTGCCTGCCACTAGGTATGCAAGTTAGTAGGACAGCCTTCATATTTACAGAGATTAACAGGAGTGCAGAATGAGGTAATAAAAAGCCCTTCTTTGCCTTTAATCTGCATTTTCTGAAAAGTAGTCTTCTTGGAAAAAGCACATTATAGAGATACAGAGCTTTGCAGGAGCGGAAATAGATGTTGAAAAAGCAGAGAAAATTTTACAACTGACTGATACGATGTTTTAATTGCAGGGCTCTTGGATTTGGCTACTTCATACTGTGAAAACAGACTGAAAAAACTGTGTCAGCACATTATCAAGAGAGGAATTACTGTGGAAAATGCATTTTCATTGCTCTCTGCTGCTGTCAGATATGATGCAGAGGTAAACTTCTAAAGTTCAATCTCTTAAGTGGGGTGGCTGCTTCCTGACTTAAACTACAGAGAAAAGCAGCTGGTTACGTTTTCATATAAGCTCTCTTTCATTTAATTCTATTTGCCATTTTCAGAATTTGAGAATGTTGGACTTAGATCTCATGGCAAATACAGTTTTTCTATCTCATTTTTTATTTCATTTTCCCCTATAAATCAGTACTGGGAAGGTGAACTAGTATGCAGATATTTCTGAGGATGGAAACACTAACTCTGAAACAAGGGGAGGGTTTAAACAAAATGAAGTAATGCAAAGCAGGCCTTTAAGCCTTAAGTTACTTTATTTGTAAGGCTGTGTGTTGTGTGTGATGACATGGTGGTAGGTTGGGGATTGAGTGCATTTGGGATTTTTTTGGGGTTGGTGGTGGGGTAGGGTATTTTTGGCTTTTTTGTTTTGTTAGGTACAAATACACTTCCAGTTTTCAGAGTGCTGCCTCTCTGTAATGGGATGAAATGGCAATTTCTGATGAAGTGTCAGGATAGGAACTGCTTCAGGGGCCTTATAAATGTTGAAAACAGAGCAACAGTGTGTGAAGAGGGGAGTGAAACCTCCTCACTGTGGCATGTCTGACTTCACTACTAGATCCCTAACATGCTGCTTTAGGAACTAATCAGGAAGTATTCCTGGGCTTGCTTTGGCTGCTTGTGTTCAGTGGTATCTGTGCATTGTCTTGGCAGCTTTACAATTGCTTGGTTTTGAACTTGATGCTTATGCTTACAAAGCACTTTTTGGTACTCAGTAAATCAACTTAGTTCTTTTTCTTGTACTTAATTTCCAGCAGCTGGCATGCAGGTTGCCCTAACTTATTTCAGAGCCTTGAGGTGTGAAGCTTGTTTGACAGCCCTTACCCAAAGGCTGTGTTAGTGTCAGTTGTGGTTTCTGATCTACTGTGAATAGTGATGTCTTTGATAGAAGTTCATCAAAAATAGGAAGAGTGCCATGTTTTACCCTCCAGAGATGGCTTGCAGGATGGGTCTTTGGTGTGTGATTGATGCTGCTTGTAAGGGCTGTAAGAAATCCGGTTACTCTGCCACACCTGTAGCTCCCTAGCTAAGTAAAGTTCGAACCATAGACTTCAATGCTGCTTCCAGGAGAGAATGAGTGATGGTGAGGTGTTGGGCTTCAACAAAAATTTGGTTTACATGCTGCAGTGCTGGCAGGGGGCTTGGAATTGCTTGGCTGATGTAGTTCTTTCAGGGGGGTGTGTGCCTGGAAGACAGCACTTAGAAGAAGCTGCTTCACTAATTTAAAATACCTCCATGACATGAAACTCCTGCAGTTTCTTTTGGTGACTGACTGAAGTGGCTAAAATTAGGTCAGGGCTAGCTTCTCATTGTAGCTTTCAAAATAACCCTTAGCTGTACCTTGTGCCTTTATTCACCTAAGTCTATATTAAGCAGTTTGCTGGGAGCTCATCCATCTGCAAATGAAACTCAGCCTTTCTTTTTATACAGAACTCTAGATTTTCCAGAGTTACTAATACTACAATAATTCTGTTTATTGTATGCTTCTGTTGCATTGACTTGGAATATGAAGTTTTTAATAAAGCAGTGCAAAATATTGTAATGTGTATGATGTAATTTTCTTTAAATGCTAGTTAATTCTGTTATTAAAAAATACCACAACTGTCAGTGTTCAGTTCTAATAAGCGTGTCTTTTTTTGTTGCACAGATGCCACACAAGTCAAGATCTGCAGCTTCAGAATGCCTGGTTTTAGGCCAGGATATATTTTTATATTACTGTTGTGTCAAGAACTGGCACTGGCACAGTTGCTCTAGTTTCAGTATTGACCTTAAGAGAAAACATGAATATTATTCAGTCTTTCCTACCTCATGGGGCTTATAGAGATTCTGCAAGTTTGTTATGCTTTCCTGCAGTGCCCAGTCTGCTGAGCAGCCAAGGAAGGGTGTGTTCTCACATGCAGAGAGTCCTACAAACATCCAATAAAGGAACTAGAACAGTGTGGGCAGTTGTCCTTTTGTCAGGGCTGCAGCATCCTCCTTAGAGCAGCTGAGATCTGCGCCACAGAGTAGATTTCCTCCTCAAAGGAGGAGTTGGAAATAATCTGAGTGGGAAGTGTTCTGTGGGGAAGCTTTACACTGACAAGGACTCTGCCTTTTTTTGGGGGCTCTTTAAGGCATTCTCTCTGTCTGACATTGCCTGGGTGCAATGAGAGTTGTGAGGTTTTTCTTATTATTACATGGGAGGCACTTCCAAGTAAACTCAAATATCCAGAGCCCACTTTCTGCAAGGATTGCTGTGCTGCCCTGTGCTCCAGTACTGCATTTGAATCACATTCAGGAGCCCTGTGAAGTACTTTGTAGCAGAGTCTGTTTCTAATGCACAAAGACCTTCTGCCTAATCTTTGCTGTACAAACTATCCAGTCAGGATACGCTGAGCCTGGGGATGTGGAATTTGAAGGCTCTAGCTAAGCCCTTCAAGAAGCAGGAAGGAAGTCAAGCAACCTTACAAATAGATTTGTTCATATTGTTAAAGGAAAGAGCTGAATTTTCTTTATCCAGTCTTGGTTATACATCATTACCCCAAGATCTCCTATTTACATTGGAGTTTCAAAGTTGTCAAAGAATGCAGATGAAACAAAAAGTGTGAGAACTTAAAATATATATTGCTCAGAACAGTTGTTTTTTGTGACTGATGCTATATAGTGAGAAACAAATTTTGGTTACTTCCTCTTGTAGCTGCATTTACATAGTGACATATGTGGGTAGAATCATTACTCTGTTGCATTTACATAGTGACTGTTGGGGGGAAACTCTGAGAGCCACTGGGTGTGTTTGTCCATTCGCTGAAAAAATAAAGCATAAACAGGCATTTGTGCCTCAATATTTTTTGTGATTGAAAGCAAAGATAACATTTTTTCTTTTTTGTTTTTTCCCACTTCTTTAGGACTTAGAGGAATTCTGCTTTAAGTTTTGTGTCAATCATTTGACAGAAGTGACACAAACTACAGCATTTTGGCAAATGGATGGTCCCCTGCTAAAGGAATTTATTGCTAAAGCCAGTAAATGTGGAGCCTTTAAGAACTGAAAAAATGAGGCCGTAAGTCAAGGTGTCTGTGGGGTTCTTTTTCCAGCTACAAGGTAACTGTGTGGGTCCAGGCAAGTGTTATGTGGTCTCTTCCACCACAGAAACTGAAAGGCCACAGTGAAAACAAACGTTTTCAGTGCTCAAGAGTGAACCGTTGTAAAAATGTCAAGCAAAATACTCACTTGCATTTAACAAACCTGGATGGTCGATCCAGCTCAAGATTTCAGGCAGAGAGGAAACGCTGCAATGTGCAAAGGATTCCGGCCGGTGTTCCGGACTTGCCTTTCCAGCCTAGGAAATCTCCGTTCTAGCACCGCCTGCTCGTATCTGCAATTTACTGTTTGGGGTTGGAAAATAGTCTGACCTGAGCCACTGAATGATGTCACTTAAATCATTAACTCCCTGGGATTATAGAGAAGCAAATGGCATGGTTATCTCTTGCTGCATTTGCATGATTGTGAATGAATTGGCCATTTGCTGTGTGTAGTAATTAACCAAGTGTATCCAGTGCTTCAAGTGTGCAAAAATAACGTATCTTCAAAGCCTACGCAAGTGACTTCGAAGGAAGGAGTTACTAGGAAAATTAATTTGAAGTAAATCTCTATATTTGGGTATATTTTAATATAAGTTGTACCGTGTACTTTGTGGAATCTGTTCAAGCAATATTTATAATGCTTAATGGAAATAATTCCACTCTTCAGTGACTTCAGATTACGTTGGTTCCCTCAGAGGGAGAAGGGAAAGCTGGGTGGGATTTTGCTTTTAATTATTGTCTAAATTTAAACTACATGTAATAAAATTACTTTTTTGTACCTCTTCAGTAGCAAACTTTGGATTTTGAAGAACATTGCAAGCTTTTTGTGTTACATACAACATTTAAGTTGTTTCATGTAAAAAAACTTCATCAAAACAACAACGGAAAACCCAAATAAATAACAAAGCCAAAACCCAACTTACCCTATACAACGGATCTTGCTCATTTCACTGTGCCTGACAAAATACCTTTGATCCTGATTTCAGAAGTTCACAAATTTCTTTGTAGGCACTTATGTTAGACCTCCATGGTTCACTCTATGGATCTGACTTTTTTATACTAAGTCTTCCTTAAGTGGCTGTAGCCCTTCAGAAGGTATGTGTGGACCATCCTTATCCTTCTTACTCTGTTTAATAACAGAGCTTGTTAATGCATTTTTGGTTTAGGTGGGTTTTTTTCAGGCTGAGTGGCCCTCAAGTTCTGGCCTTGGCCAGTAAATTGGTGATGTTTCTAGGCCCAGAAAGGCAGCAGACTTGAACTCGGTAAGCAATTAAAATTACTATTATTTTGTTGAATCAGGCACACCTTCTAGTTGAAGAGCTCAATTTGAATGCTGTTTTTCTGTGCTTATCAATCCCTACCTTCCTACAGAACGAGCTCAAGTGAGGAATTCCAAGTGGTCATGGAGGTAGTACAGCTGTTGTAACAGGATCTCACATGTGTCACACCAAGTGGTGTTTGCCAGTGCTCTGCTTGTCCCTCAGCAAAAGCATGGCCTGACAGCATTCCCCCTTCTTGGCTGTGTCCTGTGCAGCAGCTTAGGGATGGGGAGCACAACTCCACACACAGCTCCTTTAAAAAATGTTTTATTAACTTAGCCTGTTGTGGCTAAACAATGCTTTTCTGTATTCAAACAATATTTTAAAGACAAAACACATGAAAGTTGAATCCTTTCTTAACAGAGAAAGGAAGATCCAGTCACTGTTTTGCTCCATTTGATATTGTACTTGTTCTGAGTATAATGCCCAACCCTTTCTCGTCTGCCTGCAACCACTGCTCTACCCCTGCCATTACAGCAGGAACAGTGCACCTTGGCCGGTCAACAAAGAATAATTTGGCTTTTTTAATTAAACTCCTGTTTGTAATCCAGAAGGCTTCTTTGAGTGCAAGTCCTGCTCATTTATCTTTTTTGGGAAAGCCAAAGCAGCACTATGATCCTTCAAACATCACTGTCAAGACGCAGACAGCGAGGCAGCAACTGCCCAGCCAGGAGAGGGCTCCCACAGTTTAAGTGAATTTAGCAAGTGTTCTGTGGCAGCTGAACACTCCCCTGGCTTTGAGAAAAAAGTCTTCCCTAGAGGGTTCTGTTGAGTTTTTACAAAAGCTAAATTTAGTTAATAATGCTCATTTATATTGCACAATGGAATATAAGTGAAAATTTATAGTGGAACCAAGGAAAAATCTGAAGAGGAAAATTTGAAAACTTGAAGGACTTTACTGCAACAGTGAGGTATAAAAATAACACCACATTCTTGCACCCATTCAGCCCTCATCTTGGGGCTGGGGAACTGGACACTGACCAGACTGGTCTATGGTTTTTATCATTAAAAATCCTAACAATTGCACCATCACAGAGAGGGGTTATTCAGACACTGTACTGGATGTACTGGCCATGTTCTCTGCAGTAGGAAGGATGACTTCTTTTAAGTCCTGCAGTAGCTCAATCTTGTGATCCAGTCTTTTTCTGTTTTCCAGAAGTTTCTGGATTTTTTCTTCTGTTCCTATTATAAAAAAGGGATGAAAAGCTTTATTATTAAGGAATACAAATATTTTATTATTATACATAAATATTACTAATATAAAACACATTAGATATGCATTAACCTACAATAAAACCTTTGCCTTTCTGCAGCAATGCCTGTAAGTCACAACTCTGCACACCTGGTGTCTTCACAAAGAGCTGAACTCTGTGTCTGCTGAGAGCCTGGCTGGTGTGTCAGAGAAAGCACAGAGCAGGAGTCATGTCCTCTGCCACCCATCTATAACAGAGCTAGTTTTGAGATTAAATTTAAAACATCTCAGCATATGTAAAAATTACTAGTTTAGCTATTACTCCTCTGTGTTAACTGGCATATGAGTTTAAAGGTTTTGTTTTCAGAGCTTGTTTGTGTGAGAACTCCCCCAACAATGATGTATTTTAAATCTTTAAAGATACCATCTCTAAATTACACTCCTAAAGCAAATTTACAAGCCTAATGGATTTTAGCCAACAACAAAATTAAACCTAAAAACAGATGGTTTGGACAACTGCATTCAACAACTCGATTCTCAAAACCACAATTCAATAGCATTTATTCTCCTGCTTCTGGCAAAGTCATTATTGACGGTATCCTGATGGGATTACCCGAGTTGTTTACCTTATTTGCAAAGCCCTGCTTGACTGCATTTCTGCTTCCCTGTGCTGCTTCCATTTCCCTAATGTTAAAGATTATTGAAGTTAGTGAGAGCTCTGTAAAGAACCTGGCCAGTATTCAAAGCATTACCTTAACCTTACAGGGTTAATTCCGAGTTTTAAATGAAGCACCTGCTTTGTTCAGTTAGCAAGACACACAGAGGTGTTGGTGACCTCTGAGCAGCAAGGCTGGTCTGTGAACAACAAATGACTTTCTCAGTGTATGAGAATGTTGAGAGTTCAGATCCTAGTAAGAAGAAGACATTTTGTACAAACTGAATGTATTTTCCTTCTTTTGGTAGAGAAGATGTTGAAGAATGTCTCCAAAGTTCCAGGGAGAAGAGTGCAGAAATTCTCTTCGGATGCTTACCCTATGCCATTCAAAATAAAAAAGCCTTAACTGATTTGAAAAAAAAAAAAAATAGGAAATGAAAGCACTTTGGCCTTTTGCCTCCCTGCTGCTTCTTCCTCTGTAGTGAGAAAACAGAAAACACAGCCCCTGCTGCCTGTGGGTGGATGTGGAAGGTGATGGACATGTACATGTTTTTAAATACATTACCCAGAGTTGGGTGTGGCTGTTGAACACGGGCAGCCAGAGCACTGTTGGTGCCTGCTGCCCAGGGGAAATTCTGGTAGCCTTCACTGAAGAGGGACCTGGTGCCCCAGCCTAGCTCTGACTGGAGAGAAGGAGATGCCCCTTCCCTCTGCACTCAGGTGACACATACCTGAAGAAGTTTGACATATGCAAGTGGAAACAGGGAAAAAAAAACCCTCTTAAGAGAGTATCTGGATATGAATTAATTATCAGAAATGAACAAAGCAGCTCATCTGGTTAGAACATGGTGCCAATAATGCCAATGGTTATGAGTTCAATCCCCATTATCCCCCTATGGGCCACTTGAGTTGGTCTCAGTGATCCTTGTGGGTCCCTTCCAACTCAGAACACTCTGTGAGCTTGTTGATTCAGCATCTGGGAGAGCTACAGATGGAACACACACAACTCAGTTTCTCTCCTGTCAAAAGGATGTGGCAGAAATAGAAGTAGCCCAGAGAAAGATGCCAGTGCTGGGAATGACTGGCCTACAGAAATGTCTCCACAGGAAAGGAAGACAGGTAACAGATTGGGAACCTTCCACCTCATAGAGGAAATGAGCTGAAGGGAAAGAAAATGTATTTCTGTAAAATCAGGACTGGACTGAGGGACGTGGACCTGGAATGACTGCCTCGAGTGCTATGGGGCTCTAAGTGAAGGAAATGCACAACAGTTTTAAAATTAAATCTCATGGCCTTTGTCTCCACAACCTTTATCTGAATTGCAGAATTTGCTGCTACAAACCCCCTGAAAACAAATGCTGTCAAGGAGCTCAAAAGCTTCTGGCCAGGCTGCTGACCAGCACAGAGGAGAGAGAATCTGATGGAGGCATCCTGCCCAAGCAGGATGCACAACAGAACTGAAAACAAAACTAAAAGAAGTCACTTTCCCTTGGAGGAGGGGAACCTCCAACCTAGAAATCTGAAACTGCTGCTGAGGCAACAGCATATCCTGTGTGGAAAGTTTTACATGCAGTGGAGCTTGCAGTAAAGCTGCACACTGCAAAAGGAGTGTGGATCCTTGTAGATAAAAAGGGATTTTAAAAAGCCTTTTCACCAGTTACAGTTCAGAGTAGCCTTGCTGTGCTGGCATGTAAGGCTTTAGAACAGGATTTGCATGATGATTCAAGAAGTGACAAAAAGATTGAATTCAAAGCATGGCAGATGACCCAAAATCATCAGCTTGAAACACAGAATTTATACCAGTCCTACTTTATGTAGTCCTTGACTTAGTATGTCACCACAAAGCTAGCTAGAGATTATAAAAGATTATGGCAACAGTAACAATAAACAAAAAAAGAAGAAAAAATAGCAGCTGGTGATTTGCTTTCCCCTCTACAGTTTCACTTGTAATTAGCAAGGTTTTAATTTCTTTCTCACTGCTTCATTTTAAGAGCTCCTCTTGGATCAGTTGTGGAACCAACCTCATTATTATTGACCTTGAAATGAAAAGGTCTCAGAAAAGAAGATTGTGTGGTACAGGAAGAATTGAGCTGCTTGAGTTGGGGATTTGGAGAGGGGACAGCTAGTACCCATGAGAATCACATGGTTGTGTGCAGGGAGGTGCCAATATCTAGAGATTTTACAGTAAGCTGAGAAGAGGATAAAATAATTGATGCAGCAGTGAAAGAAACAAGTGTGATCCAAGGTTGTGTCACATGAGGAATTCCGAGCAGAGATGTTTTAATGTCCTCAGATGAGGCAGTGGTGGAACCTTGTGTCAGACAACTGCAACATTGGACACTCCAACTGCTGAAAAAGGAATTTAAGTGCAAGAAATGGGAGACTGAAGGGAGGAGCCTGGCTTTTTCAGTCAAGTGAAGGGGAAACAGCAAACATCATCTTCACATACTGAACCTCAACATTAGCTAATTAAAACCCTTTTCACCAGAATAAATTAAAGCAAAAGTTAGAACTGTTGGAAAGAGAAATGGGAAGCATGAGACTTGCCTGTCTAAAAACCAGCTTCAGCCTTGTTGCCTCAAACAGCTGAGAATCCAAGCCCCACAGTTTCCTTCCACACCAGTGCTCCCAAGTAACTGTTCCTGCCTTTGTTTGCATTTCACTCTGAGCATTCCCATCTTGTTTTTCAAAACACAACTGCCCCCCAGTCCAAGTGAGTTCTGCTGGCCTTTGCCTGCTGTGTTTCAGTGGAAAGCACTACTCTGACCAGCACTTGCCAGCCAGCAGCAGAGCTGTAACACTGGCATACTGCTGAAGGGAGGCTGTGGAGAAGGAACACAAATAAGCTGCAGGAGAGCGGAGCTCCCCTGGGGCGGAGACCCTTTGGCCTTTTAAAGCTGTGGAGCTGTGAGTGGATCCCTCCTTCAGGTCAGCCAGCCCTATCTGATATGCTGTATTTCTAAAGATTCAGCTAGCCATAGCTTTTATTCAACTGTTTATATAACACTGAGAAAAAAAGTTCCTTGGAATTTTCATTTTAAATGATTGTTCTATCAAAATTCTCATTAGAGTAACTTCAATGCCAAATCCCAGACCAGCTGCTCCTCTGAAAGCTTTTCTGCACATACCTGAATAAATATTTGTCAGTATATTTTCAAAGAGTCCACAGTCAAACAGTGCCATCACTGTCTCTTCATACTCTGGGGAAAGAGATAATTTGATGTAATACTACTGAGTAAAGGTTTACAGAGCCCTACATTAGAAGCACCACAAAACAGTAATTACTTTTTTTCCATCATACTGACTGCTCAAGGTTTTAAGGTATCTTCCTTCTCATATAATCTATATTGAGAAAAAAGGATCAAGTTGTCAATTCTTTCTTCTTAGTTTCATACCGAAGGTGATTCCTTTTTTGTGTCTGCACCACATGAACAGTGCATTTAAAGAAGAGCAATATACTTAAGTCATATTTCTTCAGTGTGCCAGGACTGCGTGATGGCAGAGCTGACTGTACCAACTCCTCCTGACACATCAGGTGAGGGGCTGAGCTATCCCTGTTTGCTGTTAAGAAATATCCAAGAATTACACCTCGATTTCACACCCAAGGCTTCTGCTGAAGCAAAATACAAAACACTCGCAGAGTTCAACTGGCACACAAGCTGCTCACGAAGGAAGACTTTCCAGGTGGAACATTTCACTTTCCATGCATGGGCTTCAGTTACTTTGCATAAAATAACCTTCTTTATGCAAAAGTATTACTCCTAACCTTGCAAAACTGGGAGGGCAGTTGGAGAGGAAAGGTCGAAATTTTCTTTAACTGCGTTATGGACAAAGCAATATTAGATTGGAATTCTTTAAAAACAAAGTATCTCACACAAGGTGATAAACCCATAAAACTCCCAAACAGACACTAACAGCTGACAGTACACTTGTAACAAATCATCCAAAGCCTTAAAATGAACATACTTAGGGATTTTCACTCAGAAGAGAGTGCTGATATTAACAGACAGCTGGTACCTCTGTGAAGCTGCCAGAGCAACAGAGACTTATGACCTAAATGAAACCTGGTCTCTTCAGGACCTCTCTGTTCCCCAGTTCCTGGGAGGAGAGGTTGGACTGAACCTTCCTATGCTTATGCCAACATGTAAAAGGTGGCTTCAAAAATTCAAGTCAGAAGGTCTCACTAGAGATGCTGAGTTGGCAGCTCCTATGTAATTTTGAGAAATAAGTTTCTTGGAACTTTCACTGTAAGTGGTCATTCAAAAGGGGAGGTAATTTACCTGCACAGCTGCAGAAATAAGGACTGAGTTATTTAGCACCATGCTATTCTCAGGAAGGTGGCCCAGGGCCAGGTGCCTGGGATTCAGATCTGCACCTCTACTCTGACAGCAGAGTCCCTGCTATGGGTCCCCTTGAAACATACCTGTTTCTGAAGTGTTGTCATCCATCAGTTTTTCCTGAGCCAGATGAAGTGTGTCCAGCATTTCTTCAAATATGTCATCCAGAAGCCCAGCTTGTTTGCACTTCTTAACAAAGTCTATCCGAACTGTTAAAACACAAAAGCATTCTCATACAGAAGTGATCTGTGAAGTGGGCTTTGCTCCCTCTCTTCAGAAACTAAAATTTAAGCCAAAGCCCTTCCACCAGTAACAAATAGTTTTGCAGATCTCTGGCTCCTCCAGCCACCCACACAGCCCTTTTCAGTAGGAACAAAAAGTAGCCAGGCAAACATAAGCACTGTGCTGGGTGTAAAATTCCCTAAGCTCTGGATTTGGCTTCGCTCATCACAAGCAAACAGCTCCACAGCTCTAAATGTTCCATTCCTAAAGCTCATGATACCCCCTAGTGATTTGTCTTGCTTGCAGTTTCACCAATCCTTAGGACCACACCATGGATTGAGCAGGCTAAAGCACAGAAAACAGTGCAATAAATGAACCAGGATTAGATTTGGTAAAAATTGAGGATACTTTTACTCCAAGTGATCTAGGCAACTAAACTTTTTTATTACAGCCCATTTTATATACCTACTTTGTCAGATTTGGATTGATAGAGAAATAAGCATTTTTTCTTTATCTCTGAGCAGCAGGTCAGCGACAAGTTTTAGTAAGATCAATGCAATGGGCTGCTCAAAAGCAAAGAGCCACTGCATGGCTCACAAAAGTCTGCCAGTCTGTTAAAAACAATGTCACATTTTACTGGAGACATTTGTGAGGAAAGAAATGCCTTCTCGCTTACACGAGATGCTCCACAAGTATTCTAGGATTCTTTATAAGTTTCCTGTTCTTTACAGAGGTAATGAAATTCAGAAAAGACCACTAGGCAGCCTCTTGCAATACCATGCCCACACATTAAGCATATCCATAGTGAGGTGAACAATCACCACTAGCACATTCCAAACTTCCAAGTGCTAGCAGAATCCCAACAAGCAACTGCAGCAGGAGCTTCAGGGTAACAAGAAAACTGCAGCACTGAAGGACAGCTCCTGTGATCCATCTCACTGTTGTAATACCATATGTATGCAGTGAAAGCCTATATTGTGTTAGGCACCCTGTGTACACCCAGGCTTCCAAAGGCAAGAAGTGCAGCCCCCTCCTCAGAGCACCTCCTCTGTTGATGCCTTCCTGGGTTCCCACTCCAGATTTAACTGTTCTGATACATATGGTGTCGGCTGTCTGTCTCTGCCCCCACACATGCTCAGGATGGCTCTTGCACGCTGGGCTTCAAAGGATGAGACTGGACGCTAGGTTTTTTCGGTCTTCAGAATTGTTTATTATTTCTTATCTATAAAGTCCTTTCTCTGCCCGAAGGATCTGACCAGCACGGCAGCCAAAGGCACTCTGCCCACCCCCAAGGCGGCCGCATCTTTTATAACAAAAACTACGTATATCATATTTACCTTTTGTCCCCAATACCTATCATCTTCGTCACTAACTACACTCTCATCCCAGACCAATCCCCAAATGCCAACACCACTCCAGAAGATGGAAGACAGGAAGAAGAAAGAAGAGCCTGGTGGCACACCCTGATTCCTCCATCTTGTCTCTACAACCCCCCTGTACCAAACCCCCAAAATTTGTGATTCACCCTATAATGATATCTTCTCTTCACCATTTACACCCGAGTGATTCTCGCAGGTTCCATTTCCTCATACATCGGTGGCACATCTCTAGATGGATCAAAATCAAGCCACCAAGTGCTTTTGGCAACATTCCAGGACTCCCGAGCCCCCCAAGGGTTCTCTCGGTAGCTCTGGACATCAAGAGTGATGTGCTGAGCTCCCACAATACAGAGGAGCAGCATCTGGCAGAGGCACCCCTGTCTGCAGGAGACAGAGCTGAACACAGCAGCCAGCCAGAGTGGGGCATTCCCATCTGAATCAACAGCTCACATCACACAGCAAGTCTCACCACAGGCATTTGTTTGCTGCACAGTTATTCTGCAAATCAGACTTCTGCTGCAACACCAGAGCACAGAGAACCACTTATCTCAGAAGAATCATAAAAATACATTTGCAGCACAGAATTTGCTACCAGCCATCTCCAAGCTCTGCACTTGAACATAACAGATCACAGTACCTCCTAGTTGCTCCATAAAGTTATTACCAAATGTCCAAAATATCAGAATAAGGCTCCTTAAGACTGAAGTTAAAGAGAGCATCCTTTCATCAGGCCCAAGGTCCTGCAGGGAATACTGCTAACCTTACATGGACACTGTGGTTCCACGTTAAGTGTGTTGCTTATATACACTCCCTACATACATATTACAATTTATCCATTATCATAAATCCCACCCCAGGTTCCCGGATAATAAGTCCTTTGTTCCATCTATCACTGCATTCTTGAGCCACATATCTTCTTCTTGTCTTCCCACTGTCCTTTCTGGAGGAGCAGTGTTTGCATGCCTTGTTTCTCTGCTAAGTTTCATAGAAACAGTAAAAACTGAATTAACCCTTCTGGTATCAAAGTGAGTCTCACCTTTATGCCTGTTGTTTTTTCTTTTTAGTATTTGTAAACTGTTTTCTTCTGCTGTCTCTTCTGTACTCTGTAAGAAAATCAAAACAATGTATTTTTACATCATGCTGGCATTTACTGTTGCTGTCATTACCATTCTTGTGTCTTAGCAGAAAGCAGTCCACATGTCTGTGAATACAGTCAGCTTCTCTGAATGGCTAACAACATTCCTCTGCAGACATTCTATTTTGAAAATGGAAGCAAAAACTGCTTCAAAGCAAAAATGCTTTAAGAAAAGCTAAACACCTGGGACACCACCTTCCTTAACCACTGCATTTACAAATAGCAGAGAAGTTAACAAATGCCTACTGGGAACTCCCAAAGCTCTTTCTGAACACTGTCAGAGTACTTTGGTAAGGAAGTCCTTTGCCGTAGCAGGTGTGGGTCCCCTGTTTTAGTACGACTGAAATTCAGAATTACCATTTCTTCTGTGATGGTGGGAGGTGTCAATGTACGTCTTCTTTTCTTATTAGCTGCATCTAGGAATCAAGAAACAACAAACTAACAAAAGTGACAACCTCAGACTGACCATCACACATCGTTTAAATTCCTTCTTTTCCCAAAAAGCTAAGGAAGTAAGGCCCTTTGAGTGGCAAGGCAGAAATATGTTTCAGCTTCCCCAAAAACCTGTCATTTCAGCAAAATTCACACTGTTTCCATTAAGGAAAATTGCAAGCATCAGCCAACCATTAGGAAAAAAAGCAAATCATTATAGCATTAGGATATCACTTAACCTTTTCAACTCAGTAGATTTTTAATTGTGGCAGAGTGAACTTATTCCTCCTGGCAGCAGCACCACCTCTAGGTGGTAAAAAAACTGTGTGGTTTCTTTTCCAAACAATTCTTACATATGTTAATACAACCTCAAAACTAAGACCACATAAGGAATTACTTAGGTGTGTCAAAGACATACAAATGGCATTAGTGTTTTCATCAACATAAGGACTCTCCCAGAGAACTTCCGGAAGCCATTTGACTTGTCAGTTTAATATCATTTATGCTACAAAGTGTTTGTAGTGATGTGCTATGAGATCTCTGAAAAATTATCTCTGCTTTCACTGAATCCTTTCCATCAACATGCACCAAACTCTTGCCAACATCACAACTAGCAGCTTTTGGAAACTGCTACAGTATCACGAGCAAAGAAGGACACCTCTGGCAAGGAAGACATGGCAGGAGCAGAGAAAGGCAGAGAAGAGTAAAACCACCCACCAAAACCTGAATGTTTGGTGTACAGTGGTGTTTGGTACACAGTGGGGTTATACCTCCCCTTCTCTGTTTAATTCCAGAACCTCTGGGCAGTACTTAGTAAGGCCCTTCTGTTGGGGAAGATGAAACAAGAAAGCCTTACAAATATGATTGCCTGGCAAAAGATTTTGAGAATATAGAAACTATAAGCGAGATTGAAATGAAAGCAAGCTTTGACATCTCTTAGTTACTGAACAAGAGGAAAACAATGGTGTGGCCGGCTGAAGGTAATCTCCTTTTGATGATACAAGACCCTCTGCAAGCAGGCAGGTCCAAGGGTCTGAGCAGATCCTGCCAGCTTGGCAGAAGGGGTCCGAAGAGTAGTTTTTAGAGTTTAAAATGTAGCACAATATGGTAATGTAGTGATTCTTATAGGCTGTATGTAAATGCTATAGGATTTGTATGCTGTACTAGATTGGTTAGTGAGAATTAGAATATTCAACACAGAAGATGATATATTGTATTGTAACGAGAACTTTGCTCTCTTATGCTCTTGCTTTTGCTCTTGTTCTCTTGCTTTTACTCTTGCGCTCTTACTTTTCTATGCTCTTAGCTCTTGCCTTTTTACGTTATTACCCTCTCATCCTTTCTCTTCTCTCAGGCCTGCTCCGAGCTGCAGCTGGCAGCTCCCAGCAGGGCCCTGTACCCACGCCCTTTGCAATAAACCGCAAGTTCCACGACTTGGCTTCAGAGATCACTCGTCTCCATCCGTCCCGACCGTGCTACCCCCAGTCTCGCCTACACCCTTCCTGTTAGAAATCATCCTATCAAGAGGAATGAGGAGGCACTGTTGTACATGGAGGCTGTGGAAACAAGTTTGGGCTTTGGGTGCTGTACATTTGCATTTCTCACGGGCTGAAAGGAAACTGGTCTCTCACTTCATCCAAACCAAACCTGTAAGGCCAAATTTGGGACAGTGTGGGAGATACTGCTGTAGGTACAAGTGTTCCTTGCTGTCCAGCATGGTATTTTTGACACATGATGGGATTTTCTGAGCTCTCCCTGATATCTGCTGTAAGGATATACAAGAGAAGCACAGTCTGAAGAGCAGCCCAGCTCCTCCTTCCCTGCACAGTGCTGGCTGCTCTCCTGCATTTGTCAGTCTTTACTCTGTCCACATCCAACTCTTCCAGTTAAACAGAGGTTGGAGCCTGTTTCCAAGTCCAGGCTGCTCTCACATCCATGCTGCACAGAGCTGCAAGGAGAATTCTCGGCCCATAAGACACCTTATCCCTTTCCAATCACACAACAGAGCTCTGACATTCCAGCATAAGAATATTGTATGAACCAAGAATAAGGGGATCTTCCTTGACCCCCTTTTCTCCAAACTATGAAGCAGGAGACACTGGGCTTGGGGAACCAAGTGTCTTCTACTCAGCCCTTCCACTTGCTCCCCACTTCCCAGGGTACAGCTACCCTCAGAGGTAGAGAAGCTCATTCAGGAGGCAAGGTAGACACTGCTAGCAGAATCCATTTATCCCTCATATACAGAAGGTCTCTAAATTAAGTGCCTCTGGAAGAATTCCTCTAGGAAAAAACTCTCCTCTCAGGGAACAATACATATGCAGCATTTGAAGACACAAAACCCATCCAGGATCTAAAGGAGGGGCTACAAGAAAGCCAGAAAATGACTTTGTACCAAAGCATATAGTGACAGGACAAAGGGAGATGGCTTCTGACTGAAAGACAGCAGGCTTAGGTTAGATATAAAGAAATGCCATACTGTGAGGGTAGTGACACTCTAGAACAGTTTGTCCAGAGAAGTTATGGATGCCCTGTCTCTGGAAATGTTCAAGGCCAGGCTGGATGGGGCTTTGAGAACCTGGTCTAGTGGAAGGTGTGCCTGCCCAAGGCAAGTAGTCTGGAACTACATAATCTTGAAAGTTTCTTCCAACCCAAATCATTCTGTGATTCAACCTTGTAAGACTTAAGTACTCCTGATGAACAAGGTCTAGAGGGCTGGACCTAATGCCTGAATATTATCTGATACTGGAAACAAAGCAGTCCTGGGCCTGTCCAGTACTTGCACCTGGGACCCTGGGCAGCCCAACAGACACTGACAATCATTAGACCACAGAAATCAAAATCATTTTGAAAAGGGAAGAAAGGTCAGGATTCAGAACTATGGATAAGTAAAAAGCAAAGCTACTAAGTAAACTAAGAGGATGCATTTGGTTAGTGAAGCACAGCAATTTCAGACACTAAACAGACTGTATGTCTGGCTAAGAAGTGAGCCAGGGGGGTTGGAAATTAATTTAGGGTAGAAATTAATTTTGGAGTTAGGATAGCTGTTTTAGATTATGTATGTTGCTTAACCTGCTCAGCTTGTAACTTGCTGTGCTTGCAAAGGCCTGCGAACATGGAAAAAGGAGCGCAGGGATCCTGATAAGAAGAGCTCATTACCCATAAGAAGGTAAAGGAATGTGAGGCCTGCTGGAGATAAGAGAGGCTCCTCAGAGCTTGCAGCTAGCTTCAGAGACATCCCGCATGTGCCCAGCACTGAATAAATACATACCTACCTTACGACTTTTACAAGTTGTGGAGTCTTTCCACAAAGCCCCAGCCCTCATAAATAAAAGCTTAAATAATAATCACCTAACCCATCTCTTAAGTGTCATCAGGGTGGAGCAAGACTGTCAAGAAGATTGGCCAAAATTTGCTAGACTTTGGTGGGAGCACACCACTGTCAGCACAAGTGCTTAGAGATTGATTGAGTTAAAATTCAAAGTGAAGGCCAGTTTAGGAGCCACTTTACTGTGAGCAGAATTCTCTGCATTAGGCTAACAAGGTCCAGCTTTGGTTGGGATTTCCAAATACCTCCGAATCAGGAAGGGCCAGGACTGCCAAACGAAGCTGCATTTCTGCAGCACGGGAAGCAATCCTTAAACAGGGATTGTACAATCCTTCTGTTACACTTAAAAAGCTCTTTGGGATCCTTCAGAATGAAAGGCCCTATTTTAAAAACTACTGCAGTAAATACAGAAGATGCAAATGGGAATGTCTGCACGACCACAGATAAAATCCCAAGGTGACCTCTCCTGTAACAGCCTTTTCCTTGCTAATCTAGTGCAAACTTGTGTGTGGCTCTCCTGCCTTATATAGATTTTACAAGCTGCTTGGGCCTACTTGCCCAAAAAAAAGTAAGAATGATGCCATTAAGGATTGGGTCCATCGTGGTTTAAGTCAGTTTTCAAGGAGATTCGGGAGGATTAAATTTTAACTTTTCCCACTTCAAAAAAACCTTGATTTTTGTGCATTCATGTGGATCTTAACCAAACCACTCTTGCAAGATTAAAAATCCACCACCCGATATGAAGGTGGTAATACTTATCTTGTTATTATGAATTACTGATTGTAGGATGCAAACTTTTAAAACAAATGAAATCAATGAAGTTATTAAAGAAACTCACCATGGCGATTGGTCCTATTCCCCGGGTCATGTTTTGGGCAGAACACTCTAAAAATGAAGTTCAGTTTTGAGAAAAAGAGAAGAAGTATAAATAAATATGCAAACAGAGTTATGTTAACCTCTTTTAACAGGTATTTCCCCTCTTTCCACCGAACATAAACTGAAAGACAGTCCAAAAAAACCAGAATTTTTGTTTAGCATTACCCACCTCAAAAATCACCTGCTTTAAAGTCCCGTGCATGCACAACCTTGTATCTGTACTCCTAGAGCCACAGTGGAGTCTCAGCACTGAAGCTCTGAATGATCAGCTCCATCAGCCCACCCTGTCCAGGCCTGCCCACTGTTCAGGCCCTGAGTCAGACACATTTCATGCGTGTGGCAATCACTGTGTCAGAGACACTGAAATGAGATTAACGCTCCCAAGGTGAAACGCCACAGTCCTGACACTGCTCCATCACAGCAGCTCTGCCCCACACGGGCCAGGAGCCTCCTCAGACACATCTGCCCAGCATCACCTTCCATTCCTTAGCCCTGCAGGGCTGGCAGTGCCACATGGCACCACCACGCACTCACTCGCCTGGAGATCTCTGTGCCCCTCCCTCCCGCTGCCCTGTGCTCATGGAATGGCCCCCAAATCCTGAGTATGTGGGGCACTCCCATGTGAGATCCACTAGCTTAAAGCTGCTCAGACCATTTGTTACTTAAAGACTTCAGGAATACATGAAATGGGAATATTTTCAGTGGTTCTAAGAGAGCAATGTGAATTCCTTGGAAGAGGCAAAATGAAACAAATTTATCTGAAAATATTCCTTATCTTTTTGGATACAATAATGTGCAGAGAACATGAACCAGCTTTTATAACATGCATTTCTTAGAGAAGGATCCCAAGTCACTTTTCAAGTAAAAATGCCTTGTCAGGAGCATGGCTTAGTTTATCTCTTCCTTACAAATCTACTTGCCAAGACTGCTGCAATTTTTAAAGGGAACTGCATTTACTAGGGCATTTTCTAATTATTGTCATTCTTTTAACAAAAACAGAAGCACTGGCCTTAGAAATGCAGACTGCTGGCTTGATGAGGAACTTATTTGCATGAATGCATCTTGAAGCACAACGAATCAGATTTAGGTATGCCTAACAATGCAATCAGAAAGGTATATACAGGACACACCTTATTTACCTCTCTGAATTTCTAATACTGCCCTTTGGAGAATGGTTTTTATTCCTCCCCTGCCTTTGGTTCTAGTCTTTCACAGTAAAAACAACCCATCCTTACAAAGTACAGACAGTATATTTTACTACTCAGGCCACTTTATTTGGAAGCACTCCCCTACTATCATTTTTGCAAGACAGCAGTGCAAATTGCACTGATTTCTCCACCTCTGCTCTTACTGGCCACTTCCACAGCACCATATGCTTTCTCTTTTTATTCTGCTCCATTTGTTTTGATGATCACTACCCATCATCACAACGACGGCAACTCAGAATTTAAAGCCACCAGCTCTGCTTCTCTCAAAGTAATTCTTCTTTTCAGTATATTTCACCATGAAAATGTGCAGGGGCTGTCAATCCACATCCACTGTTTTTCAAGTGTACTCTCCAATAATTTCAGCTAGCTACAATTTTTGTACTTTATTTACACCACTGCTACTGTGTAAAAGTCTTTAGGTTCAAATCCTTGAAAGCTGTCCTAGTATCCTTCTCTAATCCAGTCCTTTTCCAGCTTCTCAATACAGGCTGCTATAGCCTAGTTTCCTAGGCTGTCAGTGTCCCACAGTGACTTCAAACAAGACATTTTTAAGGGTCCCTCTTACAAACCTCCAAGGTCACCAGCTCCAAAATGACACCAAACCAAACTGTATATGCAAGCACTATGTATCTAGACTGCTGTCAGTCCCACTTGTTTTTCAACATCTTGAGTTCAGTCTTCTTGAGCCTGAGTTATCCTTTCTAAAGCTATAAGATGAAAGCCATTTATACAGTGATCATAGAAAGTTTCCATCTTCCCAGTTATACTCTTTCATGAGCTTTGAAGATTCACAAAGATTTTACAGTTCCTATCCTCCCTGCACAGCTGGGCTTACAGCCTTGCACAGATGCATTCATTTTAGACAGAGTGCTGTGAACCAGCCAGGAGTGCAAGTCACTTGACACAAAAGGACCCATCTTCCACCGCTACCAAGGACTGCACTAGTCTACCCCTTTCTGAAACAAGTAGCAATTAGATGATCCACAAGTTAATCTAACACAACCTGTGACTTCTCTGGCCTTGCACAGAAATGAGCATCAGGGCTTTTATGCATCTCAGACTTTATTATAACTTCAGCATTTCAAAAGGTCCCTGAAGCCCCAATTTTTCAACTCCTTCATCTGCATCCTCCAAACAATTTGTTTCATCTGTCAACGGCAATGCAGGCAGCCCAAAGGCAGTGGACACCAGGACTAGCATGATCAGGACAGAAAATTGACTTAGCATGCACTCAATCATGTTATTGCTAGCAACATATTTGACATACAAGGCCTTCCCATACAAGGTGGGAAACAAAGTTCTTTGCTAGCATGGGAAGGGAAAATTACCTGAATGTGACTAACGTGAGCAGACCTAGAAGTGCTATAACCTGCTCTTTGCTCAGACCATGTTTACTGGCGCTTCTGAACCAACAAAAAAATTAGAATCTGAGTGAGATTAATAAAAGTCTTTATTCTTGAAGATTGGCTAAGAGTCAGTAAAGACTGACTTTCTCAGTTTTTGCCTTGTTATCTTTCAGTGATGTTATAGGCTCAAGCACTAAACAGATTCCCTCCCACTGCAGTAAAGTTTTTCTGTGAAATGAAAACATTTCTCCCGCAGTTTGCAAACAGAGGATCAAGCATCGCTTTAGGAGAGGGGAACTTCCTTCCTTCCCTAAAAACCCTTTAAGCCCCACCCAATGAAGTCCCTCTTGCTGACACCCCAGAGGCTGGCAGTGACAGTGGGAGGACACTGGCTGAGGTACCTGTAGATGCCGTTGACCTCGTCGGTCTCCACGGCTGCATCGTCGCAGAGCGCGCAGAAGAAGTGGTAGCTCCTGCGGCACGTGCGCTTCTCGCAGCCCACCGTGGCCCCCTTCTTGTGGCAGAAGTTGCACGCCTGCAACAGGAGGGGGTTCACCAGGTAAATGTCACAGGCAGCTACTCCAAATCCCACCAGACAGGGCAAATGCCGTTCACTGTGGGAAAATCCAGTATTCCAAATCCAGTATTCCATTGCAAGTCACCTCTGTGTAATTCACTCCTGCAAACACCTACCCTGGTCATTACTGCAGCCACCTTTTTGCTATCTTACCTCTATTTCATACTGATAAATTTGTAAAATGAGCCAAAGAGCCACGTGAAGGCACTGAGCAATTTTCCCAAGTTATTTCAACATTAATTGGTGTTAATGTTTGTATTCATGTTTTCTAGGCTAACTTCATAATGAAAAGAGTTCCTCTCAGGACATGGGGGAGGAGGGCAGCTGAAGACAAAGGCAATTAAAAAACCCCTCATTTAAATCATCGTATTTCTGCTAAACTCAGAATGTGTTCCTCTTTACAATTGTGGATTGCATTATTTTGTTTCAGATGCTGGCTTAGGTCTTTACCAAAGTCTCAGGAAACTTTGACTAAGGACATAAAAGCCAGGAAAAAATCCACCTGCATTTTAATACAGAATGAACTAAATTCCACCAAACCAAATGTTAAATCAATGAGTCCAATGCTGAAACCTGTAATTTCCCTAATCTTAATAGATCAGAAGGATCAGTTATTTGAATGGGGTTTTTTAAAGCACAGAACAGGCCAGACAACCTTTGACAGTATGAGACAGGACTAACTGCAGACTCAGAAACATTTCCTTACCAGCCGCTTTCCTCTCCTGAGCTCCTTTAACACCGATGACACATCAAACCTTATTTCCAGATTTTCTGGGTTCTGATCTTCAGATTCCACAAATCCTGAGGAAAATAACTAAAGACAAAAGAGATAGTTTTAAGAAGTAAGAATGATTCAGTCACCAGTGCTGAAAAGAGACAAGGAGTACATCTTTTCTTCTTGCACTTGCCCTACCTAAGAAGGCTGATTTTTCTCTGTGTTAACAAGAGGTTTCACCTACACTGAACAAGGAGCTAAGCTTAAACATTTCTGCAGCCAAAAGAAGTTCCTCCTTCCACACAGGAGATTTCACATAATCTGAACGCAAACTAAGAAAAGATAATAAGGTGAGAAAGTTAACTTATTAAAAACAGGAACAAAGAAAATGTGAAATTCCAGGGTGCCCAGAGTAAGGATGAGAAGATCTTCAGGCAAAGATCTCCACACCTTAGACATCGTATTATGTGCTCAGCTGTTCAGACCTATAGCTGGATGCAACATTTCTCTGTAATAAGATTTCCATGCAGCTCAACGCTGACAACAGCTGACTGCAGGAAAAAACCAGAAACATTATACACATCCTGGGAGAAACACACTAAAAATGCACACATGCACACTCAGGCCACTTTAATTCCCATTGAACTGCTGAGCCATGACAGTGAATGAGGAAGGGGAAGTTCTTGGCAAATATTTCCTAAGCATTACATGTAGCTAAGTCCAAACAAAAGGGAGCTACCATTTCATCAACTAGCAGGCACAGTCTGTCTGCTCAGAAGGTGATAGCTGACTGCAAAAAAACCCAAACAGTGCAAACAAGCCCAAGGCAGAGAAATGAGTAAAGCTGCGGGGAGGAGAAAGAAAGTAGAAAAAAGAAAAAACAGAGAGAGGGAGAGAGAGAGAAGTTTTAACATTGGAGAAACATTAAAGCCATAATAAAACCTGTTTCAAACAAAACATTCAAGTGCCATAAAACAATGCTGTTGTGAAGCATTCTGATAAAAGTAACCAACCAAAAAAGAAATCAGAAAAATAAAGATGTAGACATAACAATTGTGGGAATAAGAAGGCTGGGACAGTGACAGCCAGAAAGCTGCTCTAGCAGCAATCTCCTGCATGAAATGGCCCTCAGCTATATTCTCCCTCTGCTGAAGGGAGAATACAGCAGCTGTAATTGATTCTGCACTCCAAGAACCAGCTCCACCAACATTCCAGAATAAAGGGGAAGCAAGAAGAGTAGAAGGATCACAACACACTTAAGAGATTCACAGATATTTTTATGTAATGAGCTTCTGATATTTTTATTCCTTATTTTAAATAAGGGACACACTGGAAAGTTTTTTAACCATTAAGTGATACGGATGTTTTCCTGCAAAGGTTTAAGTATATAACTTTGTGTGGTCTGAGAATCCTCATCCAAGAGGATGAGTCTCAACACTGCCTCAGGAAGACCTATTCCTGTTGCTAGACCATATGTGGTCTTTGTGGTGTTTTCATGTGGGTCTGGGACCACTGCTCAGCAACAGACACACATGAAAACACCACAAATCAACAGCTCCAGCTGTGCAGACACATCCTCTCCTGCTCCAAAATCCTGGCCGAGCCCTGTTGCTTTTTAAGGTTTTCAGTCTAATATAAACTTGCTAGTTTGAGAAACCAGCCTTTCAATCCAGACATCATTGCACAACCAAAAACAGATAAGCAGTGGAAACTTCCCCCTTATCCCTTCTCCACTTCTCTTCAGTACTGACCAGCTAAAGGCACTCACCAGACAATCCTGATGAGCTGCAATATTTCTCTCTGTGGCGATATACATCACAGAGCCAGCCTCCCCTTCCGAACAAAACGCACATGTTGTTCTCACCATCTTCGCCATTATCCAGAAAGCACCTAGAGCAGGAAAACTGGGACAAAACACAAAGCAATTGACAACTTCCACAGGCCAAGCAGGACAGAGGAAAGCAGAGCCTGCCAAAACCTGCCCTCTAACTGCTCCTTCACCTACATCCCCTGACCCTGGGTGCTTTGCTTCTCCAGGAACAACTACCAGTAGAACAGGAAAAGCCTGCACTTAGCACAGCAGCGGGATGGAAACCAGATCCCAGGAGCTCCAGCAATTAGAGCGGGAGAAAGAGTGGTTCATCTCCTCTTGGAAAGTCACTACCAAGTCATAAGGGGTAATACAAGAGTTTTCAAGCTTGCTTGAAATATCTGGTCCAAAAACAGATCCAAGAGCAGCCTGGCAAGTCACGCTCTAAGGTATGAAACTCCTTTTATTTGGAGGAGGGCAATCACTCATAGTGTTTTCTTAACCTGCTGCCATGTGTGGGTCTGCGTGTCAACAAAGGACAGAAGAACAGATGTCCCCAAGCTCTGGGAGTTCACAGGAAACAAGGAAGAAATACTAATTTATTGCTGTAAGAAGGATGCAGCAAAGTAGTGTGGAGAGGTCTACAAGTAAATTGGGGAACAAGAAAAAATCTTAAGTGAGAGATTCAAACATTCTCTCTCAACAAGGCGAAATACTAACAGGAGTGACAGAATTTTCCCTGAGCCCTGGGAATTGCCCCATGGACACTTGTTATCTTTTCTTGGCCATATACACTCAAGTCATAACTGTTCTTCACAAAGCCTTTCTCCATCAGCTGCAAAATTCTGAGGCCATCTACATACTTCACAAAAGCAGTCTAAGTGTTTCTGGACAAGCCTTTACACATCCCCCATCAGCAGGTGAGAGCATCACCCCACAAAATTTGCAGCAGAAATTTTACTTTTTCTGTGTTTGTTGTGCAAGTCCACCACAGAAATCTTCAACAACTTCCCACTCCTACAAGGTGTGATACTCCAAACTATTCTCTGCTGGAGATGTCACCTCTGAGAGCACAAACTCCTGTCCGACAAGGGGGAAGAAAAATCCGTGTTTACTTTCAAAAAATAGGAAGATCTGAAGTTAAATTATTCTAGTGAGAGGTAGTAAGGCCCAAGCACAAAACAGGCAGGAAATCTCATAATCCAAAAAATCCTGCAACCTTTTTCTGAGTTTCAACAGACAAACTGTTTTCATTAGCTCCCATTCCCCTTGCATAAAGCAGACTGGGTAGCCCCAAGTGAAAGCACCACTAGAAGATAATTTTTTATGTTTTTTCCCCTTTGGCTTACACAATTTACTTGTAATCACAAGTCACTTTGCCTTTACACACAGCTGGGAGTTTTTTTTCTCTCTGTCCTTCTATATCTTGTAAACAAGGCAGGGTAGAAACTGACTTCCAGTACCCATCTATACACTGACCATCATAACACTTTCAGAACCTGAGCAATCAATAAATACAATAGAGACAAACAGAAACACAAGGACATATTAGGACTAGAATAGGAAGAAAGTCAAAAGAATGAGCTAGAGTTTGAATGGCCTGTAATACAGCAAAAGCTCTCTGCAGCAAACCAATAGCTGGAATCAATGCAGACACATAGCGCCTGCTCAGGTCCAGTCAGAGGATCCAGCTCTAGAAATTTTTTAAGGAAGGGGCTAAACATGGACTTTACAATCTCTGGTGTTCTTACAGGCTCCAGAGAAATCCTGGTGCTGATGGAGGACAGAAGACACTTGATCATGATCAGCCTTGGGCTTACTCCAGCACTTTTCTAGGAATCCTGAAGCAGTGGAAGCCCAGCTCTTGGCCATTCCTCTGTGCAGACACAGCCAGCCTGCACCTAGGGCCCTGTTTAGCCCTGTATCCTGTCCCCCTGCGGTGGGTTGGCCCTGGCTGGATGCCAGGCACTCCCTTGAGCCACTCTATCACTCCCCTCCACCCTATCTCTCCCCCTTCTAGGAAGAGAAAATATAACAAAGGGTTCATGGGCTAAGGACAGGGAGAGATCCCTCACCAAATGCCATCACAGGCAAAGCAGACTCAGCTTGGGGATAATTAACTGAATTTATTACTAACAAAATCAGAGCAGGATAATAAGAAATAAAATAAATTTTAAAACCACCTTGCCCTCACCCCTCCCTTCTTTCCAAACTCTACCTCCAACCCCCAAGAGGCACCAGGAGATGGAGAATGGGGGTTATGGTCAGTCCATCACACATTGGTCCTGCCACACTCAAGGAGAGTCCTTCCCCTGCTCCAGTGTGGGGTCCCTCTCAATGGAGACAGTCCTCCACAAACATCTCTCTGTGAGTCCATCCCATGAATAACAGTTCTGCATGAACTGCTCCAACGCAGATCACTCTGCCATGAGGTGAAGTCCTTCAGGCACAAACTGCTCCAGTGTGGGTTCCCTCAAGGGTCACAAGTCCTACTGGGAAACCTGCTCCAGTGCGGGCTCCCTCTCCATGGGTCTGCAAGTCCCTGCCAGGACCCTGCTCCAGCATGGGCCTCCCACAGGGTCACAACCTCTCTCAGGCACCCACCTCTTCCACAGGCTGTGGGTGGATCTCTGAATCCCCATGGACCTCCCTGGGCTGCAGGGGACATCCTGCATCACCATGGTCTGCACCAGGGGCTGCAGGGGAATCCCAGCTCTGGCACCTGAAGCACCTCCTGCGCCTCCTTCTCCACTGACCTTGGTGTCTGCAGAGCTGCTCCTTTCACATACTCCCACTCCACTCTTCTCTGCCCACAATTACATCTGCCCGGTAACTTTTTTTCTTTCCTTCTTAAATATGTTGCCGCAGAAGTGTTACTATCATTCCTGCTGGGCTCAGCCTTAGGAGCAGAGGGTCAGTCCTGGAGCTGGTTGGCATTGGCTTTGCTGCACATGGGGGAAGTTTCCAGCAGCTTTTCACAGAAAGCTCCCCTGTAGGTCCCCTGCGACCCAAACCTGGCCATGCAAACCCATAATACCCCCACAGGAGCCTGGGCTCTTCATGAGCTTTCTGCTACAGAGTACTACCAGGAAGAGATATGGAGCTAAACGGGGCAATGGAGCTGCCTGGCTGCTCCTACGCAAGAAGGGAGAGGCTAAGGGCAGGTTTCCAGTTTCACAGTTTAGTTACATTTCATCTGAACAACGCCTTGCTTTTGCAGGGCTTAAGCCTGCCACTCAGGGATTCCAGTTGAAACACTGGGATCTGTCTGAAAAGGCAAGAAATCCTTGCTCCTTGCTCCACTCTTTCAGTAGCACTCATGATAGCATTGCTGTTACTATTTCTCCTGATGTCTCTTCTTAAAGTCAAGGAATCTGAAATTATTTAGCTCTTCTTTGCACAGAAGCTGGTCTGCAGTTTTTTCCACCTCTGTCACTTCTATACTCTACTGGCTACACTCGAAGAGGAGCACACCACCTCCAAAAGGATGGGCTACCATTTACACTACAAAGCCACAACATCACTCTGTATTTTCCTTCTTTCCTTAATAATTCTCACTATTTCAATCACATTTTAGCCTGCTTCTGAGCGCAGAGCTGACACTTCCAGAGAACCACTGCAGGAAGCACAAAGCACTGAAAAAACCATGAAGTCCAACAAGCAAGAGGGCCCACGGTGATCAGAGCAGACAAAAATGGGTGGAGGGCTGGTGGTTTGTGCTGCCACAGGTCTGGAGAGGAATGTGAGGCAGCATGGGAGCTGTGTGGCCTTGTTCTTTCCCTTGCTTGCCAGGAAATGTTCTGCACCAACTGCACCTCCACGGTATTCTATACAATGTGACCACAAACAATGGAAGGTACAAAAGTACCCTGATTTGACCTAACTGGAGGGGGAGAATTCAAGGCACAAATCAGAGGGACAGATCCACAGGTTTGTCCTCTTGGCTCTCCCAAAAGGGACATCTTTCAGTGAAAGTCACATACTCGTCTGTCGGTTGGGTTAAGTTAGGTAGGGAAAGACCACTGAGATCATCAAATCCAAACAGTGACCCAACACCACCCTGTCAACCCCAGACCAGTATTACAGTTCCCCAGATTACCCTCTTAAGTGGCATCAGATTAAGTAGAATCAGTGGGCATCAGTGTCATGGTTGTTTCTCTGCCACATCCATCGTCTTCCACTTATCAACGCTGGATTTTCACCTGCTGTTTTACAGTCAATCCCTTGCTATCCCAAAGTCCTTCTGCAACCCTTTGCTTCCACTGTCAACACCCCAGGGAACCCAATTCAGCTGTAAGATCTGGGGGGCTTCTGCTGCCCTCCGCTCATGACAGGACAAGTGACACTGCAAAACAGAAGGCAGAGCAGCAGCAGCTGAGAGAACAGTCACACCTGGACACTCCTCCTGTTCCTGTGCCATATCCTAGGAGGGCTGCTGGTTTCGGTTCTTTATTTTTTCACAACAGTGACTCAAGGGAAGAAGATGGGAAAGGAAACAGAAAGTAAAAAAGGAGAAGAACAGTGCTGGCAAGAGGCCAGGGCTTGTACTACATTCATATTGAGCAATCCTGCTGAAACATTACCAGTTTGTCTAAGTATTTGCTCTCCAGACCCAGTTCTAAAAGCATTCTTGTATGTAAATATCCATCTTTTACACAGGAGGAGGCTAAGGCACAGAATCTCTTAGTACATCCATAGGGGAGTAAGGAAAAGAACCCAAGTCCCCTGAATTCCAGCGCGCTATTGAAACCCACTGCCCCAGCTCCTGCTCTGCACTCCTCTTCCTTCCAGCGCGGTGCAGGACTGGATCTAAGGAAGTAGGAAGAAAGAAAGGAATCACACACCCGTTACCCCACACTCACTGTGTCCCTCATTTGTGCTTTGTGGGGAAAGAAGCACGGCTGGAGATTTCATAGCTAAACACGACTGACACGCACCTCCCCGTTTTCCCCACGTCAGTACAGAGCAAACACATAAAGATTTCGCAAGGAAGAAGGAGGAACAAATAAAGCTGTCTTTCTAATCACCTCTCACTTGAGAGCATTTCGTTCCAATCTCCCGCCGTGGACAGGGCAGCCTTCGCTGGACTGGGCAGCTCAGAGCTCCATCCAGCCCGGCCCTGAACACCACCAGAGACCACATACCCACAGCTTTTCTGAGGAACCCGTGACGGTGCCTCACCACTCCCACCAGCAAAGAACTTCCTTCTGATACCTCCCGGGTCCCCCGGGCCGCCCTCACGGAGGTCCCGGTGCCGCCTCACGGCGCCCCCGCCCAGCCCGAGCCCCAGCAGGGTCCACTCGCTGGCACTGCGGGGAGAGCGGGGCCCTGGGACCGCCGCTGAGGAGGCTCAGCGCTCCCCCCGCCCCGCGCGCCCGCGGTGGCACTTACCGCCCGCTCGCCTCCCGGCTCGCGCAAGCCGTCACTCCCACCGCCGCCCCCTCCCCCGCCCCAACTCTCCCGCGCGGAAGTGAGCGCGCCCGGCTGGGGCACGGAGCATGCGCGGTGGCGCCCGCCGACGCTCCGCCCTGCATACCTGCGAGGCGCTGATTGGCTACGGCGCTCGCGTGGCTGGCGGGAAGGCGCGCCGCTGAGGCGCCGGTCACATAATAAGGAAGGCGTATCCGGAACACCGCGGGCGCGCCGAGATCACCGCCCGGTACCCTGGTTCGATACCCGTGCCCGGCACTGCCGCGGGTCGCCGTCGGGCAGCCATTTCCCGAGGGCTTCACCGTGGGAAAGGCGATATCCTGCATCCCTCCCTAGCCCCGTGCTCTCTTTTCACAGAATCACAGAACTACTGTTCAACCCGAGCCTCCCCGGGTGCAGCTTCCCGTCACTTGTTGCCAGGGGGAAGACCCCGCGCTGGCTACGCCTTCGTTTCACGCAGTTCTATAGGGGGGTAGTGTGAAAAGTGCATATTATCTGGCTCTACGCCGATATTTACTATATGTATTATGTCGTATTTATTAGTAGTGCTGTATTAACATTTTAATTCTATGGTCAACGTAGTTTTGTAGTTAAAACGTAACTTTTGTAGTTAAAATAGAAACTATGTATGTGAGATATTTTTTTAAAGAAAAGAATGAGGTACTCGCACCGAGACAGCAGGCACAGGACACCTAAATTTTTCAGAGAAAAAGAATTTATTGCTCTCTTATCAGAAGAAACGAACTTCTTCCTGTCTCGCTCAGTCCTGAAGACGGCGTCAGGATTAAGAGGAAGAAGTTGGCACTGACCAGACAGAATCCTTTGTTTGAATGGAATTTATGAGTCATGTATGAGATGCATGAACATGTAACAGATTATTGCTTATAAGGGTTAATCCTCTGTTAATGTGTGTCCTTTTTTGGGGCTCATTTTGCCCAGAAAAAGGTACCTGGACCATCCATAACTCTTTGTTTTTATTGTCTTGGATCACCCTAATCCTAATTGTCCAAATTTTTATTACTCTAATTTTATTACTATTTTTATAACCATTTTATTACTATTAAGCTTTTAAAAAATTAAAAACAAGTGATTAGCGTTTTTCACAGGTAGGGTCACCCAGGAGCCTCCTTTCTCCAGACTAAACTTCCTCAGTTTCCTCAGCAGCTCCGCACAGGACGTGTGCTCCTAAGCTTTCCCCAGCTCTGCTGCCCTTCTCTGGACACACTCCAGCCCCTCCACGTCCTTCCTGATGTGATAAATGAATATGTTTAATGCTAAAAATTGTAACTATATCAATATTTTAGAAAATATTTGTTAAAAAGTAATAGAGGAAAAGGATATGTAATTAGTGTCACAAAACAAATGTTTTCAGATGTTCATGAGAAAATAGGATACAAGATAGAGTACTGAGATAAGCAATATCCCAAAATGGATCCCAGCCTTGGGATAATTAAGGGGTCAGCCTTGAAATGGACAAAATTGGGATTATTCCAGGTATCTATGAAATAATAAGGCTTATTTTTGGAATATAATTCTGGCTTCTATAACACAAGACTTGGGGCGCATGTGCAACCTGTGGGGTTGTTTAAAGGACAGTGATGATGATGAGAAGCCTTCGTCGGAAGCAATCACCAAAGAGCCAAGAAGACTCCTTAGAAACAAGCGGAGCAGGTGCTGTGCAGTATGTGATGTAGATTTCAAGAATCAAAAATAGGAGATTTACAGGAAAATATTGATGAATATCTATTAGCATACAGTATATAAGTTGTGTTTGGATTCCTTTGTTTTGGTACGGGAGGCAGGGTGAGAACCACTCCCTACCCCTGTACCCCGGTCAGGTTTGTACCCCGGTCTGTTTTGCTTATGCCTTATCAGAACCTTAATCAGACTTAAATAATCACTGCCAAATTTACTTTGTACATACTTACGTGACTGTATTCATTTTATATAAAATTGCTGCAAAATTCTAACTCTGTGGTTTATTAAATTAGACATATAGGACCTCATTCATAACACTGATTTTAGGGCTCAAAACTGAACACAGGATTTGAGGTGTGGCATCACCAGGGTCAAGTACAGGTTCAAGTACAATCACTGCCCTGGTCCTGCTGGCCACACTTGCTGATACAGGTGTGAGAAATTAACCCCACTTTTCAAAATTTTTAAGAGCTTAATAAGGGATAAAAGGGACAAATCAATAACAGCACTGGGTGCTTGGCTACAGCCAGAGGCACATCAGCTAACCACAGTAACTCTTCTTATGCTTTTTCTATTGTATTGACCAAATACATATTCATAAAGATTATACATGTTCAAACATTTCTTTGAACTCGTTTACATGTTCTGGGGATTCTTTAGCTTGGTTTGACCCCTGACCCACCTTTTTAGCGTACATGCAGTAATCATGGATGGGGTTTGAGTGTTGTGTGTCACTTCCTCACAACAGCCCTGTCGCCCTGATTTTCTAGGATTTTCTAAGCCTTCTGATGTTTACATTCGTGTGGAGAACTTTCTCACACACTGTCTGTAGATAACACATTGTTTTGCATTCCTTTATGGAGGAGGAGAGACTTGATGGACTGTTGGTTTGCCCAGTGGCATTGGAGAGGTGGCACTGTCACCCTCCAATCCACTGTCACTTTTGGAAAACTATAAGTGTTGGAGTCAGGAAATAAACTTCCCTCTTGTTCTTCACCTTGGAGCAGTGGTGTGCATCTGGTTCTTTTGTGTTCCATAGTGACACAGCTCCTGTTCTGTGGTTTCAGTAGGTGAGAGTTATTGATAGGGAAGGGTCAGTAGCAGGGATCCTATCCCATCCATTCCTTAAATGTTATCTGACCATGCAGAGGGTTTCAGCTATTTCCACAAGTACTTTAAATCAACATCAGCTATTTCACAAATATATCTGAGTTATTCTCATTACTGTCATTGCTTCTGCAAAAGTTAGCACTGTAATGCATAACACAGTATCCACTTTAATAATTTGCAAAAGCCAATACATAATTAGTGAAAGCCAACAACTGCATGGTTATTTAACACCAAGATAGCAAAGGCAGAGAACAAAATACCATAAAAGGAGAATACCTTTACAGTATTCTCCACAAGTTCTCTAAGTGGCATCAGAAGGCCACCCTGGACCGCCTTCCCTGATGGACCCTTGGAGACTGTAGCTGTGGACTTATGCAGTGCTGTGACAACCCACAGCAGAGCTGTAAACAGGCCCTGAGAAATGTGCACAGTCATTTGACGGGAGTAAAGCAACTGCAACAGTATAAAGGACTGCTTGCTAAAGAACTGGGTGTGCTTTTGGCTGTTGCCACACACACAGCGCTGTTACTTCTGCTTTGTTGATCTGTCCCCTATTATCCCTTATTAAACTCTTAACATTTGGATGAGTGGGCTTCATTTCTCACACAGGCCAGGATGCCATTGGCCACCTGGGCACACTCATGTTTACCTGCTGTTGACCAATACACCCAGATCCTTTTCTGCTGGGCATCTTCCACTCTTCCCCCAGCCTGTAGGGCTGCCTGGGGTTGTTGTGACCCAAGTGCAGGACCTGGCACTTGGTCTTGTTGAACCTGCCCCAGCAAGCTCATCAGCCACATTAATAGGCATATTCTGGCTCATCAAGAGGCTACCCCAAACACAATAAGGAGCTTTTAAGATCAGTTCCCTTTACCAGCTAGATCAGCTTTGGCTGTTCAGCACTGCTGGCATCATTCCAGTTGGTTTCCCAAATTCCTTTGCAGCTGCCCAGATGCAGCATATCAGAGCTAAGATCAACCCCTGTGTCCAGGCTTGCAATTAGATTATATCTATTAGCCAAATACTGCTACACAATTCCAATTCCCAGATCTATTACCTAGATTATACTCAAATGAGTCAACATGATTCAAGCACCCACAGGTGCATAAATCTTAAACTAGTAAAATCTTCCTAACAGATGTCTGTTCTTCAACACAGGAAAAATTCTCTGTGGAGAATTTCCAAAGAAAGTCCAAAACCCTTGTGAGTTCTTCCTCCAAACTGTTGTGCTATCAAGCCATATAGTTCTGTGAAAGAGCTGGAAATTAATGGTCAGTTCTTTTTTTGCAAAAAAAAAAAAAAAAAAAAAAAAAAAGAAGAAGAAAAAGAAATCATTTAATAAGCTCCAGTCCAGTTTCTGTCATACTTACACTGTAAGTGATCTTCAGCTGTCTTTGTATTTGTATGCTCATCTTGGGTACTAATACTTATTACCATGGAGCCCTTATCCTCACATCCCTATTGTCCCTCTATAGGGACCATCTTGCTCACTGTAAGAGCTGTTATTCACATCTCAATGCAACTAATTCCCATCAGGCACTCTTCATTTATGATGCCCCCGACAGGCTGATGAGGAATCCCAAATGTGTCATTTCACAGGTGCTTTGAGTACTTCACTTGGAATATCTTCACCTGTTTTTCCATCAGTGCTTGTGCTCGGTGCTTCTACACACTTCTCTGCTAAAGCACAGGTGACATGAAGGGCTGTGCTCAGAAATATCCTCATCTGTGAGCTGTGACAACAGAGGACCGGTCAGCAGAGCAGAGAGCGAGCTCAGGTGGACATTCCTGTGGTCATTACCTGCCGAGGATACTTGCAGGACACTCTCAGCAGAACACGTTCTAGCAATATTACAGAAGCAGGCAGAAATCATACCTTGTAAGGTGATTTTGCTCATGGATAGTTATGATCTCTGGTTTGGAGGAGGAAAATTAAGAAGCACCAGCCAGGAGACAGACCTGATAAACCCAGCTAGCCAAAAAGCCCTGTCTCATACACACGCCTTCTGTGACATCTACATTCGCAGCAGGCTCTCCCATAGTTTTAGACCACATGGAGCAAGTAAGTGCTGCCTCTTTTGAAACATCAGGTCTGTTTTCCTGCATTAAGAAACAGGGCTCTTCCTCACCAGCCCAATATCAATAATTCCTACCACTGATCTGGAATATATCATCAACAGCAGTAAAATGTACCTTCTTTTCCCCTCCTCCTGATGCTTTAACAATATTCCCATCTTCCTTTCCACATTCAAGTCAAGCATAGACACAAATGTTTTCTGCATTTTCATTTGCTTAAAAGGCTAATACCACTCCTGGGTTACCTGTGGGTTTTGTCATACACGTTGGCATGTCTCTGGTTAATACTGAAAGACAATACCCCAAGGCATATTCCCTCTGAGTAGAGACAGATCTTCAATGAAGCAAAAAGCAATTCAGCTGAGTGCTGTCTTCAGCTCACACAGGGGCAGCAGTGACAGAGGGACTGATCAAGGCAAGAGTGGGTGGCTCTGACCTTCTGAAGAGGTATTGTACCAACACTGGGGTAACTCTGCTCTTCTACATGTATCCCTGAAGACGGGTGGTGAAAGCCCACACAAACCCAGAGTGTGATGACAGGGATCAAAGCTGAGGAGAGGTTTGCTTGGTGGATGTGTCAAACTCTCAAACAGAGCTGAGAGAGAGAAGATCTGAGGTTTCACTGTAAGCAGAATGGTTCACAGGTCTGTTATCTCTGCGAAAGGTCCACTTTTAACAGGCTGAAATTCCTTATGCATGATGAAACTTGAAAAATCCAAGAGCATCGTGTGTTGCAACACAACCCCATGACTTTTAAGCTTGAAGCATACAAAACAAACAAAAAAACCCCACTTAGGGCCACAGATACCATGTTTGTCCACAGTTACACAGCACAGATACAACCCAATTAAAACAGAACCCCAAGCCATGTGTGCATTAGACATCCACTTCCTCTTGGCCTCAGGGCTGAGAACTGGCTCCAGCTTATCTTTCATTTTGCAGTATAGGCTTGGACATAACCAGGCCATGACCTTCATTTGTTCCAACCGTTTCTCTGAAAACCCCCACAGGAGCAGAGTGACATGGTGAGCACTGAGGCATATGGACTTGGAATCTAGGATATCAACCATGCAATTAACACATGAATACTGGGCGGTTCTTCCAAGACTCATTTAATCAAGGAACAAAGAAAGGTGCAGGTACAAGACTCTCATGTTTACCTTATCCAACAAAGGTAATTTGACTTCAAGCCAATCACTTTATTCCATAAATGACAGCCTGAGTGAACCTTTTTTTAGCTCTCATGCTAATCAGCTGGCTGTATGGCAGTGATTTCCCTGTGAGCTAGGATGCTCTCAGTGTTACTCCTCCAGGCTGAGACACACCTGATCAGCTGCAGGTTTCTGGTAAGTGACCAATGTCACACACAGAATCTAAATTGCTCACCTGCGCCACCTCCTTGCTTGCCCAAGGCTCTAACACATTCAAAATCCACACACCTGCACAGCCATCCCTTGCTCCATTTCAGAGACACCTCCTGCATATGCACTCCATGTCTCCTAATGTAGCTTGTTTCTCTCTTACCAAAAAACCATGTGGTAAGCAATTCTGGGGCCCACCTGTCCCAGACACAATATGGCACTGAGATGAGGTACACTGGATTTCTCAAGGATTTCTCTGTGTGTCACAAATGTGGAGAGGGGTGCAATCCAACAAAACCCAGTCATTTCTCTCCTGCTGCAGCAGGACTTGTCCAGCTCATTTGTAGCACAAACACAGCTCTGCAGAACTGTTCTGTTTAATTCTCTGTTCAGGACAATCTGTCCCACCGGGTGCAACTGGCTTAGGTGTATTTGAACAATTCCTAGTGACCAGACAGGTAGTCTTGCTTTCATTATGAATTTCAGAAACCTGAGTTTTGCTAGCTCAGCACTGTGGAGGGGCACAGAAAGCACCAAGGAACTGTTTCTCTCATCAGTCGTGTTTCTGCTGCAGATGGCATGGAGCAGGAATTCTTCCAGTGCACTATGAACTTTGCTCGTGGATTAGAAGCAGGGAGGAGGAAGACCAGGAGAACAGAAATTACCTAGGAAAGGTTTGATGCCTGTTCTTAGGACAAACAGTTCCATTTCTGTAAACTACAAAAGGGACATTTAAATGTAAATTTAAAAAATCATCAGGTGAAAGGCATTTTAGTTGAATGCAATTAGCACCATGGACTTGAGGGCTGTTTGCTGAGTAGTCATCCCTTCCAGCATATAAATTCCCAGGTAAAAGATGTGTTGACAGTAGGAAAGCTTTTGCCTATAAGGTTTTTTTCCTGCACTTCTGAACTCCACAGTGACAGGAAATCTCTGTCTCTGGCATGCTTCCAGCTTCATAACCATAATCCCAGGTGAGTTCAGTTCCAGCTTTCACATGTCTAAGGAATAAAATAGTTCATTTGCTTGAACTAATTGAAACAGTACTGTGCTAACAATTTGTTACCAACAACACACATGCAAACCCAAAAATTGTAGGGGGCAGGGAGCATCACACAGGCAGCTTGTTGGGAAGGAAACAAGGCATACAAGGAGTTGCTGGCACACTCATGCTCCTTTGGCTATGGAAATTGCAAATAGGGTTGGAGTCTAAACAATGTGCTCTAACTTAGAGGGAAATTCTGGGAAACAAAAATCAAAAAAAAAAAAAAAACCACTACAAAACCAAAGCCAACCAAACAAAAAACCAAAACAACAACCAAACAAAAAACACCAAAAGAAAAACCCAAAACCCCTTAAAACAAAACAGGAAATCCACGTAAGTGATACATCTAAATGAATAAGACAGTTTTGTTATTTTTCCTATGTACAATGCATCACTGAAGTTTAGACAGATCTTCAGCTATATAGTTGAAGACTGTCATCTTTGGTCTAGCAGGCTACTTTTTAATGCAATTGCACTATGTGCACCAAGCCCAAAACTCAGAATTAACACGTGCTCTTTATGAATCAGCTGCTCTGGTAGTAAAATAGAAGAAATGTCTAAGGCAGGAAATTCATTGTCCAAAATGAATGCCAAACTAAATACCTGAGATTATGATGCTGAGAAACAACTGATGGAAAATTTAAGAAAATATGAATATTGTGATGAAGAGAGTAATTCTCTGATGTGTCTAACTGGATATGGTATAGGGGACATCCAGTGAATTCCAAGGCAGCTATCTTAGAACAAACAATGAGGACTTTTCATACAGCACATAATAGCAGCCTGCGACTTGCTGACTTGAGATGGTCTAGAGGCCAGACATGTAAAACAAATAAAAAGGTAACTGGGCAAGTTCATGGAAGGCACACAATTAAGCTCAATGATCCAGAGGAAGTCCTTAATTTAGAAAAGTTGTAAAAGGGTGATGCCCAGAAAACGAAGAGCCAGCGAGGTGAACTCTCCTTCAACAATCTTCTTCCCTAAGTGTCTTTGCTGGTCACTATTATCTCTCTCCAATGGCCTCAGTCCTCACTACACTTCTTTACCAAGTACTTGAGCAAGAAAGACACCAGCTAAAACAAAATCCTGTTTTGGATGTATTTGAAAACCTTGTCCTCACAGTTCCTGGAGACCTCCCAGTGCATTCCACAGCATCTGTGTCAGTATGGAGCAGAGTTGCTAGACTCCACAGAAGATCAGTGTTCGGTGGAACTGGTTTGTTGGCACAAATTCTCCCCTCTCTGTTCTGTTCTCACCTAGTTCTACTGCTGACATTCATGTCAGCCAACTTCATTCATACAATTCATCTGTTGTCTCCTTGGTTGAGCTGCTGCCATACTGTGTCTTGCTGGCACCAGCTCTATGTACCTCTCCTTCTGATAGACACTAAGGAAATATCTGCATCTCTTACTTTCAGAACAAATTTTCATCCCTGCGTACCCTATTGTCACATTCTCAGGACGTGCTGGGCTACACAAAGTCCTTCTTGTCTTGACAGCTGTGAGGAAACGGACTGAAGCCAGCTTGTTTGCCCCACAAAGTGTCTCAACCTTAATATCCTGTGGGGCTCAATCCTGCCCTATGTGAGGCAGATCTGGTGGCCATTCCTTGAGACACTACAGTGGGATGGGTGGATCTTGGCTTTCCAAATGACCATGCTGAGTAAAACCTATTTCTCCACTGAAGATTATCACTATCACTAATTTTAATGTGTCCACAAGTGGACACATTAAAATTAACATTCCTTAGTTTACATTTCAGTGCAAAACTGAAGCAAAACTCATTGGTGATAACCACTCACTGTACATCTGCTTTTAGTTACCAATAGAAGTCACCTATAAGACAGTTTTGTGCTTTTATGATCTAAACATCTGCCCCACCCCTCAGTGTAATTATGCTCCAATAAGTGAGCAGTGATTTTTTTTCCTCCTAGTGCCTTGAACGAAAACATTAAACTTCCAGAAATTCACCTGTTTGTGAAGAATGCCACCCATGGAAAACTTCTGTTGTGAGTTTCTACAAACACACTTTGTGCAAAGAGATTTGGGCAGCAGCTGTGCTGTAAAACAGAAAATCTGAATTAGAAACAGTCCAACACCACATCATTGGCTGAAAAACTATGTCAGATATCATTTTGTGTCAGATATCTGTCACCAGTAAAGATAGTTTCTTCCTTTCCTTCTTGAGCCCACATGGAAAGTTTATCACCCAATTGCCAGGGCAGCAGTGCTAGGGAGCAAGACATGGATTACATGACTGTGTATTGGCCAAGTACAGGATGTGAAAGGTCACTCAGGTGAGCTCATGGGAGCAGAAGGAAGGTTTCTGCAAGAAGCACTACTAATATTAACACCATATTACCTCTGCAAGGAAAGCTTAAAAACAGCTTAAACATATACAAGGTCTTTGCTGTAAGACATTCACACCAATGAAAAGAAATAAATTATTTGCAGTGTATCTGCAGATGAATCTATGAACTATTTGTCTCAGCTGGAGGTACTTGGCAATTGAACAGCCAGTGTGATCCAACCTACTGTCCTGTCACCTGTGATGGCAGGGAGCACCACGTATGCCTCTCTTGTCATGCACCCACCACCCACACTGTTTATCTGTAAAAACATTCTAGTCTAAGCTTAAATAAGTAAATGATGTATTTGCAGAGGCAATGAAGAGAACCCATGCAATTTAGTACTTACATTTAGAAAACGACCCACATTTCCTTCTTTTGTGGCATCCAGTACATAAATATTTTCTTCACTAATGTTCTTGGGAAACATCCCGTCATCCTCAGACTCTTCACAAAGTGCATCTTGTTTTGGCTGCCTGCTATTTTCTTTGCAGTCAGTTTTTAGGGGTGCATTGCTGGATGGCCTCACAACACACGTGTCATCCAGCAAACTGGACTTGCCACACTCAACACCCTGCAGTGACAGACTCTTTCTTTCACTTCCCACACTCTCTACACTAGCAGAGTCAGTCTGTCCAATGTCCATCAGATGTTCTTCCTTCTGCTGCTGGGTGGATTCTGTCAATGGACATGTATGTTATTTCTCAACACCAGCTTAAGGCCAAAGCCTTCCCCTTGTTTGGCCCCAAACTCTTATCTACCCACTTTTCCCACATCCTCCAAAATCTAAGCAGCTTCCTTGCTATCTACCAGTCCATAACACTATTTTTCCATGTCTCTCATCAATCCTCCCACAAATGACTGCTTCCTGCTGTGATGCCTAAAGCACTTGCTCAAGGTGCTTCTGAGTGACCTAGTATCTCTCTCTTCTCAAATCCCATTCCAGACTGACTTTTCCCACTTTTTAATCATTCTCCACCTTAATTCCCAAAAGAATCACAAACTGTAATTAAGACAGAAGCAAGATGCATGTGCAAATAGCAACAGTTTAACACTGCCTCTCCAGCATGACGTCCCCCCATCCCAGTATTATATCCTGTTCAAATTTTGTTGGCTGGAACAGGTACTGGGTGTGACACAGCAAGATCTGCATGGCTGACTTTCCCACAACTGCACAGTATTTGAGAAGCTGCTGTCTGGACAGTTCGACATGTCTCAACATCTACAGACAACACTGTTCTACTCTAAGAACTGGCCTGCCCACACTGTCTACATTAAAGTCTATCCCCTGATGGGACACCACTGTACAAAGCATGCAGTATAGAAAGCTCTCCAAACCTACTTTCTTTTCCTTTCTTTGTTCCACTGGTTAGTTTTGTTTTGCTTGGCTGATGAATCTGAGAACTATCATCTTCATCTGAGCTGGCACTGTGCACCTGTGTATCAAATGAAAAGGCTGTGATGTGCTGCATGCAATTCTGGGCCAAAACGGCACAGCAAGTGGCTTTTAAAACTCCAAGGCTGAAGTTTCAAAGCTATTGTAATGCATAGCTGTGGCTGAATTTGAGAAGTTAATACATTTACTGCAATTAAACATTTATATAAATTTCAAATTCTCTTTCAGAAAACCAGGAAAGAGTCCCCCAGTCATTAAGACATGTAAGTGTTTAAGTCCCAATAATTTCACTAGAATTTTAAGTTGCTTAGCCAAATCCCAAACATGCTTTTTACAGTTTCAATGAAATTACCAGATGTGGCAGAATTTCTCCTCTCCCATCACAAAAAGGCAATTAGTTATGGGACTTCTAGAATGGACAGCACTGCAAAATGTTTGCATGAAAATTCCACGTGCATTTCTTAAGAGCAATGAATCCAGTAAAACCTACAGCATAAGTCTACACCAGTTTTCCTCCTTTGCACATGTTTGCAGGCAACACTTCACACTCATGAAGGTCAGGAGTCACACTCAGGTCAGTTCTCCCAACTCTACCACGGTGTGAGAAAACTGCATAGACATTGTGAAATTCCCTTCTCTCCCTGCTGTGCCATTCTTTGGGGAGACATCACAAAAATATTATCACTCTGACCCCCTAACCCTGTACACAAGGGGTGCAGGGGGGGAATAATTACTTCAGGCTCTTGAGGAATGTAAGTGAAGGGGGGAGAAGGGAAGGCTATGAGAGTAGATAGTGCTGGTCAGGGGGAACATGCTGAAGGACTGATAATAGAGAGGGGATGGGATGCAGCTTCCAGCATGACAGCCTAGCTCAAAGTGTGACCCAGTCTCATGAAGAAAGGTCATTAGAACTATCTACATATATAAGATGAAAATGTCAAAGTTAACATACATATTCAACACAGTGAAAATGAATTTGTTAAAGCCACATTACCATTTTTAGCTGGTGATTGCAAAAAACAAGTGTTCTAGTTCCAGGCCTTCTCACAGCTGCACTACTTGTGTTCTTTTGATGAACCCTGCAAAGAAAGGTCAAAATAAAATGATAAAAGACAAACAGACCCATAAGTAACTCTCACAACACACATTTCTCTAACAGTCTCTAGTTCCAGTCTCATCTCTAGAGAGAACTACAGCAGAGCCTGCGGTCTGGCCTCACCCCATGTTCTGTGAGTATTCTGTTTTTATGAATTGAGAACCTAGGGTAGGTTCTTTATTGCATTTGTAAGAAAGCAGTTGCTCAAACTTTTCTGAGAGATCAGCAGCTGCTTTTATATTCTTTTCTAGTTGTCATGCTGAGAACCAAATTGTCTGTTGCTTTACTATTATTATATCAGATTATCTCAAAATAGAGCACCTACAGAGTTTTGCCTTTTCCTGCTACTACTTTCAACAGTTTTGACAGTACAGCTTTCAACTAGGAAAACATATTCACTGCAAAAGTGAGGTGTTGTCAGACTCTTAACAGGAGAGGTTAAGGTTTCTGGCAGGAAAGGCTATGTTACAAATAACAAAAAGTTTAGAGACTGGGAGCAAAGGGCAGAACAGCAGGTGGCTGATGTATTATCTAACCCTTCAGTGTCATCAAGTGTCTTTAAACAATTTATTTCAAGTATACTTAATGAATTCTTTCAAATTAGCATTCCCATTAATGCCCTGAACAGATCAAGTACACCCAAGAGATGAACTGAATTTCTAGAAAATGCCAAGCGGTACACATAAGTAAAATTAATATAGAGGGAAAACTCTGTCCCACTAGAAGAAATAATTGGGAATTTAAAAAGAAGTTCAGAAAGAAAAAAACCACCACCCTCATATGAGGACATACTCTAAGTGATACAAATGAATTCCTAAATTAGAAGAATATTAGTTTTGTTATGCTTAAGCTTACTTTGATAAACTTACAGGGTTGATTTATTTTCATTATCCACAGTCTGAGACAAAGAATCCTGATTCTCAAGAATGTCATTTTTGTCAGTCTGCACTAGTTCAATCACTGAGTCTGAACGACCAAGGTCAAGTTTTCTTTTTTTGGAAGAAAAGTCATGGCCTCTATCATTCACTGCACTTTTCTCCTTCAGTTCTTGCTCAGCATCTCCCAAAACTTCAGCTCTGCTCATTAATCTGCCTGAAAGAAAAAGAAGTTTTCTTGGTATTTTTTTTTAAATAACTTGTTTGCTGAGTCACACTCACTAGCACAGATCAAACTTACATTAACAAATAGAAGAGCATTACTTGGGAAAGCAAAATATGAATGCTGTCTGTAATTCTATGATGTCAATAGAGGCTGAAATACAAACTGAATTAGAGAAGGGCATATAGTAATAAGACAAAGGACAATGGCTTTAAACTAATGGAGAGCACATCTAGATTAAATATTAGTAAGAACTTCTTCACTGTGAAGGTGGGAGGCACTGGCACAAGTAGCCCAGAGAAGCTGTGAGAGCCCCATCTTTGGAAGTGTTCAAGGTCACTCTGGGTGGGGTCCTGAGCCACCTGGTCTAGTGAAAACTGTCCCTGCCCATGGCAGGAATGCAACTAGATGTTTTTAAGGTCCCTTGCAATCCAAACTGCTCTATGATTTTATGATTTTTACTGAAGGAAAATTAGCCCTGGCATAGGATGCACGGATTTGTGAGGGAAAAAGTCAGCAGTCTGAGATAGCTTTTGTTCCACTTGTTTGTCTGCCACCATCTCATAGCAGAGCTTTTCAAGGTTCTTATTCATATTGATCATACTGCAAATTAAGATTACATTGACACACTTCTCTTCCAACCCTGTATTTCCCTGCTCTCAAAAAAAAAAAAATCCAGGACACACACCATAGGAGAGGAAGAATTATGCTACATATCTTCACAGGTCCCCTCCTGCTACCTGAGTAAGTACAAACAAATGTCCCCTTGTCGATGTCATCCAGGCAGCGGACACCCCAGCCCTTCTTCTCTGTGTTGAACACTTGCAGCCTGACTTGAATGCCATGCTGTACAACTCTGTTCTGACACATCAGCTTGTCACACCTGCACAACACACTACACTCATAAATCCTGTCAAGAGAAGAAAAACAAAGCACAACATAAATGGATGCATTAGCATAACAAAGTTCCTGTTATTAATTCCCCTTCCAAGAATCAACAAGGCAGTGGACTGAAATATAAAAACGCTGGCTAAAACTGGTTGTGCAGCAATGCTCTGAAGCTTGTGACTTTATTGACTGCTGGTTCATTAATTTTAAGAGTCTGTCTGCCAGATTTTGGCATAAGTATACATAAGATTACATACATTTTGGCATAAGAAAAACAAATGCTATATTTTTGTTTTATAGGAGTAAATCACACAGAAACAGAAATTCATAAGAAGCACCTAATTCTATACTGGAACTGATTTTAGCAAGACAGCATATGCCTGGACTTCACTGTAGCTGTCCTTGCTAATGAAGCATTTCCAAAAGGACTCATAATTGTGGGGGTTTTTTGCATCTGCTTCTGGGTTCTTTGACACCTTTAATTCTGTATGTCAGCCAAAACCTAACAACACACAGAAGACTGAAAGGAGCTCCTCAAGCCTGTAGATCCAAGCCTTTGGCTATTGCAGAAAGCTACCTTGCATAATTCCTCTCCTAGACACCTGAAATAACTGGCATCTTCTCCAGGCCACCTATTCATCCACAGGAGCTGAATAAGAGAAAGGGCAAACACTTGAAGCATTGGATGGCTTTTGGACAGTCTTGGAAGAGTCACCCATAACCAAGTCTGGCAAAAGCAGCTGGCTGATACATCTTTAGGATTCTAGTTACTCTTCACATTTCTCCTGGACCTTGACCTAAGCTATGAAAACTGTAGGATCTGCAATACAAAAGTTTTTTTCCTCCTTTTATTCAAGTCACATTAATTATTTTTTATCATCTTGATCTGTCACTAAAATTGTGACAAAAATAGAAGGTTTCAGTAATCCAAAAACTCCAGATATTTTAATCCTGTGTCACTTAGACTGAACTATTAACTGCTGTTTTATTTGTATGCTCTTATTTTACTCCTGTAGTCTTTCTTACCCACTAGGAACAGGTCCCTCCAGTCTTTTGTAACGGTACCCACGGGATCTTTTACTGCTTGGAGACAGAGAAATTTTACTACACCCTCTTGCTGTTAGCTGTAGGCATGCACATTTTGACCTAAAAATAAGAGTAAAACATCTCAGAATGGATTTGAAGCAGTATAAATCAATCATAAATCCAGGTAATTTGAAATGCACTTGACTATACACACACGTCCATATATACACCTGTATTCCCCCTCCCTGCTCCATTTACTCCACAAGGCTGTTTCAGGCACCTTTTTCCTTAGTCTCTTGGCTGGTTAGCTGTACTTTAAAATAACCATGTTCTCTCCACCCCAACCCCATTCTTCTGCCAAGCTACTTAAATGGCACATGCAAACAGCTGAAGTACAACAGAAACTTATTATAGGCAGGACGCTGTCAAATGGATCGAATGAATAAAAATCACCTCTTCTGGTACAGCATCCCAGCCCGTTTGCCACTTCTCGGTTATCTTCCTCCCTCCTTAGCCCCCAAGAAAAGAAGAACTTTACACTGTGGAAAATTCAAGCAACAGTGCTTGTCTTCACCATTTTGTCATGACAATTTCAAAGAGTCACAGTGACTGTGCAAATCCTAAACCCCAAAACTGCACATGAAAAGCATCTCAATTCTCATGGGACCTTAGTGCAAAGAAGTGGCATGCTGTGTGCTTGCTGTTTCTCACCATTCAGCTGAAACTAAATTACTAAAATTAAGTTTCACTGTACCAGGCTGTGATTTCAAGTTTTTGTTGGGTCATGAGCAACTATGTTGCACAGCAGCATGTGCAACTGCCCTAGCTGTCAGTAATACAAAATGGATGCAACATCAAATAATGCCTACAGAGAGATCAGATAAACATCCTTCAAGAAAGTAAACAAAAATACCACCAAACTTGCATATGGTAACTGTGGCAGGTTTCCACAGTGTCTGTAGCTCAGAATTACTGGGATTTAGAAAAAGATGACAATGAGCAAGAGTATTGGAACTGCTCAGACCACAAATGTATTCTGTAACCACTGAGTTTTGTAGTTGCTGTTTAGACAAAGGGAAGGATGACATATAGAGGTTGGGAACGGGGATGTTTCTTCGTCTGCCCTCAGTAACCCTCTAAGTTCCAAATGATCTGATCCTTCAAGGCTGTTCCACCCTACCTACAAGATGCCATTTAACAGTAGGAATTGCAGCAGAAATTGTCAGGCAGGATCCTTCCCTGCCTGCCATGAAAACAGGCCTGCCTCTGCTGGCACAAGACTCCCTTCCCTACTCTTTTTCCAAAGCCAAGATATCTGCTTGCCAGCTCCACCTGGAGAGGAAGCACTGCCAGTTTGTAAGAAAGGAAAAGGAACACAATAATCCACCTGTTGATCGCTTCCTTCCCTACAACAGAGGGTGGACCAGTGGGAGCACCCAAGCTCTGGAGAAGAGAAAGACACAATGGTGTCAGTCAACACAAAGCATGGCACAAGATATTCCAGCAGCGCTGGTCCTGTTTGGTACTGCGCCTTCACACTCCACCACTATTGCTATTGAGGCATCATGTGTCACTGGCCCGAGATGAGATCTTTCTACCTACCTATCGATGCAGCCATCTGTGCAGTCACAGGAATCAACAAACAGGCTGGAGAGATTGTTGAGATAATATCCACGAGGCCATGACGACTTCCGATACTTGAAATAAGGCAATCTTGCGTGGTCGAGATTGTTACAGAAGGAGATGGGCACAGACTCGGCTCCGTTGCTAATATCGAACTCAAACACCAGGGGCTCGGGATTCATGGTGTTCCTGCCCAACAGCACATAGGTGTTGAAGGAGAAGTGATCAACAAATAAGAAATTGCACTCTGTTTCAAACAAGTAGTTTCGCACATCTCGAAAGCTTCTCAGACTCCGACCACAAGGAGCTTTGTAATTCACATCCAGTGGCTTCGAAAGGCAGTCTGCTTTTGCATGGCGTCTTTGGAAGTCAAACAGGATTGGGATCTTCAGAGGATTTTCACCTTTGTAGGAACCCACTGCTCTGTTAGCAAGACATGCACTAGAGCACTTGTGGTTCTGATACTGTACATTTAAAGGTAAACCTTGAATTTTGCTAGATGCTTCCTTATTCCCTGAGCAGGTTCTTTCCATGTCCTCTCTTTCGCTATTTGAAGTAAAAGAGGGAAAAAAAAAAAGGAAGAACAGCAGCATCTTAGACAACCAGTGCTGTGTTCAGTTTTTTAGCAGTTCAATATTTTTAGCCCCATTGCTAGAAGGCCTAAGGTTTCCCATGGTGTAGTTTTCCTGACAACATATAAAGACATATTTAGTTGCATAAAAAAAAAAAAAAAAAAAGCTTCTTCCCACAACTTACATGCTAAAACACAGCAAGGAAATTAAAGAAGAAAGGAACAACAGAACAACATATCTACCCCTGTCTTTCAAATCAGTACCTGAGGCTAAATATTACACACAGAAAGACTAAGTTACACAGCTGACAATCTGCACACTAAGGAAAGGCTGAGAACTGATGCTGAAGTCCTAACCCTGATAACACTCATGAACCTTTATTCACGCCCTATTCTGCAATGTTCTCATGTGGGAAATTAGACAAGTCTATCCAAAACCTCAGGTTTTCCACACAGGTCAAGTTAAAAACATTTTCACTTTGAAAACTCACAGGACTCAAATTGGGTTTAAAACACTCACTTTGGAAATACAAATTTTAGAATTCTCTCAATTGCACTAGAGAATATGTCAAATAAGGAACTGAAAGAAGGCACTGACCTGTCTGAAGCTTTTACAGTGTCTGCAGCATTGTCATCTGGAAGAAGAGGCTGCAGTTTGGATTTGGTTTCCTGTGCACCATCTCCATTCAACTCATCACTTACTGAAAAAAATTGAATGTGAGCAAACTCTTAATCAAACCAGATTTCAATTTATGACTGAATTTACTTTAGTTACTAAAGAGATAATTAACAAAACACATTACAAACAAGGCATTGCTATGAACTACAGCTAACAAAAAGCTTGTTAGCAAGTGTCCTACTGAAAAATCTTCCATGTGGTTTTCAAAGTCACCAGAAAGAACACGCACATGAAACACATTTACAGATCTCCTTTCATTGTTAGTGATAAAAGGATGCCAAGCTATTACAGCCAGTGGAGCCATGCAGAGGAAAACTGCTCACAGACAGCTCAGGTTCATAAGGGCTCACTAGTTCAAATTCTCTTCCCGTAGTACAAGTATTATACGTGTACACACAAACCACAAAAATACAAACCCAGGTGAGAGTTCACAGTTCAGTACTTGAGGAAATTAATAATTAGGCTTTCCTAGTTGTAATGCTAATGGCCTTCTCAGATCTATTTTATTGATTTCTATTTTATTGATTTCAAAGAAGGGAATTGAGCTTCTAGTGAGTAAAACAAGACAAATTAAATCCACGTACCAAACAAACACAATGGAAATGCACATACCATTTGCCAAAGTTAAGAGATCACCTAGATTAGCTTCATTCACCAGTGCCCAAGCCTGCCAGCATTCTGAGCAAAAAAAACCAAACCAGAACAGATGCTAAGTTGGATTTAAGTGATGACAATAGGCAAAACAAGTGTTAAATTCTCCATAGACACTTGTTTCTCCTCACTTGCTCATCTAGAGCATCTCAAGACTGATACTACTAGAAACGTGCTGCACCACAGACCTGAGCAGACACATCTAGGAATTACAAAATTGTTACAGCTCACAGCACTGTGAATTGTTGTGAATTGGCACTGAATATCCATCAGCTTTTGGAAAGCCAATGGAATGTTTCCAAACACACAAACTGGAGGCCTACGGTGGCAGCAATATACATCAAGACAATCTAGTGTAAGCTTCTTCCTTGGTCATCAGACTGATCATCTTCAGGCTAGGAAGTGCTGGAACTTGGCAGACTGAATTAATGGTACTTCTAAATTGGTGGAAATGGCCTTCAGATAGAAGAGTGCAACACACCCATTCTGCATCAACCTCTTACCCCATGCAATAAATATTACAAGCTGGCAGACAACTCTCAGCAAAATCCACCTTAATATTGAAAGCTTGAAACCTTTACAGAAAAAAGCACAGAAAAATTCAAACTGAACTTTATCACAGATTCATTGCATCATCTGGGAATTCAAGTTCAACTTATCTCTGTACTGCTTTGATATTTTGTTGTAACAGTCAAGATGTGGGAGCTCAAGAACACAAAAAATTGCACTTCCAGTTTAAAGGAAGTGTTATATATAATATGTGTGTGGCTATATTAGTTTAAAAGCATCTTACACCACTGTACATTTTCTTGCACAAAAAAACCCCAATAAGGTCCACAGATTACATTTATATGGGTGACTTAAAGAAAGAAGAAATTTTACTCAATTAAATAAACCAGTAAAAAGAAATCTGGACTGCTCCAAGCTGATCAGAATTATGATTTGAGTGTATTTTGATGTAGATAGAGGAAGCTTATTTCCTTGAAAATCAGAAAAATTCTGAATTGCATTAGTGTCACATTTTTCTACTATTGTTTCATGTTATAATGGTGTCTCTGACAAAAAAATAATACTGAGGTGATTATTATCCTACCCCAAAACCACTCAATCCACTGACAACAGCTTGAAAGGCTAAAACTTCTGATGATAAATGAAACACAAGGCACTGCAGATATTTCATTACTTCTCAAAAATGAGTATTTCAGTTCCATGTGCTTAAGAGCCATTTATCGTTGAAAAAGTATACAGGCAAAACAAGAAAATAGCCAATTGTACCTGAAATTACTTTTCTTTTTTAAAAGAGAAAAGACATTTTTTTAAAGTTCTTAAAATCACCAACAGCTAAGTTATTAAAATTCAGAGATATCTGGATTATGGCAGATATCACACAGAGCTACACAATGCAGGCAGCAGCTACTCTGCAGTCCAGTTTAACCACCACAAGGATTTCAAACCTTGGTTTGTTGCAGTTCCATTCTTGATCTTTTCCTTCAGCAAGGACAGCACATTTTGCAGCTGCTCAAATATGACATCCACTCTTCTACCTCCCAATTGTGTCCAAAATGTCTTCACATCACCTGAAATACAAATTACCATTTACGGCTCCTGAGAAGTCTAAAAACATGCATAACTCCTAGTGGACTATTCAAAGGCTCCCACTCATTTAATTTGGAGTCACTTCTGAAAAAACAATCAGTACAGGAGAATTCATTAAACCTCCAGAAGTTTATTCCTAAACCTAATCAAGAAAGTGAAACAGAAGTCAAGTGATGAACTGGAGTGGCTTCCAATGGCGCACAATGCTCCTTCAAGCAACTTTTTAAGCAGGTCAAAAAGGGAGCTATGGAAGCCTTTCTTCAAAGAGCAGCAAATGAGTCACACTAAAAATTAATCACTGAAACTCACAAAAGTGACACAGGAGAATATTTTCAACTGAATGAACTGAATATTTTATTGACAAAAGACACTGGGATGTTTTTTAATAGCTGTAACCTCTCTTAGCTGCATAGACTGACTATCCTGTCCCATCATTCATTTTGGTATGTTTTGTCAGGGAAAAAACTTTCAAAATATTTTCAGATAAAAACAGTTTGATGAATTGGGCTCAACAAGGGGTATCAGTTGAAATAACTAACACATCCCATATATCAGGCTTCCTTCCTCTACTAGAAATATTTATAAGGAAAATTTTGTTTAAAGAAATGTTTTTTAAGCTACTGGTTTAGAACCTCTTCTCTCTCAAAGGTATGCACCTTAGAGGTGCTAAGCCCATGCATGAAGGCTCTTGTTAAAACTGCAGCTGTGCATCTTTGTCAAGGACTGTGAAAAGGAAGTATGTTTCAGTGTGTCAAAAGATGACGGCAGAAGAAAGAACCAGCTCTTTCTCAGTTAATGTTGCTCTTCTTCAATGACCAAGCACAAAAGCATAAGCAAATCTGCTTTCCTACTCAAATTTCTAGAGGTGGAGTCCACTGTCACCACACTAGGCTTTACATTTCACTTTCAGACAGCCAATCTCTGTTGGCAAATGTCCTGGGATGACACCTGCCCTGTAGTCAAGAAATACTGCATTCCTGTCAGGCTCATGAAAAAATATTCCTTCATTTTTTGACTTAGTAGAGAATGACTTCTGTTGCCCAGGGTACTGGAAGCCCAGTGATGTTATGGCAGTGTGGTTACTCTCAAAAGCACCATGACAGCAGTGAAAGAAGTAACAATCTTTTGTCACAACAACCTCTGCTGCTCATGTCACCAGCAGCTACAGGCGTAATACTTAACATCAACAGGCAATGATAAAAGTACTTTTCTCTTGTGAAATAGCTTGATTTGGCACTAACTCTCAACAAAATTTAATGACCTCTTATATTAACAGAACTTTTTTTTAAACACGTGGAAAGCTTAAAGTCCAATTACAGAAAAAGTCACAACAATTTTTGGAAACCTACACTACTGGTCCAAGGGACACCACCTGCCCTGTGCCATTCCCACCCTTTTGCTGTGCATGACAGTATCACAAATTTAAAATAACAAAAAACTATATTTAATATTTGTGTTTAAAATAAAATTTTAAAAATACATTCAGTTAAAAATATGCATTTTGAACTTCTAGTAATAAGTTTTCTTCACTGCAGATTAAAACCGCTGTCCTTATTCATTACATGTTTTCAGCTATTTCCATACATTGACTAAATCTGGATAGCACTGGTGGATGGATTAATTCAGAGAACGGGTGACAGAACAGTTTCTTGTTTCTGGGTCCTCAGCTATAATAATGTGTAGGCCATAGGGAAATAAAACACTCACCTTGGAAATGCTTCTCCAGTTCTCATGCTGCAGTGCCCCAAAACTCTGGCAGCAAAAGCTTTGTTTTGCACGGAGAAGCAAAGACGGCATTTTTGTTCATAGTATAATTTTAATTTCAAAAAAGACAGATGCCCACAGCACTAATCTCTCCAGTGCTAATGCTGCTATCACCAACCACAGCCAGAAGGACAGGGAATGAGCAGACATCAGATACATCTACCTTGTAAGCATTCAGAACCATCTCTTCAGCTGATGGATTGGTGTGCACTGGCATCTGGCTGGAGGGATTTTCTTTTTCCTTTATAGAATCTTTGTGACCACATATCTCTTTTCTTCCCAGCATTGTGCAGGGGAATGATGCTAGAGCAAGCAACAAGCAGCCAAAGTCAGGGCTACTTACTCCAGCCACCAGATAAATAACCTGGGTGCCTGTTTCCTGTAGCGCAGCTTACAAATTTCTTACATCATAAAAGGCAAAACTGTTGTCTTCCAGTAGTAATTTTCATATCAGAAGCAGTGCCAAATATACATTCCTTTCCTCTTTCCCTCCATAAATCCAAATAATACTACCTTCAGTGCTCTCCTCCCTGGAACTGGTAAGGTTCTCCTCTTCAAAGTCACACAGCACTGCAAGAGATGCAGAATGGACAAGTGAGTAAGAGATCAGGTGAGAAATTAAAAATAGTTGTACTTAGCTTTTCAAAATTTATACTAGTAAATACTGCAGTGGGCATCAGTGGAGGAGCACTGTGTGAGAATGCGTTGTGTTGAAATAGTCAATCCCCTTTCAAACAGTCATCCCACGCCTTGTCAAGATCTAGCTGAGGAGCACTCAAACAAGCAATGTGAGGAATTTTTTTTACTTAAGTCATTTCTTTCTGTCCTTCAAGCATGAAGCTGTCACAAGATGACCCAAACTTTCCAGCACATTGAGATGAGCCCACGCAACCGCCCTGCCCATTAACTCACTGTTTTTTTTTTTTTTCCTAAATTGATGTGCTCAGTACAGAAGTACTATAACTAAACCAATTTCTTTAGGGGGAAAAAAGGGAAAGCTGTTTTTAGATAAATAAATTACTGAATCTGTTTCTTGACAAATGCAAGATACCCTTCACTGCAAGAACACTAAACAGCACTCTTCAACCACATTGAAGATTCCAAATTTTTATCTCCGTGAATCACAGAAAATAGGTTGGAAAAGACCTCTGAGATCATCCAGTCCAACCTATGACCGAGCTGCAGGGAGCCAACTGGACCATGGCACTGAGTGCTACAACCAGTCTTCCCTTAAACACCTGCAGGGACGGTGACTCCACCACCTCGGTGGGCAGCCCATAATGACACAGACAGCATAAAACATGCCTTATTTACATTAGCTGCTTCATCTTTTCTATGCTGTAACTGAAAAAAGAAATCAACCCCAAACCTTGCCATTCCTCCTGGATACTTCATTTAGTTGAACGGGAAAATAGGTTAAGACAGTTGACTCCTAAAAATGTTTCTTACAAGACTAATGGCTGCCTAAAATCTGCATATATATATATATATATATATATATATATATATATATATATATATATATATATATAATTTTTTAAAAGGCTTACTGCTTTTTTCTTCCATCCTCCGGGGGTGCTGCTCGGAGAGCTGTCACCCGCGCTGAGGCGGCGCCGAGGCCGGCTCAGGTCGGGGTCTCGCTGCGCTCGGCCACGGCTGCAGGGCCCGCGCCGAGGGCCGGCGGGCAGGGGCCGGGGTGCCGCTCGGGCTGGGAGGCTGGCATGGGGCGTGCCTGCAGCCAGGGCTCGGGCCCCAGGTCACTCCCGCACCCCTCGGGGCCTCGTCCAGGGCCCCGCCGGCTCCTTCTTCTGCTGCTGCTTCTTCACTTCTTCTCCGCCTCCTTCTCCTCCAACGCTCCACCCGCGGTGCCACCGCCCGGGGGCGCAACCCCACCGGGGAGCTCGAGCGCCTGGATGTGGGCAGGCCCACATGTGGCGGTGTCGCGCGCGCACCTCCTTTCCCTATTTTTCTATTGGTTGAGACGGCAGGAGGGGCGGCGGCACCGACCAATGGAAGAGCAGGGAGGGCGGGGAAGGGGCGGGGCTGCGCTGCAGCGGAGAGGCGGTGCAGGCGGGGCGGGGGCACGGCCGAGGGACTGGAGGTGCGTCCGCCATGTTGGAGGGGGCGGGCCGGGGGGCGGGCTGTCCGCGGGGCTGTGGGGGCGCGGCCGCCATCTTGGGGCCGGGAGCAGAGCGGGGAGTCGTTCGGTCTGCTCATTAATGTTTCTTAAATTAAAGAGTTCGGTACGTGAGCGAGTTGCGTAACATCGCTGCTGGGCTCTGCTCTTCTTCCTTGCTAGCTGCCCTATGGAGCTCTAAATTGTCGCTGCCCTTTTCTGTTCGAAATGCGGAAATAAAGTTTTATATCTCCCATTAAAATTTTCAGCTGCGTTGCCTTTGGGAGTGTTGGTGTTGTGGTTATGTAAAGATGTTTTTCACAAGGGCAAAAATATAGTCTGTTCTTAAAAAGCAGGGAGGGTGCTTTTTTGTCGCTTCTTTTTTGCCACCACCTTAAAACTGTAGAGATAAACATGCTTAAATAATTGCGAAAATATTTCCCATGTTGTAGATATTGCCAATCTCGTGGCGGGGGGTAGAATGTGATTATTGTGGGGACAGGAATGCTGTGTTTACGTGACGTGGAGCTCTCATCTGACCCAAGATCGTCCAGAAGATTTTGATGTCCAGCATCTGCTTTGTACTTGTATAAAACCTTTTAAATGTTTACACAGACGTGCCTACATCTGTGCCTGAAGTTCAGCCCATGAGAGCTGCCTAGTTCCCCAGGCAGGAATGAGACAACTCACAGTAACATTGCTGGGAAGAGGGTGGCTCAGCACTCCTGATATGCTGGCAAGACTCTCAGTAAAATACTAGTGTATTATGTTTTGAAAAAGTGGCTTCTCCCTTGTAATTGTTCATTTTAAAATTAAACACAAGCTTTTCTTGCTCCTGGAATATTCTGCATTATGAGATGCTGCTTGCAGATTAATCTCGCTTTGCTGAATTATTAATACATGTGCTCGTGAATGCTGAATGTTAGGGAGCACTTGTGGCATTAAAATTGTATAGACGGAATAACCCAAATGCAGAGAAGATGCAGCCCTGTGCTGGAAGAATCTGAAAGAACACGACTGCCTGCCTTGGTCAAATTTTGAATTTTATTAATATATTAGACAGTACTAATAGATTTTGCTTGCTATTTGAAGCAAAAAGAATGGTAACTACATCTTTCTTAAAACTAAATTCAAGACTTAGGACAAAATTAATGAGGCACTTTGAAACATGCCTGAGTTTCCTTCATTTTGCTTTTAGCCTGGAACTGTAAGATAGGCTTTCTGCAACATAGCAGCAAATTCTGCCAGTGAACCAGTTCTTCCCAAACTTGTTAGGTGGCAGAAGCTCACAAGCGATGCTCAGCTGACATCCCAGCAACCTGCCTGAAGCTCTCCTCCAGCAGCAGTGTGAGCTTCCTGGGGCTCTGCAGTCTGGACCTGGACTGACTACCTGTACCCAGAGGTGAGGGCAGTGCTCCCACGGGGTGGCAGCGAAAGGACCGACTGTCCTGGAGAATGGTGCTGTTGACTGAGTTGCTGAATTAAGCTTTCATTACATAGGTCTGGTCATTTGTTGAGAGTTAAAATGAGCAATTGCATAGACAGGCAGAGTGAAAGTAGCTCTTTGGAGTGGGAGGAGGTGAATCTGGTCTCAAAGGAATTAATCTAGTTCTCTTCTCCAGGGATGGTTTTTCCACTGTGAATGCAGTGGGGATTTGGGTTTTTCCTTGTATGACCAGATAGCCTTGGGCGAGGTAGAGATACACCAGTCAAACTCCAGCAAACAGCAAAGCACTCAAAGCCATAGACTTTGGAAAGCCATGGGCATTCAGAAAATGTGTTTTTGTTTTTTGTATTTTTCATTCTGATAGAGCTTTCTGTTCTTTTCTGATTGGCTTGGCTCTTTGTTTTATTGACTTCTTAAAGTGTCATCATATCCATTGAATACTTCTGCCAGCTCCTGCTCTGTCACATTCTCCCTGTTATCCTTGGTGATTTAACTTGCTCCCTTATAGATGAATGTCTGCACTTCATCCTTTAAAAAATGCAACTCTAATATAATCTTCTCTTTTATTACATTGATTAGTTTCTGTGGTTTATATGTAGTCTCTTGTTTTTGACAAGTTTGTCTTCAGTAAGGTAACAGAACAGGGACCAGGCAATTCACTGCAAATCATAGATCATTCCTACTTTACAAATTGATTACCAACAAAATGGTTTGAGTGAGGCTGCCTTTGGTTTATCTTAGAAATTTTGCTGCAACACATCATTATCTATGAAGACACAGGCTAATATTCCCTAAAGGTATGTTGCTCACTAATTGGACTCAGAGTATTTACAGGTCCTCAGTATGTTTTGTTACTATGTTTTGTAATTCTTTTGCTATTGTAGATATGGTAGAAGGTTATTCAGATAATTTTTTTTCCCCAGGTATTAAATGAAAGAAAGGGGAGATTATGGGCCTCTGAGAAGCCTGTAAATTAATTTTGTTCTACCTCTGGTGTAAGCATGTTTGCATTCTTGGCAACTAAAAGTCTAACAAATTGTCTCTTTGAGAAGTGGAGGTTCTAAAATCCTAGGCTGTTGTAGTCCTAAGGGAATCTTAAAACACAGGCAGAGACTGGCTAGGAAAAGGAAAGGAAAAATTTGTGTCACTGTTTTAACAATAGACTTCTTTCATGTGGAGGACCTAGATGTCTGTTAATTACTAACTGGCTTGAGGGTTTTGGAATCTGGCCCAAAGTGTTGAAACTCTTAACCATCCACTGGCTGGCATTTTCTCCAAGGTCTACATTTGGAAACTGGTAGTGCAATGAATTTCATCTGTTTATGTAGTAGAGGCGTTTTCAGTTTCAGCCATATTTCTGTCTTCCAGTCTCGGTGATCATTGCCAGCAAAGACTCCAGGCAGCTGTGTGAGCACAGAGAGCAAGGACTGCTTTGGATGTTAGGTTGTGTCAGACCAAGCTGAGCAGCATGTGTTGCCTTTGCTGTGCCACAGCCCCACCACACTGATCAAGACCTAAAACTCTGCCCTCTAATTTTGGGTGATGTGAGTGAATTAGCAAGATCTGAAAGCCTGTGATTATAAGTGCATTTGAAAGGCCCTGAGATTTCTGGAAACCAGGCAGTAGATGTATATGATGAAAGGAATCCAAAATAAATGGATGCCTAAAACCCTTTTTGTCTTCATTTTTCCATGTGAACACAGCAATATATTTATCTGAAATAAATTTTCACTGGTTCTTTCTGAAGTAAGGCTTGTGGCTGTAAAGTATTCTGACCCTTCTGATGGCTCTTTGTGGGTTTGCCTGCAGGGTAAAGTATGCACACAAGCTATTTTCATTACATGAACACGTAGGAGACATTAAGCAATCTGCAAGAATTAATGAATTTGTGGTGTTCCCACTCTAAAGAGATGATCTCTGGGGACCCCTACAACTTCATTTTGACTTTTAAATCCAAGTGTGGAGGCAGCTGCCCTTGTGGTGCCAGCTGATAGAAGGTTGATGAGCTGGTGCTGGTGCTGGTAGCTGTTGTGCAAAGGCAAGAGAGGCAGTGCCTGGTGTAGACTTGGACTTGAACTAATAAAAGCCATCTAAAGGAGGCATAGGGCAACAACCTGAAGTCATTATTGTGTGTGGTGAAACAACCACCTTCAAATAAAACTGAAACACAAAGGTTTCAAATGTACTAAAGGGAATTTGACTAAAACCTTAGAAAACAGGGTAGATGTGTGTTGTGGGGTAGAAGCTCAACAATAGAGCTCTTAATGAGAATATTCGGGACTAAACAGTACTTAGTCACAGTTTCCTGTGGGGAAATTAATTTATTTGAAGAAAATTGTAATTTTTTTAGTTGATTTTTTTCCTTAATCCAGTTCAATGTGCTGCATCAGTGCTTGGTTTGGCTTAACTTTGTAGAGGTGTGAAACCAGCAGTAAGGTGTGAGGAACAGGAGCAGTAAGAATGGGAGGGAGTATTGTCCTATTAATATTTATTTCATTTGGGTTTGTTTATAAGTGTTTTGAAGGGTCAGGGAAGCCTAAGTCCCCTGAACATTTAAAATTGGCACTGTCAAAGGAAGAAACAGTCCAGACGTTCCTGGACTTCTTGGACTGCCCTGTTCCTTTGTGTCATTACTCATGGGACTGGTTAGGATTAAAAAAAAATACAAAAACCCCCAATCAAACAAAACAAACAAACAAACAAAACCCAACGAACCAAAATAAAAACCTAAAAGAAAAACCAAACCGAACAACAACAAAAAACAAACAAACAAACAAACAAACAAACAAACAAACCAAAACCCAAAAACTCCACCAAAACACCAAAACAAACAGACAAACCCCAAAACCCAACCAAATAAAAAACCCAAACAAAACAAAAAAAAAAAAAAACCCAAAAGAACCCACAAAAACTTATTTGGCTCAGCTGTATTTAACTGAATAATTTTTCCCATTTCATTTGCTGTGCAGCCATTTGGTATTTGTGCTTTACTCAGGGAATTGGAGGTGGTCTAGGTGCAAAATGAGCATCTGGAAATCAATGGATTGCTTTCTAATTTTATTGTTGGTGTCATTTATCTCAATTTAAAATGTTTGAGCCAGCTACTTCTACAGTGTGAGGAAAGTGGTAGTATGGACAGAATACTTACCATATCTAGGTTATTTCGGATGGTCTTACCACACAGCAGAGCCTGGACCTCTCTGTGTTCTCCGTTCTGCTGGATCAAAATCTCCTCCTGCCTTTTTGTAGACAATGGAGGCAAATGGGTTTCTCTTGTAAGTGCTTGGCTTTTACTTTGTTGTTACCTTTTTTCCTCGTAAAATTCTTGAACGACTGGAACCAAAGAAGCTGTGTTAAAAATACGTTTGTCATTCTTTCACTAAGTGAATTGTGGGCCCAAATCTTTGTAACCATTTCTTCTTAAGAAAAAAAAAAAAGCCCTTTTTCTGAAGACATTTTCCTCAAGTGACTCCAGTGTATGGATTTGGCATTCCTCTCACAGTAGTGGATACATATGCTATTTGTTACAAAGTAATCACAATTTAGATTACATTTAGGCTGGTATAAAATTTAAAAAAAGCTTTGATAAGATAAAATGCTTCTTGACACATAAATTTAATATGAATTAAAAAAAATAAGCCCACCAAACACTGCTGTTTATCATAGTAAAATGTGTGGAATTGGTTTCTGTCCCATTTGTGTTGAACTGGGTATTTGAGAAGTTGTTTGGTAGCATAATTGCATAATTTGCCTTCACTTAAAGTGAAGAATTGTTTTTAAGAATGAAATTATTTTGTTAACAAATTCATAGCAAGGTGTTACAACCCTTGCATTAACAGGTCAGGATGTGTGGTTGCAACCTGGGTGTAGAAATCAGCAGAAAGGGACAGGATTTTTTTAAAACTCTTATTCCTGCCACATACTGTAGAAATATTTTAAAATTGCACACCCCTACTAAAACGTTTGTGACCAGATGGATTTTTGCCTTTTGTTCTTTTAATATTGTCTGTCTTGATAGAGGTAGTTCTGAAAATTTCACACAATCTACATTTAGTAAGTCCTCCACACTTCTTCTCACTTCTCCAAAAGCTGCACTTTTAGAGGAGGTAAGAGGGGTTTGTTTTTTCTCTGGCTGTTAAATTTTCATGGTGCCCAGCAGGCTGATCCGCCTCCCTCTGCAGTCATGTCATTCCTAGAACTGATGCAAGGGAGGTGATGGCAGTAAGGGCTAGAATTCTCATTTTGAGAGCAATGTGTCCTTAGAGCAACTCGGTAAACTGTGAAACAACATTTTAAGATTATTTTACAGCATAAGTTAAAAACACCCTTTCTGATATCACAGTAATGTTTGTATCTTGCTTTTCCTGCTGCAAGAGACAATAATTAAGATGAAAGAAAGTACTGCTGCATAACTGGATTTTGAAATGTGCAACAGCATATCTTTGGGTGGTCTCTCTTAAAGATCCTGTGTCAATGTGGCACAAAGACACTTGTACAAATTTATACGTACAAATTTATTGTGGCAAAAATACAGTTTGTTTGCTCTTGAGTGTGGGAAGGAAGTTGTGTGCAGCTTTGTAAGTCAAGGCACTGGATACTGGTGAATATGGAGAGGTTAATATGTGGGAAGGGTTCATGTCCAGCAGCTGTAGTGTCCTGAGCATTCAGCTCTTTGTTTTTCCTATTTTCATATGTCAGCAGGGAGGCATGGCTGTATCAGCTTTCCCTCTTCAAGTGTACCTTTTAATTGTGTACTCTCACTTTCTGCAGTCAGACAGCTCTCTTTCACTTCTGCAAATAAGCAAAACTTATTTTCATGGTGGTCATTCACTACCTGTTGCTTTTGGCTACAAGAGAAGCTGTCTGCAATATATGATTTATTTGTTGTTAGAAATAAGCACCAAATTGAACCTTGTAGAGTGGGTGCAGGACTGCATGCTGGTTATAGTCCTCTGTCACAGCAAATATTGTTTATATCATATAGTCCCTGGGAAAAATCTGTGGGGGGTGGGGGGAGGGGTAATTTTTTTTTTTTTTTTTACAAATTAGTTTAAGTAAGTGAGCCAAAAAAGGCTGAATCTTCTAAATAAAAGCTTATTACTTAGAATTTGTGTTGACCTTTGGTCCTACTTATCTGCAGACCATTAATAGGTCTTGTCTTTTACATTACAATCCATGTTTAGGTCTGTATCTGCTGGCAACATCTGTACTGCTCTGTTTGCAAGCATCACACACGGCCTTGGGCAAAATATGGAAGTAAAAGATAAAGTGCTCTAGGTTGAAGGCAGTTTGAATGAGGACAGGTTTGAATGTACTCTGAGGTCAAGCTGGCTTGGTGGTCTTTAGGTTGTGTGTTGGTTGGAAAAGTTTTTCCCTTCAAGAAAGCAACATTAACGTGAGGAGATACACTCCCCTACAATTCTTCAGTGTTCCACCCTTTTGTCAGGGAAGGGAAGATGCTAGCAGAGGATTTGCTGAGATATTCTTAGCTATTTTGGTTGCTTGGGCAGCAGTTAAGTGCTAGTTAAAAATGCACAGCGATGTTATCCATTGTTTTTCCTGCCTTGCTGAACTCCCTCCATGCTGTAAACTGTCTCCTCACCAGGGTTCCTAAAGTTCAGCACAGGTCATCAGGCCATGGGAGAAGACTGCTGCAGACACTTGAGAGACTCAGCAAATCTCCTCTGTGTGTTGTGATGTGCTGCTACATCACTGATACACTTCTAGCTCTACCTACAAGTGTCCCCCGAAGCTGGGGAGTGGCTGGGGATGTGGGAACACGTGGCTGTCTGGAATAGATACAAATACAAAAAGAGGGTTTCAGCAAAGGGAGAGTCACCTCTTGATTTAGAAATGGTTCCAAGGCAGCAGCCAGTACATAGGAATTAGTACAAGTAAGTTTTATAGAGATGATTACAGAAAACTCACTGGATTTTCTTCAGGATTTAAGGCTAATAAGAAGTATAAAACTACCAGGAGCAAAAAGAACAGTGACATTTGTCTGATGGCTGTGCTAAAGTTGTCAACAATAATGCTGAAAATACAGAACTGTTCCATATTTCTGTAGTGAGAATGAAGATGAATATTACAAATAATCACATAACTGTGAACAAATCCATCGTATTACAGCAGTAAATAAAGACTGAAAGAACACTTGAAAATGTATGGAGACTGAGATTTTTTTTTTTTTTTTTATGTCTAATGTAAAACTCCAAAATTTTAAGGGTTGTCATGAAGCAAAATATTCAACATGATTAATAGGAAACAAATTATAAAATGCCTAGTATTTCAGATTATGGGTTTGATGTATTCTGGCTAAGAAACTCAATCTTGAAAATACTACTGTCAATAAGAATATTTTAATTTATATATAATTTTTTGATGTTCAGTCATTGGATGTTTGTTTGCAAAAAAAAAATCCCCAAATGAACACACAGCTGAAAGGAAATGCACAATCCTTTCTGACAGTTTTATCTAGGCCAGGCAGAGTAGAAAGAGGACAAATGATGGCATAGCCTCATGTATTTGATTGAATCAAAGAGCATCTTGGCTGACTCTTTCAAAAGATGGACTCAAAGCTTTGTGAAGTTAATAACCATGGGAAGAGTCTGAGTATGCCTTCAAAGATGAAGACCAGTATCTGAAAATACTTCAAGGTGTCAAAACTCATGGGCAACAGGCAGTGGACAAGACACTCCCAGTAGATAAATGGTAGCCAAGAGATGACAGGGGTTGAAAACACTGAATGCAGAGTGGGAGATTTCTTTTGCAGTATTAATGATCTCACTTCCATAACACAATCAGGTTTAATTTGAAGACGTTTTTTAATTGAAGTCAGTACTGGTTGTAGGTGTCAGAAAACTGTATATGTACACTTCATGTAGGTGGTGGTGAAGAAGTAAATTCTGAGTTTGTTGAAGTGATTTAATCACATACCTATGCATGAATAAAATGAAGAGTCTTCAGAAAGCACATGTTTGCAAATGCAGGAATCACAGATTCAGAGAGCAGAAAGTAAAAGAGAATATGAAGTTTCAGAAAAGAAAAAAACCCCATAACATTGAAAGTGGTAACCAATTAACTGTTGCATTATGTTATTAATGGGTTTCACAGATTCTCCAGCACTTGAAATTAGTGTCAAGATACAAAATCTTTTAAAAAGCTGCTCTTGTTCAAGAATCTGTTAAGCTTTGGGGAACCAGAGTAAATATTTGAATTTTTAAAACTCCTTTGCTGATAATAACAACATTCATTTATTGTTTTGAGAAGAACAAAAAAATCTATTTCAAACTTATTTTAAATCCAAATAAGGTCTTATTTCGTAAGTGTAGGAATCATTCAAACTTTCTTTAGTTTTGAAAGAAAAGCCAGTCTGTGTAAACTGTCACAGTGTCATACAGTTTATTACTTTTGAACTTCTGTGTCATCTGTTTTTAGGGTTTTTTTAAATTGAAAAACATAAAAATAGGTAATGTTGTTGTTGGCTAAAGGACAAGGTATTAAATAGCTTAGGTTCACATCTTTGGTTACCTGGCTGCCATGCAGCTCTCTGGATACGGGCCTTTGTGTGCTGGAATATTTCAATGGAAGTTCTTATGCTTGTGAAAGTAATTTCATCCCATGATGACAGCTAAGGGAGACTGTCTTGCTGTGGTCATGGAAAGTTGAACTGATACGACTCTTGCTGGGTGACCTTCTCACGGGGTTCTGCCTGCTCTCAGAAAACAAGCCATTTCTTTTCAGTGGTACTTGGGTGGAAACTCCAAAATTTGCAACAATGCCAGACATAATTTTGTGTCCTTATGAGCACTGCAGTTCTGAAAGAAACAGTTTTCAGACTTTTCTGTCTGAATTCTGCTATTGGGCCTACAGCTCTCATAAATTCAAGGTGCTGCATGCAAATATATTAGAAAACATGTTCTGCAGGTGATCAGGCTCAGATAGCATCTAGCTAAAAATATTTTTTTGCAAAGATAATAGATAACTTCTTATGTCTGGGCTGCTACAGCTTGAGACTTTTTTCATTTGAGAGGCATAGACCTTGTTTATTTTCAGTGCTAAGCATGACTTTTATAAATGGACAGTAGCAGCCTTTTACCCTTCAGAGGTGTAGATTTTGATGGCAGATAAATTTATTTTGCAAATGCACACTGCCAAAGCACATGCAGAGAAGAAAATTATCAATTGCTTCTGTGGGAAGGGAGCAGGTATGTGACAAAGCCCGAGGAAGCTGGTTTCTTACACTGTTTTCAGAGGGTGTGACAAAGTTTGTGAGTTTAGATCTGTGTGCTGTGTGATGTTGAAGCTGTCAGATTTCTTTAGGAGATGTCTTGAGGAATGATGTTTGCCAAGAAGATTTCCATGAGTATATTTGACCTGTTACAACCTATATATCTAGAGCTTGCCATTTATGTCATGTGGTGAGTGGTTTTCTTCCAGGTATCCAGAGCCTGTCAGGGATCTCCGCTGTTGAGCCTACACAGAAATGGAGTTGAATCAAAGCACACCCAGGTGCCAGAGCTGCTCTCCCTCCAAAACAGAAATTGTCTAGAAGATGAATACACTGCTCATGTTGGTCCTTGTTCAGAACAGTCTTGGCTAAAAGATGCCAGTCTGCAGCATGCCTGCTGCCATTTAAGGACTGCAAGGCATAACCCTGGTTTATTAATTAAAACAAAAGGAACTCAACCCTTAATTGGACACTTTGTAGTTGTATGTGTCTGACATAATAATTAATTTGTAATGTCAGTTGTTGGGCAACACGGATGGGGGGAACAGCAGATGGCTTTTTAGTTGTGTGGGAATGTGCATGGACACATTTTCCCCATTGGGGACTTCAAAGAATACCCTACAGGTTAATTTGCTCAATATAGTCAACTTTTGGCCAGAATGGACTGCAGAGGTCTTTAAGAAGGCACTGGAGGTTCCTTCCTGGGACCAGAAAAATATGTGAGACAGGGGCTAAATGTGACTACAGGAACTGTTCACTGCCTAACAGGAAGATAAAACTGAAGTGATGGTAAAATACTTACTGTGGGACAGAGAAGTGGAAACATCCTGTGTTACATCAACTGGCCATGTATCTGTTTGCAATCTGACAAGTGATGAATATACTTAATTGTTTGTCAGGAGGAATGACTTTGGGGTACTTGTGAAGACAATCTCTCCTTGTGCAGCTTGAGCTTGATGAGTTCTCAAGGTTCCCTATCCTTTTTCAATATGTTAAACCAATGCCATTGCAAGACAAAACTGGTAAAGAGCAAAATGTGGGAAGATGTGGGTTTTCTTTCTCAAGGGGAGCAGTATTGGCACCAGAGATTTTCTTGTGTGACTTTAGGCAAGTCAATTTAGGGCAACACTTGCTTAAGTATAACAGCTGTTTTTCAAGAATTATAGTAATGCTTGGGTTTCATTATTTGACACTGGGAAAAACTGTAGTTCTTCATCTAAAAGCAGCAGTTTAGACTCTTAGCCTAGTATTACTCTGGTTTTGTTTCGACTGTTCTGCTTTAGTAGAATTCTTAACCTTTATGAGAAGAGACTCAGAAGTTTGTTGTGTCTGTGGGCATGGTTTCTGGAGACCTGCATCACACAAACTTCCAGACTGTGATCCCAGTCTGCAGGAAAAGGACACAAGTAAGCTGGGTTTTGCCTGCTGTGTTTGTTTGGGTTCCATCACTGTAGTGTCAAAGCACCTTATGGTGCTTTGAATGCATAAATTTTTCAGTGGGGAGACTAAGTGGCTTTTCCAAGACCACATAGTGTGACATAAATAGGAGCTGACACTTCTTATATCTGAACTCATCTTCATGGGTATAACACCATGCCTCTGTATGGGACTTTCTGGTAGTACTTGTTCTTTTGTCTTGGGGTGACTACTTGAAAAACACAATGGTTCTGCAGGTAAATCCTGGCTTTGCTGCCCTGAAGAAGGAACTAACTGGAATGCAATAAATTGATGCTGGAGATTGTCTTGTTTGGTCCCTCATCCGCAGGAAATAACAGTCTCTGAGCTGTCTTGGCTGCTCAGTCTTGAAAGTCAGAAGCAATCTAGAGCAATCTGTTGTATCTGAGTATGCAGAAGTGATTTAAGAATCCCCCTGGAAGGGGAATAGTGCTCCTTTGGGATCTTTAAAGTGAAAGGTGTGTAACTATTCTTCATGGTGATTTTGGATGATGCTTCAGGAAACCTCAAAGGTGCTGATTGCCAGAAGCAGAAGAAGAGCAGAGTAGTCCTTCCTATGGCGTATGTTTCTTTTTCTACTTTGCTCTTGGTGTCAGCCCCTCTTAGAGATGGGATTTTATGGAGCCTTGTCTGATCCAGAATGATGATTCCTATCTCCTGGTATTCTTTAACAGTATATTTTGGAGTGCACACCTTTGGGTGTTTGCTTGGTGTCACCTCACTTTCCTCATACTAAATTGGGTGTTACAGTGAGTGCCTCACAGGAGCATTTAACTTGTGTTTTAAATTTAACTTAATTTTGTTTGTCTGCAAGTCATCTGGAAAGTATCTAATGAAAAATGCTGTAGCCTTCTGTAGTAGTGGTCAGTAGAGGAAAAGTCTTGAATCCCAAAGTGCCTTCCAGCTTGTCAGAAACAGTCACACATTGTGTTTCAAGAAATTATAGGCATCAAAGGGCAGTGTATCTGCCCAACATTTTCACAGCATATCACCATTGCTGAAGTGAATATGCAATAACTTTCAGCTTTCAGCTTCAAGCACTCTGAGGAGATTTAAAGCTCTGTTGTCTTTGACCAGCAAGGAAGTTGTAGGGAACATCAATAGAGCTTTTTGGTTAGTGAGCCTGGTGGAAGGGGATGTCTTAACCTGCAGTACCCTGTTCTGCTTAACATTAAGAAAAGTGCTTGATGAAGTTGTATGGAGATCAGTAATTCAATACTTTCAAGGAGACTAAACACTATTAATATTGTTTGACTGTTTCAGAAATGGGAGATCACAGATTAATTCTTTTATACACTTAAAATTCAATTCCATGAAGAAAAGTGTTTTTAATGTGCTGCTATGGAAACTGCAAGATTGGCACACGTGATGAGCGGTTTTAGGTCTTCAGCGAAGCCCTTTTTGTTGCACCTCTTGAAATGATCTTTCCTCTTCCTATTTTTAATTCTGTGAATGGACCTTAAAGAAACAAACAAACATGCATGGCCACTGAGGTGATTGACTGTACAGAACTGGGATAGAAGCAGTTTGGAGAGGTGAAAGCTTTAATTTTTATTAAAAAATACCTGCTTGGCTCTTCAGGCAGTCACAGATTTTGGGGGGCTAGTTTCTCTTTGCATGAGTCTGCAGGTAAAAAGCCTGATGTGGTCATCAGGCTGTGTTCCTCCACTCATAAAAGTGGGAGTGCAGGTGTAGTTCTTATTTGTGTTTTATGTTGGGACACAGTAGATAAGGGGCACAATTAACATTTTATAAGTCACTTTAGGGCAGACATAAAATTTTAATGTGTTATATTTTTCAGCTGTTGGGCTGTAGTAACCTTCTGTTTAGACACAATGCACTTGGGAGTGGGAATGCTCAAGGAAAGGGATTAATTTTAGTTGACTTTCTCTAATGATGGAGCTGGATGCCTTTAAAATGAGTTAACTTTTAAATACACTGGCCTGTACACAAAGTATTAATATACAAAAGTTTCTTGTAGAAAGGCCAGTGCTTGGTTTCTGTAGTGATTGTACATATGAATAACACATTCAGTAAAATTTCATTAGCAGTTTATAAGAGCTATTGCAGATCTTAAAAACCCCCAAAACCCCAACGAAACCAAACATCATCTTAGCAACTGTATTTGCATTAAATAAATCAGGAGGGAAAAGGCCGTATGTCCTGAAAAGCGCTAGAGGGAGCTAGGAGGAAGAAGAGGGGAACATAATCGTTGAAGACATGTCTGCATTTTTAGGAGTAGCTTATATAAAGCATCCATTTAAATCCTTCCACTCACTTCAGCTAAAATGCAGCTACAGGTCAGCCACTGCATCTTGCTGCTCTCTGTTTTCCACACTTCACTGAAGGAATATCAATTTTCTAGTCCCGAGAGAGGCCAGAAGCTTTGCTGCTTTTTACATGGCTGTGGGGAAAACCACCTGCCCCTCCGTAGACTGTACCCCCTTTTTTTGGCCTTTTTTTGTATTTGGATGAGCAGCCAAATGTTAATTTGCATTTTGGTGCTGGTAGCTGTTTCGGGGGGACTGGTATACAGGCTCAGTTCCAAGCTTGTGTCCCTTTGAGATTACACAGAGAGAAAGTGTGTGTGTTGTGTGTCTGTGTTTGGGATCTGCTCCACGAAGAAGATTTCATTTGCATTAATCTGAAGTGGCGACAGTGCTCTTGCAGGGATCTGAAGAAACTGAGTGTCTGTGGACTCACAGAATAACACAGAAATATGAAGTTACTGTAAAGCATCCTATTTTTGAGGTTTTAGAAGTGTTGTTGGGCACTTTTTATATTGCTCTACCGTAAAGCTAAATGCTTTGAGTTACAGTGTAACAGCTTTACTCTGTAGATTATATAAGTTACTTGTTTTTAGTTCCTCTCCACCCCAATAAACTGCCAAACTATCAAAATGTTGATATCTTGGGATTTGTAAGAATAGCATGAAATCCTGTGGGGGATGTTCTTTGTTCCAGGTTTTGGAGGGTGGGGGAATCTTTTTAGTATGCTAAAGCTTCTCCTCTTGATATTCAGCATTACACAACTAAACCTGTTGCTGTGGAGAACTGAGTATTGATGGCCTGGGGCATTGAGCAATTTGGGGGGAAGGAAGGATGTTGTTGTTGTTATTATTATTAGAGGCTGCTTAGGGCTTTGGAATGCTGGAAGTAATCTGAGAGGAGGTAGACAGACTTGAATGGATGATTAAATAAGGAGAATTAATATATATATGTGGTGTGTTTTTCATCTGCTGCTGCCATTTATTGCAATTTCACTCACTGTTGAAGTTCCCTAATTTCTCTTTTCCACATTAGAAGATGAATGGTAAGGGCAGGAAAAATCAACTGGGGTTTTCTTCCTTTGGTCTTTATTAGATGGAATGATTTTAAGTTATGAAAGCGAGGACAAACATTTCTCAAAAGTACTTTAACCATGCCTTAGCCTGAGGACTCTGCCCTCTTTAAAGGAAACAAATATAATGAAATTTAAATATGTGGAAGCTGGAGTACTTTAGCAGTGCAAATTTTTTTTCCATGTACTTTAGGACTGTAAAGATCTTTTGTCTATTTATAATTACATCATTTGAGATTTTAAATGGCTACAAATTAAGAATTGAAGAAAACATATTTTGGAAATATTTAATAACCTCTTGGCAACAAAAACCCCCAACAAACAGATAAGAGCACCGAGTAATTATGGCTTAATTCCTATTGAATGGTTCAGGGCCTTTTCCTGTCATCTGAGAATTAACTCTACTTAAGATGAAACAGAGTATTGGAATAGCAGAGAATCTTTTTTTCCCCTGCCCCTTTAGCTACCTTGTTTTGTGCAGTTTCTTCTGCTGCAATGCAGGAATGGAGGCAGGTGGGTTTCTTGCTCTCCAGCTCTCCAGAGGGCTCCTATTAAAGCCCTAGAAGATTTCCTCAGGTAGAAGATGGGAAAAGTTGAACTGTAATTGAGTTCAAATTCAATTTATTGCTCTGAATCAGGAAAACAGGCATATTTAGTCTGAAACAAAGGATAGTTACTTTGTAGATAAATTTCTTATGCTTCCAAAAAGCTGGGATACACAGAATGGTCTGTGAATATTTTATGGAGCACAGTGATACACAAATTACCCCCACTGGGTCTCCTTATGTGCAACTAAAACACATTTGTTGTGATATTTCAATCTTTTTTTGCGATAGTTTGATTTTCAGGGTAACACCTACCACTGTTGAACTCCATGGTACAACAAAAAGTTGTACCCGTTGAAGGGATGGTGGATTTATGATAGAAAAGATAAAATTTTTCTTGGGACAGGTCGAGGAAATAAGTTTCTCTCTTAAAAACACACAGGGTTTTTAAACAGTGATGCACTTGGATTGTTGTGCTGCCTCAGGAAAAGCCAGTGCTGTCAGCAGAAGCCCAAGGGTAGAGTGTTTATTGTTTGACTTTCACAGTTTATCCAAAGGCTGAGGTATCCGATAAAAAAGAAAGGGCCAATGCCAGAGTGGGGGTAAGGTCTCACAAGGCTCAGCTCCCCTTCCCTTCCCCACCCAGCTGGGACAGAGCAGGGCACCCACATAGAGGTGCCCAGTGCCAGTTTTTCTCCCCAAGTCCTTCTTGCCGCAACATATCTGTGCAGGTTGTTCGTGTGCCTCCTGAGCTTGGTGGGTGGCTCATCCTATTCAGGGCTTGGTGTCCACAGTGTCCCTTGCTGAGCTCTCTGTGGAGGTGTCCTGGAGAGGAAACCTGGTCAGTGGTGGCTAATGTGAAGGCTTTTATTCGGTGTTGGAAGACTATTTCACAAGGGGTTTGGAGCAGAAATTGCCACTTGGTGTCACTTGTTGCAGTTCTTTCTGGTGCAGTGGGAGCAGCACTAATTAATGCCTGTTCCCAGTGCTGTTCAGGGCAGTCCGAAAACACAGGGCTGCCGTATCTTGATGATCTGGTAGGTAAAGTGTGAGCAGAAATGGTGACGTGCTTTACTGGTAAGCACGTTGAGAGTGCAAATCTGCTGATCTAAGGTTGGCTTGGTGCCTCCTGTGCAAAGGCAGGAGCAAATGCAGGGAGGTTAAGGGAGCAGAGGTGGCTTCTGCCTCTGAGCCCAGGAGTGACAGGTGAGTGGCTCTTCAAAGTGAGGATTTGGGATATTCCTGTGTGTTTCAGTTCGGAGCTGGCATTGCAAACAAAGGCTGGTAGCCCTTTAAAAGGTGCCTGTTTCATCTGTATTCCTCAGAAATTAGGTTTCTCATGCACTTTTGGCTGCCTGTAATGTAGAGCCATGAATAGGTACTGCAGGTGAGCCTTAAATCAAGGTCTGATGCAACTGTAGCGCTGCTAACTCTGAGATCAGCTCCCCAAGCAAATGTAGCAGAGCAAATGATTTTTAATAATGTAGGACTTCAGCTAGGCTATGCCCTGAGGAAGAAGTGATGGGAGGTAAAGTTTTCCCCCCAAGCTGGAGAGCTTGGCAGAAAGACATGCTGGGCACACATCCCAGCTGGGACTCAGCCAAGATCCAGATGAAGATACATTTTGAATCCCACCTTGAAGAACCTATAGTAAAGCATCCTTCTTTCCCTGCTCTTAACAGCTGGGGGCAGAGGGGACAGCACTTGCCATTCCTTTTGGGAATGTGTGGCGCTTGCCAAACAATAGTTGCCGAGAGAGAAAAGTGAATCACTAAAAATTCCTTTAATTACATTTTCCTGTATTTGTACGCTTGATAATAGCTGGTAGTACTTGTTTCAGAATACTTTATGATTTTTTCCCCATCACATTAGCCTTTGAAAAAATACTTTGGGCTAATGTTTTTCTTCATCAGGATTTAAATTTTGCTCAAAGTATACTACAGATGTGTGGGTTTTTTATCCCCTCAAGTATTATTGTGGAAAAGTATTTGGATCTTTGTGTGTAATATGTAGTCAGGCAGGAAGCAGCTTATGTGCAGCTTTTCTGGACAGGACTTTGCCGAAAGATGTGGTGTGTGAGCATGTTGATTTTTTTATTATCTTGTAACAACAACCCGCTGTTGGGCTCCCTTATTTGCATTCCTAGGAGGACGGCAAGGTGAATAATTTAATTCCAGCAGCCTACGCCACGTGATGGTGCGAGGACCCGTCAGCGATGCCTCCCCCGGCACCGACAGACTTTGGAGAGGAATGGAAACTTACAGAAGTGATGCGAAATTGTCGCATGTCCTCCCTTAACCCTGGGGAAATCTCTCGGCGGAGTGATCACTTCATCCTTTGCTTTTCCACGCGTTCCTCTGACGTGGAGTTTGGGGGGTGTGTGTGTGTGAGCCTGTGAGCAAGACGAGCGAGGGAGTGGGAAGCGGGGAGGGCAGTGGGGGGAAAACGCACACCCAGGCACAGAGCTCGTCGGAGCAGGAACAGCGAGGAGCCGGGAGTCCAGCCGCAGGCAGCGGGGAGTGGAAATTTACAGCTGCTTGTGAGCGCCTGTGCATGTCCAAGTGATCCTTTCTGCTCACGCTTTTCCAGAGGCTGACGGCCGCCCGGCAGGAGAGGAGCGGGAGGCCGAATCGCGGGATCCCCGGGCTCTGCCACTTGTCCGCGACCGGCGGGGGGAATAAAGCGGAATTAAATGGAAGATCACTGAAGGCGGCTGCTGGCGGCGCGGGCTGCAGGGAGGCGGCAGAGCTGTCTTCAGCACCTGGCCATGGGGCTGCGCTCGGCTGCCTAGGAGCCCCCAGCTTCCCACTCACGGTAAGTGTCAGCCGAGGTGATGTCCTCCGAGCCACGGAAAGTTGAGGGATTTAATGAAACTTTCCTTTTTTTCCAGCTAGCACCAGCCATTTGGTAACAAACCGCTTGCCTGCTTGTTCCCGATAGTTAGGCTGGTAGCTTTTTATAGCTTTGTAAACTGTGTTACCAGGAGTGGCTCTTTAACGCAGGCAACCCTAAACAATGCTCCTCCTGTTACATAAGGCGCTGGCTCTGCGACCAAGCACTCCGTGTCCATGGAATATCTCTGGAAATGGCTTTATTTACAGTGTGGTTTCCAAAAATAAAATATCTGCAATATATCATTTCTCCTGCTCCTCTCCGCGGGCTGCCTGCAGCTGCGGACTGGCTCTTGAGATGCAGAGGAATGAGAGCGTGGCCACTTGCATAAGGCAGGGGGAAGGAAGGCGATGAAGGGAAGATGAGCGCGCGTGTGAATTGCCCCAAGGAACAGCCGATGTAGATGTCCCAGCTCCTCGTTTGCAGCCGATAGGTCCTGTCCACTTGAATTACTTACTCTGTGCCGTGGGCGATTCATAAAGTCTTTATCAGGCAGAACTAGAATGGAGCTTAAGGGAAGTTGGGGTCTTTCTTAAGAGCAAAGGCTCTTTCTTGGGCTAATATTATGAGTGAAGTGAAATTACTGCTATAGAGAATTATTTTAATCCATTACAAAGCTATTGAAAGTAACACAGCAGACTTGCTACGGACTTGATCAAGTGAATGCTGTGTAGAGAGGTAAGTTTTGTAATATTGGACCAAATACAAAAATAGTATCCATCTTCCTCACTAATGAATTTAGAGGAAGTCCTATTCCCTCTTGGCTGCTGCTTGTGTTATTTAAATTATGTTACCAGTTTCCATTATTTCTACAGATACTATTCCTACTAGAAATGGATATTTAACTTGGTTTTCCTTTTACTTAAGTAAATGAAAGGCTGTTAAGGGCTCTTCTGTTAGAATTGTGTGTACTTCAGAGACGTTTGTTAAGAGAGCTCTTTCTGCATGACTGAGTTTGTGGGAGTTTTGCTATGGACTACAGTTAGGCATGGAATTGAATTCTTAATCTTTTAGGCTTTAAAGGTCTCTGTGGTAGCAAATGCAAATTGGGATTCCAAATATTCTTGACTCATCAATCCTGCAAATTTGGTGGCTGTAAAACCTCTGGTATATATCTAGTTTTATTGAATGTGAAGTAATAACCTACCACTTCTAGCTAGTTCATTAGCATGATTGGGAGAACCTATGTAATCCTGTGATACAGATAAATGATGGTGGTGTGAGTGGGGTGCCACAGGATGCCATTTCTGCATGGGTGAGAGTCTGAATGTTACCTGGCATGGCAGTGTGCAAATGCTGTTTTGTAAAACAACAATAACAACAACAACAACAGCAACAATAGTAATAGTAATGATGATGATGATGATGATGATGATGATGATGATGATGTATGTGAAAACATAAGACTTCCAATAGAAGGACACAAGGTAGCATAATGTCCTTAACTTCAATTCTGTTCTCTGTACCCTACTCATGATAGATTTAGATTAGGTATTAAAAAGGAATTTTTTATGGTGAGGGTGGTGAGACTGGGACAGGATGCTGAGAGAAGTTGTGAACGCTCCATCCCTGGAAATGTTCAAGGCCAGGTTGGATGGGGCTCTCTGCAGCCTGGTCTAGTGGAAGGTGTCTTTGCCCATGGCAGGGGGCTTTGAACCAGATGATCGTTATGGTTCCTTCCAACACAAACTATAGTATGATTAGTGTTTTGTTTGTATTGCCACACATTTATACCCCCTTTATGGTCATCACTGCCTCATTCTGGGTATGATTGGTGAACATCTGAGCTGTAGCATCTGGTCCAGCAGCCCTACCCTTCTCCCATGCCCTTCTTTCCCTCTTGTGCTGGTACAGCCCTAGACTGTATCTGGGCAGAACTGGACTGGAAACCAGTGTGACCTTTTTTTTCCCCCAGCAGGCTATTTCCTGTTAACCTGGGTCACTTCCCTGACCTTGCTCTCCATGTGGCCCTGCAACAGCTGAATGGCTCCCACAGAGGCTGTAGGGATGTGAATACATGTGGAGCATGTCACCATCATAGAACAAAGCATCTCTCAAAATAGATTGCCTCAGTGACCAGATTGCTTTTTGGTGTTTCATTTTATCCCCTGTGTTTGCTGAAAGACTGTACATATAGGGTTTTTTTTTTCCTTGTTTTTTTACTAAAGTGGCATTCAAGCACTCAGTTAAAAAGAGTGAATAATTTTTTTAAGTGCTTCCATTGAGCTGCACCATAGCACTTGAGTGGAGCATCACTGTGAGTGCCTTCAGTTTCGTAACAGTATTGAGCAATGGTGTGATATTATTATTCTCATTCCGTAGAGGTGATCAGATTAAGGGCAGAGCTGCATACTTCTTTTCCATGTCTGATCTTCAGGATGCTTACCATCTGCTAAAAAAGTGACATTTGTGGTGATGGTAGGCATTACTGTGATGTTTTGTGTGTTCAGGTGAAGTTTCAGCTAATATCCATCTGCATTTCAGGTAATGCAACAAGTAGGCAACATCAAGGCTTATGATGAGTAAGTTCTTGAGTTTTTGGAAAAATCAAGTTGTGAAGCAGAGATGGCATCCATTCACCCTAACCATAAAACTGTCCCATCTTCTGTTAATCTTTTGTCTCATTTGCAGTGCACCTTCCAAAATCTGCAACTCGTTGAGAATTTGCAGAGTAGTTGCTTGTTCCATAGCCTGGATTCCTTCTGCATATCAAGTAAAACATGGATTGTGTGAGGGGACTGCACTGGGGAGGGTGAAAGGACAAACTGGGCTTCTCTGGGTGCTCACCACACAGGGGGGCTTCCATCTCCTGGTTTGAGGACATTGCTCTGTCATTGCAACAGCTTTCTCAAATATGGCAGGAGGGAGAAATGAGGACCTCTTCCATTATGTGGAGACTGAATTAGACAAAATGATGAAGAAAGTGTGCTAACTCGGGACCAGGACTATGTGGGTCATAGGCATGCTGCAGTGACTGGGAAATGAAGATCTTTCCATTCCACAAACTCTCACACAATATGAGTTATTGAAATGGATTGATTCTCTTCAATAACTTGGTGAAGGTTGGGAGCTAAGGCAAGACAAATGTCTGATACTCCATGGGAAGGAAAAATTTTTTTCTCATTTATTTTTGAAGACCAAATGTTTTGTCCAGAGGAGCATCTGCAAAGAGTGCACAGATGGGCTCACGTGCTCTCTTCCATTCTTGCTTTTGTGGTCAGGAAGAAGCCTTTGTTACTGAGCTGCTTCACTGAGTCACTTCATAGTGGGATGGGCTGCTGAGCAGAGTGGTGTTGCTGTGTGCATTTTTCATTGTGCTTACAAGTTCAGTTGCACTATAATATTTTGAGGAAGTATTTGACTTAAAAGCAGAGAAATTGTGGAGAGTGCCTACAATCAGAACTAGATCTCTTTCTGTACTTCATAGCTGTGCTAAATTTTTTTTAGTACATTCTCTTTATGAGCAGATAAACTGGCAGAAGAGATATTTTGAAGTCTGATAAAGTGTCGGCTTTGTTGTCACATGATCTAGGTTGCATTCCTGACACAGCCACTGTTTTTTTTTTTTGTATGTGGCCTTGGGTAAGTCTTGTCATCTCTCTGTGTTTCATCTTCTCCCTTTGCAGAGGAGACAGGATAAAAGCAGGTAGATAGGTTTTCTGAAATTGTGTTTTCTATCTTTGTTGAATGTGTGTAGAGTTGGAGACCTCTGAGAGACTGTGTGCCCTGAATATGAAGGGATGTTAACTTTGACAAGCTACTGAACACCCTAAAAGTCATGTCTTGTAAACCACATCCAGCTCTGGATTCAATTCACTGCTTTGGTCTGTGTGGGTTTTTTTTCCCTTTTTTCCTGACTTGAATAGAAACAGGCTGACATTTAGAAAGTGGTTCATTATTGTTTCCTTTTGGTGTTTCTATGGCTTATCTAACATAAAATCAGTGGCATTTTTTTCTCCCAAACAAAGATGGAATGGTATTCCGTGAAAGTATTTTTGTAAAAGTAGAGTTTCTAAAATGTGCTGGACACTCCAACTCTGGTGTCTGAAATGTCATGTTCGCACTGATGGAAACAGCAGGCTTAGGAAACTTCATTTCCTCCTACAGCACTGCCAAGGCATTTTCCTCATGACTGGGAGAGACAGTCTCTGAGACCAGGAGAGTTGGTCTGGTAAGATACAGCTGTTTCTTTCCTTGGTCTCATAAGCTTCTCTCAAGAGCACTGGTGAAATAACATCATCAAAACTAAATGTTTCACAAGTTGGCTAGTTCTCCATTATGAGTTCAGGAGTGTCCACAATCCATTTTTGATGGTATGAAAACATATGTTGAATAACCATTAGATGGAAAAAATTTTCCTAGAAAGTGGGAAAGAAAGGGGTTCATTCAGTCCTGTCCCTTGCTGCCAGACAGCAGTGTCAAAAATTTATGAACAGATGCTCTGTAGTGTGCCTGGTAGATTAGGTCATTTCAAAACCTCAAAGCTCCAATGGGTGGAAACCTTTACATTTCCAGCTGAGGTTTATACATCAGCAGTTTTTAGCCATTTGCTTCTGCATAAATAAAGTTTGTTGTTATTTAAGCTGAAATAACTTTTTCAGCTTTCCTGTATTTTTATTCTAAACTTATGAAGGTGAGCACTTTTAGCCTCCAAGACATACTGGTCTTCCCATTTTTCTGGCCATCCAGTGTGCTTCTCTCCACCCACTCTAACCTCTGTTGATTCTACTTGACTCTGGTCTGCAGTGTTCTGTATGAAGGTCTATCAACACTGTGTACAAAGGCATAGATGCCCTTGGATTTCTACTGACCATTATTTTTGTGATTCATCACAGATTTGCATCTGTCTTTCTCACATCTGTAAAATACTTGTGTGTTTGAATATGTCACCAGCTGCTTGTTTTCATCATTTCTCATGGTAAGTCGTCAGCTTGGAGCAGATATTCTTAGAATGGTTTGGGTTGGAAGGAACCTTTAAAGGTCGTCTAATCCAATTCCCTCTATCATGGAAGTCTTCAACTAGATCAGGTTACTCAGAGTCCTGTCCAATCTGATCTTGAATGTTTCTGGGGATCTGGAACATCTACCAAATGTGTCTCACCTACCATTCAGCAATATCTGATACTTTCTGCTCTTAACTTTTATCCCGTTTTTATTACCTTTGTTCTTGACTCCATCCAGTTTTCCAGGTAATGATATTCCAGTCCTGTTATGTGTTGATAATATCTTTCTGTTTTCAGTCACCACAATTTTTGGATAGGCTCTTAATTCCTATGCCTCTCTAAATATGATCCCATCTACAGATTGCTCTTGCCTTCTCAGTCAGATGACACAATAATTTTCTTCTTCAGCTAATTTTTTGGTACTATATTCAAATTGGTGCATTTCCATGGATTCTGCTCTGTTTTCTCTGTTTAAAATATATTTATAAGGGATTGTAGTATGAGCTAACTTTGGTGAGCCTGTGTTGCATTTTTTTGGTTGTCATTCTTCTTAGTTTTTCAGTTATTTTTAGACTGAAGTTATGTGTTCACACTGTCCATTTCTCATCCCAATTCTCTTCTCATGGTAACTTTTGAATTTACTGTGAAATTTCAAGCAAACTTGACAGAGGACTAGATAGATGCCTGGGAAAAAAAAAAAAAACCAAAAAACCAAGTTCCAAAAAACATACTGAAAATAAGTGATGTAAATAATAGGGCCTCTAAACCAAATTAGTTCCTCTACTGAACAGAAGACCTTCTAAGAAAAAGCTTAGAGAGCTGGTACAAAGAGGAGGACAGGACAGAAATGCCCAGCTGTGATAAAAGCTTCTTTAATAAGAGCTTGTGCTTTCTTTGATTCTGGAAACTCCAGTCATGGGGAGAAAAGCTGGAGGAGAGGAGTCCTTGTTTTGCCACTTGCCTTTTTGGATAGCCAGCCATAAGGCTAAGGAATACAACTCCCAAATCTCAGCAGAGTGACTTTACCCCCACGTGCTTCTGCCTGTAGTTGTAAACAGCACATATACTCCTAGAAGAGTCCTGCATGGGCAACCAAAAGGTTCTGCAGCTGCCAGTATGTATTTTCTGGAGTTGATGGAGTCTTTTGCCGGGTTAAAAACTGTATCCTGAGAAGGGATAAATCCAAAAGTGTTATTTCATGCACATCTGTGGCTCTTCCCCCTTTGTTTTGTATCTAAAACTTTGTATCTTATGAAGTAATGCAGAGACTTGGCTCTGTTCAACAGAGCAATGAATTAAACAGTTTCTTGAGTCTCTTCCTGCCCTATTATTGGTGTTTTTGCTGTTGTGATTAAGCTGCTGGTAGGGTATGTAGTGGGAAAAAATGGTGTTTTATCACAGAGCAATGCTCTGGTGACTTGCTGGTGATACTGGAGCTATGCAGTGGAAAAGTGCTGGTTCTATGGCAAAATTAGTGATTATTTGAAATACAGACACATTACTCTAGACAGCCATGTAAGTTACTTTTTGAGAGGAAATAATAGTTTATTGTCAGCATTTCTGTTAGAAATGTGAACTTCATTTTTAAAAAATCTCAGAACCTCCAGCTCATGAGTACTTAATTTAAAAAATCAATTCATCTCCCCCCTTTCTTTTCGTTGTGTGAAGACTTCTGAGAGGAAAAGATGAAGGGATGACTTTAGCAATCTGAATATACCTACCCCAGCCTGGATGAAAAGAATTTTTTTCTGAAATACAACTTGCCTGTTAAGCTCCTGATTTCAGACTCTCTGTCTCTTGCACCATCACATCCTCATACCATGCCTTCAGGATAATAAAAACATGCAGAATCAGGTCCTTCTCAAAGAGTATTGTGAATTATTAATCTTCTATTCGCACCACATTTGGGATTACGGAGTGCTTGGTGCTTGCTAGCAGCATCTAAACAACTGGATTATGTAATACTGGCTTCACAGTCTTTGCCAGTGCTTGTGTGTGCCCAAAGGGTGACTTGTTAGTGCACCTTGCACCTTGTCAGGCTGAGGTGGGACTCTGCTCTGGTGACTGGTGCTGCCAAAACTGGCACCTCTGAGCTGCATGGGAGCAGGACTCTGCAGCTGGGAGCTCAGCTGAGGAGTGAAGGTCTTGTAGCAAAAACTGGAGAAATAAAAATGAGTTTGAACAGGACTGTGAGGAGCTTGAAAATGGGAACTCAAAAGTGGTGAGGTTTCAGGCACTGAATGTGAAAATATCCCTGTAAAACTGACCTAGCAACAAATGAGAAGCTATATACAAATTCACCTATTTTGGACACTGTAAAAGAACTTTTGGTTTAAATAAGACATTAAAAAATATTTCCTGTGTGTCATAGAAACTCTTCTTGTAAAGATACTCTGCAGAAGTGTTTTGAAATGATTTTAAATAAGATATTAGGACAAAGTCTGTATAGATTTTCCTTCTAAAGTTTGAATTCATTTTGTACTTGGCTGTTTTATATGGTTACTATTTATAGTTCCAATAGAATGTATGCCTAATCTGGGTATTAATTCCATAGGTTATTTGGGGATTAGTAACACATGGATGTATGGCTCAAATGGGATCGTATTTCCTGATGGACTCTGGTGTGCCCGTAGTAACAATGAAGCATGAGAGGAGTTGGTTCTTTGGCACCACTGGGTTTTCTTTACACTGTGTGCATTGTGCTTCTTTAGTTCTCTCATTTGAAACCTCTCATATAAAGCTTTTTTTAACAGCAAATGTTGGAGAATAATGGGATTGAAGTGGTTTCTGTGTGTATTTGTGTTTTCACAACTAATTTTACAAATGTGTGTGTGGAGGAATTGTGATGTTTTTCTTTTGTTGTGGAAGGAGATGAAAGTTTGAGATTATTTTTTGCTTTTTTGTTATTTTTTTTCTCCCCTTTTTATCTCCTTTTTATTGTACAAACTGGAATGCAGTCCAGAACAGTGCTGAACTTCTAACCAGAACATATTCCCATCTGTTGTCAGTCATTGACTTCAATAGATCTTTGTATTGGACCCTCAGCAAAACCCATAAAAATTCACAGCCTAAGTAGAAACTGAGCTACTTGGTTTCTTTCATATATAAATACAGTGATGTAGTATTTGCCTTTCTCACTGTACAGAAGAAGGTTTCAAATTAAACAAACAATCCATTTTCATTAAAATGCTCAGTCTGTCATTTAACTGTAATGAATATGTTTGTGTTTTTATTGTGTGATCCTCGGTTCTTTATTTAACTCAGGCAATGTTCTACACAAGTGAGATCTGACCCACAGATTCTTGAAGTCTGTCAGACTTAGGGGATAGCTTAAACCATTTCCTCTCAAGGTCCCCTAGGCTGACAAAGCAAAGCAACAGAAGAAGATGGAGAGGTGGCAGAGAAGCTGGGACTCCATTTTGCAATGCTTTGAACAAAAGGTGCTTTTGGTGTGCTGGCACCTGCAGTTGATTTTTCTGCACTGTGATGGAGCAGGTGAAGTCTGACAGAAACCCAAATGTGAAATCTAGTGGAGCCTGCCAGATGTGCAGTGTCCAAAATACATGGACACTGCACATCTGGCAGTGTACATGTATTGGACATGGGCATGGACTTGCTGGGGTGCTGACTTGTAGGTCAGAGCTTCCTGCAGGAAGCATCCAGCTCCTGTGCAGGTGCTGAGTAGTTGCTTTTCGTGCTCTAACAGTGGCTTGTGAATCCTCAATGAACTTGCAAGAACTACACATGAGAACTTTCACTGCTCCCCTGGGTGGCTGAAGGAAAATGTAGTGCCTGAGGTGCAACCTTTTCTTGTTCATAGTGTCTGTGTGTGTTTTTATTGCGTTTTGGTATAAACCCTAAAAGCTGTTTTTGCTTGTTGTTTGATTTAAGGCAGTCCTCTTCTATCCTGAAGGAAGAAATCCAGGTGAAGGAAGACCATGCCTTTGTTTAGTAAATCGCACAAAAATCCTGCTGAGATTGTGAAAGTTCTGAAAGAAAACATGGCCATATTGGAGAAACAAGAAAAAAAGACAGACAAGGTATGCGGTAATTTTATAGAAGACCAATAAGGTTTTTATGCTGGGAGAACAGCAGAATAAAGGGAATAACATTGTGTTTGGTCACTGCCCTGATTCTGCGAGTGCTTGCCTGTGGATGTAGCTGTGTGTTTGAATGGTTCTGCTGAAATCAGGGGGCTTTTGCATAAATAAAATACATAAAATCTGGGGCTCAGACAGAAAATGCTGAGATCCAGGAGCCTCAGCCAAAACAAAGGGTGATCTCCCACTACTTTAAACAGTGATGAATCTAGCAAAACAGCTTGGAAGGCTGTGTGAAAACTATTGTACTGTTAATGGTGTTAACAGGATAACCTCTGTGTAGGTACCCACAGAGAAAAACTCTGCTTCTGATGCACGCTGTTTCCAGAAACCAGGAAAGCTGTATGTGTCCAGATGTGTATGAAAGAGATCTCACTCTGTTCATCCTTTCTAATGTTCTGGGTGCCAGTGCTTCTTAAAAGAGCTGTGCTACTCATTTGCTATTTATAGTGCTAAGCTTTTGCTAATATTACTGCTCTCTTCTAATTCCATGACACAGCCTCGAGTTACTTTTGCTGCTTTTCCAGGGACTACTTGATAGGTACAACACAACAAACAAGATCCTCCCAGTTAGGAATTTGAGCTTGTATAAATTTTTTAAATTTTTTTTTAAATTTTTTATTTTTTGCATCTGAGACTCTGGCCCTCTACACTATAGCTGTAGTAGAAATATATGGTTTTAGTTGACAGACTAACTTTAAGCTAGACAACATACTAACTTTAAGTTAAAAGTGATTGTCAGTGGAAACAGAAATAGCTGCTAAGGAACACTGATCTATTTTCCATGGAGCTGATGTCTGCATGCGTGCATGTTGTGCTTCCCCCACCTTGTGCAGGAAGTTGTATGAAAACAAACCCAACCCAGAAAGTAGGCATGGAGCCCTTTGCACCCTTAGTAAAATCCTCTTGAAACTTTTTGGTTCAAAGCAAGTAGCTCAGAGTGTGTTAATTACGTAAGGTAAGTCACATGGATTTCTGGGAGGTCTCTGGTATCTGATGTTTCATTCTGAAATACCTTCAGTAACCTGAGGACAGAGAGAATTTGACTCTGAACTAAAACATAAAATAAGTAACTAAATAAATCAACAGAATGTGTTCTGCCCTGCTGAATTCATCCTTTGGAGCCTGATTAAAGAAGACTTTCAAAGCAGAAGTTCCATACTTGGATTTCTTTTTGATCTGCTTTGCTGAGTGACTCCTCAGGGTTGTGGTTTTGAGAATTTTTGGCCTTGAGCTGGTTTGTATATTTGGGTGTCAGTGACAAGGAGAAATTCAGACTTCTTAGAAAACTGAGTGCTCAATGTAAATTTTTCGTGAAAGTCAGAACAGCTGGTGTGTGTTTTCCTCACAGAGCAAAAGATACTGAATGTTTCCCTGGCATATTAGAATGGAAACATCTCATGAACTCAGTGGTGCCTATTTTACAGGAAGAGACTGATTTTCACTTAGTTTTGTGTACTTCATTGCTATGGGGTAGAGGCTGTTCCTGGGCTGAATGGGGGTGATCGAGGGAGAGGAGAGAGAGGGACAAGGCAGTCCCTTAACAGCAATGCAGGAGGTGAGGAAAGCCTTTTTTGCATTGGTTTAAGCTTATGTGGCCTGTTTACTCAGGGCTTTGTACTGTAATGTCAAGGAAGCACATAATGTCCTTTTCCTTGCAGAAGGAAAGGTTAGAGACTCCTTGGCAGTTCTGCCTTTCATCTAAAGTGTTCCACTGAGCTGTCCTGAAATAAATACTTGTTAATGAAAATAGCTAAATTTATTCTCCTGAGTTTATGGAAGTAAATCATAAGGACTGTCTTTACTACTGAGATGGTGATAAACTTTAAAAACTGGCAGGAAAAATAGCTCTTGCAAAACCACCCAGCCCAATCACACCTGCTGCTATCCATTCAGGTTTGTGAACTTAGTGATGCCATTTCTAAGAGTTGTTTGCAGTTTGAGTTGGAGAAGAAAAGACAATGGGAAGACTTTTAGTGGCTGACAGGTTTTCAAAATATACTCAGTAATGCTAATGAGTAATGTCTTTTCATGAGAATGATTGGAGAAATGGAACTGAAAACAAAAGCAAAGAGAAACAAAGCACAGTGCTGAACTCTGTGCTCTTGAAAACCTAGCAAGGTTTTTAACTTTATCTCCAGTTTGATTTCTGGAGGGAGAAGAAATTTGCAAACTTTCATGATAGGGCCTAGAGATTTATCTGCTGCAAGAGCCAGAGACCCTGGATGTCTCGGAGCTGGGTTTGGACCCTGTAGCCCTGTGACCTGAGAAGTTTGTGACTCAGGGCTGTCCAATTTTTCAGATTTCTAGCTCCTAGTCTGCTGTAAGAAGTAAAAGAATATTGTTATGCCTCACCATAAAACCAAGGTTCCCAGCACTTCCAGGGTACAACTCCAGAGCATCCCTGATTTTGCGTGCAGAGTTGTTTCCAACTAGGACTTGCTTCAGATGCTTAAACAAGAAGATTTATCCTGTGACAATTAAGCTGTTATTGTGGTACAGCCAATGTGGTATGTGGGTTGAGACAGCTAAAAGCTGCTAATACAGGCAGAATTGGCAGAGAAGTGGGACAAAGCCTGAATTAACTGCAGGGCTGGCAGAGAACCTCCTTTCCTTTCCAGCTGAGAAATCGTATGAGGTGAAGATGCTGTGGGCAGCCAGGAGGGCACAAGGTCATACAGAGAGGGGTTTGATGCTTCTAATACAACTTTGTGCAACTTTCAGCAGGAGACATCTGTGTCTTAGAGGGGATGCTTTTAAATAATGTAGAAAGGATCATTCTTGCCAAGCTATGCAGTGCACAGGTAGAGGGAACTTTGCAGCAGAGCAGTTATGACTTCCCAGGTAATGGGAAGAGGGTGGAGGATATAACTTGCTAGACAGGATGCAGAGAAGCCAGTTGTAAGTGTAAAGGAAATTATACATCTTTTCTGATGCATTTACATATGCACACATAATATGCAGAGGTTTGCACTCTTCCTTCATGGTGCTTTTTGTTACTCATGGAATAGTACCCATTCAAGCTTTAACTAAACTCGAGTGACTGCACTAGCATCTGTCTCCTTAGATAAGGATTGAATCTGACCCACTTTCTCCACGTGTCTAATTTTTTTTTAAACTATTAATGTGTGTTGTGTTGCCATAGTGCTTTCTGATGCTTATTAATCACTCCCAACGAAAAAGCAGGCCAAGTTTTTATGTTTGGTTCTTACTTTTTTATGTGGGCTTTCTTGTTTGTTTGCTTGCATGGATATATGCGTGCTTAAACCTTTGCCATCTTCTCAGCTACATTTTGATGGTTGATAGACCACAGATTAAGAAGGCAGCACATCTGGCTCCTTTTCTTCCAAAGTGCTCTTTCTAACACCTTGCTTCTACAAATTTTTTAAAAATAATCTCTATTTTGAAGGGATTTCAGCACTGGCAAATTTAATGCAATAATTGGGAGATTAAGTAGGGTAAGACAGAGCTGATAAAGTGGACTAAAATGTTCTTTATCAACAATCCTCCTCTTTTCCAACATCTGAAATGAAATAAGGTGTTCTTTGAACATATACAATTGCTGATGTTCTCTTTGGGCTTTGATGTGGTGAAGAACAATTAATTAAGTTTTATTGCAGTATTGTATAAATGTCATTACAATTTCTCTCAGTTATATAGAACCAATCAGTCATTGAATTTAATGAGAAATGTCCACTCTGGAACTACCTAGAAAAGCAGGAAAGTATTTAAATATGTAGGAAGGAAAGCCTTCAGAGCTTAGGCTCTCTTCCTTCTTTCTGAGACAAACTCAATGGCATTTGGAGGATGCATGTAAATAGGGATGAAGAGAAGAGTTGATACCAAGAGGTCATAGCTGTTGAACCTGAGGAAGAGTGGACAGCATGTGACACCCTGGTCACACTGCTTCATTTATTACTGGTGTGTCACCGTGTCTTTGTGGATGAATATTGTAAAGGAACATTGATAGAAAGGGTGCCTGACCAACCTCAGAAAAAACGGGGTGTGACATCCTGACTTCTCCAAGCCTTGTGTTCAGCTGCTGAGCTCAGTCAGCACAAAGCAGTGCGGGTGGCATCCAGTTTGTCACTGAAGGACGTCCTTGAGCACATCGCCCTTCTGCTGCTAACCAAACACCTTGGGGTGCGGCAGCCTGACTCAGTGCCATCTGTGGTGCCTACAGGTTTGGTAACATTTTCTGAACCTGCCCTGCAGCAAAAGCCTTCCAAGTGTCACAGGCTTTTAATTTAGTGCAGCAAACGGATCTGAGGTTGGTTGAGACTTGGTCTAATCTTTGCATGTGGTCTAGATGGGCTGAAAAATTTGCAGTTTCTGGTATAGCTGATCCAAGGCAAGGGTTTATTGTGGAAGATGAACCCAAATGCGTTAGAGCAGGTTGAGAGCACTGTGCTGAGTGCTTTCCTGTCAGGGCAGAACTGCAGGCTGCAGTGCCTTTAGTCAGTGCTCAGAAGCATAGTGAAGCGAGATGTAAAAATAACCTGAAGTGTCGCGCTCCTGCCCCTTCCACTTAAATCTCTCTAACAAGACTGCTCCTTCAGGTAGGTCACTGCAATCTGTCCTCTCTTTCATCTCCAGGTGCTGTAACAAATTTGGTGCTATTCAGAAGGGTCAGGAGAGCAGCATTTTATTAAGGTTACAATTAAAAGACTTCAAGATAACTGGAACAAATACTCCTATCAATAAATCCTGCTTTTTTACATAGCAACAAGGAAGCCATTCCTGGCTGCTGTTCACCTTGCTGGCTGCTGCGTTGGTAGAGCTCTGGGGACTGGTGTGTGAGATGAGGTGCATGTGGAGGGCTCTGTGTGCATTTGTGTGGAAGAACAGTTGCGTGACTGCTGGGAATGCGAATACCCAAGGATGCGATTCTGCAGCTGCCAGAGCCAGTTGCAAAATTGCTTTCCATTTCATTGCTGCACACTGAAACCAAGGGAATGAGATAAGAAGGGTTTGGCACCACTTCCCCCTAGCTCTGTGTGTCTTGGGGTTTTGTGGAGCGTTTCATGTTTCAGCTTCCCTGTTCTGCTAAGGCCTGTTATTGCTTTAGAGGTGGGAGAAACTCCAGATACTATCAGGTTCTAGTGCCAAGAGTTTAAACCTGTCTCTTCTGGTTGCTTTTATTTTTTAAGGACCTTCAGAACCTTTAGTTCTGTCTTAAGTGCAGCCTTAACAGTGGGAAAGGTGTCGGGCAAACCTGTTTTGTCCATTTGATCATACATCCTTTTAAAAGGCGTTTCCCTGCTGTGCTTGCTTGCCCAAATTGTCTTTGCCAGCTTCCTTGAGTACAGGTCTATAATGTTTTGCTAAATGACAGGTGTCAGGCCTCCTGATCCAAAATACCCACAGTTTGTTCCTGTAGATCCATTCAGCATGAAATTGCATCAAGAATAAGTCAGCTGGGGTGATCCTGAAGTTACGTGGTTGATTCAGATTCTGCTAATGGCTTTTCTTGGGAATCCTTACAGTCACATGTAGAGAGAGCTGCATTGGCACTGCTTTTTGGGAGAAAAATTGGTTTGAATCACACAGTGAGAATATTTTTAAACCAGATAAGACCGAATCAAGGAGCTTTATGCTTTCAGTTGCAATATATAGCATGGAGTACTGGCAGATCACTGAATCACACATTGGAGTATTTAACATTGCACTGGCAGGCATCTCTGTGTGTTACTGTCTGCTGCTGTGCAAGAGAGAAACAGTTTATGGAGAGATTTTGGACCTGGAAATGTGCTAGGTACACAAACAGAACCTGCATGTGTCTATTTGCCATATTCTTGTGGCTCTCCCCTCCACAGCCTATCCCACTCTTGAAGATCAATCAGTCTTTCAGGGAAGATTTTTTCATATAGAATTTCAGGGAATCAGTTTTCCCTAAGCTCCTTTCTTTGTGTTATGTTCCCGTTATGTCAACAGTGACAAAACTTTGATCTGTGAGGAAAATAAAGTGAGACAACAATCTTCAACTTTTAAAATTTCTAGCTCTGGTTGAGGCTGTTGGTAGGTTTAGAAAGACACATAAATACTGACAAAAAATCATCTTTACAAGGAGGTGATGTTGAACGTGTTTATAATTTAACACAGAGAAGTTATGCAGGCTTGTCTAAACTGTCTGTTTTCCATCTCCAAGGCTGTTGTAGATCACCTAGTCCAGCAGGGTTGGCAGAGTAACCCAAGGATTGTTAGATTTCAACATTTACACAAACTCCGGTCTTTCAAAATGCACCCAAAAACCTCTTGTGGGTTGATGGCCATTATAAACTACACTCTGTGGTTGCAGAGTCAGTTCTTGTTGGAAAGAGATTCATTGGAAAGACCAGAAACTTGGCTCAGGAGGTTGACATCCTGACATCTGTGTAGGGACAGCAATGCAAACACTAAACTCATGAGTGTGTTGGGAATCAGCTTGCATTTCATTCTCACTTTTTTGTCCCTACCTGCCACTTTTGACTATCCCACTTTAGACATTAGTATGTCTATGTATAAGCTGTTCTGTTTAGGATTGTGTGTTTAGTTTTCTCCTTTCCTCCTTTTTTCCTCTCTATTCACAAGAGCCTGTCTAAATATAATGGCATAAATTCAGTCATGATGGAAAGGACTCGTACCTAAGGGATTAAAGGAAAATCTGCTGGAAGTAAGATTGTGCCTAATTGCAAGAGTGAGGCAAATGGCTGAAATGCTTTGCTATTTCATGAAATTGTTTCTCTTGCACTGTAACTTCTGCTGGAGTGATGGTTGCAGCACTTTGCTATTGTTGCTCTTGCCACTGATGGAAAATAAAAAGTAGCATAGAAGTCAGAATTAGGGGTTTCTAGCGAATCCTTTTTTTTTTTTTTTTTTTTTTTTTTTTGTCACTGAAATTCTGTTTGTGACACAGCTGGGGGGAGGATGTCTTGCTGAAGCTTTTTGTTGGTTTTTGCAATTTTTCCTAAAGAGGCTCAGGACTGGTTTGACTTCTTATGCAGATATGTTTCTGTCATCCTGTATTTTCCATGTATTTGAGTGAATAAATGTGCTTTGTTGTTTGTTTTGGACAGATGTTGGGTCTTTGGATCTTGAAATGTCTTTTTTCTCTGAGTACTAAGAAAGTTTCCATCCCAGAAACAGTGCTTATGTACTTAAAGTATTATTCTAAAATTGCTGTGAGATTAGGTGGAAATGTCAAAACAGAGGCTGTTAATTTAAGAATCTGTGTTTGGGATTATGGTTTTCCTCCAGATATACTGTGAGGGATATCCACTGAGGAGCAGTCCTTAGATTTGACCGTGAATAACTTTTGGTGGAGAGTTGCACATCGAAACACAAACCATGGAGAGGCTGTGAAGGGGGAGGAAATGACACATGAAATGTAAATTGCATGAGGAAAAGCTGAGGAGATGAGGAGCGGATGGGATGGCAGGTGATTAGAGAAACGCAGCTGTGGTGGCCACTTCTGCCCACCAGCACCAGTACTCTGTGTTTCATTTTCTCACATTACACTTTTTGGTCTCTTTTTTGAGAATGAAACCTAAAGCTGAGTCCTGCAGGCATTTTTTCTACATATCAGAAATGACTACTTACACTTGAAAGCAAAGTTATTAATGTTTTTTTAACGGCAGAATGCCAGAGATATTCACACCCAGCCCAGCAGAAAGGGTGGAAAGACAAAAATGTATAGACTTCACCTTTGAAATGAAAATATTTCCCTAGCTCTTATAAAGATTTAGAGCTTTAGTTTCTAAGATAGAGCCCCTGTTGTTAATCCCATCTGTACTCTGTGGGATATCTCAAGTGACACACGACTAGCATTTGAGGTAAAAATAGGCTCTTTTGCTGAGTGATGGTAAAGGAACATCAAGATTTCTGCTGTTAGAAGTTATCACACAGTCATGATCATTTACCCACTGCTCATGCTGACCTATCTCAACCAGCAGAAAACTGCACCTAGGTACAAAGAGGTTGGGGGAGAGCAGTCCTTTATGCTGTGCAAAATCAATGCTTAAATCTTCCAGGTAGCTGCAATGTAAAAGTGGCTTTTTACTGTGGTTGGTTTGGGGTTTGGGTTTTTTTGGGACATCTAGGTTTTTGTATAATTTTTATTCACTCATGTGAATAAAATCTGTAATTGAAAATGTTGGGAGATCAGCAGCAGGTGGGAGATGTCTCTTGAGAGCACTGTGGGGTTATGTTATGCAGATTTATGGGGTGATATTTGAAAGCATGATGTTTTTCCTTTCAATGTATGTGAGAGATATATAGAAATTATTGATGTGGCTTTGAACATCCATTAATTTCCAGTCAGCTTTTACAAATCACTCTTGGGTTTTCTGTGTTTGTCTTGATTTTTTTTTTTTTTTTCTTGCTATGCTAACAAAAGGCTAACTTCAAGTCAAGGTTTTTCAAAGACGTGAAGTGCTGTCTTCAGCATCCTGCCTGGCAGTTTGCTGTCATTCTCAGCTTTGCTTTCAGACCTGTTCCTTACTTCCTTCCCACTCCCTGCCAAAGAATCCAATCAGCCTTGCTGCAGGCCATGTGTGTATTAAACATAACCCGACCCAGAAGGAGCCATTGCCTCTGTAGCCCCGTGGCTGGAGCAGGTGGGATTTACAGCACACACATCCACATGAAAAAAAATGACTCCTTTCCTCCACAGAGTCTTTATTTGTTCAAAGTGGAGCATAGCTGTGAGGGGAGTGTGAGCCAGAGCTGCCACACTGTAGCCAGTGGCCCTTTTCCTTGGGAATGGGCATCATCATTCACATCTGATTTTAACCTGCTGACTGCATGAATGCTGAGATGTTCCCTGTTTACAGGCATGTCTCTTTCCTTTCCCTGTTGTAATCCTGCTGGTCAAGGCTCTCTGTAAGGTAATTCTGATTCATCCTCCACATTAGGTACCTGAAACATTGCACAGGATTAGTATACTCTAGGTGGGAGCAAAAGAAGTGAAAGATCTATTTTACTTTTCTTGGTGGAAGCTGTGGAGCTTTACTGAAGCAAGTTGTTTAATTTAAATTCCTCAGCCTGGGACTGAAGTGCCTGTGTGCTCAGTGAGCAAATCCCTTGTGGAAGATGCAGGCTCAAAGCACACCTGATGAGGAGAAATAGGGGGTGGCAATGCAAAGCTGTCAAGCTTGGCTGGGATAACGTTAATTTTTTTTCCTGGTAGCTGGTAAAGTTCTGTGTTTGGAATTTGGGATAAGAATGAAGTTGATAACACTCTGATGCTTTAGTTGTTTCTGAGTAGTGCTTACACTAAGTCAGGGCCTTTTCTGCTCTTCAGCCCACCCCACCAGCGAGTGGGCTGGGGGCACAAGGAGCTGGGAGGGGACACAGCTGGGACAGCTGACCCCAGTGGGCCAAAGGGATATTCCATATCACATGGCATCATGCTCAGTACCTAATGCTGGGGGGAAGGCTGGCCAGGGCTGCTGCTCAGGAGCTGGCTGGACATGGGGTGCTGAGCAATTGCATGGTGCATCACTCAGTGTTTGTTGCTGTTATTGTTGTTATTGCTACTATTTCTTTCTCCCTTTTCTATCCTATTAAGCTATCTTTATCTCAACCTAAAAATTTATTTCTTCCCCCCAGTTCCTTTCCCCATCCTACTGAGAGGGAGAGAGCAAGTGGCTGTGTGGTGTTCAGCTGCCTGCTGGGTTAAGCGGCGCCACAGGGCTGTGAGGATTTATTTGGGTTCCCAGCAGAGGGGCTGGGACAGCCCATCAGGAAGCAGTGGATGGGGAGGCAGCCCAGCAGCCACCCCTCTGGTGGGAGCAGCTCCTTGGCTTGGCACCTTCATCTGGCACCTCTTGCCCCACGTGTGCCATGGAGCCCACTGGGGAGGACAGGGGGAGCAACAGTGAAATTGCTGCTGCCTCTGCAGGGCTGTGCCTGCCTCCCAGCCTGTTAAAGGATCTCACTGCTGCTGGTTGGTAATTGATCTCTTGGCCCTATTTTGTACCCGTGGTCTGTTAATGGTGGGATGCCATGTATAAATTGAATTTATCTTGTGTAAGGCCTGCAGGGTACAGTATGGATGCTCCAGCCTCCATGATTACCTAAAATTATGATATCATTTTGCAATAGATAATGATCATTGTAAGTACATGTAGAAACATTTGTTTTAAAATGCATGCCTTTTAAAAGAACACCCTTTCTTTTTTTCCTGTTTCACTTTTTAAAACAATACCCATTATCTGCTGGCGAAAAGGCATCGGAGGAAGTGTCAAAATCTCTGCAAGCCATGAAAGAAATTCTGTGTGGGACCACAGACAAAGAGCCACCCACAGAAATCGTGGCCCAGCTGGCACAAGAGCTCTACAACAGTGGCCTTCTAGTGACACTCATTGCCAACCTGCAGCTGATAGATTTTGAGGTAGGTCAGCATCCATAAACTTTTTTCAACTCCTTGGTCTTGGTGCTGTCAGTGACCAGAGCCATATTTTTCTGAAGTCTAAATAATTTCATTGCATTCAAAACTGTTTTCCACAGGCTGAAGAAAGTTGCTGCTCTAGATTGGTTGGTGTCCTGAAAGACACTGGCAGTAAATTTGATTTTTTAAATTAAAACAAAAAATAGAAAGAAATATTTCCATGTGTATCCAAACTAGATAGGACATGGTGCTGGGAATACTGTCTAGGACCAACCTTGTAAACTGCAGGGATGATCTTTGGGATAGTGCTACTAGAGCTACCTGCTGTCACTGAAGAGTGTCCAAGTTAGAAAAGGTTCAGGGATATGGAATAAAAATAATTGGAAGCATGGAGAATTTCATGTGACAAAGACTGAAAGAATTAAAATGGTTTAGTTGAGAGGAAAGGAGTTGAAAAACATGTTAAAAACAGCCAGCAGGTCACGGGGCAATTTGGGTATCCCCCACTTAACTGTTTCAATGAAAAGAATAAAGGAATATAATTTTTTGTCACAGTAGAAAGATTAATATGAATGTATATGTATATATATTATTTAATTCTATATATTTAAATATGAAATTATATATTCTGTGGAATTTCTTGCCAGCTTTGTTGTTAAACCAAAAACCTAGTAAACAACTGCTATGACAACTAAACTTGCTTGTGAGGAGAAGAAGGGTTATTGTAGCAAAGATTGCAGTAATTCAGGATAAATATCAATCCTGTTAATTTGCTGTTGACTTGTAGGGATGAGAATAAACTCTGTCACTGTCAGGTCATTGTCATTCTTGTGGTTTGCAGTCAGCTGGGATAGTGCCCCAGGGACTGCTGCTATGAGTTCCATGATTTCTTGGCTCCTGGTGCTGGTGATTCCTCACAAGTGTCCGACCACCAGCGGGAAATCCCCAACGCCCAGGAGCCAAACCTCCACCTCTGAGGTCTGGAACAGGAGCAGTACCCAATGTACAGGCAGCTGCTGGAGAGAAAAATCAGTTTCTCCAAGAGATCTGATGCTCTCAGAGACACCTTTTGTGGGAGTCATGTGTAAAAGTTATTTTCTTTCCATTTTGTAAATGAATGAAAGGGAGAAAAATGGGTGATTTCATTTTTCCCACTCTACCCCCTACCACCAGTAAATCCAGGATCAAGGACCGATTTATTTATTTTGTGTTAATTTTTGAAAATGGAATGTATCAGTTTTTGAAAATTTTTAGTGGAATTCTCTCACTCTGGCTTGGGTCTTAAGTTCAGGAGGTTTTTTTTAATGCTTTGTCTTCTCTGTGCCTCCTCTGGTTACTGTTAAATGTCTAATTACAAAAATACTCAAAACCTAACAACCCAAGCCCTTGAAATACCTTTTAAGATAAATGGAGAAGAGGGGAGGAGAAGATACTGTAAGCACAGAAGGGAGACTTCTGCATTTTTTTACTTACATGACAGTCTGTATTGCTTTTGCCAGAAAAAAGTTCTGTATCAACATATTGAACATACAGTCTTTAAAAGCAAGCACTGGATGAAAGACCTAATCTGTTGTTGAATTGCTGTTATTACAAACAATTATCAGAATTCTTATTGCAAAATATAGTTTTTATTAATTGCGAAAGCTTTCCAATCATTTAGCCAAGCTGTTATACTTGTTCCTTGGACAAAACACTAGAAACCAAATGTCACTGAACAAGAGGACAGTAAGAGCATGTGCTGCTTTGTCTTCGTGTCTTCCCACTGACTTTTCCAGTTTATCAACTTTTCTGTTTCCATTTTGTTATACTGGTGGCTACAGCTGGTATTTAAGTTTCTGCACTGAACAAGCAATTTCATCGCACTATAACATGCAAGTTAATTTTTGATCCATAATGTAATGGTGAAAAGCAAATCATAAACTACTGAAAATCTGATTTCTGAAGGCAATAATAATGTTACTTTGCTTTGTCCTGACTCCCTGTGTCCTCCTCACCAACCCTGCTGCCCACTTTGATCCCAGTTTTTCACAGCTGAACTTCCCTTTGAAGATGTGTTTTCAAAGACTGTGTAGGGGAGACTTCCATCACACATCCATCACACATCCACAGAAGACACAGGTTTATTGCTTCTGCCACTCAACAAACAAGATATAATTTCAGTGATGATATTGTTTTGAAGCATTAAAGTCAGGTTTGGGCAGGAGCCCAGAATCAAGATCTGAGCTTTTCAGAAATTTAAAATATGAAATTTGTTTTTGAACTTTAAAGAACTGAGGCGAATGTGCAAACAGAAGAAGTCAACTAAAAATGTAGATGTTACTGTGTGTAAGCCTAAAGGTTCACAAACTGTAAAGCCCCTAAAATAGGCAGTAAATAACTACAAGCATAGGACTGGTGATTTTATAATCTTTTCCCTACTTTGCCTTGAATCAGGGGCTAAATTACAGTATAGGTATTATAGAATTTTTTATTTATATGATGCATCATTGGCAAGTTTTTTTTGTTCTTGTCTAGCCACTTTCTTTTCATGCCTCCTTATCTTGTGCTTCAGTGGCCAAATGTATTTCATTATAAGGTAAAATTCAATTGCAGATCCAAGTAAGGAGTGTTTCAAAAGTGCTCCTACAATTTTAATGTATGTCAGGTGGTGAGGGAAATCTGCCATGGTTCCCTTCTATTTGCCTTCATTCCCTCCTGGAGAACCCATGGAGACCAATTCTGGCTTTCCCTATCACAGGTCTCTAGAAAATCAGCTATAATTGGATACACATATCTATATATCCATACATCTGTATCTACCTCCTCTCTGCTCATGGATATTATGCTGCAATGCACTCAGTATTAAGTAACTAATATAAAATTTGGCATAGCAGAGAGGATCACCTAATTCTGGCCATCTTTCCTTCACCCTTTCAACAGCTCTTCTCTGTCTGAATTGTTTTCATCTTGGAGTAACAGCTGAAGCCCGTGGGGATCACAGGATTCCAGGCATATGATATGGGTGTTGTAAAGATAAGGGAGAATGGGATGACTTTATACAGAATTAGCCTATTTGAAATTGTGTCCAAGGGTCAAAAAAAGTGTTGCAGATAAAGGCAGATGGACTGGCCTGCACTGATTTGATTCTTCTGTTTAATTTCCAGAGTCTCCAAGTCTCCAAGCCAGCTGGGCTGGAACAAGTAGGAAGGCAGAATATTTTGTGTTCCTCAGCACTGATTTATTTGTAGAGGTGAAACCAGGGAATTTTCCTCCGTGTGAAACTATCTGCTCCTTGGCTTCAAACATTCAATAATTTCCCTGCCAAGGAATGTTTGTCCTCCCAAGACAGATCAATCAGCATGTACAGATTATAAGTGACCTTTTGCTTTAGCTTGCCCTGTGCATAGTGATCTGCTGTTGACTCAGTGCCTTGGTTACTGGTCCTTAGTGCAGCCATCTCCCACCTCCCTTAACTTCACATCAATTTGTCTGCTGTGCCAGGGGAGAAGGTGGTGGGGGAGCATTTGGATTTCTAATGCAAGATGTATTGGTGAACCCTCTGACTGAACACAACATGATTTGGAAAGACCTTCTGGAAAGCTGTTTGCACAGGGAAGCATTTGAAGACAAACTGTGACTGTGTACATTGGTGCATACAGCACAGCACCAGGACAAAGAGAAGGACTTTAGTTTTGATTAAAGCAGAGACACGTACATGATGCAGCTGTTTTATTGGTAGTAGCTATTTCATTTTCCATGATAAATAATGGGCACAGTTTAAATTTAACCCTGATTTTCAGAAATGTAATCACACTTGGAGCTGTTTGCACTGGACTGATAAAAAGCTTTAGTTTCTGAAGTGCAGGCAGTGTGGCAGTGGTTTGGTACCAGCTCTGTTACTCACATGTGGAGGCTGAGGGAGTACCAGCACACAGGGCAGCAGCCGGCTTGGCTCAGGGTAGGGGCTTGCTTTTATGGTGCTTTAGTGCTGCTATTTGAAATAGCCAGGGACTTGGGTGGCAGTGTAAGAGGAATGCACATCTTCATTTAGGGGAAAAAGGTGCAAATGGGAGTGGGGAAGTCGGGAGCCTACAGAGCCGCCCGAAGGAGGAAGCCTTCTTGTGGCATCAGAGAAACAGCAAGAGGCAGGGACTGGAGGAAAGAAAAAGGCTGACCTGTTCTAATTTCAGTTTCATTTGTACTTTAAATCAGTGTTATAGCAAGTGGTCGTTTGCTTATGTTTTTCTAAGCAAAGATATATTTTGCTTCTTTAACAGGGCAAAAAGGATGTTTCCCAGATATTCAACAACATCTTGAGAAGACAAATTGGCACACGCAGCCCTACTGTGGAATACATTAGTGCCCATCCACATATCCTATTCATGCTTCTAAAAGGGTAGGTGCTTTAATCTGAGTTTCAATAAAGAGCATTGCCTGGAACACGCTGGCATTGCAGTTGATCTACTTTCTCACTTTTAGTTTAAAAAAAAAAAAAGGATTTTCAGATTTTGTTCCAGCTTTCTTACTTTATTTTTTGCCTATGGACTTTCTTTCTATGGAACTCTATACTTTTTAATGATTAGATTATTTCACTTGGCTGTTATTTTTTCACCAAACTTCATGTTGAAATAATTATGTGCTGGTTGTTTTTGACTGCACCCCATGTGATGTGTACTTCATTTCTCACCATGAACTCTTGTGTAGCATTGTTGGTGACTGCTCTGGTTCATTTAGACCTTTTTGCATTGCAGGAGTGACCATCAATGGTGTCTGTAAATAACTGGAGTCAAACTGGAGCATTGAGTGGTAGAACAGAGAGAAGCAAAAATGCATTAAAAGAGTAGTTGTGCCTGTGGGACAGACTTCTCCAATGCTTGTAGCCACAAGTGAACTTCAACTTTAAATTCTTTCTGTAATTAACTCCACAACTTTCAGCATTAAATTTTTTTTTTGGTCTTTTAAACCTCAGGACAGTAATGATAATTTCCTCCATCATTATTACAAACTGTTTTTAATTTCCTATGTATATACAATAATTTTCTTCCCTTTTCTCTGTCTTTGCTTTTTCAGTTTTTCACTCATTTTGATCTTGCACATTGAGCATGTATCACTACCATATGTCTGGGCTTTATTTAAAGGTAGAAAATATTTTTGGATTATGTCCCAGATTTTCTTTGGCATCTGTAGCAACCAAGAATATTAAGAAGATAGTAAAGTTTTTATGCATATATGCTTCTGACAGACATTTTACAGTAAGCTGGTGGATGAATTTAAATGGCATCACTTAGATGCTTTTTCTTGACAATCTTGCTGCATGCAGCAGCGTGCCTGCAGTCCTCGGGCTCCTTGTTCATGATGTCTTGCCAAGCCCTCTGCAGCACTGCACTGGCTCAGAATTGCCATTCCTGGAATTTCTTGTTAAAAAGTGCAGTTGAACCCATCAGTAGAAGCCCAGAGTCAGTCCTGCCCAGCCTGAGCAGCTGCTGCAGAACAGTGTAATGATGTCAGACATGATGATGCCTTCCCTGCATGTGTCCTGCTGCTGGGACTGTCTAAAAATGAGACCCAAAATCTGTGCCTGCAGCCAGGGCAGGGCCCTGAACACACAGATTGCTGCGTGCCCACAGCATGGGCAGTGTGTGCAGTCAGCTGCAGGGCTGGGAAACAAGCACCTCATGTTAAACACCACCACATGAAAATGTGACTTGAGGACATGTCTTCTTATTTATTTAATGCTGAATTAATTATATTTTTATACTATATAGATATATATTTATATAATGCTATAGGAGATATAGGAAATCAAACTCTGCTAAGGGAAGGTGGGTTTGGCTGATTTGTGCCATTCTGTGTTTGCTACATGACTTCATGACATTACCTGGAGAGAAAAAACCCAACAAAACACCTCTACCATGACTATAAAAGAAATGGCCCAAGACTATTGTGACTGTTGTGCTTCCATTGGATGCAAAATTTCCTCTGCCCTGTGTCAGTCCCCAAAAGCAAGAAGTTGCTTTTTGGTGGCTTAATGTGAGCTCTGTTGGGTGGGAAGGATCTTCAATCAGAGCTCCCGCCCAGCGTTTCCTGTCTCATACTCCAGTGGAACTGCCAACTTGAGATAACAGTTCCTACCTTTTAGGCTTCATTTCAGTTGCTGCCTGCTTCCTTCCAGCTTCTCAGCTTCAGAAAACACACAGCACATAGTTCACTTTTTTTTTTCTTTCTTTCATTTTTATTTGACTTTGCTGCTGCACTTGCTTTAAGGATTGCTTTGCACTTGCTTTAATAGCATCTTATTTTCTGAGTGCAGGCTTTGTGTGTAGGATTTCAGATGAGTACAGTACTTGGTGTACATAGAGAACCAGTCGTATCTGGGCCAATTTTTTGCTCTGGTGTCAGCCTTTTCCATTAGCCCAGAAATCACTTTGGTCCTTTGTAATTGAAAATATTTTCCCTCTAGGACAGTGACTGTTGAGGACTTAGTTTATGGCACTTGTATTGTTTCTCTCAAGTGACACATTTAGAAGCTTCTTTATGAATTTATATCTATATTTCTGTATCTCATGTCACATGCTATCTCTACCCTAGACACTGCCTCAGCCTGTGTTGTGATGACCTCTTCACATCACAGCTCAGTTCAAGCTTTAATGGTATATTGGCCGAGGTTGTAGAATTCCCCTTGAGTTTGTCCAAGGATAAACTCAGGCCATACAAGTAATGTAAAGTCAGATCAGAATACATCTTGTGTCTCCCAGGTCTGATGCCTTCCAAATCTCCTCCTGTGCTCCTCACCTTGTACCATCTTCTGCACTAACCATGGCAGAATGATTCCCTTTACACAGAAATGCATTTCTGCTCTCAATCTTGCCTCTTTCAAACTTCACAATAAGTGATTTGAAATATACTTCAGATCCATTGTTTCATTTTCTAGTTCTCTCCAGTATTCGCTGTGTGGGGGTTTCTTTAGGTTGCAAGTTCATCCAAACAGAGAAGAACTCAGTATTTTTTTTTTTCTGATGTGGAAATACACCAACATAGAGCGCTAATTGCTCATTAGAAGTGATTTTGAATCACATTTCTATCATTCCTGCCTGATGTCTTTGCATGTAAGTGTGGGTGCAAAGGACATGCTAGCTATGACTGGGCAGCTGTAAACTTCTTCCAGGCTTATTCCAGACACCAAACCAAACTTCCCTCGCTTGTGTGAACAGCCAAAGGTCCATAACCCACTTCCAGATAATGGAGCATTTGACTAAGAATGATTCTGTTGATACTTAATGTTTTTAAAAGTTATTGTGCTGGAAACAATGTAATTTGCTTTTATTCCAACCAAAATATTCATTAGCCAACTATTAAATATTTTCCTGGCTGCACTCCTAGGAGCAGCTCTGCCTCATTTTCCTTAAAAATTAGTATTCCTGTTAATGGAGTTGATGCCTCAATGGGAAACATCCGTGAATTTTTGCTCTCTGAAGAGTTAGAAATTCAAGTTTGCAAATGCTTCCCCAAACCAAAACAAACAGGGGCTTGAGTGCCTGCATTTCCTTGAGGGTGGGAAGCTTCATTTGCCTGTTTGGAATAGCAATCCATTTTCATTAAGCCAGCTATTGTTGACAGCAGGTTGAAGTATGCAGCTCTGGTATGCTTGCAGAACACAACTGTTCTTTTAAACTGTGTGCTAGGGGTAAATCTGAGGGCCCACTCACTTACAGCACAGATGGCATTTTGTGTTTTTCTTCCTTTTTTTAAAAAAAAGTATTTCTTTTGGCCTAGTGATAGGAATTAATTGTGCAAAGGAAAAATGATGCTGATAAGCTCTGGGTGATAATACACAGTTCTGATATAGTATAACCAGTTTATTGAAACAGAGAGTGCTTTCTGTCCCCTTGGACTTCACCACTTTCACATGATTTCTGGCAGACTGCTGGAAAAAAATTCATTTTAAATCCTTCTTGACTGTTGAATTTCATCCTTTTTGTTTTTCAATGTGTTTCTAACGGTTTTGTTTCAGATTAATTTCAGCTTTAAAGAAATCAAGACTTTATAGAATTTGAAGGTGATCTGAATTTCCTTCCCCCTCCCTCCCTTCCTTCCTCTCCAAGGGTGAGACGTGTGCTGGCTCCTGGCTGTTGCAGTGCCTCATGTGCCATAGCAGGATTGTAATTTGAGGAATGGGTGCTTGTGTCCTATCACAGCCAGAGCCTCGATAGGAGAGGCATTGAGCAGAACTCCTCCTAAACTGAAGGAAAAAAAAAAAATTTAGAGCTACAGAAAGCTTAATCCTGTGTAGACTGCCTGGAGAGACTCTTCCTGCCTTCCTCATTAATACTGCAGAGTGATGTCCTCTAGAAGAGGAGTGGGAGGTGATGGATGGTCATGAGGTGTTACAGTTTTCTTGGATAAAGTGAGGAGCTCAGAATTGAATCTGAAAAGGGAGGTTATTACATTGTACAGGCTGTGCTTTCTCACAAATCCAAAAGGGTGAAGGATTTCTGTTGAAATGTTGCACACTCCCCACGGTCTTTCCACAGAGAGGGGGTGTAGTGCAAATTTACACCGAAATGTGTTTTGGCTTGGGAAGAGAGAGGTTTGGCAGCCTTGTCTGTGTCTGCTCCTGAGCTTTGGGATGAGGTCCTGCAGCTGGGTACAGCACCGTGGCTGGGAGCTGCCCTCAGTGTGTGCTGTCCCACCTGGCAGGTGTTCCTGCGCTACAAAGTTCCCTGTTGCTAGAAAGGTGCCTGTTTATCTTCTTTCTCCTATGTTTTGATGTTTTCTGTTTCTCTTCATTCTCCAGATATGAATCCCCAAATATTGCCTTACGTTGTGGAATTATGCTGAGAGAGTGTATCCGCCATGAACCCTTGGCCAAAATCATACTGTTTTCAGAGCAGTTCAGAGACTTTTTTAAATATGTGGAAATGTCAACATTTGATATTGCTTCTGATGCCTTTGCTACATTCAAGGTAAATTATTCAGTACATGCATCGTAGTTTGTGTCAAAAGCAGCACTCCATCACTGAGCACTGTGCTGCTTTGAGCTGGGTGGCTTTTTTATTGTTCAGTAAAGGATGTAATTAATTAACCCTTGGTCTGATTGTAGCAGGATTCACAATGGCAATCAACTCTGCAAAGAATCTTTAGAGAAATGTAAACCTGTATTTAATAAACACTCTTCACCTTGATAACTCACAGTCTTTCATGCTACCATTTAAAACTCAAATTAATCATGTATTATCTACAGTTCCTGTAAAATGCAAACCTTCTTCTCTCCCTGCCTTCCCCCACGACAAACCCACTGCCCATCATGACCACACGAGTGAACAGAAGGCATCATTTAAAACTAACATTTGAAATAATTGTAATTTTTGCTGTCCCTTCTGAGCTCAGCAGTCAAGTATAGATTAATGCCAGGCCTGCTGATTATTTTACAGTGTATTCATAGTCTTGTTTTTGTGACCCATGGTTCAGTGTAAGGACTGTAGTGCTAAAAGCTAAGCAAGTGGAAGCTCTGCATAGGCTCTGTAGAGGGTAGAGTGTACTGTGTAGAGTTTGTGTTGTATTGAAAATGAGGTTGGGTGAAGATGCCAAATGACTTGGAGTTTGTATGTGACCATCATCCTTCCCACCAGGTGCTAGTACAGTCTCTGAGCAAAAAAAAAAAAAACCAAAATAAATTTGATGCCTGTGAACTTCACATACAGGGAAGATTAATTTATTTCTGAAAAACAGTTTAAGAAAGCTGAGGGAAAATCTTTTTAGTTAAAGACTCTTCTAAATATAGATCCAACTCCTTTTTTTCTTCTATGGCTGAGCTCCCTGCTGTCATAGAAACACATTGTTTATTCTTTCCTTTCAAAGCTAATTAGAAACATGATTAGATAGACCTCAGGAGTAATTGTAAGGAATGTTAGAGCTCAGCTCAGTGATTTTCTACATACACTGAAGCCTGGCTTTTTACTGGTGTTTACTAACCTACTGAATGGGATAAAGATTTGCATAATGGAGATAACATGGCATTCTTCAGTAATGACTTGAGCAGGATTAGCAATTCAAATCACCCCTTAATCAATTGCAGCATCTTTCCATTATTTTAGGTTTCACTGTTGTGGTGTCCATTAGGCAAAGGTTATGAAATTCAAAGTAGCACAGAAACACAGAGAAGGTATGAAAATGCAACATAACTGAGGTATTTAAATCTTCTGTTCCTGGCATGAAACATTTTACCCTATGCTCAGAAGAATATTTGTTCTGGTCAGAAAAAGTGCTCATGGACTCAGTTCCCAGCTTGACAGAAGAGAATTGCATCTTCTCCCCAGGTCCTGCTGAAGCAGGACAGCAGTGTGTTGGTGGTGGTGGACAGTCTTCACCCCAGCCAGGAGGCAGGATGGGGATAAGGGTCAGTTAAGCTGTGGCAAGGACTGTAGACTGCTACAACCCTCCCAAAAAGAAGAGAGATTGATGTTGTTCATAGATCTACAGCTGTAGAATGTACTTCTGTCCCCTGTGAACTGAGTGTATTTTTAGCAGGATTTAAAAATAGGATTCTACATCCTCACATGCACTGGAAAGAGAGGAGTATGAGGGCAGTTCATCCTCAGACAAAGGACAGAATTCACCTTTTAAAATGCTTGGGGGAAAATGTATAAACAGCATTTTTAGGTTTTTTTGAAATTGCCTCTTAGCACCTGATACATGGTCAGTTCTGGAAAGAAGCCAGCTGCTCATTTAATCTCCTGTTTGTCTGTTACTCTGAATAGCTGCAACAGCAAGAGGTGATCTGGAAGTGACTGAAATATGGAGCTACCTCATTTCTAATACTGGGAAAAGAAGTGCTGTGATTGTTTGCTGGATTACTGAACTCACGTTTTCATTTCTGGTGTCTCCATGTCGGGTTTGCAGTTGCCACCGGGGTGTCTGGTTCAGAGCTGAAAGCCTTGGGTAGTCTGTGCACCAGAGGAGAGCTCAATTAAATGTGCATTAAAGTCTGAGGATATTTATAGCAGGGAAGCACTGGAATTATGATCTGGAGATGTACTTCTTAATTAAAGTTATCCAGGTGCACTGCAGAGAGGAAACAGAGCTGTTAAAAATGCAGAGGAAGAGGGCTGGTATTTCAAGGTATAAGTTGTCTGTGGAGGGTGCAAGCAGCAGTTGGAATGTGCTGGCTGAATGCTGCTGCTCCATGCTTCCTCATTTCCTGTGAAAAACTCATTTTGGATTATGTTTCGTTTGTGCCCCCTATTGAAGGACTTGTACTTGCCTCCAAGTGCCCTGCATAAAAGCTCCTGAATCATGTGTTTCACTCAGCCTTTAAAACTGCTGTCACTGCAGTCCTGCTAAATGAAGGGATGTATTTAAAACAGGCACTGGATTTTGTAGTGCTCTGCTTTCCTCTTATAATTGATGGTAAAAATAAATTAAAGGATTAGTATGTAAAGGATTTCTTTTATTTGTGAGGATGTGTCTGTGCATCTGCTTGAGCCCCTCATCAGCTTCAGCCTCTGCCTGGGCAGGGATACCAAGAAAAAGATTATAAAAAAGAGCAGAAAAATACGAACTTGATTCACTGAAAAATACCAATTTGAATGGACTTCATCAGGCATTTATTGCGATCAATGTTTTATTTTAAAAGATGCAGTAAGATAAAAATCATACTTAGCTGCCTCACACTGGCCACTCATTTCATAGCTATTCATCCAGTAAAAAGACACAGTTTCTTCTGGAGCTGAACATTTGCATCTCTGTCACTGAGCACCAGCATCACCATTCTGTGGGAGAGGTTCTTTTAATTTCAATTTGAATTAGTTAGCCTTCTGGAATGGGAGATAGTCTGTCCAGCTGTCTGGAAGCTCTGCTGCTGCTTTGTGTCAGAAAGCCATCCCTGGGCAGAAAAAGCTCCACAGAAGAGACTCATCCCACTTACCTGAGACTCCTTCCAGGGAAGGGAGTGGAGGTGGAGGGAGCCTGGATGGCTTAGCTTAAGTTGGTGCCTAGCTTTCATTATTAAATAGCTATGTGTATATACAGTGCTTGAATTCCAATTTTCCTTGTATTCTTGGAGACTAGCAGTAGTAGTTCAGGCTTAGCATCATCCCCAGCTCTGGGGTAGCATGTGGGTCACTTTGGCTTGGAGACCACAGCTCATCCTCCATAAAGGGCTAATTTTCTTTCTTCCTTTTCCCCATCCCTGTTTAATGTGAGTACTGTGCACTATGATCTATCAACAACAAGAAAAGGTGGGAAGGAAACAGCAATAAAAAGTATTAGAATAGGTCCATCTTGATTCTGTTAGCATTAACTGAGTTCTCCCTAAAGTCCTACTAACCCTACTAACCACTTAATGAATGCAGTGTTGTCTATAGAAATCGTGTTGTAAATGCTTTCTGGTCAAAACTGCAGAAATACATTTGAGAATCAAGGGACAATCACAGGCACTTGGTCTCTCAGGTAACCTTTCTCTGTTCTTCCCCAGGACCTGCTAACGCGACACAAATTGTTGGTGGCAGAATTTCTGGAACAAAATTATGATGTAGTAAGTATCAGTGCTGAAAGGTTTTTAAGAAAATCTATTTATGCTTGGCTGCAAAAAAAAAAAAAAAAATGTACAGAGGGTTTCGTGCTCTGCATAAACTCCTCACATAGAGCTGCAAAACCAAACACTGCAAACACTGCTTTGTGCTGGAGCAGGATCCACACCTGGCATGTGAAAGGCAGATACCCCCTCTGCACACAGCTGGGGACACAGCCAAGGTCTCAGGAGAACTCAGAGGTTAAGAGCAAGTTTTATTCCTTGCCGTGTGCATCAGATCTCTTCAAGTGTGAATGGAACTGAAACTTGCAAACAGATAATGGGAGAAATCTTGTGCATGGTTTTAACCAGTTTTGTGATACCCCAGCCCCAACAGGGCCATAGGGGTGTTATTTACTCTTTTTTGGGACAGAAGAGAAGAGTTACTGAAACAAGTTTTAGCATTTCTGGAAATCACATGTACCTGAATAAGAGACTGAGGTCTGAATATTCCTATTATCTTCCTAAGGCAATTAGTCCCTTGGTTAGCAGCTATTTTTCACTTTGATTTTTGGCTCCCTTTTGGACCAAATGTGGGTCAGAAAAATTCCATTGGATTCAACTAGAATTGGATTGATACAGGTCACGGAATTAAATTGTGGGTCATGTTTTTTGTGTTACCTGAGGTATTCTTTATTTCACTGCCAAAATGAAAAGACAAATTTCTTTCATTCTGGTTACCATGAAGGTTAAATAAAGAGCAGGCTTATTATTGCTGAGTCACTAATGCAGCTTAGCTGGAGTAAAAGAAGTGTCTCTGCTAATCTTTTCTCTTAATACTGGAGCACTGCCCTGGAACAGTCCCCATCCTACATTTATTTGACGTTTTACATTTTTAAGTATCAATTGCCTACGTGAGTTGGTTTTTGGTTTTGGGGTTTTTTTGTGACTATTGGACAGCAATGTTGATTTTTTTCCTGCTTGTTTGGTCGGTAGTCTGAACATATTGCAGCCTTGTCTCTCAGTCTTCCTGACCACGAGATCCCCTTGATCCATCCCTGCAAAATCCAGCACACACTTTGCTCCTAGTGACCCTTGCTGGGCACAGAGCTGTAACAGGTGATGGTGCTGAAGGCAGGCGAGGTGGCACCTCACAAAAGGAGCTTCTGGGAATCCCCGTCACCATTTTGGGGTGTTGCATTGAGTCACACAGCCAGGCGTGACCACGACATGAGTGAGTGGACGTTATGTGCTGGACCCACATGTCCTGGCAGCAGTCACCCTTCTGTAAGAGAAGGCTGTCCAGGCACTGGCTTACTTCTGTCCCAGTTGGCTCGCACCAGCCCCCTGTTCCATCCAGTCCATATGTGGTATTCCCCCTCTGCAGCACTTGGAAGAGGAGTGTTCCTGGGCATTAGTTAATTCACTGTGTGATAGATAACCAGCCAAGAGAAAAGGCCACAAGAGCTGGGCCTGGCATTGCAGTGAAGTGTTAGAGGGTGGCACTGCTACGGAAGTGAGAAGGACCAAGAGAAATAAGGATGGACATTAATCTGATGCATTTGTGTTTTCTTGTTACTCTAGATCTTTGAGGACTATGAAAAACTCCTTCATTCTGAGAATTATGTAACAAAGAGACAATCTTTGAAGGTAAAGTCTCTCAGCACTTTCCTCCTAAATTTGTACTCTGTGTTATGCAAAATATCAAGGTGCATGTATGGCAATGGAGCAGCCATTTTTCTATCAGCAGAAGAACTAAGGGCTTGTGGTGCTCTTCCTGAAAAGCACAGGAGCTCACTGTGCCTTTTCTTTCCTGGTCTTCTGGGGAAGCACTGGGCCATTTCTATGGAACAAGTCCTGTCACTCCTCTGAGCTCAGATCTGTGTTTTGGTTCAGAACATGGTTACAGTGAGCTTGGCAGTAATGTGGCAGTCTCTGTCTGGGGCACCAAGACATGGCCTGCACATGGAAGCAGAGGGGAGAGCGAATGTAACATGGCAATTAAATGAAAATGTCTTTATCTACGCTTGCTTTTGTCCCAGCTACTCACACCAGCCCCTATTACACCCAGCCCATATGCAGGATCTCCATCTGTAGCATTTAGAAGATGAGCATTATTTTTCTAATTTTGCTTACAGCTTCTGGGTGAACTGATTCTGGACCGACACAACTTCGCCATCATGACGAAATACATCAGCAAACCAGAAAACCTGAAGCTGATGATGAACTTGCTGCGAGATAAAAGCCCCAACATTCAGTTCGAAGCATTCCATGTGTTCAAGGTGAGCCAGAATGAGTTGTAGAGGTGGCAGACTTTCTCTTCTCCTCATAAAAATGTCTTTCAAGGTGGACCAGAAGAAGTCCAGAAAAATTAGGCAAAGGTTGAGATTTACAGTCACTTGCAGTATTTGAGAGTGTCTCAGTTGAAAAGGTCTTTCAGGTGAGACCTAAAGCAGCATCATTTTGGTTTGAGCTGGGGGTAGTCAGTCGAGTAGCCATGAGCTACAGGTAACAAAATACACAACTTCTAGGTAGTGCCCAGGGGACCTTCTCCCCACTCTTGGATCATTTTACCATGTGATTCTAGGTAAAGATAAAAAAAAAGATCTTAAAACTCTACCTTGGATTAAGAGTAGGTGGTGCTGGTGCTGGGCATCAGTGCAAGCACAATATGCTTTTAAAGGTATTTAAAAGGTTTGGTAAATCTGAGCTTGAAATTAGTTTTGTCCTCCCATCATTTTGCAGTGACATTAATTCAGTGTTAGAAAATTACCAGACCCAACCAATGTCCCTTTTTTCATGATGGTCAATGTTAATAAGTTAGAAGTTTAACATTTTCCTATCAAAAGAGTTCTCTGCTCTGGAACAGAGGGTAAGTCAGATTGTTATTCAAAACTAACTCTAATTTGGAATGAACGTGTTAATTTCAAGCTATAAATAGAATTGTTATTGATTATCAGAAGAGGAATTTTGGGCCTCTAAGGATACCCCTTCCCTAAGGTGGCTAAGAAAGATACTAGATAACACCAAATGTCTGTGGAAAGAGGTTACAATAGCCTCCACAAATTCAGGGTGACTTGTTAAATTTTGTACTTTTTCCATTGGGAAAAAAGCTTTCAGAACTTCAGTGTGGAGACTTAGAGAATGTGCAGCTTCTCCAAAAACCTTTAATTTTGTAAAAAAAAAAGAAAAGAAAAAAAAAAGCTTCAAGGAGGATTAAAAGAAAATTCCTTTCGTGAAATAAGCAGCTTGGTAAGCTGTTCTCTTGCTGACTTCCTCCACTCAACTGAACCACTGTGAGTAACTTGTACTCCTCCTCCTTATCAGGAGGTGTGTGGCTCCAAGATAAGCAAGCAGTCTGGCTCCAGACACTTGCAGCCTTTGAGATGCCAGTGGAGAGAAGGTATCAGAGGATTTGGGTTTCTTAGCCACTCTGTGAATAAATGCAAGATTTTTATTTATGAAAGACATGAGTTGCTGTTCCTGAATTCCTGAATTAATGATAGGCATGGACCAGGCCTTGGGAATGGCTGATTTCACTTATTTTAGGAGACATTTAAAAGGACTTGGAATAATGTAAAAGGATCCCAGTGTGCAACCCTGTCACACATTGCTGTTCCTCCCATTCTGCCTTCCCATTCCTCCCTTCCAGTATGTTGCATCCCATTTCCAGTTAGAGTGGGGATATTGCTGGCTCATCCTTGCTTGACCACTTGCAGTTGCTGCCATGTGGACATAATGCTTGGACCTTGGAGTGCCAGCAGAACAAACCATGACCAACAGTGGTGCTGTGTCTCTTCAGTTTGAAGGGCCACACTCTGTCCTCAGGCACCTCCGTGGGTCTTTTCCAGCGATGCCAGTCAGCAGCACTTCAGCAGGGCCAAGGCATTCCCATGGCATTCCTCACACTGCCTCACACGCACAGGGCTCGTGGTGGGGGAGCCGCAGACTCAGAGCAGAGCCTGAGCAGCTGGAAATTGCTTGTTCACAACCTCCAACAGCACACTATAGAGTAACTGTAGAGGTGCAGCAGCTCCCGTTTTGGGATCCTCCTCACTGAGGATCTGAGTTCCCTGGGTGTAGCAGCATCCAACTCCTCCCCAGGGGGAAGGGTCTTTATAGGGTTTGTTACAGGAAATTGCATTGTGAATTAGCTTTGTAGAGAGGGTCAGAGAAGCTATTTTCCCTCTGATTTCACTTGTTAAATTGAGTTCTAAATTCTTGAGAATTAAAAAATTAGAATTCTAAATTCTACTGAAATCCTTATGTATTTAAGGCTGGCTTTGTCTTTAAGTTTGTGCCCAGTTCTGCAGTGTTCCGGCCTCCTGTTTCTGGGTTTGAGTCCCTCAGCCCAGTTCTTTTCAGCTGTAATATTCCATGTTAATGTAACTGGGAGAGGAATCTTGTCCTCAGCTTCTAATCTCATAAATTTTGAACTGTGCCTGCATTTTTAAATTATGCTTGCAAAATACCTATGCAGTCCTGGCTGAAATTACAGAAGACTAACCACAGTGATTTGCAATCAAAGGTCTGCTGAGAAGTGGATACTTGCTGCTCTGTCTGAGCTGCCAAAAGATTTGGGTTTAAATTACCTGATTTAGATATTTTACCAGTTAGACACAGCTGAACTGAAAAAGTGTTTGTTTTGTAAGCATCCAGATTCCGACGCTCCCGTGCCCCAGCTGACCCAAAAAAAGGCTTATGACTCTTAGTGCCTGAGGCAATTTCCAATTATTGGAGATTTGAAACTGTAAGGTAGAGATGAAAGTGATGTGCACTTCTAGTGCAAACTTATTTTGGAGGAACATTTTGTGATTGAAAATGTCAATACCCTCAAGCTTGGAGAATATTTAATTCACCCGACTTACTGTGAGTGGGAAAATGAAGACAGAGTGCCCTCTTGCAGTGCCTTTTTCCATTCTCCTTTAAGGAGATGATTGATCTTCCTCCTAACTCCAGCCCCTTCTCTTCCTTTGCCTGAAAAAAAAATGGACCTTCTGCCTTGCAGCACCATCCTAAAGGTCTGCAGCTGCTTTGTAATACTGGATGTCCCAGGCAATGTATGCATAAAGATTACCCAGTATTTAAGCATGAGGAAAAGCTAACAGACCTCATCCCTTCCCTCCTCCTTCATAAATAATCTGAGGGGATCACTTGGAGATGTGGGCTTTGAGAGTCACTGGCACTTCTCTGCAGTGATTTCAGTGGAGAGTCTCAAGTGCATGCACTTTGGGGATCAAATACTGGCAGGGGCTCTCCAGCTCCTCTGGTGGGTTTGTGATGTGTTCCATTAGAGGAGCCTCCTTCAACTTTGCCTGTCTGTAGGGCTGGCTGTATCTTTCAGACCTATGTGAACGTGGTGCAGGGATTCCTCTGACCTCACATATTCAAAAACAAAGGATAGGAACAGCTCTCCTGGATTTCACATGAACAATTTGCTGATTTTGAGGAAAACACCCTGTAGCAGTGAGCTGGGATTATGTGACTTTCTTGTTCTTAAGGGGACGTTTAGCAAGATATATTTTACTGTTTAAATCTAAAAATAGAATGGGTACACTGTGTTTTGTGACCTCAGTTTCATTTTTCCATTCTCTTTTATGCACGTTACGAGCTACCTCCTGCAGCTTGCTCTGCAAACAGCCTCACATAATTTGACCATACCGACAGTTTGCTCTTGGTATGAAGCTGAGGCCGTGTTTGTGGGGATGTGGCCTCTCTGTTTCTCAGCTGGATAATCTAAAGGACAAGGGTTATTATGTGAAGCATTGTGCTATAAGCAGCATGAACCGTGTGTGTTCTGTGTGTGCAGTGTCCTGACAGTGACATTGTGCATTGACCCCAGAGCAAGACCTAAAATACTCTGTCCAGGGCATCCTGTAATTGCTCTTGCTCTGCTCTTGCCCCAGAAGGTTGTAATGCCTGGTTATTAATTGTAAGGAAATAAGGCCAAATTCTCTAATCAAGTAATTTTGATGTTTGTTTGAAGAAATACATTAAGACTTTCAATGGAGAAGGTAACAACTATTCCACTTTGGATAACTTTAAAAAATTTAGAGTTGATTTTCATTCCAGGTCTTTTGCAAATACTCACGAAATGGAGCTTTCTCTGTTTTGAGACAGCTATATTTAGAGTTGGAATTTTTATATGGGTACTGTCTTTATTTGGGTTCTCTGTCTCTCTCGTCTATCTGAATTTAGTGCTCTAGAGCATATATCTTTTCATAATAAAACCACAGGTGAAACCAAGTTCTCTGTGGTTTGGTGCAACTTCATTTTAGTTGAAACATTCCAGATAGCTTTAATAAAGTTTCTGGTTTTAGGGACTGATCTCCTCCTCTATGCCCATACAGAGTTCTGAATGAGGGGGACCCTTTCTAACATAAAGTCTCGTGGTGGTCCTGCTCCTGGGCTCTGTGAAACTGGTCAGTTGATACTGGCAGAATTGATTTTGTTTGCTTAGTCAAAGTATTGAATAACATTTCAGGAATTTTCTGGTCCTTGAACATTCTCTCTTTATGAGTCCCTATTGACACTGAGCAAGACTGGCAGTTGAGATGATCTTTGTTTGAATGTTCACTTTGCCAGTTTTGCAAGGGGAAGATTGTAATCTATAAATAGTTGAGCAGGAAGATAAACAGGATGTGATGGCTTCTATGAAACTAAGTTCTTTATTATTTGCTATGGTAATACCGGTGGTAGGTCCAATATGAAATGCTATTTACTAGGTTTACCACCAACCTTCCAGTTCTGTTTGCAGAGCAGAGAGCTTTTACAGCAAGAATTACTTAGATTTCTTCATTTTGAGAGTCACCCTTCAGATAAATATTGGGGATGCCTAATATTCATTGAAGGAAGGTGCTCAGCACTTCAAGGTCTGGCCTTCTTTGATGGCTTCCATTTGCATTGTCATCAGATGATTTCTGAACATGTGGGTCTTGCCAGTGTATCTGATGGCTTCTTGTCCTCATCACCAAGGGTGGACTGAACTCCAAAATAAAAAATTCTTATGAAGGTCTGTAAATCCCGGCCTGTAGGCTTACATCCTGCTTTTCCCCACAGCAGCTCCTCCAGATGATTGGGGGCTTCTCATAGTCCAAACCCTGGAAGTATCCAGCTTCCATCAGCATGATCACCTGCTGTAGGTCAGCACAGAGGGAGCTGCATCCTGGGGCTGCTCCAGCTGAGAGCATGAAGTGCTGCAGCCTCATCCAGAGCCGCATGTCCACACTCAGGAGATCTCGAGATTCGTGTAGATAAAGCACAGAGTGGAAAGCTGTAAAGCACGCTCATATTTACATCCCCAAACCCTTCTTCTCCCAGTCTGAGGGGAACCAATGCATCAACAGCAGTGTACCAAAGTTATTTGCAAAGGAGGAGATGCTGCTTTCACGTGCTGCAGCTGTTGAGAGTGCCTCGGGTGTAGTGAGAGCTGTGAACTGGCCATCCCACCCCCAGGCAGGTGTGTCCCTGGTGGGAGGCTGCCCTGCGAGTACTTTGGGCATCATGCAGGAAAGGGGCTGCTCAAAAGGGATCCTTGGGGGCTGTTAGTGCTGCACTTGAGAAGTTTTAGGTGGCAAGTGGGAATAAAAAGGAATCATTTAAGATGATAGCTCAGGGTAATTAGAGGAGGGCAAGGTGGAGGCCTTTGTGAATAACTGTAGATAATGTATTGTCTCTGGGACCATGGCCTGGATACCAGATCAAGGGAAACTTTCTAATACACTTGGGAAGTGTTCACCCAGCATGGCAGAGGTTGCAGCTCTTCCTTCACAGCAGAGGGCAAAGTACCTTGCAGCAGGGACTTCTAGGAGAAGCCTGAGGAGGAGAGATCCAAAGGAGACAAAAGCATAGACACAGATTAAGACTATTCTAGCACCAGGATGCCAGGGTTTAAGAGCAGAGACTTTGTCTCACCTTTGTGAAACGTACTTCTAGCTTCCTGCTTGGGCAGAAGTGCTCAGTGGGGTACTGTTGGTGTGTGTTCAACCCCATTCCTTCCACATGTTCCATTGATGTGGCACTTTCTCCACCACTTGCATAACATCCTCTGATTTTGGAGTATGAAGCCTAATGGAGGGTACAGTCTGAGCCCTACCCCAGCCTGAGCCCTGCCCTAGCCTTTACCAGGTGTTGTCTTAGGGACAAGAGGCTGTAGCACAGCTCCCCAGGACAGAGTGTGTGTGATTCTCGTCAGGTAGCACAGCTCCTCCCGGAGCAGCTGGACATGGCCCAGGTTTTCCTGTGGGCACAACCTCAGGGGAGACAAAAGGACCTGCAGAAGAGCCCCAGACCGGGAGCCAGCGGTGGTGCTGCCGGTGCTCGGCAGGACAACATGCCATTCTGTACTGTCAGCAGATGTTTGTTTTCATTCTGCTTTGGGACAGGCTTGGAGGGAAACTGGACGCTTTCCAGCTCTGTCCATCCTTAATTTCTTCTCATGGGGTAGAGAATAACTGGAGTTATTTCTGTCGTTGCACAAGCGCTCGGGCGGTGTTTGTTGCCCAGCCATGGTAACCTCGGTGCCAGCCAGATGTGGGAGCTGCTCCCGGGGTGGCCGGGGTGTGCTGCACATGTGCTCCCACTGCGAGCCCCGCGCCCATCTGCCACTCCTGACCGACATCCAGGAAACAGAGCCCCATCTCTGTGGCATCCCGAGATCCCTGAAAGAGCCTTTCACCGCTGGCCTTTGCAGCCAGCCTTAGATTTGCACTTAACTCAGAGCAAATGTTAAAGGAACAGCGCTGTGGCATGAGGGGTCACGTTCAGAGCTGGAAAACTGCAGCTTTAGTGATTACAGGAGGAAAAATCAGAGCATTGAAGAAGGCCAGAAAGCCCAGGGTGCTGGGCTGGCTGTGCCAGGTGAGTATCTGTGTCTCACCTCACCTTCCTGCATTGCCATCCTCCTCTGGTCAGCAAGGGCTGCAAAGGTGCTGGGCACACCACAATCCTCCTGCTCCTGTTGCAGTAAGTTTCCATGCTCCCATGAATGGATTAGGCAGAGGGAAGTGAGGCCTCTGACATATTTTTCCAAACCAAAACAAAGCTGGCAAGTCTAATTTTAGGCCTGGTTTAATACGGAAATGATATCAATACTGACACAAAGCCTTTCCATTCTCCTGATAATTAATTTCTGTGTATTTGTCTTGTGGGTGGGAAGAGGCTGAGAATTGATAGCTCCCTCTCAACAGCTGGATTTACAGTCAAAAGTTTTTATCACCAAAGAGCAAAGTGAAAGGGAAGCGATACAAGCAATACTACAAACAGGCATAGTTTTCCTTCAGTTTGCTGTCGAGCCAACATGTTTGAACTCCTGTCTGACTGCCCTGGGACAGGGTGTGTAGCAGTAGAGTACCTGCCTGCCAGCCTTCAGCCGACTTGTTAGAAAGTAACTTGTGGGGATGTTGTGACTGATGTTCCTCCATCTCTTTCTCTCTGTCCCCACCCCCTTGCTGTCTCTCTGTGCCTGATTTTGTTTGCATGTTAGGTTTTTGTGGCCAGTCCAAACAAAACACAGCCTATTGTGGAGATCCTGTTGAAAAACCAACCCAAGCTAATTGAGTTTCTGAGCAATTTCCAGAAAGAAAGGACGGACGACGAACAATTCACTGATGAGAAGAACTACCTGATTAAGCAAATCCGAGACTTGAAAAAGCCAACAGCATGAAGAACACCTCTTGTTTTCCACTGTAGGCATTAATCTCAGTTGTTAAGTTCCTCTGTGTCCCTTAAACACCACAATAGTGCTTGAGAAGGCACAGCAAGTGCCTGGTTTTTATTTTGTCTTTGTTCCTAGATGTCAAGAGTATAGGGGTTTTACATGAGAACTAAAAAACCAAAAATCTAGAATAATATATTATTTTTAATCAAGATTATAATTATTTATGTCAGTTTAGAATCTCTCTGTAATAGAAGCTGGTTTGACAGATTTTTTGTGCTCAAGAAGAATGAACCTCTTTGCTTAACTCTATCAGCAAACTCAAGCACTGGCAAGTGCACAGAGCAGGTCTTCTGAGGACTGTGACATTGTTCCTTCACACCTGTAGTTGTGACTTGGTTCTAGCGCTGCACACACACAAGACTGTGAAAGAGTACATTGGTCTCTGGAGTTAGCTGCACTTATAGGTCAGGTTCTTTAGTCAAAACTGTGGAAGATGAAAAAGCAGTAAAGGTCATGTTTTTGCTTTGTTTTGTGTTCTTTCATCCTTTCCACCCCCCCGCCATAGATCAGGGGTTTTCTATTCAGTGCTCGGGAACGGATGGATATATCAGCCATCGAAGCTGTTTCCCTTTCCCTGTGTGTGATCTATCTCGTGCTAGAGCACAGGCTTTTCCTACCAGCTCCCTGCAGTCTCTTGAGGAGCAGCCCCATGGACACGGTGCTCACGTGCCCCAGAATGGGAAAAGGCAAGAGCAACGCCCCTCCATCAAAGGCCATGCTGTATTGCTGATAAAGTGATCCTACACCTACAGAAACCATCCATGGTCAAGAATACTGGGTGGTAGCCAGAGCTGCTTTGCTGAATTGTGACAAGAGCTGAGCCTGAGCACCAGAGTGAGAGGAGGGTCCCTAGGATGTTTCCATATGAATTCCAGTCCTGGCTGTGCGAGGCAGGGTTGAGCTAAGTTCAGCAAAGGAATCATGAAAAGGCCTCAGCCGGATCTGCTGCGTGGGCTGAGGTCCCTGTGCCTGCAGGTGCTGTCACAGCTGAGAGCATTTATTGGATGCTGAGCCTGGGAGGCCACTGAGCAGCAACAGGCACCAAAGGCCACCTGTAGTTTGGCATTTTCTGCCCTTGTTCATCCTGACCTGAATTCAGGTTCTGTGCTAAAGTTGTGGAAGAGGAGGTTGTTGCACCATAAATGTTTTGAGTTTAATAAGCTCTATGGTACAGACAGTGTTTCCCTGGTGTGTTTGAAGAGTTTTGGGGGTCTTTTGTTTTCTAACAGGAAAATGTTATTCTGATGCTTTAGTAGGAAGCAGAGTTTGAGAGCAGGGAGGGGAAATTTCTTGAATTTTTCTGGACAGCCGAAATTCTGAGTTTTCCTATTTGCTGTAAGAAAGTTCTCTAGCTAAAACTCTATCTAATGCTTCAGGTAACAGGTGACACTGAATTGTAAAAACAGAACAAGCCCTTTTCTTTCATTAAACTGTTGTATATTGAGGTGACTGATACTCTAATTTATGTGCTTTAGAAAAGGGAAGAAACAGAACTGATTGTGGTCTTGCTTTTGTTCAGATGTCAGATACACACAACAAATGTACTTCTTAGTTGCCTGGAATTAAAAAAAAAAAATTACAAGCTATTAAAGGCATGTTTACTGATCACTCTTTATTTCTGTCTCTGGGTTTTTTTCTCTCTTGCCTTTCTGGATAGCCAGACTCCAAATAGTGCTAAATTCCTTCTCTCCTTTGCCAGCTTGTTTCAGCAGATGAAGAGGGATGAGCACTGCCTTCGAAGCCAATGCTCTCTGAAGCATCACGTCTGCAGCCCTGGCTGGCAGGGGTCTGGCAACTCCAGCCCCAGCCCAGCCTAGCCTGGCCATGAGCCTCACCCCCACCCTGCAGGTGGTGTTTACTGGCAGCGGTCACTTGCAGGTCGATAAGGGAGCGTCTCCGGAATCTCAGTCCTCAGAGCCAGTCATTTCAGTCTGATCCTCTGAGATTTGGAGCCTGAATCCAAAGGGTGCTTGGCTGTGTTCTGAACTCCTGGGGTGGGGCTGGTCTCCAGGGCTGGATTAACACAGAGACACGTGTCCATTGCCTCAGCCTCTGGAGTCACATGAGAACTTTGGGCTTCCAGCCCGTGCTAGGAAAAAGTGTCTCATGGTGCGTTGCTGGGGAATGCCTGCCCTTGACGAAGTGAGCGTGACCCACACAGAGGTGCCCAGAGAGGCCGTGAGGGGTCACACTGGGAATGCTTTGTCTGCATGCTCTGCACACAGAGGAGCACTTGAAGAGATCCAAACCAGGTGGTAACACAAGGAGCGAGGTTCCACCCTGGTGTCTGCATGGGCAGAGAGGTGTCAGGCCAACAGGGAACAGGGATGGGCCTTGGCCCTGTAAAGGAAGCCTTTTCCAGGGCAAGGAGTCTTTGGACCACATGAGAAAGTAAGTGGTAAGGAGGGTTTGTGAAAAAGGGGATCTGTGTGTGTGTCTGCAATGGGGAGGGGAAGAAGAGGTCTTACAGGTAAAATGACACATGCCAGGGCCCTTGCAGCTTGTCTTACCAGAAGATGGTCTTGTAGTAAATCACACAACACATCTCAAAGTAGAGTCTTCCCCAAGCTCAACCTGCTTAGATCTTTGAAAGAATAAAAAGCATAAAAATTGGTGAAGATGAAATTAAGCACCATAGTAATATTTCACAGCAGGTGAAAGTAACATCCCTAAGTAAATGAAAATGAGGTCTTTTCTAATGTGACTTTGAAATAATGACAGAACTCCCAATTTCCTTTGGTGAATTCAGTCAAGGTGGTTCTTCTGCTATAGGGAGTGCTCCCACCAGGAACTCACAATTTATCTGAAATTACTGTCTGAGGGAGCTGTGTGATTGCAGGACGTGGTTCACCAGAGTGAAGGCAGAAAAGAAGATTGTAAACTGGATAGATAAAGAAGCTGGAGGAAGCCTCTCCATTCCATTCTGCACACAGCATTCGGGGGTTTGGATAGCATGAATAAATCTCTGCCAACATACGATGTAGGATGCTGCAATGTCAAACCTTTTTTAATACAGCAGTGTGCCAGGAATCTTTGAACCATAATCTTCTGTCATGGGATTTGGGTAGCTTGTGCTGAAATCAGGAAAATCTGATTAGAAGCATCCACAGGCTCCCCAGAGTGTCCTGGTGTGTACAGCAGCAGGTGTGAACCTGGGAGAGGCCAAGGACTCTGGCCTTCCACAAATGTGGGCGTTAAGACCACTTGAGCCTCTTAATCTGCATTCTCCAGAGACAAGATCAGATGAGAAGGAAAGAATGACTTGGGCCTCTGCTGTTATCTAGTGATAACAGCGCTCACGAGAGGGAGAGGAGATCCAGATCCCATTTCTTCTCTAGCATGTGCTTTGCTCTTGCTTGTGAAATTGGAGCAGGGCTAAGAAAACCCAGGCCGCTTTCCAAGGGGTGCAGTGGTGTTTGGTCAGTAGAGAAGCTTTTTCGCTGGGCCAACAAATGCTTCATTTCTCTTTCTGAAGTAGAAGGACTTCAACATTTTGGCAGAAAGCACCTTCCTGCAGAACATCTTATGCCTGGCAGTGAAAGTTGAGGCAGAGAGGATACAGGTTTTGGTCTCTGTGACATAAAAGGATTTGTATGTAACTCTCCCACTCCTTGACTAAGTGTTCTTGCATAAAGATGCAGGTCTCCATGGACTGAGTATAAGGTGTCCCAGAGCCTCCAGTGGGAGTTTCAGACCCATGATGAGAGGCAATCCTGCGAGCAAGAGCTGCTGTGGCCTGGGGAAGAGAAAGAGCTAAAGTCCCTGCCATCCCTGCCCATGCTGAAGGGAAGCCTTGCCTCCAGCAAAGCCTCCGGTGCCTCAGGGTCTGATGTGTAAGGCCACAAGGTATCAGCAGCCCAAGCCAGCTCTGAGCACAGCTGGTTCTGGGCAGGCAACGTGGGATCAGGCTAAGGAGAAACCCAAAACAAGGTTAGCAGTTTTGGCCATGCAGTTCAGCTCTAAGCCAAGCGTCTCACAAGGCTGTGACTTGGCCCAGCTCCCCCAGGAGCCCCAGGGAGAGGCAGGCGGTGAGCCCAACCCTCCTGACTCGTGGTCCTGCTCCACAGTGCCTGCCTTGAGCTGGCCTCTCTTTCCAGGAATGTGAGAAGAGGAAAAACAACCAAACAACCCACCCCCTTCCTATGGCATTGCTTGAGAGGGGCTTTCCAAAGCCACGGTAAAAATTACCTTTCCCACCTCAGTCTGCATTGAGCAGCATTGAGCAGGCTACATTGAGCAGCAGCACAGGGACAGCCTGTGCCAGGTGTGCAGTTCCAGCCATGGCCCAGCCATAGCCAGCACGCCTCAGTAATGACGGAGCACTGGGGACAGGGACAGGTGGGGTGCCAGCACATCCTGTGAGACATTGGTGTGCCTTGCACTGTCACCACTGCTACAAGAGCCCCATGGCTGCTTCCATTGCCCTACGGGCACTGGCTGCTGCTGGGAGGGCTTTGCTGCTGAGCATTGGCCCAGAAAGCCCCGTGCTGCCCTTGCTGTCTGTGAGACTGCAGAGCCCTGCTGTGGCATGGCACATCAGGCATGGCCAGGCATCCCACACTGTCTCAACCTCCTCCCTCCCTTGGTGTACCAATTTTGCAAGTGATGGTAGTGATGCCCACAGGGCATGGGATATGGTGTGCTTTTCTTCAGACTCTCTCCCCCAAGCACAGATTTGGGAATGGAATTTCCAAATGTTATTGTCCCATGGCCAAAAATGTAACCTGTGTATTTTAACTGCCACATGGTACCAGCAGACACCTCCAGCATGTTGAGCTTTGACAAGTAGTTGGACACAACCAGCACCTACCTAACTACCAAGGTGACAGGCAGGAGCAGTTTTTTGGTTGCCTGACAGACACCAGCCCAGCCATGGCATCATAGCCCAGCTCCTTACAGTTAAAGAAACAAAACCCACCCAAATCCCCAAAGCAGCTCTCCAGGGAAGAGCTACCAGTATGCCAGTGAATAGAGTTACTTCTTCTGAGTGCACAGAGAAGACAGCACCTTGTCTTTGGGGCCATGAAGTGCCTTACTCAACTCTTATGAATAGAGGCCCTTTATTTCCAAATTGCTGGGTACGTTGTCTCGGCTGGCGCTCAGCTTTGGCAATGCCCTTCAACTCCCTTATAGAACAGCTGGCTTGACAAGCGTTTGGAGCAGATTTAAAAATACCCTTGTCAAAGCAGAGCCCGCTGCATCTGTTTGTGCAAACATGCAGTCAGGGCTGGCTTTTTGGCACAGACCGGCACAGCCCTGCCCCGGCAGCCAGCAGGGAGCAAACAAACCCAGCCTTTGCTCAGGCAGATGGTCAGACGCCCAACAGGCTCTGTGTGCCTGGGACAAGCGGGAGCCTGCTAGGAGCAGGGCTCTCAAAATCCCATGGGGGAAGTGGAGAAAGGCATCTCCTCCCCATTTTAAAGCTGGGTGTGGGGGAAAATTTATATTCCCAGATGAACTCGCCTTGTGCCCCAAGGAACGTCAAGGGCAGAGCCACAATTAGCGCATAGCACAGAGCAGGTTCTTGCTGTGGGATGACAGCCTTCCTGTCAAAGGCTCAAAGGAAAGTGACACTAGCAGGCAAGAAAGCAGGGCATCCCAGGGGACAGCAGGCATTGCAGAGGGAGGAGAGACATATGTTCATTCCAACAAAAGACCCAGCTCTCCTGCTAATACATACCACTTCTAGCCATGCAGTTAAGCTCCTCTGCTTCCTGCTGGCTTTTGTTTTCTCTAGCTAAATCTGTCCTGCCCCACAATAGGAATGAAAGACTAAGTGAAGGTGAACGCACTGGCATTCACACTATCTTACATAGGTCTTTCAGGTAATTCTGAAATAACATTGGGGAGGAAGAAATGTGTCTGTGCTGGCATTTGTGTGACATGTCCCAGAAGCCTGGCTCTTGTTGAAGTCATTGTCCAAGTGCTTCATGATTTCCCCACATTTCTTCAACCCCTTGTTTTTCCTCCAAGTTAGAAATTTAGCTGCCCTGGTGGAAAATTTACTAGCAAAGCAGTGAAGTGACCTCACTGGAGCCAAAGTACAGATAGCTGAGCAACAAGGGTGAAGGAGGAAAAAGCCAGGCTTAGTTTTAGTATATCTGTCTTGTGCCACTGAGGAACAGGGTGAAGCTGGAACAGACCCCATCCCTCCAACAATGATCCTGTAGTTACAGGAAGCCACCCAGTCCTGAGGCAGAGCCTGGCTTCCTGGGAAATCAAAGTGGAAAATTTCCTGTACAAACAGCTGATACTTGGGGTGCAGAAGATAAACGTCACACTGCAAAATACCCCAGGGAAAAAACCATGCTCAGCATTTTCCTCTGCATGTCTGTTCCCAGCCCAAGCATGGTGAAGCCTGTGCTGCTGCACGTCAAGCAAGAAGGCCCTTTATCTACACACCAGATGTGCCAGCCACGATTTTCCCTCTTCCCATTTATGAGCTTTGAGCTGCCTCGAGTGTTCTGATATTTATAATGACCGTCAGCGCACCTTTGTCTTCTTCTGTCTGCAGCAGCAGGACTCTCTGGGTACTGGTCACAATCACAGAATCATGGAGTGGTTGGTGTTGGAAGGGACCTCTGGAGACCACCCTGTCCAACCCCTCTGCTAAAGCAGAAACAGGTTGCAGAGGATTGCACCAAGGTGGGTTTTGAGTGTCTCCAGGGAAGTAGACTCCACAGCCTATCTGGGCAGTCTGTTCCAATGCTCTGTGACTCATGCAATAGAGTATCTTTTGCTCATATTCAGATGGAACTCCCTGTGCTTCACGTGTACCCGTTGCTCCTGTCACTGGGATCCAATAGAAAGACAGTGGCCTCACTATCTTTACACATCCAGCCCTAAGACATTTGTTGCACAAATATAATATATGTAAATAATACAAAGCAAATTTTGTGTACAGACGAGAGCTGGAGCGGCTCTTGAGCGGCACCGGCACGCCGCGAGTGCCAGCATCCCTGTGGAGCCTGGCACTCCCTGCGTCCCGCTCCCCGGGCGGCCTCCCTAGGCATTTCCCTGCCACCAGCGCCCTCTCCCGGCCTTCCTTCGCCGGCTGGGGAAATTAATTTAATTTCTTGCCAGTTAAATCTGAGCAGAGTTATGAGAAATAAACACATCTTAGAACAACTTCCCCTTACTCTTCTCTTCTTCTGGGCTCAACTTCACTCCCGAATTTTCTACCTTCTCCCCTACAGCAGCACAGGGGGAAGAGGGAACTGTGGTCAGTCACCACACATTTGCCTCTGCCGCTCCTTTGTCCTCAGGGAAGAGACTCCTCACACTCTTCCCCTGTTCCACCGTGGGGTCCCTCCCACGGGCGAGAGTCCTCCATGAACTTCAACATGCATCCTTCCCTCGGGCTGCAGTTCTTCATGAACTGCTCCATTGTGGGTCACAAGTCCTGCCAGCAAACCTGCTCCAGAGGGGCTCCTCTCTCCTCTGACTTCCCACAGATGCTGCCAGGAGCCCCCTCCAGCACGGGCTTCCCATGGGGTCACAGCCTCCTTTGGCATGCACCTGCTCCAGCGTGGAGTTCTCCCTGGGCTGCAGGGGGACACAGGCTCTCCCATGGACCTCCCTGGGCTGCAGGGGGACACAGGCTCCCCTATGGACCTCCCTGGGCTGCAGGGGAACACAGGCTCCCCTATGGACCTCCCTGGGCTGCAGGGGGATACAGGCTCCCCTATGGACCTCCCTGGGCTGCAGGGGAACACAGGCTCCCCTATGGACCTCCCTGGGCTGCAGGGGGACACAGGCTGCCCTATGGACCTCCCTGGGCTGCAAGGGGACACAGGCTCCCCTATGGACCTCCCTGGGCTGCAGGGGCTCAGCTGCCTCCCCATGGTCTGCACCAGGGGCTGCAGAGCAATCTCTGCTCGTGTGCCCAGAGCACCTCCTGCCCCTCCTTCTCGACACTGACCTCAGTGTCTACAGAGTTGCTCCTCTCACATATTCCCACTCCTCTCTCTGGCTGCAATGCTGCAGCTTTTCCCCACTTCTTAAATCTATTATCCCACTGGCACCATCAAGGGTAGCTGCTGGGCTTGGCCTTGGCCAAAGTTTCATCCATCCTCGAGCTGGCCAGCATTGGATCTGTCAGATATGGGCAAAACTTCTGGAAGCATCTCATAGAACCAACCCCAGAAGCCACCCACTACCAAAACCTTGCCACACTAACCCAACACAAGAGTAACCCAGATCTATTTGAAATCAGCACATACCATCAGCCTTCTTTGCTTTCCTATTCTCCAAGCAATGTCACTTACTGGATCCATGAAACTAAAGCCAGACATTTGGAGTCTGGTTTGCAGGCACAATGGCTGAAACAAAAAACCTATTTAGAGGACTACAAAGCTTTTCAGAGTGGTCCCCACATTAAACATGGCCCTGGGAAGTCTGTCCCTTTGCCAGCCTGACTGTGTCCCACTGACTGCTCACTGTGGTCTACAATGACATTTCAGTTCAAGAGCACTTCTGAAAGGCATCTCCCATCTGTCCCCACACACTGTATGTGGCTCTGCAACATGAGCCATTCTTGGAGGGCATTGAGTGTATTCCTTTCAGCTTAACAGAAAAACTAACAGCAGGAATAGCCGTAATACACTCCACTGGCTATTGGGCCTTCAGTCCAAATGCCTGGGCTGGAACCGGGTGGGCCAGAGCCCCAGCATCACCCACTTGATGGTTCAGCCCCGCTGCCCTGCAGCTGCACCGCACTGGGGACGGGCACCGTCCTCGGCCCCCATCACCACAGCAATCCCTCTCTGCTCTGCTCTGTGGGGACTGGGAACTGGGGCCCCTGGGTATGCCCATACAGGCAATCCACGGCAGCAAGGCAGGAGGCAAGGCAGGGACCAGCTTTACTGTTGGATGGTCAAAGCTTCATCCACTGATCCTCTCCAACCACAGAACAGGCCGTGGAGGTGGCAGCTTGCAGTGCTCCCTAATGCAGTTCCCATTCTCCTGAGGAAGAGGAAATTAATCCTCACGGGCCAAAGAAGGGGATCCCAGCCCTTTCCTGGGGCTGGCAGGAGGCACAGTCTCATGTTGAGACAAATTCTTCAGGCAGAGCAGAGGGAGGCCTGTAAGGAGTGTGAGCATTCCAAAGCACACTGTAATGTTCCGAATAACCCAAAGCACTTAAAAATACACTTCAGTACTTACTGTCAGATTAATTTATTAGCAGGAAGCGTGTTTTGCTGTAAGGCAGACAGTTAACAGAGAATTTCTGTAATTCTCAGTCAAAAGATCAAATTATTACTGATAGTTAATACCTGCAATTAAAATGATCATTCTGAAATGAATGAGCCTTAAAATGCATATGGAAATTTCATACAATGTATAAAATATATAACTTTTACATTTATTGAGTAAATACTTTGCAGCTTTTATGTAAGAAAGAAACACCCTAGAGTTGATTTGCAAAATAAGCACTGAAGGAGATGTCTAGTATTCTGTGGCTCTCCCTGGTAAGCAGACAAGCAGAGCAGCACCTACAGAGTCCAGAGGCTAAGAAAGGAATCCCACGTGCATTGCTCCTGTTGGTCAAGATAAAGTCCCTACTTCGTAATTCCAGTAAAAATTAAGGTAGGGTTATACTGACAATCAGAGCCTACAGAAATTTTTGAGCTTCTAGAAGAATCTGTAGAATGCAGTAAGACAGAAATAAAGCCAGGCTTCCAAGCCTTCAGCCTTACAAGGGATTCCAAGTTTCACAGAAAGTTTTGTAAAAAATCTTCTTTTCAAAAAAAGTAATTAAAAGTAAAGGTAGAATCTTAACTCCTCCTGAAGCAGAGACTAGCAGCAGCATTCACTGCAGTGTAGTTATTTCATGTGTTTTGTAGTTGTTTCATGTGATATTTGACTTAATTTACTTCTCTGTGTACCCAGGCCACCTATGATGTTTAAGGGACTTTTCAATTTCAGCTGTTCCTACAAAGATACAGATTTTACTGATTTTGATACCAGCAACCTGATCACTATAAAACATGAAGGGGCCTTAAATCTGGCCCTGTTTTTTTCCTTGCTTCTACTTCAAGTAGATGAGCATTGCCAATGGATTATGGAAACAAGGTTTCAGTGGGTGGACTATGGCACACTTTTTATTCTAATTTGGACACTATCCAGTCATAGCCCTGCTATCCAGTTCCAAGCTTCTCCAAAACCTAAAAGAAACAAAAAGAACCTACAGATGCATCTTAAGACATGATTCCCCTTCCAGGACTTTAAGAAGGGCAGCAAAGACAAGATGCATGAAAAAACTGGGAAAGGGCTGTTTACATATCCTACCAGCAAGAACAGAAAAAGATTTAAGGCATTTGCACTGGAGAGCTCAGCAGAGGGAGTGAACAGAAAGTCTTGGGACATCTGCTAAAACAAACAGTTAGAGGTCAGATTCAAAGCAGGAAACAGATGGGAATCAAAGATTCTGGGTACAACTCTAGATTCTGGTTATGCATTACTTGGCCCTTCAAAACTAGCAACACTGGACTGCAGTGGCTGTTTCAATGTCACCCTTGTAGTGTCATCCAAGAGACAGGCACCTTAAAAGACGGGCCATTCCACTGGTACAGATCATCCTGTCTCAGAAACAACAGGACACTTGTGGTTTATTAGCTTCTGTAGTCCTAGGAGCCTGTCAGTGAAGATTAACAAAACCTCAACCCTAGCAATCTTCACAGGCATGTAGGTGCCAGTGAGATGCATACAGCGAAATGCTTTTGTGCCTGCCTCCAGAAACTGAGAAAAAAGCAAAGCTAATCTTTGTCTTCATTAATTCAGATGGACTGCATGTGAGGAAGCATACAGAGCAGCAAGGCAAGTACCACAAAACTAAACAGCCCTGCTGCTATGGTAGGAGTGTGTATGAGAGACAAGATTGGTCTCCAAACCATTTAGCTAGCAATGACTGCTATCCCAGTGGTTTGTGTCCATTATACTGAGAAGCAGACTGAGAAGCAAAAGCCACTTTCAAGAACAGAGATAGTTGCTGGTGATTATTTACCTACCATTTCCTAGAAGATTCCCTTGACGATTGTATTTAAAGAAATATGGCTTATTTCTGCCATTTTCTAGCCCAGAACTTATAAATCCATTCCCTCAATCCATACCACAAGCAAATAAGACACCATTTTATTATTACTCTGATCTACCAATAATGAACTTTCAGTATATTTTTTTAATGCGTTAAAAATGATCAGCCACCCAGTTACTTTCACAGAAAATACAAGCAGCATTTTTTCGCCAGGAGCTTCTAAATTAAAAAGACCTTCAGGAAACGCTGTAAAACATTTAAGACATCATAAATAAACTTATTCTAATATTCACTTTCCAAACAATAAATAAAACTCTTCCTTATCTGAAAGTGCAAACAGGCTGTATTATAAAAAGTACGAAGCAAGACTGCAGGAAGTGCTTAACTATTCAGTAATGACCAAGACACAGTTTCTTGCTTTGGTGCTGCTGGTCATCCAGCGATTTTGTTTTCTGGACCCCATCTAAAGAAAAAAACATGCATGGAGCATTAATACAACAGCAAGAATAGCCTAATACTCAACATGGACAGGGACACTGGAATAACACTGGGGGTGGGGAACAGGGTGGAGATTGTCTTCTTCCCCTTACAGAGGAACATGCAATAATCATAGCTAACAGGAATACACCAAGGAAAGAGAGGAACTTAAACCAATGCAGTATTGAAAATGCAGGCACAGCACATTAAAGAAAACTGTTAGAGAAATGAGCCCTGTTAAAAGTTGTCAAACAAAGTACCCCAGGATTAATCTTTCTCCAGCTGGGTCTAAAAACCATTAAGAGAGAGAGGGACAAACAAGCCCTAACATTTTGCAGTGATCACTAATGCCATAAACACTACTCTGAGCCCTTCGCTCCCCCCCTTCCCCCAGTCCACAAGGAGTAGCTAACAACTTTTTCACTAATCTATCTCAATACATGTAGGAATTTGCTCAGAGTATGTGGCTATTTGTGTGCCACAAAACTACCTTCTGTCTGTCTTATGCTCCTAACATGCTACTCAATGCATCTTTACACTGTGTCTTCATGCTTGAAGCACAAAAATTATTTAGCTGCCATTTTCCATGTTGTTTTCCCCTCTGGATGAGTAACATTTTAAGGCTTGGTAGCTGACAGTAGATGCCTATGATTGATCTCTTTTGTAGCACAAAAAGGCTTCAAAGTAAGAGTTACCTAAACTCTGTTTTGAAAAGATGACAGCTCCCTTGCTACAGGGGTGTGTGTCAACAAGGATTTTGTGACTCAAAGGAGTCCAGTCCAATTTATCTTGAAAAATAATAGTACTCTTTATAGAATACAATCTAAAAAGTCTTTCTAGAACAAAATTTAAAACAAGATAAAGCAGTCTAAAATTATCTTCGTATCAAACAGTGTGTTGCTGACCTCCACAGTAGCATTGCTAAATTTTGCAATGTGTGTCAATGCCAAGCATTTTGTTACAAGTTAGTTCACCTATTACAGTTAGTTATTGCTGTAACAGATAGCTCATCTATTCAAAAACCTCAGAAAACGTTACATAGCAAAATTTAACTCACTGAAATCAAGACTAATTAAGACGAAACAATCTCAGAGGGAATCAGGTTGGTTTAAAATGTGATCTCACTTATTGATTGCAGTCATAAAATGAATTAATGAAAAAATACTTACTTTCCCTGGTTGTAGGGTCATGGAATTCAAGTGCATTAGTGTGCAATGGACTTAACTGCCACTGGTAAAAGAAGAAGAAAAAGTTTACTTATTCCAGAAGACAGAATAAGGAGCTAAGTGAGACAGGAAAGTACCCTAGAGGCCTTCACTGAGAGGCATGACTTGTGAGGTGGGGAATCAAGGACTCCCTCTTGATCACTCTCGCTTTGAGGACAAATAACTATTACAGGCATGCAGGCAATAACTCCCTAGAAGCTGCTCCCTACAGAGCTGCAGTTTGTCATGGAGAGTGCCCTGACTGCAGGTGCACTTGGCCGCATTTGAAACCCAGCGCAGCTCTTTCGGGAGCTGCTGGAAGGGCCAACAAAAATCACACAGTGACCTCCGAAATCAGCTCTCATGCTGTGACAGGGGAGGCTTGGACAGAACTTCACCATGTGAAGAGACCACCTCCAACAATGCCGAATTAGAGGGAAGTCCTCCATGTAGATAAGAGAAAACAGAGGGTCTTGGCCCCATCCTCTGGCACATGGCACAGCACTGCTTTCCAGAACTGTGACAGAGCAATCTCTCAATTCCACTCACTCACTGACTAAACAGCACAGCACTCCTCTACGCTGGCTACAGATGACTGCTCACTCTACTCTCCCATCAATGCTGCCCCAATTTTTAGAATACAGTACATTTAGACACTTACTGTAAATTTGCTCACACCCTCAAGTTCACTGAACTTCATATAAGATATATCTGCTTTCTTTTTTCCAGCGTCATCATCACCTGCATAGATCTGCTTGATACCAGCTCCTTTAATTAAAGGGACACATTCATCACATGGACATTTTGTTACAAATATCATGCTTCTCTCATCTGGCTTTATCTCTCGACACCTACAAGCAGTCAGAAAACAGAATTTCAGAGTTTTTATCTTGGTAGTTTTCAATTGTTACAAATTGGGATACCTCAAAAAGCAAGCAAAGAAGTGCTATTTACTTTCAGGAGAAACTTACTCCTAATCAAGTGCACAAGTACACAATGGAATCTGGTTTGCTATCACTATCTATGAACAACACCCATCCCATGTCCCCACACCTATTATTGTTGGAAGCTTCACCAACTGCCACACTTCCTCATTTTGGGTAATAGCATGGTCTAGCAAGAACCAGAGCCAGTGGCTTGTATCTGAAGGATAACTGAAGGAGCCAATATCCTTTAAAACCCAATTTCATATAAGAAATCTCAAGAAACCCCAGGAGCTGACTGTGCCAATATACATCCAACTTCTACACCATAGGTATAAAAAAGACTGTGATTGCAATCTACAGTTCATCACAGTGACATCATACATTGTCCTAGTTTGGGCTGGAATACAGTGAATTTCTTCTCAGCAGCTGGTGCAGTGCTGTCCTTTGGATTTAGTATGAGAATAATATTGAAAACAGACTGATGTTTTAGTTGCTGCTAAGTAATGCTTACTCTGAATCAAGTGCTTTGATTCATATTCTGGCAGTGAGGAGCTGCACAAGAAGCAGGAACGGTGACCCAAACTGGACCAAAGGATATTCCATGATAGTGTCATTCCCAGTATATCAACTGGGGAAATTACCTAGAAGGGACATTGATCAGAGTTTGGTGATAGGGTAGGACACTGACCAGTGGATGGTGAGCAACTGTATTGTGCATTACTTGTTTTTACCGTGGGTTTTATTTTTATTTTCATCTACTATTATTAATAAATTTTAATTTGTTTCAATTATTAAACTGTTCTTGTCTCAACCTACAAGTTTTACTTTTGATTCTTCTCCCCATTCCACAGGGGCAGGAGGGTGAGCAAGAGGCTGCCTGGTGTGTATCTTCTGCACTGGGCTTAAACCACAACATTAATTTATCATGGAACTGTTTCCAAACCATCTCATTCTTCTCTGTGGTAAAAAAAACCCATTACCTGAATGTCAGGGCGTTCTGCTCTGCATGGATAATGTATCTGAACTTTCTGATTTCCCGATCTTTCTGCTTATCATCCATGTGTGGAAAATCAGCATATTCAGATCCAACAGGAAAGGCATTGTAACCACAGCCTACAAAATACATTGCTCCTGTTCCATCACAGCCTCTCTGCAACAGTAAACAAAGCATCAAATTTGGATGGTATTTTAACTGAGTTCTAAGTCAAAGTACAGTGGAATGTATACTTTTGCATTATCAGACAGCTCAGCTCTCGCCAACTGCTCTGTGACTGTCTGAAGCTTTTCCACTGAGCCCTGTAGGAGCTGCACAGGTACAGTGTAACACCTCTGTTACCTGCACCAGGCTTTTGAGGCTTTCCTTTTGGCAAGTAATACTGACAGCAGGGACAAGAAGTCTGAAGGATTTACTCCTTAACAATGTACATGATTAAATACAGCTGGAGTTTATCCCTGATGTGCCAGAGATGGTGTTTTGCCTGTCTTTTAACAGACTCAGTGACTAGGGGGCTGATAAGAGGCAATTGGTGATTGAAAAAAGAAAAAGAAGCAAAATAGCTATAAGCAGCTGATGACTGAAGTGTTAAAAACAAATTAAGAATATGTTGCAGCTGCATGAAGAATGAGGCCTCCTGGGATTGGTAACATGCATAAGCAGAGATACAAACAACAAAAAACTTCTGTTTGGATGGGAAAAAGCACTGTAACAATATTCATAGAAAAATGCAGCTTTGATCTAAAAAGGAATGTGCTAAAGCCCATACAGCATTTATCTGCAACACATATCCTCAGGAGACTGTCAGGCTATAATTGCACTGAGACCTCTCCTAAAAAGAGCTGCAAAGAGGGGCTGTGCAGGGCACATGCTGCCTGATCAGCAGCTGTGGCAGCACCTTGTAGCCAGGATACCTGGAATAACTGACAATGATTAGCGAAGCAGGCACACTGAAAATCCAGGAAGAGACACTGCTGTAGTTACTAAAATAATTTATAGTTCTCCTTCATCTTAAAGCATAAGAATGAACCAGTCATTAACTTAGTTACTAAAGTTGTGTGTGTGTGCATGAAAAACAGAAGTGTATAAACTTCAAGGAAAATAACAAGTGCAAAGGCAGTGTATGAATTGTGAGTGCAAGCAAAAGTAACTTTTTCAATACTTACTGATTTTTCCTCTGCCCAAATAATAGCTCCAACTCCCGTTTTATGATCCTCTAAAATACATAACATTTTAGGAGTAAATAACAAATAAAGCACTTCTGAGTTACCTATACACTAACATATGACATCCTAGAGTAAGGAATAACATTTATTGTTGCTTTGTGAACAGGAGGAAAGAAATGCAGAAAGATTAAAAGCTTGCAAATCATACGAGTCTACTGTAAAAGCTGGGTGTGCTCTTACTGCAAGGCAGTCATTCTAAGATTTTGCTGTGTACATTTGTTCACAAGTGAAATGAAGCAACCAACACATGGATAAGAAAATGCATGCCAAGAATTTGTGTGGACAGGTCTACCAATGTGAGACAGCTAACTGATAGAAACCTTCTTGTTTACTACTTAATTTAATGACTTAATTTCTGCTATTCTTGAAGTTTACGCTTCTGTGATCTGAAGTAGTATAAAAATTAGTCCTACTTTATACCAAATTCAGAGACAAAATATTAACAATTGGATTTTGGGGGTGTAGTCTATCACAACCATAGGAAAACTGGTACAGAGCTTTCCTTATGTGACTTGGATGGTTTTTACGGCACTTGTAAATCCTCCCCAGTAGCTACTGATGAGAATCTTGAGCATATCAAGGATAAAAACATTTCAGGCTTCCACTGATTAATATTGCAGAACACACTGTTTCCATGAATCATTTCCATTATCCTTAGTATCACTACCATATGCAATAACTCAAAGAGGGTCTTTCCTGCCAAAGATGTACTTTATCAAAGCTGTCTTCATCTATATTCTGCATATTTATTAGACACTGATGAAGGAATGATGATAATGACTGATTAAATCAGCATAGAAAACATCCTATGTCCTTGCTCCCTTTATATCCACCTATGTAATAGTGTAAAGCACACAACTATGTGTGTGAGCTGCTGTTTATTTTAATTTCATTGCAGTGCAGCAAAAGTTGGCTCAAACCCCAGACCTGAGTCCAGGCTGAATACTACAGCTAAACCTGAATTTTGCTGCCCCAAGAGTACTCAAGCTTGGTCATTCCATCTTGTTTTGTATAACGGAAGCTGTACAAAGAACTCATAACTGGCTCCATGAAACTTCTGAATTACATCTAAAAAATGTCCTTTCTGCAATTTTTGGAGACAAAATTTGCTGAGGGTACCGGACTAAATAAGCTGGGTTTGGATGGGTGTGTTGGGGGATTAGTTTTGGTTTAAGCTTTGTACATGTACTATTTGTTTGTTTACAACGGTTTAAAAAAAGCAACTATCATATCTAGAGTACAAAAACATCTCTGTGGAGTACCATCAAGTTTTAAGTTTTCTGTTCTCTGGAAGAACTTATCACTTTCCTGCATTGGTAACCAGAGATAATAAAGAAACTAACAGAAGTCATCTCTATCAAGAGAGAATCAATAACTATCTTTCCTCCTCAGAAGCCTGGACATAAAACTCCAGCATCTGTGCAAAGAAAACCCCCACCAGACATATAAGCACTTCCACTAACAACATTAGGACTTGGAGACTTAATATGATGGTACTTAATGTCCTACTGAAGGATATTATTTCACTGTTTTTTTCTGAAGTGTACATAATCTGCTTGAAATATTGACATTTATTTGATAACAGAAGCATCTTGTGAGACTTCAGTACAAAGAGCCTCAGAGCAGCTTGAAGAATTTAAATGTCATTCTGTTCTATTTTCAGTTGGGCGTTGGACACACTGGCAGGGCAGGGTTTGCCAGCACTGTATGTGAAACACCTGCACTGATTTCCTCATGGAAAGCTTTCACACACAATACCGTGTGCCCCTGTGGAGTCTTTGCTCTTATTGTTGCACTCACTTCACACGTGCAGGAATGGCACTGAGCAGCTTGCTCAAGGAAGTATTTGGAAGAATAAGACTGAAATTAGGAACTTGCTCTACTGATGAGACGCCTACTGATTGCTCCTGTGCTCCGGTAATGACTCACCTGTCCGATAGGCAAGCAGCCTGGCTTGTATCATACAGTGCCTTGCCACGTCCTGGGGCAAACACTGATCGTCTGCTTCATTTGTTCGTTGGGATCCACTCCTGTAAAACCCAAAGCATCCAAAGACAGGCACGCTGGCAGCCACTGACGCCAAGACCAAGACAAGATCTTTCATATTCTGTCTAAGGTTGCTGAAGTATGGGTTTTCACAGAGGTTCTCCAGTCCCATTGTCATCAATATTTGCTTGTGCATTTCCTCATTTGAAATTAGAAATAAACTCTCATACTCTTTTATTCTCTCTTGCCTACAGGCAGTATAAAAGTCAGTGTTATAGTCAGGCTGTGATTTTGCTATTTTCTGAATAAAATCAAAGCTAGTGGAAGTTTCTTCAATAAACTGCACCATGTAGCACACCAAAGGCTGAAGCAACACACACACACGAGCACGGCTGTTTGACTTCAGTCTTTCCACTGCTTTGGCATCCAGCTTTGCATCCTCAGTGCTCATTGGATTGGATACCTCATTCTGCAAGCTGATTTCAGGATCTCCAGGCCAGTAAGAAATCCTGTTGACCCCGGCTGGAAGAGAAGATAATGCAGCAGAAGGAACCATGCAAGTGCAGTGGAACATAAAGCTCATATTCAACACACCATTGTCTAATCCTGGTTTTGCTTCTTTAAGGCCCCAAGTCCTCCCTAAGGGGTGTCTAGACAACAAAAATGCTGGTAGATACAAGTATCAAGGGTTATCCAACTTGATAATCAGACTACAGATAAAAATTTGAGTTACCCAAGTTCTCAGATCTTTGTGACTGCTTAATTTTGCATCTTACATCCAACACATAAATTAGCAACACACAAAAATAGTTAGCACTGATAGACATTGCTGCTGAGATTAAAAATCAATATTTGCAGAAGGGCTGTACCAGCAGATCCCATTTCTGGAAGTGAATGATCTGGTTTGTCTTCCTATCTCATGGGGAAAGGACACCCTTAAGTACTCCCTGTGGTTTCTGCAGAAAAACCCACTCTTCCCTGGTGTCAGTGACAAGCAAAGGGAAAGCAAGGAAAAATACATCCATCTAGGCCTTGTCATCAGGCTTAGGGTTGCTCTGGCAGAGTGCAAAAGGACAGTCAGAACCTCAGCAGTGCATCCCAGCCAAGAGACAAGCACCACCAGTAATAATGGTTGCACATTACAGAGAAACAGGGTCTTGGCAGCAAACCCCAGTTTCTTCACCATCAGCTCCAAGAAACATACATTCATTTTTTCCTTATGGAAAACATCAATGCAGGCTACACAAATGAGGGATTGGCATTCACAACTGGGACAGTCCAAAGAGAAAACAGGCTTTCTGTTTTCAATCACAAGTGTAACATTTACTCCTACTCTACTACAGTCATTGCTTACCATTTACAATCATTTTTAAACAAGTTGAACATGGTTTTCTGGAAAAATAAAGATCGCAATTTTTAAGTCTTGATCCATGTTTAATGAGTGCAATCTGGCCAGCATGCAAGTCTGTACTGGAGCAATGAAGACCAATAATCTTCATATTTTTCACCACAACGAGACCACTCTTCTTCACCTACAGAAAAAGGCATTATTATTATTATTATTTTACTTTTTTTCAACATTGATTCCATAAAGACGTTACACCTCTTCCTTGGATAACAGTAACCAACCAGCAGTAGAGCACAGAGCTCTTCAGTACAAATGAATCATTAAACAACCTGCACTTTCCTGAGCATTTTTTCTTGTTGTTTTTTTTTCACATGTGCCTGTTAATATCAGAGTGCCGTGTCCCCGTCAAACTCCAAAGAGGGACTTGTCACAAATTCCTGATTTTTTCTGATTTTTCTTTGCCCGTAACAGAATCCAGAAGCAGCATAGAAAATTCTGTCAATTATAGCTGAAACCTTCTCTGAATCAGCCAGCATCTGGAAATGCTCAATTATTTAATTTCTGTCTTAAGCCTGGCCATTCTGGGAGCCAATAGCTTCTCTAGTGTTATTTCTGTCTCTTCATTTATGTAATGAATCCTGGTTCTACAGAATCTTCCATGGAAGAAGCCTGCATACCACAGACAAGAGCTGTTACATCTGGATTCCCATATATTGTGAAAAAACTGGATACAAACTAGTTTGATGAAGCTGGTGAAACAGATCTCTATGCAATCCAGTTGCTACTGAACATTGTTGCCTTAGATCTGTAAATTATTCAACTGCTTGTGGTTACAGAAATGAGACTTCACTAAAGCCCTACGTACAAGCCAAGTGCCATTTCTAACTGAATTACTAAATTTCAAACTGCTTTTAAAGGCTGTAGGTGCTGCTCATCTATCCCTCCTTCAGATCTAGCCTGGGACATACCCAGCTCTGAAAATTAGGCCTAGTCTCTCAGATTATTTTCCTATCTTTTCTTGCCCTGGCTGATACATGTGCTGTGGATCTTAGCACATGGGTATGCTCTGCACAATGCAGTTATCATTTAAAGAGCCCAGTAACAACTCTGATCACAACAGGAAACATCCTGCTCCAGATCATTCTGAAAATGCCTCTTGACTTTGAAGAGTAACTGGTTACAGTTTAGAAGACCCACTCTCAAGGACAGTTTCTTTTCCTTGTCACTAAAGTCCTTACCTACAAGTTCTTGACCAGCAAACATTTCAAGTACTTGTGTACACCTTCACTGTATAAAAGAACTGTTCATCTACAGTCATGAACATTGTAACTCTAAGAGTCTCTCTACACCAACAACCACATTGACAGGGTACATACCACACCTTCTTTGTTGTGCTCTTGAAAACACCTGCCACTTTTTAGTGCTTGCTTCACCTCTTGGGGTATGTATCTTGCCATTCAAAGTTTTTCAGAAAGAGCATGCTATTTAGCCATTTTGCTATTTTTCTACCACTACTGGATTTTTTTCTACTTCTAAGAAATATTTGAAAAAAGTTTATTACATTTGTTTGTTTGTTTGTTTGTTTTTTCAGTCTGGACTATGAGTCATCTAAAGAGCAGTTGGGTTAAATTCACTAAAGGAGCCCTTCAGAAAGACCAATTAACAATAAGCACAGACATTTTACCTGGGATTTTTTCTGCTGCTCAGCTGAGGGAAAGAGCTCCATCCAGAGACTTAATAAAGTAAAAAGATTGACCTTAGAAAGTCTTGGCATTTGACCTGTTTTGAAGAAAAACAGAGAAATATTTATTAGAGAATATTTATAAAGAAACTCCATATTGCTGAACATTATTTTTCAAGTCTTTTATACCACAGCTGCTACAGAAGCTGGTTCTGCTCTTTCAGCAGCTACATCCACACTATGCTTTTCAGGGCAGTCATTGCCAACTCAGGATGCTCACATCTAGATGCAGAGATCAGAGTTGCACAACAAGAGGAACTGGTGAAACTTTCACTGAAATTCAGTGAGTTAGTTCGACTCAGAGGTGTAGAGCAGAAATCACAGATCAGACCATCAGACCCCACACAACTTAATGTGCTCAAATGATTCACAGATGCTTAGAGAAAGCTGAGCTTCTAATTCAGCTTCAGGCTCATCACAAAAGAGGGCAAAAATATCCAGGCACACACATCATGATCTTACACTGATGCCCGAGCAAGACTGGACCAGCCATTGTGAAACCTTCCAGTTACATCAGTTCTGGAGATCCTGCTTCTGGATTCTTACAGTCTGCTTAGATTTTGGCTAGGTTTTTCACAAAAAATTAAACCTTTTGCTCAGGCTGTCACTTCTGACAAAATATCCAAACGCAAAAATCCATTCTGAGAGCACCACCTAGTGCTGTGCTTCTACTCAAAATCTGGAAGTTGTCCTGTGAGGACCAGTACAACTCAGCATTACTAAGTGCCCCACAAAGGAAAAAGGAGGAAGCACTGTGCTGCTCTGTAAAGCTTGCACTGTTCCAGATGTAAAGCTATCTTGCCTCACACTTGGCAAGAAGTTTGTTAAGTCTTGGAAATATCTCCAGTCCCCATTTCAGGGGGGCTTACATTTCTGCAGGTCTCACACGTGCGGTCTGACAATAGTATTATTTCTATCTTTTCCCACAAATTTTACAGTTTTTGCAAAGGAGGTAATGGCAGTGGCAAGAATGGAACAGAATAGAGAAAAACATTATTTAAGTAGGTCTAACAGCTTGGAAGAGATATAATCAGATATTAAGATTACCTAGCTGAGGGAGAGGTTGGTTTAATAGCATGTCTGTGAACCCAAACAATTAGGACAACAGATAAACATATGCAATCCATGACTGAAACACCCTTTTCAGACAGTATTTTAGCAGGTTTTTTTACATGTAAGTGTGGTTTGGAAAGCAAATATGGGCCTGTCAGCAGCACAATCTGATGCCACATTGTCCACTGTTCCTTAGGCTGTCCAGCTCGGCTACCCCACTTGGCACAAGCACTGCAAGGGGCACCTGTTTAGCACAGTCAGGTATGTGTGCTAGAAATGGCAAGGAGCACACACCAAGATCTGTTGTCACTTGTACTAAAAGCAAACAGGAAAATAAAGTCTACAAGCCACACCTAAAGAAGGAGAGTCTGTTTTGTTAAATGGGCACTTGAGTTCATTCTCATTACAGCCCATTTACTCCTGTCATAGCACACAGTTCCCAAGTGGCAAGTTAAAACAAACAGAGCAATTTACACCAATGCACACACCTTTGTGTTTTCTAAAATGGCCTACAATGTGGCACACAGAGTAGACTTAAAACTACATGCACCACAAAAAAGTTTTAATTACTCTTTGTTTTCTTGCACCTAACCCAAATGTGACCTGTCAAATGCATGGGAAACAAACTGAAGAACATCCTGACATGAATTTATAATGAAAAGCAGGACAATATTCTGAAGAAGGAAAGATCTTTAGTAACAGTTATCATCTATGTGTTTGCATCTTCACTCACTTAGACAGTTAAACACTCCCTTAGGTTCATCAGGGTGAAGAATCGGCTGGTTAAAATGGACTGGAAAAAAGGCAGAAGATGCCTTACAGAATTAAAAGCAACGACAGAAGACTGGGGAAATAAAGGAATCAGGCTCTCTGCTACTGAGAGCAAAGCCACATATAAAAGGAGTGCTGTTTCCAGGTGCATCAGGCCCACTTCTCCCAAAGGTATGATTTTATTCCTCCTAGTTACGGATCTTGCTTCAGTGAGGCGAGGCATGCTCCAGGGAAAGTATGTGTGGAGGCTGGTGCCAAAAACCCTGCTGCACCTGGAAGCAAACAGGAGCAGAGCATTGCCTACCCAGACATGGCTCAGATCCAGGATTATGTCCTGCCTATAATGCACGAGTTCCTAGTCCAAAGTTTGAAAGGCTTCTAACAAGTGCTTGACACCAAGGAAGAAGCCACCAGTGACCTTACTCTGTTGCCTGGGAAAAGGAAACTAAAACCCATTTTCAGATTTAATAAATTTTGCTTGCTTGGAAGCTGGATTTCCACAAAACTAGGATGAAACAAAACTCATATACCCACCCAGGAGAGCTGGCTGCCCTGCCAGGGTGCTCAGTCTGAGAACCATATATACATCACATCTATAGTCACACACCACTCCCTTGGGACACAGAGTGGCATCTGTGGAATCTACCAGCATCTGTTTCTCCTAGGCACCCCCAGCCCTGTGAGAAAGTTGCTCTCTACCAAACCCATACCACAGGCCTGTTGTGGGGTTAGTTAGAACACCCCTCAGAAGGCAAGCAATTTCCTCACATTGCATTGTATGCACATTAAATATACCTGGTATAGGGCAAGAAATCGCTGTAACGGGGTGGAAGGGGGGAACAAAATACAAGCTTATGTTATCAAAAGGCCCTCATGGAGAAGGGTGTTGGCAAGCAGGAGTGGGGGAGGATAGAGGAGATTTTTTTTTTTTTTTAAATTTATTTAGATAGATGCTTAAAGATACTACAGAGAGGAGTAGAGATTCTTTATATATATATACACAGACTGTATATATAGCATATATGTACACACACACACTATATATGTAGTATCAATTGTGTATATAAATATTAAAGTATCTTGTGTACTAGAGATATGCTACCTATATTTATATTTATATACGAAAGTATAGGTACATATAAGTATACAGATACTTTATAGATACACACACTTACATATACGCATATATATATATATAGATATATATATGCGCGTATATGTAAGTGTGTGTATCTATAGATACACACATATGTAGATATACGTATGTTTATGTATATATACACCTTATTGCACTGTTTGTGACGGTCAGGAGCACTCTGTGAAGCATCACCGGCAGAGGGGGAAGGCGCGGCTCTGAACAGCCCCGGGATGAGGCGGAAAGCGTCCCCTAAATAGAGGACAAGACCAGGCGGCCCCTGGAAGGGACCCGGTGGGTGAGGCGAGACCCGCGAGGGGCCGATCAGCGCACACCTCCCTCACACCTGTCCTGTCCGGCCCGGCCCGGCCCGGCCCGGCGTCAGCGCCGCGCGGCCGCGGCTCCCTCACAGCGGGCCAGGCCCCGGCCCGCCCTCCCTCCGTTCCTTCCCCGTAGCCCGGCTCACCGGTCATGCTGTCGGTCTGCGTGCTCGCCGCTTTCACCCGCGGCCCCGCCGCCGCCTCCTCCGCGCCGTGCATGGGTGCCGGTGCCGTGCCCGCGCCGTGCCGGAGCCCCCCCGCCGCCGGCCCCGCACCTCCCCCAGGGCGGCACCGCCCCCATGGCCGCCCCAGGGGCGGGGCCGGTCGCAAGGCAACGGCCGGTGACGGGCGGGCGCCTCGGCCAATGAAAAGCCTGAATGGCCCGGAGGGCGGGGCTCAGAGGGGCGGGGCGGTGGCTCCCAGCGGGATCCGCGCTCCGTAGCGGGAAGTTAACGGGGACACGGGGACACGGGGACACGGGGTGAGCAGCGTTGGAAACGACCCGCAAGGATCAACCAGTCAGCTTCTGGCTCGGCACAGGACCACCCCCAAGAGTGACACCATGCGCCCGAGAGCACTGTCCAAACGCTTCTCGAGCTCTGTCGGGTTCCAGTGCCCAACCGCCGTGTGGGTGAAGAACCTTTTCCTGATATCCAACCTAAACCTCCCCTGACACAGCTTCAGGCCATTCCCTCGGGTCCTGTCACCGATCACCGCAGAGAAGAGATCAGTGCCTGCCTCTTCTGTTCCCCTCATGAGGAAGCTGTAACTGCAGTGAGGGCTCCGCTCAGTCTCCTCCAGGCTGAACAGACCAAGTGACCTCAGCCACTCCTCACACGGCTTCCCCTCAAGGCCCCTCACCGCATTCTTTGCTCTCTTTTGGGCACTCTCTAATAGAACCACAGAAGAAGACTCTCGGAATATTCCGAGTTGGAAGGGATCTACCAGGATCAAGTCCAACTCTTGCTTGAATGGGCTCCCAAGAAATTATTTTCTGCCACAGGCGGCTCAGCTGCAAATGGTGCAGGTGGAGCAAAGCACAGAGCCTCTGCTGCTGCGCTGTACTTTCTGGTGCTGTGAGGGACTTGGGGGCTGTGCTCTGACAGATTACTCAGCTTTCACCAGAGGTGTCTAGAGGGACCAACCTTCATTAAAGAGCTCTGCTGGGCATCTGTATAAACCAAGTCACCTGCTTGTGATCTCTGGGCTTTTTGATCAGAGCCTCTGGGGTGGTGTTTATGTCCCTACCATTTTTTTCTAAATATCAGGATATGTAAAAGCTTCTCTGTGGATACATAAACTGCTGTCTTGTATAAAACCGCAAATAATTATTCAGAGTCAGTGACAAATACCATCTTGAAGAGTTTCAGAAGTCTTAGACCATCTAGACTAAAAAGACTAAGGATTAGAAGGACTAAAAATTAATCAAGGAATTTCTGAGGATTTAGGTCAGAAATTCCTGACCTAAAGCAATACAGAATTTTTTGAGTCTCAAATCAAGTCAATTGAAACCTAAAAACTGGATAAGAGCATGAATTTGGTTATAAATAGTTTCTTTCTAAAGATCCTTTTGTTTCCTGTATGGCCTAAAATTAATTTATTTGCTGTGCATGCATTGCATGACTATCTCAGATGAATCTTCTGTTTGGAAAAATCCCCTTCTAGACACCCTCTTTATGAAAGACTACAAAAATGATTTGTGCATTTTCATGTACCAGTCTCTCAAATGTGACCAGACCATTGCTGAATTCTGTGTTAAAATAGACTGCATTAAGCAAAAGGGTAACACCTTTCAGTATGTTTTTCTTCTGGTATCCCAAAACCAAATCAAGACTTGCCCGAAGTTTCTCTGCTCTGTTACATCTTGAAGTAGTTTTTTTCCCCCTCTGTGTAACAGAAACTTCTTTTTTTCACAAGTAGCTTGCTGATTCAGACATTGTATTTGACTTGTGTGCTCTAGGGTTTCTGTTCAGAGCTGGGCATGGAGGTGGGCTGTTCGAGGGTCAGTAAGCCTGAAGTCAGTGGAAATCTAATTTACAGCAACATTCATCTGTAACTTGCAGGCACCTCTTTGTGGTGGAGTTGTCTTCATAAGAGGGGAAGCAGCATGACAGATAGATAGATAGATAGATAGATAGATAGATATAGATAGATAGATAGATAGATAGATAGATAGATAGATAGATAGATAGATAGATAGATAGAAAGGTCCCATCTTACAATGGCTTTTGATCTAATTATGATCCTGAATATGAAAGCTCCCACTGACTGGATTGGGACTAAAGGATTTGCTGCTTCTGTTTGCCTTCCACCAAAAGCAGCAGGTAAAAGCTAGAGGGCAGCAGACAACAGCATCTCTGTGGAGCCTGAGGAGGGTACTCATTCACTCCAGAACCAAGAGAAATCATGCCATTCCCCAAAATTTGTTGAAAGGAGAATGACACCAACCCTACTGCAGAAATCATCCCTGCCCAGGGACTAAGGGGCTTCTTTTGGCAAGATTACAGTGGAGAAGAGGATGGTAGTATTGAGGAAAAGTGGGTCTTAGTCTTGCTGTTCTTTTATATACAATTCAGGGCAATTCAGCCTTTCCAGTTAACCAGCATGTTGCCCTCTGAGCTTCAATTTTTATAATTTACAGGTTGGCAAGAATTTCTGGATGGGCCTTTTCTCCTTGAAAGAGACCTCCTGAAAAAACCGACTGCTTCTCTCAGCAGCTGCAGTTTGTTCCTGCATCTGTGTCTTACAAACCCAATTCATTCAAGTGATTGATTGCTTAACACCCCTTTCCCCTCACCCCTTTTCTCTTTACTCAGCAGACCTGTTTGCTTGGATGTCCCATTTGAAGTATCCCAGAAGGCTCTCATTGCTGATATGTTGTGTTTTGATCTGACAGATGGGAGAAAGCAAAAGCTCTCTCTGCCACAATGCCCTTTGGAAGTGGTCATACCCCTTGTGTTCTCATACCTCTGGTATGTTCCCATTTGTGCAGGTACCTTCTGATACACAGCTACGAAGCTGTGTGATCATCTTGGCTGATGACTTTCAGGATGTTATCCTTTGCAATAATTTAATAGCCATTTGGTATAGCAACAGTGCTCTCTGTTTAAATTTACTGAGATGTTTTGCTTGGCTTTTGTGGTGCTTCTTGTACAGCTGTTAGTACATTTTTACACCCTCACCCTCATGGTATCAGTGGACTGAAAATCTCATTCCCCATCACCATCTCTTTTGGGGTTGATTTGCTGAGAAAACTTATTCCTGCATTGCAGTTACCTACTTTGCAGTATTTTTCTGCTTCTGTGCACTGCAGGTTTTAGATTCTGGATTCAGGTTTCAGGTCCTGGATCTAGGTTTCCTGCACTACCATCAAGTCTCTTCAGGTAGATGACTTCACACCTACCTCAAAATTCTGGCTGGAGTATAATGATAAACAGTGAAGCTGTTAATCTGTTTGAGGACTACTAAGAGGAACTTGTAGTGCTAATTCTTGGGGATTTGGATCTTTATTAATCTCTAGGAGTTCTACTTTGACCTTTGTTTTGCCTTCTGGATTTAAAAACAAACCCTGTCCTCTTAGCAAGTTTTATCTGTGAGCTGTTAAGCATCTGTAACAGGTAGCCCCATCAGTTTATGTAGGAAATATCTGGTATTTGTTAGTACCATGCAAATACAACACGGTGCTCTTTTTATCTCCTAACCTCTCTTGCATAAATGACCTTGGAAGAGATGTGCTTGCTTTACAAAGCAGCGTGCTGAAGTACACGCAGTGGAAAGGGAAATAGCTGGAGTGTGGGGTGGCAGGAGCAGGATTTGTGATGGCTGTGCTGCTGAGCAGGGAAACCCGCCCTGAGCAGGAGCCCCTCCAAGAGCCTCTGTCTTTATCACTCACTGCCTTTTCCACTGTTTTGTAAAACAGCAAGATTAGGAATCATGTAAAAGTCAGTTTGACAACAGTGAAGGCAGCATCTGTCAAGTCTATGTCATGGAGGCAAAAAAAATGGTTTTGCGAATTCTCCGCCTGTCTCCTGCTGTAGACATTGTAGGCCCCAGCCCCTGCTCTGTGAGGGGCAGTGCAGTGTCCTGCCATGTTGGTGGTGCATGGCACCACTGAGACTTTTTTTATGAGCAGCTTTTTCCTCACTGGTCACTGAAAGCAGCCAGTGATGCCTCTTTCTTCCTTCCTCCAAGCAGGGCCAGGTTTGTGCAGCCAGCCTGGAATCTGCTGGCTGCAGATTGCTTCTGCAGTTAGCTACAGATACTTGGAGTCAAACACTGTCCTGCTGATACCCCCTGGTAAACAACAGCCACTAAGGCACAGCAGAAGTGTTTTTTGGGGTGGAGAGTGAACATCTTTTGGCTGTGCCAGGGTTGCTCCCAAATGGCACCAAGCACCATCAGGATCCTTTGTAGCTCAGCGTCCCCTTTGAGTTTGCTCTACTGACTTTAACATGAGTGTAAGGTCCTGGTCACTCCACACCACCCTGCCCTTTGGGTCTGTGCCCCAACTCATTCAAAGTCTAGCTTCCCTGAACACAGGTGTGGGATTTTGCTCCCTGTCATTTGTGCAATAAAGCTCAGTTTTAAAGGTTCTGTTGTGTAAATATCCCAAAGATGACCCAGAACAAAGCCAGCACCCTTTCTGCTCTTCCAGTCTGCAAGCTCACAGAGGTAGCTTCTTCTAAGGTTGTCATTTTGATGACCATCAGTTGTAATGCAGTGATGTGTGCTGTCAAATGGTCTAACTTGGATATTTCTCCCTTTATGTAACAGAAATTACCTGTCAATTTTTTCTTACTGGCATGTGTTTCCTTTGACAGCCTTGTCCCATGTTTGGTTGACAAGGAGGGAAGAAATCAATTTTGTTTCTTTATTTAGAAATAAATGCATTATTCCCAGAGCCCAGACTAAAATATAATACATTTGACATTTCCACATAGAGGCATATTACTCCTCACACACACTGCACTTCACAAAGCAAGTGGTGTCTGAGAAGAAGGAAACCAAATGAAAGTGAGGACTCTGGCTATTACAAGCTCCTGATGAGCTGTAGCTTCTCATTCACAGCTGTAAAATGGACTGAAGTCCAAATCAGTTAGTGAAGGGAAAATACATAAGGAGGGAAGCATTTATGGAAAAGAAATGGATCTGGGTAGATCCCATATGTGTGGTAGGGGGGTTCTACTCCATGGGACCAACTCCTGCTGCTTTTCCGTGGTTTTCTTTGCCTTTCTTAGGCTTGTCTCAGCCAGGACTATTTTCAGCCATGTCCATCCTTCCCTGCTTGTTTCTAGTCCCCAGGCTCTGCAGGAGAGATCTCCCTTCACAACAGGCAGCATGGGAAGGAACAAACATTTCTTTGTTTTGAGTCTGTCCCTTCTGCATCTTTGTGGTAACTTCCCAGAGGCCAAGAATTGGCCTGCATGCTGTGGGAGCAGCTTCCCTTGTCTCAGCTGCCTTATCTCACAGGCTTGCTCTGGAGGAGCAGAATGCTGTGGGCAGGTGGATGAGATGATTCCCTGGCACAGATATGGCGGGTCCAGGTCAGTCCAGCAGGCTCTGCTGAGGTCTGTTGAAGTCTGTAAAGAGGTAATGCCTACAAGCCACAAATGAAGTCCAGGGCTGGGAATGCTGCCTGACTTGGCAGAATTGAAACCTTTGAATAAGAGAATGTTCCCTATGCTGTGCTCAGCTGCTGCAGGAGAGGGGGAAACAGCCTCTCTCCACATTTCTCTTCTTCTGTGGTCGTGGACAGCTTGTGCTTCCACAGCTGTTCAAAACACAACTTGTCTTTGGGGTGTATTTGCACAGCACAGACAAAAAGCAGACCTATACTCAAATTAGGGAACTGATTTCCTTGTTAAGATGGGGAAAATTTGTTGCATAGGAGCCACACATTTGTTTGGCATACACTTCCCTTTATAATCAGTTTAGCTGCAAGCTGGGCAGTGGTGGTATCCTTGATTTATAGTAGACACCAGGTCATTTTTGTTGCTTTCAAGGTTTCCTGACATTGCTTTGCAACCTCTGCAAAGCTTCAGAGTGCAGAGACATTACACAGAATTACACAGAGTACTCTGAGCTGAAAGGCACCCACAAGGATCATTGAGTCTAACCCTTAAGGAAATGGCCCAAGCAGGGATTGAACCCACTTGCAGAGTCCTGTTGTGTTTGGATATACCTGATGCAGCAACAGTCTTATGGAACTGTCATGGGCTCTGTGAGATGACACCACAGCTGAGTTTCTGAGAGCACTCTGAGACACAGAGCTGACTTGCTTTTGCTATGATGAAATGCTGCTCCTTGTCACACGGGATGATGTTAAATAAGTTCTGGAGGGGGAAAAAGGTTACTTTTATTCTTTCTCTACCTTTTCTCTCTTACTCTGACCAGGGTAGCTGTCACCTCTGATACAGCAACTGCACCAACCTCTGCATTGATTTGAGTGCCCCATGTTGCAACAACACACTGGTGGTGGTTCTTCATTCCAGGTAAATACATCCTCCCATCTGGCTTCCATTCCTGTCACTTCATACTGGTTTTAGTGATTGTCACTGGTTTAGTGATGTGTGTAAAACCATCTCAGTCTGGTTCACTGTGCTGAATTTGAGCTCTTTGCTAAGGACAGTGGTATTTGACGGAGTCTTAGGTTTAGGACACCTGACTTCAGCCCACACTGAAGGGTGACCTTGTGGATACATCCCTGGTTGCCTGCAGGGGACATGCTGGGGTTGAGGGAAAACTCTGAACTTCCTCTGCTGCCCTGCCTGTGGGCCCTAGGGCAGTGTCCATGAGGGGCTTTGGGGAGCGATGGAACCTGTGCAAGGGCTTTACATGACCTTCATATCTTCAGAAAAAATTGACCCAGCCCTTCTTAAGGGTTAATCTTTTTTTAAGATTAGCTCACACAGAGGTGCTGTTAAAACTTTAAACAACTTCAATGTGAGCTCATACAGGCTCATGGCTGACAGGGACAGGCTGTGGTCGAAGCATCTGGCACCATGCCAGTTCCTGGCAGCCTGGATGAGCCCCTTGGCAGAGATATTTGTCACACACAGCTTCTGAAAGAGAAATAAATGAATCTATCTGGTGAGTTCTGGCTGGGAGAAGGAAAGGGAAAAGGAGGGAAAGCAGACAGCATTATCTGTGCTCCGCAGTGGGGGAAGGAAGATGAAGACCAAAAGTGGAGATAGAAGGAACAGGGACTCATCTTTGAAAAGGGGCAGCATGCAAATGGAGTGATCTGAGGGGAAGATGAGGCAAGAGAGAGGCAGGACAGAGCTGTCAGCCCCACTGTCCTCTCCAAGGACATATGCCACCTCTATCCTGGGTATATACCCTTGGAGTTCTGCTGTACCAGGGGGACCTGGAAGCCCCCAGCCACTGGGAAGGAGATTGAGATGATGTGTGGGGCAGCTCTGATCCTGGCTATGGGGGACTGAGGACATGGACTCTTGGACGTGTGCAGCCTCAGGAAAAACAAAGCAGTGTTGCTGCTTAGAGCTGCTGCAGGAGGAGATTCCAGCCTCAACTCTGTTAGGTACTTCCCAACCTGGACAGCCATTTTCTGATCCAAAACTGGCTTTCTTAAACACTCTGGAAACCTTAGGCTTTGGTGGCATGCTTGAAGATGTGTGTGGCCCACAGAAGCACTGGATGACATCAGCCTTAACATTTTGAGTCACCAGAGCAGGGTTCCCACAGTAGGGACACTGAGCAGAAGACAGCACTGCTTTTGCTTCCCAGTGTTTAGAGGCTCGGTTTGAGGTTCCATCAGTGACATCTGGGCAGGCACCAGAGATCTTTGGTCCCTTGATATTCACCCAAATGTTGCAAGCCCTCATCTGCCTTGTCATGGGAAGCACCAAGCTTGCCTCAGCAGTAAACAGCAATGCAACAGCTGGACTTGAGCCTGTGGAAAATGCTGTGCTTTGCCTGATGGGAAAATCTTTAAACATCTGCTGGTACCAAGTGCACAAGTGGTTAAATTTTGTGTCTGCCCCCCAACTCCTCAAATGCAAACCTTTTCCCCACTTGCAGTGGTTTCACCCAGTTTTCTTCTGAGTTCCAGGAAATCCCCACCAAAGCTCAAGTGCAGCATCACAGGTGACCAGAAGCATATAGCAACAGTAAAACAGTCTGCAAATAGTTCCCTAAAGCAGTGAAATATACTTCTGGATTCTAATTTTATAATAGAATTGGCCTATTTTGGCAATGTTAAGCTTGCTCCTAAATCAAATAGGAAGTGGCACCCCAGGGATGCTGGGTCTTGTTCCCATCAGACTCGACTGATCCAAGGCCAAGACCACGTTTGTTGGTTTAGCTAATTCAGAGCAGTTTGGGCCATTTTATACCTATTTGCTTTCCCTCTTTCTTTGTATAATCCCTTTGTTTGATTGCTGAGACAGCCTTAGGCTTTGTGTTTCCTGTGGGAGTGATGCAGCACAGTGATAAATGGAATTTTAAGGGGATGACTGTGGAAGGAAACGTGTCCCTGCACCTATCTGTTTGCCAGGCCAGCTGCTCATGGCCCTTGGAGACAGCATCACTCCAGCAAGTACAAGAGCAGCTTTGAACTTCAGAGGTCTTTGTTCACCCGAGTGCAGCAAACCAACTTCCCTTCCCCTTCCCCTTCCCCTTCCCCTTCCCTTCCCTTCCCTTCCCTTCCCTTCCCTTCCCTTCCCTTCCCTTCCCTTCCCTTCCCTTCCCTTCCCTTCCCTTCCCTTCCCTTCCCTTCCCTTCCCTTCCCTTCCCTTCCCTTCCCTTCCCTTCCCTTCCCTTCCCTTCCCTTCCCTTCCCTTCCCTTCCCTTCCCTTCCCTTCCCTTCCCTTCCCTTCCCTTCCCTTCCCTTCCCTTCCCTTCCCTTCCCTTCCCTTCCCTTCCCTTCCCTTCCCTTCCCTTCCCTTCCCTTCCCTTCCCTTCCCTTCCCTTCCCTTCCCTTCCCTTCCCTTCCCTTCCCTTCCCTTCCCTTCCCTTCCCTTCCCTTCCCTTCCCTTCCCTTCCCTTCCCTTCCCTTCCCTTCCCTTCCCTTCCCTCCCCTCCCCTCCCCTCCCCTCCCCTCCCCTCCCCTCCCCTCCCCTCCCCTCCCCTCCCCTCCCCTCCTCTCCCCTCCCCCCCCCTCCCCCTCCCCCTCCCCCTCCCCCTCCCCTTCCCCTTCCTTTTCTTCCTTCCCCCAGTGCCACCCCACTGCTGGGGGCCAAGCTCTTCCTCAGTACAACCACAAGTCTAGCAAGTCTCAGGGCTCTGTCAAATTGCTGATTTTCTTTCCTGTGATTTTCAACACCACTACGTGCATGCTTTAAAAAGAGACTATGTCAGCATGCCTCCCTTTTTATCATCTGGTCTATGTGCTTTTCTTTTACATCCCTGCCCCATTTTTTCTCTCCTTCTAGTCCATTTTCTCTTGTATTTTATAGGCTTCGGGGTATGGAAACTACTTCTGAAATACTTAGAGATAGCCTGCCTGCACCTGGACTCAGAGTTCCTGGAAAATGCTATTTTATTTACAACATCCCTGCTTACACAATCCAGTACTGAATGCCAGAGACAGCAGTGCCAGGCCTGGTTAATTCTAAACACCCCAAACTTCATTTATTTCCTAAGCCTTTGTTCTGGTGGGGAGGGAGCATTAACAACAAGGCACTGCAAGCTCACAGGTGGGATTTTGCTGTCTCTGTTATTCTACTAAGCATGCAAGGGGGATACCTTTTAACAGGGATACAAATGACTTTCCCAGAAAACCTGAGAATTTCAGTGGAGTCCGCCAGCAGGAGCAGAAGCCTGCTGCTGCAGCATCTGAGGCTGGGCAGGAGCAGCCCAAGCCTGGAGCTCCCTGCAGAAAGGCAGATACTCCCTGAGCAGCTTGGGAGCAGCAAGCTGGAGTCCTGGCTGAGAGGGACCCGCCTTGGACACAGAGCAGAGCAGAGCAGTGCCAGGGCTGTCTGTGGCAGGGAGGGCACCCTAGAAAAGGGGACTCAGGGCAGCAGCCCACCAGGGCATTTCCCTCCTTCCTACACTCATCTTGTGCTTCAGGTACCTATGCAATTGCTTTTGGGGAAATTTCTGATGAGCAAGTGTTTCACTCCCCGTGCAATTTAGCAGCAATTGATAAAGGAAAAAGCCATTATCAGGAGACCGCAGGCATGCAGAAGCAGGTCCATGGCCACATAACTATGTGATAAAGCTTTTTTCCCCCTTTGGTCTACATACATGTACAAAGACTACTGCTCATAATAACTTGTCCAAACTCCCCAAAAATAACAGCTGTTTTTTTATGATAACTGAACATCTTAATGACACTCTCCAGCAAAAGCAACCTAACCCAAGCCTTGCAGACAACTGCTCTTCACCAGTATGAAGCTGACAGAAAATCTTTATGTGTATGCAGTGAGATAGATTTTTTCTGTCTTTAGATTTTTTTAGTTTTTATTCAGTGACTCAGAGTTACAGATGCTTTAGTAGAGAACTGATCATATTTTTTAAACTTGGAAAAGACTTGGGTTTAACTCTGCTGCCCTGAGATCTCTGAGCTAGCTGTTGAATTCTGTTGAATTTATCTGGACAGGCTGGATTGATGGGGTGAGACAATTGTATGAGACTCAGTAAGGCCAAGTGCTGGGTCCTGTACTTTGGCCACACCAGCCCCAGGCAGCACTACAGGCTTAGGGAAGAGTGGCTGCAAAGTGGTCCAGCAGAAAATGACCTGGGGGTGCTGGCTGATAGTGGCTGAACATGAGCCAGAGTGTGCCCAGGTGGCCAAGAAGGCCAGTGACATCCTGACCTTTATCAGCCATAGTGTGTCCAGCCATAATGTGTCCAGCAGGACCAGGGCAGGGATTGTGCCCCTGAACTCAGCACTGGTGAAAGCCACACCTCAAATCCTGTGTCCAGTTCCGGGCCCCTCACTACAAGAAGGACATTGAGGTGCTGGAGCATGTCCAGAGAAGGGCAGTGGAGCTGGTAAAGGCTCTGGAGCACAACTCAGGAGAGGCTGAGGGAGATGGGGGTGTTTAGCCTATACAAAAGGAGGCTCAGAGGGGACAGTATCACTCTACAACTGCCTGAAAGGAGAAGTTAACAGAGAACTAAGGGCAAGCATGGACAGTGATGGCAAGCATCAGTGATGCTCCTGTAAGCACAGTCCACATCTACATCCGGACCACATCGATTTTGGTCCAGATTTACACCACTAGAGCCAATAAAGTAACAAGTGAAATGCATAGAGGCAATGATCCTCCACAGAAAACACTGCTGCAGCTTCTTCTAGCTTTTCCTCACAACTAACCTCCTTCCTAAGTTGTACAGTTGAAATTTCCAATTAAAATCTTTTGAAGCAGAATTAGTGAGTTGGTTTTTGACTTGTTATGCAGCATGAAGTCCTGGGCATAGTCCAGCACATTCAGTGATAGGTCTTGTGTGACGGTGTTTGCAGGGGTTTTAGGATGAGGGAAGAGATGAGAATCATGACTCTATGTTTCAGAAGGCTTGATTTATTATTTTATTATATGTATTATATTAAAAACTATACTAAAAGAATAAAAGAAAGGATTTCATCAGAAAGCTAGCTAAGAATAGAAAAAAAAATGAATAACAAAGGCTTGTCTCTGACTGAGACAGTCTAGACAGCTGGACTGCGATTGGCTATTAATTAGAAACAACTACATGAAACCAATCACAGATCCACCTGTTGCATTCCACAGCAGCAGATAATCATTGTTTACATTTTGTTCTTGAGGCCTCTCAGCTGCTCAAGAGGAAAAATCTTAAAAAAAAGATTTTTCATGAAACATGTCAGTGACAGTCTTGTTTGTGGCAGGGTGGGTTAACTTGGTGTATTATTTGCACACGCAGTACACAATGTGGAAACACACCGCTACAAATTACCAAACACTGCTCATCTATTCTAAGGGAAGCGATCTGGGATATCTCAAGTTTTACAACAGGTTGTTAATATATAAGTAAAAGACCTTATTTGATCCTGTGGGATCAAATAAGGTTAAGCCCAGAGACTGCTGTGTGCAGCAGATGCTTTCCTAAGGAAAATCAGTGAAACTGCCCAGGAAAGTCCCCTTCATGATTACAAGACCAGGTGCTAACAGCATACGCCTCTACTTCCAGGGCTGTTAAGGTTGGTGGGTGATTTTTTTTGTGTCCATCTCCTTGCGAGACTGTTTTGTAAAATCTCGTTTATGAGAAAACCATTTTAAAATGGTGAAGGCTGTCTGGGAATTTTACCCATTACAGCTCCCAAGAAGTGTTCCTTTGCAGATCTTGGTGTTATGATTTTTAGAAAATACTAGAAATGGCACAGAACGCGTGCAATGAACACTATGTAATAAAGCAATCCTGTGGTTTTACTGGCAATTTACTCCAGCTTTTCCTATTGACTTACCATCTTTCACAAGTTGCACATCATTCTCCCTGCTTCACGATGCCTGCTTGCTCTGTTACCAAAAATTCAGGTATCCCAAAATACAGACAGTTATGAAACACTACACGCCCTAACAAATGTCCATACTTTTGCGACTCTCCCGTGAGAAGGAAGTTCCCTTCCTTAGGCAAGAATGCCTGAAGAAGTGCGGGGTGCAGTCTCAGAAGCTGGTGGTGTACTCGTGCCTTGTGCTGGTCTCTGTGTAGCCCCCAGCGTCCTTTGTTACCGTGAAAGCCCTTTCTGCAGCTCGGCGTGGCAGCAGCAGCTTGCAGGCTGCTGCCCTGTACTTCTTGGAAACGAGGTTGTAGAGGACAGGGTTGATGGATGCGCTCAGGTAGAAAAGCTGCAGGGCGAATATATTAAAGTACTGGGAGAACAGCATCGTCCTCATGTCCTGGGTGTTGATAAATATGATCCTGCCAATGTGGAAAGGCAACCAGCAAATTACAAAGGCCAGAACCACCACAGCTATAAGACAAAATAACACATGCGACAGTTAAGGAGTGAGTTAACTTTTCAACCATCCAGTACACTAAATTTCACGTGGCTGATTTTGCAGGTTCTTCTAACTGATACAAATGATATATAGAAATAATGGCATTAAATGGTTGGAAAAACCATGAAAATGGGAATAGCATCAAGTCTGACTGTTAGTCTTTGAAGTAAAAGGTAACTGGTAAATTTTTAAGCTAAACTGTGAGATGAGGTTTGCTGAGAAAAATGTGAACAACAGTGGAGTAACATCTGTATAATGACATCAGGCACTACAGAAATCCCCCCTGGCTATGTCTGTAACACCACATATGAGACAGGAAAACAAAAAGTCAGAATGAGGAGTTTTTGTGGAAGCTCCACAGCAGCTCCATTTGCTGCAGAGCTGTTGTTTAATTTGTCTGCATCACCGAAAAAGACCCGGGCAGCACCTCAGTCACCCAAGCTCCCACAGAATTCGCTCTATTATGATGGGATGGTATCTAACATAAAGACTTTATAGTGTAGTTGAGCTACTGACTTTTTTTCCACTGAAGCTTTTTCATGCATCCCCAGACCATTACTGCTGGAGACAGCTACTGGCCTAGATGGATCTCTAGCCTGAGTCACTTCAGCTGTTTGCCTGGTCCTGTGTGGCATTTTAGCACAATGAGAACAAATACAAACCCTCTTGCAATGGCATCACAGCAGGAGCAGATGAGGAACAATTACATAAGTGTATTACTGTATCCATACTTTTAATTATTTTTGTTTTTAAATGCACATAACTAAAACAATCATTTGCAGAGCATCCTCCGTGTTCCTCACAGCTTAAACAAAAGAGATGCAGCCATAGAAAGTTTTCTTCTGAAAAACATCACAGACCTAGTGCTGCTGGATCTTTGAGATAAGGGGGCACTGGTCTCATTCAGTGGGTTCTGAGATCATGGATATGGGTGTTTCTGTTGGAAAACCTTGTGCCTACTTCAGTCTAAGTACCTTCCCCAAATAAGCTGGCGAAATTCTCTCAGGCTTATTAGTTTTTTTCCTTTGTGCTGCACTATTTCCATCCAGCTGATTACACTCTCAGTAAAAGAAGTCTCACATGTGACATGTAAAACCTACACTAAAGGTAGGCAATAATAATAATTGGGGAATTTTGTTTTATGTTCCTTAGCCTATAGCTGTATTTCTTTTTTCTTTCCCTTCAGAATGGCCACTACTTACAAACATTAAAGCCCCAAAGCATACTAAGATCTCTAACTTTCAGAGTCTGATGCTGGGTTACTGAATGTATGACTAAGAAAATGAACTAAAACTTATCAGCATCCTATACCTGTAGGAAGTGCTTTGGTATTATGGGATTTGTCTCCAAACAGCTCGTAGAGGCTAAGCTGCTGTTTTTCAGCCTCCTTGGGCAACCAGTGGATTTACTCCTTGGAGAGCTACAAATGACCACTAAGAACTCAGTCTGGGAAGCAGAAATTTTCTATGCAGAGGTGTTGCTGCCAACTGGAAGAGACTGCTGATGTTACCACAGTTTTTCTGAAATTGCAGGCTACCTTGTACTTGATTCTGCCTGCTAAAATTCAGGAAACGGGTATTTCTATGGAAGGCAGTCGTGCTGCTGGATGTGCAATGCCACGCGGGTGAAGCCTCAGTTGGGAGGGAGTGAAATCCCTGCCGTGGCAGTTCCCGAGAGCGTGGCTGGGATGTCCCCCTGTGCTCTTCCCTATCCTGAAAGGGAGCTGCGGGTACTTCAGCCCTGCCACGGCCCCCTAGCCCCGATCCTTGCCCCAGCCATAGCCCGGGGTGGATGGCAGCGGGACTCACCCAAGATCCTGACTGTCTGGCGGTGCCCCTTCTCCCGGAGGAGCGAGCTGGGGCCCCGCAGGCGGGTGTTGCTCCGCCACAGCTCGCGGCCAATGCAGCCGTAGAGGACGCTGAGACAGGTGACGGGCAGCACGAAGTAGCAGGTTGTGACCCAGAACATGGTGGCCAGCAGGCCGGACTGCAGCGCCTGCGGGGTGGGCTTGCACTCGCGGCTGAAGTCAGTGTGGTTGTCGGGCTGCTCCACGCCGACCAGGAAGAAGAAGGGGCTGGCGGAGAGCAAGGCAAAGGCCCAAAGGACACCGATGGTGGCTTTCACCCGGCGCTTGGTGACGACCACCTTGGCCTTCAGGGGGAAGCAGATGGCGAGGTAGCGCTCCACGGTGAGGGCGGTGATGTGGAGGATGGTGCAGTAGGTGCAGCCCTCGCTCAGGTAGTGCGAGAGGCGGCACAGCAGCTGCCCGAAGATCCAGGGTCGGGAGCGCCAGAGGCGGTAGAGGTCGAAGGGCAGCCCCATGAGGATGAGCAGGTCCGAGACGGCCATGCTGCCCAGGTAGATGTTGGTGGTGGTCTTCATGTCGCGGTAGCTGCGGACGACCAGCACCGTGAGGACATTGCCCGCCACGCCGACCACGAAGAGCCCCAGGCAGACGACCGTGATGGGAACGAGCACCCACATGGGCAGCACCAGGCACAGCCGCTCGTCGCAGGGCGGCCACGGCCACGGCCACTCGGGCTCGCCCTCGCTGCCGTTCCCGCCGCCGCCGCGCCGCATCCCGCGCCGTGCCCGGGGCAGCGCCGCTCCTTCCTCCGGCCCGGCCCCGCCCGCCCGCGGCTCCACAGCCCGCGGCTCCACCGCCCGCGCAGGTACCGCGCCCCCGCCCCGCCCCGCGGGCCCGGCCGGCACACAGGGAGCCACGGAGGGGAGGAGGAGGGAGGGGAGAGGGGCGGCGGCCGTGCGCGCACAGGACTGACCACCAGCAGCGAAAAAGAAGGTACTTTTATTGTCCACAGACTCTTAAAGGTACTTTGCTACATCGTTTTATGTATTTTCTATCAGACTATACAGGTTCGTCTTTGTGGAGCCCGACGTTGTACAACCGTAAAGTGATATGTTTGGTAGTGTATCTATAGCGTTTTAAAAACTTTAGAGTTTCTTTTTCTTTTTATTTATTTATTTTTTGGAATGTACAGTATATGAGGTAAAATTAAGATTACATTAAAAACTGTCTTCAATGCAGTAATATGCACTGAGGCTCAAATGGCAAATACACTATTAAATGACTATCAAAAATAGGAGCTCATTTGAATTTTACTATGAAAAACGTAAGTCACTGCAGGTTGCCTGCAGTAACAAATCTTACCGTTTTAGACATTCAACCATAAGAAATCTCTGGGCTGTGACACGCAACCTCATTTGCACTGCCAAACATGGCACTTTTAAGAAGGTTCTAGAAAACATCAGTTATCGCGGTATCCTGCGGGAAGGTATCAGCCTATACGTACAAATGACAAATTAAGAAATAAAATGTAAACATACAGTACATTTTAAAGACAGATCGTTCTTGCCACCTGGAGGCCAAGTTCTTCGCCATTTCTTTTTTTTTTTCTTTAAAAAAAACGAAACTCAGCAACATTATTCTACAGCACAGATCATTGGACGTATAAACAATTACAATACATGCCCGTTCTAATATAAGAGAAATTCTTCAGAGATCTTCAAAGCACAAGACAGAGGTTCCTTTTTTTATTATTATAAAGACTGACAGAAGTGTTTAATACTATTAAAAATGCTAAACTGAACACAACTAGAAGTCATTAATGATCCACTATCTTGTAACTCAAATAAATTAAAAGTAGCTAATTACAAAGTGTATAACAAATAACGTAAGTGTGATGAGACAAGGATTTTTTTTTTTTAAAGATAGTTTCACTACAAGCTTTGTGTCACTGGCAATCATTGACATCTAGCAAGATGTTCAATGGGATACTTGTTAAAATTCAGTCTGGTCATTCAAGAACTCACAAATGCAAGCTCACAAAACATTGATGAGTTATGCAATTGCAAAGTGCTCTAATGCAACATTAACTACATGCAATCAACAATTTGGTACAGTATCCAAAGAGACATTACATTAAACATTAGGATCTCAAGAAAAAAGCAGCTTTAAGTTTTCTGGTGCAAATTACTACACTTCGTCTTCTGATTTGGTGCCCCAAAGAAAGAAAGAAGAAAAGAAAGAAAGGAAGGGAAAAAAAGAGAAAGAAAGATAGAAACAAAACAAACAAAAAAAGGCAGTGCTAATTTCTGGTGGATATGGCAAGTGAATGTTGGGGAAACAGCAAAAATTCAATAATGAATTTTATCTCAAAATTGTGTTGACTAGCCAAAATCAGAGGGCACAGACATCTGTATAAACTGCATCCAATCAAAGGACAACTTTGGAAATGTGTTTTTCAATTTAAATAACAAATCTAAGAAGGTCTCTCACACACTCCCTTCTATATTCAGAAGAAGTAAAAGAGGCATTTTTTGTAAGTAAACACCGAATCCTGGGGGTAAAATAAATCACCTGTGCCATCTCCTTGTAGTCTTTCGAAAACATCTACTTGCAGTGAAGAACTCCACATTTATCAGATAAGAAGCTTCCTTCATGCATACTCTTCCATCCAGTTTATTATTTGCTGCCTGAGAAAAGCCCCTTCTGTTTATCAGCATAAATCCTGCTTCCCAAATAATTAAGACAAATGAGGAGGTAGAAATACAGCGCTAAATTGCTTTCACAGCATCAGATTGATATTGTGTACAGCACAAGTTTGTTAGTGTAAGTTTTAAATGCGATCTACACATTCTTCCCTGTTATGTTAGCAACCCTTAGAAGTGTGGGCCAGGAAATCACCTTTACACTTGCGTTTACTGGTCAAACCCTTTTCCTTAAACACTGCGTGCCTGCCCCATATCGAGTTTGTACTGCATGAAGGCATATAAAGAAAAGATTATATTTCTGTGGCTTGCATTTTAATAACATATGTCAGCCTATACCTACGAGTAAGCATTTTAAAGTGGCTGAGAAAATTTGCATCAGTCACAATTCCGGTGCTAAATGCCTGGTTTTGTAAAAGCAAGAGAACAGAATTACTTTTAGATTATGAGAAAGTAAAATGTAATGGGCAGCATTATAAAATAGATCTCTTTTCTTCACTTTATGACGAAGTACTGAATGATAACAGCAATCAGAATGGAAAAGATAGCAAAAAGTGCAAGGATGACAGCAGCACACACTTGGTCGCTCTGTGACCATTGTGTCCTTGTGGTTTGCACAGTGTCCTTGTTGGTGCTTGCCGGTGGCTCAGTCCTCTGAGAGATGAATAGCACTGGGGCGCTGTAGGGGCCCACCAGGTCCTGGTGACCCGTGGCCTCTTGGCACTGGCGAATGGCACATGCGCGGAATCGGTATTCACAGTTCAGCTGGAGGCCTGTGTATCGGAATGACCAGTCTGGGCCCTTGTAAATCTGGAAATAAGGGGGGGAAAAGGGATACTTCAAGTAAGAAAGTACTATATACGCACATGTATCTTAGTATGGTTTTGTTTATGGTGAAGGTGACTAAAAAGGATGACAACTCACCAGTGTTTTCACCAATGCAAAGAAAAATGGACAAAAAGCTCAAACACACAACTTAAATACCCGATAAAGTCTCCGTTTATTTTGGTGGTACACAAGAACTACGCTTGGTTGTCTGGAATGATGAGTACAGACCAAATAAACTCTGTCACAAGCCCCATCCTTCAGGTGTTTTAGTGACCACTCACAATGTGATGCAATATACAATATTGTATCATGGGATTTTAGGCAGTTAACTCCATGTCAAGCCAATTCATTAAGTCTAATTCAATCCAATGTACTTTGTTGTAGTTATCTGTATTTAAAATATTATGATTTATCCCAATAAACACTTTATCAGGAAAACCACAGAGTTCTCTTTGTGATTCTTAATTTCATCATATTCCCAAGACAGAGATAACTTGTGAAGGTGCTCTTCAGAGGTGTCTCAGTTGGCAAGTTACCATGAGTTCACAATGCTTCAGCATGGAGTCCCTATTTCAGTGAAATCCAAACTCCAGTTTCTCAAACAAATTAAATGTGCAGCTATGTAAAGGTTCTGTGAAAGCCAACAAAACAACTGCACAGGGGTGCAGTTATAGGTACTTCAATAGGTAGGGAGGTATTAAGTGAGTAGCACTGTGAAATTTGATTTCTCTCTTTGAACCCCTTCACCCTCCCACCTCCAAATATCTGGATTTGCTTTATTTAACTGGTAGCACGATACAGAAATATCACATCTCAGGAGCTTTCCCTACAGTTACCATACTGTTAGACAGTATCCTGAAAATGCATGCTAGAAAAGTAAAGAAACAGGAAATCCCTTCTGATTCTGCTGTTTGAACAGCTCTTGCTGTGCCTGAGGCTACTCTTAGACTCAAGAGTCCTCTGACAAGCTGAGCTTTACTGGAATCTACAACCTAGAGACTTTCTCTCTGAGGCAGGGCAGGCCATCGGAAGTGCAGCTTCCTCAAAATTTTGCTAATTTGGATCACGCATTTGGGAGTGAGCAAACAGGCCGCTGACACACATCCTACTCCAGCTCCAGCTCTGCCACCTCGCAGGGGTTACCATCCTCAGCTGCTTGTCCCCAGTGCCTTGCCAGAAGTTGCCTTCCTTTCCACTGTGTTTCCTGGGATTTTTATATGGTTGCTTCCTAACCCCTTTAAGATCTTTGACTGATGTATACAGCTCAAACAGCACATTATTAACTTATTTTGTCTGTAGCACAGAGGGAGCAATGACATGAGCAATTTGGATGACAGATCAGGAAGAAGTAGGAGAGGAGAGTGAAGTTTTGGCAGTGAAATAGCAGGGAACAGCTTAGAGCAGACTTCCAGGCAGTTTTTTTTTTATCCATGTCAAATAAAATTGCCACCATCATGTCTAAGTGCGTTAAAGGCTGTTTTCATACAGTTTACTTCTTAACTGTTCCAATTTTAATTTCTGCAAATTAGTCTTTTCATTTTATTCTAATTTACTAAGATAGACTGCTCTGCAGAGGCAAAAACAATCACACACCTCAGTCTACTTTGTTATTACCATACTCAAAGAGCCAACTTTATTTTCTTGCCCAGGTCATTTGGCAACACACACTGATAATCAAAGCGTGATTTAATTCTGTGTCTAAAAGCAAGAGAGACCATACCTTAGGTACCTAATGTTGCATTTACAATGTTGAAGTTACAAAAAAGACTATCCACATGGCAAGACATCTCAGTTTATAGTTCATCTTTTACTGAAAAATTTAACAAATGGCCATAACAAACACAGTGCTACACAAAAAGTTATGAAAATATTAAGGCCTATAATCTACCAAAGCACAGGTGAAACTTACTTAATATTGAACTATAATAAAATTATAATATACTAGAATTAACTGTTTCTGTCCTGGAAGGAAAGTTCCTTGGCTTAATAATATGAAAGAGTTTTCAAGCCAAATTTCATGTCAAGTATCAGGCAGTTTATAAACTGTGAAACAAAAAAACCAAACTGGGAAGCAAAATTAGCATTGAATGCAGGATAATTTGTACCTTGGCATTTTGAACTGCTTCTTTGCTCTTAGTGTTAAGAGAACCCTTTGCCCCTTTTCTCCCCAGTCTCAATTCTGTACCATTAGGTAAAAGATTTCTTTTTGTCAGTTGTTCCATTAGTGGATGGCTTCCTCACCACTTGATGTGTCAAACTGTATTTAGTGAACATCAGTGTAACCCAGAGAGACTGCAATTTAGTGCAGAATCTCCTTCTGAAATGAAGGAGATGGGTTTAGGAGATATTACCTTACATTATTTAGTAATAAAAAGTTAACATGGTGACTAAAACTATGCTGGAGCACAATAAACTTTACTAAATCTAATCTCAACTAGTTTTACTAAACTAGTTATCACAAAGAATAATCAAAGAAAACTACAATAACTTTAACACATCATACCTGTTTGAATTCTGAGTCTTTTCCCACCATGACCTGAAGACAGTAGATAACTGGATCACCCTTCATGGGCTGCAGAACCTCCCATGTGATTTCACAAGTGTGATCGTTTATTCTCTCTATCCTTGGTGCTGAAGGAAGGAAGAAAGCATAAAAGTGACAGCTAGCTCTGCTTTCCCCATCACATATTGTCATATTCTAATACCTTTAAAATGACAAATTCTACCTCCTATTTTATCTCACAGAAACAAAAGATTCAGATTCAAATTTATTCTTCCTCCAGTGTTTTCTGGAGCAACAACTAATAATTCATATAGGCCTCTCTTCCTAGTTTAGGTATCATCTAAGAGAATTCAAATAAAATTTAGTAACTGTAAGTGTGCATCATATACCAGAAAAAAACCAAACAATGCTTAAAGTTATTCTAAACATGCTAGAAAGCATTTTCACCTTAACTTGCCACTCTCCTGGTAAGCAGGAGAACTAAGTACAAACTTCTTAGGTCAAAGAATGCATAAACCCCGAGTTTTCCACTTTTGGAGTGAATATTTTAGGCAACTACATGAAAGGAGCCTTCTCCCACTATCCCCACCTGCATTTGAAAAGGGCTTAATATTCTCAATATCCCAAATACAACATAATACCAAAATCAACCTGCTATCCTCCCACCCCTCATAATAAAAAAAGAAGCACTCTTACCTTTCAAGGCAGCTGGAACAGATTTGGGAGTAGTGAAAATATATTCTTGAGAAAGGGGACCTTCACCAGCTTCATTACATGCCTGAATACAAAATTTGTATGATGTTGACTCACTGAGTCTTTGAACTTTGTATGTATGACATGGTCCTCTGTATAAGGATACAAACCTGAAAATGGAACAAGCAGCTTATTTTGAACTCAGACAAGGACTTCAGAAGCAGTATTGTCTTGAAATCTGTTCCCATAATTTCCCAGAATCTAATGAAAAGCCCAGAAACACTTATTTCAGAGTTAAACAGTGTTCTGGCTGCTACAAAACAATAAGCTCATTTTCCAGGGGCAAGTTTTTATTTCTCATGTCTTTGAAATAAAAATCTCTTGCACAAAGAGCACTACAGATTCTCTCTTACTAAAAATGTTCCTAAGCATTTTAAGAAACTATTTTGCATTCGAAACAATGAGAAAAGACAGCATATGTGTTGTTCAATGAACTGCTTTTTTTTTTTTTTTTTTTTTTTTGCTTGGGCATCTACTCCTCGAACATTTTTAGCTTTTCAAAATTAGGTAACTAGATTTTAGCTTTTTGCCCCTTTGCAACTCTCCCTTACTACACCTAAAAAATAGGTGTGTGCCATGGATCCAGTTGCTTTTGTACATCATTCTTGGAGATGGTCTCATGCAGACCTGCACAGGAGGGCAGAGTCACACTTGTAGTGCACACCAAATCTTGTTTCTGGGAGTTTTGTACACTGGCCACTGGCCTTCATGTGGCAATTCTTGCACAAACTGATCATGGCAACTCTTGTTTGATTTTCAGTCTTGGTGTCCCCAGGACACAGCACGAACTTCTCTCTTCCTGCAGGGGTTGTTATCTAGCTCCTTCTTGTCTTTTAAAATTAAAACAGATGGTACCTGCACATGATCTAGTCTTTAGGAATGGCAATGAATTTCCTCCCACTTAAACAGTCTAATTTATTTTCCTCCTTACAGCACAGCAATTTCACATAGTGGATCTCTTTTATCTTTTTGTCAAGCTAAAGCTGCTCATCAGACACGGAACACTTTGGAGCAGTACTGCTTATTTTACCATTTGGGCAAGGGTTCTTGCTGTACCACCTCAGCTGACATTCTATTTAACATGAGACAAAGAATTACTCAAAATAAATTGTATTAATTTCCACTAAAATAATTGCATATAAGGCAACAGGGAGTAAAGCATTCATCCCTTCCAATATTAAGTATATAAAATTCACAACACTAATTGGACTTGTTACTTCAACAAAATATTTAACCAAAAGTGAGGGAGAAAAGTGTATTAAACTCTTCATGTTGAACTGTAAGTAAAAAAAAATGAAGTTTTTTATCTTGTACTTCTCAGCACAGAACACTAGGGGCCTTCTTGCCTTGTCTGAAGAGATGACCTCCTACACCTGCTGTAAATTCACCAAAGCATAAAGGGATTTTGCCCTTTCTTGCCACCTCCCAAGCATCAGACCACAGTGACACTGGGCAGATCAAAGCAAAGCCAAAACCAACCTTCCATTCTTATCCTCCATTTGAAGGTGGTACTGGATGGAGTCAGTTAATGCTTTCGCAGTTCCCTCTCCCCACTTCAGCTTGAGAGTCTGAGAACTGCATGCAGCACATTCCAGGCGAGGTGGATCCGGGGGGAGAGGCTTTGTTTTCAGTTTTATGGTGTGGCTGAAAGGACCCGCTCCAAGACTATTTAGGGCTTGAATTCGTACCCTAGCATTTGGAAAAAGAGAGAATAAATTAACTTGAAATTAGATTCTGAAAATAACTGTCATTAAATAGAGAATAATGGTACTATCTACAATAAAGACTTTTATCAATATTATACTTTGATAGACTGTGAAGAATATGCAGGTGCATCACTTTCCGTACATTTTAAGGAGCTGGCTTGATTAGAAATAAAAATATTCAAAGTAAATTCACATTAGTGAAAAGATGCAAAAGCTCTGTGAGTTACTTCAAGAGTGGTCCATCTTTCTGACTGTGCAGGCCTTGAACCAAAATTTTGATAGCCACACTGCAGTGATGAGGAAAGGTAAAAAAAACCCGCCCCAAAAGAGGGGGAACCATATCTGAGACTGTTTAATCAGGTGAGTTCAAGGATGACTAACAGACATTTTTATGGACTTTTCTGAACAGATCCTATTTGTGTGAAAATAAAGTGAGGGTACCCAGCCACCTCTCTTGCTGTTTCCACCAGTAACACATCTCTGAGCATTTGCAAACACAAGCCCTCCTGGGTCTGCCTGCAAAGTGAGAGGGGGAAACCAGAAGTCGCCAAAGGACACAAAGCTGAGGAAGTTGCAGAACTTGGTATGCAGGGATAAGGTAGGGTTTTGTCTTTTTCTTCTTTGATACTCCAATGATGACAATGTACATTAGATTTGTAAATAAAAATTAAAAGACTTAGCTAAGAAATTTATTTCTGAAAAGGAAAAAGCAGAAAACAGAGGCTCTTTACATATTTCACAGGTAGCCACAGGGAGCAAAGTGTGTCTAATTTAATTTTGCAGACTTAACATTTGCTTGTCCAAAACAGTATCTAGGTAACTGGAAAAAAGTAATCACACTAATTAAATTCTGAAATAGTCAACCACACGACTGCAAAATGTGGAAACACAAATGTGTATGCAGGCTAAAGAATAAATATTTCTCCTTCACTGCAGAAATTTTTAACATTATGCTAATTTATTACAGCCCAGAACTAAGGTTAATACATGCAATTTTTCATTTGCACAAGGAGTTGACAGTCTATTCTATAAAAAAAACTTATGTGGGCAGAAGTATAGACCTATCTCTGCAATGGGAATGACTCTTTTTTTCAGTCTACTGTCACACAGAGCAACAGCTCTTCAGATTGCCAGCATTATTGTTAAATAATTATAAGGCACACAGAAACACTGTATTCTCACATAAAGCCATAAAACAGTAATTAAGGATTCAGAAAACTGCATAGCCACATGATATCCTAATTATACTGAAATCAGAGTGTATTAAAAGTCTGACTTCAGTGGGACTGCCATTCTCCTTTTACACTGAGGACATGTTTTTGTAACAGGGATGTAGTGCCTTCAGGCAAAACTACTGATTTTTGCCTTTATATTTTTCAGTAACCCTTGAACTGAACATAAGGGATGATTTCAGCAATCATCCCTTGATGATTCTTCAAAAGAGAGGCATAGCTGGCTGATTTTTTAAACTGATTCTGTTCATGCTGACTTCCACTTTTTCTGCACATAAGGCACTGCAAGTTGCCATGAGCTGTCATTAGATCAGACTAGGCATAGTCCTTCCTTGGATGGATTTTACCTTTTCAAACAGAGAAGCAACCAGTCCAAAATCAGTTATGAATCTGAATATGTGATGTGAATTCAGTTAAACTGACACATTAACCAGACAGATACAACAATACTGCAATAAACTAACATAAGTTATTTGTTGGAAGAAAATAAAAATAGCACATCTATTTATGATGGTCATCATTACGAAACTTCCTTTTGATCCATGGCTGTGCACTAATGTGTCTCTGAGAGTAATAATAAAGACAATAAGAAAACCCAAGGAAACAAAGCATCTGCTCTTGTGGAAGAAACAGTAGGCTGTCAAGTAGCTGTGCAACACATACCTGTAGGTAGTATCTGGCTGTAAGCCTTCTATAAAATAGGTCAGATCCTTCCCAATAGTTATTGGCTGCTTATCTCCAAAGTCTATGCTGTAGCCAAGGATTTCAGATCCATGGTCACAAGGTTCTTCCCAGCTTATAGCAAGGCATGTGGAAGGAGAATAGTGTGGACTTTCAACTTCATCTTCACTTAGTCCACGAAGACAGGTCACAACTGCAGGTACAGAGGCTGGAGTCATACATGCCACTACTTCACTGAAAGGGCCTGCACCTGCAACATTCACTGCCTGCAATTCCAAAGTAGACCATGTTTTTATGGCAGAGTCAATTCTTGTTTCCAGATTTCATTAACAACAGTTTTACATCTTTACCTGAACCCTGCAATAGTATATAGTGGCAGGCAAAAGCCCTTTCACTTCACAGCTGAGCCCAGGCCCACAGTAGGAGATTTGCATGCATCCTTCCACACCGCCCCACTCCAGTCGATACTCCGTGACATCAGCTCCATTACTCACTGGTACCTTTAAAATGGATAGCAATAATTAGAAGCTAAATATACTGACATAAGAGAAAAAAAATCAACAAAACTCACCACATCTATATTTTGTTTCTGTTCCTGAGGAGTCTTACCCTCCCATTTCTTTGCTGATTTTTAATTTTGTACAATACAAATAACAGGCAGAATCTGATACAAACTTCAGGAAGTTCAACTGAGACAATTGCAAACACAAAGTCCTGGACTGCTACAAAGAAGTACAGGCTGAGGAGCAACCTTTACCAAAAAAAAAACCAAACCCCTGTGTGTCCTGGAGAGAAAGCTGAATAAGAATCAGAACTGTATGTCTGACGAAGGTTAACTACATATTGGTTGTATTAGCAAATGAGCAGCAAGAAGGGTAAAAGGAATAATGATTCCCCCTACTCAGTACTTGTTGCATCTCCAGTACTATGTCCTGTCTTGGGACCCCCAAAAGGAGATGGACATTGACATCATGGAGTAGGTCCAGCGAAGGCTCAGGAAGCAGGAGTGCAACACACAACAAAAAAAGTAAAGTTTATTTGATAGCCAGGTGATCCACCTAAGGGAAGATCTTACTGCTGCCTTAAATTACTTACCGGGAGGGTATAAAGATTATTATGAAAGTCTTTCGTGAAGGTAGCACAGTGCCAAGACAAGAGTCATGACTTGCATTAAAGGGTATTTTGACTAGACATAACCAAAAATAAATCCTACAGAATGAGAGTTTACCCAGAATGAAACATCTTAATTCTTGGAGATAAATAAAAAGTTCACTGGGAAAGGCAGGCCCTAAGAAACTTAACCTATTTGAAAAGAAAGTTGAACTAAGTGACATTTAGAGGTCTACTTGTGCCTTAATTACTGTGCGACTCTGTAAAACAGACATCTAACATCACTCAAATTAACTCTACCTGAAATGTCTTATGGTAGTTTTTAAAAAAGGCTTTGCCTTGTAGATATTTAAGGAGTGCTCCTCTGACATTCCTCCAGTAGGAAGCATAAACACTCCTTTCCAGGTAAAACAGTTTAATTTTTTTTTCTATATAGTTCTGTAACTTGGATACTTCACCCCATCTGTAAGCCACTAAAAAGCTGTGTTTAAAGAGTATTCCCAGATAGAATCTTTCTTTCTACAAGCTAATTTTTATCTATTGCATTTTTTTAATCAGATATCTAAATACTATGGATTTATAGGAAGTCTGTGAGGCTTTTGCTACATTATTACTGATGTAATTATATAAAAGTAAATCAGGTTATAAAACCAAGAAGCGCCCAATAATCTATTGTATTATGTGGATACATTGTCTCTGAGGAACTGTAACTATGTTAAAGAAAAATTTTAAGAGAGACTGCATCACTCAGAAATGCAAAGCAGCAGCTGTGGCAAAACTTTTAAACAAAAGAACACAGTATGATCCAGTACCTGCAGCCTGCCAACTTACTGCTGCCTTACAATGGCATGATGAATGACTAAAGTTTTACCTGTTGGATAATCAGGTAAGTTTGCTTACAAATAGAGTGACTAAAATACAGTATTAGACTTTTCAAGCTGAACTTAAAAATGCAGAAGATCAGTATGTTAAGACAGGTGTTAGCCTGGCATTCTTACCTCCCATGACACCTGAGCACAGGCAGCAGATCTGCACGCCACTTGAGGGGGCTTGCACTGATCAGGGGGTCCGGGTGCTGTAGTTATTTCACATTTTTCTGAGTAAGGTCCAAACTGTTAAAAAGGGAGTCGATACAATTACATTGCAAAAATGAAATTACTACTTTAAAAAAACCTGTTTACTACAGCAGGGACATGTAACTGCAACCTGAAACATTGTATTACTTCTTTATAAAATAAATTTCTGTGGACTGTGGATTCAGGATTTATTTCAGTATCTGACTATTCTCCAGAACAACTAGAAATTTTTCTTCACTCCAGCAAATGCAATGTGAATAAATTTGACACTTCAAACTCTTGGGAAAACTAGGGAAGTACTACCCAAAGCCTTATTCTGAAGCTACATGATAGCTGCACTGGAACATAAACCAAATGGTACTGCCTATTTATACCTGTGTAAAAGAAATAAAGGATTCAAAAACTGCTGAACAATGAACCATTCTTTGCAGGGTGGACAGAAGATAGAAGTTAGGACAGTGCTTTAGAGGCTTAAGCTGCAGACCTCTCCACAAAGTGTCAACGCACCCTGACAGTTTGCAATGAAGTGTACATTATTGAACAAATCAGGACATTGGGTACATAACTAAAAAGCTTGTTCTACAGCAACAATTGATTTAAACACATTTAATACTCCAAAAAGGGAAAATATTCTCCTATCTGATAGAACATGTACTCAGAAGTTGAACTAAATATAAAAATGGAGAGTTAGGAAACACTAATTATTACATTCTGAACATCAACAGCTGTAAAAATAAAGGTCAATCAATTTACAAAGCTGTATACAAAAAGTAACTTGCTTCCTTACTTCACATGAGAATAGTGAAGTTGTAACAGTGTTTTAATAAAGTACTTAGCATTTCCTAATGATTTCCTAATATCATTGTTCAGATAAAAGACATAATTAGCTATTTTCTCTTCCCTTCATCTAAAAATCCCCTTCATTATAAACTGATGTTTAACTGTCTGTTCCCACACAACAATAAGCTATGTAACCCAAAATTACTCTACATTTGGAAATCCTAATTTTAAAATTACCGTAAATCCTTAATAGTGATTGCAGTCTCAGTAATGAAATTCATTTCAGACTGCCTCCTTACCCCAGCCTTGTTAGCTGCTCTCAGTCTGAAGCTGTACATCCTCCCTGGAAGAAGGCTGCCCACTGTGCACTCAACATCAGAACCCTGGTAAACCTCTCTGTGTTCATCGCTTTCTGCTTGAAACATTTCCAGACCGTAACAGGTAATGGGTGAACCACCATCTACCTGAGGCGGTCCTAGAAATAAGAAAGAAAGAAAAGCTCATTTAATTTTAACATGTAATACATTTGGATCCCTTACAATCTCTAACACTTGTAATAAAATTACCCCAACGCAGCTGAATTTCTCTTGCTCTTGGTCTACCCTGTAGCCTTGGAGGCTGGCATGGACCAGGAACCACTGCTGGTGTCTGCACCAGTAAGGAATCAGTTACCTAAAAAAGAAAGATTAATGAAGTTATCCAGGCCAAACCAAGAACTATCAGTTATGGCGTAAGTAAAGGCAAACACCTGAGTCAGATCATCCCCTTTTTAATGACATCTTCAAATATGTGAAGATATTGAAGTGATCTGGTATGTATTTCTCATAATATAAACCATTCCAAAATAATCACACAATATGCAAAATTTGCTTTTGTATTTTGGTACACATGCAAGGAGTAGAATTAAAAACAGTGGTAAATTATCAGTACACCTAGTATAGATGCTTGAAATATGCAAACTCAATCTACTTTGCATCAGACTACAGTTTAATGCGTTTTAAACCCTTACTCTAAGTGTTGTATACCTTCCATGGAAAAACCTCTCAGAAAACAAAAGTGGGCAGAAGTGTCAATCAGAAGAGATTAAAAAAAAAGAGATTTCAACTTTTTAATTGCTTAGCAATATCTAATGAGCAACAAGTTTCCACCTCTGATTTGAAGTATGGGCAAAAATTACCTAAGAACATAACAACACATGCAGCAGATGTCATTGACTGTTCTGGATGCAGATAGAAGTGAGCAGAGACAATGAGGGGTTATTAGCTTCAGCTTGATACAGCATGAATGGGAAGTTGGAAAGCCTTTAGGTTTACAGAAGAAATCAATCTCAGAATCTCACCTCACAACTACGTGTTTCTACGTGTGCTCAAGAAAGAGTGGACTGGATGATCTGCGTTTTAGCTCCTTGAATATACTGTTGCACTGAACAACTGCTGCTACTTAAAAGTTTTGCATATGTTAATGAGAAGCTGCACAGGAGTTAATTATATCTTTCTTCACAGATCTTCTGTTGATTTCTGACACCTTCAGAAATTATAGGGACTTTGTGGAAATTATTTTCTCTTTGGTACTCAAGGTTAATTCTAAAATCATGGGGTTGGGCTGTAGGGAAGTACAGAACAAAAGGCAGAACAAAAGTCTCCAAAGACTTGTGGAGTGGTGACTGGGAAAGCACTGCAAGCCAAGCCAGCATTGAAGGAGTCCAGATTTATTCTTAAGGCAAGGTGGATGTAGTCAAGGTTATCTTTGCAGGAGACTTCTATGTGGAGGAAGAGCACTTGCATTTCACGTTGCAAGGCAGGGCTGGGTAGAAATCACACACACCAAGAATGGAAGACTTGAAGATTTTTGTGAGAGCAGCATGACAGGAAAGCCCTGCTGGAAGTCTGCAGAGAGCCAGGGCTGGCTTTGTTACACTTGTTGCTGACAAGGGAGAGCAAATACAGCAAGACGTTTTGGCACTGGCAGCGGAACCACACCATAGAATTGACAGTGCATGTGTATGTGTGTGTGTGTGTGTGTAAAGAAGCACAGTGTGGCACAGCAAATTGTTTGGGAATACTGAAAAATAGGGCAATGTAAATACTTTAATTGTGCTTGAGAGAACATGGGCAGCACAACCCTGTAAAGCTTGAGTGAAGACTTCCCCTGCCTGCTGGGGTGACTTGGCTACTCAGACAAGGTACTCCACTGACTAGGGGAAATACATTAAATTCATAAAATCACAGAATCTTCTGAGTTGGAAGGGAGCTACAAGGATCATCAAAGTCCAGCTCCAAGTCATCCCCAAGAATCCCACTATGTGAGAAACCACTGTCCAAATGCTTTGTGAACTCTGTTATGCTTGGTGCTGTGACCAATTCCACCTTTCCTTTTAAAGAACCCTTCTGAAACTGCTGTATTGGGTTAGGCCTTAATAAATGACATTGTATAAATGTGTCACATAGGAAAAGTATCTGTTTCTGTAAATAAGACTATCATGTCAAACAAAAAATCATATCAGGAAAGAATATTCAGATATTTTTCTTTAACAAATGAGCAGAAACTTGAACCACTGTGCAGCAATACTGGAACTTCTCTGAGGTTCTAATTATGGCTATTTTGCTAGGCACTTCTGCACAATATTTGCTTAAATATCTACTGGACCAGATTTTCTTACAGAGGGAAATTTTATTTAATAAAAATATTAGCTGACGTTACCGTGCTTTGTCCTCCTTCCCCAACGCAATATACACGTAATCGGTAGGAAGAGCCCGCATTTAGTCGGTCACACACATGTTCCCTAGCGGCTCCGCTGTATATTGTATCCCACTTGTTTCCTGAAAGGTTAGGAATAAGTGTGCAATGAACCAAAGTGTAATTTGCCACACTTCAGTACCAGCCACAGCAGGTATCCTAATTTCACTAAAAAAAGTGTGTGCCTGATGTTTATTAAAAAAAGTAGAAATTTAGACTGCTTTCAATTTCCTGGAAGATCCTATAATTTCATAAAGATCGTTACCTAGGTGTAGATCTGCTGAAGTGAAATAGCTTCCTTATTTGGGATTTACCTTAACTAGAAAAGAACTTACTGGGTCAGCAAGCACATTCAACATCATAACCAAATAAACAGGAAAGATACAAAAGTAAAATTTTTCATGGAAAACAAGCATCAAATTATATTATCATTTTGCAGGCTGTAACTACAGTTTGCAATTGGTGAAGTTTGTTCCTGTGTTCCTGGACAGCCCAGAACCATGTGTGAAATTCTGATTCCACTATTTGCTACTCCTAAATCAGAAACTCTTGAGCATTCTGTCTTTAAGATCTTAATCCGGGAACCTGGGGACTTTTAATTAAATCTCCAACAACTCAATACACCATCGAATTTAGAAGACTGGGAATGAAACTTAATGCACAGCTCACTAAATTTGCATTAAAGGCTTGGGTGCATCATTCCAAAGTGGCTTAATGTGGACATGTGACAGAGAAGAAAGCAATGGACTAACAGCCTGACAGGGCTCCCATCATATCTGGGAGCAGTGTTCTGTCTTAATCTGACATAGCACTGAAGAAGTTTAAGCTTTCATTTTTGATGTGATTGTGTTTCTGAACTCAATAAGGCTACTTAACTAGATTTTAAATAATTTAGCAAGATAGGTTTATGTCCAATTTAGAAATACTGTCAGTTTCCTTTCTGCATGAAAGAACAGAAAAGCAAATAGCAGAAAGTTACCCCAGCTGCATCATTGTTTTCTTTTAATAGTGACAAATGGAGTACAAGCTTTTCTTTCATCTGCCATGCAGACAACAAAGCTACATGTCCCTGTCTTCTTGCCCTAAAATGTCTGAAATGTGTCATTTCATTTCCAAAACTGAATAGACCTAATTAGTAAGCTAAACAAAAAGCATCTCTTGCGTCACAGAACTTTGTGGCATCTCTCTTCTCTAAATCAGAGAAAAAGAATTTCTTGTGTACAAGCATCAGTGTGCCTCTATTTTCTTTTTGATGTCAGTCCCTGGCAATAACTTTCCCAGTCATAATACACATTTCATTCTTCCCACATGCACACAGAGACAGGGAAAAAAACCCACACAAGTGAATGCCAATGTATGATCCTAATACTTACCACTTAAGCCTTCAGACATTTCCACAACATATGTATGTATTGCTGCTCCCCCATTGTCTTTTGGTGGATCTATAAAAAACAGCAATATTTCAACTAAGGGAGGTAAGTTAAATGGCTTTATAGCTTTTGAGGAGGATTTCCCAATGGCAAAATCAACAGACAGCTGGAGATGGGTGCTTATTTAGATAGAGAGTGTACTAGTCCAGGGCAGCAGCAAATCATTCCAAGTCCTGCTGTGTGAAAGCCAGCTCTCATCCCTTCTGAACATCCCACACAGGAGAAGGGACAAGGGAATTGCCCCTGGGAGATGCCACAACAAACATTTCAGTCTCAAGTGCCTGAGTATGGATTCAGGGACAAAGACTCTAATGGTCCTGTAATTTGGACTGCAGACAGGAAAAAATTATCACATGGACTTGTATGTAAAAATATTTTGAAATCATTTAAGGAAAGAATTTCAAAAACCTAAATATATTGGGACAGAATAGAATAGTCAAGAGCTCTACACTGAAGACTTATCTCTTAACTTCTAATATATAACTAGAAATTGAGTGCACTATCCTCCCTGGTACAGTATTCATGTACAAGATACAAATCTACAGACCTTTCTTTGACATATAATCCTAATACCGTTTCTGAAAGATGACTTAGAAAACAGCAAAATGAAAGTAATGTGAAACAACATTTTGAACAAATATAAAGACAGCATTATACTTCAACACAGAAGGGTACTCCTGCCTAAACATCACATTATGCTTGTGCTGGATGATATGATGTTGGCTTTTAGGCAAGGGTTATGTATCATAAAATGCCAGCTAAGTAAAATGAGACTTAGATACCACTTTTTGGTTGGAAGGAAATTATTCCAAATGGAAAATAAAATTGTCACAATAATTACCACATAGAAAGAGCATCACTGTTCCAAATACAGATAATTAACAGTTTTATATATAAATTGATATTTTAGGTAGCTTTTGATATAAAATCAGGCATTTTCGATAACTTCATACATTATGCATTGTACATAAAAGATCAAGTATCAGATCCTGATGTAGCAAAGTGCTCTGGGAAGATACAAGGCTGGACCTGTTGAATACTATTTGCACTCTACAAGTAAATTTCTTATTAATTACTAATGCTAAAGAATTAAATGCATTATTAAATGGAAATAGGTAAAAAGTGATAATAAATGTAATATTTTACTGTTTGATTTTCTGCTAAAGTACTGCATGACACAGTACTGTTTAACCTTCTCCTATTTTACAGCATATCGCTAAAAATTCCTGAGCTTAAGGAAAAGTTTCTCAACATCCTTAGAGAATAAAAATTTATCTCTCAAAACCAAATAGTTTGAAGATACAGGTTGAACTTCAATCTTCTCTTTAAATAAGAATACAGAATGTCATGCACCTACTTTTTGTGCCAGAAAATCAGAACTTCCTACTACATCAATTAACCACACTTTTTAAAGTGTTGTAGTCCTCTGCAATAACAGTCCCTATCACAATTAGCATATTATTCTTCCCACATAATTAGCTGTACCCTGAGTATGTTGAGTCATACACTGAGTATGTTGAGTCAGTATTTTTCAATATAAAGGGATCATAAAGCTCAGTTGACTTAAGTGTTACTAAATTAAAACCTGACCTTCTATATAAGAAATATTTTATATATACAATATATATTAAAAATACAGAAGAAATACTCTAATTAAAGCTGGAAAACATTCTTACCCCAGATTATTTTAAAACTCTGTGCATGAATTTTTCCTTTCACTGTGGGTTTTGAAGGTACTCCAGGTTTGTCTGGACAAGTAATGTACTCCACTGTCTCACTTGGACTGCTTTTCCCTTCTGAGTTATAAGCAATGACCTGAAAATATATATGAAATACTATAAACATACTGGATAGTGGTATGTTATTCACTGTTTATGGTAAGGACAAATAAATTTATATTGTATATCTAGACAGACACATAATAAATTAACACAAAAACTAAAGTTATTATATACATTCATTTTACATTTTCCTTAGTCCCATAGTTAGACAATCACTATACTGAAAATATAAATGCATGCAAATTGCCAGAAAAAAAACAAATCCTTAAAAAACGATGCTAGTGTAGCACCTTCTTTTACATAAATACTGAGAGAGAAAAAGTATTTATATGGGTAAGTTGTATTAACAACAGCAAAGGGATTTTATAAACTCTTCAGTCTCAAGGATCATTGTGGCAAAGGTTGTCATGAAAGTCATGTGAAGGACAAGGAATTATATTTGTCAAGGGTAAACCATGTTTAACCAACCTGAGTGCTTGCATGATGAAACAACTTGCTTAACAAATGGGGGAGAGCTGGGGACATCATCTAGCCTAATTTTAGTTTGATCTCCACAACATCTACGTAGACAAGCGGGTTAAGAGAAAACAGATGGACCACAAGATGGCTGTAGAAAACGTGACAGAATGCCAGGCTCAAAGGGTGTTGGCTAATGGTTTGAAGAAAAATTAGCAGCTGCTCATGAGTGGATTTTCTCAGCAGCCAATCCAATGTCAGATTCTATTCATTATCTTTAGAAGTGATCTGGATGACAGGAGTGAGTGATGCTCCCAGACTTGCATAGAGCACCAAACTAGGAGAAGACAAACATATGCTGGAGGGAAAAGCCATCATAGAGACTTTGATAGGCTGAAATATTGCGTGAACAAGAACTGTATGAGCTTTGGACAAAGATACAGTCTTGCACCTGGGATGGAATAATCCCAGCACCAGTTCAGTCTGGGGTCTGACTCTACCCAGCTCTTCTTTTTTCAGCTCTGCTGAGAAGGACATTGGCATTTGAGTAGGAGCAAGCCAAATTAACCAGCAAAGCATCTTGGCAGTAGGAAAACCATATTGTTTCATGGGCTGCATCAGCAAGAATTTACCCAGCAGAACAAAGGATTTAATTATGTCACTTTACTCAGCACTTTTAAAACCATGCTTGGAATACTGTGTCCAGTTTTGGTCCTCCAGTTCAAGACACACTGGGAAACTGGAAAGAGTTCAGAAGAGGGCCAGCATGATGATCAGAGGATTAGAGAACATGACATGGAAAAAAGCTTTATTTTATTCTGATGAGTAGAAAGAGGTTTCATTGGGAAGGACCTAATCACAGCCTTCCAACATCTAAGAGACAGTTACAGAAGAGATGAAGACATTGCCTTCCAAAGGATCTGTAATGACAGGACAAGAGCCAGCAGACACAAAGTTTGTTAGAGGAAATTCTAGCTGGATATAAGAAAAGAAAATTAATTACCATTAGAACAGACAGCCCAAAGAAGCGGTTGAATCATCCTTGCTGGAGTACCAAAATCTCAGCTCAACAGGGCTGGGACAGGGTTGAACTGCCTAAGATAAGGCCTGGCTTTCTACACAAATTTGACCCAAATGATCACTAAGAGTCCCTTCCAACCTAGACTTTTCTGTGATTCTAGGAAAACAAATTCTTGCTACTCTTCATTTTGTAGTTTAGTTTAGTAAAAAGCTAAACCACCTAGGAAAAAATAAAAAAAGGAAAAAAGAAAGAGGTTTTTTTCAGCTTTTATCTCTGTTTTAAAAATGAGCAGAATCTAAATGATAGCAGAGATGTTAGTAGACTGAGAAGAGGAAATGCAAGCTTAACATGTCTCTCAGACATTAAGTCTCCCAATACAGTTTACAGGATTAATAATCATCTGGTTGTCTTTGTGCTCTTACAAATCAAGTTAAACAGGCAGTTAGCATTTACGTATTATAATAAGGTTTCCAATGGTTATAAAGCTTCTTTCAAAAGCCTTAAGGAATATTACTAATTAAGTCTTTCCCCTGTATAATAAAAATTAAAGACCTGATCAACATAACATTTGCTTCTCCTTTATGCTCCATGAATGCGTGAACAGACTTCTGTTAATTGTTTTGCTAATAAAAATAGGGTATAAACATTGGAGTTTATTTTAATGAGAAACTTAGGATGTTTAAGTAACTATACATTTACTAGTAATGAATCAAGTGTAGTATTACTTTCAAAGGAAGACTACGTTCATGTTCTGCAAAAGCTAGTTTCAAGAGAATTAGCTATTCTTTAGCTCATGTGTAGCTGTAATAGTGCTAGAAACATACTGTATATTTTAAATTATTTAAATACTAAGTTATGCAAAAAATCCCTACAAAATCATATTCAGAAGTGCAAAATATCATCTGAAAAGGAGTACTTACATGCTTCAGTGTTAACCCACAACAAATCAATCAATGTTTAAACTATTGCCATTCATTTTGCAAAGAGAAGCTGTTCTTCAATGGTTCCTAATTCTTCCTTAAGTATTTTACTTAGTATTCTTCCTTAGTATTTTAGGCGTATGCGTGACAACAGCTATCAATATTTTTCACTTGCAGACAGATGAGGTTTGACTGTGCCTCAAGTTGCACCAGAGGAAGGGTAAACTGAGTATTAGGAAAAATTCCTTTACAGAAAGAGCAGTCAAGCATTGGCAAGGCTGCCCAGGGAAGTGGTTGAGTCACTGCCCCTGGAGGTATTTCAAAGACGTGCAGATATGTTGCTTAGGGACATGGTTTAGTGCTGGGTAAATAGCTGGACTTGATCTTATAAGTCTTTACTAACCTAAATGATTCTGTGATTCATACTGTTGGACATGTCTTTAGCTTTGTTCCAAAACCCAAGCAACTATAGAGTAACTCATAACATAGAATAGCCCAGGCTGGAAGGGACCCGAAAGATCATCTGGTGCAGTCCTTCAGGGCAAAGTGAGCCTAGATGAGATTATCTAACATCCTCTCCAGTCATATCTTGAAATCATCCAGTGATGGGGATTCCACCACATTTCTGGTGAGGTTGTTCCAGTGATTACTTGATCTCACTGTGGAAAATTTCTTTCCTATACCAAGATGAAATCCCTTCCAGTGCACCTTCCAACTCCTACCCCTTGTCATCTCAAGGTGGCTCCCTGTGAAGGGAGAACCTCCCTCCTCTTTGTAGTCAGGTTTTAAGTACTGGGAAACTGTGATGAGGTCACTCTCAGCCTTCTCCAATGAGAAAATGTGCAATTCCTTTAGATTTTCATTATAGGGCAGGTTCTCCAGCCCTTTTATAATTTTTGTGACTCTCTTTTGGACCAACTCGCACTCTGCCTGTCTTTTGTGAATTGTGTGGATCAGAACTGGACACAGTTCTCCAGGTGTGATCTGACACAAGTTGAATACAGGGAAGATCTCTTATCTCTGCTAGCAATGCCACTGCTGAGTCAGCCCAGGATCCAGTTTGCCTGAAGGTCCATTTCAGCAAGGTTGTTCCTAGTCTATAGTGGGCTCCTTGGTTATTCCAGCCCAGGTGCAGAACTTGGCACTTGTCTTTGTTAAACTTCATACTGTTTCTGCTACCTCATTCTTCTAGCCTGTCCAGGTGTTTCTGAAAGATAGTTTTGTCTTCTGATGTGTTCATCTGACCACTCCGTGTGGTGTCACCAGCAAACTTGGTGAGGGTGCTTTCAATCCTATCCTCAAGATCAGTTGTGAAAATGAACAGCGTAGGGCCTCCTATCCCTAGGAGCTCCTAATTCAGACAGACTGCCAGCCTGACTAGAAACCACTGATCACCACCCTCTGAGTGCAGCCTGTTGGCCAGTTTTCTACTCATCTCACATACCACCTATCCAGTTTGTTTCTTGCCAGTTTGGACAAGGAGAAGACTGTGGGAAACTGTTGAATGCTTGCTGAAGTTCAGGTAAAGAACATCCACTGATCTCCTTGGACCAACTGGAAGTGTTACCTTGATGTAGGACAGGATCAGCCTAGTCAGCCATCATTTACTTTTGTTGTAGGCGGTTCCCAACTGCCTGCTTTGTTTGTAGTATTTCCTAGGAAGACTTTTCCATTTATTTTGCAGGGACTGAAGTAAGATTAATGGGCTTGTAGTACCCTGGGTCCTGTTTTGGGTCCCTCCGGTAGATGGGGGGTGTTACATTCGTCCTCTTCCAGATGTGTGGGTATCCCTTGATCTGCATCACTTTTCAAATGTTATAGATAGGGGTCTTGCAGCAATGTCAGCCACTTCTCTTAACATCCAGAAGTGGACTAAGCCCTTCCAAAAGAACAAACCCCAGCCTTGTGACAGCTACCTTATCATGTGATTTGGGGTCCAGTTATGCTGGTAAGGCTGAGGCAAAGAAGGTACTGAGAACTTCTGCTTTATTGGCATTATTAGCAACTTGCCTCTTTGCCCTGTTTAGGAATGGCCTCTGTATGCACTCCCTGTTCTTCTACTTCTCACATATCTGAAGAAGCATTTTATGTCATTCTTGTTATCTCTGGCCAATTTCAGTTCTAGTTGATCCTAAGCCTTCTTTACTTCAACTCTGCCTGTCCTGACAAAGTTCTTGTAGTCCTTGGTGCCTATTTGATCATCTTCCCAGGGCCAGTATGCCTCTTTCTACCTTTTAACCACACCCAAAAGCACACAGTTTGGCTAGACTTCTTCATGAACTAAAAGTTCAGCCCTCAAGCTTACTAGAACAGGCTCAGCACCATGGTAATATGGATGAGTTCCTAACAATTTTTTTTTAATCAAGGCTTCTCCTTACCCAAACCCCTTCATTGTGTTTACTATGAAAGAACCCATAGCTACACTAAGTAATATCACCCATGTATATGAAACCAACCAGCCAAATAAAAAAACCCTGGCTGTTAAGAACATGTACTTTTGACCTGGAATTTCAAGATACCTGCAACTGTGTTATACCCTTGCAGAGGTTCTTATTGCTTCTGCAGAAACAATAATGCAGGTGCTCAGCCAACAGTTTTAAGAGATTGAAATTGCAAGAAACTGGCATCAAATTCTGTTTTCCTTAAAAAAGGCCCTCCCCACTTCTTAGTCAATCTCAAACTAGTCTGGTGCCCAAACATATGAAAAAAATCTTACCCTAAATTTATATTTTGTACTACGCCTCAAATTCTTCACCGTGTAGGTAAGATCGTCACCATCATATTTTGGCTTGAAACCATATCCCTGCAGAATTAAATAGGATTATTTGAAACATTATCTTTGCACACCAGAGGATCTAACATACTTCATACGAATAAATTACTGTTTCAAACTGCAATTATTATGCTTCTCTGACAAAATAATAAGTGCACCTTCATTGTGTAAACACTTTTTTTTTTTTTTTAAAGAGGTGTGAATTCATAAACCATTTTCCAATCAGGAGAGGGAAAAAGATCAGTAAGAAAGACATATACAGTGCCACTGGAAATTTTACCTAACACTTTCAAAGGGTAGAACAGTACTGATGTTAAAACAAATGTTGTTAGTCTGAAATGACATCTAGAGGGAACACACTTCACGATGCAATTGCTTTGATCCAGCTCTTACAAGGCTTAACTTGCACACACAAACTCACAAAGTTATAACCAATTTAAAAATCTTTGCAGAAATGAGGCTTAATAACACTAAACACAATTAAAAGAAGAAAGCTAGGTGGCCTGGTCACAGCAATGACAAGTCATTAGCTTAATTTCAGAAAATACAATTCCTTGTAGAATATTCTAGCAAAAGTTATCATTGCTACACTAATACAATAATGTATCAAACATAGTGAGAATAAGTATTCTAAACTTACTGAGTTCTCATCCTCCATCTCTAATATATATGAGATTCCTTCATCTGATGGTGTTCCTGAGGGTTTTGTCCACTGAAGGGATAACCAAGTAACTCCAGCATTAATCAGCAAAGGACTTGCTGGTGTGGTTGGGGCAGTGCCTGAGGTATGATACAGGACTTCTTCACTAAAATCACTGTTTAAAACAGACAGTATGTAAACTAACTAGACACAATAATTAATAGCTAAAAATCAAAATTCTTACTAAACACAGCTATGACAGTTTCTTGGAGATATGAACAATGGAAATTGCAAGCTCTTGCATGCAAACAACTTGCCCATGAGTCTGTCAGTAACAAAATATCTGAACAAGGTTAACATGTTCATAATTGAAAGATTCCTTTGTATGATGTAATTAAAACGTTTTGCTAACCAAAACGTTTTGCTTTTTCATATTAACTCAGTATTCTAAAACACTAAAGCTCTAAATGCAATAATATACTAATACCACAGTGTCCTTCCTTTTTAAAGTGAAAACCTGAAGGCATAAAAACATTTAGGCAAGACTTCAAAACAAACTTTGCGTATGTGTTCTGAGCTTACTTTGAAGTACTGGTTTCTCTAGAGATCCCGAATATAACAAAATAGTCTCATCATTCAGTGGTGAGCTACCTTAAGAGTTGATAAAATGAAAGCCTTATTGCAGAAAAAGAAGTAGAGTGTATACCAGTAAATATCCTAACACAACTGTTATCCTTTTTTGATTTAGATTAGAAATACCTTGTGGTAAAAATACAAACAAATTACATATAAAGAGCTACTGTAAAACAAGGGAATGCAAAAGTCAGTGAACAGGTAGTATGCTTGCACAGATAGCCTGACATGCATCCAGTTAGACTATAAAGGCCCACCTGCTCTCAGCAGGCTTTGCTGCTTTACATCAGATCTGAAGAATCACAAGCCTAAAGCTAGTCTAGTTTTTTTTTAACCATATGAAACTAATTTAAAAGACATAATTTTAATCTAAAAGTTAAGGATTACCTAACTGACCATCAGGAAGCCCAGAAAATAAAACCCTCTGTTATAGTTTAAACAAAGATACCAGTAAAATATCTCATGTGCTTTGAACTCCACTTGCCTGAAAAATCTCAATAAAAAGATAACTCAATTTCACTTTCTCTCTTACTCAACCTATATTATAGTGATGCACATGTTATCAATTTGGTCAGCACTGAGGTATTTTTTAGCATTTAAAAGAAAAAATCTTACACACAACACATTATCAAGAGTGTTGATAGCACAGAAAACAAACATATTGTCTGTGAGGACTGACAAAGAGATGTGCAGCAAGAAGGGGAAAAGTAAAAAACAAGAGAAACCTTCCAAATTTGTGGAATAGTAATTTATTTTCTTGTAAGAAGTCACAAGCAAGAAAATTTCTGGAATGGAAATCAAGTGATACCTACAATATATTTACTAAAAAAAAAAAAAATTAACATTTTATAGGGAGCCTGAAGAAAGCATGAAGAGAGGTTAGATACAAGTAGTATGTCTAACTCTTTTCAAAACAAACTATTGAAGGAGTCACCTTACAAGTAGATATAAGGTAAAAAACCGACATCTTAAAAAGATTTCATCTCTAAACTTGCTTGAACCACTCCAAAATACACTGAAATAAACTAACAGTTCCAGCCATAGCCAAATTTGAACAACTAATAAACAATTCCCTCAGAAGTACAGTACTATCTTTGAAAATACATTTTATTTTTCCAGTTTTCTTTAACCATTGTTTCATGTAGGTTAGAATTAAATTTAAACATTATTAACTTAGAGATAAAATATCTGTTCTTCTTGGTAAAATTATTTAGACAAAATTCTGTCTCCAGATGCCTAATGTTCTCAACATTCTTCATAAGGGAAAAACAGGCACTCTACACTAATAAATATTATTTCAAGAGACTTCTTAATTAAATAATACAATAAAGACAATAAAGCACATCTTCAAAAGGCTATGAAATACTGATTTAAAAATCTATTCAGTGTGATTAGTTTAAGAAGGGTACTTAACTGATCAGTGTCTTCAAAGCTTACGCTGGAGGAATCTGTAATATGTGCAGCTATTCCAAGAGGGTACAGCTACACTCAGATGTAGAAGGGGAACCGGAAGAGAGGCCCGGCACTGGAGACTGCTTAACTGCCAGCTCCCTTCCTGTCTTTATTTTTAACAGTTCCAACTGAATCTCAACAAGACACAGTCCAGGGAAAACCCAAGAGAATAATTAATTCCAGGAACATCATCCAGAAGGCAGTAATGTAATAAAAACTGTTGGAGCACACCAAAAGTCTAGTCCACTACAGTGTCCTCTGATAGCAGCACAAAGCAGGTACTTCAGAAAAGACATAGGAACAAGGCACCTTATGCAATGCATTCCCTGAGTAGTCTCCAAAGCCTCCCAATACATGCTTCAGATCTCCTGAGCCAGCTGTATTTTTCATATTCTTAACAGTCTGCAGCAGATTCCTTCTGCCCAGCATGAATTATGGCCCTGGGTCTGGCTCCCTACTCTTTACACTGTTCTTTAACACTGGCCAAGCAGGCACTGTTCCTTCAAGCACCTCCTTCTGCCAGATAAAGGACACACAACACATACCCTCTATTTCATGCTATAAAAACACCACTTTAGTGAGCTGCAGCACAATGTTCATAATATCTGAATTAGGAAAAACAAACACAAAAAGCAATTTTATGTTGATGGAGAGGGAGGCTCCATTTTTATGCCCCACAGGAGCTCAAGGTCCAAGTACTACTAGGTAGCATGGACACCAGGAGTCTGTTGTAGAGGAGATGAGCTCTGGCAGTGTGATTGTTAGCCAGATGCATCTGCTTTGCCTGATGACCAAGAAGCCCACTCAAGAACTAATGCAGCCAGTAATGCAAGCATAACTTTACAAAACGTTTTCTTTTCCAAGTTCTTACTTACATTCTCCACTGAAATCACAAGTCATTAATTCAAAAATTCAAAACAAAGTTTGGTGCTCTATAACATCTGAAAAGTAGTAATTAAAGACATGGACCACATATCCTAAGCATTGATAATAAGGGCTAGACCTTCCAAAGAATTCCTTGATATGGTAATGTCACATTCTGTCTATTTCCCAGGGTAACAGGAGACTAACAGACAGATGAAAGGACAATATCCCAACTGCACAAAGGCTATCTGCAAAAAGAATGATCCAATCACACACTGTGAGTTAAGCTAAGCAGTTGGACTAGATTATCACTCTAGGTCCCTTCCAACTGAAATATTATGTATTTTATATTCCTTTTCAGACTATTTGGACAAAAGACCTTTTTCTTTAAATGCCACTACATGTTTTTCCTAAAGTAGCACACACATGGATGCATAAGCTTTTCATATTTAGGTATGTAATAGCATTTACCTCATTCCCATGTCATTTTTGGCTGCTAGCCTAAAGGTGTACCCCATTGCTGGTGATAGTTTAGTGATCCTGTACTGCTTCTGTTGACCGTAATAACACTGGCAAAACTCTCCATTTCCTTTTCCCTAAAAAGTAATAAGTTAATCATATTATTAACCTTATTACATATGCATCCATCAATTAAAGTACACACAAACATGAAGTAAAATCCTTTTCTGAAATTAAATATAACTCAAGAATCTCCATTTGGTGAGGCAGTAGCATATGCAACTTTGTATTAAATTAGCAGCTTTTTTCCTTCCTTTCCATTTCCCAGCTCCTTGAGGCTGAAAGAATAAAAGCCATGAAGGTACTGCACCTCTACCATCTCAGGATAGCTGTCCAGATAGAGACTGCAAGATCACTGCAGGGCCATAGTTGATCCACCCACTTATTAAAAAAGAAAGACTGCTACAGGAAAATGACCCTTCCATGTCAGCTCTTGAAAATGATATTGGACTATGGGAAAAAGCCACTATTAAGAGGGGCAGAATAATGCAATTAAGATCCTTTTATTTTATATTCCCCCCCAAAAACCACGGAGCAGTAACCATATTTTAATAATTGCTTCAGGAATTACATTATTGTCACATGCCTCTAATCAAAAATCTTAATTTTGACATAACTTAATGTGCACAGTCACATACAGCTACTTGAAAAAACAGAAGATTAAAAATACAATAGAAAAACTTGCTTACTTCATCCCATTCTAAAAGGTAACTGTGGATTTTGGAACCATTATCACAAGATGCCTGTAACAGGAAAACAGCAAAATTAGAATTCTAACTGGATACAAGACCACTTAAAAAATGCATGTATGGGTCAACCCACAAGAAGAACAGCGGAAGACAAGTAATGCTCCCCTTATATAATTGTTTGCCAAGACACTCCTAGTTTAGTCACCATACAATGAATGCTTGTTCCATGTTTATGGGGTTTTTTTCTAATTTAGCCCTTGAAACGCATTGGGTACTGAACTCAGTAATTTTACCTTGAATAACTCCTTGCTTTTCCGTGAATCCTTCTCTTTTTACTCAAGCCCACATTTAACCCAGTAAATCCATTTCCAATCAGGGAACTGTGACTCAAATTAGTTGGTTTGACAAAAATTCTCAGTTTCAATAAACTGTTATTTTATTGATAAATCCACAACAATTCTGAAGAGTTTAAAATATTTCTTTTAAAGGCTGTAAAGCAATCCTTACCTTCCACTGAAGAGTAAGAGAATTTTTGGTCCGATTAGTTATCCTGGGCAGATTTGGAGCATCAGGTTCACAACTCGCCGTGGTAAAACTCTCTGTTTCTGAAGGGCTCCCCTTTACACAGTTGCATTCTGCTTGGACTCTAAAATGGAAAAGAGTCAATAACATTTTGCTTCAAAATCTGTATAGTTTCTAAAGAAAACCAAGCATTTGGAATTAAGTTGCTGCCTTGCTGCTTCATTATTAAAATATCACTGTTATAAATAAATAACTGGGGGAAACATCTTGGTCAGTAAAAGCAGTAAGAAAGAAAAGAGTCTTTTACTTCGGATGTACATCATTACCATTGGTCAGCTTTAGCCTCACAATTATATTTGAAATATATCTTTTATTAGCTGTACTTCGGTTCGAAAATAATGGTAGCATTTTGCAGGCTCATTATGTGTTGTAGAGATATAAACTTATATTATGAATAATTCTTCTGCAAGTGCTTTTGTCAGATGAGCACAACAAAGCTGTTGATGTATTTTCAGAGTATCCTCTGCACTCAAATGAGTGTCCTGCTGAGTGTATTCACCTTGTCCTTTCCTTTAGTAAGGCTATGAATTAGCTCTCCACATACTTCAAAAGAGTGAATTTTGCTTCTGTCTCAAAGCAAAATGGCTTGTTTTTCAAAAGGCTTGTCTCCAAAAGGAAATACTGATATAGTACTAATATCATTATATTAAATGATAATCATCTGGTCTCCCCCTGCCCCCTAAGCTGCGCAGCTATGCCTTGTCTCTTCTTTGGGTCAATGGTACACTACTTTCTTCTTATTCATCTGTTCCTTTGAAAAAAAACCCAAAACCAAAACTCTCCAAAAAACCCTTTCCTCTGATTACCAATATAAAATCTGAGTTGCTAGCTTAAGAAGATACAAAAATCCTGATAAATTTTTGATGTATGAACAGCAAATCAAAGGAAATTTGGCTTTATAGATTTCACAAACAGAGAGAAGACATTCAAACAGTGACTTAAGTTGAACACAAAGTTGTTTGTGCTTGCATACAATTGCAAATATGTCATATGTCAGTTATCTTGGTGGTTGAGTTGTTCCAGTCTTCACTGATTTTCTGCAGTGCTCATACTGGCAGAATTCTGTTTAGGAAGAGCCTGGATAGCCAAGCCACTGATTCCCATGTACTACCTACAACAACCAGAATTAAGCAAGAAATAATACGAATGTAGCCTGATAGAAGAGGACTTAGAAAAAAAATAATTCTAGGCACTGACCCTTATGCTACATGAATTTTCGTCTTCAACCTTGTTGGATAAAATATATCTAAAAATACTAAAATAGGAACAAGATCACAGGTAAACACTTTCATAGGAAAGAGCTTAGAGCCAGCTTACCATTCATCCTTCTCCTGACCTTGTGCTCCAGGAAATACAGGGGCTCAAATTAAATGAGGGCTGTGATAAGAACAGACCAACCCTCTTTTGCTTTACGTTTGACAACCAAGACAATACTCTGGAAAACAGCTCTGGGAGGTGTAGACCCCTTCACACCAAAGGCTGGGAACCTAGCTCTCCCACCTGAGCAAATGTGAAGGCAAATCCTACCCTAAGCTTCATGTGGATGGAGGCAGAACATTGTTAACTGGGACCCATTCTCTGACACACTTCTGTTCCATGTGCTTCCTACCAGCTGCCTCTAAATTGCTTCCCTTGGTCAGTACACAGGGATCTTGGGGTCCTGCCTCAAAATAGGCAGGACATTCAGTCATGTCTAAGAAGGTACTCTACACTTGCCACTGCCTCCTGAAAAGGCACTTTTTTTAAGGAGGCCTTCATTTCTGCCTTTACAATGTTATTTCTTTGTAAACTACTGTATTCACACTATTTTTTTTAAAAACCAAGAATCACAGAGTAGTTTGGGTTGGAAGAGACCTTTAAAGGTCAACTTGTCCAAACTCCCCTGCAATAAACAGAGATATCTTTACCTAGATCAGGCTGCTTAGAGCCCTGCCCAACCTCTCCTTGAATGGTTTCCAGGGATGGGGCATCCACCATCTCTCTGGGCAAGCTGTTTCAGCATTTTACCACTCTCAGTGCAAAATATTTCTTCCATATATCTAGTCTAAATCTACCCTCTTTTAGTTCTAAACCATTATCTCTTGTGCTATCACAACAGGTCCTACTAAAAAGTCTGTCTCCATCTTTCTTACAGGCCCCCTTTAAGTACTGAGTTTTCTCCAGGATGAACAACTTTTGTGGCCCTCCTCCAGAGCTACTCTAACAGGTGACCATCCTTCTCATGATGGGGATCCCAGAGCTGAACACAGGACTCTGGGTGGGTCTCACCAGAGCAGAGCAGAAGGGCAGAACCACCTCCCTCACTCTGCTGGCCATGCTGTTTTTGATGCTGCCCAGGACACAACTGGCTTTTTGGGCTGCAAGTGCACATTGTCAGGTCATGCCCAGCTCGCCAGCCACCAGGACCACGACATCCTTTTTGGGCAGGGCTGCTCTCAATTCCTTCATCCTGCAGCCTGTGTTGATACCAGGGCTGCCCGAACCCAAGGGCAGCAGCTTGCACTTGGCCTTGTTGAACCTCCTGAGGTTCCCACAGCCTCACTTCTCAAGCTTGTCCAGGTCTCCCTGTATGGCATCCCATCCTCCAGGTGTGTCAACTGCACCACTTGGTGGCTGACGCTGCAACTGTGGTGCTTTTTGCTGGAAGCTCACTCAATCCCATTATGTCACTGATAAAGATATTGGACAGTACCAGTCCAAGACGGGCCCCTGTGGGACACCACTTGTCACTAATCTCTATCTGGACATTGAACCATTGACCACTATTCTGTTAATGTGACTGACCAAACAAATCCTTATCAACCAAGAAGGACACTGTGAGCGACTCAAAGGCTTTAGGGAAGTTCAGACAGCTAAGATCTGCAGTCTCCTTGTCCATTGAATACAAGTCACTTGCTCATAGGCAACTTGGTTCTTCAGGCAGGACTTGCATTTGGTGAAGCTGTGCTGGCTGCCCTGAATCACCTCCTCATCCTTCATGTGCCTTATCATGGCTTTTAGAAGGATCTGTTCCACAATCCTCCCATGCACAGAAGTGAGGCTGACAGGTTAGTAGTTCCCACAGTCTCCCTTCCTAAGCTTTAAAAAAACTGGTGCAGTGTTTTCCTTTTTCCAGTCACACAGGATTTCACCTGCCATGACTTTTCAAATACGATGGAGAGCGGCTTCGCAACTACATTAGCTAAGTCCCTCAGGACTCTGGGATGAGCCTCATCTGATGCAGACTTACATCAAGCTTCCTCAGATGGTCTCAAACCTGATCTCTCACTGCAGGAGGGAAGTGAGACAACCAAGACAATACTCTTTCCTCCCTCAGTCCTTGTCTCCACGGGAGAGGTGTGAGAAGAAAAGTAGCCAGTGAAGACTAAAGCAAAAAGGTTGTTAAGTACCTTGGCCTTTTCCTCATCCATAGTTACCAGTTTTCCAGTTGTGTTTGTTTGGGAGGATACACTTTCTCTGATCTTTGTTTCTGGCTGACAAAGCTACAGAAGCCTTTAGCCTTTGCATCCCTTGCCAAGTTCAGTTCCAGATGACCCTCTAATATTTACAAAAAAGAGGGAAGAATGACACCAAACCGCATCTTCCCAATCCTATGCTATTTCTTCTGACCTACTGAAGTAGTCAATTCTGCTAGAAGGGTAGAATTACACTGAGCTGGGGGCACATGTCATGCCTATGGGGTCAGGTTCACTGATCTACTGAAGCCAAGTAAAAGTAGCACAATATGACCTTTAGGTGGCCGAGCAGGGACCATCTTCCAGGGCAAGGTCCTTTCCCCTGCTGCTTGTGGGAAATTGGAAAGCAGCATCTGTGCCTAGGTCCAAGGACAGAAAAATGTGACTGCGCTAGCATAAAGGAAAGACCATGAATGGAGGATGAAATGTGCACCAATCTTGTCTTATGTTGTCCAAAATGGACTGAGTGGTCAGCTAAGTCAAAAATGTTGAGTGTGACTCAAAAGAGGGTGAGAAGTGGTTAAGACCATCTCTGAAGACTTAGGCAAATACACAATGAAACTTTTAAAACATTTCCACCAAATTTAATGAAGAGAAAGTGAGATACTCACTTTGCATGGTAATCAGTTGCTGGCCTGAGATCATTTACAGTAACCTTATTTTCTTCTCCACTGGAAAGAGATAAAAGTTTGTTTTAAAGACTGCTTCATTTATAAAAAAAGACATGTATCATTTAACTCAACACACCTTCTATGAAATATATTTCATAAGAGTTTGTCTTTTACTAAATAGCAACGTGTAAATGCATTTATCTCTGAGTTTTAGAGGTTTCATGTGTTATTCCTGTTCTTTTGCCCTGGTGGTTTTGGGGCACTTTTTTGTTTGCTGCTTTCTGAAGAGTAGCCATTATTTTCTTCTTTACTTAGTAAGACAAGCTGCATGTGCATGCATGTATGTTATTACTAAAAAAAAAAAACACTGAAGTACTGCAGCAAACAGCAGCTCAGTCCAGCCTTGCAAAAATCATTATCTAAAACTGTACCTGACTGCACATACCTACCTGTTAGAGCCTAGGAAACAGAAAAGGCACCAAAATAACATCTGTTAGTCTGCTTTTGCTGACATAAGCTTATCTTAGCAAAGGTCATTTCTCTGCTTCTAGTTTCTTGGATAGGAATACTCAACTTTCAATTGCATGAAATCCATGGAAGGTGACTAAGATAAACTAGTTAGATACAAAGGTTTATAACTGTTAGAGAACTCTATACCCTTAATTCTGTATTTTACTGTCATATTTCTCCAAATTGCAAAAAACTGACTGAAAACCGTTGTGTTAGGAATGAAACAACTGAAAAATTTTGTTTGCTTTGCTGCTGCTATGAGCTGTGTTCTGTGTGAATTTGCCTTTTTTTATTTAATATCATAAGACTGTCTCCTACCAAGATCAATTTTAATGAAGTGAGGGATAACCCTACTGGGAGGAAGAGCATGTGCTGACATAAAAAGTAATAAATTTATTTTTCTCACTACTTGTATGTCTCACTGTGTGAGAACTCATGGGTGTCTAGTGCAGCTGGTTGAAATACAGCAAAAGAGGTATTAAAATATGCCTCCAACATGTAAGAACAAAATCTTCACATTCCAGTTGATGGCAGAGACTTCAGTAATAAAATGAAATTAATTCTACTGAAAAAAGGGTAGCTAATTTCAAAACAGAAGTCACACAAAACTCCTGAACAACAAGCAGATTTTTAATGAGGTTTTCAGCCTCATATTTCAATGCGGCAGTGACTAAATAAAAATAGCCAACACCTACATGTACACAGTTTTGTACTTTCCATCTTTTCCAGTACTTGAAATCATCACTTCATAAGTATAAACCTCTGGTATGTCATTCTTGTCTGTGTCTTCTCTGGTATCACTGGATGGAGGGGACCACATCAGCAGTGCTGTTCTTGCCTGAATATCTGATACCTGTAGAAACACAAAGTTTTGAGATCTCTGCCATTTAAATTCTATTGTATCTAAATGTTACTTTGCAACAAATGATCAAAGAAGAGAAAGCAAAATCACATACTATTAGCAAATCAGAGTGCTCATACTGCTACACTAGCTACTAACTAGATTTCACAGATGAAATCAGGTTGGAAATGCAAGGAATGTAATGAGAAAAATGCAATGCCAGGCAGGGGGCTGAGGGCAGAGACACCTGTCGGTACACAACGCCACCCAGTGGGCCGCTGAAACATGGACCAGAGCATTGGCCAGGCACAGGGACGGCAAAGCACATCCCGGGACAGCAGGCACTCCATTAAACCATGCTTCTGGCACCTTTTTCTTGGAAGCCACTGGTACTATGACTTTTTTAACACCTTGTTTCTTATGAAATACAGGGAGATAAAGGCATGTTCACAAGGTCCATGTACATACACATAGAGACAATACCCTGAAGAACTTCTGTGGTCATGTTTGCCTGAGCACCCCACCCATTGCAAAAAGGCCTGGATAAAAACAGTTGGTGTGACAGAAATAGAAGTATAACCAGTGTGTGTGACCTCCAACTATCCAAAACGTGGTCCCAGCAGAGTAATCATGCTAAAGGGCAGTGACCCTCAGGTGGGTTAAATGGAAACAGAGAATCACAAGGCGCTCCTGAAACACAGAAGTCATCAGCTTTAGAAGTGTAGAGGTAGCATGAAATTGGTAATGGGGGAGGCGGGTAAGAGATGCTGGAATGGAATAGAGCAATGATCAAAATCTGGCCTAACAGTGTGAGAAATTGCCCTGCCAACCACTGCTGCCTCCATCCAGGCCTGATGGATGCTGTGCACTGCAGCTGGTGCAACAGCATTTTGGGGCACAGCAGGCACAGATTCACAGCTCAGGTGAGTGCATGTGACCTGGTGGAGAGCCTTCTCAAAGGCCTGTGGATTAGCAGACTGTAGGGAACAACAGATTCTAGGGAACAATGCAGTCACACACAAAGCTATTGAAACAGCCACGTCTTCCAAAGAAGATACATGACTAGGGGCACCCACACTCTCAAAAGAGTGGACGCTGTCTGAAACGTGTATGTGCTGCAAGGGGCTGAGGATGCTCGTATGCTTGTAGGTGAGTGCACAGGTGCATGCAGGTTTAGGATCTGTAATAGAAAAACTTGTGGCTATTCATAAGTATTGCACATCTGCTATTGTGGTTTATATGTTGCACCCACCTACTGTTTCCAATAATTTAACAGAGAACTCAAAACACATTTCGTTACATGAAATGACTAGTTTTACAATATGATCATAGTGTATGTCTATTTTGGGAATAATTGCTTTTGAAAATCTATTACCAGAGCATCAGAATCAAAAAGCTAACTTCAGAACTGGTGCTCTCAAATTGCTATAATCTACTAAAACTAAAAAACCGAATAGGTCAGATTCAAGAACGAAGCAGAGAGGATATGACTTATTGATAGCAAACAGAAAGGAAGAAAAATCACACTATGTGAGCCTCAATGTCTTGGAAATGATGTCACTAAACCATTATGCACTAGCAGGACATGATATCCTCAAAGGGATCAAATGTTGGTATGACTAAACACTGAAGTTTCTCTTTAAAATCTGGTAAGAAAAATTCCACTACTATCTTGATGCAATCACCAACTAGATTAACATCATCTATAACCACTGCAGTAAAATTCTAGCATTTCTGGAAGTCTCTGGAGTTGTGGGAAGCATCTGATAAAGTTCCCTCCTGGACAATCTTTACCCCACCCTCCTAAGTTGCACCAAGTGGCAGGAGATCCTGAAGGAAAGAAATACAGGTTCCCCAAGAACCTACTGTACTTCAGGACTATTAGATCTATTTTAAGATGATCTGTTCCTAGTTTAGCTACTTTAACAGTTGAATTTTTTTCCCCCTGTGTCCAGGCAGTGTCTCTCTTACTACCAGCTAAGCCTACTAGTCCTAGTCACCGTGGAATTGAACACAAATCTCTTTCCTTCCTTTTGCAGTTGTTTCTCATGCATTTGAAGACTGTTAGCATTTGAGTTTTCCCTCACCTATAAAATCTGATAATTCTCACTGTTCTTCTTATCTCCTAGTGATTAATTTTCTTGAGTGCTTTGCCCAGAACTGCCCAGAACACCCCATCTAACACTTTGCTAATGCCAAACTGCTACCTGACATATTACATTTCCTTCTTGCACAGGATATTTTTTACCTCTGTGAGATTTAAGGAAAAATAAGGGTTTTTGAAGAGCCAAGAGTTAAGATCAGAAGAATCCACTACTATTATGTGCTCTGAGACACTTGGGAGTGGCTTTTTCAAAAAACTTGGCATTACTGATTACTTTGTATGCTTATGCAAACAGCTGCAACGGATTCTGGTTGCAACTCTGAACACTATGTGCTTCTGCAAAGCAGAGTATAATACTTGGATGAGGCTCTAGCACTGTGGAAACAAGAGGTGAGCAATTCATTAGCAATCCAGTTCACCAAAGTGAATCTCCTCATTAAATATGTTACACGTGCCATTTGGGTCAAACAAAAGAGCACTTATAGCATGTGCAATCTGGATTGCATTCACAGTAACCCAAGATACTTAACTGAGAGTGAAGTGCATCACATGCCAAAAGTCTGCAGACACAGAACCAGAAAATATTATGTTCTCCAAAGGGATTTACATGCTATATAACCAACCCTCAAATTCTCAGCTTTTATTGCCTCTTATTAAATATTCAGCCTTCTGCATCATTCTTCATTTGGCTTTTGCGTTTTCAGGTCTTTTTTTCTGCTTTATTATTTGGTTAAGAGACATGACAGCTGGCGAAGACTTCGCTCAAACACCAAGGTGCAATCTGCAGAACCACTCCAATTTACATCTGTATATAAATAATTCAAGACCCCTAAGCAGAAGGCTCATCTGCTGTCAGTATCATGTAATCAACTTGACTTAACACTGCCATGCATGGAAGGATGAGGGATCTATATGGGGAAAAGTTCAAGCAAGTCAGAATCAAACAGGAGTTTGGAGATAGCAAAACTGATGCATCCCATACTGCACAGAACTGAAAGGTATTTGTAAATGAAAGATCATGACAGAGACCACCACCTGATTTAGATGTGCATGCCCTCATAGCCTTCAGCACTGCTCCTGGCTTTCTGGAGTAGGACATGGTGCAATGGACACTGTACTGGACAGCATCCTGTATGATCATCTGGTTGTATGGCCACCACCACAGCCAGTACTGCCCGTGAACCAGCATGGTTCACCCAGGGAACAGAGTGGATGATCCCTCAGAAACCACAATCCTCATAGTGAGTGCTTCAACCAAAACATTAATAAAAAACCTGCAGGAATATTTCTGATGAAATATTTCTGATGAAATATGAAGCAAAGAGAAGGTGTGAAAAAAACAATGTCCTGGTTCATTTGAGGAAAAGTGAGGAAAACATTTCCTGGATGAAACAGCAGGAGGGTGGCTTGAGATCCTGCAAGGCCCAAGTAGGTAACATTGCTGCAACTTCCACCCTCTCAAAGCCCTGACAGTCCCTTGCCTTTATAAAGCATAAGCCTCTCCAAGTGCTGGAAGCCTGGCTTTCTGCCTTGTGTACACTCTGAATCTGTAGCAGAGTACCACTGCCTGTGCCTGTGATGCCTTCGGAGGCCTGCAGAGATCACTCGTGGCACACAGCTATGTGCAATGATGTCCAAGCAAGAACACGGTGGGGAGAGGAACTAGGGCACTTGTCTAAAAGGCACGGGTGGTTGAGGGCAGAAGGAAGTGAAAGAAAAGATGATAGTACTGGCACTGCACTGCTTCTTCCTATGTCATCAGCAACACAGCACAAGAACACACCTGTTGATCTGTTCTTCTCACAGTCTCATTCAGAGAGAGTTCAGAGCTCTCCTTGGCAATGCAGTCATTTTTAACATCCCAATTTCAGACAGCTCCCACCTCCATGCTGCTTAGCCACCAATGACACAGGAGCACTAAAGACATGTCAACCCATCCTGATACTTGGACACAGCAGGACACCAGGTGTTCAGGACTTCCTCTATACAATCCTTGCTCAGTGCTTGGACAACCACAGAATCACAGACAGAACGGTTGAAGTTGGAAGGGACCCCTGGAGGTCAGCTGGTCCAACTCCCTTGTTTAAGCAGGGCCATGTAAAGCCGGCTGCCTGGAACTATGTCCAGACAGCTTTTCAGTATCTCCAAAGAGGGAGTCTCCATAAACTCTCTGGCCAAGTTGTGCCAGAGCTGACAGCCTCACAGTAAGAAAATGTTTCCTGATGTTTAGAGGGAACCTCCTGTGTTTCAGTTTAGGCCCATTGCCTCTGGTTCTGATGCTGGGCACACTGAAAAGAGCCTGGCTCCATCCTCTGTGCACTTGCCTTGCAGATATCTATATACATTGATAAGATCCCCTCTGAGCCTTCACTTCTCCAGGCTAAACAGGCCCAGTTCTCTTGGCCTCTCCTCATCAGGCTGTAAAGAAACATATGAGAGAAGAATCAAGACTAGGGCACTAAACTGGGGTGAGGTTGCCTGGAAAGTGAAAGGTAGGTAGCAGATGATTGGCGAAAGTAGCTGACTGACTGGACAAACCCGTGGCAAGCTCTTCCTGGAGTTTCAGTTGTATGGACTACGCTACAACACGGAACATAGACTGATTTCACTCAGGCAAGATGGTGGATTCATGATTGTGGTGAAGATTTTTGGAAAAGATGTGCAAATCTTCACAGTGAGGTTGGGACCAGGGAAAGTCCAGACAATGACAGAAAAAAACACTGGCCTGCTCTAAAATTCAAGAAACTCCTGAATTTGGCAACAATGCTTTAAAGAGTATCTACACAAAAATATGCATCAGTTTTATAAACTGAAAATAAGCTGATAAATTTTCAAGCAGGTAGGTCAGAAGTCCACCGCTGATAGTCACCTTCTGTGGTGAATTTTACGCCTCTCTTCCCTGAAGCTGCCAAAAACTTTTAAAAGAGAAATAGGTCATATTTTTTCTTTGCTTTGCAAATAAGGTTTTACAAAACCTCATTTTTGGTGATGTTTCCAAAACCTTGCCAGGTATCTCTCATGCCTAGAGATATATGGTGTGTAAAATTGCTTCCTGAACAGTTAAGACTAAACAAAGTTGCAGGAAATTGAGAACAGATTCTGTAGTATAATAGTATGTTAAGCATCATATTCCATTAAGCAGCATCATTATGCTACTGCCAATGTTACAATCTCTCTCTATGCTTTTTAAATAATTCTGCTAATACTGAGATTCACAGAATAGCCAGTAAGAATTCTGCAGTATATGTATCAAGACAATTTTAGTTTTATAAATGTTAATACACTAAAAATTGCTCTGGTTGTTTACAGTACAGCGACTGGAAGTGAAGTGAATTTGCTTTAGTATGGAAAATTAAAGACTGTTTAAACTTAAGAGAGAGAAATAGAGGTGCGACTGTAAAATAGCAACAGATATATTCTGATTTTATGGAAAGCTTTTGTTACTTACCACTGGCTTGGCTATATTAGAAAGAAGTGCTTCCAATGCTTTTGTTTCTTCATCCTTTTCTTAAAAAACAAAATCAAAGCAAAAGAGAAGTACCCATGAATATTGTGCAGTAACTTTACACTGAAATAGCTCTTCAAATTCAACAATTGCACAGAGAAGAAAGCATTTATAAAGTAGAACATCTTGCTAACTTGCATTCACCTAGGACAACATGAAACCAATTAAGCTTCTGAAGAAGTTGTTAATATAAAACTATTTCTAAAGCCCTTCTGTGCTTTATGGAATACAGACAGCCTGGTTATCATTTAATAATGTATAACTTTAAACCCACTGCTTCTATGGAGAACTTAAGATCTTGGCTATTTCCCACAGATTTCTCTTTGGATGTAGATGCAGTCAGGTTACAGTAGTTTAAATATGTTATTGCTCATCAGCTGGAAGCCTAGAGGCAACACTGCTGGCCTTCCTCAATTGCAAGGGAAACAATCTAAGGTGTTTTCTGCCAGCCGAAGGTATAGCTTTATAAAGGTATGAGCTTTATAAATGATTTATTGTTTACAGACAGCATTTTGTATGCTTTTCTCACATAATATTTAAAATTTATTATCTCAGAGTAAGTGAACAGGCTACTCAGTTTTGAAGGTGTGGCCGGGCATTTTTAATTCCTTTAACCTGCCTTAAACGAAACATAAAAGAAAAACAAAGCCTGACAAAATTCTTCAAAAAACATTGATAAAATTTACAACTCTGTTTCCAAGATGGTTTATGCTGTTGAAATAAATAAAATGCTTTTCTGACTTGTATGACAACTTTAAGTCACCGCCTTCTGTTTGACAAGTCTAAGTCTCAGTACATGACTTTCCCCAATGTCTCCTAAAAAATAATTTTGAGAAGAGGACGTTTCCATTTTTCATTTAATATACTTTGAAGGAAACATCACCAAAATTTTTGTAATGTGTAAACAACAGTACATTTCATCACTTGTGCCTTGTTAAAGTTAGCTCACAGATAAACACCAACAAAGTAAACTGAAGCCGAACGGAAAGTAAACTGCTACTCTGGAACTATAGTAACAAATATTCAGGTTTGGAGCAATAGTTCCCAACTTCTGAATTTCGGCTGTATCTCAAATGTCACCTTTGGTACTAAGCTTGTACAGGATATCATCTACACATGTTTTTAGTTCTCATAGGTTGAGATTTCCTGGAATCAATTAGATGTACTTTCTTCACAATTCACTTAATTTTCAGCAATCTAATGTACATTGGCACAAAATTATTATCTCAAAGCAAACTTTAGAAAATTGAGAAAAATCATGATTTATTTCCCTTAGCATCACCAATTACAGTTCCTTATTCTGAGAAAACTGCTCCTGGTTGATGACAAGTCTTTGATGTTATGTTCACAATCTGAAGGACTATGGCAGAGACCTCAAAGTTGCAAAGTGACACATGGTTAGATTTGACAATGACTGTATGACTGAGTGAATTCAATCCATCTATGAGATCACAAGCTTTCCAGCGAAATAAAGATATTAATAATAAACACACTCCCTATGGTAGTGTCTTAGAAAACATGAACTCACAGGAAGTAACGTGAGGACCAGCCTTTTTCTACGAGGGCCTTTCAACAGTAAGTGGGTAGGGATAGAGCAACTTTATGTAACAGCAGTATCTCTTTTACAAAATATTCTTTGTCAAGTTGGATGTATATTTTCTGATTCAGACACTCGATTCTTTTCCATGTTTTCTACAATATCAAACAGGCCATCAATATTCAGTGATTCCTTAAAATGCAAGCACTCTGAACAAAACAGAGATTTTTCTTTAAACAGTGTCATGAAGTGTGACTCATAATATTTCCTCAAATTTACATGGAGACTTCCGTACCAGTAGTTTTTGTTTTCTCAGGCTCACATTCCCATGTGATGAGCCGACTGATCATCCTTAACTCCACTATATGTGGAGGGCACTTAGAGGCAGCTACTCAACTTCAAGACTGTCCAAGTGTGGTATTCTAGTTAAAAAAGTTATGTTCAGACACAACAACAACAACAACAACAATACGATTATTTGTCTAGTCCAGACACTGGACTTGATATATTAATATGTGTGTATAAGCAGTATTTTTGATAACACCTACCTTCTACTTCTGTGTCTGTCTGAGAATTGCTTTTTCCTTTAGCCAAAGACTTGCATTTGGAACCTGTGCTTATTCCAGCTGCATCCTGTCCTTTTGTAAGTCCATTAGGTTCACTTGTAGGAGAAGGACATTTCTGAGGAGATGATGGAGGACTGTTTAACTTATCCTTCTGAGTTCCATGTCGATCTTTTAACTTTTTTTGTAACCTTTCATATGTTTTACTAGACCTTTCATCTCTAAAGTTGGATCTTCCATGAGCAGGCAGAGTATCTAAATGAAGGAAAGAAAAACAAACCATTAAGAACCAAATCTAATTTTAAAATCTACCAAAAATGCTATGTAAGTTAAATGTGCACCAGTGTGTAAAATTGTATCTCTACTCCTATTTGAAATCTGAAGTGTCCAGCAGGTAAACTGATACACATTAAACGGACTTTAACAATATGTTAGGGAAGAGAGTGTAATCTTTCCCTCCCCCATATTTTCTCCGCATAAAAATTATTCTTGAAATGTTTCTATGATCTTGAGCTGTGAGGTACAGGATAAAGTGATACAGAAAAAATGTGCTACTACTTTACTACACTGGAGGAGGTTTGATCTAATGTTGAATAAAAAAAATCCATTAAGTTTTGGAATGCAATAGTTTACTAATACTTTAATGATGCTTCAGCAGGAATCAACAAGGAAAACACCCATAAAAGCATAGAAACATAGAACCTGTGTTCTATGGGGCAGTGGAAAGACACTAAAACACGGAAGACAGCTTGGCCAGGCCTTGTAACAGTAACCCCAGGTATTGCTACAGTAGCACCAAAGTCTCATCTGTAAGTCAGAATTGCCTTTGGAAAAAAGTCAGTACCGGACTACTGACAGCATTAAACTGTCAACTGCTGAACTCCTCTGTCCAGTTCTAACATTTGTATTCATTTCACCTTTATATTTAGAAACACTTTACTGACTCAAGATTTTATATGCCAAGTCTTTCCTCAGTGTAACCCTGCCTATGGCAAATGCTGAAAGCTTAAAAAAATACATCCTTCAAATTCACCATAGAATTCGCTCATTTTCAGGTAAGTTGGATAAGTCAGTCTGAAGAATACATTATTTGTTATTTCTTAAGAGATAAGAAGTACTGAAAATAACAACAAACAAGAACTTCCTTGCAAGGATAAAAAGAAAAAAAATTAGAGAACTTCTCCATTTCTGTTGGTTTTTTTTAAGTCAGCTTAATTCACAGAAAGTTTGACAGAGGACTTTAGATAAGCTGTGTCTGTTTAGAAATGTGATTTTTCACTACCTTTAGAGAGTTCAGTGCTTGTATCAAGGAACTACTGTGCTCTATGAGGATCTGGTTGTTTCCTGTGGGGTTTTTTGTTTGGTTGGTTTTTTTGTTTGTTTTTTTCCTTAAATTTAGATTCCTGAAATAGGAGCCAAACTGTGGGTTTTGACTTGTGAAAGCTACAGCCAAAGTAAGAGATCCAAAATTAAATATGAAATCTGTAGCAAATAAATAATAAATTACAGTGTTAACACTTAACTTTTCTAAAGCCAAAGGCATTTTATATATACACTGAAAATAAAGCAAAGAATCCCACTTTATCAATTTTTTTACATTAACAGTTTAGCAAATTATCACTGAATTCATATTTAAAGTGATATAACCTGGCAGCAAAAATCTAAAAGAATATTATTCCATTTAGAAGCATCATTTTATGTGTTTAATTATCATACCCCAATTTCTTAATTTAGCAAACTAAAACCAAACAACTGCCATCTACAAGAAATTAGGAAATTAATAAAACTACAAATAAGCACCCAAAGAGCATCTAGTAATGTACCATTACTGAAATAGTGCAAAAAGAAATAAAGTACAACATAAGAATACAGAAACACTAAGAATTCCAGTAAGATCAAGACATGGGTATACTTTTACCTGACCACTTTGCTCATCCTAACTATTTAAGCTCAACAAATTGATTAAGGCCATTTTTAGGTTATTTTAGTAGTATCATAGAATGTTGAAAAATTGTGTTTAACCTCTCTCCTCATAGCTTCTAGCTTTCTCTAAAAACAGAAACCTAGAACTGCTCTCAAAGTCTTTCAGGGTTGGCACCTGCCTTATCTAAAGAAAAGCAAGTCTACCAGAAATGTAAATATTAATCTAACAAACAAGCCCCTGAGTTAGAACACAAATACACTTTGCCTCCAAACCACAGTACAGGCAGATGTCAACAGCACTACCAAAGATGGCTTTAACCACTTTATTAAATTTAGGTTATGGCACCTCATTACTCCAACTGGACTTCAAAGGCCCATTCAATTAAATGCATACAGTTTTATGAAAAATTGACCACTTTTTTCCTTAATACTAAGAATTCCTACTTCATGCTTCAAACAGGATGCTTGCAAGACATGAGATCTCAGAACAGTGCTCAGGTATAGATTTAAGTGCTGAATCACTATAAACACTTTCTGCATCGCTTTCCTAGGAAAATATGTAATTTATACAAGTAAGAAGTAATCTCTAAGTTTAGTGGATCACTGAACAGACAACCAAATAAATTAAAAGAACTTCTGGAATAATAAGCTTCAGCCAAATCAAGGCTGGTATCCACATAAAATGTTTTTGTGTATGACTCCCATTAAGCTGTAAATCTTGCTTAACAAAGCCCACACAACAACATAACGGATGCTGGAAATGAGCAGAACATTATTGCCTTTGACAAAATTTGCAATATTTGATGAGCTACTTACCCACATCCCCATAGACTTGTGAGGTGTGATACTGTGGAATGTACTGCGTTGCCATGTCACCGGCTCCAGTCACAGGTGAGTAGATGTGACGGGGTGGAGGGGGTATCATGGCTGGAAGAGGAAGGAAGCCGGGCAGTGGGGGATGTGGAGGCCTGTGTATCACTGTGTGACCACCAGGATGAAATTCTGGAGCCTGAGGAACCACCACAACCCTTCGAACACCGTTATCCTCAATAACCTGTACAGTGAGAGACACCATGCACCAAAAGAGAAATGACAGTCTGAAAAATATGCTTCTATAGATCCTTAAACAAAATCAGGAATAGTAAACCTTTTAAATCTGAGGAATATAAAACAGGAAATAGCAAGGGGAAAAAAAAGGGACATTAAAGAGTTATTATGTTAAGTATATTAACTGCAGCAATGCCATTAATTTCTCAATGTGATGGGAAGAAAACTTAAAAAACAATCTGACTGTAAGAGTATCTAACCAACAGCCTGGTGTATTTATGGCACGAGCCAAGCTTCTCCTATGGGTCCCATTTCCACCCTCATTCTGCCTCATTCTTCATACACTGCCTGTATGCTACACTGCTGTAGGATTTGTTCTACAGCCTAACAACTAGATTGGCTCCCTAGAAATGAACTGGTGAACTGACAGACCTCACTCTGCATCAATAGTAAGAGAAGAGCTAAGAAGTGTCTGGTTTTTGCTCTGTCCCCAACTCAGCCCACCAACACTAATGCAGGAGACACCAGCCATAGTGGCCCTGCAGCAACCACCATCTGCATCAAGCTGTTAGCAAACAAACTACCAGGATGGTAGTCAGCTCTCTCAAAACTCCTTCACAAATCAAGCAGTTCTAAAATTTTTTGTCCTTCTCCTCCCCATATCCTTCTACCAGTAAAGAGGTCTTGAATCCTGAAGGAAGTCACATGCTACTCAGAAAACAGGGGCCTTTGTGGCAGCCACTGGCAGACTGCAGTGCGAGGGATTGTGAAAAAAATAGCAAATGGGAGATGTGACAGCAGCCTTTGTGTAAAGTACCCAAGTGTGGCCCTTAGCAATGCTGGCAGAAATTCCAAGCAGTAGCAGTAGCATGTGCAATCCCATGGTGAGAATCTGTAATACACATGGAGCTGAGATGTGCTAAGCATGGTACTTGTAGCACATCTGGGCTGTGCACCACGAGGGGCTTTGGCAGAGAGCAGGCACAAGTGCACAAACTGTACCAAGTACTGAAGCAGAAAATGTTCAGTCAATGAGGGTGGGTCATCAACTAGACCAGGAACAAGGGTCTACCCCTGAAGCACCTCACATTATTACCCTCTCTAAGTGTTTGTAAATTCACAAAAATACATGACTGTTGGTGACACCTAGAGATGATCTTGGCATATTTTGACTTGTGTGCATCGTGGTGTCAGTAACTTTAGTATATGGGACGCCAATGAATAAACTGTTCTTCATTTCCTAGTAAAATGCTGTAGAATAAAGTCACAGCAGAAACTGCAATAGAAGGTTTTAGATGGTACATTTATCCAGAAAAGGGGGAGAAGAATGGAGTATCATGACTACATTCAATAGCAGGGGACAAAGCAACCCTATGGCATAAGGGTTTACTGACATTTGAAATGAGACGGGGACATGTACACATACACCAATAAACATCCTGGTGCAACAGGAACAGATCAATAGATCAAAACACTTAGTGCCAAGCTGCTCTCAGCTCCACTGTTTAAGGTTAATGGAATCATGCTTGGCTAGATTTAGCCCTGTACCCTAGAGTGAATGCTTCCATCAAGTCCGTGACAGAAAGCTGCTTGGAGGATCATTGGTTTTACCATGTCCCCATTAGGGGTTGATGTGCATCTGGTACATCTGGAACAGAGCTTCTGATTTTGTTTTCTCTGCCAGCAATCTAATTTGTACAGCCCCAAATTATCCTGCTAGCTGAACCAATGCGCGGTAAGTGAGATTGGTACAGGAAATTGTTTCAAAACTTCACCACTGTGCTGAGTGAAACAGTGCTGTAGATAGAGCTGCATGCTTCTGCTACTGTAGGATATGCATATGCAACAACATTCAGAAGACACAGAAGTGTGTATACAATAGAGCTGACCCCACTTTATTTAACAGACAGTTGGAAATTATTGTTACCTAAGTGAACACAGCTTTAAAAAATATGCATATCATATGACTTTAAGAAATGGGTTATTTTCAGTACACAGAAATTGTTCCTTCTTGGGAAAGAGTAATTAAAGACAATACAATTCAAATCTGTGTAACCATAGCGGTATGGTATTCTAAAGGCAGAATATATTAGCAGTAAATACAACCAGAACTTCTCCTGTCCAATGAAATTTTCTAAACACTGAAATGTAGGTTTAATTATTTAAGTCCCTTTTGGTTACAAAACCTCCAAAATACTGCAACTTATTATGATTTTATGAGTAGACTCAGATTATGTAGGAAGCAGCTCCCATTAAAAAGCAAACAAGCTGCTTAGTTTACAACTTGTTTCCTCGGGCCTGCTAATAGCCTAAGTAACTTAGAAATAGTCACCCAATCTATAACAGCAGGGACCTTATGTTTAACAAGCCTGTAACTGTGCTTCCAGATCTAACATCTGCTCAATGGTAGGCCTCTAGCAGACAACCACATAGATAAAAAAGCTCCAAAAAGCAGCCAGAGCATCATGCTAAGTCTATAATTTTAAGCTTAAAAAGTAAACAAGCTCTCTATTATCCCAGTTGTGCTAGCAAATTGTGGTTCTGGCACAGGCCTGTTTGGTTGAGTCAACCAACCAAACATCACTGGAAAACTCACTGCAGACAGTGAATATAGATGGCTTAAAAGAGGATGAATAAAGATGGGCTTTCTTTCAGTTTTACAACTACAGTTCCAAAAGAAGAGGAAGGGAAAAGGAAATCAGCTGATGAATTGCTTTTTAGTTATGTGATATAAGAAAAGTAAATCTTTTATTCAGTGGTTATCCCCAACTTCTAACAGAGGACAGTACACTGCATCACTGCCAAACAGGAACTGAAGCAAGCATAATAGAACTAAATGAAAATGGAGATACAAAAGATGGTTATGTTGAAGTTCTTCCAGGCTGACAGCTTAGGACATTTAGCTGGTTTTCTATTCAATACAAAATATAGCTGCAGCTGCTGACCTTTAAAACTATACCTGAAGAAACCACAGAAGTTTGCTAGGACTGCAGTAGGTCTGGGAAAACTCTTAGCTCTATAATGTTAGACTTTTCTGTTTTGCAAGACTGCTATCAAATCTTCTGGCTGGTAAGAGGAACTCCCATCATAAACCTCGAAGTCTGGTATGTTTTGTCAGTAATAAACACTTCAGAAGGCTTATAAAATACAGGTTGTCCTGGACTACAGCACTTCTACTCAGATGGAAACAGCAGATGAGCTCATTCCACCTGCACTCTGAGCTGGATAGATGTGAGGCTCCTTTAGCTCAAAGGTCAGAGTGCTGTGCTAAAACAACACCTGCTTGGATTAACAAACTCCAGTGAAAGGCTAATGAATGGGCCTCAGCAAGGCCCAGCCCTTCAGCATCTTTGATTCGAATAGTCCTCCAAGGGAGGATAAACTAATTCAAATAGTATTTTTCAGATTGGCACATTTTACACAATTTTAAAAATATGTACTTCATCAAATGAAAACAAGTAAGAAATATAGTAAAATTCCAATTTTTACTTGGCTCTAAACTTCTTTCAGTTATTTAAAAATAAATTCTGACAGGAAACAGGACTTTTTACTACAACCTGAAGATATATGGACTTTTAGTGATTATTTATAAGTAATTTTTCTTCTTGCTTGGGAATTCAACTACAAAGGATGCATAGAACCAACTTAACAGTCAACTTCCAAGAGATGAAAGATAAAATCAGAGTAGTAGTCTGTCTACCCTAACAGCTTTTTATTTTGCTAGAGGACAATTTTTTTATTGTTGTTTAAATAATTTGTCCAACATCTGCTGACATCGTGGGCTTTTTTGTTGTACTTTATGCACTGTAGTCCCTTCTCAGTGTACCCCACTGGATGCACACTAAGTCAGAGGTAGACTGGTCACGACATCAGAATGCCTTGAGAGAGACTTGCACACTGGGGAGTGGTGTTCAACTGCTCTAAATTCCAGATCTGACCTACTAAGCCCTAGACTTGTTCTACAGGCAAGGGAAAGAAAGAGGCACCATCTAAAAGGCCACACATCTCATTATAATTCACATGTCAGAAACAGTGAAATTTCTTCACATGTGAGAAATCATCCTTTTAATCTGCTTTAAAGGATGTCCAGGTTATCTAGCTCACATTTAATTTCCAGGCATCTAAATGAGGAATCACACAGCAGTGAAAAAATGAGAGCCCCATTTTAAGATAAGTGGTGGAAACACTTATTATACAATAACCTAGTCCCAATGGACAGCTGACACTTTTTTCCATGTTGTTTGCTGTACTTTTTCAACTGACCTGTTTTTCTCCTTATCTACAGGGAACTTCCCAGACATGAACTATGTACATGTATAAATTATATATAATATATATATTGCTGCCAAGAGAAAATATCCACTAACACAGGAATCAGTACGGGTCCTGCACAAGCAGATATTTGGGTCATGACTGTATTTTATATTCAGAAGGCATCTAGTACATTAGGATTCTGAACTCAGCAAGGAACTGTGCTTGCTACTGTCATGTACATAGTTAATATATTAACTGAACAGGCACAGACACAGCATGAGAAGTCTCCCATCTCAGAAATACTAAGCGACATCTCCTCTTATCTCCTTGCTTGATCATAGTGACTGAAATCTAACAAATTATTTTATTAAATTAGCAATTATGGTTCCAGTTCCAAAATCTGCATGAAAATAAATAAATTAAGAAGCAAGCGAAGTGACATACCTGTGGGGCATATCCAGGAGGCACATAAATAGTAGGCACTGAACCATTTGGGGACATCATTGGAACCTGAGCAGGACCTAAGTGGGTTACAGAAATATTCAGTACAGCACCATTTAATAATTTGAGAAAGCTGAAAGAACATACTGAGCTGCAAAGTCTCTGTGAAAAATATACAAGATAACATGGATAAACAAAGGCAATGAACTGTACATATAAAATTATAGCAAAAAGCACTCTTCGAAATCTAAAAAACAGTCGAACAAAACCAGAAACAAGCTAAAAAAAAAATCCCCAGCAGATATTTCTCCCATCTCTGTCAATAAGCTTAGAGAAGAGTTCATGTAAAAACTCAACAGATGACAAATCAAAAGAAATGCCCCAAAGATGAAAAGACAATAGTAGAGAGTATAAAACAGAAAAAACCAAAAATATTTGAAACAAGCTGCTGAAACCAGATCATATTCAGTTAAGAGTTACAAAGAAAATTACTTACAAAATGGCTGGTTTTTACTATGGTCTTATCAACTATAGTGTCAGTACCAAAGCAGCAGGAAGTGGTAAACGAGACATGAACTTAGGGTCCCAGGGAAAAGCCAGTCTATTTACCAACTAGTAAGTCTGCTCCAGCTAATGGGAAAAGCCAGGACACTGTGGTGATCCTTGTACCATGCAAACCATAAAAAAAGGAGTTTACACACTTAGATAAATATGACACAAAAAGAATGTCTTAAGGTGGCATTTGTAGATTGTATTGTAGTATTGCCTAGAAAATCAGGTACCTTCAAGAAGCACAGGGATGCTGTCACAAACTTGGATTTTCAAAAATCTTTTGACAATGTCTCTGAAAGGCTCTTAAAGAAGTAATGCCGCCTTCGGTTAAAAAGGGAAAAGGTCTTTCCATTAATAACTGATTGGAGAACAGGAAACTAAGAGAAGTAAATGATCAGCTTTCAAAGTTCTTCAAGTGACGAAGAAAAGAGTCCCACAGGCAACCAAAGAACCTGTTCTGCATATTAGACAAAGCTTCCAGAAAAGAAAATGAAAAGCAAGGTGATAAATTGTTGCTATGTTTTCAGAGAGCTGTAAAGGATCTCACAGTACTCACTGATCAGATGACAAAAAACCCAGAAGGAATATTGTTATTAAGTGCAAAGTGATGCATCTGGATAAAACCAGAAGTGTTTCTTTACAGCAATAAGCCATAAATCAGATGTAAACAAACATACAATGCAGCTGCTACATGGATTTCTAAACAAATACCAGCCAAGGGTTGTTTAGTGGTATTTGCAGAAAGAAAGAGAACATTAAAAAATCATTACTAACAGAACAGGGAACAAGCAGAAAACATCATTATGTTGTACTATAAATTCACTCTGCACCTCAAATGCTTGAGCAATGTGTTTGACTCCACCTTTCAAAAAGAACACACAGGACTAGAAAAGTACAAAAATTGTTTCCAGTGGCTTTCTGCCTGTTTATCAGGAAAGATTCAAGAGACCAGGAATTCAGGATTCTTCCACCAGAAGATGATTAAAGGGCTGGCAGCAGAGAAACAGTAAAAGACCTCTTAAAAAAAAAAAAAAACCTAAAAATTGAAAGACAGATAATTTATAGTTTTTCATTTGCAAGAACCAGAGATAGTAAAGTAATTCACCAGGTAAGTTTTAAAACATTGAAGGGAATGCACAGCTAAATTGTGTAACTCCTTGCTTTAAGAACAGTGTAGAAACTGAAAACTGAAGATTAGGTTCAGCTTGGGAGAAGCAACCCATTAAGAGCTGTAAAAAATATAAGTACTGCTTTTGTATAATGAACAAGGAAGTTTCTTCTGTGTGCCTGCCCTAGCCTTAGTCCACTTTAGTATTTGATACTGGTCTCTACCAGAGTGAGCACATTGGTACAGGCTCAAGAGGGACATCCTTACATTACTCTGTTTTAAATACACAAGGGAACGAACACTGAATTTTAATAATGAAAGAAATACTGAAACACAATATAATTTGAACAAGTTTTGTGACGAGACAAAATGCTGGAATTCAGACACTGTAGGATGCATTCTGCAAATTTCCAATTCAGTATATCGAAGCTACCAGAAGTACCAATCCAACTTAGTGGTCTCAGTAATACTTCTGAAAAGGCATGCATAGCCCCACCTTAATGTTTTTTAAAACTCTGTTAGGATCTGCAAATGGAAAGTACTAAGTAAATGCAAAGTACAGTAAGATTAGCATACCTCACTCTGATACATATGGACTTGACAGAAAAATAAAAGTACCTCTGTCTGAAAGCAAAGAGCAGGGAAAAGCAAATAAAAGCACTCAGAAAAGCAGCATGCAATCCAACTTGATTGCATGTATTACAGGAACTTTAGAAAAAGACACAGAAGTTTGCAAACATGCTACGTAAAAAGAACCACAGCTTTATTATCAACAAAATGCTAACCCACAACAGGAGGAGGGGGTGAAGAGACTTTTTAAGAACAAGGTCTTTAATGAATTATTCACTGAACTGTGAAACAGCGAAGAATATTAAGACTACATACAGTAAGCTATAAACTGAGAACTGAACATTCTTCCAGTGTTTTTCCTCATCTGAAACTCAAAAATGTTTCAGCAAAAGTTTCTCCTGAATATGAAGTGCTAAAAAGAAATGAAAGTGAAGAAAAAATCAGCAAGAGAAAAGTAAAATAGTGCATTACCTTACTACAATAAATTCAAAAAGGAATGGAAGGACATTTAAAGTTGCCATTGAAATAAATAATGGTTAAAATTCTTACAAAAGAAGGTGGTCTTATACAACTTGTATCTTGCACTGCTTACCTGCAGTTTTTCTATAATGAGTACAAAACACTGACACTTCCATTAAACTCACAATTTAAAACTATGTAATTTCCAAGTAAACGGAAAATTAAGACCACATTTACTGGAACTTCTTACAGAACACCATGTCCCTGGGGGATGACGAAACTCACATAGGCACACGGTTTCTTTGATAATTGGTGATTATCTGTGTTTGGCTTTTTTGTTTTGTTTTGCTTTAAGCATCTAGAGAATATTGTTTAACAACCTTTTTAAGGTTTACTTATTTAGCACTTTAATCTCTCTAACAAACACAGAGCAGTTATCTCCCATCCAGTACAAAGGTTGATCCACGAAGCCATTTTCAGTATACCATAATCTAGCAGTCACAAAAGTAAAGGCACAAACTGAGTGTATGAACCTGAAAAAGCATTGCAGTGTTAGAATAGAGTCAAATCAGTAATTTCAAAATTTGCATCCCATCTTTTGCACTTTAAAGTACCAGAATTAACAAAAACATGTTTGAATATTCAAGAACTTTAATTTACTTCTGATTAGATTTCCAAGTGGCTGTGAAATGAAATTTCTAGGCGGATATCCAAGAAAATGATAAGCATGGGACAAAAATGTCAGCAGACTTCACAGGTGTTTTGAATGAACATTGTGTTTCACAGCAAGATTACTGATTTCTTGATAGGAAGCATATAACAACCTGCAAAACTTTATCTGAAGATAAAATTATAATATGGTATAAAAACATGTATTTTTTCTTCCCTAATGTGAAGATCTCAGCTCTCTGAGAGAGTGTAATTTGTGGTGTAATACACTAAAAGAGGAATTTTCATGTTTTTAGGTATTGGCTAGACTGCTGTATGACAAAACCAGTGTGTTTTACCATGAGGTGAGAGTTATTATAAAGTATCAGCAAACAACAGCATCAGGAGTTCATGTTAAGGAAACATCTAATTTTCCATTGCATATGAATAGAACTGATTTAATACAAATTACTGTATAATGAAAGTTGATGACTTCATTGTTGGTAAGGGGAGGCCTCAAATCTTTGATACATTTTCAGGTATACAAGTTCTCTTACACAGTAAGTGGAAAAGAAACATTGTGGGAGTGGAAACAAGCACATAACTGGTTAACTTTATTACTGAAACACGTCTCATCAAACTCACTAAGGGTTGATTTAATGGAACTGAACCCAAGACACAGATGTTTCACCACACTCTCAATTTATTATTGTCCTAAAATCCAACCAAGGAAGAATACCTCCTTCCCCTAGCAATAGCTGATGAACTTTTCCAACGCGTCCATTTGAGCAGACGATAAAAACCTCATTATGCTCATTACAGCCACCATAAACATGCAGCAAAACTATCAGCACTGCATCATTGCTAGGATCGTGACAAGCTGATCTAAACATAGTAACACCTGAAAACCTGATGATATCGCCACCGCTCGCCTAGCACATACACCATTTCTTTTTATTTCAACCATGAAGCATCGCTTCATTTTAAGCGGCTCATAAAAGCCCAGGCAAAGGTACACACACCGGATTCCCAGCGCCGGGAAGGGAATGCTCTTCCGGGGCACTCAGCGCCCGGCCCTGCGCTTCAGCAGCCGCGCTCCTACGGCCTCCCAGAGCTGGGCGTCCTGCTCCCCTCACGGCTCCGGGGCCACCGCGGCCCCCGGGACCGCAGCCACCCCCCTCCGAGAGCGCACCACCGACAGAGAGGCCTGGCAGCGCTCCGATTTCTGCCCCACAGATTTTTATATTTTTTTCCTGGCCATTGCAGCTCTCCCCCATCCGCCACTGCCGCACAACCGCGGAGGCCGCCGGCCCGCAGGTGTCGTGTTTCACCGCGGCGGCCGAACCGGGCAGGCGGGAGTCCTTACCGCTCATGTCGGGCCGGGCCGAGCCGGGCCGGGCCGGGCGGGCGGCTACTCCCGGCGCGCCGCGGCGGCGGGGCGGGGCGGGGCGGGGCGGCTCCCCTCCCTCAGGTGCGCGGCCGGGCCCGCTCCGCTCCGCCCCGCGGCCTCTCCGCGCCCTGCGCCCCGCCCTGCCCGCGCCGCCGCTTCAAGGGCCAGCGCCCCCGTCGAGAGCCACGTCCTCTACCATCCCGCGGGGCTCCCCGCTCCGCTCTGTACTGCAGTCTACCGACTGTCACTGTCTGCCGTGATCCGAGTCATTTAGCTGAAAGCTTTTACGTTAATTAGCATAATTAAGTGGTAAAGAATTACTTAGGCCCAGTCCTTCCAGAGGATTTTCCTTGAGCTGACCTGCTAATCAGTTTACACTTAAGAAAGGAGGTGCACAAACAGATCTGGTTACGAACAAACACTTTCCGGCCCAGCGTTTGGAGAGCTGCAATGACTTTGATAGTAATCTATGTGGATACTGCGGCTCATGAACACTGCTATACTTAGCATTAGTCTAATGTGAACAGTGATGAATCACTGCTATCCCCAGGAGGAAATAGCATTCAGGATTTACTGCAGCACATTAGGTTAACTATGGCTCTATAACCGAACACCCACACTTTGACATCACACAGGCGATGATATGCATCACTGACGCAAGCAGTGACAGGATCAAACACAAAGGCCACAGCAGCAGAAACAATAGAGCGACAGCTGACGTAGCAGCACACCCCTCTAACACTGATGGGCTGCAGTAAATCAATAGTCCCAGATGCCACAAACAGTTGCACCACTCTATCTTTTACATAAAGACTAAGACTTCAAAGTTTTATTTTGGGTTCCCAACAGCTACAACTAATTAAAAAATCCAGCAATAACAACCACCACCAATTGGTCTACTTTTGTCTTGTAAACCGAGCCTGGAAAATACTTCCAAATTAATACTTTAACCTCAATATCTTTACACATACTAGGTGCAACGCAATAAAAGCAAGTAATAAGAAAACAAGTAAGCAAGTACAGAACTTACTGTTTGGCCTAAGCTGGAGAAGAAGCACAAGAAGGAACTGGGATCACTGCAAGGACACAGGTGATCAGAAGACTTCAGCTGGCAGTGCTCTCAATTTAACGTATCCCTTATGCTCTAAATTCATCCTGACAAAACAATCCCTTCCCTTCCCCCATCCATCTGTCTACTTTTGCCATGAAGGCTGGGGAACAGCAGCTGACAAAGCCTCAACATCAATTGAAATGTATTACTGACTAGGGAAAAAAAAAAGGAAACCTATCAGTAGACAGCAGGCTGGCAAACAAAAGGAAAAACGGAAGGTAAAACATTATCATAGTTCCTTTCAAAAGTGGGGGGAGGGGGGGGAGCATCAGTTTCTTTTACAGAGACTTTGGAATAATGGATAAAAGAGCAGAAAGCTATGAAGCCTAACTAGAGTATTTCTAAAGATTACATCCTAATGAGAGCCTGATCTTTCCCATGAAACCACACATACATATTCACAAGAAAATCCCTTCTCAGGCAAAGTGCAGAGATGACAGGTTCCTATAGCACTTTATCACTAATGCAGCTATCAGTTTTCTTTTATAATGGCCTGATATACTTTCAAAGGAAAAAGGTGACAATGGTTTCTATGTTCAAATGTTAAAAGTACTTTTACTTCACCTGTTTCTAAACAATGACCATGATGCAATTTCGCAATTAAAAAAAGACTGCGAGTCTATGCCTTTGAACAGCACAAACTTCATAAGACAAAGCTACACTTGGGAATTTGCAGAAGAATGATTGAAGTCGTTTGAGATACTACAATAGTAAGACTTTTTATACCTACTTTCTGAAGCAACTGTGTGCCACAGTGATGAATTCTACTTCACTAAAAAAAAGTAACATTGATTCAAAGATGTTAATGTGGAAATACAACATATACTTTGTACTGTGCAGCACAGGCTGTTAAATTACTCTGTTTATTTTTCCAGCTTAGGGCAATGATTTAGTAACTATATGGAAGAGTTACATCAAAAAATTGTTCACTCCCTCACAGAGTTCCAATTTAAATATTGGGTGAACCATAAATCGCTGCATTTCAGAGGGAGTCAAATGTGATATACCATACAGAAAAGCTTTGATAAAAATGTTATTATTCTTAGCAGGAAAAATAATCTGCACTCATTCTAATCTAACTGCACTGCATATAGCTTAGCTTTTTCTTCAAGGAGAGCCTAATTTCCTAGCACTGATGCTGAGCAGTACAGATCTGCAACTTTTTCAGACTAAAATTTAGTATTTGTACATGCTGCTTAATCATGTTGCACTTGATGCACAACATTCAGAATAATCTACAATTTAATCATCTAACAGTCGTTACCACTACAATTAGTGTTTTTCTAATCAGGTGGGTTTGGGTTTTTTTCCCCCCATATAGCACTGCAGACGAGGAAGTTAAAAAGTTAAGCACTGCTACTGACAGCTGCTTGTGGTTAAGAGTGAAAAGCACAAGTGAGTCTCAACAGTTGGCAGTTCTTGGTGTGTAGACAGTGTCTTCTACAAAAGACTGTGCTGATCTGGAAAAGACAGATCTTGGAAGGAACAAGCATTAACTTCAACTTCCTCCCCCTGCCTGATTGTGCTAAGAATAGTATTACATAGCATAATTACTTGTAAAAGCCTTTTCATCATCCTGGTATTCAACTTTTCACACTAATGAGGTTTTTTATTTACTTACCTGGCTACACTGGCTGGAGACTAGAATGCAGAATTATCTGGCACATTCTGCTGTCTCAGCTGGCACCCAAAGAAGTCTCCTTTCCTATGTGCAAATTTCTTAACATTACTCCTTCCCAAATTATTATGCACACACACACACACACACACACACACACACACACACACACACACACACATACACACATACACATCTAGATATACAGATATATATATATATACACACACACACATATACATAAAATTACTTGATTATGACTTACTGAATATTACTTATACAAATCTTATGTATTGATTAAGAAAATCAACAGCATTCATATAAATGCTGTAATAATTTTACCAGATTCTAAGGTAAGGTATTTTAAAATTATGGACAAGAGAGAAGAGTCCCTGGATATAAAACAAAAAAAAAAATCATCTGTTTGTGCAAACTGGGATTAATACATCATATACAGTATGAGAAAACACAACAAAAAGTCATATCAGAAAAGGTTGTCAAGAAGAAATTCAGTGCCCAACTCAAATTTTTATTTCTATCCAAGGCAGACATCTCTAAAGACATACTACTCTGAGCCTCTGAAATCTACTAATAACAAGTACTTTCAAATGAAAATCTTTGAGTTGTCAAGGTTTCAATCTAATTATATAAATACAATACAGATTCATATTGCCCATTTAAAATAAAACCACAGCAGAACAAAAGTCATTATTATTATAAACAGCTGAAATCCTCCTAATGTGTAAAATAAATACAAAACACATCTTTCTTTAAAGAGACCAGCTTGGGAGTTATCATTCCAACTAGAAGATATACAGCTAAGTTAGTAGGATGTGGGGTACTTCAGCTTTCCAGAAATCCCATAATCCTGGATTCTACATGATTTAGCAGAAGAGGGAAAAATAGGTAAATCTAGAAAGACATTGGCTCCACCACTAGAGTTCAAGGGTGCAAAGCCAGGGCTAAATATTTTTCTCAGTATAAGGTAAAAAGTTAATGTCAACTGCTGATTTTTAAAAACCCTCCCACCCAGCAGCTGTCTCACTGAAATTTTACTCTCAGATGTGGTTCTTTAATTAGGTGAGTCTGCTATTCTGATCAGATAAAAATATTATTTGTAACAATACTAAGCAATGGAAAGAGTTTGGTCCTGCAGGCCTACCTCACTTCACACTCACTGCATACAATTATTTTTATGTCTCCATGTGAGGCGTTCACGTGTCCACCAACAAAGTTTCTGGCAACACTGCAGTTCCACAAACAAATGTTCAGATGTAGATTTCTTAACCATGAAATAGATTTTGAAGTAACACTTTATTACAGAGTTTTGTTTCAAATCATGAGTGGAGAAAACAATCCATGAAGCTGACAATTCAAAAGATGACATTTGTGATGAGAAATCATTCTGTCATGCCACAAACTGTAGGAACAAGACCCAGGCAAATTATACAGAATCACATGGCAAAAGAGAGACTTAAGACCAAACTGAAAACATCTGATGTCATACACCTTACACTTTGCAGCATCTAAAGCAAACCCTTGGCTTCAGCTGCCTGATTCACTGACTGTCTCCAGAGGACAAGTCTCTGCTTCTGCACATTCACCACAGCTTGCTCCTCTTTAGGAGAGTGCTGTGAACACCAAATGAAGAAATAACCTGGGTCACTGCTGCTGGAGATGGACCACTAGAAACTGGAATGGAACCTGCTTAACTCATTTAATCCAAGAGCTTCTAAGTGAAAAATTCAGAGCCAGCCTTTAAAACAGGAAAAAGAACCCAGGACTTCACTTAAATCAGAGAGGAATCCCTATTACATCAACAGAAAAAGGCAGCTTGCTTTCACATGTATTTTCACTCTATCTAGAACCTTTTTTTTGAGGAGAAGATGCCCACCCCCAAAAAACAACAAAAGAAAAGACCAACTCAGAATTTCCCAGAGCCTCATGGCTAAGGGACACTGCTGGAATCAGGGAGCTACAGGTTTAGATTCTATGGTACTTGCAGAGCTCAGATTTTTTTTTGGTTGTGGGCAAGCACTTTAAACAATTTCCTGCTGAAGATACTGTTTGCATTTCAGAATAAACTTAATACCCAAGTATTAAGCCCAAGTAGACAAGCAGCCTTTCTTTTTGGAGAGACAGAAAGGCATTATTTATATACTGTTTCTATACTGTCTCTGCCTTTGATGCCTGTCTCCTGACTGTCCCCTGCAGTGTCATGTTTTGTAGCATTAAAGGCATGTAGGGAATTCTACGGTCAAAACAGGAGAAGCAATGGATTCAGCATGCTTGCTAGGATTAAATCATTATTTAGTGGGTGAGCTGGGCTGCATCTGAGACTTCAGCAGCTAAATCTAAGTAAACTAAGGTGGGATCCAAGCATCTTAAACACAACCCTTTGCAATCACAATTCTTCCCACAGACATATTTTTCTCTGTCTTTTCACTAGTAACAAGTCTATAAATGCAGATACAATAGGGGATGCTCTGAAGACAGTGGAAATAAAAGTTTGACTGAAAAACTACTGATCCTGTACATTGTTATCACTGCAACTGATGTGATAAGTACTTAAACATTTAGATTAAGATTTCTGGTTTTGCTAATGACTTAAGGTCCACATACAAGGATTTTCATGTCCAAAAAGCTTTGCAGAAATTTGATCCCAAATTAATTAACCACAAACCAGGATACAGATAAAAAAAGCTAAGTCTGACACGATATTGTCAGTCAGACTTAGCAACACAGAAAGGTGCCATGCTTGCTGCAAACATCTGCAGCCTCTTCTGCAGTGAAATGCTTCTACTATTGCACAATTCCCTTAACACTATGAGCCAATTTACACTGCAAACCTCACAATTTACTGCTCAAAGAGATGTGAAAGTGGTTTTCAGGGTCTGCAATCTAACTAATAAAGAATATAAAATCTGTATATTTTAAACTTGTTTTGGAATTTGAAGTTTAAAATTTGCTCTTTTTGGTGTTTTATGTGACAGACTCCTTGATTCTCCACAATGAACTCTTTACAGGTCACTTAATCAAGGCATTATTTTCTACAAATCTCAAGTAAGTTACCACATTTGGGAAGTATGTGAGCTCAAATACTAACAGCAAAGGCTTCTCTTGATAAAAAGCTTTCAGCAATGTTAATAAACATGCATTACCAGAAAGAAAGTATCTGGGAAAGCAGTAAGCTGGGACCAGAAACAAAGACAAGCCTATACCACTGCAGTGTTCTCTTCAAATTCAATTTGCTTTGTAACCAAATACGTTTTGGAAAGTAACACACCCACTGCTTTGGCATCCAAAATGAACCTGGAGCCAGAAAGAACTGTGTAAGGAATCTACTTACCTGTGCCAAACAAGAGGCCAGGGATGAAACAAATAACTTGGCTCAGACATATAAGGTTGTCATTCCAAACCAGAAGAAAGGAAAAACGACACACGCATACAGTTCCTTACCATACAATATGTATGGATCAATATAGCCCTCCATGAAGGAGCTGAGACAAGAAAATTGCTAAATAGCTGCAAAGTAAATGTGCCCTTTGTGCAGAAATCTTTTTATTGCTTCACTATTGTCTGGATGCAGGAGATGAAAATTTTCTTTTGTTGAACCATGAGGGCTCAAGGCCTGAAAAACACTTCATGAATCAAGTCTATTCACCTGCAATTGCAATTTCATTCCCCCATTATCATACATCAAGATCCACCATGAATGGATTCTATGTAGAAACGTAAAGACCAATAGCAAAGCAGTTCTTTTATCCATGTGTCTCCCTACTGGACTGCTCTTCTAGAGCACCACTCTCCTATGTAGCCAAGTTTCTCGTAATTATATAAAAGTATTTCACAGCCATTTGACAGCCAACTGGACTCTAGACTAGCTCTGGCATTAATTATTATTTTTTTTTTAAATCCCTGTTGTTTTCTACCAAAAGTCATTTTTAGCCAAGCAAATCAAGTTCTTCTACTTTCTTTTTATATTTTCTCCTGAATATCCTAACACTTCTTATTCACAACACCTGGAGTCAGCTTCATTTCATCTTTTGTAAATATGAGTTATCAAATTACAGTTAAAATCTCAGCAGAATCCTGTAAACATCCCAAGCTATATTATCAACAACTGTCCTGATGCATTTTATGATCACACTAAGCTTTACAGATACATTATACTGGAGATAATATTTATCTTGTGAGTCAAATAGATAGCTTGCCTGCTTCTTCCTCCTCCTTATCAAGTTTCAAGTGAGATCCCCATCCATAATTTATTAATTTTATGTACAACCTTGCATCGTATATAACTGCATTTCACCCAGTTCAGGGTACCTTTCAAACAACACTCCTTTGGACAACTACTACATGTTCTTGTTGATCTTTTACCACTTCTGGAATACAGATCTCCTGTGCCACTAGAGTCATCTGGATGATCAGCTTTGCTGAAATACCAAGTATTTCTAGAATGTCTTGTTAGCTGAAAGACACCTGAGTGCATTGATTACTGAGTGATTAAGGAGGAATATATTTACATCCTAGGCTGGCTGTGCATCATGCTTTAGCATTCAATCCTTTCCTATTTAATGCACAATTTAGAACTTAAAAAAAAAAAAAGGTTATACTGAGTCTGCTCAAGTTCTTTGGAAATAGTGTTTAATAACATTCTGTGCCATGCTTTCAAGGGAACAGGCAACATGCAGGTATCTGGCCTCAAGCCTCCATCACATACCTGCAGTTTGTTACACCTGCATTTTCTAGTCCTGTCTGCTTCCCATTGGCCCTCATATCCACCAAAACTATATCCTAAATAGATGTAACCTTACCCAAGATTAGGCCTCTTTTTCTCTGTGGAATGTTCCCAGGCACCTCAGACCTTTTCTCCATCTCTCTGAAGTTGCACAGAAATGTTTACTGTCCTACTTGCCCAGATCCAGCAGCACAGTAGCACCATACAAGAAGATGATCCAGCAACGCACATTTATGTGCTTCTGAAAAGAACTCCAAACCCAATACCCTTCTGTTTAACTACTGTCACCAACATGAGACTAGATTCTTTCCCATCAAAAATAACGGATCTGTTTTTCAGTTGAGAGGACAAGGCTCAGTAACAAAAAAAAAAAAAAAAAGACAACACACTGAAATTCTATGAACATAATGAACAATTGGAAAGGTATTGTAGAGAAATCAGTGCTCTGCATGGCATTTGCAAGACCTGACAGAGGATGAACAAAGAAAGCTGTGTGGGCATAATAACAATCTGCTATGTGTCATATCTTTGCTGGAAAGTGATGCAAGGAAACTTTGAAGTGTATATAGCTGCAATTAAAAGAAAAGATAGGGTATTTCCAAGGTACATTTTCCTCCTGTTCATGCAATTTTCCTTTTCATAAGCATTAAAAGGGCGTAGTAAGCATAAAACAGTATCTTTTACAAATATTTTATTGAAAATGCTACATACATATCATGTCAGATTTACAACCTGTGTAGAAATACACTAACACACATAGGCCACAAGTGAAAAAGTGATCAGACCATCAAGAATTAATCTCAAAACCCTCATGCTTGACAGTGCTCTTGTGTCCATTTGTAGTACAAATCAGGGAAATGAATGGAAGTTAGTCTCACACTAGCCAGTCCTCTGCACCTCTGATTAATATTTGTTGATATTCACTCTTATTTTTCAACTCTCTTAGCAGGTGATTTTTAAAACTCATTCATGTTGGAAGAACTTTAACCGATTCCAGCTGTTTAGACTGCCCTTGTAACTTACTAACTATTTTCACTTATTAATGCATTGCATAGCCACCAGATGCTCCCCAAAACTGCACCACCAGCAGTGTCAAACCCTAAGGGAGATAGTCACTCTGCTTTTGACCCCAATTCAGAAAAAATTTCTCTTTTAGAAAAAACACAGTTCAGCTTCTCAAATTCCCAAACTCACCTTGGGCTTTATTTAGGTACCCCAAGGATCTGTCTGCAAGCTTTATTTGTATGTGCTATCACTTGAAAAATAAGAGTAAAAAGTCAGATAAGATTTCAGATTTAACTGAATTTTAAATCTAGGTAAGAGTCAAAGTGCCTTTTTTTTTTTTTTTTTTGGTACATCTAACAGAATCTGATCCAAAATCTTTACCTGATCACAAAATAGGAAACAAACTACAAAGTATATAGAAAGCATAACAAAAAGAATAAATGCATACTTAAGTATGTGTCATATAATTTTCCAAATCTGCCTGCAGCTTAAGAGCTTTACTGAGATGTCCCTTGGCTGCATAAACAGAAAGAGTTAACTCTGTCCACACGGAGTGGTGCCTTTCAGAGTACAAATTCTTCAAGTCTAAAGCAGCTGAGGATGCAATACAATAACACTTCACTTAAATGCTACCTTTCAAGAGACAACTTGTTGGCAAAACAGAGAAGAAAAGAAAGGCTGTATATTAACTCCTTTTAAGAATTAATGAGCAATAATATTTACTACTGGTTTGGCATTTATAGTTCTTACTGCAGCTCTTTCTTCAGCTGCCTTGAAAGGCACATCCATCCAACCTCTGAACTGTAAAGATCATCCAAGGGAAACACATTATACACAGTATCTATGAAAATGGCCCATATATAGAGCATCAAAGCAAAAGGGTAAGTGAAACCATTGAGGAATGGTCTACTGGAATAACAAATGGAGAACAAGCAAAGGAGATAAACCATATCCTCACTGAACGGCTGATTAATCAAAAGGGAAGGAAGGTGTCATAAGATTCTCTAGAAGCTCCAGTACCATTAACCTGAGACCCATCTACCAATTACTGGATGCCATATAGTCACTTGAAAAAATCTGAAGCTCTTTGAATGATGTCCTGGAGCACCTGCCCTAGACAACTGAGTTTTCTAGGACAACTAGAAAGCCCTTTGTAGTGTGAGAAAGAGCTTCTCTCTGGCACAAAGAAACAAGAACAGTAGTGTGGGTAGCTGTCACTTCCAGTGAATTTGGCCCTTCCAACTTTGAAACCTCTTCTGACTAAACAGTTTCTTAATGGCTTTAAGTGGCTGAACTTACTTGTAACCAGTCTTTAACTCACATTACACAGGAGCTGTTTATATTTGTGCACAGCTAGCCTGGATGTAATGACCTTGGTTATCTTCTGCCTCTTCTTCCTTTCCCTCATTTGGATATTTCCAAGTTTATTTGGATAATAAACTGCTTTAGATGTAAAACAGATTGCTGCATGTCTGCAAAAGGAAGAAGGGGAACTTACATTACCATGATTTTAAATCAAGTTGAAGAGTGACATGATCATGTAAGTCATGCAAGCTGACAAAACCTCAGTCATTTCACAGACAGTCAAAAAAAGACAGCTATTAACTTACTATTAATAACACATGCACAGCCACATCTATCAAGCCATGTGCTGCTGATTCATCTATTACTACAAAAAAAAACCAAAACAAAACCAACAACCAAAACTAAAAAAGCAAAACCAAGACCAGAGTTAAAAATCCCTGGATTCCAAGTTGCAGCATTTAGTTACATACTACATTCTTGCAAGAACAAACAACACATTAGCCTTGCACAGGTGAAAATGAAGGAAAGGGAGACTAGCCTCCTGGGTACCCAACAACGTTTGGCATCAGAGAAGGTACCAAGGCAGAGCAATGCCAGCTTGTAAGCTTGTTGGCATGGTTGTGACAGTCTGGGCATGTATGAGGAACTGGCTTTGTTTTGAGGAATTATGGAAAAACAATGGCCATGAGAGCTGCTCTACAACTGTTTTGAAGAGTATTTTCCTTCCCAGTGTGTCTGCAACCCTCCACAACTACCAAGGGCCTGACAGTGGCAGTGGCACAAGATAAGGCAGCCATGACTACACATGGACCAGAGTAAACCAAAATCAATTCAAAGCTATTTCTTACTAACAGTAATTGTGATAGAAGTCTGAATTGTTTAACAGCTACAACTATATTTCAAGAATTCAGCAACACAACTTGAATTGCACAGGGTGGAACTATAAGGAACTCTCCTGAAGTTTCATCTAACAATTGACACAGCATTTTCCAACAGATGACATACCAGCCTGTATTCATACTGTACATAGTTGGGAAAGAGGATCCAGCAAAAGTCCTTTATACACAAAGCTCTAGCCTTTCCATTTTCTTGAAACCCAGTACAAAGTCCATTTATAAACACTGTTTGAGTTTCTACAAAATAAAAGCACCATTTGTTTTAAAATAATCAGAAAATGAAATTAAGGAACTTCTTCCACTCTTTAATGTTAGCAATTTTCATGAATTTTAATTATTTTAGTAACTCAGATTGCATCCAATTAAGATAAAGAAAAGTTTAAGCTATCAGTTTAAGTTATGCTAAATGTTTGTACATTAAGTGAAAATACTAAGTAAAATGCCCACAGCTCTAATTTTTTAATTTAATTTAAACCACTTACATTAGACAAACTTTTTACTTAGAGAAAACTACTAGCTACTTCTACTTACTCTTACAAGAAGGGATCCTACCAGTTTTTTCCCCTTCTTTTCCCCCCATAAAGCAAGTAATATAGGGCTATTTCTTTCCCATCAACAGCATAGTCAGAGAAGAAATCAGAGTAACTGATTGCAGTGCCCTGGGAATATTAAAATATGGCCAGACACAAACCTGTCAAGCCTAACATGCTTCATACAAGGCTCATCCAACTGATTCCAGACTGAGGCAATAAAAGCACCTGAATCTCAGCAGCTTGAGTTAATACTTCACAGCCTTGGGGGCTAGACATGTCTGACTAGAGCAATGAAAACCAAGTTTTAGGAGCATTCTCCAGCTGCAGCTTAGGGCTGTATATTCATTCCCAACATGCATCTCCAAGAACCAGTACCATCCTTGTAAAATGTGATGTTAGATGCTCATGGAAATGGATGAGCTCAAACAGTTCAGGTGCTTGAAGACAAAGACATTCACCGAGGGTACAACTGTGAATCAACACATCTAAATGAGGCACTTTCAGGATGTAGCCTTATTTATTTCAGCTCATAATAGCCAGGCTTTAGTTACAAAATGGAGACATCTCATTTAGGTATCTAAAATTATATGTCTGCGTGCAAGTTAGGACTTTAAACTCCCATTATAGCAAGTGGAGACCTACTCGGTACAGACAGTGGAGCCTGGAGAGCTATTGAGTGTGAACTGATGTCAGCTGAAAAGCACTGAGTGCACTACACCTAGTGACTAAATCTTCGCTAGTTTCAATGGGAGCTTAGATCCAAGGCCACATATAGAAACACACATTTAGACACCTAAAATTAGATGACTTCAGTATGCAGCTGAAGCACTGATATTTCAAACAAAATGTCTCCAGAACCTTCCTACAGTCAGGCTGAGTTTGCAGTGTGGAGATTGCACTGTAGTCAAAAAAAGGAATAAAGGAGAAGATTAAAGAAGATACAAGAGAAGATTAACTGATCTAAATATACTGGAAAATCAAATAGGAAAGGGAGAACCTGACTGAACACTTTACAATGAATATAGTACTTCATCAACTTACGTATCAGAATGCATGAAATAAGATAGAACAAAAGTTAAAAAAAAATCTATTATAAAAATGAGAAATAACCAAGGCAAAAAATATTAGACATGATTTGTCCATATAAAGATATTGACTCTCTTTAGCACATTTTAAACAGAAATCAATGGCAGAAAACTATGTTTTTCCTAAGACACACTACAATCAACATCATGAGAGATATGAATTAATGCATTCCCTTTTTTTTTTCTTTAATTTGCTACTGCAGAAGAGGATAAAACAAGTCTAGTTTGCTTTTCAATCAAACTTTCACCAAATTCAATTTGTTCTGGGAATAGAATGTTTTAGAAGTCTAGTATTTATAACACCAACAAAGTAGGCATAACAGTAATGTGAGCTGCTCTGGCAGAAAAGCAGCATGATAAAGTAAGTTTTTCCAATAACAGCTTCTTGTGTCATCCCTGCCTGCTTCTTTAATGGCTCGATGAGACTGGGACCACAAAGACCTGGTCAGTCATCAGAATTAATGGAGGACAAGGTCAGGCAGTTCCCAGAGAAGGCTGAGGGAGCTCTGTTACGAGGTTAATTCTCATGGTCACTCTCAGAGCAGAGAGAGGCCAATCTAAAAGAACAGAGTTCTGGATTGCTGTGTTTTATTCTTGTCCAGAGAATGACCTTGTTTTGCACTACTCTGAAATTTTCATTGAGTTAGCACAACAAATTTGAAAGATGGTCGTGACTCTAGAAGACTGCCTCTGCCCTACTGCAAGAGGGCCTCCAGAATCAAGGAGATGTATCTGAACCCAGCTTTAATTCAGCAGTTGTACTAGAAGAGCTGCAGCAGCAGGGCTCACAGGCAAGTTTTACCTGCCAATAGTACTTGACTTTCGGACTGAACTTGTGCTACGTGTCAAAGCCAACACATGAGCATTCTACATGCACTGCAGTGAGGGTGAGGGCTTAAATACATCATTTCTTTACCTTACCAGAAGGGTATTTGCCATATTTCAATCCAATTTTTAGGCTAACCTACCAGTAAAAGGTAGAATGGTTAAGTCTTCAACAATATTTGCAAGGGCATTCATGCACCCTGTTTATCAATCTAAGCTATAAAAAGGGCAGCTCCTACTTAAAATTATTTTGGAATGAGACAGCTCCAAATCAAGCTGCTACAACCACGCTTTGTGACCACTTTCCTTCATCATCTTGTTTCAATAGAAAATGGAATTATGTCTCCTCTGCAGTCATACTCCCACATAGCTGGCCAATACTAATATTATTTTTAGTTTGAGTGCAGATATCTAGAAATAGAAAAACTTTAATTTTTTAAAAAATTGTGTATATTGAAGGTTATTCCCAAAAAGAGGCACTTAAGAGTTAAGCTACTCCTATAGACTCAGCTCTGACCCTCTGCACAGACATCCTTAACCAAGAATTAATTAGCTGCAAATCACTGTAGCTTGCTCTGACCCCATATTTTCAGTTGATTTGTCCTAGCTTCCCTCAATGCTTTTTATAAAGGCCCTCTAAATACTTCCAGTGGAGATCCTAAAATTTTTATGTAGAAAAGGAAGTTAATCTAAGTACCCATATCCAGTTTCAGCCTTACATAATATCTTTAATCTTCTACATAGAAGGAATGGAGATGATAACTGAAATAATTTATTGTTTAGGGTGAGGTTGTTTTGAGGGGTTTTTTAGATTCTTTTTTTAATTAACTGATACATAAAACCTTACGTCTATTTTCAGAAGTCTACTGTGGAGAAAAGCTGCAAATCATCATTAAAGATTAAAAGGAAAGCAAATAAACTTACACATGTTTTCATGCAGCATTTCAGTATTTAGAAATGAGAAACAGATAAATGGAAACAAGGATGAAAAATTAGTTTCTTCTCAGGCTACAGAAAAAAAGAGCACCCAGAGCAGCTTCTCAGGCTATCTTCAGTAAGCTGTTCTTAACGGAAGCAGGAAAACCAATGCACTAGATCTCTGTAATACACATCTGGGTTTACTTGTAAGGGGTCCATTACTCAGGCCATTAAGCTACCTAGAAGACTAGATATGCTCTAGGAGAGAACTCTTAATAGTGTTTTATTGCTTTTGCTAGTTTGTTCCATTACTTGAGAGCTGTGTATTTAAATAAATGTTCTTTTATTCCTAAACTTTGCCCAGTGCTAATGTGGATACCAAATAGTTTCACAAACAAGATATGGTATTTCTAGAGGTGATGTCACCCTTTAAGTCTATAGATGTGACCACTACTGCACTGCCAAGTATCTCTGTGCATTATAAAATCATCACAGAATGACAGCACACACTTCCTCCACTTACCACAGTGGTTTAGGATTTGATAAGCTATGGTGGTCTTGCAAGGGAAGCATCTCCCAATGACCATTAGCAACTAACAAAGTCCCTTTCTCAGGGGTCTGTGGCAATTTGTACAGAATTTATGATAGGTCTTTAACCACTTCCAATGTTAAAATAAAACTCAACACCAAAGCACAAGATGATATTTGAACAAGATAAATGTAGGGGGTTTTGCTTCAAATGTACTTAAATAGCAGTTACTTTCGAATTTTAAGATGCTCAGTCTGGCTGCTGTAACAGTATCTGTAAACAATCAAAACCACACTAAGCCTGACAGCAGAAAAGACTAGAAAACAGATTAAAAGCTGCCTTGCAGAAAACTTGGGGATACTGGTAGATGAAAAACTAGACACAAGCTGGCAATGTGTACTCGCAGCCCAGACAGCCAACTGTATCTTGGGCTGCATCAAAGGCAGCATGTCCAGCAGGGCAAGGGAGGTGATTCTCCTCCCACCTGGAGTCCTGGGCTCCTCAGCACAAGACAGACATGGACTTGAAGAGGGTCCAGAGGAGGACCAAAAAAATGGTCAGAAGGTTGGAGCATTTCTCCTGTGAAGACAGGCTGAGAGAGTTGGGATTGTTCAGCCTAAAGAAGAGAAAATGATGGGGGATACCTTATTGCAGCCTTTGATTATATAAAGGGGTTTATAAAATGGATGGAGAAAGACTTTTTATCAGAATGTATTGTTACAGGTCAAGAGGCAGCATTTTAAACTAAAAGAGAGGAGGTTTAGATTGGCTATAAGAAAGAAACTTTCATGAGGGTGGTGAGGCACCGTCAGAGATTGCCCAGAGAAGTTGTGGATGCTCCATCCCTGGAACTGTTCCTAGCCAGACAGGACGGGGCTCTCAGCAACCTGGTCTAGTGGAAGGTGTCCACCCCTATGGCAGAGAAGTTGGAAGTAGATGACCACTGAAGGTCTCTTCCCACCCAAACCATTCTATGATTCTGTACCAGTTTTATTCACAAAATATTCTGGGTAATGGACAGGTTTGGTTTTGCAAAGCTCAAGCTGATCTTAGAACAAACTGAAGTTTGTGTTTCACTACTGCAGTCTCAGAATTGATATATCTTCTTTTCCTATTGAATTCCTTGAAAACACTTTTCAGAAGAATTTTATTTCTTATTTCAAAGAGAAAAAATTAGATTAAGCTTGCTTAACTTTTATCCCAGAGCCTAACCTTTATACCGATACTTCATTTAATTTCAAAGCATGAAGCATTTATGACTCATTCTAATTTACATAAGTCTTCTTATTCTGTTATGAAAATGGCAATTTTCCTTTGCAGAGACATATAGAACATGGTCTCTCTTATTGTGTCAAGTAACATTTAATAGCCTTTAGCTGTAACTTGGGACTGTTACAAAATGTCCTCAAGATGAGTCATCTTCATTCATTTACTCTGCAATAGGAAGAATTCATGAATGAGTGATCTGCAGTAATTCACTTCTACAAAGAGAACCCATTCATACATTTCAAACCTGGTTTTCTGAATCACTGTAATGTAGCTGATTACTTCACATTAACAGAAGAAAATTTTGGCTTAAGGAAAGCTTCCACAAAAGTCTAGTATATGAGAAATTTCTAGTATATGAGAAAATTTTCATATATTTAAAAGACCTCTTTTGAAAATAAACATTTTGGTCTAACACATGATTATACAGACAGATAAGTTCCTATCTATCTAGCAAGGAATGCATGGTATTTTTGTAAAGTTAGAGACTGACAAATGGTTTAAATTGAAACTGCATCAAGGGGGAGCACGAGTTGTTACAATCAGACAAATCTCTAGGCAGGCAAAGAAAATATTTTATAATATCTGAAAAAATATGCCCACTGGCATACAGAAGTGCTCAATCAAGGCTGTATTTAAGTCAAAATACAGACAACAGAAACCCAACTATGATCCAAGACTCCTAACTACAGAAATACAAAGTAACCATGCTTCTTTTTCTACAGAAATAAAGAATAAAATACACGTTATTTTAAGTCATTAAAAGGTCACCAGAATAAAGGAATGGAATTCACTAAGGATCAAGGGTCCCTTAACCATTACTGCTCTCCTGCCATCCTTAGGAAATTTCAAACCAGGAATTATTCTTTTCACTCAATATTCCACTGTCATGGAAGAGGACCACAGTAAGAAGCTGCTTCTCACTTAATGTAGGTCCAAACCAGTCAAAGCTTTACAGACCACCTGTGAGAGCAGACGTATGGTAAGTCAGTACAAAGACGTGCATGCAAATGCAGCATTTTCTTCAGAAGCATAGTTCACAGAAAATGCATTGCGTGCTTCTCCATTAATTAGCGCTTTAAGTTTTCATTACTTCATTTACTCAAGGACAGCTCCAAACAGTCACTTTATTCACACCTTTCCTTTCTCCTGAAGAGACACTAACTCTCATCATTTTTAGGCTGAGGAATTTTACCCTATGTACAGTGTTGCCAAAGTCAGGACAGTCCTCTTTAAAAATAGAATAGATGACAAGAACAGCACAAAGATTGACAGAGCATCTGAATGTTTCCAACAGACAAATATTTGATACAAAAAACCACAATTAATTATGGTAAGATTTATTAACAATCCACATTGACTTCAGCAGACAGCACAATATCAAGGTGAATTGACCAGCAATAAAGCCCAAGAGAGATTTAGAATTATCCAAGGAAGCGTGACTTACCGAATCATTCAAACTAATGTATCAGTGCAACCTGCACTGATATCTAGGATCCATAAACATCTCGCTACTTGTCAACTTCCACTCTTTCATTTTAGTACTACATTTACAAAATTTCAATTTTTTATATCATACATCACTGAAAAAACTGTATATGTGTTCTTTGCATAGACTTTTAAGTCAGAGAATTTAAAAGACTTTCAAGTCAGAGTCATTTTCATGCTTGCTTTCTAAATATAAACATCTTTGTACATTTATCCAAACCATTCTCATTATATATTTCCACATCTATAACTATGATTTCACCTAACAACTGAGTGCATACAGTGAAGAAAAAATCAAGTAAATTATGTGAGCTTGCTTTCTTTCTTACTTTCAAGACAATGCGATAGACTCCTGTAGCTATAACCCATTTTGCAGACTGATAATGCATTTTGTAGACAAGTCAAGGGCAAACCATGCTTGAGAAGTTGTGGCAGAACAAAAAAGGACCAATACCAAATTACTCTCTACAGTTTACACCATCTAAAATAGTTTGTTTTATACAAATCTCTGCACAGAAAACCAAACAGTAGACACTCCTCATGAGCTGCAATACATATAATGAAAAAGGAACAGCATCAATTACTAGAGGAATTTCTTCTTTAAGGAAGATAGACCAAACAGCCCAAAAGGTAGAAAGATCCATTGGCACAGCACTCAAAAACACAGAAATGTCTCAGAAGTGGCAAGAACAGACCAGAAAAGCAATATTCAAAAGATCAGGTGCAACTCAAGTTCTCTATGAATATTACTGAATTCACAGATATGAAAAATAACTTTATGATCCCTATTTACCTACCAACTATAATCCACAATTTCATCTTCAGGAAGGGGGAAAGACAAGAAGAATATCTATGTAACAGGAAGTTTGCAAAAACTGTGGTACTGATTTGGGATGTAGTCTTCCAGACTGCAGTGCCATTTTTCAGCAAAGTGGTAAAGACTGTACCTCAGCTTACACTTAGGGAGTCCCAGAAACAATCATCTAGTAACTTGCTCATGTTCACTTTCACATATAAAGGATGAAGAAATCCACAGCTGAATCAAATCACAATAGCAAGCTGCCTGCTCCAAAAGCATGGGACACCAGGCAAGGATAAAAGCTGTACCATGGAAGGTTAGAACCATATCTGTAAGGATATGATGTTAATATTTTTGCAGTTCATTAAAAAATTCCTGCTTTGAAGACAATTATGCCAGGAAAGTGTCAATTTATTCTCCACCAATAAGACCATTTGGTAAATCAAAAATTAGAACCAAACATGCAACACATGCCACTTCACTCAGTATTTTGTGCAATAGAAGCAAAATATATCTCATCTGTTCTTTGACTTGAATTGCAAGACAAAAATAATTTTATTTCCCCCAGTACTGTCTAATAATTATTACATACCATTTTTCAAGTAAGCTGTATAGAATGGTGAGCTGCAACACTGATCCATTGGTGGCTCAAAGGATGCAAGAATACCATGCAATCAGCACAAAGTCTTGAAATATGGTGCTAACAGACATGTAAACTTTAAGAACTGTCAATATAAACTTAATTAGCATCTAAGGCCTCCTTTGAATCAGTTGTTTCGTAGCCAGAGGACCTGACTATGACACTGGAAAGCAGACCTTTCAGCTCTTTTCAGACTGGAGAGAAGAGGGAAAGGAACTGGAAAATATTTGCTTCAAATTCCCAGAACAGTATCTGTTGGAGCTGGGCCAACATCCAGGGGGAATAAGAAAAAAAAAAAAGGACGAATTCACTGGCCCAGATGATGACAAGCAAAAATGTGACCGCATAGCTGAATCTGTGGATACTCTCTTACAAGGCAGTAAAATGGTATTCTGTGCAGCAGCAATGGCTGATTGCTCATTTCTCACAGTACCTTCTAGATCTGCTTAACTGGTAGCTCTGGCCATTTGGAATAGAAAACAACATCCAAACTGACCACTGCATAAGGGGATGCTATGCTTAGATGAAACATTTGTATTTTGAAGCTGCACTTGCTAGAACTCAGAAATAATGCCATTTGGCTCCTAGAGATAATGAGAAACTAGGTGGGATAACTGACAGGGAAACAATGTCCACGTGATAGTAAAGAATAAAAAAAACTAAACTCAAGCCATATTAACAGTTTGAGCTTTTAATTTGAGGTCTGTGAAATAAATGAGCTTAGTCAAAAGTTGCTCCAACAGCCTTTCCGTGCTTGCTTTGCAATCTGAAAATGTTCCTCCTTTTTCCTCCCCACGAAATTTAATTTCATCTACTATAATGTAAGAAAAAGTACTTGGTTTATGGCAGTGAAATCTAAATCCCAATGATCCTTAGCACATAATCTTTTAGGTCTTTAAACAGCTCTTGTATTTAAAATAAATTCTGTCATTCTTTTACTTTCACCACAAATTGCCTTTTATTAATCCCGATTCAGACTCAGAAAATATGAAAATAAATGTATCAACTTTACCTGTAATGCACTGAAACTGTCCATCTTCTCTTCTTATTGTAAATGCTTCCCCTGGATTAACTTGCACAAGAATAACCTTAAAAATAAAAGAGTGTTTACAACCATTACATGGGAATATGTTACAGAAGTCTGGTATGTGCAAAAAAAAAAAAAAAAAAAATTACTGGGGAAAAAAGCAATTTTTTTTTCTGGTTAGTAAATACATTATTTTTCACTCCACACTTCTTGCTGTCTTCATCCCACAGAGAAATAGATAAGAGCAAGAACAAGCACAGATATTTTTAAACAAACATTTTTCAAAGAATGAAGGAGAGAATAACAACTAAGTAAAACAGTGCCTGTACAAATTTTATTTTCTCAACTGCTTGGTATAATTAAAAAGCTATTTGTACAGCTTAATTTATTTCAACAAACTGTATTAACTTCAACATTAATCAAACCATTACGTAAACTTTCAGAAGGAAGTCTAGAATTCTCAGTGCTTGACATCAACCACTTGACAGTTTTCAACACAAGGAAAATACTGCGTCATGTCCCTCTTTATATGACCCAAGCATATTTGTACATTCATTAATGATAAAAAAAATTAGAAGTCATGACAAAGTAAGTGTACCAGATGCCCAGCATGAAACAGTAGGTATAATTTTATTTGTGGAAAGCCGGTTATCCCAATTTTGTAAACCCAAGCAATGCAGAAATGATAGCAAAGCACAAAGCAGCCAAAATAAACAGAGAAAGTCTGTACCAAAGCAGAAGCCTGTCACCATTTTAGATTCCTGTACTTTTATTTGAAACCTGCCCTTCTGTGAGGAAAAGAAGTTTGTTAACATGAAAAACCTAGCTAAAATTATGAACAAAGGAGAAAAAAAACTTTTAAAAGTAGAAAAGCAGGTGCATTTTATAATTTCCTTTCTGGACAGAACGTTCTTCAGTCTTGCTTGCACATGTCTAAATAAAGCCTATGTCCTCCTCCCTCTACAAATCAGTAGGAAAGAAATCTTTAGAAACACAACTCCTGAGTATTATGGCCAAAATTTTACTTTGTTAAATTACTAAAAGAAAATAAAATCTTTCATGTTTACAAAAACACAACCAACCAACCAACCAAAACCCCCAGAACTGGAAACTTGAGTGTTACTTATTTTAGGAATACCAGACACAAAGGAAAGGATAAGAAAATGGCAGAAATCCTATGAATTCCTCCCTTTTTGGTGGAGCAATTTCACAAATTAAAGAAAAGATGACAAGTTCTAACACTAACATATTGATGAGATATGACAGACATTCACATTTTCAAGCTTGTGCTGTGTTAGTCAACACTGATTAGCTCAGCTTCAAGCAAGCAGTTTAAAAATACTATCTTGTTTCCCATGTTTTTTCTAGAAGCTTTGGCTGTTTGAGAAAAAATAATGAACTGTATCAATATTTACATTTTTATCAAGCTATTACATCTTCCAGATCTTCTGAAGTGTGGCTCAATGTAAAATTCAGTTAGCATTCATAATATAATCTAAACAAGATGATTTTAGTAATGAATTTCAAAGAAGACTTAAAGGTCTTCAGAAAATACTGTATTGCCAGAGTTTATTTTGAAGTGTTTGAAGGTAGTTTTTTAACAACTGGCTATCATCACCTTCAGAATGTGATGATGAAGAGAAATATGAATAGATGAGTTCTTACAATTTCTTTTTGGACTCCCCAAGCAGGCATAACTTTTTCAAGACATATTTCATTGAAATACTCTTCCCTCTGCTACAATTGAAAATTTTAGCTCGACGTTTAGACTGGTATAAAAGTACCTAAAAGCTTCATGGTACATGAGAATGTCTCTCCATCTGTTATGTGTGGGCTGGATAGCTACATTTGCCCATCTCTTTTGGCTGATTTAGGTGCCCAAACTCCTGGGAGGAGCCATTCTGGCTACAGCTTACATGTCAATCTGTACCATTCTCAGCTTAATATTCTGTTGCCATCATATGAACTGTGAGAAGCAGAAATGCTTTATGGTGATGCCTGGCCCTTGATTCCTGCTTTTAAAGAAACAGGAAATGTGGGTTGACTGTATTCCCAGTTGTCCCTATTTACCCTGTGTGAGTGTCTGAGGTTGGTAATCTGGGTAATAATGCTGTTGTAGGAACTTGCTGGCTGTTCTTGCCCAGACTTCTTGCTGCAGGCCATCCAAACCTGAGGTCCAGCTGGCAGAGAGGATTTGAGCATGGGAACACACACACCGGCCCAACTGCAGCAAGTGGGTCCTGTGTCTCCTGGTTCTCTGTTAAATCAGCTTCTCCTGTGTGAGCATCTTGGTGGCTCACTTCACAGCTGCTCTGAGAAGCTAAAGGCTCAGCATGGCAGCCAAGGTGCAACAGTGAGACAGGCACTGCTCAGGAGCAGCAACAGGTCAATTGATGGAGTCCAGCACCATTCTGACACTTAGGATGCCATCTGATTTTCACATCTCTGATGACATCCAATTGTCAATCCAAAGGGTGAGAAGACTCACCAACTTCATGCAGTTTAATTAGATCTCAGTTCCCAGAAACAGGAAATAGAATGCCTTTTGTCAATGGACAATTAGCCTACTTGATGCCTGATTGCATTTCACTGACTCCCACTTTTAGCCTTGCTTCTATGTAGTGCATTCACATTTTTATTTTACAACTATTACAAGGTTGGCTGTGTATCCTGCCAAGTGTGCCAAAAGAGATTCTGAATCAGGGTTGAAATTTCAGAAGTTTCAAGAACTGCTGACTTCAGCAGTCTTTGTGCTGGGGCAGTGTATGACCAAAAGGGGTTTCTGGACCAACTTTATCACAGTTGAACCCCATGGAGTGATCACAGCGTTGAGAAGGGCATTTCTGACACTCTGCACCTCAGCAGACATGATTTGAAATAAGAAAAATTAAAGCTATGCATGGAGAGAGATTGGTACCTTTCTGGTCAGAAGAGACAGTACAATTGACTGACAGTTACTCACAGGAATTTCCCTTTATCTAATTGAAGTCTGCAGTACATAATCAAGGATGCAAGAAATTTCTCTCAAGGAAAATGTAACATGGATTTTACATAGCATCATGGTGTAGGTAAAAAAAAGTAGAACAATAAATCTAAGAGTTGCTTATTTACAGCTCTTTCATCTCATTTGAGGTGCCCTTGTGTAGGCTTGCACACCCCACCAGCCAACACGTTACTTCATGCACCCTGACATCAGTACTTCTGAAAACTAGGGCCTGAGTCTTTCACACTGAATATTCTGGATCTTGATCTCCTTCCTCTTCTGGGTAAAACATTCAAATTGGCTTGAACTAAGAGAAAAGCTTCGTAAAAATCTGATGGTCCAGCCTCTCTTCCTGTGCCTCAATCTTTTTGTGACAAATTCTGTTGCTTTACTCAGAGCAAGCAAAGTTCTGCTACTCAAAGGCTGACATGCATTCTACCCTTTGCCTGCTCCTCTAAGGTAACTATGATACTCAGATAAAAACCTCATTTGTGATGAGTCAGTCTCAGTGGGAGGCACCTTTAGCATGGGCACTTTTCAAGGGCTATTTCTTTCACTAAATCGACAAAACACTAATTGAGAACTTCACAATCTTAACAAAATAATGTGAACTTGGGATACTGAAGCCTTGATACAAGTTCTAGAATCATACAAGTACTTATAAAGCACAACCAACTATAATGGAACATCATAAAATTTAAAAGTGTAATTTCTGAATGCTATCAGAATTTTGACAATGTATTTTTGTCTCAAATCACGATAAAGCATTGCCATTAAGGAATAGGAGTATTAGGTCAACTAGTTCTATGTCATTTCCACTGTGACTATAAATTGTTTCCTTTAAACAGTTGTTTAATGATGATCCACATGACCTCAATACAGATCCTGATGAAAAACAATACAAAATCTCTTTCCAGAGATTAGCATACAAGTTGACAATACAAGAGTGCAGATACACACTTATGTTAAAAGCAGTTGTTGCATTAATAAAAAAGTGGCCACTGAATGGCTGAAGTTTGAAATGCCTGAAACATCAGTTGTCAAAACTGTAAGTTTTAGAAGTGAAATTTCACACTTTTCAATGGCACTTATTTTTTTTATATAGACTACTTTGGAAAATAAATCCAAACCAAATGAGCAACATAGTAAGCTTTGTAGTAGTTTAATTTAATTGCCCGGATTGGCACAGACCTCCTAACAAAAAGCCTTCTAACAAAACTAATAATGCCATGTATTAGAAAGCTCAGTGTGTATTTCCTGAAACGGCTGTTTGAACTCAGGCAGAAGCTGAAGCCAAGCAAGAACACAGGAAATGACCTGACAGTCTGGGTCAGTAGCCCATCTAGCCAAGCACTCTGACTCTAATATATCAACTGAGATGCTGTTTAAGGAGAGTGTGTGAGCCAGGCCACTTTCGGCAGTCCATCCCTCTTACTGTCCATACGTTTGCCTAAACTCTTTGAGTTCACTTACAATTTGAACTGCCTCCACAACCTCCTATGGCAGTAAGTTCCTGAAATTTTCTTTTTAGACATTTTAAAACCATCTCCTACTAATTACATATTCCCTAGCTTCTCTGCCATGGGAGTTGCTGAAAAACAGTTCTGAATAAATTTCATCCACCTCCTTCAATATTTTTTAAGTCTTGGCAATTCCCATCTCCTTGTACCCAGTGTGCAAACCAAGGGGTTTTAATATTCCCAATCTCTCCTGGCAGAACTGCTATATTGCCTTGACCACATCAGTGCTACCTAAAGCCACATTTACATTAGCAAAGTAAGCAGTACTTGGGAACATTCCCAGATTCTGGAACAGTCACCTGCAATAATGAACATGATTTAGTAGTCCTGAGCATAACACAGGTCCATACAGATCTGAAAACTGTTGCTGAGATCACTCTTACCAGTTTGCAAGAAAAGATTTACTAAAACTGACTTGTTTGACGACAGTGTCAGTCTCCATGAACATTCAGAGCACATTTAAAGTACTAATAAGTAAACAGTTACAGTCAGTATCCTGAAGAAGCACTACAATATCATGCCTTTTTGAAGGCTAAATAAGGGACACACTCTAGAGTGGTTTTGAAAATCTATTCTTCACCTTAAATCACAATTTGAGCTGGGCAGATATGGCAAATAGATTTTTAGAATGCAATAATTCTCTCCCTAAAGAATTCCAAATTGAATATAATTTTATTGCAACTCAAGTAGTACAATCACATCCTACAGAGATATGTAACACCGACTTGCACATACTACCATTAACAGACATAATTATTTTTAAATTATTACATCTTAAGATCTCATACAGGATTTATTACTACATCAGTGTGAGCAGGATGGAAAGTATTTAGATCTTGCATCTAAAGAAGCAATGGAAGGACAAATGTTCAAAAAGAAGAATGCTCAATGTTACTTTTTTTATTCAGTAAAACTCTTCACTGTCTGCAAGAGAAAATACAGGATGTTTCTGCAGACTGAAGCAGGAAAGGAGTTTAATGTTTTTTTCAAGTCTTCAGCTTGTTTCTAACACAAAAGAAATGAATTTGATAAAAATGGCTGGAGTCATAAAGAAACCCCTGTAAGAATGCAAGCAACAAAAGGTGGAAGAGAAAGCTGTGCAAGGCAGAGCTGCAGCCACCTTGACTCAGCAGGCTGCTCCAAAGAAAGGAAAAACTTAAGGCCAAATGTTAACACTTACCTCCATAAAGGTCTAGAAGTAATTTTTATCAGCAAGAAGCAGAGGCTGCAGAAGCCAAAATAAGATCCTTCGAGGTATTTCACCCTGCCAATATGGTCATGGCAGTGTCTTTCAAAAGCAAAACAGCAACAATACAAAATACAGCTGATTTGTATCTTACTAATCTTTGCCACTAGGTATACAGAATACTTTCATAAGCACACTAAGATTTAGCTCGTGCCGGATGAATACACAGTTAATTTATTTCTTCACTGGAGCACAGTGAGGGCAGAATGGAATTTAAAATACAGAGTTAGCTAATCTTGTTTTGGATATGTTTGTTTGCACAATAATTAAGGCCAAAAAGCCCATTAACTCCATTGAAATAATTTAATGAACCCTTCATTCTGTAAGATACGCACTTCTACAAGCTTCTCTACTTGAACGTCCATCCTCCTAACAGAAGTAGTGATGTACCAGGAGACTGACAGGTTTCAAACTAATTTCAGCCTGACAGAAAAGAAAGGCAGCATTAGACTTGTGGCACCATCACTAACGCGTATTTACATTGCAACATGAAGGAAAAAGCTTCCCTGGCGCTTTCAGCGGAAAAAAAGTGACTAACTATAAATAGCCTTGCACAATTAATAACTGGTCTCTGTCAGGTGGTTAGCAAAAAAGATGGAAACATAAACCTATGGACATCATTGTGAAGTACTAATATCAAAATTGGATTAATTCTGAAAAGGACCCTAGATGAGGTGAAAGACTTGCAGAGCAGAAAAACAAAAACAGATTAGGACTAATCCCTAAGCATTAACATCTTCACTGTTTTAACGCAACATCTTTCCAAAGCAGAAACTGTAAATACAATTAGAAGTTCAAACTATTTCTGTCCCCGTGAAAGAAAAAAAAAAGCTGATAAGTAAATAATGAAATAAATCACAGAGCTCTAAAAGCTAACTTCAAAAGATTCAAAAGATCTCACAGCAAGTTTGACATATTTCTCTTTTGCTCACCATTATACGTGCAAAAGCAGGTCTCAAATAAAATTTAAAAGGCTAAAGAACAAAGCTTCCTCCCCAAAAAAACACACACCATACAGCCAATCAAAAACTGGTACCTCAAAATTATTTTGTAATTTCTATCAATTTCATACATGCAGTGGACCTATCAGGCAAAAGAAATTTTATTTGATAAAAAATCTACATATTCAAAATACTAATAATATTCTTAATTTATTGTTTAGGTTCTAAAAATTTGAATTTAGTCCAAAGTAAGAAAAACCAAAACCACCAAAACTCAAAAAAACCACAACAAAACAACTCAATACCACCCCCCCAAAAAAAATGTGTTTAGAAGTATACTAGATACTCTTTTACACAGACACAAAAAACCAAATTCAGAATTAAGACTTTTTTAACCTTCTCCTTCACACTGCTCTATAAAGTTATGAGGATCTTCCTAATTTGGAAAATTTTTTGCAGATTAGATTTGAGTATGGTTTATGGAAGAGAGTTTAACTTATCCTTACCAAATCATAATGATCTTAAATAATACACATTTTAGAGCGAATGTTCAAATAATACCTGTATTTCTGACAGGACAGGACTGACTGAAACAGTTTCTGATTCTTCTAAGCACAAATATCAAGGGAATCAAGTCAGATACAATAAAACTTTGTTTGCAGGTTTGGTATTTACAGCCAAATTTTCAAATCTTTCCTAGCATGTAATAATCTGTCTTGTCAAAATAAATGTTTTCGAAGCATTAAAAGATTCTCTATCAGTAAAAGAAGTTATTAGCTACTGAATGTAAAATATCATTTTAAAAAATTGGCTTTCCTAATAATTACAGGTTTATTCCAAACCAGCTAAGTGTTAGCTGAAAAACTGAAACTATAATTTTAGAGTTACTGGGATATGGGAAAAAAGTTTTTGTATCTGCAATAAAGAAAAATAAATAACCAAGCTTGTTCTGTCTCCAGAATATCTTGGCTCTCAAACCCATCTTTCAGTACCAAGGACTATCAGCTTCCTGAAGGGGAAAAGAAAAAGGTTAATTTTTAAAATCCTGACTGAGACTAAAGAAATCAAAATACATTAAACATTTGTGTCATGTGTGAAGTTGTGGGATAAGCCCACATGAAGACTGTTCTCTCCATAGGTTAGCACTGGCTACAGCCACAAAGGCAAGAAAACAAAAGGAACCAGAATGAATTTCAGTGTAAAAGTGCATTTTGAATGCTTCTCTCTCCCCAGCCACCCACTACATCACTCTGAAGGGGAAAGGAACTGAAAGAGTTACTTTGTATCTTCCTCTAAAAGAAGTTAGATATGCTTTGTGAATTTACATATTTTTCCAGAATGAATGAAATCTGGGACAAATTTTCCAAGCAAGCAAAAAGCCTCTGAACATATATAACTAGAATGCTAATAGATCTACTACTAAATATATCACAACAAACAAACAAACAAACAAAGCAATCCTTTAGAAACAAAGATGATTCCTAGCCTGGCACGCACATTAAAACACCAAAAAAGCGGGAAGTAAGATGTGAAGAAAAAAGTGGAAGGAGGAGGGAAGCTAGAACATGGTACAATAATTTTTGTCATTATTAATATTAAATATATAACATGAAGAAGTAAGAGTATGTCACATTACAAACTGTGGTTAAAGCAGACTTAAATTTAACTATATAGTAAGAGACTGCTCCTGTACAGCAAGGAAGATTACAAGTTGGAGCAAAACAATATTACTAAAAACCAGAGTTCTGTTTTCCCCTCATTCTGGAGTGGTTTTGGGGAATGTGTGTGTTCTTTGAGATTATGAGGAGTTTTGGGGGTTTTTTCTACAAACTTCCTAAAAAGCAAAAGGGTAAAGTGTTCCAAAATGTTTGGTTGGACATTCAAAACCATAATTTAAAGATAACAGAATCACAAACCATTTCTATACTAGCAGAAAAAATACTATTTTCTGAGATGTTTTTCTAGGAAAGAGAAGAGTGTTTCAGGCTTGGTGGGGTTTTTTTTGGTTTTGTTTATTATTAATCTTAAAATATCTATATTTAGCATTATATGGTTATAGGTGCTGAGTCAGTAGCAAAAGATTGTCAGCAATCACAAACAATGGAAAGACTTCACCAAAATCGTATTTCTAAATGCACTGCTAAAACAAATCAACAGGGAAAAAAAAAAAAAGACAGCAGTGGTTTGTCTAAAAATACTGCAACTGAAATTAGCTCAGCAGTACTCATGAGAAGATTTTTACCCAAAACGACAAAGGTAGAATAATTCTTGAATATTTTTCAAATTTGGGAAAACATCATAGCTAATACTCTTGGTCATTCTGACTTGAAAAAATTTTTTAAAACACTGAACCTGTTAAGAGGGTGGTACAGCCAAGCTCTTTGTAAGATGTACACTGTATCTTTAACAACCTGTCTGCAATAAGATTATAAAAGGGTGTATTTCTAGAAAAGACACAACTACTAGGCAGAGCCACATTTATGCTCTGTCATTAGGGCACGTATTCAGAACAATTACATTTTTCTCCACTAATTGTTGCAATCAAGATGTTAATTAGTGACATGCTTTATCTCATAACCCATTTCAAAAGCCTTAGCACTTTGACTTACTGTTGCTCGCATCCTTTTATTTCTCTCATTCAACTGGTGCTACCACAGTGACAAAGGATGAAGGAAGATTCAACAGGCACCACTCCGGCTGCTCCAATCTGTTCCATTCACTCAGTACTGAGGTAATCTTCGGGGATGTGTGGAACACTGCCCCCCCTCTTGTGAACAGGGCACCTAAACCTGAACGCCACGCAGGAGGATCTCCCTTCACCTTCCTCTATAGCTGTGCATCCACCAAGCATGTGGAGGCAGGATGTGAAAGGTAGGATCAATTAACAATATAGTCAGCAATACCTACCTCAAGCCTTCCTTCCTATCAAATTAGCCAATGTACAGTGAGCTTCCTGCTGTACATGAATGTATCATGTCACCATAGCAACTAAATCAACAAATAGCTGCTGCAGCATCTGCTTCTGGATCATCTAACGTCAGTCAACAGAAGGTTCGGGTTTAAGAGAACAAAGCTTCCAAATATATGCTGTTTTATAACTGCATTTTTAATTTAGCCTCCTGATTCCCAGATAGGCTATACTAACTCAGGATGAACCAACTTCTGACTTTATAATCTGCGATACAGTTTATGACTTCATTTCTCAAGTAAGCCAGAAAGAAGAGAGGAAAAAAATACTCTGCAAAAGAATAAAAAGAAACAGCAAAAAAAAAAAAAAAAATCAACTGGATTCTAATGCACTCCCTTAAACACTGTGCCACTTTACAGCATGCATTTAGTAAGAGACATGAAAAGAAAGAAGTACATTTCTCAAGTTTGCTTTATAATTTACCTATGTCTGCCCTAAATAATACTATAGATAGAAATATCTTTTATTAAATATTAATACTAAAGACATTTCAGATAGCTAACAAATATGGTTCCCCTCTATTAGTCTCCACTTCAGAGCTAAACTGAAAACATCTAGCATTGTTTTCTGGCAACCTCACAACTGTGGTTTTTAATCCCAACACCAGCAGGGGACCACTGGCACACCCTCACCTGAAGAAAGACAGTTACACATAGAAAAACACACATCCCTCTCTTCTTGTGAGAAATTACTTCAAATACCAGTTGTGCACCACTGGTTTAAGTCCTAACCCATAGGCAGACAAGATATAGAAAACTGCTTTGAAATTGTCTCGGTATTCAGAATGCAAAAACATGAGATTACAGATTAAATGTCATCTAAGGTATAAAAAATTCTAACATTACTAACAGCTATTGTTTTCAAATGTAATAAGTAAGCGTACAAAGACACAAACACTTTTATGTAAAAGGACTCAAAGCTACAGCCTACTGAAAATAAAAAAGTAACTTTCCTTTCTTTTAACTTCAAGTCATATTCCTAACATTTGATCAGCATGAAATTATTTACCAAGTAAAAGCTTTCTAGGCAAAAAGTATTGGTTATTCATATCCAGTATCATTTTATTATTAAAAACACCTACTTTTAGTTTTCAAAGCAGATGTTTTTCTACCCATCTTTTGTTACAACGAAAATCATTACATCTAGGTTGGCTCCACAGAGTGTGGTCCAGTGAGCAAGGAAAACTAGATGCAGACTCAAGATACTAACACTGCTGTGGCTCCCATACTGACTTACTGTGATTTGTGCCTTTGTCACCTCACCTATGCCAGAGTTCCCATTCGTAGGCCTAGTCCAACAGTATTTATAAGTTCCTACATGCTACTGGATCAAAAATCACTGCAAGACTTGAGTGTTTTTATTCATTAGTAGCACAGAAATTGCCAGATGGAATCACATCTGTGGTCGAGCTAAGGTGATGTCAGTTACAAACACAGCACAAGTTGTTTTTCCGTTGACTGTATGTTCAAAATCTGCTGCTTATATCATAACAAGGCTAATGAGGCTATGAACTACTCTTTTCCATAATCAAGCCCACTATCACTTAAAAAACATATTAAATGGAAAAATGCAAAAGATGTATCAGGCCTTACAGAGAGTATATGATTATTAAATAGGAACTCCTGACATCAGTAATAAAAGCTAAATTAAAACAGTACCTTAAATTGTTTTAAATTGCCAAAGGCTTACAAACTTCATGGTCATGAAGTGTTACTTCCAAGTACTTCTTTCTTGAAGTCATCTTTCAAAAGACCTTTCGGCCTCCCATCTTCTTTTAGACTTGATAAATACAAGCTTCCTCTCTCCACATGTACATTGGCTACTAACCAATAAAGAATTTTGAAAACTTTAGATTAAGGTTTGTACCACACCAACTCATAGCAGACTCAGCACACAACATTTCCATGTTATCTATAAGGAAATATTAGAATTTTCTTTTTTACTTTAAATGATCTTCTGGTTTTAGTATCAATGACAGACAAAACCAGGCTTCCCATCATTATTTATAGAAGCGCCCTATGGACTTTGATCTTTGTCCAAGTAACATGATGCAACACTCAAACACCAAAGTTCTAAACTATTTTCCACTGTATTTTTTGAGCAAATTCCAGTTTACAGGTTTCCCATGACTAGACAATTCTCTACCCTAGCATCTGCTAGTACTGACTATAAGGATTTAACTGCTCTAGATATGGAGTTTAAAACTTTCTTCATGAAGAAGAGTAAAGATATGGGCAGTAAAGGGTATCAACAAATCTTGGATTTCAGGATGAGGGACAAAAGCCATACAGAATTAATTGTTATTATGTTGCAATAGCAATTTACATGTTTGGGATTTTGAAAAAAACAAATACAATCCAAATGATTTCAGCTTACACAGACAGTAGCTGTATTTTTGGAAAAAAGCGAGTGAAAGAAGCCATCTTTCCAATGACATGCTTCTAAGGCCTGTATTTTCTGAGGACAGACCAAGCAATTCTGCATCATTTTTCTAAAAGGCAGCTGACAGATAATAAAATCAGTAAACATTTAATATTTAACCATTGCTACAAGATACTCTCAGCACCACTGATCGCGCTAAGATGACAGAATATCCCTAGGAGCAACTGGAAACAGGGAGATTGGAAAGATGCTGAGACTGTTCATTGGATTCATTGGCACTGGCATTCAAAAATTATAGATGTCAATAAGCTTTCATTGCTCTTTGCAGAAAGGGAGGTTGGAAAGATTCAAGAATTGGGGATCTTTTTTCCTAGAAAACAAATTTATTCATGAAAAGTTTTTAAAATTCTTACTGAACTTGTGCTTCCCCCCTTCTTTTCACATAGAAGATGATCAGTTAAAAAAGCTGACTACTGAGAAGGGGAATCAAAGATGATTTCTAACCCTGTTTTGTAAAAGTACAAAGTTTTTTGAGAAGAACCAGTAAAAGATAAATGTTAAATTCTGCATTGAATATCAGTGATGAATGTTCAAGACTCATCAGTGTCCACATATAACAGTGCCAATCAGTGAACATTCCACAATCCAGTGTCTGTCTCTTTCTTTAGTATTAAGAAATAACTACAATTTTGATCTACTTACTTCTTCTCTGTATCTTCTCTTTCATATTCTCAGTTCTCAAAGCTTGACTAAGCAAAGTTTTATTTGCCTCATTTACAGCAAACCCAATCTGTCTCATTAGCATTTACAGTCTGTGGTTAGCACAGAAAATTTGCTGCTTAAAATAATACCACTATTATATCTTTAAATCAGCAAAAGTATAAACATAAGGATAACAGCAGTGTTTCAAGGAATCTGGATAATGCAACAAACATTTGGGCTTCAAAGTTTTAAGCTAATCCATGTTTACAGGGAATTAGAAGTAAGCAGTGTTAGGGCAGTCACTGAACTCTGGAACTTTCTGAGGCATTTGGTCTCAGCCCGTGGCTAGACACATCAACGCCCTAAAAACTGTAATACTTCCATCACATCATTCTCATTTCATGATTTGCTGTTTGAAGCTCCTAGGAATTCAGTTTCACAATGCTAAGTGAAAGTGGATGAGAAACAGAGCTCACACTGCACAGCAAATGGGTAGCAAGGGCTAACTAAGGTTTCAGCTAATACTTCACAGGGGCTAGTCCCCTCACAAGGCATCCTCCCTGATCAATCTGCCTATTTGCAACAGTCCAAATGTATTATGGACGAGAAGAGAATTTTATATTTCCCAGCATTGCTTCTGACAGCTCAGAATCCTGTTTGCTGATATAGCAAGTTAAAAGTCCATAATATTTAAGACTGATGGATGTGTTTAATTTTTTTACCCTAAATGCAGTATAAAAGGAAGCACCAAAGGAAGAACAGTGTTTTGTAAAAATTAAAAATGCTATTAAAAATAGCATTTACTTAAAAAAATTTCAAACATAAAGAAATTCAATAACACTTCCAAAGAAGCCTTTTTTACCCTGAAAAAGTACCCTATATACCCAGTTTTGGGTAAATATGGGAACCACTGTACATCAAAACAGTGTGACAATACAAACTTGAGCTGGAAGAGAAATTAAAAGATCAATCTCAATTAGATCAGATTGGAATGACTTAGTCAGGGACCAAGGACTTGGTGGAAGAGATCTCTACAACCCCAATCCTTTCCCATGTATTTTATCCTCTGCTTCAAAAAGAGAGGGAGAAAAAACAAAGCCAACTGCCATTTTTTGCTGTAGAATATAAACCACAGTCTGAGTCTATCTGTTTCCAGATAATGTCATTCTGCCTGCTTTATAAAGTGTATAATTCTGTAACATATAGAGAGCTCATAGACTTTACCCACTTATGGCAAAGTCTCAATCTCTAGGGAATAGAATATCACAGACTACTTTAGTGGGAAGGGACCTATGATGATCATCCAACTACCTGACTGAAGGCTGACCAAGTTGATGTTAAGGGAATTGTCCAAATGCCTCTTAAAAATATTGACAGGTTTGTGACTTCAACTATAACTCTAGAAAGCCTGTTCCAGCATTTGACCACCATCTCAGTAAAGAAATGCTTCCTAGGGAAAAAACAGGTTTCAGCTAGCAGAGGGTGTACCTCAGATAACTTATTTGCCAAGAGTGCTATTCTCACGTATTTTAAGAGTGGATTTGAAGAAACACAGGTAAGAACTTAGGGTGACTTTGTAGGTCTTGGAGTCTGGCACTCAGGTCATGGTTTACTCAGCATTAAGTGTCCCATGTCACAGAGGAGGGGAGAGATGGGGACATGCCTGGGTCCCAGACACTGTTTAGGCATAACTATATCCTTACAAAGCTTATTGACTGATGAGCACACAGACCCAGCTATCAGACCCATTTGCAACAGACTGCACAGAAAAACCAAGCTACTTCAATGCTTATAGCTCCAGGCAATTTGCACCTTCTCACCTCATAAAAAAAGAGAGAGAGAACAAAAAAGTACAGCTCTTTAGTCACCTTCATACACCATGAAAGGCATTGTCTTCTGGACATACTTATTTCTCCCCATTGACTGTATTAGCAACCTACAGTGACTAACTGACTTCCAATTCAATTTTCATGTGTCATCCAATTCTCCCAAATGTCAGTTTCTGAACAGTTTAATTCAACAGGGGCTGAATGCCTCAAGTATCTTGGGAGGAATCCACTGTATCAGAGACCAAAATTAATCTAGGATTCATATCATGCACATGAAAACAGACATTTTAGAGAGAAAGGATGATTACTGAAAAGTTTTATGAGGATGCTTCATTGCTTCATTCCACAAATTTTCATACCAAATAGAAACAGAAAAGGCTATGAACTACACAGCCTTCACTCTTGTTTCTACATTTATTTTCAAACAGAAAATATAAAAAAACCCATATCTGAATGGTGGTATAAACTGTGCAATAAATCTGGTGCTGCTTTCTTCTCAACAAAAGCAGCATAGTATTCATACATTACTATATATCAAAGAATTTTGAATCCTCACTTTCTGCTGAGGATGATGGCTTCTTCTAGGAAATTTAAAGCAAGTTTTCAATGCACCTGCAATCAAGGATCCAGTTTAAATAAACTGGGAAAAAATCTGATCTCTAAGGCAAAAAAAAAACAAAACAAAACCACTTAACTAAGTAAAACTTCACCCTTCCTAACTAAAAAACACGATTAAGTCAGATAGAGGAAGTGTCTACTAACCCTGAGTCATCAAAACTCATGTATTTTTAGCTTTTCTTGTGATTTTTTTTTTTTTTTTAAATCATAGCCAACAACCAGTTAGAAACTTCCATGGAAAAGATTTTTCTGTATATGGAATGTCTCATATAAGTTTGATTATCATCTTGCAGTGATGCTTGCTACACAAAAGTACTAATCAATCCTGGGGAAAAATACAGCTTGATAATGAGGTTCCATAGGCTGGCACTGAAGCATTGCAGGCCTGAAAGTTCCAATGGTTCCACTGAAGACACTTCTGCTGCGCTTCAGTGCTATGAAGTCACTGAACAATGGAAGAATAATTGTCAACTAAAACAAACTTCAATGAACTCCAAAATGAGAAATTAGACATATCTGCTAATTCAATAGAGCCAAATGGGAAGTACAAAAAAAAAAAAAAAGGCAAAAAGAACAGAAGCAGCCATGCCCATACTCTGTTCTGTGAAATCAAAGCACAGATAAAAGAAAGGAAAAGACCACAATATGGAAAGTGATGGAAAGTGAGAGCAGTTATAACACTATCTGTTGTTAAACAACTTTTAACACGGATTTTTTTTCTTGCTGAGGAAAAAGATCATGAAACATATTGCAGTTCTAGGCTTGATTTTCAGCAGCAAGACGAAACCAAAGCAAGCTGGAACTTGATAATGTACCATATGGTTTTCAGAAGCAGAAGTGCCAGAACAAAAACCTAGGAAACTCATTTAGCAATCGAGTCTAGCTTTATATTTCCCAACACCATCTCCACCATTATATTTTGCTGTAATGTAATATGTAAACAGTCTGAAAGCCAAAAAAGGGGATTAATTAATTTGTTTTGTGGCCATCTATTACTCTGCTGACTGAAGGCATCCTCCTATGACAACAAGTTAAGAATAACTTTAATAACAGAGGTTTAAATATTTAAAGAAGAAATTGGTTTTAGGAACACTAACTTGTAGATTTGATGTTTAATACCTACTTAAACCCACACACAATATACACACACACTACACATATATACACACAGAGTAGGATTTTTGGAAAACTCACCAAAACATCTAAATTTCTCAATAAAACTTGGAGGATAAGTATCCAACCTCCCAAGCTAGAAGTGTTACTTTACCCCTATACCTTGCCAAGAAATAAAGTCAACTAAAGGTCAAACACTACATGCTATTCCCCAAAGAAAAGAAAATGGTTAACAAGTACTGGGCTACTTTGAGAGTGCAATCTATATTTTCTGTTAATAAAGGACCCATAGGTCATACAGGAATGTCTCACTTTGCAACTGCTAGCTTTAGTGGGAAGGTACTCTGAGGGCCCAGAAGTCCTTGGCTGCTGCATACTTGTGTCAGCAATTTACTGATTTGTTTTGGAATAGCACTGGGTGCTGTAGCAACTTTCCAAAACAATTTAACATAAGTGTGTTAAAGTAGTTTGAACTCTTGCCTCTTCTTTTCCTCTTCTTCCACCAAATCAGGACTCACATAATCAAGCATATCCTTCCTGTCCAGCCTCAGCAATAATCACTAAAGCATCACTGCACTAGTTACCCTTATGTGAAAAATCCTCAAGCAGTTCTGTCCTCATACCACGTCTTCCCAGTTTAACTTGGTTTCTATAGATCCTATAGATCTGCTCCATTCTCCATCCTCAACCTTACTCACCATCGAGACCATAAGAAGTACATTATCCCCTCATTCTGAACACAGTGACAGGAAGGTAGGAAGGTAAAATCAAGCAGTACTTCTGTGCTTAACAGAGGAGGAGGAGCCAGCAGGCTTGGTCTCTGCTTTTTCTTTTCACTGGTTTTATCCTATGAAAGTAACATTAGTCCCTTGCTCCGTGGGACAGAGAACCAGGCAATCTCCCACAACAGCACTGAGTGACATACAAACATTCACACAGTTTAAGTTCCCCGTGTTTTCTGACTGAACACTCACACATTCCTCTAACTTTGTGGATTGTTTTGTTTTAAAACATGGTGGAAAGTTACAGCTTTAACCTGATCAGACACTTCCGCTGTTTGAAGCATATGACCTTTCATCTTAACATGTTCAAATATTTGTACTGCTATTTCACATTTACACTGCTAGCAGAACTTCAAGTATTTGAAATAGATTATCTTGAAGATATGAACTGTTCCAGAAAAGTATGGAATGGTCTGTATCCGTCTGGTAACTCAGTTATGCAGTATAAACAATCTAAGTCACCATAATTACAAGCGTTAATTCTGGTAAAATCTAAGAAGGGGTAAACTGATTTAAAAAATCCTCAGATGCTTTACAGCTGAATAAAATCTTTCAAGTTTAGTATAGTTAGCTAGTCTAACATAGAAAAAACCAACATAGAAGCAAAATAGTTAAATAAGGAATCTCCTACTGGTTTTCAGAAGCAAAATACCTAAATAACCAGTTTTCTACTGGTTTTCAATACCTTTTCAGTCAGGACTGACTAAAACTAGTTAGTTCAGCTACAGACCAACTTATACACTATGAATACAGAAGAAAATATCCATTTCTTTACATGGACAATACAGCTCTGAATTTTGATTGCAGGAATACAAATTTTGCCAGCTCTACAGATTAAGTTATATTTTATGCAACCCAACACCAATGCTGTTATGAAAGGAACTGAGAAGTACTTTCATACATCAAAATGTGTGTACTGTAGCTAAGTAAAAAGACTTACAGAAAAATTAGTAACTCCATCATAAAGGCAAAAGTCCTCTTCCTTCTTATAGTTTCAAAGTTCAAGGGAAAACAAAGGAATACAAGGAATAATATTCATCGTATAATATTAATGTTTAAAATATTAAAAAAGACTCAACACTACAGTGTTTTGTACTTGAATACATCATACTTTCAGATGCAGTATCTATCCCTTTCATAAGTACTATTTAAAACAAACATACATGATTTTAAGACTGTTTTAAATAAATAAGCAACTGCCTGACCTTTCTGCGGCCTAAGTCTTAACTGGACAACCTTGACACACAACACAGTCCCTGCCATTCTGGATTTCCCATAGTTCAGATATACAAAGTATTTTCTACCTACTCACGGCTTTCAAATCACCAGATGCAAAAAGGGTTTCCAAAGAAGTTTCCTGCCACTGAACAAATGCACTTGCTGACTCTATGAATCTTCCATCAGATGCAAAGGACAGAGAACAAAAGTCGCAACTTTCATTCAACATTGTGAAACATGAACAGGAGACAATGTTTTGGTGTATAACTGCCAGTTATCATGAAATGGGGAAAGAAGAAAATTACTTTCTTTATTGATGACTAATGCTCAATGAAAATTCTCTTTTTTAAAAATACACGTGATTACTACCAGTCCCACTTCAGACAGTAGTCATAATGAGCTGCCTTTTGTTTTAAATGAAAAAGGACAACAGCATATATGTTGTTTTTTTCATTAGAAGACTAACACAAACTCCCACAGATTCATTTCTCCGAAGAAATACTTTGCTTGCTTTCCAGTTTCAATCTTCCTTGGCAGGAGAAAGAGACAACATTTTAAAGAAAACATATATCCAAAAGAAAATTTAAACTCACATATGACTCAAAATCATGCATGATTACAATGTAAGCTTGACAGAACAGTCTGAGAGTCTTATCTTTATGGAGGGCAGAACAAGTAACTCAGTATCAACTATGTTTGAAAGGTCACAGTGAACAGGGGAAGATCCCAAGGACTAGAAGAAAGCAAACATCAGTGCAATCTTCAAAAAAGGAGAAGGAGGAGGACCCAGGGAGCTTGAAACTGGTCAAGATCACCTTTAGCTCTGGGGAGATGAGTGGACAAAGCTTTCTAGAAGCCATTTCCAAATGCATTAAAGACAAACAGGTGACTTGGTGTAGTCACTATGGATTCACAAAGGGTAAATCATGCCAGACAGACCTGGATGGCCTTCTAGAGTGAAATTACTACCTTGGTGAATGAGGAGAGAGCATAGCTAATGTTTACCATGACTTCAGCAAGGTTTTGACACTTTTGAATAACACAGAAACTGATGAAACACAGACAGAGCATAGGAACCAAGGCAGACAAAAACTGGACCAAATTCCCGTCTTGAAATATTGTGATCAGCAGAGCAAAGTCTAGCAGGCAGCCATCCACTGGTCACCTACTGCAGTGGCTGACACTGGGGCAGACAAGGACTACAATCTTCTTTAAAGATCTGGATGATGGGACAAAGCACGTCATGAACAAGTGACACAAATCTGAGTGAAGCAGCTGATGCACTAGATGGTTGCACTGACATCGAGAAATACAAATTCAACAGGTGTCCAGGCAGACACTAACATAGAAAAGCAAGTCCCACCATTCAGGCTACCCAGTTGTAAGCAAGTATCAGTCTGGAGATCATAGATAATAGAACATGTTGTGCCACAGCTACTATGTTCTACCATAGGGAAAGGTTTATTCACCTTAATAAGATCACACAGTAATATAAATATATAACTTCCAAACTAAGACACAATCATGGCTTGACAACTTGGCAGCTGTTTGGTCTCATTCTTCCATGAAGAAGTTCTTCCACAACACAGGTTTTCTGCTTCATACTTCTTACAAATCTTATCTCTGCACCAGTTCTGCCTTCACCTCAATCTCTAACACATGTGTATGCCCAAAGCTGCCCAAATATACTCCAGATGAAGGATTACTATCTTTCACAGTGTCAACACGTCAGTGATGTGTTGAAAGGAAAAAAAAAATATACTGATGTTTCCTTACCTGTTGTGCTCCATCCCCACTAACAATAGGGGAAGTCAGAAGAGGGATTTCACTACTTATAATTGAAGTGGTATCCAGTAACGGTGGATGTTCTGCCATCATTGATGGTACATTAATTCACAAGATCACCTGCAAAGGAAAGTTACTCAGATGGTTAAACTGTATCAATATTTCTGAATAATTACCCTTAAAACTTGTCTCGCTTTAGAAATAACAACAACAACAAAATAAGATTATGAAATTAGACACCTTAAGAAAGTATGTTTCCACAACAAGCAGCAATCACACAAGCGTGAAGATGAGTTTTTGTCAGCTGGTACAAGCCTTAGTTACATGGAGAGGGCGGTTTACACCCCCTCTAGCGGCTGAACCTCAGAAGATGATAGATCACTACCCTGGAGCTAACAAACCTGAATCTTTAAACTTTGTAACAAACCAAGACTTCAGCAAACTGGCACCGCTGACAAAATGCCTACAGAGTTAAAAAGAAAAGGAAACACGCATTTGCTTTAAAACCCACATGTATAGTGTTCCTGTTCATGTGACTGGTAAAAAAACAAGATATACTAACAGGGACACTTACTTTTTTCCCTTTTTTAATAACCCACTTTTCCTATTATTAAAATGGATAAATACTTTAGGGACAACGCATTACTAGGAAATGTCCTAGTGAGGCACAAATTAAAAAAAAATAATAATAAAAAATTTTGCACAATCTGACATATCATCATTTAAAAATTTATTAGATCCAGAAATAAAACCGTGTCACTTTGATAACCAGTGGCCGTTTAATCAGCAGCTAAAACTTGGGGAGGAAGGGAAGAGATAATGTCCACACACAAAATTGTAATCCTCATAATGATACTACAAAAAAGCGCTCACTTGCACACATTGAAAAGTTACAAGAAACCTGATAACAAGAAAAAAAGCCACAGAGGCAAGAGGCCCATGAAAGCAGTGATACACTTTAACTGAGGAGTATCACATAACAAGGTTACAGAAAGCAGGATTCAGCCGAGCATTCCTTTCAGTTATATTAACAAGCCACAAGGAACATGTTTTCTGATATTTTACATCTTAGTGCTATATGAAGACTGGATGGAAGAATTAAGACCAAAAACGCTGAAGATTACCATTTTTCCATGTTGGAAATAAATACTGCAAGTCTAAGAAGCTGCTTTTGAAATTGCATATAATTTTGTTTAAAAAAATATCACTAAATTACATTGGTTTACTGTACTGGTCTTAACTCAATCCCAGATAGACCCAGTACACTTAGCTTTTGAAATAAAAAATAATTAGATCAACAAGAATTGAGAACTGATATTTCTTAACAAAACAGAAAGACAGATGGAAAGAATTCACTAGGGGTGAATGGCACATTCAGAATTCCCACAAGTTAATCACATTTTGCATCCGGAAACAGTGCTTTACATCAAACATAGACATAAGGATTAAGCTGAGAAGAAGCTTGTACAGTATTTCTAAAGCAGAATCGCCTCTCTTAGCCAGTACTTACAGTAGCCTGGTAAAAAAAAGTAAATACTATTTTAGAGTTATACAGCCTGACAGCCAGCAGTGTTACAGGCTTTTGTAAGTTTTGTTGTGGTATCATCTGGCTACTGAAACTCCCTACAAAGACTTCCAAACTTCTAGTTCAGATATACTGTCTACTCATAAACAGAGATGTTTACTAGTTACAGCATTAACTTCAAATGAAAAAATACCTGATGGTAATGGAAAAATGGAAGGAGTGATAATGGAATAAAGTCATCTTAATGACACTAACTTCAGCACCAAGCTCTAGAGATATTTGGTTAATCAGTACAGCTTACTACTCAAAAGCATCATCTAAAACTTCATGCCACCCAATGGACTGCTTTCATTTGCTTGCCCCTCTAGGGTGGATGTTGTAGCTCTGCTGTGGATTGAAATCTACAGTACAGTGCTCTCAGTACAAGAGGACTCCCACATTAACAAAGCACTACAGGCCTCTTGTACAGAATTTTTTCCTTCTATCCAGCCTAAACTTCTCCTGGTGCAACCTTTCCTCTTGTGCTATCATCTGATACCTGGGAGAAGAGACTGATCCCAACCTGGCTCCACCCTCCTTTCAGGCAGTTGTAGAGAGCGATAATGACTCCCCTGAGCCTCCTTTTCTCCAGACTAAACACCCCCAACTCTCTTAGCAGACACTTCCCCAGCTCCTTGCCCTTCTCTGAACATGCTCCAGCACCTCAGTCCTCATAGTGAGGGACCAAGAACTGGTTGAGGTGTGGCCTCACCAGTGCCAAGTACAGGGGGACAATCCCTGCCCTGGTTCTGCTGGCCATGTTGCTGATACGGGCCAGGATGCCATTGGCCTTCTTGGCCACCTGAGCACACACACACACTGGCTCATGTTCAGTTGCTGTTGACCAGCACCCTCAGGTTCTCTTACACCAGGCAGCTTTCTATTCTCCCGCACAGCTGTTTAATGATTTTATTTGTATGAAATTAGCTTCCCATAGGCACCCAGGTGCTTAGGTCAACACCTCACCTTCAGCACTCAGTCTATAGTGCCTTAACTGGGACACAGCTAAATTCCATGTCTGAATTCAAGCATTTGATTTATTCTGGAGTCAGAACACACTGCTCATTGATGAACCCTGACAGGAGCTACTATGTAGAATGTTATTCCTGACACCCTCTACAACAATCATAAAAGTGCTACCTGTCAGACTGTGTAATCAATCTAGGAAAAAAAACGTTTCCTTGATAATACAATATTAGATTTCTCTGCAATGTCACTGAACTAGTCTCAAAGACTAAAGGTTTAAACTTCACACCAATGTGGGTCTATACTACACGTTCATCAAAAGCCTTTCCCCCATCAGCAGCTGGGAGGCAGCAATCCGTACAAGTCAGTGCAAATAATACGGTCACACAGTTAAGATGTGGCACGTTCACCCACTGCAGGTGCCTTTTTGTTTTGCTGTGAGGACAAAGAAAGATACCAATTGGAAAAGACAGAATGTGTGGTAGGAGGAGAAGTCAGCAAAAATGGATACAAGGTTGGCGTCAAGACAAACAGAATGCTCAATAAACATATCTTGGAAATAAATTATATCACATTCAATGCAAGGACCTCAAGTGTGTGCAGACAGAGCCTTTAGATCATCAGAACCCAGTAGCTTGGATTCAAGACCTCTTGATGACATTTACCTAGACCTTTGAAAAAGACTTGCAAAAAACTTGGGTCCTAGGAAATTCTCAGAGGTCTGGAAGAAAAGTAGAAGTTTGCATTAAATACTGTGTTGTAAAAGGGACAATCTAGTCCGGTTAGCAAAGAATAATCTCAGATCAACACTGGATGTTATTTGTAAAGAACTAAAATACAATTAAGATTGATTGAAAAAACCTTGTCCAATTAACTTCATACAAACCTTCTGGTGATGGATATTGCTGAAAAAGGTACTAATAAGTGGACTGTAAAAACAACCTTAAAATCTTACTTGGCATTAGAGAGCATTTCTCTTCAATAGAAAAACAGAACAGATGGATTAAAACTGAATGGACAGTCCCTAAACATTAACAGTAAATACAGAATTGTTGAACCATGTGAGTTTCCAATAGCAAGGGAAGGTATCAGTTCTCAGCTTCTCATTACAGAACATGTTTTTAACTTGCCTCTCAGAAAAAATAAAAAAAAGGAAGTCGAAAGGAAGTCTGGAAATGACAAGCAATGACAGTGATAAGAGACTGAGTTATTTCAGTCAACTAAAATGGCATGAATAGCTTAAAAAGTTAGGCATAGCAAAAAGTATTAATGCATAAAGGTAAAGATGCTCTTTCTAAAACTAAAAAGAATGAACACAATCCTGTGAAGGGTTTATTCCAACAAGGACAGAATAATAAAAGTGGACAGTCAAACACAAGCTTGCCAAAAGGCTTTATCAGTTATATCAACAGGTCTACCTCCCTTAGCAACATGGAGGGGAGGATGTTTTTCCTGCCTCTGGCTACAAATACCTACCATCTCTACTGGAATAACTTCACAAGCTTTGTCTCCAATTTTCTGACTTGAAATTGCTCCTAACTGTTCCAAGTGTGAGCAACAACTTCTTGAACATATTGTTCCATTGAAAGCAGAGTATGTGCATACTGTAATTTCAGCCTTAATCCTCAAAAAGCTGCCCCAGGTGATGTAACTGTCCAACTCCATCTAGTTTCTGGATATACTCAGGACTTTATGAGAGCTCAAGAAAAACAACTTGCATTTGGACAACAGGTAAGGTGCAGCCTGCAGAACCACTACAAACAATTCACTAGCCTATCATCAGATTTCCTGCACTACTGAAAACTTTGATGCAGCAGCCTTCAGAAGGTGTAAAATAACATGTGGGAAGAACCAAAGGATTTATTTAAGGCCTAGTCACTGCACCATTCTTGTGGACATTAAAAGGGACCAGACTAGGAAGAAGACACATTAGATGAATAGAGAGATAATTCTCAGTTGCTAAGCAGAGAAGCAGTTGAGAAGAAATTTGCTACTGGTGGAGCATTAAATGCATGCTTATTTACAAATCTACACTGTTTCATGCACAGCAACAACTGCTGCATGAACAAGTATTTAATTTCTTGTCTTGCTACTGCATATACTGAACTAGTAGCAGACATTCAAAGTCAATTCAGGACTGCAAACTCAGTCTACAGTGAATCTGCCCTGAGTCTTTTCTACAATGCAAGGAAAGTATAGGGTCTCTTGAGATTACAACCAAATTGTGTAGGCTGATGCTTTGCACAAGACTATTATTGTAAGTGGGGCTATTGCCCACTACCCCCACCTGAACTGCTATTTGAAAATACCTTGAAAGATTTTTCTGAAGCCTGTCAAAGCTGAAACAAAGTAAGGGTATCTAAATTTACTGGATGTGATTTGTTTAGACTCCATGACTTATGCCTGAGGAACCTCTAAGGAATGAATTACACTAACAAGGCAAAAGGCTAAATGATGTCAAAGCTTGCAAACTGTGTTCCACTCCATAGTTCAGTAAGCAAGTTTGCCTTCCTGAACTGCAATGACAATTTAACTCAATCCTTAAATGCCTTCAGATTTGATCCTTTATAGTTTCTGTGGCATTACCCTCAAGCTGTAAAGCACAATACAACACTACTTTTTACTCTGTCAGTTGTTCACTGAGGGTTAAGGAGTGTTGTAAGGCTGAGATCATTGGGCAGTGCATTCAGTGCATTTCCTCTGCACATGCAAAAGATCAGCATTTCTCTAAGAGACTAGCAGCTGAGCTCAAGGATAGTCTCTGAAAAACACATCAGCATTGTATCAGCTGGATCACCAAGGTAAAACAACATGAGACAGCAGCACATGTCCTGTAGCAAGGAAGGCATACGAGGCTGTATTAGCAGACAAGTACAGCCAAGGGGCTGAGGGAGGTGATTATTCCCTGCTATTCAGGGGCAATAGGCTGGAATCTGGAATACCATGATCGGTTTTCTCTTCTCAGCCACCTCCTCCTCCTCCTCCCCCCAGTATAAGAGAGATGCCACAAAGACTGTTCCTGGGCTTAGGCCCATGAAAGACAGGGAGAAGCTAAGAGTACTAGAGTAGCCAGGGGTCACCTGCTAGCTGGATACCACTGCCTGAAGGATGCTGGTTAAGAGCCTTAAATCAAACTCTTCCAGGAGGTGTGCTGCAAAAGCACAAGTGTTTGGACAATGCTCTCAGATACAAGACGTGACTCCTGAGGAGTCCTGGGCAGTGCCAGGAGTTGGACTCTATGATCATGACAGGTCCCTTCCAACTCAGCATATTCTATGATTCTGTGATGGGCATGCACTGCACCATTGGAAATTCTGTCTGTCCATAAAGATAAAAAAAAAAAGCTATCTTGACAATGAGAATGGTGTAGCACTGGCATACCTTGTCCTGAGAGGCTGCAAAATTCTTAATCACCAGCACAAGACACTCCAGCACAAGACAAACTCTTGGCATATGAGAAGAAAATATTTTTTGTCACTGAAAAAACACCCCTTTTAAACACTGGTTCCCATCTCTATCTTATCTCTTTTTTTCCCCTATGCTTTATAGTATAAATATATCAATAAAGTAGCACATAATTTAAAAGATTACATATACTGGAAGTGCATGCTTAATACATTCTTTACTTACAGGGTGCATGACCAAAAAATTTGGAGACCAGAGCTGTAGAAAATCAAAACCTGACCATGTAAGGTCCTAACAAAGGGCTGAAAAAGACAATCTCCAAAGACCCTGTCGAGCAGAATTCTCCTATGAATTCCAGAATATTAGTCAAACAAAATGCAACACACAATGCCAAAGCTGAATGATTCACAGTAGGTCAGAACCCAGAGAGAGGACCACAGCTTGACTCCAAGCTCTTAAAAGCTATCAGATCCTCAATTCAAATTTCAAAGCAACAATGACAATGCTAATCAAAACTCAAACTTGGTCACCTAAGGCTCAAACTTTGGAAGATATACACATAACTCTGTCCATAATAGAACTGCTTTATAATCTGGCCTGTCTCCTAAAAGAGAAAGGCTGCATTAGAGGAAAGTTACGAATTAAAAAGTTACACTTTGACATGGACACCCTACACAAACAAGCTTTCCAGTTCAGTTGGGATATAGGCACTACCATGATAAACGTAGTTGTAGCTAGTAACAGTGCTGTACACTGAAAAACATACGGACCATTCCCTTCCTAGAGATTCACTGCTTCTGGTTATTGAGTTTGATACAAAATATAATTAATCGATTTATTCACAACTAGAGGACTTACAAGGCCACTCTCCACAGTGGTATCACTGGTGCCTAGTGAAGGAGAAACTTGCATTGCTGTTTTTTTCCTCAGTTTTCATGATTTACAGAGTAGTGCTTCTCTACCTACCTACATATCATCACAATGCTTACAGCAACTTAATACTCTTTCACATCCTAATTCTGTCAAATCTAGTGAACAACAGACACAAACTTTTATTATTCCAGGGAGCTGTTCAGAAGAGCTGTGAATTCTACACAACACAAGCACAGAAGTTTAAGCAGGGACAGGACAAAAGCACCTAACACAAAATAGTGCAGTGTAAGAAACTGCCTTAATGAAATCAATACTAAATGTTTCCAAACTGCATGTTGCTCTTACAGAAGTAACAAACTCAGGGCTTTTCCACGATTTCTTTGTCAGTACTGAAGTTTCATACATGCTTCAAGTAGTATCATATTACAGCTGCCAATTCCAGGCTGCTGTAAGCTGTGCTTTCCCAGTGGGTTCAGCACACTAGAGCAGGTGTGCATTCCTTCTTCACCTGGGTCTTCACGCAGCTACGCTCCCCTAGGAACCACAGGTGGGGCCCATCCTCCAGTCCAGACAACTTCCAGTAAGAAATAAAAGCTTCTCTGAATAGGAGACAACACTTACGTTTTGCCAAAGACCAAGGAATGAATTTGCAGAACCTAAAGAACCATAAAACCATCACCCAATCCTAATGCATTAAATGCATGCCTTCTCCAACATGGAGACAGCAGATGCACTTGAAAAACAAACATCTTTCAAATGGCTGAAGCAAAAAAGCCAATTCCTTCCAATCTGTCAAATTGGCCATCCAGTTCAGAACTTATGAGACAAAAGTGGACAAACAGAAGTGCCCAAGATGTACAAATATGCTAAAACGAGGAAAATTCTAGAATATTCCAATGCAGCCCTAGGGTGAAGAGGAAAGAACAAAGAATATACAACAGATGTTAGTAATATCACTTAATGCACTACTGGAAAAAGCTCAGATAGTGATGCAGCTGGTGTAGAAACGTATTAGAATATAATTACCCAGAGATCCATAAGGTTGTAGATGAGCTATTAAAGTTATGAAGCATGCTGAAGAGTTTTGTTTTTGTTTTTAAGAATCAGAACTGAGCAGAAGGATTTTAATTTCTCTCCCTCCCTGTACATTTACCACATTTTCCAGTCAAAGAGTTTCAGATGTGGCAATTACAGTACAACAACTTTAAAAGTTCTGAACAAAATATTTCAATTAATATGCAATTTATTTAAAATATACACTTTGTTCCTGATAAAGTATTTTTCCTGTTTCAAAAATGTTTTCCTGGGACACTTGATAAAATAGTTTCCAACGGAACAGAGGAGGGTTATTTTTTGTTAGAAGAAGGGTGTTGTGGGGAACATTTTTCTTTCACTAATTTGTCAACTTCCTTTTACATACAGTGAAAGTGAAATGGCTTGAGTGCTGGTCATAATACTAAAACTGCAGATAGGCAATAAAGTAAAATTATAAAAATAGTATTGTTTCATGAAGTAAATCAACAAAGTCAAAGTCTGACAGTCACTTAAGACTGAATATCCGCTAAAGGTTTTAATAAGCACTGGAAGCTCCTATCAAAAAAAAAAAAAGAATCTACAACATTTACCATCAATACAGAAATACTTCAAATGTTGTCACAGACGCTTGTTCAAGATAATTGTCAAAAACTGAGAAACACGATCCACGACTCTGTTCATACATTATGTTCATATGTTACCACCAGAAGATGAACGCTGAAAGGTGTAAAATTAATGCAGTACTCTTTAGAAGGAAGCAGTGACTGCTGAGCAAATGCAAGTTCATGTCAACAGCCAAACAGTTACCAGATCTGACTCACGCCCAATAGCCACCCCCTGATCTACTCGGAGCAAGAACGTTCAAGCCCCTCAACAGCAAACCTTAGCACTGAAGGTGTTTAGTGTGCTATAGTAAATTAATACTTATGTCAGTTACCTTCATACTCCAGACTATAAACTGCAATGATTTAGGAGCAGTTTCAAATGCAGTTCATGCATTCATGCCATGGGTACTATAACCTATATAAGAATGCATAGAAGATAATTGGAAATACCCCAGCTGTTCAAGTTTAGTGCATTTGTACTCATAAGCCAGCAGTTTCTGAATCTGAGCCAAAGAGGCTAAGTTTTTAATAGTAGCTGGTGTAGGAAACTAAACTTTTGAAGGTGAAGACTACATAGAGGAAAACTAGACAGTTATAAACCAGTCATCCATAAAAGCACAATATGTTCATGGACACTGACTAGCTCAGCTTGCCCAGCACAAGTGCTGAATGCTTCATTGTACACAGCAAGACCAGTGCAACGGAAACTACTTCAAAACACCCCATTCGGTTTTTAAATGTTGTTGTTATTATTATGTTATGTAAAAAACATCCACAATCCTTATCTGGATGAAGTACATGTAACTTGAAGCTGTTGCCTATGAAGAATACAGTAGTTCCCACTTATTTGCCTGTTCCTCTTTCACCTTCAAAGAAGTCTAAGCTTTTAGTAAAGGGGTAAGTGCAAACCTAACACAAATTGGAATTATCTGTTAATTTTATTTGGAACTACTTTGATAGCGTGCACTTTACAATCAAAGAGCTAACTGTCAGCAGCCAGGTGCAAACCCATACCTACTCCTTAGCAGGCACATAAATCCAATGCACTGACACACAGGGTGAAATACTGTGACCTCCTTTGTCTTGGAGAACATCCCCCATTTAGATACTCATGGGAATTATCCCCAAAAAGAAATTAGGAGAATGAACTGCATACCATATTTTTTACACCACTCGTAAAAAATCGGCAATGCAATTCCACTTTATTTATGCTACACTGATCTAAACTATGTTTTGTTTTACACTCTTGCAACTCTCAAGAATTTCCTTAAACCCTCCTAGTTTTACTTTTATACCAGCAAAATTAGATTCTTCTAAGCTTCTGCCAGGACTGGATTTCCTTCAGTTTGTTTTCTGAAAATCACATGGCTTCAAAACCAGCTTGCCCTTTCCCACTTAACTGTTACTTTTGCCTTCATTTCTGTTTAATAACATGCTTAGTTTTTGAGAAAACAAGCAAATTCAATGCCAAGAATCAAGCTACTTCCTCATTTGTCATTGACTCCCTTTTCTCAGTGGCTGTGAGTAGCAACGAGAAATTTCCAAAATAATTTTTCGTATGATACCTTTAAGGCAAACTGAAAACATGGATATATTTTTATTAATAAAATAATAAGACCTGCAACTGGTCAGTGAGATAAATTTATTGCAGAGACAGCTGCTGGTATTGGAGCTACAAAGAGTGCATGACTCAAGCAGAATGAGCAGCTTTTAAAGAACTCTTATGAAACAGCTTTTTCCTGTTCATTCTGAAAAATGAAAACTGCTATCCAAATGTAAGGTGACATAGGATCAATGAGGCTACACGTCTAAGAGACTTTAAAACTTCTCTCCACTGATTATTTTGGAGAAGCTGTAGATCTCTGCTTCCATAAGGAACAGGACAATAACAGAATGTGATAAATCAAGGCAGACATATGAAAACTACTTCCCAAGAGCAAAAATTCACCAAAAAAAGGTCTTTTGAGGCCTAACAATCACATTTGAAGGGCATTCTTTTATCAAGAATTTAAACTCCTCTACATCAGTTCTGCTAAATCATTCTAGCAGATCCCACTTGCACCACTGCAAGCAACTGGTCAACAAAGTGAGTTAAACTATAGGACAGACACAGTTTAAAATTAATCACATAAGAATTGGTCAGTTTTAACACAGAAGCTTCCTGATTGACTTTACACAAAAAATGTGCAAACACACAAGTGAATGTGAAATTTAAGAATAAACAGAGAAGAAGAGCTTGTACCCCATAGGAAAAAAAAAAAAAAGGCACATCGGTCAATCAGGATCTCAACTGAATGCAACTCTTCAAGTCTGAATGTGCTACTCATTCAAGAGTTCTCCAACAGAGGAGTATCTGCAACTACTGAAGGGGAAGACCAGCAAAACAAGAGCAGGTTTCTCAGGTGATATTTGCAACCTCTTCTCCCAAGTTCCACGCCATCCTCCTAGAAAAGTTTTAGTTAATCAAAACACCATGGGACCAACTAGTTTGATTGCCCAATCAAGTCAAGAGGACAAAGCTGCTCTGAGCATCCTCTTTTACATATGAAGTTGAAACGCTTAATAGCTGTCAATTTGTTACCAACAATACAGTCACAAAGTCAGAAACTGATTTGTTTTGTGCTGTACTTGCCATGATGTACATACTTAAATGCACTGGGGTACTTTTAAGATCTATTACTTTATTTATGGTAACTTATCCTCACCATTGAAATGCCACCACTGACTGTACAGATAAACTAATATTTCTAAATGGGGGCAGTCAAGTTATTAGCAAGCCTGAACAAATTAAAACAAAATACATTTCAGCTGCATCTATGATTAATCATTTCCAACAGTCACTGCTCACTTCCACAGCTTCTTTTAGTCCAAACTTGGTATTTCATTTCAGTATCTTCAATCCACTTTCATACTAGACTAAATGGGTAAATATTTGTCTTACAGCGTCATCCTCCCTATTTACATTTTTAATAGACTCTACAGGATTTGCAGAGGCATGGTAACTCCTGTGTTTTATGACATTTATTCTTACTGTGGAAAGTCTCCTAACAGTCTATCAATATGTATTTTGAAATATTACTGCATAGTTATAGTCACAGCTCTCTCTCATTGCCAGGACATTGCAAGTCACCAAAGTTTGTGCTGAACCTTCTTATCCATTCAACTTCAGCTTACAGATTAGTTTCCAGACACCTGCACACTTTTGGCAGGCCATTACTACTTGATTTGCTCTCCCTACCTAAAATGTGTTCTTCTGCCACAGAGTAAAATTACTCAACTTGCTATTCTGTTGTCTCCATTTCCTTCTGTGAAGTTATCTAGTAGATAAAGTTCTTCAAGTTAAAAGGACAACAAACTACAAAAAACCAAAACCTTGGAGTTTAAAAACTGGAACTTAGAGAAGAAGGCTTTCTTTTATAATCAAAGGAGTAAGAGCTGGTATGGAGTATGCTACATTAGTGAGGGGAAATGAGACAACAGCTGGGCATGCTTGTGGGATCCTGTATACCATAGACATTGGGTCTATACACTGGGGAAACTCAACCCCATTTACAAGGGACTATTTACACTTGTGAACTACGCAGTTTTTTTACTTTTTACTGCTGGTAACAGTAAAGCTCAAGGCTTGCTAAGTTCTTTTTCACTTCAAGTTATTCAAAATCAAAAGCAAATAAGAACTGAGTTTCACAGATTTAAATTCAAGCAAGGTACAAAAAACTCAAAGCAGATTCAAAAAGAACTGTTATGCAGAAGGTAAAGATAACATTCGTGCCCTGCATATTCCTTTTCACTCCCAGTTACAGAATAAAGTTACAACCTAGCCATACATGTCACAGTATAAATCCTTTTGGACCTTGCTGAAGACATTTATTACATCTTAGAAAGTGCTGTGCTCTTCTTATTAATGGCTAATAAAAATTACTTCTACTGGTCAAACTGGGATTGCAAACTTGTAGATAATTTAGACAACTTGCTATGCCCCAAGTCATTCAATATATAGTAAGGTACAATATTTTTTATTGTCTACAAATGCACAATTTTGCAGTGTATCTTCTCAAGTGTCCTAAATGCTTTGGAACTACTCTGGCAGCAAAATTGGGGGGGAGGGACACCATAGGCATATTCAGTGCTCCTGATTAACTTCTGTGGACTGGTGTTGAGGTGGTGTTTGATGCCCGAGGTACTAAACCAAAAGAAAAGATACCAATGTTAGCCTAAGTGATGTTCTGACTGCAGAACAGCATGAGCAGAAGCTCCACATATCCTGAAAAAGTAAAAACTTAAAGGGAGACAAAAATATAAATTCTATTAAGAACACTGGTAGATATATTGGTAGGTCTGATGAGACTGAGGCCAACAAGTGTGCTTGCCTAGATATAAACAGTAAAAATTTACTTGGAGCCATGAACAAAGAGGGCTAAGCAGGTCCAGTCTAACTCAGTTTGAAATGTGCTGTGAAGACATCACAAATGAGCATGGCGCTGAAGTTTTAATAAAGTATTTAAAAAATAAAAGGATATTTCATTCTTGAGCTACTGCAATTCTGAATACAAAAGCTTTCTGAAACAATACATCCAAAAAGAGTAATAACACAGTGCTCTACACAACTGTGCCACCAAACTGAAGACCAACATTTTCTGCAGTGCGTGTTGTAACCAAAACAGATTATCAATACAACAAGGAAAAAGTGCATAACCTAACAAGTGAGTACATCAAGAGTCCACCATGAAAGGAACCACTAAAAATTCTATTTTACTATTGACAAAAGAGCATAGCAAATGCTATTTTAATTTACATTTCATTAAAGTCATCTAGGACAGGTTAGCAAGAAGTCTGCAGATTTTATTTTCAGTGGTTACAGGCTCAAGAGTGTGTCAGCAGCTGGAATAGGACCAGATTTCTGGGGGGGCAAACAAAATGACTTCGAAAATATTTCTTCCATCTGAAACCAAAAGCAAATTATTGGAACTATTAAAAATGACAACCTACAAGGAACATGTAGAAGTATTAAGTGTTACAAACATTTCCTAAACATCCTGCTACCTCATCAGCCCTACAAAATACAGACCTGAGGATGACAGTCCAAAATACTACAGGACATAAACACAACCATTAAACTCCATGAATAGAGAAGATTAAGAAAAAGGCTGATAGTGTTTTTCTATTGACATCAAGTGAACACCAGCATTAAGAAAGCTCAAAGTTTACTGTATATGGCAAAGAACAAGCAAAAAACCAGTCATTTCTGTAGCTCGGGAAACACTGGCCCCATGAGCAAAATAAACATTGTTCATGTTTGCTGAACAGAAAAAGCAGTGTACTCATTCCAAACTATTATTGCTTTCCTGAGATACAGACAGTATCTTTTAGTTAAACTAAAAACTTGACAGTCCAAGTCAAATCCATTTTTACTGAGATCTGGTCCTACAGGAGAAACATCAGCTCTCAATTCAACTCATGCACTCTAAATTGTAGTGAAGTTGAATTTTACTACAAATTGCCTGGGAATTTCCCCAAGCCAACAGTCTTAAAGAAATCAATGATAAAATATAGAAGTGTTATTGACACCTGTAACAGAGAGAATCCAATTCATATTCTAGATAACAGAAATGCATTGATGGAACATGACACTATCTGTAGACATTTTAGCAGAGATTGAACTAGAAATCCCACAACAATTAGACAGTGGAGGTGAAAAAAAGATACAAAATTGCTAGAAGAATTCATGAGGTTCCAGAAGGCACTGACAAGGAGCATCAATGGTGCAAACAACACCGTCTAGGAAGTAGGCCTGCATCCTCACAAAAACTGTCTTTTCTGGTATCTGTCTGTCTGGGAATGAACAAGACTGAATGTTTGCCAGTTCAACCCCCCCAAAAAGGGGGATGAGGCTGGGTTACAGGATTTGCCACCGACAGAGCCATCAAAAGACAATCAGAACAGCAGCACACACCTTCCCAGCATTCAGTATTTCTAGAGACCAACACATGTACAACAGCATACACTATTGCAGAAGTGACCTGCCAGCAAGAAAAATTGTGGCATTGTCTAAAAGCATTTACATGTTAAAACCATCTAGGAGAAAGTACTGACAAGGATGAAAATTTGAACCCCTTGTGAAGTCAGGTTTTAAGAGTTTTTCTCAAGTCCTAAGACAGAACATTGCAGAAACATGTTCAATTAAGCAGTTAAAGCTGCAACAACCATTCTAAAGGATCTCTTTGAGATCTTCAGCAAAAATAATCATCAGCATAACACTGAGTTAGCCGATGGAGGTCCAAATTCAAGTAAAATTAAATGGCCATGAGGCAAAGGTTAACAAAGAAAAGCATCCCAAGATGCACTGGACTAACAGCCCAAAGCAAACGAGTTACTAGTCCAAATCATAATCCAAGTTTCTGCAGTTCCATTACATCACTGCCCATAAAAATCTAAAGCTTTTGAGTTTTAAGTTCACAAACTAGTAGAAACTTCAAGTTGAAAAAGGTAGAAATGCCATTAATGGACCGAAGTTGGGTAACCAGTGCTGGGTGTAATGACCTGACTCTCTTGAAACTCATATACCCAAAGCTTGTCATACAGCAAAAAGCCTCAGAAGAGCTCCATATGCCCTGAGAAAAACCTGAGACACTCACCTAATTCTGTTTTAATATTATCATCTACAGTAGTCAGCCTGTGACTCTGCCCAAAGCCGATTGCTCACCCCCTGGCCAAGTGAGCTAAGCAACAGATCACCGAGTCCTGGCCTTTCTGAGGACAAGGATCTCTGTCTCTCTTAACCAGGGCTTCATCTGCTAAAAATCAGTGCCCAGTGCCCCTGTGGAAGTCATACAGCACAGCAACTTCCTCCCCCAAAGTCACCAGAAAAGTCATTCTGGTGAATGATTTTGAATTAATGTAGTTTGCACAAACAACTCCCAGATTCAATATATGTGTGACAAGATAACTTGTGTACACAGAGTGAATCTAGGTTAGATGCCAGGTTCCCAAACTTGACCAGCACCCTTCTTGCTCCCTCATGCTTAGTAGAAACATTGGCTGTCAAGAACTCTATCCAATTTGCCAACATTGAGTGCTGGAGATACTCAACTACTTCTGACTTTTACATGTGTGTACAGCTTTCTCCCTACCTGACAGCTCGCTACTTCCTCATTCATCATGTGATTAAATTTCATAATTATTTGAGATCATTTCCTTAAAAAACAAAAAGAGGCAGAAAAAAATGTAACTGATCATCCTCTCTGAATTTTAAGGACCACTGATTTGCTGTGACTCACACTATTTCACAACACAGAAAATAAACACATCTACGGATGCAGATTCACATCAGTTAAATTTCTACGCTGTATAAAGCAGAAAGTTTCCCACTGCCATAACAACCAAATAGCTTCTTAAAAGCAGAAAGCTTAGCAGGACTGGCTCCTACAGCTTCTAAGACAGAAGCTGCCAAGTACTCAGCAGCAAAAAATTTAGAGATTTTAAGTCTCCTTGAAAATTTAAGGCATTTCTAATTAGGTATGTATTTGATCAAATGCAAACTGAAATTCTAAAATCAAAGAACATTTCACATAAATTACTTCATAACCCGAAATGTTCTAGAATAACACTTGACATACAAGGTGGCTAATAAAATGCCTTTGACAGGGTTAAACAAATGACTAACACGTCTTGAGGTGCCATTTATAACATTTTCTCCTACCAAAGACATTTTCTCTTGTTTCTGCTGCTTAATTTCTTTACTTCGCACAATAAAATTCAGCTGAAAAGTTTCATTTTTGCTTTTAGTTGGTTTCACTTTCTAAGTTGCCTGGAAGCAACGAAAAGTTTCTGTTTAGCTTGGGCGATATTCAGGGAGGGGGGAATCGGAAGCAAATCTGTCTGAAAGAATAACGCCTCTGCTAGGAGTCGGCAAGATTATTATTACCGTGTTTTCGGGAAGACTGTTTTATCTACATAGAGACGCCCAATCCCTTTAGCTGGGCGTTATGAGGGAACCTTTATGGCTTCGGCGGAGAGGAACAACAACAATAACAACAACAACGACGAGAAAGAGGTGTCGAGCACCACCACTGCCGTCTCCTCCCCGCCTGTCACAGCCGGCTCAGCCGTTCTGGTCGCGCTCCGCATCTGCTTCTTTCTCCGGCTCAACCACCGCCTCCTCCCGCGGCCGCCGCGCCGCAGCCCGGCGCTGACAGCGGGCGGATCCCCGCGCCCCGGCCGGCAGAGGCACCTCCGAGCCGCGGAGGGGAGGGAGACACAAAGTTTCTTTCGCGGAGCTCCGTCGGAGGCGCCGGCTCCCGGTCCTGCCCAGCGGGGAGCGCCGCTCCTCAGGCACCGGGGCAGGCAGCGGCGCTGCCCCCGTCCCCTCGCACCCCTCTCGCCGCCCCGCGGAGGGGAAGGCGGCGGTTCGCCATCAGCGCCTACTCACCGCCATGGCCCCGCGGCTCTCCCGGCTAACGGTCCGCGCTCCGCCGCCAGCGGGCAGCGGCGCCGAGGCGGGGAGCGACAGGGGGAGTTCCCGATGGCGCAGCTCGGGCAGGGGCGGCGCTTCCCCCACCCCTTTGCCCGCCCACTCGTGGTACCTGCCCTCCGGCCGCCGCCGCTCCGTCGCCTCTTCCTGCCCTCCCCGCAGCTGTCACTGCCCCCCGCTCCCGCCGCCGCCCCCGCCCCACCGCCTCAGCGCTGCCCGCCGCCTCGCCCGGCGGCGCGCGGCCGCCATCTTTGGGGAGAGCTGGGGGGACCGCGAGGGGGCAGTTGGCTCTGGCGCGCAGTGCGCCTGCGCGGAGTCCTCCCGTGCGGGTGGGCGGGGGCGTCGGCCGCAGAGAGGGGCGGGACCATGGCGTGTGGGCGTGGCTTGTGCAGGGCGGGGGCGTGGTCTGTGGGAGGGCGTGGCCGGCAGGGGGCGGGTCCGTGGGGCCCGTGGGGTCGGTGTCGGTCGTACCGGGGCCTTGACCTCGGTCTGTACTGGCGTCTGGGGTGAGAGCTTGCTTGTGTAAGCCCTGCTTAGAAATAACAAAAACATCTCTACATTATCAGCCCTGTGTTCAGCACAAACCCAAAACACAGCCCCATACCAGCCGCTCTTCAGCAATTTATCCCAGCCACACCCAGCACATATTCCACCCCTTATTCCATACTATTTACACCATGGCCAGACCTCACACTATTCAATACAACTTCACTAGCCACCATTGTATTTCCCATAGTTTGATACAATATGCAGATACCATTCTATTAGTCGATGGACCACCCTTCCAAAACGTCTATAAAATGTCCTTTGTGTTCATGTAGTCCATGACTTTGGGTTCCATCAGTCATGGCAGTCACTTGGGATGGCAGAAATGTGTTTACTGGAGATACTGGGCACCAAAGCCACCTCACTGGTGCACTTGCACTGCCTCTTGTAAGGCTTCTTCTCCATTGTTTTATGTGGTTTCTGCAGTAATAATTCCTGTAGTACGTAACTCGAGCCATGGGGTTTGCCCAGGCTGGGCTCTTGCTGGGTGGAGTGAAGGGTAATGCCTGTTTCCTATACAGGCATTATTGCAGTGAAAGTCAAAGGGTGGAGGCTGAACAGGGCAGGACTGTGGGCACCTGAGGTGTCCCCTGCCTGCTGCCCAAGCATGTCATGTCCAACATCAGAGAGGAAAGGGGAAGAAATGTGCTTTTCCAGGCACTTGTGCAGGGAGGAACTATCTTCCCTCAACACCTGCAATGATCATCTGGTGTCCTGAATGCTAATTTGTGATTATCCTTTGCTTAATGTTTGTCCTTTCTGCTGTTATGGATCAAAATTATTTTACTACAGTGTTTGGCTTAATGACCTTCTGCAGCAGTGGACCAAACTGAATGAGATATTTTATAAAGTGGTTTTGTTAATTTGCCTTAAAGCTCTCTGTTGCTTTATAGGAACTTATTACGTTCCTATTTCTCTTGCATTTTAGCAGTGTTCATATAATTTTGATAGCTTCACGGCAGGCAGAAGGTAGCTCGTATAAACAAAGGATGCACCAACCGGTGTTTGGTCATCACCTGGTTCCTCCCTTTTCCAAATGCAGAATTTTAATGGTGAATAGCATACTAGACTGTGATATTTCGCATCTCAAAAACTAGAGAGACTCGGGACTGATCAATATTTGGATGAGCTACCTCGTTAGATACTGCGGAAAATGCTGCGGGTGATTCATTCAGCAGCATTCTTCTGTCTATGAGTCAGGGCTGAACAAATGCCACTGCACAGCATTAGTGGGTCCTACCATTCAGGGGCATCAACTGGAGATTTTTGACAGTTACAGCTGTTGGAAGATCACTGACTTTCCTGCCTTATTCCAGTTTCAGTGCGGCTTTCCAGAAATGGCTCTCAGTTGTGGCGGAATACAGCAAAGGGTTTCCACAGTTCCTTTGGTCATGCACCACTCAGTGGTGGCAGTGGGGTCAAGAACAGCAGTGGCAGCAGTGGCCATGGGCACCACTGTAGGCAGCCACAGATCCTGGCTTTGTGTCGGAGTGTCCAGTTTGAACTGATGATGCAGCACTGATTGTACGTGCCCCACTGCTGAGAGCCCTGGGAGGGAATGTCCTTCATTTCTCCTCCTGGCTTCCCAGCCATTCATTCCTTCATTTCTCCTCTTGGCTTCCCAGGGCTGCTTTCCCCACACTTCCCTTGCAGGTAAAATCATGAAATCTGTGCAGGGTTTTGGGTGTATGGGTGCAGACACAGAGCTGGGACAGGGGATAGATGAGAGTGTTTAGGGTTCTTCTCCCCATCCAAACGCTGGTCCTGGTGGTGTGTAAGTTTGCACTGCATGGCACAGTCCTTCACCTTTTCCTTCCTTTTTAGCTCACAGGTGTATAAATAAGTGTATATGAAATTCCATTTTCTGCTGGAAACCTGGTTAAAGTCACCTAGAAATTGTTCTGAATAATATTAAAAGTGAGTGGAAGGCATTGGGAACCAGTATAAGGATCTCTTTGTCTCTCTTTAGGCTCTTGTGAATAAATGGATTTTCTAAACCAAAACTAAACTAGATTGGAATTATTTACAAACCTAAGTTGCCTATAAGGTTCTCAGGTACTTCTAGATGACTGACCAAATGCTCTTGCTTTCGTCCACTCCAGAGCTTCCCAGAAGGACTCATTCAAGACAGAATTTCTTTACAGTAATGTACCAGATACACACCCAAGTGCTAATGATATATTGTATTGTAGCTAAATCCAGCAGAGGAGAGATGAGGTGATAAATACAAAAATGTATTGCAGAGTACCCTCTTAACATACAGTTTCTGGCTCTCGCTTTTTCAGTCAAACCAAGTTACTCTCTCCAGACAACTGAGAAAAATTGATGCTACAAAAGTCATTATTTCAGGTTTGCATTGAGTTGTATTTATCCAGCAAAACAGGTAGAAATCTGGTGCTGGGACCAGAACTGAGCAACTCATGATAGTTTTAAGACCTACATCACTTGATCCAATCCTCCAATTCTCTCCATCCTTGCAAGGAACCTCATCCTTGGAAACATTTAAGTCTAGGTTGGATGGAGCTCTAATAAGCCTGATCTAGTTGAAGATGTCCCTGCTCATTGCAGGGGAGTGGACTAGATGTTTAAAGATCCCTTCAAAACCAAGCTATTCTATGACGCATTCAATAGTTGAATGGGGAAAACCTCCAGTTCTAAAATTAAAATAATGTGGCTTAAGTTGGAGAGTTCAGCCAGTTTCTCACACAAAGCATGTGCCTCCATGGTGAGCTGCTCATTTTCACACTTGGGCTGAATTTATAATCACCTGTAGCAACTCTGCAAGGAAGGACAATGGTGACCTCTCTCAGTAGTGGCAGCTCTGCTGCTGTCACAGCTTCCTGAGCCTGTAAGGGCAGTCGTGGCCAAATGTAGATCAGCAGACCTGCAGTCAGACTTCACAGTGTCTTTACAAACAGGTTTGTCACCTAAACTTCACCTGAAAACACTAGTGGGAACATTTACCCTGATCTCAGAGGCCAGAGGAGAGCAGTTTGGATGGACTGTGGGCTAGGAAAGCCATGAGTTCTGTAGCACTGCTGTCTTCTACCAGACAAGTAGCGTCAGTGTAATACACAACAATTAAAGAAATACAGCCGGTGCTTATTTTCTAAAACAAGTAACTAATGTATGACTGTAACTCCCTGAAAGTAAACTTGCTGTAGATAACAGCAAGGTGAATGAGGTTTAATTTTGATGTGTTGGCAAAAAAATTGCAGAAAATGTTATTATCACAAAACTGAGTTACTGATTCCTCTGTGTCATCGGGCATGCTGTGTCTTCACCTGAGCTGCATAGCATTCTTTTATTTGTCCTGATTGCTTTCAAAGAGGCTGCCAATCAGTATGAACTATTTACTGGTTTCTGATTTATATGAAAGGTTCTGAACTGTAAAAAATCCAACTTTAATATCAGAATGTTTTATCAAAATAAAGGTTTGCTGAAAGCAGTTTAATGCTAAGCATGATTCACCTCAATGGTAAAATAAGTGTTTGTGGGGAAAAGGGAATCTCAGATTTAATTGAAGTGATCAGCTGTGTTTTTTCACAATTTGGTGAATTAGTAGAACTCAAAACATTGAGGAATGGCATATAATAGGATGTTTATCATGTCTATAACTGCTTTTGACACTTGTTATAGAGTAAATATTTTATTATATATTTTACCATGCTTTTTTCAAAATGCTGATGAACACAAATCCACAAGTCATTGTCTTCTTTACCTGCTTTTCAGGACATGGATGATGAACTAAATAAATCTATGACAGGACTGAGCCAGCTGGAACTTTAAAATGATGATACCAAAATGAAAGGGAGGATTAAATGGATGAAAAATACTAATTCCGTCAAAGGCATCAAAATTCAACCATTCAACTCCACATTACAGAGGTAACTCCAACTCAGAATCAGGAATTTGAGGGAAATTGCAGTTTCTTAACTTCAGATGTTAGCTGGAACCTGCCATTTCCCTCCTACTGATAATTTCATTTTCTGGAAGAAATTCCCTTGATTTCAATGGGATTACTCTTAGAACTGGTGTTGAAAAACAAGAACTCCAACTCAGAATCAGGAATTTGAGGGAAATTGCAGTTTCTTAACTTCAGATGTTAGCTGGAACCTGCCATTTCCCTCCTACTGATAATTTCATTTTCTGGAAGAAATTCCCTTGATTTCAATGGGATTACTCTTAGAACTGGTGTTGAAAAACAAGAACAGGTTTGGAAATTGTGCACTTAAGGTGTTCAAGTGCTAAACCAAACCAAATTCTTTAAGAAAAATTAATGAGTCAAAATTTTTAAATCTTAATACAATGATTTAGACTTCAAAAGCATTCACTGGAGCACATATGACAGAGCAACTTAATTGTGTGGCACTTGTTTTTCTGGTATGTACATTTGCCAACAGGAAAAGCAAGATACATACACACAAAGATGAAATACATGGTTTAGAATTCAAATTAATTTATCTTACTTTATTAAAATGGAAAAAAATATATGGTGTAAACCTGCTTGTTATAATATTACTTTTCAAACTTGAGTCAAAAAACTAAAATTCAAACAGTGAAAAATGCCTCATGGTTATGGAGACCTTGGCATTCTTGCAACTGATCATTTTGTACCTTGCAAATCTTTATTTGTTGAAATAAGCCACTTAGTTGAACTCTGATTTTCCCATCATGAATTAAAGCTATGTTTTCTTAATATTTTTTGCCTTGAAGAGATATTTGAAACAGTGACTGTGGGCACCAACAAAGCAATATTTATTGTCCTCATCACTTTTAGTAAACACTGATGTTTGTTTTGGCTTTATGAACGGAGGTATTACTGAACTGTCTTTAGTGATCTCCTAGTTAACAGTTGGCTTGTGATAAATAAAGTTGAATAATCAGCCAGCCCTGGTTGTAATCAAATTGTTTACCAGAGGCATACTTTTGAGTTTGTGCTTCTGCTTGCTGTTGGTTGGAAATAATTTTGTAGCTTTCCTTTTCAAACTGGTTAAAAGTTAGACATTAAAAGCTCCATTGTATGGAAACAAAGACTTAGAAAACTCAGGTGCAGTATTCAAGTGGATGTTAGTGAACTACATTTATTGAGGACCTATTTCCTTCTTGAATATTCAGGAATTTCTTACACAAGTTCAGATTTTTCCAGGAGATTTGCTCTTGGGATAAATAATAACTTTCATCTGATGGACCACTGAGAGTCAAATGTGAATTTCTTTCTTTTGGTGAAGAGTTGTGTCTGGCAGAGTTTAGGAGGGATTGATTGTGCTTAGGACTTTTGACCTAGCTGAGTAGGGAGGAAGTTATTGGTCCTATTTGAGCAGCTATGCCCCTATATTGAAGAGTTCTAAAAAGCACAAGATTTCCATTATCTCTCCTAAAATGCTGGATTTGGGGGTTGTACTGTGACTCTTTTTTTTCCCCAGCCCTTCAAAATACCAGACTCATGTTGTGCTTGAAAACAAAGAAGTTGAGAAAAGTTTTCATCAACCTCTTCACATAAGAGTGTATTTCAAGCATGTTCAATAAAAGATCTTGCAGTGCAAGTCCTTGTCTGGCAAGATAACAGCCTGAGTTCAATGTGCTCAGGGAATACTAATTAGTCTCTTCACTCAGATTTTCCTGGTTTGTTTTTTTTTTTGTTTGTTTGTTTGGTTTTTCCCCTAGAAGTCTGAATATTTAGCATATCACCAACATTCTTTGTGGTTTTCCAGAAGAATTTAATTGCTTCATGGTGGCTTGGAGGTTCCTCTCTTATTTATTTCAAGTATTTTTCTTCAAAATGAAGTACCCAGATGATGTGAAAGCATAATCTGTGTGTTTAGACAAATGCTGTTCATACCTAAAAACTCCATGACAGTGGAAATCAAGTATACTTCACCAGCTTCAGAATAGTGAAGTCATTGAAAAATCTTCAAACCAGGATGAGTACAAAGAACAGTCTTGTCTTCTGAAGTTCTGTGCAGTGAAAAGCTCAAGTCATGGTTGATGAGGTATCTCAGAGATGTTAGCTGTGTCAAGCAACAGGCAATTGGTTCCTGGGACAGGAAATAGCTAAGGCAGCTCAGTGCTACAAGCAGTAGAAACTGTCCATATTGTTATTGGAATTGTAGTTTCCTCCTTTTCAGTCATCATGTGTTGTACGTGAATTTGTTTTAGCCCCCAGAAAAAAAACGTGGCTTACTTTTATGTGGTCTCTGTTCATTTGGGAAGAATGGTCGTGGTTAATGCGCACACAGTTTTTCATCAAACTGAAATATTTAGCTGGTCCCTTGGGTAATGCAATTGCATTGGCTACAGAAAAGTTTGCAGCATGGCAGGATAAAAAAGGGGAATAACCTTGCTATGTAGGGCTATTAAAAAGAGCCACCACCCCAGGCTTAGGAGTCCTTGAGACACCAATTTCTAAAGGATGGGAAAATATTGGTAAGTCTTGCTGTCCAGCTGCCCATTGCATTGCTGCTGGCCATTGCTGAAGGCAGGGCTGCAGCCAGGCTTTTACAAAGAGCTGCTCTTTGGTCTGATCTACTGTGCCTTTTCATCTACATCTGCTTTTATATTTTTTTTATGTGCAAAATGATTGTAACAAAAAGTAGGCTATCAAGAAATTAAATTACACTGTGTTAAACTCTAAGGAAAAGCTATCCCTTGAAATGAGAGGCCCCAGCCAAGATTTTGTCCAGTGTAGTTGGTGATGAGCATTAGTGTATCTGAGGCATGAGCAGAAAACTTAAGTACCTGCTACAATCTTAGATTCTTGCCAGGAAATTTTCCTTAATGAAATGAAATCCTTCTGTTTACCTTGAAGCATCTCTTTTGTTCCAACTGATTTTGTTTTATCTCTGTAAACTATTTTATTCTGCTTTAATTTTCTCCCAAGCAGCCTGTAATCTTTCCATGCACTTCAAGCAGAGACAGTAGGTAGTTAAAACTTGTCTGTGTCTGATTTGGAAGGCTACTGCAGACACTTCTGTGCAAAACTAAAAGACTGCACTGAGTCTCCACTGTGGAGTGCGCAGCTTCTGTTTATTTTTGCATGTTTTCACAAATAGGCAACTGACAAGTGGTTCCTAATAAAATATTAAGAATAATAAACAAAAAAAGATTATAAACAAACAGTCTGAGATTCTATTTGATATTTTTTTACTTCAGTGTTCTTTGAATTCAAGCAATGGATGTGTTCAGTGATGGTAACTCAAGCAGATTTCTTGCTAGCTTTCCAGATGATGACAGCCCTAGAATTCTTGGATCTGTCTTTGGAAACAAGGGTCACACAGCTTGAAATTTCGCTGATGGTGTAAAAAAAAGAGCTAACTATATTCCTTCTTCATTGTCTTTGATCTTGTGGGAATCACTCCTCGTTTGTTCCAGGGTGGATGAGCACCACCCCAAAGGCCCTGGCAAGTGAAAAGAGACCAGGGATACAATCTACATAGCATAACCCTCTTGCCTCAGTAGACAACTCTTAAGCTCTGTGTTATGCTGGGAAATTCCACCACTGTCTCACCCTCTATTGTGCAAAAAGTACTGGTCCATGTTTGCAGATCAGATTCTCTCTCGGAAAGATGAAACCCAGGATATAGTGAATTTCTCTGTGAGCAGAAGTGCAATTTGAAACTTTTGTCTGAGAAAGAGGCATCAAGTTCCTGAGAAACAGCAGCCATCTTGTACATCTTTTCTTCACAAATATTTTCTTTCTGTTGTAAGTACTTCAATATTCTGGCCATTTATTAAAATATAGACAAAGGAATTAAAAAAACATAGGGGCATCATCATTATTATAACATCTCTTAATTAAATCTCCCCCTCTCTGTCTTTCATCAGCTTTTCAATTTAGGTGTAAGTCTGTTCTTCATACCAGTAACTGAAGTGAATGAAGCATGAATGTCACAGTTCAAAAGAAAAACATTTGCTTCAGACCTTTTTTTCATGTAGTGTTTTGGGGTTTCATGTTGCTGAGAACATTCAAGCATGGTCCTTACACAGTACCATTTATTCTGGAGTGAGCAATTTGTTTCATGCAAAATTTGAGATGTCTGGGGAAATGTTAATTTTGGGTTTCCTAGTAAAAGGCATGCAAATTATATGATTTTTTTCCTCATTTTAGATTCTAGTCACAGTGCAGCCTGTCATTGAAGACTTGGTTAACTCTTTCTCCTTTTTTCCATGCAGGATACTGGCTCTTCACTCTTAGATCAGTCACAGATCCTTTCAATTTGGTATAATTTTTCGTATCTTTGATTTCAGCACGAGTCTTCTATTTTATTTTCAGTGTGGTGCAGCCCACAATTTTTTTTTTTTTTTATTTTCCATGGTTTTGACTTCTCTCTGACTTTAGGTGAAAAATGAGTAAAGAACAACTCTGCTTAAATTGTCTGGTGTCAGACATAAATGTCTCTTACAATCTTCCTTTCCACTGGCAATTACTGATGGAAGACATAGAGTGATGCAATGCATACATTTGTTGTTGTTGTTGTTGTTGCCTTCCCTGTATATCTGTAGGGATTCAGCTCCTCTGGGACTGTCACTACTTTAACTTCAATTTAAGATATTGTCTTTAATTTATTTCTGCTGCTGACACAATGGCATGCTCGTGAACCATTGCAACACAAGGTGCTTGAAAGAGAATTCTCTTCATCTGGTGACACAGTTCCAACAGATTTTGTCCAACAGAACATGGACTTTTACAGAGCTCTTCCTCTGGATATTTTTGTGTGTCTGGACAGAGAGCCCACTGAAAGGTATGACTGACTGCTACAGGGAGAACAGTTTGGCTGCAAAATAAGGAAATCAGTCTAGACAGATCTGTCTGTGCACATAGGATAAGATTATTTTGCCTATCTATAAAGTCCTGTTCCAATCGTTAAGGGCATATTTATATTTTCAGTGATGGCATCTTATTTCTTCAAGGATTTTTATGAGAAGCAGTAAGACTCTGGCCTCACAATCTCCTGCAATTCATAGGATATTTGAGATTTTAGGTCCTGTGCTCAGAGCTGTGAGTCTTACCAAAGTCATTTGCTTTCAGTGGAGGAAGAATTTCCATATTCCCAGTAAAGAATTTTGATGTGCAGTAGCTGAAGAATTTATGGTTATTCTAGTATTAGGTATTTTAACATTTTGTGCTGTCGGGGCATTTGATGCAAGGTATGTCAAAAAGATGTGGGACTGTTTGGGAAATACTAAAGGTTAATGTGGACCATGTTAAGAAATGACATTTTTGCAGGATCTGTCCATGCCTTTCTTGGAATAGATTTGTGCATACCATGAGAGTAACCCCTAAATATCTGCAAGACTCAATTTGTGGGCTGTTAGGCAGAGAACCTGTCTGACACTCTTGCACACATCTCTTGGACCACTTTTTGAATTTTCCAGGAAATGTTTGTTGCCTGTAGACAGTCTGCCAAGGAATCTCATGTTAGTGGAAAGCAAGACTATGTCCAATAGCATTTTAGAAAACCTTGTTGGAAAGTGGTATGTCTGGAGTCATTGTGGTAAAGTCAGATCCTCTCTGAAATAAGAATACAGCAGGAAAATGTTCAGAGGAAGGAACAAAAATAGACTGCTGTGTGAGGCAGAGGCAGAAAGGTCAGGCTATTAGATGCTGTGCAGGAACAAACAAGGGATGATACAGTAGGTATAAGCAAAATTTTCCTTAGGTTCTGTGAAAGAATGAGCTCAAGGAAGTTCCTGGTGAGGTTAAAGTGGCAATACTCCTCAAACTGATGAAATGTATCTCTCCAAAAAGCACACGGACCTTCAGAACTCATTACTCAAGCATGTGTTTTAGCAGGAGTTGAATAAGAATTTCTGCTGCTGCCTTAAACAGAAAACTACATGCAAAAAGTTATAAAACTTAATGTTCCAGGATGAAAGTTAGACTCTTCCTATTTAGGGTCAGGAAGACACTTCCTCTGAAAGTACAGTAATAAGAATTGCCCATTACAAAACTTTTTACTTTCTATCTCAATCCAAATGTCATAATTTGTGACAGTGTTTCTCTAGATGAACCCCCATTTGGCAACTGCTAGTCTGCTCTCTTCTAAATTTAAATACCCTTCTCAAATGTCTTAGACCCTAGTGCCCTAAAACTCTTTTTTTAATTTTGTCATACACAAGCATAAGAAATAACAGGAAATAGTTTCCCTGCTGATCTGAATACATGCCCACTGACTTGTTTAATTAGGATTGTGGGTGTAGAGACAGTTTTCTGATAGTTTATTTTCCCTAAAATACCATAGGCTAAATTCCATTCACCCTGGGTTACAAAAGTTAGATTGAAGCAGTGGTCCCTAGTTTAGTTCCAGGGTATTTGTACATGTGAGAACAATTAAATACTCCTGCATTTTTTGCTCTGGGACTTACCATGAGGGAGCAAACTACCTGCTAAAGGCATCACTGATGCATCTTATTGTCTGTCCCACTTGAGGAGATAAAGAGTGGATGGGACATTGTCAAAATGGACAACAGCAAGGTAATCGGTCATAGAGCAGACATCAGTGCAGAAAGCAGAAAAATGCAATTGCACTGCAAAAATTGCAATTTTAATTTATTTTTTTTTTAGCACTTAATCCTTGGAGTAGGAAAAAAATCTGCTGTCATTTTCCACAAAATAACCTCAATCAACTGAAAATTGTTTCAGCCAGTTTTTAAAGTGGTAAAATATTAAGTAAATGTGGTCTTTCAGAGACACTGGTTTCTGATCTGCTTTAAGAGGCAAATATGAAAGCTATCTTTGGCACCTTCCCTGAAAAACTTGTAAAGAAGAGTCTTGTTCACAAGGTAAGCATCCTCTTTCCCTTGATCCTTCACATCAGATGATCTCTATGATCTCTCTGTGATCTCTCCGTCACAATATGTGGCAATGGCACATATATTTTGGGCTATATGCCAAAGCCTGATTCGTGGAAGTTGAGGTGTGTAGAAAAAAGCATTGGTGTACCAATAAAGCTGTATCTCTGAGTGGTAAAACTGTATATCTCTTATTTTATTAGGCAGATTAATTACAGGGTTGTAGCTATCATCCTGCATTTAAATGATAGAAATATTTATTATACTTTACTCTTTTACTTAAATTGATCTCTTGAAAGAGCACTTAACTTTGCACACAGAAAACTGAAATGAGCTTTGCCAAACCATTATGTTACTCAAAGAAGTAGCTTTTTTTCAAAAATACAGATATATTCCTGTGGGTTTATGGAGTCAATAGCTCAAAATAGCTTGTGTTTACTACAGCACAGCAATCACAGACGTAGTCCTTCCCACAGAGGATGTTTCTTATGTTTGAAAAACATCAATTTTGAAATCAAAGGATCTGGTTCTTGTTTACATGGTTGTGCCAAGAGGTCTTATAGTGTTTGCAGAGGACATTGCAGAAACCTTCTGGTCTTAAGCACTGAAGCATGAGACCTTTGCAGTGTCTGACCTGTCTTCTGGCCTGGGTGCAGCAGAGAACTGTGATCCTTTCCTGGCAGTGTGCTCTGGAGCCCGCCCCTCGTCTCTGGAGCCTTTGATGGAACATTTCAGCTAGTTTCTCCTAGCAGTACCATGTGGATTTCTTTACATTCTTAATATTGTCTCACCTCCATGTTACTATCTAAGCGAAGTTTTTTTCAGGATCTGGCTGTGTCATGATTCCATATGTGTAGGTGCATTTGTAGTATTTCATCACTCAATATGCTGAATAAAGTTACCTTTTACCATAGTCAGAGAAGTGTGCTTACCTGGTTTGTATTTGTGTGCATGGGGGTTGTACGCATGTCGAAGCAATGTCTCTTCAGTGTGAACTAGAACTTCTCCAAAAAATGTTGAGCAAGGTTGCTACTGTAACAGCAATTTTCATTCCCTGTTGGGAGTGTTCAATGCTCCAGCAATAACCTATGAGTAGAGGTGCTTCTAATTTGCAGATCCTAGGAGCAGGAATTTTCATCCTTTACCTCTGATATTTACTTAAGACTACTTCAGATTAGTAAGTTTCATTTATTAGATATTCTTTCCTATATATATGTATGTATGTATATACATACACACACATATATATTTAAGAATTAATGTGCTACATCATTTAATCAGGCTTTTGGCTTAATTTCTGTTTATATGGTGATGATTTCCATCTCCCCTCTATCATTTTTCAGCTGTAATATCTCCTTCACTTAGAAGACAGTTTATTCAAGTAATTTGTCATGGCAGGTTCTGAAACATATTATTTATGAGTGCATTCTGTCACCCCCAGACAATATTCTGAGATGACATAATACATCTGTACTTAGTATTTCTATATTTTCCTATGCTTTTTTTTATACTTTTCCTTTTAAAAATATAAAGTATAATAATTATTTTATTTTGTGCTTGAATTCTGTAAGAAGACACATAAAAGCTCTGCTTCATCTTTGAAGTTCTTGGATTAATTCCTATAGTGCAAAAGGTCTAGGTAAGTTCTGATCAGTTCAGTTGAGAGTATAAGCCAACTCCATACTTCTTAAGGTCTGTTATATCTGGATTTGTCATTTCAAAGTGGTTTAGAGACTATTTTCATTGTTAGGAAAAGAAGTGACATTTTTAGAATTCTTCAATGGCTGAGTTCACAGTTAGCATGACATACGAGACTCATTTCCTCATTCGTTACTATTTAAAATGTATACTTAGCCTCCCACTCTTCCTGAAAAGTTCTGTTTCATGTAGGTTCTCTGCCCAAAAACCTCTATAAAAGCTAACCTAACTCCTTCATCTGACAGACAGTGTGCAGTCCCTTTGAATAATGAATAGGAGCAGTTGATGCCTGTGAAGGTCATGTCTCCACAGACATTTGATGGGGTTCCTGTGGCAATGCTGTGAACGTTCTGTGCACCAGCCAGGCACTCTAGGGTTCCTTGTAGTTGTGGAGAAGAGTTGGAACTTCTTGGCTGCATTTCATCTGCACTGAAAGCACACGTTAAAGATGTGGATGGGTTGCTCTCTCTGCCTGTGAGTTTCCTGTGTTCCCTGGTCCTGAAGACAATCCCTGCCTGGTTCCAGACACAGCATAAAGCTGCTCAGAGCTTTATGCCATGCCTGGAGCTTTGTGCTGTGCCTACCTACAACTTTGGTGCAGCTTGCAGAAGTGACTGGGGTGCAATGCCCAGACATCCTACTTGGTGGGAGTGGGTATTATTCACTTTATGGGACTGCATTTCCTGGGTTCATGGATTCCTCTGTCACCCCAAGATTCGCACCATGGGTGTTCTCAATTGTAGAGCTCATTCTGCACTCAGAAATATTTGCGAAATCTTCTGCATTACACTGGTTAGAAGTTCAGTGTTTTTCATCCCAACTGCCTCTTCTTTTCTTATATCAGTGCTATTGTGTGATTTTCTGAACTTTTGAGATTTTTATATGTAAAAACTCTTACCCTGGGTTTAGTCATTGTTAAAAAACTGCAAGCAGACACAGTGTATGAAGAATAAGAATACTGATTTGCAGGGTGCTATTAACAAAATTTGCCAAGGGTATCTTCTTATAGAGATTTAATGAAATTCAAAGTTTTTTGTGATGACCCTATAATTGAAAGGAAAATGTTCTCTCCTCATGTATTGATGTGTTCAGTTGCAAAAAATTAAGTTGTATCTGAAATTTTGTTTCCTTCATCATGTTTGCTGGAAGATCCGCACAGAGTCTTTTAATGTGTTTCCTCATCTTAGCTTTCCTTGAGTTCCTTTGATTTCTATTACCTGAGATTTGTAAAATCATTCTGATTTTTTTTTTTGCTTGTTTTGCTTTGAATTCCAACCTGTATTCCACAACATTTTATTGTTCTTACTTCACATGTAAATCATTGTTTTCTCCAATCGTCCCTTAAGGAAAACATCAGGAAAATAATGCTCAGCCTTTGTAGAAAACTGTCTCCTAAACGGAGAACTATTTTCAGTCTTGCAGACAAAATAGCTACTCTCCAATTGCTTTAGGGCAAATGTAATTATACATTTTTTTTCTTGCTTGTTTGTTTGGTTTTGTTTTGGTTTGGCTTTTTTTTTTTTGATTTTATGTTTTTGTCTGACAGAATCATAGGTGAAATAGTGGATTTGGTGCCCAGAAATTTTTAAATGTGTCCGTGATATTTTTTTCCCTTCTTTACAGCTTTATGAAGAAAAATTTCTCCTAGCAGGGGAAAAAAAGAAAAAGGGCAAAATTTTGATGGCTTTTCTGTGCTTTTTCAAGCAATGCTTCTGCTCAGTCTCCCATATTGACTTTATAGTCCAGACTCTGTCTGTAGATAAAGTAGATAAATCTACTTGATAGAGTTATTTGGCTAAAATATAGCAATTAACAGGCAAAGGATGTTGAGATTTAGCAATTGGTTAATCGAATACAGTTGTCCACTAGCTAAGTCATACATTATTTTAATATAACCTCTGGTTTTTCTAATTTGCCTGTTCCTTGTTCTATTTGAATATTTAATTAAAGCAATCAGTTCTGGGTATAAATGGGACATAAGTTATGAGGAATGCATGAGTCCAAGCTAAGCTCTGCTGCATCATGTTGAGAGCATAGAACATGGTCAAATGATTCTTACTGCCCAGAGAAAGCTTTGGGAATTTTTCAGATTCAGCCAGTGCTTTGCTGGTCTGCAAGAGAGCTGCTAAAGACATTAATTGAAGCATCAGTACTGACAACAGTTTGGATCTGAACTGTAAAATAGGATTTCCTCTTTAAAATAATCCTTAAGTGCTGGTGGATTATTGTAAATCAAAGACGACTCCGACAAAGGGGAGAGAGAATGATCCATCTGACTGCATCACCAGAAGGCTAATGAATTACTTTATTATACTGTGTACATTGTATCTAAACTGAATCTGCCATGCACTCACTCTTGCTCACAACTGCACGGAACTGCACTCATCTCTGATTCTCTCCTGACTGTCCCGTGACAGTCCCACACACACACATTTCTTGGCCCTGACAGGCCAAGGGAGCAAAACATCCTCACTTTGGGTAAACAATCTCCACATTGCATTCTCCTTTAGCACAACACAGGCACAGCAAGCGAGATAAGAATTGTGTTTTCCTTCTCCTCTGCTTGTCTCACAGCTTCTCTCTGTTCAGAGGGCGTGTGAATACCACAGTGGTTTAGAGCAGACAGGTTGTCAGGTTATTGGTGTTGCAGGGACTTCATAAAACAGACTGGGAGCAGGAGCAAAAAGGTACAGAACCTGAGTGGAGATGTCTGGACAAGAGCTTCATCTTCCTACACAAGCAGTGAATGAGAATACACCTGAGTATTAGTGCCCACTCTGAGTTGTCCTTGGGAGTGACCTTCCACTTCCCACTGTCTGCCAAGGGAGGTAGGAAGGGTGGTTTTTAGTCTAGGCACCTAAGTCTGATACTGACAGTCGGTAAGACATGAATGGTGACATAGTAATGGGTTTGTCCTTATGAATTTTCCTGTGAGATGTGCTGGCCAGTGAATACTTGCTGGTGGTGGTGTTGGTGATCATCCAGCAAGTTTAGAGCAGGAAATTGGAGATGATGTCTTGGTGCCACCGAACTGTACAATACTGAATCCATTGGATTTGGAATTTCACCCATTGCTGTTCAATGCGGCAAGATATACATTCATCCTGTCCTAGCCTTCCTGATTGGTGCTCTCTGTGAGCACTTTAGGATATGTAGGGAAAAGTTGCTCAGATCCACAATTTCAGTTTACCCCCCCCCCCTTGCACAGAAGGAATTCCATTATCTCCATTATTGCAGGGAAACACAGAGGTGAATGGGAGATGTTACTAAGAAATGAATGTGGAAAGCAATTTGTTGTTTTCATGTCCAAATCTGTATGACAGTGATACTCTCTTAATTGAAAACCGTGTTCTTCTGCAAAAGAAAAAGAAAACCTGTCTTTTCTACCTCACAAAGTTAATTTTGGTTGTTAAAAAGAGCTTTTGAAAAGATTTTAATGATTATTTAAGTCTGCTTTTACTGAGAATTTCCCCTGGATCTCTCACAATAGAATAAATGGTGGTCTGAGTAACTGATTATTAGCTATTACCGGACATACCATTATATTTTCCGTGAGATCAGAGATCACACAAAAGGATTTACCAGAATTCTCCACTCAGAGGAAAAGAGCTTGCCAAGGTGTACATCTGAGGGTATGTCTGGGCTGTGCTTGGTGTTAAGAATCCTTGCCTTAGGTCTGGATATGTGCCTGTTCCTAGCTCCAGATCTGACGTTTTCAGGGCTGGTTTGGTGAGCCTCCAGAATCCTTTGTGCCTATGCCCCATTATGCAGATATATTACCCCCAGATTTTTGTGGAAAACTGTTGGGTAGGAGCTAATAGAAAGTGGCTCATCAGGTTCGGAGTGATGCCTTATTCCTGAAGAGAGCAAAATAAATTTTAATGGAGTAATCCAGCAACTTAAGTATTCACACTTCTCACAGAGCTTGCCAGAAAGAATAAGACAGCTGTCATGAAACAGTAGACAGCAGATGGTCTACAAACTCCCCTGACTTTTACTCAATTCACCTTCTAAGCCTACTGCCACCACTGAACCCTGACTGCCATCTTAAAACAAAAACCTTTGAGGAAAAGGGATCAGCTACTGGCCAAGGCTTTCTTTCTCTAATTTTGCATTTGTACTTGTAAAGGGCTGTTCTGGCTCTCCTAGCAAGGTGAGATCAAATCTCCCATATCCAGGGGAGATTAGCTGCTGAGGGGGAATACTTTCTTAAAGTGATTCTTTTCCCTGAAGTTGACTTGTATGACTCAGCCAGACACAGAAAAGGGAGAGTATGTGGGTGTGAGAGGTTTGCACAAAATTACTGCACTCTCTCAATATTCTGTGTTTCTTGTCACCTGTCTGTAGTTTCAGAGAATCCAAAAATTAACTCTGGATGCAAAGCAAAGCATAGTTTTTAAATAATTCTTTTCTTTTACTTTCTTTTTCTGAGATGCTTTTCTGGAAGTATACTTCACTGACTTCAGAAAACATTTGAGATGTGATTTACACAGAGAAGTTGACAAAAGTCCCTCCCACAAAGCAACATGTGCAGAAGTGCCGTGCTTGGCTTGTCTTGCAGGAAAACAGAGAGATGGGATGGATGTTTGTGTCTTCTGTCTGGGCCAAATGCTCCTGAAAATACTGCTACTTTTTGGGGGGGGGGGGGTTGCTCCGGATTCTTTGGGAAGGCATTATTTAAGATTAATTTTTTTTCATAGATAGCCCCTCAGAACATGTGAGAGCAGCTTTTAAACGAAGGAGACAGATGCAGGTACTATTTGGTTATCTGAGAAGACCAGTGTAGGTAGAAGAGGAGGAATAAAGAAATAAAGAAGAGGAGAAATAAAGAAATAAAGGAGAAGAGAAATAAAGTTGGAGTGTATTTCCCTGAAGGGGAAAAACTTCTGGAGATTTAACAACTTCACTCATAATCTGAGGGGATGTTGGTGGCAAAAGAATAATGTCATATGGCCAACACGGACAGCAGGGGAAAAGGCCATTTATTTAGCAACAGAATGAATGCCATGGAAAATGAACTGGGAAACAATAGCAGAGAAACAACCTGGAGTATAGAGTGGTGAGAGCATAGAGTGGTGAGAAGCCAGGTTAAATCAAAGGTTTACAGCCCAAAAGAATACAGAAGACATGGGTGAGAAAATATGAGAGGATGGAGAAGCTAGGAAAAGGGACTTGAGAGCTGTTTTTTTTTTTTTGTTTTCAGAAAAGAAGAAGACAAGAAAGATTGAGAGAGGTGATTGTAGCAGTGGAGAAAGAGGTTAAGCCAGGAATAGTTAGAAGAAAAGGGCCTTTGTAAGAAAAGTAGGCTTAAAGAAATGTTCTTGGAGATCAAACAATAAGTAAATTTCATAAAATGTTAGAAAGAAAAATGGAAGAGTGAAGAAGAAAGGCAGTATTAATAAGTAGACTGAACAAGTAAAGGAGAACAAAGTCAAGAGAGAATCTCTGTGCTCTAGGAAGCTTGATTCAAACCTATTTTGATATAAAGTGTCTTTAATATACTGAAAGGACAATACCAAGGGGGTTTGAGGGAGCCAATCTGGCTGAATCTAAAAGGCAGTGATGCTGTCTGAAGCTCTGCAATGGGGAGGGCAAAGGGTGGTTCTGAATTGTCAACCCCAGCAAGTGAGCCTCACTGACCTTTACAAACTTCCATAGGGATTTCTACCAGCCCCTCTCTGCCTGGTAACAGGGAGGCAGAGGGTCAGGTTTCAGTTTTTAAGGTATAAAAACTCTATCTCAAACCATACCTAGAAACCTGGTGAGGTCAAATCACTTCCTGGGCTATACATCCTTATTTGCCAAAATGGGATGAAGTGAATTAGGCTTACCAGAATGGTACTGAACACAGAGAAGGAAAAAGAAGGGGAAAAGAATAGAATAATAAAATAATTTAAAAGAAAAAGATCCTCTGCACTTCTCCAAAGCTGAACTAGTACTGTAACCCATGCACCTTAGTGGTGCCCTGCAGGACTTATTCCAGTATTCCAGAGTCTGTCTTGGACTGAGGAGCCTGAAATCACACACACTATTCCATGTGAAGTTTTGCATCAGAGGAAAAGGCTTTGGGGCTTATATGCCAAAACCCCCTGAAGGTTATAAAGAGAGAGCAAATGTTAGAAAATATCTGTAGCTGCTCCGTTATTAAATTTTCAAAATATAGGCATTTCCATTTTAGCGTAACTGCATTCAGTGTTGTAACTCTGATTCAAGAAAAATAATCTTCCAATAGTCTAAAAGCATGTAGTTTAAAAACTATGCCTACTTCAGAAGTAATTTCTTTAATTTGACACTAAACTTCTTCCCTCTCTCAGATTCCAGAGGGCTTTTTGTAGGGAAAGGAAGTTTTGCTATATCACAGGTCTGATATTATAGAGATTGAAAATAGCAAAAAATGCCCCAGTCAAATTTAGCATTACCTTGTGCTTAACCATGTTTCTGCTTATCTACTATGAAATAATACAGTTTAGTGTCATATATTTATGGTTCACCCACTTTTGATCAAACAAACTCCCCTACTTGAGGCAAGAGAAAACTCTATTAAACACAGATATAGACAAAAAAATGACTCATGAAATTTGTCTTTTTCGGGGATAATGTTAAGAGTGTCGAGCCAAAACTTCATTCTGAGGCTGCCCTGAGGCCCTTTGGGGTTACATTTTTTTAAAAAAGCAGCCAATAACTCTCGCCTCCAGAATGGCAAAACTCATTTCACTGACTCATCTTTCCAATAACAGTCACGTCATCCCTTTGAAAACAAGCAAACCCAACGACCAAATCCAAACAATTTCCTTGAATGGAGTGTCAAGGAGACACTGAACTTTTATTTTACCTAATAGCTCTACAGTGAGAGTCAGAGGTGCCTGGTGGGCACCTCAGGGGGTGAGGGAGCACAGATGAAATAAAATCATTGTAAGTGCTACCTTAGGATATTAGTTTCCCTATACCCTTAAGCAAACCCTGCTGTTATCACAGGGAACTTTTGCTCTGCATTACCCAATGCATACCATTTGCATTCCATTGCATAAATACTTGTCATCCTCACTTGTTTTCCTACAGCTGGGTGAGCTCTTTAGGGCAGTGTCTCATGATCTGGACACTGGGTCCATTTAGCCATGTTCCGGTCCACCTCCCTATGATTTCTCCCATGACGTCTGACTGTTAGCAAAATTTCTCTGTACTACAGCTCATCACTCATAAAACAGGATCCAGGGCTCTTGCTGGCCAAAGAAAAAGCCATTAACCCTTATGAGGATCGTGCACTCCCAGGTAAGAGGCTGTATCCACAGGATTTCGGAAGAGCAGTAGATCTGTTAGAATAAAGTGCTGATAATGTGGGGTAAGGGCAGACACAGCCCTCTCTGACTGGGTGTGTCCCCTTCACCAGGCACACACATCCCCGCCATGCAATGAGGAAAAGGAACTTCAGTTTCTCCCTACAAAGATATGTATGTGCATTAATACTTAGCTTTAATACATTTAATAGTCATTAATACACATGATTACAATTAATACTTACCTACCTGATCTAGTGGAAGGCGTCCCTGCCCACGACAGGGGGTTTGGAACCAGGTGATCTTTATTAAGGTCCAACCCAAACCATGACGCTATGATTTATCAGCTGTCTTTAAAAAAGTTATAAAAATAGACACTTTCTATGGTTCCTGTGGTCCAGTTAATAAGGTTCTGAACACTATAAAATGCTCATGGGTTATAAAATGCTCTGGATAGAGATACTGCAAGTTAGATAAAGGGTATGATAGGTATGAGGTTGCATGCAATTTTTTTTTGCATAGTCCAGCATACCCAAAAGAGCATCTTGAACCAAACAAAAGGTTCACATTTACCACAGGCAGACCAGTAGATGTATGGCAGACATGTATACATAAAGACAAGCTGCTACATCACAGGAAAGATTTAAGGCTCTTTGTAATCTGGTCATGTTAGTATAATTTGCTCTTGGCCTTGTGGAACTGAGTAATAACTTGCCTTACAGAAAGGATGCTGTGAAGATACACTGTTTTTTAACCACCTTCACTAATGCATATGAAAGATAAGATGATATCTCACACTATCATTGTAGCAGAAATCAATGAACTTACATTTCTTCACTGTGGTATCTGCTAGCATCAGAATACAGAACACAATTCTTACCCTCTCCTGAGCTGTGTGGCCATTTTCACAGTGATATTCCTTGAGAAGTAGAAAGACGATTTTCAGGGTATTGAGGTCTTTGTCATCATTTTTCTTTTCTTACAGATTTTTCTTTGAATTTTAAGTTCACAAAGTGAGGTATGAGAAGCACCACCGACACATGGAGAGAGCAAAGGCATTACTTTTTCAGTCTCAGGGTCTTTCTCAAGGTATTTTAAGATCAAGATATTTTCAGTACATGGCAAAATAATTGGAGGTGACGTTTATCCTTTTTAGAAATTTTCAATGGGCCCTGGCTATTTCCATAATGCTTACTTTAGAACTGAGCCAGTTCCGTGCAGAAGAAAATTTAAAATAAATGTTTGTCTCTTTTCTCAGTGCCTATTCTTTTTTAGACTTCAGGAGGGTTTGCTTGAAACCTAACGATTTTGCAAATGGCATGAACATTATGTCAGCGTTGGCAACAACATATGATATCATTGTTCCTTGTAAGGGGATTTTTGGGGGCTGTTTGTGTTGCCTTGTAGTGCCCCTTAGTCCCCACCCACACCTGGTGCTGTGTCTGCTCTGAGGGATGCAAAGATAGATTTTGTCTAATTTTACCACCCACTCTGAAGTTGTCATAACCTCTGCTGAGTCTCTCTACTTCATGCCAGATTTTGTGAATGGCAAAGGAGCCCAAAAGCCAGCTTTTATAGTGTTTAGCCCCTATGTAGGAAATTCCTTGCAGAAAATCAAACCAATCACCCCCTGAACTCACTATATGTATGGTGGTGGCCTATAAGGTTTATTTAATTTTCCTTTTTTTCCTATCCCTGCTCACACATTTGTATATATGCACATGCACATATGCATACACACTCTCACACATTTTGAGGACTAGCAGAGCAATTCAATGTTCCCATTCTTATCTCCTCTCTAAGCTGTGAAATTGTTAACAACGCTGCTAATTAAATCAGTATCACAGGTGTCTGACTGGGAACCACTGAAACTAAAACTCAAAAACTGTAGTTTGGTGCTTTACAAGTTCCTTCTGTTTCTGCATCAGGCATCCACATGTCATACTTTGAGGTCATTCCAAAGGCACTGCAAAGATAGGCCTTGCTTTTTAGAAAAGAAAATAATGCAAGGGTTTTTTTGAAAAAAGCATTAAGTTTACTGGCTAATGAAATAAAAAGGCAGAGGCTGGAGAATCTCTGTAGGATTTATCTGCATCCAGGTCCTGTTCTGTCTCCCTTGGGAAACAGAGGTCATGTTGTGTTTCCTGAAAGCCATGCACCTCACTGAGTACAATACATTTCAGCCTAGGCAGGAGCTGCCTGTGTGTGTCTGTGCAGCATAGAAAGACTCACAAGGCAGCAGCCCTGCTCCCTGTGCCCTGCCTTGCAGGGCTCCAGGGCAGGCTGCCTCTGGCTCCCTGCTGCTGCCCTGCTGACACCACTGCAGGAACCCCCACTCTGCCAGACCTGTGTAACCCTAGAATTGAATGAGAAGGGAACAGAACAAATCCAGAGCTTTGTAATCTGGGTCCTATTCAGTCTTGCATTTCCCCAGCTGAATTTGGTCAGTTCCAAACACGCTTATTACAAGTGTCACAGGATGTTTAAAGGGCAAGCATTAGTCATACTGGTGCAGAGCAGTGTGGTGAGACTAATACGAGGTTTGATTCATAACCTGGATTAACTGAGGATACTTTTCAATGGGAAGGTAAAAGGGGCAGCTCTAACATGAAAGAGTACATAACACTTAACAACTTTTCCTCTCCTGCAGAGAAATCAATTTGTGGTATGTGAAACTGGATTAAGATGAGAGTGCCTGTCCTCATGTGAAATAACATGTGACTTGCTGTTGACAGTTATCTCCATCAAGGACAGAGTCTTCATACAGATGTTCTCTGGTGTATGGAAATCTTAAAGCACGTGAAGTGAGGGAAGATGTATAAAAGTCTCTGCAACTCAATTTGCTTTGCAGAGAAAGGTTTCATGCTAGAGCTGTTGGCCTGAAAGAGAGACAAAAACTAAAAATTGCTTGTTTCAAAGCTCTAGTGTGAAAAACTCAGTAACAGCTTTGCCCTGTGCTTTGACCAGTTCTACAATGAATGGTGACATTTGACAGTCTTCTCACTGTGAAGGGAAATTTAACACAACTGTGCTGGCATCTTAAAGGTCAACTGTCCCTCTCCAACATTCCGTTCTTTAGTAAGAGAGCTGGCATCACTGCGTGTGGGAACAGTCATGCTCATCTCAGGGTCTGCCCCTGAACAGCCTGCACTATTGTGCACAGTTGCATGAGTCCATTAACACACCCCTCTCAAATGCCCATCATTCTAATTTCAAGATCATTTGAAGATCAAGTATATTTTAGTCCTATACAAATCTTCATTCCCTTTCATTTTTAATGTGGAAAATTATTTGCATTGGAAATATACTGAGATTGCAGGAAGAGCTCACAGGATCACAGAAATGTTGGTTACAAAGGGCTTTAGTCTGACCTCCCACTTAAAGCAGGAATATCATTGATGCTGGGTCACATGAGAAGTAGTTTTGCACAGTCAAGTCTTGAAAACCTTCCAGGCTGGAGATGCCACTGTGTGTCTGGATCCTTGTTCCAATAGTGCACTACCCTCCAAAGGAAGAAGTTCTTTATGCCAGAGGCAAGAAATTCCATAGCAATAGAAGTTTCCCTTGTTAATGGTGTTTTTGATTTGTCACATGGCTAAAGTCCTCCATTTGGCACACACTCAGCTGACTGGTATGAGTCAATGTTGCCCTTCAACAGCGTGAATTACAAACCTGTTATGAACTTAGATGGCAAAATTCATGCCTGCAATGATTTGTAGCAAATTAGCTGTGCAATGACGTCATTAAGCCACACTGAGAACTTCTGTTTCCTTTTCACTGCATAAATAGGTGCAAGTCCTTGGAAGAGAGCATGGAATGAAGTAACTTTGTACAGTGTGGAAAGCTTAGGCTGCTGCTGTTTCTGATGCAGGGGGGAGAGGAAGGCTCCTGACTCCCTGTCTCTTTCTCAGACCTTTCACTGGGCCAGTGTGTCCCTACAGAGCAAAAAGGTGCTTCTTCACACAGGTATCTAACCAGAACCCTGCACCTAAGCTCCCTTGATGTCTTCATTAGTCACCACATGCCATCTGGGCTGCCATCATCTGTGCACATGGCTACATGCAGGATGCCGTCATCTTCAGCCACCACGAGATGGGATCCAGTGGGAGCTACTGCTGGGTGGCATTACTTGTCTTGGGGGTGGGCTATGAGCACTCTGTGGTGTCACAGCTCTCCTGCTGCATTGTGGTGTGGGGTGGTGCTGGTAGCTCTACTGGAGATGCTGGTGGGTCTACTGGTGGGTTTACAGAGGGGTGTTTCATGTCTTCTCTGTGGTTTTGGAGGAATGTTGCTTGCACACTTAAGCAGCTGCAATGCAAGAGGGTTGCGTGTCAGTGGTGAGTGAGAGGATTTCTTTGTGCTGCTAAATCTTGACAAATGCTGTGGAGTTTGTCACAACACTTAATTGCTACCTAACACAGACCTGTTACTCAGCACAGTTCATGGGTGATTAAATTCAAAAGTTCCCTAAATACCTCACCTGCTCTGACTGGGGGAAAAAAACAAGAGAGTCCATAAAGCAATCTAGTATCACTACACATTATATAAATCTCCCTGTCTGATGCACAAAAAAATCTCAGCAATCTTTATTTATTACTTGCTTGCATCTACACAGATGCTTCTGCTTCTCTGTTAGGGGAGGAAGTGCCAAAATTCTTCCTCTGCCTGGCACTGCCTGTGGGTTTTCTCCTTCTCCTCTCCACAGAGGAACTGGTGCAAAATTTCAGTTCTTCTGTGATGTCAGACTTAGGGTTTTGCACATATAAGATTTGCAAGTCTTACTGTTTGTAAAAAGCATTCAGGGTTGCTATGATTTAGCCATCATAGAGCTCAAACTTTCCAAGTTTTCCCATAGCTTGTGCTTTAACGCTGTGTTGAAGGACTATGCCTGCTCCTGGAGCCATGTGTGCAATTCCTGTTGACTTTAATAAAAACTGTACTGGGTATCTGAGACAGAAGTAATTTCATCAGATTGTTTTCCTTTCTGCCCCATATTGCTGTATCCTGTAGCATCTGTTTAATAAACTTTTTCCCACTGGAGATTCTCTTCAATCCACAGTGGACTGATGACTGCAAGCCAACTGACTTTTTTCATTTGAAGTATTTTAGCTGAATATTTGGGTCACAAAGAGTGAAATCCCAGCCATGATTTTGCTTTTTGGATGTCCACCTGACATGACTCAATTCTTCACAGGATCCAGCTTGCGGTGGTCACCTGCAAGGTTCATGCTGTCCTTTTTTCTTTCATTTTTTAATGGCAGGACAGACATTGCATCCCATTTAAAGGTAAGTTTTTGAAAAGCTGCTTTTGAGATGAAGTTCCTCCATGGCCACACCATGATTGCCAGTGTAGGCTACAAACATGGGCTGTGTGGAAACCATTAGTTTGTTTTCCCATGAGATGGGATCACAGTGCTGCAGGTGTCACTGTGATGTAGAAGTGCTCAGAGATGAAACCAACAGCCCCTTCTGCATTTTTCAAGGGGCAATGGGGTGTTGAAATGGCAGGGACACATGGCTGGTGTAGCCACACTTGCTGGAGATTAGAGCCCTGTCACACTGGGCAGCCCCAGCTCTACAGCCAGCTCTGTTGGGTGGCATTTGTGCCCAAGGCATGCAAGGAGTGATAACTCCAGTATTGAGTAGACAGGTGAAAAATATTTCGGCCAAGATTTCAGTTGGAACTTCTTGGTCTTTTAAATTTTATTTCCTCCATTTTTGAGCACAGTAATGCAGATGTTAACTTTCAGTCATACATCAACCTGAACATGAAGTTTTAAGGGTGCTTGTGTGTTCAGGCTTGTTTGTTTCTGTTTCCCTTCAGTCCTATCCTTCCTCCAAAAAGTCTGCTCTCCTTGGGAAGACTGAGGGATTTTCCTGGGCTTCCTCTAGAGGAAATGTGCATGTAAAATCATGGAGATATAAGCACTCCCTGGGACCGATCTCTGCTAATTCAGCTGTCACTTCCCTCAGATGGCAGCTCTTTCTGGGTTGCTGTCAGGGAACCAAGCATTTCCTTCCCTTTCATCTCTCCCCTGCAGACCCTGGAAGCAGATGACTACAGGCTAACAGAAAGCTTTTCAAAGCCAGGTGCTTGCTGCCCTGGGCAAGAAGCAGGCTAGTTTTCACTGAAGGCTTCACTGATGCTCGCAATGAACGAAAGTTCAGTTAGGAGGAGGCTTTCCTTCATATATAAGAAATTGGTTGCTCTTTAAATTGAATTTATTTTGTATGGAAATGTCATTTCTAAGGGTGAGTGGCTGATGAAGCCTTTTTATTTTCCATGACTAATCCTAACTCTGCCCACATCTGTTGTGACTGAACATTCTACCAAGTCACGGTTGCTCAGTGACTTATTTTAAAAGAGTGTAGGTGACTCAGTTCCAGCGACCTCATGGTGAAAGGTTATGCCATGGTTAGCCTCAATTAAGTGAATTACAGCAGGGGTGGATGTATCTTCTGGAGTAAGACCTCCAGTCACGGGCTGCAGGGGCCAGCCAGGGCAAGCCAAGGGAACTTGTGGTGACAGCACTAATGCCAGATCACTATGGTAGTCCAGGAGATATCCAGTGCCTGCCGTGTGCATTGCATCCAGAAAAAAAACACTTTGGAAGGACTTTTGCTTGGTAGCATAAGGCCAGGGATTCTACAGGGATGAGTTTGTGTTCTTCTTCAGCCTTCTTGAAGCCTGAGGAAGCTGCTCGTGCCAGCTGTTTGCACTTTTCCAGCAGAAGTGTGAAGCTGTGGGAAATACAGCTCTCTCAGCTTCTGTACCAACTGCATGCCAGTTAGGAGTACAGGGAAGATTTATTTTGCTGTGTATGTTTGAAGTTTGTCTTTGTTTAAAAATTAATGGACTTACAAGTAATAGATTTTAACCTATGGGACATCTGAGATATTTATTGAATGCTCCATGGTGTACTCTATTTTGTCATGGGTGTTTTTTCAGAGTATTTCACAGTTTAAATTCATAGTGAATGGAGAAAAGCTCTCATGAACAATGTATGTGATCAATATGCACTGAGGGGGTAGAACACCTTCTTAGCACCCTTTAATCCCAAAGAGAGGGTAGGAGTCAGAGGCAATCCACCAGGCTTCACTGCTGGCTGGTAGCAGTGCAGACACTGATAAAGGCTTGCAGGTCCTACTACAGAGGTTAGAAAGGAAAGGTGTGCTGCAGATACTTTATTGTTGTATCCTGGGAGTTGAAATCATGGGCAGGAGGAGAAGGAGGACAGGAAAACAAAGAATAGGAGTCTCTGAGCTGGGAAATGCAGAATTACTGCATGTGCTGTTCAAGGTCAACATCCATGAGCAGGACTGAATTGTGCTTCAGCCTAAAAAATTATCAACACCCACATTCAACTCTGTAGATGATTGCAAGCATTTTGTAAGTTAAGATTATTGTTCTATCGAGATCATGTGGCCTGAAGATCTAGGCTGGTCCTAGCTTCAGCCCTGAATTAGAGTGAACAATGCAAGGGTGCATGGGGCTCCCTTATTGGGCAAGGCAAGTCCCTAGTACGATTGTTCCTAACATTTTAGTGATAGAATAATAGCTATAGGACTTTGCCTAAGATTTGATGTTGTTGAGAAACATGTTTATCTAATTGCTGTCAGGCAAACTTTTGGTATATAAGGGAAGTCAAATGAAACATCTCCCTGCTGGCATTCCAACTGTTTAGCTCTTGCTCTGTTATTATCTAAATTTATTTTGTAACCAAAGCAAAGCCATTGATTTTCTTAAATCGTTCTCCTGACTAAGCAAGGGGCTCTGTTATCTCAGAGCCAGGGAAGCATTCTGTCCGTATCCATTCTGGATGGTACAATGATTCATAGACATTATAAAAGAGAAAAAAACTCAAAGTGAGCAAATTAAGTTAAATTCACAGGAATCAGGCTGAGCTAGCTGCTTCAGGTCACTAAGATGCTGATGTGTTGCTCTGTGTTACTGAAATAATGAATCCCAGCTTTAAAGCTTCCACACTCTCCTAATTTTGTCGTTCCTCCAAATCAGAACCACGGGTGACTTCTTTGTAATGGCTTCTGGTAGAGTTACTGCAGAGTAGGTGTTCAAAGTGCAGAACTAACTGTACAGCTCAATGCTGTGTTTAAGATCTAGCTTTTTAATAATATGAAGAAAAAATGGAGTCTATTTATCTACAGACTCTAAAGGCTTGAAATCCACCTTAAAACGAGTATCTCAGTTTTGTGGCTCTGTCTACTTCCTGATGTGATCTCAAAAATTGCTGTTTAGTAATTACATTGCATGAGTAGCATAATGGGGTTTCTTTATTATCCTGAATGTCTACGACCAGATGTGTTTCTTTGGTTACTTGATTTTAATTGACTTCACATTAGGAACAGGACTCATGTGAATTTGCCCCAGGCACTTGTAATCTAACTTGGGTGTCACTGCTGTGACACTTACAGGATGTGGCAGGAGCATAACATTGACTTACATGAGACACTCCAGGGAAAAGACACGGAGGAGACACTTTCATAGTGCCCAGCTTGAAAAGGCAGAGTCTTCACATTGTCTCATGCTTCATGGGCAGCACTGAGTCCTTTCCTCAAGTCATCTCTGACTAGGTGCTGGCAGGATGTACTCACTGGATTTTTCAGGAGAAATTCCCATGTTGGTTCAGAAGAGCCAATTATAAGTCCCCCTTTCTGTCTTAAAGGTCACCAGGATTCTGAAAACTGAGTTGTAGAGTCTTGACTCTGAATGCCCCCTTGTTCCCTGCATAGCCCTTGGCAGAGAGTTTATCCTGAGATCTGTATCCACTTAGGATGGCCACAGACTAGGTGATAAAACCCAGCCTGCCTCTGCACCAGCTCTACAGCTGTAATGGAACAGGATTCCTAGACAGAAGTCTGTGTTAGGTTACAGCAGCAACCTGAGATTTCTTCTGCTTCTAACACATTTCCTGCTTCATCTGAGGATGGGTAAAACAGGGATTTCATCTTCCAGGGAGCATATACTTGGATGTTTCCTCCCATTTTGAGGAGCCACTGGCCCATTCAGTAAGGGCCATTCTCAGGAGCCCATCTAGAGTGAGGAGCCAGCCAGACCAGTAAAAGAGGAAATCTTTGATCCAGCTGACCTCATTCTCCCTCTCTTGTGATCATGGTTCAGATATGTCTCTGCTTGCTTGCCAGACAGAGCCCTGCACTCCAGTTGCCCAGTAGCCTGCCTAGTAAAGGCAGAGAGGAGCATCTTTCAGCCTCCATATGCAGCTTGCCCTGACTATGAACTGCTCCAGCCAAAGCAATAGGTGTGTTAATTAGCATGGATTCACTCCTGAGGTTTTGCACCTGGGACAGAAAACCTTGTGTGACTGCTTGTGATGAGGGCTGAGTGGCTAGACAGCAGCTCACCAGAAGTGGACCCCTAGCTGAATATGTCACCTGTATGCCCTTCAATGCATACTGGAATACACAGAAAGAGAAGAGCATAGCCAACAGACCAAGGGAAGAGACTAGTCCCCTCTATTTGTCACCACTGAGATTCCATACTGATCACAGTGTCCAGCTAAGGGACACTGGTGCATGAAAGATGCTGAAAAGGTGGAGCAAGTCTAGCTAAGGACCACAAAAATACCCAGAGGGTTGAGATTAGGCTGGAAAAGACAAAAGCTACAGACTGTTTTTTAACCTGAAAGGGAACTACATGTAAGATGTGCCCAGACATCTCCACCCAGCTCTCTGGGTACACAGAGAAAGATGAAAACCAAGCAGCAGCAAAGGAAATTCTGACTAGACATAAGGAAAACTTCTTCAGTGAGGACGGTCAAACACTAAAACAGGTTTCTCAAAACCTCTGCAAATTCTTTGTCTTTAGAGGCATTAAAAACTTCAGTCAACAAGGCTGTAAGCCAGCTGACTTAACTTTGGAAACAGTCCTTGGGGTGTAAAGAGAGTAGAGGTCACCCCGGGTGACCAGAGGCCACTTCAATCTTGCATGATTCCATGGGTTTTTCTCCTTCCAATGTCCTGGATGCACTTGTGTGCTGTGTTATGGAGAAGTGTATATTTAGGCAAGCTGAGTGCAAACTCCTTGGAAAGCAGCATTCCCACAGTGTAAGGGAGAAAGGGCCCCATTCATTTCTACAAGAAGCTCTCCAGTGTGCTAAGGAAGGGGGAACTTATGTCATTCTCTCCCTCATCCTCTTCACTGTAGCTCTCTAGCACAGACTAACACTTATATGCTGAGTTTGGAGACAACAGGCAAACTCGTTCTTATTTATTCTAGAAAGGTCACTTCAGACCTCTCATCTGGATTCTGGGAGGTCCAGCCATGACTCAATCATCCAGCCTAGCTGATTTAGGCAGCAAGGAGCCAGCTGCATTGCTCATGTTCACACATCTAGTATGAGTCAGAAGTTTGGCTTAAAGTTGTAACTGCAAGCCCTGGCTGCCAGAGCTTTAGTCTCTCACCTGAGGCCTCTTTTTTTGGTTTGACTTAACCCTGGTCCTAACTCAACACTGTCAGAAACCAGCTGTGGCAGTGTGACCTCTAACATGGTAAATCTGCACTTTCCCAGTGGCTGAAGAGGCTACTGATCTGCAGCAGACATCCCTGGCAGGCTGTCTGTTCAGCACACACCGACAGCCCATTCTCCATCAGCCCGTGAGCACCAGGCTGGCTTGCAGGGAGTAAAGCTGAGCCAATGCCCTCACTGACAGCGGGTCCAGGCTGGTCTGGAGAGCTCAGTCCCAAGCACAAGGTCTGACTTGAAGAGAGGAGTAACATCTATTCAGTGGAGTCATATCCCATATGACTCCACTGAAGTTTACAGCTCGAATTTATTTGTTTGCGGTGCATGGTCCTTCCACTGTGCTTTCTAGTGAGCAATTACAGCCTGGGCACAATCCTTCAAGACATGCTTCTTGCCTGCACAGCCCTGACCTGGGCAGGTTGATTTGATCTGTTATCTAAGGGCATCTGATTTGTCTAGTCGGGAAGAGTTTCACAATGAATTAATGTTTATATCTGCAAAACACATCCTGAAACACTGATTTTGTCAAGGCAATCTGACTCCTTGTGGAGTAGATGATCATTGTGTCCAGCCTTGGAGTTTTTTGAAAACAGATTTTTTATATCCATTCGTTTGTCCAACCTTGGAGTTTTTGAGAAAAGATTTTTTATATTTAGCATTTTTTAAAATTAGTATTGTGTGGCCAAATTTTCCTATGTCCTTTTTCTTGTTTCTGTTTGAGTGGTCTGGAGGGAGGGATTGCCCTGCAGTGCTAACTAGGGATAGATTCAGAAATAAGCTTCTGGGGAAGCACAGCTCCTAAAACCCCTTCTGGCATGGATGAGATTGAGAAGTCATTGGACTGGACTTATTCCCATGTTTAGCCACTGGTGTTGCTCCATTCACAATGGGAAAATAAAACAATATGTGGTTAGGAAAGGCTTATTTTGCATTTTGTGTTACAGTCCAAACCATCAACAACAGCCACATGCAGTTTCTGTTTCTTCTAGGTTAGCACAGTTTTGGAAAATAAAAAGTTTGCAGGTTGGCACAGTGAATGTGAGAACAGCAGTTGTATTCTTCCTTTACAATTTTTCTCTCAAAACAGTCTGCCAGAAGAGATGACCTCCCAGTACAGCTTCCAAATCTTGCATTTACTGAGTTTAGATGACTTTTAACCAGATCATGTTCTGCAACCCTCCCTCAAGTCATCCTCTATCTGCACAGGCAGCTGTCTCCTTCTCTTGTGAAAGGCTGGTCTCCAGGATGATTAAACAATAAATATCATTTTCTCATAGAGTGTGTAATTGTTGTGCAGCAATGGAAAGAATAGAATGAAATGGAATTATGACTCAGTGCTTGGCAGGCTGTGGAAAAGAGGGGTGTACAAGAAGTGATTAATATTTTGAGGATTTCTGCACAGAAATTCAGTTTTTAAATACACACTTAGCTGATACAATTAATTAAAAGAAAAAGTGTTTAAGTACTTGACTAATCTATCTGGGACAAGGGAATAAAGCAGTCTATATTTCTTTAGAAGTGTGCAAGTCAAAATAGCAGTATCTACCACTACAGATAAATGCCTTGGCAGAATTCCTGTGATAACCCAGATTCCTAAGGCATTCTAAGTCAGCTCTTTTCCTTTCTACAGCACACGGTCAGCTGATTCCTCTGTTTTTAATGCGAAATCCATTTTTAATTAATCCATCTCTCATTTCTAAGAACTACCAGATGCATGTTTCTTCAGGTATACAAGCATAATTCCTATTGATTTTAATGGCAGAGGACAGTTAGGGAACTGAGAAAAAATTGGTAGTATGTATTTGCAAAAAAAAAAGCACAACAAAAAACCCTGTACTTTGAGAAGACTGTGTCTAGACAAGGCTTCCAAAAAAGTGCTTTGTTCAGAATTTCATCCTCAAAGTTAAAAATCTTATTTTCTGAAATAAGGAGACAGTTACTGGCAGAAGCACTTAACTTGCTGGCTGACTTCATTACTAAAGAAATGAATGCTTCTCTCAGAAATGTTTCCCACCCTGCATAAAACAAAAATGCCTCCAAGAAAGCCGCTGACAGTCATTTTCCTTTTCCATAGAGCCATGACTAGACTTGGTGCCTTTGTATCCCTGTAGGAGAGCTATGCCAGTGATGGAGTTCCAGGGCAACAGTAAGTGAGAAGATGAAGACAAAGGATTCAAACCAAGACAAAATGTACTGCTGGCAAACTCATAATGGATCTAGTTAAAGTAGAAAGGCTGAGTCTGTGAGGGGACAGATTAAACATTAAAATTTTAAAAATAAAGGCTCACCTAGAAAAAATAACCTGGAGTGGTAGATTTTGTTTGTTGTCCTAAAGCCATCTACTCATGAAAAGCTACTTGCTGTTTGGGTAGCGAGAGCTCTGGACATCTCCTCCTCCTCTGTCATTTCCTGTCAGCTTGAGCTTGTAAGATTTACCTGGCTCATCCAAATCCTTGCTTGTGCCCAAGAACAAGTCCCTGTGTACCAACCCAATGGCTTGAGGTGTGGAGCTAGGCACACTGTCCTTCTGAGCTCGCCTTGAACTCAGTGAGTTCCCAGGCTGAGCCTCCTGCAGCCACAGAAGAGAAAGACGGTCATCTGTGAAGGGTCTGGACTAGAGATCATTTCAAACAGCTTCTCTCCTGGGATGAGGCACTTGAATATCCTGGTGAGCTTGTGTTGTGCCTCCTCCTTGACCCTGGGGGCAGGAGGGTGTCCTGGGTCACTGCTGTGATGGTCACTGCAGTCACATAAATTGGCACAGTTTGTATGCACTGCTCCTGAAGTCCCCATACACTCATTGTTCTGCTCTTATATCAATCGTATTATACTTCTGATGTCATCCCTACACACTGGGCAGTGCTCCTATACCCTTCCCAGGGTACCTGCCCCTGCTTCCAGTGGATGTGGATTTCCTTCTTGCCCTTAAGTTTTACCAGTGGATGTAGACACAGCCATGCCAATCTCTTGCCTTCCTTTCCTGATTTCTTGCACCTGAGGATCAATGATTCTTGTGCTCTGTGGAGTTCTCAAAGATGTGTCATCTCTGTTCTGCTCTCTTGTTCTTGGGGCAGTTTCCCAGGTGGCCCTACTGACCTACTCCTTGAACAGCTGGAAGTTCTTCCTAAATTTCAGGAGAGACCTGACTTTACTCTTTGCCTATTCCCCAGGACTGCCAAGTCCACCAGTGTGTGATGAGTGCAGTCACATCCCAGTCACTGAATTTGTCACACCAAGGTTCAGTAATGGCAGCTGTGAGCTAACTTGCTAGCAGCACAGTGCCTTTCAGTCCTCCTGTTTGCTGTTTGTGCAGTGTGCACTGGTGAAGAGGCACTTCAGCTGGGCTGTTGAACATGTCACCCTCTTAGAGGAATAACCCTTAATTCTTTTGAGGTATTGCACTGGTGTTTCCCTGCTGGCTCCTATTTCCAAAGGAGGCCCTGGCTCATCTCTGTGAGATTTCAAGTGTGCTCCAGTCTAGGAGCAAGCCTAGGGCCCTCACTAGAACTCTGTCCTTATAAACTTGCTGTGGATATCCCCACAGCTTTTCAGGCAAGCCTGATATTATCCCACTCCCTCTTCAAGCCTAGTTTAAAGCTCTGCCAAGGTGTACCTCGAGCCTGTGAGCAGAGACACTCTTGCCCTGTCAGAGAGGTGGGTCCCATCTGACACTGAGGGATGGTGCTATGTAGGTCAGCCCAAAATTGTGGTGGGGACATCAGCCACAGAGCCATGTATTAGTAGACTGTGCCTGTCTGTTTCTTTCCAGTTGTGGTGCCCACAACTGGAACGAAAGAGGAAAAAATAACCTGTGCTCCTGATTCCCTTGCCAACTGTCCCAACACCCTGGAGACTCTTATCATCACCCTTGGACTTCTTTGCCACCCAGGCGAAGGAGCAGTAACAGCTAATAGTCTGAGGGCTGTGCCTGTCTGGGGATTTTCTTAGTGACATCCTTAACCTAGGACCCAGGGAGGCAGCAAGTGAATGTACCTAGGTCTTTTTCCTGGGATGGGATGTCTGCTTCAAACCCATTTGTATAGTAAAAGATGGTGTGAAAACATGTTTTGCATTGTTTATACTGAAATTTAGTTGGAAAAAACTTGGTACTGCCTTTGCCAACCGCATAATCTATTTGAAGGAGGCAGCCTTTATGAACCTTGAGCTGTGAGAACCCTTCTGTAATCTTTTGGCATTGGGTTGGCACTGCTGTTGCTGTAGTGTTTGCAAGCACTCTGAATTGTATTGTAACACAGAGAGCTCATGTGCCCCTTTTAGCCTTAGTGACTTCAGTAAGGTTCTCCACACCATATTTGTATTTGTCATGTGTCCCTCTTATACTGAGAACGAGGAGTGTGGCATGATGGAGGGAGGTATTTAGCTCTCTAATACTGAGAATAACCTGCTTCATAGCTCTGTTGTATAAAACCAGTTAGAAGAAAACACCTCTGGTTTAGGGGAATTGTAGGACTTATAGTAGCAGCTGTTCACTTTTTCTTTGTGCAAGCTCTTGTGACATGCACTATAAAAAACACAGGGAAAGTCAATTTTTGCTGGAGAGTGTTTGGAACAGGACTGTGTGTGTGGAAGGAGCAGTCACTAGCATCTATGTGGGCACTGCCAAAATTTTCTAAGACATTATGAATTTCCAATCATTTCCATCTAGGATAAAGAAGTAGGAAGGGTGGATGAGACTGAAAGAGAATTGTTACTCTTGACTACAAAGTGCCACCAAAGCACTGCTTAAGGAAGTGGCCAAGGCTGCCAGACATCAAAGGGACAGGAGTCCTTTCCTTCTCTGTAGTTTCCAAAGTTTACATGCTGCTTCATAATAAATGTTGGCAGGACTGCAGTTTTTGACAGTGGTAGCAGCGACATGTTTTTTTTTTTTTTCATTACAAGTGTGAATATTCCTAGTAAATGTATAGTGACAGGAGAACTTCTTAACATGGAGAAAGGCAAATCTGTCTTCTTCCTGAATGACACACACTTATCCTTTAATTTCACTATAGAGTATTGCAAACTATGTTTTAATGGTGCAGGTGTGCTGATCAATCCAGATTGGTCTCTGTGGCAAGCTTTGCCTCCTCATTACTTGTCTTCCACATTACTTACCTGTTAGTGATTGGCTTATTCATGACATTTGCCAGCAGTGACTTTAGATATCTCCAAATCACCGAAAGAGATTCGAAGTAAATAAATAATTAAATAAAACTGCCACAACTTTGCACAGAAATGTGTATCTGTGCTCTCCCTCTAAGGTGTTTATTTTCCATCTTTCCAAAGGAAGACCCTAAGAGGCTTTAAAATGGGGGAAAAACATCCCAATAATCCTGTCCCTAAATTAGTTTTTCTGGGAGATGATTCCGAAAACATCAAAAGGAAACAGAAAAACTTCATCCTGCAGCCTAGAATTTTTCCCAAGGGATGACACCTTTAAGTTGGTACATTAGGAAAAAGAGAAAACCAAAAGCACTCTTTTTCTTCTCTGAAAAAGAGTTTGATCTCTGAGCTAAGGTACAAGAGGGCCAATTCCAGCCCAGTCCTCAGGAGGCTCTCACAGAACATTTTCCAATCTCTGTGAGATGGAGAGAAAGAAAAAAAAAAAAAAAAGAAGTGAGAAACAAATACTAAAAAAATGAAAAGAAAATTATTTTCTAGGTTGATATCTTCTGAAATAACGCCTAGCACAATTATACTTAGCAATATTAACACTTACAATTTGGTAATTTCATTTGTTAATCTCATTAACATTGTTTTTTCTATTTCAGTTAATTAAGAAGACAGATCTGACCTGACAATGGTCTCCATGGTGCTTGTAATCACACTTCCCTAAACCCTAATACACTGCTGTTTGTTATCACATTTTCTTAGGTTTCCCGTTGTTTTTGAAGACATTTTTCTCAATTGAATAAGAGCTGATAGGAGATAACATGCCAAACAAGATTGTGTGAGTTTTTGCTTTGAAAGCAGCAGTAGTGAGAAAGGCATCATTAGGTAAGATTGCTGGGCAAGGGTTTCAGATAAGTACTTAACTGACAAAACACAGGCTGATTTAACTATGCTGACTGCAAATGTATAGAAAAAGCCAGAGCTGTCATATCTTGCAGAAAGCAAGGAAAATCATTGCACTGATCTTCTATTCCTTTAATCCAACATAGTAAGAAGTGGCTTTCCAATTTGGGTCCTGATGTATTTGCTTGCGTCACTGTTTATAAAACAAATCAAGCAAGAAGTGAGGGAAAAGATCTCACTGTTAACCCTTGCAGCCTTGCAGTCTTTCCTTGGCTGATTGCAAAGTGCTTTCCAAACACTAATTAATCATGTTATAAGGCCACCACACTTACTGATCTTCTGTCACTTTTCAATGCCAAATATCTTTGCAGCCAACAGACAAGCAGAAGTTAATGAATAGAAGAGATTATATACAGAAATAATTCAACTGGTAAAATGATGAGCAAGAAGAAAAATGAGATCCTCTAAGTAGAGCTAAAAAGAAAGAGATGAATGAGTGATTTTAGTCTAAGTCCAAAATATTTCAAGTAGCATTATGGCTAAAGTACTTTTATTATAAAATAAATACGTCCTCACCTGAAACAAAAGTAATTTTCAGTGAACTAGACAAAGGAGAGGAAAAATTCACTATTAGTGGTGTGGAAATTCTCAGTGTAAAATTTCTGAAGGTACGTGTGAAAGGCAATTTAACAGGGTGGCCTTGACTCTTGTTCCCTATCAGAGATGTCCTGCAAACTTACAGAAATAATGAGCTATAGGAAAATCTGGGCTGGAAAGAGCCTCTGGAGGTCCTCTTGTCTAATCCCTCACTCCAAGCACATCCAGTCACAGCAAGTTGTTCAGGACTGTGTCTGGATGAGTTTTGAATATCTCCAATGATGGAGATGCCAATACCTGTATCAGTATTTTGCTGTCCTCATAGTGAAAAGATGTTTCCTAAAATCTGATTGAAATTCCTGGTTTTGCAGTTTGTGTCTGTTCCCTCTTATCCAATTCCTCTACACCTCTGAGAAGAGTTTACCTTCTCTGTGTCACACCATAGTGTACTTGTGCTCAACAATCAGGTTACTCCAACCTTTCTCTTCCTCAGGCTGAACAAGCCCAACTCCATCTCCTGTTCCTCATATATCCATGTTCTTCTGGTTAACTGCATTCTCAGATGACTAGAACATCACTTAGACTCCTGAATTAGGTGTCTAAACACAAGCAGGAGTCTATTAGCCAAAGGAGAGGACAAATCTGGCTGTCTGTGACCATAATTTGAGACCTGTGATCAAAAACTGTTTCAGAAGCCCCAAGGTAAAAGAACATATGACTGATCCAAAAGAATTCTGTGTTTCATGGTGACAACAGAATAAACTCTGGATGAGCTGAAGGGCCTCATCCAAACTAAGTTTGTCTGGCAGCGAAGTCTTTTGCCTACTTTCCAGAATACCCCACTCTTGGATCATTTTGTTGGATTCAGATGGTTAAGGCAACCGCCAGTGAAATGGTTAACTCTGAAACAGAAATCCTAGCAAAAAGACTTTGTGTTAACAGCCTTAGGAGCTTGTGACTCTTGGACAGCTGTTGCTTTTGTTTGTATAAAGATGTTGTATCCAGAAGGTTGAAGAATCGAAGAGAATTAAACAACTTCTGAAAAAGCTGAATTACAAATGTGTAATGGGAAACATGGTTTAGGAAAACAATTCACAGTCATTCTTTCTGAACTTGATAACTTTCTTATAAATAGGAAGCAGACTACAGAACTGAAACCAGTGGCTTGTCTTACTGAGATCTGCTCTGACAAATGGCTGTGTACACTTCTTCCCACTATGTGACCAAAAGGTCAGACTGATCTTATGGATGACAGATTTTGAGAAGAGGAAATGATCACTGTGCAAAATGCCCCATGGTCACTGCAAAATAGATGTGATGAGAGAATAAGAAGCTGGTGATCAGCCTAGGGGTGAGGTGATGGGGTTAGGCAATAGCCAGATTATGCAGCTTTTTTTTTTTTTCAATTGACAGCTAATGTACAGTCCAGCACGATTTTTCCCTCTCCACCTTTCAGTCCCTGGCAAATGACTCATGTGATGCATCAAATGAGGAGAAAGTGGGAATATGACACCACGACCAGATTTGCCTGTGACCCTGAAAAGCTTCTCAGAGCTCTGCAGAGGGAACTTAGTTTCAGGCATGTATCCAGCCATCAGTAAAAATGGGGTTGTGTGTGTTGTTCTGATGGAGATACCTAGTACAAATTAAAATGGGTCCTCTCAGCAGCAATTTTTCCCATTTATAACCAAAGGAGGATTGCTAGTTCGTGAAACTGTACAGGTCTCTGGGGACTGAGATGTTTCAGAGTCCACAGTGAATTGAATTTAAAACTTTCTTTCGAAGAAATGATTGACTACAATTTCCAAGACTCCAGACTGAACTCCATTATACAGGAAAATTCCATAGAGGATATCTAGGTCCAACACGATTTAAGTGCTATGTCCTAGCTCTTCCAGGAACTTCAGAGGAGCTCAGCAAAACAACTAGTTTATGTACATTTTCACTTCTTTAAAAAGGTTAACTGAGTTCACTTTAACACATCATAGCCTGTCCTTTTTCAATCACAAGCACTGACCATCCTTGTGCACAATGCTTTTTCTGGGCTTGCATGGGGACAGTGGAAGGAAGTAATAGGGAACGAGATTCTCCTTTTTTTTTGAAGTGGGTGAGATACAGCAAGGGTGATTTGAAAGGAGAAAATCTGGCACAAAGAGAGAACTGCTTGTGCCTCCGTTCTTGATGGAGTTTTGAGTCATTCATGCAGTGCAGTAGCTAGGGAGCCTGAGTGACTCATACATTGCTAACTATGGAGAAAAAAAAAATTTCTGAAACATTCAAGCATTACTCACATTTTCACTTAGTATCAGCTGATTCTAGTAGCCTTATTCCACCTTTTGGGATTTAGTATAACAGTTATATAAAAGACAGATTGGGCTCAAGCTTCCTTTTAAATGATGTGCTAAATATGGCATCAGACACCTTGCCTAGATTAGTAAGTATTTTGAATGCTCCTCAGTTCACCATGCCACTTATTATCTTTAATAGGGAAGAGCTGGAAAAATTGCAAAATTCACATTAGAGTTGACTTCAAAGCTCTTGATAACTATCTTAACTTACATGCTGTGATTTTCACCCCAAAGTCTTCTCAAATGTTTGGTAACTGGTAAACAGAGCCTATTCAGGGATTTATTACCCACTGTTAAACTAGAACAATTTCTAGGGTCTTCAGAACCCACAATCGTGAAAACATAGGAAAAATTGGAGTCTTTTACAAGATAAACAAACCCAGCTCTCTCAGCCTCCCCTCATCTGCCATGGACTATTCACCTGGCCAGCTTGGTGGCTCTCCAGTGGGATTGCTGTACTATGCCCAAGCCTTTCAGAAGGGGAGAGCCCAAACCCCAACACAGCATTTGGTCCAGATGTGGTCCCACAAGTGCTGAGTAAAGGGCAGTGGCCTCTTCCCTTGACCTGTGGGCAATGCCTTTGCTACCACAGCCCAGTGTTTGCTTGGTCTTTGCCCTAAGGACCCATGCTGCACAAGAGCACTCTGCAGTGACAGGCACTCAGCAGGCCAGTGCAGGCACATCGTGTGGCTGTGCAACACGAAGATGCCCAGGAGATGCACATGTGTCAGGAGATCTGCATGTGGCCACACTGTCCATGATTTCATCTGCTTTCTGAGAGACTGTGTAGAGTATTTGGTAGATCCCTGGAGTGAGACCAGAAGTTTGACACAATTAATTTCCCGATTTATTAGATAAAAATGAGTAATTTCAGTTTTAAAGAAAAAGTGAAATGATGTAGACCTGTTTTTCAAATAGTTTTGAGGTCTATGAAGAAGTGCTGTGTAAGAACCAGACATCATTTTGCATAGTCTTTGTGAATGTTTGTGTGAGGTAGGTGCCTGGTTCAAAATTCAATCCCAAATTTCCAAATTTGTGCTGAATTATTCTAGGAACTTTAATATAACTTGCTGGCCAGGAGTTTAGGGTGAATCAAAAGAAAACTGGATGTTTTTCTGGACAATAGAAATACCTAGTTTGATTAGCAAACATTAAAAAATAAGTAAAACCTCTGTGAGTTCTGGAAAAGCTGAGGATACTAAGTACAAGGCATGATTGTATTCTGAATGAACAGCCTCCTTCCTGAGGAGGAAAAAACAATTTATATTAGAGTATTTCCACAAAGATTAGACTATTTCCACTATTCAATTTTGTGCTTCTTCCTCTGAAGTCCCTGATAGCCCTTCTCAGGGCTATGACATTGATGTCAGACTGGGAAGGTCCAAGATTTCCAATGCTGAGAGGCTGAAATATTTCACCAGAGACCACAGACAGCCTTTGCTTGTGGCTGAGACTGAGGTCACATGTACCATGGGTTGCCCACATAAGAAACAGGGGGACAGATTGATGCTGAGCTCTCCTTAACATGCCTTCCTCCAGCCCTGGTGTCCCTGGAGCTACCACTTTTGTAGCTCTCTGAACTGTTACCTTAACCCTAATGGAAGCTTGGGATTGAGTTTGATGTCCCTGGTCCCACGAGTTGTCAAGATCTAGAAGTTGTGGATGGAGCAATGTTGGTGCAGTGATGTGCTCTCCTTGACACGCCTTTTCCAGCCCTGGTCTGTGGAGCTGTAGGCATGGTGGTTCTCCAAACCCATGCCCTAACCCTTAGCCCTAATGGCAGCTTTCTACTGTGTGGCTGAGGTCCTTGCATCGGGGGTGGCCCAGATAAGAAGTATGTGGAGAGGTCAAAATTGGTGCAGTGCTGTGCTCTACTTGGCATGCATTTCCCCAGTGCCTCCCCATGACCCCCCCACCTCTACTCAACACTACTCAACAGCATTTTCCTGCAGTTGAATGAGGAAGAACCAGAGGTTTTGAGATGCTGAAGCCCAGAAAAACATGGATTTTTCTCTTCTGATTGCCTAGCAGAACGCACAGGGAAATATGGGCGTGAATGTGGACACAGCAAGCTCACTCTGGCTCTGTAGTGTACCAGCTAAAGTCAGATGGCAATCACCAGGGCTAACACTTCAGCTAAGCCTAATTCCATCTCATTAAGCATTTGCTTAGGTGCCATTCCTTTTCCTGATAGATAGTAGTTAGATAAATAGATAGATAGATAGATAGATAGATAGATAGATAGATAGATACATACATACATACATACATACATACATGCATACATACATACATACATTTTTGGAATTTAATTAATAATTTCTAATGGATTGGACTCCTTTTAAAGTCTGGCTAACATTTGTGGCAGCCAACTGGTTTCTGTGGGGTAAAATAGTGCTTCATCCTCAGTGTGGTGATCTCCAGTGCTCAGGACTGTCACAGGGGAGACATAGGCAACACCAGGACTTAGTCAGGCATGTTTTGCAGTGTGCATGTTTCAGCTAGAGACAGATGGTTGTTTGCTCACTAGAAATATGTAGGTTAATTCCATAGAGGAATGCTTATATCTTTACCTGATTGAACTTCAAGGGAAATTTGAGTAGAACAACTTCAATGGGAATTGTGGGAAGCCCTGAAAACTCAGGTCACATTTCCTGTGGACTGAGATGCAGTATTAGACAATGCAGTTTGAAACTGTTAGCTAAGAGATAAGATAGTGCTACTGCAAAAAGGCTTAAAGATTTTATATTGTTTTTGTTGGGAAATGAATCATGAATAGGTAAAAAACAGTTATGTTACTGAGTAGTCCAGCTGTGAATGCAGCATGCAGTGGTTTTCCCTCATCTCAGAGCTAGAAAAATTCGAGAGAAGGATATGAGTATAAAGTGCTTTCCTGACTAAAAGAAGCAAAGTGGGTAAGGAGTCTTCACCTTGGGTTACAGGCAGCTCAAGTTCTGTAGAGGTCTCTATGTCCCATTGGGGCCCACTGAACTTGGGATGCCATAGAGAAGGGTGAAAGAAGTAAAGGTCATTTACTATTTCTCACATTGTAAGAACTAGAGGGACTCCAAGCCATCAAGATTTGTACAAAAGTACAAAAGAAAATACTTTTTTCACAGAGTACCTATAAAATGATGGAACTGGTTGCTGTACAAATTGTGAAGGTAGAAACCACACAAATATTTGTGGCAGACTGAATGAATTACCTCTGACTGTGATTATTAAGAATGATATTGCAGATGAAGTCTCCAGCTCAGAAGGTCCCTAATTCCTTGCAGTGGGTTTACACTGGCCAGATGACAGGTGTTCACCAGTGTTGAGCCATCACTTCCCTCCTCAGCTGGGCAGGGGAGAGAAAATATGATGAAACGTTCATGGTCAAGATAAGGACAAGGAGAAGTCATTCAACAATTATCATCATGGGCAAAACAAATTCAGCTTGGGGAAATAAATTTAATTTATTGCCAATCAGATCACAGTAGGGTAATGAGAAACAAAACAAAATCTTAAAACTACTTCTCCTCACCCCTTCCTTCTTCCTAGGTTCAGCTTCACTGCCAATTTTCTCTACTCCCTTCACTCCAGAGCTGAAGGAGGATGGGGAATGAGGACTGTGATCAGTCATCGCACGTTGTCTCTGCTGTCCCTTCTCAGAGGAGGACACTTCACCATCTTCCCCTGCTCCAGTGGGGGGTCCCTCCCACAGGAGACAGTTCTCCATGAACTTTTCCATCATAAGAACTTCCCATGGGCTGCAGTTCTTCACAAACTGCTCCAGTGTGGGGGGTCCTGCTGGTGGTGGAACATACTGAAGGAAGGATCACAGGGAGTCAAGGCTGCTTAGGGCACTCTGGAGAGGGACAGCCTTGCAGGTGTTGTGGGATGGCCCAACCACATTCCATCCTGTCTCCCACTGCCCCTAAAGGGAATATCTCTTTGCAGGACACTGCAGAAAAGGTTATGTGCATCTGAGGACATTCAGTGCCCCATCCTGCTCAGGTGCCCAGAGCTGGTGTAGCCAGGGCTGTCTCACCATGCAGGTCTCCAGCAGTGCTGAGCAGTAGCAGAGACCAGGACCAGTGCTGCCAGGACTGCACTGTCCTTGCAGCCTCACCACTTCTGCAAACCCTCTCGATGGCAGTGGCACTGGGGACACCCTGCTCGTGCCTTACCCTATGGGCAGCTGTGCCCCAAGAGTGACCAGCCTGCATGCCCCAAACACCCCAGCCATGGCACCGTTCACCTCTTCATCCAAAACCTCCCTTTTCCTTCTTCCTCTGCCCTGCCTTATCCCATGGCCAAGCAGGGATGGACATAGCCAGGAAAGGAGCTGTGCAGTGGTCCAGGCTTTGTCAAATGTCACCGTGCATGTGTTGTGCAGTGCTGTGCAATGGGAAAAGGAGGGCATCCTCTCGTTGCTCCCAGCCTCTTCTTCACATTGAGCTTCTGCTTTAGAGTGGAAATGCTGGAGGACACTCTGCCATTTCCTATTATTCTGTGCATGACTTGGCACAATAAAGCCCTGTGTGGCAGGTCTCCAGGAGCTACTGTAACTCTGTATGCACCCTATACATTCTGGAGGAACCACAGGGGACTTAACACTGCTGTTTTCAGCCTGCTGTTGCAATGCATGAATAATCACGGAAAAAAATTGCATTCATTCAACAGTGTGTGGGAATGCTTAAGATATTAAACTCACTTTAATTTAATTAAGGGGGAAAAAGACCAACAAAAAAAATCATCATTTATGTTAGGTAGTCTGAGATCCTCCATTTGCTTTAATGAAAAGGTCGATGTCAGATTAGGTTCAGTCTAGAAAGATGAATAATTTGTTTGATCACTTGAGAAACAGGAGATCATGTTGCCCAGTAACTTGTTATTATATTTCAGGGATAGTGTTCTCACTCGAGGTTAACTAGAGTTGTAGAACTGACAAAGCACTGAGCTGCTCTATCTCCAGCTTCACATCCTGAGGTAGCTTCTACTGAAGCAGAAAATGTCCTCACAACAAAAATATACAGGAATAATAAAGAAAAACTTCCTCTTTAAACCCAATTTACATTCATGTGAATTGGCTCTATTTCTTATTTAAAAAAACAAAAAAAAAACCCCACAAAAAACAAACAAAAAAAACCCCAAAAGAAACAACATAGGAATTCACAGTGGCCAATTATTTCTCGGAATCACAACCTTTTGATCTAAGAAAGACCTTCATGGGGCATTTTCATTATTTTGTTCATGGAAGAAGAGAATCTCATTAATATGGAGACTGTCTTCTCCTCTTGCCTGTACAGTGTAGGTCAGTCACATCCTCATCCTTCAACTGGAAAATGCCTTAGATAGAGGAAGATCCCAGCTGTAGGGTTTCTGGCTTCCTCAGACGTAAGGGTCTGTGACAAAGTGATGGATGTGCAGTTCTGTGCCAGCCCATCTGCTGGCGTGTCAGAGCTGTGGGACACCAGAGGGGATGGTGCTGCAGGTGTGGATGGTGGCAGTGGGCACTGCTGGTGCTTACAGAGGACCTCTCCTTGCACCTGTCCTGAGCAGGATTTGTCTATCCACTCCCTTCTTGTCAGGCATAAGTGCAATTGTAGGCTGCAGCTCCTCTCCTCCTAAGGTAACCCTCTAAATGCATTTGGACCTATTCCACTGCAAAAGCACTGCCTGTCTCCCAGGAGAGCTGTGGGTGATCACCTCATGCCCTGTCAGCAAGCAAGGAGTCCAGGGAGTGTCTTCAGTCCTGCCTGTCATTTTGTGTGCTGCCAGCAGGCACAACCTGTCCAGGTTTGGGCAGCCTATTCCCTGCATATGGCCTGGCCAGCCTGGCATTTACAGCTGCAGGGAGCAATGATGCCAATGGGCTATAAAACATGGGCACACCCAGACACTGATGTGCCCTTTGTTCACCTCTCTGAGAGCCCTCCACACCCAGGTGATAATTACCTGACACGTCACTGCAGGCCTTCCCTTCTCCTCCATCCTGTCATGCAAACAAGAGTCAGTCTGTGAAAGGTCATGGTTTTCTCCTGGGATCTGTGCTCAACTGCTCCTTCCACCCCACTGCCTGCTGCCAATGTTGCCGCTGCTCCCTGTGCTCATGCTGCTGGGACATTGAAACAAAGGACTGGGTCTTTTGTTTCTAATGGGAACTGCTGGTTTCTGGGAAGCACAAAGAGTGCACTTCCTGATCAGAAGTGTCATCGTGGTCTGGGGAGGGACTGCTGCTTTAGTCCCAGGCATTTTATTCACTAGAAGAGGAGTTGTATGAAGACCTCAGGCTGTGGGCAAATCTGTATTTGTATCCACTGCCATATAACCACTGTATCCACTGAAGCAGGTCCAGACTGTGGCTGGTGTGGTCATGGGCTCAAGAGGACTCTTCAGGCTTTCTCCTTCATGACACATCCTTTTCAGGATCCTCAGGTAACTGCTCCACCCTGAAAAGGTCCTCAACTAACACAGCACCTACTTGTCATACCTAAACACTGAGTCAGGAATCCTTCGTTCATACTTTTTAAATTATCCACCCCAAGTCCCCCAGCCTTAGGATATGAAGACTACTCTGAACTTTTCTATTTCTACTTATCCAAGTACTGCAATTAGAAAAAATTAGTCCCTCTGCTCCTGTGCTGTCTCTTTGCCATTTTCCTTTTCATAGGATTTTACCCATCTGCAGTGCCTGACGTGTGCCCGGTGAGCTTTTCACAGCACAGACTAAATTTGGCTTTTTGCATCACTTGCTAGAGAAGCTCCTTCAACCTGACCCTTCCCTCCGCAAGCTGCTACAAAACAAACTGCTTTGAAATGTAAGAGGAAAAGCAAGGTCCAGCTGTGTAGGTGGACCAAAGGTGCCTTACTTGATCCACACCCAAATAAATACAGGTTGGTGAAGCTTGTGCATTGACTACACAGCATGCGTCTGACATGCAGGAGCAGCTATTTTCTTACAGCCTGCAGTCCCATCCTGGGGCTGTCTCCTCCAGGCAGCAATGTCAGACTCCTACTAACACATCAGTCCTGTTGTTGTTGTGGATTTCAGGTGAAGTGGTGGCTGTTGGATGAAAAACTGCCACTCAAGAAATCAAGTGGAAGCTGATAAGAAAAGTCATTGCACAAGGCAGTACTTCCTAGCATATAAAAAATATTTTCTGGTTGTCTTTTCAATGCTATTTCACCCTCAACCTCTCTTTTCATTTAAGACATGTTGCAACAATCAAGGGTTTTTGATCTTTTTCCTTTCTCCAACCCAGCACTATTCAGAACAGCATCTCACTGTAGAGCACAGGGTTTGTGAACTCTAGAAATAGCATCAGTACCAGGGAAAATGAAAGGGTGAAAATCTCAAACCAATGTTTGTGAGACTAGGCTTCAGAAATGTAGGTGGTAGTCCAGCTTTGGCTTCCTGAGCACATTGTCTGAGAGGTGTTACACAAACATGGAGAAACATCATTCAGATATATGCAAACCAACAGACTTCTTGCAGTCTGTCCTTTCCAAGCACTTTTCTTGGCTCTTCTGTAGCTGGCATTATTTTTCCTGACTTCATAATTTTCCTTTTAGCTTAAAATTCATTGGGTGCCGACTAAGTTTCAATGAAGTTATCCAAGAAAGTAAAACAAATTCAGCTGGAAGTTAGGAGGATGTGTTCTGCGACCAGATGAATAAAGGGTAACTCAAGCTTTCCACTAAGTAGGAGGAATAAAGAGCAAACCATCCTTTAGGATGGTGTGTGAAAGGAGTAACACAATGCAGTTGCCTGAGATAGCCCAGGCATCCTTTTAGGCCCTGTGATTCACATTCATCATTGACATTTGTGCCTTATTCTCAGCTTCTCAAATATTTGTCTTTTGCTGTTATTATTTTAGCTTGGTTTGCTAAATAAGCAAGGTTGATGAGGCTGGCCATCTGGCTGTCTATTGCTCCCACCTGCCCATTCTCCCCACACCCCTGTGACCCTGTTTCATTCCAGTCTGATGGTGGGATGGACATCTCAGTGTGAATTATTCTACAGGTGCCATGAAAATTGGCTGCTCCTCAGGGAAGGATGCAGCTCTTGCTGGAGATAAGGACAGAGTGAATCCAGCTGTTGGTGCCCTGTCTGTCACAGCATCTGGGCTGGGTTGGGCGTGTGCTTATTTATCAGGCTACTGGGGCACAGAACACTTGAAGGCTGAAACACATCATGCTGTCTCTTGCCTGTGGGAGGATGTCCTAAAGGCCACAGGACAGCTGGGTTATTGACATGCAAAGGCAAGGGCATGAAGGATACATTTCCCCAGTTAAACAAGACTTCCCCACGTCTGCAGCTCACTGAGCAGTTTCTGCATCCGTAACCCTGGGTAACTAACGGGTAAAGGATTCAGCTCTCGGGATGCAGCTGATTTTGAGTGTTTGCTTGTTGTTTGCTGCTTTGTGTGATCTGCTTCAGACATATATTTGATGTGGCTCCTGAAGCTGTGCAAGCCTTGTTTACACTGCCCACCTACTCAAGTGGGAGAGGAACGTGAGGTCTCTTTGGGGAGCTTTGCCATCCATGCAGGAGCACTGAGTGATTAGTCCCAATTCCGGATTTCCAGAGATGCTGACTAGTCCATGTTTCACATTGCCAAGGTGGCATTTAAGCCCACAAGCATATGTGGTAATGTGGCAGAAACAGAAACCTGTGCTCAGATTTGTCCAGTGGGGCTGCTCTGCCTCTAATGCTAACTGCGTGTCCTTGCAGGAGCGAGACTGTTCTGTGTGACAGTCTCCTGCCTCTGACAGCTTTCAAGATTGTTTGCATTTCCTCCCTTTACCAGACTGTCTTGCTCTTCATTCTTTCAAAGCTACATTTCTTTTTCTGCAGGGCATTTCCTTCCTTTTCAAGTTTTGCCTTGGCTTTTTGCAGGTATGAGGGAGCACCCACTCGGGTGCTCCCAGGATACCTGTGTGACTGGCAGACAATGAAAGATCTTGTTGTTTCATTTCCATGCTTTTTTGCTTCAAAGTGACTCAACAGCCTCTGCAGATCCTCACCTCCTCAGCCAAAGGGAGCTCATCTCCCTTCCATGCCTTTTTAAACTTACCAAAATTAAGTCCACATGTTTAACAAGGAAAGCAGTGCAGGGTGATGTCCTGGCAAGGTCACTAATGCCAAAGGCAGGACCTGGACAGAGGGAGGCAGCTTGTGCCCTGCTCCTTTTTTTGCCACTTCCATTAGGATCCTGCTCTGTAAATGTCACGCTTAATGTTTTGATGCCTACGTTTCAACTGCAGCCACATGATCTGCTTATCTATAAGCAAAAGACTTGTCTTGTTTTAAAATATGAATTAAAGTCATGAATTCACCCTTGGCTAAAGTGCATGTTTATTCCTACACTATGAACTCTGCTCCTGCAGAGAGGAAATCATTATACACGTCAATGCCCTCAAAAGGGGGGGGGGTCTGAGGAGGAAGTAGCACAAACATCAGAAAAAAAGCCTAACGTGGTTGTCATGAATAAAATATCCAGCCCAGCTTTAATCATGGAACAGAATGGCTCCAAATGGCATCGGAGGCCTGGTTTATGAGGCATAGGACTGATACTTCCCCCTCCTGCCATAAGAGTTTTATTTTAGGTGATAAAAATGAAGAAAAAATAATGAAAAGCCAGGGTAAAGTGGAAGGACGCTTTGCAGCGCCCGTGTCAGTTCGCATCTGTGCGGTGTGCTGCAGAAAGCAGTTTCACCGCAGTCTGACCTCGCCGGAGCTCCATTCCCAAACGTGGGCTGTGCTGGCACTCAGAAGGAGCTGCTTGCGGGGGCCAGAGAGCCCGCTGTGCTGAGGCACGGGCAGCCAGAGGCTGCCTGGGGATGCTGCTGCTCCCTCCGCCTTCAGCGATGCCTGCGCAGAGAGCGGGCAGGTACGGAAGGCACCGCCCTTCCAGGCAGTGCGGCTGAGGATTCCCCGTTGCTGGGGACACCTCCAGCAGTTTCCTTCCTGGCACTGCTGGAGGACACAGAGCGACCACATGAGGCATCCGTGGGTCACCGAAGTCGCCTCCCTCACATGAGAGGCTGACGAGGACTTGGCTCCAAAGGACCTGGCTGACACAAGGGATACTGAACCCTCTCTGCCCTTTTCCAAGGGTCACTTTTATTTCACTGGGAATGGTTGTAAAAATACCTTGGAAATATTTCTTCTGCACACCAGCGTCTCTGCACCATTAGTAGCACGAAGTAGCATTTATGCCCTGAATCACAGCAGTGCTGTTTGGAGTGTCTCTTCCTAACCACATCTGGGGGGTGGTAAAGGCTTGGGCGACCTCCAAACAGCTAATTTACCACTGCCATTCCCCAAAGGACAAGCAAGGAGGAACCATCCCATTCTGGTTCTTCTTTCAAACTGGCATTTGTTCTAGGGTAATCTCCTTTATTGTATATGAAACTATAACCAGCTTTGATAAATGACTTTATTCATCCAGCTCTTGGTTTTTTTAATGGTTTAATGTAACAACTATTAATTACCTTGCCTACAAAAAGAGTTTACCCCCTTATTAATTAATAGTGTGAAGGATAAACACTTTTAGGTTTCCAGTGCATGATTTGGTAGGTTTCTGGTGAGCAGGTTTTCCTCTGAGTCACCACTGGGCTGTGGTGAGATGTTGTAGAACTGGGACAGAGCCTTAGGCCCGCAGCAGCCCAATAGCAATGTCCTTCAGTGTTCACTTGACATCACTGGCTGGCCCTGAGTCCTTTCTTATCAGCAGAGAGAGCTGTAGCAACACTGAACTTTGTCTGGAATCAAAACTTGGAGGTGCAATAAAAGCCAGAACTGTTGACCTCTCTGTAGCACCATTAACATGCCCAGTTTCCATCAGTAAAGCTCTGCTACAGCTTTCACCACAGGGAGAGGAAATCTATTACTGTTTTCTTCTTTTGGCTGTCTTCAGGTCAAGAGGAGTCAAATACAACTTTTGTATGGAGTTGAAAGCCCTTAAGGACTTTTGCACCTGCAACACCTTTGCCTTGGCTATCCAATCCTATCCAGGTGCTGCCTTTGGGAAGGCATCTTTGTCTTTCTCTTGGACAATTCCTGGGGTCTCTTGTTGAGCTCTGATTTCTGATACCTGCATGATTCCACATGCCGGTCATTTTGGGAGGAAGGGGAAGGCAGGAAAGTTTTCCTTGGAGCATACCACACAATTTGTTGGCTACAGCTGTGTACCTTTAGCAGCATGTTGAACTGGCTGAAGCAGCATTCCCAGATCCCATGAGTTCCTGAAGTCAGCAGCAATGGCATGATTCCCTTTACAGGTCTAGGAGCTGCCAAGGAACTTTAGGTCACTGCCTACTTGCCTGGTCCCAGACCTTGCTGCTGGCTTGCTGGTTGGAAGGGCAAGGATTCAGCTGTTAGTTGAAACATGCCCAGTTGTGCTAGCAATTTTCTTCATGGATTTAGCACATCCACAAATGCTGTAGCCCATTTGGATGAACACATCACCCATGGGCTGTCCCCTCACTGCTTTAATGAGGGCTGTCCCCTCACTGCTTTAATGTCCATCTCTTGTGTTGGCAATAGCAATGATGGGGCCTGGCCAAAATGCCTCTGAATTTCTCAATCAACTCTGGTAGACCTCAGATCAAGGATGCAGGAACCCAGTGATCCACAGACAGCTTTACCACTAAGGGAGATCATTTTCCTGGACCAACAGTACCACTAAATACCTTGAATCTGTGTAGAGTCTTGGATTTATTGCAGGTACTTAATACTGAGAGGCCTGAAAGGTGAGTAGTGAGCATCTCTGGCCGCAAGAAAACTTGTAATCATGTGTCTACATCTGAATGTTGGCAACTGTGGAGACAAGGCCCCCCTTCACTGTGCCTCCCCTGCCATAGGGGAAAGCAGAGAACCAGCAGGGCTCTCTGCCACCCTGCAGTGACCACTGGGATGGAGCTGCAATGCAGGCAGGGACCTCTGGCTCTCCCATAGGTGTTGCTGCAAAGAACTCATTGATACTCACCTCACTGTCAGCACTGCACCTTCTGAGACTTCTTATGGTCATCAGCCCACTTGCATACAGCTCTCTGCCTCTCCTGCTCAGTATTTTGCCTAGCTGTCAAGCTGGGGTTAATACCTCTCAAATTAGCTGTAAAAATTAATATGAACATTAAGTTCTTTAAACATCCTGTTCTAGTATTTCCTTTGTTTACAGTCAAATCCATTTCTGACCTTATTTCAGATGTCAAGTGTTCCATGTATAGCATCCTTCTTCTTCAGCTTAACATGCAGGGAAATCCTGTCCCATACCATCAAGTTTTCTTGTATTTGCACTGTCTTTTTTCCTGTGGCAAGTTTGTGCCTGGATTACTGAAATGATTTCTTACAATTTCCAGCTCAGGGAGATGAAATTGGTGCATAGGTTCAGCTCCCTGTTTCCCAGCCTCCTGCCCTTCTGTAGGGTGACTCTCTCATGTACATGTCTGAGTTACCAAAGCAGCTCCCAGGGATGACGATTCCTGACACTTGACATTGAGTATTTGCTGAAGCCTTTCTTAACAGCAGAGAGAGAAAACTCTTTCCTGTCTGGTTGGGTGTGAAAAGAGAAGTGCTGGCACGAGAGAGGGGGCTGATTGTCTGAGTGAAGGGAGCCAGTACCCACCAAAGGCAATGTGCCCTGCCAGACTGAGCAGGGGCAGGGATATGCCCTGCTACTTTCCTGGCTCAGGGAGTACTTTGTCCTTTATCCTTGGGGAACTGCTTTTCAAGTAACTGGCCTGTAAAACAGGCATAAACCTGCCTGTCATAGCCATTCCCAAAAGATCTGGTAATGTTTTCCCCAGTATTTTCAGTATGTGGTAGTCCCTGGGGACACCTCAGGGCCTTGCTTGTGATAACAAAGCCCAGCTCCCCCAGCGAGACCTCCGGCTTTGACTTGGTGTGACTCTGTGACTCAGCTCTGAAATTGTGTTTTTCCACTGATAATTTTGAAAGTATAACCTTAAACTGGGCTACATTACAGACAAGAACCCAAGAACATTTTTAATCTCCTGTTATTTACTTGTAACATTATGAATCATAGCATTGCACAGTGTACATGATATTCTCTGATGATATAATTACAGAGCTCTCTGTATACTGGGCTTTCTTAATTCATTGTATTCAGCATTCACCTTGAGCAAGGCATGCTCTAGTTCTCAATATTACTCAGTTTGAGACTAAACATGGGAATTGAAAACAAGGCTCCAGATATCACAGCCATGTCACAATGGCTGTGTGTCTGCTGTGTTTCCCAACCTCACTGTAGCCTTTGCTCTCTTCCCACACAGGAGCAGCCCTGGGTAGTTACAGGGCAGGTGAAGCTGCACTTTAGAGTGTGCGACTGGAGTTCTCAGCCTTATCACCTGGGGTGTGTTTGCGTGATGAAAAATACCTCTGTGGCTGTTGTCAGCTGCTTGTTCTTGATTGGGGAGGTCTCAAAGTTATGTGCTGGCAGTGCTGGGTAAGGTGGGGAGTTGGGCACCTCACTGGTGCCCTCAGCTCCTTCCTTGAAGACAGATACATAACAAATTGTGAGGAGTACTAAAAGAAACCATTTCCCACGGTGCCATTCTCACATTGTGTCCCCTAAGGCTAATCAGGCAGTGAAGTTCAGGGGTTTCACAGACTCAGGGGTCTGGAACTATGAGTGTCCAGGGCAGGGAGAAGCTTATTATCCCATCTCCAGGCAAGGCAGACTCCATCAGGATAAGCAGGGCTCATGCCCAATGGACAAGCTCCCATCCCTCCCCAAGGATTGCTGCTCTCAGACCATTAAAACTGATCTGGATGCTGGTTCTGAGTTCATCCAACACCTTCCCCTCCACTACTATTTCCAGGTCAGTCCCAACTCATATCTCCACTGTGAAGCTTGCCAGAAAGGAGGAGAGCAGCCTTTCCAGGTCCAGGCTGCATGGTTCCTCATCTGAGGCTAGTTCAAGAAAAGCTGAAAACGCTTGTTGAGGCTCAGTGTCGGATTTGAAAGGCCACTGGTTACTGAGCTGCAGTGGGTCTGCCTGGAAAAATGCCCTTGAAATTGCAAGCAGCAGCATCTCCAGAGCCTCCTCCAAGTGTGAAAGTTGGAGGGGCCATCTGAATCTGTGTTGAACAGGAGCCAATCTGGAACACTTCCTGCAAATTCCAGGGAAAAGTCATTTGCTGCGGTAACCTTTGCTGAATCAAGCATCGATGATTAAACAGCACTCCAAACCCCAGGCCTTTTATCCCAAGCTTTCTTAAATTTGTAAATGAATTGTTGGACTCTGTGATATCAAAGGTCTTTTCTAACCTAAATGATTCCATGATCCCTTATCTGCTGGGTTCCCAGTTCTGCCTTAGCTCTCCCTTTGGAAGTTACAAATACTTGCCCATAATCAAATTATTTCTGTGCCTCCAAACCTTGCAGGGAAGATGCCAGTAATTTTCCAGATTTATTCCCTCCCTCCACAGTTTAGCCAACACCAGCTGCTGCCATGACACTGAGGGGCCACAGCCACCAAAAAGGTGAGTAAACAAAGCACAGGCCATCAGCAAACTGCCTCATTGATGCTTTCCCATTGAGGACCACATCCTACAAAGCCTTGGATTTCCTTTTGTTTCCTTGCCTTCTCCCACATCTGATTTTCATACTTATGAACATGCAAATGCAACGGGGAAATTTGGGAAATCTGTTACTAAGGCAACTGATTAGGTGATGATGCAATTACCTTGTTATTTGAAAGTCAGGGTGCTGTGTGCTGCAGTAAGCTCCTACCAAAAGGGGAGAATAAAAGTTTTCATAATACTTTCTCACTCAAAGGCAGCACAGCCCTAAAAACTACTTGCCTTTGAGAATACACCAAGAATACCAGAAGTCAGCAAAATCTGGCTGCCTTTGTTGTAACAGGAGCCGAGGCAAAACCTCCTCCTTTCTCCAATGCCAACAGGATCGAGGAGGGGGTGACTCACTTTCAGAAGATGTCAAGAAGTCCATGAGAAAAAGCACTCATGTGACATGAGCTATTAACAAGACACCTATAATTACATTTAATAATGAAGGAAAGAAGTCATAGCAGCAAAGGTTTAGGTCTTTGAGCACAACTGTTGTACCTAAATGCTTTTATGGAGATGACGCTGGACTCCAGCACCTCCATGCTTTGTTTGCAGTGAGCAGCCTAAAACTGGACACAGGATTCAAGGTGTGGCTGCACCAGTGCCGAGTACAGGGGGCAATCCCTGCCCTGTTCTGCTGGCCACACCATTGCTAGCACAGGCCAGGGTGCCATTGGCCTTCTTGGCCACCTGGGCACAGCTGGCTCATGTTCAGCTGCTGTTGACCAGCACCCCCAGGTCCTTTTCTGCCAAGCAATTTTCAGCCACTCTGCCCCCAGCCTGCAGGGCTAGAGGGGTTGCTGTGACCCAAGTGCAAGACCTGTTACTTTTCCTTGTGGAACCTCACACAACTGGCCTTAGCCCACGGATCCAGCCATGCAGCTAAGTCTGGCCTGCTTCTGCTGTTTCAGACCCTGTCTTTCCCTGGTCTGACCTCCTGTGGCTCTACCACAGGCTTCTCTTCTGCGTTTTCCTTCCCCCTTCCATGCTGCCTCCCACCCTTCCATACAGTCTTGGGCCCATGCAGTCTTCTTTCCCCTGACTGGTGCCCAAAGGCTCTGTCTCTGCATCAGACCCTTGCCCTTGACCTCAGCACGCACTGAGCAGGGGAGGGAAGGGCCAGGAGCCGGCACTGGTGATGGGGACCTGGTCAGCCCCCAGGTGAGCACGGTATCTCCCTCCTTTTCCTCCATGCCTATCCTTAGTACCTTCAGTCTCTTCACTGCCTGACACACCAGGATTTTCAGGCCAGGTACCTGCTGCCTGTGCCTTGTGCTGACATTCCTCACTGGACGAGTCACCTCAGGTCTGCTGCTTGCCTTGGGACCCTGCTCAACCCAGTGACGCATACAGCCTGGCTGCCTCTGCCAGCTCCCACTGTGAGTTTCCATGTTTCTCTGCACAAACCTGGCTCCTTCCCAATGCCAGGAGTCGCATTCTGAGCTTTTTTTTTTTTTTTTTTTAACCTCTGTTTTCAATGTTTTTCTTAATAAGTCCTCACCGTGCTCATTTGCTCACAGACAAGCCACAATTGTTATTTCTGGGGACCAAGAAAAGGTGGTGGAAGAATCAATAAAAGTCAGCAGATGTATATCTGAGGTGGTAGGTGTTGGGAGGGCTGCTGGGGTAGCCAGAGGTAGGGAACCTATGCCGTTGGACAATGCATGCTAAAGGAAAAAAAAATGTGGGAGAAGGCAAGCCTACCAATTTTAGTCCAAGATAGCAGGAATCTTGTAAAAGACCAGGAGATGTTGACCTGCTCTTCTGTACTCGACATCACCTCTTTGGTCCACATTACTGCCCTTCTGCAGCTGCACAAGTGCATTTAAGTAATTTTTTTGAATAGCTTCAAAAGCAAAAACCCACTCGAGTCTGGGCTTGCACAGTAAGTCTGGTATCACACAGCACCACACGGGTCCTGAGACATCAGGTTAAAAAACCTGGGGCATCAGGTTAAAAAACACGGGCATTGTTTGCCCTGCCAGAGTGCTTAGAGGTGATGGTATCCAAAAACATTGTGGAAAAATACCTCCAGTGGGACCAGGCTGGAAGAGGTGCAGAAGACCTGCTTGCACTGCTTTGCTGCCCAGCAGCTTCCCAGAGCCAGACCAGAGTTCAGAGGCTGCCACAGCTGTGACTGCTCCATAGATGTCCACAGATGTCACCTTTACCCCTCAGTGCACTGCTCCCTGCTCCCCTTCTTGACCACGGTCACCTCTTGTCTTCCAGGTGTGGTGCTGAGAGGGTGCCAGAGCTGGCACCAGCCATGGGCTGCACAGAACCAGCACATTGCTTCTGTAGGCTGTCAGTCTTGGAAGTGGTGTCATGATCCAGGATAAGCTGCTTTTCCCAAGGACAGTGGCTTACTTAAAATACAAAACATATTGTTCCTCCTTCTCTGTTGGGAAGATGTCCCAAAAAAGTGCCCAAAAAGCATAGGACAGAACACAAGAGGGCTGCATGCACCATGGCTAATGCCAGCAGAGGAGAGCTACTGCATGATCTTCTATCAAGCATTTGAACTGAGGCCTGCATTTGGTTAATCCACCATCTCTGGAATTTAATTTGCCACTCAGTCTTCTTCTTACAGTGGAAAGGCAAAGCCTTGGTGGGAATCCCCTTGCAAGCAGACTCCTTGCATGATGCTTCCTACCCACCTGGTTTGGGGGTGCTCTCTGCCCCCCTCCCCTGTTCAGGGCTGGCCCTGGCCCCTGCCATGTGTGTGTGTGTGTGTGTGTGTGTGTGTGTGTACACAGCTCAGTGCTTGCTGCAGTGCTTTCCCAGTGGGCCAGGGAGGAAAAATGAAAAGGAAAATGAAATTGCAAAACCACGTCTGCTCTGTGGGAAGTGCTCAGGTAGCATGAATTGTCACAGAGTCGAGGCAACCCCCTACCACTTCCTAAATAGAGCCAGCAAGGGTATGCAACACTAGTAAAGCTAAAATGATCATCACCTTCCCCTTGAAGAATTCATAGACTTCTGAATTTGTTCTCCTGATTGCTGTAAACTCTGCTCTTTTCCCCTTTTCTTCGTTTTTGTTTTGCTTGTAAATATAGTAAGTTGTACTACACTTTTACAGTTTTACAAGAGATGGCAGCTTCACCACAAGTCAGTGCATACGTGCTGAAATCCCACAGAGCAGGCAGGGCCACAGCAAGGTCCCGTGGAGAGAAGCAGAAGTGAAAAAGTCAGTGGAAAGCAAAAAGGTAGTGAAAAATTGTTTGGGGAAGGAATGAGGGTACCTGTGGGAAGTGGTCCCAAGTAGGCAGCCTCCTTGGTGTTTGCTTCTGTCCAGACAGGCCCTGGGCTCCCCTGTGAGGCATTCAGATACGATCCCCTTAAAACCTTTGCTTCTCAAAATCTCCACACCTCTAACACCACGCCCCCGCCTAGGATGTACTTGTGTTTCTGAGGTGGCTTTCCTCTGGTGACATCCTTGTGCAATAATATGGACTCGGGAACGTGTGAGATGAGAGCAGCTGAGTCATGTCTTCCCTCTGTGCTCCTCAAAGGGGGAAGCTGCTCAGGCTTAGAGGCAAAAGCAAAGTTTGCTTTTAGCTGCCTGAAACAAGCCTGTTGTCTTCGCTCCTCACCCCTGGTGTTTTACTGCGTGCTCTATGCCAGAGGAAAGAGGGTGCAAAGCCATGGCCACACCAAGGTGTTTCCCACCTCTGTTTCCTGGGAGTCAGAAGAGCACAAGAGGGGCTCCCTGGAGAGCTCCAGGTGTGCCCTGGAGTGCTCCTGCTGGGGTCTCGTGGGCAGCTGGAGCAGCCACCGAGACTCCCAGTCCCCAAGTGTTTCAGCCACCACATCCTGACAACCAAGGGGAGCACCCCAGCCCTTCGACCACAGGCCCCCAGCACGGCTTGGAGGACCCCTTCCACCTGTAGGCAATAGGAAAATCCAGGCACAAAACCAGTTTAATTCAAGTCTACAAAATGGTGATGCCAGGATGTCAGGAATTTCCTCCCTTTCTCAGTCCAGCTGGAAGCTCCTGCCCTCACATAATAACTCTCCTTAGCAAGTTGCTCCCTTGGCCTTTAGCTGCAGTGAAGAGCTCACTCCTGAAGCCACTCTTCTTCCTTCCTAGAGGCAAACATGGTTTGACCTTTTTTTCATGCTTTCTGGGAAATACTGGCTTTGGTTCAGCTCAGAAGGGCTCTGTGGTGCCTTAGGAGAGCATCCCAAAGAGATGGAGATCCCCATAGTGTCCAACTAGGCCTTTATATATTTATTTTCCTGATTGTAATATATTCTGATGGTCAAAAAGAATTGGATGCTTCAGGTTGAAGTCACTCTTTATTTTTATTGTCGTTTTTAATATTAAAAATTAATTATGAGTTATGGGTTAATTATGATGGTCAGTCTGCTTTCAATTTTTTATACTTCTGTAGCAACTTCTGTAACAAATTCCTTTCAAACATGGAGCCACGTTGAAGCTTACTCTGAAGGGCTCTGTAAAACAGTACAGTTGAAGGATTTTTTATGTCCATTTTTATACTGCTTGGGAGTCAGGTCTGTACTGAGGGTGATTAATGGAAATTCACTGTAATTGAAGTATCTTCCAGTGCTGAGCCCTTTACAAACCCTTCAGCCCACATCTGTCTCTTCTATCATTTCATTTGTCCCTCTGTTTTTTAATCCAGGAGTTGATATTTTCACTGGGCTTTTACAATAGAGTATTGCACAATATCATGACTGCTTTCTGTGAGAAAGCACTAAACAAATACAGTCACAGAATCACACAATTATTAAGGTTGGAAAAGGCCCCCGGGGTCAGCTGTCAACCCAGCACTGCCAAGTCCACCACTAAACCATGTCCCTGAGTGCCACATCTGTACATCTCTGTGTTTCCACAGATGGTGACTCAACCAATACCTCAGCAGCCTGTTCCAATACTTGATGACTCTTTCCCTGAGGAAAATGTTCCCAATACCCAATCTAAACCTTCTTTGGTGCAACCCAAAGCTATTTCCTCTTGTCCTAGTGCTTATTATTTGGGAGAAGAGACTGATCCTTTCCTTGCTAAAACTTCCTTTCACACACTTCTGGAGACCCATAAAGTCTCCACTCAGTCTCCTTTTCTCCAGACTAAACAATCCAAACTCCTTGAGCTGCTCCCCACATGACTTGTGCTTCAGAACCTTCACCTTCAACCATGGAATCACAGAATAGTTGAGGCTGGAAAGGATGTCTGGAGGTCGTCTTGTAGTGCATGAAGCCTGCCTGACAGACCAAAAGTGTGATCCTCTTCCTGCTTGTAGCAACATAAATCAGAAGTTAACATTTTCTGTTAGCTTCATTTTCTGTTGCGGACCCGTGGTTAAGCCTGAGTTGATTTGTTTTGGCAATGTGCTTGGATTGTTTTGGGAGGCAAACTCCAGAACTTCCCAGAGGATATCAGAAGTAAAGCTTTGCCTGTTCCCCTGGGCTTCCAATTAGGATAGGATCCATTTGCCCTGCAAAACATGAACTCTCATTTTGCACAGCAGTGCAGCATTGCTGACTTACAGAGCCAGAGAAGTACTCAGGCCAGGTAGGGCCACTGAAGCTCATCCCTCCCCCAGCTTTGCACAAGTGTGGGTGGGGGTGCAGTGCATCCCCTTCACCAGGCCAGTGAGAGGCATCTGAGAGGAGGCCTATAGAAAACAGGAAAACATCTCCTGAGGATGGAGTCCTCAGTCTGAAGTCAGGAGGTAGCTCAGTGTAGGGAAGGAACAAACCTGAGCCAGGATCTGAGGCAGAGGCAGCCTGGCTCAGAGAGCCACCGTTACCTGCACATAACAGCAGCACACTCATCAGCTGCTGCCAGCAGTGCCAAATCCCATTTTCCAGGTCATCAATCTTACCAGTCACTGCAAAACATTATGTAACTCCACTCTACTTGATATTCAGCTTTCATCACATCTCTGTAAGGCTTAAGCCAAAGATCTGGGCAGATTTTGCAAAAATCAGATCCAGTCTGTTAATTTGTGCTTCATGTTTTTGTTGTTGTGGCTTAGTGTGTGTTGCTCCCTGCCTCTGAGACACCCTGTCTCATTCACATGGGTTGTGCAAGGGCTGTCAGGCATCCCCCCAAAGGCTTACAAAAGCATGCTGCCAAGCTTAATGTAGTGGGCCACCCAGTTAAGAGTCTGGGAGAAGCACATATCCATGTGCTTCTAGGCTTGAGTTATGAGTTACTAGGCTTGGCCTTGCTTTTTCTGTAGCACTGAGCCTGTGGCAGGACCAGCACTGGCTGGCAGTAGCCCAGCCTTGCCCTCCATCCTCACTGATGGGAGAAGCACACAGTCCAGAGTGAAGAATAAACAGGGAGGGTGTGCTCAAAGAAGGAACTCATCACTTTGAAACCCCAGTAAAAGGCTGTGTGTTGTGTCAGCATTTTCCAGAGCATCCCTTAGGGCTGCCACACAGCCCACAGGGTTGGTTTTTTTGCTCCTTGCATCTGCATTGCCTAAAATACCAATTCACATTAATTTCTCTTCTTTCAACCCACAGTCCTCAGTCCAGTGTCACCCAACCACACAGAGCTTTACAGTTCCCTGTATCTGTCCTCCACCTTATCGTATTTGAAAATTTTGCAAAAGGCAGTCTTTCAAGATGTGGCAGTCCAAGAGGTAAGAAAATGAGGACAGCCTTAGTGGGCCAGACCAGAAGTTCATCTAAGCAGGAATTCTGATTGTCTCTGGATGGAGAAGGAATTTGATGCATAGGAAAGAGTGCAAAAACAGCATGGGAAAACTCATTGGACAGCTTTCCATCTAGATAGCAAACCTACTGCTGCTAATAACCATCTAAGACCATAAAAGCAGGAACAATCACAAATCTTCCCACCCCCTGTGTGTGAGATGCATTGCTGTCTTTTTTTCTCAACAGGCTGTGTGGGTGTGACAACAAAACCCAATAAAAATGCTAAAAGTAAACTCTCCTCAAAATTCACCATAGGGCTGCTAATACAATTCTCTCCTGCAGGATCAGCTGGGGGATCAGCCACACCTGAGAGATGTGAGCTGCTTTGCCAGGGCACCATTAGACAGCACTTGGATTTGGAGGGTCATGGCCAGCCCTGCCTGGAATTCAGATGTGGCTCCTATTCACAAAAACTTTCCCACCTGCTCTCTGCTAACATTTAATATCTGTGCAGTTCATGCTCACAAACACTTGAAAGCCCTAGCTAGTCACCACAGGCTAACTCTGCATTTAAATATATGTGGAGGATAAATATCCCATTGTATGTTTAGGATAGGACAAATGGCTCTCTGCCTAGAGCTGGCTAGAGGGATGACTGGTTGGTATGAATCACAAATGCTGTAGTGCAATCCATAATTCCAGATTGAGCACGGTGTTATGGCACATGGTTATGTTCCCTGATTTGATGGCTTATTTAACTAATCAGCACAGCAGGAGCAGTTCATTTCAACTATTCCAATAAATGAGAGCTCTGTAATTTGCACATGCAGCTGTAATAGTTGTAATGCTTCATTCCTGCTGTGCTGCTTAGTTACATAAACCATCTAGTAGGAATCAATACTTATTTACTGTACCTAATCAACACAGTTTGAATTATAAACTTGCAGAATTTGCATATAAGGTGAGCTGCTGAGATTTCCCCCAGGTACAAATATCTGAGAGTTTCTTAATCCATTCAAAAGGTCAGGAGAAAGGGATGTAAAAAGCAGCAGAATAACTAACAGCATGTGAAGGCTTTGTTAGGTCCTTTCAAGGGAAATGCAGGGGTTTGACATTCATAACAAGAGGCTGCTGGAAACCATGAAGGAAATGCACAAGAGCAGCCTCTCCTATGCTGCAGGAACTTTGACCAGTAATTTTCTGGCAGCTTTCAATTACCAGTGGATGGGCTGATGGGCTGGAGGCAGAAGGAGGAGATGAAGGTCTGGATCCCATCACGAAGCCTGGTGACATTTAACAGCACCTGGGCAGGCAGGGGCTGCTGAAAACCTCCACGCACATCAGAGCTTCTGTATCCCAGCTGGTGAACCTGTCCATTACCTCCTGGTATCTAACAGATAGCAGAGATTCAATGTCCCTATCTAAGGCGCACAAGGCTCATCCTGTGTAACACTGCTTCTCTTCAGACCCCCTCAAGCCTGAGCTCTTGCCAAAACCAGTATTAGCAGCAAAAGATGGTTCAAGGGATGGCTGACCACCCACTCCATAGCCCATTCTGGCATCCTCCTTGAGATGCTGGCCACTGAGTACCCCAGGTGCCATTGGGTGAGCTGTGCAGGAGGCAGAGAGGTCTCTGCTTGCACGGGCAGAGGGGCTGCTGGGCCAGGTGGCAGCCAGGGCTCTGCTGGACCATCAAGGTGGCAGCCAGGATCTGCCCAACTTCCCCTCACAGTGCACACCTTGAAAGATTAGAAGAGTGCTGTTCCCTATGTCCATTTGAAAAGGAACTGGACGATTTTGATACCCAAGATAATTTCCTCCTTGCATAAAAATAATAGAGGGAAGAGGGGCGAAGCTGAAAAGAACTTCATCCTCAAAAAGACACAGTTTAGAACTCCCAGTTCTCAAACAGGTTTGCCTTGTCAGTTTTGTTTTGATTTCAATTAAAGATCTTTGTTTTAATAGAATATTCTCCTGGAGGAATGCACAGCCAGTTTGTCACAAACATGTTTAATCAGAGCAGATGGAAGGCAAAAGCTGGTGATTGCTGTGAGCCCATGTGCCTTCACATGGTACATCTGGGCTTGTCTTTCAGAACTGGCTCCAGGCTTCACAGTGGTCTGTGCAAAACTGAGTTTTTCAGCCCAAAGTAGGCAGATGAAATGAGCTTGCCTGGGGAGACAGATTTGCTGCCCTGGCTACCCTGGTCTGAGAGAAGATGTTGTCTCTGCTGGTGTCCCAGCACAGCCCCTGGCCCCTTTGGGAGCAGCAAGCTGGAGGCTCTGCTTCTTGGGTGTCAGTGCTTGGTGCCTCAGCCCTCCAGCTGAACACCTCTCTCGGCTCACCTGCACAGGCACCTGATTCTGTTTTCAATGCTTCAGCACACCTGAGATGTCTGTTTGGAATAGCAACCGTGGCACAGGTCATGGGGCAGCAGCTGGGGGCAGGTCTGGTTCATTGGGGTATCTTTAATGCTCATCTTTAAGCATTAAGCATCATGTTTTAAAAGCGAAGTAAAAAGAAGTCCTTTCCTGGCAGAGAAACTGCTGGATGCTGTATTCCTGCATTTGGCATGCACTAAGATATATGGAAGAAGCTTGGGGACTCAAAATGTCTCCCTGAAGCAGAGTACTTGCACCATGGGAAAATTATCCCAGTAGCATGGCACCAAAATACCTCACAAACCCCAGCCCTCTGGGCATTAGCTTGCTTTGTGAGTCTCCCTCTGGCTTTTCCAACAGTGCTAAAGGAAATGACACCAAACACGACTGCCTGCTCCCCTAGGCTTAACAGGGCAGGTCCCTGTAAAGTGATAAAGGCTCCCAATAATGGCTCTGTAAAGTGATAAAGGCTCTTACACACTTTGTCTGCTCTATCCCAGCAGACAAAGGCCTGTGTCCCTGATATGAGGCTGGGTTTTGTCCCCAACCTACTGAAAGACATCATTAGGTAAAGACATGGCCTCTGCATGCGCTTTCCCCAGTAAAACATGATGAGATTTTTTTTTGCACCAAAAAGTGAAGTATGTGAGCCTGTGAGATCAGAAACCTGTGCTTCTAAAGCAAATGCAGCACACCAGGGAGCACGCATGAACGTCTCCTAGAAACAATCAGCATGTAGAGTGCTATGTCCCAGGGTTAATTTTTGTTATTATTGTAATCCTTTTACTAACAGGTGTCTTCTGATGTACCTTGAACCCCCTCAGCCCCACCACCTGTGACTGCAGAGTTGGACATCTACTCTGAAATTCAGCAGAAGCCCCTTCAAAGCCCACAGTGCTGTTAGCAATATTTGCATCATGGCACTTGGTTGCAGCGTGCTTTTCACAGCATCCCTTAACCTGAATGCATTTCCTAGCTGAGCTTCATGGGATGCTGAACAAAAAAAAATAATTTGAGCACTACTCAGATCTCAGCTTGCCCTTGTATCCACAGTGTGCAAATCCTGTGACCAAAAGAAACAGATTGAAAACAAACCTGTACAGATTTTCCACCCAAAAGTCCATACACTCTGATGGCATCTGCCTGAACCTGAGGAAAATCTATTAAAGTTAAGGAAATGGAATCTCAGTATCACTTTGGGCATCAGAGGATCCCCTCCCTCAGGACACAGGTACCAGCCAAGGCAGGCAGCTATCCTGGTGCACAGAGGTGCTGCCCAGTGTAAGGGCATCCCTATGCACACATATGTTCCCCATACAGGAGTACAGAGGAGACCTGCAGCAAGCTGCCCAGGAGGTGCCTGCCCCTCTGCTCCTCCCCAGCTCATTTTCTGGGGATGTTCTGCACTTGCCAGTTTTTTTTTTTGTTCTTTAAAACCCATCACAGCTGCATTGCATCACAACCTGAGTTTGTCCCGGTGCCCTCAGGTTTTGGCTTTGCTGCATTGCCAGAAGCTTCTGTTCACAAAATCTTTGCATTGGGGTGCTTGTTGCTGTGTTCAGGTTATGGGTGGAAACTGGCAGAAAAATGCAGGGGTTTCCCCCTTCACTTTTTATTTCACTCAGAATATGTTTCTGGTCATTAGTTATTCTGTGTCTGTGAGCATTTCAAATGACTGAGTGGAGGTGGATGCTCAGATATATGAGCTGGTGCTTGGGTTTACTCTGCCACTTCAGATACAGACAGCTGAAATATAAGACTAGGAAAAATCAAAGCATTTCACAGTATTTTCATTGGGGTTTTTTTGTTCCTCAGCAAAGGGTGTTATGTTTTCTTGATATGCTGGTCCCAGATTTTAAGTAGCTGTCTTCTCTCCTGACACAGCAGAAATTCTATGGTGTCAAAGACACTCCTTTCATTTTTATCTCACATTTCTGCCAATAACCATATATATACCTATATTTAGTTATATGGCTCTCTCCATGACAGAGAAGAAAGCAATTCTGGCATGAATATATTTGTTCACATGCTGAATTTTCATTTGCTTGAACAAATTCCCTCTCCACACATCTGTTTATCCATCCATCCAACTACTCATCCATCCACACAAGCAGAAAAACCCATTAAAATATTTGCAGAAAAACAACCCAAAAAGGGTACAGTTGCAGCTGTAATAAACTGTAGGTAATGGTGAATCTTATTTTTAGATTTTTTTTACAACCTATCCCTCTTCCTTCTCTGATTTATGCTGTGCTGCTAGTATATTTATGACAGGAAAACTGGTTGAAGAAAACAATTAGTTGTTGGCTGAGCAGTTTTTAAAATTCTGCTTTAGTGCTGCTGTTTACCTTTTGAAATATTAGGAAATTATCAGGAAAGGTAACTTGGAGAGAAAATCTGCTGAAATCTTTCCTCTGGTGTGTTTTTTCAGGCAGGTGTAGTAAGTAATAGGAAGAGAATTCTGCTTTCTGACAGCAGGCATGTAGGTAAGATATGCAAATGTTTTCAGAATGAAATTTGTTTAACCTCGAGAAGGGGAGGCTCAGGGGGGACCTCATTGCTCTCACCATCTCTCTGAAAGGAAGGTGTAGTGGGGCTGATCTCTTCTGCTGTGCCTGCAGCGAGAAGACCAGAGGAAATGGTCTTAAGCTGAGACAGGGGAGATGCAGAACAGATACTGGAAAAAATCTTTCACTGTGACAGTGGTCAGGCCTTGGAAAAGGTTGCCCAGGGAGGTGACCATGCGTCACCACCATCCCTGGAGGTGTTTAGGAGGCATCTGGATCTGTCCCTGGGTGATGTGGTTTAGTGGTTACAGTGCCAGTACTGATGGCTGGACTGGATGATCTTAAAGGTCTCTTCCAACCCTACTGATTCTATGGTTCTATTGTGTCATTATGAGAAACATGCTGCTATCAAATGGTGGAGGGAAAAGCTCTGCACAGTAATATTCAGGTGGATTATCTGCTTAAATCTTCCAGGTGCAACTTCAGTGATCCTTTAGGAGTCAGAAATAGATGTGGAAGAGGTTATACAAAATTAAGTCTGACAAAGGAATATATCTGAGGAGAAATATTTAAATATCTTTGCTCCTTTACTTGGTTTTGGCACCACAGGCCAAACTACTACAAGCAGATCTTGTTGCAAGTTTGTGATACAATATAGGACTCCCCAAGAACTTAAGCAGTGTTAAATAAATGATCTTTGTATAAAATAGTAAATTTTTTCAGCATCCTTCACCGTTTCCCCTGTCTTCCTGCATGAATCATAATTTCCCAGCCTCACCTCCCACAAGAGCATGACCAAAAATTAATGGCCTTACATTCACTGTCCTTCACCAGGTCTTTGTTGCTTTAGTTCCTCCTTTGGGCTTGATGGATTTTGCCCAGCCACCCTCCAGCATCTCTCCTGCTCTGTCATGCAGTACTCTTTCCCCTTTGGGTGGTCCTTGCTTCTCCCTTGGAATCCAACAGGAAAGGTGCAATAAACAGCAGGTGAGGGAGGTCCTGATGGGAATTTCCCCTTGATCATCTCCACTGAAGCCTCTGCAGGGAAGGGCCTTGGCCAGGTCAAACACAGAAGAGTTTGCATGTTCTTCCATGGAGAAGGTGTTACACCTTTTTTAGGCAGACCTGACATCACAGGGACATCAAAGTCAGCAAGGGACATGCCAGCATACAATCCTCAGCCTGTGCTGCTCTCTTTCCCTAACAGTCACTCAGGACATTTTCCTTGATTTCCTCAGGATTTATTCCTTACCCACCAAAGCCATTGATTGATATCTCCATCCTAAGGAAGTGTCTAGATTCCCTTGGGGCTTTGATGCCATCAATAATTTAGATATTGCTTCAGCTGTGAGCATCACTTCTGCTGGTCCCCAAGGATTGTGCCCTGCCCTGGCCTGCTCTGCCCTGGGCATTCTCATTATTTCACAGGGGACAGCTCATCTATAAAAGTTATTGACAAACCTATGTCAGAGGGAAAGCAGAAAAATCCGTAGGTGATCAGACTTCGCCACCTTTGGTTTTAACATTAAGACTGTGGCACAGTTCCACACCATGTATTTTGTTGCCACTAGAAAGGTGTGTTGAAGACTGTGGATTAAATAATCTTACAGGGTACTGGAACTTAGTCTCTAAATTAGGGAAGTTGTGTAGTTCAGATGTAAAAGTGGAATGTGGCGAGCTAACACAAGGAAAGTCAATTCCGTGTTAGCTCCCAGCATTTCCAGGTCAATTCAGGGCATGCACATCACAGAACATGGCAGTGGGGAGAAAACAGGCATGTTTCATTCCCTGTCTTTCAGATTCCAATAGTAATGATGAACTCTGGCCAAAGCACTTGTTTGGGAATTTATGATCAATTGAGGTTACTGGGCCTTGGCCTTAGGTCAAGCAGGTCCCTAGAGGTTTTTACCATCTATTAAATGCTCTGCATCTCCTTTATTGCTGTTTAAATGATGAGTAACTGTGAATTATAAGAGTGTTGGCCATATATCAAGTGTTCAAGGGTTGCTAAATCTGAAATACATTAACAGAGGCAAACTGAGCTCCAATTAAAAGTTTGTTACTATTAACTTGTACTTCCCATCACAGACCTGGTGGTTGGGCTGTACTGAAAACTGATGTGAAATAAAACTCGCAATGCTGTGCAAAAAGAAGGAAAAAGAGGCACTGGAAAATACAATATAAAAGTATCTTCTGCAATGCTGTTTATTAAATGAGGCCTCTAGCCTCTTCTGTCTGAGATACACTTTATATTGGCAGCATGAGTCTTGGAGGAGGCACAAAGATGGGGGAAAAAACAAGCGAGGGAGTGTATTTTACCCACATCTCATTTCCAGAAAAATAGAAAAGTAAACATGAAATGAAACAGTTTCTTAATAGATAATGTATTTTCAATAACAAAAAAAAAGCATTCTGAAGACCTTTAAGTTTTATTAAATTGACCACAATGGACAAAGTAATATTTTCAACATGATTTGAAGGGCAAAAAAGAACCAGTGTGAAAGAGAAGCTGCTGTGAGCCACAGGTGTTATTTTCTAAAATTAAAGTCCAATACATCTCTCAGGAAAAAAATAAGCAGTTTTGTGTATGGGAAGTGCTTCTGGCCTTAGACTGAGAAATCCATATGAAATTTCCCAATATTGAGTGTAAACCTTTGCCTGAGGCATCCCTCTGCACGGTGACTTTTTCTGGTGCAGGGTTGTGTGCTCATGCTGGACTGGACCCAGGGAGCAATTTTGGCAGCTAAGATACCACTGACCTCTGCTGGGAGTAATCAGACACATTTAGCTTCTGTCCTGGGCCCTGTGCTGCTGAGATGTGGTGGAGATTCCTCTGGCAGAGGCTGATGTGTGTGTGTGTGTGTATATATATGTGTGTGTATATACATACATATATATGTATATATATAAGATATGCACACCTCTGTGTAGCTGCATGCACCTTCCATCCTTCCATCCTTGGTGTCACTGTAATTTCCAAGGTGGCCAAGTGGTTCAAAGAAGTAAAATCCATCCTGGACTTACAAAATGAAATTTTTTTTGGCAGTGAGGAAGATTTAGACCTCCTAAAGAGAAGAATGCCTACCAGTTTTCTCTAGAATATAACATCATACACATATAAATGTACAAGTTTTGTGGATCTTTGAGTTCCTAAGGGTTGAAGGGCGATGACAGGATTCGAAAGGCCTGGCCTGGAACTGATGTGGCTGAAAAGCAGAGGTATTTGTAGTGATTGGCACAACTTCCAGTTTCCTGATGGACACACTGCAATTGCGCTGAGTATGAGCAACACAGTTCCAGCTAAGTAAAGGTTCGAACTGGCAATGCACAAAACAGAGACAGATTGTGCAAACAAGAGAGCTCAAATAAAGAGGTGTCGTAGAGGAATCGTCACCTTTCCCATCTGTGGTTAGTACTGAATCATTCTGTAAATAAAGAAAAAAGATCTTTCTCTCCATGATATCCAGTGTAGGAATATTCAGTCAGTGGCTCAGAGAAGAGCACAAGCTGGAAGGAGCCCATTGGAGAAAGTGTTTTGACAGGAAGAGTCAGAGATTATAAACTGAATTATTTTGTTCCCTTATAGTGAGTGGAATGAAGTAATTACTGTAGAGCAGAAAACAGATCAAATGACCCTACAATGGGGTAGTAAAGGAAATTCAAAATACCACACGAAATTTTGTTCAATAATGTTGAAAAGTGGTACTGGCCATACAATTAACAGCTCACAGAAAGTCTTCTCTGTCCATGAAAAAAAAGTCAGGCTATGATAAAACAACAAATCATTCAGGTTGAACAAAAAAATGTAGACCAGCAGGATTTATTCCCATACTTGAACATTCTAGCAGCATTCCAGTTATCTATGTATTACAGGAATTTATTGTCATAAGGACAAGAAGATGAATGAGGTGTTAAGACTGGAGATAGCAGTGGAAAAAGACTGATCTTGATTATTAAAAAAAAAAAAGAAATGACAAGATTTAATGATACAAGATCTAGTATGGTTGAAGAAGAGAAGAGAGGCCAGATCACAGGACAGAGACAAGAAAAGAGTTGTCCACAGTGACAGATAATGCAGAAAAGGCCAAAGGGAAGACATCTGGGTTTCATTGTAAGGAGCTTACATTTAGAGTGTGAATAGACATGCATGAATGTAGCAGGAATGAAAGGCAAAGCTGAAGAAGAGAAGTTGAGCTGGGTTAGAAGCTCAGCCATAAAAACAATATCTGAAACTCTGGGAGAAGTTACAGCTGCCATTAGAGAATATACAAGCAGAGAAAACAGAGAAATGAGAGGAGGAATCAGGAGGGGGGGAAATATTTTAAATATATATAGGAGAAGTCTTTTTCATTTTCTGGATGTTTTTATGATCTGGAAAAATCTTCACTCAAGTTCTTCTCTTTAATACGGAGGGAAGCTGTCAGAAACAGAGGACACCAGCAAGAAAGGACTGGAATTAAAAAGAGCTGGTTAGACTGCACCTCAAACTGCAGCAGGATTTAGTTCCATTTTCAGGCAGAAAATAATGAAGGTACCAACTGCTAAACATTACTAATCAGCCATGGAGATCCACCCTGTGCTAACAAAAATTTCCATGTGACCTTCAAATGGCCACACAAAGCTGTTCAGCATTCTCCAGCTGGAAGGTGGCAGAAAAGACAACCGTGGCAAGTCCCACATCAAAAAGGAAAACCACATCCTTTGTGCTGTGCAGTCAGAAAAGACAGAGGGCTATTTCTCCTTCCTTCAGGCTCTGTGGGTTGGTTGTTATAAAGCAGCTCAGCCCTTGACAAACAAGAGCCAGCTGTGGGCTGTCATCCTACCCCTCCCAGTTGCAATGGCCATACAGATGCTGTCAAACTCCCACTTTCACCTCCTGGTGGGCAACTCAGGACCACAATATGGTCTTTCACCCACCTGTCTCTTCTAAAAACAAACTACAGTTCAACATCTTTATGTCTTTTCAGGGTTTTTTTGCTTATCTGAGGGAAAGGACACTCACTTTAATCCTCCCACTGCTTAAAAGTCCTAAATATTTCTAAATAAATAATTTGGTCTGTCCTTTCTGACCTTGAAGGACTTTTAGGCATGGCCATGGAGGCAGCTAGAACCAAGGCTGTCTATCCTTATGCAGGCCAGATGGTAGTATTTTTTTCCCATGTACATTTTTGCCATATTCCATATTGAAGACATTGTTAGAGAGCTCTGCATTAGCACTGTAGCCTGTCCCTGTGCATGTTTCTGGCAGCTCCCAAGTCCTTATGAACATCTCAAATGAGACAGGAATGGATTTGCTACGTGAGATTGTCAGAGTCATAACTTAAACATTCAGAAAGTCACTGGAGGAAAGACATTTTGCCAAAACCAGGTGCATATAAAGAACTCCCACTGTGTTTTGACTCTGCTGAAATACTGAACTAACCCCAGCTTTTGGGAAGTAACTTTGGAGCAAGGTAAGTAGCACAAAGTACTGGAACCAAAATTTCAGCAAAAAGCCTACAGCTTTTAAGAGCATAAAACCTGACATGAATGTGCACCCAATATCATGCTTATTGATCACAGATATGGAAGAGTTAGCAGGGAAGGAACACAGGACTAGCGAGGCAAAAGTTATTTTAGATTTGTTTATTTGATTCCCTGGAACACAGTATGGGTGGGAGCAGTAGGTGCCTTGTGCAGGCAGAGCAGCGTAGGTTGTACTCATCAATATTGAAGCAATTACCTGTACAGATGGAATACCAGTGATCTGTTACAGCCCTGAAATATAAAATGTTTCTATATTGCTGTTACATCTTGTCTAACGACTAGGGAAGGATCCTGGATGGGCAAATGCCAAAACCCTCTGTTCAGTCTTTGTCTTAGGAGGTAATAGCTCAATTTAGCAATTTGATTTTGTGGATTTCAATTTGGGAAGGAGAAAAATAAAAGTGCTTGAGTGAGCATTTTGTGGGTTGATTTGAGGCTTTGCTGATATTGATCAGGCTCTACTGGAAACTCAAGGGAAGAATTGTGGTTGCAAACTTTTTTGTCATTTAGATATTTGGGGTGGGATCCCGGTCCAGCTTGGATTCCTCCTCCTGGGTGTCTATGCTGCCAGCTCCAGCCAGGTGCATTTCTTCCCCTGATGCCCTCTGAGATGCCCTGTGGTCCCATGACACCTTCTCAGAGCTGGCAGAGAGGACACAGTGATTACAGTGGGTCCATGCCCCGTTACACCAGACAGGAAGGATATCCTGCACCATTTAAATCAGCACCAGGTTGACACCACAAATTGACTCCATGTAAAAGCAAGGTTTGCAGCAGCTTTTCAATTCTGCTGCCACTTCACCTGTCAGGTGTGGTATGATCTGGAGCTGCAAATTCCTCAGCATATAGCAAGTTTTCAAGCTAATGATCAAGTAAATTATCAAAGATCCTGTTAATAAAAGGTGGGTAGCTTAGCAGGCTATATTGATGAGTCCCTTTGTTTAGATCACAGACAAATTGTTCTCTTGAGTTCCTGAGTTTGGTCCTTGGTAGGTGGGCAGGTGTCTGTAGGCTGGAACAAGCAGAGGCATGCTGGATGGGTGAGACACATGGAGATGTGTCTGACTCCAACCAGACACCACAGATGAGAAAAACATTTTGAACTGCCACTCACGAGACCTTAGTTCTGGGCATGTGTGAAATGTGTACGTGTGTGAGCAAGGGAAGGATTTAAGACCTTACTGCACTATCCCTATGGAGAAACCCTTCCAGGCTCCCTCCACCTAACAAATCCAGTGACGTCCCAAATAAACAGAAAAGCATCCTGATTTTCCACCCATTAATTCTTTACCAGAAAATCACTTTTCCTAGTAATGTGGGAAAATGAGATGTTTTATAATAGGAAGAAACACTGAATCTCTAATTTTTTACTGTGGCACCTATAGATTCCTGTACCTGCCCCTGTTCCCAGTGCACAAATCCTACACCCTTTTGTGTACCTTACTGTAAGAGAATGTTGATGCTCCAGCTGGGAGGACAAGTGATGGCAGCCTTTTGCTCTTTTGGGCAGTGAATCTGGGTGCCTCTCATCTCCCCAACATCATCATAAAACATACATGCTTTTGATATAAAGACCTATTTCTTAAAACCTTCACCCCTCCATTGTCAAATGGGGTCATAATTGGCTTGCACATTTAGAAGTTAGTGCAGGGAAATGACAGGCTGATAACATGGTTACTTAACTTTGTTTTTATAGCAAAGACGGGTAAAAATACAGATGAGAGCAAGCACTAACTGGGCTGAGCTCCTGGGGAGAAACAGAGGTGATGGTGGTACTCTCAGGGCAGAAAATAAAAACAATCCCCAGCGGGGATGCTGGGAAAGATCATCAATTCATCTCCTGGGTCCTCTGCTTTCAGCAGCTCTGGAAGTTTCTGGGATGTAGTTACCAGCTGTAGCAGGTGCTCAGATGCCTCAGCTCAGATGCCTCAGTCATCCCTCTACATCCTTCAGTAGATGGGCTCGTCTTTTACAAGAGGTTGCAGCTGAGGAGCACCCTTGAGTATCTTCACAGTCTTTAAATGTGAGCAAGTATCAGGAATGACCTATAACCAACTGAGGATATTTCCTTCAACTCCATTTCTTAACGTGGTCCTTCTGCTCCTCCTCCCTCCAGGCTGTAGTCTGTGGGTAGTGGGGTTTGTCTGTGATAATCAATAATTCATTGCCTTATACATTTAATCCCTGTATTTTTCTTGCAGAGTTTCTTTGCATATGGCTGAAAGGACCAGAAAAAAATGACCCTACAATGCCTTTCTCCTCCCTGATCACTTCATTTTCTGATGAGGAGTCTTTATTCACCTGGGTGCTTTCCCAGGTAATGGGCTATTAAAAAATCCATCACTAATATAGTGAAAAATATGTTTTCTCCCTTCAGAACAATCAGCAGCTCTCACATTAGCTGCACCTGGTGATGGCTGATGCAGCTAACCCTAGTTTTCCCTACAGGCAAGGTCACAGGAAATAAAGCTATAAACCTTACAACTGGTTATTATTAATTGCAGCAACCTTTACAAAAGGGTCTCACCTGCCTGTGCAGCTCCTTTTTCTTGTACCTGACCCCCACATTCAGCCCAGTTCTGCTGCTGCTGTTCCAGGGTCTTGAGATAAAACTGAATAGCCCCAAAAAGGCAGCTGAGGGAGCTCAGCCATGAAAACATCCCAACATCATGGGGATTTCCAAGTTGTCAGGTTCTTGTTTCTGCTATCAGTGGGGAGCTCTAGAGATTTTTCCTGCTGTTTGTGGACAGAGTCCTGTGGACCTTGCCTCTGCTGCAAACCCTGGAAGTCTAGGGATGCCACACAAGGAATAAAATTCTTATGTATGTATGTATATGAAGTAAAAGAAAACCATGTCAGGCTAGGGGGTTGTCCTGTAAGTAGGAGGTCACATTATTCATGCCTCTGGCAGCCATTTCACTAAAGGACTGATTTGTTCCATTTCCATGTAAGGCAAGGCTAAAGCCATACACAACTGGACAGAGATCCTCAGAAATGAAGCCTGAGCATAAAAAATCTCACATCTCCCAGGTTGCTGGGAAGAGTCCTTGCCCAGCAAGGTCTCTGGTCTCAGTCTTCAGACAGTCAATCTCTTTGGAAATGCAAACAGATAATGGGGAAATCTGGGATTTTCAGGATACCCACAGCACCTCCATCCAGCCATTTTGGGTCCAAAATCCGTGACAGCCGTGGATTAGGCTGCCAAGGTCAGCTCTGAATGTTTTTGCTGGATAATATCACACCACTTCACCTTCCTGCTCCTGCACAGGACCATTTTTAAAAGGTATGCTTGGATACAGCCCTTCTTCACTGAGAATTTATATGGGATAATTTTATTAAATAAGGAACTTATAAATCCAAGCCAACACATGTTGATTCTCCTGTCCCAGGAGAACACAATGCTCATCCTCAACAGTCATCCTGAAACAGCTACCATCTCAAAATGTGTTGTGAGCTTTGAGTCTTCGCTGTGAATTTCAGTTCTTTTTAACTTTCTGTATGCACCTTTCCCAGCTTTGTGCTGTTCAAGGACTCTGTTTGCTGGCAACCACCTCTCTTCTTGTCCTTTATCTGGAGTACTGGAGGTGGAAATGTAAGAGCTCAGCCCTACACTCTCACATGTCCCAGTGCATCACCATCAGCCCATCACTGTGGAACTGCTCTAGCATAGCAGGAGACAGAAAAGCCCTGCAGGGCATCTTGACAGGACTGGCAGATATTTTTAATTGTTTAAGAGCATCACTTTAACCACCTTAAATCAGTCAGGGCTGACACAGGACTATATTTGTCCTCAAATCCAGAGAGCTCTCTCTGCATTTTAATGTGCAGCTTGAGTGCATGCAATTTGTATGCAACACTGCTGGTACACTGTATTTTTAGCAAGAAAATAGACTTCTTTTGTTTGGCTCAGATAGGTGAAAGTTTACCACTTATAGAGCTTGGTGGTGTCATCCATACCCAGGAATTTACTTGTAGGAGCTTGCTCTGTCTGTCGCTGATGTGATGGCTGCATTTGAAAAGCTTGCATTGAAAAGTCATGTTTAGGAATGCCAGGCTGCATGCAGTAATTATTAGCACGAAGTTGATCTTAAAGTCTACCTGTTGGGGCAAGATTTGCTTCATTTTTATTTATTTTTATTTATTTTTATTCACTGCAAGACTGCTCACATTTCGTAGTCAGTTTCACCTGTAGGAATCTGAAGCACCATTGGCCTCTGTGTCACTGCAGAGAATTTATACACTGGTGCAACAAGGCAAAATTATTCATACTCCCAGGGCCCTGCTTTCAGCTGAAATTCTTCAAACACTCATAAAAACCTTTTTAAAAACGTCCTCACTTGCAGTTTAACAACGGGGATATTAGAGTCACAACTGCTGTTTTCAATCATACAGGTTTTTGTAGTACTTGTTGCATTTTGCTTATGGGAGAATTAAAAGGCTGCACATTTAACTGAGCGGCTCAAACTCACATGATAGAGAAGTAACAGAGTTTGCTGGGGGCAGAAGAGCAAAGGGGATGGTACAAAGAGGGATGCCTGTGCACCAGGGCAGTTTTATCTCTCCTTATTTTAGAATTTCCACTGTAATCAGTACTTCAACCTAAATCTTCCCCTGATGTCACTGTCTGTACCTCTATACCTCTAAAGAGAACAGTCCAGGGCCTCTTATTTCACTCTGAGACTGAGTGGCACAACATGGCTTGTGCCCACGTGCTAGAACTCTCTTCCTTTTTGCTCCCATGTGAGCAAACCCTTTTAGACTGGTGTCTCATTCCCTCTTGCCCTCTCTACCTCTCTAACATGCAGCCTGTAAGTGCTGAGTTGTACTGGGTTTATGTCACAGTCACAGCATGACTGATGTATATTAAGCTTTTCCATAGTACTCTAATTGCAGCCTGGATCTTCCTCTCTGTCACTGAATGGCTTTCCTTCTTTGGACTTCAGCAACAAGATTTTCCTTCTGTCTCCTTTCCCCTCTCTCTTCTGTCCCTTTTCTTTTGCTCATACATTTCCATATTGCCCACTTTTCTCCTTTTTCTCCTAGTCCTCATGTCCACATCAATGTATGCTTTCCTTCCCTTTGCTTCCCTCTTCCTTTCCTTGGGTCTGTGCCCCACTCCATTTTTCTGTGGCTGCAGAAGCGACAAGTTTGCATGGTGCCAGAAGTTAGCACCAAAACACAATTATAGCCATACTTCTAGAAACAAGGAGCTTCTTTCTGCATCCATTCTGGTACAAAGATCTTACTCCCCAAGGTATTAATTTTATCAACATCATCTTTCCCTGATCCTCTTCACTGAGGCCAGGTCCTGGCCCTCTCCCAGCAGTAGCAGCAAGGAACCCGGGTCTGCCTAGCTGACTCCTCACAATTCCTCTCCTAGGACAAGCCATTCATTCAGACACTGACACCCATTTCTCATCTGACAGAAATAAGGAAAGCCAAAGAGAACTGTCCCTGGACCCATGAGAAAGGTCCAGGTCTGGTGCCTTAAACTGACTCATGCTATGATGAGTTATCCCTCTAAGAAGTTTCAATTTCTGTTTTCTTTCCCATTTTCTGTTCTTCTTTCCCTTTCTCCTCACCACTCTTTTTTCCTGCTACTGTTGTCCCCTGCTTCCCTCTTTTCACATTGCTTTTTTTTTTCTGTGTGCATGTTAGTATAGCTGATAGGAAAGTCCCCACTTGACCATGTTAATCATTGTGGTCTTGCCAGCAACCCGCTCTATGCCAAATATTTTATAGACCTGTCCCTGACTGGAACCATTTCAGGCTCCTTAAGTTAGTGTGACTGACATTCACATGTTCTGATGTCATCAGCAGGAAAATCATTTCAATATCTCCTTGAAGTGGGGGAGCACCAAATGACCAGCAGTCAGTCCTGCTACGTAAGAAGGAGCAAAAGAGTTGGAGGTGAGTCCAATAAAAACCAACAGATGTTTATCACTCTCTTAGGAAAAATCACTGCAAGTAGTGCAGGGGGAAGGGGATTAAAGCTTGAAGGACCTTTGGACTGTGGATCCTCCAGAATCAGACATGAGACTCACCCTTTTTTACCTTATTATTGACAATCCTCGCACCAAGCTTTGGCATATGATAGAGAATTTAAAGCAAAGAACTCTTCCATCTTCTTAAAAAGCCTGTGGGAAATGGAACAGGAGCAATTTTAGCAGTGCAAAACATGAAGCCACATACTCTTTGAGTGTCTCCATATCACTAGATAAAAGAGAAACAGAACATCCGGGCTTGGGCCCAGAGGCTGATTATCTGCTTCTCTGCACCCTGTTATTTCACTCCCAACTCCATTTTGGAGGATGTCAGCTGGTTCTATCCAATGCACTTCTACATGACAGTGAGCTGGTCAGGGCTTCTTGGCCTCATCTTTATCCAGCAGTGTAGGAATTGCCATAAAGACCAATGACAAAAAGCGGACAAATTATTTTTCTCTGATTGAGAATAAAAAGGTGAGGTGTATAGAGGTATGCTAGGTAGCCACCAGGCCAATATGAGCCCCAAGAACCTGATGTAACCGTGAAGAAATCCATGGTGGTTTTGGAGATTTACCAGTTGAGTAATTTCTTGACAAGGCGAGAAAATAGGCCATTGCTGATTTTTCTTTCACTTGAGCTGAAACACCGTGTACAGTTCTAAACATACATGTCCAGGAAGATGCACTCAGCCTCAAGTGGAGGATGATCAGGATGATCAAAGCAAATGAAGAAACTGTGCCAAGAGTATGTGACACGTTTAACTGAGCAAAACCTAAAACAAAAATATGTCCCCTCAACAGTATACCTGGCAGACAACCTCTTGATGGGGAAAAACAGCTTTGCAAAGCACAGGAGAGAGTCAAAGAGGAGAGTGGGAACTGGAAAGTTATTTCTTGCCATCAAAGCACTGTCACCTGGAAAAGCAATGTCAAAGAAATCTTTTCTTAAGCAGCGTGACCCTTTTCAGCCACCTCTGATTAGTTTGTGTAGATGGACACATGGTGATGTTGTTGCTAGCAAAAAGCACCATTTCCCAGAAAACCTCTGTGAAATGCTGTGTCCCTGCAGTATCCATGAGGGAGAACTGAAGGTTTAAGATGGGATGTGTGTTGCCCAAAAGTAGTTATTTGTAGGGTAGAAAAAGGGATGGAGCCAGTCACCCTGAGCTGCCATTAAAGGCAACGGGAGCGACCCTGTCAGGATGACTCAGGAAGCAGGTGGGGACAGCCTGGCTGACAGCAGCACTGACCCAGTATCTGCACACCAGGCAGGGATGCTTGGCTGGTGGAGCGAGCACTGCTGTGCTGAAGGCAACCAGCCTGGGCAGAGATCAAGGGAAAAGGAGTCAGCCTTTGCAAGGACGGAACAAAATCCATCTGCAGGGTGAGATCCAACCTGAAGCAGTTCTTGCAATGGGGTGCATTGGGGAAATGTCAAGGAGCTGGAGCTGGTTTCCTACACCAAAGATCTGGGGAAAATGATGTCTTATCTTGCACTGAATTCTGTGTTAAGAAATGACACCATGTTTAACGTGCTGGAGTGTTTTCTTGAAACATACTGGGGCTTCCTTCACAGCCCTCCAGTTTGGGACACGCATCTCCAGCCATGATTATCCAAGGTGAATTTCCTGCACTGGAGTTTTATAGCTGACCATGGACAGAGGCACCTGGGATGCTTTAAGTCCACATCCTCACTCTGTGACCCCTTCACATTTCTCTGAACCTGTTATGATTTCTATCTTAATATGGTTTGTGAAAAGGAAATCCTTGCTCTTCAGGAAATCCACTGTCCTGTGGATTTCCACACAGTCATGGTTCAAAGTTTGACTTTGTCTTGACACCCATTCCATATAGGTTTACTGTACACCACAGTATGGTACAGAAATATTGAGGTCTAAATAACCTGACTAATTCTAATTAATCTTGCTTAATTCAGTTCAGGAAGGCATCTGACCACACCAAGACACAACTTCAAGCTCATGAATTTGAATTTCTTCAGAGCTATGCTCTTCATACTCACTTCTCTTTCGACTCAGACTTAAGTTTTTACATATCTCATGCCATAGAAATTGAGATAATGATCAACATCCTTTTCTATGTTTCTTGAGTTTGGACGCTTACTTACTAAATACTCTGCTCAGAGTTTGAAAATCTAGCAACAGTGCAATTTGTATCTTATTTTATATTTTTCCACAGTTGCTAGAGGCAGCTGGTCAATCCCAGAGTGCCTGAGCAAAAGTCCCCAGAGCAGTAGAACAATCTGAGTCTGTTGTTACCACCTTCACTTATGGTGCATCTTTTCTGAAACGATAAAATTTGATTGCTTCTTATACATTTGTGTATGAGGAGAAGACGTAATACTGTCTTCTACTGGAAGATTATATTGGCCTTCAAATCAATTTCAATTTCTCATGAGTCTTCAATATAATTTTATTTCATCTTTATTTTTGGGCATTACATTTTCATCACTTCATTCTACTTTAAAGATTGGAATTCTCCTGATGCCCTCCACAATGATAAATTAGTTGTAATTGGAAACATTGCCTTTGATGGTAGAGAGTGGGTTTAATCCTAAGTGTTTTAATAGGAACCTTTTACTTTCTTTAGTGGGATGTTGAAGGGTTTGAATTTTGTTAGGTCTCTTTCTTTTCCTCATACAAATGGAAATGCTCAGGACCCCAGCCAGTGTGCAGTGATCTCCCAAGGAACTTGTGCAGAATTTCCCAAAATGCAATGTCAGCCTTGTTGCTCTGACTCTTGTTTACACTTGCTGGTAGTGCTTGCACAGAACATAGACATTAACATTTGGGGAAGAGGCATGTCCACATTTGGGAATGATGCTTTGTGACAGCTTTCTGCTTTCCTCTGAAGGTGTGAACCTTCCAATAGCACATTTGATCTGACTAACAACAGATTTGATGTTTTTTCTTGCACACTGTGGTCTGAGAAGAACCTGTGGAGCCCACCAGCCTGCACACCACAGAGTAAGAAACATTATTTTACTATACCAGCATCAGGCCAAAAACCTGTTCTTAATTTCACAGCTGTCAGTAGAGATTTTTGAAATCCTTTCCACATGGTTTTCCCAAGTGTGAAAAACAGACAGCTTGTCAACTTCTTAAAAAAAGAGAGCATGTCAAAGGTTTTACCTGTCACCTCAGGCCAAAGGGAGAGTCACAATGAAACTGGAAGCAGAAATTTTCTCATAATAGGGATGTCAAGCAAGATTTAGCAAGATGTAGTACAAGAGGTATTTGGGTTTGAATTGTCGAAGAATGCTCATCAGAGCAGGTATGATTTTTGATACATCATCTGAGGAACAAGTTTCACTTTCTTATACTTCAGATCTCCATTACAATTTCATGATGGATCAGAGTTAGTCCTGAATATGTTCTTTTTATAAATACATTACTGGGATATTAATGGACTAGGGTTATACAAGACATTAGTTTGGCAAGGCCTGACACTGATTGCTAAATATGTATTCACTGGCTTTGCAAATTAAGATCTGTGGTCATGTACATAAACATATGAACACATAAAAATGTAAAAAAATTATTAAATGAATAAATATGAGAGTGTGTATATTCCTGCATATGTGTGTATATATATATGTGTGTGTGTATATATATGTGTGTGTATATATATATATATATGCGTGTGTATATATATATATATACACATATATACATACATATATATATATATATGTATATACTTAATTCTCTAACTTATTTTGGTTAAAGTATTTTATTTTTCTGCTGCTGTCTTTAATTACTGAATGCAACATATAAAATCCAAGACTAATAAATCACAGAAATCACAGAACAGATGGGGTTGGAAGGCACCTCTGGAGACCATCCCATCCAACACCCCTGTTAAATCAGGCTCACCTGGAGCATGTTACTCAGGATTGTATCCAGACATTTTTTGAATATTTTCAATGAGAAGACTTGTACAGGCAGTCTGTTCCAGTGCATGGTCATTCACACAATAAAGAAGTTTTCCTCATGTTCACATGGAACTTTCTGTGCATTGGTTTCTGACTCTTGTCCGATTGCTTGGCACCACAAATAAAAGCCTGGATCCATCCTCTGGCATCTCCAGGGCACAAACATAATTTAGCAGCAATCCCTAATTTTTGCTGTTCTTCCCTTTGTTATTGACTACCTGAAGAAATAAGGAATGAGGATGGCACTCTGAAGGCAACTATATTATAGTACTGTGTGATGGCAATGATAGTGTCTGTTATAAGCCAGAAATTAAATAACTTGAAATGTACAGTGTCTGAAACACAAAGAAATTTCTTGGCTGTGAGACTCAGTCTAAGCAACAGAGGCATAGTTCTTTGTGACTTCTGAAGCTCCTTCCTGGTACAGCAGTTCAAAGCAGATGAATTTCTGAAATGGAGATTTGGCCATGACTTTCTATTCACAGAACACAGAGCCACAGATTACAACCCACAGATTGGGTTGGAAGGGACCCACAAGGATCATCAAAGCTTAATTCTTGGCCCTGCAGAGGACACTCAAGAGTCATGCCATGTGCCTGAGTGCATTGTCCAAGTGTTTCTTGAACTCTGTCAGGCTCAGTGCTCTGACCACTTCCCTGGGGAGCTGTTCCAGTGTCCAATCACCTCTGAGTGAAGAACCTTTTCCTGATATCCAGCCTAAACCTCTCCTGACTCAGCTTCTCGCCATCCCCTTAGTTCCTGTCACTGGTCACAGAAGCAATGAGATCAGTGCCTGTGCCTCCTCTTGCCCTCACAAGGAAGCTGTGATTGTGATGAGCTCTCTCCTCGGTCTCCTGCAGGCTGAACAGACCAAGTGACCTCAGCTGCTTCTCACATGGCTTCCTCCCAAGGCCTGTCACCACATTTGTAGCCCTCCTTTGAGCACTCTGTAAGAATTCCGTGTCTTCCTTACATTGTGTGACCCAGACCTGCCCCCAGCACTTGAGGTGAGGCTGCCCCAGCTCAGAGCAGAGCAGGACAATTCCCCCAGGACAATTTCCCGGCTGGCCATGCTGTGCCTGATGCACTCCAGGACAGGGTTGGCCCTCCTGCCTGCCAGGGCACTCCTGACTTGTGTTCAGAACCCCCAGGTGCTTTTCCAAGATGCTGCTTTCCAGACTCTCATTCCCCAGTCTGTCCGTACATCCAGGTGTGCCCCTCTCTAGGTGCAGAATCCTGCACTTTTCTTTGTTAAACTTCATATAGTTGGTGACTGCCCAGCCCTCTAATTTGCCAAGATATTTCTGCAGGGCTTCTTCACCTTCAAGGGAGTCAACAGCTCCTCCCAATTCCTGGAAATATATATAGTATAGAAATATTGTAAATAGTATTCCTCTTAGAGGTTTCATAAATCCCTTGATTTTTTTGCAGCTTTCTGAGAAAGTCTCTGGCATTCAGGCCCTGACTGTTGGTTTCTCTTTGCTAAGAGAGCCTGGCTCCCTATGAAAAATGCAGCTGAGTCAGTTGTAGCCATGCTCAGCTCAACCTTTTCCCTCTGGTTCTCTGCTCATTGGACTTTCAAGGTGAGAAAGTTGTCATATACCTGCTTGAGTGGAGAGGGGGACAGGGAAGATGGGAAGGTATTCTTGATGGCCATGCAGCTCAGGAATGATTTTTGTCATTACCTCTTCTCTTCTGATCAGCTACAAATCCTCTGTCAACACGTTGAACTGTCTCCAAAGCTACCTTACTCACATGGGCCCTGTCCTTAGATGAGGTACAGACTGTAGGGGTGGAAACAGCAAGGTCTACTAGACCAGGAGAGGCACAGAGAGAGGATATTTTGGTTTGGCAGCTTCCTTTTATCAGTGGGTTTCCCTGAATTGATCTTGCTGGCTTGCTTGAATGGGTAGCTCTGGGTACAGTTTTGCTCTAGAAGATGTCTTAAAAGAGGACAGTTCCCTAAGGATTTTCAGTAAGAGATCCTGTGGCTTTTAAAAGCTCTTACTGATGGCTTGTTCAGGGAAAAATGCCTTATTTGGGTAGTGGTGATGGGAAAGGCTTGCTCAGATGCACTCGTCTTTGCCTCAGCATGCTGGTGACCAACAGTGTCAGCTCCACTGAGGATGGGTTAGGATGCTCCACCCATGGGCAATTGCAGCACCTTGGATTAAAGCCAAGGGACATATCTGTGGTGGATGGTGGCTTTGAGGGCATGATTTTTTTCATGGCTTTGGATAATCCCAAGAAAATACATGAGGAGACAGCAATAACACTTTTCAGTAATGAGAATGTTTTGACCCTTGAAATTGTAAAGTGCATCACTGGAATTGGTGTGTGAAGCACATCCAGCACTTCCATATTTTTTCTCTCCCACAGCACGCTGCCAGGCTGCCTGTGTCATGTCCCCCCGTGCTTCTGAGCTTTGCTGATTTTGAACCAGGTGTCCAGGATCCCTCCAGAAAGACAGACCATGCAAACTCTAGATCAGATGGTCAGAAAATAGCAAGAGGCACCGCAGACCATGTCAGTAGTCCCTGAGCTCATCTTGCTCCTTTCAAGCATGAAGATAGACTCTCTCTGTGAGAGCATAGGTTTCTAGTTTCTCTGTGATGGCTCTGACAGTGAATGTCACAATGAGAGATGGTTCTGCAGGTGGGCATCAGCTCCTTTGTCTTTGGGCATTGGCTTGAAGGTCCCATTCCCCTGAGAATGGGGCAGCATGTTCTCCTATGCCATTCCCAGCTGGGCCATGTGCCCATCCACTTACATTTCCTAGGGCAAACTTCACCTACATAGCCCAGCTAGCTCAGGTGTCCCTACATGCCATTAGGAATTTGAAGGGAAAGGAACTGGGAAGCGGCCAATCCAGAATTGTACAAGTCGGTGGAGGTGGCATGGCCAGACCCACCACTTGGCTGTCACACAGGCTGGTGACCTGCTGGAGCATGTCCTTCCCATCTGGTCTCTGCATCTGCTTTTCCTTTCCATGGCAACCAGGACCATGGCAACAGCTGTGGGAAAGGCTGGGCTTGTGCTGGTGTGGAGTCAGATGTATCTGGACTGTTCCCAGGCAATGGGAAGGTTCACAAACTTGGCTAGCCATGGGGCATCCTTCTGCCCAGCTCCACAGGCTGCCCCAGTGACTGTGTGCCTGGGAAAGGCCAGGGTAGCAGCTCTGAGCCAGGTACTCCACACACCACCTCTACTTCTGGAGGATACAAGTATGCCTGTGCTGCTGATAGCAGCTTTACCAGGGAAATTCTACAAGCTTCAATGTGTTTAGTGGTTAGGTGAGTGAGATTCAAAATTAAGAAAAGAAAAAAAAAAAAGGAGTCTATCTGAGAGCACTGTTTTTAAGAGCATATTCTCGTTCATTATCTGCATTTAAACTTTTTTAATTGTAAGGAACCACCAGCAGAGATTGCTCCAGCTGCAGTAATGAAGATCAGAAGATGTATGATGGCTGGTTCTTGAACTGGATTATTTTTCTCATTCCTTCTGGATTATTTGTCCTTGCAGTTGCCAACAAAAAGCTAATTTACAGCATGTAAGGAGTGTCTTACCAATGAGCAAAACATCCTTAAATATCCTGAAACTCTGGTGAGAGACTGTTTGCAAGAAGAAACTAAACACAAGGAGGTATTTATCTGTTATAGAGGGCTTTTTGGGCTGGATATCAGAAGGGTCCTGGAGCTGGCCTGCCAGAGATAGGCTCCTTGCCTCCTGAAAGCTGGTTATAATGTAAGAAAAGTCTGCAGAGAACAAAGATCCCTTCTTCAGGGGCTCATTTGCCAAAATTTCTGTAATGAAACATAGCTCCATGCTGAGTATATCATCCCCCGTTGCAACTCCATGGCTGCTCAGAAGACATACTATCATCCATCATGCTCATCATCTCAGCATCTGGAAATGCAGACAGCAAACATGACAAGCAAACCTGCCAGCCACTCTGAGTATTCAGGCTTTGAGTGATGCAATATGAGAGGTGGACTAAGGTCCAGAGCTTTATTTCTCAGCTTCAGAAGTAAAGGCTCACATTTTGCTCCTGTGAACAGGAATGTGACTTGTGTGACCAGGTCCCTGTGCTAGGCAGCTTCATCCCTTCAGTTATAAAACCAAAAGGAGAAGCAGGGGTGGAATTCTGGCCAGTTTTTCTGAAAGGCAGAAGAGGAAATTGGGACAAACAAAGTTACTTAACTTCTTTGGCCTCCTTGAGCTGTTGACTGGTGGATGAACAGATGTAACTACATGACATCAGCTGAATGCAATTAAATATACTGCCTGTCTTTGCAGATGTCCAGGATGGTTCCTGTATACACACAGCACAACATGTGAGAGGGACAGGACTGCACAGCACGTTGGGACAGTCACAGTGCCTGGCAGGTCATGTTCAGTGCTGGCCAGGAAGCTGAAGCACATCAAACAATACTGGACTCTCTCAGGAAATCTGTGCTTGCACATTACTTACACTGTCTTTTAAACAGACCATCATTTAAACTCCCTCAGATATAATGCAAGAATTCAAAACACTGGCCTAGGGATGGTATCACTGTTGAAACAGCCTCTGACTCCTCTTGACTGTGATTACATTTGGTTGTTTTGGATAGATCTTATTTCCACTCCTATCAGCAGCAGGTGGTTTCTATCTTGACTATCCCAAGTGACCAAGAGAAGTGCCAACACATCAAGGACAGAGAAAAAGTGTGCTGCCTGCTCTGCTGCCAGCATAGCGTACTGTGGTAGCAAAAAGGAATAGGCACCTCAAAGCAGATACTGATCAGTGAAACCTGCACCCCTTTCTCCCAACACACTTAGGGCCAAAGCAAAATATAAGCTATGGTGACAGGATGTATGTTGAGGAAGGCAGAGGATGTATCATGAAAATTAGTGGGATAATGCATTGATTAAAATAAAAACAATAGAATCATAGAATGATAGAATGGTTTGAGACTTTAGAGATCATCTAGTTTCAATCTCCCTGCTGTGGTCAGGGATACATTTCATTAAACCAGTGTGCTCAAAGCCCCATCCAGTCTGGCTTTAAACACTTGCAAGGGTGGAGCATAAACAGCTTCTTTGGGCAACCTGTTCCAGTGCCTCAACATCCTCACAGTACAGAATTTCTTCTTAATTTCTAATCTAAACCTGCCCTCTTTCAGTTTCAAGCCTTTTCCCTTTGTGCTATCACTGCATTGTCAAAAGTCCCTTTCCAGCTCTTCTATAGCCACCTAAAGGTACTGGAAGGTGCTATAAGATCTCCCTGCTCCCTGGAGCCTTTTTTTCTCCAGACTGACATACCCCCAACTCTCTCAGCCTATCTTCGTGGGAGAGGTGCTCCAGCCCTCTGTCCATCTTCACAGCCCTTCTCTAAACTCACTCAAACAGGTCCAAGTCTTTCTCATGTTGGAGGTCCCAGAGATGGACAGAGCTCTCTTGGTGGGGCCAAATGAGAGTGGAGTTGAATGGGAGTATCACAGTCATGAGATGCCCCCCTGCTTGCTGTGACCCCAGAGGGCAATCACAGCCACATGTGGTCTCAAACTGGGGCTTAAAAGCTGATGTGAAGAGTGGCATTTCCTTCTGCTGCCTCTCTGTGACTCTAGTGTAGCTTTGAACTGAAAAATTAACTTTGTCTAGGAGTACCAGGGGTTCCCTGAATGACAGGAAAACGTGCATATGAAGGTAGATCATTTGCTGCTGCTTAAGGGTCCCAGTCACTTAAAGACTTCATTTCCTATCCTAATGTCTCCTTCAAGCTCACAAGTTTACCGTTGCTTTAACTTTCTGTGCACATAGCTATTCTTAGATTTTGCCTCCTAGAAATTTGAGGAAACATATCAAAGTACTTTTTAAGGGGAATGTGGTCCCTTGAGGAACCTAGAGGCATTGCAAGCAATTTAACTGTCAAGAGCTTTATTTTTTAGAATAGATAGGTTGGTGCTTTTTTAACTACATTTTTTACTATAATACTTCCACAATGAAGAATCCGAATCTTCAGCTCCATGAGCACAGACGTGCAAGAGCAATAAACGGAGAAAAAGCAGTAAATGGGAATGTAGCGTGTTATACAAGTGTTGTTGAAACTTCCTGAGAAAATCCCTAACAAGGATGTGGTAGAATCCTTTCATAACTAAATCATAATTTAAAAATTCTATCCCTTTATCTGGACCTCAGATTTTGACTCATGTTCCCCACTATTTTGTCAGCAATGTGAATAAGGCAGCAGGATGTTCTCACACATCCAAAGACATTTCAGTCCTGTGAAATGATGGCTCACCACTTACAGAAACTCAGTATCTGTTTCTTGTTCCTTCTCCCCTGCACCCAGAGGAGATCCCTTGTTAGCTGTGCGATCAATAAAAAACATTTCTTCAGCCACAGGTAAATCTAGTTTATTAAAAGGCAATTCTGACAGTAAATTCAATTGCCAACAGAGTGCTAGTGTGATCAATACAAAAAAAGTGACCTCATAAGAGAGATACATATAGCCTCTAAATGCAAAATTATCTGATAATCGGGTGCACAGGACAGATACAGACAGAAGCGTGTGGGTGAGATTAGACTGTGGCTATTTTTTTGCATTCTCTTGCAGTATTTGAAGTGGGTGGTGTCTCATGAGAGGCTTCAAGCTCGTCCCTTGTTTCTGTTCAGGTTCCTTCCTGACGGGTGAAAACCACAGAAAAAGAATTTGCCCCTTCCTTCCAATTATGAGCTTGCTATATCTGCATGGTTACCATCTCTATCAAATTCCCATTGCAAACCACTGCTAATATTCCCTTTTTCCTCAACAGCATGGGATCAAGGAACTCACGTGGCCTCATTAGGTCAGCTCTCAGGTATGCTGCTGCATCATTGAAATAAGGATTTGGAGCATGAACTTTAGTGAAGGCTGCTGATAAAACTCTGTGCTTACATCAAAGGCAGCATCAAGTGACTGAAACAGATTGAACATAACCCTTAGATAGCCAAGAAAAAATGTGCCTTTTCCAGTGATTTGCCAAATACTTTTCCACCTGACCAGCAACGATTTGTTTTCTGAATATTTCAGGCAAAGCTAAAAATAGCTTGCTGCTGTTATTTTTGTTTGGGAGCAATAACATTCAGCTTATGGAGTTCTTTCTCCATAAAAAGTTCAGAGCATTGAGAAGCATCTTCACAGAGAGAAACCTTCCTTTGGTTGAATTTTACGGCGAGGGAAGGTTTTCAGCATTTTCGTTAGTTTTCATATAAGTCCAGCTGCTTTCTTGGAAAATATGACTAAACTTCTTGTCTGTTTTTAGTAAAAGATGAGGTAATTAAACCCAAAATCTAAATATGGTCTAACTGAGTTTGAGCCTGTTTTCACTTAGGTCTAATTTTTAGAAAACATATTTTAGAAAATATTCAGAGACTTACAAATACAGACAGCCATTCGATGAAATTTTCCAAAGTACACACAGGAGTAGATTCCCATTGCTTTCTAAAAAAGCTCTCCTCCACCTTCTCAGTTGCCCATCTATTTTCCTGTACCTGGGTTAGTGCTTCCCAGGTTGGATTCTTTCATGTTTGATGTAGGAAATTCAAACCAATGGGAAGTTAATCCTATGAAAAAAGGGATCAGTTTCCTCCTCAGAAGAGATTGAAGATGAGCAATTGGGAGTGCCTTTGGCAGCTGTTTGGTGTCAGACTGATTTACCTGTGCAGTGGAAACCACTTCCTAGCGACCTTTTTGGACCAAAATAATTTTTAAAGTTTGTCTTTGGATCCCTGCGTGGGAATGGAACTGCTTAGCCTCAGCTTTGTGAAAAGCACTGGCAACACTGGGCATAAAAACAAAGTGTTGCAATGACCTTGAAGAAATTGACTCCACATGAAGAGCTGCAGGACGCAGCCCAGTGCTCTGGGCACCCGCATCCTGCCCTCACTGCCAGCAGTCATCTTACTCACAACAGTCCAGGACGATGCCACTTGCTTGAAATCATTCTCTCACTTGACAACCCATGAAATATTAAGCAGAATACCTTGGTGGCTGGCTCAGAGTGGAAAATTTAGACATGTTAGTGACTTTGGAGCAGCCTGAGCCAGTGCTGAGTCCTGCTTGCCTCTCTTCCTCTTTTTAAGCCAGCCTCAGTAGAAAGTACAAGTGATGCTTTATATTTCTTTAATGTGCAAACCCTTTGACAGTGTTTACAGTAACTGGCAGGGTACTGTGAATGTGTAGGGAATCACAGTGTCTGAACCCTTGCACATGCAGGGAAATGGAGCACTGAGAGGTTCAGGCACAGACACTGAAGTGGTCAGGTGAGCAGATTCCCTTTCAAGTCACTCAGTATTGTGAAATGAAATAATGGGACTCCAGTAGCAAGGTGGATTCCTTTCAATGCCTTGTCCTGGGGAGGGTGAACAACAGAGGTGTCTCTACACTGCTAAACAGAAGACAACCAGGGACCATACCCAGCCACCTGTCCTCAGATCATCCAGAGCAGTTTTGGTCACCTACAAAGAACGCTGTCCCAGAGACTTCTGCTCCAGAGATGCCTGACAGTGAGCAGCAGAGCTGCAGGCTGGCCAGCAGCACAGCACACAGCCTTTGTCATTGAACAGTATGAGCCCAGTCTAGAGATCCCATCAGGATTATATATATATATATATATATATATATATATATATATATATATATATATATATATATGTTTGTATATTGATTTGCAATTCTGCACCAGCTACCCACAGCACAAACTTCTGATTTTTGCTTTGAAATTTTCAGCAGCAAAGTAATAGAGGAAGGGATCAAGGCAGCTGTTCATGGCAGCGAGGCAGAGACTGACCACCAGCGCCTTGTGCAGGTTGGCCTGGCTGCAGCTGCTGTACATCAGGTGGACAGTTCTCAGGATGTGGTAGGGCAGGAAGCAGATGAGGGAGAGGACGAGGGTGATGACAATGGTTAACAGCGCCTTCCTGTGACAGATTGCCCTCCCGCTCTGTCCAGCCCTGGACTTGAGCAGCGCTCTGATGGCAAAGACATAGCAGAACACGATTGTGCAGAAGGGCAGGATGAAGCCCACGACGAGGACAAAGCTGTTCATCATGAGGAGCCTCTGTGTGCTGGAGGGGTGGAGGTCCAAGCATTTGACGGGGTTGCTGTAGCCAGCGATTGCCTTGTTTAACAGAGGGCTGGAAGCTGCCAGCACGAAGATCCATATGGCCACACAGGTAATCCTGGCATACTTGGTGTTGGTCACTTGTCCGAGTTTGAACGGGTGGGCGATGGCTACGAAACGAACCACGCTGAGCACGGCGAGGAAATAAATGCTGCAGTACATGTTCATGTACAAGGTGTAAGTCATGATCCTGCAGAGGATGTCACCAAATATCCAACGGGATCCCAAGAGGTAATATGAGGCCCGAAAGGGCAAAGTGCTGACAAACATGAGGTCTGAAACGGCCAAGTTCTGCATGTAAATGTTTACTGAGCTCCTTTGTGAAGTCTGGGAGAAAACATAAATGGAGAGGCTGTTTCCAACAGCACCCGGGAAGAAGATAAAGAGATACGTGATGGGATAAATTACTTGTTTGAAGCTGTCAGTTGTGCAGTTGGAGGAGCTGTTAGTGAAGCTGCCATCTAGTGCCTCCTTGGAAATATTCATAGTCTCAGCCAGCGCCTCCATTTTTCTGCCAAAGGGAAAAGAAGTGGTGTGAGTGCTGGGTTACAGGCTGGGCAGGGAGTTTGGCTTTTTGGGACTGCTCCACTGTGGGCAGAAATTGCAAGGTGCAGATGACAGTGGGAAGTAAGGGTTCGTTAGCGAGTAATTACTTGTGACTTCCCAGTAAATACCCGTCTCAAGACACAAGGCCCCAAGTAAGCTCTAATGAGTTTCAGTGCTACAGCAGCTGGTTGTGTTCTCAGCCTCTAAAAGTGCTGCCTTTTAGAGGTGCTGTGTGTCTCTTTTAATGACAAGTCTCTGATCTTTGCTGTGCAAAACAAGCCAGCTTGCTGTCAGCCATTTTGCGGCAGGGAAGTTTTGAGTCCCCAGTCACCTACCATGGAAACATCAAAACCTGATCAGAAGAGAAATCACTGCCCACTGCTAGGCCTGCATTTCAAATTAGAATGGAAAGCCAAAATAACTGAATCTGCCTTTTGGAACCAGGGAAATGTTTCTGGTATATTTTTGGCAGTATTTCCTGAGCAATACCAGACGTATTTTGACACATGTAAAAATTTAGGACATTTTAACCTTAAACACTGCGCAAACACTGTGCTAATTATGCTCAGATTATTTTTAAACTCCCTCCTCCTTGCACTGTATTTCTACTTTCTTGTTAGCTCCTGGTGGCTTTCTATGTCTCTTTTTGTGGGGCCTTTGCTCCACGTACCACTCTCTTAACCTCGTCTGTGCTCAGCTGTTCTGCCGCAGTCAGTCATCCACACACACTGCAGCTTCCAGGGCAGCCCCCATTTGCACCCCTAATGGAAATGGCCTCTGAGAAAATGGGCTGTGCTCAGAGAGACACATTTCTCCTCCTGTGAGGCTATAATTCAACCAAATTAAAACTACTCATCACTAAAACACCACTGAAATAATATATTTTTTTTCTCATTAGTGTCTATTTATTTTCTGAACTCTTGATTTCTTATCTCAGTTGTCCTGCAGCTAATAGTATTTTCAAAGGAAGGTGTCAGTATTGTTTCTTGTTTGACACTGGGAGCAATTCCCTCTTTGTATCTGCCAATAAAGATGGGGCATGGAAATTTTTAGCTTGAAAACCACAATGACGTGGCATTTCCAGATGCATGGAAAAGAAGCTTTTAATTTGCCCCACTGTGAGTGATAATGCACCCATGGTACACGACAGTATCCTATCTCTTATTCTGAACCTCACTGGCTTCACAATTTGAAACTAATTTATTTGTACAGGTGGACCCTCCTTGGGGGTAAATTTGGCTTTACATTTGGCTACTTTGAACACCCAGCTACCCAGTGTGCTGCAAATGGGAGCTAATTTTCAAACTGGAGCCGTGGTGTGGGAACCTGAGCTATGTTCAGAGCAGGCCATGGTATCGCCAGGGCTGTGTCTCAGAGTCTGTCAGAGTCCCTTAAATATAGCAACCACATGTGCCCCAGCAGGCACGTTTCTATCCAGCCCCAATGGGATGGGAAGCGTGGGAAGCCCAACCCCAGGCTGGGCTCCCACGGAGCACTTCATGGATATTGGGTCTCAGGAAAGCACTGGACTGACTAAACACATGCTCCTAAAGTTAATCTCCTTCTCGTTTGAGATGCTCTTTCTTCATGAAGGAGATGGAAAATATATTCTTTTTAAAGACAAATCTTCAGCAATCAAAGGACTTTTAATTGTTTTGGTTTTCTTTATGGAACTACAGTCTGATACACATGTTTTCTGTATGAGATCAAAGACCAACTTTTCTCCAGAATGAATATGATCCCCCCATTTTTCAGGGAAACATTACAGCCTGAGGTATGGCAAAGGGAAAAGCCCTTCTAACTCTGTTTTCCTGTGGTCCAGGCATCCTTGCCTTTAGAAACCCCAAAACACAAGAAAATATTAGCGAAGGGATCCGCCGCCTGTTGAAGCATTCTTGCTTTGTGTGCCAGCTGTGCGGTAGAGGAGTCAAATGAGGTTGAAGAACTTGGACTGTGGACAAATTCCAAGCCCTGCCCAGCACTAGGAGTGATGGCTTGTGTCCAGTGCTATCTGATGAAGGATGGGATTGGAGCAGTGAAGATTCAGTTGATGAAAAGCCCTTGGGTCCCTGCACCCTGAGGAAAGCTCTACAAGCACAGGGGCTGAGGCACTTTGCTCAGGCTCCCCACATGAGGGTATCTAGCCAACAACTACCATTTAAGCTGTTTTGTCCTCTAATTGCACAAATGCTCCTCAATTCTCTTTCCAGCTAGACCTAGACTAGGAGTAGAATAGTGCATGTGCAATTGAGAAAATTCAGTATTCTTGACCCTAGTAAGAAAATCAGTCCTCAGACTCGTCTCCAAGTTATTCCAACACAAGTTTCAAGCTGTTATGGGATGTCCAAGAGAAAGAAGCTGAAAGCTCTTAAAGCCCTATGGTGCCTGTGCTCAGCACAGGGCCAACAATGACCCATACAATTTTCATGTGTGGATGCTCCTGTTGGCTGTGTCTTGACACATAGATCAATGTGGAAAGGAAGGTGAAGTGGAAGATATATTTCATGTGGGACTACCTCAACCAACCACAGAGGATAAGGGGAGAATTTTAGCCTTCCAAGAACTGTAATTAGCCAGCTAAGTTTAGGAGATGGCTCCTAGATATGCAGAACTAATGATCTATCTAAGGACAGACCATAAACTTCATTTTCAGCAGAAGTATCCAGACGGTTTCCTGAGACTAGACCTATAGGAATTTTCTGTGTCTCCCAAAAGAAGGGAGATTTGCAGTAAGATCTTAGAGAACTCAAAAAAAAAAAAAAAAAAAAAAAAAAAAAAAAAAAAAAAAAAGGACAAACAGAACTACTGCAGAACTGAAATGGGATTCTCCCTTCAGTGGTACTGCAAGGCTCATCTGATAGAAATTCTCTAACAGTTTTTTTCTATATACAAGTTTCACTGATGGAAGCTATCAAATGGAAGCAGCTGACACATGTCCTGAGGCTCTGACAATCTCCCTGGCATGAGAAAGAGAAAATCAGCTGAGAAAGAAAAAGGGAGCCTTTTCTGAAATAATTGTTGCATGAATAGATTAGATGTAGAGTTTGAGTGGGTTTTTTATCTTTTCTTCTGTGAAATCTTTAAAAAATACTTACAGCTTGATTAGCATGGATTTTATTAAGAAATATTTATCTTTCATTACAAATTACATCTATATTATAAATTATACATATTTATTATGAATATATATTTCTCCTTTTATCTTAGCCTGGCTTGAGTGCAGTTTTAGGTAAGATGATAGCAGAAAGACATTCCTTGCCTAAGGTGAATTTTACATCCTTAACAAATGGATGGGTGGGCAAGACAGGTAGGGGGCTGATAAAGCAAAAGTAAGAGGAGATTTGTTTAATTGAAGAAGATACTAAACTAATAAAAATGCCCCAGATGTCTCATATTTTAAGCTCAGGATCCAACTGCCTGCAAATCCAATAGACTGGCACATGCTATCTTGAATGTCTGATCAAAACCAAATCTTACGAGTAATTCTACACTGATCTCAAACCTGAAAAAAGAGATAGAGCACCCATCAGGCTTGGCATGAGACCAAAACCCTGGTGCAAAGGAAACCTCAGAGACCTGCAGGAGAAAGGATAATCAATAGGAGCCTGTGTTGCCATGCTACCAACTTGATGGTAATGATACTGTAGGATGCTTGGGTGGAGGAGTGGCACTGTGCAGGAGGGACTACATAACTCACAACACTGTAAAAATATTGTGGCTGAAGAGAAGCACAACAGGGCTCCTGTAGGCAGACTCTAATAATAAAAATATACCACTAGGAATGCACTACTGAGCTCCTTACCAGGTTATGACAGTTGCCAGAGCACATTAAGTGAGGGTAGGAAGATGAAAGCAGGTAGCAATGGGAGGAGGTTTGGGGTGTCTTTATAATGACGCAATGCTGCGGCAGGATGAGATGTTATGTCCATAAGCAACAACTTCCTGATTCCTAGAATAATTAGTCCTGTAAAAAAAATCAGCATCACAAGACGCCGTTCTATCTTGGCATTCTACCTCTACATGATGCCATCTGATCTTTAGTGCTCCACAGGTTTTTGGGGGAGGTAGCTCTGTACTGTTAATCACAGTAGAGCTGGGCTCAGCAGCATTGTAGGACAGGGAAGCAGTCCCAGAAGGAAGAAGCCTACACAAATTTGGGGGCTATTTTTAAAAACAAACAGAAAATTTAACAAGCCTCCATTCCAAAAGAAACAGGCACTTTAAGAAATATTGAGCCCAATGTCTATCAGTAAAATAGTTACCAAGACTGCTATAAGGAAAAGATCTCCATTTGGAAAGCAGAAGGCTTGTCAAAATGTGGAGAACAGGAAAGTCTCTATCATGACAGATCAAATGTGGAGAGGAAACTGGGAGCATTAAAGAAAAAAAAATGGTGAAGAGCTTCTGATAAAGGATGTTCTGGTTGACAGTAAGTTTTGTAAACCTACTGAAAGATGAAAAACCACTTGGAAACTGGCAGGGGAGTTTGGTGGCAAAAGATCTCTTAGGAATAAAGTCATAGCAGGAAAACTCAGGGAATTCACTCTTCCCAACCAAAGATGCTGGGATATTTTCAGGGCTGGTACAGTAAAAAGGACAGAGGAGCCAGCAGCACTCAACAGATGTGGGCAGGAAGAATTAAACCAACTAGATAAGCGAGAGTCCAAAAGGTAATTGAGACCAGATGGCACTCATATCAGCATCCCACAGGACCTCAAACCATGAGACTGCTGGCCAAGGCACGTAACCCACCACTGCAATCAGGCCCTGTGCCAGGGGACTGATGTGTCATCAGTGCAGCTCTCATTCACCAGAAGGGCTTGATAAGGCTGCTCAAGGCCGTGAGCTCGTCATCAGTCCTGGGAGCTACTCACCACTAGGACCGATTTCCTCCTCTGGGACATTTTGGGGGTATCTGTAAGAGGGCACTGAGCTCATTGAATGCCAGTCTGCTGAGAAAAAGTCATTGTGTCTTCTGAAAAGGGTAAGCCTGTTTGGCTTACCCACTGAAGGGCTGTGATGACAATGGATTAAGGATTAAGGGGACCCAGTGTTCATTTTATACTTATATATATATATATATATATATATATATATATATGGATATATGGATGTACATATATGGCTGAGGGAGGAGATTTTTCCCCTCTACTTCACTCTTGTGAGACCTCACTTGAGCACTGCGTTCAGCCCTGAAACCCTGACATAAGAACATCATGGACCTGCTGGAGATGGCCCAGAGCAGGACCATGAAGATGGCCAGAAGGCTGGAGCACATCTTCTGTGAAGACAGGCTGAGAGAGATGGGGCTGTTCATCCTGGAGAAGAGAAGACCCCAGAGAGACCTTAAAGCATGTTCCAGTACCTAAAGGGACCCTACAAGATTGCTTGAGAGGGACTTTTCACAAGGGCATGTTGTGGTAGGACAAGGGGGAATGGAATCCCTGGCAGTGTTCAAGGCCAGGCTGGATAGGGCTTTAAGCAACCTGGTCTAGTGGAAGGTGTCCCTGCCCATGGCAGGGGGCTTTGAATGAGATAATCTCTAAGATCCCTTACCACCCAAACCATTCTATGATTCTATGATATGTGTGCATTTATAGAGTTGCATTTGTCAAAGCCTTCAACATAGCTCTGCAACAAAGGTTTCTTAAGTAGCTAAGTTGCCAGAGAGCTGGAAGGCATGTTCTTTTGTGGGCTGAAAGCTGGCTCAAGTGTAGGAAGCAAAGCTGGGGCTCAATAAATAAGCAATGGAGTCCTCTAGGGTTTGGCACTCAGACTAGATTTATCCAGTGTCTCTATCAACAGCCTGGAGATGACAGTCCTCCATGTTGGCAGATGCCCTGCTGGAAGGGTGGCAGATGAGAATTAGTACATTTTAATGTAAGGTGATGCATGCTGGGGAAAATAGTCTAAATTGTGCCTAATTACGTGGCCTTTAAACTGGCTGTTGCACTCGGGAAAGGGCACTTGGCACTGGCATCACTGACCATTTGCTGAAGTCAGTTTTGCATTGGCTACAGCTGCAGAAGAACCGAAATTGTCAGCAAAATGAGGGGCACCATCAAGTAGGGTATCAAATCTTGTATAAAATCTTGATGCATTCCCCCACTGGACAGTTCTTGTCTCCACACTAAAAACAGAGATTATGGAGCTCGAGAACATGCAGAGAAAGGCAAGTAAAGTATAGTCAGCATCCCTGGGCTAGCCCTGTTCTTAAACAGGGCAGTCAGTCAAGTCATATGGTGTCCCAGCAGAGAATGGAATGGATTTCTGTGCCATGTCTGGACAGAAGGACACAGTCCTTTTGAAGATGTGTGGTGGAGGGGTGCTGCTGCTGAAGGGCTAAATATGAAACCTCCACTGTCTCTAAAGGTGTAAATAAACTCTCCATTTCCAAACTGTTGATCTGAGATCTGCTGCTCTAAAACACTGCACTCACTATAACAGGAGGAATGACAAAACAACTTCATTTTAATAAGTTGTTCTCCATAAATAAAAGTTAAATGGGGAAATCAGGCTGTTCCATCAAAATATACTACTTTGGTATGTAAAGTGAGAAGCAGTTAGAACCTGTTGTATCATCTTTGCATCTATCACAGTAATCTTTTGTCTAAAGAGAATCCCAGACACCTGAGTCTATTTTTTATTTCCCAGATAGGAAGGCAATTGTAATATTGTTGCTATATAGGAGATCATTTGCATTTGCCACTGCACTTCCAAGAAAAACAGAAGTTCTCATGTTTTTTTTAAGTTCCCACTGGCTTCCTTGCTAATAATCTCTTTGTGTTTCAGGAGCAGCATTACCAAGAATAAATGAAAAAAATTGCAATATTTAGAATCAACACTAAATTCATCAAAACATGGCATATTATTCACCTTTCTAAATGCACATTAATGGAGAAAACCCCAAGAGTCTGACATTTAACACCTTTTATTTTTAAAGTTTGCCATAAGCCAAATGCATATTTTTCATCTAGTTAAAAAACAAGGCTCTCTTAATCAGATCCACAACTTCATTGTTATCTTCCATCTGGCAAACAATCCTAGTTACATAAATCTACCCTTTTTTCTGCCAAAAAAATTTCTCAACACCAGCTTTGTCATAGAGAATTTGGTCAACTGTCTCTGAAAAGTAATACCCTAACTGTAAATAGTGAGAAGGAAAAGTACATTGTATTTTAATCATTGCAACTATTTTATCTACAGCAGAGAAAGTAAAACAATCTTGTCTCACCTCAGCTCATGAACCTTCTGGTGTGTTCAGTATTTCCTTCTGCTTGATGTTGGTCACAGACTTCAGGATTTTTTAATGGAAAGGAAACCCACAAAAACTTGATGCAAAACTCGAGTGCTACTAATGTAGAAGCCAAAGAAAAACCATGAACAGGGTAAAGGGAAGTAAATCCTGATTAAAATTTCTTACCTCTTAAAAGAGAAATGTTCTCAGCTCAAGAAGTGGTGCTAGCAATCACAGAGCAGTCTTTCATTATTTTCCTCAATGAAAGAGGTTGTACAGCTACATGGTATGATGAGAAGTATTCTGAATTTCTGTGTTTGGGCTCACACGTCTATATATGTGCTTTCATCAGTCAGAGTTGCCCAAAATAATAGTGGGATGCCCAAATAATTTTCCCATGAATCATGAAAGATGTTCTTTGAATTAGGGAAAAGATATTTGGTTTTGTTTGCTTCCCAGAAAACAAAACGATAAATAACAAAACTGTTGACAGGCTTCTGGGATTTGGTGCATAATCTCATTCAATTTATAATTCAAGGCTGAGTTAACAAGCTGAAGGACTAATTTTCCTTGATTTTTTATAGGAACAGATAGAGCTCTGTTAGGCCATGAGTAAATGGCTGCAGTGAGTGCCTTACCCCCTCTTAAGCTTCACCACCTCTTAGTGGAGCAGTGCTGACTGCACAGATGGGGGCTCTGAGCCCACTGCTGCTGTAAAATAGGTTTCTATACACACTGTAGCTGTAAAGCTTGATTATTTCTGTCCCTGTATGTGCTGTCAGCACGTGCAGGTGGCCCAGACACATCCAAGTGCTTTCTGGTTGCAGTGCTGTATTTCCTGTCGGCAGCAGGTCAGGAGTCCACACAAGGCTGCTTAGCACAGCAGATGAAGAGTCCCAAAACAACCCAACCTTCTTGCCACCCACACTTGTAGTCCAAAGTGCTTTGGATAAAGATTGCAATCTCTCTTCTATTTACCACTTGTACGTGCCAACTTGAGAATAACCCAAATAGTCCTTTGGGTGTGCTCCTTATGTGGGGTCATGGTGGCAACGTGCAGTGGATGCAAAGACTTGTGTCACCACAGCTCACAAATCCCTGGACCAGCAAACAGCTCTGTGGGTCCTCTTTTTTAGCATGGAGATGAAAACTAACATAGAAAACCAGCTTAGCTAAGAACTAGTCTAACTCTTTTGGTCTCCAAGGTGGGCACAAAAAGTGGTTTTTGACACTTGCCTGCATTTGAGTTGGCAGAGCAAAGTCAACTTAAAAAGCTTCCCAGTAGATATCCATATCAAGTGAATTTTCAAGGTGCAGCACGACAATGAATTAGGACCCTCTTGAAACCACTGTTTCCCAACTTTTGTGGCACCTAAGCCCATGGATAAGTGTCCTCTTCCAGCTGAGGTTGTGCAGGCTGCTTTGGTTGCTGTCTCAGCTGTTTCCCTGTCTGCCAAGGTCTGTCTGCATAATGGCTCCTGGGTGCTCCTCGACCCCATCCAGTCATTGAGGCAGGTTCTGTAGACACCTGAAACAGGATGTGTCTTCTCACCCAGGTCACATGGACTAAAGAGGGATGGAAATTATTCTGTGAGCATCTTTGTGGACAGAGTCCTTTGGGAAAGAGACATGACATGCATCAGGGACTGAGGCCACATCAGCCAGAGAGATCACTGCCAAAAGGCAGCTCTGGCCACAGTCTTCACTGGGGCAATGCCCCAGTAACTCAGACTGCATCTCTTTTGCAACTGGCAGAGGCTAATTTGGGCATTGCAGTAGCAGTCTGATGACATCTCCATCACAAGGCATGTGGTGATAATCACTTTGGGACTGATAAGCGGGCTGTTCTCAGATGCCAGAGACTGAAACACGCAGAAAAGTTAAGACATTGATCACATTTTATTTTCCTGAGACATTTTGAGAACATCTTTTTCACCATGTGATATGACTATCTTCATTGCCTGGGTAATTTCCCACATTCACCTTCTTAAACACCCTGCTTTCTGGAGAGTACTGCTTCCTCCCTTTTATAAAGTAATTCTATGTTTTGCTTTAAGCCTGGCTTTGAATAAATGAGGTTGGCTGCCAACTCACCCTGCACCTGATGAGCTAGATCCGGAGTGACTGCTTGGAATTTTTTAGAAACATTCACTGTATGACTCAGCTTCCGAGGGGAGTTTATTACATTTCTTACTAATAAAAACTTCAGTAATTCTGGAGAAGACATCTCAGAATATCATGAAGAATCAAAGACTTTCATCACAAGATACTGCGTGCATATCACATATTTAACAGTTAGGAGCCTAGACTATTTCTGAATTTTAAGTCCCTAAAATGCATAGATGTTTGTGGACACAGCAGAGTGCAAACCACCCCTCTGGGCTGCAGTCTACATCCTGCCTCTGTCTCTGTTTCCTTTTGCATTTCTGGCTCCACAACAACCCAGTTTCAAGACAGAAACGCAGCAGGAGGTTACTCATCCTATTCCTTCCCCTTGGTCATAAAAACACATGCCCTCCAGCCCTGCACAGAGGTACTGCCCACAGGGGAGGGCCCCAAATGTGTGAAGAAGCCAGATTTTGGGTCTGAAATAAGTACTCCAGGCTAAGTAGAAGCAAAAATTTGGATTCTCCTTCACCTTTTCAAAGTTTCCTATAGGCTAGTTCAAGAGTCCTTGTGGGCTGAGCACTATCTGCTGGGGGTGCCAGTCAAGGAGCCTGTGCACCACACTCCCTGTATAGGACACCTTGGACGTCCCAAATACACGTCGTGCCATCATCTGCTCCATAGGCCAGGCCTCCCCCTCCAGCCACCCTAAAGTCAGGTGAGGGGCTGTCTCAGAATGGTCATCCCTGCCCCCTTTTCTGGTGCATCCCTCCAGCACTGCAGTCTCACTGGGCAGTGGTCACCAGACTCACACCTCAGCAGAGCTGAGAGCACCTGGAACCCACATGGGTCTTGCTGGATGCACAGAGCCCAGCAGAGTCCTGAAAGCTCATCAGCTCACAGAGCATGGACAGCCTTGTGCAGCAGCTCCAGTGTCTGAGCCTCCCACAGACACAAGGACTGTGCGTGGGACACATGGCAATCCCCAGCACCAGGAGAGCTGGGTGACACACCAGGTCTCCCAGGCAACCCAGGTGAAGGAGCCTGCATATTTTCCCAGTTGCTCAGTCAATGTCTTGCTGTCTGGAAGCATAAAATTCTAGTGGCAGAGTTTCACTTTTTTTCATGCCAAAAGATTCTTGGTAAAAAATGGATCTGTCAAAAAACCAGAAGGGATTACCTCCATTGAAGATTTTAGCACTGCATGACTTCAACACGGCAGCCTAGCCTACTAACACATATCTATTTCCAGAGACCAAAATTACAAGCCTACATCCACTTTCTGTGCAATCCAGAAAAAAACAGCATCCAATGTTTGTAGCTCATCTGCTGTCAGCCATAAGGCTGGATGGATGGGAAGACAAAAGTGACAGCTGCATGAAGAAAGGGGAAGAAGCAGGGGCAATTTTAAAAGGAATTTTACAGAAAGGAAAAGCACAGACGGTTTTCAAGCTGTTTCTCTTGCAACATTAGTAATGACATCTTTTTTAATTGCCTGTGGTCCTTTCTTATTTGTTTGCAGTTCCTCATTAAAATACTGTTGAGAGTGGAGGAGCATTAATATATAGCTGGAATGGAAAAAGACATCTAATGCTGTCTTTAAGTAAAATAAACTGTTCCTTTTTAACTACGAAGCACTAAAACTGGTAATGGTTTTGCCAGCTCCTTCAAAGGTGGCTGTGGGCCTTGGGAAAAATTGATTGTCTCCAAAAGCTGGGGCAGCTGGGAGCATTAATTGTCTTCCCAGAGAATAATCGATCCAATTCTTGATTCTGAAAAGACTGAACTGGAGCAGGACAAAACACCAAACACCTTCTAAGGCCTTCATCTAAAACCCATTGAAGTCCCTGGAAAGAATAGTGTCTTCTGGGCTTCAGGCCTAAGTAAGACAGACTGTGACTGTAAAAACACTAAATATTTTTTTCTTTTACTTCCAGCTAGCTAAAAGCATTTCAGATCTAACATGTGCAAGCTTGTCAGCATGTCAGGTGTATTCTGTCTTCTCCATGGAATGTACCTCAAAACCTTTCTGCAGCCATCTTTCTACCTTCAATCACCATGGTGCTGAAGTTACTTTCTGCTTGTGTTATTATTTCTGGTTTGCATGTGAGACATTGCAGGATTGCAAATTGGCAGGATAATGAAAGTGTGGAATTGGAAGGATTTGGCAATGCATCTAGTTACCTCTGTCTTAAGATTTGGTCTCCCAATACTTGCTATTGGTATATGTTGGCACATGTATGCATGCACGCACACAGTGCTGTGTTCTGGTCTGTGTTTACTACATATTAAATGTTCTGTGAATCCTGAGAATTCTGCTGAATTCTCCTTCCTCACAAATACAGAAACTAATAGCAAAACAAGCTGGTTTTTTTCTTTTCTTTTCTTTTTCTCACAGTTTCCCTGACCCAAGAGCTGGATAAAATCCAACCACAACATTCTAAAATCAGAATGACCAGATGTAGATGCTCAGCTTCTTCTATCCAATGGCCAAACACCACTGTAAGTTACAACCGGCAAGTCCTTCCACATAACCCACTACCCCCAAGTCCACTTTCATATCACTGTACTTGTTAGTGACAGTCACCAAAATCTTCATGAGAGACCACAATGTCCCTCTTTGCACAATGTGGGACATATGTCCCCCAATCTTTTCATCTGAGGGTGATGGGTCCCACCCGCCAGAGATCCCTCTTCCTGGGGCATGTGGGAAATTCTTCCTCCAGGCATTGGCTGCTGCCAACACAAAGTAAGTTTAAATTTTAGTCCTCAGTCTGGATTTTAATGATGTTCCTTCAGATAAAACTCAGATGGGATTAGATCTCAGTAGACACATTTTCTATTCTACTGACTTTGGAAAATAGTTTATTCTGTGCTGTTCAATATTTTTTAAACTGTATTTTATAATGCCATATCAAGTTATCCATAGATGTGATTTTGAAAGAGATCACAACACGACATTTTGCCCCTTTCTTTTGCTCGGAATTTCAGGACAATATCCATGTGTCTGTGATGGACCATAAATACATTGAAAAGAAAATGTCCATTTATAAATGAAATTTCTAGCCATGAAAATTACTAGGATTAGATATTTTTTTCACAATTAGTTTGCAACCAGTGTTCCCCAGATAAAAACAAGAATTCATTTAAGCTCATTTTTGTCACAGGTTACATGTTTTTGTGACATGATCTCTCACTCCTCATGGTAATGAGTCCACATGTTTTTTTATCCCTCTTATCATCTTTTTGTCAGACAGGGAATCTCCAACTCTCCAGGCTGTAATCTCCTCTGTATCTTCTGGTTAGTCCATCATATCCTGGAAGGGACATAAATTTAAGATCCCAGATGCCCAGTCTTTGACTCCCTCAAGCTTTGTTTATTGAAGCTTACCATGGTAAGTTTAGCAAACTTCAGGTTTTGGTGATTTAATGATCAAAGTAACAATAAGAGTCTGTGAAAAAGAAACTTAATTTGTGCTGGCTACAAGTGGGCATTGCTTATGACTAATAAAACAACTAATTTAAAATTGGTTGAGAAAGTATATCATTTCCAATATCAGCACCAATCTTTGTGGTTGGTTGTCATCAGGTGACCTTGTTCACCAGTTCAAGTGGTGACCAGTCTGGGCAGCTTTGAGCTGCCTGACATGGGCTGGCTACAGAACCAGGTGACAGTCAGCCAATCTTGCATAGGGTTTTACAGTGATGACTAAACTACCTCATGTTTTGCTTTCAGAGTCCTCAGTGCAATGTGGAAAAGCTGGGCAGAGGCTGACTGGTTTTTTGCTGGAGGAAGAAACTAAAGAGAAATACACAATTTTATTCTATTTTGTTTGGCAGAATGTTTCTTCCACTTTGTTGCAGTTGCTACAAGGCCAGCACTGTAATTCTCTGGAAATACAGAGCATGCCACCAGAGAAGAATTAGCTCAATGGTTTTAGTTTTACACAACTTTCTCAACACCCAGGGACTGATCATTTAAAAGAGAATAAACAAAATGAAGTCAGCTGTTTGTTCAGCATGTTCCAACACCCATCCATCTGCTTCCTTTTGTACTCACAGTCCCTCAGCCACAACTTTTCTTATCAGCCACATTCAAAAATATGACTCATTTTTCACATAATAGACTGGGTGGAAAGCAGAGAAGTTTTTATATGTAATAAAGCTTTCTCTTGCTCAGGATCTCCTGCATTAGCTCATATTCTATTTCTCATTACAGAGAATGACACAATGAAAATGTACTCTCTCTAGCCCTAGTTAGCTGCAGCAGGACTCACTGTCCGTGCCACAATTAGCTCTTCTTGCTCTTCACAGGACCAGGTATATGAAGCTTTGGTCTAGCTAATTCTAGGATAAGGGGCCTAAGTGTTAGCACAGTTTATACACAGTCTTTATACACAGCCCTACTCAGGCATCCTGTAAGCTCACACACTTTCATGGCTGCAGAGCAGAAGCCACTCTGAAGTGCGAACATTGGCCAAAACATCGCCCACTCAGATGCCTCAGGGCTTCAATCTGTGTTGCAACACCCTAAAAGCCATATCCCCAGGCAGATGAAATGGTTCCATGGGAGAGGTGTGTGTAGTCTGCCCTGCTGATAGTAGCCATCTTCAGGAACCATCCCTTTTCCATGGTCTCTGTTGGCAACAAGACCGATCCTGGATTCCCAGGTGAAGGCTGTGTTTGCCTAGCACATTTATCCCTGCTCTTGCTTTCCACATGCTAGACTGGTTTTAACAGCATCTTGCCTGGCTGAGAGACAAGAGGCAAAACACACAGCAGGCTTTCAGTAGATTTCCAGTTCAGATGAAATCTCATGGCTTTTGTCACACAGATTTTGTGCTTTGTCCCAGTGAGACCCTCGTGTGCATCAGACAACCACTGCTGCTGTAGAAATCTCTCACAAGCTCAACCAATTTCCCTAGGATCAGAACATCAGTGCTGGGCTAAGGAAAGCTCTTTTCAGTGAAAATTGTGTCTGACTGACAAACTGATGTTTTGCATTTCTCAGTTTTGACCAATGTAATTTTTCTTTCTTGCTACAATCACAAGTACCCATCCACAGGATAAGAGTGGGACTAAGGCCCATCACATCTGGTTGAGATGTTCTAACTTTGCTAGGTTATTTTGTGATGTTATAGAAAGTCAAAGGCTTATATAAGGAGGAAACAAGAAGAAGTTAATATGCTTTAAAATCAAGGAAGCAATTCACCTTTTGTATCTGATAATGACTTGAGAGAACTACATGATGTAGACTAAAAAACATCACTGAGGAAAGTTTCACAGAACAAGACCTTTAATATGTCTTTTGCACTTCATTTGCTCCATTCTACATTTTAATTTCCTAAGCATCACCTAAGTGCCTTCAGTAGGATAGTAAGTATAATTCCTATGAGCCAGCTAAATTACTTCTAGCAAATTTGTATCAGCACTTAGATTGTATTAGCATCATTACATTATAATCGAAACCTTTCATTTCACCACTAATCAAAGACAATTTTTGCATATAAACCAAATCTTCTAATTTGCCTACAGTCTCATGTCTTGCTTTCTTTTTCCATAATTAAGCATGGTCACTATAGCCTCTGTAGGTAACAGAGTAGCTTCTACACATCAGCAACATTGCCTTTTGTCATGCAAAATTCCTAGGTCTAATATCCTCTTCTTGCATCTCTGCAAAGCAGCATTATGTACAATATCCACCAGATATAACACTGGAAAATTCTGCTTCCCTTTGACAAGGCAATACTGAAAACATCTGCTGGTGTAAGCAAATTGGCTGAGGAAACTGCATGCTCCCACTTTAGGAATGTTTTCTATTCATTTTTCATCTCTCTAGTGCATAGATCCATCACTTGTATTGCTGACACACATTAGAACAGGAATTGTAACACTAAAGTGCTGGAATTATCCAAAAGACGAAAGCGCAATTTTGCTATGTCAAGAGTTTGCAAACGGGTGATAGAGGCTCTTTGCTATTTGAAATGGCAAACTGTAGTAAACCTAACACAATTTTAAATATTCTAAAATGAAAACTTCCTTTGCTTCAGCACAAGAAAACTTAGCCACAGCTAAGATTCTCATCAATAAAGATACCATCCAAACTACATTTGGCTCTTTCTTGAGATACAATATACAATGTCTCCAGGCCATAGCCATAGAAACATAAATATTTTGCTTCCTTTTAGTGCAACTATTCAATGGAAGGAAAAAAGAAATCAAAGTAGTGGTGAAGAGCTGGTGTATATGTATGAACTCTCTCCTGGGTGACCATCAGGCCATGCTTGTGTTCACCAGCAACAGGAGAGACTGTAGCTAGATAGCAGGGACTGCCTTTGATAGTGCAAATAGTACCCTTCTTTAAACTATCCAGAATTATAAGATATACAATAAGAATTAGCCTTGTATCTCCACCACTGGTGTGTGCCTGGAAAAAAGCTCTTTCTGATTTCAGTGATGAAAATAAAAGAGATGGTATATCCAACATACTGCTGCCAGCTGACTGTTTAAAAAACCCAAGCTTTATCGTAAAGATCAGGTGTTGGAAGATCAAACCTATGGACGTACACACACATTCTTCACATCATTGCAAGAGCAAGTCAAATGTCAAGAAAGGCCACACAAAATCAGTCAAGACGCGCACTTTGCCTGGCACCCTGATTGTAACAGGGGACAAATCAAGGATGCCTGTGGAGCAGTTCAATAAAAAACAAGTATGTAATGATGTTTTCCTAGAATAGTCTTTCAGCTGTCTACAATTCTTGCTGAAAGATTTGCTACAGGAGAAAAGTCTGGAGATTTAATAACCCTTGATGGGTTTTCCTTCAATGAATGCCAGCTTTTGGCAACACAACATCTTGCACAGGAGAATTCCTTAGAATGAGTGAACATCATGGAAAAAAATGCTGCAGAATTAGATCACGTACATTAGATATAGATACATTAGAAGTACCTGCATGAAAATCACATCCTTTCATCTTTATTGAACCTGCTGACTGTCACCTTTCTTCGAGACTCCTTGCTTCTTCCACTGAAAAAGGGGAAGAAAAAATTGTTCCTTCCTACATAGGAAGAAAACATTGTCTGGTTCAGAATGAGGATGTACCTAGAGCAGCATCCAGTCATCTGTGTGCGTGACAAGGAGGTACAGGAACAAGGCAAACTTATATACTACTTCCCCTTAGTATTCTGGCACCTAGCAATTATTTTTAGCATGGACAATTTTGTTTGTTTATTCTAAATTATTTTTGGCCCCTTGAGCCAGAACAGAAAATCAAGGGGCACGTGACAGAAAGCATGCATCTTTCTGGCATTTACATTGGTGAAAGATTTTCTTTGATTTCCAAACCTGGTGTGAGTACAGTCAATTTGTAATCACTCCTTCCAGGCTGTAGACCTTTGACACAACTCCAGGTCGTTTCTGGCAGGCTGGAGGGTCCCAGCCTCCACATTCAATCCATGTATGGAAGCCACATTGCTCACCTTGCTCATTTTTAACTGTAAACCTTATTGGAGTTAATAACCACTGAGCAGGGGCCCTCAATGTTGCACAGAATGTAAAAAAACTCTGGATTCACCCAGTGGTGCAAGAACTTGGGGTTTTTGTCTTCTCCTGAACTTTTGTGTTTGAGAGGCAGCTGTGAACTGAGGGTGCCCCCTCTTAGGGATGAAGGTAAAACTGCCGAACACAGAGGCTTCTGATGCACATCATTTTGCATCCATCTCTGCTAAATTTCATGTGTCATTTAATTACTCTGTTATTCATACTCACATGGTGCTTTTGCCGCTCTTCAAAGTCAATCCTCATCTTTGCTGTTATGCAGAATGGCAAAGTATTCTGCATATCATCTTCAAATTTTATCTCCTCACTTTTTACCTTCCTTTCTAGACTTTTATTATGTGGAACGGCTAAGTCCCAGTAAAGGCTTTTAGAACACACAGGTAGCAACCCCTTTTTGCCCTTAAAAAAATTATTTTCCTCTACACTTTCTCCTCATTATCAATACAGGGACCTTCCCTTCTAGGCATCAGCTGCTAGATTGTTTGAAAGGTTCATGTTCAGATTCTTCACTATTGTTTAGACATCATCAGATATGCTGAATCCTAGACCTCCTTCATTCTCATCACTTTTCATTCAGAAGATCCCAATATGCTTTCTGTGATACAATTTACCACTGTACAATTTCTTCCTCACTAGAAAAAATTTCTTCCCCACACCGTCTGGTTTATGAATGTATCCACTAATTCTCTATGGTTCTTTGAGAGCATTACTAGTCATTTGCCCAGTACACATGCCAGGTTTCCAATTTAGTGGCTTAATTTTTCACATTAACTCTCTTCCATTCATTTGGTAGTAAGACAGCTCTAAGTGCAGCGTTGTACATTACAGTGAGAAATGCAGCACTTTCTGCCCGGAGCTTCTTGGGTGCACTTTGGATAAAAACCATCAAGTGATGGGGACTCAATAATGTTCATACTCTCTGCTTGTTCCAAGACACTTTTAGTTAAAATTGAGATGTCCATTGACACATTTTCTGCAAGAAGGGCTATCCAGGCTCTTCTTCAGTGGATAGATCCAAAAAGAATGAATACTTTTTTTTTTTTCTGTCCATGGCTTTTTCTTCCCTGCATGTTTCACACTCCAGTCATTGAGCTACTGAAACAAACCCCTGTTTGACGTGGTTTTAGGATTTATTAATTGATTTCAGTAAATAACTCCCTGGATTATTTGAATTTGGAAGGGGGATTTGGGAGGAAGTTTTTTGGCCTGCCTTGCTAGACTTTTGACCTTAATTACAGCAAACAGATCTTCTCACTCACCCTATTTGGGCAAAACTTCAGCTGCTTAAAGGAAGTCTTCTTGTCTGTAACAGCATTCCTTTCAATGCTGTCTATGTATGCTGCTCTCCTTCTGTGCTTTCTCAATTTTTTTTTTATTACCAGAAAGTATTTGTTTTCTTCCTCTACTGTAGAACTCTTACCTGGTACTAAAGTTGTGTGCAGAGATTCAATGCCCTTGTAGACACTTAATAAACACACTCTCCTTTATATAGCTCCCCTTTGCAAAATTTAAGAGCTGTAAGATGTTTGTTGCTTCTTTGAGGGTTGTTGCTTCTTTTGATCCTGAAAATGCTGTGAATTCCTGTACATCAGGGTCATGACTACCAAATGGCTCTTCTACAGTAAATGGCTAAATGCTAATATTGCTCCTTCATGAAGTCCCAGGTAACTTACTCCAGCTGGGGCAGAGTGACTGGACTAGACAATATCCAGAGGTGCCTATAACTGTGAAATTAATACAATATCTGTGATATTATTAAGTAATATTATTTGAGAAAAATAATATACCCAAAAATAATGTAATAATGATTTAACCATGATGTTGTGGGCTAAGAACAGTACAATAATTGAAATAAAGGTAAATATAGAGCTACTGCTAATAGCAATTATAATGAAAAGACAGATTGCAAAAATAAGAAAGCAATAAAATAATACACAATACATTTACTTACTGCCCATTGGCCAATGCCCAGGCAGTCCCTGTGCAGCCATCAGCCCCTACTCTCTCCCCCCAGCTGGAATTACATCTCTGCCTTTCCTTGGCCTTGCACAAATGCCAGGAGCCTTTTGGACAGCACAGCCAGAGAGATCCTGATACTCAGCTTCCTGCTGAACACAGGTCACAAGTACAAACACCTCTCCAGTATTTCCTAGAAGCAGGTTCAGATGCCCTTTGAGGTTCACTTGGCAAGGAAGCCACTGCTATGAGTTCAGTTATTTATAGGGGTGATGATCAAACTGGCCACTGCTACAGCTTTTCCTCCCTTCCATGGGCATCTCTGCCTCCAGAGAGTTAACCTTATGCAAGCAGCCTAATTCTGATATATAAGACATGGGGGAGGGAAGGGAGTGATGGCAGCTACTTCATTCTGATTAGTAAGGGAAATACAGCAATATCAGGGCACCCCTGGGAAAAAATTCATCTACTTGCGGTTTCCACTGTAAGGTAGAAATATGTCAGTATTAAGTTGCTCCTGAAACAGTTTTTTAAGGACTTAATAAAGGACTTAATTTCTCAAATTAAAGATCACGGGATTAATTTTGGCCTGAAAAGAATATGTCTGATGCGGGAGAATCTGTTTTTATGGAAGCCAGTAGGCCAGCTAGTAGGCCACACTTGGGTCATACTGGAAATGGAATGCCTTCCTAAGTGACATTAAAACTCCGTGGCAAAAGAGGGGAAGGTTTTAAGACTGAAGATTTAACTAAGAGGCTGTAAGGGGGCTTCTTGAAGCTCAGGAAGAGCTAAAAGGAATCAAGGGGAAAGGGTGATTTTGGTGCTGGTTTTTTTTCATTTTCATAGCACAAGATGACAGACTCAGACATGTTTAGTGCTTGTCAGAACATGACTGGAAGGGCTTGGAAGATGGGCAGAGATGTCTCCATCTCTCCCAGTGGCATCACTAATCGATAGATAAAGACAGGCTGAAGAGCCAAGCACACAGATCAACACAAAGACCTGGAGTGACAGAGACAAGGAATTGTCTTGTGGGAATTCCAGTTTGTTCATATCAATGATGCCTGCTTATACTTGGAAAAGTATTAATAAAATGTGGACAGCAATAGAATGAGGTGGATTGTTGCTAAAACAGCTGTGTAAGAATATTGATATTGCAAATGCTTGTTTCTCTCCCAGGAACTGGGCTGGTAAAGCTGGGTTTGATGGAGCCTTGAATACTATCATTCAAAATAGTGCTGGGAGAGAATGAGGCCTTCGGTGCCCAGACATTCACTAGGAGCACGAGTCAGGTCCTTAGAAGGTTGTCTTGAGCATCCAGTTGCTGCATGGCTAAAATTCAGCCCCCTAGGAGGACAAGACCCAAGGTATGCAATTTGCTGAGGGTGACTTTCTAAATCAAGAAACAAAGGAAAGAATAGTTTTGTCAGCAGACTTCATCCAGTTGTAGGAAGGATATCAAAGAAAGTCTGCAACAGATAGATAGGGCTGGGTACACCAGGAAAATAGAGTGAGAAAAGAAATACCCTCAGCTTCTGAGGCATGGGAAGACTGTCAACAGGGTCACCAGTATACTGTGTCCACTGAAAGCTGTTCCTGGAATCTCCTCAAACAGAGGCAAGGAGGTTCTGGCAGCAATTACCAACAACACTGTGTATGTAAGATTTGAGATTAACAGTAAACACTAGTAGCATTTGCAGTAGAAAAAAATGCTATGTTATTTCTGGAAAACCCCCCACTGGGAAATCTCATACAGAGATATTCCTAGGAAGACCATGAGTCTGTGGAACAGCTATTTTAAGACATGCAGGCTAAAATGAGAAGAATAAAATGATACATGCCCAGAGATGTTCTCAGATGTCAGAATTGTTCCCAGCCAGTCTACAGTGCTAAATGGTTAAAACAATCCAGTACTGGGAATGCCAGCCTGGGGTCTTCCGATTTCCATGTATGTTTTGGAAGTTACCGTGGTCACCACGATGGGTCACTTGGAAAATGGGTCATAAAGTCTGAAGCAGTCAGTTTTGCAATGTGTGTAGGCCATTCAGCTCAGTGTTAGAGGATGGTTCAGCACCCTTATTAGTTTAGCCAGAGTCATGGGAATTGCAATAGGTCTGGGAAGTGAGATGAAAAATAGGAATGATAACTATAATGTATCAGAGCAGACTCATCTTCCCTGCTGGTTCAGAGATTCAGGACAAGAGTTGAGGCATGATCTGGTTGGGAAACAGGAGATTTCTGAGTAAATAAAATATGAGTTTATAAGAAAACAGACAGATCTGAATTGAGGGAGAGGATCCTTGGCTGCAAAACCAATTTAGAGTGGTTCCCAAAGTAGGGAAAAGACATTGAAAAATACACTAACAACTGCCTACTATGCAGAGGCACCAACACTAACTGTAATAAACTGAGCATTCCTACTTTTAATATAATATCTTGTCCATGGAGTAGATTACAAGGAGATTTTACAAAACCACTGCCACTTGGCAGGCATACATACTGATTCAGCAGTTACAGGACTTGAAACATTTCCCATTTAAGGCAAAATAGAGAAAAACCTACGTGGAGATGTCAAGAAGAGGAGAGACTTTGCCAGAGGAGTTGCTTTTTTGGGAGACATTACTAAATTGTACCTCAGATCCATGATGATGAATGAATTAGCCAGTGAGCCCCTATTCCCCTTTCCCTCAGTGCAACAAACCCACAGAGAACACCGGGGCTATGAAATTTTTGATCCCACTGCAGCAGTGAAAACAGTATTAGAATACTGATAGACAATATTCCAGTTAATTTAAAGGGTGCCTGTTTTTACTTTGTTTCTGGTGATGCACAAACGCTTGTCTGTGCTGCTAGAAGCCTGGTTAAAGAATTATTTGCCTGAGCCAAGGGAATCCACGGATCTGGGGTGTGCAAAGCCTTGTAGAAGTACAAGCAAAATGTGCACAAAGGAAAATGGTGACCAGTCTTACAACCCACCCATCTGTGGCTCTTCTGTCCAAAGATCAGGTATTCTATTAATGTAACCTTGACTCCAGAGCAAGTTTTGTACTGATGCTTTGATGTCTCATGTTTGTGACTGCACCTCTGACAGGTGATGCAGTGATATTTCACTAAGCAGGGTATGTGCACAAAATTCACTTGATGCAGATGGCTTTCTTATATAAACTATTGTAAAACTCCCAAAATAAGCTGAAGGAACAGCCTGAGTTATTCTAGAGTGCATCTGACTGAGGAGCTGGACTACCTATGCTAAACCAAATCTTCCTCTATTGAAATTCACCTGGATATATTTCTGTTTTAAGACTGGTTGTTCTTGGCAACTTATTAGCAAAAGCAACAAAAAGCTTTCAGAAAATGGCTTAAGGACTTTGATCTACGCAGTCAGCAGTCTAAAACTACAAATGTCTAGTGCATGCATGGAGGAATAGGAAAGAGTCTTTTTTACAGCAAAATTACTTACCGGTGCAGTAAAAAAGGATCTTTGAAGTGAATCAATATACATTCATTTCTGATACACATGAAAATTATGGCTTCATAAGTGAGAAAATCATGACAGTGAATAAAAGGAAAGGTTATTAATTTTGAAATAAGTTTGGGCTGTTGTCTCATTATGATTGTATGCCAGAAGAAAGTAATGTTGGAGGCCCTTTGTAGATCTTGCCTTTCCAGCCTACCCATGAAAGGAACTCGTTCTAAGCAACCATCTTCATAAAGGTACAGAAAATAAATCTAGAAAATACCAAGGAACAGCTAAATTGTATCTATTTAGGGAAATATCTATAAGAGATTTCACTTAGAGCTCTTCCTTCCCACTCTCTGGTATATTGGTAACTGCACTGCCTACCCAAAGTGTCCAGGAAGATGAAGATTGCAAAATACAGAAGTGTTACTTAAGGTACAGCAACACTGATTCTCAAATGCAGTATTTTCTTTTCAATTGTATGTGTCCCTGTTACTTGCTACAGTTAAATTACATGGCACCTAAAATAGTCCCTCTGGTACTGTTCTATTGCAAGTAATGGGTGTACTGTGCCCAGCACATCAGGTCCCAAGCCAAGGCTTGAGGACAGTGTCATAAAGTGCACCAAGTTCATTTTGTGCTGGGTCTCTTTCCTTGCCAGGTGTTAATGAAGAGTGATGGGCTTTGCTGGATTTACTGTGGCTGAGAGATGGTATGCCAAGAACGATCTGAGAGGTGACAAATACCTGACTGTCAGAAAGGACAGTGTCTTCAAGGATCCCAGGGGTGATGCAGCCCCTGAACTGAACACCCCAGCAGAGCTGGAGTGCTCCAAAGAAACTAGACAGTGCAAGTTACATTTTAAAGGGCCAAAATGTGGATGGTTGCCTCCTCAACACAGTGCTCCTTGCATTTCAGGTCTCCTTTTCAATAATATCCCCATGTAGACAGACGAAAAAAATCTGAAAAATAAGTCTGAGGAAAGAACTGAAAGCAGAGTTGTGATCTCAGAAGACATTTTAATGTATCTGCAGTTTTATGAGCCACCAAAACAAGCACAGGCAGACCCTGCATTAAGAAGTACTTCAACACCCTCTACAGGAACCAGAAATCAAAAAGAAAGTAATTTATACCTGTAGTTAATTCTGACAAAATTTAACAAAAAGACTAAAATTATTTTAGATTACTCAGACAATCTTGGAACTCTCATTTTCCTGACCAGGTTGATAAGTGTGCTATATCCTACAAGCTATTACATGTCTTGTTTATATCTCAGAAAAGATGTTGCCTTGAAGGATACAAACCTTCCTCACCTCGTTGCTTCCTTCTTTCTTGGTTTTAGGAATGGATTGTTACCAGCATGCACTTTCTGAAGAACTTTATAATGTTAATGTTTGAAAGTAAATTTTGTCTCATCAGTCCATGCTTTCTTTACCTAGAAGACAAATGTGCCTCTTGGCCAGCATCTACTAACAACATTGTAGATAGTTTCTGGGTAAAATTATAAGCTCTAACTTAATTTGGAAGTGCTGGGAAGGATTTACTTCATTCCTTTTAGCTCCTATTGTGCCTCAGCATATGAAAACATTGTTTTCACCAAGGTGGCTTCCTCCTGTCACAAAACAAGGGAGAACAAGATCAGGTGGCCATGAGATAACACAGACAAACAGACAAACCGCCAGTACACTGAAGGATTCTTCTGATGAAGGAGTAGTGTGGTATCTGGAAGCTTTAATGCAACAAGTCAGGATGCAAGGCACACACAGTCAGGCAGTATACATTTCATTTCCACTTCCCCTGCCAGGCTTAACACATTTGTTTTCCTTCCTCACTCGCAGACACTGCAGGGCTCTCAGGGGCAGTGTCCTGAGAAAGCCCTGCAGAAGCCACACAAGCCTGGATCTGCAGCCTGGTACACTGAGTACCTGGGGGGAGCCTGCCCAGGGCACTTAGGCAGGAGACAGGCAGCACCAGGAGAACTCCTGATGGCCACAGCCCCAGGGCTCTCACTGTACCCCAAGTCTGTAGCACAGTGAGGCTCCCCAGAGAAAGATGCACAATTCCCTGTGTGCCCAAGTGGAGCCTGTGGGAGAAATCAGACCCTCAACCCACATTGCAGGGGAAATCACCAAGGCAAATCAGGGTTTCAGCTCTGCTGTTTGGGTTTTCTATCTCAATCTGTTGTTTAAATCAGGCCACGTGCTGCAATGCTCTGTGCCCTAAAGGCCTGTCAGTCTGTGCTGTGTCTGTCAAAATGTTGGGAGGGTGATGACACACGTTCAAGCCAGGACAGGCTGTGGCTGCAAGCAGCAGCTACTCAAGCATAAAATCTCTTCAGGCACATACCTGTTGTGAGGTAAATTTGAGTCCCTTGGCCGTGGAGCAGCACCGAGCCAGGAGATGCTGCTGAGGGGTGGTGCAAGGTCTGAGCAAGGCCAGATGTGCCAGCTGTGTCCTACTGGGCAAGTCTGTCCTTGACAGCAGAAGAGAGGAGCTCGGTCATTCTGGAGTGTGACAGCACTTGAACAGCAGTGCTGCAATGATGCAGGATTTGGTCTGGGGTACTGCTGACAGGATGGTACCAGTGTAAATATAGGCAGAATGCCAGAGCATGCAGCCACAGTGCCCACAAGCTTAAATACCTCACATAAAATGGATAATTTGTTAGCCACAAGCCTCTTGCCCCTTCTTGTACCTGACTTTATTAGCCTCTTTAACAGATTTGATGTGATTCAAGACATGGGATGGCAAAGCCTCTATTAGCCAGAGCTGTTCACAGTGAAGCTTCAGTTCATCTTTGAAAAGGTCAGACTTCTCACTTGTGTGTTTGGGAAAAGGAACAATTGTGTTATAGAAGAACTAAAAATACCTAAAAGCTGACTTGGAATTACTTCTCAAAGAGGTGTCAATCTGCTTGCTAAGTGAATTTGTCTCAATAGGGAGAATTGGTGTGAATAGGGAGAGCAGAATTTCAGGCATGCTGGTTCTTGCAGTCTCTTAATGGATGCCTATTTGTCATATAATTTTGCCATTTGCTATTTGATTAAGGGGTTTTTAACTTTTCCAGTAATCTGCTGAATTATGTGTGATCTGTGGGTGTGAGCATTCTTTGATCTCCATTTATATCTACAGAGTTAGCAAAAGTCCCTGCCAGTTCCTGTTAAAGGAAGAAAGCAAGTTCTTAGGTGTAGAGTGGTTCATATGACACTTTGCAATCATCTGGATTAAAAACAGTGCTTTTTTTTTTACTGAAGTGGCTTTAGAATTAAAATTCCTCAATTAAGCCTTTTTCAGTCTGAACTCAAAACTTGCTTTTATATACCCTTCTCTTCCATGGATGTCAAAAGAGAGACCAGGGAGTTTTGTTCTTATGGTTGAAGCATGAAGGCTATTTTTAGGAACAGCACAGTGTCACTGCAGGATGGCAGAGGACTGCCAGCTTTGTGCTTATGATGCACAGAGAATGTTCCAAGAGGTGCACATGCAGTTCTGTCTGCAGGTTCTGCAGCTGATGGCTGACATCCATTCTAATGGCAAAAGTTTGTTTTTGGAAGAAACAAAAAGACACCACAGGAGAGAGAAGGGAGAAAGGGAAAAGTGTCTGAGTGAACAGTCAGAGCAGGAGGAGCAGTGATGGGGACCCAGATGAGAATCCTCCTTTGGGAGCTCCTTAGGTGCAAGCATTGCATGTAGATTACTGGACAATATTCATTAAGTGTGTAAACTACTTCTATCTACTAAAAACTATGTTTTAGATTTCTCTGATTCAAGCTACAAAATGAGATATAAAGAAATAGGGGAAATAAGATGGCAGGCTCCTGCCAGTGATAATTGTCCCCTGTGAAAATACATTATAATCATACCTGGGTTTGCAGGTACAAAACCATGAAAAAAGCATGAAAAACAACACGAGGATGAGCCCAACAAGGAAAAGGCACCATTTCAGAAGTTCTGAAACTGCTACCACAACAGCTGTGGTGAGAGGCTGTAGAGCTGGGAGTAAAATGCAGGATGCAGGGCTGCAAACAGCAGCCCCTCAGATTACCAAGAAATGGGATTGAGGTATTGAAGGTGCAGAGCAGCACCCATCCTAGAAGCTGGGCAGAAAAGCATCAGGTCCAGGCACAGACACCTGCTACAGCAGGGCTCCCTCTTCCCTGTGCCACCCAGGCAGCTGCTGGCTGCTGAAACAAATTCCAGTGTCAAAGCCGTGAGTCACAGACAGATGTTTTCAGTTCAAGATTTACAATGGGGAATGAAATTCTGAAGGAAATCAAAATAAAAACTGTTTTAAACCTTCAGGTACACCACAAATTCCTCCTTCTTCTTTTAACATTCCTACTAGAAAAGCCAGAAAATCCCAGTTCCACTGAGGGCATTTGGGGTTTTGGATGATACAGGCTGTAGAAAACCTTGTGACAGGTATGGATTTTGACTAGCAGAGCAAAATAATAAAAAATCTGTTAGGCAGGGTGGGTAGACAAAGAAAAAGTTGCTCAAGACTTTAGAAAGCAACAGCACCCTTGTAACAAAAAACATTATTTTAATAAATAGCTCTTTATACATAACAGCTCCTTTCCTTGGGTCTTTGTATGATTCATCTGAAAGTAAAAGGCATCATCTTTGCTTGAAACAAATGTGGAAAATCACATTTCTTTGTAACCAGAGACATGCAGCCTGCAGAAAGAACCAATTTAAATGCTTTACCACCAATTAGGTGGTAAAGCATTTAAAACTACAGTGATATAGAGAATACAAACTGAACTGCATCAGCTACATGTGAAAGGATACCTCAAACCCCCTGATTTCTTCCTTACACACGAACTGTGGTGTCTCAGCACAAACAGGCTCCATTCTGCTCCTAGAGAATGTCTATTCCTATGGGGCTGCTCTCCTGAGGACCCAGGAGCATGGAAAAAATGGACTAATTTCATTAATCTTCTTTCACATTTGTTAACTGGCACGTTCCATTTAATAAGGCATAAAACAGGTGTAAAAGAAACACTAAAAACATGAACACCTGCAGAAAATCTTCCGTACCATAAAGTCAAGACTGTGTGAAAAATAACAGCCACTGGCAAAACTTAGCAGAAGAGGATGCAAACCTGGGTCTTGGCAAATACCTATTTCAATCCTTTACATAAGCAGTCATTAAAATAAAAACATAAAAATAAGATGCCTGGGGAGCAAGGAGCCATCTCAGTAATGAGACACTGGCGCCATCTAGAAGAGGAATAAAACACACATAAAAAAAGTGAAGTGGAGCATAAAAAGCAGCTCAGCCTGGTTTACAGAGTATAAAAGGCATTTCCCACCCACAGTATTTTTATGAATGACAAGGACACATTTCAGTGAAAAGTGTTCTCCACTTTTCCCACTCTCAGTGACTCTAAAAATTACTTAAAAGTGTCTTAATCCTGTTTTTACACATATTTTTAATATGACTTAGACCCTGGATGTTTCTGCTCCATGAAGCAGGAATTTTTTAGGGAATTCTTGGTCAGCTCCTGCCCCCACTTTCCTGTGGCTGGGAGGGCCACAGCAAGGCTGAGAGAAGCACTGTGAATTGCAGTGGTCTGTGTGACTGTGGCTTGCTGCTGGAGAAGCTTAGGGAGGAGTGAGGGAAGGAATGATGGCTTTTTTCTTTCTTTGCCACAGCAGTTTAGAACGGATGAGGAACCATTTCCAGATGGGAGAGCAAAGGTGGGAAGCAGAATTGTTTTTGCTGACTTGTTGAAAATTAACTCTTCGTGCTGTCCTAATTGAGCTCTGGTATTCACAAACATTTTGGACATCATTGAACCTTGTGACACAAGAGTCACCACTCAGATATAGAACGGATATGTGGAGTCTCTCCCCTCCTTTTATGTGGGAGATGTTGCACAAGATTCCTGCAACAAGGAGATACAGCAGATGCAGCTTGTCCTCTCTGCTGAGATACAGGAGAAAGACCAGACCAGGTGAGCCATAGCACAGCTCAAACTGATCACCAGGAACCAGAGGTTCAGCTATCCAAGATGTCCCGTTAACTGGGAATTCCCATCTGGAACTGCCATGTCTTGAAAGCATCTACCTGAGCTGTGTCTTTACATACCCATCTCTAATTTTGACAATCTTGTCTGTTTCTTCATGTGTTGTTGTACTAAAGACAAGAACTGACTGCTCCTCTTAACTTCACTTGCCATGAAGAAACTGTTCTGTCCTTTCACTGTTAAAGGACAAATCAGGGGCCTCAGCAGATGAAAGGTTTAAACCTCTTTCAGGTTTAAATTCCATTGACATCCACCTGGGTTCAAATGACTTTTGGTTTGATTCTGTTTCTTTTGTGTGCTTGAGTCAACAAATTTCATAACTGTGGTCCAAAGTCTCTAGCATGTTTCCACGAGACTAGACAGGCCATAATTTCTGAATTCAAAACCTGCCTATACACCCATGTTGCTCAGAGAGTGGATTCAATCCATAAATTAGCTTTAAAAAAGGGAGAAAGAAAACATAAAAGCATCATAATCTGTGGTACAAGTACAGAACATTTAGACAAGATGGAACTAAATAAGGAGAGCTGTAAATGCCCATTGACCAGAAGATTTATGTGTGATTTATGTGCATTCATTCCCTCAGCAAAACCCAGGGCAGAAGCCCTTAACAAGGGTCATATTACAGGGTCATGGAGGTTCACAGAGGTAGCACTAGAAACATCAGGGATAGTTTCACCAGCAGCCTTGGAGCAGCTGAATGAAGGCATGTGGGTATGGTGCATGTGCCTCTGTGGCTGCCAGATAACTGGCTGGACAGGGCTGTGGTTTTGAGCTGCACCCTGCTGACCACGCCAGCTGGTCACTGCTGCAGGGCACACTGGGCTGCTCGAGAGGCCAAGGGGGCTGAGACCCTGCTCAAGGTGCTCTAAGGGAAGTATCCACCCTGTGTCTTTGAAACAGCAGCTCTCATGAGACATGTGTAAGGTCACTGAGAGCAGTCGAGATCCTAATATAGCCATAATGACATAGACATAAATGAACTGATGCTTGACCTGTGGGGAACAGCCACAAAATAGCCAGAAAATTGCACAATTTGGGCAATGGCTGAGGAATGCTTTTGGAAATTCCCCCCCAAGCTCATTGCCCCTTCATCTGCTCTTTGTCTTCTGGCCTGAAAAGCAGCTTGTGAGCATGAAAAGCATAATAAGCTAATAAAAAGTTATTCTTTCTGATTTTATTTTAATATATTGCAACAATTATAAACATTACCTCCTGATTTCTGTTTAACTAAGCTTCTAACTTCAGTGTTACACTCTTGGAATGAGTTATCCAAATAATTCCCAGCTAAAATAAGTGTTCTGTTGGCACTATGTCCAAACTCAATCTAATCAGATGTAATTCTGCGTGTTTACTTCCAAGAAAACTGACAGTAAATTAATATCCAAAACCGGACTCCAGACTTTCTGGTCTCTGAATTTCCAAAACATTCAGACTTGGATCAAGATGTTGATATGGAAAATCTGAAATGTAGGAAAGTCATCAGTTGTGTTTGATTTTGCCTCTGAACTTTGAAGGCTGGCAAGCTCTTTTCCCCTGTGGTAAGCCTAAAGTAATAGCAGTCATGACATGGCACAAAGTCCATAGGGCCAATATTTTAATGAGGTCAGGCTTTTCTTTGGATAAGAAACCTACAAGCAAAGCCAAAATGTGACTAGAAAAACTACTGCAAGTGGGAGAAAATTTATCTGAACCAGAGTCTCAACTCAGTGCTGGAGCTGACCTATAGACTGCTGGATATTCTGTATTTCAGAGGTTGCTTCAAACCAGAGCCAAGACAGTTACTTAATGCCAAGACAATTTTTTAAAGAAGGTTCCTGTAAAGAGCTATTCCTGGGAGACCCTTCCACTGTACTGAGGTAGCTGAGGAAGTTTCCTGATGTGGCTCAAGGGAATGAAAGCCCAGACTGAGGTAGCTGGAGAAGTGAAGGGGGCCAAGAGGAAGGCAGACCTGGAGCAGGAAGACCTGAACTAACAGAAATTGTAAGACAACTGATGAACGAGGTAAGGGAAGGAGAAGAAAGCCATGCAGTTCAGCTGACAGAAAGATGCTGTGGAGAAGAAAGCTCTCTTTCCAGGAGACAGAATCCTGAATGATGCTGAGCAGACTGCCTACTCAAGACCACTCACAGTGGCTCACAAAATACCTTTTTCTGGGCTTGCCCTGAATCCTGTGAGGTGATCTGGACTTTATGTATCTACACACAGATACAGCCAAAGGCAACAAGAACTCTCTCTTAATTTATATATAATGCAGAGTAAATGGAAGCCAAAATAACCAGGGGTTTTTATTGTTATTCAGAATATCAGCTCTCAACAGACAATTGGGAGTTGTGTCATCCCCTCATTTTACAGGACCTTGAAAAAATGTTATAATTTGGAAAGTACTGAGATACTGAACCAATATGTATCATGGCAAATCACATAGGGAAATTAACCATTGTTTGGAGAAAAGGAACAGAACTTTTTCTATAAACAAGGCTTAAGGAACGGCTTTTTTTTACCTAAACAAATGCTGACCGAAGGTGCATGATACAAGCACTTATTCACCTTAGGCTCCCTGCTGCAAAAAGGTGAGGAAGAAATGCTTTCAGAAAGTAACTCAAAACCTATGCTGAACTGAAAAACTCTGAGGAAGCACTAATGTGTCTCCACTGACTCCAGAGGGAGCTTTGGACAACTGTCCCCTAATTCCATTGCAAGTAAACCAGGCCAAAGGCTGAAGGCTAAAGCAGGATAGAACAAACTGAGGAGCAGCTCTTGAACAATCAGCACTCTTCCTCTTTGTGCAGATCAAGGCAGAAATTCTTTGGAGGAAAAGTAACAGCTAAAGCCCATATTATAACATGTCTGTACAAAGGGGGAAAATTAAGGCTGCCTGTCCATTTTTTTTCCCTGGCATTTCCTAACTTTTTAGAGATTGGGTCCAAAACATTCATGCTCTTTTAGCACAGCTTGGTGTGCCAGATGTGCAGGTAGCTCTCATGTATTCAGGCTCTCTCTGTTGCCAGCTCTAAACACATCAGTCTCAACTTACTGGCCAAAATGGCAACCACAAACCAGTCATAATACTCGGCCTTTTTTCTTCTTGTTACCTTTTAATTTTCAGTTTTCAGTTGGATACAGGACTTATTTAAACTTCAGGATTGCTCTGTGAATGTGTGAGCTGGGTTTTAGATCACACGATCTCTTACTTTAAACAAAATATGCTGAGGTATAATACACAGTATATTTAGGAGTAGCATTAGGTAATAAAAACATGGCTGAGTGAAGAGGATTTTTTAGAGGAAATAACAACACCTCAGTGATGACTGGATTCTGGTTTTCCTTAGTTTTTTGTGAGAGGAAGAAATGTGGCTTTGACAGCCCCCTCTTCTGTACCTGTGTTAAAGGCAGCTGCGATACTCCCTTTGTGAGGCTGAGAAAGAGGTTACAAACAAGTGCCCTAATTCAAGTACAGATATTTCCAGAGAGCATGTAGAGTTCATTTCTAAAAAGCAGTGTTGAGCAGCTTTAAAGGGAGATTTCCCAGGAGCCACAGAAAATTTCAGCCTGCAGCACCACCACCAGAAAAATGCCTTTGGCCAGAACTGCTGGTGAGGTGCCACTTCTCATCTTCCCCTTTTCCTGCAGCTCTGTGTGGAAAAGCCACATCACTGCATATCTGAAACATACCCAATTGTATATGGAAACATTATTTATAGAGTATAATTATGTAAGTATCACTGTCTTTGGGTAGAATTGCATACAGTATCATTCTTCCTGTATTTCTCCCTACTAAGGGAATTAGCTGCTGCAATGATTTGCACACTTGAGTAAAAATATTTGAGTTAAACCTCTGGTTACTACTGTCATGTTAGGAAAACAGCCATGTTTAGCAAGCTACTTTGGTGAAGTTTCACTGGAATAAACAATATTTTAGGAAAGGAGATTTTGCTTCCATTTCCAACATCTCCCATCAGATATAAGCAAACAGAGTGACAAGTTACAGCTATTGACACATGACAGCACCCACAGACTGGTACAGCAAACAGTGTCGTGCTTCACAAAGCAAACACAGCTGTGTGGTGTTATGCAATCTACCTGCCCTGCTCCTTCTTGTGCTCTTCCAGGAACACAGCGGGAATTATCAAATTACAGACAATCCAGAATAAAATCTAGAACCAATTATAGACCTCAGTAAAATTAAGGCTGACCTCTTCCTTTATTTAGTTTCTGAATCTACATCCATCTCTGGTCCATCAGAATTTTTCTCCATGGTCTAATTACTGGCTGATTTGTGGCCAGGAGTCAAACTTCAAAACCATTTTGCTTCAACTCAGTAATTTCTCCCTCTGCAGTAGCTCTAAGTGGTGGCACTGCTCTCTTGCTTTCAGTTATTTCAAACTGAATATCTTATTATATCCATGATCTGATTCAATTCATGCAGCATTGGCTAAGGGTCACAGGAAATGTTCAATGTGCCTTTTAATTCCGAGCGGCAATTCCAATCTAAACACTGTCTTATTGTAAATTCCAAGCAAGCTGGATGACACTATTATAGTAATATGAAAAATTAAAAATTGGTTTTAAGGCGCCACTATTTCTGAAGTAGCGTTCCTATTACTACCAAATTGTACAAAAGTTACAATCTGTGTAGTTTTACTTATATCCCATGCTTTCTTTACAGTAAAAAGAAGGGAGCAGGCAGGTCTGAGGCAGTGCATCTGACCTAGTTCAGACATTTAAAAAGGAATCAGGCCCCAACATCACTGCCCCTCTCTAATGACTCACAACCAGCTCAGACACAGGCATTGACACAATACACTCCAATTTGCTCAGAAGGATCCTACACAAAAGCTTTAACTTGAAAATATATCAAAAGCTTACACCTACATGAAAATAAGAGCTTGATTGTGCTTATACAACCTGCTGAGAGCAGGTAGAGTGTGGGTGCCGAGCCCAAGGAACAGGAACTGTTTGCTGTCAGCAGAACTGCTCCTGACTGCAAGGACATGATGAGCTCCCTCTTTTCTCCTATGTGCCGCAGTTGCTTAGGTCCAATGAATTGTGCTTTTCCATCCCTCCCTGCCTGTTTGTTCAGAAACACAGGTGCTGGACTCAGCACCTTGGGCATAAATGCCACCAAACTCAATGTTTGTAATTATTTTTCACTGGCCTGTGAGACCAGAGATGATGAAATACCATGTGCCTGATGTACTTTACTGTGGACAAATGCATACCTGTCATGTGATTCTCCCTAAGAGAGAACAGGCTCACAACAAAATTGAAAGCAACAACTTCCTGATTCTTTGGTTCACTTCCAACACATCTAAAATTAGTCTGCAGATTGTCTTAATTTGCAGTAATCAGCCAATGTCAGCTGTACATTGCAGGAGTGGGACATAATTCTGCCACTCCTTGAAATAAAACTGCCAGCACAAAGAGGAGTTGAATCAGGAAGCTTTCTCCATAATCTTCCCTCTGTTTAAACAGGGTAATCCACACTAACTCTTTCTCCAAATTTTGCCTCAGACTTTCTTTTCCAATCCAGATGTAAATTTTGAGGTCGGAAACTCATAAATCACACTGTCTGCCTTGGTTCACGGCAAGTCTGGGTGTCCATCAGTCCAAACACAATGATCTGCCTTACAACGTGTGGTTCAAAACATAATTCTGTGATGGCTGAAGTAATTACAACCTATGAAACTGTCAGAAAAAAATAATAGCTTATTTCCATTTTTGGGAAAAAAGGCAAGTTTTTAAAGTTTAAAAGTACTGTTAGTACTCCCAGAAAAGAACAGTAGGAAAAGGATATTTAGGCTTCAAAATCCAGCAGCACTTAACTGGAAGATTGTGTTGATCCCACCAGCCCCAGTCACCATCCCTGGAGGTATTTAAAAGGTATGAAGGTGATGCACATAGGGAAAAGGTTCAGTGGTGGACTTGGCAGTGCTGTGTTAATGGCTGGACTCAATGTTCTCAGAGGTCTTTCCCAACCTAAACAATTCTATGACTCTTTGATTCTATGCTAGTCAGCAAATTACCCAATCCACCCCCATACCAGATCATGAACTTTTAAGAGATAGGTTTCAGGACCTATACGCTATAAGAAGTAAAAAACCATATTAATTATTAATATTGTTTTTCTCTTTCAATTGCCTCAAGATGTCACAAAATAGGAATTTCGAAATACCTCATTTTCATAGCCAAGGTGGGTTAAAATCTGTTCTGTAGTAGAGTGTTAAAATCTTTACAGGGTTAAGGGTTTTACCCAGTTAGTACAAAATCACATGACTGCCAGATGCACCATGACCTCCTCCTTACAAAGTGATCATTCCCTCTTACAATGAGATCCCAGCTGGAGTTAGAGCCCACAGTGGAGGTGCTGGTCTGCCCATTTTAGGGCCTTGGGTAGCTCACCCCATGCTTTGCCAAGGAGAAGCTCCCATGACCAGAGTCACATGGATTCTTCCATAAGCAGGACATCCAGGTTGTGATAAGAGCTCCAGGATTGAGTTTCATCACCCAGTATGTGAACTTCCAGAGAGGTTTTTTCTTCAGACAGCAACAGCTTTCTGCACAGGGCAGAGCAAGCCTGGGAGTTCTTCCTATCACCTGTAAATAATGAAACTGAAACAAATGCATTTGTACAAAAAGGAGTTTTCATTTCAGATATCTGGCATTTTGTACTGACAGTTGCCTTGGTGAAAAGTCCTTGGCCATGTCTAATCTACATAGAAAATGTCACTGAATGTTCTTTGCTTCTGGTTTGTGTCTCATTCTGCTTCTTGCACTCATGCACTTGTAAAACATCAAGCTCAGAGGCCACAATCCCATCTGAGGCTTCTACAAGTAGTGAGTAAATGTAACACTAATTGCAGTGTATCCACAGTGTATGTCATTCTCTGGCACAGAAATAGCATCCCTGATTCTGAGTTCAAGGAGTTCATGTTAAAACTTTGAGATCACAGATCACTTTTCCTGGAATTTTACTTACTTTTCTTGAAAACAGCCTGAAAAGCTTATTCTGAGGCAGTGAACCAAGGTCAAATGGATTCTGTTTTCAGTCTGTTTGCGTATTTGTACAAGTTTAGAAAGTTCTTATCAGTTCATTTAAATAGGGTAAAGTAAAGAAAAACAAACCAGAGGGCAAAAAAAGGCCCCTTCAAAAAACCTGATTAATGCAAGACACAAGCAATAGGTTAATCAGATTTCTTGATTTGGGTCCCCTCCTTTTATGTGCACTTAAGTGCTACTACAGTAGCCCAAATTCCCCCCAAGTCCCCTTGGAATCCTCCAAGGACCACAAAAATAATTGCATACTGGGGCCAAAGCAGTGCCATGACCTAGGTCTGCTTGTTTGTCCACCAGCAGAGCCCTTTGTCCAGCTCTTTCCTCTTCTGAGCTGTCAGTCTTCACAGATCTGGTAGGAATGTAATTATTCTGAAAACCTCTCTCCCTGTGTTTCATTTGGTTGAAATAGGACAAGAAATGTAAAAGTCACTTGTCAAGGGTATGGGATGGGGAGAGGTCAGGAAACGAAGTTGTCATATGGACTTTAATTTTTTTAGAAAAGCTGGTTTAAAATTCCAGGGAAAATTTAGACAGTGAGGAACACCCAAAAAATAGGAAGAGAGAGAAAATAGTACTAGATTATTATTAGCATGACCAAAAAAGAGAGAGCTAGTCAGTGACAAGAATAGATACCAATAATTAAGTCTTCAGGTTTAGGAATTTTCAGAAAGCAGTTTGCATTTTAAGTAACCCAGTACATAGTGAAACTAAAAATATCCAATATTTTTTATGTCAATGTTCTAAAGAGGTATCAAGATTTTTTTAAAATTATGTTGTTTAATATCTTCATTGCAATTTAAATTCCCAGAGAAGTTATCAATTTAAAATTAGGCCTGTGGCTTCAAAGATTATGTTCATCTTTTCCTGATGGAGTGAGAGAACAGATATTTTTGGGTTTTTTGCAGATCAGAGTAAAAAAGGTGTGACTTAGTGATTTGTCCTCATCTGAAAGCATCAGATATAATTTGTAGTTCACTACAGTGTTGCACACACTGCCAAAGAGACAACTTCAAGTTCTAATTATTGGAAGATTTTCCAAAATCTCAGTGCATTTCAGCAGGTTGTCATGCTGTTGCCTTGTAAACAGCCATATTCCCATGAAGCCTAGTAGCCAGTGATGGATTTACCCCATCAAACAAGGACTCCTTGCCAGTCACCATCCCAAATTCCAACTATTTTAGCAGAGAGAAAGAGCCACTATCAGGATTTAATTCACCTTGTCCTACAGGAGACATCTAAAATAAAGTAAATCACCCCTCAAAATGGGGATTGTTCCTCACTGATTAGAAGGGATCCATGGGTGATTGTATAGCCCACCCTGTGGATATCTAAAGGTAGGAAAGATGCTCCTACCCATGATCCCTGCTTTTGTGGGGACTGGATCTGGCCTCACAGAGGAATACAAACACTGCTCTCAGCTCATGTCACTATCAACTCCAGTCCCTGCTTAAGAGATCATGGCATTTCATAGCATGAAGGAAGGAATACTTTAGATTCATTAACAAGGAAAGTCATTTACACTTCTGTGAGGCCTCTTATTTTTGGAGAATTGAGCCAGATTCCTCTTGATATCCCACATAATAAAAAGACTCACTTTTAGCCTGGCGTTCTTCACATAGATTAGTTTCTATCCCTATTTATTTGCTTATGTATTTTTTGCCTGTCTCTGAAACATTATCCTATAGAGTAGATGGCAAAGCCTGTATGTGCTGGGAAGATTAAGATACAATTTGAATAGCACTTTTTGGGTCATATTTTAATTCCTAATTACCTTGCTTCATAGAACTCCATCCCACCAAGATTCCTGTTGCTCAAGCAGAGCAATGAACAAACTGAAGCTTCAAATATAATTTAAATCTTCCTTAATTTAGGCTGTGATACTGAATTTAAGCTGCATCCCTAATTTAGTACTCACAAAGGCAAACCAGTATTGGTTAGTTTTTTTGCTTCACTGTCTGATTTTTCTCAGTTAAATTTCAGGTTTGATTAGCAATTTGGATTCAAAGAAAAGGATAGAAGTAGTTAAAGTTTGCTTTTAGAAGTTTGGGTAGAGGACAGAAGAGGGATTTTAGATAGGATTGTAACCATAGGTCTCCCTTAGAACAAAATTCCACTAAGGGGGAATAAAAGCCAAAGAAAGAGATTCTGAAGAACAATTCCCTATACATGAAGCCCCTGTGGGGGACAAAATTCACTAAAGGAATACTTTTGATATACTGGAGCTGGGAGAAAATTCTCTTGAAATTTTGAATAGTTCCATCCCAGGATTCTCTTTATGAAGCTTGCACCCAATGAAAAAATATCTATTTTGACCAAACCCCATTTAGCCTCATTTTACTTCTTTTTCTGTCCACTGAACTGTGCTAATCTGTACCCTGCATGTTCTGTCACTGGTCAGGCAATATGCTTAGAAGTCTCCAGCCTTGCTTCAGTCCCCTGGCAGCAAGTCAACCAGTCAGCTGGCAAAGCTGGATAATTACTGCTTAGCCCTAAAGAGCTTAAAGTTTGTTTGCATGGACCTGTGTCCTGGCAACACCAAAGCATTGAACCAGAGGGCAAATTTTCCTTCCCCTGAACAAGCTCTGTAGGGAAGGAACACGGGGGACTTTCAAACAGATGCTAAATGGTGGTTACCAGGAAGGACTACCAGGGATGAGATATATTTTATGGTTGAGTTCTGTCATTATAAGGTAAAAGAGACCACTGGGTTTCATCTTTTCCTTCCTTCCTTCCTTCCTTCCTTCCTTCCTTCCTTCCTTCCTTCCTTCCTTCCTTCCTTCCTTCCTTCCTTCCTTCCTTCCTTCCTTCCTTCCTTCCTTCCTTCCTTCCTTCCTTCCTTCCTTCCGTCCCTCCTTCCCTCCTTCCCTCCCTCCTTCCCTCCTTCCCTCCTTGCTTCCTTCCTTCCTTCCTTCCTTCCTTCCTTCCTTCCTTCCTTCCTTCCTTCCTTCCTTCCTTCCCTCCTTCCTTCCCTCCTTCCTTCTTTCCGAGAAAACTGCACATGGTTCTACTGGCCTAAAGGGTTTTTTGGAAATTGCCTTTGTGGAAGTACTTAAAAGACCTGAAAAGCAAGCTATCACAGAGACAAGACAAACACAGACATCAGGTTACACATTTTAAGTAAAGATGGTGTTTTCTTTGTTTAGTCAGTGCAATTTGCTCATGATAACTTCTGTCTTTTGAGATTCTCCTGATTGTTATTGTTGTTTTTCATGGCTGAAGCAGCTTGACCTCCATCTGGAAGAAATAACACACAGATGAGGATGATAAGGAATGTAATTAAGTAAGACTGAGCCACATTCAGCACTGTTCCTCTTGGCTGGCTGCTCCGTGGTGTCCGTGTACAGTATGTAGGATGTGACACTGGAGCACCACCAGCAGCTCCAGAACGGCCACCCTTCATTTCACAGTCATGCCTGAATTAGGTGATCCTAAAACCACAGAATGGAAGCCCTAAAATACTTCCTTGGTCACTAAACCATCTTGAAAATTCTGGCAATCAGGTTATACAATCCTACTCATGGTCTGAACGCAAAGCATTAAAACAATCTTCAGTATTTGACCTAAGTACCCTCATGTTTCAGTTGTGCTGCTTGTAGCCACATAACTCCAGTAGCCCTCATGCAATTGCATTTGAATAAGCACTGATAAGCACTGGGATGATTCAAAGCTGTGTTAAACATGATGGATGCAAGGAGAGAAGCAGCAAGATACTGGAGTCCAGTGTGAGCATCACCAAAATAATGAGGGGAGTTGCATTCTACCCGCAAAAGCAAACTTGAACTACTTTGGGACCAGATTTGCTGCTTGGTCACAAAAAACCTGCGGAAGTCTTCTGAGGCAGTCTAAACTGTATGTCCAGAGAAAAACTTATCGCCTTGTCAGGGGGTTCTCCAAGTGTTTTTTATCCCTATAGACCAGCCCAGCTGTGCCTGACCTCTCCAAACCATTTTGGATCACATGGCTGACTTGTGTGACATGAGTGACTCTGTGTTCTTTCCTGGAGGAACACTGGCCCTGCTGTCAGCCAGGTAGATGGGAAGTATAAGCAGCCTTAAATTGGGATGAGAGAAGTGTAGATGTTCAGGGAGAGGTTTAAGAAATGCTTTAAGCCTTGAGTTTGCAGCAGAAACATAAAGAAATCTTTGGAGGGTTTCTTAAGACTGAGGCTGTGTTTCGGTGTGTACCCCTGACCCTTGAGCATTAAGAACCATTGTGCCTAAGCCTCTCAATCCAAATTTATTCTTGAACTATGTTCTACCTATGTCCTCTAAAACATTAGATGGGCCACAGCTCTGAGGAGATCAGAACTTATTATCTGGCAAAAAATGGCACCCAGCATCCCAGGGATCTGATTAATGATTTTGAGATTCTTTTAACTTTTTTTATGTGGTCGTGATAATACTTAATATGTGATATTCCAGTGCAAACTTCTCTTTCAGCAGCAATACCAATCACAGCTTGCAATGTTACTGTGTTTGTCCATAACAGCACATTTCTTTTTCCTAATTGAGATGGGGGGATTTTTTGGAAAGGTGTGTGGGGGGCAGTTGAATTTTTATGGATAAGCAGTTCCAAAACAAACAAACAAAAAAATTTTGAAAATGTGCTAAGGGCAAGTCTATTCCCTAGTTACTGATGCACTCCCTTAAATCTGTCTAGCAAAATAGATGGCATCTTAATATTTTTTTGTTTTCTTAGCAAATCCTGCAATGCTGATGTAATCTTTATTCTCTTGGCTGGTTAAAGTATTGTGGCAGAAACATAAAACTGTAGTGCTTGCATTAATGATGCATGGGAAGGAGTGACAAGCACTTCACTTGGAGAACCTCAGAGGACTTTGGCACTGAAGCTGAGACATGGTTGGAATGCCAGCTCCTGATTTAACATTGGTATGAAACCTGCCAAAAAGCCATTGCCCAGCCTCAGAAATGAGTGTCCTGGGGAATTGAGCACAGCTGGACACCCACCCTGTTGAAAGGCCTGGGTTCTCGTTTGTTTTTTCATCCTGACCATGTGCTGGGCACAGTTCCATATGGTGTTTTCTTGGTCCATCTTATCCCAAAAGGGAAGTACCAATGGACATGAAAGATTAACAAAATCTGTCTCCCTGACCTCAGGAAAGGGGTCTCCAGCCTGTTCTGCCCTGCAGTGCTCGCAGTCAGACCTCCTTCTCTCAGGTGCATCACACAGGTCAGGTCTGGAATCTGCATTGGCCCAGATGTCAGTTGAGAGAAAACCACTGGATATACAGGCATACAGACCTGGAAATGGCATTTGGACTCTGGTTGGGAAATACAGTCAAGTCCTTGAGAAACTAGGCCTTTGTGCATTTTCAGAAGTTACTGAAATTCAAATATTCATTCTTCTCCTTGCCTGGCAAAAGAGAAGGCTCCTCAGGGAGGAAACTGGTTTCGTTAGAGGATTTCTCTAGCTGAATACACAACGTTCCAGCCTCTCCTGGCTGGTGGTCATTGTCCAAGGGAGCCTTTCTCCTCACATCCTTTCCATCTGCTACAAGGATGGTGCCCAGAAAAGCCTGGTGGCACTGGCTCGAGCAAGCAGCTAAACTGGGGCACAGCTCTGCTGCTTCTCCTCTTTCCTCCAAATGAGAACTTTACACTTTTCTTCCACTTGATCTTGCTTCAGCTCATCCACTCAGACCATGGGACTTGCTGGGAAAGAGCAAATCAAGATGTGATCCAGCTGTATCCTGATGTCCCTGGAGATTGCTGTTCCTATCTGATGGGGTTAAGTAACTTCAGGGCTAACATAAACCATTATGGTGTACCCAGTTACCTGGCAGCTGGAGTCCTACCATCCAGCTACATGTTAGCTTTTATACACATATTTTTAAAATTTAGTTTAGTTTTGCTTGTTTGTTTGTTTAATCTGCCTCCATTACATTATTTCATGAGCTGTGGGCTAAAAGTGTGTTCTGTCATTAAAGTCCTCCTCCACATGAATAGAATACCTTTAGTGATGGTAGGCCTGATTTACAGATAAGAAAGCTGTGGGCATGGAGCAGTGACAAGAACAAGTCTGCCCTTTGAAAATGGAGTCAGTGGAATGCATACCTATGAGGTGAACTTCTGAAAGTGATACATGCAGGAGTTCTTAAGGATTTCAGTGCTAAGGCGGTTTGATCCATTGTCCAACTCCAAGCCTTTTACAAATTAATATGTAGAACCAACATCTACATAACAAAGCAGTGCACCAAATGTTGGTAACTCTTCTCTGAAGTTAAAAAACAAAGGAAAGACTGAACAGGCTGTACTTAAGGCATTGAACTTTCCCCCAGAAGGCCTTATTACATTCCTGGCTGCACCTGAAACCCTCTGCATTTTCTAGTTTAGTCTCTGTATTGGATTTGAAAAGGAGGAGAGAGGAAATAGTTCACAGCAAGGATGTTTAACATTGCAGGATCCTAATGTTTCAGATAGAAGAAATACTAATCCACTGATGGAAGGTAAGTTACTTAACTTAGAGTGATTAGACTTCTTCCAGAGAATCCCAATGCAGACACATTCCTTGGATAGTCAGGGCCGGTTGGGACCCTTCTGTTTTTATCTCAAAACAATGAAAGAGAGAACACCACTGACCACAAGTAAAATTGTGGTGAACGCAAAACCATGTGACCTCCATGACTGAAAGAAGTGGAATTGACCATCACTTGTATTCCTTGAACATTGGCTGGCCTAGGAGATTTGTGTGCCCCAAACTTGACCCCAAGACTTGTTTACAGCATACACCAGTGCTTATGCATGATGCCCAGACCCAGAGGAAGTAGCAAAGAGGAGTGACATCTGAAATGGTAATTCTGTTTTGGTGCTTAGTTACAGGTCTGGGCCAAGCACTCTACTGAAGAATGTGATTTACATATCAAAAGTGCTTCCTGGACTCCTGCATCTATTGTTTTAAGGGTCAGAACCCTGCTTTGGCCATTTAAGGAACAGGCCAGAGGCAAGATTCAATTGAAGCAATTTCACCCCATTTGGGAGATTTTCAAGAAAACAGAGGAAAGGTAGGGATATTGAGGAAAGAGAAGCGAAGGAAAACTGTTGAACATGTGGTGTATAAATGAGCAGGAATAATAAAAGAGAAAAAATCATAGCCCTTAAAGACAAAAAAGTTAAGCGGAACAAAAAAGATATGTAATTCACTTTCCATGCAAATCATGAATTTGAGATTAACTATTCTGTTCCATTGCTAAACTGTAAAGCATGATTTGTATCTATGACTCCAATAAATTAATTTTACTTAAAGTTTTTTGACATTAGAATTAGGACAAAATTATCATTTTGGCAAGGCTTCTTTATTCTTCCAGCTTTGCTTGCAAAAGTAAAAGTTCCCCTGAATGGCAGAATTTCCATCATGTTTTTTAGAACCATCTTCATTTTTCCATGGGAAGAGAAACTGACAGGGTGACTGATGAATTGTCACACACCATGACTTGGACTTAGAGAAACATATGAAAAAGCTGTGAAGCACAGTGTGAGCGATTTCCTAGGCTACAAAAGAGAACATTGAACCTTGTGGTGATCCAAAGACTCCTGTCACTGGGAAAGATTAAGGGTTTCAGGAATATTTCAAATGAAGCTGAGAACTCAAATTGTCCGTGTCCAGTTTATAGCTCCAGCTTTTTCCCCTGAGCAGCTTGTTTATTTTCCTTTCCCCATGTATTTCAAGAACTAATGGTTACACACCACTTTGGGGAAACTGAAACATGATCACTTCCTGAAATAGACCCAGATTTGTTGCTTAATTGATTCATCTTCATTTCTAATTCTCAGTTTATTTTTTGATGCTGCAGTTTAATAAACATGACCATCTATTTCCCTTACATGTGGTGCTCTGTAAATCATCTGTAGAGCTGCTATATCACAGATTAGTGTAGCATTTTAAGTGAATCAAGATCTATATATGGATTTGACTTCATAATGAGCATATGGTCGAATACTACAATGTTGCTAATGGCAATAAAATACATTTATAAAGAACATATAGTATGCTTTCCTTTCAAAGCTATTAATTTCTGCATGCTTTAATATGGTAGGATATAAGAGATCTTCAATGTTAGATTCAGTGTGGGTTGGGGCATGCCTCGCTGCCTAGCTGATCTTACAGGGAATTTCCGACTTGTCCAAAATCTTCAGTCCCTCTGACCTTAACAGGGAATAATCCTTACATCAACAAACAGAAACAATGCTTCAATTAAAAACAAAACACAAAAAAATACTCCAATCCCAGAAAGCATTGAGCATTTCCTCACAGGAAATAAATAGTGCATATCAGTGTTAAGCTGTGTCAAAAGCTAGACACATACTTCAACATCCTCTACATAAGGACACATCAAGGGAAAAGTGCCAAAAAAGGGTCAGGTCTTCTAACAAAATCTGTTCTCTGGCAGTGAGTTAGAAAAGAACAGGGTAAGTAAATACAAAACTTCCTTTAAATATTATCCTAGGCTTTGAACACTCATAGCTCAGAGGTTTCTCAGCAGGAGACCCTCATGAGCAATCTTGAGCACTCTCCCTTGACTTGTTCATGCAAAGTTTTAGCACTTCCAGAATCTTAAAATGGAAAGTTCTGAGAATTGAATGCAGGAGGAAAACCACTTTTTTTGGAACTCTTAGGATTAATGCTGTACATTGAGAAAAAAAAAAAAAAAAGAAAAAAAAGCTTCTTCTGACAATTAATTTTAGAAGTTCACATTTTGATAGCAACCATAAATAATGTAACATTCCTCTTGGCTTCTGATAAAATGGGATGCTTCTATCATCTTTAACATTCTTACTAATACACATCCAAAAAGCAATTGCTTGATTTTATTTAGCTTTTCAACAGCCCATAGAGTGACTTGCAAATTATTTCCAAAGGAAAAAAATCCAGACTGTTTTTAAATTGTTTGCACCAAATAACAGAAATCCCACAAAACCTGAGATATAAGTCATTACCTCTGCTAAGGGTACTGTGTATGTCCCTTTCCAGAAAGATACCTGAGAGCAATGCTAAAGCATTTGCTTAAAATTAGGAATTACCTTGTCTTTCAATAACACAGTTACACACTAAAGGCAATTTGGAGAAAAATGTTACACCTGATCAAACACATGCTACCATAAATTTTACATTTTTAGTACAGGAAACTGCTTTATTCCTGAGGGTCAAAGGCACTGTCCGCTGTCTGCTCCACAGAAAGCAGACGATGATAATGGACACGATACACTATCCATAAATAGCATTCACTTTGCCTTACTTATTAATTATTGCTAGAGTCCAATAATAGAAAATCTTTATCTCAAAAGATAAAGATACTTTATCTTTTAGCCTCACCATTACTGAATTCAGTGCAACCAATTCTGTTTCCTTTTGGAAATACATAAATCAAGGTTGTGAGTTCATTTTCCTGCTCCACAAACACTTCATATTTTTACACTCATCCTCAGAGAGTGACATGTATGATTACATCAATGTCACCTTCTTTCAGATGCCTTAATAGACTGTGCAGTCAGCACTGGGTTGCATGGGACCAACTCTGTGTAAGAATACTTTGTTTACTTTCTTCCAGTCTAATTAAAAGCAAACAAAAAAACAAACAAACCACCAAAAGACACCACCAGATTCTGTTTTTTTCCAAGAATACATTCAGGATGTGCATGCAAAATATAGTTATCCACAACACACCAATAATTTTAATTTTTTTTTCAAATTCAACCCTATGCATGTAGGCTTTTCCCAAAGCCTTGACCTCCAGATTCTTTTTTCCTCAGGGCTTTCCAGCAGACATAAAGCTTAAGGCAGAATGTTATTTAGACTCCATAAACTCCCCATGGCTGACCACTTGACCTCTGATCACACAGGCTGCTGCTTAGCTGATTTCCCAGCAGACTTGGCCTGTGCCAAGTAGAACAGTTCAAGAGTAGTGCACGTTAAACACCATTTCCAGTGGGCTCTATGGAAAACCCTGCTCCAAGTCTGCTCTCTACAGACTCCCTCAATGCTATCTCAGCGGGTGTTGCACCCTCAAATACTACATGCTTTCATTTAAGTGACCTAATTTTTATTTTTTTTTTTTAATCTGGGGGAAAGAAAACTATGGAAGTGAAACTTTTAAACAAAAGGTAGTGAACAGCCACTTTCAAATACAATGAACTGGATAAAAAACCCTGCAGACATAAGCAAGTTACATTTGAAGGATACAGGATGACAAACAGCACAGGGGAGCTCCAGGGCCATTTGAGATGTAGTGTTGATTGGCCAGTCTGATCTGAAGGGGAATACAGCCCTAAATAATATGGACATGAGCTAGGCTATGCCTCGAGGCAGGGAGAGAGGCTGTGTCCTGGCCATCTACAGCTTAGCAGAGGCATATCTAAAATATGCCTGTGATCTTTTAGTGATTGAGAACCAGGCTGAGCTGTATGATAGCAACGTTCTCACCACTTACAAAGTAAGTAGGTAGGTACAAAAATGGCAAAAGCGGATCTGTTGACTGCAAAGATATTTTGAAAGCTAAAAATGTGATTCATTTCAGAATTCTTGAATGAAGTCTCCTTTGCAAGGACAATGCTTCAAAACTGCATAGAAAGTGACAAATTTCTTCTGGTATTCTTCAGGTCAATTCAAGCCCAAGTCTGTATTAAACAACAAGATCCTATGTGAAGTCCCACCTTCTCATCCAAAGTTATTTTGGAAGCTCACTGCAAGCACTGGGCTCACAGCAGACAATGCTCTATTTGGAATATTGAGGAACCTCCACCCTTCTGGGAATTCCCCGTTCCCAGAATGCCGCGCATGTATTTCTCCTCCATTTAGTGCTCCAGACAAAGTGGAAATGAAGGGAAATGGACAATATAAACTCTTGCATGACATTATAATTAAATCTGTGACTTGTCAAAACCTCTGTTTAACAGGATGAGCACACTTAGCCAGATCCCATATGTGTGTTAATTATAGCAAGAAAGCAAACAAAATGTCAATATTTAAAACAAATCCTACCAACAGGAAATGGTTATCAAGCTGTGATAAAATGTTTATCAGGAAATGTTTTTACACTATCCAAAACATTTCCTGTCTGTAACCTTTTTTTGTGGAAAAAAGAATATCTGTGCTGCTAGAAATAGAATCTTTGCAAGGAATTAAATGACAGTGCTTATAGAAAATGGTAATCGTCACAGATCTAGCTTCTTTCCTGTTTTCTTCTTTGTACATAGTATGATGTAACGCCAAAAGAAAACTGTTTTCAGAAGTTACATGGGCATCACTAAAGTTTTTGCTTCACAGATTTAAAAATAATTCAAAGCAAATTTTTCATAGGTAATATCTAAGCATGGAGGTAGTGGAAACTTGAGCCTTTGCTCCCTGAGACTGACAGTGAAACAGTATTTCTATTAAAATATCTGAAAAGATCAAAGAAATTAATTAGGCTGAAAAACAGTTCTATTGAAGGCATCAAAAGATGATACTCAAGGGGAAGGGGAGCCAGAGATTCTTGGTTGAAATGCTTACTCAAAAATCATGAAGAATTATATTTCCATAATCATGACTTATCAAAACTAGGAAAATTCTGATTTGTTGCAAGCATTATGGGTAGCATCAAAAAATCACAACAGACCTTGCATTTGAATATAAGCAAATACTTGTCAGGATCAACCTATAAGACCTTACTGAAAATAGAAGCATGATAGACAATTCTTCCTAGATTTTTTTTATTGGCCATATGACATCTAACTTGTAGTCTGTTATTCCATTCTTAAAATAGTCCACCCTCCCAGAAAACAACAGTGAACTTTAACAGCTTTTTAAAGGGAATTCAGCCAATAAAACTGCTAGAGTGTTTGGAAAAAAAATAGGTTATTGTGAAGTAATCTTTTTAATAATCAACACATACAAAAGACATTTTGCTTTGATTAAAAACTGTTATTTGTTCCTATTTTAAACTGCAGGTTCTGATCAATTTTCAAGACCTGAATTAGGATCAACAAAAGTTACTTTAATTTTGATCTACAGTCTCTCCATGTAGTCTCATGGAAACTACAACTTCACTGGGCAATCAATTCCCAACTTCCTTATTATCACTGTGAGAGTAGTTTTCCCTATTGCCAAAGCTAAATCTCCTTTGCTTCAATATTTTTCCTGATCGTGATGCAGTGATCCAAAATTCTCCTTGCTCATTGCAGTAGCATTTTTTCACAACCTGGCAATGTTTCTTTTCTGCCCTAAGATACTATTTTTGGACATCCCAGTATGAGGTTTACCTGTTTTGATGTGATGCTACTGTACAAGCTAAAATTGGACTGCCTTGCAGTGCACCATCAGTCCTTCCTGGCTTCATGTCAAACGGAAATGGAATGAGCATCATCCTCGTCATTAATTGAAATATTGGAAGGATCTGCAAGCTGCCTGTAAGATGAGACAGGCACATATTAGAATCATACAATCATAGAATAGTTTTGGGTTGGAAGGGACCTTTAAAGGTCATCTAGACTAACCCCCCTGCAATGAGCATTCCTTTCCATTCCAATTCCCTTTCATTCATTGCTGCTGAGTTCTAAATTTGGCATTACATTTAGGAAAGAAGGAAAACAACCCAGGGATAGTTCAAATGAAAGGAAGAAAATGAGACAGGAGTTCAACAAATGGCATGTAAGGAAAGGCAGAAATAACTGCATCAGGGTTTTACTTGAAGGCATATATAATGGAGGCCACTTTCCACTTTCCCTGTCAGAAATTTGTGCACCATTTCTCATTTGAACTCCTGAGGCTTTAATACATCTCCACTGCTTTTTATTATGGTTTTTTCTTTTCCATTAAATTAAAATGCCACTCAGTACCTAATATTTTCTCATTGTAAGGAAGCTATAAACGGCAATTACCTTTAAACTCTTTCCAATAAGCTAAACAAATAATCCCTTTAGCTATGTCTTATTTTCAAACCATTGATCATCTTCATGCAGCCTATCCCACTTTCAATGTCCCTACCCAAATGTATAGTAGCATTATATGCAGCATCCTGATAACTGGCCTAAAATACTAATTACTGAATGCAAATTACCTTTCAATTACTGTTGATTCCTGTCTTGGCACATTCATGAAGGAAAATAGCCTTTTTCACTTCTACATCCTCTGGCATTCAGCTGTTGTTCACTGAACTCAATCCTTTAGCTATACTTTTCAGAATGCAATCTGCCTGCTTGTAGATCTACATCTATTTCTTGTAGAATTAGGGACACCACCATATCAAACTGCATTTTGTTTCAGAGGATCAAACACACCACCTGTTCCACTGCTTCTAAGTGCGACCTTCAGCCTAATGCAGTACACAGCACTAGAGTGAGTCACATCGAGCATAACTCCTAGAAAAATACCCAATATTGTTTTAAAATATGCACTGTAGAATCAATACACACAATTGTTTTCGGGGACAATTACTCTTTGCTTTACTGCCAATCTGAATATTAATAGCTTCAGCTTCCAGCCTAAACCATTCTGTGATTGTTTGATCCATGCACTGGGCAGCACATCAGGGAAGAGCACTTGGTAGCTGGCACAGCACTGCAGGCACTCCAAGTATGATATAGGTGAAGAATGGGATGAAAGGCACGTGTAGCCCACAGACTGAGACTGCCATGCAACAGAGCAAGTATAGAGAACATACACGTATGGAACCTCTGCTCCTTTGGTAACACTAAGGACGGGGTATGGCAGCAAGGGTCTCTGAGTATTTCCCACAGCAAAATTGTCACACTCAAGGTAAGAGACACAACCAGGCATAACAGCCAGGTTCTGCTTTTAGGAAAACTTATCAAGTGTATCCTCTTTGGGGGGTGCCAAACGTTAAACATAAGCCATAGGAGGAGATACAGAATACTTAATATCTCCTCACTTCCTTTAGGAAAAAAAATTAAACGGTTGCAGGTTGGAACAGCATAGCAATATCTGACATTCCCCTTTGACCATGTGTCTCCCAGTGCGTGGTTGACACGCAGATTTTGGCCCAGGCAACAGCCTGGAGCGGGATGCCCGGGAACCTGCTGGAACCACCGTCCTGGAGGTGTTTAAGGAAAGCCTGGGTGTGGCACTCAGTGCCCCGGTCTGCTGTCACCCTGGTGCCGGGTCACAGCTTGGGCTCAGGACCTCAGAGGTCTTTCCCAAGCTCATTGATTCTGTGATTCGGAGGCGGGAAGGGGTGGTGTCTCCCGCGACGCCGAGCTCGCTCTGGGCATGGCTCTTCCCAAAGCAGCCATGTCATCCCCGGGCCAGGCCCTGGAAGAGCTCCAGCCTCTCCCGCAGCCATCCGCGGCAGCCAGCACGGCCCCTCAGCCGCAGGGCCCTACCCCGCGGGCTCCGAGGACAGCGGCCGGCGCTCCCCAGGCTCCTGCTGCAGTGGGTGGATCCTGGGAGGTGCCAGCCGCTTCCCTCCCCTTCCCCTCTGCCTGCGGGCTCGGCGGTGAGGAGGCGCCTGAGCGCGGCAGCATCTTCCCTTGGCTCGCCGGGGCGGGGGGAGGAGCCGCCGCCGCCGCCTCGGAGAAGGAAGGTAAGCTGCGGAGCACGGGGGTGGGAAGGGGAGGGAGGGAAGGGGCATGGCTCCCCCCCTTCCCTGTGCTTCCCTCCCTGGGCGGCCGGCGGTGGGGCCGGGAGTGGGGCCGGGGCAGGGCGCGGCCGCCCGGCCGTGCTGCGTGTGCTGGGCCGGGCTGGGGCTGCGCTCCGCGGGGCCTCGTTTCTCAGGCACCCGGTCTGTAAATGGCCGATAACGGGGACGGCGGTGTGTCTGTCTGAGTGTGTGTATGTGTGTCTGTGAGTCTGTCTGCGTGTGTTCGCTTCGGTCAGGAGTCCCGTGTGTGTGGTGCCGGTGCGCGCTGCCCGCAGGTGCGCAGAGGTGTGGTGGTGGTGGTGGTGGCGGCGGCACTACAGGCGAGCCGAGCTTGGCGGCCCGGTTATGGCTTTAAGGAAAAGAAGGGATACTTTGGGAACCAGTCACCGTTTGTTTATGGTGTGGGAGACGGGAGGATTTCTTGGCGTTTCCTTGGGCACAGTCAGCAAAGAGGTTTTACTCAGGTTGCGAATGGGGTGACGTCTGTAGGGAGTGATGCTTGATGCTTATGCGCCATCAGAAACTGTTTGGGCTGGTGAACCGATGTGCTTTCCAGTACATTAAGGGAACCTACAGGAAAGATGGGGCAAGACTATTTATAAGAGAATGTAGTGAGAGGACAAGGAGAACAGGTTCAAATTGAAAAGGAGTATATTTAAATTAGATGTTAGGAAAAAATTTTCACTGTGGTTGGTGAGGTATTGGAACAGGTTGCTCAGAGAGCTGTGGATGTCCCATCCCTGGAGGTGTTCAGGGCCAATTTGGATGGGGCTCTGAGCAACCTGGTCCAGCGGAATGTGTCCCTGCCCATGGCAAGGGTTGGAACAAAATTATGTGTGTGGTCCCTTCCAAGCCAAATCATTCTATGATCCCATGTTGGAGGATGTGAAAGCAAACATGGGGTAAAGGAAACATTTAGAAGTAATCATCCTGCTCAGTGTTGATAGAAGAGATAATACCGTCCAGATATAGGAAATAAATGTGACAGAATTATGTAGGATGTGAATGATGTGATGGACTGTAAAGAGACTGTGGATAAAGAAAAACAGTCAAGTGTAGCATTGCTTTGAGATAAGAAAATTATAACAGCTTTTGATGGTGTCTGCTATTGACCACAGGAGTTGGATTTGTATAAGAATATTGCTTACTGAGAGATACTGTCAGGAATTGTGTCACAGATGGATTTCTTTCTTAGACTGTAAAATTACAGAATGGTTTTTGTTGGAAGGGACCTTAAATATCATCTGGTTCTAACCTTCCTGCCATAGGCAGGAATACCATTCACTAGACCAGGTTGCCCCTGGCCCCATCCAGTGGCCTTGAGCACTGCCAGGGATGAGGCATCCACAACTTTCCTCAGAAAACTGTTTGTGCCCTCACCACTGTCTGAGTTAAGAATTTCTTCCTAGGATCTGATCTGATTCTGTCCTCTTGTAGTTTAAATCCATTCCCCGTTGTTCAATCACTATCTGCCTGTGTACAAAGTTACTCTCCCTCCTTTTTATAAGCCCCCTTTAAGTACTGAAAGGCCACAGTGAGGTCTCCCTGGAGACTTCTTCTTCTCCTCTGCTCCAGGCTGAACAGCCAAGAGATGCAGATGATGGCATCATTTAGACACACAGTGATCCAGATGTTCTTATATACAGCTGCTGTAAGCTTGCCCAATAAGCACTGAATTGCCTTAGACTTGCTCTCAGGTAAGCAGTGTGAAAATTCTGGGAAAAGGTGGTTTGGTAGTCGACTTGTGATCTTGGATCACATTTCTAATTAGATTAAATAAATAGAAATAAAATAGGTCACTAAACAGGTTTGAAATTCTTTGTTTTAGAAACTTGGAAAAATCTAGAGGATTAATTAGTGATGTTGTTTTTACAGGAGTCCTGAGGGCCCTAGAAAGTAAAGAAGGTAGAAAGCTGTTTTATGTTAAAGGTAGAATCCATCTGGAATTTAAGTCCAAAAAATTTTTAAAAAGGTCTGTTGAAAACAACTTCTAACCATCAAAAAGGATTTTAGAAATAAAGACTAGAAAAAGGATAGTCAAGCAAAATGAAAATGAAGAGGTAAAGTGCCAGTTCGACAGAAAGAATTGCAAAAGAAGAGCAAAAGTAATTCTGGGTTAGTTACAGACAATTGTTTTTTTAAGTTTCTTTAATCATGTAAGTGAAAACAATAATAGAAGTAAGACCACTGAGTGATAAATTTGAGGTAAAATGGCCTTGGCATGATGATGCATATCATCTGTTGCAGTTTGGAGGAGGCTACTGCAGTGGATATACTTAATGTTAGATACTCCAGCTTTTGCCTTGAAAGAATAATATTTTGTCTCTAATTAGTTTTTAAGGGTTGAGAAACCTCTGTTTGTTATGCTCTTGCCACTTATTGTCCAGTAGTTCCAGTATCAGAAGACTGGAACAGTACATTTGGGTATTTAACAGTATCATTTATTGGTAGAGGAAGTGGGGTAACTTTTCTTTCTCATGCACATTCTATTTACTATTTTTTCTCTCTCCTGTAGTATACAGTATCTTCTTAGGCAGACAGCATTGAGTATCAACAAAATTAATAACATTCTTAGCTCTAGGTATATAATACCTGTTTGATGGATTTACCTAGGTAAATTCTGGCTTTGTCAGGCTCCCATGTGCGGGTACAATGCCACCTGACATCTGAAGCTGGTACATGGTTTATCCTGAACAGCTGACCTGTTGGTGCTTCTTAAGATCTTAAAGCTTTAATATTTTCTCTACTGCAATTACTTAACCTTATTTAAAAAAAAAAAGGCATTTGTTTTGCATATTTACTGCACTAATCTGAGTGGTTTTCTTCTGTTGCATGGTCAATATTTTTAAGAAGGTGTTTTTTTCCTTAAGTTGACTCTTAGGATTAATTTTGTTTTCCTAAAGCTGGTTCCTTGACCTCTCATGTTGGAAGGTCAAAATGAAGATAAGTTATCAATTCTACTAAATCGGTTGGATAGTAAATGAAGTTATATGTAGAATATAAAGTAGGCAAGAGCCAACAATTGCATCAGTTGTATTTTATTATGTTTATGTTTCTGTATGGATTACAGGAACTGAAGTGTATTTAGAGTTTGGGTAAAAATTCAGCAAAGAGAAGGAACTTTTCAAGTTAATTTTTTTGAAAATCCTGGATTAGCCATATCAAAATTGTCAACAGATGTTTTTCCTTAGCACCTCAGGTTAGATTTAGGTTACATTAGATTACAAGAGGTTAGATTTTGATGCAGAAATGGCATCTTGTTCCCAAGAGACTGGGATTCCCAAAATGTTTAATTATTTTAACACATCTCAAGGTCTAGAGATAACGCTCATTATGTTTTTTTTTCCTTTTACTGGAGAAGTAAACCAGTAATTATGTGAAAGTGACTCCAGCATCTTCCTATAATACTTTTCAGCACTTAAAGTAGTTCTTGCATTGTTTCCATGATCTGAAACACTTGTTTGCCTTCAAAAGGTATTTTTGTATATGTAGAAGGAAGTGTAAATACTTCTAAGTGAAAATGTGTTTTGATTGACATTTTCTTATCAGGCTCCTTTAGCTGCTGACTTTGACATTTCAGTAAGTCTACTGGAGGCTTAATTTTGAATAAACACTACTGTTTTCTTGTCTTTGTATTTCTGTCTTTTGTTTGTTATATAGCTTCTCTTTCTTAGTAGTTGCCAGCTTCTTTCTTCAAAGCTTCATTTTTTAAAGTCAAGTAGATAGCTAGCCAAAGGTGTGGTGTTATTTTTTCCAGATTGACTCTAGGGTTTGTAGAATGAGAAAAGAATTTGGGATTATTTTTTTCAATTTCTGCTTTAAATATTTTCTTTCTGGTGGATGATGATGATTTTTTCCAGTTGCTTCCACTCGTATTGCTGGCTGGTCAACAATCCACCATTCTGCATCAACAATGGTGACAGACTTTTCTAAAAGGGAAAAAGTAACTGGAATAGGAGTGAGAAAAATGAAGAGACTTAATATGAGCACTTGTTTTACCATCACTTAGCATATGGATTTTGCATGTGAACCTCTGGAAACTTCCCTGGGGTCATGCTGGGTGTCTGTCCCTGGAGACAGCAGGTGGAGCTGAATGTCATGCCATAAGACAGGTGGTGTCTGACAAGATGCTTGGCTGAAGTTTTGCTTCTGGAGATGGAGCCAATAAAGAGTTTCTTGGATCTAGCCTCTAAACTGTGCGTTGATTTGCTTGTGTAATGAGTAGGCACACAGTGGAAATTGCATCAGGAGCAAAGAATTCACGGTCTGGTGTCATGGAGCAAGAAAGGAAGGAGAGAAAATTATACTTTAGTTGGAGATTGAAGTTTTCCAAACAATCACTCACTGTTTGTCAAGCTCTGCAATTTCTTGGTAATGGAAAATGCCACATCAATGGAGGAATGAATGATAAGCTGAGTTCTGTCAATTTATTGTCAGCAGTAGGTGCAGTACTGGCATTTTACTGTACATGGAGAAGAAGATAATTTTGGAAATAGTCTTCCTAGATAGGAATGTGACCTGTTCAAGGAGTGCATGTTGGCAGTATTGGTGATCTGATCTCTCCTGCAAAATTGCTTGGACAAGTAGCATGTAATGACTACTCTTGTAGAAAACTGCTGAGAAATCAGGAATATCAGAGAAGGTTAGGTTCCTTTTCTGAAAGTCTTATCAAGTCCCTTTTCTTTGTGACTTTTGCTTTGTAATCTCTCCTAAGCCTGTGGTTAGAGTCCTTGGGGAAGAAGCTGCAGACAGACTTTGAATCAGCAGATGAGGTTCATAAATGCTCAAGTTAAGTGGGAGGAAATACTAAGTGGAGTTCTAAAAATTTTTGTTTGCTTGCCAAGTTCCTAGAGAGAGAATCTACAAGAATGTTTACATTCAGATGAGTGAACCTGTTTAAATATTTAGGGTTAAATGGTCTGGGACTGTTAATGAAGCTTGGCTACCAGATTTAGTATTTATGTTCTTTAACTCTTATGTGTACTGCAGAAGCATGTGTGTCTTACCCAAAGACCTATCGTGGCTGGACCAAAATGATAGTCAGTTTCCAGTTTCCAAGACCTAAACTCAGACTGCCAGAGTGTGCTGTCCAGATTCTTAATTGTACTTGGATTCCAGATAAGAGATTTGTGGAAGTTTAATATAAATATTTTTGCATCAAAAGGCTGTGCACATCCTCAAGAAATGGATGTTTACAATAATGATGTTTTTTCCTTTAGATTTGCACTTCAGAATGTTTTTTGGGAAATACAGATAGTGAAAATTATAAAAAGTTTTCAGGCATGAGAAATATTTCTGGCTTACCTTTTTACTTTCTAAAATAAGTATTGCATTCTTTTTAAATGTAGTATCTAGCTATTTTAAAGTAATGGGTTTTAGCAGTCATGCACATATTATAAGATTTAGTAGACAAACCATCTCAGTAACTTGTCTGAAATAGCTAGGATATGTTTTTCTCCTGTACCTGATTTACTCAAATATACAGGTTTTTGCCTTTTCATTTATGATAAAATACTGTTTTTTCTTTGCTTGTCTTCACAATGGTTACTTTTCTGGAGGAAAATTCGTGTGAGTAGGCAAATATGAATCATTGCTAATTTTTTTAAGTATATGGATAAGAATGGTTGTTAAACAGGCTTAATTTTTTTTTCTGTCCTTATTTTTGGGATCCCCAGGTGGATATATACTCCTAAATCAATTACAGGGTTTTAGAAAGAACAGCTTTGCAGATGGAGATATGTGGTGCTCAGTATGTACTTTTATTAGAAGACGTGAATTTGAATAGAAGAATAAACTGGCATAATTTGAGTCACCCTGTGAACTCCTGTGGGGTTGCTCAGAAATAAGGTATCTGTGTTTGCAGAGCAAACTGAAAGTGGAGTTTCGTGGTAATTTTCTCATATATAAGATAAAACATGTTCTAACTTTTGAGTTGGGAGAGCATGTAACTGATCTTTGTTATAGAAAAGTCAAAGCAAAACTCTTGGGAGTCTGAAAAGTAATGAAGTGGAGCACTTTTTATTAATTACCTGAGATGGTTATTGAAGTGAAATATTGGAACCTGAAGAATCATGGGTATCAAAAGGCTTGAGGAAGGAAATACGGAATTCTACATTTATTTGAGCTAGAAAATTCAGTTAGTAATTATTCCCTTGGGATCTGAGTGTAGGCTAAAGATGGTCGAAAACTGGGTAACGTCAGCATTGCTAGGGAGTGCTGGAAATTGGTGCTGCAAAATGTTGGGTAGCCTTGATAATCAGTTTCACAGTAGCCCCACTGGCATACTTGAAGTTGAATGTTTCAGAACAGTTCAGTAGTACAGGCAAAGGCCTTGATTAGGGGAGTTGTTTCTACTTTGAGTAGAGGCAATGTCCACAAAATCAACTGTTGCATTCTTGTTGTTTGAACAAGTATTGTGGAGAAAATGAGCAATTGCTTAACTGCAAGAGCTCAGCAAGTCCCCCCATTTCCATGAAGGTGTAAAGCTGTGTGTGCTTATTCAAGGCTCTGCTCAGCTGCACAGGCAGAACTGTCTGGTACCATTTAGTTCTTGGCTGCTGCTCCAGCTTGGCATGGATGTGTGGATATCCCGTGGGTCCTGTATCATATCTGCCAGCGCTGTTTGGTGTCAGGGATCGCCAAGGTCATCTCAAATACCAGTAGGTGCTGATGTGTAGGTGACTGAGTCAGCCCTTTAGTCTGTTCTAGTTGAAGGGGAATAGAACTTGGCTTCCAGTTGTTTCAGTTTGGTTGTGTGTTTGAGCCTTAAGTTCAAAGTCATTGTGAACTTTCACACATGAGCTGAATTCTTCATGCAATGTCTCAAAGTAGGTGTATAAAATACACTCTGTGTGTGTGTAGATTTGTGGGTTTTGTCAAAGCTTAAACTTAACAGTTGTACGTATTCAGTATGGTCAAGCTGCAGAGTTGTTCAGGTTTTTATTTGTTTCAAGAAAATAATTTTTGTTTGTTTAATCAGTAGATTGCATGTTGAATCATTAACATTTAGCATACTTAAGTCATCTAATTTTGTGTATTTTGTGTAATTGGATTAGGTCTTACGGCATGAAGTCTTACATAAGAGATGTATTTAGTAGTAAGGTAGTTTTATGCAGTTACATTTGATACTTGTTTTAATGTGGTATTAGTCTGAAAATTAATTCAGTAAAATGGTGACTTGTTTATTGGATGTTATTCTGCCTGTAGTCAGAATTTTAGAGACATGTGATTTTATAGGAGAAATAAACAGATTTTAGCTATGTCTGAACCAATGTACCTCAAAGAAAATTATGTGTACAATTTTCATCACTCTTCAGTGAAAGAGGCTTGTACGGCTTCAGAGCTGTTTCTCATTTTTGTAGTTTTACTGAAAACAGAGTTACATGGCTTTATGTTAGGAAATAATTTTAGGATAGTAGAGTTGTGCATATTTGTGAAGAAACATCTGGTCTGAAGATCTCTTTCTATTGATAATGTGCGTCATAGAAATGATACAGGTAATTTACGGGGCTGACAATATTTTCTGAAGCAGAATGAGTTTTTTAGCAGCTCTCAGGAAACCTGAAAAGACACAAATGTTTTTCTAGCATTGGTTTCAGAATGGAACTGGAATAAGTAATTTTGAAGGCTTAATCCAGAAATTGAATTCTCTGAGCAGTATGCTTTTTCTTTGCTGAAAGAAATGTCTTAAAGCATTATGTCAGGAAGGTTCTCAATTTATTTTTACTGCAGTGAAAAGACATTGGAGTATGGTGCTCATAAAACATCTTTCTTTCCAATCACAATCTGATTAATTTTCCTATTTGTTTTAAAAAGATGTTTTGTCCAAGAATTAATATTTTAGGTAAGACTACAGAAGAGCAGAGTCTGCCTAACTGATCATTATATAGTTGTATGTAAAAGAAAAACTGAGAGCTCTGCATATCTTGTTTTCTCACCCCACAGAAGAAGATAGTTCTGGCTTAATATTAAGTGTGCATGGTTTCAGAAAGCATTGTTTCAGCAATATGATATGATGATTTTAACCACAGCTCTCTCTCTCTGCAGGGGGACACAAGTACAAATCCATATGGAGGATGAACCTCCTCCTCAAGGAGTCAGTGCCAAGGTCAGAGAGTCGATTTCTATTGGGAATTCTGTACTGTTCTGTTCAAAAGGTTCCATTTAGCAGTAGCTTAATATATGCAAGTACTTTTCAAAGTAGACAGAAAACAAAAGCTATGGTTAGAAGAAATGATACTAGCTGAAGAAATCTTGCTTAAGTCTTCCACAAAATATTAGAAGAACAATATGTTCATGTAACGTCTGAGATTCGTGTCTAAGTCTGCCTTTCATGACTTTGTGCAATATAATGAGGGAACTGATCACTTACAGGATATAAATATTGCTAGGCTAAGAGTTGAAGCTGGTTTTCATATTTTTGAAACAAAATATAATGTGGAACTGTGTGAGGGGAGAAAGTCTTGAAAAGTAGAAGAATATCTCTTACTGAGTGTAACTAATAATTCCAGAGACAGGATTTAGATTCTGGATATTTTTTGTCTAATAAAGTTTTGGGGTTTTTTTTGGTTTTTTTTTTTTTTTTTAAATCAGTATCATAAGTATTTCCTTGGGTGCTTTTTATATGAGTAGTTGGGGAGTTTTTTCTTTCAGTGTATTATTTTAGTGTTAAGAAATGCTACAGTTTGGGGGGTTTTTTTAACCTGTTAATTATGAGGGTACCACATGAGTGCTTTGTAGAACAATGTTACAGAAAAAACCAACTTTTTTATATAAAATGAATGGGTTTTGACCCACTGAGCACTTGGAATTTAGAGCCCACATTATAAAGAAAACAATCTGTTATTCCAGTAAAGGAATCTGTAAAATTGAATGACACCCTGACTGTCTTTTGAATTTCAGCCTTCTTCAGTCTTGAGCAAAAGTGGGATGCAGTTTTGTTGGTGCAGTTGGAAGAATAGTCTGTGATGCTTTCAGTATTTATTATCATATTTTAAGAGAGCCTAAAATTCTCTGTAGAATAAATGGTAATCTCTTGACATAAAAGAAATTATAAGCGGCAGATGAATGAAGACTGATTCCATATGGATTCTGGTCCTTTATCCCTGATAACTCTGTTACGTGTCAGAGGGAACAGCATCTGCTAGGATTAGCTTGGACCTACTTGCTCACTGACTTATTTCATAACATAATGTCTGTTTGTCCAGCTGCCTGCTGCCAAACTGATTGTGTCAGCAGAATCTTACTTCCCTTTCACTTGCAAATTTGGCTGAAGTTGGTCAGTTATTTGCTGCAAGGAGATAAGGAAAGAACTGGTTTGATCAAAACCACAACTTTTTTTCCTGTGAAGATGGCCAAATGTCCTTTCCCCTCCTCTGAAGTAAATAATAAAAAAAATGTGTGATTAGCTGGTATTTTACAAAATAATTTAATTTAGGATTAATTTAGGGTGTTGGTTTTGATTTTCTAATGTTATGTAAACTCCTGTGTATATTTTTTCATAGTCAGTGATATTAATTGAAAAAGCAATATTCTTATGGCGAATATAACATGCTTCAGACTCCAAACTAGAATTTATTCACATCTTTGTGCAATTTGGAGGTTGAAAAAATACATGAAAACAAATATGCATATTTCTCAAATATAAGTGTATTATTGGGCAGACTTCTTTTATGGTTTCTTTTTTTAACAGCAATTTTAGCACCAAGGGAAAATAGACAGATTTCAACTTTTAACACTTTACACTTTGTATTGGAATGCTGTCTTACAGAATTCAATGTATATTGAATTCTGTAAGACAGCACTTATGTTGCATGAATATAGCAAATATATGACCTCACCATTTAACCTCCTACAGGGTACTTTTCTCCATTAATGTTGATCCTTTATTTCTAGATCTTGATATATTTTATATATTTATTTAATGTCTTCCTTTCAAGTATTGTAGAATTAAATTACTAGTTTGTGGCTGAAAAAGGAGATGGTGGTGTTTATCTAAAATTTTGCTATGCAAAGGCGTATGTTTTTTCTGTGCTGATATTTGATAGCATTTTTTATAATACCAGGCCCTGGAGGCAACACTGTTGTCAGCCCTGAAGATGCTGGATGTTGGGAAATGGCCAATATTTTCTCTCTGCTCCCCAGAAGAGATCAAGTTAATTCGTCAAGCCTGTGTATTTGGCAGTGCTGGTAATGAAGTGTTGTATGCAACTGAAAATGATGAGGTAATTGTCCCAGAGTGTGTAGGAATGTGACATGTTTAATCAGTTATGTATCAAGTTATTCTGAAGGCCTGTAGTATAATTAGTACACCTAGAGAAAGTTGTGTGCAAAAATGTCTGTTTTGTTTGCCACTGAAACATTTTCAGTTTAAATTAAAGGCTTCTTACCACAATCATAGAGCAAAGAGAAGATGGAGTTAGGTATTTGTTGCAAGTGCATAGTGACAGGATGAGAGGCAGTGGACACAAACTGCAAGATGGCATTTTCTGATTCAGTACTAGGAAAAAAATGCCATAAGAGGGGTTAAATCCTGAAGCAGTTGTGAGATTTGTTTTCCTTGGACATGTACAAGAATCTTGGACATGAGCTTGAGTCAACTGTTCTGTTTAGATCTTTGGTGAGCACAGGGGTGGACTAGTTGGACTTTGGAGGAAGCTCTCCATTGCAACCTAAGTTACGAGTCTGTGATTCTTTTATAACAGGTTTTTGTGCTTGGCATGAACTGCAGTGGCTGTTTGGGAACAGGAGACATGCAGAGCACTATAGAACCAAGGAGGTTGGATTCCTTGTGTGGCAAAAAGATAGCCTGCCTGAGTTATGGAAGTGGCCCTCATGTTGTTCTTGCTACAGAAGGTAATGTATGATCTGAATATTGCTTCTTCAGAGAGTCCGCTTAAATTCATCCAGCAGGTGTGAAAGGTCTGGGCTGGTAACACAAGAGAGAGAGTTGAGTATTCTGGGCTGTTAAATCAAAAGTATTTTAAATGGCAAATATCACATGTCAGCTAGCTTGTTATTTTCAAGAGTTTTGCAAGCCCTACTTTGACCTTGTTACTACTTTTGTAACGGTTTTATCTTTCACTTCCCAGTTAAGTTTGAAACTTCTGATTGCTCTTGAAATGCATTAGTGGCTACATTATGCCCCTGTGTTCTTGTGCCAACACTGTCCTTCAGCTAAAATGCATCTTTTCCCTCCAGTACCTACTTTTGGATGTGGTTTAAAGACCCATTATGTTGCCTTCCAGCCTTCATGCTTCCTTCACTGACACTCTGTTATCCACGTTGTGGTAGTGGTTTTTATGTTCATAATTAAGTGCGTTACACTTGAGGAAAAATTATGAATATTGTGTTCCTAGTGAGGTTCTGGTAGAGCCTAATTGATGATATTCACACTTACCTGTTTCTGTTAATGAGAGGAAATGCTTTTCAGTATTCTAGATTATGACTAAAAGTAGGTGAGGGGAATGATGTTGTAAATGTGTTTTTTACATTCAGTTGTGTGGCATCATTTCCTCCACTCTTCATGGCAGACCATTCTGCACACTTTTTTTATGTATGCATCTGTATTCCTCTGAGCTTTGTTACTGGCAGATCCCACTGACACACTCATACTCCTTAACCTGATGATGAAGTACTGCCAAAGAGCAGGTCAAGAACTGATCCTCGATGATTTTTACTCATAACTCCATTTGCATTAATAGCTTTTCTTCAGCTCAGCCTTTTAAACTTACCTTTTAGAGGGCTCTTGTATGTTGCACAATTCTTGTGTTAATTATTGTCATTGCCACTTTGTTGTATGTTTCACATGTGTACTGAAATTTGTATTCACATGTTGGTGAACTGAGGAAAAGGTTGTTCACTTTTGATAGGATAAAGGCATTAGATTTAACCAGTTATTATAGAGAAGTATTGGTTTAGTGTAGCATATTTTGCCTTTGTAGTTCTGAGGGAATCTTCCTTAGGGAATATGTATATTGTAAGGGAATGAAAGCTTATTTTTTGAATTTTTCAAAATGGGAAACAGTGCCAGGGCATAGACAAGAAATTCTGATGCATTGTCAGTAATATAGAAATTGAGATGGGGACTCTGACTGTCATTTCATCCTTTTCTGTATTATGCCATCCCTTTTCTTGCAGCAGTATGCTTTCCTTTGCTATAATTATGCTGATACTATCCATTTGGATTTGTGGCCAGCACTATGTGAGCCTGGTGGCATTAGTACGTGCATGGGCTGAGCAGCCCCAAAGGTCATATATATATTAATACGCTTAAGTATGCATATTGTTACTGATTTTGACTTTTTAGTTTGTAATTTTGCGTTGTGTAGTCATTGGAAAAGTAGAGATTTTTCAACCAGCTCTTTACATTTTTCTCGTAGAAGGAGAAGTGTATACATGGGGTCATAACGCTTACAGTCAGCTGGGCAATGGTACAACAAATCATGGCTTCATTCCCTGTCAAGTCTCTACTAACTTGGTGAACAAGAAAGTCATTGAGGTTGCCTGTGGCTCTCACCACTCCATGGTGTTAACCTCTGATGGAGAGGTGAGTATAGTGGGAACCAGTGTCTGTTTTCTCTTACTGGAACTCGCATATGTGAGAAACAGGAAAACACTCTGCACTTCTAGCATTAGACCTTGCTTCCTCCAATCCTCACAGTGCTGATGTGACACAAATGTTTCAAAAAAATTGAAACTTATGACGGTGTAGCTGTTTTGAAGTGTGTGCAGAGCACTGCTTTTGTGCCACTTCTACTTGTAATAACAAATTATGCAGCTAGTGCCTTCCTATGCTATGATCTACTTTAAATGCTTGGTGGCATTAAAGCTGATGTTAATGTAAATCACATTCACTGTAAGGAATTTTACCTGACAAAGTAAAAAGTTTCCTGGAATTTGCCTTGAGGTGCCATTTGTGCCACTTAGATATTCTAGTTTGGGTTCTGGAAAAGTAGCAATGCATTCTTCCAGCATTAACTGCAGCCATCGTGTTTCCTCACCTTCGAGTGGAGGAACATAAACGAATGGAATATATAAATGCTTAGATTCACATATATTTGTTAGAAACAGTCCACTTGTAAACCTATTTGTCTTCCTATGTTTGTAAAACAGTACATCCATTTTCACATAAAAAATGAAATTTTTTGTTCATACTGCTCTTTCCTCTCTTGAATGTGTACTTTGAACTGTATATTATAAAGCCATCTTTGATGAAAATTCCTTTGCAACAGGTGTACACGTGGGGTTATAATAACTCGGGCCAGGTTGGATCTGGTTCAACAGCAAATCAACCAATTCCTCGAAGAGTTACCAGCTGCCTGCAAAACAAAATAGTCGTTAATATAGCTTGTGGGCAGATGTGCTCTATGGCTGTGGTGGAAAATGGAGAGGTAAGAAATTTCAAGTGAATATTTGGACTGAGTTTTACTTCATGTAATAACTTGGCATGTATATAATTTCAAACCTGGTAGTAATGAGCTATTACTCAGAAAGGAAGTTTACCTTTCCAAACTCCCTCGAATCTAGCTGCTTGTACTGCTCGTAACAACATTTGTTATTGTACCACTGCTGTCTTTAGCATCCATAGACAAATAAATTACCGTCTATACTAGAATCTGAAGTATTGTATGTGAGAATAATCAGTGAATGTGAGAATAATCACTAAATGATATTTTAATTTTCAGTGCTCATATTCACATATCTTAAGAGGAAACAAAAGTACATTGCATATATTTATTTGTACTAGAGTACCTCTTGAATCTCTCTCATACTTTTTTATCCTTTTTGCAAAGATACAAGGAGGTTGTAAAGTTCTAGATTTTGTTCATATGAGCTGATGATGTTGGGCAGTATACATCTTGCTAGCTCTATTTCTCCAAACACTTGAGTTTAGACCTAAGTAACTATTGACTGCAGTAAAACATAATGTCACTGAAATTATCAGAGCTCAGTGTTTTCCCTTTTTCTTATGTTTGGCATAAAGCTGCCTACTCAAACTGTTGTGCACAGCTTCCATTTTATAATTGTTCTAGTGTGTTTTCTGTTAGAAGATTTTGGAATGAGAAATCAGCTCTTTGAAGAAGGGAAGTATTGTGCTGGATTTACTCTGTGCTGGCAAGCAGACATATGAGTCACTGATTTTCTGTTCTTCCTATTAAAATATTGTAGTCCTACATAATCTAACTCCTAAAGAGCATGAATGTGGAAGTTAAGAATTCTAGATGAGTACGTAACCAGCATTTTAAAGAAAAACGTGTGTGTATATATATGTTTATATAGGTAGGTATATCTGTGAATATGTTTGTGTTTACCTAAAACAAACAAAAAAAAGAAGTGAATAGTAGCAAACAGCTAACAGTCCCTGTTTCTGTTTCAAGGTCTATGTCTGGGGGTACAATGGGAATGGCCAGCTGGGGCTGGGCAGCAGCGGCAACCAGCCCACGCCGTGCCGGATCGCAGCCCTGCAGGGCATTCGTGTGCAGCGGGTACGTCTGTGCTGCTCCGCCTCAAACCCTCCAGGAACCTCTGCAAGAGTCCTGTAGACAGCAAATGCTGCCTTTGAAGGAGATAGTCCTTTGTTTAAAAAGTGACATCAGAATAAAACACGTGTCCTACAGTGGACCTCTCCCAACAGGGGAGAAACTGTGAGCCTGTGGAGTTGGGTGGAAATTTTGCCATTGACTTCAGTGAGGTCAGGATTTTACTTAGAGGACTAGACCAGTAAAAATGTTTGTTTTGTTTTCTTCCTTTTTTCCTGTGAAAGTTAATTTTAAAATACTGTTGTTATTTTAGTAGATAACAGAGTCTTTCTAGGATAATACATTCTTCATTAACCTCTGCTGGTTTTTTTCTGGAAAAAAGCTGCAATTTACCATTTTGTCTGTCTCATGAACACAATTTCATTTTAGAGCTGCACTCCAGCCACAGTGACTTACTGGTGTTTGGAGTCTGAATAAATTGCCTCCACTGCATTTGGCTAACATTTGTTATGATTCCACAGTTAGTCTTGACCTTTGAAGGTTATTGCACTTTACCAAGTAGCGGGGCTGCCAACAGTGTAACTAGCAAACTGATAACTTCTTTTCACTAATAAGAAATATTTACAGTGACTGTAGGACTGATTCTGGAAGTGTTTAATTGATTCATGCAAAATAGAGGATACTGACAGGAAAATGATACAAGCTGTTAGAAGACATCAGTTTTGTAACTAGTGAAAATTTGCAAGAGCATTTGAACTTTGGATCCTATTTATTGCATTTACTCAGGAAAGCTATGAAATTTTGAAATATTTTAAAAGAAACTCATTTGATGACATCATTTTATATTCAGCGCCTAGGATGTAGACAGTAGCTTTGCTGGTAGCCACTACTGTTGGATAGTAACATAATAAAGTGAGTATTATGTTCCCCTGTATTTATTCTTCTGTTTAGAGAGTGAATGCTCCAGCAAGTTTGGCTTAGATTCTATTTCTGTTCACTTCCTTTACTTAATACTCATTAAGTAGATCTCCACTCAGTAAATAACTTGATGGTTTATTTCACTTAAAGTACATCACATGCTTCATGGATGTCAGTGGAGTATATGTGTTTATGGTGTGTCTTTGCAGATCATATAAAGATAGGTGAGCTAGTTATGAACAATGTAAATTGGTTTTTGGTAGCTGTCTATCTCTTAGTTACACAAACTCCTGCAGAGCAGGACTGCTGCTGGTAGTGGTGCCACTGTGTATCTGTCTGTATGTGGGGCATGTGCTGCATGTATGAAGTGGATTTTTTGAACAATCTGATGTGAAGAGGCAGCTCAGCAGGACTGAGGGGGTTTCCACGAGGAGTTATGAGTTGATACAGTTGTGGGCTGCCATCAAGATGGAGAGTTTTGTCTCCGCCCTCTCTTTCCTGGTTGATTGCTCTTGTTGCTTATCTTGTGCGGTTCTCAGACCCTACTGTGAGAGTTTTCTTGCAGTGATGTAAGTTTAGAGAATTACAGAATGGCCTGGCTTGAAAGGGACCCTAAAAACCATCCAGTTCCATCCCCTGCTATGGGCAGGGACACCTTCCACTAGACTGGGTTCCTCAGAGCCCCAGTGAACCTGGCCTTGAACACTTCCAGGGATGGGGACTTACCTCAGCAGAGGATCCTCTGAGCACGAGAGCTTTCACAGGGAGGGGGCAGTTTTGTGTGGCTGTCAGTCAGGTATGAGAGAATTGGACAGGGAGAGACCTTAGCTATTTTTCCAGTGATGAAGGTATTCATGGAGCAAGGTCAATACAAGACAGACAATCTTCACTTTCCTGCATATTGTTCAAATTTGTCATATAACTTTCCTTCTTTCTCAGTTTCTATCTACTCTTTTTGCTCTGCTCTTGAAATTATCTGTCAGGGTTTCTCATTGGTAAATGTTTTTCCTCCAGGTCACCTCATCTACTTTCCTTCTGTTTTTAATAAACTTACCTGTATTTTTAATTTTTACACTAGCCTAGAATCAATGGCATTAACCTATACCATAAGATGTATCTATCTGTATTAACTTACTATTGCATAAAAATGAGGTTTTCTTCTTTTTATTATTCCTTACAGGTTGCCTGTGGCTATGCACATACATTAGTGCTAACAGATGAAGGTCAGATATATGCCTGGGGAGCCAATTCATACGGCCAGTTAGGTACTGGGAATAAAAGTAACCAGTCTTACCCTACAACAGTTATTGTGGATAAGGACAGGTAATACTTACAGTCTTGCAATCAGACATTGGTTGACATACTCACAGAAGAACTACATAAAATTATGGTATTTTTAATCTTTTTTTTTTAATTATTTGGGAGAAGGAGCCTAAAATTTTTTGCAATGGTTCATCTGCTAAATGTGAAGAGAATTTTCACTGAAAGTGCTTGAATCTGTCCCATAACCATCCCTGTGAAAGAGAAACTGAATATTCTGAGCCTGAATATGCTATTTTCTGCTTCGGCTCACACTGTACTTTAAAGGCCTTAATTGCAGTTTCCCTTCAGTGGTGTAGTTTCATTGCTTGAAATCAACAGTAAAGGCTTTATTGTCTGTGAATAAAAATTGTATTTTTATATGCTACTTTTAACAAGAAGTGTACTCAGAAAAAGTGAAGGGTGGACATCTGCAATTTGTGTTATTTCTGCTATTAAATCTGGCTCATAATCCAGAAGAGAGAGAAAGGGAGGAGCTCTTTCTTGGTATTGTTGCCTAAAAATAAAGCTTCGATTTTTGCAAGTTAAATATTTTCCTCTAGGTCCTTGAGGGACAGTGGGGCAGTTGTTTCTGTTGCTGTTGTAAAGCCATGTATGTGTATGATCAGAAATCTTGATTTTGAGCTCCTGTTGTGAATAAGAAGCAAAGTGAGATGTCCCTCTTAACCCTGTGTCTGAGTACATCATTGTGAGGAAGTGGCATCTCTGCTCTGGTGGTGAGACATGGCCTGATCTTCAGCATTGCTATTTCTATGTGTGTACTTGTGGTTTTGCTTCGAAGGTTATTGATTTTTTTTTTTCCAGACACTTTTAAAATGTTACAATAAGAATTTAATACACGTTTTAATGTTGCATGCTACCCTTGGCTTTTGTTGGTCAGAATATGAATTCTTGATATGAGTGAAAATATTGCCTCACTAAAGCCTGCAAGATTTGTGCATACAGCTTTAAACAAGTTGTTTCCCTGCCATTATCCCCAGGCAGCTGAGAACACAAGTAAACAAGCAGTAGTTCAGACTGCAAAACAGTGGATTGTGTAATGCTGTACACAGTGGGAGTTTTGAAGTCCTAAATCAGTCTTGGGATTAGAGACATAGCCTAGCTAAAGGACACTTAGAAACAGCTTTAAGTGCTGTTTGGTTCTAAGTTTTAGTTTTCAAAATGGAATTCCTTAAACATAAGTAATAATAATCATAGGAGTAAGAAGAAGTATGTTTAACTTGTTGGTTTATAATTGTTACCAGTAAGCAAACAGAAAAAAGACTTTAATTGTCTTTCAATTATAAGCCAAAATTCAATTTTAATTTTTTTTTAATGCATCCTTATTTCCTTCTTCATCTTCTCCAAGTATTTGTTCTCTGCAGCTTAATACTGCTACTCCCTTCGCTGCCCAGCACCACCAAGGACATTCAGAGACTTGAATCTCATCATAGCTTTGCTTGAGAGAGCTGAGGGGTCAGCAGAGTATGTGCTGCAGCAGATACAGAGCTCTGCTGCAGCTCTGGCTGCTCTCTCCCAAGATGCTTTTCCAAAGAGAAACTTGGAGTGCGCACTGTTTGCAGAAACACTGCCAGCCCTTTTACTTTTGCTGTGTGTGATCAGAAAGCATTCTTGCTTACATGCACGCTTAAAAGCACGTCTTGCACTAGAGAAAGACAGCAGGCAGTGAGCTGATTCACTGCATTTTGTTCTTAATGAGAGTGACTCTCTTTTCTGCTTTGGTTTGCTTGCAAATTCAGGGTGGTGGAGATCGCCGCCTGCCACTCGGCGCACACGTCGGCGGCCAAGACGCAGAGCGGCCAGGTGTACATGTGGGGGCAGTGCCGGGGCCAGTCCGTCACCTTCCCCCACCTCACCCACTTCGCCTGCACGGACGATGTGTTCGCCTGCTTCGCCACCCCTGCCGTCATGTGGCGCCTGCTCTCCGTAGGTGAGATGAAATGTTCTTTATTCTGACACCTTCTAAATAGAACCGGTAGCTCATGAAACAGTTGCGTGTATTTGAAGCCTAAAGATAGCTTCTCACAAAAACTTACACCAGGAAGCATAATCGTAATGACATGTTATGTATGTGTGAGTGGTAATATGGCATGGTAAAAAATTGGTAAAGCCTGATGGTATGGCTAGACTATTGTCTGTTTTATTGATGTGACTCATTGTCGGAACCCAGGAAGTTCCTCTGGCTGCCCTGGAGGGCTCGAGCCCCTGCCTGAGGGGCTCAGAGACCTTGGCACAGAGCCCCAGACCCCTGTGCCTTTGATATAGCCCTTGGGAAAAAAAATTGCCAACCTTATATGAAGATCTGCAAGCCACGACAGTTTAAGTAGAATGATAGTGAATTTATCATGGGGTGAAAAACAGATTTTTGGGGTTTTTAGAATGGGGGTTCAGGGGACAAGATGAAGGAATCTGGGCATGTCCAGCCTTTCTCCTTCTTCTTCTTGGCCTCCATCTTCTGCTGTGATGTTGGCGCTTTTAGATTGGTTTAGAGTAGAAGCTCACTGTCTAACATAGGTGATAAGTATTGGAAAGTAATTCTAAAAATTGTACACGTAGTTTTTAGTATAAAAAGATAAAACCACCCTGGAGGCAGGCAGAGAGCCTCTGATTGTCCTGCTGAGCGGACCTCGGCAGGTCAGGAGAAAGAATTTTATAGATAAGGAACAATAAACAACCTTGAGAATAACTGAAGAGCTCTGACTCCTTTGAGCACCAGGCTGGGAAAAGAGACTTTCTAACGTATCTCGAGGTCACTCACAGACCAGCAAGAGATCCCAAGAGCTCATTTCTATGGGGAAGTGCCTCAGGTTTGGGGAGGGTTTTTTGTGTAACCTCTGGGTGGAAAAATCTGAGTTTGAGTTTGGAGATTTGAGTTGAGGAGCTCTGAAGCTTTCTTTGATGCCCTTAAGTAGACTACTAAGAATTGAGGGATCCAAATTCCCATGTTCTGAATTGGCCACAAGCACTCGGGCTCATCACAACTGTTCGTGACCTGGTCTTCTGAAGAGACAAGTTGCTGGATCTCAGGTGTTTCAGCATTAAGATCTGTCTTGCTGGCCTTGAGCCAGAGTTAAGAGAGCCTAGAAAGAGTTAAGTACACAGCATTGGCTACCAGAGAGCTCATTCTTTCACTACAATTTAATCATATAATGGTTTCTAATGAAGTTGCTGGGGTGTTGTTGAATTTTTTGTTTGATTTCTTGGGGTTTTTTTGTTTTGTTTTGTTGGGTTTTTTTTGTGGCAATTTTTTTGTGTGTTTGTTTTGGCCTGTGGGTTTTCGGGTTTTTTTTGTTGTTCTTAGGGGTTTTGTGTATTTGTTTATTATGTGGTTTTTTGGAGGGTTTGAGATTTTTTGACCCTGACTTCTGGGTCCCTTTGGAAATAGAGCTACAACACTGCAGCAGTGTTGTACCATAGCATAAGGTGAAGCCTTACTGGAGGAAAAGCTTACTTTGCCTTTAAATAAAACAAGTTGTAGATGCACTTTCAAAGACACTTTTTCATATGTGCCAAGTAGTCTCTCCAGCATCCTGGCACTATTCAGGAGGTCTGAGCAGGGTTCCTTGTGATGACACAGGAAAAAGGATGCTAGCTATCGGGCCCTTGTCATGTCTCCTGGGTTGTTTTTAGTTAGGTGATTCTGTGCTGGTGTCAGTTGTGCCTTTTTGCACACTCCAGGAGCTGAAGGTGACTGGCCTCTTCATCCTGTCCCACCCTGGCAAGCTCTCAGGACTGACTCACTGCTGTTTGTCATCTGATGTTTGCGTGGTGAGAATCCTCAGGCAGCTGTGTCCTGGGATCTTACATCTGCTGACCTGTGTGCCATGGACATCTGCCATGCTTACAGCCCTTCTCTGTCCCTCTTATTCTGGTGCTTCCCACACCCAGGCATTCTCATTCTCTCCATGTTTGTGGCAGTTCTAACATTTCTAATACAATTCTTAGCACTGGCTGCTAAGGAGTTTTCTTGGCTTTGTGCCTTGTCAGTGGGAACTGCCTCTTCATTTCCTTCCTCAGGCTTCCCTTTCACTGCTGTAAGAAGTAAAAGTATCTGGTTTCCCTCTAAGAGTTTCAAAGCTGAACCCACTATATTCAGTTTTCCTCTGATGGCTGTAAGAAGTCAACTGGAGATGTGTCATGGTAGACACCTGAATTGCCAGTGAACTTTGAAGCAGAGGTCTGAATAAATAAACCCCACATAGTACAAAATAAGAACTAACAAAGTATTTTATAGTATCATTGCTTCAGAAATATTTCTCTTTTTTTATCATCACTATATTGGGTTTCTTTCCCCCATCCATTTTACCTGTACCTACCCAAGTTGTGTATACCTGACATTCTCTAAATGAAGTGCAAAATGACTGTGCTAAACAAAGTGTAACAGTATCAAAGTGTATGTGTGTGTGTGTGTTAAGCTTTTTTAGAGAAGTGGAGAAAATGTGGAGAATGTCTTTCTATTTCCAGCAGAATACTATTCTAATTTCTAGCTTGATAGATTACAGGATTTATGTAATTTTCTGTAGAGAACAGCTAATTACTGACCCACAAGATCTGTCTAAACCCATAATATGTATTTTTATGGTAAGAAGAAAAAATATTGTTGCAGTTAAGAATGAGAGTTGGGGGTAGAATGGGTTGTTGATATTTTTAGTAGTATTAAAGAAGATGGTTCTCTGAGGCTGTGTGATGGAGATTTGGATCAGTTCAGTAGGTAAAAATTTTGTATGCAGATAATGGAGGAATTTTCAAAGCTGTTTGGTAACTTTATCAGGCAGATATCCTGTGCACTGTCAGATATACAGACATGTGACACCAACAGGAGTATGCAGACCTTGACATACTGTTCTTCTTAACACCATTAAGTCTAGGGAAAGCTGTTCTTTTAGAATAAACTTCTAAGTGTTGGTATTTACTTTTAGGGGCATTGCAGTTTCACTGCCAGCCAATATGTTGTTTCTGTAATAGATTCATTTTTGCTGTAATATAATGTCTCCTTATGGGAGCATTTCAGAAAATTTTATTATGATTTTTTTATTGATCTTTTGAGGCTCTTATAATAACTAACAGTTTCAATTTGATATAATTTAGTCATTAGTGAATGATAGCATTTTCTATCATATGGAGCAGTAAACTTCTGAGACTTAACTTTTTTTTTTCTGGCCTTAAATAGATGAGTTAGAGGAGTGGAATTCACAGGTTTTTAATGGAGGTATTTACTTGGGGCAGGAAACTGGAAAGGACTGAAGAAAGCTGTCCTTTCTTTGCTTTTCTGGCCTAGACAGAACACTGGGGATTTTGGCTGCTGGGGGTTTTACTAGCTTTAAGGAGATGTATTTATTTAGAGTGGTGATTGCTGACAGATACCCAGAATGTTGTAGTGGGAGATATTTGTATTGCTTATTACTTTATATGTCTCCTCTTAATTCTAGAGCCTGATGACCATCTAACAGTAGCCCAGTCACTAAAGAAGGAATTTGACAACCCTGAAACTGCAGACCTGAAGTTCCTAGTGGATGGAAAATACATTCATGTTCATAAAGTTCTTCTTAAAATTAGGTAAGAAACAAACAGTATAAATTGTGTAAACTAAACTGTGCATGTAGTCCACTGTGCTTAGTCATCACTGCAAAAAAATTCTTGACTTACTCTTGCAAATTCCCTTTTCTCTGAATCAGGGACTCATCTGCTGTTCTTTGCTGTTACTGTCTTTGTAATTATCAAGCATGTTGCTCTACTACCTCTACCTGCCTTTCCATCACTTCCCTCCATCTGACATTTATTCTCCTTTGTGCTCCTAAATGGCCTTGACCTTGATTTCCAATAACCTTTTGCTGCCAAGGAAAAGGCTCACTTCCTTCTGCTGTCTTGTCAGTTGTTAGAATCAGTTTTTTCCTCCTTTATATGCTTGGCTTCCTCCACCAGAATGATTTGAGGGGGTTGTGTTTATTCTTGGCACTCTTTCCTTCCACAGGACCCTTCAGTTGTTTCAGCAACTTCTGTAGGTGCTATCCAGATGACCTTTTTCCCCTGTTATGACAGATTTCTTGTTGTATATGTTTTAAACATTCTAACCAGTGAGTCTGACTTTTAAGCTGGCTTTTTTTTTCTGTTTTTACAACTTTTTGCAAGTTATGACCACTTTATGGTGAGATTCTACGTAAGCAGATCCACAGAATGATCTCATTGTTATTAACATGCACAGAGATTAATTTCTTACTGCTAATGTGGTTTCTCCTGTGATACTCTAGAGACACTGCTTTAGATCTCTTCTGCCTTGCCAACCGCTTCTGCTTCATCCTCCTCATTGTTATAATATTTTTATTTTTGCTATTTTTTTCTCAAAATGCTTGGCTATCTCACTCATCACACTTTCATCTTCCTACTTTTGCTCCTGAGTCCTGTTAGTGATTTCTGGTATATTACTGTGTAAAATTAAAATTCCCTGTTAATTCTTGCCTGTCCTTGTTTTGTTGGGGTTTTTTTCTGCTCTCCTCTTACTACTCTGATTACCTATATTACTTTGTCTTCCCTTTACTGATTTCATTGCTTGTTCATTACACTCATGCCTGTAGTCCACCCTCTTCATTTGGAATGCCATGTGTTCTCCATCAAATACGACACCAAATCTTGTGTATGCCCAAAATGTTCCTGAGGTTTGTTTTCCTGATAATCAGCCTATATGTAGCTTTCCTGTATTTCCTTTTTCTTGCTCAGTTTTTCTCAGATTATGTAGCATTCTGTGAAGGAAATGTCTGATTCTAAAATGGATTTACTTATATGATGTTACCAAAATACTGTGAGGGAATAATAAAGCATCAGGCTTGGTCTGTAAAATTAATATTTTCTTTACTCTCATGATGCAGCTGGATCAAATTATTTATAAAGGTGTTTTGCAACATTTGGCCTGGAGCACCATCATGAAAGCAGTGCTGCTAAAAGTTCCTTTTTATTGTTTAGTCATTTCTTTACTGCTTATGAGGACTTCTTTCCATCTTGTTTCATTCCTGTTCTTGAGCTGGATCCCATTGTTGGTGGTTACTGGCTGGCAGTGGTGGAGGAATGTCAGGGAGCAGGCGGCTCAGTGGGAGCAGCCCAAGGCCAGCGCTGCCTGCAGGAGCAGGGACATCCCAGGGGTGGGATGTGCCAGCCCTGCATTCAGCCAGCCAGAGGAGTGTCTGCGCTGGCTCTGCTCAGGGTAGGGACAGCAAGAGAGACACTCCCAGGGATCAGTCACTCCAAGATACTTTGCAGACTGGAGGATGTGTGCTAAACAACTTTTATTTTCATTTGCTGAATTTTTCAGGGATCAATGTGTACCACCTTCTCTCTGACTTTTGTGTGGTGCCATTGGGGCACAGAGCATTCCCAAGCTCTGATCCATGCTGGATGGATAGCATGGTCACCACTACTTAACATGGGGCTCTGGGAAGCAAAATAATGAGGTTTTGTCTGCCTCTCCCAGTGCCAGAATGTGGTAAAAGATGTGGCAGAAGCTAGATTATGACTTTATTTCTTTATGAATTTGACAAGAGGTTCCATTGTTTTATTAAAAGCCCCAAAATACTAAGATAAAAAATTCTTTCATTAATGAGTAAAATGTGAAGAACTTAAGTCATTAGTTAAATAATTATTTTTCGTTTGGATTTAAGTGATACTGTCTTTAAGTTGTAGTTTTGTCTCAGAGACATTAGAAGGAAACCATCTTACATTTTACAGGAAAGTTTGAGTAAAAGAAGAGAAAATTCAGGTGTGGGAGAGTTACAAATTAGTGTAGTACAAAGAAGTAAGATTAAATTGTGGTTGTTGTAGGAGAAGTTATCAGAAGTGGAGATGTTCATTTTTATCAACAAAAAAATTTGAAAACAATGTGCATGTTAGGATGCAGTACAGTTTTAGGGAACAGTAAGTTACAGTGCTTTGTAAATTACTGTGAACTGGAAGTTGCAGATTACAGCTACCAAAGGCAGTGCCTTGTCCTTGTTTGTATCTGTCACAAAGCTATTCAGACTTAAAAGGAAAAGATGATGAAAGATCTGAGTGAGAGTGTCTTCACTTTCAGTAATTTAATCCTTGATTGTAATGATTAATGCTAAATTGTGTATGGACTCTGACACTGGAATAAATAATACCAAAAATCATTAATAATTTCCCTCTTGATTAGGAAATGCTGGAGAAATCAGGGTCAAATCTCAGAAATGCCTAAGTTAATTGTAAACTTTATGTGCTACAAGACAGGTATTAAAATTGATTGCTAATGTATAATGTATTTTAAAAAATGGCACCAAAACCAGATGGATAATTATTGTAGATATTGTAAGTAGAAATGGAGCCTGTCATAAAATATTGACAACAGAAACAAAATTCTGAATTATATATATCGGGCTTGTAAAGCTTAAAGAAATGAACATGTTCAAATCCAGAAATAATGTAGCTAAAGATTCTGCTTTTGTATTTAGTCTGCAGGATTCACTTTTTTTTTACCAACTTCTTGCTGCAGCTCATCTTTCAAGCTTAACTCTTTGCCGTGTACAATCTCTGTTCATGTTTTGCAGGTGTGAACATTTTCGCTCTGTACTCAATAATGATGATGAAATTATAGAAATGAGTGAATTTTCTTACCCTGTTTACCGAGCCTTCCTGGAATATCTGTACACAGACAACATTAGGCTCCCTCCTGAAGATGCAATAGGTATTTGCCATAAATGCAAATTACTCCAGATTATTGTTTTTGAAAAGTTCAATCTGTGTGTCATTACAGAGAAAGGAAAGAAGGGCTTGTTGATTTTAGTTTCTTCAGCACTTTAATCTTGAATTTTGCAGGTGTCAGGAAGAAAAGATGCAGTAGCAGGAAACATGCTCAAGGAGAATGAGTGGTGGGCATGCAATGAGATCAAAGGTGAAAAGTTTTCAGAAAGAACTCATTGTTGCTCCTATTAAGAACTTTCTTTTATTTAGAAAGGCACTAATGCCATCCTGAAAGTTTACTTGTTTGAGCAGCTGTAGTGATTTTTGATCCTGAATGAAAAGGGAGCTCTTCCCTGTGTGAATTTAAGAGGATGTAAGTCAGTAATTGATATCCAGAGTGAGAGCTAGAGAACAGAACACTTCTATAGTAATAAAATGGTTCCTTTTTTGATAAGTCCGTAGGGGACCTTAAAAATGCACACATCATCTAGGAAAAAAAACCAGAGCAAGTCTTTGATTAATTCAGCCTGAAACAAAAGGGTGATTGATTAATTTGAAAAGCCACTAATACATTTTGCACCAGAATAGTTAAAGCTGTATAAATGTTCACAGGGCTGCTAGATTTGGCAACACTATATAGAGAAAACAGACTGAAAAAGCTTTGCCAGCAAACGATCAAACAAGGCATTTGTGAAGAGAATGCCATTGCTCTCCTTTCTGCCGCTGTCAAGTACGAAGCTCAGGTAAGAACTTCTCCTCAGGTAAGCAGTTGTGTTCTGAGAAATGAAGCTGCCTAATGTAAACATGACTGTATTTAACTGATGAGGCATGATTACTGTAATTTCCCTTTCTGACTTAACAAATGTTTTTTCCCCCCTTTTTAAGCTGTTAAATAAAAGTTTTAAAACTCCCAGTTTAGTGTTTTCTTCCTGCCCTTTTGGCTTGTTCCTGTGAGTCAGGGTTTTTAATCTGCTTCCTTCCTTGTCATGTGGCCCTGCAGGGCTTGGCATACAAATTTCTCATTGCCATTTACATCTCTGCCTTTGGATTTTGCCCTTTCACTTCCTGAGTTCTCCACCTGATCATTTTGTCTGCCGGTGTCTGGTACCATTATTCTGGTGCTGACTTTTACAGGCAGTGGGAGAAGTCAGCTGTAAAGTCCCTGCATATTTACACTTGTGCTTTTATAAAAAAAAAAAATCCACTTTTGCAATACTGTTTACAATAAATTGTGCTGACATACAGCAAATTACCTATTGTTAATACTCCCCCCATATCCTGTCATCTGCTCTGCCCTTGGCTCTGGAATGAGTCACTAGCACTCAGCCTGTTACCTGTGCTTTTTTGGTAAAGAAATACTTTCAAAGGTATTTTCCTTTTCTCATCTTCCTAGTGCTGTGATGATTGTGGAAATAACTGTGTGGTGGGTTTTATTATTCAAAAAGTCTGCTTATGTATTTCATGTATAAGGGACATTGTTATAAATACCTTTCAGGTATGGGAGGCAAGTAGAAGAGACCGAAACAAACAATGAATTGAAAATGCTGCAGTAGTCAGTGCTGTATGGAGACAGAAAACTACAGGAGGTGAATTTTTGTAGGAGTTGCAAAGAGGAGACTGGAAGTCAGTGAGTTCTGTGCATTGAAAGAGAAGATAACAAGAGATCAGTAGATAGTAAGAGTGCCAGCTGCCAGTTACAAGGCATTTCTATCAGAATGCCAGGTATCAGAAACAGAGGGTGTGGATGGCTGAGTCAAAAAGGACTTGTGCTTTCAGTGTGCTGTGCTGCTACAAGCCCAGCATGGCAGGGAAAGCTCTGCAGGAAGGCATGACCCAATGGTTTGGTTCTCTTAACAGCAGATTTTTCATTAAAAAATATTATTCTTTAGTTTCTCCTCTTACAAGCTTTCCAAAATTTTTTAACATCTTCAAAGCAGAAATATTTTTGGTTGGTCTGTATCTGGTGAAGTAAAGTTAAAGAGTAGTTAAAGATATGTTTAGGTGTGTTGTGAAGTAGTAAAACTAGCCTGAACAAAGTACCAGAGTTTTTAAGACCTGAGACACAAGAAAAGGAATTGGCTGGATAACTAAATACATGTTATCCTCCTCTTCCTTCTATGATTCATTTTTTTGCTCTTTCAAAACATGTAACAGTTTAACACAATTGTCAGATGAGGAATTGGTTCACTTGCCCTGGCTGCAGTATGTGCCAAACTCAGGAGTGTATTTTTGCCCTCCTCCCTACACCCGCAGCTCAGAAAGAGGTGGAAGTGCAGCAAAGATTTCTTGATCAGAGACATGGGGATAACCTCTGTCTAAGGAATCATGGAATAAATCAGGATCTTGTAGTGTACTACATTAATATAGTAACTCCTGGTTTGAGAACCATGTGCGCTGTGTCAGGACCTCAGTAGAAAACTGCCAAAAAAAGGATCATGAAAGAGACCTCATGTTTTGAAAGCTTGAAAAGATGGATTTCCATTTTTTTTTGCCATTAAATGGGAACACTGCAGGTGAAAGATTATAGTGATGTGTGACATGCCATTCACATTGCAAATTCAATGAAGACTAACTTGACTACTGTATACATCTGTTAGGATTTAAGATGTATGAAAATATTTTTTCCTGTCCTCAGAAAATACAAGGAGTTTCTGCTACAAGTTATTTTAAAGCATATTTCTAATACACACTGTAGCAAAGTTTAGACTAATCATCTTCTGTTAAACAAATTAAAAGGACAGTATTTCTTTAAACTGCAAATGAGTGACCAGGATTCTCTGTAATCTATGATCCTATTCATACCAGCATCAGAGAAATTAGCTGCTGATAGTTTTAGCTAGCATAAAAGTTCACACATTGATTGTAAAGCAGCTCAGGTTCTAACATTACCATTTCAGAAGTCTGCTGGAACTTAAGGTGTCACCATCTTTGATTGTCTACATTTTTTATTTCCTCTGTTTTTTTGCTTCTTCTATTCTCATTCTTTTCTACTTTCCCAGTAGCTGTTGATGAGAGATACTTGCTATACCATATTTCTTCTTTAAGGATATTTTGTGCTTCAGTTTATGCTTTAGTTACATCTTGAAACATGGAATCTAAGGAAAAGTTTTCAAAAGGAAATGCACAGGTAGTCTGCTGAGTGTTTTGCTACTCTTAATCCTAGGCTGCAGTGTTTGTGTAGTTAACATAGAATCAAATTGGCATGGGTTACTCTTTTTGCTGTAACCCTTGAAGAGTTTTATAGTTTATGGATTAATTCTGACTTCCTTGCTTCTGGCTCCAGCTCTGGCTGCAGAAGGTAAATAATTTTTTTTCACAGCAAGTTGTTGCATAGGAGCCAACTAAAGGAGACTGAGCCAGTGCATGGAGAGAAGGATTGCCACTGTTGTGAGGAGTTTGAGTGGGAAGAAATTGCTGCATGCAATCCTGGTTGTTTGGCTTGATGGCTTGGACCCATCCTGTGCTGAACTGCTGAGCATCCTCTTACAGTGAGACCAGAACAAGGCAGAACCTTTTGTGCTCTCTGGGAATCCCATTAGACAGAGGGATTCAATTCTAGGTTTGCCATGGAAGACACGTGTATCCTAACATGCAGTTTGTGTTCAGCATCATCCCCTTTTCCATCATACTTTGCTTTAATTTCCAGCATGACTAGCAGATCTATTTTTCACAGGACATTCACGACTCAGTGCAGTGCAGGGAGGACAAGAAATGAGTTATTGATGCTCTAGTTCTGTTTGGGGCAATTTGATGGTTTCACCTGTTGGTAACTTTTCTAATGAATGTGTAGTAAATTCTAGTAAATGTGATGGAGTTCTAGAGTTGATTTAGGCGGCTACTCCTGTTTTCTCAAAGCGGGTTTATTGAATAGTTTGTATGAAAAAAATTCATCTTATCATTTGTGATCTCATCAAAAGGATAGGAAAATGGATTGATAAAGGACACAATCTGGTATATTCTCTGCTAATTAAATGACAGATTTGAAACAAAGTAATAATGTTAATAATTTTATCAGTCATTCATAATATAAATTACTGAAATTTGTTCCTAGGACTTGGAAGAATTTTGCTTCAGATTTTGCATAAACCATTTGACTGTTGTTACACAAACTCAAGGCTTTGCAGACATGGACCATGACCTCCTGAAAAACTTCATTAGCAAAGCCAGCAGAGTGGGAGCATTCCGAAATTGAGCTCTGACTACAACCAAGCTGAAGAGTACGTCCTCTTCCCTACTGGAAATACTTTTCCTTTGGAGAACTCCTCCGTGGTCAGAATGTGCAATGGTTTGGAAAGTCTCAGTGTCCATCAGCTTAGGGAGTGTGTAGAAGTCCACTAACATGTCGGCTTTGTTGTAAGGATGGCTACAGTGTAGGTGTGTGGTGACTGTTCATTGCCAACAGCCAACAGAATTTAACACAAAAATCTAATGCAGTAAGTACCCTTTAACACCCAAAGTCAAGCAAACTAAGCTTGTCATTATCTAGTCTGTCTAATTTTTAATTTTTTTTTAAACAGTCTGTGTTGGATTTTATGGGACAGTGACCTCTTTGCTGCTAAAACTTTCAGTGTATTTTTTTGTGTCAAAACTCAGTTAATATGCCATAATGGGCTTCTTTTTATAATCCAGTGGAGATACAGTACTTAACCATATGACCAGAAAAGTTTGTAAGTCCTTCAGGATCAGAGGCTTTCTGTTTGTAGGAGGGTATGTCTCACTTGTTGTTTATTTGGAGTTAATTTGTGAGGAGCTTCAGCAGGATATTACAGTTTTGAGTTCCCAGCACTTGTCTCATCGTTTAGCCAGAATGAAAAGGATCTCCCTTGCCATTACACCAGGCATGTCCCTGGCACCCCAATGGAAGCACTCACCAAGTTTGTCTGGGATGTGAATTGTCATGCTGTGAGTTTTACTACTAAGAAAAAAACCTAGTTACAAACCCAAACAAGCTTTCTTCAAGTTCTGCTTGAGGCTTATTTATTCCTGTTTTACTATCTCTCCTCAGACAGATCAACTTCAGACAAATGGAGAAAAAGGTGATTTTGAAGTGGTAGCTTCAAATTAATTAAATTTTAAGAGTGAACTGACACTATATTCCAAAGGGTGATAAAGGTATCTTGTCCAAATAGGGCATTTCAGATTCTCCTGTGGTCAGAGCTGTGAGGTGACCACTCCACTTTCCTTTCAGAGCTGTTCAGAAGAGAGGAGATGCCCTCTGGACATGCCTCTCTCCCACCACTGATCATCAGTGGCTAAGGTAGAGTAGATGCTTCGTTCCTAACTGGCTGAAGTGAATATTAAGGTGAAAAACCCACCCAGTGCTGCACAGAGAGAGGTTTGCCCCATCACAGAAGATGTGGAACTTATGGAGCATTTACTTGAATTTTCTAACAGGTAACTGTGAATTAACCCTGAGAATTTCAGATTTTGACTGAGTGAAGTGACTACAAGTGCCTTTTGCAGTATTTTACGAATGGGGAAGACAAAAAGCTGGATGACCAGGCTCAGTACACGAATATAATTATGTAAGTAGTCCTGCAGCCTTCCTGCAGGTCTCTGCTGTGCTACAGCATCCTTCAATGATGTTTTCTAATCCTCAAATGTGGTTTCTAAGAACCTAAATTATCACATCTTCATGTCTAAGGTGGAAATAGCTGTTCTTTACTATATTGGAGGCTCATTTCTCAAACAATCCTGTTCTTTGAGGAAGAGTAGGAGGAAAAAGTGGAAGAGGAGTAGTGAGTAGTACTCCCTTCACCCCAGGCCCTGTGTGTGTGAGTGGAAAGGTGAAGCACATAGGTAGCAGAATTTACTTAGGAAGAGGGTGATGAACAAGTATTTTAGAAAATACCACGGTAAATATTTAATTATGTTTGAGACATTTGCCTCAGACCCTCACTAGATATATATTGGATTATCTACTGCTAACAAGCACATTCTGCCACCCCCTCAGTGATGAGTATGACTTCCTCCAGCAGCGTTAAGTCTGCTCTTAGCAGCTGTGTCAGTATTTTGTATTCAAACAGAAGTGGTCAAAGCCTTTCCAATACATAATGCAGATTCATCAAAACCACAGCTTTGCTGGGGGAGGAGATCAGTTTTGTTAAGTTTGTTTTGAGAAGTACTTGACACTAGCACACAGACAGAGGTTACTGCAGACAGTGAGATAGAGTCACCATAGAGCTGTACCCTGTGTGCTGTAGCCCAGCACTGATCATACCAGTGTGGGCACAAGGGATTCCGTGGAAGCCAAGGCTGCAGATCCCTGGGTAGGCCTGAGATGCCAGATTCACCTGCCAGCACTTCCTTCAGGGTAGCAGTGCATGGAACGAGGGTGTATGACCACATCTCAGCCTTGGGGCAGCAGCTGGCACCAGCCCCATCCCACCCACCCCCATGGCATCACACTGGCACACATCCAGTGTGACTGGGAAATGGAACCAGCTGGGAACCCCCAGCCCTGCTGCTGGCTTGGCAGTGGTCACTCCAGCTTTCCTGAGGTGTGGATTATGAAAGGTCTCTCCACAAGTTTCTGTTGTTTTACTCAGAAGAATCAAACAAAAAACTATATATGTGAAATGATGGGGTTTTTTTTTGACTCAGCATCTGATCAGAAAACTTCCCTGGCTCTCTGGGGACACTACTTCATGGAATGATAGCACTGGAGAGAGGCACCACTCTCCTCCATTAGCTCAAGTTCATAACAAAGTAGTTGAACAGAGATTGCAGCTGAAATGGCATGCTGCTTGGAACAAGACATTTTTGGCTTAATAGAACAAAGTGTCATTTTTTTCCCAATTTACTTCCTTTCCAGCCAACCATACACATTAAAGCCTACTTGCAATTGCAGAATAACTGACAAAGCCTGTAATTTTGAAAAGAAGCATCTCTGGACTGAACGAGGGTGATTCTAAAGGTCCAGTGTGTCAGCGTTGGCTTTTATTTTGTATCATCTGACCTGGATGTGATAGTGTTACATTCATAGAAACATTTATTTATTTTTTTTTAATTTTTTTAATTTTCATTGCATGTGTTCAAAGAAAAACCACCCTTACTGGCTTAGGTGGTTAAATGTGGGTGCATGGATGTAAATATTGCTTGAAACCCAACCATGGGACATTTCAGAAGAAATTAGGGATGTGTTTTACTGTGGTGAGATAGACTGCAACAGCCTTGTGTTTGTGTATCTTGCAGTTAAATACTTTAATAAAGTGTTGTTCTGTTTTAGGATACCACAGAAAAAAGGTATTTCATAAATAAGTGAAAATTTGGTCAAGCAGAAAGTGTGTCTGGGGTTTAAGTAAAAAACAATGTTCTGCTTTCCATAAAGAAGTCTGAAAAAAAAAATTTCAGGGGTAGGATCATTTGAAGGTTCTCCTAAGCTATTGAAGCTAAAAGCCAGCACTGCCTTGTCATCTAGTATCCACCTGTAGAGTTCTGTTACAATGCTTGGTAACTATGTAAACTGCTGTTTTTATCTGATCTGAACACTTTAACACTTTCCATGGACTTTCCTTGTCAAACAAAGCATTTATTTGCCCCAGAGAGCAGGATTCATTGCCCACCACCCAATGATGTAGAAAGTTTACAGCCTGATTTTACATAAATGATTTTTTTGTTCTATATAAGCTTACCTGGTTTAATAAACCATTAATAAAAATGCCATAATATTTAAAACAGTTTGAATGGGACTTTTTTCCTTTCTTTTCAGTAAAAATGAAGAAAGTTTGATGCTTGTAGACTGAATTGACTGTATGGCAGGGGTGGGGGGGAAGTAAAGCAGATGATATTTCAGAGAGGTACCTTGAAAGCTATTTGTGTTCTTAGGAAATCACTGTCACCAGATGATAAGACATATGTAAGCTGGAGAATTTCTTCAAGAAATTCCTTTAAAAGAATTTCTTTCTTTAAAAGAAATCAATGCCCTGGTGACTTAATAAACTGTGATTAATAAAATGGTCCTCAGAACACCAATCATTGTTTCTTAAGCAAATGTATATTATGACAAGCTTGTTACATTTAAAATATTTCAGCTTGTACTGTGTGCTGGTATCACACAGCCATGATCATCTCCAGCTGCTTCAAATTTGACACAGGTGTCTTCCTGCAGCCACTCCTGTGCCTGAAAATGTGCACTTGCACAGTCCCTGTGGCTGTTCTGGTAGCTGTGAGAAAGCTCCTCACAGCCCCTCTGCCCAAGCACTGCCTCAACACAAAATCCTTCACTTGCAAGTCCAAAGGCAGAAATAAGAAATAAGCTCCTATGACATATAAGAACAAAGAGCATTTGGAAACAGTGGAGAGCAGGAAGAGATTAAGGTGTAAAACACCAAATGAAGAGGCTGGGAGTCAGCTCATCCACCTTCACATGGCTGCAGAGCCAGGCTGATAGATTCCATTCCTTTAAGCACCAATGGACAGAAATGGGCCTTTAAAGGATACAATTTACCTGACCTCATCTTACACCCAGGGCAGCTTCAGCTTTCTACAGAAATTGATGCTTGGTGTTAAGCACCTAAAATGGCCATCACATTTTATGCCCAGCTTCTGCTGTGATTCCAAATTTTCTTTTTTTCCTGGAACAGTTTCAATATTCCAGGCCATTTTTAGTACAGCAAGGTCTCACTCTAAGAAAAGTGCTGTCAAACAGGGTAAGATTTCCATATCTAATAAAAAGCCATTAGTTTCAGTATGTATTTATTTGGATAGGTACCATAGGAAATCACCTAATATAAGAAAAATCACTGACTGTAAATCCTTTAAAAGCTATTTTATTTATCTTGAAAGGCGAGAAACTGATTAGTTGTATAAAATAATATTGTACATTTGATGTAAAGCCTTCAGTCTGTTTGACCAAAAAAAAAAATACATTGTCACAGTAAAGAAAGAATGAATCTGTTTAGATACTGGACTCTGTATCATCCCTCTAGCCAAAGGACAGCTAACACAGCTTACAGTCAGTGCACCCCAATGTTAACATAAATCCTGTCTGTAAAACTGCAAAAAGTGAGAAAATAAACATAAGGTACTCTGGAAAGTTCTGTACATTTTTCAGTAAGGAAGTTGAAGCCATACTGAGTCTAAAACACCCCTCAATATTATTTTTAAATTAATTTACAGTTTTTGCTGTTCATAGAATTTTTAGTAGTTCTAGGGTTAGCTTTGAATCAACACAAGAACTGGATCTTTAAAACACTTCCTACTCTAAGTATTCTAGGATCAGCTTAACAATCTGTAAATAAGCTCCCTGGAAGACATTGGTTTAAAACATTTGTGTCATTAATAGCATTCTTTTTTACTGTACCTGTTCTTAACTTAAGAAGCTACAAAAGCTGAAATTCATAAAAATGGGTAATTTTAAAGCAGGACAATTGATTTGCTTGTATTTTAATCCACTGGAAACAAAACATGTGCTTCTGTTAATTGGCTATTTTAACAAAACTTTCTTGTTCCAAGAAAAGTTCCAGTATCTGAATCGGTAACTTACAAATACAAAATATGAAAAAAGTATTGGATGGTTTTGTTTGGGTTTTTTTGCTAGTTGCAACCATTCACAAGTGGCCCAATTAATTGCCTTTTCAGTAAAGGCAGAGGGATTTTCCCACCGTGGGTGCACCACATTCAGGTTTTTGCAGATGCTGCAGTAAGGCCAATGAGGGATGCCCTGTGCTTTTAGAGACCAGGCTGCTCTTACCTGGAACCCAACTGGAGACACTCAGCTTCCAGCTGTTTCCCAAGCTCTTTGGCTTGGCTACAATTAGGTGAAAATTTGAAGAAATCAAGAAAATTCTGCATCACTAGACTTTTGAAATCTTGTGTGTACCAGGTATGGTTTAGGTTGGTTGGTTTTTGGGGTTTTTTTGGGGTTTTTGTTTTGTTTTTTCTTGTAATACTTGAGATTTCCCAAGATAAGAAAGGGCACATCAATTACTCTGCATATGGGAAGAAGCTTCAGCTTCTAGGAAGTTTCAATGTGGGATTCTGGGATGAATCTCTATGGGATTCATACTCCATCAAATTCAAACTGAGGAACAGTGTAACTGCCTTCCAAAATGACACTGGCGTGGGAGCTGGGGAAGCAAGACTACAAAATGCCAAGTGTTGGTTTCAGTAGTAAGGCTATAAAATGAGTTCACTTTGAATTCAGGTTGTACTCCTGAGGTGAGGCCTCTTCTCTGCAAGGCCCCCAGCTGCTGTCCCATTTAATTTAATGGGAATTTGATGTGCTAATTATGAACAGAGATAGGAAATCTTTGCAGTAATTGGCCCACCATTTTCAAAATTTGCAATGAAAATCTAATAAATCAAATCTAAGAAACAAAATTAGTGCATTTCAAATCATTCTAGCTAACATTTTATCTTTAGACATAAAAAAAAAAATCAATCCAACAAGACTGAACTGGCTTAAATCAGTAATGCTGCAACAGGAAATTCAGACACTTTCCAAGACTTTTTAAAAATCCTCAAAAAATATATAAATTAAATTCAGTGGCTTACATTGTATATATGCTACATCATAAGGCAAAGTATATTGGAAAACATTTAACAATTTAAAAAGTACAAATGTTTTCAGCTAGCAGTTTGGAATAGAAAGCAACTAAAAAGCAACTCTATTAATGAAGGCTGTAAAACAAAAACAATCTTAAGAGGGCTGGCAGTGCAGCCCCTGGTCCTGAGAAGAATCTCACTTTTCTTCACTGGCTGAGGTATCATTTCCATCATTCAGCTTCTGCTTTTGCATTCTTGTTCGAGTAGATGCTACAAGAAAACCCAACAAAGAAAAAGAATGAAATAGTTCTTCATAATTACTTTGGACTATTGGAAAAATTTGTAATGACACAGGAATAGAAGTACATTATTCTATTGTTAACAAGCTTAATCCCTCGTTATAGGATGGACACCTAATTTTGCACTGTTTCGACCATTCTTGCTCAATCTTACAGATCTTATGAAATTCCTTCCACCTGTTCACTCCAGTTCTCATTGTCTCTGTCCCCTCATTGTGTCCATTTCCATCCTCCAGGTGGGCAGATGGTCTGTGTCACAACAGGAATCTCGCCAGGCAGAAGCTGCAGGCTGAGCAGTGCCCACATCCCAGAGACAGCCTGCCCAGGAATGCCTTTTCCCCTCAGTGGCACACACCAACACCACTGGACACGAGACAGAGCTCTCCTTCTTAACCCCTGCCATAAATCAGCACTGAAACATTTTGCCTACCTTAAAATAGAGGTGCTTGGATCCACACTCATACCTATCTTGATGAGCAATGTAAGACTTTTTAATGGGCAAATCTGCTCAGCTGCAGAGCTCAGATTGTCAGAGAGTGAGAAACTGGCCAGGCCAAGTGTGCTCCTTCTCACAAGTGGAAAATACAACTCAGACGTGGGGGTGGGGCTGTTTTGCTTTTTATGAGCTAGATTTGAATTTCTTTTCAAAACAGAAAAGTGATGCCATAAGATCTGAAAGAAATGCTGACCCACAGTAGAAGAAAAAGCAGTCTCAGACATTTCCCTATAACAGCAAAGCAACAAAAGCCCCACATATGGTTTTCCTGTGTACATAAATTTCCATTTTGTAATCTGCATTTTCAAGATTATATGCAGGAAGTACAAAAGCTAAGCAAATTACTCAAATCACATTGGTGTTGAACAATGTTTTCATCTGAGTGGGCCCAAGGTCTCTTATCCAAGGCACTCAGTGCTCTACAGATTATGAGAAAAGTAATACTCACTCATTTCTGCAAGCTTTTGTTGGAACTTGGACTCCTGGGGTAGGTGTTTGCTACAGAAAGAAAGCATAAGGTTAAGTTAATAAAAAAAACTTTTTACCTTCATTACCTAAACTTTAAATCATGGGAGTCACTTTTTGACATCAAAGCATGTAACTTTCCATCTCTCATTTGATACAGCTGCTAAAGCTCACCAATTAACACAAGACAGGGTATCAGGAAGAAGTTAGGATGAAGGCCCTGAGACCCCAGTATATGCAAGATCTCTGAAAAGCCCAGGGCAATCTCTCACCTTCCATCTGCCTCGTCTGTCCCCTCTATATCGAAGCGCAGCCTCTTCAGTGGCTTCGGGGCAGCAGCTCCCACTTCTGCACTGCGCTTCAGCTGGCCCTCACTGTTGCACAACATCTGGTTTATTTTTTGAAACTTTTCAGAAGTCTGAAGTGACAAGAAAATAGGGAAAGAATTGCCAATAAATCCTGAAACCACTCCAACTTTCCAGATTATCCAAAAAAATTAGGAGTTCTTAAAACTCTGGAGTTTTAAGAACCCTTATCTTGTGCCAAAGCAACTAAAATAAAATGCAACATATTTGAAGATGAAGTCTAGATATTTGAAAGGAGTTAACAGGACTTCCCTATAATTACTATATTAAATCAGGCAGACTCATTGGCCTGCTCTAGAGATGTGAGCAGGCTACCCTATTCCTCCAAAAGTTACATGCATTTAAGACCAGACCAAGATGTTAAAACTCACCCCAAATGATTCTCCAATGGACACCAGAATTCTGCCAAATGAAGAAGAGAAGTTTAAGCTCCATTTAACTTTGACAGAAGCATCAAGTCATTTGCACAGGTTAGCACAAGGCATTGCCAAGGTCTCTTCCTCTCTCTCTCTGCGTTAACAGTGCAAATCCATACTGTGCTTTACTGTGTTGAGACATTTCTCTTTGGGCCACTGAATGCTCAATCACCAAATGAACTAAATCACACAGACAGATATGAAATTGTGGCTTGAAAGAATCAGAGGCCCCCATAGTCTGTTCTGTATCAGCAAGAAGAGCCTTCAGTGCTGGGTACCCAGACAATCATCCTCTCATCTCTACCTTCAGGTGTCTGCTAATCAAAATCATGCAGGACTTCAACCTAAAATACACAATAACATTTAAACTTTTGTCCACAGTGGGACTGACTTGATCTTAGTCTGAAAAGCCACTGGAAACTGGTATATTTACTGTCATCCTCATCTGCTAAGAACCAGTAACCAACAGTTTGAAATATTCTGTTCAGCCAGCTAAACAAACATTTTGTTGCAAAAAAGTATTTTCTCTTTAAAGAAGCTGACAAAGCTCATCTGTGTTTTTCAGGAGTATGATGCAGGATCAAAGCCAACAACATTTATAGCAACCAGGTCAGGAAACTCTTCTTTGGTGGGGGGTAAAAAAAAAAAAAAAAAAAAGGAGGAAAAAACCAACAAAAAACCGCCTTGAGCACAAAAGAAAAGCATTGAATGATGAATAAAGATTCCAAATACAGGAAAAAAACAATTGACCAGAAATTGTATGACTACTGACACAGACTACTGACAAGCTAGACTGCAATTTTTCAATTTGCTTCCACTAAAATCCCCCAAAGACCTTAAATTTAGTCCAAAAAATGCTTGTCAACAACGTACCTAGACCTTGGAGTCATCTTTGTGGGTGACTGAAACCCATCAGAGAATTTGTATGGGCTCTTCAGAGGTGAGATGTAGATGTTATTGCCAGCAGGGACACGCCGAGGAGAGTTGGAGAACTGGTAGGGACTGCGAGGAATGTGTGGGATTGGTGACAGAGTGGGAGGCTGTAAAAATAATAAAATAATCATAAACCTTTATTGCCTATATATTTCTAGTCTATTGAATAACGAACAGAGCTAATGGCTTACCCTGCTGGAAGCATACTGCAAAATGTTTGTTTTCAGCTTCTGCATAAACACTAAGTTGTAAAAGACTATGATGGAGTCATATTGTTCTTCTCGGATAAGAACACGTTTGAAAGTCTGCACAGAGTGAGAAAATCATACACAGATTAAAAAAAAATAAAAGGAATGAAAATTTTACATGTGACAAACTCATAAAGTCACTCAAAGTCTGAGTTAGATTAAGAGCTAGGATGGCACATGAGTTGTGTGCAAGCCACTGTAACTTCTCTAAACTGTTGGGTTTTTCCAAATGTGTTTGAACACCAGCACAAGCACCTACTTCATTAACTGGCACAGCCCCTTGGTGTGAACACAGTTCTAACATTTTCCAAATTTAAGAATGATTTGCTTTCACACACACGTGTCAAAAAGTCTAGACTACTGTGTATGCCTTGGAAGGCCAAAAAACTCATTACTGACCTGATGGGGATAAAATAGTTCTATAGGCTTGGAGACAGAAGTCTGGAGCTTAGCCAAGATCCACAAATACACTATGAGAAATTCTGCTACTAAGAGGATGCTACAGTTCCATTAACTGGTGAGGGTTTTTCTATAGATTTCATTACTGTGCTGTGCAAAACTTTCAGTACATTGAAGTTCCTGTGAAGGAAGGAACTTCTTCATGTTAGAATTAAGCCTACAACTTTAATACATACACAGCTGTTTGATATACAGCCATACATCTCTATTTGCTATCAAACCGTGTTTCTGTTGAAAGCTTCTGTAGAAAGCAATCTGCTTCTCTTCCCTTAATGCTCCCGGGAAGTTAGACAACTCATAAAGAAACTTGTGCTACTTTTGAAAATCTTGTTAGCTCTAGACATAAATTTTTCATCTAGACTCCAAATACAGTCATAAACCATTGTTGCGTATTTTTCAAAAGATGGAATGAAATTTGTTTTCTGAGGAGAGTTACCAAACTATTTATGCAAGATGTTTAAGAGGTATTTAGTATTAGAGTCAGTTTTCTCCTCCACAAAATGGAGATGCAGTGAAGCAGAAGTTTTCTGGTTTTTTATGGAGGAATAACATTTAAGAACTTCCATACCTCTTGATTTGTGTTGCAAAGCTCCTTGTATGCTGAAACTATCATTTTAAATCGAAGATCTACATTCTTTACTTTGCATATGCCATACATGGAACACATCATGATCTATTAAAGAAACAAGACAACTGAAAATTAATTCAGCTTCTTCATTTCAAGTTAAGAAATAACTTTCTTTTACTGATTTTGCTCTATAAACTAGCAGACAACTCAACTTAGAAAGAACTTCTAGAACATAGTTAACATAATTCTACCTCCATTTCTATGTGACAAACAACTAACTGGAGCTTCTCAAACTCTTACCATATGATGCAATTTTAGGGTAGAATAACAAAAGAATTTAATCAGCCACACATGCTGCCTTCACAAAGAAAATCACTGTATTTTTATGCAAATTATTAGAAATTGTGGTCTGTCTTTGTTATTTTGATAAAAGCTCAAAATGGTATCTGAAGGTGCCATATCAAGTAATTGCCAGTGCTTAAAAAACTGAGATGACAGACTTCAGTCTAAACTAAGGCCTCCTTACAGTGATCAATAGATTAATAAAAACCCCAGGGTACATTTTTAATGGCTAAGAACATACAAAGAACATTTTGTTCAGGAGAGTCTTTTTAACTTTTTAAAACTTTTTTTTGTCCACGTTACCTGGTCCAGGTGCCTGTCTCTCATTAGCTCATACTCATTTTGCAGTGTGTGCTGGAAGAGGGTCCAGATCAAGGGTTCCAGGTCAGGATGGTCAGAGAGAAGGTGAAGGAACAGGGTATGGAGTCGACGATAGGCCAGTAGATACACTTCAGAAACAAAGAAAAATAAACTGAAATCGTTTAACAGGAGTATTCAAAATGAAAGGAATGTAATGAAGGAGGGACAGCATTGTACTGCTCACTGTCTCCAAAGAAAAAAAACTACCAGACACCAAGCGAAGGTCATAGAAGCCAGGCTCAAAATAAATGGAAAAGGTTTTCATACAAGAGACAGTGGAGAACATGGAAGGCCACTCCAAACACCACTGCACATTTATGTCTATATCAATTCCAACAAGCACCTGGAACATGAATCTGCTGAGAGTTACTAAGCAGACACAGCACAGAAGGTTCAGCAAACCCCCCAAGTGGGATAAAGATCAAGCCTGGGAAAGCACCAGCCATGTCTGCCCAGTTGTCCAGCTTCACATGACATCTCTTTAAAGTCACTGGTGGGAAAAGGCTGCTATGACAGCAGAACCCTCCATCTGAGCCCATATGGACATTCTTGCAGCCAGGACAGGGAAGTTTTCAATTCTAACTCGCAGAGTGCACACAGGAACCACCTGCTGGCACCATTTTGCCCTTTCTTCCAGAGGTTTGCCCGGTGTTCACTACGGATTCTACAACAAACTTTTCAGAAATGCTGAGTGCCAAAACCCAAAAAGGATAAAGAGCAAGAGATAACTTTGCAATGTCAGCACATGCAGGAGGAACAAACCTTTCTTGTAGAACAGAGAGAGGGAGGTAGATTTCTGCGGTTTCTGCGGTGTTTGGGGGGTCGCAGCAGGTGGAACATCTGGAGGAGAAGTAGCACTTAGAGGGGGTCCAGATGCCTTCTTCTTAGGAGATTTCACAGGAGAAAGATAGCTGGAGGGTCAACATATATTAAGCATTTAACATCACAGGATGAAGAAATTTCATTATTCAATTCTGTATGAACAATACTTGCAGGAACTCTTCCCTTTTCCCCATTAGAAGAAATAAATTGCTATTGTGACCTGTTATCCCCAACAGCTGATACAGGGACTTGTCTATTCCTAGGCAAGTAATGTAACAGTTTACAATTGCATATTTGATAGGGCTGGGGAAAAATATTTCAACATTTGATTTAACTTTCAATGTATATTAAATATCTGCAAATACAACGGTTTAACAAAACTTAAGTACCAAGCCTAAGAAGCAGGAAAACAGAATACAGCTGGATTTGAATATTAAGGGTACTATCAATTTCACATTTCCCTAGACCTCAGGCATTCACTTACAGGTCTGCAGCAGTGTGGTTATGCTGGAAAGGTGCACTGGGAGTAGAAGTGGGTTCAGGCTGATCAGCTTGGCCTTCTCGCTCTTTTGACTGCTTGATAAGATCAAACAGAGGTGATCCCTAGAAAAATGACAGGAATCCTGCATCACACTAAGAACAGACAACAACTCTGCATGAATTTAGTTCCTTCTCTAAACCCAACCACCAAAATGTGAACCTCAACAGAAGGTTAAAGCTTTGAAGTACTTCAGAACACTCATACTTTGCAAGATGAATTTTAACCATTTAACTTTGAGTAATTAAATACATCAAATGCTTTTTTTTCTGTTTCAACAGCAGTCCATTAGATATAAGTTAACTGCAGATTTGAAATATTTGTATTAGTTGTATTCTAGAGTCCCTTACTACTTCTTATTAGAGCCATTTCTGAAAAGAAGAGTAATCAATACAAGAAAACACACAAAAGGTCACATTTCAAAAAACACAGAACAATACAAACAAAAAATCCTCCCAACCACCCCAAAAAAATCCAAAACCAACCAAACAACCAACACCCAAAAAACCCCACCAAAAAACAGCTGAAGGAAACCTCAGCCCATTGAGGACTGGAAGTTACTGCTGTACCTAGTGTCAAACCATTTTTGCTTCAACATCTACCCAATATTTTATGTTTAACAATATATAATATAAAAATATTATACAAACCACAGTCACTTAACTGCACTGGGGACTATTTAGTCTCTGCAGTATCACATTCCAGAGCCACCCCTGAAAAGAGTTAGAGTGACTCTGGATACAGTAAGCCTCTGCCTTCATGGCCCAAAGCAAACCCTAATTTTGATTTGAAGCTAACTACCAGCACTTTAACCAACTCCTCTGGAATACATCAGAAACTAAGAGCTCAAGGTAGGAGGTGAGAGTGTAGGAGCAGAGAGAATGTAAGTGGAATGGAGGAGGTTCTGGCTGAAACCACATCAGCCCTTCTGCTGATGTTAGTAATAAACAGCAGTCCTGCAGAAACCAAGTCTCAGCCTGCTTGTATGTCACACACATTAGAATTATGCTGAGACAGCAAGACTACATGGGAAAGTATTTTGACACCATATTTATAAATAAATTTGAAAGCACAGGGTTGATGGCTTCTGTTTATTTTCTTTAAACAAGAGACTCATCCTTGAGTACTATGTTGCCTCTCACCAGTGCAGCATCAGAACTCCTGAAGCAACACAGGAACATTTGGGTAGCAAATATGTGCCTTCTGGAGAGTGAGAGGCAGGGGAAGCAGCGTCCATAAAACTCAGGATTAAGTGGGCAAAACCAGGCATGCAGCATTTTCTTCAAATGATCTTCCCAAACTACAGCAGTAACATCTGCTGGCTCATTGCTCTGTCCACAATGCACTGTCTGATGGTTCCTGGTCTGTTTGATCCTCCAAATGCACATTTTAGGTATTCAAATGCACTGGCACAGATGACAAATCTATAGCTATAAATAGGAGCACAGCATGCATGTAAAGCATGCAGCATCACCTGGCTAAGGCAATAAGAAATAGCCTAGTAAAATTAGACTGCATTTACTAGAATTAATCTAGCAATAAGACAGTCCTTATTTAGACTTATTCCTAAAAAAACCCCCACCTTTTTTAAAGTGCATCAAATAGAAATTCAGAGTAACAAGATGAGAGTGATGAGATCTACAATTTTTCACACTGCAATTTTTAAATTATGATTTGGCAATATTGGAGCTGTTTCATCCACAGCAGAAAAAACCATCAGTTAGTGATTCATAACCACATAGTTGTTTCTCCATTTCTCAACCAGTTCAGCTCTTGGGCTGGTTTGCATCATTTTTCCCTCCATTTAGGAATGCACGCACTTCTCACTTGTGTCTCTCAGTGCTGCCCTTGCTGGAAACACAGACACATGACCTCCATTTCTCATTCTTCTGGCCACTTGGCCTCTTCCTTTTTTATTATTCCCACCAGCACTTCACTTTGCTCTGAGGAACCCAAATTTCTTTCCCAGAGCAATCATTGCTGAGATATCTTGACTAAGAGTGAACCCTACTTCATTCACATCACATTTTAGTGATTAATGAGTGGAAAAGTATTGTTTTTAATGAAGGAGGAAAAGGAGTTGATGAAAGGGATTGAGCGGTCTAGAAAGAGAAGCAAAAGTTACTATTCTTGAGTTAGCACTTGAGACCAGCAGTTCCAGGTCCTCTCTCAGCCCTGCTCCAATTTTGCTCACATTATTCTGAGTGTGATTCCACTAGATAAGGTATGGGGACACAGCAGTTTGCTATGCACAGAAGGGATCTGCCTGTTTCAGCATCATTTCCACTCCTCTTCTACCTGCCAGCCTCAACAACCAGACAACCTCCACATAAATCAACTGAACCATCAGAAAGCTAACAGAGAAAGCAAACCCAGATTTAAAGTCTGCTCTGGAGAGAATCACAGAGCCCGAATAAGCACTAAGAACAGACACACCATGAAGGCTGGGAGCAGAGCAGAACACAAAGTACAAGATGCTGTGCATTTACTGACAACAGCCTATTCCACAACCTGATTAGCATGTGGAATTTTATCTGACAAGAATGTAGAGAACTGACTGCTGCTTTCCATCAGTTAGATGGGCTACCTTCAACATCTACCCATAGAGCCCAAACAGCAAGATGCAGTGAGTCCAATACAACTCTTTTGGTTCCCACAAATATTAATTGATGCTGTGGTTAAAAAGGCAAGACAAAGAGGGTGCTGCAACCCACCTGGCCCCAGCAGTGCAGAGTTCCCAGCACCAACAATGGCAGGGTGTGAGAAAGCCCCATTCAATGTATGTCCCTGGGCAAACCACAGCCTTGTCACCTGTGCCGACAGCACAAACTTGTCAGCCCTGCAGCTGCATGAGCAGAAATAGCTTGTTTAGCTTTCAGACCTGGTGACATTTAAAGTAGGTGTTTTGTTGATCACCATTTCCACCTTCCTCTCAGACTTTAGTGCAGCCCCCTCTGCTCTTTCCCCAGGGACCCCCACCACTCTCACAGGAACCTTTCCAAGTGCATGGCCACGTAGTTGTAGAAGTAGGTGCTGCACTGACAAGACTGATGCCTCACAAAAAACTTTGTGTGCCACAAAGCAGAGCACAAAGAGAGGGGTTTGCTCAAGTGCAGCTATCCCCATGCTGTAAAACTGATGGATTTAATTACAGCTGTGTCTCCTTTCTTTATACTCAAACACAAAAAACGCTTCTATTCTAAACGCAGCTTGCAGGGCGTTTCCAAGCTTATCAGGGCAAATTTCACCTTCAGTCCACAATTTGGTATTCAAGACTCAAATGAGAGAAATACAACATCATTTACCAAGCAATTACCAGTCCTCTAAGTAATAATCACAAAAGAACTTTAACCCCCAGGTCCAGCTTAATTGAACAGGATTGTTTATCAGGAACTCGTTTCTAAAGCAATGTTATTCACGCTATCTTTTATAAATTTCATATTGCTTTTTAAAGCTTTTATGCAGCACTTAAGGTGAACAGGTCACCTCCAATGCATTGCTTTAACATGAAAGGACATTTGCAATTTTTTACATTAATTTATCGCTGAGTAAATGATTAATGTTACTACATGCAGTCCCAGAATGTATTTCAGTAATTAAGCCAATTGTTGATTTTTATTTGAGACTTTCCCTATGATGGCTACAGAAACCCCATTTTATTAGTGCAAAAAGTGAGAAAGCAAGAAATGAAGACTTAAAATTTCTCAAGGTCAAAAGGCTGCTGGAATTAGAATGAAGAATAAGGCCAAAATTTGACTCAGTTCCCTCTCAAAATACCCAGGGCTAACTAACTCTCCAAGGCTAAACTCTGTGCATTAAGTGGGGCTTTGTTAAGAGTGCTTTGCAGGATGCTTCCCTGCAGCAACACTTACATCACAAGCATCTGCAGTGATTTTTCTCTGTCTGAAAGCTCCTTTTATGGAAAAAAACAGGCAGAATTTCTTATTTGCTACTCTTTATTTGGCCACAGTTAAACTACAGGACACACAGGTGCTTCCCTACTTCCCAGTCTTTGTATATTGGCTTTATCCCAACTACATGTTTAACTGGACTTTGGTTTCCATGAAAAGATTTTAAAAAACCCTAAATCCTTATATATGGGAAAGAACTACCCTGGGATTTGGGTGTATCCATTGACCACAGAGGAAAAGCCCTGAGCAGCTTTACTCTAAACAGTGCTATTAGTAGTTCACTAATAAAAAAATCTGCTTTTGTCTTTGTTTTCTATATGCTTTATGTTTTTGTTCTTGGTAATATTTTCCTAACATATTTTCAGGTTTTAGTTATCTGTTCACATTAAATTTTAATGCAGTGTTTAGCACTTAACTATGTATAAATCTCAATGCCAAGGTCCCTCAGGTGCTGGGTTTTTTTTTTTTTTGCCTTGGGCTTTCTTTTTTTCTTTTGCTTGTTTTCAAATTATTAAACCAGTCAATAAACACAAAATGTTAAGACATGTTTTCTTCATAATGTCATACAAGATGGCAGTGATTTTGTAAGGCAAAAGACCCAGTTTAGAACTGACAGCTTTGGAATGGAAGTGCAAGACTGGATCAGCATAAGCTATTTTCAATCCTCTTTCCCAAGGGAAAACTGCATGCCAGAAAGTTGGCTTTTGTTTGCAACCCTGTTTTCAGAAGTTTCACGTGACAGTAAGTCACCAGAATTCTGAAATAATTCAGACCTGCTATAACAAAGTAGATGTGACAGTCTAAACTGAAATAGTATTGATCACAAAAAAAAAAAAAATCAACAAAATTAAGGACTGTGTCCTAATTTCACACAAGAGCTGTGTTATATAAATTATGTTCGTACTGGGGCTTGTTTTTACAAAATTTATAAAGAAAAACATTAAAAACTACAGTGTTGATAGCTTAATTCATTTAAGAATACCAGTAGATCTGCTTTTAACTCCATCCAGTATGTTTAACAAGTCCTATTCCTATCCCACTCATCTTGAGCATTTAAGAGTCATCCAGCTTTGTGAGGATCTCCTTTTATCTAGTCATAAAGGAGTTCAAATCTCCCCAGAGAAGGAGAGCCAGGCTGCCACAGCCTGAATATACATCTTACACTTCATTGCTTTAAATGATGCTGCAAATCCATTCTCCTCTCAGTTTTGCAATAATCTAGTCTTCCTCAGAAGTCTCTAAAAAGACCTGGCAAATCTTTTTAGAAATCAGACTTTATTTCAGAATAATCAATACCATACTTTTCAGCCCCTCTGCTCCTAAAATTACTCTTCACCTAATGAGCACCAATTAACCAATTCTCTATGATTAAGAGCATCTCTTAGCAAAGGTCCATGGGACCTACCTCATTCTACAAGAGCAATACAAAGCATCATGAAAACACCTTTCTAGCAATGCAGAAGGAATTATGTGAAAACACTTTTTAGCCATAAAGATGACCTTCTGTCAATACACTGACTAAAACTATTGGTTATGTTCAAAAATATTACACAAACCAGTGATAATGCTTGGCAAATAGGGAACTTCTGACACAGTTACTGGTTTGTGGCTCTGCAACCAATCACCAGCTCAATACTGAAGGGGAAAAACAAAACCTGGTCATTAGGACTGCTCCTGTTTGCCAGGCCTGTGAGACTTTTAAAAATCACTTTGAAAGGAATTTTGAAAGACAGTCTACAAGCAGAAGTAAGCTTTTAAACAACTGTTTTGTTTACACTGCTCAGGATGACCCTGGGCAGGCTGCTACTCCAGGGTTTGCAGATCTTGCACCACTTCCTTCAGCAGTTTTCTGCTCAATTCACACCAGTGCTCATGCAGGTACACAAAGCACTACAAAATACAGCAATCCTTGCTTTTTTTGCTGAACATTATCCAAGAAAATATAATTTTAGGCTCATTTGCCACACTTTTTTATCCCCAAAACAATTGCTATGAGCATCTTCCAGAGGGATCTGTGTACTGAACTGGCAGTGCTGCTGCAGAAACAATCTGTATCTGAAGTAATCAGCAAGTTTACTATCTAGCTCCCAGGGCAGCCAGGCTTCAGTATGACTAGTTCTTGGACAAATCTCAAGATTTCTGGGCAAGAGCCAGAGGTCTCAAGGACAACTGAATCAATACCAGTTCCTCGCCACGATCTGCACAGGAAGCTGTGTGCAATAAACCAAAGCCCACCTGACGTGAACCACTTGACTGTTGGAAATGACAATATGTCAAGAAAACAAAATCTTGAGCTTGAAAATTTTTCCAACAGCTTTAGGCTGTGAAAAAACTACAGGGTGTAATGATTTTCAGCACAGGAAGTAGAGGAGAGATGCTTTAAGGGACCATTATGTTAACAAACATCAAGCAGTACCAGAAATAACAGTTCTACAGTTATTTCTATGCAGGAAAAATTCTTACACTGGGGAACAAAATAGCACTCAAGCACTTACTTTCTTCAGAGGAACTTCTGAGTCACAAAATGCCTATCTTGGTAAAGACAACTTATTTACACAATTACTATTTTAACAATCACATTGTCATAGTATTGCCTCACATTTTCTATCAGTTTCATTTACACAGTCCCAGTCCCCAGAAAAACAATTAAGAGCAGCTCTGGGAAATATTTTCACAAGTACAAGTGGAAACATGACAGTGAAGTGCCTCTGAGACTTTCGGTTCAAGCCCAAGATTCAGTTTCAAGTTTAGTGCTCTTTCCAATTTCTCATTAGCTGGAGAAATTTAGGTACAACGTCCCATAAACAATTCTCTTAACAACCTAAAAGCAGTTAGCGTGCCAAGAAACTTTGTAGACAGCAGTTTTTGAAAGAGCAGGAGAATATCTTTTAGCAATGTCACCAAGGAGTCAACCAATTACAGACTGAGAAAACAAGATATAACAGAGAACCTGCAGAGGATTTGACCAAGCTGCATGCACAGAGAGAGCAATTCACCAGAAAAGTTAATACTTGGTAGGGGTTGTTACATGTCTTCAAACCATTAAGAGCAGACTGCTTGTGATATTTAAAAGAAAAAAAGGACTATAAATATCTTGCATTGTACTTCATATAATCTAGAAGAGAAAAATGGCACATTGTTTTTGGAACTTCATTTTGTGCCATGTTTTATAAGAAAACATGCCAACGTGAGCATGCAAACCATTTCATGTCATGGATTTATCAACCAATTCTGGAAAACATTTCCATACAAAAAAAATTAGACGTGACAAAGGAAAAAAACCTGAAGCTGTAACAAAACTATGTATGTCACAACATTTTGAGCAGAAACCCACCCTCTGAGAAGAGTTTTGATCTCAATTTAAGCCAATACTTGTATGACCATCATGATGAGCTATCTCAAGCTCAGTTGTCTATACCCTGGTATGAGCTCAAGGCAGACAAGACCTGGCAGCCACCCTGCTGTGCTTGGCTTTGGAAGCAGAAGCATACACAGAGCTTCTGAGTGCTCAGTTGGCAGAATTGAAGAAGACATCTCCAATTAAGCATTTCTGCCTTACAAGCAGTTATTTAACAATCAGTCAAAATGTAGCATAATAGAGGTAAGGAAGACTGCCCTGGAAATCAAATTAAGAAGAGAATGTTAAAAAAGGTCTTGGGCTATTATTTAGAGCTCATTAAAAAACAAAACAAAACATTCTTCCCAAACTGAAAATAAATAACTGAATTTTGACAATGTGATACAAAATAGTATAAAAATCACTAGAAACACCCTGAACTTTTCAATAACTTGCCTTATCAGACCTGAAACAAAAACTGGGAAAGCACTGGGACCTATATTTTTTTTTGATGTTACACCTGTTTCATACTCACTTCTTAGTAATTGTATGCACAGATGGTTTTATAAATTATTAAGTGTTTTTCCACTCTGCTTTCTCTCAAAGTGTTGCAGCTAATTCTGAGGGAGATGACAGAATGACTTGGGGTTGGAAGGGACCTTAAAGGCCATCTTAGGGTTGGAAGGGACCCTAAAGGTCATCCAACCCCCTGCCATGGGCAGGGACACCTTCCAGTAGATCAGGTTTCTCAGAGCCCCACCCAACCTGGCCTTGAACACTTCCAGGGATGGGATATCCACAGCTTCTCTGAGCAACCTGGGCCAGTGCCTCCCACCCTCACAGTAAAGAATTTCCTATGAATATCTAATCTAAACCCAGCCTCTTTCAGTTCAAAGCCATTTCACTTGTCCTGTCACTACATGTCCTTGTCAAAAGAAATAGAAGATACTACAGAGCTTTCTACTAAAATAAAAGAAAGAAAAAGTGCTGATCTCCTTACCACCCCAGCTTTTTTCTGGTGATTCCTTCACTTCCCACCACTCACCTCAAGGGTAATTTCACTGATCTACAGCATTAGGTGGCTTCAATAACTAAAAAATGTAAATTTCTATAACCATAGGAGAAACAATGCAAGAATTACTATGTCAGCAGAATTACTAGGTCATCATAGCTTCACATAGATCTGAAGCAGAGAAACAATTGTTAACTATTACTATCAAATTAAGAGTATTCTTTAGCAAATGATAGCAGTCAGAAGTATCTTACACTGAAATGTGGAATATTTGAAATATCCATATACACGGAATATACATGAAGTTATTCCAGGATCCTTAGAAAGAAGACTAAATAAACCTTAAAACAATGCAATATACCAGCAGCTTTAATTTTTTTAAGACCAAAAATGTAGCTAAACTGGCAAAGAAGGGCTAAACCAATAAAAAGGTGCAAAAAAACTGAACAATTTTTCTAAGGTTTAAGTGAGTGTGTGGATGTGGTAAATGCAGACCACACTTGGACCACATCAACATCTGTAAGGAGTTTGAGCTCACATTTCTGCAAACTAGTCCAGTACTATTTTTCAAAAAATAATGTCAAGATGTGATATTCAGTGCCTTTTCTTACGGCCACACAAGAATCTTTTATGAAGACTGATCAGTGATGGCCAAATCAGGCTCTGGAAAAGCACACTAGAAGATGCAACATTTTCCCTTTGGATATTTAGAGCAAAATTATGTGGGATATTAGAGAACCACAGAATGGTTAAGGTTGGAAGGGAACACAGTGGGGCATCTGGTCCAACCTCCCTGCTCCAGCAGGGTGTTTAAAACCCAGTGCATTTCTATTTGGATGCATTCACAGGGATCTAGGAAAACAACATTTATCTTCTTCAAGCTTTAAAACCTACAGCTACAAAAAGATAAAGATCGTGTTTGGTTGGGTTTTTTTCCAAAACACCACAAACCAGATCCACTACCCCCCTTCACATTTGAGCAGCACCAATGCAGAAACCTCCCTCCCCACAGGGGAAACCTTCTCCCCCCACAGGAAACCTTTGTGCTACACATCTATGCAGTGAAGGACCCATCCTCAGCATCTCACCTGCAGCCCCCTGCCCACCCACTGCAGAACCTGGAGCCAGAACTTGGGTTGGAGGCTTTGTGCAGGACCCATGAGGGAAACCAGTTGCCTCAGAGAGGCTCCACAAAAGCCATGTTGAGAAGTACACACCCAGCTGGGGGCTAAAAAGCCAAATCTTGCCAAGGCACAGGCATGTGGGTCTTAGGCCCTTTATAATGACATTTCAAAAGGAAGGATTTCAAAGACTGCCAAGACTTTTGATGCCCCCCCCCCCCTTTTTTTTTTGTGCTCAGATTCTCCTGAGTAGGGAGTGGATTTAAAATCAAGAAAATTTTATGCCCTCTGCTCTCTCCTTCCTCTGCATGCTTGCTCCTTTTAATTATAGGACCTTGGCATATAACTAAAAACTGCACCATGTACCTAGAAAAAACTTATGAGACTCTCCCTGAAGCAATAAAGCAATGACATTAAGCAATACATGAAGAGAACATATCAACAAAGCAGTAAAACTGACTTAGGTGATAAGGGGCACTCAATTACTAAATGATCAAAACATGCTTCCCTGATCTCATTAAACTACAAATATCCTGCTAGAAAACACAAATGAAAAATGTGAAATCCTGCAATAACAATGTGCTTTTCTATCAAAGCTCTGCATTTCTATTGTGAAAAAATCTTTGTCATTTGTAAAAAAAAGCAAACCTCAAGTTCAATGTTTCTGAAGCAACCACTATGCTTTGCATCCTAATGTGAGATAATTCAAGTCTTTTAATCCTGGTTTTCCTCCCTTAAATTTAAGGAAAGCTTAATCAGCTTCTTAAAACTTTTCTTTTACTTCAGTCAGTCTTTTTGGAAGAAATTTCATTGAAACATATTCCTGCAGAAACCCTACATTTTGCCAATGTTTTCCAACAAAAGCATTTCGAACTCTCTGCTAGTACTACCAATCTGGCTGTAGCATCTCTTTTAGCAATTTCAAAACAGAAGCTCACCAAGTAGTGATTGAAAAGGCATCATATGCTCATTTTAAGTCTTGATCACTCCATGAACTGTCATTGTGCATGACTTAAGTATTTCACCTCTGTTTTACTGAAGTTACAAACAACACACTGAAGCTGCTACTGTTAACTTCCTGTGGGGTAAGCAATGCAGGAAGGTTGTGATGACTGGGAAGATATCCTCTCCTGACAAGGGATTGTAAAGTGCTGAGCTTACAGAAACCCCCCAAAATGCTTCTCTTTAGCTCTCAGGCTCCAGAGAGTGTAAAGGTCTCACATTACATAGACAATAATGCAATTCCAAGTTCTGTTGAATTTTACAGCTTCTCATATTTGCTCTAGAAAGAACAAACCTGAACTGAGCTCAGTCATTTCTCACAAACTTGTCTCTCACATACTTTCACATGAGATTAAGAAGTCATAACTCTCAAAGATCTAGGCTGCATTTTAATCAGGATAACCTGCCTGCCTCAGAAAGTATAAAGAATAAAAGGAAGACTTAAAAACACAAGCTGACCTTGAGATTTCACCACATTGCTTCTGGTAAAGAAACAGACCATTTTCACACTGGCTTAGGTATATACACTTAAGTTTATCTGTGCATCTATATATACACTCCTGATATTTCAGAGAAAGAAGGACAAAGAACACATGAACACTGTTGCCAAATTTAAAGGAGTTAATTTGATTTGAATGCACTTCTACTCTGCTATCTTTACTTTTACTGTAAGAAAAATGCTTTTGGTCAGTGTGAGATCTGTTATGGGCAGCTCCACTGCCTTCACCACAAACATACTGGTGTCAAACTCATCGAGAAGCCAAAACCCAAAGAGAGCCCACAAGCACAGCAGAACAGCAGCCAGAAGCCTTACATATCAATGACTGGTTAAGAAAAGCTCAGACAAGGCACATGTACTAAGGTATTTCAGTCCAGGAGAAATTCTGCTATGTAGATTTCTGTATTTTTTTTTTTTCTGAAGTATCCAACAGGTTCTTTATTTATCATTCAGTGAGAAATTTCTATAGCTACTCTGAAGCACAGAAACCAAAGACTGAGCTACAGCAAAAACAAAGCAGATTTTATAGTTTACTTCCAAGGAAATAACAGGCTGCAAATTAATGCATTTCTGAGGTTAGACCCACAAATTACAATTTCAACCTGAATCCACCTCCCTGCTACCTGACTCTCTATTTTATCAATTTTATAACTGCAGGTGATATGAGGTACCTGTAGCATATTTATTTGTCTGTGATTTTCTAACCCTCTAGACTGGTTGGCCTGAGACAATGAAAACAAAAACCAGTATCAAGAGTGAGGACAGTTGGTTCAAAGCATCCAACACCCTTAAGTCAGTAAGAAAACTTAGAGCATCTTCAATGCACTCTGGATAGGATATTTGCCTAGAAAGCTGTCATCCTTTATCACTCCATCAATCTTATGTAAGAAAGCATGACTATGCATACCATGTCTGCATTACTGCTCATTTTTATCCTACTTTGTGGAAAAATCAGGCATACGTGGCTCTCTTTTAATACATTATAAATCTCATAATTCCAAACAGTTTACATGAAAATAAATTATAGGGTAGTAGACCAAGAGCACAGATCTCACTCTTGATTTTAGCTGAGGCTTTTAAACCTCACACCACCAGACTCTAGGCTCATGTCTAGCCAAGAGTAAAAACAATACAGATCTGAAAGCCTCAAATTTGAACATTGCCACAACACTTCCAGCACAGTTTCACCCTGCCTTAAATCATTGTAAGCACGATGGTGCTTTTTCAAGTCACACATCTGCACTTTGTGCCACATCCCTTGCTTCAGCATTAGCACAGCTAATGCTGCAAATTATGTATTTGCTAGGATTAGTTTTAAACCAACTAGCTGTCCTCATTTGCTGACTGCATATGTACACACAGCACAAGGGAAGAAGCAGAGAGGCTTAAATGGACAGCAGTAGGATTACTTTGAGCAACAGCCCACATTTAAACTGTTTAAATCAACCATAAAAAACTGTACCAGAACCCAAGGAGTTCAAGAAGTACAGAGAAAGTTAAGGGAGCATTTGTGAGCAGAAGTAGGATCTTTGTGACCCTTCCACAACAACAGGTACCTCATACCTACTAAACCTCCATGGACAACAGCTGAAGAAGTTTGGCAAAACCCAGAAACTCAAGCAAGGGGTGAGCAGGACATTGTAGGCTGCACAACACTACTTGGAGCTTCCTCTACCACCTTCATTGGACGAGCAAAATACTATTGCAAGGATACCTCACCAGAAACTGCAGCACAAAGTTTCTGTTCTCAGTGTAATGCCCTTTTCTGAGGATAAATACATTATCACAGAATCACAGAATGGTTTGGGCTGAAAAGGAATTTAAAGATCATCTAGTTTCAAAATCCCCACCAGAGGCAGGGACAGCTTTGCGTAGACCAGGTGGCTCAAAGCCCCATCCCCCCCGGGCTTGAATGCTTCCACAGATGGAGCACCTTTCTTTCAGAGGACCCATTCCCTTACAGCAAAGGATAAGAATCCCTCATAACAGGAGTACTCGCTCAGGGCATGAGATGTGGGTTCTAGCCTCCCCTCTCCTGCCAGGGTCAAACTAATGTCTACCAGAAAAACACCTTGCCACTTTCAGGATGGTTATTAACAGAGATTCAATGAAAATGGATCATTTATATTTTGCATTTGAGAGCATCACTCCATTTCTCCAAGACTGCAGTAGAAAAAAATTTAATTATCACATGAGAAGCATGGCCTTTGTCCACCCTCCAAAGTTTTGACATTTCCTTTCTTATTTTCTAGGTATTAGCTGATTGCCACATTGGCAACTGCTAAATGTGGTCAATAATGCAGTAAAATGGTTCATAAAGTACCAAATTGGTTCCATAAAACTTCAGGATACGGGCTGGAAGGAAAGAGCAGTTCTAAGGGAAAGTCAGCTGAAGTATTTGTAATTGCTGTTTACCAGTACTAATGATATGCTAAATAATCATTTAAGTGATCTTATCGTGCAGAATTTAAAGAGGTTATTTGCTGACTTACATATTTAGAAAGTAATAGTTCTTCACATTAATCAAGCCCAAGTTCTGCTTTTTGGCAGCAGTTTTCCCCTGACAAGCATTTTCATGTCAGTATTTATCTAAACTAATTAGCTCACCAGCTTGAATAATTCTTATGAAACTTTTCTTCCCCCCTTAACTTCTTATGTTCCGGTTTTGTGAAGGAAACCAAATTAATATCACGGGGTTTGGGGTTTTTTAAACAATACGAACTCACACAGATCTTACTGAATGACTATGGCAAATTTTTCAATAACATTATACTTTACAAAAAGCCGTATAGGAATGTGACTGTGGGCTTCCTACTGCCTCTGACAAATTGGGGTTAAAATCCTCTGTATATAAATTCAGAGGCTTCCATTTGGCCAAAACTGAAAGCGGCTGTAAACACTGGATGAAGTATTTGCAAGTAATTTGACATGAAAATAAAACAAACCAATGCAGTAGCACCACTAATCCTGACAGAACATATGTTGGGCAAAACCTTACACTAAAGATATGAAAAATAGTAAGCAGTTGCTTTAGAACAACACAAATTCCAGATGTTCTTCTACAAGTTCTGTTACCCTGACCACTTCACCCCCTATGCCTGGAGGAGTTTCCAAAATAATTCATGAGGCTTCTTTCCTATCATTTCTAGTATTTGCTTACTATACCAAGTGTTTTTTAAATTTATTTTAGGTTTTCTTAAAACAGTCATGTTCTGCAGTTGAAAAGTATTTTGAGTAAAAAAATTTCACCATGGAACATCTGGCAAATTTCTGCCAACTCGAACTCTGAGTTTTTAATCCTGGGACTTAGAAAGTATAAGAATGAGTAGAGCCAGAACTTGCCACAGTGTTTGGGAAAGGCATTTAACTTATTTCCTGCATCTACAGCAGACAGAAAATTCAAGTATTGATGTTATTTCAATCACGTTTGCAGAATAACTGAAAAAACACTAAGTTAGAAAAAAATGCAAATGAAAGTTTAGGAACTTGGGTATTTTGTTCTAGGTAAGGCATTTCTCTTCCTACCTGACATTTTAGAGATTCCTTTCATTCTATTCCTATCCACTGAAAACCATGCTGTTAAGATTGTTTATAGTCTTTTTTACATTTGTCTTTCCTCTGAAGAACATCAACATCCACTTTTCAAGCTTTTAATCTCTATGATCCTTTCCTTCACTGTTTAGTCCATCCCTTTTAAATCAATCAATTCACAGATAAAAGCTTGGAAAGATTTCATCTTTTATCTAACCTCTACTAGCCTACCATGAGATCAACTAGACTTACACCCTCAACCCAAGAGTAGAGGGGGGAAAAAAAGTACTCTAGCAGCCTAAAAACTCATACAGAAGGACAGAAATTGTTTACTCTATCTATAAGCAAGAGAGGAGCAGTTATGTCTCTTATAAAGGAAACTGAAACAACTTTAAAGAGGGAAGAGAAGTATTTCAAATCATGAGAAGAAAGAAGTCTGGAATTTTATTCTGAGCTTCCTTTTCCCTTTTTAAGCAATTACACAATCAGCTTTTACTTGCAATTTGTATGGATTTCATATGCATTATGCTAACAAGTTTCCTGACATGGAGGAAGGAGCCTTTAACTGCCTCTGCAACAGCTGCAAGGGATTAGGCTGGCTAGATAAAAACACTCTGTTCATCCTAAGTCTTTTAATACTCATTTGAAGTCTTATCTGCCACACCAACACAAAATAGGGAAATTTTCAGTGCCATAACAGCTTCACTCTATCTGCATAGGTGGAGACCACCACTGCACTTTAGGATGGCAGTGAACCACTTCTCAGAAGCAGTCTCAGCGACTTCAGGGTGGCTGAGCAGGCAGCCCCAAAAGACAGCTGATATACCAGATGATATACAAAATACCCAGCCCTGCTTCCCCTATACCTATTTTTCCAGAGACTTATGGAGGTGAAACAAATTAAGTCTCTTAATGGACCTTTTTGCTTGGCTGGAATCTAATCTAAAAATACAAAATTTTAATGTCTGTACTTTTGTCACATTCAGTAGCCACTGTAATTATCTCAAGATGATATTTAATAGAGGGTTTTCCATCCAAGGGCTTCAAGCTATAGCAATCAAGACAGCCTCACATCATTCCAGTGTGGAAGTGAATGAGCTCTTATGTGGAGGGAAGCTTGAGGACTAAGTCATAGAAAACTTTGCCAGAATTGGAACAGAAAATCTGTGGCACAGCCAAAAAGATTTCCTGGCTCTCAGCCCTACTTCTCAACCATAACAAATTCCTTCCAGTACATACACATGTTCAAAGAGAAACTCCAGTAAATAGACCAAAAAAAAGCTAAAATCCATTAAAATAACTAGATAAATAACAATACTTAGGTCAAAGAAAATATTATCCTGCCACGGCTTGCCTTCCTTGCAAGTTCTTCTGCATAAGACTGCTTAATCCAAGAGAGAACAAATGCCTGTACCATGACAGAGGTGTGCCTCTAACAGCAGTAGCAGTAGTTACTGAATAATGGTCTTACACAGAACATTTTGTGCACCTGACAACCCTCATTTAACAGTGCATACTCTGGCCTTGGAAACACTGTAAGAATTTATTACAATGCTATTGATGTTGAAGTTGCTTCTTTCCCCTCTAAAGAACGTTCAGTATTAGCATCGGCACAGACTGAATGCAGTACATTAGACAAGGTCAAATGCATTTCACCTTTGAGCACAACTTTGGTTTAATTCCAGCTCTGAAGGTGAGGGTACCACCAGAGGAACATGCAACACTGGTCAGCACAACTCAAAAAGCTTGGAAAGCCTTCAAATACTTGTTTGATTTCAGTGAAATGGTTTTTGCCACTCAACTTGGACTTCTGAATTTAAGGGATCCTGCCCCCTGTGTCCTAAATGACAGCAAGTAATCAACTCTGTGGCATCCTGGGGAGGAAGGAACAGTGTCCTACAGCCACTCTCCTAGGACACTGCTAAGGTTATAAATACTTTTCCTTTTGAACCCCTGAGGTGGAGCAGGCTTGCCACACAAATCCAAAATCACTTAAATAGGTATCTAAACTCAGAGAAGCAAAGTTATGTGGTAACTGCCTGAAGCAGTACAAAAAACTTGCTCGCTGCTTAAGTCAGAGATGATTTCAAACATCTCATCAGCTCCTGGCTTTAAGGAGCCCATTCTTACTCTGCCTTTGGTGCCCTTTCAAGAGCCACAGGAAGCCTGTTGATGGAAATGCAGGCTTTGCTCATATGGCACTAGCAACAAATGACAGGTCCTAACTCATTCCATCTCTGATGCAGATAGGCAGACAGACTCACATATGCATTTCCCTGCAGCAACAGCATTGTTTCCTTTGGAGACAAAAACCCCTCAGTGTACAAGGCCCGCCCTGCAGCTGCTTCCTCCTGCCTACCCCCTCCTTCCCATCCTAAAGGAAAATAGCCTGTGGTGAAGGAATATAAGCAAGGCCATTACCCTGTCAATTCTTCTTCCATAACTGTTAAACTTCTCAAAATTTAAGGGGTTGGGGCTACTAAAGTCTTTTCTGAACCTGTCAGCACAAAGCCCAACATCTTAAAACATGATCCAACAAAAGGAGAGAGCAAAATGAGGCTTCTTCCCCCTTGCTCATGCTGGAGCCTGGCCAGAAGGGAAGCCAGTCCTGACTCCCAACTACTCCCAGCGCACTAACACAGGTTCTTCAGCTTGGACAAGCTCACAGAAATTAAAACACTGCTTGGTAACAATCAGCTACATCTAAATTAAGCAAGTGGATATACAATTTGCCTTTGCCATTCGCACTTTTACACTGAAACAACTCAGCCTGCCTGCTCAGTGGTTACTCTCCTTGCTGAAACAAGAAGGGGAGGAAAAATCTGTCAGTTCAGGCGTTTCACATTTTCACCTGCAGGTGGAGAAACCCTGCAGCTGAATGCTGTTTCTGGACACACACAAATATCACTTAGGTCGTCAATTAGGGCAAAGTGCATGTACTGTACTGCACCAGAAGGGCTCAGGGGCAACAGAGTCCTAATGACAACACAACCATACACATAAAGCCCTAAAATGGGCTCCGAGTAGTATCCATGCTTGTAACAGGAGCAACAGCTAGGAGCCACAGCAGGGCAGGAGCTCTGACAGACAGAGCAAAGGCTGAGGATGTACCTTCACCACTGCTTTAAAGCACATTTACAGTGGTAAAATGGACCAGACATCCCACCCTGCCTCTGCACCCACACCTTTGTCAAAACACCAAATCAAGTTCTAATCACTGAGATACACACTCATTGCCATTTGTATCTCTCAGTAAACATGAATTATTGCTTAAAGCTTTGACCTGTGACACCAAATTTCTGTACTTCAGGGATTTTCATTCCAGTTACTGAGCCTGCCCCACAGAGTCTTCATGTGCAAACCAAGTTGGAGCAGTAAAACTGGGAGCAGAGCTCCTGCAACCTGATGCAGAACATTTGCAGGAAAACCCTTCTTTTCCCATGCAAGGTTGCCAGGAACAGAAACAAAATTTAGTGTGTGATGACTGCTTTTGTGAGAAAAGCCAGGAAAACCTTTATGCTAAGGTAGATGTTAAGTTGGACATGAGAGACTCTGCCAAGCACATACTTTCATTTCTGACTGACTTAAAAGTCCCAGATGCACTATGCTTTACATTTAAGCATGGATTTCAATATTCAAAAAGGTATCTTATGGTTATAGCCTATTGAAGTTAAACTGCTTGATTTCACCTCAAAATCAAGTTGAAAATGTTTCACAGAAGACTATAAAGAAAACTTGAAATAAAATGAGCAAGACCCACTTTTGCCTAATTCTGAATTTCATCTGACATACCTTACGCTAAGAAACTGTGCCAAAATCCTATGAAGCACTATTATTTACTCTCCTTCACAGCAGACTAGAAAGGTTTTGCCCAGAGCCTTGCTTAGGTGCAACTGATTAAAATACAGTTCAAAAGAACCATGCCACCCAGCCAGATATGAAGGGATTTGTTATTCTGAGACTTAGACTGGGTTTGATGCCAGAAGTGAGTCTATCCAAGTTGTTGTTTAATAAATGAGTCTGTCTAAACTAAGATTTATCTCATATCTGCCCCTAAAGGCAGTAAGAGCTGCTTTTTCTTTAATATTTACTTAACAATGTAATTAGTTACAACATGTTTTTGTTTCAATTATTAGTGCCTAATGGGAGTATTTTGTGCATATGTGGTAACTGTCCCCCTTGAAATTACCAGAAACAATTGCACAGTACACTATATGCATTTGTTGTATTAATTCTGTGCTTACATATTCAAGAAAATGCTTTCTGTATCACAACACTTCAAAAAACCCCTGGAGCAATTTTTTTTTAAGAAAAGAACCACCTTTCTGATTAGAAATAAAGCTTGGGGTGTATCTTCTAATATGGAACAAGTTTAAAAAAAAATCTCTCCTCCCACTGCAACACATCTCAGTCCTGTGAATATCCAAAAGCAACCCTCTCTTTTTCAGTAATTATTTGGTGCAATTATTTAATTACCTATCGATGTCACTTTGTCCCTCTTGAGGTTTGTACTGGTGTATTGGGGGAATTTAGACAGAATCACTCAGCTGATTTCTGGTGATTAATGTGTTCTCTATTACAAGCAAAGCTATTAACAAAAGGCACAATGTTAGTTCAATTCTATATTAAAATCCCACAATTACTGCTATTGCCAAAGAAAAACAGGAACTTGAGTGCATGAGAGTTTAGACACTGCGAAGTCTCGTCATAACTGCAGAGGAAGGTCTCCAGACCCCAGTAACACTGGCAAAGGACCTCTCAGGGGGCATGGAAAGAGTTAAGAAGCAGCTGCAGCACTCTACAAGCTGCATCTGCAAGGTACAGCAGAGACAGGGGAAGGCAAACAAACCAAACTGAAACCATTCTTCCTTGCCCAGCCTCTTCTTCCTGTGATGTCACGCTACAAATTGCCCGGGCGCTCTGCTCTGCTCTCCAGAAGGAACTGGGCTGGCAAGAGCTGCAGAGGGCTGCGGGCTGCAGGAACAAACACGCTCTGGAATTCCGTTTCTGCCCTGGCAGGCAGCTCCCTTCTGCCTCTGCTTCCCGCCCCATGGGGCCAGCCAGCGAGCCGACAAACTTGTTGCATAGAAAGAAGGGAGAGGGGGAAATGCAAGTGCCGACACTCCGCAGCGTCCAGGAAATCGTTTCCTAAAGCACCCTCTCCCAGTAAATTCGGATGGATGAGGCTTTGCTGGCACAATCTGCAGCCAAGAGTAAGGCAGAAAGTCCTACAATGGCTTCATTGAATCGAGGTGGGAAATGGAACTAAGCAAGCTTTGGGGTGATCTCATCTGCCACAAATGATGCGTTTTCTGACTTTTGCAGACTGGCTATGTGATTACAAATAGCACTCGGCAGAGAAGAGAGACTTCCCGGAGATTTCTGCTGGAGATGTACTCCCCTGCCACAGAGCTCACCTTCCTTCCCTGAAGCTTCCCAGCACAAACTTGCCAAAGCACACCGTTCAAATATATCTGACCTGCAAGTTCTTCTGGAATTTCAAAAAAGTTGCAATAAAAATACCCGAGAAGACGCCAAATCACAGGAATTTTTAACACACCATTATAATGGTAAGCTCTAACTGTTCCACTGAGGACTCCTTTAAATATACTCTGTATGGGTGTATCTTTAGCATGGTGTTTGTTCTCGGCCTCATAGCGAACTGTGTAGCGATCTACATTTTCGCTTGTACTTTAAAAGTGCGAAACGAGACTACAACTTACATGCTTAATTTAGCCATATCAGATCTGCTTTTCGTGTTTACATTACCCTTCAGGATTTATTACTTTGTAACCAGAAACTGGCCCTTTGGAGACATTCTCTGCAAGATTTCTGTCGCCCTCTTTTACACGAATATGTACGGGAGCATTTTGTTTCTGACTTGCATCAGCGTGGATCGCTTTTTAGCTATAGTACACCCCTTCCGATCCAAGACCCTGCGGACCAAACGGAACGCAAAGATTGTCTGTGCTGCAGTATGGATAACCGTGCTTGCAGGCAGCACACCAGCAAGCTTCTTCCAGTCCACAAACCGCCGAAACAACACGGAGCAAAGGACGTGCTTTGAAAACTTTTCAGAGGACACGTGGAAAACCTACCTGTCCCGGATTGTTATCTTCATTGAAACTGTTGGGTTTTTCATCCCGCTCATCCTGAACGTGACCTGCTCCACTATGGTCCTACGGACCTTGAATAAACCGCTTACGTTAAGCCGGAATAAAGTAAGCAAGAAAAAGGTACTCAAAATGATTTTTGTCCATTTGGTGATATTCTGCTTCTGCTTTGTGCCTTATAACATCACCTTAATACTCTACTCCCTTATGAGAACACAGACCTGGGTCAATTGCTCAGTGGTGACTGCAGTGAGGACTATGTACCCCATAACTCTGTGCATCGCTGTTTCAAACTGCTGCTTTGACCCCATTGTCTATTACTTCACATCAGATACCATTCAAAATTCCATAAAAAAGAACCGGTCCACCAGACCGCGGGATGTCAGATTCTCTGAAAGGCCAGTTTCAGAAAGCTTCATTCAACACAGCCTTCAGACCATAAAAATGAAAATATTTGACAGTGACTCCACAATATAAACTATATTAAAAGACTACTGGGACTAAACTGGAATTAGAAGCCTGCACATTTCCTCAGCTGTGGACATATATTCATATATGTAAAGGCTGTGCTACCTTCACATCTGAAAAGTTTATTACAAGGCTGTAAAAGTGTTAAGCATAATAGCACACAGAAAAAGTATTTTAAAAATCTATGTCAAGGGTTCGTTCTGACAGATTGTATGTTAGAAATGAACTTTTGAGTTTAGAGGTTAACCAAAGTCCAAGGACTGTTTCTCAAGTCAAACACAAATGAAAAAGTAGGTTGTTTTCCTTCCTGAAGTTAAAACATTTGCTCAATTTAATCATGATATCAGTTTCCAAGTTACTGAGGAGGGGGGGTGAAGCTACCTGCTCCACACTGCAGGAAAATTGCCCCATATTGTCATATCACTTCAGATACTGTGTCTTGCCCAGTTCCCTCTTGCTTCTCTTACTCCTCCCCTACTGTCTTTTTCACTGCACTTTCCTTCTTAGGGACCATTATGTTCACAGGAGGCTTCAATCAGTGGGTTACAAGAACTTTGTTTCTCCCAGGTTTATCTGATAAAAATACATGCTCTCTCCACAAGCCTGGCCCCCATAAAGCAATTATGTCTCCTGGCAGTTTAGAGCATCTGGAAATGTCTCAGACAAACTGGTTTTTCTTCTCACCTCTCTCTCAGAAGCCTGTGTGATTAAAACAAAGTAACTCGTAATGACTGAAGTTAATGCTCTAGGTACAGTACCACTTTATTAAACTCTTTTGTGAGGAGTTATTAAACTAAGCATGACTTTTGAGGAAAACAACATCCTCTGAGTAAGTTAATTTGATCTCAATGTACAGTTTCGTAGTTAAACAAGACATTTTCTACCTAGAAATATACATGTGCATCAAGCTGATTATTTCTTCCAGGAGACTATTTGGTGTCCCATAAAGAAATTCAAGATGCTGTAATTTTGGAGTTCAACTTCCTCTCAATTTGTGTGTCCTAGAAATCATTTGAACATGAGCATGTCAAATTTCAAATGCTATTTTCTTTCAAACTTTAAAAAGTATAAAAATAAAGTACTTGGGGCTACATGCTGGCAAAATTAATCAAGACACTTGGAAAAGCCAGCAACATGTAAAAGGAGAAATCCACATATATTACTGTTACAAACAGGAATACATAGACAAAACTGCTTTAAAACATCCTGCTATATATGTTTCCCAGCTACTAGAACACTGTGTACATTTTCCTGAGAATTAATTTAACATCACTGTAAAATAAAATAAAATTAAAAGGTAAAATAAGTGTTGTTTTTTTCTCCCCAAAAACAATGGAGTCAAGAATAAGAACTGAGTCTAAACAAATTTGCACTTCAGATTTAGGGCAGGCAGCTGCAACACACATAGAACACTGAGACATTTTTGCACCAGGGCTGTATACAGAGGAGTGAATCAATGTAGGAAAAAATGCATATTGAGCCATCAAACTATATGATATGTTGTTATCTGAATGAGCCTATTTCCCTATGCAAAGCTTCTGTTTAACTGTTACAAATCAACCATACATTGCCTCCTACTACTGGGAAACCGAGTTACTCAATGACTGCTAGGAGCTACTGCTGACTGAATTTTAAATTTAACAGCATTTTCAAACTTAATCCATATAATTTATGAAAGGAAAATTCATATAGTATGAGCTTAAGCTACAAAGATAGCATAGATATAAATGCCTGCATGACATCTGAAATAAACAATTATCTTTGTTGGGAGTCCTAAACTCTTCTGATACATATCCAATTTCAAAAAAGTGCATGAAACTCTTGGCATGAGTTACTCCATCTTCCATATGCCACTGACAAATCCAAAATCCTAAACCAGATATACATCTCTAAAGTCCCAATGACTGACTCTCTCTTTGAGGGGTGTGTTTAATATTAGACTCCCTCCAAGAAGTGTGAGACAAAAGCCCCTAATGTCACTGCTGGGCTGTGTTTCCAGGGTACTACTTACTCCCCTGAGCTTCTCATAGCTGTTACTCAGTTGAGTGACAACTTGTTCAGCAACACCCCCTCTGCCTTACAGCAGTGAGCACCCCAGAGCCTCACCCTGATAAACAGAACCTACTCTGAGATTAAAAAACTGCAGGGGGAAAATAAAAACCCATCACTGACTTAAAAGCAGAACAAGCAGACAAAGCCACGTATATGAGTACTTCCCTTTTAAACCAAACTTTCCTTGGTATATTACCTCAAGTAGTCTGTAGAAGCACAGACAGTAGTTCTGCTTTGCACTCACTCTCCAGGGCAGCAGCTTCTGTTTTTTAAAAGAGCACAGTGCAACACAGTACAAAAGCTTTCTGATCAGTTAGTAGCATGTCCAGAAGCTATTTGAGGAAACTTTGTATTTTTTATTATTAAACATTTTCACTTTTTCTTAGGAGGAAAAAGAAACCCACACAACAAACATCCTAACAAAAAACCCAACACAATCAAAAAGCATCATCTGTAATGCTGAGAATCAGACCCTTACTTGAAAAATTCCTGATCTGATTCACAAGAGGGGGAGTAAAACTGCACCTCCCACAACAAGGTGATATAAAGACAGGGTACCAGATATTCAGGACTGGATGAGGTTTTCTCTGCCTTTTCTGGTTCTGCAACAAGATTATCCTGGAGAGCTGTGGATGGAGCAATTCCTCAACAGATGCACTCCCTCTCTCTGCTCTTGACTTTGATACCAACTCTTTTGTCTCTCTGGTAAGGTCTTATGACAAAATTTAAATGCAAAATCTAGATAAGAAGTTACATTCCTAAGTCATGCCAAGACATTTCAAAGAAAAAAAGGCCTACATTGTCAAAGCTCCTGAGGATCTGAATGTGTTGCAACCGGTACTTCCTAAAAGTGCATTATTTTTACTCATATGCCTACCCAGGGAGAGCTAGGAGTTCAGTTTTAGGATCAAAACTTTAAAAACTGTTCTTTGTAGTGTGGTTTCCACATCTACAGAGTGCAGAAAATGCACACTTCCTATAAAAATAAACGCAGGGCAAATTTAATTGATTCCAAGCATGTTTTAGATCTAAAGGCAGGTAGATATTGATAACTAGTTAATTAACCAGCAGTTTTAAAAGACAAGGAAAAGAAATTTGCCATAAACACCTTAAACTTACTTCAACATATCATTACTTCAACATCAAAATCAAAAGATGTCCTATTTTATACTTTCTGTATTCAGCTTGAAGTTTTAATTTTTTAATTGCCAGGCAATTTTTTTTTCACCTCAGTATACAAGTATTTTACATTTGAAGAAATACCAATACCAAGTCAAATATGTCTTTATATTTTTCATCTAAAAGTGTGTTAAAAAAACTCCATAGAAAATACTTCAGGCAGGTAAGGAATCCTTAAATTAAATCAACCTCCAAGCTTTGGTTTCTTAAGGAGTAACCTCAGTCACAGAAATGCAAAACTTGAAAAAGAGCTCTTGAGACCAGGTAAAAGATAAGAATAGCTGATCAGACCCCAAACATGCAGCTAATCTACAGTCCTGACTCCAACAGCAGACAAGGCTGGATGCCTGGGGAACAAGATAACAGTAGGAGAAGCACACAAGGCTTTCTCAAGTGCTGTCCCACTTCATCAGTCATATCTCAGGATTTTCTGGGTCAGATATATTTGTGTGTTCAGGAAAAATTTTTCTTCTGTGAGCTTGTTCTGTCTTCCTGTAAATGTGTGTTAAGTTTTTAACGTTGACAGTAGTAAAAAGTTCACGTTGTGTGTGCACATATAGGGAGCAAAACTAAGAAACCCAAACATCCTTTTGTTTCAAATCTACTAGTTTCATTAGTGCCCCTCTCATTTCTTTGGAAAGAGGCAGGGAGCACTAGACTGTCACTCAATCTTTCCATATCACTCCTGATCCAACAGTCTTCCGTGATCTCTTGCAAATGAGAAAGATTTTCACTTGCAATTTCAAGAACCATCACAACCAAAGATGAGATTTCTAGAATTACACAAACAACCCAGCTAAAATTAAGAGAACCCAGTGAGGTTCAATTTGAGACTGGTAATTTTGAAAATCCCACCTGAGCACAGTATCCTCTAGCCTTATTTATTCAAGTTATTTTCTAAGAGTTTTATCCATGAGAAGCAATTTGTTCATCCTTTTCCAGCAGTAAATGTAATATTACAAGGTTCTTGCATCTAGGCAGACCTGTGAATCCTGACAAGTTCCCTTTTTTACTAGACTATCATCATTTAGACCTCAGGGGTTCTGGCATTTGAGCACCACTGACAAAATGAAAGATGATACATTTCAAAAGCTAAGTCAAAATGTAAATCAGAATGATTCTAAATCTAGAAGACAGAAATGCCTGGGCTGCATTTGTTATCCAATTACCAGAATACAGAAAACATTGTATAAACACAGCTATCACTGCATTAGCACATTTACAGCACATACTCAACAGAGTTCATTTAAGATGAGCCAAATTCAGAAAGCCAAGCTAGCAAAGTCTAACACTTTTAAGACGCTGCATGGAGAAGTTTTGCTTTCACAATTCTGGTTTGATACTGAAGCCTTTCACATTTATCACCTCACCCCCATTCAGTTCCTGTCATACAGCTGCTTCTAAAAGCAAGCCCAGCTCTTCCCGTAAGAAAACTGAACTTACTACAAAATTAAAACAAACAAAAAGAACCCTTCACACATTTTCCAGTCTTTTATAAAACCTATCACATTGCCGGAGAACTACAAATTCCAGAGCTGAGAATTTAGATTTTAAATAATTATTTTTTCCTACTTAAGAAGCAGTCTGCCCACTCCAGTTCTATCAGAACTAAAAGCTGTCCAGCAATAAGAAGGGGTAAATTTCCTGTAGTTTAAACCTGAGGATCAAACCACAAGCAACGACAAAGGAAGGCCGCTAGAAAGAAGTTATTTTATGATGAGATAAAAAGAATATTTTTGCACACACATAGTTTTAATATTTCCCCTAACTCTATCTTTTTTAAACAGTGAGTTCCTGCCTTAAAGAGCAAAATTCTTAAATAACAATGCTAGCAACAGGAGGCACCCAAAATTAATGCAACCATCTTGTGAATAATATTAACTCTACCTCACATGAAAACAACTTTGGCTAGCCTAACTGCTCTTCAGAAGAATTCTGCAAATCCCACTGCTTTATGAAAGGAAGTCAATTGGAAAATTTTATTAAGTACATAGCAAAACATGGACAAAAATGAGAATACCAACAGTGAAGCAAGTACCAAAATATCTACCTTTTCAGCCTAACAAAAATGTTTCATTAATGAAATCAAATCAGAAAAATGCTGGTCTACTTAAGTTATTTCACACTTCTTGCATGTGAAAGAAAGTTTACCAGATATACTATATGTTACTGTATTTCACACACTCCCCTGGGTAGCAAATAAAAAAAAAAAAAAAAAAATCAGTACTGACTGCTGTCCAGATAAGATCTGTTGAGTTCCTCCCAGCTGCTGGAAGGTGTAACAGGCACACAGAGAGCATGCCAAGCACGGGCTCTGCTGTGGGGAGGGTGACTCCCAAAGGGAAAGCACAGGGTGCTGGCAGTCCAGGAATGACCCTGAGCCAAGTTCAGACCAGGCAGAGTCTACGTGGGTGAGCCTCTGCTCAGGAGAACACCAAGGATGCAGCTGCAGAGGCTCCACACTCAGCTGTACCATGGGCACTAACCAGCCTGCACCTATCCCATTCTGACAAGCAAACCCAACCCAAAGGAAAAGCTTCCACCAAACCTAGAGGGATTACCTTTCTGGAGGGTGCTGAACACTATGCCTGCTCAACAGCTGTGAACAGGGGCATCCACATCCCCCATAAGGGCTTTTTATTACTGGAAGGTTACTGTAAGATAGTGATACAAACACATAACTGAAGTACTATGTATTTATACAGTACAAAAGCAGGCACAAAAGCTCTTATTTGGCCTACAAAAAAGCAACTCAAACCCTGTTTTTTTATGCATGCAATAACTTAAAGAAAATGCAGCAAGAAAAGAAACAAAAACATCTTCCAATAATATATAATTTGACAGTTTGACATGATACTAGTATCACCTTAAGAGCTTGAAAATTGAGCACACAGCTGGGAAAAAACCTCCATATTAGAATGTTTGTTTGGCACCCACTTTGCTTCTTAACATAAACTAATTTTACCATCCATAGAAAAGTTAGCAAGAGTGAGTCAAATGACACAGCAGTAAGGAAAGAAAGAGTAATAAAAGGTTGTGACAATTATTCAGGACTTTGGCTCAGATAAAATAAGCCAGACCAAAACAAAAACAAAACCAGCCAATCAACAAGAAAACCTCAAGAACTAAACCAAAACTTCATTTTAATAATTTTACCAATTTCACCACAGAGATTCCTAAAACTACAAAATCGGAGAGCATAGTGCCATCCAAGGAAGGAGCAACAGGGATACTAATCACAGAACTTAACCCAAGCTTTATTTACTTTTGTAATTAAGGAGACAGCTACATCAAACTTGGCACAAGTCAGCAAGATTTTACAAAACTGAAGAACTGCCAAGATACCTCCGTGAATTCTAATACATTTTTCCCTCATGGACAACCTTCAAACATTCCTACAAAGTATTTACAATGCAGATATAGCAGTGTTGCAGGATGAAAAGGTCAAACTACCTCGAAACGTAGTAGGACTAAAATCAAATTCCTACAGCTGAGATATGACCACAAAAACATTGAACAGTATTAAAATGAACTTTAAAAAATATTTTAAACACCCCAACAACTTGAAAAGCAAGGAATCCCAGAAAACTATTTCACTATTCCTTGTTACTTATAATCAGCCAACCTTAAAGAGAAACAGACTAAAGAAAAGTCTACCACGTTAATGCAGACATTTCTGTGACTAAATCTGTACTTAGTACTGGTGTACAGACAAGATATCTTTATGGGGCACCAAGAGAGCTGGCAGCTCCACTGAGCACAGCCTGTAAGTCCCAGCTCCCTGTCACAGCTGTAAATCTATAACCAGAGCAATCCTGACACAGCCTGGGTACATGACCTGCACGTGAAAACACAACAGCCACTACAGGCAGGATACAGCACAAGCAGCCACCTAAAGCAAACTTAGGCATAATTACACAACCACTTCTTGCTAATCTCCCTTTCATGCTTTAAGGAAGGGGGAAACACAGCTATGAAAAGTAGAATTAAGCATATGACTTGCTTTTCCTAACCTTAACAGACAAAACTATAAATCTAATTTAGGTTTGTCATTGAGGCAGATGGCAGTGGAAAATGAATAATCCCACTGTAAAATACCTGTTTAAAATAAATAGAATGAACCGCTTCCTGGAAGTACAGATCTGTCTCAAGTGCAGAGGAAACCTAAGTATCTAAGTTGTAGAAGTAGGACTCATATTCTCTTAATTAGAGAAACTCTACACCTTAAAGCAGTAGGAAAAAACTTAACATTCTTAATCAAGAACGGCATCTAAATGTGACAGAACGAAAACTCTGCATAGTTGCTTTGTCTTAGGTAATCCCTTTGGTCATGTTTGTACTTGAAGCAAGAGCATCTTATGGGGTTGGGCTGACTTGGTATACCTACAACAGATAAACCTGTTAACACTGCTAACATAACCAAAATCCTCCAGTCCTAGTGAGTGCTTTTTGCACTTTTGTGAGTGCCTACCAAGAAGTGAATACACTGTCAACCCAGACAAAAGCAGGAAACACAGGACCTCAGTTTTAAATGTTCTGGCTTCTCTTCCAGTAGCCTGAAGGAACTGCTCAAATGGTAACACCCAAGCATGAATAACAGCTTGAGTCATCCTCACGATAAATAGGAGTGGCAGGGAAGATTTTCAAAGTGATGGGAGAGACAGTGAAGATTATAATTCGCTATTCTTCCTGGTTTTTTAGTTTGCCTTCAGCTGTAAAGGCAGATAAAAGTTTCAACTCTCAAAAAGCACAGCACGGTTTTCATTAAAGGAAACTCTTCAGGAGTACTAGAAGGCAAGCATTTATTAAAGAGTGTGTGCATATATATAGCCAAAATAAAAAAGCATATAAACATAAATATATTCATATATTTTTATTACACTATGTGCTATTTTCACAAATACCCAAAAAAGCAATCATCTTACAGACTCCTAAAACTGTGCCTTGTATGATAAAGGCAAAATCATAGAAGGTTTTCCAGCCACAGCTGTGACAACTGAAATGTCATAACCTTAAAAAAAATTTAGAGCACATGCAGCAGAATCAGTATGAGCCTTTAGCACTATCACGCTGAGGAGCAGTGGTGGTCGTGACCTCTCCCATCCCACATGCTTCTGAACACACTCATGATGCAAGCAGAAATATATTTAGTATGTACAGACAGAAAACCTCAAATATGTTCTCAGTTCCTTTCTGAAGGTTAAAGCTGCAAACTCCTAATGTAACTTTGTCAAAAGGAGCGTGGTGAGCACATGACAAGCTATCCTTTGGTGACCCATGGTGAGCATGTTTTGTCCCCTGCAAGAAAAACCCTAGAAAATTCCATATTACAAATCCTTGCCCATTGCAACTTCCAAGCTGAGACAAGATCCTAGGTGCCTAAAATCCAGAAACCCACAAGACATGACTGATGTCTGCACGAGCAATCTGATGCCTGCAATTCCTGAGGTGCCTATCTTTACACTGGTGAAGCTCCCTCGGTAGATTGCATCCTGCCAGTGAGCATGCTTGCAGATGTTGTTGTCCTGGACATGCTCAGCGCTTTTTTTGTGCCTAAGGCTGTTGTCCCCCATTCCTGTATCTGAGGAAAGGCAAATATCAGCAGGCATGGAAGGAGTATGGCCGACATAGACTAGCTTTCCCAAGAGAAGGCAGCTGCTGTGCAGAAGCCGGCATGAGTCCTGCAGCCCGGAGGGAAGACAGCCCAGGAACGCGTGACTCATTTGCCAGTGCTGGAGTCACTCGTGGTTGAACCCCCGACTACATCTGGGGTTGGCAGCACAACGAGCCACAGCCTGTCCTGAGGCCTCATGGGCAAGTGGCAAAGCACAGCTTGCACCCACATAACTACACATTCTCCACTGCTAATCCATACCAGCAGCTGAAAATAGTCCCTGAGCTGCATCATGCCCCAAATCTCGCCTAGGCATTGTCCCGAAGAGAGATGACAAATGCCAGAACAGGCCAGGGAACACATTACCAAGGAAACACCCCTGATGACTGTGGGGCAATGCTTAAGCCCAAACTATTGTGCCTTTGAGGCCAGTAGTACAAACTCAGCCCCAAATACCCAGCCCCTTGCTGCCTGCCCTTACTTGGCTGCCTATCAGAAGATTTTAGATTCATTCTTTTAACACAACAGCAAACCAATTATCCAGCAACCTAATGTATCAAATGTTAACAATGTGACCATTCCTACTTCTTCTTGATTTAAAAGGAATCACTTAAGATGTCAAAATGAAAGAGGGTTTTAAACTGCATGTAGACACCTACCTTCAGAGAAGCTGTAGGACTTCAGACACACCTAACAGAAATCCCTACCAAGAAGGATTCAACCCACAAGAAAATGTATTAACTCCCCTTTCTAGATGTACAATCATCCTTACAAGGAGCACAGAAACCTATTTTAAAATTGTACATCCAAGGAAACAGGCACTAAACACTTGAGAACAGTAAACTCCACAAAAATTGTGTCCTTGCACAATCAAAGACCAGGAGGTTGCATAGCTAAGCCTGTACTATTCCAAAGTACTAAGGAGCACTTGCTGACCTGTAACTGCTCATAGCTTTACCCTGACCTGGATTTGTCTAACGCTTTTTATGCAAATCTTAAACATATTATTTAATTTTTTTTTTTCCTTAATGCATGATCAAAGTAGGTCTGCTGCTATTCCAGCTCAGCAAGTTCACCATATTAATGCAATAATATATTCTTTGGGAATACATGGTTTTGAGCACGAAGGCACTCTGCTGCACTGAGCTGCATAATTTAAAACCAACGGAAGTCTTTGGTGTGGGATGAGGTATTTAAGTATAAACACTGACTACACAGTTAGATGACAAGCATTTATTACAAATGTTGAGTTATTTTAAATCAACTCTGTGTGATAAAACAACACTGCAGATTTCATTGCAAATGTTGAATTGACAATAGAAACCACAGAAAAGAAGCTAAGAAAGGAGAAGCATTATGGAGCACAGTTTAGGCAATGGTACATGAAAGATGTTAAAAATAAAGCAAAGCACACTTGTCTACTTCTGCTCATATTTTAACCATTAAGAGAAGTAACTTCATGAAGCATGTTTTTCCTGCATCAGTCTTTAAAACTCCAAAACACACTAAAATTCCAAAATCACAACATATATCAATACTAGTGTTCCTCCCTCCTTATAAAAATTAAAACACTAATTAGGACAGCACATATTAAAAAGCCGTACAACCAAAGAAGGCTACAGTGTCCAAAGCTGCAGTGTGATGCACTGCTTTAGCTTCCCATCTGTTTGTTATTCACACAAAAACGAACGTGAAAACCGCAGCTGAAGTTACCAGACCAAAGCAGACTGGGAAACTAATTCTCTTTAGCTTGCCACAATGAACCCTCACTTTCTGTTCTGAGCTGTTGGAGGGTTGCAGGTGGTGATGCAGCTGACCCTCATCTCTGCTAACAGCAAGAGCTCCCACATAACCTTCTCAAACTCCAGTCCTAAGAGAAATACCGCTTGGAATGCTCCTCACATGGAGGAGCTAACAAGTTAACAGAACACTGTGGTCTGTAGAGCTAACCAAGAAAGTGTGGAGTGCTTCTGTCTCTTAACTTGCTTTACCTTCAGACAAGGCTGAGGTTGGCCTGCAGCTCCAGTGCAGAAGAACAAGACCCTTTCACTACCCCAACACTGCACATATGAAGGGGCAGCTGCAAAGGAGCACATTCTCTAAGCAGCACCATGAAAAACACAGTACCTTCCTTGTACCTCCCCATTCAGAGCATGTGAGCAGAATAGAAGCTGAGAGGCAGGGAAATACAGCTGGATTGCTTTTCAGATACAACAAACATACTCCACAGGTATCTACTTCCTTGAATGGTAAAACCAAAAACATCCCACAGGTATTTCACTCAAAATAGATTGAAGACTGAGAGACTTTGTGTTTGATTTGCTTGCCTGAAAACCTGTTCTTCCTTATTTATTCCTAACAAACTGCAGCAAACAGCAACAATACTTCAGTCAAAGATGTGACATGGCAGCTGACAGGGTCTTCTTCAAGGGCAATTCAGATAGTCTGGAATTTGTTCACATAACCTTCATTTGAGATACTCAAAACAATTACTTTTTTGGGTGACCACAAGGGAGGTCAAATTGATAGAATTATGGAAAAGGCTGAGCATGAACTCCCAGGCTGACAGGTAACAAGCTATCCCATTCATAGGGAACAGATTTTAACAATGGAAGGGTTTAAATCATATCTATAATTATGATAAAAATCAAACAAAGGCTATTCAGCATCTTTGAGTCTAAAGCAATTTCAGTTCCCTATAAAGTTACGGAATCAAAATGGTGCTCAAAATACTGTAAGTGAGCACAAATTCAAAGTAAAGAATATTGTACAGTGTATTTCTATTTTGCAAATAAAAATTATGCAGCATTATTAATATATTCTAAACTGATCTCCACATAATCTTTATATGAAAGCATCATAACCTCACTGGTAAATATTTGAGTGGTTAAATAGGACTTCTCTCAGGGTTCAATAAAGATTTAAGAAAAAGGAAGTACTTTTCACATGCTTTAATAAGTATGTATTTGCCCCTTTTTAAAATCAAGAATTATTGAGAAGAACCTTCAGCTGGTTTCCACTATTTTGTCTAGCTATGCTTTTTTTTGTTGTTGTTAAAAGAAAGGATGAGCTAGAAAAGTTTCATTTCCTTCCTAAAGCACAGATGACTAAATCAGCTAGCTATGCAAAAGCCATAAACATATTCACAATGAGTAGCTAAGGAGCAATACATTACCTTCAGAAAACAGTAAAAAACAGAATCTTTTACATTCACTTGATGCAGCTTCCCAAGTCAGGTAAAGGTCAGATGCATTTGAGACTTTTTTCCCTGAGAAATTACACAAGGCATTTTTCCTCACAAAAGTTCTGTGACAAGTAAAACTGCAATAAATTCAGGCTATTTGGTATTAAATTGCTCAATCCTTTTAAACGTTTCATTGAAGTCTTCCTTTTTAAAGCAGTCAGGAAAATGAGCAATAAGTGAAGCAGACAAGCCTTGTAATGAAATGCACTACCTGGGAAGGTGGAGGACACAAGAACTAAACAAAAATAAATAGCAAGTAAGTGGGGAAATCAAAGTTGCATTAAGCAAATATTTGTAAAAAAATGTTTCTCAGAAGTTTATATTCTTATTTACTAAGCTAGATGTTTTTGGGGTTTTTTGCATAAGCTTTACTCCTTCCATGCTTTTCTTCTTCATTTTAATGCTTTTTTGGGAAAAAAACCAAAACAACCCAATTAAAAAAACAAACAAACAAAAAAAAACCACTCTAACCATATGAGGACACTTGAACTTTCTCAAGATTCCATCTTTCTTGGACTGCTTACAATTAACGCAAAGAAACCACTTATGGTGAGACATTCCTTAGGAGTAAGAAGAAGGCATCTGGCTTTTCTCTACTCCTTTATCAAGTGTTTAGAGGTTCAGAGGTATTTACTGGTATGAACTACACTTCCCTAATTGCCTGCCCATTCTTGAGGGAATTGCTAATTAAGCAGACACTTGCAATGGAGGCAATACCCAGACAAGGAATTGCAGAAGAATACAGTAAACCACTCTTTTGTTTATCAGTTGAGCCTTTCTGGGATACCTCAACAGCATCCTGAGTAAGCCATCTAAGTATTTTCTCCTGTTTCTAATAAGTTTTCTCTAATAACTTTTCAGGCAAAACCAGAGAACATTCAGATGTAAGGAATGGGTAGATTTTCTGCACTAGAGGACTCTTGGCTTTACACTTCTATGTGGGACTTCAGGTCCTTTGCTGCAGTGACCCAAAGACTCAGCAAGACATTTTGGCACAGATAACATTTGTGCCAAATCTGCTCAAACCACTCTGCTCCTCCTCCTCCTCCTCCTCTCCTGAGCACTCTGCCATTTACAGCTCACAGCCCTCCCTCCTCTGGTGGGCAGCCAGAGGAGGCAATGGAGGCCAGCACAGAATCTTGGGGTGCCTGTCCTGGCTGCCACAGCTGCCCTCAGCTTTTAAGGGAAACCTGCTGTGCCCTCTGGTGCCAAGGTTCCAACAGCAGGAGACACTCACTGTCTGGAGCCTGGGGGGACCCAGACCAGGTGATATGGAGGTCAGTGAAGCAGCAGGGCCCCTGGATACATGTCATGCACATTTCTTTTCATCCACATCCTTCTCTGACACTAGGTGATCTTTGTAGGCCCCTCCAAATGAAATATTCCATGCTATTAACACTCAAATCAGCCACCCCAAACTAGTACGAAACATGCCCCTCTAGAAACTCAAGAAGAGAGAATCAAAACATTGAAACACATTCAAGCAGAGCACTAAAAAAAAAAAAACCTGTAATAATCCTGTGCTTGTTGATGACATTATCATTTGTTTCACAAAAGCCTGCAATGCCCATAATTTTTGAAAACACAGCTGTCTGGATTTTCCAGACTGAAAGTCCAGGTCTAAATTAGATTATCCTGCATTGCTTGTCTGACTTTTTGGGTAAAAACTGGTGGATTTGGTGTAGTGCTGATCAGCAAGCTGGCATCAAGCTGCTTTGTAGAAGGTAGCAGGAGCCACTCCTTGCTTGTAGAGAGTCAAACCCAGGTATCTTTCGTCCTCTTAAGGTTACAATTCCTAAATACCTTTTGCACGCTTGCAAGTTTCCTAAAATAGTGTCTGCCTGTTAAAATACCCCTTCCTCTCCAGAATTAAAAGATACAGGATTAGTTCTAAACTGATTCCTTTATGTCTGGAACCAGCTCCTATAGTCTCCTGCTTTGTAGCATAAACAGCCTATTTCTGGTTTATAAGTAATGAACAATGAAAAGAAAACAAATGTTTGATTTACTGAAATACAGCCTAAAAAAACAACCCAACCTTCCAGCATTTTATTTTGATGGCATCCAAAAATACCAAAGTGACTGGAATGCAAAGGACAATGCAAAACAATATTTTAAGTACTATTAGCAAATATATCGGATGCCCCCATCAGAGGCCCTACTGCCAAGTAGGAAGAGCAACTGGATAAAAGTTAACATTCATATAAAAACACTGAATTTATTGCTGACTTTGGTACCAAAATACAGTTAAGGGAATTACCCTTATGATTTGTGCCAGACTAGTAAAATGATGCTGGCTTACAGTCAAGTAAATCAGCAAATGTATGTTGACTTCTTCCTCTGATATGCTTCGTTTTTCTAAAACCAGAAGACATGACAAAACTAATCCTGTTTTGCTCCTTTAATTTATTTTTCTAGAACCAAATCTCAGCAAGACCACGACTTATTCTATAGAATTGGGTGTGACTTCTTTTTTTCTAGGTAAGCACATTACATAAGGGCAAATTCTGCTTTAAAGTGTTACTTACAGATTGCCAAGCGAGAGACTCCATAATTCGATGTTCACAGTGTTCTAGATGCTTTATCATTTCCCGTGTTAGGTTGGGTTCTGCTCTAATAAAGCTCTCAATCACCTTGTAGAAGTCAAAAGCTTTTAAATCAAATACATTGAGAATCCATGGGAAAGACAAGTCTGTTTCAGCACTGGTACTGTCACTTTGTGAAGCATTTCCTGAAGGGAAAACAGACTAAAATTACCATATATTCTACATTCTTCCACTTTTGATGTTTTTTTACCTTTTTGTATTTATTGCATCATTGCTAGCTCAGACATTTCAGCGAGTCGCTTTTTGTGTTTTAGGCAGGATTTTTGCTATTTATATTAGAATAAATAGTAATAACTACCAATAAGTAACAATGCAATTAAAGACTTTAGATTTAACTTACTGCCATATGTAGCCATGACAACCTCAACAGCACATGCCAGAAGAGATGTGTGGAAGATGTTATCATTCAGAAGTTTGCTGAAGAGAAAGGAAATTATTAGTACTTGACCCAAGACTTCAAACAGCAGACTTCAATAACAAGTTAGGGGCAAGTACCTGAAATTTTGCACTGAGAGGCGCTCTTCCTCCTGAAATAAATAAATCAGACCAAACTTGTGAATATTCTTAGTAATTCCAGAGGTACTGCCAGTACTGAGACAGCAGCACTAAACTTACCGACTTCAGCATGGACTCCATTACTCTGTAATAGAGACGCACTCCAAGCTTGTACCTCTGTTAGAATGAGAAATTCAGGAATATTACAAGAAGTTTTGACAGAATACAACAGGCAGACTCTTGTGTTTTAACAATCCAGAACATTCCAGTTTTTGACAGAGCCACTATAAACAAGTTACTGTCCCCAGTTCCACTGGCCAGTAACACTGGAGAGGCCTCAAGGGCTACTAAGGTGTGCGACTACCCCAACCACGTGAAGATCTAACCAAGTGTAACGACCTGAATTGTGTTCACACTGATTCACAGCTAACAGGATAAAAAAGCAGGGCTGACAGACAGGAAGGAGACTGTCGAGTACAAACTTGGTTGGATTTATTTGCCAAAATCCTTGCTGAAAGCACAGCTGCTCTCCTGACTTTATAAGGAAGTGAGTCACCTTTGGCAGTTTTAGGCTAAGTTAGCCTAATGAATGCAAATATATGTTTCACTTAATGTAATTTGCCCAAAAAATTTTTCCATTCTTCAGTAAAGTACTTCCAACATGTTTCCACCCAATTACTATTGCTCCTTACATATTAAGAGGAATTTCTTACATGCTATCTTTACAGTGCTTCCTCAATTTGAAAAGCATACTGTTACTTTTTACCTTTACTGATCTACACTGAATGAGGACAGTAAGTCAGGTCTCACACCAGCTAGTGCTAACAGAGCTCATGTGAGTGATATTCAACCCAAACACTGACCTGTGAGCCAATTTCAGCCCATCCCTGTCCAACTGCTTCAGCAAATTTCTTTTTGAAGATGTGTTCAAAACTTTCCACTCTTTTCAGGATACTATCCTTAGGGTTCACTGTGCAATTCTAAAAAAGGACAGGAAACAAATTAGGAGAAGGAAAGACAAAGAAAAGACATTTTACTTCAAAAACATTTCAATCATTTAAACAATTAAAAGTCCTGCTTCCCTTTGTAACACCTTTCAATAAGGTCATCAGCATAAATAAAAATGGAGTATTTTAAAGAGTGCTGTACATCTTTTTCTCTTTTGTTTCCCTTCTATACCCCCTTGCTTTTCCATTCAATACACATATAAAAGAATTTTAATATGTTGCTCAGTAACTGAAGTATTTAAGCACTTTAAAGGTTCCACTACACAGCAGTTAGAGAAAAGTGCTTTCTAAAATGACTGAAGACATTTAAACCAGCCCAAATAAAATGTACTTTTTCAAAAACATGTGTGTCAGATTTACAGGTGTCTATTTTGCTTGAGTGGTAATTCCAGGAATCCTACACAAATCTTTTCTGTAGTCACTTACATTGAAGTACTTGATGAGAGTATCTGATGGTTTATCAGTTGCTGAGTTTAAAATCATAATCAACTGCTGAATGTTATTCATTGCCGCTCTGAAAAAACAAAAAAAATGCATAATAAGCATTAAGGTTGACTTGACAGTTTCCAAAAAATGAACAGCAAATCCAAACACCAAAAAATTATGACTCTAGTTCTCACTCCAGTTATCAAACAAACTGTTTGAGAAAATCTACTGCACTGGGGTAACAACTATGAGTGCTAACAATGCAATTTATCTAATTGCTTACACATGGATTGGGATAATTTTAATAACCAAACGAATGGCTTGACACCTAAGAAATAGTCTGATTCTTCCTGAATTTTTTCCTGAATTCTTCCTGAAAATTCCTGAATTTTTCATTGCTGTTTTTTGTTGTAAGTAGAATTTTGTGTGTGTCATGGTTTAACACAGTTTAGTTTTTAGTTAAGGTAAAAACCTCCAGGGGTTACAGAAGCGATTCCCTGTAAGGACCTTGGCAGCTTCCTTTGGACCTGACAGAACCAATCAGCTGGCTAGTTTTGAATACGGACACCCTGTTAAACCACTTAAGAGAGCTGAACACGCCCTGTGAAATCACATTTAAAGATGAACAAACACCGGGAAAAGCACTCTTGCTTCCAGCCTTTGAACAGGTGACGGGACAGTGGCCGGGCCAGGCCCTGCTCTGCTCCTGCCAGGTTCCAACCACAGCCGGAGGGCCAGGCTGGCTCTGCTCAGCTTCGGGTGGAGCGGAGCCAGGCCTTCCCGTGAACTGCCCAGCCATCCTGCTGGCACTGCAGAAAAGAGAACAGAGGCAGCCCTGCAGCCCCATGGCTGGAATTGAGCATGGCAGGGGCTGGAAAACAGCCATGCAGCCAGAGCGGACACCACCCGGCAGAGAGCACACCACCATCTGCAGGCCTGGGCGAGATATTAACTCTCTGTGCACAGATGAAACCTGCAGGCATCAATCCTCTCTCAAGTGACAGAAAAAGGAAGGGGTGCAGACATGTAGAGAAAACAACATGGAGACACCAAGGTCAGTGAAGAAATCATCAAGTGGGAGGAGAATGAGGAGATGCCTTAGTCTTGGGCTGAAATTGTCTTATAAGGCTATGGTGAAGATATAATTGATACACCAGACTTTTTTTTTTCCCTGTAACTCATGGAATGCATGGGGACAATGTAGCGTTCTAACCACAGCCATGAGTGCCCAAGCAAATGTTAAAGCAGCTGTGCTCCAATGAGAAGCTTGAACCAAGAGAGATGAAAAAGATGAGAAACTTTGCCCCAGAGTAGAAGGAAATCTCTGTTCCCAGAGAGAAAAGAACTTTTTGTTTCTATACTAGAACAGCTCATCCTTAAAATTGTACCCCAACAAACTGAAATGCCCCACAATAGTAGCTCTGGGAAGACTACCAAACCATGGGAGGGACTTCAAGATTGCAGATTTTCCAGGTGACTGCTATTTGTGAAAATTAAAACCACAAGAGAACTGTTTCTTGTGGAAAAGTCTCCATGGCATGGCAAGAGAGATTCCTCCCACTAAGGGCACTGAAAAAAAAAGACAATTTTAAACATGAAAGTTCCAGGTTTTGTCTCTTTACATTGTTAGTGGAAAAGAAAGAAGAGTCAGGGGAGGAGAAGTGTTTGAAGGTTTATGAAGGTTTATTCTGATCTTTTTTTTTAGTTCTATCAATAAAGTTTTCTTTATACCCTTTAAAAGTTTCAAGTCTGCTGTGCTCTCCTCCTAATCCTTATCTTGCAGCAGAAAATGAGCACATACTTGTAGTGGGTGCACTGGCGTTTGGCCGGTCCACTACAGTTTGCCTGTTTCAAATTTCTGAATCATTTAACCTCAGTTTGGCTCATATCACCAGCCAAGTAAGTGCAAACCCAACAAAAATGTGTTCAATCACTGCAACATAATGCATTTTTCTTTAATCTACTTTTTACAAAGTATTGGTAAAAATCGCTTCTGCCACAACTCTCCTAATGATAAGGAAAAGCATAAGAACATTGGAAAAACACAAAATGAAAACATACAACCCATTCTCATTATGCTCATAACTAGTACTTACACCCTTTTTATATACTATTTTCTACATAAATGACCAGATACAAATCCACTGATAAAAATCATTAGATTCTCTGTTTCAGGGGGCTTTAAAGCAGAGTCCATGAGTCTAGGTTCAAAAATATGACACTGTGAGGTAACTCAAAGAAATAAGCATGGTCCTTTCAGTATATACTATACAGGGTTCTGTTTAATCAGGGAGAGGTAGGATTCACTTTCCACTCTAAGATGGTGATTAAACCTTTGCTGCCATCTACTGACACTTCTGTGGCTTCATGAAAAAGTTACTACAGCCCAAATTCACATGATTTGTCTTAAATAGCATCAGTTTTGGAAAAATCAGAGCAAAGCCCAAGCGAGAATGGAAAGAATCTAAACATCACTAGACTTTCTCTCAAGAACAAAGTTGGTTTAGAACATTTCAAATTTTTAGCAATGCAGAAACTTCATACTCCTGGACTTTTCTAATGTCAAGAACTTTAAGGAAGCATCTTTGACATCTTTATATCTACTATAAATAAAAAGTGTCAGTGATCCGAACTACAATATAGTTTATGGAAAAAAACCAACAAAACCAAGGCCACAGTTCCTTAAAAGTTTAAAAAGGACTACTCTAAAGATGAATATTTTTAGCTATGATATTAAACAAAAGAATACATTCAAGAGAAAAACTCATACCTAACAGGAGTCTGTGGAAGTATAATATTGATTTCCTCATCTGGATTGTTTTTTAGTGGTGTCCTCTCCAACTGTGAGCTACAGAAATGGAAAACAAACTTATCAAAGACTAATACAATTCCAAAGACAATGTTTTCTATAAAGACTTATTAATCTGAAAAGAAAAATGTGTAATAGATTTTCAGAAGATCTAGATGCCCAATTACTTCAGTTGTTTAAACTCCCAAGTGGATCTGCTTTGAGCAGGATGTTGGACTAGACAAGCTCTAAAGTTTCCTTCCAAACTTTTCTTCTTTTCTAGAATTCCACTTACAAACAGCTTAATTTATATGTAGAGATGGTATTAGTTACATTTTAATCCCATTTTAAGTTTGTGTATTTTCATAGCATAGATAAATTCAGACTCACATTGTGAGCTCACATTAAATTATAGAGATGTTGAATGGTCAGCAATTGCTAGTATGTAAGTGTAGGACTGAAAAAAAAAATTAAACAATCATAGAATGGTTTGGGTTGGAAAGGGACCTTTGAAGGTCATCTAGTCCCATCCACCTTCAATAACCAAGGACATCTTCAACTAAATGAGGGTCCTCAGAGCCCTGTCCAGCCCAGCCTTGAATGTTCCCAGGATGGGGCATCCACCACCCAAACCATTCACTGCCAGCTGGCACAGAGCTATAACACTACCTCTGGCAAGCTAGCATGACATGCCTTCTCTTTGTTATTCCTCAGCTTCCCCTGGATGAAAAAGGCGTTGCACAGAGTAAGAGTTAGAGCAGAGCTTCCAAAAATTTTTAGGTACTCACTGTCATATGTTCCCTAATTATTTAAGTGATGATGTAAAGCAAGGCTGTTGATGCCAGAAATACCTTAGCTGAACTACAAAGCTAGTAGGCCAACAGGAAAGAGAGATCTCCATTTATAACACAAGGGGGCAGAGAGCAACACAAGTCTGCACTCTCTGTTAGGGAAGGAAAGCAGTAAATGGAAATATTACCATGCAATGACAGCAGGCTGCAGAGTCTCGTCATGATTCAGAAATAGTCTCGCATCTATATCTTTGTTCTTGAGATAGAGCTCGTCATACTGTTTCAAGATAACTTCAACCTCAAAAAGACATTGAAAAAACACGGAATTCATTATACAGGAACAAGTTTGACAATCTACTGGATAACATAAGTTATTCCTACTTCATGATTACAATGCTGAAATGCTAAAAGAATGACCTTGGGCCTCACAAAATTACTTCTTATACAACCACTGAAATATACCCGGAGGAAAATTGCCATTTATAAGAGAAAACAACCCAAGAGCACAAGAATTTTTTTGATGAAATGTAGCTCTTGACACTGTAAAAATAGCTAGGTTAGGAAACAGGCTGGCAAACAAAACTAACATTTCCATATTTTTGAATCTTTTCTTCTAGAAGAAGGGGTGTCTCCAAGAGCAGGAAATGTAAAATGCTTCCTCTTAGAACAGCTGTTGGACAATTGACTCAGTCCCTGTCTTCGCTGGTTCAGACAACACAGCCTAAACTCAAACCTTTTTTTTTCCTCAGTAGGAGTTTCCTCATTTTATATTAATATATCTGCACTGGAGTAGCTCTTAAGAGACACACCTATTTGCTACAAAAACAGACTTGTTATTTCATAGCCACACTGTAGTTTTTTTACTAACTATTAAAAGTTTTTAAATCGACTAAAACCCAGAATGCTATGACTTCATTTTGCATGGAGGAGCTTATTGGATTTTTCTGAATGTTTTTTTAATTACTTCTTTTTACTTTGAATGACTAACATTAATTGGAAGTCTGCAATTTTTTTATCTGGCCCTCCAAATCCGCTGCTGTGCTCGTGCAGAAGTATGCAGCCACCTCAATTATCTGCTCCCTGAGTCCTTGAACTCATTAAATGATGCTGTGCTCTGGCAAATTCCTTCTAGGAAAACAGGCAACAATGCATATGAACCCAAATTAGTCCCCTCTCAGTCTCAAGAGAGAGAAAGCTGCTAACACCTCCTACACAGCTTTGCTCCTTCCCTGTTCTTTACCTTTGCCAAATGGATTTGCTCCAAACTGATCTCACAATTAAAACTTTGAGATTAGGTCTATTAAACCAAAGATTATATTTCAATTCCTATTATCACTATTCTTTTTATTTAAGAACTTAATTATATTTTTACTTTTTGTTATCTTCTTAATGAATTATGCATTCTTTTCATCTAAAATATTTCAGTCTTTCATAAATTTCTAAAAAAAAAAACCAGCAGCTCTCAGACAAGATGGCTGTACTGAGATAACTTGGAAAAAACCTTCAGTCAAAAATAAGAGTTCTGTATCAATCTATTCATTAGTGCATAAAGGCTGACCAGCAAACACATGGGAAAGACAAACAAAATACCAACATTAAGACTCAAAAGCTTTTTTGCTCTGGAAGGAACATTAAAATTTTTCAAAAGCACAGTGGTTTTTTTTTTATGAAAGTCAATTTAAATGTACCACATTACTAGCTATTGTACTGATGATCTCATCCATGATTTTTGGTTAGCTGATTACATGTATGAACCGACTACCTCTGAAATACAGCTCTAACTTTCTGCTCCGGCATTCAAGGTTAAGGAACAAAGGTCATGTGACTCGATTTTTCTTCAAATGCATCCTTTTGTAAAAGTTTCACCAGCAAGTCTTATGCTAATAATTTTCATATTGTGCTGAAGTTGAGCAGCCTTGGATGAAAACCCTCTGATGTGAGAATAAGCTGTATAATGACCTTTGCCTGGAAGTTCATATAGGGTTTCCCAACTATACACACACATAAATTAAAAAGTCTAAACAGGCTACTGATATCCTGGAATTAATTTAGGAAGAGATTAAGATCTTCAGAGAGACCTGTACTCTGCTTCCCACCCAACACACTATGACAGTGAACAGGAGATACATTTGATTGAACCCTGCAGACTCAATGCTCTGATCAGCTTCAGAGCTGCTTATTTTCAGGTTACCACATCTATTGGTGACACACAGCTAAACTTACACTTTTAATAATGATGACTGTAAACACACTGCAAGAAGTTGCCTATTAAAATGCACTCTGGATGCATTTGCATAGAGGTAGAGTCTGCTGCATCCAGGCAACAGCTCAGCAAGATGAAAGTAATTTTGCACAGACACAGCAGTCCAAACTCTGCCAAGTTGTGAAACTGAGACTAATCTTCTGGATATCTTTCCAGCAACACTACAATAACATGTCTCATTTATATTTAAATTAAGGTGTGTAATTTAGGGCTTTAAGCATTTATAGAGTGACTTCAGAGACCTAGTAATGTAATAGTTGTATTTTAGATTAATGGCCTTACCAAAGTCATGGATATGCAACTCTTGCTTGAAGCAAAAGCTTTTTGCTTCAAGCAAAGCCTGGTTTAGCCTCAGGAGATTAATTTATAAATTCAAAAGTATAAGCTAAATATACTTTATGAATACTGAAATCCCTGCTAGCCCACATTCCTAAAAAACAGTTCATTTTGCTACATGATGTTAGAAGAACCTTTTAGAACTCCACTAATGGGTAAAGGGTGTCTTAAGCAATTTGGCATGAAGTAAAACACAGTTGTTGAACTGTCTGTTTGCATGGGAAGGTTTTGGTAACCAGGGGGGCCACAGGGGTGGCTTCTGTGAGAAGCTGCTAGAAGCTTTTCCCATGACCACCAGAGCCAATCCTGCTGGCTCCAGGACTGACCGTTTTTATTGGTCAAGGCTAGGCCAATCAGGAATTATAGTAGTGCCTCAGTGATAACATATTTATGAAGGGAAAAAGTTATTACACGGAAACTACTGCTGTCTGAGAAAAGAGGTGTGAAAGTATGTGAAAGGAGCAGCTCTGCAGACACCAAGGTCAGTGGAGAAGGAGGGGCAGGAGGTGCTTCAGGTGCCAGAGCTGGGATTCCCCTGCAGCCCCTGGTGCAGACCATGGTGATGCAGGATGTCCCCTGCAGCCCAGGGAGGTCCATGGGGATTCAGAGATCCACCCACAGCCTGTGGAAGAGGTGGGTGCCTGAGAGAGGCTGTGACCCTGTGGGAGGCCCATGCTGGAGCAGGGTCCTGGCAGGGACTTGCAGACCCATGGAGAGGGAGCCCGCACTGGAGCAGGTTTCCCAGTAGGACTTGTGACCCTTGAGGAACCCACACTGGAGCAGTTTGTGAAGAGCTGCTGCCTGTGGAATGGACTCATGTTACAGAAGTTCATGGAGGATGTTCTCCTGTAGGAAGGACCCCCACTGGAGCAGAGGAAGGACTCCACTCCCTGTGCAGTGGCAGGAACATGTGATAAAGTGACTCCCCATCTTCCGACACTGCTGATGGGGAGCAAGTGGAGCCTGGGAAGGAGGCAGGGGTGGGGGAAGGTGTTTTTAACATTCATTTTACTTCTTATTATCCTGCTCTTTTGTTGGCAATAAATTCAGCTAACATCCCTAAGCTGAGTCTGTTTTGCCAGTGATGGTACTCGGTAAGCAATCTAAACTTATGAACCTTTTGTTATATTTTTCTCTTCCCATTCTGCTGCAGAGAGGAATTAAAAGAGGCTTTGGTGGGTTCCTGGCACCCAGCCAGGGTCTGCCTACCACAATGTCTTAAATTCCTCCACTTACCTCTGGTAGTCCATTGGAAGCTACAATACCAGCAGAATTCAAGAAAGGAATGAAGCTTGTGAAATACACATTTTTGACCTTAAAAAAAAGGAAAAAATGTAGCATTAGCAAAGTAGAGAGTCAGCCATGCATACACTGCTTTTGCATCTTTAAATCAAGAAACTGAGACAGTTCTGTAATGCACTGTGGTTTGTTTCCAATAAAGCAAGAACAAAACTTGCTATACATCCACAACATGGTGATATGTAAGCATGCAAATACAATCCTTTGCTGGAATACTAAGTGATTAAACTGGAAAAGAACTGCACTCTTTCCAGCCCTCTAACATTTCTGCTTCCATCATCCATTTGGATATTCAAAAATCAGTCCTTTTTACACAGAAATAGATTTAACAGCAGAGGGAAAGGCAAATGGCGTCTTTTAAGATCTTCCACAGAAGCAATGTGCTTTTTGCATACATTTTCTCATCATGGGATGCAGCTGTGAAACTCCATCAGAGCAGCCCTGTATCCATATGCTACATGCTGTGATCTGCCTCTAACTTCATATTGTATTCTTCACAAATCAGTTACCCTGGCAAAATTATCACCCATACCAAAGGGCCTGTTTTGGGTGGGTTTTGTTTGTTTTTTACTCTACTGACTAGAGAAACTATAAAATGGTAAAATACCTTCACTACTGAAGGTAACTACTTGACAGAATAGTTGAGCTGGCCCAAATAATGACACTTTAAAAAAAGACCATTTAAATAAATACATATTCCAGATGGAGTCTAGCAGCAAGATCTATCAGACTTTGAAGTGCAGGCATTACCTCGTCTAAATTACAATCATGCTCTTTACAAAGGATTTCGATAATTTTTGTGTCAGTATCAAGCTGCTTGGCAGTGCGTGAACTCCTGCTCTGACCTCTTCTTGGAGTGCGAGCTGAACCATTTACAGTCCCTGCAGACACAGAAGACTCTGCAAAGAGATTCAAAACCATCACAAGGTTAAAGCCATCTTAAGAAAGAAGAAATTCAAGTTATTAAACCTAAAAGATTCTACTTCTTATATACTTTTTTCAGGTCTTCTCCTTAAATATATTTTCTTTCTCATCTGTTCAGCTAGGTAAGAAATCTTCATTACAGAAAATCTATACAAAAAGAAAGTTAATTTTGAAATTCCTGTATCAGTATTTGGACATTTTGTTTTTAAGAAGCTACTCTACACAGAATGTAACAGCATTTTCTGCAAGCAGCTTTAACTGAGAATCTGTTTTGCAAAGCTAGGAAAACCTTATCTTTTCACAGATGAGTAACTATTTTTTCTATTTTTAAAGAAGTATAAAACAAGAAGCTGAAGGACAATAAATCAATGCAGGACTTAAGTGATGGTGGGAACTTGGAAAATGGTCCTGGAGGGAATTCCTCCTTTCCCCATATACCCCTAGACACACAAGCAGAAACAAACAAGTCCACCTAGAAGAAGGTATCAAAAAACCTTAATACTGTGAGGTAAAAAATTTCACTTTGTTAAATATCATTTCATTTTATCAAAATAGATGGCTTAAATATCTGAATTACATTAATAACATACAATAATATGATTAAATATTGTTGGTTTAAACATGACACTGTAATCAGCATGCTGTTCTCATCTGTAACTTCATCTGCATTTGACAACTGTTCTGAGAAATTCTGACAAACAACAGCGCAGAGGCGGTTGCATCATAATCCCCTCAGTCTTAGTCAGATCATAAAGCCTGACATCATTTATCACAACATGAAGCCTCTTGGTCACGAGGGTTTTAACAATAAATTGTGTTATTTTCTCAAAGAATGCAGAGCTGTTTGATAGTTCACACACAGCTTCACATTAGAAAGCCAGTGCTTTGCACTTAGGACAGTGATACTCATAACTGCAAATTAATCTCAAGTGGCAGAATTTTTTTTCAAGGTATGATGCACAGAACCAAACTGTTTCTAAAAATGAGCTCCTATTCTGCACGGTTTTACTAAAAAAAATATAAATCATTGTGAACACAGAATTCAAATTCAGGTAGTTTTAATTCAGTGGTTTTTGAAAAGGATCTGCTTTATAACACCTGAAATAAGCAGCAGCATATATGTCTGTCCTACTAGGAATGAAAATTTAAATTCAAAATAGCACTGGAGGAAAGCAGGGAACTGCTTGTCCTAAGTCCATCCTTTTTTCACATTAGAATAAGACCAAGGTTATTTTTCCTTACCTGCAACAAATAATCACTAGGTCAGATAAATATCTCCAAAATACAGAATTTAAAGAATATAGCAGTGAATACCTTACCTATTGTACGACATTACAACAAAGGTAGATGTTTAGTTGCCAAAGAAAGAAATAAAGCAAATAGATTTAGGCTAAATATACTAGGGCTGCATCTTAACCCACCAGAGGATAAACTAATTACTAAAAAACTGAGTCACACCCTGTGACTCCAAATATTTCAGTATATTAATTCCATAGTTTGCTGAAGAAAATAGTTAACTCAAATAGAATTCTATCTTTGGAAGTTTTTATAAATATTTACTGTAACTTTTTAGTGAGGTTTTCCAGGTTTTAGATATAAAAACTTAATGGGTAAAAACTTACTGCTGAATAGAAGTTTTTATAGAGAAGACCCATTATATTTTTACTTAAAATAGTGACACTTGCAATAGTAAACAGGATGTAATAAAAGCAAAGCTGTCTACATTTTACCTCTATTATTTTGAGCTGCTAGCCACTGTTTATTTGTTTTAAATATTTGTACAGTCCAGTATCTTGTACATTTCTGCTGTTGTCATACTGTTAAACATCAATAAAGAGTCCACCACACCAATAAAGTAAGATACCACCACATTTCCCTTTTGTAATACAAGACAAACAGGAATAACAGTTCTCAGTTTTAATCTACCCAGAACCTGAATTCTTTTACCAAATTAGACTTGCTGTTTTGACAAGTCCCTAAACAACCAGTATAGGGAGGGGACATAGTAGAAATTATAGTAAATACACTGCCACATTCAGGTAATTGAATTCAAATTCACTATAATGTAAATTTAACTAAAACAGAAAAAATGCATTTCAATAAGCTTAAGAAGTTTAATTATGTTAATTATGAGTATTAGCATGGCTAATAAAATATAATAAATTTACTTTCTACTTTAATGAAAAAACAAAAAAATTCTTACTGTATGGTTCCTTGAGCATAGCAGGAGGTGACAGTTTGATAAAATAATCTAAGACACACAGCAACAACTGGAAAGAAATCACCAGGTCATCTTCCACTTGCAACACTTTACCTGCAAATATTTAAAAGGGTAAAGAAAACCTTTTGAGAATGGTTGGCTTAATTCTAGAAGTAATTTTGCAAAACAAAGACTTGGAAGTTCACATACTAAACCACTACCACTAGAATTCAGGAAGCATCATACAGGGTGCCAGTGCTGTTTAAAGGCTATTGATTTGATAACTCATGGTGCTTCAGTTCATGGCTTTAGAGACAGCATACATACAAACTAAATCACTGATTACAAAATCCTGCCCTCAGTGCTCAGCCCTGATTTTTCTTTTTACTGTAAAAGAATAACCTCTTACTTCTGTGTAATTCCTCCCTACTTTCTTTTTCTGTGGTCTCATGCAAGCTTTTTGAAAGCTGCTAAATATTCAGAAAGCAGGAGCCGCTAGTACACAGTGAAGAGAAATTCAAAACACGCTATCACACTGTAGGCTCAGCCTGTCAAATTTTTATGAAATTACTTTAAAGTCACACAAGTAATAGCATGAAGAGTACTTTCAGAGCTGCATTATTCCAGTTTTTCCCAAATTATGGCTCATATGCCAGAGAAGATCAGGGCCATCCCAAGATAGCGTGCATTGCCACGAAACATTCAGGAAGTCGATAGTGGTTTTGAACAGGTACAGATCTACCTGTGCTCTATTTACATGTGCAATTTTTGTATTTATTTTCTATCAGAAGTAGCAAGCATCACCCAGACTCTTCTGAAGCTCCAACTATTTTCTAGTAAATTTCAGCTTTCTTTGTTCTCAAGAAAAGGCAGGCTAAAAAACCTTTTGTGGGTTTTGCTTTATGCTTACACTTGGAGAATTCTAGTGACAAAAGTCAAAAAAACTCAGCTGATCCAAGTCTGATTTTGATATCAGAGATGCATACACTTCACTGATAACACACACCTGCAGTGTGTTATCAGGAAGCAGCACCTGAGAGACATGATTCACTCTTTTTAGTAGGAAAACAATGAGGCAGAAACTCCATGGACTACTATACATTCATCACTCAACATTAACTGTAACTTACAACTTTTCAAGAAAGATTTGTAGCATTCAAAGGACATGCTTTCAGAGACTTACTATAATAACTTATAATTACATTTGTTTTATTAAATATAATTTATAATATACATAAGCTTATTTTTGAAAATATGCCAGTTTTTAGAGGTAATTATCCATTATTAAAATGCTGGCAGACTACAGAGCACCTCAGAATAGACTTAAATACAGAACAGCAAGCTTTAAAGGAAAATAATCATAGAAATTTTAGAAAGCTTAAATATATGTTTATATACAGAAAGTGCATCAGTAAGAAGAAAAGCCAAACTGTATATAAAGAAATATTATTGAGCAGTTACAAAAGCCAGGCAGTCAAAACGTTCTGGGTCTCTACAATACTTATTTGTAATAAGGATACTAGTGTCATGTTGGACATGCAAAACAAATACACTCATTTCAAAAATATTCATCAAAATTGCTGTGTTTTAACCAAAACTCACCTTTTGCCAGCAAAAAAGTAATCCAGTAATTTTTTAGGACTAATACAGAACTGAGTTCAGCAGAAATCCTGCAGGGAAACAAAAATACTTTGCATCGATAGCTCTGTAATAATTTAAACTACAATATTTGAAAACATGCTTCTGTCTATGGAACTATTTAACAACATGCAACATTTCCCGTGGTCTTAAGTTTACTAAAAATCTCATCCCATTCCCTCTGTAATTATGACCTGTAAAGCCATTCCAGAATCAGGAAATATCTGTATGATCCTCAGAAAAGAAACTGAATGTAGACAATTCAACTGCTCTGAGCTGTCTTCTCTTGTGTCTTTGACTGATGCCCTACTCTCCAGCCCCAGCATGAACTCAAGCTCATTGGGGAGCTGTTAAGGCAAGTTTTAGTACACTCATTTGCTGCTGTGATTAGGAAGCTCACTCTCCATGCCAATGTTCACTTCCACCATGCCAAGACATCCGCCATTGGGTGGCAATATTTCATGGAGGAGGGATAGAGATATAAAAATATAGAAGAATGCAATATGATACATATCTACTGATATATACATACACATACATGCACTCTATATATTTTTGTAAGAATATACTCATATAATATACATAAGGTGTATAAATCACATATATAGAGATATATATGTAACATATATATAATTTCTGCATCTCCCATCATCTCCTTGAAATTCAAACTCCATACTAAATCTAAAATAAACACACAGCATACTACAACTTAGGCCAGTCCTGAAGGGTTAAAAGATAACATGCCATCATGTTTCACATCTTATCTTGACAAACACAAATTAGGAAAATCAAACTTACTCACTACTAGGTTGTTCCAGATAAATAAGACCACAAGTCCTAGAAAATAAAAAAAATCTTATTTTTGAACATGCTTCTGTAAGCAAACAATGCAGTATCTTTGACTTGAATGTCACAGCAAAGTGTGCTACAGCTGCACAAAACACACTCTAAAAGGCCACTTAAAAATCTTTGGTATTTCTTCAGTGCCACTGCAAGCCTTGTGGTGTAATGTTGCTTCCCAATTATTCTAGGTACATACCATTTCAAGAAAAAAATTCAGTTTATGCAAAAACAAACTAGGATATATATGATTTCATTCTATAAACTACCAAAGGGTGATCTCCTACCCCTTTCAAAGGTTATTTAAGAGATATTTGAAGGTCTTTTGTGATTCGGAAGGCAAAATGTTAAGTAAAAAAAAAATATTTAGACAGTAAACCAATCCTCTTTATATCTGTAAAAAGTTTAAAGTGAGTAGTAATCGCTTGTCATGCTAGTCTTACTACTGTTTGTACTGCAACAAGGGAGTTGTTTAACACAGCATTGTGGTAGTTATGGAGTAAAATGTAAGAGGTGTTTATTTAATGCATGTAAACAGCTCAGCTTCACTGTTCTGCAAATATTAGCCCACACAGTTTAAATGGGCTCCTATAACACACGGTTTGAAAAACTAAAATACTTAAATGTTGACAGACAAAGAAATCAATTTCAAAATGAAAAAAGCATACACTACCTTTCAAACTTGTGGTATAGTGCAAATAATACATCGTATTTCTTTTTCAGCCTTGATACAGTGCTATCAACTTTAGTGCTTACAGTATCCATGTTAACATCCACCTCTTTCAGAAACTGAAAAAATGTGCATACACTGAAAAAAGAAAAAAAAATGACACATTATCATAACTTGTGAAAACAAGTATTCTGAAATAGCTCTTAAAAAAGAGAAAATAAAAATACATCTCCATGAAAACCCACTGCCTTACTTTACTAGACTCCAGCATTTTCTTACTACTATTACCAGTGACTGAACCCTTGCCTTGGGAAACATTACTTGCTTACCTTGAGCCCCACCTTCACATTTTCCAGACAGTAGGAATACTGTTCAGAGGTATCTCACGATACAGGCTCTACTACAGAAGGAAAATTTCCTTGCCTAGCACAGATATTATCTCTGGAAGTCAGAATTTGCTACCTAGACACACCTTTGTTCTTGTGCTGCTGGTAATACCACAAATATCCAACACACACCTCTCAGCTCTCCTGTTCTGCTTTAGAAACACTCCTACTACTCTAAGAACATGAACCTTTGCTCCATCCATGCTAAAGAAAGACCTAGGAATGAAAACTGAGATAAATGCATTGAATTATATAGAATTTCAAGTCTTTCAACAGGACATCTCCACCCTTTGGAAATATTACACAAGGGATCAAAGTTCCCCCTTTTCATCCATGTAATATTATGGCCACCAAGGAAGCATTTTGTTACATTCATAAGTAAAATGAGCAGACTGCTAAAAATTAAAGAGGAGGAATCTATCAAATATTTTCAACTACTTCGGTTGTATCAAATATATTTTAATCCTTTATCAGAGTATAATATTCTGAGAGACTTTTGGATCATTGTCAGATTAAAGATACAAGATACAAAACCAGTCAGAAGCTCATTTAAGAACGTTTATGATGGAAGAAAAGATGTTTCCAATATATCTGAAGGCTCTAGAGGATGACTAGTAGAAATCTCTGCCAGTTTGACCTTATACCTGAGAAAGAGCCCAGGGCTAACAAGCAATTGAGTATTGCATCACAATCAGCAGAGTAACAGCTTACTCTTTGAAATCCTAAGGGAAAAAGTCTCTCACTTTTCAGCACAAGTTTGTCTGTGGAACTTGGGTGGAACATGCTGGACGTTGCTGCACAAATGCAATTGGATTTCACGCGGTTCCAAGGCAGTCAACACTGAAGAGATTAAGTCAAAACATTGGACCTGACCCTGCTCTGGGAAATGATGCAAAGTAGAAGAGGGCATGGAGAAGTCTAACCATAACAGACCACATCAAGGAAAAGGATATTCTGGCCCAGAATATTCTGAGGTTATTGCCTGGACTTAGCCTCCTGCCCTAGAGCATTGAGAGGCTCTGCTCCTGCACATGCTTTCCACACACGGCACAGTTCCTAGGAAGATGGCACTGGAATTCTTTCCTTAGATGAATGTAACACAAGGTTGCTGTTCCCACCTAAATTTACCTTAAAAGCAGATACCATAATTTTAATTTCTGCATTATGAACTTAATTAATATACAATATAACAGTAACACACCCCCAACAAAAAGAGTGCAAAGTTTAGCCTGGCATTAAAATGCTTGAGAAAGAGCAGCATGCTGGTAAACTGAAGAGTAAGGCTTCTTTTCCCCACTTCTTGATTTAGCCTAAGCCTAATGCTGGGAAAAAAGGTTTTATGGAAAATCATCATAGAGGGAAAGAAAGAAAGAAATATTTTAAGTGAAATTTGCACCAACCTGAACCAATGAATACTTTAGGGAGAGCAAGAACAACAATGGGATGAGTGATGCAACCAAAGCCAACCACAGATGACTCAAACAAGTATCACTGCTCCCTCAGCTTCTAGTTTACCAATATATTCATAATTTCTGTAAGTAACTTTCATTGTAAAATCAACTAGTCTGATATGCACAAAGATTCACTATGCCTTAAAAACATTCTCTTTATAAAAATGTTGACAAGTTAATTGTTGAAATCTAAATTCACACACTTAAACTCACTTACCTCATTTTTATACTTTTCAAAAGCTCAGTGAAAGTAAATGTCACTTCATCCAGATCAATTGCTACAATAAAGATACATACACCCCATGTTTCCTTTTTCTTTGTGTTGTAAGCCTTTTTGAAAAAAGAGAGGAAAGAGTTTTTATTAATCAACAGAAATGGGTAATGCATGGAAGGCAATAATTTGTCCAAACATGATTAGAAATGACTAAACAAAATATCCTCAAACAAACATTTGACTATTACAGCCAATTATTTTATAACAGAAAACCATTCCAGGTTTTACAATGCAGGTAAAAGACTGAGCATTTCAACTCTTATTCCTACAGTACAGGATCAATTTTACCCATACAATTCAGCAAAATACAAGCTTTGCTTCCATGGAATGTTTTTGCAGAGCAAAAGCAATGATTTTTTTTTTTTCCTAATTTACCATATTTGAGCATAACAAAACACTGAAAGTTAAGGAATAAGAAGCCAAGCCATAAAAACAGAATTGAAATCTTTACAATGACAGGCAATAAACACTCATAAATGAGTACAGCTGTGTCAACCACTCATCACTGTGGTTTGCTGAACCACAAACCCATCTCTGCTTAGCAAAGTGTGATAGTAACAAGCACTTCCAGCCATTTTCCTACCATACATCTACTTTTAAGGTCTGCCTTCTGCTATTTAGAAGGTGCAAGTTATAACCAGTCATCCTTCATCAAAAGAAGCCAACCTACAATGACACGGCATCCACATGGAGTAGAACTCCTGATGATGGTTCACAAGCCACTCCCTTGAAGACAGACAGGTATCACTTAAGATTCCAATACCCTTCTACCAAAACAGCAACTCAGCAGGAAGCTCCTGAAGAACAATGACTTGGAGAATCATGGGAAAAAAACCCTTAAGCAGGTATATCCCAAGTTTTGGAAACAAAGCTATCTTGAAGACAGAACTAGGCATGGGTGCAGGCCAAAACTGCACAACCAGCAAACTTGTAAAATACTTTTCAGAGATCCAGCAACAAATAAAACTGCAACACCACGCAAGCCCACAGCAAGGGAGCAGGATCTGAACACATTCTCCACAGCTCTAGGTTGGACATGACATCTGTTGGAGGACAGAAGTGAAATGGAGCACCAGGAGCAAGTGAATGGATACACTGCATTCCTGCTCTTCTACACTGCTTAGCTTTAGCCCACTCCCTGGCCTACTTTTTTATCCTTTCCCTGATCACTCCACCAGCTGCCTCCTAGACAACACCAAAGCGAGTTGCAGGGGCCTGTTCACTCTAGAAAATGTTCCCCAAAGGCAATAAGAGTAAGACTGTACCAGACCTAGCTCACTCTGCGGTGAGCGGTCTTCCAAACCTGCTCCAAAATCCTCTGCACCATCAGCATCCACTCATGTCCTTGCTTATTCAGCAGTGTAACCATGACCAATAACCCACTGTGCCTATAGATGATACAATTTCACTAATACTGCCAACATTTTGCTTGTTTTGGTGATAGTTGTTCTTTGTCTTTCTTGGGAACGGTATTTATGCATAAGGGAAGGGTGGCTAGGGGCTTTCTCCAAAGCAAAAAAACTTTGGCTTGTGCAATTGTTAATAGTTATAGAACAGGCCTCAATGCAAAACTAACCCTCAGCAATGTGACAACTGACAATTATTTAAGTCACTATTTTCCTCCTGCATTCCTATTTGAGTGTTTCTACAAATCATGACTCCTTGCACAGGAGAAAATTACTTTGAAATAAGGTATTAACAGACTGAGATGCATTTGTTGATACACAAAGGGATATAAAAAATTATGCAGGTTAATGCTAGCTAGTGAACTACCAAGAGGGAAGACTACTCACACTGAGCATTCCCCTGCCCCTGGAGTCAGCTGACCTTGTTTATTAAATAAGTTCCTTTCACTCCATGCTCCTGCAAACTCAGGCCATGATGTTGTCCTGTAAATACAACATCTCATAGGGCAGGAGGGCTGAGTGCCACTGAACGATGAAATTGTTCCTGGTTTGTTGCCTATGCAAACAAGCCTAGCTTTCCTGGGCAGCCTAGCTCAACTCTGGCAGGATGAGTGCTAGAAGGCCACAGCAATGCTTTATTTATAGGAGCGAGGTCTGGTTTTGCAAGAATGACCTTTAAACTCCTTGTCCAGTATGGCTGGGGGTAACAACTCATTTGTTTCTAGCATTAAACAGGAAAACAGTCTCAGAGGCAGCCTAGCAATCCATGAGATTCAAACCATTACAGATGGCCAAACTCCAGTATCAGGACTACTCCCACACCCATTGCTGAAGGTAAAGGATGCTTTGGACAACTTCTCCTCAACACAAGACGTTGCATGACTGCTTGCCTAACAAGAAAAATTACATACAACCCAAGATAAATTATGGATTGGGGTTTTTTTCCTAGTAGCAAAGAAAAGGTGAGCAGCACCTGAGCATGCCTGCCTTATAACATAGCTGAGATAAGAAGGACAGGAAAACATTAAAGAACACCAGACTGGGACTACTCCACCAGCTGCTGCTAGTTAAAACAACCAAAGACATAGGTGAACTGCAGTTTTCTCAGAAAATAAGGTATCTGTCATAGCCATGCATGAAAATTCCAGTGATTTTAATCCATAAATATTGTCATGGTTTAACCCCAGCTAGCAACTAAGTACCACACAGCTGCTTGCTCACTTCTCATCTCCACAGTGAGGGGATGTATCAGAAACCAACCATCACAGCTTGAGAAAAGAACAGTTTAATAACTGGAACAAAATAAAATGCAGCAATAACAACAACAACATTAACAATAATTGCAATAGAAGCAGAAGACAGAGAGAGGCATAAAACACAACAGAAACAAGGGATGCTCAATACATTTGCTCACCACACCCAGCCCATTCCTGAACAGCAATCAGCAAATCCCAGCACAACTCCAATGCAATTTATATATTTAAATAAATATATTATATATATTTAAATATATATAATTTATATATTTATTCATAGTGGGTATGACGTTCTTTGGTATGGAATGCCCCTTTGGCCAGTTCAAGACCTGTCCTGGTCATGCTCCCTCCAGATCTTAGTGTGCATGCCCACTGGCAGAGCTGGAAACCTGAAAAGTCCTTACCTTAGAGCGAGTACTACTTAGCAAGAACTAAAACACCAGCATTGTCAACATTCTCATGCTAAATCCAAAACACAGGACTATACCAGCTGCTAGGAACAAAATCAGCTTTATTCCAGCTGAAACCAGAACAAATATAAACATCATGGGACAGGGGAAGGGGAGAAGAAATAAGGAGATGTCTTCCTGGCAAGTCACACTCATAAGAACTCTCCTCTTTGCACCCCTTCCCTCCCCAAATTCTTTTCTTTCCTATGAGTTAAAGTTGACTGCTGAACAAAAAATACAGCAGCATCACTTCTTTCAACTGTTTTGCTTTGTTTACAGCCAAAACAGATGATTCATCTCAGAGGGACTTGAATGCATGGGAATGAAATGAAGACAAATTCATAGCCAGAAATTAATTTCTGAGGGTTTTCTTCTTCATCAGTCAGACTCAAGATCTTTGTTACAGCATCACTACAGAAAATGGGTAAGACAACAGCTCAACATCTGCCCTTGGCTGTCCTTCAGTTTCAGTAAGATGACTTGCAGTGACCTTATTTCAAATCACCATGAAGCAAAACCTACCTACAAATCACTAACCCTAAGATTATTTAACATCTAGTCATCCACATAGACTTCTTTCTCTTTTTATCATCTTTTATTTAGGATTCCAAGGAACCTATGCTATAACTTTGGGCAATATGCTGTTGAATCAATAGTTTTCTGTAGGCAAAGATCTAAAACTCTTACAAAATCTTTTAAAATATTTCTCATTCTGGACTTACCACTACTTTTATTCAATCTGATTTTTACCAGATGACCAGTTTATTTAAATCTAGGGAAAACAACCTGGGAAGAGTCAGTAGCTTAAAATGCTCATCCAACACTTAATTATTGTAAAATGGGATTCTTGCCTCTCTTTTTTCCAAATGCAGCTGAAAGGCATTAAAGGCACTAACAGGAATAACTTCTGTTCTCTGCCTCCAGAGCTTCTCCAGTGCTAAACAGTCCCAAGGAGGAGATGGTCATAGGAAATCTCAGCTCTAGTATGCAGTTAGAGATGTTTACTTGTCTGCCAACACTGATAACAATTTTGATGTTGTGTAAAAGAAGGTCAAGGGAAATGCACATGAGAAATATGCAAACACAGATGGATACTTGAATCAAATGCGATATAGGATGTCTCACTGCAAATATCAAGCACCTGATTTTTGAAGAGGAAGATATGGAACTTGACTTCCTAACACAAAATCTCAGTTACTACATTCCAATCAATATAGAGAACTAGCTTGATGGTACAAGAGCACAGATATTTGTTAGAGATAGTCCAAAGGAAGTTACAGAGATGATCAGGGGGCCGGAGAGAGTTGGGGTTGTTCAGCCTGGAGAAGAAGAGGCTTCAGGGAGATCTTACAGCATGTTCCAGTACCTCAAGGGAACTATAAGAGAGCTGGAGAGAGACTTTTTACAAGGGCATGTAGCAAGAGAGCAAGGGGGAATGGCTTCAAACTGAATGACAGCAGGTTTAGATCAGGATTAGGAAGAAATTCTCTACTGTGAGGGTGATGAGACACCAGGACAGGCTGACCAGAGAAGCTGTGGATGCCCCATCCCTGGAAATGTTCAAGGCCAACTTGAACAATCAACTTGGGCCCTGAGCAATCTGGTCTAGTAGAAGTTGTTCCTGCCCATGGCAGGGGGGTTGGAATGAGATGACCTTTAAAGGTTCCTTCCAACCCAAACCATTCTGACTTTACATGTTTATTATTGCAGTGGGTGGAAGATGACTGGAGAGTAGACTCAAGAAGCTCTCACAATAGAAAACTATTCAAAATAAAAACCTGCAGGAAAAATATCCCAGAGGGGGAAAAAAAAAAAATCCGTGACCATTATAAGCCCTGTCTACATATAAGAAGTCCTGTGTAAAGACAGATCCTTCATTTTTCAGCAATACCATTTTTAAATTTTCTATTGATCATTGTCTGGGATAGAAGATTATTATTATTTGATCTCAAAGGAGGAGATCAAATTCAAATATAATACTAGCTGAAAGTAATGAAGTCAATGGAAAGTATTGAACTAGTCAAAATAGTTCATCTGATATGCAAAATTCCCATTACACTTTTATATGCAGCAAGACTGGAGAGGTCATCAATCTCTCCCCAGGATAGGCAGAAGATGAGTAAAAAAAGAAACTCTACACCAGTTGCCTGAACTTTAAAAGTCCAAGGGCACATACAAGCAGTGCATCTGCTGCTAAGATACTGAATATCATCAGCAAGAGGCCATGGAGATTATTTGTTTTTTTGGGACTTTTAGTAGCTCTTCTTTTCTTAATAACAGAGGATCCTAAAATATCTGTAATTTGCTCATCCATCCAAAGCTTCCATGGATTCAGGTTCAGTTCAGCTGCAGTTCTATAAATGAGAGACAAAGTCTAGACAGAAAATACTTTTTTAGCTCATATGTGTTTCATGTTTTCATCAAAAGCAAGAGGCGCCTCTGTCTTTTAACATAAGGATGAGGTAGCTTACCAATTAAAATATTCTCTTTTTATTAAGAAACCACAACCAAAAGGAATTTTTTCAATGTAAATGTGAAATTTTATGGACTGGGGACACTTGGCCTGCTGAACATGAACTCTTTGGTCTATGCAGATGAACCTTCCATATTTAAGTAGTCTTTACTTCATTCCTCAACTGAAGCTACAGTTTACCTGGTACATTTTCTTCACTAAGAAAGCAGTTCAACTCCTGCACAAATCAAGTGCTCTGCAGTATCTGCTTACCAGGGTAAGTCACCAGTTGGAGAGAATTTCAAGATGTAAGAAAAGTAATTAGAGACAAGAAAAAAATGCCTAGAAAGTCTTCATATGCTAGAGACTTTCTGAAGGAAAAGAAAAGGCAGCAATAATACATCTCTCATGGGGTACAGAATTGGCTGGTACAGAATTTTACACCACTGGCTTGAATTATAACAGAAACAAATTAGTACAGTACTTGGGGGAAAAAAATAAATGGGCAAATAAAGCTAAATTAGGAAAACCTAACTATGCAGACTGCAGATCTTTCACTACGACAATTTTTAAATAGCGGGTTAGACAAATACTTGATAAAAATGGCTCAGGAATTCCTGACTCTGAACAGCTGAGCTGCTGCAGGAGAACAGTGAGCCACATTTCCCAAACAGTGCTATGAACAGCCAACAAAAAAAATGGAGCTCCTACCCACACACCACATATTACAGCCAACTAAGCCAATGAGCTCGAAACATACCAGACCCTATGCCTTAAGGTCCTTGGCAGACTCCAAATTCCATCAATTTCTTAAACCACTTCAATTTTCTTTGGAGAAGTTTGGTTCCAATTTAGTCACCAAATCATCTGTTCCTCACATGGGCTCTTTCCAATATATTCAGCAACAATTTGCTCAAGCTTTTCTTTCCTGCTTATATCACCCCATATTCTACTTCAGATTCTCATTCTGTTCTCTACCAAAACAAACAGTAGCAGAACATAACAAACGCCCTGAGCTTCTTCATAGCAGTATTAGTATTAGTATTAGGCTTCCTGGACTACTTCTAATATCCCTTACACCAACAATCACATGCTGCTCACCAAAGTACATTAGTAATTCCACTAAATCTATTCATTCCATCTAGAATTTACAAGCACTGTTGGTTCATAATACAGATTTCAGGAGAGTTACAAAAAATTAAGAGTACAAGAGAAGCAAGGGTGAGAGCCAATGTTAAGCCAACAACAATCAGTGTGTAAAAGTTTTGAAACTAAGACTGTAAAAACTACAACTCTAAAAGATTCTGTTCATCTAGGCAGCATGATTTGATAAAGAAAAGAAATGATAGAGAGAACAAAAATATTTGTATGACACCAGTGAAAAGCTCTTGTTTAGATAAACACTTCCATGTTCACAATAAGCTTGTGTGGGAGTTCACCAGATAGCAAAAGAATTTAAAAAGAAACATCTTTCTGATTACACTTCAGATACCTTCCTTCAGCCCACACACCAAGAGTGCTGATTCAGCATTTGGGGTTCTAAGACATTTTGAGTCACCATTTTATTGTAGAAGAATGTCATTAAACTTGGCTGTCACAGAGGGAAGCTTTAATGTTCTCCTACTATGAAGGAAAACACCACCATATTTAACAGACAGCTGTGGTGCATTTGAACAAGCCTCCTCTGCAGACCTGGTTTTCACAACTACAGGTCAGCCACATTTTCCAGAAAAGTTGTGTTACCATCTCTCTCTTGTCACCTTCTTCCTCCTCCACACCTCTCAAAGAGGTTCAGCTGTTTCAAGGACTCACAGCCCAGCTGCAATAGGGTGCATCTGCATATCCTTGACTCACACGCTGTGGAAAGAGATAACTGGAGAGCACTGCAAGGAAAGCTACAGAGCACAGAAAGAAAGTGCAAGATAAGAAAGCTGAAATTTCAAAGTATCATCACTAGTAGCTCAAATGCTCAAAAGAAAAAATATCAGAGTGGAAAGGTGTGACATCCTGAAGGAAAAAAAGCAGTGGCTCCAGCGGGCATTGGCATTCATTCCAGGGAGCAGCAGATAACAGGTTCTCTCCTCCTGGCTGATGCCTGCCTGGCCAATAAAATGTCTCATTGAAGCACAGGCACATTTAGGCTGGTAGGTCACTACATTCTAGCAATTTTTTCGTATATGCCTGCCAAAAACAATTGCTTTTTACTTTTAATCCATATGTGCCCAGTTTGCAAAGTCTCTGCACATGCACCCTAAGCAACTCAAAAAGGACAGCACTACAAGCACTACAAACAAGATGTTTTCATTTCAAGTCACTAAATATTCACTGAGCAAAGATAGAGTAGATATTCAGACTGCATCCAAACCCATATCTGCACCCTGAGTATCTGCCAGTTACCACAGTACCTAAAGTCTGGGCCACACTGCTTCCTAGTTACCACTACAAGTGCCCTTCACGTTCTCAGAGATTTGGCAGGCACAATTATAGTATCAACCACAATAAAACAAGGCCAGTGAGCCAAGAAAGGCAAGGTTTCAGGTCTTTGTGCTTTGTAAATGGCTTGAGAGAGGGACTCTTAGATGCTACCTCTATTTCCATCAGCAGCTAAGCTTCCTCAAGTCAAACTAACTACACTGCTAAACAAAAGTGTTCTGGTAAGTATTTGTCTCAACTGGTGGCCTGCTGTTTAACTTTTTGCTTGAGAACAGAAAGCTGCTACACATCTTCTGCTCCAGTTCAGAACTGAACAGGTTACTACTGAACCTTACTGATTAAAACACATGCAGCTGGTGCTTGCAGGACAAACCCTGGGACAGCCCCTCCGACATAATACCACAGAGAAGAAAAGAGCAGCCTCCTCCCAAATCCCTGCAACTTGAACTAGAGAGTCATCCTGAGAAGCCAGGCTCACCATAGTAGCTTGACTTGGGAAAAGAAGCAGCAATTAGCCAGGCTGTTAATTTGCTTGACTTCAGAGTCAGATGAAGCCTGCTCTCAGCTAGAAGTAGCAACTCCAGCATCTTCCAGGTCTCCATGGAGGCACACACTTGACAGCTCACTCATTTCAACACCCTGCAGATACTTGTCTAAGTTTGAGGGAAAGGCCTTGGACTGAAATATAATGTAGATTTTTTTCCCCCCTGTACATTAAAAGGCTCTCAACAATCAATTTTAATTGCAATACAACAGATATTAGTTATATATCATAATGAAGGTCTGGTTATGAATAGGTAAAGGAAGCAATCTTCAGATGTTGAAGGGTTTCAACCACCATGTATCTTATCTGGCCACTGCTAAGTAATGATCAGTGAAAAGAAAACTTTACCTGTAAATGAAATTTGCAGGATTATACTGCAACCTGCTTTGCTTTTTTTCAGTCAAGGGAACTGACTACTCCTGTTTTCATTCTTACAGGGGAACTCAACTATGCTTTTAGGTAAATGCTTTCATGAACATCCATGACTAGAAATTGTATCTGTTACTGAAAGAGCCGTGCACAGTCTCTCTTCTATGCTATTATTTCTCCGTGATGTGAATGCATCAAGACCTGGTATATCCACACTGCAGTTTAAAAAATACTGATTACAAACTATTAGTAATGACAGTGTAGCTGTGACAGGTCGGCAGAAGTCAGAACATGTGCATCAAAGCAAGTGCCCACAGTGGGAATAATACCCCAGCTGGGTATTATAAAACTGCGTCTGGACTCTTTAACAGAGCTTCTGCCATGATTTAGCTGTAGTATAGCTGTTCTCTGAGCCAGCTTGTTGACACAGCAGTCATACTGAGGAGAAGGAAAAGCAAAAATCAAGAAAGGCCCTAACACTTTATAATTCTGTTTACACATGCCCAATGACTAACTTTGAACGGAAATGCCTTAACGATAAGCACAGGTTAACATTATGCAACAAAAAAGGAAACATTCCTGTCTCTGCAATAGTCATCTCCATACTCTTTCTGCAGCCTCATAAAGGATGCAGAGGGAAAAAAACCACACAGAAGCACGCAGTAAGACTACCTGTATAAAGCTGACTATGACATATTTGAAATAACTTGCAGTTCGAAGAATCAGGTGATAACATGGTGCTGTTTTCTCCTGTCACTTGTTAGTAACCTAGAAGGGCTCCTGAGCACGTACCTTTATCACAAAATATTAACAAAAAAGGGCAATTTACAGAAGTTAGTTTACACAGACATGAAAACGGCAACATCCCACTTCAGCCTGCCTTCACTTGGAAAAAGCTAAGTCATAGTACATGAGCTTTGGCTCTGGGACCGGGGGCGGCCGCTGCAGCGAAGTTAGGCTCAGTATGAGAGCCGGGGCACAGGACAGACTCTGCTGCCGAGCGATGCTCCGAGCAGCACTACTCACTAGAGCTCCATCCGCTGCCGACAAGCTCTCGTACGTCTTCCACGCTTTCTCCCTCACGCTCTCCGACACCTTCAGCGCATCACAGAGCACGACGAAGTCCGCTTCGCCGACCTCGACCCTGGGAAAAGCATCGCACATCTCAGCGGGGACACGGAACCGGGGGACGACCACGGAACCCACACCACCCGCTGCCGGAGCCGCCCCGGGGTGACACCGCCCCGCAGCCCCGACCTCCGGGCGCCGAGCCCCGGGGCGGCCCGCCCGCCCCCAGCCAGCTCCTGACCCGGGCGCCGCTTACCGGGGCGCGGCGGGCGGCGCGGAGCCGCCGTCGGGGCTGGGGCGCTGCGTCCTGGCGGAGCCCGCCCTGCGCGGGGGCTTGGGCGGCATGGCGGGAGCGGCTGCCGGGAGCGCCCGCCGCGGGCGGCACTGACCAGGGGCCGCCGGCTCCCGCTCCCGGCCCCCGCCCGCCGCCCGAACCGCGGGAAAACGGCGTCAGCGCCGCCCTCCGTCACTTCCGCACCGGCGGCCGCGCCCCCGCCCCGCCCGCGGCCCCGGACACGGGGCGGGACCGAGCGGCAGAGGCGGCGCGGCCTCACGGAGCCGCCCGGGTCCCGCGGCCGCCTCAGGGACGGCGGCCCCGCCGTGCCTGACGTTTCAGGTACTTAGCGGGTACAGGCGATACATCTTCTCCGTGAGATGGGAGGGAACGCAGACCTGTGTATAAGAATAACTGTACGGAATAACTGTACAGGTGCAGAGCAGGGCAGGAATTGCAGATCCTTTAGTATCTGCTGGTTCAATCAAACCAAATGCCGGGTCCTACACTTTGGCCACAACAGCTGCCGGCTGGGGGCAGAGTGGCTGGAAGGTGGCCCAGGGGAAAGGACCTGGGGGTGCTGGTCAACAGCAGCTGAACATGAGCCAGAGTGTGCCCAGGGGGCCAAGAGGCCAGTGACATCCTGGCCTGTGTCAGCAATAGTGTGGCCAGCAGGACCAGGGCAGGGATTGTGCCCTCGTACTCAGCACTGGTGGAGTTACATCTTAACTGTGTCTGGTTCCTCATGGGAAGAAAGCCCAGAGAAGGGCAGGGAGCTGGGGAAGGGTCTGGAGCACAAGCCCTGTGAGGAGCGGCTGAGGGGAGCTGGGGGTGTTTAACCTAGAAAAGGGAGGCTTGGGAGACCTTACTGCTCTCTGCAACTGCCTGAGCAAAGGCTGTGGTGAGGTGAGGCTTGGCATCTTCTCCCAGGTAACAAGTGACAGGACTAGAGGACGTGGCCTCAGACTGCACCGGGGAGGTTTAGATTGGACATCAAGAGGAATTTCATCATGGAAAGGGTTGTTAAACATTGGAATGGGCAGCCCCATGGGCAGCAGTGAAGTAACCATCCCAGGAGGTGTTCAAGAAGCAACTAGATATGATGGCATTTGGTACCACAGCCTCATTGACAGGGTGGTGGGTGACCATGACTCAGTGATCTCTGAGGTCTTCTCCAGCCTAAATGATTCAGTGAATCAGTGACTTCTCAATCTGACATTAATCCAAGTCCTAACACTGTGTGGTAAAATTACATTTAATGTAAGAAGTTCAGGCTGCGGGCATCTCCTGGAATTTTAAGTCAATGAAATTCAAATTGCCAGTGCCCTGATTCGAAGATCTTAAAAATCTGCTTTATTGTCTACAGTTGCATACTCACATTTAGAAGGCCAATCTCTGCTGCAAACAAGCACAATGATTTTCAGACTTACATGGTGGCAACTTCTTAGAAAAGGAAAAATATTTGTGTTTAAGGATTCTTATTACCTGCACATATCTGACATTCACCTGTAAAGTGACTACTTTTAGTGAGACTGCTGTCAAAATTCTGGATTTAGGAAAAACCCAAATAAAAATCAGCTTGAGCATTCATATGTTACACAAATAAAATTCCCTAGTATTTTTACATTCATACATTCTAGTAATTTGTTCAGGCTTGTCCTTTATATTCATTAACTTTAAAACAGGAGAACAGTGTCTGGCTTTCTGCTTTATAATTACAATTAAATCAAATACAGAAAAGTGAATACAGAACAAATCAAAGTACATGAACTTCAAATTAAATGTTTGAGTTGTAGACTGTAATGGGATTTGGACACTCCTGATTATGATTCTAGTAAAACTGTGGCAGTAACTTCACCCTGCTTCTACACACATTTAAATACTTCTTGTATTCAGATGGTACCAGATGCTGTGGAAGTTTTGGGGTTTAGGACTGTCTGCCATCATTGAACCACAGACAAGTAGACAGACCAGCTTGGGAAAGTAAGCTGAACCCCTAAACCACAGCTGAGTCCATTGCCTTCTCCTCACAACTGGCTTTAAGAGCACAAAAGAATTTAAAATGAGAGCATAGCATCTCAGAAAACTTGGTCACAGCCAGTGGAGACCATGCCAGCTGTCAGCAAGAAGGAAACAAACACACCCTCCTGGGCTGCTTCCCTCACAGCTGCTTTAACATGCTGTTACAGCCAGGCCCTGCACCGTCCAGATGGCAGGCAAAGAATTTGTCTCATATGGCCCTTGGTGCATTGCTCCTTTTAAAAAGTTCACAAACCAGCCTCAGTGTAAATACTAGGGGGTTTTTTAATTGTTAGTGCACCAAGCACCTTCTCAAGTCAGATTTTATGTACTTTTTCATCAAGCAAGGCTCTTAGGGCTAGCCTCCATAAATAGGTAAAACCAAAATATAATCTTAGAATGCTTCAGGTTGCAGCTGGAGGAAGACAAAGGGAGCAGCAGATGAATGAAGCAACAATAACCTTTAATAATCCATCCCAAAGCCTTGGCTATAGTAACTACATCTAAACTGTAGTAAGAAGAGTTAACATGTATGTACTTCCAAAGAGGCACGTCCTTGGGTAAAACCATATTTAAGATGCTGCACCTTTTTCCCCTTCTCCTTTTAAGATGTGCTGATTTGAATGTTTTAATGTATTCTAAAACATCTTCTAAATGAAGCCTTTGGACTTGTCAATAAAATTACAATGGAAAGAAAAAAATCAGCTCCTACTGGGGAAAAACAAAATCAGCAAAGGAAACACTGCAATGTCAAATAAAGAATTAATGATAAATTTTGCATCTGACCTGACAAAAATCTTAATTTTAAACATCTTGCTATAGCTTCTTTTAGAGTATAGGTCACGGACATATGTGTAACATTGTCCCGTCAGGCAGTCCTGACTCATTGTTTCCAGTTGCTACACAACCTTTGGTAATTTTATTATCCTAATTTTTTCACTTAAAAATATTGCTGTAGTTTCATGGTAATTGCCAGTGGGAATTAAAGCCATTATTTCAATTATAGTAAAATTAGTTTTCTGAAGCTGCATGACCAAAACATACGCATTTAAAAACCCACTAAATGGAGAGCTTCTGGATATTAGTCCAAATACTAAATATTGGCAGAATTTCTACTGAATAAATCCCATAGGCTGTAAAACTCAAGGATCATGAAGATGTCTGCATGTATCACACCCATTTTCCTGCATGTAACAGGCAGAATTAACCAGAGAGGGGACAGAGCCTTTCCTGGCCAGCCTTTTCTGTGCATTCACATTCCTTGCACTGTGTAGCAGCCCGCAGCCCTCTGCCATCAGTGTCACCTGGAGCCCAGCTGTCCCTCTCGAGCCCCAGCACGAGTGCTAACAGGAGCAAGGAGGTGACAGACCTGCAGGCCAGCTTTTCACCAGCTGCTGCCTACAGGCCCCAGGCCTTAAGAAGAGCCTTGCTGGAGAAGCACCTGGTGCAGCAGGCAGACCCAAGTGACAATCTTGCTGCAGGAGAGCCTCAGGGACACCCAGGCCATGGCTTGAACAGGCCATTTGTGCTCCCCAGCATCACCTCCCCGGGTAACGCTGTGATTGCCTTGGCACCAGCTCTGCCTTTGAAGCTGGAAAGAGTTTACTGGGGTGAAACTGACTGGTTGTGCCTCTTGGTGGTGGTAAGCCTGACCCCTATGCCATTGTTTCCTACACAAATACACAGCTTGAGATGTGAAGAGTAAAAACCATTTCTGTAAGTGAATATTTCTACAGTGATGTAAAGTCCATAGGGACCATAGCAAACATCTACCCGTTTCTCTTTGAGATGAGAGGTATCTGTCAGATGTTAACTTCTAACAATTCAAATCCTCTCTCTATACATTGACATTATTAATAAAAACAATATTTTTCACTCCACAGTCTCACACATCGGTGGCTTGCTCTTCTCAGAGCACTGCTGGACTCTCAGGACTGCAGTGATGAGTTTCAGACAGGAATCTCTATCAATAAAGCATTTGACCAGACTGCAGTGGGATCTGAAAGGACACCACTGTTACTGGATGAGAAAATGGCTAAATGTAAATAATGCGTATGTGCCAAACCTCAACTCTTCACAGATGTTTCCAGCTGTTTTTCTTGGACATCAGAGACGTTTTGCATTGATCAGGCTCTTAGACTTGACTGTCACTTTTTTCTCTTTTTACTCTGTTGTATTTGTTTATAGAAGAATCATAACTACTTATACAGACCTTCCATATTTCTTGTTCTCTGTGAGAATGGCTGTCAGAGCTGTGTCTGTTTTAACAGATTTGCAGTTGTGCTGAGAACTAGGGTACTAAAAAATAAAATCCCTGACTAATGCAATTTATCAGATTAAGCCCTAGTGACAGTGCAATTACATCAGACAAAAATGATCATTCCTGGTATGGCTTTCCTTGCTTACAAAGGTTCTTGGATATCAGTGTACATCATGCCCTTGCATGTACAGCTGCATCACACCCTGTGCTTTGTCACACAGGTACCACCCTGTGTCTTTGGCAGGCAAAGCACTTCAAACCCTGGGTACACTGTGCCCCAGGAAGGTGCAGGGAGAACATCCTGTGTTCCCTCTGCAGGACAGTTCATTTCAGCTGGTACTGCCAACTGCTAATGAAATAAAGAGCAGCAAGCAAACCACAGCCCTCTTGTTGCAATTACACAGGCACATTAAGGACCCTCCTGCAATCCCTCCCTTCCCAACCTTCTCAGTCCCAAGTTCTGCTTCCTCTCGCCACATGGCAAAATGCACTCTGGCCGAGGCAGCACCCTGTTCTGCTGCTGGCCATCTACCCAGTGAGGATGTTTCCCATGCCTTCACTTCCAAGATTTCCTAAGCCCACAAGAAGCAGAACGCACCCTCCTGGAAGTAGTTCTTAGGAGTCAAATTAATCTTAACCAACAACCTGAAAACCAATTGAAAATTAGTGACCATAGCCTGTAGTGAGTGAGCATAGGCATTTCTCTGAACTAAACCAACCCGTGACCTTGTTTATTTCTTTTTTCTACAAGTGTGTCTAAGAGAAAGACATTCTTTACTAATCCATGACAGTGAAATACCCTAATTAGGTGAAAACATTTGTGTATAGCATTCCAGAAAAACTCCTGGTGTGACAACAGCGCTGTAGGCTCTTCTATGTTGCTTCCTCCGTAGCAATAAAATCTCCTCCTACCACTGGAACAAGCAATGTCAGTGAGAGTGCAGCTCTGCTGATGTCTCTAAACCACAAGCTTTTGCTAATACTGATGTGTCAGGTCTCCATCCTCCCACCCAACCCCTATGAACAAACACACGTACGCACCTTGATAGGCATCAGGTAACCAAACTCTTGCATTTTCAGTCTTGCAGGCCCAAAGGATTTTCTTCATGCCAAAACTTGCCCTGTGCCTCTTTACTAAAGCTGCAACACTTTAGCATGAGGAGAGAGGCCTTGGAGCTTTTATTGTGCATTGTAAACCCAGATTACATCGATCACATTGACTGGTCACAACTTTACTCATGCAGAGACCAGCTGAACATCAGAGGCTCTTTGGGACCCACGAGAGAGCAACACAGCCCCCTCCACCAACTAAACATGGTGGCACAGGGTACTGATTTTGCTACTCCAGTAATAAAGTACGTCTCAGCATTAGGATTGATTTTGTTTTTTATGAGGAGTTTTAAAACTATTTCCAAAGATAATTGTCCAATGAGGTCATTTTTACACTAACCCTTTTCTGGAATTTGTTGGGCTGGAAATGTGATTTCTTCAGTGCGGCACAGCCATCTTTGTTTATTAGACTCTTAACTATTACTATACTTGTATTTATTACACTTTTATTATATAAAAAGGAAAAAAGCCCAAGCGTCTCCAAGAGCTGTTTCTTCCCATGGATTTGTGTCCCATGCTTCACTGACTTGGTCTAAGAGGGCAGAAGTTCCAACATGAGCTTTAGCTGCACTCCAGGTGTTTTAGGTTGTCTTCATACACAAACTGTTTGGCATTTAATAAGGCTGGGAGCTTTTCATACACAAACTATTTGGCATTTAATAAGGCTGGGAGCTTTTCCTCAGTGCACATGAGTTTCTCCCTCCATCCCCACACTTATTTTTACACTGCTGATAGAAGTAAATTTCCTTCCAACAGGTTCAAAAGCTGTTAGAGACAGGCATACAGCATGATCATAGAAACTTCCTGTGTGCAAGAACAAATCTATTTCTCCCTCTGCTCCACCACCCCTTCAGCAGCCTCATTTGCTGTGTCTCGGCTAAAGGGCACACCACAGATCAAGTTTGGCTACTCAGTTTTGTTTTGAAAACAAGTTAAAGAGCTGACGAAGCTTGCTTACAGATTAACAAGTTTCATGTTTAACTTGAGGAAAATAAGAACAGAACGCTCCTAAAAAGGTAGGAAACATCCTTAAAAGTACTTCAGCGTAAATCTTGCGTCATACAGGGCTCCTAAGAATGCACCAGCAACCTTGTGCTGCCATATACTTGACCTTTGCTGCAATCACACAATTGCAACATCCTGAATGTCTGTAGCTAAAGTTTTCCCAGCAGGTTTTCCAGCTTGCTTGCACATATACTGAGCAGCAGTGTAAATATAATTTATACATTAACATCTAGCCTGTATGCATGTGAGGCCTTACTTGATGTTCATGATTGCCACGCACCATCAAACATGGATTTAAAAAGTCCAGCTTTGGAATACAGCAGTTGTACTTTTCATTTTACTTACACCAGGACCAATCTGTAAATTAAGCCACATGCAGATGAAGAAAAAAATAAGTATTGTGTATTTAGGAAACTTCCTTTAAAACAAATTATTTTATCTCAGTCCAAACATTCACAATAGCAGGAAGCTGGATTATAGCGTGTTTACAGTTGTATAATAGCTCCAAAAACACTAAAGCATCCTCCCACTGTATTAAGAAAAGAGCCTTTAAAAGATGTAAAATAAGATTAGTAAAAAGTCTATTGACTGAATTAACCTAAGACAAATTATTTGGACACGTATGGTGTATATTATTTAAAAATAGGTTAAACAGTGTTTTGGCTTTTTTTTCAAACATGCAATTCTATAAATATTCCTACTTTTCTGATGAATCAATGCTCAGTATTTGGCCAGAAGACGAGTCAGTTCCCATGTCATGGAAGCTCTCAAGGGGATGTAGGGGGAGATTTTCCAGCCCTGTTATTTCTATGTTACTCCCTTATTTTTCTGTCCGGTATTTCTTCTTGCACACAGCTTCAAATGAGCAAGTACATCTTAATCATCTTATACACCCTATTCTGCACTGTCCCCTGGAAAAGCTGGCATTACAAGGATCCAAACTGTATTACAAATAAATAAAATCAATCTTGCTTTAAGAATATCAGTTTTAAGTGTAAATGGCACAATACAGAAGGCTATTGGTGATATTTGAGCAAGCCCCAGATTACCTGGCAAAGCTCAGTGGCACAGACTGGCAGGAACACCACGATGGGGAACAAAGGGAATGGCAAAGTCCTGCAGGTAGTGAACACTCCTGGCCCTCAGCTGGGTCAGCCTGACTCACAGCATATGTTGGATGATGCCCATCATTTGACAAATATGCAGGACAGGGATTTCAGACATTAACAACATGTTAGACCACCTTTGGGTCTCCACTCTCATCATATGTATTGTGGAAATACCCATTTAGAATTTCAGCAAGCAGGATAGCATTGCCTGTAATTGAAAAGGGACAGAAATGCATGTTTCTCTGCTCGTATTTCATTTCTCAGCCATCTACTCTATCTTTAGAAACACAACTTCAAGTAAAATGCATTAATTTTAACTGTAGTCCCCTCTACTTGAAAATAATCCAGTAATAAACTGGAATCCAGAAGAAAACACAAGACTTTTAGACAAACAGGTTTGTAAGGTTTATTGTCCATTGCACATACATGGATTATATACAAGTTAGTAACATAAGTTACTTCTTAATTTTCTAGAAGATTGTTACAGCAAACACTTGCCATTTGAAAACATCAAGTCAGAAATCAATCTCAAAAAGGTAAATATGACAATATTTTAAGAACAAAACAAATTGCACTTGGTTAGGAGAGTCAAATACAGGTTTGTCTATATGCTGTAACAAACTTTATAGCAGGTAATATTACAGTTAGAAGTAGTTCTTGCAGTCCATTTGTACATTAATAATTTTTTTCAATTTTACTTATTTAAAAACTGGTGGATAATTCAAAGATTTCTTTTTCTTCCTAGTATTCGAGATTCACATGAAATGCACTAGCAACTAAGTCTTTATACAATTCCTATTCAAATATAAGAAGAACACCACACCTGAAAATAAGGAGAAAACTAAAATGTATTGATTTTACATGTATCATGAGATGAGAAGTATGGAAGGTGTGTTCAGCAAGAAAGCCCTGTCCACTACTTACATAAAAGAAGATTTTAAAAAATAATCACTGCACACAATACAAAGGGTGGGGTCATACTGTACTTTTTAAATCTCCTGTAACAGTACTATTCCTCATTACTGTTCACAGATGAGTGTTTCCATAGCGAACTTGTTCTCAAAGTGTCGAATCTTTCGGCAGTTGATGGCTTCACGCTTCTGAATTCCTGTTGGATTGGGAAAGAACAACAGAGAGTCAAGAGAAGAAGGGCTGAGGTACATGAGAGGCAGAAGTTTGCTATGCTGTCACAGAAATCAGAACCACCCCTCTCTAACCCTCCCCTCCAAGAAAACAAACACAGGCACACATTCAGACATAGAAAATCAATTTGCAGGGAATGATCCTGAAAGCGTGGTGAACCAAATCCCAGTACTGGTTTAGTGAAAACCAACCTGCCAAAACCCCCCACTGGCTAGTTTTTAACTCAGATCAGTTCTCAATCTCCCTCTCTGCACATCTGTAAAAATGCTTGTGGGGACGTTTATTACTACAGGATAAACATACTGAATTTTTAATTGGATTTTGCTATTAAAACCTTTTCATTTTCAAACATCAATCTAAATTGCTTTTATAAATTGTATTTCTTCTCTTTGTTTTCCCAAGCAGTCAGGTCTTACCATATCAGAGAGGCAATTAAACTGCTTTGGTATGCACTTGCACACCACATGCAGATTACACAACAACAAGAAATCAAACAACCAAAAAGCAAAAAAACCAAACCACCAAAAAGCAAATCCAAGTAGCATCTGAATGCAAATAAGGCAGAATTTAATAGCTCTTCAAGACTTTTTCAAATAATGTTTTTCAGCCATTTTTCCATGAAAAAGTACCAAGCACTATAATTTTCCTGTGAAGACAAGCTGTTATTGACATTTCACTGACACAAACAGGAAGACGTAACAATGTATAGATGGCTTTAATGACAAAAAGAACTTGCAGTTCTGTACTTGGACTACAAGGCTAAAGCTTCTCCTATATCAAAGATTTTTCTTTGGTTTGGGGTGGGGTGGGTGGTTTAGGGTTCAAGATTGAAGAACAGCATCAACAAAAGCCTGAGCTCCAGAAAACACACCCACCCACACAGACATTTTGGTACTCCTAGGTCACTGGGGCCTCGAGCACTTTTGCACCACGACACGACTTATTTGCACACCTACACAAGAAAGTATCAGACAGGCTGAGGCCCACAGAGCTGGTAGTGCAATATGCAAGCCTTGCTTTCATTAGAGCCTTCTCAGAACACATTCAGGAGTCACTGAAGCTTTTGCCAACACACCAGACGGCGGGAGGAGCGTTTACCTTTCATGGCTTCCTTGCGCTGTAGCTTGTAGGTTTCCTTGCCGCGGCAGAGGCGGTAAATAAAGAATCCCAGCTGATCCACGTTTTCAATGCGATCAGTAACAATCATCTGCTCATGAATCAAATAGGACTGAGGCAAGTATGTTCCAGCCTGTTGAACAAAAATGTAACAGCTCTGTCAAAAACCATCTCTTCATGGTCTGAGTATACAAGAAACACTGCAGTGTTTTTCTTCAACATATCTTCAAATTATTTCAAGATATGTATTTTCCACTGACTTTCATTCTAAATGTGCAAACTTCACTACAGTACAGAAACATGTAACAATTACATGCAAAAAGGTCACAGAACTTCCACTGATGCCAACACCCACTGCAGTCCTGCTACAGTAACATCAGCCTTCAACAGGTTGTTTTTTTTTCTAGGTGTACCCACTGTCGCAGGCCAGTTCTGAAATTATCATCCAAAATTTTCACTTAATTAGTAACAGCCCACTAGACCTCAATGGGAACAACTCCGAAGCAGGAGTTGGCAGAACCATGATCCACATGGAGATACTCCTGCTGATGAAGGAGGCCAGCTGCAGTATAGTCCAGCTGCAGTTCCATGGGGCTGGGAAGCCTTGAACTTATTCACAGCGTAGGTCACTGCTCTCAAACCAAAGCCAAGATGAGATCATCTATCCCTGTAAGTTATTATGGCAACTTGTAAGTTATGGAAGTTATTATGGCAAAGCCAAAGTGGGACATCAGGTGTTTCAAGGCAATATACTGAAAAAGGGGAGAGCCATGACATACAAAGGCTTTCCAAGCCCTCTCTAGACCCTCCAGTATTATTCTGCCACAGATTAAATGATGGAGGAATCTGGCTCTGTGCACACCTCACTGTACATGGCTGAAGATGCACAGACTTAGCTGCCAGCCGGTTTTCTACCACCGCTATTAAATAATCATCCATTTTTAAAAATAGTAAGAAATCTTGTTAAGAGTGGTTCTAATTTATAGCAGTGTAAAGAGGGTGTTCCTTGCTCTTAAAAATAAAATTATCAGCTATTGTGAAAACAAATTCAGATTCTGTTGTGAAACATCTCTGTATTTTTTAGTGACAATAAACAACTTGAAATTTCCGCTGTGAAACAAGATCATCTTTTCAGCTCCAGTGACACGTTGAGAAGCTGATTAAATGCTATTATTCCCAGTAAAGAAAGAAAGGACTGCATAAAAATCACTTTAAATTTTGCATGAATGAATAAACTATGAATATTTTCTTCAATATATATTGTGAGGAAAACAACAGCAACTTTTTTTTCTCTAAGTAACAGCTTAGCAAACATCCTTCTCCCGAATTATCACACTCATTATTAAATCTCTGCAAATGACTGCATCTTAACTCCTGATCTCGAATCTCAGGAAGGAGTCCTGAGGGAGTGCCAGAGCACAGCAGCAGTGCAGGGCACTGGCAGGGTGAGCAGCACTGCTGAGAACTTGGGGGGCAGCCTGCCAGGGCACTCCTGGGCTCATGCCCTCCAAAGCACAGGACCTCCCAGCCCACCCCAGACCCAGCCTTCTCAGTTCTCCCTGGGTGGGACAGGAGGAGAGGAAACTCAGCACAGGAATCTCCTCTGCCCAGTTGCTGCAGGAGCAATTACCCAGCACTGGGATCCAACACAGCCACAAATACCATCATTTTTGAGACATCCTGTGTGCTGTGTACAGTTAAAATTAGCCAGCTGTCTCAGCAGCAAGAACAAGGTGGATGAGCAAATATATCTGGGTTTCAGTTTTGGTTCCCAAAGAAACAAAGGAGGCTTTTCATGTCTGCACACTAAAGCAAACTGTATCAATATACAGAAATGTGGGACTTTAGGCTAAAATTATGGTGTTTCTTGAACACCAGAACAGCCCAGAGCTCCACCATGTACATAAAATGCCCTCTGCATGTATTCAGAGCTCATTTAAATGAAACTAACACATTAATTTCATACAGGGTTTTTTGGTTTTTTGGTGGTTTTTTGTTTGGTTGGTTGGTTGGTTTTTGGTTTTGTTTGTTTGGTTTTTTTTTTTTGGTTTTTTTTTTTTTTGCTGGTGCAATCAAGTGTGACTGCAAGACAGTATTTACTCACTTTATGAATCTGCAGCACAGTTTTCCAAATTCTAGTTACAAACCTTTAGCCTGATTTTCTGTGACATCAAATGCCCACAGCATTTGTTAATACAATGAGAATTAAGCAGATGTCTCATAAAATTAGGGCACCCAGTGTTGGGGACAATGATCAAAACTGTTTGCTTTTGCATGGATTTTCAGTTAAATGTGTGATGCCTGGTTATCCTCTTACTTGTAAACCAAGCATATTTGATTCTGTACTAATGACAAACTAGGAAATTAACAGATTTTAATAGTGGAATTTGTGTGATCTAAAAATGGAAAGAAAACAGCACAGAAAAAGTTAAAAAAAATGGGGTCACTGAGTTTTACAGACACCACATCATCCTTATGTACAGGAAATGAAAATGTGGTTAAATAGCCAGTCTCAAAATAGGAAGCAAAAAAGCAGCAAAGGACTTACTTGTGGTAAATTCTCACATAAAATTTATTTATACATACAAACCACTCAGAAATGGCTAAAATGTTTCCTGGAGTCCTAATTCCAAAGCCTTTTTTGAAAGATGCAACCCCAAAGATGATGTAACTGTTCTGAAGTTACAAAAGTCCAGCAAAATATTAAAACATTCTCCCCAAATCTTAGCCACATTTTCATCACCTCTCTTCCCCACTGGACTATTCTGCTGTTCTGTGAAGAAACCAGAAGGCCAGAACCCAAGGTAAATACTATATCTAAATCAGCAATTGAAAGCATACATTATGTGAAGTGCACAGCAGATCCAACACATCTCGTGTGCATCACCCTCAAGCCACTGGATCGAAGTGGGGGCCAACCCCAGGCTTTAAACAATGTTTCTGTAAAAAGCATTTCCCAGTCTTATCTACTCCATGCCTCTCAGCTAACCAGTCTTGGTCCAGTGCACACATGCTTTACAGAAACTTCAGTCACAATGGATTACAAATTAAAAAACACAGACTACTATCAAAGAGTCCAGCTACACCACATTTACATGGTTTTGTCAGCCAAATGTATAGCACTAAAGAAAATCAGATTTTTTTGCCTTCCTCTGAATTAATGATTCCTTTATGACTGTAGATCATTGTCTAAGTAGGTTACAGACATTTTTTCTCTTTGCAAAGACCTCTAGTGATCATGTGCCTTTTGTGAATGTCAGAGTTCTGCAGAAGGGAAAAAAAACCCAAAAAAACTTCTACTTGTTCCTGTCTTAAGAAAAAATTACTTGTGATTTAATCATACCTTGATATTGATGAGCAGCTCCAGGAAATTTTTTGGTGGCATAACAACTGAAGTGTTCAGAGGAATCACATAGCACTTATCCAGGCTAAGGTCAAGATAGGCAGTGAGTCTCTATTGAGAAAACATTTATTTTAATCAAAATAACAAGAAGATCAGAAAACTGACAAACAGATGTTGCTGAACTGCTATTCTCTTGTGCTGTTCTCCAAATTATTCTTTTGTTCATTGTAAAGTCTGTCCAACAAACTCCAATCTAAGGGCAAGTAAAAGGACAACCAAAGGGCAGCCCTGATAGGAGTTTATATTTTCAACAGGGATTTGGGCAAGGCAGCAGGTGATGAGGAGCTCAAATGCACCATGCAAGGAAACTACAAAAGTGTACCTGAGCTGTTATGGAAACAAGAACAGTGTTCATTTATGCTTAGTGCCTTCATTGTGAAACAACAGGCCAAAAACCTGGCTCTAATCTTCATGCTTTTATATTTTGGTATAGTCTAAAGAGGAAATGCTGCTGTAAGAACAAAACACAGAAGGAAAAAAATTGCTGCAGATAATGCAACAAAAGTAGTTTTAGGTTCAAAAATCTGACTGACTTGCAAGGTTAATGATTATTCATAGTTGAATTATTATCTTTATACAGTACCTGAACTGCAGTATTTGCCATTATTTGATAAAAAGCTCAGGGAATTACCCTGATGAATCCTGTAACTCTGTTCACTGAGCTGTGTTTTACTGCACCTGTTCTTGCTAAAGAAGATGTTATCTCTAGCTACTGAAAGCTCTGAGGCTGTGTATATATAAAATACTGAGAACCAGGAGCCCAGCAGTCAAAATAATGCCAGGACAGCAATCATCAGTGCAGCTAATCTCATTACATGGAGCTAGTGTGGTATCTATGGCAAATGACCCTCGCACTGACCTTTAGAGCAAAGCCTTGAACTTATTACATCCAAAAGTAAATTTTTAATATTATGCTGTTCTTACTTGCTGCTTTAGTTTTTCATTTTCTAGTTTTCCCTCTTTAGAGTCTTTATTCTAACTCTTAACAGAAGGTCTCTAAATATATTCTGAAATATTATTTGAATTACATAGCTTGAGCAAGCAATGTTTTCCTCCAAATCTGGCTATGAATATTTGATAGATAGCACTTTAAACTCCAAAGTTTGCATAAAAAAATAGGACACTTCCCTATTCTTTTTCAGCTTAGCTTAAAAAAAGCTGTTCAGCGAAGTCTTCAAATGTTCACAGAGATTTAGCTTCCTGAAAACCAGCTGTACAACATTTCATTGCCATCAGACAGCTCCAACCATGCTGATACAGAAAAGGAAGGCTTCTAATTGTTCTGCAGCTGCTCTTAACACTGAGAGCTGTAGGCCTGTCAACTGCCTTAACAGAAATTTATTACCATGATTCCTATCAATCAAGGTCATTTCTCCCAAAAGGGAAGATAGCTTTGAAACCCTAGTTCAGTGTCTCTAGGAATCATAGTAGCCTGTGGTGCACAAAGAAATTAAACTTTGGCTTCCTGTGGCATCTGGAAAATGAGCTGTCTTCCATGGTCCTTCTCCTTCTGCTGCTGCTTTGGGGATTTGAGCCATGCTAGGAGAGCATGCTAGGATGAGTCCCTCCAAGCTGATGTCAAAGCTGCCTCAGCCCTTTCCAAATTTCCCTTGGCACCATAGCAGTTGGTCAAATTCTGGCTCAGTGGACTCAGCAGAGCAAGAACAATATTCTCTTTTGTTTCTCATACTAAGGAGAGCAAATAGATCCAAGATTTTTCCCTTTCTAAAAACAGAACTGTATTTGTAAAAGGTGGTTTACACACTACCTGATGATGACTCTGTCGTGCTGTACTTTATGCCCAGTTAATAACTACTTGCAGCCTGCTGCTGATCAAAACATTTCTGCTGCCTCCTTCACCCCTCTGCTTTCCCCCACCACAATAAATGAGTATATTTATGAGGATGACTGAGGGGGACCATTTTTCAAGTTTTAAATGCTTTCAACTTCTTCAGACATATTTCTTACCCGGTGGAAGTCGTGGACAATATCAGCAGGATCACTATCAGCAAATTCAGGGACTGGCACACTGATAAACTCAACATCTTCCTCCTCCAGGATCTGAATATTTTGCTCAATTGTGTGGTAGCGAGCAGTCTGAGCCTCTGCCCCAGGCTCAGGTAAACTTAAGCCATCTTCAATGTACTTTATTCCACAGAAATACACGCCACCCTGCTAAAAATAGCAAACAACCCAGCAACAAAAAGATCAGTAACGCAGAAGTTTAAAAGTAATATTCTCTGAAGAAAAACTTGTCAGATTATATGAAATTTTTTGCCCTTGATTCATACACCAAAGCAGCAGCCAGTTGCTAACAACAACAGGACCATGGCTAAAACCTCAGTTACACTCATCCCAGAGGGAGTTCTTCACTTGAATTCAAGGAAAACAAGATCCCACAAAGGAGATTCTTAAAATCCAGTCTTCCGTGTATTTTGAGAAAGACAATGAAGTTCCTAAATCTGTATGCATGTGTATTATTATTATTATTAAATTATGATCTAACTGTAAAATGATTAAATTTTAAGTTAAATCTAAGCAGTTAAATCTAACTGTTAAATTATTAAAAGTCAAAGTTATGAATAAAACCATTAAAACTGGTCATCCAAATCACCTCTAAAAAGAAGTCTAACTAACTCTAAATTTGGTCCTGCTTGCAGCAGAGGGCTGGATTAGATGACGTCAAGACTTTCCTTCCAAACTCAACTATTCTGTGAAGCTGCTTAGTTTAACACGACTTCAAGAGTCTGGAAAATCTAAAATAATTTTTGAACAGTTTTAAGAGACAAAAAGGTAAAAAGAGAAATTGAAATAACTAATTTGTGTCCTTCTGCCACAGAACAGGCGGCAGGCTACCTAAGTTAAGTGTAAAATACAGTTCTGAGTCAGAGGAAGTCATGTACCAAATTTACACACCAAATAGTTTTAGAACTATAGAACGCTGCATATGCACATGCCATCAATTTAAAATTTTACACTGAAAATGTGTCTTCACTGCAATGTCAGCTCAATTCCTGAACATTTCCTTTAAGGCAGATCTGGCTCATAAACAAGCAGCACAGGTTCGAATTAAATGGCACTTTCAGTTTCATCTCACTGGCAGGTGAAAGGTGGAGCATCCAGTGCTAAGCAGGGGTGAAATGTCCATTAGAAATGCAGCAGGCCTTCAGCTCCTCAGCTCGTTAATCCACCCACCGGGATAAGCTGTGCTGTTTAAGCATCATCGTTTGCAACACTACTTATCCCCTGTAAATTTGGTTAATGTGATAGCCAAATAGGCTACAAACTGCAAGTTCAGCTAGAATTTCTCAAGTTTAATGACTTGGCTTTCCACATTAGCAGCTACTAAAATGGGGGAAAAGCAACAGTCCTGCCATCAGAGACAAGAACATGATTTTTTACCTTATAATTAGGTACTCTAACCAGTGGGCTAGAGAGATTCATGTTTTGCTTACCCTCTCCCTTTCTGGCTCTGTGATCTTGCAACACCAGCAGTTTCTGAAGCAGGGAGGGTGTGCTCCCACCACTTGGGCAACAGCCTAGCACATCCAGCACTGCCCTGTGGCAACTCCCCCCAAGGGAGACAGTATTTAACTTAGATCTCCCATGTTTCAGGTAAATGCTCCATTTCTGTGGCACTGGTGCCTTCACAGAGCTCCTCTTGCAGCAGTGCTATTTGTTAAAAAACTGAAAATACATTTTGTTAGAGGTCTAATCTTGTCAGTGTGGATTAGACTTGACAGGGCATGTTTAAACCACACTGACTGTGCTTTTCCCAAGTCCCCTGCAGGGCCCATATTTCTTATCCATGTGGAGGCTAGGGAAGGGGAGAGTGGCCACAGTGCTTTCACAAGCAGCTCCTTTCCTGTACATTAGCAGTGCCTCATGTGTTAGGAAACCTGGGATCAAACAAGGAGGTTTTCAAGGGGTTAATCCACCTCCAGTACTTGGCACTGCAAAAGAGAAAAGAGAGCAGATAAAAATCTGGGACACCACTGGGGCTCCTAAACCCAAGTCCTATTTAGATACAATCTTTTCTCTGCAAAGTGAGGTTTTCAAAACTGTTGCTGTCTTCTATTTGCCAGCTTCACTTCTGCCCTCCTCTGCTGATAGGTAACTTCAGAGAAGGTAAAACTCTAGCCTTTAGAAACCAAGAAGTTTTGGAAAGAAAAAATAGTTTACTTCCTTTGGTTTAATCTGTTCCTCCTCTTCCAAATGTAACACAAAAAGAACAGTCTGTTGCTTCTCTTCCCACAGAGAAAAACAGCCCTCTCATAATGAGTATGTGACTTACCTGGAATGCAAAATATTTGTACAGATAGGCACCACCCAGGAACACACCAGCCAGCATAAAGGCCAATCCAAAGCACATGCACCAGCACCAGGCCCTTCTCTGTCCAACAGGCACAGCATCCTCAGGGTCCTGCAAGGCATCAGAGAGGGACCTTCAACACATTGTTCCCAAGGCAGGTAAGAGAGCAGATACTTCAGGCTCAACAAATACAAACACTGCATCCACCAGAAAAGGCTGTACATGCTTTAGCACAAGTGTTTTGAAACTTAGCTTGTTTGGTAAAATTTAAAGATAAGTCTATTTCAGTTGAGGTTTAGTAAAACTTGTACTTTTCATGCCATCATCACTGACTAAATCTGCAGACATAAGAGAGAAATGTAACAAAATCTCCTGAGATATCTAATAATACACAGTGAGCCACTTCCCAGGTTGCAAACAGAAAAATATGCATTCTCAGGCAACCTCCATGCAACAACAGCAGAGCGAGAAAGTCAACTCAGAAAGGTCAGACTCTGTTTTACCTTAGTATATGCAATGTAATTGAACCCAAAGAACCAACAAAAGATCAAAGGTAATAAGAGCAGCAAAATAAATCCTCTCCTATGTTGTTCCATCAGAACAAAACAGCCCTTACCACAACTTGGCTGGCAGAATAGCCAGGGTGGGAATGAAAAAAATATAAAGATGCTTTGTAAGTTGTTGTTAAGGAAGCTTTCTGCTCTATCTGCTGTTCATGTAATACTGAAGGAATGACAGGATGTTTCCCCTTTAGGGCACTAGTTTGCATAACCATGCAGTCCCCACAGGCATCCTAAGCAATAAAATGTTGCTTGCAAAACCTTTCCTCTATCAGCCACATAACAATGCTCTCTCTTCCCCCAAGTGTTTAACTCATATACGAAGTAAAAAAAAAAAAAACAAACAAAAAAAACCACCAAAAAAACCCAACCCCCCCCCCCCCAATAACAACAACTATAATATAATAATAAAATAAAATAAAAAATCCAACTTTGAGCAACCCTGTTCCAAGCCAGGATGATCCTGGGAAAACATCTGAATTCAAATAAATACAAAGAAATTCCTTTACAACCACAAAACAAGAATGTAGAAGGACGACGAGGCAAAATCATTATTACAGAATGAACAAAAAAACACCAAACCAGAGAACTGAGGAAGAGCAGGACAGAAGCACTTGAGAAGGCTTTGATAGCCATAGTTGTTAGTCAGTGTTCTGCCTGATGTGTTTTGCTGCATTTGCTAATTAAGATGTGGTACAGTACCCAGGTGTGGGTACAGAACCCAGCTGCCTTGGCCCAGTTAGGAAGGAATTCCCCTTATCTGGCTGAAGCAAGTCTGAAACCAAATGGAAAGGGGACCCTCCCTGTAAATGGTGGGAGAAAGTGGCACTTCCTGGAAATTACTCAGCTATTAGGAGAAGGGTAAGAAGCATTTTGGAGGGACTTACTTCTTTCACTGATTACAGAGGGAAATTCCTTGGTTAACAAAGTAGGTACCTAATTCATATGCAGCTAAAATTAAGTGATGTGAAACCCACCTTTACAGTACACTGCAATTATCTTTCATACAGAAGTGGCAATGCAGCTGCTTTTCCAGGCAACGGCTGCCAAAATCTGATTCAGAAATATTTAGAGTCAAACTGAAGATATTTCACACATTTTGTTTTACTTTACCTTGCTAAATACCACAGTAAATCAGATTGTGAAATCTCCATCTTTGGAGGTTTTCAAGACTCAACTAGAGAAAGCCATGGCTAATCTTGCTTTGGCAACCATCCTGTTTCTAAAGGGAGGTTGCAGCAGATGACTTCCAGAGGCCCCTTCAAACCAACATTTCTGGGATACATCACAAGGCAAAGTGAAATCAGCAAAATAACATTCACTGTGGACTGAAAAGACACAATGTAAAGACAAGAAACAACTTTTTAACACTTTTAGAATACCAATTATTTAAGGAATTCAGTGTAAAAAATTACAGGATTACTAGATGCCTGATTTTTATTCTGGCTCTTTGCAAAGACTGAGAATAGGATATAATACCCATGCTAATCTAATTAACTCTCAGATCACTGTGGATTCTTCTGTCAATCATCTCTATTATAAATCTAAACCAAGTAAACCAAGGATTTTTATTTTTATGTTGCCCTGTATCATAAGGTAACTATTTCCCTCGATATTTCAAAGTATACAGGACACCTGATAGAAACTTTTGGTAATAGCTGTCACTTAAACCATTCCAAGTTAATGCCAGAAAAAGGGATAGCAAACTGCCTTTGGGATACAATATCAAAATACTCCCTAGTGAAGAATATAAACAGTATCTTTATTCTTTCCTAGATCTGCTTTCATTTCCCACGCCTTTTTAACTTCAACCAGAATTATCCATTAATGGAATAACTGCCTCTTCATTTTTTTTCATTATTTTGTAAGTCCAGAAAGTCAAATAAAACATGCAGCTGGGAAATGATGAGGAAGGCACATTGAGTATGAACACCTACCTGGAAGTGGGGGTTAATGTCAGATCAATTTTCCACAAGCCACCAAAATAATCAGAAAAAAAGAAAGTAACTTTTACTCTTTAACCATGCTAGGAGGAACCTGAAAGACAAGTTTATCAGTATTCCACCTAAAATAATTTTCCTTTGATATATGAGATGACATGTAAACAATGGGTTTAATACAACTCTTTTATCCTTTACCACCAGCTAAAGGCTATCATTATTATTTCTGAAGGTGTCCCTTGTGGTGGCATGTTAAGCTATTTTGTATCTGTAGTCACCTATCATTGATATGTCCCCAGACTACCAAAACCAGCCCATTAAATTCAGATCAACAGTTCAAGCCCAGTTTAGGCTCCTTCTTAGGACACTGAATGAAAGCACAGCACCTTAGCACAGGTAGAACCTGAAACTGACAACACTGAAAAGATTTTATGCTCCTGAAAGAGAACAAAGAATTGACTTCCTAGCTTGAAAACTAAGTACGTTATCAAGCAGTTTAAAACCAGCTTAAATTAAAATATTAGAAATAATTTATTGAAGCCAAATTATATATGTAGCTGACCCATGGCTAAGCTCTCTAAGCCTTTTTATTGTTGCCGTAACAGCTTCATCTAGGCTGTATTGACCCAAAAGAATAATCTGTCCTTGCTATAAAAATCTGACCCTCTGCACTGCAAAAGAAGGAAGAGCAATGGATGCTCACCCTCCTTTCAGGTGACTCATGTTCTGAAAAAACCCCATTAAGTGAAAGCAGATCCCCACTAAGAGGGACAGTGCTGAATTAGCGCTTCTCCCCACATGATTACAACTGCACTTTGTTCCGCGGCAGCAGTGCTGACTTCTGAAGCCAGAGCACAACATGAGACTGCAGCCTCAATGACTAATCTTTCTCTAGGCCAGCTTTCCACTGCCAGAGGTATCTCACAGAAGAAAGCATCATGTACTTGAGGTGAAGACTGACCTCTAAAAATACACCTCTCTACTTCTGTGAGCAGTAATAAATAATTACTGTCCTGGTACCTTTCTTTCCTCTCTGCTTCATCCCCGCCCCATGTACTTTCAACTCCCTTGTGAATCCTCAGCCTTAAGGTGATGCCACAAAATTCATCTCTGATGCAAAATGCCTTAAGAGGAACTGGATGCAAGCCCAAAACTGGCTTGTTTCCCTTGATGAGCTGATTGTTCTAATTGGAAAACATTTGATTAGCCTATTTCCCATGGATAAGACATGAAACAGAAGCATCTCTCTGCTACTTGTACACTAAATCCTATGGTGTTGAAATTAAGTGGTTCAGGACTTCCCAACCCGAACAGCTTTAAGCTCTGCAATAACAATTTTCTTTCAGATAGAAAACAAGTATTAAATTCTCTATTATTTGAGACTAGCAAGATTCAAATCTAGAGTCTTCTCACAAAGAAGTGACAAGATGACTGCAGTTTTCGGAACAGGTCCCTTCATTGGTGACCACAGCAGTGAATGTGAAACTGCTCTCTGCCTTCTTACTAAAACCATGAAACACTCCTCAGATGGGCACATGATACCACAAACTATTTATCAGAACACTCTCAACTACAGAGAGATGTGCACAAGAACACCTTTATGACAATTAGCATTAACTGTTCTGCTAGTTAACTAAAAAAAGAAAATAATAGTAAATTAAAAAAAGAAAAAGTTTATAACCCCATAAACCTGCAAACACTAGCACTTATTAATGGCTAGTAGCCATATATTCTCTTGCTCTTTTCAGTTCGATTTTAATGCAATTTTTTTTTTTCTTTAATATATGCTGTATTTTAGAATGGCCAAATTCATGTTTGGGGTAATATCACAAATGTATTCTAACAAGCTCCAATGCTGAGCCACAAATGTGTGTAATTAGACTTGATAATTACTTAGATTTTCCCCTTGTGGCTTTTTGTACATAGTGGAATATAATTGCTTTAACATTATAAAAGTAAAGCAGTCTATAAACTTACAAGGCATATGTCTAGTTCATATTAAAATGACTGAGAAGATTATCAGACCTTGTTCCTTTGCAGAAATTAAGGGCACATCTACCTAAACCAGATATGACGGACAACATGATGTGAGAAGTCCAGAATACTGTATGACTGCGGGACAGCTATGCAAAAGATAATGTCCCAAATTTAAAAATAGATAAGATAGCAATAAAAATAATTATGGGAGGGGGAAATGTCTTTTGGAATGAACAGTCTTCAATCCACAGAGAAACCATATGCAGAGCATTACTGAGTATTACAAACATTACTAAAAATGTCTGCAGCATAATACACAAAATGTCCATAATTATGCATGTGAGAATAACATCTATTACATATACACAAACACATATATCAAAGCTTACAGTTAATGTGGGTAAAACTGGCTGGAAGTTATTCAGAACAGTTTTTCCTCTAAGGTCCTCTGTGTGCCACTTAACTCACATGGATGGACAGAACACAGTCAGACAGACTGAGTTTCCTGAAGGCAAATATTGACCAACTGCAGCTGTAATTAGTGGAAGGGGAAGAAAGGAAGTTCATGATGACTCCCTAGAAGTGTTTTTTAATGAGAGAAGCTAAAAAGTCTTTAAATAAAATACTGACCAGTGGCTGTATAAACTGAATTCTGTTGGTCAGGCTCGCCTGCTCCGACTTGTAAATACGACATCTGTAGAAAATCCTCACGAAAGAAAGTAAATTTAAAATGAACTTAATTTAGAAAGAGCTCTGCATTCCTTCGATGGTATTCCTGCCTGAAGACTGCTCCAAGCCTGGTATTCTATTTATTACTTGTTGCAGATGGGAAATTAAGGCAGGCTTTTGCAAGACTCCTCACTTGGCAGATGCTGCGAATCTGGAAGGCGATCATACTGATCTGCCTCTAAAACAGCAATTCTATGCTTACTAACAAAATAAAATTTAAATTTTAAGTACAATCATCTTTTAACTTGCTAGTTGGAAAAAACCACTCTATGTACAACAGATGCTCCGGAGATTTCTCACTTGTCCAGAAAACAAGCTATGGCTGTTTATATGCAGCTGATATCTGAACACTGCAACGCCTCAGTGCCAGCACTGCCAGTTCTTCGGTCACGACAGACAGGGACCTGTCCATCCAACCAAAGGCTCTCTGCCTAAAGAACAACATGAAAACACGACCTTACTTGTGCTGCTGTTCGCTGTAGTCATGTAGCCTGAATAACTAAGGAGATAAATCAATTAGAATTATCCATTAGGCAGCTGGTACTATTAACCTCTTCTATTTATCATATCTGTATATGGTCTTTGGAATAGTATGGTAAATACAAAATCTTTTAGACAGCACTAGGAAATCCAGAAGTAAGAAGAAACTAAATTCCAGGAGCTTTACAAGTTCAAAGTCCAAGGTTGTTTTAATTGGTGAATGTTATCTTTGACGAAATAATGGGGGAGTTTTATTAAAACATACCGTGTCTGTCAAATGACTCATTTCATTGTTCAAACATTGTAACTGTAACAGAATAAAAACATCAGTATAAGCAGCCAGCTCAAGATTATCTTAAAAGGGGAATGAGAACTGGTGGGCAGGAAGGTAGCTGCAGCTGCATGTATTGGGAGAGACAGAGGTGAAGAGAGAACAAAAACTGGAAAACAGGCAAGAGTAGGGGAGCAAGAAATAAAACTCAGAAACATGTTAGAACATGATGAATTCAAATTTTCTGCAGGAAGTAAAGGAAAATTACAACTGTAAAGTGAATGTTAAGGACAGGAATCAGCAGTACATGTACCACTATGTGATAGAGGGACAACAAAAGAAGTATGGCCTGAAGAATAATCCAGCAACTCCTAATCAACATGAGTAATCCTGACTTAACTAAACACTGCCTTCATTTCTGAGATAAGAGACTGCAAAGCCTGATGGCAGTCAACAATTAAAGAGGATGGGTAAAGAAGGAAAAAGCCTGTAACTATTCAAATTGCTGTTTTGGTTAAATTTTAGAGTAGCATTAAGATGAGTAGTTGTTAGCTCTAGTCTTACATGGACTAGAAAGTGACAGGGTACTTAAATGGCCTGAAAGTTATATTTTTAGACCCGGCAAAGACTTCTTTTCAGGTGACTCACCTGCACTTTTGCCTATATCCTCATCCCAGGCTGTCTACAGCAAGTGAACAACTAACCAAACACTGTATCTGATGTTTTCTTCAGACTGTGTTCCCCAGATTGCTCCTCCTCTCTGTCCAGTTTCAAGCTCTACCAGCTTCCTTCTCTGGGCACTTACCTATGTCTATGCCCCCTGGATTTTTCCTCACTCAAAGCAGAGCTCTCTGGTATCTGCCACACACAGAGTAACTGGCACACCTTATCTCCATTTCTTCCCTTCACCATTGCCCCAAGATAAGCCACTCATCACCACGCTCTGGTGAAGAGGAGATGAGCTACAGCCACAGGACTTTGGTCTGCCACATCAACCAGCACAGCACTCCTGTGCCTCTTGGCCTGCTTTTTCACTGCAAACACTCAGGGCAGAACTGCCCTCCTGGGTTTCTCCTGTACAGGTATTAGCACCACAGGACCTTAATATCATCTTATATTCCTACTGAACATGATGAAACACTTATTTTACTGCATGAACCCAAACACTGGAACAGCTTGCCCAGGGAGACTGTGGAGCCTTCCATCCTTGGAGATACTCAGAAGCTGACTGGAGGTGGTCCCAAACAACCAGCTGCATGTTGTCCTGCTAGAGCAGGGGAGCTGGCCCAAATGACATCCAATGCCAGCCATTCTGTGATACAAATCTACAGTTTTTAAGCAGCACTAATACTATAGAGGATGGGGATTAACAAATAACTCTAACCACTTGTTTCATTTAAGGAAAAAAAAAAAAATCAGACTTCCAGGAGGGCTGGGTCTGTGCTAGATAAGTAATAAAGCTCCACACACCTTTTATTTCGCTTTGGAGTTTTATGATTCTTCTGCCTTCTCCCCACTCCCCTGCCACGAAAACTTCAACTAAACCTACAACATTTGGAAAATGTCTTGCCTCTAAATGTCTGGATGCTCAGAATGGAAATCAGGTTTATTTAGAAAACACATTAATGTTGCGGAATTTCTCTACATATTTTCATAAACTAGAATGACGGAAATTTGTTCTGCATTCCACACTTAGTCTTCTCACATATTTAAAGGAAATAGAAGTGTTCTGGTGCAAGTTCACAAGTGATAGGCTAAAACATGCAGGTGGAAAGCTTGCACAGGTATCTGGCAAGAGGGATTAATTTTTTAAACAAAACCCCTCAAGCCTAAGAAGGCATATGGGACATTCTTCAGAATGCATTTTGCTTTCAGAAAACAAAATCACCACACCCTTTATAGTTACAGCATACTGAACATGGCATTTCATTAACTGTCCAATTCTGAAAAATGCTTCATTTTCAAACATTGCCAAAATAAACCCCTTACCCACCTGCACTTTTTGACCTACAACTGACTTACATTCTACCATACTCACAAGAACTACACTAAATCAATCTATAACTTTAATGAAGTATTTCTTTCATCTTTATCCTGAATGAGATCAGTATTTGAAAACAGGAACTTAGAAGGTTCCTATTCCACTTTAAATGGATCAATACTAAATTATCTCTTTAACCTTGATTGTTCCAGTCCCTGTTTCTCCCTTACCCTGCTCAATTCTTATATCTGAAATTTCTTTTTTCCTATGACTGCCTGATTCTCAGACATCAGTATGATGGAACACTATGAGGATTTAACCTAGATTTCTCTCAAGGCTATTTTCCCAAGTGGCATTGGTTCTTTCACCCAAGAGATCTCATTAGCATGCACATATGCACCACTGAGCCTCGGAATTTAATAACTCTATTCCCAGTTCAGCCACAGATGGTATGTCATCTCAAGCAAGTTACAAAGGCTGTGTCTCAGTTTCTCTCAAAAGTAGAATCCACCATCACAAAACCCTCTTGTGAGGTCTGTAGTCCTGCTTCAAAGGAGGGTAGACTCTGAAGCCTGTCTAGGTTGCTCAGGGCTCTTGACCAGTCAAGGTTTGAAAATGGCTAAGACTGACACTTCAAAGCTTCTCGGGGTAATTTTCTCAGCAGCATTCAGTTCTCCTCAAGACTGAAAAATATTGTGCTTCTATCTGTCAGAAGCTCTCTTTTTTAAATTTATGACCACTGTCTTTTTAGTCACCTCCCCAGGCACTGGGAGGCTGCTGTTACGTCCTCCTTGCAGCAGTTTCATCTCTGGGTTGAACAAGCTGTACTCCCTTGGCTGCTCCTCACAGGGCGTAACCTCCAGCCTCTGACTATTGAGGTGGCCCCTGCTGGACTCACACCAGTTTGTTGCTGTCTTTTTTTGGATCAGAGAGCTCTCAGCCTTCAGTGATGCCAGTGACTAGCATCCAGCTGACTGTCCACCACAAGCCCTGGCTCTTGTGGTCTTTTTCAAGCAGAGCAGCTTCCCAGCCAGCTGGTGCTCAGTATATCCTGATGGCTGGGATGAGTCTGCACCAGGTACAGGACTTGGCATTTGCTGTTTCGGAAACTCATGAGATTTTGTTCAGCCCATTACTGTAGTCTGTTGAGGCTCTTGTGAATGGCAGCCCTGTCCTCAAACACATACACTCTGCTAATACATGTATTAGTGAATTAGAATGCATAGTACCTAAACAGCAAGCACAGTTCTCTGAGTGGAAACCATTCTATATGCAAATACAGAACAGCATTTAATTGTAGCAGTTATGAGTATCAGCAGAGGAGAGCCGACCTTGTAAGGCTGACGTTTAATTATGCCCTCTTTCTAGACAAAACTGTTGTAACAAACTGAAGGGCTTCATTGCAATCAGACTATTCCAAGTCTGAAGTGGAGCACACACTGCAGTGCCCAGCACCTGGCGGCACCACACCCTGCAGGATCACAGACCTGGCCAGCGCTCAAACACCTCACCAAGAGCTTCCCAAAACTGCTCACTGCACGGTGCAGCAGCCTCCGAGTCGTGTTTGGCCTCACAACCTTGCAAAGGCTGCTGCAATTTCAAGTAAGTGCAAGGGTTTTCTATTTCTGTGTAGGCTTTATCTTTTAAAATAAATAAATAAATAAACAGGCCTTAGTGATTCAGCAACTATGTGAGATCCACCCCAGAGATCACTCACTCCTCCCAGTTATGATCTCTCCAGCCTCCTCTTTTTCCACAGTCATTCCACCATCTCATTCTACCCACAAAAGAGCAGCAAGCTGCCATCAAAGCAGGAGTTTGCTGAACACTAGGACAAAGACAACCACAAATTAACCAAGGACTTGCATTCAAGGAACTCTACTCTTAAAATGCCTGTGGGTTTTATTTTTATGTGTGTTTATATATATGAAATTATATGTACTGCATACTTAATAATATATCAACTTTAGAAAAATTTAGAAAAATATTTGTGTACATGCACACGCACACACTGACACCACATGGAAAGGACAAACAAGATACCAATTCTTTTTTTTTCAGGATCTCTATAACTGTTGGGCAAGTAAGGTTTTGGCATTTTGTCATGATGAATTTTGTACAGCTGTTGCACAGAGGACCCTTGCTTGTAGATGACACATGGATCACTCAGGAAGGACGTAGCGCTTTTCTGTGAGTCTGTTGTGGCCCAAACCCTACCTAGATCACATGATGTCTGCCACAAACCATTTCTGACTTCACTGCAGAGCTCAATCTTATTAATTATCTCATTCCTTTGGTTTACCACATCTGTAAAATTAGGACAGATATCCGAATTTTATAAATTAGCATGCTTTTCATCTGTAGATTCAAAGTAATTTCCACTGAGGATAAAAAGCAGTACATAAATAGTAAGAAAATGAATGTTGTATTATTCATACAGATCAGGAGACTAAAAGCAGATAATGCTAACCTTTGTCAATCATAGCACAAGGGGAGGAAGGGGAGAAAAAAATAGGGAAAAGAAAAAGAAATCTGTGCAATAAGTAACAAACCACATAATTACTTATCCCAGCTGTAGTTACATTTTAAAAATGTCATAATATTTTTGGAAGTACAGAATAAAGACTATTTAAAATTACTAGGACTTAAAAATGCAGTACTTGTGTTTGAAGGCATATCCTGAGGGTCACAGAGAGGGCTATTTTCTTTTTATGAAGAGCTATCTGATGCCTGTACGTACTGGCTAGAAAATACATATAAAGCTGACAAATATTCCAAAACCACAACTGCAGAACAGCTACCTGAAAACATTACTGGAGGTAAGTATGCTTATCATTCTTACAGACCCCCACCCCAAAGACTATTAGCATCAACATTTACTAAAATGCTGATAAGAAAAAAACAGGAAAAAAAACCTACATAAATAACAAAGAAAACAGATTTGAAAATAGAAAACAGTCTATAAAACCAGAACTGTTAGGTAACATTTGCAACTGCAAACATTTCATTAAAATACTCAACAGAAGAAAAACATATATACACATTACATTTTAAAATTAAACTTTCCTTGAAATAGATGTTCACATATGGATTAAATATTCATTATAATGGAATGAATCAAAACCATTTCCCTTGAAAATACTGCTGATTCCAAGAAAATTTTCTTTCACAGGAAAGCTCAGCTTTTCATTTTGATCCACATCTTCAGAAATTAACTAATTTAACTTGATCTTTCCCATTGAACAAAACTTTCATTTCAACAGCCTCTGTTTAAGTGGTATTCTTCATACTGCTATGCAATGTTAATATCTAAACTAGTTTCTTGAGGCTTATCAAAAAGATTATTGCAGGAGTGAAGACAGGAGTGAACATAAGAGAAGTACTTCTGGCATTTACTGTAAAGATACATTACAGTGCAGGATAGTTTTTCCAGATACTGCACTAAATAAAGCATCATCTAATTACAGACTCTTCCATATGATGATATTAAGGGGGAAAAAAGTTCTCCAAATACATTTTTAGGGCAAAGGGTTTCAGCCAAGTGAACGTTTGGGAATCTGAAGAGAAACTATTTAGAACTGCAGAAAGTATTCCTGTTGTCTCTCTAGTCATCCCTGTACTGAGCTCACACGAGCTGGATGGTACAGCCACCAGCTCTTGCTCAGTCAGCCAAAACGTGAATGACACAAACAACTGACGAAGCAGTTATCACAAAGGTCTGGCAGAATACATCCTGTTTGAAACATCAAATATAATTCTTCTGGGAAATGGTTGCATCTCTCAACCAAAGCTTTGTGTTTGTTATTCAGGTCGGGAGGTTATGAGAGACAGAAAAGGAAGTTAGATACGGAGCACTGACAGAACTCCTCTGTCCCACAGATTTGTGCCCATTGCTGGGGGATGACACCACCTCCTCCAGATCACATTTTGGATTTTGTAATTCCAAATCCCTAAACTCACTTTAAAATAGCAAGAGATTGTCAAAAGAGCACCACAAACTTTTAGAGATCTTGGTTTTTTAGTATTGTCTCAATTGCTGGCAGCCTTTAAGGAACAGCTTTAGTAGCCAAAAGTGTCAAGGCCACAGTCACCTTATGTTCAGGAAGCTGTACTACTTAACCAGTAGCACAAAATCATAATGTAAAAAAAAATGCAGGGGAAGCCACAAGGCTTCTTTTCTTAGGAGAAGTCCCTCATTAACAACACATTTTGTTCAATAAATTTTGTTCAATAAAACTCAATTTACCCTAATTTATCTTTTTGGGTACCCATTAAGTCAAATAAAATAACAGATCAAGCCCTTGGTACTCTTTGTGCCTGAAACTGGAGTGTTTTCATCTATGGTTTGGTGGATTTTCATTAAAGTTTTAGCAACATCTGGGAGAAGAGGGAGAGAATTTACTCTGTTAGAATTTTTTTCTTCTGGTCCTCTTTTAAATAATCATGTCTTAATCTCCACAATTCTCTGACAGATAGCAGAAGCTGGTTGGTTTAATGACCTAGTTGCATCACAGAAAATATGAGGAAAATACAAAGACTGCTCTTTCCCCAACGGCATCTGGTGTAAGGCCGAAAGAAATTTGGCTGGAGAAAGCCTATAATGGGAATATGGAAACTCCTGAAAGAAAAAAAGAAATTAAAACCAAACAAAACAATCCTAAACCACCCAGCTACAGGGACGTTCCATAAAGTGGGAAAACCTGCTTTCCTGACAGCAAAATAATAAGCAAATTACTATTTTTTAGTGGATACAGTAACTTTTGTATATATATATATATATATATATATATATACACATATATATATGTATGTATGTATGTATATAGATATGTTAAAAACCTGCAAAGTTAATGCCTTTACTTTTACTTCAAAAACATTTAACACCAATTACACAAAATCTGAGGCTTTTTCTACGCAGCAAAATAGTGCTCACTAGTTGTTGCTCAACAGTATTTCCTAGCTGGATCCCTTCACTCTGTGTTAAAATTGTCTATTTTAGTATGATTTAGGCTAGATTAAGCTAAAGTGAAAAAAGAAGGTTAATTTTAAAGGTCAGAGTAATAACGTTCTTATAAGGAATAAATGCAGAAAGCTGCTGCTTTCAAAATTCTGAACATTTACACTTTCACACTGAACTCTGCATATGCAGTTATCCAATGGTCAGCCACAATACAGATGTGTGTATCCACAGCTCCTGTGCACAAAGCTGGATGTGGTAAAGATGCACCATGCTGAGCACCCCAAAAAGAGAAAAATAGTTTTAAAAGGTTGCCACTGAACCTGGCAGGAGGGAGCAACAGCCCAAGTCACTGAGGGCATGAAGATTTTTGGGAAGGTTTAATCTACTGAATGGCCTTTATAAAATGTCTGAAGACTTCAGCTATGCTCAGAAACCATCTTTGGCTCTCCTAAGATCTATTGTAGGAAGAATTGTTAAAAGACCACACATTGTTTGTTTGTTGGGAAACTGGGTCATAAAACACCCTATTGTAAAGACAATGAGCAAAATGGAAAATGAAATGTGGCCTAAGACCCTTCACTAGGAGTATTCTGTATTTTGGCCAAGAATTATGGCATACCAGTACCACCCCAACAACAAAAACAGAGTTGTAATGGCTGCCTACAGTAATTAAGGAGACACTTTCACTACATGCCATAATACAGAGCAGTGATTTATGCAGAGACAGGATTAGCACTCGAGATTTTTCAACTCCTTTTTAAGTAACAGACTCCAAAACATAAGACCACTGCTTTCTGCAAAACCTTTTTTTTAAGACGTTGTTTCCGTGACACATCCCCTACTCTTCTTGCCTCTTCCTGTCTTACCTTCCCTGATTAATTTCCAATTAGTATCTGCATCAGAGGTTACTGGGCAATTTTTGGCAAAATCAGAGTATTTCTGTGCTGTATCATCAGCATATTTTATCTGCAAATGCTCTTTGCTAAGTCCTTGGAAGATTATGTATTTGAGAGTAATCCTGCAATGACAGAGCGGCAGTCTTCAAGGCACTGTGCTGGGAAAAGCTGCAGAATGAGGCTGTCAAAGAATTAGCCCAAAAGCTCATTCCATGAATTTTTATTTTCTTGACATTTCAGAGTATTTGGCTTTATTCATTAATCTCAGCTAGCTTACTAGTATCTCTGGCTCAAATATTTTTAAGTTCTTGGTAATAAAATTGTGATAGTGCAATTCTGTTGAGCCTCTTCTTAGGGTCTTCTCTTGACTTCAGTCCAGAATGCCTTCCAGGACTTTGTTCATAGAAGCAAGCTTCATAAAATGTTGCAATATTTTTCATGTTTACACTTGTGATCCAGATCTAATTATTTTCCTACAGAAACAATGTAGAAGGGAAAACAAATGTCCCATATATGCTGTTTTGGAAATGTGACCTTTCAGTCTACCAGAATTCTTCCTTCCAATATACATTCCCACACTGCCTCCAAACCTCACTTGAAGCAAAGGGTTTTCCAGCAGCAACGTGATGTGAATAATGCATTTGTCAGATGTGGTTTATTTTCTCCCCTTTCCTCCAATGAGCTGCATTGGCAGCTGAAGTTGTGGATGGGTGGGGGAAGATCTGTTTCTAATGCACTTGTATTCAAGAAGGCAAAGTTCAAAGAGTGGATCTTGCACTTACCTCAAAGGTATCAAGTTTTACAAGGGCCCTCAGTTCCTTTCCACCCGCTCCCCCCACCCAAAGATCTGAGAATAAGCTCCCAGACTTGAAGAATCACAATACCTTTAGAGCTACATGGCAGTGCTTGTTTCACTACTGTTAATCCTGCACGGATTGCACAGCCTGTTCTACAAAAACAACAGACAACGCTACTGTACCACATCTGCTTTTATTGATGCTTTAAAACACAAAAGCTCAAAAAAAGCTTTCTCAAGAATTTTGCACACTGTTAGGTGCAGGTCTGCAGTTCTGCAGACAAAAGATAGAAATGTGTCAAGGAGAATGTCAAAGACTCATCCCTCAAGAGCGCTCGTTTGGAATTTTCATCTGTACTGAGCATTCCCTCCTAGCAAGCTATTTCAGGAGTGTTTCAAGCTTCGTTTAGGCGTGTTCATCCCCTGACAGCATTGCAAGAACTTTTAAGTAGCTACTGTGAGATCAGACCGCCTTTTGACCTGGTTAATAAGTGTTTACAAGTCTCATTTTTAGGCAAGGAAGCCAAAGTTAAGGCAGATCTTGTATGTCATCTTCGGCTGCTAGAATTTGGAGCTCCACATTAAGGAAATCACAGTCAAATGACACGCTTCCGTCAGTATCTGGACAGGGTCGGGAGGATTTGTTCCCCAGTGTACAATTAGCCAGATGCATTTTGTTTGTTTAGTAGCAGAAAAACAAGCCCAATTTGGTAGGCTGTCTGGAAACAAACATTATCCCGGGCAGGTCTGGATTCCGAGGTAATAAGAAAAACCCATTTTCTGGAATATGAAGCTTGTGTCTAGCTTATGTGCTTGGTGTCACAGTGACCAGCAAACCTGGAGTTAGAAAGGAATTCTGCAGCTTAATCTGGGCTCAGGGAAGACATTACTTCCTAGAGAATAGCTCTCCTCTAGGAACAGGAGCACCTAACGGATTTCATATAATTGCAGGCAATCTGAGCAACAATACTGTCTCATCTGTTGTGGCACACTGCTCTGGAGACTTAAATACTCTGGTCAGAGTTTTATCTGAAAGCACAGAATGCTCAGCGGAAGTGTGACATTTAACCACTTGCTCTGTCAGGGAGATGTCACTAGAAGCACCTTTCTGGTTCTCCAAGGCTGTGAAATAACAGCGGATTTTGCAGGTGAAGAACACGGCCCCATCAAAATCACAGCAAAACCTGGACCAGGGCACAACTTCACGCCAAAAACTAAACAGATACTGTCCTCCTATGCAGAAATTCACCACAAAGATTTAGGAAATTATTAAACACTATCACTTTTGAAGAGCTGATCTGGTAACTCAGAGGCCCGAAGAACAAGAGACTGTGAAAGCCAATGAAAACAGCAAGACACTGTTTATGTGCAGCTGGCCATTTCTCAAGTTTTCATTCCCTTCTGAAAGAGCTTAGAGCAAATTACACTACTCCGAATTAAAAACTGGTTTTGATTACGGGAGTATAGAAATTGCAACCAAAAACCTTTATATTCGAGGCAGTTTTGCACTTCATAAACTTAAAAAGCCGCCGGTGTTTTTCCTTCGTTGCTGTTCGCAGAGGGGAGGCGACAGCAGCGCCCGGAGTTTGGGTGCTGTTTTGGGGCGGGGGGAGGCAGCTCTTTGTTCCTTCATTTAAGTTCCGAGGCGAAGTTCTCCGCACCACACAAGCACCAGGCTCTGCGAACACGCTGCGGCACAAGCGCGGCCGAACCCCCAACTTCACCCTCCAAGCGCTCCCTTGCCCTGGAGCATCCGGGGTCCGGGAGCTCGCCAGCAGCCGGCCGGGCCTCGCAGGGCGGCCGGAGGGAAAGGCAGCGGGGGGAGAGCGGGCACGACCCGCCCTCTCCTCTCAAACCAGCTCCCACCGCCGGCCCAAGACAGCCAGGGCGCTGCGGGAGCGGGCGCGCAGCCGGCCCCGAAAGCCGAGGTGGCCGCGGTCCACGCGCTGCAGCGGCTAACAAAAAAAACCTCCAAAACAAAACCCCAACAAAAACCCCCAACCAAACAAACGGAAAATCGGAACCCGCACAGAGATCCCCGGAGTCGGGAGAAGCGGAGCCGAGAAGCTCGCCCTGTCAGCCATTTTAGAAGCGTGAGCCGATGGGGCGGCGGGGCGCACCGCGGCGCAGCCTTCCCCCGGCCCGCCCGGGGGCCATCGCCGCGGGCAAGGGGCGTACAAAGCACGGCAGCGTCCCCGCCGCGCTCCCCACCCCGGGCTCCGCGCGTAGCGGAGCGGAGCAGAGTGGAGCGCCCGGCGCCGCCGGGCCCCGGAGGATCGGTCCCCCCGCCGCCCTCACCTTGGCGTCCGGCGGCAGGATCAGCACCTGGCTGTTCTCCTCCTCCTTCTTCGCAGCCTCCTTCTGCGCCAACGCGGAGTTGAACGACACCTTCACCATGGTCGGTCCTCAGCACCCCGCACGCAGGAGAACGAGGACGAGAAGCAGCCCGCACCGGCGGAGCTTCGCGGTGCTGTCCCCTACCTTGCCACCCCCCGCTGCTGCCTCGCCGCGGCTGCCGCCCCCGTCCCCTTGTCAGGCGGCTGAGGAGGAGGAGGAGGAGGAGGCGGTGCCTGACAGGGCGGGCGGAAAGAGGGGAGGTGGTGGCAGCAGGGCCTCGCCCTCCGCCCGCTGCCTGGCCCGGCGCGGCGGGCGGGGGGCTCCGGGCGGGCGAGTCGCAGCTCTGGGCTCGGTAGCCGAGGGATCGGGGCTCAATGGGTACCTGGCCGTGCCCCGGGCTGTATGGCACTGACCTCAGGGCAGAGACCCTCGGGGGTCCGTGTGCCCCCGCCCGGAGCTTGGCTCCTGCGCATGGAGGAGCCCCGGGCTGAGGCGCGGCTGGCGCTGCGCTTCCCGGGGGCACGGCTGGCACAAGCGGTTCGGCTCACCCCGTGCAGTGCCAGCATTTCCGTGGTTGCCATTTTAATTTGGGGTGCTTTGAGAAAAGAAAATGTTTGGGCCTTCTGTTCGTGAAGAAAATCCCCAAAATCCTATATAGGCAGCGTGGAGGTGAAATCCACCAGTTGTTAAAACCTTGGGGAAGGATGCGAGGAGCATCGGGGAAAGTGGAGGTGTGACCTTCCCCCTTCGTCTCTGGTGCAGTGGGGTAAAAACTCAGTGAACTCGGCACACCATCCCAGTAAGGTGCTCTCCAGTAAAACTGTGTGATGCGTATATTCGCATTTGCACTGGGAATATGGTTGTCGTCTGCTCCAATAAGTTAATTTTGGTGACTCATCTGGGTAGAGTTGATTTCCTGGTTAGAGCTTGGCAGTGTAGTGCTTCTGTCACTCTCTGTGAGACACCAGGCAAGCAAAATGCCATCCTTCAATTCAGTGGGTACTCTGCTGCTGACTTAGTCAACATCTGGTCTTTCTCCCTAGAGCATTAGATGGCACCAGGACTGAATTGTCCTTACGCTTTGTACCTCATCATCAGCATCCTTTAAAATTATTCACCTAAATTAACTAACAAAAAAGCTAACTTAACCTGCTTCATCCTATCATCCTAAAGTATTTAAAGATCAACAGATAATTTATGGACTTTTTTTCTAACGAAGATATAAAATTCACAAAGCAAATCACAGTAATTTTATATGCTCTAAAGATAAAACAGCTGATGGCACAGCTTGCACCCAAGTCTGTAAATTGCCCAGATATTACAAGAATTCGATCTAACTACCCTTAAAATTCAACAGAGGTTGACTGAATTATTTGCAGATCCTTCACTGAAGTAGAAAACGTCATGGACTCTAAGGAAGACGAAATACAGAGATTTCCCTAGGCAATTTCTGACCATATTTGGTATGACCCTGGAGATTTTACTTTAGTAGGAACTTTCATGAAGACGATAAAGTACTTTAATAAAGCTATCATAAGCTACAGTTTCCCAAGCTACTACTATGGATTTTTAATTTTTTTTCTTACAAGTGGGACTTTATTTTCTCACTCCTAGATTAGAGAAAAGTACCAGGTGACACCTCTGCTCCCATTTCAAAGGGAATCTGTGCAGGCGCACTGTGTATTCAGGACAATATTTAGCATGCAAAAGCTGTAGTTCAGAGTTTTGCTTTGCTTTGTTCTCCTTAATGACATCTTCAGATATTCCTCACAGGGAGATGGGTATGCAAAAGACAGTCAAGGCTAAGGCATGGCATCTTATTATCTGTGTCAAAGTACATCTAACTCTGTCCCCAGGCAGCATACACTCTTATCTTTCCAGATCAAATATACTCTGTCTGCCTCTTGAATCATGTTTACAAACCATGGCGGCTGACTGCATCTGGATTAGAGCAGCACCTTTATGTGTTGCCAATTCTGACCTTTTTATTAGTGAGAATTTAGGATATTAGGATTATTTCTGTTAGAGACCAAAGTAAGGATAAAGCATGAGGAGAACCTCCCCACTTACTTCCTGACTGTACTATGTTTCTATGTGCTTTCAGGCTATGGTTTCGCAGGCAGCTGAGCTGTAGGATGGCCCCATTCCTCCAAATGGAAATCTTGCCTCAACTCTTCCTTCTTTTGTCCTTCATCATCCACCTCATGTCACTCTTCATACATCCCCCCTTTCACCAGCAGTTCCTCTCAGTGCCTGTGCTAGATGTATGACCCATCCTTACCTACGTTTTTCTGCATTAGTTTTCTGCTGGGTTGGTGAGGGACATCACTTCAGAGAGATACAAGGACCAGCACCAGCATGATCAGTGGACCTGTGAGACTAAGAACGAGTTGTAAATCGGCCCATCACATCTCTCAAAACTACAGTGTTGTTTTTTCTCAGACAAGTAGGTTTATATCCAGATGACTTTCTCATTCTCTCTTGTGTTTCTGCCCCTTTCCTTTCACATACAAGTCTTATTTCCTTCCCCTAACTCATTCATGTATCAGATATCGGGACCCCTCCCAGGAACAGATGACACTGTTTAGATCTGCCTGTGTCCTTGGGCACATGCTTTCCATTGTTTCAGCTGACACTAAAAGGGGGGAAAGTCATTGATTTCTTGTTTACCCTGAGTGGAAAATGGCTATTACATCTATCAGGACTGGAAGCTGCTTTCTCTTTCTGATGTCCCTCGTAAAATGTCACAATGCTTCAAGCAGTACCTCTGCTTACCCATCTACAATTCAAAATCAGCCTACTTGCTATCTCTTACACCAGGGTTATTAATTTCTAATGCCTTTACTAGACATCTGTAGATTCAAGCATGTAAAACTGGGAGGGGTAGGGGGGTGGTGTTAAATATTGATATCGTCTGCCAAGAACACTGTTTTGAGGTGAAGAGAATGTAGTTAATTTAAAGTTTCTTTTATAAACCTTTTAAATGCAACTGAAAATTGAAAGTTCCATATCATGTCATGGTATTTTTTAATTGTTTCTGCTACTCCTTGTTTCTTGTTAACTGCATTACATTGTGATATGGTGTGTTTTACTTTTCTCTCAACCACTCTTCCCAATGTTATGTCTCTCTATATATCCATTTATCTATCTCTGCCTAAAAAGGTATATCCTTCTCACTTCTTGGGGGAGGGGGGAGACAAGCAGAAGTTAGTCCTGTGACAGACATTTATTCAGCTTTCTTTCTTAGCCAGAAGTTCAAATCCATTTGCACTTTTTCAAGGCTTTTCACACCGTGGCTGGCTCTTCCTGTCTGCCTTATTCTCCCTTCCACCTCCCCATCTCTGCACAGCCCCCTCAGCTTCATCTGAGAGAAGTCTCATCTACCAGATACTTACCCAAATGGCCCACAACAAACCTGCTGTTACAGTGTTCCTTTTGTGCAATTCCTGAATTAATTCACAAGAACTTGTACTTAATCCTAGATACATTAGAACATAGGTAAGACTACTAGTTTTATTTGTATAATTCCAATGACAAAATAGGAATGCCATTTTTATCAGCAAAATTAGGTTGGGGTTTTTTTTCATTTCTTAATGTGTTGATATGGGAATTCTTTTCCAGATTGTTTGTTTTTGTTAGATGGGGGAATATGGCCATGGCAGCATATTTTTAGCTTTGTCACGAGGTAAATCTGCTACCACCCACAAGTCTACCTTTTCTTTTACAACTCAAAACAAAAAGAACAATCTAAATTCCTGAAGGCTAAAGCAGAAAGAAAAAGATGGCACTTACTATTTTAAACAGAATAGGATAAGGAAGAGAACGTACCAAAAGCCACATGAGCAAGTCTGTTACTCAGGCTCTATATTCTTCTAAATATGCCAGACCCTGCTGAAGTTGGCAAACCAAATGCTGCATAAATCTTTGCCATTCTTTAGCTTGCAGATGATTGGGATTGCAGACTGCTAGTGTTTTCACAGAATTTTGGACCCAACATTTGCAACGAAATCTCCAATTTTTATTAATCTCTAGGCAATACTCTAATCTGAACCTTAGAAATAACATAATTTTCACAATCTATCTAAAATGCAGCCACCACAACAAAGCATGAAATAGGCCTGACAAATCTATTTCAACTTGGCTTGTGCCTCCCGGCACCTCAATCATCCCTGCTGTGAATAAAGCCCTTTAGAGTGAGTAAGCTGTACCACAGCAATGAACTATGCCTTAATCCAGCAAGCTGCTTTGCATGGCCAGCTTCTGCACCCACGTGGAGCCCTGGGGTCCACCAAGATGCAGCAGCTTGCCTGACTGTGTCTGCAGTTTGTCTGGTGTGAAATTGCCATATGCAATATGCAGAAATGTCCCTGTGTGTACAGTACCCAGTTGCATGCTCTTAATTTCAAAGAATTGTTTGCAACATGAACCAGAACCTCCCTTGTTTGAAGGCAGTGGAAGGGCTCTCATGCTCTTCCCTTGAAGCTCATCCTGTCAGTCTTAACTGGTGTCATCTATTAAATGCCAGACTGCAGACAAGAAACCTTTATATGAATTTATCAACACTTTATTTGCTCATTAAGCATCATGATTTGGCCAGGACAGAAGAAGACTCAAATTAAAGACCACTGCTGCCCTAGGGACTTTATAATCTAAATCAGATACAGAAAGAAAAAATTCTCAGGGAAGCTAAGGTCATGGAATAACTTTGAAGGCTTCCCTCTCTTTTCCCTTAAGCTCTTTTCCTTCTCTCAATTCTGTTCACAGAAATTAAAATTGTGTGCAAGCCCTTGTCCTCTAGTATTCTAGCAGCTGCTTGCTTCTCCTTACTAGCCCAGCAATGCTATTTCCCCCTTCTTAATACATTAAATGCAGGCTGCAAATCTCTTTTATCATTTAGGCTTTATTGAGCTGATCCTATTGCTCCTTTTCACTTTGTCCATTAGCACCCAAGACTTCCAGAACTGTTGGGTGCACATCACTAATTTACCCGAGGACACCAGCTTTAGGAAATTAAAGACAAATCCAGCTTGGTCCGTTACAGTATATCCTAGAAGACAATGTCATAGTCTCAAAATTCTATTTGGGCCTTGGGGATTTTTTTGTACCTGTCTTTTTATCTCCTTTTCTGCTGCATCAAACGCAAACTTCCTTCCAGGCCTTCCAGGCCTTCCCAGGCTGGCATGTGGCCCTGTCCATATTGGCTGTTAGTTCTTGTGGCAGGTCCTACACTGCACTACTGGTGCAAACCTTTTTTTTCTTTGACCTTGGCTCACCCATACAAGAAAGGAGTTGTCCTTTCCATCAAAGCCCACAGCACCGCTAAAACTATGTGTTCACAACCCAACAGAAGAGCCAGATCTGCGGCAGCTGGGTCACCACAGATTTGTAAAGTTGCCCTTGTCTCATACTTCGCAGCCAGATCACCAGGATCTCAAAGGCTTGCATTTAATGCAAAGTAGCATTGCTCTCCCTTGGGCAAACAGCGCATTTACAGGTGAGAACATGAAGCTACAACCAAAGCCTCAAGTCTGTTGGATGGACTCACACACTGTGAGACCCTACTGCTACTGTTCCTCTGCAGTCCCAGGAGTCAGGATACAGCCTCCTGTGCACGGATGTGCAGGTGAAATGACAGCCCTGCTGAGGTGAAGTGATGGGCTGCTCACCTGACTAGTCAATTGACCTGACCTGATCCTATCATTGCTCTGCACTCTTGCTTTCATCCCTTTCTCCACATTTCCTGTGTATCACTATGTTCCCCTGGCTTTTCTGGACCTGTATTGCCTTTTCATAGACCCTGTGGAAGCATGAGCATGCACACAGTGCTTTTTGATGCCAGCTAACTCACCCTGGGCAATCCTGTAGTACAAACCATTCTGATAGCATCCTTGCTATTCATTTGAAGTAAGCAGGGGGTGGAATGTGTGGAGTTGGAAAAAAATTCTCATTTACCAATTTTGTCAAAATTTCTATTAGCCAAGGTCTTTTTTTAATTGTTTTTGGGGTTTTGTTGTTCTTTTTTTGGTTTGGGTTGGGTTTTTTTGTTCCCTCCAGCTTTTGTTTACCTTGATGTTTTTCAAATCTCTTCTGTGTTTGCCAGCATTCCACAAAGAAGGGAAGAACTGACTTTTCCAGCCTGATGATATAAGACTAATTCTACCTTGCAACTGGTGGTTTTTAGGATAAACTTCTGCAAAGCTGCATAAGTTGCACACTGCAAAGCATGAGTGGCTCTGTCCTTTTTAAACAGGTTTCGATGTGGTTGGCTCTGGATGCTGCTCAGAGAACAGTAAACCATGACTTGTGTCGGAGGGTTAATTTCTCTGCTGGCTGCTCTGCCACATCTCAGACAAACCTTCCCAAATAGTAGGAGTCATAGGCTGCACCCAGATATGTCTGCTTAAAATATCACCTGGTATCCTCAGGAGAAGTTTCATCTTATGCCAAATTTTGGTCAACTCCATCTATCTGCTACAGTGACAGCCCCATTGCTTTCTGTGAGTTAGGCCCTGGTGTGATCAGAGATAAACTGGATCCAAGAGCAAAATGCTGCTTTTTTATTGCTATTTTTTATTAGTAATTGATTATTATTATTATTGGTGGATGAGCTCTCACTGGATCAGCTCAGAGGTTCTCACTGCTCAGCTGCACCATCCCTAGAGTTGCATCCAGGGAAGCAGCCAGACATGGCTGGTGGGGGTGGAAGGGGAAGGAACAGTGGAAGGGCTCCTGGAAGGCAACAGCCACAGTCACTTCACTTTGGATGTAATACAAAACCTCATTCTTATTGCAACTGACAACCTCAGTCTGGCAATGAAGATGCTGGGGGCCTCTGTGTGTGTGTGTGTATGTGTGTGTGTGTGTGTGTGTGTGTGTGTGTGTGTGTGTGTGTGTGTGTGTGTGTGTGTGTGTGTGTGTCTATGCAAAAATGGCCCTGGTGCTGGGGTCTCTGTGTACAGCAGTTTGGGGATTTTGTTTTTGTTTCTTCTGGCAAGACAGAAAGAGCAGCAACATGAATTATGAGAAGCTGCAAGAGAATACTGTTAACACGGGATGGGATCCACCACTTGTCCCATGGCAGTAATCAGAGGTGGCTTTACTTCTGCATTTGAGATAAGTTTTTAAGATGTTTTAAGAATTTTAGTGCAAGATGTTTAAAGTTTTAAGACTTTCTAATAAGTTTACAAACTTGTAAAATACTCCACCCCATTTAATATATATTTTTAAAGCAACTGTAATTTCTATAAGGTCACTTGGCTTAATATGACCAAGGAAAGATTTCCCCAGGAATGCTCAGCATGAGGGAGGTTTCCTTTATGATACTTTAATTCTAGTAAAGCAGAGCAGTAAGCATACATCCCCAGACAACGACTCACTCTCATTGTGCAGCCCAGACTTTTCAGTACTGCTCACAATTTCAAGAAGAGAAAAAAAAAGGAGGAGAGGAGAGGAGAGGAGAGGAGAGGAGAGGAGAGGAGAGGAGAGGAGAGGAGAGGAGAGGAGAGGAGAGGAGAGGAGAGGAGAGGAGAGGAGAGGAGAGGAGAGGAGAGGAGAGGAGAGGAGAGGAGAGGAGAGGAGAGGAGAGGAGAGGAGAGGAGAGGAGAGGAGAGGAGAGGAGAGGAGAGGAGAGGAGAGGAGAGGAGAGGAGAGGAGAGGAGAGGAGAGGAGAGGAGAGGAGAGGAGAGGAGAGGAGAGGAGAGGAGAGGAGAGGAGAGGAGAGGAGAGGAGAGGAGAGGAGAGGAGAGGAGAGGAGAGGAGAGGAGAGGAGAGGAGAGGAGAGGAGAGGAGAGGAGAGGAGAGGAGAGGAGAGGAGAATTTAAAACCATGGGTTATAATAACAGCAGGATTTGGAGCAGGCTGCAGCATACTGCTTGTTAAGTGTTGTCCCTGGGCCAAAGAGAGGTATCTGTCAATAATTTAAACCCAATTTAAAATTTCCTTCAGGAAAATTTCATAAGGGACCACCTTCTCAAATCCTGAATGGATTTGAGAAAATATGTTTACTCCCCAGAAAGCCTCAATGTTTGCCTTATTATAGAGCCAAAAAATTAAATTACATGCAACCTCTGTCCAACACTTTTCTCTTCAGGATTATTTAAAACTATAGAGTTAACAAATCAAGTTTCCTTTATATTTTTGAGACTGATTAGTGGGGTAATGATATGATTACAAGGATGAGAACTGAAAGAAATGAAAGAGATATTTCTTAGTTTCTCAAGAAAATCTCCTCTATCTGCCATAACACAGCACTGATGGCACCAAGACAGGGTAGAATAAGCTGTGGTGAGGTGACTACCGACCTATGCAGGGTGGCTCATACTCTGCCCTGGGGAGATAAATTGTGCAGGAAAGATAAAGGTAATAGTAATTTGTAAGGAAAAATCAAGATTCAAAGAGAAAAATGTAGTCTCAATCTAAGAATTCTCAACTATGTTCTCTGGGGAGGCTTAGACACCCCAAAAAAATCTGTGTTGCTGCCTATGACTTTGTTCTGTAGTTATTGAAATCAAGAGCAATATTCCCATTAACAGAAGATGTGCAATTATGAGTCTTGACTGCCTTAGAGTCAAGATCATCCATCTTCACTCTGCTAAAAAAGGAGTTTACAATCCCCTTTCAGGATTAATAAAATGTATATAACAAGAAACATCAGGTCATTTCTGGAAGCAACAATGAAGAATACAGTTTTTTTTGCAGAAATTGCATCACTCAAATGATTGACAAGAAGACATCATCAAAGTTTTTACACAAAAATATGTAAAATCTGTAAAAACATATGTACCTTGCCAGCAAATCAGTTCATTCTCCTTCAGTCTTCAATGATGCATCGCACAAGAATCATATTCCTAAATAATACTGCCCCTTCTGAATAGAAAGCACTTAATAATAGTTAAAAGCAGTATATTTCATGAACAACAGATTCTTTAAATAGATTATTAATTGAAACATAATATTTAAGCAGTCATTTGTGGTGAAATCTGAGACTACTTGTATTGGTGAATGTTGGTGAATATTCCTACCATCATGCAGCTTGTCAGAGAAGCCACAACAATCCTAATATGAAAACCATGGGTCATTTCCATTGCCTTTTCCCCAGTAAGATTGCCATTTGTTTTCAGTAAATAACTGCCTGAGTAAAGACAATAGAAGCAGGTCTCATGTTTGAAAAATAAGAACAAACACAACTAAATATGAACCAGGAATGACAGAAGAGCCAAAAATAAATATTCAGAGAAAAAAGAGCGAGAGGAATAGACAGTTTAATGAGACTGAGAGTGTGGAGATTAAAACAATTTTCATGCTACTTTTAAACCCAAATTAAGAAGAAGGTGATAAGTATTTTATAGAAAATTTGTGTAGGCATGTTTTTGTATATCCTTCTTTTCTCAGTATGTACGGGGGCTATCAGCTTGTTTCAGTTTAGGAGACCTAAAGATATGCCTTTCAGTGTGAAAACATCTTTGAGTAAGTCACATTATCATATTTGCTAGACTGTGTTTTCTCCTCTGCTTTGTACAAGTCACAGGCTGAGCTGAGAGCACTACACTCAAGTCAGTGAGGTATGCATGTCTTCTCTAAAGCAACAACTTCTGAACACTGTTTCCACTTATTTCTCAAGTTTCAAGGTGTGTTCCTGGCACAAGTGGGCAGAACTCTCTTGCTTTTAGTAAATATTTAATAATGAAGGAGGAGCAAAAAATTAAGAGGATAGAAGACCTTTTCCTTATGTTTATCAGAACTACAGTCCCAGGCATTTTTCTAAATGTATAGTGAACCAAAAATCCATTAATACCTTCCTAGATAACAGTGCCCATCTATCCTCTTTGCTTGTTTTGTCCACACAGCTGGGACACATCCACACTTTGAATAATTTCTCTCTCAGAAATAAAATCTCATAATGGTAGTGAGGGAATAAGTGGGAACCCAGCCATAGAACTAGGGAGGGAAGGGAGTGGAGGGAGCCTGAATTGTTAAGCAAAAAGTCTGTAGCATAGATAGAAAGGGCATTAGGAAATTGGGGTCAACTAACCTAAGAGTGGGACACATGAGAGGAAGACAAAATCCTTGCACTGGGTAGGAGGGTGGCAAGGGAAAATTATATGGGCAGAGAGCATTTGGCTTGTGAAAAGAATTGAGATCCTGGCAGAAAAATTGGGGTACATTGGTGCGCATGTCTCAGGGTGGGAGTGTTTACAGTATCTTTTCAGTGGGGAGCAGGCAAAGAGGGACACTGAGCCATTGAGTAGTAAAATATTGACCACATGGTGCCTTAGGTATGAAACAGAGCCTTGAGGGAACCTTGAAACAGGAGGTGGCATACAGGGGATGTTTTGTATACAGTATGAAAGGTGACTTTAAAAGGGAAAAAGATTCACAGAATGAGGCAAGACAAATGAGGATTCAAGTTAAGCTGGTGTTCAGGAATCAGTTCCTCTTGAATTCCTTTGCATAAATTCACCCACATTGCCTTAAGGAGACTGGAGACAGGAACCTGATGTCCTGAAAGGACTCTTCAGCCACTGGGGTGGAAAGAGTTGCCAGGCAGGCTCTCATGTGTTAACCCTTGACACTTCTACAGCCACCACAAACGTACACTTGCCTCCTGGCTGTCCATCTCCTCCGGGGAGCCATGTGTCACTTTGGAGCAGGGTGACCGAGGATATGCTCTGCTAGAGCAGCACATCCTCATGGCCTGGACAGCAATTTTCTAATGAGTAATGGCAAGTTGTGTTCAGTCTGTCCAGCACTTTGGGAGTGCCTTCATGCAACAACAGAATGAACAGGTGCTGAAGAGATAGTTTTCAGGGAGCAATTTCTCATTTCTCCACAAAACTGTGACCCTGCACATATGGCCTGTCTACCCATACCCCATGTATGTCCCATTTTTCTCTCTCTGGAAACATAGAGGCATTAGTATCTTTCCAAGATTCTTTTGCATTATTGTTACATAACAGTTTGCATATTTTTTCTAATCTGACACTTTCAGTTTGGTTATATACTTGCATTCTTACTAAAACACATCCAGAACTGCACAGCTTCAGACAGCTTTCTCTCCACCACAAAGCTGCTACCAAATAGCAGCACAGGAACTTTTTTTAACACTGTGGTTGTAGCTGACTTCATCTGACAGGTTCATGTCTGCCTTGGGAAGCACCAGTGCTGGAGCAAGACTATGCTCTCAGTATAATCTCCAACTGTCTATCTTGTGTTTGGGAACAGGTACAGGAAAGACAGACCTGGCTGGGAACTTTTAATGCCAGTATGTGCTACAGACAGAGGCTGCCCATTTTGGGGTGAAGCAGCAGAAATCCTTGGGAGTGGTAAGTTTGAGTGGCCTGTTACAATGTGGGTATAGTACTTTCAGAGACTTAAGTCACTAAAGTCTTCTGTAGGAGCCCTTGAGGAAACACACTCTATTCCCAAAAATTAATGAGAAGTGAAGGAAATAGATTTTTGTTCTCCATCCCTGCAGATTTTGCTGCTCTGAGTATAATTTCATACTCAGGCAGGGAGAGTAAGATTACACAAAATATGATAAACCATTAGAAATGGAGAAGAGCAATTAGGATCAATCAGTGCATCCACTTTTAGAAACCTGACACAATGGACACAGGACACCAAAATGCTTTGTGCTGTATAGACACAGGACACAAGGTCTCCACCTCTTGGGCCAGCAGTTAAGTTTAAAATCAAAACCAGACCAAACAGACAAATCAAGGCAGGATAACAACTCAGGCATTCCAACAGACCTGCATGGCAGCTCCTCACTGTTGTCAGCCCTTCTCCAAAAAGGGTAGTTTTGAGGAGTGGAATGAAGTACTTGAGGAACAGTGTAAAATGATAAGCTTGCTGATGTTTGTTGAGAAAGTCTTCCTGTGAGAGATATGTGGGGGGCAGGAAGTTTGGAGATCTTTAACTGAGCTACAGCATTAGCAGATTCAGTGCATACGTTTGACATGGCTGTGTAGAACACTTGAACTGCCTGTTTGTTGGCCTAATCTGTCCAAATGATCAAAAAAGTCATTGGATAGAGGGAAGAAAGAGGAAAGACAAAGAAGAAAAGCCACATCTACTGTGTAATGAAAGCCATGCCATAGGCTGGTTGGAGATGTGGAAGAATTTCAAGCACATGCTACTCCCCACTTTGATGCAATCCTATTTTCTAAATCACTGCCTGAGATCAAGCCTGGATGGGAAGGGAGAAGTGACTTTTGCAGAAATGCAGTGTTTTGCCTGTCTTTTGACCAGGCACATATGTAGCTGTGGATCTGAGTGTCAGTCAACAAAGCAGGATGTCAATAGGATGTGTCAGTAAATTCTTTGCTGGAACTGCTTTTGTTCTATCCACTTCAAGTTTTGCATGGTGCCCCTTGACTTGATGCTGAGTACCTCTGTGGTAAATGAAGTATTTTGCATGTCCAGCTTGGGACATGGCAGATAACAAACAGGTTTTCTACTTAGTAAAAGACTGACCTTGTTCAGGAAAGAAGGACATTCTGAGCAGTATCTGCGGGCACAGAAGGGACCTGGTTTTGTTCCTTAGCTCTTCTTCCTTCAGAGCTGTAAGCCAGCCTTGGCCCATGGTAGTCCCCAACAGTCTCCAGCTGTTGTTCGCACAGGCTTTTCCCTCCCAATTTTCTTGGATGCCACACTTGGCTATCACAAATTTATTGCCCACTTTCAAGGAAAAAGGCAAAGACTGGTCATGGAGGTGAGATGCTTGTGAGCCAGAGGTGATTAGTTAAAGTAGAAAATATTTCTACAAAGCAAATACAGAGTATGCAGACTTTTTGACTGTCCCAGATAGATCACCTTGGAGCAATTTCCTGATGTAAATTAGCTTCCCTTGAAACATCCCAGAAAAAATGCCAGTCTGCTGCAGAGAAACTGAAATATTTCTCAGAAAGGAAGATTAATAATGAAAATACAATCTGAAAAAAAAAAAGGTAATCTATAGGTCAGTATCAGGTACAGGGAAAATGTGGCTGTAGAGAGAGGTTACAGATGAACTGATCATAGGAAGGAAATTTGTTGGTTTCTCACATTTAATATCACAAGGTGCTTTCTAGAAATGAAAGTTGAAATTACACAGAGTATTATTTTGCACTGTAATAGAAATATGTAGTATCATAGTACCCAGAGTGGTTCTGTAGCAGCAATCAAACAGTAATGAGGGAAAGAATGATGCTGGAGTAAGACCATAACCCTGAATAAAAATAGAAAAATTCCCTAGTCCCATACTTGCCAGTAAATTCCTTTATCCAGACCCCAGTGCGAATGGAAGTTTTTCACTCTGGATATCTACTGTCACTAGTAAGAGGCAATGTGCAGATCTTCAGAGTGTGTCCCTCCTCTGTCCTTCCCATCCCTGTCCTCACTGCTGCTGTGATCCTGTGCCTTTTCAGATGGAGACCAACTGGAGCACACTGTCGAGCCTTCTTTTTCCATACACCTGAATTTTCTTCCTGTGAAAAACAGGATGCAGAAAGGGGGAGAAAACTGTACATCTAAACCTTATCCTCATATGTATTTAAAATGTGGCCAGGAAACATTTTGGCAACTGATGTCTCTGGTCCCACAATTTTAGACAGGCCTGGAAGGTACAAGTTGCCTGATAACAGATTTCAAAAATTAAACCGTGTTTCTTACTGCCTTCCACTCTAAAACAGTAATAATATTTTACAGCAAAGCAAGGAATGATGACAAAGCCAGCTTTTTTTCATAATCAGATAAGTACACCAGGAGAATAATTATTTGTCTATTAGCACTTGATTTGCATATGGCTTCAAAATTATTCATGAAAAATGCTGTTAATATATATATTCTGAATGTCTGAATGTGAAATGGCTGCTGTTACAATTAAAAGGCTAAGAAAGCCAATGGAAAATTGATAGGGAAACCTCTGTGTGACATTTTAGTTAATTAAAACATCTAATTTATTAAAACAACAAAACACAGTGAACTGATTCAAGACCATCTGTCCAGGATAATCCTAAGTATATAGTCATAGTTTTGCATCATTTGATTAATAACCATAGTTGAGCAAACATTTTGAAAGAAAGATAAACCCATTAACCATAAGTTCCATGTGTGAGCCCAATGAGGACCCTAGTCCTCAGTCAGGACTGGGCCTCTAGGCTTTGACAATATAACAAAAGCAACAAGGAAAGGGAGTGAAAAATAATTGAGGACTAAACAGCAGGTTTTAACATGTTTAAAACTGCTAATTAATACATCCTTGACTAATAGAAAGCATCTTTTCACTTCTAAATTACTCACGTTTTGCTCCATTTAAGCAGCATTTTGTTATTTTGAGTCTTCTTCCACAGATTTTTATCAGAAGCAGAATGAACAGCAATTGAAATATGCAATAGTGTTTTCCTTTCAGAAAAAAAAAAAAGAAAAGAAGAAAAGCATATTCCTCCTATGACAGTGTTTGAATTTTAATGTAAAATGGATTCTGAGATAATCCTCACTTACAGAGGCTTGTTCTTTCACTGAAGGATGACAGGCTTTTAAATCTGCCAAAGATGAGTTCAGAACTCTCTTTCTGGCTCTGCATTGCTTCTGCAGTACTTGCTGACACCGCTGCTGCTTAGGGGAACATAAGGAGTCTCCCTTAATTTAAGGGTGAGCTGTAGAAATGGGAAATTCTGATGGCTGGGCCTCAAAGGTGAAGAAGGAGATGATGTTAAAATCATCTTTCAAATAACAAAATGGATAAGCAAGAGTAGCACATAGCCAGGCTTTAAAAGAGCTTCTTTCTATACTCACTAATTTCCATTAGCTGTATCCATTTGATCAATTGAAGGATGTTAAAGCTATGCCTATGCTAGCAAATTAAATATGCTTATGATCCCGCTGAGGGCCACTGTGCCTACCCATTGTGTTAAAGTCTCTTATCTCCCCAAACAGGGTGGCTGCATCCAAACGGAATGGTCCGTGACTGATTGCCACACAGCTTCCAGGGGCTGCCTGGGGAAGGGCTGCACATCCTGGCACAAGTGTCAGGAGAGCCTTCTCACAGGAGCTCCTGCTGGGATTCCTCTTCCAGCTTAATAGTCTGGATGCTCAAATTCTAGTTCCAAGGGACATTTACTGTCTCCTTCACCACTGCAGGGAGAGCAGTGCATTTGGCTACTAACATGAATGAATGTGCTGAAGTCATCAGAGTAACTCATACTGAAGAAGGCATAGATCTAGTGTGTTGTGCCATTGATGTAAAACTACAATATGATTAGGAATTATTACAACAGCAGTCTCTGCATAGTCATATGCATTTATTCTGTGAAACCACAGACCTCTGAAGATCTGGTGGCTATTTATATGACCAGAGTTACTTGCATACTTCAGGGTTTGACACACTGTGGTCGAGACAGAGACAGTAAATCCCACTGTGAACACACTTTACAATGTTCAGTTTATTTCTTTTGGCAACTGAAATCTATATCACACTTCTGTTACTTCTTCACTATGTCTTGATTCAGAAATTTGGTATTGTAAGTGATTTGATTTGGGGAAGGTAAGGCCCTCACCACAAGACAGGAGATGTATGAATAGTTGAAATTAGCTAGGATCCTCCCAGAATTTCAAAGCTAGCAGAGTTTTATTGTGTTTTTCTCCAATAGAGCCTTTGGATTCACCAAAGGAAATAATATGTGGATAATATATTTTATAGTTTCGGCAAAGGACATACCAAACATGCAGTGACTTGCTCAGACCTAACTAATATAGGATAAAAGGTGAGATGTACAAGACCATGGGAAGTAAAATATTCCTTGTTCAAATTTATAAGCTTCATGAACACTCTCTTAAAATAAACCTTGTATGCATAGTTATCAACCTCCACTTCCTGGTCACACAGGATCTGGTTCTAGATTACAGGCCTGCAGCAAAAGAAGCAAAGCAACAGAGCAGGAAAGAGTGGAAGACAAAATTAGTATTTATTTTTTACTCACCTAAGTAATCAAGTATTTCCATATGCCATGCAGCAATTGAAACTTGGTTTCCAACTCATTTTCATCTATGGTGGATCTCCCACCATCTGATAATGGTGTGACCTCTGATTAAAACTCTTTATGAGGCTGGGATATGTAATATTGCTCTCCTGTGTAGATTCTTTTTATCTAGGATGGCTTGGGTTGATGGTACACTTTTCTTCCATATAAGGCAGTAGGCTTTCCCTCTGCTACCTTCAACTGTTTTCCTGATAGATCTATGGACCCAGTATGTTTGAAACTGCTGTTTCTGAATAAAGCTGGGCTCAGAGTGGCCAGAAGTTGTTTGCAGAGAGAGGACAGACAGACATACAAAAGCACACATATGCTAAGAGCAAGACTGCATCATCATAATTTGCATAGAAGCTAAAAAGAAATAAACAAAGAAATAAACACAGCAGTCTGATTTTGCTGCACAGTGTCTTTCTTAATTGTCAAAGTTCATCTGGGCTAGAAACCAAGATCACCACATTTTAATGCTAAGCATATCTGAATACTCATACTGCAAGCCTAAGGCAAGTGTGTTCTCAGAAAGTAGGCTCCACACCAGGCATTGAATGCAGCCACAACAAATCATCTTCCTTTGCACATCTAGATCCTGAAACACGGTGTAAAAGACCATGCACACTGCAGCATAAGTGTGGGAAGAAGAAAATAAAACCACCCTCACAAATGAAAATATGGAAGCTCTGCTGCACCACCGGTGACTCAGACCTGCTTCTTTCACCCCTGCCAAGAAATTCAGGACACGTCCTCTTCAGAAATCCCTGGCCATGTTACTGAAATACCTGCACTTTCCAAATTCTGTCAGAAAGTGCACACATCCTCTTTCAAGATCTTGGCAGCATAAATCAAATGATTCTCTAAGGAATAATCTGGGGTCTCAGCTTCCTATGGCTCCGTTACATACTCCACAATAGCTCAGCAACAGATGCTGCTGGTAGGAACTCAGTGTATGTACTGCACAGAGGAATTTTCACTGAAGAGAGTCGCCTTCGCTGCGAAGGATGTTGGAAAGCTCATGTGTGGGAGGAGAGGAAAGGTTCCTGTGTCTCCACCACAGCTTCCACAAAGTCCCAGTGGGTCTCAGTTGCTCTGAGTGAATACTACTAACTGGGTGTCTGGGGTTCAGGGACAGAGTTAGTTGTTTTTCTCTCAAAAGAATGTGTATGACTTTGTAGATTATAATTACTCAAACTGCTGCTCCTCAGGGGAGGAAGACCTCTCCCCGCTGCTTGACTATTGGCCAACTGAAATCATTTTGGTTTGGGGAACAGGAAAAGGCCAGAGCTGTGACCTATGAAACAGATCTGTGAATCTCTCGATTTATAAATCCCAGCACAGAGAGGCTGGCCCCTTATGACAGCTGCCTGTAAAACCTGTGACCTGACAGTGAACAAAATGTCAAGTCCTCTTAACAAAGGAATCACTAGACTGCTACTGAAGGAGAGGAAGTTCTCAAGTAGGTATTTTGTCATTTAAGTGACACTCTTCCCTACTGAATGCAGGCTTCATCGCAGCATTTCCTACTATTGTTGCCTAGCATTTGGATTCCTGCTGCTCCCCTCCAGGGGCTGGTGATACTTCTCCAGAAGTTTCAAGCACATAATTAGATTGCTCCCTTAGTAAGCAGAATTTCCTGGAGGGGAAGCACATTGCAGCACTGTTCCATGACTTGCCCAGGCTGCCAGCAAGAGCCAAGGAGAAGGCTGGTTCTTGAATCCTCAAGGATCTGCAGACTCAGCTGGCCTAGAGTGCATAGCAGTAAAAGTCTAGCAAGGCTCTGACATAAGAGTTGCATGTATTTAATAATATGTTTGGGATAGCAGAGCCCAAGAAGATCTGGGCCGCAATTTGGCAGGAAACTGGACCAACCTAACAACTTGGTGCTGCCAACAGGCTGTGATCCTATTCTCATCTTCCTCCTCACCCTTCTGCTCCCATCAGAGCCTCCTGCACCTTCCATGGAATTGCTGGGTGTGGAACTCAGCTGAACATGCCAGGTGACCAAGAAAGCTGACTCAGCTCCTAAGCCCAGGAGACCACTCACTTTTTTGCTGGTTTTGTTTTCTGATGTGAATAGTGAGATAAGCTGAACCACTCTTAAAACTGAGTGCTGGACGAACGCTGGCATTGGGGCAAGGCAAGTGTTAATGGCATGTGCCTCTGTGGGGAGGAAATAAAGGACAGAAAAAGGGAGCAGCCCCCTTCCAGCAGCAGCAAACTGTTAAATTGCATTCAGCATCACATGAACCCCCACCTTTGGGCCTTGCTCATTGCCAAGTCCTCTTTTTTTTTTTTTTTTTTTTACTTTCCAAAACCCTACAGTGGGTGATACCTAATTTATTTTGGGACTCAGTATGCATTTCAATAACAGGCCAAACTGTACTTTGGAGTATGATTCCAGCGCAGTAGAAGCTGCTCTAAATTTGGGCTACTGCTGCCTGATTTCCGTCCCTCCTTACTCACACATTTCTTCTTTTCCTACATGTTTTGGTCTTATGTTTTCCATAGCATTGGTGCCAGTAGAACCAGAAGACAAACTATGCTCAGGGAGCTGACTTAACTAAAATCTAAACCTGTCCTGAGAGTTTTTCCCTTGGGAATCTGTTTTCTGAATCAGACCGCTGTACAAGTCCATCTCATTAAAGGGATGGGGTACAAACATTTAGCTGATGGTATAAACAAAGGAAGAAAGCTACTTTGTATTTTTAACAGCCTGTTAGTTTTTTAGCGTGCATGATAGGTGAGTTATAAAACTTAGGCACTAAGAACAAAGAGGGAAGATTCTCAAGGGACTAAAGATGGAGGATTTAATCTCAAAGACTTTAGTTCATGAGAGTGATTTAGGTTTCTCTCTCCCCTTCCAGGAACTGCGGAAGTTAGGTAGTGATGCATTCTTTGTCTACCAACAAAACCTCTGAATGTGGGAGAGCAGCATCCTTTGAAACCAGCCAGAGGGAAAGACAAAGCAGTTAAGAGCTGAGATTCTTCTTCTCATATTAAGAATTCTCTGTGTGTAAGATTGGAACATTTTTTGATCTTTCCTTCCTTTCATTTGTTTCTAGTTTTAGGTAACTAGCTCTGCCCTGGGAAATAAATACGTCCTTCTGAAAAGTGGCCTCCAAGGAAAAATAGACAATGGCTTAAATATCCCGTTTTTGTGGGTTGACGCTGGCTGGATGCTGCTCACTTACTGCCCTCTGCAGCTGGATAGAGAGGAGAAAATTTAACCAAGGGTTCATGAGTTGAGATAAGGGCCATGAGAGGTCACTCATCAAACACTGTCAAGGGCAAAATAGGCTTGACTTAGAGATATAAGGTAAATTTGTTACTAATAAAATCAGAGCAGGATAATGAGAGGTAAAATAAGATCTTAAAAAACACCTTAGCTTCCCCAATCCCTCCTTCTTCCCCACCAACTGTGAAGGGAGATAGGGAATGGGGCTTTGGTCACCTGTGGTTTTTCTCTCACTGCTCAGAGAGAGGAGTTGTTCCCCTGCTGCATCGTGGGGTCCCTCCCACAGGAGACAGATCTCCGTGAACATCTCTGACATGACTCCATCTCACGAGCAGCTGTGACCTGTGACCTGCTGCAATGTGAGTCCTTCCCACAGGCACCAGTCCCCCTCAAACTGCTATGGCATGGGTCACTCTTCCAGGGGGTGCAGTCCTCCAAGGACAGGCTGCTGCAGCATGGGATCTCCACCAGGTCTCCCACTGGACCACAGCCTCCTCCCAGGCATCCACCCACTCCAGCGTGGGCTCCTCCACAGGCTGCAGGTGGATCTCTGCATCCCCCATGGATCCTCCAAGGGCTAAGGAACACAGCTGCCTCACCATGGGCTGCAGGGGAATCTTGACTGGAACCTGGAGCACCCCCTCCCCCTCCCTCACTGACATTGGAGTCTGCAGAGTTGTCCTGTCATGTGTTCTTACTCCACTCTTCTCTAGTCACAACCAAAACTGTGCAACCACCTTTGTTTAGATTTCTTCTTAAATACGTTATCACAGAGGTGTTACTCCCATTTCTAATTGGCCCAGATTTGAACACCAGTCCATCTTTGGAGCCAGCAGGGATTGACTCTGCAGGACATGGTTAGAGCTTCTAGCAACTTCTCACAAAAGCCACCAATGTGGCCCCTCAATACCAAAAACCGTGCCATGCAAAACCAATGCAAATGACATTAAATGAAACGTCAAACATGGAAAATTCTGAAGTAAAGTCAAAATAACAAAATGGAATTTAAGAGAAAGGAAGACAATTGAATTGAGCTGAAACTTCAAGAAATGATTGTCAAAGAAACCTTGAGATTTCATTTCCATTCAGAATTTTCATGATTTCCAATTTAATTTCTTGTCATTATATTACCTTTCCTGTCTTTTCATTTCCATTCATTCCTTGATTTTTGACTTCCTTTCATGAAATGACATCTCAAGATTTCATTGAAAACCACATCATAAAGTTTTCACTCATTTTGATGCACTTCCTGTCTTACCATTGCTTTTCATTGGTTTCACTTAATTTCAGGATTTTCTGGTTTTCCAATTTCATTTCATGTCGTTATATTTTGTTCCCTGTATTTCCATTTCACTTCATTCTCTGATTTCAAGATTTTATTTCCCTTAATGAAATGAAATTCTTCATTCATTCATGAAGGGAAATACAATCTCATGATTTCAATGAGGATCAATTTAGCACGTTTGGGGCCATTTCACTGTTAAGGTCAGTTAAGGTCATCCCTTTCCCTTTAAATGTTTTCACTTCCATTCAGATTTTTTTTTTTTAGCAATTCATTTCATCCATTTCTTCTCCAGTCTCTTAATTTCACTTTGTTCTCTGATTTCAAGAGTTCAGTGTGTTTAATTTTGGCAAGGTTCTGTCCTTTTCACTGCCCCTCATTTCATTCCCAACCCATCTGTTGTATTCAGTCAATTTCTTCTTTTTTACACTTGCTTTTGATTTTATCATATACTCTTTCTAGTTTGTTTGTTTCACTTTCTTCTCTGATTTCAAGGTTTTATTTCCTTGTATGAAATGAAATTCTTCATTTCATGAAAGGAAATTAAATGAGAAATCAAGAAAGGAAGTGTAATGGAAGGACAAGGAAGGAAGTATAATGACATGAAATGAAATTGGAAAAACCAAAAATTCTGAAACAAAGTTAAACTAATGAAAAGGAATGGAAAAAAAGGAAGTGAAACTAATTAAAAGGAATTGAAAGAAATTAAGTGCATTGAAATTAGTAGAAACTTCATTACATGATTTTTCACTGAAACCTTAAGATTTCATTTCCTTTCATGAAAAAAAGGAAAAGGAAAGGAAATCAAATGAGACATCAAGATATGAAGGTAAAGGAATAGATAGGAAAGGAAATATAATGATGTAGTGTTTAGATCTTGGCTGGGTGGCAAAACTGCTCTATCACTCCCCTTCCTAGTGAGACAAATGAGAGAAAAGGATGGAAAACATCTCATAGGTTGAGATAAGGCAATTTACTAAAGCAAAGGAAAACCAAACAAGTGAAAGTTTTTGCTTAAGCACATATAGTGGTTTTTCTGGAAGGCAAACATTCTGGAATAACAAATGGACCCACGTCTTCCGCTCTCCCTTAGCTTTTTTATCTGAGTTGCTGCTATGTGGTATGGAATATCCCTTTGGTCAATTTGGGTCAGCTGGCCTGGTTGTGTTCCCTCCCAGGATCTTTCCCACTCCCAGCCCCTTGATTGGGGAAGGAATGTTAGAGGGAGAGCATAGCCCAGCAGTGGCCAAAACACTGGTGTGGTATCAACATCCTTCCAGCTACCAATGCAAAGCACAGCACTGTGAGGGCTGCTAAGGAAAACATGAACTCTATCTCAGTCAGACCCACTAACCCAGTCCAAGAAAAAAGAGGGTTTTCCTCAGAGGGACACTGCTCAAACCTGCAGTTCCCTTCCCAAAAGATCTTCTTAAGCCAGAGCCAGAAGGCTAAGGCGCATGACCATCCCCACCTACAGCAGAGACTTCTAGACAAAAAAAAACAAACAAGGAAGGATCGCAAAGCCAGGAAAAGCACAAGCAATAGTAGGGAGCCAAACTCTGTACCTTAATTATAGAGCTGCTCCCCTGAGAAATGGAGGTCGTTGGTACCAGTCCTTGCTTTCAGCATAGATTACAGTTTTTTAATTCACTGACTCCTTAAAGCAAAACACACTATCCAGGGGCAGGGCTATAGGCAAGGTATTAATTCTCCTTACTTACTAAATTCTTTGATTTTTTAAAGCACAAGGCATTTGTACAGTTGTTAATAACATGCTGCAAATGCCCAACAGCTCCAACCAGGAGAGAGAATGAATGCTTTGTTATTCTAGGAAAATGGATGTGTATTTTTACTGTAGTCACAACAAAGGAAGCTTCAAGCATTTCTCTATATGCCAGTTGGGTTGTTTTTCTCATGACAGATATTCATCTGTCTACAGACTGTAATGTCTTTCTATGTTCATTTGTGATGCATTCTGACAGCTTTTCTACAGTTAAAATTTGATATTTCAAGAAATCCATTCACAGTCTGGCTTTGAATATAGCACGTGCAGTTATTTCAGCTTCCGCATCACTTTCCATTTTATTTTCAGAAAACTTTGGTTAGCATATTTTTCTACATGTGTGAAATTTCAAATTGGAAAGGACTTGTTTCAATTCTTCTTCTCTTAATGGAAGCTTGTCATCTCTTCAAAAGATAGAGGAAACGGGGTATGACTGAGAGTTAGATTCCCTTCCTACTTACTGCTACTTCTGGAAAATCAGGTGTTTGGAAGGGAACACATGATGTTGTTCCAGCATGAAGTAGGATTGCCAGAGGTCAGACTGAAACTAGGGACATTGCACAGCTCCTCCAGCTAACCTACCTACTGCTGGTGTTCAGATGTTGACACAAACTCCAGCTTTTTTTTTTCATAGAAACAAGCCTTGAGGTAATCGGGCACACAAGATTAACAGCTAACACTTGTAATAAGGACTGCAACAAAGAAACACTAAAAGCAAAGTTAAAAAAGGGCAAAACTACAGTCTCTGTGAGAAATTTAAGGTTTAAGATTTCTAAGTTTTAATGGCAGAATTTATCAAACTCTGAAACTTTTTCTAACTGCTTGTGTCTGAACAGAATTCTAGTGTAATTTCCTTGCATAAACAATCTTAAAAATCTGTGTTGAGTCCTCCTCTTGTTCACAAAGTTCAGTAGCATTATTTAAAAGGATATTAAAGTTCTGTAGGCACTATTTAATTTGTCATTTCTTTTTTCTTTCTCAGCACCTCTGTTCAGGTCAGGAAGAGGAGCTTGGTGAGAAGGGAGGATTATGGATGGAGGATTATGGATTTAGGATTTTATCTCTGCAGGTCTTTTGTTTTGAGACTGCACTTTAGTACCTGGATTGTCTGTTTTGGTGTGAGAGAGGCAACTTTTTGTCTAGGAAGATGACAGAACCAATAGGACATATGAATTCACAAGCCAGAAGCTTTGTGTGGGTCTCTCATAAGCAAGGGACAATTTTGCAGGCATCTGATAGCCTGAGAGAAGTAGAAATCCATAGAGATAGGATAGCACAGAGAATTCACAGAGAAAAAGAAAGCCTGTTTATGAAATATGTTTCCTGAAAAAATACATTTAAAAACTTGTATTATATATATTTATCCAATATATAAAGACAAGTACTGTGAGTTAACAGAGAAAGAAGGCTTATGGTCCCTAAACCAACACAAGACATGCAACTACATGCAGAATTCATGTCTGGAATACTAACATTATGTTCTTTGCTTGGGGGTCTGGAGAAATGTGTCATGGTTGTCTTTTGGCCTGAGTATATTTCCCACGAATCAAAGGTGCAAAGAAGTGGGTGAGGCAAAAGGACAGACCGGTGCACACCCAAGGCTCGCCCTGACATACCAGATATATGTTTGGACTTGGGACTACTGCAGAGGCACTCCTGTGTTCTGGTGTTTACCCCGTGAGATTGCTTGATTTTGCTGGCACGTAACAGAAAGGTGCAGCTGGTGCTGTGAGGAAAAGCACAGCACAGTGCCCTCTCCAGCACTAACTTGTCACCTACACTGGCCAGGTAGGGAGTTGGAGCTGTTGGGTGACTGCAGAAGGACACCCTACAGTGCCAAGTGGAATGGTCGTACCAGAAGCAACCCAAAGAGGGCATACCACTGCCTACAATTCTATAAACATCCTGCCTGCATCCATGCTGAATGCACTTCCATTCTTGTGAAAATACTCAAAGAACAGTAGAACTACACTGTGTTTTAAAGGACAAAATGTCACAGCTTGGAAGGCAGAAGCACTTGGCAGAGTTATCAGCATCTAGAAGAAATGTGTTTGAGCATTCCTAGCACAAATGTGTTCTCGGGTACTCTGTCCTGCAAGACAGAGGAATCTGCCAGGTTCTGTATACTCAGGCCATAATGTACCAAAAAGCTTAAACATGTTTTTAATTGCAAACAGCAAGCCTAAAGCCCAAAGTTATACATAGTGAGAGCCATGCTATTGAACTGAGGGAAAGAACCCCCAGTATTTCACAAGGTCAACCCTTAGCAAAATTGGACCTTAATTTCTTGAAGTACCATAATTGTTCATGTGTCTTTGAGCCTCGAATTTGGAAATGAGGGTGACTGTTATTTCAAGGTGTATGACTCAGGCCCTGAGTAACCAGAACAAAATCAGAGACAAGTGAGAATTAGAAGCACAAGGGATACTGTGGGGGAAGAAGCGAGTGACTGAGTAAGAGGGTTCCCTGAGGTGAACTCCATGCCACACTACCTGCAAATGCTTATAACTCACTCCTATGGCATTCTTTTCATTGCCACCTTTATTACCAGATAACCTAAGTGTCATTTATGAAGCACCTGGGGACAAGAAATACTTGTGATCCCAGCCTGGCCACATTCCCTCCTACTGTAGTGACTACACAGCTCTTCCTGGGATGGGGGCAGGGCAAGGCAGGCATTAAGAAAGGAATTTGGTGAGGGTAAAAGAAATGAAAACATGGAAATTATTCTCCTGTCATGACACATTCTGAGGTCTGTAAAGATGCGACAGATTGTACTGGTTGCTTTTCATATTCTGCATTCCAATGTGCTTTTAGCATATATGCCTTATGTGCTCAAGTTCATGCCTACAAAGCAGCTTTTAACGAAGCAATGCCAATGCTGGCATTGTCATTTGCATAACATATGAAATTTTGACAGGCAGCGTGGAGCTGAGCAAGGTTCTGTGCCTTTACAAGGCACAAGAAAAAGGTTCTAACACAAGAAGTTAAAAGTAAACAGGTAAAAAACCCAGAATAATTTCCAAAATACCCTGGATATCAGGGATAAATTTATCTTAATTGTGAACTCTTGTCAGATTACTTTCATTGACTGCCACCTATCCAGCATAAGCTGGCATGGTAAGACTGCATGGCTTTTGATGATCTTTTGTCAGTACTATGTTGCAGCTTGAGCTAAAAAGGAGAGGTGATATAAAAAGGAGACATAATATGAACTATAGTTAGGATTTTCCACTGGAGGGGACTTTGGTGTGAATTTAACATGGGAATCACCTTAGAAATCAGAAAGGTTTGGGCTGGTGAGGACCCTAGCGGCCATCCTGTTCCAACCCCCTGCCATGGGCAGGGACACTTTCCACTGGATCAGGTGGCTCAGTGCCCCACCCAACCTGGCCTTTGAGACATTGTCTCTGGTTCTTCAATGACAGTGCTGTTGAGTGGCTTCCTCCCTTTTGAAGCAGATAAGGCGGCTCTCTAAAGAGCTCCCTCGGCTACCTGAAAGCATCCACATGAGTCACTACTGAGGAATGTCTTTTCAATGGGCTTTTAGTACCTATGCTGGTGCATGATCAAAACTACAGAAACAACTCTTCACCTGGCCTGTCACTAACACTTGAGACACTCATCTACAGACAGTAACTCTGCCAGCACTTAAATGACAGCAGAGTTTCTTTCTGCATGATATGCTAATATCCAAATAAATGGCAGAGCCCTGAAGTAGAGATCCATGCGAGGCCAGTTTCAAAAAGGATAGACCACTACTTGATTGTATTCTTTCCCAGGCTTAATAGCTCTGAACTCTCCCCTCAATTCACATGGAACCAGCACTGTTAGTAGTTTGTTAGATTTCAGAATGTCCCGTGGGATCTTAGTTGGCTGCTGAGCATAAGTAATTCTGTAATTGCTTTTGGAAGAGTGCATCATACTGTTTTCTCAGCTGCCAGTAAAAACTTTCCTCAGTTCTCCCAAGACTTTTCTTTCATAAGGAGTTTTACTTCTGTCCATCTCCAACTACTAGGAGAGAAATCACTATTTTTATTTTTTGCTCATGTAGGTTTCTAAATAAATCTTCCATTTTATCTTCATCCTAGAACTCAGTCCTCACAACTAATTTAAGCCAGGTACCTCTATTTCTGGCGGGTGTTCTGCTCTTTCTGAATCTCAGGACAGAAGCTGATGTCAGCTGCAGGTATTTGAAAACCTGTCTGGAAGTTGCATTAAGCAGGTGAAAATCTGAGGAGCATCTTGGAGATTAGAAGATGAACTCACCCAGTTAAAAGACAGGTGACCTAGTCTAAATGTGAAGAGATGACAGCTTTATCTTTAGCAGGCAATGGGGCACAATAAAATGATGAGGGAGATGTGGGAAGAGATTCATTCTAAGTAAATTACAACTCCTATCAGCCTAGCTGGAATTCAGCATGTGGGAGAGCAGGGACTGCAGCTGTCATCATTGCCCTTGGATTTTTTGTGAGGGGAAGTAAACAACTCTAAATTTCAGCCTGGCTTCTACAGAAGCTAGTGTGGGTGTCCCAGTAGTTTTTTGTAAACAGTTTACAGCAGGAACCACCCGGAAAATGAGATTTTTTTTTTCCAAATAAACAAGTTTAACTTAATGAAGGCTCAAAATTACTATGTGCTGGGGGGTTACCCCAGGAGTCTCATTATCTCTAATTGGATGTTTTATTTCATGAAGTAGTCAGCATTAACTTTTAGCTTGGTGAGGAAAAAATCTCATATTTAATTGCCTCAAAATTTTCCTTTATTCCTGGGAAGACTTGACAGGACTGTAAATATCCCTAGTGGCCAAACTGTCAAACAAGCTTTTCCTTTTCAAAGGACTCTTTCTTTCTTTTTCTTTCTTTCTTTCTTTCTTTCTTTCTTTCTTTCTTTCTTTCTTTCTTTCTTTCTTTCTTTCTTTCTTTCTTTCTTTCTTTCTTTCTTTCTTTCTTTCTTTCTTTCTTTCTTTCTTTCTTTCTTTCTTTCTTTTTCTTTCTTTCTTTTCTTTCTTTTCTTTCTTTTCTTTCTTTTCTTTCTTTCTCTCCCTCCCCTCACTATCCAGGGCCAATTTTGGTTCTCTTTCCCACTCAACACCTCCTACTTCATAGGCAGCACTGGTCCCCACAAGCCCTTCAGCAGACTAAAAGCAAGGACTGCTTTCTGCCTGGGTGACTTCCTGTCTTGAGGGCTCTGTGCCCAAATTTACACCAAAAGAAATCAGTGTAACTCAAGTTTAATATAGCTCAAAGCAGAGCTAATTCTGTGCTGAAACAGTCTGGAATGGCATATCAAACTCTGGTTTTGGTCATATGTACTAGTGTTTCACACTCCTTCCCCCCAAAAAATAAGCTCATAGTATTATCTATTTTTATCTCATCTATAATCCTATTCTAAAATTACATCAGTTAGGCAAAGCCACCTTTTTCATTTCCTGTCGTATCTCATTGGTCTAAAATTGCTATCCAACATAAGCAAGTAGGAAAACATAGATTTCTTTTTAAATGGAAATAAGAAATGGATGACTTATCAGACACATTTCAAAATATTAATGGTGTAAAGACATCTTGATAAATGAGGGACAATTATTCTCATCTTACCAGACCAAAGTACAGCTGTGAAATCCTTCCAAACAGTGCTCAAGATGTCTGATTTCTATTTTAGTTGATATTTGGCAGAAAGGATTTTATTTTTACATTATTTAAGGGAAGTGGAAATGAGTATTTGTTCTGTCCTTTTTCTTTCTTGCTCTTCTTGCTTCTCCTCCTGCCCTTTTATTTGTAGTGATTGCAATGCTTTATTACACATGGTCCTGAGAGCCATCAGGAGTTATGTATTTTCTTAGTCAGTATATTTTTTCTTATTATTTTAAGGTGTGGTAAACCCAGCTGTTGCCAACTGAACACTTGATTTCTAGTGTCTGGAATGTATAAATTAGAAGACAGCTGAAAAAACCACTGTAGCCCAGAAAAAACACAGATTTTAACTGAAGCACAGACCTGCTTTGGGCTTCTTAGGTGAGATTCTCTACAGCTCAGCCTCCTTGTTCTAAAGTGATCCTCTAGTTCATGAAAAAAAAAAAAAAAGGTAGGAATACCTGAAGTTAAGGAATCACAGTATTATGTTGGAATAAAAGGCTTTGCACTAGAGGAATCCTAGGTCTGAGTTGCACTGAATTATGAATAAGAGAAGAGGAAGACTTTACTTTTCAGCAGTAGCCCACAGTCCCTTGAAATGAGTTGTAACTAAAGCCATGCTCTGAAGGCTTGGTTCCATATGATGAGGTTAGAGTTCACTCTCTAACACAGAAGGAAATGAACACCCTCTCCCAAATTAAATATTCTTCAGTCTGGTTATTGAGTTGAAGTGGTTCATGGACCATATGGCAAACACCAAGGAGGAGCTAAGGGTGGGTGAAAATCTGCAGTTGGGACATGAGAAGTTAGCAACCTCTCAGCTTCTTGCCCTTGGTGAACTACTAGATCAGATCAGCTGCTCCTAGACCTGTCTAGAGGAATCAGTTTGCTCTGCAGATCATCACTTCAAGGCCCATTCTAGAACAGAAAAGACTCAACTGAAAAAGATAAAATAAGCTATTTTTGCTTATGCAAGCAGGTTCTTAACAATAATTCCAGTATACCATTGAACGATAATCTGAAATGAAAGAGCTCAGAAATGTCTAATAAACTCACTATGCAAAGATCCATGTATGGCCACAGAAAATAAAATGTTCTCAGACTACTGGAGAAATTTGGGAACAAAGCTTAGTTATTCAGGAGGGGCGTGATCTTTAAAGAAGCAGGTCTGGCTCAAAACCAACACAACTATGAACAAAGTTTAGCCAGGGGAAAGTAGGCGAAAAGCACTGAAGAACTGAGGTAACAGAGGAACCAACACTGGAGGACCAGAGGCTCTGTTGTTTTCACAGGCAAATGTTTCAGAACAGAATAATTCAGCAAATTATTCACTCAGTCTTAAAGTAATCAGCCCATGGGACTTGTTTGGGGCATGAGCCCATTTCACCCAGCCTTTCCCTTTGTCCTGAAGGAGATGACCCCTCTGACATGGTCTGCATGACTTTCTGTGTCTTGGCACAGGCAGGCATTCCCTGATACCTCTGGTGTCACCTCTGGTGTCACCCTGTCCTCCCACACAGAGGCATGAGCACATTTAAGTCTCTGCCTATTCCACTGCACTCCCCAGCCATGGCTGGATCGCCAGGGCAAGGACAAGGAAAGCACTGGGCAGCACAAAGCAGACAGTTGTCCATGTTGCCTGGAAGAGGGACAGAAATTTGAGTAGGGAGAGAAGGGTGGCTGCTCCAGGGAAAGATGGGTGGTATTTGGCCTGGGAGTAGTACTGCTGTGAAGAGGAAGGGAGGGAACAAGCTCCCAGGCACAAGGAGAATGAAAGATCAGGCTACAGAAATCACCTATAACAGATACTCATACCTGTCAACTTTGGGTGTCCTGTTAATGCTGCAAGCTTTTAGCTCAAGTGAAACCAGAATTATTGCCCTGAAATACAGCACAAGTAGTACAAGTCAAAATAATTCAGATGTCAAAATGAGTATGAGGAAGAAAATGATTTAGTGGAAGGACTGCTTTGTTTTTGATGTCACTATTTCTTTCTATTTATGCACCCATACAGACACTAACAAATCAGTGAACTGGATGCACAAGCAGATACCATCACTGATTACATCTTTCCCTGAACAAAAGCAAGGAAATAGAGGAGGGAAAAAAAAGCAAGCAAAAGTTATTTAAAAGGCAGAACTATTTGATGAGATTTTATCTGCTATGCAGTTTAAACAGAATTCCCAAATGATTTACAATCAGAATGTTGAGGGTTGTTGGGCATTGCAAAGGAATTTTAAATAACTCCTGTTGGCAAAGATTTTTTCTCAGAGTTGCCAAATCTCATTGCTTTATCACAAGTCTCATAATGTTGAATTGCTTACTTGAATCACAATCCAAAGAATTACTGACTAATGAGTTTCTTGCCTTATTTTTTTCTTCTTTAAATAAATGTAAATTTCTCAGGAACACACTTATTGCAGAAGGTAACAGATAATCAGAGTAAATGCCCGAGCAGTCAGAGATGTTATTGTTCATGTAGGGTAGTATTGTTCATGCAGGCCTTTCAGGCCTTTCTCTAATCAGGGGAGAAGAAAATTGCTGTTTACAGGCAGCTGCCTACTGACAGCGAAGGACGCGGGGTCTGGGGCTCCCTGTTGTTCTGTGGCAGTGCTTGCCATGGCTAATAAACCCTGGCCCCAGATTAGCTCTCACTCTGTACTCCCTCATCTTTCCTCCACCCTGCCCTCCCAGGGTCTTTCCACATTACTGAAACTTTCATGAATATAAAAAAATTCCACTGGCTTCACTGTGACTCCACCCAGAAGGAGCAGCCCGCTTCACCGTATAGAGCAGCTATAATTAGAAAATCCCCACAACACAGCAGTACTTTTTCATCCTGACTCAATTGCTGGCAGGGCTGGGGCAGGATTTGTGCCTATTACCTGCCCTGATCATTGTGTGTAGAGGTCTGTGATGGACACCGAGCTGCCTTCAGGGACACGCAGGTGTGAACTGGCAGTGTTGCCTCCAGTCATATATGGGACAGCCAGCCCAGGTAAAACCCTGGTCTTGGTCTGATTTAAAGCTTTTTTGATGTGCTTTCACTATCGGGCACTTAACCTTCTTTGATTGTCAGTAAAACACCAGATATATAAATGTCTAGAGGAGACGTGTCAGGACAGAGCCTGGTGCTTCTCAGTGGTGTCAAGCAATAGGACAAGAGGCGATGGGCAGAAACTGATACACAGGAAGCTCCACCTGAACATGAGGAAGAACTTTACTGTGTGGGGGACCATGTGCTACAACAGATTGCCTAGAGAGGTTGTGGAGTCTTCCTCACTGGAGATATCAAGAACCCTCTGGATGCAATCCTGTGCAGCATGCTCTAGGACAACCCTGCTAGAGCAGGGAGGTTGGACCAGATGACCCCCTGTGGTCCCAACCTGACCCTTTCTGTGATTCTGGGATTTCATCCTCCATCTGATTAAAGGCACCTGAGGGATTTTTGGACACCAAGACTCTGAAAAACTGAACCCCCGAAGATGTAATTCAGTTACACACTTCACCTGCAGTCTGTTTTCTGTGCCTTTAGCATAAATCACTGTCATCTGGAGGCACTTTGTGGGGACCCGGGGACTCCACAAATGCATTCCAGTTGGAATGGCTGACTTCTTTTCATTGATGACTACCAATAGGACAAGAGGTCACAGTCTTCAGCTGCACCAGGCAAGGTTTAAGTTGAACATTAGGAAGATTTTCCTCACAGAAAGGGTGGCTAAACATTGGAGGTGTCACCATCCCTAGAGATGCTTAAGGAGAGACTGGACGTGGCCCTTAGCGTCGCGGTCTAGCTGACATGACACTGTACAGACTCCATGATCTCAGAGGTCTTTTCCAACCTAAATGATCCTGTGATTCAAAGAGCAACAAGCGCAGATCCTCGCGCAGCGACCCGGCCTCAAGACAGGGCGGTGACAGATGCGCATCAGGCCTCGACGAGGCACAAGCGCCCTCCTTTCCTTTTCCCTCACATCCCCGTCCCCTGGGACGAGCCCCGCCGCTCCCCGCCGCATTCCCGCCCCCGCGGGAAGGGATCCGCCCCTCCGCCCCGCGCATGCGCGCGCCGCCTCGCGGCTGCAGCCCGTCCCTCCGCCGCCGGGGGCGCTGCCGCGCGCCTGCCCGCGCCGGCCGGGGGCGGTTCCCGCTCGGGTCCGCGCCCGGATCGCGATGGCGGCGGCGGTGGCAGCAGCCGGGGCAGGAGCAGCGGCGGGCGGGGGAGGCGGGGAGCGGAGCAGCACCCGGGACCGGCTCCTGGCGGCGCTGGAGGATCTCGAGCTCTTGGCCAGGTATCGCGCTCGGCCCCCCGTCGGCCCCGGCTGGCGGCGGGGCACCGGGGGCGGGGTGAGGGCTCCCGGCGCGGTGCGTGCGCGGAGCCGGCGGCGGGCGGAGCGGCAGCCCCTGAGGGTGGATGGGAGGGGCCCGGCGCGGCTGGAGCGCTGGCCCGACCCGCTTGGGTTCGCGTTTTCCTGCTCTCTGGCCGTCCGCAGGCCGGCTCTACGGGTGAGGGGCTGGTGCTGCGCCGGGATTCGGCCCGGCCCTGCGCAACGCTTCCCGGCGCTCGTCCCAGTGGGAAAGCATCGGCGGTTTGCAGAGAGAAGGAGCAGCTTCCTTTTTCTCCCACTTGCCTTTGTCACTTGGTTGACACCTGCGTTTTCTGTGAAGTGCACACTTACACGCCGATTTTTGGCATTTTATTAGTCACTAAAAAATTTGCTTAAGTCAGAAATATGTAGCTGGTGTTGCATGACATCAGCTATTCTGGTCACTGCCTGTATTAGTGCTACATTCATTCCAAGTAGGCTGCAGAGCTCCTCATCAGAGTGATAGAAATGCTCAGATACTTAATCCAGGGTCTTGAGTCCTGGCTGGTAATCCCCGTCCAAGATGTCAACCATGTTGTGGAGGCACAGCTGGCAGTGAAGTTCAGAGAGTTCCTAATTATTTACCACACCTCAGAGAGAGCAGGAGCTTAGGAAAGCATTTTCAGAGGGAATAACCTGTGCTATCCATGTGGCTCGCTCGCTCAATGATTACCAAGAGGAGGATAAGTTATTGGTGAGTTGCTCTCCTTGTGTCTGGTTAAGCTTTATCCTCAGTCACAGATTTTATTGTGACATAGGGGTTGCTGGAGAGCATGTGTTTATGGAAAAATGAAAACAAACTTGTTCCTTATCTAGATTACTAATTTTTTTGGAACGCTGGAGCTAGTGCTCTACCACAGTGAAGCCACAGCAATGCTCAGCAGCATTTAGAGAATGTTCCTATTGATCGGCAAAGTGTTGCAGCACCCTGGGGGTAGGCCTTTCTCTGTCACAGTACTGGTTTGGTGGTAGGGGCAGAAATTAAGCCACATGTCCAATCTGTAGCCTTTCTGTAGTTTTGAATCTACATCTGTGCATTATGTGGGTAACACAGGGCAGAATTACAGCACCCTGTGACATCACTCTTGATGGTGGTACCTGACTTACTTAAAATGGATTTGCTACTGCTCAGTGTTGGTCAGATGGAATAAAGCTTTAGTAGCAGTGACAAGTTTCCTTATTCTCTAGTTGTTTATAATCATAGTAGTGTTCAGGAGTGACCAAGAGATATAGACCAAGATCAGAGCTTTACTGGGTTTTTTTGAGACATTTCTGGCTCCACTGCTATATTACTCACACACCCCACTGAGCTGCTTACACTGGACCAAGCAAATAATCAGGACTTCCAAAGGCAGTGTCTCCAGATAGACAGTTACTCATGCTTAGGGTTGAAGTGCCATTCAGAGCCTTAGAAGCCAAATAACTTTGCTGAATTTACAGAAAATGCCTTTTTACATCATGGTACCCAGAGGTTCTTGGTCATTTTTCAGAACAGTGGCAGAGTATCTGGATATCTGGAAGAGTGATCAAGAAGTCTGTTTGAGAAGCACTTCTAGCACCAGAATATTACCAGGGTTCTTTTTTTTTTTGTGTGTGTGCTTGATGCACAGCTAATATACCATCGTGGAAATACTTGTTGTAAAAGTAGTTCCATAACAGACTCTGTTAGTATTTGAAAGTGTAGACTTAGTTGCTCTAAATTACAAGTATATTGGGGGGGAAATGGAGAAAAGTAGAGAGTAAAACAGTGAAGACCCTCTTGCAACAAACAAAGGTAGTAGAAGAAGGATCTGAGTGCACTTCATTATGCCGTTTCTTCTCTCAGCTTCTGTTTATATCTTTTATGGTTTAACAGGAACTTAGCACATTTCTTGAGCTCAAATACATGGGGGCTTCATGAGCTCAAATAACAAAGAAGAAAGTGTGCTTTCTTGGTTGAAAAATCCCTGTCCACACTGTACTATAAAATATAAAATACTCAGGCCCATGAATACTTTCATAATGATACCCATACTCTGGGTAATTTTGGGATGACTTGATGTGAGAATGCCCTCGAAAATTATTCAAACTGAGTTCTCCTTTCAGGGAACTAATTGAAATTTTGGCAATTTCAAGAAACCAAAAGCTTCCACAACCAGGAGAGGAGAGCCAGGTAAGCTGACTTTCTGAATTGTGTTTCTTTGGGTAAGCATAATGCTTTACTTCTAACTTTTTTCCATTCTTTTGTTTGTTCTTATTTTCTCCCTTTGTCCATGCCTATATTCGAGTTAATGGCCATGATGGGGCTTTGGCCCTGCTACAAAGGCATTATTGGTTCTCCTGTTTTTTATTCATGTGCTTCATAGGCTGTGTCTGCAAACAGGAAGAAATTTTGTTTCATTTTTCATTCAAACAAAAATATTCCTATGGATGCCATTTGCTCTTCTTTGTAGCATGACTGGGGGTGTGTTGTTGCTCTAGCCAAATTAAAAGTTCTACAAAACTGTTGTTCAATAGATCCTGGAACTGCTGATTCAGAGAGATGGAGAGTTTCAAGAGCTAATGAAGTTGGCAGTTGATCAGGGAAAAATCCATCATGAAATGCAGCTTTTAGAAAAGGTAGTAGAAAAGCGGGATAATGATATTCAGCAGCTGCAGAAACAGCTTAAAGAAGCAGAGCACATACTGGTAAGTTCATAATGATGTGTTTGCTTTTGAGCATCTCCTTGTAGAAGAGGTGGTTCTGGGCAAAGTGGTGTTGTGTTAGTTTGAGAAGATTTAAATATTTAAAACTTCATAAGAGCTTAGTGGTTTGGGTTTTTTCTCAGTAGTCAAACACTATTTAGTTAGCATGGTATTAAGTTGTCTTTTTTTATAATGGTAATTTGCTTCTAAATCTACTTTATTTCAGTGTATTTTGAAAATGTTCACAGAAGTTTCTCTTCTAAAATGCAATTTAATTGAAGGGTTTATTCACAAAGCTGACTTTATGTATACGTTTGTAAATTAAAGATGCATTGAAGGTTTGGTTTCCTTTGTGGGTTTTTATTTTTTACAACTAGGCAACAGCTGTTTATCAAGCAAAGGAAAAACTGAAATCAATTGAAAAAGCACGAAAAGGTGAGTATCCATAATTGTACATACTCTGTAAATGCAATTCTAAAGAAAGTTGTTAGTGAGCTCAAATTGGGCCTTTTTTATTTTTTTAAATTCTCCCATCACAGATTTCAGATGCTTTGTGTGTAAACAAATTGCTATTTCATTATGAAACTGTAACGATTTCCTCAGAATAAAAACAGTATTGAATTATTTTTTTTTGTGGCAAACATATTTTAATATGAAAGTGTCTCAGCAGTCTTCTTGGACTGATAATAGTATATCTGATTACCTGAGTGCCTTACCAGATTGCCTCAGGAGGTTTGCTAAGGAAAAGAAGAGAATGTTTGTGTGTATATGCACTGCATTTTGAAAGACTGACTAGCTGGTGGTACTAGATTGTAATTGTACAATTCCTGCCATTCTGTGGCACTTGGTTTTTTTTTTGTTTTTTTTTACGGTGTCTTCTATCATTTTGTTATGCCTCTTTCATCTAGAAAATCAAGGAATTTAATTAAGTTTCTATTAATCTAATACAAGCACATATTTGGAAAGAGTCTTCTGGGTACAGTCTATAGTTACTAAACAACCAAATAAAACTTCTTTGCTACAGAAAATTCTATAGTAAAGCAGGAGCTGAAGTTTTAGACATTTTTTTTGTGCTTGTCAAGTACACTTGTTTAAGAGATTGTTTGTGGTTTTCATGAGGTTGGAGAACCATTGATATTGAAGGTGTTTTGTACTTGTGTGTGTAAAATCAGTTCATTGCAAAGCTCTTTGCATAGATTGAGCATCTTCTAAACAGTCATTGCTTTTGAACCAGGCTCTTACAGTTTGGCAAAATCACATTTCCAGTCTTTTAGATACTGGTGGCGAATATTCTGAAATAATTAAATCTCTTGAGAATGCAGCAACATTTTTTTCCATTCTTCCAGGTGCCATTTCCTCTGAAGAAATAATTAAATATGCCCATAGGATCAGTGCTAGCAATGCTGTTTGTGCCCCTCTGACATGGGTACCAGGTAACTGTTGTGTTTATGACAGTAGATTTTTTTAAAATAATAAATCATGGTTAATATCTGCTCTTAAAATGTTTTTGTACAGCGATAAACACCAGGGTTTATTATAATAACAGAGTTTTCAGCTGTTACATCTCATATTTAATTCTAAATATTTTGTTTTATCTAAAATTGATATCCAAAATCCTGTGGACTTCACATATATCTCCAAAAGGTTATGAAACTCTCTGCTTTCATTAACAGACTGGCCTCCTCTGTTCTTCCTTGTTTGCCTTTTTCCCCTGAATGTTTACCCTGATTATAAGTCAAAGCCAAGTATGTGAAAGGCTTTTCTATGTGTTTGGTTGTGTTTCCTCTTGCCCCTTACAATATTCTTTCACAGAATGTTAGTATAAAGTGGAGCCAGTAGCAGAACTTTTGCTATTACATGTTTCAATTTTGGGTACTACCCTCTTTGTCCAAATTGAAAATGTGTTTGATCCAATTCCTGTCCTTGCTGTTTAGCTGTGAAGTAGCAGGGTGAGCAAAAATATCTTTTAAACATGATGGATGATGGTTTTTTTGTTTTTTTTTGGTTTTTTTTGAGTTGCTTTGGGTTGTTTGGGGGTTTTTTAATATGCTTTTTCTGCCAAGTTTGAGTGAACAAACAAAGTCTGAGTGAAAGACAGACTTGGATTTTAATAAAACAGGTGTGATGCTCATTACTCATTCAAGCAACCAGAGTGTGGGGTTTTTTTGTCGTTAAACTAGGCTCTGAAGCTAAAGCTAATGTCTGCAAGACAATTGTTAAATATTTCAAAGCATTCTTTTTCCTTTTTTCTTAAAGGGGATCCACGTAGGCCATATCCTACAGATCTGGAAATGAGAAGTGGTCTCTTGGGTCAGATGAACAACCCACCCACCAATGGAGTCAATGGACACTTACCAGGGGATGCACTTGCAGCAGGCAGACTGCCAGGTAAGTGAAACTCAGTTTTGTTGTGTTTTTCTTTATTGTTTATAGAGTCACAGCAGTTATACATTTCCTTTAGCAAAGGCAAATCAGAGGTAAAGCAATGAAAATGGTGGTTGATGTTGTTCCCTAGCAGTGAATACCTAGTAAAGAAAGGTAATTAGAAGTTGCATATTTTTTGTGTATGTTTTAGTAGAGCCCGTTCTGGCTTGCTCCTTTGCCTTAGAGGATGCAGACTTGATCCATTTACTTTTGAGTGCTGTCTCTATAAGAACTGAAAGGAATTTTCAGGAATTTTAGGAATTTTCCTTGAGAAGCTGGAAAATGTGGGATTTAAACTCCTCCAGGAAAATTCTTAATTGAGTCTTGGGCTCCTCTGTCAAGTTAAACACTCACACAACTAGACTGTCAAGGTAAGAGGGAAACATTGATTTACAATAAAGTTAAAGCTGCCTGACCATTTTGCCTAGGGATGCTGAATCTGTTGGTGTGTGGAGGCATGTCCTGAGAATGCTAATTATGGGATCTAGTCCTTTTGGAGACTCCTGCAGAGATGTCCAGTTACTGAGTCCTTAGTGAATGTGCAGACCAGTTTCTGGACTGCTCAGTAGCCTCCAAACTTCGAGGCTGCTTAGCACACACATTCAGCCTGGTTTAATAGCAGACTGGTTCTAGCATTGAAGCATGGCCACACAATGTAAAACACTAGCTTCCATTCTGAGCTGCTTTTCAGGCATATTTGGATAAAGCCTTTTTCTTTGAATTTTTATGGTCTGCCTGAATTTTTTTTAATCTAATATTTTAATCTATTTTTGCATACTGACAGACTGTGATAATTTTCATTACTCACAGTAGTTGTGAATGCTAAATCAGTTCAAACTGTGCTTTGAAGATGAAAAGCTCTGTATTGAGTTATATGAGTTATCAAGAGCCACCTACATAAATGGGCCTCTCTGGCAGAGCAGACTTTTACAATTATAGAATTGCTCCATCATGAGATGTTTTCCAGCTGTTACTGGAGGTTTAATCTGTCCAAAATTTAGAAAGGATTTCAAGATTTGTTTTGATTTTAAATTGAAGTTCTGGTTGAGCTGTCATGTTGTATTTGTCACTATACAAAACTGAAAGTTTTCCTGATGATGCCTCTTTTTTTCCAGATGTGCTTGCTCCTCAGTATCCTTGGCAGTCAAGTGATATGTCAATGAACATGCTACCTCCTAATCATAGTAATGACTTCATGCTGGAGCCTCCAGGACACAATAAAGAGAATGAAGATGATGTGGAAGTTATGTCAACAGACTCCTCAAGCAGCAGCAGTGACTCAGACTAGGTACAAGGGGGACAGTATCCCTAGTAGACCTTTCCTGTGGTGAGGGTAGGTTAGATGCTGTTTGTCACAAACTGCAACATCCTTTTGTTACACCAGCAGCCCTATGTAGTGAGAAGATAACAGCTGGCTCAGAAATAGTGTGGCTAATTTAAAACCATGGACTACAGACTTCTTTTTTTCCTGTTGGATGTTCTGGGAGCTGGGAGAAATGTCTGGGAGCTGTCTGCTGGGGGAGAGATGTCAGATTTTCAGTGATTGTGTAAATGTATGTTTACAAGAGATGTGTAAATATATATTTATATATATGTATTTACTATACATTAGACAGCATAAGTTCCTGGGAAAAAATGTGTAAGGGGAATCCCCTTGTATGTTTGTTAGTAACTTTACTCTTTTGATGCCTTTTCTATGCCACAGAAATGAAACATGAAGTTTGTAATGTATCTTTTTTTTTGTTACTGCCTAAATATGTGTTCTTGATCATCTGTGTATCAAGGACAAAAAAATTGGCAATAAGTGTAATAAAAGAGTTTGTAATTATTGTAATATATAACGAATGATTTGTCATAAATAAACTCAGCTTTGATCTAACTTCAGTTTTCCAAACTTGAATCTTAGATGAGTTGACATGTAACTTCAATACTCAGCACATTTTATCCCAGTATGTGGTTGAATTCTGATTGAGTTTCAGAAGTTTGTACTCCATTTTCCCTTATGCAAAATGCCCAGTCAGCATTAGAAGCAGCTGAGGAGTCAGAAGTGGAAAGCCTGTCCTTCCTTTTCAGGTGAGCCCTTCCAGGTACACACAAAGCTGGGCAGACCCTGAACCAGGGAGTGTCCACCCACAAGGCTGCCCCAAATACTTGGTTAAGTGTCCTGGGACCCTGGAGGTGACAGACTTTGGGGCATGCTGCAGGTTTAGCTCCTTTCAGATCAAAGTGCTCAAGGATTTTTTTGTTCTTGTCATCTATAATTTCTTCAGTTCTTTGAACCTGCTAATTTGTTTACTTTCGCAACTATATTTCCTGCATCAGCTGCGATGTTATTTTGTCTTTCCAAAGGCACTTCCTTGGCTTTCCTTTCCTAGTTCTGTTTTGCTTAAGGAGTCATTTTATGACAGCTGCTTTTCTCTTATGTAACCCTCTGATAGAATTTCAAAACGCATGTGAACTGTTGCTCCTGGCAGTTAAAGGTTTCTGTCCTGCAGCACAGCTTCTTGCAGCATAGATCACAATTCTCTTCCCATTTTGTAGATTCCTCACAGGAAGTATCTAATGAATCAGGTAATTCCTCCTTTGCTCAAGTAATCTTTCAAACATTGCTGCCAGTAATGTTGCCACCTGTGATCAACCTGCACAAATCCCACAAGGATGTAGAAAGAACAGTCACATTCAATCACATAATATGGGGCAGTGGGTTTTGTTTTCAGAGAAATGGGGAATTTGGTTTTGTCTCAGCTGTTCCTTTTTGAAGTATTTTCAGTTATTAAACTTACCACTTTCACATAAAGTTATTCATATACATGCATATTGTAATCTTTATTCAGTATCATGTTTTCCTCTTGAGTGCTTATGTCCAATGTCTTTCCTTTTTAATTTACATTAATCCAAATACATGTGCCCTGTCTCAGTCAGTCTAGTTAACCTTGCCCACCCCTTTTCTAGCTCACATTAGTTTTTGTCTTAAAACATGTGTGATCAGAATCATACACAACATTACAAAATGGAGTTTCTTAACGCTTTGTATAATGGGATTGGTATTTTCTTTCTAAATGCCACTCTCTTAACACACCACTGACACAGTTCACCATCCTCTTTTATCTTCTACCTTACAAGGACATTCTTGAAACAGAATACAAAAATACGTAATTAAAACTCATGGGAAGTGTAGTGTTACAGTCTACCCAAAACTCTTCTATGGCTGTATCTATGTAATTCACCAACTGAAATATTCTGGTGGTGGGTGATTGTTTCCAGACATAAGAGGGAACTGAAGCAATGACCACTTCTTTTTCTGGCTTGTTAGTTACTCTGTTAGGGGATTAAGTGAAACCAATGTATTACATCTCATAAATAGGTAAGGCAACAGCTCTGCCCACTGTTCACTTAGCATAAAATCAAACTCAGGGTATTAGATGCATCCTAATCAGATTCCTTGCATCAGTGCTCCAAACTGTATACAGTTCAGGAGTATGTTTCTCAGTGCTGGCTAACTATAATACCATTTTAGGTGAATTCTGTCAGTTACAAACAGTTTAGTGAACCATGATATAGTAACTGAGTGTTCTGTTATTCAGTGGCTTAGATATGTACATAATAGATTTTCCTATTTAGCAAAAGTACCAAAAATCAAAGTAAAGACTTAGTTGAAAGGACTGAGTCTTGGCAGCTAAAATCGACTGAGAACCACATTTTCTGCAGGGGTGGGAAATATAAATGTGTGATACATACAAACAAAGTTATTTAAGTTGGGGATTGTTGACAGCTGGTTGCAGTAATGCACTGTAGTCTTTTAATCTGTCCATTTTAAAAAGATATAGAAATGCTGACATATGGAGATACTGTTTCTGTCCTCATTTCAGTGTCTACTTGTGTATTTACAAGAAATAGAATGTATATAACCACTAACAAAATATGCCAAGAAAATATTGCATGATTGACCATTTTACACTGGTCCCCGTTTTCTCATCAGGACCTAAATGTTTTCTAAAATTTAAAATTGTACTAAATAATTTAATTTTTTTCTTCATTATTCTTTGTGACAGATGGGCAGGACATCTGTCAACTCTTCCCACAGCTTCTTTGTTGACAGCTGAATGGAATAATTTTCAGTGTAGATAAGGTTGCTGGCAGGAACCAAATCTCCACTTTTTAATAGAAAACTAAGCTTTTTACAAAGTTACAGTAGCAAAGGAATTTTTGGTGAAATTTCCCGTTTCAAGACTGCTGTGTAACGTTATTTCTTTCTTCACTTCAGAGAACGGGTGTGTCTGTCCTAAGGGAAGTTGCACATAATTAATACTTCAAACTCTAAGCAGGAGGATTGCCAGGGGCAGTAGCATCCTTATGCCTCATCACTCTGTCTGTTTCTCAGCAAGAAGAGCCATCTCCATTTAAAAAAAAATATGTTCAAAGTAAGAAAGAGCTTTACATCCCTCAAGCTGATTTCTTTTAAGAACTGAGAAGTCAATAAATAATTTCAGGCAATTTTAATTTCTCAGTATTGTGCCTGTATTTTATTCAAAAGAAATTAAAGATATCTTACATTTTTGTACAATGAGTATATCTAAAGGAAACAGACCAGAGATGTGCTATAAAACAACCCTGGCAAGAAAAAAAAAGAGCCAGCTAGTGATTTATTTAAAAGTTGTATCTTAAAATTAATCACTGATGTCTTAGTGACAACAGCTGGAAAAGAATCAAAATTAGTTACAGATTCTAGAAAAATTAAAACTATGAACTCCTTGGATTTATATGTACTGTTGGGTACTGTAATTTCATTCACTAACAACTTAGTTATTTAATAAGTCAAACTGAAAATTCACAATTTTACCAAATCTTAATAGTCAGCCATACAGAGCTACACCCATGTGTGCAGTTTAATACTGACAACTCTTTTTAGCCACTAAGTATGATTTTTGCCATGGAGCTACACTTAGAAATGAGATTCGTGTCAGCCTAGTAGAGTAGGCACCTCTCCATTCTAAGAGTTCAGTAACAAATTCAGATCAGTTGCAGAGATCTGAGACATTTCTGCAGATAAACTCAATGTAACAGAGGCTCGAAACAGAACTCTTATGAAAACAACTGGCAAGGAAGGTCAGGGAATTTTCATTCCCTCCAATAAGTCATGACAATCTTTTCAAGAGTATTTATAAGACTCTTGATTTTCAAGGGTATACTGCTGTCTGTAGGGAAAAAAGGCATTGTCTATTAAATGCAACTTTTGTTCATGACGGTAGCTTCCTAACTGAAGCTAAGAGACAAGGCTAAGTTTTAAAATTGGTCCAATAATTACAGGAAAGCAGGTTTAAATTAGTAAGTTTTGCTGCAACTGTTTTGAAGTGAGTAAGCTTCCCTGGCTAGTGCTGATTTCCAAATGGCTGGTCATCAATATAAAGACTAACTAGATAAATCACTGTTTTCTGTAAAAGAAAAAGTTAATTATTAACTACTAAACCTAGAAATGGGTCTGGAATGAGAGACAACTGTCATGTGAAATATGGGAAAAGTACTAAAACAGTTGGCATGTTCTTCTTTGGGAAAGATAGTATTTTCACATGGGCAGGTTGAGCATATCTTTTTTCTTCTACACCAAAAAAGTAGGTCTGTCCTTCATAATATACAATTTGTTTTTACTCTAATTGGTGACTTCCCGTGTACCCCTTTAGATGATCGAGCTCTTCTGTAAAGGGATTGTAACCTTGCTCTCTTAAACAGCGTAAGGCCCAGAACAGCTGATCTGCTGGAGGAAATTCATCCCATTTGACCCATTCCCAGCCTGTAGAAAAAAAAAAAAAAAAAAAAGAAAAAATCAAAGTATAGAGTTAAGTAAGACAGGACCCAAGGAAACAGCATGAAGCTGTGGCAGGAGAGGTTTAGGCAGAATGTTAGGAAAACGTGGTGGGCCACTGGAATAGGCTCCATAGTGCAGCCTGACAAGCTCAAGGGGTCTTTGGACAACTCGGGCACAAGGTGGGATTGCTGAGGTTGCCCTGTGCAGGGCCAGGAATGAGATTTAATGATGCCTGGGGGTCCCTTCCAACTCAGGATATTCTTTGTTTCCGTGATACAACAATTCTTCCTCTACAAGTTTAGATGGATCATACAGAAACTACCAATACAAAGTCAGGTTCTCTGTTGCATATAGAGTCATTTTGCCTGAGCAGCTTTTTTTGTTTCCCAGAGAAGCTGTGGATGCCGCATCCCTGGGAGTGTTCAAGGCCAGGCTGGATGAATCTCGGAGCCACCTGACCTAGTGGGAGGTGTCCCTGCCCGCGGCACGGCGCTTGGAGCTAGATGATTACTCACCCTCGTTCTTGTCGGGCTCCTGGTTGCGCGGCTCGGCACCCGGCTCGGCCTCGCCCTTCATGAGCACGGTGACATAGTGGTAGCGCTGGGACGCGCACACCGCGTTCACGGCCGACGCGAAGCGCACGTGGCGCAGCGGCAGCGCCGCCTCCTCCAGCGTCTCCCGCGCCGCGCACTCCGCCAGGCTCTCCCTGCGGGCGGGCAGGCAAGGGAAGGCAAGGCACGGCACGGCACGGCACGGCACGGCACGGCCGCCTCAGGGCACGGTGGGGCAAGAGGAGGGCAGGGTGGGGAGGGAGGGAGGGAGGGAGGGCGCGGGGCTCCTACCCGAACTCCAGGTGGCCTCCGGGGAGCTGGTAGGTGCCGGCGCCCAGCGCGCCTTTCCGCTTGCCCAGGAGGACGCAGCCGGGGTGCGCGGTGCTGGTGACCACCACCCCCACGCCGACCCCGGGCCGCCGGGGCTGAGCCGCCTCCTCGCCCATGGCAGCCCCGGGCCCTCGGCGAGGCTCCGTCCCGCCGCGGGCAGGCGGGGGCGGATCCGCCAATGGGGGTTCGGGATCCTGGGTTTTGGCAGGCCTTGGCCGGGGGTGTGTCCGGAGCGCGCGAGATGCGCGCGGTGGTGACGTCGCCGGTGAGGAAGGTGGCGAGGTTCCAAGGCAGGCTGGAGACAGAGAGGTGCCCTGTCCTGCTGTTTGCCTGGTGTCCTTGCCTCTCAACGCGCAGGGACTTGTGAGGTCACCGGGAATAGAAGAGGCGTTTGAGCAAGCGAGAGGCAGATGAAAACAAGCAAGATACGACTCGGTTTTTGAAGGTCAGGGAGCCAGTCGGTCTCTATTGCAGGCTTGTTCAGAATTTAAAAAGTGGCCCTTCTTTGGTTAGCCCACTGTTTCTGGTCTGTGAAGAGTCTGACTCTGAAGTGTCACGTTGGAATTATTTAAAAAGGAAGCTACAAACTTAACTGAATAGAGCTCCACAGACAGAATAACAGTTCCTGACTGATAAAAAAGAAATAAAAGTTTCTGCTGGCAAATACTTACCTTCATTCTCACATTTTTAAAAATTACAGAGATATGTAGAATACAAGATACAAGCTTTCATTTTCTTTATAAACAACAGTAAAGTTTGTCAGATTTTCCCCTTTTTCAGCCTATTGATCACAACAGAGAGAAGTTTTTTTATTTGCAGACCTTTCAAATTGGTTTTGGGTTTTTGTTTGTTTGGTTTTGGGGATTTTTTTTGGTAAGGCTTTAAAATATCTATGTACAGATGTTTTTATTTACATATGAAAGTCACAGGGCCAAACTGGCTGAAGCTTAATCACATTTTCTGGGATCAGTTTTCTGGGGTTTAACTGCCCAAAGTGGCTCAGTGCAGCATCAGATGTGTCCCAGTGTTGGCATGAAGGGCATGTCAGGAGCGAATGGCTGGGTGTGCTAGAAGCAAGGCTGCCCTTTGGCAGCATTTGGCCCAGCTGCTTAACTGTGATGTCAGCCCATGCCCTTTAGTAATCACATATCCTCTGAACAGAGATAGATATAGCTCTCCCAGGATTTTCTTGGGAAGCTGTGAGCAGCTGTGAGAAAGCTTAGAGAAAGAATTAAATCAATTATTATCTCAATCTCTGCACCTGGCAGGCAATCTCTGTTCGTCAAAGATGTTTACAAGGAGTTGTCCCTTCTTGACCAGTAGGTGGGAGAAGATTCCTAAAGGCCAATCAGGTCTTAGGTCCACCACTGTTTCTATAAGAACTGTGGATTTCTAATAATAAAGTGCCTTTTCATGCTTTCTGATGAGTCTCTGTATCACCTTTGTCTCTCCCCAATACCTCTTCGGTGATAATTGGTGACCCTGAATTACTGACATTGCTAAATAATAGCAATAATAAAAAATAATTTTGGGCAAATTGCCAAGCTAACAAGACTTATTGTAAACCAAGCTCATTCATTTGTATCTGTCTCCCCAGTACAGCTGAGTATCCTAAGTATCCTAATCCATGAGGATATCCATTAGGAGTACCCTAATCTCCAGATGAAACACCAGACATATCAGTTATATCACTTCTGTATTTACATTTTAAGACAAAGATCTTACAAAAGCCATATCAAAGATTCCTCCTCACCCACGAAGCTCATTTTGGTCCAATACATTAAAACACCACAAATTTTTTTACCTGAACAGTGAAAACATTCTATGTACATCATTTTCCTGTACCTTTTACCAAACAGCATTTAGTAGCAAGTCTCGAGGGTGACCCATTGTCATTCTACTGATTTATTTTTAAATGCAAAAAAAAAAGTCCATATGGTCATTATGCTTATTTACTATATTAGCAGGATACAATTAAGTGAAAATGTTATATGAAGATGATTATGTAAAGTATAAAAAGTAAGTTTTTACAAACACTATATTTTTATTTGTCAGTATGCTAGGACTTTCCCTTCCTCTCTACCATCGTCTTGATCACAACAAAGATGTGAAGTATTACCTTTTTACAAAACTTTAAAATGCCGAAGTTTATGTTAAGGTTTGAAATCTTGTTGTATACAGATGTTTAGACTTGTTTTAATTTTTTTCACCTTACATCTGTGATTATTAATATAAAGAACACTGTATGAAAAGAAGCATTTTGTTGACTGATCTGTTCTAATTGGTTTCGTTCTAGGATTTATTTAGGACATAACTATGCAGCCAGGTATTGCAGATCATGAAGTAAATATAGGCTGGTTTTCTGAGTCTGATGGTGAACAGGCATCCACTGAAGAAAGATATGGGAATAAACCAAGAATGAGAAAGTAGCAAAAATCTTCTTCCACAATTTGAAAAGATTTGCAAGATTATGATTTATACATACTTGTAAATTTGTTTATAAATATTTTATCTGAGAAAGTACTTCTGTGAGCCAAAACAGTATATTTAAACCAGCATATGTCCAGCAGCTACTGGAAAAGAGGCAGATATTTTCAGGCCCAATCCCTTGTTCTTTAAGCAAATGCTTTTATTGACTGAAGTGTTATTGAATGGACTGTATGTCTGAGCTGATCTGGATCAAAAAAAAAAATTTTTTTTTTCACTAATTTGTTTTCTAGCATGCTGTGAGTGGTACAGGGAGGGGACAGGACAGAGTTCAATCAGATTAAACACAGCACAAAGCTAAACCTGACTCAGCAAACTGGGAGAGAGATTACATTTTTAGTAGGATGTGATCCCTGATGCAATTTACAGCTTAGGTACCTAAGTGAGGGAGGCAGTGAGTCAGAGCAGCTGGGAACTAGAATGGTGGGACTAACCATATTAGAGACAGGCCAGATTTATGTCAGGTTAAAATGACTACGCAGCTGTTCCCTAAGAAGAGCATATATAGGGAAAGCAGGTTAGAAAAGCACACAATGTACAACAGCTTATTGAAAAGCAGCTACACGAGCAAAAAACATCCATCTTTCTGAGAATTTCATACACATGGCTCCCTGGCTGTGGAATTTACTATATATTTGCATTTTCTTAGCAGAAGTATGAACTGGGAGATGTAAGGATTATATTTAAATATTTTACATTGCAAAGCTGGCATTCAGAAGCTGGGTGGAAAGGTGACAGCAATTCATGACACCAAAGTCCTGCCAGCACCCTGGCTGAAACTTGAACTTGAAAGATTTTTCTTCTCTTGCATTCAAGCAGCTTGTTGTTATCCCAAACCCTGATAATGAAAATGTAACATTGTTAACTGTTTCCTCCCTTTTATTTTAGTAGAATAATTTCCATGACACCACATGTTTCCATTAAATGGCTGTCTTTCACCATAAATTATTGCTTGCTGTGATATTATGGCTTCATAAGCATTATTAGTGAAAATTAGGCAAAGTGTGATATGTAGTTTTTATGTTGAAATGTAAATAACTTCTGATCACATTTACATATGGAGAGAATAATGGTGTGTGCAAGAGCAATAGGACAAATTAGAGCTGTACTACAGGTGTGCTGTCTTCATTGCTTGTTAATTATTTCTCTTCTGTGTCCAGACAGGACTGAGTCATTGGAATGAGTGAAGGTGCTGAGACAATTCTGTTTTATTTGTAGCTTTGTCATTAACACTTTAGGTGACTTTGGGCAACTCATAGGCGGGTGAAGATGGATTGTGCTTCGATGAAACTTCTGTGTGTACTCAATCCCAGGGGACCCTGAATCAGAAGAATATAAAAGTGTCTGTTCCTTATCCATCTCCAGGATGGATATTCCTCCAGGATAGTACTGGGAGGTCCAGAATGGATGTCTTGAATACAGTAGGCAAGGAATCATGACAGGGTTTTTGACTACTATTCTACAGCCATCTGTAGCTCAGTGACTTCTTAAGGCAGAGGTGGTTTCTGTGTATTTACTAACCCTCTTTTTGTTTCTCTTCTTTAACCTACCAAGACTCCTCTTGAGCCCATGTAAATTTTCATCATTTGCAGCATCTTTGGCAAGGTGCTCCACAGTTTAGCTATGTGAAAGATCATTTTTTGCAAACCAAATCCTTTTGCTTTCATTGAGCCTTTCATCTACCAGCCTTCACTGGTTGGGAAGAGATGGTGCATTAGTGATTAATGTTCATACTGTAGGAAACTTGCACCTATCAGACCTGAGAGTGCACACATCAAATGCCTGTTTGCTAGGACAGATGTCAGAATCCTTGCAGGAGATACACGGAAGCACCCTCAGGGAAGGACCCTGGATTATTTTTTCTGTATGACTGGGAGAAGAGATAGAATAACCTGTTAATATTGCAAATGGGTGCAGTGAATAGTTTCATGCTGTTAGATATGCCTGAGGGTCCCTTTATCAACCTGCGGTTTGTCCAGAGACAACCATGTCTACTGCAGACAAGCAGTGCAGAGAGAATCCACCGTCTGTAAGACATGCAACATAAGGCAGTGTAGACACCACTGAAGGATTATTCTCACTCTGCTTCAAAGGCAGTTTTTTTTTTGCTCTGGCCATGGCTGATTCATCAGCTAAATCTGTTTACTCACCTACCATACCAAAAAAGTGGGCTCTTCCTTCCTGTCTTCAATGAAAAGTGTTCTGGAAAGCTCAGGGTGATTTTCTCCACAGGTACTGGGATGCTTTTTAAACCCTTGATAAATTTCATCTTGGAAATTTCCTACCCTCTGAACTTATGGCCTTGGCAGAGGCTTTCACGTTCTGACCCTGATGTTCTTGGCAAGACCATCTCTCCCGATGTTTTTCAACTACAAAGTATCAACCAGTGGAGTTTACAAGGTCTGGGAAATAAATCAGATTGTACCAGTGTCACTACATGAATGTGATAATTTATAATAAAGCAAATTCATGTCTATTCATAACGCCTGAGCTTTTCAGGATGCTATATTTGGCCTCAAACAGGATGCTTTATTTGTCCTGCTTTTCTGTTAAAACTTCTTGGCTCCTTCTATCTCATTTGTAATGTACCTTTTCCCTGCTTCTTTATAGTTTTAAATACAGCTTTTCAGAGAGGGCCTTGATCCTATTTCTGGAGATTTAGCAAAACCTCTGGATATCTGCTGGAATTCTACCGTGCATTCCTTGTGCAGTCTCTTCAGTCGAAGGTCAGATATTGAACGAGGCTGAGCCTATACAAACCTGAGTTTATACTGGACTCACTAGGAATTTGTCTGGTTGTAGCCAGGAGTGTTATCTTTTCTTGTGTGTCTAACAAAATAAAGAAAAGGTGCATGTGTCATTTCCAAGAACTATTGTTTTTAAGATTTTGAGCTGGGCTTAAAACCACCTTGTGGTGAAAGTCAGAGCCAGGTGGTGGCACTGGTGATGAGACAGAAATTTGGAATGTTTACAGTCCACCCCTGTTAGACCGAGTTTTCACAGCCAAGAGGAGATCAGACAATAAAACATTCAGATAATTAAAGTTCTCCATACACCTGTGTACAGACTCCAGATAACAGCAGCAGCTGCTTCAGTCTTTCTACAAGCCCTTCAATATTGTCAGCCATGTGACATTTCTTCTTTTGATGTATAAGGTAAAAACCATCTTCATTTTGAAACTGGAAGGATAAGTCACTCCTAGTGAGAAGAAGATACAATAGTAGTTGTAATCTGTTTTACAGCCATTTGCTAAGGCAAGAATTAATTATAAGCCCAAAGAGAGTTGTCCAATTTCCTTCCAGTAGCAAGCCATTGAGTCAGGATATAAGTCTTGTTTCCTGACCTGCAGCCAGTACTTATCTCTGAACAGTAGCTTTGGGCTTTTAAGGTTAAAGTTTTGCCAAGATCCATTACATCCTCTTGTAAACGTTGTTTCAAATCCTTTCGAGGGTGGAGGTAGTTTTGGAGAGTCGCCTGGAGTTGGGAGATTTCTTTGTATGTGGAAATGGCACCCATGTACTGTCCTGTGCAATATAGAACTGCAGCAGGTCCTGTGACTAGTGAAGAGCCACTGTGTGTACAGAGGGCAGAAAGAGCACAGAGTTCAAGTGCTTTTTCTTCCCTTCCCCTTGGCCAGAAGAAATATTTTATTAGCAGTGGTGGGAATCTTGGATAGTCTATCAAAATTTTGCAGCTGCTTAGAGGTTCAGGGACACATACTCCTACCTAGTGTGTCTGCACACAGGTGCAGAGCTAAGCACTCTGCAGAGCTCACTGCAGTGCTAACAGTGACAGTAACTCCAGATCAGCAAAGGACCAGGAGCAAAAGAACTGAACCAGAACGACTCCATCTTTTGCAATACTCACCCAAGGAGAAGTTATGAAAGTGCATTTTCAGTTTCAGAACAGAAAAATAACATCCAGGTGTTTATTGGATAATTCAAGTTACAAAACTCAAGAAGAATCACAGTTCTGACATGGCTATCTTTCACATCAGATCTTGCTTTGATGTTGATAATGTACGGAAGTAACTGCATTTTTCCTTATTATGGGTAGAGGACATTTTTGTTCAAATTTCCCAGGCCAAAGCTAATTTCCTAATTACATTTTGTTTTAAAGGAAAAAGCTTTGCCTGCTGGTGAGTCACAAGGTCTGGTCATCGTTTCTACAGGAACACCTGTCCCCTGCTTCAGTTCCTTAGTGACCTGAGTCAAGGCCATGAAAGTAAAAGTACAGACACTGAATTGCAGAGGGGGAGGCACAGCATGGAGCTGTGTGAGGCAGAAATGGGGGTTGTGGCATGGGAAGGGGCTGCAAAATATCTAGAAACACTAGAACCACTGAATGGTTTGGGTTGGAAAGGACCTTAAAGATTATCGAATTCCAACCCACCTGCCATGGGCAGGGACAACTTCCACTAGACCCGGTTGCTCAAAGCCCCATCCAGCCTGGCCTGGAACACTTTCAGGGATGGGGCATCCACAGCTTCTCTGAGAAACCTGTTCCACTGCCTCCCATCCTCACAACAGAGAATTCCTTCCTGACATCTAATCTAAACCTGCCCTCTTTCATTTTAAAACCATTCCCCCTTGTCTTAAGCAAGAATGGTTGTGTTTATATCGCTGCACGGAAACGCCCAGAAATACGGAACCAAAAAAAGTAATCCTCTGGAGTGAAAACACTGGAAGTTCTTCCATTGGGAAAGCTGAACGGGGAGGGAGTGTGGGCGTGGCATAAGGGAGCTTTGCTTCCTTCCTTCCTTTTAACACAGGCGGTGCCAAACGAAGCCGACGTAGTCGGAAGGTTGTGGGTGGATTACAACCCGTTTAGGATCCTTGCGAAGCACAAATAACCTTTATTAAAACCAAAACGGTGGAAAGAACGAGAGGCCGGGACGCGCCCCTCAGGGCCGCTCCGCCCCGCCCCGGCGTCGGGCGGGCGTCACTGAGGGGCGGGGCCAGGAAGCGCCTCGCGCGGCCCCGCCCCTGCCCGCGCACGGCGCGTGCGCGCTGCTGGGGGCACCCGAGGGCGAAGGGGCTCGGCCATGGCGGCCTCCATGATCTGCAGCCGGGTGGCGGCCGGGCTGAGGGGCAGTGGCCTCCGCGCCTCGCTGGGTTCCACCGCGGGGAAGGTAGCGGCCGATCGGGAGCAAGGGTGGGCTGGGGGATGGGGCTGAAGCGGGTCGGGCCGGCTGGGGTCGCGGCCGAGGTCGCTCCCTGCCGAGCGCCGGCGAGAGGAGCGTCCGTCTCGGCGCGCTCCCGCCGCCCTCCTGCCCTGTCCTGCCCTGCCCTGCGGCGGGGCTGGCAGCCCGGCGCTCACCTTTGGTGTGCGGCCCCCCGCAGCCGCTGTTCTTGCTTGTGACAAGTCTTCTCTGCGTGGCTCATTTTCCCTTCCTTTTCAGCACCCCCGTCCCCTATCTTGGAGGAAATCCCTGTGTTTCCATCTCCGCCGTCACCTTGCTCCTAGGAGGGGCCGGGCTGTGCCAGTTAAACTCTTCTCTCAGCTCGCCAGCCTCTGCTCTTGGTTCCTGTGGATGCCATTCGGGGGTGCGGGCTTGTTTTTGGCTGCAGCACCCGTGGGAAGCGGTGGCACGGAGGAGCTCGGGAGGCTGCAGTGTGTGTGACACGGTGTGTGTCTCTCGCTGCCGCTTTCTGCTCCTGCCGCGTACTGGGGAAGGTCGCCCTGAGAGCCCCTCTCGAGTTACCGGCAGCCTCCCGGGGCCGGCGGGTCGCTCAGCGCCTCTCCCTTGGGGTCGTGCCAAGGAGAGGACGTCCTGCTTGGAGAAGGAACCCTCTGGAGGCTACGTAGGCCCTGTCGATTCGCTAGCTTGGAATGCTGTAGTAAAGCTCATGTGTCGTCTGCTTGTTTCCTTTATTTGAAGTGAAATGAAGCCTTAAAAGTCTAGCTTGTTAGAAACTTCCTAGTTCAGGCTGATTTTTACGGTGCTTGTGCCAGTGGTGCATACTAAAAAAATAAAAATAAAAGCAAAGGTTTGTTTTGTATGTAAGTTTCGTTTGTAATCTTTTTACCTTAAGTCTTTTGGTGATCGTCTGTGTTCATGGATTAGCTGAATTCAGTAGGTTTCTTGGTTTGTGTATAAAATTAAGGTCTTATTTGCATATAGTGAAATACAAAAAATGCACCAAACTTTTTTTTGCATTTGCTGTTGTTGATCCTTATGTTACAGTCCTTGCCAGTGCTAGTAGTTTCACCAGCTCTTTCCCCCTGCCCAATAAAACTTCACAAAATCAAATACCAGACCTGATATGGAAGGGTAGGATTAAATGTTCAGGTGTTTGCACTGGAATACTAAAGTATACTTGTTTAATATGTAGACTGGCTTTTTAACCTAAACAAAGGGGTAGTCTTTCACAACAGTCACATTCTTCTTTTTGTTTTCTTTTTTTTCCTTTTATTCTCTTTCTTCAGGTCCTTGCTGGAAGTCCAGGAATACTCAGCAATCATGGGTTTCAAGTGCAACAGCAGCAACAGAGGAGACTGTCACTCCATGAATACCTGAGCATGGGACTGTTGAAGGAGGCCGGAATTTCTGTTCCACATGGGGTGGTTGCAAATACGCCAGATGAAGCTTACAAAATAGCAAAAGAAATAGGTATAATATTAAAGAGAACATATACTAATAGGCATGGGATTGATACAAGGTGTACCTACTTTTTCTGTCTTTCTTTGAAAGATGTTGCTTGGAGTTCTGAATATATTTTCTCTTTAAGAGAGCCTTCCCTGTGAAGCAACCTTCTTGTTAAGAATCAATAGGTCAGGTATAAATTCTATTAGTTTAGACTAATATAACTGCTTAAACTTCTTTGAGATAAATAATAGACTCTACTTCGTGCAAGTCCTGGATTTCTTTCTACTTTCAGCAAGGTTAGAGGAAGTCTTGTGTGAAGGATTTCAGTGGTGGTGACAAGATCTCATATAGAATAGAAGATGCAAACCATACTTCTCTTTAGGCTACAGAAGAAGAGTAAAATCCTATTCCTTTGTGAGTGTGCTTTTCTGGCAGAATGCAGCTACTTCACACAGGAGGGGAGGACTTTGATGGCTTGTAGTTGTATGCTAAATTCCTGTCTTGTTGATGAAAAAGTATCCAGTCTCATTTGCTGGGTGCTTACGTTCTTAATTTGGAATTGAGCTTTAATTTTGGACTTGACTTTGCCTATTAATTTGCCAGTTTAACTACAATGTGTCCTCATAAAATCTTGTGTAATTTGGATTTAATTTGGAAGTCAGCTTTTATTGTGTCAGACATTAGAAGGTAGGGTGTTTTTTGGTTGATTGATTTGTTTGTTTGGGGGGGGTTTCTTAGTTTAAAGTCTGGGATTTTTTTTTCCTCTCTGGAAAAACATACTAGGCTTGTCACCAAGTTTTAGTGAAGGACATTGGTTGTCATATTCCTTTCTCCTATGCAAATGCTCAAATCTCTATTCACCTCCAAAGGGATACATTCATAGTGATTCCTGAGGTTATAGGTTTTGTTGGATTCATTTCAGTTTCATAGGGAGATTTAGTGTGAGAATTGAGATCTGAAAACACCGATAATTTTTCTTCTAGAGCGAGTTATGCTGCTTTGTAATTTAGAAAAGAATTGAAAAGCTGCTTTTCCTTCAGGCATGATGTCCCAGAAATTCAGGTATTGTCAGATACCTTCTTTATCTTGTTTCCATTAGAGAGTAAGTGATACAAAATTATAATAATTTCATTAATATGAAAGGAAGTTGCTGAAATACTTCTGAGAATGTTTTGTACTTTGGAACCTTACCTTCTGTTAAGGGTGAGTTTATAGCAGGATCAAAACTTCCCAAATCAGGCATATCCCTTTTCTCTACTTTAATGTTTGCACAGATATTGCTGGAGGAAAATAAGAGCACCACCTTTGTCTGTGGCTCTTTAATCAGCAGCCCAGAAACTCTTAGGTCAGGATTCCTTTGTTTTCTTCCTGCTCAGAGAGGGCTCCTCCAGCAGTGTGGATATGGATCTGGCTGCTGGTTTATAGCTCTGTGTGAGCCCTGTGACATCATAGGTATTTCTGTTATCTGGAGTGTGGGACTCTGGGCAATTTCTTGGGGATTAAAAGAAGGAAGTTGTGAGGTGTGTGAGTTGGCATCCTTTAGTACAGGAATTCAGGGCTTCTGGTTGTCAGCCAAATACTTTGTTGGAGTTGCTGTGTAGTTGATGCTGTGGCTTTCTTTGGTTCTTGAGATGAGGAAGGGAAAACCTCCTGAAAGAAGAACACACACTGAAAGAGCTTGAGGTTTTGAGGCATTGCTCAAGCAAGAGGCATTGCTCAAACTCATTCTGGGTGGTGACATTATTCTTTGCTCCAATGTTTTGGATTTATTTGTTTTTGTAGGCATTTAGCTGCTAGCTTTCATTTAGTATTTAAAAAAAAAAATCAACAAAACACAAACCAAACTCTATCAGAATGAAAAAATTCACTTTTTTGGTCTACTCACATATTGTTGATTTTTGTTGTGTGGAAGTAGTTGCCAGTAGATAGGATTTTTTTTTCTTTTTATATGCTAAACTGTTTAATCAAATGTTTGTCTAGGTCATTACAAAGACAGTTGGTAATACTCTTTGCTCTGTTTCCCTAGGGCTGATCCACATATTCCTGGTAAATTTACACAGAGCAGATTTCTGACTAAAGGTTGAGTTTGGCATTGGATTTCTTCCCTTTTGCAAATACTTCCCTTAGAAATGGGTAAATTTTTATCCCAATGTATAGCAAATGCAAACTTCTCATTAACAGAGATTATCATAGGTTAGCTGTGGCTGTAGCTAAATCAGTGCTGCATAATCATCTCGCTTAAATTTTGAACAACAAATGGGCTAAATTCTGTTCCACAGCTTTGATAAGAGACTGCAGCATGACTTGATTGCCTTGAAGTTTATGGTTTGCTCTCAGCCATGTGTGCATTCCAGCTAGCACTGTGACCAGTTCTGATTGAGAAGCTGATATGTGTGTGTTATCAAGAACATGACAAATGAACCTGAAGACTGTTTAATGAACAGATGCTTGATCAGTGTGATGGCAGGTAGCTCAGCAGAACACACTATTTAAAATGAACATTGCTGTTTGTTAAGAGACACTTCCATGGGTGCAATGTATTGTTGTAACTCAAGTTTTGATGCTTCTCGAGCCCTTTCCTCTGGTAACAGTTGAGTGAAAGGCAGTGACATATTGTGTGCTTATCTGGGTTTTTTAAATAGCATATATTTAGATTCATGATGATTTGAGAAGTAAGACTTTGTAAGACATTAATATCTTGAAGCCACTTTTGTGTGCTGGTGATTTTGTTGGGTTTTCAGGTAATGAATCCCACAGTCTGCTACTTTTGCTGTTGCAGTTTGAGAGGTCCAGTGCAGCTCTGTGTCCGTGTGGTTTATAAAGAATGTTCTATTTTGGTATGCTTTCTACAGAATAGCTCTAGTAATTGCTTTGGCTGTATTCCTGCTGACAGTTACATGATTAATAGATGATTTTTTTCAGACCTAGATTTTTTTCAATGTTACTAACAACTTTTAAGTACTTTTCAGTGTTATTTATTTTTCTGTCTGTTGCTTAAACATACAACATGTATCTGTTAAAAAAAACTTTAAAAAGTAATATGTGAACCTGGGTAGATTTAAAAATAGAATTTTTGATCCCAGGCTTGATTTAGTTGGAAATCAAAGCTTAGTACAATGTGTGCAATTATTTTCTAGGTAAAGTGATAGCTTTATCTTTGTTAGCTCTTCAAAAAACATATTCCAGGCACTGTGGCAAAAAGCTGAGTTAGTTTTTTCCTTAGTGTATGCCACACCCACCTTGGCTGTCTGATTTAAGTTTTTGGGGTTTTCTAGTCTATGTCATAGTGAAAACTCATGTCTGTCATACATTTATATATGGTTTTTTTTTGGTTGCCATTTTCAGTTTTCCTTGTTGGTCAATTTTCTGTCTATGTTCCTGATGTCTTTTAGGCTGTCTGAAATTTCAGAGTGTTTATTCAATTGCTCTAGGATATAGATGATGATCTAAGGCGGCAAAAGCAGAAATCTCCCAGGTGTTAAAAAAGTCATGCAATTATGTTCCTACTTACCTGGTCAAAATCTCTAGATAAACAGCACTATTAGTTGAGAAACCAAACATTTACTTACATTCTGACAAATGTTATTTTCTTTGGCATCTGAATCTTAAATTTAATTCAGCCTTTGCTTTCTTCTGTAGCACTTCACTCCTTTGAAGTTAAAATACCAAAACATATTGCTGATGATAATTCACTAATTAAAATAGACTTGTATAACCAGCACATTCAAATTTTGATCTCTGTATTTTAATTGCTCGACTTAAGCTGTTGACAAAACCAAACCTGTCTTGTGAGCTGATAATGAACTTGATGCAGTTGATTAATGTCAGGAAGTATTTGTGCAGAAGATATTTTGTAATAGCAAAACATCTTGTTAGTCTCCTGACTGGTATGGTCCTTTCAGTGAAAGTATGATGATTCCTGGCACATAATTATTTCAATAGTTAGACTTTTGATTTGCATGCAATGAGTCTTCTAATACTGAGACGTTTCAAATGCTGAAAAAACGTGATTTTGAAGTTAAAATTCCCAGTGGCTATACTTACTAATGAAATGCAGTGTACTCTGAAGAGATTCTCTGCTCTCTTGATAGAATTAAGGTCAGAATATTATTTATATTGACACTCCTGTTGTTAGTTAAAAACCCATCTTTTCCTAATGCTAGTAAACACACGTGTGCTGTATTGTTTAAATTTACGTTTTTTGTATCTGTGCAACAAGAAAAAAATTAGCTTGTGTTACAAATGGAGGGTTACTTTTTCTGGTGCAAGAACTTTGAAATACAGGCTGAAGCAAAAGTTACGGGTCTCTGTCTCTCCCAGGATAAGTTTGCAGTTGAATGGTAGTTGGGAACTTGATTGACATTTGAGTTACTAACCTGTCACTGCCCTTTACTGTTGTCTGTCTTGTCAGAATAGATTAGGCTTGCATGGTTGTTCTCAAGGTGTCTGTAATATGTGGAAAGCAGTACCTCTGCTACAGATAGTATTGGGCAGAGAAGTGGCAATTAATGTGATTTGACAAAAGTCAAAATGAAAACCTGTAAAGCAGAACATTTTAATCAGGCCTGTCTGCTGTAATCATTGGACTTTCCACTTGCACAGGGAACTGCAGAGATGCAGTGGAACAGTGACCCTTCTTGCCTCTTAATAAGCTTATTAGAAGATTGCATTTTACATGGATGTCTTTCTTCTTGCCTGCTTGCATTGATTTTTCTCCCAGTTTCAAAGCTTAAATTATAGAATCAGAAATTATTATTTTTAAAAAATAGGTATTAGTGTTGATAGAAGTGAAGATGGTCTTGTTTGCTGACTGTGTAGCTCTTTCACTGTCTAGTTAATAAATGATTGTTGAAGGTGATAGCTGTAGTGTTAGTAGATGTATAGATTTTTGTTGTCCAGAACAGATTAGTGCTAAGTCATTGTTCTGATTTCAGACACCTGTTCTCACTGGTATCTACTCTTAATTTTCTAAGCATTTCCTAGTTTTTTCAGGCTATTGTACTTCTATGTGCTTTTAGGGCTGACTGCCATTGACATGGAAATGTGATGCTTACCAAATGCTTGTTCAGAGATTTGTGCATTGGCCGGTAGCTTGCTTGCCCACATGAGTTGTGCTGGTGTTCCAGTGCCCTGTGTTAATGCTTTACAATTTGTTACTGCTGCTGAAAGCTGAAATCCTGCTCACTGAAGTTCCTGCGTGTGTGTGCCTGTCACATGGTGCACAAGTCTGCAGAAGCACTGTCTGTCTGCTGGATGAGCTTTTGCCTTCAGGGAATCGCTGTTCTGATATGCTTCGAGGCATGATAGCACAAGTGCTTCTACTGGCACAAGAAGTGAGGCTGGAGTGAAAAGCTGAGGGCTGGAGGCAGGATGGAACTTCTGTGCTGGTGTGTCTGCTGGCATGTGTTTGCTGGGTTATCTGCTCCAGGGCAGAAACTGCTATTTTTTATTGAAACACAAGCCTAGCAGCATTTCAAAGCCACGTAAGCAAAAAACAAGGGCACAACTGTTGATACTGAGTAGAAAACTATGGTAGCTACTGGTTTCCAGATTTTTTTCTTGAGTTACTGTGTATCAGCAGTTCTTTGCTGTGTCAGATTGTGTGACAGTGCTGCTGCTGGAACGCTGCAGACGAGGTGTTTGACCAAACACTTCCTCTTGTTTTAGAGTAATTTTCAGTAGGAGCTGTGGGAAAAAATATTTATTGAACAGTGAACTTTTTGCATGATGGGTTATGGTTTTCTTGGGATATACTGTCTTAAGTTTGTTTCAGGTACATCTGTGCAGCTTAATTACTTGTAGACATAGCTGCTCAAATAAACCTTGAACTTGTTTATGCAATCAAGCAGCTACTTTGCAGTGCTAGAGGAAAACAATTTTCAGATCATTAGTAATCTGCTCATTTAATGACTCAGTTGTTGCATAAGGATTAGTCCAATGATGTTACAGCCAAAACTGATTGTGAAAAATTAAAAGTTGTTTTTCTCACATTCTTTTGGATATCTATATGTTGACAAAATATTATAATGCATCATAGTAACAACATTTTAAAGAAAAATCTTCCAGGATCAGGGTAGTGGTGCATGTAGCCCACTACTCTGTGTAAGAACAAAAGAACATTGCCTTATTGCGGGCAATTCTTAGCCTCCCTATTTTCTGCAGTCCATTACTCCTCATTTCCCCTCAGCATTAATACTTTTTTGTCTGAAGAATATCAGAGAGAATACGTCTGCCCAGGTCCTTTTGACTCTTCTGTTCTTCCTTCATATCTTCTGGCAGGCTTCCTTATATTTTGTGTAAAGAAGGGTCTTTTTTCTTGCACTTTTTAAAGACTGACTTCCTTGGTAGATGGCCTTTGTTTTTGGCTGAAAAAACAGAATGCAGAAACTAGAATGAATGATGTACATGTAGTCATAAGTTCTTTCTCTGTCCATCACAGGTATGGCTGAAGACCATAATCATGTTCTTGCTTTCTTCTCCTTTGATAGATTTAAGGATGTGCTAAGCTCATTTCTTGTAAGGGAATCTCTTAATTTCAGTGATCATCTTGGTTACAAATCTACTTTTATGCCCAGAGCTAAATATGTTCCAGCTGAGATCTTACCAGAGCTTTAGTTGGGATCTCATTTGACTTGTTCAGATTCTGGTGTTTTTGCTAGGAGGAATAATTTACAAAGAAGGTGCCTGTGGGTGAACTTGATGTCTTTTCTGAAAACTTCTCTGTAGTTGCAGCTTTTTATCTTATGGACTTAGTATAGGAAATGGAAAACAAGCTTTGTACTTAAAGTAATTGCATAAAAGTTGTCTTGTGTGACTTCTATAAAGTATGTTAACTTGGTTGCCTGTAAAAATAGTTATCTTCAGGAACTGAATTAAATATTAGAATCACAAATCATACTTGTATAATATACTTGTAATATACTTACTTTGTAAGTAAACATTTACTTGTGTGTTTATAACCTTCATGCCTATTTTGCAGAAGAGCTTTAAAATCATGTGTGAATTCAGAGATCTCTTGTTAGGTAGACATTCAAGAAGTAAAATCAACAGATAGCTAACTGGGAGGAGTGATTTGAGTCTTCTGCTTATAGATACCCTAGCTTGTGATTGAGTTTAATTTCACCTGTCTGGGCAGGACATGGGTGAAAATAGGAACCAATACAACTTTTGTGCCTGTCATAACCTTCCTCACTTTTTGTAGTGGCTAGTTTTGCTTGAGTACTGTAATTTTTCTTAAGCATTTCCGTGGTTCTCCTTTAACAGCCAAAGAAACAGCAAGTTCTTTTTTGGCTTGGAAAGATCAGACTGGCTCACCTATTGGTGGCATGAGAAAAAATGGGATGTGCTGAACAAATGGCAGTGGGGCAGTTCTTAATATCTTGGAGTCTAGCTACTGTCTATATTCTGTGTAAACGAACTTGAGTAATAAACTCAGAACTTCAGGTTTTTTTATTTTATCATTTTAAATGACTTGATGAATTATTTTTCTTTGCTTTTTTTCTCTCAGTGACAGTTCAGAGTATCCCAGTTGATTTTTGTTATATTCTCATGCTTTACTTTTTAAACTTAAATGCCCAGTTTCCCCTACCTAGAAGAATATTTTGTAAAGGTTTCTTAAACAGTTCAAGCCAACTAAAGGGCTTACTTTACCTACTCTTGGAAGAATAATGGGTTTGTTTAGACCTCTGACTCCTGCAAAGCACTGAAGCTTATGCCTTAGTGCTGTGCTGGATGGAAGCCAGAGTGCCCCTGGCAAGCTGACTTGGGTGCTATAGTTACAGATCATTGCTGGGAAGGAAATGGTTTATAGGTACAGGGTGTTTGTAGTTATTTGAGGAAAACCTTGCATATGGTGTCTCAGAGATTCAGTTTCATCTTGTTAATAGTCTATGAGGTGCTAATTATTTCTTACTGGGTGTTTAATCATACATGACTCTAGAATGTATTAAAAATGATCAGAACACCAGAACGCCACCACTGGATACTAACTCACCAAAGTTTGCTCACAGAATAGCCTAAAACTGCAAACTGTGGATTATTTGAGATTTTTGGAACTATCTGTGTGAATTGCAATATAGTTTTCAATTCACATGGGTGTTTTGGATGGTGGGCATGGAGAAGGGGGAATAAAATTAAAGCAGCCTTTGTTATTTACCTGAAGCAATTTGTTTTATAGTCATAGATGACAAATTTTTTGGGTTTTCTTTTGTTCTAGGTTCAAAGGATCTTGTGGTAAAAGCACAGGTCTTAGCTGGTGGTAGAGGAAAAGGAACATTTGAAGGTGGCCTCAAAGGAGGAGTGAAAATAGTTTTTTCGTAAGTTCTTTCTAAATTATCCAACCCAGTGGAAAAACTTCAAGGTTTCACATTATGGATTGAACCTATTGCTTTCTTTAACACCAGGGTTTTAATTATTAACCTTAAAATAACAAAAGTTAGATAAGCCTTTTTTAATGTTACTTCTGTTTTTTCAGCACTTTCTTTGTCACATTCTGAGCTTTTTATTCTAGTCCAGAAGAAGCAAAAGCTGTCTCCTCCCAAATGATTGGAAAGAAGTTGTTTACCAAGCAGACAGGAGAGAAGGGCAGGATATGCAATCAAGTATTTATCTGTGAACGCAGATATCCCAGGAGAGAATACTATTTTGCAATAACAATGGAAAGGTCTTTTCAAGTGAGTAATATTAGAAATAGAAGTAAGCTAATTAATTTGTTAGAACTGAATTAACAAAAAAATCGACAGAACTGTTTACTGTTCACTTGCTTTTGAAAATCAGAAGTATACAAGCTAAATTGTTTTCCAATTTGATTGACTTTGTTTTTAAATGCTGTAAAGATGTAATGCTACAATTTGAATTTACAGAATAATAAATGAGTATTTGTAGCCCCAAATGAAGTTCAGAGTCACATGCCAAAGGGGAGATGGGTAGAATAAGGGGTAATTTTCATTTTGGTTTTAATTTTCATTTGCCTAAATTGTGCAATTTAGTTTAAAAACACAGCTGTATGTGTGCATGTGCATTTACACCCTGTTTTTAAGTGTCAGAAACAAGATAAGTGACAGTGTTGTGGAAGAGCAAATGGTCCTGCATAAATCCAGCATCTTTTTTCTCCAGTGTGTGAAGGATCCCAGAGGTGCACTGGTGTGTCTTTTGATTTTGAGAGTGCTAGTAGCTTTCTTACAGTAATGCTTTTCAGGAAATGGGTAAGAAGATTTGGACATAGAGGTCTGTCTTGATGTCCTTCAGGAAAATGAAAGCCAGTCTTTTTTGCATGTATGGGCTGTGTGTGTGGGTGTGTAATTTTTTAGGCTACAGTTCAAATATGGTTGCTGAAATATGTCAGTGTTTTCTGACAGACAAGTGTTCTATTTGGAGCGTAGAACATGTATTGGTAAGTAACTTTAATGAAGCCAGGATTTGGAACAGATCTTGGAACTGTATTTGCTGAAGCTTAGAAAAACTGAATTTTGTCTGTTCAGATGCTTAAAGTTTGCAGAGGCACTGGTTTTGGTAATTAGGGGATATTTAAGTATGAATGAAAATTTTCTGTGGAGGAATGAGAAAGCTAGTTTACTCTTAATTTTTTTTGGCAGCTGTATTAGGAATTAAGTATTTGTTCCTTTTTCGTCCTCTGGATCAGTTGTGTTGAGTTGTGTGACTTGGTCACCTGCATTGTGATGTGTGCTGGAATAGAGTAAGGGAGATTCAAATGTTACCATATGCACCACAAGGTGGCATTAAAATGCTGTAAATGAACACATTTCAGGCTCTTAAAATTGTGTAAGCAATAAGCAACTATGCTTATGGAAATAAAATCTACTGTAACTGATTGTAGTAAATTAGATAAAGAGAAACATATTTTCATGGCTTGTTCTTGGTCTTGTATAAAATTTAAGTCTTACTAGCATATATTGATCTTACTGTGTGGGCTGTTGCTTTTTGATAGGGATGTGCTTGGTTTTTACTGCTGACTTTATAAGTCATGTTTTTAGATGTGTTTGTAATTACTGTAACTTGGATATAGGATACTTACGATGAGGAAATGCCTTTCAAAAGAAGGAAGTGTGAAGGTTGAATAGCACACAGTGTTTATTCCTGATGTTGTAAACCTCTTCCTTTAAGGAGGGGAAAAATGATTAAAATAGCCGGCTGAAACTGGAACTTTATGACTTGGATATTATTTGCCAGCAGGGGTTTGTGTTTTAAGCAAAACTGTTCACTTTGGTCAATTCTATGGAATGATGAGTTATTTTATGATCAGTTTGTAGCTTACTGACAGTTCAAGATAAGAATATCCAAAAATGTTTATTGAGTTGAATGTTGCTATTAGATGCAGGATAATTTGCAAGCTATGTATTTCCATTTGGAAGGATGGTAATGGGAGGAGTGGGTGTGGTTACTAAGCATGTTCTCTGAACCAGGGTCACATTTTCTATAAGTAATTGTCAACAATTATGAGGGTGTTTAATCTTTGAGTTCTGCTGACAGCAGATGTTGCCTTAGTACACTCATAGCCACAATCCATGTATGGGTGGTGATAAGGGAAGGTTGGTTGAAAGGATCAAGGTATGTCTTTACTGTGAACTGCAGGAGAGATTTTTAGGTTCCATGTTTTTGTTGAGATTTGGCTTTTTTAAAGATAAACTCAGCTTCAAATGCTGTCAGTTCTGTTTTCTTAATTTCTTTTGTTAATAAATAGTTGAGGGCTGTTTTGTTTTGCTATGGCTTACTTTCAGTGAAGGCTTTAGTTACCGAACACTGTGATCCTACTGAACAGATATGGTTTGCAGTAGTTTATCACTATGTTCTGCAGCCCTCCATTTGTCCTTGGAGTTGGAGCATGGCAGAATGAAAAAATGAGGCTGGCATTCGATCTGTATTTGTGTAGGAGTGAGAGGAGAAGGTGGAAGTGAGAAGGTAGTTACACTTCTCTGGTGACACCTAAGAGATAAAATGTATGTGATTATGAAGTTGAATCTTTCTATCAAAATTTAAAATAGTATGCCAGTGTTAATTGTTTTGCTGCTGCTTTACAGAGAACTTTTCCCTTGTTAAAAGAAAGTGGACCTGACATACACTTCAACATTTAGAAAGTTATTATTAAAAGGTTTTATATGGAAGTATTGAGTAGATAGACTAAATTTTTCAACAATAAAGGTTTTATTGCTGTGAAGTATCTTATGGGAAGAACTAAGTTTTGATTGTGTGGTATCAAATTACTTACGCTTTTTTTCCCCCTTTTTATTCTAGGGTCCTGTGCTGATAGGCAGTTCTCACGGTGGTGTTAATATTGAAGATGTTGCTGCAGAGAATCCTGAGGCGATAATTAAGGAGCCCATTGATATAGTAGAAGGCATAAAAAAGGAACAAGCTGTTAGGGTAATTGTTAATGTGGGAAAGTACACATTAGTGAGGATGGGAAAGTTTCTTCTAATTTTATAAAGGGTGTGTGCATTCAGCCTGCTGAGTTGTCCTAAATCCTTGTTTGAAACAGATTTGAACGAGATATTTAAGTATTTTCAGGTGAAACAGTGTAAATCCAACTGCATGGCAGTACTTTATCTAGCTTTTTACAGCTGTGCAAAGGCATAGCAAGATAAATTTTTATTACCTCCTTTTTAGGATAGGTGTAGTGTTCTATATGGAAAACAATCTGTTCAAACCAAAGAGTGTGTTCGTTTTTTTCCCCCCAGTGGACAGGGCGGGTTCTACGTCTACGAATTCCAATGAGATTGAAATAATAGCTAAACTCAGACATCCTTACATGAGTTAACAACAACCATTCTTTTACTTTCAGCTTGCCCAGAAAATGGGATTTCCTCCTAATCTGGTGGATGAAGCAGCTGAAAATATGATCAAATTATATAATCTCTTTCTGAAATATGATGCTACCATGATAGAAATAAATCCTATGGTGGAAGATGCATCAGGAGTCGGTAATGTTTCTTATTCATACTCTTCGTGTAACACCTTGACATTTTTGTAAATCTAAGTTGCTTCACACTGATAAAACTTCAGCTGTATACAGCAAGAGGAGTTAGTATTAACATGGTATGTTGAAAAAAAAATTTAATAAAGCAGATAAATTTGAGAATCTAAATATAGTAGGAATCTGCTCTTAATTGCTAAGTATGATCTTAAGTGTAAGTAATTTACTTTTTTAGTTTTTAAATTTTTAAATAAAGAGCACATCTACCCAGGATAAGGCATTTCTGGAAATCAGGTCTTTTCAAAATTCATAAATTGAAACTTGAGCCACTGCATGTATCCAAAATTGTTGCTACTATTCTGGTTAACATCACAGTACCTACGAGGAATCTCCTGCCTTTATGACTCAGGCATTAGAATAATTGAAGGAGTGTGATGTATGGAAAGACTGTAGGGGTTTAAGTAATATCTTGATGTTTATGAGGTTTTTAGCATATCCAGTTGCAGAATAGTTATTTAATGTACAATCACAGCCAATTCCACTCTATAAAAAATAAGCCTGTAGAGAGTATTTGTGCTTGAACTCAGATACAACAGTTTGAAATTTAAATATGACTGTAGCTCTTGCATCAAAGTGTGTTATTACTGTCACTGGGGTGGTTTTTGGTGTGTTTTTTTTTTTAATAATGCTTAAGTGATCAGTATAGAGCAGTCTTTACAATCTGTTTTTGTGCCCTCTTATTTTTATATCATTTTCACTGAGGGATAGAAATGAAGTGATATGGTGTTAGTTCTGATGTAAAGAATACTGTAGGTTTTCTGCTTGCTTAATCTTAAGTAGATTTACTTCTGTGTGTTTTTTCCTAACATTTTCTCTTCCAACTCGGGCACTCTCTCATCATGTTTCTGTGGGCTTACTGTCATGCACACATTATATATGTTTATTCTAAAAGATAAAACTAAGATGGATGAAAAAAATCTCAAATCAGAGACCTTCTTTAAGGATTAGTTTTATGCTAATTACTTGTGGTGCACTCCCCCCATTCTTTTCCAGGCTGCAGTGTGATCAGAGAAAACATAATTTGCTCAGATTTATCAAACATCTTGTTGTAAGCTTTTTTGGATTTAGATAACTAGAAATAGTTATCTTCCCTTTTTGTGCATAACTGATTATATGGGGAAACTGGAGAGAATCTTATATTTATTGACAGTGGTACATGTGTCTTTTTAGCAGAACTTTTGTGTTTGGACTGCATGAGCTAGCTGCCAAGTTTGATTTAATATACTTTAACACTTTAACACATTCATGTAGCATTTGAATTGTTACTATAATATTAAATAATGGTAAGTAATGGTGGGTTTTTTCCCTTTCAGTGATGTGTATGGATGCAAAGATAAACTTTGACAGCAATTCAGCCTATCGTCAGAAGAAGATCTTTGATATGCAGGATTGGACACAGGAAGACCAAAGAGATAAGGATGCTGCAAAAGCAGATCTCAACTATATAGGGTTGGATGGAAACATAGGCTGCTTAGGTATGCTTACTATTTAATGAATTTTAAATGACCTAATGGATTTATAAACTGAATTCCTAAATGTTATCTTTATTCTCATTTAGTCAATGGTGCTGGTTTAGCTATGGCTACAATGGATATAATTAAACTTCATGGCGGAACTCCAGCAAACTTCCTTGATGTTGGTGGTGGTGCTACAGCGCAGCAAGTGACAGAAGCCTTTAAGCTTATTACCTCTGATAAAAAGGTGAGGGAAGGTCCTGCACAGTGGTAAAACAGGCTATGATTTGGAAGACAATGCTTAGTGCACGTTCTCCAGAAAACATGTTTTTATAAGCACAGAAGTAGAAAGAGAGAAGATAGAAATCATGGAAATCTTAGCTTCATCTTGGTGCACATGAAGGGGGCCTAATAATCTATGGATTTTTTTTTACCTTTTTAAATAATAAGGGTTTTGGCTGTGTGCTGAGTAGACATTTTTGTGTCTTCTGGTTGAAGTTACAGCTGTATTTGAATCTTTCCAGAAATCTTGGAGTCAGAAACTCCCGCTGTCTGCTGTTTAAACAGAAAACGGTATTCAGTTGGTTTTCCAGTTTTGTTTTTCTTTTGGACCAGTTTTGCAGCTGGGTCTATGTTTTGCATAGAGTTGTAGAGATGAATATTTGCTGTGCTGTGCACAAACAAGTTTCTAAGGTACTGATTATATGTAATGTAAGATAAAATAACTTTGTAAGGGGCTTGGAAGGGCTTTAATGTTTATCCTATTAGAAACTTATCAGAAGTGCTTGAATATTATTAAAATAATACATTGGTTGAAACTGGAGGAAGAGGTTTTCCTCAGAAATAGTGTGAAGGCTGGATTGATGGTCTACATAGGAGTGGTTATCCCAGGGGGAACTTGGCAGTTTGGGGCTTTTTAAAAATAAAGAAAACTATTTTAAAAGGAGTAACTATAAAAAGTGGGAATGACTTGCAAGACCTGCTAATGACATGCTACTTTTGCACCACAATTTTATGTACTTGCTCATCTTTGGAAAGGGCCAGAAACAAATAGTGAGTGATATTTCAGAGGAGCTTAGTCTCTTTCTTATTGGAAAGACTTATTATCAAATGCAGCATCTGTAACACGCTCCAAGAGTGTTACAGAATCATTTAATCATTTAGATTGGAAAAGACATTTAAAATTGAGTCCAACCATAAATCTAACACTGCCCAGTCCTGCACTTAAACCATGTCTCTAAGCACTACATCTTAAATACCTTCAGGGTTGGTGAGTCAGCCACTTCCTTGGCAGCCTGTGTCAATGATTAACCACCCTTGTGGGGAAGAAATTTTTCCCAATATCCAATCTAAAACTCCCCTGGTGCAACTTGAAGCCATTTCCTCTTGTCTTACTGCTTGTTACTTTGGAGGAGGGTGAGCCCCACCTTGCTACATCCTTTCAGGCAGTTATAGAGAGTGATAAGGTCCCCCCCCTGAACCTCCTTTTCTCCAGGCTAAACACCCCAGCTCCATCCTTATAAGCCTTTCTTCACATTTTTCCAGCAAATTGAGGGAACAATGAGGGACACAGTCACAGAGCACCCAAATTACAGAGAGAAGAAACAAGGAAGAATCTGGGGGTTGATGATCTGGGAAGAGTTTTTGCAATGCAAATTCTCTGCTGATGTGTGGACAGAAGATGTCCAAACAGACTTCTTAAGATAGCTTTTCCTTTCTGCTTTCTTTCAGTTTCTCACTATTTTATAAAAAAACAGTGACTATAGCTGGGATTCTTGAAACTCAAAGAGCAGTGCAGCCCACTGGTGTCACAGATGGTGCTCAGGGTTCAGTTCAGGGCTTGTTTGGAGCAGCCTTCTGAGGTGCCAGCCTAAGTTGCCCATTAGTAGTAGGAGGAAGAACAATGCTACACAGATGAGCTAGTCTAAGTGCAAGATCATGGGAACCAAGTTACTGCTCATGAACCAGTTGCACAGGAATGTTTTGTCTTGTTGAGTTTGTTTTATCATCTAAGGCTGTCTACCCATTTTGATTCATGCTTTGTTTCATCTTTCATCTCTGACCATGGTTCTTTTTACCCTTCCTTTCTACCACTTGAGTTCCCTTATCTGTTGGCTTAATCCTCCTGAATAAAAGGTATTTCAAATAGCTTATCTCTAAGCATTCTGGCTTTTAGGTTAACTGTGTAAACAGGGTCTTGTGTATGAGTTTTTAAAATTTCCTGTTTTCAGTATGTGGAGTTACTGGTGTGGGGGTACCTCTGATGGAGTACTGTTAGCAATGGAAAGATAAATAGTTGGCAAATACAGTTTTTTGAAGTAACTGCTCTGTTGTATGTGACTCTACAGAACTGTACTTTGGGTGCTGATGTTCTGTAGAACAGAAATGTTCTGTGTCTTGCAGAGTCCCTTAATAGAATTAAAGAGCTTGAATTATCCTTAGACTGAAGGCTGTGTGCTACTTTCATCTAATGTGTCTCTGGCCATTTTAATGTGAATATTGTCATTGATTCTGTAGGTACTGGCTATTCTGGTAAATATTTTTGGTGGCATTATGAGGTGTGATGTCATAGCACAAGGCATTGTTACGGCAGTAAAGGATTTGGAGCTAAAAGTTCCTATTGTGGTACGGTTGCAAGGTGAGTGTGCTTCATACATATTTAAATATGTTTGTCTCTAATTGACAGGTGTCATTGAGCTTATATACTGTGTAGCAAGCTGCCTGTGAGTTGAAGTCAGTGGAGAAATAAAGCAAACCTTGAATTTAGATGGTGAGGATTGGAAAGTTAATAAAAAGAGACTTCCTGCTTTTTAAACTACTAATGTTGTTTTCTAGAGTTATTCACTAACTTCTGGAACAGGCTTCCTAGGAATATGAGACTAGTAGGTAGTAGTAGTAGTAATCTCCTGTTCAATAAGAGTGGCATTTTATCTGTTTCTGAAGGTACACGAGTTGATGATGCCAAAGCTTTAATAACAGCTAGTGGCCTCAAAATCCTCGCATGTGATGACTTGGATGAAGCTGCAAAAATGGTAAGATAGCTGGTTATGAATATTCTTTTCAGAATATAGCATCTGTTGCAGAGTATTGAAAAGTCAAAACTCCATTCAATCAACTACAGGTAGCTTGGGATAAATCCCAGTGCCAGTTGCTCCCAGTGCCCGAAGGAAAAATTTTACAAGTTAGTGCATAATTTTTCAGGGAACAATGATGCAGTCAGAAGCTATTTAACCCCACAAGCCAAAACCAGATGAATGACCAGGTCAGCCACTCCCCTTGGTGGGGGAATGGCTAAGAGCTTAGCTTTATTGATTGGGGGAAAATACTTGAATTGAGGTGACTGAAAAATGCATGTAACTCTTCCTTTTATCAAGCACTGTAATTCAGTGTGCATGATTAAAACCATAATTGATCATGATGTGGCCTCATAAGATAATTAGATATTCACATGTTCAGATGCACTGATTTGTGTGTGTGTTGCTTTGCTTTGTTTGTGGAGAAGAAAGTTGTACTAGAAATGTATAGCAAAAAAATTAAAAGATACCGGATGGATTTTGTGTCATGGGGAAACTTATGATTTTTTTTTTTCTCCCAAAGAACCACTTACTCTGTTATACCATTTCATTCTAAGCAGAAAATAATTCAGAGAAATTTAGAGTTGTTATGCAAGACAAGATAAGGCTCCTTAAGGTATCAAAGTAAGATCCAGAAGTGCTTGCAACAAAAACTCAGAGGAGAAATAGCTTTTAGATACATAGAATTTCTTTTGAGTTGCCACCTCAACACCTCACAAAATAACAAGGTGGCGTGAGTTGCCACCTCAACGCCTCACAAAATAACAAGGTGGCACATAAAATTTAAAACTTAGCATTTTATTGAAATACCTTGTTATACATGAGAAGCAGACTTTTTTAACTCCATGAGATGTTTTCTAGAAGATTTGATTATCTTTAGATTAAAAGTGATTAAGAAGTACTGAGCTAAATAGTAATCCCACCCCTGACCCCCTCTGATATCTTACTGATGATGCCCTGGTATTATTTAGTTTAAAAACATTGATCCGGCTCAGGCAAGTTAGCATTGTTCTGAAATTAAATTTTTCTTTTCTGTTTTTCAGGTGGTGAAGCTGTCTGAAATAGTAAGCTTAGCAAAACAAGCTCATGTGGACGTTAAATTTCAGTTGCCAATTTGATCTGGGAAATCTCATGCCAGTGTCTAACATGTTCTCTGAAATACTGTGTTCTGTGGGAAATTTTTAATTTTTCTTTTGTGTGGAGGTTTTGATTGACAGGCGCACAAACTGAAGCATCTGATCTTTAATGTTAACATTCAGAATGGTCAGAATTCTTGTAAAAGTGTGTATTGCTGATATTTAGTCTTTCTTAGCTGTTATTCTCAAGCCTCCAGCTTCTGCTGCAGAATGTCACTTGCAATATACTTCTGCGTTGTCCAAAGTAAAGCTTCTGGTTGAAAAAATAATTATTCTGAATAAATTTTGAAGTTACTTTACTTGTAAATTTGTATTAGCCTTGTTTAAAAGTAAATATGACTGGATTATCTAGTTGTCCATATGGAAAAATGTATTGAAACGGTATTTTATGTTGGAGACATTTGTACTTAGCAGTATAATGGACATGAGCAAACCAATCATAATTTATGAACAGATGCATTTGAACTTGATCAGAAATATTTTTAAAGTCCTTCATTGAAGTGGCTGGTAACTCTCCTGGACAACGTGTTAAATCACTACAAATATACTGTAGCACTTATGTATTCAGAGTTTCTGGTCCTCACGAAAAAACATTGTGTAGTTTTATATACAAACAAGCATTTACCAAGCTTCAAGGAGACAGGTTAAATAGAGAATGAAAATGTCTATTGTACATCGCTAATAAAATTGTACATTAATAAAATATCTCCCAAAACTTTTACTGTCTTTCTTTTATATGTTGCCATTTTGATGAATTGCGTATAGCCAGGGATTAAGCCATCATTTAAGACAAACTAAAACCTTTTTAGGAATAAAATTGTAGTGCCACATTTGTTAATTGTTTTCCTCCTTGAAGTGCACTGCGTGATTAAAACCACATGAACACATGCTGAAAGGCTTGGATAGATATCATGCATGTAATATCTTGCTAAAATATAACTCATCTCTGCACAAATAAGTATGCAGGAAATTGTTTCTTCTTGGGGAAATACCACTTCTACTAATGAATAACCATTAATTTCTGTCACTTTACTTTCACATTACACTGAACTTGAATGATGATCCATTTACTGTTTAGTTTCCAAATGAGCACTCACTTTTTGTTTGTATTTTGTAGGCTTCTTTGTTTGAAATGTTATTTTCTTGGCTAATGATAGTGTAGTTTTATCTGGAAATAATGAAGCTACCTCTGTGGTGGGAATTCAGAAGGGGACATCATACAGTTACAAGCTAAGGACTTAAAAGGATTATATGAAATGTGGGAAAATCAATCGTGTTGTTATGAAGAAGTGGGGTATTAAATGAAAATACTTTCTACTAGCATGGTGTATTTCAGTAGTCTTTTTGGCAGTAGTAAAGAAAATCAGCAGAAGTTAAACTCTCTCCAAATTTAAACTGGATTATTTTTGATTTTAGCTGTTCTCTCACTGAATACTGTGTGTTGTTGATCCAGCATGCTGAATTTGGCTTATGGATGTGCTTGGAGTTGCTTTTATTCAGTAGCCTTGAATTTAATTGCAGAGATGACTGCAATTCAAATTGTAGTTTGAATACATCTGTTAAGCATTGAATAATTTAGAGAATATAATTAATTTTTAGCATGTGTGTCTGCTTCTAGCTTTTTTTCTATTTACTTTGAAATCTTTGTGAGCTGCTGATTTTAAATGGAAATGATCTTTTCACACAAATCTGTAGTGGAATGGAGGCAAAACTAGATCCTGCTGTTGTTCCAGAATTTGCTTATACCCTGTTTGAATTGTTAAGTGTAGCTGAGTAGGTGAGAGGGAGGAAAGGCCAAGTCATGTCCATCTTTGAGAGGAAAGATGTCAGTGACATACTGACATTTTCAGTAATGTATTTACAAGTAATAGACTTGTCAAAGCAGTATTTTGCAATTGGGCTATTTCTAAAGCCTATAGTATTCATGTAACAGTGAATGTGGAATAGGTGTGGGGTATTTGAATTAGTCCAAATACTTCCTAACTGGAAGAAGTGGAATTTCCCTTTGGAATTGGTGGTAAGAGACTGCAGATGGTGTTACAGGATGGGAAGTGTGTGACCAGTAACATGGAAGGACTGTGACTAGGACAGCATATATGGTGTATATGTACAGGTGTCAGGGATGGCTCTTTCCAGTGATGGGTCTGGAAACATTCTTTTTTATTTCACGTGGTGAATAAACAGAATTAGGGATTGACTGATTTGTAGTATCTAGAAGTAAGTGTATGGAGGTTGCTTTAATTAAGGTATAAGAGTGCTATAGGACCTTTTAATTATGATTATGTTTTAAACATTCTTCAGACTGTTTTGCCTAAATCAAAGTGTGTTGCAACCGAAGAATGTTAGTTCATTTGGTGTGCTGTTGATAATTTAAAGGCCCAAAGCTGATGTGTCAGAATCTATTTAAAGCCCTATAGACAACCTCCTTACTCACACTATATTGCAATGTTGATAATCAAAAGATGTGTAGGAATGGAGACTTGCTGAAATTAGTCTGTACAGCCAAAAGCAAAATTCCTAACAACATAATCAAAACATGAAAAATGTGTAAACAACTTCTCAGAGATGGGAGCTTCAGAGGAGCAGGAATTTTAATGACAGTAGTTTATATTAGATGATTTGCTGTCTTTTGATACAGTTGTTACCAGTGCAGACTTTTGTAACTGTTTTTGAAATACCATCAAAGCAAATGTCTTTTTGTAAGAGTAATGTAACCATTACCAGTCTTGAAATTCAGAAATTAGCTGGTTTCATGTTTCACAGCAACCCCAGGTGTTGGACACAGGGCACTTTTGTTGCCAATGGGCTTGAAGACAGCTCTAGTGAAAGTTAAGGATCAAACTTACTTCTGAAATATTAAGTATTAAATTACCTCCTAAAATGTTAAGTAGAATTTTTTTAATGTGCTGTCTACTCCACCATTTTCTAATTAATGTATTAATGCACTTTCTGCTGTGATACTTTGGTGAAATAGTTGACCTTCATGGAAAAACAGTAGAATTTTAAGTAGTGGTAGTATAGATACTGTTGAGGGATGTAGTCAAATTTGGTTAAAACAATTCTTATGCTAGATTCCAATGTGGAACAGCTGGGAAGAAAAGTATAAAAAATGAAGCTCTGGAGGTGTTGGGAATAAAGCTGTGTTTCAAACTACTAATGGGTCTAATGCATTTAATGTGGGGGAAGGCCTGTGTATTAACACCTTGAAAAAGCCTCCCTGCAGCAAGGAGGAAAAATCTGATTTCATGGAAAGGAAACTGCTAAACTTCAAGTAGCTAGCTGGCTTCTTACCATGTGCAGAATAAAGAGCAGCCCTGGATTTAATGGAGGCTTAATTGCAAGCTAGGACTACGCTATTGAAAAGTAAATACCTAAATTCAAATGTCAAGCTGATAGAAACAAAGGAGAAAGTCAATGTAGGATGTGCATGAAGGAGCAGCTCACCTTTGAGCTGTGTGGGGCTGCAGGCAGAAGGCAGTGAATTACTGCTATTTTGTAGTGAGGTACCTGTGCCTCAGTCTACTAAGGCTTGCTTCTAAATGCTGATTTCAGTCTGAAATCAGCATTTAGAAGCAGAGTTCATCTGAACCTCTGATTTCAGAGGTTCAGATGAACCTCTTTGCCAAGCAGAGGCTGTTGCTGCAGGTGGTGTCTTCACCTGCTGTACCCCAGCTGAGGGAAGCTGCAGCGTAACAAAATGTCTGCACTGGCTGGTGTTTGGAGAGAGATGTGTCATACAGTTTTCAGCTTGTGAGGGCAGATAGGGAAGAGAAAAAGCTGCAGCTTGACCTCCCTAGTGAACAGAAGCTGGGGCCAAGGGGGAGAAGGAGGAGGAGACATCAACTGTTCTCTTTTTCCCAGCAAACTGCCTGGCAGTTGAAGTACCAAACACCTGAGAAAGAGTTCATCACTAGATTTAATTTGAAGCCTGGCTGTTCCAGCCTGTCTGGATAGACATTGGCAGCCTTGGTGCATACTGACTGCAAAACTTAATATGAACTGTAAATATCACTGTAATTCAGTTACTGCTGTTCTGCATCACAGGGCTTGTCTTCAAGGGTCAGATGAAATGCTGACATAGTAAGGGATACCTCAGAAAGGTGTTCAATCTAGATGAGTAACAATGATGCCTCACAAATACACTCTCCTAGTCAGCAGTGATTTGGGGTTTGGAGTGTTGTTAGAGGTAGACACCAATGAGTCAAAAATCACTCAAAACTGGCAGTGGCTGCACCCTGGAGTTTCAGTTCTGAAGGTAAGCTTTAGCACATCAGGCACATTTATTTTCATTTCAGGTGAATAGCTGAAACACCCTGCAAACCAAATTACATTTTTAAAAGGATCATTAGTCAATTAGGATCATTAGTTTTGTAAGATATGGTATGTCATAATGAAACAATTCTTAAAATGTAGTGAAAGATTGTGAGTATGTATTAAAGTACAAGTACCTTGTGAAGGGCCCATGCACATAGCTCTGTTGCTTGGTTTGTGACATTTTTCCCCTCTTCCATTTACAATTGAGCATCTTACTTTCATGAGCAGGAAGTCCTGAGGCAATTGTGTTTTTTACCATAAAGAATAGGGCACAGAGGAGAAGAGTTGCTCAAATGTGGTGGTTGATATGAGGCCAGTAGAAAATTTTACAAGAAAAAAATCTTTAGGACAGAACTTACTGAGAATTAATTTCTGACAAAGGGTTTTTGGTTTATTTGTTTCTCCCTGACTCCAAATTTCATGTGTTAAAATAGAAGAAACTTTACAGCTGTCTAAGAGAGCAAGTGTGCAAGCAATAGATACACAGCAATGGGCATAGTTTTACCCTGATAAAGAGTTGTGGTCTTATGTGTCTGCAGGGCAGGTTATTTCAGGATGGTGTCTTTGGTTTCACAGGCAATAATTGGCTTCTTGGCTCTAGGAAAATAGAAATTCAGAGCACAAGAAGAGAGCCTAAGGCACTGTGTGCTAGACTTTCCAACATTTCTGATAATTCAGTTTCCTTAAGGGAAATTCACAGCATTGAATTTGTTTGTTTGTTTTGGGTTGTTGTTGTTGTTTTGATTTTTTTTTGTGTGCGTGTGTTCAGGCCTTTTTTCCCCCCCTTACTCTCACTTTCTTCTGGACTTGTGTTATGCTCTGCACTTAAGTGATCTTGTTTGGTCTCCATCTGCACCCAAGTTCAAAACCACTGTGGGGCCTTATCTGTGTTCCTGTTTGCCTGCCATTTCTCTCCTGCTGTAGCTTCTGCTGCTGCTGACTGAAATCTTCACCAGTCTGTCCTTTTCTTTGCACTGGTGGCCAGCTTCTGCAACATTCGAGGGAAATAAGAAGGGATCTGAGTGGGTACAGCCAGAATAAAAGACTTCACTGCAAATAACCTGAAACTACTGTTTGTATTTGTATTTGTAGTGGTTTTTTATACTTCACCCAGATTCTGAGAGTGAGAACATGCCAACAGTTTCATAACTGTGTGTGTCTGTGTGCATATATGTGCATATGTGCCTATGCACGTGTATGTATAAATGTGCTGAGATTAATACACATGAATTTGTGAACGGTTTACGTGTTTGCATGCTGTATCTCTCTGCTCCTGCTAACTTTGTTGCCCAATGAAGTGCTGCTTGCAGCAGGTGTGGGTTGGCAGAGATGTTGGTAGCTTTGAGTGTGCTTACCACTTGGGAAGTTCAGGCTGTAGTGAGAATGGAGGTCACTGGAAAATAACATCGTAGGTGAAAGACAAAGATAGATTTGTGGGTCCTCAGTCCCATGAGTTAGCAGTAAGAGAAATCTCCTTTTTCTACACTTTTGATCTTTCCTGAACAAGACAACATCAAATCTTTCCACTAAAAGGAGTCACACCAGGTGTGGGTTGTGATCTGATTGCTTGGCTTGGCTGGGTCTACCCACTGTGGCTGGGCAGGTGGGCAACATTCATGGTCCTTGCAAAGCTGGCTGATGATGAAAGGCCTAAAGCTGTTTCATGGCTGCCAAACTTCAGCAGCAATTTTCAGTATTTACTATTTCAGGAAAATAGCATGTCTGCTTTTAATGTTTTCCTTATATTCCCTTTAAGTTACTGTCATCCCAAAGGTAAGTGAGCTGCAGTGGTATCCTTGCAATAGAAGCATTAAAAATAAGGAAAAAAATAAAAGAAAAGGAGCTAAATCTAGTGAAAAATGGAACTGTGGGATACTGAATGGTGCCCTCATTACTGTCACAAGACTGATGTACCCTTTGCCCTCCTGGTCTCCCTGGCATGACCTCAGCCTATCATTGTCATGACAGGTCTGTTGCAGTTTGGAGCAGCCCCATGAGCAGTGTCTGCAGACCACACATGATTACCTCTGACACCTGACATTTCCTTTCCTCCAAGAGAATTGCAGCCATGACCTCTAATCAGACTGGGTCTCTGAAACAAAATCACTTGGAGCAAATCCATTTCAAAGAAAATGGATTTAAAGCAGCTCCCATTCTTGGTGTTCTTGTAAGGAAACTAATGCCACTAGAACACAGCTCTCTGTCAGACACTGTGACAGCTTGATACTATTCTACTTTAAAAAGAAAACCAGGAAAAACCTCTCTAACCCCAACCCCTCCCATATTATTGTTTTCTTGGGCTAGTTCCTTTATAGAGAAATTTATAGAAGGCATTTATAGAAGCTCCACTGCATGTTCCGTGTGTTTAAAGCATACTACTCTCCTTTACTTGTCCTTTTCCTTTGCCTTCCCTGCTGCTTTCTGGCAGCTTGCCCCTATGTGCCCTCTGTGTTGCTTTGTCGATTGATCATTTTCCCCCCACACCTGCCTGTCAAGGTTTTGTCTTCCAAGCTGGCTGTTCCAGGTCTGGCCATCAGTCTGCTTGTGGGAGGTGGTGAGTGCCTGCCTTTGCAGCACTTACCAAACTGTCTCTATGTTGACTCATGAAATCTTTGGCTTTTCTTCACCCTGTTCTTTCTCTCCCTGTTCCCAGTGGGGAGGGGGCCTGAGTGGTTGTGTGGATGCTTGTGTAGCTGTGGAAAGATCCTGCTTGAAATGTGTTGCTCTACCCATCAGTAAGACTGTGTATTCAAAGCTCACTTTGAACAGGTTAGTTGTGAGGACCCATGTAAGTTAAAAAAGGCTTTCTCCTAAATATGTACAGCTGTGCCTTAAGGTAAAGGTTCCTAGTTTGGCTTTTTGGTTTTTTTAAAAAATTGTTAGGTTACACAGCAGTTGCTGGTGTGATCCTCAGGTCAAAAGAAAGATGTTTGGCTCCCACCTAGCTTTTTGTAAGTGGTTAAGCTGCTAGACACTAGTGCTGCCTATTCCTTATGAAGTCACAGGGAATCATTTCAAGGGAAAATGATTACTTAACTTCCCTGACCTAAGACTTGGCACAGACTGGGCCATTGAGATCTGAATTGCTTATTTCTATAGCAATTGACCCACACTTGAACATGACCTGTCCTTCTCAGTGTGTGCTTGAGTTTTGTGCTAGATACTGTGGTGTCAGGAGTGTTTTCCCTCATCTTTGTCGTATGCTTGACCTCACCATCACGTATTCATTTATTTCATATCTTTGTGATGAAATTGCATGCGTGTCCTATTTGGAATCAGGGCTCTGTATTACTTAACCATAGTGCACAGATGGGAATGCACAGTTCCTGCTCATTTATTTCCAATTCAACTAGAATAAAGGGGGAATAAAAGATACATGTGCCACGGAGTGATGGGGGACAATAATAGGAACATGGTGCCTTCTTCCCAGCTGCTTTCTTTAGCTGTTCCTGCTCTCTTCACATTTCTTTGCAGATGGCTTTTCTTCAATTTTTAACATTCATCTTCACAAGTCAAGGCACCTCCCAGCCACCCTCTGTTTGTTTATCAACCACTTCCTTGTCCTTTCTTAAAGGTAAAGCTAAAGCCAGGTCACTCACCTTTGATTCTGAAGTGCTGTCTCACCCAAAATTCCACCTGGTCTCCCTTGCTGGGGGAAACTGCTCCAAGTAATTGTGGTGAGTATCCTGTGTATCCCTGCTGGAGATTGAGCAAGGTCATCCTCTGGTTTGTCCTGGGTCTAACTTTAGCTGCATTTGTGAAGAGAGGATATTCACATTAAATGGCATAAAGCTGGGGGGGGGGGGGCACATGTGCACTTGAAGATGAGAGCAAAATTCAAAATTAATTTAAAGGGTGAAATTTGAGAGGCAAAACAAGCTGTTTCAAGTGAACAGTGGCAACAAATACCAGGGAACCTGTGGCCAGATGGCAGTTGCAGAAAAGGAGGAGAGGTAGACAGCTGAGGTGTGTTATTGTGGAAAAGGAATGCATTTCAAAAGAGAAATGTTGCTCCACTCAGTATCTTCAATGAAGTAACATTTCCAACTTACCTGGAAAGATGTAGCTCAGTGGGAGAGAGTGAAGAGGCGGCCAACATGAGTGATCTAAGGTCTGGCAAACCTGACCTGGGAGGAGAGAGAGAACACTGGAACTGTTTAGGCTGGAGAAGAAGTGTCTGAGAGCAAACACAATTTATGAAGGCTGATAGAAGGAGGGTTAAGGAATCATCTGTTCTCCATGTTTGTGGAAGATGGGATGAGGAGCCCCAGGCTTAAAGCATAACCTCTCAGGTTGTGAGTAGATACTGGGAAGATACTGTCCTTATCTTTTCCTGGTAAGGACAGCTTGACTGGGACACTGCTGGGTCTTTCCTGCAGACCTATAGAAACAAGTAGAGGGGAGGTGAGTTAGATCTCGCCAAATTTCCTTTAACCCTGTTTTTCTGTGTTTAACTGCAGTGAGGAACTGTTTCCTTGCTGGTGCTGATAAGACAACCATCCCTTACCTCCTTTCTTATGGGATGTATGGAATGTTCTTAGCTGTGGGGGTGGATTTGTCTCCATCCTCCAGATGAAGCCTGTAGCTCAGGGCTGAGAGATTCTGAGCAACCTCCTCATGAAACTGCATTTATTTCATCCTAAACTGTCTTTGTTTTCCAGAGTGGGCATTGCTGAAGAGGAGCTTGGCCTCCACGTTTATGTCTGTGCTCATTATTAAAGTCAGGGATAGTTTTGCACTGACCCTTCTTAGGGAGAATTTCCTCCAGGGCAGATACATCTTGGAGAAAGCTGGTCAGAGCAGCCCAAAAGAGAAAGGCAGGGATCTAAAAAGTAATCAGGGTGGGCAAGGAGAGGTCCTCAACTTGACTTGGTTTAGCAGAGCAGATATACAGTACATCTTGCTTCTCCCCTGACAAACATCCCCCTTTCTTCAAAAATGCTTCTGCTTCCTTGTTTCTAGCAGGCAGGAAATCTCATTTTCTCCTGCAAATTTTCAGCATCTTTGACAGCAGAAATTAAATTCCTTCAAGTCCCCTGAGACTGCTGTTCTTAAAACCCCAGTCTGCACTCCTCAATCACAGAGGATTAAGAGAGAGAGAGAACCACTGTGATGTAAAAGAAAATAATGCAGAAAAAATTGAGGTGAGAGGGCTGGAACTGTAGCTGAATGACCCTTGGGTTTAACTGCATCATATTCAGCTTGTATTATCCAAACATTTTACTGAGGCTTTTTCCTGCTTTCCCAGCTCACCTTGTCTTTCAGTGTGGGACCCTGTGACCCTGTCTGAGGGCAGCTGGCTCCTCCTGAGGGCTCTGAATCTGCCCCCAGTTCTCTCTGTCCTTGTAGCCCTCTGGACAGAGCAGGTGCTGGGCTCAGGTTTCCCTTGTTCCTGTGGATGCCTGGCAGCAGGGCTGGGGCTGCACAAGGAGCTGGGAGAGGACACAGAGTGGACAGCTGATCCCAGCTGAGCACAGGGATCCCATCATACTCAGCACATAAAGCTGGGGAAAGAAGATGGAAGGGAGGACATTCAGAACCATGGTGCTTGCCTTCCAAAGTCACCATTGCACATGGTGGAGCCCTGCTTTCCTAAAGATGGCTGAACACCAGCCAGCCCTTGGGAAGTGGTGAATGGATTCTTTGTTTTGGTTTGATTGCATGCATGGCTCTTGCTTTAGTGATGAAACTGCCTTGATCTCAACCCATGAGTTTTCTCACTTTTACTCTTCCAGCTCTCTCCCCCATCCTGACATGGGGGGAGTGAGTGAGCAGCTGTGTGGAGCTTCCTTGAGGTGAAACCTTGACAGCTGGGAAGAGAGAGACTCTGACCCCAAGGCAGGAGCTGAGATGACATGATGCTGAGTGACTCAAAACACAAGGCTGCTGGGATGAATTTTTAATATGTTTGCAAATATGAGTGTTCAAACTGACTAAGGCCAGAAGGAAATTTTGACACTTGCCTCCTTTGCATTTTTTGTCTCGTTCAAACAACTGAAATCATGACTGAATTCAAGACTGAGCTGCTGATCACATTCCAGAGTGAGATTTTTGTCAGCAGCTGCTTTTTTTTGGTATTATACCAAGTCTGATCCATGTTCACATGCACATACTGAGCCAATGGAGTAAATCTGGGAGTGATAATGTTGTTGGGTAAAAGGAATCTTAGTGTAAAAAAGTTATTGGCATTCTGATAAATTCATATTGAAATGAAGAATACTTTCCTAATGAGACAAACAGCTTTTTCAAAATTATTATTATTTTTTCTAGTATTTTTTGTCATACCTATTTTACCACTATTTCCTACTGAACCAAGAATGTTCAGCCTGAACTGTGGGATTTGCACACCACTGATGTCTGTAATACCACTTTCACAAGATGAAAGCTTGCAAAATGAGATACAGAAAAATTACTTGCAGTGAAAAAAGTATTTAAAATATTACCTTAGTGGTTTTGGGGTTTTCTGCCTGCTTTGGGGCCAACTCTCCTTCTTCAAAATTCCAGGTTTTTGGATGAGCATTTTCCCCATTTTTATTGCATGTAAACAGAAGAGAAGGAAAGGCTGCAGCTCGGATGGTAATTGCTCTCCTGGGCTATGATTTTGTTTCATATTCTGTCTGATGCAGTATAAGAAGCAGTTTGAATTGCAGAACAGAGAGAAGGATTCCCAAGGAAGTGTCGGCTCTGGTTTTCCATCAGATGAGGGACTGAATGGGGCACTTGAGGGAGCTATTCACCTTCCCGTGGAAGTGGTGAGGAGAAGGAATACCTACCAGCTTCATGAAAAAGGAACAAAATGAAAATTACAAATTTTAAAAGAAATATCAGTCATTACCTTTAGGGAAAGCCAGTGCTATTATAATCCTACAAACAGAAGGGCTTGAAATACATAAAGCAAAGCATTGCTATGGGCAGATCTCCTCTGGAAGGAACATGCTGACACTGGAGTTAGTACTAGAGTGATGCTAAAGGATGAGGGCCAATTTCAGTTATTGAGTAAAAACATATTCATTGCAGATATTGAAAGTCTGCTCTCAAGATGTGAGGGCTGTTTGCTCAGAGCAGCTGTGGGCAGATAGCTCTGTACCTGCAAGATGCCACTCTGGGATGAGCAAGAGGCTACAAGCTAATGCCAGCAGCAGGAGGCCAGTGCCTGGTTCTGTTGATAACCAGCAGGCAAATTTGAGCTCGATCAAGGGGAGCAGCAGCCCCATTTTGGGGTTTTCCAAAAGGGCCCTGTTCTCAATCTGTGCTCAAGAGGAGCCTGTCTCTATTGATGATATGAGAGACTGTTGGCTTTAGACTTAGTGCTTCTCTTTGATTTCAGCAATCACCAGTGCCTGGCAGCTTATTTGGGTAGCTAAGTACCCTTAACAGGGAGGCCCTCTGCTTTTTTTTTGGTTTTACTGTGAACTCCATCCATTTACTGGAGACATCTCTGGTACTTACTGGGAGTAGTGAATACCAAATACCTGGAGCAGGGATAAATTCTGCAGATCATTTGGCCAGGTAAGGTTTAATGCAGTGCCCTTGGATGTCTGGGAGAGACCTCAGGAGCTTTGCAGGAGCACCCTCAAAATGTCAATCCCTCTGCTGGTGGAAAATGAAATTCCCTAAAAGTGAAGCCAGGTTATATTATTAAAGCAAATAAAGAAGGTAGTTAATGGACCTAACCTAAAAAAATCTGTCATATGGGTTTATAAAAATACATTTAAAACAGGAGAAAACTAAATTTTGCTGGTTTATTCCAAAATTGTGTCTCCTTCTTGCTTTGTACTTGGCCGTGTTTGCTTGTCTAGCTCACACTTCACATTCCAAGACAGATTAAATAGGCTAGTATTCAAACCCTTCTTTAAGGTCTTTTAAAGGGATCTTTTAATCTTCCCCAGGTCCCTCTTTCAGGGACCTCTGAGTCCTGAAGTATCTCTGAGCATGGGGAAGGTCATGCCTTGTCCATTTGGGAACAGCTCACACTGCTGTGGCAGACCTCTGAAGCTCTCTATGAGATCACAAACAGATCATTAATGCACTGAGAGCTGAAAGGTTCTTCTGTCCCTGGAAAGTGGAAATAGCAAAATGAAATGTTTTTAAGCTCTTAATCTGGTATTTCCTATTACTGTACAAGCTGTAAGTCATATGTGATACGAGGAATTCCTATGAGGGGTTTTTCACTGCTTCCAGGCTGAGAGCAGGCATGTTGATTATCCCTTTACTCATGGAAGTAGCAACCAGGCCATGTCTGTCTCAGAGGGATATGTGACATGACAGAGAGGAACAGGGAGAAAACGGGAGTGGCTTTTCTCCCTCCCAGTAAAACTCCAGTTCTGGGAGGACCAGAAAGAAAGGCCCTCCAACTAGCCAAAGATGGGGAGCAAGAGTTTTTGATGTGATGCTGGAAGGATGAAGGCTGGGAACCAAAACCTAGCAAGACAGATGTGTGTGAGAATGCTGGAATTGTGCTCCACTGGCCTGGAAAACCAGGGCAAAAGGGTTGGTTCTTCAAAAAGCCAAATGTACTGTTTTCTAGACAAATGTAATTTCTTGGCTGTCAGTGACAACTCCTTTTTAGGAGGATCCTGTTTTGTAACTGTGAATGTAAAGAGCTGCTTGGCAGCCAGCCAGCAGCACAGCTACTTAATTTACCAATGAAAATTTTGAAGAAATGGAGGAAGTTTGCTAGAAAGCAGGTCTGCAATACAGCAGGCTGTGTTTCTCCTTGCAACAGAAAATCCGAGAAAGATTTTAAGGATATTGTAAATATATTTTGTGTACTCAGATTTACCAAACCATATAAATTTAGTGGCTAGAATTGAGTACACAGAGTAACTCTGCATTTACCCTTCTCTTCTGAATGCCAGCTCCTGGACCACCTTGGGCCTCCTTGGATTTAAGGCAGGCTCTTGCCCTTTATATAAGGGCAGACTGCTCTAGCCTGACACAGCTGGAGCCCTACCAAACAAACATATTGGTAAAAAGTAATTTTCTGAACTCTCCTTCCTGGGATGTCTCAGTGCCTAGAGATCAAGTGGAAAGATCTTCCCCACTACAGACCCTTAGTGCCTGGGTGCACATACCCAAAGACACCAGTGTGAGCTACAGGAGGACGATTTCAGCCCTGTGAGTGAATCCCCTGGGAAATAAAACCTGTCAGATCACAGCATTGCCAAGAGCTCAGTGCTGCATCAGCAGGACACCCCCATCCAAGCCACTGGGAAGAGACCATTTTATTAATGATAGTCCCTGCTGCTAGAGCCTGCTTCCTTTTGGAGATTCTCCTGATAAAAAAGGCCCTCCATGCTGCCTGCTGACACCTCTCATCTCAATGGGGTTCATGATGGGTTGGCCACTGAACCGGGCTCAGAAATGTAAATTTTCCTTGGAACATTAATCATCATGTGACTCCAAAAACAGGCATCTCAATTGGCAACCCTCCTTAAGCACAGGCTCACGAAGCACTCCACATCCTCCTAGTCTACCTTAGCTTGCTGCAGCTGGTGTAAGAAATAAATTCTGTGGTGTGAATCCTCCTGCCTTCCCAACATTAGGCTTGCATTTTATTTAATTACTGATGATTTTGGAAGACCCAGGTACCAAAGTTTGTGCTCCACTTCCTTGCACAGTTGCCCATGGCTTACATCCCCAGCAACTCCAGCTGTCCTCTTTTCACTCTCACCAATACTCAGTGTTTTCTCTAAAACTTCTGTAAAGCCCTTTGGCATTTCCAGCTTGAGATTCTGCAGCAGAAGGAAAATTAAAATTTAGGGCAGCATTAAGTTAATTAAACTTACCATCAAATTAATAACACAAGAAATACTGTGCAGACTACATTATTCATGGTCATGTTTTATTCAGTAAAAACTCAATTTTTAATGCTTTTAGTATTAGTGGAGGATTTCTACTCTGTTTTGCTAGAGTTACATGGCACACAGGGTTTCTCAGGTTCTGTATATAAAGTCACTGTAATTTTCACTCAAGTGATAAAAGATCCTCAATCAGTAAAATAAATGAGAAGTCCCACGTCCCTGGTTTCTTGGAAGGATATAGTCAAACATGGAGGATTAAATTCCTATATATTTAAAGAATTAATTTTAATTCATTACCTTTCCCCTTGTTTTCTTGCACCCCAACTATCCTCCCCTCCATCAGCTTTGCTGTCCATCAGCAAAGTTCCAGCTGACCTCATAAAGGCTTTTCTAAAGGTTTTGGTGCTGAAGCCTCATTGCTCTGCTGTGGCACATCCCAGCATCCTCTGTACAGCTCTGCTCCTGACCATGCTGCAGGAGGTCCTTATTTATGGATAATGCAGTGAAGAACCACATGAGGTATGAGGTTAGGACTGAGAGACTCTGTGCTCCGTCAGTTTTTTTTTCATTTAAGTCCAGCCAAGCAAGAGCTAAATAACATGGTTCAAAGAGCTCTTCCATTCCAAGGGGACTGTGGATCACAGCCTGAAAGAACTACTGCAAAATGAAATTATGGGCAAAATAACCTAATGCATGCTTTGAAAAGAGGCAGTGGGAATGTAACTTCCCTTGGAGAAAGGAAGGAAATTAATGAAAGCTGAAGCCATGGCACAGAGACAGAATTATCAAGAAGGAAGACACAAGGAAGGAATCATCAGGAAATGTGCAGCTATTGCTGTGACAAAGCACAAGGGAGAAAGGCAGCTCATATAGGCATATTAGAAGTTCTCTTGCTTAATTGCTATGTTTATTAGAGGTTATTCTTGATACAAAGTGTATTGTACATCCTCTTCTACATGCTTTGGCCACCTGCCCCATTTATCTTTGGCAAAGTCTTAGCATTTACAATATTATTTTCCTGATTGCTGGAAATAATGTTTAAAATATGCATTTTTTCAAAAAAAGTGCAGCAATAACCTACTTACCCAGAAGAGCTCTGGGTATTCTTCTAGACCAGCTTCTTTATTTCCTTTTAAAGCAGTCTTTTAAATTTCTCAGCCACTTCATGAATTTTTATATTCTATTCTGGTGCCTCTCTAGCATGAAGGTTGGTAGACCTTGCCAGCGTGCTTCAAGCCAGAAGACATTAGAGCATCTTTAGCATCAAAAATAAAACTCTCTTCCTGTGGCTGTCTGAAGAAAGGTGTGAAAAGGACTTTCATGGTGTGAGATTCAAGTGCTGCCGTGCCCAGAACAGAACTGATGTCTCCAGGAGGGGAATTCACGAGGCTGAGTGGCACCCAACCAGTGAGGGAGGGAGAGCTGGGTGCCTCAAAGTGGAATTAACATCCTTCATCAGTCTGAGTGGGGAAATGAGAAAGAACTGAAGCTATTCCTGAATTAACTCTCTACCTGCTACTGTGATATTTATACCTGCTCTTTGATTGCATAAACTTTCTCTTCTGCTCTTCAGATGAGAGGGTGTGAGAAAAGATTATATTAGTAAAGTTTCTTTGAGCTCTTGGTCAGGAAATAAGAGACATGTTTTCTACGTCCTCTCCAATCTGTAAAGGCTTGAACCTATATTGCCCCTTTCTCATTTTTGCTAAAACTTTCAGACAGCAACAACTGCAAAAAGCATCCACTCACGGCTATTCATTTACCCCGTGGAAAAGCTGGCTCCAAAGGCGGCACTTTGATACTGTTGCAACCATAAAGAGAATTCAAGAGATGGAAACTTGTGACTGCAGGAGACAGAAGCTGCCTTCAGGGGATTGATCTACTGTGCTATCAGCCAAGAGCAGACCTTCTTCAACATCTACATCCATCAGGATATTTGACCCAAAACCTGGGGGGCTCTCAGTTCTAAGGGGGTAAAGCAGGATGACTGAGCCACAGAATATGATACAGGATTCACTGCTGGAACGAGGGTTTGGCTCAGGAGCTGTTGCAGGCTTGAGCAGGAGCTGTTGCTTTGACTGACAGTAAGCTGGACACTTCCACAGAAGGAAGATGCTGCTGACAGCTGCTTGGAAGCATTGATCTGCCTGGTGGGGTCAGGAAGAAGGAGGAGCTGGGAGGTTCTCCCACATTTACAGCTCCTGTGGCCTTTGCTGGTTGCTCAAGGCTCCCATGTACAGCACAACTCCTGTCCTCCTAAGGTACTGAGCTCCCTCTAAGCAAAGAACACCAGGAAAATTCTGTGGCAAGAATATTGAACTGAAAAGCAGCAACCTGGCTGTGGGCAATACAGGGAATAAGTGCTACATCATGCAGTCATTCCCTGGTCTGCTTTTCACAGGCAGAAAATTTTCCATTGGAAGGTGAGTGTAGTAAATGACTCCCTTCTGCAGTGAGGATGGCTTACCAGCATCCTCTGCCTGACCTTCAAAGTTGGCATGAAGATCAAGGTTCGCATGACCATGCCTTCACAACACAGACATAAGACACAATTGCAATTGAAAAGGATGATAAACCCAAGTTTAGTTTACAGCACACTGCGTGGGCTCACTGACCCATTAATCAGTGACATTTTTGGTTAACTGGCCATGTAGCATGACTTGTTTTACAGCATGCAGCTTTGGATACCTACCATACCAAAAAACACAATCAGCATGGAGTAGTTATAAAAATCACATGACTAGGAAGTGAGTCTTCTTTTTTATTGACAAAGACCCATGGTGCAGGTGGCTCCTCAAAGGAACTGAGCACTTCCAGCTTCTTTGTGTTCATTCCTTGGTAGCAGGGTGAGGGACATCAGCACCTTCTTCAACCAGCCTGGAGATGAGTTTTTGCAACTGCAACTGCTTTGCTTTTTTCATTGTTGTCTGAGTAGCGTCCTTGGAGAGAAAATTCCAAATGGAGCCAGCTCATAGCCATGCATTATATACAGTTCCCTGCTTTCACATTAAGGCTTTAAAGCAGCTGTGGAAATCCAGGGCTGACAGTTCAAAGTAACTCTCCTGTGTCTTTCTTGTTGCAAACGCTGGAAGAGAGGAGTTGCTATGTGCTTGAGTGGGCTGTTGGGCTGAATAATTAGATGCTTTTGGATGCAAAGTTCATACAATGGCATTTGAGGATGCTATTCAGTAGTTAATTCTGTGAATAATAGGGCATCACTGAAAGCATTCCAAAGTCTACATAATAACTTTGGATTTGGGCTTAGAGAGAGACTTGCAGCAATAATACATGTCAGTACTCTTTTGGGGAGGCTGGCAGTGGAGGAGTGCCAACTGATCAGCTTTGGTTTTGTTTCTGCACTGTTTATCCTGTTTGTTTGGGTTGTCAGGCTGAAGTTCAAGAATCAATCAGCAAGCTATTATGGACATATTTTCATTATGGCACAAGGAGCCTCAAGTGTCCTTCATTCATGTATTATTCACATGAATGGATGAACAAAGAAGCCATCTACTACAGCACACAAATCCCAGGATATCTGCACTTAAAACTTAAAAATACACTGAGGTCCAGGCAAAGCCTCCACTCTTCCGCAGTTGTGAAGGCAAGAGTAAAATTTTGACTTATTGCAGGAGTCCGATCACTTGCCATGTTTCTTTTAACTCAAGCACTGTTAGATGCTGGATACAGAGGTGCCAAATGTTTGTTTGCTGAGAGGCCTTGAAGTGCCTTCAGGATGGACAGTAGGATCGTTCCATCTCTAAAAAGGGAACATCATCTCACGGTGAGAACTGAGCAGCGGCCACTGAAAGACAGAAGATGTTTATATTTGTCTGCCACAGAAAAAACCCCACAGATGGTGTGCTAAAACCACCTGTGTGTGTAACAGTGGTAGAGACCAATGCTCTGTGAAGGACCCAGGTAGAATTATTCCAAGGTATTCCCATATTCCCCAAATATTAGGAGAAGTGTTTCCCCATTCTCTTTTTAGCCGTGCATTAAGAGTTTAATTCTACCAGGGAACTCTATACTTGCATTCACTGAAAACCAGCAGGGAATGATTTATACATACTTTCTAGGCTTTCTCATGTAAAACCTTGAAGACAAAACCTCTGCAATGCTGTCTGATAAGCCCATAAGGTTGGGATTATAAACTGCATTTTGTGGGAATTGTTGGCTGGTGTGCATTTGGCAAAACAGGGAGCATGCAGCAACAGCCCCAGGGCTTCCTTGGAGAGCTGTATCCTGGCCCTGCCTCTGCCATAGATGCAACATGTGAATGTTTTTCAGTCAAGTTTTCCCTGCTCTTTATTTTCTAGATAGCTGAACTGTGGGTCAGAGCCAGCATGCAAAGAGCCAAAACTTTGGTCAGGGGGAGATTTTTTTTTCAGACTGTGCATGAAAATTGCTATTTAATACCAACTGCTCAAAACTTTGGGTCTCTGAGAGGCCTTGAAATCTGCAAATGTCCTTTGTGGCTTTTCCTTCCACCTTTGAAATGGGAAAATGCTCCCTTGACACAAAGGGGCTTTGTGTGAAGAAATGAACGTGGTAATGATGGATCCAGACAAATATCTTGGTGGCCAGGGCAGGGCTTAAGCACTGCTTTGTGTGTCAGGGGCTGAGCTCTGCAGCAGGAAGAGACCAACACGTTGAGTTGCTGTTCATAAGCTGAGCACCTTCCAGAGTCTGTGGTGTGGGAGGTGAGTGTCCTAAGGAGAAAAAACCCCATAAAAATTAGTGATTGAATACTAACTTGACAAAGGCAAACAGGAGGGGTAAAATGCACTTTACTCTGTTATCTGCTGCACCTTTCCTAGGATGCTGCTGTGTTGTCCCTAGCTGCTCTCCCTTAGGGCAGCAATGGGTGCTTGAGGAAGTGAAGTGTGTCCTGAAGCGCATCCTGAAGTTAGTTTGTGGGTTTGTTTACTTTGAGTTGACTTCATCTGGGTTCTTATGACTACAGACAGACTGGCACATGGCTGTATATTTGTCTTGTGGGTTTTTTTAAATAAAACCACTTTATATTTCTTCACCTTGGTGAATTTTGGTACTCTTTCATTTTCCCGGTCACCCTGCCGGCACAAGACTACTTTCTTCTAGAGCATTGTTTTCTTTATATTTTAAGCAAGACTCTTGATTCTCCACATAAGGATATTAAAAGGTTTGATTTCCATCTGTTGTAAGCTTCTCACTGAAATTGCTGTCCTATAAAGCTGCACTATGCTACAATTTGCTCTGAAACACTGCTGAAGAGAAGAGAAGGAAATTAACTTCTCTTACAGAGTGTCTTTAGCAGAAGTTGAAAAAAAGGGACATTATTGCAGTTATAAAGATTTGTCCCTAAATAGGGATGGAATGGAAGAGTCCAGAAGGCCCTCTGCCCTGCCCTTACAGGCTGCTGTCACTTTAAAATGATGCTCTACAGTACATGCTGACATAGTTTGACTAGTTAAAAAATTACAAGTTTTCTTTCTACTTTTAGTGCTTTTTTCAAAAGTTACTAGAGTATTCAGAATTGTGAATACTACTACTAATAACAAAGGAACACTTTAAGCATATGTTTCAGTTTGTTCTAGGACAGAAACAACCTGGCTCTAAGCAAGCATGGTCCATGGGTAGGCAGAGGGATGAGAGTTTGAGTCATCCTTGGCATCACCAGCAGATCAGGACATGTCACTACCAGTGCCTGACCTGTCAGGCACACACTGGAATCCCAGGTGCCATTCTGAAATCAACATCTTTTCAGGAAGATGCTGGAAAAAGATATCAGAAGAGTCTCTTTGTGGGGTGTCCACTTCACTAGAAACAGGAAAACTCTGATTGCTGCCAGACCAGTTCAAGGAAGATTGGACTGTCCAGGCAACCCACACTTAAACTGGACTTTCCTAATAGGACTCTAATAACAACCCAGAAGAAGAACAGTGATCAAGGCAGCTAAGAAAATACAAGACCTAAACCTTTTCCCAACTTCCTCTCTGTTGCCTGTGGTGACAAAGCATATAGGTTGATGCATTCATAGCTGCTTCTAAGTGTGCATCCAAATGAGTTTGGTGGTCTAAACTAGTATTCCTCAAATGTTTCGCAAGTGTAACATGCTTTCCACAGCAGCTGTGTTCCTGAGATAACCCTTTAGTTTACACCTTTAACTTTTCATTGTTGGCAGCTCCTCTGTTCCTCTATCGAGGTGGGATTGGGAAGAAAATTAGGAAAAAATATGAGAAATCCAACATGCACATGTTTTTATGATATCTCAGTTTTTCTTAAAATTTTTCTAATCTTCTGTGCTGCCCTTTTAACATATTTTTGTGAAGGCTTACAGAATTGCAAATCAGTTCCTCTCTTTGCAGACACATGGCACCTGCATTGCTTGGTGGGCCACAGCCTTGTCTGTTTGTTTTCATTCCTCCTGAAACCTGCTCATGTTTCCTCCTGCATTCCCTGGCATAGCAAAGCATAAAGCATCTGTCTCTTACAGGCACCAACACAAAGGTGGATTTACTAGAATAAGAGAAGTAACTAAAATTTTGATTAAAAAAAAAAATATTCTAGCTCCAATAGAAATATTTCCAAGAAAAGAATACAAAGCTTTTCTCAGGCCACCTGTGGCATGTGTGAGCAACACCAGCTAGATTGTTACCCTGATTTGGGACCAGCCAGAGTTCATTTTGTTCTGAGGACTTGCTGCAGTGCTGTGATTCTGATTCAGTATGAGAATCATGTCAATAACACACTGATGTTTTGGCTGTTGCTAAGTAGTGCTTATCCCAAGTCCAGGACTTTTCAGTGTCTCATGCTCTGCCAGTGAGGAACTGCAAACGAAACTGGGAGGGAACATGGCCAGGGCAGGCGACCTGCACTGATAGAAGGGGTGGGTTTTCCACACCACAGAACATCACGTCCAGTATACAAACTGGGAGAGCTTCCTGAAAGGTTTTGATCACTGTTTGGGGCCAGGCTCAGTTTGGGGCTTTGGTCAGTGGGTGGTCAACAATTGTATTGTGCATTACTTGTTTTGCTTCTGTTACTCTCTCTCTTTCTCCTCATCATTACAGTTATTATTATTATTATAATGATCATATTTTGTTTCAGTTATTAAATTGTTCTCATCACAATCCACAGGGTTTACCTTTTCCTTCAGATTCTCCTCTCTACCAGAGGGAAGGGTATGGAGGGAATGATGAGTGGCTGCTTGGTATTTAATTGCCAGGTGGGATTAAATCACAACAATTGTTTTCAGTTATTTCCTTTTGAAAGCTTTCTCAACAACAGTATTCACAGAGGTGTTCATCTTTCTCCAGATTGCCTGGAACCAAATCAGAAGCTACTTTGTTGTTTAAGAATCATTACTTTAATTTCCACCTCGCTTAAAACACATGTTTGCTCTCCAGTGGATCAAACTTGAACAAGTACAAAAGAGCTTGAAGTAGAAAAGCAGCATGAAAGTAAAGCCATGACAATTTTATGGAATCTTTTTTTTTTTTTTTTTTGTTGAGGAAGATGTTTTGTTCTCAAATAAAGGCAGCTTTATTATTTTCTCTCGTATAAGCTAGTTGTAGCTGAACTGCAGCTCCCTCCTCAGCGAGGTCAGCACTGCAGATCACTAAGAGGTGCCAAATTAAGACAAAGCACCTGCCTTCACTAGGAAAGCTAGAGGTGGGTGTTAGAGCTTAACACTAACCAGTGTTAGAGTTTGAAGCACTAGGGCAGTCTTGAAGTCCGGGGCAGTCTTTCTTCTGTCCCTCCCTTGACCCTTTTGCCAGTCAGGGGACTCAAGCTGCAAGCTGACCTAACCCTTGGAAATGTGTTCCGAGTCATGGAAGCTCCAGGTCCTTTCCCATAGCTTGGCTTAATTAGCCTCATCCATTTCCCTACAGCTCTTCATTTGCATTGGCAGACACTGTGCTTAGAAATTCTTGATGATCTGAGCTGATTTGAGGTGAATTTCCTTGATTTTGTATCCATGAGAGTTGAGCAGAGGTATCACTAGATCTATGCACAGGATTGTGAATGATGCAGGCTGGAAGGGACTTCTGGAGCTCTTTAGTGCAACCTACTTCTCAAAGCATGGTCAGCACTTTCATGTTAGACACAATTTAGCTTTTTCTTGATTTTCTTCCTTCATTGATTATTTTTCAAAAGGAATTTTTGGTTCAGGTCAAGCCTGGCCGTCTCCCCTGCATAAGTGTGGACAAGCACGTGGGCCAGCAGCAATTGCCATTCAGCAGCTATTTCCATTGTGTGAGTTAGGCTTTCTGTCTGTGACCCTCTGGAGGGGCTGACTTCTAAGGCAAAACGTTTGCATCAGAGTTGTAAGAAATATCTGAACTTGACCACAAAGAACTGAGCCACGATAATTGTACGCTCTTGAAAGTTTTGCACTTCTCCACAGTAAAACTCCTGTCCTCTGAGTCACTAAAGGAAAAATCCTGCAGGTTCTGTCAGGTCTTTTGCTTGTTCAGAGTGTTCAGAGGTGGAAGGTAAGTGGAGGGAAAAATGTGTCTTACCAGTAAAGGTATAGACGGTACCTGTTTCAAGAACAGCTGATCTAATTCTGGATCCCTAATGCTTTACAAATAATACAGCTGAAGTGGAGGATTCTTGTACCTCTGGTGAGGAGAAGCAGCTTTGTTTATATATAGTTATCAGCAGTGCCCAGTAAAAAAAACAGTTTTGAAGCATTATGTGGTTTATAGCAAGGAATCTATTTCTTATCATAACTCTTAGACATCTCTGTAATGAGGTCATGTCCAAATATATGCCCTTAACAATTCTGCAGATATCTGACAAAACCCTTTGCACAATTCTATATTCCATTCAGTAGGAAACATTCTTGGTTTGATTAACTTAAGAGGCAAGCACTGTTATACCTGGGACTCTTGTGCTAGTCTGTATTAGGGATTTTTCATTATGGGCAATAGATAATTTTAAAAATAGATATTCTAAGCAAAAGAATCTCTCTCCCTCTTTCCTGTAAGTTTTTCAGACAGCACAATTACATCCCTAACTATGCAATTCCTTGCACCAAATCATTGCCAAGAGAGTTGTTTCCTAAGGATGTTCCTTTTAGAACAAAAAAGAATGCAAGAAACTCCATGTAAGACAATTCCACACCTTTTGATCAATCAGCTTTGAAAAAGAAAACTTCCCAACACTCAATTTACCCTTTTCTCACCATACCTGCTGAGGTTCAAAGATTAAAGTGAATAAAATGAAGATGTCTATTCTTTTTTTTTCACTTACAGATGGCTCCATTTCAAGTGCTCGTGGTATCCTGTCAGGTTTTCAGTGGCATTGATCACCTACACAATTATACCTGAGGACAAACACAATGATTTTTGTGAGTGGGGGAGCAAATCCTCTCTGAAGCTGAGTGCAGCTGTTGGTGCTGATTTTCAGCCTCTGGATTGACCTTGCTGTGCAGGACAGATCTCCTGGATTTGCATTTAGCTGACAGCCTGTTGTGATGGCCAGGTCCTTTCTACTTCTGAAAAGATGTTTGCACTCTAGCAGGAAAGCCATGGTGGTTGTACAGAAGTTTTTTTTAAGCTGCTTTGGGCAAAGCCACGTAGGTAAGAGTTCCCACTGTGATCCCAGGCAGGCACAATCTCTTCTAACTCCAGTGACTTATTGCATCTGCATGCATGTATGCTACCAGGAGATTTTAGAAAGTGACTCTTCAGGATGCATACAGAAATACTAATTATCTTTTTCTACATCTGTGCTTTGTGGCTGGTTTTATGCTAGTAGATGACCATGTTTTCTGCCAGTCTTTTTACCTGGGCACCATACAGCAGCTGAAATATCCCTTGTTCTGCCACCTTTGGCCATTTGAGAACCCTCTTCATTTTCTACCTGTCACACAACCACCTCACCCCTTCCCACAAAAGCCCTTCACCAATTTTCTGTGAGGAACTCTGCAGGTGCCTTTATTGGTACCTAACCTTATCTGCTTTGGAATATCCCTGGTATCACTGAGTATATGTGCATCCTCCCTGGCTTGCTGCCAGAAGGACAGACCACAAGCCCTCTTCTCTTAGGTGCTCTCTAAGAAGCCCCTCCAGCAGGTCCCAAACCTCCTCTGAGAAAACTGAAGGTTGTCCCTGCCTAGTCAGGACTGCACAACATATCCTACATGGGCATTGGTCTCAGCTGTTCTCCTCCATTTGAAGCAATGTGCAATGCTATTGAGGTCTTATGTTACTTTTCATCACTGATGCTTTGCAGTGTAGTTGAGAGAATAAGGGTGAAGAATAGCTGAAGGGTTGTGCTGTCAGACCAGTTAGTCCTGCTGTCAGGGAGACAAGAGCAGCACTGAGGAGATGAGGTGGATTTCTTGCTTATCAGTCTGAAAAGCCACAAATTCAGGGAAAGTGGAGAAAACCAAAAGCAAGAAAGAATAGGAGCAGCCCTGGGTAACTTGCTGGATAGGTGCACCATACATACATATAAAATCATGTCTTTATGAAATAAAACCATGACTGAAAATGCATTGCTTGATTTTCTCTTCTCTTTTCTCAACAGCGTATGGCTGGCCCTATTGAGAGCAAGCATATATCTATATCTATATATATAGATATATAGATATGTATAGATATGCAAAATCCCTCAGGAGGAAGCTTCCCACGCAAATTCACAATACTGCAATGGCTGGAGAAAGACTGAGTGTTTCAGAGCTCAGCTTTGCTGGCAAGTGACCTTCTTTGTTAGCTAGTTTAATAAGACTGACAAACAACAAGATTTTAAGCAACTTCCCTTCTGATAAATGCATGGGAAAAGTGTCAGCAGTTGATGTGTTGTGGAAAATGTATTCATCTTCTTCATAAGCCTTGAGATGCCAGTTTTTTTCACATACAGCTTTCAAGAACAGATTTGATTAAGTTATCCAAAAAGATCAAAACGCTATATTAGTTTATTTTCCATGAACTTTACTGAAGTCCCTCTACTAAGGAATAAACACAAATAATCAAACTGCTTTTTGAAAGGCATGAATGACAAGGGCCGAATGAATGACGTTGGACTGCAAAAATAAATGCAAAATATGAATAGAGGCAATTTATCACAGACATTGTAACCAGACTCCTTGGATAGGCCCTCTTCAGCTTCCATTCTGAAGAGTTTTATTCTAACCAGTGACAGTAATTTTTCTACATTTAATGTATTTTTTTTCTTTTTTTATCCCTCCCTTTTCCCCCTGAGAACAGAACAGCCAGAAAGCACATTTATTTTCTATTTAAAGTTTTTTCATGTTCCTGCTGGTGGGAATCTGTTAAAAGTGAACTGAAGGTTTCTGTAAAAGTTCAGGTTCAGGACTTTGTCACTTGCTTGGTGTAGATGTCTTTGTAGGATTCCTGGCTCCATTACACATGGTTCTATATAAAATAGTTTCATTAGTTTACAGCCCCCTCACCCCCACAGTGAACAGCCCGTAAAGCAGCCTGGCTTTTGGGCACCTTGTACCTATTGCCTTAGTAGCAATAAAATTCCCTAAATAGGAGCCTTCCTCTCCTCTTCCTATGGATAATTTCTGGATGATTAGGAGTTTCTCATGGTATATAGGGCAAGGGAAGCAGGAACAGCCTTTTTGGGCAGACACACTCTGCTCTCTGCTGAACAGAGATAATAGCAAAGCACACTTGTAAAGTGATTGGGGAAGCCCCAAAGGTCGAATAATATTTTAATTTGAGGATCTCCACAGGGATATTATCTCTCTCTGATGTCAGTGATAAGACAGACGTGTGCAGGCAGCATCCTCTCCCTCCAAAGGCTCTTGAGGACACCTTCTCTGACACACTCCTTCTCTGTGCTCCCACAGGGAACTCCGGCATCTCTTTTGGGGGGTTAGTTCAAGCACCTGCGACTCAGATGTGAAATGGTTCATCCCACTGCTTTTGTATTTCTGTATTTTATAGCCAAGGACAGTGGGAATGAAAGTGCTGAGTCATATCCTGGCAATTTGAACCCTGCTTCTACCTGACAGGCTGTCTTGTTATTTTGAAGCAGGTCAGATCCTCCTGGAAGCATTTATATGGCACCAGTCATTATGCAATTCTGCAATTGAAGGCTCACAGAAGGCGCTGTGATATTTCCAATACTGTGGGGGCTTTCAGCTCACGTAAAATATAAAATATGCAACTATTTAAACAAGCTGATTGTTTCTCAGTTAAATATGTGACCAATCTCTGTAAACCATGTATTCTACAACTCCGTGCTTTGATTTAATTTCTGTGCCTCATTAAGGGTTTCAGATTTCACTTCTAATAAAAGGTGTTTGCTATTCTTTGAAATTATGTAAGAAAATATTAAGCTCTTGATAAGGAATTAGGAAAGAAAATAAACCATTTTCCTGTTTTCCTAGTTTGAATAGATATTTAATTAAAGTGACATGCCTTGGGCAAAACCTAATTAATACATCATCTCTCTGTAACTAAAATTAATGGAAGACTTATGACTGTTGAGCTGCAGGAGGGACTGAAAATTTCTTTTCTGTCTTCTTACTCGTTTTTCATCTGACCATCCATCATTACTTTCTCATTGGAAGAGAGAAGCTTTTTTGCTGATCATTCATTTTTAATGTGTACTGATAGATGATTCCCTGCTAGCTCCACCAACTTTTCTATTTTGATAATTTCCATGATGACTTGTAGCCTCAGTAAATGGTAAGGCTTTGCAGTGGAGGCAGCAAGGACCCAGCTCAGCCAATGCTTCCTCAGACTAACAGTTTCCCTTGCTGAAGGCACACCCGTGGGTGTGCTGTGTCTGTGTGGGACGTGCTGCCTCCTGTCCTCTGCTTCCTGCTGGATTTTGCCTCCTTGGATTAGGGAGTTTCCTGAGGAATGTAGGACACAAAGCTGCTGGGAACTGCAGGGTCTCTTGGTGAGTTCATGGACATTGCCAGGAGAGGTTTTGTGCCCTCTTCCCAGGATGGGCTTGTTACGAGCTGAGAGGGCAGAGACAAGTGCTGGTCCATCTGCAAACACAGTGGCGCTCTTGCTGTGAGGCAAGTGAAAATGGCTGTCTTTTGCCCTTCAGGCACCAGCCCTGTCTCTTCTCTCTGTTGCACTGGAAGCTGTAGCACCTGGGTAGTAATTAAGGTGACAGAAGGTCACACCACTCTGTGGGAGATGATGCAGTAACAGTTAACACAAACACACAGTGGTGTTGTGGATGGACCCTTTTTCCTGTGGGATAGACCTAGTCTAGAGTTCCTCTTCCTTGCAAACCTTGTTGGAAGCCACAATTCTGAGGGCTTCACCTCCAATATGCCTGTCTCTGTCTTCTCTGTGCTCTTCCTATTCCTCCTAACTCCTGTCCATTTTTACCATTGACATGACCAGCCTATTCGCCTTGCTTCTCTTATTGATCTGTGGCTTTGCCTCATCTGTTTACAGTGGTGAGAGCACTCTCCAGTCTCAGCTCCTTTGGTGTGATCTACCTGCTGCCAGGATGCCTGTGTGTCTCAAACCCCACTAATTGAAATGAGAAATGTTGTTTTCCACAGCACTGCTGCGCTGTTGCTCAGATGCTTTGTTTTACTTTCAACTTCTTGAAGTGGTCTGTCAATTCCTCAGGCTGAAGATCTTTCCCATCTGATTTAGTTTTATAGGTCACCCAGAAACAGGGGCTGATGGTATGGACACAAGTCCAAGGCCTGCCACAATGATGCTAACCCCACAGAGGGGCCAGGTGCTGGTGATGAACAGTAGAGCTGGATTAGGTGTATGGTGGTACTCTGGATGGATCCTTCAAAAATGCATGCCTGTAATGCCATGGCAGGAAGTCTTTGAGTGTGGTGGTCTGAGTAGGAAGATGAGAAAAGTGGGACATGAATGAGAAAAAGAAGTAGAAGCTGACTCATCCTGCACTGTGGAGGGCTCATGCTCGGGAGTGAATGGCAGTGAGTGGATAGGACAACGGCCCCTGCTGCTGTCCATGAGGAGGGCTGTTGGTCTCAGCATGATGGCAGGAATGTGGGAAAAAATCCTGAGAGTCTTGTCCCCTGCCCTGGACCTCATGGGATGACAGAAAAATTGAATTTCCCTGGATTTCTTTTTATACTCTCCGTGCAGTGACTCATTCCTTTTGTGTATGAAAAGAACTGTTGTGGAGATCAGCTCTGGAATTTCTGTGCATTAGGCACAATGGCTGTGCAGAAATTTTTCTCCCCTCTCATCCTGCTACTCTACCTGTCACTGCTAGTCCTCCTCCATGGAAGGCTTTATGAAAGGGGACTGTGTATTCTCTAGTGCACATTTCCACAAGCTGCTCCACAAACCACTGCTAAGGAAGAGGCACACCAGGCCAGGCTGAGACCCTCGGCTTTCACAGCAAAAGGAAAGAGGAGGGCAGGAGAGAGGCGTGTCTGAGAACATGAGAAATTGGACAGGCACCTGGTGACAGAAATAAAGGAGTGTCAGGAAGGAAGGGAAGAAGGTGAGGGAAAGAAGAATAACTTAGAATAGAAAACAAAATCAAAAAGTGGGGATGTAAGAAATAAACATAGACATGCTACTGTAGCTTTTCTTATTATCACATTTCTATCTCATGCTGACAGCAATTCTTGGTGGGGAATTTGTTAGATCATTTGCAGACAGTAGCTCCTAATCTGCTGCAGGAGTTTTTATGAAAGCTTGCTCTATTTCTGCTCCTCTCAGGACTGCAGTTCACTTGAGTGGAGGTCTGAATTGCTCTCTGAAGAACCTCATGCCTTTTCATTAGCCACCTAATTGAGAAGACTTAGGCTTGCTGGAATGAATTTGCACCTTGCACTCTCACTAAAATAAGGAAAATAAGATTGAAGTTGGTAAATCCTGTGACAGGGTAGGGTGATTTGAAACTTGGAATCCAGTTTGACTGCAACGTTTGATGCTGGAATGAAGCATCAGGTTGGGTGTTTCAGGCAGTTTTATTCACTGGATACTGTGAAGTATCACTGCATTCTCCTCCAGAATGTCATGTAATTTGACATTAAATTTAGCTTTGCTGCCCTGTAAGTGTGGCAACTGGCTCACTTTGTGCCACAAAATGTGGGACTTTGGAAAGTTTAATATTAATTTCATATTTCCTTCCTGGCTCCCACGACAGCCAAAGCAGGGCACTTTTTTGCTCTGGGTTCTGTGGCATGCCAACTTTTTTGGGTGAAATTTTATATATGTGTTACATTTCTTAGTTCCTGGATCCCAGAATGGGTGTGAAACATTCAGCAGATGGAGAAACAGAATTATTAACACAGCAAAAGTGAGAGAGAGCCTTGTTACTCTTTGAAGCTTGTGGGACCAGGCAATGGGTGAAGAGAATACTGATCAGCTCTGGAGTTGGGCTTCTGGCGTCCAGAAGGCTACAGACATAAGGATGGGGTTGCAGGCCTGACAACTGTCTTTGCTGCTGCTCTCATCCTTCCAGGATCACAGATGTGCTATCCTAACTAAGAGACACTTCACAGCCATGGTGACACATAGATCTGGCCCCAGGAAGTGCTAACACAGATCCTAACTCCTTCTTCCTGCAGGTGTGACCAGGCAGCAAACTAGAAATGATCTGGGCGATCCAGCGGCAGCGAGATGGAGAAGAGATGGGGGCACAATGTGTGACTTGTGAGTGGGAGCACGTGGAGAGCTGGAGCAGGGAGAGGAAGAAAATGGTGCCTTCAGCATTCCTAGCCCTGCATGCAGACTGACAAGGTAGGAATTTGTCTTTCTGCAAACAGAGCAGTACAGTATGGCACTGTGCTGTGGGACTGAGCTCCTTGAGGGTATGGCTTTGTGAGTCTGCCCTCCACACAGCCCTCAGGTTTATTCATCAGCCTTTGGCAGGAGAAGCAGGACACTGATAATAATTGCCAAAGATAATATTCAAGCTGTTTTTATCAACATTTATTACTGTATTTCCAATGCAGCAACAAGCCTCCTCTCTCCCCGTCCTACCCCACAGCATGAACATGTATTTCTCAGTTTGCAGCAGCTCGAGCTGTGCTCCTGTATACAGCTGGCAATAAATAGCATGGCCAAGAAGAGCAGAACACTCAGCTGGGGAAACATTCAGCTACTTAACGACAAGTGAAGAGCTGAGTTGGCTGGCCAGCTCTATATAAGGGTCAGGGAACTGCATTTTACCAATTTTCTCAGTCTCCTCCATAATCCAAGGCAGGGATGAGCAGTTCAGAGAGAAGACATCCCACCTGTCTTGGGATATGATATGAGAACCTGCTGACTAGATAAATGGAGATGAATGGTGTAGACTGAACCCCTACTTTTTACAGGGATTAAGATGTGGGTACATGGGTCAGTGGTGGACTTGGCAGTGTTAGGTTAACTTGATGTTCATAAAGGTCTTTCCAACCCAAATTATATTATAATTCTATGAATCCTGCTGGCTGCAGTGCTGTGGAAATCTTTCCAATGTCTTAGTCATTCAAGGTGCTGTCTGATCACAAGTGGTCCATTAGATTCAAATGCATAAACACCAATTCCCCAATGAAATGAAATAAAAGTGAGCTTGTCTAAGTTTTGAGGATCTTGTATCCTGTTTCCCAGCCTTGTCTGTGTTGCAGAGACAGCTATGGTGCTAGGGCTGAATTCTGTGAAATCAACTGGTCCCCAGTCCCAGATATCTAGGTGATCACCAAGCTGTGGCCTTTGGTACTATCTGAGAAACAAGCACTTGGATAGCAGCTTGTTGTTACACATCCACACAAAAAGGAAGCTTTGCAGACCCTTTTGGAATGTGAGTCATCCAGAGCCTTTTCTGTCCAGGCTGTCATCAGTCACAGTTCAATGTGTACCACAGGCTTTGCTATGAAGAGGAACGGGCACCAGTGCTTCTTTGTGCTTATGGATGTGCAAAGATGGGCCCTCCCTTCCTCTCCCACCTGACTTCCAGCTTCTCCAGAAAATCAGTATCTGAAAGCAAAAAAAGTAATTTGTAAAGCCATGAGACAAACACAACTGAAGGCAGTTCAAGCAGTTTTTAAGGTATTTGGTTTATATTCCACCTTCACATGTTCATAACCAGTGCAAGCTCAGCCTGCACTCAGATGGGAAAGATATTGCCTGGCACCAGTGTCCTGAAACACCAGGAAAAAAAGCCAACTATCCCAAACAGACAGTACCAGAGGTGGGGTGCTGTAACAGCAGTGGCCCTCTGCTTATGATACTGTTTCATAGACAACCTAATCTTATTTGTTTATGGCAAAGATACCACTGGGCAGGCAGGCTCCAGCTTTTTCCTAACCCTGGGTCTGAGCTAGACTCTGGGTGTGGAAATTACTATGGCAGGTAACTGGTTATTTTGGGAGCATTTCTGCTACACCATTCTAGGCTATTATTCTGGAGGACAAAATCACAGTGTGATTTGATCTGCAAACAGATACTTAGCAGAATTATTATGTTCTGTATCCACACACAGCAATCCCTCCACGTTGTTATGAGAGACACACCGTGTTCAACGCTGAGCCACAACAGAGTGGGCTGTGTTTCTATGGGCTGAAATGTCAGGATAAGGATCTTATTCTGCTTTTGCACTGTTGAGAAGAAGGAGAAAAGTGATACAAAGCGTTCTTAATTTCAAACATAAGCTTGGCAATTACTGCTGCACAAATACTTACTCCTATGATTGCCCACCTCTGGGGGTGGTGGTTTCACACCCTTCCAGAGAAACTTGCCCTGCCATAAAACCTGGCTAAAAGTCCCACCTCTGAGCTCCTGGCATTTTTCTCTTCACATGCACAGTGTGATCCTGAGAATATTTCCCAGATGGGGAGCTGTGTATGGATGGAAGCAGCCATGTGGCTGTACGCGGTCATTAAGCATGGGGTTTGTTCTCCATGGTTATTTGCAGCCTGATGTTGGTTTTCATTGCTGAGATTTTAGTTTTTTTCAAATGAAAAACACCTTTTGGTGACGACCCTTTGTTCCTCAGATTGTGTCTGTACTCCTGCAGAACTCCCAACAGGGAAGTACTTTCCTGGCTAAGTGTACTGAATGTCAATAATTACTTCCTTTCAACTTACCACAGTTCTCAGGATTAGGATTAATAAAACACTGACTCTCGGCAAAGAAGCTTAAATAAAGGATGGGTACTTCAAGCTCAGCCTTCTATATTGATTAGATAGCTCCATTTATTTCTCCCTGCTCACTGAAATAGTTTGAAGCTGTCGCATAGCAGAGGCAACTAATGACAGCTGTACTTGAGACGAAGTGGTTTTGACTCAAGTGCTATTGAGAATAAATTTAAAGTATCGTTATCTAGACATCACAGAAGTGACTAAAATCCAGAATGCAAGCTCTAAAGTAATACAGACAGACAGCTGCTGAACATGGAGCAAAGTAGGAGGGCTGACTCTAATGAAGCACGTCATTGCTCAGCCTTGCCCCATGCCACCACAGGCTGGAGCGAGGCAGCTGGAAGCAGGGAGAAAGTGCAGATGAGAGGGCTGCTAAAATCATCAGAAGTGAGAAACAAGTACTGATGCCCAGGTAGACATAGCAGAGCCTTTGACTGGATGAGAGAAATGCATTCTGCAAAGCTATTAAGAGCTTGTAAGGGGCAAATGAGAAGGACAGGACAGCAAAGATGACTCAGCAGTACGCAGTGTTAGAAATAGCACAAGGACCTCCCCTAAGTGACACTTTTTTATTGGCACAAGCAGAGTCTGCGTGGTTGTTTGTCCTACTGTATAATCAGCAGTATAACTGCAAATGCATTTTTACAACCTTAGCCATTTCTGTCTCAGGGTTTGGGAAGCAACTGAAGTTACTGCTCTGCTTCTCCGGCCTTTTTTGACCTTCACACTTTTATTTAAAGCACTTGTCTACTTTGCAAATTTCAGTGACATTCACATTCAGAAGGCATCAAGCGCACACATTGCGAGATTTATATTATGTGTTTTCTATTATCTCATGCCATCAACTCACAAATGAAATAGCTTAGGTGAAAATATGGAGGTACAAGGCATGACATTACTCAGAGTAACTCTTAAAATGTCCCTTGCTCTGTGTGTAGTTTAAATTGACTGCTAAAAACCTGGCACGAATACATTTGCTGACATTTCTGTGAAAGACCATTCTGTGGACTGGGAACTAAGTAGCATTTTATTTTAAGTTTACTCACCCGATAAATACCACAAATTGCTCTGCCCTGCCAAGGGTTTATCTTTGAGCACTTCATTTCATAAACAATCCTAATCCCATCCCATCTGTTTTGCCTTCTCCCAAGCTTTTTGGATGTACTAAAACTGTAGATTATTTCCTGGGGACTTAAAAGAGGAAAGCAGAAACACCATGGCATTGCATACACCTTACTAAAACTATGTAGAACAGCCCACAAGCTTCCTCCAGGAGGAGTAGAGGAATGAAGGAATTTAACACAACTGGATACCCAGTACATTTTCACCCGAAGTTTATAACTACTTTTATGGTGTGAATAGTTGAGTTTTTCTATAAACATGTAAATATGTGGAAAGTTTTTAGACTTGAAAAGGTCGTTTTTGTTTGGTTTTTTCCCCAAGGGTTTACATCGTTACAGGAGAGAATAATTTGGTTTTGAGCAAACAGAACATAATATATGTTATACTTAAAACCTCTCACAGCCCTTTTATTGTATTTTCAGGGTTCCCAAACAAAGGGAGGAATGATGAATCTGACTCCATGTTCTTAGAAGGCTAATTTATTATTTTATGATACTATATTATATTAAAGAATACTATAGTAAACGATACTAGACTATACTAGAGAATACAGAAAGGATACTCACAGAAGGCTAAAAAGATGCTAAAGAAAACTCGTGACTCTTTCCAGAGCCTTGACACAGCCTTGACACAGCCTGATTGGTCACTAAGTCAAAACAATTCACATGAAACCAATGAAACAACCACCTGTTGGTAAACAATGTCCAAACACATTCCACATGAACAAAACAGAGGTGAAGCAATGAGATAATATTGTATTCCATTTTCCCTGAGGCTTCTCAGCTTCCCAGGAGCAAAATCCTGGGTGAAGGGATTTTTCCGGAAAATATAATGGGGACACCCTTTGGCATCTCCAAGTGGACAACAAGAGCTCCCTGTCTTCGGACAACATTTGCATCCTAGCACTGCGGAAGTGCAGAGCCTGTGGGTGCTGCTGGAGATGACACCCTGAAGAAGGAGGGAAAGGTTTTGGTTCTCCTGTCATGATTTCACCCTGGCTGGCAGCTGAGCACCACGATGCCCTTGCTCACACCTCCCCTGGTGAACTGGGGGAGAGAACCAGAAGAGTAAAAGCCTGGAAACCTGTGGGTTGAAATAAAGATAGTTTAACAGGTGAAGCAAAATCCACAAGAGCAAGCAAAGCAAAAGAGGTAATTTATTCACCACTTCCCATGGGCATGAAGTTGTCCTGCCATTTCTAGGAAAGCAGAGCTCCATCATGTGTAACAGTGACTTGGGGAAATAAAATGCCATCAATCCAAACATCCTCCCCCTTTCTCCTTCTTACCCCAGCTTTATATGCTGATTATGATGATATCCCTTTGTCCAGTTGGAGTCAGCTGCTCCAGCTGTGTCCCCTCCCAGCTCCCTGTGCACCCCCAGCCTTCTCACTGTTGGGGTGGGCTGAGTGGCAGAAAGGGCCCTCCCTGACCCTGTGTCAGCCTTGCTCAGCTGTAGCAAACACTGATCCCTTTGCTGTCATCTCTCTGATGGTCACAAATTCAAAACACAACCCCATACCAGTTATTAGTAAGAAAATTAACTCTATTCCAGCCAAAAGCAGCACATGCTGAAGTCTTTAATTATGATCAGTTTGTATCAATGGACTGATCTGGTTTTGTATCACAAAATAATTGTGAACCTCATAATCAGGAGAAATTCTGAACTGCAGGGTAGGAGCATGTGTGAAGTCTGCATCTCATGCAGAGGTTGTCTGGTGACACAAATAGTGATGGTTGCTGTCAATCTGCTCTTCCTTCTTCCTTGTACCTACAGCAGGAAAGCAATTTACTGGCTTGTTTCCCATCTGATATTTTTGAAGAGTTGCATGATAAGAAAAGCAGCAGAATTGTATTTGAAACTTTTTGCTTTTTAAATCCTGGGTTCCTCTGCCATCATTTACAGCCAAGAGTGTAACTAAGGCAGAGAGGAGAGAGGGTCTGATGAACTTTTCCTTTCTTGCATTAGGGGTTTCCAACACAAAGCGCTTTTCATTTAAGGTTTCAAGAGTGGGTTTGGAAGAATGCTTGCACATCACAGTATGCACAAAAGACTACAAAAACTGCCAGTCCACTGTTTCTAGGGTCCATGGAATTTTCCAAGTTGAGGAAGAGCTCAAGGCAGGAGCCATCAGGTAACTGCTCTTTCTAACATGTACAGTCCATCAGCTCTCCCCCTTCCAGCTACTGCTGGTGCTTTTTGCAGCAGAATGACAGAGGAAGTCTATCAGCAGGGGACACACGGGCTGTGTCACATTTCTCACAGGGCTGCCTGCATGCATTACAAAACACCTCTCTCTTTGCCTCAGGACAGCTGTGCCAAAGCTGGGCATTGCACTGTCAAATGATTTAGGGTAGGGGTAAATGTGCAGAGACAGGGAAGGCAAAGATGAGAGAACAGTATTAGTTTAACAGGAGAGCCCGGGCCTGTGAATGGAGTGCAGAGCACCAGCTGGCAGGATGGTGCTTTCTACCATAAACCATGCAGCCCAGCCAAGAGTTATTAAAAAGGACTGAGACCAGACATGAGGGACTTGTACCATCTTGTTTCCCATCTCATTATATGCAGTGACATTTGTATTGTTATTTTATTGTGAACAATTTGAGAGGAAAGTGCTTTGCTTCATCAGAAAGTTTATGTCTGAGCTTGGTTTCTAATTTTTCATGAAGACCAAAAAGCATAAAAGGAAAGCACCATGGATGAAATGTAATTGGGCTATAACAAAAAGAATTTAAACCAGAGGCTAACTGGGTTGGAAAAGATTTCATAACAGTCCCACTTTGGACATTGCATGTTATCTTTCTTGACACAGGTTTAGCACAAATACTTGCAAGTTGCTGCAGCAGTTCAATGCTGTCTTGTTCCCAGCTCTTCCTAATGCAGACCTGCTTAGAATGAGCACCTCTCTTCATGTAGTTGATCCAACAAAAAGTTATATCTGAAATCCAGTGCTGTCACTGGCTTCAGCAAGACCAGCACTAACCCATGGCCAGTCCACAGGCAGGATGAAGGTTTCCTCCCCAGCTCTGTACAATGCCCCTCTGTTCATCCATCCTTACTGCAGGACTGAGCAGGTACTTGTTCTAGTTTGGCTTTAAGTGCTGTTGAACTGTTTTCTTGTGCTCCAAAATACACGCCTTGCTATAATGATTGAACCAGAAATGAACCTTCACCTAATTATCCTGCTCAATCTGCTTTTTCCTATATTCTTGTGGATGGAGAGCTGGACATGAGCCAGCAATGTACCCTTTCTTCTTCCTGGGCTGTATCAATGGCAGTGTGGCCAGCAGGTTGAGGGAGATGATTCTGCCTCTCTCCTCTGCTCTGGTGAGACCCCAGCTGGAGTGCTGCATCCAGCTCTGCCTCATGCTCAGCACAGAAACTGGAGTAAATCTGGCCCAAGGCCCCTGCTCAGGAACTGGTTGGGCAGCAGTCAGCAGGTGGTGAGCAATTGCATTGTGCATCACTTGTTTTGTACACTCTATTTATTTTATACTTATTTTTAGTACTTGCCCTTCCTTCTCTGTACTATTAAACTGTCTTTTTCTCAACCCATGAATTTTACTTTTTTCCTTCCCGATACTTGGCACATCCCACTGAGGTGGAGACTGAGTGAGTGAGTGGCTGTGTGGTGTTCAGCTGCCTGGTGGGATAAAACATGACACTTACTGATGCTTCTAATGGCAGAGTTCTAACAAACAGAATTGCAGAATACTTCAGGTTGGAAGTGACTTTGGGAGGAATCAAGTTAATTTTCCTGGCCAAAAGGAGGGCTAGCTTCAAAGCTAGATTAGAAAAAAAAATTCCAGTTACATTAAAAATGACACCTTGCAGGTTTGAGTTAGCCAGCAGTGAATGTAATTCTTAGTGGAGGTTGTTTTCGTAAATTTTCAAGGGGAAAAAGGAGGAGAAAGCACTTTAGAAAGCATTAGTTGTAATGGCCTCTTTTTTCATTTGAATTTATTGTCCTATGCCTGGAAAAACACCTGGCTTTCCCTTACCTAGAGGTCTGGAGGCAGCCTGGACTTGAAGGGTGGGAAGATGAGGATAAATGAGATAAACAGCCTGAAAGAGGGTATAGGTGACTTGTTTCTTTGTCAGCAGAAGGAAAACAACGGAAAAGAACCTGGAGGGTGAGAAGGTATTGAGAAGCCCATCTCAATGTAGTGACAATTTCAGTCATATGTGAGTAGAGCTGCTTCTCCCCTCTCCTAAAAAAGTGTTCAGCAGAAGTCTTAAACAATCTTATGGTGCAACAGTAATAATATAATCATTTTTATTCTTTGTGTGCAGATAGGATGTCTCTTATAAAATCCTTGATAGTTTTCTGCTATGACATGCTCCTTCTTCAAAATTAGTTTCAAGGCAAGCACCATCTTTACGGGGAAATGTGTTTCACCCACCTTTATCTTCTGTTAGCAGGTAAAGTGCTAGAATGATGTGTAGTTTTATAAATGGGATATAATTTGATATAGAAGGTAGTCAGGTATGATTACAAGCACTCTGGGGTAGCCAGATGGGCTGACTTTGACAAACTGATGTGTATATGAAGGGAGCTGGGTTTTCTTTTACTGCAGTATAGACCACAGTGTGGAGAGTCATGAGTTCTGGGGACTCTGAACTCAGATCACAGCTGATGTGAGTGGAGCAATTCTAATTAGTTGCTGCAAAAATTGCAGTTTGCAACAAAGCACGGAAAAAAGATGCAATCTGGACAAGCAGAAACCAAATTTTCAGGCTTTTAATTTTGAACTTTATTGATCTTTTTTTTTAATGGTCTTAATGTTCAATAAATTTACTACTTCTTAACATTCAGCAAAATCTTAATCTTCCTTTTTACAGGATAATGCTTCTAGCTACAATAAAATGCAGTGTCTCTTCATCCCATTGAAAAGGATAAATTTCTCATTCTATTTCTGTATTTTATACATATAATGAACTTCAAAAAGTATGCCCTCTTTTTAAAAGGTATTTTAGAATCACACTTAGGGAAACATTCATCAGCATCTTCTATGCCTTTTAGTGTATGAGCTCTGTTTCTTAAATGCACATCCAGCAGGCACTTCCATGCTCCTTGTCCAAGTAAACTAGTCTCCAGCCTTTGGAGATCAGTTTGTGATTCACACTTCACCAGTTCCCTGCCAGAGCCAAGACAATCCATGACTATGGTGCAGCAGTGGAGAACACAGCTGTGGCAAGATTTTAGGTGTGGGTTGAACTTCGGGTATCTTCCTGAGCAGTACAGAATTCAGCTCCTGGTTAGGTACATGGCTGAAGCAATACTTCATTGTCTGGGCTCAAGTGCTTTCCTGAACTGAAGTCTCCAGCAGGCCCAATGTGTAGCTAAGAGAGATCCTTCTAGATCCCTTAATATATATACACCCATTTTTGGAAATATCTGTGTATTCATAGCTAGCACATGTCACTGTATTTACATTATTATGGGTTGTGTTTCCAAAATGGAGTTTGGAGATGCACATGTCTCCCAATGGGAGCACACTTGAACATCCAAACCCCAACTGTGGCTGATTCATCAGTGTACATCTATATACCAAATCATTCCTGGGATTTTCAGTTTACCTAATTACTTTCTAGGAAAGAAAAGGATTAATTTTTTAATTGCAATAATTAGGATAGTTAAATGAAACAGCAAGCAATTACTATGGGCTTATTATACCTTCTAAAGAAGAAATGCAGTTCTTTTATATGCTTCAGGAATACAATTAAGGCAGGAAATTTTCTAAGCCCTTACTTTCCTTGGTTTTAATTATTGCTGAAACCTGATTAGAGGAGCACAAAAAGGGATATAAGAACAAAGGATGTTAAAGGAAGAAGCAAACAGTTGGAGTGGTGTGTGAGTTGTAAATGCACTTGCCTTTCACCTTGCTGACAAGCCCTGCAGATAAATTTTAGCAAGAACCTGATCGTTTTCTGTCCAATTTGTATCAGTTCCCAGCTGCTGCTCCACTTTGGGTAAGGGAGTAGTTTTATGTGCAGCAACCACACGGGTGAATAGTTTTAATGTCTTGGAATGACTATCTCTCACTTAACTGAACCAAGGGGTATAATTACACACTTCGTAACTAACTACTAGCAAGTGAAAATTGCAGTAAACATTTGAATATTTTAAGGGATGTTGTCAAGAATTTGGCCAATTCCAGGTCCAATTGCTACACTTAGTAGTACCTGGGAGACTGTAACTTTATCCAAGGTAAACAAGAAAGCTGACAGGGGTGCTGACGGTTATTTTTGGTTTGCCCTTTGGTTGCAGTTCCAGAGAGCAAATTTCCAGGTGAAAACATTTCCAAAGTAGGTCACCTCTCCAGCTATAGCTACACTAACAGCATTCACTGCCCTAGAACATGCCAAGCACCACTCAAAATTACCATTATATATTATGACTGCAGTTTAAATTCCCAGGATGCATCCACTGAAGAATATTTCCCAATACATTTTGGTTTTTTAATGGAATTTAAAACATGACTAAAGCCAAGAGCTTATCTTTCTTGGGTTTTGCTGTTGTGAATGTTGTTCATACTCCATGGTGGGCCTGTGTGTGGTGACTCCTAATCAAATCCTATTGTGTACCAAAACGATGTCAACTGCATCTGAAATTTACATACCTTGAGGGCTTTACATTTCTTTGTCTTAAATGTCTAATTACTTTAATAAGGAAAGTGTTCAGGGGAGTGCTAATGCAGTAAAGCAATTTTCTATCTCTGTAATTTTCCCAGCCTGCTTTTTGACAATGTATGTTGTTTCAAGTGCCTTGCGAGATAAACAACATTCCATAGTAAAATACTGCCGGGTACTGGAGAGGGCTTTTGAGCTGGGAATGCAAGATCTGTGAAGTGCCGTATTTTCAATAAAGGGCCTCCTTGTCTATGTCAGCTTTTTATTGATTAATTATAATTACACTACTGTAGGCAGTGTCTGCATGCTTTATGAATTTCTTTTGACCCAGCTAAGCCATTCTTGTTTTCTCTATTTAATTGTAAATATGAGTTTTAATCGCCTCCCATTATTTCTTGGTTTAAAGGGCTGATATTAATGGTGGGGAATGACAGATGTATTTTAATTACACCATGACTATTTCTGCTATTTCTCTTTGTTAGAAACAAGCAGGACTTTGTACATCCACACCTGGGTGCAGGCAGTGTTGCTAAGCTACTGCTGTGCTGACTGGCCCTCGTGGGCAGCATCCTTCAGCTGTGAGGATCAAGGGTACCTCAGCTGCCAGCACATGTGACCATTGCCTGCTGCATGTACATGGCTCAGGTAACCCAACACCTGGGGCTCAGAATGACATAAAATGAATAGAAATATAAGATGGAAAAGCCCAAAATTAGCTACTGCTGCTTTCAAGGCAATAAGCTCTGTGCATTGCCCTGTCCTCTGTCCCCAAAGTGCTTAGAGCACAATAACCTTGTGTGGTTAATGAACAGTCCCCCTGCCAGCACTGGGACAAGCTGAGCAAACTGCTGGGGAATGAAGATGCCTCTTCAACCCATCAGTGAACCTTCCAAGCACAAAATTCTCTGAAGATCTTAGACACCCCAGGCGTGACTTGAGCAACATTTTTATGCCCGTATCCAAACCCATGTGTCCTTGAAGCCCAGATTGAAGAAGACTTTTGCTGATGGTGTCTGTGGACACTACTGAGGCTTCCCAGCGACCCCTGAGCCCATGTGATGAAGCCATGTGTGGCAGTGGCTGGCACCCAGGCCACCCATGATCTGGCACAGAGCTGCTCATCCTCAATGGGAAATCTAGAAATCTCTTTCCAGCCCAGCTGACAAGCCTCTGTCCTGGAGCTCCAAGTATAAAAACCACTCCCAAACCCACAAAAGACATTGTACAGATCTATTCTAGCTGAATATATAATTGAAGTGCAAATATATAATACTCAATAAAATATATCACACACAATAAAATACATAATTACAGTACTTCAGGGCTCAAAACCTTGCTTTGGTGACTGTAGCCCCACATGGGCACTGGCACAGGTTGCTTAGAGAAGCTGTGAAAGCCCCATCCCTAGAAGTGTTTAAGGACAGGTTGGATGGATCTCTGAGCAACCTGGTCTAGTGAAGATGTCCCTGTCCACAGCAGGGAGGGGCTGGAACTAGATTGTCCTTAAGGTCCCTTCCAACCCAAATCTTTGATTTTATGGTTTTTGGAGCAGTGTTGTTACCAGCTGAAGGATGAGGTAAGCTTGGAGTGTAATATTTTCCTTATGAAACAGGAGCAGAAGGACTGCTACTTGGGATTATCACACTACCATCAAATTGTTTAAGCTGGAAAAGACATCCAAGATTGTCACGTCTAATCATTAACCCAGCATTGCCAAGTCCACCACTAATCCAGGTCTGTAAGTGCCACATCTACACATCTTTTAAATACCTCTAGGTATAATGACTCAACCACTTCCCTGGTCAGCCTGTTCTAATGCTTGACCACCCTTCCCTGAATAAATTTTCCTAGTATCCAATATAAACCTCTTCTGACCATTTCCTTTTGTCCTGTTGCTTGTTACTTGGGAGACCAAACCCCATCTGGCTCTATCCACTGCTACAATTCTCAGGCAGTTGTAGAGAGTGATAATGTCTCCCCTGAGCCTCCTTCTCTCCAGGCTAAACACCCCCAGCTCCCTCAGCTGCTCCTCACCACACTGGTGCTCCAGATCCTTCCCCAGGTCCTTACCCTTCTCTGGACTTGCTCCAGCACCTCAGAGTCCTTGTAGTGAGTAGCCCAGAACTGAACACAGGATTCAAGGTGCCCTCACCAGTGTTGAGTACTGGGGCACAATCCCTGTCCTGACCCTGCTGGCCACACTACTGTGGATGTATAGAATGCCATTGGCCTTCTGGGATTAGGTGTCTCTTCCTTTTTTTCATACTAAAGGGAATGAGGTCAGCTTGCTCTGAGCATGCAACTTCAGCTGATGGTCTGCATCTGGTCACTTAGTGCTCTTTAGGTTATATTTGGTTAATATTATCTAAACTACACCTGAAAATATCTTGAAATGGGAGATTTAAACAGAGAAAAACATGTAACTTTGGCTCTCAGTGGATGCTTTGAATATTTGATAAACTGCCTAGGTTTCTTTGCAACTCTTTAGACATGATCTTTCAGCTTCAGCAGTCATTTTGGAAAGGGATCTGAGGATAAAGCCCCGGGATCTGCCATAGTAACAACATCATTTTTTATCTGTTTCAAAGGATGGGTTTGTCAGTGAGAGAAGACACTGTTGTGATTAAGCTGGTAAGCTTTGGCTTACGACTTTGGACTCTCTGTTCTGCTGTAGGCTTTATTTGTAACATCAAGAACATCAAATTTTTGTGCCCTGGTCCTTTATTTATACTTGAGATATCCTTTAACTACTGGTTCTCATCTATCCAAACATTCCCTAGTTCTTGTACCTCAGTGTGTTTCATAGGGGTCTTCCCTCTTGGCAGGAACTTTTAAACATCCCCCAACAGAGCAGCAATAAAACAGAAGCAAACCATGAACAGCCTGAAAAGGGATGTTACAAAGTTGAAGTACACATTCTACCATATAATTTCTACTCTAGCAGAAAACTCAGTTGATTATTTATCGTACAGTTGGAAAAAAAAATTGTTTTCCTTAGCATTTTTTTTTTTCTCCTCCTGGCTGTTATCAGAAAGAAAAGAACAAGAGCACTTAGATTTGTTTGTAAATTTAAAAAATATAAAACAATGAAAAAAACTCAAATCCTAAAAAAATTCAAATATAAGCTGAAGTAAATAAAGCTGATGTAGATTTCAAACCACAACAAAAAATTATCAAAAATATTTCTGCTAACAAGAGGTATTTTGAAGGCCCATTTTGCATCAATACAGAATTATTCATTGAAGTAAAAATTGCATTACATGAAAGAGCTCATTTTACAGGTTTGACAGAATAGGCTGACTGAGCTCAGCCTCACCTGATGCCTTTCTAAATGTGTCCATTGTGAAGGGAATGCCTTTTGGAGGGAGCATTAGTATCTCCAAACTATTCCTTGTTTGGAGAAGACTTGTCTTCTAAATTTTTTTAAGAAAGATGGTTGTAGGAAAATTATATTTTCTGTCTTTCCTAAAACCTACAGCTCAAATACTTCTTCAAAGTATGTACTGCAGTGTCTTTAAAAGTCAGGCATCAGCTTGAATCTTAAAATTATAGAATCATAGAATGATTTAGGTTGGGAGAGTTCTTAAAGGTCATTTAGTTTCAACTCCCCTGCCATTGCAGGGACATCTTCCACTAGAACAGGTTGCTGAAGCCCCTTCCAACCTGGTCCAAGATGCATGCAAAGAGCCAATTTTGACTTAAAGTCAGATTTTATTCCAAATGGTTGCAAAAGTCTTCATAAGAGCAAGTAGAGTGGGATACCATGATCTGCAGCAATCCCTGGACAGAGCATTAAGAGAATAAATCTTGCATGTACCTGGTCTGTCCTGGACTGCTGCTTGTTTAGGTTTTTATATCTCACTAAAGACCTTTTCTACTTGGCTGATTACCTGATTAACCAAATTTATAATTTTCCCCTCTCACTTTGGAGGAGTAAGCTATATTTCCCTTTGAAAGATGAATTCTGGGCAAACTGCTGTTTTAGATCCAGCAGAGAAGATAATCTCATGTGCAGTAATTAGCCCTTCAAGTGAATTTCACAGTTAGCTCCATTAGAACTGGAAACTGTCTTTACAGTTCACTTCTCCTAACTGCTCCTGCTTACTGACACACTTGCAAAGCTACAGGTTTAGATTAGAGGATTTGTCTTAGTTTATGGCTGTGCTGCTTTTAATTTTGTTAATGGTAATGCAATCTTACATTTCTTAGTTTTCATATACAACAACCATTTTCTTGCATCTGATATTCTTGCTTCATGTTTTTCTCCCCTGTTTGTATCTCATTTTGGAGTTTATGCCAGCATAATGACATGCCATTGAAATCAGAGCCAGGACTCATTAGCTCTAGTAATTACCACCTTCCTCTGTCCTGGAGGGGTAGAGCATTGCTCCTTTCCCCACTGTCAGCCAAGCTTTTCATTAGTGCAGCCATCCACAGTGTTTACAAATCCTCTTGGAGCAGTGTGCTGCTCCTGTGACCACCTAGAGTGTAGGGATGGTCTTCTCTCAGCCAGTGGATCTCCTGCCTCTCCTCTCCCTGAATCACAGATATAACAGCCAATGCAAGCAGCCAATGTACATTTGAAAATCTCCCTTGTTATGGTTACTTATGACTTCTTTCCACATCAAATTAGAAAAATATTTTCTCTCAAATGCCACTCAGATTTCCACCTTTGTTTCTCTTTCTCTAGAGCTTTCACTACTCCTTTCCCCAGCGTCACCTTCTAATTGCCTCCTTCTTTCTTCCTGCTTTCTGGGTATTCCTCCTTGCAGTAAATCATAACTGTGCTTGCCTCATGTCTTCATCTCACCTCTTGCAAGGATCAAAAATAAAATGAACAAGGAGGATACATGACTGTAGAGAAACTCCACATCCAATGTCCCAGAGAATACATGTTTGTGGCCATTTGGAGTAAAATAAGTGCTGGGAGAGGCAGATCTGGGGACATTGTTCCTTGTCATGCTGTAGATTTACTGAAAATCATTTCAGGATTGTGATGTATTGCTATTTATGCTATGCTTTGCTGATGCTACTAAATATTTCTTTTATTTTGATTGAAGTTTATTTAATACCCTTTTGTTAAAAGGGGTTTTTACCACTCAGATATGACAAAGGAATAGCATTTGTCTTATTTGCTTGTTGAGACATGGCAAAGCTAGGATTGTCTTAAGCACTAGCAACAGATGGCTAATTCTTCCTTCTCTTCAGGACCACCAGTGACAGGAAGTTAGGGACTGACAATATTCCTTTCTCCTTAGCTGCTGGGGTTAAACATCAGAGTTTGGTTTTGATTTCTGACTGTTGTGTATCATTGCTCTTCTCCCACCACTGCTAGCTTTTCTCCTGACAGACATTACAGCTACATGACAACAAAGAGCTTGATCTGTTTCCCGAAACCTCAGTGAGCCATGCAAATGACTCTGCAATAATCTGCAGATGCCATGATGTTTCAAGACCCAATCTGAATTTCTTCACTGACAGAAGAGTTGCTCTGTTTGTCATTGTACTGGATCAAGGGTAAGGCCTTCTAGGGCTAATTGGCACTGCAAAACAGTTTTTGATGTTTTCTGTTAGGAAAGTGACATGTGAAGACTTATGCCATTAGCTAGAAGATAAAACGGAAATAAATGACCTATTTTTAAGACAATTAGATTCAGTTTTGGCATTTACATATATTTCTGTCACACAAGCAAATTGATTTACATAAAATAAAGCAATTTATCAAAGATGATGGCCCCATTTCAGACTGGGGTCCAATGAAGAGAGGCTGCTTGTGGCAAGGCATCTATGTCATGTGCTTGGCTAGCCCTGCTCACCTGTATTCATGGAGAGGAGAGGTCAGACCATGAAGGGAAACAAAGAAGCATGTTTCCATGGATGCCAATTGATCTGTGGGCTGGGTTTGGGTTTGTCTTAGCTTGTTTTTCCCCCACATACACTGGCCTAGGTCTGGGTGTTTAATACAGGATTTTCAGAGGCAGAATTTGCTAATTTTTGTCGCCATCTGGATAAGAGGCATTTCAAACCTTAGAGTGGATGTTGCCTCTTAAACAAGCTAATCCTGGAGAGAAGGTGTGTGTTTGTACCTGGCCTCTTCCCTTTGCCTCCCCTCCTCAGGGCACACTCTCCACCCTGGTGGGGTTCAGTGTCTGTCAACTACTCCTACAAGCACTGGCCACCACTGTCACATGCTTTGTGACATATGAATTTTAGAGGCTCAAATAATGTACAGGATGGCACAAGAAATGCAGAATCAGAATCAAAAGTTTCTTGGAGTTCCTTGAGTCTTGGAGGGGCAGCTTTTTTCATGTGCTGAAATAGAGATGGTGGTTTCAGATCTGGGAACTTCAAAAACACTCAGGAAGAGCATGGAGCTTAGTCTGGAGCTAACCCATGCTGAAGTCTGTTAGTGCAGGTGAAATTACCCTAGAGACACATCTGATCTGCCATCCACCCTATCATATGCCTAACTTTTGGCCAATTACTAACTTTCCTCAATCAGGTTGCTTCTTTGAAGCTAATAGAGCTATTCATATCTCCAGGTTAGGCATACACATTAAATTATCTTGCTTAATTAGAGTTTGTGATTCCGTATATTGGCCAAGATCTAGTGAAAATATTTTATTAACAATATTTTATTAAAATATTTTATTATTTTATTGCATATTTCCAATTCCTTTTATTATCTCACCAGGGAGCATTTGTATCACTAATGAATTTAACGATAATAATGAAATTATTATCACAAATCAGCTTTCATGGTGCTTGAGAATTTTACAAGTATTACAGTGTATGTATAACAAAAGGAAGAGACCAACTCTGTTAGTATAGTTAAACCTTCAGAATTTATAGATTAGATCATAGAGAATTTAATTTAACATTTCTCTAAAGAGTTTCACAAGTCTTTTTCTGCAAGATATTTTCTTCCTTATCCATCTATTTTAGAACTGGGGTTTTGCACTTCTTTTCTAGCTAGTTAATTTTTATTCTTAAGGACACACTGTATTTTTAAATTTCTGAATCTTCCTTGCACTTTCACTTCCAAAACCAGCAAAAGCCTCTTTTGGAGAAATATACTATTAATTTTCAATTGTCAGAATGAGTAAATAATACATCCTGGTGTTGTAAGTTGTGTCTGCAGGTGTATAAACCCCTGAACTGGAGAAACAGACACATTTTTAACATAGTGAAAGAGGGAAGAGACCGTTTAAACTCCTGATTTTCCTTCTCAGGCCTTGAAAACTTATGTGCCTCTGCATATTCAGGGACAGATATTGTGATATGCAGCCAGTCCTGCACAAAGCTGAAAATGTTACCTAACTTTTGGTCCCAACAAGCTGGTATGGAGCATTCTGGTAGTCATCGCTTGTATCTGGAAGTCTGTGGGTTTCTGATCAAGTTCCTTTCTCTGCCTGTGAAATTACAGATGGGTGAAACAAACACTGCTCCCAGCATCAATTCCCTTAAACAAATCTATTGTAGTTTAAAGCGCTTGACTTACAAATTTTTGCAACTCTGAAGTGCATTTGTAACATAGATGTACTACACAAAATCACAGAACAAGAAGAAATCCCTACCTTCAATTTATTGGGAGAGAGACAAGAATAGCACATCACATGTCAGATTCTTGATTATCTATAAGGGAAAATAATCCCAGACAGTTCTGCCTGGCTGAATCCACCCAGAATAGGATTAATTTTTGCTATACAGCTGAATTGACTGATGATGGAATGGCCAATATTTGATGTGGTGTTGCTGTCAGCAGCACTGCAATAAAACAAAGCAATAAGGAACTGGGCCAGCACTCAGACAGCTGAGCAACATTTGTAAAAGTAGTTCTACAGCTTTACAGTTGCTGAGAAAACATGTGCTTTGATGTGCTAAATTAGCATGTAAACACAAAGCCAAAGGTTTAAAACACTCAGCATTGCAAAATAGTGTTATGGCATTTAGCACATGGAAATGACCTTCAAAGGAATAACAAGAGCACAACTGCAACTCAACAGACCTTTTTTTGAGTAGAAAATGTACCTAATGATGGCATTTTCCCCTGCCTTGTGTCAGACAGGCCAATCCAATGATGGCAGATGCCCTGTGTTGTCCCAGGATATGATGGAAGATCAGGCACAGTGACTTGGGGAAGGCTGCCGTGTCTGCCCGTGTCCCTGGGCAAGAGCTCAGCAGTCTGTGTGCTCTGGGCAGGCAGCTCTGCCAGGACATTGCCTGTGGAACTAGCTGGTTATTTAGGTCTAGCCTGGAAGTGGTTTTTGTGAGCTGCAGACTCCCCCTGAAAGTCCTGGGGCTCTGGACATAGCTGGAGGAGTGGAAAGAAGTGTGTGCATGGATGGCAAGTGAATTGTTAACTTATTGCTGCATTTTTTACTTGCCTAAGGGGGTTTTAATGGCTGGTTTGTATTGAAACAGTTCAGCAAACTTACTGTTCATACTTTCTGATAAAATGGTTCTCATGACCCTCAGTTCAGCCAGGCATTTCAAGACAAGTTGGAATCTAAATCCTTTAGAAAGGCACTGGTGCATTGATGAAGTCAGCAGCCATAAACACAGACTTAGTGCTTAAATAACCAAATCCTGTGACATGGTGCTGCATGCTGCAAAATACCTACGTGTGAGACAAGTGCCCAGACATGGATGCGTGTGCAATGCTTCCTTAGATGCCCTTCCTTAGCACCCAAGAGACATGGAAAAAAAACCTACAGAAGGCTGACATCCATCAGCAGCAAGAGGCCCAGGGGTGTATGCTTGAAACACATGTATGATTTCTTACCTCCTTGCACAATCACAGTGCTGTAAACTTAAATTAATTGTAAAGTGGGTTGAAAATGGATTGAAAGTGAGAAGTATACTTATGAGGGTATGTTTTTTCTTGAAAGTTGTTAAGATAATTTTTACATCTCCTTACGTTTCTAAGCAGCCATCTTATAACTTCCCAAAACCTTCCCTACCTTTCTTTGTGATGCTACAGCGCCATCCCATAAGCTACTATGGCAATCTGTTACCATTTTCTGGCAATATTAGTCCCCTTTATAATAAAAGAAAATGCCTGCACCTGCCTATTCTGCCAAGAAGCCTGTAAAAGGCTCGGGAAACTCAAGAGAGGAACAGCATTATTAATTGATTTGACAAAAACAACTCCTACAGACTTTTGTATTTCTGAAGTATCTTATAAAGACTTTTAATTCTGCTTTATTTCGAGAGAGGAGTGGTGGAGGGAGATTGTCATGTCACTGGTGAATAGAGGCATTCACACAAGCAAATAAACACTGAAGGTCTTCAGTGACTGATTTTAATCAGAAGTGATTAAAGCCACAAAAGAGACCACATGACAACATGAATTCATGTTCATGCTTTCCTACAGCTCAAGGTTTCTAGAATTTCCAGTGTTTTAAGTACCTCCAGGTAAATGACATAAAAATGGACAATGCTTGCAAGATTGTGTAAGATGCTTGTTATCAAAACAAGGGAAGAGGTCAAAGGCTCGTCACTCAACTGCAGCAAAAGTCAGCTTTGAAATGCTCTGCTCTTGTGCTGGAAACCCTGTGTGCTGGCTGCTTTCTTCAAGAATTGTAGAATGGTTTGGATTGGAAAGGGTCTTTAAAGATGCTCTAGTCCAGGACAACCAAGATTATCTAGTCTAGAGAAGTGATGATTCCACCTTGCTCTTGTTTGGTGGAGCCCCTGCTGTTGACAGCAGATGTGCTGTGAGCAGCTCAGGCAAGACACTTGACTGGGGAAGTCTGAACTTCTGAACCCAGTGCTGGTGATTCACCATCATTTGGCAGCCAGAACCATAATTGGAGTAGAAATAAAAAAACCCAGTTCTCAGCAGAGGTTGTTTAAACAGTCTTTGGAATACCAAATAAATACGGCGAAATATTTTCTTGCTAAAATGTTATTTGCAGTAATTGCATATTTTATCTTTAACACCTAGTTGTGTTTGTTACCTGTCTAATTTTTTGTTCAGACTTAAACTGTAGCAGCTTCTTTAAAACTGCATTTATTATTTTTCTTGTGCAGGTTGCATAAATGAGTGTCAATAGGAGCTGTACGGAAATGAATCAATTTGTAATTACAATAACATTAAATATATTTTGCTAGTGTCTGAATGGAAAACATTTCACATGAAAAATTAATTCCACCCACTTGAAAGAGGAAATCAAAGTTGTGCTTTAGTCTCTGCTCTTTAAAAATAGCTGATAGTCAGCTTTTTATTTTCTTTTTTTCTTTATATTTTAGTTTTTCTGTGGAAATGAAAGTCAATGTACTGTCTTTGAAACAGAATTATTTAAAGAGATAAGAATAAAGTCTATGCTGGAAAAATTTAATGGCAGATTTCTGGAAAATTTTCCTTGAACTGCAAAGCACTGGTAAATAAGTTTAGTAGGGGAATGGACCTGAAAAGAATTTCTGAAACAAACAGAGGGTAAATGAAGTGCCCATAGATATTTTGTGCTGTTGTCCAAGTCTTGTCTACAAATCTGGGCTTTGTGTCATGTAAACATAGGATGTTCTACACCTGTATGTGTTAGAAACCCACGCCTGTGTCATTTTTTTCAGAGCTCTTCTCTTCATTGGTGGCTGAAAATCCTGTCCTCTTCAGAGGAAGCAAAAGATGTTTGAAGATGAAATCTAGTTCCAAAAAACAAAGGAGATTAATTATAGCTTTAAATCAAATAACTTCAATTTAAGAATGAAAATCTCTTTAGAAATTAGTTGTCCTAGGTGTGTGAAGATGGAGTCTGACTCAGCACAAATGAAGGAAAACTGATTCTTTTTCTGGAGATTCCCAACTGAAAACAAAGATTTATTGACGGCCAACTCTCAAAGTAATTTTTTGTTGTCACTGACAAAATTGCAGGTAGAGAGTGACACAATAGGCATGTCAGAAATTAGAAGCTACCATTCAGCTGAGGACTTTGAAACTTTAGAGTTCATTAATATTTTTCAATGTATTTTCACTGAAATGCTTTTTGAAGCATTCCCTCTGAAGAGTAGAAGAGAACCAGATTGTTCTTTTTGCAGGAGTTTGCAAAATGCCAAATTTATTTTTAACTAAAACTGTCAGTTTCCCACAAAAACAGCTAGGAAATATTTGGAAATTTTCTTGTGTTTCAGTTTAGTGGCAACACTAAAATGCTTTGAGTAACTTTTGCTTTTTAATACCATGACATTGCTAAACCAGACATCGTTTCAAGCTGAAAATCCAGACCTGGTGGTTTGAAAAGTATGAAAAGAACTAGATTGGCAGAATGTCCTCAGAAGACCAACTTTCTTCTTCTCTTTTTTGCCAGATGAAATGTCACTGCAAGTGATATGTGCCTACATAAAGGTTCTGTCAAAACATTTTTTTTCCATGTAAAACCTTTGTAGGAAAATGTTTGACTGGTACCAGTCCTCAAGACTTGTTGATCAGCAAAACTTTAGGTGCTTACATCTCATATAACCACTGCATAATGCATGACCTAAAGAAGATCAGATTTTGCAGTTTTTTAAGATAGACAGAATGAATGCAGAGAAAAAAGGCTTGGCCTGAAAATTCTAGTTCTATTAACATACCTTGTGCCAGTAATGTCCTTCCTTTGCTGTTTCAGATGCATTCTGGCCAGACAGAAAGCATGGCTCTACTGCTAAAATTTCTCACATTACTGTAAAGGCTAATATTTCAAAAATGGGCCCGTGCAGCTTCATTTGCGCCCACATGAATTTACAAGGAAAGCTACATTTGGGGAATTTTTTTCTGCCTTAGCTGTGTTTTGATATCTATGTACCACAGATTCATCTGCAGCAGTCTGTGTCCAGATTATTGCTGAAAAAAACATGCCCTTTGTGAGTGTTTGAACCCAAGAAAGGTTGCTGGAAAAACAATAGGGATGGTAGAAAAGAAGGTACTTACACAATGCCTATTTGAGGTGAAGTTCTCCAGTATGTACTTGTCCTTGCCCAAATATTGATCCCCATTCCCTGGTTAGTTGTTGGCCTCGGGTAAAGGACATAGAGGTAAGAACAGAAGGCTGTCACTCAAACTGTGTTCCGAGTGGTGAGGTTTGTGAAAGGCATCAAGAAAAGGCTGCATGACTCCAGATGGAAAGAGACAAGCAGAGCAGGTTACCTGCAGCAAGCTGATGCTCTCAGCTCCTCAGTGGGGTCCATAGGGCAGGTGAAGACATTGCACAGGTCACTAAGAAGGAGAAAAAGGAGGATCTAGTGAATTGCAGAATCACTTAAATTGGAAAAGACCTCTAAGATCTAAGAGGTCCATTAAGCTGGCACTGCCAAGTCTACCACTAAACCACATCCCTAGGCACCATATCTAAATAAAGCAGTTTAAAGGCCCATACAGATACTAATTTGGTCATCTGTGCCAGCTAATATGAATTGGTCAAGAACAAGTCATGTTAAATCATTTATATGGCTGATTAGGGGAATTAAAAGGTGGGATATATCTTGACCTGAGCATGACTTTTGAACTGCCTTGCATAAGCAGCTTAGGGAATGATCTAGATGAAATGATGAGTGGGGTGAATAATTGCATTAAATTTGCTTGAAAAACTGTTAAGAATAATTCCATCTGAAATTAGCAGTGCATTTTAAATGGAGTCTTGTGGAGTCTGTCTGTTTTACCCAGTATAGACATTAATGTCTTGGAAGATGGAATCAGACAAATGCTTATAATCTTCTTAAAATAAACAAATTTGATAAGAATTGGAAGCCCGTTCTTTGACTGGCCAGATTTTAATTTAAAATAATCTAGATATTTTGGAGACGAGATCCAAAATCAACGAGAGGGAGTTCAACCAAGGCAAGAGCAAAAAACTGTAGCTAAGGAAGAAAAAAGTAAAAGACAGCTATAAAATGAGAAATATCTGCCAGTGCAGCTGTACTGTGAAGAATCATTTGAGTGTTGGAGCGGAATACAACCTGGATCTTTTCTGGGAATGTATTACCAAAAGTGTGATGTGCAAAGCACATGGAAATAAATGTATGTCTCTTCACTGTGCTGGTGAGACCTCAATTGGAGCACTGGTACTGATCTGTAAAGTAGAATGAGAATGCGTAGGAAACACAGAAAATAGTAGTGAGAAGGCTAAAAACTTTGAGTTGTATAAGAGAACCCTGAACAATTTATCCTTCTTCTAGAAAAGAAGGTCAGGAGCAGAAATTACAACCCTTTCCAGCATTTAAACTGATGGATACAACATAGAGTGGCGATCATTAGTCTCTGTAACTGGGTTGTAAGGTAGGAACAAACCACCTTAACCAGCAAAAACAACATAGAGATGTGAACTAGAAAAGGTCACTTTGGGAGTTTGTTGGATTACTGTCTAAGAACAATATTACAGATGGTTCAGGCCAGTGCCTGTTAGAGAGGTTTTCCTGGTGGTTAATTATAGCTATGAGGGACCAGAGGAGGGTCTTAAGAAAATCGACTTAGAGAGCATCAGAAAGCCCTGAATATGGTGATTAATGTTACCTCTTGGGGATTCTTTCTTCAGAAGCAAATTTGCAAAGATGTGTTAACTGCCTTATCACACACAGACCGAGCAGGAGAAGGTGCTTGCAGGTGAAGACCTTGGTACACGATGTCTCAATACCCCTGCTGCTAGGGTGCACACAGACATCAGCATGCACTGTTCTTGTTTGCCTGTCTCCAAATGGGCACAGTCTCTATGAGAACAACTGCTTTGACTATGCAAATTGTACATTTTAACTGGGACAGAAACCACTCTTTGCAAATACCTTAGCTAAAGATAATCAGGAATGGAATAAAAATCTCCATCAGCAAACTGGCATTGTCAGTTGCTAGCTGGAGAAATACATTCTATGTCTAGTATATTCTTACATCCTGTGATGAACTACTTCATCTTCTCCCTTTTGAAAATATAGAACAATTTTGATTTCCTTTGGCAATACGTGGTGATGCCCCAGATACCTAATAATCAGGTTTAAAAAGTAATAATTCGGAGGTAATAGTGGCAGAGATTTGGTTTCCAAGTTGTCAAGGCCTGAGGCTAGCATTTGATGACAAAAACTTACCTGAAACTGAAGTCCCTCCTTGCATGAAGCCTGATGCAATGGTCTTCTCTGCTGCCTGGGAGTGGGAAAAATTCCTGCCCGAAATAACACCAGAAACTGGGCTCATTAACCTTGGGATCAAGTCAAAGTTCAGTACTCTGGGGTATAACTGTCTAACACATTGGCTCAGCGATGCCTTGTGAATGTTGCTGTCAGGCAGCAGAGCAAATCAATTTTGAGGCAGAAGAATTGCAAGCTCATAAATCTGAGATTTCCTAATAACACAGTCTTCAAGGAAAAGTGGATAGAAGGGAATTCCTTTTCTTTGAGGTTGACTGTGAATAGCCATAAAATCTCTTAGCCTGTGTCCTGGATTTATGAACACAGAATATGAACTTGTCCTGCTCCAACTTACACTGTATTTCATTTGAGAGCAGGAGGAGATTTAGCCAGATAAATCAAGGGGTAGTTCCTCTGATCCTTGTCATAGTACAGGTCTTTCTGTACTACAGACACAATCCTATGAGCGGTTGCTGAAAACTTTTGTGTCCTTTTCTGCTATACAGGACAAAGACTGAGCAGTTGAATGTTGGCTTTGTACATTTTAATCAACAAGACATTCCTAAAGGAAAATTTTGTGCAAATTTTATGCATGAGGGTCTCTTAAAATACAGTAACTTTCAGGGCTAGTTTTCACATTGGCTGTACATCTCTCTCCAGACCATAAACTGAGATCAGTTTAATGTTCAGGGGTTAAAGCAAAAGCTTTAAAAGCTCCCTTTGTCATCAGGGAGACTTTGAATTTGGTCCTTGACAGAGTATTTTTAAGTATAGAAAATTATCACTTGGTTATTTACACTCTACTGTATTGTAAATCAATTTGATGGACAAGCTGCTGTGGGAATATGTATTACAGAAGTATTGAATACAAGTGAGGTCAGAGGCTACAGCAAAACAAAATAAGGCCTGAAGGCATACTGGGAAAAAAAGATTGCTTCTTGCTTTAATGGAAAATTTTGTGAGTTTCTGTTGAAAAGTGACAGTTATGTGCTATTCCTGGCATTTAGAACAGGTAAAGAATATATTTGCAACTGAACTCTGGTAAATTCTTTGTTTCAACTGTCAAAATTACCATCAGATAAAAATATTTTTCCAAGGAGCAACTTTAAAAATGTCTATACTCTCTGTACTCCTTGATACACAGCAGACAAACCTTTTCAATGCAGAATTGCCTTTAGATTGTAAAGACACACAAGTTTACTATAACACAGGTTCTGCTGAATGAAAAATCCAGTGATCCCATAGGAAGTCATATAATCTTTGCAGAGCAGCAGGCTCTGTGAGACAGTCTTACAGCTCTTGCTTGCACTTCCAGTAAGGGCAAAGACATTTTTTTTTTTAATTAGAAGATCCCACCCTAGAAAACTCTTCTACATGTGCAGAAACAGATCCTTTCTGAGGAGAGTACTGGCATGAACTTTGAGTTGGGTGTCTTGGCAACACCTGCTTCAGTGGAACATGAGGTTAAGCTTGATGTTAGGGAAGTGACATAAGAATATTTTCAATACATATGTTTGCATGTGGGACTTCTGGAATTACTTCAGGATTTGATTTCATGTGAAGACTGTCATTTTGGGAGAGCTGAGAAGAGCTTCTCCTCTTCTTAAACACGTTAGCAAATACAGAGGGCCAGGCCCATCCCACTGACCTCAATGTACCTTACAGAGGAAGAATGCATGAGGTTGGTCTCTGTGGTGGCATCCATTCAAAGCTTACTCTCCCTTCAGAGGGTCTAATTTTCACCAGCCTGGGTGGTGCAATCTCACACTTTGTAGCTGAAGTCAAATGAAATCTAGTGAACTGATCAACCCCAGTGCCGGTTGTAAAGGATAGAAAATTTTAAATCTAGAAGATAAACTGCAGCCTTACAGCCCAGCTGTGTTTTCTTGGGTCTGAGACTTGAAGAAGAAATAGCAAAACGGTCCTGGGAGGAGGCTAACAATCATATAAAGTGCTCACTAACAAAGCCTGGCAGTTAGAACCAGAGGTTCATTATAGCTTTTGAAAATCTCATGCTTCTCAAACCAAGCTCGCAACTTCATAGGAAACAGCTCATCAATCTGACTTCCTCAAGGCTGGAAATTACTGGCTGGTTGTTTTTCAATGCCAGTGACCTAATTAGAAGCTTTAGCAGCAGGACCGAAGACAGCCCTGAACACGATGAGCCCACAATGCTTTTAGGCTATGTTAACTTTGCAGGGTCCCTTGCCTGCACACGTTGCTCGGCCAACATGCCCACAAGCCCTGTTGCTGCATTTGCAGGGTGCTAAGGCCAGTTTGAAAGTCCCAGTAGGTGCCTCTGGTCTCTTTGTGCCTGCTAATAGTCGGTGTGTGTCTTCTAGACAGCCTGGATTGTAAGCAGCCACACTGCTTTTGGCTGGGGTAGAGTTAACTTTCTTCACAGTGGCTGGTATGGGGCTGGGTTTTGGATTTGTTCTGAACACAGGGTTGATAATACAGAGATGTTTTTGCTATTGCTGAGTAGGGATTACACAGAGCCAAGGCCTTTTCTGCTTTTTGTAGTGACGCACTGGTGAGGAAGTTAGAGGTGCATGGAAGGCTGGGATGAGACACAGCCAGGACAGGTGACCCAAACTGACCAAATAGATGTCCCAGACCATGTGACATCATACACAGTATAAAAAGAAGGGGAAGAAGGTGGAAGAGGGGGACATTTGGAGTGATGGCATTTGTCTTTCCCAGTCAACATTACTTGTAACGTGGCCCTGCTGTCCTGGAGATGGCTGAACACCTGCCTGCCCATGGAACACAGTGACTTAATTCCTTGTTTTGCTTTGCTTGTGGATGTGGATTTTGCTTTCCCCATTATACCGTCTTTATCCCAGCCTTTGAGTTTCCCATCTTTTACCCTTCTGATTCTCTGCCTGATCCTGCTGGTGGAACAGGGAGTGGGTGGCTGTTTGAGGCTTGGTTGCTGGATGGGGTTAAACCTTGATCACAGCTTTCATCTGACTGTGGGCACAGCCTACAAGACCGTCTCAAATGAAAAGTGAATAGTGTTGGATCCTGCTGTTCTGTGCCAGGGCTGGACAAGTCAACAGCTGTAGTTTCACAGTGTGATGTGGAGTGTGAAAACTCCTTTTAACTCTCCTCCCTCTGTAAACCCACACATGTGGACCTCTGCAGAATAATAGTTGAATGGTCATAAAGTCTTAAAGAGACTTAATGAGGAACTCTCAGTGTCTGAGTTTTTTAGGATAAAGCATCCTGAACGTCTGAAATATTTTGCATACCGTTAGAAACAGAAATCTGACATTTCTCACAGTATGAGAACATTGAGAACAAAGCATCTACAGAATGGTTAAGGAAATAAGAAAGGTATCAACAGTAGAGGAAAGAAGAAACAACTCCATGGGAATTGACAGGAGTTTCTCACTCCTGCTCACTGTATAAACCCCCAGTCCACATGAAAATTCCTGGGCAGGTGACAAATAGATTTCTCCTGACAAGCTTCAAAGTTGATGGCTGGTGTTTGAGCCCTGCTGGAGTGGGTTGCTGAGTGGAAAGATTGAAGCTGCAGTCATTAGAAGCAACTGAACAGATTTAGATGAAACAAACAAGTGCTAGCAAACATTGCAACATTTTATTTTGGTTTGCATACTGATGCTTTGCAATGTCTACTGCGGAGTCACAAATTAGAATAATTTTCCTAACTAAACTTACTCAGTTTTGTTGTTTAGACTGTTTTATTTACAACGCAACAGATATTGATATGTTTTCTGAGCTGTGATGATTTAGGCACCAGGGAAAACATTCTGTAAATGATTTTTTTCTTCTTCCCCCATCTCAGCTGAAATGCTAGTAATTTCCAATAACCCTTAGCAAATTCTTACTCAGCATGTATTTGCATGGTTTTAAATGCCGACATTTCCATTCGCAGTGTTTCAGCTCTCTCTACCTCATCTTTGAAAAATCTGTTAAGGCAACTTTGAAATATATCCTTCAAAGTGTATTTGGAATATCTTTAACTTCCAATTTTGCCTCCATTCTCTTTCCTCTATGTTTAAAAACCCAATAATTCCCCTACTCTTCCAGCTTGCTGATTGATTTGTTTTTCTTCAGAAACTGTCTGAAGGTTGTATAATGAAGCTGAAATGAATTCAACTTCCATCAGTCTCTCTTCCCTTTGGAATCCTACAGCTATTGTATTCACTTTTAAAGCATCTGAATCGAAGATGGAAGGAGGTTTCCAAACAGCAATTCATCTAAATGTGTCCTAGTCCATAATTTCTGTGTTTGTGCCTGTCTCTGCCTCATACAGTTTACACAAGGGACAGCTGGGTAATGTATCTGGAAGCAGAAGACGGATATTTTCTTTGCAAAAATATACATTGTACTTTCTGTAATAGCTAAAATGGTAAAATAATGACAATGCAAGTTATTTCTTATTATTACTGAGGCAATAAAAGTAATAATTATGGATTTTGCAGAGTTTTGTGGATATGCAGCATGTGTAAAGTATTATAAATGCTGCTTTTGCTGTTGTTTTGCATACAGATAACAAGTTATCAGTTTTGGTACCGTCCTTTTTATGTTAAAAAAGTACTTGCAGAATACTATGAACATTCTGAAATACATATGGGAAAAGTTCACTTCCCCCCAGTTTTTGACTATGAATCTATAGATCAAGGCAAAAAGCTGAGTTTTGAAATGTAATTGAGAAGGTATGATGGTGGAAAAGTCGCCTTTAAGTGATGCATTCTTACTGTGGAAAAAAAGGAAATATATCCCATCCAAAACCAGGGCAACTCTTTCCCTTATCTTCTAATTTCAGAAATAAATCTGTAAGTCTGAAGAGTTGCTATTCATTGAGCAGTTCATCCACCCAGTAAGTGACACAGTTTCCTAGCAGAGATTTTTATTGTTCAGAAGTGTCTCTTCAGCAGCCACCAAACCTAGGGTGGCCTCTTTCTGCCAAGACTGAACTTTGAAGCCTGGTATAGCTCCCAGTGAAAGGGAAAAGGACAGGATAAAGCTATCAGGCCAGTCATGGGCCTTGCAAATAAAGACATTTAAAGTGATTTTGCTTATTAGGCAGACAGTGGTGAATATGAAGCACATCTTTAATTTATTGCTTTGATATCATTTGCTGAGCAGGAGTGTATGTCTATGTCATATGCAGTTCAGCAAGATCCATATAAAGCATCTGCTGGAAGTCTTCCAGTGCTTTAGTCTGAAGACAGTTTGCTTAGTCCCTGCCTGCTATTAATGCTCTGGTCTATTAGAAGTATCAGAGTTTATCCTGTGTTGTTCTGGGCAGTTTGGGAGCTTTTAAGAGAGTGGAACAACTATCCCATATCTGCAATATTTCTTCTTTTTAGGAAAGCAAAATCATCTTTGATGTTTATGACTTGGATTTGATCTCTGCATGAGCTGGGGTGGATCTGGGTGTCTGTGGTTTTAGATGTGCTCTTCCTTTGCTCAGCCAATGAGCCATATGTGCTAACACACACTGAACTAAGAGCGAGAGATGGAGCTTGGGGCATTCACCTTTGTCAGGCTTCACCATCAGTCCTTTGCCCACTAGCTGCCCACCTATGTTGGGTATGCCCTGAACTCCATGGCATGTACCCAAATCCCTCCCTGCTTAGGGGGTACATAATTTATTATCTGCTTGCTTTCCTCTGAGAATACTTGGGAAAGGAAGAGGAGGGTCAGCTAAATGAAATCTGGTCTTCTCCTTCCAGGCAGTTCAGTCCCAGCAGACCGAGCTGCAGGCTGCTGCCAACTCCGCTGGTGTTCACCAGGGCAATTCAAGTTTAGCTTAAACCTGGAAAGGAACTTGTTCAAAACAGTTTCATCTTGCTGAAGAGAGCTCTCTGCCAGAATGTACACCTAATGTGCATTACAACTTCTGTTTTTTCCAAAATACCCCGTTTGGCTTCTACTATCCACTCTTTCCACATGAAGAAGTCACAGAAGAATCTCCCTCATAATTTCAGACCAAACACATCAATTCACCTGTCAGCAGCTCTGACCAACATGACAGAATGGAAAGAAGAGCATGAAGTTGAAGCAGCACAGCCAAAATCAGTGTTAATCTAAAGGGTGTGAGTGGTATATCCCCACATCAAAGAAACATTTTTACATCACTTGCCATTCGAAACAAAGTTTGTTTCTTTGTTTTTTCCATTTGTCTTTTTTTTCTTCTTTTTATTTTTTTTTTCTAAAAGCCAGCAGCTATTTTGCAAAAGAGCATGGTCATGATGTAAGTTCTTGTATCCATTTTAGGTCTATGCAGTGGCCAAAAGGCTTTCTGCACTGAGCCCTTTTTAATGTATTTTATAGTAAATAGGATGAAGAGGTTCCAAATTTGGATACCTGGCTCAGTCAGGTCTGAAGACTATTCAGCAGAATATCAGTAGCCATGGAAATGGACTAAAGGGAAGCTTGCAAATCTTCTGGAAAAGCTTTCAGAGACCAGAGTAGCAGACAGGAGGTTTGCAGTCTTTCAAAGGACTAACAAAAGCCCATTGAAGCTTTTGTGCTTAGCACGTTGACAATGTGCACAGAGAAAGAGCATTGGGAAATGTCAGAGTATGACATTCAAAGAGGTTTTGTGTCAGCTGGGATGTGTGGTGTGATTGCTAATGCTTAGAGACCTGACAGGAGGTAATAACCCACAGGAAATTGTGTGATAGTTGTACCCAAAGGCTTCTGTCCAAGCAGCATATTAGGGAACACAAAGGGAAACACTCTTTGGGCTTTTTGGATTCAGGCAGCTGGATGTCAATGGGGCTTTTTTGCCATCAGTTTGTGGTGACTCACTGTGACATGCTCTTTGTTCCTGACATCCTGTTGGAACAGAAGACCACATGTGATAGATCTTATTTTGAAGGGGCACCCTGACTGAAAACATTGGAGGGAGCTCTGGTGGTGGGAGAGGCTGTCTGGAAGAGTTAATAGGAATATTCATCCTTGGATGGAGGAGGACCTGGTGGTGATCCCAGCAGAGCAATTAGTGGCCTCTGAAAGATGTAGGCATGGAAAGCAGGTTGTGGAAAGATGCTCAACAGCAGGATATCTTTCCTTAGTTACATAATATTGATAAACTGCCAAAGTTGGTTCCCAGCAGAGTCCGCAGCATGGTGCTGATAAAGATTTGACTTGAACAGATCTGCTACACACTGGGAATCCCCAGGACCTCTAGGAACTCCAGCATTATGAGTCCATCTTTGAATTTCAGAACACAGACATACAGAAAATAAATGGTAACAACTTTACAACTGTAAACAAACCACATCTCTCATTTGTCTAATCAAGTAGTTATGTCTGTGTTTCAAAGACACCACTAAATCAACACTGAGGCAAGTCTGTAAATTCCAAGGCTTCTGCTATTTTCTTTAAACTTTTGCTCTTAACCTGTGTTAGACTTGGCCAAGCCCAATCCTGACAAAAGAGTTCTGCTGGAGCACTGCTATGCAGAAAATAAGGGAGAAAGTTGGGGTAGCTGCAAATATCGTAGAATCATAGAATATCATGACTTGGAAGGGACCTTAGAGACCATCAAGTTCTAAACCCTTGCCTGTAGGTGTAGAGAGACCTTCCAGTGGACCAGGTTGTTCAAAGCCCCATTAAGGTGATCACCCTGACCTTGAACACTGCCAGGGGTATGTTCTTCTCTAGCAACCTGTGCCGGGGTCTCACCATCCTCTGAGTAAAGATCTTCTTCCTGATATCCAATGTAAATGTCTCCTCTTTTATTTTAAAACCATTCTCCCTTGCCCTGTCACCTCTGTTTGTAGCCCCCTTTAGGTGCTGAAAAGCTGTTAGGAGATATCCCCAGCACCTTCTCTTCTCCAGGCTGAACAACCCCAACTCTCCCAGCCTCTCTGCGTAGGAGAGGTGCTCCAGCACTCTGGTTGGCTTTGGGGCCCTGTGGTGGTTTGGCCCTGGCTGGACACTGGGTGCCCACCCAAACCACTCTATCAGTCCCCTCCTCAGCTGGACAGGGGAGAGAAAGCAGAAGGCTCATGAGTTGAGGTAAGGACCAGGAGACATCAATCACCAATTACTGCCATGGACAAAACTTAGGGAAATTCCCCCAGTGTTCAGCCTTGTGTGCTCTTGTTAAAGTTCACTCTGTTTTCTCACACTATAATTACCAGAAGGAGAAATAATCGGCAGAGAACATTGCTTTTGTTATATTTTTGTCTTTCCTCTGCTTGAGAGTTGTCTTTGTGCAAATTATAATATTAATAGGTCTGTTCCTTGTAAATCTAGATGATTATGTGTGCAAATACATTTTAGCCTTCAGCTTCTTCTGGACAATTATGACTACTAAACCAAAGTTTTCCTGCTAGGTTTGGGAGACACTTGTCCAATGTGAAGGGGGTGACTATTGCCAAATTCTTATAATATATTCAAGTATTTTTATGTTTTAGTTTAGAAATATCTCTTATATTTGAAAAAGAGAATTTCTGAAGGAGTGAGGCAATTAATAAAAATTGTCTTGAAGATCACTCACATGGGTATGTGAATAACACCACAACTATTATATTTTTAAACAAACACACTTTCTTTGCTTTCAAGTGGCTCCTTATCTCTCCTTCCTGCAACAAATCCAATGCCCTACAGCTAATATAGGCAGGGTTTTTTGCCAGAAATCAAACATTAGCCTTACAGTCATAGGAATGACAAAATAATAAAATACACCTTTAAGATACATGAAGGTTTACAGTAAAATAGATTTGGCAAAGCTACCTCACCCATCTTCTCTAAAAGACACATCTCATTTTCACCCATTAAAATAAACTTATCGAGCAAATTGCTATTTTCCCTCTGAGAAGTATCTTTCTTTTGATTCATTAAAGTGCCTGGTATCAAGGGAAAATGTCTGTGGGCAAACACCTCTAACAAAATGCTCATTAGCTATGCCTCATTTTCATCTATTCATCTTATAGAGTGAGCAGTCCCTTCTGCAGGCTGAGATTGATCAGCTGAAATGGCAAATGTGGTGAAAGTGCTCAGAAACATGCCTGGGATGTAAAAAGAAATATAGTGTATGACTTAGCTTGCTTGCTGTCTTTCTTCTAACAGAAGGGAAAAGATCAGGATCATGAATGTTGTAGGTCCTACAAAGCCAAAATAAAACAGAGAATATAGAGAGTGATTCAAGGCCTTTTATTTTTTGTGTATGTGCAAGATATGGCAAAAATTGAGAGCCTGAGGGAATCAGAGATTTTAAAACCATCTGCTTTGTGATAGAGGCACGACAATGGTTCCAGGAGTGGCACTACCATTCCCAGGGCGAGGTCCTGTTCAGAGTTCACTGGGAACTCTTACAACACCAGTAGTCAAGCTGAGTCAGACCCTAGGCTGACCGAGCTCTTTATCACACCTCTTACAGCAGAAAGAAGCAGATACCCAGAGGAGAACATATGGGTAGTGCAACATACATGGTCTTCTCTGAGTGCTATCCCAACCTTCAACCATTTGTCGCCCAAAGTGTGATCCTAAATATGCTCTGCTCTTCAGGAAGCAGTCCCATGAGCACCACAAAAACATGGCTGGGTTGGGTGGGTCTGAAGACTGACAGTATAAATATTGAAAGACACCTGGGAAGAAGTTCTGCATTTCTTATTCCTCACATCAAGGTTTCCCATTCCTCTGCTAGGCTCAAAAGTTCTCAGTTGGCAGTCGCTTACATGTGCCTATGAGAAAATAAGTAGGGATTCACAATAAATGATTGAAATTGATGAGACATTGGTCTTGTTTGGGTTTTCCTTGCCTCATCCATAAAGGATCAAGTTCACACGCCCAGGATTGCTGTGTGATAGATATCAGCATGAAATATCAGCATGAAATATGCTTAAAAGTGTATTCCTGTCCCCAAATGGTAGAATAGATGCACACTGCTTTTGCTTATGTTCCACAAGAGTTATATCAACCACAGTATTAGGAAATTTTCCTGGCACCCAGTAAAATGTTTTGCATAATCAAACCATATTCAAAGAGTAAGGTATCATAAGTAATACTGTCTTGCTTTGATATTTGGAAGAATTCCTAGAACAGAAAACTGCAGTTTTGGCTCTTACTTTCTACTCTTCTTTTTCTGGGTCATCACATTTCTTGAAAATTATAGATGCTAGATATTCTGAGGCAGAATATGTAAAATTCATAACAGACATGTCCAAGCTGAAGCTGAAGAAATTACAGTTTTAGCAATGATAGAGAAGCACTTAGAAGCATTGCCAAAATTTGGTGAAAATCTTCTACTTAAGGAAATACTAATTAATCTGGCAAAAGAGGAGATCTGAGAAAATCTGCTGACTTAATCTGAAACAAAAAGATAATCCTGCTTTTTACTCTTGTGAATCTTAAAGACTTTTACACAGAAACTCTTTAGCCTCAGTCTTTATTTTGCTTGTAATGTTGGTTTAAATTTCTCTGCTTTCACTGCCCTGGTTTTTAGCATAGTGATTAAAAAATAGTTACATAATATTCAATAGTTTCTTTCAGGATAGAAAGATAAAGTTTGGGAATTAAATCTAATTTGATGAGATACAAGAACAAAAATGCCAGCTCGTCATTTGGGCTTGGCTCCTAGCTATTTACCATGGCTCTGAGACAACAAGGGAATTGTTGGGAAAGGTAATTCTCTACACTGTTCCAAACTACCAGGCTATCAGGAGAGAATTATGGCTGTGCTTTTGTGTACATCATTCCCACTTAACTCAGTCGTAACCATCTCCTTGTTAAAAAGGAATTTCTAATTAAGAAAAAGTCAAGAACACAACAAAAACATTAATCTACTTTTTTCAAACTGCAGCTGTGTATCTATCAGTATTAAATTTTAGACCCTTCAGCACCCATTAATGTTATAAATACTGCTAAAGAAAAAAATCAGCTAATCTATCTGATACTGGATATGGTGGAAGGAGCAATGTTTGAGACAAGTGAGGCAGTGTTCTTCATCCTAATTCAGAACCTAGTCCTCTTTGCTCCTGGAGGTCTTTGTTGTTGACTTCAATGGAAAGAGGATCAGCCCTATCAGTTTTGTGTGGGAAGTGGCAATCAGATTAAACAAAGTCAGTGTTACTGGTTTGAAGGATTTATGTCATTGCAAGCATTTATTTACTCATTAAATGAATATCTCATCATAGTAAAGGCAATATTCAAAAGACAAATCAAGGTAATAACATTCAAAATATTGCTGGATACTAAAAAGAATTGGGATCTATGCTGTATCATGATTTTCCTTCTCCCTAGCCCTACGACACCTTGTTACATGGTGAATTCCTGGAACGGGGATGTTCCTGTGCAGTCCTCAATGCATGAGACCACCCTCCCTCCCCCTGAGCTGGAGGCATCAGGCACTACCTCCAAAGGAAGCCTTGACACACCTCTCTTGCTAGGCCAAGTCTTACATGAGATCAACTGAAGCATTTTCTATTAAGATTTTTATAGATATTATCACTCACTATCTGAATGTCTTCCAACAGCACTTTTCAGTGTGAATAACATCTGTCACATGTTGTTTGTTCTCTCTTCCTTTCCGCACTTGGGGAATGGAAATGAGTGCAGTGACATTTCTCGTTCCAGAAAGGATTTTAAAGAAAAATAAACATATATTTACAGGGATTTTAAAGAAAAATAAACATATACTTCCATGTATTTATGTGTATGCAGATGACAGAGTCAAAGCAACCTGCTTTGTCTGGAAGAACCACATGTCAGGGTTACAGTGATCCCAACTAGGGAGTACTTCAATTCATGACCTCACTCAGCCCCCACAGACACCGTCTTTTCTGCACAAACAAGCTTTTCTGCCCCTTTTCTAGATGCTTTCTTGTCCTCTTCAATACAATTGCCAGCTCCAGCCTTCATCATGAGGATTTCTGAATGCATTTTTTTCAGACGATTGAAGCCTCAGCAAAGAAATCAAAAGCACTACTCAGAGTGAACAGAAATTGATTTGTTCATTGGTGTTGCTGAAGTGCAATGTGCAGTTGGTCTTCATGTGTTATTACCTCAATTAAATCTCCCTTTTGGGGAAAAACCCCAAACTGCTTTTTGCTTTAAGCAACAAGACACAGGAACCTCACAGTATGGGGTGACATGGTCTGTCAGCTGATGCAGCACCTCCTCTGGGCCTCAGCCAGTCAAAACAGGATTTAGGAATGCAGGCAATTTGTGATAACACTGGACTGAATCTGTCAGGAAAGAAGGATTTTTTTGGCCTTTTTTTCTTTCTTTCTTGTCTCAACAGATAATACTGAAAAGTTTGGCTTACTTTCGCCCAGACTTAATAGAGGAAGATGATGTTTGGAAATATATGACTTCATATAGAAATTCAAGGTCTGTTTTGTTTGTTTATTTTAGTCCCATGTTGATTTAACACACTTTCAAGCCAGTTTGAAGGAAGATGAATAAGGAAAATCTGGAGGGATCAGCTGAGGCTCCTGTAGCTTTCCACACCAAGCTGGAAGGGCTTAGCATCAATGGGCTTCAGAAAGTGGCAGCTAGGTGAGAGCTCCAAGGACATCTCAAACTTTCCTACATCCTTAAGTTTGGAGAACTGGTCTAAGCTTGCAGAACAGCTTACAGGACACTTCAGATCAATCTGGAATGATACATGTGTGGTCATTGGCTCACCAAACTCCACTGACTGTGTTACAAGAAAAAATTCCTACAGATGTTAAACTGTACTCCATCCATGGAAAGAATAAGGCGTTCCTGAAAAAGAGAGCTCAGAAAAACTGCTGCACCCCATGAACTGAAGGAAGTTTAGTTCTCTTTCTCACTGAGGGCAGCAGATGACTGTCAGCTCGTACAGCTTGGAGGCACAGATGCAGAAGGACAGCTGGGGCTGTTCTGCAGTGTCTGGCAGGGCTGTGTGTAAGGGCTCTGCTTCACAGGGGAGGAACTACGCTGAAGAAACCAAGACACTCAAAATATCCGGAAGTTTTGACTTCTCCCCCACCTCTGTTTCCTACCATGTCTCCATGTGGTTGTGGCTGACTTGGAGCTGCTGATGGTGAGGGAGAGTGCAGAGCCCACTGATGGCAGCAGTGAAGTTCTCCAGGACTGTGGTTTGGGAGGAAGGTGAAACCTGTTTCAGGAGTGCTTCAGAGGGCCAGAACAGATTAGTGGAGAATTAGTAGAGCTCAGGGAGGTGTGAAAGGAAAAAGATGGAAGGTGCTTTGGGCAGGGCAGCTGAATTTTTTGATATATTGCCTCCCTGATCTTCAAGTCATCTTCTTACCTTGGACCTCAGCCGGCTTGGTATTTCTGGAGAGCTAGGACCTGTTCCTGGGCAGTTTCACCGCAGAAAGGTTCATATTCTGGTGTACTTGCTCCTTCAGCTCCCATGTCCCTCTGAGATGTGAGATGCCTTATGCCTCACACCCACCCTGTGCATACATTCGACTCAGCCAAGCTTCACCACACTCTGCTCACCTCCTCTGCTCCCTCTGTGCCCATGCTGGGAACAAAAGCTGCCTGGGAAAGACCTGCAATGTTTCAGCACAGCTCCAGGACAAAACCAGGGAGAACAGAGCCAGAATATGGCCCTGGTTTATCACAGTACGAGGCAGCTGTGTTCCCTGACACAGCCTTGGGAGGGACCTGTCTGGGTGTTTTGCAACCGGAGCAAGAGTGCCACACTTTCAGAAAAGCATATTTTGTCTCACAGATGATTGAATGAGATGGATACTTACCTTTCATGCATATATTATGATAGACCTCACATCCACAAATTCTGCTTCTAGGCTCTGACTATGAATGCTCATATGGTTCATTGCAAAGCATTAACTTTAGGGCCAGCTGTCAATTGCTATATTGCTGTAGCAGAAATTAAAATCTCTGAACATTGTCAGCTTTGTCAGTCCTTTCAAAGCAGTGGGAACAAATGACAAAATTTTGCTGATTTTTCACTGTCTAGTGCAATATGCCATTAATAAAAAAAAAAAAAAACAACAAAACCCCAGGTCAAGAAAATCTGTCTTCATGTAAAAAATATTATTCCAAGCAGAAAAACTGTGTGAAATAAGATATGATCAAAGTGGACTCTACAAGGTGGGAAGCTGTTGAGTTCCACTCCAGCAAATGTTTTTATTCTCAGAGCTCCTTATAATTGTAACATGGAAGTCAATAAAGTGCAAAGAATGACAAACACTTGTGATGAGCCCTCTCTCAGCAACATCATTGAAGTGTTCTACCCATAAAATGTTTCACTGAAAGGCAAATGGTTCTTGTCAGATTAGGTTAATTCTCCAAGAGAAATAATAATATTTTAGGAGCCAGAAGCGACAAGTTGGAGATCAAAGGAAATGCCTAATAAATCAAAATGGCTGAAAAGTGACAAAAAACAATTAAACATCTGAATGTTTTCTTAAGTCTGTGCTGTGTAAAGTGCACACTGGAAGATATAATTCCTAGTTCTCAAAAGGTGGGAATCTGACACCAACCTACAAGTTAAGGTTGGTAAACCACCTAGAGGGACAAATGAGTGCCATTATTCTGGGTGTGGAAAATGTATTTGGACCAATCTTTATTGCATAAAATCTTGAAAAAAATGCATATCCTTCTCTGCAAAATCAAAACTTAGTACAACTCCAGAGTCCGGGAAGATGAGCAAAATTTTTTTGTCTGTTTAAGACAATGATGAAGATTTCAGGAAGAATCCAGGTTTAGCTTGGGTTTTTCTCCACACTGAGTAGGTACAGGGAAGATGTTTTAGTAGGAGAGGCATGACTCCTCTATTCCTCATCACACAGCATGAATGACATACACTGGGATAGTGCTGTGCAGCTTATTTGCAAACTTCTGTGAGTAACCTGACTAAATATTGCCTAGTGATATCAGAAATTAGTGGGAGGTCATGGAAAAGCTCCTTTCCTGGGTTTAACTCATCTTGCCTTCCAGTATTCCCCTCCTCCTCATTGTCATATTTGGCTCACTTCATTGTACATTACTACAAAGCTTCCAGAAAAGATGTCAAAATACCTGTAAAAAGATAAAAACCTAGAAATCTCGGTTTATAAAATATAAATGAGATTGACAGCCTGTGAGGTCATAGGAAGAGGTTAAAGAAAAAATTTGAACTAATGTTGCTTGTATATTCCCATCTTATTCTCAGTAATATTTTTCCTTTGTTATTCTAAGATAGGGGTATCATTTAGCAGGGAGAACTGGGATATAAACATGAATTTAGAAGAATTTATCTAGAATTCTCTGTAATTCACAGATATGAGGGGAGGATATAGAGATTATTTATGTCCAGACTGGTTGGAGATTAGTCTCAGTTATACAGACCTGAGGATTTCTATCATCTCAGTGAATGCAGCTGGAATATGGATACAGCTCAGCAGCTATGCAATCTCGGACAGCCTTCCTGACTGGAAGTGCCAGTGCCAGAGTTTTTGCAAATGAGTGCAACCTGTTGGGTCCTGCAAATTGTTTTTGCACCCCATCCTCACTTTGGGTGCATCTCATCATACGTCACTCAGCAATGAGGCCAGAGGAATAGTTTGGGATTGGTTTTTGCTTTCAGGAAAACAGAATGAGATGGGCAATTAATTTTAGTTCAATTCCAGCATCTCTCATCTGTGTCACTTGGCTCTTTGTTAAATCCTTTCATGTGTAGGAGATGAAGCATGTTGCATACACAGAGAACATTCTGTATCCTGCATCGATGGTGGCAGCTCTTTCTCAGCTGTACTTTTTCTCATAATTTATTTCCAAGATGCATGCTCACTTTGAGTGTTTTGTAACACACAATTTATTATGGGGGAGCCCATCAGCTCTTTCCTCTCACATTTTAGTAGAAAAGCAATCCATCAGTCAAAATTAGACACATTGAACCAGACTGTGCAGTGTGGCAGAGAAATGCTCAGTGTGAGGGAGGAGAAAGTTCAGACTGATGACAGTTGTAATTTTTCATTGGTACGGCTTAAAACATTTTAAGAAAGCAAGCATGCATTAATTAGCATCTTTCACTGTGTGTTTCTTCACAAATCACAGAAGACCCAAGGTTGGAAGGGACCTGTGAAGATTATCTTATCCAGCTCTCCATTACATCTTGAAAACCTCCATTGATGGGAACTCTACCACATCCCTGGGGAGGTTGCGCCAGAGATTAGTTGTTATCACTGTTATCACTGCCACTTGTCTTCTCCCTGTGTGGAGAGGAGACACTTTCTAGCCACTCTGTAAGTACTGGAGAACTGTGATGAGGTCCTCCAGAGCCTTCTCTTCTCCAGGGAGAGAAGACTTGGCTCCTTCAGTCTTTCTTCATTGGGCATATTCTCCAGCCCTTCGATCATTTTCATGGTACTCTTTTGGACTTTCTCCAGTCTGCTGGCATCTTCCATGAGTTATGGGGATCAGAACTGGACACAGTCCTTCAGGTGAGGTCTGACAAGTGCCAAGTAGGGTGGGATGATCGCTTTTCTATGTTTACTAGTAAAGCCCCTTAATTCTGAGTGGAAGTTCTATTTTTCGGAGCGAATGTCCCAGCTAGACATGAGGCATCAGGGGAAATTGCAAAAATCGGTGGAGGAATCTCTCAGTCTTGCGTTTTAACTTTTCACATTACTTTAAATTTCATGTCTCAGAGGGGTCTCAGTAATTTATCTTAATAAATGTATAATTTGCTAGTGAGATTTTTTTTTTCTCTTTAGGTTATTCTAAAGCAACTTGAAAATTAATTTTGCTGAATCAAAATCTCACTGCTGAGCTGGATTTCTTGAATCGATAATCAGACAGTAGCTGAATAATGAGGATAATAGATAATTAGAATAAAGCATATGGCTTCCTGCAGCTTCATTACTCTTGCTTGAAAATCACTGGGCAAACACTCCCAGTCCAGTATATTCCCTGAATGCTGAACAATAAACACAGCTAAATCCTGTGCAGTGCTCAGGCTGAATAAATTGTGGGAGAGGTAAAGAAACCCATTCCCCACCTCCCCCCACAAATGGCATTACTTCTACTTCTTAAAGAATAGCTGTGAACCTTTATTATCTATTGCATCCACTCTCCAGAAAACCCAAGATCTGGTCAACAATGCAAAACTCTACATCATGACATTGATTCTTTCTGTCCTGAACATGTGCTGGATTTCTCTCTGTGGGTGAGGGCATCTCAGGTGGATAACTGTGCACACAGTAGGTAACATTTGCACTGTGAAGGACCAAGAGTTGTTCTTAAGCAATCAAAACACTAAGAACTAATGGAACAACTAGCAGTTTCTCAGATCGAGATATGAAATCTTTATTGCTTGAACATGTCAGTATGTCACAAGGTTTGGAAATACAAATTCTGCTCTCCTATAAGGCATCAGGGATAGCATCTCTTACCTTACCTTATTTATCCTATTTAAGTCCTTAGATGGCTTAAATGTGAAAGGCATGTTAAAATCATGCTTAGTAATAAAATTCAGGGCACTGGGTTTGTCCTTAACTGCTCTTGGACCTCTTAGCTCACCAGGTGATGTGCTCATGTGCTTCACTGTTGAGCTGAGGTATAACAGCTGCATTAGGTCTTGCTAGAACAACCTGATTTTAGCAATCTTTATCAGCAGAGTCCTCCTTTCTCCCTTGTTATTTATCTGTGTAGTCACCATTTTCTCTCAAGCAATAAGATCTCATATTAACCACATCTGTTGGTCACTGTGATAGTAACTGAGAAGGTTTCTGAGAACTTACCACCAGTGTTTGCTACTTTGTGATCCTCCTTTCCCTGTGATGTTTGGTGTCAGTCTCTGATCATCTACAACAGGCAGCTGATTGCATTGGACTTTTCAGACACGCATTGGTTACTGCAAATTTTGACCTCCAGGTTGTCTTTTGGGCAAGAGATTACAACTGAACCTATCAGTGCCATTCCCCTTTTATTTCTCGTGGGAGTCAGCTGCCTATTTTAATCAAGATGTACTGAGATACAGACTACACTATGAATAATTTTAGTGTGAATGACTCTCCAAGGTGAGTTAGCATTTGGGTCTTGTTAGTGACACTTGTTAGTGAAGTATTTTCCAAGACTGTTTCCCCATCATGTATTCTCATCCTCTGCAAAAGGTTTGGCAATACTTAACAGCTGTCTTTTACTGTCCATGAACATGGTAGTTTGTGATGGTTGTGGTCGATATCTTTGCAAAAAAACAGAGCTGACCAAAGCAGTGCATCAAAAATAAGGCTGAACACCACCTGCATTTTCCCTTTCTCTCTAATATTTTGAATAGGATGATCCAGTATGAGGGATGCACAGCAGTTTTTCAGTCCCACTAATTTACTTTAATAAAAACCTTCCTTTCTGATCTCACGAGGTTTGAAACAAAATAAACTTAAAACTGAGCAAATAATTGCTGTTTGGAATGAATGCTCAACTTTAGATGCCATGATAAGAAGCCATTGTGGAGAACAAATGGCAATAATTGAGATCTAGGTAGCAGCTACATAAGTAGCATCCAACTCTATTTAATGGATGCTGGAAAACAACTTAAAAAACCCAACAGTTTTAGATGAGTGCAAATTTCTGTGGTGTAAAGGGCACAAGGAAAGTCTAGCTTATCTGTGCACTGTATATCCATTTTATCCAAACAAGGCAATAAATATATAAATAGAAATGGCAGAGTAAGACCTCTCCAACTTTGTGAAAAACCTCAATTTTTTGCCATTTTTGTCTTCCTTCTTTGTATATATATAAAATAAATACCTGGTGGTTTTCAAGACCATCTGTTATATAAGAAAAAAAAAGAAAAATTGCAAGGAAATCACAAAAATTGCATCTTAAGAGAGAAAGGGGAAGAAATTGCTTGTGGATGCATGAACTAAGTGTGTTAAATAGTACATGCTGCTAAGCAATTTGAAAAAAGTTAATCAACATCCTTTGAGCATAAGCTCAACACCATTCACAGCCCACAGCTGTGACTCAGAAGGAAAGTTCACTATTAAAATGTCAACCTTGTCATTTACTCCTTTTGGCATTTACTTAATTCTTGGAGGAAAACTTTGTTCATTAGTCCTGGGATTTTTTCTTGGTAGCAGTTGTGCTCCAGTGAACACTTCTATTTGCATTCAGTCCTGAAATTTGGACTCTCTTAAGTGAAGTTTGTGTGTGATCCTGTGCTGTGTTTAATACTTGACTCTCTGAAGCTTTGTGTGTGTACATAACCACAGCACTGCATAGCAAATGATTACGTTAAAAACAAATACCCAGGAGAGTTCTTACAGCAATTAGAAAGAGGAATAAAGCAGAAGACAATAAAATGAGCTTGGAACTTAATTTCCTTCTACAAGAGTCTTCAGGAACACATACATCTAAGACTTGAACACTAAATATATAACAAGTCTGGAGAGGATCATATATTAAAGGCTGGTGTACACACTATTTTCCAGTTGACCAGGCAACTGGCAATGGTGTGAGATAAAGCCAGGAAGAGAAAGCTATCAAAAATTACCTTTTCCTCTTTTTAAAAGGAGCCTCTGCTTGCTCTGAAAAGCAGTTCAGGGGCTATTGAATTCTCACTATCGATATTCACAGTGAAGGGGAGCCCCTAAAATCATTTTGTCATCTTCTCTGAGAGCCAGAGCAGAGGTTGGTGGTCCTGTGTACAGATCCCTCAAGAACCATGGAGATTAGAGGAGCAAGTTTAAACTGTTCCCTGGAGCAGCAAATTGCAGTAGAGAGATATGGGGATTCTCACAGTATTCTCAAACTTCCTTGCAAAGAAATTTCCATGGGCCTGGATGGCAAGAGTTACTTTCCTCAGACATGTTTCAGTCCTAAAAAATGTCAGGAGTATGCTTCTAGGGAAGAATGAGCCCTGTGATTATGCTTCTGTTATCTGAATTGGACAAGAAATGTCATGCTCAAAGGAGCAGTGCATTTTTTCTGTAAGCCTGATTGTGAGTGACACCCATTACTCACCTTTCAGATGAGCAGATAATTGGAAATGTGCTCTTCTATCATGTCTGACCGGGTCTCTGAGGACATCCCTATTATCTCTCTATTAGATCCTTTAGGGAGAATGGAGCTGCTTCTTTAATACTCCAGCTTTCACTCACTGTGATGAACTTCTCAGTCATGCTGCTCTACTGTGTGGAGGAGCTGCTTTTCAGTGCTCAACACCCCCTCATAGCTGCCAGCAGAGTAAGGGGCTGCTCTGTGCGGGCAGTGTTTTTTCATAGTCCATCCCAAAACATTTTTCTGGGACACACAAGAGCTCACGTAAGTTAACATCACTCCACTGACTCCACTGCACAGTGGACCTGCAGTGGTTGGCATCAGTCTGTCCTGCCCTTTGCTTCTGTGCTCCATGGGCCTCTGTATCTCCTTCTACCCACAGAACATTCACTCCTCCTTTGCTATTATTTCCTTTCCCAGTGCTTGCCAGCTTCTCTTCTCCATAGTCTCCCATTCTGGACCACTGTGTTTTCACCTGCACCCTGACCAGCTCTTAGCTCTGGTGGCACCTGTGGAAAGCCCTTATAATTGTCATAGCCCAACCCAGTAGACTGTGCTGAGACATTGCTGATTTTATCAGCTTGAACCTCCCTTCTGGTCTCATCTGGGCAGAAAAAGTGTCAAGGAGCTGGGAGCTCATGGCCCCTGGGAAGTTGTTCAGAGCAAGCTTCTAGGAGGGCAGGCAATAGAGGTCCCAGTTCCTGTGACTTTTCCACCTCTGTCACATGAGGGCTGGGCTTACTTCCTGCAGAGACAACCACTCCTGGGAGACCTCACTTGCCCCTGCTCTGGTCTGGATTTACACCGAGTTAAAGGCAGCAATCCTGGGCATGTGAAAAAGAGACCAGTGCTTTGAACCGAGAGCTGAACGACTTACACAGAACAGAAGCAAGATTGTTTTCATCTTGTTTCTTATGGCCACGCTGTGTGCTGAGCTGGGTATCTTTAATTTGTAATTAGAACTCACTGGTTTCACAAGGTACGTGTAAGCTCTGCTGCCTCAGCACTTACTGGCAGCAATACAAGGTTACCCTCAATATTGGAAAAACTCTGGGGAACCAGTAGGACTTAAACTGTTTGTAGGATTTTGGTAAATAGGACATTTAGGGCATTACTCTACACCTCAGAAACAATTTATAATCTGAGGCAGGTATTCGCCCGCTTGTATGGGAAAATAATCTCTGACTCCAAAAAATATTTGTGTGCTAATACCTTTATAATGGATGTATCTTACTCAGTTCACTCAGTTCTGGTGTTGTGATTTTTTTTTTGTTTTTGTTTTTTGTTTTTTTTTTTACAAAAAGGACTGATGAGAAGAAACACAGACTAACTTTCATCAAATGGGCTTCCAAAAATCTACCCCTAGACTAATCTATATTTCATTAGATGAGGTACATAAGAGGCTGTATCCCTTTTGATTTACGAGCAAAAGTTTTATGAGAAATGTGAGCTGTATAATGTAGCTGATCCATCATTCAGAATAAGTACTATTAATCCTAGCCAAAATCAAAGTTCTCCTGAGTTGCTGTCCAATGATACATGAGATCATTTTCCAGAGGTCCCGGAACACTACAGCATGGCTAAACTGGCCTTCAGACCAAGTGCTATACTAGAATTTGTTATTCCTTGGAAAAGGATCATTAATATCAATTTTGACCTGAATTAATACACTCAAAGGATGACAACACGCTTTGGCTTGTGTTTTGTGTACAGCAACAGAGAAGAAGAGAAGGACTTAAAAGGACCTGACTAAGGTTTTGTGTTGTTGCATGCTGTAACTAAGCTTTTAGGTGGTGTCGTTTCTTTCCAGCCCTTTCAGTTATTTAGACCACCATGTTGCAGCCACACAGTTGTTATTTTCAGAGCATTATACAGCTTGTAAGGAAGTCATCCCACTGCAGAGAGCTGGTTTATGATCCTGTGTTCAGGCTCCGTGAGGCTGATTGTGAATCCCTTAATATCCAGTGCTGACCACGGCTTTAATTTATTTTCCTCATGGTTGATTTTCAATCAGGAAAAGAAAAACTGTGATCAAAATCCTGGAAGAGGAGTGAGAGCTATTCCTGAAATTCAGCCCTACCTCCTATACTGGTTTCTCTTAGCAAGAGAATTCTTGAACATTAAGCAGGTCACTTAATCTCTATGTCAGAGATTGGTAGGATCATTTGTAAAATGATTATGACAATGGTCCCAAAGGGCTTTGATATAAAAATAGGTTGTAAGAAAGCTTATAAAAGTGCTTAAAAATGTAAGCAAGATCTGACCAGTAAATTCCTATTTAATGGTGATGCTCATTGCCCAGAGCTTCAAGAGCAAGGAGAAAAGGCAGAATACGCACAGATAGGATATACTGGCAAAATGGGGAAAAGGTGAACTTGTGACTTTTGCATGGATTCATTGTAAAAACCAGGGACAATTGAGATGTTTTGAGTCATGAAGGATCTGTGAAGACTTGGATTTGCTCGGTTCAAAATCTTCCACCACAGCCAGATGGTCCAAATCTAATGAAATGAAAATACACCATTTTTCTAGCTTCTGATCTCTCTTGCACAGAGGACATGGTCCTCTCATACCATCTGTTCTGAATGCATTTTAAAAAATCCTCAGGATCTTCATAACAACTGCTTCTTGACAGACTTCCATGTTGCATTGTATCTGCTTTCTCATTGTATCCCATCTCACAGAACATGGTTCAGTTTTATTGTGTCTTTATATGTAAGGAACTTCATCCATTTGCAGCAGCACTCCTAGACACTTAATATAGCTATATATTTAGCAAAGAAATTGCCCATCTTCAATGAGAGCTTTTCTTGTAAATGTAAAGGAATATGAATATTTAATGTCATAGCAGTTGTTGAAAGGAATTTGCAGAAGATTCTTTCTGTAGTAGTTCTGGTTGCACCTTCAGAATCAGGTCCTTGGAAACAATAATTTTTTGTCTCTTTTAAATGTTGAACATAATAGTTCACTTATTTTCAATTATGACCTCCTTTAGTATTCTTGAAAAAGATAAAGCTCAGAGAAAATAGTAACTCTCTGAAACAGTAAAACACTTTAAGAAATGAGTAATTTTCCCATGTTCTCAAGGATTGTGCTATTTGCTAAAGCCATTGTTTCTCATGCTCTCTCTGGGGAGTTAGTATTGTAACTTTTGGTATTTAACTGGGGTACCATAATTGCAGAATATGTAGAAATATTGGTTTTTATACATAAAACTTACTTTCTGGAAGAATAAGAGCAAAGGCATTAAAACAGGGCTTAGCTAGATGTTGCTTGCCCTACTCGGGAACATGGTCTATTAAAATCACAGATGACTCCTGAAAGACCTTGAGGTCTGTTCTAAAAAGCTCACCTTTTTGCTGCAGTTATTTCCTCTTCCAGAAACTTTGCCTAGCAGAATTCTCTTTATTTCCCTGCAGGTACACTTCAGATTATGCCTTGGCAGACCTTGCTGCTGGCTATGCTCTCCAAGCAATTACTATCTTGATTTTAAATTCCAAATAAAGAAAAATATTAAGAGAGAGGAGGTGGGGGAGGAAAGGAGGTTGTGGCCTCTATAGTGTTTCTCCAAGTAAACTAAACTCTTCCTTCTCCCTTAAAGTGATGATTTGGCACTTACAGAGCTGCTCCCACCTTCAAAGCATGAACTTCTAGAGAAAACAGAAGATAAAATGTTGCAATGCAAGAAATACGAAAGTGAAGAGTGCAGAAAGATAGGGGCATTTACGTGAGAGTAAACGGTGACCAGAAAAGCCTGCACTTTGCTATTTTGCAGACATTTTAATTTTGCTATGCTTTTCTTCTCTTTGCTAAAAAAAAAAAAAAAAAAAAAAATCGACTCAACAAAGTTGGGTATCTTGCACACAGCATCTCATGTCTATATATATATATCAGGTAGTCTTAATCTGACAGAAATAAAAAAAATTCCAATAAAGCTGCTCACATTTGAACTACATGCTAGGGCTCCCTTAAAAGCCATAATATGATTATAATTTTGGGATGTGATTAATCCCATTTTAAAATGAATATCTGCTGTCAATCACATGAATTGTGTCCTAAAAGTACCTGTTGCCATCTGCTGACTGTCACAGGAGCTAGTGAGAATTGCTCAGTCACAGACATACCCTGTGTTGCTGACTTCAGAAAACTGGTTCCTACCAACACAGCATTTGAAGGGATAAACTCAAACTACCCTCCTGATCAAACTTACTTTAGATGGTTTTGGTGTTCTTTTATACTTCCAGAACCAAGCAATTTTGTACTACTGCTATGTACTATTAGTGATTATCATCAACCAGACAATTACACAAGAGGCAGCTCCATTTTAATGCTGGGTAAAGTGACCTCTCCTAATTAGTTTCCTTATTATGCTGCAATATCTTGTGGGTTCCTTTGGGTTGAGAGTCATTAGATACATCCAAGCTATTATTGTTTTATTACAATTTTCCCCCATAATTCTCAGTTTTTTCATGGGTTTCTTCATTTTAATATTTGTTGTAGTCACTTCTGAGCAGCTGTTTTCAGTGCAACTTCCAGCTTTGATTTTCCCAGCCCATTAGTATTCAGAACACATTAATTAGTGATGCAGAAGATGGTTAGGACAGATATGTTCTCTCCCAGTGGAGTACTAGATCTATTTATCCACTTCTGCTGCTCATTAACATAATTAATTAAAAAAATATGTAGGGATGATGTCTCCTTCCCTCCACAGAGGCAGCTTGTGCTGCCCACCCTCCCACCACTGTTGAGTGTCTGTGCTGGAGGTGGGGATGAACTGGAACTGATGCCTCCAGGTAGAAAGTTTGAAGTCCCTTTGTCTCCCAGGTGAAAGATCCAGTTGTACAACAGTCCTTATTTCTTCTTGGCCTTGGCTGAATGGGTGCACCCCCGTTCATCCCAAGGCACCAATATCCCACCTAAAAGGCCAGGACTGGGTAATTTTTCACTGACCTTCCGCCCACAGTCTCTGCTTCCTTTCTCCCTCTTCCACGTGCCTCTCATTTTCTGGATACCTGGGTCTCCCTTTCGTTTGACTTTGCTATTACTGTTTTCTTTGTTGTTTAGGTGGGACTGCTGATGGCCACAAAGACGGGTGGTAAATGGGCTGTGACAGGTAAGAGCTGTGTACCCTGAGGGCCTTAAGGCATGCAAGTAATGCATCTGTACCCAAGCAAACAAAGAGAGAAAAAGCCAGCGAGATCAATCTCAGCCTAAGGAGGAGTGCATTGCACTGGACATGCTTTTTGGAATATGAGCATTTGAAGCCTTTGCTGAGGCACTAAGAAACATGACCAACAGCAAGAAAAGGGTCATTTCGGACACTGGGAAAGTACTAAATACAGTTTTCCTCCTTTTCTTTGGTCCCCTTTTCACAGCTGCAGTAGCAGAAAGTAAGTAGTCGAGGCTGGAGAGTTCATTGTTGGAGCAGGTGTGAACAGGCATTCCTTCTGGAGAAGTCCACTCTGCAGGGCCAGGCTGGACCAGGGAGAGGTCAGTCTCCTGTGTGCAAGAGTATTCCTCTGATACAATATTACTTCTAAGTCCAGGTGATATTTAAGCATTGCAGGGCCTGGCCATGTGTCACTGGTGGAAAAACACACCTGCTCGTTCTCTTTTAATGATCAGGTAATTTCTAATCATAGTTTGCGGACAGCTGTAAAAGTAACAGCATTCTGTCAGCAAATGCTATTTGAAAGAAGCTAAATTTAATCATGGCCAAGGCTGTGTCAAAATAGGTGTGAAAAATATCAACATATTCATTAGATAAAAGTTATAATATTTCAGTTATGACTTTATTACTGTTCTCATTTATTTCAGATGCAGCTGAAACAAAATAAAACAAAATAATTAAGAGCAGTCAAAGTGAAGGGTATTTTTTTTCATTTGTGATATATGATGAAACCAAGTGCCAGTGCCTTGAACTTCCCCTCAGGATAAAAAACCTGAATTTCACCAGCTTGAATTATAATACTAATATCCCTTCCTAATAAGGGAATAATAAGCTTGGCTTCCTCATCCATGTTGGAGAGAAAATGGGAGCCAGACTTCCTAGTACTGGATCTGTACACAGAGGAGGAAGAGGGCCATTTCTAATGAGGTACTCTATACTCTCTCTCCTGCTCTGTGTAACGCTTTTTTAGCCCAATATTGTGATTTAAATCCATTTTGCCTGTACTTTTAAATACAGCTCCACTCTAGGAATAGCGGGAAGAAGACTGTATTTGTCTAGGACATGTTTTCCCCTGCCAAATATAAAAACTATCAAAACAAAATGTAGCAATTTGTCTTTCATTTAATGATGAACGTTTTGCTCTGATATTTGTTCACTTTTCCAGAACTGTCTTAATTAAACTGCTGTAATCTATGTTTTCATACCAAACGTGGTAATTTTTTGTTCAAGAGACACAGAGCTGGAACATTCTGATGCTTCTGAAGTGAGGGTGTATATGAAAATTATTTCATAATTTTCAGAGGCACATGAAAAGAAATAATTGTGTTTTATGTAGAATTAATTCCCTTGGAAAATGCTGCTGCGAAAAAAAATCACAATAGCCTATAAATCACAGTGACATTCTCTGTTGTTTGAGTTACTGGCTAGAAAACTTAAATTCAAATTGCAAAGTAAAGATGTGAAACCAAGTCCATCACAATGACAGGAAAATTTTCATTTTTTTTTTTTAGTTTCATGAGGGCTGTCCAGATCAAACCTTACAAACCTTATCAAGGTGGGAATGATGGTAAAGATGCACCTGTTTTTTGCAAGGTTCTTCAGTCTCAACTCCATCATCTGGTTGTCATCTACCCTCTTTCAGCCATCTGAGTCACTCAGCTTTAATATCGACATAGCTAATTAGTGAATCCTGCTTCACAAAAAGAGAGCTGTGATGGATTTGTATGCCTGAAATGTGCAATTATTGTGTGATCCTGTGCTGATATTGATGTATCTGCAAGAATCTTTCTTGTAAATGTACACCCTTATCATCCTGGAAATACCATCCTCCACATTTCTGTCCTTAAGGTGAACAGGTGAGCCTTTTCTTGACAGAAACTAAAATAGCCTCTCCATGTAAAAAAATCAAGCATTATTGATAATCACACATTTATTCACAAGAAAAGCTTTCATTATTTTTCCATTTTCTGTGGTCTAAGTTTAATGACTGGTTGGTGATATAAGAACAGCTAACCATGTATCTACCCTGAGGAAAAACTGAAGAAGTTTGCAGAGATGTACACTGCCCTTTGCAAGGCAGATGACATTTTGATTTTTAAAGTGTTTTTGAGCCTACAGTGTTTCCCCAGAGAAACTGCAAAGGGGAGTATGAAGAATCTTTCTTTATTCCCCGTGGTCACAAACTAGAGTGCAGCTCCCTCCTGATGGTCTCTGGGAAGTGATGCTGTGCTCCCTTTAGCCAAGGTCTGTCAAATCTGCAACACCTCACAAGAAGGAGGGCTTGTGTCTGTACCTTCTGTCCTCTCTGCTTGGGGAACCTGACTTTTTAAAACTGTTCTCAGCATCTTTTGCTTGTCATTGCTTTGGGCTTCTTCTCTGCTTTCTTGGTAGATCCTTGAAGTGGTTGATTGCCCCTGAAGCTGGAGCAGAAACCAGCATGATTGCAAAAAGTGCTGTACAACCCCTCTCTGCTGGAGACCAGGCACACAAACAGTCCATTTGTTTGAGGAGAGGCAAAATAGCTCTTCCCTCTTCTCCTAAGGGAAGTATGGCTAAATGTTTCCCTAGTGCAGTGAATCAGAGACCCCTTGGGTTGCAAGGGGTCAAAGATCATCCAGTTTTGCCTGCCTCATAATGGGCAAGGACACCTTCCACTGGACCAGGTTGCTCAAAGCCCCATCCAGCCTGGGTTTGGATGTTGGATTCCCCAACATTTGCAGGGCTGGGGAATCTACAGCTCCTCTGGACACCCTGTGGCAGTGTCTCCACCCATACAGTAAAGCATTTTGTCCCAGTATAAATTTTAAACCAATCCTGTTTCAGTTCAAAGTTTTGCAATAACTCACTTGTTCTGTTGGTGAAGCTGCCACAACCAAGCCCATCAGTACTGCTGCAGCCTGTAGGTCTAACCACCCTACTCCACCCATGTGTCAATATTGAAAGTAAAACATTGGCTTTCAGCTCATAGAAGGAACCAGAGCAGGAAATCAGCTCTGGTTGTACACATGGCACACACCAAGAAACTGTGAAGGACTGTGTACAACTACAGCACAGCACAGTGTTGCTCCTGCACAAAAAAAAAAAAAAAATCAGGTAACTGTTTTACTTCAGTGCTGCTGTATTAACCTCATCCCAAAACCACAGCAGAGCTAACCAGCTTGGATTTGGTGCCTTACACTGTCACAAAGCCATTTCTAGCTACTGGGTCCTTCTCCTGCATTCCCCTGTGTGCTGTAGATACACCCCAGCAGCAGTTCCCCCTTCCACCCCCTCTGCTTCCACGGTGACAGTCCAGCCTCACCATCACCTACATCCTGGCTAAGCAAGCTTGCACCAGATTGCACTCACAACTCAAAAGAGTGCATGTGTGAGAAAACTGACTTCCCCAGAGTTAAAGGGTCAGTGACTGTCCTTATTTGCACACTCTCCATTTATCCATTACATTTCTTATTAGAGTGGCTGCTGAGACAACCAGAGGTATATGAAGTCCCTTTAACCTCTTTAATCAAGTTCTGGTGCAGTATCAGTATGGTCCAGCAGATCTCTTTGAAGCTTTTAATTTTCATTTTTTTAATTTTCATGCTCTTTTCATGTGCTCTCTGGGTATGGGCTGAAAGAAGAATTTCTCATGTCTCCACAGAGGTAAGCTGGAATGAGACTGTTAGTGATGATCTTGCGTGTGCTCTGGCAATATAATTTAGGCAGTCATCAGTCTGTAATGAAGCCTTTAGTCCCTTCTGGCATTTTCATTTGTGATGGCTGAGTGCTTTGCCTCCTTTTTTTGCTGCGTGATTTTCAGATAATTGTTCCAACTTACACATAATTATATTAGATCTGCTATTTAAATGCCATATAGTGCTTGGAGTTTGTTTTTTTTTTTTTTTTTAAAGCCTGCTGCCGTTATCAAACTTAAAAGAAGATGGAGATGTGAGATTTTCACAGCAAAAGCGGACTTCCGGTCTAAGTTGCCTTTTTATACTTTACTCACTCTGTAACCCAAAGCACCAAGTGCACAGTTATGTACCACTCACAGCCCTGAAATCCTGCTGCAGCCAGACAAAGTTTAGCAGGAGAGACTGAAGCAGGAGGCTCTTATATGCAGGTAACCACACTTCAAGCTGAAGAGATGGGTGTCAGTGAAGTAACTTTACTGAAGGTAACCACTTTGTGGCTTGAAAGATGTTACCTTCTCTTTTGAAGGCACTTCATCTCACGAATGGTTTTGGATTGGGCTCTGCTCATGGACCTTTGTGGCACAAACACAATGAATTCAAGCTGCTGGAACAATGCTTATCTTTGCTTGAACTTGCAGGTGCTTCTGACTTGTCTGGTGCTCAACTCTTACTTCAGTCATTACCCTGTTAATTTGCAGAAACAGATTTTCACCTGTTGCTTGTTTTTTGCTAATTATTTCTTCTTCTGTCAATTCCTATGTTTTAAAAATATATTATGATTTATGTGCTTCTGAGTATATATGATTTCCTTAAACAGATAATATTCTCCAAGTGAATTTCAGCAGTTTCACTCTTTGAATTTCCCTGTGTGCCTTTCCCTGGGCACCAAAACAAACCTGAAAGCCAGCAAGCCTAGCAGGAACTGGGTGAGAGTTTGTTTAGTTATGAGACCCAGCACCCTGAATTGCTTATCAAAGACTGAGGTCCCAGCCTGTGTGGGATTAGGTAAATGCTATTTTAAAACATTCAGAATGAACTATTATAAAATACTAAAAAGTACTAAAGTACTTTATAATTTATCTGTTAAAGGAAGCAGGATGAGAAGTGATGGCTCTTCTCTAGGTTTTGAATGATTGCAGTAAAACTGTGCATGCACTAAATGCATAATTTTAGACAGGTCTGATGAATGTGTTAATAAAAGTGTCTGATGTGTCTCTTGCTTAGACCCCATTTTCAGTTGTTTCTTTTGTTGCCAGAATTTCACCATCTGAAGTGAAGCTCTGCCTGTCATGTCTTCTCAGGTGGAATTACAAAGAAGTTTTGTTTCTCCTTTTGATTCGCATACAATTTGTGTTGAAAATATGCCATTTGTTCTTCTGGTGAAGTCTTCAAGTCTTACCACTTGCATCTTGTAGAAAAACAAGCTTGTATGTGCTCAAGAGGCACTTGCTACGCTTTGATTTTTCCTTGCTGTTTTCAAGTGTAGATGCTTAGACTCTCCAAGGCAATCTCTGTGCCATCAGTGCTTTTAAATGGACTATAAATATTGCATAAAGTGATCAAGGACCTCTAGCACAGTGTAGGTGGGAAGAGAGCTTTTGTCTGGAATGCTCTTTCTGAACTGAGGAAATTCTGGCCTAATCTTCATAGGCTATTCCTCATGCAAACCTAAATGATGGGGCAGCAATGTGGTCTGACTTCCAAAGCTTCAAAGAGCTCAGTTCCTATTGATGAGAGTTGTTCTAATGAATATGGTCCTTTGCAGTGAATTTGATGTCTTTCTGATGATCAGAGTAGCAAGGTGGAAGAAACTGCAAAGCATATGGCCAATTTCTTTTTTCCCTATGTAAAAGTGGGGAAAAGATCTGTGGGGGGAGCTGTACTGCCAAAATTCCTTGAAAGTCAATGCAAGAGGCTTTAGGATTGCTCTCCCACTGCAGCAGTGTTAAGCTATATGAATAGTGCTGTGATCTACCCTAATAAAAAGAAAAGAAACCTCAACACATCTATAAATTTTCCTTCAAATATTGCAAAACTTGATTTGAAATCCTCTACTTCCACAAAACTAACAAAATTTGAATGTCTTATTTCCATCCCCTCTCTACCTGTCTATAAAGATTCTCTTACTGTGACCACCACTACCTTTTCCTCAGTAGAATTAATGACATTTTATGTGTTTGCAGCCAGATGAATATCCATGGTACAAGGGAACAGTTTGTTTCAAAATCTCATAAAAGCGTGTTACAGAAATTGCTCATGGAATGCAAGGAGAACTTCACATGAGAAGGAAGTTCTCAGTGGTCAATAGCTTTAGGGATAATGCAGTCTCTCCAAATTAGACTCTTGGTTTGATTTTGAAATAGCTTTCATGTGTGACAGAAGAGAATTAGCCATCTCCCTTCAAAATAATTGATCACTGGACACTTGCTGTTCCAGCTGTCACGAACTGTCCTCTGTTTTGGCTTAAAAACAAAACTTATCAGGTTTTGGACTGTTGGAGCTTAAAAAGTAATGATCCAGATGAATAACCTCTTGGTTTTTCCCTGCCAAGGAAGGAGCATTAGTCATTCACTGGTGCCAGATGTCATAGTTAGCCACATCATTTTGGCATGCTAGTCACTGAAGAGGACTTCAGGGCTCTTCTGTGGATCATTAGGGCTGTAGCACATAGTGACAATTTACCTAAAACAATTTTCTGCCATCCTTATCTCATATTTGGGTAAAACTGGAGCTCAGAGAAATGTGAAGCAGGTACAAGTTTCAGTGCCAGTATTACAGGACTGTCAATGAAGGAGATGGAGAGTCCCCCCTCTTTGCACATCTTGCTGTGACCAGCCTAAGGCATCCTTCTTATAGGTTCTGCTCATACTTTCCACTGTCTGGGTTTGTCTGCTAAGTCCATAAATATTCAAAGTGGCAACATAATGCTTGAATGCTAAATAGTTCTGTTTTAGTGAGAAAAAACTAGCTATTTTCTATGGTGTTGTCAGAGAGAAGCAATGTATAAAGCTTGTGAAAATGAGACTCAAGGAGAGCATGTAAGAATCAGCTGCTAGTTCATGAAGCACACAGCAAGTATCCTTTGTTTCCCTTTGCCACAAATCACCCTGATAATCTAGTATTAAGACAAATGAGTTAAGCTGATAATTAGAGAAGATTTAAATAATTAAATGTAGTTTGGAAGTAATGAAAAATAGCAGCTATGCTGTGCTCCAGAGCTGGAGCAGTACATGCCACAACTCACGGGGAAGGGTAAGAAGTGAATGCATTCCTTATTTGCAGTTGGTCAGGCACAGCAAACAATTTTGAATAACTCCAGGAGCTGGCAAGTTCCCTCAACCATGGACTATTTATGGTGCTGCTGTGAGCATGTTCTGACACTCTCCTTGTCCTCTGACACAGATTATTTTTACACAGATGACAAAACAAAAAGGCAAACCAAGAGGACGCAAAAAGAAAATCACACACAATGGAAAGAAGAAATAAAGTCCAGTTTCCAGGTGCTCTTCCATATGTAGTTGAAGCTGATGGCTGTAAATATATATCCAAGGAGATTGGCTCCAGGAAAGTATAGCAGCCCTGAGGATACTATAAATCATTACTTCAGCTCTTCTACACTTTGTCTGGATTTTTCCTTGTTTGAGGGAAAACTATTCTTAAGGCTCTGAAAAGAGGAGTGGGGTGACAATAGACTATTCCTTCATTGTTTTGCTCACTATCTAGTCCTAGTTTCTGCCACAGCTGTTTCTGTTCATGCTTTTTCAGAGTACTTTTCTTATTTACTAGATGTTATTTCAGCCTGTTTCTTTGTTCTGAGTTTGGGACAATTTGTCTTAAACCTGAGCTTCCCTCAGAGCAACGGGAGCAGCTGCAGCAGAGCTCAGCAGCAGCTGGCTGCTCGAATATTCACCCATCTTCCCAGCAAGATTTTGAAGGTACAGAGGTGTTGTTATCAGTATCCCACCTAGCAAACAAGAAGGCCAGTTGGGTTACATCTGCAGGGTGGTTGTTGGAGGCTCATTTAGATACACTCTGAGGTTAAATTCCTCAACCTACAGGGGACCTTGCAGCTAAATTCTTTGATGCTAGTGAAAGTCAATGACATTGTTGGCAGTAGCACAGGTTGCTTTCTGCAGGGCTGAACCCTTACTTCTTCATTATTGAAGACACTGCCAGCAGTGGGAAGGGGTATTTTATCAAGTCCAAGCTCTTCCCCTTCAGTCCACACATTTTGGCAAGCTCTGTGCTTCAGCAAAGAGGGAAATCAACTCTGGTACTCAGAAAGATGTTAAAATAAAAATCAACACCATGCAATTATCGGCAGCTCCGGCCTTAGAGCCAGAATCCTGCATTGCATCAAAAGCAATCTCATGGAGCCCAATATTGGAACACTAGTGCAGGCTGAATATTGTTCCGTTTAACTTAGGTTGTTTTCAGTTTGCTCTGTTATTATTTCCTGTTTTGTTTGTTTTACTAAGGAGACAACAGGAAGATACAAAACAGTTTGCCCTGTTTTTCATAAGCAGCACAGCTTACCAGATCTGACAGAGGTATTTCAGGCAGCAGGAATATCCTTCCTCTCTTGCTGCAGCCATAATGTAACAACTGGTCTATCTGTGCCTTGGCTTTCATTATGTCTTGTGCCCCTGCTTGGACCAAAAGCCCATTGTTCTATGACTTCCTTTTCCAAAGGCAAGAGACCTTTCTATTTCCACATTAAATTATTAAATATGTGCACATTCAGTTATTTGAATTTATTGTTTGACCTTCTTCATATTTTATATGTAACACCAATGCTTTTATATATATGTATTTTAAATTTTTTTTAAACACAGATCTTTCCTCCATCTTGTCTAGGTTTAATATACTTCTTATTCTTCTCTCTGAAAGTATACACAAATCAAATTGTTTTCCTTTTTTCCCCCACAACAAACTACCTATTCCTCTGGCCCTCTTAACAGTGTTGCTCTCCATTTCTTAAGTTTCAACTCAAAACCTCAAATAATGATCAGAATTTTGCCCATTTCTCCAGTTTTTGTACCATACCTCTAGCATCTTTTTTTGTCCTGCTCCACTAATAAGCAGTTAAATCTAAGTGAAGAGCAGAAATATTTGCAGTTAGTCACTATATCAGTCTTTTCAGCATCGGATGGCTAAATTAGTTTCCCTCATTTCCAGTAATGCTCTGTCTTCAATGAAGAACTTGCAGACCTACTTTCACATGTTCTTCCACTTAATATAAACTCATCTTCTTTGGGATTTTATTTTTAATGATCGAATTTTCTATAATGGTTCCAGCAATTACAAGACTAATAAGAATAACCCACAGTCTCTTGGTTCTATCGGCTATTTGGTGGAGAAATGTGCCGCCCACCCCATTTAGAAGTAATTTACCCTTCTATTACCCATCACACTTATTCTACATCCTTTATGTAGGATACAAAAGTATCCATTAATGACATGATTATTAGTAAAACTCTCCTCCTAATAGAACTGCCTGAGTATCTGTAACAACCAGAACTCAAAATGAAATTAAATAGTGGTTTCTCAGCCCAGTAAAACCTCTTTCATTTTTTTCCCCAGTGAGATTGAGACAAATACTGTTGTGCCCATGCCATTGTTTCTACCTTTACACTTTAATGCTCAGTTCCTTTGTTGATGCACCCCACTGCCTTTAGCCTCATCTCTGTCTTTCTGCACACTGCTTTTTCGTGATACATCTGCTCTAAATGTGGCTGCTATTTTACCACACGCTGTTATTCCTTCTAGTGTCTGATTTCACATTCTGTTCCAATAGTTTGACCTTGCCTGGTCTGTTTGCCAGGCCTCCTGCGTAAGTGCATGATGGGGAAACAGTTTTTACCAGCCATGCTCAGCAATCCATTGGGAAGAAAAACGGCCCCTTAGAAGGTCTATCAGCTGCCTAGCTGTTGTTTCTATCAGTGTGTTTCCTTTCTCAAGCTCCATCCACTGTTGCCAAGATTTTCGTTACCTCATTAGTTACTCCTGAGAACCAAAATCACTCCCAGTTTTCCCCCTAATTTCTTTCTGTTCTAAACTCATTTCTATGAGGTGTACTAACCCTGTTTTGTAGGAATTCAGGATAAAAATATCTATTATTCAGATTTTTTTATCATGACTGGAAATATTCTTAGTGTCATTCCCCTATGCTAACTTCAAGTGTTTCAAATTTAGTGTTTGGAATTTGAACCAGTCCCACAGACATCCCTTATCTCTGAGGCAGAGTGGGCACAGCTGGATGTGGATGGCATGGAAGTCTTTTATCCTTCATCTCTATTCTCATGTCCTCTTTATCAAGAGAGTTTCTGCAGTCAAACCTCATGCATCTCTGTATAGGATGTCTATCCTTCTCTTGCTGTGAGAGGAATGAACAGACTTGTTTCTTCAGATTGTTGACCTGATTCAACCTTTTTGACATTTATAGTTATATTCTCATTCCCTTTACTAATATAAACCTGTCATTAAATTACTAAAGGACTAAAGAAAGCTTTATTTATAGCTCTTGCTTCATCACTAAGGTGGGGGATGTTCATGCCTCTCAGAGTCCGTCACTCTATAATTCAACAGTAACAGCATGTTAGATGGTAGCGAGGTGCTAGCCGGAGTTGTGAAGGGAAAAATCCTAGCACAGATTCCTGACTAATCTCTGTGCCAGTACATAAACTGTATCCTAGACTCATTATTACATGCACCTCTAAAATGTTGCCATGCATAGAGTTATCTCGAGTTTTCCTAAGCACCTAGACTTGAATGTGAGTTTATAACATGTTCTAGCTGATGGAATGCAACCATCCTCCAGCAGACCAGGAGCAGCCGGGCGCCCCGCTGCAAATCAGTCCCGTGGGTCCCTTCCCCAGTCTTTGTACTGGAAGCATAATTTAAACATTTTATGCTCTTTCAGTGACTCAGAAACACTCCCTGAGTTTGACAATCTCTGCAGAGATTTTCTGTTTATGCCACGGTCCCTGCAAAGGGAAGCTGCACCTAGGGGACTTGAGTGCAGCAAGACCTGGTTTCAGAGAAATGCGCTCCTGATTACTGCCATGGCTATATGCCATGGCAGAAGTGTTGGATTGTTTTAGTGGACCTGGTTCTCAGAAACGGAACAGAACAAATTTGTGCAAAATTAGAGCATAAATTTACCTGGAATTCATTCACAGTTACTTGTGAGTAACAGTATCTAATCAGACATTTCTCCTGGGACATGTCTGCACCTGTACTTCCAATTAGGGAGGCATCACAGAGCAAGCACACACATTTCTGAAAAACTCAGTTCTGTAGTAAACAGAGTTGGTGTTGCTTGCTGGCATTGCACGTAAAACCCTTCTGAAATAAGCTGATTGCATTGTGCTCTGAGTATGTGCTCTGAAGAGGTTCAGTAATGAAGCCTGAGCTTATTGCTTTACTAATATTCGTATTTTCTTTTAACAACACTGCTTACAGTTGATGCAATGCAGCCCTGTTTTTCACAGTATTACTTTACTGCAATTTGGTTTCAGAGAGGCTTAAGCAGATACTGAAATATGTTCCAAAAGTGTGGGGCCTCACTGAACAAAATGATTATGCGAGAACATTTTAGAGCATTCGAATCAACCTGAAACAAAGAAAAGGGAAGGTGTGCCTTTGCTGGAGCAATACAAGACTTTCTTGTAAGGAAGGATTTTAATTACAATCCCACGCTCAATGTTTAGAGAGGTTACAGGCATCAATTTTGCATGTTGTTATTTTCTGGGGAATTCAGCAATTCTCCAAATTCACACTCCTGGAAACCACAGGAACCCTGATTTTCTTCAAGCTGAGCTAGACAGGCAACTTCAAAGTGAAGAAAGCAGAGCCCTTACGGGTCAATGCTTTGTGTCAAAAACATGTTTTTGACAATTTTTTTACTCCACTAACCTAGAAACCAGTCTAGATGTTTTATTGTAGATTATTGGTGGTCATATGAAGAAAATGAACTGTGTTCAAGTCAAGCATTCTGTGAAAGGGTAGGGTAGTTTCCAATACAGTTTTCAAACCATCTGAGATAAAAAGACATCTGATTAGATCATTCTGTCCTCACAGCATCAGCCTGAAGCTCAGACATAAATGTGATATAGTCTTGGTCTCTTTTCCTATAGTCTGCTGATTTCAAACTCTTGCAGGAAATTCTCCATTTCAGTTTGAGGTCTACTAGCATCTGCCTTCCTAAATATTGATAATTTGATCACTAGATTAAAAAAATATTCTAATTTATGCTTGTCTGTCCCCAGCATGCTGATAGCTCAGTGCAGCATGCAGGAATTTATGTGTCAGTAGATTTGATATATAAGAAGCATTTGTCCATTTAGTTTTCTGCATTCCATAAGGCTATGGATTTCCTTGTTGTGTGTAGGAGCTGTCACCCTGGATCAGAGCTATGGTGATTCATTGGCTTAATGCTACTGGAGCCAGAAGTAACATTCACATGAGAAATTCAATTAAAACTCAAAAGAGATGCAAGATATACACTTTTAACATGGAGGGTGATTCATCATTGGGAAGGAACTAGCCTTGGAAGCAGCTAATTTTTAATTCTGTTTGCCAATTAGAATTGGAAGTCTTTCTGGAAGATATGCTGTAGCCAAAACCAGGTTATTGTGTTCAGTACAAGGATAGCTGAGTGAAATGAGATGGCCTATGCTTGAAGAATGGGCTACATGAAGAGACAGTTTTTTCAGTTCATTTGTCCCACAGGCAAAAGGAAAAAGTCCCTAGGAGCAGGAAAGACAATCTTTCAAGGCAGAACAAAGGCCTCTGACTTCTCCTTCTCTTCCAGTCATCTGAAGTTGAGAAGGTTTCATGCTGCTGGCTTGGTGCTTGCTTTTGACAGAGACCATTGGCAGAGCACGGATTCAGTGCTGACAGTATGCATTTCTACTGAGGGGCTGGGTTTAGAAAATATAAGGCCTCCTGCAAAATCAGCATATGTTTTGCATGGGAGAAAAAGGATGTGACAGAATGTATACATGAGGAGTAGAACAAGAATATCAAATTAATAATTTTTGGTTTCTAGGAACTGTATTAGGAAAACTGTTCTAGGAAGTGCAATCAGCTGGGGTTTGGTTTTTCTGGTGCACTCAAAATAGTCAGTAAATTTAGAATACATTGTGTCATACCCTGGTTCATGATTGTGCATTAGGGCCACAAGTAGCACCTCTTTCTTTCTGAATTTTTTATTCATGCAGCATAGAGACCAGTAGGGGCTCTTGTTTACAACCTTCTTTCTAAGACCATTGTGATCTCCTGCTGTTTTCCACGCTGGAAAGGGTCATATTTCATCTGTAGCAGTAAAATAAATACATATGTAAATCAGCCTCACTTAGTGCTGAGGCACAACATCTGCAAGGTGATGTTTGTTCATGCCTTTTTTTTTTTTCTGGGATGGTATAGACAGTTTTGTTTGAGTTTAGTTTTTCTTTCATGTTTCCTTGTCTTGCCTTTAATTTATCCTTCAAGATTTACACTCCTGGACAGCTACCAGGAGACACCGAACTGCAAAGAGAAATCCCACAGTCCTCCACGTTCAGGTCTGTAACAACTGGCAGACTAACGGGAACTGAAGAAAAGATCAGCTGTTTGTAGCAGCTTGAAGAACATATAGTTGCAAAAGTAATAGCTCTTGTCTCAATCCTTTACAGGCTTAGGCCAAAGTGGTAACAGCTATCTGCCAAAAGCTTGCAAAATCAGCCTATGAAAGTACGCTACCAACAGTGTTGTGTTTCTCCAAGTTACTGAGTACTGTCCCACCAGGATGAAGAGTGGCTGCAGGGCTGTAGAGCCTGTGAAAGACAGCTTTGGCTGCAAGTGGTGTGCTGTGCCATCTAACTTCACCATGCCAGATCCTAGGGGCAAAATCCAGCAAAGCGTGTTCACCGGTTCCATGCTCCACACGAGGGGCCAGACAGCATTTCATGTCACATTGCTTCATGTCTCTGCTCCAGACAATGCCAGAGTTCTCTTCAAGACAATGGCAAGGTGTTGCTGCTGAGGGTGATTCACAACCTTTTCCACAAGCAGCAGGTATGAGGTATAACCCTACCCAAGAATTACAGCTTTACCTCTCCAGAACTTCCTTTGTGCTGCTCTCTGTCACCAGCTGCACAAACTTTTAGCTTCATGATGTAGCAAGACCACTCAGCTTGGCTGAATTTGGAGCTTTCTAGATACTTTGCACCCTGAAAGCATTCACAAAGAGGAATAATTTTGTCTGAGTGTCACGGAGGTGGGACATGAAGACTGAGTAGTAGATGGTTGTGGTTGTTCTGATCCACAGAGGGTTACATGGAGCAAGGATTCTTCTCTGGTCCATCATAATGAGTTTTAGAGACAGATTAAGGTGTATGAGAAAAGGAGTCAATATAGCAGCATTTTCAGTAGATGTTCCCTCATTGCAGAATGCCTGGAAAATTGCATGCTGTTTGAAATTGTACATTTGTCTGGAGCTCAGACATCTGACCTAAAGTTTCAGGGCAGCCCTTCGGCCAGAGTGGTAGCTACAGGTCTGATTGATCTGAAGGTACCCTTCTTTAGAAGATGATATGATGTTCAGGGTCTTCCCTCAGGATGATGAGACAAGTTGTTGCTGCTTCTTTTGACTACCATGGTAAGATATCAAACTACTAGGCTACAGCTGAAGTCCCAGCAGGTTAATTTCTGCCTTCATCCTGTAGGGTTTAGAGAGAGCCCTGGGAAGAGAAAGAGTGTCCCTTACCTCTCCCCCTGAATATGTGCCCCTGGCTCAGTTCCTGGGCTGTGTAGGCCTGGGCTCACTTAAACATGAATTAAAGCTCTAGGTGCTATGAGCTATTGATGAAATAGAAGGCACAGTTGGAAGTCAGGTGGCAGAGGACCTTCAATCTGGCAGTAGGATGAAGGTCCCTCTCCATCTAAGTACTTTAAACACAGACATTTTCTTGTGTCCTGGCTCTAAGCAGCCCATTCTCTGCACTGATTTTCTGTAGAGAGAAAAGTATTTGACCTCCTGTTGGGTTCTTGTTCTGAGTACTAAAAAATTGGTGCTTAATAGTTGGTAATTCTGAGTGAGAGTGAAGTCTATCTAGCACTACAGGTCTTAAAATGTGGAAAATCAGACAGAAATCTAGTAAGGGTGACAGAATGACACATTCAAGAAGGACTCTGAAAATTTCTATGGTCAAGAGAAGGAAGACTACCCCAAAAAGCCTTGTTTCTAATCCCTCTCTCTCACAGTTTTCCATGAACACTGAACTGGAGCAGGCAGCTCTTCTCTCTGATGCATTTCCTTGACACTAACAATGGTCTATGTATGTATGAATTTTGAAGACAGTGGCTCTTATTGAGTTACTGAGCTAGTCTATCAAACAATATCCTGACTTCACGGGAATTTCACATCCTGACATTGTTGGTTGTGTTATCTTTTGTTATATTTTTCATAAGGCTGTCATGGCAACAGAGGGAGAGTGTGATTTTCCTTCAAGACCTCCCTGTTTGTTATCCAGATGAAGGGATGGTGTGCCTGTGGTTACTGACTGTAACCATCCTTATGAAGCACCTTCCACAGGGGCAGGTCTAAACAGGTATTTGCTCAGCTTCACTGTCTCATCTGTTTTCCCCTTCTGTGGACAAGCATGAAAAGGTAGTTTGTCTTCAATAGTTCAATAAATAAACTCCAAAACAGAAGGATTTTCTCTGTGTGCTCTGCAGCATGGACATTCAGCACCTTGCCTCCAGCATGAAACACCTCCTTGTCCCCCTTGCTGCCCTTTCTGTCCCAAGCTACAGGAGCTGCGAGCAGTAAGGGAAACACAGTTTAAAAATGAAAGGATGAATTGCTGCAGACTTGGGTCTGGAACACGTCAAATTTAAAAAGAGAGATAAGCCACCCCTGCTGCCAAGCACTGCAATATATTTGCCTATGATATTTTGTCTTTGCTCATGTGTTGCTTGCGGCAAATTGGCAGCTTATTTTTTGAGTCTTCACAGTCAGCTGCTTTATCCCTGATATTTATGTTTTATTTTCCAGTGACTAATTTCTTCTCCTAACTGCTTTTACCTCCTGTGTGGCTGAATCAATGCCTTTCCCTCTTTGATAGCTAAACCTAAGATATTTCTATTGGTGTTAGCTGCACAAAACTACCAAGCTTCAAAAGTTGTTCACTGTACTAGTTTCTCTGTGAGTTATTAAAAACTGATCACAACCTTAATTTCCTTCATTTCCAGGCAGCCTTTTTATAGGACATGAACCTTAAAACCTAGATCTTAATGACGTGCTATAACCATGAGACAAGGATCTGGCTATTGTCGCACTTGATTTATTTTAAGATTTCACATTACTAGTCAGGAAACATAGGTGCAGATCATGAACTAGGAATTCCATTTTGCATGCTGATGCTCGCATGAGATTGTTTTTCTTTGCTGTATGCTTTGTTGTATTTGAAAGACATTTTGAAAATTCATGCACAGAAAAATTTTCCATTTTCTTGGGGTAATTCAGATCCATCAGAAGATGTAAAATATGTCAATAACACATGAAAATTGCACTAAATTAATTAATGCTAAAGTTAATTATAATTCCCAAGGTATGCTAGACAAACATCATTATGGTAATGTGAACTGCATTTATCAAAAATATTATCATTGTGGATTTCTGTTAAGAAAGGATGCACTTGCAAAGACTGTGTTTCTTGTTGTTAATTTGCACATGCAAAAGCTAATATGCAAGTCTTGAAAAGTAACACTGCCCTTTCAAATAAACTTCAGATGTTTGTATATAAGCAGCAAATATTTTATTTTGTGATAAATTGGTAGTATCCTGGGGCCCTTCCAGAGTATTTATGCAGGACAGATAATCAACCAAACAGAATTTTTTTTAACTATTATTTGCAGCAATTTCAAGAACAAACCTGCATTATTTTCTGACAGTTTTTAAATAACTTTCATTTTCCTTTGTTTCCTTCAGTTTCTGGTACTCAGGATTATGGCTTGCTTCATATTTTGAATTGCTTTTTACCTCAATTCAATTAAACAAATATTCAGCTGTGCTGCTTTTTGAATTTGGATTTTCTCTCACTAGTCATTTTATTTATACTGACTTTACAGCAATTGACACCTTCTGTCTTTAAAAATATCTTGTTATAATGTCTAGTATCAGCTCTATCTAGCATCAGGTTGTAATATTCCTGTTACCACCTTCTTCTGTGACTGTCTTGCAGAGTTTCTGTGTCACTTCTGTCTCAGAGTCACAACTTGCCTCTTGCTCCATGTCCCAAAGTGCCAAATGTACCAGGGTGGAGAAAAGGTGTGACTCAGAGCTGGCAAGATGAATGCAGTATGGCTCAATGGCTTATGGGACCATGTCTTGAGGCCATGGAGGGACTCAGCCTGCCCCTCTTATTTACATCATGGCATTCACTCATGCATGTTTATGGTGGGGTGAGATTCAGAAATCCACATCCTGCAGAGCAGGGGAGCAAGGATAGCAGTCTATTTTACTCCACTTGAACTTGGGAGTTCTGTTCTTTTGGACCACAAATTCACACCATGAATTGATGCCAAATTTTTCCACATATCCCAAATTAAATGAATGTCAACCAGCCACCTTGGAGCATGCAAACTGAAGTGATGCTGACACCACACCACGTCACAGTGCGAGTTCACCCTGCAGAATGGAGTCTCTTGCTATGCACTACAGGATAAACAAGCTTGTAAAGAAATAGTGGGGGGGCTTGTACTGTGGGTAGCCAGCCATCACAGGCTGGGCATTCCATGGTGGAAATGCCTAACAAAGTCCTTGGACACTTCTGGACTTTTTGTCCCACGTGCCTTTGGGTCATGGGACTTATGATCTGCCTTCCCTGCTTTCACTGCAATCCTGACGGTACTGATGGTACCTGGTACTTCATGTGTCCTACTTGACATAATCATATCCAAGTGGAGCAGGGAGAGATGGAAATGATTTAAAGCTAAAACAGAGAGGAAGGGTAAATTACAGCACAGTCAGAAAAGTCATGGCACAATATTGGTTAAAGGTATGGTACTTAAGTACTGATGAAGAAGCAGCAGAGGGAAGAAAACACCTACTTCTGAAAACAATGGGGAAAATTATCCCCTGGGATTTTGTCTTCCCAGACAATAGGACAGCAGCGGCTCAGTTTTCTGTCTGCAGGGAAGGCATGTTGGCAGGGGAGGAGCATGACAGGTGTGTTGTCATGTTCCCCTCTGGGCTGAACAACGAATGTTCATCTGAAATCTTACCGATGCAAAGCAGAGAGTATCAAAAGGTGGGAGAGTGGCATTCCCAGTTTTCTGAAAATACGTGCTGCAAATGAGCAACAGATGGAGCCTCCAGCATCAGCAGCCTTTTCAAGAGGGCTTGCTCACATTGCAGGCTTGTCAGGTGTTTGAAACGGTGGGAAGGGCTCGGATGATGAGGTTCCTAGTACCCACATGCAGCTTAAGTACCACTAACAATTACCCCAGAGCTATGAATATCTGTTCTTTCTTGGCTTTTCCTAACTCTGCATACATCCCTCATCTTACTACACACTAGAGTTTTTTTGGGAAAGGGTGGATGAAGTGCTTGGATGCATGAAGAGACTTGCTAAGCTTTAACACCCCAGCGTTCCTCTGGACCAACGTGTCTGTTGGTGACTGGAATCTGTGCCCTGGTGACAGATGGGAGCTGTAAGTTTATTGTCCAGCTAGTGTTTAACATCCAGCAGCTAGTATCCCTCATCCTTGCTGCAGTTGTTTCTGTAGTGCAACAGATAGCTACCAGATGAGAGTATGGAAGTGAATCTGTCCAGAAAATCCCACAAGCACCCAAATTACACATGAGGGGTGGAAAGCAGAAACACTAAGCTACTCCAGGCTCCATGGCTTCTCCTACACATGATGATTTGCCCTCTTCACTAATAAAAAATTAGTGGAAGGGCCTACCATTTGCAAGGTCTCATTTAGAACCTGATAAAGGGATGATTTCAACCAATTTATTGCTCATATACTTTTTCTTTTATTTCTCATTTGTTTTGTTTTAATGTTTACAACAGTGCTTGATTTACTGTCTGGCTTACAGTTTATTCTTCTATTAATTCTCAGATAGAATGTCAATGGCTAAGATGCCATTTTAATGAGCTATCAGTTCTAAAACACTCCAGAATTATGCCCTAATTAAACAGAAACATGGTGTAGGGTTGTGAAATAGTTCTGTAAAGGACTGCCTACAGCTATAGCTGCAAATTGTTCCACAGGAATATTAAGGAGACAGCTCCTGTCTACAAGACATCTGCTGAAGTCAAAAGTAATAACAAAAATCAAGTACATTTGTGCTTTTACAGTTTAGAGTTTTCTTGAACTGTGAGACAAATAACCCCTGACTGTGGCAGTGTGCACTTGGTGGCTGCTGAGGGGGAGTGGCAGGGCTTGGTTGTGCTGCTGGCACTGGCACCAGCTCACCCAAGTGCTCGGGGGCTTGCTGTCACTACATTGCTGTGCCGTGCCTGTCACCAGGCCATGTGTTTTCAGAGTTATTTCCTTTTTTTGCCTGTGAGAATGAGCACTGCTGTGCCAAACAAAACAGAATGAACAATGATTTGGAGTGTTTGCTGAAACACAAATGTTCTTGCAGAGCCTGAAGTGGCAGAGTGGGACAGGCAACAGCAGATTATTGTTCAGATCAGTGATTTTCATTGCATACTTGAGACTGACCTGGAGGCTTCTGCTAGCCTGTAGAATCTCACAGTCTCCAAAAATATTTTGTGCCTCCGTTCTGGTTCTCTGTTCTATATGTGCTGTGTTAGTCTTTAGAAATTATTTGAGAAGAGCCCAGAATCCTTCTTGGGGAGTAGAAAAGGAGGTGTCTCAGGAGAGGAAACAGGACATAAGGATCGAAGACTTCACATTTGTGTGCTAAAATCAAATAGTGATTGTGCATGGGATGCAACTGCCTTATCCACTCCAGAATCCCATCCTGTCCCTGGGGCAACCCTGCCCATATGTCCAGCTTTGTTTTTTCTCAGATCAGATTGTGGGGAAGGGAAGGGTGAGAGTATGAGGATGGAAGAACAAAAGTAGTGTCCCCGGAAGTGTCACACTGGTCCATGTGAAAATACCCATTATTTGATAGGTCTTATACTGCCCTGTATGTGCACAGGCTGTGTGTGTGTCATCTAGTGGTTTGATCCATCTTTATCTGAACTTGTCACCCTGGCATCTCCCTATGGCCAGTGGAAAGGAGAAGGAACCTCCAGAGCAAACTTTTCCTTGTCCAAAGACAGATGTTGAAGTCAAGAAACAGGAGTAGCAATCACTGAAATTTAAATTAGAGGAACTGCATTCTTCATTCCTCAGTGATACAAACCTGGGGAATTTCTATTCTGCCTTTCTACACCATGTGATCAAAGAGCTGGGATATTCACCAGCAAATACCCTGGATATTTGGAACATGTCTTGTTCCATTGATAGATGTTGGTTTTCCCAGCTTTTACAGAGATGGAGCAACTGAGAGGCATTTTAAAATCTTTTATTCAGTTATCAGTCTCGATGAAGGTGAGACTTAAGAGATGTAAAGCTCTACGCCACTCTATCAGAAGCCAACCTATTTTCTGGTAACAATACCTTATAAATGTTCTTCAGCCTATTAGCTTTTGCCACACAATCCTGATAATACTTCTAACACCAGCCACCTATATTTTTACCCCATGTGGTCCTGCTATGATGCATCTTTCACAGCTCTAATTCTCTAAAATACCTGGTCTCTGTGCAAGGCCATATTTTGAAACTTGTTGATACTTGTTTCTAGTTCAATCTCTCTCTCAACAACATCATCTCTATTCCATGACCTTTCTAAGTCAGCACACCTTATCTCAGAGTTTGCATACAAATGTACAAGACTGTGTGAGCTTTCAGTCAGGTTTTGAGAATTCCTTACAAATCCATTTCCCACAGATGGACGTCATTTTGAGGTGGTCATATGAGTTGGTCATTCAGGTTGCCAGGCTGTGTATCCCCAGGCCATTGGGAGTGACAAAGGGTGCCAGTCCAGGGAAGAAGTTCACCCTTGTCAGATGCACATCCTTTTCAGGTAAGGCTTTGTATCTGCCCAAGCTGCTCTTGCAGAGACTGTAGTTATTGCAGCAGCTCTAGGCCAGCTTGTTAAACCTTTAGACTCATTGCTTTTGGCAGTATGGGGCTTGAATGGATTGAAAAATAATTGAAGTTTTCAGATTAATTTAATTTACATGACAAAAAAAGGTGAAGAAAAAGTTTTTTCACTGTCTGTATAGTTCTGTAGCAGCAAAACTGAATTCTGGAAAGAGGATGATAACTCTCTTGCAAAGAAAGAAAGGAAAATACCTTCTCAAACACCTCATGCCTTCTCAAAGGACTATATTTTTATCATTTGTCTTTTACAAAAGACTTCAAAAGCAGTATGAATATATGTGAAGAACTGAAAAGTCAAGACAAAATTAAGAAGGCATAAGCTCTCCTATTTCTGCATGTATTGCTGTCTCTGTCATGGTTGGGTGCACTGGGCACTACAGCAGCAGGACCTGGGCTCCCACAGGGTTTCACTTTGAAGCCCTGGAGGAATTTGAACATGCCCCTGTCCCTCCCTTGTTTGTGTGTGCTTCCCCCCTCTAAGCTGTGTTCTTCTATAAACTTAAAATTGCATGTAAACTGCAATATAACGTGCATAATATCCAGGGACTTTCTCTATTATATATATTTTTTTTTTTTGCTTGGTGGTTCTCAGGGGTGAGGACCACATTCTCTCTGTTCTGATTATAGGGGGACTGTGTGGTGAAGGTACCAGGGGAAAAGGCAAAATGAGAGACAGACCTTCATCTCCTGCTTGATATTGCCTGTCCCACCTGCAAGGCCAGTCATCACAGCCCCGCCAGATTCTGCACAGTTAAGCCAGAACTACCTCAGTTGTATTCTGGTCTCACATAAAAGAAAAACTGGGTCCTTACAGCCAGATCTTGCCTTTTGCAGGCAGAGGCACAGAAATGAAGGGAGAAGGGCGAGTTCTCTGCAGCCTGCCAGCTGCCTCCTGTGCAGTATCTCTTTACTGAATAGGAATAAAAAGAACAGGGCCCAGATGGGCTACTTATGATTGACAGGTGTCAGGATGTGTCTACAGCTTTGTCAGTCAAGCTGCTCCATGTCAATCAAACAACTAAGTGGTACAGGGTTCCACTTGTTTTCCCAACCTAAAATGTTTCTTAAAATCAAGCCAGAAGATGTAGATTCCAGTATTTAGCATTTTTAGCCACAGCGAAATATGTGTCATAGAAATTCAGCCAGGTTCCTCATAAATTCTCTTGTGTAAAGTTTGGGTTCATCTGTGTGAACAACGGTATATGTGTGAAGTGTATTCATAAACTGCATGGGTATCATTCAGCATTTTTATTGCCTCTGAAGGAGATTCTGGAAAAAGAACTGCATTTTCAGATTGCACGCCTGTCCAAAATTTGCATGAACAAATAACTGCTACAGCTCTCTCTGTATATATTTGTAATGTATATTTGTAATGATTGCCATGTTGAGACCAACAACCATCTTCTAACTTAGACATAAAATGATGCCATTTTTGCAAGTGCTACTCAGTGCTAGTTTGAAACCTTGATTGTATCTAACTGTGTTAACAAAAACCCATGTTTTATTAGCTATGGTGGGTTTTTGGATTTTGTTTTTGGTCTTTTGTTGTAGTTGTTTGTTGGTTTGCTTTTAATCATAATTCATTATTCATCTGTGTTAGAAAATGTAATTTTCCAGGTAGGTAACAGAAAAAATGTTGCCATATATATGTGATATACGACATTAGAAAGAGTGATCAGTGAGTTGAGGTAAATATTGGTAAATTCTGCAAAGACACTATCTAACTTTGATAAATTGATAGGAGACACTCACAAGTAATGACCCACGAGTGGCTTTCCCTGTGTGTCACATTCAAGAGAACCAGGTCCTTTTTGTCTCTCCCAGATGTCTGTGTTGTATTTTTGCACGTGGATTTTTTGTTAATTCCTTCCATGAAGCAAAAAAAACCCCAAACCCACCCATATGTACTTGCCAAGTTGAGTCAAAGCTCTTTTCTAGAAAGGAAACATAGAATTTTACTCTGTAGCCTCAGAAGGTCCCTTGCTGTCCATATTCTCTGTTTGTGTGAGGTTATGTATGTTTTTAGTAGATGTTGCTTGTGCTCAGCAAGGTAAAAAAAAAAATGTTGTATTATGAACTTGTTTCTTCATTGAAGTCTCAGGGCAAAAAACAAAATAAACATTATTTTTCTTGTATACAGCCGGTTCACAGGAACTCCCTTGTGGAAACACACATGTATACTTAAGGCTAAAGAATAAATGCTCTGACTCAGAGTCCTAAGGAGTAAGCAGCTCTTGTTCCCACAGCAGGCAGCTGCTGCCTTTCAGCTCAGCCAGGCTCTGTTGCCTCCATCAGCTCCCTGCCAGACACATGTATAAATCATCTTCTGTCTCATATCTGAGGCTTTGTTTTCCTCTGATGATTTGTTTTTGCTGGATGTGTTTATTCCATGAGTAGGAGAAAAGAGTTGTTCCTTCACAGGGGTGACACAGCTTGCACAATTACCTGTGTATCTCTTTTTATCTTGGTGGCTTCTTCTTTCAGTGCTGTGCAGATGCTATTTCTTTTCTGAAGAAAGAGAAGGATTCAGTGAATGGGGAGGTGACTGAAACGTGATAGCACAAGTCAGGATTTATAATATCTTTGGCTAAATTTGGGTGGCATTTTGCTCGAGTATTTCTTGACCACTTTCTGATTCTGGTGTTTCTTGACATGCCGTCATTCTGACAAGCATTTTAGTTTTATGTTGACGATCTCTTGTCCACAGGAGCAGACAAACCCCATAGTCACACAAAACTGAGCCAGTTATTGAAAGACATGTATAAAGCTTAAAAGCTGTTTCTAACTGCAGTGCAGTTCAAGAAAAATGTCACCCAAAAGCCTTCCTCCTCAAAAAGCCACATCATAAAATAACAACCAGTAAACAGTCCATTGTTCTTTGTAACTACCACTGCACGCAGCTTTGAGTTGACAGGGTCTAATAGTAAAGAGAGGTTAATGTCATCTAGCATTTGTAAAAGCCTTTTGTTATTATAAAAGAGTAATTAGGTCATCTCACCTTCAATACTGAGTTTCAGAAATTCATACAAGTTTTCCTAAAGATTGGATTAGCAGCATGCTAGGTTTGTTTGAACCATAAGAAAAATAAATTTAAACCAAGGTCTGACTTCTCTTTCAGTGAGATAAGTGATATACTTCCAAAAACTCACTTGGCTATGCAGCCTTTACCTCTGGCTGTTCTGCTTCATGAGGATGTACAATTTCACCTTTTTTCTTACACTAAAGAAGAGTGATATTCAGGACCTGTCCAACTATTTTATTTCATGGAAAGGGATTTTTTAAACATAGACATTTTGTACCAAAATATAGTTGTTGCTGATTAAGTTTACATCTTATGAGTGAATTAAAAAAAAAAAAAAAAAAAAAAAGAGGTTCTTTTTTGGAAGACCATCCCAAATCCATACACATGATGAATTGAATATTTCTGTGTGTTTGTGTGAGATCCTGTGGTGACATACCAAAATAATAGACCCTATACCCCTATACTTCTTTGTTCTCTAAGTCCCTGGGTGTCTTTTTTTCTTGGCTGGCCTATTCCAACAAGACCAAATATTTTATACAAATTATTTGACCATCCATAGTACAACCTCACTGGTGATCTAGTTTAAAAATTACTCTAAAAATTACTTTTAGGAAGAATGGGAGACTAAGGTGTCTGAATTAAAATCTTCATGAAGTTTGCTATAGTTTAAAATGGATACGTTGCTGATACTGTCTTGAAATAATCTGCTTTCAGTGTTTTCACAAAGAAAACCATATGGAGATTGCACACTCAGAGAAAAATAAATGCAACTACCTTAATATCTGAATTTTCCACAGGATGAACATTTTGATGATCCAATTGACCCTACAAAAATTCAGGAATTTGAAGCTCATTTGGGAGGGAAAATATTCCAGGCAAATCATATTAAAAATATAAACTATCTTTTCTGAAACGGAGTAATTTTCATCAGCTCCACGGGGTTTTAGGTACCTTTCAAGGGGAAACACTTTTATAAACATCAAATCTATGCTCAGAGGCCAAGAAGGAAATATCCAATTTTGAAAATCTTGCCTATCACACTTTATAATGTTCCAAGCTCATTTGTAATTAATGAGACACTGTTTCTCTGACGATGATGAAGTTTGTTCCTGAGATATGCAGTACACAGAACTGCTCAAAACTCCCATATCTGGGATAATTTGGCTATGTGAGTCCTGTCTAGGACCTCCCAAAACTCTTCAGCTCCATCTTTATTCCTAAATGCATTCTAGGATGGACTGAATATTGCAGTATGAAATGAGGATGGCAACAGCACAGCCTGATAAGCCTTACCTGTGCCTTCTGTAGTATTCCAAAAGGCTTGTCAATGCATGCTGCATAGTGCTAAGTTTTGATTTTGTCCTGATTCAGAAAAATACAGGGAAAATTCACAGAGGATGCTGAAGATTTGGCAGGCATTTGAAAAAATTTGCAGAAATGAGGCTTGTGATGCTGTCTCCAGTAAGAGTTATGTTTAACAGTGAGAAGAGCTTTGCAGTACAAAAGCAAATGTAGTTGTCAGAGTGTAAGTTTGACCATTAAGCTGGCAGTGATGATTAACTAACCAAAATATTTTATGGCTCATAAACCCTTGATAGACAAGTTCCTTATGCAAATAACAACCTTTTAATTCCTTGCCCAAAGCGAACTCCCTCTGAGATGATAAAATACTTTAAATAATTGAGATTTTACTTGTAGCTTCTGTGTACTGGGGGGGTCTAGAGCTTCTCAGGAGGGCGACAGCCTGAATTTTATGTGCAAGTTCACTTTCCTGAGATTCCCAACCAGTTTTGCAGGCCTGGGATATGGATATGTTCTGCAGAACTTCTGCCTGAGCAGCTTCACCAAAACTGAATGCCACAGCTTTGTTGTTGTCTGTAATACTGACTGTACTTGGGAAAATGTAGTATAAACAGGTGAATCATAGACTTCCAGAGTGAGCTATAACATATTAAGAAAATAGACTTTTAAAAGCATATTCTTAAAAAATTAATTTAAATTTCCTAATATTTTATTCATAAAATTTTAACATTTATCTGGTCTAAAATTACACGTTTATACAGGAGAGAAACATTATTAATACCTCTTCCTTGGAGTGAGAAACTTTCCACAAGGCACTTTGACACAGTTTTAGGAGAGGCATGCAAAATGGGTTCACAAAAAGTCTCACCTTGCAGTAACACAGGGGTTTGTTTTCCTGTTCTATAGGTAAAGCTGACTGCAAATACTTTTTGCACCTTGTTCAAGAAGTTTCTTTGTACAGTACACCTGAGTTGTTCTTTAGAGATGGCATCCCCCAGCAGGATATGAGACTGCCTAGCAGGCAGCAGGGCAGGCAGTAATTGTTCCTGCATCAGCCACTGGGCAAACTGGAACAGAGTTGTGCAGAAGAAGGACCTGGCCAAACTTCCTTCTTCCGCCTTCTTCCAGATCTTTCTTCTGCTTCTGATGCAAGGCAAGAAGAATGGGATGCCAGCCAATTGCGTTTTGTCCTTGAATACCCTCAATTTAACCAGCACACTAAAATACATATCCCCACCCCTGTCCCATTCACAGATGGAAAGAATATAAATATCTTGCGATCTTCTTCAAGTGGAAGTCTCTTTGTCCTCCTCCGAAGTTTTGTGCCATATTACAAGTCCTTAATTAGTGTAATGAGCCGGAAACATGTAGCATTGTAACTGTGATTGACCCCACAGTAGCTGCAAACTTCCATCTGGCACAGAAGAAAAAAAGAACTTTCACAGAATAGAAGAGGATGTGCTCATTAGATTTGAACTAGAAACCTATTTTAGGAAGATGTGCCATTAGGAAACAATGGCAATACATCAGATAAATCATTCCAAACAGGAGATATGAACAGGATAACACAGGATAGTACTAAGCAGCTGCTTTCTTCAAGCAGCCCAGAGGCAGGACTGCAGCAAATGGGCATTGGGACTGCAGCATGTTGCTCATGTTGCACTCAGTTTGTTCCTGGCAGGGCAAGGGAAAGCCCAAAGTGACATTTGAGCATCTTGAGTGGTGTGAAAGTGGAAACTTTGTGAGGAGAGGTGTTAGACCAGTACCAAGCATAGCACAGAAATGAAGCCTTTGTTTTAAAAGTCCCTTCCCACCTGAACTATTCTATGACTCTACTGGAGTGATGGAGCACCTCTCCTGTGAAGAAAGGCTGAGAGAGCTAGGCTTGTTCGGTCTGGAGAGGAGAAGGCTCTGGGGTGACTTTGTTGTGATACTTCAGTACCTAAAGGAGGCCTATAAGAAAAGGTCAAACTTTTTAGTAGGGCCCATTGAAATAGACAAGGGTAATGATTTTAAGCTAAAAGAGGGTATGTTTACAGTAGATAGAGGGAATAATTTTTTTTGCAAGGAGAGTTGTGAAACACTGGGGTGGGTTACTCAAAGTCGAATGAATGTCCTGTCCCTGGAAACATTCAAGATGAGGTTGGACTGGGCTCTGAGCAACCTGAGGAAATTTTTCTAGGGGAAAATGTGCCTACTCATTGTACTAATGGTACAACCCCCTACAATGGTAGGCACATTTTTTTAAAGGTTCCTTCCATCACCTATGACCTTATGATTCTATGTTAAAGAGAAATATGCACCAGATGAAGTTTAGAATTTCTGCCTTTGCAGCAAGAGTCATCAACCAAAAACCAGAAGACAGAGGTACGCAAGGGAGCTAAAGACAGAGGTACGCAAGGGAGCTAGATACTCCAGACTCATTGAAATTGAAATTTGGATTACACTGAAAATCCAGAGCCATTACTAACCATGACTCCAAATGCCTCGCTGGAAACCTACAAATAAAACCAAGGACAGAAGACAGCAAAGAGCCAACATGCAGGGGAGCCAAGGGTTGATCTTCATTTGTTTTGCTGTCAAGTGCTTTTCAAAAGCAGCACAGGAGTGCTGCAGGTCTGGCAGGGGGTGAAGCTGAGCAGAAGGGCACCTGGCACACATCCCCAAGGCAGGCACAGAACCGATGCCTTGAGCCATGCGAGGGCAGCACAGCTGCTCAGCCATGAGGCAGCAGCTCATGCCTCTTGTGTACCAAACAGAAAACCAGCACTCTGGAAGAGGAAAAAGGTGTCTCATCACTACATGATCCATGACAGATGTGTTTCAGTCCATGTGGAGACAAAAATGTTGTTTGAGAAGAAAGCTACATCTTTCAGCGCGGCAGGAGATAAAATAAGATGTTAACAGGCTCCTTACCTCAGCTACCCAGCAACTAGAAAGGATTAGATCTTCTCTGAAAATCTTCCTGATAGCAGCACCTGCTGAGACTTGGAAATTCCTGTCTTTTAGCTCATTAAAATGCAGACACAGCCTGTTTCTGCTTCCTGAGTTACAGTTACAGTACAAAGGGGCCAATCTCACAGCCTTTAACCCAAAATCAATTCTTCTGCTGAAACTGAGTTTGAATAACCACTTCGAAAACAGTTCATAGGGGCTAAAATTTAACCTGGAATAATTGCCAGGGTGGAGAGCCCTCAAAGCTCTTGTCTGCTAGAGAGAAATGAAGGGGTCTCCACAAATGAGGAGAAGATTGTGCAGGTGAAACACGGGTACTAAAACTGTCCTTTGTGATTGACACCATAAAGCTTGCTGCATCCCAGAGTTTCACAGAAGGGGAATTTATGAGTGCCTGACCACTACTTCAGCCTGTCTGAAGGCAACCTTCCAGCTTATGTTACTCAGGACTTTGGACTGTGTGATCACAGCTGTCCTTCTGCCTTCAAAAATCCAGGAAATCTACTTCAACTGGAACGTTCATGTTCTTCCAGCTGTTTTTAGATTGCAAATGTAACTATTTGGTTTGTGAAGTAAGAATAGTTTCCATTGTGAGCATCATTCCATATTAACACTGTGATCCAGGAGCCACAGGGAATGGTATTAATAGCATCTCCATCCTTAGGCATAGTCAGTAATTGACAGGAGAAGGTTCTGAGCAATGTGCTGCAATCACAGAGATGATTTTTCTATTAGAAATATCTCCAGAGCTCCCTCCCAATCCAAGTTATTTAGGATTTTATGATTCTCTTGCCTAGACTATTAGGACTTTTGGTCTTGTATTATTTAAGAGGATACATGGTCTGTTAAAAATAAATCTAATTATTTCCTGGAATCAGATTGTCTGGTGTTGGCTCATGTGTCTATTGGACTTGCATCACATTCTGGAAAGGGAGCACATCTGAAAAAACAAGTGAGAATGAGAAAGGGAAAGCTGAAATTCAATTCCAGGAGGAGATTAGAGTGCATAATATTGCTAAGCAAACAAAATAACTAGAGCATTCAAAATTTTGCTTAGTAATTCTTCTGTACACAGAACAGCAGGGCTTTTTACTTGTTATTCTGACAGAAGGGGTTTCAGTTTTGTTTGTATAAACTTCTGAGCCTGAGTTAAGCCCTTTTCAATATGCAGGGTGAACAGTGCCTCAACCCTTCCCCTAGAGGACAAACAGGCCTTTATTTTGCTGTTTGAAATCTTAAAGATCTTAATTCTTAGAACTTTCAGTCATCTCTCATGAGGCGAGGACTCTGCCATGAGTAGAGCCACTGAATCTCTTGAACGAGCAGTGCTTGCTCTTGGCTGAGTACAAATTTCATATTGATCCAGGGGATCAGTGCCAGTTCCAGGGGTTCCAAATGACTAAGTGTGCTCAGAATACACACTGCAGAAGTACTAAACCAAACCTGCAAATTTCTAAAGCAGACATTCTTACAGGAATGCTGAGTGGGAGCTGATGTATTTGGCTAGGGGATACATGTGGGTAGTACACCTCACATAGTTACTCATACAAAGTAGCCATATTAATGAACTGTATCTTACTAATTAGGGAAAGTAAGATTTTTGTGGACATGAATTTTGGTAGTGATCCTGGTAAATTCAATTAAGCTTGTGCCCTTTGTTTTAATGGTTATATCCACGAATCAACAAAATGTGCTTTAAAAACTAGACTTGCTACTAATTACAATAACTGCTTTGTAATTTAAATGTCAATTCAAAACCAATCACTGTTGTGTTTTACTGCCTACATACACTGATTGTCTCTGGATGCATTCCAGGGCCCATACATGTACTCTGAATGTGTTACACTGCTTTCTGATTTCACCTGATGTTTTACCAGTTGTGGAAAGCTTCTGGCAAATTACAATTCAGCACTCTCCTTCTGCATTATACTGTGAAAAATTTAACCTAAGTCGGATATAGATGCTTGTACTTTAGAATCTGCATTGCTGTAGGCTATATACCACTTGTACACAATATGAACAGCCTGATGGCTGAACAGAGTGTCAGTGAGCTTCAGCAAGCACATTAGAAACAAATTTTCTTCTGGAGATTCTGAGAGGGGTACAGCACACTGAAATTACTGTCTCTCTGTAAGGGCTGATGTGTTCCTTCTACAAGCAGTTTGTCCTGGTGTCTTTGGCCACCAGGGGGGACAGAGTGAAAATACCACCCAGACTTTCCCAGCTCCTTGGTGCCAGTGAAAGACAGTGTTATTTGGACAGGTATTGGAACTGTTTAATTAAAGAGGAGAAGAAGACCAAGGCCATGCAAAGTGCACAGCTAAAAACCTCCACCATAATCATGACTTATTCCCCATAGGGGAAGGATGGAAGAAACATGCTTCAGGGTAGGCAACTGATATATCTGGGAAGATAATTCTTTGTAAATTAATCCAAGCATACCACAGATATATCTCTGTTGGTGACTGTTCTGCATAGATGCCGTTCTTGATTTGTGAAGAGCCAGCACCAGGGACTGGGAGAATGTCTCATATTGACTCATGCATTCCTTCACAGGTTATTCATAAATAAGTAGTGCTATCTAATTCTGGCTAACAAAAATGCCTCATGTAAAATTAATAGAAGCAAAACCCAGAAGGATCTTTCTGCATTAAGAATCCATCTCTCAAAAGCAATTGTCTGATAAAGCTTTAAAAGAAATATTCCTGACTCCTCAGGGTGCCTGCAAAGGGAAGGTGCTGGGCACCCACAAGTGAGCTACTAACTTTTCATTCTTTATTACTGAGAACAGAAGAAACAATACTTCAAGGAGCAAGATTCAGAGCTTTTTTTCCCCACTGTCTGTATGCTATATATCTGCTATTGAGACATTATGTTTGCTTCCTTTTACTTTCATATGATTTCCAAGAAACATTAAAGCATCCAAAATCCCAGTGAGGTTTTCCTAGTATTAATAATAGGAAAATTCAGTGCACCTCTAAAGCAAAGCTGAGGAAAAGCAGTCAGAGTGATCAGGCTTTGTGTAATACCAAAACTGGCACATTTCTAGGTCAAAGGGGATTGATTTCAAAAGCATAGACTTCACATGGGAATCGTCTTGGCAGCAGCTCTCACTTTTGATACTGAACTCAAATCAAAACAAGGTATCCATTCCTTACACAGGAAGTCCACTGAGTATAAGGACACCCTAATGAAAGAAATTTTTTTGAGTGATTCTAGCCTTCAATGCTACTTCTGTAACTGGTTAAGATCTGTTTACAAAAAGCAAAACAAAACAAACAAATAAAAACCCAACAACAACCAAAAAACCCAAACCCAAAACCAGAGACTGGAAAAGCTGTGTTAGATGACGCTTGAGGACAGAGAACAGACACCTCTCTGGGGTCTGGGAACCATTGGGTACTGTGAGAAAGGACCCAAACTGAGGTCCTTCACAGCATGAAGAGGTGATCTCATCATTAGCTGAGTAGAGAGTTCCTCTCTTTTGTACTATTGTGAAGAGAACTCCTGTCCCATCCCTGCCCTGCTATACTGCTTTGAATAAAAGGCTTCTCAGAAAGAATACAACACACAACTTACATCTATTTTCTCTTTGATTTCACTTAAAACTCTAGGAAGGTTTGAGTTTATGTGTGCACATACACACATTCAGAGATTATTTTTTCCATTCTGCTGTTGGGATGAAAAAGAAATGGTTAAGGCAGCTGTTGTACAGACCAGCTCCATAGGTGGTCAAGGTGTGGTTTCTGCTAAGTGTATGGACTGATTGCTGCTGAGGCAACTGAGGGCACTGAATGGCCAACACCTGAAGAAGATGCTCCATGAATCAGGCATGACTTCTTTACCAGACTGAACCTGAGTGAATCTTACAACCTGGTCTTATTAGTACTTTGTGGTACTAATAAACTGTGTGAACTACATGAACAGCAATGGTATTCAGAGATGAGTTAATCCCTGATTACTGGAAAAAAAAAAAAAAAGACTTAACCTTTTCACTCATCACTTGAGTAATCTATTCCTATTAGTCAAGGTCTAAAGAAAGCAACAACCCATTTGCTGAGCTCTCTAACAGATAAACTGTTCCGAGAGCCAGAGAGTTTCAGCTCCAAGGAAGAATTTAATTCCCTAAGAATTTCCTGTTACATCCTGGTATCCGTGAATGGAAATATGATGAATAAAGGTAAAAGTTACTTATCTCTCCTGGCAGCGCAGTCACACTACAAGACATCTTAGAGATGTCACCTACAGCAGGAAAACTACTTGCCATTTGATGCTGTCAGCATGAAGAGGTAATTATAGTTAATGGTGCCAGGTGAAGAGGTGCAGAGAAGGCCAACCTATATTCATTAGTGCTTCAGAAACTGCTATTAGGCCCATTTAAAAACAAGCTCTGATAACATCTTCCCAAATGACCTGAAACTGGGTCAGTTCTGATTTAAACTTCCATGATGTTGTTCTGCACCATAACTTCTGTAACCGTTGTCTCTAGAGGGTGATTTTCAAAGGCTCCAGGACAGGAGCTTTGCAAACAATTGATTTTTATACTCTTCAGCTAACCTGAAAAATTGAGATTGAAATTAGCTGCAGTCTCTGTCAAATGGCAACTTTTTTGTTTCTCCTTAAACAACAGACAAAACAATTGCAGAATAAAGTGCATTTCAGGATTCAAAGCTTGAAGTGTTTTCCTCTGTTTTTCAAGATGTTAATTTGTTTAAAAAGCTTTAAGATTAAATTTTTAATGTTTTGCCTATCTCTTCTCCTCCTGGGGGTGAAACTACTTGCTGTATCTTACTCCTACATGCAAGAAGCTGTGATCCCCGTTATCCCTTAGTCCTGGTTACATTTTCAGTATAACTCCCTCTGCCCTTGCCAAGTTGTCTGTTCTCTCCAGAATGGACACAAGCCCATCACACAAGGCTGTGGTTATTAATCTAAACTGAACCTCCTTGTTTTGTCCTCTAAGCTTGTCTCTCTAACCATCATTTCCACTCAAAGCCGTCAAGAGCTTTGTAGCTAGCAGAGTTAGCAACATGATATCTTGATAGCACCCTTCACCTGAGGAAGGGAAACTCCTGGGTATAGCTAGCTGAGAAAAATATTTTTGTGAGAGCTAAGTCTAATGGACCTTGTCTCTGTCAGCTTAGCAAATAGACTGCAATGCCTGGGTGAGTCCATTATCAGAGACAGCTCCTGCAGACTGAGTGAGGCAACAGAAGACTGGAAAAAGACATAGGTAAGGCCTGGCTTGAAAAAAAAGGGCAAAGAGATTGAAGAATCAAGACAACTAATCAGTTAGCCTAATTAAATTCTTGGAAAATCTCTGGAATGCAACAAGAAAATGTGAAACTGTGAAAATCTATGGAGAGACTGTGTAACTGTCAATGTAGAATACTCAGGAGTAAAATGTTTTACACCAGTGTACTGGCCTAACACTGGGTGGACAGGCTTTCTAAAAAAAGAAGCTGTTGATGCTTTGCTGTCAAAAGGAAAAGTGTCTTGGAAAACTTTCATGAAGTCTGAGATAACCCCATTGTTTCTGATGTTTTATTTTAATGGTAGAGGGGAGAATAGAAATATCAAGCTGGCCTATAAAACAAATTGCTGGAGACTGTGAGACAGGCTCAGACTCCAAAATAAACTTGACAAATTGAAAAACTGGTCTCTGGAAAAAAAAAAGGAGCAATTTAATAAGGAAAAGTGCAAGCTACCATGCAGGCAGAAATGCTTCAGTAAATACAGAATGGGGGACTACTGAGTGAGTCAACAAAGTCATGATTTTTTACATCCTGCCCAGATATGACCTTTTAATGACACTGAACCCATGGAAAAATCACATCCAGAGAAGTGATTATTCAAGGGTTGAGCAGGAGGAGTTGATATTAGTCATTATGTTGTTATTGGATTGAAAGTCTGTAATTCCAAAACCAATAGGATGCTGACACTTCAGCTGGATTGCAGATGGACCCAGTTTCATCACTGATACAGCAATACAGCAGGAAATGCTAAAAGTGTTGGACTGATATAGGTAATGGCTATGTCAGTGCCTACAGATTTCCCTAGGGAGTGAAATGTCATCACATTAATTTTGTGGATTTTTGCTCTTTGCTTGAGTCAATCCAAGTCAAAAGGAAGCTTGCCATCTGCCAGCATGCTGGGGAACTTATAGTCTGGACTGCTGCAAAGTTTATTCCCCTGCTCCATGACTGGGAAAGAGATCAGCCCATGCAGCAATGACTCCATTCTCTCTGGTGGCTATGGGAGCACAGAGGACCAGATGTGTCCCATTCCTTCTGCCCCTGCAGCTGGCAAGAAATGCCTGTCAGTGGAAGAACAGGGTGTAAAACTGTATCTGTAACATCTTGAACCAGATGGATTGAACTACAGCTGCCATTACGTACTCTTACACAGCCTGTATTGAGAGCACGACTCCTTTGCTGTGGTAGTAGACACTACTGCACCTTCCAAAATATGGCTGGCTGTTCTCATCAATTCATTCAGCAGTAATCTCCACCTCACCAAGCCCAGCTGCCTGCTTTGTGGCTGTGGTGGCAGGATGGATGCCACCCTTTGTCCCCAGACGTCTGCCAGTCTGCAAAACTGGCTACATTGCCAAGACATGCTGACAGGTTTGTTGGCTACTCTAATTTCCTCTCTGAAATTCTTGGTAGCCAGTGCAAGCATAGCTTGTGCCTATGCAGAAATGCTGCCTGAATATTTTACTGAGAGCTTGATTTCCAACATGGAGAACACTGCAATCAAAAATGATCACATGGAACAAACAGAAACTCCTGGGAGAAACAGACTTCATTTACTGCCAGTTGACTAAAAGATCAAATGCAGCAGTGGTAATGAAAAGCAAGGACTGCAGAGCAGAAAAGACCTGCTAGTTGAAGGTATTGGTGACAAAATGGGAAAGGGAGTTTTGCTGTCCAGTACCTCTAGCAAGAGATTCCAGTGGTATCTAGAGGTTTTAGAAAAAAGTTAAATAATATGCAATAGGTCTATGAAATTTACAAACCCAATAGTATTTCAGTATTAGCCAGACTTTCTTAAGTCTTTTGAAGATTTCTCAGTATCTTTCCCCTTATTTCCACTTTTTGTGGATGCCCTCACTACAAAAGCAAGGTGGGAAGCCTAAGGGTACATCCTGATTAATTTCCAGGGGAAGAATTCTCTCATATTTTCTCATCATTGCTTTTCAGGCCCCAGCAAACGACATTTTGGGAGGACTGGTAACATGGTAAAGTTTCCTGGTGTTGTAGAAAACACCCAGCTAAAGTATATTTCAGGAAGAAGTTGTTGTATCAATGCAGTCCTAGGTAAAAGGACAGCGAGAACTGCCGGTGGTTGTGCCTGGAGCTCCTATTTGTCAGGCCACACTGGGATAGACAAAGGTTTTTTGCTGCTGCCTCAGCAGAAATGACTCTCAATTCAGGGCCTCTGCATATTTAGTGAGATGAGCATATGCTTGGAAGAGACAATTAGTTAAACAATAGCAAAGGAAGCTTGCAACGGGAGTGAGTAATACTTGGAAAAGAACAAGTAGAAGAAAATTTTTTGAAAAATACCTTCCAGATGCTTCAGCTTACACATTTCTGTGCTCATGAGGAGCATCTGTCTACACCAGCGCTCTCATGAGAGTCTACACCAATGCTCTCACTTGAGACCAGTGTTTGGTCTCAAGCTGCTAAGACTGGGTGCTAAGCTGCCTGAAGCTGGGGAAGGCAGAAGAAGCCATTGCTCTTCAGCTGCTGCATTCAGTGTCTTGATAGAATTGGTGCAAGCCTGACAATTGGGAGCCTCACAGAGGCTGTCAGGTGGAAGCCTGGCAGGGCTCCCACTAATTAAAGCAGTAATTTTCAGTAGAACTCAAGGCCATTAATGTTTTGCATTCAACCTCCCTCTTGCCCTGACTGCAGAATGGCACAGCCACGTAGAGGCACAGCCTGCCTTTGGTGGGGCAGGGCTCTTCCTCCTCACTTCACTTGACTTTGGGGAGCTGTTTAAAGAATGTGAGGAATATTTCAAACTGATGGTCCTCTCCACATTTTCACAGGCAGGAGCAAGATGTTTGGTGGGGTGCCTGACAGCTACTTCCCCTCAGGGGCACACATTGGCAGCAGAAGGTGGTGTTTTAATGAAAATGTAAAATGTTAAACCCATGTTGATGCTGTTCTGGACCTGAAACTTGAGTGTTTGGGGAGCTGATAGCATCCACACACTAAAATAGGCAAATCTGCATTTTGCAAATCTGCATTTTGCAACTCAGCCCCAAGCCATTCTTGGCTGATAAGAATTTGTAACTCCACTTGTAGCAATGCAAACTGGACTGAAGGTCCCTGGTATCATTCTCACTTCACCAGAGGTGGGCTTATGGCCTCAAGGGAATGGGATAAAGGAAATAAACACAGATATAGAATCATAGAGAGTTTAGGTTGAAAGGGACTTTTAAGGGCCACCTAGTCAACCCCTTTGCAATAAGCAAGGACACCTACAATTAGATCAGGTTGCTCAGAGCCCTGTCCAGCCTGTCCCTAGGGCTGGGGCATTGACCCCTTCCTTCTATGGGCAACCTGTGCCTCTCTTTTACTGCCCTCATTATAAAACATTTCTTATTTATAAAAGAAATATAGGGCAACAAGCCCTATATTAACTAAAAGGTCTGTCCCCATCTTTCTTAAAAAGGACCTTTAGGTACAGGTAGGCTGCAATAATGTCTCACTGGAGTCTTCTCCGGGCTGAACAGCCCAATTCTCCCAGCCTGTCTTCATGGGAAAGGTATTCCATCCCTCTGATCAGCTTCATGGCCCTCCTCTGGATTCATTCTGACAGGTCCATATCTTTCCTGTGCTGGAGACCCCAGAACTGGACACAATACTCCAGGAGGGTCTCACCAGAGCAGAGCAGAGGGACAGAATCCCCTCCCTTGACGTGCTGTCCATGCTACTTTTGTTGCAGGACATGTTTGGCTTTCTGGGCTGCAAGTGCTCATTGCTGGGTCAAGTCCAGCCTCTCACCCACCAGCACCCCCAAGTCCTTGCCCTCAGAGGTGCTCTCAGTCCTTTCCTCCCTCACCTTGCATTAATGCTGAGGGTTACTCCAACCTATTGTTGGCCCTATTGTTGGCCTTGTTGAACCTCATGAGGTTCACAAGGGCCTTTTTCTTGTAAGTTGATATAAGGGCACATAAATGATCGTATTCATAAGACAATTTTTCTGCATTAATTTTTTCTTTCAAGTGGATATTTAAAATAATTTGGCAACTACCCAGGATCACAGTAATGAGGTTGCATGCCCACTGACTGCAGAAATATGTTAGTAGCCCAGTGACAAAAGGCAGCTGAGCTGTGAAAGAAAGGAGCACACAAAGAGCTAAGCAGAAGGGTCAGAATGATAGCTGCAAAGATTTTAGCTGCACTGTGACAGGGTGATGTATGTGAAGTGAAGCAAATAGAGCTGGAGGAAATGTTTGTGGGACTATTAATTTTAATGCAATGCAAAATAGCCGACGACAAGGAAGGAAGGAAGTTACACTTCAATGCCACAGAAGATGATTCAGACAGTAACAAAGGTCAGATGAGGAGAATCTGGGGAAAGATATTAAGACAGATGCCTATGTGATGGCTCTTATTGGGTTCTTGATTGGATCTGAACAAAAAGAAATGAAGAAAAAGGAGTACCTCCATTTGGAGGATGTGGTTTGTAAGACTACCTAGACTAGTCTAAATCTGGAACTGATGACTAGGAAGAAAAACAAATTCTTGCTGTGACATTTAAGTTTTTAATGAGTATAGGGCAAATTCAGATTAATGTCTATATCTAATAGAGGTAGCAAGTCTAAATCTGGAGTTCACCCCAGCCAGCCAGCTAGGGTGTCTGAAATATGTTTGCCCAGGTGAATTTAGGATCTTAAGAATTTTTAATAACACTCAGATTTGAATGAATGACCATAGTCACTGTTGGATTAAAGAAATTCAAATACAAGAGCCCATGGCACACTCCAGAGTTATCCTCTCTGAAGAAGTCAGAAATAGTGCTCAAAAATAATATGTGGAGATTAACACATCTTCTCTTGTCAGTATTGAGAGTGGTGCTCCTGTATCTGCCACATAAGAATAAGAAAAATAGTCCATAGAAGTGCGAGGAGTGAAAATAAAAAGAAATTAAGTGAATGCAGTGTACATTTAGGCTGTATTTCAACCCTTCTCTGTGGCCTGTTTTCAGCTAACAAAACACATGTCACTTATAAAGGTGGATTGGGGATTTTTTTGTGTGTGTTTTGTTAGTTTTGGTTTTGGGTTTTTTGTGTGTGTGTGTTTTTACTTGCTGGCTTCCTTATCTTTATAAGGCTGAGCATCTGCATTCTATGAAGGGTCTAATTTAAGAGTCAGGCTCAAGCACTTCAAGATTTCTTTGTTTTTTTCCATCAATTTTTTCTATACAATAGGAAATTTGGCTCTTTTGTCAAGCTATGTCTGCTTTATTCAGAATGAACAGCTATTTTATTCCAGCTGTCAGGTGAAGGTTGTCCAGCGCTACTAAGTGTTACAGAAAATGAACAGCTCTGACATCTGGAAGGCATGAGGGGCAGCCATAAGATTAGAATTTGTGTTTGAATTGCAGTGAGTGCCAGCATTTGATATTCATCACTTGTAGAAAAATGATTTCTTTTCTCTCTAGACAGGAAAAGTAGAAGTCAGCAGTGGGACTTCAAATTTTGTAAACAAGAGTTATTGAGAGACCATTGGGGTGGGACCCAGTGAAAATCCAAGGAAAAGAACCACTGGATGAAATGTGTAAAATAAATAGTGCCTGGTTTATAAAAGTGGCCAAAGTTTGATGGGATGTGACACCCTGTTGGAGGCTGTGGAGCCTCAACACTGGAGCAAAGTGGGACCAAGGGGCTGGAGAAGAAGGAAATATCACCAAGCTCAGTGAACAGGCAAGCTGAGAGCATTTGGCACTAAACACAGAACAGATAAGGATCAAAATAGAGTCTGTACTTTGGACTTTGTAAAATCAGCTGCATGACTCAGTGAGTCCAAGATAAAGAGAATGGGATTATTCCAAATAGGCAAAAGCAATGGGATTGTTCCCAGATCTAAAGCCATATCTCCAAGATGTATTTAAAACGCTGGACACAAAGCTGCAGTCATTCAAACTTTGGTAATATCACCCCTGAATTGATAGGTTAAGACTTTCTCAGCTCCTCCAGCAGTACCCAATCCCCTGACCCAGGACTAAATAGAATAAATAAGCCTTTGCAATAGCCACATCATGTACAGTTTGAATTGTCATCCTTCAGTCTCTCTGCTGCTCCAGCAAATTAAAAGTCTCACAGTTTGTCCAGAAGGATTGCATTCCCATTCAGGATGTTTGTCACGGAGGCAGGAAGGCTGTCCTGCGTGCCAAGAAACAATCTATTTCTATTAAATAAATGCATTTGTAATTTTGTACTGTCCTAACCATGCCAGCTGCCCCTATTCATGACTTCATACAGTGTCCTGAATCTCTCTTCTCAGTATTGTTTATAATTTTTTCCTCATCCTATGCATTATTAAAGATTTTTATAATGCATAAACCTCCCAGCTGTCCCTACAAGCACCAAAGAATTGTTTGATTCATTAGATAAATGCTGCAGACCAGAGAACATCCCAGAGTAGTTTTGTATAATTTGCTGAGAACCTTTGGGTCAATACAGAAGAACAGTCTGAAACTTGCTGAAACACATTTTTAAGGCTGTCCTGAACCAGGGTCACATTTCTCAATTTCCAAGTCATTATTTTAAGTCATAAATAACTAGAGCCAGTAGAAATCAAATGTTCCTGGGGAGGAAAAGCCCCATAAAGCAGAGAATGTGCTAGTAATTTACTTGCCTCTGAATTGTTGTCTTTTTGCATCCACCTGTGCTTTTTTATATACGTAATCACACTACTGGTTTCAGAAGTTACATATACAATCCTTTAAAATATTTTAAACGCCTCTGACATGTAAAGAATAAGGAAAAGAATACAGTTGTGTTCAGGGAGGCATTTTCTGGTTCTGATATCCTAGCTTTGCTTGCATAGCATTGCTGTCTTGATTTTTTTCCCCTTGTCTGTATGGATGGTTTCATTCATCCTGTTCTGTACAATGCAAGATGTATGATGTGAGTCACTGTTGAACTCACTCCTCTTTCTCTAACCAGTCATATCAGTCTTGTTTATTGTCACTGCCCTAGAAAATGAGAGCTCCCAGCAACCTCAGAAATTTTTCTTCTGTGATTTTCAGGCAGTGGGAATAGCAGAGGCTTCAGTGTTATGGCCAAAGTTCTTCTTCCTACCTTTCTGAGTTTCTGCTCCAGCAATGACCCACCAAGAGCCTATTCCTGTCACACCCAAACAGGTCACAAAATCAGTAACAGGCAGCATAATATTCTGTGCCTTACTGGGTGGGTGGGATATGGAATGTGGACAATGACTTTCAGGAGAGATGAACAAGAAACCAATTAGAAAAGGAAAAAAGCCCAGATATAGTACTGGAAGAACAGATAACTCCTGCACAAAGGAAAATGTAACTACAGTGATTAAGTAAAAAAAAATGTCTGTAGAAAAGCAAGGTTATGCCCCTCAGGTCCTGGAAGCTCAATGTTCTTTCTGTTTCTTAAGACCAGTGAATACTGCCTGGGGACACACAGAGAAGTGATAGGCTTTTAGTCACGTGGGACAGAGCTTTTTTGTGGCCTTCAGCAAAAGTCTCTCACCAGCTTGGCAAAGAATACCAAGAGTAGAAGTGGGACTGTCATGAGCAGCAATCATGGTGACAGTGCTCACGTAGTTGTGTTCAAACTACACAAAGTAAATCTGAAGATTTCAAAACTTTTAAAATTATTTTTCTGGAGGGGTTTTCTTCCTCTCCAGCGCACTCTCTTCAGTTTCTCTGGCATGTCTGCAATCTGCCTTAGACAGCTTTAAATTCCATTTTTGGGTCCCACTGGCTCACCAGAGAGTCAAAGCACTAAAAAGCACTAAAAAGTTTTCTGCTCCATCATTCTGTATTTTAGGCGATAAAAGATATCAGCAGCTGGGGCTTTGGCTGTACAATGTTTCACTAAACATGAATTAATTGGAAGCATAGAGACTAATACCATACTTTGCAATCAAAGCAGCCAGGTCATGTTGTGATTTATTGATAAAAGGCAGCTGAAGAAGGACGGGAAAAAGGTCAAGACAGAGAAAAAAGCAGTCACTGTTTAGGAGTCAAGAAAGTGTGTGGGGGCAGTTCTTGTGTTGCTGTGGCTTGCAGAAACTGAAGCAGCAAGGGGGCTAATCAGCCAAGCTCATTAATGGAGGAAAACAGGGACAGAAAGTGTGCCTGCTGCTAGGAGAGACTTCTGAGAGAAGAGCCTAGAGAGCCTGGAAAATGTCATGGTGCTAACTTGTTCCCTGCTGCCAGCAGCTGGGAGGAGCCGGTTTGGAGGAGGATCCATACACTGGGAGCATCTGCTAAAACCCTGCTCCTGGTTTGCTGACACTATGGCAAGCACTGACCCACTGGAGGAAGAAAATTGTGGTAGCAAATGCTGGGGTGCTCGCCTGTGCAGTGGAGGGGAAGCTGGTCCAGAGTCAGATTGGCCAAGGACACGGGGGCAGCTCATTGAGCTGGTGCCTGCTGAATGAAAGGTGAGGGGGCTGCCAGCAGTCCTGGGTGTCAGGGTCTCCTACCTGATGAGGTCAAGAGCAGCAGTAGAAGTACAACCATGTGACAACTAAAAAAGAGGAGACAAAGACTATTCTGAAAAGGTTTCCTTCTGACTTTAGTGGTGACTCCGGGAGGCAGTAAGTGGATTGAGAAACCTCAGCATGGGGTGCTGGTCAATAAATAAATTTTCTAGAGGGTACAGCGAAGGTGAAATAAAAGACTGAGAAAATGGCAGAAAATGGGCACAAAAAAGGACTCCAGTTTAGGTCTGGAGCTGGGTAGACACACAAGAAAGACCAGAACCTTAAAAGATTAAGGGTCTACCACCACAGGTAAATCCAAAACTGGTGATATATTGAACATTTGGCTAATATAATGAGGAATGAATGGGATCAGTGTATGTTTTAGTATATAGTAATGCCCTTGAGTAGTTGATTAGACCCTGGATGTGCCGGCAGGGTACAGCCATAAAGACTAGCTGGAATAAATCCTGAGCCTAGAGCACTGCTGTGGAAAGGTATTGCTTCTTCAGAAGGGAAATTTGCAGAGCAAATGGAGAGAGAAATCATTGCACTGACCATCGTGAGTGAAACCCAAGGCAGAAAATGTGGCTTGTTCAAGAGTTAAGAGGGATGGAAGAGGGAAAGTAAGTTGCAGAGGAGGGCAGGGTGGCTGCAGTTTAACAGGACTATGTTCCTCTTCTCTCCTTATCTAACTTCCCTGGCTTTCAACATCCTCCCCTGCCAGCACAACATTTCTTAGTCATTCCTTCTCTCTGCCTGTGCTACAGAGCGTGGTACCGAGGGTACAGATGAACTTAGGGCTGGGGCAAAAAATGGTGCCATGTCAGTGTGTGCAAGTCACTATGGGTCAGAGAGACACAGGGAAAGTGACTCAGGAGTAAAACCTTCTGGGAAGAGTTAAAAAATACACAGACACAAAAAGAGAAAACAGCACATAAAAGAGTGTGAGGAGGGAAAGATAATGAGAGGAGCCTAAGGGAGGGGAAATAGAGGGGCTTGAGTGAAAATGGGAAGGTAAAGAAGGGGAGATGCAGAGAAGGGAATTAGCAGAGGGAAGGAACAATATTGCTGTTTGGGAAGAAGTGAGGAAGAAGAACAAACATGAAACGAAGATATAAAAGCAATGGAATAGTATGAAAGTAATTAATTGAGGAATTAAATGAACACAGGCAGCTTTTTAGGCATTGTCCCCTGGAAGAAACCACGTAAAATTCACTGCACAGAAAAGTACATGTGTGAGTAGGGTGGGTGTTACCCTGCTTTTTCTACTAATTCCCACTTTTACTACCTGTGGTATCTGACTCCTTATGTCATGCTTACATGGTAACACAACAGAATTATATGTCTAATTAGATGATTATGTATTTCGTATTTTGCTAACATAACTTTCTCCTTGGAAGTTCTTGCTTAGCTCAGAAGTCTGGATGTAGAAATCAGTGAAAAGATGAGGCACAATGAATTCCATCCACATTACGAAGTTCAAGAAAAGAAGCCTTACTGTCTAGAAAATCAAGATAGCCAATAGACTGGCATGGCAGAGCAGTGGAGCTCTCCCTCTTGCCCTGTGCAGAAGTGTAGAGAAGACTGCTGGGACTATGGATTTTTAGAGTTTGTATCCATGGAAATTGTGTGGGCTCACAAAGGCCAAAGCATTTTCTAGTCAGAAGAGAAAATCCCAGTGGCTTATACAAGTGGTGAAGGCAGAACACATGGATCCCAAAAACCCTGAATGAGTTTGTAACAGCTGAATTTCACTAATCCAAACAAAATAATGAAATAGCAGAAAAAAAAAAATGCAAACCCAAGGGCTTCTTTACTGGATCTTGCCTGAGAGGAAAAATGGCCAATAGCTGACCTGCAAAGGGAACATTTTGTGTGGTTTAAGTTTGGAAAATAAATGGAAACAAGCTAGAGTTTGGTGGGGGGGAAGGTGTGTTTTCCACATGTGATTCTAACTGACAGCTCTGTAGAGAGAGGCCGATGAACAAGTGTTCTCAGTCTTGGGGAATGGTTTCACTCTCCAGCTCAGGAGTGGAATCTCAGCTGGTAGGAATCAGATGAATTATACTGGCAGAGGACTTGAGACCTTTTTCTCACAAGAACAGGAAAATGAATTCTATTCCTTTTTTGTGGAGCTCTTGCCTTCAATCCATTCTTTCATAAATGTGTCATCGAGCAGCTTATCCCCATGTGACACAAGAGACATTTTGTGAGCGGTTTGGCAGTATCTGCTAGGTTAGAAAAGATATTATCCTTTGAACTATGATAAGAAGTGACAAGAATTTAGGCAAGATTTCATTTACATTGTTTTTAAAACACACTAATTTTTTTTTAAAATAAAATTGGCGAGAAAAGCAACAGAAAAGGATGATCAGCCTGGCTTGAAGTTCTGTGCAATACTTTATAAATCAAAACACACCATTAATTCATGTTATGAACTACTGGAATTGATGACAAGCCTCATGAGGGAATCAATACAGAGAGTGTTTATAATAAGGTCTTAAGAATAGAACACCTGCTCTTCAGTGGAAAGGGTGTGTTGGGCATAGAAAAATATGTAATGAAGAACAACAGAGAAGGAACAGTAAAAGACACTGAACTGGACTTGGAGAGTGAATAGCCCTAAATGTATTGTTCCTTAGTTTATGTTAAATGGTAGTGGATGGCTATCAAAAATACCTTTTTTATTTCTTTTCCTTCTTTCAGGCAGCTCCCCTGAGCTGAATGAATCAGAGTATCAGTGGATATGCTATGTGGCCATTTGTACCCTGGCAGGTGTGTGCAGACAAGTAGAGGGTCTAACTGAGTTGGGCCTTCCCTGCAGATATTCCACTGGTGCATGTCCCTGTCTTGTGGAGTCTCACACCACATGGCAGCCAGCCAAAGGATGAAGATGGAGAGTGGGCTCCTCTTATGCCTGTTACAGGCACTAGTGACAGACAGGTTCTTATCAAGACTGTAACAGTCTTTCTGTGTTAGGGGCCTAATCTAAATTTTTCTTGTTATTTCCTGAAAAGATAACTGTAGTTGGAAGTATGTGGGGAAGGATTCTGTTTTTCCAAGCTTCCTTCTCCTATGCTCCTCAAACAAATATGAGAATGAGAAACAGAAGGAACAATGGATGTGTTGCCTGGTGTGACTTACGTTGTCTGGCTGTCACTTAGGGTGACACGGTTGACAGAGTGCAAATATTTCTCTTCTCCATCCCTCCTGCAGTAACATCTAGAGGCTGCATCTTTCAGAAGCCCAGTTAAACTTTGTTATGATCCTTACAAAATCTACTTTAATATTTTTGTGAGATTTTATGTGACCATGTAAGATTTCAACTCAGTGCATAGCTTAGTCTGTCACCCCCAGAAGCTACAGGCCATGTACAGTTCTGTTTTCCTGCAAAGGCTCCCAGAAACAGTGCTTTGAGCTCAAAAGTGACTTGGTTTCTGAAAAAGTCATGACACTGGAACAATGTTTCATGTTCAGAAGACAAAAAAGATGTAGTACAGCTGATTAGTTTTGTCTCCAAAATAATAGTGCTTATACTCAGTACAGGATTTTAACTGAAGACTTAATTTAAAATTCTAGGTGTTCAGGAATTCGTAATGTACTTGGAATTCTGGGTCTCCAAGAACTTATCTTGCACTAAAGAAATTTTTTTAGATTTAAACATGTGGGAAAATATTACAGTTTTAGTATGTGCCAATTGTCAATATCTGCTTGCATTCTTCAGTCATGAGAAATGGACACAACTATTTTGGAAACTATAGAAAAAAACCCCAAAACCCAAAAAAACCCTCCAAGTTTAGAAATCCTAATGATTAGTTGCAGTTTCTGTGAAAAGTATTTATTTGCTTGTTCACTTAAATTTTTCGGCTACTGCATATCTGTAATGTAAATGTTTATGCTTTATGGAAAGTACAAATAAAAACATATAGGAAAATAGATTTTAATATATAGGGTAGGAAAAGCTTAGCATAAGGGCAAGAGAATTGACAATTGATATTATTGAACAAGAGAATAAGACAAATTCAGACCTTTTGCTGTATATTAGTGAGGCATGAAAAGGACTAGAAGCACTTTGATATCAAAGAAAGTGGTCATGAAAGCACACAAGAAGTTTTTGGCTTTTTCAGGAGCAGTCAAACACCTGAACGGTGGTTTTCATGTTGGCCAGCAATATTAGGTGTCATAGTTTTTAAAGATATGTCTTTGAGTCCAACAAAAATACAACTTTTCTTGTCTTGGGTTAATGAATGTGCACAGCTGTTCTGAGCACAGCTGGACTTCCCATTCCATATGCATGTTTAAGATGTCAGAGATGCTCCCTTCCTGTGTTATGGGAGAAAAAAATCTCAACATATTTCACAGGTCTTCTGAAAAGGTAGAGAGTGTGACAACAGGTAATTTTAAACAGGTTACAGCCTGGTGTTTATGGCATCTCCAAGACTGCTTGTGTAAGTAGCAAATGAATCTGTGCTCCACTTTTCAAGTGAGTGCTGAACCACTGTTTTATTAGTTTTTCTCAGGAGGAAGCAAATTTGTACATCCTGGCCATCTTATTAGTTGTTCTGCGCTGTACTGTACAAAAAGAAACCAAAGAAAAAACCCTCTCTGTTTCCCATATTGCAAGGAGGGAAGGATTGTTTAAGACATCTCTGTAACCCAGCAGGCAGGGGGCATGCCCAGCCAGCAAGAAATACAGATTCATTTTTCTCCCTCATCTGCTGCCGGATTGATTTTACAAACTGTGTAAGACATTCTTTCTGAGACAGCAGTGGGTTTTTTTTCTCAGAAACAATGGAACAAAACAGATTTAAGATTTTGTTGAAATAATATTTCTGAATCCTTATGTCCCTTAGCTCCTTTTTTCTCCCTTGCAATCTCCTTTCTTCTTCATCAGATGTAGCCAAATAATAAGGATTTTTTCAGAATATTCCCAGGCAAAGGCACAGACCAAACCCAGCAAAACCACAACTCAGTAAAACTGAAATACTTTGTCTTTCGTATGTGTGCTATTTGTTTGCTTTCTTTTACATTACTACAACAATTGTGTGTATCTTCAGGGCAAAAAATGTTTTAGTGGAAAGGGAAGGTCTTATACCATTGCACAAATTCAAAGATACAGTTAAAAATCTTGTTTATTGCCTTCAGAAATAGAAGTGTCTCAAAAGAAATAAAAGTTTAACATGATGTGAAGAGTTCAAGTACTGTCCTTTGTAAAAAAACTTGTAAAATGGACTTGTTCAGAGTTTTTCACCAGCTGTTTATTCTTCATACCTGACTCAGAGGGACCTTATTGATATCTTGAGAGGAACATCTTGAAATCTTTAAGTTGACATATCCATGCCTTAGAATAATAGCACTGGGCATTTTTTCTCCCAGACTTCCCAGAACTCATACAAGACAGCTATTTTTATGCCACCAGATTTGCCAGCTCATCTTCCACTTTCTCATTCCATTGCTGATATTCTCAGAACCTCCTGACACCAACTGAATCATTAGGGAGAGATCCAATTGCTCAAATCTTCCAGTGTCCTTCTGGTACACCATCAGCTCCCTAGCATGAGTGTCTAGAATTTCTGGATTGCCACAGGAGATGGGATTAGCCATTTAAAGATTCAGAGCAATCAGCTAGCAGTGTTTGGCTTGAGACCTTCAGAGTGAGGCTTGCTTGTGAAGAATGACTGAACACGTGAAAAGCAGAAGGAAAATCTCATTATTCTTTAAGACTGTGGAATCCCACACAGTTTGTGCAAGGATAAGGAACTTATTGGAACAGCCAGCCGTGAACATGGAACTGTAATAGGTCTTTCAGGAAAATAAGGTCTAGATCAAATTGAAAGAGCTGACAAAGACATTGTCCTCATCTCCTTCCAGCTTCCAGAACCTCTTCCAAGGAAGTTGACTTACAATCTGTGTTTTCAAGAAAACCCAAAGGAAAATCACCTTGTTCAGATTTCACTGAAAGAGGGAAAGAGGGAGCTTTTGGAAAATCTGCAAGTGCAGAAGGATCTTTTCAGTTCAGAAGTCTCTTCAGTTTCCAGTTGTGCAAAAACTATGTAGTACAAATCCATCAAATCCATGTTGTGTGACCTGCTGTGGACAGCACCCATGAAAAATTAAAAATGTAAAAGTGCATTTAATTAGTAATATTTTTCTGGCAATCAGTTGCTACCTTTAATATCAACAGTAGCTCAAGGCTGTCAGGGTTCATAAAGGACAGCAGACCCTTGGCAGAAGGTGCTCCGTGCACAGATTTGAAAAGGACCAGTGCCCAGACTTGTACCTTTGCATATATTTGTAATGGTGTTTGGTATTCTTCCCCAGACTCAAGGATGTGAATACTAATTCTCCTAAGGGAAGTGTGCTCTGCTCTTTTGAGTCACTCCTCCCCGTGTTACCCCTTTTCCTGGACAGACTGTGGCATATCCTCAAAGCTCTGTGTGCAGTATGCAAAGCTCTTTGGTGTGACGTTTCCTAAGCTGCTGTGAGACATTTTCCAATAATCTTTTACTCAAATAGCACCACTTTTTCCTCTCCTCCTAATATGAAAGCACTGCATTTCTGCTTAATCTTTTTTGGGGTCTGTAATGAAACTTTAGCGGGCTGAAATTTCTCCATGCTACTTGTTTCTTTGAAAGCAGCTGATGTACCAATGTATACTGTATTAAGGATTGACAACTGGGAGGAAATAGAGTACAAGAAATCAGTTCTCCAAATTTTCAAATACTCAAACCCCTTAAATCTAAAAGAACTTTGCTAAATGCCTTAACTGTTGAAAACCATAGGCAAACAAAACAGAAAATAAAGCAAATACTGCATCCAAGAATGCACATGCAATGTAATTTAACAGAAAGAAAACAGTTTTAGTAGTAACATTCACATACTTTTGAAGTTTTTAAAACACAGGCCAGCCCATTTAGGATAAATCTTGCCCCAGCATTATATTTTAGGAAAAGAATATCAAGGTTTGTTTCACCTGCAAAGAAGAATTACAGACTGAGCTTGGGTACAAAGCCAAAAGAGTAGTGCCCAAGGGCAAAGACCTTTATCTAATCACCAGTATGACAGTGTTAGTATACTAAATGCTCCTTAAAATCACCTTGCAAATACAGAAGCAAAAAACACTTAACCTTTGTCTCCAGACAGACTAGATCCTTCTAACTTCCATTTTGTACCCAGTAGTCATGAAATTCAATAGTCAGTCCTTGTGGAGAATCTGGAAAAGCTCTCCTTCACAGGCACCTGTGGCCTATGCCTTAGCTTATAAAATACTTTACACATCCTCTGAGGCACTTGAAGTCTTCAAAAGTTTACTAGCACTGCCATATCACCTCTTTAAAATGGCCTTCTCTATTCTCAAGTGTTTGTTACTTGTTCTTTAGGTCAGCAGCTGTCACCTTTTGTGTGTGTGCAGAAGGAATTCTGCAGGGCTCCTGGGTACCACTGATGGTTTACAACTGTTTAGAAGGCTAAAAAATCTGGTCAGGGTGAAACTGCTTCACTGCACCCACCTGCAGCTCAGGTGCCAGCCTGGGACCACAGGCTTATTCAGGTTGCCTCATTGTCACAGCAGAGAGAGAGAGAGGTAAGAATCACCAGGTAAGAATTCAAATCACCTTGTAGAGATGTCTGGTAGGACTGAGAACTCCTGGCTTCTTGGCTTACGTGCCCTGCTTACCAGGGAGAGATGAGGCTGATCCTACACCTGCCATAGAGTAATCCCTCGTGTTCCAGCAAAGTGGCAATTCATTCCAGGAATAAGGAGGAAATTCAGTCATGGATTGGTTCATATTTTAAAGTAATTTAACAGAATTGTCACTATTTCTACCAGCTTTTGATGTAAATGCTGAGTAGATGAAGCGCTTATCACAGCAGCTAGGGGACTATCCTAAGACCAGACTGCAGGATAAATCCCAAAGCAGAGGGGGGTTGAGCAATCACTATTTCTTGTGTCTGTGAACAGACAAGTAATCCAGCACAGTTTGCTAACCTGCAGTAACACGTTTGTGTGACTGAGTACAAGTTTCAGATTGCTCTGAAAACTAACAAGCAGTTTTGATGGCAATCCAAGGGTAGCACTGCACATCATTGAAGCAAAGGCAATGCCCCACGTTAGAGTGAGGACAGGGCAAATATACGGACTATGAATTATTTCCCATGCACAGCAGGACATTGATCCTCTTTACTTGTGTTTAGGTTAAAGCCAGTATTGTTAAGTCTCCTTCAGCCCAGCAAGAAACTCAGCATGCCTCACCAAAGTCACATGCTCCAGGCATGTTGGAGTACCAGCATCTGTGATCTCTGTGCACCCTAAGGTTGTAAGGGCCTTGTAGCCCTAGACCTTGGAGGAAAAACTCACCATTATAGACATTCACTCATAATTAAGCTTTGCAGAACAAAAGTTTTAAACAATAAAGAGAATAAATGATCCATTCAAATGGAACTTTTAATTTTTTTTCTGGAATGGCTGTTGCCCTTATAAGCACACTAAGCAATGATGGGAAAATTATCTTGCTAATGTCTAAAAAGATTACATGTGTTAAAATTTATGCTGTATTTAATTTAGCTCTGCTCAGAACTATTGTTGTGATTAATTGAAAAGGTACTGACACGTAGGAAATTTTTTGTATAATAAAAAGAATCAACAATGCAAAACCCATAAGTCCCAAATTCCCTTGCAGCTTAAAGCCGAGTCCGTGTCTTATGGGAAATATTTCCATGCTGGTAAACCACGACATCAGCTTCAGAGAGCTGCCAATCAGGAAACTTCTCCCAAATGCCTCCTCCACAGAAGCTTGAACAGTGAGCCAGCCAGTTATGCTGCAGCTGGGATCATTAGCAGTGGCTGGTACCAGTACCAGCAGGCACAGTTTTACACCAAACTTTCCATTTTGATCCTGGAGGGTACCAGCTTAGTTTGCAATGATGCCTATTTTCCAGCAACAAGCATGTGCTACTTAAACATGGGCATCCCTGATAAAGAGTTTAAAGGAGCTGGTCATGCTCTGCTGGTCCATTTACCTGTCCTTGTAGCCTGAAGGGTCTTCCTGTTACAGTAAAGGGAATTTTTGTTGAGCAGTGCAGAATACTGACTCTAATGGCAACAGCACAGATTTGTTTCAGAATTTTTTAGTATGTTTTACTTCTACCATTTTCCAGGAAAATTCACTGGATAGATTTCTTTTCATATGAGGTATAATTCTTCTTTCAGACTTTCATTATACAGTTCTACACAGTCTTGTGTTGGAGCTAGAAAGTGGGGTCTGATATCCAAACTCAAATCAAAAGCTGGCTGGTTCTGACAAGGACTTTTGCAGAACCCACTACCAGATGCTTCAGAAGAACAGAGAAAAAATGCTGAGAAATATGTTCATAAGAAAACTGCCCTCTAAAAGTCTGTGTATGTCATACTTATGCACAACATGTATAAATAGATTGCTGTTATTCAGTCAAATAAATACTGATTATACATAAACCCTCATCTATATAATTGCAGTCATTGTTATCTCCTAAACTGATAGCTCTTTTTTCAATTTCATGCAAGGTTTGGCCTTTGGAATAATTTGTGGGAATGTGTTTCCCTTTTAAATGATGCTTTGCATCTGAAAGCATTTAATCTAACTGATTCAAAGATATGTCACCTTCTAGTTCCAAAACACAGTGACACAGATGTGCAATTAATGCTGTCTTTTTTGGCGTGGATTTATGATGCCTCTGAGGTACAACCCAAGGGGCCCTGCAGCCCAGGCTGGAGTTTTCAATGGCAGATTGTAGGGTACATCTTCAGAACAATGTATGTATACTTCTTAGAGCATCTTGTGGACCCTACTCCCTCATAAATAACCCTGGATTTATATGAAAATTGGGGAAATACAGACTTTATTAGAATAAACCACTCTAGTTCATTTTTTTGTAGAAATACATTTCCCCTTGCGGGTGAATCGCCTTTAGAGAAGTTTCCTTCTGGTCAGCTATCTGCCAGGATCCAGGGAGCTGTATTTTCCCAGGGTGTTTTATTAAATGATTTGTGTGTACACAGAGAAAAATCTTTTAAGTGCTGCAGATGCTTTGAAAGATAATCCTGCTGGAAACTCCATCTGTACTGAATCTAAAACTGTATCAAGACTGAAAAAGCTTCAATAAAATCCACAACCCAGTTTCAGCTACATCTGTGCTACCCTACTAATTGCTACTACTCTTTAGTTTTTAAGATTTTAAAGATACCTTCCAATCACTTGTTTCCAGAAAGAAAAATACATTGTGATTCTTTAGCCCTATTTTATGAAAAGGTCTTTTTAAATTTTTCTTCCAAGCTGTCTTTGTCTGCAGAAGTGACCAAATTCCAAAATGTTTTCGTTCAGATCACTGAAAAAGCAATGAGGATTAAACTGATATTGGGTTTATTGTACCACTGATAACCACTCAGAAATTATAAAGATGTTTCACAGCACTTTGCAACTCTTTTCCTAGGAAATGCAAGTGATCATGTTTCTCAAATTTTGTTTAGCCCAAATCAGTCCTTTGAGACTATAAAAATAAATGCTCTTCATGCCCTGCACCATATTTTAAAAACACTATTCTCTATTTCTGTCTTTTCTCATGCAACCCCTTAATTTCTGCTACTTAAATAAAAGAAAGAAATGATGCTTCATTACCCTTTTCCACCCATACAGAGAGTCTGAAATTAATTGGGTATAAAGAACCAAAATACCAAAGTGTGATTAATTCTTTTATAGAAATAAACACAGTCAAGTGGCAATCTGCCAAACTGTGGTAGCTTTTGCCTTCTCCCTGTGTGCTTCTTTAGAACATCTTGGAAAAGAGAGTGATGTCTTCCAGCTTGCACTTTCAGCAGGTATTGGCCATCAGGAATAGTTCTGGTCACCAGCATAACTTCAGGCATCTGCTGCTGAGGGTTTTCCTTTAGCACTGTTATCCATAATGGTCTGGGGGGTCTCACCAGGATTTCTAATCTCCCGGTGCCCTCACACACATCTTGAGTTGCACCAGATGTTCTTCATGTTGGGATAATCCTGCCTGTTTCTTCTCCATACCCTTCTTCCCTTATTCATTGTTCAAAATCTTTTAATAAATTGGGTTTGACCTGATGATCCAGTTATTTCTCAACAGTTACTAAGAATTCCAGCCTGTATAAGTGTCCTAGAATAACCAAATGACATGGCATAGAGCTTCACACTTCATGACTATTTCGAGATATTGGACAAAACCTGATGACAATCATATGTTTTTCATCCAATGCCTTTCCCATAATTACAGAAACTTTTTTTTTTTTTTTAGAAATTTTATCTACTCCAACCAAATCAGCAAGCAACAAAAAACCCCAAACAAAACAAAGCAGGATTTTTTTTCATATTGTACTGGGACAACTGCAGTGGCAGAAATGCACTGCTTCATGTTTGACAAATCAGCAAGACCTAATGCTAATACGATGAAGTTAAAAGAAAAATTGATCAATTTTTCATGTTTGTGTGGGGACAGGTGACACTGACTGCAATTGCACCTTTGAAACATCTGCTGATTGACATTACAGCAGTAAAGGTGGGCGAGATGAAATTCTACACAGTTCAGACTTGGTTTGCATCCTTAGTCATGAAGTGTGAAGCTATTGTGTAATAAAGTGAGGAAAGGTTCTGTGAGGTTTAGCTCTGAATAACAGTGAAGAGCACTTACCAACATCCAACAGTGCCTTTATTACGAGAGTCTGTGCTCAGGATATGCAATTTGTGGCTGAAACGAGTTCCCAGATCATCTGATGTTAATAGAAGCTTTCACAGGGACAGAACTGGAACTAAAGCTTTAAAGAAATTCAAAGAAGCTGACTTGCACCATCCTTGTGCTGTGGTTTAACAGAGGGAAGGAAACTATCTGAGTTCCCACAGCAGGCAACTGCAGGAAGGAATATGTCACAGCTCCAGCTCAGCCTCAGGTCTACCCTCTGACATGCCAGAGACTCCAGAGGGATGAGCACCCATCAAAAGATATTTCTGAACAATATGGACTGAATGAGAGCCTATATCTCAAATCTGGAAAAACCCCTTCTAAAGACAAGGCCTTTAGAGAACTTGTTCAAGGGTAAAAACCAATAAAAATCATTAGCTAAAGGTGTGGAAAAGAGCAGATTACAGGCACCAGGTGTAAGAGGATATGAGCAAGAGAGAGTGCTTTAATTCCTTATAAATGCAAAAAATGCATATACATGTATTATTTGGGGTGACTAAAGAGAGGGCCAATTAAAGAAAGGCATGGATTTTATGGAAAGGCAAAATTGTGATGTATTAAAAAACTACATTAAAAGTGAAGAAGTGGGAAGGAAAGCAGTTATTTTCTGAAGTATGGATGGGTCAGATAATCTCATGCTAAGCACAAAGCTCAGCATTAGTGAAGCTCAGTATTCTCTCCAGTTTCTTTCAATTTTGTCAGTGGTGGCAGAGCAATGGTGTAGCTCTGAGGAACTACACAGGTACTGCCTTTCTCCTCTCTCATGTGAGACACCTCCAAAATGCATTTAGAAATGTTTTGGCTCAGATAAGGCTCAGATCCTCTTTCTTGCACCACTGCAAATAAAGGACAAGGCCAGTATTTGTTCCTAAATTGATTGTCTGCCTTGGTAAGACTAACTCACACTGACAAGTATTTGTTCATGAATGTAGCCTGGAAGACCTCTAAATGAAACTTCTACTGAGCAAGGCTCACATTGCAGAATTAGATTCATCCTTAAGGACCTATTTTTATTTAGGACATCAGGGAAAGAGTAATTTCTTCCTGTCCTTAAGATCTGAGAACTAAGAATCCATTTTTCAAGCAACACAAGTACGAAACAGCTCCTCTAGCAATGCAGACATGTCATTCTGCTGCTGCCAAACTCTGAATCTGATATTTAACTAGAGATGGAGTGATGGTCCTACTGGTCATCATGGTCCTACTGAGTTGTGTAATTCTGTTGTTATAGAATTACTGAGCCTTCCTGATATTTCATGTATTTATTAGGGTTCCAAATTATTTCTAGGGATATTTTTCCTTTTTGCTAGTCCTGCAATTTTTTAATGTAGTTTATAGCTTTCAAAGAATCAATGTCAAGATCACTATGTTGATGAAAAAATTTTCAGAAGGCATAAATTAGAAGTAAAATGGGATTTTGACAGTGATGCAGAGGTCATGCTAATCCTCACACGAGAGTCAATGCCTTGTTGACTTGTACATGTACCCAAGGCAAATGCTGTAGGTTCTGCTTTGAACTGTGGGCACAGCGTGCTATGAAGTCATTACAAACCCACACACTTCAGCTGATGCAGATGATGATTCTGTGATTCTATGTGGGTTCACTTCTCCAGACACGATCTTTCCATAATGCAAAAAGCCAAGAAAACTTCTAAGCAGATTTCTCTCCTTCAGCACAGTCTGAAATTGTTGTAGGAAGAAAAAGACTATAAAGCTGGAATAGGAATTTCATTCTCTAGTGCTATACCTGAAACACTAAAAATGTCTGATGGAAAGAGATTCTGAAAAGTAGAGGTGACAGAGGCCCTGATTGTCTGTTGAATGTATATCCTGCAAACCCCCCCAAAAAAACAAACAAACAAACAAAAAAAATCCAAACTGCTTTGTCTTGCAGCCTTCTCCCTGCTTTGTTTCAATAAAACAGAATGACCACCTTTAATGTTTTGGAGGGAATTTCACAATACCTCATATTGACTTTGTGTATTTTGATAAGTGGCCATACAGGATTTTGGTGCATAAAAAATTGCAGTGGCTGTCATTAAAACTGGCCGCCAGTTAGCAGGCCAATGTCCCAGGAAGTTGATTGTATAATTAAAATACTATGGGCTGTTACAACCCACTCCAGAAGGTGAGAGTAACCCAGGTTCATGTTAATAGATCTCTTGGGGTGGATTAGAGTGGAAGGAGACTGGATGATCAGTGTTTGTAAATATACATATGAAGGGTTTATTTTAGAAAATTTGGTTGCAATGGAAAGCAGGCATGCAGCCATTTTCCTTACTGTTCTCCACAGTAATATGGCAGCATAAAAATATCACTTAAGGAAGAGCATAAAGAAAAGAAAGAGAAAGAAAGAATAAGAGTAGAAAGATACATATGCACCACCCCGGATCTTGGCATGAGACGTTGTTGCATCTTTGATATCCCTTGGTCAAATACACTCGGGCTCAGTGGGAACGCCCAGGCACCTCCCCTGGGGGCGAGCCTCAGCAAGCCTGGTGGGAAGCCTCAGAAATGAGTCTGGGGGCACTTTGGGGGCTTTGATGGTTTGTGACACCTCCTAAGTCATGCCAGCTGCCTCTCACATCAGCACAGTTGAGCCAGGAATGCCCCATCAGGAGGGATGAAAACCCTCAGGACCTTTCCCAGGTGGAGGTGTGGGGGGAGCTTCACACCTGAGTGACTTCTGTCAGGGAGGGCAATTGGCAGGATGAAAGCACCATCCCACCTCACGGGATCTGCCTCTTATCAGCCTCAAAGCCCGGCTTGTAGCCTCTGGTGGTGATTGTTCACCCCCTCTGGCTTGTGCAGACCAGAGGTTTGCCATCACACACCCAAAAACTCACCTCTTTCCCTTTCACCTCCTGCAGGGGTGCAAACATGGCTTCAGCAAAGCACCCTGCCCCTTCCACAAATGGGCAAATGTTCTGAGTCATTAATCATTAACAGACCAGTCTCTCACATGGGCAAATGTTGATGTTCTGGTGGGAGGCATTGGCTCTACTCTCAAACAGGGGAACAGAATGCAGTAGCTTTCTAGAATTCCCAAGGAAAGAATGGAGGAATTTGACTCTTTGACAAAGCAGATTTTTTAATAAAATGCATATGAATTAGAATTCCCAGGATAAGAAAGATAAAAACAAAAAGCCCCAACCCAATTCAAAAAACCCCCAAGCCCAGAATGCTGGTAATGTGATTGACAGAAAACACTTCAGCAAAACACCATCTGACCCCTCTTGTCCTGACAATCAGCCCATTCCTCTGAGGGCTGCTACGGGAAAAATTCATTGCATCAGACAGTGACAAATGACAAATGTTGGTTGCAAATAGCATGGCCCAGGAGGTCTACATGGGGTCACAAGAGGAATTCTGGGAATTCACACTATTGGAGGGGGTGACTCCCATTGACACACTTTAAGGGGGATGAAGATAACAATCAACAAAGCGTTTGTTTGAGTCTCATACAAGCAGTATGGGCAGAAGGGCTGAGACAATGGAGCCCAAGTGCACAGCACAGATGGGGACATTTCCACTGCTGCCTTTCAGTGGGGTGGTGGGACCCACAGAGGGAAGCATGCTGATTTATCCAACGGTGAAAGGAGGCTTACAGAGTAATTAGCCATTGTTTTCTGTAGTATGGCATGTTTAACTTCCCTGTTGTGATTATTATTCAAACATGAGGCTTGGGAAAGCAAATGTGAGGAAGTGTTCTTGGAACAGCTCATGCACAATGCTCTCAGTGCTGAGTGCTTTCTTCTGCAAATGGTCTTTGTTAGCAGGTCATGTGGCTCTACAGAACCCACTTGTGGTCCCTACACTCATACTCCTTGCCAGAGAGGTCTCCTAGCTATTTTCCTTGGCTGTTTCATCAGTACAGCTCGCTTTTTCATTCAGGCTATGCTGGATGCCACATAATGGTGTGATTAATTGAAGTAGTTTCTTTCCCTTCTCCTCCCCCAGATCTCTTGATTAATATTTTGTTGTATACCTTAATTAGCACTTTTCTGGCTTCTGGCTGCTTGTAACTCAGAGGTTTTTGAATAGACTCTAGTAAAACTTTACACATTGCATTATGACAACTATTGCAAATACAAACTCCTTACTAGATTTGCAATTATATCATGCCCACGGAATTCTATTAAAAACTCAGCATGATACTGCAGATGGTGAAATGGGGAATGGGCTGCTTCCTGTATGCATGGAAGTAATTCTGGTAAATCCCAGCATAACCATGTTACAAAGTTAGACCATTAAAAGGAGAATAGCAATTGTTAGCCTTTCTAATAAAGTTTGTGTTTTCTGGGGTTTTTATTTCAGTGGCTCAGTTTCCTGCCCACTGAATCATACTCTCAAATGTGGTTTGTATACAAAGACACAGAGGAAACCAGCTCTGCCATGGTTTTCTTAAAAAAACACCTGTATTCACTGTAAGAAATAGCTTCTGTAATTTCACTTAAAGAAGTTTAAAACGTCTTAAACTTCTGCTTTTAGCCTCACATATGTAAATTTATCCCGAATGAAGCCCAAGGTATATTCGCAATGGGTGGGAAAGAGTAAAGCTTTACACAGTTTTAAAGAGGGTCAGGAGGAAGATGGCATCCCAAACATGGCAATATGGTCTCCTCTTCAGCAGCAATGAAGCCACCTGCAATTTTGTGCCTGCTGATATGAGTCCATTGAAAAGAGACTCTGTGAGCATGGCTTAACATAAGGAAGTGTCTACTTTAAGCTCTTTGCATACACCTTACTTGCTTTTGGAGGGGGACAGAACATCACTAGTGTGAATTTATTTGATATAACTATTGTTCATGATCTTAAAATTATTGCTTTCACATTATAGGTTGCTAGTGAAAATTCACATTTTCTGGATAAGGGTAAATTTCCTGGGTTGTGTGTGGTTGGTTTTTTTCTGTTGGCTTTTTTTTTTTTGGTGGTTTTTGTTTTGTTTTGTTTTGGTTTTTGTGTGTTTTTGTTTGTTTGTTTTTTGAGTTTTGTTTGGTTTTTTGTTGGTTTGGTTTTTTGTAAGGATCTGGCTATACAATTTCTCTTAATACAGGGATGAACCCCTATAGTTGAACCCCTATAGCTAAACCCCTGTGAGGGAATATGCCTCCTTCGTATGTCATGACTTAGCAAATCAATTACATTTCCACAAAATGGAAAAGGCAAAAGTACAGAAAGACAATAAATTAGGTCCACTGCTCTGGACATGTGATCCTTGATGGAATACTTTTAAATATTACTTATATATTTTTAAATAGAAATTTTTGCTTTAGGCATTGCATCACTTGCTTGGAATGAAGATTATGGGAACTGAGACTTTACTGACATCAACTACATTAATACAAGCCATCCATGTTTATGAAAGAAGAAGAAAGACATCAGTAAGTGAAACAAGCAACACATATGTTCTTCCTGCTGAATAAAGCCCAGTTCTGAGGACAGATGCTTGGATGGTGTGCAATAATAATCTCTCTTTCTATAAAAACTGTCACTCTGTGTCTTATAAAAATTTAATAAAGCAGGCATGTAGAGCCAGATGGTAATTTCCTGTTATTAAAGCTTTAAGGGACAAATTAATCTCTGTTGTACCCTCCATTGATTTCACCACTGTCTCTATTGACTTGAATGAAATTACGTTGCAGATAATTTGGATGTGGGTTCTGGAGGATGGGAACCATTTAGGTACCTTTTAGGGAATCATCTGTGTAAAACTTCTACATTTCATGAAACTGTCATGAGTTGTCTGTATTTTTGGACACAACACCACCATACAGTTCCTTCCACTACTAAGACACCAGCTTTGCCCAACTATACCATGGAGCATGGTGCTAAGGTTGTGGAAATAGCCTGGGATAAAGATTTATAGTGCTGAAACAATGCTAAAATGTTGCTGGGTTTGGAGCAAGCTCAAATATATCTGTGGAACTGTGAAGTGCATATTTTTGAGTCAGACCCCAAGACTCATATGGGCCACAAAAGAAGAAGTTTAATGGGTTAATGTGTGTTCAGCTTCAGGTGGGAACATGCAGGTACCTTCCCTGGAGGAGGGAGTTTTACGCTGTCTGATTCAACACTGTGGATCATGTGCAGTCCTCTGGTGGAAGAGCCCAGAAAAAGAGTCTGAGGGTGCTTTGGGGGTCTTTGATGGTTTATGACCCCTTCTAATGACATGGCCACTGTCTGGCCCATGCTTAGGTCTTCTTCTGAACCTGTGCCATCTTCTGTCTAAATATTAAATATTAAAAGAATAAATGGTATTAATTTTATTTTCCTGTGATCTGGAGAACAGATGCAAAGATATGACTAGTTTTACATATGGCAGCCATCCGGAATTTAAACTACTTGAGCACTGGTAGCTGCTGAGCTGAGTTTTGAAGAACCAGAGGGTTTGAGGAGTGCACCCCAGCGGGCAGACAGTGGGGCTGGACAGGGTCTGACCAGACCCCACATTTGCTTCTCAGAGCAAGCATCCAAATCATAACCAGCCTGGGATGCCTCTAACTGCTACAGTCTCTAATGCTGTAGCCCAGTTGAGGAAATGAATCTCAATTTAATGTGGTTATAGAACTATAGCAGTTAAAGATTTCTGTAGACACAAGACAAAAAAAAAAAAAAAAACCTCACAATTTTTTTTTTCTTTTTTTCAGAAAACAGCACTGTGCTGCCTTTCATCAATGATATAGACCATCTGATACTATACAGGAATGCCAGCGTCAGAGTATGTGTGACAATCTGAAAAGTAATTGTAAATAAAAACCCCTATGGTTTTAATCTATTTTCCCTTATCTATGAACAGAAGATGTTTTTCTGGTTATAATGAAGATAAACAACTTCACCTCTGTGCTTTGCTCTGCTCTGGAGATGCTGAGAAGTGGGGAACACTGTGATTACTCCATCATTTCAGCAGTTGGTTTGCAATGTACCTAATTAGTGCTGGTAGAAACAAAAGTGAGAGCAACATAAACTGCAGAAGGAGTTCAATGTATCTTGCTTAACTTGGAAATTGTGGCCAAATATAGTCATTTGCAAGCAAAAATATCCTTACCTTCCCTAGTTTCCCTGAGCAACTTATTTGAATGGGAAAAAAGTAAGAAACTTCCTTTCCCTTTACCACTTGAAAATAGGACTTTGAATCAGAATAGATTTTGTTTATCCACTTACTTACAGCAACTTAGGGCTTTGATGGAGCCCTTATGACTGTTGAACAGAAACGTTAGAGGCATAAGCCACCGCCTGACTGAGCTCTATGTAATGTGCACTGGTTACAAACAGCTTGGAGAAAGTTGAGAACTCATTAAGTATTTGGCACTAAAAACAGAACCAAACAAACCACAGAAGTTCTTTATTGAGCACAAACAGCTGCAGTTTAGTACATATTCCCAGAATTGTAAGATAATGAATTTTGGCGCATTGTTGGTTTTTTTTTGTTTGTTTGGTTGGTTGGTTGGGTTTTTTTTTTGCTAGATGCTTTTTATTTCATTCTAAGATATGAACTGAATGTACTGCACTTTGCCAGTGTGATTAGACTGTCAACAATCAAAGTGAGTGCAAACAACTGAAATAAAAGATGTGGGAATCTGACACTTGGACTGAGATTTTCAACTCAAGAGGTCTGGGTTTAGATAAAAACAGACCTTGAGAGAAATTTCCAGATTGTAGGTGTACCAATGGTTAAAATATAAAGATAAAAAGCTGAGGAATTGAAATTGTGTAAACTCATCAAGGACTTCAGTGTGTTTCAGTGCGGCACAAGGAGGACATTGAGGAGTTGGTCCTTGCCATACAGAGCCACATGGGGAGGAAGGAGGCAGTATTAGAGCAGGTAGAAAATAAGTTGTTCCTGGATTGCTCACGCCATTAATGTGACTAATGCCATGAAGAGACAGATCTCAGACTCCTTAAGAGATGTTTGTTTTCGAAGATGTTGGAGTGTGCAGATTTTGAAACTCAGGCCATTAGAGATGTCTTTCCTTTTCTGGTGAAGCACAGGTTGAACTCAACTATGGGTTCTGAGGATCATACCTAAGTCACCTAAGCCTGACTTCTAGTGTGGAGCAGCCCAGGCTTTTATCCTTGATACTTGTATGTGAGGAGTCAGAGTCCAGGCCACAGCATGTGCATTAGCATGAGGTGGTTGTCCAAGGCTTTGTTACAAGGGAAAAATGGATCAGGAGGATTGCCATACTGAAGAACAACCTTTTGCCTGTGCTTGCCCCTTGCTCTCCCCAGCCTGATGTTACCACAACATACACTGAACATCACAGGCTATTTTGGGACACTGGGACTTCATTCACACTTCCCTGAGAAAACGTGAAGGATTGCAGATGACTGAGGGGATAGAAATTAATGTTATCTTTCTGTTGTCAGGTCCTGTGTGATTTCTACTCTCTCCCACAGGACAGTTTTGCTACTGCAAGCGGTGGGCTGTGACAAATAGACAGAACTTCATCGTTTGCCTTTCTGTGATATAGGGATTAGTATAAATCATGATGGATCTTGTATGGTCCTGCAGAGTCAAGCCTTGGCATCATAATCCATCAACTCCACTGCAAAGGTTTTCCCTGTGTAGCCTCTACCATAACACTCCAATAAAGGAAATACAGATTGGTTGCAGGGCTGTTTTCTAATGGCCCCCACACGTACAGTTCATTGAAATAATGCTCTAATAATTCCATCTGAATTCCTCATTTCCAAGAACTGCTCAGGAATCAAGAAACAGAAGTTAAGATTGCTTTAGTTTAAAATATCAATTTTTGCCTTTGGTCTTTTTTGATAATGGGATCTGACAAACCAAAATATCTTTTGAGAAAAATTACTGGAAAGTTATTTCCAGAAAGCTATGTGACAATCTTTACTCACAGCTTCCTTATCACCTTGATATTATTTGCAAAATATTTTCCATTTATTTTTGTATAATGATTGTTAAAATCGCTCAGAAACTCTTTTTAAATAATGAATGCTTTAGTCTAGTTTTAGCCTTTCATAGGATGTGCCCTGAAACAATGCTTGAAGCTATGAAATGTGCATTATCCCTTCAAATCAACACTGCCTTACTTTGGTGCTGTTCAGAATTAGTAAACTGAGGGTAATTTAACAGTTCTCTGGTAAAACCTATGCTGTTTTCCTTTCTGTGAAATGCCCATTCCAGCTGGACACAGAACAAAATCCCTCACACTGTGAATGACGAAGGACTAGAGGGGAAGGATGAAGGAGCCAAGGAGGCTGTGAAAATCTGCAGCCTTGGTAGTTTTCAAAACTTTACTAGACAAGGTCCTGAGCAACCTAATTGATTTTTATGATTTTCCCTGCTTTGAGCCAGAGAGAAAACTAGATGATTTTAAAGGCTCCTTCCAAACAAGGTTATTCAGTGAGTCTATATTACCTGCACAAGTTTTTCTGTGGCCTTTCTCTGACTCCTGGGGGGGAAAAATGGAAATACCTTATGCATAAAAGATAGTGATGATACCAAAGTTAACATATATATTCTCAGTAAAATCATTACCAGAGTGTACACCTTCCTGGAGGGCATTATGAAATGTAGTTTAAAATGCACCTTGGACATCCAGCCCAAACACATGAACCCTCTGTGTAGGCTCTGTGCTTTGCAGAAGTGGAGTAGCTGCCTTTGCAGTGTGGCATGTCATAAAAAATTTTCTTTGAGAGTCTATAATGACCTCTAGGTAAAATACAATTTGAAGTGCATACTGTAATGAGCTTTTCAGGTATTCACAAAGTAAAAACTTGTGACTTGAAAGTCAATTGAAATTCTTACACATCTTCTTAGAATTGCATGAATACTGTTGGAATACCGTAGTAGATTCCAGAATATCTTCAAAACGTAGTAACCTCTGCAATTATCTTTGACTTGGTCTTTGCAGATGTCATGACAGGTCTGTTGCAGAGGAACTGAGTCCAATTTTTCCCTTAACAAGATAAAGTCTTTCTAAAACTGAGGAATACATCCCTTTTTCCACTGGGGCAACTTTATGCAGAGCCAAGACTCACCTCCAAAGGGAGCAGGCTCCCTTTTGATTCTGCTTTCTCTCTGACAGCATGCAGGTAGGAAGAGTTGGGGAGCAGCTGGTGTGGAGATGAGGCTCTCTTAGGCCATCCTGTGCTGGGTTCAGAGTGGCCCTGGTCAGCACTACACAGGAACATCCTGGGCTCTGATGGATTTTACATTCTTTGTTTTATAGGACACTAAGCCAAAGTCTTTCGAAATGGAAGTGCCCAGTGATGCTTGGCATGAATGAGCAACCCTGCCCTGAGGCATGGGTGCATTTTCCAGGATGACTGAGGTGTCACTGCAGATAACAATCACTTGGCTTGTGCTCTGTGGCAGGCAGTGGTTTTCAACCAGGAGTAAGACAACTGTCAGAGTAAAGCTGAAAATGATCTTGAACTGAACAAAAGTTGATTTGGTTGCCAGGCTTAGAAGTAGGGTTCTCAGGTCACAAAAAGAGATTTTTTCAAGAAATCCCTGGCCAGAATTGTAAATAGTGACACATCAGGTTTTCAGTGGTCAGAACACTCTTTGTGTGTGTGTAAATAACAAGAACATCCCTGGTACTGAGTCCTTAAACAAAGATTAAAAGTCACAGGGATGTCAAACAATACCAACTGTGTTGCCTTCTGTGTGCCTGTACCTAAAGGCTTATCTGGATGCTGTCCTCAGGAATCCTCACACTACAGAAGATAAAATGATTTATTTTGTTCTCAGCAAAGCCTTAAATTGCTTCTTCTTCAAGTCTTTGATACTCAGAGCAAGGTTTGAAAACATCAATTTTCTTTAAGTTAGGGAACAGCCTTTCAACAGTGAAGGAAAATGTGTATTTTGGCTAAAGTAACATAATATTCACCTAGAATCCTTCAGTGCAGAGACAGTAGAAGAGATGCAGCACCAGAAAAACTATAATTTTCTTCCTGCTCAATGTTTTGAGCCCAAATTGAACCTGTAAATGTAACATTTACCATATAAAATATTCTATGAGACCAAATTCTACATTTGGTTATTACAGCAAATAAAATTGCAGAACTGTTTTGTTTGTTTTCTTTTAGCACTGTATTTCACCATGTAAGTGTCCCAGAAATCCACTGACAATTCACTGAGATGATCCATCCAGAAAGACTTTGATCTCTAAACATGGCAAGAAAATTCATGGTTACTTCAGTCTTCCCAGTGTCACACCCTGTACATGTCCATTACTGTAGACTTTTTTTGTAAGAAATGTTTTTGGGAGCTTGGATAAGAAAAGGCTGGCTGGGTCCCAGTTCCACAATGTATTTAATTACATCTGTGATTGTGGGCCTGCTGATTGAGGTGGGATCAAAGTCATCAGCTTAAATCAAGCCTGTGCTTTGGAGCAAGACTCTGTGAGATCATCTCCTACCCATCATGCATCCAAAGCTTTCAGATTTAAAGACATGGCTTTACGAAATGGCTGCAACATAATTTTCCAAGGTGAGTGTTAAGTAGAATGAGTTGGCAATATACCAAATTAATTTAGAAGACTACATAAACAGTAGTCTAGACAGAGCTGCAGACTTTTTTCTCCTGCTACACTCATACATCTAGTGTTCTCTGTAGGAACTTTTTATCTCTCCTACTCAATCTATTTCATGAAAAATGTACTTGAAATAACATTAAGGCTTGCATTTCCCAATGCTTCCTACTCCTCTTCACAGCTTAGTGATAATGAAGAGGAAGTTTTGTTCTGGGCTGTTTCCCAGCTTCTAGAGCACCCACATAACAGACACGTGTGAAAATGACTCAAAAAGTGATGAACAAAATCTCACTACATCTACATCTTGCTCCTAATGACACACTTTTATTCATTTTTCAAGCTGCAACAACCATCTCAGTCCCAAGATCATTACAACCCTTTAAATATTCTAAACAAGGGTGGGTTTTTCAGTATTCATGTTGTTCATTTAGCCACAAGTAGTTTTAAATTTTTTTTTTTGAGATGTTTTTAAATTATGACAAAATGCTAGCTGAGAAAAAAATATCAAATTAAAGTATTGCAAGAAAAAAGACTTAATAAGCATCAAGCACAGGCCAAATCAGCAAGAAAAGGGAAACAGCCCAGTTTTCCCACTAAAGAGAACAAGTGTTAACATTTTGGAGGATAAACTGATGTGTGCACAGCTGTGCAGCACTGGTGTGGGAGAGGTCACTACTAATCTCCAAGGCTTCATTGCAAAACATGTGTAAGAATCGAGTCTGGCTTCTATTGTAAATCTCTCTCGATGGTTTCGACACTTTTTAGTCTTCTGGTATGCAAAATCATCTGTGCTTTGCTGATCAGCTGCTCAGTTTGACTGCAAGGACAGGAACAATGAGTATTGTCCTTTGAGTGCAGCACTTCTGTTTTCTCGGCCCAAAATAATAATGAATTTTGTTCATGTTCTGCCCTTGCAGGAGTTACTTGACCTTGCAGGAGGTAAATGACCATCCAGGTACAGTCTCCATGTCCTCCCATTTTTCTAGCCTCTATATTCTCTTACCATTTTTCTGTCTCTTAATTTTTCACAGTTCAGTTTTATGGAATGTCTTACTGCTTCCCACATGTCTCATTTCTACATTTGCTTTGTCTCTACATATCCTTCTTCTTGTCCTCTCCACGTTGTTTTTTTGCCCTTTGCCTCTCCCTTACCCATCTGGCACAGCACTTGGACAATGGCTTCCCATTGTTTGGCTAAACAAGCAAGGCAGAATTTTCCGCAGTGTTTTCTCTGTGTCAGTAGACTAAGAAGTGAAAGTGCCTTTTTTAACGGGTAGTGAGTGCTGAACCAGATCTGATCTTGTCCAATACACCACTAATATGATGCATTTCACCCAGAACTGACTGAAGATTCATATCTTCCTCCCTTCCTCGATCTGAATATTACTAAGACCATAAAAATTTTTGTTTTGTGACCAGGAAATTCAGATAAGCCACCAACTCACAGGGGTTTCTAAAGAAAAAATGCCTTCCTGACCATGTGACTGCTGAGAATTCTTGATAAAAAAGCAACGTCATGCTGAACATACTGAAGCTGTGAGGGTGGTGGTGGTTGGAAAGGAGAGCTTGGATAGATTGCTGTCCTCATAACAGGCAGCTAAAAAGCTCCTGGATACTTGTGTGGTAGAAATTTTACATCTCTAAATGGACTCTTCTAAAGTCCACCCATCCTAACATGTTTTGAATAAATTTTAGGCTCTACCAAATGGCATTCTTTGATGGAAATCTGGAAAGGTATTTTCATGCAAGTTAGGTAACTCAGGAGACTTCAACAAAGTCCTTGAAAAGGTAATGACAGGTTTCTGGCACTTCTAGGGAGTGCTCCAGAGCAGAACTAACAAACAGACCCTTCTGTTGTCCTCCTCAGATTTTCATACCTCTCCAAAGACCCTGAGGGAAACCAGGGAGGCTGCATTCCTAAGCCAGGTGCCTGAACTTTGGAGGCCCACTGCCAGGGACAGCTTTTCCCTTTTTCTCTCTGAGAAGTCAACAGCCTGGGAGCAGCGCATGAGGAAGCAAACTAAAGAGCAAGAGGGCAGCATGTCAATATATTTAAACAGCAAAGAAAAAAGGCATAGATCTTTCTGTAGCTCAGGTGCTGGAGAAATCTTAGGCAGTGAAGAGAAGCTAGACGAGGCATTTTCAGCTTTCTAATAGTTTCAGGGTAACATGACTGCTATTAAGATGTTGTGTTCTATTATCTAGGTCCATTAAACAGATTAACATATCAACATAACCTAAAGGAAGTGAACATAACCTAAGGGTGATGATGCAAATATGCAAATGGTTGCTGGCTGCCTACAAGGCACTGGGTTTGGATCTGTGGAAGTCTGAACTCCCAACAAGGAGCTCAGTTTAAGGATCTGGGACTGTGTGTGACTATGTATTGGCTTGGAAACATATATAGTGTTATTGTCAGATTTATCTGCAAAACCATGGGTAACATAAGGAAAGTCTTGTCCAAGAAAACTCAGTGTAGGGGTCACCTTATACCCAGCTAAAATATTAGATGATCTGAAAGAATAAGGTCATACAGAGCTCCTGGGAGCTGACTAACCTTTAACTTGTCATGAAGAATAACTCTTCTTTATTTAGTTGTTCTTTCTTAGATTATCCTCCCTTTAAAACCTACTGCCTTCTCAGTTTTGTTCTCCCAGTGCAAAAATAGCAGTAGTTACTTGTTTGAAGTCAATGTGTTATTTTTGTTTGGATTTTTTTGTGCATTTCATAATGCTTTTTGTGAAGAGGTTTATGTTCCAGAATTAGAAGTGGTAAAAGGAAGAGGAAATTTCACCTGGACAGCAGCATCAGAAAACACACCAAAAAAATACTGGGGAAAAAAAGGTTGCACTGGCAATTGGAAAAAACCAAATTTGTAGCTAATCCACATGAGCCTGAGGTTACTGGAGTGCTAGAGATAATAGAATTGAAGGTTTCCACTAGGGGAGAATCTATTACTTTTTGTAGATGAGTTTGAATAAACAGCTATTTAACTTTGCTAACACTAGAGACTGTGTAGTCCCTACTCCTTCAAAACCAAAACCTTTTGGTAGGATTCTTTGGCTGACTTGTCAAAAATCCACTTATTTTAAAAAATAAAGAGTTTTTCCTTGATTTTGGAAGCAAGTTTATATCAAACAGTAAGTACTGTTAAAAAAGAAGAGTTTGAGTTTCACAACTAGAGACATTAGAAGCACAGAAGAAAAAAAGAGTGGATGCATGGAGGCCATCCTTTCCAGAAGGAAAGGCAGATGTAGACCATGGATTCTTCCAAGGACAGAGCAAATAATGCATGCAGCGTTCTACTGGATTCTTCTAAGTGAGATTGAAAACAGCATATTGTTTGTCAAAATGTCAAAGGAAATACAGAACTGGAATATGTGGCATTTGGATATTTCTGTAAGAACTGCAGTTTCCAACTTAATTTCTTACAGAATCGATTGCAAATATAGGACAGAATAACAACTTTCATCACGCAAGCTAGAACTTTTAAGTCTAAGAAATTGTTTGAACCTGGAGACACTGAAGATGTCAAAATCTTTTACTGAATATAGTGGCTTCAATAACAGCCAAGAAAAACATGACTTTTGTTGTAAAAGGTAAATGGAAATAAAAATAGGGATGTCTTTGCTTTGGAAACCTTTAAAGCTGGCTTCAATATTGATGTGCATCTTAATTTGTCAAATATCTCCAAAACCAACAAAACAAGTATTTCCTTTAAAAAAAAGGAAAAAGAGGTTAAAATTAACAATATATAATGTCCTTGATAAAGTATATTGTACAGCTAAACATAATGCAGAAAGTGTAATAAAGTAGATTAAAAAAAAAAATTTTGACCAAGTAAAAGTTTTTTGAGATTCTTCTAAAGTGTTCTGCTCTTCTTTACACTTTCCTCTATTATTTTCAACAGGGTGGAACATAGCTGTCATGCAACACAAAGGAAGTGGGTTAATAACAGCAATTATACAGAATGTTTGAAATAGCAGCATCGGGAATGTTCATCTCATTGTTTCCAAAGTGTACTGTACGTGCCTTACTTGTGGTAGAGCTCAGATCTATCCTCTGGAATAGGCAGGAAGTAGGACAAAGCTTTGTGAGGAATCAGCCAAAGTGTGTGAAGGAAGTAGGACTTCCAACTATCTTCAAAACAATACATTCCTATGAGTCCTTTTTTTGCTTACACAGCAAAGATGCTGAAAAGACAGGATCTTATTCATCCAGTTCCTGGAAAGTAGGAAGAGCAGTAGAACAGAGTAGAGCAGTGGGAAGCATTATTGTATGTTCTTAGAAGTGTTGCTGAAATCAGAGTACAGTCTGGTTCAGAGCTGTCATTTCCTGTAATTTAGCTGGACAAACTGCCTACACAAGCTCTTCTCATTAGATGTTTCTTTGCTGGCATACAGAAAAGCAGTTTCTGCAGGTTTTTTGTCTTTTCTCTTTCCTTCTGATTTAATTCTTAAAAATTTAACTCACTGTCCAACACAGACACTCTAAATCTCTTTGCTCTGACTTGAAAAGCAGCAAAATCACTTGGTGCCCTATAAACTCTGATGCCATTATGGATATGCTGTGTCCAATAGCAGTAACATGTTTCCTCAGAGCTCAAGCTGTAGTCCAACTGGTTGGCAAACTCTGTGTCCAAAACTATTTAGGCACAAAAATAGCAATAATTATATTAATATTACTGTGCTGTGGATCCAGTTCTTGGGTGTTGTAGATCAGCAAAGCTCTAGTGATGACAAATGAGGGAAATTATGCTGATTTATTCCTTAAGCATCAGGCTGTATTTAAAATGATGACAAACTCTGACACATAACCATTTCCCTGTGGTATATAGCATGGAGTACTCTCTTGATGCAGTGATGATTTCTGAGATATATCATTGCTCATGCTTCCCTTTTGTTATGGATTTTACCCATAACAAAAGGGAATTAATTTTATTCAGAAAATTCTCTACATTAGCAGTTCTACCACCATGAAATATTGCCTGTGCAGGAACCCTACAGGAAAATGGAATTATCATTTATACTTTTGCCAAGCCTACAACAATATTTGAGAAACTGACACAGGCAAATTGAATCTATTTGGCCAAAACACCAGAAATGAGTCAACACCTTAATATCCTTGAAGAATTCCACTGGGAAAACATTATGGATTAGTTTGTCTCCATATGTCTCTGCATTGCCTGTGTAGATAATACCGTTTCATTTTTTTAGGAAGATTGTTTTATTGGACACCTGACTTTTACATGCAAGCTACAGGTGTTGGAACTCATCAACTGTCCTCTTTGGTAAAGAAACAAATGTTTCTTATATTTAGACATGATCAAACACTCCCTCTGAAAACAGGGACATAAAAGTGCAGCTGGCTCATCTCAGGCTGTATGTTTGAATGTCCCTTGTCCCATGTCTTGCATTGCCATTTGCCAACATGAGCTGCCTTTAGGAATGGGTTTCCCAGCACCTGGCATGCAGATCTGGAAATACCATCCAAGGGCCACTTGGGGGTCATCCAGGCATCTGGAGATGGGACCCAGAGGGATTGCAGGGACAGTTGCACCACACTGCAACTTCTGCCTACGATGTACCCAAGTTCCTTTTCCAGGGAAACAAGGGTGCAGGAAGGTAGGGCTGCTTGTCACTCAGATCTCTGCTATTCAGCTGGGGCTGACATTTGCACTAATGAGGCTGCACCAGTGGCAGCACAGTCCCTGAGACTGGAGGGACCAGCTTTAGAGGGTTGATTTGCAGACAGAGATGTGAAATCCCTGCCTTTGACAGAATAGCCTGCTCTCACACTCTGTGGAAGAGAAGACATCTCCAGAGTGTGAGACATCTGACCTATTTCTTATGCACCCTCTTGGCACCCCGTTAGAGGATAGTTGTGTCAGTCAGTGAGCAAAAAAAGGCTGAACAGTTGAGACACATGAAGATTTCCCAGGGGACTTCTCTTACTGAGAAGCTGACAAGGAGGTCTTCGTCTGAAGCACCCACTTTGGCTTCAGCCTGAGAGTATGGCAGAGCTACTGTGGGTGGCCAAACCTTTTTGGGTGGAACCAACAATGTGGAGACCTAGGCCTTCCTTGCTGAGGTCAAGTTTCTTTTCTTTACTCCTAGCCTGCTTCCTACAAACCAAGATCAATGTACAAATGGGAAAAAATTGGGACAGAGCAACATCTCCAACTCAGCTGCTGGGTTTTTTAAAGAATTCAGGTGATAACAAAAGGTACTCTTGGCAGATTATATTATTGTGCTAGACTGGTTCATGGTTTGATTTTTTTGTCGGGCTGTTTGGTTGTTTTTTTAGTAGGATAAAATTTTATTAGCATTGAGCACCTTAAATGTAACCTACAAGGCACAAAATAAATAGTAAAACTGGCTGGTTGTACAATTAAGTTAGTTTGAATGTTCATCAGCAGCATGTAAAATTTTTGTTAGTGGAGAATTCAACATCAACACAGAGACAAATAATAATTTAATAGGCATTTAAGCATTTAAGAATCCATGGGCTAGTTCCATCTTTGGTAGGATCAGTAAAATGACTGGTACTGCATATGGCTTCCTCCATGCAGCAACTCACATGAAGCACTCAGCAATGGGGAAGTTCTCCAGTGTGTCTGGTTTTAAATGTTCCTATTCCTCCTGCCTGCCCAGGCAAAGAAGTAGGAAAATAGAGAAAGGTAACAGTAAGAGTGATTTAGAGTAGTTAAAAGCTAGTGTAAAGGATGGCAAAAAAAAATATTGAATGCATACACCTCTGTAGAGTTGTAAGGAAAAACAGTGCTGTGGTAGGATGTGAAAGGATGCTGCTGCTGTCCTGAGCTCTCCAGTGAGGCATGGGATGAAATCCTACCTGGAGCTGAGTGAGTTTCCTCTGCCTTAATTAGTATTCTTCTTTGGTACAGAAAAGTACCATGCAAAGAAAATAAAACTATATTATCCTAAGGTCTTCCCCTGATGTCTCTAATTATGCTATTTTCATTATCAATTATCTGATACCTGGTAGGGAAATGTAAGTCTATCCCTTAAAATAAAAGGGAAGTAAAATCTTGTTACCAGTAAAAGCTGTCTCTTTAAAAGACACTGAACATTGCAGCTCTGAGATTTCCCTTGGCAACTGTTGAGGCAGGCTGCCTAGTGTTATCCACACTCCTGGATGAGGGTTATGGGATGCCTGTGTGGTGCACACGAGCCATGCAGAGAGGACATCTAAGCTGATAAGAGGTTCTATGGCATTAATGTCACTGTTGCCTCCCAGGATCAGATGTGCTAATGTTCCTGCTGGAAAGAGGTGCGTGTCTCTTTCATTTTTTTTTAAAGCTGAATTCACCGCTTCACAGAGCACAAGAGTGAGTTTGTGAATATCATTATTTAAAGTGCTGAATTCCCAGCTGAACCCCCAACAAACCAGCTGTCTTGCATGGTGGCCCTGAAGGACCTTCTTTCCTTTCCTCCTCCACCCCAGCCCAGAAACAAGAGATGATCGTTCTGAGCACCCACCAAATACAGCCTCATATTTGTAATTTCAGATGAAGAGGGGTAGTGAGCCCAAGACCAGCAATGCCTCAGAAGGTGTATGGACCAAGAGATGATCAGATATATTAGCAGGAAGTGAGAAAGAGAAGTCTGGCTTCTGCTAGAGCAAGGAAGCTGCTGCACTCTTCATAGCTGCACTCGGAAGATATCAACTGATTTAAGTCCAGGTGTAAGATGGAATATGTGTAGGAGTACGTGTGTGTCCTTATCAGAGATACAATTGTGTAGCTTCTTAGCACTGTCTTGAGGAGTATTCTGCTCATGCCCAAAAAGAGATGTCTGAATGTCACATGACCTTTAAAAATGAGAAAGTCTAGGCAATAACTAAGAAAATGGGAGTTTAATTAGCACTCAGATTAGACATATACCATTTTCCTATGTAATTTTGTGCCTCTGGTGTACTAAATTTAATGACAGTTGGCATTTCTCCATTTTAAAGTTATTTTCTGAAATATGTATGTATGCACATATATATATATATATATATATATATATATATATATATATATATATATATATATATATATGTATGCACATAGACATTTCTTGGCACACTGAAAGTTTCATCCTCCCATTTCAAATTTTCCCTCAAGTCTCCCTCCTTCTGGGTAGCCAAAATCCAGCAACTGTGACCCATGAAATCTTATCCCTTTCCCTGCATCTTCAGTTGCTCTGTTTAAGATGTGCACATGCAGATGCAAAGACAGCTGTTATTTTGTTCCCAAAACATTGGAGACTGTTGTGGAAAAATACTGCACAGATTTCTCTCATTGTTACTGTCATGCTGTTCTTTCTGCTTGATTTTTTTGTGCCTTAATCTTCCCTGTCCAACAGCTTAAAATTAGAAGTACTGGGTTTTTCTCATTATATATAAGAAAACTTAAAATTCCCACTACTGCTTAAGAGATTCCTTTTTATGGACTACATGCATTTTTAGCACCGTGTAACATACTGATGCCACAAGTTATTTAGTTAAAACATTGAATGTAGGGAAAACAATGTAGGTTCAGTTCTTCTGCATCGAACTCCAGGATCTGAGGCACATTTCTCCTAATCTCTCTGTAGACAGAGAATATGGAAGATATGTTTCCAGAGTGATGGATTTCCTCCTAAAGCACAAATTACTCTTGGAGATGCCTACAATTTATCATGGACAGCCTCAAAGTCTGGGATGTAGCACCCTCAGTTAGGTGTCTTGCATCAGAGGGAGGAACTTGGATTTCAGGTGCCCCTGCTGCTCACTGGTCCAGACAGCATCCCAGGTGACTGGGGTATCTCACTAAAACAGATGATCAGTGGCTTGCTTGCACACCTAGAGCCTTTGCCCATTTTCCTGGGTACAGTAGTTATGCTACTGTAAACATAACAATAAATGGAAATAAACAAATAAATGCAGGAACACAGTTGACTTTCTCCCTGTTGGACAGCCAGCCAAGTTTTGTTCTAATTGGTGTTAATACAAATAACTCATTTCTATTCCCAGAAATTGCTCTCGATTCAGCTTGATGTAATTATAAAAGGATCTGTACTGTTCTCCAGGGTCTCTTCAGACTCAGAGATTTCTAAGAAATCAAGAGTTGCCATTATCATTTTTATATAATTTTCAACATGATATACTATGTCAATCTAAGGAAACACTGCACCAGTGTAGTAGTGGGTAACAACTCAACAAAATTATTTCTTACATAGCGCTACAAATGACTGATTACTCTTATTTTTGGAATTTAAAATTATAAATAAGACATGTCTAAAATTTTGCAAGGAAATCAAATAGAAACTGACAAGTATAATTATTTGATATTCTTGAAAGGAATACAAAATCTCCAAAGTGGAGAGCTCTATATACAGAAGAGAGGACTTAAAAAGAAAATAATGAAGAAATCTGCTTTTTAACCTCACATCAGCTGATGTCCTGCAATTATCTGCTACTCATTGGAGTTTGTGAATGTTGCCGCCTGATTATAGACAGTTCTGTTGTTGTAGAATTTGCATTCTTATTTTAGCATACTTTTTTTAATATAGCAGAAGCAAGGTGTGAGCTCAGACTCCAAAGCCAAGTGTTGATGCTGCTGTGTGCAGGATCATGGGCATCACAAAAAACCACTGCTGTTTTTTCCAACAAACATTCCGACTGTTTGAAGATACAGGGCTCAGATCCAGAAAAGCTGGATACAATCCTTCAGACTCCTGCATATTGTTGGAAAACTGCCCAAAACAGAGGTAGGGCAGTTTTAGGGCATAATTTTAAGGATCGCTGCAAAATTTAGGCACTTAATCTGTCTATGAAATTCATCCATGCAGTAGAGTACATTTACAGCAAGAGCCAGTGTGGTTTACATAGCCAAAAGTCAGGCACAGACTTTTTGTGACCCTCCAAATGTATGTCTAAAATGGATACGTAAGCCCTCCCTCCTGAAGCCCTTCTCCTGAAGCTACGGAGGAAATTGATAATGTAGGTATTTACTTAAAGAAAAAACCTCCTGGTACTTTGGGTTAACATCAAAGTCCTAAGCTAGGAGCAAACAGCATCCCCTAACACAGGTGTGCTCAGTGTCTGGGCACAGCTTGTGCCAGAATCTTTCCTTAGGGATGGTTGCCTCCATTCCATTTTTGACAGTTAAATTCAGCGGACATCTCGGATTTGAGCCCCCCTGAGCTTTGGGTCTCCCAAAGTACAGCAATGCCAACACAAAATGATTCTTCATTTCAGGTTTGCTCTTCAGTAGGAAGAGTTAAAAATGAGCATAGGAAGGCTTTTGATAGCTTTAAAATACTTATTTTATTCATAGCAACAGAGGCCACTGAAGAGTGGGGTGACAGCCTGGAACACCATGTGGTGTTCCTTGTTTTTCTTGCTAGAGTAGGTGAAGACAAAGATTAGTCTGGGCTGTGCCACTCTCTCGTGAGTGTTGCAGCAGTAGTTCCCGTGCTCCATCACTATTTGTTTATTTTAGCACCTAAAAGAAGACCAGAACAGACTTCAAGAATATTTCTTTTACAACAAGAAAGGGAAGATGTAGCAAAACTACAACCTTCTGCTAATTTATGTTTACATAGTCATGTGCTGTATTTCATATACAAGAAGAAGGAAAAGACCTCTTTGAAGGTAAACTTTTGTTCAGTAGTTTCAACACAAAAGAGGAGATACTTCAAGGTGTCCAGGACACTCATAGGGATCTGGCACATATTACAAGTGCCACTGGAGAGCTGTGCCAGCTGTAGAGGACACAAAGGAATGTACCAAAAAGCACCAGCAAGATAACCTGTCCTTTCCTGGTCACCATCATGCAGCAATTCTTTCTTCAGTGAAAATCAAAACCAGATTGTTTTGTCTGAGTTCTGTGACCTGCAAGAGGGCTTTCTGAGAAAAGAGTCCAGAATGTGGCAGCACTGAGGGCTGGGGAGCAGCCATTCAAGGGTATCCTTAGCAAGATGTGTTGCAATTCAACTCTTCAGAAATAGCATAAATGCTATGTCAGTGACACTTATGTATTGGAATAAAATCCCAATATTACTGGGGGGGACGTGCCTGGGCTCGTCGGGCCCTTGCTCTGGACCAAAGGCGGCAGCTGTGGTGCTTCACCTCAGAGACACCTTTGGTTGGCTGGAAGTTGCAGTTAGGCACTCGGAACAAGTCCAGGCATGGTAGAAACTCGGTATACCTCTGGTGGAAAGGGTTCAGGTGATGTTGAAGAGGAAAAGGAGAGGGTTCCGCCAGAGGGTTAAATCCAGAGTTTTATTCCAGGGTCACAGAGCTCTGAATCTTGGTAACAGCTCCCAACAGAATACCGACCGCATGGTCTCCGTGACTTTTAAGCCCACAGGGAGGGGGGAGGGAAAGGATAGGTGAGCCACCAACCAGGTGGGAGAGGGAGGGTCTCAGGGGACAATGACACCTGGACAGGCCAATGACCCTAGGTCTGAGAAGCATCTTTTGAACTTTTGCCAATCATACGACGCCCTTGCTGGAATGTGGAGCTTGATGGACATCACTTCGGAAAGGGGGCAAGGGGGAGGGGAAGGAAGAAGTTGGCACACCTGAGGGAGGAACTGGGACAGGATATTGCTTCACACTGCAACACTGAGTTATCATTCAGACCTTTTCATACCTTGCTTAGTGTGTTGCAGGGCTGGAGCACGGTTCAATTACACAGAGCTCTGTCAGATACCTGCTGCTCACATAGCAATGTTGAATTCATGTTGAGCTCCTGAAGTCTTTGCGTTTCCCACTGTGTTTATGCTAGCCACACATCAAGAGCACTAATTAGAGGGAAAATATAGCTTATACCAATCATTTATTTCTCTGTAACACCCCTAGGCACAAACTCCCTAATGCCCCATTCTCTCATTAAAATCCAATCAACTAAAAGTATTTTTTATTAAGTGGCCCATGAAATAACTTTTAAAATTTTAGAACAAAAGGATTTGAAGGCTATGGCCTGTTTGAAACACTTGCCAGAATATTTGCCAATATCTCCAGTGTACCTGGAGAAAGAAGAGGTATGTGTATCTTCAACTCACAGGAGAGATATTGGGAAAATAGCCTCCAGAAAGGATGGCTGGTGTGTCAGAGCCTTGGTACCTGCTGTTCAATCCCACCATGCATCCTTCACATTGATGTTTGCAGCTTTGGAAGAAGAAAGGGAAAACAAAAGACCAAAGCAATGACAAGGAGGAGAAGCACATTAAAAAAGTGAAAACAAGAAAACAAGCTAAAATGAGTCTTTGCTGATGCCAGGTGCAGGGGCAAAGTAATTGTTTCAGAAAATGCTCCTGTCATAAAAACTCTTTGCCACAAAGGAAAGGAGAGTGGGGAGGTAACTCTAGCACTGGCTGGAATATTTGCATTCTTACTTGTCAAATAGTCTCATATAAATAGCCTTCATTTAAACTGAATTCCTGCTTGGAAATGTGCAATACATCATCAGCTGGAAGCTGTTGTAGGACTTGGTTTGCCATTGCTGACACATTTTTCAGTGTTTCAAAGAAGTTTATTGTCACTTGTGTGGTCACAGAGTGAAGAGGACAGACATGCTGAGACACATTTCCTATGCCTTCCCCCAAACCTATCCCCACAAATGCCAGTCTGTTTCCTTAAATCTCATCTGAAGCACCAACTGGAATAAAAATATTTAAATTTTCTTTTTAAAGAGATCTAAATAATTTTTCTGTGAAAATTAGGATTTTCATGTGCTTCCTTGTGGGATCAAAGCCATTTTTGTTCTGGACTAGGTGAGTTTGCTTTTACTTCATGCAGGTTATTTTTCAGAACATAATGGGCGTCTGACTGGCTTAGCTATCATGTGGTGATGTTGATGGAGAAGACGTGTCACTTGGAGCTCCAGTTCTTGGGCTGCCTCTCAATAAACAGCAGATAAGGCTGGTGCTGGCTCGCTCAGGAAGGAGAATACGGCTGGGCCAAAATGCCTGTCTGTGAAGCCAGGCAGCCTGACAAACAAGGTCCATTATTAAAACCAGAAAAATACCTGGAGACAAGGCCTGTCCTGCCCACTGGCCATCATGTCTAACTAGCTGTACTTCCAGAGAAACTCCCCTAAGGATGAACAACTTCCCAGAGGTAGGCACCCCTCTCTCAGATATGTTGCTGGGCATCTGGCACTTCAGTAGGAGCAGATGGTTAAATGACACTCAGAACCTGCTCTCACTCCAGATTACGGGCATGGAGAAAAAGAAAGGAGGAGAGCTCAATTTTGCTTTTATTAGATCCTTGCCTTTTTTTTTTCCCCCAGGTTTTTAAAGGTAAGAGCCTTAGAGCAAAAGAAGGAATGAGTCACAGCAATAGCTTCTCATTAAACTAATGACAAGACGTATAAACAGAGGGACCTCTCTTGGCCAATGTTCCTGCAATCCACAAAACTAAGCCACAAGAAACTAAACCAGAAAAAAGTCATGTAGTGTGCCTCGGACTGGGTGTTCAATTAACCTTAAACTGGAAATGCTAACATTTGACTTAAAAACAAGTTATGCATTTGCAGCAGGTGCCCTGTAGGTGGGTAGGGTAAAAAAGCAGTGAAATCAAATCTCAAGCTCTGCAGTTTGCACCTTTGCATGTATATGCACTGGGTAGTAGCACCTCATTTGAGCTACATTTCCAAAGGCAAGGAGTTTGTCACTGTTCTCATTCCTCACTTTTTAATACCTCTGTTTTTAAGTCAATTACACAGGCACCTCCCTGGGTCATGGTAGGTGCTGAACACTTCTGAAAAACACCCTCTCAGTAAAAGCTGTTATTTGCCAGCCTGACTCCATAAAAATCAACCTGCCAGAAAAAAGAATTCTGAAGGGCCCTGTGCTAAATCCTGTCTCCAGAGAATACTCCCTGTTTAGTATAGAATATATATGAATGATCCTCATCCAACGAGATTAAAAAGGAAATAAGATGTTAATCTGCAGAAAAGATCTTATTGCAAAACTGTTCTAGGTCTGCAGTGTCAGCCACAGATTGGAGGGAGTATAAGAGCTTTAGAATTGAGAAAATAATACTGAATTTTTTTTTAGAACTGCAAACACTCAGCAGTGCTCAAACCAGACTCATTTTCAGCAGTGTTTCCTAGCTAATATTTACTAGCTTTTCAAATTGAAATTTTTAATTGAAAGGGATTAAAGCAGCAAGCATTACTTTGAAACATTTTGGTAACATTTTATTTTAGATGCGGGCTTGCTGTTCCTGGTAAGCTTGACAAAACTGTGGACATAGCAGTATAAATCGCAACTAGTTTAAAACAAAGATTTGAAGAACAAGTTTTTCTAGCAACAAATGTATGTAATTGAGTAAGAACTCTCCCTCTCAGTCTCATAATTTTAAGTGTTGGAGCAATTCATGTTGAAGCCAGCTTTTACAAAAGCCTATAGCTGCAACCTATCTTTTTGTCTCATAAATACCTTAAAACCAGCTGAAGCTCCTTCAGCTCCAGGGTTAATGTAAAGGAAATAAGGGGAAAATGTTCCATTCATTTCCTCTTCTTTGTGTAAAGGCCAAGGTTTAACAGACAAAGAAGAATAATTTAGAATTTTATCTATTTTTGTAATAGGCAATCAGGAGAGCTTGTCTAAACAAGGAATCTAAACAACAGAAAACGAACAGAATGTTAAAAGGACCCAAATCTGTCAGGAAACGAAAGGCTGACACAAAAACTGCCCAACAGATTAAATTACCCAAATATGTGGTCTGTCCATTAAATTTGAAATGGACAGCATTTTTGTATGATAAAACATGACAGTTGAGCAATCATTTACTCCTGGCATTTGCTCAGTGTGCAGTAGAAGTGCAAGTAGAAATTTTTTTTTTTTTCACTGAGTAGCCTTTGCTAATAAACAAGGCATTAACTTGGCAATGAAAAAATTAATTGCAAAGAGTTGAAGTTGGGTGGGAAGAGGGGTAGAGGGCTGCCAATTGACTGTAATGGAGATATTTTTGAGCCTGCAGGTATAAGTAATTTTCTCTACTGGTTTTTTGAGAGACATGTTTCAAAAGCAGCAGCTAAAAATAAAAGGACATCATTATTATCAAACACCATCAAGCTGACAGACACTTCTGTATTAAGATGCAAATAAAATCTTCATGTCACAGATGATGACTCCTGTTATTTTCAGTTATTTGCCAAACTTGAATGTTTTAGGCCAACAGTTTTCACAAGAAGAAAGTTCCTGAGTTTGAACATGTTTGTTTAAACTCTCCTAATGCCATTTGGCTTCTTCAAAGGGAGGGATTAAGGAGAAGTAATCTCTTGTTTTTCTCATCACAAGTTTTACAATGCTTTTAACTAAGAAGTTCTGGCATTGCCACACGACATGTCCAAGCTGACATTCATCCTGGTGCCAAAGCTATTCTCTGTGCAATCCCCATGCAAGTTCATTGCCATCTTGGCTTCAGTTCCAGCCAAGGCTGATGTATTCAACACCTTCTTTGTCTCTTTCTTCACAATACACATCTCCCAGACCTCTGTGCTTAGTGGAAGGCTTAAAGTGGCAGAGGGAACAGCAATCCAGATGAGTCAGAGGCTATTTGGGAGAACATGAGCAATAAAAGACTTTCCTCCATTGTAGTTGAACGACTGTGCAAGCTGGAGGAAGCCTTTGACATCTGAGAAACTGCATCTTCTCACCAGAGAGTGGAAGTCTCCATCAAAATACAGACATGCAATGTTGTACAGTCAAAAGTCTGGCATTTTCTAATGTGTTTGCCATTACACTCATCACTTTTTATGATATTGTCTTTGTAGGATGGATTGGTGATTTCTTGAAGCAAGCCTTGTGCCTTGCCCAACTCTCAGAAAGGCATCTGAGTGAATAGGGAAGCTGCATGGAAAACAGTATCATATGCTGTCAGCCAAAACTGAAACAGCAGGAAAGTTCAAATGGTGGTGTCAAAAAGGTAAACACATTCTAAAGGAATTTTAGTTTCATGTGGTTTAATATGAAAGAAATTTTTTGAAAGAAATTATGCTATTATTGCTGAAATCCCACAATTTTGCTCTCTTAAATACTAGGAAAAACAAGAAAGTTCATCTCCTTTCCCCAGGCTCAAATTCTTCAGAGCAGTAGGGACTCTCTTCCCCAAAGAAAAGGAAGTTGACCATCTGGTAGCATTCCAAAGGACATGAGACAGGCCAATGCTGAAGATTAAAAAAATACCACAGTCCATTATGCAGTGGGAAAGAACAGAAAGATAGATCTGGAGAAAATAAATGTGGAAAACTGCCCTGAAGGCCTACATGTGATTAATCCCAATTTCACAACCTTCTGAATTTTAAGTCCAAGAATACATCTGAACATTTCTAAATCTGGACTTTGTCAACAAAAAGATCTGATCTATGCACGTAGTTTATTCACAAGAGACAAAAAGCATTGATGCTATGCAATGAGTAATGAAGTTACTCACAGTTCTTATTATCCAGTGTCCCAAGCAGGAGAAAGTATGAAAGTAATTGATGAAAATCAAGCCCTTTTGGATGCAAATATCAAGGCAGTTGTTGAAAAAGAAATTTATGATCAATAACTGCAAATACAGCAGGTAGCTGAAAAAGAATCACTTCTTACAATTCTGAATTTTAGTAGCAGTGAAAAAGTCAAAGAGGCTGAGAAAACCTTTTTTCTACCAGTAAACTGACTTAAAAATAAATGACTGTTAGAGGTTGAATTGAATAATAATTGCAGTTAAGTAGTCTAATATGACTAAACACAATGTGTTATTCAACAGAAGAATTACCTACTTTTTCAGTGTTGTGAAAAGACAATTTAGACATAAAAGCTGTTTCTCAACATCAGTAATATTTATCTAATTAGAAGAAGTCCCTAAGCTCAAAATAGCACTAATAATTATATGCTTCTGTAAAGGAATTCCACGCAGATTGCCATTTAAAATACATCAAGCTTTTAAATTCTGGACATATTACCTAGTGTGAATTTGTAGATGAACTGAAAAAAAATCCCACCATGTTAAACACATTATTGATTATTCATTATACTTTCTTAGTGCTCTTAATAAGTGTGATGGGCTAGTTTGAAACAATTTGCTCACAGGCCTTATATTTAATTTCCCTTTATTTATGAATTGTTTTTCTTTCCCCTGAAGTTTTTCAGGAAATGAAATGCTGGGATTAGAAATCTCCAGAAGTAGTTTGACAAAACAAACCCAAACCAACCAAAACTGTGCTACAAAACATACCAGTTCTGTGTGTCTTTGTACTGAATCATTACATTTTCTCCTTAGTCAAAATACATCTAATGGATTTGTAGGCCTGAGATTGCTCTTGAAACTTAATTCACATCACATATGGGTTATAGGAAGAAAAAGTACAATCAAGGTAATTATTCAAACCTCTGTGATGTAGTGTATAAGGAAAATGGCCCAGTACCATGACTGGATTTCACATTAAACTGGCCTGGTGTAAATCCCAGCAGCATAATCACAGAGAGGCCAGAAGATCACCAAGTGAGGCAGTTCATCACTCAACACTCGCTCATCACCATATCTGAATTCTGCACTAAGCTATTTTCTTGTTATATAGGGCAAGAAGCTATTTTATCATTTTCTTGGTTTTAGAATATTTCAGATTCCTCTACCAAACTGGGACAAAACCCAAGAACCTCAAAGAGTGCAAAATTAAACAACCTCCCTCCCCTACAAATATAGATTTAGAGTAGTTGAAATGCTTACTTCTACATGCTGATCTTTTTAATTTAAAAAATCTTACTTTTCACTGTAATTACATTTCAGAAGGAAAGTATTTCTGAAGTGAAAAAGCAGAGCACTTCTTTTTGAAGATACTGGAGCAAGATATTAAACAAATGTCAAACTTTTTGACTTGGAATAAAATACTGAAAGCAATCCTTTGTCATTAAAAAAAAGTATGGTTTTGACGAATTGGCGTTTTCAAAATAAATTAAAAAAATAAAGATGTGTCTTGCAAATCACTTTCAGCTCCACACACCTCCAGAATGCATCACAATGAGCTGATTCTTATGTGACTTTGCATATGAATTAGGAGCAAATTCAGCCATGGACTGACAAACAGGTGGCCTCCTATGATCTTTGGACTTCTAAATGTAAAATATAAACAAAATTAAGACCATCAAAAGGATATCTCATACTGTAATATTCCATTCAGGGAGCTTTTGAAAATGTTTTTCTTCTTGATTCTGTCTGGAATGCTACAAAATGACTGCCAGAATATATCCTTTGTTAAATAAATTAATTTCCTCCACTATCCCCATTACTTTTTTGACATATCTATATATTCAATTACACATATCTATTACTAGGTGTGTTTCAATTACAGAGGATGATACCACAACTTGAAGAACTAGGAACTGAGAGCTCAATCAACCAACTAAGTACCCGCAAATATAATTTGTAAGTATAATGAGTTAATTTTTTCTCCATACTTACAGCCTCATGGCCTCAGTAATTGCAATGCTCAACTGGAAATGGGAGCAGCGTGTGGCCCTGTATCCCAACAGCAGCCAGCAGGTCACAGCAGATTGCACAAGTGCCTGGGCAGGTTATCTCAGAGTGAGCTGGCCTCTGCTTCCCCGTGCTCTGTGGTAAAACATTGAACATCTGAGCCAAACAGCAGCTGGGTTTCTCTTGAACGGGACACCTGGGGCAACAAATCAGCTAATTTTCTACCCTTCTCACTTTGGAACTCTAGGGAAGAGGTCAAAATATCCCAAACAAAATTTTAAGGCACTCCAAATGTGTTGTTGATGAGGCGTTTTCACAGTGACTACTGAGCTCTGGTGCATCCCAGGGCAGAACCTCAGTCTTGGCAGGGAAGGGAAGGAGCTGGCATAAGGCAGGCTGTGCCCAGGACACCCTGTCCTCCCTTGAGCCACAGAGCACTTGGCTCTTTGCCATCCTTTTTCTATACATGCAGTTCACAGCATTCAAGCACACAGGAAAATCAGATGTTTTTGGCCATTGCACTCATTGCACTCTTATTTTCCTCTTTCTGCTGATGGAAATTTCTTATCAGTCTGACACACAAAATAGCAGGCAGGGCAGCATGCTATCAGAACTGGCAGGCTGGAGGAGCTGGGGATGTCTTGTCATATGTCATTTTGGACAAGGGAAAAATGGCACAAAGCAGCACGGTTAAAAGGCAATTTTCACACAAAGGACTCAGGAAAGGAAACCTGGCTGACAACAAATGGATTGGAGGTCGGAGGGAACACCAGTCAGTCATCACAGACACATATTATTTTCCATGGAAATGCTGCTGAAGAGAAGGAGGGGATAGAGGACCAGAGTTTGCTGACAGCAAAGCAGATGGCTAAGAGCCCTCACTCCTGAGGGCAGTGCCACCCAGTCAGCAACAGGACATTTTGCAAGGTAATTTTAGAGTCTGTCTTCACATTTACTTGTCCCAGTCATGTGATAAAAGAATAATAAACCTTCTTTATAAGTGATGCTTTGTTGTCATTTATCTATTTGCTTATACAAATATGTTTATAGGTCCATAAACGTTGTGCTGTGGCTAGTGATAAGGCTGTAAAACATGTGCCAAAGCAAGAGGTGAATGATATTTTTAAAGCCACTAAATCTTTTCTGTTGATTTTTAATTTGGAACAGATTTCTTGTCATTATCATCATTATTATTACTTTATGTTATACATCATTATTATATCTATATGACTGTGATGTATAGAGCTTGTCACAGAATAAAGTGATGTCCCTTACCCCACAAGTTTAAAACAAAGATTATCAACAACATCAGAGAGATGAAGAGGCTTCTTCCAGGAAACATGTTCTAATTGTAAAGATGAAAGGGAATTTCAGATTGCCAAAAGAAGAGAAGCTTTTCCACAGCTTTTTATAGATATTAGGTAAAGGAAAATTAGAAGTGTTCTGAATGACAGCAAGATAAAGTAGATGTTTATGGCATTATGTCCACGGCACGGAAGAGAATGGAAGAAAGCTATCACAAATGTGTTCAGAATTTAGCAAGCAAGATATTGGAAGCAGTAGAGCAATCAAAGAAAACAGTGGTCCTTGAAGAGCTGAATGACAGGTGACAGGCAGAGTAGGGCCTGGCCATGACAGGCATTGAAAACAGGCACATCACTTGAAAGAAGTGAGATAGGAGAAACAAGATGCAAGACATGGAAAATGATAGGTAAGGGGGAGCACTCTGAACAGGTAAGGGGAAAAATGTGTTTATCGAGGCTGGAGAAAAAAGGTTGCAACAAGTAAGACAAGCTGATAATGAGAACTGTAAAAGAGATTTAACCATGTGGATGGAGATTGCAAGAATGAAAATGATGCAATTGCTGCTCAGGGTGAAGTTCAGAATGTCAGGGGGTGCAGAGAAGCTACAGATGAAGTTGATGATCAGGCTAGGGACCCAGAAATGAGTACTAGTACTATGTGAAGGAATTAATAATAGAAGGAGGGAGTGATAAATCACTCTGCTAAGTATAGGTGAAAGCTGCACGTCCATGAGAAGGTGTCAGAGAAACAGGCTGAGATCTCAGTGTGCATCAAGGGAAGAAGGCTGGTTAGAGACGTGGGCGGTCTTGTTGGAGACCGAAGAAAGATCCAAGGGAAGAGAGTCAGAGTAACCAGAAGAAGACAATGCTTTTGGAGGAATAAGTAATGTGAAAGATAACAAGTCAGGAAAGACACTCCTGTAGCAAAAATGCCAAGCTCCTCTGTGAGGAGTCACTGAGTAAGAGCTTAAGGACGTGGCATGGATGACAGAAACTACCTCCCCAGGAAGATACAACCAAAATTTAGGAGTAAGGCTCTTTCCAAGGGGCAGGGCAAGAGATAATAGTTGGAGGAGGCAAGTAAATTTGAAAGAAAAGTGTTGAGATGGATGTAATGAGAAGTTTCCTGTATGTTGAGAAAAGATGTCCAGGGAAGTGTGAGAAGAAAGGGTCAGAGTAAATGAAAGGATGAGAAAAGTTCTGGGGTCACCAGTAAGGACTTGGCAGGAGAAGTGAATTTTAGCATTGTCTTAGGTGCTATATTTTGCCTTCGTGACTTATTACTCATGGGTTTGATTAACTTGGTCAGTTTCCCTCCTCCAGAGCAGAAAGAATCATAGGTTTTTAAAAAAGTGAATCAAGGGGTTTGGAACTCTCATTCTGATTCAAAGTCAAAGGGCAGTCAAAAGAAGAAGATTGTAGAGGAACATAGAAGCAGTGTATTTGATTGCATGTCACAATTTAAAGGTCAGTCATGATGCTGGATTGTCAGAAGATTAGATCCTATACAGGAGAAACTGAAATGATAAAACTACTTTTCTAACTCCACACAATGAAAGAGACAGTGTCTTTGTGAGCTGAGTGCCATCATTTTACTGTTGGCTTAATAAAAATTTCTTTCTTGGAGAAAGAAATTAGGAGAGCTTGGATCAATGACTATGGTTCCAAACCCCAAATCATATATAAAGGTACAGATGTTTTGCTCTTGAAGACCAAGTGATGCAATGATAAAATCAGTGGGTGGTATACTACTGATTTCCAAAAAATAAAATCTTCTTTGATTTAAGACAATGTCTGCATTTTACCAGGCCATCTAGTAGATAGAGAGATCGGAACAATACTAATTAATCTCTTTCAAGTTGTGGTGAGTTTCCACACCATGATGACCTCTGTATCACCATCTCTTGGTCCTTGACCATATGGAAGGCTGATGAAGTAGTACATCACATCTTTTTAATTGCTTTGAAACCAGGTCAGAAAGAGAAAGATTCAAGGAGGAAATACTAGATAAGGTCAAGCTTTTAGATGTCTGAATTACAGCAGTTGTATCACACATTTTTGGGTGTGAATCCCTTACCTAAACATGAATATGTTTTGCTATTTGAGATGCCTTAAGTACAAGTCTGTCACTTCACTGTTGGTAATGAGGGCATGGGCTTCCCTTAGGTATGGTGCAACATTTGCCTGGCCTGTGGAGGTTGCCAGTCCTGATGGAGGTCTCTGATGTCCTGTGAAGCCTCAAAAGTCTCCAGGGCATATGTGTGGATAACTGAGCAGAGCCCCTTCTGTCTGCAAAAGGAGGGGAATAGGGAACTTTCATTCTGTGACAGAAAAACCCCAAACCACATTTTGAAGTCAGAATTTTTCTTTCTCTATTCATTTTCTCTGTCCTTTTCCAGAAAGAAATTGGAGATTTCTTTTTTTTTTTTTTGATAGTGTGTTGGTTTACTCTGAAATAAAATGGCCACGAGGATTCAGAGTTAATGGCTAAACCAGAACATGTTGCTTACCATTTCAATGTATTTTATTTTCATATTTTAGACACATGATTGGCTCTTCTGAAGTGTGAGCTATCCTCAGACTGGCCCACTCACTAGGTACTTCTCTAGTAGTGCCTTTACCGGCTGTTTGATCATAAGAGGAGCCTACGTAGACACCTGTCTTACATTCTATTATTTTGGAGCAGAAAAATTAAATCAATGGCTTGGATTCCTTTTTTTCTCCAACCACAAATATCTATGGCAGAGATATTTATTTCTGGATTAATTACATTAGACTCCATTTGTGCTCACCAGGGAGAAATAAGGACACAATTAATTTGACCTATTTTGCTCTAATCTCATTTGAGCAAGATAAATTTTGTCCTAGAGGTGCCTATTAAGGGAGTTTATGCTAACAAGAGCAGATGTAAATGCCCCTGCTCTGGTTGTCTTAAAGTGTCACACTTTAAATGTGTAAATAGATCTGCCTGTAGCCAGATTCCAGAGTTTCATTAGGTGATTGGTAAGATCTGACTAACTCCTACCTTCCCCTTGTGCCTCCCCATGGCACATCTGGCTCAGCAGAGGGGACATAGGTGGGCAGAGGACACAGTGTCCACAGTCAGGGACAGCTGCTGAAGGAAGGTAAACCTGCAGGTGGCCATGTCCCTGATCACAAAGGGTTTGGTTAACATGGGAAAGATTCTCACCATTCACTCTGGCAGTTCCTACAAATCCAATGGGAAGTGCTGTCCCCTCCTGGGTGGCAATGAACGTCCCTGGGACCGCGAGGTAATGGAAGGCCTCTGGCTTGTGAGAGAGGAGAAAGGAAGCAGACATTCCTAATGTGGACCTGATGACTGTGAAAAACCCACTCCAGAAGTCCCTTAGTCTGTCCCCAGACCCTTCCCCTTTTGCAGGCTGTGCTGGAGATGCCTTTTCAAATCTCCTGGCTCTGTTGTTTGTGTAACTTCTGAAGACCAGAACTTCCAACAGGGTAGCAGAAGTAATCATCTTTCACTGTTTTTTTCCTTAATCAATTACCATTTGTACCTACAAGACAAAATTACCAACTCCAGCTGCCAGTGGATGCAAGCTAGAGAAAGTGATGAGCACATTAAACCTTTTAGATCTAAGCTGGAAACAGAGAATTTAGCCAGACTTACTTTAGGCAGACTTACTCTGCCTCACATGGAATAGAGATATTAGTGATTTGTGTCTCCTTCCTGTGCCTTTTCTTCTTTTGTATTTGTGGGCCTTCTCAATAACAGAACACAAGAGAAAACTTGTATGGAAGCACTTGTGTGTAGCAAAAGGAAACACTTTGAGAAAAAATTGGGTTTTAAAGACCTGCATTTGTCATGGAATTGCCCAGGGAGCAGCTCATTAATTGAAGTAAATTTAAGTAAAGTGTACACTCTCAGTGGTATATCTGTGTAGATACAGAAGTGGCTAGTACTTAATTACTTGATGTGTTTTAAGGAGAGCTGCTAACAATGAGAAAATGCCCCTGTGATCAAGCTCTTTCCACTTTGAGACAAGCCAAGCCAACAGGGAAAAGCATTCCTGTGTAATATTTTTGCACTCCATCACCTATATCTATCAATCAGAGATTTCAGATTAATTTCTTCAAATTCATACTTAGCAGAGAGCCTGCTTTGTTTCCAGCTGGATCAGTCTCCTGCACTGGGTCACTGCTGGTGCTCCGGAGCAGGGCAAGAACAAGAGCTGGGCTTCAGCTGAGAAGGGGAGACATTTTCTTTTTGGCAACTGGTAATTGGCAGGGTTAATTAAACTGTTAATTAAGGCTGGGCTGCCCTCCACAGCCCCTGCCATGCTTTTGTAAGTATGCATCCCTGAAACTGCTCACGAGACTGTGATTTGCAGGAGTACCTGTTCTGGTGGGTGGGAATTGATTGGGACAGGGAGCAAAGGGAGAGCATGGCAAATGTCTGGACATTAGCCCAGAGCCATAGAACCTCTAAGGCTGGAAAAGACCCTTAAGATTATTGAGTCCAACCATTAAACATGGTGTTTCAAAACAGGTTTGCTTATACTATAATTAGAAATATTATTAGAGATTTTAAAAACCTGAAATTCCAAATGCAGTTAGTGTGGTTATTCCCATTAATAATTTTCCGATTTTCTCATTATTTTAAAAATAATGGTTCAAGTGTTAACAAAGTAAGCATAAGTTTGCTTATCTTCCCCTTCCCAAGGCTCTCATTGACTCCTAGTCCTACTCCTCTAATCTCCTCTCTTTCTCTCCCAGATTGATTAATGTGGTAACAGCAAAATGTGCAGGCACCACTGTGAATGTTTCCTAGGCCAGCCTGGGGATTTACATGCACAGGGGAGTTTTGTGGGCTGCAGACTGCCATGCCATAACAGTGACAGAGATTAAATTTACTTATAAAATATTCTAAATTGTAGAGGTTACAGTTTGATTGTAACAGAGAAAGGTGGATATCTCCAGATAAAGGTTGAGACACTGGAGGGCCTCAGGGCTGGCCCAAGCTGGAAGATAAGAACAATTAATGGCTCACCCATAGGGACATGGAGAAATAATCCAGTGAGGTGTTAGGAGACCCCTGACCATACATCTTCATTGGTCCAAGAGGCACATGCAGGGCACAAAAAGAGCACGTGAAGATTGGGTGCACAGACAGCATAAAGGCCCAGAGATTTCCTTGTTTGGGATCCCTCTCCAAGGACAAACACCTTGAGGTGAATTAAACTAACTCACAAAACCTAGGGGCTGACTTCTTCCTTAACAACCAGAGTACCCTGAGTGGGAAGATGACTAGGGGTAAAATTAGAGAAAAAAATGGGAGGTTATATACTAACAGAAGTTTCAAAAGTACAGGAATTATAGGATGAAATGCAGTTTCTGCACTCTGGCTGGAATGCAGCTGGCATGCTCAAAACCTCTTCTGCAATGACTCCCCACACTCACAGTGTGCAACCATAAGCACATGTGAAGGGGGATGGAATAGGCGTGGAGTGGAATGGAGTGGAGACATGGCTGCCAGGCTGGGCTGAAATCCTTGTGGGAATGGGAGCCTGATGGCACCAAGTAGCTGATAAACCACATAGCAGCTGTCAGCCAAGGGAGATAGGAGAAGATGCCTTGCTGAATCAGCAGCTGTGGTGAAATCACTCTCCTTGGATGAACTTGGCTCGTTATAATCTAATTGAAACACCAACACCCACCTCCATCCCAAAGTTACACACCTCCTTCCCAAAGTTACTCACCTCAAGATATGACCACCCCTCGCTGGGCAGGGACTCCATATTTTATTGACTATTTCTCTAAGAGCAAAGTGAGAGAATTTTACACCAAGTAGCAACGAAGGTATGTCAAGCTCCACCTAAAAGTAAGTTAAGAATAGGGAGAAGTTAGGGAAGACTTCATTGTGACTTCTGGGATCAGTAGAATAGTCTGAACCTATCTTTTCCCCCATAGGGATGGCTCTCAGGTAAGAACCCTATTCTGTCTGTGCTGAATGGCTATCTTGAGTTATTTTTGTTGTTATTAGAGCTTGTCTGTGTATTGCTTTGAATGTGTTTTTGCAGTCAGTTACTATCAATGGCAATCTTTGACCCTTAACCTGTCACAGTGTCAGAGTTAATTAGCAGTGTTACTCTGGAAGCTGCCAGGGTGAGCCCTTCACAGTGCTGCCAGTCCCTGGCAATGGATAAAGTACTCAGCCAAAATCGTGGAGACACAGGAGGGGGTTTCTCTTTTGCTGTTGGCATGTGTCGCAACCCTCCCTTCGTGTGACACCTCGCTGACCTGGGTTAGTTAGCTCAGGCACTGTGGATGGTGTAAGAGCACTGCAGAGGACAAGCTGCTCTCTCTGGTCACACGTCCACATTGCTGCAGTCTGCTGCTAAAAGCTGTAGTTAATGCTACTAACTTTTATTTATCCTTCAAAGAGTTTTGGGAGGGAGGGAGAGGAAGGCTGCAGGAAGGGTCTGCAGGTGCAGCTAGGAAAACTTCTGGAGACTGCCTGGGAGGAAAGGCTTGGTGGATTTTGCAGCTGGCTCCCCTGAGCTCTTGGTTCATTGCCTTAGAAGTAAACTCAGATAGAAAATGGATTTTCCAGTTCAATGTCTGCTTTGGAGAAGGTGAACATGACTTTTCACTCTCATTTTAGTTCCCAAAGAACACAGAAGAGAAAGAAGAGCCTAAGGATTACCACTGGAAGAGATGACAAATGACTCCCCTGTAACCAGGGCAAGTACAAAGCTGAAGAAAACTCAAAACAACTTGCATAAATTATCCCTATACACTTGTCCCTCAGCAACACCCTGCCATCTTGGCAGATTTTTTTTTTTAGCTTTCCATACCCATGAAGTTTAGGATCAAAGTAGATATTTTTTAAATAAGCTTATCTGAAAGTGGATTTGGTGCACAAGCAGTGGATTGGGATTCTGGGAGCATGGAGGAAACCTAACAGGAAAGCTCTGTGATAGAGAAACGAAAGACAATGAGCAGGACTAAGAGTACTGCCCAGGCAGGTATACATAAGTCTTCTCTCTTTCCTTTATTGATAAGAAGCATTTCCTCTCTCCCTGGTGGAAAGGTATTTGCTGACATTTAAATAAAATGCTGCTTTCATTAGTGAAGCTGTAAGCAAACAAGGTGGTGGGTACCTTTAGCACACTGCTGGTGCATTTCCTTGAGGCACAGAGTGCTTGGCTAAAGCTACAGTGTAGTCCAAGACCTCCCAGCATACCCCTCTCTTTGAAATGACTCTGTCCCAAAATGCATTCATTGTAAATCTTGCCATTCCTACATTACTGAATAGTGATTCAGTAATGCAGTGGCATTACATAGGACAAAAAGTTTCTTAGTCTATATTCCTGAATGAAAAAAGGGTTACTTAGGTTATCTTTGCTATGTCTGATCCCAAAGGAAGACTGCCAGAAAAACATATGCCTATCACAGTTTTTAAAAGGGTTTATAATATCTGTTTCACTTAACTATTTGGGATTTAGTAAAGTGTAGTCAGCTGAAGACTCCACTTTGTAGCATTCCACTCCACCCCAGATGGCACAGGGTATAGGTAAGTGGTACCATAAGAATGATGTTACTGCCCATTTATTAAGCCCAACCCATATTTCTTCAAGAAAGATGGAGCCTGATTAATTCAGATTGCCATGCTTGCCAGCAATTTAGGTTATTTCTATCCATTTACATTTAAAAACTATAGGGATTGCAACAGGGTAGCCAAACAGCTTCCAAATTCAAGTTGAAAAATTTTACAGAGAAGCAATGCCATATATTGCACCAGCTTGAGAGGCTGGAAAGAACAGTCTCTTAGGTGTACAGGCTTTTATTCAAGCAAACTGCAAAACTAGTACCCAAAACCTTTCTGGGTTTCACAGCTGGTATTGATGGGTCTGAGATATTATCACTCCTTACCAACAAGGGAACAAAAGAACGGACAGCTTTTCTGGAAGGCATGCAGGCGTACAAGTACTTGTGGTCTTCTCCTTCAGGAACAAAGCTGATACTTTGGCCAAGGAACCAGTGAAACATAAATAGTCCCATTTGAAACTTTCTTATCAAGCTGGAAAGGGTAATATACTTGCCAGGGAGAGGTCTTGAGAGCACCAGAAATACTCTTGAGACGATAATGCTCATTTTTGCCTGCACCTTGCCCTTAAAAGCTTTCAGCTTTGATGGATAATCAACATCTCACAAGATGGGGGACAAAGACACACAGTGCTTTGTGGCAGCTGCAGGACAAACCAAGTTAATTTTTTCTCATTCAAGCTGGAAGAGTATGACTTCCTCTTGTAAGAACAAAAAGCCCACAGAGGGAATGGCAGCAAAAAGTCATGTGAATTGGGGAAGTTAAGGAAACGCTGAAATTTAGGAGAGACACAGAAGAGTAGAGCTTCAGTGTTCAGTATTCAGTGTAGAGCTCTTCTTATGAAAAGAATAGTACAAACTACTGGATGCTTGGAAAGTTGCAGACAAAACAAGCAATGTTTTTCAACAAAACCAGCTTGTTTTTCCACTCGATAATTTTTATGAGCAGGTAGTTGAGAGTGCTCAAAGCAATGGGGACCTGTGGCCCGCTATTATTATCTCCCTTTGAAACTCAGCAGGTTTCAGCTCTGGGACAACAAATTCAGTACAACTGTGTTATACTTCACATCCCTAATCACTCAAAAATCTCTGGAAATATTGTTATAATGGACTGCCAAAGACTGCGTTAAGAGCATTTGGTAATGAACCCTGGAACACTGGGACACAAATTTAGTAACCCAAGGCTGGTTATCACTGGAGGATCAGCTTACAGGCCTGGTCCTATCTGAAGAAAACCCTCACATTTTGTGGGGGTGATAAGGTCTCTGTACTACACATAGGGAAGGGGATGGGGAAATCGATGTGGATTTCTCCTCACATGGGAAAAGTCAAACCCATTTGTGGGATTGTGTTTGCTCAAGCAAAGGGGGTTACTTGGTGGGTAACGTGGAGGGCTGGGGAGACCCAGTCTGTGCCTCAAGGAGATTTAACCATGGGGGAAATATAATTTGTGGTGTTAAGGTGCAGGAGAGTATGACAGTGACCTGGGCTGGGCTGAGCTGGTGTTGGTGTCCAATGAGCAAGTGTGCTGCTTCTCCTGTCCTGAGCACCCATCCTGATGGAATGGGGCCCAAGTCATGCATGGACTGTTTTCGAACATCTGGAGGGGTGGAGGAAGCTCATGGAGTGGGAAAATAATATCTATCTGTGGAAGAATGAGGGATAGTGGTTAATGAAAATGCATTAATATGTATGCTGGGTACAAAGATGGTTTAAAAATGTTGTTTTAATTGTACATGTGGGTAAGAAGGGACTTCAGTAATGAGATGAGAAAATAAATACAATGGAATAGGTAGAAAAGACATAAAATTACATGGGGTCTGAGTATGACACAAATGATAAGAAGTGAAGTGTGTATTGGGTCTGGCTGAGGTGGAGTTCATTTTCCCTTAGCAGCCCTCACAGTGCTGTGTTTTGCTTTGGTAGCTGGAAAGGTGATGATAACACACCAGTGCTTTGGCTGCTGCTGAGCAGGGCTGGCACAGCACCACTGCTGTGTCCCCAGCATTCCCTCAACGTTAGGGTGGGCAAGATCCTGGGAGGGGACACATCTAGGCCAGCTGACCCAAATTAACCAAGGGAATATTCCATACCATATGACAACAGATTTGATATGAAACCTAAGAAAAGGAGGAGGAAGGGGGTGGTGACATTTTTCATTTACAATGTTTCTATTCCAGAACAACCATCACATGTCCTGAAGCCCTGCTTCATGGGAAGTGGCCCGACCTTGCTTGCTGATGGGAAGTTGAGAATAAAATGATTGGTGTTTTCTTTGCTAGTATATATGCAAACTTTCAGTTTTGCTCAATAAACTTCCTTATTTCAATCCACAAGTGTTCTCCATCATATTTTCTCTCTCCCGTCCAGCTGAGAAGGGGGAGTGATAGAGAGGTTTTGTGGGCACCTCCAGCCAAGGTCAACCCACCACACTGACTGATGAACATGTAAACAAAATTATAAGGCTATGAAAAAAAAAGAAGCATGAACTTTGAATTTCTTCCTTCGTAATTTTCTTATCTTTGGAAAAACAGCGACTTTTAAAGAATATTGGAAGAAAAAGACATGGATAATGAACTCGTGCAGTATATTCCCAGCAGGTACAGTGATTTAAATACAGATCCAGACATTGTGAGCACTGAAACTGGAAGTGAGGAAAGGGACAGCTATGAACTGACAGAAATGTTGTTTTTATCCTTAAAGTCATAGCTTCAGTCGGTTTGTTCTTCCAGGAAGTTTTTGCACGTTGGCCTTTCCCAGTGGTGGTGTTTATTCCAAGCTGCATGGGTACTGCTGCAGCTGCAGAGCACTAGCCTCCTGGCCTTGCAGGGCTGCTTTCCTAAACTCTCACTCTGCTCCCTGGGCTTGTACATGCCCTGCTCATTTCTGCTAAAACACCTTTTGCTCCATGACACACCTGGACCACTTTGCTGCTTCTGGATTGTCTGCAAGCGCACAGCCTGGCACCCTAATAGCACCTGGCTTCACTCCCTGCTGCTGCTTGCTCATGTCCAGAGATACTTGCACCTCATCCCCCTGAAGCCTGTCACTATGAAGTTCCAAAAGTTAAAGCTTCCAGGCTGCTCCCAACGCTCCCCCTCATCACTGTCACTGTCAGCACTGGGTGTGTGTGGTTGCTATTCACGTGACGTGTTTCCGATCTGGAGACTGAGCAAAATAAAGAACAGGCCCCCACTCCCCGGCAGAGGAAGGGCAGATAGGTAAAGAAAGGAAGGAGCTGAGGGAAGTGAGATAAGGCCAGTGCAGCCAAAGCAAAATACACAGTCCTGTGAGCAGCAGAACAAATTAAAACTGAGCTCATTGAGGATTTACATTTCAAGGAAAGTATTCCAATGTGGATGCTCTGGTTTTTAATCAGAGTTGAACTAACCCACCAGACATTCTCTTTCTGAAATATCTAAAAGTACTGCTTCATTTAGCTCCCTATTTTCATGAGATACGGGGACAATTAATATTCCTAGGAACTTCACTTCTCTTTCTCATATGACTGAATTTAGCCAATTCCTTCAAAACATTACCAGGAAAAGGCAGAAATATATTTACAACACCATCATGTACACCACATTTTCCATGGAAATTGGGCTGAAAATTAGTAGATCTTCACTGTGTTTGGGTATTTTTCTGTAAGATATCTGGCCCATGATATTTCAGAGGTCTCCTCTTGCCCAAGGTTGTGCAAAGGAACATGCAAGTTTTTCAAAGGCTTAATATAACAACTTCGGAAGTTGTGGTGTGGGGAGAGTCCTATAGAGTCAGTGCTCTTGGAGGGACCACACCACCTATCCAAGCTCCTTTTCTACCACAAAGATCTGTGCCACTACTCACACCTGCTCTCTTTGTATTGCCCATGGAGAATACACTCTTATCCTGCAGTAATGAAACATGAACACTGACCTTCCTCCCACATAACTGTGGTTAGTAAACTCATCTGGTATTTACTTGTGTATTTGTGCTCCCATGTTACTCATAAAAGGCCCATCTCATTGGGATAGTGATGCAGAAATGGAGAACTAGCATATGCTTACTTCACAGAAACACAGAATTGGTTAGGTTGAAAAAGACCTCTGAGGTCATCGAGTCCAACCTGTGACCAAACACCACATGTCAGCCAGACCATGGCACTGAGTGCCACATCCAGTCTTGCCTTAAACACCTCCTGGGACGTTGTCTCCACCACCTCCCTGGGCAGCCCATTCCAATGTTTAATCAATCTTTCTGAGAAGAAATTCCTCCTAATGTCCAGCCTTAACCTCCCCTGGCACAGACTGAGGCTTTGTCCTCTTGTTCTGTGACTAGTTGCCTAGAGGAAGAGACCAACCCTGACCTAGCTGCAGCCTCCTTTCAGGGAGTTGCAGAGACCAATAAGGTCCCCCCTGAGCTCTTTGCCAGGCTGAACACCCCCTCCCCCTCAGCTGCTCCCCACAGGACTTGTGCTCCAAACCCTTCCCCAGCTCTGTTGCCTTTCTCTGAACATGCTCCAGCACCTCAGTGTCCCTGAAATGAGGGGCCCAGAACTGAACACAGCACTCAAGGTGTGGCCTCACCAGTGCCACGTACAGGGGACAATCACAGCTGTCCACAATTTTTCTGATACTTTTTGAACATTTGTAGTGGAGCACTGGTAGCAATCCTTTCTGTGTGGAACACTTCTCATAGTAAAAAGCCCCACAGCAAGCTGGAGCATACCTAGTTTCATGAATCTCGGGGACCCCAGTTATGATTGGAGTATTTTAAGAAATTCTTCCTTTTAAAAACTGGCAGAAAACTTATTCCAAGAATAAAGACTCCCAAGATTTTATTCCAGGAATAAACTTCTCAGTCATATCCAGTAACAGGAAGCTGACTCCTCTGAGGAACTATCTGGTCAGAGAAAGCTGGTAAGGCTCTTGTGCCCACCCTAAAGTCCTCTCTGGCGTTAAACAACACTATTTTGGTTTCTGAGAAGTCACATCTTTTGGGACTTCTTTTTGTTCGAACTCACAAATTAGAGCTTCCAAAAACTCCAAGGAATATTTGGAGCAAAGTGGAAATCTGCTTTATTATGTTTGAGTAAGGATGCCCTTCCCTACAAGTAATGTGTGTGCAGTAGTATGCATAGCCTGGGCTGTGATCCTGCTGTTATGTGCCAACCTCAGAGAGTTACTGGCAAGAGACAAAATTATTGGAAGAGGGAGAAAACATGGGCAGCGAGTGGCGGGAAAAGGGACTGAGAAAGAATTTTGAAAGTGTTTCCCTCCATTCTTCATGGGGGAAATATGCCATTTCCACATCCCATCTGCTTTTGCCAGGAATACATGAACTGTGTTTGATAGCAACAAGTACCCAGTAGTTGTGTTTTCATTTCAGCCCAGCAATAATAGTAATTTCTAAATATTTCACTGTACAGAGCTGGCATTGCAGAAAATGGTTACCAACATCAGTCAAGCATGTTTACATTCATTCTCATGTCACAAGAAATCACAGTGGATATGTTTACACTGCAGGCGACTGCTCTGGAGCATGGAGGTACTTCAGCTCAAAACAAGTCCAGTTGAGACAGCAGTGCAGCGTGACTGCAAAGAGCTCAGTGCAAACAAGAAGTCATTAGTAACACAGCTTCTCTCTCTGAAGGGTGAATTGAGTTCAAAGTAGTGGAATAAAATCACTCTGGTCTCTCCAAAAGGCATGGCAGTGGAATCAATAAGGGTTCTTGGCAGATAGAAACCACAGGACTTGAAACATTGGCCACTCCCAAGGTGGATTCAGGGGTATTTTAGGGTTGGCTTTGGCTCATTTAATGTTAAATCATTAACAGTGCAATGTTTAGACTCAGGTAATTGTCTGTGGCATGATTCACTTGCCTACGTATAATCATAAATGCTAAGTTAAAAGTGCTAAGGTGTCCTCCTGCAGCCACTTTTAGGGAGTGTGAATCATCTGTGCAGATACAGTGCATCCCTCCTGTCAGTAAAGGCAGAAAGACATCTCTGATGTGAGAGTAATCCCTTGGTCTGGGTGTCTGAGGCACGAGTCAGGGATGTGAACACAGACATCCAGTGCTACCTGAGATGCACCAGAGTAAACCTGCGTTCTCACCTACTCAGGTGCTCCAGGAAATCTGCAGTTTCATAGAGAAATGAATTGTGTCCATTCATGAGAGAAATGGGATGAGTTTCTGCCCCCAGGTGTGTCTATTCTCTCACCAGCTAGAAAGGGGGACTAAAAGCATGGTTTAGATGGGGTTTGGCTGTCTGAAATTGGGTGAGATGAATCCCCGTGCATATGGTAACACAGAATTAGAGGGCAGAGTAGTGTCAGTGCCAGAAACTGCACACATTGTGTGTGCCACCATGGCAAACCACAGCCTCAGCTCCACAGCTGCCTTTAGCCTTTGAGCCCTTCATTTAGAACAAGATAGTGACCAAAGAAGGCTCCTCACCCAGTGAGTTCAACACAAGGGACAGCACTCTTGCCTTCGGTTACACACCCAAACACGGGAACACCTCACCAAGATCAAAGTGTAAAGAAAGAGATAACTGGCATGAAAAGATCCAGACACTTCACTAACGAGGCTGTTCCTCCATTAGCTGCATTAAGAGCTGTCAGGAGCAGAATTGGACCTGAGGGATTGTATGGGACACAGAAGCTGCCAGCAAGCGGAATTACAGCTGGACCCATCTGGGCTCTGAAACTCTTCCCCGTCAAGCCATGCCACAAGCTGACCTACGGGGGACAACTTCACACCCAAATAAGAAATAGTAATAGGTCCTAGAGTTCCTCTGCTACCGGTCTTAGGAGTATATGCACAATAATTACTCACTTTTTATAATCATTCTGTTTATTTTATTGCTACCATAGTAACACCTACCAGTTTGCCTGATATCTGCAATATGCTCCTTCCTGAAATATGGTAATTAGTGCAAAGTGAAGTTTAAGGGTGAGATCCCAGCACTGTGCAACACAAAACTCCTTTTCTGTTGCCCTGTCCATGAATTTTGGATAGATTTGATGGTGGAGGGACCAGTGAAGAAAATGCCAATGACTCAGATTTCCCATGTTACCAGCAGAGTCAAGGGAAAAGAAAATAAAGGCAAAGAAGTTTGGCAATAACAAAATGTATATTTCTCTATGAACCCAGATTGGACTGACTGGAATGTTGGACACCAGTAAAACACTGATGGTAGTGCTAATGGTAGTGCTAATGGTAGTTTTGTTCAAGTGAAGCAGGAAGCTCCCATCCTAAGTATTTTGTATCATCTCCATTCTGGAGGCTGTCTGCTAATTAGCACTCCAGTGCTCTAAGGTAAATTTTTATCACAGCAAATACATTTTGACCAGTGTCAAGTAGATGCAATAGCTACATTAATTCCTAGCCTAAGCATCTCTTTTGTATTTCAGTGTGCCACTCACCACCATAGCATTCCTCATTCAGAAATAGGGAAGACTCCTGCCTTTGTCTCTCCACTCCTAGAGCACATTAAAGTTCCTTTGGGATGAAGATCCTGATGAAAGCCACTATGTTTTCAATATTTCATTACGTATTCATCATGCCTAGTTATCCACAGTGCTTTGATGTGTGTCAGGAGGCTGCATGGTATGTCCCTGTGATGGTACCTGTCAGAAACATCCAGTTCACAGCTGTCATATGGTATATGCCATCTGCTTAGACAGCTGGGCACTGAGCTGAACAAGAGCAAAGAAAAGGACAAGAAGAAGTCTCCAGGATTTGGGGAGAGATTGAGCTTAAAAGAATTTTCCTTTCTATACACATGGATAATACAGGAATACAAAAATATAATTTTAGTCTCTCCACCAAAATTGCAGGTTATCCTTTCCCACCTTAAAATATTTAATGTCTGCTTGTATTCACATCCCTTCAGAATCTTGATGTTTACTGCAAGCAGTTCATTTACTCTTTATAAGTAGATCCAATCAAGGGCCTACTTCAATTTGCCTTGCAGTGATAGGACTAAAGCAGTGGCACAAAAAAACACCTTAGACAAAAGGTATTGGCTGAAAGCAGGTAAATTCTGCAAAGAGTTAAGCATAAAATGCAGGTTTCTTATGGCTTGGGTTACAAACTGGTCTTTGGGAGGGACTCAGCAAGTGTCAGGTGTATACAGATAAGAAAGGTCAGAGCACTCAGGCTGCTTTCCATGACAGCCAGCAGTAGCAGACTCCATTGGGATCAGCAGCAAGGCAGTGCAGCATCCACACAGAGTGTTGCATGTTGCTCATCCAAAGCGCTTCTCATTCATCGTACAAAATTAAGGGGAGGGAACTTGAGGAGGTTTGAAAATTAAAAATTGTTTTTTAGAAGCAGGATTGGGTTGGAAATGTTTTCTCTCTTCTGCAAGAAAACAATTTAAATGAAGTCAACACAAAGAAAAAGTGCCCTGACAAAAATTTGAGATATCATGACATTCATTTTAATTTTAAAATTGACTTAATTATTATTACTAATATCATTACTGCAATTTGTTGAACTTTTGACAAAAATAAGTCTTTGTGATTTTTTCTCTTTTAATGACAGAAATGTATGACATGGGAACTACATAAAATCGTCCTGAACAACGAGGCTTTGGCCAAATCAGAATTTTCTGGGAAAAAAAAGGAGTTAATTATCTAATTAGCTTTACAAGGAACTTTTAAGGAAATAGCAACTCTGTATAGAAAAGAGGCCTCCAGTTTAGCGAGATCATAAACAACATCTGGCACAGAGAACTGTCAAAATGTAGTTCACCTCAGGGGAAAACTGTCCAGATGCAGAGATATGTTTGACTGTATAATGACATCTGTTGTGCAAACCAGGATTACAAACTTAGATCTGTATCTGTTAATGGGCAAGACAAAAATTAAGCTGAACTAAATGATAAGGAACAATTTAAGATTACAGGTTTAATTAAACAGGAGATAAATGGTTTTCCTTCTGAACAGTTGATTGAAAAATGGCATCTGATCAGAACAAAAAAGAAATGTAAGCACATCAACATAAAGGATTTGGGAAAAATGTGCACTTGCAGCCCAAAATCCAGTTGCATCCTGGGCTGCATCAAATGCAGCGTGGCCAGCAGGATGAGGGAGGGGATTCTGCCCTTCTGCTCTGCTCTGTGAGACCCCACCTGGAGTGCTGCAGCCAGCTCTGGGGTCCCAGCACAGGAATGACATGGACCTGTTGGAGAGTGTCCAGAGGACAGTCACAAGTATGGCTGGGGGAAGGGAGCACCTCACCTACAAAGACAGGCTGAGACAGCTGGTGGGGTTCAGCCTGGAGAAGGCTCCAGGGAGACCTTAGAGCACCTTCAAGTACCCAAAACGGGACTACAGGGGAGCCCTATACTGAAAGAGGCTAGATTTCTGTTCGATGTTAGTAAGAAATTCTTCCCTCTGAGAGTGGTGAGGTGCTCAAACAGGTGGCCCAGAGAAGTTGTGGATGATCCATCCCAGGAAGCATTCAAGGCCAGGTCAGATGAGGCTTTGAGAAACCTGGCCTAGTTGATAGTGGGGGGTTGGAACTAGATGATTAAGGTCCTTTCCAACCAAAACCATTCCATAATCCTGTGATCCTATGACTCTATGAAACATTAAGTGACTCAAGAAAAAGGTATTACTGGTGCATTGTAGGGGGATCAGTATGGGTGTACCCTGATAGAGCTCAATGGCACCGTGATATTTGCCTGAAGCTTTGTGGACTAGCTCATACAAATGAAAGCCATAAGCACTACATGAAATTTTTGCTAGAGGCTAAGATAAATAACTACATTTTTTTATAGCTGTAAGTTAAAAATCATAGCAATAAAAATCTTCTGCTAGATCAGTCTATGGAAAAAAGAAAACACTAAACCCAGGAAGATCCATGCACAGAGTGCAAACTTGAGACAGAAGACAGCATGGCTTATTTATAAGGCTTATTTTCCCTTGTCTTTAATAATGGAGCCGATGAGAGGATGGTTAATAGGAACGAACATTCAAAAAGGAAAATTCCAATAGACATGGATGAAAAAAAGCATTGAAGTTCAGTGTGCTGAAACTTTTGGAGCGGGTTAATTGTGAAGTACTAGATTGTGAAATTGCAAGTCCTGCAGCAAAGCTTTTCTAAATAAAACTATTAATCTCTGGTTAGTGCATTAGCGTTAGAAATTGGCAGACAAGGCACTTGTATTTTGAAAAGAGAAGAATGACTCACAAAGTTACAGGACTATTAGCCATGTTCCCAGTGTATGCAAGATATTGGAATTAATTTCAAAAGAAAGAACACTTAACAAATCAGAGATAAGCAGAAAATACAATACAATACAACCTGAATTCACAGCAATAGATTTTGGAAGATGAACTTGGTATCTTTCTGTGATGTATTGGACTATGTTCAACTGAAGGAATGTGATAAACCAAATTGACCTTCTGCTAAGGCTCACATACCTTCCAAGGACAAATTATTAGTGCTTAAGGCAAAGACATGGGAAATTATTACATTTAGTTTTAGAAAAAGATCTGGCTCCAGAGTAGGTAACAACAACTAACACTGAAGGAAGATGAAGCCAGCCAAAGGCTGGTTCAGAGTGCAATGTGATCGCGATCAGCCATCGTGTCACTCGTTCACAATAACAGGGCACAAAAATAAATAATAATAATAATTAATGACACAAATCTGGGAGATGATGTTAACAGAGAGGAAGGTTAGACTGCCATATAGGAGACAGCTGATAATCTTGAGCAATGAAGCAATAAAAATCAGATTAAATTTAACATCCCGAGATGCCGGGTCAGGCACAGAGACACTAATAAAAGGATTTGCTGTAAGCTGGAGGCTGAACTGTGCTAATGTGAGGAAAGGAGAAAGCCCAGACTGGAAATAATCATTCACAGTATGGCCATGAGTCATCAACATGATTCAGCCACACAAAGGTTGATGCAATTGTGTGCATATCAGGAATGATGCTTCCAGTACAGGGACAGATGAGAACAGTAAATCAGTAAGGATTATAGCTGGAGCATGACACAATCCCAGCCACTTACACTCTACATGGCCAGCCACCATAAATATCAATGGGGTAAGAGCATCTCAACAGACCTTGTTAGCCAAAGAAGAAAGAGGCAAAAGGGGACCTGGAAATGAGAAATGCTCAAAGATGGTAAGATACTGAAGAGACTTGCAAAAATCTGCCTGCTGCTCTTGGCAAAAAAATCAGTAAGGCACTGCCTGCAAGGGAAAGTCCTAGAGGCAGAGTGCCAGGTAACAGGGAAAGGCAGAGTAAGATGTGCTGATCTTTGCTTGAAAGTGGACAGGATATAGATTTTGAAGCTCTAATTCTCATCTCAGACACTTTTCTGTGAGCTTCCTCAGGGACTGAGTACCAGCCAGTTATTTGGTTTTTTTAACTCCACTAGAAGAGAATGGTTCAAGAATCACAGCTCAAACTGGCTTTACGACATAAGAGGGAGTTTTAAAGTTTTTAACTCTTACTCCAGGAAAGCCAAGTATCTCTCTTGCTTATGCTTTGAGCATTAAACACTTCTCTTCCATTACCTGGCTCAATCTAAGTAAATACTCTTGCATCAGCCAGAGGCAGGGACAAACTGGTCTTTGGAGAAAACAGAGCAGTTTTTCCTGGTTTGAGGAAGGTTTTTGCTTGTAAATTTTCCTACAGATGCCATGCCCCTCATCTCAGCTTCTCAGCAGAAAGTTTGACATGAAGCTGCCACTAAGTTGCCAATAATTAATTTCATGTTGTGTTCCCTGGACTCGTTTTTACTGATTTTGCTTTGCAATGAGTTCATTTTGAGGCTCATGAGTGACAATTCTTGTCACAAGGAGCAGACTTCTGATTAATTCTTTCTGCTCTAGATTAATTTGCGTGACAATCATTTGTGACAAAGATTAATCTTTCAAACAATTACTGTGACAATTTTCTCCACAGAGACAAGCCATCATACTGGTGCTGCGTTACTCTGACCTTGTTTTGTGACTTTGGGAAAGTTATTGTTCTCTTAAGGTTTGTTTTACCTATCTAGAAATCTATAGGAGTCATCTGCAGAGTTTATTACATATCTCAGGACATGGGAACTTAATAAATTGTGAAATGATCAAAGGGAAAAAGATGATTGGAAAACAATCTGGAATCTTCAGTAAAAAAAGGTAATAGCTGTAACTTCACAAATACTACCACAAAAAGCAAAACAAATTATAAAAGGAAAAAAATTGCCTGATTTTTTTCTGGAAGATTTTCATTGCTGTGCTTCTAAGAACTTCATTAGAAATCTGACAAATTTTCATGAAATCCACATTTAAAATTTTATTAAAAGAGTTAGTGAAGTGATCAAAGCTCTGCTCTAGCAAATAAATAATATTAATTATGTTGAGCAAAGTTAATCTGCTTTTTTGGCAGAACCGCAATGCTGACTATTCAACTAATACTTTGAAAAAATATTTAGTTTCAAAAAACATTTTAATTTCTTTTTTTTTTTGACATCTCATAAACATTGGCCCACAGAGTCACTTTTGAAGCCTACAGAATCTCTTCTTTACATAAAAAGAAACCCACTGTGAGGAGAGACAGGGTTATTCTTAGAAAAACAGAGGGAAGGTGTGAGCAGCAGGATGGAGAAAGCCATATTTTCTGTTAACAGGTTCTTGCTCTCTCCTCTGTTGCTCATATTTGAATAAAAACATGCTGTGCAGTTACCTTTCCTGCTCAAATGTTGGTGTCTAGAGGGGAATCCAATTGCCTCCAACAGGTGTTGGCTCCAAAATACACTTCTCAGAAAGCAAAGTGTTTGGGATTCTTCTCTAAAATTTACATCCACAATGTTAAGGACTCTCCAGTGAGGGCTGTCTCTTGCAGATGAGGATCTTCCCACAGATTCTCTACATCTGAGATTCCAAAGTATTTCCTGTTTTATAAGAGGTACATTTCAATAAACTGCAGGGCAGAGGCAGCAAGACCTAAGCTCAGATCAAAACAAACTGAGAAGAATCTGAGGGAATCTTGCCCAACCCCAAGCACAAGATCTTTGCTTCTCTCCCTGAGAAGCCACATCCAAGGTGAGAGCTGGAGGGGGTGATGCCCTGCCCTGGCCTTTATTTGGGGAATACACTCCCATGCAAGAGCCTCATGGTCAAGGCTGTCTTTAACCCTAGAGAGGACCTGGATCCAGGCTTCCTGCGTGGCACACCCTCCAGGTAGGGCTGATGACACCTCCTCTGCTGGAAGGCTTGAGCTGCAGTTGGCTGCAGGTCCAGTCCTAACTAGCTCAGGGCTCCTAGTCCTGGATAGGGAGAAAAGGGTCCTAAATAAAATCAGTATCCATCCCACTGGCACCTGAAGAGAAGCACCTGAATGCAGATGTTGCACATGCCCCTCTGTGAATCTCAGTAGCTTCAGAGTTTACCTGAAACCTTTTATGAAGATGAGAGTCTTCTCTGGGAACCTGCAATTAGGGATAAGTGCTCCATCCCTACAGGCACTTGCTAGCACTGCTTTCCTGCAGGTTTTTACTGGAATAAGTTTATTACCCCCAGTAGTGCAGTGTCACAAAGCTGGACAGGTACAGCAGTGGAGCACACTCTGAACAGCTCCAAAATGTGTGGTCAGTTTTGTGTTAGCTGGTTGCACGGTCTCTTCCTGGCTTAAATGTTCTCCTGCAGCTAATGGGACTGTGGGGAAGTCAGAAAAACTCTGCCCAGTTACAAACCATGCAAATGGTATAATACTAGGAGAAAATATTGTGATTTGTATGATAGATCTGACACCAAAAAAACCCCATGTTTTCAACAAATCAGAGGCTACAATCTGAAGGAAGCTATTTCTGTATTTTGGCTGAAAGTTAATGAGCTTGATGCAGAGTGTGAATAAAGAAACATGGTGGGAAATTAAAAATCTTTCAAGAATCACTAAGAGCAGACATCTGGGTTTTCCAAAGTTCATTTACACTAAAATTAATTTTCCAGTGTAAAGCCTTGGCAACCACTTTAAGCAGTAAAACATTTGATGCTGCCGATGTAACCAAGGCGCTCTAAATGAAAACTTTTCCTCTGAAATATTGTCTTAGCCCTTAATTGAGTTTAAAAAAACCAAGCAATATATGTCATGCATTTGAAATTCTGTAAAGCATTGTAAACTGCAGTTAAACAGGAGATTGCAGATTAAATCATGGTGTGACAGGAAGCAGCTATGTGGGACATGTTGGGAAGGAAGGAGGAATTTCTTTCAAGAGGAAATGTTGATGGTATGATGTTACTGATGGAGCTCAAGAAGCAGACAGAATTAGCAGTGATCAGAGCACTGTGTCCAGGTCCAGGGTGATTTTCAGGCTCTTTGTGAGGCAGTCACTGAAAGAAAACTTCCAAGGTAAGCTGAATTGAAGTGAGATGATTCCATAGTAGGAGAGGGGATTATCACTTCCACAGTTTTAGGTAACAGTGACACCCCTCTTGAATCTTGCAAATGATCAGAACTTCCACGCTTAAGACAACCAAAAGAGAAGAGATGCTGGAAATTCTCCATTTAAAATCTTTTCAGGAAAAGTGCTAAAGGACAATTAAAACATTTGTATGATCATGTCATATAAACACAGGCAGTGTTTATATGAGCTGTAGTTCATGTAGCATAGGTGCTGAGTTAAGACTTTGGTACTTTGGTCACTTTACACTGCTTAACATAGGCTCAGTGTTCTCACCTGCAGAAGAGACTGGTCAGTCATGCCAAGGCCGACATCAGTGCTTAGGTCCATGGGCTCTTTCCCAGAGGTGCTGATCCCAATTGCCAAGGGGTGTTAGAGTTTGTATATGAAGCTGAACAACGTGCACCCTGTATTGTCACAGTGAGTGTGCAAAGCCTGGGGCAAGGAACACTCTTTGCTTTAGCTGTACTTCAAGCACTGTTTCTAAACCTGGCATGTTTAGTTTTTCAGAAAAAGGCTATTTGCCTTTATAAAGGAGAATACCTAAAATATAAAGAGAAAGCTGAGACTGCCCAGACCTTTTAGCCTACCAATAAATCTTAGAGATCTTCAGTGACCAGAAAAGAGAAATTTGACTTAACTGTCATCTAGGAGATAGGCAGAGCAAAAGTCAGGCCTTTGTCATGCCATGCAGTCTTTCTTGCAGCCTGTCTGCTTTCACTTTGCAGTGGCAAAGTGTAAGTAGCAGATGTCCTTGTGTAGCTGTCAGCGATTGTACAGAGAAATAATTCCAGTCCCCTTGCAGTCTCTCAACACCAGACTATCACTTAGAAAATCAATTACTTTAAGGAAAAAGCTGTGGCTGTCATAAAAGACACAAAACAAAGACAATGCTATGCCAGCCAGGCAGAATTTGCACAGCTCTGAGCCTCTGGATGTGCAATTTCTTAGGCTGCCCTTTGATTCCTTGACATTCTGAGGCTTTGCAAAGATATATGCCAAATTCAGAAGGAATATAATGTTTGCTACCTTTTCATCAAAGTCTATGAGAATAAGTCAAGATCACTGATTATTATCCCTGCAAAGAAGGGCCACTGCAGGAGAAAATACCTCAAGAGGATTTGTCCCATGGCAAATGCAGTTCCATTATGGCAGGGCTTTGGACATGCTTAAGGTTGCCCCTAATGCAGTGTCTAACCATTTGCTCTCCAAAGCAGCTCAGCTGTGCTTGACTTCTGCCTGCAGTGCTTGGACCTTAGCTGTGCCTGGTAGACCCTGGGCAGCAAATCCATCAGCATGGGTCCCCATATTGGCTGTTCTCAGCCCTCTGACCTTTCCTTTCTTTTCTCTAGCATGCCTAAATAAACAAAGACAAGCCCTAGGGGAAAGAGAAGCAAGGCAGAGACTGCTGAGCAGGATGACTCTACTTCAAAGGTAGTAAGGGAAAGCAGAATGGTCCTTTGTGACCTTAAAAGACACCATCATTCCTTCTCACACTTCTCTTTCCTGCTCCTCCATTGTCTGCACTGATTCTCTGAGGACCTGAATGCTCTAAATGAAATCAAGGCAATATTCTGGCAAACAGAAAGATTAAAATAGAAGAAGTCTGATGGTTTTATTGTTGGTAATGGTTTTTTTGGCTATTTGCTATTTGGCTCATTTTGCTGACACTGTCTACAGCACGGTCCCCATGCAATGCTGCTGTGAAGAGGTTGGGGTGGATCTACATCAAATAAATTTGCCAGCAGGCAAATATTCATGCAACTGTACCTTGAAGTTGTCTAAGCAATTAACAAAATTAAGGCAAATTAGAGCAGTAGGCCTTTTCCTGGAAAAGTTAAACTTCTTTTTTTTCCTTATCACATCCTAGAATTAAGCACTCTGAAGAAAAGCTTCTAGGGTGCTTTTTTTCTGCCCAGATACATTATAAGTCTAATAAAAAAATAAAAAAGATGAAATTACTACAAAACCATCTCAGTAATCTTAATATTCAGAAAATCTTAAAGCTCATTTCAGACCTATGTACTCATATTACTCTGCGGGCTTTGTAAGAAACTACTGTGACTGAATTCTGCAAGATATCTTATTAAAATAAATGTGATTTTACAATAGAAAAATCCCTAAGCAAGTCACTTTTGCACATTCCCTCTCAATCTCCCATAGGTTTCATTCACACACTTTCCTCTGTACTCATGAGTGCCTGTGCCCAAACAGTTTTGGACCATTTGTTTGCAACAGGGAGGACAAAGGATATCAGCAGCTCTGGCCTCAACATGTATCTTGGGTTTTTGAATTGTCTTTTGTATCTCCTAGGAGTGGATGCTGCGTTGGATTGCTTGCCTTGGGATTTTGACTCACCCTTTGCAAATGTTTGTCAAAATTCCTGAATTTCACAACTTTTATTTTCCTTGCTTGATAAGCTGTAGTCCTGTTCTTTATCCACTTGTCAGCTTTAACTTTAGTTCAGTTTGTTCACATGAAACAGCAGATAATGAGCTCCATGGTGATTAATACATTCCTATCTTTTTAAAATTTTGCTCTGCTCTTTCCTCTGGTGCTTCTGCACACACATTTCCATTCTTACTCCCTTCATACCACTATTATTATTATTATTATTATTATTATTATTATTATTATTATTATTATTATTATATTTTATTAAAAATTTCTACAGTGCTAATGGAATCACTCCTAACTTTGGACATTAGAATGGACAACTAATTACAGACCCCCAGGATGACCAAATTCATGTAGTGAGAACTGGTCAGAAGCCCACAGAATTTTTGTTCAACAGCTACTAAAAAATGTGTTGGACATGATGAAATGAAAAGATGAATCTCATGCCTCACATTGCACATATTTTTTTTTTATGTGCATACAGCTATTCAGGTAATTTGCTCTTGGTCCCTGCTGTGAGTGCTGTTGTAGACTCTTGAAAATGTATCCACACCTTCTGTATGGGATTTTCTAGTTCAGGCACACCACAGCCCTGCTCAGTTCTAGTGGAGACAGATCACTGCTGAAGCTCTTCTGCACTCTGTGGTTCAGCCCTTTTCTCTGTGACGTACCAGCCTCAAACAGCTCTTCTTAATCTCTGGCAAAAATGCTTTCTCCTAACAGCAGGCTCATAAGAAAACAACAAAATGTCATTGTCAAAATGATTACAGTGGGATGACAGAATGCATCTCCATAGTAACAAGTGGGGCTAATGCCACCACTTGCAGCATCACAGGCAGCCACACAAAAGTTTCTTTGCCTTTCTGAAAGAAAAATTCATGAAGGATCTCAGTGGCTGCTGAGCCCTGGGAGGTGGAGAGCTGGTAAATGCCTCTTATGGCTCCTTAATGCCTGCCTGGAGTGGGTAGTCAGATATTGTCACAGCTATGAGCAGCACCTGATGCTCCTTAAAATTGCTTTAAAGGAAGCAGCAGGATATAATAGCTCCCTCCATGAGCCCTCTTCTGTTCATCCTCAACAGAGCAAACAGTCACATACCCTGCAAAGCACACTTTGTGTTTGCAGTCAGTTAATTTTAAATAATTCTGAATTTCATTTTGGAAGTGAAATGTATTGAGTAGTCAGATAAGGATGTGGACAAGGAGCTTTTCTTATCTCCCTAACTACATGCTTTATAATTATCAACACTTTGACAATTGCAGATGTGCTATGTTCAGTAGCATTGAATACTGATAACTATTAGTTCCTTGAAATTCGTGCAACAGAAGAGGCTAAAGTTTCAATCCTTAGTTTATCCTAGGTTAGAATTTTGCTCTTTTGGTGCTGTTTAAATCTGTTTTTTATCTCCAAGTTAGACTTTCAGCTGGTATAAACCAGAGTTGCTGTAATGATTTCAGCACATCTGTGCCATTTTCTCCCCTCGGTACCTTGTCCAATGCCTGTCTTGTTAGTTCTGTCTCAAGGCTCCAACATCTACAAATGCTCCTTGCAGTTCCCATGACTAAGCTGAGAAATACATGCATGCATTTAGGAGGAAACATATTCCCAGCATGCACAATTGTCCCCCCTGAACAGCACTACTAGCCTCCAGGTGGATACTCTGATCCTAACTCATACGAACAATTTCCATAAATGTCACTGCTAGGTACCTGACTCATCCCCCCAGGAACAAAGCAGACTTTCCAAAGTAAAGCCGGGGTGATGCTGAAGACTGGCACAATTTTTCTGCTAAGTATTTTTCTTTTTGCTTTTCTGTCATTATACATGAAAGAAAGTTGCTGCCTTGAGACTTGATTCTCCCTCACTTTGGTAGATACCTGCTGGGGCTAATTCATGTGAAGCCATGGCATTATGTACCTTGGAAAGATGCTCAGGTCTCCTTAGGCTCCCAGCTTTTCTGGAGAGTGTGTGAGGTAAAATGATTAATGGGAGTCTGTGAGCTCTTAATGTAACTCACATTCACAGTTTATGACTTCTCCCCTGCAATACATTACTTCCTCCATTTCCATGCAGTTTTTCAGGCAGAGAAGCCATGTGAAGAAGATTTACTCTTCTTTCAACATGAACCTTGCAGAAGTAAAAGCCAATCATCTGCTCTGCATTTGCAGAAATGTTTTCTGAGACACATCACACAAAGATATTAAAAATAATACAAGACATCTGAAAAATAAAATGTACAAGCAACACCATGTAGACATGGAATTTGGTGACTAGACGACTAACAAAAGCCTGATATTCTGAATTTGTATTTTAAACAATGATGTTATAAGGAGATAGTAAAATATCTATATAGAGATTTTTTTGAAAAATGTGGCTGAAATTGATAACAGGAAGGTTTATTTGCTAGGCAATGATTTTCACCTTAATAATTATCTGATTTTACTTTAGGGTATTTTATGACTGATAGTTTTGTGACTGCTATGATGGCATTACTTCTGGAACTTAAAGCAGAGCCGATGATTGGCTTTCACTTTTATCTGATGTTCATTCCTTCACACCACTGAGTGCAGCCCATCATTTTCATTTTAGGAAAGCAGTGATCTTAAAGATGAACCCTTTTACATTGCTTCTACCCCAATTTCCTGACAGTAAAATTATATATGCTTAGCTTGATTCTCTGCTTCTGTTTCTGCCAATTCACACTTATTGAAGCCACTGTTCAATTTCTACCTGATTTGACAGGAAGTTTGACATGTACAAGTATAAAGATTTTCAGATCTTCATGGGCATGGATGTCTGGATGTGTGAGAGTCACCACACAGTAATGTCTCTGGGTACAAGATGGAGAATCCACACGGGACCCCTTCTGCCTGGAACCAACCCACCCACCAGTGCATGGTACCTCCAGCAGCATTACTGCAGTCATTGACTTCATACTCACCTCACTAAATCCAGGAACAGGAAAAGTTGAAGAAGTGTATGAGATAAATGGTGTGGGAACTGGAGGAAATACAAGTGGCTCTGGGTGGGCTGAAACATGGAGACAAAGGAAAAACAGAAAGGACATGAAAGTGAACAGAGGAGTAGGAATATAGATACATTGTAGAGACTGGCTGGAAGTTGGAAAGATGAGAATGATGAGATCTATTGTTCTGGGTTTGACGAAGGATTTGGGGGAGACAGGATATTCTTGGGGAAAGGCACTTATAAAATGAAGCTGGAAACCTTACTGCATCCTTACTCATGTTACTAATCTGAGTCTTCCCTCAAGTCTGCCTTTCCAGGAGGCCGAGTTTGAGAATATGTGGAACAGCTCTTGAAATCTTCCTTTGACAAAAAACCATTCTATCTGAAGCACTGTATTTCCTTTTTAAAGCTGTGATTCAACTGCACACTCAGGCTAGCTCCCATGGCTGGTCCAAGAATGGCAACTTTCACATAATCTTGGTATTGTAGTGCTGTGTTGGATTTTGTGCTTGTGAGTCAATCAACCAGTAATATATCATCTGCTATTGTCAGCACAGTTGAGTATACAAAGAAGAAAGAATGGAAACATTTTCAAGAGAAGGGAGAGAGCATATTGTGAAAATAGAAAATTGCAGCCAGGCTAACCCTTGTTTGTGAGATTCTCCAAGGAAGCCTTTTATGCAAGCATGAGGTGTTCCCAGAGTAACACATCAGAAGCTTTTTAGGTGTTCTGAGGGATGGAGTTACAGTGACATTTAAAAAACAGATGCATGCCAGATCTTTATGCTGTTGACTTAGGAACTAAAAAGCTTCCCAGAAAAGGTCCTGAACCAGAAAGGCTCAGAAAATTGCTGGAAAAAATTGGAGAAATAGATAGAGTATGAAAAAACGTAATAAGTAAACGTAGAAGACAGAAACAATAATTTAGAGTAACCATAATCTGTCGCACCAATTATTAGTGCCTATTTTCCCATTTTAGTAACATAATCACAAAACCTGAATAAATTTGTTCCTCCTAAGCAGACACTTTATATGAATCCACATAATTCTGTCATCTAATTATAACTTTAGCTTCTACAGGATCTTTTATTTGGGAATCTGTTCATTGGTAGTAGTGGGAACCAAGATACAGCTTATAGAAACAGACTGAAAGAGGAGAAGTAAAGGAAAGGCACAGAAAGATTTCTTGCCTCAGTGGTATTAAAAAAGTGAAGTGATGGAATCTGCAAGCAGGCAACAACCTAGGCCTGGCTTCTCAAACCTAGACCTTTAAATTATTGCCATCTGAAGTTGCTTCAAATAAATAAAATTTGAAGGACATGCCCTCAAGAAATACAGGATTTACTTCTCAGAGATCTCTGTGTGATGTTTATTGGCCAGTGCCCTTGGGGAGTTTTGGAGCAAGGCTGGAATGATACCAGCTCATTCCCGTCAGCCTGGGAAAAAACTGCCCAAGAGTTGCCTTCCTAGAACTGTCTCCCCCAATTCTGAAAGAAGGATTTGAGTATCTCTGAGCTTAACCCAATTTTCCTGACAGGCTGACACAACAGAGAGGGCTTTAAGCCCTATTTTGCGGCACTTGGGACCAGACTGAATTCAGTCCCACTTTTGGGTTTAGTTCAGGCTTTGGCTGTTTTCTGTGTGCTTTTCCAGTCTCCTTTGATCTCCCTTCACCATTCCTAGGAGTTCTCTGCACCTCAGAGGCCCCAGATCTGGCCCTATCTGACCTTAGGGGGGGGCCTATGAGCCTAATATCAAGTAAAATTTTTATTTTATTTATTTTATGTACCTCACTGAGACTGACTGTTCCAGCTGCTTTTTTATTTGTTTTGGTTTTTGTTTGTGTTTTGTTTTTGTTTGGGGGTTTGGGATACTCATTGGTTTTTTTTGTTTTGTTCTGGTTTTTGTTTGCTTGGTTGATTGGTTTTATTTTTTTTATTTGTTTGGGGTTTTTGTTTGGTTTGAGGTTTTTTTTCTTTTGTTTTGAGGTCTTTAGTTCGTGTTTGGGTTTTTTTGTTAAAACTTTTGTCTTTATTCTCAATGAAGAAGAGAAGAACTGGATACACAAGTAGGTACTGAAGCACAGAAAAGTGAGGGGAAAAAATGAATTGCAGATTGTTCTTGAGCACTCTGTAAATCTTATTTTGCATGTTAATGGAGGACTTTGGTGAAATAAAAGCTTTGTGCTGCTCCTCAGCACCAGGAAAGTTCACCTGTTTCTCTGTCACTGCACAAACGTCTTAAAGTGGAGTGGTCAGAAACATCTTCTGGATGAAAGGTAAAATAGCTGTTTCGTGCTATTGGGAAAATAATCTCTCCATTTGTACAGAGTCTGTTTTATGCATAAGTCAAAATGACCCTGTGCTGGGACAAACCTGGAACAGACAATTAAAGATGTCTGATGGTACTGCAGGACATAATTCCCTTCCAGATTTTGCAAATGTGCAAAGCTGGCCCCTCCTCTATTGAGTCTGAAGAATTTGGACTGCTGAGCTACCTCTCCCACGTCTTTCTCATCTTGTCTGACTTTCCATCAAGAAAAAACTTTCCTTATTACACCAGGGATATTCTGTGTAACAACCTCCAAACATTCACCTCATGTATGTCCTGCAGCAAGTGCTTAGCAAGCTCTACTTAAACCCTTTCAGTGGCCTGTAATACTAAGCCTGTATTTTTTCAGAATTTAAGCATGCAGGTTTTCCCTTTTTACTTCTTCCTCATTTACCTCTGAGCATGATCAAAAAAGGCTCCAAAACCTGAAGCCATTTGGCTTCAGAATTTGCTGTGCATCATGAGACCCTTTGGACCATGCAAAGAGAGGATTTGTCACCAATCTACCTTACAAGTTTTTCAGTGCTCTGAAAATAATTTTTGAGGCATGGCTTCCTCGCTCAGACAGAAAGAAGAAAATGTGGATGTTCTTCTGAGCTCGAATTCACATTCAATGTGACAGATACACTTTGTGCTGGCATTATGCCATTTTAACATGTGGGATGCAAGTACTTTGCTGCTTAGGCAGACCACTGTGAAGAGGCTGATTCCCAGCCAGGGACACAGGAAAGCTGGTCTCAAAGGCTGTGTGCCTATACTTAGTGATGAATAGGAAATGAGATTCTCTAATCCATCCGTCTCGGATTCGGGTTACTTTCCACATTTCCAGTCACCTCGGGCATGTTTGAAGAGTGTTCATTACACTGAAATGTCCCACTTGCACTGACAAGTATTACTTTGCAGTAGAATTACAAGGGTTAAGGGTGCCTGGGTATTCTCCTTAACAAATCTTCTCAGCCCACCTTGAATTTTTGCAAGCTGATCAACTGGTCTGAAGGTCACGTACATCAGTCTGTGGCACAGCTTGTAGAGGGACAGCAGCAGTAACTGTCAAATAGTGAGATTACAGAAGTTTGTGGAGCATTAGGGGATTTTTTCTTCCCAAAGAGAGAAGGAAGAAGGAAGAAGGAAAAAGCAGGAAGGCCTGCTTCTAACGCAGGCTGGTGCTGGTACTTAATACTGAAATGAGTTAGAGACCCTGAGCAAATGCCTCATGTAAGGAAGTGAAATAAAGCTTCCTCCTGGCCCCATAACCTGCCTTAAGACACATTTGCAAAAAGTGACCTACAGAGTTGCTGGAAGAAAGGGACCAGATATCTCTAACAGGGAAGTCTGTTGAGTTAGTAAACACCTCTGCTTAGGATAAAACTGCGAGCCCTTGGTTATTTTTCTCTTGAAGATTCATGAGGAGACCTTCCATATATAATAAATGTGATTCTTTTTACTAAAAGATATTGTAAATATTAAATATATTTGCTCAGTAAAAGAAATAATGACAAGCCACCAGTACACATCATCTATCAATCTTGATTGCTCACATATCTGAAGTGCTTCCTTTTTCTGATCCTGCCTTTGGCGCTAACGTGTCTTTGTGCGTTATTTCACGCGACAGAGAACTACTATAATTCCAAAAATAATTTATTATCTCCCAAGAGCAAAGGTCATTTTAATTTGGAACAAATAAATGTCAAATCGTGGATGATGTACAGGATAATAACTCATGGGCAGCCAGCCAGAGGAGATAGCTGTAATTACATTCAAGTTAAGGAAGACACAGAGAGCCAAAAGATGAAAATCTGAATGTTCTTAGGCAAGTTATCAGAGTTCATTTAGCTGCAGGATGTGCTGCTATCTGATCCCCTAATCCTGCCTGTGCCCTGAGCTGATCTCATAAAATAAGGAAACCTACAGGGAGAGGGGTCCTATAGAAGTCCCTCTTATCTGAGAGTCCAGCAAGCACCGGGCTGACTTTCTGGAAGGCACATGCTGGTACTGGTGAATCATGCACAGTGGAGCTGAAGCAGGTTCCAGCAGAAGAGAAGTTTCTCATGTTTGTGAAAACAAAATCCTTAAGGAGAGAAGCATGAAGTGCTCAAGAGGATCAGAGCTCTTCCCAGGACAAAACTTGTTGGATTGTGTGAGACACATAAACACACCCTTTACTTCCCCTGCTCTGCTAGTTTTTTAATTTGCAGCTTTAATCAGTTCACTAATCTCATTAAGACACCCAGGTGCAGTTTTGATAGACAGGTATTCAAGAGGTAGTGGAGAGCAAGGCTTCCATGCTGCTCTGATTATGCCAAATAATTCTCTTGGATTCATCGACTGCTTGTGGATTCATTGACTGTGTGCTCCATGCCTGAGTCTAAAACCCAGGGATTTTCAGTGCCACTTGGGATAGCCCCAGATATCTGAGACACCTTGCTGGGCCTACCCTGCTGGGACAGATACAGTAGAAGACCTTCACACCTTTGAATTTACTTTTGTAAAGCATGACTAATGTCAGGAAAAAGGTTCTCAGTACCCAGGGCATAAAAAGCTTTTTAAAAATACTAATTTTTTCTCATGTACTGTTCTCCTTTGCCCCTACTTCTGCACAAGTATCTAATATTTGTCAGTGCCACAGACAGTGTCCAGGACGAGACAGCTGTTTTGCCCAATTCAAAAGGGCAAATGTCATGTGGTGGTGTTCGCAGGGGTCCCAGGATAAGAGAAGAGATGAGAATGTTGGCTCCATGTTTCAGAAGGCTTGATTTATTATTTTATGATATACATTATATTAAAACTATACTAAAAGAATAAAAGAAAGGATTTCATTGGAAGTCTCGAGAAGAAAGGAGAGAATAGAATGAATAACAAAAGCTCATAACTCTCAGACAGTCCAAGCCAGCTGACTGTGATTGGCCATTAATTAGAAACAGCCAACATGGACCAATCAAGGATCCACCTGTTGCATTCCACAGCAGCAGATAATTATTGTTTACATTTTGTTCTTGAGGCCTCTCAGCTTCTCATGAGTAAGAATCCTAAGGAAAGAGTTTTTCATACAATGTGTCTGAGACAAATGTCCTGTCATACAGTCCTGTACTGTAGCCCTGTTACTGCAGCTGTAATAGATGCATAAATGCTATTATTAGAGCTATAGAAGGTGATGAACTGGAAAATGCAGGCTAAGATAGGCCTCAGAAATTTGGAGACTTTTGGATCTGGAAAAAATCAGCAGTTGTTTACAACATTACCTCACTATACAGAGAAATGCTGTTTGTGAGGCTTATCTGAACATCCAAGATTTCTCACTGTTTAAGGATGTTCTAAACTAGATTTTCATTCAGCCCCATTTATAGCCACAATTTGAGTAACCAATTAATTTTAGGGAGTAATTAACAGAAAATAAACAGCAAAAGACCCCCCCTCCCCCCGGTCATCTCTACACATGTAATAACAGGAGATAATTCTTTAGGCAGACAAGAAGCTTTTCAGTACACCTGATGACAAGCTCAGTTCCAAATTGTGGAGGAAAATTAGGAATTTATGTCTTAAGTGAAGCAAAATCCAACTTTCTGAGAACTTGGTAAACACTTTTTTTTCCCTTTTATTAGAAGTCTGTATAGTATATGTTTGAATTATTCCCAGGACAACAGAACTCTGCACTTCAATAAGTAAAAAACTGCAAATTGCAAAGCAGATGTTCTGCTGACCTCCTCCCACTGGAATCCGCTAGCTGAGCTGCTTGCCTTATTCTCTCTTTCAGCTATCAATAAATCAGCATGTCAAGTAGGTGGCAACAGAGGAAATTTTAACTAAGTAGGCAGAATGGAACCACAGGTATTGTAGAAGGATTGCAACTTAATCTCTAGCAAGGTTTTATAATGTTCAGCACAATTTTCTTGGCATTCAGCCCTTGATAAAATGACACTAGAAAAAAAGGATTTGGGATAAGCAGGGAACAAGTATCTTAATTGTGAAGTTTATTAGGCTGAGGAATAATGTTCTAGATAAATAGGAAAAATTTTATTTTTTAGTGATAAAGAAATTGCCTAGACAGAACACAGGAAAAATGCAGACAATAATTGTGAGTTCCTTATCCTGGCACACCAAAAGAAAAGGAAACTTTTCACATGTGTGAACATGATAATCTAGTAAATTATTTTAATCCCTAAATCCTATGATAGTCTTGTCAAGTAAAACAGTTGTCAACTAACCATGTGGCTAAAAGTTGTGTTGGAGATGTGCCTATCTGATGCCATGAATATTCACTGTGTAGCCCTAGAAAGTACCACAATCTATCCTGCTTCTCTTCACTAACACTAAATAAACCTTATAGTATTGTAAATGTGGAGGGGTTTTTACTGCTTTGAGATTCATGCTAATTTGTGTCACACTATTGACTCAGACCAGCAAGAAACCTTTTAAAGGTGCCCTGAGGTAACCAATCTGCTTTTGCATTGCACATTGGGTCACACAGCCCTGAAAGTGTTAAAAGCACAAAACCACCACAGTGAGATTCAAGGCTGCATAAAAAAGAGATTTTGTAGTCTGAAGCAAAGTCGGCCAAGGCTTCTAATCATGAAGGCAGAGCCAAGGATGTATCACCTCGCACACAAGCAATCCTTAGGGGGTATATTTAGCAGGTATCATATTTGCATACTCAGATGTTGCCCTTCTGCTTTGCTCATTGAGCTTCAGCTGACTTGGCACATCTGCTCTTCCTCTCACTGAGCACTTTATCCAACAGGGTGCCAAAGTTTGTGTTGCTGAGGAAGACTCAGTGGGAATATTTTCAAGGTGCTGAGACTTAATAAAACATTTTTCAGAGTACCATCAGTTGGTTGTTAATTCAGGAAGTTTTTATTCAAATTACAAAATGAAGTTTGCTCTTTCAGTGTTAGATATTCCAGACTGAGAGTGTGTGCTGGAGGACTCTAAAGACTGTCAGACCACCATATTCAAAAAGGTTTTCTTTCTGAGAAAAAGAATATCTTTATTTGTTTCAAGAGGTCAAACCATGCCTGTGACTCATCTGTGTCTCCTTCTCCCTCCATCCAAGGAATCCAGGCATCTTATTAAGAGGAGAGGAAGAATTCTCATGCTGAGCAGAAAGGGATTTCAGAGCTAGGAAATTTACTCTAAAAGTTGTTTTCTTGTCAATCTTGAATCTTCTTCAACAATTACAGGGTATGGAAATAGCTCGGGACAGCACAGCAGCCATCACTACATTCAAACCTTCCCTTTCAGTAGATTGAACTGTGTAAAGAGACAAGTAAGTGGAATTTTGGTAAAAATGTCAGAAGTTGACCTAGAATTAATACCTGTATTATTGGCCATGAGATAATATAAAGAGCTCTGGAATTCTCTTGCAATGAATTGCTAGATAACTGTCACAACACAATTAACATCTTTCTTTTGTTCTTGCCAATTTTTCAAATCTGAATGTTTATATTACTGACTTCAGGCTTGCAAAGCCTGTTTCCTGAGGCATAGGGAAATGAACAAACTGTTAATAAAAAGGCAATAAATCCTCCTTGCAGGATGAACACTGTCTTTCTGTGTATCCCTGAGGTGCAACAGCAAGTATCTCTCTCCCCTTTTGTACCAAGCTCAGTATTTAACCAGCAGCCTGCTACAGACCTTTCTGAGGTGTGACATTAATTGGGGGGCACTGAGAAGTGGTCAAACCTCTGTCATGTCCTGTCTGCTTGTGCTTCTCTTTCCCCAGGAGGAGCACCCAGGTGAATTGTTCCTCCATCCTTCCTCTCTATCACCTCTCTGGTGTTTTGCTAAGGGGATGTGTTAACCCCACTGCTATCAGCACTGAAATGAACCTCACCATGGTTTATGGAGGAAATCATGCAAGGATTAAGGATAGGGTTGGACTCAGTACTAAAAGATGTACTCCTGAAACTTACAGTGATGAAGGTTGGAAGACACCACCTGATCCAACATGATCTGTTTCCTGAGACAGGAGCTTTGATACTGTTACCTCCATACTAAGCTGGATCCCTTGGGCCTGACTAAACACAGTCTTTGAGAAGGGCATCAAAAAATTGCTGCAAAAAATGAAACTACAGAGAATTTATCATCTCCTTTGTACCCAGTGGCTTATTACCTTCCCTGTTAGAAATTTGTGTCTAATTTCTGCTTTGAATTTGGCTTCACTTCCAGCCACTAGCTCTTGATGTGCTTTTCTCTGCTACATTAAAGAGCCATTCAGTAACTGGTATTTACTCCCCATGAAGATTCTTACATGCTATAATCAAGCTGTCTTCTGATCTGTCTGATAAGATAAACAGATTGAGCTCTCACTGTTCTCTCTTTTATTTCCCCTTCCAGACATCAAAACATATCTGTGGCTTATTTCTATATCCTTTGTAGTATTTCAACATCCCTTTTAAAATGTTGACATCAGGACTGTATACATTATTCCACATCAGTCCCAATAATGTCACACAGAAAGCAAAGTTAATTTCCTCCTCCTACTCACTATTCTCTTGTTTATAATGACAAGAATTGAATTAGCACTTTTTGCCTCTGTATCACACAGGAGCTCCTGCTACTCCATTTCCTCTTAGAAGCCAATGCTATTTTCAGTCAGTGCTTTTCCAGGGTACAGAACACCTTTCTGCAAGAATGGTTTGCATTGCCTGCTTTGAAATGAATTATTTGGTTTGTCTAGGGTTTACCCAACCACACTGTAGGTGAACCTCTTCCTGGTTTTAGCAGTCCTGTTATTCTTGTATCACTAGGGATTTAGTATTAGTATCTAGTATTTAGTACTGCATCACTAGGGATTTTGTATTAGATTCCTAAAAAGGTGAGACAGTTACACACCATGAAATTTCTCACCAAATTCTACAGAAGTTCCTAGAAATAGCCCTGTCTGATAAAGACCCCCACTGACAAGTTTTTCAAGATCTTTGAGGCAAACATACATTATTTATTTTTTGATACCCTAAGAGAGCTCTTTTGTTCTTCACCATATTGTGTGATAATAATCTGAACAATTTGGGAAGTCTGAATAAAACCACACCTGTTCAGTTGCCACTGCCAGCAGAACTTGTTATCTCATAAAAAAATGAGAACAGGGTTGTCTGAAAACAGCTGGATCCTTAAGGTATATTGACTTTCATTAATTGCTTACATTCACTGTGTAATTATTCTTAGGTCAGCTGGTGTGCCACTTTGCCTGCAGCAGATGTACTTAAATGTCTGTGCAACTTTAAGTTCACCCTGTTGCACATTTAAATATTGCCACAGGAGAAGCACTTTCGGGGTCTTGCACACTTCAACTGACATTGCAAGGTTTAGTGGGAAATGACTCTGCTTACAAATGTAAAATATATTTATCATCTCTTGATTGCAAGTAGTGCAGGACTGACCATTACAGGAATATAGGTAATCTACATCTGTTAATGTCCTGATTTCAGGTGGGATAGAGTCAATTTTCTTCCTAATACCTGTGTTTTGGATTTAGCATGAGAGCAATGTTGATAACACACTGATGCTGTAGTTGCCACTGAGCATTGCTTAAGCCAAGGACTTTTTTCATCTCTCATGCCCTGCCAGTCAGCAGGAGCACAAGGAGCTGTGAGGAACCATGGCCAGGACAGCTGACCTGAACTGACCAAAGGGATATTCCATGCCATAGAACATCATGCCCAGCATACAAACTGGGGGCAATTGTTCCATAGGGTCTGATCACTGCTGTGGGATGGGCTTGGCATTGGTCAGTGGGTGGTAAGAAATTGTATTGTGCTTCCCCTGTTTCTCTTGGGTTTTATTCTTTCTCTGTTTCCATTCCATTAGTGGTGGTGGTGTTGTTATCAATGTCATTATTTCACCCTATTTCAATTAATAAACTGTTCTTACCTTAATGCACTGGTTTTACCTTTTTCTGATTCTCCTCCCCATCCCACTGGGCAGGGAGGGACAGTGAGTGAGCAGCTGTGTGACACTTAATTGCTGGCTGGGGTTAAATCACAACAATTAAGCGAGGCAGTACAACATCCTGCAGCAACATACACTTCAGAATTCTAAGACCTCACTCTGCACTTTCTGAACAGAGTCTGTAAAACCTTTTTTAGTATCTTTGCATTTTCAGCACCATTATTAAAACTCCCATCTAGTACGTAATCTACACCAGTGCCAGGGCTTCTTTTGTTCCAAAAATATCAGTTCCTTGATACTGTCCTCTAACTCAGAGAGATACAGACTTTCCCCAATGCCTACCACTTTCTATTGGTTGCATATTCTTATAAAGTATTTCCTGATTTACCAGTGACATGCATGAGGCAAATTACAGGACCCTACAGAACCTCTCAGTCTTGGACCTGCTTTTTGAAGAAGGTGATGAATGACAGCACATAACCTTCAAATACATACTAAAATTATCAGACAAGCACTAAAATCCAATATCTCTGTATGTTTTGTGCAAAGAACCACAGCAAATCGTGGATATTTAACTTAGTTTACCATCTTGTGACTGAGACTTTAGCTGTGCCACACAGAGTTTTTAGCATACAACAGGAGCTTAGAGAACTGACCTAGGTGTAGACACCCGAATTAAAGAGTTTTGGGCACGGACAACTAAATAAATGTGTCCTGATTTTGAGCTGAATCTCAGCCTTCTGGTTCCTTCATGACAACCTGGAACTGAGCCTTTATATTCTCTTCCTTAGTTCCTTATATTTATTTTAGAATGTTGTCATCTCATACTGAGGTAATTGCCAAGATGGGTTAATCCACTGAGACAGAAGTGATCTCTGCAGTCCCTTAAAACTTTTCAGTCTCATAGTGATGGTGTGTTTTTTTCCTCTTAGTTAAACTGCTCATTCTCAACCTGTCTTGAAGCATTTTAGTTCCTTACTTTTACTCTCAAGAGTAAAGAAGTGTTAATTTTACCCTTTTTCATATCCACTCAGCCATGCAGTAGCACTGCAGATGTTGAGGCAAAGTTCTATTCTTTAAAAATTCAATTCTGATTTTGTACCACAGCATCAGATGTATCTCAGAAAAAGACATTTGTCATTAAAAGAGAAGTTTGGCCTTCATTCCATAAGGCCACTGAATTAGTGCAGCTTTCTTCAACACAGTCTGACAATTCTTCAATTGTCAAATCATAATTTTCAAATTATCTCGTATAACAACATGACTGAAGAAGGGTTAAATCTATGTCCATTTGATCTTCTTGATGCTGGAAACATCTTTTCAGTTTCTCCTACCAAGCCTCAATATTATGTGTGAGAATCTACTAATAACCCATTACACAGTGAACTTTTTCACCCATTAGACCTCCTTTTTTGTGCTGTTTGTTCCCATTAGCACGACAAGAACAAAGAGTTGAGCTTTGTACTTGAAATGGCATGAAGTCTCCTGTGCAGCCACTCATATTTCCTACAGATTTTGATCCCTGTGCCTTGAGACTGTCTTTATCCTCTTACTTCCCAAACAAGTTGTATTCTGCATGGTGAGATATCTTGACCTAGACACCTCTGCTGAGCTACAAGAGCGGAGATACTCATTTGAACCTTTTGTGTTTGGGTCCCCTCAGCCCACAGGGCTGAGCTCTTGGAAGGCTGGGATGTGTGGCTAAAATTAAAGTGGGACAAAGAATAAGTTGGGAATATGATAACATGTGTCGTAAGCAAGACCTGCTTTTGCATTTTTTGTCACTGTTGAGGGTGGAAGGCTTTGTGACCAACCAAAATATGTTGCAATACTGGGTTGCCATGCAATTCAGCTGTGTGTAAAAGGCAAGCTGTCACCACCCCAACGAAAAGTAGACCCTGCTGTCTTACTGCAGTTTCATAAAATAAGGTGTAACACTAACTTTTCATTTACAAGAAGATTGGTTGCTCTTGTACATTGAATATGCCATGTGCACAGGAAAAACATGTCAGCACAAGGCCCTGTGAGATGGTACCTGTTTCAAGCTCTTTCACCTAAACTCTCTACCTCTGGAAAATATACTTTACCACTATAACTTCTATTTTGGTCTTAAGGAAAAACTGGGTTTATTTGTTATTCCCTAATCCTGCATTCCTCAGAATCAAAGGGACTAGTGATTGGCAGAGTTTAATCCATAATTTTGTGTTTGTATTTCAGTTTTGCAGTTCTGAAATAATATTTTAATTCTATGCCATATCCATCAAGTAATTCTGCAGTAAACTGCAGGTAAATCTCTATTGAGGACTATTTCCAATGAATCTCACTAACCCAGATATTTATCCAGCAAGTTCCTCTTGACTCTAATGCAGAAAAGTCTCTGTTTCTCTGTCCCTAGGAGACAAAGTACAAGTCAGAAAATGCATTTGAGGCAAACAAAATTATTTGACCATAATCATTAAACAATTGGTTAAATAGACATATTTGACCATTTGTTGTTCATTTCTGTTTTACTATCTCCATAGTCATAAAAGAAAAGTTGCCCATGTAGTCATCTAACCTTCCTTGTTACATTGACAAAAATGGTGATTCTGAGGCTTCTGTTGGGTCCAGACTTGATACCAAACTTGTACAGTTTACAAGAGGTTTGTCCAAAAGGGCAAATTTACTTCATAATTAGAAGCCTTCTAAAATCCCCTTACCTTTATGATTACAAAATAGGTTCTACATTCCCCATAGAAATGGTTGCTAATTAGGAGAACTTTTAACCTCCCAATTACACAAAATCAAAGTTTACAGGCTTGCTGGAGGAAACATGCCCACATGAGAAGACACTGATTAACATAAACTCTCTGTCAAGCGTTTTTAATCTTTTATTCATTATTTGCAGGACTCTCCTAAATCAGACTTTAGAATTTTCCCTTTACTTTCCAGGGGAAAAAGCAGATTTAACCTCTGCATTTCTCACTGAGATTGAGAATAGTAGTGATTTTTTCTCACTTGAGTCATAACCTTCTTTGAAGATTAAAAAATTAATGAAATTCTGATTGCTAGTATTTATATATGTCTACAAGTGAGGCTCAGCACAAGTATTTTTCACAGATTTAAGGTTAATAATGAATGATTCAAAGGTAACAGTCATGACTTCTTACACCCTAGCCATGGTGCCTAGGAGGAGAAAGGGTCTCATCCTTGTGTTCTGCCCATTCTTCATCTTTCCTTCTTTTCTTCTGTGCTGGAAAAACTGTTTGCTGTTGTGTCTCTTTAAGTCACCCCGGGCTCAATTTTTGTCATTTGCACTTGCTTGTCTCTTTCTATCCTTCATCCAGACCTGCTGCTGTAACGCTTCTCAGGCAACATGAAATTGTGAAAAATGGATTCATGCTGTTTCACACCTTTCAGCACAGTTTTTAAACAAGAGAAAATCAAAACAAAAGCTCTTTTTCAAGTGAAAAAAAAGCTGAGTAAACCAATTACATTTCTTTCTTATCTTTTTATTGTTTGTGCAGGCTCTTTCTCCTCACTTAACTCCCTCTCTTGAATTTCTCCTTTCTATCTATAATAACTTATATTTAAAACTTAGGAAGACAAATTGCCCAAACTGTTGGGCTTGTTCATGGGAACGACTTTGCCAAAATAAACTATTTTCCGGCCTTTTCAGAATATAAATTATCCAAGCCACATTTCAAGACCTGGCCAAAATCCATCAGGTTGTTTATAAAAAAGTAGTCAGACAAATCTTCTCCTCTAAGTAAACTCCAGTAAAAGAGAAAAAGAGAAGTAAAAGAGACATTTGAAAAAAGATACCTCCAGCAGCATCTCTATCACCATGCCTGAGATGATTTTCTTATGCCATCCCCTTCCCATAGACTTATGGACAGAAGACCTTCCCTTTCCAAAGCCTTGAAGGAGGAAATACTGAAAAATCCATTCTTACTCCACAATGATGTATTGGGTTACAGTGATAAACTGTGGCAGACACAAGCTCTTTGTCATAGTCCCTTGCTATGTTGCAATATTTTCAATCTATTCTTAGGCTTCCTTGTGCTACTGACGCATTTTATTATAAACTCTTCCTTTTTTAAGATTTGCACTGCAGTTCTGGCCTCTATCATGGTGAGTGATACAAGGTTCCAGGCTCTATCCTAAGACTGTTCATTGTCTATGAAAGAATTCATACTCTAAGTCAAATATTTCAGTTGTAAATTCTGCCTCAGCATCCTTCAGGCACCACACGGACACACAACTGTGTTCTCACCACCACTGTCCTCTGATTTCTTTGGACTGTAACCTTTTGAACAGAGTAGAGAGATGTGACAAGCCACAGCTTCTTATAGGGAAATAGCGGATCCTGTTGGATGGAATGAAATCTGTGCACCCTGCTGTCCTTTTCGGGGGACTTTTCCAGCAAAATTAAAACCCCTTATAAATTGCACGGGTTTGGCATCAAGAAAAAAACATCTGGAAATTTGGCTTTTCTGCTGATTCCCTGAAGTGCTGAATGATTAGCTTTTCCTGTGGTGGTGAAAATAATGTGTAGAAACTGGCTAAGCTTTCTCAGGGGAATCCCTGAGCTGTTGAAAGAATCAAAGGAACCCTACACAATCAAGAAAGAAAGCCATGAGCTCTGCAAGCTCTTTCCAAAGGTAAAAGGAAAGCGCCCCAGTGCTCACCAGAGAAAGGATATTGCTGTGAGGATGCTCACAGCAGCTTTGACCAACCTCACTGCAGGCAGTGAACAAATCTCACTGAAACCTTCTGTTGTGGCTGACAAAGACAGTAAGGGCTGAGGAATGAGTAAGCAGGATCTGCCCTAGCAAAGAGCATTAGACAGGGTCCCTGTCCCATCTCCCAGCACCTGAGAAGATGAAGCACTTTGTCTCTGAGCACCCTTAGCAGGTAGAGTCCCTCCACTCACAAGCATCTGAAGCTTTCTGCAAACATGTGGAAGATGGCACAGATAAAACTAAGGAAAGTGCAAAAGAGCATGCTATGTAAACTGAAATTGTATCCCATCCTTTGAGAGGGCTTAGCAAAAGTCCATCTCATTCCTTTCACCTCCAGCTCACTGATGTCTATGAGGCAATGGTCCATGGGTTGTTTTGTGTTTTCCCTTCACTCATAGTTTTGATCAATTGTGGCAACTACCCACATCCCTCTAAAGAGCTGACTGGGACTCTAAGAATCCTCTTCCCTGCTCCAGCATGAACACACCATCTTTCAAACACTTTGATTCACAGCTTTTAATTTAAAGTTTATCTAGCTCTTGTCCAGTGATCTGCATCCTCCTCAATACCTCTCAGATCACAGAGAAGGTCTGAAGCCAGGAATCTTTGCCACAGGAAAAAAAACCTTCTCTCTGTCCTTCTGGGCATCTGTCATATGTCTGAAATACAATGACTAGAGAGATTCTGAGTACAGAGCCTGAGCTGAAAAACCTCTTCACTGGCGTTTTCTTCCCTTTCAATCATGTGGGGAAGTGCCACAGTGCTTGTAAAGCAAATATTCAATTTGCATTGCCATCCACAATGCTGGTAATTAACTCACTGGCTAATTTGTTTTTAGCTGCAACTAATGGATTCAAGATGAAACATGTTCTTGTTTTATAATGAGCTAGTCTTTGGTATACTTCCTTCTTGCACAGAATCTGAATAATTTTACACAAATGCCCATATTTATAAATTACTTAAAGGGCAAAAAGGAAATGTTGCATGCAGAGATATTCCCACCTTTCGTAAGATCTGACATGTTTTACTGCAGCTCAGTTTTCAAGTTATACCTCTTATTCAATGCTATGGATCCTCCTCTCCTATTCCAGTAGAAAATTCTGAAAGGCTTTGGAACACAGAAAGCAATGAAAGGCAATTCAGTTGCCATGAACAAGCCAGAATTCATCTCCTCTTGTTAAACAGCAAAAGTGGGCAGCAATATGAATTTTAGAGGTCAGTAATACTCATGGTTAGGAAAGGGGACTTACTTCTGGACTTGCAGGCAGAGGCTCTTGATCCCACTTTTCACAGGATGACATTTACTGAAGCATTTATTTCCTCCTCTTTCCTATACACCCCTAAGATAATTTTACAAACAGCCACATAATTTGAGCTGTATCAGCAACTCCCTTCTGCCCAAGGTCAGAAGCAATCCAAGGAGGGGCTGAGCGAGTTCACCCAAAATTATTCCCAACAGTGTATGGATCCAGTGGCTCAGATGTGCTGAGAAAACACAAGGAACAATTACATTGTGCCAGAGTCTGGCATCCCATTGCAAGAGCCAGCCACGAGATGCTCTGTCTTTAAATGCCATTTGCGCCTTACAAATTCATTAACAGAAGAATTTGCTTGCACTTCAGTTGTTCCCTTCTTTACGTAAGTGACCTTAGAGGGTTGCATAACCCAGCACAACACTGATTCACTGCAATGCTCTACCATATTTAGTCTTATTAGCAGCTATTTGAGAAACGCTGCTGCTCACTCTGGAGAGACATCATTTATAGTGCTATATAAAGGTCTCTATATTTTTCCCTCATGAAAAGGATTGCTGCAGCATTCTTATCTGTAATGCAATCCAGAATAGGAAAGACTCATTGATTTTTGAGGAGGCGTTTTCAATATGGTGACCTGTTCCATACTTTCATTTCAAGTGTAATTATAGAACAAAAGACTAGGATGGGAAGTGCATGTTGTAGAGGAAAAAATCAAATGCACATTTTTTCTTGACATTTACTGAGAAAGGAGCCTTGCCTGTTTTCTAAATGTTAATGAACAGCACACACAAGAAGAACCAGGGCATTTCTTCCCTGAGTTAAATACCTACCACGCTTACACCAATTGCAATGACAGTATTCTGAAAAATAAGGTGAAGGCTGAATTTTTGCTCCTAATGTTAGCTTTTTTACAGGAAAAGAACAACCAGAAGACAGATCTGCACTGCATGAGCATTTTAACATCAAAGTCAAGGAATAAATCCCTTGTCACTTTGTCCTCCTGCACTATGATAGTCATTTTCTGGATTTTGACAGAGCTAGTCCTAGTCTTGTTGGTGCAAGTGGAAGAGGAAAAGAAAACTTGGTGCTAGTGTTAGTCTGTTTGCCAGAAAAGTCACCATTTTTGCAGCTTTAATCTGTGCATTTTATAATTCCTTCTGTCTCCCAAAACTTGAGATAATTAATCAGATTTGACAATCTGCCAATTTTGACAGGAAATTATTGTTCTTGGAAAAAATAAACCTTCGATTCTGGTTTATCTTGATTTTTTGTTTATGGGAAATGTCAATTTCCTGCCCCATCAAAGCAAACCTCAATTAGGCCTTGCAGACTTTATCAGAAGCAATATAATTTTCAAGCTGTGAAACATTAGGACAATCCAGAGAAGTGAAGAGCAAATTCCATATATGGCATCTTCTACCAAAAGTAATATTCAAGGGCATTTCCAGGAAGAAGCCAGCATCTTTGGGTATTTGGATCTTTATAACTTTTCCCTTTTTCCATGGAGAAAATGGAAATTGAGTTGCCTACATTGTATATCGCTATCCAATATATTGCCCATATTGGATTCTTTTAAAATAAGTATTTTTATTCTTTATGATCAAGTTATGCCTTTTCTTCTGCTATATATGATGCACATAAAACCTAAAAAGCCACCAGAATTGCTTGGTAGTTTTATGAAACTTTTAAAATGCAATATTTATACTTCACAATTATTAACTTTTTTGTACTATTTCCAGCATCACTGTTGTTTGTCTGAGACTTGTGGAAGAAAGAAAAAGAAGCGAAAAAGAAGCTGAAAGAAAGGGGATTTTTTTTTTATATATGGGATAGGGGATAAAAGAGGTGGATCAATTCCTAACCATTTAAACTTTGGATTCGTGTGCAGTAAAGACTTCACAGTACTGTCAATACCATGAAGACCAATGATGCCTCTGTGTGATATGATAGAGAGATGTCAAATATTGCTGGAGGACACACATACAAATATATCTTGCCTTTTTTAGCCCCTCCATCTTCAGGGGGAATATGCTTCTCAAAAAGAGATATTCTCAAATCAGCAGGGCAACAGGGTTGTCACTGTCCTGATCACAGCTCTGCAGCCACCTCCACTGCAGCTATCACTCAGGAGATGTTGCCACGTGTTTCCACCCATCAGACAACTACCAGATCTCATCTTCAGAGTGTCAGGAGCTTCCTGCAGTCAGAAGATTACAGTGTGATAGCAGGTCTAGATGAGTCAGCCCGGGGGCTAGAGAGATGACAGATAGGATGGAACAGTGCTCAATCACGACCTTTCAGAGCAGAGTCCTGTGAAGCAACTCGCATTTGTGGTAACAGCTGCCACCTCTGAACATGCTGAACCCAACAACCCCCTCCATCACAGTTTCCCTGTGCTGTCTGTCTGTAGTGGAGACAGGATCACCAGGACTGGACATCAGGAAATTTAACTTGGAAGGTATCACAGAGCTGGAACAGATCCCCGAGGCAGTTGTACAAACCTCCCCTTGAATGTTTTTGGGATTTGTCTGGATGCAGCCAGAAGTGCTAATTCTGAATTGGTGTCCATCCTTTTTTGAGTGGAAGGCAGGGCTATATGACCTCCTGAGGTCATTTCCATTTTTAAGCTTTTGTGAAATGCACCTTAGGTGTCCTGTAGGTAGTCAACATCTCTTTTCACACTAATTTATAATGGAATTGAAGCTACTCCAAGCACTGACCACATGTTGCCCATCCAAACCTCACAACACTGGGTTAAATGTTTTCAGGTAAAGAACAGGAATCACAGTTCTGATGACTGCTGTGATTTCAGTGATGAACTTTTCTTTGCCCAGTTCTGTGATTACTTTACTTGGCCAGAATTTACAACTGCTTTCTTCTTGCTGCTGGTCTGCTGGTTTAGCGAAAACTGTTAAATTTCACTGTTAATTCAGTCCCCTATTCCACTGTCCCTTAGACCTGAATATCAGACAGAGCAATCTATGAAGATAATGGAAAAGATAATTACTCTGGGGTAGTAAAGAAATGTAGCTATAACAGCAAGTTGTAAACATACACATTTAAGCAGAGTTCAAGGAGTAGTTAGTGTCTTTTTGTCACACTGAACGAGAGGGAGCCCTGCAGAAACCTGCTGTGACCCCACTGATTACGTCTTTTTTGTGGACTGTTAATGAATTGAAAGTACATAAAAATTTGCAGATAACATGAAGGACAAAAGTGTGTAAGCACTCTGTAGGACAGGTTCAAAACTAAAATTAATCTGGATAAACTGAAAAAAAAAAAACCCCAAAGCAGGAAATCTGAAGGGTAGCATTCTGCAAAGAGAACAGCAAAGTGGTCCACTAAGGAGACTCTGAATGAATGAGTCTAAAATGGGAAATGGTGTAGCAGGGGGAAGTACTACAGAGCAGAACGGATAAGTTAGAACCTGCAGGGTAGAAAAGACAGTTCTATATCTCTAGTAACAGGGGAGTTACACATAAGATACAGGAAGTAATTATTGTGCTCTGTTTGTATTCCAGCCACAGCTGGAATAGTGGGTCCAGTTGAGATCCTTGCACACTGAAGAAATGTAAAATTATTGGAGCCTACCAGAAGGATAAGAAACTTAGAAAAAATTATTTAGGAGGAAAGAATTTGGTTTGTTGTAGGAATTTTTGGTTATGCAAAGGATTGCTGTAGATGATGATTCACTTTACTGTTTGTGATGTCTCCACCAAACAGCTGAAAAAATTTAAGATCTGATTCCTTCCCAAAACAGATGGATGGACTGTATGATATCTTTGATGTCCTCCTCTGCTCTTCCAGGACACCATGAGTGGGATGCAACTGCATTGTGTTCTAAGGAGTTATCTTGTTAATCCTCTTGGAAATCCCTTAGCCAATTTTGTGGATAATTCTGTGAGAGCACTGTGAATGAAGCAATTAAAACTGAGGACCAGAGGGCAAAGAAATACTGCCAGAAACTCCTGCTCAGATCAATGCTACTGGCTATATTTAAATCCTACTTCATCTGACACCTTGCGCCAGTATCCTGCGTCATCCCCAGGACACGTATGTATTTCTGGGAATTGCTTAATTCAGGCTCTCCAACTCCCTTCTCCTCACACAAGCAGCACACCCTGCCATACACACTCTGATATCCCCCCTACTGAATTCTTTGGCAGAACTTAAAGTGGCCTCAGAAAATTGGCATGTTGTAGGCAAAAGGTTTTCACCTTTCTGAATAAGACTTTATAGCTGGGTAGCCATGGGAACGTGGCTTCCTGCAACTCCAAGTCTGTATAAATGTACATCTCATTGTTCTAGTTCATGAGCAATGAGTTATGATTTGAGAGGTAGCACAGAGGGTGAGAAACCTCAGGAAAAAGCTCTCTACAGAAAAGATGTAATCTTAATACTTGCACAAACTTCATTGCTGTGTTTTTTCAGCAACTCAGGGATTTTATTATATTTTATATTTTCAGTACTTGTCTTAAAATTTCCCCACCCCATGAGGAAGAAAAGCATTATATCTTTCTGCAGATTAGGATGAGGGCTGGAAAACCAAGAAATATCCATGACTGAGATAATGGCAGCAAGTCTCTCCACCTGCAATGCTCTGCCAGCATGTCCTACCCTTCCAGGGGCTACATCACGTCCACTGCATTGTGTAATTCTGATCCCATGTTAAACTTATTTCATGGCACATTCTGTACAGTCTGTAAACCCAAAAACTGATCTGTGAGAAAGTGTCATTGTCTAATGGCTGTCCCTGTGAAAAACAGAGAATAGCATCATCTGTTGGCTGCTCCAGGTGTTGGAATCCTACACCTCTCTATATCCATCCCTGTGATATAATTCTGACTTGTTATTACCCAAAATGGAGCCCTTTTTCTCTCAGTATTTCCCCTGCATGAATGACTCTATGAGATATTCTGAATAAGTTGGACCTTCACTGGGGAAACCAGACTGACTCCAAACATTGTGATGTGCATAATTTTTGGTGTGACTTTGTCTGTTGATTTTGTGGTTCTGCTCCTGGGAACAGTTTGGTGAGTGTTGTACTGGTAATAGGTATGCATATAGCTAATAAATAATCATTGTAGCTGCTGATTACAAGCTACAGTTTCATAGTATCCTGTGATATTTAAATATACACTAGCTGTTAATATTAATTACTGTTACTATTGGTCGATATATACATATACACATACTTTTCTGGCACAACCTTTGAATAACTTCATATGCACATTTGCCTAAATTAGGAGTAAGTATACTTGCTATAATAATAATAATAATAATTATAATTATAATAATAATTATAATAATAATAATTTACAGCAATCTGTGATAAAGATATTTAGAAAATAAATCTCACACTTCCTTGTATGTTATGAAATCATAACAGGGTCACAAACTCAAACCCAGTGTCACAGAAACCCTTTAAGTCATGACTGTTGCCAAAAAGGAGGTCTACAGACATTACTATCAGTACCAACAGGCTCATAATTTTGACCTTTCTTTCTTTATATTCTAACCTTTATCAGAAAACTATGAATGGCAGCAGTGGAAGAAGTAAAGCATCATAAGAATACAGAGTACAGCCTGGTTACTGTCCCAACCAGTGGCCATAACTCTCCTGATGAGTGGGACCATTTGATGCAGTGTAGACATTACAGAACTGGTTCCCAAGGCAGGATTTGAGGGGGAAATAGTACAAGAAATGTAATTTGAGGTGTGGAGAGGATTTTTCTGAGAAGTCTAGAAGTTCCAGTAAAAAGCAGCCAAATGCTGTAGTTTCAAAACAGGCAGCAGCAGAGGAGAGGAAACTGAGGCAAACATGAGAGATGGGAGAAAGCAGAAATTAAATAGCAACCATTCAAAGGCACATGAGTGGGGAGAGAAAGGACCTTCAGACTAAAGTACCAAAAAGTAGGGTGGGCTGTTGTGATCATAGGCAGGAGAAACATTGCTGGTAGGCAGACTGGGAAAATGCTGTCATTTCAGCCCTCCTTTTCCCATCCTCATTCTAGGCTGGGAACACAGCAAAAAAGTCTGAACCTCTAGGCCAGTGACTCATTTAATTGCACACAGCAATGCTGGACATTTGCTGGAAAGACTTGTCCTCCTGAATCTCCACATCTATCTGGAGTGGAGATTTGCATCATTATTACAGAATATGACACACAAGAATCTTGTTCATCTTTGGAGCTGATGTCAAATAGCTGATTTCATCACTGTTAGATACACTCAGAAACTAGCTGTTCCATCAATAGGGAGCAGTTTTTCTTCCTGGACACTTTGGCTTCTTTCCCTGTCTGTAGTGACACATTTGCACATAGATAATTGCAACTCAGCATTTGTGCCCATTTGTTCAGAATCACTGTCTCACCAACAATGCAGAGTAAGGGCTTGCAAATTAAGGAAGTTGGTAAAACAGGCTTTTATTTCCAAGTTCTTCTGTCGGGATGAGAGGAGTCTAAGTGCATCCAACTCCACTCAGTCATGTATTCCGGTTCCAACAGCTCTATAGCCCTGTCTGCCAGGACATGTCCCAGGCTTTCCTCTTGTTCAGTGGCTAGTCCCAGTGTACCATCACAGTGAACCAGAGACTTCACAGCCCATGACAGGCAGAAGCTCACTCTTCTTGCCATCAGGAAGGTAGTGATAGACTTTTCAGTCACACAAATCTCCTTTCATTGATAAGAGCTGATTTTAATTCCCACTGATCTGATGTCTAACCCAAGCACTTCCTGCAGCCCAGGCTAGTCCAGACAAAATGATATTTCCCCATGCTTTAAATGAGTTCACCTGGAAGAGCTCATAATAAGGACAAATACACAGAATTGCATTCACTGAGAGCCTTCAGCTGCTCTTTCTTCAAATTATTTCATCAAAACTAATGAAAAGTTGATCCAATTTCTCCTAGCTTTACCTCATTTCACTTCATCCCTGAATAGTACTAAATCATTAGCAGAAATTGGTTTAAGCATTAATATTTCTGGAGGGAAAAACTGTTTTGCAGTGTTGTCACACTGTATTTGTGGGGGCAGGCATGAATGATTTGTGTGTACCTGTCACAGGACTGCATTCCTGGCTCCTCCTCCTGGTCTGTGAGGTCCTGTCCAGTCCTCACTCACTCACTACAGGACTTCATAGTCACCACATACTCCAGAATGTTAATCCAAGAAAAAAATCTTCTTTCTGCCCACACTCATGTGTCCCTATACACAGCAAGGGATGGTTGGGGCCCAAAGCAAGACATAAAATTCCAAAGATTTGAGCATAACAACATAACACCATCAACTCTGCCGTCTTGCACTGTCAGAGTTTCCAGTTCTGCAGCCCTGGGGAAAAAAATGGAGTAATAGGTCTCTTGGGCTTGGATTTGGGAGTAGGCAGCTATGTTTGGCATTGTCAATACAGCTGTGGCTGTCAGAGCAGTCACAAAATGGTTGTTTCTAAAGGAAAGGACCAATGTTCTGAGATAAGCCTTATCATATGAAATTGCCTGGTTAAATTTTTCTCTATGCACAGGGGAAGCTGATGGGGAGCACTAGCAGAAAATTTTCTGCTTTAAGGATGTGTTAAGGATGCCATATTGAAATGCCAGCAGCACATACATTTGCGAAAACCACAAGTGCATAACTTGATTTTGTGGACAAATTATGTAACTGTCTGCATTCTTGCTCAAACAGAGACCTCGATCATATACCTAAGCCCTGCTTTAAATTATTTGCATATGTATTTGTCTTTAGAGGCAGCCATATCACTGTGATAGGGAAGATAAATGATGGTTTTAATTTTTATGGATTCCAGTTTCATTCAAATTGGACTTAGCTGCCTGCTCACATCTCAACAGATATAAATTTTGCTGGCAGGAATAAACGCAGTTTAAATTGTGTGATGTGAATTTGGCTTCTGCTTATTTTGCTCCTTGATTTTTAAAAACAGCAACTCATTAGACATACATTAGTTATTAGCTTCAGCTTTGAAGTTATCTACAAGTACTCTCAGGTACATAACAAACCTTTTACCCACATTACAGCTATCTACACGATATTCCTCATTAAAGTGGAGATGTAATACAGCTTTATTGAGGATACCTTTTCCCTTTTTCTAGACAGCTGAGGAGCTGGGAGAGGCATGGAAAGGTGGGTGATTGATGCTGGCAGTCTCCTTGTGCTAAATACTACCATAGGGAGGTAAGTTCAGCAGACCTGGCAGAGGAAGGCAGTGGAGACAAGGATGCTCTGTCCCTCAGTGCATGGACTATGTGAGACTGGTCTGGATGGGTGAGGAAAACCAAGAGCCCACCTGCAGGTCTCTGAGCCTGATCCTATTCTAGCCCTAGGAAGGAAGATGGGGTCTCCTTCCCTAGACAGAATAGGACTGCTGGTCAGGGGAGGACATCTTATGTGACTTTGTGAGCCTGAAAGAGACAAAAGGTTTTGTCCATGTAAGGACTTTTCCTTTCAGCCCTTGCAAAGGGTGAATGCCCAATAACAAGAGAAAATAAATGATGGCAGGAAAGTAGAGGGAAGATTCAATCCTTAATATGATTCTAGTCTTTCCTTTCCTGGAAAGCTCCTACAGCTGGGAAGTGAGTCATATACTGCACTTACATTTGCACTGTCACGTCTTTCCTAAGGATGCTTTGTATCACCACTGTGCAGTAGTGGAGCCTCAATCTCTCTGTTAAACCCAAGCCCATGTGTTTCTGGTTCATAAGCAAGATTCCTAAAAGCTGAGGAACTGACACGCATTAAGATGACCTATACCTAAAATAAGGGAGTGAAAACAGGCTTACCACTCAGCTCTGGGTGTATTAGCTCAAGGAACTATTAAAATGTATTTACTATTGTTGAATCCCTCTGAGAAAATTAGGTTATCACTTCATACAGATTAATCAATTACTTTGCTTCAACCTACACATGTCAGATTTCATTTCATTCTCATATACTTTACATCAGTGATTATTTGAAGAAGGAAAGTACCAAAGATAACAGAGGAAGAAGTGGATATTGCTGTGTGCAATGAAATTTTGTACTGAATACAACAATATTATTATAATAAAACTGAAAGATCAGTATTACATTGCCTTCCTTTTTTATACAAACAAAAACTTAAATATAAATCCACTTAAAATTTAGTACAAAAGTGCTGGGAAAGGAAAGCAGAAAAAAATAAAGCAAAACTTCTACAAGATTTTCTAAAAGGTGCTAAATCTCTAAATTATATTTGTCTGAATCATGGTCAGTCAATATCACAGCAGCTGGTGCCTGACAATTTCAATCCTGTTATGAACAGTATCACCAAAAACATTCAGTCTTCTGTATTGTGCAAAATCTAGCACACAGGGATAGTTGCTTCCAAATCCTCAGTTATCATGTCACTTTTGGCACATATATTATTTTTGAGACCACGGGGCAGAAATTAGTAACAGAAGTTCATGGTCTTCCTGTACTATGAAACAAAGTAATTTTATTGAATGTTTGCCCACAGTAAAGGACCATGATGATTCTGAAAGCAGCACCATAAATAACAGAGAGGTGGTAAAATAGTGTCAAGAGGCCTTCATTTTAGCCAAAAGTAGATCAATGTACTTAGAACTTTAATATCGATCAAAAGATAAGATGAGACACCAGATTTCTCTGGTTTTAGCAGGCCAAAAGAGTAGAGTGTTCAAACTATTAGTGAGATAAAAGAGGGACACTGTAACACTGCAAACCACAGGAAAGTAGATACTGATCTTCACAGTAGCACTGAACTCAGTTTTCCTGAGCCACTACGTGAGCCAGCAGCTCACATCTCCGAGGAATGCTGTCTCCTCATATAGCTGAGGAGGACACAGGCATATTCCCAGTTAGCTTATTGCTAACAAGAGGTTAAAGAGATGCTGCTAACATTGTACATCTCTGAGCACCTTCAAACTGGAAGTAGGTAATTAGCAGCTGATAATTTAATAGAGATTCCTGAGCAGTGCCTGAAGTTCTCTAGGAGGGAGGCTCAGCTTACAGGTCATCCTGTCAATCACTTTTACCCTAAAATAAAGAACCAACCAGGCTAAATAACCATGTGGAAAGGGCATAATGGCACCGATTTCATAAACTGCAATATTTCACAAAAAAACTATTAAATATATTTACAGAATTCTATGAGATGGGAGATATTGTAGCACTCTCTTAATACCAAAAAATCCTTTCATACACACTTGTTCAGAAAAGGACATTCAAAGGTAAGTGAAGGCTCCCTAAGACAAGCCTCTTCATTGCTGGAAATCTAGAGTCGTTAATATACTCTAAGAAAACAAAATGAGAAACTACTAAACCTTCAATTAAGCACTATCAGATATATTATAATTATATAAAAGCAATACCAGGCAAGATGGATTGTTAAACTGCGGAGAGAAACAGTGGATAAAGGAAAAATATTTAATATAGAGTATTATGAAATTACAGATGATTCTTTCAAGAGTAAAATGCCATGTACGAGATGGTCAGATGCTTTCCTGTCACTGGGAAGTGCTGTTTTCACTTTCATATTACATACCTGAGGTAATGCCAACAGACCACAGGGGGCCCTCAAAATGACTACAGACCACTTTGCAAGAGGGTTTGTAGACCCCATAAGACAGGATGACACATCCCATTCTAGCTAGACTCTTTTTGCTTTTTAAAGCTGCTCTAATTTATCTCTGCAGTTTGCAGAGAAAATTCAGCAGACAGAAAGCCCTCAGGCTAAAAAAAAATACTTTCTCCCATCAAATTCCATTTAACTTTGTTTGAGTTATAAACTGTTAAAAACCACAAGATCCCCATTAAAGCTTGAAAACCTCAAGAAAAATTATTTCCAGCAAAGTGACAAAACAAGTTTAAAAAGTGGGAGGGAAGAGGATTTGTTGGTTTATTGCACTGCCAAGGAGCACCAGTGGGTTCTGGGAGACACCAAACCACGGGAGCCTGCATCAGGTCTGGTTGCTCTGGTCACACCTCTCCTTAGTCTCCTCTGGCCAACAGCTGGCACAGCAGCTGGAGCACTGCCCCACTGTGCCAGCAAGGCTAAGTCCCACATGACAGCCTGCTCCTGAGGAGGTAAAGGTTAAGATTACAAATATTTCTTTCAAGTTTTTTCTTAAAAAAAAAAAAGGAAAAAGCTAAATTTATAACCACCTGAATAATCTTGGTTCTCTAATTAATTCTCCACATCCATCATGATATAGTCTACTTTTATTCCTCTGTGCTATTTTTTCCCTTGTTGTGATCCAATTCATCCCACGTACTGTAATGATATTCCTTGCAGAGGGGAAAGAACAGTGATAGCACATGCAGCCATGATGAGATTATTCCCTCATTTACTGTGGCCTTGTAACGCAATGCTGGTCAGGTATTTTCCCCCACTACAACATACAAGAAATATTGGTGAACCATTATGCATTTGTTGAATTTTCTTTTATAATTTCTAAACATTTTCCTCTAATTTCCTGTTTTTGATGTGTCACAGAGTGTTTTGTTTAATTTAGTTTTGTCTATAAACTCCCCTATAGTCAGAAAAACTTATGTGTCATTTAATCAATGCCCCTAGCACCATAAAAATTTTATTATTTTTACATTTTTCTCACTACTAACATATTTAAAATGTTGCAGCTATCTTAAGTGATGAACTAACAGAACTTTTATTGTGAGATTACCTCCTCTTTGAGATTTTACTGATGGAAATTTTTGCCTGACAAAAATAGTTTCTTTAAAATTTCTTTTAAATTCACATTTCTGCCTTATAACTCCATGCCTTTGTTTCTATGTCTTTTTTAAGCACCTTCACCAGGTTCATTGCTTTATACTACTCAAAACTTGGCAGGCAGTAAAGTTTTCAGTTAATCAGCATATACACAAATTAAAGATTTAATTTAAGTTTAAAGCTTTTAATTTAGCTCCTCAAATATTTTCTCCCAAGTACCAGGCATTTTGACAGTGATGTTGCAGGGGCTCAGACACTGCTAAGTTCTAATGAACAATTAATCTGAGACACATAATTTAGCTTCAGAGCATTCAAAAATCAGAATTCAGCTACAACTGAGTAAGACTGCAACCTGCAACCACTGTTACAAAAGTAAAGGCAGACAGAAGATTATTACAATTGTAAGGTAGCTAGTGAGCCCTTATTTTAAGAGATTTTTTTAACCCTTTACTTTATTGTATCAGTAAAAGGAGGATGAATAAATCATGAAACCTGGCCAGAACAATAGAGAGTCATGTAGCTCTTAGATAAGCAGTGGTTTCAGCGTAGAATTCAGCACCATAAAATGTGCTTTTAAACAGAATTTTTTAAAAAGGTTGCAAAATCCCCCTCACTGGGGAGAAGAACCATTCAAGAACCATTTGTATGCAATCCTGGGTAATGTCCTTTAGGATGAGCAGGGAGGTTGGACCAGGTGACCCTTCCCACCTGACCCATTCTGTGGACACAACCACAGGGCCTCCAAAAAGGAAATATCTGTTGTTCTAATACAGCTCTGAAATGCACACCTGAAATTAAGAAATCACAGACAAGTCTTCATGTTTGAACCTTTAGAGAACCTTTAGTCCATTGCATGGCATTTATATGCAAAACATCCCTTCACTTACAGGTCAGGCAGACTGGACAGAAGTGGGAAACTCCTAAAAAGACTAATGGAGAGCAACAGCTGTTCTATGGATTTCAGATATTCTACAGCAAAGGTTTAGTACACAGAGTGTGCACAGAAGAGCTTCGAACCCGGGAATAAGCCCTTTCACTTGTAGAAGTGGAAGGTCTTTGGCAGATGTCTTACCAGAAACCTGGTATTTCTGTCCAATTTCTTCAGCTTATGAGGACAGAAGGACTCCAGCCCCATCAAGCTCAGAGTGTCAGCCTGTCCTTGGTTGATGAGGAAGCTGGAGCCGGGATGGGCTCGCTTCACATTCAACCTCCAGGCAAAGCATTTTAGAGACAACTGGGGTGGAAGATGACATGAAAAAAAAATTTGAAAACTGCCTCACAATTTTGCTGTCACATCAAACAACCCATCAAAAATTTAGGAAGAGCTGAGGGAATTATAACTCCATGGGGACTTTGTACAACTGGAGTGGAACTGTCTGTTTCTGAAGATGGCTCTCATTCCTCCAAACCACACAGGTGTCTGAGGGGAGGGCCCATGGGCAGGATCTCAAACATCACTTTAAATCTACAGAGGACACTTAAAACCAAAGGATGTAGCACTTCCTTATAAATTGTTTACAAAAATTATTCCACCTGCCATAGCAATGCAAAAATCAAAGAACTGCAGCTGAATTTATATCACACATGCAACTTTTCTTATCAGAAGAGGTCTTGATGCACAATGTTCACCAAAAGCAGAGTTAACTACTGTCTGTATCACAAATGGTACTTCTTATCCCCACATACTGTGGACTGGTTATATCAAAGCAGAAATCTGCACATTGATTTAGAAGCAGTTGATGACACTGCTTTGTCAAGTGGCTGATGACACAGTAGAGAGCATGATAACAACATTTTTTCAATTAATCAAGATACAGTCCTTAAGCTGAATCAGAGGAAGGAGCATTCCTGGAATTAGTATAGAAGTGACTTTGCATGGCTCAGTAGAGAAAGCAATAGCTCCCATAAGACTTAATGTACTTAACAGAAACACATTTTCCTAATTGCTTGTAGGCATGTACATGATGATAATAAATTCCTAACATGAGACAAAAGAAAACTTTTGAAACACTTAGCCAAAGAAAAGAAAACAGCCACCACAGATCTCTACCACATATTGCATACAATTTCTGGAAAGCAGGTCACTCTAATTTGCCAACAGAATGAATAATATTATTCCAAGTTTTCCATAAAATGTTTTATCTTCATAAGAGAACAATTTCAGGCATCCTTCACAAAATATTACCTTTCCATTCAATTGAGAAAGATTTTAAAGCCAATGCAGAAAATGGCAAACCTTTTTCTATGGCCACTGATGATGCAAACCATGGATGTACAGAAATGTTTATGATAAACTGTTTATAACTGTTTGTAACTGCACAATCAACATGGGAATATTCCGTGATGTTCAGGACACTGACAGAACTGAAAGAAATGCTTGAAAATGTGAAAAAGTGTGTACTGCACTCCACTAGCTTCAATTTGGTCATAAATCATCTGTGACAACATTATGACTCTACTGCTAATGATGACTCTGGGATACACCTTTCTGCCCACAGATAAATGGAGAAGGATAGCAAATGGCTCCTTGCAAATTGCCTTCATCTACACAACACAGCAATGCATTCAAAAGACAAATCAACAGATACAATTTGGACTGTATAGCAATGATTTTGACTTTTTTTCCTGGAATTCCAGGTTTCAAACCTACTGGAGATCCTAAATTTGGTCAGTCTGAAGCAGTGAGGTAGGGTAGCCTGCACTGTGGAATTTCCATGTCTTGTGATTGACAAAATATTAAAATGGTTTTCTGTTAAAAGGAGTTCCTACAGAATGGTGGGAATTTCTGCCTTGAAACTTTTCAGTTATTTAAAAATAGTACATTTTGGGAAGAAGCAGACATATTTTTGGTGGCTTTCATTTCTCTCAAAAACTGAATACTTCTTACAACCCTTCCAAAATTAGAATACTCCATATGTGCTGCAGTTAAAGAACTCATAGAAAAGTAAAATATAATAGGAAAAACATCAGGTTTGTTCATCAAGAATGCCATTCCTATTTAAAAGCATGGCATGACAAAGCAGGTGAAAGTGGAAGTGAAACATTATTTAGAGGCATAAAATCCATAAAAATTTCTCTTTTAATTGTGGAATAGCAGTATATCACTTTAATCTATTCACTTTCTTAAAAAATACAATTACTTTTTAAGGAAGATATAAAGATTCCTGAAAGGTTGAAACCTGACAAAAAGCTAGATCATAAAAATACGTATGTATTTAAAAATTGTGTACTTAACAATTCAGTATGAGATTTATACATATTTCAGGAATTTTACACTAGAAAATAGGTAATATTCAACCTTAAAACCTTGTTGTTTCCATTTATTAAACAATATGGGTTAAGAACAACTTTATTATGTCCAGCTTCAACTATACCCAGACTAGTTCTTCCAGTTTTGAGGGGATTGTTTCAGTGAGCTAATCTCTTTCTAGTTCTTAGATATCCATTCCATAAAGCTGTCTGATCTACTCTGTTCTTCATTTTTGCCATCAGTAAATATTTCACTAAGATATTTTCTCAAGCAGAAACATCATCTGTAGAGTCAACATCTTTTTAAAGAAATCCCATTTATTTCTATCTCTCTGTAATGTATCCATGTTAGCTTTTCATTGCATATGGGATTTGTGTTGACAGATTCCATGCAATGTACTGACATTAATGGAATGTGAAACATGTGGGCATAAAAGCAAATTAAATGAAAATGGCTCTTAACATGTGTCTTTATTTTGCTAGCACATGGTTTGAGAAAATGCACATTCATTTCACATAGCTGTGCAAAAATTCATCTGGTTTTGTGCAACAGGATTTAATCCTTGTTGACAGTTATGGAGCTTTACATTTGTCAGTAACACTATGGTATAGTTACTGTTAACACTCTAATGGACACACAGATGCAGCAAGGAGAGGATAAAGGAACGGCTTTTGTTGTAGAAAATAAGATAAAAACACCAAATAGGATAATTTCCGTTTTCTCCACCCTCACTACTTACTTTTCCTTTCATACATGTTAGCACATTTTTTGTATTTAAAAATAAAGAAAAATGTATATGTTTCTTTGAAATAAAAATAGATAAATGAAAGCACCTGAACTTGGAGTTCAAATTTTAGTTCCTCCAGAGGTGTTCACAAACTCCACTGACATAAAAGCTCCATCTCTGACTGCTTGGGACAGAGCCCAGTGCTGTGTGCCAGGCGCCAGGAGCACGGTCAGGTTGGTGTGGGGAGGCTTTTCTGCCTCTCTCTCTGCAGATGCCACAGGACTCTGGTAAAAAGGGGCAAGAACAGGCACTCCCTGTAGTCATCCTTTATGAGAGACTTAACTTGGTGGCAGACCCATGGCAACAGATTTTCCATCATGCCTTTTATGCAGCAAACCAGCTCTGGTACTGAACCTCTTCTTACAGCTGGGCTTAACTTTGTGGGAACTCTGACAGGGAGCAAATCATCCTCCTTGACAGAGCAAGATCCCCAAGGAGAACACCAGTACATGCATGGAGGGAAGTGATTAGAACTCATATTTCAAAGTTCTCCACATAAGGAGTGAGGGATTCTCTCTTTGTAGTTGCATGCTTTTTTTATTTTTTCCCTCACTGCAGAAAAAGGAAACGTGAAATACATTCCCAAAGCCTGACAGTAACTACATTTTCAACTTACTCAGGTTTACAGAGGGACAGGTAGTAGATCTGTGACTTCAAGCTACGGCCAATTTCTGTCAAATGTTTTCCTGTGATTTGGAAAAACAATACCTGTCAGAACTTGCAATGCAGGTTGTTGTTCCTTGTGCATGTTCACTGAGAATAACTTGACCAGAATTAGTTGTTTAACCTAAAGGTTTCTAGCTAGTTGTACCCCAAACTTATCCCATTATATTTTAGGAAGTTCTGCTCAGCTGAAGAATTAATAGGTAGGATGAAGGATGACAGAGTCAGGGGAGTGATGGTGTAGGTTAAGAGCTTGAAGCAGGTGTGAGAAGCCCAGTTAGCACCCAACAACAGAAAAAAACTATACTTAGCCCCACACTCAAAAGAAAAATGAAGAGTACTTGCAACAGTGTGATTTGCCATTCTCTAACCAAGACAAAAGAAGAGAAAAAAGGAATATAAAAGCTGGCAGAGGAAAAGCAGCTGCCGAGGTAAGCACTCCCAGACTCAAAGAAAAGACTGGAAAAATTATAAAAGTGGTCAGAACAAGGAAACTGTGACACCTGGACCAGAAAGCTGAGTGCACACACAGCCTGTGGCTTGGCACTCATGTATCCCTTGGCACTCCATGCACCCCAAATACCCACTGCTCCCAACAGACAAGTCAGGTGATATTATTATCACTGCTTAGTTTTGTGCAATGTTTTTTTGTTCCCAGAAAGTTTCTCCATTAGATTTGTACTATCTTTACCTTTACTACCAACTGTTTGATTACATGCTGTCTGGGTTTACCCTTCTACCACAGCTGTGACAGTGAAGCAGAGAAAAAAGGGTGAGGGACCAGAAGAGGAACAGCTTAGGTGAGGGCAGAGTTTCTTTCTAAAGGGAAAAGTTATAGGTGAGAAAATAGTAACTGTAGGACAGTGTTCAGTCAGTGGAGAGAAGTTTTAAGTGCAAATTAAAGCTCAGAGGAAAGTGTAACTCTGAAAGTGGGGTTGATGCCAATTAAATAGAAATGCAGCCTGAAACTCTCTGCAGAAGAAACAACGGTTCCACAGCTCTGTCACTAAAGTCTGTTTCCTTCACTAGAAGATGCCTTTCTCATTAAAAAAGCCACACTGCCTTGTTCTCATCTCAAAATAACTCAAAATTTTCTTCCTTTGGTTATGAGTGTTCTGTTCTTTGTCATGGCAGGAAACCGAGTTAAACTGAGTTTCTTGCTGTTGTAATTTTCTGGAGTCAATTTGAGGTTCATGCAAGTACATCAGGGAGAAATATATAGAGCTCCATGGGGTATTAGCATGGAGTCTGTGTGTAATACCCCCTCTTCTCCACATCTATCCCAAAATAGTGCCAGAAACAAGCCCCGAACGCTACCAGTACTTACTACTATTGAACTTAAAAGTTTGATTTCTGAAGTAATTTACAGATGATTGAAATGCTGGCAGCTCCAAAATCCAGCCTCCAAAATTATCATTGCCACTTTTGACCATATGTGTTCAAAATATAACTTGTTTTCTTCTATGAAAATCATGATTAGGAAACTCAGTGAGCCCTATATTTTTAAAATTACTCCACAATTATTTCCCTCTGTTTCCTACTTTGCAGCTCTTTCTGCTTCCTGTGGCACAAATCTCCGTTTCCCGTCAAAGGACTTTGTTATAGATTTGCCTTATAAGACCCAGACTGGAGATTGCCCCAGGATATACAGCCAGGTAGAACCAGAGATCAGCTTGTAAAAAGACAACTTGTTGGTCTGTTTGCCACTCTGTCACTGTCTCTGTTAACAAAGGAAGGACATTACAGAAAAAAAAATATTGGGAGGTTATAGCAGGTTGGAAACTATGAATCAAGAACACGGTGCTGCAAGAAACTTCAATCCAATTGTGTGATGTACAAACAGAGGCTTCTTAAGTGGCAAAGGATGAAATTTTTCTGTTCCACACAGTACTGCTGAGAACCTGTCTGGAGTACAAATTTGTTAAAATATCGTGAAGATCACAGAAGAAAGTAACACTGTTTCTAAGAGCTTTAGAAAACAGACTGATAAGAAATTGTTTTCAAGAATTTTGTTGCTTCTATCTAGAAGAGAGAGACTTAAAGAAAAAGAGAAACAGAGGTCAAATGTTTTCCACATCTTCCAAAATAAACAGTTTTCATAAAGGACTGCAATCAATGGTTTCATTTCGCACCAAGCATGGACTGGAAGGCTCTTTGCGACAGAAGATAAACAATCAAATATGAGAGAAAAACACCTTCCAAAGGTAGTAATATGGTAAAACATGATTACTAGGAATATATGGCACTTCCAAAGCAGTGCCAAGAACATGCATTTAATCCTCCCCAAGAAGGGAGGTGGATAAAAGGACTTCTTCAAGACCCTTATAGGATTAATATTTTCTTTAGCTTGTGCAGAACATAAATTCTATACACCAAACTTTCAAAGTATCCCACCAAGCTGCCCCCACAGCCAATTAAAAAATGTTGCTGTCATCTCCAGAAACTCCTAGAGAGATTTCATCCATCAAATACCGGTTGGCATTAGCTGCCAAGTAGACAGCTGTCCTAGTAAAGTCCTCCCTTTCATGGTTCCTCTTCTTTTGCTGGTAATGTTTTGTACTAGTCTAGTACATATTGCATATAATCCCTTTTTTCTCCTCATTTCCGCTTATAGAAATTTGCTCTCTTCACAGAACTCAAGCACCTTTTGCTTTATTTTATACTGTATATATTATCTCTATAAACCATATGTTAAGCTGACTTTTACAATGGAACAGCTGCCTTGGATTTGGTGTGATGGTTCAAAGAGCTCTCAAATGCACTTACTCTAAAATCACTGGAGCAGGTTTGCATTCCTCTGACAGAGCCCCCAGTGAATGTTCAGCAAGCACATACCTACTCATGATGTGATATGAACCAGGTGTTAAGAGGAAAACAGGATGGATGTTTGAATAGGGAGGTGTTGTTTCAGTGACTGATACTGAAATTATTTTTAAGCAGGAGGTGTTGATTGCTGCTTTAGTCCCAGCCTAGATTTTAACAAAATTGTGTCACATGCACAGTATTTTCGTGCCTTAGCTTTCTGACTGAAAAGAAGATTAAATGAAAAAAATAATGTGTAATGTACTCCTAAGGATTTGTCCTGTAAAACTGGGGTACCCAAGCTCAGCTGAGATCTATAGTCATCATCTTAAACCTCTTATCACCTATAGTGTTCACACACAAATGATATTCCCTGCAATCTCATAAATTCCAATTAGCTTTAACTCTGATGCCTTACAGTTTCTGATTAAGCAGACCATAGTATCTCACTTTGCTGCAGAATCCCTCATGAAGGAAAGTAGAGCATTTGAATGATAGTCTGATATAACGTTAATAACCTACAAGCATTATGTTCAGACCTGATATCCTTAATTAAGAAAATTACAGTTGTTCCACTTGGAAATTCCTAAGAAATAATAGGACAGATAAAAGTAAAACATTTACAAAATTAAAGCAGCTCTTTAGCAATGTAGTTTTGATGACTACCCTTAAGAAAAATTCATATCCCAAATGTATTTTGTACTAGCGTAGCTCACCATAGAGAAATTCAGGAACTGATATCGGAATGACACACTTACTGGTTTTACCTGGAAAAGTACTGAAGGGTTTACTGCATTGCTGGTATGACATGTTGCCTGCAACCTGGGGAACCCACTTTTCCTTGAGTTATTGTTTGGTCTTCCTTTATCTAATGCTGCCTTTGAAGGTACAAAAGCCAGTTGCTTCTCACATCTGGCAGTTGGTGCCATTAAAGACAATGATTTGCCATATTCTGTGCTTTCTTCCCTTCTGTTCTAGGCTTGTCCTTTTTATCCCCAGCCTTTATGTTATAGCTACCAATTTGCTTTGTATTTCTTGCTGGCAAACCTTTGTGATTTTTTTCACCAATGCAGATCTACTCTGTTCCTCAGACAGGCTTTTTGAGTGTTACCTTGGAAATTCAATTTGAATTTCCCTGGGCTAAACTCATTTTGACTGTATATTCCTAAATATTTTTTGCAGCATTACAGCACTCTGACTACCTTCTTAACTCAAAGAGAGACCTATCCTGGGTCAACAACAACATCCATTTCCACTGCTGTAACTTCAAGCTAGACTGCTTGCCACATCTGTCTGCACTGAGGCAAACCCTCCAGAATGATTTAGTATTCTTGCAGACATGTAGGGTGCTATATACACAAAGAATGATGTGCAACATTTTGAGCTGGTTTTAAAAGTACCCTTTCCATAGGAAGGTTTGACCAAAAATTTAAGAACCAATATATTTTATCTTATATAAAGCGAAACCTATAATGCATGGATTCTTTGCCATCACCTTCCTCGCTTACTTGTTTTTCTTTACTTTCTTTCTCCTTCTTTCTGCCGGAAAAAAAAAGTAGGGGAAAGAGTGAATTGGAAGCAGTGGAGTAAATGGGGCAATTTCTCAAATTTTCCTCCTTCTAAAGAGTCTTGTTCTCTGTTTTCTTGCTTTCCCTCAGTCTATCACAAGCACAATTTTAAAATAGAAAGGAAGAAAGTAAAACAAGTCCTGGATCTTTTCTTTTTAATCTCCCCTCTCCCTTACCACTAAGAAGGGGAATAAACTAAAGAGATGCACATAAGAATGAAGGGATCTTCCATATTTTCAAGACAATCTACTCCAAAATCTTACCAAATTAAATCAGCTTATCCAATTCTGATCATGGATATCTGTAAGGTACAAGAAACAGTTGTTTTCCTTTAAGTAAAGTGAGCAACTTGAGATGTTACTTTATGACTGAAGTTTGACTTTGGTACTCATTAAAGATCTTCTCCTTCCAAAGGTGACAGAGAAACAGCAGCTGTGGACAGCTTAGTTACAGCTGAATCCGCAGTAATGCCTTCTGCAGGAATCCCCCTGTCTTAAATATTCATGGAGTTTTTACCCTCTGACTGTCTCTCTTCTCAAATTCAATTTGCCCTCAGCCCTTTGAAGCATGACACATCTCCCCAAGGAATTCACTTCTGAATTTCAGAGGGATATTTGGCTTCCCTACAGGCACAGAAATTGCACCTCCTCTGCTGCATCAGAAGGTGCTCAGATCTGTGTGGGAACTGGATTTGTTGTGCATTCCGTGGTTGCTCTGTGAAAGATTCCTAAGCTATGGAAGAGCAAGGATCAACAAAGAGTCCATCTTCAGGAGAGCAGGGCAGAAATTCAACCCCATTGCTCTCAGGATGGGTGGCTAACACAGCCACCTGCTTGTGGCCACACCAAAGCAGGGAATATTCTGGCAATGGGGCCCCACACAGCTCCTGCCATCCTTCTCCCTATGAAACCTGCATCTGTGCCAGACACCCAAACACCAAACAAGCGCACAATGGAGACCTGCAGCTCCAAACCACTGAGCAATGAGCTCTGGATACTTAGGGTCCCCTCCAATGCAGCATCTCCAGTGCTGGGCAGTGCAGGTGTCAGGCACAGCACACAGCTGGGTGGGTGACAGAGGGAGGTTTGTGCTGCCAGGCTAAAGGCAAAAGTACAGTTTGGGGTCACATCTGTACTTTCCCCCAGGACTTCCCACAGGATGGCATCTGCCAAAACACAGGCATATGTTCTGTTAGCCAGCGTCAGCAAACTGTGTGGTGATGGCCACTTTTCTCCTTTCAGAAGCAGAGGAATTTATCACAGTAAATGACTACAGTACTAAAGCAAAAATCATTAATTGGTTAAACCCCTCTGAAGAATTAGATCTGAATTTCTATTTGTCTTCTTTCTTGGAGAAAAAAAAAAAACAGACTAATGTTATTTCTTTAGCTGTGACAGAAAACAACTGACAATTATTCTGCAAGTTGAGAGGTTTTCCTTTCTTATAACATTATAACAAACTTTCTCAAACTGAAAATGTTACAGTGAAAATGCAATGTACTTCTGCTTGCTCTGCTATAAAGAACAGTAATTTCTCCCAGGAGAGGACAACAGCATTCCAAGAACTTTGGCTGTCCTAGATACCAGGTTTCAGCTATCACCTGGCAGCAGTGATATATTCAGGAATATATTTTGGAACCTTTGCTAGAAGGGAGAGAAAAGAGCAAACACCTGCAACTCCCATGAGATGCCCTTGACACCTGCAAGGAATTAATAAGTGATTTGATCCCACAGCTTCTATGCTCCAGTTGAGTTGTCTGTGGTTTCCAAGAACTACTGGGGCTGCATGTCCGGAGGATCAGTTTTTTAATTACATTTATTTTCAAGTTCATAAGTCTCAAGCATTTTTTTCAACCATCTGCCTCAGACCACTACCAAGGGGATTATCTTCTGCACAATAAATAGAGATTTCATAGCATCTCCCTAAGTGTCCTGGTATTGATCAGTGCCTGCATACTGCACCTCTGGTAGTTTCCTTTTGTGTGCATGAAGTCCTAACTTAGGTATCTCATAGAATGCAAGATTGGGGGTCTTATTATTTCATGATCTCTTAGGACAGAAGTTTAGTTCCATAGGCAAAGGAAGAAATCCTTCACAAAGAAAAAGTACAAAGACACCCAGTTCCAAAGTTCGGCACTGAGAAATATTCTTTATATATAAATTTATGCAGTATGTGCAAACCTGTACTGTACACAGGATATAATAAGAAGTAGGGTACTAATTTGGTATGCAAGTAGGAAATGTCAAATTAAGTTTCCAAAACTTTGTCAAGCTCAGTGTTTGAAGAGACTTGACTTACTCATTGATTAAATTCTAGTCCAGCCTGTTTGTTAGACTTCAGTTACCTGTTTTCTATAGGCAAAATGTACTCAGTGATTAGACAAACAACTGTCTTTTGTTTTCACTGTGATTTCCCAGCTTTACCAAAACTGTCTGCTCTCAGATACTTTTCTCAGTCATATTCTACATACCTACACAAGTTATTTTGTAAAATGTGTCCAACAAGAAAGTGTTCCCTTTATAAAAATATAAAATAAAATTTAAAAACTCCAAGCCATGTCAACTCAACCTCCCTTATACCCTTTGCCTTCACCAATAAAACATCAGTGCCTTGGTTATTACCTTTGCTCTGACTCTGTGTATGATTCAAAGAGTATCCATAACAGCCCAGCTGCTGTGTAAATAACTTCTAAAAGTTAATGTAGCAAAAACTATGGAAGGATTATGTTCTGCACAGTAAATGTGCTCTTAACTTTAAGGGGCATTGCAATTGCTCAGCATTATGCAAAGTGTGAATCAGCATAAAGTAGGTAAGAATTATTTTTGTTTTCACCGACACTTGAGGCTCTAAATTATGTTGAGTGCTGCTAAATATAAGATAGTTCTTTGCATAGGGAACAACATATTGTTGCAGAGGAATGCCCATATTTATTATCACTTCTTGACAGAGGTTAAAAAAGTCTGCTTGTAAAATGTTTTCTAGTTTTCTGTAAAAAAAATTGTCTTTGTTTCTTATCAGTCTATTTCATTTCTCTCTGGAAAAAATTGTATTTATTTTCCCCAAGCTGTGTTTGTTTTACCCATCACAGTAATCAGTAAGCTACATCCCTGTCTTTATCCTGATCTATGAAATTTTCCACACAATTTTCTCTCCTGGTCCTGGTCAGGAGGGGGACAAATTGCACAGCTGGACTTGGGGAACTTGATATGTAGCCAAGAGAATGTCTGCTGGAAATACTCTGTCTCCTCTTGGAAGCATGTAGGGTGATTCTCACCATACACCTGCTCAGAAGCAATTAATCCCTGCAGGTGATGACCAAGGTGATCATGCAAGTCCTTGCATGTATAAATGAACCCATCAAGGAACTACATGGAAATAGACAAGTTTATCATTTATTCTGAGCTGAGCACTCAATTCCCAGCTTACCTCAAAGGCAGAAACTCTGTTTCAGGTCACCCTTTATTCAATAAAAGTTATTTTGCTTTTCTGTCAAGTGCAGCAAATTATTTAAGCCTCAACTTTAGTGGAAGGGCAATTTAATTAATTCACAGAGTTATTCTTTTAATTGGATTTGGGTGAATCAACTTTTCTGAAACTCAGAAAAGGGGGTTATTGGCTTGACTTCACAGATGCTATTCTTACATTTCAGCTAGCACCAGAAGCAAGGTTATTTCTCTCTGAGGATGTCAGTCTGAGACAGTGGCATCCACTGCATTTCTATTATCTTACTAATATAAAAAATCAAGAAAATTGAATGTTAAAATCAAACTCTCTCCTTCTGGATGCATTTTTAAATTATGGCAAAATGAATTAGACTGACACCAAATTAAACATCAGGCTATATCTTTAACTGTCAAGGAAAAAAAAGTCAATTAAAGGGGAAAATATTCACATTTTGGTGATGAAATATTCTTGTCAACATCATCATGCAGCTGTAGTGATTGATCCACCTGAGCTGAGGCTGATAGATGACACCAGAGTGATGTCTGCAGAAGTGTTATCAGTTGCCTTTGCTGTATTAAGTAAAGTAAATTCAGTAAAACAATGAAGAACAACCAGACTAGTCTACACTAAAATAAAAGTAGGTTCCTCCTGTATTTTTGGCAGGACTGGGTAACTGAGGATGTATTACAAAACCAGGACTGAAGCAAATAAAAAACTCTCAATGACAACTTTCTAAACTAAATCTTGAGATGCAAGACGTGCAAGAGATGCACTCTATCAACAAGAAGGGAAGGATTCCCTGCCAAGGGAAGTATTTGTCTTTATCTCTTTTTGAAGCAGTGAATTCTTGAGTCACTGGCAAATACAGATCTATTACAGTTTCATTTCCAAATATTAGGAGTTTCTGGCTGGTGCTGTAATATAAAAAATGCCCCTGCTTTCACTCCCCTTTCCTTCCCAGAGCACAGACAGGAATGGGCAGTGTGTTTGTGTTTTTGTACCATGTAAAAGCCTCATCTGAGTCTGGGACTGAGCACATGGTCCCTGATGGCCCCAGAGATGGTGTGAAAAGAGAATAGGAAACAGTGCTTTCCTCCAGAAGCTTCTAAGTCTGATAAGGCAAGAAATACTGTAAAAAGAAACAGAATGCAAAGGAGTGAAATAATGTCACCCTGCCTACCCACTGCCAGAGCTGCAACTCTGCTTCTCTTAAAACCATGCAAGGTGTTTTTGCACCTGCTTCTACAGGATCAGCTGTGACCAGTGTCAGGGAAAGTCCCTCACAAGGGGGACATTCAGTGCCACCATAGAGACTATGTATCTGAACTTCTTAAAAAACATAAAAAACCCAACCCCACTGTAACATAAAGTTCCTCTAACAACAATATAAGACAAAACTGGAATTCAGGTAAGGCAATGAATTCGCATTCTATGGCTGCACTTGTAAACACCAAAGGTAGATGTTGACATTTAATTTTCTCACATTTATATTCCTAAGAGGAATTATACGTTCAGTTTACACAGATTTATTGCCTTAATTGCTTAGCAGCTCTTGGCATAATATTTAAAAGGTCACAAAAAAGTTTTTAATACATATTGTGAGGTTCTGAGTCTCCGTGAATTATAGTTACACAGCATTCCCCCTAAAAAAAAAGAGCAGCCTAGATGTCAATGTGCACTAATGAAATGGCTTCAGAGGTGGGAAGAAGAGGTAAAGGCTGTTTTAAGATACAGGCACAAAAGCACACTCGTGGAGGTAAATGCTGTCTTCTCTGGGGGTAGAAATATGGGTGCACGACTGCATCTGAGGTCTTCAGGTGTGAACTTCTAATTGCCTTTCCTAGGCAAAGCCCCTGTAAGGGAAGGGAGCTTGTGGTTCTGTTCCTAGGGAAATCTGATAAGATCATCCACTCCCAAACCCTGGGACTTAACTAATGTTTGTAGTAATAGGAAAATCAGGGGGTTTATTAAACAAAACTTTTTTGCACAAAGGTTTGCTCTCTTTCAAATGCTTTCAGATTCTGAGGGGAAAAAAACCCCAGAACTTTCTTTTTCTTAATCAACTATATATTCCTTTTTTCCCCCCAATGAAATGTCAATATTTTTAAAGAACATTTCTTTTCCAAACAGTTCCAGTAGATACCTTATGCCAATGACAAATTATACAACTGATGATCATTTAGAGGTTAATATATGATCTTGTGTAGTGCAGGTTAGCTCTGCTGAAGTCCAACAAGCCACAGTCGGGCAGCGAATTTTCCAAGATACTGTGAAGTCTGTAGCAGTGCACCTCTCTCTGTCCTTTCTCTGTTGATGCCAGCCTCTTAACCTGCAGTGATTAATGTACTGAGTGTTATACATCTCCTTCCCATTCAGATCAGGGCTGCATGCACCACTGGCCACGTGAGCATGGGCAGGAGTGTATTCCTTCTTCTAAATTCCTTTGCACACTTCCACTTGCAAAAGGCCTGAACAGCTTATGAGCTGCCCACTGTGGCTAGACAGGAAATTGCTTCAATCAAACAATTTCCCACTCTGAGATGATGATATGTACTGTGACTTCAGTGCAGGACTCCTGCTGCTAATTTAGCTTGATATGAACATGCAACATCACAAAATCATTTGGCAACAGCAGAGTAAGGATTCCAACCAGAGCTGTTGCCATGACAGAAAGGGGAGTTTAATCTTCTAAACCAGAGAATGATGTTTTAGCTGGAAATGCTATTGACTGTGAAGAATTTAATCTGAAAATAAGGATGTAGAGTTTTTCAAACTCTATGTACATTACCAAACCAGTATGGCGTTACACTGACCGTGCTGTAGTTTCTACAAATCTTACCTTAATACCATAATTAGTACCTTTATTTTGAATTCAGTTTTTCATCTGATTTTGATGGAAAAATAAATGTCAGGAAATGGTATTCTCTGTGCTCCCGCAGACCAATATTGCTCTTAACAAAATTCCCTGTTACTGTACAAGTAGAAAATACAGCAGCAGGTTTTGTTAGTTTCGTTGTCATTTTCTAGACCATCAGATGAGAAATTAGAAAAAAACCTCTCCAGACACTGAATCTAACTTAATGCAAAATACTTGCTGTCATCTCCCTGTTTTCTAAAATCCTCATTCACAAAGTTCCCTGAGGTAGATTTCTTGAGAAAGGGAAGGAGGCATGATGATGAAAGAAAATTGTCTCTTTGCTTCAACCTGTTCTTAGTCTACCCTTTTCCTTGCTTAGACTTTGTTATTTTCATTTATTCTGCAGAGAGTTCTACAAATACCTCATGTTTCTATTGTCCCTTCTTGAATATCTATACTAATGATCCGACAAATTGAATCTTTCCTGTTGAGTTGAGCCCCTACACTTGTTGGGGTTTGTTTGAGACCTGTTATGTTCTGCAGCCATTGTACAATAATACTAAATTGTGCATGTCTGCACAGGCAGACCCCATCTTTGATGCACAGAGCTTCATCAGGTAGGAATGAAAACCAAACAGGACACTCCAACCAAACCTGGGTGAAAATCCTCTACCAGCCCTCAAATCCTTGTATAATTCCAACCTGCTTTCATTTTCACTAAGAGACCACTTTGGGAGACTAGCCTCTTACACAGATGAAATTTAAAGTTCTATCTAGAACTTTCATTCCCAACTACTCTGTTCTGGATTTACTTAAGAAAAAAACCCAACAACTCTCACTGTACTATTGCATCAAATGTTCGGGAGTGATAAACTAGTCAACACCTCTCCACTCACAGTAAGTCTTCCTCAGACTGCATCCACTCAGCCTGTCCTCTCTCAGGGTGTGTTTAATGCTTTATCACTGCTGTTGCTCAATACCTCTTGTCCTCCATGTTTCTTCAACAGCAGCACTGCCATCCCTACGTGGCTTCCAGGATGGGTCACCGCTTGGCCAATAACACTGTGAGGACAGGATGAGGTGGTTTCTCTCTTTCCAACAGCACTGTAGCCAAAGCAGCTGGAGGCATTGCCTTTTCCTAGCCTGGCTTCTGTGTGCTCTTGTGCCATCCTTAAGACCAGACTAGCTAGAGCAAAGAGACTGGGAATTCTAAAACCTTTTGCAGGCCACCTAAAGTGATAACCTTCCCTTTAAGCAAGCATTCTGTTTTATTATGAGAGCTCTGTTGCTGCTGCAGACAGAAGATTTATTCATCCTAAGTGAGAAAAGAGACTTGCTTTTCAAACCAAAAGAGGATTTTAAAAATTTTATTTAGGACAAAGCTTAAACTATTAAGCTGTTCCAGTGTGGGTGTAAAATATAGCACCAGATCCAGTACAATATTTCGTAAATAAATCTGAGAAGCAGAGACATGGGACTCCTTGCAATTTCAGATCAGTTTTTGAAAGCAATTTCTCAAGGCACTTCTGAGGCAGGGAGTATATGCACTCAGAAAAGCAGCACAGCGAGTGAACAAAGGAGTCAAAGCTAGGGTAGCCAAATGTACAGACTTTTGCAATGAAAACACAGTCAGTAACCCATAAAACATACTGATAGGGCTGAAATCAGCAGGTATAACAAATATAGATAACATTCCACAGGCCAGGCACCACATGGGCATAATCTGCCCTGTAAGTATGCCCGAGCACAGGTTCTTCTTTTTTATTTTTCCAGGAGTCAAGAACAATTCAACATTTCTTGAGGTTCTGGGACATAAACAAGCTGTCAGAATTACACTTGGGGGCAGTCCTACTTTGTTTTGCTCATTTATTTTTATGTGTAGGACAACGTAAGCACCTACAAATATTTTCCTGCCCAGAGCAGGAAGGGGGATGGTTGCTGCTTCAGCAGCTTGAATTGCTTCACACAAAGGAACTGCCCTTGCTCCTGTGCTCAAGCAGTCATGCAGTTAACACTTATGCAAATGCCTGTCCATATACCATGAACCTTCAGCTGGATCCTGTGCAAAACAGGATTGCTTGCAGTGTCCAAAACCCTGCCCAAGCACACGCAGCTGGAACGGGGCATGACGACACCACTGTGACTAATGAATGCAGGCTATCAAAATAATCAAGAGACTTCCGACCTCAAATGAGTTTGGGAAACCCTACCACTGTGCTTTGGGAAATGATATTCACTTTTTGTCCTGGATGCTTATGGGTGTGGCAGTGCCAAAGAATTAAAATAGGAAGGGTCAAGTTTGCTTAACCCTTAAATACTTGTTTGCTGGACGCTGTTTCCAGCAGGAAAGTCTGGACTGCACATTTAAAGAAAAAAAAAAACAACCCAGAAACATGGCTAAATCCTATGAGTAATAGAGCAGCTTAAGAAATGTGTAAAAACGGCTCAGAAACAGAGCAAAACAAAACAATCATTATTTTTGCACTCTAGTCTGTTCCTGGTGGGTAGTTTGCAAACCTCAGTAGGTTTCTGGATGCCTCTCGCCTATTCCCTCCTAGGGAGTGAAAGTGTAACAGTGCCATGTCAAGTTATGTCAAGCACATGCTGGTGGAAGACTTTTCCCTCTTAATGTTCACTCTGCTCCATCTTACCATGCCACATCATCCTACAGCAAAGCCATCGTCTCAGTACAGGAGGATTTCCCAGATCATTAACTGTCTTTCTAGTTACAAATCCAGCTTTCCCATGTTCTCTGCTGTACCACAAGGATTGCTTTTCTCACCCTTCACACCCAGCAGGTGATCAAGTCAGCTGACAGTGGTACAGGTCCACTTTTTTCCCCTCACTGTCCCTTAGCTGCCACTGATGTATCACTTCCTGCTACCAACTGCCCACTTGGCCTCCCCAGTTCAGCCTTCCCATGTAATTATTGTTACACCTTCTTCAGCACCCTCCTCAAAAGTACCTATTTCCCACTGATCCCCCGTCCTCCAGTGCATTTCTCTTGCTTTATCCCCTTCGTCTGTTACAACCTCCTCTCATGCCTTACTTTTCCCAAATCTTTTTAACACAGATAGAGTTAATGATGAAATTAAATAGAAGGGCAAAAGCTTTTTCTCATTAAAAAGAAGGGCAAAAGCTTCTCATTCATTTCCTCTTTTTTTCCCCTTCCTGTTTTTTTAAGGGAAAAAATCCAAACACAATTTATAGGACTGAATATGTCTGAAATTACACTGGAGGCAACAATCTGTTCCAGCTCAGAAGGTGGTAGGAAGAGAGTCCAAGCAAAAGCAAATTGTCTATCTCCTATTGTAAAATGGAAGAGCAATAGTATTAATTGTCTTCCATTCTGTATGCAAGGGTTTGGCAAACCTGTCCTGGCTGCTGTATTACCACCAAAGCTGAAATGCTAAGATGCATGCCCAGTGAGAAATCGTAAAAGCAAAGCAGCAAGAAGGATGCGGGGGCTGCAGGAGGGAAGATGTGAAAGGCTAACTATGAATACAGCTGGGCTTAAACACATCTGCAAAAGAAAAGGGACAGCGATTTTCCTATCAATATTTGAAGGGTCTGCACACCAAGGGGAGTTACCAACTCCAGGAGAAAGGATGAAATTAGTAACAGTGGATGAAATCATAAGGTGAATTTAAACTGCCCGTTGTCAAGGGGAAAAAAACAAAACCTCTTTACAAAGGAAGATATTTTAGGAAGCAGGCATCCCACTGCTTGGAGTGTGGAGAACTAATCCAACAGAATCACATTTCTTGGCTCAGTTCTATATAGCCAGGGCACACAGTAGCTGACCTAATGGGGTTTTTGCATCTGTTCCGTTCATGTTCTGGATTAAATGATTACAAATTCACTATTTGTATGCATTTATTAAAACTGTTTCCCATTGTACTCCCAAGACACAGTTGGAGATGAGACGTTATAGCACCTTCCAGCACCTAAAGGGGGCTACAGGACATTTTACAAGGATATGTAGTGATAGGACAAAAGGAAAAAGCTTGAAGCTGAAAGAGGGTGGCTTTAGATTAGATATTAGTAAGAAATTCTTTCCTGTGAGTGTGACGTGGCACTGGAAGTAGTTGCCCAGGGAAATTGTGGATGCCCCATCCAGATGGTATTCAAGGTCAGGATGGATGAGGCTTTGAGCAACCTGCTTTAATGGAAGGTGCACCTGCCCGTGGTTGTCAGTACACAATCTTTAAGGCCCCTTTCAACCTAAACCATTCTATGGTTTTGTGGATGACCCTCTGCTCCATGTCCCACAGCCTGGTATCATTTCACTTTCCTCTGTTGCCAGCACAAGTGCCGCTTCAATTATTAACGAAGGAGTGGGTTTTTTTTGAAGCTTTTCTTATCCAAATATATTAAATCTGTCTTGGAGTTGTAGCACTGTGTAATTAAATTTAATGCATTTGAGTTGGAGGCACAAATAAGGAGGATGCTGCAGCAGCAGTGTAATGATGGGATTTTTCTCCAGCTGATGACACACACCGGCGTGTTTCCAGTTTTCAGATTGTGACTCTAATGGTTCATTCCTGTTCTTTAGCAGGGGGCATGTGTGAGACAGAGACACAGTGTGCAAGCACTGAGTGCTTGTTTTTTAAAAGTCGGTAGCTACACAGCATTTGTGAACCCAGATCAATAGCTCACCCCAGAAACTGGGTGGGAGGACATTCAGAAAGCAGACTTCAGGTGCTAATTTGGTATTTAGTTTGGACAATACAGAGCTTAGAGGTCTCCCTTGCCAGCACACACGGACGTTATGGGAACTTGGAACAACATACCTAAACATCTAAAGAGCAGCAGGAGGATGGGAAAATTAGGAGTCCTGTCCTAGACAGCTGCAGGCAGGATGTTCACCATTCTTCAGCTTCATGTTTGTGTTTTTCTGGAGCTCTGGAAATTTCCAGTCTGGACAGCATGGTGGGTAGCACTGACTTACTTATTTTGGAGAACCACCTACAAGTCCCAGTAAGTAATGTTACCCCCATGCTGGGAAGCACTTTGAAGAGTGCAGTCCATAAAATCGGATCTGGGTCACATCTTTTCAGATTCACTGAGATAACTAATGCATTTTGACTCAGGAACATCTACCCCACATTTTCCAGATTACGTTTTGTGGGAGCTCAGTTCTCCATTAACTTCACATTAGTGGGAACATTAATGAATGATCAGTGGATTCACTATGAGGAAAAATAAGTTCTCGCTCTAACAGAGTCTTCCTTTATTTGTCTTGTACCATGCCATTTTCTTTGCTCACGTATCACCAACACAGGGTAAGTCAAGCCAGATGCACCATTTCAGCAGCCTGATATTTAGGCACATTTTTACAGGAAAAAGGTATTCCCTGAGCAGCTCTTGACTCAGGATTCGGACTCTGACAGGCTGGCAGGGCCCAGGGATTTCAGCCATTACACAGGGCCACAATACAAGGCTCGTCTCCTGTCAAGCATTTGGGTGGATGCCTGATTTATTTTCAGAGGCAAATTTTTGGCTTGAATCTTGCATTTTAATGCCATGCATTAAATTAAACACTACACAAAGAATATCAAGGAAGCGATTCAGCTGTCTTGTGATGTACTGATTCTACCTACCAAGTGCCAGGTATGTCTCATTGCCTTGAAATTTTCCAACACCACAGAACATTTTGATTCTGTTCCCCTCATGGTGGGCTTCTTGGGCGCAAGGTATAAAGCAAAAATGGCAGAAGTGTCCTCCTTACAGCAAAACTGTCTCTTCAAAGTCAACATGCTTTAGGCACTTCTGTCATTTTCACTCCCAAAATGCCCTTCACACAACTTCTGACTTCAGTAAACAGTATGTTGCTAAGAAGTGAGTTGTGTTCATAATAACTCTGTAAGGCAACCAGGAAAGGAATTACATTTTCCCCACTGCCTTTTCTCCCTTGGACTGTGCAATCCCAAAACTCCCTATAAAGAAAACCAGACACATATAAACATACAGGCTCCAACCTCTGCCAGGCAGTCTGTGATGAGACTTCCAGTGGCACCCAGAGCTGGTCTCTTCAACCCAATGAGCACAAATCCCTGTTCTCAATTTGTTCCTCATTATAACCAGTGCAACTAGTTGTGACTTCTTACCCACACAGTTTCTACTGTGCACACATGTCTATTCCAAGCCTTCCTTTATAAAAGCAGGTTCTTCACGTTTTTTTCTCAGACTGTCATGGGATTTCAATTGTTCCAGGTATTAAAAGTCAGTCTCAATCAGGAGAGTACACTGGAACAGTGCCTTGGGAAATGGCAGTAAGATCACTAAGGACCAGATTCTGGACCTGGCAAAGACAACATGTTTCCAGGAGGAAAACAGCTTAGAGTGAAAACAGGAGATTTTCCATCTACACTGATTTAACAGTGGTTTGAAGGACACTATGGTCCTTTGGCAAGCTCTCCCTTTCTTAGTACAAACAAGGGTCTAAGTTACTTGGAGCAGTTTTTACTCTACAGCATGCCTGACAACACATGGAGGCAAAACAGTCTAAGAAATACTGAAGAATAAATGGGCATTAAAAGTAGTACTTGATAGTGTATGATAGTTTATAAGATTAAGAATTTAAAGAAAATCATGGAACATGAAGACTCTTTTGGAGTTTTGTCTTTTGCAAGCTTTTGCACTTGAAGTAACAAACTTCAAACCATGGATGTGGGAAAGGGTCATTCCTGGGCTTACAAGGGAGTTTTTGTCAAAGACTCATCTGACTCTGCATGCCTGATACCTGACTCATGAGTCTGCACATCAGATCATGGTAGATCTTCCTCTTCTCCCCTTTCTTTCCTTCATCCCTCAAACACAAATGTTTCTCTAGCTTCCTATACACCCTTCACTTTCTGTTCTGCAGGTCCTGCCACTATGCAGCTGTCCTTGCTCCTGGATATCTCTTCACCTTATCAGACTGAACACCTACTTTCATATACGCATTTTGAAATGCCTTCCTTTTTTGCCCATGACTCTCTCACCATGTGAGAGCTCTGTCACAGTTAGTCACTGCCCAAATGTCCCAGGAATTGCTGTCTGGGCTTCCCAGGCTGCCTCCCACCCTTCCTGTGACCAGTCCAAGGGCGCTCATGCATCCTCCCTGCCCTTGCACCCATGGAACTGGCAACGTTGAAGAAGTCTTTCCTTGTGGTATCTCACAAGGGGTAGCTGCCAGGGCTACACAATGTTCTAGCAGCTGTCCTCATGAGGAATATGCATGTTTTGGGAAGTATTCTGATCCACATTAGTCCTAGTCTGTGCCCAGACACACATATCTTCCTTGCTCTGCGTTGTGCCAGCACATCTCTTAGGACTTTCTCACAGATGACCAGGGCAGAGCAGCAGCTATTTGGGATTTATTGGTGTGCATTAGCTCAGCGACCCTGTGTGTGCCACAGAAAGCTGCAGTGCCCTACAATGTATTAATAGACACCATAAAAACTTGTGGCTGGAAGAGAGGGGATAACTCACTGTTCAGCACTTTCATGCTCCTAATGGTAATGACTGTTCCCTCATTCCTTTCTCTCATCAGCAGCTCTCAAGGAAGCATCATTAAGATGGCATATTCCAGTACAAGTAAGACATCAGGCTCAGTTCATTTAAAAGACACTCTTCAATAAAGCTAATTTAACATTTAGATCAGAGGTGCCCTCAGGAATTCTTGTGCCTGCCCTGCATGGCTCTAATACTCAGCTGTAACTCATGTTTGCACAACATGGGTGTGTAAAATCTGGAGATGCCCAGTGAGTGTGGATTTTCTTAAAAGGTTCTTAATATGTCAGCCTCTTATTGTGCTCCACAATACAGTGGTGTTCTGACATATGTTAGAATGGTATAAATTAAATTACATAAAGCAATCAGTTCTTCACTTGTAGCCCAATTCACAGTACTTGCTTCCCAGGTGGAAATTGAGAGTAAACTTGATATTTGGTTCCTCAGTGGACTCAAAAATGAGTCAGAAGAAAATTACATCTAAAATGTTTACAGGGATATCAAACTTCACTGGAAAATTATTTTATATTTTAGTAGTATTCCAGTTGTTTCTTTAAGTGATTAAGTGCTTTAAATAAATACTTTTGATTGCCTTAATTGTTCTAAAGAAAAACATTTAGATTCCAGTGATATTTAGGAACCAGAACACAGATAAAGCAGTGTCTATTAAACTAGATAAATAATAACAGCTCCTTTTGCAAATCAAGCTGTTGGGCTTTGTGCTCTCTCTAGGACCTTCACAGCAGAATTCTGCAGGCTCTGAAGAGAATACCTGTTCACATGTTGTGTCTAAAAAAGAACATGGGAAGTAGCTCCATCACTAAGTGAAAAGGACACAACATTTCCCCCAGAACACCTTAAATTATAGTTAAATAATTCCGTGAGAAACACGGTTTTTAAAATACTGGAACAGCACAGTTGTTTGAGTCAACTAGTTCAGACAGTGTCTAGATATAAAAGACAATTTGCATATCTGGAGGTAACATAATTCTTGTACTGCATTTCATGGATCTGTCATGGCTTCCACTGTTTTAAGAACTAGACACTCCTAGGAAAGTACAATCAACAGCTGGACATGTGAATTGCCACCTGACATGAAATGAGCAGAGAGTGGGATCCAGCTCAGCAGCTCACTGAAAGACTGGCCCTAAATTCACTGCCACAGCATCAGTGGCAGCAATCACCTTTCCATGGAAGGAGCTGTTCCTCCATGCACCTACAATTAAGGTGCACATCTACCTCAAACAGGCAAACTGGATCCCAGCAGGTAATGCCAACCAACACTCCTGGCAAGCCAAAGTCACAATATCATGACTGACATTTAAGGGCTCCATCAGCCAGTGTGTCTGTGTTACTTGTTTGCACCTCCTTGCCAGTCCACATTGCCCAAACAACCTTGATTAAATGCTGGACTATTATAAATCAAGAAAGCAATTGGGGGAATGTCTTTTACAGAACTCTTGCTTCCATCCATTAAAGCTTTTCTAATTAGTTAAATACAACTAAACAAAACCTGATAGCAAAAGTTTTAAGTTTTCCATTGAGGAATAATTGCATATTTCTAGAAATACAGCACATATTCAATAACAGACATGCATGTTAATTCATGCACTGCATAATGTTTTCCATCTTGATGGTTATAAATTACACACTGCAACTTAATAACTTGGAAAAATGTGCTATCCTAGGAATAACAGCAAAAAACATAACAGCAGTCACCTGTCAGATGTAATACAGAGTTGTAACAAGTAGCAGCTACATTTATTTATCTGTATATATTTTTATATATGTAAAACTTCAAGGCCGCAGCTGTTTGATTCTGCCAACTGTATGGAAAGTAAAAATATTTTAATCATCACTCTTGTGGCATTCACCTATTTCACAGCTCTGTGGTACTGTCTGCCATACACTGGTGAACCCATGAGCCTCTAGAAAGTACAAATATATTTGAGTTAAGCCCTGCCACCATGCAATGCTGCAAATCCAGAAGAGATGACCCACATCTTTGGATTCACAATTGATTCTTTTTCTCTTAAATGCTTCCCCATCCATCAACTTTCGAGCATAAATGTAGGAAAGTCCTTATGGATTCATTTTACTCTTGTATTTCTGTTTACATGCTACTAGAGAAATAAGAGTAAAAAAGTAGCCCAGGGAGAGAAATATGGCCAAATCATAGACTGGAACATGCACAAAAAAATGAAATTGCTGTTGTCTTCCTTTTGTTTTCTCTTTCCTTTCCAAAGTGATGGAAGTTTTTTGAAGAGGGGAAGGAAAGAAAGAAAGGATGAAGTGCACTCACCTTCTGCTGTGTCTATCACCTGATAAAATAATTTTTAGCTGTAAGGTTCCCCAGGGATGATGCTGTCTTGGAAAGTTCCCACAAAGCCACCTTTGCAACATGGTGTATTGGTTTTGGTCACCCCATTAAAAAGATGCTATTTCACTGGGTAACAGCTGACAGGAGACAGGCTTTGGATGATGACCAGTGTTAATTGTGGGCAGCAAGTGCATCTTTAAGCAGTAAGGGGAAGGAAATCAAGTGGAAAAGGCTCACTACTGCTTGGAAGTTTAAACTGAGGAAAAAGATAGTGGAAGAGGTTCAGGTATTAATGCATAGAATAAGGAGTTTTATATAATGGAATTTGCAGTGATGTGTGTCAGAATGCAGTAAAATTTTACCTACAGAAAAACCGGCCAAATTGTAACTCAGGTGACCAAAATACAACATAATATTGTCTTAGAGCAAGCCAACCTATCAGCCTGCAGAACTGAAATGAAAATATTCAAAGCAAAACAAGTTTTAGTAAATCAAATGTCTGCAGATGCTTCTTGTGGTATGAAAGGTCATAGTCAGGTATAAAAATAGTTAATATTTACAGCTGAGAGCAAGATATGGAGAGGACTCTTTCGCTTCAGGTTTCACTAAAATAAAGCATAGATTTTTAGAGAGGTTTCTTTAAATAAGGCAGAGTTCCTCCTTAAAGCATCAGAGGCCTTTTATTGCTTCAGCACAAAAGCTTAGGGACATTCCCCAACAGTTCAGCCTCTGGTGGAAAATAAAGTTTCCACAAAATCAACTTTCTATTCAAGGAAAAAATCAAATCACTTTTGCCCAAAGCATTCAGGTTTCCTTGGGAAAATAAAAACAAAGTATTTTCTTCACTACATGGGCTTGACCCAAACCAAATATTTCAGTTTATTTTTTTTAGCTGAACAAGAATATTTTATTTCAGCTCAGTTCAACGTGAAACTGCCTCTGGGTGTGCTGTCATGGTGGATATAAATTGCCCAGGAGAATCTGGGAATAAGACAATTTGCATCACAGCTGGTTAGCTGACTCAAAAAAAAATATTATTAATACAACAATATTAAAGTATCCTATTTAGAACAACAAGACTGAAGCAATATATTTGGATACTTCCAAATCAAAGTCCTTCATAACTTTTCCTCCCACTAAAAAATTTTGGTATGGGCAAAGAAATGTTTAAACAGGTAAAATGGCACATGAGAAAAAGAAACAATTCTGACTCAATTTCCAGCCAACTAATCATTCCATCAGTTTTATGCCAAAGTAATTCTTTTGAGCTTCACTGGAATGACACAACCTAAAGGAGTGGAAGGCACAGCGTTACCAATGTGACCTCAGTGCATGGGTTTAGGCAGACAAAAGATGTGCCTTAAGGTGCTCTGGGTTCTCCCTCACATTTAACTTCTCTTTGGCACTGTAAGTATGCACAGGAACCTGTAGATCCTGAACTAATAATGTGGCTAGAAAGGAAGACACCCTACAAATCTTCAGGAATATGGCACATCTTTCCAAAACTCATGGATGAATGAGGCAATCAGGTTTTTAAAAGCAAGCTATGAATTCAGCTTCACCTGGGATTGAACAGAGATTGAAACTAGCATTAGTGTGTGGGATAGACATAAAAAATTTAGAGACCTTCAGTTATATGTGTGTGTGTGTGTATATATATATATATATATATATATATATATATATATATATATGTATGTATGTATCTTATTACTTGGAAACTGTAGTTAGACTGAGTTATTCCAGCTTTCCCTTCAGCCTCAAATTCTAATACTCACTTGTCATTCAAAAGCAATCCAGAGCAAATTATTACAGACATCCTGTTTCACAGCAAAGACATCTACAACACCATGCCAGTTACTCACCTCAGGTTTACAGTCATCAGGACACAGGGCTCTGGTGCTGCAACACCCAGCTTGCTCAGGACCATCACCTGTGAACAGCAAGGTTGAGGGATGTTGTTCCAGCATGATTTTCAGAAGGTTCACGTCAAGCTCCCACCTCACTACAATTGCATGGTTCTAGAAGGCTGAGAGGTCCAGAATGAGCTCAACTGCACCAAAAAGAGAGGAGGGTTTTTAGTTATTAGTCCTGGTTTTTTAATAACTAGCCTCTGATTCACATCCAACAGCCCCTGATGAATGCAGAGACACCAAACTGTAGTAGTCTCAACAGCAACACAAATTATTCACATTTCACTTGCCTCGCTTTTAGACTGATACCAGAGTGATTGATTAACATCCTCAGTTACTACTACATTTACTGGTTACAAAATCTATTCAGAATACCAGAGAGCAATGGCAAACTCAGAAACTGGGGATTTTTACACCTGAAACAATCCTGAGAACACCAAATTTGAATTATGTAAACTAGGTTTTTAACTTCTCCTCTTTCAGATGAAAATTGTTGAAAAGCAGCATTTCTAGGAAGTGTTTATGTGCACCATGCCAAGCATAAAAACCCTGCTGGAGAGAACAAAATAATGTCCTACAAAAAATTTCCAAGCAGAGCTAGGGAACAGGGGAGGGGCTGTCATGAATTTGTTACGTTGGTGCCTCCCAGAAATTAAAAAGCAATATGCAGTCTGTTCCCATGCCAGCTGTGTTTCTAGAGACTGCTTTCTGTCTACCACAACCACATTATTGCCATTTTAAGCTAAGATTTCACTTAATTTACATCGGCTGGGACAGACCGCAGCTGCCGGCTCTCAGCGCAGACGCGCTGCCTGGGACTGCAGGTCACAGCGTGCGAGGCTCTGCTGCCGTCGACCTGCAATCTCCTTTGTTTGAAATGGAAGAGCGTGGCACCTACAGTTTTCCAGAGCTTTCCACCTTTAGAAAAAGCAGTGTTCAAGGCTGGTTTGGACATGACTGATCACCTAGGAGTTGTTCCACACTGAATTCTCAAGGTAGAGCTCAGGCTTGCTTTTGCAGAGGGATGATAGCCCTGGCACCGTCTTTTTGTTGGGCTCTGCAAATGAAGACTGGACACTCCTTTTGCTTGATACCTGCAGTGATACTATATGGAAGGAAAACGATTTTCAGGTTCTTGGGAGGAGATGAGATGAGTAACTTTTGCAGTCAAAATAAAATAAAAATCCTGAGATAAATAATATGATAAACTCATGATCAGTTGCCCATCCAACACACTTGCTAGAAGACATAAGATCACAGATTTCTTTCAGGTACGTCAACCTGCACAAAACTGGTTTCTGATTTATCAATGCAAACCTAATGTGCAAGCCTAAAAAGAATTTTAATATGCCTGTGCCTCAGTTTCACATATGCCAAACTGCTTTCTGTCAGGAAAGCTAAGTTTTCAGACCTTGCAGTAGATACTCATGTGTCTACAGCTACACCAAAGGAAACAGTGCAGTCCTTAAATGGAGAGCTTACAACTGCAGCTGCACAGGTCTTAGGCAAGGCAACATTCAGCTGGCTTGCACTTCACTTTTATGTTCTTGATGTCCTGAGTAGAGCTGCAGTTTTAAATGAGTCATTGCACACCCCCAACCATACTGTTTGTCAAGGTCCAACTCAGGCCAAGTTTGGAAGAAATTAACTTCTGTAGCTGATATGCAAGTATGACTAGAAGTCAATTATCTTATTTCATAAATAGTGAACAGCCAGCGCTCATTGATCTCTCCTGCAGAGCAGTGGTCTGTTTGCCAGAGTCTTTGCTTTGAGTAGAAGCTCTCAAGGTTACTCCTCAGAGTCGAGAGATCCCTTGACTCAAGAGATTCTCAGTAAATGAATAATAGCATGCTAAACTCTGAAGTCTTAGCTAAGTGACACAAAAGATTGATTGTGAGCATATAATCCTTGAGATACAAACTGTTGATTAAGTCTAAGTTTGGAATTAGACACACATAAACTCTCTCCTAAGAAGGAGCTCAGAACACCAAGAGGTCTTTTCTGAACCTCATGACTCACCAGGAGAGTCTCTCTCTCCCTGCCTGTTTTGTCTGACCCTGTCCTTTATGCCATAAATAATCAAGTGCACCTTGTCATCAGATCTTATTAAGCCTTCTCACATTTACCATGAAGCTTGGCAAAATCACTGAGTTATATCAATAAACAGGCTGCTACTTCTTTCTTAGGAGTGACATCCATGACACACACGCCCATGACTGCTATGCTATAGCTGTCAGAGCCCAGAGCCAGCCTTCTGAGAAAGCAGCAGGACACCTGGGCTCCTCACAAAGGTTGGTATGTAGCCCTAGCCAAGGGTCCTGTGCCCTGTTCTGCACAGTGGCTGCATTCAGCAGAAGTGGAGCCCACCCTCTGTATCAGATATGCACTCTCATGTTCATGGGGATGGCCACCAAACCCTCTGGAGCATGGATGCCAAATTCACTTGGTGAGGACAGTAACCCATTTGGTTATTTTATGAAAGGAGAGAGGAAAGTTCTTTGTCTGGCTTCTGGGTGAGACTGCCAGGGCTAAAACACTTCTTGCTAAATTCAGCATTACCACTTTTTCTACCAGTTTTTTGTTGTCTGATAGTCTTCTGGCCTCACCTATGGGACTGTGAAATTTAGTACTGCCATGGCACATTTCCAAGTCCCACATGGGCATTAGTGGGAGCTACTGCCTCATCTGCCCAGTCTTGCTGGGTTCACCTGTGAGTAAAACTGGCTCCAAAAAACTTTACTGTGAAAGGCTTTCTGTAACTGTGCCCCACTGATCTGAATGGGCTTCAGTGTGTGCTCTGAGACTCACTTTGGTATGGGTTTGGGTCCATGAAGAGATTAGCACATGTCAGCTGAGCTCTAGTAAGGCTCCAAGTGTCTGAAGCTCCCTGGGATCTGCAGCAGGGTTAACAGCGCTGCACACAGAGCTGAGCTATGGGAGCAGCCTGCAGCTCCCAAGGGCCAGCCAGGACCCACGGGTGCCCAGTGACACTGGCACCTCTCTGAGCTCTCACAGGCCTGAGCCTGCCTGTTTAAAGCCATTGCCCTCAGCATGAGGGAGGTCTGCAATATATTTCAGGATGTGCGGGCGAGCAGCAGACCCACTCTGCCAAACTTTTGACAACTCTAAGTCTCACAAAGTCTGGGAGCTGGCTTTTTTTAGGTTGAAAATTGAAGGGTTGGCTATTTGTTCATGTATGTCCTGGCAGCAGAAGTACAAGGCAGAAGCAGTATCAGGCTGTTTTGTTTCCCCTTTGCTCCATACACACTTTGCTTTACAGAACTGCTTCATTTGGGACGCCTGCTTGGGACAGGCTGCTGGAATTAGCTGTTACATCCATCTCCTGACAAATGACTATGACATCAGAGTGACTTCAATTTTTTTTAAATATCTATTGCCAATTTGATTCATTTGTCAGCACAGACCTGGAGTTAAAACTGAAGGGGACTGAATATTATGCCTGCCTTTTAAGGCTAGTGGAATTTCCCCTCTTTATGAAAAAAACTTCTCACTTACATATTTCACTAGTATCTACCATGGCAAGCCTTAGGTTTTGTCTCTCTCAAGCCTGCATCCTGTAAATCCCTGTAATTGCATGCAGCTGTTTGTGAGCCACCCGCTGCAAACTGAAAGCGTGTGTTGAAAAAAGCCCCCAAGCAGAGAACCTCTAAAACAAGCACTGAAAACGCTGCTGGTTTACCAAAAAGACCCTCTCTGCTCTGCCCTCCCCTGCCCTCCTCTGCTGTTGCTACCTTGCAGTTTCTGACATCCAGAGAGTGGGAGGTCTGACAATCCGAACAAGGCAGCAAGGGAGAAATTCCATTCCTGTTGCAAATCAGTAATTCCTCCGTGCAGGCTGCTTCCTCGGGAGTGTGCACGCGCGCTTTCTTTTGTGTCACTTCAAGAAGGGCTCTGATATTATTATTACTTTAAATATAGCTTGCCCTGGGGCGGGGAAATGCACAAGGAAAGAGCCGGCGAGCAGCCTATCTCTCAGAAGAAAAGAGCAAGCTTCGCAGCACAGGAACTGGCTTCACTCAAGTGTGCAGTTTAGAAGTCAAAAAACTATTTGAAATATCACCATTGTGGAGGAGGCTGAAGAAAAAAGACACGGAACTGGCTAAACACAGCGAAGAATATTGTAAACCAGGGTGCAAAGTGCATCTATTTGCAGTTTGAGAGTGGGCTCTGAAGGGCAATGTAAGTCTTCCTTAAATTGTATTCTTTTATAACAGCATCTAGTTGTTTAATTTCCATTCTGAAGCCATGCTGGGCCAAAAGGTACAATTAGCTACAAAAATCAGCATGGAGCAGAATGTGTAGTCTCTGATATGAGGCTGAAAATGATTCTGAAATACAACAGAAGACAGAGACTATCAGCCATATTATGGAAGATGCACTATAAATAAGAGCATATTTAATTATTTCAAGAAAAAGACGCTGGATGGAATCATTAATCAACTTTCTTAATAGAGAAGCAAGAGCTTTGCTGTTTAATACGGCAAGATATTTTAATACTGCTGTGTTCAAAATTGTGTGATAACAGTTACCAATAGCAGTAAGATGTAGCTCCAGATGGGAGTCCTAGTGGTTGCAAAAGTTTTATGTCTTTTATTTCTCCAACATTTTTGCTCTCTGAAGCCTCAAGTCCACATTCTGTATCCTACAGCCCGGTTTTACTTTTCAGCTGGATTTTCAATATATGCCAACACTGGACTTCCTCTGGAACTGAAAACAAAACATTTCAGCTTTTGGAGTAATTCTGGTATGTTTTTCTACATCGCATTAGTTGCAAAAATACAGTCGACAAAAGATTGTTCCCCCTCAACTTCTGGCATGGAGAGCTGAGGAATATAATGCCCAATGGTGACAAAGGGTGATAATTTCCTGTTTTTCACAATTTATCTCTGTGGTTTTGGACTTAGCAATGGATATTCTTTGTGATGGAGAGAACCCAACTGCAAACTCCTTCATACAAATAAACCATGAGAGAAGATTCTACAGAAATGTTTATGGAGCTGGAGAAATTAATATATCACATCTCTGCAACTTGACTGTGAACTCTGACAACCTAACCAATCTTTCATGTGAAAGTAACATGAGCCCACCGTGCTGCCCTTCACAGAAAAACTGGCCGGCTTTGCTGACAGTGATAGTGATTGTTTTAACCATTGCTGGAAATATTCTTGTCATCATGGCTGTTTCACTGGAGAAAAAACTACAGAATGCCACTAACTATTTTCTAATGTCACTTGCAATAGCTGATATGCTGCTGGGTTTCCTTGTCATGCCTGTGTCCATGTTAACCATCCTGTACGGTGAGTATTAGCTGTGTAACCTGCTGCCTGTATTGATAAGCCTTAAACATTGCATGCAATAACATCTTGTTGTCATTATGATTTCATTCTCTTACCACAGAAAATTGTTATCACTCCATATAAACTGAAATATCTGTCACTGGTTAATGGGTGGAACAGGTGAAGTACTTGAATCTTTTCTTATTTTATATTTCCAGTGACAGGCATTTTAAACACAGACCATAACATCAGTTTATTACTCAGTTGTCAGATGAATTGTCTCAAAGTGCATATGAAAGTGCTTTATTCTTTCTATTGCTTTCAGGTTTTTTCCCTGGCTCATAATTTTCATATTCCCAATGAGAATGTAGGATCCTGCCAGTTACTTTGCTCTGCAAATATGCACTGAAACACTAATGACTACTTTTAGATTCAAAGTAGGCAGCCCTCTCAATTAGTTTTAATGAAGTAATACAAGTGTAAATAATTTTCTTATCACCAATACCCTGCTTAGACATCTACTTACCAGCAAATGCTGCAATAAATATTGCAGGAGTTAAGAAATGGACGGGCATTCATTCTGCCTGTTTAATAACATTTACAAATGCAAAACTATGATGTCTTAAGAGAAGTTATTTAAGTTAATAATGACTCACAGTTCATGCCCTTGCAGGTGATTAATAGCAGATCTTTCTTGTCATTTTCACCAAAATCATTTGCAGCACAGCTCACGCCAGAACAAGCAGCACCCTATGTGTTCAGCACCAATTCTGTCAGGCTGTTACTGTCCTTAAACTTCAGAAATGAGCCTTCCAATGCTACTGAATTGCTGCAGTTCAAAGAGAAGCTACACACTGTCAGGAGGAAAGCAGATTGTTTGGAAAGATTTCTATTACTTCACTGCTTTTGGACTTAAGGTCCAAACACAAGCCTGTTCTTAAGGGAGATTTAATCCAGAAAGTTGGAAGTTTATTTTCCATTTTCAGTGTCTCTACACAGATCGCCCCCAGTAGCATTTGCAAACCGCATTTGGCATCAGTCATGATGCAACACGGTGATTTACCGTATTAGTGTGCGATTATCTTTGGCGGGAGAAACAGCGTGAAACAGGAATTGTCCGATGGGTGAGATTTAACTCGTGAGTGATTCCCTGAGACAAGCAACAGGGACTCCTGCTGGCCAGGCTCCGCTGCCGAGGGAAGAGACGCCCGAAATCCGTGTCTCGGGAGGGATTTGGGGGTGGGGCGTTGGATGCCTTTCCCGCCCGGCGGGAAGCCGGAGCCCTCGTCCCGGGCAAGGCTGCGCCGCCCTCCCTGGAGCCCGCCGGGGCACAGGGGACGGGCTGCTGTGGCTTTGCCTCCTCTCTCCTTGCTGCTTCTCCTGCTAGACCAGGAATGGAAGCAGCATGACTTGGGGTGAAAAATCATCTGGTGGCACGCACCAGGAGAACCATCTGGGTGTGGTGTACCATCAGCCTCCAGCATGATCAGTGATGGCATGGAGGGAAACCTTCCCTTCCACAGGAGCGTTTTCTTGGCCACAGCTACTCAAGTTCAGCCATATCACCCATGCTGAGAGTCTTGAGCTCAAACTGGAGGCCTTTACACACACCTGCTCTGCCAGGACACCTCCAAAGCTGTGGAACAAGAGTGCCCCACCACCCCTTCTGCAGCACCTTAAAGGGGTATGGCTATAGCTTTGCCCAGAGATGAATTTCTTGAGAGGTTTATAGCTACTGTGGGCAATTCTGGTTTGGGTGCCCAGCCATGCCAGCCATGTGTTTGGGCCAGTCTGCGCCCTTTGGGCTGGGCAGGGTTCTCCATCCACCCAGCAGCCCCAGACTCTGCTGGAAAAGGCAGCACCCAGTAAGTCCTGCCAAGGTGGACGTGACTACAGAGCAGAAATCTTCCTGGAGGATGTTATCTACATCCTTACTAAGGGGGCACCTTACTGCATGCAGAGTTTTCTCCTCTCGTATACTGATGCTGTTTTATGCCTGCCCCATCCTGGTTTATTGCAAAGATGAGAAGTCTAGAAGGATATGACGAATGTGTAAATGTGTTCCCAAAGGTCACTGAAGCAATAGAAGATGTATGTTGTCAAGTGTAAAAATACTTTAATGGTTTTTCCTGTGTATACTGGCCTGGCCTGACAGAGAGATGCTACTGGGAAGTCATGCCCCTGAAAGCCAGCCATCACATAACACACTCCAGGGACCTGACTTTTCAACAGAAAATCAGAAAACATGATAAAATACATCCATAAATGCTGTATGGCTTGTCAGGGTCAGCTTGTATTACAGCAACCCAGGAAGAAAAAGTCTCCTCAGTACTCGCTGAGACTAAAGGTAATTAGGCACAGACCTACCTCCTCCACCTCTCCTTCCATTCCTGCTGTTGCAAATCTTGTACTGTATCTCCAAAGGAGACAGGCAATCCCCAAAATACTTACATATTCTCACAATATGAGCTTTGGCTTTGCCCCATGCCACACTATCATGGGCAACTTGGGTAATATCCTCTGAATTAAAACACTACAAGATAACTGCAAAACTTGCTCCAAGGAGAGTTATTAGTGGTTCCCTGCAGGAATAGAAGGGATTTTGAATGGGGGTCCTGTAGGGCTCTGCTTAGCCTGGGTCTGCTCAGTACTGCTCTGAACAACATGTATAGCGTATGGAGCGAGAGTTTATACAGCTTTCCAAAAGCACCAAGCTGGGAGAGGTTACAAGCACTCAGAGGGACAGGATGAGAATCATCAACAAGAATCTGGACCCCTGAAGAGAAAGTCTGAAAGCAACAAACAACATTCAGTGAGGATAAGTGCAAAGGTGAAGAAGCAAACCAGCTTCTGCTGGTGAAATTTGTCCAGCCTTCAAGAATGCTGAACAAGATCTGCTGTCAAAATGTATCATTAGTTAAGTGTGCTTCACTAGCATGATATTTTCATAAAAAAGACACTTACCATTCCAGGTTGTATAAGTAAAGACACTCCCTTCAAGATCCATGAGGAAGTCTTGTATTTCACTTAGCAGTCAGGAGACTTTTGCAAGAGTACTGAGTCCTCTTTTAGTCACTGAAGGATATACAAGATGCACATAAATTAAACACATTCCAGGGCAGAAAAAGAAGAAGGAAAAAAGTTATAAAAGCATGATCTGTAAGAAAAAAGATAAAGAACTAGGCTTTTTTAGTCTGGAAGACTAAAAAAAAAACCCACAAACTAGGCAAGCCATGATAGCCATCTCCCAACAGCTTTGAGAAAGGAATCAATTAATCTTCACAGGTAGTGGAAAAAACAAGGAAAAAGTAAGGGCTTAATTAGCAGCAAAGAAGCTGTAGGTTGGATATTGGTAAACACTAATGTATCTGCTTTGGATTGCTTTCCCTGGAGGAGCCTATCAATATTCATTGTCAGAGGGAATATCCTTATTTAGGTATGTGGTAGAGGCCTAAAGACAGGTGAGATAAATATCACTGGTATGCAATAAATAATTTTTCTTCTTTAGCTTCCATTAAATCCAAAGCTTTACTTTCAGAATTAAGGCAGCTTTGCATATCAGCAGGTGTTGAAAATGCAGTAATTACATGGATAGAAAGTCCTAAAGCAAAATTGAGAACTTGCAGATTTACAATGACAAAATTGCTTCTCTTTTCATAGATTTGCTGCCAAAAATGTTTAATCATAGCACCAAGCACTAGCATTATGCAAATAGAATTAAAAAGAAAACACATATGCTGCCTGTAGCCTGGGAAAGAAGCAGAGTTAACCCCAAAAGCTACAGTTAGAAGGCTGCCAACAAATAAAAATATTTTCTTAAAACAGTGTCAGGCAGCTTCTAAATGTATCACTTACTACTACTTAGTACTTACTACTATCCTCCTAGAAGGATATATGCACTAAGGCACGTGTCACAACAAGGGATATATGCCACAATTTTAGCTGATGCCAACTTTTTCTTGTGCAGGATACGAATGGCCTCTCCCTAGGAAGCTCTGTGCCATTTGGATCTACCTGGACGTGCTCTTCTCCACGGCATCCATCATGCACCTCTGTGCCATCTCGCTGGATCGCTACATTGCCATCCGGAACCCCATCCACCACAGCCGCTTCAACTCCAGAACCAAGGCTTTTGCCAAAATAATTGCTGTTTGGACCATATCAGTTGGTAAGTGGGGCAACATTTCAGCATGTAATTGCAGATTTCCAGCTTTTGAGAGGATTTGATGTATATACTGCAGTCTAAAACTTTATTCTCTGCCTGCAGTATTTTGCTTTCCACTTCTGTGAAGTGCTGTAGTGCAGTAATTATGCAATGGAAATCAACAACTGGAGAACTGAGCAGCCCTGAAAGAATATACACCAGTGATAGCATGACCACATTCAAGTTTATTTTAAAGATATGTTGATTTCCCATACTGATGATCCATCATTACCTAAACATCTGAAGAGAAAAAAAAGATATAAACTGGAAAAAGTATTTCCATGTTATATGTAAGTCAGTTGTTCCCAATTTCTTATTTGGGTAATTTGCTTAGAGATTTTTCTCATGGGCAGATCTTCTCTGCCTTTTTCGGCGTGAATCGTGGGGAATTTACACATCCTGTTTAGGAGACAACAGATACTGTGTGCAGTGAGAGCGAGAGGAGTCTCTCCAGAGGACAGTTCAGAGTTACAGTCGAAAATAGGTGTTCTGAATGACCCAGTACACAAATCTCTTTTTGCACTGGCAAAACCTGAGCCTCAAAACTAGGCAGGGGAACACTGATCTTTTAGTCCCCTGGTGGCAGCATTTCCAGGGAGTTGAAAGTGTTTGGTTTCTTATGCCGTCAGGAATTTCCTCACACAGCTGGGGTGGAGGTTCTCAAATGCTTTGAAAACACAGTTTTCTTTCAGTGTTTGTAGACCCTTGAGCGCTGGCAGCTCACTTATTCGGAGGCAGGAAAAATTCACTCTTTTGCTCTGGAAGAGATGTGAGCTGTCAGCAATGAAAGGAAATTAGCTCCTTCCCTGGCTCATACAAATTATTGCAAGCGGTAACAATGATCCCTTACCATTCTTCCCAGAGGAGGGAAAGGAGATGATGCTTAAAATGCTGCCAGCCTCCACTCTAAATCGTCTCCTGACCTCCCTCTTGATCCTGGCCCACAGTCTGAGAAAAAGCAGTCTAGGATTGTTAAGATTTAAAATACTGTATCTTCTGCTGCACAACAAGAAATCACTCAACAGGAGGACAGTTCTGGGAGTCTTCACTCAACAGGAGGACAGCTCTGCATTCTACACAACCTGATGAGGTTTAACAGCATCTGGCTCTGGGGTGCATTCACCTGATCAGATGTAGATGTAGAGTTCACCTGGCACAGGCCAGGTGAACTCTACCCTAAAAATGCCTAGATCTCAACTATAAAGGAAGCTTATAGAAACTGAGATGTAGATGTCTTCATTTTGACTAAATGAGTGATATCTTGTCTCTTCTACAGTCCCATTTTTTAAATCCAGTAGAGAACATATTACCTACTCTGTCCAGTTTTTCCAGTTTTTGAAACTGCTAAGTGCAAGTATTTTCAGTGCACTTCACTCTATATAGCATAAATAAGTCAAGCATCCCTTAAAATTGTGCATTCTGTGTTTGTCTGCACTTAAGTGTGGTGCCTTGTGCTTAGTGTGAGTGAAATTACTGTCCTGTTTACACACAAATTCACAGAATTATCAGAATGACCATTCCAGGGGCAAACCAGTGCTCCACTCTGCTCAGCATCTATTCTCTGACTTACTCAGGGGTTACTTGCAGAATATTTGAATTAGCTCACTATTAAAAGGAATCTGGAAAAAAGTGTTATTTTAGCCCTATTAGTTAGAGCATGGTTTACGTCTGTAAAAGGAGGGTTTATTTTTTTGATAGCTTGATATTTTGTTTCAAAAGTTACATCTTTTCTTTGCAGTAATAACTAGTAACATATCCATTGTAAAAACACCTTTTCTGCTCTCTGGAGAAACTGTCTTCTAACAGTGATGAGATGAGTCACTGATGTTACTTGTTATTACCATGGCAAGTGAGAGCAATGTGGTCCCTATTTATAGAAATCTTAAAAATACGACTCCTTATTTTATTGGAAACCACTCAAGTGTGGCATGAGTGAGGAGGACAGAGTCCTGCTTTACTGCAGCTGGATAAGGACATGTGTAAAGGAACAGTGGATGTCAGGAAAATAGGAAGGGTAATAGGATAACTCCATCTCATTCACACATTTTGTGTCACCAAAACAGTGAGAAGGTTAAATAGGTACAATTAAGGTAGGCAAGCACACTTAGGTGGGAAGGAATGAAGTGATGCTCAGCTGGCTTCTAGTCTCATGGAAGCAAGGGGCATTGGGAGACCAGCTGAAGGAAGACTGGTTGGTTCCAGCCTGGCAACTGGGATGTGCTCCACAGGGCAGATAAGAAAGCAAACACATAGGAAGAAGCTTTAGGAAACTGATGAGCCAGGCTGGACTAAGTTTGCCCTGTGCCATATTTCTGTGTTACTAGAATAAAGAAAAATGCCAGTATTGTAAGGAATCTTGATAGAGCCCAGATCGCCCATGCAATCTGCTGTCAGTCAGTCAGCAACCCTTATCCTCCTGATCTGCCACCATCCAGTTAAGAATATGTAGGAAATGGCTTTTTATATCACTTACTAACAGGAAATGCTTTCTGAACAAAGAGGTGCTCCATCTATCATTTACCAGTCTCCAGGCTCTCAGTGCTACTGAGAGTGACAGGGCTATAAATGATTTAACTCTTTGTATTTTCACACAGTTATGGCTGAGAATTCTCACTGGGATGAGTGAGGTGAGGATGGTGAGACACTGGCATAGATTGCCCAGAAAAGCTGTGGATGCTCCATCCCTGGAAGTGCTGAAGGCCAGGTTTGATGGGGCTCCGAGCAGCCTGGTGTCATGGAAGGCGTCCCTAGCTGTGTCAGGGGAGTTAGAATGAGGTTATCTTGAAGGTTCTTTCCAACCCAAACCATTCTATGATATCTGGCAGAGGCAGAGCTGGCGTTGGGCACAACACACCCTCCACAGCACCTGGTGTGGCTACCATCTCACTTACAGATTCAGATCCAAGGTTTTGTTCTCCAGCCTCAGACACCCTTTGACTTCCCTATGCTTCTACAGTTTGCAGTTCAGCTGGTGACCTGTGAACTCCCATGAAGTATGAGATGGAGGGTAAAAAGCAAGAGAAAGAACTGAAAGATGTTGTGTTCCCCTGTGCAGAGGTTCATTTTAGCAGAGGAAGAAGAGGGTAACAGCCAAGAGTTGTGTGTTGGCAGCAAGTTTGATCAGTTTCAGTGATCATGCAAACATCTTAGGGTGAACTGAACAGCACTGATGAACATACAGGGCTGTCAGATGCTGCCTTCTACCACCCTCAATATGGAAACAAACCATTTAATCCTACCACTTGTCTTTCAACCTTCTGTCTTTCAACTCATTCTTTTTCTACAAGAGGATCTTTCTTCTATTGCCATTAGGATTTAATTTCACTAACAGCCTTTGACAAAAAGTATTGTCAGGGATTTCTGGAAATCCAGGAACATTATGTCAGCTGGATTACCCTTATCCACCTGCTCACTGACTCCTGCAGATACTTCTAGCTGATTTGTTGGGCCTGAACCCAACTCACCTAGATTAGAACTTCTAGTGTACCAAACTAATTACACTTTCATTCACTAAAATTGTAATTTTCCTTTTATTCACTAAATACACAAATATATTCAGTCAATTTTAACCAAAGGCAATGTCATCTTCCTTCCATTGGCTTCAGTGACATATGAAGCATTTAAAAAACAGCAGAAAAAAAGCACAGATAGTTTAGTTTACTTGACTTCTGAAATCTTGATTTTATCAGTTTAAAAAAAAAGTAAATTGTGGTAACATTTGTTTTTGCATTTAGTTGAAGAAGAGCATTTAGCCAGAAGCCTTTGTTTCACTAGACTATGTAATGCCACAGGCAATTGGTTTAAAATAGATTCTAATTACTGTAACGGATTCTAATTGTGTCTTTAATTCTTAAATCATCCAGTGTGCACAGTGGTTAGATAATTAGATTATTTGTAGCTGTTGAAGGCAAAAGCTCATTAAACCCTGAAAATTATTCCATTTGTTTTAAAGCACAGAGGTCATTATTGAGAACAGGTGTAAAAAGCCAAAGGATTTCCCCTTGCTGGAAAAAAGTAGAATTTTAAATAGAACTGGAATCTATAGAATTGCAAATAGAGCCTATACAGGAAAACACATGTAAAGTACCTTTGAGTCCTAAATGGGCCTAACAAAGGCATTGCTCTGCAGGAGGCCAACAGTGCATCATCCCCTCCTTGAAAGGGTAACATAAAAGAATTACAGGCATGAATGTTAAGTCCTTATATATAACATTCCTCAGTTCCTATTTCTCTCTATTCCTCTGTTAATGGTCTAAGTAATGTGAAGCCTGATGAAGCCCAAGAACTCTAAGCTGAGTTTTCTCTTACCATTTCTCACTCAGCCTACACATCTGTTCACTGCCTTCAGGCAGTCTCTGCACTCCCCAGTCACTAACAACTTAGATTTATTCAGTACTTTTCATGCAGAAAAAAGAAGCCCAACATGTATCTGGATGAATCTGGTAAAATACCTCCCACCACAGAATTCTAAAATTTTGCCATTGCTTTTGAGGCTTTTGGGCCTCGGAAAGGAGAGGATTTGGAAATGAGAAATACTGTAGCATGTGAAGCAACTTTCTCCTAAGTGCAGAGTGAAGTTAGCTCCGGATGTACAAATCAAGCTCAGAGCAACTGAGCCCCCAGCTAATTTAGCAGTGTGACATTTTATACTGATGCAGAGGCTTAAACCTCCTTCACAGGCAGCCTGCAATTTCTCTGCATGGCTTCTTGCTGCCTTACAGCATTTGAAGGGCCAGGGTAGCAGCAGGGATTGGGAGAGTTCAACTACCAGTGCCTCTGGATTGTGTTTTGTTGACAGCTTTGGCCTCCTTAAGCTCAGTCTTCTTTCTGTCAAGGACAGCTTTCATTTGAAAATCCCTTTACAGGTTTCAAAAGGCACCAGCAGCTAATAAACTGCAGGCTGGGAGTCCCTGTCCTGAATCTGCTACACATCCATTTCTTCCAGGTGACATAATTTGCCATTTCAATCAAGTCTAATTTACGAATGCCTTGGCACAGGAAAAGATCATTTGTTAAAACATGGAATATGCTGCCAAAATATATAAAATTGCAAATAATTACACACTGAACAGTACTCTGGCAATAAAGATTTAAAGCTTAGCACCTCGATTTGGAAGTGCTGGAGCTAAACTTAAAATATCTACCACACTATCATTTCCCCAGGGAACATTTCTTTTATTTTTATCATACTCATGAAACCATCTCTCAGAGAGTGAAAATACTGTTTGCTCACTCCACCTGCAGGATCTTAGGGGCAAACACTGTAGGTTTTATGTTTGGGCTGCCCTGGGACCTTTACGATTTGTGGATGTAGATGATGCCATAAAAATAAAATGAAGTTGAGAACAAATTGTTGCACAACATACAGAGAAATTTGTGTCAATTATAATGAAGGGTGTTGGCCTGAAATATCATGGATAAAGTATTAGAGCCTCAGAACCATCTCAGAAATAGAATCTTCACTGTATTTCTTCACAGAGACACAATGTATGAGGCTCAGCAGTCAGCAGCACTTACGTCAGTAGAAAGTTCATTGCCGTACTAATGACTCCTACAGTAGTGACAGCTAATGAGAACAAGCCCTTCCTGTACAGGTTGTCTGGGGTTCAGTTCCATGGAAAAGGAACATTCAGTGCTCTGATGCACCTTTCTGAATTGACTAGCACATGTATTCTGATCATGAGGCATTACTCCAGATGGTTCTGAGAAAGGCACACAAATATCCTATCTACTTTGATGTAAATGATCCCCATGTTTCCCATGTAACAGAACTCTTTGCTTGATTTGTTCTTCCCAGAAGAGTGAACACATCCACCAGAACATCAGCTTACCACACATACCTCCCTCCCATAACTGTGAAGGTTTAAAAAACTTGCATTTTGAATTTGTATATGTTTGTTCATCTGACAAGGAGGTATTACTAACATTTTACTTGTCTTTATGGAAAAAAAAAATACTTAAAGGAATGTTAATGATTGAAGTGCTTTCTAAATTCTCCAAATTTGGAAACACAAAGATATGAGACACAGGCATGTGTCCATAGGGACACATTTGCAAACTAAAGACACTGAGCAATCCAGCATTCTTCTGGATGGGGGAGAATATATTATACCAGTAAATATGTGTCATCAAAGGAAGAATAATTATTGTGTATATATTTACCATGTTCTTTGGGTAATTACATCAGGATGAGATGAAGGGTTCTGCCTATGAAAAAAGCACACACTCATTTAGTGAGCAATCCTTTTGCAAGAAGCAATCTGCCTTTCAGGTGAAAATAGGAATGAGGGGTGGTCATAACATTATTGTGTAGCATTTCCTTCTGCTTTGGTTTTATTTTTAAAGGTGAGTTATAAACAGTAGAGCTGTATTTTTAATAGAAAAGAGCCTGTTTAGTCAAGGTGCTGATGAAAGAATTAGATGTCTTCTTTTAAAAAAACCTGTCTTTGTTTTGAAGACCATAAGGACCGTGTTCTTCTCCCTCTTGAAGCTACCAGCAAGAAGTATAAAGTTCATTTGGACCAGACTTGTCCTGTTATGAAAGTTTTTTGAATGAATTAGTTGGTGGGTGCCAATATGGCCTGAAATCAGCCAGTGTCTCTTTGTAGGGTATATCAGAGTAAATGGAATATTTTAAGAAAAAAAGGCAGCATCTCTAGAGGAGCTGGATTTCTGCATAGAAAATGCCACATGCAGCACAAATGATAACAAAAGAACAAGGTACAAGGAATTATGTTGGGATTCATAAATTCTGTTGTCTGTACACTGTGACTGCATTTAATCACCTTCTAAATTAGACATGGTGCTGCACTTTAGCACAAGTCACACAGTGTTGCCTAAAAGAAAATGTCAGGAAAAGAGAAAATTTTGTTCATTTTAAAATTATACAGAACAATTTCACAAGTTCCTTTATTTATTATATTTGGCTTAAGCCAGATGTTGTATTTTATGACAATGAAAAAGGTTAATGTATCACAGAATTCTTTAAAATTAAAGGCTTACATTTATCTTTAACAGCAGGAACATTGCAAACTATTGAGCATGCAGGCTGTAATTAACTTTCCCCACACATTACCTGGCCTGTGCCATTGGCATCACTTCAAAGCAGAAGCCCAGCTAATAAAAGTCAAGGGTTTTGTCAGAACTGCAACAACATCATATTCCTAATTACCTGAGACAAATTTAGAAGCACCTGTCAGGTGATTTTGCCTATGATGTCCTCCAGGGTCATTGATGGAAAATACCTTGTTGAGCTCCTGTGATGTCCTGAATGCAGGCTGTAGCATTGTGATGAAGGGTTATTTTTCTGCCTGATCAAAATTGGAATCTGTGTATTTCACAGTATTCAATCCTGCCTTTATGTAGGAAATAAATCACACCCACTGGGAAGACTTATTTCCTTTTGGCAGAACATAGCCCTTGTTACAACTTCTTGTATTTGATCTGAGTTTTGAAATGTCAAATTGAGCACTATTGCCAGGATCATAGACTGAGCAGAACTGTGAGTATCCTGAGAGAAAAACTGTGAGTTTAGGTCCAAGGTGCACTGAGTGAGCAGTGTAAATTTCCCCTTACAAGCACAGAAGTACTCAGAGGTTTTAGATTGAAAGTTCCACAGCTAAATCCAGTCCTGCCTTGCACACCACTGCAGTACATGAGGAGGTCACTACAGTATTTCTTATTGCAAGAACAGTTCATGTATTTATTTTTCATTTCCAAGGTGCTTTGTGACATTTAACAGAAAGATGAGCCTGGGGATCACACTGTAGCACCCACACAGACACCAGTAGATGGTGGAAACACGGGCAGATACAATCCCTTTAGATATGCTCCCTTTTTCTCTCTTCTTCAACCCTGTTATTTTGTAAACGTGACCAGGGCATTGGCTGGTCTAACAGAATTCAGTCAGGGTGAAGGGCATTAGCTGCAGGGTGGACAGTGAAACATAAAGCACAGGATCCTGACTCATCATCTTCAGACCTGTGCAGGTCTCTAAGATGCTTCTTATTCTGTTTTTCCTTCCAAATTATCCATCATATCAGGACATCTATCCCAATGACTGTCCAGCCACTGCTGCAGTCTCCTTGTATAACTAGTAAGAAGCTGACAATTTGCTTATTGAGCAGCTTCTGCAAGCAACCACAAAAGGAATCATGGAGAAACAACTGGGACATGGTCTGAAGTCTAGAAAATCCAGAAGAATTACAGTTTTTGTTATCTGTGCCCTTCAGATGGAGTGTGAAATTATTGTAAAATAATACTAATAATAATAATTTAAAAATGTATCTGATAGCTACATTCAGTGTCCTTTTAAACTACACAAAGAGACCAAGTAACACTGCTGAAGAAATCTCAGAGCTATTAACAGAAATCTCTATTCAGTTCAGTGGAAGATTAGGGCAGAGTTAAGTAAATTATCAGCAGTCAACAAATCACACTATGTAATAATTAAAAGACAGAGATATAAGAACTGGAATATCAGGGGATCTTGTCACTTTGACTGCCCTAGGAGGCATCACATTATTTGCTTATGGTAGTGGAATATCTAAGATCTTTCCATAATTTCTGGCTTATTGCTGCTATAAGTATTTCTTTAAGCCTTATTGTGTATGTAGCATGTATGGCACATAATAAATTAGCCCCAAGGATCCTTTAGAAGCTTCATAGCTAAAAGGACAAACTGATAACATCTGATCTAGGAAGGTCATGTAAAAAAGGAATGGTATTTCCTTCTGCTCAAAGCACTATTATCCCCAAATCTGCTCTCCTAGGGGCCTGAACAGTGAATGCTGCGAGGCCGTCTGACATGGCATACACGAAAGGTCCTATGCTAAACAGAGGGGGTATCACAGGTGGCTGGAGGTGATCCTACCCAAGGTTCTTTTCCTTTGCAAATTAACATATTTACCTAGCCCAGTGCCAACCATAAATTTGTAACTTCTTTTGAGTAGAAATTAAACCGTTGCTACCGGGAACTTAAAAACACCGATGCAATATAAACATCATTAATTGAGTACACAGGAAAAAAAGGGTGTTTGACCTGCTCTGCTGCATTTTGCTGAGCCACAGAAGCAGCAGCCTTAAATAGCAGGAGGAGAACCTTGTCCCTCTGTGCAGAGATAGGCTGGAGACCTGTGGAACCCCTTGCAAATTTTTAGACTAAATATTAAGCTCTAGATTGTAAGGCAAGTTACTTTTCACCACTTTTAATCACCATAGATGAAGGGTGTCCTTAGCCTATGTCCTTAGCCTACAGTTGTCATTAGCCTGTGTCCCCTGGAGGAGCACATCAAGCCCAGCTCCCTTCCAACTCCCAAATGGCAGAAGAATCATAGCTGCTGTCCACCTCGGACTTGGGCTCTACTCAGCCAGCATCCTCCAGACAAGTTGCTTCCTCACCTTCTTTCATTCATTTCCAGCTGTTTGATAGGTGAAGATTTCTAAATGTCCTTTAGTGATTGGGTAACCACCTTAGATAACAACTTCTCTCAACTGGAGATCTCTATGAGAAGCCAAAAAACACCTTGGGAAAAGTCTCTGTCCAAATCAAAAATAATGTCCCCAGGTGAAAAGCAAAGACTGTATTGGGGAATAGGCTCCACTGGGAACTGCTAGGCAAAAGGTTGTAGCTCCCTCGAATACGCAGAAGGACTGAAAAACCCAACAAAAAATTTAGGGAACCAAACTGTAAACAAAACCTGCAGCTTAACTAGCAAAGAGAATTTGAGTGCATAGGCAGGAAAAGCACTTAAAGCCAAAAGCAAAGAAACTGTTTCCTGCTGTTGTATTCTTGCTGCCTTTAGGAAATAGGACTGTGTGCACATTTTGAGGATTATATCAAAGCAGAAAGTGACTCCATCAGCAGCTTCCTCTCTCATAATTCAGCTCACTCTGAAGGCCAGGGTTTCTAAACAGCTGGGTCAAAAAGGGGCACCTGTCCCTGATTTCTTGCACCGTCCTCCCTGTAATTCTCCTCTAATCCTGTTAATAGTTATTTTATTATCACAGTTCTTTAAATTAATTCGGAGACACATATCTCTGCTCTTGTTAAGAAACAGGCTTCAGGACTGAGGACATAAATGAGGAACATACCAGGAAACACAGACTTCTCCTATTTTGTTTTTCTAAAGTGAAATAGATAATTTATGGTATAAATTATTCACCATTCTTTTCTCACATAAAAAGAATTGAATGTATCTCCTGCTAGGCTAAATAATATGCTTCCTTAGAGATTTTCTGATCTGTCAAGAGCAAGGCCATTTCAAAATTAATAGAATAATCCAGCTGTTACCTGGCACCCCCTCTATGTGATGTTAAGTTTGTTTTCCTTTCACTTGTATTAACTAGAACGTGTGTTACCAAATGATGTGTTCCACGGCAAAGATACAGAAAACCAGCTTCATGTATGCCCTTGAATAAAAACTAAGTTTGGTCTATCAGCAGTTCTAAGGAAAATGCCTGGACCCACTTTGATTCCATTCCTGTGAGTACAGCCTCTTGCAGAATGATGCAGAAAGGAGACGATGCTCCCCAGCACTGTGACTCACTTAGCTCTTGAGGAAATCAATCTGAAAACAAATACTATGTGGGGATTTGTGAGAGAATGCTCCTCATCCACTTCTGCCTCCACCAACACATGTACCTACCACCAGGGAAGAATTCTGTGCTGGTCTCACATGTGAGGAGAAATTCTATCCCAGGGATTTGGGGACATTGTCATGCTGACTAGGGAACGTAGAAGCTTTTAACATTCATGCTAACTAGATGCAGCCTCGGATGGTGATTCCCAGTCCACACTGAGGTTTTCAACATCTCTTCTTTCCAGGTGGAAATCTCTGCTTCTGCACTGCCACCCATCAGCAACCTGCATGCATTGTAAATATGGCTGGCACTACCCTGGCAGCAACAAAATTATGACAGTGAAGGGTTTGTCATGACTGAAAAGGAGTCAGTAGGGGAATAACATTGTCAGGTGCATGCAGAGAGCAGCTGTTTGCAGGTCTGGGAAACGATGTAATGACAATGAAATGTAGCAATGTACCAACCATAATGGTGTCAAATGCCAAGCAGAGACACAAAGCCAGACTGAACAGCTCCTCTGCAGGTCTTTAAGTGGAAGTAACTGTTGCTAAACTCCAGCTCCTCAAATAAGATCCAGACACATTGCCATCCTTGATACTCAGAGGAAGACATGGTCCATGGTCCCCCTGCCACAAGTGCCTCACTGTGGCTTATGTTCCTTGAGCAAACATCTTGCACAGGGCACCATCGTAGCCCAAAGGAATAAATATTCTTTTGTCTGGTTAGTTAAGTAAAAAATGTTAAAAATAAAGAGATGGCCGTGTGCAACAAGGAGATTTTTATACAGCATGAAATGGAGAGTATGCATTGGGGTGTAGCAGGTGAGTTATACATGGACATCTGTTTACTGTTTGAATGTGTAGATGTACCAAAAGAGGATATTTTCTGAGCACAAACAGGCACTAGATACCAGCATGGGCTTTTCTAAAGATATTAGACAACATGGCCACATTGAGCTGCTTGAAGGAGACACTGGCCTTCTCAAGCAGAAATCTTTTCAGAGGTCCCCAGTGTCACAGCACATCTTTGTGCAGCGGCCCGTGAGCTGGCCCATGACCTGGTATGTCTGAATCAATGTGAGTGCCAAAACCTGAGATGGGGAGAGTTTCTTGTTTTTCATGAGAAAGTGAACAAAGGTGCCAAAGTTTTTGAGAAACTGTAGTGACATTTCTAAAAGGTAGTTCCTAACCCTTAGACATTTATTAAGGCACAGAATAATACTCATTTGTGTTAAACAAAATTGAAATAGATATATGCAAGGTGAAAGCATGTGACTGACAGTTTCTGCTTAAAGGAGACTTCACTGAAAGAACCTTGACCTTATCAATTCACTTCCCCCTCCTTGTCTTCACCCCAAGTAACCCAAGTGTGCCACCCTACACGCACATTGTAAATTATGGCTTTGATTTATTGATAGTCTCAGCAGCTCAAGGCAGCTGCAAACCCAGTTTACCTGTCCAGTTAAAGTGGTTTTATGGCTGCTGTATGCCTCTGAAGCCAGCAATGTGTAGCACTATATAAACCTTTGTCAATTTCAGCAGACTTTTTCAGAGAACAAAAAGGATGCCATTGCTTTACTTCTTAACCTTTGGTGTTTTCAAGAGCCTTTTGTCATTCTGAAACTGTGCCTAAATTCTTGAGGTTTAATGCAGAATTTATTACTCATCTTCATTGTTTGGGATCTGTTGTGCGGTTTATTAAAATCCACAGTTTGAAACAGCCACATGTGTATAAATCAAACCACCTTAATAATCCAACTTGTGCCAGAGTAACATAATATTTAGGGCTTATTGACAAGGGAAAATGTACCAAATGGGAATGTCAACTGGAAATTGAGTGGCTAATGTACCTTCAGTACTTGAATGGATGCTCCTATTCTGTGTTGAATGCTTCCTTGTGCCTTGGTTTAGTTCTTTTGAAAGCCAAGGAAGATAAATCATAAAAAAGCCCTCAGGGGATACAACGATTTTTTTCCATACTGACCTTGAGCTAGTGGGAGCATGGAATGGGCAGGGTGTGGAATAGCTGTTCTGTTACAGCCCTTCCAGGTTGCTTCCTTCAGATCTACTGTTGGCGCATGCTTCACTTCCCAAACACCTGTTTGTCCCTACCTGGTACCTCTACATGATCCTTTCTGGTGAAGCTGATTTTCTTCTTATGACATTTGAATGCACAGGCACCATCTGTGTCTCCTTAAACATCCAGTCACCAAGAGCAGGGAGCTGGAAAGCAAGGACAAGTAAACCAGCGAGTATACATCAGAATCATCCAGGTGAAACAGATCATTCATATTCAACATTTAAAGAATTAATTCAGTCAGTTGCAATAGTACTAATGCAACTTTAGACTAGGACTTTTTGTTATGCGTTTACAGGACAAACTTGACCCTGACCAAATGTGACATGTCGGTGATACTCTTGGCCATATGTGATGAGTCCTAAAGATCTCATCAAAATAGTGGATGTGAGTTGCACGTGGAAGCTCCTTTACTGCCAGTTTAACTATGGCTGCATTTGAATTTGGTCCCTGTGTCCTCCTGGAATCTGCCACACTTATGCTGCAGAAGCCAACTGTCAAGGGGCGACAAACCCTGTTCCTTCCAGGAGGAAAACAGTAAATTTACTCCCTGCAGAGATATGAAAAGAGAAAACTGGCATGGACATTAACTTTTTCCATGCAGGAATGCCACAGTATCATTTGGGCAATGCCCTGCATCAACTGAACTGGGGTTACACAAAAAGCAGTTTACAGCTGTCAGTGTTCTCTGCCACTAAAGCGTGGCATCTCTGCTGTTTTCAAAGTCTATACAGGCCACTTCCCTGTGGCTTGGGGGAAAGATGCCTTGAATCACTCCGAAAAACTTACATGACTAGCAGTGCCTGCTACAGCTCTGCTGGTACAGCACTTCCATGCTTGTTAAAGGAATGACAAAGAAATGCAGGAACCTCTGCTGCACACTGAAGGCCATTTCTCTTTTTTAAAGCCAGAAATCTGGATTTAGATGCCAGTCTGCAGAAGCTGCTAAGAACAGAAAAAAGCAGTTGGGGAATTGCTCCTCTTGTTTCAGGCAAGAAGTTGTAACAGACTTTGGCTCTTTACTTGAAAAAGCATGCAAATTATGCTAAAATTTTCCTCTTTCTAGTGCTGCAGCCTCTGCTCCCATGTCTCCCCATGCAGCTGAACCATAAGGTAGTAATGAAAAGCATCTTTTTACTCTGTCAATACCATTGTTTATTTTATCTCTGCAGCTCACACTCATTCTTTGAATTAAATGAAAAAAACAGCCTCGCTGTTATCAGCACAGGGCAGAAGCAGATGGGAAACTTGTGGTATTGCTCTGACTAATGCTGTGTCTTTGTGCAGCTGGAGTATGATGCTGGGGGGTGCTGGATGTCTTCAGCACCCCTTCAACTCATCCAAAAAAAGAAAAGTAACTTCAAAGCATTCTTCATTTCCCTGGAGTTGTTCAGCACCCCAGAGTACTCAGCCGTGGCTGGACAGTCTGGCTTCTGATGGTGACCTCTGCCTCCATGCTTTCAGTGAGATGGGCTCAGACCTTTTTAGCCAGCAGCTAAAAACACTGGAGATTTCTGTCAGCTCAGCTCAGGATTTGCCATAGACTGCATGAGTTTGCAGCTCTCTCACTGGCTTCTCCTAGCCCAAGTTCAAACATTTAGAGCTTGAGCAGGAGAAACAGAAAGGGTAATACCACAGGCTCTCCACCAGCTTCTGCCCTGAGCAGATAAGAAAAGCACTTTTCTAAAGTGGCCTGAGGCAATGCCATGACTCAGTTCAAAGCTGCAAAGACAAAATAAGCTACAGTGTTCCTAGAAAAAAAAGGTCTTTGTGTGAGATCCAGAAGAACAAAAAGAATGAAGCACTTGAACAGAATAATAATCTAATATTATTATTACTGTGATTATTATTGTTTCATATTGAGCCTGTACTCCACAGTCTTCCTCTAGGACTGGAGCTGTTATGCTGGGCACTGGATATGTGTGAAATGAAGAGACAGGCTATGCTTTTAAAGGGCTCCCAGTTCAAGCAGCAGAGTGGGAAGAAGGGAAAAAAATTGTGATAGAGGAAGGTACCATTGAAACGCAGATCTTTCAGGACTCATCTGTGAATGAGTAAGGACACTCCTGGGCATCCACTGAACAAAGTAGGGCACAGCATCCTCACATCATATGAAATTCTTCTCTAGTCAATGTTTTTATTTCTCATAAGCCAAATACTGCAACTGGGATTTCTGATCCAAAATGCAAACGGGACTGAAACTCACAGATTATGCTAACTTTCCACAGGAATCAGAATCCTGGTTGCTTTTATCCAAATAGGGCTGCAATATTACCCCCTGCTTCACTCCACTTTTGCTATCTTTGTAGCACATAATTTCTTTCATTGCCTGAACATTGCCTCTCTTGGAGAGACAGCATCCATTTGGAGGGGAAGAGACAAATTCTGAAAAAAAACCCAAAACCAACAACCAGAGAAACAGCAGCTGTTTGATTTTACCCAGACTCTAGCAGCATTTACAGAAATCTCTGTGGAAATGGCTGAGTAGGCTTGAAACAGGCAGAGCAGTCCAAGGAGAATGGTCTTTGTCACCTTGTCTTGCCATTCATGACAAGCCAAGGATGCATGCTCTAGGGGAAGACAAATTTTGCATGGCTGTGCACAGAGAAGGCAGCCTCTAGTAGCTGGAAATACAGTGAAAGGACTTTTGCAGTCCTTCCGGATAAACTACGTCTCAGCTGCCTCATACAGTGTCTCTCAGTGCTTAATTTGTTCCCGTTGTTTATCTGGCCATTGCCACATGGGAAGTTTGGTTTTGTTAGCATTTAGCATTGAACTATATGGGGATTACGGCAAGAAAAGAGAAAGACACAATGAAAGATTACTCTTAGACCTATGACAAAAAACTATCTTTCCTCCTAAAATTAGTATTTCCCAGAACTCTTTAGAACCCAGAACACTTTTAATCCTTGAATGAAAAACAGTCCAAAATCACTCTTATGGCACTCCAGAAAATAAATGCATAGCGTCATCTTGGTCATAGTTCATAAAATCCTTTGCCAAGGTGGCAGGGACCAAGGAGCAAGTCTGGAGATCATTACAAGGGGCCCAAGATTCAAACCCACGCTTTTCTTGCTACCAGGTATCATAGGACAGTTGGAAGGGAGCAAATGTGTTCTACCTGTGGTTGAGGTAATGTGTCACCTATGATCACTCCAGCCGCAGGAAGAACACAGGTAGATATTTGTTTGTTTTTTCTTGAAAGCTGGAAGTGGTTTTTCATTATTGTTTTTAACCTCTTCTTTCTGTCATCCACCTTCAGGTATCTCCATGCCTGTACCTGTCTTTGGACTACAAGACGACTCCAAAGTATTTAAGAAAGACATGTTTAAGAAAGACATCTGCTTACTCGCAGATGAAAATTTTGTTCTAGTAGGCTCTTTTGTGGCATTCTTCATCCCCCTAACCATCATGGTAGTCACTTACTTTTTAACTATCAAGTCACTGCAGAAGGAAGCTATGCTATGCGTGAATGACATTGGCCCTAAGACCAAGTTTACTTCATTCAGCTTCCTCCCTCAGAGTTCCCTGTCCTCAGAGAAACTCTTTCAGCGCTCCCTGAACAGAGATACGGGGACTTCAGGGAGGAGAACCATGCAATCCATCAGCAATGAGCAGAAGGCTTCCAAGGTCCTTGGCATTGTCTTCTTTCTGTTTGTTGTGATGTGGTGCCCTTTTTTCATCACCAATGTGATGGCTGTTATTTGCAAGGAGTCATGCAAAGAAGAGGTCATTGGAGGACTCCTTAACATATTTGTTTGGATTGGCTACCTTTCTTCGGCTGTCAACCCACTCGTGTATACATTGTTTAACAAAACCTACCGCTCAGCTTTCTCTCGCTACATCCAGTGTCGCTACAAGGAGGAGAAGAAACCTTTCCAGCTGATTTTAGTGAACACTATCCCAGCACTTGCATATGACTCCAGAGAGCTCCAGCTAGCACAAATGAAGAGCTTGAAGAAAGAGGCGAAAATGATGGCTAAGGATTACTCGACGGTCACGATAGGAACACATCGTTTAGATGGTACCTCCAAGGGAAGTAGCGGCCCGGGGAACGAAAAGGTTAGTGGTGTGTGATGGTCAGCAGCTGCCATGACAACCACTGTGTGTGTGCTGAAAATTCCACCTGCTGTGAGAAGCTCTGATAGCTTAGGAAAATCAGCTGTGTCCAAGAGACCTTTCAACAACATCATATACTCCTCACATTATCCTGTGGATGAAAAGCAGGGTTGAAAGGGTATCAAATGTGCAATTTTTTTTTTCATACAGTACGTTGGCTGTTTTAAGCACAGGCTTTATTAAACTTATTTTTTTAATATTCTAAAGGATATATTTCTTAAAGAAAAAAAAATGCAATTTCTGGTATAATATAGGCTGTGAAGAAACCTACGCATTTATTTTGCCCTTGCAAATGAAAGCTAAGCTGTCCTTTGATGTTCTTGCAGAGTAGGCTCCAGCTAGTTTGTCTTGCTACAACTGAGTTTTGTTATCATGAACTGAATGAGCACTTTACAGAATTTTAAACAAAATGATGGTTCATTTGCTAATATATATTTAAAATAAATCTTAAAGTATTTAAAAAAATCTATTAAAATTGCTATAGATTGATTATATGGGCATTTTGTTAACTGTTTTTATGCTATTTTTTCTTCCTCAGTGACCATCCTGAATGTCCCTGGGTTTTTCTGCCATTTATTCTGTATTTCAAATAAGTAATGTTGGAAGGTAAATTATACTTGAATAATCCTCTGTTTCCACCACCACTTATAATCCTTGTTTCAGGACTTGCAATTTATTTGCATTCAAAAATGTCATGTGTTCAGCTTAAAAATTGAAAGTAGTATTTTCAAAATTATTGGTCTCAATTCCCTGCTCCCTTCCACTGGTGTTGACAGGAAGGCAAAGTGAGAGAACAGTGGAAAACCAGGCACAACATTGCTAAAAAATTTCAGCACCACTTCCAGATTCACGACTCTGTTCAATTCCAACAAAATCTGATTAAAGTAATGTAAGAGGAAACTCTGCATGAGTAAAGTCTTCAGTAAAATGTTGAAGTAGATTCTCTCTCATCACTTCTCTTTGGTTAAAAAAGGCCAATATGAAGAATGTTCTGGTTCAGGTTTAGGGCTTGTAAAGCCAGAATTATTAGAAAACTGTTAGTTGCTAAAAATTGTTTTCCCTTGTTTCATTGTATTGCTGTTAAGGCAGATTGCTCAGGAATGGTCAGAAGATTGCACTACTAGGACTCAGCCTTAATGAAATATGTATGGGCAAATGGGGCTCACTTGAAAAATAACAGGACCTGTAAGCAACACTGCATTTCACCTGCATAGATCCAAGGGCAGAATACATCACATAAAGAACATAAAATACATTGCCTGACAGACATGCCTAGTCATGAATCTCTTTTAATGACATCATAACAGATGTCACTGAGGGCAGTGGGACTTTGTAGAAGAGGACAAATATAAATGCTGCACTCACATGCAAAGTTTAAATCCAATCATTTGATTCATTCCATGAGTTATTCAGCCATAACCTTATCAGAACCAGGATGTATTCCCGTTTCTGTGGAAAAAATCACTGCCCATCCAGAAAAAAAAAACTCCAATGTCTTCATCTGTCCTTCTGTTGAAGTTGTGCAGTTTTTACAGAGCAATTAAATTTCCACTAAGTCAAAGAAGGAGAGACACAGAGAGAGAAAGTGAATCTTTTTCTAGCCTACCAGGTGGGAGTCTTTGGAAGAAGAAGGCCTTTAGCTCAAGATACTGATCAGGAGACTTAAAGGACTTAAAAGTTGGTTGGGTATTCGGCTGATTTCCAAGAACCTGATTTATTGTCATATACATGGTATAAGTAAATCTAGTTTTATGAGCCCACTGCGCACTGGTCACACAAAGGCTCTGCATGCACATGGTGACACTGACTCATCCCACAGACCTCAGCCTCCATGTCTGGGACAAAGCGTCATGCTGTAGCCCCATTGGTAGTAATGATGCCATGCCAGTCACCTATCACCTCACAGACATTAATGGGTTTCCCCCAAAATTGGTCATTTAGGATAAACTGATAAATCAAGTGGAATAAATGCTGTGCTCACCAGGTGCTTTATACGCTCTCTCTATCTCTGTGTACATTTGATCACCTCAGTGAAACTGAACAGCCTCTGCAGAAGCAAAACTGAACTCGCTGCTCCTACCTCCCTATGCACACATCCTGCTCCTACCCAGCACTGCGGGAGGGGTGTCACACTGGCAAAGAGATTCCAGGGGGAATCTGCTAAATGCAGCTGAGTATGAGGACTGCCATAGCAGTAGCTGGGTGCAGTGACTTTCCACTCTTTCCTGTCAAGTTTGATATTGACCCTAAATCTAGTACTTTGAGCTAAGGACAATGCCCATCTTGTATCCCACAGGCCAGATGTCTCCACTCCATAACTTGGGTGATGGTTTTGAGGATTTGCCCTTGGAAACAGGTATCTCAGGGAATAAGCAGGCAGTAATAAAAGCAAAGGTGTTTTGTGAGAAGAGTCTGAGGCTCTAGATCTGCTACCAAACCAGATTGCCTTCATATGATGAATATAGACAGGGGACTGAAGGTCTCTAAACCTGCATGTGAAGGGAAAGGAAACAAAGAGGCTTCCACCAGGGGAGGGAATCACCATATTTTTTTGCCATTTAGGCCTGACCTGATGCAAGTTTCTCTGGCTTTGCAATCAAAAGCAATAGGTGGGACAGACAGCTTGGATCTTATTGCCTATTTGTGCCAGGGAGCAGAGCCCACCTGCATCCTGTATGATGTATATGGCACCCTGCACTTCTCCAGAGCTCAGTTCCTCCCAAATCTCCTGAGGGCCTGGTTGCTGCTCTGCACAGTCTCCTTCACCAGCTCGCAGCTGATAAACTGTTACTGGACATTTCACATTCAGTGCTTCTGCTCTCCACTTACTGTCTGCATTTTGCCCACATGGCAGAGCAGATCAGCCCTCTGTTTCTCTCTCATTCCACTTTCTGTTCCTCGTTCACAATGTCAAATTGCTCAGGTTGCAAATACTGACAGGGAATGTTTCACTACAATCACAGAGGGTTTCAATTACTGGCTTGAAGTTTCATTACAAGGTGACTCTGAACAATCATTTTTTTCCCAGCTTATTTTAAAATAAAACCTATGTTTTGGGCATAAGAGACTTAACAGCATTTCATTAATTGACAGCTGGAGAGAACACAACACTGAGTTTTTGCTTAGAAGCAGGGAAAACTGATGCCTGACATTTTGATTCTGTAGCACTCAGATAGATGGTTTTATTGAGTGATCAGCAGATTTTGCCTAAGTAGCCTCTCAAGGCCAAGAATGCACAGCAAAGACCAATATCTCCAGCTCTTTATGGACATTTTTGACAGCTTAGAAAGGCCTGATTCTGCCACCCTGCATCAAAATATTAACAGATTTTTGTGCAGTTTGCCTTAGTGAGGATGGCAGAGTCAGGATATGAATTTGTTCTAGCCACCATGCCAAATCTGCTAGGGGTTGTTCATCAGTAGATAGCAATTAATGGACTCATTATACTGCAGACAGATGACAAAGTTCAGCTGTTTTAAACTAGGATTTGCAGCACTTGGCCCATGCTTGGAATGAACACCATGGTTTTATATGACCAGCTTCAGAGCAGCATCTCCATCTTCCAAAAAACTGTTTTCATTATGCATCAGCATGGAATGGAATTTTTTTGTAATTTTTCAGGTTAAAAAAAAGAGAGAAGACATTCATACAGACTGGTTCAGAGGTTAGGGCCTTCCCTGACTTTACAGGAAAAGCGTGCTGAGTCAGTCTGTCATATCTGCATCCAAAAAACCCACTTCATCCGGAAAAATTTTCAGCATCAATTTTTCGAGTAGATTGACATTTTATTACTGTTAAGACTACATCTGAAAAATGTCCAAAGACATGAAGCTCACCATGTATCTCCTAAGCTGGTGTGCGTCCTTTTTACACTTCAGGGTAAAAATTCCTATGTATCTATCCCATCCAGTCAACCATGCACTGTACTTATGTAATTATTGCCAGAAGGTGAGATGCATTCTATTTTGAATACCTACATGTTTGCTTATGTAAATACATAGAGAAAAAAAATTGTTGTATTTTGTAATGTTAATGTAAAACGGTGTTTCAATGCTTTACTGTTTTGTCTGATTGCACTGCTAGTAAAGCAGATTAAAATATTCGAATACAATCAGTTGTTTTATAAACTGGAGGTTTGTCTTAAACAGATAATTTGGTTTGGTTTTATTTATCCCTTAAATATTCAGTACAATGTCTGCTGAAGGCTAAAGTAATTTTAAATATTTGCTGGAGAAAAAGAAAGAGCATGTTGCAGAATTTAACTATCTCAGTAAACTGGTCCAAAATGAGCCATTGTAATAATTCACTTTTTCTATGGACAGCCATCCTTCTAGAGAGGTAAGTACATACAGCTTAGTAATTTTCAGTCTCAGAAACTGTGTATTTGCAATAGTAGAAAGCCAACTAAATTAATTTCACTAAGAACTCTAAGATTAAAATTAATAAGCTGTATTGGTTAGTATGGTAAGGTTTCACAAGTGAGGAGGCTATAGGAGTGGGCTCTGTGAGACGCTTCCAGAAGTTTTGCCCATATCTGACAGATCCAATGCTGGCCAGCTCCAGGATGGATGAAACTCTGGCCAAGGCCAAGCCCAGCAGCTACCCTTGATGGTGCCAGTGGGATAATAGATTTAAGAAGTGGGGGAAAGCTGCAGCATTGCAGCCAGAGAGAGGAGTGGGAATATGTGAGACAGGCAACTTTGCAGAAAACAAGGTCAGTGGAGGAGGGGCAGGAGGTGCTCTGGGCACAGGAGCAGAGATTGCTCTGCAGCCCCTGGTGCAGACCATGGGGAGGCAGCTGAGCCCCTGCAGCCCAGGGAGGTCCACAGGGGAGCCTGTGTCCCCTTGCAGCCCAGGGAGGTCCATAGGGCAGCCTGTGTCCCCCTGCAGCCTAGGGAGGTCCATAGGGGAGCCTGTGTCCCCCTGCAGCCCAGGGAGGTCCATAGGGCAGCCTGTATCCCCCTGCAGCCCAGGGAGGTCCATGGGAGAGCCTGTGTCCCCCAGCAGCCCAGGGAGAACTCCACGCTGGAGCAGGTGCATGCCAAAGGAGGCTGTGACCCCATGGGAAGCCCGTGCTGGAGGGGGCTCCTGGCAGCATCTGTGGGAAGTCAGAGGAGAGAGGAGCCCCTCTGGAGCAGGTTTGCTGGCAGGACTTGTGACCCACAATGGAGCAGTTCATGAAGAACGGAAGCCGGAGGGAAGGAAGCATGTTGGAGAACTTCATGGGGGACTGTCTTCAGAGAGAGAGACCTCAAACTGCAGCAGGGGAAGAGCGTGAGGAGTCCTCTCCCTGAGAAGGAAGGAACGGCACAAACCACGTGTAATGACTGTCCAGAGTTCCCATTCCCCATCCCTCTGTGCCACTGTGGGGGAAGAGGTAGAGAAAATAAGGAGTGGAGTTCAGCCCAGAAAGAAGGGAGAGGGGTGGAGGGGTGTAGCTGTTTTAAGATTTAGCTTTTATATCTCATTAGACTACTCTGATTTGATTGATAATAAATTATACTAATTTCCCTAAGCCAAGTCTGTTTTGGCCATGACAGTAATTGGTGAGTGATCTCTTCCTCCCTTATCTCGATCCTGGCTGAGGAGAGCAGCGGGAGTTTGGTGGGCACTGGGTGTCCAGCCCGGGTCAGCCCCACCGCCAGAGCAGCACAAACAGCGTGGCACCGCTACAGAGACAGAAATAACCCCCGGGTCACAGAACCACAGTGCCATCTATTGTCGCTAGTTTCTTTCACAGAGAGCACTGAAATAAGAAGACCAAGTGGATTTTAATAGTTTTCATTTTTCCTGTCTTAAAACCAAAATAAACTTATTTCTCCAACTGATCTTACAGCATACAAGCTCTTGTTTGCAATGGCAATGCATATCGAAGTAGTTCAGCTGTTAATAACAACCCCTTCAAAACCTTGCTCTCATCTTAAGATTTCATTGAGTTTTATAGTGTGTAGAAAAAAAGCATACAAAGCTGTATTTTTCAGAAGCTATCAGACACAGGGAATCAGATTGTTTTAGCTGTAAATATGTGACATATGGTGGTGTGGTGAAATGTAGCAGAAAAGATCCCTGAACTGCAAATCCACTCAGTTTTACCTCAGTACTGCTAGACCTTTGTATGTAGGCTCCAGCATGCCATAAATTTTTATGTTCTTGGAGGCCGGAAAACTCCCTGCCAAATTTACCTGTTTCTACATAATTTGCACTGATCACTGAAAGATAATACATTTACTTTATCAATATGGCACTTCAAGACAGAAAAGCAAAGAAGTTTGGAAAAGAACTGAGTTCCACCTACAGATGTATTCGCTGAATGGAGTCAGCACTGCATATGCATCAACATGGTCTCTTATGAAAGGCTCTAAAAACCCCAGAAGTTAAGACAGTTTCTTGTCATTATCATCAGTTGTCACCATGAAGGCAGGACACCTGCTCTTCCATAAATATTTCTGGTAGTGCCTTTGCAATTGATACTAAAAAAATCTCAAAGAGTTTGTTTGCAGGTTCTTAGGTCACAATTCACTGACAATACAAATATTAGCATTTTGTGAGTTTGCTTTTATTCTTACCATTTACATGGTAAATGTTCTGTAGCAGTAGAAGAGATGGAGAGTCTCAGAATCCTTAAACACTTCTTCACAGCTCTCAGGAACCCAGCAGGAAAAATTGTATTCCTGCAACCACACAACTACTGCAAGAAAGGAAGCAAACAAATCAGTAGTTAAAGCGATGGTTGCTGAGTTTCCAATCAAATTTACAACATGCTTGTTTAGCAAAGTCTCTGCTGCTGAATAATTTGAATTGACAAAGATGTTTGGGTGATCCATGTCTCTTTGCAGAAAAAGCAAGAAAGCGTGCAAGTTGAAAAATTGATTTTTTCATGGAGTCATTTAGACTGGGAACTGCTGATGACTCCTAGTTAAATGTCCAGGCCTAAGCCAGTTGAGCCAGCTCCTAGAGGCAATAGAGAAAGAGAGGCAGCCTAAAATTAGTATTTTAAGCAAGTGGAAAGAATTACCCTTCGGAATTGCCTACTGAAGAAAATCCCAGTTTTCACATCCCACAATTATAAAATATCTCCATTCCTAACTAACAGCAGATGTAATGTGGCCACATAACTTTGCTTTTCAAAACAAAATTCTTGGGGCTTATGGGGCTAAGTCTAAGCCTAAAGATAGCTATAGGAAATATTTTTCCTCCTGTAAAGGGACTAATCACATTGGGGATCCTTGAAGGAAAACAGTTTCTTTGCTGAATGGGTCTTCTAAGGAACCCATTCTCCCTTCTGGAAGAAGGTAAAAAGATTCTGATTCAGATTCTTCTAATCTGCCCAAGAAGCCAGTGGCTGATGAAAGAGGAGCACACTGTGACATATTAAGTGAGACTTCACCTTACAGATCTACACCTAAGGATAAAAATGGTGCAAGAACCAAGTTAAACAGATTACTGCAGTCACTGTCAGACTACATCCACTTTTATTTATTCTTACAACTGTTTTCAGGAAGAGACAACTGTTTCTGGGGACTTATTTGCTGATGGGCAACTGAGGTACCGTGAGATGAAATCAGCAAAAGAAGCCACTCAGTAAGCCAGGTACAGAACCCAGAACTTAAAAGACATGGAAGAAGGTCCCCTTCCTATAAACCTCTACTTTCCAGTGCTAGTGAAAATAGATATCAAAAGCACATCTGGAAATCTGCAGTTCTTATTGACCCATTAAAAAAATTCTAGCAATGCAAAGTTATTGCAATTGAGATTTATGTGTTTGAAATGAGTCAGGTTTACTTCCTTTAGGTTTGTAGAACTAGCAAAAATATGGATCAAAAGTAGTTTATAAAGGCACTTCCCAAGATGAAGTACAGCAGTTGTGAGACCCTGAATGACCCAAAGAAAGACAGATTATCCTAAAATTCCCCTTTGATAATTCCCATGAGGAAAAAAAGTGTTTTATTGTGTGGAAAGCAGCACACAGGACCTGAAAATTCATCCAAGGAAGGATACCTACTTCAGAAATTCTTTTGAAAGATGGAACTATTCAGGGTCAAACAAAGGCAGAAAATCTCAGGCTTCAGAAGCAGACTAGTCCAACAGTTTCTCCAACAAAATATTTGGAATTGCTCCCTATAACAATGCATAAAATAAAAGTTGAAGTTTCCACAGAAGCATAATCATCATGGCTGCACTCTGGAAGTCAACATTTCTGTTCTCCACATGAGAAGCATAGAAATGATTTTTCCCCCTTCCTGTCTTGTAGACAGTGAACCCTTCAAGTGAGAAGGTTTGCTTCAATAGGTTTTTCTCCTGTGCTTTGCACTGTGGACCTGGTCACTGTCAATAGCAAAAAGCTCTTTCCTTTTCTTTCAATAAGCTGTATTATCAATAGTGACCTATATTATCAATAGTCCCTTCCTTACTGCAACTCATATTCTTTTTTCCAGAACTCCAGAACATATTTCTGAACTGAAGTCTCTTCTTTTCCCAAAGATCTAGTATCCTTCTCTCTTTATCTTTGTTACTGCAGGGAGAAGTATAAACTGGCTTTTTCTTGCCTACATATCTCAGACTGCCCTCCATCTCACCACCCAGGTCACTAATAAAGACACTAAACAGTCCTGTCCATTGTATCAATCCTGAGGGGTGTCACTCTGGCAGCTGGACTCTGGACTGCTGATCAATACTCCCTGAGCCCAGCAATGAAGCCAATTTTCCACCCACCTTATTTCTCCAATCTTTTTAAAGGAGACAAGGAGACTATTAGAAGTTCTTTCCAAGCCCTTGCTAACGTACAACTTCCACTGCTCCTGCTTTGTCTGTTGATGCAGAATTCTCTTCAAAAAGTAATTAGACTGGTCAGGTATGCTGTGCTCGTGGTAAATCCATGTTGGCTATTCCTATTCATGTTCTTCTTCTCTGTATACCAGGAAATGGCTCCCAGGAGGATTTGTCCCAGTACTTTCCTGAGAGTGGTGGTAAGGCTGACCTGTCCTTAGTTTTCTTGATCTTTTAGACACTAATTTAGACACTTTTAGACAGTAACTAAATAATCCCTATATTAGTGATTGAAAACTTGTTCCCTTCAAGGTTTATTCTTTTTTTTTTTAACTTTCAGAAGACTTATCTTTTCTTAAAATCAGATCAATCAAGTTTTCTGCCAATTGTCTTTGGGCAATATAAGCATCTACTTCTACTTTTTCATCTTAAATGATGTTTGGAATCTTCTGACCTATTAATTGCCTGTACTTCCTCTAGGAATCATATATATTATTGAAAAATATTCTCTCTGCTGGGGATCAGGCCAGTTGTTCCAAAAGCCATGCAGGCATGTTACCATACTCATCTTTGACAGCAATAAATTACTGTCTTTCCCTCAGGTTTTCTAAAAGCCATGCTCTTTAAAGTAATCTTTTATTGTAATTTTGTATGACTCTCTGTCTTACCTCATTATAGATGACAGATCTAAATAATTCTCTCAAGAAGAATTTATGATATGAAAGCTTCTTCTGCTGCTTCGACCCTCATTTTGACAAATGACTTCAAGTCTGTGGCCTGAACTGTCCACCAAGGCCAAGAAAGGAAGTCTACTGTACATGCATTACTTCAAGGCTCATGTAGGGATCAAGGCATGCCAGCTGGTGTTGCTGATCTTAACTCATTCCATAAGACCTAATGAAAAGCACTGTTTCCCTTGGAATGACAACCACAAGCATAAACAAATGGCATTTATGCCTCCACCTCTCCTTGCAGCTCTCCACAATAAGACAAGCTGTAATGTTCTACTATATTATTTATTGGCTTAAATTGAATTTAAATTTGTCCTTTGGCATTTGCAAAAGCAGATCTTCACGATTACATTCTTGTCAGCAAATATCTTTCCTTAGCTGCAACTATACATCAAAGTTTACTTGAATATCTGAATTCAAAATACCAGCCTCAAGGGTTCAGTAAATACATGAGATATTTAAAACTGTATGTGGAAAAATTTCTCAAACAAACAGACTCTTCATAAGTTCAAAATTAATCTGTAATAGAAAGAAACAGAAAACAAAAGACATAATACAAATATGTGCAATTAATTTACTATTAAAAAAGAAGACTTCATTTTTAATTGTAACACATTAATAGGAAGATACTTTCTGTCAGAATTATCAGGAGCATATTCCTCACTGGATTTAATATCAGTTGCAACATGTTTAATTTTCCATTTTTCTGCTGAAGTGATTAGAAAATATTAATAATATTTCTTACATTACTGCAATAAAAGAAGCATGATTGGGTGTTTTTTTTTTCCCTTGGAAAAGTTGCAAGTGCTTTAACTGCTCCAGGGACAAAGAATTTTTCAAAAAAAATTACTTCTTCTATTTTCTTATCACAAATTACTTGCTGCTGCAACTGCAAATCTTCTGTGTATATATTTTCCACAGCCCCTCTGCAAAGAGGATTTATGAACATGCTCAGCCTCATAGCAGCTCAGAGCTATTGAGGCCATTCCTGACCCCCAGTGCAGTGCTGCAGGTACACCAATCCAAGATAAAGCCAAGTGAAGGAGGAGCCAGGGGAGCTATGTAACTGGGATTACAGTGCAAGCAAGACCAAAGGACAATGCTGTGTCCCCAAAAGACCTAGGGACTCAAAAGACACACTAATGAACAGAAAGGAAATAATGAAATCAAGAATTAGAACAAAGCAGAAAAAAACCCTCAATGTACACAGAAAAAGAAAGTGAGGATGTATAGGAAAGAAAGAAAAGAAGCTCAGATCTAACTTCCATCTAGGAATAAAAGGTAAAAGATAGATGGATGCAGAAGGAAGGGGAAATAATAAAGATAATCAATAACAATACAGTCTTACAGAAAATCCTCCCTTTCCCTGTGCAAATTTTCTCCCTTGAAAAGCTAAAGACTTGAAACAGGTTCTGTCAATACAGCCAGTGTGAAGCATACTGAGGGATGATACTGTTGCCAGCATATATGTTTCTTGAAAGTGACATAGCATGGCATAAGACAGTTTAAGATAATTTAGATAAATATCATATTAGAATTCTAAAAGACTTAATTACAAACAATTGCTATAAAGAACACTGGAGCAGTTCTTTACAGAAAAGAACTGCAAACAAATAATCTCTTGGCAAAGTCAACAGTGAAGTGTGAATTCAGAGCTCTGAATAACCAAAGTGATGATGAGATCACATACAAAAAGTTGAGAAAAAATTACTGAAAAGCAGGCAGGAGGAAGTTAGTAACCACCACTCTGAATTCAGACTACCTCAAAAAGTATTAGAACACTAGAAAAGTGTGTAGCCAGATGCATGGCTGAGGGAAAGACTGTACTTACTGCAAAAAAAAAAAAAAAAAAAAAAAAAGGGAAAGGAAAAATTTAGTGCCATAAGCTTAAAGACATACAGGCTGCTTGGCTGCAATGTGGAAGTTTCTTGCTGGAAGCTTCACAAAAAATGTGTTTGGGAGTGTTGAAGCTAATGTAATGTTTCCCCAAGTACAAAAAAAGATGGTGAAAAGGCAAAAACCTTTCTGACAGAATGCAAAGACTTTCTTACTGATACCAAGAGAAATTCTAGGTGGATGATGTGAAATCATATCTCACCACTGGATGAGATCATCAGTGATCTGAGAGGTAAGATGGTAGAAAGCACTGTCTGTGTAGAGAGAACACAGAGAAAGTATGTTGGAACTGTATGTGCTGTATTGGAATACAATAAAGCAAGAGTACATAAGCCAAAAGATTTTCCAAAGTGAGTATCTGTCATTCTTTTATTTTCATATCCTCATTTCTACTGGTTGCCCTGCTGTACCATGAGGAGCCTTTTAATGATGAAGGAAAGGAAGCTTGCTTCACATCTGGTATTTTTTAGAGAATCTGAAATGATAGGCAGAATGCAAACAAATTGAATTCACAGGTGAGAACTGCAGACTTTGTCTGAAAGGATACAGAAATGGAATTAAGGTTAACCAAATGTCCATAACCAAAGGTACTACAAAGATTTATACCATAGCACAGAAGAGACTGCACCAGCTTGGCTGCCTCTGCCTTACACTGTTCTTAACACTATCCTGGTGTGTCAGCTCTGTGCCATGAAAGCAGCTCTCTGAAGGGCTGAAACACAGCCCTCAAAAAATTTTCCTATGGATTTATGTTCAGCCATTTTTGACTGAAAAGACATAAAAACAATGCACACATCTTGACATGGAGATGTGGGGAGGCCAGGGAAACTCATCAGCAGGCTCTCAGGTGAACCCTTCTGAATGTTCACTCTGAAATGGGAGTAAATAGGGCAGAGGTTATCTAATGGACTTGGACAGGAAGAGCACAAACACATCAAAATCTGATCAGGATCACTGCCTGAGATAGGCAGATTTCATACTGACAGTACATAAATAGATAAAAACAATTGCAGATACCAGGGAAAATGAGATGTGTGTAATAACATCTAGATATATAAGAGAGAAAACAGACTGGCTACAGTCCAGTTCAAATAATTAACTGGGCATTATCTTGCTTGTGAGAGACATTTAGGGAGCTACAAAATGCACACATAGAGATAGAAGGAACAATCTGAAGAGTACTTAAGTACATAATTTAATTTGATTGCAATTTAAACACAGCTTGAAAAAAAAAAAAAGTTGAGATGAGGAGGTTTGAACAGCTCAGAGACAGACTATTTGTACCAATGACATCCAAGTACAGAGGCAGGATAGGAAATCTGCTCTGGAAGACAGGATGCAAGGCCCAGATCTGGGGTCCAGCAGCTGTGATCCAAATGGATCTGCTGGGGAAGAATAGAAAGTAATGGGGGGACAAAATTGTCAGTACTGTGCATTGCTAGAAACAGGGTTCAAAAATATAAAAGGAACTGGAAAAGTCAAGGCTGAAAAATGTTATAGGCAAAAATAGTTACTGCCAAAGCAGTATATGGTACAAGACTACAAAGCAGGAGGGAGCTTTGCTAAGGACATATTTTGACAACTGATAGGCATGTTTAGCTGCAAATTAATAAATAAAGAAATAAATTATAAAAGCCCAGCACAAAGTAGGATCATTTGGGTTATGAGTAAGATGGAAGCACTGCCAAGTATCATTAATTTGTGATCTTGCAGGCAAGGTGTAAAATACCTACGCTAGAATTTGGATTTATTATAAAATCAGCAGTTTATCTCGTGGTACCTGCTATGAAGAACTCTGAAATCCTGAAGGGAAGTAAAACATTTGCAATGGAATTATGCAGTGGTCCCAGCTTGAGTCACTTCAGCAAACCTTTTTTCCCCCTTAAAATGGTCAAGGGACCATGACAGGAACACAAAGGCTGCTTTGAATAGTTCACTATTATGGATTCTCTGATGCATTTCTTGAGTCAGTGGGTTGCTAGTCAATGGTCATGATCTCCCCATCAGAATTACCTTCTACCCAATTAGAGCTGATTTCAGCACAGTTAATGAGTTTTTTTTGTTATTTTCTTCCCTGTCCTAGGAGTTCTGCCAAATGTCCTTGTGGCCCGTGAATTCTGTGCTCTTCGTGCCCACTATCAGCAGCACATCCCTGTCCCCAGGTTTGCAAACCTCTCCCTAGGTCTCAGACCACTGAAACATGTCAAGCCCTAAAATTTAACAAGGCAATTCTACCGACAAGCAATTTGTCTTTCTAGCACCTGGACATCAATTAGAGCTTGTTCGCTGCTGTTTCACGGATTAAATCTCCATTCTTGATTAGGCTTCAAAGTATATAAACATCAAACATCACAAAGCAACTGTGAAAAATGCCAATCACTTATTTTTAGAATTTTAAAAGTTTAATAGTAATAAAATAGTTATAAAAATAAAAATTTGGACAATTAGGATTTAGGACAATATGAGACAATAAGAACAAAGAGTTACGGACGGTCCGGGTACCTTTTTCTGGGCAAAATAAGCCCCAAAAAAGGACACACGTTAACAGAGGATTAACCCTTATAAGCAATAATCTGTAACATGTTCATGCATCTCAAACATGAAGCATAAATTGCATTCAAACAAAGGATTCTGTCTGGTCAGTGCCAACTTCTTCCTCTTAATCCTGACGGCGTCTTCAGGGCCGAGCGACGCAGGAAGAAGTTCGTTTCTTCTGATAAGGGAGCAATAAATTCTTTTTCTCTGAAAAATTTAGGTGTCCTGTGGCTGCTATCTGGTGCAAGTACCTCATTCCTTTCTTTAAAAAATATCTCACATACATAGTTTCTATTTTAACATTATGTTATAACCTAAAACTATATTTAACACACCACTTAAGAAAATTAATACAGCGTAACTTTCTAACATAACACATATAATATTCATTGTAATATTTGCGAAAAGCCAATCATAAAATACGCATTTTTCACAGCAAACATTTTTCAGAAAATGTTTACACATGTTTTGACGTGTCGTAACCGGCTCTCCCGGCGGAGGCCGGGCCCAGCCACGCCATGGCGGGCGGGGGCGGGGGCGGTGCGGGCCGGCCCCGGGCGGGAGGAGGAGCCGCCTCCACACAGGGGCCGCCCCTTCCCGCCGCTCTGCCGCGGTAAGGCAGCGGGGATGGCAGAGGGAGCGGGAATGGCAGCGAGAACGGGCCGGGAGGGCGGGGAGGCGACGGCGGCGGCAGCAGCGCCTGGACCGTGCGGGCCTGGCCGGAGGCGGGAGGGCGGCAGTGGAGGCACAGGGAGCGCTGTGGCGCTGTGGGGAAAGGGGCGTCCCGAGCCGGGCCCGGGCCTTGGCGGCTGCCGTGCCGTGGCGGTGAGGCGCTGCTGGGCGGGCGGCCCTCGGCCCCAGCTCCGCAGGGGACAGCGGTGAGCCCCCGAGGGCTCTCCGTGGTGCGTGGTTCTTCTTGGCCGGTGCCCCGTAGGAGCGCGCAGGTGTGAGGGATGGGACGCTTTCGTTTCGGTATTTGTTACCTGGGTTCCCCTCAGGATTTTCTTGTGTGCCGGTGACAGGACCCCAGGGAATGGCCTGAAGTTGTGTCAGAGCAGGTTCAGGGTGGATATGAAGAAAAGGTTCTTCACCCAGAGGGTGGCTGGGCACTGGAACAGCTCCCCAGGGAAGCGGTCACAGCACCAGCCTGACAGAGCTCAAGAAACATTTCCACAGTGCTCTCAGGCACCTGGTGTGACACTTGGGGATAGTCCTGTGCAGGACCAGGAGCTGGACGTGATGGTCCCTGGGCGTCCCTTCTGACTCGGAATATTCTGTGATTCTGTGACCCTGCAGTCTGTTCACCTTTCAGCTCCCTGCTTGGCCTTACTGCCCCATGCAAGCTGACAGTGACGACTTTTGTGTCAGCCTTCCTGAATTTCCTTAGCACACTTGCACTACCACCTGTTCTAAAACTCCCATGGCTCTTCTTTGCTTCTATTTTTCATAGTGTTTGCTGTGGAAATAAGCCTTCTGCTCCTCTGTTTCTGCTGTCCCACAGACTGTTAGCATGTGGTAATTAACTTTCATCAAAGATGAGAATAAGGCTCGGTATTGTGGTAGTTAGTGGCTGGATACTGTCAAACACAAGAGAAGGAAAGGTGGGACAGGTTTTTTTTTTCCTGCATGGTAATAGTGGAGGTAACAGCCTGGCACAGGGAGCTCCTAGAACATATGGGAATGCTTGTTTGGTAGCCAAAGAGCAAGCCACAGTAGTACTTGTCCTACTGAGGAAAAGGTCATTGGAGATATGGGTCTGTAGGAAAGCAGATAGGCTTTGCCCATTCTGCTCACAAGAGTTCAGCCTCCCCTGTCCCTTTTTTGTGGGGAAATAGGAAGTTAGTGAAAGATCAGAAAGCATGTGCAGGAAATTCTTCTGAGAAATGGTAACATTAAGCAAAGATACTACAAGTTGTATTCAACTCTTCTGTTCTCAAAAAGTCTAAGACCACGTTTGTTTTATTTTCAAATTTAACTTTTTTTTTTTTTCCCTTCTTTTTTTTCCTTCCCCAGTTTAAATCATGGCACTGAAACAGATTTCCAGCAACAAATGCTTTGAAGGTTTCCAGAAAGTGTTTGAACATGACAGGTAAATGCCACTAAAGCAAACCAAAATGTTTAGCTTGGGGCAGTGAATCCATCGCTGTCAGTGTTTTCAGTCTGCAGGAAAACAGCATGCTCTCACTAACATCCATATTTCAGTCAGGAATAATGTCTGCTGCTGCTTTGGCTGTGCTCTTGAATTTCTGTGTTAATGTTTAACATAATCTAGTATACTTAGTGCTGCAGAGCTGAGGTGGGAAGCTAGTACTTTTACCTTTGAAAATGGAGCTTCCTTACTTTGGGTTGTCCTGTTTGCAGCACAGAGAACCACTGGGTTTGCAAAGTTCCACTTGCTACTGGGTCTCTTAATTCTCTGCACTCTGGGAAAGTGCTGTGAGCAGTGACTCACACTGTGAGTGTGAATAGATTCTCTATAGAGTGTGAATAGAAGTACTGTGAGCAGTGAATAGATTCTTGTTTAATGAAGGTGTACAAAAAACCCAAGCTTTTAAAAAAATTTTTTTCCAAATAAAAATAAAATCATCGCTTGTGCTTAGATAAGAGTTCATTGGTAGTTTTAGGCTTTAGCATTAATTGAGCAACTAATTGGTCTTAGACTTGGTAGACTTAGTAGATTGAAGAAAACCTCCCTTGCTGGCACATGCTGTGCATTTTATGTTGTGCAACTCATGTGAATATGTTCTTCAGTAAAAATTGCTTTTGATAGCCAAAGCTCAAGCTGAATGTTGCTGGGATTCAAAATTCGATTTTCAACCTGTTCTCGGTTAGCAACACTGTGAAAATGTGGCTTATTTGTAAGTCTCTGTTTTAAGTATATTCAGAACAAGGTTGAAAAGTTAGCTGTTGCCAAATCTAGAGTCTAAGGCTGAGTTTAAAAATTGATTTTCCTTTCCTTTTACTTAGTTGTTACAATTCACTGACCAGATCTCCCTTTCAATGAAATGCACTGGTCCACTGATTCCTTTTTTAATGGTAGTGATCTTGTTAATTAAGTTGTGGTGATAACAAGGAATATTTTATTAATACAGTGCAGAGCTAAAATGCAAAATGAAATTTGGAATCTACTTGCCTCCAAAAGCTGAAACTGGGAAGTGTCCTGTGCTGTATTGGCTCTCGGGTAAGTAACATGAGTCTTAGTAACTTAAAAAATAAAATCTTAAGCATTTTTAAACTACTGCACTACAGTTACTGAAAACTTAATACAGAGGTACTGCAATGGCAGCTCTTGGATTCTACAGAAACTCATCTTCTGGAAGGCACGCTTAGTATGAGTGTGCTGTGATAAATCAGAATGCAGCTTGGGGGTAGCCTACCAGATTGTGTTCTAAAATGCTCAAAGTCTTCTACCCTTTTGTTCTAAAATGTCCATCCCTTTAGTTCCAAAGTGTATATATAAAGGTTCTTCTCTATGGCCTTCATGTTGGGACACCTCCTGCTTTTGTTTGTTTCTAAAAACTGCTTCAGCTGACAGAGTAGGGATGTGCAAAGAGCCCATGGAAGCCAGCACATTTGTCCTGTGGACTCTGCCTTGTTCCAAGTACAGCTTTGCAGGAAGCAACTGGTGAACTTGAAAAGAGAGGTGCTGTCAGCTGCCTTAGCATAAGCATGTCTGGTGTGAAGTAAACCTGAAGAAAGGGCCAGGGGCTGAAAAGGCTTGTGCAGCAGGAATGAAGCTGTCTCATCAAAAATTAATACATTAAATTCTTTTGTCTTTTATTCAAAATAAAAAGCAGAAACTCTGTTCTGTAATTTGTGGAGTTGCTTTATTGAGACTTGTGTTTAGAAAGTTGGAGACCAGGACTGTTAGCGTGGAGATTTGTGTTCCTTGTCACAAAGTAGCTGGTGGGTCTGATTTGTATCATGACAGTGGGCTGGGTAAAAATGTTTATACTTGAAGTTAGAAACATTAAAATTGTCTGAAGAGCTCTAAGATATGCAGCACATTTATTTTATTAAATGTAAACTGTATTGTCTTGGGCAATATATCAGTCAAATTAGGTTACTGGCAACTTGTCCTCAGAGAAAACTAGAATCATTAACTCCTCTCAATTTGCATAGTGAAGCAAAATTGAAATATTGGTGTGAAATATAGTTTATTTGTAACTGGACTTTATTTGGACCTGCTGCTGTAGAAAAGGCATGTATTGCTGTGGCTTTTGGAGCCAGGGTGCTTATGAGCCCTTTATCCAGTCTAAAATATGTAGAATTTGTCAGACCACATGTGTGATTCTGTAAAGCAAACAGCTGAGATGACCATACAAAGCAAAATGTAGTTGGAGGATGAGGGGTCAGAAGTTAACAGTGTCAGCCTCAGCAGATGCCTGGGGTCAGTGGGTTTAAATGCACAGTGCTGGAAGGCACTAAAACCTTTTCTATCAAAAAGAATTTTGAAACCAGTATGCCACGAGCAATGGGTAACCAAGGATATTTTTTTTTCCCTAGGGCTGACCTGCACAGAACAGAATTTCATAACGAAAGCCGGGTTTCAACAAGCAGCAGCCCAGCACGGCCTTATTGTGGTGGCACCAGACACGAGCCCACGTAAGTTCCACAAGAGACGTGCTGACAGTCATTACACTGAAGTGCACTCTCTGTCCTCACAGAATGGGGTGCTGCAGTGCACTGAAGTGTGTGTTGCCCACCTGAGTCAAAGCTGACCCTGCACACCTGCGTTGTTCACTAGATTACATTGTAGGTGTTTTTAATAGCAGGGTAGTGAGGGTGGGACATTGGAATTTATTGTTGTGGCACTAAAACTAGAACAAAGGGGCTCTAGAGTTCAGCACAGACAAGGAGAGGGAAGAAAAGGGAAACAACAAATATGTCTTATTGGAATTCTTGCTGACATTTTGTGTGCCTTGCTGAGACTTTATAAAACCTGCAGAAGTGTGTTGCCACAAAGATGCAATGCTTGCTCTTAATTGTACTTGGTCTTCTAAAGCAAATTAAACATGTGCCTTCAGAGGATTACAATACTTGAAAAGCAAACTAGAAACCCTTTTCCCCTGCAGCGACAACAGACTACTGATAAATGTATTTTGAGGAGTTGCTTTATTGCATTATGTGCTATTATTTATATAAGGCTGAGCTTATGGTATGGGAAAAATGAAAATGGTGGACCTGCAGTTACTGGAAATACTGGGTATTCACTATTTTGTATTTGTTGGATTCTGCCACAGTCTCATGAGCGCTGTAAACAAAGGTGTCAGCCTTCTAATATTTCCCAAGCTTTAATGGATTAGATCTGACTGCAGGCATTATGGAAAAGAAGCAATGTTCTTTCCATAAAGTATTTTTTACATCTAGGTTTTGAAGTTGTGTCAGGTCAAAGAATTGTAAATACATGTCTCTAATGAAGAAGAGGGGCGGAAGAGCAAAACTTGTGAATGAATTTACTTCACACTTTGTTGTTTCTATTTGCTGCAGGCTAGAGATGGGCAACTAGCCTTTGCTTTATTCATGTTGGGTAGTTGGGCTGGAAGTTGGTTTTGGTAGTATCTGTGTAAATTGTCTCTATCAATGTGTAACTGCCTTTGCATAGGTCATTGCTTTGTCCAATTTCTTTTAAGTCCTCATGGCAGCTCTCTTTTGCCTTTTAAACTAATAACTGATAAGGATTGCTCTGCTATTTAAATAAGTTTTGGTATGAGCTTCATATGATTCCTGTAAATTTTAGCTTAGAGACCCCAGATGTTCTTAAGTCTGTTTGAGCTGTCTGGAGAAACACATGAAAAGCAATTCAAATGTAATCATGAGCTGAGAGGTATTGAAAATACTTACATATGCATTTTAATTATGTAGTGCATGAGAATTACCTTCCAAGAGCCAGGAGAAGTTCTGGATGGGGAAGAAGACTGCATGAAATCATTAAATACTTGTCATTATAGACCCTCAGTCAGGCCTTGATAGACTTTACTTTTCCTACTTTGAAGGGGTTTGTTTTTCCAGACAGGTATACTGAGCAATATTATGCAGATTCCTTTTCAAATTTCTTTTTTTCCCAAGGCTTCCTGAAAAAAATTTTTTTAGCATAATGAGCATTATGCTTTCATTGCCTGTCAGGACTTTCTGAGTTTTTGTCCATCTCTGAGGTACTGAAGATAGATTTTTTACATCCAACATGTTTAAGCACCCCAGTCCCCGTGATCACTGTACTGTTAAGTTACAGAATCACTCAGTGTTCAAGGGCATGTCAGTGGAGCAAAGTCAACTGTGATCCTTGTACAAACCTGAGTTCACACTGTGAGAGGGTAGCAGCCATCTCTGCACAAATTGTGAGGGACTGTTGAGTTACATGTGGGTTTGCAGTATAATCTGACCATGGTAAAATAATAGGTAGGAAACAATGGCCTCTCTTTCCCCAAAACATTCCTATCACATATACCTTGAAATATTACATTAGGTTCTGCAGACCAGGCTGGTAAATCACAGACTAATCAAAGGGAGGACTGGGTGGGATGTACTGACTTTCAAGAATACATCTGCAAATTTAGTTTGAAAGTGTAGCCTTGGAAAAGAGGATATAATCCTGCAGGTATTCAAAGAAGAATTTATTTAAGTTTCATGGAAATTATAGGTGGGAGCAATGAAATGAATTTGCAGAAGAGGTAGACTTGTGAAATGATAGGAACAGTGAATTATTCTTTTGGAGAATCTTAAAAAGGGATGTGTAGCAGGCATTATTTAAAGCACATAAATTGGCTTGGACACACCATTTGGTGATACATGGTGATGTCATTCTGGGGAAAAAGAAATTTTCTTCTGTTTGTCACACAGGTCTTATGGCTGAAATAAGGTGGTAGCACCAATTAACAAGTGCCAACTTTTGATTAAGTTCCTGAGTAAAGTGGACAAAGCTTGACAGAAGTAATTTGGAAGACATGTATATGCTATATTTATTTATGGAGATATTGGTACTGTTTAGAGATTGGGTATATCTGTAGGTATTATGTAAGTGTAATTTTGAAAGTGTTGAAATAGCACTTGAAAACACTGTACTAATGAATTAAAATCTGAATTGTTTTATAGTTGAAGGGGTAGAGATGTGATTGAGAAACTTGTGTCCCAAGTCTGATTTGTATGGCAGTTCTCCAGTTCTGAACATGTAGTAAAGGAAAGATTTGTCACACTAGGTGGCTGCAATATTGAAGGAGAAGATGAAAGCTGGGATTTTGGCACTGGTGCTGGTTTTTATGTGGATGCCACTGAAGATCCTTGGAAAACAAACTACAGGATGTATTCCTACATAAAGGATGAGGTAACTGGGTGGTTGGGTTCTCCTGGTGTTGCTGGGTCAGATAAAAGGGTGTGCCTCAGTCATAGGAAATTCCCACATCTTGTGTTACAAGGTTATGGGAGATTTCTATAGAGATACTTTGAGTTACTTATTATCAGCTGAACTGTTTCCTTTTGATTTCACATTCCCTTTCAAGTTGCTTTCAGGCCATGATCACAAATGTCAGGCTAGAACCAAAGATTTGCCTTTGGTTTCAGTGGCATTAAAAGCTGGTTAGTTGCGTGCTTTTTTTCTTAAACATACTCAAGTTGCTTTAACGTTTTTATTATGCTTTTGTTTCCTTTACAGCTGCCTAAACTAATAAATGCCAATTTTCCAACTGACCCTGAACGAATGTCTATTTTTGGGCATTCCATGGGAGGTCACGGAGCTCTTATTCTTGCTCTGAAGAATCCTGGGAAGTACAAAGTAAGATGAAGTATAGCTTATATGAGGTATACTAATGCCTATATAGATTTCTGTAAATGTGACAGAAGAAAACATAATATTGAGTTCTTTGAGGGCATTAAATGTATAAATAGTTTCATTTGCTGCAGTTCATTGTTACATGGTTTTGGTTTTTTTTGCTGCTGTCTTTCTGAACAGTCTGTGTCAGCATTTGCTCCTATCTGCAACCCAATTCAGTGTCAGTGGGGGAAGAAAGCCCTTGGTGGATATCTGGGACCAGATGCAAGCAAATGGGAGGTATGTGTCACAGCTGCAGTTCTTTAATGACAGATGAATGAATGATCTGTAAATACATCACAGCGGGAGCTTGGAAAAAAACTGAATTGCCCATGAACTGGTACTGTTTTTCTACTACACCCCTAAGCACAGAAAAGCATTGTTTGTTTCTGGCAGGAGTGACTTGCTGTTGCCTTAGGGTGCTTATGAAAATGTAATGAGATACAGGCCTCTCATCAAATCAACTGCATTCCTCTCAGTTTTATGAAGATTTAAAAGTCTGGGCTGAGAACAATTATGAGCAGTGTATTTTTGTAGTAGCCTGAAGAGAGAGACTGCTGCGAACTGTTCAGACTGATGAGCCTCACGACATCTTTCAGGGCAGCCTGTGGGAGGCCTCCAAGAGAAGCCCATCAGATACTTGGAAATTGGTATCCTGCAGAACAGCATTAAACTAGACAAAGTTAGATTTTAGCTCCAGGACGTTAATTTTGAGTTATCAGTAGTTGTATATGACTGGCTAAGATACAAAAATGTTTGTCTGCATGGTTGCTGCATTATTTGGGCAGCCCTTCAGTATTTTTAATCTCAACTTAAACATTGCACTGTATTTTTATAATTAAGTTAGAAGGGATTGTCGTGACCATGTACTCAGATTTCCTTGTAAATAAGCACAAGCTGCAGTTCAGTCTCTTGTAAATTGGATTAAAGTATGTCTTAGGAAGACTTCCAGGTCTGATTAAAACTTTACAGGATTGGAGAGTGTTTTCTGCTTTTCCGATAGAGTAGTTTGTGTACTTAGAAACCACCAGTTAAACTTGCTTAGACTTAATGTAATGGATTTGTTGTGAAACAAAACAAAACAACTGCCCAAAAACCTGTTTTCTATCCCCTTAGTTTGTTTTGGAGCACTTCTGCAAACCTAGTCCAATAGATCAACATCAGGAACACACCTTTGAAAGGATCTGGATCTGCCTTTGAAACAGATATACAACCTCTGATCTCTCTATTTTGGCTTAAAATTGCCATGTCAATAGGCTCAGGATAACTTGATACCATGGCCACAGTGCTGGGCTGAGCCCAAGCTCCCACTTCCATTGTAGTGCCATTTCTGGATCTGGTGGCATCCTGGAAGGATGGCTCTGATGCCTTGGTGTAGGACTTTGGATTTTGCTGCCCATTGGTGATTGGTCTTCTCCATAGCATTTAAACACTTTGCTGTCTTTTTAAAGGAGTTATTTATTTTGAGCATGTAATAAGCACAGGACCCCATGGGTAACATATTTCCCATCATAATTACATTCTGATACATATATGTTTAGAGTGTTTAATTTGTTTCTCAGTCAAACCAAATTTTCTTGGTCAAATGATCATGGTAGCCTTCAGGTTAAATGCCTGCCCATGAGCTTAGTTGTGCCACACTGGTGTTTTGACTTTTAGCTGCCAGAATAAATACACCAAGATACCAAGTTTCTTCAGCAGGATCTAGTTTCTGCACAAGGGTGAGTTAGTACTGACTATACTGCTGTTCTTCCATTCTGTAGGAAGTCAGCCCTGGGCTCAATGTGCTGTTTGGTTAAACTGCCAACTTGGAAATTATCTAGCTCATACATTTGCCATTTTTAAAGCAATGGGTATTATTTTTCAGTTGCCTGGATTTTTCCTGGTTTTTTTTTCTTCCAAAGTGCAGCTTGGTGTCCTGAGCAACACTGCCCAGGACCCTCTCTGTGCCATTCTTTTCCTGCAGTCGACAAACTGAAACCAGTGGAAGATATGTAACTGAAGTAATTTCTCTTATTTCTGCAGGCCTATGATGCTACACAGCTTGTGAAGTCCTACTCGGGCGCTCGCCTCGACATCTTGATTGACCAAGGCAAAGATGACCAGTTCCTGTCTGCAGGCCAGTTGCTGCCTGATAACTTCATCGCTGCCTGCACTGAGCAGAAGATCCCAGTAGTCTTCAGACTGCAGCAGGCAAGTTGCTTCTGCAGTCCTTGGTTGTCGGATTCCTGTTTGATTTTTGGTTCTGTACAGCAGGCAGTGAAGAGGGTGTCTGTAAGGGGGCAGGCATGCTCTCACTGTGGGCCTGTCCCCGGCCACTTGAGGAGGAGGGTGAGAAGTGACATGGGCCATCAAGGTGTGCATCGCCCACCTGATTCAGCCGCGCTTCACCACTAGGTGCCGTCGTGCTTCCAGCTTGGACAGGCTGATCCCTGCATGGGGACTCGGGCTGCCGGTGCTCGGGTGGAGACACAGCAGTAATCATTTTTAATGAGTATTGCAGTCACTGTACAGTCAAAGTGACACGTGGCCTTTTGCCGCATCCCTTACCTGTGCTGTGGGTTTCGTGTTTACCATAAAACGTTGAGATTTAGTTTGCATGTGTTTGTGTAAATTAGGGAAGGGGTGGGACTGCTTGACATCCTAGATTCACGTAAAGACTCAGGTCTTTACATCACTCTTACCTGTAGTGCAGTGACCCAGAACAAGACTGTCCTGAGAGCAGTGGAGTCTTTGTCAGCCACTGGCAACTTCCACCCAGACCCAGTGAGGAGCTCAGTTGTGGAGAGTGAAGGATTGTCCTCTCTGCTTTATCGTAAGCCTTGCACCTAAAGATAGAGTTAGTGCTGATGAAGGGCTGTGGACCAGAGGGTGACATTTCAGCACAGTGATGGAGCAGTAACTCAGACCTGGGCTGTGTTCTCCTTATCCCCCCTTTGTTTTACCAGAAGAACAATGCGTGTGAGGGCAACTGTTCTCTCGGATTGCCTCTCACTCTGCAGCTGAGCCTCGCTGTTACCCATCTCCAGCTTACAGGCCCAGATCTGGGCAGGTTCAGGGACTTTCTGTTTGTTCAGCTTCCTAGTGCTCATCTGTTCTTAGCCTGTTACATATCCCTTGCCATTTTTATATATATTCCAGGTATTTCTTGAGATGGATAAAACCAGAAGAGTCATTACATTTCCTTTAAAGTAGCTTAGCATGATTGCTTTATCATGAGCTGTATGTTCTCTGCTGATTTCTTTATTGTTGTTCTTTTCTAGGGTTATGATCACAGCTATTATTTCATTGCTTCATTTATTAATGACCACATCAAGCACCATGCAAAATACCTCAATGCTTGAACCATTTAGCTGTGAGTGCTGCCTGGACAATACGAATCAAGAGATAGTGGTGAACTAAACAAAAATCATTTGCTGAAGTAATGTTTGTAAAATGGAGCTCTTCTGATTGTACTTCTAAGAAAAATAAAAGTCCCACTTAATTTGATGTGTGTGCTTAAGAGTAAGTATTGGGAATGTTCTTGAATGCTTGGAAAACTCTTGATGCCATGAAGTTACATCTGCTGCATTTTGGGTCAAATGTAAGCCAGCAGATGAGTGACACCATGAGCATGGGTGTGGATGTGGCCCCTGCAGACAGCTTCTAGTGCAACTGTGCAAAGACTGTGATTAACAACAGTGTGCCCATTCATCTAATTAATTACTGGGGTTTACTTCAACCTTTAATAGGGAAGTTGTTAGTGGCACAGCTAATCAAGCTCCTTAATTAATCTGAACTGGTAGGTGTGTTTTTCCTTGGCCTGTGTAAATACCTTCCAAGGACAAGGTCTGGTGGAGAATGCAGACAAAAGCCTGCTGTGCACAGTTGTTTACTGTCCTGTGTGTTACCAAGGAAATGATCTGGAGTATTCCCTGAATGATGCTTATAGAAAAACCTCTTAAACCTGTCAAGGAAGCAGTCTGTACTAAAAAGGATTTTTTCTCCACTTGTCTTTGATTCTTAAGAGTGTGAAAGACTTGTAGTGTGTATCTTAGATGTGACAGGACTGAGAAGAAACTGCTAAATAGATCTGAAAAAAGCAATTGCTGTCTAGATGATCTAATAACTCATTGCTGAAATCAAGTATACTTATTTTACAAAAGATGACAGTTGTAGATCTAAAATAGCTCTTGGTGATATAATTCTGCCAGCTACCTTGGACAAGAACACAGATTGTTCCAGTAAGCTGCAAGTAATCACCTGTAAACTCAGCCTTCTCATGGCTCAGCTGGACCTGAATTGTTGCTCATGCCTTGACTCACTCTTGCCAGAGGAAATGCTACCACCAGTGTAGGATGGGTTTCTTTTTAGGCAATGCTGAATGCTCTCCTGTGTCTCTGGCTCCAGCTAGATTCCAGGTTACAGGGAGGCTGGTGCTGGTGACAGCCTTGAATTATGCATTGATTTATATCAGTCTGGCATCTAATAATTTATGATTAAGTTCTGAAGGCTGGGAAGATACAACTGTGTGCATTGCAAGAGCTCTCCAGAAGGAAATTATTGCAGAGGGAGCCTCTGCTTCCAAATCTGCTTCCAAATCCCCGATCAAATGTGAAAAAGTACAGCACATAGAGTCACCTGTTCACTAAGGTATAGACACTCCATTTAGAGAAATTGGAATCTAGGAGACTCTGTACTTGGATGACTTCAGAAACCTGCATGGGCAAGAGAAGGCTGGATGGTGTGACCTGCTCCTTGTTTCTGCAGCCAGGGGCAGAGCACAGCAGCTGAGCACAGTGCTGGCACACTGGGTTATCCCCAGGGCCAAAGGTTTACTGTGTTCGCTGCTTGGATTCAGTATTACCCAGGAATGTTCATGTTTTGTTTGCTGAAGCAGAAGGCTGCAGAACAATCTCTGCATTTCAGGAGGAGAAAACACTTCTCTCTACAGGGCCGCCTTAGCAGTAAAATGAACAACTCATACACCAATGTGAGCAGGAGCAAAGTGAAGGAAGGGTCTCCTCCAATCTCCCTGAGCCCAGCCCTGGCAGCAGAGGGCAGATAATTCACTGCCCCTGACAGACTGGCAGGAGCCCTTCACAACAGGAGCAGCAAAGCTGCAGGGAGAACATTGCAGGTATCCAACAGCTACCAGCTGGATCTTATGTCTACTTTAGCTGCAAAATGCCTTTATTTGCATCACATCATCATCTTCCCCCATTCCCAAACCCATAACTTCCAGTGTTACACTCTCCAACTACCATGTCTTTTACAAGAAATCACCAGGCACAGGGATAGGCATTAAAGGGTTTCTGCAAATAATATAGTTTAATTGTAACTACAGTAAAGATTTTCTATATACATTATGTTCACTGCAGAGGGTATTACAGATTTGCCATGCATGTTTTATTGCACATATAAATATTGTACAAAGGATCATGAAGATTCTCTTTTTAGCCATACAGGTTAAGACTGCATAAAAAAAGCTGTATTACAAAATACTTAGAGCTATTTATTTACAGCTAAGTTCAAGCAAATACTGAAAGACACTACGAGGAGAAAAACAAAATTTTAATTATGAAAAAAAAGATTTGTCAAAATAATAATAATTACAAAGCTTCATGTTGCCATATATACATTGTAAAAAAATACTCAGGAAACCTGCATTTTTACCCTCAAGATGCAGAAATCAATATTCCTATTTTTATACTTGATCCTTGAATGCTTCTAAAATTTGATAAACTCTGACTTGAAAACTTATTTTCTTTACATTGCTCGTGCTTTTTGACAAAACAGATATTTGTGCAGCTCTGTAAAATATTAAAATACATTTTCATTTAAAGTGCACAGTACATTTTATAGGAAACAATATGCTAGCTGCCAATCAAATTACAATTTAAGTCTATGTTCCCTCTATAAAATAAATGTTTTTGCTTTGGTTGAAGTAACTGGATATTTCATGCATACTGTCTGGCTCATTGTCTGCGAGTCCCCTTTCCTCCTCCTCACACGCTGCTGTCACTACCTCCCAGCCCTGGAGCAAGTGGTGGTGTTGAAGTGTGTGCTCTGTGCTCAGCACTGTCTGAAGCTCAGCAGATCTGCTGCTCAACACGGGTGGGTTTAGAGGGGGCAGTGACAAGTATGCATCACTCTGCCCAAAAGCCTTCATACAACAGGCTCTCTCCGCATCCTCTTGCTTAAATAGCTAGTCCTCACACCCTCTTGCCTCTTTTTTTTTGCCACTCTACACTTCAAACTCCCTGCTTGTGTGTCCCCGGCCAGCTTTCCTTTTCACCACATGCTGCTGCCCTATCCTGCTTGCCCAAGTCCCATCACTGGCTTCTTGTGTGAATGAAAATGGGATGTTCCAGATAGCAGAAGAATTACTGTGCTGGAACTTTTTGATCTAAAATGCGTGATGTCTTAATAATAAAGTATACTTTTAAAAACCTCTTTGAAAAATGTAAAGTGGTAAGAAGGAGAAGAACTTTTATTTCCTATTGCTGACGTGGAAGTAGAGGTCTGATGCTGCTAATGTGCACTACAGAACATTGTGCTTAATTCTGTGGATACTTTTAAAGAGAAGCACCCAGGCAGGTTGGATCTGGAAGATCAGGTCTTTGAGACTGCCTTTGGCAATTTCAGTCATTTTGTCTCCTCTTGAAGGAATCACTGAAGAAAACAAGTTAATTTTTTGGCTACCTGTTAATCTTGTTAACGTTCTTGTGCTATTTTTTAATATTTGTTCTGTAGTGCTGTAATCTTTAAAAGAAATCAAGTTACAGTGCAAAATTACATTTCAAGACACATGATCCTAATGCACATAAATAATTTTGTTGTGGCAAAAGTTAAATGTCTTGTGCATAGCAAAATAAGCAATCAAAAATATTTTTTCACATTTATTTTTCAAGTTTACATATTTCCTTTTCTTTTTAAACATCTATATACAAATAAAATGGGTGTGCTCTCACTTTCAGCCAATTTAGTCTATCTAGTGAGGGGAGAGGTGTTACTGGAATGTAGGAAACTCAATGGAATGCAGACAATTTTTTACCAAGGTTCCACAGATTCAAGAAATAAAGAATGCCATTCCAGCTAGCTGTTCTTTTAATAGAAGCACCTATTTTGTTTACTTTTTATCTTACATATTAGAAAATACGATTTACGGAGATCTAGAGCTACTGCACACCAAGTAGAATAAAAAATAACTAAGTATTTATATTAAAATAAAGTGTTTAACCACAAAAAAAGCAGTAATAAAATACAGTTTCCTAATTTACATTTTGCATCCAAAGGATGAATAACAACTCACTAATAAATAATATTTATATAAATATTTAATGTCTGGATATTTTTAAAAGGCAATAGCCTGAAGCAACTGCAGGAAAACCTAAGGTGGTAGCAGTTTGATTTACTCTCCCTTCTCCCTCCCCCCAGGTGATTACAGTGATTCTTAGTTAAGTAATACAAAGTATCTTGCTGCAAGACAGCTGTGTACTCCACACGATTTTAAGTGGCAGAGAGGTGTTGTTTTAGTAAGTACTGTACAAAGTGAGATATAAAAGCAGTGAAGTGCCAACTTCCTCTAGAAAATGTTTCTGTTCAGTTTCTGCTTTGTAGTTCAACACATACGTACAGTCTGAAAACATGGGCTTAAAATCATAAGAATACTCTTGGAGTACTGGAGTTGTTTTCAATGCAGTTTGAAAAAATGGGCAGCTTTTTGATTTGTTCATGGCACAGTGTAGCTGGTAACAGCAGAGAGAGCAGTTTCATGTGAATAAAGCTTGTTTCACTGTGGTTACATCTAGCAATGCTTGAACTGTTATGCTCACTTTTACCAAGCCCTTTTCTTCTAGGATGTGATGTGGTAGGCAGAGCTTCTCCTAGAAAAAGACAAAAAAAGGAGTAAAAATTAGAATATTCAATACTCACTGCAGAATCTCACTTCACATGATCACATTTGGAACACAAATTCCAGCAAGCAGGAATCACTTCCTATTTTTAATTAAAAAGAACTTCCTGTGATTTTGACAGAAAGTCTCTGATGGTGCTCCTGCTACCCCTAAGAGTTAGTGAGAGATCTGTTAATATTCTGGGCCCCAGAAGCCAAGTTGTTCTGCAGTCATTATAGCATGTAAACAGCTAAGAGTGAGGGCCAGCAAGCACACACCACACTTTCACCTACAAAGCAGGATATCACAACATTTGTACTGGTATGACATATGTGTGAGATGGGGGATGGAAGGCTGACTTAAAAAAAAAAAGCAAACCAAAAAACCCCCGTTCTCCCACTTAGCTCTAGACAGACCCAGGATATGCACCTTGAAAACTACACACTAGCACATACAGGGAAGTGTGTGCAATGCTGTGCATTCAATGGGCAAAGTGTTTCATTCCAAGTATGAAACACCCAGGAATCAACTTTATTCACCATAAGGACACAGCACCCATGGCCAGGAAGGAGCTCACTAGCTTCCACAAGAGGCTGTTATAGCAGGAGACAGGCAAGCAGTGAATACTGTATCTCCTACAAGGAGAGCAAGACACGCACCCATGAATAATTAGAGAAAGTGTTAGAGAGGCAGCCTGTGTCATGACTGGCCCTCTCTTGAGAAAAACTTTCTAAATGTTACTGGGTATTCTTGTTAAGAAATCAATGAAATTATGAAATCGGGCAGCAGGTCTATAATAAATAAATGGAAAAGCCAGACTACATCACATAAACCATAATTATAACTGTGAGACTCACTGCCACAACATAGAAGCAAAAAGCATAAGTGGGATGACAAAAATATACAACTAAGAGAAAAATCCAAACAGAGCTATTAAACACAAACACATGGAAACAGTGCCTGGCTCACAAAGTACTTCAGCTCTATGTCATTGCTTCAAGCATGAAAAAGGCACCATCTGTGTCGTCTAACCTATTCCTTCCCAAAACATCCATACACAACCATCAGCAGACTTGGAATCCTGATTTTTTGCAAAGAGAGGGTGGTTTTGATATTGTCACTACTGAATATCTTGGTTATTCAATAAACTTTCAGCTTTTAAAACTACTGATGCATTTGAGATTCTGTTTTAATTAACTACCCGTCTTCTACTGAATATTTCTCTTGCATCTGTAATGTTAATTAATGGTCCCTTATTTTATCTTTATACAATTCATGTCCTTTTCCACACTTCCTCATACTGATTACTTCTTCAATTTAAATGTCACTGATCTCTTCAACCTCTCTTCTCCTTACACATTTTTTCAGTTCTAGTCCCTTCCTTGATTCCTGTAGACCCTTACAACTCAATACAATGGAACTAGTACACACAAGAACAATTCATACAGTCTTTACACTATGTTATGCACCTAACACTGAGTTACTACTTCCAATGAGTTTGTGGATTCTGATTCACATTGACCAAACTATTGTGGCAACAGCCTCCTGCTCCTGTCAGCCACACTGCCCCTCTCTGCTGCAACTATTTGTCCAGTCAGGCCAAGGAACTTCCCCCATCTTGCAGCCACGCCTGGTCATCAGCCCCATTTCCATTCCAAACCTACCTACCATAAACTGATCATTTAAGTTAAGACAGTGAGTCAGCAGTTCATTCTTGTTTATTCTTCTGATTGAAATATTGACCTGCAAGTTTTCAGAGATGGTTCCCCCCAACTTTTATTCCTCTAAAAAAAAAGTGTCTTTTCCAGAAAATCATTAGTTTAGGATGCAAACTCCTAAACTGATACTGTTTAGCTCTGGAGTAGCTACATAAGAAGGTAGATATAGCGATATCAAATAAAAGGGTGATAAAACCACCCAATATTCTTCTACTTCAAAGGTGTGATTTCTACTAGACATTTTGCCAATCTACTGTCCTGGGAACCAGTTCATCTAAAAATCCACAATGCTCTGATTTTGATTTTTTTTTTAAAGATCCATATTAATCTTATTTGAGAACACAAATCAGACACCTGAAGTGAAATGCTATTCTTTCCACACTCTTTTATTTCTTTCCAGTGTCCTTGCACAGTAGGCTCTTGTTTCACAGATTTGGTGGCCCTTAGTATGCCAATATTTAATTATTCTTCCATGCTAAACAAAAAGCATTTAATAAGAAGGTCTACTGAATCCAGTATCTGAAAACTAAGGGACTGGCATTACAAGGCTGAAGGGTGTGGACTGAACCCAAAAACCCAATGCTAAGAAAACCTACCTTGCTAGATATTTATGTTTGAAAATATTCTGCATTCTGCTATTGAAGGCAGATTTGCTTAAACTACCACAGTTAAAAATGCTTACTTAGAAAAATTTAAATTCCAAACCCACTGTTTTTGGGGCACCTTGTAGCACTCACTGAGCTGTTCTGTCATGCTCTCTTGCTAGGATTTTTGCAGTTGCTTGTAAGCACATTTGCACTTAAAGCATGTGGGAATGCATGCCCCATTTCCTATAAAAATCCCATCCAGTATGTTTTTTTTCTGTTTTTAAAGGCAAGCATTATCTAATTATTATACAGCATAGTAATTTGGTCTGTATGAAGCAACCTCTCTCTACCTGCCATATTTTTAAGATGCATACTCCAATCAGGAAAGCTGATCTAGGAGGCCTGCAAAAAAATAAGACCATACAACTGTGTTGTAGGAGTGAAAAGTTTCCCACCACGAAAGTTTTTAATGTACCATTCTATGTCAGTGGTCAAAACATATATACTTAACAGCCTTCTCTTAAGAAGCACACTCGGCTAATATTTTATAATTCTGCAGCTAAACACATGGCTACAATGAACTTTTCAAACTTGACACTGAGACCAATGCCATCTCCTAAAAATGACAAGCTTCTCTTAATGTGTCACAAATCAGTTCTGATATGTAAGCCCTAAACACTATCTTAAAAGCTTTGTAAATAGCTTTCATCAACTCTGTGTCCCATACTTTTTAAATCAGAGTTTTTGAGTCACATTTTTACTTTTCAGACTAAGAAAAGGCAAATCTTGCCATGGATGGAATCCAAAGCACAAACAACAGCTTTCCATAGCAGCAGTACCATCCCAGGCGTCTCAGTACTTAAGTTCAGCTGGTGTCCCTGCTTTCCATGCTCTACCTCATTCCCTCACCAGATACAACTTCTCTGTGGAAACCACCGACAGCAAAGCTGTGAAGCTGCAAGCCATGGAGATTTCAAAGCTTCCCTGAAATCCTAGCATTTTGAAGTAAGTGCCTGGCCAACCAAGAGGAGAACTTGCCTCTGACTCTGAGGAGACTCAACTTCACTCACTTCTCCCCACATTAAATAAAATTCCTGTCCCAATTACAACAGATGTAAACACATAGCATTTCTGTATCGTGTGAATTCTATCTCTAAAAACACCCCTGTTGAAACCATCACTGAACAAACTCCAATAGAACAGATGGAAGAAATTATACTAATTCTACAGACAGCCCTACAATTGTGGTGGGAAGGGCTGCCACTCCTCATAGCAGCACCAATCTCTCTATTCTCCATCCACTACACAAATGAAGATCTAATATATTTTGACTGCCTTTTTTCTCTCGAAGAACACAAAGGAACTTAAATTACTTGTTCCAAGTAAACAATCTTCTACAGACACACAGCCATTTTGAATGGATAAAGATGTCTTCAAACTCATAATGAAGCAAAAGAACAAATTCCTCCTGAAGGAAAAAATGTTAGGTGCACAAAAAGGAGGCAGCAGCAGGAGGCTGAATCACAAAGCAGCACAAAGAGACAGTACCACAGATGTACCCACAAACGTGCACGTGTGCATGTGCATGCCACAGCAAGTTTCTAATCCTGGAACAAAATATCTGATTTAGGATAGATGTCAGGAATACACAATGACACTAATCCCTCAAGAATACGTGGCACACTTCACATACATACCTATTTTTATTCAACACTAGATGACTTCAAAGTCAAGACAACTGTTTGAATTAGTTTATGGCAGGGCAAGCAGCTTGGCAATTCAGATACAGTAAGCATTTATAAAAAAGACATTGCTGCCATAATATCAGATTGTTAAGTGGTAAAATGATCACATCATGATAAGAGCAAGGCCCAACTGTCTGTATTTGTTAGTAAAAATACAGAGGAAAGGAATCCCATGATTCAGCAAGAGCCTCTCTCTTTCTCCCTTGTATCTGTAGAATGTAAAATTTCAGATCTACAGGAGAAAAATATTAATAAAACAATGAATATTGGAAAGTGCAATTTCTCAAAGCACAAATTAAAAAACCTAAGTCCACGTAATGCCCATCATTTCACATTTGAAGCCAACTATTTTGAAATCGGAAGTCAATAAAAGAAATTTCAGGGCATTGCAATTAAGCAAACTTATGTCCAACATACTCAACCTCTGCATTTTTTTAGGACAAAACTAATTTTCTTTCTAAAGGTCAGAAAAGAAAGCTATAGCAAATATTAACTTTTACATATATATAGGGCAATTTAAAATTATGTCCTTTTATATATTTTTTCTTTTTCCACTGTTACTGTTGATGTTTGTATATGCCCAGATGCCCCGAACTACCATTTCAACTACAAATGAAAAGAGAAATAAAAAAGTACAGTAATTCAGGCCATACTGCAGCTGCAAAATCATATATTTGGAGTCATAGCCAGTTAGACATCTAGATAGGTGCATCTTCTGCACATTCAATAAATTGGAAATATTTGCAAAACTCTAATTACTGATGATGGGCTTTGGATTCCTCAATAAATTATAATATTGAGCCATAAAGCTTAAAAGTAGACCACATATTTTATAAAATCCCTCACAGTTTTATTCTAACAAGTTTAGAAAACAGTGACCTGAAACATCAAAGAACAAAAATCTTTAAAAAGACAAGACACACATGAAACAGTAAGAGAAAACACAGTCTTACAAAAGAAATACCAATTATACCAGAAAGTTACTTATTAAATTCTGAGAAAGTGATGAGTGCTTTGTATCATCAAAGCAGAATATGTTGTTACCTTACAGTATTTTTCTACTGCTCTTTCTGCATAATACAGCTTGTGTTCTAGAAATGAAGGAAATGGCAAAAGTTCACAAAACCAGCTGTACCATTTTATTCCTCAACTTGCATGTATGTCTGGGATTTTTGGGGGTTTTTTTGTAACAGGAGAAAAATTTTGGTGAAAAACAATGACATGGCAATTCTTCGGTATCTTATTAATGTATACTGAATAGAAAACCCTATTAAATATTTGCTCACATCTAATTCAGTCCCCATTCACATGAAGTTCAACTTTCAGCAAACTTATTAGGAGCACAATGGGATCTATATACAGCTTTCAGCTATAAAAACTCGTTATATACAAAAGGCATTTGAAGGACTACTATACTGCATTACACTGAAAATATTTATTTTTTCTGGATCAAGGAAAAAGAAAGCCAAAATGCCACACATCAAAATGCCACTTGTGATCCAGTGCAAACAAATTTTGCCTGCACGAATACCCACTACAAGCTGTATTTATTATTGTATTGCAGTATGGATGAGATGACCTCCAGAGGACATGAGAGTATGATGGGCACAGTACAGACTGGAAACCCATTTATTAGGATATCATGGTTTGAAAATCTCTGACGATCACTGCAATGCAAAAAAATGAATGGGAAAAGAAACAGAGGAGCAAATATAATTAATGTTATTAATGAAGATAGGGGTGAACTACAGTGCACTTATTTTTTTTAAACTCAAGGCAATCAACCTGATTATGTGTCTGGCTATGAGAAGTAAGTACCACTTATATCTAACTGGGTATCTCAATACTGACATCTCCTCAAATGTGAGGGACCATAAAAGAGTTGAAATGTTTGGTTCACAAGTACTAAAGCCACAGAACAGCAGCACAGAAGCAGGACTCTGAATTTAACAAAGAACCTATTAGAGTAGATGAAAGATGTTTTGGTTTCCAGTTCTCCATTTAGTGTTAGAATTATTGACTTCAGAGATGGAAAGACAGATATTTTTCATATTTACATTACATTTGAAATATATTTTGAGAAACTTTATTATATTCAAACTCAAAAAATGTAAGGATAATTTCACTACTTCTTTCCCTGTAAGATTTATAGATATTTGGAAGTGTAATCAATAACAACATTCAAAAATTACCAAACTGGCAAAGTTTCATGTATGTTAGCACAGCTGTGCTTTTCATGAACCAAGTATGTTTGGTGTTTTTCACCATTTGTTTAAAGATGGCTTCACCATCTCCAACTACCAGAAACTGCACATAATGCTACACTTCAAATACCAGATACTGTCATAGCTGAGAACACACAGAAAACGGTCCCTAAGTGATGACTCTGTTTGCATGGTAAACATATACAAAGTTAGGACTTCGGACAAGGTTGAGAGTTAAGTGTCACTGTGACTGGGGGACGTTCACTTGGTCTACACTGGCACACTAGTTCAGTTTCTAGCCCAGTGTCTACTCTGATAAAGCATTCAAAACCACTGAAGACATGAACTTCCATTTCTGCACACTGAAAATGCAAAACACACTGATTACTCCTTTTACCGCCCTCCAAACTATTGGATACAGTGGATAATCAGACGTGCTATTAGACAAAGAGACAGGTGTGTATTATAGGATGGTAGCAAAACCTTTCTCCACGATTTTCTCATTTGAAAAGATGTACTCATACATGCAGTTCAGCACTATATAAGGAGGGCACAACACAAACCATCAACAGGAGACCTGCTTACCACTTATGGGAGCAATTGCAAAACCCCAACCTATAGAAGACATTACTTCTGTCTCAAATGCCAACACTGGACTATAAACAAATATATTAGTAGATTCTGAACTGATTCAAGCCATATGTCACTCAGTTTCACCAGAAAAGCAAAATAATTAGGACAACAAAAAATCAAAACAAAGATCTGCTCAAAGTGGAAGCTTAAATGTCAAGCTGTGATTGAATAAACAAGTGTCTGGTGTTGGAATTGCTGAAATTAGGCTCACAGTTAGAAGACAGGCCTGTGCAGGATGAGGGCACAAGTCTATAGCTACATACCAAATAAAAAGCTTAGATGCACTCATTGAGCTCTTGCTTCATCACAGATGACATCTTTACAATAAAGTTGTTATATGAATGCACTGGAAGCTGCCAGACACCAAACCCTTTAAAAATGTTGATTTAATCATCAGAAATTAATTTTTCCATTGTAAAATATATATCTAGTACACTTATTACTTTTTATGTATATCTGTCTATATATTTATATCTATATCGATATATTTAAGCCACAGAAACCAGGAATAGAACTGCACTTAAAAGTTTGTCAATAAAATTTTTCAAGCATCTGTGGAGTGGGAATATTTACAGAGCAGCATTAAATAATAACTGTATGGTCAGAATAACCAGTAACACACATCCTAGTTATCCCAGTTATACTCTGAAAGTCTATAGCTTATTTTATTATATACTAGATGGGGGGAGATGAATGCATGTATTTCCAAGACACAAAACTGAGGTCCTTTGGTTAGCTAGCCTGAATTACAAATTTAGGCAACAGCATCTAGGCCAATACTTCACTGTTGATACAGGTTTATACTCGAGGGTTTGTATTTTTCAATCAATTTTAATTTGTATCTTTCATGTCAATAAGGAGAAAACCCAAAAATTGTCTTATTTTAAGTTTAGAGTAGGTGAACAGAACACAGAACTGGAAGGGAAATGGAAGTCATCAGTCCAGCAGTCTAACCATAGGCAGAGTTTAATGCCTAATGTATGTCTAAACTGCCTAATGTATGTCTAAACTGCTCTTTAAAACTTCTTAGGATGGAAAAGCTAGAGTCTTCCCAGAGGATTGGCTTTCCTAGCAACATTGCCTTTGCTCCATTGGTTACACAAATAAACAAACAAACAGGATTTGCATGTTCACAGGTGATGAAACAGAGAAGATAACGATGGGACTTGCTTGACACCACACTAAATGGCAGGTAAAGGAATCTAATAGCTTATTCCCAAACTGTGTCACTGTACTGCACGACTTTGTTCCTGAAACATTCTAAAGTGCCTTGGATTCTAGGGCTTGCTCATACCCACTGCTAATTTACAGTCACCTTTGGGGTCTAATGTAGCAAGTGTTTAAAAGGAGTCCAACACTGTTTTGTGTGACAGAAGAAAAAGATTATTCTACCATAGGAAAACATAACTACTCCAGCATGGAATTTAATCAGAACAGAAGAGATGAACAATAATCTTTAAAGTTACAGTACTCTTCTTAATATATAAGACTTTTAAAAAAATCACAGTAATTTGAAAGATAGTTCTCTAAGTGCTCTTAACACAGTATGTGCAGAGATAATTGGCACCCACTCAGAAAATCCTATCACCTGCTGGAATTGCCACCTGAAGCTGCTTCAATATCTGCAGCATTCTTGGATTTTCACAAAAAGTAAGAGGCTCAGCTCTGTCTTGTGATACACATCTAGCCTACACCCAAATATGGAATAAGAGGAGCTTCACTGCTTCAACACGTTTAGTGAGTAGTCTAGGCAACATGAAAGAAAAGCTATAAATAAAGAGATATGTAAGTTCTTAAACTACAGCTGGAGGGGACAGAAGACATGGGACTTGCCTTCAAGATGCTACTCATCTCTTCTATTTCAAGAGATTAATAAAGATATTACAAGGACAGGAGCAAGGGAAAGGGAGAAGTTTGAAAGGCAAAAGAAGGAAATTAAGTACCTGTAATTTTTCAGAGACAAAGCAGAAAGTTTGTGCGCACATGCGAACAGGTTATGCTGTTAGCAAATTCCAGTGATAAGTTATATACATCAAGACTATAAAAAGTATATGGAAAAGACAAAAGCCTAATAGATCCCAGGAGCGAAAAGTAGAAGTTGATTGTGGGGGTTTCTCCCCGAGGGCGAGCAGAGTGTCAACAGTCTTTCGAATGTGACGAATATCCGACTGCAGGATGTCATACGGAGAGCAGAGGTCAGCCTATCCCGAAGGGCAGCCATTAGAACAGAAAAAGAGTGCAAAAAATTAAAAATACAAAAATAGAAAGATATTGGTAAATAAATTATCACAATATTCCAGCATAAACATGTAGGAATAGTTTCTTCCTAGTATTGCCTTAGTCACTACACATCCCAGCTTTCTTTTATTTCCTCTAAACACTGAAGCTATCATATAACATCAGAATGTTAAGACAGAAGAGCTCAAGCCTTCTAATTGGCCAAAATTGTGCCCAAGTTCACAAGGGTGAGGAAGTGCCTTTGATCCGCTCGTTCCAATGAAGTTCGCACACCTTTGGCCATCTGGACCTTATTCAAATGCTTAAATTGAACCAACTGAAAAAACTAACTTAAAAATAGCAAAGAGTGGGTTAGAAAGCTGTTAAAAGCACAAGCAGCAGCAATATGAAGTCTAAAGAAAAAGTACTTACAGAAATCATTAGAAGTATGCAAAATTCTCTAATATAATAATTTAGAACTTGGTATTCAAATATCACCTCAAATGATACCCAGGGATAGAAACTCAAGAAGGCATTGTAGCACTAACTATACTTAATTTTAATAAAGTTTCCAAACTGAAGCATTGGACACTAAATTTCTTACATAGAACTTTTTATATTATTAGCAGGTTAGATTCCCATACCTTTTTTGGAAAGTATCAATGACTTGATGTGGCAACTTACTCTGGACTAGCTATACAATATGAAGTGCAATATGTAATAGTACCAATATATTCGCACAATATTTAACATTTAAATCAAACCAAGCAACACTAGTACTTTCAAAATGCAATCTAAGATACACCATTTTACATTGTAAATAAGGCCTTACTGAGATAATGAATACTTACTGAACAAAATTACATGCAGTAAGAATTTAAAAGAATGCTGCTCCTGTGGAAGCTTTTCAGTCTCACTTCCTTAATGAACTGACAGTACACCAAATAAACCAAGACATGGAAGTTCAATGTCTGTTTTCTGTTGGTGCAAAGTTTGAAGCTCCAGTTTGAAATAAATTAAACTTTAAAATACTTAAAATGTCTATCCTGAAAAGTGGCTAGTGAAACTGGAAGTCAAAACTGTCATTCATACACAAATTAAATAGTGACACTTTTTTTCCCTTTTTTATTTTTTTCTTACCATGAGTGGTTCTAGCTTTACCAGGAGTCAAAAGCTGCAAAATTTTTTTACTTAGGCCAGCAGATACAGAGCAGAGAACCAACCTGCCTAGCGACAGCACTTTTTTTGCAGTCCTTTTCCAGAATTTTTTAACTCAAAACTCTAATGTGATAATAAACTTCAGTGCAATTCTGTTATTTTTTTAGAGTATGAAAACTCACAGACAGCACAAAACATTCTGATCTTGTTTCAAAATGGGATGGATTTAGTACTGTATTTGAGAACACCTACAGCCACAAGCCGCTTACCACAGAAACAAGTTTTAGTGCAAACTATTCGTGACTACCAACTACATAATATATTGCATTTGTACCAAAGACACTAATAAACCCAGTAAACGCCGGATTAATTTTGGAACAACATCCAAGACTCAAATCCTACTTACTGCAAATACATACCAAAAGTAAATATCTAAGATACATTCAACTTATATTTTAAAAATAAAATGCCAGACCTTTATAACAAGGACTTTTTAAAATTTTTGTCCAAAAAAACCCCAAAACAATGCCAATAGTCCCTACTGGAGTCAAATGGCAAGGGGAGTAATTTCAGACAAAAAACAGCCAACACATGCAGAAGAAACTTTCTGCAGGAACTGCCATGATGTGTTTTAGTTAAATTCAGTGAAACTTGGGGAAGCCTTAGGAATATCTATTTTTGTGTGTTCTGTTATGATGGATAACTTGGTGTCATATTCACACCTTATAATATAAATTATTTATATTTTATGTATTTTAGATTTCTGTAATGTAACTGTAGATGAAAAATATGTAGCTTTTCTAAAACAGAAGAAGTATTTCCACTTACTGCACTGATATTGTGCAATAAAAATACAAAATTAAAACATGACATCATGAAATAGTAAAAAAGCATATGACCCCATACAAAGTCTCAAAGATAATTACCCATCCACCCATCTATGACAAACACTGCCCCTCTCATTTAGGGGACTGAATTTTTTGCTAGTAAGAATGACAAAGATACACCTATTTAATAATTACATTTATGCACTGACATGTCACATCTATGAAGCTGTATGATTAAATCATAGAGCTGTCAATCATGCACCTGGGAATAAACACAGTAAGACAGAAATGGGACAGCAAAAGCATAACCAGCTGTTTGTGTGCACAAACCACCCTCCTTCTGCATGCTCCTGCAGTAACTGAAAACAGAGAGCATTTCAGAACTGACCTCCTTGGATTTACAATCTGGTAAAAAGTCAAGAGTAAGTTCGCAGAAGTGCATTAAAGAAAGAAATCTGTAGTGCATATGCACTATACTCAAAACGTAAATGAAAGGAATCTCAGGACTCTGCTTTCAGGACTGTAATTGAGAGTGTATTGAACCACTTAACTCCATACCATAGGCCAAAGTGTCCATTACAGAATCCAGAGGGAGAAGGTGGAGAAATGAGTCATACCTGATAAAACTTACTGCAACTTCACGATGTCTCATGATGAAACAAAGGAGAAGTAACTGATTATGTGAAGTGATTAGAAAACAAGCATAAGTGGCAATGATAATATACCTTGCATTAAACCGAAAAACATGATTACCAGTTGAACAAGTAACAGGCAGAGAAAGGTAAAACACTTTACAGTCACTTCCTGGCTGCCTTCTTTACTTTGTTTTGCTATTTTAGAATAGAAAAGCCTCCTGTTTTGTTTTTCTTATTGTTTTACTTAATTTGCAATTCCTACACTAACTCAAGTCACACTGATTTTTAGAATAATCCTGTCTGACATTGCCACATAGTGGATCTCATTATCAGAGGAGAGGCTGATACACAGTATTAGGTCCCATTTGCAGGACTCTAAAGTCACTCAGAAGGGGCACAGATAAATCTTTTGTAGTCTGCATCTTTGAACAATGATGTGAGATCCAAAAAGCTGTTCCTTATCATCACCCTCTTTTCTGCTCAATATGTTTACACAATGTAAATGACTGAAAATTTAAGAGATATAGCAGAAGTCTCTCATTCCTACCCAAGGTATTATTTGTCACACTAAATGATGCTGCATCACTGCTGATATGCTGGAACACAGACACTGGAACATTTTGCTGTGATAGATTTCATTTTATCACTACCTTTTACAAAGAGAAATTACCATTCTAGTAGTAATCATGGTAACTTCAGTCTATCTTTTTTTTTTAAGCTGTATGATGATCAATACAGTATGTTACATGGGGATAGTTTTTCTTTTCTTTTTAAAAAGATAAATTGTATTTCTCTGACCTGACCCCTATAAAGGGTCAAAATATGCTCAAGTGCCTAAACTGTTAAGATATTACATATTAGTGTAAGCTGAATACCATAAAAATTGATTCCTATCTTTGTAAAAAGCTCATTTCACAGACATTGAAAAGACTTCATTCTTTTTCAAAAAATGCTTAGAAGATCCTACTTCTGATACCTCTTATTTGTTCATAACTGAGAACCAGAAAAAAAATGCAGACCAAAACGTGTAACTTTTGTCTTTCAAACATATTGCATGTACAGCTTTGTTTTGGTCTAAATCTTATAGTAAAGTATCATTCAACCCACCACAAATCAATTATTTTTAACGTTTGAAAGGAGTATTGGGTAACGCTACTGAAATTGCATAATACCCTGTAATATGGATTACCAGGAAAAACAGCTACCAAGAATAAAAGCTCAACTTGAAGTTATTAATTTGCAGGTTGAAATAGAAAAGTCTATTGCTTCTAGTATGAATACTGATTTTGCAATGACAAGTTGAAGAAATCTGCATGAATATTTTTGCCTTTATTTACATATATTGTTACTAGTTTGTGAAAGAGCAGTTGTAAACAAAATACTTCCATAACTTCACATACAAGGTAATGTGATGATAATTCACTCTTCAGACAATTTTTAACATCTTTGGCATGAGATGTCACTAGGAAGAGTAAAACTGCAATAGAATCATTACATTTGACACTTTGGGGGCCACACTTACATGCAAAAGAGAAGTAAAAAATCCAGCTTTATTTTTCAAACCCACAAAGTATGAGAGGGTGTGTGTAACATGGATGAACTGAGTTACCAGTGAATGGCACGATCCAAGTACTGTATGTCACTGAAAAATGCAGCAGGACCTCAGCCCTGATGAGGTAAATTAGGTAATTTGATGGGTTTTAGTTAACAATGTAAAATAAAGTATTCTTTAGCAATTTTCTAAGAGACAAAGATTGAACCTTTTTGTTATACAACTCCTGAGGGCCACAGCAGACATTTTCTGAATCTTCATGCTTTCAGATACTTACCTGCCAACATCCCTTTCTCACATCAAACAAAAAGGTTGTTTTGGCTCAAAAAGTGATTTAAGAGGTTCACTGATAAGATGCTACAGCAAAGCCTACTAGCAAAATTGGACACAACTTGATTGTTCTGCAATTCTCACACTTTTGACAGCCTCCTGGGGCAGCCAGAATATTGCTATTTAGTTTCTTACTAAGGGTCAGACTTCAGACCTCCCTCTTGTGTGTGATCCAGCATGCTCCTTCTGCATGCAGTCAAAAGTAACATGTGGCTGTTAACAGAAATCAATTTCAATGTGTCCCTCACTGTATTGGAACTCTCACCTGGCAGGTAATAGCTTTCAGAGTCTTCTACATACCAATCATTATAAAGAGACACTGATGTTCCTCAGTTTTGTATTTGCAATTCTTTGGTCAAGATGCCAAATACTCAGTGTGACACATTTAGACAGCAGCTGCATTGCTCTACATCTGTATGAAACTTCCCAGGATCATTCTGGGAAAGTAATTTTGATCCAAGGGTTGAATGCTGAAAACCACAGAAGTAAGAGACCATGCATATCAGCACAACGAGCAATTACTTACAAAAACTTAGCCATTTTCTTATTTTCATTTTACATGACTAAAAAGGAAATTATTCCAAACCTGTGGAGTTCAAGAAACAGCACGTACTCTATTCCTTAAATAACTGAAAACAAACCAACACAAATTATGACCATTTAAAATCCTTTTCAAACCCATGCAGAAGAATTTCAAGTCAATTCTTAGGAACTAGGCATGGGCATAAGTACCACAGAAATGCCCAGTGCCTACAGGTATATGAGGACTCAAAAGCAGAACCCATCACTTTCCCATGTAAGGCGCTTGTTTTAAAAAAATAAAAAGTCATTCACTGCACTTCTTTTCCTGGTTTTTCCAGAGATAGTTAGGCACTGCACAGCTCATCAATCTGAAGCAGAATGAGCACGCCATCTGTAGCTCTTTAAAAACTTTGACAGCTGACTGCCATACTCGCTATTACACAACTTTGCATTCCTAATCCATGTCCCTGCAACACACAGCAAAGTTCTGGTATCTACCAGCTAGTTCCACAATATGATGTGTTTTCAGAAAATATAGCAAATTTTGCAAATATACATTTGCAAGTTACCAATGGCTAATCAAAAACAATATGCTCAGAGTACTTAAAACCTATTGTAATTTTACAATTGCAAGCAATTAATTTAGTATTTAAGTGAATGAGGTTTTCCCTTCAAGAGAAGTTAATGCTTATTTAGACAGATAAAGACAGTTAGTTTACAAATCAGACTGGTAAGACGTGGCTTTGAGCCCAAGCCTCTATGCAACTCTTCAATAAATAAACTTTAATAAAATTGTAAAAATCCTACAGAATTCAACAGTAATTTTGATGAAAGGATTAAAAAGGAGGGGTAATAAATATACTTTTGGAAATGCCTATTTACAAAATACCAAGAAGATATTTCTCCAGAGAACTTACTTAGAGAAATCCAAAATCAAAAAGAAGGAAAGATTTCTGAAAGATCTCATAGCAGCAATGAAAACAGACCTTAGCCTTTTTTTTCCCAAAAGGCTACAGCCAGGAAAATTGGACCTGTATTCTGTTCACTGATAATTTATGATGCACCAGAAGAATTCTGGGGCTGCTTAACAAATGCTCCATGTCTAGAAGTCCACAACAATGAGATTTTCATCTTCTCTGAAGTGAAATTTTACCTCTAATATGAAATCATTCTAACATATTAAATTACATAACTACAAGAACTAAATGAACCATTACAGCTTAAAAGACGCAGCCATTACACTGAATTGTCAAATTAAATTTATGATGAACCATTCATTGGAACTGTAAGAAAGTCTCCCCCTCAAAATTCCTACAAATAGCAAAAATGATCTGTCACTTTTGCTGTCCTCCAAATCAAGTGCTAAAATATAGATAAAACAAAGAATTGACACTATAATTCTTTCCGAATGTGAAATCTTGCATTACCATCTGCTCCCCAAGGGGATGGTGGTGGAAATCACACAAAATATCTTTACATTTCAGCATTCTTGAAACAGAAAAAAAAAACTCAGCCTTAGTTATACTGTCATATGTAGGCACCAGTGAAAATACATAATGTAATTTTCCTGTGTTCAGTTTAAAATGACCTTATGTAACACTTTACCTTCTTTTGAGGGTCAAGCATTTGAAATTTAACTTTTTCTTAGTAGATTCTTCTAAACCATAAGGTTTATTCTTTGAAAGATTATTCTTTGAAATAATCTTAATGAAACTGCAGTATTCGTTACATTAGTTATGAAGATGAGAATAAATTACATGATGAGTGGTACCATTCTTAAACAAAAATCAAAAATTACCAAGCACTGCAATTTCCCTGTTTCCAACTACTGAAATACTTATAACTACATGATAGAATCTTACACATATGTGCTTTCCGTACTTAACATACAATGGTTTTCTTCAAATCACTGTAGAAATATTTCAGTACAAGTGATGAGTCTATTAGTCACCAATGCATAGAGTACTTAACATTGTAAAAAATGGAAATATTGCAAAAAAAAAGTAAAAATTAAGAAGGATGAAGTTCATATTTTAAAAGCATGAGGTAAAAATGCAGTTATGTTGTGCAATGAAAAAAAATAGCAAGCTTTTGGCTACTTACATAATACATTATCATAATTCCTTATTTATTTTCCATAGCAAAAAAAGAGGTATTAGAGATAATAGTGAATTACTCTTTTGAGACAATATCTGCAATTTTTAAGTGCTATGAAATAAGCCATTTAAATGCACTAAAGTAGTATCAAATGACATTATTTCGCTCAGTTTTTAAATTGTGTCTTTATTGCTAAAAACCTGTAGCTCATAAAATTATCCTTCAGCTTTCATGTAATTAATGTGTTTTTTTCATTTTTGAACATCTAGAAATGACAGACTTAATTAAATTACCTCTGGTATTCCCAGTTTTCTACATGCATCCAAAAAGTTTTCCACGTTTCTCCTGCATTTGGCCATGCTAAGTTTAGGCTGTAGAACAGAAAAAAAAAATGTCTATGGCTAAAGAAGTCATGAAGAACAGACTTAACTGTAATTAACAAGCTCACACCTTTCAAATTTTTTGTACTCACAAATTTATAGTAGCTATACACTATATTAATGTCCCTGAAGAATCAATGCCTCATTACTTTATTATCTCAAACATTTCTACAATTTGTCTCACTCAGAACTATTCACCAAATACTTACAGAAGTATAATGTTACCAAAAAGAAAAACCAAAACCCAAACTCCTCACTATTTTAGTTTCTCAATATCAGATGTGAAACAATTGTAATTCCTGAATATTCACTTAAAACAAGAATTCACTGTAGTAGCAAGGAATTCAAAGAACTGATTTTCCAGGCTAAAGTAATTTGAAGGCTGTTTCAAGGAAGAGAACATCAATATAAAGTTGAAACAAAATGAAAAAAAAAAAATTAAAATATGTGCATTTTGTTACAGAAAACACCACAAGATATTTATTTTTAAAAATCAGCATGAGAAGTTTTTAGTCCAGATATTCAAGTCTGCATATTTTGGCAATGTCATATTTTTACCAAAGATAGAAATTATTTCAAGTCAAGGAACAGCACAAGAAATTCCACTAGAATACCTGAAAAAGTATATTTTTTCTTTAATCTGTCTTCTTGAAGGTTCTTACAGACTGCCTCCAAAATCTACACGGTATTCTCAGAAATGAGTATCAGGGTGCACATGGCAAATTTTTACCAAATTGTATGTTAAAAAGAAAAAAGGCAAAAAGGCAAATAGTTGAAAACAACAAAACCTCTTCAGAACCAGACTGTTAGCAGAAACCTGGAACAATGATCTATACAATAAATAGATATAAACAGAGAAAACACAATAGTGTTTTCTTAAGTTTTAATAAGTGCACACAGTTTATGTCCTCTAATCTTCAGGTCCTTAGATTTAGGTAAGCCAATATTAAATCATTACAATGCAAGTTTCTGTTCTGTCTGCAGGTAAAAGGAATCACTTCTACATATTACCCAAGAGGACAAATATACTAACAATTGTTTTAAGTGCTTTAGTAGCATGACAACTGCTAAGCCATACAATGCTGAGGTCAACCTCACTTTTTTTCAATCAACAGAGGACAACCTCTTTTTTTTTTTTTAAGTGTGTACTTTGTAACCAAAGCATTTCATACTGTTCTGAACAAAAATGCCATCATGAAAATACCTGATCTTGTTGCTAGATTAGGAACAAGGCAGGATAATTTTGTTCATTTACAAGTGTGGTTGTGTATAAATATACGCACACATATACCAAGATGATATTTATAAAAGTATTATATATAAAAGTTAATGAACATTTGCAATCATACAAATGTTGCCCGTAACAGCAAAGATCTTTCATTGAACAGTAACATGGTTTATGTACCCACATATCATTTGGGAATGAAACAGTAATCAATAAAACAGTTCAGAGCAGCAAGAAACATGCAACTCACTACTGCTGGTGAGGGTACATGAATGCTCCCGACAGACCGAGGGCGAACGTGATTGACTAAATGGCACAGAACGACACCATCCATCAGAGCCGAGCCCAGGTCTTCGGGCAAACAGATCTTTAGTCTTGTTTCTATGTTCTGCAAAGGAAGAATGCAGGCACACTTTGATACAGAAATGCATGAATGGGACAAAAAGGAAATAAATACCCTCATCTCCTATGCTGCAGGCACATAGCCAGGTTTGGAGTTTTTATTACAAAAAATGACAATTCCTTTATATAATTCTTTAGAAACTAAACCACGACCTCCTTTAGACTGGTTCACTCAACTACATAAACTTCCTTAAATGAACTCAACATTGCAATGTTGCGCTGCTGCCACAATACGCAACTATTTTTATACAGAGAGGTATAAAAACACATCTTCATGCAATTAGTCATGTGACTGACTGCATGTTACTCTTTCCTTTTACCACTCCCCCAGGCCTTCTACTTATCCATCTGAAATTTTCTTTATCAACAGAAAATTGAAACAGAACTACATTGTGGTAATAACTGAACAAGCAGAGAATAAAAGGCATTTTTTCCCTTGTAGCCTAAAAATTACTCAGGAAGCTTTAGTGATCAGAAAAATAGGTAAAAGAAGGCAAAACATTCAGATGTAAAAGAAAAATTCTGGATACACATTAAGAAAAACAGAAGTCTCAACAAACAGAATTTGATATTCCAAAATAAAATACTTTTGAAAATATTTAAATATGAAAAAAAAACCCACCAAAACAGATTGTTATATATTATGAATTTTCTGAACTGCGCTCCAATCTTGAAAACATTCCAGCTCTACACTTAGAGCTAATTACTCTCCATTATCTTTAAACAGATATTTCTTAGTTGAACCTCTTAATGTCATTACTCTCTATTAATATCTTACCTCAACCTATACTGGTTGAATATGAATATCTATGAATAGATAATGCTTTTTAGAATAAAGGAAATAGGTTGGAACAGATTTTTGGAGGTCACAGTCTAACAAATTTGAAGTGACACCAGAGCCCTGATTAGGTAAGTTTTGGATATCTGCAAGGACAGAGAGCCCTCAAAATCTCCAAGCACCTTCATTCATTGTTTCACAATGGCAAAGAATTTTCTCCTAATAACTATTTGAAATGTCTTTCTCTGCTATTTATGCCACTGTTTTTCATGGGTTCACTGTTAATCTTTGAAAAGCCTGTCTTTACACCTTCTCTTTTATGATCCCTCAGGCAGCTGAGGACAGCCACATGATATTCTCAGCACTCTAAAGCAAGAAATCCAATCTAAACAAATCTAGCTCTTCACTTCTTCCTCTTACGGCCTTTATTTGGGTGGCCTCACCATGAAACAGCCTCCACTGAAGCACTCTGGGGTTTCATTATATTTTCACATTTTTTCTTTTACTAGACACACTACTCGAGTACTTGCATGTAAGTTTCCCAAGCAGCAAACAAGGGACTGCATGATGTTCACTAATATAATATTTCATTTTCACCTTGGTTTAATTCACAAATCAGAAAACATTTTTAGTAAGTAAGTACATAAAAGAATACTTTGAGACTGTTTTTCCAAAACCTGTTACAAAAAGATTCATATAAAGTTAATAAAACAAAAATGTATTTCTTAGAACACTAATTTGTCTGTTGGGAGACTATTCAGTGTAGCTCAGGGTGTGCTTTTTATAGGAGCACAGTGCACCTACAATACCAACTCAATGCCATTTCATGCTGCAGTTCATGGCTCTGTGGAATCTCACTACATGCTAACTTACCATTAAACAATTCAAAAGCAAAATTTACTAATATACGTATTTATTGAATAAAGTACAAACTTAATGACTTTTATGTTCTGGGCTATTTTCTTGTGCAGTACATAATCAAATGCTCTGGTGGTTACTAATGTCACTAAAGGACCCAGTATATCTAAGTTTTATTAATTTGAAAATCTCACTCTGTGTTGTCAAACATGGTCAGTCTTCTAGCTCATTGACTTGTAATCAAACTTGTCACAAGAAACAAAATCATTTGCATTCCAGGGCATGATATTTCAGGGTGAGAGCACAGGATAGTGAACGGAACTAAAACGTAACACATTAAACCAGCATTATTGGCAACACCTAACACTGTGTAAAGACATCCTTATTACTTTCTCCACAGTCATGCCTGACACAGTGAATAACCTTGTTCTACTTTTCATTGTGAGGATTAACAGAACTAATGCACAAGGCAGGAATCTTGTGGAAATGATCTATGATTATTTTTAGGAACTTGGGGACTTGCTACGTACCTATGGTAACTCTTCAAAGAAACATTTAAAAGCTGCATTGATGCTGCTGAACAGACTAGGCTCAGAATAACTACAAACTACTGCAGTTTATTATTGCTACTTCCCCACTACCACATTTTCTTTCCCATTGCCAATAAGTCTGTCTCATCTAATTCCTGCATCTTGTCCTTTTGGCATCATTCAGGTTTAGAATTGATAATACACGACATGTTAAATCTTTAATAAGACCTGTTCTGTTAAAAAAAATATATAATCAGCAGGGCAAAGATAGGTTAATTCATACTGAGAACAGGTGAGGGCCTGGGGGACGACAATGCAAATCTACAAGTCCGCATAGTTCTACATTAAAAATCCCACCTTTCAAACATTTTTTGGTAAAGAGAAGAACCCTGTTGCTTTAAAATTAAATAATAGAAGATATGTTATTTAAAACAAACCGATAATTTTTCAATTAGCCATTCCACGAAACTAATGACATAAGAACAAATAATCTTGTAATTCAGATGTGAAGTGAAAATCACCTATCACTTTCAGGATTTGCAGTTATGTCAATGTCTGTCCCTCTGCCCTGTTAATGGGATATAACTGGAAACACTGACAGGTTCAGGCTTGTGACGTTCCTCACAGCAAAGGTTGTCATCTCTTTTTTGTCAATACAACCAGGCATCTCACAAACACTGCTACCCAGGCATAAGTTGTGTAACACAAATATTATGCACCAATTTTTCCATGAGGTTCTAGCTCTTACATTCAAGACAATGTATCAAGAAATCAACTTCTGTACGCAGATTTTCCACTGATGAAATACTGATTTAATTTCTAAGAAAGCTGCTTCAAGTATTAGTTATCTACTTTCAGCTTGAATTAATAAATCTCACTGTGCCTTTTACATGCAAAACTGAAGATTTCTCCAGCTGCTTGGAAATAGTTCCTAGATCTCTGTCTCAAGTGCTCATTTCATCCTTTCTGATTAAATTAAACAAATAGTTAATTTCACCAGTGCAAGGCATGCTGGTTAACTGGATGTCATTCAGGTAACTCCCATTATTATTTCTCAATTTTACAAAGTCTTTCCTGAAATACAGACATCTGATTGTGATAAAGAACTTCAGCAATAGCCTCATCAATGTGATTTGCAGAAGTAATATTGCCTCATTTAACCTTTCTTGTATTTTTCTCCTTAGGCAACTTTCCCAAAAAAAAACTGAAAAAGACATTCCATCAGCATAAATTAATTCTACCAACACTCACATACCTCACGTAGCTGTTCCACAAGCTCTCTTTCTTCTCTCATCTGCTCCATTTTCCTTCGAATTGTGAACTGTGGGTCTATTGATTCCAAATTTCTTTGTGGTCTTAAGAACACTGTGATTTTTAAAAAGAGAGATTTTAGTTTAAGAACAAACACTTTATTTATTTATGTCTAAATTAAGCAAAATCCTTAGGCATTGCCTCCAGCAAAAACAGTTAGAAAATTTTTTTGTCCTCCGGAGTACAGAAAAATCTTATCTTGGATTACAATTATGAATAGCTGCTTTTGGGATATTGCTCTGGACAGTGTCCTGAGGCAGCAATGGTGCAGATAATTTATCATCCAAATCCTAATCTGAACGGGCAAGTTTTGTCAGATGATTAAGCACCAGCAGTGTCCCTTAGAGACACTGATCTCTACCATGCTTTGTATTTAACATGGCAGGAGACACCTCTTACTCTTAAGTACAACTCTCTCTGAACAAGATGCTGAATTGCATAAAAAGCTGTGACAAGCCTCCTACAAAGAACAAAATGCTTACTAGATAAGGTTATACTAAAAAATTAAAAAACAAAAACAAACCCACCAAACAAAGACAAATGTAGGAAGACTCAGCCATTCAGTAAGTGCCTACACTAAAAAGTCATATTGCAAACATAGCATAGCACACACCCTTGGCAGTTCTCCTTCCTACCAGTCCTCTCAACTCTATCACTGCCCACAATACAGTTCCTTGAAATCATTACATGACGTTTCTGCAAATATGCATCTCTACCCTTCCATTTCTGTGAGCAGTGACTGCTTTGAAAGGGTCAGAAGAACACGAAGATGTACAGCCAAATGCAACTGTCCCTGTTTGTGACTGTTCCCCACCTCACACAAGTGTAGTCACAAGGAATCTCACCCAACTGCGTGCAGGTTCACCTGTATGCAGGGTGTTTAAGTAATGAGATGATTGATCTAAGTCACTTCTCTAGCCAAAGGGACAGACAGACAGCACCTATGGCACTTCAGCCAAAAGGCAGAGCTCTTTCCCCTAGCTACTATAAACAGCTTAAGGCAACAAACTCCTTGTATATCTTTAGGCTATTCATCTTAGGCATCAAGACAGAATAAACCATGGCCAGTTACCAAACTTGCTTCCTTCCACTACTTGACCCATACAGTCCTGATTTAACTTTTCTCAGTGAACTGAAATTTGCTGCATTGCTGTAATTTCAGTAAAATCAGTAATTTCTGGAATGCCATATTAACGCATTCTTCATGCTGACATGCCACACAATGCATGAGAGCAGCAGAGCCACACCTTCAGATAGATGCAAAGGGCTCACAGTTTTACTGATATTTAATCTTCTGCTTTGTAGAAGGCAAACTCAACATTTGGAATTGAATTCTAAATCCAAAGTAGGGGGTAAGAACAGATCCAAGCTTCCTAATATTTTGTAAAAAGGTAACATGTGACTATGACTGCACATGCCCAAAAACACAGAAGCTGTTAGAATACTGATATATGGTGAAAAATACATAAAATGTTATTTATAAATTGTATCATTTAAGATGGCTACAACAACAACAAAAAAATTCCTAAGTTTTTCAAGAGCAGAAACTCTTATCAACTTCTATTAGCTTCTATTAACTCCAGAACTGTACTGTATTAAAATTTCTGCATTAGCAGAAATAATTTACTGCAATAATTTACTGGAGGCTGTTTCTAAATTCTTCAGAGGTGAAATAAAAATTTCCTATCACATTAATTAAAAATAGTAGCTGCAATTACTAAGATTTTCTAGTTCATTGTACAAGTCTAATAATTGAGCTTTGCTGCCTCTCACAGATAAATACCTAGATAAAAATCCTTCTTGAAGAGTACAGCATGGTTTAAATGGTACTTAAAAGCCACTGCAGCTTTATGAGCAGTAGCAACATTCCAAATAATTATCTACACAAACAGTTGTACAGAATTATGTTCAATTTTCATAGAATTAGAGTATCATTATGGTCTTCATTCAGTTTGGCCCCAGCTATCTTTTTTTAGGCCTTTGTGATGTCAAAGTTCCAAGATTTACTTCCTTCCAATTTCAGATTACAAATGTACCTTACCTACAATTAGAAGCTTTTCAATAAAATAATTATTAAAAAACAGAAATAAAACCTTGACACTCTAAAGCATTAACTATAAAAGTTTTAGTTATGTACTGAATTTTTTTAGAAGTGTTTCCACAGAGGAAGTTTTGGCAGTCATAAGTGTTGCTTGCTTTTCAGCATTACACACAACCTCCAGCAAGGGGAGCCCATAACTCACACACACCTGAATGTATATTTTTCACTCTTTCAAATAATCACTTTCTGCTTTTTGAATCCATGCTCAAGCCAGGTTATTAAGTAGTACTTGTTCCAAAAATTTTTTTAAAAAGTATTTTGCACAAGTGTCAACAAGTTAGATGAGTAATAGTTAATAACATAGTTAATAACATACTCAACATACCACTGTCAAGGACAAACTTCCTGGCAAAAATTTTCATTTCTGCACTGAATTTCAGTGCACATTTCTGCACTATTAATTGTACATATGGGAATTCAGTGTACTGAGTACTTAAGTGTGACAATATCATCCTTCAGGCAAACAAAAAAATTATTTAACCTGACTCTAAATATAACAGATAAAACCAAGATTGGACTATGACAGGCAGAGCTGAAGTAAGGCCAAAAGTTCATAGTTACTTTTCTCTTTGATTGACCTATTCAGTCTAAATTTAAGTAAGAGAAATGCAATAGCCCCAGTTAAAAAAATATGCAGCTGTTCTGCTATAGCACTCCAAGACAAATGCTAACATTTCCATTTGGCTTTAGATTTGAGTGACGGGAGGCTTCTATCATTTCCTAATGCACAAGCTAGTCTGTGCCCCTCCTTTCATTCAGAAGATTAAAACACTAAAAAATACATGTGAACACAGATAAAATTCTGCACTAATAGAAGAAGCACCTGTAGGTTTCTCTGTTACACTATTCATCAGTGAAATGTTAACTTAGCTTCAGACCATTGTCAACTAAATTCAGCTTTTTCAAGTTACCAATATCAGAATTCTTATATTCCAAGCTCACTTCCCTTATGGAGCTGATTCCTTACATATGCTATTCTTTATGGTTTCATAATCAAGAACATTGAGGCAAATAGGAAATACTCTCAAGTAAAGAACTGAACTAAGAACGAAACGCCCTCTTGTAAAGAGGCTTCAGTCCTGAAATCTTGGGTGGTACAAATGTGACTTCCAGAGTGGCACCTGAATAGTCAGAGAGGAAATTTTCCTTAACTGTAAGCTAAATGTTTGCATTTATCATTCAATATTTGTGATCTTGGTTTCAATCTGATGCTTTTGAAAGTTTCACAACCTTTTAATATCTAAACATCTTTCTACTTCAGGGCAAAACGTGGCCCATTTGCACATTGGTTCTGTGCCTCAGTGTATTACAACAACAAAACCCTGGAGAAAAATAAAACAAAAGCAGCAGTAACAAAAGTCCACTAATGTAACTGACCTTCACTGTGAACAGCTTATTAACAGTTTCTATTGGACAGAAATCACTATCTTTGCTTAGCTGATTGTTTCAGCTTTGTTTCTTTATGGATTCTTCTATTATGCTAGTTATGCACCTGCACCAATAAATGCAGATCAAACCAGAATATTTTAATTGTTAAGTAACTTTAAAAAAATATTAAATAAAAAATGCAGAAGAGAGAGCAGCAAGATTAACTGCTGTTTGAGTACAACTTTTACAACTCTTGAAAATACAGCAAGTAAATAAACCCACACTGAAAATAGTTCTTGGAATTGATATCATGGGAAAAGTTGTTTGGCCAGAGTAGAAAAGAGTGAAGCTTCACTGACTTTTGACACTACATCTTCCAGAGCAAATTAAAGTGCATCCTCTGAGGAATTTAGTCTTATAAATATCCCCTGGAGAGTATTGTCTTTTGTCCTTAGCCACGTGGGGCATTCACCACATACTCATGTTTCTGAAAACAAGTAAAGTAAATTATATATGGAACACCTACCATTGTCACTGTCTCCTTCAGATGGGATACTGTAGCTAAAGTTGTCCCATGTTTGTGCCTGTGTAAGTGTGTTGAAGGAGATAGGAGGAAAACTGAGGGATGGGTCTGCTGGAGAGGAGTGATAACCAGTCCAACCATGGTGGTAATAAGGACCAGAGTGGGGATAAAAGTGGGCAGCAGCATTTCATATATGGCATTAGGATTGTATGGTAATGGCAAAGATGTAATTCAAAGGTGATTAATACAAAATGCATAAATTTTGAGAAAAGAATGAAAGATGGTGCAGAATAAAAAGAACGAAGAGTTAAATGTTAGTACTTGCAAATCATACATAATATGTGCAGTTAAGGCTGTTAAGCTTAGCAAGATCACTGTAACCATAGCACTTCATACAACTTGTTACAACCAAGTTTTAAGAAAAAGTACCCATAGATTTTACCTTATAGCCTGATAAAAACCTTTACTCTGAGTCAGAAGGTAAATATACCAGCTGTGAAGTTTCAAGAAGGAAACTACCACAAATCAGGATTTTTATATATTTGTGTAACTACGTAATAAGAACACTGCCCACAAAGACAAAGAAAATTTACACATCCATATGAAAATATTATTACATTACAATTTCCCAGCTGATTTTGGAAGTAGCAACTACACTATCACTTGGATATCACTTCTCATTTTGTTGAAGAATGTTCAATAAGTACCACAGATATTCTCCTTTCATTTTAATTCACTTACTAATAAATGAAGTGCTACCTTTTTTTCTTGCTAACTCCCCCCGCAATAAATTCAAAGCTACCATGGGTCCACCATGCTATGTAAGTACTTATCCTCCACAACTTTTAGAGAGGCTTCCCAGGGACAAGAATAGGCATAGAATACCCCCTAAAGGCTGATCCTAAGTTTGCACAACAAGCTTTGGCAAACTTGCACCACAGTCTTCTAACAAACACAGCATCTTTAATTATTTGACCGAGGTCCCTGAAGTACACAAAACTGTACATTTCCACAGAAGCTGCAACAGTCTGCAGACTATTCATCACATGACAGTAAAAGCATGTCATGCCTACAGTTCATCACCACTCATTAACTCATTATAGAGCTAAACTGGGGCAGCAATACAGCTCCTGTTCTCCCTATCCATTCTGCCTCCTCTTCTTTAACTAGTTAGAACAACATCTCTTACTGATCCTCAGATCCTTCAGCAGAAATTATTTTCCTTTCTCACCATGTCTACTCTGCACTTCTGTCTCTTATCTCAATTGTGGCAAGGATTTCTGCCCAAGCTTTCCACAAACCCCCATTCTACACTGTTTCAGAACTGGATACTGACAACAGCCTTAAAATATCTCCTTCCTGAATCTCTTCAGCATATCATCCATCCTTTCAAAGCTTCACACTGGTTTCCTATTTTCTGACAGGGATTTAAATCTCTTTTCTGCCTTTCACAGTGATGTTGCTCCTTAGTGAACTCTTTCTGTATGTGATCACAGTGTTCCTTATCACTTCCACAAAAAAAAAATTCACTCATTTATTGTTTCTCTGCATGTATCTTCACATTTATCTACTGAATCCTACGCGCAAGCAACATTCATGTTCCTCAGAGCAAACTAGAGGCTATAAATTACCTCTGCTCTAAATGCTAAACCATAAAGACAAATCAATTAAAGATTGCTGTCTAGATCTAAAAGCCACTAAAACCACTCAAATATTAGAAGAAAGTCCAAAGCAAAATTTCAGTAAGCACAGAAAGTCCCTCTTTTCTAACATTCCCAACTAATATTCAGAAGGAATTTATTCCTGTAGGATTTCTCCTTTCCACAGTTTTAGAATCTGTATTAACATGACAATAATTCAGACTGTGTCATATAAAATTTCACCTTAAACTTCTTTTCAGAGTTCCACAGCTCTCTCTCTTTAGAATTTCCCAAGGTTGGGTCACTGGTTCTGGCTATTTTGACACCAGCTGAACTTCAGAGTCAGCACAACTTAAACTCTGAGTCAACACTAGCTAACAGTACACAGATTTATGACAAAAAGTAAACAGTCTGACTGTGGTAGCAATTGGGATTCTCAACTATTTTCCAAAGTACACAGATAAATGCAGTTAGGGAAGAAAACAAATATCCAGAGACAGAAAGACAGTAATGAGTACTCAAATGAGAGAAAAAATACGGTCAAGTTTCATTGATCATTTTATGTTCCAACTAACTTGAAACAGAAGCATGTCAAGCATAGATACCAACATTGTGCTTCAAGTTCTTTACAAGTCACCCAGACTGAAGGCACTAGATTCACAAGTAGTGCCATGCTACGTGAACAGTTACAATGGAACAACATCTCACTTCAGAATACAAAGTAGAAATGGCACAACACAAAGGAAAAACAGCTCTTGACTGCAAGATGTATAAGAAGCTATTCTAATGTCTGCTTCAAGCCAGACTTGAAGGTCTGGCATATTAAAGATAACACAAGACCTTGGCAACTCTCAATTTCAACAATTAGCACCACTTTGAACATTTTTATCAATTCATGGATGAAGGAGGGAGAATTTAAATTTATTTGCTATTTTGAGTGATTCCTTTTCAGAGAGCTAATGCACTTCCCAAGAGGAGAACTACAGCTCTAAAATAATTGTTTCTGTTCAATGGGATTTTTTTAAGGTTTTCAAAATTAATATGAATTTGAAAAGTCCATACTCTCTGAAAATATTTAAAATACAGAAGGAAATAATCTGAAAAATTAAAAAATCCTTTTTACATTCAACGTAAACTTCTGACCCTTGGAAAAAATCTTTCACGAAATGTAAACACATTCATTACCTTTCAAAATATTTTCTATGGGTACTTTGGGTTCTGTCAGCCATCAGATATGAATTTCCCCAATGTTTTGCCTAGCTTAAAAATGAAAGTATAAAACGACCTTCAGTCCTGAACACATATCAGTATGTATTAACACAAAAGTTTAAGCCACTGTGGTTTGTTCTCTGGAAGCACTTATATTTGTGTGTGTACTTCAAAAAACTGGAATCTTTACCACAAGTCTAGAACAGTTTACTTTCACCTTTCCAAGAGACATAAACCATTATAAAATTATGAGGAAGATGGAAAGTCAAATAGAAAGCAACATCCATTTTAAATAGATGAAAATAAACACAGAGAAAATAAACTCTCAAATTTCAGAAAAAATACTGTTGCATATATTTTCATTGAAAATTTGCCACTATTTTTTCCACTGAGCATGGTGGACACATTTTAGTCGGAACACTCCAATGTCCTTTTAATGTTGCACTTGGATTTAAGAGATTTATAGAGCCAATTAATTCAAATGGAAGCTCTAACAAAGTTAAACGGCTAGAAGTCATTAGAACTATTTGACTTCATTAGAGCTTACATTTCCAGTAAGTTTTAGCATTTCCCTGAAGGCCATTAAGAACTGAAATGAAAAAAGCCTATTAAAATACACTACAAACTAAGCTGAACAAGCTTCCTGGGTCACAGAAATGCTGGACCTCTTCAGTAGCTCAGGTCTACGACAATAAAGCAGTATATAATTAACAAGTACAAATTCCAACCAGTGGTAGAATGGTTCAAATGCACAAAACTTGTACAAAGTTTTAAAGGAAATATAATGAAGAAACTACAGACCTGCCAAGCAAACCAGCTTTAAAAAGAAAAACATGTAGGCTTCACAAACATGCCAGTATTCTCTGACATGTATTACTTCCATCTGTAAGTATTTCTTACGTGTTAGCAAAACAGCAGAAGATGAAACAATATGCTGTTTTACTATGCCTTTGCAAGGTTTCATTTTGCTACATGGTGCTACATAGCTAATATACTGTATTTTTATCTGAAACCGGATATAAAGTTTTACTATTGCCAAGTTCCCCTATCTTACAGGGTATAAATTTAAGGTAAGATGACTGAAGCTAGAAATGCTCAGGTGAGAAACTGTGCAGTAATGGGTCTATCTTAGTGCCTGTAGTACCTCATATGGAAAAGAAAATAAATTCACACTATCAAGTTTAACACAACCATAACGTGGCCAAAAGACACACCACTATTGGCATGCTCAAAGATTTTAGAATATATGAACTTCAATTAGTACAGTGCAGAAAATCAGCATGTTCTAACCAATTGACTTTGGTATTCAAAGAGACTATACACAGCTGCAATAAATAAAAAAGGGATGAAGTGTAGGACTTGTGCACATCTGGTCTTGAATCATGGGATTTGGGAGATTTTGTTGCAAACATTGCAGTCCAGTCTTTCTAGAAATTCTCTCAAAAAAAGAGTCACTAGGCTATTTCACCTGGACCTACTCTAGTCATTAAGTATAAGAAACTCAGGCACAGTATGCCAAGATTCAAAAGTGCATGTTAAACTAACACTTGAACAAGAAGTCACAGTCTTGCATATTCTTCCACAAAGCAACTTCCAATCCCCAGCAGATTTCATTGTGGGCTCAGAACACAGCCCACACCCTGTGAAAGCAGCAACATGGCCTGGGCTCATTTGGTTTTTTCTCCTGACAGTGATATTGCAATATGACTACTGGACTATGCAATATTACTCAATGTTTTATTTTCAACAGATCCTGAAAGGACCCATTTGCTCATCATTTAACATACATTTTAAATTTATGTAGAAATATCAACATTTCTAAATCATCAGGAACAAGACAGACTAAGTTTAACATTCCAACCACCAAATAAATGCAGTTTAACAGATCTATCTAAATATATATCACAACTACATGAGAAACTTGAAGTATATTCCTTCATAAAAACAGCTTTCTAATACTTAAAAAAAAAACCAAACCAAACAAAAACCAACTAAATCTATGGGTACAATTTCATAAATATTTTCACAATGTTTCACCAGCAGTTTCACAAACTGCTACCATTGTTACCAAGTATTTTGTTATGGAAACTACAAGCTTGTATGGGTTTACCATCACTTGATTAAAAGCATTTGTGGTGAATGAGAGAAACCAGAACTATGGTCTTAGCACGCTGAAACACACTGAAAACCTACAGCCACTCATTAGAGGTGATATGGCATGACTTAATATGGATACCTCCACACAGAGAAGACAAAAATGGAATTAAATCGTGTTGCTAATCCAGTTTTTAAAGGAAGCTCTTATCCAAGCCCTCAAATACATCTCTAAGTTCGGGAGGTTTTTTGTTGTTACTTAATTTCAGTTTGCTTGTTTTCAAATAAACTGCTGCTTCTTAAAAGACTGGTGGTTATGTAGCTACAGTGCATTGCAAATTCATTGAACTCAGTTGCTGGCTGAAGTAAAGATGTAACCTTTCCATAATGCTTCATCTTTACTCAAGCCTAACTACTGACAGACTCAATGAAGTGAAAAATTTTAAGAGCAACACAAATGTTTTCCAATATAGCCTATTTATTCACATGTATTACTGAACAAAATCTAAACTGTATCACCACATGCCAATCAAGCAAACAATCTTATTTCAATTAGTATGTCAGCACAGATGATAAATATGCATATGTATATAAAATATGTGTAGTTATACCCAAACACATTTTTAATATACATATAACTTTAAAAACCATCCAATTTACTAGTAATGGATGAAAATTGATCCATATATAATGTGCCAAATAAATAGCTCTTACATTCAAAACTAGAGAACCTTAAAATGTTCTAAGCTTCTTCTAACTGTATGGAAAATGTTACATTGCTTACTTCTTAAGGGGGAGAAATAGAGATATCTAATCATAACAGAGATGTAAAAAACCCCAAACCAGTACACACAAACTGGTTTCTCACATTACCTGATCGTGGCTTCAGGCCAAAAGGGATTGTGGTGTTTGTAGTAGGAGATATTGCTGGACTCTTATCCTTATTCTGCTTAATTCGAGAACATACAGAGTTAGAATAACACCCAGAATATATCTCAGCATATCTGACCATGCAAAATGCAAAAATTAACATTACTGCATGTTATAACTATTCCCATAACCTGATCACAATATAATCCCAAATCTATCATAATCTCCCCTTTTTATTGCACCCTATTTCTCTGTTAGAAAAGATGGGTTTCTGACAAAAGACAGCAAGATATTCCCCCTAGTTATAAATAAGCACAGTTATTTATCAGTTTTCTCCCATGTCATCACTTGGTTAAATCAAGCATACATTTTGTGGCAGAGTACATTTTAAAAAGCAAAGCAAAGGCATGTTTTTTCCTTAGACATGTTCGTTTCTTTCACAAAATTAACTACTATTCTGCGTGGTACTTTCCATTCAACACCGAATTTCTGCATTAAAAACAAAAAAAGAGGAAATTAGGCTTATGCCTCAGAGCAGGATCTCCCTTGACCCTGAACTAGGCTAAGAGTTGCAGCAGGAAGAATGGAGCAGCACCATACCACCAACGGCAACACAGAAAGAGTCCTATGACCAAACCCCATAATGGGAATCCCACTTAAAAAGTGATTCCACTGGGAGCTGGGAACTACAGAATTCCCATCACCAAGACTGGTGGCTGGGTGCTCACAAACTTGCAATATGCTTATGCCCAATACAATATAGAGAGAGAAGGCTTATTTCTGCACAAAAAAGAAAAAAAGGTAAATAATCTCCATAAGGAGCTCCATATGGTTTTTGCCTATTTGATCTTCCAAAGAGATGTACACTAGAAAGCTACAGAATCAATAAAATTAGATTCCTCTCTGAAAACTAATCAAGGACATGACAAAACTGTCCAAAAAGAAACTGCACTGAAATCAACAGAAAATCTTGTTGAACAAGGAAGAATTAAAATAACAAAAACAACCTGTGTCTGAACAGAGAAAATGTGAAAAAATTAAATGTTTTATACTAAACTGCATAACTCTGAAACAAACTGATCAGAAAGCATATCTTTATACCCTAGTAAATCTCTGAGATGACAAGATTAAACCACATGCCAAGCAAACCACATATTAGTTTCTGATGCAAATCTCAGTCATCAGGTATGTTTCATTTAGTATATGAAACATTCATATAAAATATAAAAGAGACAAACAAATGACATCTTACCTCATTGTGAGAGGTTTGACCACTTGTGTTCCAAACAATTAGATCATTCTGCATGTTTGGAAAGTAAAAAAAAAGAAAAGACAAAAAACATTTCAGAACCTATATTAGTGATACACTGCAATGGGAAATTTTACTAATTATAGTCAGATACACATTAACACTTAATTTTGTTTCACTGAAATGAATAATTTGCATGAAATTATAAATACTTATATTGCTAGCTGAAGAACTTTTTTAAAAAGTATGGGGAAATGATTCACACAGATTTGTCATTAATTTTTTGCTTCAATACTAAGGGATTTTAAGTGCATTTATAAGATTTTAATGTTTGTTGGTTAAAATGCAGCATATTTCTTTTAATTAAACTATCACAAAGGTTTTCATTTGCAAATACAGACTTCCAAAATAGATTTGAAGAGAGAGGTATTCTGTAAACAATTACATTTATAATTACAACATAACATACCTTTTGTTACCACGTCTGTTACAGTTACATAGGAAACATGCACCACATTGATAAATATGAAACAAAATCATTAATTCAGCAGTGATCATAACTCAGCAGAAAGAAAACTGGCCTAAGCAAATTATAATTCAGTCCAAAACAACTTTCCTAGGGTCAATATTTTTTAATTGTCAAAACATGGAAACACAAGAGAGCACTTGGAACATTAGGTCCCAACATTCACAGAGCTTTATCACAGCAGTATTTGATATTATGAAATAATGAATATTTGAAAAGCATCAAGATAAAGGAAAAAAAAACTATTTCCAGATAGAACAGACTGCCAATAAGGTATTGCCAATATAGACAGCATCTTAAGGTACTGCCAATATAGACAGCATCTTCTGTAATTTTATTCTCACCATCTCCTTATTTAAGGTTTTTTTTGTAGCTCTTCATTTCTGGATCATTACGACATACAAATCTTAAAATATTTTTGAAACTTTAAAAATTATCATCTCAACCTATATACAGTCTGTTTGCAATATTAAATACAATAAAAAAACTGCTGTTAACATAAACTTAGAAAACTACAAAAGAATATTTGGGGTAAGGGGAGAAAAGGAGTCAGATACTTCATTTTCTTGAAGATCTAACATTGAGACGCCATTTTTTCCAGGGGAATTAAACCCCTGCAACTCCTATGCTTTTACTGGATATATTTATTATATAAGTTCTTTCCAAAGCGATGGGTCTTAATCAACTTTCGATTTACAGCCAAACCTTGAGATTCATGGTAAGGCAAAAAAAAGCCCAATCTCCACACTGGGCCTAAAGCCATTATCTCCACACACAAATTGACAGAATGCAACTATCCATTCCAAATGTTTCCACATTTATTGCATCAGGACACTTCCATACCTGGCTCAATGACCATTTTTCACCCTGTTCACAAGGTCTTGCTTCAGGCTTTGCTTTCTCCATAATCAACTCCCTCCTCCTCTGGAATTCCAGCTCCTCTTCAGCAATTTCTCTCTGTAAGATAAATAACTCTTCTGTCTGTACTACTGGAAATAGATTTTTTTTTCTTTTGGCATTGCATTACCTTGAAGTATTTATTACAAATACTGTGATGAAAAGCAGACTTAGAAAAGCAAGTAGATACTATGTAAGTGCTGTTCCAGCACTAACAGGTGGACAGTGTAAATCTAAACCAACTACCTCATAAAAAGCATCATTTCACCAGACAGGATACAGAACAAATAATAAGCAACATATATCACACTGTAAAACTCAAACCCCATACTTTAACTATACTCTCTGTAACTATAGTGACAGTACTCTGGAACACCAATAATTTTTATTTTACAAATTTTTTTGGGGTTATTCTTAATGAATATACTGTTTTCCTACACCAAAAGGTGGAGATTTGGTGTGGGGAGGAGTCTAATGGTAGCTGATGATGCATAGCTGAGCTGACCTACAGGGAGACAGGGTAGGGAAACTAAAATGAAAAAATAACAGATAAACACAGAAAAACTTTATATATACTGAAACCAGACACACACAGAGACAAAAACAAACAAACTAACCCCAGATAAATTCCATAGATATGTTAAAGAAGAATTAGCTTTGCCCTTCAGCCTACTTATTTTTTACCTTCCCTACTTGGCAGATTACCAACTGATGAAATTGTGGGCTCATTTTCTGTCTTCCCCCCCCAGAATATTTTGCAATTATACACTCATTTAACATACCTGACCAAGAGAAGACATGTCCATGAGTATTTGACCACTATGCATAAAGACAAAGGCAAATATGTAATTCATTGTGTAGCAACTTAACATGATGCATTTAACAATTTTATTTTTTTTTTAAAGAAGGTATATAAACACACTTCACTGTAGACTCATGAAATTCTAAAACTGTTGCTGGTTCTGTGGGATACAGATTCACAGCACTGCTCTCTCAAATATCCATGCTTAATCTGCAAGGTTTGAAATAAAAACATTGGACTGGGCTATAACTTTGGCAACCGTTATGTTCAATATTTAATTCAAAACAAATATATACATGAAATACTTTTATAGTTATAATTTTTACCAGTTCAGTGTCACCTCTTAAGAGCTTTTGGAAATGCCCTGATGCTTCAGTTCAGTCTGAAGCATCATTTATGGTTTCATTTGCAAAGTACCACCCTGAGCAATGGCTTCTATTAAAACAAAAGGACCTGTTTATTACAAAAAACCATGCTGTTATCAAGAAGCCTGCAGATTTCTGTATCTAACCTCTAGAACTCAGCATTCAAATTGAAGCCACAGCTCTGCCTAGATAGTTCCACTTAATTTACAGTGGCGGAAAAAAAAGCAGTAAAACAGAAAATGGAAGAAAGCAGGAAATATAGGAAAGCAAATATAGAAATACAATGCAAACATCAAAAATATTGAAAAAGGTTGAATTTGAAATCTCTTCCCAGAAACAAAATGCTGTCTATGTGTAATAGGGTAGGCAAATTTAAATTCCACAGAACACTGGAAACAGTAACTGGAAAGCATTTAACAAGTTTAGTAATCACACCCACTAGCAAAAACAGCCTGAAAGAATTCCATCCAGTGCACATTAAGCATACCAGAATCACTAACTGCTCCAGCCCCTACAGTGTTTCCTCCTAAAGGGCTTTCAGTGTGAGATAAGGATTGTCCTGGATAGAGTCAGTTATTGCAACCAGGTTACCTTGACTAGACCACCAGAACTAAACAGATGCACAAAGGAAACTGGAAAAAATTACAACTGTTGACATGCTCTAGATTTAAGTTAAAAGCAAACACAAGCTTAGTGCACCTTAAAATAAGGAGCAACAAAAGCATTTACATTCCTTTCTGGACATAAAACCTCTTGAGTATGAGAAAAATAAATTCTCACACTGCTTTATATAAAAGCAAGTATAAAACAATATGCCATAAAATCCAGTAATTATAAAAAAAAAAAATTATGAGGAACCCATGGCTCAGAGGACTGAAAGTCTATGGCATTATTTGAAAAGTACTGGGTACTCAAATGTATCTTGCTGCTTAGGACTGGATGCTAATACACAGGAGATGTACATGAGATGTATATTCAAAATCCTATATGGTGCTCAGAAAATTAAATATAAATGCTCATATTATAAGGTTAGAAAAAGAAAGTGCAGCTACAAACCCCCCAACATGCTGTAAAAGAAACAGTAGAGAAATACAGACATACGTGACATGATTAGCGACTTCTAAAAGTAATTTTTGAAATCTACTGTAGCATTACTAATGAAAGTATATCTGTGTGTAAACAAAAAAACAGATTTTCTGTATTTTATTGGCTGTCTTGATTTGATAGAAGTACCTAAATATGTAGAAATATTAGGGCAATGTCTGGAAAAAAAAAAAAAAAAAAAAAGACAAAATTTATCAGGCTAACAACTAAAATATTTTTGCCAGTGTTTTTTCCAAAACAAACACTTTCCTTTTTTAACTACAACACTCTTCCAAGAAAGTAATAAGCCTCATAAGAGATGCAGAAGTAAAGGTACTAGGAAGCTGAAGGAACTAAAGAGATTTCCTAATTTTACATTTTATTAAACCAAAATATTTTTGATTCAAGTATTTAGTGTATGATTCAAACATTCAAGTATTCTTTACATGATGTAAAATAAAACCAGCTGTCTCTCTAGAAATACTAGCAGGAATCAATTTCTGTCCTAAAAGTACAAAAGCCTGCTAGGTGAAAAAGCAGTTCAAAATAGACATTTAAAGTAAAGAACAGTGTAGTCATAAAAGCAAGTAGCTATCAAGGGAGGAAAGAGAACCAAGCATACTTAAGGCTGAAGTGACAAGGAGGTTTCCAATCTTCAGAGAAATGAAGCTGCAAACCAGCTACTTCATAGAAGTAAGAATTAAAATGAGTTTTGAAATTAACTTAATTTCTGAAGATGATTACACTAAGAAAAGCAAGAGCAAGCATCCGGACAGACAGAGCGACAGGCACCACTATTATCATACTTTTCCAGGAGGGCAATCACTTGCTTTCTTTTAAATACTTATTCTTTCGTTCAGCCACAGATCCAGAGCCATTCTATGCAACTTTGGCCACTTAAAATGGGCATCTAAATTATAAAAACTTGTCTTCTGTAGTCAGGGGAAATACAAATAACGTTCTTTGCCTCTTCCTCCTTTGGATTTCAGAAAACTAAAGAAACTCCACCACTTATTTAGGCACCTCTTTTATGTGCTTCATTGAATTGGCATGAAGATGGGCCAGAAGCCCTTCTCATTCCAACAATATATACCAAGCATGAGTAAGAGGAAAATTTATAGTCCCTAAAAGAAACATGACAATCCTAGACAAAACTTTAGATAATCACAGTAGGGTACATGAGATGAATGGTTAAGGGGTGTCCTCAACTCTGGTTTCTTTTATACCTTCTTAATTTACTGGGAATCTTGTCTAGATACTCAAGAGAAAATTTGAGTTTCCTTCTTAACTACCTTGCACACACTGGTATGCTAACAAAGCACTTGGTAACTCCAGAGAGCTTTCAGCTGTCAGTTAAAAGAGAACTCTAATGTAATTCACAAAAAAATTAAAATACATTACATTATATTATTATACTACTATATATCAGCTACTGTAAGCATACCTGTTGGAATCTTGTAATAAATCTACAGCTTCTCTTAGTTGTTCTATCATTGCTATATCAATAGTTTGTTCTTCTGATAAATTTATTCTATAACAGAAAATAAAAACATTCAAAAAAAAAGGTACAATGGCAATTATCATGGGCAGTCTGAATTTCAGTGTGAGGTCCACCTTCCAACTGGCATGCAAACACTATAGGGGGAAAAACAGCCTCTCTGCACACTGAAAAAAACTCTCCAACACTTTGTCCTTAACAAAGCCCCCAGCCTAACACATACATACATAAATATGATGAAGTAAAACTTTTAGCATTCAATTAAACAGAATGACTTCTAAAGTTGAACATTTATTTACCAATATCTGACTCTTAAAGGCACTCATCCCATGTACTGTTTCAGCACGAAGAATAAATACAATGAGTTTTTTTAAGGGCCAGCTTGCTTTCTTTTGCTTTTCAACATTTATAGTTCTTTTTGGGGATTAGAAATATAACCTCCCATTAGTTCTGCCAATAAGGTTCTTTCAGAAAGTATTTATTCTTTCCTCCCTTCAGGTTTGGGTCTTTTTTTAATACCATATAGGACTACACTGTTCTGAGGAGCGACAACTTCACAGTACAGTCATGTTGAATTTCCTTTTCCTATGCACTTAGCAACTGATGTTTATTTTATCCACTCTGAAATTAATATCTATAAACTAAGGATTGCTTCAAGGTTAAAATTATGACAAGTAAGAAAAAGAATAAGATATGTTTTCTAATAAAACTGATTTTTAAAATGTACATTAAATTTAGATCTTGCAAGTTTTGATTATTTTTTCCAACAATGCCTTTAATAAACAACATATCTAAGTACCTAATTAAAAAAGACTGCATTCTACACAGATAAAAGGTATTGGGGAATACAAATTAATTAGTTGTAATATAACATCCACTCTATTTAGCAATAAAATGTAAAACACTGAGCACACACAATATGCAAGGCTATGTTATTGTCTTGCCTCCAAATCTACAGAATTATTAAACAGCAAAGTCATACCAGTCCCGGTCAAACTAATTAAAAGACATAGCTAATTATTAATAGATAAATAAAAAATACTCACATTTCGTCTGCTTGCCATTGCGTGTCCTCTTCTATTCTCAATAATTCATCACACTCTGCTGCTCTGCTCTGTAAGCAGACAAAAGCGATAATGAGAACTGAACTTTGCAATTAAGTAGGCAGATAAATTTTGCTTTCCGACTCAGCACTGACCTAATTTATGTAACATTTTAGGTTGGCTGGTTGAAGCAATCCAACACTTCTGCTCCATTCCTTACTCTACCTCCTTTTAAGATACTGATTACAAGATTTTCTGTTCAGAAGATTTTATTGAGGTCAACAGCCCTTACCCTCTCTTAACTGTGAAAAGAAAGTCAAGCAGCATAACAATTCTTTGTTCTATATCCCAGATTCCATTTGTGACTTTCTGGCATATAGAAACAATGCTTCAATTAAGCACGATCCCAGCTCTCCTTCTCCTTGCTCTCCTACTGCAGCCAGATTTGTTTACAAAGCAAGGAAATTCCAAACATGCAAACAGTGGCAATTACGTACTTCATGCATAATTATTAACAGGATTCCTATTTGACAATTTTGACAGCCATGAATAATTTCTTTTCTAAAAGGAACAAATTGGAACAAAAGTTGCATCCAGGAATTCATATCAGTCAGCCAGTTATTTTGGGTTCAATGTAGTCAAATTAGATCCCCCACACCTATAAACATGAAGTGCTACTTATTTGAAAACCTGAATCTCTTTTATGCTTCCACTTGGTGCTTTGCAACTTTCATTTCAGACAGGCAGGAGCACTGAGGTAGTTCAGCTGCCAGTAAAGACAAAGCTCTCTCAATGAATATGTATTTGTACTTCTAGAGAAGAAACAGGAGAAAACAGAGGCTTAACCTCTTTTGTGTCATGTGTTTGGCACATCAGTTGCATCATCCTGTACCAATAAATTATACCCAATTCTGCTGTATGTGACACTGAAGAGTGTACCAGCTTCTCTAACACTCTCCAATGATGGCCCATTTCCCAGTGACAGTCCCTAGCAGAATGAATAAACCATTCTTTTTCATCTTTCTTCACCTTACAGGAATCAAGACCATGATAGCTTCCTGTAACAAGGGTACATAACATAAGGCAACAAAAATGCAGCACTTATTCTAGAAGGTGATTTGATATAATTTGTCTTAAAGGATTTCTTAACTGCCACTATAATGTTTAAAAAATTGAGAAAATGTATTTTAATACCGTAACATTACTTCAAAACCTTAGCCACCACAGCTAGCACAAAGTCATGTCTCATTTCAGCAATGAAACAAACACAATAAATCACTCGATTCAAAATATAAAGCAAATAGCACAGAAAAAACCTGCCATTTTCCTTAAAGCCTTAAACATAGCTAAAGGATAACTCTCACATATCCTAAACAGAGTTCTGGGTAAATTGTCCTAGATCAATTGTAGTAATTTTAAACCTACCTGTCTATTTTTGCTTTCTGTATTTTTAAAACAATATCAGCTGCAGTCTCTTATTCTTTAAAATATTTGCTGCTTATCATTCCTGTTTACTCTGCACTTATGAAAGTAGCAGAAATATTTTCTCCCACTTAACACTGTCACAAACTTGCCTTAATGTAGGTCATAAATTCAGTAGTAAGAGTATCGTGTTCATCAAACTGGTTTCCTGTTTCTCGTGATTTATCACTGACAAACGTGTGAGAAGATCCTTGATGGAATTCCACTAGGAACAGCAATGGAAAAAAAAATTGAAGAATGATTTCAAAAATGAAGTTTAAATTCACATTAAAAACTTCAAACAGGTTAAGATCTTGTCATTGCAAGCAGGGATACCAATTCATTTCTAAGTTGTAATAAATCCATCCTCTGGCCATACACAGCTGTATATCAGAAGCACCAAAGCAGGCATTGAAGGAGCCAGTCTTGAACTACATCAAGTCTGTCTTGCCAGTAGCAATACAGGAACACAGCTGGAAAACTTTGCAGCATTTTAAGAAATTCAGATGTCTTAGGCAGTGACTTGCAAATGAATGTAATTTCAGAGTTACTATGCTGTAACAAACCAAACACCCAGCAAAATTATTTAGAGCCCGTCCCAATCTTTTGCCTACGTATACTATTTCCAAGGATATGATGCTATGATTTACCCTCTCCAGTTTGCTAATAAGCACTGTAGGATAAAATCCTGTAATCCCTCTCTTCATATTCTACCAAATTCTGGCAAGTTCTCCATGGAACTTCATTAAAGTGGGTAACACTGAGGATATGCCATCTCCTATTCATGTGGTTTCCATATGCAGCTTGCTGACTTCATTCTGCCATTTATCATTAGTATGTGCAGAACTTGGAGAACCATTGTTTATCAGTACGTGGTATAATTTAGAAAAAATAAGTTACTTTAAAAAAAATTGGATTAAGTTAGATCTCTCACAAAATACAAATAAATTTACTTGTTTCCAGAGGTGATGCTGACGGACTAAAAAAGCTTTATGCATAAACTAAGTCCAGCTATAGAAATAGACTCCCATATTGCACTTTGCTAAATTACTGAACATTGATTTTAGCTGAATGATAGTACGGCTCAAACCACCTTTAACTTTTCTTCCCCCAGTCAGAATCAGATCTTATTAATTCTTGAGACAAGGTGCAGCAAGTTTTTTGGAATTGATGTTGAAAATTACTAGACAAACTCAATTCAGTATAGTCAAGATTTTCTAAGTAACATACTTTTTCTCATTTTTACACAACTGCATATGCATGCCCAAAGCCTTCTGGGTAAGTAGGCAGGCATGGAATCAACAACAGAATTTCCCTGTATTTAACTTCCATGTTTTTTACATTCCAACCTTTTCTTGAGTTAGCATGGTGACCTGAATCATCCTTTATAATATGATCTTCTTCCACAATGTCTGACATTGGAACATTAAAGCTGATAGTATCTTCATCAGATGGCTAGAAAAAAATAAGAGAAACACTAGTCCCAGTTCAAACCAAGAATGATAAAAATGTACATGTTAACAAGATTGCTCACCAAAGAGCTGCAAATTAAGATGGAAGAGGATACCAGAGCATCTAACATGACCACATCCTTTTCTAAGATGTTGTAGTCACGCTGAATATATCCTCACATGAGGTTTGCCAAGTAGAACAACTCACATGTCCTCTTTTCCTGTCTTACTCATGGCACTAGTCCTCTCCTTGCACTGACACCACTGCACTGTGCTGCTCTCTGTGCTTCCCTGGGGCAGCTGAAAACTACAAGGGCCTCCTTGCAGTCACCAAAGTCTGCACAAACACTGAGCCTCAGATCACAGCCCTTTTCTCCCTTTCCTTCCATGACTCCTCTTCCCTACTTTACCATGCAGCTTCTGAACTGAATGCCTACAGCAAGCAAGATCAACATCAAGCAAGGCACCATCTTTAATTATGTTAACTGAGAGAGCTGAAAAAAAAAAAGCATAGACTCTCAAGTACTTTAGCTTTTTCTGACTTAAAAGCTCACCCATTTTTTCAGCTCTATAGGCTGGTACAACAAAACACTTGTATCTAACAAACATATCCTGTCTATGACTTCACAGATAGCAGCTGCTCAAGGAAGCACAGACGCAATTCAGCTCAAGACCACTATTGCTGTGTTTCTCTGCAGGGCCAGCAGTGACCTGCTCGAGTGGGACCTGCTCACATCCTCTCCTGAGGTGAGCGAGAACAAAACCACAGTTTGCAGAAGAGACCAAGTTTTTATTCCTGCTCCCCTGAGACAGAGAACTTACGACTACAACTTTGAACTCAGTCTCAGAACTTTGCAAATGTATATTCCAGAAAGTCCATGAGTGTTGCTCATTCTTTAAATGCTCTGTGTTTCTGTAACTTGCTACTCAGTGCATACATTTTCCACACATGTATTCTGTAATTATAACTGATATAATACAAACAGCACTCTGTTCCATATCCTTAAAAAATATTTAAGGAAATTATATTCCCCATTTTATCAGTTCAGACAACTGTAACGAAAAAGATCTGTTAATGAAATATGTTACATATAATCAGTTATTTAATTCTTGAAGCTAAAGTTTGTGATAAAGGATGGAGCAAATCCAACTTGATCTTAGAAACTCCATCAAAGATGCATGTGGTTATTCCTATTTTCCAAGAATACCTTGGACCCAAAACACATAAACACGGACAATGATGAATGTTCTTTCTGATGAATAAACTTCCTGTTATTAACGCTATGAATTCACTGGCTGTATTCTTCAGCTTAAGGAGAAAAAAATTAGGGAGAAAAAAGGGTGTTCAGGGGCTTCATAAAGCCTTTTCAAAATAAATTTTAACTTTTAAAATTAGCTTTTTTTCAAATGAAACTCCAACAGAAAATAAATGAGACTCCACGTACCCTAAGCACAAAAGTCTTTTAGATCTGAAGCAATAACAATCCAACAATTTTTAAAAATTAAAAATAAGATAGGTACAATATAAATTCACTCACACAATAAAGGTTACAGCGAAGTTCCTTCTCTTTCAGGCTGTATCTCATATGACATTTAAGTACTAAATTTGATTATTCTAGATCGAAGTTAATGCTGTGTTAATTTTTCAACTACCCTTTGAAAATAGTACAGTAAAATGTTCTCCACACTTTATTAGAAGTTCTGGATCCAAAACAGGTATAATATTTTTTCTTACCAGAGTAACACACACTTTGAGGAAAATATTTTGCAGTGTTGATATAAAAAAAGGAACAGACCATTCAATTTGAAAACAAATTCCTTTCAGGACCTACAGAATTCTGCAACTAATTTTCCAGGTGTTTCCTGCCACTATACTATGAAACAAAAACTATCCAAAGCAGCCTTGGATAATACAAAAGTATCACTCCTTCACAGGTGAAATACTGTATCCAAGTTCCTTCTTCCACAGTTTTATTTTTTATTGAGACAGCAAGAGAAGACAATAAACAAATCAGAATCAAAAATACCTAACATTATTCTAAGACAGAATTGAGATGATGCACTTTGAAAGATTCTTCACATATATTCCTGCTGGTACTAATGCATCATTCATACAGGTAAAAAGCACAGACACCATTCTAATTTCATTCAAATGAATTTTAACAAAAGGTAAAATAAGGCCAAATGAAGGGAGAAAAATAATCAAAATGCTGTATTTTTCCTAAAAGACGAGGTAAATGGTAGACTGCCTTAAGGCAGAAATTGCCTTCAAGTTGCAATGATCAATTTTACAGCAACGCTGCAAGATACCTTTCACTTGAAGTGCCCAGGATGGCTACAGCTGGGAAAACTGATGCTGTAGGGACCCTACAAAGTCCAAGAGACATATATAAACTGTTCATTTTATCAAATACTCCCTTTTCTGCGTATTCATCCAAAGTCAGTTAGTAAGCTTCCTAAAAACTACATTAGTGTTCAAACAAGTGATTCATTTATGTTATTTACACATGAAAAATGACATTGTAGTATTTTCTGTAAAATAATAGAAACTCAATAGCCACTACCCTCCACACTGAACAGTCATTTATATTCATAAAAAAACCTCCAGAATCATGCTTTAATGATTATGACTGATCATTTAATGTTTATCCAAAATTCAGTATGTAACTTTCTGACTGTATATTAACAACACATGTGAGCCTGTATTTGCATCATGGTAGTATTTTTTGCACAATTCCCATGTGTTACACAGGTATTAAAGGTCACATCAGAAGGCAAGTGAGTGGTAAATTTACTGCCAAATGCATTTGGGATTACTGATCTCAGCATCTATTTCTCCTTAAAAGTAGAGTAGCAGTCAGGTGGTGATAGAATGAGCAAATCGTTCTTATTTAAAAAAAGTTTTGTGCTATTAAGAATTTATTGCTTCATTGTTGGTAGCCCTCAAAATATTTTTTTGCAGTATTTCAATTGCTGCCTTTTGATTACAGGTAGCATGATCTATTTTCTAAAGGTGATATTTATAGCTAAAGAGGAAATCCTGGGATAAAAGTTTCATTAACAAGCCAACTGAGTTTCAGGAAGAGTAAGACCTGCAAAATGGTTTGTAAATGCCTCTGAACAGACAATGCTCTTACCAGCTAGAGGCAAACCATTAGACATTTGGCTAGAATTCATAACAGTACCACTTCATTTCCAACTACCATGAAACTTGCCCAAACACTTGGAAATTCACATGAGGTTTTTTAAATTACTATTGTATTTAAAAGACCAATCAGTGAGTAACTGGATTCATGTTCAATTTGCTTTTGAGTAACTACAAATTCAGTACCTAAGCTTGATTCTGCATATATTTGATTCAAAACAAAATCCCTTTTCCTCAAAGGAGGACAAAAACAACTAAAGAATCAATGTAAAACTATTTTAAGTAGCAAGAAGGTCATCCTTTTAATGTGAGGCCTTTCCCATTAAGTCAGACCACAAATCCCATTACTGTATATTTCAGAAAGATAATCATCACTGATTTATACTGCTAATTATTTACTTGTCATTATCTATTTAGTTCAACTCCACAGGTTTAGTGCCCAGTTCAGCTAGAGTACCTTGGGAAAACCTCTGTGAATCAGTTCTAACTGCTTAGGGCAACACTGGACCCACAAAGCTACCCTTTCTCTTTGCTCAGCCAGACAGCAAAGTTCAGGAAAAGATCTGAAGGTTTAGTTTCAGCTTTGCCTAGCTGCTAGAATATTTAAACACATCAAAATCTGCAAAGTTTCTGAAGTTTTTACACTACAGCAATGTCCCATAACCACATCACAGAACATATTGAGACTGGGCACTTTAAATTCCCTACAGGAAAGAGTAATCAGGCAAAGAGAAAAATATGTGAGAAGTCATCACCTTGTAACCTGTTACCATGTTTACTTTGCTGAAAACAGCAGACATGGATTCTGGTTTGTTTCTCGTTCTCTAGATTATGTAAACTGCCAGAAAACTGTAGAGGATTCACTATTGGTAAGTCTGTAACCATTTGGAAACAAGTATCTCATGCCCACTCCAGACAGTGCACTGACAAAACAAAACAAAACAAAACAAAAAAAAAAAAAAAAAAAAAAAACACCACAACAAAAAACCCACTATCTCCTTTTATCTTTTAAAATATGAGTGCTGGGAGAGGAGTTTGACACAAAATACAGGTAACTTACCTCTGTTGCTGACAAACGTTTATCACCATTATCACTACCAACACCTGAATCTGAATCCTTTTTACTTGGATAGATGTCATCAATGCTAGATGTGAATAAAAAAAAATTTAAAAAAATCAGTAATAAGCTATCATAGCATTTACATTCAAATTCTGTTCTGGTTTCACTTAACTCTGGGCAAATTTCAAACTATTCTTGATGGTAGAAGGTGAAATAGCCTAGTACAGTAAAACACCAAACATTTAATCTGGTGATGATAAAATAGATCAGACTGAATGGCTATTTAGCCTAAGGATTAACGAAGCAACAGAAATAATCTGCTACTAGCTTGCTTTTGTCTATACACTATGCAAAACTGCTTAGTTACTAGCTAAGCAGCACAAGATTGAAGCAATTTAGCCATGGGAGAAGAGACCAAAATAGTAAAACTCGAAGTGGAGTCAACTGATACAATTGCAACCACTGATCCATTAAAACAGAACTCATATCTCCCTCAGGCGTGAAATAATTATTAAACCAGAAACCCCCTTTGGGTGCCTTAAAATAGACCCTGGAATTTAGGTTTTTGAGAAAATTACTGTAACAACGGCAAAGGCTCTCTATTCTGGTTTCATTACCCAATATGACCTCTACTCATTTTAAAGGGCACTATTAGACGTAGTACTCTCATCACCTAAATTTTTTTTTAAATATACCTTATATCCCCTTATTTGCTATCCTGAAAGCTGTGATACTGAATTCAGATTGACACAGCAATTTAAGAAAGGAGCTTTATCAGTCTTAACATGAGTAAGGTATCTGATTCATTAATCCTAATCTTAAATTACCTCTTACCAGTAAACACCGAAGATTGTTTTGCAGAAACTGCCTTTGGAAATCTACTCTGTGCCATCCTTACCATCCTCTTACCCTAATCTGTATTCTTCAATATGACCAAAATACCAGACAGGACATGAAATTCCTGTCAATTTTTTTGTATACTAAAAGAACAAAACAGAAAACCAGTATGTGTTACCCAAATGGAATATTTACTCTTCATCCTGGATTCTTCTCAGCTTTGACATTTATCTGACAGAAATTCACACAGGGATCTCCAAAGGTACATGGACGAAAACAATTTGAGTCAAATCTTACTGAGAAGACTGAAAAGGAGATTCCATAACAACTTGGTTTTTTTCCTCTCAGGATTTTAGCAGTAATATCTCTACTATTATTCATATCAACACTTTGTTTTCATTGAGTATTTATCTTCAAAGATATCATACTTTCTCTGATTATATTACATTGCCTTTGTTAGCAGAGAAAAACTGGGCTAAAAGCTGATTTCCAACCAGCTATGGAGATTCTCATAGAAAGGAGCTGATTTGTATCTGGTTCCTGTCCTTAAACCATGGCTCAAGATGCCATTTCCTACAAGTCTGATACGAGACAGAAGATTTTGCCTCATTTTGCTAACAAATCAGCAGACTTCATTTAAAAAGCATTCGAGCAGTTCTCTTTGTTTGACAGATGACTTTGGATGAATTAAAAAAGATTAAAATGTCACAAAAGTGCAAACATACAAACATACGAAATTAAATTTAATGCGTAGACAGATACATTAGGTGTTGGCTTGATCTAACTACCATCTATATTATTTTCAAATGTATTCCAGGAGCCCACGAGAAAGAGGTCAGATTTAAAGTAAGGTTCACCTTTAAACTCTTAACTAATGTGCTGTTAACTTTAATCAGAATTGATTTTTAATTTCCTGAACTCTTACAAGGATTGCATTAGAATAAAAGTAAAAGAGATCTCTGGGCAAAGTACACTTTAAATAGCATCTAAAGAAACAAAACTGTGGAACATAAAGATAAATACTATTTTATTGTTTGTTAGACTTTCATACATACCTCTCTTCCACAGGTTGTGGCAAATGCTGTGGTTCAATGGCATTAAGATACAGCGAGTCTGCTGTTTTAATCTGACAGGCTTGTACAGTCAGATATTTGAATATATGCACCTTACCCTTTGTACAAATCTGTGGGATAAGGAAAAAATTAGGTTTATAACTGGAATTAAAAAAGCAATTTATTACAAGTGTCACTTAGTATAAACATCCCTGAAATTCAACTAATATTACAAATTTCACTTAAAAGAAAATAGATTTTTTTAATTACTAAGTACTTCAATTACATACTCAAATCCAAACGAGCTTCTAACTCAAAGACAAGACATTAAAATATATGATATGGCCTATTACTAACTATAAATAGAGTAATTAATTATTTCAAAATTAGTGTATCATGACATTTAATTAACTAGTGTGCCCTTTATATTCTTAGTCACATTGTTTTTAATAGTGTCCAAGCATACTTGTGATGCAATTCACCTTCATTTTAGAATTTTCTTTTTCTTTAAGTGAACACTTCTTGCTTTGTATTTTTTAGTTTAAAGGTATCATCACTATTAATTATGAAAAGCATTTCTTCAATATAATAAAAATTCTTAAGTACTTCAACAACTGTTGAGCCAGAACACTTGTGGCTTTGAGACATGCAGCTTGAATCTACTGTCCACTAAGTAGACAACAACAAAACTGTCCTTAAGCAGCAAACATAGGTTGCATTCGTTTATCTTTTTTACTCAGAGTGGCCTACAGTTCTAAAGAAGAGTTTTATTTCTTTGTGCATCACAATCTAGGACCTTACACTATAAAGTGAAATAAATTTCACACAGATTATGTTTTAGACTATTTAGGCATATCTTTCAAGTTAAAGTTCGCAAATCACTGTAGAACCTTCTAGAACTAGATTAATTTTACCAGAAAGAAAAATTACCCAGGAATTTTATCACTACTCTTTTTCAAAATTATACACATATTCCATTGTTAACTTTCATATGCAAATAGAAATCACAAAAATTAACAGCTATCAGAATGGACATCTTCTAGATGTGTGTTAGTTTAAGTGCTGTACAAATTCATATTGAGAACAGAGGATATTTTTTATGTCTTATTTAGATACATCCTATGTCTTATTTAAATATCAACAACTATCAACAGTCTGTGATGACTGAAATTCAGAAGCCTGCAATTGCAGAAGGTGACATTTTACACTCTAAAATGTGTTAGCAGCCATCCAACATTAAGGCACAACTTAAATTATTACTTACTTGTGCTGGTGGAGATTGCAAAGGATTATTCTCAAGCAGTAATACTTGTAACTGCAACATCTTTCTAAAACAAATTGGAATCACAAGCACTTTATTGCAGGAAAAGTCAAACTTTACCAAGGGAAGCTGTACTAGTTCTAAAAGTAATAAAAAGGAGAAAAGGTGTTATATCTGTTTTTATTTTCTGCATAAAATAAAATATTTTGAATAACCCTTCTTTTGCATTCAGGAAAAATACAAACTCAGGGAGGAATAAGATCAACATTTACTCCATTTTATACTGTGAAATTAAAGTGTTGTTATACAAGTGACAAGAAATTCAAAAGCAAATACTTTGAATCTTTTTTCCCCTGAAACTCAGCTGACAGTTCCCATAGTGCATTCAGACATTTGCAACTTAAAAGTTGCCAACAATCATAAAGATACATTGAAGAAACCTCACACACTGCTCTTCGGTGGATACCATTGAATGTTATATTCTGCAGACCCAAATGGAATAAATTTGAACACAATAGCAATAGCTGTTTTTAAATAATACCTATTTATATGATTCAAAAATACTTTCAAATTATATTAAGAAGAGCTACTGTGAAGATATTTTTTTGTTCATTTGCTTTTACCTTGGGGTAAAACTTCGAGGTAATTTCTTCTGACATTCAGTTCTTTTAAAGATTTCAGCTGGCCTATCTGCTGTGGCAAAGCTGTGATTTCATTACAGCTGACATCCTACAGTAAAACAGTAATAACAAATAATAATGAACTTTCAGCTCCTACATGTTCATAGCTAATATGCTATTATCATTGTGACATTTTATTAACCTGAAAAAATGCAACAATCTATGTCCTGTAGTCACAACAAAATAAAAAACACATAGGAAAATGTTTACACATTGGTTAAAACCAGAGCAAATTGTTATTTGGAGAACAATTTAATTTTGAAAGTTAATTTAATTTCTATAGAAATATTCAAAACTACTTACTTAACAAGTTCTAGTTTTTTTTCTCTTTTCTTCATCTGAAGAATTCGGTATAGTGATTATATAACCACATATGTTAGGAGGAAATGTAAAAATACTAGTGTGTGGATCTGAGTTTTTAAAACAGTTCTTGTTCTTCTAGATGGAACATTTAAGCAAAATAAATAATAGTAATAATAATAATAATAGTAATACAGCAATAACATCTGTAATGATGCTCAGTAAAGGCATATATTTGATCATCGTGGCATGTAGTGGACCTTAATGAAAAGGGACAGAGCTTATTTGGCTTCACTTAACTATTTCAAGGAAGAAACTGCTATGAATGTGCATGAAAGATCAACTTCTTGGATTAAGTCAGTCTGTGATGAGACAATTGTTAAATACTAGCTGTCATTTTTTCTGCCGAATGGACATTCAAACCTCTCCTCACATACCGGGCAACCTGCAAATTTCAGTAATGTCCCAATTATGCTGCCCTTTCAGTACTAAAAGAAGGAAATATTATCTCACACTATGAAAGCTAAATGGGGTAATGCCCCATTTCCTGAAAAGCCAAGTGAATACTCCTACTCTCTCAACCGTTTCAAAAGCATTTATAAAGTATGTGGGAGCTCTTAGACTACAAAAGTTTGAGAAGCCAGATTTCTAAGTCATGCCTTTGAAGATGGCTTGTTTTAATACTAGTCAAAAGCATTATATTAACTCCCTATCTCTGAGCCTAAAATCTACTTAACAAAAAATTATAGTTAAAGCAAAATATGATCTGGCAATGCTGTTCCCTGTATCCAACAAGTTTCTTCTTGTAATAGAATCCTATTGCTGCCAAGACTTCCTTCCCTTTTCAAAACACAGTCAGGAAATTACTGTACCTTTTAGACAAGGAAATTAGAAATCCCAGCTAATGAGTGCATTTTTGCCCAAGTTGTCACAAAGTTTGGTTAATTGCACAGTTCCCTGATAATTTATTTTTAAAGCTTTACTGTCCTGTTTTTAATTTACAGTCTTTAAATTACTTCATAATTAGATACTTGATTTTTAGGGCACAGAATTTCAAGTCACCTTGTGGCAAAGAAACTCTAGACCAAGTATACTTAGGCACACATACCAGAACAAGTCGAAGAAAGAGACAGAGAATTCTAAAGGCAGCATCAAAAAGAAAAAAAGCAAGCTGGCAGTGTATGACCTCAAAAACAAAGTCCACTTCCACTTAGAGCCTTTCAAAACATCCTTGATAAGACTGATCTGTTGTGACAGTGTGTCAGCATTCACAAGATCTCTAGAGACAGCAGTATCCTTTACCCTACTAAACACTGTCGACCAACTTGCATTTTTTTATTACTTTGTTTGAATAGCCATGGAAAACAATGACTTGTAACACTTATTCATTGTTGTGCTCATGACTATTATTAGACTTCATGAGTGTGTATGTGACAGAGACAGTGCTAAACTTTCTCATTACTGGCAGTAATGGAAGCAATACTATCAAACACCTATGGTTTCCAAGCAAGTAATATTTTAAGGAATTATGCAACCAGCAGGTTGGAACTCAGCTTCAGGGACATTTCCATGTAACTGAAGTGCAAACACTCAAGTTCCATAGGGAACTAGTATTTGCTGAGGTCAGACTTCTGGTACTAATTCTATTTTGTTCTCACCAGATAGACCATGTCCTGCCATGACAAGGCAATTTGTCAAAATCAGAGAAATGTAAGGGTTTTACTTAACATTCATTAAATTAAGGAAATTGAACATTACTTTCTGTGGCATGAAGCTCAGTGGCATGAAAGCCAAATCATCAACTGTTTCCCTTTGTTTATGGTAATGTTTAAATGGCCTTAAACCAATCCAATTCAGCATGTATGTTCAGCAAGATAAACAGAAAAAACAATAAGGTATTCTGACTCCATATTAACTCATTTATTCACACACAGAGAAAAGTTTATCCAAACTATTCAAATTGAGGTGAACTTCCTCCTTACATAACTTTAAACTCAGGACTCCTGACTGAGCTATTACTCTAAAAAGAACCTGGGTTCAGTCAGAGCTTGTGACACAGAAGCCATACTGAAGAGTAAAAAGAAGTTACACAGTGTGTGAACACACGGACTCTTTTAGAAAACAGCAGGCAGCAAGTCCCACGTGGTCAGGCTGCTGTCTCTGATTAGATGAATGAGGTAAAGGACATAAAATCCCAGGTGAGAAATTTGAAGGCTTCCAACATGAGATAAGAGCATCCCAGAGATAGAGAGGGCAGTTATCTGAAGAAGGCAGAAGCGCAATACTGCCTGATAGGACAGAGAATGGAATTTTACTGTACATCTGATAGTTTTCGGTACAATTACTGAGCCATCTCTGCATAATTACATTTCCTTGGCAGAAAGTAAGTTTCATATTTTCTTCACACTAATTTTGCACTCTCTTGGCTGACAGTAGAGGCATGATTGAGTCAAAGATTTTTTTGCAGCAAATAAAAGTAAACTTGCCAACCAAAATTTTTGCCAAATAATTACAATGTATTCTGCAGGGACAAAAACTTATGCTACAAGCACCAAAAAACGTTAGCTGTCAGAACCCTAAATTTAAAAGAATACCTGAAAGTTTTCTGCTGTAATATCAAAGCTATTCTATGCTACAGGCATGACATTCATAAAAAAACATACCTGTAATAGGAAAACCATTACCTACCCCATTTTGGAGGATAGAAGGGAAAATGCAGAGTTTATTGGAAAGATCTAATTTGCAGCAAATTACATTTGCATCATTCTACAGTGACTATAGGGGTAAATTTTGTATGAAAAAGGTAGAGAAAAAGAACCCTTTGCTATGTACATGCAGATCTCGCTGCACGCTGTTTGTGGAACATCTGGGGAACCTGAGGTTGCTCAGAAATGTCCTATGGATATGAGAACTGCATGGAGCCCGGTGGCATCTCAGGGTCTATCCCCTGGCCCAGGCCAGCACCACCACTGTGTACACACCAAAACAACAGCACTCCCTGCCAAAGGGCTGAGTGATGCTTCTGCTTGAATCCCATGCTATTCAGGCTGGCATTGCTCTCACAGCTGAACTTTTTGTGCAACAACTGCAATATGACTTCATGGTTTTTATTGTTTCTTTTACTCGTTTTAGAACAATGATCACCTTATTATCTAAACTGCTTTACAGTTTATATGCCAACACAGATTCCCCACTCTCAATCCTACCACTATTTGCTTCTCCCAAATCATCAGTTATGTCATTTCCAGTTAAATAGTGCAACTCATTTCACTAGAAATGTACCAAACACACATGGTGGCATCAAACTGTGTAATCAAGTCATCTGAACAGACTCATGCTCAATTTAACAAAAACTTGTTTTTCATTCAGCACCCCCCCGCCAATGCCTTCTAAATCACAAAGAACAAGCATCAGACCTTTTTCAGTTTTCGTGTATCTTCTAGGCTACCAAAGTGACACGTAGCTAGAGCTGTCATATGAAATACTTTTAGAGTAAGAATTGTTTTGCTCTTCATGACAATCAGTAACACAAACTATACTATAACTGGGATGCAATGTGAAAATCCAGAATTTAAACACATAATATTCTTGAACCAAACAAACCCAATCTGCTTTGGGTATAATCAACATTGATTTCAAGCTTTTAGTTTTTACTAACCTTTTTACTAAATTTAACTTTAATTATTTATAAAACTGGAATCATCACCTTCTATTGTGCCTATTTTAAGCACAACAAAAACAATGCTATTACCTAACATATTTTTAAGAATAATTAAATCAAAACCATCTGTGTAAATCTCACTAAACCCACCACACACACACAAAAATTTAAAATATTTGATAAGATAAATTAATAATGTTCACCAAAGAAAACAAACTTGGTAGTCTTGAACTCAGTCATAACTCAGAAAGGAAAAAGTAACTACCTCCACCATCCTCATCAACAGCCACATCAATTCTAATATATAACAGAAGCCTGATACCACAGGATGCTGCTCAAGAATATCAGAAGAAAAAAGCCCCACAGTTGCCACTTCATACCACCTATGAAGAATCAATAGCAGGATTGGGGCCTCAAGCAATGTTATTTATTTCTGTAAGGTAATTTATTGGAGGAACGACTGTTATAAAAACAAGAATATGATAATAAGGCACTTTCAGGCACAGAAAAGCAATGCAAAGTAAATGCTGTCAATGGAGATAGCAGCAGCTGGAAGGAAGTTCAAATCTGATTGCTTTACTATGCATAAATTAGCAGCGTCAAAATACACTTTGTCAATTTATATCTCAAAAGGTCAAAATGAATAGAAATAACCAGAAGACTTATGTCATAAAGAATTCAGGGTCTCAGCCTACATATATAGCAGAGGAAGATAAAGGGAGAGAAAAGGATGCATTCTCATATATTTTCCACAAACATGAGCAATTAAATTACTTTTATGCTATAGTTCCAAATAAGTTTTGCTTTTTCAGACTGTCATTGACTGAACAATATATTCTAAATTACCTACTGCTTGTAAAAACAGTACTAGTGTAGACAGCTTTGAAAACAAGGAGTATAATCATTTTGTAGATCTGTTTAGATGGATGTTCCAGGAAAAAAAGGTTGCATGACAAATGTAGTGAAATAAAATGAAAAGAAACTGATAAGACCAGTAGCTCGAGTGGAATGCAGTGTGGTAAGCAGACAGTACAAACACAGAAAGGAAGCAGGAGGGGAGAGTGCTACAGGGGGGTACAACTTTGCAGAGCCTGATGCCAGCACTTAAGGACTTGATACAGTGAAACAGGGAACCAGGGCAGGCAGTGAACAACACTGGTAAAGATGAGGAACTTTGAAACTGAGTTTTGAATGAACCAAGGGCAGTGATGTTAAAAGAGTCCTAAAGAACATAAAGGAAACTCCTATTGTGTTACTATCCAACACACTTGAGAAGTTAAAAACTTCTGTTCTGCAAACTACATTACAGTATTAAGCACGTGTTCAAATGTATGTGAAAAGTGTATTTTACTGTTTCTATTTAAATTCAAAAGAAGTCAAAATAAAAAGTGAAAAAAAAAAGATCAGTAACATACCAATTCCATTAACTGTTTTAGCTGACCTATCTCTTCTGGTAGGGAACCTAGCTTATTGTTACTTGCAATTAAGACTTTTAGAGGAAGACCACACAGGCAAGCTGGCAAAGAAGAAAGCTGATTTCGACTGCAACAAAACAAAACAAAAAATATTAAAACCATTGGTGATGTTCTACTGTATACTCACAAACTCTGAGAGCTGCAAAATGTCTTCATTTTTGTGGGTCATATTTTATGCAGATAAAATTGAAATTTTCAAAAGGCAATAATTAAGAAGACACTTGCACATTAGAAACACCTGATTATTGACAAACAATATTGCAGAATTTACCACTGTGGAAAAAATGCGTTGTATCAGTGTAACAACATTGTAACAAATCTGTTTGACACAAAGAACAGCTGTTTCCCTTCCTAATGAATACAGGAAAGTCAACTGAGACAGTATTTTGCAAATATTTAAACATTCCTGTGGTTTTATGTGCCATTAAAATGGATGCCTTTTGTTCCAGCTGAAAGACAAATATATAAATCACAGACAAAATGGTTATTTTCTCAATTAATTTAAAGCACATTTATAGTTTAAGACTACTTGGTACTTCTTGGTCTATGGTTCTGTGCTATTAACCCAAGTAAATACAGCTAAAATTTCTGGGACCATCAGTGGTTCATTTCTTCCCAAGATTCATAAGCTAGAGCTTAAAGATGACAAATATCATGACCCTTTGTGATGTCCACAAGATTAAAAATAGTAATTCGTGGCTCAGCTCCCAGAAGAAACTTTAAGCTTATCAGAATAACATAGTTACTCTCTTCTGGAATATTTTAAAATTTCCTTAAAATATTACATTTTTTTTCTTATGATTATTAACATGTAGTAAAACAATGAACAGTAACTTGAAGTGGTACCCCAGTATAACCATTTTTTTTTAGGTCCTGCCTGCATGTTAAGGCTTCCGAAAGGAAAGATCTTTGACTATACTCTGGAACACACGGTAAAAATTGTCCTGTGCAATTTCAGTAGGAGTTGCAATATTGACATGAAACAAAGACAATCAAAAATCAAAATTCCACAAGTTGTAAAGCATTTATTTAAGAGCTAGACCAGCAGCGTGCTACAAAACTGCATATAGAGATGCTCATATTCATGCTCTACAAAACAGTCTCAAAATGTTGTACAAAGCAAACTACCGTCCTATCTCTGCTGTGCATGCCAGGATACAGACAGATATCAAGTAACAAACCCAAAGAAAATAAAACTGAGAACTCTGACTGTTAACCAGCAGAAGCTGAAAAAAAGCATGAACACTTATTGTGGAGCCAGGTTTCTTAATTCTAATGTCCTTACAGAAGACCAAGACACAACTTTTTTGAAAAATTACCTGGAAGTATTGTTTCAAATTCTAAAGAACTCAAATGGAGGAAGCTTAGAGCCTAAAACAGTGCCCTATACCACAGATTAGACACAGATAAAAAATAAGTAAAACCAATTTTTAAGCTCCACAGAACTCAGAAGCGATCCAGTAAGAGATAAGGAACAGAACATAAGCAGGGCAAGTGAGTAATAAATCATTATTAGTTTCAAAGGAATTTCTTTAAATAAAACATGAACAGTATCCACCAAGGCCCAAAAACTATATATAGATCTCTTGGCAACACTTCCTAATGCTATTCAACATATGGGCTCTGCTGGTAACAGGCAGAAAAATATGCATTTAAAATCTATTATGTATTTCTTGCCAAGAAGCAAGGTGGTTAGAAAGTCAAGGATGTATTTCCTTCTTCAGACTCTTCAATACATTCACCTAACATGGGGAAGGACACAAAGTAAAGGGGGATTTTAAACGGAGAGAATCGACCTTACTTAAATAAAAAAATTGCTTTTATTTTGTCCAATTTACCGTCATATGTGATATAAAATCTATTATAGTTTTGTGATGATTCAAATTCCATCACTACACAGAGCTCTAATTCACTGTTTCATGACATTGAATTCGAACCAAGTTAGTTCTAAATTCTAATTCTTAAATTTACCAAGATGTTTTATGTATTTTTAATAACTTAATCCAGTTTTAAGTTCTTCACGTATATCTAACAAACCCTAATTTAAAATCTCGAGTCCTATTTCTTGTGTGTACAGATACTCAGGACACACTACTCCACTTAAAAATTTAAGACAAAATTGTGTTCCACAGTGGCCAAAACTGCAGTATAGTAATAATATAGACTTGAGAAAATAAGCCATGAGAAAGATCTTCAGTGTTGATAAAACTAATGACCAGGACTTCATTCCCTGAATTTAAAAGACCAAGAGCCACTTCACCTTCTACTCAGACCTCATTCTCACAAAGAACAGACTGATATATCTTCACTATTACAGTTTTTACACATTAAATTACAAAGAAAACTCCACACCTTGCCCCAGCTGAAAAAGGGCTCACTTGTCCTCCATCAAGAGCACATGTGCATTCACCCGCACTTTAATTAGCAGCAATTCTCTGTACTGATCAGTACTCACACAGATTTTTCCTGGAAAGGAGGCAAAGATGTCTAATTCTTTGCCACTTTCTGCTCAAAAAGGCAGCAGCTATATTTCTTTCATAATGTGACTATGCTAGTGATAGATATAGTATCTCACTCTTCCGTTCTATTCCCCGTGATGGAAAATATAAATTCTCTGTCCCTCCATCTTTTGAACTGCAAAATGTATGTCAAGCTTTACAAAATTTGTCATCAGAAGTGAATTAAAAGAAAACAACTCTCTGGATGTGATTAGCATTCTGGATTTGTTAGAATATTAAGGGACAGAACTGGATTAGCTTTCTTGGTTTTCTTTTAATAATTATTTTTACATTTTGGCATTGACAATGCCTTCATACAGAGCTGTCACTGCAGCCAATGAGCTTTTGTGTTACCTTATTCAGTAACATGAAAAAATGCAGTCAGTTGTTCCAGAACATTATAAAGTGCAGACAAAAAAAGCTTTACATATTTGCAAATAAACAAAAAATGTGGCAAAGATAAACTTACCTCAAATTTAAGTAAGTTAGCATTTGTAAGTTTACTATGGCATCTGGTATAACTTTGATACAATTGTGGTAAAGATTTAGTGATTCCAGTGACACAAAATGACACAACTCCGTAGGAACTTCAGTTAACCTGTTCTTGGATAAATCTGAAAAAAGGAAAGAGAGAAGGTATATTTTTTTAACCATTAGAAAGATATACTTTGAAAAGCTGCACTTTATTAAAGTAAGTGAATAAATATAATTTACAGAGAGACAGCAAATTATATCAGTGTCTTTATTATGCAAAGTAAAGCTAGTGCAAACTTTAACAATTTTGAAATGGAACAGGCTGCATATAAAAGAGCAAACATTCAATTAGGATTTATTTGGTCTAATAAAAAGTACTTATTTGCAGAACTCAATATGCTGAGGAAATAGTTACAAACAGATTCCAAAGCTCATATAATATACCGAAGATCTAGCCAATACACAGTTAGACATCTGCAAGTAACGACAGTATTGAGAGAAAACAAACTACCAGGATTACATCTTTAATTTATTTAAATAGATAAATAAATAAACCAGGTAATTCTTCAAACTGGCCTGTATTTCCTGAGTCTTTACCATTTATAAATTAATGCTACCCAAAGAAACAGTGGTGGTCCTCAAGAATGGATTTTATATAAGTACATACAAGACAACAGTGATGGATTCCAATCCCCCATGACACTGCTTGTACCCAGAAAACAAAAGCTTTTGACTTTTGATCAGTTATTCATTCTTCACTTGCCATTCTAAGCACACATACACAAAGGAAAATAAGGAGGAAAAAACATTACTGAGTTTTGTTACTTAACTACCACTGTATGAAGAATGAGGTATCATAGTACTGACGTGAGCTCAAGTCATAAAATAATAATGCATGGCAGCTTTCAACTGAATCAACTGGGTTCAAATCATTGTTTAAGTAGTGTGGCAGAACAAATCTTATCCACAGAAACTAGACAAATGCTACCTAGCCATGTCACCAGCCTGATAACCTGCCCTGAAGAATGGTCACCTGTGAAGTGGAAGGAACAGGAATGCACCTATGCAAAAAGCGAAATGTCTGATGGTAAGGAAAAAAATAGAACTTAATGATCTCCTTACTTCACTGCTGCTATTTTAAGCCTAGTGCCTGATCCTTCAAAGCTTATTTCAAAGCTTAGTTAAAATAAAAAGAAAACAGCAGCCAAAGTATGGATTATTTCCACGGCCCTGTCCTTAGGGCCATAAATCATATTTTTGCTTTTTGTGAACTAACAGGTAGAAGTCAGAAGAATTTTTTAACTTCCTTTGAAGTTGGCTGTGCTGAAGCACAGCTTGAATTCAAACCTATCACCAGCCAGGACTTATTAGTTTTGTTCTTGTTCCTGCAGTGTGAGTTGAAATTCAGCACATTCTAGTCTTGTCAGCCTCCACTTGGCTTCGCCTCATTGCTTCCAACAAGAAGTTGGTTTCATTACTCCATCCCCTACCAAGAAAATTGTGATGGCCTGCAGGTGCAGTAACTGAAAGCAGCTCTGCTGACCCTAATGGTAGCATGATCAAATTGAGCACTGCAACCAAAATTATTCACTTCTAAGTTACTATACAACAGCAACTCTAATTGCTCTGCTTTCTCTTAGCAGGCTTTGATGGTGGTTAGATACAGCATTACCTCACCTTCTGCTTCCCTTCATTTCTGACATCAAACTAAAGCATTTCCTGTTGAGTGACTTACTACTGTTTTCAAGCAGGGGAAAGCTCTTCATTGTTCCTCTGGTTTAGTGCTTGAATTCTTTACTATTTTCTATCAATCCTGAGAGCACTTGATTATCAGCACAGCATTCCAAAAGAATTCTACTGCCTTTCTAGCTATGTTTATTATCATATATTAACAGATGACTGTCATGCTGTAACTCTTCGAATGATGCAAGGGCTATTCATACTTTACAATTCAAGTGCAAAGAAAACCTCTCTTTTTTAAAATCATGCTTTTCTGGGGTGACATTGCCAGGAATATCCTGCTTTCTCCTTTAAAGTAGAAGGAGCAGCAAAATCCAGACGAGTGAACTCTCCTGTCTAGGCTGAAAACAACCTGCATGGAACTAGATAGAGAGTAACAATCCATCCTTCACCTGATGCTGCTCCAGTGATACACAGATCAAAACCTGTGAACACTAAAATGTTACTTCTTCTCAAGCTCCTAAAACTGTAGCCTGCCACCTTAACTTCCTCTTCATGCCTGTTCTCATTTATCTTCACATCAAATAAAAGACTGTTGCCACAACATTTGACTCACTCTTAAAAAATTCTAGTATCTCAAAAAAGCAAAATAGCAACTAGATTGACCCCACTCCTAAAACAGGCATTACTAACACAGTTAAATGCCTTTCTTCCCCCCATTATTTATTGCTATCTTTTGTTCTCAAGGTTTTAACTCTGTTAAACTGGTGAAAGAAAAATAAAACCACACAGATCATCACAGACAAATCCCTTCCTGTCATCCACAGGACCATGGGTTATAAGACACACTACTTGCATGACAAAGGAAGTCAATTATTTGTTGCTGTGCAGTCATCACAGTAAGATAATTTCAACACTTGTATCTACTGTTGCTTCCTAAATAATGATAATGATGACAATAAAAATTTTTTTTAAAATCTAACCTATTCACAGTATAGGGCAGGGGAATGAAAACTGTACATTTTATTTACACATTGTTTTAACATATCTTAATAGAAAAACCAGAAGTTTGTCACTATAATTTACTGATGGAAGGTATCATTAACAGGAAATCTGAATGTCTTCCATTCCACACAGTACTGGAATGGAATCTGACATACAGAATGCCCATCACATTTTTAACTAGTGGTATAACTTTTGCCAAAAAAATAGACCTCCCTGATCATATGGCAGTTAAAGAAGAAAACAGATTGCTTTTATACAATCCTAGAATGAATGTAAGCCTCTGAACATGATGCAGCTGTGAAGAAAGCTTAGCAGCTTTCTGAAAATTCCACACAGGAGAGCACATGTTATAAGAAACTTAAAGGAAAACAGCCAGCATACCAGTTTTATACTGCACATTATAAGCCTATACAAACATGTAGAGAAACCTCTGAAGTTCACATAATTATTATGATACTACTTTATATGAAGGTACTTTTGCCTAAAATTTCTGCATCTTACAGTAAGTCTGTATAAAACTCAGAGTAAACCTGAAATACAAGTTCTAGCATAAAATACAAGGGTTAAGACTTTAGGAAACTGCAGAATCATTTGAGCATACTGAAAAAACCAGTATGCCTGTACCTCAGTTTTGTCACCATTCATAACACTCATAAACTTTCTGAATTTTTTTTTGCTAAGGCATTCTTGGGTTATTTAGGGAAAAGAATGCAGAAACTACATTTTTAAACCACTTGTGACAATATTTTTAAAGTACAGAAACAACTAGTTGGCAAACCTTTAGTTTCTTCCTGCAATTCTTTAACTCTACACTTCCCAAATTGCTAAGCTGCACAGTCCCCTTACATCACTAATTTGAAGAATAACACTTCATGGTAATTACTAATAATACGTTACTGTACAGACTGGCTCTTTTGCCACAGAAATGGAAATAAACAGAGGGGTGGAATTTGCTGGTGTTTAAAAGAATTTTAAACAATTTGCTTAGACTATGCAACACAAGGGAAATCTCACAAATTAATGAATCTATGATAGCAGAAGAACATTTCATGGTTGCCAAGACAGTACAGGTAGGTTTCACCTGAGGTCACTACTTCCTGTAACTTCCATTTTGAACTAGGTGACACAAATACAAAACAATGGGGCAGGGGAGTCCATGCAATGGAGTGAGCTTCCTGTTTTAAATAAAATACACCATTCATTCATTATTTGTGACACCAAGACATTTTCAAATAACGTCTGGCTTCACTTCATCTTTCCCTGCCAAGAACAAGTTTGTTAAAACTCCAAAATAAAGTAACAGAACACAAAAAAATAAGCAAGCCAGTTTAGAAAAATATTAACAGATTCTTGATCTTTAGAAGAGTCAGCACAATTCTGGCACAACGACATGGCTTTTGTATGAGAAGTGTTACTATGTTGGAAGCCAGACAGGAACTACACAAAATAATCACTTCCTTAGCTGTGAGAGAACAATAAAAAGCAAAAAAGTTCACACTGGTAAATAAGCATTCAACAGAAGACTCCAAGCCATGTTTGGTAACTGGCACACTGCATGGCCAGGAACCACGCTGCCATTACAGCAGTAGTTACTGAGCCCCATCCCTGCGGCAAAACCTTTTCATTCCTAGAGCTCTGACAAACTCCACCACAATGAAGTGCTGCCACTGAATAGGACCTTCCTGACTTCACAATTTACAGACAGACAAACAAGTGCCACTATACATATATACACTATATATGCATAGTATAAAATAACTGCACTGCAGAGACCAAAATGGTTTTGTCAAAATATAAAAAAAAAAAAAAAACCAGAAGTCAAATAGTTAGATTTCTTTCACTAAAACTACTGAAGTGCTCCAATTTTGCTACTTTCCAGTGATTAATGTATTTTTAATTATCAGTTATTAATACATTATTAAATTAAAATTGCACACTATTTCTGGGAGAGCTGAACAACTGAAGACTTTAAATTGTAAAACTAATTCTTTAAACATATATGCACATGCACTACTACATCTCGACAAAGAACTTTAAAGAAAGCAGTTTATTAAAAGGAAGTGATTTATACATTTCAGATGTTAGACAAATTCACTCTAAGTTTATGTTTCTAGCACACAGACCTGCAATAGACAAGCTATCAACCACAGAACAATAAAAATAATTAAATATATCTATCTATATATAAATATATTTCTATATATATATATGAAATATCTGTATTTGCTATGAAGTCCTGAAATCAAGAAATTGCAAGGGAAAAACATCGCCCAAACAACCTTAACTTCAGCCCACTAAGTTCCTTTTTTTCTGCAGGATTCAGCAACTACTGAATAAAAGACAGGAATCATTTTGAAGAAGCTATTTGCATTTGCACTAAGATATCATTCAAGGTATTCAAATGAGATGTCTGAAATTTGACAAGGAATTCAAACAATTCACTGTAAAAGCCTAAAAAAATTAGTCAGTTCAACCCTAGTTTCATAATGCAAATAAGAACATTAGAAAATACATAAAGAAGTCTATAAAGGCACAACCACATGGAGCTCTTTCTTTTATACTGTAAGCTTCCCCTAGTTTTATCAGGCTTTGAGGAAGCCTGTATTTCCTCATTAGCAAGGTACATCTTTATTGGGAACTGAAACCACAAATGATGGCACTGTATCTTGGACACCTTTTGGAATATCTACGTAAAGTGCACTTCAAATCTTTGGCAATGCTGTCCTCCACTTTGGCAAAGAAGGCAAGTCATCTACTATCAATATAATTGCACCTATGAGAATCAATCAAATGTCAATGCTCTCTAATGAAGCAATTACTTTGTTTTAGACTTCCCCCCAAATGGTAGGAAAATCCACCATTCCAGAGGCAAATGCTATCCATTAGTCATGAGAACACTCCCGGAACTATGAAGTGCTACATACTTTTAAGACAAGACATGACCTACAAGTTGTCATTATCTCCATACTCATGGCAGGATACCTACTCGTCCTCCCCCTCTGCCAGAATTTATGAATAATATCCTGGGTGTACAGCCAGGATTTACTGCAGTCAGCAGCTTCTAGGACAGTGATGCTACACAAGTGAAAAAGAAGCAGCAAAGACCTCCACCGCCTCTGGCATCAAATGCATTCTGCTTTACTCATGACAGTTACACCAAAAAAATGCATGGCATTTCTTCACTAAGAGACACTTCTATCTCAGTTACTTAGCAAACAGAGTAACAAATAACAGAAGACAAAGAACATCCAGTAAAGTAAAAATAATTCAGCTCCCTATTAGAAAAAAACATAACACAGTAATGCACAGGCTCAAAGCTTTTCATTCTGAAAGTACAACTTGTATCAGATTGAAAAAAGGGTAGCTCTAAAGTTGATTCCTAGCAAAGTCATCATTACTGATCCCACAGTATGCAACAATAGCATCTGAACATTGATCAACCCTGAATCCAGATGTACAGCTGCTGACTCAAAATATGTAGAAAGTGCAGAAAGACAAAAACATACAGACCTTGCAAGACAAGTATTTTGAAGAGATTATGAAGGAACTCTGCCATCTCATACACTTGGTAAGCACTACTTTTGAGCCCTGTCAGCATGTTGTACGTTTCCGTCTGTTTCCCATTCATTAATTTAAGACCCAACATTAAAAATCTCCACCTAAACCACAGTTAAATTAAGATTACACTAGAGATGTAGGAAATTTAAAAGTGATCATACATCTACTTTTGTAACCACTTTTCTTTTAATCACCACATTTAACATATCAAAATATTTTTCTTTACTACTGTGTATAATACACGGGCAAGTTAAAGGGCTAATGCACAGAGGAACTAAATGCGGGATTTAGAGAAAAGGGGAAAAAAACCCGGACTGAATAAAAACAGGCTGAGAGCAGGAAATCGTGAAGCCAGGAAGAGATGTCACCACTAGAGGGGGCCTCGATCTCACGACTTGGCCAACACCCTGCACGGGTGCTTCTCCTGTTTCTCCTTGTGCTTCTTTCAGAGCCCATCCCCAGCGGATGCGGGGGACAGAAACAGGAAGGTTCACTTTAAAACACCCCTGGGCGCTCCTGTGAACGTGTCGCCCACCACAGTTTTCAAAAGGTTTCAAATGTGGCTGCTCAGTTGCAACCATTATTATAGAAAGCCCTTAAAAAGAAAGTCTATTCTGAAATAATCACATTGAAGTCCTTTTCCCCAACCTTCACTCAGATGATGCTAGAACAGAAGGCATCCTTGAACCCTCTGTTGTACAACAAAAGCAACGTTTGGCCAAAATGATTTGACAAACACCCTCCTTGCATTGCACCCCAGCAATCCTTATTTACTCTGTTCCATCCATCACTCTACAATGGAATACACAGCTTACTTTTCCACAGTAACCTGCAATAAAGCATGGCCAAATGTAAGAAACATGCACCCTATGTTTTTTCTCAGGTAGTGGACTAACAAGTCTGGAGCAGTCCAACAGCTTAAATTGGCTCTCCCAGTGATCCCAAAATTTTGTGCAAACATGACTTCAGGGTTTTTTGTTTCCTCTGTATGAAATAAGTGGGGAAGGAGGGAGCAAAAGGCTAGCATATTCTTATTATTATCTCCACAGCACGCTCCAGTTCCAAGGACACAAAATGAAATCTCTCTGCAAGAAACATGTACAAAAGAGCATCAAAAGTCTGAAGGAATAAAAAAAATGAAGGTTACTATAGTAGTCTGCCTCATTATTGTACCTGCTTTTAGGTGACAACATACAACATTTAAATGTTACCTTTATCTTCTATTTCTTCCTCTTTAGGACAACAGCTGTTTGGGGTTAAGATTATCAGAAAAAATACTGTTGAGAGATGAATCTGGTGTGAAAGTGCATAAGACTCCCTAAAAACAGAGTAAAACAACAGGATTATTCCTGCAGACCTCCATGTGGGTACAAAGAGATGTGGACTGTGGTGGACTGACCCTAGCTGGCCAACAGCTGCCCACCCAGTGGTTCTATCACTGCCATCCCCAGGAGGACAGAGGTAGAAAACACAAAGCAAAAGCTCATGGACCAAGATAAAAACAGGAGAGATCCATCACCAATCACTGTCATGGGCAAAACCAGATTCAGCTTGAAGAATTTGATTTATTGCCAATTAATAAGAGAGTAGGGTAATGAGAAACAACAGCAACTAAATCACTCTATACTCCTTTTTCAGACTAAACCTCTCTAATGATTCTGCTATTTCTCTCCCAGCCTCCATGTCCCTTAGTGGTGCAGGGGAACAGGGAATGGGAGTTGTGGTCAGTCCATAAACACTTCATTTCTGCAACTCCCTCCTCTACTTACTCTTCCCCTATTCCAGAACAGGTTCATCCCACGGGTTACAGTCCTTCATTAACTTCTCCAATACAGGTCCTTCCCACAGACTGCAGTATTTCAAGAACTGCTCCTGTGTGGGTCCTCTTGCCATGTGAACCTCACACAGGCACCCAAACACTTGTATTATGAGATGGAAAAAAAGTACCTGGCAACAAACAAACATCTGGTATGAAACCCACTTCATGGCTCATGAAGAATTCCTCCTTCTCCCACGCCTTCCACACAAGAGGGAGGATGCAAGTCATTAATTTTCACTCCTCAATAAAAAAACAGTCCTAAGAAGGATCAATGGATTTTATCATGCCAGTATTTTATGCATCAGCCTGAGCAGGACAAATATTTCAGGTGTTTTTTCAAACACAGGAGCAGTAAGAAGAAATCTTCATTCAACTCTAAAAACTTTTAAAACTGCCATCTAGCTCCCATTTTTAGCCTTTATAGTAGGTTGACCCAGAGCACTGGGGAACTGAAGTGTTCACATCGTACTCTGTCCAGCTGAATCCCCCCTCTACTGTATGGAACTACATTTCCCTCATCTGCTTGAACTGCTTCTATTGGCACATGAAAGAAAATTTCACAGTAAACACCCACAAATGAGGGTAGGGCTTTCGCTGCCTTCTCTGTGGAAACAAAAAATTTATCTTGATACTGAAAAGTCCTCAAGATTACAAGTCCTCAAGACCACAGATACGCTTAAATTATTAGCATGGAATAATGAGAGATCAGGTAAAACTGCAGGTTACAAGGGGACTTCCAGGTATATTAGAGATGTCTAACAGAACAAAGAAATTATGAAATTCTTTTCTGAAAGAAGAACACTGCCACTACTTTCATCAAATACAAAAGTGAAATTGAAAAATATGTAAATTTCATTTGCATGTTTATATATGTGCAGGCACACAAGCTTATTTCATTCAAGCAACTTCCACTTATTGGAGAACTGGAAAAGATGAGAAATGAAACCAGGAACTACATTCTGCCCAAAGAAGGCAGTGGATCCCTGCACAGACATACTCTTCCAATACCTTGTAGTACAAATCTCTTGTTTTAGCCACAGAGATAATTTTTCTTAAAGCTGTCTACTTTGGAAGTCAACACCTTTCACCTCTATTGGGGAATTCCACATGATGTTCTCAAAAACAGCAGGATGTTATCAAATGGTCTAGAACCTTTCCCAGCCCACAGACATCACTAGTAAGAAGAAACAAACTAAATGCAATGTCCAAATTTGTTTTTCACGCAATTCTCTCTTTTAATAGCTATTATTTATTTTTTTCTTCTCAAGTTGTGAAGAGAGGACACTGCTTATGCTATGCATTATCTGCCTCTGCTGAAAGAGGAGTTACCTCACATTTACCATCTGGTATAAGTAGCACATAAACCAATTTCTGTAAAGTAGCTCACTTGCCCGCACTTTGAAGAAAATTATTTTTCACACCTGACAGACTTAAATGCTACATTTGCTTATTTTAAATTCATTTTACACATGAATAGTCTCACTGTACTGGGAGAAAATTTGCTACAATCATGGAAATGAGCAAAAGTTAATTGATCTTTAAGTACATAAAAGGCATGAGGGCAAAGACATGAGAAAGCTACCTGATGCTAATTTACAGTGGCACGGAAAGCAGAGTATTACTCATCTAATCACTTCCCTTTCTGTCTGCCCATCTCCCACAGATGTCAGGGTTAATCTCCCATATATACATTATTCATGTCCTTCTCCCCCAATGGTTCTTGAATTCAGCACAACATAATTGTAACAGTTTATCAATACAAATCTGTTTTGTGCTGTGAAAGCTGACTTACACTATCAAGCACAACCTTAAACAATAAAGTAATTATATGGCTGTTCCACAGGAGGTACAACATCTGAAAGAATGGCTAAGAAGTATTTCAGACTTCTAAACTGAACACAAATTCATGAAAACATTATCAAAAAGGTACCAAGAGAGAAAAATCCTGGATTAAACAAATTATGTTGGAATAAATAATTAAAAATCAGAAACCTATTCCTAGACAGAGGGGGAAAACAAAAGGAAAAAATAATAAAAATACTTCCTTGAACTGAAAGCAAAACAAGCACAGTACACATTTTCATACATATTTATCCATCCTTTAAAAAACCCCAAACAAACTAAAAACCACATAGCTGGAACCACTGGAATTACAGACCTGTAATTTTTGTACTAAGATCTCTATCCCTATGTAACTGCTCCCATAGCTCTTCCTTAAGTTTAAGACAATGTTTCTCAACCTTCTAATTTTTCTCTCCTTCATAATCAAAGAACCTTGCCTTCTTTGGGGAAAACAAAACCAAAATAGATATCCAGAATGCTGATTGTTGGTCAAGGAGGGGTTGGATGGGTAACATGTGCAGCTTTTTTTAACTTGTTAAAACAAGTCATAGTTTACAACAGGATTTTAATCTAACATCTTTACAAGATGAGACACATCAGATACACAGACTCCAAAAAGACTTGGGAGAGGGACGTAAAATTCACACACACAACCTCTACTTATAAACAACCCATTGCCTGTGACTAGGCAGGTAGAAACCACCTAATGTTTGCCATAATTCTTGCTGGGGGATACAAGTGGGAATAAGCCAACAGGCACCGATGGCACTTGTGGGCAGCCTGAAATCACAGCTAAGTATCAGTGCTATTGCTGCTTAACAACTGCATGGCAATGTGTATTTTAAAGAGACAAAAGAAAGCCTCCTTCTGGTCTAATTTCTTCCATTTGATTTTTTTTTTTTTTTTTGGGTGGGGGGGGGTTACTTCACAGACAGTCTTCTGAAATGCACAAAATAATTCAAAGCTCGTCAGAATAGCTTACTAAGCCTGGCCTACAATTTCTGCTTCTGGCGTAGATTAATTTCTACTTCCTTATTTATTTTCCTTTGAAACTACCCTTCATGAGGTCAAAGTTCCACCTTACAGGCTACGTAATATCATTATATTTTTCTATAAGAAAGAGTAATCAGCCCAAAATCATTCTGAAGGAATTCTGTTGGGCTTTGATTCATATCTTACCTCACACATTCCTCTTAATTTGATGGCTCGTGTGCTCTCACTGTGGTAACGGTGGCTTATCATAGAGACAGAACAGGTTGCACCAAAAGCAGGGAAGGGACAGGAAAGTGTTAATTCATAATGCCATCCCTATCAATAATTAAAACAAAATGTAATGAACTACAGACTCAGAAGTCTTATCCTGAAGAGGCTACATCAGCTCGTTTATTTATGCTCAAATGAGACCCCTGCAGGTGGATAATGAGGAGTCCTGTGAAGAGCTGATGGACAGCATCATTTCCCTTCAGTTATCATGGCCTGATGGGTACACAGCAAAGTCTAAGCAAGATTTTAAGATCTTAGATTAAGAGGTCCAGTAACTGTTTTTAACATAACACTGTTGTTATATTTTAAAAAATAACAACCCAAAACCTCAACCTTTTACTCAATCCACTTTCTTCCTGTTGATAAATATAATAATGCTTCAATGAAACAGTTGGGGTTAAATTGCCCTTGTCAGAAGACAAACATCTTCACTGTACAAGCTGGGAACCTGCTCAAATCAGTGACAAGTAACATTCTGATACATATGCTGCTGCAAATCCAGGTCAGGTTTTGTGAAAAATGGATACAGCTAAAAGCTTCAGGCCTAGAATATGAAAGATTCAGGGAATACACCTTAAACCGTGGCAGCAGAAAGCGCAAAAGATTTTTTGGATGCGAGGATTAGAACTTTTTGGCTTTATTTGTTTATCCAACATACACATTTTAAAATCTTTACTATGAGATGAACAGCTAACTTTTAAGTTTGCCACCAGAGGAGGTGCTGAACCTGGTTGTTCCGAACGCTGAACCTGCTAACCTCATACTGCCAACTACTATTACTCAATGGCTAAACTTCTACTGATATTATTAATCATATCAGACTGATATAATTCCAAATGTTCAATTTTGAGTTAGTTCAAATTTTAATTCATTAATGCATTGCAAAACTCACTGATTTAATAACATACTTTTAACTGTACCCTCTAAACATTCTGACTCAATAACTGATATTTCAAATGTACCCCCAACAAGTTCATTAATATACAGGTAAAGAGATCCAGTGGTAATTTAGACAATTTTGTGACTTTTCAGACAACGCTAAAAGTCATCCTGTCAGGACTTTAAGTCTTACCAAATCAATACTCATGACTCAGTATCTCAATATCAAGTAGTTCAGTCATGCCTAGGAAGAGCTACTGAGAAAACTGTGGTTTTAATTGAAAAAATGCCTGGCATTCTCACATTACAATTTCTTTTCTGCATTCAAAATCCAACAGTCTCACATTTTTATCTAACTCACCCCCAAGTCAGCCTCTTTTTACCCAGAAAAAAGAAAGGAAAAAAAAAAAAAGAAAAAAGCCAAGAGCTCACTAGAGGCTCTAAAATTTTTATTTGGACTTTTCCAAAACTGGGTAATCCTCATCACCGACATATACTCTCCTCAGCTCACATCCCCTCTTCCCTCTGTGTCATCAAAACATTTAGTAGGAAATTCATTCTTTTGGGAAGAACTTCTAAAGAGATTCACTAGCAAATGTACAATTATAAATGCAGTTTTCCTTCAGGAAAAAAAAGGCTCTGATTATGCAGAAACTATGAATCATATCAACCGGCAGTTTTTTTCTCTGCAGAAATGACAATATCACATGCCCCCATGTGTTTCCTATGCTTGCTTAATGACAGTCTCATCTCTGAAGTTTGTTTATTCCAGATTAGTAGATAGGAGAAAATCAACTCAAACACAAAAAGCTTCTAATGTGGCTTGTGCTGAGCTCTCTGCCAACACACCTGCAGATATACTGAAGGTGTTATTTGAGACTATTATCCCAGAGTTATATACTCTGTGCAAGATAGGAAACAACTGTTGTGTGTCAGTTGCTCTGTTTTCTGTACACAACAGGATTTGATTTCACAGAAAGCTAATTTTAACTCTTGACTGAGGACAGAAACATCTATTTTATACCATGGTCTTGTAAAAAGTGGAAAAGGTTAAAAGGTTCTAAAACTTTTTAAAGGTTGATTTGTAGTTTAAAATAAAGCATGTCAAGATTTTAAATGCCAGGAAGCTTAAGATATATTCTGTCATGGTCTGCTATATCATCTGAAATCTTTTGCTGGAAGCATTTGTGAATAAAAAATTCTGCTACAGCTTTTTCCTATGCCTGACATGCAGGAGGCTTTTTTCTTGATTCTACAGCTCAGTTGCTACACAACCACCCACATGGATATGTAACACTAAGGACAAAGACTGTCCTCTTAACAATTCCTCCCCCTACTTTTTCCCAGTGATATTCATAAGAACATTATTTTCTCCCAGTCATTCCCCTAAAAGACTAATAAGCAAGCTGGCTTCTTCTAGTTTCCTCTTGCCACAGTTTTCCTGCCCATTCAAGTCTTTCTGCACCTGCTCCAGTCTCAAGTCATCTTCCTTGAACATGAATGGGACAGAAACCACCATAGAAGCTTTATGTTACGCCATTGTCATGCATAAAATCATGAAGAATTTCTAACCTGCATTGAAACACATCTTCTGATAAAGCCTCAAGACAAAATCAGATGGTTACAATTTGTCATACTGGTGGCTTGTGACCATCTTTACAAGTATCAAATCCAGGCTTTCTTCCTTCACTAATTATCAGCGATGAAATCGTAACTTAAGGCAGCCACTTCACTTTGTGACCCTTTAAATTTTCTTCTGGAGCATTCTTCACAGAACAATGAATGTTTCCAATGCTAAATGTACCTTGAGTGCTGTCATAAATCAGTGCTCTCACCATAAAGAAGTAAAAGCATTTAAAAAACAGAGCAAGAGGTGGGGAGGACCCACAATACTGATACTAGAAAATACTTTGTTTCTATAACAAAGTTTCAGGTCACAGAACTAAGTTACCTACTTGAGATGAAATTAAAGAAAACAGAAACAACAGAAACAACCTTAAAAATAAAGAAGGGAAAAAACACCACCAAACATTTTTTTCTCACAAGTAGACTGTAAACCACAGCATTTTCTACTACAAGTTTGTAACAACAAAGTGTTTGGCAAGTATCTGCAAGCATATCTGGCATTACAAATCTCAGTTGTAATTCCAAAAATAGAAGCTATGATCCTTCAGTAAACTATGCCAATAGCCAAACCAGTAGTTTATCAGTAGATTATTTTAAAACATGTGTATTGCATTTGTTACAAAGTATCACTAGGTCTGCTTTTCTCAAACATCTGAAGAGAATCTTGCCCACGTGCTTCCTTCCTACCAACACATCAGCCATATCTTAACCTTGAAACATGTTCTTGGCATTTTCCACTAGCAAAGCCCATTTCAGAGGTTAAATAAACCTCTAAAAAAGAAGAAAAAAAATTTAGATTTTAAGGTTTGTTTTAGAGGGTAATAAAGGTCTAAAGCAATGTTTATTGAAACAAATCTGTTTTACAACATAAAAATGCTGGAACCAAGTATGAAGAGATTAAACTTATTTTAATCAAGTATGCATATGTTATTAAGAAATACTTTTTTATATAAAGCATATATACTTTATAGATAAACTTTATAAATTAATAAAGAACATCACACCCATGGGTCAGTCTGCTGATGTAAAATGACATCAGCAATTCCCCATCAACATCAACAACTCAGAGGTATGCACTAGCATTTCCATTTCATGTTGCAACTTCTCCAGAATCCATGCAAACAACCTCAGCAACTCTCATCGGGGAAGACTCATTTGTTATCCCACTATTCATTTTTTATTGAAAAACAAGAAAAAATGCTTCAAGGAGGCAAGGTAACTTACAAGTCTGGACAGTGTAGCCAAATTCCAAGAACATTATTTATAAACTACATACACACTGGATTTATATGCAAATATTTTTCAAAGAGGAAAACAAATACTAGCATGCACAGAGGAAGGAGGGAACTTAGCCCCTCCTTCAGGCACAATGAGCAAAGCATCTTAGTGACTGTGGCACAGAAATGGGGCAATGAGCCCACACCAGCAGTTCCCTGAACAGACAGTGACTGTCCAAGAGGACACTGGCAGGAGAAGGGTCAAGCTGGCACAGACTTGGACCAGCATCCCCTCCCTCAGGCAACACTGCACAAAAAATACAGCTTAGTCCTGCTGGAGTCCTCTTTGCATACATTGGAGACAAAGTAGGAAAAGGGAATAACAGCACCCAAGCTGGAAAACACTTATTTGCTTCACTCCAGTGAGCAAGTGATCTTCAGCACCATGTAGAACACAACGCTTAAAAACATTTCAGGGCCATGAATTAAAGAATGACTCAATCAGAGTTATTAACAGATCTGTGAGATCACTGCCCTTGACAGAAAGGAAGGGAAGGCAGAGCCAAATTCTGCTGCCTTTCAGCACATGAATGGCCAATGTAGACTGTATTCAACAACTCACTTGCCCTTGTTTTTCCAAGCACAAAAAATCAGAGATGATTTTTCCCAATTTTTTCAAATGTAAAAGTTAAAAGATAGTAACAGAGAATGAGCATTTTCTCTTCTAATTGCAGTTCTACTTCAGATGAGCAAAGCATACAGACTACTTGCTTCTGCTACAGTAAATTAAGAGTTTATCCTCCTGTATTATTTCATGCTACTGATAGTGAAGAGGAAAAACGTTCATCACTGCCATCTATTTATCAGCTCTTGAATGCTTAAAGGCAAAGTCAAAGCTGAAAGTAGAATTTTCCTTCTAGGATAATTAATTAGTAATAGAACAGTCTGGGATCACCATGTAAAATGCATCTGGTTTAGGTAAAACCTGAACAAATTAAGATTCCAACATAGATATATGCTTTAGAGGAAATAAAATCCTTCTACAAATAGGACTGCATTATTTCAAGGAGATATAAAAAAGGTTGGTCTAAGGTGCGGGGGGTTTTTTAAACATTGTAATTATCATACTTGTTCATCAGTAGACATTATCATAGTCTAAATGTACCCATATGGCTTTGGATTTCTTTAAAAGGAAGTAAATTTCAATTCAGACATTGCATGACTGTTACAAGAACAGTTTGTCATTGACTGGAACAAGAAAATAGGGAAGGAGGAAATTTCAATCCTTGCGTATGCTACACTCATAAATAAGCATGGATAAAAAACCCCTCTCAAAAGCACAAATGTCACAGACACAGTTAAGTCTTTAAACTACAATAGTCTAAGTATTATTATTATACATGTAATATTACATGTATTTAAGTGAAAGCATGAAAAAAAACTCCTTAAGCACAAAAGTAATTACTTGAAGTCTCTTAATACATATTTCATTTCTTTTCTTTTGGCACTTGAACATAAAGCAACTGATAAAAAGCATATCACTAAGTTGCCTCAAGCTGCTTCTAGATGTAGATGGGAATTCATTGCCAGCAGGAGCAGTCTACATTTTTAAAATTTTTTCTGCATTCTCTGTATACAGATTGCCAAATTATTTGCATGTGGTAGACTCATGTCATTTCCAGCTGCTCTTTGGTCCTTACTGTTTTGTACCAACATATAACAGCTTTCAGTATAGCTTAGTGAAACTTGGCCACCGAGCAACAGTATCTTCCAAAAACCACAACCAAACATGCAAAACCTCTCCTCCAGTCATTAAAAGGTATAACAAACAAGAAATATAGCCTTTCTTTAACAGCCAAAGCAAACAAATCCAGTAGCTTTCATACATTGTGCTTCAGCAGCTTTCACTGCCCAATTATGACAGGCTAAAAGCCCCTTTTAGGCCTCAAAGTTTGCTTAAAACTAATTAAGCAGTAGTGTAAAGTGCCTTTTGGGACTTCCAAGAGTCCTTCCTATATTTTCAGTAAGTCACATACTCAATTTAAGAAGTCTTACGACAAAAAACGTGTATCTAATAAATGAACTCCAGTTTCTATACATAAGACTGCACTACAAAAGCAGCTCGTGAAAGTTTATCAGAACTCTTCAAAATTTATTTCCAGACTTTCATATTAAGTTTTCAGTTGTTCCTAGAAATTTTCTGGTCTTAAATACTTTCAAGAAAATCCAGCTGTATAAGAAACTACATATTCTTTGTCTTCACGTGGATTTCCAGCGTTGACTTTGAAACACAACTAATCATGCACTGACTTAGGAAAATAGTGTTCAAATAACTTACAAACTGACTTTAAATCATAATTTTTCTGAGTCCTAAGTTCAGTGAGCTATAAAGCTCCCCTAACTCCACTGCAATGGTCAATGAACTGTAAAGTTCACTAAGAATTTAACCAAATCACTGTTTGGGTACTGTAAATATGAGAAGGACCCCACAGACTGACAGGTAACCCCTATAGTATTCAGACTGTTAACTCAATCAAAAAATTCATGAAGCAACTGAGAAAATATTCCTGATTTTAGACTCTGTTCTAAGTTATTCTCCTTACAGCATGACAGAGGTAAGTTGGTGGTTATCCTCTTTGGAGGAAATGGATGAGGTAAAAAATATTCTAATCATCAATCTAGTACACTTCAGTCAGAAAGAAAGCATTGTTTCACATTGTCTTTCAGAATTTAAAAAAGTTTCTTTAATTCAGTTAAATCATCCACAGTATTTCTCATCCAAATTTCTACATAAATCCTCTCCAGTTTGCTTTGGCTAAATTTGTTGGCTGAACCCTCTTGACCAAGGTTATGTGACCCCTAATACTATCCTGCCACGGCAAATTCCCAAATACACAGGCCAGAGACTTTGATTCCCTAAGATTTTCCTACCAGCTTCCCAAATCACTATTAATACAATGAATTAATTCCATTTAAATTTCTCACACAATTTTTGCCTATTTTCTACAGAGAATTAACCATCCTATCAGTGAGGAAAATAGTATCTTAACATTTTTCTTTATTGAATTATTTGAAGAATTATTTATTTTTTATTTTCTTACCAGGAGTTTGAGACATGTGCAGTTAAAAAAAAAAAAAAACACCAAATGACTGAAGTAGTTTGGAAAGGCCAAGGAATAGTAAAGCTTAGGGTATCCTCTTGAAACTCACTGTGTAGGGCTTACAGGATTTATTTTTTGTAACTACTTTGTAATTAGGTCTGGAATTCTGGTATGCCCCTAGTATTCAGGGACACACAAAGGGAGAGCAAGAGGTCATAGGACTTCTTCATGTCCTTGGTCTACGCAAAATCTACATTTTGATATACGCATGCAGCAAATTACAGCGCTCCATTTTCTATTTCATACAAGCACTGTTCTGATTCCTCTTCAAGACAGTTTTTCAACTCACCAGCAATTACTGAGATATCTTCAACAGAGCAATATAGTCCCTGAATATCTTCCTTGAACACTGCAAACTAATGTAAGTCTGAAGACCTGAACAATCGCCCAAAATAAAAAAATTCAAGGAAAAATAACCAGCATGTTAAAAATAAAGCTTCACAAGCATGCAATTTTATGTCTCCAGGAATAGCTAAATCACAAGCAGATCAAAGTGGCTGTCCATATGAACATAATGTACAAAATTCTGAAGGAGTTTAAACATCCTCACTGTAGATTGCAATCAGCAGCTTGTGACTACTAGTAGACAGGAATGAAAACAAGACCATTATGATATGTAGTTTTCAACTTAACCTTGTGAAGTTATTGTCCAAATCTATTCAAAGTGGTGAGTTTATGAGGGAAAAGTGTTGACTGTTATTATTAGTAACAGTGCAAATACATTTATTCCCAGACAACTGAACTTCCCCAAATGCTGTTTTGAATGCTTAAGCATATGAATTATAGCAAACATGGCAAATCAACAACTCAACACAAGTAAAGAAGACAGAAGTTCCTGACAACTGCTTAAATTCAGTAGAGACTCAAAGAAAAAGAAAGCTTAAAAAAAAAAAGAAAAAAAACCATATTCAGAAGTTCATAAGACACAACAGAAGTTTAGCTTTATTTTATACTGATGTTTTCACAGTACTACAATTAATTTAGTAACATGTACTGTGTACATCCAAAACATACTGCATTTTACTCTACACTGAACAAAGAACTTCTTAAATAAAAACTCAAATACACTACTCAAATATTCTACAGAAAAAAAAAAAACTTCAGTGTCCCTACCCTTGCTGTCAGAAGGGGAGAAGTTGTTTAGATATAATACTCACTACAGCTAAACCCAGCTGAATGAACTCACATTACATTGACAACAAACATGCCCAACCATCTAAACTGCCTTCACTGGGAGACCCAAAAAGAACATCTGAGTTACTATAAATGTCTATGCAAAACTTAAACAGCTGAACAGAAATTAAAATTAACATCACAGAAATCTAATACAAATTTCTCTACAGAAGTTTAAGAATCTAAATTAAGAAATAAAATAAACTTTAAAATAATGCTATGAGAAGAAACTGCATATATTGCTTTTTCTTACTATTCCATCTTAGTCTGATCTTACAATTGAAAAGTTCTCACCTATATCATTTTCAGCAATGTCTTTTACCACTACATTAAAGAAGCTGTTTATCCTCCATGAATTTAGTTTCAGAATTTTTAGAAGTTAGGACTGCCGCAACAAATTGGTAAGAGGCCCTCGTGTCCATACATGCAAGCCAGTAAAAGAGCAGACCACAATGCCTTTGGCTTTATTCCTCTAGAGGTACAAGATGAAAAAAGGACATTAGAGGAAGGAATGTGAAGAAGGTATGATAAAGTTATCAGGGTCAGATCAAAGCAGTTTTATACGGTGTTATCTTGCTAAACGAGCTCAGCTTTTAACATTTATTTCGCAAGCTGTAAAGTAATCCTATCCTGACTAAAGGGAGAAATTGGGAGCAGCTGTTCAAGTGTCCATGCATATATATCTCTACATTCTTGGTAAGTCAATAATGCTGCTTGCATTCTGTTAGTCTAACAGTGGCCTGCCAGATCACGACCTAGTTATCCATTCCAACCCCACAGGTGATAATACTACACTTCTTATGCCTGTAAAGACAAAAGTCAAATGAAGTGTTGGCAAACAACATGAACACTGGACAACCAGTGCTACATGCAAGGATGAATGAAGCATAAAAATAATGCATGTGGCAGGTGGAAAACTGATTTAACACACCTAATAATGGGATTTAGGGCATAGGAAAATAAAATCTTCATCCAATACAGCATATTAGACTGACATACAAAGTTCCACAAAAAAATGCAAAGTACTGACAGAAGATTTGCAGTGTTCTGGTGTGTTTAATACCTTTCCAAATCCTAGAAAGAGGCATTCAGCAGGCAAAGCTGGATGACACTTTTGCCCCCTTCTTCTTCACTGTATGTTACTTCAGAGGATAGAGATTTCGACTTATATAAGATTATCAAAGAGCAGCACTCAGCAGTGCTCATTATGAATTATGAAAAGTAATTAAAACATTTGGAAAAGCAAGCAAGGAACAACGCATAAACAGATAATGCAAATGACTATGTGCCAAATAAATCCACAGAGCTGTGGATCTATTTTGAAGACTGTATATTGTTCTGTACAGAGCAGACTCTGTACCAAAAGAATATGATCAAAACCAAAAGGCCAAAGAAGAGAAAAAAACAATGAAAGTATCAGAACAATTTTCAGAAAAGGAAGATTGAGTTAAGATTGTTTGGGATGAAGACAACCTGGTGGAAGAGATATGGGAGTCAAAGTCAGGAATGGAACCAACTTGGTCAGTAGGGGATAGTAATTCAACTGTCTCTCTGTCTCTGTAATTCAAGGAAAAAACCAAACCAAAACACAGCATGGAACTCCTTACAAGTGTCTACTGGAATTCAAAAAGGAACAACACAAACTTTCTGAAAGAAATAGCTACCAAGGATTTAAAGGTGACACTTCTGACTCATGAAGTCCCTCAGTTGCAAATTTTTGAAAATAGGCCATATGTTCTGGGGGGTAAAAACACATGCCTGGCTAATCAGTTCCCTTCTCCAGGCACATATGGGCCACTGAGATGGGCTCCTGGGCTAAGCAACACCTACTGTTCCAAGCTCTTCTTTTTCATCTTTTTCATGTGCTTCTGAGCATATAAAAAGCTCAGATTAAGTTAAAGTCTGCAAAAATTCAGAGAAATGGCTTTGTTAAAATTGCTAATTGACAGTCATACATTATGATTAATGACTGCAGTTCACTGATTTACCGTAGTCTCTTTGCTGCACAACAATGAACAGCAAAGCTATTAGTCTGCTTTACTGCCCAAATCATACTCTTGTCACTGTGCCACCTGCACTGCAAACCTGCTATACAGCACTTTTTACTTCAATATCAGTTATTTTAAGGTTAAAGTAGACATTTAATATACCTCAATATACTTCAAGACTTTCAACCCTAAGTTCCGTCCGTATGCACGACTGCTTGATATTTTAAGATGACAAATGAAAGTAATGCTTTTAAGGGAAAATGGTTTGCAGCCCCTCTGCCACTGTAACAATGGCTTATGAGTTTGAATGGAACATATATGTACTCTCCTAAAAACAGACTGCAAAAAAGCTTCTTCACATCCCAGCAATATACTAATTTAACAAGATAATAAACAGTATTGTTTTAGGGGCACATCAGCCCTACAACCCCTACTGGAGAGTTGTTAACTTTATACAAATAACAATCATGTTACACAAAGAACAAAATCATCTCTTTTCTAAAAAGTTAAGAAATCTAGACGTAGACAACTACACACAGAAGATGTGCAATATGCATAAGATTACAGGCAGTTGTCAGCAGACCTAAGTTCTACATGAACAATGCTTTCCAGTAATAATGTTCCAGATCATAGAGCATTTCATTCAGAATGTCACTAAATTGCACCATTTTGGTTTTACCAGCAGACAACTAGAAACATAACAGAAAAAAAAAAGAAATGTAACCCACCTGCTTTCCTTCATAAAAACAGTCAGATACTGTTAGAATTATTTCCACCAACAGATAAAGGGCAGGCAACAAAAAGTGCTAAATAAGACACCTTTCTGATAGGACTACACTTGTAACAAGAAATGAATCACAGCATCAAGTAGGTTGGAAAAGAACTCTGAGACCATCAAGTCCAACCTATGACCAAACATCACCCTGTCAACTAGACCATGGCACCAAGGACTACATCCAGTCTTTCCTTACATAGCTCCAGGGATGATGTCTCCATCACCTCCTGGAGCAACCACTCCAGTATCTCAACACCCTTTCCATTAAGAAATTAATTCTGATGTGCAGCCTAAACCTCTCCTGGCACAGCTTCAGACTGTGTCCTCTTGTCCTGTCACTGGCTGCCAGACAAAAGAGGCCAATCTGGCTGCCCCCTCCTTCCAGGCATTTATAGGGAGTGATAAGGTCTCTCCTGAGCCTCCTCTTCTCCAGGCTGAACACCCCCAGCTCCCTCAGCTACACCTTTTAAGGCTCATGAAGTTATATGCTGAAATTCCCAGCTTTGTGAGATTTCAGAATAGGAGTGAAGTTGAGACAAAAAAAACCATATTGCTTGAATCTCTGGTTGGCCTGTTGAGATGCTTTCTCCAAAACTCTCCATAAATTATACGTGATAAAGCAAAACATGCTTTATTCAATTAATCCAGCAATTACACCTAAGAAGGGGATGAACCTGAACATGCATCTAACACCTTTGTGGGCACTGTCACCATTGTGCTTGTGGCTTACAAGCACAATGGTGACAGTGAGCTTAACACAGGAAACTGAGTTCCTATGAAGAACCAAAGGTATATTGAATTTATTACGCCAAATATTAGATTCTCAATTACAGTATTTCACAGCAACCACATTAATAATATATTCACCATTCTGCAAACATGAGAGAGTTCAAGTGTAACTATTCCCATTGGTTTCCCCCTTTGGCTTGAACATTTTTATGTTCTTCTGTCACATTATGCTCTTCTGTTTAAGAAAATCATGACCCAAATAAAATATACTGGTTAGACAAAAAAACAGTTGCTTGGTAATTCTGGGCAAAATCAATCCCCTGCAACAATTTTTTTTCTCCGCAGCAGGTGACAAAAATGCAAACTTCACAATGGATCTATGAAGGGTGATGAATTTTTGTAAAGCTTTTTAAGAAAACAGGGTTGGTAAAAATTTCAATTAAAATTGGGAACAGCTTTCAGCAAGCTCATCTACAAGATCTGAAATAATTTCAATTCAATTGTTGTAAAATCTATTTTTATGTAAAATGTTGCCTAGCTTGGACCTATGACATTAATTTTTCTATAGAATTAATTTAATGCAGGCTGACAGAGTAAAAGTAATTCTACCTGGAATGGAATTTGATCAACCTGGAAAAAAATAAGTGCAAACTAGATGTCACGTGACTTTTTACTCAAAAACCACACGATGTTGCCTAAGAGATGCAGAAAGAATGTATGTCACATATAAAGACTGATTTTAATAAATGACAAAACATTTAAAGATATGTGCCTAGATACTTTAGGAGACCAGATTCCACCTTCAGTGCTTTCAAAGTCTAAAATCACTAAGAAAGCTGGTGTTTTGAAAAAGTCCACCTACACATAAGCAATTACCATATAAATAACAGTCCAAAAGGCTTTCAAATCAAAGGAAACTCAATTTAATTCAGCATGTCAGAGCACTCTGCATATTATGGCACAGGGGAAGAGAAACCCCACTAGATTACTTCATTAATTCATTACCAAACTACAACATTAAAAAGACACAAGTGCAGCGTGCTTGATTAAGATGTTCTCAAATCAGTTTGCTGTAAAAGCATTTCTAGAAAAGCAAAGCAGACTAAACCATTTTAACAGAGCCAGAACCATGCCCCAGATTTTACACTACTGAAAATCTTGTATATAAAATAACCACAAGATGAGCACTTAAAACAAAGGGTCATTTTGAAAAGAAGGACAAACATTCGTGCTTTGTTTATAATGGAGGAGAGGAAGAACCTCTTCCACAGTGGCAAGAGAGAATCACCAAAGCCTGACCAGAGCATGAAGAAATCACCCCACATCCTTCCCAACACATCACACCCTCCTGAATGCCTTGGGGAGCAGCCTCCCCACAGAGTGACATGGGCAGCCATACTCCAATCAGCATGGTGGCAGTTGGGAAGGCAGGAAGTGGGGGAGGTCATGGCTTGGGTGGGATGTGTGATTTGGGATGAAGGACACACTTTACTGCCAGCCTACATCTTAGCAGATTGGGTGGCCCTGCTATAAAGCTGGGGCATCCATCCTGCCAGGAAGATGTGTGTGCAATTAGGTGAACTCACACTCCTGGAAGAACAAGTGCTGTTTGTAACCCACACTGCCCATGCAGACTGTGTGGAAGTAACTGCGTGGGGTGAGAAAGGGATTAGAACTTCTCATGAAAAATTATCAAGAGTGTTCAGATATTTGTAGATGTTTAATAATTTTTCTAATGGTCTGACAGTCTGGTTTATCTGTTGTATTCCTCATATCAATCCCAAGTATACAGTTTTCTGATTGCTGTTTACATTGCATTAATAAGTCAGTAAACTGCTTTTTGTAGTTTAAACTACATGATCTGAGCATTTTTTCCCTGCAACAGTCAGCAATGAGAGTCTTTGAATATGTCAATCTTTACATTAATTTCTATTGTTTCTTAGCAGATGTCCATAGATAACACAGACCAAACAAGCTTTTTTTGTAGGAAAAAAGAAAAACCCAAACATTTCCTCAGAGATGATTCATTATTCAGCTGCATCCATTTAACTTAAGATACATCTTTCAACTAGACTTAGACTGAGGAAAACCAAACCAAAAGAGGCATTCAGTACCTTTCTGAACTCCCCAAATTCCTTCACCTCTGATGAAATTCAGGGTGGACCTGTCCATCAGTTGAGTCTTTTAAAATCTTATGCTAGCCTGTTTTCACAGCATGACATTAATCCAGAATAATCAGAGATCTCATACATATGCATGTTTGTTAAAAACAATTCTAAAAGGAAAGGAAAAATACATTGAAAAGGACTAGACAGCAACCATGAAACTTCACACTGCAGAGTAACAGCTCCTATACAAACAAACAAACAAACAAACAAAACAGGTACTGTTCCAACCACTTGCATTTTAACAACTTAATTCCAAACTGGTTTTACAGCCTCAAGTTTTCAGGTTTGTTCAACACTGCTGAGTAAGGAGGCAAAATTTTTACCTCTAGGGAACTAAACACAAGGTCAGTCTCAGAAATACAAGTCTTGCCTTAGCAAGTTTACCTCAGTAAAACAAATGCTTGTCCTCATTGTTTTGCCAGCACTGCCCACGCACAGTTACCATGGTTAAAAAAATTTGAGCCCATGCCACTCCCACTACTATTTTTCTCTTTTAACTGTGAAAGTGAAGCCTCAGTTTGGCCAGATGGCTTCAGGTCTCCCGAATCAAAATGTCTCTGCCCTGAAGAACTACTTTGTTATACACATAATATCAGAAGAGAATTGACCATGAAAAAGCTTCTGCTTATAGAAGAAGGACATATGATACTTAAATTAACACTGCCTTTACCCAATTATCACCTTCACAAATGGAAGCTAGGCACTGTAAGCAAGGCAGACTGATGTGCAACCCACACCCCCAGACCACACAAGGCTTTGTTCCTCACAGTCATCTACCTCAGAAGTGCCTGGCAGGAACAGAGTGAGTTTAAAACTATAGGCAGAAAAAAACCAAAAATCATGACTCACAGGAACAAATCCTGATCTAAAGAAAGAGATAGCAGGTGACCATGTAGCTACAGAAGTCATCAATATTTTTCGTAGTTTGTCCTGTGTGGTCCATCTTACAAACAAAACTAAAGCAGCAAAAAAAAATAAATAAGCCCAAATTTAATCTGGCTTTGCATCTTCTGGTACAAGCACAGTGCTCAACCCCACCTAACATTCCATCAGGGAGTTGCTTAGAAATGCACAACTTTTAACAAAGCTGTCTAATAATTTCTCTGATGCAAAAATTTTAAATGGTTGAGACTTGAAAACCAACCCAACTCCCTTCTGAATTTCCTTTTTGCACTTCTAACATTACAATCCTATAAACTCAGCTGTTTCAAAATCCTTTCAGAAAAAGCTACACCTGAATCTCTAACATGAAGACCAAAGGGCAGAGGGACAAAATCATTCAAGGCAGACGTATGGAGGTATTTCCAAGTTTTACATCGGACTGGTTAAACTGAAGAAACAGAAAGAAAGTGAGCAGCTACCATAAGCTACTAACAGTTTACACATTTGTATTTTGAAATAATGACTGGAATAAAGAATTACTTGGAAAAACCCCACAGAAAGTAATTTATACTGTACAAAACTTGCAGCATTTAATGATGTAGTATATACAAAACCACTTTTCAAATCCATAAGAAGCACATAAAATCTAGGTGCATAATCCATTAAAACATATATGCAGTATTTTATGATTTACAGTTGGGGTGTGAATTGCACACCTACAAATCTTCTTCCTTCAGCTCTTTCCAACTAATGCAAGCGGCTCCCAGCAAACTTTTTGTGAACGTTTACCCAACAGTCTCAACACCAGTGCTAGCTAAAAAAACCCAGCCAAACAAAACCTGTTTCTTCATGGTCAAATATAGCTGAACAACAAAAATAAAAAATACTTAAATCTTTGAAATTCCAGGATTTGCATGAGGTAAAAGAAGTTGATGAAAGTAATGATTTAGGTTTTTTTGCATTTGACACTATTCCAAGTATAAGACTCTCATTTCCTGAGGAATGTATTTAAGTTGTACCACAGTAGAACAACTTCATTTAAGACAACTATAAACAAACTGAAAAAAATATTTTTAAAAAGAAAATATAGTACCATAAAGATTCATCAGCATTTTAAAAACTGTTAGAAATAGAAAGATGCTAAATATTAAACAATAATCAAATTTATTAGTGATTTGCATTTTCAGCCCTGAAACTTAGAGAAAAACTGCTCCTGCTAGTTGCAGACAATAACAGTTTTCAATGGAGGAAAAAAAAAAACAAAAAAACCCCACCATCACTGAAAAGCAGAAACAAAAATATTTACTGTAAGGGAATTCCTAACAATCACTATATATGGCAAAACAGATTTCTTTTATTGTTATGAACAAAGTTCTTTGAAATTAACTTCTTAAAAATCTGAAATGATTGGTAGCTATTATGAAAAATAATTTTTTGCAATTCCTTAAAAATTCCCTGTTCTATCACCCCATTAGAGAGACAAGTCAAAGAATCTGTGGTATGCCACTGACATGTACAATTTACATGCCAAAAAATTAGTTTTTATAGTGCCTTACAGGCTGCAGATGATGGAATTTTTTTTTTTTCACTTCTAACGAAAATGTGACTTTTGGTCAAATTCAATTATGCTTTTAAAATTCTGGTGCATACAAAAGTAAAACCAAGTGTATTCTGGCAAAATAAAACTTTGATTTTTGTGCCAATAAATTCTGATTCTGAAATTCCTTCTGAGCCAACAGACTTCTCTTTTGCTAAGTAAAAAAGATAACATGATAATATTCCAAACACATGGGGAATGTTATATAATAGATCAGTGAGAGAGGAAAACTAGAGTTACCCATTCATCAGAATTTTAAGTGTTTTCAGAGTGCAACTGAACAAGCTACCCACATAATTTATTTCTAAGAGGTCAATATGGCTGTTTGTTCTATTATTGATTGTCTTCACTAAGTATTCAATAAAGAAAACATGTTGAAGAGATTGAATGTACAATAAAATGCAATATATGCAACATGCCCACAGGAAACGCCAATGGGAAACAAACTGCCTAATTCTTGGAATTTTGCAACTCTCTCTGCAAACTTACCATCAAGTCAGTAAGACAGACTGGATAAGCAGGCCCACCAATCACACTCCCTTGGTTACACCAACAGGGTTGCCTCTCGACACTAGTTCATATTCAATACTTCCAGATTTAGCTGTATTACTAATACTAATTTAGTTGTATTACTATTACTAATACTGAATAACCTCATAATACAAGCAACATACTTAACTCAGAGGATACACAAATTTTGCACCCCATGTTCACTTTCTATCTTCATCCATCTAGTAAAATACAATACTTAACACTTTAGGGACTTATTCTTCTGTTCTACATTTATTTTAAAAATTGGAAGATCTTGACAGGGTTTTATGGCAATGTTAGTTTTGCAATGCTGTGGACTTGCAAAAAAAAAAAAAACTAAATAAAGACTGACAGCACATAATAGGAGAGAGCATCACTGGAGAAAACTTAATTTTGAAAAACTTCCAGTCTTTCTTAGCTGGAAAAGTGGCACCACATAATAAATAAAAACAGTGTTCTCCTTTAAAGCTTATATCATGCTTCTGATGTGCCTGTATAATTTTAATCTTGTTGGTTGCAATTCCAACAGGCAACTGAAAATCAAGATTACCTAATAACTGAAAAAGGATAACCAATTATAATACCTTAGTTCTGAAAACAAAGTGTGACCCATCTTAGTCAGAGATGAGATCAGATCTTGGGCTTACATACCTGCTAGAAGATGAGAAATTCCAGAAGGGAAAAGCTAACGCAAGGCTGTAACTCATGAGCAGAGTCCATGAGGGACAGTGTGACTGCATGAACTACATGAAAGCTAAATTGCAATCTCAGGTAAAAGCATGCTCTGGTGAATGCATCTGTTAGGAAAAGAAAAGGAACAGCTCAAATTGTCCATGGCTGTCAGTGCCATAACTAACACAGCTGTGCAAGAGCCTGGTCAAAAGTCAAGTCCATTTTTCTAAAAAGTCATTGTTTTTTGGGGTTTTTTTTAATATAGCAACAGTGCCAGCTTGACCGAAATTTTTATTTCCTCATTGTCTTTTTGGGTCCTCTCTTTTTTCAGCCAGCTGGCCGGATAGCAGTCACTTCCACAGCAATACCACAGCTGGTCTTCCATCAGCCATCTCCTAATGTAAGGATTATGTTTTGGGTACCTACAACAATCACTGCATCTACTGCTTTATTACTGAGCCTATGGCTTATACATTGGTCTTTTTAAGTCCTAAGAATTCTGTATCTTTTACTACTAGTAAATTTTCACATTCTATAAAGCAAGAGAAAGTGGTTGAACTTCTCACCCTAACAACACCAAACAATATTTTAACAACTGCAGAAGTGATAGGTGATACAATTCCCTCACTTTTTTGTTGTTGCTGGTTTTTTTAGTTTGTTTGTTTGTTTTGGTTTTTTTACCTGCAGTCACACACAGTCTTTCAAAGTCATTACTAGCACTGGGGAGCACATCCTTTTCACCCAGGAATCAGGACAGTATGCAATACGAACCTAGGTAAACAATCATGCTTCTTGCTGGTAAAATATACCCAAACAATGAAGTTACACCCCATACAGAATGGCAGGAACACTGATCATTCCAATTTCCTTGCTTTAAACTGCAAGTGGCAAATTATTCTAAAATTTGCCATCCCTGCAAGAAGGAGTTGACTCAAATTAGTAGGATGCAATAAAGACATTATGTTTCTTGGCAGTCAGGTACTTCTACAATGTTTCTAGAACACAGTTACTCACTGTCAAATCCATAGCAAACAATGTTTTATGTCTTAACTAGACCTGGTAAAACTCATGCGTCTTGCCATAGTACTTGGCAAAGTTGTACCACTGTTTATTACAGAGCATCTAAAATTAGAGGGAGCACCCTGATGCCACACATATGAACCTTCACCGTACTCACTACATGAATCTGGAGATGACAAATGAGTTAAACTCTCTTCACTACTCCATGAGAACACAACACTCAGTCAACTAAAAGAAAGTAAACAGTGAAGTGGAGCAGGACAGCCTTACATTTCAAGCTAGAGAAGAGATGACTAAGAACTAAGTATTTTAAGAATTCAGATCCAGCTTTCTAAGAACATTGGTTGGCATAAAGCTGGCATAAAATAAACTCTCCAGGCTTCAGAGACTAAAATCATGTTATAGAAGTTCTCTACTTCAGTCATTGTGTTTATCCACCAGGCAGCTTTTGTTAAAATAAAACCAGAACATTATAAACAGCAAAGCTTTCAGAAGCTCCCACTACACTACTTCTAAACACACTCTGTAGTACGGAGGCAAGCTTCTCTCACGCAAGCAGTGTGCCCTATTTCCAGTTATGTTGGCAACAAAATGAACGAAAGGAAATTATACAACTGCTGCTTGATCCTCTTCAAACCAACATTTAGAGTTGCCCCTGAAAAATCCAACTATAAAACAATGAAAGCCATTAAGAAAACTCACCTCCAAATATATCTTGCAGATCTTCTTTCCCCTGACACAGATGGTGCTTCATAAATCAGCTGTACAGCAGGTCAGTTCTTTGGATGCCTGACTTAATCACTGAGTTAATCCCTGAGTTAAGGTAATTGGAATCCTTGTGGTAAAAGGGAGAACTGAACTGGGATCGAAGGAAGACAGGTATACCCAACAGAAAATTCATTTCCTGAAGTTTACACTGGAAACTGGAAATTACCAGCACTTCAGGAAACATTTTAAAACAAGGGTTAGGAATGAGAGTAATCCTAAAACACACTTAAGTACTCATGTTTACACCTTTACCAGTGTTTGTGTTAAAACAGTCTTGCATTGTTTCTCATTTGCTTTTGCATAAAAGTCATTCCATCTCTCTCCCCCGCGATTAAATTCTACTCGTTTCTATTAAATAATTTTATAGCAAAAACAGAGGACTTCCTAAAAAACCAAACCAGGATACTTAGCTGATGTGCTAAAAAACACACTGTACATATAAATCAGTAACAGTGTTTATTCACTATTATGGAAAAAAAGTTGTTAGGACTATGCAGGCATTAAAATCCAAAAATGAGAGTACCCTAACTTTCAGAGGTGATAATCACCCAAAGGATAAATCAAATTCCAGCAGAGTTCAGGGTGTTAACCATTTTTTGAATACCTGGCGTCTAACACTGAAAATTTTGTTCTGCACTGTTAGATGCAATCCTGATACAGACAACTTGCCTTGAGGGCAGCATCAAACCCTGCAAAGGATCTCTCACAGAAAACTAACAACTGAAGCAAAAAGCTTATTTGTTCGGGGTAGGCAAATAAGGCATACTGAGGGACTCACAGAAGTCCTCCTCTCCTGGCCTGGTGAATAAGAGCTATTGCTCCCTAGAACCTTTCCAAGCATAGGAAGGTGAAGCAGTAACTCCAAAGTACAGAGAGACATGTTGTAGATAACACATCTCACCACAAACACACAAATGAATAGAAGGGAGCAGTTCTGCACTGAATGCCTACACAAACACAGACACCACAGACAGATCCATCCTGTTCCAAAGGATCAATACTAAGAGATAAAAACCCTTCATTATTTTCGCTACTAGCTTTTGTCCCTCCACTGTCTCTCACTCAATCTACTTGCTGGCTACTCCAGCCTCAAGCCTGGTAGAAGATCATGCACACATCCCATAGACTTTCACAAGGCAGGGGAATGACAACAGAAAAGAATTTTAAAAAGTTTCATAGGTTAAGCCATGGTGATAGGGCAACAGGGCCTCACCAGGCAAATGTACCAGCCTGCTTTAAAATGTAACTGTCCCCTTTTATCCCTTTCTCTCCTTTTCCCACACTCCTTCCTCCCCACTTCACTTTGACACTTTTCCACTTCTGAGCCTTGTCTTAAATAACACATATCAGACCTGTACAATCTCAAAATTATTCTATCCTGTCCCCAGTGAAACTCTAACACATCTTATGCACCGTTTTTAACAGCTTATCCCCCTCCAATCCCCACGCCAGTTTGCCCAGCATTCCAAAGAGTTTCTTCCAGTGAATCACCTCAGCAGGTTTTGCAACAGGGATAATGGCTTAACTGGTCAACCTTGCTCGTTTTAGGAGCAGTTTAACAGATTAAGAAACTCAGTTTTCCACCTTACGACTACACCTCTAGTCATTATCTGACTACCTGAATAGCCAGTAATGAGATACCATTACACGTACCTCAAAAAGCAACAAGCTTTTGAGACAACTTAGTTACTATTTCACCAACATTTTAGCTTTTTTATTGCATTACCATGCTGTTTTTATTTTAAAACATTTAAACATGATTTAACAAATAAGCACGATAAAACATATATATTTTCAGTATACTGTAGTCAATGAAAAATAAGAGACCAGAAGAAAAACTCCATGACAGTTTAATGTAGCTGCAAATTATACCAAACTGTTAAAACAGCTGCAGGTGAGGGCAGGGCTACTCTTTCCTACTATGGTACAACCCATCTGTCCCCCACTCCTAGTTCCAAACTTTTGTCCATCTTTCCCTGTTCATTCCAGCACTTGTTCTTGTATCTTGCTGGCACATTTTAATGAGTCCTGAGATATTGGTGTATCCCTCTTTATTATACTTGCTCTCATACTTCTAGTACATAAAAACTGCTGCTATGTCTATTTTACAAGGAATTGGAGACACAGTGACTTCTTTGAAATTAGCTTTTCAAAGACACCACACATCACTTGCTTCAAGAGCAGTGGGAGTTTTATTATCCATATTTAATAAGTAACACAAGCCAGCAAAGCCAGACTAATAGAGAAAAGCCAGATATTTCTGTCTTACCCTAGTTGTATGTTCTAAGATGACATCTTACTTCCCTAAGGGAAAATCATCAGGCACAGAGGCTGTAAAAGCATTCAGAGGAAGAAAAAAATGCATAGTAATATTGGTGAAAGCAGCAGAGTGAAAAAGAGAGGGACTCTCCATCTTTACCACATACAGCTTTAACAACCAGGAGAGGAAGCCAGCTTTTGCCTGAAGAATCCCAGACACTTTCAGTTTATTTTTGTCTTTGCTGAAGACTGAAGAGTTCCATTGCCCAGCATTTACTAAATGTAAATGTTAAGATTCAGCAAACATGCCTACATTGGCAAAGTTCAGGTTTCTGGTTTGTGCTGGTGTTGGTGCATTAACAACAGTAAGAGTGCAGACCATAAACGAGTAGCAGTATCGAAGATACCTTTTGGCATGTCCAATGATATACGGCCTTAAAGGGCTTTTTACCTATGATCCTTTTACCTATGGATAGAATAAAATTCTATGATTTTAAGATTGGTTCCAACATTTTCACACCATTTTTAAATAAGGCACTATTTCTTTGAGAATTAGAAGATGATTTGCAGTGCTTTATATAGACTCAAAGGCTAGGCATTCATTTAAATAACCAAATGCTTTCTTCTCTGCTTTTCTGCTGTGCTCTTACATAGCAACTATATCCAATAATAAAAAAGGCTCAGTTCTACTGAGAATTTAGATATCACACAGTAATTGCTTGTCAAGAAATGGGTCTGTGTTAGCATTTACTATCAACATTATCCAGAAACTGTGTCTATGCTGTGGTTAGTCTATTTAATTATGGTCAACCACAAGCTACTAACTTGCTAAGTTATTACTAGGTTTTCTCATCTTTTTTGTTGTGTAGTTTTATTTGCTTTTCCCCCTTTGCCCAACAATCCCATCTTCACTCACATTCATTTCAGACAATTCTGCAAGGAACATACAAGCACAGCCTGTGTCAGGGACCTCAGCATAACCCTTAAGAACCTACATTCTTTCCTACCTCTCTTTTGTTCAAAGCCTTGCAAATCAGGCACCTCAATTATAAAGGCACACAAGAACTCTAACAAGGCACCACAAAAAAAATACAAGCCAGGAGAGAATTTTAAACTTATTTCTATTCTCAAATAAAAAATTAATTTGGAATATTTCTAAATATATTGTAAAAATATACTATACTTTTGAATTAACACAAAGTAGTTCTGAACTTTAATATAAACCAGATATTTAAATCAAGGATCTTTTCTGAGTCTAGAATATTCATATAAAGTGCAAAAAAAAAAATACCCAGAGAACTGAAGTTGTTACATCAAAAAAAATTCCTTTCTAGAATCTTTTGACTTGGTTGCTTAGCTCTCCTTTAGAAAACTGCTCAAAAGAGAATTCTGTTTTGTTTCTGGCTATTGCTTGTATTTTCAGCAGTCATAAGGGAAAGAGGACATTCTTCATAAAATCCTCAGGTTTCATGTCAAGGATCTGCAAATAGTTTTTTAATGGCATGCCACTTTGAAGCTTTTATGTAATCAATGTTTTTCAACTTGGAAACCACTGTTCTAGAGAAACTGTCCAAGTGAAAAAATCAGTATAAGATTTCTTCTGCAATGAAAAATCAAAACAAGATCTCTTCTATCTCCAATTCCAACGGATTGAAAACACTTAGAGAAAGTCTCTCCGACATGGAATTTCCAGCAACACAAGTTCAAAGGGAAAGGTTTGAACTTGTTTCAGTAAGAAACTATAAGTCACATCTGAGTAAATTTTTACACATACTTGAATGTTACATATCTGACAGCATTGTTAAATACTTTTCCTACCTTCATCTGTTCTTTCAAGTTCACATGCATCATACATCTTGATTTGAGAAAGACACAGGGATGCCCTGGCTGTTACAGTGGTCCCCATCTCTGCAGCTCCAAAGCACCAAGACTGTCTAAAGAGACTTTGGGCATTTACTGCCACCATAGTTAGGGACACACCTGTATCAGCATTATATTACTCTTCTCAGACCCTAAGCAATACTGGAAATAATGATTAAAACTTATATGGACATACACACAGAAATCATAAAATCATGAGTGAAGAGGAGGGTAAAATCTATTTTTTCTTGCTAAACTGTAACCACATTTATTTAGAAAAACAACTGCACAAGGACACAAAATTAAAAACAGTAGGATAGAATTATGAGGTGCTAACACCTTCTACTACTTACTTTACCTGTAAAAACAGAAGAGGGATTTCAAACCAATAATCAGCTGCATCCTTTACAAAAACATTATATAGTTACATAACAAAATAGCTAATGCTACATTATTACCTAAACATAATAAAGTGTTTAGATATGAAGAAATTACTGTAAAACTAACACAGCATGTATAGTGAGTAGTAACCAAAATCAGAATGAAATGTATATGAAATATATAGACTGTTTCTTTGAATAAATTCTGCATAAATCACAAAAATTTAACACTGATCCTGAAAAGCTCAAATGATAACACTAATTACCTTTAATTTTAAAATTATGGACATAAAAATGTGCCTTTTTTATTTCTATCTACAAGGAAATGAAAGCCAAATTTTCAGTCCATCTGCCTGAAGTGTGGACATCTGTTTACATCATATGCCACATGTCTAAGGACATGGGCCTGCACATACCTACAAATGAGAGAATACAATGCACAAAGACTGGGGCAGTTCTTTATTCAAATCCATCCCTGCTTGACAAACTGTGCCATACAAAACTCCGGTTAGCAGTAATTTCAATAGCCAGTATGCTTTGAAATATTTTGCCTGCGTGTACTTAGGAAACTTAACAGATGTTTCTTTACGTGAGTAGTTATCCTAGGGAACAGCCCTTAAGAAGAACATTCTCCTGGCTTAACTGTAGTTTTATCTGGCAAAAAAGATACCAACCAAGGTATCTTACCTACCCTACCAAGGCTTAGAGAGGCCTATACCTGATGAAGCACATCTAAAAAGGAAAGTGAAATTCTTAGAGGATGCCCTTTTCAAGCTGTTAAACTACAAATTTTGTTTCTCTGCAAAAAGAGAAGGTGGGCTCAATCTTCTGTTCCCTTCATTTTTCCTTGGTGTCAGAAGGAGGCCAGAAAGCATTTGCACCAAGACTCAACTTTTCAGTGAACACACTGGTTTCATCGCTGAAAAATGAGGTTAAACCAAAAGAGGGGAGAAAAAAATTTCCAAATGGTATCCTAAAATTCAGTATTGCCATCTTACTCTTATACACAGTACAGCTTTATCCATTCTGCAACTCCAAGTTAGCTACTAAAACACTGTGCAAAACAATACATTCAAGGCTGCAAAACTTACAAATTTTCTAAACCAGCAAGCTGCATGAAAATGGCTAAAAGTGTAAAGGTAGCTCAGTGTTTACATAGCAGTTTAATGAGACCAGAAGTGCAAGCTTCTCTAACAGCAACAGCAAAAAAAGCTGCTTCTAAAAAATTACCTATGACCACAGTAGAAATCCAGTGGAAAGTCCCTTAAAAATTTATAGTTGAAACAGTCAAACAATTTTATATTTAAACACTAACTTCCTCCAGTTAATTTACTGCCAGGTACACTGACTGACAAACATTTTAAACAAAAATTGAGGAACACAGAGCAATGCCCCAAAGAAAATACATACATTCTATTGAACTGTAGAAATACAGCATAGCTGGATATAAGCTCAGTTATTATACTCACTGTACTTCCTTTTTCTTTAAAACTCACAGCTTACTACTTTTATGAGAACAATATAAGAGGCAGTTTCAGATTTATTCACGCTCAAGTGGGAGGACACCTTTCACATCTTAAAAGCATATTTCATGAAGTTACATAGCAGACACACTACATACAATGAAAATATCTTGGCAGTTAACAGAAAAATCAGGAATAATTTTCTAACATTTAGATCCTGGAATATAAGAACAAATTCTCCTAAATATTTTATTGTTTACATTCCTGCTGTTGCAGATTCCCCAAGACAGTTAGAAAGAATGAAAACCAAAACATAACATGCAGGACCATACACACTATCTAGTGAGCAAGAATAACCATATTCCAACAGATCTAACTGCATTACAGTCACATTATTTACCAACTACTACAGTCATGGTGACACAGACATACTCAAACTCCTGCTGAACTAACTTAACTCAGATGCTGAGAGCAGGCTAAGTACAGCAGCATCACAGGAGAGTTTGCCCAGAAAGTAGGTTAAACAAGCCTGTGCTGAGGTTTATGCAGATGCGAGACTGGCAATCTTCCTTACACTGCTGTAACCTAGTCCGAAGTACCATTTGTTTTAGAACATTAGAACAGTGCAAGTCCCCCATACATCCATCAGGCAGAAGGGATTTTGCCAATAACTTCACTCATGCCCACGTTTAGTGCTACCTGCGTTTGCATATCAAATTTTCAAAACAAACAAACCCACCCACAACTTATTTTGCTTTGCTTGCATGTACAGCTTTTCCTTTGTCTATTAGATTCACTAGCTCGACCCACACTTTTAACCCTTCTGACTCATTTCTCCATTCCACTGCGGAGGAGTGAGTGAGCAGCTGTGTGGGTCTTAGCTGCCTACTGGGCTTAACCCAGTACAAATAAGAAAAATTTACTGTCATACAACTTTAAACAGTTTAGCAATTCTAAACACAGGCATTCCACAGCTGCCATCAGAACTTAAAGGAACAAAACCACCACACACTAATCTCAACATAAGCAAGTCTGTGTCTCTGAGTATTTTTACTGAGAACTCCAGTCTTGAGTGCTACAAGCTCCTCACAAACATCTTTCTAATGGAGAAACCCCAAGGAACACAAAACAAGATTTAAAATTAAGACCACATCACATTCTCTTTTGAAGTGTTGTAAAAGCACTTCCAAAATGCATTAACCTAGGTCCTCTCTTCAGTCTTTCTTTAACAGACTAACAATAAGAGTCTACATTTGGTAATATAGATGCAAAACACGTCAATTTATGTCAATAAATAACTGGAGCAAAACTCTACAAGTAGGTTTGTGGATAAATATGTCAGCAAACAAAAGGTGTCTGCATAGTGTGTTTTGCATAGCTGCAAAGCAAGGTTGTAAAACAAATCTAATCACCTTGGGTATTCATTCACCACAAAAATGCTGGGAATTCATAACAGAAGGAATACCTGGGACTTCAAGATACTTGGGAATGCCTCAGCTAAATGAAATATGCTTCAGCTGACAAGAACAGACTGAACAAGTTTAGACTTGGCCCAGCTTTGCACTGGTGGTTGGACTAGATGACCTACAGGGGTCCCTTCATCAGCATCTTAGGTCCTTTCATAGTTATCCTGTGATCCTATAAAATTTAGATACAAAGTTAGAATGAAGTTATTAAATTAGCTGTATATTTTAACTGATATTTACCATTTACTTACAAAACAAATATTCTCCTAAAGAAGCTGTTTTTGTGAAGTTATAATTAGATCTTAACCTAAAGTTTTTAAAAGGACAACTCAAACATCAGTGGAACCAAAATTATCACAAGTAAAAGAAAAACACATACAAGAGATCCAAAAACAGATGAAGAGCACAGCTTGGCCATACAAGAAAGGCAGTCGAAGAGTTATGTTTTAGATCACAAAATAACCTGGAACCTACTCTGCAATTATTTATGGAATAGGTAAAATGGAATAGGTAAAAATCCAAATCAGCTACTACTCTGTCTTTACTGCCTTAGATTTGATCACCTGGACATCTGTGCCACCAATTCACCTTAAATAGTAAGACTGCTTAGAATGCAATTCCTTTTATGTCACTGGCACTTCTAAAGCTGGTCCTTCTGTATCCATAGCACCAGTACATAAAAAATTCTGATGTCATCTGCATTCCACCAAGGGTGGAGGCAGACAAACACTTTCTCAAAATGAGTTCCCAAGAAATCCACATTCATAAAATCAAAACATCCTGTTTCTATAAATGGAGATGTCAAGCAATCAATTCTAGGACAGATACTCAGGGAGGAATTCTTAATTATAAAGCAATGTTACCTGTATTTTATTTAGAACCTTCCTTGATATGACACATAACCTTCATTTTTATGTTTGTAATTCATAGAACAAAATATGAAAGGAGACACAAGTGAAAAATTATCACAAGAAGAAAAGTCCACTTTGATATCTTTGAAAAGACATGGTCATAAGCTAGGATTTGTACACTATTGAAACAAATCATATTCTACAGCCTCATACAAATATACTACCTACTATAAAGATTTTTTGTTTGCTCACACCAGAACATCAGTCATTTTGATGTGGTTGTAAAATGTTAATCCAACATCTACTCAGAGAAAATGAACAACAATACCCTCAAGGAAATCATTAAATGTCTCACACAAGAAATTAGTTTTATTTATTTCTTCACAACCCAGCATCAGTCAGGATTTTCAAGACCGTCCTCCCTAGAATACAAAGCCATTGCTGATAAAATCTGTGAGTGATTGACGGTAATGGTGCTATAAGTAACAGCAAGGCAAAGTTATAGATACACGGAGAGCTGGAGCACATGGTAGGTCAGACACAAACAAGGTCATATTTAACTCAGTCATACGAAAACTTAAAAATACAACAAGGAGGAACAGGATCATAGAATCACAGTCTTGGCAAGTGACAGCATAAGCGTGAAACAATGACAATCATGAGCTCCCACTAAGTCTAGAGGTGCAAATTACTAAAATGAAAGTTGGGTGCGCTAACAGTGACTACTGCAAAATAAGCTGAACACATTACCCGAAGGAAGGTATTCACAAAGCAACTCACAAACTGCTATGTACAGGTGTCAATAACAAAGCCAAAGACAATAAAACTGTTAAAACACCAAAAAACCTGTAGAGTTTAATGAAACTGCAAGATTTGGGATCTGAAGTCATATTCACAGCAGAACACCAAAGAGTCATCTCTTAGGACTGTCTCACAAGCCCTTGCAACATTTAGTACAGCAATGCAAGAAGCAGCCTCAACTCTGTCCCCCACTGCTCTGAGGGAGGTTTCCTCCCCAAGAACAGGCACAGCAGGCAAAATCACATACCAGCTCCTTAATGCCACAATTCCAAGCCTACCCTAGGAGTTTAAATCCACCATCATAACCATTTAGATCTTCACCCTATTTACATGGGCAGTAGCTTTCAGCAGGAAGCTAGATGGACAATTGCAATGGCATCCTAAATTACTGTAATTGGAATTATCCCTCATTAATCAAATAAAGAAGTTAACTGAATACAAAAGTAAAAAAAAAAAATGTATAAACAACTGCAAAAAAATAAATGCCTTCTACAGTGGATTAGCTGATCTTGTTAAGAAAAAAAGAATAAATGACCAGAAGTTGAAGCTAAAATACAAAACTGCTGTGTAATCTCTTATTTGTTTCCAAAGGAAATATATAATCAATCATACTATTATCACTGGCATCCTTTAAAAATGAGACAGTACACATGAGTCAATTTCTGATCTAGATACACAGACTCAGGCAGGAAAATTGATGGCCAGCATTAAGCAGAGGGACAAACGGTATCAACATAAAAGTCTCTTTTATTAAGACAAATCAATTGCTTCAACATGTTTCAGCAAGGATAGTCCACTACCATCAGCATGTAAACAGCAGTACAAAATAAGGTGAGACAGTCTGGAACAAAAGGACTAACTAAATACTCTTTAGGTATTAGAGAAATTCCTCTGAAAGCAAGAACCTTCTGCTCATAAAGCAAAAAACCCTGGGAGCTTACTATCCTCTACCATTTTCATTTGCGCAAGACTGCTTCCTAATTATTTATTTACAATCTTCCACAGGAAAAAAAATAAACTGCAATTTTGGAGATAGCTTCCTGAGATGCTCATGCTTTACTACCCCCATACCAATACCATTATTTATTTCCTCATTTTAGAGCCTTAGCACCAATAACAAAATCTGATAACTGCCTTTGAAAAGCTATTCACTAGACTGATCATCTCAAATTTCTGTGATAACAAATTTGATCAGAACTCACTTTAGTTTGGCCATATTTCCAGATTACTATGTTAACAAAGCCTTACACTGCAAAGTCAAAACACAAAAAACTCACTACTGATTTCCTGGGTGATTTTAAAATGAGGGTTTGATGGATGTTTATGAGCTATGTCTATAAAAACTCTGATTCTCAGGCAGAATTTGTCCATGCTGACTTCACACACAAGAAGAAAAAAAAAGGTTTTTTTAAATGAGTTCTATTCCTGAAAACTTTACTTTCTTGCAGCACCATGCATTACTTCTATTTAGCCCAATACAAAATACTGGGGAGAAGGCTAACAGATTTGTGAGGAACATAGAGGGAAGCAACCTCCAGCCTTTTTTGCAAGTTTTCAGACCATTTATTGGTGTAAGATTTTTCAGATTTAATTAGCCTGTTCACTATTCCCTGACTACTTCAAACTCCATCCAAAGTATTTAGAAATCATTCAGAAACTTACATTTATAATAAGCAAACATTCACATCTAGTAACCGATACATTTGTTTCTTGGGGGAGGGCAGTGTTAGGGTTGTGGTGGATTTTTTTCCCTTTTAAAGGTAAACCCTGCAACACTGGAAACTTCACAGACTCCTTCTATTGCCTACATGAACAGTCTCAACTGCAATACTTGAGTTTCACTGCTCCCACAGCAATACCCTGATTTATTTCTTCATTTTAGAGCCTTTCCCTGTAGAGGCTAAACCTTACACTGTCTCTTACTTCCCTTTAACAAGTACTTGTAGAAAAGCCTCTTTTTCTTCAGGCTACCAATGCTTCATAGATAAACATGGCTTAAATTTTTCTGATAAATGGGATGCTGGAGGGATCCCAGAGCCACATCTCCCACAGCTTAACATTTAAGTGCATAACTAAAATGCTTCACTGAGACTACCAATTACTGCAGCTCTGTTACTACCACACAGAACTGCTCAACACCAAATGGAGCTATGAGATTCCAGAAGCCATTTTTAGCCCAGGGCACTAGGCCAAAAATAACCTTTTCAGTTCTCTAGGAAGCCAAATGTACAAAGATATGAAAACTGGCAGAAGGAGTACAGCACTTCTTGCCAAAATACTGATTTTTAATTTTTTTTTTTACTGTGTACAGTTACTACTCTTTCATATTACCCGATTCTTAACTGACTGCAAATCTATAGCGATACTCTTTTTGAGACTATTTGTGAGTTGTACATCTGTGCCAGAAGCTACTATAAAGTGAGTTTCTGCATTGTGTTAATACATTTAAAACCACTCCCAGGACTTAAGACCTTAATGGAAGCTTTAAGTCTTTACTGCTATCCCAACATCTTCCAGAACAAAACTAATTCAAACACCTCAACATCCATTCTTCATCATTAACATTGACAGTTAAAAAACATATCAAAAAAAATCTCCAAAAAATACCAGAGAAGCAAAGTTGGATTCCATTCACAGTTTTGTCTCTGATCTGTCCTGAGATCTGGATTAAGCCATTCAAAATTCCTGCTTCTGAGTTTTTCCAATCTATACAACCAGGGGATAACCTGCATCCATATAGAACAATGAAATAACTCACCGAGCAAAGTTTGCATGGTAATTTTTTAATGGAATCACAGAGCAAGATCTATGCTAGGAACAACTAAAAGTAGAAATCTTGAAGTCATTATATTAATGACTTAAAGACTTTAGCTCCTAAAGTCATTACACTAACAATCAATATAATTACATAAAAGGCTTTCAAATTACAAGAAATTCGAAAGACTACTTTCTCTACCCATACAAGCTCCTGACTGGTTGGCTGAATGTCAAAGTCACACACAGCACACTTCAGCAGAGCAGTAATAGCAACAATACCATGACATAAAAGTGTCTCATGGTCTACACCATGATAGTGTCTGTCTTATCTCTAAATTCACTTACAAAAATGTCAGCAAATTGAAGTTACTGGTTATTTTAAATTAGTTCCGTTTTTCTTTCAAATGCTAATATCCACACCATTTGCATGACAGATTTTTTTTGCAGAGAGTCTGCCAGATTATCTTCACTTTTTATGGTGAATTCGAGACAGCACATGGAAAAAGAAAAAAAAAAGTAAGTCCTGAAGATGGGGGAGAAATTTGGCAATCTTTTAAATGAAAAACAATTTTAGGCTCTGCAGTCTTTTTGGTCCCCCACAAATAAAACCTCAGAAAAATAACATATAAAACTATACATCGCCAAATTAACATAATAGCTTTCCATCACAACTGAAAGTTCAGACAGTGAATGGAAACATCCATTATAACATGGCTACAATTCAGTAAATCAGTGTTAATTTCTGCACATTATGACTAAGAAGCCACATCACCATATTGACGCTATATAGAAACTAGAAGGAACTGGCACTGATGGGTCTGAAAACAAGTCAAAACATTTCAGATGGATGGCACAAGGATGTTCTTGTTCATACATCTTCCCTCAAACACACTAGTAAGCAGAGGGAAATAAAATACCATGCCTAGCAAACCTCGCAAGTGACAGGACGTGTGTGAGCGAGGAAAAAAATCAAGTCAGTAACACAAGGCAATCTGAACGGCTGCTGAAGGGAACACAAGCAAGGAGTAGGCATTCAGCCAGACTGGAATTGAAACCTTGGAAAGGGGATCACAGACAAAACTTACCGAGCAGAGAAACTACACTGTACAAAGTGGAAGGCAAAAGGACAGTTTTCTTGAACTGGGATGAACTCAAAAAACCCAACAAAACAAACAAACAAGAAGCCCCAGCAACACAACATAAAATGAGCATGGGAAACCCTGGGTTAAGCTGTTCCCCTTGATCAATCACAGCTGTATTTAGTAACCAGGGCATCCTTGTCCTGCTCCAACTGCTGAGAAAGCTCCTTTCAGCTTTGACCAGACACCCATTCCAGAAACCTTCATAACAGTCTGCATTTTTTAATTATATAACATATGAATGACACTATGTTCTTCCTCCTTCCCCACTGAATAGACACACAGCTTTCTTGTTACTACCCTTACCCTGCCTTAAAAACACTGAATCAAATGAATTCAGCTAAGCCTCACTATTCTCAAAATACAGTAATATAACAGCAGCAATAGATAGGAACTACCTGTCTATAGTTCAATAATCCCTATTTCTTGTGTCATTAAGTTTTTAAATAGTTAAAAGTGCAAATAGTACAAAAAGTCATTTTAATGATAAAAGCTTTGCTGACCATGATAACAATTTCCCTGTCCTTAAAATCAGACATAAGGCTCTTACCATACATAAACTATTGCACTTGCATTTTTGGTATTTTGCCTTACCCTGTAAAGGTTACCCAAGCGTGTTCTGCTCCATGTCTTTCCTTGGCTTACCATCTGATTCAATTTTCTTTTCCTACCCCATTTCTTACCCATTTCACAAAACTTCGTCAGTTTCAGTGATTTATCTTTGCACACATTTTATGAACCTGTTTCTTTCTGTTCACCAAACAACAGATCCAGCTTCTCACTCATGCTTTTCTCTTAACATTTAAATGTGGTGGGGTTTTTCCCCCATCTTATTTATTTTTCCTTTTTGGCTGTCTAATGTAATACTACAAAGGAGAGGTGTCACAGCAAATAGCACAACCAAAGATGCAGACTTTAGATGCTAAAAAACCTCATATCTGATCACATAAGATAAATTGGAATATAAGTGTCATTTGCAGTAACTTTGCTACTTTTGAAACATACTACTTTAGAATATAAACTAGTATTACAATAGTATTTTAGTATTCTTTACAGTATAAAGAAATCAAGTCACATGCTGTTTGAATATATTTCCAAGATGTACTCTGCTGAATTTTACCTAATTCAAAAAATTATTTGCCTTAAATCCTTCATACATAGATTATTGCCAGCTGCTCCAGCAATGTCACTTCCTACCAGAAATAAGTATTTATCAGACTACAATAGTAGAAAACACCCAGTTTATATGGTTAAATCCAAAACCTAGAAATTAAAGCAGTTACTAATCTAGTATTTTAAAGGACCACGGTCCTGAAAGAACATAAAAATATTACAACTACTGCACTTCAGACCAAGGAATAAAATCACACATCTACAGAAAATCAACATAAAAACCTTCTCCATTCAGCAGCACAGGTCACTGCTAACATGGGTGCTCAGCTATTTTCCCTTGTTCTGCTTTTCATAAAGAATAAGAACTCTATTCTGATATTTAAAACTACAAGCTACTTCCAGTAACTTATCTAACCATTCCTAGAAGAACTACCTCACATAATAAAAATGAACTTAGCAATTAGCTTTTACAAGTTCTAAATCCACACAAGCTCAGCTGAACATGAAACACTTCATGCAGCTTCAAAAGCAAGTGCAAACCTCCTCAGGCTCCAAATTAAGTGCAAAACTAACCCCCACTTAGCTCTGCCACGATCATCATCTCACAACTTTTGACTTTCTGTTTTTTCCTTTAAGAATATTTTTCCTACAGCCTGGGATAGGAGGACAAAAGACTGTTATTGTTATTTCTATTTTTAAATAGTTAGGAGGTTTACAGACATTAGGGTGTTCTGCACCATACAAGGAAAAAAAGAATAAAAAGCTGGCCAGCAAGACACCCTCAGAGAAAGACGCTGGGGAGAAAACGTTATAATTTCATAAATGAACTCCTCCCACAAAGAAACGTCTACGCACAAATTTAGCAGATAGGAACTATTCCTCCAGAAGCTTAACCCCTCAGTTGCATTCCAAATAACTCCTCTGACGGGTGTATAATATCTTGCACAACATGGTCAGCAGAGAACAGTCAGAAGCCAGATGTAACACCCTTTCTAGTTTTGATGGTGATCTGCTCACTGAACACAGGGATAATGCTTCTGACTCTTTCAGTTTTACACACTGGAGGACAATAAATGGGTGCACTTCCCATAAATTTGCTCTGCTGAGACCAGACTTAAGATATCTCTGGTTTGGGAAGTGCCATTTCAATTATTTAAATCATATTGATTTTAACTGTGAATTAGCAATCTAACCAGCTTGGAAATGTTCACAAACCTAATAAATGCTTACTAACAGTCAGCAAGAGCATAGTAGGCAGCAGAATGATGAGCAGTCAGCCTGTGGCCCAGAGAAGTTACTCATCCTTCCTAGAATGGTCATTCTGATATACAAAACACCAGTCTCTCCATCTTGGTTGATCTTGTAACTCTGCAAGCAGGAAAATCACTGGGTTTTCCTTACGCAGGCAAATGGATGCTAAGCTTCCCAAGCTTAAATTCAACAATTAGTTATTTAAAGTATGAATTTGAAACTATTATTTGTACCATAAAGTCTGTAAATGTCATGTATCTTGGAGCCAAATAATTTTCTCCATGTTTATCTGATTCTCTATGCACACAATTCTAATCATTATGAACATACCTGGCAATTTTCCTCAGTTTTACAGATTTCAGAGAATTATCCCAAGCCATTACACACATTTCCCTTCTTTGATTTCATATATTTTTTTCAACAGTTCCTAAGTTTTCACTCTCTATGACACTTCTGCCTTAAAGAGTATCATCTTTTTACCTATTTCCTTGTTCAAACCTATATTGCATTGGCATTTGCCCCCTTCCTCTTCCAAGCCACAGCTCTACTATGCAAATATTCATTCTACTTTGTCATAGCTGATTCTGCTCCAGCCTCTTCCCCTCACAGAAGTATTCAGTGTTTTCAAAACTCTCTGTATAGTAACCGTGTTAAGATTCCTACAGTCTCTCCTGTTTAAGATATGTCTAAACCAAGATGCCTTTTTTGCTGAAGACACAATAGAAACAGACCAGGGAAGGACTAAAAGATGGCTCATGAACAATGTGGGGATATTTGGCTTCTACCTCCCACCAGTGATCACAGGTGAACAGATCTGCAAAACTGCTTGCCTAAAAGCATTTGAAAGGGAACCTGTAGCACCTTGACTTTCATAACAGCCCTTCTAGAGCTCTGAGTCAGTCTTGTCCAAGCAGATTGGCCAGGGATGCACAAAGCAACAATATTTCTACAAAAGCCTTCAGCTTTTATTCATTTACATGCACAGCACATCCAAACACAGCAATTCTAGGCAGAGCTGTTTAAAAAACTGCCACCCTAAAGGGGAAGTTTTTTTTGGGGGTAAAGGTTAAATCCATAGCAGAGCCTACTCCTGCTGAAACTGAGGGATTTCACCCTTTCTCCCATCCCCTCCCATGGTTTTTAGGCTGGCATCTCTCCTACCTCTTAGCCCGTGCACTAGTCATGACTAGCAAGCAAGTCAAAAAGAAAAAAACAAACAAATACAAGGGAAACATACACAGCAGAGCCAGAGATAGAAAGCCATTAATCTGCTCAAGCCACACTCTAAAACAGTAACCAGACAATTATGTACTCATAATTTGTTCAATGCAACAAAGACAGTCTGAGCCAATTCACTTTATTTTGTGCTGAGGAGTATGTAACAGCACCTGCAAAGTCACTGGCTACATTTCAGCATAAATCTCCAGACAAAAGAGATAGCTTTCAAAAGTACCACTGACTAGACTCTACAGCAAGAGAACTAATAGACTGTTTTCAATGGAACTCGATAGCCTTGATGTTTATAAGATCCACAAGCAAGGATATAGTCAGGCTTCAGGAAGAAAAAAAGGGCCAAGAGGGTTTAAATGGTATTCTGCAGTTATAAGTTGCTATGCACACCCATGTTTCTAAAAGAACTCTTTTAGTTCGATAAAGCTCTTTGCCAAAACATTGCTTATGAGTAAAAAAGCAGAAGGTAAAATATGTTGGCACAGAGATGTCCAGACAGACCACACGATCAGGTGGTGTCAGAAACTGTTAAACACATAATAATGAATACAAAATTGATTTATCTTCATTATTTAGCCATAAGAATTACATCTCCTAAGTTTTGGCTGCAGGGTAATATTCAATTCATTGGTGATAATAAGCAAACAGACTTATTCTCTCTCCCTGTTCTTATATACTTAAGATACTCTTTTTGTAAAAAAAACAGTAAGTAAGGTTAAAAATCTTCAAATAAACACAGAAAGGCTGTAGGAAGGGACTGACTTTTGAAATTAAAAATAAACTGAGTTCTATAACTTTTTTAGCCTTACAAAGACATTATTTATTGATACGAGTTTAAGTTAAATGACCATAATGAGAGGCTCTCCGCCTTATCCAAAAAACCACACAATTTAATGAAAATATTATTTCAAAATTATTAATTATTCAAAGTTATTATCAGAGATAATTCTTAAAAGGAGCGGGGGATATCAAATATATTTTTCTCTAGTGGCCAAATAACAATCAAATTCTAAACAAGAGTCCATATAGTGGTCATATTTGATATTTGGAAGTGTGCAGCAGCACAAACAAGCCATGACATCCTGCCCAGTACAACCTGTACTTAGAACAAGTGGAACCAACTGCACATCTACTGCTGAAATTAGGAGAATTGTCACATGCGAAGGAAGAATTACATTAATAAAGCAGGTGGAGAAAATAAGTAAGAATAAAATATGGGAATCTAATGTACACAGAATCATAGAATGGTCTAGGTTGGATTGAACCTTTAAATGTCATTTAGGTCAACTCCCCTTCATGAAGCAGCAACATCTTTGACTAGATAAGGTTGCTCTGAGCCCCATGCACATCCTACTTAATTTTTAAAAAAGGGGGGGAAACAAGAAATACTACTGTTGATGTTATCAGCAAAGAGAAACAAAAGGAATGTATTTCACCCAAAATAGCATCAAGGCTCACAGTGATACTATGATTTTTCAACCTTGAAAGCAAGTCCACCATTACACAGTCGAAAAAACTGTTTCAAAGATGCTGCCAGGCAAAGGTGTCTTCAACATAGTACAGTCCACTCAGAAGCACTTTAAAAACAGCAGGTAGGAGCTCTTTTATCAAGAGAGCATTTTATTGCACGAAAAAAATACACATTCCTTCAAAAATTTCATACTTTTCAATGTAGGAATAAAACACTTCGATTTGTAATTATTTTATAATAATCTAATAATCTAGCATGTAATTTAAAGAATTTTATTTCTTCCCTGCCAGGTCACTACCAGCAGCAGCAAGTAATCCCTCCCCATGTGCCTAATTCATCCTATAGAAACGGATGAAGCAGGTATTCATTAGAAAGGGTTTGGAGGAACTGTCTTCAGAAATACAACCAAAGCCCACAGAAAGAGGCTGAAGTGATACAGCAGGCAGCCATGGTTCCATCTTTGGGGCCTTTGCTTGCTCTTTTATAAAGTAACATGCTTCCAGCATTCCCAGTGGTTTGGAGGAATATAATTGCATGCTATTACTTAAGAACTATGTGATTACTGTGCCACTGCCTTCCGCATAACCCAGCCTGTAATAAAAGTGATAAGAATAGCATTTATTATTTTTGAAATGGTTTTTGCATTGCATTCACACTGATGTGGTTTAAAACGTCTGACTAAACTCAAGACACTTTGCATAGAGGTTTTCTTTTCCTCTAACAGTACTGAACACCATGAAAACTTCATTCTGTGTGCTGAGACCTGACCAGGTCACTCAGCACTTGACCAGAACTCTCAAATACTGAGAAAGAAATATTCTATCACATTTCTATAACCAAGATGGATTTAATGCAAAGAAAAGTCACAGAAGAAAAAGCATAACCAGAAGTCACAGGAATAGAAAGTGACAAGTACAGTTCAGCCTCTGTAGCTATTACAGAATGTAACTGCAGTGAGAACTAGAAAAACCAAAATATCCCGTCCCAGCCACTAAAGGCAAACAAGCCATGTCCCTTTTGTAAGTGCATCAATTGCTATATAAAATCTGATTTCTAACTTCAGGAAAAAAATAAATGCATGAGCAGAGAACTTAGAGTTTATCACTCTTTTCTTCCTCAGATCTACAAAAAGCACTCAGAACCTTTCTAGAAAACAAGTTTGATAATATTTTATTTAAAAGAAGCTGTAGATGATCACTTTCTGAATAAAAAAATATTTTCAGTCTGCAATACTAAAACACTGTCAAGTGCAGACATGGTTTCAGTTTTCTGGAAATTCCCTGCTCTTCAGAGGCCTAAACTTAACCCCCCTCACTCATCTCCTCTACATCAAGAAGTATCTTCATTTTTCAGTGAGACTGGCAATCCTCTCTTCCCCTAAAAAAACAGTAAAAGGCTACCCCTACCCCAAAAACCAATGTTTCAGGACTTCAGAGACATGTCAGCACATCAGATCCAAAACTACAAATCCCTCATTTCAAGAATCTATTCCAAGTAGTACAAGAAAGCTTTATACTATGCACATTTACAGAGAGGAAGCAGAAGAGAAAATTCCCATCAAGAGTTTGCCCCAAGAGTTTCAGAAATCTGGCCTTAAGCCAGGCATCTCTTCTGTTTATATATTTGTTATGTAATGTAACAAATGGGAAAAAACATGGATTTTTTGGAAATATAACAACACACAACTTTCAAGGCAGTTCCCATTAAACAGTTACAACAAGCTGTTACAAACAAAACCTTAAAGCAACTATAGATTAACACAGTGTTCTTCTAGAAAGTGACAATGATAAAAGGGCTGCTGTTGTCAGAAGATTAAGACAAGGGTTGATCTACACTGCTGTTTATATCAAACAAAAAGAGAATGAAAACACAATTCTACATTCAATTTCATATTGAATGTTTTCCATGTAAACTCTGACAAAAGCCCAATAATGCTTGAAGATAAAGACTATTTTTTTCCCTTAAAAAATCACTAGAACAAGCAAGCATGTAAGAAGCAGGTGCTCCCTCTACATACTAAACACAGCTCATGCCTGTACAGCACATACTTAAACAATACACAAATACTAACATGCAACTACTACCAATCAAACAATTTTCTTCCCAGTATACAATCCCCTCAGTATGCAATTTGTTTTTCCAACAGTTTGGTTCCATATTAAACAAGCTCCATTTCTGGATTTCCAAACTATTTATCTTTTGCAGCGTGTCTGCTAGAATTCAACTTTGAAAAAGAAATGAGATAAAAAATGCCTGCTTGGGTTGACAAGCTGAAAGTAATTCTTCTAACCACATAGAGTTCCCCTGCCATGCCTATCCCTTCCACATCTGCTACTGAGTCAGCTAATGGTTAGAACGGTAATTCATGCTATCAATTCATGGTAGTTTCTTTCATCAAGCTTCCTTCACTTTTTTTTTTTTAATGGATATAACCATATAGGTGCTCACACAGACCAATGAGAAATCCACTCAGCAACAGCCATCAAGTAACAAAGTTAAACAACAATAACACATGACACCTACCATACATCTGAGGCACTCACTCTGGGACAGACACAACAAGCACATGTGTCTCCATACACAGGAAGGCATAAATGCCCTCATGTGCAGGAGTAGCTGAGAATTTAGATTCATGTTATCACATGTCTGCATGCAGGTGTAGCACCTGCTGTTTTGTGGGACAAGAACAAGTGACTACATGTCTCTGCTCAGCTGCCACAACACAACTGTCTCCAGCAGGCAAATGGGGACACAAGGGCATGTGGAGGCTGTATGCTGAAGACCTTAGCAGTACACTAATATATTCCTCTAATGCAGGTTTGCACCCTTCTACCTAGTGACACTATGTAAAGAAGGGTTAGGTTCCATCACCTGGGATAAACAGGAGCAGGAAAACTCACATGACCCTTTGAGGTGGGCCTGCCACCCCGGGCGAGAAATAAGTGTGCCCTTTTTCATGCTGGAAAAAAGGTGTGAGAGCAAGTTAACACAGACTGAATATATGTCCCCTCACCACTCCTGCCAGAGGGGTTGTCAGGCCTGTCCCCTCTGCAGATTTATGGAATGTTGGTGTCCCCCACTGTAGAGTACATACAGTGCCTGTGAAGACAAGGATTTCTCTCTACATTTGCCCTGGAAGATAGCATTGCAAAGAGCTGACACTTGTGACTACATGACTGTAAGGACACTAAGGGGCATGCCAACCCCAGTGCTGAACAAGTGGCATTTGTGAGAGGTGGCATGCTCCCTGGGCCACCTGCACAGCAAACAGTCTTCCTCTGGACATGCCTCCCCCTTTGGCAAGCAAATAGGTGACACGTTTGGAGGCACAAGAGTATCTCAATGTGGTTACATACGGACTTGCATCCCCTTCGTGCCAGGTGGGTTCACCCACGAGCACCAGGACAGAAGCAGCAGGTATCCACCCTGGCACCGTGTGTGCATTCCTGCCGCAGCTGAATCAAAGGTGGGCTGGCTGCCACCACAAACCTGAGCAGCGAGGGAAGGGTGGCACAGAGACGCAAGTTCCCCAGAGAGAGAAGAGGACAGGTGCGAGCAAGAATTCCCCACACATTCCCTCAGTGTGCCACGGGAGAGGCAGCTCTGTGTCACCAAACGCCGGGCGGGGGGATGGAGAGGAGCGTGCACAGATCCAGCCATATGGAAGCAAACACCTACCTCATACACCAAGGCGGGGGGAATAAAGAAAGCACAGGGTCCACGGAGAGATGGGGGTGGGCTCGGTTTCCGTGTGGGGAAGGGCCCCGAGGAAGGCGAACGAAAGGGTGGGGAGTGGGTGTTCGCCTCACCGGGAGGTCGGGGGGCACTGAGGGGGCGGGGAGGGGATCCCGGGCGATTCAACAAACCCGCCTTCCCCGCTTCCCGGCCGCCTCCTCCCTGCGCGCCCGCGGCCGCTCGCCCGGGCTCACCTGCCCGCACCGTATCGGAGAGGTCGTGGCTGAGGGCGGCGGCGCTGCGCGGGAACTCCTTCAGCTTCCTGCCGCTCAGGTTGAGCCCCCCGGAGTGCGCCGCCTCCTCCAGCGCCCGCTCCAGACCGCGGTTCAGCGGCGCCTGCAGACCCAGCGCCCCGCTGCCGCCGCCGCCGCCGCCGCCGCCCACCCCGGCTGCCGCCGCCAGAGCAGCAGAGGGGAAGGGCTGCGACTCGCCTCCCAGCGTCGCCATCTTTCCCTCGCCGCTGGGGCTACCCGAGAGGGCCACCGGACCTGCCTCCCTCCTTCCCTTCTTCTCTCCCTCCCTCCTTCCTCCTCCTCCTCCTCCCGCTCGCGGCGGCGGCGGCGGCAGCGCGAGCAGGGGGGCGGAGGCGCGCGGCCCGGGCGAGGCGCGCCCACTGCGCATGCTCCGCCCCTCCCGGCACCGCTCCCCGCCGCGGCGCCCCCTAGCGGCGGCGCGCTGCCCCCGGCGCTGGAAGTGCCAGTGGGGAGGCGGAGAGGGGGCGGCTCTCCATTGTTTCCTTGCCACAGCATTCCTCGGGAAGGCAGCCCGGGAGGCCTGCCCGCCGCCGACTTGGGCCCCTTCTGCGGGCAGCCGGCGGAGTTGTCCCCCAGCAGGGCCCGGGGCTGGATGGGTAGCGATGGGCGGCGGGCGGTGTGAGCCTGCAGGTGAGCCGGCAGCAGCGTCTGCGGGCTCGGCTTTCCGCATTGGGGAGTTAAAGGCTGCAGCGGCTCTTCCCACCGAGCGAAGCTTTGGGAGTATCTGCCCTGCAGAAGGGCTTTCTGTGCCGTGCTTCTCCCGCAGCGGCTGGTTCACACCTGTCTGTGTCTCCTGCGCACAGCCTGCCCCAGAGGGACCCTGGAAGGATTTGTAGTGACAAACCAAGCATAGGAGCCACCATCCGTTCAGTTTCCTGTAGGATGACCTTTCCGAGCGGGTGAGGTTGATGGGTTTGGTTTATTTCCCCCTTTCTTCTCTGCAGCTGGCGAAGCTGAGCCCAGGGGGTGGGAAGGAGCAAGGCTGAGTGCTCCCACACGAGTTACAGAGTTTAAAGATAAAACAGGACTTGTACAACATCACCCCTGACCTGTGCTTTACAGACCATTACGTTTCACTCACTTACCCTAAGCCTGTTAATCAATGGTTGACGTTAAACCAAAGCCTTCCCAGCTCCAGGAAGTTCAATCGCTGAGTGCTACACGGACAAGGAAGACCTAACTGGCACAAGGAAATAACCCCAAGTTTGTGAAGAACAGGAGACATCATAGCGAGTTTCGCAGTCACAACCGAAACAGCACTGGGGGAAAAGGTGTTAAGAAAATAGGAGAAAGAGTGTTAGAGGTGATCTTTTCACATAAGAATATCATAGCATCCATTAAAACCTTGTTCTTTATAGTTAAGATATGTTCTCAGCATCAACATTTTTCATTTATGTTTTATATGCATTGTATCACTGCAAAAGTGTAAGCAAGCAGCATAGCAGTGTTTTTAAAGAGATACAGTACATTAACGAAAGAGCTGTAAGGTAGATGGGTAGGAGGGGGTTATTTTACTGTAATAACATTTATAATACACCTAAAATACAACCCCTGAACTTAATCTCCAGTGCAAATTCCCCTTATATCTACTACTGCCAGTTCTTCATGTTTAATGCAGAGATCTTAGTTTTTGGCATGACTAAACCAGTGTACTATCAATTCGAGAAAATTCTGGATGCACCAGAGAGTAAATCTTGACAACATTCCTTGGAACAGCCCCTTGCCGAAGTTAACCAACAGTTACCACAATATTTGTGCCCAGATATCACATTGCTTTTGACAAAGCTTGTTGGTGGGTTATGAAGATCATATTACCCACAAATTTCCACTAGTTACAGCATGTTTTGGTTTTGTTAAAATGTTTAATTCCAGTTTGCATGCAATCATTGCATTGCTGCTGGAAAGCATAAAGAAATAGATAAATAGCTACATCTTCTCAGCAATTTAAAGAAAAGTGTCTATAAACAGTAAGTAATAAAAACATTATTCAATTCAATTTTAATAAACTCTGAATAAAAACTGGTAGGCTGCCCCTATATTTTTAAATGCAATTTCTTAAATGCAAGTTTAATGAACTAAGTACTATATTCTTATACACTTAAATAAATCTGAAATACTGTAGGTTTTATAACTCAGTAAATGACTTTTCATGGGAGATATCCTGTGTATTAAATTACCCAACATCATGGAATTTTATTTGGAAATTTTAAATATAGAACGAAACGTTTAGGCAGCATAGATGAAAAATTCCTCTTTCAGCATCAGGTCTTTACAGTCAGGAATCAGGCCTGTCTTCTGGTGAGGTTTGTGAAGTTTTCTCACCAGTGGAACACCATGTCCCTTCCTCCCCCACTTCTGGTAAGACATTATTTCTAAAGCTGATTTTTATTTAAAAAAAAAAAAAAAAGAAAAAAAAAAGGTTTTATTTTTCTCTTCATTGACCTCACACCATAACACCAATGCTGAGAATTGATTCACAGCATCTTGCTGAAGGGAGATTAGCAGTGATACTTTTCTCAGCCTTATCTGAAGGACAACTTGTCCTCCTTTGCAGGAGGTACCCAAAGCCCAGAGGAGCCACCAGGTTACCCTGCTTGCAGGCAGACACCATGTGCCCACCTTGCCTGCCCTGCTGGGCTCACATGAGGGGCCTGTGGCTGGCAAAGGCAGACAAGTCAGCACAGCTTCCCTTTGAAGACATGCAGCTAGGATTACAGAAAGGCTGAGGCTACACAGGCACTTGGCCTAGCAGGGGTTAAAGATGTAGGTTTTACTTTATAGCAGTGCAAGGGCACACAGCAATAATCAGGGATCAAGACTGATTTAAACTGCTTTTTGATCTGAGCAGCTGAGCTGCAATGCTGGCATGACCTGTGCTTTACCACACACTAAATTGAAGCTTCTGGAAGTAATGCCATGAAAACTGTCCATGTTACCAAGATTGTGGAAAGCCAAAAAAAAAAAAGGAAACCTGCATAGAACTGAGGCTGTACATTGCCTTCACTTTCTCTCTGCCTGAGCACTGTGCCAGATCTAACTCTGTTCCTATAGATACAAAGGATTAGAAACTGGAAGCACTACAGAAAACAAAAAGACCAATCACACAAGCATCAGTTTCCTATCTATGCAGATGCTTTTGGAAGGTCATGCTCCATATTTTGGCTTTGATCAGATCACTAAGTGGGCACATCCTGGCACAGCAGCCAAACTAAGCTAATGACAAGGTGTCACTGCAAGCAGCCCTTCCATTCCTTGCCCCCACCAGTTCCTATGGGACAGTATTTGCATTTGTTTGTCTCTTCAATAAGACCTAGAACAGCTTAAAAGGAGCAGCTCTAGGAAGAAAACACTGGATACTCTTCAGCAAGCTGATACGAGTGTAGCAGAGAGAAGAAAGCAGAAGGAAGTCTATGGATGGTATCAGAAGACAGATGACTGTTCTGCCAGTTGGGTCACACATAATGGTTTTGAGAAGAAAACTCATATCAGAAATGCACAGAAAGTACCACAGCTAAGGGGGACATGAGCCTTAGAGTTCCTGAGTGAATTTCTATGACTCTGAATCGTCAGAAAAAAGGCAAATGGCAAGGCCTGTGTGCCTTGTGATGATCAGAGTTGGGTGGGGACTTATGTGCAGGGAGTTGGTCCCTCACAAGATAGCATGGGACCTCAGTGTGGGTACCTGTCCTGTGCTAGACATGGCACTTTCACAGCATGCAGCAGGAGAGCCTTACTTTACCTCAGCCTGAAGATATCCGCCTCATAGTCCATGTGCTCCAAGATAATGCTGAAGAAGGAATTGTGTGAAGTAGTTCAGACACAGTCAGGGTACTCAGTGCTTTCTTCACATGAGTATCACAGGTGGAAAAAGCTGTCTGGTCTGGAGACAGAAACAGCACATGCTTTAAGTAAGACATCAAACAGAAAGTGTGTGGCACTCAGCCTGCAAGGCTGCCTCTGTTTGGTGTCACACAAAACAGCAGCTACAACTCAGGACACATTATACATCCTTGGTAGCTTGACAAACAGCACCAGGACAAAGAAAATTACTAGAGGAATCTCAAGAGAAAAAGTATGCACACTGAAGCATCAGGTGGCACAGAGTGAAAGATGTTCCTTTCAATTAGAGCACAGACTCCCTACACTGCTCACAACATTCCTGGGACGAGCAGTTCATAGCAGACACACCAGAAGGATTAGTAGCCTACACAGAGCAGACCCACCAGGAGAATGAGTAGCCTACGCAGAGCAGACAGTGCACTGGAGCTTCCTTGCAGTAAAGCTGGTGGAGGGAGTTTGAAAGGCAAGGAAGCTATATCAGGAAATAGCTCGGAAAAATCCATCTACAGAACACCTACCTCTCAGAATACTCAGAAAGAAGGAAAAAAAAAAGGGGTGAGGGGAAGAAGAGAACAATTAATTGATAGGAGAAAAAATCAGGGGGAAGCTTACATAAAAAGCAGGAGCTCAGAAAGGAGACAAGCAGGATAGTCACTGCTCAAAAGACAAGCAAGGTTCATCCATACATAGACTCAAGCAAGCTCATTATATAAGGGAACAGAATTATTTAATTGCTACGGAAAAAGAAGCACTTCTTGGTGCCTGCCACTGATTGTGACAAGAATTGGAGGCTCAGGAAAGCATCTCCCTTACTGTGTCCTTAGATCTAGCAGGTGGGCAGGTCAAAACACACCCTGAATGATGGTTGGTGGGACTCAATTGCCATAGGATGGATCTCAAACACCACCACATACACTGGGCAAATTGGCAAGGTTCACTGCCACTGTCATGGTAGTGATGCTCTGTACAGACACTGATGCAAGAGGAGAGAAGCTGCAGAAGATCATGACCACAAGCTCAGTTCTCAGCTAACTGGTCATGAAAATAGAACTGAATGCGAACTAAAACCAAAATGAAACTTAGTATCACTGAAACACTGGAAATTACTAAGGAGTTAAAGGCAATGCATTTACACGTCCATGCTTGAAACACTAATTTAGCTCACATTAGTAGTTGTAAACGGGCAGAATTTCTTTCAAGTTTTTCAGACAACCTTGAAATATGCAATGTGATAGTGATAACTATAGCCATTCTTACCTTATATCAACTTCAGCAGAGGTTCTGGGGATTGTAACTGTGATGGGAGTCTTGCTCTTGAAACAGGAAGAGCCAATAAGTGTTTGAACTATGGAGAACAAAACAAAGACATACCTAAGCTGGGAAAGGATTGTCTTCCAGGAGTTTGCCTTTATGAATATTTGAAACAGCATCTGGTAAGGGAAGAAGCCATCAGGGTAAGATATAACCTGTCTTCTAACAAAAATAGAGAAGACAACTAGTTATTGTCAATAGCAATGAGACAACATCTGTGGAGACACATTGCTGGCAGCCTCACAATACCTCCAGTGTATGCTGTTGAAATACAGCAGTTTATATGTCTGTTGCAAAAAAAGCTATGCAAACCTGATTTCCTACCCACATCAGACTATTAGCACAGACACATGAAACGAAAATTTAAATAGCGAGTCATCAGTCTATTGCAAAATTCAGAAAATGCAAGGAGATAGAAGACATCAGCCACCCAGCTGAATTCAGGTTTCTAGGTGGAGCACATATAGCCAAGACTTTGTAAAACCCATGCTAATGATTATGGGAAAGGCAGCAGGTAGAGTGCTTCAAATCCCTTTAAAGAGCAGCAAGAACACTGGGACCAAAGAGAACTACTGCCTGGTAAACCATTGTGATGTAGAAAGGCCAAAGGCAGCAGTGGAAATGAAAGAACAGCTCAACCCTACATGCAAGCCCAAATATATTCCTTGCAAACCACACAGACCATCTCTCTAGTACAAACAAGTTCTTGAGACGCCTGGGAACTCAGTAAGAGCTGTGAACCAACCAAACCTGGTGATTGCAAACCACTCAGCTGACTTAAGTCAGATAAGTGATTTTAGTTGACCAGCACTGTGTTTAGGCCTTGTCCTCACCATTCCAGCCATGTTGCTGATACCAGTCACCTGGCAGCAATAAATTCGGAGGTGAAATTGCAAAGAGGGTACCTGCCATTGGGAAAAAAAAATACACCATGTATGCAGTTCTTGAATAGGGAATTGTATCCAAAAACATGTTAGTAGCCAGATATGCTCTAATAATGTGAACAAATATGGATCCATTGTGACCACCAGCACCTCTCTGTCCAGAAGGTGTTCCACCCCTAAGAGGTATCTTTGTGTCCAGGGCCACTGAAACAAGAGTTATTTGCAATAACAGCACCATCAGAATAAGACTTTTACTAGCAAAGAGTAACCTCCTCCTTGGTTGTCCTAATAGCTCCCTAACATCAATAAGGATGGCAAGATGCAATATTTTATGAAGAAAAAGTCATGTGCTCTCAGGTTTAATCACTTGGTTTAAATCACTTTTCATGGAAGTGAAGCTGTATGTGTTTTATAAACAGATTTTGGCCCATATGGGGATGTTGCCTTGGTACATGACCATGGGAAGTACTGGCCTGGAAGGGGATACTCAAGTACTGTGGCTGCATGGCTACAGAGAAAATGTATGTCTTGGAGCAACCTTGATTCTTTTCTATTTCATATATAATGCCAGGGCAGCTGATAGTGTCTTGCAGGTGATCAAAAATAACTTATATCCACATTTGCTAGGCTGTAAGTACTATGGTACTGGTCTTGAAAATCAGTGGCAAAGAATCAAGATCAAAGTTTACCATTAAATTGCAATTTATGTCCTCATCCCTTCCATAAAGATCAAGGCATTAAGCAATTAATATTAAGCTTCCCAAAACCAATAATTTTGCATAACTAGAAAGAAATATATAATTTACTGGTTTCTTTGACAGAAAAGCAGCAAGTTATCCTGTTTCATCATAACTCTCTAACACATCTAAAATAACTATAATAACTCTATACCAAGTAAGTTTGTAAGCAATGTTTTAGGGGCATTCTATTCATAGTTAGTTACAGAAACACCACTTAGTTTAGAGCAATCTTATTTTCTTCCAGCACATAACAAAGCCTCCAACCTGTAATCACTTGACATTAGTTCCCAGCTTGTGATCTGGATCACTGGAGCTTAGCTTGGGCTGAGCTGGGGTGCAGTGGAAATGGGGAGGCAGGGACATGAGGAGGTAAGACGGCTCTTCTAGGTGTGACTTTGCTGCTCCACCTGTAGCAGGGAGCACTTCCCAGCACTGCATTCCAAGCTTGCAGCATCTGTGAGGTGAGCAGAATCCTCACACAGCAGACCCTTGGTGCCATCCAGTGAAGTCTGGATCTTGCAATCATAGTACAGGGATGTGAACCTTCCACCGCTCCAAAATCTCATGTGCTAGGTACAAGAGAGTGACCAGACACCGCAGGAGATGGGTGGGAACAACAGGCAGAACCAGTGCACAGCTGAACTGTGCTAGAGAGGTAGCACTCTCCACTGCAGCCTCACTCCAAATTCCATGTAACTTGCTCCTTGTCCCTGTCACCTTGCAAATCACAGCATTGTATGAGAGAATCTCAGTCTTTGCCAAAGATGACACTAAGTGACAGATTGTTGTTTAGGGCAAGTTCCTCTTATTTTTATTTAAAGGTGCAAGAAGACAATTGCTGGCTAGAATCTCTTGCACTATAAGAATCAAATCATATTTCATATATAGAGGCCTGCATGTTTGGTGACGGAGTGCATACCATGAAGTAAGATGCATAATACTGAGGATCTCGATGGAAACAATAGATTCCTCTGGGGAAGAAAAAGTATGCAATGTTCCTAGTAAGACTGTCTGCAAAAGAGCTCAAAAAATGGTTCACATGGGGTAAGTCCAGGTTCTTGAAGTGCTGGGCAGACAACACCCCTCCCTTCCTCCCTTTACCTCCTCCTCTTTCCAGATACACACTATCAGACTGGGCAATGCGCAGGCAGCAGAATAACTTTCCATCTCACTGGCAGGTGGACTTACAGCCTGGTCTTGGACATGGAAAAATAAAGGCAACCCTGTTAGCTGCAGACTTTCATATCCTGCATGTGGTGAAGGCCAGGAAAGTACCCAGGTCTGGGTGGTGCTCTAGACACTTTTTCCCAATGGTTTGGCTCCTGGGAGATGCCAGAAGGTCCTTCCATGCTACAGAAGCTGATGTGAGTGAAGGGTGCTCACCTTCCTGCAGAATCTGTCTGTAAGGGACATCCTTACATTCTCAATGTACACCCATTTAAGGACAACTACATGAATGTCCTTTTCTGTTCTCTCCTAGTTTTGTTTCAGCCATCTCCTTTACCTTCAAGTGCCTTCAAGTGCTTTCTTAATGTCTCACACTCTGTTTTTAACAATAGGAGCTGAACATTGAAACAGCAGAGCTAAGTGAAATGTATGCAGAGAGAAGGGGAAGGAAAAGCAATTCTTCACCCATCCCCCCATCTGTGATCAGTACATCTCTGCTAATGTGTAAAACACAGAACAGCCTGTACAGCCTACATTACATGTAGCAGCTCAAGTAGGGATGTTTTTTCCATGTGTTGCCTATGGCACTGAAAAGACTGCTATTACTACAACACCCAAGCAGTAATGCAGATTACTGGTCTTCAGCAATTCTAACAAATGAAAGAGAAACAGCAGAATTCCCTGAAAAAAAAATCCTTTCGGGGATCTTGCTGCCTTTCCCTGAACTCATTTGGGCATATATTTGGGCATATCCTTTATCTGATTCATGAGAACCTAGACAGCTGTTTAAAAGGAATAAAAATAGCTAACAAAGTGAAACAAATGTTCTTAGTACTCTGAAGACAAATAAAAGAAGGAAAGTGCAAGTCAGGGAATGTATCCATTTAAAGCTTTCCATGATAGGAAGGGGATAGAGATTATTTTTACAGATAAGGAATGGAAATAGGAACTGGATGTTGAGACCAGTGCTTTACTGGTTGGTTGGTTGGTTGGTTGGTTTGGTGGTTGGTTGGTTGGTTGGTTAGTTAGTTGTTGTTTTGTTTGGTTATTTGTCCACAAAAAAATTCTGAATTCTCCATCCTTGCAAAGAAACAATTGATTTTTCCCAAGATACTAAGATGGGAAATTATTAGGATGGTTGTTACTATAATGATTCTATATTGTAGAAGCTTCTACAATGCTACTGTAATATCTTGTGCTCTGATGAGATACCATTCTCTGTAATTACAGGCCACAAAAATGAGGCGTGTTTCATGAACAATTTCAGAAGTTTTATTCTGAACTTATAAATTGCCTTTCTTTTTGTACATACAACACAGTTTAAGTTCACACAATCCAGCAGCAATCTCCTCACATCTTTGATCTATGGCCACTTCCTTGTTCTTCAGGCCAGCGAGTCCTTCTGCAGCACCATCTCTTACAGGACAGGTCACAGGGCTCCACACCTTTCATTCACAGACAGCATCTGACTTTTGTCAGGTCATGGATATTTAACCAGAGAAGTGAGGAAGACTGATTTCAAGACAAGCATATATTTAAAGCCTAATTACCAGGTGTGCCTCATATATGCAACATATCTGCAATAAAACCTCTGAAAATTGGCCAGCACTCGTGTTTTTAACAGAACACCACCCAGTGTTAAGTCAAAAGCCTTAATAAATCTAAATATATTACAGTATTTTTATCAGCTAAGTATATAAATTCCTCAAGCATTAAATCAGGCTTGCTTTACAATAACTCATTTTCACTAAACCATATTGATGGCAATAATTATATTTGTATATGTCAGTTCCTTTGAAGCCCCATGTCATTTTTCTGTCATTTTGCCTACAACTGATGTAAGCTAACAACACTATAATTAGTGGCTTGTCACACCCTCTGAATTCTGGCACAGACTCCCAGTCTTCTGGAATTTTCTGATTGCAAGGTGTTTTCTGAACATCTTTAACTGCTGATATGTTGAAAGTTGTGTATAATTCTGCCAGAATACAAGCACACCTTGCTGTATTCTGAAGAATAATTACTGAAATATTTCTGCCTGTTCTGCATCGCTGATATTGTTTTTTTCCTGCTTTTTCTAGTCATGGGCCTAAACCATTATCATTGTTCCTAGTGAATGATTTCATATTATCCTTGGCTGTCATTTGAAGATTTTTATTTACTTATTTTCAGCACATGATGACTTCTTACTTTTACGGATTGTTCTTTTTTCACTATTGAAAAAGAAGTTGTCTTTTAAACAACTAATTTCCTTCTGACCCTGAATCATAACTGAAGTTTAGGCCTTCATTGACAAAGGGGGAAATGTGACACTTTTCTATCTGAATAAATGTCTCTAAAATAGATTTCCATATTTGTGTTTATTTTTCTATTTCTATTTCACTTCCCATACACTTTTTTCTTAATTTATCCTGTGTCAGGAATTTAATTTTCAGAATAACCACTACACATACACAGCTGGTGCCCTGTGTGCAGCTCTTGCCCATATTAAACATAGTCAGATCATTGTCAGTGATCCTGAGGCAACCAAAGCTTTCCATGGTAGCCATTAATTCTTTTTTATGAAAGAGATTGTAATGCAAATCCCAAGCCAACAGCTAAATTAAGGTCATAGAGATTCTATGAATTCCAGGAGTTCCTATCTTTTGAATATCTTTACAACAAACCTGCATGTTCTTCTAATATAATGCTATGGAGAGAAGGCAGGAATGCAGAGAAATGTTTTGCCTATTCTTCCTTTTTTGAAAACACCTGAAAAAGCATCTAATTCCCTGCCCCTTGACTTTGCCTTCAGCGGAATGGTCAGCACCAGGGCCGGAGCTGACTGGCTCAGCAAGAGCCAGAGGAGTGTAGGACACTGCAAAGTGTTTTGCGGGTGACTGTCTTCTCAGTGGCCCTGTCCCCAAGAGAACAGGCAAGGGTCAAATCTGTGAATTAATCAAAATCTGTGGCACCCTCATGGATTTCCCCTCAGGATCCATTTGCAGGGATCCTGTATAAGCAGCCACATGTTTTCCTCCCAGTCCTTCTCAAATTTGACCTCTTTTGCTCCCAGCCCATCCAGACTCATCTTTTCCTATTCCTGGCTCCTCATTCCCAGTCCCAGCCTCCTACATTTCCTTGCCCAGCCCATATCTCCTCTCATTATCCCATTCTGTCTTTGCTCTGTCCTTGTCCAAAATTGCTCACGTGTCCAAGCTCTAGCTCTGATTTTTCCTATATTTAAACCAAACTTATCTCTTCTTACTCCCACCTGCCAGAAAAAGAGGGACATTAGGAGGCCAGGAAAACAGAACCCAAGGCCATGACAGCCCAGAGCTGCAATTACACAGTCCAGAATGAATGGTGTCCAGCTCAGACAGACTTTTCAAGGTTTTTAGCACACAGCTGCAGCAGAGATTTGCGAAGTGTGCTAGCTGCATTTTTTCTGCCCTAAAATGTCTACAACTTGGCCTTATTTGGGTTCATTTTTCTGGAGATACTAAGTATACAAAACTCATCTACAGTTAGTTTCATGTCCCTCATATAAGCATAGGGACCAACTGGAGTTTCCAAATAAAAGACAGAAATTAGCATCATAAAATAACACATATTTTCTAGCCACATTTTTGGAAGGGACTGAACTGTTTTATGTATGCACTTAAATTTCAGCTAAATGAGCAGATGCCCAGCAGGGAAGCTTTTATTCCCTATTGTTACTATTTTGCAAAGTTATAAACATAGGGAGCGGGAGCTCATCGTAGAAAACATTGGACAAACAATAGATGGTGCCACCATTAATACAAATATTTTTATTTTTAGATTTCCTATAAAATCTTCATTAAGTATGTGAAGAATTTGAAATACTGTTCTTCACTGCAATTACATGAACATTTGACTGAAACCTCTGGGGAATCAATGAGAGCTAATAGCACCATAAAGTGAAAACCAACTGCTGAGACAGATACATGCTGAGATTTTGGAGGCAGCTTTATAATAACAAATAGTGTGTTATGAAATTGGACCTAGTGGTTAAAAAATACTGGGGGCAGAGGGGAGGGAAGTGGGGAGGAAAGAGCAAAAATGTACCAGAAAGCTAAGGGAAGTAAAGTCTCAATATTTATTAGTTGAGTTTATGTGTCCCTCCCCACTATAGTAACCAAGAATCTATTTTGACTGCATATAAGAAAACAAATAAGAATGAGAATACTATAAAGTTATGAACAAAAAGATAAACAGGGAATAGGAAATAAGAGAAACTTGAAGAAATTGTCAACTTGGGACAGTGCATTGTGCCCTAAGATTTATGTTAATTACACAGGTGGACAGACAGCAATGAGAAGAGAAGGGATGGAAAGTCCCCTTTCTGTGGTCCAGTAATCACTAAATAATAAGAGCATTAAGACAGCAGATGTGCACTGATACAGTTCTCTTGTGTGCTCAAGTGCATCAGAGCTGGGATCCTTCAGCCCACTGAGAATTGCACCAGGCATGGCCAAGTGCAGCCTTCACCTCATGTGGTGCAGACTCAGGTTACTCTTGTCCTCATTTTGGTTACTATATTTATCTGTCTTAGAAATTCAGCTACCTTTTGCCATTTCCCTCACACCATAATACATGAATTCTTGATAGCAACACAGCGAGTTGGAAAGTCTCATTTAATAGACAGGAATCTGGAAGAGCAAGAGTGAGATATTGCAGTAGGAGGCCTTAAGCAGGAATTCGGCAATCATTTCTGTATTTTGTTCCCTTGGACCTGAAATTACTTGCCCAAAGACACAGAATAAGTGGCAGAATCCAAGTCTAGAATGTCCTACCCTAAGGTTGTAGCAACCATCTCCCCTTAAAGCATAGGCAGTTAGTGGCATCCTGACACTGCATTTCCACATTGAATGACAATGTTTGAGACTGTTCAGCTTCAGGAGTATTTGGGAAGAAACCTCTCATGAGAGTGTTGATTAATCAAAACCAAAATCTTTTCTGTGGAAAAGAGCAGGGCAGAAAAATTGCAGTTCAGACCCACTCAAGGATCAAAGTCATTTGTTCTAGTATGACTGCTGCTGTAGCCAGGTGATTGCAGACACCTCAGCTGGTTTTGGCACTTCAGCACTTCTGTTCAAGGTCAGTTCAGTGCATCTGCATTGCACTTATGGCTCTGAATGCAGCACAGGCATATGCTCTGAATGTGGGTCATAGCTTTCAAGATGATGAAAGCTAAATCATACAGCAATTATGCTCAGGAACTAATCTGTTGCACTAAGACTCTCAGTGCACTTTGACTCTTAAAGTAAGAACCTCTTTAAGTAGACTGTGCAATACTAGTTCAAAGAGATTTGTGCTTTATCTAGTCCCAGTGCAATTATTTTTTGGCAAAACTTTAGGAAACCATTCAATCTGCAGCTATTAGCAAAGGTCTAGTGTCTAGGCTGAAAACCAAATAATACTGACTGGGGATAGTCTGTGGTGATACTCGGTTTTGCTGAACATGTCTCTACAGATCAGACCCCTGCAGAGCTGCTGCTTATCTGGATTGCAAGACAAGCCCAAATGTCAGGAGCTGCTCATCCACTACCTGGCTATCCCAATGACACAAAGATGTGAGAATCCACAACACCCCTCCCTGCAATGACAACTCCTTTCTCACTGCATTTCCACCTTCAGAACTCCCAAGGAAAGTGACATCCCACCTATGCCAGCAGCATGGACATCTGTGAGCTGAACACCTGCAGAAAAGAGAGGCCAGAGAGGCAGGCTTTTAACACAACAGAACTGCAGGGCATAGTTTATAACGTACAAGAGAGAGACATTTAGAGACATCAGTTTAGCTCTGAGTCATTACTGCCAAAACACATGGAAACAATGTTTAACACTTCTATTTCCATAATATATAATTCCACTGTCTGGGCCTTTTAACAGTAATGTAGGTTATGAATAAGATAGATTCAGAACAATAGAAACATGAGCCTGGGTACTGATAATCTTGTGTTCCTTTTTAACTAACATAGGAACAACAGCATTTAATTCTTCAATGAAAATGACTCAGCCTGTTTGTTTCTAACAAGGCACCTTAAAAGAGGTAATAGAAATAGGTGTTCCAACATTCCGTACCTTGCAAAAGTTGGGTTATGTTCATGCTTCAATATAGCTGAATACATTAGAATTTGAAAACTACGGCAGAAATTTGTCAATTTAAAAGCAGTCATCTATCATCCTTTGAATGCTTGGATAAATTTTTTTTTTTAATTAGTGCTGTTATTGAAAAATTGTAAGATGTGACTGACTGGGCTCTTCTTTACACATTGCTACTGATAAAAATTTCCTTAAATTAAAAGGCATCAGATGCTTTGAGAAAAATACCTGATTTTTGTTGGCCTCCAGTGGAGCTGTGGATTAGCACAAGCAAGAAATAGACAGAAGAAATAATGTTCATGCTGCTGTTGGCCAGAATCAACAATATTGCTTCCAGCTTTGAGACCTAGAATATCATTTACATATTCCTTTCTATAGAAAACTATATTGAACTGTGCTTCAATAACCCTCCCTAAAAAAAACTTTAATTACTTTTTTTTTTTTTTGCATAGCAGCCAGTAGTATGAGAAAAGGCCATAAAAGGGTTATTTTTATTACAGCAAATTTTTCAAGGTCCAAGACATCCATAAACTTGCTTTTTGTGATGATCTCCATATTGCATAAAAATATTAGCTTAAAATATAAGCTAAAGGCATTCCAGAAGAAATGGTCTCTGTAGTTCATGGATCATTGAAATCTTAAGTGTAGCAAATATTCACGGTACATATAATACCCCTGCACCAGGATCAGATGCAAGCTTTAAGGAAGGAAGTTATAAATTTAAAGAGAACTAAAGGGCTTAGGTAAGAAGTAGAATTTTGGTCAGATTCCACTACAATACAATGCATCTGTGGAGAATTTGCCACACACCACATGAATCGAGTAATGCCAGAAAGGACCAGAGCAGCTTCAAGTCCTTCTGCCTTCCCATACCTTGCAGTTTCATGCAGCTCTCTAAATTCTTCTCCTTCTTACAGCAATACCTGTGCCAGCTTTGCATGTCTCCAAAACGTGGCAACAGATTGGTGTTTTATTACCTTCGGGTAAGGAAAGCAGGAGACTCTGCCCTCTGCAGAGCTGAGCTTGTTCCATAGTGCTCATCTTATCCCCTGGGGATTAGGGTGCTCAGGACAGCTCTCAAGGCAGGAGCTACAGAACTGAAAAGCAAATAAGGTGCTCTTGGGAGGAAAGGGCCTGTCCACCTTCAGCTTTACAGCAACTGTTGTAGGGGTCTATCTGTACTGGGGGTGACTGGAGTTTAATGATGTTTTCCAAAATCATGACCCCATGTATTCCTCATCTACAGCTTCTCAAGGCTCATTTGGTAGCTCATGAGGAGGAAGAGAATCAAACCAACCCTTAGGGAGACATAGCATGATATGATCTGCTCCTGTATTTACTACAAGTCACAGCAAACATCACCCAGGGACAGGGGAATTCTGGTAACTTTCCAGCCTTAAAAGCCTCTAATGTTTCTTTTAGCTGCAGTGTTAAAAAGAGCCATTACAATGACAGAGCGACTTGAGAAGCAGCTCCATACAGTGTCAGTGAGAGTTCACTAAGTCCTATTTATTCTGCCTTCCCCTCAGAGTTATCTATGCAGCCATGCAGTGAGCCATTCAGGGAACTGCATTGGATTTCATAGTTTGGGATGTTTTTATTTTTTGTTTTTGAGGTGAGGAAGTCAGACTGGGTGTTTGGACTGGATGAGATGATAGGAAAAATTTTTTAGGGAAGAACAATGAGCTAACAGGCTGGGTGAGAGGGCAGCTGCTGGCTTAACACTTCCACACAAGTGTCAATGCCATGAGATATCAGCATTGCTGGCTGGAATACCTTGTAGCTCCTCTAACAGATTCATTTTATCTTCAGAATTTGGAAATTTTTTTAATCTGGATTTTTATAGCACATTAAAATCTCCAAATGAGTGGTTAAACTGCCTTATCTTAGCATTATATAAACAGGACACAAAGAAGGAGAGGAACAGTCTGTTTTGATTAACAACTAATTTGATATTTCTTGGACCAAAGGCATTGATCGGTAGTAAACATTGCTGCATTTATAATTCATAAGCACAGGGAGTGCCGAGTCCCACTACGAGGACAGAGGTAAGATTAATTATCTGCCTTTGCTGTAAGTTTCCATATGGCACCATATTTTGTTTAGGTTGTTGTCTGGTAAGTTTATTCTTTACTCTGAATTTTCTTGGTTTGCAGTGTACACTTGTGCTACAAGGAAATTACTTGTGTATTTCAGCTTAGCCCTTTGTAACCTATTTGTATTCCTGACCATCACCTCAAGTGTATCTAATCCTTAGTTTTCTCTTTGGCATCAATTTCCCAAGCAATTTCCAGTTTTTACTTTCAAATAGAAACGACCCTCCTTAGAATAGCTTCAGCTGGCTGAGTTTTGGCTAAAGACTGCCTCTGCCTGAACACTGCCCTGAAAACTAGGGCTGTGCTAGCACACAGAAGGAAGTATCACCTCCCTTGCATCAAGGATGCCTAAGACAGACCATGAAAGGCTTTTTTGAAATTTGTTCACCCTTCACTGTTTTGTTTTTTTTAAATTGACATAAGTAACAAAAGAGAACTGGTTGCTTTGTTTTACTGAAACATTTCTGAATTCTAGTAGGTTTACAAGTACACATGAGAGCTGCTGCCAGACAGCAGCTCCAGCTTTCCCCCAGGGCCTTTTGCCTGTGGCAGGAGCAGCCCTGCAGGAGCTCCCACAGCGCACAGTGGGCTGGAGGGGGTGAGCAGTGATGCCTGGTGTCACGACTACACTTCAGCCTCAGGGGTCTCCTTCAGATGATTTGTTGCCAGGCTCCAGCATGTTCTCAGCTCCAAGCACCAAGATCACTTCCAGCAGCAGGTTGTCCCCTGTAGACAATGATTAACTGGGAAATCAAAGGTGGCTCCTTTGGCAGGTCTTTGGCACTGGTGAAAAGAGGATACTTCTTGCACTGTATGTTTTGCATACATACATATATATATATATATATATATATATATATATATATGTGTGTGTGTGTGTGTGTGTGTATATATGTATATATGTGTTGAAATATATTTATATATAATATATATATTCCATAGCAATAAAGATTTAGAACTGAGAAACTTGAGCTGTAACTGGATCAAAATAGTTGGACTCAATGCTCTTAGATGTCTTTTTCAATCAAAACAATTCTGTGATTAAAAAATACCCTCAATTTTTCTCAAGCTGCATTTTGAACTTGATTTATTATCTTTTTTTAATTAGGTCTTTTTTTGAACAAGAAATGGAAACAGGACTGAAAAACAATAGCTATATATTGATTTAAAGTCATGGTTCAGTGAAGAATGTTGGGTTACGACAGATAATTTTGCATTTTCCTTGTCCTATGCCCTGCCTCTTTAAGTCAACCACAAGTTAATTCAACAAGCTGAGATGTACTGATCTGCTTATTAAATCATTATAAGCCCATGTTGAAACAATTTCAGCCACAGCTGAAGCTGTTGAATCAAGGATTCACACTTAAATTTTGCAGGCTGCTATAGGAACATACCATTGTCTGCTCAACAAATACACATTTCATAGAGGCATAATAATATCATGGCACATTCTCACACTGTGAGAATGTGCCATGTTATTATTATGCCTCTATGAAATGGACTATCCAGATATAAAAACTTAGAGACCTCCCTTCACTTCCACTAAGTGAGCTCCACTGATCTCCACGAATTTACACTACCAAAGATACAAACTAAACTGGATCTAAAATCATTGTAGGCAGAGGGATCTGTTGGCTACAACAGGTCGTGTCCCAGCTCAAACACTGAAAGCTGCCTTTCTGACTGCCTGCCTTTCTCGTCATTACTTCTTCACCCTCTAAAACTCTACCACTGAAATGGGCAAGTCGAGAGGCCACTGAGAACATACTCCAGTCTACAAGATGCAGTGAAAAATAATATAAAGAAATGCCAGATCAAAAAATATGAAGTCCAACTCCTTCTTTTAAATCGTGGTGCTTTACTTAGAGACAGGCTTCTTTTGTAATAACATATTCCTGAAGTTCACTCCTCAAGAGCTCTCTTTTTTTCCCTACTGTAAGCTGCATATGGCCTATAGCTCAAAGATTTGGGTCTTTATTTACATTCATCAGTGGCAAAACAGCACAGATCTAATATCTAATCTTAGGAAATTAATATGTGCTTGTTGAAACCCCCTAAATTTTGCAAGCCACTGCAGAAACATATTCTTCTTGGCAAGCCCATAGAAAGCAGAAATTGGGCCCCTGATAGAGACTAGATACTGTATACAAAGGTTGGGCTATCTCATACTGCATCATTATGTATCCAAATGATAGATCCAGAGCAGTCACAGATGTCTAAAACTGGTATTTGTTACCCAAATACAGAGCGGCAATGCTGGAGACAACTGGTCAATTCCAACTCATCCTGGGAGGTTCCCAGCCTACACAAGAGGCTGCCTGCAATGTCCAAATTTCCTTGGCTGACTGAAGTGCTGCATCTCTACATGAGCAGCAGCAGCAACCAATGCATTTTGGTTGTGCTGAACAGGTGCTGGAGAACACCCACCATCCTGGAGTGGGGATGTCTTCCCAGCCCTGTGAGCAGCTGGGTTGGGAAGTCCTCCTTTCACTGCTGCTGGCATGAGCCTGCAGGGCAGCCTTCCATGTTAAACGTAATAAGATGCTGATTTCTTTAAAACCTGGCAGAGTACTTCAGGTCCTTCACTGAATTGGACCCTGAGTGACAATTCTCCTCATCGCACCTGCTCTCCACTTTCTCAGCCTATATGCATATAGGTGCATATGCCAGACAGATAAACTGCCTATAAGATTGTTCTCTAACACAATTCAGACAAAAGTGGCTTCAGTACCTTAAAAAATATCATAAATAGGCTTTTGCTATTAAAGCCTGACACATTTCATCTGAAAGAGGATTGATTGGGAGTGAATGTACAAGCAAACAAACCATCTGTCGAGAGATGGCAGGGACACAGAAGTAGACAGAAGTCTCTGTTTACACCAGAAGCAAGGCTGAAGCTTTTGATGGCTCTCTGCTGCAAAACTAGGGCCTCTTCCCCTGGGAGTGTGCGACAGACTGGGGACAAATCAATGCCATCTAACCTGACACCTTTATGGAGAGATGTCTATATCTGAAATGGCATCTCTATAAGCAAAGGAGAAAATAAGACATTTCTGAGACACAGATGATATAATTTTATATGCTACCATCTGCTTCGTCCTAGTTCTCTCTGTGTCTGTCTCTCACCACCCCTTTAGCTCTGCCTAGCAGGGTAGCCAGAGCTTCACATTCTTCCTGCTTGCATATAGGGAGCAATTTGACCAGGGAAAGAACATGGAATACATCCTGAAACAGCTTCCTTATACCTGCTGCCCACCAGAAAGGTCCAAGTATTTATTGATAGCTTCCACCTATACCACCTCACCATTCTTGTACTCCTACACCACTTCATCCTCCATTGTTTTTTATTTTGCTGGATTCTGCCTCTTCAGCACCTACTCATGTCTAGTGAGAACCAGCTGTGTTTTCAACAGTTGCTCTCAAATTGGGTTTCATTTTTCAAGTGTGCCTGTTATCACCCTCTTTCCAGATTATGCCCCCCACCCCCCTTTATATTGCCTATCTTGAGAAGTGTATTGATGAAATTGCAGGCAAATGTCTTGTCTTTGCCTGTTAGGTTAGGTTCAACATATTTATTCAGGGTCACTTGTAAATGAGAAATGAGATGGGTTTGAAGACCCAGGCATTGCCAGGCTGTTCCTAAAATGGCTTGGAAATACACATGTGTACACATATATTAAGGGCTTGGTATATTGCTGTCCCTATTTTGGTTCACTCTTCCACCTGCTAATTAATTTTAACAGCCCATTAGGGAATTCACAAAGCCCAAAAAGAGCCTGATTTTCCTGTCACCTGATATACTTGTCTCAAGATCTGCTCTGATCTACAAACCCTCCCCAAGCCCCAGCCCCAGTGGGGGCACCCACAGGCCCAGCAACTCTGCAATATTTTTACCCCAACAAGAATCCTACATCCTGTCAATCCTGCACCACCCAGCTCATACCCACAGCTCCTGGGGCTTTGCACTCTCTGCTCCACAGGTGGTGAAGGGAGAAGAGAGCAACCATGGTGTCACAGCCAGGTGCTCAACCTTGCAAACTGAGGAAAGCATCTAAGAGGTGTTTTCAGCTCCTCTTCTTCTTCCCAAATGAGATGATGAAGGAGTAGAGGAGTAGTGAGGATCAAAAATGGCAGGTTAGGGAGGAAGATTTCTTTGGGTTTCCAGTGGGTTTCTGTTCTCCCTCCTCAAGGCAAAACTTGGGGAACACCACTTCCTCCCCCACAAGAGCTAGCCAAGGAAGAGAGCAGGGTGGTGGAAAGCTGTGGAAAGGGCCTTTCCTGAGAAGGAGAAAAAGGTGTTTGATACTGACTCATCCCCAGAGCTATTTGAACACTTTCTCTTCTCCAGTGAGCACCAGCACTGTGTGGTCTTGGATCAGGCAGAAAAGGTGCCTTTTACAGAAATATCTGTTAAATGATAGGAAAAGCTGAGGTCTTCACTGATGATGTGTGGCTTTTATGTACTGAGAGTTCAGATTTCTGGTGGCAAGGGGTGGGGGATGTGGTCATCCCTGGAAACTTCTCAGAGCCAGCCTTCCAGACATGCTCCATGCCACAGGGGCAGGGCACTGACTTAGTGGCTGACTTAGTGGGGTGATCCCAGGGTCTTGAGCACCCTGTCAGTCCTCTGCCACAGCAAACACCTCCATGCAGTTGTCCTGAGCTTGTGCACCTCAGAGCTGACACTTTGAGCATCACAGCGGCCATGGTTGCCCTTAGAGTAGTCACTGAAATAAAGGCTCCCTCCCTGCTCCCCCTGCCCTTATCCTCCATCAAATGTACACTCCCTCCTGAGCTGTTTCTCCTGTGCTGCATGCTCCCAGAGGCTCATAGCTCCCTGGTGCTGGCAGATTTTGATCTGGCTCTTCCAGTTTTGTTACATTCCCATCAGAAGCACAATAATCGCAGCAGGTGCTGTAGCACGATCTGTCACATGGGTCAGCAAACTGTGGACCCTCACATCCTTCTGGGCAGAGGCTGCATCTGTCTGTAACAGGGTAGAGACAGCCACTCTGGGTCTCACTACTGCTATTCAATTCCTTTGTATACAGCTTTCATCTTCTTTGGGCCATATCCTGGTGGCTACATTTAAGCAAAACTCCATCTGAAGCTGATGGGAGTTTTTCCCTGTAGAAAGTGGGATTTTCCCATAACTTTCCACCCATTTCAAAGCAGACATTTATCTAGCACAGGCTGAACCAGACTGGTCAGGTTAGGGAAGCCCTGACTCTTCATGTCCCTTTAAAGGACATTCCTGCATACCTGCCTATCCCAGAAAAAAAGGTTCTTTCTTCATCCCAGGGGCATGGGAGCAATCTTATGAAACTAACAGAGAAAAAGAAAGGTTGTCCTTCTCTCTCTCTTCTCTCTCTTTTTTTTTTTTTTTTTTTTTTTTTCAAGTAAAGAAGGACAGACCCTTTAGCAATCATAAGGTTTCCTGGACAAGAACACAAGCACCTCAAGCATGTCATCGTTGCCCCATAGCTGCAGAACTTGATCAGATTAGGGCTGAACTGGCTGCTGGGATAGAAGGCGGGATTAAGAGATATTGGAAGGCTTCCAGGCAATTTTCTTGGAGAAAAACCCAGCGTGACTGCAGCACTGCTCATTTGTCAGAAAAGATCAGCTCTGCAGGTGTCATCCCACAGGAATCACAGAGTAGGTCCTCCACCAAAGGATGAAGGTAAAAATTGCCTATTTAATCAGAGTGAAACATGCATTGAAAATGGGTGGAGATGCATTACCACGATTTCTCCATCCCAGGGAAGGGCATGACATCTCAAAAATAGCTCCAGTATGTGCAGGCTGCATCTGTACAATAAGATGGTGGTTCTCCATCTTGTAGACTGACAGGAATGGCTGCTGGATTTCAAGGGTGAAGTCTGAGAGTTGGTAAACAGAGAGAGCAAATGACTCTGTGGCAATCTGTTACCACAGTAAACATAATTCCTTCTCACCCTACCCAGCACATATGTTCCTTCCAGTTCAGGGTGAGAGAGGAGGCCAGGATTGCCATTTATGGGAGGGGTTTTTGTGTTCCTGCTGATGAACCTACCAGAACACCTCTTATCATATTTTGCTAAGACTCACACACAGCCCATCTGCATTTTGTGCAGAGGAGTTTGTTTCAACATATCAGAAGTGCTCCACAGTCTCCAGGAGCCCAAAAATGCCTCAAAGACCCTCCTCCAGAGGAGCTACAGGTCTCTAAAGCAGTCCCTACATGACACACTGGCTTCTTCCCCACCCCCCCCCACAACTCCTGATTCACTTGCTCACAAGCAGATTCATGTTTTCCTCCTATTTTTACACTCAACAGTCATCCTGGTTGTGTGCTGGGGTGCATGATGCACACTAACATGACCTGACATCCTTCCTCACATATGTGCATATTTGACTAGATCTTGGGTCAATGCAGGCAAAATCACAGAAGCTGGTCTTTTGAGTGTCAGGCATGCATTCATCTACGGGGACCATCTATTAGGATAAGCTCATGTGTCTATTCACAAGGCATTATGTGATGCTCTGTTAAGTCTGGATGAACAAGACATTCAAATTAACTTAAATGAATGTATCCATATGGCACTGCAAACCCTAGTCACAGAAAGGAAACAATGAATAGAAATATCACATCCAAATATTTCAGTGGTGACCCCTGATACTGGGTGCCCAGCATCCAAGTTTTTCCTCTTGTGTTTGATACATCTTTGTTTACTTATTCTGTTTGCATTAAGGACTTTGCTGTTTACTGTATTTTGAATATAAAGCTCCAGTTAATGTCAGTAGAACTTCTGCTTGCAGATAAGGGAGGAATATTAAATAGATCTGCAGTGCAGAGAGAGATGATGATATTTTAGTTCCTTTCATGCATTTGAGTTAGAAAATAACACTGTAGTTGGTTGGTGCCTTAAATTCCCAGAGATTTCAAAGTACTCTGCTCAATACCCAGGCAGAAAACTTCCCACACTGAAGGGAAGTTTCTCCTGGTGTGGGGATCATTGGCTAAGCCTGACACGGGAAAGAAATACTAGCAAACTACAGGTGAACTGGAGTAGAAATATAGAAGGTCTTCAATGCCCGGGTTAAACAGGCAGTGCTGGCAGCTGCAGCAGAGAAACCCTGGGGGGCTGGGAGACCCTCAGGGAGGGCTGAGCTGAGGGCACAGATTACAACAGTCCATCTCAGGCAGAGGTTTGTAGAGATGATCAAGCAATTTTTGCCTTTATGGGTAATGAGCATAGAAGCATTTATCAAATGTCTTCGTTTTAGATCTCCAGTGTCCCTCACTGGATATATCAGGGAGTAATTCAGATGTTTTTCAAGTGCTGAAATTGAAAGAGCATTGGACTTCTATATGACTAGAAGATGATCATGCATTTCCAAACACCCTTATTGTTGGTTGCTGCATTAGTGCAATTTACTTGAACTGAACACTTTGTCTGGAGCAGTTGGGATGTGCTTTCAAACACATCCCCACACAAACAGTATCCCCTTAAGGCTACCTTCACCTTGGCCTTAAAAGCACCCTCTATGTGCTTACTTGCGGAAATCTCCACCATAATGAGTAGTCGGATCTGTTTTTGTCTTCAAACCTCATTTCAGGAAGTAATCTGGGGCTTTTCATGTCTGCTCCCACTCACAGCAGGACATTCTTACCCTCCTTTGAGAGGCAGAAAATCAGAGGAAAGCAACATTTTGGTGATAAGCATATGCTGGCAGGAACACTGCTATAAAACTTGCAACAAAGACTTTCAGAAGCCAGTGTCATAGCAATTAGATTCACAGCATCTATCAAATCATAATTCCAGCAGCACTAAGGGTAAGAGAGCTTGTCACAGAGCCAGCACCTCTTCCCACTTCTCCAAACATTTTTTTGCTAGTGCAGTTGGACAGGTTATAGAAAGAGACTTTGATATGGCTAAAGTCACTCCTTGAGAAAGTCAAGACAAATACTTACAAGTGTGTTGCATTAGCTGCCTGCAAATATCTTTCTATGCATCTACGCATAGATGCAAAGCTTTTAGTACTTTCATCGAACAGGAATCAGCCCTGAAAGCTTAGGAGCCAGGGAGATGGCACTTCCAGCTGGAGGGGCAAGGGGCTGGGCATGGAAAAGCAGCCATGGCTGTGCAAGAAGAGACTATAAATGATGTAAACTGTAACAAGCGCGGATGCAGAAACAGCCTGAGAGAGACAGCTGGCCAAATGCTGCCTGCAAGGGGTCTTCAACACCCTAGCCCTTCTCCCTGACACTCCAGCACCTCCAGCAGCCTGATGGGGCCAGGAGGGGACTGGACCTGCTCCTGGGGCCCAATGGGGAAGGTCATGGTGCAAAGAGCTGAAGGAGAGGATGTCATCTGCTGTAGCAGGGAAGCAGAAGCTGGTGAAGGCACCAGGGATTGCTGCAATGCCACAACCAGCTCCCCTGGGTCTCTGGGCTGGTGGCATGCCTTCCCCTTTCGGGCTGCCTTAGCATAATTCTGCAACTGGCTGTTTCTTTGCAGCTACAACCTAAGGAGAAGTCCAAGCAAACAACGGTAGAAACAAATAAGCAAGTGCAAAGCAAATGGGAAGGGCTTAAGAGCAGTGCAAGTGCCCAGCATCTAACCCCACCAGAAAAGAGAAGGGAGCAAGCGGGGAGGAATCGAGAAAAGTGTAATGACGTCACAAGGAATTGGGACACTTCTGGACAAAACATGCTGCCTAGATGAATTAAAGGGTACATCAGCAGGTTTCCACTTCTGAGAAGTTTTTTGAGTTTAGCAACATTGTCAGGACCAGGGTTTTAAACCACATCAGATCCTTGAGCAGCAGGAAAAAATGCCTTGAAAATCATGAAAGGTTTTTCTTTGTTTGGTTTTTCTTTTTATTTTAATAAATGCTAGGTTCTTTCAATTTGCCCGCTGGTTTCTGAGCCTTTAAGGCCTATTTAATTTGCATATTCATGTCATCTTATGCAGTGATTCAAGCCTTTTTGAAATTATCTTTTTATTAAAAGCTCAGATTTTCCAAGTAATGGCAAAATGCCAAATATTGTCATGGTAATAATAAATTAGCAAGCTAAATTTAGTAAGAATTTTCTCATAAAGAGCAAGTAATTAACAGACTGATTACAGCAATCATTTTTTTATGCTGTTGACCCAAATGCCATTGTATATTCTTTTCATGTACCCTAAGTGTGGCCTGACTATATTAATATATGCACAGATCCCTAGCATTTGAAATCTGGGAGTTAATCATATGCTGACGTAGAATTACAATAATCTGGTGAACTTGGCATATGGCTAGTTCCTTTAAATTACTTTATTTGTATTTCTATTTATTTTTAATTTAATTTGTTCTCTCCTTTAGAATCGCCATAAGAAGGTATCAGATTGGAACATTTGTTCAGGAATGTTGTGCACACTCAGCCTGTGTGTCCTAGAGGCCTGTGGGAAATATCTTTTGATAAGCAAGTAACCATTCTTCAATGGTTTGAACTTTTGTTTTATTTTTCAGCTGAAACCCTTTTTTCCCCACAAAGCAAATCAAACCTTTTTGTTTAACTAGAGGACAAGTGTCTTCCTCAATGCAGCCTTTTAAGGATGCTGAAGCAGTCAGCCAGTTCCAGAATTTTGTGGTGTCTTAAAGGCAACCATTGGCACAGCCAATTGATTTACGGAGGAATCACAGAGCTAGGAAGGAGTAGGGGACTAATGTCATGTGACATGATACTCACTGACCTTAATTATCAACTTCAAAGCAGCTCATGGGTAGTGGAGTTACTGCCTCCCAGCAGACAGATGCTTCTGACTTATCTCAACCCTGGCCACAACCCCAGTTTATGTCAGCATCATTTTTACAGACTGCAAGTGAATTAAAGACAATGTCAGGGAGCAGGGAAGGAAAGACAGTGGGAGAAAGGCCAGTAGAGTCACCAGCATTAGTGGGAGGATGGCCAGAACTGGAGGGCAAACTGGAGCACATTGAAACTCTTTGGGTAAGGGAGGGGAAACTCCCTCCTACACTGCCCTGGGCATGAGGGAGGGCAGGCAACACTCAAAAGAAAAGACACACAGGAGACTGGGAACATGACACAGATTTTTGGAGTGGTACCTGGGAGTTAGCAGTGAACAGGACCAAATGTCACACCAGAAAGAGTGACACTCGAAAACTGGCCCGGCATTAAAGGAGGCAGCTGAATTACACAGTCTGTTTGCAAATTGAGTGAGATTAATAAACTTGGGCTGGAGGGGGAAAGAAGATTTAAATCATTTGTGGTAGGATGAAAGCTTTTCCTCACAAAAGTTCAGGACATAAAGGCAAAATACAGCCTAGTGCTAAGAGGAACTGGGAAAGGAACTGTCCATCAAAACTGCAGTCTAACAGGGAGTCTTCAACATCAATGAAATTTTCTCTGGTGGATTTTCTAGTTGTTTGTTTGTTTGTTTGTTTGTTTGTTTAAAAAAGGGGAGATTTTTATGCACTTTGTTCTTCACTAATGTCTTCCAGTATCACACAGGAACACATGCAGATTCTAATCCAGGGATATTGTACATCAAAGTGGTGCCCCAGCTGCTGCATCACATCAGATATGGCTCTTGTAGAGGGACTCTGGTTTTCGCTTTTCAGACAATTTTCCATCAATAAAAAAAAACAGATCAAGAAAAACAAAAAATGGATAAAAGTGCTGTTATTAAAATAAAAACTATCTCTTTGAGCTCACATGCTAAGAGATATCCAGCAATCAGCATGGGAGAGTGGAGCACCCCCTTACCTTTAGAGACATAGAAGCAATGCCATTTCTCTGCATGAGGTACTCGCATTCCATCCCTCCAGGTTTGAGAGCTACCTGTGCAACCATGTTACAGTGTCTCTACCAGTAAGCATAACATCAAAGAGGATTTTGGGGCTCTGAGAACATGACTGTAAGAAATGGCCTATACTTTGTGCCACTGTCAGGATACCTCTTTGGTCCACTGAGCTGTTGGAAACATCACTGCAGGCAGCTGTATTAATCAAATGATGGTGAATACCCAGTAATTTGGACATTTCTGCAGCTTCCCTCTTTCACTGCAGCTAGTTTAATTCTGGTGTTGCTAGGATATATCATCTTAGAGAACATAAACCCTACAAAGCCCTCACTGACAAGAGGATTAGAAGAGTCTGTCTACCGGTGGATTATGTGTATGAAAGAATAAAATGAAACATAAAATATTTCATTTCTGGCTAAAATAATGTAATTCTGTGGGTACAGAGATGAAATAATCAGGATGGCTTTATCTGTTGTACACCCCCAAACAATAATGATCTGCTCCAGCTGTTCTCTCAAGACACATCCCTGCAGAAAGGCAGTGGTGGTTTAGGGAATACCACAAACTTCTCTGTCATCTGATTAAATGTAGACAAATCCAAAGCAGACATAAGTACTCACTGCTTGACCTAGGTAACCTTATTTCCCATTTATTCAGTGTCAGGATTTGCATGTTTTTAGAGAATGCGTCATTTCACTCTCACATGGGGTGGAAATTGTGCCATTGGAGTACCAGGCCAGAGAGGTACAACTCCCTTTGTGGGTCAGTCCACCAGCCCTTCTCATTCCAGCAAGGGGGGGCCAATGCAGTAGCTGTGCTTGCTCATGAGCCCTCACCTAACTGCATCAGCAGAGCAAATACACATACATATATGTACATATACATGTAGAGACATACACATATATAAACCCCCAAAAACATAAGACCTCTGTGTATATGTGTCTATATATGTGTGTATGTGTATAAACTGCTCCTGTGTTGTTTTATTCATCAGATTCAGGTATCTCAAATTTTGTCATCATTTCCCATCTAAACATTGAATATGTCATTACAGAAAACCTGCCTATATCCATCAGGCCTTTTACCTCTTTCTCAATACCATCTAACTGCTCATTCCTTAAACTTTTGCATTCCAGCAGTCAGTCTTGTACTTGACATCTGTGTGTGGACCAATGGGACTCAAGTAACCAGGATCCTGCAGGAGTTCAAGTCTGGGCTGGGGTAGAGATAATTTTCTTCACGGTGGCTGGTATGGGGCTGGGTTTTGGATCTGTGCTGAACACAGGGTTGATAATACAGAGACGTTTTTGTTATTGCTGAGCAGAGCTTACACAGAGCCAAAGCCTTTTCTACTTTTTGTACTGCCATTCTGGCAAGGAGGCTCAGGGTGCATGGGAGGAGACACAGTCAGGACAGGTGACCCAAACTGACCAAAGGGGGATTCCAGACCAGGCAACACCATGCCCAGTATATAAAGTGGGGGAAGAAGGAGGAAGTGGAGGACATTTGGAGTGATGCCATTTTTCTTCCCAAGTACCCATTACACAGGATGGGGTCCTGCTCTCCTGAAGATGGGTGAACACCTGCCCGCCCAGGGGGAGCAGTGAACTAATAAATTCCTTGCTTTGTTTTACTTTGTGTGCAGCTTTTACTTTCCTCATTAAATGCTCTTTATCTCAATCCATGAGTTCTCCAGCTTTTACCTTTCCGATTCTCTGCCTGATCCCTCTGGTGATGGAGTGAGTGAGTGGCTGTGTGGGGCTTAGCTCTTGGCTGGGGTTAAACCACAACCAAGTCACTGCTCAGTGGAGTGTAAATGCATGCATACAGATATGCTCAGACCAAAAAGAATAGGATTAAATTAATGGATTGCCACACTGGCTGGTCAAAACCACCTTATTTAATCCATGAAAGAGTCAAATAAATTGCTTGTAACCTAACAGGAATACTCTGCATATTCAAGTTGTGTTTAGCCTGGGCTTAACTCCAAGATTTCCTTCACAGCAAAACTCTCCCCTCTGTGGCACCCCTAACAGTTGGGGGCAAAGTCAGAAAGTGATGTAAACCTTAGTAAAAGAGACCTGATAATATGCTACAAATATTTGTGCCTAAATGCTACACATCCTTGTGTCTAAAGCACCACTCACTGGTACCCAGCAAACCTCAGACAGAGGGAGCAAATACCTGGAAAACCATCAGGTTTGGTGACTGATCTGTACTAATCTGTAGTTGTTTCTCTGCTCTCTACTTCAGTGTCTGTAACTGTCTCTGCATCAAAATGATGTGCTGTTTGATCTTGACCTTTTACCTAGACTGTGACCTCGATCTTTTCCACTTACTGTCCTGACTGTGATCTCTTTGGGAACTCCAGATGATATGAAATTTCCCTGATATTCACCTCTTTACGTGACCTATGTGTCCTACTCATTCACTAACACACTGATGGCCACATGCTTGGCCATGGATACCCTTCTATAACACCTTATGAATATTCAGGATATTTCAGTCTCTCAGATCCCAGATGGCACTTTCTTTTTAGCTTGTGCACAAAAAAAAAAAAAAAAAAACAAACAAAAACCAAAACCCAACCAAACAAAACCAACAACAACAACAAAAAACCCAAACCAAATTATAGGCAATGAATTCTACTTCTTGTTTTCTTCTGAGCTTTGGTCTTATTTCCTAATTCAAGTTCTCAAACTCATTAATGTTGCACCTCTGGGAACTTACTGGTAATGCAACTCTCCACCTCCCTGCTCTTGCCCTGCACAGCTACACCACAAGTCTCATTAACACTTGCAGCACTAAATACTGTGAGAATCTCAAATAGTTTGAGTTCTTTCCTTCACTGTTTCCACAGAGCAAACCTCCTCTCTTTAACAGGTCCCCAGTTCAGGTCTTCCTGACGACCAGGTACTCTTCAGGCCATCATTGGCAGACACTGGGATTGTGACAAGTTGCAGCAAAGCCCAGTGTGTTTTTGGTAAACCTGAACTCTAGTTGAGCTGGCCAAGCCAGAAAAACCTGGTGTGCTTCCTCACACCTAGTCAAAGCACACTCTGTGTGCATCAGGCTTAGCAGCAAGCACTCACATGCAAAGGAAGGCTCGTATCAAGGTATCTACAAATCCTAGTTACCCCTGTCAGCAGGCAGTATCAGGATGCTTACTAGAAAGACCCTATCTTTCCCATCACCATGTAACAGGCTACCAGGACACCAAGAGGAGCTGATAAGACAGAGAATTCTCAAAGCATCTGCACACCCTGGTCCGTGTTAAGGGTTTGCCAAAGTTCAAGCTTTCTCCACCAGACCAAGCTGAAAATCAGCAGAAATCTTTGCCTGAGTCCTACCAAGGTCTTTCATGGGAAAGAGAATAGTCTGAGGTGAGTATATCCCCAGGGAAGATGGTTTTCCAAGATTTGCTGGAGAGTCATTTCCTATCAGAGTAACTGGAGTTTTGAGTCAGGACTAAACAGAAGACATTTTATGAAATCCTGAGACAAAATGTTCTCTTTCAGATAGGCCAGGTGGAGATAAGATGTCTTTCTATACCTGAGAGGCCTCACTGTGCTTAGGAGAAGTGAAGAACTGACCAACACGTTACTGCACAAACTGGCTTGAGGGTTGTTTGTTGTCATGCATGTAGCTCTGCTCAGCACAGCAGACTCATCTCAGTCTAATTAGCAGATGTCCTTGAGGTGTTTGAGGCTGGTGCCTCAAGACAAAGAAAGAGGTCTGCAGATCAAAGTACACCTTTCATCATCCAGGACATTATTTTTATGAGCTGGGCTAGAATGCTGCAAATTCCACAGACTCAAACATAATGAATAAGTCAGAGAGCAATAGGTGGTATAACTTGACACTCAGTTTCTAAATTCAGGGATGACTTTCTCAACTTGGTGACTGCTGGGCAGCATGATTTATGGCTTTGCCTGCAGGAGGTAACTCTACTGCTAATAGGAAGTGAGCTATTTGTTAAACAGAAGAGCTGGGTGTCTCTGTCCCTTAGTTCTGCTTCCCACATCGTGGCTTTTGCTGCCAGCATTATGTTTCATATCATGACTTCAAAGGTTTATAGGAAGCTCTGTGTGTTTGAAGAGCTATGAATCCAATACTGGGACAAGAACAATGTCCTGTTTTGAGAGCAATGGGAACCTGGCTTTGCCCTGTATATGAAGTCCATGACACACACAAGATAAGGTCCTCTGCAAGGGAGTTTGTATGGATTGCTGGAGCTGGGAAAACGCCATCAGGGAGGTAGTATAAAGGCAACTTTTCTTTGTCTTTCCAAGGCTGTTTCACATTTCAGATGATATAAGATGTGTGCACCAACCATTTTATTTGGGTAACCTCATTGAATGAGCAGAACAGAAGGCACATGGGGGAGTCACATACCCCTGACAGAACTGATCTGAATGCTGGGGTGGAACATACATTTTTTCCAGACTGCTTTTCTTTTGCCCTAAAATGAAACTGGTTTTCGTCAAAGGAAACACTTACAAAGTTCAGCTGTATAGGTTGTTATATACCTCCTGTTATCCCCCAATGCTTTTAGAAGTTATAGATATTAGACAGACATACATGCATCTAGACATACATACATACATTAGACAGACATACATACATCTAGACACACACTCTTATGACCTGTTTGTAACATAACACTGTTGCTGAGCTGACAGTCTTTGTCAAGTGCTTTTTCTTGCGGATGTTGCCCACCTCTCCTGGGGTCATGAGCCCAAAGAGCTCAGCTGGCAACAAGTATGACCAGTGCCGGGTAGAAAAACTAAGCTTTGTGTTCAGCAAGATGTCACTCAACTGTAGCGGAGTGTACTACTGAAAAAGCTTCAAAATATTTTATCAGTGCACTCCAAGATCATTGAGTGACAAGATCTGTCAGCACACAGAGACATAAAAGTTTTGTTCTGACTACTCACTAGGTTCTGTAAGTACCCATAATTTAGTGTTAATGGTTCTGACTATGTATATTTTTAAATCACCCTGACAGATGCAAAGACTGGAGGCCCAGCTTTCAGCTATGTCTCAGCAACTGTAGATCAGTAAAAAGTATCTGAGTAGTTGCCAAGACAGTTGTGTTTGCAGCGTGACTGCTGCTGGCAGTGACAGGGCTATAGAGGTCTGATCTACCACAGTTCTTCCACTTCAAGGCAAGTTGATAAGTTTGGCAGAAATCCAGCAATGGCAAACATGGCTTGGAAACAGTGGGAACCACTGATCCAGTTTTATGCTTGTCCAGATCATTACCCACAGGAAAAATTCACACTGAGAACAAGCTCTCTCTTTTTTCTTTTTTTTTTTAAGATTGCATTACTCTGGAAAACAATTAAAAAAAAAAAAAGTTGAGTGGAATGGGATTTCTTTTCCTGACACTCTCAAAAACAATCATTGTTTTCCCTCTTCCTGCACTGCTAAATCACGTTGCGAGTCTTATCATGCTTTGGCTTCGTCAGGGAGGTCACATGCCAACATCAAGACAAAGTCATACTGAAAACTGCACAGCCCTCGCCTCTAGACAGACCTGAGCTTGCATCAATGCCAACAGCCCACAGACTCTACTAAAATATCTGCAGTAGTTACTTCCTGCCCCTGCAGTCCCAAGCATACTTCCTAAGTCGGGAATATCTTCCAAATACTCTCCTATGAAACACAGAATTGTCTTTCAAGTAGAAAAGTAGAAGTAATTGGCACTGCAAACCTTCTTTCTTGTCCCCAAACAAAGAAAAAAATTGATGTTTTGTTTGTTACCACAAAGCAAATAAATGTGCTTCAGGGGTCATTAACTTCAAATCCGTTCTTTTGGAAAAAAGATTAAGTGCAGCACTGTACCTTATCCTGAATCCCCTGCCAAGCTTTGTTTAGAAACAGCATTTTACCGACAACTTTTTTTTCTCCCCTGTAAGAAAAACAGGCTCACCCAGGTCAGAAACTGACTGCATGCAGCACCTGCCTGCATAACAAGTGCCACCCTAGACTGCTTAAGCACCTGAAAAGAGCCTCACTTCTCTTTTTATTTTAAGGTCTGGTCCAGCAGTGATAAGGGAGTTCAATTGCTGCAACTCAGGGAGTAGCATGGCACAGGAGGTGAGCAAGCACACCTGCCAGCCACTTCAAGGTCCCATATCAGCATCCGGTGGCTTTGGGTCACCCACATCCTGCCAAAGAGGTTCAACCAACTCCTGCTGCAACCCCCTTTAATGCCTTTGATGAGAAATTGCCATGAAAAACAGCAGGAATTAGGAGATTTTGGGGTTGAGAGTAAGGAGAGGGGAAGGGAGCCAAGGTGGGGCAAGACACCTGGGTGTCCTTTTGGGGCAGGGCTCACTGGGAGGGTGGATGAGTGCAGGTCCTTCACGGCATAGGTGGTCACCTCTTGTAAGTCAGCCATGACTGCCATAGGATATTTTATGGGGGTGAGATTTTCCTTTTAATGGTGGATGTGTCTTTCAAGCATTCATTCATATACTTCCAGTAGCTAATCAATTTACTGAGCTCCAGGGCAACATTTACTTTGCTGTTATTGACAATGACATGTTTTAAGACATTCTAATGTATCCTGCATGTCTTGAAATCAGATAACGCAATTCTCCTCAGAAAGACTGAAATTACTTTAGTTTGAAGTCTTACATAATTCAATTTTTAACAGGTTCACTTGTGAAAAATATTCAGCATTTTCTCTGCATCTGAAGTAGGAATGGCATCATGAGTTCTAAGGGCTTAAGATCATGAAAAGAGGAGAGTTTCGTCTATTTCTTAAAAAAAGACTCCTGAAACATGCTAAAGCTGTTGCACTGAGACTACGAGTATATAAGAAGTCTTATGAAAATATGTCATGTCCAGCTTTCTATCCAATTGAAGTTACTCAGGAGAACTTAGAGTACCCGGAAAGTCACTGGTTTTTTTTCAGAGAAGTCATCTTAGTCTGATTGAGACTAAAACTAAAATGTGAAGTCAAGTATTTGGATATGTGACAAAAGCCTTTTTTTTATTCACTAAGAAGTGTTTTAGATAAAAACTGTACTTATTATTGAGGAACAACCAATTCTGTCTTGTGACTTACCTCTCATAAATGCATGACATAGTTAATTTCAGCACACACATCATTAGGTCATTCAATTTTAATGTTATCATATTTAAAAAATCTTGTGACATATTGGGAAAGAAAGGTTAAACTTTTGATAATATCCCTTTGTCAACTGCATCTAAGAATTTTAAAGTGTGAGTGGAAAATTGTTACCTAACACTGAGAGAGATAAAGAAGGAATTTTGGCTGTTTTTTTTTTTAAAGAGCTACAAAAGATATTTTTAATTCCCTTTAATGCAACTCTATGAGATAATCATCATCAGACTATATACCCACATATTTTCATGTGTCTAAAGTTAGCAAAAGTGATATCTCTCCCACAATCATAAAACTCTTGGAATTGAGAAAATATCTGTAAGTGTTGCTAAACTGCTTTTAAAATCAAATTGCTTTGCTGTATGTGGAAAGTTTGTTCAGCTGGAAGAAAATATAATTTTTTCTGCTAGAGAGGCATCTTCCAAAATTAACATCTTGCATTATCCAAAGCTATTGATGACACTGCCCCCATGAAGGGGCAAGGCCAGCCCTGTCTGTGGGCTAGACCTGTTGAATTGAGAGACAAAGCACCAGTAGCAAGAAAATGTTGGATTATACATAACCAGAACTTAGGAAAGAAACCAAAAACTTGTTATACAGGAAAGGAAAAGAAAATGGCAATAGGAACAGAACATAATTTCTTATTGCAGGGACTCTTTCCTTAGAGGGGCAGTCCTGTCTTGAAGGCTGTGAGGAAGAGGACTCTGTGTTTGCTTTTGGTTGCCCTGTGTGGCTCTGCAGACCAGCTGATCTCACTAGGTCATTTTTATGATGATCTGTGGTCTGTCCTCAAGGTACATTTATGCAGTCATGTTTCCTTCAGCAGAGTTATGACTACATAAACTGAGGGCTGAAATCAGCCCATCTGAAGTGAGTCAAAGCAGAAGAAACTCGTTTCGCCTTTGGGCACAATGGTAAATAGATCTGTCAACCTGGTGTTTATGGTGGTGCTGTACAAGAAAAGCATTCCCCCACCTCATGGCTAATATCTGCCCATATGTTTATAAATGCCCTTTGGCTTGGGCAGGTTAAAGGCTCAGAGTCCAAATCTAATAAAAGTCCATATTTCACTGATACTGTACCCGCTGCCCCCTCGTCTCATTTCATTTATAATAATGATATTTATTGTTGTAATTCTGCTCTACCAGCATGTGGTCTTCCTTGTAATTTTTCTCAGTTTTCCTCATATGATCTATACATTACGAGCATGTTATGAAAATCAAAGAAGATGTAAATCCTTTTAATGCTGGCATGCCTGCTTTAGTTTTGTAAGCTACCAGTAAAACACCTGAGCGAAAATGAGAATTAAAATGCACAGAAAATTTAGTTTCTGTTGGAGTGTTAAACCCATCCAGATGCAGTCAACAACTTTCATAGCTTTTTCTGTGGTTGTGGGTATTGATGCAAACTAAAACACTTACTGTCTTGCTTATTTGTGACTCTGCATGAATGCTGGTGTAATCAGTGATATGTATAGCCCTGGAACAAAACATACACCAGTTGAAAGATAAACAGCTTTTGTAAATTATAAACACGTCTAACTGAAATAATTTTATCATCAACCATGGTACTCAATTCTATATTTCAGTCCAGCAAAAGAGCTGGAGAAGTTTCAATGAAAGCTATTTGAATAGTTGGTGATTACATTACTCTAAATACAGAAATACTGAATTTCGTGTAGTGAAGTGACTGGGGCTCCAGAAGCTGCTACTATTGTAAAACACAGTGACAAAATGTACAGAGCTCTGAGGGATTGCCTGGGGGAAACCTCATGATTACAGATAAATTCTATCCATGTGTCTGCCAGAAAGGCTGCTCTGCATTAAGGAACTCAATTATCATGATTTGTGTCTAAGATTTATTTTTGTCAAGCCACCTATTACACATGTTTTATGTGAGTTACTTCCCCTCAGCCAGGGAGGGCAAATATATTACACTTTTGACATCATCCTCATCGTGTTTCTCCACTTGCTAAAATTATTTGGATTGATTTAAGTAGAACTGGTATGATTTACAATTTCCTTTTGCTTTTCCTTTTCCTTTTAAATAGCCTTCATAATTTGCAACCTGTTGTAGCACTGTATGCATGACAACCTGCTCTGGTCTTTCCTTAGCTGGGCAGTCTTATATGGCTCCACCACAGAGATGAGGGTGGGGCCCTGGTTTTGGAAGATGCCTGCTAAGAGCAGGGTTGTGCTGCAGCACCCCCTTTAGCCAGAGAAACCCCACAGACATGCAGGAAGAGGCATTACAGTAACACTCACAGAAAACACAAATTATCAACACCCAGCAGCAACGACATTGAAGACCACTGTGACTGTTTCTTCTGAACCACATGATGTTGCCTGGACTGGCTCTTGTATCATATCCCCAGACCTGCAACTGTGCATCTAGAGCTGCCCTGCTCCAACTTTTCTTGGATCTTAATGCACGGTAAAGATCATAGCAGGATCAGTTCACAGGAAAGTGACCTCCCTGCTCCTACATAATGTTGCTTTAAGTGTGTGTGCTGCATACATATATCAGGCTTTTCATTAACAGCATCACACTTCAGTTGCTTAGTCCCCATGGTTCCTGGTATATTTTTAGATGGACATTTAGTTATGGACTCCTTGCTCTGTGATTGTTGGAGTTTGGATCCTGGATGACTGTAGAGGTCAGGGCTGGTGGGAATCCTTCACTATCTCTGCAGACAAGCTATGGATCAGGGCTAATCATTTGGATCCTATGGGAAATGACCCATCTGTGAGACCACAGCAGGCTGATGGGTTACCGAAATTTGAGTCATCTCCCAACAGTACAGCTTATGCAGCCTTGAAAATCAACATTCCTTTTGTGGGCTTTGCTCAAAACCTCCTCCAATAAAATTCAACAAAATTCATCACCTTTCTGCCTCTTAACATCTTCCTTCCATACTGTCTCTGAAGAAAAGCCTTTTTTGTTTTAATCTCAGAAAGGATATCAAAATACTACATGTTCTTCCCAATTCAAACTCTGCATGAAGGAAAGCAGAAAACTTGAGCTGATGTTCTACAACTGTGCTCTGGAAAATCAGCAGGAACTTCAAACTTTAATCAAGCAAGTTAGGAGAAGTCAGGCTGTTGAATATAACACAGTGTGATACATCAAGGTGTCATTTAGTACACATAAAAGTTTACCATAATGGAAAAACTTCTAGGTGTCATAAAATACAAACAATTCACACTTTAGACTTTACTTGAAGATGCCATTGAAAATGCATTCACCTCTTTCATCAGTGTCTTGTTGCTTCAGTGGGAGACCCTTATGTAAAAATATCTGCCTCATTTTTAAACTTTACTTATCGGTTTAAATGAGTCATATTACAGCATTTCTGTAGAGCCTTGCCATCCTAAAGACCTCTGCATTTTCTCTCAATCAAGGTACCTAAGCAGTGCAATGCTCTGGTGTCTTAATTTTCTTTTTGAGACGCTAATAAGAAAGAAGTCTTCTGTTTTCCTCATTTCAAATTTTTTGGGTTTTTAGTTCTTTAAAATTTTTCTGGTCTTCTCTCTGTAGTTTTTATCAGTCAGTTTCAAATGAGCCATGCAGATCAGATGCCAGACTGGTTTACTGGGCCCTCAGCTCTTGGCCCCAGATTGCTCCTAACTAGCTGACTCTGTCCCTGGCCATGGTGTGTTCTCTTTGTTCTTACTTGGATGTCCTTTCATGCGGCTGGGCCAAAGCAAATTAAATATTACAATAAGGCCTTTCAACAAAACTTCTATTAATATGTATTACAGCAGTGCCTGGAGTAGCCAGTTTGAGATGGAGACTGTATGTGTTGTCTAGTTAAACATTGTCTCTGTCCTGAAGCAGCAACAATCTCTGGGTGAAGTCTGCCACACTCCCCTGGAGTGTCTTGCTGCTCACAATCATTGGCTCCATTGAATTCAGTGGTACCATCCATGCATCAGAGCATAATTTTTCATGCATGGCAGCAGCAGCAATCTGTTAAAGTTCTGAATTACCCTCTTCCCTGGACATGTGATATTTTTTGAATTCATTATGAAAGACAAGATGAAAGAAATATTGCAAAGATGAGTGGAGCTGTTTGCAAATCCCTTCTGAGAATCCTATTTCTCCTACAAGGATAGTAAGAGACACTTTTAAACTAGGAGTTAGGAATGCCACTTTATTAAACTGGTAGGTAAGGACATACTGTATGTCCATTGGTGATTAGTGGACTTCAAAGGATTCAACTGATAATGCAAAAATTAACTGATTAAAAACTTTATTGGAAGACTAATAAAACCAGAATGAGGCCTGGCTGTTCCATTTCAGCATTACCAAACTCCATTATTAATAAATTCTGGCTATTATGGTGGTCATATCCCTGTACAAGGGCTTGCTGACCTATCAAAGCAAGAACAGGGAGCATCCCCCTAATGTATAGTTACATTGTTTCCACATTAAGTCTAAATCAAAATAGGCAGATAATGGTGAGGATAAATGAGCCATCAAGTTTCATTTACACTCATTTTAGAATGGGTTCAGGGCTTCAGGGAGCATTGAAGAATTTCAAAGTTGTTATTAACCCAGAGTTTTATAAAATGAATATATAGCTAAATATTACAGATAGACTGAATAATAAATACAGAACAAGTGTTTGCCTGTTTTAATACACTGGCAGATTAGGTCTTCCTCTTACAGACTTGCTCAAGTGCAGGTAAGGTTGGAACATCTAGATTTATTAGCCTAAAAAAATCAGTTGCTTTGTCTTTCTTTTTTAATTCACATTAAGGCCAAATTTTTATGCAAATTTTTTTTTAAACTACAGCTTCAAGCAGAATCAGCTTCACTCCTTATCGGACGAAATGGGCTGCTGTGCCACTACATGCTTCATGGACTCATTCAGAGAAGACAGAATATGGGGATGCCAAAGCCCCTACAACCCAGACAACAATGGTTCTCAGCCACTCTGACCTTCAGGAGCAGAGCCAGAAGGTTCAGACCCACATCTCTTCACCCAGCCAGTGGGAAGATCCTGCTTTTCCCTAGGAATCTGTCCTACTTTGCAGCATGGACTAAAAGATTGAAGGGGGCAGTAACTGAGCATAGCTACAGTTCAAGGACTAAGGGATTCACCCATAAGGGAAGAAAACTGGTTTAATCTCTTCTTCAAGGGCTGCTTTATGCTGATGAATGCAAAATAGGTAACCTGCCTGTGGAACAAGAACTGGCATGAAAGTACCCCTCTTTATGCAGGCATGAACTTTGATGGGGCTGAGGGAGTGAAGATTCCTAAAGGGAGGTCCCTTCAGAACTGCTGGGCATAGTGAGTTCTTGCTAGGCTGATGGACCATCAATCACAATTTCAGCACTGACTGCAATAACAACAAGCCTGAGCCCTGGGATTTTCAAGAGTTTTAGGATGAAAGCAGCCCTGTAAAGTTGAACCACTGTGCAATAAGGCATCACTTTAATCCATTAACTCTCCATTATGGGCTAAGTACGTTCCTTAATTACCATGGGTGACTTTGGAGAGTAGCTTAACCACATGAGTCCCACCAATAGGAATGAAAAGTTTATTGTTGCAGCCTAGACCTTGCCTAATGTCTTAATTTCACCCTCAGAGCTGTGCCTGGAAGCAGAAGTCAGATGAGATCCATTTAAAGAAAAATATGTTTAGTGTTAGCATTCAGGATTTAGAGCATATAGCTTGATCCTCTTTATTTGTAATTCCCATTCAGGCACTTCCCTTCAATGCTGTGAGAGCATCCTGAGCTCTGAAAAAGCCAGGCTGAAGGATAACATGTAGTGCAATTACAGCAGAGTTGCTTTTCCTGAAGTTAAGGAATGTGAACACAAGGCTTCCTGGGCCTGTCCAGTTTTTAAAATCAATTGTGTCAAGCAGGGAACAGGAGGCTAGGAACAGACAGGGCTTTGGCCTTTTTTTCCTCCCTTGGACTGCCTCCAGTGTCACCAGCGCACAAGCTACAATCTCAGCTCTCCAATGACTTCTGTTCAGCTGCAGGGAGCTGCTGCATCCCTGCCCCCGCTGGCAGCCCCCTCAAGGGCATTGCAACAGCTGAGAATAAAAGGAATGCAGCAGCTCAGGTCACCTTTCTCTCATCCCTGCTTCAAAATACTCCTCTTCCAGAAAGGACAGCCATGGTTTGTTCTGGTAGTGCCACACCCTTCAGCAAGTCTCAAATTCACTATAACCAAGGTTGAGGGGAAGATTAGAGAGGTGTCAGTGCAGGGCAAACAGCTGGCATCTTAAAAGCTGAGGCTCTTGATTTGGAAAGCCGTCTCTGCCAGTGGGAAATGGGTTAGAAAAACTGCTCCTCTCTCCTGTTTCAGTCCCTTCCTTCCCAGCCACGTGCTGCAGCTCATGCTCCCCTCAGTTGTGCCAAGGCAGCTGCTTTGGGACTGCTGCAAACAGGATCGCTTCAACTATCTCAGTTTAAAAATAAACCTTTTTTTCCTATTATTCTTTAGCTTAAATTATGTCAATAATCCAGTCCTCCACAGTCCAGCCACAGAAGCTGGTGCATTGCTCAGTGGAGGGGACAGAGAGACACAGTGTTGGGAAGCAAAACTGTGGCTGAGGAACTCTTTCACTGTAGCACAGCCTGTTCTCCCATCCTGTTCCTATATCGTGACCTGGATATTCCATTTTATATGGAGCTCCTTGGTCATTAATACTGAGCTGTACACCACTTGTCAGGCAGTAGTAGAAATTTATGCCCAGTGAAACACGGACACACCATTACACTGAATTTAGGAAATAATGCACCATGGACTGTTTAATCTTCAAATATTTATGCTAATCTTATCTTATGGCAAGCAAAGCAATACCTTTCCTGCAGAGACTGCAAAGGCAAAGTTCCCTCATCCACAGTCCCAATTATCTGGAGTTAAGTTCAATAAGTAGAATTTGGCAAGTAAATCAAACCCACATGTCGAAAAAGAGTCCTAGCATGCTTGAAGGAGACCCTACAGTGATGAAAACAGGTGTAACTCAAAGCAATGAAGTGAAACTAAAGAATGAAAAATTTACATTAAATAAAAACAGAAAGACATGCTGGATTCTGCACAGTCTTGCATGAGAAATAGCCTGAATTTCTTATATTCTAGAAAGATTGGATTAAATAATCAAACAACAGCCTAGGGAATTATTTTTCGTAGGTGAGACGGGCACAGAGATAAACTTACTGATCTTTATCCCGCTCTACTCTCTGTGAAAATGATTAATGGATTTATTTCCCACAGAATATGTAAAATAAAGCACCTTTTTTTACCAGCCCCAATGAAACTGGTCTTATGAAATACTTTATTCAGCTCAGCTAACCTGTTTATATGAATAAGACAACAGACATCGACCATAGGATGGCCATTTTCTGATTGGCCTGGAAATGCCACTGTAGCCCTGGCCTTGGCACTGCCTGTCTTGAGCCAAAGCAAATTTCTATGCTGGATCTGTAGCACAACCTTCACCACATAGTTTTTATATTGATTTTAACTATTTCGACTCCAGGTGTGGCTTACCTTGAAGAAGTTAAATGACACTGCCCCAGGACAGATGCTTGAACTGTCTTTCTACTGGAGCTTGTGGCTACCTTAAGGAGAGCAGGCTGTATTAGCCACAGTCCCATCCAACCCAAGCAAGAGGCTGATAAGTTGTGTCTAAGCAGTACCTAAGTTTCTACTGACCCGAACCCAAATTTCCTGTGCTTTCTTTCAGCAGGGAGTCCTGAGCTTTGTTGATTAACTCGGTTGAGTTGGACAACAGCATAAAGATGAACATTAGCAGACAACTCTGGGTGCTGCATTTAAAGAGGAAAGGAACTTATTAAATTGGATTTTTACACTTTGACAAGTCAGACAACATCCTCAGCCACCACCTGCATTTCTCCATTTATTAAACTACTTTTTTTTAAAGGGAAACACTTCTCCAAAGGAACACCAAGACACATTATTGCACCGCAGAAAGAAGATGTGTTTCCGACCAGCTATGCCTTCTTTCCTTTATGTCCTCTCTTCATATGAGCATTCTAGACATTGTATTGCTTCAGAGATGCTTCCATTAACAATAAAAGGCATACTAGAAATCCAGATAAGGAATTCTGGGTCTCCCTGTGGGGCCAGGTAAATTATATTAAGCCTTGAGCATAAGGAAGGCATCAGACTTGGAAGACCTGAGTGCTGCTTGTTGAATTTGTCCTTATAACTCTCCATAAGACAGGGAAATACTATTCTTACTTTGAAGTTGGTTGGGTTTATTTTCTTAATTACACTATGGTCAACTCAGAAAAGTATTTATCTGTTATTTACCTACGGATGTTCACCCTCAGTCCATCTAAATTTTGCATGAACTTTTTCCCCCTCAAAAGCCAATATTGATAAGGCTGACATCATGAGGTAGTTTAACATCCTTGTGACCAAAAGAGAATTTCCCACACATTTTGCCTAGATAAACAGTCTAACTTTGGAGGAAGCAACATTTCCTGCAAACACCCCACTTTTATATGTGAATGGCAGCTTTAGCTGAGAACAGACAACAATGCCAACAAGCCAGGTGAGGTGAGGCAAGCGAGACAGGTGACCTCATTTCTTTACCACCTGCTACTAGTATCAGCACAATGGCTCATTATTCCTCCGCTTATTTACGAGCTTTTGTATATTTACCCTTCCCCTGACGGACAATATAAGTACTGAATATCTATTTGTACCTCCTCCTCTTTTCTGAAGTGGACAAAGACTATTAGCTGGCCTTTAAGAAGCACAAGCATTACGAGTCTCCCTTTTCTTCTCCAGCCCCGCGCTCTGGGGAGTGGCGTGCGGGACGTGAGGGAGCATCGCCAGCCCCGGCGCGTTCCGCGGGCCTCCCTCGCGCGGGCGCGAGGGCCGGGAATGCAGGAATGCCGGGAATGCAGGAATGCCGGGCAGGAGCGCGGGCACCGGGGCGGCGCGCGGAGGAGGCCCCGCGCTGTGGGCGCTGCGGACGGGCTCTGCCGCCCCCTGCCGGGCACTGCCCGCCACGGCCGCCTCACGGCCGCCCCGCCCCGCCCGCGGCCTGTGGCCTGTGGCGCGGTCCCCTCGTCAGCCGCGTTCCTGCTACAGCTCCCAGCGCTCCTCTCCGGCCACCCAGCGTGGGAGACACAATGCAAACCTTAGAGGACCGTGGAATCGTTTATGTTGGAAAAGACATCGAGATCATCCAACTATTAACCCGGCACTGCCAAGGCCACCACTTAAACCATGTCCCTCAGTGCCACACCTACACGTCTTTTAAACACCTCCAGGGATGGGGACTTAACCTCGGCAGCCTGTTCTAATGCATGGCCATCCTTTCCATACAGAAGTTTTTCAGAATACCCAATCTAAACCTCCCTGGTGCGACTTGAGGCCCTCTTGTCCTATCACTTCTTGCTCGAGAGAAGAGACTGAACCCCCACCCTCCCCGCCCCTGGCTCACCCCCCTTTCAGGCAGTTGTAGAGAGCAATAAGCAAGCCTCTTTTTCTCCACCATAAACATCCCCAGCTCCTTCAGATGCTTCTGACTGGACCTGTGCTCCAGACCATTCCCCAGCTCCACTGTCCTTCTCTGGACATGCTCCAGCCCCTCGATGTCTTTCTTCCTGGTAGTGAGGGGCCCAGAACTGGACACAGGGTCTGAGCTGTGGCCTCACCAGTGCTGGGTACAGGGACAAACCTTGACCTCAATAGACTCATTTCTACCACACACAGTGATGTCATAAGCACCCAAGAGCAGTACTAGCCAGGTTTTTCCAATGGCACAGGTCATTGCACAGCCTCTGACTCTTCTTTAACCAAATGGAGCCTAAACCTAAGGCAGAACTGCATTCTCCAGCATCCCACTCAACACGAGTTCATCCGAGTAATCACCAGCCACAGATGGCTACATAATACCGACACAGGTACCATCAGGATCCTAGTTCCCATAGCCACTCCAGGGGAAATGAATATCCAATGTCCATTTTTGAAAAAGCAGAGCCCAGTATTTTTTATCAAAACAAAAGTTGTCCTCCTAAAATGGAAGCTGAAATGTAGTACAACTTGTAGTTGTGGGTCCTTTCCAACCCAGAATATTCTGTGAATCCGTAAAAAAATACTATGAGCTACCATATTTGCAGAATGTGTCTGCTGCTGGAATTAAAAGTATTTGCTACTATTTAATGACCTATAAACAAGCATGTCTGTGTGAGGATTCCTCCACAGACTTTTCCCTTTTCTCAACCTCAAAACTCCAATTTTGGGAAGTCTGTGTACAGGCATGACATGGGGCCAGATCCCACAACCATGCACTCTCAACCACACACCCGCCAAAGCAAACGGACACAATGTGAAATAAAAAGCAACTGTTCTATGATGGCTTAAATCTGTCTCATTTGAGGCTACCATAGTCACCTCCCTCTTTTCCTTCTCTCCCCTCTCAGAAGCTGACATCTGTCCTCCAGCTGAATTTGAGGAGTCCAATTTCAGTTTTGTTTAGCGATGACCCTGGAATAGCCTTTAGCTATTATACTGTACAATGCTATATATATATATATATATATATATAGCAATATATACCTAATGCCCTGCCATTCAACAACCAACTGAAGTTATTCCAAACAGCCTATTAAATTGGGGAACTACAACAAAAGCAGAAGCATTCTATGACATACAAAAATTGTACTTTTAGCATTAATCACCTTTTTTCCTTCTAGGAGCCAGAAAATTCTTGCTAATTAGATTGCACTGGGAGCTGCCCAGCAGCTTGTCAAAAGCAAATGTGATCCCCTCCTCAAGACATGTGATCCCCTCCTCAAAAACCTTAAAGAAAACCTGTGATATTTTGATAATGCTCTTGTGCATGTTGTTTTTATGCTTGTGGGTTTTTTTAATAGGGACCAATTATCTCAGACTAATCCTAGGAACATCAAACATTCTGCAGCTACAACCAGCTTATTTGCAACTACAGGTAAATCCTTACAACACTCTCTTTATGAGCTTTCTGATTAGGTTAGTACTTCTCATAAATAAAATCAGTAACACTGGCACACTTTCTGCTCTCAGGATCCCAGTGCATTTTACTGCGCAGATCTATTAGATCACCTAAGTCAATCGACCGGTACAAATTGGGTCTTGTCAAAAACAGAACAGAAAGCCTTTTGAGGAGTTCATTACCTTTTTTTTGGGCAAGTGGTAATTGGAAATCCTGTTTTAAATAGGTAACTAGTTCAGTTTCATATCCTAAGATTAACTCCTCCTTTTATTCCTATAAATGCCTAAAATGCCTTAATTATCAGCCCCTTAAATCTAGGGCATTCTTTCTCAGCTTTTAACAGGGATCTCACTGCTGCTAAGCAATGCTGAGAATGGATAAGGGGGCTCTGCACTCATTTACCTCCATGGGAAGAAGCCCATGTTACTGCCAGTGTCTTCTGTCACTAATTATTCCAGGTGATTTGCTTCATTCAGGATCTCAGCTGACAATGTGAACCATTCAGTACTGCAGCATGGATTTTGTTCCCATGGAGCCTGTGAGCCTTTCTGTGTTGGGCCATCAGCTGACAGGGAGACACGGGCGGGTCTCAAGGTGGCCTGAGGTGGCCATATAAGCAAGGGTTTGCCACAGAGTATGAGGTAGGAATATGAGGTGACATTTTCACAGGCAAAGCAGCCACAAAGTTGGTCTCTTTTATCTCAATATATGCCAGCTTCATTTCGCAAAGTCTTGGTCTGTTGTGGCTGCCTCACCACTGCAGAAGTACCAAAATAACAGGAAGCCATGGCCAAGAGTGGGGTCACCAAATCACCTCATAATGCTGGCCCCAGCAGCATCCCACAGAACATTATTTCATTCAGCACAGCCACATTCCTAACCTAGGGCTTAAATGCCATGAAGGCAGAGTGACGTGATTCTTCTGTATGCTCCCACGTCATTAGCTTTTATAAAAAGGAATCAGAATATCAAGGAAAGGAAAGAAAGAAAAAAAATATGAATCATTTAAATAGAGAATAGAAAGTGAATGGAAAAGGAAATAGCCAAAAGAGGATGTAACAAACACTGTATGCCTGAAGAACAAGAACAAACCCCGCATTTACTTGTGGCATTTAATTAGAGAAACAAAAAATTCCACTGATTTCATTGAGCGCAGAATCATACCTTGGCTTGAAGCCTGTGAGTTTGCAAAAAAGATATCTATATTTTCCACTTGAAATAACCCTTCCATACTGAAAATTCACTACTACTCATCTGCTAGGGCTTCATCCAGCTTCAAGGACTTCAATGTTCATAACAAAACTCAGTAACTTCTCTCTTTACAGCTAAGTCAAGTCTTTAGTCTTATTTGCGAATATTAAGATCCCAGCATTCAAAGTAGCTCACTGATTTTCTTTGAGGTGTCTGTGGACTATTTTAGCCTTGAAAGGTAACTAAGAAAAGCAAGGATATGGACAACAGGTTTCCATTCACCATACAAATGTACTCCCCCTTTGAAAAAAGTGTAGGATGCCTGCACATGAGAACAGTTCAAAAGCACTGCAGACAATATCAGGAAAAGAACACCAAAAACCTAGAACTGGAACAAGACAGAGAGAGAAAGATGTAATGCAGAGAGAGACAGCTGTCCTAACAGGTCAGCATTATAAAGAAGACAGAACAGAAGGATATAACCAAGCAGGTTCTACCACTGGATTTCACCAATTCATTGCTAAGGTTTGAGCCTTCACTGCCAGATTAATACCCCCTCAGGTAATCAAGGATGTCTGCTGTCTCTTCCCTGTTCAGTCATTAATGCAGCAGAGGTCAGCACATCACTGACAGAGGATTTCTTGGCAAGAGTAGTTTACATTGTGTATGTTCAAAGCAAGGTCTGCCTCCCAATAGCCCCTCCTTTGAGTGAATGCCCTGACAGCAAAGCCACACACTCAAATTGTTGGGTTTTGGGGTTTCCAGTGAATTTCTTGGTTCACATTACATTTTTATTCAGGAGGAGACTGAGCACATGCAGGTCACAGCAACCCAAACCCCAATGCTGAAGACACTAAGCACAAAGTGTGTGAGACCTCTCACAAGGAGGAAGCAACTGCACCCACCAACCCTGCAGACTTCTCACTCAAAACCTCAGTCAGCCCCTTTCTGAGAACCTACCTCTTTGCTTCCCTGAAACTGAAAGTTAGTTTTCTTCAAATCCCAGAAGGAGAAAAAAAAAAAAAAAAAAAAAAAAAAAACCACCAAAAAAATTCAAAAAACCAACCAACCAAACAAAAAAACCCCACCCAAAACAAAACCAAAAAGAAATCCCTGAATTATTAATATTTATTAATTGGGCAAAAAAGGCATGGGTTTTCAGCTGTTCAGATGGGCAGTGAAATTAAAGTGATTCTTTCAAATAGTGTTACCCAGGTGTCAATTAGCTGGGAATTTGTTCAAAGGCTTCAGGTACTTACACAAACCCACCCACTTATGGTTAATGTATTCAATAAGTTGGTTGCAGTAGATTTCTAAGAGCTGATAAAATGCACCAGTTTGCCTGTTTTCATACTGCTAATGCCAGTCCTACTAATAGTCCAGAAAAGTTGCCCCTCTCTTCAACCTTGCCACTTCCAAAATGTGAAGTTCTTAGTAGCTGCTAACAGATCATTGTATTATTATCATATATTGTTAGGTGTCAAATATAACCACACCCTGCAGAGTGAGGTGGTGCCCTGTCCTCTCCCTTCCTGTAAATAGCTCCATTATGTAGTGCCAAGTGCAAGGCACTTGTGCAAAGTCCAAGCACTTGATCAGGGCAAGCTCTAGTACCAGCAGAAACTGGGGCATGGATGGATTGAGAGCAGCCCTGAGGAAAAGGACTTGAAGCAGCTGGCAGAAGAAAAACTGGGTATGACTCGGCAATGTGCACTCACAGCCCAAAAAGCCATCTTTATCCTGGGCTGCAACAAAAGCAGCATGGTCAGCAGGGCAAGGAAGGCATTCAGCCCCTCTTCTCCACTCTGGTGAGACATCATCTGGAGTGCTGCATCCAGCTCTGGGGTCCTGAGCACTAGAAAGACATGGACCTGTTACAGTGGGTCCAGAGGAGGGACACAGAGAAAGTTAAAGGGATGGAGAACATCTCTTTTGAAGAGAGGCTGAGAGAATTGCGGTTGTTCAGCCTGGAGAAGAGAAGGTGCAGGGAAGACCTTAGAGCACCTTCCAGCACCTAAAGGGGGCTATAGGAGAGCTAGTGAGGATCTTTTTACAAGACTATGCAGTGATCAGACATGGGGGAATGGCTTCAAACAGAAAGTGGGCAGGTTTAGATTAGATATTAAGAAGAAATTCTTTAATTTGAGGGTGTTGAGGCACTGCCACACATTGCCCAGAAAAACTGTTAATGCCTCATCTTCGTGTTCAAGACCACAATGAATGGAGCTCTGAGCAACCTAATCTGGTGAAAAATGTCCCTGCTCATGTTAAGGGGGTTTGACTAGATGATCTTTAAAGGTTCTGACCTCAACCATTCTGTCATTGTGTGATTCTATGAAATGCTACCATTAGCTGAAGCTCCAACATAATTCACACACTCTACATGTTAAATGTTCTTAAAAAACCACAACCTGAAGACCTGCTTCACAAAGCTTTTTTCCCCCATGTAGTTTTGCAGTGTTACAACCACTACAGGTCTGCTTTTCTCAGAGAACCTGTACATGTGTCGAGCTGGTGTAACTAAGGGGAGACCCAGACTGCAAGACACAGATTTTTAATACAGCTGCTCCTTAATAATTTTTTTTTTTTTTTTGCACATGTTGCCCAGCCCACATAACATGAAACTCATCCCAAGTCAGACTGCTGAGTGATGCTGTGAAATGAAAAGATGATTTGGTTTGCCTTTCGGCCATTTGCATAGATATTATTAATGAGAGTTTGGATTCATTTAAATTCTGTTTTCAGCAGACTCCAGAGCCAGGATAAACTCTGTACTTTGTGCACACAGGGAAGCTCAGTAACAAGTCTGTACTTGAAAACAACTTCAAACTCAAACTCCTCTGGCAGCCTGGGCACACCCGGTATTTGATTCTTCCAAATTCTGCCACACACCGCCCACTGTGGATTTACAAATTGGTGTCTAATTGACAAATAACTAAGCAGACACCTAGATTCTCTTTTCTGTGTTGTGAAAGAAACTGCCTTTCTCATAACCAGTTGCCCTACATCTTAGAGGCACTGTAGACTTTATCTGGACTAAAGGATTTAGCCAGCTGAAGTCTTGCTAGCACAGGTTTCTGCTGGTGGTTTTGAAAAGCTGCCCAGGAAAGTGCCTCAAAGCAGTCATGGAGAATGGTGGGAGATATAACAGTGATGTCTAACAAGACTCACACCATTTAATACGCTGTATGAAAATACACACTAGGATGGGCTAGCCTGAAACCTTATTTCTTATGTTCTTCAATTGAGTTTGTTCTAGGTCAGTAGTTAAACAGTTCTGTAATTTTTAGGGTTCAAAATAGGTGGTGTGTGCTAAGATTTCATTTTGTTGGTATAAGCTGCACACACAGTAGGAAAATTTTTTCAGTAACATTTCAGCAACATTTTTCAGCTGCAAACTTGACCTGAAAACCATCTGGTTTTAATATCTTGGAGAAGTAATGTAGCCTGATGCAGTGTTATTAGAAACAGCTGATATTTCCATTTATGCAGTAAAAGAAAAAAATAACTTGGTGTGGTACTCTGTACAGTAGTACCTAATATACTCTCTTAATAATATGAAATTAAACTTTTGGCATTCCCTGTCATTCTTTTTCCTTCAACAAAAAACAACAAATTTGTTAGCAAAGGTGCCATGGAAATGTTTTTATTTCAACAGAGGACTCTCCTGAGACAAAATAATACATATGGAAAATCTGACCTGCTCAAATTAGCAACAAAATGATATCTATATTTAAGGGCAGATGATATACATATTTAAGGAAGGAAAGCAGATGCCTACTGCTGATAAATATTTATCCAATCACATTTAGCTTTGAATTTAAAAGAAAGTGTCAGTGATACACAAACAAAAAGTGATGTAGTTTTTACAGGGAATGTGGCAATTTTGAATTACAGCTCAGCTTTCCAATGGATCTAATGGGGTTAAACACGAGTAAACACTAATGTGACAGTTATAAACTATGTCTTGGAAGAAGCAGTTAAGCAACAAGAGCTCAGACACTGCAATTCTTAACACAAGTGTGGCTGCTGCAAAGGCTGTGTGCCATACCCCACTACATCTTTTCCAGAGCACACAAACAAGGTTTGCAACATGCTACCTTGTGGCAATGCCCTGCCAAGATTAACTTTAGTATCTGAGCCCTGAGAAGACACTCACACCCATGAAGTACTGCAAAATCTCAGCTCCTGCTGAGAGCAGTGGGAATAAGAAGCTCAAGAGAAGTGCAGGGCCAGATCTCTCCAGCATCCCTTCCAAATCTTGGGCAGTTAAAAAATATCCTGCAGTTCATCCTGCAGGCGTGGCTGGAGCTTCAATAACAGGTATACAGCACCTCAGAGATACCCCAAGCAAGATCTTCTCATTCATTGGAGTTAATTTATGTTCTCAGAGGACATGGTTACACAGGCATTGTTTTGAATGGCAATAGTGCCCCATGGAACTCCCATGCCCCTTGTAAATTCTCAGGCCTGTGTTACTCCCTCACTGAGCCAAATCAGGTGTGTGTGTGTGTATGCAGCTGCAAGGTAAACTGATCTGGCTGGAAAACAACCTATTTTTTTTCTGAACCACCCCAAGCTGTCCTCGTTCCACCACTTGGTTCACAACCTCACTGTGCAAGCTGCTGCAAGGGTGGCTCAGGGAGGCAATGGGAACAAGAAGCCTTGAGCAGAGCAGTAGGAACCAAGCCCATTAAGCATCTTAGGCAGCACTATCACCAAATGTGAAACCAGGGTCTGCCACTGTATGTGTTGCAAAGAAACAAAGGGAGCCACAATAGTGCGCAAACAAGCGCTGGCTTACAAACCCTTGGCACAGACTCACCCTTGTGCAGGACACTTTAGGCCAAACCCCAAATCCCTCATAGCTGTTACACAAGTCCACACAAAGAAAAGTTGGAGGAAATCAGAGCTGTAACCAAACTCAGTGAAGTTAGGTCACCATGTAAAAGATTTCAGGAAGGGAAGTTCTCATGATATATCTTAGTAAGGGAGAAACTGCATAAGTTATGTACCTCACATGTGGCTTGCAATTAGCTTCATATGTGCATGACAAGCCAGGCTAGCCTGACTTCTCGTTTCGCAATTAGTAAAATGTTTTAAACAGAGTATACATTCTTTGAAGTCTGGAGATGGGAGCCTTATTTAGGTGCCTACAGGGCAGGTTTCTGATCTCTTCTGGCTGTTTCCTCTTAGGAGGAACTGAATCACATCCTAAATGTGCACAACTGCCAGCCTGGCTGAGGACGACTGGCTCAGAGGCAGGGATGGAGGTGTTGGGTGAAACGTGTGGCTCCTCACCTGGGAGATGCAGTCAATGTGCAGGGCCCCCACCTCAGTGCCATGGTGTGGGTAACAGCTTCTGATATGACAACATGCAGCTGAGAAAAGTGTGAATGAACAGAATCCCCAAATACACCTGCAAAGGCATCTGCCCCAGAGCAGGTCATGCTAAAGAGGGAAATAACAATAATGAGGTTGGCTTAGGAGATGGCCATCAGCTGGATTAAATAGTAACCAGGAAATTACCAAGAGACTTCTCAAGTAAAACAAACAAACAAAAAAAAGCCTCAGCTTCAAAAGAAATCTAAATAAAGTATTAAACTTCACAATGAGGGAAGAGAAACCTGGCCTGACAATGCAAGGCATCATGCCATGAGGTATGTGATTTATGGGCGCCTGTAGCTCTGTGCACCTGGGAGGGGGTTGAAATTCCCAGGGGAGTTCTCATAGACGGGTATCCAAGCATTTGTCAATGTTGGTTAGCATTCTAATTTATCTGTTGTAATGCTGCTATAGATTCCATACGTGTAGCACACGGACCACCATGTGATTATGGGACATTAATAAATTAATGACCAATTATTAATGAATCCCTGTGATTAAAACAACATGGGTGGAGCAGTTTTTCCCTGTGATGGGAACTAGCAAATTCTACCCTTGCCCCACTGGCAAAAATACAGACTGGAGTGGAAGTAAGGCTGAAAAACTTAAATGCCAGTGTATCCATACAGTTTATCTCGGAGACAATCCTTTTGTAATTCTGAAATTCCTGACAAGTCTTGATTTTTTTTCTATTCTTCCTCCAGCAGCATTTCATAGTGATTCATGGCAGACAGGCACATATCCATTATCCTAGATCATATAAAAGTGTCTGTCTGGTAGGATTTTAGTTCTGTAACAATACTTTTCTACTGCACACCACTCCCCCATATTTGAAAAATATATTTTAGGCCTGCTTGAATGTTCTGATGTATTTCCACGTGTAGGAAAGTATCAGTGTAAGATGTGAACTTCACTAAATGTGTTTCTTTTGTCCCACATAAAAACCTAATTTTCTCCATCATTACTAAATTTGGTGATGGTCAAAAGACTGTTTTCCCATGCCTAGTTAGAACTACAAAGTTTAAGCACTTTACTGATTTTTTTTTAAACCAGCACTTCACCAAGAAGTATCAAAGGAGTTCAGTGTGTGGACCATGTGTTTACAACAGAAAATCTTTCATAAATACAAAGTAATTTGAAACAAGCACTTTTGGTTTAGACTGGTGGGTTTTTTTCACTCATTGATACCAGATCTGTGCTACAGCATCACATAAGAGTATAAATTTCATCCGCACAAAGTGCCAGCCCACAATACCACTTCTGTCATGTTAAGGCACAGGACATAGTGTTTACAACCACGCTATGGTCCCTGGGTTCTGGCAGATGATACCTGATCTACTGTAAAATATGCTTGGACAAAATTATCTTGGCAAAATATGTAATACACTTCAGCTGGCATTATGAGTTTGTATGATTGTGTGTCAAGTAACTGCAGTGGTTTAGATCCTGTACTTGGTGCCCTAGGACCCTGCCTTTCATCATGTGGGTCCATGGCCTTGGATGGTTCCATTGTTCAGGCTCCATGAACTGGGCCTCCACCCTCAATAAGATGAAGGGCTTTTTGTATTCATGAAAGCCAGCCTGTTCTTCACCACTGCATCATCTGCTCTAATAAAAGACATTACTTCTCACTTGTTACCACTTGGTAGTTCAAAAGTTTCCCACCCTGAAAGAACATCATGGCATTTCTGTATTCTTTCTATCACCAGAATAGTATGTGAGCAGAAAATGTCCATTATATAAATGAGATTCTATCACAACAAGGAAACTTCTCCAGGAAGGAGCCTTCAACTGGACTGCTCCCAGTGTGTTTATCTGGGCGGAGAGCTGTGCCTCCCTATACTCCTCATGATTTCCAGGGAACTCTGTGAGCATGATGCTGTTTCAAAAATGGGACTTCTGGCTCTGCCTGCAATACAAACACCACACCTGTTTGTAAATCAGTCTAATTAAACAAATGCTTGACTGTCCTGGAGAGAAAGTTGAACTGCTTTTGCAAGGTTTGTTTATTTAAAACAATTAAGTGTGGCAAATACTGAAAAGCAGAAGTTCGTAAAATAGCCTTGCACATGGATTGGTTCATGTTACAGTTGAAAGGACGTGGGAGGTCTAAATAGCAGAACTCCTGTTTAAAATTGGAAGGCAGAAGTAAGTGAATGAGTAGTCATCTGCTTCAAAGATGCTGAACTGCAAATATCTGCATTTCCATCAACAGCGGTGATGAAATGTACCCACTCTAAGTATGTTGCCATCATTTGTGAACACAGAATGCTTGGAGGAAAAAAAGAACATTTTTGTTAAACTGGTACACATTTTGTGCACTTTTCTATGTAGATAATGACCTAGAAACTTGATGACAGAGGCAAGAGCAAAATATCTTGAAGCAACTGAAAATATTATACAGTCTGATATAATTTGTCATGGTTCTGCTGCTCGATCACTCAGCAGTCATTTTTTTCCGTGGTGTTTTCCTACATTTTATTTTTACAACAAACAGCAGATGTTATGAGGACTTATCTAAGAAATCGATTTAAGCAGCAGCCCTGCAGGCTAAGGAAGTGGCATGAGAAGACCCTACAGCATGCTCTTCAGCATTACAACATGAAAGCTTTTGAAGGTCTGTCTCTGACAAATGGGCCCTCTTACATTTCTCAGGGTAAGACATCCTGTGAAAATACTCAGTTCTTCCAGCACACAGTCTGGCAACCATGTCTCACCAGAACAGACCAAGCATCATTTCCTCATCATGCAGCTCTCCATTACCGTGGTTACACAGCTCAGACATCAGAAGTCAAACTTATGATTCTGTGAATGAAACATCTATCACTTATCTGTTGAATGCTAAACATTTGAATCAAAAAGAACCATGGCCATGCTTTTACTCTTTTTAAATGAAAGAGAGACCTCAATGTAAATTTGGTGCGTCAACTTCACATTTTCATTTGATTCACATAGTTTTCCCAGCAAAGACTGGAGGAAAAGAAAATGTGCCTATTGGGCATGCCTACTTCAGTGACTTTCAGTGACTAATTCTGCTTGATCTTTCACCTTTCCTCTTTGCAACCATGGTTCTCAGCATTTTAATTTGGATGCTTTTCTGAATTATTTAATGCAGGTGAAATGACTCGCTACTGAAGTTTTGTGAGGAGAACCAATTCTTTCCTTGTAGTAAACCACTCAGGATCTGTGATGAGCAAAATGCTAGAGGAAAAAACCATCTCTTTACAGGTGACTGGTCTAGAGATACAGATGTAGCTCCTTGATCCATTTTATATTATGAAAAAAACTGGTTTAACAAGCAATCGCCCCATATTTTGCCCTCATCTGCGTTTTCTTCTCATATACATGCTTTCTCATCTGTATCGGTCCTGTGGAGCTTGCTGTACATTGGATTGCCAAATAATAAAATTTAATAATAAGCTGTAATTCCTATTAGTTTTCTTCCTTGTAATGTATAGTCTGAATTACTGTGGCACTGGCAACTGAAGGAGCAATGCACTGCAGACTAGACATGGGAACACAGAGCTATGAGACAAGACATCTGGCAGCAAGGACAAGAACTACTCAAGCCACTTTTGCTCTCCTTGAAAATAACCGCTGTCTCCACCCCGATGGGATATGGAGAAGTATGATCCACCTCAACAGTATCTGTTCTCTCTGTCATGCATTTATGCCAAAAAACCCCATCACCATTGGTAAGCATTTTGTGAGTTTGACTCTCCACCTCAAGTAAACTCAGCACAATAGAGAGATAGCTCTTAAATGTCTCTATTTCCTCTGTCTTTAACCTCTTTGTGATTCACTCTTCTCCCTTTTTCTCCAGGATTCTTCCAAACACACTTCACTTCAGAAATTGCTATGCAAGTTGTGTTTCTACATTAGTGAGGGTTTTTTAAAGTTGTACTCCTGAGGAATAGTTGCATCCTCAGCTAAACAAGAGGTTAAAAACAGAAGTTACTGAAATATGAATCTACATATGGTATATTTTTGACTTTAAATACCCTGTATAATCCTTGCCTCAGCAGTTGTGCTGGTGAAGATTTTACTATTAAAAACATCCAAAAGTGATGTTTTTTCAACTGTTTCTGATATTCAGTTCATCGCTGTAAGGATCAGCCTTTTCCCAAAATGACAAGTTTTCCCATATGCCTTGAAATGAACAATACTGGAAAGCCTTTACAGACTGATTTTAATGGAAAACTTCAAGGTCTTTCCCTTTTTTCTTTCTTCAACCTTCAGAATCTAGCTCTACTCCTCCTGAAAGAAGCTCCACTCTATCCTTTTCTCTGCTCCATTTTCAATGTTTAAAGGGATGCATAGAAGGACACTTGACTCTGTCTTCTACTAAAAATAATTTAGCTCATTACAGGGTTTTTAAAAAGGCTTAAACTCATCTAAAATATGAATATGTGTCAATTATGGCAGTTGCACAGTACCAGTAATGCAGAGTCAGAATTTTTGAACAGGAATGACTAAAGTGCCTTTGGTCTCCTTGACCTTCTGACTTGGCTGGCCAAGCTACTTATCAACCTCTTTTCAACTACTAGGATTGAACGGCGTCGCCACAGAAAAGATGGTCTTTGGCTGCATTAGAATTTACTACATATTTGTAACTAAGTATCTGCCAGGAAAAAAAAAAAAAAAAAAAAGGAAGAAAGCAGGATGTGCATTGCTCTGATGGAGCACTGCAAGGTCTACCAGCATGATGAGGCTCTGGTAGCTCACTCGGGAGCAGTATGGCCACACACCCAGCTGGGTGGGAAGCTGAGGACACTGTCTCAAGCTGTCATCCTCTGCCAGGGGACCAACACCCTCAGACATATTTTGTATTTTGAGTGGATGCCTGTAAATCAGCATGTTTGGAATTCCTTAGAAGGTCAGCTGACCACCAGTTTCCTGGATGTACATTTGGCTTGGAATAGTTCTATCCTTGTAATTATTTTGGTTTACATGCAATTACTTGTACACTTCCTCCTTTTATATTGTTTACATGTTTAACTTTAAAGCTATTCCTGGTAGCTCTTTTACAGAGAATTAGGAATATTGAGTCTTTTCAAAAGGTAGAGTTGGGTCATTCTGTAATATTAGCCTTAAAATTAAAAACAAAGAAACAAAACAAAAAAAAAAAAAAAAAAAAAGCCTTTGGGGCTTGTCTGTAAGAGTCTTCCAAATAATTGCCAACTTTGAGCTATTTTAGGTGTGATTAAAAATCCTCCTCTTCCTGATTACTTTCAGGTAGTTTGATGCAAACATTACAGAGTTAGGACTCTCCTGGGTCCATCAGGAACAACGACTTCAACATAAAATAAATAAACTATATTAGAGACACCCAGTAAATCTGCTTTAGTTCTCCCCAGTATCCTTTTGTACCTCAAAGATCTCAGTGGTCTATACCCTGAAGTTTGCAGGACATGTACTTCCATGCCCAAGATATGGAAAGTAGGAAGGTTCCTGTACAGAAGCCCATTGATGGCCTTTTAATCTGCTGTCTCTGCTCCCAGCCTCTGGGTTTTTACATTCTGCTCTAAGGTTTGGGACACATTTTTGCTGATGCTTTTTGTTTTGGCATATACACCAGACGAAATAAATTGGGTTTGCCTCTTCCTAAGCCACTGTGGGTGATACATTTCTTGGGGTGAGATGCCAGTTTGGTGCGTCCTAGCTTTGTTGAGTTTCCACCTCATCAACTTTAAAACAGTCCGACATTTTCTTCCCCTTTTTCCTTGTGATTCTGCATTTGTTCAGTTTTCTAATATTTCTATTGGTGACATCTGCAAAAAGTGCTTTTCATCATATCCTGAACAAAGGCCTATACAATACAAGGGTTCCTGGCAATACACACACTCACATATATGTACAAGGAGTGCAGTAAGGAAGGGAAAAAAAGTACTAAATGGATGTGAAAATGCTACCACAATTTTTTTATTTGGTGTTGTGTTGCTTTCAGAAATATTTAGTGTTTTTCATTTGTATAATTATTTTCCTGTAAACATTTTGGAAAACTTTATGGGAATAAATCACAAATTCTCTAGCACATCTTTTGCCAGGCTTTAGTAAAAACTACGAATAAACCTATAACCTTCCATTTTACTAACTGCCCTTCCTGAGATTAATATGTCTCAAAATTAGAATTAATTTTTACAAATAATAATGTGAAATTACCATTCTGTATCTGGGACTTTGAAACTCACACCATGGGATCAGTGTTTCTTACAGCCCCATCCAGACTAAATTCAGGTAAATGTGCAGCGTGGCCAGCAGCTCCTCCTATGTTTCCACAGTCCATTTCCACTCTCCTATTTACTGGCTAAGTCATCATTTGTGCTTAAAAAGGAGACAATTACTCCAGAACATCTGAAAGCCACATTTTCAGCTGCAGATCCGTTTTGCATTCTATTTACTGCTTCTACTTATTTCTGCATGGTACCATCTGGACTCTATCTCCTTCCCACTTCCTCATGATTTGCGATTTCCCAAGTTCCTGCACATATTTTTTGCTTTTTATGAACAATCAGCAATTTTTTAGGTTCACAAATACAGCTCAGCACTCCTTCACTCTATTTTTAGCTTAGACTGGCCACTAGGAACTACAGCCTGCTAGTTTTGAGCCTGCTAGGACAGCTGACTCGTAGATAGCCTGGCAGATGGCTCAATTCTTTTCCAAAAGATCAGTGAGAATGGACCTGGCACTTCAAATAAGCCAGTTAGCAAATCCTCGGATATAGCTGATTCTTGAGTTGCGTCTCCATATGTTGCCTGGAAGCTTCACTGTACTCCACCCCAGCTCACACCGACCGAGAGAACACCCTCCATTCATTCCCAGTTGACTCCTCTTGGGTTTGTTTGGTTGTGTGATATTACGGTGATCCCCTAGTCCAACTTCCTGAGTAATTGAGTGCTGACAAGTTAAAGCATATTGATAAGGTCGTTGTCCAAATGCTTCTCAAACACGGAGAGCCTTGGGGCATTGACCACCTCCAGGACCGCCATTCCTCTCGGCAAATAAACGCTCCAGTGTAAACTTAAGGAGCAGCTTTGAACCATTCCCACGCGTCCTGTCGCTGAGCGAGAAGAGCTCAACCCCTCCCTCTCCTCAGGAAGCTGTGAAGAGCAACGAGGTCGCCGGCCCTCAGCCACATTTTCTCCAACCCAGACAAGCGCAAAGCTCCGGCGCTACGCCTCGGCAGCAGCTTTTTTGTTGTTCAGATTTGTTCGGCGTCGTTTGTTTTGGGCCCCGCCTCGGGAGGGAGGGTAGGCGGGCCGAGGGAGAGGGAGGGACGTGGAGCGGGCAGGAGGCGGCCTCGGCATCGTCGGCACGGCGGCCGGGCGGGCAGGAGGCGCTGGAGCCGCGGCCGCAGGTGGGAGCGGGGAGCTGGGAACGCGGCCGGGGGGAGAGCGGTCGGTGCCCGGCGAGAGCGCTGCGCCTGCCGGGGGCGGCGGGAGGTGCCGGGCGCTCCCTCCGGGTTCAGCGCTTGGCGAGCCGTGATGGCAGCAGAGCCGTGCCCTGAGCAGGGCAGCGCGGCGTGCCGGGGACATCGCCGGCGTTTGCCATCGCCGCTGCCCGCCCCTGCCCCTGCCCGGCACCCGGCGTGGGGGGAGCAGCCTCTGCTGCACAGCTGGAGCACGGAGCTCGCTGCTGCCCACTCCGCTCCCTCTCTTCCTCCTTTTACAGCGAACTGTGAAGGACCACGGATCAATAATCTCCCTCTTAAGCATGTGGAAGGCGTTTCTGTTGTGTTCCTTAAAAAATAAACAGGCAAACAAACGATCCCCCGTCTCTGAGTTAGGCACTTTTTTAAAGCACATTTCCATTGTTGCTGAGCTCTGCTTTTCGGTGAGCTTCTATAAGCGTGCCAAGTCGGGACGGAAAATAGTTCAGAATATTAACTGTAGAGTCTGCAAAACAGATGGAGAAGCACGGATAACATAGTGGTGACTGTAATTCTCTGTCTGTTGCTTCCAGGTACTTAACACCGAAAAATGAAAGCTTTACCATCATGTCTCTCCATGCAGTAGCGCTCGCCAGCTTCAGCAGAACAGAAGTCTTCAAACACCCCTGCTCTGAGAAGGTGAGGCAAGGAAGACCTCTGAATGGTGTCTCTGTGTGCTCATAGCTTGGGGGGGGGTTGGTTAAAAAACTAGCTTTTAGTTTTAGTGGACGTAGTAAGTTATTTTTAAATGCCGGTAGAGTTACCTTGAGGAACACAGTACCAATATTGAGGTGGGGGAGGAAAGGGCAGACTTCTTTTATAGTGGGAAGATGTCAAATTGTCTTTTTTTTTTTTTCCTTTCATCGTTACGGTATTGTGTTTTGCTTTCCATGTGCTTCTGTTATTGTTGTATCTCCTTATCACTGATCTTCAATCGCTTTTTTTTTTCTGTTATTGGAGGGGACAGTTATATGGCTATTTTTTCCTCTGTGATGTAGTTGAAATCATAGCATCTGGAGAGTAAATGGAAATCTGAATTCTCAGACCATTCTGATAAGAGCTGAGAGATGGGAGCATTGTTTAAAAACAAAGATAAAAGTCTTAAAACTCAGCACCATTAACAGCTATTCTTACTGATAAAGTACTTGTATTTATCTTGCTGGGCAGTTGGGATAGTTGCATCCTAACGGGTAGAATCTGTTAATTGCTGAGAGTTTGTTAATTGTATTGAAAACAATTTTGACTGTATGTTATTTATATGTATAAAGCCTGCCTACAAGCCTGTTTCTCTGAAGTAGTACTGAGGAGGAAAAAAATAGAAAACACTAGCAGATACTGAAAAGAGTATTTTTCTAAGCACTGGCATAATCAAATGCTAAATATTTTAAATTAAACATACTATTTTTGGCTTGAAACGTTATTCTTCAGTTAAAAGGGAAATTCTCTGTGGGTTTTAATTTCTTCTGCTTTCCATGAGTTTGAGGGGTATCTGGACAAGAGCTGTACTCTGAGTCACCTCGCTGTTCCACGTAAGAAGTGTAGAGGTCAACAACCCGGGGTGGCCGAGGACAGCACACCTTTAACTCCCTTCTCTTTTTATGGGATCACAGAGTTCAGGGGGAGGGTGGGAGGAGTCCTGGTCGTGCTTCAGTGTGCAGGCATTCTCACTGATCTGGGGGAAGGCACAACACCTTGGTTAAGTGCCTTTCAATGATGTGCATGTCGGAGCAGGGCATCCCTTTCATTTCTCTTGTTTCTGTGATGTGCTCTGCAGGTCCATTACATACTTGAGGCAGCAGGGAGGTGGGGGGACAAATTTTAGGTCCTCACAAGGAATTTATGAGGTTAGGGAGGGTATCTGTTGCTTTGCTGTCCTGAGTGTATCAGAGTCTCTTGCTGGAATTAGCCCCTGAGTATCAGCACTATCTGCTTCCCTGGTTCACCTTACCCTGGTTTGACAGTATGGTAAATCCAGCTTTGAGGCCAGAAATACTGAATGGGAAGCATCCTGACTGCAAAAAGTGAAGTGCTGATCTGGTATAACCCTGCTCAGGCAGTTCAAATGCATTCAAAATTTTGGTCAGCTTATACTGGCAGGCTCCTATGCCAGGTTGAGTATTATCTATCTGTGTCACCTCTTGCATTATGCTGGGTCAGTCATGTTGCTGACGTGAACCACATGTACTGTGTTCTATCAAATTAGGTGACATGACCACACTTGCTCCCAGTTTAGCTTACAACTTTTATACATCTAAATAGGCCAATGCTTCCAGATACAGATTGGTGGTTCCTTGAATTCTTTTCGACTCCATTGCTGTTGTTTTGGTAGATATACAGGCATCCTATTCAACGTTCTGTCTCATTTGTGCCTTATGCACATGCTTAATCTTCCTGCTGTGGAGAATTTCTTTTGGTCACCTGCCTTCTGGATTGAAATGAGAGATGCAGAGCTGAGATGTGAATGCTCTCCAGACAGTGCATGCTTCTGGGGAGATTTCCAGGCAGCCAGAAATGTAGGCAGTGGTTAGGTGACTGTCAGCAGGCTTCAGAAAAGTGCTCTTCCTGTTGGGATGACTGTGACACTGAGGGTATCATTAGCAGAGTGCTGTTATCTTATAACCAAATTGTCTGCCTCTCTGTTCTCATTATAGTTAAACCAAGAAAGCCTAAAGGTGGCGTTCACCGACTCAGCGTGTTCTTCAAACCCCTCCGTGAGGATTAGCTGCCTTGCTCCGACACCTCAAATCTCTGTTCTCTCAGGTAATGCCAGTTTGTCCCAAATTGCCTCCCTCTGGGGGAAGTTTTGCTGGTGCATGTAGTGCTAGCAAAAGCTATAGGTGTTTGTGTGTCTAGTTTGTTTGTAGAGGGTTCCTTGCTTAATGGCTTTGAGGGTGGTACAACATCAAAATACATTCTACAATTTGCAAGTATGGGTGGTTTTTGCCTTTTAATGGTAGTTTGGCCGTTGTAGTTAATGCTGACATTTGTGTGTGAGGGTGGATCAGGTTGCCCAGAAAAGCTGTGAATGCTCTATCCCTTTAAGTGTTCAAGGCGAGGTTGGATGGGACTCTGAGCAATCTGGTCTAATGGAAGGTGTCCCCACCTACAGCAAGGGGGTTGGAACTAGATGATCTTAAAGGCCCCTTTCAGCTCATAAAATTGATTATAACACTACGTGTTTTGCAGAGAGAAGATGATGTTTACAGCCCAAATTTAGGTATTCCTGTGCAATTGAAATGTCATCAGTTACCAAAGTGTCTTTCTTTCCCTGAAAAGTTTGAAATGTATTTGTTTGAAAGTCAGCTAGTTTTACTTTTCCCATTCCTGTCCTTACCTTGCCATGGGTGGCTACATTGGGAAGATGTTTCTTTGCAAGTGCAGCCAGTAAAATGTGCTGTTTTGTTCTATTTCTGCAAGAGCTTTGGCCTGGTAAGTGGCAGGTGACTGATTCCTATTACTGACATACTCTGGCTGTTTTTGAACTGGCTTTACTAGGTTAGTTTTGCTAGGAGCTCTTGCAGTTTCAGTTATATGTGGTGTTCTTGGATTTTTCTTGATGAGCACGGGTCTTTACATGGACTTGCAGTTCCAAAATGCATAGGGTTTTTTTTGTTTTTGTTTTGATCCCTTCATTAGTAAACTTTTTTATCATGTTGTTTGCGTGCATGCAGGCTTCCAGTTGAGAGACTCATGGAGAAGTTTACTGTTTTCCAATGAGATATGTCCAAGGAGAGCAACCTCTGGGCAAAGTCTGGAGTCTGCAAAACTTCCTGCTTTTGTCACCAGCAGTGTTTAACAATCCTTGTGGTCCTTACTAGGAATTCTTTGTTCTGGAAATGATTCTTCTTGATTGTATCTACTCTTAGCATTTTACAACTGACTTACCTTCCCCAAAGGAGATAGTTGTTAACTTCATTGTGTTGATCTAGTCGATGGTTTCTTCTTGAACAGAGACTTTGTGTCTAATCTCTCAATTACTTGGATTATGGCAGTTCCTCTGAGGCTTTTTTGTTAGTTTGTTTTTGGGTTTTTTGTTTGTTTTGTTCAAGGTACAGGACTTCAGTTTATTCTTCAAAAGCTACTGGTTGTGGTGCATGCTTCTGTGTCCTGCTAATGTTGCTATATCTGCCACTAAAAGCAGTTTTTCCATTTTCTGTTGAACTAAGTTTTGTAATAGATCACATAGGACCTTGGCAGTGCTTTTCATTCTTTCAGAGGCATTATAATGATCTTGGTGTGACAGAGCTAAGTTTGTTATGGTTTTGGCCAAGTGCTGCCACCCTATGAATAATGGGACTGAAGTTTACTTTAGCCATTTGCAGTCTGACTGAACTGAAACACACAAGCATGTTGACCTTGTATTACTGAGTGTATTTTTTGTTACTCTTTCTGCTCTATTGATCTTCCATGTGACTTACTATAATGTAATCTTCTCTCCTATTGGCAATAGGATCAGTACCTGTACCAGCAATAGTTTCGTTATCCTGTTTTGTACAACAGTGATATTTTTGAGCACACTGACAATCAGTCACCATTAAAGTCTTAGCTAATTGTGTTGGGATAGCAGCAGAATACTTTACTGTTGGCTTATTACCTAGCCTTTATCAATGACAGATTGCTTGCTGAGCACAGAAAGCAAGAGGTTTTTTGCAGGAAGAGGCAGCAGCGAGTGGTGAGTGAATTCAGCTGTCCTGTCTTCTCACCTGTGTAAAAAATATTATGCATTTTATTCATGTTGTATATTAACCTTTTCTTAGTATTGTTTCCTAACCTCTTTTTTTCTTCTAATTTCCGAACAGATGAGTCTTCAAGGCCAGCAGTGATTGGACATGCTGGAAGTTTTGGATCATACCCAGGCAGTGCCGAAGCTATCAAAGACATTCTCATGTCTGTTTTAAATGCATCTGGTTTGAAGCCCTCTTTGGTGTTGGAGCAGAGCACAATGCAGGGAACTGAGCATCCTGACAGTGATGTGGAGCAGTGGGAAGAAAGCAGCGCCGGAGACAGCCATGATGACAGCGACAGTGATTCTGCACATCACAGCACTGCCTGTACACAAACAGACATTCGGTTTACCAGGCCCCGGGCATGTTGGAACAACACAGACTGTGATTCCCCCAAACCTTCACTGGATACTTTCCCTTGTCCCCATTACACCGATGGAGATTCTGCTGCTTCCTCCTTGAATGGTTTCACTCTTTCAAGCGTGTCCCCTCTGAAGCGTGACTGCTTTACCCAGGTGACGTTAACAGGAGGCACCGTCACATCCGCTGTTGTGCATTCTGGAAAAGAATCTTGTACCTCCCCTGAAAGAGACTTGGCTTTCACAAGGTTGCTTTCAGATTCAACTGTTGGTAAAGCAGATCTAGTGAAATACCCTCATGTCGTGGAGCCTGCACCTCTCACCAGCCGTGACAGCAATTCTCCCAGTGGCCTTTCCCAGTCAGAGCCAGTCAATCCAACAGGTAACTTTGCAGCTGCATTTTTTTGGTAAGATCTCTGGAAAACGCTGCAATTGAAGCAGGCCTTATTTATGGGGCTTGCGAATAAGACAGATGCTGTCATTCAAAATAGGAGAGAGGGGAGAAAGAGCTTAAGAACCAAGGGGAACCTGAGGGGTGGTTGGTAAAATGAGAGATGCTCATGCTTTTGTAGTAGGTATCTCTCGGGATGCAGAAATGCTTTTGTAATATACAACTGTAGATAAAATGTAGAAGTTGCTGAGCTGTGAGAAATGTAGAACATCCACTGGATGAGCTTTCTACCTGCTTTATCTTGTCTTCACTGTTACCCTTTTCCCAAAAGCAGATAGCAGGGATCTGGGCATTGGGTAGTGATTTGTTGGTGTGTGTGGGGTCGTGTTGTGTTTGGCAGCAGCTGAACGAGAGGGAGTCCTTGGATTCTGGGGTTTTGGAGGCAGGGCATTATCATCCAGTTTATTATGACTAAATTGGCTTGTTCTGGAGCAGGACTGTTTTTCCTGTTCTCCTTTGCAAGTGCCCCTGAGGTTTTGGAGACACAAACGCCCATCTGATGCAGAACAGGTTCTTTATACCTTTCACCAGTTTCTAGCTATATGGATAATCCTGTGTGTTGTCTGTGAAGAGGACTGGCTGAGGGCTGCTAGCAGAGGGTGCCCTTTGAGAAGGGTGCCTTCTGTCCCTGCAGTGTCAGAGGGTTCTGGGCAGTGTAGTCCTGTAGGTGAGGGGAAGTTGAGCACATGTCCCTGAGATGGTTGGGGGAGCAGCTGACCTGGCCTTGGGGCTGTGTGTGCCTCCATGAGGTGGGCCAGCCTTTCTGGGCTGCAGGCTGGGGTCCCTGCCCTTTGGCTGAGGCAGCAGAACAGTCCCCTCCTGTTTAACACCTAATATTGACAGGAGCAGCCTTTGGTACAGAGAGATGAAGCATTTTCAGTTTGTTTATAGAGGATGTTAGTGGCATCTAAGGACTTAACTTAGGGCCACAAAGATGTTCGGATGCACAGAGCACCTCGCCTATTAAGACAGAGCTGGGGTTGTTCAGCTTGGAGAAGGCTCCAGGGAGACCTTGTAGCAGCCCCCCAGTACTTAGAGGGGGTCTTATAAAAAATAGGAAGGGCAACCAGATATTAGGAAGAAATCTTTTATTATGAGGGTGCTGAGGCACTGGCACAGGTTGTTCAGAGAAGTTGTGGGTGCCCCATCCCTTTAAGTGTTCTAGGCCAGGTTGGATTGGGTCCTGACCAACCTGGTCTAGTGAGTGATTTTTGAGCAACCTGGTGTAGTGGAAGGTGTCCCTGCCTGTGGCAAGGCGTTTAGAACAAGGTGATATTCAACTTCCATTCCAATCCAAACCCCTCTATGATTCCACGATGATAGATTATGAGCTTCAGAAAAGTATTGCAGCTGAGGTCTGATTTTTCTACTGGAATAAAGGCAAAGAGTAGGGAGTGTTCATCCTGCCTTTGTATTATGAAAGAATAATACCATGTCTAGGTTTTGTTTGTTTGTTTCGATTTGGGTTTTTTCTTCTCCCTTTGGTCAGTAGTAGTCCTAGCGGTGACACTCCACTGACCTCCACTTCCAGTTTCTGATCCTTTCTAGCTGTTCACCCAGAACTCCTCAAGGTCTAAGTTGGCAGCAAGGTCTCAAACAGGCACGTGCCATTGCAGGGCTGTGTGCTCTTAGTAACACCCCTGTCATCTGGGACAGGCTGTTGTCATCAGTTAGTATGTGACGATTATGGCTGTTTCCTTCTGGGGAGTGTTGCATTGGCTCCGTGCCTTCGAGAAGTGCCCAGCAGGGAGAAGGAAACCGCACCCAGCAGTTGGGGCTGGCTGAGGCCAGTCACACGTGTTTGGGGAGCTGGGTCTGGAAAGCACAGCCCAGGTTCTCGGGGTCAGCAGGGACTGCAAGGCACGTGTGGAACAAATACATCGTGCGTGACTCGACCTTCTGGCACGAGTCGGATGTGTCACAAGCTTGTGTTGGGATAGTAGCACTGCTGGCTCTCCAAAACAAAGGGAGCAAGGAATGTGGCAGCCAGGTGACTGAAGAGCGTCCTTGATTTTACTAAAAGATACTCCTCATAGGAGGCAGGATTCTGATAGACGCTTCACCATGTGGTATGTTCTGTCTGCCTTAGACTCAGGCTTTTTCTGTACAAAGTGAAAACTTCTGCATTTCTTCATTCCTTGTTGCTTTTAACCATTAACTTGCTACTGGGTAGCTTGGGTAACGAGGTCTCATTCTCTCCTGCACTGTCCAGTACTATGAGGATGTGAAAAGTGAATAGCAAAATGAAAAAGAAGAAATATAATGCCTAATTTGAGTGCAGGAATTACACAATAGGATTTCCTGACTTGCTGTCTTCGAGATGATGGTTTCTCACAGGAGAATTCTGAGAAATGCACAAGATACAATAAAACCATGTAATATCACTTAAATTAGAAAATTTTTTTTTCAGTTGAATATAATTTTTGTTTAGTGGGATTTTCTGAAATTCCTACTAGGCCATGTTCGTATGTTTGAAGCTACCAGAGAATGGCCCTTATTCAGCCTTTTGAAAGGCTCTGTTACTGTTAGTGAAGAGTTTGTGGCTGAGTTTAGTGTTTTCTGGGGGCTTTATTGTGGCTGGTGTGTCACTGAGTTCACAAGCTTGTTCTTGCTTTTAACCTCTATGTACATCAAAGTCACTTCCTTCTCTGGCTCTTAGGACTCTTTCCTCAGCCCCAGCAGCCTCAGGCAACAGTGTTCAGGAGCAGAAGGGCAACCAGATAATTTTTCTGCATCAGACCTAGAGTTGCATCCTATTGCTTGATGTGTTACGCTCCTTCCCTGTGCTTTTTCTACATTCTCTCTTTACTTAAAGATGCAAGTGGGATGCAAGAGGTAAGCAAAGGAGAGAGCTCCCATTAGATTTCAAAATTATATTTAAGATGAATTGGGTCTTATGTTTTAAAGAGAAAGGAATAATTTTCCCATTTCTTTATTTCTGCTTATTATTTTTAGTTTAGAGAGTAATATTTGTTATCTTAACTGGTGAGAATGTAGTCTATTATCAAGCTATAGAGGTTACCTAGTAAGATGAATCGTCAGGTAGGTATGAAAATAACTTAATTAGGCCATTAAATGTGTTTTGAAAAGTCACACTGTCAGCCTTTCTGTTTTTCCTTCATGGTAGACACAATGGAGGTATTAATAATTCTGTACAAAAACTCTCCACCTGTGTCGCTCTGCTCGAGGTCAGTGTTGACTTTACATCCTGATGTCATCGATGCTCAGGGCAGCATAACGTGGTTTCTCTAAGTACAGCAACATAAATAATCCAAACTAGGCCTGAGAGTCAGTGTCCCTCAGTTGGAGAAAAGTTTTACATAAATTGTGATCATATTTTGTGGGGGCTCTTTAGCCTGTGCCTTTTAAACCAGTTTAGGAGTGGCGTTTTTTAAAAAATAAAAAGCCACCAATTAAGCTGTGCTATTTGCAAAGGCTTTAAATGGTGTCTGTGTGGTGGCCCTTTTCCACCACCACATATGGTCTGTTTTATCCTGTGAACATCACGAGGGTGAAACAGAAACTCTGTGAGTTCAAGGTCCAGGAAGAGGTAGTAAACCCCAGTGAAAACCTGACGTGTGCTCTGCTGTACAGTGAAAGTTCTTACTGGGGAAAAAGAGATAAAATTTATTTCACATACATATTTCACATACCAGGAGAAAAAAGGTGCAATTCTGGGAAGCAAGGAATACTGTGGCTAATGCCACAGTTGGACGTACTACCGTTCAGTATGGGCTGCATTTGGAAGCAGGAGGGAGATTTCCTCGGGGTAGAGAAACATAATGTCAAAGTGTTTTCCAAACTTAATGTTTCCAAACACAGTGCCGGCAGTGATATGGAGAATCTTTTAAGGCTGGTGCATCTCTCTGCATGCCCAGACAGCAGTGGGATTTGTGTTTCTTCTGGCAGCTGTGAAGGAGCAGAGTGCAGTGTTAGCTAGCTGTGTCACCTACTGCAGAGCATTGCTGCAAATCCAGCCTCGGGTTCTGTTTGTGGTTGTCCCCAGCAGCTCAGGCTGTAGCTTGGAGAGAACTGGTGTGAGAGTGCAGTGCTGCTGTCACAGCCCAGCATTGAAACTGTTTTTCTCTGTTAGTTGATGTTCATGCTTCAGGTTGCCAGAATAGGTCAAATGCCAGCGTGTTTCTCACATTTTTCTCTGCCTTAGCTTCTGCCACAGCCTCCAGCACCAGTAGTGTTCAGTTTTGGGAAAAAAAAACCTTGCTTTGCTTTCTGGAAGTTCCAGCATGCATCATGGGAGCTGCAGAGAAAGAAGTAACTAATAAAAGTTCTTGTTATACCCTCAGGTTCTCCTTCTCCTTTGAATATAAGTGCTATACCCCTGAATCGTTCACTGCAGGACGTCTGCATGCTTCCAGAGGATGTGGAAAAGGTGAGGACAACAAACTCTATCATCATCATCATCATGGCTTTTACGTTTTATTGTGACAAAATCAAATGACGAGAGGTGTTTCTCAATAAAAGAACTTCCTTAGAGATGTGCTAATCTTTACAAATACTCTATTTATTTTCCCTCTTCTTGCCCTCTGTGGGTGAAACTAGAAACATAAAATGCCTATTTCATAATTTGTCTTCTACTCTTGACCCATTAATTAAATATTTTAATTATTTTTAAATAATGGAAATATATACAGGAACAATGTATGTTTCTGCTTTTCATTCCATCATTTCCCCACACATTCCTTGAAAGCAAACTTTAACATCAGTATCTTTTAAAGTTATATTAGAATATGTTGCATAGAAGTTGTTGCAGCTTCATGCATGCATATGTATGAGATTTACCTCATGTTTTTACTATCATAAGATGGGGAGAGGATGGGGTTTTTTTGTGTGTGCTGATGATAAGCATGTCAGAATTTTTGTCAAAGAATTACAGTATGGATACCAAGCACAATAACTCTTAAGAGCTGCAGTAATTCAAGCAGTTTCTCATAAGGACCTCAAACAGTCTTAGGTGTGTTGCCAGATAGGCAGTCCACTCAAGCCTATAAAGAGAGCTAAAGATAAGGAGCTAAAGCTGTCACACATAACTCTGTGTGCTAAATGTTAATCTTTTCCAACAGTGGAAAAAGAGGGGTTAATGGATTGCAATGAGTAGGATTTAATATAAAAGAGCTTTAAAAATGTGCCTAGTAAAGGAGATTTTTTTTTTTTTTTGCTGGACTGTGTGCATGTGGTCCTATGTCCTGGGCCCCAGAGGTAACCATCATCTTTGTGCACAACACTGCTTTTACCAGAGGAGCAAGTTCTTCCTTTGGTTTGAAGCTCTCAATGTCCATAAGGTGCATTTTAAACAACAAAACCCACTCAATAAATCACACACCAAAACTCAACAAACTTGAACTAGCTTTTTGTGTTGCTTTTTATGAAAGGTGTTGCAGAAAGGAGACAATGTTTCTCCATCTTTATTGTGGGACCTAAAACAAAAGTAATTAGTTTTCAAACACCAGGAGACTGGTGAGCAGGTATCTGGATTAGAATCCACAATCAAAGTGTTGAGTGAATAAAAATCTTATCAGCTGCTACTACTGTGCAGAGATTGGGGGCTGATGTGATTATAAGTTAAAAGATAGCAAGAGCTCAGTCTATTATGAGCAAGGCTGCCTTTAAAATAAACCCAAAGAACAAAAAAATCCAACCAAACAAAAACCCACTAAATTTCAAATACTTCTAGCTTGTGAAATAATGTCTTTCCACTTTAGGACTGAAAGTTAAGGTACATGTGGTGTCAGTAGGTCCTGCAGTTGTAGTTGTGTGCTAGGAAGGAAATGGCTCAGATAATCTTAAAGGGACTTTCCACTGATGCTAGCGGGAGAGGACAGAAATGAGAAGGTTTGTGTGTCACAGCTGAGTTGGTTCTGCTTCGTGGGGTAGGGAGCTATCAGTAGGCAGAGCTGAAAGCTGATAGCCATGCTGAGTACATGAGTCTGTGTGTTCTGCTTCATGTTTTTGCAATGCAGCTCTCAGATACACTCATAATTGCTTTTATCAGCAGGGCATGCTGATAGGCTGTGTTCTGCCACTAACTTGAGATTTTTTCTATCTTCAAAGTAGGAGATAACTCCCAAAAGGAAAAAAGACTTTTGAATTATTTCTTTGCTAATGGAAGGGATAGCAAAGTCCTGGACTCCTAAAGTTCACTGAAAGTTGTCTCTGGGGAAACTGTGCACCAAGCAAGTGATAATTAATTAGGGGTAGGAAAAAGATAAGTCTCTCCAAACACCCACAGGGACTTGGATGCACTCTAATGCTGAGATTAATCTTGTCTACATGTATTTGTCTGTGAGCAGTAAGAAAGCTGTGCTGTCTGTTGTGCTCCTTAAGATTTAGCTATTCCTAAACACTGATGTCTTTCTTTATGGTTCCCATACAAGTTGAGGGGATATAATGAATACTGATGTTGAGTGGTACAGTTTTGCAGTTGAGAGTATCCTGGGTGTCTCTGGATTACCATCCTGAGTACAGCTATCTCTCCATGATGTGTCCACTTTTGAGCTGAGACTGGTGTGGAACTTGTGTCCAGGCCATCAGCAGTAGCTCAGGTGGGGCTGTGGGATGCTCTGTTAGACCTCAGAAAGCAAGGGATACAGCAGTGATATTAGGAAAGGAGCCCCAGGTGTATGTGTATGTCTCAGTGGTCCCTTTTCCTGGAGAATGGGTGACCAGGGCAGGCAAGATGGCAAGAGACATTACAAGGAAGTGTTGTCTGATTTGGAAATGCTACAGTGAAACTTTGGAACAGCTACGTTTTATTTAAGGTAGTGGGAAGTCCAGGGGAGCCAGGTTCCCACTTACTCTTATCACAGACTTTCTACGTAGGGTTGAGTTGGCCATGTGAGCTATCTTGCTGCATATTCCCCACCTCACTGCCCTAACTTTTAACAAATGGAAACATTTTACTAGCTCCTGTACTTCCCACCACCTGAAGATCTACACTCCATTCAAAACTTGCCTCTTCTGGCCCCCTCCAGCTAGCATGTGTGCAAAGCTGTTTGTACACATTGACTTGAAATTAAATAGGTTACTTGGATGCACACTTGCATACTAAATAATGCAGTGTAACTAGAAGGCTGCATCTCTGAAATGCATACATATACACCAGTTAATCATGTAATCAAGTTCATTTTTATCTAATACATGGGTAAGATAAAATAGATTGGATGTTATAATCAAGGGTGAGACAATTATCTAGGCAGTTGCCTTTTGCATATTGTTCTTGAATTGCCCTTGGGGTGGTGTTTTTAAGTTTAAATAAAAGGTCAGATAGGTTTATATTTTTATTTATAGAGTTTAAAAAGTATGGGGGGGAATGATGCATTTCTCTTCATCTTAACTAAGTATCAGTACTAATGAGCATTCCAATCTTGTGTCTAGGAAAACGCACACTTTTTTGTTGCAGACATGATTATAGCATCACTAGAAAAAATGAAATGTAATATCCTGAGCCAACAACAAGCAGAGTCCTGGGCTGTGGAGGAAACAAGTGGATCAGATGGCAGCTACCACACTGACTCAGAATTATCTTCTTACCCTGGAGTGAAGAAGTCTGATTCTTCTGTTACTTCTTCAGACAGTGGTTATGAAGGCAAGTTACTTAATTTAGAATGTAACCTTGTTTGTAAGCCTTTGCTGTTTGTTTCTGTGCAAGAAAATTCTAAACAAATTGGAGCATTTCTTGGAACCAAATCCTCTGTTACCCTCTTTGAGTCTCTAGAGAGCTGGGTCCATTGAGGATCATTATGCCACAAGTGTTTTCCTGTGGGTCACATACTTCCTTTTGCCACCACATTGGTGGTTCACACCTATGTTTTATTAATTATAATAATTTTTTACATTAAAATTAAAATGTAGGGTTAAATGCCACAAGCCAAGCATGACTCTCCACAGAGCATGCCTGTAGCTGGCTGCTTTTCTCTCTGCTTAAATTATTTTTTTGCACTATTTGCAATTTGTGTCTTTCCTTCTGTGTTTGCTTCTGCAGTATGCAGACGAGGAATGCAACCAATTGCAATTGGTTTGAGTGAGACTCCCCAGAGTATTCATTCACATATAGTTTAAGGCAAGATAATAAATACTCCTGGCATTATTATGCTTGAGTCAGCACATGCATTTTTAAGTAGGTTTTAGTCTCTTGACTAGTACAGATCTTAGTGATGAATCATGAGTCTAAAGTGACATAAAGTCGAAATGTCATAAGTCTAATGTCTAAATGACATAAATTCTGTGGAAAAATGAATGGTGTTCTTGGACATGAAAAGGGGAGAGACCACTGGCAATATAAAAGGTTTGGGTTTATCTCTACAAGATTCTGGCTGAGAAACTGAGGGACATATTGTATGGCAGACTCCCAAGAACTGGCCTGCTCTGTGTATGTATAAAAGCAATTCAAATTGCTCTATAAATGCAGTCTGTGTTCTAAAGTTTTGCAAAGTGATGAAAAATGTAAACATAATTGCAGCTACTTATAAATGCTGGAAAAGTTCAACTGATCTTGTCCTTGTCTTGGGCAGGCTGTGCTTTGCTGCCTGTCAGCTCCCCAGTGCCTCTACCATCACATCATGAGGTTACCAGATTTCATTGCCACAGTGACTCAGAGGATGAATATGTAATTATTGGTAAGACTTTAAAATTGTAACTGCAGAAACAGATATATTGTTCAGTTGAATCTACTCCATTGTTTGGGAATTCTCTTGATTCAGTAGATGTTATTGTAGGAGAAATAACATGAGAAAATGGAAATAATTATGGAGGTGTAGGTTCTTATTAGAACACATACAGAAATATCAGACTGCTGGAGGATTTTGTTTCTAGGAAAAAATATTTTTCTGGTTTGAGAGTGTAGTGAGCTGACTCTGGCTGGACAAAAAGTGATCACCAAACCACTCAATCACTTCCTTTGTCCACTGGAAAGAGAGAGAAATCAGAACAAAAGCCTTTTGGGTTGGATAAGGACAGGGAGAATCACTCATCAAAAACTGTCACTGACGAAACAGTCAATGTGGGGAAATTAATTTATTGCCAATCAAATCAGAGTAGGGTAATGAGAAATTCAATCAAGTTTTAAAGCACCTTCCCCCCGACCTACCTCTCCCTTCTTCCTGGGCTAAACTTCACTTCTGATTTCTCTACCTCTTGGGGTTTCCCACACATCCTGTGAGGAGCATACTGCAGCATGGGCTTCTTTCCTCATGGTCACAGCCTCCTTCCAGCCCCAGCCTGGGCTCTTCCACAGGCGGCAGGGGGATCTCTGCTCCCCCATTAATCCCCATGGGCTACAGGGGCACAGCTGCATCACCATGGTCTGCATGAGGAGCTGCAGGGGAACCCCAGCTCTGGCTCCTGGAGCACCTCCTACCCTTCCTTTGCCACTGACCTGGGTGTCTGCCGGGCTGTTCCTCACACATATTCTCACACCTCTCTCCAGCTGCAGCTGTTCAGGGTTTTTCCCCTCCCATTTTGACTCTGTTATCCCACAGGCACTACCACTATGGCTATGGGCTCAGCCTCTGCCCATATTGTGTCCATAGTGGAGCTGTCTGGCATTGGCTCTCAGATCTGGGAGAAGCTTCTGGCAGCTTCTCGCAGAAGCCACTGCCATAGCCCCTCCTGCTACCAAAATCTTGCCATGAAAATCCAACAGAGGGAGTAAAATTATGTCTTAAGGATTAAACTAAAGGATCATGCGTGAAGAAAGTGTGAAATTGGAACAACCTCAGTCAGCTATGGCAGCACTGTTTGAGAGAATTTAGGACATGATAATTTCCTAATGAAACAGATTGTGTTTTAGGCAGCCTCTCCCTCTGCTTCAGGATTAGAGTAAGATGTCTCTGTTCTCTTATATGTGCTTTGCTTCTCTTTAGGATATCCTGAGTTTCATTTGGTTTGCTTCTGATTTTTACACATACAGAAATAGAAACCCTGAAAAGTGACCTGTGCTACTTTTAACCTTTGTTTTATCTTTTCCTGATAACAAATGGATTTTTATTGTTCTCTTTGGTCTTAGAGACTTATTTTTTCTGCTCATCTTTCCCTAATCTACTAATGAAGAACAAACTCCCAAAAGAACTACATTCCTAGCAGCAAGAGTTACTTTGAGATGTATAAATGGGGAAACATTTGTCTTGAGAGCAATAAGCATGGTCAAGACTAACACTACCAATGTGAACACCTTGTTGGCATAACCATATTGTGTAGACATAATGAAGTGGTGTCCTTTCCTTGCCTTAACCTCACCTGTTGCTAACATGTTTATAGCATTAACTGGTATGTTTATGATTGGGGTCTCCAAACATCTGTTAGTGTCCAAAACAGCTAATGTGACCACTCTTGGCTCTGTTGCTGTTGAGTGACTTCTGTCTGGACCTTGACCAGCATGCACTTAGTCTCTCCTTACCTTTTCAGTTCTTGAAGGCAGATAGGATGCCTTTTCAATTCTTGATGGTGATGATAGGATGCAAAGGTATTAGGGAATATTCTTCATCACGTCAGAGATATGCATAGGAGATAAAACTCCTTATGCCTGTTTTACAACCAGGGCTGAGTTTATTTCCCACATCCAGGAAGGGTGTTGGAAAGATGAATATATCTGAAACTGACACTGTGGTAACACAGAAAGTATTTTTAAAATAGTGCTGAGTAAGAGACACTTTGTTTCTTAAATGGTTTGCTAAAATTTTCTCCTTTACTGCAGAACTAGAAGACCTTGAAAATCTGTCTGTTGCCCCTGATAAAAGGTGTGTATCTTTACTATAATAGCCTCCTGGCTCTACCTTTTCTGCTGGAGCAGCTTTCTGGTGGTTCTTCTGGCTGGGGCAGGGAAAGTTGTGGGAGTGGTGAATTGGGCCCTCTCAAGGAAGGGGAAGGAATGTTGCTTGACAGCAAATGTCTCTGGTGCTTGGCTTAGCAGTGTTTCTCTGGTCCCCTAGTCTTGCTGGAGGGAGGTGTCTGTGGCTCTTCGAGGGCCTGGGTGTTTGAAAGAAACAGGGTAGGAATGAAGGAATGGGAGAAAACTTTTCCTGGGTGCAGAAAAGACAGTGGAGATACTGATGACATGCTGCTGTTTTTCACTGACAGTATTCCTTACCTTTCAGATCTTCTTTTGAACCAGGCAGCAATTCTGCTGAAGCAACAGCCCAGGAGTTGTGCAGAGCTTTCAGAAAATACTGGTTGCAGACAGACTCTGCAGTTCAGCTGTCTGGTTGCCTGAGCTCATCTAAGCAGAGAGTGAGTCTGATCTGAAAACAACGAGCTCTTTATTCAGTTCCCCAAATAATCATGGTCTCAGTGCAGCTGCTTCACTGCTAGGAAAAGGAGGAAGCTACATTAAAAAAAAAAAAAAAAGAAAAAAGAAAACAAATACACATGAGTGCTTACAGTTTATTAGTTCACTTTATTCAAATTTTTAGAAAATGTCTTCTCTCTCCACACTTAAAACAATGTAGTTGTGAACAATCAGGATGTGCTTTCTTCTGGGACTGATATAAGGGAGTTTGATGGGGGGGACTACATGCAGATGAAAACTGAACTTTAAAATATTGGAGTATAAAGGGAGATAAACATCTCCTATAGCATTTAACATATGTCCAGTTGATGGGCTGGTTATCTTCATGAGCTTGTCTTTTCCAATAGTCTGTGCTGAAAGAAGAGATTCCAAGAGAACTTGAGTCCAGTTTGAATCTGGCTGAAGAAATAAAGATCATATCCAAGCTGAGAGGATCTTCTGGCTGGTCCCCACCAAGATCACAGATTATATTTAATATTCATCCTTCAGTCAAGTAAGTTTTGAGGGATGTGGGCATTGTCATTTAGTATAGCATGGGGAAAGCTGATGGAAGGAGCTTGGGTGATTAACAGATCTAGTGCATGTGCAGATGATCTGTGACCAGGTCTAGAGCTGGTGCATGGCACAGCCTTCTGCAGTGTCTGTCACCAGCCTCACCAGAAAACAGATGGCCTCTTTTTCCCTCTCTTGGCACGTCCTGATGAGCGCAGCATGTACAATTTTCCATGTGATAATACATGTACTCTTTAGTGTTACAGTGGCAGTGTACTTAGCTCCTGAAAATTTCATTTTGTGACACTACCTGGAGAATATTCTTGCCTTTCCCTGCTGTCCTGCTAGTATTTTATGGATAGCTGGTTTTCAGAAAGTAGGGGGAGGCAGCAGGTCATGTGTGAGGAAATGGCTGTCTCACCCTGTCTCAAATGCTGTGAAGTGCAGACAGTAAGCAAACTGGCTGTTCCCTGTGTTGCTGCAGGTACAGTTGCATTTTCAGTTGCAAATGTGGATTTCCCCTCTCCAAACCCTATGATACTGATGCCACCTTAAGAAATGGAAAATAATTTAGGTCTTTCAACAAGCGTTACAGAATCTCCCTTCTTCATGAAAGGGTAGGAGTCAGCTCCTGAGGTGGACGTTCTCCCTGGTGCCAGTGTTAGCTCTTTTGCACTTTGGAAGAATGTTAATTAAAACTGTCTTTTGGGTGCTGAATGGTCTAACTATTTGCCTCTGCATACAGGAGAGATGCAGTGGTGGCTGCTCAAAACTTTACGTGTGTTGGCTGTGGAACCCCGATAGAAAGCAGTAAGTATTACCAAAACTGGCAAGAAACCCCTAGTAAGTGCAGTACTTGTACTGCAGTCAGTACTGTAATCAGACTATAATCCTCACCAACACAGATGTACCACAATTTTTAAATTATCATCTGAGCTAGAAGGAAAATCTCCTTGTTGGATGTGCCTGCAATAGTAAAATAGACAGTGGGGATCTTTCCGGTGTCTGGAATTTTTCATACAATGCAGAATACAATACTTGATAGATGTCCTTCTCATAACCACAAAAATTCATAACAGTCATAAAACAGAAATAAAGCTATACAAAGAAAATCAACCTTCCAGGCTGGAAAGTGCTGGTTTTGCATAGTCCAGTTGTTTCTTTTAATAATTCTTTCCCTGTGCCAATTTAGACATTGCCAAAAGTCTCTTTCTGGGGACTGTATGCAAGATTATGGAATCTGTGGTTTTGTTCTTTTGGGGTGTCTTTTTAAAACTTTTTTGTTTTTTTAGATCTTGATGACAAAACCTTTCTCTTTTTTTTTGTTTAATTCCTGATACTTTGTGAGAACTGCTTGAAAGCACAATGATTTACAGAACTGACAAACAGACCTTACCTTAGAAATCTTCAAAATGGCTCTTAAGTCTCACTCTGGGTCAGCTCACAAGAGCAGCATTAGTAGTGTCCTGTAAAGCATCTACAATCTATGATGGCAGATTGAATTGAGCAAATAGGAGATGCTGTAATAGCTGGGAAAAGCCCCACAAATCTCTTGATGTGAAAAAGTATTGTACCAACATGACTCCAAAATCGATGGAAGTACTTTTGTTGTGTATTTTACATAGTGGGTTTTTTTTGTGGTTAAAGCAACAGGGGTTTTTCTAAGATGTTGATAATTATAATCAGTTGAACAAATATGGAAATGAGGAAAGCTTTCTGTTCTAATGCCAAGTGCAAGCTTTTTACGTGTGTTTGCCACAAAAAAAAAGCCCTCTACTGAAAAGAATAACACAAACAAAAAATCCCTTTGTCTTCATTCCACTAGATCTGAGTTATTTAGACAGACTAGGCATACAGACAAGAGTTGTGTCCCATAAGTTTTTAAAATACTCAGAATTTCATTGCTGTCTGCCTGCAGAATATATCAGGAGACTCCGCTATTGTGACTACCTGGGGAAGTATTTCTGTGACTGCTGCCACAGCTATGCCCAGTCTTCTATTCCTGCCCGAATACTTTCAAAGTGGGATTTCAAGAAATACTATGTGTGCAACTTCTCCAAACACCTACTGGACAGCATATGGCAGCAGCCCATTTTCAATGTGTCATCTATTAACAAAACCCTCTACACGAAAAGTAAAGAAATGGACAGGGTCAGGGTAAGTGTGGATTTTTTTTTTTTATTAGGAATTTCCGGGTCTGAGACTTTCAGGAAAAAGTCCTTAGGGCAGGATGTCCTGTGTGTGTATGGGGTAAGGAGGAGGGTTGTTTTTTTCTGACTTATCCCATCACCACTTCTGGGACTAGCCCTCTTTTCCCTCAGGTGAAGGGAGCAAAGAGAGATGTTTCCAACCTATGCCAGAGGTCTCCTTAGCCCTGTTTTCTTTGGGAGTGTTTCTTTAGTGGTTTCCAGTTTTAGTGCATATAAGGGAGTTGATCTCCAGCAGTAAATATTTACATCTTTCTGCCTTTTGGCTGCTTGAAAAGTTCTGTAATTTTGGAATGACTCCTTAATTTTGTGGGCCATTTCGGGAAACATCCTTTGCTTATGTAAGAGCTGTACCTCCTACAGCTTCAGGAAGAGTGTTCTGCTGAAGACTGCAAGTAAGCATGTGTTCCCTTCTTGGCTGAGGATTTTACCTGGCTTACCTGTTCTTACACAGGTGTGGGTCTAGCATGCATCAAGACTTGCAGCCATTTTTGGCATTAGGACTTGTTTCACTTGTCAAGGAATAAAAATAGCCTTTGCCTGCTTTTGGCTTTCTTGCATTAGAAAATCCATTTGTTTAATACTATGCTAGGTGTAAAGTCCCTTTTTTTTGGGCGTGGTTTGGTGTACTTGCAAGGGTTGCAGACTCAAATAGTGGTGTTCCTCGCTTAGGAATATGTACAAACAATGCTTTTGATTTAAAAATGGCTTTGTTTTTCTCCTCCATCTTTTAGGAGATGCAAGAACAGCTTTTTCATTTAAAAAAGCTTTTGAAAACATGCAGGTTTGCTGAAAGGTATGGACTGTGATTATGCATGAAAAATAGCTTAATAAAATGTTCATTATGTGCTTATAGAGCCTTCTTCTCTAGAGACATTTGGGGTGCAGTTTTAAATAGTTGATATGATCATTAGAGAACTCTAATAAAAAAACTGCCTTCTATTGCACTGCAAATGTTGAGTGAAGTACAAGTTTTATGTGGTAGCTGCTTGTTGTAATATAGGTTGGTTTTAAATGTTGAGTCATTTTAGTTAGATGTGTATTTTTTCCTGTTCTGTTTCACCTAGGTTCTCACTCCTTAAAATGTCAAAGATACTTACCTTTCTGAGAATATTTGTCTTTAAAAATATGTTGGCTTTTTAAAATTAACAAGTGGGTTCCTTGAGCATTTAAAGATTTCTTCCAGAAACCTGTCGTAATGCTCAATTCAGTTTATTTTGTGAAAGTATTCAATTGAAAGTAGTAGTAAGCAGAAGTGATAAAGACCAATAGCTCTATTTCCAGAGTTCACCTGCTCAGCACAAACATACTTTCACCCATTAGTGACGTGTGCAGGATAAAACCCCTCAAAGTCCTCTTTGCAAAGCAAATAAATAAGCCTGGCTTATTTTATTAGATACTGTTTGGGATTTTGCCTGAGGTAGGAGGGAGCCCTTTACACATTATTTAAGGATTGCTGTAAGTGTGTATGGCAACTCCAAAGTCTGAGGAATGCATGTTTAAAGCAGATTAGTTTATTCTAAATCCCAAACCTTCCAATTCTTAATGCAGTGATCTCAGATTGGGAGGGAGGCAGATAGCAGGAACTTGCCTTGTATAATCCCCATGTTACTAGAGAAGTGAAAGATGCTTATTCTGGAAATACACTTGAAAAACAACTTTTTGTAACTTTTTGTGGGTTTTATTTCTCTTTGCAGTGTACTGAAAGAATTTGAACAGGTTCCCAGCCATCTGACAGAGGAGCTGCATCTCTTCTCACTGGATGATCTGGTGAAGATCAAACGAGGGCAGTTACTGCCCCTTCTTAAAGATATTCTGAAGAGCTCCACCTCTCATGTAGATGGCTGTGAGGTAAGGAAAAAACAGGGCTTTTAGTGTCCTTGCAGCTGCTACTGTAAGGAAATATCCCTGCTGCCATTCCCAAATAATTTTTTACTTAGGTTTAAATTCAACCCTTTTGCTGTTGTTGTAGCTCTGTCAAGCGAAGGGGTTTATCTGTGAATTCTGTCAGAGCACAGACCTGCTCTTTCCGTATCAGACTGCCAAATGCAAAAGGTGCCCAGGTAAGTTCCAGACTGAATGTTTTTCTTTCTTCCTTGGGGGAATTTTGGTGTTTAAAATGTTCTCAATGTTTATTTTAAACATGTGCATTGGAAACCATGGACAGCATGCATGCTGGAAAACCAGCCTGTGGCAGCTGTTTCATATCAGTGGATTCAGAGAGCAAAACCAGGCATTTGCCTGACCATGGTTATGCTTGCAGTGGGAAGCTTTTTTTTGGGTCTAGGCATGAGAGAGCTGTTTTATCAGATATTGCCAGCATTCAGTGTAAATTGTTACAGTGGTGGTGGCTGTCCCAGCCTTGCACTGCTTCTGTTTACTTTTGTGCTGATATGTACATGATAGAACACGATTCAAGGAACACAGCTGTTGATTCAATTTTTTAATTCTATTTTTTTTTCTCTAAATGCTACTCTGTATTTATAAACAGAGTGCAAAACATGCTTTCACAAAGCATGCTTCAAGTCTGGAGGCTGCCCCAAATGTCTGCGGATCTCAGCTCGGAGGACTCTTTCAGAAACTCCATCACTGGTGCCTCAGTGAAACTGGGTTCCTCTGACTGCTGGCTTTAGAAGATGCTCAGAGCCAAATCTTCAGGTGCATGATTAAGTGTTAAATAATGTTGTTTTAGACATTACTGTTTTTAATGCATGTCTCCTTTATGGGGGGGTAAAAAAAAATAAAATTAAAAAAAAAACCAAAAACAAATAACAAACGTCAACTTCATTTTTGTCATTGAAAACTCACCCTGAAGGAGTTTCATCTTAATGGTGACAGACTGGATGTTAATTTTTCGGGCTGCCTTTTGTTGCTATGTTTTGTCCTTGGATGTAAGATTTTTAATACTGTATTTTTTCATGTAAAAATGATTCATATCTGTAATTCTGCAGATAATGTATAGATAGTAAGTGAATGCTGGAAGTCTTTGCCTGTGTTCAATTTTTGAAATGGGGAAAAAGTGGTGAAGTACAAAATCATTCTCTGAAAAACTCTACAATAAATAGAAAAGACCTGTCTGCAGATTTTAAGCAGATGCTAATCTGAAATTGTTATGGCAAATGCTTATTGTGAACCAGTGAATTTTAAGTTTCTTTTAAACACATCAATTCAACAGCCTGTGGTGAGTTAACTTGGCCTACTGCTAGGTGCTCTTTACACTTCACCCAGCTGCTCTCTCACCTCATTCCTCAAGAGGACAGAGGGAGAAAAGAAGAGGAGAGCTCACAGGCTGAGATACAGACAGGGAGCTCACTTGCTAGCTACTGTCATGGGTAAAAAAAAAAAAAACCCTGAACTGGAAAAAATTAAATGCATTGTAAATTAGAATTTAAGTAGGGTGGTGAAAAACAAAGACTAAACCAATAATTTTCCCTTACCACACCCACCCATTTTCCAGGCTGAACTTTGCATCTTCATTCCCAATTTTTCTACCTTATAGCCTGCCCCAAGTGGTGCGAGGCAAATGGGGAATTGGGGTTGCTGTCAGTCCATAACTGCTCCTTTCTTCTACTCCTGCCTCCTCACACTTTTCCCTTTCTCCAGTGTGAATCCTTCCCATGGGCTGCAATCCTTCAGGATAAACCTGCTCCTGTACAGGCTCTCCGGAAGATATAGTTCCTCCAGGAAATATTCACGTGCTCCAGTGAGGTCCTTTCCATGGACTGCAGGGGAATCTGTGGTCTGATGCCGAAAGCACCTCTTCCTCCTCCTTTTTCACTGACCTTGGTGTTTTTGCTGCTGTTTCTCATGCTCTTTCTTAAATACAGTTTTTAGCAGTGTCGCCGTCGTGGCTGAGGTGCTCAGCCCTGTTCTGCGGTGTGTCCATCGCAGCTGGCTGCCAGCAGCTGTGTCTGACATGGGGCAGTCCTGGCCTCTGCACACACAGGCCACCATGCAGTCACCCAGTGCCAACATCTTGCCACCTCCATCAGCTACTCCACTCCTGAAGTTTCTTTCCAGAGCTCTTAGAAATGTGAGGAGAGACAGTGAGTGATCAGGAGAGATATTCCTGTTTAAATCCACCCTCACACTTGCAGACAGAGTCCTTGCCTGAAGGTGAAGTGCTGTAAATTGAAAGCAGCTTTATTTCCCTGCCTGGTTGGTTACTTCTAATGAAGCCCTTGCCTTCTGAAAGGTAGTACAGCTGCTCAAACCTGTAAAGCCATTTTTCTCTTGGTGCTGTGAAGTACGAATGAACAGAGCAATCCCAGGACCTGAAAGTATGAGTCAGCATTTTGTTCTCTCCAGTGGGATGCTGTTATTGTAAATCAACGGCGACTCCAACGAAGGCGAGGGGGGAGAGAATGATGCATCTGACTCCATCACGAGAAGGCTAATGAATTACTTTATTATACTGTGTACATTGTATCTAAACTGAATCTGCCATGCATTCTCTCTTGCTCACAACTGCACAGAACTGCACTCATCTCTCCTTCTCTCCTGACTGTCCCGTGACAGTCCCACACACACACACACTTCTTGGCCCTGATAGGCCAAGGGAACAAAACATCCTCACTTTGGGTAAACAGTCTCCACATTGCATTCTACTTTAGCACAACACAGGCACAGCAAGTGAAATAAGAATTGTGTTTTCCTTCTCCTCTGCTTGTCTCACAGCTTCTCTCTGTTCAGAGGGCATGTGAATACCACAGTTAGTATTTTGAATTTTTTGTTCTCATTTTGTGCATTTTTTTCTTGCTCTCCTCATCTGTTTGCTCCACCTTTTAGCAAGGAAAGGATCTGCTACCTGGGAGTTCACCTCTACATTAATGTTTACAGTACTAATAAGCTCACTAACACTTCCACTAATCTGTTTTTTCTGTGCTCAAAACCAGCTTACCTACTTACTGCTCTGAAGCAAGATTAGTGTCTCTTACACAAGCTCACCAATGCAGGGTAAGATGTGGTGAGAAAGAGCCAGCTTTTGCAGCTGACTGTGTTTAATGTTATGCAAGAGTAAATTCTCATTAAAGTTGGGTGCACAACTAAGTGAATCACATGAAAGGCCTTGCTTGCAGGGATTTTGTGCTTATGAAGGAGTAGATGTGAATGATCCTTCTGTGGGATAACCTGCAGGGCAGCTGAGTATGTCTTTTTCACTATTCATTAGCTTAGAAGAGCTGATCTGGTTTCTGGCTGTGCTTTTCATGAATGTTGAAGTCTCACTAAGCAGTAGCAGTGCACAGGAGGGGGAGTGTCAGGCAAAAAGTTTTGTGCATCAAGTGTTGATCCTTCACATCCGCTCTGTTCAGTGCAGGTCTCCACAGAGCCAGTACAGCTTATCCTCACTAATTATTGCCCCCTACCACAGCACAGATTGCAGCAAGAGCAGATCCTGGATGAGTTGGTAAAGCTGGAAAGCAAAAGGCCTGGCAGTATCAACATGCTTATAGGCCAAGTAAAACTGGCTAAAATGTTCTGCTGCTGTAGGTAAAGTAAGGAGGAGGAAGTTGTGAGATGCCAGCAGGCTGGTCCCGAGTTGGAAGGAATAACTATTTTCTGCATTTGAGGGGATACTGCGTTTGACTGTTGGGGGTCTGGAGGGGGATCATGCCAAATCCACATTCTTGTGTGCTGGTGTCAGCACATGAACACCTGAGGCTACTCACCCTGAATGTCTTCTCTGGTGAGAAGCAAGACACAGGTGACTGGACCTGTAAACACAAGGTTTTCTCAGCATTGCTGAAGTGAGAGTGTCTTACCAGCTTCTATCCTAGGATAGCATACAGCAACCATCGTGCAGCCAAAAGCATGCATTAGCTTTCTGTGTTGAAGTGGCTTGGACAGAAAGGGATGACTTCTGTGTACAAACCTCTAAATGGCTTTAGGGTGTAGCCAAGTTCTTTGAATCCAGTTTTGAGGCTCATTAAGCTTCTCAGCTCAATACCATGCTCTTCTGAGCATATCTCTATGGGTAAGAACTGAGTTTGGTCATTTCTGAGGCTAAACCAGATGATAAGGTATATCCAAGAAAAGAATTTAAGAAACAAAAACTGTATGGCTACAGTGAATTTCTTTGCAGGAAGTAAAATCCTGCAGTCCTTATATGTGTAAGCTCTAAATTCTTTGATAGGAGTAGACATAAAAAGGTTAGGAGAACTTAGTAAGGAGCTGGGCCAGTTCAAAATAGGCTGCCTACTAGCTAGAGAGCTGGACATGTTTCACAGAGGAGAGTTGCAAGAGACCTGGTTGATCATCTATGGAAAGGGAATTGTCACACTTTTCTGTTTGCATGAGCAATGATGACCAAAGCTCATTCTTTACTGTGAGTTTTTATGTTGCCATGTAGATACAACAGGAGCACTGCTGAGGGCACTGCTGGAGGAGCACTTTCAGGGGCTTTGGTAGCAGAGAAACCTACTCCTAGCTACCTGCCCACCTCACTTCAGAGGCAGACTTCACTTAAGGACAGTATTATTAGTAATTTCCATAGGCACAAGGTTTCAAAGGAATACAATACCAACATCCAACTCTTGCAGTTAGCAATTTTGCCCTCTTCTCCAATAATTATTTGTTTATACTGATTTGTCATATTTTCCTTCTTAGTTTCAGTTCTGAGTTTTCTGGAGGTGGAAGTGCTTTGCTAAGGCTGTGTGCAGTGCATTGAAGCCAGGATTTTTCATGGTGCATCATACAGCTATTAGTGTAAACAGCAGAATAATACTAATTATCAGGTGTAGTACGGTCTCACAAATCCAGGTCTTGTTGCAACTGTAAGCAAGTATGTCAAATACTTAATAGTTTTATGGGCCCATAGAATTCCAGGGATGTCTGTCACACCCATCCATAGCCAGGATCCAATAAAAAGTGCTGAATTCAGTATTACAGAGAAACTGAGTAAGAAAAAATGCATCTACTGAATGCCTCATTTCAGTAGTCCTTTCCAGTGAAATTTTTTTCATTGCCTGGAGGTCTTTTCCTCAGGCTGATAATTGCCCTGGTCAGAGCATCTTGATTCCAGTTTCCTGCCAACATCTGCCTGTGATTTAGAAACAGTGAAGTCAGCTTGAGTGATGGACAGATGCTTGCTCAAGAGAGCCCAGGGAACAGGGCAAAATGCTTGTGAAGCATGTTTCAATGTCAGCTTTTAGCTGGCAACATAATTTTACTTATGTGCCTGTCTTGTCCCAGTGCTGTGTTGCTGATGCTGGGAACAGTGCAGTGTCTGGATGACCATGAAGCTGTTTAGACAGTTGCAAGAGTTGAGCTGGACTGATTTTTGACAGCTGCTCCCACTGTCCCTATGTCACTTATCTGAAATTGTCTGACTTGCTTTGCTTCCCCAAGCAGCAGCAACAGTTCCTCCTGGATTCCTTTCTCTGCTATTTTAGTCAAGGCATTTCCAGTTGTCCATAGAGGCAAAATGAAACAGAGATAAATCCCCAATGTTACCAGCCCCTCTTCTCCTAGGCCTGCTTGTTTTATTCACTTTTTAAACCATTTTTGCCTCTTTACAGCCCAGATGAATATCTTTATGATAAAACAAATAATGTAATAAAATACTTTTTCTATTCCGTAAGCTAAGGATGATAAAAAGGGAGATGTTTGGAGAGGGGAAAAAAAAAAAAGAGATAGAGAAACAAATCTATTGAGGTGCTGTCAGCTTGAAGAGATGAAAAGGTGCTGGCAGGTCTTTAGGAAGGCCAGCCTACTGCCTTAGATGACAACACCAAGAAGCATTTCCTCCAAGAAAGGGATCAGCGTGCCTTACATAAATCAGCAATAATGTGGTGCTGTGGTCACTTCAAAGCAAGTCAGTGACTGCCAAAATGCACTGTTGTGCATCAAGGAGCATGATGTGGGAAAGGAGAATTTATGTGCCTTGCCTGGGAGCCGTTTTACTGTGCTCTCATCTCTGGCCAAGAGTTGCTGTGAATTAAGCTCCCCCTCCCTGAGTTCTCAGAAGGTGAAACTAAAAGCAGGAATGGTTTTACTGGAATAGGATATGATTTTAGGCCTCCTACGCGTTTCATGGATGAGGCAAAAGAGTGTGAGTATTACTCTATGTCATAGCACAGAGGATATATCCACACTTCTATAACAGAGGATTTCCCAAAAGCTGATTTGGACTGTAGTAACATCTAGCTGCAATTGCAATCTTCTTTCACAGGAAAATTCTTTGGCACAGCATTTCCCTGAGTTAGCACAGCATTAACATGGCCAGCATGTTGTGCTGTGTCACACTAGAAAAAATATTTGTGGTTTATGACTGAAACAGAGCCACAGGACCACTTAGAAGTGTAATAAAAGATTGAGAAGTCACTGAAGAAGAAAAATACGATGGGATGAGATCATGTGTAATTAGAGAAAAGTGTGAATAGCAAAATGCTAAGGCTTAAAGAGTCCTGAGGAAGGTGATGGTTTAAATGGAAGCACATCCTCAATGTAGACCAGCAGACTGAGCAGAGGAGCATCTCTAGCCCTGAGAGACACAACAGTGATGGGGACTGACTTTCTCAGAAAGGATGAGATGCAGAGAGAAGGCTGAAGAGACCCTGTCTCTTCCCTATAGTGAAGAAAAACTGGATTATGTTTCATCAGTGTATTAGTCAACATGTTAGCAGCCCCACTCATCAAGCTGTCCCTCTCAAGAAAGAGGCTGGTTGCCCCAGCCTCCCCTGACAGTGCCTTCAAAGACCCCTGGCTCACTCTCCTTGTTGAATAGCCCTGCATCCACTGTAGGGCTCCTGGCAGTCAGGCACAAGGCCTCAGCTGGACAGGCTGGATTCCTCTAACCCAAATCCCCAGGATTTCTGCATCTGTCAGACTGGTGGGAAAGCAGAAATAGCTACCAGCATATCCCACACACTTCCTATTTCAAAATTTCATTCTGGCGACTTAACACGTGTACTTCCTTTTTCACACAGCAAATGTGCACAACTGCTGCTGCAGCAGGTGCTGGCTGCTGATGGACAAGATGTTTCCCTGTGTCAGTCTTCCAGTTACTCCAGCCAGGAGATGGGGAAATACACAGCCTATCTGCTGATCCAGATTGGGCCTTTGATGCTGGATCTAGGGCCTGTCTCCATGGCAGTCTTGTCTCAGCACTGTGCTGAGTGCTCACCAAAGGAACACAATGACATTATTCCCATATTGTCCCAGAAATTTTCCTTCTATTTTCATCTTTCCAGACCTCTTTTCCACAGGTAAACTCTCCAGGCCTTCCTACCCTATGTTTCCATCTCCAGGTTTCTGTGGACACCTCATTCACTCCTACCTTTGAGGGGTTCCTAGCACGCACAGCCATGCCTTTTCTCCCTAGCACTTTCTCCCTCTTTTTCTGGCATCTGCCACCTGTGGTTGTCTGGAGCCTTCAGCAATCCTTCCTTCTCACCTTGCCTATCAAGAAGGTACACCTTGGTCCATGCAGCTTATTGCCTCCAGCTGCTGTCTCCTCTGGGCACTCATCTCAGGCTCCTGTACTCTCCTGCTCTCTCTCCTTGTTCCACCTGCAGAGGAGCAACCCGAAGAACTTGAAGAACCTGGAAGAACTCTGATTTTCCAGCACATATCACATTAATTAGCCTTTGACTATTACTAAGAGCCTTCACTTTCTTCAGGACTGAAATCCACACTGCTCTCTCCTGGGTACATTTTCACCACTCATCCTTTCTTCCAACTTGACCTGCCAGTGAAGCCTGAAACGCACGTCAACAACTAAACCACGACTCTGTTTCCCAATGATCCATGCTCACCTACATAGCTTCCCAGTCAAAGGAATTCAGAATTCAAGCTTAGAGGAAAAAACCTCTTTCTAATGCTGGAAGATGGGGCTCACACTTTTATTCCTGCTTCATGTTGATGATAGAGCACAAGCACATGCTTTTGTCTGAGTGAAAAAAAACCTGGCTGTAAATCCTCAGACTTCATAATGCAGGAGATCACAAGTGCTCTAGATTTACAAATGGTGTTTGCCGCATCTCATGAAAAAATGACACTTCTTTTGTCTTCAAAGCTGGGCTATGATCACAGGTACCACAGTATCAGACTGTCCTCAGGGTGCTATTTGCCAAATCAATACATCCATAAGTGTTGTAAGTCTTTTCTATGCACTGGATCTTACCAGGAAAACAAATGCTGAAACCATGCTAGTGCCTAAGGGCAGATTTCTTAAGCAAGACCTACCATCCACATTTGAGAGCAGATGGCATAAAACCTACCTGCTGGTCCTGTCCCTTTGCTGTGCTATAGCTCATTTCATGCACTGCTCGTGCAGGGGCAGAGGGCAGCTGGTATTTACTGTTTGCTTGTCCTGCCCTGCCTGACCAAGGATGTGTGCAAAGCCCTGTCCAAAGAAAAGATGGTGCATGGCTACACTGGACTTCTCAGAGTTCTGCCTGAGTCAGGGGAAGGAAGAAGATGGAACTTACTGACACTGAATCATTTCTGTTTCTACCCCAGTGAAATAAGAGATTACCTAGGAATTTCCTTATTTTTGCAAAAAAAAAAAAAAAAAAAAAAAAGAGAAATAAAGGGTTTTCCCCTCCCTCCTCTCTGCTAAGCAGGCATCAGAATGAAGCAAGGAGGGAGAGTGGATCAACCCCCTGTATTTGTACTGTGACTGCAGTGCTGTGACATTTGACACCTGTGAGTCACAGAGTGAGAAAAATGTCCCAGTGTCATGCAGAAAGTCAGGGCTGAGGATCCCACTTGAGCAAGAGGCTCTGGTGTGACATATCAGCGTCTGTGTGGTAGTTCATGCACGGGGGCTGCAGGAAATAGTGGAATTTATACATCATCTTGAGCTTTCTAGTTATGTGCGAGGGTTGTAGTTTGCTTGTAGAAGCCCCAGGTGGCCAGTCTGGTATTTAATGGTCAGCTATTTGCCTGCAGGTGGGTATGTCCTCATGCCTGGCTCTGGGCTTCTCAGCCATAGGCAACTCTACACTGAAAAATAAGACATCATGTAAATTTTATACCCTGTGCAGTGCCCTAGGACTGTGCCCTAAACCAAGATGAGGGCCAAGAAAGGAGTGGTGTATGTTTCATATGTTGATCAGAAAGATGTGCCTTGACCTCCAAAGGGATTTGGCACAGTTCACAGGCAGGAAGAATGAGGAAAGCAGTGACTTGTATCTGTTCACCTCCCTTCCCACCAGTGTCAATCAATGAAGCAGAAACCTCAGCTTTCCTCTCATCTTGAGAGCTGGAAGATTCTTCCTCAACTGGGCTCCAAAGGACACTATAGATGGTAGAGGAGATGGGGCTGTTGCAGGTGGCAGAAACGGCCAAGTGTGCTGAGCTCAGTGAGAAGACAGAACAGGGGGCAGGTACGAGTGAAAAGCAAACATGCAGAACAGCAGGAGCAAGTCTGATGGGAGTTTTGTAAACGTGATGGGGCAACCTCCTGGTGCTGTTAAGCACAGATGGTTGCAGTTTTTTCTCTAAGCTCCACTTAGTTCCCCCAAGACAGACATCTTTCCTGTGCTTGCCTAACACAACTGGCCTGCAGCAAATGGTTGTTTCCTGGTAGGAGGACACACTCCAGAATGGACCAGGAAACCACCCTGCATGCTCCAGCTGGTCCAGTGACCAGCCCTGTGTGTTGGCCTAGAAATCTGGCTGTGTTTTACAGGAACAAAATGCCACAGGTGTAGCCACAAAATGAAGGAATGCAGTACACACTCCTCAATCATTGACTTTTCCTCTGAAAGCTATGGGAGAGGACATGCTGCAGTTATTAACTGTGGCCCAAATTCTCCCCACTGGCTGTGCAAAAACAGTGCATGAGTGTATGTCACTCACAGCTACCTTACCCTCAGCATGCAAAGGCAGGAGTTCTTGGGGTGTCTTGCTTCACCATCCTTATTACCTGCACTCTTAGAGCTCCTTTCAGCTGACCAGAGCTGTGAATTGAGGAAGGATTTGCAATAAAAAGCTTCCTTCCCCTCTTGCTCTGCCTGCCTCTACAGGTAAGTCTGCACACACCTGCTTTTACTTGTGTGCACACACAAAGACAAATGTTTAAAGGAGCAGGACTCAGTACAATACAATCAAGAAATGCCAATTTAAGCTTTGATTTAATTACATCCTGTCTCAAATCAGGCCACATCTGAGAAGCAAGAATGCTATGTATTTGCCACCCAGTAGTCAATAATTTCTGCACTGTCTAAACATGATGTGAAAGTTAGAATTATATTTTTAGTGATGTCCAGATAAAACAAAAAAGAAAAAACTTTTAACCTCACATAACATTGGTCCTCTGCCTCCAGAGTACACAATTTCAAAATCCTGAGTTAGTGGAAAGATCAAACTGAGGTCCCCAGCACAAACTGGCTGTAATTTTAATATTTTCCGCTCTTCTGTTTGAGGAACTGTGTAAGCATGAGCTCTGTCTGGAGGCCATCACACGCAAAATATGATGCCTATGGTCCAGCATGTGGATCAGATGCCTGAAGTTACACTGCAATAAATACTGCTAGTAAAATCCTCAAGTGTAGTTTCAGGGTATGGATCTCATCTAACACCAGCTTTACATATAAAGGTATAAATGGGGGAGTTGGGGAGTGGCCTGGATGAGGAGGAAGGCAAATGAGGTTTGAAGGCTTTCACAGAGGAGATGAGAGAAGCATAGTGGTGAGCTGAAGAGCTGTGTATTCCCGAGCAGCAGCTTTGATCATGGTTTTCATTTCGCTCCACCACAGACACTTCTGAAGGTGACTTGCTCCGTATGCAAGGTAAGAGAGACTTAGGCGAGTCAAACAGCTTCAGTCTCTCCGAACCTGTGATTCTGTGTCACCATCTCGTCTCACCATGCTATATAACGTAGTATAAAATTTAAAAATTTAAAAAACCGAGTCCAGGCTCAAGAGGCACCCGACCCTGCGGGGACAAGTGCCGCTAGAGGGGGCTGGTTGTGCACACTGCGGCGCGTTCCTGCGCCGCGGGACAGGGCTCACGGGCGGCGGGGACAGACAGACGAACGAGGCTCCGCAAACACCCCGCGGTGGAGCTGGAGCCGCGCAAACTGCAAATTCTGCCTAGAACCACGGGCAGAACCGGATTTCTGAGCTCAGCTGTGCTCTACTGCTGTGTTCGTGCTGCTGTCTGTTCCTAAGGTGGGTGTGCAGAGCCACTCCAGGCTGGAGACGAGCGAAGGCTCATCCCGAGGAAGCCATGCCCGGCCCTCCGGCTACTCCAGCGGCTGCAGGACACAGCTGCACCGTGTGCTCACAGCCAGCTTGGCACCTTCTCCTTTCTCCAAGCTTGCCCACTTCTATTCCTATATTCTCTTAACTCCTTGCGTTATTCACGTTTTGTGAAAGACACGCTGAGTGCCAGCTCTCTCTGCTGCTGCCACGTTAGCAATGCAGAGTACATCCCTGCCCCTGGAGCCTGGCACAGAGGCCAGGAGTCTGGGCCAGAAATCCTGAATGCATTTGGAACTCTTTCAGTCTGGAGACTCTTCCTATGAATTAATCCTGGAAAGCTTTACAGCCATTCCTAAAATAAAGGAAGACATTTTTAAAGTTATCCCGAGAGCAGCTCAGTGTTAGCGAAAGTTTTTTTTCCCTTTGGAAGACACAGGACTACTGTTCCTTAAAGGCATATCTGCTCAGGCAGGATCAGACACATGGTGGTTCCTCCCTGTCCCTGGCACAGCCCAAAGTCTCACTTAGAAGCCAGAGAGTGAGTATCTGATAGAGCGCTGCACTTGAGATACTCTTACTACTACTACTATTACTACTACTACTACTACGACTACTACTACTACTACTACTACTACTACTACTACTACAGTAGCATGGAAGCCAATGTCACTGCAGCTCACAGCTCCTTCTCTGCCAGCCAGCTCCAAGGCCAGAGCACAGAAGGTCACACATGTCTGTGTTTATCTATGCCTTTGTGCCCCTTTGCGGAGGCACCTGCTGTACTCTGTGCTCTGTACTGTACTCTGCAGTGCAGAGTTCATTTTACTCACCATAGCAGCCAGCAACAGGTGAGACAAAGCCAAAGGCCACTGTTAATTTTACTGGGCATCTTGCTAGTTTTTGGATTATTTTGATTTTCAGCCACAGGTTCCTCAGCATGCACAATTCTTCTGGAATGACATAAATCCCAAACAACTTTAAAGGAAAAGAAAATTCTCTCTTATTTCTGTACCATGGAGCTTTTCCTTTCCTGTTCCTCTCAAAATCATGGAGTGGTTGTTCAGACTACCTGTTCCATGGTATGCATTGAAACTGCTGTGGAGTTTCAATACTAGCCATTCCCCTCTGTATGTGAAGCTTTAACACTTAGCCAATGACAATCTTCTTGCAAGTGACACATTTCCCTGTTTGAATAATCCTTATTATCATTTCCAAAAACTCCTTCAGATTTTCTCTCTTCTCTGCAATGCCCATGAGTTCTATAAAACTCTGAATTCCCTCTTGCAGTTCTCTTTTTGCTACATCATTTTCTGTTTCTGCATTTAAATGTCTCTCATTTCAGTCCCAGTCCCCACTGCTGTCTATCCCTATTTCCCTATTTCTGGCAGTGTGTAGCAGGGTACTTGTAACTGAGATTAATGACTCCAGTGAAAATCCCAGCAGAAACAAGAAGCTGAGGTTTTTACTATGATTAGTCCAGCAAGTGGAGAAAGAGTCACAGAATTACTTCCATCCTTCAGCTCCACAGAAACAAGATTTTGTGTTAACAGGGTGAAGCCTCACTGTGTCCTTGGCTTGGCCTTTGTCCACAGGCACCTAAATTCTCCTTGCAGCTCCTCAATGCACTTGAGGATTCACTGCTGCACACGCAGGTGGGTGACTGTTCTGTGGGAACCACACAAGGACAACACTGTGTGCACTCGAGATTGAGGAGGAGGAGGGGAGAAGGGAAACTGAGTCTGCATAGCTGAGCAGAGCTTGGAGCACACACCAGGAAGTGAAAAGCATTCCTTCTTTGGCTGAGGCCGAGGTGCTTTCGCTCCCTGTGACCTTAGTGGAGCAGAGCTCCCCAGCCACAGGTCAGTAAGAATAAAGCAATACATGCTGGAAAGCAGAAAGGGTGGAGGGGAGAGAAATGGGGGCTCCTAGGCTGTTGAGTTTGTGAGGTCCTCACAGCAGAAAGGGTGAAGGTGAGAGATGAGGAATCTGACTCCATATGCTCAGAAGTCTAATTTATTATTTTATGATATTATATTATCTTAAAGAATACTATACTAAAACTATACTAAAGAAAGAGAAAGGATACTGACAGAAAGCCTAACAAGAATAATAACAAAAACTCATGACTGCCTCCTCAGAGTCTGACACAGCTGATGGTGATTGGTCATTAAGTAAAAACAATTCACATGAAACGAATAAAACATTGACAGTTGGTGAACAATGTCCAAACCCCATTCCAAAGCAGCAAACATGGGAGAAGTGAATCAGACAATTGATATTTACATTTTTCTCTGAGGCTTCTCAACTTCCCAGGAGAAGAAATCCTGGCCAAGGCATTTTTCAGAAAATATGACAGTGACACTAGGCTACACAGCCATCATCAGGCATGCAAGATTTGTAGGGCCAGGGAGAGAGGTCAGCAGGAGGCACCTGCTGCCCAATTCTAAGACAAGCAGGAGGCCCATATGTAGGGCTCTGCCCTTGATGCAATTTATCCAGCAACTATTTTGGGATAAATACTGTGTTATTTAATTACTGATGCAATTTATCCAGCAGCTATTTTGGAACAAATACTGTGTTCTCATCACTGGGACTGAGGATTACATCTGTGCATAGGAGTGCTTGGATACAGAGGACACCTGTGTCACCAGTTTTTCATCTCTCCCTTAGCATTTCCCTCTTCTGTCTTGGAGTCCCACCTGTATTTATAATGCTGAGTATCCAGCATCTGTGAAAAGCCATTTCCAGACTTTCCAGCCTCAAGTCAAACAATATTGACTGTTGAGACAATTTACATTATTGACAATCAAGACACATGACAAAACCAAGGCACTTCCAGCTGAAGGTTATGCAAACACCAGGTTTGGGCAAGTCTCACAGGGCCATACTGGGAAGTCCCTTTCTCCTGTTTAGACCAGGTTGTAGCTGCAGGGGTTCCACGGTCAGGGAAGACTCAGGCACTGGATTCAGTGCATCAGGGCCCAAAGTCTGTACGGTATGGTCTGTATGGTATAAATCCTTTGATACAGAAAATGTTTGCCTTGGAATAGGCAAAAGTACAATGTTTGCTACAGAAATCAGAACAAACCCCTTCACCTGTAGCTGCGAAAAAATGCTGGATTTTGCAATTTAACCAAAGATATTAAAATCTGTCACACTGAATAATAATGTCTTGTTAAGTGAATTGTAATAAAATCAGAGGGGTTTGATTTTTCAAAATTAAAAAGCATTTGAGCTTCACTATGTTTGTGTGTTGTATCACTGGTACAGATACCATGTGGGAAACAGCAGGGAGAACCAATAAGCACTTACTGAGCAGTACAGTGGTTAAGGGGTAGCAGATCAGAAGCTGGAGCTCTGATCCCTGTTCTGTTGCAGGCCATCTTCATCATCAAGGCACTTAGGCAAAGTGCTTTTGTTTGAATCTTAGAGTGTAGAAAACCATCAGACATTTCAGATTTGGGGACTGCAGCTCATGAAAAATTCAGGTTTTCTTCCTATAATAAACCAAATGTATTTACAAGAAATGCCAGGATTTATTTGCAAGACCTTCTAAAGTTTGCAAAAATGTTGCAGTTTTGACAAATAGGTCCTATATGTAATTTGTGGTCCAGGAATAAAGCAACTATTTTGTTTTGTTTTTGTTTTGTTTTTTATTTTTGTGGGTTTGGGGGGGGGGGGGTGTTTGTTTTTGTTGTTGTTGTCCTTGTGGTGGGTTTTTTTTTGGACAAGCCTTATAATGTAAAATGACATAGTGCTAGCAGAAAAAAATCAGATCCCTCTCCAAGTATCGCTGAAGGAAACACAGGGTCAGCATATAACTTCATTGATTTTACACAGGGCTGAGTCTGCCTTTCCTTTTGATTCAACAATATTCAACATTGATACAAAACAGACCTTTCAGAGCTGAAAGCACTGATACCCTCACTGCTTCAGCTCAGTCCCAGGTTGTACAGCAGAATAACATAACATGAGATCTTTATCTTTAAACTATTTTATCTCATTCACAGTTCCTCTGCTGCAATCCAGATCACTTTTCACAAGGTACAGGAGACAAGACTGGGGTTTCTGTAGCATGGTGATGAGGAAGCATGGAAACAAAAGGGAATTCTTCCAAATCTAAGCATGCTCCTGTAATGATGAGCCAAAGTCCTTTCCCATACCAAGGTCCACTGCAGCAATCACAGGCAGTAAAACTCTGCTGGAGAAGAAACTGGGTCAAAAACTTTGCATCCTCCTTCTAAAATTACATGCACACCCCCACAGCAGCTTGACCTCCTCACTCACAAATGCAGATTAAAGAAATCATCTGGCCTCAAAATGACTGTGGTTCATCGCTAGAGAAGGTGCTTAAACTTTCCAGCTCCACGTCAGCGTGGGCCCACAACCCTGCAGAGGAGTAATTACTGTGGCCTTAATGCACAGGCTGCAGGGCTCCTGTGGGGAAGGAGGCAGGCATGCCAAAAATAGAAAGATGTGCTGTACAGTGCAGTGAGGTGAAAAGAGAGGGGAGAAAATGATTCTGCAGTTCCCAGAAATGGAGCTGACATAATTTTGTCTCAGCTGTGAGCTTCAGGTCCATCCCCCTTCTGAGCAGACTGGCTTGGCACATGGCCACAATGTGAAGCTGCAAGGCACATTTGTCTGGAGGACAGGCAGCAGTACAAGGAAATATTTGCATGCCTGATAAATCTCCCTTAAAAGTGGTTTCATGTTCATTCAGTTACATTTGATATCTGGATTTGACCAAACCATGACATACCTCATACATCATATCCCTGATCAACATTAATTTCATGTGAAAGAGTGGACCACTTAGGAACTTCCACTCTCCTGTTACTTGTACAGTTACTGATTGGGGGTCATCTCTGCATATTTCTTGCTCAAAATACTCCTTGGGGGAGGCAAGAAAATGGGACATATTTCTGTATTACTCATCCAATATTTTTTTAGTTTTCTTTCTTTAATGTCTAGGCAATTTTCCTTTGGGTTCTTTCTGGAGAAGCAAATGGCAGCCACCTGAGCAAGCAAAGTTATTTTTTGTTCGGAGGAATTTTAGTGGAAGATTCTAAATCCCAGGTAGCAAAGCAGAGAGCTGTTTCTCTTCAGTGTTCAAACACTTGATTTTTAAGTAACTTGAGGGATCACTAGGCATTTATAGGTTCTTCACACCATATCCAACCTTGACCACATTATTTTTGTCCTAAATCCTATTTGGTGAATTGATAAACCAAGCTGGTAGGTACATAAAAGATGCTATGTGTTTCTCATAGTGCCCTTTAGGTTCTAGACACAATAGTTTGTACAGTACTTTTCTAATGATACTTTAAGTGCCTGGATTATCTGGAAAAACAGGAATGTCAGCATCTGAATGTATTAGACATGTATGTTAGATAACATCAACATTAAGGTCAGCAAAGAACAAGTCTCATATGAATATTCTTTTTCCTACAGATTCTATTGGGTGGGTACCCATTTTAATTTTTATCTCACCAACACTTCACACTCCTTGAAAACAACCATACATGGTTTAGAAATGCATCTTCTCTTTCCTTATCATAGAAAGCAAGAGTGTGTGAACATATATGGTCAGTTGAGGGAATGATCATATTTTGCACAGGAATATTCGACTTATGGCTATCATCAAGATTCTTGCAAATAGTGGCTGGATCTACACTACCCGGAGCTGTTTCTGGTATGCAGATATCATCTGCTGGTTTTGTTTCAATGAGACTTTTCCATAGGACAGGAATAAAAAGAGGGAGAAGGGGGCAGTGAAATCTTTCAAATGTATTTGAGTGGCATAATTAATATCCAGATATGGTCCAGAGCACTGAGATGTACAGATCTGTTTTCATTTCCTGTTGTTTTGGTACCTGAGGTTCTTGATGTCATCAGGAATAAAGTTAATATCATCATGGGCAACATCCAAATACTAGAGATCTTCTAATAGAAACAACCTACAAGGAAATAAAATACAAAGATGAATTAGGAATTAAAATTAGAAATGACAGAGAATCATGGAGTCAGAAAAACATAGGCTGAAGGGGACCTCTGGAAGTCATCTAGTCCTGCTCTGCTCTACAAAAGGGGAAGTGAAACTTTCCAAAAGAGAAGTCTGACTGCTAGTAGTACCTTAATTTATGTCACTTATCTCACATTTTGTGGTCTTATATAACTGGCTGCATACACATGATGAGTCAGAAAAGTGGGGAGGGTGAGGAACGCATTTTTAAAAAGTTTGGGAAAATACTGGATTATTTATTTAGGTTGAGAGTCCAGTGCTCCTGAGGGAGATATCTGAAGGTCTAAACTGGTGCTGCTCTGAGTAGGGCTTGGCCAGAACTCCCTCCCAGCCTCTATCTACAACTCTGTTATCCCAAAGCAGTCTTTGCCCAGGCAAAAGCTTTATACCTAAATATAGAACTAAACTGTGAAATTTCATCTTTACATCCCTTCAGTGAAGTTATGGAAAGTAAGCAGCACGGACCTGTATAGGAAAGAAGAGTAAGTTATTGAATGACAGTTAAGGCAGACAAAGGTAACCATTAAAAGGGTCAAGTATGGAAAGTGAAACAAAAAGTAGGCCCAAAAGAGACATATAAATTGAATCAGCTTCATAAAGTAACACTCTCCCATGTTGTTCAACTGTGCTAGACTTCCCTCTGCAACCTTCCTAAGGCATACTGGATATATTCACTCAAGTTCTGCACTATATTCATCCTCTAGAAAAGATCCAAACCATTCAATCATGCAATCCAAAACATCTCCAGCAACTAGGCAGGGAAACTCTTCTGCACCTTGTTGCTCTCTTATCAAATTATTTCTTTCATTTCTAACCTAGGAAGTTTTATACAAACTCTGATAGAAGAACACCAATTTTGCATTCTTGTTATTGTTACAGACACTGTCTCAAACCATGTAGATCCTGAGATAATATTTAACTCTTGCCTTATATAATTTCAAACACACCTTAATGTATATATATATATAATCTGCCATCCACTTCCATATAAATGAGAACTTAATCATTTTCACAACAGATACACAATAAAGTGTATCTATGCAATGTACACTACCTAATAATCCCTTTAATATTATCAAATATGAATTTAAGGGTTCCAATAAATATGACAAAAATCTAAGGGTTATAATAAATAGATAGATGAATGCAAATAATGAAGATGGCTATAATGAAAGAGAAGTTATATACTGCATTGGAATTCAGAATTTTCTTAGATCCCTGGCATCTGCTTTGCAAGGAAAGCAATGCTTCAATGCTGAAGATTTCCCAGGGTAGTAACAGAGAGTAACTATAACTATAGTCAGAGTAAGAAAGCACTGTCTGTATTTCGTTAAAATGAAAAACCCAAATGAAAATCCTTTTTTGTGCAAACAAAATCTACAACATGTGATTGTAAAGATGAAAAACATTTCCAGCAAAAATGAAATTACAATTCAGACATTCTCACAGGTAAATATGAAACATTCAAGACATGTAGTATGAACAAGACAGTCTGAGGAAAAACTAATGTCTAGGTCCCTGGTGGAAGTGTTGTGTTGCTTCTTGTAGCAGAAGTTGCTTTTAGCCTTCAGGGTATATTCCTTAAAGATGCCTTGCTCATGTTGCTGTGTTCAAGAGCCAATAGCAGCTTTTATTTAAAGCATCTTTTGGAATTGTAACCTCATTGACAGAAAAGTGATCTTGTGTTTCTTACATACCACTGCACAAAAATGAAGTACTTAGAATGATTTAAAACTAAATATTAGGGATTTAGAACTTAGTATTAGAGTAACTGTGGGGATAACTGATTTGCATGGGGTTTTTTTCTCTTGTACCCTTGGCTTAAATTTTCCACTGTTTATTTCTTCTTTCGTTTGTCTCACCCCCTTTTGCCATTTCCTCTGTAGCTTTACTGTGTCTCATGGTTTTTCAGATGCATCCTGAATAATTTTCATGGCACTTGCCCAGCACTGCACCTCTTGTGAAACTGTCATTCAACCCAAGTTATGTCAGCACCATTCAAAGTAGTTGGTTGGCATTTTCCTGCCTGAGTAGACAGGAAAGCTTGCAGCTAGGCCTGGTAAATACCAACATCCAGGATTGTTATTCTTATGAACTATATCTGGGAAGTATCTATTATCATTCTGCTCTGTTGGAAACTTGCTTTGGAGGGAATCACACCTCTTGTTAATCCTTGCAAACCTGTAGTTCTGTGCTGCAGGTGTATTTGCCCATGGATATTACCTTGGCTAAGGAGATAGGCTTGTCTCTGTTGGAAGCCCATAAGGCAAGAACAAATGTGGTCAAATAGGCTGTGCACTGCCAGACTCCAGCTGGGTCTGAAGAAGTGGTCCTTTGAGCTGGATTTGCACTTGACCATGGCAAATCTGGTGAACAGTCTGGGTTGTATCTTTACGTAGGATTTTGAAGGGAGTACATGCTCATTGCTGAGGGAAGGGTCTGTTTGCCTGACTAACCCTTGAGCACTGCCAGACCTTTCTCTTCTATTTTCATTATTTGTACTCTTTACTGCTCTAGTTGGATATTTGTCCAAAAAGCCTTCCTGCTGAAGACAAGAGAAAAAAATATATTTATGATGAGAGATCCTCTGGCATCCTTTGTGATGAAAAGATCATGTCACAAATTCTCCATGCCCTATGTGCACTTTTCTTGTTCAGAGAAAATGCACCAACAATTAAGATCAAGCATCTCAGTGTTGGCAATCAGAAAATATATTAGTTTTTTTTTCAACACAAGTGCAGTTCTCCTACGCATTGTTCTGGATGATGTGCTGTATCCAGTAGAAGAGTTGTCTCAGAAGCAGGACAGAAAGGACAGGTTTTCAGAGGTACCTTGTGAGTTTAATGAAGAATGAATGAGCAGTGTTTGTTCTCCTGTGTGTGAAATATGGCCACTTGTATTCACTGACAAGTCCTTGTTTAGGGATCCTGAATCCATTTGCAAGGTGCCATGTGCCAATGCAATGAGATCTTTCACCTGAGAAGTAGTTGGGGCTCCTTTGGTGAGTGTTCCCTTCCCTTATGCTCCACAGTGTTCCATGTATAACCTAAGCCTCATCCTACATGTATCTCCTAATCCTACTGAATGGGAAAGGCAAATCAGGCAAACACCTCATGTTTGAAGTGTGATGGCAAAAGTGAGGTCAGTCGTGGAACAGGAAATTGTAAAGGAACAAAGGAATAATCTTCTAGAAATTGTCTCAACAGTGTCTGCAGGATGGGACACTTCACAGAACTTCAGTCACAGGCAGCTTCACAGAATTTCTTGGGCTTTTTGTAGGTGTTGTTTGCGTGACTGTGGTCATGAGGTAGATGATGCCTGAAATAGTCAGACTTGCTTTAAGTCTATGAAGAACTAATGAAGTTGGTTGAGACAAACTTGAGCTGAGCCCCTTGCTTACCTAGAGCCTGGCTCAAGCAAGGGCTGCCAATGAAACAATGCCTGCCTGGAGTGACCCCTGACAGAGGTCACACAGCCTTTACAGCTGCCTCAGCAGGCAGAGGATCATCAAAGTGTTCTTTCTACCTCTGATGGCAACTGTAAATTCGGGCAGAAAGTAAAAAGCACCCTCATAAAGCCCTATTTGCATATAAACTTTTGCTCCCATAAGAATGCAAATGAAGAGAAAAGTGAACATGCCTTATGTTTATGACCACAGTCACCAAAACCCCCACCTATAGCATGTGATTCTTCCACCTCATTGGGAAGGGCCAAAAGTTATAGTATAGGCAAGAGGAGTTCCAGGACCAGAAAAAAAAAGAAAAAAAAAAAAAAAAGATTGGGGGTGGGGGGAAAAACCTTTGCCTGCTTTGGATTGGTCAAGACTGTCTCTCTCCTCTGGCCCTGAAGGGATGCTTAGGTGAGCTTTGCCCCTTCCACTACATTGGAGTGGATATATTACATAGCAATTATATATATATATATATATATATATATATATATATATATATATATATATATATATGTATGTCACTGATAGATCTCTTGCTGTGCCTTGGGTAGCAACATCCACTAACACTCTGTGGTTAGTGCATTTATCAGTGGCAATTCTGAACCTGCCTTCCTGTTGCTCCAATAAACTGCACTAGTTTTGAACCTGGCTTGTACAAGTTCTTACTGAATTTGATGAGGCTATAATCAGAAATTAAATTGGCTATAATCAGAAATTAAAGCCAGCCACACCCAGCCCCTCTGATCTCTGGGGACCAGCTGGAGTGCAAGAGGCTTCATTTTCTGCCAAATTTCTATATTCCTAGTGCAACAGTGGGCACTGAGCCCTAGTGTCCCACACCACTGGGGGCTGACCCTGGCTGGATGCCAGGTACCCACCCAAGCCAGTCTGTCATTCCCCTCAGCTGGGCAGGGGGGAGAAAATAGAACAAAAGGCCAAGGCCAAGGTCTGTGGGTCTAGATAAGGACAGGGAGACCTGGCTTACGAGTTACCATCACAAGTGAAACTTGACTTGGGGAAATGAACTGAACTTATTACCAACTGAACCAGGGCAGAGTAATAAGAAAAACTCAAAATCTTAAAGCATCTTCTCCCCATCCCTCCCTTCTTCCTGGGGTTAACTTCACTCCGATTTTTCTGCCTTCTTCCCCTCAGTGGAGCAGGAGGACAGGGAATGGGGGCTGTGGTCAGGAGCTACAATTACTGAAGGGCTTGGCCTTGGCCAGCACTGGGTCCATCCTGGAGCTGGCTGGCATTGGATCTGTCAGACATGGGAGAAGCTTCTGGCAGCTTCTCGTGGAAGACACCCCTTTAGCCCCCTCACTACCAAAACTGTGCCACAGAAACCAAATGAAAACACTAAGCCCAAGGTTCATTTCATACACCTCACACTGGAACTGGGCTCAGGGCTTTGCCACCAGAGCTATCTCCAAAGACCTCATTTTTGAGGACCATTGGGTCCTGAGCTCTTCCCTGGTTTCTGAGCAGCCCTGCAGACAGCAGCCATTTAGTTGTGAACATTTTTATCAACAAAGAAATACTTAGTAAATTTTTCTTCACTCGGTCTCTTTAGCTCCACAGTGTTGATGCTCTGTTCCCTTAATGAGGGAGGCTCATTTCTTGGGACCTGCTGAGGGAGAAGTCACTCTTTGCACATCTCTGCTACAGCTTAGCTCTCAAAGAAACTTGGGACCATTGCCTTCTCTCCCTGACTTTCCTGCCCTCAGCCACAGGGTCTGACAGCTCCAGCTCTCAGGTGGGCACAGTCCACCCTCGATGACATTTCTGCTGCCTCTTTAATCAACAAGCTCATTTTGTTACAGCCCCACTTTCTACACTCCCCTGTGAGGGAAAATATAGTGACAACACAAAATATTGTCTTTTTTCCAGCCCAGGGCTTCTGCCCTTCAGTCTCAGTCTCACACTTCAGGAATCACAAAGCAATTCCATCCACCAAGATGATGGAAGCACCATTGCTGAAGAGTTGCTTGCTGATCAATGGGCATGCTGCTGTATAAATATCTTTCAAGTGTGATAGTTCCATTTGGAGAAATGATCCTTGAACAAACTTTACTGTGAGCTCTTAGATTCCTGTCATGTTTACTATATAAATACACAATCTCTAAATAGCATTCATCAGTAATATGTACTACTAGAATGACAGCCAGCACAGCAGAACTTTGATTCCAGATAAAAGGTTTTCCTATCGTTTTTAAAATGGCTTAAATCATTGAATCATAGCTCTGGTAGTCAACCAGAAATATTCACATCTGTTTGGGCAGTGCCAGACTGGAACTGTATTGTACCTAAACAGATTTTACCAGACTTTCAAAATAATATTCAGCAGGGCTTAATAATATCAAGGGATATTATATTATCTGACTTTTCAACCTTACTTCTTTAACTGAGTTTTCTTTCCTGTTTTTCCTACTGTTAGAAAGGTATTACTTTTAATATATTACTGTCACTCCTTTTAATTTAATATTACATAATGAGGATAAGTACAGTATGACAGTATGCTAACAAAATGAATATTCAAATTACTTACTATTTCTCTCAAACATCATAAAAACCCTTTTGATGTATTTTCTTTCTCTTTGCCTGCTTCATTGACTATGTGAAGATTGAGGAGTTTTAGCTATTTAGATACTCCTACCGGATTACAGAAGCTGGATGGAAAAAAACCCCAAATTTGATTTGGTCTCTTCACCTCAGTCACAGGGACATCATTGTTTTTCCATGCTACAACTTTTTTCTACTGAGCTGATCTGTAAAAAAAACACTGAAATTTCTGTTTTCTATTTTTTTACAGCAGCTCCTGGGGCCTGAGGTTGTTGACAGAAGTCAGTGAACCTGCACAGATGCCAGGGTTCTTCTCTACAGATCTCTTTTCAGGAGTGATGCCCAGTTTCCATCTCATTCCTATATTACTTAAGTTAAAAATGTTACAATTAGAGATCATGTTATTGTTTTTCACATTTATTTTTAAAGGTTAGTCCTTAAATATTTAATCAATAGCTACTTTATATAAACTGGAAAGAGCTTTTCATTCACATATATAAGAAGCACACAAAATGCCTGGTGATTTCTAAAGCATACTGCACAGAGAGTTCTTTGTTTAATTAGAAATCCCTGATGCCCGAAAAATAATATAAGACAAGATATTTCTTTTCACAGGATTGCATATTCTGAGAAGAGCATGACCATCCCCCAAAATGTCATTTTTTTTCCATTTTTTCTGAATCCAAGCTGTATCTCACTTCCCCTATGGTCTGACTCCATGTGATCCAATTTTATTTTTCTTGACACCAGCAGTTTTTCATGCTATGTCTCATATTTTCTGATGAGCTAAGGGGAATGCCTCTATTATCCAGTGGGGAGCATTCAAATCTGAGAGGTGGATGGCTCAGCTTCCAGGCCCTGCCAAAATGATTCTTCCCCAGTTTACATGAGGAGCCTCCCAAAGAGGTGCAGGTCATGTGGGTCATACTGCAGTCTCATTCACACTGCTTTGCACTAGGATGTGAGCTGCCAATCTAACTTCTTCTGTGTTAATTTTAGAGAGCACATGGCATTTGTAACTATGAGCCACAGAAACTGTCCCTGCAGTTTACCTTGGGCAACATTCTCCCTTGGTGCAGATAGTTTAGACAGCAGCTTAGGAGGCAGAGGTCTATGGAGCAGCTTTGGCTGCTCAACCTTTTCCTGCTTAGCCTTTGTTCCTGACAGATGAGTGAAGATATTTCAAAAATCAGAACAAATCTCCCAACACAAAACAAAAGAAATAATCACCTCTAGATTAAGGTGCTGAGCTATGAATGTCTGCTAAGATAAAGCAGGTGATAAAAGATTGAGAAGTGGCCAAAAAGGGCATTTGTTCTCTCAGTGACAGATTTAACAGTTTTTCTAGTTATCATTAGTGTTTCAGGAAAAACATCAGTGACACTAATTAAAAAAACCAAACCCAAACCTGTTCTATTAACTCCAAATGCTTGCATTAAAGAATGTTATGCAGCAGATGGGTGATCCTGTGCAGGGCCATGAGCTGGACTTTGATGATCCATGTGTGTCTCTTCCAACTCAGGATATTCTATAATTCTATGATTTATAATTCTACAGTTCTATGACCTCTGTCACGAAAGGTGAGGAGGCAATTAGAGTTTTTAATCTCTGAGCCAAAGGAGGAACAGTAAAATAGAGAAATGCCCCATGACAGACATTGCAAAAGCTCCCAGAAACAGTTTTCTGCTGGATAAACAGATTTTATAAGAGCAACTATTAACCCTGGGAGAAGGCCGAATCTGCAAGTAGCAATTTTATGCTTCTTTCTGGTTTCCTATTAGTTTATAATGCATACAATGACACTAATTTCAATCAAAGAATCTCTGATTTGGTTTCAGAAATCCTCTTATTAGTAGCCAATTTTAGCAAATCTCTGAGTCACTGTAATTTTCAAGATTATCTATATCCTAAATTGCAGAATGTGTTGGTTATATTTTTTTTCCCTGTAGACCTGAAAACATCTTAGACATCATACAGTATAAAGACTCAGTCCTAAAGAACTGGAAATCAGAAGGAAAACACAGAAGAGAGAGCACTGATGAAGGTGACTTTGAAGAGAAACCGAAAGTGCCATCAGGAAGCTAATGGCTTACAGAAAGATTTACAAAGATTAAGAAAACTGTCACATACACCTAGAAGCAAGGACACTTCTAGGCAAGATTTTGCCCCAGTAATTTTATTTGAAAATAGGTAAACTTAAAACTTCAATACAATTTTGCAAGTGGACAACATTAACTTAAATCAAACGCAGCATTATATAAAACTGTGATGGAAAGAAAAACAAATACTGTGACGAAAAGAAAAAAGACAGCCCCAAAGCGAATAACGAGTTCAGACTTGACACTTAGCTATTGGGCTTGAATGGCACTTAAACAAGGAGCTGGGAAAGGAAGAAATGGGGGAAGTTCAAAAAGGAAGCCTGGAGTTCAATTATAGCCCTGCTGAGCTTGAATAAATGGACAAACATTGCAATAAGATGAAGTTCAATGACACAAAAATGGCTCCTGGTGTTAACCAGAGGCTGGGGAGAGTACCCTTGCAATAGACTGGAAGCACAGGAGGAAGAATATATAAAATTAAAAAACAAAACCCAAACCAACCAACACCAAACCACCCAATATCAACAACTCTCTTCCCTCTCCCAACGCAAGACCTCTTAGAGAGCCAAAGAAGTTGAATTTGAGGAACAGGAACAAAACACTCTATAATTATGTTTGTATTTGATAGAGCTTAGCATTCCAGTCTTTTCCTCTTCAGGATAACATTTCTGGCACCTGCCACACAGATATGGCACAGGGAGTAATTCAGCTTGGAAGATAGCTCAGGAGGTCTCTAGTCCAAGCTCCTGCTCACAGCAGGGTTGAACTATAAGCTCTGAACAGCTTACTCAGATCTGTAAGCAAGGATGGAGACCCCACAACCTTCTGGGCAACCTCTGGGCCTCCTTCCAGCACTGATAAAAACCAAGACATAGAGTGCAAACCCGACTAGGGCAAACATCTAAAGAAAAGTGAGCTTGCTTTCTCTCATTTAGTGCTAATCGCTGTGGAAACTGGCTGGCAGATCAAGGATGGTGAGAAATGATTGCAGGATTGGTTAAGTTATCAATGCCCCAAGGAGCACAGCCTGCAAAATTCCAGGAGGAAGAACAAACTGGAAAAGAAATGGAGTCTTAGGATGGAAGGGGAATGCACACAGCACAGCTCAGAGACAGGGAAGGAGGTGAAAACACAAGAGGAAGTCTGAAGTTACAGAGGTTGATGACAAGAAAAGAGGAGGCTCGGTGGGGGGAGTGGAGGAAAAGCAACATAGACAAGAAACCCTAGTGCTTCTGGCAGGGAAGAAAAGTAGAGGTGTTCAAGCTACTAGAGATGGAAAGGATAAAAGCACATTAGAGGGAGAGGGAACATGATTTTCTCATGAGATAAAACTGACCATGACATTTGGTGACATTTTAGGTAAAAATCAAAATGCAATCAGAAGAGAATCACAGAATATTCTGAGTTGGAAGGGGCCCATACAGGGTCTTGGTGCTATACAAGCACGTCTGTAGTCACTGCTATAGGTGCAGTTCAGGTCAAGGCACCAGGCAGCTGAGCCACCAAGACTCATCAGTGCTGCAGGAGGGAGAACAGAAAACTGGTACTGAGGAAACTGAGCGTGGTGAAGGATGCAGGAGCAAAGGAAGGATGTGCCTGTCACGAACCCTGCCAGTTTCCTTACTCTGGGAAAACAGCAATGTCAGGGTCTGAAGAAAAGGGAAAAACCACCATATGTGCATCACGATAAATCTGGTTACAGCTGTATTCTACTCTATTCTACCGTGCACAAGCACCAGGAACTTTCTGCTGCGCAGTACCAAAACCGGGCTAACACGGATGAGGAGAAAGCGCCTGTTCTGTGTACCCGCTTAGAGCAGAACCCCCTACAGAGGCACCCTTCAGCGGCGTGTTTCACCGAGCAACGCAGCGACTGCCAGTGTCACACGCCGGGCTGGCCTTGGGGACGATCCCGGTGCCAGGGGCGTGTCCGGGGCGTGTCCGCAGGGCCTGGGCGGGGCACGGGCGGCGGCGCCGGTGGGAGCGGGCGGAGGGGCTGCGGCTGCGGGAGCGCGCCCGGCCCCCGGCCCGGCATCGCCTGTTGCTGCGCCGCTCCTCGCTGGTAACTATCCTCTGTAATCGTGCTTCTGGATGGAGCAGGTGGTGATGGTGGTCCTTGTAATTATTATTTTATTGTTATTATTGCTATTATTATTATTATTATGTCCCCCTCGGTGCTTACGAAGAAAGGATTAAAATTAAAGTTGCTATGACGCGGACTCCTCCGGGAGCAGTTACCGCTCTTTCGGGGGGAGCGGCGGGCGGGAGGGCGCCGTGGGGACCGGGGGGCGGTGCGGGCATCCCGGGATGGACCTGCCGGCTGCGGCGAGCGGTGCGGGAGTCCCGGGATGACCCTGCCGGCTGCGGGGAGCGGTGCGGGAGTCCCGGGATGACCCTGCCGGCTGCGGGGAGCGGGGGAAGCGGGGCTCTGCTGCCGGTGCCCCGCTGTGCCCCAGCACGGCGGTGCCGCGGGCTGAGCTGGATGGGGTAGCAGGTGTAAAGCTGGTGCTTCTTCGTGCGAACCAGGTCGAGCTGAGCCAAACCTTTTCAAATTAATCTCGGCTATGTAATTACTTTGAAAAATGGGCCGGGCACCGCAGTCCTGATTCAAGCAAGTCCCATTTGATACGGTGGTGATAGAAATTTTAGCTGGGTACAAAGTCTCTTGAGAGTGACTGACAAATGCAGGATAGGGCAGAGAGACAGGAGAGGGCAGGGGTGAGGGTGGGATACTGAAGTGGAGGCAGTTTTAGCATCTCTGATAACTGAAAATGTTCTCTTGAGGTCGCATTTAGGGACTGCTGGGTAGTCTGCATCTGTGTTCTATGAACACTGACCACCCACTACAGTTTTCTCTGTCAAAGAATGTTTGGCTCATACATTAAATCTTAGTATTTATTTTTTAAATTCACTTGTGTCCACAGGGTCCCACTAAAGACAACTCCTTTATAACTGTAATAGTTTTGAAAATTTCTGAAGGGCATTTCCTGTGCCTCACTATGGAGATGAAGAAGCTGGTTTGCATGTTGCAGATGACTCTGCTGTTTGTGTCCTGCCTGCAAGGTTAGCGTTTCCCTAGCAGGCTGGCAGCAATCAATTTCTCTCTTTCCTCTGCTTCTCTCCTTCCTTTGCATGTATTCCACTGCATAAAGTGAGTGGAATAGGCTGAGGGGAAAATTTGGATGTCTTTTCTCCAAAGAATCTGAGTAAATGAAATTAAAGACATGGCTGCAACATGCATAATAGGTACCAGAGAGGGATTATTTAATACACCAAAGCATTTACATTTTTCTTTATGTAATCATCATTCCAGGATCAATACAGTGCCGAGTGATTTATTTCGTCATTGGCTTTTGTGCTTAGCGCTGCGAGGTTGAAAGGAAAACGCCACCACAAACAAATCCAGCACATTATCTGTGTGCCACATGGAACCAGGGGCTCTCCCCTGCTGGGCTGTGAGCTCTTTTGGGCAGGAGTAGCAATGCTGGTGTCTGTCCCACGGAACTGCCCTCCCCTGTGTGGTGCTTGGGGCTGGGGTGACACCTCACGTGTCACCACCCTGGCACCCCTGTCTCAGGGAGGTGGAATTGGGGTGTTCATGTCTGCCTTGGGGTGAGCATCCAGACCTGGGAGCCCAGGCACACTCCTGGGTGTGCTGCTCAGATGTAGCTGCGTGCACTGAAGATGGCAGCCTCAGGAAGGCTAGGAGGATACCCAAAGGGTCCCAGCATTCTCCTAATGAAGCATTTTGCATGTGTTACTGCTATTGACAGTGAAATACTGGGTTGCAGACTTCCCTTGCAGGTAAATGTAGAATCAAATGCAGGAGAATGACTTAGGCTTCCCTCCCTGAGGAACTTTTGCATCTTGTATTTTACAAGGAGGATGAAATTTTGTTCTTATATGGATTTCTGGCCACATATTTCCAGGCTGCTGTGGGATTGTTTTTATTCTCCTTTCAGATGAGAGGAATAAGGTGGCCTTTGTGTCTGCAGGATCAAAGCCTGTCTTTTTTTGTTTCAGCAAAAAAGGTAATTACGAGAGCTGTGCTTAAACCCCCATCTCACTCAAAGGCTTGTGTGAGTTTTCCCTGGTGGGAAAGGAGCCCTCTTCCACTTTCTCTTGCAGACCCTTCCCACAGTGATGGCAGGGGCCATGACAGCAGGTGGATGATGGCACTGCCATCTCAGCAGGGATCTGGTGTGACCAGGCGCATGGGAGGGTCTGTGGCCTGGTCCCCAGCAGTCTCTGTCATTGATCTCCACTGGAGCTCTGTCTTGGGTGACTGGTGGGATGCTGCTGCTGCCATCAGCTGCTTCCAAAGCATTCCTGTAACAATTGGTGAGATGTAGTAACTGTGAATGGGAAGATCAGCAGTAGGAGCAGTCCAGCACCAGAGTGTGCTGTACACGCTATTCCTGAGCTAGACAACAAGAAGAAACTCAGATGAGACTTCCTTCGCCACGCTACTGTGGCAGGCAGGGTTTCCTGGCCATTGATGCTTTCTCACAGCCCATACCCATCTCCATGATGGACCTGCAATTCCTGAATTTTCCCATGTGCAACGCACGCTTCAGGTGGCCCTTGATAAAAAATAAATCCTCAGAAAATGCTTGCCCTCTGATCATCCATTCAAATTCAGCAAAATAAGCAGTGACAGGGAACATGGACAGGTTTTGTGGGAGCACATGCTTGGAGATCAAAAGGAGAAGCTCAGAGCAAAATGTCTTTTTTTTTCTCCACAGGCACACGTGTAACCTGTACTACTGCTAAATAATCAGATTTATTTATTTATCTATTTGTTTGTTTGTTTGTTTATTTTATAGATAACCAGCAGGTTTTTCTCAGGAAAATACAATCAGTCATCCAAAACTATAGTCTCTTCCTTGTCATTAGAGAATCCACGTTTCAGTTTTGAGGGATGGATGAAATAAGTACCAATTGTAACAGTGTGGGTTACCAAAATTGAATGAATTTCCCCCAGAAGCTAGGACCATGATGCTGGTCTTCCTGCTGACCTTTAGCATTGGCAAAACAGGGAGTGCTTGACTGGAAGATTCACAAATAGGTAACAGCATTACAAGTTGGACTCAAAGGATGAATTTCTAAATTGATGGTGGACTCTGCAAAGAAAACTACTTCTTTTCTCTCAGTATTTTGCTTTTACCAGGCTCTCCCTGTGCTGCTGTAGGCAGAGCCCCTGACCCAGCCAAGAGCCCTGATGCTGGTCCCACTGCATGGCCTCCCTTAAAGCCTGAGTGGAATGGGGAATAGCCCTGATGTGCACATCTGCAGGCTTCCTCTTTTTCTTTCTCCCTTACCTGGTAACCTGGTGACTCTGAGTATTTGCAGTGCATTCATTTCCTTCTCACTTACAAGAAGACCTCTAGTCCATTTACTTCTTATGGGAAGAAAGCAGCCCACTTAATCAGCGTTTTAAATAAACCCCAGTTTGTATTTTAATCTGTTTTAGTCATATTTAATCAGTTTCTATTGTGAACATCCTTATACTTTTTTCCCCCCCTAGGGTTTTGCTCTGAATCAATATTTAACGTATTTGCCTAGTTTAAAATTGATGTGTCCGTGTTGGTTTTCATTATTGACCCTTCAATATTTACTCTTCCTTTCCTGTTGTGACATTTTAGCACTAGTAGTCCTTTATTAGATTGTGACTGTATGCCCTTGACTACTGCTGTTTCAGGAAGCCACTGAAGTTGTTTGCAGGGCTTTTTCTTTAAAGAAAGCCTCAGAAGAAGGCCAACACATCTCAGTTTGCTCTTACAAGCCCTTTCCTGCAGAAAGTGGACTATTTTAACTGGGAACACTGATAGGAATGAGCTAAGTAAGCATGCATTTACATCAGAAAAGTTTCTTTCCTTGTAGAATTGAATTTTAATGTGACCCACTGAGTATGAGGTTTGGGTAGATGAGCTCCAAAGTTTCCATCCCACCTACATATGCACAGTCTTTTCTTCTCAACATTTTTAAACTGTGTACCACAAGATGGAAAAGCATGGTTAAAACTCAAGTGTCAAAATATTTGGGGAGAATTATGTGGCAGCACATTTAACATTTACATCACATTTTAATCAGCAAGTCCAAAAGCTTTTGGAAAAGGAGGTTAGTGTCATCCTGGAATTGATTTTCCCAAAGATAAAGCTCTGTAAATGCAGTGGTAAAATTATTTGTTTCCAAGACCTGAGTACTTTACAAAATGTGTTCATTCCTCTAGACAGAAATAGCCATATTTCTTATAATAGTGGAATTTCTTTCCTCATTATAGTTCCTGTCACCGTGCTGTTATGTTGCCTAACCTTGAAATGAAAGCAGTTTTGTTAACTTTTTACAAATGCTTGTTGCCTTGTTGGGATTGAATTGCCTATCCCTCTCAGGGCAGATAAAAAACCCCAAAAAGTTTCATTTTCTTGTGTGTACTAGTAAAAGGGAGCCAGTGTGCTGGGTAAAAGAGGAATTGAGCAGGAAAAAAACCTCAAAAAGAAGCCAGTTACTGCCTTTTTTTTGTTGTTGTTCTAATAGTTTTATATGGTCATCATTTTAGGTAGCAAGGAAACAAAACCCAGTGTCTGCTCTTAAGCAGAAGTTTCAAGTTGAATCACTGAAAACATATCTTAAAATAGTATCTTTAGAAGTAACTTCTGTGTTTCATGATTTTGTGAAGAAACATGAGAGCATTCTCTGATTTTTATATAGGAAAATTCCTGAATGATTGACTTTAGGAAGTTGTCAATGTAATTTTTCTTTTGCTTATTGGAAGAACTCTAAAGATGAAATTTCAAAAAGAAATTCTTCTTTGCATTTACAAAAAACTAAACTATTTATGTCATAAGTCAACAGCTCTTCATAAACTAAACATCTTTTATTCAATCTTTAAATTCAGAAGCATCTGTATTAAGCATCAGCAAACTCTTCTAGCATTTTTGCCCTCTTGTTTTGTATACAGTCCTTGTTTGCATGACATTCTGTAAAGGGATGATTTTTTCTCTCCTTGCCCTCCCCATACGTGTGCTGTCTTTTTGTACAGGTGGCTGTCATGAGTTCACTCTTCCATTTCTTTATCTGTACCCAGGTCAGAGTTTTTAAAGGAAAACTTAGATTTCAGATTACCTGGTTTGAGACATCCAGGAATTCTAGAATCTCGGTTCAGCCAGGGTTAAAGAAAGCAGCAAAGGAGCACAGCTTGGATTACATTTTGCAGTCACACTGAGGTTGTTTGCATGTCAGTGGCTTTGTCAGCTTGGCTCTAATGAGCAAAGTTAGTCAGAACTGTGATGAACACAGGAAGTGGGAGTAGGGACATGCAATGAGCAGCAACATCAGTTCATTTTTTTTTTTTACCCTATGAATTAAAATGAAGTAGTTTATGTGTTTAAAAAAACCACCTACTTTCCCCTAATAGCTCTTGTCTTGGACCCAGCTCATCAGGAGGAGTCCTCACTGAGTGCTCTGCTGTGAGGCTGGGCAGAACAACTCCTGCTGCCTAGGAAGTGTTGCAGTAATAACATGGAATCACATGGACAGATGATGCCAGGGGGAAATGAGGCAGAAAGAGAACCACCATGCTGCTCCCTTCCTGATGAGGAGAGGGTGATGCCCACTGAAGGTCTCCCATGCTCGTGAAAGAATGTGCCTCATAACCATCATCAACCTTTAAAAAGCTTTTATTTAAAAATAAACTGTCTTTGAATGAGTGTGTCAGCAGGAAGCCTGGGGTTTGGGTAGTACTGAGGTGTCAGTATGCACAGGGCATTTGGGACAAATAATTTAAAAATTCCTGCAAGAGAAAAATACTATTTTGCACAGTTTGCTTCTTGATGATGGTAAGTGCTTTACACGATAGGGCAGTTATCAGTTTCTTTATTCTTATATTGCAAACACAGTTCTTACATTGCCTGTTTGCCTCAGAGAGATTGCTAGGTCATAAAGAGATAGCAAAGGAGAGATACTTCCCAGAAAATGAGGAAGAGATTTATAGTCAATTAGAGAGAGAAAATGTCCTTACCAGAGATCCCTTAGACCTACCTTCATTCTCCTGTAAGCTACGGGATAGATAACACCTTTTATTTCTGGTTTCTACTATCAGAAGGAATCAAAATATTTTTTAATATGAATCACGCTTTTTAAAACAAATAGCATCCTTCTCCTTCCTTCTTTTCATTTTGGGCATTCGTTCAGTTAAAAAGGCAGTGCAGTCTTAATATTGTGATATGCCAATGAGCCCCAGTAATTTTGTGTGAATGCTACACACTTAGATGAGAAATCAACTTTTCAAGCAAATTCAAAAGCAGCCCTTAGATGAAGGCTGTCATTTTACACTGCTTGTCAGATAACCCTTGCTTGCTGCAAAGTTGTGAGTGCCCAAGTATGTGCCTGTGTGTGCAGTTCTTACTTAAATCCCAGAGTCCAGACTTTGTCAACATCCCCTTTCAGAATTACATGCCCAAGATAGACAGGCAGAAGGTCAGAAGAGGAACAACAACCAATAGTTAAGAGTCAGGCCTCTATTTCAAACAGTGAAAGGTCTCTTTTGGACAAATGTTTTAGAAATATGTCTCTCTTTCATTTTTAATTTTTTAAATTATTTTTTTGAATGGGAGAAGTAGAATAGATAAGTTGGCAGCAGCTCAGTTGTGCTAACTTTTTAAAGCAAACTCAGATTTTTCTCATAATTTCTGCACTACTGTGCCTTCATTGTCTACATGCACATATTTAAGTGGGTCTTTGCAACCAATGGTAACCAGAAATCCTAGCAGCTGACCACCACGTATCTGCCTTGTATTTATCCTCTTATCCTTCTTTAGAGACTTGTGTTGGGATGTGTGGGCTCTCTTGTGTTGGCCCAGGTGCATAGAATCTGTGCAGTGGCGTTGTCCCAGAAATTTTGGGCAGAATCATGGAATACTTTGGGTTGGAACAAACATTTAAACATCATCTAGTTCCAGCCTCCCTAGCATGGGCAGGGACACCTTCCACTAGACCAGGTTGCTCAGAGCCCCATCCAACCTGGCCTTGAAAACATCCAGGCATGGGGCATCCACAACTTCTCTGGGCACCTTGTGCCAGGGTCACACCACCCCCACAGTAATGAAACTCTTCCTAATATCTACTCTAAACCCGTCCTCTTTCATCTTAAAGCATGCCCTTGTGAACATTTCTTCCCCAGCTGTCTTGTAGGCCCATTTAAGTGCTGGGGGGCTGCTAGAAAGTATTCCTGGAGCCTTCTCTTCTCCAGGCTGAACAACCCCAATTCTTCACAGGAGAGGTGCTCCAGCCCTCTAATGTTCTGTGTGGCCCTCCTCTGGATTTGTTCCTGCAGGTGCATGTCCTAATGTAAGGGTCCCAGCTCCAGAGCTGAAGCAGCACAGGTGGGGGTCTCATAAGTGGAGTAGTGGGGGAGTGTCACCTCCCTTGGTGCTTCTTCTGATGCAAACCACAAGCACATGGCCTTTGCTTAAATGCCAACTTATTTTGCAAGGGCAGGTAGAAGACCCGCTGAAAAGATGTCCTTTGGTAAAAGCTGGGGTTTGAGAATGCAGGTACTTGTGTGCTGGGAAGGGAGGCCATGAAGTGTGGAAACCCAGAGCACTGGGAATATTTCTCTGTCTGCTCTGGGGTGTCCTGACCCCCAGAGGAGCACTGACTTTGAGCCTCATTCATGGAGAAAGTTTCCTAGATTTCAAGATAGACTAGAACACAGAAAAGTGTGAAATAGATTATAGAGAGTAGTGTAGGTGTGTCACTTGGTGAGAAATTTAGGTTTTGGGATTTTTAGTATGTTGTGGATGGAAGCAAGATGGAGGACAAAGGGTGTCATCCTGGGTTTCTTCTTCCTTCTTCTTCATGGGTTTGGGTGGCATTTTGTAATTGGGCAGAAAATCTGCATTGTGGGCTCTGTGGGATCAGTTATTGGGTTAAAAGGGAAAATAATCTAGGTGTCAGTTCTTAATTGGATAGTTTAGTCTTAAAAGAACTTGTAACAAGAGATTGTGAGCCATTTTGTGCCTTCTCATGAAAAGCTGCCAAACTCATGGTTGTGAGACTGTTTTACTGATAAGAAATAATAAACACCTGAGTCTGAATATGAACTACCATCTCAAGTGCCTTCAATCTAGACCCAGAGAAGCCGATAATGAAGTTTTGATGCAAGGCTGCAGAGCAGTTGGTGCAGAGGATCTCAGTAAATGCACAATAATTTCTTTCGCATTCATGAGTTTGCATCTCTTGCTCTCACTGGAGGAAGACACCCTTGGGCATTGGGTAGCTATAGCATCATGATTCTTGTGCCTGCTGTTCCCACAGTGCTGTGTTCAGAAATTAACTTGGCAAAGGCATCCCTGGGCTTTAAGCAGAGAATGCCCACAGTGCTGGAATCCCACTTTTACAATCAAAAACAACAGCTCCTCAGCAATGGAGGAAACAGAGTTTGCAACATACAGCTGAGACTACTGTGGAAATGTAAACAAAACCTAAATCTAGTCTTTGCAAAGGCACCTGCAAACCCTCTTGTTTAAGTGGGATTTTCAAGCCAGAGTGTGCCCCGCGCAGCTGGGGACGCATTACAGGGTCAGTGTGCTGCTCAGGGGTCTGGTGGGTCTTACTTCTCTGGGGAAGGAGTCAGGAAGAGATGGGGGGGATGATTGTTGCAAGCCATCAGAGCCAGACCCCAGTTTTTCTTCCTCTTCCTGTTGCAATTGCAAGAACAGCTCACATGCACAGGGGAGAGAGGAACCAGGCAAATTGGTGGGATCTTCTTCAGTGTGAGATTTTTGGTGGCTCTGCTATAGTTTGGTGTTTCTGTCCAGTGCTTCTGACAGCCAAAATGGATGTTTCATTACACAACTACTCAGTCATGTAATCTGTAATGCTGTGAAGAGCTGAAGAACATACCTAGTTAAACCTAAACCTTAGATACCTTCCAGAGTAATGCTTAGAAAAGGATTTAGAGTTCCTGTCCTGTCAGAAACTCATCGCTGCTCACGTGAAACTCATAACTCAGCAGGTGGCCAAGGACACAGAAATGCCTGAAGGAGCATTAAACAAGAAAAAGCATGTTTAACCATCAGGCAGACTGCTCCTGCCACTCTTTCCCTTGAGCTATTTGATGATTTGTGCTACTCTTTTATCTCAATTCACCCCTCCTGTGTGTCTGACCTTTAGCCCTGGGTAGCAAAGTGGACTAAAATAAAAAGTAAGGATGCTCCTTCCTTTTCCCCCATGCTTTGCAACTCTCTGAATGATGGCAGAGCAAACCATTCTTCTGTCTGTCTGTTATGTCTGGTTTCTCTTACCTGCTTCTGTCTGTCATCTGGCAGAGTGCAAGACCTTTGGGAAATCTATCTTTCTTCAGTTCCTGGAACCACAGTGCCTGGAGTCTCCAGGATCTTTTGTAGAAATCAGCTACAGGAAAAGAGAAGACAGAAAGATGTGAAGGAAAATGTGAGCACCCAGGAGCATTCTGGAAAAAAATTTTCAGCTGCATTACACATTCCTCTATGCTTGATGTGCTGGCCAGGGAGAATGGCCAGCACTTCACAGTGGCTGAGGCCATTTTCACCCTCAAGCAGCAGTGTGGCTTCCTGTACCTGGTCCCAAGTTTTGGGGTGGACTCCCCAGCCAGTCTGTGCATGTTGCCTATGCAGCTGCTTCAGTGGGAACGTGGCCAGCAGAATGGGACCGGGCCAATCCCAGCCCCAGGCTCCCTGCACACCCATATCTTGTCCTTGGCACAGCTCCAGCTGCCTGGCCAGGAGCAGGGATGGTGGCCATCCCTCAGTTGTCCCCTTGCAGGTCACATTGGCCAGTGGTATCATCTGCAGAGATTTCCTTCATCTTCAGTGTGTCCAGGGGTCTGAATCTCTGCTGTTTGGGAACAGCTGAGCTCAGAGCTGATGGAGTTTGCCATTCATTGCATGAGGCACAGATAAATATCCAGGAAGGGGCTAAACAGATCTGCCTGAGCTCATCTCCAAAGCCATCCTGCTCACTTGCTCAGCTGTACGATGAGGAATGGAAACTGAGCAGCAAAGCCAGGTGGGGACAGTGACACTGTCCCTTTTGGGGTTTTGGTTTAGGAGATGGGTTGTGTGCACCTGTTCCCTTCTGGTCAGTGAGTGCCTGGGAAAGTGGACTTCACTGATGGCTTGGGGTGGCCTGCAGAGATGCCGTGGTCTGTGCATTTGTTTAGTGGGATGCAGAGATTAATAGGGCCAAACACTTGCTCCTTGTGCCTTGCTTCTTGTGCTGTTTATACAGGGGATTTTTGGGCAGCTCTCTGGAATAGTTTGGGGTTTTTTCCGTGCTTTGTGACAGCAAAGAGGGGGAAAGTGACCACTGTGTGTGTCGCTTGGATAGTACAGGGCTTTTCTTCTGGAAGGCCTTGGTTTCTAAGTTTCTGACACCACACACACACACACAAAGATCAATACAGTTGTGGAGTTTTTGTTTGCTACTGAATTGTTTAACATTTCAGTTCCCCCTATGCCTCTTGAACACTTTGTCAAAAGAGCAATTAATGCTTGTTTCAGGTTTGTCTTTGAGGTATCACTCCAGCTAAAGTTTTGTTCTCTTTTTCAAGAGCAGTCCTTTAGGGGCTCTTTTGAGTCTTCTGACATTTGAAAATACACCTGATGTCTTTGCCTCATTAGCTTTCAGTGTGCATTGGCCACAGCAGCACAGAAAATGGAGCAGCTAAGTGAGGATGCAGAAACAAGGAACTCCTTTGCTTGTCTGTGGATTTGCTCTGGATGCTCTGCTCAGGCAGCTCCTGGATGATACCCACAGGGAGCAACACAAGCAGCATCTCTGGGATCAGACTCTTGCACCTGACGTGTCTGACAGCTCACCGTGGTACTTGGTTTCGAGTGGTGGATCTCCAGCTCTCTGTGCTCCCTCAAAAATCTTTCACTTCTGCAGTGAGCAAAATTAAAGTCTGGTCTTCTCTTTTGTAACATATGACTTCTTGCAGGATTTTGTAGGGGGATAGAATATAAGAAAATAAAGATAGTGTAGAAAGTAACCGTACCCCTATGGAGTTGCAGCTGGGCCAATTATCAAAGATTAGGAACAGGCCTGACTTTAACAGGCCACAGCTGTAACCAACGAGAAGAAGAGTGCTATGAAAGAGTGGGGTGGCTAGTTAAGAGGGGAATTGGAGTCAGTTGGCTTTTTTGTGAGGAAGAAAGAGTCAGTGCTCTGAGGAGCTGCCCATGAGAAACACCAAGAAGGTTTGAGACTTTTGCGGTAAGGAGACAGCAGCGTGGAGCCCCTGCAATAGGATGACAACAGGATTTCCAACTTAACAATTATCCAATATCAAGGGTCTTCCTGACTGTATTCTTAGGTGCTAAATATGTTGTTTGTTAAAACTTGTTCGGGCTGCCTCAAGTTTTTGCTCAGTTGTGTCTTGGCCACCATTGCTGCCAAAGCCTGGCTGCTGCTCTAGAGAGAGACACTTTGAGAATAGCAGCATGCCTTAGGGGGGATACCCTTCAGTTGCCTTGCAGGGATTTTATCTTTACATCTCTTCTAGCCTTATCTCAGTGGATCTTCCAAGAAATATCAATGCTGACCAGTTGGAGAGGAAAGTGTTTGGCCATGAAGATCAATTTTAAAAGAACAAACTGAAAAATCAAGGAGAAGCTTCTTTTTGCTTGCTTGAGATAATCAATGCTGATACTGAGAATATAAAGGACTCATAACTGGGTTTTTTTGTGCCAGCTATAATCAGTGTTTCTCATTGCTAGAGGGGGCAGCATTTCCTTTTTTTTTTTAATTTATATGTGTCATGGAAGAGATGAATCCCAAATACGGGCTCTAACTCAGAAATCTAGTTAATCACTAAGTAAAAACATTATGAGGACTAGATTTGTTCACATTCCTTTACAAAAATAGAGATGTAATGGGTAAGAGTTTGTTGGATTCAGGGCCTTTGTGATAAGCCTGACCTCAGATCACAGAATAGAATAACAGATTGGAAAAGACCCTTATGATAATATTAAGTTCAGTGGTAAAGCAAGCACTGTCAAGTCCACAATTAAACCATGTCCCTGAGTGCCACATCTACACATCTTTTAAATACCTCCAGGGATGGAGAATCAACCACTTCCTTAGGCAGCCTGTTCCTGCCAAGAGAAGAAATTTTTTCCTAATACCAAAATAAACCACCCCTGGCAGAACATGAGGCCACTTACTCTTGTCCTGTCACTTGTTACTTGGGAGAAGAGATTGTCCCCAGCCTGGCTACAGCCTCCTGTCAGATGGTTGTAGACAGATCCCTCCTGTGTTTGATTCCCATATGATACCTCCATTTGAGAAAACCCTTTTTTTTTTTTTTTTTTTTTTTTGCAAAAAATGTAATCTTTTTTTTGTCTTTCTGCAGCTTCAGTAGATGCAGGGCATGTTCCTTCTGAGCAAAAGGCTGACACCCAGCACAGGGCATGGACAACCTAGTGCTGGCTTTCACCCTTCACCTGCAGGAGGGTGGCAGGTTCCCCTGATGCAGCTCCAGAAGCAGGACTGGCTCTGCAAACACAACCGTGGCAAGGCTGGAAACAAAACCCCTTCGGTTTGGCCACGCAGTGGGAAATACTTCTTTTCAGATGTGCTGTAGAAACCCAGCAAGTTCCTTCTGTGTTATGCAAAATTTCCTCTCCTGACAGGGAACTAATAATTTGTAAGCGTTTCTGGTCAGCAATTCCAGTGCAAAACGTAGGCTTGCATGTGAGAGGCTGCAAACAAGAAATAGAGATTCTCAGCGCAGTTACAAATTTTATGAGGAATGCTGGCCTTAAAGCTTGACAGCAAGCAAGCAGAAACTGCCAGGGTAGGAGTGAGGAAATGACCAGAGGTAGATGGAAAAGCAGAGAAAAAAAAAAAAAAAAGAGAAAATGTGTAAAGGAAAAATGAGATAATAAAGGGAAACATGCCAAAGAAAGAGGAAGATATACAGAATATAGCTTTTTAAAAAACTGAGAAGAAGAAGAAGAAAACTAAGATAAACACAGAGCAGACAGCCTAGGATGTAAAATTTCTAACATTTAAAGTCCCATAAAGTCAGAACATAATGACAGAGTGTTCAAGGGGACATATGAAAGTGAACCCATGCACATGACATTCTGTTCAGTTCTACAGGTATTTGTGTGCAAATTTTCATCTGGATCCAAAGGAAATTGAATTATTCTTTTCTTGGCAAAAAGCTGCCTGCTGTTCAGGAGAGCAGTGTAATTTATAATTGTGGGGTTTTTTTTTCTCCTGCCATGGCTTGCAGCAGAATACAGGTACTTGAAATTCTGGCAGTGGGTTGGCAGTGCCTGAGTTTGCAGCAGAACAGCTTTGTCTTGGCTGTGACAGCCACCCTGTGCAGGGCAGGGGCCCTGGGAAAGCCCATTCTGATGCTCTGTCAAAACAGACTGTGGTTCACTCACCAAAAACTGAGTGAGATTAAGGCTGAAAGTACATGAGAAGGTTGGTTAACCATGAGTCAGCTTCTGCCAAATCAGATTCTCAAAAATCATTGCCTTGTTTCCTCACAGTTTTGCAAAAATAACTGCCATAACAAGTGTAATTAAAAATAAAATATATTTTTTCCTATCTGTTTCTCATGCTTTTTTACTCCTGTAAGTCTCTGGCCAGCTGACCCACCAAAAAGTCATGTTTTATGTATTTCCTTCCATCACAAAGTCAAATTATTTCCTGAAAGAAACCCAGGAAGACTAGGAAACACCTTGATCTGAGTTAGGCTCTAACCAAGACACTAGTTTTCTTTTGTAGGGCTACCAAAACAGGATAGACAGTATTGTTGCAACAGCTTCCATGAATGACACTTCTAGACCCATCTCCATCTGGGAATGGGTTTATCAGCTGGAAGAGTCACTGCCAGTCTCTGCTGGAAATGTGGGACTTGCACGCTTTCCTGGGAGAGCCTCGGAGGTGTGCCCTTCTCCCACTGCATCCAAACCCAGGAGCTGACAGGGGCCAGGCTTCTCCAACCTCTTCTTGTCACTCTCTCACCAAGTAAAACCTAAGATTAGCTCATGCACTGTTATTAATATTTCACTACTACTCCCCTTTGCAGCAAATGGATGGTTTGGATCAATAATTCATGGCTTGGTGTAGCCTATTAAACTTGAAGTGGGGTGTATGCTTTCCTGTTATTTATTTATTTATCATTGCTTTTATTTTACACAGTGTTTTTCCCCTACCATTTTATTTTTCACTTGCTTAAATGCCTCTCCTTCAAAGTTCAGACTGCTTGCAGGAAATTAATCTTGTGCCTTATGACTTTTAAGTAAGACTGAGCTCTCTGCAAGGGCCTGAGACTGAGCCACAAGGAAAACTTTCAGTTTTCAGCCACTTCAGTGCCAAAGATCTCTTTGAAACAAATGGACTTGGGGAATTTGGTAACAAATCCAACTGCTCAAAGATCATCCCTGGCTTCAAGAGCTGCCTGCTTTTTGTTTCACAGGGATATTTGGCTACTTCTGCTGAGGGGACAACCTGCTCCAAGACCAGCAATCAGGTGTTGCCCTGTCCCCTCCTTTGCCACTGGGGACTGTTCTATTGGAACCCTCCTGAACCCAGGCTTTGGGGAGTGTAAATCTTCCTGGGCTGGAAGGTTGTATCCCCTAGATACAAGTGCCCTTCTCCTTTGTGAAAACAGTCTACTCATGTCTTATTTGATTTTTGTGGCTCATCTTGATTTACGAATTTACAAAGCACAGGTTTCCCTTCATTCATGCCTGTGTGCATGGCATGAGCCATCACCCTCCACCCTTTCCCTTTCCCTCTCCTCCTCCACTGGGAATGCCCAGACCAGAGGCCCACAGGGGTTGGTGACTCCCACCATGGACTGTGGTGGTTGAATGGGGGTCGGAGACCAGGTTTCTCAGGAAGGGAGAGCATGGTGTCAGACTCCAGCTGGAGGCAAAGCTCTGGCAGGGGTAGATCCACCCCACTCCTTCCTGCATGAACAGATTCAGACAAAGAATAAGAAGCTCTTGTTGCACCAGGAGATATTTCATGATATCATGATTCCACCCCCAAGAGACCCCAGTATCCATGTTGTGACAGGTTCAGTGGGATCACCCGGCATTGCTTTGCATTCTCAAGGCTTTATCTGGCATATATAATGCAGGAGGAATACAGTGTAAAAGGTCTGAGTTTCACCTGCGTTCTGCAAAGCCCCATCTGTAGTATCCTCTCTCCTGCAGAGATCACAGGTGGCATTTCAGGGTACCCTGCTAGCACAGACCCAGCAGTGGGTCAGATTACCAACTGGCACCTGAGCACATGCCATCAGAGTAATGACTCCTGCTTCACAAAGACTCATTTACCTTTCAACAGCTTTGAGGTTCTCAGGGTCCATGTTCAGAGGCAGTTCAGTACCCAAATCACTTGTGGTTATAGCAAGTGTCACCGACTTTCATAGGAAGAAGGACAGAGTCACAAAAAATAAAGGTGCAACTCAGATAGCATCAAACTGTAGTGGGAATTAGATCAGGTCCTCTGTACTTATATATGAGCAAGATATTATTTGTCAAAAGGAGATAATTTTAAAATAATTTCCATTATTTTGATTTGCCCTAGTTTTTCATGGACCACTATGTTCCTCTTCAAGAGTTCATTTAAAATTGTGCTGTCACTTAGTCAGACACTTTGCAAGGTCCACAAAAAGCTTTCATTCAGGTTGGAAGGTCTGTGCTGCAGTCCCCCCTCTGCTCCCTGCCACGCTCTTCCCACCCCAGAGTGTGGCCTGTGACCAAATCAGCTGGGGCGAGGAAGACGTGGCATTGTGTCAGTGTGATTTTGCAAAGTAATGGCTTTTGGAGAAGGTCATTTCCTGAAGCAGAAGCAGCCTGCAGGAAGGCAAAGTTCTTGGGAGATTGCAGTGGGCAGTTAAAAATGAGAGCACCAAGAGGAGGTGTGCCAGGAAAGGCCCCCCAGGAATACACTGCCCTAGTGTCCCTAAGGAAATGACTGACTGCAGCAGAGCCCAGCTCCCTCCTCAGCTGGGGATCCCTGCAAAGCCCCTCCTGCCTGCCAGAGCACAGCACTGCCAAGGCAGATGAAGCTGCTGGACCTCTTCTTAGGCAGATGCCCCAGATCCTTCAAATATAATTTGCATTCTTTGGTGGAAGTGGGATTACTGGCTCCTACCTGCTTTTTGGGTTATCGCTTACTTTGCCAGGAAACATCCAAGACTCATGGCTGGAGAGCACAGGCACTTTCTGCCCTTCCCAAGGCTCCCCAAGGCACCTGGGGCTGAAGGGGAGGAAGGTGAGAGCCCTTTGGCAGGTGAGGAGGTTGGAGTGAAAGTGCTCTGTCACTCAGAGCTGTGGGGCTGGCTCAGGGGCAGAGGCAAGGAGCAGAAACTCCGGGAAGGGTTTGAAGCCTGTGGTGGCACAGTCTGGCTGATCTGCAGTGAGGTGTGACTGCATAAAACAGGCAGCAGGATGGGAGTGTCAGCACTGCCAAAAGTACTTGGAGAGAAAGGCCCTTCAGGCACAATAAGGGCCAAGACTTGTGAAGTGGTGTAGGGGTGACAACAGCAGGGAAAATACTGGTTTTGGCCTTTTCAGCTGTGTCTCAGGGCCATGGTCTGTTAACAATTATAGTCCACCCTCTGCAAGTGATTGAACACAGTGCGTGCTAATTTATGGTACTTAATTTATAGACAATCATCTTTGATATTTCCTAATGCCTTTTCCTGTAATTGGAGGACCACCTCTCTTTTACTTTTTTTACCTTTCATGCACATAAATCTCAAAGCAGCTGCATTGATATTTTGGCCCTAAAACTGAAGCTGTAGGTCAAGTGAATTGTTTTTCTGAGGTGGGAAACTAATGGACATTTAACTCAGTCCCTCAGCACAGCCTGTCCTAACACCAGCTGGCCTGTTCCTAGCCATAAGCATTCTTTGTGGCAAAATGCAAGCTATTTATATTGTAGAGATACAATTCAACACACTTCTAGGAAACCAGGACTATAGTAATAGCCTGCAGTGTCCTGCTCTGTTAAAGAAATTACTTTAGAGACATCATTCTCATGGAATCCTACATTGTCAGCAATAACACAAAGTTCCACACATAGATGCAAGTTAACCAAGTACAGGTAGAAGATAACTATCACAAAATGTGTTTCAGTGCTGCCCAGTAAAATTGCTATTTGTGTGATGTTTCAAGGATGCACAGGGCAGGGTGTAAATACTGTGTCATGACAGGCCTTCAGCTGGGGTTCTATCTAAAGACTCCCTAAGTTTAATAGTATTTGGTGAGACAGCATTATTAGCTATACAGTGATAATCCAGCAGGGCTTGAAATGAGGCAGAAAAAGGGATTCACGGTCCACAGGTCAAATATGTGTTTTGTTTATGTCTGCCTCATAGATCCACCATACTTTAGATCTTATCCTCGCTGTCCTTCTATTTCCAAGCTTGCTTGAACTTCTTTAACACAGCTGGTGCCCATGGAATGTGTCTATGGTATTGAATCAGTGCTGAGCACACCGTGCTGAGCTCAGTGTAGGTCACATGAATATAAAATACCACACAGCAAGCTGGAAACTCTGAGTTGCTCCCCTGCCTTCTGCAAAAGCTGAAACAGAGAGGGTGCCAAGAGTGAGTGCTAAGAGTGCTAAGTGAGTGTGCTAAGAGAGGGTGCTAAGAGTGTTAGGCAAGCATATCTAATAAGGAAACACCCACCCCAGTTTTCCTGTGCAAGTAGGATGTTATATTTAGAGCACATATCCCTTTGGTGCCCTCTTCCTTATCTCAGAAAAAAACATTGCAGCATTTAATGGGATATCATGGAAACCAACAAAAGTAATTTAGGATTTGGAAAAGGTCTGTAAGAAAAAAGCTGGGACAAACCATCAGGCTCATGTAAAATATCCTAGAAAACAAAGAGGAGCTGTGGCACAGCCTATCAAATAATCAAATACTATAGAGGAAGTATTTTTTCATTAGAAGTGAGTAACCAAAAATGCCTGGAAAGTGTTTCAATGTACCTGTGAAGAGAGCAAATGAATGCTGATTCAAGAATGGATCTTAATTATGGAGATTTGTTCATGAAAGGGCTTCCTTAAACCTCTTTACAACAGCATGTAGCTCATGGGCCGGTGAATGACAGCTTTTTCATTAAAGACATACAGCTTGGTAATTGTTTTCACCTGCCTATTTTCATAGGTAAAAGTCAGAACAGAAGGTTTTGAAAAATCTGAAAGATGATTCTTCAGCTTGTGGAGAGTGGCAAGAATCTTGCTGTTAAGGCAGAACATTTCTTAAAATCCCTGTGGGACTAATTATAAAATTTTCTCTCTTGATGTGTTTTCAGATCTAAGGCTTCTGCAACGCTGCATTGTTGGGGCTTGAAAGATGGTTTATATTTGCATCCATCAAGCACTTTTACTTTGACCCTCAGTGCATTGGGAAACATGTCCTTGAAATTTGTGTCAGTTGTGAGGTGGTGTGAGGAGTGCTGTGTTCTTTCTTAGGCTTCCCTGTTCAACAAAGGCTTGGGCAAACCATAGGGAGACACCAGGATGGTACTGGGATGGAGCACAACAGATCAGAGAACAGGGAGATGTTGCCATCTTATTGCAGGGGCTCCATACTGTTGTCTCCTTATCACAAAAGTCTCATAACTTCTTGCTGTTTCTTGTGGGCAGCTCCCAGAGCGCTGACTCTTTCTTCCTCACAAAGAAGCCAACAGACTCCAGTTCCCTTCTCAAGGGGCCATCCCACTCTTTTATAGCACTCTTCTTCTCGATGGTTACAGCTGTGGCCTGTTAAAGTCAGGCCTGTTCCTTATCTTTGATAACTGACCCAGCTGCAACTCCATAGGGGTAAGATTACTTTCTACACTATCTTTATTTTCTCATATTCTATCCCCCTACAGGGAGAGAGGGCTCAGCTTGTTCAGCCTGGAGAGAAGAAGGCTGAGAGGGATCTTGGCATCTACACCAACCTAATCAGAGCTCACAGAGAAGATGGAGCCAGCCTTTTGTCAGCGGTGAACACTGATAATGAAAAGGTCACAAGTTGCATCAAGGGAAATTCCAATCAATTGCATGGAAAAAGTTTCCACAGGGAGGGCAGTCAAACGCTGGCAGAGGTTGCGTGGCGATGCTGAGGAGTTTCCATGCCTGGTGACTCTGGCCCAGCCTGGCCTGGCAGCCAGCCCTGCCTGGTGGGTGAGGTGTCACTGCAGACCTTGCTGTTCTGTGCCTCAGGTGTGGCCACCTTACCAGAGAAGAGAGGAAGCGTTTTGAGCGTGTGTGCGTTCCGTGAAGGAGAGCGGAAGCGGCGCGGAGCGGTGGCCCTTCTTGGGGGAGTGCTGAGGCAAAGAGGTAGAGACCAGAGAAGGCTGAATTTCCTTATAAAGACAAAAATCTATTGCACTATGGGGTTTTGTCACCACTCACTTCCCTCTCTGGGCTGAGCCCTGGGCTCGCACCCTTGGGCTTGCCTAGTTGGCTGCAGAAAAGGAAGAGTTTCCTTGTCTGCAGTGACAGCTGCTTTGCAGCTCCTCCACCCTACAAGACCTTTGGTTTCTTTCAGAAGTTCTGCCCTTTCAGCTGGATTTGCAGCTCTTGAGCTCTTCGTTGCTCTGACCCACTGCTTGAGCCTGGGAGGTAAGATCACAGCATCTGGTGGTTTTCGGCAGGCTGCTCTCACTGAGAGCCGTTTAACTGCACAGGAAATTGTGGCTGCCATGAAAAAGCAGCAGGCTCTGTATTAGCGTGAAGCATTTTCCAGTAGTCTTGTGCACACCATTGCTACTGACCTTCTGGAATGTGTTTGATAGATTTAATTTGGCAGAGTGGTTTTTGGCTGAGTGGAATGGCAGTCTTGGAGTTGGCATTGGCTTGGAAGGGCATGATAAAATAAGAAGCCATTATTTAGATTGAAGACTGGATCCATGTAAGAAGGTAATTTTAATTTCAGTGATGAAAAACACTGATTCATAAGTATAATGTATTTTGGCTCGTAGTGCTTACAATGTAATCTGCTGGCTGTTAGGATGTTTATATCAGGTTTTAGAAATGTAATTTTACTTTCCAGTGGATAAATAAAACCGATTCATGATAGAGCCTGATTGCAGTAGGAACTTCTGCTTTTAAAATAGTGACATTGGGGGATCCTAATGTTATATTTGCCTTTTAAGATCTTGACTGGTGAATCTGGTCAGGCTTGTCCCTTGCCTTCTTTGAGATTTCAGCTCAGGTCTAGATGAATTGAGAGTTGTGAATGTCTACAGATATTTTAGGTGGTAGTACTGTGAACAGGAGCCTCCAGGCTTAACTGTCTTCTCTGTAAGAGCAGTAGCCTTGCTGGTATTGTCATATAGTGGTTTCCTTGGCACATGGATTTGGTTTGAACACCGACCCAATGGAAATTTAGGTCTTTGTTATCACAACCAAAGTCTCAGGCCAGGCTGGCTGACTGATCTCATACTGCTGCAGGTGTCAGGTGAAGATATCTCTAGCAAATGCAGCTGGCTGCTCAGCAGATGGGGTTTGATCATCTTGCAGATCACACCCTGACACCCCTCCCGTAGAGGAACTCCAGCGTGTTTCACCTTCCTCCCCTCTTGCCTGCCCACAGGAGCAGTCTGGCCTCCTGTCATGAGTAGACAGGAGATGTGGAAACCCCCTCTGCGGTGGGAATCTCCACTGAGAAGTGATGCTAGAGCCAGGAGGGACTGGGAAGTACCTGCCTGCTTGCTGGTGACGTGAGCGGGAATTTCTGCTTCCATCCTGACCATAAGGTCCAGATTTACATAGCTCAGAAGCTGAAGGTCAAAAAAGGGATGTATTATCTTACTGGGTTTGAATCTGCTTCCTCAACTGGACCAGAGTGTCTCCTTGGACTGAATATTATTATGGTCATAAAATGTTTGTTCTTAAACAAATCTAGCAGTATTGCTCTTCTTCTCTTGCTCACAGAACCTGCCACACACTCCATTTTCTTGTATTTTGCTCTCAATTTTTTTGACCCTGTTTCTTTCTGATTTCAGTCATGAGCAGCTTAAAACAGCTATGTAGTTTGGAACAGAGTTATCTTGATAGAGAACCTACTGTAAAAGTCATTACCAGATGTTTTATATAAAACATGAAAGAACTAGGAAGAAATTGGGTAAACGGGAAGGAAGGAGCTGGGGAAGACCAGGGGAGTAAAGTGCATTCAGAAATGTAGCTCATTTTCATACCCAGCTCCTTCATGCAAAACAGCAGTCTCCAGTGAAGTGTTGATGCAAAATGTAAAATAGATATCAAAATGAAAAATATTTAGGAAAAAATCTGAAACAGTGTTTAGGTGCTGCAGGATGGAGTACAGGAGGGTCTGTTGGATGCTCTGTGCATTTTTGCAGTTATCCAAGGGGAAAGCTGTAGCATGGGGAATAAATTCCTGCCCCTTGATGAAACAAGTAGGGTGTCCTGGACATGGAGGCTGTGCCAACAAGCAGGAGAGTGGCATGTGAGAGGCATGAGAGGGATGTCCACTGACCAGGCTTGGGGACCATGCCATAAAGCCAAATCATTCTTCAGAGGAAAGGGGAGCAGGAGGACTGTGCCTTCTGCTGCTCCAGGTGCTGCTTGAGTTCCCCACTGCACACTACAGCTCCCAGCACAGCACCATCACAGGATGGGGTCCAAGCAACAGCACAGCTGGGTAGGAGGGCTGTGCTCAGATGTGCTCTTCTTTTTCTGGTCTGATTTTGTGGGTGGGAAAGGCCTGGTCACTGCTGGAATCACTGAGGTGTCCTGCAAAACTGAGGGCAGAATTCAGCTCCTGGTATGGGATAGACAGCAGCAGACTCATAAACCCTTGTGGAACCAGGAAAATGCAAATACATGTTTGTATCTAAAAAACTCCTTTTTACAGCTGGAACATGTTTTTAATATTTTCCTTGCACAGAGGAACTGTTTGTCTGCAACTGAGCTGGAAGCAGAGGCTGTCTTCTCTTTTTCTTGCATCAGTTACCAGGCTTCCACAGCACATTTGGGTCTGTGCTTTCGTGACCTGACCTCTCACCCTCAGGCTGAAGCACACAGGAATATGAAGAGAAGATTTTATCTGTCTGCCCAGGGTTTTATGCCCCTCTGCCACCCCAGCTGTGCTGGGGCAGAGCTAGGATATATTCTCATACCTATATCAAGGGTATACCAAAGCAGACCCTGCAGAGATGCTCTCCTCTTCTCCCACCTTTGTTAGTGAAGGTAGAACTGGGTGGGACAGGGCTTTCCATGCCAAATGGGACACCTGTTGAATGACTGAAGCTGTTTGACAATTTGACAATTAAAATGTTCCTTTATCTATGGAAAAATGCTCTCACTTAAAAGCTAGCCAGCCTGCGTTAATAAGGAGATGAGAAAGATAAGTGACCCAGCAAGAAATGTAAGGTACTGGATTTTTTTTTTAAAGAAAAATTCTACAGACTCTGATTGAAAAATAATATGCACCTAAATGTTGTCTCCCTAGTAGGATGTATCTGTCAGATACAAGACACGTAAGGAGAGTATTTATAGGTTCAGAGCTCTGCTTTTTCAATGTCTTAGTTTTCTTGAAGGATTAGCCCTTCCTGCCACTGAGTGGTGTATTGGAACGAGATTTCCATCTCTTTCCAGACTCTGTGGATTTTCCCATCCTAAGCCCCGTTGACCAGTATTTGATTTAGGACTCAGACATCACACTGACAAATAAGGCCCTTTATGAAATGGAACATTAACAAATAACTCCTGGGCATTGCTGTGTTCCTTCTGAACAGTGATAAATGTATTTTCTCGGTATTTTTTTTCAAATTGTATAAGAAAAAAAACGAAATAAAGTGCAACATCTTAATAATCCCGGTGCCTACATACCTGGCAATATTTGCTATTGCAGACACCAGTCTTTTAAAAAACCTTTGAGGCAAAGATTGTCATTTCTTGTGGGCTAAATCATGAATCTTTGTAAAGTACTAGGGAGGAAGTATTTGCCATATCCTCAGAAAGACTCCTCTTGGTGTCTTGAATGCTGATTTAAACAGCAAGATGCCACCCAAACTGAAGGTACTGTGATCCAAGTTACCCATTGTTAACAGAGCAAAGGATGTTTCTGTCTACTTTAGGATTTAAAATTTAGCTCAGTATCTTTGAGGAAATTTAAAAAATACTCTTACTTATCAGTAGTTGTTTCAGTAGGGAAAGCGTAACATGAAAAACTAACTTTTTTAATGAACCACCTCATGTGTTTGAAAAAGCTGCAGTTTGTGCTGCTTAAATGATTTTCAAAGTCCTTGTGTAAGAAATGTGTCTAATTGGCATGGGGTTCCAAACGTGTTTGTGTCTGCTGATATTGTCAGCCATGGTGAGCAGCTGTCTCAGTAACTCACCAGCATGGAAGAGAGATATGGACTCCAGTTTTCATCGTACATCATGAGCAGGAAAAGAGCTGTCACAAAAATAAATCCACTCAGTCTGCCTGGAAGCTGTGACACCAAACAAGAATAGAGGACGTAGATGGGATGGTTTGTTTGTCTAAGAAGGCTGGATACCCCTGAGCTATCACTGCAAATGATCACTGGCAGCTCACTTCAATTCAGCATTAAAGCTGCTATCCTGCTTTGCTGTGGGTGCAGTATGGATCACCCTGCTGGTGCAGGGATGTGAGTACATTATTTTGATCAGGACTGTAAGAGCAATAACAGCTAATGATAAATATGTAGCAGAAAAGCATGAGAGTAGCAAATATGCTGAGACTGAAGTTTAATTGAGAGATGAGCTATTCTGGATTATGCTAAAGAACATGTTTGGCTGATTGCCAACATGATTTCTTTGCCTGCTACATTTTAGTTGAAGGTTTTTGCTGATGAGCACAAGATGAAACTTTCAAATTGAGGAACTTCTAGACCACACTGCTGTAGTTTTGTAGCCTTGATTCTTCTTTCAACATGAGATCTACTCTACAATTTATCTTTTTCTCACCCTTTAGTGACAATGAAAGTGGCAAAAACTTGTCTCCAGAAGGAAAGTATCAGAAGCTAACTCAAAAATCTCTTGTCTCCTCCTCAGCCCTCCACACTGTAGGAAACCAGCTGAGACAAATCATTTGAACAGAAATGCATATGGATATATGGACTTATGTGTGGTATCTTCTGAGAGAAAGGTAGAGAGAAATATTTCTGGGGAGGAATATCCTATCAGGGATATTCTAAAGAGTGACCAGGAATAGGCAGGTATGCAAAGGTGCATTAAATGTGGACAAATATGGAATATGTCTGAGATACTCTTGTTTTCCCTTGTACTTTTCTGGCCTTCAAGATGCTCCAGATCTGTCACAAGAGCTTCTGCACAATTCTAAGGACTCTTCTCTCAATCCTCCCTGCTGATGCCGTGATCCAGGGCAGGCTGTGCCTTGGGGGAGCATTGCTGGGCCTGCCCCTTCGATGTCAGCTGGGAGGGAAAGTCCAATGCAGAAGAGAGCTGGGAAGTATTCCCCAGCCCTTACAGAAAGTTGGACATTGGAAACTGAACTTGTGAGTGAGGTAAGAAAGAGAAAAGGAGCTAGAGTTATGAACTCTGATAAAGTGAAAGGCAGAGTTTTGTGTGCAGGGGGACAGTCTCACACAGCCCCATGAAACAGCTGCCAGCTCTGTTTTGCAACAGCCAGTGCCTCTTAATTCATCACTTTCAGAAAAAAAAAAGCAAGTTTGAAGAGAAGATAGCAGGAAATTTATATATGCCAGGGAACATGCATCATGCCACTCTCCAACAGCCAGACAAGTTACCATATAAATAGCAAAGTACCAGTGCATTAACAAAGCAAAGCCCTGATGGTAGAAAGTGAGTAAATTTTAGTAGTGTCTTTGACTTTCTTGAAACGAAATTCACAGTTAAGCTGTTCCTGACTAAATATGTTTGTGAAAGGCACCGTTGTCCCATGAAATGTGCATTTTTGCTTTGGGGAAAGGTACAACTTTATGTCTATATATAAAGTCCATTCCACATCCTCAAGGTTTTCATTGCCTTGCTTGCAACAAAACTTAAACACCAGAGCAGTGGAGAAAAGTATCAGACAAGGTAACCATTTAATACAAGTCTTGGAAACCGTGAGGTTTTAATGGCTTTGCCATTTATTATTTATAGTGCATGGTGGGTGTACTCTTTGCCAAGCAATGCATAACCACACAGCTCCTCCGAGCATGTCTTCAAAATCGAAAAGAAAATGAAAGAACATCAATATCCCTGTGTTTCAATTTCACAATTATGTTCAGGTTTAAGATTATTTTAGTTCTTCCTTTATATTCCAGTCTAAAAATAGTTTGCTATTAGATCTCTTAAAACATCAGTGTGGTCATAGGTTCTTCTGAGGATAAGGTCAAATAAAAGGGAGCTTTAGGGCACGGCTGTGACATATTGGAAATGATGGCAGGGAAGGGAGTGCTTTGCCAGAGGCTCTTTTTGCTCAGTTTGCTTGTATTCTCAGCAGCTTAGGTAAGAACCTCTTCCCTTTCTTGCACCAACTGGTAACTCAGCAATCTTCTGAGGAGGAAAGAGCGTATTTGCAAAACTTTATGTTTTGCTTTTGCAATAGTGGCTTTATGCTGCTTGCCAAACTAGAAAGAAGTGTTGCTTCCAGGCAGTGTTGTCATCCGGATGTCCTGAAGCCATCTGAATCTCAGACTGTCACAGGGACTTTTCTATTTTCCTTCTGAATGTTTATTACCTTCCAGTTATTTCTTGTTGGCAGTTCCACTGCCTTTCTTGCACTGAGCCAGGGAGCTGTCTTCCCCTCCTCAGCATCCTGCCTCAGCATCTAAGCACATGCTGACTTTCACCTCATTTTCCCTGATCATACCAAGTTCAAGATCCTTCCTCCCAGCTGCTCCTGGTCCTCAATATCTCATCTGTGCTGACAGATGAGTCACTGTTTGTGACTCATCACAAACACTGTTTGTGTTCAGTCTATACCAAACTCCCCTCTGTCTTGCCAAACCTCTCCCCTGCCCAGCTTTTCTCTTTGCTTTTGGCCATACATCACTTTGCTCAAAGCCATTGCCTGGTTCTCACCTGCTGATTTTCCCTTTGCTCCTTCCTCAGATGGGTCCTAAACAAATGTTCCCTCCAAAGGAGCTCTTACAACTTGCTCACATTGCTCGTCATCATTGCTCATCCACATATTCTCCTTTGCTCTTACATCATACCCTGCATTTTTTCTCTGCATTTGCCTGGTCATACTGAACTTGCAAACAGTTTGGAGTGCAGCAGTGCACCGTGTCCTTACAATGCCTTGTGAGTTATCAGTGACTGGACTATTCACCCAGGGTTGTTGGATGCCCTCTTGATGGGATGCCCAAAGTATTTTCAGTTTCCATGGGGGATGGTGAAGTGCTGAAAGACCTTGAACCCTAGAAGCACATGGCTCTGCTCTTGGCTGGTTAAATCAGTAAAAAATATTTGGCCTGACCTCTCCGTCTACTATCCAGAAGCATTTTACAGCTCTCTCTGTGCCTAAATATTATCATTTAATGTTTTAAGCAAAATAAGCATTTTAAATACTGAAAGGTGGCTTTTTGAAAGGGGATTTTCTCCTTTTTTTGCAGTGTTGCTAAAGTTTTGGACTTTTACTTTTCACTTGATTTCCTTATGTTTTGTTTTTCTAACTTGAGCAATTTAAAAAATGATGGTGATTTTTCGTTGGGAATAACTCTGAAGCCTTTGATCTGAAAATTCTGGTGTCATCCTGAATCTCACTGTTGTGAAACCACAGTGGGGTATTAATCAACAACACCCAGTGGATTTAGATACTGGAAGTGACAGGCTGAAGTCAAGAGGTGCTATGAGGGTGAAAGTGTAGGAGAAGCTCAGTTGTGTGTTGGAGCAGGCAGTGACCATCCTTCTGTCACCTGAGGACAGCCACCCCTCAGGTGATGGAGGGCTGTCCTCATTCTTGGTGTGCACCTGAGGTGAATCTGATTGCTCAGCTAGGTGCAGTTACCTTTACAACAGTGGGTAATGCTGACCTAAAGAAGTCAAAAGGGGTCATTGCAGCAAAGCCCTTCATCCTATTATTAGTATAAATGTCCACCTATGTAAACATATGTACTACTAATAGGAGTCTCTGTATTTAACAGATTACTGAATTACATATCAGAGGCTTCTTATGCAATCTGGAAGAGGCCATTTTATGTTGGTGATACTTTTTTCTCAAGGTTACTTTGCAAAAGTAATGGTGTAGGCAAAAACCTGTAGTGTTTCCTACCTCTCAAGCCTAGAACAGTCTCCATGCTGTTAAAACTTGTGCTGCAAATGATATTGCTTGACCAAGTGACTGGACTAGAAGGAATGACCTTGCCATGGAATATGGACTTTCTGGCTGATAGTGTAAGATTTTCATGTGTGCAGGTGCATTTTCGTTAACCCACAATTTGTAAAAACACACAGCAGGCAACAGAAAAAGATTGGCAGTGAGGAATCAGAGGCAGGAAAGATACCAGGACAGACTGGGGGAAGACTATGGATCTAACTTCACCCTAACATCCATAACCCACACTGCTAGTGGATCACAGGGGTTTTTGAAGGTAATCCTTGAAAGTATGCTGGTTAGAACCAGCTGCAAGAGCAATGGAATCATGGATTCTGCTGCACTTCTCTGTTTATCAAGGTTGGAGTGAATGAACAGATTTTTTATTGCTGTCCTCATCCTAAAACCACACTGATTAGGCAGGAAAAGGGTGCATGATACTACTGCAAGGCAGCAGACAAGAAGTTAACCACATAAGTTGCTTTTGGGCTATTTCAAAGTTGTGTCCATAGTGGTTTTCACAGACACAAGGAATCAATGCATGAGTTCTGCAGAGCATTGCCTCTGAAGCCCACATAGGCTGTACATAACTCTGTGCTTTTACACAAATTGCAAATCTAGGGTTTTTTTTTTAAATTGTGCAGTGTGAATTTTAGTTTGGGAATGGCATATTTCTGATTTTTTTTCCCCTCATTTGATTACTGTATCTACAGCAACCACCTCCCAGGACCAACTCAGGTTTCCATTCTATTCTATTTAAATAGTTGTTTGGTTAATTAATACTTAAAGAGACATAGGACACGATAGTCATTCTCACAAATATAGAATAATAGATAGTCAGTCTCCTGAACAGTTTCCTCATGAATATATGCAAGGAACAGTAGGTGCATGAAGAAGCAGATGGGGATAATGTGCATCTTCTGGCAGTGTATTCAATGATGCCATAAAAGAAAGTGAACTTTCCCTTCCTGGTTATTAAGGAAAGTGCCTGTAAAGTGAAAGTCTAATCCTTGCTCCTGTTTTATATCTTTGATGAGAGGAAAGGCAGGAAAACTCCTTTTGGACACACATTCCTAAAGCCACCCAGCCTCAGGCACTAACTTAGGCACCTTGGGAGGAAAATCCTTAAACTCCCCGTAAATCCAGGGAGAGAAGTAGCTGACTTTTGAGAAACCAGACCTGGTGCTCTGAGCACCTTGTGAAGGAGCTTCTCTCAATCCCTCCACCTTGTAAGGGTGAGCAGCCTCCTCATTAGGTACCCAAAGGTAAGTGGTGCAAATGTTCCCTGAGGTTCTGGCTCCAGCCCAGAGCCCCGGGAAGCACCCAGGGCTGCTTCTCTGCCAGCACTGCTGAAGAAATGACTGGATAATTGTGTTTCCAAGGGGGAACAACAAGAACCAGCACCGTTTAGTCCATTTTCTCCATGAGAAATGAAAGTCAGCAGAGGTAGGATTTAATTCCAGTTAAATTAGTATAAATAAAACGGTTGTAATTTTGAGCAGGGCCTGGCAAAACAACAGGAGGGACATGGAATTGCATCTCATCTACACAGGATTTTATCCCTTTGCTTGATTTCAGGATACAGAGAAGAGCTGGGTTTTCAGCTTAGGCAAGCTGCTCCAAAACTTTGAAAACCCAAGTTAAAACCTCTCTGTTTCATCACAGCTGCAAACCCCTAAAGCACCAAATGAAACAAGTCTCTTCTTCTTGCAGACCTGCCACTCACAGAAGTCGGGATGGCATCGACAGCACATTTCTCTGAGGAGGAGATGGCAGAGCTCCGGGAGGCCTTCAGCAAAGTTGGTGAGTGCAGCCAGCAGCAAAAGCACTGCTGAAGTGTGAACCTCTGGCTGGCTCTTTTCTCATGGTCTGACTGACCAGCTGTGAGGAAATGGAGTTTGTTCCAGCACTGACCACACATCAGCCACAGAAAGCCCTTTTCCTGCCACTGCAGGCCTCCCAGATGAAATCAGCTCGCTGCAGAGCACTTGCAGAGGCCTCTTACAGAGGGGCGTGTGGGGGCTCCAGCAGGATTTGTGAAAAAACTCAAAAGCTGTACAGCAAACCATGTTGGAAATATTCTCAAGTGTTTTCCCAAGAATATTGTTTATTCACGACAAATTATTTGGAAGGCAGAAAAGGTTTTATTTTACAGTAAATTGAGTATTCCCTATGGGAAGGCAGAGTGTGGAGAGGACAAATGTGCAGATGGATAAAAAGTTTGTAATCTTTTTACAATGACCTTTCAAGCCCTTTCTACTGTGTGTTTTATTTCCATACCTTTAGACGTCTCATCTGATTTTTCTCCTTTAAAGTCACACAGACCCATCACTGCCTACCCAAATTCTAAGAAAAGGACTTTGTGTTTCTCACAGCTCACCTAACTCCTATCAGCAGATCTATCAGCCTTGCTGGATTCTGCACTCATCAGCTGTCCTTGCTGATTCAGGTGGTGGTTGGTTGATTTCTGAGCACACAGTAGTCTAGTCTGGCAATCTTAAAAATCTGGTCCCTCTGAGTGTCCCATACACCCAATGCCCTGAGAAGGCAAATCACAGAATCCTAGCATGGTTTGGCTTGGAAGGAACCTTAAAGATTATCTAGTTCCTACCCCATGGCCATGGCAGGGACACCTTCCACTACATCTGGTTGCTCCCCCAAAGGCTGGAAGGAAGCTCTCATTCCTCTCCCAGACATTTCCCTCTCCAAGTCCAGATCCTTTTGTTCTATGCCATGGTGAGATGGATAGGATGCTCTTTGCAATCCGTGTTAACCCTGTTACTGATGCTGAGAGCTGAGTGTCTTTGTGCAGCATGTGACTCAAATTGTAACTTCCTGTGCAGAAAGTCAGCTCACACTGCTTTGAAATCACCTCAGCCTCCAGGATGGGGAAAAGAAGCCTGCAGAAAAAAGAAAGAGATACTTAAAAGCCAAATATAAATAACCATATATACATACATGTATATCTATACACGTATATGCACCGTATAACTATATATACATTTATCTGTGTCATAACCACAGTGTTTTAACAGAAACACTCCACGTGATAAACTCAGTTTGCTTTTTTATCTGTGGAGTTTTTCACTAAGTGGGAATAAAGAACTATGAACCTGTATTGGTGACCTTCTCATCAAGTACTACCCTGTACTGGTGATCTTCTCTACCAAATACTTGCAGGAAGCTCAGCAGGAGTATTCATGTTAGCACCATCACAGAGAAATGCAGATGTTTTTATTTTGAGGATGACCATATGCAGTTCCAGCCTACTTCTGATGTAATTAGATCCAGAAAACAGGCCAAAATCACAAATTTCATCTATGGATAAGTGCATATGTGTATCGTGTCAACTTTATTTCCTTTAGCTGTTCTGTGGACAGGATGCTTCCTGTATAGATCACATTTGTCAGTGCATAAACCTTGGAATGGCAATTAAATCCATTTAAACCCAGCTTTGTTAAGATATTTATATGTCTAAACATATAAATTCATCACTGTGAGGTTTTGTTTGTTAAAAAGTGATTATAATTCTTTCTTGGCTGTGAATAACACCAAAGCAATTGAAAATACCAGATTTCAAGACAACAAATCTTTGTATATAATGTACCTTTCCTTGGGCAAAATAAAAACAGCCTTTATGTGCAGAAAATGTCACTGGGCTGATGCAGAATGTACAAGTTTGCTTTAATCTTTGCAGATATCAGCGGGAATGGCTTCATCGATACCAATGATTTAACTGAGGTGTTGAAGGCTGCCAATCTCCCTCTCCCAGGATACAAAGCCAGAGAGCTCATTCAGAGTCTGACAACCACGGGGAATGGCAGGATCAGTTTTGATGAATTTATTTCAGTAAGTGAGGTGTTATTTATTTCAGTCACTCAAGGGGATCCCCAGGGCACAGCAGAGGCACAAGCACAGGGTCTCACGGGCACCTCATTAATCCAATGAGTCTCCTCACTGGAAAAGTTGAAAGCAGAAAATAACCAAACTAGAAATTCTGCAATTAATTGGGACAAGTTATGTGAATACAGCTGTTCATTGCATAAATGTCATACTTTTCAGTTTGGTTGATGCAGCAAGATACAGTTTTTCAGTTATGCACTGCAAAAAGATGATGTTCTGGCTATATGATTACAGAAAGTGTAAGCAGATTGAAACTGAAAACTTCATGGGGCACTTTTTAATCAAAAAACTTATTTTTCTGGTCTGAACTGGGTCAAAATCAAATGCTAAAATAGTAGAATTTCCCTCGGGATGGAGAAGTAGGTTTTTACTTGCTCCTTCTTCAAATCCAAACTGCTGTGCTCCAAAGTAACATTTTTATTACTTAGGTGATCTTTGTTCCCTGATGTGGAAGCATAAAAGCTGAGTTTAATCCTTTTGTACCTCAGCAGATTGTACCCAGAAACCCACTGAAAATACTAAAGCTGCCCTTCCCTATTTATGAAGCAGAGAGAATGTGTTTCCTGGCCCAAGAGATCACTCTTTTAGCTTGGTTTAATTCTCCAAAATTCTAAAATCCTCTCTCATGCTTGAAAGATTTTCCAAGACCTGAAGAGTGATGATGTTGCCAAGTCGTTCCGGAAGCAGATCAACAAGAAGGAGGGCATCTGTGCCATCGGTGGCACGTCGGAGCAGTCCAGTGCTGGCACACAGCACTCCTACTCAGGTGGGTGCAGCTGGCCCTCCCTGACAGCAGCAAGGGAGCCCGGCTGCAGCGGCACAAACACCTGCCCACTGCTGTCCCTGCCCGCCAGGGAGGCGAGGCACGGCTTCCCCACTGCTGATAACCCATTTCCCTGCACAGTTTATCAGGCACTCATTGTGTAAACTCCCCTTGCAACCAGACAGTTCCTGACTTTTTCCCATGGAGGGCACAACTCCATCAGGGCTTTTCTCCCAGCCTGTTCCTCCAAGCTGAAAGTTGGTGGCTTTTGTTGCCTCCTGGGCACAGCCCACTCTGAAGCAGTTCCACAGGGAGGAGGTCCTACCCTTGGCAATCTTCTGCAGGGGCAGGAGTGGGGACTGACTCTCTCTGGGGAAGGGAGAGCAGAGGATGCTTCCAAGAACTCCATCCCCCTTCATCCTGGAGGGCACCTCCTTTGAGCTACTGCGAGCCATGTGAGCTGCTGCTGGTACAGGACAGCTGTGCTTCAGCCCTGCTGAGCTACAGACACATCTGCCCATTACCCTCTGAGTGCTCTTTGTCAGAGCCCAGTCCTGGCCAGGCTTTTTGAGATATCCCACATGAAGAGGGTGTAATGTACAATACAGAATTGTTTAAAGTTGTGTGGGATTTCTGTTTAGCAGAGTGGTACAACAATGCATTCAGAGTACAGTGAAAGCACAAATTGCCACTTGCAGAGCTTAACATCTGCACCACACATTTGAACCTCATGGACTTCATTACCAGTGTCTGTAATATGACTGATCTCATGACCCAGGCAACCCCAGTGAGTGGGAAGGGGTATTGAGGGAATATGAACCAGCTCAAGCCCATTGCTGTCCTCAGCTCCTTTGCTTGTCTCCTGAGAGCCTCTTCCATGCAGGGTTGTGTTGATCAGTCACACTGGTGGGAAAGGCTCCCCCAGGAGTTCTGCCTTTGTCAGTAAAATGATGGTAGAGGCACTGCACAGCAAACTGATGGATTTGACGTTGTGTCCACAGAGGAAGAAAAATATGCCTTTGTCAACTGGATTAACAAAGCCCTTGAGAAGGACCCTGACTGCAAGCACGTGGTGCCAATGAACCCAGAGACGGATGACCTCTTCCAGGCAGTCGGTGATGGCATAGTGCTTTGGTAAATGATACCTTTCCTTCTCACAAATGGGAACCATGAGTCTGCAAAAACTCACATTTCTGTTCAAGCACAACCTGCTGAATTTACATTAAGCTCAGGAGCATTTGCAGACTCAGGGCCTTGATAATACTAGGGGTTTTGTGCTTCTTTTATCTTCAACAATATAAAGCATGTTTCATGCTTAATGAGAACTTTCCCTTGCCTCTAGACACTTACAATTAGATGAAGTAAGTGAAATTTGAGGAGCTGCTTGGTTTTATTTTTGCCCAAGGACTTTTGGTGCTTCACACAAAGCGGCACAAAATAGTGAGTGCTTCCACAGACATTTTCTGCACAATAAACTTCTCACACAACTTCACCTTGTGGCATTCTTGGCCTCACACCTAAGTGCAATCTGTATTTAGCCCAAAATAATTGTTTAAGTATTGAGTGTGTGCCTCTGTGTATATATGAAGAAGCAGAGGGTGATAATCTATTTTTGTTGAGTAACTCTCCAGCTCTTAGACTTGTCCTGCAATGTAGAGAACCTGTATTTTGTGCACACATAGCTTAATGTATTCCTTGTAATTTTTTTATTTTATTTCCAGTAAGATGATCAACTTTTCAGTGCCAGATACCATTGATGAGAGGACAATCAACAAAAAGAAACTCACACCCTTCACAATACAGGTACTTAAACACAACATAATTCTTTGCTTTTCCCCTTAGGATGCTTTTGTGTAATCACTTAGAGGAAAGGCTGGTTCTGGCCAACACAGTCAGGCAAAGTTGATTGTGGCACAGTGAGATGCTCGGGTCCATGTCATAAAAACATAAATACTTATATTTCCATTTCTTTCCAAACATATGAGCAACCTGACTAACCAAACACACCAAATAATGTTCACCAGATCAGAGCTGTAGATGTTTTTGTGGTAGATGCCATATGAATGCAGGAGCACAGAGATAATGCAGTGACCAGCTGCAGTTGGAGTAGCTCTCAGAAGAGTGAATCCCTCTTTTAAGGCATGACAATGGACCTGAACTCACCACTGCTGTTGTTGCAGTTGTCTGATGTCCTCACCAAAATATCAACTGTGACCCTGGACGTGCCAGTGCAACATGCCTGAAATCAGATCATTGCTGTTGCATGCCTTTTACAAGCCAGTGTTTCACCTTGAATACTGAATCCCTCCTCTATTTCTATCACATGTACATATATATGATTTTTAAATGGACAAAAAGGGTGTTAATTTTCACTCCTTAAAGTTTGTTGTGTTTCTCACACAGCAGTATGTAGAGAGATATTTTTATATGAACAACATCTGTGTACCTGGTACAGAGTATAAATAGATATATGGAATAGATATGAACCTAACCCAGTTTAGCCCTCAGCTACTCTGATTTGATGGAACATTAGCCAGACTCAAGAAAGCTCAGAAGCCATTAAATTGGATTTTTATGCTGTATACCTCATTTTTCAGTTCTAATCATTTTGGTCAGCAGCATAACTTAATGATGCAGCTCAGATCAATCCCTGTCACATGTAGACATGAGTTGATCAATATAGCTTCCACTTTAAGTTAACCCTTTTACAGCTGTCTGCTGGAGAAAAGGCAATTAATTTGAAATGGTCCAATTTTTCTAGCTTATGAGAATTTACATTATGTCTCTCTCTGCATTTTATATCTAATCAGATCTCCCTGTCATGACAGCAGTGCTGAAATTCATGTGAAAAACTGCAAATCTGTGTGATAAATTATATTTTCCAGGCTTCTTTGCCTGCCTTACATGCCCTCTGTTTACAAAGCCACCTTTTTGCATAGTGTAGACCTGAGGATCAGATTTTCTTATTCCCTTTATTTTAAATGGACAGGAAATGGTAAAGGAACATAATGCTCCTGAAATATCACTTTTATTTCTGCCTGTCACTGTGAATCACTGAATCCCTCAGCTTCTTCTGCATACTCCAAAACCAGGAGTCCCTACTCCAAAGTTCAAAAAGAAAATGTCCAGATATTACCAGTTCTGAACTGCAAGGCTAAAAACTCATCAGGTTTGTGCATACTGATTCCTGGGACAGTGTATTCTTTGCAAACACTGCCAGCTAGCAGCTTACTTGTGTCTTAGGTATCAGGGTTTTTGCAGAGTGCTTAGGGAGAGGCAAGCCTGGAATATCTGCCAGTTGATGGGGCTGTAGCTCCTTTCCTCCTCCACGTGTGCAGGACTGAGCAGAGGAGAGTTTGCCCCACGCTGAAGCTGGATCTGTACTTGAGCATGAGCTCGAGCACTAGCCCTGGGGAGAGCCTGGCCTTGGTAACCAGCATTGAGCCAGGACATCACTGTGAATGTAGATGTATGCTCTGGGCTCCAGTGCCTTGTGATGTGACATTTGCCACCTCTGCCAAAAGGAGTTCCTTTCTGTCTTTGTGTTGAACCCCAGAATCTGCCTGTAAATCCCCAGGAGAGTCTGCATTCCCCTGCCCCCCGTGGCCAGACATGTATCCTGGGCTGCATCAAAAGGACTGTGGCCAGCAGGTCAAGGGAGGTGGTTCTGTCCTTGTATTCCACTCTGGTGAGCACCCAGAGCACCCACCTGGAGCACTGCCTCAGGAAAGACATGGTTCTGTGTGCTTAAATGCATTTACAGTGAAGCTGCCTGCAGATTTCACTCGTTTTGGCTGTGCTCCCTTCCTGTAGCCTCAGCTCTCAAGTTCTGCATCATTCAAAAGTTCTCATCTTTCCCTAGGAAAATCTGAACCTGGCCCTGAACTCTGCTTCAGCCATTGGGTGCCATGTTGTTAACATTGGAGCTGAAGACTTAAAAGAAGGGAAACCTTACCTGGTTCTGGGTCTTTTATGGCAAGTCATCAAAATTGGGCTCTTTGCCGACATAGAGATCAGCAGGAATGAAGGTATGTATGGCTCTTCCTTTCAGTGCTCCACTGTCATCACTGCACAGTCTTTAGGACAAAGCTCTTAAAAAAAAAAAAACTGGATTTTGATTTTTTCCTTCAAGTATTTGTTGTCTGTTTTCTTGATTGGTCTAATTTTCCTTGCTTTTCACAAGCTTCAGCACTCAGAAGTCCAAGGCTTTCTGTAGAGTTGTGTGTTCAGAGCCTTTTCATGCTCATTGGGTCAGGAATGGTGGTCTGCATCCAAGTATATTGGTGTATTGGCACTAAATCTGGGATAAGCAAATCTGCATTCAGGAAGCTTGACTCCTTCTTGCTCTTGATTGCCAAACACCTTTCTTTGTGAAATCATAATTATAGAATCATAGAATAATTTAGGCTGGAAGTAACCTGTGGAGGTGCACCTTGGAGGTCTGACTCAGCCATCCAGCCACCTGCTTTCAGCAGTACAGCATCTTAAGTATAACATCTTCATGTCAGATGAGGTAGCTCAGGGCCTTTTCCTGTGTTTTCTGGGCAGCCTGTTCCAAAGCCCAACCACTCTTGCTCTGAATCTTTTTTTCTAGTTGGAATCTAGTTGGAATTTCTCTTCTGGCACCTTTTGTCCACAGCTCCTCATCTTTTTCCTGTGCATACTGGAAAAATGCAGATCTGGCCCCTCTATAATGGTTGAAGACAACACTTGCTCCCCTCTCAAACCTCTTTTCAGGCTAAACAATCCCAGTTTTCTCATTCCCTTCCCTTATATCACAAATTTCCATCCAAACATTTTTGTGTCCTTCCACTAAACTCACTTCAGTTTGTCAATGTCTCTTTTGTACTGGGGAGCCAGAAACTGAACACAGCATTCCAGGTGTGTCTCACCAAAGCCAAAATTCTCCATGAAGTAGCTTCATCACGAAAGCTGTGGGTGTACCTGCAGTCCACACAGCACCTCATCTTGCTGCCTTGTTCCCCATGCCTCTGGATAGTCCCTCACCCAACAGTGACACTTCTTTCCTCCAGTTTCTGTGCAGGTGTTACCTTCATTGCCCCACCCCTTTCACATTTCTGTCCCTTTCATTGCCAGAGCCACCAGTTCCCATTCCTTTGTAAGTAGCCTTGCCCTGCTTATTTGCTATTTTTTTTCCTTTTTTGGTATTTTCTTGTTCACTTCTCATCTAAGACTTCATCTAAGGCTAGACAAGCCAAGAAAATTCTGATTTTTTTCAGATTCTCTTTTTTCCTCATAGCCCTTCTCTGCAGTTGTTTCAGGTAAAATTCCCCTTAGTTGAACATGGCACCCTGTATTTCCAATGAGCTTTCATGAGCACACGATATCAAGGCAGTAATACATCCCATCCTCTATGGGAATTACCTGGGATGCACTAAAAATCATGTTGGATTTTCCCCATGTCATATCAAATGGTGGCTCAGAGTAGCTTGGAAGACATCTAATCCACTCAGGTTCTCATCCTTGGTTCATATAAGCTTTTAGCTAATAGCAGTTATTCATATTAATTCCCCAGTGAATGTCTTTGAACATGGCGCTATTAAATTGCATTCCATTTTTATTACTGTCATCTCATTCATTCTGTCTGGTTTCCTGATCGTCCTCTGTATTGACTGTGCCACCTATTGACTATCATCTTCACATTTTTAGCATGTTGCAAGTATTTGTGCCAAGATAATGGATGCAAAAAAAAAAAAAAAAAAGGAGAAAACATTAATCCAAAAATCAATCCACAATCAACTCCACAAGAATCCTTCTTCCAGGATCCTTCTGGCAGTGTCAACACTGTTCTCTTCATAAAATCCTCTGTCTTCAAATGCTTCTATTATCCCCCTCTGGTCCAGTTTAACCCCATTGCACCCTATATCAAATTATCTGTGTAACTCCAGTGATGGTCTGTCTCCACTGTTTCCTTTATGTAGCCAATCCATAATTCTTTCAAGGTCTGACAAAAGATTCTGGAAGAAAATCAGAGCAATGTAACACACTCTCCTTTTTTTACCACATTAGTAATTAGTTTCTATGTTGGTTCTTCTTTGCAAAACTAGTTCTAAAGCCTTTCATGGTCCAAGGTTTCAAGGGTCAATCCTCCCATCCTACCTGTTTCTTCTCCTATGAACATAATATCAATTTGTCTGTGGAAATAGGGTATCTCCTCAGTTGACAGGTGAATTAGCCCTACTGGCCCACAAGCCCTTGAGGTCATGTGCAAGTATTCCAGAATGCCTGCATGAATCCAGTTTCAGTGTGAAGGTCACTGAGATTTCTTTCATCTGAGCCACAAAAAGCCCGTGTTCATATTTTCATTCCAAGCTTGCCCCTGTGCTCAGCATCACTGTGTCCAGCTCTGCACTTCTCAGCACAGGAAAGACTTGGACCTGTTAGAGTGGGTCCAGAGGAAGGCCACAGAAAGGCTCAGGGTGCTGGGGCACTCCTATGAAGGTGGGCTGGGAGAGCTGAGATTGTTCAGCATGTAGAAGAGAAGGTTCCAGGGAGATCTTTTTGCAGCCTTCAACACCTGAAGGGGCTTATGAGAAAGATGACTAGAAAATTTTTAGTTGGGCCTGTTGCAATAGCAAAAGGGGTAATGGTTTTAAGCAAAAGAGGGTAGATTTAGACTGGGTATGAGGAAGGAATTTTTTGCAGTGAAGGTGCTGAAACGCTGGCAGAGGTTGCCCAGAGAGGTGGTGGATGCCCCATTCCTGAAAACATTCAAAGTCAGGTCAAATGGGGCTCTGAACAAACTGATTTAGTTGAAGATGTCCCTGCTCATTCCAGGGGGGGTTGACCAGACCTTTATACTCATGGCCAGTTCTTAGACCACACTGAAATTGTTTTCCACTTGAATATGATCCACTTCTAGAGACACAAATTGCAACCTTGGACTCACTTTATTGGTGAGACCCTTTTTCTGTTTGCATGCTCTGTCATGCTAAAACAGCTTGAATTTTGGCAACATTTTGGCAACTCACATTTCAAAACAAGGGTAGGAAAATGTGAAAGAGAGAAAACAGTTATACATTTTTCTCAACAAGTATTCACATCATTTTTTTTAATTTTTTTTTTCCCTGCTTAGCCTTGATTGCTCTTCTGAGAGAAGGAGAGAGCCTGGAGGATCTGATGAAATTGTCTCCAGAGGATCTCCTGTTGAGATGGGCAAACTATCACCTGGAAAATGCAGGATGCAACAAAGTCAACAACTTCAGCTCAGACATCAAGGTATGAGAAATACCGACCAACAAAACCAAACAGCAGCCCTACACCCAAATTCCTGCCCTCCACACAGGGATTGTGCACTGAAACACTCCAAGCAGCTGAGGCTGCCCTGTCAGGCATGTGGAGCTGGGTACATCAAATGCTTTCATTGGGGTTTACCTTTGCACTCAGTAGTATTCCTCCTCTTCCTCCTGACCTCTCAGTTATCACTGCCAGCTCCTGCACACCAGATGCCTGAGAGAGGAATAGCTGCTGGCTCTGGACAGGGCATTGGACACTGTATTTTCAGTTCCTTGCCTCTATTGCTCACCTCCTTTTCAAATCTCCCTAAATTACTCTTGACCTGACTTTTGTTTGGAAAAGCCTGGACCTTACTCAAACATGTAGAGAAAGACTGTTGGACATTTCCAGTTCCTCCACTTGATCTTTCCTTCAGCTCGGCTATGTGCTCCTTGTCCCAACATTTGCTGTAGCCCTGGATGCAGTTTTCTGTGAGTTTTAATTCACTGGGACTACAGATAGACAGGGAGACACTTGCAAGAGTGGGTCTGTAGTCTGGGCAGCATTATTTCATATACTCAGGACCTCTTGGGCTTGTGGGTGCAGATATCAGCAGAGCTTTCTCTCTAGGAACTTTGTTGCTCCCAGGCAGATGTAACTGAACCTCAGTGGTGCCCACTGATGAATTTCAGACACTAAAACCCAGTGTGAGGCCCAGACAGCATCCCAGATCTGTAGAGGCTGTATAGGGGAGCTGGCTTACAAGAAAGCCAGGGGCTGGCCAGCACACCGACCTCACCTGACTTGCCTGCTCCCAGAACAGAAAAAATCCAGCTCCTGAGGTATCTGGTCATAGGCTTCACTAGGGACTGAAGCATAAGAACAAGCATTTAATTGAAATGAAAAAAAAAAAAAAAAACCACCAGGGAAGGCAACAGGAGGGGAGGAGAGTCACATTTGATAATACAATTTTTATTGTAACAATTTTTTTATTGTAACCCAGGTTGGCTGGGTGGAGGTGACTGGAGAATGTCCATGAAAAGGGAAGGGAATGGAGTCTTTCCCATCTTTCTGTGTGCCGGCCAAAAAGACTACGGTTCAGCTGACTAAATTATATCTAGAACTGAAAGCTAAATCACAATTCTGGTGTTTACAGTTGGAAAAGAAGGCACACTTTTACAAGATTTCAGTGTTTACAGATATTCTCTAAGTCTGTCTCCCCACCTCACTTCTGTTATAAATAACCACTTCCTAGATACAGTACATAGTAATACAGATGTAAAATATTTAAAATAATTCAGGTAGTCTGCTCAATATTTTGAAGAGCATCAGTTGGGTTAGTTAGTCAAGTGCCTAAATATTAAAATGTAGCTTTATTTTCAGTTCTTTGAGCTCTTTTTGAAGTGAGTTAATATTTTCCACATATGAAAGCAGTGTTGTATTTCACAAAAGATTAAAGACACAACATGATAAACCCTTGTCTTGTTCCCGACCTTTTGCCTGAAAAATGCTGATATTGTTGTCAGTGTTAACTTTTGTCCTTGAAAACTATGCTTTCTCTTCCACAACTGTTCCAGCCTTGCTTTGAAATCCGCTTTTAACATCTGCTTTCTCCTTCTGCATTTTCTTTTATTAAATGCTCAGCAGCCTGACTTCTACAGCATTATAAAGGTATGCATTTTCTTACCTCTAATTTTACCTTCAGGTTAAGTAAATTCTGATATCTTTTTGTTGTTGCTGCCCTTTCTGTAAGTTCCACACACAGCATTTTTGTCTTGTGTGTTGGGCATTCTCCAGCACATATATATTGTGCTGGAGAAGGGGAGAAATAGATCTGGCAAACACAGCATAAAGTACGAATTGCTAAGTGCTTCCAGCTTAATTAATTTAATTATGTAGCCCAATGATCGATGTAATAAAAATGAAGCATGCAGGCACATTGTTCAGGGGAGCACTGGCAAGCAAAGGGCTGAGCTTTAGATGTAATTTTTCTTCCCTTTAATTTCTCTGTCTGTCACAGGACTCAAGAGCTTATTACCATTTGCTGGACCAAGTTGCCCCCAAGGGAGATGAAGAAGGCATTCCAGCTATTACTATTGACATGTCAGGATTAAGGGTAAGATGAGATAAGTTTGGAGTAAATGCCAATATTTTCTGTCCATTACTTGCATTCCTGGCCAACACAGGGCTGCACTGGGATGTCAGAACCAGCAAATTCTTTCTTGCCTTGCAACACAGTCTTGTAAATCAGAAATCAAAGCTTCCAAAGAATTAAAGAAGAAGAATTAAGAAATATGTGTTTGGATTTTTGTTAGATAGTAACTCTGAAACTTCAGCAACCATTTAATCACACTGATAAACTACCAGCGTGTAACAAGTGTATTTAAATACATTTATCTGTGAATTTCATCAAACCATCACATTTATATGGAATATGGCTGTAAAAGCAATATGGTGAGGTGGTTGAATCGTGCTTGAAAACGCAGACTTGCCATTAGTGAAAGTGGGAACAGGAGTAGCTGTAAATCCATCAAGAAGCTGCTTTAGCAGCTAGCTGCCCACAAGGAGAGCCAGGTGGGATGGGAGCAGAGCTGGAGCAGGTGATGCTGATGTCCTGTTTGTGCTGGGCAGGAGAAGGACGACGTGCAGCGAGCCGAGTGCATGCTGCAGCAGGCGGAGCGCCTCGGCTGCCGCCAGTTTGTCACCGCCACCGACGTCGTCCGCGGCAACCCCAAGCTCAACCTGGCCTTCATCGCCAACTTGTTCAACAAATACCCTGCCCTGCATAAGCCAGAGAACCAGGACATCGACTGGGGCTCCATTGAAGGTCAGGAAAATGCAAATATCTCACGGTGCACCGTGATATTTCCCACGTGTTTTTCTCTCTGTTCGTGGTTCAGTGCGCTGTAAATTCCGTTAGGGTTTCCCCCCAAAACACTTCTCTTACTGAAGTGTGGTGTTCTGCAGGCCTTTGATTGATGTGTCTGTTGTTTTAGGTGAGACAAGGGAAGAAAGGACATTTAGGAACTGGATGAACTCCCTCGGCGTTAATCCGCGTGTAAATCACTTGTACAGGTAAGATGAGGTATTACACTTCATTCAGATGATAAATACAGCCAGCAAGTTATTTGCAAGAACATAAAAACTTCTGGGCCCTATAAGAATATATGCTGCTTTGTGTTTCCCAAGAAACTAAGTTTACCTCTGCTAATAAGAATTGTGTTTCTTTCCTCTGTTCTTTGGACAATGATGTATCTTTTTTTTTGTTTTCAGTGACCTGTCAGACGCCTTGGTTATCTTCCAACTCTATGAAAAGATCAAAGTGCCAGTAGACTGGAACCGGGTGAACAAACCACCATATCCTAAACTGGGTGGCAACATGAAGAAGGTACAAAAAGTTAGAGTAGCTCCAGCAGTGATGCCTTATCCTCAGTGAATGCCTAAATAATTTCAAACAGCAATGTGGGTATTCATGTTGCTCTCCAGTCCCAAGGACAGCACCTTAAATGATTTTTGTGCTTAGTCAGTGGATAATTTTTCAATCTGAAAAAGAATTATACATTAGACTCACTCGCTCTATTGACAGGTGAAAAATACTTGTTAAGTAAAAAGACTTGACAACTTTTGTATCAGTATTTAGAAACTGTATCTGCAGATCCCTTTTGCTGCTGCTTTAGGCACTGATTGTAATGCATCTGGACCGTGAGATGCATGGCACCAGTTTAATTGCAGCTGTCTGGATCACTGCCCTCCACATCAAATGAAGACAGTGATGATAAGCATTCTTGATCAGATGTATCAAGAACCAATCGCACAATTGCTGCTAAATGCAAAGCTTTCTCCCAGCTATCTGGATGAGTAATTGCATCCAGTTAGACCAGAGTGATCAACCAATCTAAAATATTGGCTGGGACACTAATCCTTTGTCTCTCTGTAATGCCATGATGCTGGAGCTACTACCCATGAGCCATACACTTTTATTTTCCAGGATAATCTGCTTTTCAGGCCCTAATAATGAAGTATAGCATTTTCTTCTATGTTAAATGTTCAGAATGGCATTTTTGGGATGGATCAGCCTGCTGATAGTCAATCAGCTGTTTTATCACAGAGCCCCAATGTTCCTGTTTGCCCAGGAGGATCTGGGCTGAGATATCCAAAGAATTTAAAGTAATAGTATCTTGTCTTCTTTCTTTTTTTTCTTCCCTATATTTTTGACCTTGCCATTGTCAGCTTGAAAACTGCAACTATGCAGTGGAACTGGGAAAGAATCAAGCCAAATTTTCCCTTGTCGGCATTGCGGGGCAAGATCTGAACGAAGGAAACCGTACGCTCACGCTGGCCTTAATCTGGCAGCTGATGAGAAGGTAGGTCAGGCAGCCACCAGCCTCAGAGCATTTTGATGTGCTCAGTTTGCATTGCAGTAGTTTCCTGATGCCCACAATTTTGGTGTGCTCAGTTTGCATTGCAGTGGTTTCCCGATGCTCTCACTGAGGAGGATCCACAGGCTACAGCCTTCTCACTCCTCCGTTTGCACCTCAGTGCCAGGGCACAGTGACCTTCTGCTCACTCCTCCTTAAGGATGTGAGCAGAGCACATCTTGTGGGCAAGGCCATTATAGTCAGCTCATGCAGAAGATTGTTATTGTCACTATTTGCACAGCAACAAGAAATGTTTATTGCATAGAGGAGAGGAAAAGAAGTTAAAAGGTCTCCGTATCAGGGAACAGGGACAGTGTCCCAGAAACAAGGAATTGATGCCGAAGTTTTGTAAGCTGCTTCCTGAATGGGCATAACTCAGTACCTCTCCCCATTTTAATGTAATTCTCTGTGTGTGCTGCTGTGTTTAAGAGTGCCATAACTGAAAGTAAAGAGCCCCAGTAGTTAGGAACTGGATACAAACTGAATTCAGACTATAGAGAGAGATAGAGGTTTATCAGTAAGGTAGTTAAAATAGGGATGAGGTGATTACTTACCATCAGTTTGGGATATCTTTCCAAGGTGTATGCTGATACAGAAGCAAAATACTCCAGGCTTGTTTTTATGCAGAAAGCCAGTCTAGGGTGAGCAGAAGGATTCCATTCTAGCTCTAAAATTAGCGATTATTTTTTAAGCACTATGAGAATGAGTAATTTACAATGAGAGGAATTCCAGGGGTTTTAAGTAACCAAAATTTTTAACATTCCCAAAACAGTGATTAAGGAATTGGGGATAAATTAAATCCTTAGATTAATAATTGTGTTATAATATAAATCATACGCACTGTGAGTGTGTATGAGGCAGAGGAATATCAGATCATTGGGATAATCTCAGACACGCTGTGCACATACAGGACAGTTCTGAGGTTACAGCAGACTTTGAGCAAATATCCTGGCTTCCCTCTTAAGGTACACCCTGAATATCCTTGAAGACATTGGTGGTGGAGAGAAGGTCAATGATGAAATCATTGTCAGCTGGGTCAATGAAACACTCACTGCAGCTGGGAAGGATTCAACCATCTCCAGTTTCAAGGTACAGGTTTTTCCAGAAATCTCTGCTCAGGAATCTCCTATTCAGAGTGCTTGTGTGTATGATATACACATGTGTGTATGGTATATAGATGTGTGTATGGTATACAGATTTGTGTATGCACATACACACACACTCTATATTTTGATATACCTCACTATTATATCAAATATATTGATTGATTATTTTTCATTCCCTTTTAAAAGCTTGTTCAAATACACAGGTTTTATTTAAGGGACTTTATTGTGAAAAAGTAATAGAAATATGATATGACCACTACAGGAAACACCTTGAATTCCAGTTTGGCTTGGGAAATCAAAGGACAGAGACAGGAATGATGACTGGAATTAAGAAAGAACTGCTGTGCTGTTGGTTATGAATCAACAGCACTTACAAATGTCAGTATTAAAATGAAGAATAGCAATACATTTATAACCTGGTAGTACCATCCAGGGGTACCTTGCCCTATTTTGCAAGGTACCACACAAACACAGAGATGGACCATTTCTAAAGTGACTCCAATTCCACTAAGCACATAGTATCTAAGTGTGGTTAGAAACTTCCCAAGCTAGGGAACACTCACATGGATATAAATCAGCAATTTGCATCTGGCAAGCACAGATCCATCAAACTTCATGTAATGAGTTCAGGAATCACACAGCTGGTCCCTCTCACCCCTCCCATCAGTGAATGTCTATCAGTGTCATCTCCCCACAGGAAGCAAATGCACTAGCCCTGCACCCAATATTTTGCTTTAATGACATTGTATTCTATGACAAGGTTCCCTGCTTCTTGGATGAGGGAAAGGCTTTGGATGCCATCTACCTGGATTTTAGTGCAGCCTTTGACAGTGTTTACCACAACATTCTCCTGGAGAAACTGGCTGCACATAGCTTGGGCAGTTGCACTGTTTGCTGGGCAAAAACTGGATGGCCAGGCCCAGAGAGTGGTGGTGAACAGAGTTCCATCCAGCTGGCAGCCTGTCACCAGTGGTGCCCCCAGTTTTGGGCTCAGTTTTGGGGCCATTTAACATCTTTATTGATGGTCTGGACAAGCAGATCAAGTGCATCCTCAGTCAATTTGCAGAGGGCACAAGCTAGGTGGGAATGTTGATCTGCTGAAAGGCAGGAAGGCTCTGCAGAGGGATCTGAACAGGCTGGATTGGTGGACCAAGGCCAGTTGCATGAGATTCAATGAGGCCAAGTGCTGCTCGGGTCCTGCACTTGAATCACAACAGCCCCAGGCAGTACTACAGGCTTGGGGAAGAGTGTCTGGAAAGCTGCCCAGCAAGAGAGGACCTGGGAGTGCTGGTCAGCAGTGGCTGAGCATGAGCCAGCATGTGCCCAAGTAGCCAAGAGGGCCAATGGCATCCTGGCCTGTAGCAGTAGTGTGGCCAGCAGGACCAGGGCAGGGATTGCACCCCTGTACTCAGCCACACCTTGAATCCTGTGTCCAGTTCTGGGCCCCTCACTACAATAAAGACGCTGAGGTGCTGGAGTGTGTCTAAAGGCAACAAAGCTGAGAAAGGCTCTGGAACATAAATCCTGTGAGGAGCAGATGAGAGGGCTGGGGGTGTTTAGCCTCAAGGAAAGGAGGCTCAGGGGAGACCTTATCACTCCCTACCACTGCCTGAAAGGAGGGTGGAGCCAGGTGGGGCTCAGTCTCTTCTCCCAAGTAACAAGTGACAGGACAAGAGGAACTGCTCTTGAGTTTGCAAATGGCCAGGGAAAGTTTAGATTGGCTATTAGGGGAAGTCTCTTCCCTCAAAGGGTTGTCAAGCCCTCAAACAGGCTGTCTAGTGAAGTGAGTCACCATTACTGGAGGATTTAAAAAATGTGTAGATGTAGTGCTTAGGGACATGATTTAGTGGTGGACTGGGAAGTGCTAGATTAAGGGTAGACTTGATCATAAAAATATTTTCCAACCTAAACAATTCTATGATGTTTCATCCCTTGGGTAAAAAGAAAAAAAAAAATCCTTGAAAGAGTTTTTAGTCTGCCTTAGATAAAAAAATATTCTAAGCAGCCCTTTGTGAAGATCTAAATGGTATTTGACTGAACTGTCCATTGCTCTTGAATCTAGACTCTGGATTTGTGGGAGTTCTGTCATCCTGTTCTTGCATTTGATTTTATTTTTTGTCTATGCAGGATAGCAAAATCAGCACCAGCATGCCAGTCCTGGATCTCATTGATGCCATTCAACCAGGGTCCATCAAGTATGACCTCTTGAAAACAGAGGACCTGAATGACGAGGAGAAACTAAATAATGCTAAGTATGTTTCTGCCAAGTGGCACTTAGCATGAGTTACCTGCTTAGGTTGGCCTAACTCTGTCTTTAAAAACTACTCTGCTATCATTTTCATCTGGAACAACCTCATGTGAGAAATACCACCCGAGTTAGAAGCATGCAGGCTGGGAGTTAGGTAGTAAAAAGAGTATCAATGGAAATATAGTGTGTAATGTTGTAGTTCCTGCTTCACAAATCCCTTGAAAGGATTGAAAGCACTTGGTTTCACAAGCTCCTATTTTCTCATATTAAATTTAAAATTCTTTCAGATATCAGGGAACAATGCCAACAAATAGTGAACAGGGATTAGTGACAGCTCTTTAGTCACCTACAGGTAGGACAAGGGCATATTTAAGAGAGAAAGGGGAGGACAAGATTCATGCCTGAAAAACTGGTTCTCTTGATGTGGATATTGATTTTTTTTTTCCCTGAATGCAAATGATTTCCTAGCAGAGTCAACTCTGGGGGCATCTCCCTCTCCTTTCAGAGTTACACAGATCACCTCCTGGTCTGATCATCAGTTTAATTTCTCTTCTATGCAGTAACTACAAAGGAGAAAAGGATGACTGTAAAGCAATCAGAGCTGCCATTATTTTTGTAAAGACTTTTCCCACTGTTCTTTTCCCTTCCATTTCCTACCATCTGTTCTCTTTACTTTCTTGCAATCCTGCGTGTGCTTTTCTGTGTACTTTATTTCTTCATTCCTCTGCTGTTCTTTTCCTCGTTTCCACCCATGTTCCCCCACGTTCCCAATGCTTCTCTGCATTTTGGGGAAAATTTTACAAATGTATGTGCTCTGAACTGGAAAGAACCTGGGATTTTCTATCTTTTTAAAAAAAATAGATAGAAGAGGCAAATTCACTAAAGAGCAGCCGGTGGCTCTGAGCAGGGAGATGGGAATGTCAACTTGCCCTTCCTGGGTATGACTGAAATAAGTCCCCAGATGTTGATTTCCAACAACAAAGATTTCCACTGACATCAGCCGTCTGCTTCTATCCTTGCAAGTTTGTTTATGTGCAAAGTCTGAGTCTCAGAGGTTGAGGGGGAGCAAGGTCATAATGGCTGGTTTTGAGGATAATCTTTTAGGGGATGGAAGAGTAAATGTTTCGTACCAGGATCTAACCTGCAGTCTCCCATCCTGCAGGTAATCAGTGCTCTAACCATCAGGGAATGCACTCTGCCTTTTATTGGAAATGTAGTTCTTTATGAACCTGTCCATACATTCCTACAGAAAAGTCTAACTTTGGTAAATCAGTGAAACCCACTCTGGTATTGATCATGTAAAACACTTAACGGGGGGAAATTATTGCTACTGTACTAATTTGTGTCTTTATGTTTTCCTTTTTTTCTCCCACTGCTGCAATGCAGATATGCCATCTCTATGGCAAGAAAAATCGGAGCAAGAGTCTATGCCCTTCCAGAAGACCTGGTTGAAGTAAAACCCAAAATGGTCATGACAGTGTTTGCTTGCCTTATGGGAAAAGGAATGAAGAAAGTTTAAAGAACAAAAGACTTGCACTGATGCCTGTTATTCACCCTTTAGATACCTTCAAACTGGATGCTGTTCTCTGTATCAAAAAAATATGCAGGGTGCTCATGCTTTTAAGGCATGAATGTTATACATGGTTCCAGGTCATACAGAAGCTGTGTATTCACATGTATCCAGGAAATACTTTGTTGCTTGATTTCTTTGCCTTATTTTTCCACTTGGATAGCTATAACCATTTCATATTCCTAAACAAGTTTTTGACACTGAGGCCTAAGCATATCCTTTCATTAATGGATACCAGGGTTTTCTGTGGAGGTCATCCAGTGACAGACAGCTTTTAGGACTATGAAATGTTATACTCTGCTTCTGCCTGAAAATATCCTCATGCTTTTCATAGCGTTTCTGCCATACTTACCTTCTGTTTGCACCTGGGATAACAAAACAGGTTTCCTCAAGCCAATGCAAGTAGTAGTAACTATATCTGGAGAGGTAGGATCCTCTGAGGAAATTCTTGTGGAAAGAAAGAAGTGTTTGGTGTCTGTGATGTGCTGCTGGTATGTAAACTGAGCTGTACTTTTCCCTGCAAGTTATGCCTCTGCCATCCATGGCATTACTCACAGATCACATTACTGCTCACCAAAAAAACACACTGCAGCCTGGTCCTCCAAGAACATCCAAACTCTGGAACCTTTGCAACAAACATTCTGTAAGGGATAATTCATTTTTATGTCATAATACACTTTAAAAGATTGCAAAGCATGATAGAAATGAAAGCCATGTTAAAGAAACTAAGGGAATGTACTCAGTAGCAATACAATGAGAAGTGAACAAAGGGATGCAGAATGACATATTTATGTGGACAATAAAAATTCAACTGTTAACTTCACAGACTTGCACTCAAGGGGCTGTGACTCTGATTCAGGAGAGCATTTATACCTGTGCTAGCATAAGAAACACATACTAAAATGCTCCCCTGAACCCAGGCTGGGATCCTCAACAGAGCTAAATCAGCTTTGCTTTGCAGCTAACAAGGCACTGTAAATTTGCCTCAGTTGAGGTCCTAGCCCTGTCAATGGATAGTCAGTGGGATATATTTGCACTGAATCTCTTCCTTGGCATGAGACATTTACTGGCCTTTACGTGGATTTTACTGTGGTGAAATGCAGGAGGAGGGAATTTTGCCTTAATGCAATCCCGTTGACACAGTTCTCTCCCTCTCCCCCTCCCTTTCCTCCAGCCCTTCAGAACTGCCTTAACAAAGAACCAATATTCTATGACATGAGAAATCTCTCCAAATAAAATGTTCTATGAAGCCAACTGTGTAGTCCTTGCTTTTAGTAGTGGATGTGCTAGTCGGTGTGTGTCATGGAGCCGAAGTGGGGACAGAGGTAAAAATAATCTGTGGGCTCACTGAGAATGTGGCTTGTGCATTGTTATTGAAACCACAGATTGCAGAGAATGGAAAGAATTATTTCCTAGGCCATTTGTGAAAATGCCACTCTGAGACACTGCCAAAGATGGGACATTGTTCTGGTTGGACTTCAGTATGATTTCCCCATTTGGTGCACTGCCCAACATCCTCTTCCTTTGCCCAGGTACCCATACATTCTGCTTCTTTAAGCATTCTGCAATGCAAACACGCTGCTTTGTTCCTGCAGGAATGGCCAGATCCCGATCCTGATCAGATCTGACTGCCCTGTTCCTCTTAAGAATTTAATATAGGATGAGAAAAGTACAGCATCCTAAAACCCATTCTGTCTGGTCCCAGTATCTCCCAGTGTTTCCAGAGGAGGAGAACATCCAAAGTGCTATACTATGGCGATGTCACCCTAGCTTATTGCCCAGGAAGGGGGAGTTATGAGACACTAGCCCTCCTCCTCTTTTCAGGTGTAGCACCTGCTGTCGCCAGAGAAGAGGGGTGGCACTGAAAAGGCAGCTCCTCCCACTTTGTGATTGACTTAGGAGTCCTTCAGTGGTAAACCAGAGAGAGGAACTCTGACTGCAAAGCTGCTCTCAGGTGGGATGGCTGTGTTTTGTGTGAGTTGCATGCACGTGTGTGCGTTTGCAAAATGAAGGGGCCATTTTTTGCTGGATAAATGGTGTAGATCCTCAGGACTGGGTAATCCTGCCTGAGGACAGCCCTGCTTTAAGCTCCTTTTTTCAGGGAGATGGTGTCACCCCAGACTCAGGGGCAGTCATGAAGGATGAAGTAGATGACAGATTGGACACGGCAGCAGAACCAGGGTGAGAAGGATGGCTTTTCCCTTGACCCCAAATGAATGCAGGCATTTGCCATCCCCAGAGAGTAGAAGGGATTTTCAGGCATTTTCCATTCACCAGCTCCTAGAAACTCAGCTTTTTGCATAGAGGAAGGATTTTTACAGGAGTCTGCTGAGATGAGCAGAGAGGAGGCTTCCATACATCATGCATTCCCACTGGGCAAGGCGTAGGACTTCAGGGGCTCTGGGAACTGAAAGCTGCCTCTGCCTCAGGCTCTGGAGAGGGGCCAGGTGATGTACGGTGTTACTTGAACCATGTTTTGTGGAAGGGGCTGCTTTTCCTCCTCCTCAGCATCCCAGCACTCTGGCGCACATCCCTCCCCGCCGGCAGCGCTCTGCCCGCGGGCTTTGGGGAGCAGCACGGCCGGGCGCCATCCCGCACTCCGCAGCAGGGACAGCGACCACGAGATGGCACTCCCTGCACCCGCAGCTCCCACACCGGCTGCAGCAGCGCCGGCAGCGCCATCCTCTGAGGAACGGAGGGAAAACTGGATGCTGAACTCTCGGCACAAAGCCAGCACTCGCCAGTTCGCGAAAGGGAGTAAGGGCTGCTGGCCGGGATGCCACAGTAAATCCCTCCCAGATCTTCAGCCCTAGCTCCGGAATCTCACTTGAAAAACGAATCTGTCACAGCCCCGAAGGTGTTGGAATAGCTGCATTCTGGTACAGGAGTATAAATATTTTCACTTTTCAGTGCATTTCTGTTTAATCAAGTCTTCTTACTGATTTAATGGACTTGAGGTTTTGCTTTCCTGAACTGGTAACAGCAGCCTGTAATAAAGGTCTCTCTCAGCAGATGCTGAAGGGGTTAAGCCTATGACAAATATCACTAAAAATACCAACCAGGATCTAGAATTTTTTGCTGTTGCTTTCCTCAAACTTTTTCCATCCCTCTTAGAGAAAACAGCTGTCTTTGGGATTCACTCCCAAATCAAGCTGGCTTTGTAAGCACTTCCATTATTGATTTTCATTGCACAATTAATCATGATTTTCAATGCTTCAAAAAGGCATAGACACTCCCACGAATAAAAATAAAGCATCAGCATTTAGACTAAATAGGAGAAAAAACCATGAGGGCAATCAATCCACATGCCTCAGGGTACAGTCTGATCACCAGATGGACTTAGAAGGAAATGTCCCCCCACAGAGTAGTAAAGCATAATTAGGTGTATGATGAGGATTTTACACCTTCTTGTAAATCATCTACCCTGGCTAGTAATCATCTGTTCTAGCCTTAGAAAGGGGACAGCAAGCAGTTTGGCTGGCTGCTGTGCTCTTATAGAGATAAGGTTGTCTCCGTTTCCTCCAGAACTGGGACTGAACCAAACCCCCAACCTGACATCACTCATCCTTCTAAGAGCAGCTTAATTCTGTTATAAGCCTAATCACAAACTTCAGGTCTTGGTGTCCACTGCTGCCTAAATGAGCAGCAGCTTTGATCTGGCTTCTGCTTGGAAAATAGGACCTTTGGAAAATAGGTCTCTGTCAGCTGTCTGCAAAAAGCACAGGGGCAACGCTGGTCCTACAGCAAGTACCAGTGACTCCTGCTTTCAGCTTGATGGAAAAATGGATCCTGGTGCCTCCAGTGCTGCAAACCCATATGCTGAGTTCCTCAGAGTCAGCTCTCTGTCTTCTCCTGCTTCTGTCAGCCTCCTCCACCATATGAAGAACAGACTTGCCAAGAATTTGGGAGCATTTTCCTTCAGGCTGCTCAGCCACTCCAGCCCAGTGCTTTTCAGGCAAGCAGACAAGGCAAGCAGCAGAGAACAGCACCACTGAATGCCTAGCTCTCATTGCCTGCTGTGTGGTGAGCCACTTTGGAGCAAAAATTTACCCACAAACATAAAAATCTGTTCAAGAAGCAGGACATGAATCAGAAGAGCACTGTATACTGGTAAGGTGGCATCTGTGGACTTTGTACAGCTTAATGTGAGAAAACTGTGAGTTAGGGCAAAGCTCACATTATAATGCTCTACATTTTTTTATAATTGTCAGTCAGTGCTCAGTGGTGGTTCTCTTCTGCCACCAGGAAAAATGTGCTACTCCCCTGACAATTCCTTTGCTGCTCTGAAAGTAACACACAGCCTTTAGATCTCACCTTTATATTTTTACAGGACTGTTTTTCATTGCATCTTATTTACTTTTTGTGCCCTGAAAATTTTTCAAAGTGCTTTACAGGAAACCTAATTTGTTCCCAGAGTGTAAACAACTATTACTATTCCAGATCCATGATAAATTGTCCAAAGCTGAGAAAGACCAGAAATCACACAGGCCATCTGCTTACTGGTGTTACTACACTTCGTCTGAAATTTTTAAAAAGAGCAGAAACCTGCATAACCAATCCCACCTAGACACACTGAACTCCCTCAGGACAGGCACTCATTTCATGCATTTTTTAAGGATCTAAGGAAATGAATACCTGTAAATGCACAAAGCACAGAGAGGAGTCCTACACATCCACTCTGGAAATCTCCTAGCAGGTGCTTCATATGTGTGGTGGTGCTTTGATTCATGCAGGCAGAAAAGCAGTGTGAAAATGAAAAGCAAAACACCCTGCATGCCTGAGAGGTGGTGAACAAGACTTAGGAGCACCAGCCTTGCCATGCCTTCTCCTCAAGGCCAGTGTTTGCTTGGGTGACAGTGAAACCATCCTGTGGTTGGGTAATGTGCCAGTGAAAGGCTCAATCAGTCACAGCAGGGAAAACAGAGATTCCTGAGGAGGGATGCAGGCCCTGCCCACTAGTCCTACATCCACTGCTTGCTGCACTGTCAAATCACAATTGGCCTTTGGGAAACGTGGCCTCAGTGTCCCATAATGCTTCTCAGACCTACCTGGGGTGATGCTGTCCATGCAGTGATCACACCTTGCATACCACTCAAATGCCTCTAGAAAATTTCCAAATTTGTAGAAACTTCCCAAATTTGTGGTTGGAGCCAAATTCTAGAGCAGTGATGGTTGTCTCTGCAGTGTGGATCTGCTTGCACAGACTGATGGTGGTGGGGACCACACCAGCTGAGAGGGGTGAATGAAAGAGGGCAGGACCTTTGCTCTATGGGGTTTCTCTTCACCAGCATCCTCAAACAGGCCCTGGCACCTTTCAAACAGGTCCCAGCATTCTCCAAAAGCCCAAAGTCCACTCTTCCAATCTCTGCCAGATGCTGTGCAAGAAATGTGAGCAAGTGCAAGGAGTGCAAAGGAAAAAGAAAATTCAGTTGATCCATCCAGAGACAGGCAGAACATATCCCTGCTCCAGGGCTAATTGCATTCCGGGTATGTGCACACATAACCTTTGTACACAGAGAGGGAGACAGGTGCGCATCCATTCACGTGCAGCTTGGCCAAAGTGTGCTCTCTGTAGGTGGTACTTGGACACCTTCCTCAAATGCTCAGAAGTTCTGCTTGGAGTGCTCCTGGGACTCTCTTTGATATCCTTTGTTTACCAAAATAAAACTTGCCTTGCAAGTGCTCCTTGCTAAGACACTGGCAAATAAGTCAAGGTGTACTGGCAAAAAGACAACATGAGTCACTTGGACAACGTGTTGTTTGGGTGGTTTATAACAGACCTTCAGGAAGCAGAGCTCATGAAGAAAGAGTTTAAACAGTACAGACACCTCCCCAGTTACCCCAAACCATGCATACACTATAGCAGCTTTCTCTCTGCTAACCCAGGAGAGATGACTAGCAAAGAGAGTGAAAGAAAAGATTTAATAAATAAAATAGGTTGGCACAGCAGAGTCTTCAAAAATGCCAAGGAAACAAGTATTTCTAGCCTCTGCTCATACCTATCAGCCATGATTGAAACATACTGCTGGGGTGTGTTTCCTCCCAGGTTAATCCATCATTTTCTAGCACAAGCAGCATCTGATTTTTATACTGAGAATGACGTGAGGGAGAAATGCCAGAACAACAGAAATTTAGACATAGTCCAGATTTTCCCCTCCTGTTGGTTTCATGGGCTGCAAAATTGTTTCCTGAATGAAATAACAGAGGTTGGTGACATTGGCCATGTATGCAAATGATCACAGTGTCCTACAAAGATTAATTGGTTCATGAATAAAGATGAGGAGTTGAGGTGTGCAGGGAGAAATCATTTATCAATTATATGCCTTGAAAAACTGAAAGATGATGCAGCCTTAACGGCTGAATGGGTTTGAAAGGGGGACTTGTAAATTGAGTTCTAATTCTGTTCTGGCACATTCATAATAAAGAGCTGTTACACTAATTGCATCCTTGTGTGGCTCATGAGCAACAGCCCTCAGCTGCATCACACAGTGAGCAACAGAGATCAGAGTTTAGTTAGATTTTAGTCATCTTCTGCCTCATGTGGGAAGGATGCTCACTGGTTACCTTTGGCCCCATCAGTAGTGATAATGCACCAAAAAATAAAATAGTAAGAGCCCATCAGCAATTTTCATGAGATTATTTTGCATTTGAATCTGAATTTAAAGAACCAGTAAGGACAGCATAGACTCACTTGGCTTTTATGTTCTGCTTCAGTCACACACATGCATCAGCACGATTACCCATCCCTGGAGGGACTCCCTGATTAACTGGAAACAAGAGGATTCTGGAGGATCAAAACCATAACAGACTATGCTAATCCCAAACAAGGAAAAAGATCTGAGGGATGTGGTTGCTGATAACAGCTGACCTCTGCTCCTCCTGCCCCTTGTGTGTGCTTGTTAACAGGTTTACTGTTACAAAGGGACTCCACCATCCTAGCATGGGCTTTAGCACACACTGAAATACAGACTCAGATCTGAGGATCTTGATGAGACTTGTTATTTAAAATCTTGCTGCTGGATACTGTGCAAGCCTCGGGATCAAAGAGGGCAGTCACATTTAGGTCGCAGTTGAGTATAAAGGAAATCTCGTGACACTTGCGTTGCTGAAAACCAGGGGTGACACTTATGAGAGTCACTGGAGATTGATTATTCAGTGGCATTGCTACATCTGGCTGCAGCAGTTCAAGAAGTTTCTCCTTTGACTTGTTTTATCTGACAGCTTTCCAGGGTCTGGCTCTCTTTCACCAAAAAGAGCAGCCTGCAGGAGCCCAGGCACAGCCCAGTATCCCAGTATGTGCTGAGGGATCTTGGGCAATGATAGATACCCTGACTTAGCAGGGACATAGGTGTTGGTCTCTGCTGCTGCCACCATTTTGGGCACTGACATCTTAAACCACCACACAAAGATGTGCCAGAGCCTGGTCTGGCTGAGGTACAGCACCCAGTCTCTGTCCAGGGGACACTGGTGTTACTACACTGGTGAATGTGCAGAGAGAGGAGAGACAGCATCCAGCCAAAAGAGTGAAGACATCTCTTTAGAACTGCCTTTAAAGTGTGATTATATTTTAAAAAGCAATATAATAATGGCATCAGGAGGCTATATATATTACCAGTCCTAATTCCCCAGATGCATATTTTTCAACAAAGAAATCAAGAGAATACTTTGTTAATTATCTGCTCTGAAAACAAAGACCTGCTCATCCCTCTTTAAATGAAAGCCTGTGCATCTCCCAAAGGGACCCTAAAAGTTAACACAAACCAACACAACTGAAATTGTCCCCCATTAGTACAAGGCCTCTGGTCATATTTGCTATGGCAACACTTGCAAGTATCAGGTCAGCACAGCCCATGGACTACCCAGTGGAGAAGGAATAATTAATCCAAGTGCAGGAAAATCTTTGAACTCTGACAGAATTTTTGACCAAGCAGCTCTTCATCAGGGAATGCTGAGTTAGCAGAAGCGAAAAGGGTTGCTGGGAATGATCAGTTTTGATGAATTTCCCAATTAGAGAAAAATAGATTTGTTCAAGAAAGGAAGATTTCAAATCTCCTCAAATTCAACTAAAACCTCACCTTGCAACAGTTTCTAAACTGATTCCTATTTCCTCCAGGTTTTAAAAACCGTCTGTGGAAATGCAAGTTTATTTTCAATAAAATAATTAAAATGCCTTAGAAAAAAATCAAGCAGCAGTTAAAATTCTCAAAATTAAATGTTTTTATTAACTCAATTGTTTTGACAGTTGCCCTTTACAGTCCACAGTTGCCCTTTTTAAGACTGCATTTTTTTCTTCCCAGATAATCTGAGAAATACTTCCCAGGTTCTCAGAAGCCCTCGAAGGTTATTAAAAGATTTACTGCTGCAGGTAGAGTTTCCTCAAACACCCTTTTTCCCCTTTTTCTTGTATGAAAAAGGCAATATTTCCTTTGCATTCCAGAAACCAAAAAGCAAGTAGGAAATCAGTAGCTTTCAAACACTATGTGAACAGTCTCTTTGCAAGAAACTGGAGAATCTCCTGGAAAAGCCACCAACACTAAAAAAAGTCTTACAACTACATTTGTCTAAAACTCTCATCTTGGGTAGACAGTAGAAGTTGTCCCCTTTTCCCACCTAATTAACGCCCCAAGGCATGTAGAGATATGATCCTTTCCTTTCCTTCAATAAGAGGAACCCAACTCCATCAGCTTTTCAATTTCTTCTGTTAAACCTAGCTCAGCAAATCAAATTTTTCTTCATATCTGTGCATGGAACAATTCCACATGAAAAAGAGGATGAGCAACTTTTCTCTCCTGTATTTTATTTTTATTTGATAGCTTCCTTTTGCCTTTGTGAGGAAAGAGCATCTGAATCACTGGTTTAAAAATCAACCCTTCTGGCAGAGTGCTGCCTTTGCTGGGAATGGCCTCTGTACCTTATCAGAACTTCCTGTTTGTTTGAACAACATCTAAAAAGATAAAATAAGAACTAAAAAGTCTAGCTAAGGCATCAGTGATTTCACTTCCTATTAGCCTTTCTTTGCCTTTCCTCTTGGTGTCTGGTTTGTGCTCAATTCCAGTTTGGGGCATTTTCAGCGTTGGTGTATTTTCACAGAGAAAATAACCCCTGTGTACACATTGGGGAGCATGATACATCTCTGTTGACTTCAGTCACTTAAAACTCAGCTGTCTGGCTTCTTAGGACAGGGCTGCTCTTCTGAAACAATCAAAACAACAACAACAAAAAAAAAACCCCAAACCAAACCCAGGGCTGTGTTTGACTTCCAAAGGCAGCCTGCTTAGGTGGAGAATTGGCTCTGTTCCAGACCACTCCAGAGCTGTTCTAGAGAATGTTCATGGATGCAATCTAGTCTGCATTACCTAACCTTAGCTCCAGGGCTTGTTCCCAGCCATTTTTTACCCAGGGTATAGCTATAACTCCAAGCTACACCTAGAGCATCAAAATAGTTCCCTCATTCACATCCAGGTCTTTGCTCCCTGGTGTACCCATTATGTACATATTGATTCACTCCTCAGTCCCCTTCTGGAATGAATGCCCTCTGGAAGATGACTTAAACCAGGATAATAAGCTGTGTCTTAGTCAAGTTTGGATATTTTGTTCAAGCATGGAACAGAGATGAAGATCATGTATTCTGGACATACCAAATTCACACAGATTTTCAGCATGTCCTGTACGGGCACCTGTGGATAGAGATATGAGAAGCAAATCTTGGGGGCATGCAAAAATTAATAATAATGAGATGAAGAGTTACTTGTACTTTTTCTTGAAAAGAAACCCTTATGACATCCATAAGAAAATTCATGGATGTCAAAGCACCACAAAAACATATGTTGCTCCTTGTTTTCTCTGCTAGCAAATTCCAGGAAAAGAAGGTTTCTTGTTCAGAATTTTTCTGTTTGAACTTAACCTCATTCCCACTGCTTTGAACCAGATTCATGCTTGGCTGTGATGCCTTATAAGAGAGCTGGATGCACAGCATGCTGCTGGAACTCCACAAATATTAGAGGATTACAAAAGCTTTGTGCTTGCTGTTCTTTTTTATGTCTGTGGCTCGTAGCTGCAATAAAATAAAAGGCTGAGATGACAAAGTGATTTGTCAATATGAAAATGTTCAAAGTGTATTTTATCCTCTTGTACATGGACAACATCAATATGAGCAGCACCTCCCCAGAGAGCTCTGTCATATTGACTTAGCCACCAGGAGCTTGGGCTTGAAGTGAGAAGCAATATTAAATTTTAACTACTCTTTAAATAACATTTTTAAAATCAATAATGTGGGTCCTGAACCCTCGTCTTTCTGATTGCATTCGGTTTTGCTGTGAATGCCACGAAGATGAAGCTTTACTTGTTCTTTTTTACCTTTTTTATCTTGGTTCCAGAGAAGCATGTCTTCACTATTCCAAGGTAAAGATCTACTGATGCTACTGGGTGTTCTAGTGTGTGGTGGGTGGGACAGGGAATGTATTGATGCAAAATAAGTCTGAGTTGCATGAGAAAGCATTTGTCAAAGGCTGACATATATTTATTGCCCTTGTAATTGGATACGTGGTTCAATTTAACATAAAGATGGTGGGGGAAATGAAATTATTTTAAGTCTTCTTTGCATCCATAAATCCTGTATTTTTAATTGTATTAAGACTACTCCTTTTGGTCTAAGTGCAAATCAATTCTGTTCATTCAGTACTTTTGAATGCCAATAAAGGGCATTTGGAAACTTAATGGGAAAAATAATTTGCTTCATTTGCCTTAAAACAAGATCTTAAATGAATTACTTCTTGAGTTAGAAAGAGAAACCATTTTAGAAAGTGCTAACAATCTGTTTTCTTTCCAAAGCAGTTTTATGATGCTTTTTCCCGGCATAAATCATTTTTGAATAACCATTTGGTATTTCTACAATGTTTCAGAAGCAGCTTTATTGTTACCTATTGATAAACTTCAGAAATGCCCTGAAACCAAATGCTTTCTTAAAACATGAGAACATATGTCAGAGATGAAGACAGGCAAAGTGCTTTTATTTTCTGCATCTACCACTGGTTTAAAAACCTGAAATGTTTTAATAAGTAGAACTAAAAGGATAAGTTCCCCATGTGGTGATTTTAAGCAAAGCTGAACAACCTAGAATTAAATACAACCTGCTCCCAGAACTAAAATATCTACACAAATAAAATGTGAATTATTTCTCGTATCCCTTCTGTGATTTTGCACCACTCTGCAGACCTGTGAGAGGTGAACACCATTGAGTTCATGCATTAAAAAGAGGATCTTTTCTCTCCCTTTGTGTTGCAATAATATTTTGTTGTGGATTGCTATGGAGGTGGGAGGGTTAAAGTAGGGGGAAACAAATGTGGTTTTAGGTGAATTCAGTGGAACAATATTGCTCTGTGCTACTAGAAGACTTATTTATTTCATGTCTAAATAGAACACTGAATATCTGACTCTTAAAGAAGAACATGGTGTTTCCCACTGGAAAGCAGGAGCCTAATCCCCCCAGCCCCAGTTATGAAAACGGCTAAAAGAATGAGATTCATCTGACCTGATGGAATTTTTACACAGCTTTGTGTAGGAACAAGTCCTCTCCACCTTTCTGTACAGGTAGTGGGGAAAAATATGTGTATTTAGAGGGCAATTCATTTCAGGTTAGCACGCACATCTAAATTAAGATAGTTTTCTTTCTAAATTAAGATAGTGCCCAGCTCAGATGAAGATATCAAATCCATCTAAGATTAACTGAAATGTAACTTACTCACTTACAGGGTAAGATCTGAGTAAGGTAGAGTGGGGATGGCAGCTGGACTTGTACCAAGAGGTCAAAGGGAAAGGAAAAAGATATGGGAAACAGGGACAGAGCCCAGTGGGTCTCTTGCAAAACACTGGAAGAAGGAATGACAAGGCTCTTTTCAAGGAGAAATGGAAAACAATCAGGGAAGAGGGCATGAGAACAGAAAGAAAAGAGGTGTGTTTGAGATGACTGGGTCCAGCTGTGCAGGGGCAGCAGGCAGGACAAGGAAGCTGGGAGTAGAAGGCTGATTCTGAGCTTGGTATGAGGGTAATAATTAAAGCTTTTGTCTGTGTGTTTTCTACAAAGAATGGGAAAGAAGACAGATGAAGGAGGGTACAATGCCAAATCAAAGCAGGGGAACTGAGAAGGGCAACAACTACTGTTTTTGCTGTTAATACTTGCCACACTGAAGTGCAGGGGCAGAATTTTGATCAGCTTATTTAGTGTATTCAGGTCTTATCACAAGAGCTGGGGAGGAATTGTAACACCAGTTCAGAACTTACCACACTCGGATGAAATATTTGTGCAACAAATGGTGGGGTACAAGTACACATCAGCTTCCCCATTATGGTGCTCTCAGGATGTGGGAATCATGCAATGAAACCAGATGCAGCAGGCCTTTTCTTGGCTCCTGTGTGAAAAGCCTCCCTCAGCTATGAGAAGACATTATTTTTAAAGCAGCCTCAAACACACCCTTCAGAGTGCACTAAAGAAATAGGCAAGCTCCCACCTTGCCCATCCCTGATTGTTTTTTGATGTTCTGTCACATGATGGCAGAGGCAAAAATGAGGTTGGCATGTTGTTGGTTCTGCATGAGAAACAAGTGTGATTGCTTGGAGCCTGGCTAAAAGTAAAGATGAATCACCTGTTTGCCAGATGCTGTCAGGTTTCTGCTTGAAATCAGTCACAGCAGCAAGCTGTGACAATCATGTTATGCTGCTTGAAACCCCTAGTTTTGAGGGCCCTGCATGTTTTGTTTTTGGGACAGTCTTTGCAGACAGGGCTGGCAGGGACTTTGATCGTGCCTGGTTTATAAAGTGCCACCAGCTCCACGTGATTAGATGTGGCTGAGAGCCACCCCAGCCCAGGAAATGGAAAGAGGGGTCTGACATTCCTCTGAGTCACCTTCTTCTACACACACTAATTATTTTAATTGCCTATCCAATGCAATTTTTTACTACGTGACTTGTAGGACACTGATGATCAGGACTCCATGCAGAGTGCTGTTTTTTTCTTTCCAGAAAGTGAATTTCACTTCTGTCACTGACAGTGGCATCAGGCATGGAGTAGCTGGGAAGCACCATGTCATGTACAGCATTTCAAATAGAAGGGGAATATAATTTACTGGGCAAAGATGGGGAGGACAATGGTGCAGACCATTTGAAACAATACCAGCAGAGGGACACAAATGAGGAGACCAGAAAAACTTGACTAAAGTAGGAATGCACATCTACAAAACATCATGTTTGGCTTTTGCCAAACCTGTGAGGGATTTTGGCAGACTGGGAGGGCTGATGTCTCTGCTGAATGGTGACTGAGAAACTCAGGGGACAATAGGAGAGCCACCTTCCTATTCTCAGCTAGTTTTCAACTGCTGCTGCTGCACTGTGGATTAGCTGGGGCTGGGGGCTGTGGTGCTGGTGCCAGCTCTCAGGAGCAATCTCAGTGTTCAGCAGTAAATATTGGCTACCAAAGCCCTGCACCATCTCTTTCACAGATTTTACTGACTGGTAGATGCAGAGGCTGGAACCAGATTCAGCATCTTCACTATTGGAGTGTCTTTGGGTTCATGGCACCCAAGCCAGGGAAGATGAGAGAGGCCAAGCCTGCTTCTTCAATTTTGGATGAACTGGAGCTGTTCCAAGTACCTGTGCTTTACCTAAATACCCTTGTTTTTCAGGGATGAAGTTTTGTGGGCTCTCCCACAAACTGATGAACAAGTTGAAGCTCTTCAGGATTTACTGAACACCACTGAGGTAAACAGTGTCTGGTTTTTTTTCTGTCTCTCTGAACTCTAGGCCAAATTTTCCCCCCAAGTGCCCTAATATTGCTTCTCCCTCACAAGAAAGATCTAGCCCACTTTCATTCATTTGTTCTAGTACATCAGCTCAGGAAATGCTTGGTTTTAATTTCTTATTACCTTCTGATTTACATCTGTTTACATGTGTTTACATAATATTTCAGTAATGAATTATATTGAAGCTCATAATTCTGCAATTGATTTTGTGTACTAAGACACTGCAAAACTGGGAAAACACCAACACACAGTAAGTAAAAATCCATTTGCTAGGGAACCTCACCATTTTTGACCTATATATGGCTTGCACACCTTTGAAGATCAGGACTGGATTTTTGTGGTATTTTTTAAAGGTAGGATATTTTTAGAAAATTAAAATATCTTAAATAATATTTTGGTATTATTATCACTTCTATCTTTCATTAGATAAATAAGCATTTAATTAAACTGAGACATCTCTTTTGGTGCCCAATCACACTCTCCCAGTTTGAAGTCAACACTCCAACAAAGGTGTAACCATTCCTTCAATTAACATAATTTACAGGATGATTGAGGATGGGTTTCATATGGCTAAGAGCTTTTAAAGGCGTCTACGCCCAGTCTTTCTCTGTCCTTCCTGGCTCCTATTCATTTTTACACCCACCCTAAAATCCTTCTGCTGTCCCTAGCATCTTCTAATCCTTCCCTTAAGTTCTCAGAAATGTTTTGATAGCCCTCTTTGCTTTTTTCCACCTTTACAAGTCAAATCACATATACATCTCTTTTTCTGTACCAATACAAACCTCTGCTCCTCCATCTTTTATTTACTGCTATGATTCTTCACTTTCTTGTACACAGGAGTCCCAAGAAGTCAGGAAGAAGAACTGCAGCACATTCAATGCAGAGAGGGCTTGTCGTGTTTTCTTCCAAGTCATTTATGAGAATATGCAAACCAAATATTTTTCATGGGTTATAAACCAGACAATATGTTTCCATTACTATAAATGGGGGAAGCTATAAGAAAAAAAACAGAATGGGAAAGGGAAAGGGAAAAGGTAGACAGAAACAGTACTTCCCAACCAATTTTAGTAGTTATCATTTATTGTTCAAACAATATTCCTTGTGCAACCAAACCATAAAGGAAAAAAAAAATAAACCCTATTGTCTGGTGACTTCATGCTGTATGATGCCCTAAAAATGCATCCAAGAATTATGCTGACTTTTTCCACACTCTAAGTTTATGCCTAATTTACTGCTAACTGTTACCCCCAGATCTTTTTGTATTATTGGTTCTGAAGTTTCAGTCTTTCATTGAATATGCTGGCTCCTGATTTTATTATTGTAAAATATTTAATTTTACCAAGAACAATCTCATTTTCTTACTTTTCTCCAATTTCTAATCTCTGTATTGTTTCTTCAACTTGACTTATATTCAAACCCCTTCTGGCACTTATTTCCTCCGTGATCAAAGTCATCAGAGAATACAATAACTACAAAGACTGATCTGATCTTCATTAATTCTCCAAATACCCTCAGGGAAAATAACTCTCAGCAGACTTGAAAACATGTAATATAATAACTAGCTAAATATATCTATTATACTAGAAATACTATCTCAGAAAAGGTTATGTTCTTGTCTTTGTTCTTAATTTATGAATTTCTGTGCAGAAGTCATTACAAACCTTTCTTAAATACCCACATTTCACTTCCAGAAGTAGCAGAATGCAACACATCACAAGGAACATTAAACTGCTTGTTACGAGCGGTCTCTTAAATTGAAAACATATGCTTTGATTATTTGCAAAATGCTTATTAAATGTTAGCAAGAATATTTTTTCTTTCCTCAGTAAAAAAAAAATGTTTTTGGAAACTTTGTAGGTCATTCTCTGGCAACCTGTTGTGGTTGAAAACATCCAGAAGGACAGAGAAGTCCATTTCTATGTCAGGGCATCCAGCATAAATAGCATAAAAGCTCAGTTAAGGCAACAGACCATCCAACACAAGTATGTATTTTTATTTTTTGTTGTCATGAATGATTCTGTAAAGTTGTTTGTCATTTATTTAACAGGAGGTTGTGCTCTTCCTTTGTTATTCAGAGTCTTGATGGGAAATGTTCAAGGAATTATTGAAAAACAGACTGCCAATGACACAGTCAATGCTCGTGGATCTTCCTCATACTATGAAAACTACCATTCAATGAAAGAAGTAAGCTGTTTTTGTTGTGAACATCTGTAGATGCAAAGGGTGACATTTATCTCATGGTTGAGAATTGATATAAAGGGAAAGAAATCATCAGCAGTTAATAATTACCACTGTATTGCACAATGATTAAGAGTTCTATTTATTGTAATGCTTTCACAGAGATAGAAAAAAGCACCAGACCAAATCTCTTATATGTGTATTACCTCAAACTGTCCTTCAAAGGCAGTAAATAGAGAAGAAAAATGAAGTCACAAAACAAACATATAAATATTTAAAACATGAAATCAATAACAATTTAAACAAATAGAACTGAACAGGAATTTCAGAGCTACATTTAGACTGCGTTGTGACTGCATCTTACTGTTGGTTTTAACAAAAATTAGAGTCAGGCATGTGGTAGGTGAGTTGAATTATTAGTTTTTCTTTTCCATCAGAAGAAAAATTTGGGAGGTAGAATGAATTTAAATCTAGGCTACTTTCAGGGAAGAAGGAAAACAGTAAAAAGAAGATCCACTTACTAACTTCACCCTTGCAGATATATCGTTGGATGGAGGCGGTAGTGAAAGTCCACTCTGATCTCCTCGAGAAAATATATATTGGATCATCCTATGAAAAGCGACCGCTTTATGTGCTGAAGGTACACATGTGACTTACTGCATAAACTTTCTAAGTACTACTGTAAGCAAATGGTGGGGTTTGGCCAGGACATTTCCTTAAATCTACACCTACATTCTTATTTTTTGTGATTTTTAGAGGTCCTAAGTTGTTCTAGCAAGATGCGTTACAGTTGCAAATGCATTTGACCAGATTAGGCTCCTTTCTGGGCCACAAGGAAGTAACCACATCTAGGCCATCATGCAAAGGCATTAAATACTGGATACCCTTCTCTGTTGATGATGAAGCCAATATAGTTTGTTGCCCTGTACAGCTGATGGCAGATTCACCTGACCTCAGCTCTTGCTGTAGTCTTGGTGCCTGTGTTGGGACTTTGCAAGCAACCTGAATGGCTCTGACTGTATGCAAACGTAACCTGGCCCAGGATCAGTCTGAGCTCTCCTTACAAGACAGATGCTTCTTCTTCCATCTTGGTTACATTTTCACTTCCACTTTTATGTGGTACCCTTTACAGTGGTGACATTCGAATGCAATCTCTCTTTTGTCAGATTTCTAAAAACAAGGAAAAGTCAAAAAATGCCATATGGATTGACTGTGGTATCCATGCTAGAGAATGGATTTCTCCTGCTTTTTGCCTGTGGTTCATAGGTCATGTGAGTATATAATCACATCTGATTACTGTTTTCAAAGCAAAGCAAAAAATCTTGATGCCATTTACCTTTGTCCAATTGCATTCTAGGATCCATAAAGACCTAATCCATTTACTCCCACAACACCAATACACGATATTTATGTCTAAGCTGCAAGCATAGCAGTGTGTGTGTGTGTGTGTGTGTGTGTGTGTGTATGTGTCCCAGTAGATAAGGGTATGTGTGTGTGAGAGAAACAGAAAGTCATTGGGAGTGAATGCAAAGGAGCTCAAATGTATTATCAAGCATGAAAGAAACCTCCAAGTATGTGCAGCAAAGTCAACAGAGACATTTATTTTTATGAATGGTCAGGGCTGGAGAGGGCATGCCAGGAAAAGCACGTGTTTGGTAATCTGCTAGGGCCATGTCTCTACTGCCACTTGGGTTGCAGGAGGGCTCTTGGCTCCGAGTCACACAGCACATGGTGACTTGTGTCCATGTTACTGTACTTGGCACTGCCTGGAGCAGGTCAGAAGACACACAGGGTGAGCTCAAGCTGTCCTACAACCCTTGGCTCTGCTCTACATGCCTTCCTAGAGCAATAGGTACCCCACACTTGCCTGCTCCAGATATGGCACAGCTCCACACCAGCAATCCACTGGCTGTGATGCATCACCTACTCCTGCATCTGCTGGTACTGCTCCTCCTGACTCCATGTTTTTCATTTGTGCTCCTGCTTTTTTTCTGGATCTGCAGAGAATAAAGCCACATAAGCCACCTCCTTCTGAAGGTATTATCCCTGCTAGTGACACCCTCATGTCAGACCTCCAGAGGATGACCAACAACATCCAGCTGTAGTACCAGTTTATGGAAACTAGAAAATCACTGATGGGTTGAGCCTGTAGATTAATCACTGATGGGACAGGCTTAGATCAACCAGCCTTGATGTGCGGCCACAGACAAATGGGCACATCTATCTTGAGCATCTTTATTATCTACACTGCTCAGGAGAGGTAACAAAGGTGCACCAAAAGAAACAACATCCACAGTTTACAACTGGATTTTAAAATGCATTGCCTTGGTCTTTTTGAACTTAAGGCATCTCTACTCAATTCCTTATGCTGAGCTGCTGACCCAGTCCCTGGTATGGACCAGGAAAAGGCTTCTGAAGCCTTTCTGTCCAGACAAGGTTGCCCATTTTGTTCAGTTAATGTTCTGAGATATTATTTATTATTTCTTTTTCACAAAAGCAAAGTTCACAGTAAAAATAAACTAGATGACACTGAGACTTCACAGTCACCAGTACTGTAGTCAGAGGAATAACACAGACGAGTCCTTGAAACGTGAATTATGATTTGGCCATGATGGAACTAAATAATGTGGATGATGATGATAACAATAAGAACAACAAAAATATAATAAGTTTATTTATTTTTGTTATTAGTCACAACTATAAAATCTCAATGCCTAAAATATTTGAAAGGATATTACAGGGCTTAGGGACAGATACAGCTGAATGTACCTTGTGAACCACTGATAATAACAGTTTGCAAGGTTCCACTGGATATAAATGCATTTGCCCTTTTCATGCTGCTCCAAATAATTACCAGCTGTGCTGTCATTTTGCCAGTGAAATGTCCCTGCAGCATTTTTCAGAGGTAACAAGCTGAACATTTAGGTTCTCCATTCCTTTGATCTAATTTACGTGGTTTAAGTTCAAATTTTGTTTCTGTATCTCTTCATGAAGCAATGTTTTAAAATCTGACATTAATACACATCTGCACACAAGCACTAAAATCACCAGCTCTCCCTATCAAATCCTAGGCATTCTTTATAATGGGTCCACTTTTTATAATTTAATTTTGTTGTTAAGATTGTAGAAAGATTGACATTTCTCATTTAGTCAAAGGAAGCTCATTGCCTGAGGATAACTAGGAAGGATTAAAAATGAAAAAGGGTGATCTAAGTAAGGCATGAAGAAAAAACAAGGATGATGAAGGACTTAGTCTATTCTAATAGTAACAAACCCACTCATCTAGATAAAAATTTATTTCTTTGTCATGGACCAACAACCAGGTTGAGTATCACTAAAGCTTTCAAAATAAGCTGTGAGGCAAAATTAGCAATGTAGATCATACTGACTCTTGTCATATAGTTGCATTAAACTCACAATGCAACCAGAATAAATAATGTTATGTATGGCAGCCATTTGAAATATTACTTGTTATTTTGGAGCTTGCCGTATTTTGGGCAGGAGGGAGGGCTTCTAGTACTTACACAGGCAGCAAAAGCTCAAACTTTCCTATTAATAGACTTCATTTCTGTCTCATGACCACCCACTAACACTAAAGAATTGCAGTGTCTCTGACTGACTGCATCAATTTTTCCCCATGGCACTTCTGAGCAGAGAGCCACTTTGCTATTTAACCATTTCCATGATGTGATGAGCCTTATCAGACTCAGGTAGACTGCTCTGATAATTGCATAATTATTTTACACATGCCACCAGGTACCTTTGCACGAAGGTAAGAAAAATAACAATTACAAATGCTTTTAATATATTTCCCCTGTGCTTTACAGGCAATCCATGTGCGTGAGAGAGATCGGACCATGACAACACTTCTGGAGCACTTCGATTTCTATGTCATGCCTGTGATAAACGTGGATGGCTATGAGTACACGTGGAGCCACCCCTCTGTATGTAGACCTTTTTTGAAAGGTTGTTTAAGGTACTGATTTGCTATTTATAGGAATTATCATTGTGCATGGCTAGGGCATAGTTATCATCCTGAAACTGCACATCCCAAACTCTTATTCTGTGCTTGGAATTTCTGCATGTTTCCCCACAGAAAGTTTGATTTCTGCTCCTAAACTGACATACCTAGCCAAACAGTATGTCTTACGCCCTCCTTCCACAGTCCAAATTCCACAGAAATGAGAATGTGATCACTTCTGATCCTACCCAACATTTCCTTTTACCATCCAGCCTTGCTGGCAAGCAGACTGTGGTTTTAGAATCTTCCTTGGTCTTCACTAGCACAGGACTGTAGAGGCACAATTAAGAAGTCACATTTAACTAATCAGTGAGGTGATGCATTGACTTTTCCAGCATTTTTCCCTGAATGTGGCTTGTGTGTCTCTTTCCATAGAATCGGCTGTGGAGGAAAAGCCGCTCCTCGCATGGTAACAGCAAGTGCATTGGTACTGACATGAACAGGAATTTTGATGCACACTGGTGTGGTAGGACATCATTTTCTTCCTATTGTACCCCTGCCTCACTTTTGGCCATTACAATTTTTGATTTTGAAAACATTTTCATGTACTGTTCTGTGAAGTTAGTACAAAGAAAAATGCAGCTGAGTATCTGTTATGAACTGGTGACAACTTTCCCAGCTTTAGATAATTCTTTCTGGGACTCAAGATTTTTCATCCCCAGATGACACACCATGGAATAACCTCTTCCCAGCACAAAAGAGCTCCTTGCATTACGCCATGGAGCTCACACCTGAGGGTGGCCGTTGGTGGGAAGAAAGATGGAAGAGGTGGCCCTTGCCATGTCACCCAAGGCCTGTTGCACTATCCAGCTGCTCCACTGTGGTATACAAACTGATCAGCTCAGTCATCCATCCATAAAGCCTACCTGACCAAGATCTTTTGGCCCTTTGTAATTCTTATGAAGACTATATCATATTTAATTACGGCAGGCACTTTAGTACTTGACAAGTTTTTTTTAGTCTGCAGAATAACTGCCTTAAAATGTTACTCTATGGATCAGATCTGACTTCACTCAGTGCTGACACTAAAGTCCTATAATGGGTTTCAGTCATTGTAGCCCATTGCTAAACTATCCATGGCTGTTATATCAAGAAAAACATGCAATTTTTTCCCCCTAAAGATCCTGACTACTTCCAGAAAGTTATTTGTTCATATTCTGAAGACAGAAGTGGTGAATCCTATTTGTCTCCTTGATAATTTGTTCCAGCATCAATTTTTCTTAAAAATTTTCATTTTGGTTTGTTTCCTCAACTTCCCATTGGGAGTTTGCTTTCCCACAAGGTTAAATAATCATGTAGAATTGCCTTTTTCCTGTATTACTTATAGATTTTAAGATGTGATGTCATAATCATGTGATGATTTTAAATGAAGCATATTCATCCTTTCCTCTAAGACTTCTTATCCAGTCGTTGAATACTTTTTTTTTTAATTCTTCCCTGTGATTGTTTGTAAGAGCACAATAGGTGAGAAATCCTGGAAGGCTTGCAGAGATTTCTACAAGAATGAAGGTTCTTTCCATAGCATGGTGGAATCCACGATTTCTTGTGCATTAGCACCATACTCTGCTCTTTCCTTTAATACTCTTGCATTTTTCATGAACAGAAAGAGAAGAGAAGAAGTAAAGGAGTAAAACTGTGCACTTTTTTTTGCTTAAAGGTCCAGGAGCATCTCACTTTGAATGCCAGGAGATATACTGCGGACCCTACCCAGAGTCTGAGCCTGAAGTGAAAGCAGTGGCTCGCTTTGTCAGAGACCACAAGGACACCATTAAAGCCTACATCTCCATGCACTCCTACTCCCAGTTGGTGTTGTTTCCATATTCTTACACCATGAACAAAAGCAAAGACCATGAGGAACTGGTAAGTTCCACCTCCTGATAAGTTTCACACTTATCTCAGAACTACGCACCCAGCTTGGTCAGTCTTGTAATGAAGGAGTCACTGTGCTGTGAGGATCAAGAATTAGAAAATTACATTTTTATTGATGCTCTTAACAAATTTTAAAAGTCTGGGCTGGTCTAGTAGTGTGCAAGTCAGTAAGCTGCTTCTGAAGACTACAAAAAATGAAAATATTTATTCCAGATTGATTACACATCAACAACACCTAACATGTTGAAGCTGCTGCTAGAAGAGCAGAGTCCAGTTGTTCTGGACATCTTGAAAAGATATATGTGTGCAAATTCTTCATTATGTTTTATTGTATATATAAACTCTGAAATTAATTGGGTGTGTGACTCTCAAAAACACCCTTTACATACCTAAGCAATGAGGTACTCTGGTGGACACATGCTACTTTTATTAAGGCTTTTGCTAGGGATACTTATATAAAATTGTCTTACTGGTAGGATGGAAAATATATCCTGCATATGTAGAATTTTACTTTCTTGAGCCACCAAATGACACAGCACAAACTCTCACTGAAAACAGTGGAGTTCAAAACAGAACAGTTATTCTTTCCCTGTAAAGCAGAGAGAAGTGCACTGATTCTGGGCACTTCAGTCTTCTTCATGGCTTAACAGTAGGGTCCTCTAAATTAAAATATTTTCCTGCCATATTTGCAAATATTACTTAAATAAAGAGTGACTTAAGTACTGTGGCAGAAAAGAAAAAATATGAGATGAATGAGAACAAATGGTTTGACAACAGTTTACTGCCAGAAGTTGGGATAAGGTCCCATCTATATTTTTTTTATCTGTCTACAGCAGAAATGCAATCTGTAGCACAGGCATATGCTGAAAACTTTTACCACATTCAGTGGTTTTTCCAGAACCTCTTATACCATTATTTAACTAGTGTGAAATCCTGAGCACAGTGTAAGTAAAATCTAACTGTGTACATTTTATCTGTTGTCACAAAGCTTTAAAGGTAATAATGTTTTGTTTAATTTCAGGAAAGTCTGGCACAGAAAGCAGCTAAAGCTATAAAGAGGACAACTCGGAAAACTTACAGACCTGGTGCTGGTGCACAAACAATCTGTAAGTATGACTTTACGGCAATGAAAGGCATGACAATATATTCTTGCTAGCATCAGACAGCTTTTGAACAAAAAAAGTTCTGGTTTCAGGCAATTTTTCTATTTTCCCTTCCTCACATAGATTTAGCTCCTGGAGGATCTGACGACTGGGCTTATGATCTTGGCATTAAATATTCTTTTACCTTTGAGCTTCGTGACACAGGAACTTACGGATTTCTGCTTCCTCCTCGAGAAATCAAGCCAACTTGCTTAGAAGCACTTTCTGCTGTCAAAGAGATAGCTCAACACGTTCTACAAAATTTGTGAAGTTGAATATAATTTATTCCAGCACGACTGCACTTAGTTACTTATGAAAATGTAATTAAAAAAAAAAGCTTGCTCCTTTATGAAAATTCTTTGTACACAGGCAAAACCCCAGAATGACTGCACCCCTTGTATTTCAGAACACATCAGGTTTTTTCAGCCATACTTATACACCTATCTCTACAACAGTAGCTCAATGCGCCGCAAGTATAATAGAGAGAGCGCAGTGTAAGGGGAAAAAAGCACACATGTCCCACTAGAAGGCGGGAATTCCAGGTGAAAGGGTCTCTGACTCCCTCCACAGAAGAGATTTAGGTCCCATTTAGGTAATTTGTGCTATTACAGGATTTTGTTACAAGTGAACAACCCCACTTGCCGTGTCCCCCGTGTGTCAGGAAGGCTGGTCACAGCAAGGCGAGGACACACGAGTGGCCAAACCACCGAGTGGCAGTGCCCAGAGGCTGCTCCACACAACGAGCCAAGTCCATTCTCCCTGCAGCCAAGCACTCGCCTGAAGACTCTGAAAGATGATTTTAAACCAAAATTGGGCAGGTTTAGATTAAGAAAGAAGTTTTTTTTCAGGTGGTGTGGCACTGGCACAGGTTTCCCAGAGAGGTGGTGGATGCCCCATCCCTGGAAATATTTATGGACAGATTAGATGGGGCTTTGAGCAACCTGTTCTAGTTGAAGATCAAGGAAACACAGATTCCAAACAGATTGAGTTTGGAAAAGACCTCTGAGATCACTGACTCCAAGCTGCAATCCAACAACACCCTACCAATTAGACCAGGGCACTAAGTGTCATGTTCAGCATTTCCTTAAACACCGACTCCCACAGTGATTCCACCACCTCCCTAGGCACCCATTCCAATGTTTAATCATCCTTTCTATGAAGAATTTTACTCCTCATGCACAACTTGAACCTCCATTGGTGCACCTTAATACCATGCCTTCTCGTCCTGTTACTTGTTGCCAGGGAGAACACCTGGCTAAATCTCCTTTCGGGTGGTTGCAGGGAGCGATAGTCACTCCTGAGGCTCCGTCAGGCTGAACTCCCCAACCTCCCTCAACCACTCCTCACGGAATTCCTGCCCCAGCGCCCCCGCCCTCCCCATTGCCCCTCCCCGGGGGCGGAGCCGGGCGCCTGCCCCGCCCATACCAAGATGGCGGCGCTGCCGCTTCCGCCCTTCCCGCTACCGCCCTCCCAGCTGCGACGTCACCGCCGTCGTCATCGTCGTCATCATCGGCGGCGGCGCGGGCGGCGCGAGGGCCGCCGGGAAGGGCGCGCGGAGGCGGTGGCGGCGGCGGCGCTCCCACGACGGCTGTCCCGGCGCGCGGGGCGGGAGCGGCGGGTCCGCGGGGGCGCGCGCCGCTCCGCGCGCTCCTCCCCCTCCTGCCCGCGCCGCTCCGCGCTCAGGCCCGGGAGGACGGACCCCCCCCTCGCCCCCTCCCACCCTCTCCGCCCCGGGCGGCGGCGGAGGAGGCGGCGGGGAGCGGCGCGGCAGCGCAAGGAGCAGGTGAGTGCGGGGCGGCCGCGGCAGCGCAAGCAGCAGGGGCGGCCGCGGGTGCGGAGGGTGGGGCGGAGAGGCGGGGCGGGACCCCGCGTTCCCCCGCGTTCCCTTCCCCCCGGCCCGAGCCTGGGCCCCGACCCGTGGCCGCCGGGCCTCGGGCGCGCTCGGCCTGCAGAGTGCAGCGGCGGGGAAGGGCTGCGCTCTCGCCCGGCTTGGTGCGGGGCCGGCGGCCACGGGGGGCTCCCCGAGGTAGGGGTGAGGTGAACGCCCGGCGGCGCCATCCCGCCGTGTGCCCGGGGTGCCCTTCCGTCAGTCGGTGGTCGTGCTGGAGTCTGCTTCCCGTATAGTCGGATATTCCCTGATCGTGGGGGTTTTTGGTCGGATTTTGGTTTTGTTTGGGTTTTTTTTCTTCCACTTCAGTAGTGCTCTTCTCCCACTTTCTGGCAGTAAAATAGTTTCTGCTCTGTGTGCTCAAGAGGGACTACTAATTTCGCTTGTATGAATTCATGCATCGCCATCCCTTCAGGTAGCTCCTGCAGCTAACTCCCATCCCTTCCAGAACTTGTAGCCGGGCACGTTGGGTTAGCGTGTTGTGGGCGGTCTGCTCAGGGCCTCGCCTTTGGCTTCTCGATGGATTCTCACTCCACCGTTGATCTCTTGTCAGCCTTCTGCAAGAGTGCTTGAAGGTCAGGTGTTTGGCTTTCAGTGAGTTAGCAACCAGCGCTTTGAGGGATCTTGGGCTGGTGATGGAACACTCACGGTTCCTTTGTGCAGACGGGAGTGGACAGACTCAGCCAATGCGCCTGAAAACTAAAGATGTGTGGCTTTCTGTGGCTGTGCCCGAGTTAATACACCCTGCTTCTCAGCATGTTTGCTGAGAGTGATGGCACGCTAATGTGCTGATCCAGCTCACAGATTGGAGGCAATGTGTATCCAGCAAGCTGGATTCTAAGGCAGAGTAAACTTGGACCTGTCCACACCAGTCTTCACAGACTGTCCCTTAGTCTGGGGAAACATCTTCTTTGGGTGTGAAGACTTTGTTAGACAAGGCGTGGAATGCTCTGTGTTTCCTGATATGGTACTGGGGCCTGATGTTTTTATTCACCTGTGGAAAGCCAACCATGATTTTATACTTGTGCAAACATAAGTAGCAGTTGCTTATTGCTACTAATGGAGAATATCATACTTCAAATTAGAGGGATAGGTTCAAGTTACTATGGTGATGGGTTACCAGCGAGAAGTTTTTCAATTTGGATTAATTTCTAGTTTTCTGTCAAACAGGCTTCTCTGTGTGAGTATTTGACTGCTCTTTTGGAAGGTTCATTATGAATGCATTTTACCATTTTTAGTAATATTTTTAAGTAGTAAACCCCTGGAGCTTCTTCAAATACCACTGTTTTATTAGCGATGTGACATGGACATGTTAACATTGTAATAGGACCCAAAACATTTTCAGGTAAAAGCTCTTAATTTTAAAAAGTGCAGGGAGCCATCCTCAAAGCTATTATTCAGTTTTCAACACGTATTTAGTTTATCAAGGAGTGTTAATAATGAGTTTGTACCTGAACATCTGTAGGACTTTGAAGTAATTTCACTTGTTGTTTGAAATGGCATATTATTTGTCTCTTCACAGGTAGGATTTTCTGAAGTGATGTTGTGCGTAGCTTGCGTGTGGTGTGGTGTGCATGTGCAGACATTGACATGCTTATGAGTGATGTCTTGGACTTCCTAAAGAGATTTTTAATCTCCCTAAATGTTTTCTTGTTTTTGAACTTTGCTTTTGTTCTGTTACATCTCAGTTTCAAGTTTTCCTGTAGAATCCTTCAGGATTCATTTTTTAGTGGGCTGGATTAGGTTTTTCTAACAGAAAACCAGGTGTTTCAGATATCTCTTGATGATGACTTAAGTGGTATCACACTAATTTTGAAGAAAAATGTTAAGCATGCTTGACACCAAAATATAAGAATGTTGGTAAAAAAAATTACAGAATTTCAGTGAATGCTGTCAATCATATCATGCCTCATGGATTTCAGTTCATTGGTCAGTGCTCAATAGGTGCACTCACTCCTCTCAAGTCTGTCACATTGTAGATAATTCATGTGAATAACACTGTGATATGTTCTCCTTGAAATGCTAGTGTAATTAATGTCATTAACAGATTGTCTCTCACCCTGGGAAAGTTACTTCCTTTAAAGAATAACATAGATGCATCCATGAATGAATTATCCTAGTGTTATGGTATTTCTAATTTATTTTAAAGGCTGTTATGGATCTTATTTGTGCATGGAAAAGTGATAATTTACCATTAAAATTTTAGGTATAGAATTTATTTTAGGAAGATAAAGTTAACTTTGCTTAGTTTTAGAAACTTTTTTCTGTTTTAGAAGTAGCAGAAAGTTTAGTGCTCCAAAGTAGAGTCAGCAGTGCAATGTCATGTACCCAAAACAGAGGAGTGTATAATATTCTACCTAGAAATTTTTAATTTTTTTTTTTTTTAATCCTGGTCGTAATTATTTGAAATGTTGAGAGTGCTTAAGGCTCAGTCCACACTGGTACTCACAGCTGTCTAATCCCACATTAGTGTTTGATATGGAGATGATAATTCAGAGGCATAGACATCTGATGGGAAGTCACTGCACTGGCCATCAGCGTGGGATTGATAGCAGGGCTGTGATCATCAGTCGTAAAAAAGCAGAAGGTGAAAATGTTTCAGAAGGGGAATCTTTATGGGATGTTCCATTTAAATTGTTCTTGGTTGTCCATTAATGTGCAGTCTCCGAAATTTGGAAATTAAACACATATTTTTTTCCCCTTACAGTACTTGTTTGTGAGCAAGGAACCTTCTCAGAAACAAAAAAACTGTCATTATCCATCTGAGGTTTTCAATATTATTTTAATAGTCTCTTGATTTTTCCAACTCACTTGGTCCTCAAAGAATGAAAATGAATGAAAATGGGCATTTGCAAACACAGTCTCTGAAATGCATAGTTTGACAAAGTGAAATTCCTCAGTTTGCCTCAGAATAATGTGTCTGGACTCTAATCCTGCAGCCTTTCATAACATCTGTATTCACTGAGCAGTGGAATTGCAGTTCTGGTTACACGAGCGAGGCCCTCATGGGATAATGGGTGCATACAGAAAGTAATGTGCTGTGCACTCACAGCATGCTGGGTTTGTTTCTTTAGAGCAATCTATCATGAAATATCTCTTCTGTTAATAAAGGATCTGTTGTTAATTGCAAACTGGTAGATATGGGCCAGACTATGAGGTTAGAATTGACAGATTGCTACCCAAAATAGCAAAGGTTTTGTTTCTCATTTTAAGTTGTTTTGGTTTTTTTACATAGGGGGTTTTACAGACCTTAGAAGATTTAGGGTTGAATGGTATTCTTCTTAATTTCCATCTGCAAAAATACAGGGAAAAAGGCAGTTGGAATTAAATTGTCTGTTCAGTTAGGATGATGTTGCCTCTTCATCCTCTCCATGTTTGTAACTATCGTTTTAAGCCTAGTCATCATCATAACTTCCTATACAAGTTAATTCCAAAAAGGCACTAAATGCTGGCTAAAAATTAACGTTTAAAATGAAAGTTTTGCCTCTGTTTCTTTGAAAACAAAAGTACATTGGAATTGAGGCAAAATGAATGTGATTTTTCTGTATGCTGCTACGATGTCAGTGTGTACCTTGTGTGTTAGACTCATCTATCCTTCATGTGTTGAACCTTCTCCCTATGCCATTGCCATTTATCTAACTCTTTTTATTTCAGATATGGCTCTTTTAACTGTAAACATTGAATCCAAATTAGGCAGTTGTTATATGATTGTCTTATTAAAAATGCTTTTGCATGTGTCAGTTGATTTTTATATCTTCTATAGAAAGAATGTGACTGTGTGAAACTGTAGAAATTTAGTAGTTTTTTTCTGAAATTCTGTGAGAATCCTGAAATGGAAGGGTGCTCAGCTAGGTGAGATGAGGTATTGTTTTGCTTTCTAACTTTAATGGTTTATCCTGTCAGGCTTTTTTAACTATTGCTGCACATTGAGCTGTCCACAATGACTCCTAATTATTTTTCTCAGAAGACTGGACTAATTTGGTCTCATCAAATATTTAGACAAAATCATTTCTCCTTGTGTGCATTGCATTATATTTCTTTGCATTTCATCTGCTGTTGTATTACTCAATTCTTTAACTCAATTAGATCTTTCTAGAAATCTCTGTTCCCCACAGTTCTTACTAACCCAAATAATTTCATACTACTGGAAATTCTAATGTTTAACTGTCTGCTTCCACTAATTGATGTTAACCATTGTTTTTAATGTTTGGTATACACCGTATGGTTAACTTCTACCCTCCCTGAACATCTTGGTTAATGTCTTGATTATCTGAACCTTTTTTTATGAGATAAAATTCTTCAGATAATCAGAGGCTTGGAGAAGGAGTCAGTAGAGCAGAGGTCTACTGAGAAATCTCAAGCACACAGTGTAAGATTTCTTTCTTCTGTTATTTATAAAGGAGCTACAGTGCTTCACAAGAGCTTCAGCACAGCATTTGTTTGTAGAAAATGCACAGGTGTCAGACTTCTAGGGAAATCTTGTCATGGAAATAACTGTAGGGTTCAGTTATTATAGAAGTGTCCGTGTTTTTACATGATGATATTTTGTTTCTCTGAAATGTAACTTTACCCTATGGAAACTGTGGGAACATATTGCTGATCAGATGGTGAAAATGTGTATTAATCCTCTCTGGTGGATGCTAGTTTAAATGCGTATTACTCTGGCTATATGGATGAACTTTGTCATTTGTAACCTGTTTTTGTATGAGATAGTTTAAGTGTGTGTGTTCTAAATGTGGTGACGCGTGCTGTGCCTAGGAGCAGAAGGGTAGGAGATTAGGGTCTGGCTAATCATGATCTCCTGATTGATGAGGGTGATGGCACATTGCAGTACAGCAAAGAGGTGTGCTTTTGAGCTATATATAAATTGCTGAGCACCTGGCAGATGTTCCCAAATTGATTTTATTTTTGTTTTCATCAAGTAGAATGTAAGGAATGGACATTAGTTTTGAGGCCCATTCTGCCCTTTTTGTACAATCTGTCTGTAGTCCTAAATATATATGTTCCTTTTTTTTTTCCTTGAATTATGGTTTGGGTTTTTTTTTCCCACTATAACTCCTTCCTTTCTCAGGTAAGATAAATTGTGACTTCTTGTTTATCAAATTTATGCTGTATTTACTTTAAAATCTGTTTTTCTTAATGAGAAGGAGCTACTTTTTGAGCAGATTAAGAAGTGCATCATCATTATGGAGTTGTTTGTTTTTTTTTCCTAAACTCATGTAATTCCAAATAGTTGTAGAAATCAGACTGATAATAAACACAGGCTGTGGATGATAGCAAGATGGCTTTCAGTAGGTTGTCATGCACAACAAGGGAGAAAAAATATAAAGCTCTCATTTTTTTAAAATTTGTTTCAAAACTGGGAGGTGTTTTTAGTGGTTGGAACTGGTTTCTGAGAGGTTGGTGAAATAACATTAAAGGTTCTATTCACTTTAAGTCACTTGAGTTCGTGCACCAAAAATACATGATGAAAGAAAGCATCTGTCCTCTGTGGTGTTTGCTGCCTAAATGAATAACATGTCATATGATCTTTCCCAAGGGGAATCTGAAGAATCCAAAGCAGGTCATGAAATGAAATGAAAAATTATCATTACTGGTGCTCAGCTGACTAGTTCAAGTCAGAAGCATTCTGTGTTATTAGATACATTTCACTCATTTATGACTTCTTTTTCTTTCTTCATCACCTCTGCAGCAACTCTTGCAACGTATTTCATACTATTTTATTCATGTGAGTTCAGTGTCAAAGCTCCAAACTGAAGGATTTTACAGTTTTGCTTTTTTTTTTGGTTGAAGTAGTACAAAATGTCAAAAATTAGAAGGAAGGTCACAGTGGAAAATACCAAGACCATATCCGATAGCACATCCCGAAGACCCAGTGTGTTTGAAAGGCTTGGACCCAGCACTGGAAGTACTGCAGAGGTGAGTTGTAAAAGTGTTCTTCTTTTCGTCCCCACCCCAGCATCTTCTTTTCCAGGATTTATATGGTGGGAAAGAGTAGCTCACAAGCAGCAAATGCTTAGATGTTACTGAGGTTAAGTAAAGGTGAAAAGAACTCAACACATGGATATTCAACATGCTAATACTAGAATTTTCAAATACCGTGTGTTGTGCCAGCTTCTGGATGGAGCAGTAGTACTGTGCATATTAATAGTATTTCCACCAACCTAAATTTTTCTCTGCCAGACCTGATGCTCTTTGTTGATTTTTTTTTTTTTTAATCAATTATATTACTGGTGGACAGAAATTGCAGATAAATGGGACTTAATGTGGAGTCATTTGTTTGTTCTGCCACACTCACACCAATGGTATTTCCAGAAAGGAGTGTGAAATTCACCCAGTAATGTCTGTCTCTTAGACACAGTGCCGTAACTGGCTGAAGACTGGCAACTGCCTCTATGGGAACACATGTAGATTCGTACATGGCCCTTCACCACGAGGTAAAGGCTATAGCAGCAGTTATAGAAGGTAAATCAAGAACTCACTTTGAATTCTTCACATGCTGTAGGAAAATAGCTTTTGCAACTCTGTCTTTTGTTTTGTTGGTCTTTTTTTTTCAAGTGAATTGCTGTGGTGTGCCTAATTGTGTGTTATATCAATAACCAATTGCCTTATGAAGCTGCTTAAAACAATTATTTTGGCAATGTGCAGGATTTTTGTGTGTATACAGCTTTAAAAAATGAATAGTCAACTGGATGCAGATTAACTATATATTACTTGAAATAGGAAGTTAAGTACCTTAGTAGTTTTTTGTTTTGGCATAGTGTCACTGCAGCTTTCTGGTGTACTTTTCTGTCCTGTACTAAAATGCTGGTTTGCAATTACTTACAGCAGTGCTCACACTCACAGCCCTTCTGCCTTTGCTATGTTATGTGGTGAATGTCTATCGTTTCTCTCATGTTGTGAGAAAACACTTCTTTTCAAAACATGGCTTTGTGACTTTATCAGATATTAAAAAATGTCCTATATTGTAGGGGGAGATAAAAAAGTTACCTAGTTTTTCAAAAGAGAATATTTTTTATTATATGTCTCTTCATATGTTTCTAAAATTTAATTTTTTTTTCCAACTGTCCTTTGTGTGGCATAACACCTAACTTATCTGAAGCCAAGAATGGCAGTAAGCTTGTAATGTTCTTTCTATAAAGGACATAAAGATGTTATGGTTTTAGCATAGTATCTCTTTCTGTGAAGGCTTCACAATTTCCAAACAGCTGTCCTTCATAATGCCAATATTACCTATAGATTATGGAGGGGCACACTGAAGCACCAAAAAGTAAAGCAACAAAAGGAAGGTTGGCCTGATGTTAGGGTTCTGTGTTTGGTTCCTTTTCTTATTCATATGGCTTGCTCTTAGGATGATCATGACTTTGTTTGATCTTCCATTGCTTCAAAGGTGGTGGCAGCTGGGATACAAAATACATAATACTGAATTTAATGTTTCTTTCGGTGTGTAAAAAATTTTACTCTGTTAGTGCTGAATGTTCCAAATGAAAAAAGTAACTGATTTACTGGTAGGGATTAATTTTTAAAACAGTTAAACTGTCACTTTCTCCTTGCTTTTAGTGTTTGGAACACTCAGTGCGTAGTTTTGCTTGGTCATTTGAAGAAAAGTGACATTTCTTTTAATGATTAAAGCTGTGTTTCTGCTTCACTGTCACCACTGACATTTAAGAAAAACGTTTATTTCCTTCTTCTTATTGCTAACTTTTTTCTAGGACTATATGAAAAGTCAAAGGACAAACCTTCCTGCTTATTTGCTCGGCACATTCAGCATTTAGTAAAAGTGTTCTTAAAAGTAAAAGGGGGGAGGAAGCCCACCACCCCCACACACCCCCCAAAACAGACAAATGAAAGAGCTGTGCCTGTCTTCAAAAGCTTCCACTAATAGCTCTTGGCCAGGCATAGAAAAAGCTGGTACATAATATATACATAATAAAACGGTGGCATTTTCATGCCATTTAACATTAGAGAGATTTTCACAAATGTTATCCAGGCATTTCAAATGCAATTTTATTGGCTTCAGGCAAGCCAAACTAATGCTACTTCTGCATCAGTTCAGTTAAAGCAATATTCTTGTTCAAGTATCTGGGATAGCAAAATGGCAGCGTGTCTGTGTATGTTCAGTCACGCCTGCCAGGGAGGTCTCATCTGCTTTGCAAGGAGCTGAGTAGGACAAAGCACGTCTTGCTGTCTTTCTGTCTTCATACCTTCTGCCTCAAGTTCCATACCTGCCTGCAGTCAATCCTGTTATTAATGGTTTTATCTGGCCATAATGCCTCCCATGGTTAAAAACATCAGCAGACAGTAGGAAAACTTGATTCTGAAGTATGATAAAGATTGTTCCATTTTAGCACTAGTGCTGTCTCTCGCAGCATGAATTTTAATTTTGCTATAAAAATAAAACTTAACATGTTTTTACATGAAGCTTACTTGATGATTGTATTGAGAATTCAGTATTAGACCTTCCAGTCTTCCCAACATCAGAATTAAGTAGAAGCTAACTAAGAGTTGTGTGTAAACATGCTATCCCATGAGGAATTTTGCTCTTTATGCACTTGTAGATTGTTGGTTAGTTGCTTGGCAGCTTCCTGGCTGGCTCCTTCATGTGATTGTTGGAATCTGTGCCATTGCTGGGCCCTTTTCTTAGTCTGACTGGTCCTTTTTATTTGGGATCATCACACTGCATTTAAAAACCAAACCAAGCCAGCAATCATACTAGGAAAGAATGTATGGATTTTGAAAGTTTCAAATATGGGAAGCTGGAAAACAGGGCAGTGTTTTTTGAGCACTTATAACGTGTACATAATACACAAATATTGTTCATCTGCCTCTTTGCACATGTGTGCTCTCACACAGAGGTATCCTCAGGTAGGTGTGTTGCAAGGTGTGCCTGTTGCTGGATGCTTGTTCCTGACACTGTAAGAAGTACAGGAGCAAATGAAGGCACTGTTATGAATGCGCATTTCCTGAATGCTGTTGAACATGGAGAACTGAACTGTTGTAGGAAGTAATGCTGTTTGAATTCACTTAACTGCCTTAGAATGTGAAATGAGGAAATTCTTCATTTCAGGCCTTATTTAAAAGATAGGCCCAGCTCAAAATATTAAAAAGAAATTTCATAATGCCTTTTGTATGAAAGGTTCTGTGGCAGTTGCAGTCTAGCCACATCGTCTTAAGCTGCAGAGGTAATTTGTCATGATCTCTTGAAGTTCTACGGTCTTTGTGCATGACCTGGAATAACCAAAGATCCCTTTTGGAGGGGCTGGGGGAAAGTTAATGTAGAAATGAAGCTGTGGTACACATAAAAGAAAAATCAGCTAGTAGACCAGCTTGTTTTTCTGTGCATTCAGCCAAAGCATCTGAAAACAGTCATAGCTTCCTGAGTTAGGAAGCTATGACTTTATTATTTCTTAAAATTTGACTAATCGTCAGTCTTATTTTATTAGAGTTTTTTGAGGGTTATGCTGTCTTTTGGGGAAGGAGAGATAGGGTGATTACCATGACTTTGCTTTAGTGTTCTCCTAAAGCTGAAAAAAGCTGACCCAGTGACAGCAAAACCAAGCAAAAAATTGTCCAGCAAACCCCAGCCCTGAACATGTACCTTTTAAATGTCTGTGGTTTTTTTTCATAGCTTTTCTAATATTTAAGTAGATTTGAATAATGCTTTAGCACAATACCTTTTTTTCAGCATGGGAGGGAACAAAACATTTTTTAATTGGGGGGGGGGAATTGGATACTTTGTATCCAGTTAGTTTAGCTACTCTGTTTTTTACTCCAGCCTGTACCTTAAAAATAAAAAAGTATTAGAATATCAGATGTCACTCTATAAGGTATATGAGCTGCACTTAGTGATGTTCTCTTGCTTTCTCCTTCAGCTAGTGGGTTTTTTTCCTGAAGGTATTCCTCTCGAGGAACAATATTACAAATACATTATTGATAATCTTTCTGCCTTTTAGCTTAATTTTCAGTTTCACTAATCCAAATCCTTTATATTTGTGGCTTAAATATCATTAAAAATTAAGGTGTTGAATCGCACTTTAATGCTGAAAGACAGTTTATTTGTTGAGATAGCTGATGGTTGGAATGCTTCAGAGAGTTTTGGTAATGCAAATTATTACCTTTTTAATATGGAGGGAGGGGAAAATACTTTGAGTTGTAACCTTTACTAAATCCAGACACTTTGAAGATCCTGTAGTCACGCATGCAAAGAAGATAACTTATTTATGTTTGTATGCTGGCTATTATTTGATCCTTAGTGATGAAAAAAGCAGAGCTCTTCTCTTCTGTACATTTCCTCTGATCTGGATTGACCTGTGCTTACGATTTCACGGAGAATTAAATGCTATAAAAAATGAAAGCAGTCACTGATCTTTGTCTCTGTAGGCCCTCATGCATTTAATCCCGTGATGCAGTTTAAACAATTAAATACAGGAAATAATGCAGAGGAGGAAATGGGAAAAAATGACTTTTTCAGATATCTGCAGATAGAAAATGAAATGGTATTAAATTTTTAATCATTGACTGTGAAAGTTTACCCTTTATGTATAATGTGACAGGAAGAGTGGGAGAAATTACTTTCTCAATGGAAACTTACTCAGTCTGAAAAAAAAAAAAAGAAATGCAAATTTCATTATTCATATATTACGTATAAGTTTTCTAATCAAAAGACAACATTAGTATCTATTTGTGATTCTTTGGTGTCAACTGATAGGCACAGATGTAGTACTTGTATACAACCATTTCACAAAAGACTCTCTAATTACAGCTAACAACCATCACAGAAATACTAAACTCAGTATCAAGACAAATGTATATGAAGAGAAAATTTGTTTTCTTGAACTGAAAGATCATCTGAAACAATTCCTACATTCCCTTAGCTTAGGAATTTGTTTGAATCATAGAATCACAGAATGGTTTGGGTTGGAAGGGACCTTAAAGATCATCTGGTTCTGATCCCCCCCTGCCATGGGCAGGGACACCTTCCACTCCAGCAAGTTGTTCAGAGCCCCATCCAACCTGGCCTAGAACACTGCCAGGTATGGGGCATCCACAAGTTCTCTGGGCAACTTGTGCCAGTGCCTCACCAATGCAATGGTTATTCTCTTCTAACACATAAGGGGTGAATGAACTCTTGAATCCATACTAAGAGGTGACAAAGTTATAGTAGTGTAGGATGTTCCTCCTCCCACATCACAGTAATATCTTTTACAGAAACTATATAATAAAGTTGCATGACTAGCAGAGTTCATCCAGTATTTTGTAATTAAATAATGAAATAGTTATTCATGCAAGATGGAAAATGGAAGAGGCCTCCAAGAGTTAATTTCTGGTTCATGGTCTTGCAGCAGTGTTTTCCTGTGTAGCAGCCTCACTTAGACCATGGGAGGATGGTGCTTAGGTCATCTCTGTTTGCAGATTTCATCCACATTCCGAGTTGTGTTTCTCTGTGACTGTCATTGCTAGTCTATAGTAGTTTGATTCTGCATTAATTGTGATTTTACACACACAAACAAACACACACACACATATATATATATATATGTAATATATATAGAGAGACACTTATATTTATGTAATATAAAAAGTTGTTGCAGCTTAGGTTAAGGAGAAGGCTAAATCTTCAAATATTTGGTAGGAGTGATTGTAAAACACATCTGCATGATGGTCAGAAAAAGGTTATTTGTTCTGGATAGGAAGCTGATCTAGAGTAGTAACTGAGTAATGCCATATATACATACAAATATTTTTTCTTCTTAGAGTCAAGTCTTCCTTGACTTTCTGAAAGGGTTGGGCTTTTTATAATGCTTAAGCCCTTTAGAATGGAGTATTTTCTTACTCAACCCCCTTGCCTCTGGGTGGGAGGTTTAGATTTTTGTGGATATACTAATAAAATAATAATTAAAAGATAATATTCCTTTAAAAATAGTCCTGTAGAACTGGTTATATTTTGTTTCTGTATTATACAGGTCACCAGAAAGACCCACTGGAGATCTTCGGGAAAGAATGAAGAACAAACGTCAAGATGTTGAGGCAGAGCCACAGAAACGAAGTACAGAGGAATCATCCTCTCCTGTTAGGGTAAGAGTGGAGTTTGCAGAACTCCAGAATCCCTCAGTAACAATTGAGCAGTGTGTCCTAGAAACCTTATTGTTGTGACTTGTAATATTGAAACTGTTTTAAGGAACTGATCATTTTGTACATAGCATATCACATTTTTTGTTATGAAGTGTCTTAACAATTGTACTGTTTTGCAATTTTGTAGTGCTTTCTGGTCTTTTGGTTTCCAATGATTTTATAAACCCCACTGACTTAAAATGTGTTATAAATACTGATAAACAGGTATTTAATAACAGTGCAGACTCTTTGATTATTACCAAGAAAGTTTACTAACCATTGTTTCACTCATCCACTATTTTTCCCCCAACACATATTCATATCCCTTGTATACATGCATCCTGACTTAAGTTGTTCACCCCAAATTTGCTTTTGATGCAACCATGCAGTTTTGATTGTGCTGGTTCATTTTGCCCTCCCCGTCATGTACTCATCAGCCACCCCAACTGCTTAATTAATGGATTTTGCAAAAAATTCATTATTGTTCTTATTTTGTAAACATCTTTCTGCAACCCTGTGGCCCTCAAATATCAAAATTTAATTATTTTTAAATGGTGTTATCTGTTTCTGATGTTACAAACAAATAGGGATAGAGTTCATAGTGTGGCCCTGTACCTTTGTAGAAATAGCACCACTGTGTTCCTGCACCATGTTTAAGACCATCTTCATATTAATAATTTTTAAAAGGTTTTATTTGTAAAAAATCAGTTTTGCTTCTGCAGGTATTGACAATGTTCTATCATTTCCTCTTGGTCTGTTCCTACTTGTTGTGTAAAATGAATCTTTTATGTCAGCTGTAAATAAATCAGCAGCAGCTGCTATAATTAAATTTAACAGAATGGCTTACCTTCCAATCATGTTTTCAGTTGCTGTTAATTTTTGTAAACCCTCAATCTTTTTACTGAAATGTGTTTCTTTTATTTTCTAATAGTTTGAATAAACTGTTCAGTTATTGAGTACATGGTTGGTGGGAAAATTTTTTTTTTTCCAACCGTCATTAAAAATTTGCTGTAACTTCTGTCCTGGTGCAACTCTAATTTTGATGTAATTCTTACTTTTGATTAGTTAACCTTGCTTTTTATAGTGTTCTCTTAATGTGATAATAAAATACTCTTAAACAACTAAAACCAAAGTGAAAGTGAACTGGAAGCAAGAATCTAAAGGAATTGGAGAATTAGTGTTAATGTATCAAAGAATTATTTATAGATTAAGCACACACCAGAGTAAAAAATGCTCTGTTTCAATCTCATAAAATGGAAGATTGAGGAAACAGCTGAACTTTTGTTTTAGTTCCATGGAGGCAACTCTCAAAATAAAGGATATCAAAGAAAATATTCTGGAACAAATAGATGAAGAGGGACAGTCGTCAAGAGTTGCTTTGCAAAGACCCAGGATATCTAAAAGGACAGAAGACTCAAGTGACTGAACTGCTAAGAAAAATCTTGCTCCCTTGGTAGAGCTGCTGTTATGGTGGAGATCTAATATGTTATGTTTCCATATTTTAATAAAGCTTTTGGGGTAACAGCAGAGCTCAATAAGAAAACTTTGAAATAATGAAAAGTAGCTTGTTCCATAAGAAATTTCATAATTTTGGTTAAAAATAAAAAAAAAGAGACCAATCAGAAACATCCCTGCAGACAAAATCTGTGTTTCACCAGCCTACTAGACTGAAACTTCGATGGAGAGTAGTGATTAAGAGAGAACTGCCTGATATAGGTCAAACCTGTTTTGAAAGAAGACTTCTGAGGCATATGCATAGATAGTTAAAGAACAGAAGGTGTAGTATTTTAGGTTTAGAAGCCAGCTAAAGGGAAAATTTAGATTAAGTTAAAATTGAATTACACAGAATGCTATTGTAATTCATTTAAAGAACTATAATTTTAAAGAATGTAGAAAAAAGTTGGACATCCCAAATGTCAAACCTGGCAAATTTGAAACCACTTTGGAATTACTGGAAGTCTGAGGAATGCCATGGGGGTTGGGAAAGATAGTTTTTGGCAGTACAATGGCAGATGAAACTTGGTGCTGCCAAGTGCAAGGTAATGCACAGTGAAGAAAGTATTCAAAACAAAAAATGAATTAATTTTTTTTAAGTAACTGAAACCACGCAGTAGAAAAATAAGTTATTGTGGACAGCTCAATGAAACCATGTGTTCCAAGTGAAGTCACAGTTGTAGAAGGAAACATTCAGGTATATAAAAATGGAATAGAAAATAAGAAAATGATTGATAATATGCTGTAGAAATTCATGGTCCAGTTTTATTTGAAATGCTGTTTGGTTGTCATCAATTGTATGCAAGAAAACACAGTCAAAGGTCTTCTTGAAGTGGGCAAAGAGGTGAGACATAAACTGGAGAGAAGAAAGGACATGGGATGAATGCATATAATGGATGTTTGAGAGAATGTGAGCTAGATGCGTCATATTCATACTTTAACCCAGTAGAAAGGGTGGCAAATTTGAAAGTGACAAGGGGAAATGCTATTTATGCTATATATGACAATTCTGCCTGGTTGCCAGAAGATAGACACGCACAGCTGAATAGGTTCCACAAGAAGCTAAGACAGTATAACTAGTATAAAATCTTTTCAGAAGAGATTTTTTATTCTTTGGAGACATAACTAGTATAATCTGTATGTATTTAGGAAGAAACTTCCTATATTGGCAGTTTATAGACTATATCCCTTTTTATTTCTTCATGCTTTGTATTATTATTTGCAGAGACAATATGCTGTGTTATGTGGACACCTACATTAAATTCAGTTGGTTTTGTGTTTCTTGGATTTGTGTTTGGAATTACTTCAGCACTGTATGTTAGTGTATGAATCATTATACAAATAATTAGATGAGGTTCCTGCTGTTACTATATTCAGTTGGAATTTTTTTTTTAAATTATGAGAAGACAGTTACGTTGGTGTGTATGAAGTCTTAAATAAAGTCGTAATGTGGAAGGTGTGTGTGATTTGGGAGAAACAGTGGGAGGAGCTTAATGTACATTTAGGAAGGTTTTTGTAAGGAATGTGTATCACTTGTTTCATATCTGTGGATTTTGTCACTGTAGCTTTTATTTCCACCGGAAATAGGACTCAGCATTGTCTTCCATCTCTGAAATGGGACCAAATACCATTTCATGTCAGGAGAACTTCAGATTCATTTACTTACATGTTTCTGTAGTGTGGTAGTAGTTATAAAGATATTGCACCTAGAGCAAAGCAGTACTGTGCTCACCCAAAAGGTTGTAGCTGTAATACGTGTAGCTTACTGTAGGTTTAAAGGAATCTGTGCTTTGGAATGAGTTTATTTTGCTGCTGCATGTATGTGTGCAACCTGATAAGGTTGAAACTGAGATTTCTGCAATGCAAGAATTGTAGGTTGTATCAGTCTTCTATTCTTTCCATCGGTGATGGCAAAGTAACACTTCTTGGCTAGAAGCATGTTTTACAGATTGGATGAGTCCTTTTGTACTTGGCCAGGCTTTTGTGGCAGTAGTGGGAAATTTATTCAAGTAGACATCAAGTCTTGTGTTGTAGAGTGCTGATCACATGGGACATAGAGCTTCAACTTGAATAGACATTAAATAAAATCTCCCTGAAGTCAGCCATAATATCATGAGTTTTTCCCTTTCTTATGTGGCATCTCTCCTAAACAACAACATGAAATTGTAAACATCTATTCAACACCTGCTATGTTTAGTTGTGAGCATCTACCTGAAAACAGCATAGACAAAGTCTACTAAATAATTTCCTCTTAAGACAAGCTACATTGTTTTTTAATAAATAAATTTTTAATTATGTAAATATAATGGTTCTCAACTAGTAAATGGCATTTTTTCAGAGTCTGAAGAGAAGTTGTTAATAAGAGTGAATATACAGCATCTTCAGGTACCAGTGACAGTCATGCTATTGACCTTTAGGAACTTAACTTAGTTTATTCTTGGCTTGTTAAGGGAGAGACAAAAAAGTTCTGTAAGGATATGAAGGAAATATTTCATTCCCATAGTATGAGGGAATCAAATGTGTTACAAGTGTAACAAGTAAAATAAAAGGAATGTGTTGAAGATTTTTCAGTGAGAAAAATTAGGTATGTGTTCTAAACCATCCTAACTTAAATTGTTGATTAGCATGCCCCTGGAAAAATATACTCAATTTCTAAACTGATATTTATTTTTCAAGGTGCAATGTTGTCAAAATCTTTTTTCTTGACAACTAAACAACATTAGTATGAAATACCATGCTTCCCCTATATTCAGTACTTCAGTTTGATAGCTGTTTTTGTTCTCAGTTCTTCTGTAGAAATATGATTGTGCCACTACCAAGTCTTTCCACTGAAAGGAGAAAATACAGGCTCTTGCAAAATGCTTGTATTGGCTTGTAAGTCTGAAGAGGTAGGCATGATACATACAGGTTGTGTAGTATTTTTAACATGGGTTATTAAATTGGACTTGAAGCATTGGCTTGCTGCACGTTCTGTGATGACAAGGGATTTGATGAATTGTCTTTGGGAGATTTTTTTAAATCGGTGTAGAGAGGCTGTCCTACTGTTCATATTTCAGTTTGCTAGTAAGAGGTAGTGTTGAATTAATAGAAGCTAGTATTCATATTTAAGAAATTATGGTTTTGTTTATGTTATAGGGCGTAGTTGAAGTATGTAGAGGTATACAGCCCAGTAGAACAGCTGTGGCCTTCATGGAGGGTGGGCTAGAAAAATAAGAACAGTCTTATGAAAGAAAAGAATGATTGCAGAGAACGCTTGTTATGCTTACAGTTTTTTAGATCTCATCAGAGTAATTTTCTTTTAAAGTAATTTGCTTTGGGGCATGGTAGAATTCTGGCCCTTAGACTGAATGTCTGTAGTACATGTTGAGACGATGGCTTAGTGAATGTAGACTTGTCTGCAGTTGATGTCAGCAACCAGCATGACTCAGTGAGTTATGACCTTCTGCATAATTTTAGAGATTTACATCACTAAACTAGAGATAAGTTTTTAACACTGTTGCTGAATAAAAAGGAATAGTTGAATTTTACTCTTTTTTGAGTGACTGACTGCAATTTTATTTTGTTTCCTTAATGTGTTTCTAAGGTGATGTTAAGGGTTTAAATTAAGTAAAGATCTAAATCCCAATAAGAAATAGCTAGTGAAATTCTCAGGCATCTTCTTTTCTTGGTGTTTCTCCCACATACCAATATGAAAGAATCCCCAGAAAAGCAAAAGAGGGCACTATGTGAGCTGAGAACAACAGGGCTATGGGACAGATTTTGCTGTTCTGGTTTCCTATTTAATAAATTACCTGAGATACTTCAAGCTTGAATTTTCTTCTTTTGCTAGTTGTGAAGAAACTTTGTTCTGTATTCCACTTGAGCCCAGGTACATCACACAGAGAATGTTGCTTCAGCAGATGCAGAGGTGCAACTCTGCAGCTCTGTACTGGAATTTAGCAGGGGCACAAGAGCAGCACAGCATCAGTTGACTTGAAATTATCTTTTTTCTTGTACAGATAGTCTCTGGCTTTCTTAGGTGTTCACAGGACATGGGAAATGGGTGCTACTGCATTAGTTAGACTTTTCTTGGAGACTGTGAAAGTCAAACACAAAGCTGTCAATGGGACTTGATTTGACTGTGTTGCTTTAGAATTTTTCCTCTTCTGCCAGCCAAAAGTCTCTGGGTTTATTTATTATCTCCTCCCCTTCCACATTCTTTATCCTCTAAAGAGTTAAATGGTTCCACTTCTGAGGCTCATCTGCCTTGCATATAAATATTCTTTTTTACAGCTGAGAATTCTTGCTCAAGCTGTTAAAATTATACTCTTTAAGTGTTCATTAAACTTCCGGTCTTTAGAACTTAATCTCTTCTTTCAGTGCCTATTTTAAACTTTATTCTCTGATATGTGCTTGACTCTTGCCCTGCCTTTAAGCCTTCTTATTTTATGAATCCTTTCTTCTCTTTTCCTCATCTACTATTTGCATTCTGATTATATGAAATTGCATTAGAACATGTAGCCTGTGGAGTCTCTGCTTGTTTAGGAAAGTATTTGTTCAACAGGCTAAAGGGGAAAATGCTTTTAGTACTATAAAAAAAAACAGCCAAAATACCATGTAAAAAAACACCTGCTTCTTCAGGCTTCTTTTGAAATAAAGTTGTTTACTCTAATGCAGCATTTTTCCCTTTATAGAAAGAGTCCTCACGAGGAAGACATAGAGAAAAGGAGGATATCAAAATTACAAAGGAGCGAACACCAGAAAGTGAAGAGGAAAATGGGGATTGGGAAACAAATAGAGAAGGTATGTATTGAACTGACAGTATTGAACTGACAGTCCAATGATGCCTCAGAGAACTGTGAGGTTTCTGGGCTGTGTGTCAAGTGGAATGCTTCAAGATTTGGTTTCTAAGCTGAATACTTTCATGCAGTAGCCAGTAATTTTTTTTTGGGGAGAGAACTAACAAGTTACCTGAGTTGGACTGCTGCAGTGGTTCAGTGGTTAAACCAACTAGCTTTAAAAACACAGGCTTTTTTTTTTCCCCCTTCTGACTACTCAGGCAATGAGGAATTTTATTATAGTCTACTCCATGGTGAATCTCTCACATTAAGGTCACTAGATGAATCCAAGTTGCATCTAAAGTAATTTTGGAACCTGTCAGTCTGAGAAGAAAGTGTAACTCCTTTGAATTCAAAAGTCAGCCATTTTTGTTGCATAATGTTTAAGGGTGTAAACTGTCATTAACAAGGTCTCCATTAGAACAACAACAGTTGAAGGTGGACATCGGTGAAGTATTTATGTTCTAAAAATACTTGAAGAATGCTAAGTGTCTTGTATTATCTTTGTAGTCACTTCTGTATGAGTCGGTGGGTGGGAGTTTTTGGCTTTTGAGGACTTTTAGTACTTACTGAAAGTTTCATTGTTGCTGTGGGCACTTTTTTTCTCTCCTAAGTTTCACTTCTGTTAAGAGTCCAGGTTGCTCTGATAGAGATGTTACAGGAGCTTCTACTGAACCATAGTGTTTCTGTAGTTTTTTGAGAATCTTTGTGTCAGAAGTAGTTACAATGTTGCAAGAAAAAAAGGCAATTCTGATCCCATCTGAAGGAATTCACATATAATGAATATATTTGCCACGAAGTTCACCTTTTATGTAGTTCCTGTATGTAGGAAGGGAATGAAAGCTAATAACTTTTTAATGAAGTTGTCTTTTCTCTGACAGATATTTTCCCAAAATGCTTTTTCAATATTAGACTTAAATATCCATAAACAAAATTAATATAAACAGAGGAATAAATTCAATTTTCAGTAAGATTTCAGTTGCCAGGTTGGAAGCTTAAGATATTAACTGTCCATGACTTAATGGAAAAGTATGAGAAATAGCATTTTTTCTACTGTGAGAACCAAAGAGTGGTAATGTTGTAAAACCAGATGTAAACTCTTGAATTGTACGTTCATCCAATGAAAGCATTAATACATAACTCCTCTCTTATTTTAAAATACATGTTTACATGTAATTAAGTATATCAATTGATTTGTAAGACACTGTATTAAATAGACCCCTCTAGTATTGTGCATCACTATATTAATCTGTTTCATGTGAGTTCCCCAGTTAATTAGTCCTCTACATATTTTCACTCCTTGTCAAGACACACAGTTTTAATTTTTTTGTTATTTAAATGTAAAGTGGTTTACTTTGTTTCCCTTGCTACCTCAGATGAATGTCCATGAAAGAAGTTAAGCTGTTCTTTTTAATGAAGTTTTAGAGTTGAGCTTCAGGTTGTGTGGAACTAACTGGAATTACTTCAGGTTTGCACACAGAATTGGAGAAGAAATTTGGCATGAATGCCAAATTTCCTTGGTCCATTCATGCAGTGCTTAAAAGTCATAGAAATATTTATGGTTGGCATCTAGTATGCTAAATGTTATTGTTGTGTTTTTCATAAGAAATTGTATACTAATCTATTTACTTTTTTTTTCTTCAAATAAAGACTCTGATAATGGAGATGTTAATTATGATTATGATCATGAGCTGTCTTTGGAAATGAAGCGCCAAAAGATTCAGAGAGAACTCCTGAAATTGGAACAGGAAAACATGGAGAAACGAGAGGAAATAGTAATTAAAAAAGAGGTTTGTATTATGCAAATGTGAAATTGAAAAGAAACCAAGTCATCAGCCACTTCATAGGCTTCTAATTGTTTCTCAGAAGACTTAAAGTTTTTGGGCCACAAATGCACAATTGTGTTATGTGATAGTAAATAACTGGCACCTGTATAATTAGTATGTGACTTGAGTACTTGAAGTGAGTATCTGATCAGTCATCAGATCAGATGTCAAGTTTTCTCCTTTGGGAAGTCAGCTATTAAATGAGTAGGATTTAATTCATTTTAGTGATACAAAACTAGTGAGATCTGTAACAGAGAATGATAGGTAAAGGAAAGCACAAGGCATTCCCCAATCTCATTTTTGGGCTTGCCTAGTAGTAACAGAATAGAGTGACAGAGACAAAGCTGTAGCTGTTAGAAACTCTAAAATTTTGGGGAAGACTAAAAAAAAATCCTCTAAGGATTTTTCTTTCTTTTTCAGACAAATGTGAGTGTTAGTTGTGAGCATACTGATTTTAACCCTTAAGTTACAGTTTTTGTAACGTATTACAGAGTGCATCACTTTCTCTTCCTCAACACTTTCTCTGTTGTCTTCCTTTTATGCTGTTCTTTGCAAACAATGTGATGAGGTTGAGGTAGAGATGTACATGATTCTCATACTCTCTCACTTGCTGAATTTACATGTTTGACACACATATCGGCATACAGTTACAGTTACACTTTTGAGCATCAATATCTTACTCGTTAATTATATTCTTTCCCTCAAGATTTCTCCAGAGGTGGTTAGATCTAAATTATCACCATCACCATCACCAAGAAAGTCCAGCAAATCTCCAAAACGAAGATCCAGTCCCAAATCATCATCTTCAGCTAATAAGAAAGACAAGAAAGCATCTACTGTCTCTTCACCACTTTTGGAGCAGCAGAGGTCAGTATGTAGATGCATCTTGTAAGAGAGTGAGAGCAGAGAACCACACTTACATTTATTACTGGAGTTTTCATAAATAATGTTTTCCATTTTCCTTCCTTTCAGTGCCCCATATTATATAAATTTAGGAGAAGATCTCTAAATTGTGCATTGTGAATCATCTTCTGCAGATAATTGTCATATGGATGTAGTTTTCAGTTGATTATTTTCATGGTTTACTGGCAAATCTTTTCTCTTTGAATCCAGAATCTTTGTGAGGTGATGAGAAAATACAAATCATTGAAAAGAGGAAAACGCTTCTGTTTGAAATGCTGCAGCCTGTGAAGCAGCCTCTCTAAATTGAAGTGTTTAAAATTTGACCAACTGCACATTCTGTTGGTATTGCATATCACTGTTCAAGATAAAATGTGTGACTTTTAAGCAGGGAATTTCTGAGAATTCAGGAGAGAATAGGAAGTGAAGGACGTGTGGGGAGGGGGGGCAGGGAAGAATTAAGGATAAAATATGTAAAAATCCGAGAATTTTAACCAGCTGCAGTGCCACCAAAGTCAATCTCCAAACCTGCTTCTAAAGTTCTTGCTGGCCACAAGATATTTTGAATTGTTGTTTGCAGCTTTTAGATAGGAAAGAAATTACTGTAGCAGTGTAACCAGACGCATCTGTGTTTGGGACGATCCCCTATTTAACCTATTTGTTAAAATCCCCTTTAAAATAGGGACAGAATGACATTGTTTCTGCTACAGGAATGGTTTAGCCTGTGCTGGTGTACTACTGACATATGCAGTGATACTTAGTTGACAGGATTTATCTTAGTGGTAAATTATGCAGAAAATACATAATGTTTCATATTGTGAGATGCATACTCAAGAATGTTCAGATGCTTCATCCTGTCAGGTAGTTAGCATTAAATTGAAAACATGAGTAGTTTAAGTAGTTTTGTGTGTGTTGGGGTATTGCATTGCCGAAATGGGAGTATAAACAGACAAGGTACTGTATGGTTTTTGTCTTCTGATGTACACAGTTCATGTAAGGGCATTTTTTCTTTGAAAACTGGTTCTATCTGAACAAGTGCAATTCCTATTTTTGTTCGCTTCCTTCAGAAAAAAAGGCTATAAATTGAGGAGCTCAACATAGATTTTTACCATCTCTATTCACCTTTCTGTCAAGTTCTGCTATTGAATGGTGCTTGCTAAGGGTGTTGGTAATCCCATCCTAAAAGCTTGAAGGCCTTTTATGTTATAACTTTCCTGTCAATGTCTGAGAAATTATTGTTTGAAATAGTTGTCAACTCTTCATTTTTATACCATCCCCCCCCCCCCCCCCGCCCTGTTAATTTCTCTCTAGGAGTTCTAAAAGTAGCCAGAGTAAAAAGAAAGGTCCTCGTACCCCTAGCCCTCCTCCTCCAGTACAAGAGGAAACTCCTCTGGGGAAAAAACACAAGGAAAAACATAAAGCAAAAGAACGTTCAGAAGAAAAGGCAAGGGACGTGAAAGAAAGAGGGCGTGACTTTGAAAGGCACAAGGAGAAAAAAGAGAAGCAGAGGTAAGTTATGTTGCATCATTAGCTTTTAACTCCAACCTTGCTTTTAAAATTATATTCTATAGAATACTGAATAATAAGGGTGGTATTACCTACTTTGCCAACAACCTTTTCAGTACTCAATGAAGTATTTTCACTATGTTGTGTGGGTTGATAGACTATAACTAACAGATTGGTAGATGTAATTGCATCACTTAGTAAGTTTGTAAAATCTCTCTTTAAAAGCTTCATTACTTCTCAAGAATTTGGGTCTTCACCAATGGAGCACGTTGTTTGCCAAAGTCTTTATTGAACGCATTCACTGGTCTGATTGCATGCTTTTCTGAAATCTTAGAGGACTAATATCTTACAAGTTGTCAGTCTGCATTTAAACTCTCCCTAATCTTCAGTAGGTTAAAGTATTTTTGAGGTTGTCAAAGACTAGTGCCATTTTAGAATTGCTTCATTTTTGCATATATACATATTTATATATTTAAAAAAATGGTGGACTGCTATGACTATTCTGTTATTCCTGGAGCATACACATCCACTTAAGCTGAAAGATACATGATCTGCATTTTTATGTCCTGAATTTTCTCGTACTTTGTAACTGGCATAGCAGACTAAGGATTGGAAGAACAGTGAATCATGTATTTTTAATTGATTAAATAAATTCCACCATACTTACTTGAAAGTATTTTATTTCCCTCATGATTGCACTCTCCATTACTGGAAGGAAGACGCAAGCAGTAGAAAGGAACATTCTAGTTAGTGCTGAAAGCACCATGACAGTACTTGTCTTATGGTACTGTAACCAGGTATTGCTGTGGTGACTACAGCCTTGTATCTCACTGTTGGAATTTTGTCTTTTTTTTCCCCTACATAATAAAAATGTAGTTGTAATGTCAAGTCTCTGTTAGGTATGGTCAGTGAAATAGTTGAAGGTTTTGATGGATTACTTTCATTCACTTGGTGCTGGGATTAGCCTTTAAAAATGTGTTTGAGCTTGAAGCTGCGTAAATAAAGTTCTGATATTACAAAAACTTTTTAATAAGATAGCAAAATATTTCTCCATTGGTAAGAATTCTGATTTACCACCACATGAAATGTTAGGTAAAATTACAATAAGGTTTTTTTGGTTTTACCATATTCTAGTTTTAACAGTCCAGTGTAGCAAGAAATTTAGTGCATATCTTGCATTCTTGAGTTTTGCTAGCTTAAGGTAACTTCATATGTGAAGTCATAGCTGGAACAAATGATTGTATAACATAGCTCTTGATATGATAATCACAGGTTCTGTCTTGGAGGTGTCTGTAGTTTCTTAGAATTGTGCTGATGCCATCTTAGCCCTCTTAAACAAGTTGCTGTTTATGTTTCCCAGGGATCCGTCTGAAAGCTCCCGTAGACAGAAACGTTCTCCTAGTCCTGCAGATCACTCTGGCAGTAATTCTTCCCCTTCCAGGGAGTACTCGCCACCTGCTGCAAGGCGAAAGCAAACCTCCCGAGCTCCAGCCAAGTCATCCACTCACAAACATAACTTCTCACCCTCTCGCAGGTGGGAGGTCAATTCTGTAGATTTTATTTCCTCTAATACTTCTGGTTTGGAAACTTCCTCTCTTGGTTTGACTGCTCGTTTATGAGTCTGTTGTGAATGTTTGTGCCTCAAACACTTGAGCACTGAGATCTTTTTTATTTTTGGCAAGGTTACTACATGGAGGGTATCTGTCACGTCAAGAAGACAAGTCACGGTTAAAGTTTCCGTTTATCAGTTCCTCTCAAATTAGCAAAACATTTGAGAGGAACTTTAGAAGTCTGATATGAGATGCAGTCAGCCTGTGAGCCTTTGGGAACTTTCTTCCTCCCTTACCTTCCCCTTTTTTAAGAAGTGGAACATGGAAAAATATTTTACTTTTGACATTGGAAACGGGCAGAGTTTCTCTGTTCTAGAAAGGGTAAAGTGATACACAGGACCTGATTCTGGACCTCTTTCTTGAGAAGAAAGTACTACTGGCTGAACAGTACTGTACAAAGCTTCTTGCAGGAAGTTTTAGGGAAGGTATCATATCTGTTAGTTCTTGAGGCTTTGAAAAAAGTGTTTTACCATCCATTAAAAATGGAGTAGGCTCCTTATTTTGGCCTGAAGGAGTGTAAGCTCAGATTCAGAATGGCAGTGCTAAATACTACTGTAGTCCCATGTTTGTATAATGGAAAGCAAGGTGTTCTTATTTTCTGCACCTCTGTTGAAGGGTAGGGGAAGCTCCAGATATCATACATATTTCTGCAGGCTGATAAAGCAAGCAAAATAAAGCCATCCATTCAGCAATCCAAAGAGTTGTAAGTAAACTGTTTGGCTTTTGTGGTGACTCCATTCAGCTGGAAAACCATTGGATTGTTTTATGGTAGATGTGACTGCTGGATATTTTTGCTATGTTGCATTCTTCATAGGGAAGAGAGTTCTTCCTGGAGCAGTAGTATGGAGTCTGCAAAATATCTCTTCTGTACTCTTTTCCCTGTTTTTTAACTTATTCCAGTGTCCTGGTTTCAGCAGGGGTAGAGTTAATTTTCTTCCTAGTAGCTACTGCAGTAGTGTGTTTTGGATTTAGCATGAGAACAATACTGATAACACACTGATATTTTGGTAGTGATAACCACAGTTTCCCACGCCCTGCCAATGAGCAGGTACGCAGAATGCTGGGAGGGAGCATGGCCAGGACAGCTGACCTGAACTTTTTTATATTTTACTTTCAGTTTTTAAACTGTTCTTATCTCAACCCACAGGCTTTACTTTTTTCCCATTCTTCTCCCCACCCTGCTGGGGGTGGGTGGGGGAGTGAGCAAGCAGCTGTGTGGTTCTTAGTTGCTGTCTGGGGTTAAACCATGACATCCAGTATTTTGCTCATCACTGCCTGCTTGTATCAAATGTTGTGCAAGGGAATGTTAAGCAGGGAAGATAAATGGGCCTTCTGCTAGAAGCAGGGAAGGGTATTTGAAATATCTTGTCTCCATACCATTAAAAGCTTTCCATGCAAGCCAATCTTGGTAATTCTGTGTCTCAAAATAATGATTTCACAGGGAAAAACAGATGTAGTCTTAGTTTAAAGACAGTAAGTCATGAAAGTATTTTTGATTCTGTCAGTCATATCTAGCCCTGACAGAATTTTACATTGACTGCTTTGGAAGTTTTACTACTCATTCCAGCTTATCTGTTTCATTTGCATGTGAATTGTCATCTTAGAGGGTTGCAGGCTACTTGTTTCCTCAGAAACAGTGAGATTTTTGAAGATATATTGTCCAAGTGTAGCTTTTTAACCCTTGTCATCTATGGAGTTTTGTGAAGTAGAAGGGATGTGGAGTTAAGGACAGTGTATATTTCATGAGAAAACATACTTGCAAGTTACTTTGGTGCTGATAAGGGAAAAATACCCCACTACTGAGCCTAAAGACTTGAAGTGTGGTTTTGTCCATGTTAGTCATATTATGAGGAAATTTTTTGTTGTTGTGTAAATTATGTTTAGTTGGTGACAGAATTTTGAAGATCAGAAATATTTTGTGTACATTTTCTTATTCTATCAGATATGAGTTTTCTATGTTTGTGTAAATATTCACGTTGGCTAACATTTTAAGTAGGTATGGTTATGGTTATGGTTTTTCTGGATCTAAGAACGGTTTAAAGATCAATCCTTACAATAAAAGGCATTTAGAAGTGTGTAAGGAGGAGACACTGTTGCTTTGTAAAAAAAATTCAATGCTGTTGTAAACAAAAACTCTTAATTATACCTTGTAAAAATTTTCAGTGTAATTTTATTATGAACTCCAAAAAACTATTATATAGTGAAGAAAAATTGGTTTTTGTTTGGGAATGGGAAAGAAGATAATGATTTTTTTCCTAACTCCTCCTTCCCTTCCCCTACATTCTGGAAGCTATGTAATACAATTTTGATTGGAGAAATTTTTCCTGGGCATTAAAAAAATAAGAATAATTTAAAGATAAGCGTATTTTGAAAACATATACTTGCCACCCTGGAGGGAAGCCAAGTTTTATGTTTTATAGAAACAGCACGTATTTTCAGCAGAGGGTAGAGAATACAAAAATTATTGCTTTTTTGTATGGTATGTCAAGAACCTTTCAAGTCAAATTATTACACATGCCTGTTTTAACTCTACCTTGCAGGTCTGCTTCTCCATCAGGTCAGCATCATTCTCCCATATCCTCCAGACATCACTCCTCATCCTCACAGTCAGGCTCCTCTGTACAAAGACATTCTCCTTCCCCACACCGCAAAAGGACTCCTTCTCCATCCTATCAAAGGACAGCTTCCCCGCCTGCAAGGCGGTCATCTTCCCCCTATCCCCCACACTCTTCCTCTCCACCTCAGAGGAAGCGAAGTCCTTCGAGACACCGATCTCCTGCAAGAGACAAGGGAAGACACGATCGCGATCGGACTTCACAGTCTCATGACAGGCGCCATGAAAGGCGGGACGGTATGAATGAAAATAGCACTTCAGAATCGTTTTTATTTGTTTGCAAATTGCATTTTGAAACTTGATTTTCAAATTGTGTGCACCCATCACAGTGGCTAGGGGTTGAAGAAAATACTGGCTGTGTTTACTCCTGCTGTGCTGGTGGTGCTGTTTGCAGGTACTGTGTAGTAACATACTCCAGGAAGAACTGCTTATGTAAGCTCAACTGATTTTAAAGGTGCTTGTAGGTATCTGTGTAGATGTTCCTTGTGTAATGCAATAGTGGTGTCAGTAGGAAAGTGATTTTCACGGCAGGCTACACTTAAGTAACTATTACTCTTTTCTGTGAGGTGCCCAAATCCAATTCCCACTGATTGCTTTCTGTTGTCTTTGTAATTGACATTAAGTGAGGTGTCTGCAAAGAAACAGTCATTTCTTCTATTTGAGTAATATGTGATGAGCAAATATGCTGTTTGCCTCGAGAGACAGATTACAAAGAGTATGTATGTCAGCTGTATTTTAGACTGGCTTAAACTTACCTTCCTATTGCAGTAATATTATAAATATGTTGTAGAAAAAACCCAAAACAAAACAGACGCCCAAACTCAAGCCAACAGATTTCAGCAGGGCACTGGGGCCTTACAAGTGGTCTAAATATAGCACAAATGTTTTGGAAGTGTCTCTGTGTGTGTGTGTAGAAAATAAGAGAAATCCATGATCAGAGGAGTGTGGTATTCACATGCCCTCTGAACAGAGAGAAGCTGTGAGACAAGCAGAGGAGAAGGAAAACACAATTCTTATCTCGCTTGCTGTGCTGTGTTGTGCTAAAGTAGAATGCAATGTGGAGATTGTTTACCCAAAGTGAGGATGTTTTGTTCCCTTGGCCTATCAGGGCCTAGAAGTGTGTGTGTGTGTGTGGGACTGTCACGGGACAGTCAGGAGAGAATCAGAGATGAGTGTAGTTCTGTGCAGTTGTGAGCAAGAGTGAGAGCATGGCAGATTCAGTTTAGCTACAATGTACATAGTATAGTATAGTATAATAAAGTAATTCATTAGCCTTCTGGTGATGGAGTCAGATGCATCATTCTCTCTCCCTCACCAACGTCAGAGTCGTCTTTGATTTACAATAGAGGAGTGATGACCCTACCTTAAAATTTTTGAAGTTCTCTTGCTCTTTAGTATGTTTGGCATTTATTTTTATTTTTCTTACTGTGTTTTGAATGGGTAAATATTAGTAGAGATTCATATTCAGAATAAGATTGTTAAAATTTACTAAATGTATAGATGGATAACCCAGCATAATCTTGTCCTATTTATGTATTAATTTTGATTTGGTAACCGTATTTTGAGTATGTTGTTTAGTGTTATTTGTGTGCTAAATATTTGCTTGTTCAGATTAGGCCAGGTATATAACAATCTCTCAAAAATTTTACAGAAACAAGAGGGAAAAGAGAAAAAGAAAGAGAAACAAGAGATGATCGTGACTATGACCAAGAGCAGAGTACCTCCAGGGACCATAGGGATGACAGAGAGTCTCGTGATGGAAGAGATCGGAGGGACACAAGAGACACCAGAGATCGGCGGGAGCTGCGGGAATCCAGAGATACTCGAGACTCCAGAGACACGCGGGATTATAGCAGGGACACCAAGGACAGTCGTGACCAGAGAGACTCGCGCTCCACACGAGACTCCCATGACTACAGAGACAGAGAGAGTCGAGATGCCCATAAAAAGGATGACCAGTATCAGGACGACTTGCGCAGCTATGGAAGATCCCATGGCAGAGAGGAGAGCTCTCGTGCTGAAACAAGGAATGACTCCAGAAGTGACTCCAGAAATGAGAGCAGAAGTGATAGAATTGGCAGAAGTCGAGGCCGAGGTCCAGAATTATCTGACAAAGGTATTGTGTAATTTAAAAAATTCATGTGTCCCTTTCCTTGAACACTGAGCATTTGCATTCATACTGCCTTGTTTGATACTTGATATGCAAGTACTGCCAAATAATTCGTGCTTTTAAAGCCGTCTTCAATTCTGTTGTCATTAAATTAAAACTGTTATTGAAATTTATGGCACTTCTGTCTTCTCCATTCATTAAAGTGGCAGAACATTGGTATTCTGCCATCCCATTTTAAAACAAAGCCTAACCCTTACATCACTCTATTTAATGTTTCTGCAACCCTAGGTTTTCTCCTTGGCAACAAATGCAAGAGGATGATGTGTAGTGGAAAATTCATAGGGGGTAGTGCATCTCAGAGCACTGGGCAGCAGGTTTCTTATGCTCTTTCAAAAACAGCTGCATAGCGTGTGGTGCCTGGAAACCATTTCTCACGCATACCCACCTCTCCTGCCTTACCACCCTGCCCCATCTGATTTCCAAAAAGTGTGACTTTATTCTTTAAAATGGTTTCTGAAGTCTGATGCATTAATAATAATAATTATAAAAAACAACTTTTAATAATCTATAATTTATTTTGCTTTTTCAGGCTTGTTGTAACATTTTCATTAGGGAAATTTTGTAGTTTTTACAGGGAGAATGATCTCTGCTTTCTCTGCCTATTCTTGCTGCTCTATTAGCTTACAGCCTATTCAGAACAATTGTGAACTGGCTTTTGGACTTATGCTTCTAGTCAGGAGACCTCATACTATGACCAGGGCATGAGGATTCAGAAAGGATTCTTGATTTTGCAGTTTGCAAATAATAACTTCAAATAGTTAAAACAAATGAAATTTAAGTTGTTGGTTAAGTAGAGTTTGATGTTATAATCTTCAGCCCGTGAACAGCTAATTCAAATTTATTAGATGTTAAAACATCAGTTGGTATAAAATATCAGTGGATTTCCTCTCGTGTGGAAGCTCATGTTTTGTGTTGCTCCATCTCCATTAGGAAGTCGGGGGACTAGAGGATCCCAGGCTGATGGTCACAGCAGTAGTGGAAACTACCATGACAGCTGGGAATCGAGGAGTAGCTACGCTGATCGGGATCGCTATGACAGTCGGGATCAAGCAAGGGACTCCTCCTTTGAGAGAAGACACGGTGAACGGGATAGGCGTGACAACAGAGAAAGAGGTATTTTAATGTCTGGTTTTACTCATACATCTGTAGTCAAATGTGCAAGTGTGAATGTGTTTCCCTCCTTTTTCTACCTTGTTCTGCCCCCACACGGATTCATAAATAGCTCATACACCACACACTGATACTACTCCTATCCTTAATTTAACTTCTGTGGGAAGATCATTCATTGGTATTGTATGCATGAATGCTGTCACCTTTTCTCCAGCCCTGTGGCTAGGATTTGACATCTTCTGTGTTTATTCATCCAAGTATTTTTTAGACAAACTAAATTTCAAGGGATTTCATTGTACAACTTCATTGTAAAATGTTTTTGCCACCTCCTCCTCCACTTCATGGTACATAAGTGTGTCAAGCTTAGAGTCATGATTGCGTTTCATTACTGATTCTGTTTGCCTATATAGAAACATTATGCTTTTGTTCTGTAAATTGCTTGAGTGTGTTTTGGGGAAGGCCTAAACTAGACTGACAGTTGTGGACTACTTGCTACTTAAGTAAGTGACAGTTTCAATTTATGCTTAATTCAAATATTTATTGTCTGGGGAGTTTAATAGTGATGAGTGCTTTGCTATTGTCAATAATTATTAACTAAGCATTGATACTGATACCAAAGATCAGGAAAACAGCATGCAAGACTTATTTTGACATAGTATGCAAGATGTCAGACTTCTGTACCAGAAAGTGCACTGTGTTGGCTTGAAGGAGCTTAGTACCAGCTTATACTCTGGAATATATTTGTATTGCTCACCAATTAAGAGAACAGGAGGAGTCAGGGAAATAAAAATTGAAAGAGGAGCTTTGAAGACTAAACATAAAATTACAGTAGGTTATTTTCTGTCTTGAGTTTTGATTTACGGGTGACAGATACATTCTAGCTGCTGTGTAATTTCAGTTTTTCAAAGAGCTATTTTGTATGCCACTTCAAAAGATACTTTTTAGCCTATTGAAACAGATCTGTTGTTGCTTGTTCTTGTGAAAGGCTCTGCTTCAGATGCTCTCTCATCTTCAAGGCAGGATTTCAACAGACCTAAACTCCAGGCTTCCTTTTTCATGTCAGCTGAAAAATCCTGAAGACTGAACATGTCCTGGGGGTTGACTTTTGCAGTCTGGCTTTCATCTCTTTCACCTCCCCAGCCCAAATAAATCCTAAGATATATATAATATAATTATGTGCCCTTCATATCCTAGCAAGTTCTTAATTTATTAAGAAAAACAACAAACATCCATCCCCAAAAAACCCAAAACAAAACCCCAAGCGAACAGAAAAAACTTTGGAAATAAAAGCATGCAATGACAACAAAATAAATTTCTAGGGGGAAAGTTGCTTTGAATGGATTGTGTTTCCCTTTGGGGAGAAAAATACAGAGCGTAAATTCAAAATTTGTTGTCTTCTTCCTTAAAAACTTAGATCACTTTTTGTAATGATTGGTCCTCAGAGTTACAATTCAAGACAGTTTCCCTAATTAGCTGCAGTTTTAGTATCTGTCATTCTGAGAAAAATTGAGATATATCTTGATTATGTGATATGCAAGGAGTATGATTTTAAAATGCAAGCTTGCAAATTTGAGCTGTCTTTATTCAACTGAGGCAAATATGTGAGTGTTCCAAACAACCACTGGAACACTACTTCAAAAAATGAAGTCACATAAGAAGTGCTGACTATCTGCATTTAACTGTGTAGTACACTTGCAGGGTTTGATTCACATACGACTTTCACGTGGATGTTTTGTCACCAAAACTGAGATAACAAATAGGAGTTACAGAACTTCTTTATAGAATCTAATACTTGGTATGCAGAGTAAATCATATTGCAGCACTGTAGTCCCCATTAAAAGAATGTGAAACCTGTTCACAGAACCGATTGCATGGATTGATGGTTTACCTTTTTTAAAAGGCAGAAATGTCACTCAGCTTTGCTTTTAATTTTACATGGTAACAGGGGAGCACTAAATCATTGTTAATTCACTCAGGGATGAAAATTGATTAAAGTGATGGAAATGCACGTTTTATTGATTTAGTTCTGTCCAAACTCTGCCTGCTCACACCTAGTGGACATTGTCTCAATTTACAGTGAAGTGCACTCAGCCTCAGAGTAATGGACCGAGAAATACCAATCTCTGTTCATGCCATTTTTTCCCTCTTTTGTGTAGTGTTTTTATATGTATGTTGTAGGAAGATAGTTTTATTGATTTGTTGTGGCTCAAATACTACTAATGCGAGCATAGAACTTGCTATAAAGTAGTCAAAACTTATAGAAATACTCAAAAATATCCAAAATATAATGAAGAATATGTAAATAGGTCTGTAGAGAGTAAATACAATTGGACAAATCAGATTTCACTGTCCTTCTGGATCGGTCATTTTCTACATGTTTAGTTTTCCCTCTGACTAATCACTGTCTGAACAAACAGCAAACTCAGATTCTAAGCTGTCAGGCTCTGCAAGAACACAAATGAAAACTTCTGGCAGCTCTGCTTCCCCTACCTTTGCCTCTCCCTATCTTGTAGATTTGGTTGTGTGTTTCTGTGCAGGGATCTCGTCTGTGATGAGACAAGCCAATATTTCTGATTTTGCAGAAACTTTTACTCTGTGTTGTAAATAGCTTGAGTCTTTGTAAAGTACTTGACTCCTAATAGATGTAGGAAGTAAAATCTTTGTGCAGGAGTCGTAACATTTCTTATGCATGCCATTCCCAGCTTTTTTAAGATCTTATACCAGATCTGGAATCATTAGGTAATGCTATAGTAAGAGCTGCATTGTGAGGCATACATTTGTCTATTGAAGCCATTCAGAAAAATCTGGTAGAAAAGGTAAATATTTTTTTGGCAACTTTTGGTTAAGTAAGCAAAGCCCACTTCCTAAATGTTGAAAAATTGTTTCAAAATTAGTTCTGCTTTTTGTCTTCCTTCCTCCCAAAAGGGAGTATTCAAGTTTCTGCAGGGAGTTGTTTTTCATTTAATGTAAACCAAGATCTAGATTGTCAAGACAAAGGGTCTTTTTTTATTAGTGCAGTGGAAGCTGTGTATATCCGTAAAGCACTTGGTAATCAAACCTGCTTCTGTTTGCAGATCAGAGAGCAAGCTCACCGGTGCGGCACCAAGGACGGAGTGATGATCTCGAGCGGGATGAGAGGAGAGAGGAGCGAAGGGTGGATCGGTCTGATGACAGGAGAGATGAAAGGGCCCGGGAGAGAGAGCGGGAAAGGGAGAGGGACCGAGAGAGAGAAAGAGAAAGAGACCGGGAAAGAGAGAGGGAGAAAGAAAGAGAATTGGAACGAGATCGTGCTCGGGAACGGGAGAGGGACAGAGAGCGGGACAAAGACAGGGACCGTGAGCGGGACCGAGACAGAGACCACGACAGGGAAAGGGAACGAGAGAGGGAGAGGGAGAAGGAGCGGGAGCGAGAGCGGGAGGAACGAGAAAGGGAGCGAGAACGAGAGAGAGATCGGGAGCGGGAGCGCGAAAGGGAGCGAGGTCGAGACAGAGACAAAGAGAGAGACCGCCAGAGGGACTGGGATGACAAAGAAAAAGGAAGGGAAGACCGCAGGGATAAGAGAGAAGATATTCGAGAAGAAAGAGGCTCACGAGATGTCCACGAGGAAAGAAAATCCAAGTGAGTGGATCTAAATGCTACTTCAGTCAAAGAACAAAAAGGCAGTCTTTTACTGCTGAATTTGGTAAGTTAGTAGACAGGGGAGTATCTTAAGGAAGAAGACAAACTGTTTATGCATAGGCTTGGTCTGGGGCTGTCTCCCCTGCATCTGTGTGGTACATGCTGGTAGCTCCCAAATTGGTACTGTGCTGGTGAAGTTATTCCAGTGTTTTGTTAGTGCTGAATCATGGAACTGCTCAAGAACTAAGAGTTGAGTCTGACAATGTAATTTTCCCTTTTATGTATGCTTGCATTGTCTTGCCTTTAATAATACAATCACTAATGGAAACGTAGTAGAAAACTGTGGTACATTATGAAGTCTGAAATTCAAATAGCAGCTATCTAGGTCAGGGTTTGTGACTTTGTTAATTAAATTTCTTTGGAACATGCATTACAAAATTTCCAACACCAGAAGGCTACCAGTGAAGGCATGAAAAATAATCCCCAGTGTTGTGTTGTGCTTTCTTTAAATGCATAGCTTTTACTTGGAAATGGCAACTTAGAAAACTGGAACCTCATGACATCTTTAAATGTCTTCTGTATGAGGGACTTAGGCTTCAGGAATCATATTGATGATAAATTCGAAGCATCCTAAAGAAATCTGATGGTTCATGTTCCTTTTGTAGGAAGCGTCACAGAAACGAAAGCAGTCCAAGTCCCCGTCAATCACCCAAACGTCGCCGTGATCATTCTCCTGATAGTGATGCCTACAACAGTGGAGATGATAAAAGTAAGTGGGAGTGGGCTCTCTCTGCAGCTGGACACAGAACAGAGTCTGATAATCCTCTGTCTGTAGAAAATAGCTTGCAATTTTAAACAGAAAAAACATGGGAAAAGTTTTGTAACTGTTCTCCATGTTTTTATGAGCACTACAATTTTTCTTCATCTTTATTTGTCATTTATCTTCATTTTGTCACTATGTATTATGTCTACCAGTGACTTCTACATCTTCAGTGTAAGGTACATGTTTACCAAATTGGAAATTGTCTTTTGCTGCTGCAACAGTAGAAAAACCTGAGAAATTAACTGAAGTAATGGGTTATATGTTTTAATGGACACTTTTTTTGGCATGCAGAAGACAGCAAATGCTCACATGTTCTTCCTACACAATAAAGGCTATGAAAAAATGTTCTTCTTAGAACAGGATGTTCTTTTTCTCATTTCCCTCTCATTTAGAAAAGAATGTTCTTTTTCTCATTTTGCAGATGAAAAGCACAGACTCCTGAGCCAGGTTGTGCGGCCACAGGAATCCCGGTCACTGAGCCCTTCTCATGTCACGGAGGAGCGGCAGAGCCGCTGGAAAGAAGAAGAGAGAAAATCGGATAGAAAGGAAAGTTCCCGGCGCTATGAAGAACCAGAGTTTAAAGAGAGGGTTTCTTCAGCAGATAAGCAAAGAGAGCAGCCAGATGCTTCAGAAGGTTCCCGGTCCAGGGTTCAGGAAAATCTTGGACACCGTCCTTCTGAAGAAAGAGATGCTTCTGATAGAATCCATGATGACAGTAAGAAGAAATCTAAGATACAGAAAAAGGCCACGAAGAAGAAGAAAGATGATGACAGTGGGGTGGAAAGGTACGCTAATGAACCAGCAACTGAGGAAAGCCAGGTCTTTTCCCCTAAGAAAGGTCAAAAAAGGAAAAATGTGGAGAAAAAGCGGAAGAGATCCAAGGGTGATTCTGAAGTTTCTGACGAAGAAATTGTTCCACATCATAAAAAGAAAAAAGGCCCAAGAACCCCTCCTGTAACTAAAGAAGAATTGGTTGAAGCACCACCTGAGAAAGCAGTGGCAGAAGCCCCCACAAAAAGAGAAGATACAACATTTAGTGACTGGTCAGATGAAGATGTTCCTGAACGTGGTGACATTGTTGTTCCAGAAAGAACCACTGAGGATTCCCATAGGAAAAGTCACAGGACAAGGGTAGAAAAGGTGGAAGCCCCTCATGTTACTATAGAGGATGGACCACACCGTAAGCCTGTGGACCAGAAGCGCAGCAGCAGCCTGGGTAGCAATCGGAGCCATGCCTCCAGCAGGCTCAGATCCCCCTCCAATGAGTCAGCACATCGCAGCGGAGACGATCAGACTGCACGGAAGAGGATCCTGCACAGTAGCTCTAGAGACAGGGATAGGGATAGGGACAGGGACAGGGAGAAGAAAAGCCTAGAAATCACTGAAAGGAAGTCCCGAATTGATCAGCTGAAACGAGGGGAACCCAGTCGCAGCACATCTTCAGGTAATAAGATATATTTTAGTGAGACTGACTATCATTCTTTGTACAAGTCCCAAATTGTTCTTCATGGCTCTAATTAGTGTGATAGGAGAGGGAGGTCCTGTCTGCATTTCATTGTAAAACTAGAATGAATTAAGATTTCTGCAAGTGTTAATATATTTGAAAAGCTGATTCTCAGTGGGCAGGATTACCATTTTGTTTACACCAAAACATTCAGTTGGATTTGGTTCGTGCTGTCTGGGGAATAAAATGAATTGTAGGACAGAAAAACCTCATAAAGAAAATGCTTGTGCTAACAGAACATTGAGGTAGTTTTATCATCTAAATAATGTTCTTAAATTCATTATAATTGTTAATTTTGGTGTGGAAATTCCTGAAATTATGCAAAATGAGATAAATTTTTTGTGGTTCCTGTTAGGCATACTTTCAATGCACATGGAAATCATCTTCCTTGCAAATCAAAACAGTCACATGTTTTTTATGAGTGTAGTTGCCATGAAAAAAAAAAATAGATAAAATATTTTTAAACTGAAACAATATCAATACAAAAATATCTTCTTCTGAAAGCATTTTGGCTCTCTGTTCTCCTCGTGGTTACATGCCTGAAATTATTTTTCTGAATTCGTCATTTGTTAACTATGGCATTCCTAGATTTTAGAAGACATGTTATAAAAATTTTGAATTTTGAGTTGATTCTTTTTTCTTTTTTGTTTTCCCCCATGCCTAAATTCCTGAGTTAAGATTGTATACCTTCAGTTGATTTCTCTCATAGTAGAAAGTAGCCACTAAAATTCTTTTTCGGAAGTGGGAAAAGTTACCTCATGTTTTTAAGAAAGGTTAAATCTTCTAAGGCAATGTGAAAGCATTAATAATTTGAAGATGATGCTTTTGAGAATTATATTTTCATTACTGAATCTTTAAAATGCTTTGGTCTAGTAAAATGGTATTACATTTATGTGTCATAGTCATGCTTATATACATATAATTTTTTATGCAGATCGTCAAGATTCAAGAAGCCACAGCTCAAGAAGAAGTTCCCCTGAGTCAGATCGTCAGGTTCATTCCAGATCCGGGTCCTTTGATAGCAGGGAAAGGCTTCAGGAGCGAGATCGACATGAACATGATCGAGAACGAGAGAGAGACAGGAGAGAGGGGAGACAGAGGGACTGGGACCGAGATGTGGACAAGGACTGGCCAAGGAGCCGGGAGCGAGAGAGACTCAGAGAGAGAGAGAGGGACAGGGAGAAAAGACGGGAGCTGGAGAGAGAGAGAGACCGACAGCTGCCTGATCCTGCTGAAAGAGAGAGAGAGAGAACTCTTGACATCTCTCAAAAGGAATCAACAAAGCACAGTGAAACCAAACTGGACAGAGATCACGAAAAGGAGTTTGATGGTGCTTGCCGGGACTCAGCGGCTTCAGAGAAGGAGAAAACAGACAAAGATTTAGGACCTTTACAGGGCTTTGAAGATGGAAATGAGGCCGAAAAGGTGGAGAGTCTAGAAGGTGAGCTGTTCTGGGAAAGAACCTGGACTAACAGGTGTTTTATTCTTTCTCTTTTAGCACAGCGCTAAATAGAATAATAAGCTTTTTCTACTGAAAAGCTTATTGGCTTTAGCTTCTCTGCTGTGGAAGCAGACAGTGAGAGAAATCTGATGATCATCTTTCTTATTGTTAATTATGTTAGCTGTTTCTTAATTTCTAGAGAAGTCTTGAGGCAAAGAAGCTTAAATCATCTGAAATAATTTCACCAAACTTCAGTGTTTCTGAATAAGCAGTTTACTAAAAGATAACACCAAAATTTAATTGCCTTGTTATATCATTTTAAGATCTATTTCTTATTTTGAGAGTGACAGGTAATGAGTGAAAAAAAAAAAAGAATGTGGACTTGGAACTGTTTTTTGGGGTTTTTTTCTGCCAGAGCCCAATTATCATAGAACTGTTTGTCTGATTAGTAGGTGAAACATATGTATGGTTTGGCACAGTAGTCCAAAAATAGCTTTCCTGAGGTAATCTTATAGGTCTTTCCAGATCTAACCTTATCTGAGGTGATCTCAGTAATATCAGCTGAAAATGCAGCTTCATTTTCCTGGCCCTTATGATACTGGGATGAGTGGGCTTAGAAAGGGGTGAGCACTGACAAATTTCTAACAGTTTGTCACATGGATTAGAAGCTTGAGCTTTGCAAGAGTAGGGAGTTGGGAAGTGCTTTAACATGAACAACATAAAAGAAAGAGTCTAAATCCAGAGTAACTGGCGTATGTTATGGTTATGCTCATTGTGTTTGCCCTTCTTAGTGAGAATTACCCGTAGTGTTCATTGTTAATTTGGGCTGTTAAATCAAATGCTGTCTCAAGAGCTTGGTGAGGAATATTTAGCACTTAGGTCTTGTACCTGATTACTCACGACGTGGTCTTTAGAGTTGAGAGATCCTGTTGGGAAAGTTTCATTTAAGGAGATTATCTGTGGAGTGGATGCGCTTGACAAAGATAGTATTTGAAATAAGACTGGAAAAGCCTGATTTTGCTACAATAGACAGAATTAACTATTTTTAAACTAGAGGAAAAGCATGGTGTGCTAAATCTGAGAGTACCATGTAACTTGAGAAAAGAGTAATGAAAGGCCATTCTTGGGTACATGGCCTGTTTCTAAGAGGGCACCCTGTAACTATATAGGCTGTGCATGTTAAATGTGTTTTTAGGTCTAACCTTTCAGTTTTGATGTGTATTCTTTTGTTTCTTTTTCAAAGGTTGTGTTCTAGGTTCTCTGCAGGTTATCATCTGTAGGGCGTTATGGTATATTTAGGATTTCTTTTTTTTTTTAGGAAAATCTATTTTGTAAAATATTAGATGTCATTCCATTTTATTAAAACATATTGTATATAGCATGGTTATGATTTTCTAAGGTTTAGTATACTTCATTATCTTCATTACTTTGTAACTCCTCTTTGCATTGCTCCATTCAGCTGATGAGTGTGTTGAGTTTTTAAGGCAGAATTAATATAAAAGTACACTTCCACATAAGAGTGGTGAAAGATAGTCTAGAAATTATCAAACTTTTAATTGAAATTCAAAATGTAAAATATTTTTTTAAAATTACATACTGAGAACCATGAATTGTATTATTTTAAATTTCTAAATACAATAAATTTTTAATGGGTCCAGGCATGGTGTACTGGTGAACTAGTGTATCTGGTACATCAGTGTGGATGCAGCAGATGGATCTTACAGGCAGTGAATATTTAAAGTTATGAGACACAAAATGAAATCTAGTGTGGATCACCTTATTCTCCTTTCTAAAAAGGAAAAACTTTTTAGAAAACTTGTTAGATGGGCTGATGTTAGGAAGGTGTGTGGTATTTACTTGGGCAAATTACTATTGTGTATTGTCTTAACAAAATATGTCAGGATATTACTAAATTATCTTAATGTTTTGAACCTAATGTTCAAGCTTTAGGAGTGGGCTTAAATAATGCCTAAGATGCTATATGCTTCCTCCAAAGCATTGCCAGATGGTCTGAGTAGTTTGTTTATGCTCTACTGGTTTGTCTTTTACTTGCTTTTTCCTTGCTGATTTTTAGGTTAGTTGAGGTGACTACTTTTTCTTCCCCCACAAAGGCAAGCCAAAAAAAAAAAAACCCAAAGAACAGCTGGGGAACTTTAAATGGAAGCAGTTTCACTCTGGCTGAGGGAGCTGGAAGGTATCAGAATAGTCATTCACAGAGGAGGATCCCTGTAAATTCTGTCCAGTTTATGTGGCACAACTCATTGTTAGTAACCCATGGTGGAGAACCATAATAAAGCCTGAGTTTGGAGCAATGGAATTTTGAAGTGCTTGAGTCAGGTCTTTCAGTCTTGGAGGTGAGAGGATGTCCCTTTTGTGAACTGCAAAACTCAGTGTTGAGTGTCTTGTGTTCACAGGTTCTAAGGAATATGTTTCCACATACAACACACATATTTGTGTGTGTAGCTAGGATGTGGATGGAAAGGAGGGTAACAACTAAAAGAAGTTTGGCACGGTTTTCTAAAAGCTCTTCTAGTGACTGCTACAAAGAGTCTAAAATTCTGTGCATAATTGTTTCATTCAGGATACATGTTACCTTTTGTATTTTGGAGTTTTGTTACTTATTTTAGGACCTTTGAACTGAATCCTGATTTTAGATTAATGTGCTAAAGCATCTGAAAGACTTAGTGGCACTTAGATTTTTATAAACTATTTATTATAATAAACTGCATATCAGATCTCAGATAATCAACATGTGTGTTGTGAAAATGGCCTTCTCTGAGCAGTTTGACTAATATTGCACCAAAAAACTGACCAGTGTACATAAAATTCAAACTGCCACATTGTGTATGGGAGGTATAACCTCACTGTTTCTCTGGGTTAATAACAGTTTTTAGGTTGAATATACTTTTTCCTAAAAGCTAACAGTTTAGTTTGCTAAACCTTTTTGTCTTCAGGCAGTATACAGCATGTTTAGAAAACAAATATGATTGCTTTAAAGCTACAATATGTATCTGTCTCTGTAGGAGGAGAGGATGAAACAAAGACTAATGATGTGCAGTCACTGGGATCTGGTGCTGGAGAATACGAGCCTATCAGTGATGATGAACTGGATGAAATTCTGGCAGGTGATGCTGAAAAGCGTGAGGATCAACAGGAGGATGAGAAGATGCCTGGTAAAAGTATATCAACCACCTTTTGTGATTATTTGAATGTAAAGATTGGATCCGTGTGCATATAATGCTGTTGTTGACAGTATTTCTGAATTAGGAGTGCAGTCTGTGAGCAGACTCTGTCTGTGCTTGAATGCTTTCCAAGTGCATTGGGAAGAATGGAATTGTCTAATTGTCCTGAGTTCAATTGGGTAATCTGGGCTCTGTGAACTAGCTTTCTGAGCATTTAATTTGAGTCCATCTTAGCATTTTCAGTTGTACTGTGACTTTTCTGAATGCATAAATAATATCTCCAAACCTGCTGGCTAAGCAGGATCTGAGCAACCTTTCACGAAGGAATTGCAATAAAAATAAAGCAGAATATTAGGCATGGGTTGGGGTTTTTTAATCCATATAGCTTTTTATTTCTATTTCTTTTTGTATTTCTGCCCTTTTCCACATATTCAAGTGAGTTTTGACATTCTTACATGAAAGGTCCAAGAGGTCTGCAGAACAAAGTTCATCTAATATATATTGCTTTCAGGAGACAGCCGTGTGCACAGCATGTGAAATTAATCAGCTGTAGTAAGGGGTGGTGATGGGATAACTCATTCTCTGTCAATGTTTTTGCAGATCCAGTGGATGTTATAGATGTAGACTGGTCCAGTCTTATGCCAAAGCAGCCAAAAGAACCACGTGAGCCTGGAGCTGCACTCTTAAAATTCACACCAGGTGCTGTTATGTTGAGAGTTGGCATTTCCAAGCGATTGGCGGGACCAGAGCTCTTCACCAAAATAAAAGAGACGTGCCAGAGAGTGTTAGAAAAACCTAAAGGTAACTTCTGCAGGGATTAAACTGTCTTTTTTGTGTAGTGAAAAAGTCCTTATGAAATGTGCATTAGTTCATTATTTTAGGTTTCAAAGACCACAGAAAGTGTATAATGAGTATTGTGTGAAAATTACAGAAGTGTGATACAGCAGCATGTTAGTCAGATTAGTGTTTTGATTCCAGCAATGGTGAGGAGGTCTAGACTAATAAACAAAACAAAATTCCTTTTATCTTAGTGGAATATTCTTTTTATGAGACCATTCATGCTTTCCTAGCCTAAAGTGTATTAGCAGTTTCTTAGAGAGCTAAATATCTTCCAGTGAATTGTATTATTCCATAGTAGTAGTATTTCAAGAAAGAAACAAGATTTCTTATTTTTGTACTAAGGATCCTTTCTAGAATTCATAGATAGGGGTTTTGGATCAGAATGAAGGCACTAAGTTAAATATGTATATTATACCTCTACTAAAAGTGGGAAATACAGGTTTGGAACAAAGTGTATGTCATGAGACATGCATGACAAATGGCATAGACATCAATTGTACTAGTGCTGTTTACTACAGTTCTGAGTGTTAGCAGGGCTTTTACATGAGAAGGACTACTAATTTTTCTCTTTCACATCTCAGGAACCAGTTGAGCTGCTTGCAACAGCTTGCATGGTAGAATGGTTCTTTTGGGACTATGAAACATTTGCTTTCTAAGCAAATTATTGCAGGATCTAAATATTAGAAAATTGTGGCTTGTAAATAATGCTATCTGTGGAGCTCATGTTTTTTTTTACTTGGTGAATTCTAGTTCTTAATTTGAAACAATGCCTTTCACTTTATATTATTCTTTGTGCAGTTGTCTTGTTCTGAGAACCTCACAGTCTCAGATGGGGGCAGGGGGGGTGGAAATCCAAAACTTTCAGCTGTGCTAATCACCATCAATGTCACTGTTTGCTTGAGCCATTTAAATTACTTAACCATATGAATCGTGAGCTGTTACACCTGCTCCTACAATTTTTTTTTTTTTTAAGTCAAATAAAATACTGAGTCTTCCTGAGCATACAAACTGATAATAGTCAAGGTATGAACTGTGTCTCTCTCCCTCTAAGCTTTAATTTCACTGTATACTTCAACAGTTCTTACCAGGGATTCCTTGCAACAGCAATTGCATTGCAGGATCACTCCACCTGGCTGTTTAAAAGGATACCTGAACTAATCTCAGCAGTCTTTGCATGCTACCCTAGAAATAAAGTCCTTAGTGATAACAGGAGGCTCTCCAGTACTGCCTTTGGACTGTCTTAAGTATACTTGGATTCAGCAGAACCTTGTTCTGGAGAGGATGGGGGATTTGAAGTGGCCCTCTTGATTCCCCCTTGGTGTGTGTGTCTCTCACACATCAGAGTTCCTACACTGCCAGTAGGCTTTCAAGTGTATGCACTTCCTCTGCAATCTGCCAGGTGAATGTTCTCTGTATAGACATTACACAGCCACAGCACGTATCCTCTAAAGAAAGACACAAATACAGTACCCTGAAAACTGAATGAATCTGAGCTAGGTGTGCTCAGTGTGTGTAACAGTGCAAGTGTAGCATTTTCATTCTGGACTTCATGGTTGTATAATTTGTCTCCCTGTCTTATTCCTGAGGTTGGTGTTCCCATCTTTGTTCTTGCTGAGGAACAAATTTAAATATTTCTGGTAATACTATTAAATACAGAAAGTAGGGAAATGATACCTTGTTTCAGGGTGTGCTTTTTTTAATTTTTTTTTTTCCTTTGGAAACAAAAATCTGTAGTATGTGATGTGATGGTATTGAGAATTTTAGCTGACTTGCCCTCTATTATATGCAATTGTTCCTCTAAGGATATGGACATGCTTACTTGCCAAATATGCTCAGCAAGCATCTGGCATCTGAGAAGACTCTGCAAGCTGTCCATGTTACCTTTGAAGTGGCCTTTTTGTGTCTTGTCACTTATTTCCATTTTTTGATTGTCCATTTATGTTGTCTTTGACTGCAGTGCAGTTCTTTTTAACCTGGCCTTCATTTCATGTCACTTTCTTGTTTCCTTTCACCTTGTTTAAAAACTACTGAGTTTCATCCACGTTCTGAGTAGTTTAAAAAATGCATCTTTGTCCTCTTCTGTGTTCATACTGCCAGACTGCTGAAGCAGTCTTTGCTTTTCCTTTTTTTGTTTTGGTTTTTTTTTTTGCTTTGATGTATTTTCCTCAGGGTTCTTCACATCTTGATTGAGGTGTTAAATTCTCTGCTGAACACCCAGCTTTACTATATAGAGGCAGCTGGATTGGACTCAGCCATGTACCTTTTCAGCTTTTTGTCTGTTACATGATAATCTTCCTATTTACTGTAAAAGGGCTATAAATCAATGAGCTCTGGTCCAGCCCTGTCTGTGCGCTCTTTTTGTCTTTGCATTTCATAGAAACAGACTTGTTGCAGAGCAAGATTGACCTCAGGATCCATCTTTTCTAAAAGTGTTCTTTCTGCACACTGTTTCTTCTGGTAAATGTGTTGAAGGACTGGTCCTGTCACCTTGAGTTCTGTTAAATGCTTTAGGTGAGCCAGTAGGAAGGGGTAGTCCATTGGCAGCTGCTGACTTGTTCTCCAGGTTTGTCCACCACAAATGAAAAAATTATTCTAGATGCTTGTATTTCACTTCTGCATAACCATACAAAACCAGTGTTGACACTAGCACAGTTACCTGATGTCTTGCAAAGAAGTGAAACTTGGGCTACTTTATGATTAATGCAAGTGGTAAGCAAACACCTTTTGTCCATCACATGTCTGACCATAAATCATACCCCGTCTTCTGTCCAAAGCTGTCACTTGATTTTTAGACTTCCCAGTGATTGCTGTCTCAATATTGCTTTCCAGTGCTGAAACTAAATACAAGGGTATCCATCCTTCCCTTTCAATGGTGAAGGATTTATTAATGTTAGTTTATAAACTCAAATACTCTTTTTTTTTTCCAAACCTTGATATTGTTTAGAAGGCAGAAATACAAACAGTGAAACATTAAGAAAATTCTTATGACTGTATGGTGCTGTTTAAAGCTACCATGTATATATTAATCTGTGGAAATCTCAATTCTTTCTAGATGCAGAAAACCTTTTTGAACACGAACTGGGAGCACTGAACATGGCTGCACTTAGGCGAAAAGAAGAGAGAGCAGGTCTTCTCAGCAATCTGGGTCCTTGCTGCAAAGCACTGTGCTTCCGCAGGGATTCTGCAATTCGTAAGCAGCTCATGAAGAATGAAAAGGCAAGTGGTCTGCTGACAGTGCTGGGTCAAAGTGTGGGAGCACAGATGCCCCTAAGCAGAGCTTTTCTCTGGGAGATAATTTTTGTGTTTGTTGTCCTGAAGGAGATCTGGTCCTTTAAATAATAAACTGACTTTTATTTAGAGAGGTTGCAAGGTATTTATTTTTTATGTAAATTGAGAGATTAATTTAAATTTGAGACTAGAGCTAGTTCCTGTTTCTTATCATTTTGTTGTTTAAATTATGGAGATACATTTTCTATATTTAGAGAATACATAATAAAAATAATTAGGTAAAATATTATTTCAAAGGTAACTGTTGAATGACTTCCTAGCTTAAGATTCCATGTGCTTTTATAAGAATTGTAAGAATCCAAGTTAAAATTAAAACTTCTGCAGTGGGTTTTATGATTTTGTATGCTAGTAGAAAAATCATTAATTCTCCAAGTCTTTTCTAGTGGTAACGATTAGTATGATTAAACCTGTAATTACTGAGAGTACTTGAGGTTAATTTCCCAGCTTGCATGTTAAAAGACATTGTTTTCAGTTCTTCCTTTTTTTAAATTCCATTTCCAATTTCAACAGGGTGCAACAAAACAAACTTACACAAATTCAGCAGCAATGGACAGCGACTTGTTACGGTTGAGTCTACGGTTATTCAAACGAAAGACTGTGTGCCAGGTTCCCGGGCAGGAAAAGACAGAGGACAGCAAAATTCCACAGCCAGCTCTCCAGCAGGAAGTGTGTGTGACTTGAGGAAATGGCTGCAGTGGCACTTCCTTGATTTTGAGTTGATTTCTCACTACCAGTGTTGGTGTTGCTGTTTAGAACTGGTGGTTGTAAAGCGGCTCTAGAAGATGAAAGGAAATATTCCATTTGTACACAGTTAAGAGTATTGGTTTTAGTTGTGAATAGGAGTGAAAAATTAAGACTTCTGTGTAGAGGTCTCTGCAATTTTTGTAATATTGAACCTTACACTGTAACATAAACCTGTTTTATGGTGCATCAAGTGTAATAATGTGAAGATGTCTGGGTTTAGCAGTTTATAACATCAAATGATATTAAACAGAGGAAAACTGTCGGTGTATCTTTTTCCTTATTATGAATGGGTATTTCCACTACCACCTTGGTCCCTCAGTACACTTCTGAAATTTGTTAAGTAGCTGTGAGTCTGTTTGCCTTCTTTTTTCCAAATCCCTTTCTTATAGTAGCCTCTAGTGTGGATTTCGATCAAACTCTAGCTCTTTTCCTTCTTTAACGTAGGTTTCTTTTAATGTAAAGGAAATTTCCTTTAATTCCTGCTGGACACAAAAACCTAGTCCAGTCAGTTAAGGCTCCCTTATTTGTTGATTAAAGAGAAAGTTAAAAATAAACCAAACAAAAAAAAAACCACTCAAATTATTTATGACCAGTTTTAGGTGTCTATACTTATGAGACTAACTGCATTTTGGAAATGCTGCCTGCTTTCAGAAGGACTGACCTGGTGCATTTTGAAAAACACCTGAAGAGAAGCACAGTCATTGGTCACAGCCAGCAGGGCTTTGTCCTTTTACAATAAGGTAACCTACCTGCTTGATCAAGGAAAGCCAGTTGATGTAATCTTCTTTTTGGTGCTGTCTCTCAAATATCCTTCTGGACAAAAGGGATATCCAGGACCCAGCTGGATAAGCACATCATGCGATTGGTGAGCAGCTGCCTCATGGGTCAGATACACTGGGTTATAGTGAACGGGGTGATATCAGAGTGGTGACTGTCACTAGTGGGGTTCCACAGGGCTCCATCCTCAGCCCTGTGCTCTTGGTCATCTTCATTAAGGGCTAAGTAAGCTTCCCAGTGATAATAAGTTGGAAGGAGCTCTTGATTCCCTGAAAGACAGAGGGTCTGTGAAAAGAGGCCTTGACAAATTAGAGATGGGCAATCACCACCCATATGAAGTTCAACAAGGGCAAGTGCCAGATTCTGCACCTGGGATGGGACTATCCTGGAAGTATGGACAGACTGGGGAATGAGAGCCCCATGGAAAGGGTCCTGATGGTTGATGGCAGGTCAGGAGTGCCCTAGCTGCCAACCCTGTCCTGGGGTGTTTCAGGCACAGCATCACCAGCTGGGCAAGGGAGGGTATTGTCCTGCTCTGCTCTGAGCTGGGGCTGCCTCATCTCGAGTGCTGGGGGCAGTTTTCAGTGTCACAATATTAACAAGACTATTAAAGAGTGAAACGAGGACAGTGAGGATAGTGAAGGGCCCTGAGGGGATGCCATAGGAGGAGCAGCTGAGGTCATTTGGTCCATTCAGCCTGGAGGAGAGCGGAGACCTCATTGTGGTCTTCAGCATCCTCACAGGGGGAAGAGGAGGGGCAGGCACTGATCTCTCTGGTGACCAGTGACAGGACCAGAGGAAACAGCATGAAACTGAGATGGGAGGTTTAGGTTGGATATCAGGAAAATATTCCTCACCCAGAGGGTGGTTGGGCACTGGAACAGGCTCTCCAGGGAAGTGGTCAGAGCACTAAGCCTGACAAAGTTCAAGAAGCATTTGGGCAAGGCTTTCAAGCATATGGTGTGATTCCTGGGGTGTTCTCTGCAGGGCCAGGAGTCTGGCTTTGATGATTCCTGTAGGTCCCTTCCAACTCAGGGATGAATTTTATATTCTGTTAATTATCAGGGCAGTTCAATCCCGTGCAGCAGCCTTGAGGGTGTTTCACAGTTGCTGAGTTTCAGAAGGTTTTGTATGTTAGCTGTAGAGGCAGTGACCAATGATGTTTTTGCTGGTTATTAAGATTTCAGAGGCATGTTAGGGACTTGTCAAGCCTGGGCTCAATTTTGTAAGAATTGTTTTATTACAAAAGGGGTGAGGGATCTTTGGATCATACCAGTAAGGTATCTTTAGGTAGTCTATGTTGTCCTCTTGAAACCAAGACTTCTAAAACCTCACACTAAGTCTCTGTATACACCTCTACACTTTTCCTGGCACTGAACTTGAACTGTTACTTTGAATTCTGCTCATAGAGGATCGAAAAAAAATCCATAGCTATACCTCGATACTGGATTGATTTGTTGTTCTCACACAGGTTGAAAATGAGTTATGAACCACTAAATTTTTTGACAAGTTTATATCAGTTTCTTTTTCTCCACTTGGAACCAGCACACTGTGGTGGGATGTTGAGTGTGCTAACAGCAGGTCTGTCTCACATCTGTTGTGATTGCTGACAGTTGTATTGGCTTCAGGCAGAGCCCTAACTATGAACAGCAATGCAATTCAAATACAGAGATTTCTTACTACAATGCTTTCTGTAACACCTAGTACCTAAATGTTCTTCCACTACATTTAAAGAATTGTTGAAGAAGACATGCAGTAGTTTCTACTTCTGTTTTTAGTTCTATTTTTTTAAGTGCCCACACAGCAGTGTATAATATTCATATCAAATATAAATAATGTGAGAAATCTCTGCCTTTTTTTTTTTATTTATTCTTACTAAATTATGTGACTCAGGCAAAACTTCTTTTTATGTCTTTCACTTGCTGGACGTTTTTAGCTTGCTAACTATTATTTGTGATGTCATTGACGATTTTATATACACTTATAAAAAATAATGTGTCTTAAACACTGTAGTACCTGAACAAGAGTTAACAAACCAATTCTATTCAGCATTTAAATGTGTTCTCACCTGTTTTATAGCTGCAGTAATGCTGCCTTTAAGCTGAAAGTATCAGATCATTGCTACCAATTATGTTAAAGCCTGTTTTAACCTCTGTCTCTAAAAGACATAAAAATATTTGATAGCTAGAAACAGCCTTATCTAAGACCACAGTACACAAAATAGATCAATGGTGTGGCATTTAATTACACTGTGCTTTAAACCATCTTCCTGTAAAACAGTCAAGGTGTATATATGCACTTAGTTTGGAGAAGAATATTTCACATTACCCTAGAAAATGCAAAATAAAGTAGGTCTGATGGGCTGCTATGAGTATCTCCTGAAGTGATAGTGTCCTGTCAAAGCCAGTGCTGAGCTGTACCATCATTTGCTGGGATTATACAAAGAACAGTGCTGAAATTGCCCCTTACATACCTTCACTTTTATTCAATTTGCAGCACTTATGACTGGGAGAAAACATATGTGTTCCTATGGGAAGCACTAAGATTTTTTTCAAGCATTTCCCTTCACCTGGCAGGAATTGCTGTACAGGTAGAGCCCAGTAAGTGTGAAGTTCCTATATATGAGTATTTTGGTCTCCATCATTTTATCTAAAAGTAATGTTTAGTTTGCAGGGAATATAAATTAAAAACTGTCATCAGGTAGTTCTACAATAGCTTTAAGAAAAGGAGAATTGCCCACATCCCAGTTTCAGAAAAAAACATGAAACTTCTCTTGAATTGCACACTTTGCTTTAGGACCTCCCATCTTTGTACCCTCCACTCCTTCCCTGCATTGATCATCATTTCTCTGATGGGTCTTCTTGCATCTTTTTCTTCCTCCCCATTTCCCTCCTAGCTTGATTTTGTGTGGAAAAAGAATGGGTGGAAGAATTTTACATTTCCCATTTTGCAAGGCTTCAGGAGGTTACACAAGAGCCTGTAATGTATCCAGCAGTGGGGCTAAATGCGTGCCTTGGGTGCCCATTTGTGCTCTGGCTTCGAGTCTGAAAGCATAGAGAAGCATCTCTCCCTACTCAGTTTCTCCTTTTAAGCTGTAGCAACGACTTTAAAGCAGTCCCTGAACCAGATTAGAGACGTCTGCCCTCTCTGCTGCTAAGCCCATGCTGTGCCTAGTTGGATGATAAATTAGTTTGAAGCATCCCTGAGGTGCCACTGGCACGTGGCGCTGCAGAGCAACGAGCTATGCCTGTGCTGCAGGATGAACCCGGCTTTTGTCCCAGTGAAATGCTGGGCCCAGCTCCTGCAGCCAGAAGGGATTCAAAGGCAGAGCAGATTTTTAGAGCCTCGAGACACAAATGGGACTATGACCTGTATCTTGGGGTAGTGTCATATTCATTATCCCAAACAGTACTTTAGGGCTATTGCTGCTTCAGCTAGTGGAGGGACATAGGGATTTTGACAGTGGGCCATCTGCACATTGTACTCAAAAGGCCGAGTTTAAACAGTTTTGCTAGATTAAGGCTTCTATTTGAATTGCCTTGACACAGTTGTATTCTCCTTTTCCTGCTGTAGAGATGCCCTTCAGCAGGAAACAGGCTGAGTGGAGCTGGACACAGCCTGTGTGTTCAATTCCAAAATTTGCTACCAGCTAAAAGAGTTCAGGAACCTCTTGTTTTGCAGTAGCAGTCAAAGTATGTTTTTCAAAGGGTCCTTTTACAAAGCAGCTGGTTTTATTGTGCAAGTCTTTGTTTTAATGCCAATTGGAGGCCCAAAGTTATAGTTATAAATGCTTGGTCTTGCTGCACACATTGTAAAGTGAGTAAGGGATTGTGGGCAGTGTGAATGTCCAAGGTATTTTTGGATGCAATTTGGATTTGGATGCAATTGACAATGGCAAATGAATTGTTAAAATAATAATAAAAGCTCAAAGCAAAGCCCTAAACTCCAAAGTAAAGCAGTGACCAAACATCAAGATGTGAGGAGTTTCTTCAAAAACTAGCCTCCAGAAAATTTGAAAATTTGTCCCATCAAACTCCATAAAGGAGACCAATCATGTGGGAGAGACAAGTACTAAAACAAATGCCCAGAGTTTTATGGAAGAAGCCTGGTTTTGTACTGAACAGCCAGTGCTATTGCCTGTCCCCTGTCAGCAGGGACAATTGATGAAAGGGGGAAGATAAACATCTTCTGAGGAAAGCTTAATTTCTTAATATCAGCTTTCACTGCTGGGGGTGCATCTACCACAGGCTTGTTTTCTTTCATTAGTGATGAAGTTGAGGTATTACCTATAAAAATTGAAGTGTCAGAATACATGTTAGTACAAACTGCTGAGGCACAGAGCAATGTGCTGCCAGATTTTAAGTGTATGTTCATATGTGAAAGGGCTGTGATAGCTGCAAGCATGCAGTTCCTAACCAAGGGAAGACTGAAGCAATGGGTTTTGGATGAGGATTTTAAGAAAGCTCTCAGCTTTGGGCGCAATGAAAAATGTTCTTTCTCATTGACTTAATGATTCAGTTCTTTGTTTGGGTATATTATGGGTATGAGGAGTGCTCGGGGCACTGCCTGAAAGTACTTGAGGAAGGGAGTAACAGAAAGGGGGCACAATCTGAGTGGCAGAGGTTGTAGTTTTCAGCCCAGGAGTGTGGGTTCACACTCCTAAAAGCTGGGGGCTCACTCATCAGAATGAAGGAGGCAGAAGGATCTAGGTGTGCTAGGTGAGTACATGAAGCACTGGTGAAATAGCTCTGGAAACAGGCTGTGTGGCTTTAACATGGTTCCAGATGGGTGTTTCCAGCACAGAGAGAAGTGATTTTACTGCTCTCTCTAGTACCTGCAGATTCTCACCTGGTCTGCCCTGGTCTGCTTCCCTGTGCTTTCAGAAGCTGGATTCAGCCTACAGACTCAAAGAGCCCTGAACATGAGGAGAAGCACAGAATATGAATTCTGTCTTCTGAAAAACTGAGAAACAGGGAGGAAAAACTGAAGGTCAGAAAAAGAGCAGCGGGGGCCTACACTGCTGATACGTACTTTTAAGATGGCTACTGAGATCTGAATAGGAGCACACAAGGTTTACCTTCTCTCTGAGTTGCAGAGGTGCTTTGTGCCAGCAAGAAACATACAGCTGGCTCTTAGACATCGTGCCTGCATCTGTGCCTTGCATGCTCACAGAAAATGTGCTAGCAAGAGGTTTCAGACAACTTCTGAAATGTCTCACACAAGGTTAGCAGGAAAAAATTAAGCTGTAGTGAGTGAGGAATAAAGAAATGACATGAATTTAAAATTAACAAGGAAACAGAAGGAAAAATAGAGGATTAACTGATCATGTCTTATCACAAACAGCTCACAGTGGGTGACCTCCCTGTACTTTCATGATTTGGGAAGGAGCTGACTGAGAAGCAAGATGAGAAAATTTGCAAATCACAATTACAACTGGAGGGAAACCCAAAGAGATGAGTTTGCTGCCATGTGGCTCATTCATTCAGTTAATTTCGAGTCCTTCTGCCAATCAGCATCAAGATGTCCAAAAATGACTTTATGTGGTTTGCTTGACATGGGTTCAGTCACAGGGGTCTTTAGGGATGGATTCAGTGAGAAGCTGCCAGGAGCTTCCCCCGTATCTGGCAGATCCAATCCCAGCTGGCTCCAGGACAGACCCCCACTGGCCAAGGCTGAGCCCACCAGTGACAGTGGTGGTGCCTCTGGGAGAGCAGAGTTAGGAAGGGGAAGGAAAAAGCCTGTAGCGTTGGAGATGGGGAGAGGAGTGAGAATACATGAGGGAAACAGCCTTGCAGACACCAAGGTCAGTGGAGAAGGAGGGATAGGAGGTGCCCCAGGCATCAGAGCCGAGATTCCCCTGCAGCCCCTGGTGCAGACCATGGGGAGACAGCTGAGCCCCTGCAGCCCATGGGGGTCCTTGGAAGCAGAGATCCACCTGCAGCATGTGGAAGAGCCCACGCTAGAGCCAAGGGATGCCCAAAGGAGGCTGTGATCCTGTGGGAAGTCCATGCTGCAACAGCTTCCTGGCTACACCTGTGGTCCTGTGCAGAGAGGAGCCCACACTGGAACAGGCTTGCTTACTTGCAGGACTTGTGACCCTCTGGGGACCCACCCTGGAGCAGTTCTTGAAGAACTGCAGCCCATGGGAAGTTCTCAGGTTGAAATGAATAGAGGACTGTCTTCCAGAGGAGGACCTCACACTGGAGCAGGGGAAGAGTGTGAGTCCTTCTGAGAAAGAGGAGGAAGCAGGAGCAGAGACAACTGATGAACTGACCACTGTCCCCATTCTCCATTCATTGCTGCCACTGAGGTGGGGGAGATAGAGAATTCAAGAGTGAAGTTAATCCCAGCAGAAAGAGAAGAATGAGGGATGGTGTTCTAAGACTTGGGGTTTATTTCTCATTGCTCTACTCTGATAGTAAGTTAAATTAAATTTCCCCAGCTTGAGTCTGTTTTCCCCTTGACAGTAACTGGTGAGTGATCTCTCCCTGTCCTTATCTCATCCCACAAACCTTTCATTATATTTCCTCTCCCCTGCCCAGCTGAGGGAGGTGAATCCAGTGGCTTTGGTGGGCACTTGGTGTCCAGCCAGGGTCAACCCACCATATTGACATAACACTGAAGCAGAAAATTTAATCAATGTCTATTCCTTGTAGTGCCATAAGTTTGTGGTATTGGTGCCAGAAGGAAACCTATAGTTCACAGGAAACTTCAATCTGATGTAAAGAGATATGTGTAAAGCCAAAAACAGAAGAATATATAGAAAAAGTTATGTATGCAGAGGTAGAAACTGCACAATGAGTAGGTTTCTAATATAAGAAAGTTTATTGCAAAGCAGGTGAGAATTTGGGGAAGGCACGTAAGATCTTAAACGAAGGATATTAAAATTCTTGGGAGTGTGCCCTTAGAAAGGAAAGGAGTAATAATAGATATTATTAAATTATGTGAAGTAGTAGTCCAGAAAAAGAAGCATGGAAGGTACTTTTTTCTGCTCCTTATGACAAAGCTCAGTCAATATTCAGTAAAATTGAAGACTGGCAGAACCGAACAATGAAAAAGAAATTCTTGATTTCCTTGCAATGCCTAATTATGTTTAGAGTTCAAGCTGTAGGACGTGGCAGAAGCTAAAACTTACCAAAATTTTCAAAAGGTTTAAGCATGTTGTGAGCATATACAGCTGCTTCTGGGAGGTGAACTAAGACTGTGTCTAAACCAGCTTCTCTTCCATGAACTTCTGCACAGTGGGGAAGGCTGTCAGTATTGTGAGCTCCTGGTGTCCAGCAGTTAGTTTCTGTGTGAGCAAGCTGTCCTAACTCCTGAAATGGGATAGCTGCCTGTTGGGAAAAGTCCCTGACCCAGCTGCCAAATCACATAGAGCATTTGGTTGGGAAAAATTTATGTTGGAGTGAGCCAGGCTCCATCACACAGTCATTCAGAGTCAGGCATGTTCCTGCACTTGGGAACCATCCTGGGCAGGTTTGAAACTTTCAGGGTATCATGTGTGGGGCTTAAACAGCTCATCTCTTGGAGACTGTAAGAGCTGCTGAGCAGGCTCTGTCAGCCTATGTCTAACTCTGGTAGAAATTAGGAGACTCTGTCTAATGGTTTTTGAATTTCCCTTTGAGGTGTCTGGTTAGGACCACCGTAAGAGAGAGATAAATTGACAGATAACATGCCAGACTGTGACATTTTCCCTGCATGATCTGAATTTCTATTTTTTTTCGTTAGGGAACTGGCTTTTTTTGCCAGCTTATCCAAAAGCAAGTTGTGCAAATAATAAATGCACTGTTAAATCCACATTTAGCAGCAACTATTCTGTTCTCCACTCCCCCAAACAGTGGTACCCCTCTTTGAAAATCTCATCTGATTCATGAACTGTCAAAACATAAATGGGCAACAGTGACTTCTCTACTGTCTGCTCTGGAATGATAGCATAATCTATTTGCTGTATTCATGCCTTTAATTTCCATTTTTATTGCTATAATCTCACCCACTTTTTCTTTTTTTTCTTTCTTAGTGCACAAATTATGAATATGGCCTTGCCTATTCATCAGTAGAGTCTAAAGTGCATGCAGTGTGTGATGCACAATCCTGTCTTGTTGTTTGGTCTAGTTAATGCTGCTCTCATAACTACACATAAAAAATGGGAGTGCTGCCTGATGACAGCTTGGTGTAAATCATGGTATCCTCTGGCCAAAGTGGAAGCTTAGAACCTTAGCAGATCTGAAGCTTAAAATAAAAAAGAAGAGGGATAAACAGTGTTTTTAAAACATTTCTAAACCTGTGAAAAGCGGAGTTGTGCTGCTGTTCTGTTTGTTGTATAGGTTTGAATGGATACATGAGACTTTTCCTGGAACATAGGGCCAATGGCATCACCATTTACACTGAAATGTCATCATGGGAGGGCTACATAACCACAAGGAAATGCTCAAATTAGGGTCCCACTTCAGCATCATTTTAGGAAAAGCAATTTAAGACTGTTAAAATTCAGTAAGAATAAACCAGCCTGCTTTTGCTTAAATTGCTGGAGCCAATAACAAAATGTATTGGGTAGTTAATAAATAAGGCAACTGGATAGAGTTTGAGTCAGACTTTTTTTTCTGGCAACAGGCATATATCAGTTCTAGGCTCAGCTCAACCATGCACATCTGGATAGAAAGGAAATATCACATTTATGTATGGGAGATTCAACTCTAATTTTCACCTGTATAAACCAATGTGAAGTGTGAAGAGAATGACATGATAAAATTGATGTACTACCAAAGTGATAAATCCAATATCTGGAAAGATGTTTTCCTTCCCTGCTTGCTTCTGAACCGTAGAAATTGGTTTTCAGCTCTTCACCCGAGAACAGCAGAGGAGGATTTATCACGTGGGGTTATTTTTTTCTTTAGAAGTATTTTGTGTTGCTCTGAAAGCACCTAATCACCACGGTATTGATTTCTGTATCAAAAGGGAATATTAGTTAAAGAGCAGGAGTTTTCTTGGCTTTTGTCACTGATTGTTACTGGAATACATATATATATTTTTACTACAGCTTCCAGAGGGTAATTTCTCTGATCTGGCCATGGGACACAGGCAGTGGAGTTACTGCCATCGTGCTTGAGCCTGTGGGGTGCCCCCGTGGTGGTCTTGGTGCCATGGAGGGGCTATGGGCTCAGTGTGCTGCTCCTGGCTGTGCACAGCTCCAATGAGAGGCACCAACATGCTGGCCATGGCCCAGGGGGCTGTCACACCTCAGGCTGCCTGTGGGCAGAGGTATCCTAAGCATGTTTGGAATCAGCATCTTTAGGAGGATTTACATGATGTCACTGTTTTAAAGCACGGCACAAAAGCACAAGGTCCACAGCTACAAAAGAAATATTTTATCTGCAGACATTAATCTAATAAATGCTGACACGGTCCCATAAAGAGATGGAGGAGAAATCAATGTAACCCTAAATTAATTTGAAGTGTTGGGGTTTTTTTCCTCTTGCTTTTTCAAGACTGGGGTAGCTTTGTGATTCATTGATCAAGAGCTGGGAAAGTTTCTTTCCAGACTTACAGAATTAAATTTCATGCTGCTTTTGACCTGGATTAGTGGTGGACAGAGTAATATAAAGCCTGATCCCAATTATTTCTTAGCTGTCACCACTGGCCTGCTCCATCCCTCCAGTGCTGACCTGTGCTGCTGTTTGCAGGCTGGCTGCTGCACAGAAGCTTGTTGGAAAAGGAGTCATGGAAGGGTTACTGGATGGCAATAGAAAGCTATTTTAAACAAAAACATTCAAAAAGCCAGTAGAAGTCTTAGGCATGTCTTGAAATACATTGTAAAGAATATTGCAAAGACCATTTTAGAGATATAGTAATCTTTAATACGGCTTTCCTTCTAATTGAGTCTTAGACTCCCACTGGTTAAAGGAATGACTTTCTATCTACATGGTTAAATGTAGTTTTTTTTTCCAGATAAAAATTTATGAACACTGCTCCTGTTACAAATCCTGAAGTACAATTTACATTGACAATAAAACCTTTAACAATTGCTAAAACAGTTAACCAGCATACTAGAACATTCTTCATCATGGATCTAGCCTTAGGAATTTAACTAACAAACATGTTATTAACCACTGATGAGGAGATGTTTGGAAGAGATCATTACTTAATTAATCTTTGTACTGAGCTAATAAAAGTGTTAAATGGGCCTCTGTTGAACTGGGTTGTTAGTACAGATTGCAAGTTCCCTCGGGGGGGAAATCCGAGGCCAATATGACATTAAAGTTAGCCATCCAACAAAGATATTTTAGGCATTAAAAACAACAAAGCCAAACATCTCCATTAATAATGTCGTAAGGTTCAGTGGCTGTGGATGTACGTGTGTGTATGAATTACTGTGCTCTTTCCTCTTCTGGTAAGAAAGCTTTGTCAAAAATCTTATTTAGATTCAGCGTCTTTCATCACTGTTCTGTTGTGGCATAAATTAAACTTGTCGCACTTATCTGAAGGAGGCAGGTTCCACTGATCAGGAAGGCAGAATCTGACACAAACTCTAATGTCATCTGCTTATCCAAAAAAGACAAACAAGATCAAAAATCCCTTCATATTAATGAACTGGATAAGCCCTCTGCTTGATACAATTTGATGCCACAGTAAAAGGCAGTGTGACCAGATTGCCCTTGTGCTTCACAGCATTTTTAGCAGTGAGCGCTCAGGTTTTAGCCATGGAGCAAGGTGCCCATACTTAATATTAAACATTTGTTTTGGAAGGCATTATAATTCCCTGCACGAGAAGTTACCTACTGCCTTGAGCTCCCTTTTAACACACACATTACATCTTTTGGGAGAAGAGATAGATTCCATAAAAAGAAAGGTTGGAAAGGAATAATTTGTCCTTGAATGTCTGGTGTTAGTAATTCAGAAAGGATATCGGTCTGCCACCAGATCCACTTCCCCACTCAGAGCTGTTGACTCTGTGTGTGCCTGCATCCCATGATCTGAATATCACATTCAGTGTGTGATTACATTTGTTTTGTATGAAATGATCTCAAAAAGGACTAGGTAGAGAATTCATAACATGAAAATGGCAATATGACAAAAATGCATTCATGCATACCTGTATTTTTGATGTTTGGGCTTTATCTTGCCTGAATTCTCGCTGTCTTCATATTTAACATACTGCACACACCCCCTTGGCAAAACCTGGGTGTGTCTAGGTGAGATCAAACCCTTGCCTGCCTGAGTCCTCTGTGACCAGTCTTTGACATCTCACCGGTTTCTTTCACGGTCCTTTGCTAGGCACACTTGAATACTGATAGGAGTCTTGCACTTCGGGAGAGATCATCGCTTAGTGGTCCATGGGCTGGCTTCTCTGTGTTGTCTATGTGGTCTCTAATGCATCACATTGAAGCACCAAGGCAAAACCTTCTTGATTAGCAAACCCTTAGAGACCTCTAAATATTGCCTCACTTCATTACTACTGCAAAATGATCAATATGCCTCACCAAAATTAACTGTACTTTGGACATCTCCCTTGCCTGATTACTGTGCATATTTTATTCCTCAAGGATAATGGAGGTTTGTTCCCTGCCTAGATGTTATCCTGGTTGTAGGCACAGCTGCAGTGCCTCTATGCCTGTGTTCTTTTTGGGAATGGGCCTTAGCTACTAATCAGAAGTAGTCTGTGCAAGTGCACATGACTTCTGTTTGGTTAGTTTGAGCTGAAATTCACAAATGGCAAGTGAGTGATTAGAATAACCCACCCCTGTGCTTTTTTAAACATCAGGATGAGGGCTGTAATAACTCACTCCTGGCTGTCTACAGCACATGTTCACAAACCAGAGATGTTTTTCTACCCCTCATTTCATGCTGACCTTTCAATGCAGTAGCCAAAGCTAATGTTGCACGTACAACATCATATTGGCTGCCATGCAAACATCGGTTTTGTTGCAAATAATTAATATCGCCCTAGTCAGACATTTTCTCATTTATTATTTCCAGTTGCTTCATGGTTATTAAATGGCCACATTTCAAGTGTGGACAAGTGTCCATGATGATATACAGAGGTCTGTTAAGTGGAAAACTTAGAGGTGCCTTTGTATGACTCGGATCCCTGAGGAATACTGCTGTGGTCATGCTGTCTTCAAAGATATATTTGACCTACCCTGGGTAAGCACTGCTAAAGGTTAGAATAAATATGCATGTTTTCTATGCTTATTAAGCTATTCTCTAGACATTAAGAGAACACAAGAGGAGTTTCCACTGGTCTCCCAACTAAAACAGTAAATTGCTCATGCTGGATGCACCTGCCTGCCTCAGCTCCGCTCCACTCACCCATGCTGCTGTTTTTCCATACATGCATTCACAGAAATCCATTTGCATAGAAATATGGCTCACTAGTGAAGCCTTTGCATTGTAAATCCAGCTTTAATATTATCAGCAGCACTGCTTCCTGCTGTGCATCAAGGTCCAGTGTTTCCTGCTGTGCATCAAGGTCCAGTAAGCCACTGCTTCATGTTATGGGCTGCGAGACCCATTCCATGTCCTGTGCCTTCTAGTCTCTTGCTTTCCAGTGCACCTTCTTACACGAGCAATACCAGATCCCTCTTTCTGCAGCAGAGGCCAGCTGAGCTGCTGCAGTAAGTGCAGGAACCTTCTAGACACAGTACCACAAAATTGTCCAGGTGTTGCCCTCAGTAAAATGTCCTTATCAATGTTATTCTTGCAGGATCCTTTCTGTACAGAAGGAGTTAGATCCCAAGTGAGTGTGAGCTTCAGTGGGGGGGTCAGTGACAAGGTCAGGGAGTGCAAAATCTCATCCCCTCACAGCTCACCACCACATCCTAACCTGTGATCCTGACCACTGTCAGCTGGGTCTGAACAGTGACAGTGCTAGGGAAGAGAGGAAAGAAAAGATGAAAAAGAAAAGCAAGTGACAAGAGTACAAACAAATGTCTGGAAAAAGAAAGTGCAAGAGTTAGAAAATTTAGGAGCACATATTGTGAAATTTCTATTCATCAGGTAGTAAAAATCAACACAGAGAAAAATAATTTGCTTTCCAGGACAGACCTAGATCCCAACAAAGTCATGTTGGAGTCAGGCACTTGTCTTTTACAAGATTCTTTTTCAGCAAAAAAATGCTGTGTCTTTTTACCAAAAAAAATCTGAATGCCACGATCAGGAATCCAGCTGAGGATAATCTTCAACTCCAGTAGTCCTGTTTGTCTAGGACAGGTGTCCCCCTTTCCCTCTTTGCTTTCAGACCCTGGTATTTAATTTTCTCAGTTGCTCAGGACACTCTTTTGTTTCCAACCACAGCCCACCCACTGCAACAGTGGTCCCCATCTCCCTTTTCCCTCTCCGGTTTGGGTATGTTCCCATTATGTCTGTGACCTTCAGAACTGGTGTATGAAGCATCTCTGCATGATCCCCTGACACTAACTGTGAGGCTGGGCAATAAAATGAGGAATTTACATTCTGAAGTTAATGATGAGGAGTGTGAGCCTTCTGAACATCTGTTTGCCCTGTTTTCAAGGAGGGGGGGGTCTTCAATTTATTCCTGGTTCTCAGCCACGTGGCTGTTGTCAGTAACCACCCCTGGGAAGGGCTGTGGAATGAACTCCCTCTAAACAGTGGTACATTTCAGTTTTGGGGATATGATTGTAACAGCCATGAGGTTCAGGAAACAGCTGGAGGCCCCTGTAGGGATGATGAGAGAAGCACAGGGAGAGCTGTGATGTCCTCAGGTCTGAAGCCAGACTCAGGGCTGCACAAATAGGAGATTGTTCTCCAAGTGGTTGTGGTCTCTTCTCCAGGGCACCACTGTTCTGTCTCTTCAGCTGTGTCCTAGACTGGGAACTGTTGCCCAGGGAAGAGCAAAGATCTGACCTGAAGGCGAGAGAAGAGCCAGAAACTTCCAAAGTGTCAATTTCCAGAAAAAAAAGAAATAAGAGAGAAAACATAGCAGGACGAAAGCCCCAGGATTGCACACGTATGGAAAAGGAAGTAAGGAGAGATGGATGAAGGGAAACTCTGGGCAATGATCACTGTTTGGAAATGGACTTGGCCATAGGGGCAGAATGCTGTCCACCAGTAAAACACAGGCAGGGGTGAGGCTGCCCAAGAGCAGCCATCCCCTGATCCAACCATTCCCTGATCCCCTGATCCTGTGAGTGAAGAGGACAAATGGGGAGCCCTGGCACATGGTCAGGGTGTCAGAGCAAAATGTGGAATGGACTCTTTATGCAATAAAATGCCTGAGTGGATTACAAAGGCAAATATAACAACAAATCATCCTGGTGCCCCTGCCTGTGACTTTCAAAGCCTTATGAGGGCACGTTGTTCAGCTGTTACACCCCTCCCTGCTTCAGTGGCACTGGAAGTAACCTTCTCCTCCCAGAGTTCCCCACTTTATTGCCTTTAATAACCGCATGAAGGGTAATGAAGCATTTTAAGTTTTGTGTCAAGCTGACTGGTGTGGTGGGGGCAGGAAAGGGGGGCCTTGGGAAATTGGGTCAAGGCTTTGAGATGTCTTTGAGCAGGTGCCTGGGGTGGGAATGTGACATCCCAAGGCTCAGCCCTGGGGTCAGGGTGCTGCTGCAGCAGTTTCAGCTGAGAGCTCCCTGCCCTATTCAATGCCAGCTCCTCATCCTTTCCCAAATTCTCTTTAGTGCCTCTGTGACTTTCATGTGGAAATTTTGGGCTGAGACAGCACTAGGGTGCAGGACAGAGGATCCCCCGAGCCCCACACCTGCTGCCCACCCACAGGAAGAACTAGAGGTGAGTTTGAGCATTCCCCTTGTCAGAGGAGTTCCCCCATGCCAAAATCTAAGAACAATAAAAGTTGGGGGTAGCTTTAAAAGCCTGATGCCAAAAGTGACTTTCATCACACTGCTTGCAGTCATCCAAGCGCTGTGGTGCTGGTGCACTCCCCAGATTGGATCTGGGAAAGCTGGATTCAGGGTGGAGGTGTGGGAAGCCTCTGTGGTTTACCAAATAACAGGGAGAGACAGGAAAATCAACATGTCACACGGTGTCTGCTGGCAGGCCGATGCACTAAACCAGCTCCACATATTTTAGCATTTGTGGTGAATTTGCTTTGCTTTTAGAAGCAGACAGACTTTCAGGCTTGCAGCCTTTTTGAGACTAAACACCCCACACCACTCTGTCCTCCCCATCCTATGCTGAGATGCTTTTTTGACCTGCACAGATTGTCTGATAAGGATTTGGTTCCAAAATGCCGTCTCCAGCATCCAATAGAATGTTGCAATAAAATGTTTGGGGGTTTTGGCTGTTTCCCTTTTAAACAAGGTAACCAAGAAACCCCAATTTGCAACCCAAAATGCTGATTGCATTCAGTAGCTCAGTCCATCAGGTTCCCAGTGACACTTTCTGTCTGAGAGTTTCAGATAAAGATGGGGAACTAAAGTAGCTTAGTGGATTAAAGGAATTGCCTTTCCCACCTAGACACCTCGGCTGGAATCCGATTTTGGCGCTCCAGTGGAATTGCCCATTTGCTTCGGGGGAGGGAGGTGGGGACAGACCACGTGAATTTGTGTGGTCATCTGGCAACCAGGGGTGGCAGCCACTGGGACCAAGGCCATTGGCTCCCTGCAAGTTGTTCAGATGCTCCCTCTATATGGGATTTCCCCACCGCTGAAAACGTATTTATTTATTTAGCTATTTCATCCCCTTTGGCATGAAAAAACTACCTCTCACAGCAAATGTGGAGAAGCTTTTCCCAGTACCGAGTACACTGTGACAAATTCTGCCAAATTCATGTTCAAGAAGAGTATTGCTCAGACAGAGGAGGTGCTTAATGGTTAACCTTTCCATCAGACCAGGGAGAGGCTCTGGCTGTGAAAGCACCAGTAATTTACCTTCCATTAAGATGCTGCAGCTTCCCTCTATTTGAAGGCTGCAAGAAATTGTTTTCTAAATAATAAGACTTTCTCTGTAAAAAAATATCATAGGTAATGGAAAGATTAAAACAGGGGTTGAGACACCACCAATCTATATAATCAATCAATGACAGATGCTTCATGCAGTTGTTCTCTGCTTCCTGATACATGTTACTAGGACCATACCAGAAAGCTCAGGAGAATTTCCAGGAATTGCTGCTATTTAAACTTTCTTTTTTTATTATTATTTTTAGTCCAACTTTTGAGGTCTAGAACAGAATAATTGAAAGTTGTCCAAATGACTGAGATTAGTGGAAAATCTTGCAGAGAGCCCATTACTTTTGGTTTACAGTCCTAGGGCCACTTTCAAAGGAACAATGCAGTTCTCAGGGATGTTTCTTTCACTCTTCAGTGTGGCTGTAAGAAAAGTGAACTTTCTTAAAGGATGTTTGTTTCTGTGTGCAGCTGAGGCCCATCATTCCTTATATGCCAAGACAATCCAGAGCACCTGAGAAAATGTGTCCTGAAGAGCTATCTCTTAATTGTTGTGCTCTCCAAGGTGGAACATCACAATTCTGTCTGGTAGCAGCACAGTGCAATTTTCATGAGCGTAAAATTTCTCCAAGATAGTCAGATTTTGATTAGGAAGAACAGAAGCAGCCAAGCTGAACCTGAACAGTCAATACCCCCATTTTGCAGAGTTCCTTTTCCCCCTACAGTATCTAGGAAAACAGTCTATGAAAGCAGTAGGGAAGAGGAATTGCTTCTTACCTCTGCAAACAGAAGCTGGTCCCACTCTGCTGGCTGAGGTACAAGTGAAACACTGTGTTTCATGGGAATGACGTGTGGCAGAGGAGAGAGACAGAAATACCACTTAATGTCGAATTAATCCAACACGATTTAATAATGAGGCACAAAGGAACAGAATTGTCATTTACCATCGGATTTTAAATGCTTTGTGTGTAAGCTGCCCATTTAAACCCTCTTAATACATTCTCCTGTAAGCATTTGCCACACATCCCAGTTTTACTTCCCCTCACCTCTGGGCTTTTCCTGACCCAGCTTTCATCAAATTGTGATTCAAGCAGAAAAATGGGTTGAAAGCTGCTGCAAGAGGGGTCCACTTCTCTCTCAATATTTTCTGTAAGAGTCTAGAAGAAGGCTGACCTTGACATAGGACACGGTGTCATTGCCTCTTCCCTTTGCTATGTGGTGTAATTCCCTCTTGTGAGGATGCAGGAGGAAGCCTGCTCTGCAACCCTAGACAAGGGAAAAGTTTTCCTTGATGCTGAATTGAGCAAATAGGATGGGAGATGGTTCTTGGGTACTATCTTCAGAGTTGATTCTAGGCTGCAGCCAGAGCTGATGGGAGTGTTTTCCTCCTGGAATTAGGGACTTCTGTTGTCTGTGCTGATTTTCAAGTTTCTGCATGAGAAACCCATAGGTTACAGAACAGAAACATTTGGGAGTTCCTTGACAATCAAAACTTTCCAGATCATGAAAAATCATTAAAATAATCATGTACTTGAAAACATGTATTGAGTGCAAAAGCTGTTTTTCCCTGGAAAACATCAGGGACGATTCTCTTCACCAGTCTAGCAGACCAAGTCACACATAAGCCTTAGCTCCTTTCTCACCCCGTTTCATTTCCACTTGTTTTGCCTCCTTCTGCCCAAGTGCCCCTCTCCCTCTCTGCCAGTGACAGAGGTGGTGCTGCAGGCAAAGGGTCACTGTGTGGTCAAAGGGTCAGTGCTCCCGGGCTCAGCCCCTGCAGAAGCCTGTCAGCATCATTTAAATGTCCTGGAAACCAGTGGAATTTAGTGGTCCTCTGGTGTCAGGGGAAAATGAACTAACAGATTCCCCATTTACTTCTGGAAGCAGGAGAAGGCTGGAGCTGGAAAAGGGAGAAAAGTGCCGAAATGAGGGAAACTTCCAGGCCCTGCACAGCTTCTTTTATAGGCAGCAAAGGGTCACTCTACCCCTGTGTCCATCCACAGAGGGACACCCTCCTACTCAAGGCCAACCCACCCCCCATTCCCTGTGCCCTGCCCTGTCACATAAAGATCCCTGAGATCCTCAGCTGAAATATCAATGTGCAATGACAATATTACCAGGATACATTCATCTGCCTTACTCACACCAGATTAATTAGCTAAAGAAATTCCTATTCACCCCAGTCAGCCACTGAATACAGTTTATTTAACTTACAGCATTGACGTAACCTGGTGGTACAGAGGGTTAAAAAGGAGCAGTGAGTAAGTACTTCCAAATTGATGCAGTGCCCTGAGGGCACCTCTGCCAGTAACAAAGTGCATCTCACAGGCCTGACTGGGCTACAGCCCAGCAAAGTGAAGTGGAGTGGATCTGTCCCAGGTTACCTGCAAATGAGACTGACATTCTAACACAAATTCAACACCCATCAGGGCTCTGATTACATTAGTCACAAAGCCTTGGAAAACCATCTATAAGGACTTTCTCTTCTTCAGGAGAAATTAATTGATGGGATCTGCAAACAGTGGAAAATCAGATGTACAAGAAGCAGAAGCCATTTAAGTTCTTTTCTTTGCTCAACTTTCTCATGATGGAAACCAGTAATACTAGCAACAGCTGCTAAGTGTGAATTAATCAGGGTGCTGTGTTCCTCCTCCCCCATTTTCCTTGCCCTGGCCTTTGAGGCACAGAAGTCCATCTCACCCCTGGATGTGGCCATACCCAGACAAGTGACAGGAGACAAGAGATCACCACTCCAAGACTGGCAGCAGGAGGTGAACAGGATTGTGATTGTGAAAAATGTGCGGGCTGGGAAAGGCTGGATTTCCCAGGGGGCGTGAGGACACCCATGGGGGGTCTGAGTGCTCCTGCAGGCGAGATTAGGGTGTCATAGGTGCCTCCCACCCCTGTCTCACCCTGGAGAACCCGCTCTGTGCCAAATTTTGCCATAGGGATGTGACCATGCTGTCCCCGAGCCCACGCCTCTGCCCTCCTGCTGAAGGACTTCAGCCCCAGGCAGGCTCAGCTGCCTGCTCACAGGGTGGCCAAGCCTCCTCCAGTAGTGTTTTGGAAGAACAAAAGTGTGCTTATTTTCCTTGCTAGAAGGAAATATATTCAGGAGCCAAGGTCACCAGAGGGGTGAGGTCCTCCCCCATGACATTGTCCCACCTGTGCTTGTGCCCCGGAACATCTCACCCTCAGCAGGCACAGCAGAAATGCAGACGAGGTGGCAATGCCCAGGCTGCACGCTGGATCAGGGGTTGAATGATAGCAAGATTTTAAAAAATTGAAAAATAAAAATTCGAGGGAAAACATTTTCCAATCTGAACTTTGAGACTGCAATTTATCCCAGCTCCTCCTTTCTTCTGATGGGCCATGGGCCAGGATGGGTGGTAAGTGTTCTTTGAGGCAGGATGACTCCTCTTGGGCTTTGGTTCAAAGCCACCATGCCAGAAGATCTGCTTCATGCCTTATCCTCCAGTTCTGCTACTTTCCATTTCAGATGCAGGGGCATGGTTTATAGCCTAATCCCAAAAAACAAAGACTTGGCATCTATTTTTTATGCTTTGTTAAGTAGCTGTTTGGATTTTTATGATTCAACTTATATTCATGGGGTTTTAGGTTGTGTGCAGCTATCCAACAGTAAGATTAAATAAAAAGTGGAGTCCCTTTATTGATTTGCTTTTGGTTAAAAACAAACATGTCATATATAATTGAGATGTACACTGCTTGTAGATAGTCGAGAAGATATTTGTAAAGCCGTTGAAAGAAATAATTAAACTGAATATATCACAGCCACCTTTCTGAATCGTTCAAACAGGGAAGTTTACACCCATAAAAGGCTGATACTCCTTCTGGCAAACTTTTAATACAATAATGTGGATCGTACTTTAAATGCCTGGCATATTTTAACCTTGGAGATAAATGAATCTCAGTGGGATTGCTGAGTAATTAAGAAAAGTGTGTCTGATGGGCTTGCTTCATATGGAGAGGTGAAATAACAGCGTGAGAGTCAGCTGATCATTTGATATCTTTACATTAAAAAAAAAAGGAACAAGGCAAACCCTGAGGCGTGCCATTGTTATGCTGTGTGACAGGGATTGCTTTCAAACAAGTAGTGTTTTCAATGTTAGCTGTATCATGGTTTTGAAATTGCCATTTAAAATGTAAACCAATGAGCACTCTGGAAGGAAGTCTCCTGAGACCCCCTGAGCTGGAGCATGGTGGCCTCGAGGCCAGAGGTCAGGGCTCATCTGCTCACTGGGGCTTTCCTTGGTTGGGGGCGACAGCTCGGTGGGAAAGTGGCAGTGGTGGGAGGGAGGGCTTGAGGAGGAGCAGTTTGGGGTCTGCTGGCTAATTACTGGCAAGAGATCTGCAGGAGCTGTTTATTTTCTAGTAACAGGTCAAGATATAGTCAGGATGGTCATGAGAACTTGCTTTAGGGTTTTGTGTTGGGCCATCTGGATGCTCAGTTTTACTGAGGGCTTAGACTCCTGGTAAGAAATGCCAAAAAGCAGCTGAAACCCTGAGCTCCCAAAGAAAGGAAATCAGGCTTTGAATTACTGCCCGAGTGCGGTGTGCCACGAGGATCAACACACAGAGCCTTAGTCCCAATGCTACTGCACACAAATCACACTGGGAAGGCTCTCTCAGCTATTCCTGCCAGCAGAGGGATGCTTCCACATCAAGACGTTTCACTCCAAGAAGTCACTTTGCTGGGAAAACCTTGGAGAGCAGGCTCTGGGAATTTTCTCCCCAGCATAAAGCAGCAGAGTTATATCCCAGGCTGGAAGCTTTCAGCCTCGGTCTCTGCTGGCTGCCCAAGGTCAGGCTCTGCTTGCCCCTCGGGAGTTGGCTGTATCACAGCCAGGAACGCGTGGTGTCAGCTGGGATTTGTGCTGACAATATTGCTCTTGGTTTCAGTGAGAGTCCTCCAGCATGAAAAGCATTCCAGGAAGGAGGTGGCCATATCCCCAGGGACGATAACTGATCTTGTTGTGAAAAACATTAGTTGTTCTCTGGAAAACAGAGCCCCCATAAAGACATTATGCAATTAGGGCCATTGCCCCTTAAAATTATTATTTTCCACTAAAAGATGTTGTTATTATTGGTGGAGAAGTGGCTGCAGGAGCAGTCCACTTGACAATTGTGTCTGAGAGCATGGGGCAAAAGCACCTATTTATTGACTATATAAATCAAATTAATTTAGTTACATTTACAAACAGAGGAAGAAAAGCAATAAGGTCTGTCATGTGGCTGTGCCCCAAAACAGGCAACACTGTCAGCATTGAAACTGCTCTCCCCAGGGAAACCAGAAATGTGATGTGGCTGCAAGTATTCATTTGGTTGTTGTCATTTCTAGTGCTACATATTTTAAATTTACTTCAAGCTTGTTGAAAGCCTATAATGGTGAGGAATTACCTGTCCAGAGGGACTCTGGGTGACATGCCCACCAGCACGAAGGGAAGTTGTGCTGTCTTGCTCCACGGAAATAGTGAATTAAGGGTTTATAACCAAGGTTAATAACTTCAGATATATCTCCCTCTACCACACAAGGAAAGTGAATTATTTATAGGCAGAAGTCCTGCCCCCCTAACTCTCACCTGCTGCCCCTCTCCACTGCTTTACCAACATCCTTTGCCCTGTCCATGACTCAGGCCACACCTAAAACATGGCACAGGATTTCTCTTCCACCTGGGATGCAAACAAGAGGTAAAAAGAGGTCATATTTGGAAAACCCTCCCCAGCATTTCTTGCTATGGTATTTGCCACGTTATCCAAGGCCAGATGGGCTGTGTGTTGCAGAACCTGGACACTTCAGCCTGTGTCTGACTTGCGAGATGCTAATCCAGGGGCATGGGGAGACACAGGCCCTGTAGAATGCAGCCCAGAGGGAGCTGGGTGGCTTTCACTGCCCTGGGCACCTGGCAATTGCAATCATTGCTCTGCTTCATCTCCACCTCATTCAGCGTAATCACAAGCTGTATATTGAGCTGAAGGACAGCCCCAGAATTTATTTCAAGGAAGACTGAAACAGAGGGGAGCCACCTCATTTTTTTCCTCCTGAGATTATACTGAGTAAATAGTTTAGGAGTGAAATTTTTCCATCAGTTATCTGTCTACACATGCCACTGGTGTGATGGGAGCAGCACATGTGACCACAGGAAGAGGACCTGGTCCTCCAGGTGAGGCCATTATTCAACATCTATTTTTGTGTACAGTTTCTGGGCAGATGAGTCCCCGCACTATCTCTGACTTCGATAGCTCAACCTAAGCTATCTGTAGGCTGGAAAAATGCCACCAGCTGCCAGAATGCCTTTGGTACTTGTGCAGATGTGAAAGGACACATTCCAAGCAAGCTGTACCTGGGTGCAGCTCATGCAGGACGGGCACCTCTGGTGACACGCTGGGACATGGTAATCATCTTAACAGCACTTGGCACTGGATACTGCCTCTCATCCTCATTGCTCCCCAGTCTCTGTGCCATTAGCTAATTGAGCTTTGCAGCAGTGCCTCAGAAACACTGGCTTTGGCAGGCACACTTTTCAAATGACGAAATACAGATTGGGAAAGGCTGCATGTGCACCTTGGCCTGTGGTCATCTGTGGCATGTGCAAGCCTTCAGCTGACAGGAGCTGGTGAGACCCTCAGGTAGTGAAGGTGGCCCCAGGTCTCACCAAGACTACAAGAGAAGATACTGCTCTAATCTGTCCCAGAAACTCTTATGAAAAGTGATTGGAAATTTAGAAAAGGGGTCTGAAATTCAGACACTTGTCCAACCATTCCCAACCTGAATAATTTATCATTCTTGTGACATGGAAGAGCAGGGACTTCATTCTGTCTTGTTGAGTTGTTTGGATACAGCCCTCCACCTCTTTCTCCATGCCCTCCTCCTTGGTGGGGGAGTCAGGAGCAGCAGTACCTGGTTCATCAGGCCTCCTCTGCGGCCCCAAAAATCTTCTCACCATTTGATATGAGCACAGCAAGTTTGTCTCTTTCCTGCTAACTATCCATTCTTTTGCACGTCCCCATGCGTGTGTCTCTGTGTCTGCTCTACAGCAGCTGGACTGAAAAAAGCCCTCTGGGACTCTGGCAGGCTCCAAGGGAGGCCCCCAGCATCCTGATTGCACACCAGCCCTGGAGCTGGGAGCACACTGAGGAGATTAAAAGGCAGCGGCGCAGCTGCTGCCAGCCTGCGCTGCCGACTGCCACTTACCCGGCTCGGCACAGCTCTGGGAGCTAAGAGAGGGCAGAGACAGCCTCCCAGCCACAGGAAAGCTCCTCATCCCTTAAAACCTCCTCAGAGTCAGAGGCTGCCTCTGCAGAAGCTGCTGCTCACGCTGTCGGCAGGAAAAGGAGCCTCCTCCGTGCATCCCTTCAGGCTCCAGGAGCTGCTTCTCTCCAACCCCAGGAGACCGAGGCAGATACGGATCCTCCACCCAGCCAGCAGCCTGGGGCAGCAGCAGACTCCGGTGGGCACTGTTAGGCTGGCAATTGAAAGCAATAGGTCTTTATGGTAATTTGGGCACCAGGCAACCACCATGAATAGGAAATGATGGCAGTTACTTTATCGAGTAACAGCATGAAAATGTGAAGTGCCTTTATTGAGCTGCTGGCTTGCTGGTGAGAGTTAAAGGAGATGCTCTCTCGGGTATAACATTTGCAGAGAAGTGGCATGAGATACTGCCATAAACTCCTCCTTTAATAAGCGAGCAGAGGAAGGCAGAGAATACCTAATGCAGCTGTGTGAAAGGACAAAATTAAGACAGTAGAAGCAGCAACATTTTTCCCTTGGCAGCAAATGTACCCCAAGGAGAAATGAAGAATTTCCCTCTTGACCCAAGAACTAGAAAACTCATGTAGTGCTAATATTAATATAGGAAGGATGGCTTTGAAAGGAATAAAAGAAAAACCCATCTTGCCACATCAATGCCATCCAATACCAGTGAAAAATTTAAGTCTCTGCTACAGGGAAGATGAACAGGGAAGTGACCAGCTCAGCAGCTGTGCAGTGACGATGCTCTGCAGGTGTCCAGGGGGTACAGAAATTACTTTTGCTCTGTGACAGATAGGGGGGACCTGGCCCAATAGTGTAAAAAAATGGCAGCATGCATGCCCCATTATTCCAAGGATGGTGTTGGACTGCAGCATTGCAAAGCAGCTCTGAGGGCAATGACCATGCACGGTTGAAGCTGAGCTGCCCAGAGGAAGCAGAAAGGCAGCACTCGAGAAACACTGGGGAAAATGTCAGAATTGCAAAATTGGTTACAGTTCAGCAAATTCTGTTTTCTCCCAAGTTTTGCAAGATTGTCTGTGGCATTTATCACTGATATCTTAATTGGAGTGTTATTTAACTGCTTTTGATAGTTCTTGACCAATGAAAGCTGTTCTTCTGAGAAAATAAAAACTGTTGAGACATTTACGATCAATTTCTGCTTAAAGCATGTGTACATTTCCAGTGCAGCTATTGCTTATATCGATGAATGTAGTCAAAATGGATTTCTGAAAACCTATTTGGCAAAATAATTCACCACAGATAAAGAATTTTGGTAGAGCAAACAACTTATGACAATGCTTTGCTTTTGAAAAAAGAGAGATGATTATTAAATAAGAGAAAAAAAATCTGCTTATATTCTCACCTCCCATCACTGTAGTCACCCAATAGGATGAGAGGAGGGAGCACCTCCTTGCATTTTCCAGGGAGGTCTGTGATTCTCCTCCATGCCTGCAGGCAGATCTGGCTTCCTTGTAGCTGCACTGGTGTTAAACCTGCCCCTCAAGCAAAGTGGAGGTGTGGAATGGAGACCCCAAGGAGTGGACAGGTGATGCCTGTAACCAGAGCACCGTGATGTCTCTTTGCTTCTGTACTCATTGGTGGTGAGAAGCAGATCAGGTTCGACAAGAGAGGAGAAGGGGGAGGAGGAGGAGGTAGAGAAAATACACAGAGAAGCTGCAAGAGTGACCTGACCTTGGGCAAAAAGGTGCTTTGCAAAGGAGACATTACCTGTCTATTGGGTTTGGTGGAGGAGGTTTTGGGTAAAAACTGGGTCTTCACATGCAGAAAATCTGTGATGGCAGAGACTGCCCCAGCTCAGTGAGGGAAAGCACAATGTCTTCCTGAAGTCAGAAGCTCATGTAGGAAAATAATTCAGACTGAAAATTTGATAAAAAATGCTAGTGGTAGAGATACATAATCTTTGGAAGAACTTAGCAGGAGATGCCACTGGTCCCCTTCACGGGAATCTTCAAAGCCAGATTTTTGGAAAGAATGGGCTCCAATCAAAGCACAAAGCAGTCAGTGTGAAGTGACACATGCTTTACAGGGTCCAGGCTGGAGGGCTGCAACTCTTGTTCCAGTTGTAAAAGTTGTTGCTGCTTCTAAAAGGCTCTGATTCCTTGTGTAGGTGCCCCCCAATGCCCCAAGATGACAGCTGTAGGTGCTTAGGGAATGCTAGGAGAATGGACAGCAGGTGGTGATCCTTGTCCACAAGTCAACTCAAAATGCCATCTCCTGTAGTCACTGCAGGGACAGGGTGCTGGGCTGGAGGGGTCATTGCCCTGGCCTAGTGAGACTTTTCATATGTTCTTGCCTAAAAGACAACACAGGAAAAGGATAACAATGCAAAAACCTCTCCTCGAAATCTGCTGTGAGAGCCAGGAGAGCGCATGAAGCTCTGTACATTGTTTGGATCCAAAGGATGCAGACAACTGCCTGATGTCCCAGCCAGGTGGCAGGTTAGATTGGCCTGGTTCCTTTCTCAAGGAAATACAAAGCATGGAGGCAGAGGATGTCCTGCACCAGCCAGCCTTGCCAGAAATCCTACCAGCACTCAGAAACTTGGGCAGGCAGGCAAGGGGCCTGAATGGACACTTGTGATACCCCCAAGCAGCATCTGCTCTCCTGTTTTTGGGATAAAGACTAGTGCTGGAAATGTGGCAGGTTAGGTTTCCCCTATGGCTGTTGAAGGGAGAAAGCAGCATGTAGGAAGGTGACTCCCAAAAGTGCCCAGTCAGAAAAACAAACAAATCTGGCTGAAATCCAAAATCTCATGTTGGATTTGGACAGAGCAGCCCATCTCCCAGGCTATCAGCCTGCCAAGTCACGCAGTGCCTGGACACCTGAGGTTTCCCAGGAGGATTCTCCTTTCACCTTGGCAGCTTGGACTGAAAAACTGGACTATTGCTATTATTGCTATTGCTCTTGCTGCTGTGGTTGGTTTTTGTGCCTGGCTGATCCCATTACTGTGCAAACCTGAGGCAGCTGCAGCAGCAGCTCAGCAGTTAGAGCATTGTAATCCCGTGCGTGTTACAGTGAGGCCACTTGAGCTGCTAATTTGGCAAAATCTGGATCCTAATGGAAGTTTAGCTCATGGACTTCTGCCACTTCCCAGCGGTCTGCTACAGAATTAACCATCTTGGAAGTAACAGCTGCAGTCCCCAGGAATTTGCACCCAGCAGTGAAATGGGGTTCACCAAGCACCCCTTGCGGGTGAAGTAATTTCCCCTCTCTCTGGCTGCATCCATACAGCTAAATAATGACATTAAGGAATGTCACACTGCTCGGTGGTGACAGGTCAGGTGGGTCAGCAGACCTTGGACTCCCAGGCCTGGGTGAGACCACCACGAGCTCAAATTAGTGGAGTTATGCTGGTCCAGAGCCTTTGTATGTGAAAGCAGAAGAAAGAACTGGATCCGCACCCACATACCAGATGATGCTGCTGATTCTTTGTTTGTAAGAGAAGTTGCTTGCACAGACAGCTGCTGTGTCTTGGTGGGTGCAGGGTCCCTCATTAAGCAGGTGCTAAAAGTCCTGTGCTGAAATGCAGTAAGCAGGTGCTGTGTGGGAGTCCTTGGACAAAACATGGGCAGTAAAATATTTTCCACATGCCACCATGAATATAAGCTCATGCACTGAGCACGAGTTACCTTCAGATGCACTGAATGTTCATTTTCATCCTTCCCCACAAATATTGGTGGCAGACAGATGCTCCTCAGAAGGGACATGTAGCATGATGGACACAGATGCACACAGGGATTTGGGCACTGCAAAGGTCCCTCACCCATCCTTGAACGTGGTCCTGTTTTTGGAGAACAACAATCCTTTTTGTATACCAGCCCAGAGGCACTGACACATTTTCAGCTTGAAGAAGACCCTGTGTGCCTGTGGAATCAGGGATACTTCTCCTGCCAACCCTGGAAGGCAGCTGGGTCTCAAGGGGGGGTGGATCACAGAATTGGCAGAGCCCTGAGGCTAGCAGGACTGCAGGGATGGGGGGTTCCATCTCTGCTGCCCATGGATATGGTGGTGCTCCTCAAGTCTAGGCATTTAGTCAATAGTCAAACAGAAATGATCTCCAGGGATTCAGGTGGCAATAACCAGTGCAAACAGCAAGGATCTTTAGCTCATTTATGGCTTTGATGGCAGAATACTTGCACTGGTAACTTGCAGACTGAAATTTCCTGGTATCAAGATTTGTGCAGCTACTAACTACAAATCAGGAAAAAAACAAATAATAACTTGCTGGAGGCTCACAGTTACTTTGGGAACAGAGAGAGAAAGAATACATTTAAGCAAATCGATTCACTCACTTGTCCTCAAGTCTGTCTGAAAATATTCTCAAAGTGTCACTCAGCACTGCAAAAATTATCTCTTGCTCTCATTTACAACCAAATGCTAGGAACTGAGGGATACATATTCCTCCCATCCTTAACGTTTTTCTGGGGTTGTGTAGTCAGCTGTTCCAGCATTCACAATTTTCACTTATTTATCTACTGAGGTCTTTTTCTTTTTTTTTTTTTTTTCCATGCACAGCCTCTGCAGTCTGGCAGAGGCAGGGTTGCAGTATTGATTTAGGAAGAGGCAGTTGTGACAATACAGTCCCAGGCTAATTCCCCTGCTGTACGGGGGCTGCTCTGTCCTCAGCAGCAGCCTCACCCCCAGCATGGGGCTCACTTTTAAAAAGAAGGGGAAAAAATGAAAGAAAAGCTACTTTTCTCTGCTCTGCTTTGAAGGGGAAAAGGATTACCAAGGCTAAATAAGCCATCTGAGTACTTAGCTAGCAAGCCTAAATAGTACCCTGATAGGAAGTTCTGGCAGAGAGCTAATTAAATTAACTCTCTTTGATTTATTAACAAGCAGAGCAACACATCACACAGGATTGTCCCATGAAATTAATGTGCTTTCTGATTCCCTTAGCTGCTTCAGCTCAGTCACCTCCCAGAAAACCCGGTTACAGGGGCTCAAGTTTAATGAGACTCAATGGCTCGAGAAGGATCCCTGCCCACCAACAGAGATATGCACTGGTAATAATACCTAAAAGCATGTTTATTTTCGTTGCACTTCCCTAATTCCTTTTTAATGCCTAGGACTATCAAATGGCTAATTCGTAATTTCCTGCTCACTGATATGCAGATGAATGACAAGGAAAAGCCTTCTGCATGTTTAATTATTCTGTTGATTTAAAAGCCACTTTTCCCTCAGTGCAAGTTCCTCTGTGTGTGTGTGCTCTCATGCATCACATATTTCATTATTTTTAGAAGCATGCTTTGTGCCTTTTTATGCTCCCATAGTTCCAGTATCCAGTAATTACCATGTTTTGTGTCTAACAGACCTGATCCACCAGCAAGTGTAAATCAGAAAAACATTGCTGTCTCTAAATGGAGTTATTCCAAGTTAGACCAGACCTGAGACCTGACCTCTCCTCTTTTCAATGATGGAGAAAATGTTATTTGTGTGCTGGGACTCTTGGGAAGTAGCAGGATATAAAATTTAGAAAACTTCAGAGCAGCGAAAATCCAAATTGAAGCCTGTGAATGCACAGGCAGTAAGAATCTATTTATGTAGCAAGCTCTACTTCTGCTTAACCCCTGCAAGGAGCTGTAACTCTCTTTGCATATTTGATTTTTCTCCCTCAGTAAAATATAGTCTTCTTAACCTATTTTTGCTACTTTCCAACAGTTTCACTGGAGGGGTTCTTCCCTACGCCTTACATTTAGCTTTGCTATCTGAGCACTCCTTTGTTAAATTAAGGCAATTAATAAATGGAGATGTTAAGCAATCAATTTTGCCTGCATATCTCCACAGCCTTACGTATGACTGGCTGTAATCACAAGATAAATGCAATGTGCTGATGTATGGTAATGTTCAATAATACATTCTCCACCAGGCTCAATTCATCAGGGAGTTTCTGGAGGGGAGGCATTTGTTATTGGCTGTCTCCGGACCTCAAGGATAACATTCCTGTCCTTTCCATTGGCCGCCCCGCTGCTGCAAGCCTCTTCCCGTCTTATTTTGATGATGAATATGAAGGCATGCTAAGCTGTGCCGGAGAGCAGCTCTCGCCGACTACACTCCCACCCCGGGCTCAAGGACTCCAGAGCTCCCCGGCTGCTTCCCCTGCCCACTGCCAGCAGCAGCAGCAGCAACAGCAGCAGCAGCAACAGCAGCAGCAGCAACAGCAGCAGCAGCAGCAGCAGCAGCAACGCCAAAAGTTGTGATGCTTTTCTTCACCCAGTGCTTTGGGGCTGTGTTAGATCTTATTCACCTGCGGTTTCAGCACTACAAGGCAAAGAGGGTTTTCTCAGCTGCCGGGCAACTTGTCTGCGTCGTCAACCCAACACACAGCCTCAAGGTGAGTTAAAAATATATTTTCTCTTCTAACATCTCCTCGCCGTCCCCACCGCCGCCACCCGTGATTCTCCACAGGGAATGAAATTATGCTCTGGCAGCAAGGGGAGAGTGCTGTTAACACATTGCAGCCCTGGCAGGGAGGACGTTTGCATTGTCTGAACGCACGATTCCCTTTGGAGCAAAGGAGAAGCAACCCACTGCTCCGAGCGATCGTGGGAAGTCGCGGCTCCCCCTCCCCAAAGTTTCCTCTTCCATTTCGCCCACGCGATGAGCATGCATGTTGCAAGCGTTTAGTAAAAACGATTGGAAAAGTTAGTTGGATGAATTCACATCCCTTTCCAGTCGAAGGATGCTGTGTGGTATCCCAGGCTGACACCCCAGCACAGAGGGATGCTGCCAGGCTGTGGGGAACAGGAAGAGGGGGGTGGCAGTAGAGGGATCTCCTCCGCTGCCGTTTGCTCCTTCAGGGCAAAAGCGGCTGTTTCTGTCTCCTGGGGGGAGTTGGAGGCATTCCTCTGGCCCTGAAACTGTCCTTAAGCTGTTTGCAAGGTGAATCTATTTTAGGAAGGAGGATACATTTGCTTTAATGCAAAACTATTTATAGTCCCCATAAAAACATTTCTTTTACTTGCACAGTTCTGAATTTTCACTGACAAAGTGCCAACAGCTCCATCTACACCGGAGCCTTCATGTTTGTGGTAGAGAAGGAGCAGCAGGGGGAGAAAGCAATCAGGAGGCTTTAATTACTTTATCGCACTGGTGAATGACCAACTTTAATGAAGTGGCTTCTGTTTTGTGAGAAGTCCTTGCTGACCTGACTCCTGAGGTATCTCCGCTATCCTGGTGCAAGCTTAGAAATTAATTTAATTCAGGACAACTTATTTTTGGCTCTGCAAGGGTCCCTGTGAGGTACTTGGAGGGGTTGCAGGAAGCATCTTTCCCGAGCTCCTGGTTCCTGGGACGTCCATTGATGGGGTAAATCCCTCTTCAGAATAGCATCACCTCACAAAATAAAAGAATAAGGGCATGTTTCCCACAGTCATCTTTCCCGTCTCAGGCTGTGCTCAGGCAGAAGGAGATTGTTTCTAGCAGGGTGCCGGCTCCGGGAGGATTTTCCCGCAAGGCTGCGCTCTGAGCACTGCCGGCTGGGGCAGGCACTGCCCGGGGCTGAACCGCTTGGGTGCAGGCTCGCCTCTCCCGGCTCCGCGCTCCTCACAAGATAAGTTAAAAACACACAGCCCTGTCATTATCTGAAAACGTCTGGTTGTCTGAATGGGTAAAAGAAATAGCTGCATTCCTAAGTGCACGGGGAGATTTTGTCAGTGAATTCTTCTGTGCTCAACCCTTTTATGTCCTGCTACTTGCATCTATAATTTAATTTTTTTTTTTTTTAAGTGAGTAGAGAAAAAGGTTCTCAACACACAACAGGTCCCAACACAATTTCAGTGCCAGTGGAACTGTCTGATAAGGTCCCATAAGCACACAGTGGGGTGACTATTGCTCCACTGTTACCTAAGACTAGACCCAAGTTTATCATTTCAGGTCCTGCTGAGTTGCAGGTTTGCTATGGCAGGAACTGCAGCTGTGTTAAACATACAGGGCACTTCGTTTTACTAAAATCCCCCGTGGCCAAGCTCCTCACTGCTCAGACTGAAAGCTCTGCAGAAAGATGACCAATCTCAGTCCTGCTGTGGTAGCATTTGAATGCAGACATTGGAAGCAAATTCTGTTGGAAACAAACAGGACCCTCTAGGAAAAGTTCTGGTGTGTCAGTGAAGCCCCAGTAAGTCTTGTTTTGACCGAGGTGGCAATTGCTCCCCTGATAAGGGGGAACCCAAAGGCACAGGTGTCTCCACAGGAGCCTGTTGAGACACCATTCAGATGAAGAAGCTGATGAGAAACCCTCTGCTGTGATAAACCCCTCTGACTGTAGAGTGAAATGTGCTGTGTAAGTGCTCCAGGTTACCCAGCTCACAACCAGCCACATAAATATGGTGGGCTTTAGCTCTGATGTGCTCCCCAGGTGTTCAGCTTCCCTCCAGCTGCATAAGGAATGCATCATCACTTTGTGGCAGCATCCAGAGGGGATCAGGTCCCTCTGTGCCCAGCGTGACACAAACAGTTGCTCACCCATAGCAGCCTGTGGGCCAACTGGAGCCTGTTGGCTCCAGGCACGCAAGGCACCTTGGCCAAAGCCTGGTGTCAGACTGAAGCCAGGTGAACCTGCTTCTTAGGGTGCCCATTTCTCCCCCAGGGATGCACAGGGAGGCTGTTGTTGCTCTCAAAAGGCATCTAAGGGACCGTGAAATGTGAAAGGGCCAAAGTTATTCTTCTGTGGTGATTTACAGTATTATGACTACTTTGATGTTTCTTAGTCTATTATTTCTAGCTGGGTCTTTTCAACTGTAACATTTTGTTGACAGCCCCCAAATCTATCTCAGCAATTGACAAGTGGAGTGAAAACTGTATTAAGGTTCGCGGTCGATTAATACAAACCTGCTAGGAAACAAGGGCTGGGAGCAATGTCATTTCTCTCCTTTTTCTTCAAGACTTAAATGTTTGTGCTTACTCCAAAATCATAAGCCCTTTGCAAAGGGATTACTTTATTCTGTATCTCCAGAGTGCTGGTGCAAGGGGACTCCTGGCTGATTGGTGCAAATGATAAATGACAGGCATCTCACTCTGGTGTGATTACGCACATTGACATCCTTCACACAGGCCAGGTCTTCAATCAGTGACAACACACATAACTTCATTAAAGTCAATTGCTGCAGGACCTCCATGTTCACTCCTCCCACCCAAGGGAGTGCTCAGGGATGTAGTGGGACTCAGCCCACACAGGAGGATCTGTGGCTGGAGTTCGCCTGTGTGTGTCAGAGATGTGGCATCGCAGAAAGCGCTCAGTGAGCAGCAGAGGAGCCCTGGTGCCCTCCAGGGAAAGTTGCACCAGTTTCTGCTGTCACAGACCCACAGCCAGGCCAAGGGGGCATTCCTGTTAAGTTATTCCAGAATGCTGTCATCATCATCACAGGCTGGACCTCTGACAATGACCAGAGCCTGTCACTTACCTCTTCTTTTAGGAGAGATCCAGAGGCTGGTAGAGAGGCACACACTTAGAAAGAAATCCATGTATTTCGTCCCACTGAAAGGCTCATTAATTGCGAAGGCTGATGAACATTTTTGTGTTTCTTAAAGGGCAAGATGGTGAGAGTGTCAGCACAGACACCTCTATTGATCTGCTGCTATTTTCCTTGCACTCGACAGGCAGACATGGGTGACTCTAAGAAAGAAAGACAATTTTGCAGCTATCCCCCTCTGTTTTGTCCATTTGGCAGGAGTATGAATGGGAGGGGGTGTTTGTTTTGGAGCCTTTGTCCTTCTTGCTACCTTCTGCTCTTTGTCCTCCTACAAAGCTTTCCCAGACATAGCAGCATCTCACAGCACAGTGCTATGCTGGGATCAAAATTCACCTGCCAAGCAGAGAAAACCACTTACTTACCACACTTCTATAAGTCACCTTCGTCCTCAATCATATTATATCCATTACTTTGTAACCTACCTTCTTTCAAGCATGTGGTCAACCTGACATCTTCCCTTGGAGAGGCAGAGCTGGGCAACAGAGCTGCCCTCCAAAGCCACATCAATTAAAGGAGGAACACTTATGCTGCTGGCTGCAGGTCCCAGCATGCAGGGAAAGTTTGAAGGTCCTCCATTTGCATGGAAGAAATGAGCAGGGTTTTCTGATCCTGCAGAGGTGAGGCTCAGTGAATTCCTGTCCATTTACCCCCTGTCAATAACAATTCTCCCCAGAATTGCAAGCTGGAAAGAAGATGAAGTTGGGGGGGTATCCTCACTCCTTAGCATCAGTTCCTGTCCTGATAGCCAGCCTCACATGAAAGGGAGCAACAGTGCAATCACATTCCAAACAGGTGCTGGTGCTTCATGAGATGCTGAATATGGCTGAGTAAAACAGATCTTCTTCGTTCAAGGAGTTACTAGCTTTTTACACACAATTTTTAACTCTTTGGGGAGTGTGAAAGCTGTTCTTTTAAGTAATAAAATCTGTGTTTACATTACTCTTGCAAAAAGCACCAATCTCCACCTCTGTAAGACTTGAAGGAACTTGCTGAATTACAAAAAAAATTATTCAAACAAGGTCATAAAATAGTTCAATCTTTATATTCTAAAAGGGTTTTTACATGGTTGTGGGTCCAAGCTGTCTTTCAGCTAGTTTTTAAAGCAACAAGCAAATCTGCTCTGACTTAGGGGAGGGATTTGAATCCTGTTATAACAGTTTGGCTCTGCACCCAGTGGCCAGCCAAATAACATCGTAATCCACTTTATTCCCAGGAGGATTAAAGTGCTAAGGTGCATTACACCCCCATGAGATCTATTTATTTGGTGCAAGGGAGGAGAGCAGCTATGAACCCTGCTGCTAAAAACACCCAGATGCCACTGTCTCAGCCCAGACAATCTCAGATCTCCCAGGCAGGCTGATTTGGGAACAAAGTGGTATTTGGCCCCAGTGTCCAGCAGGATTGTCACAGCTGCAGTGAGAGGATCTGCAAAATGCTCTGCTACCTGCAAACCTGGGCTCCTGGCAAGGTGTCTGTTTCCCACCCCATCTGTGGGCTAGGACTTTGTGAGCACTGGGCACCTCAGATTTTAAATCCTTTCGTGGGGGTGTGGATAGCATTCCTCTGTTTGAAGGAATTCCAGCTGACCTGGTCATCCCAGGAGGCTCTGTTTGTCCTGAGATGTGACTTTAAGGGTGCCCTGCAGGCAGGAGGCACAGCCTCAGGGAGCTCTTCCCGGGGCCTCTCCATTCTCTGCTGCTTCCTGGCCCCAGAACCCCTCTCTCCAGAAGCCATTAACCTTTATCCTGCAGATCCATCCACCTGCAGCGCCGTGGGCTATGGCAAAGGGCAGCACGGGCTTTGCCTGCAAGCGCGCTTCAAAGCGGGACAGCTCCCAGCTCCAAGCTTCTGCACACAGAGTAACAACCACGGTGCCTCTGGGGAGAGGGAGGGAAAGAGCCCCCACCTCAGAAATGTCTGTGCTCAGAGGCTCAGGCTTCCTTCTCCTCACCTCCCAGCCCACTCAGAAAGTTAATTACCACCGTTAACTGGTTCTGCGTGTTCTGCTACAGATCTGGAGGGGGATCGAGTGGGCAAGCACTGAGTCCTTTTCTACTCACATTTGATTTTGAGAGTGAATTTGAGGCAGTAGCACAAGGGTAATGGTTTTAAACTGAAGGAGGATCGATTTAGATTAGATATAATGAAGAAGGTTTTTTATGATAAGGGTGGTGAAACACTGGCAGTTTTCCCAGAGTGGTGGTTTATGCCCTGTACCTGGAAACATTCAAGGTCAGGTTGGACAGGGATCTGAGCAGCCTGATCTCGTTGAAGATGTCCCGACTCATTCCAGAACTAGAACTGAACTAGATGCCCTTTAAAAGGTCCCTTCCAACTCAAACTATTCCAGTATTCTCTGATTCTATATGAAATCTGACCTGGTTGCAGGACATTTGAAGTCAAATGTTATGAATGGAAGACAGTGCTGTTATTTTAATATTAGAGAAATATCTCTCCCCTTGACAGGGTGTTTGACAGCAGGGTGAGGAGTAGCCATCAGACACTGCCATATATTACTTTGTAATCCACCCACACTATTATGGTTCAGTATATCAGGAATTTCCCAGTGCAGCCCTTTGGGTTAGACATAATAGCCCAGGTAACTCTCTTGGGAGAAATACTGTCCCAAAGGAATTGCTGTGACTAACACAGAGGGTGCAAAGGAAAAAGGGGGGCTTTAATACAAAGCTTGATTACATTAAATCAGTGGCAAGGTCTCAGTCTGCTTCCCAGCAGACCGAAGGCACACTGAATATGGTCCTGCAAGTCTCTGCAGGTGCTAAAATGTCCTCAGTCAGGTTCCCAGACATCATGAATTTTGCCTCAAAGTCAGAATTTACAGAGTATAATTTTTTGTTTAACCATTAAGATTCTCATCTTGTAGCAAAGAGCTCCCAGCATACATAGCTGGGTGACATTTAAAACCTTCATTTTTTTTCTCAGTAACAATCTGAGGTTCTTAAGTAATGCAAGAAATTGAGTTTAAAGGTAGCACATTGGATCCCAAGGGCTCTGGTAAAATGAGGGAAAGGAGATGCTGTGTCTGTGCCCTGCCTTCCTGGGACTTTGGTTCTTCCTACACTGTTTAAAAGCCCATAATTCTTGTACTGCCTGGCTCAGAGTTGAGACTTCGTGTCTCTTTTGGCCCCCCCAAAGTCTTCCCCTCACAACAGGAAATTGGCATCCCTCAACTGAGTGCTCAAGAGGGAAAAACTGAATCCTGCAATAATTTCACAGGGCAGCAGTGGGGGAAGGAGAGTCTTTATGCAGCTTTACTGGGAACTGAGTGAGGAGGTGAGGAGCAAGGGAGGACACAGCCATGCTCTCCTGCCTGCAGGGGCCTGCTGCTCCCCTGGCACGGTGACCATGGGAGCAATGACTGTGATGGGCTGCCCTTGGCACCGCTTGTGGCATTGGCAGTGGCACTCATGGCATGGCACAGGATGGCACAGAGCCATGGTTCTCTTTGGAGGCCCTGGAGACGGGTGTCAGGCAGCACATGAGCCACCAAAAAAGGAGGGAATTCCTTTGGAGAGCTGAACAAGGTTTAGGCAATACCCTGGGCCTGCCTTTGCTGTGGGTTTTGCAGCAGAACTGAGCAGAGCTGAGCCACTTCAACTTCTGATGGAGCTGGGGGAAGCCGCTTGTGTCTAGCTGAACATGACTTCCAGCAGCTTCCCAGCCCACCTCTGTACGCATGTGGTGTATCCAGAAATAAAGAACATGGATGTTCAGTCATTAAACACCTTATCAGGCTGCATTCTTTTTCTTTCTTTCCATATCTTCCCTCTTTTTGTTAAGTATCTTTTCTTCTCTGCTCTTGCTGTTTTTCATGCTTCCCATTCCCTGCTGAACCAAAGTCTTAAAGCAAAATATTCTCCTCATCTGTCATTCAAAAACCTAATTTGGGGCTTTTCTTGCTGCTGCTGAAAGTAAAGCATCACTAACTTCACTGCAACTTTGGATGTCTTATTTTCCTCCAAGCTGTATCAGAAGAAATCACAATCATTCAGTCCCTGGTGTCACCAATTTCGCTATTGACAGATGAAGTTTCACTTTAGCATGATCATAGGCAAGAAAAGGAGAGCTGCAAAAAGCAGTGAAACGTTGTGTCACCAGCTGTGGATGCAGCTGGCAAGGAAGCCAAGGGCTTTACACGCCTGCAAAACTTAATTTGCATCCTGCACTGGCCTGGAGCTCGAGCGAGCAGGTCCAAGTGAAGGAGCAGCAGTCCTTGTTGTCCAGCCAGCATAGTGAGATATGGAAATGATCCCACCAGCTCCCAAAAGAGAATACCTGCCCTCTGCTTTGGTGTGGCAAAGCAAATCCACTTCCAGCAGGGATTTAAGCTGGCGGTTTTGTGTGCACACCACCAAAGTAGACACACGTCCCTTCTGCTTCCACACTGCAAGGGCAAGCAGCTGGGCAGGGAAGTGGCTCAGCTGTTTTTCAGAACCTCACACAAATCTCTTACCCCTTGGGATTATTTATGGCTGTGCTGAATGGAAAAATTTCTCTTGTGCATGGAGACTTCCTGAAAATTGCTCTGGGTGACCTGCTGCTAATAACCACCTGCAATGCTTCTGCTCAGCCCTCCCACAGCATTCTCCAAAGAGGGAAGAGCATCTTGGCACTGCCAATAAATTTCCTGACACATGTGCAGTGTACAATTTGAAGTACTTTCATTTATTTAGAGGCATTTCTGAGCATCTTGTATAACATTAATGGGTTTATCTTTAGCTCTCCCCTTTCGTCTCAGCAATACCATGAAGGCGTCACTGGAGGAGAACAGCAGAGACCTTTTAGTACTTTGTGTGTTTATTTTGGTGGTCTTTTTTTAAAAGACAGAAATGTTTGAAACAACTTTGGGAATAAATTAACCACCTATTTCCATACCAGATGCAGTGCTTTCAGTTCTAATCCTTTCTTCCAGAGCAATTTCATTCTGAACTGATCCAAACTGAAACCCTTTTTCACTTCCAAATTGGCCTCCTCAGTAAAAAATAAATCATTCAAACAGCCTTAGTATTTCACACATGGAAATATTAGGGTTCAGAGTAGCTGATGAAGTGCCCATCAGCTCCTAGTAAATGCATAGCTGAGAAGAGACACGAGTCCTTGTGAATATTTTAAACACAAGATCACACACTCTTTTGCATCAAATGCCAGCTGAAATGTAAAGAGAAACAGAGAAATGGAGCATAAATAAGACAGAAAAATATTAAATTGGTAACATCTCCTTGTGCAGAGCACAAATGCTATAGATGAGCAAGGAGGCGGATGCTACAGAGCAGAAAACCACATCAGCAGAGGATGAAAATGTTCTTCCACTCCTGGAAACCACCATGTGGAAAATAGGGAAAGTAATAAGCCTAAAAATGGAGTAAATGACCACCACAAAGGGATTACATAGGGCACCTGGGATAAGGGGGTGGTTGCAGTTACCTTCAGGCTCTGTGAACATGAGAGGCTGAAATGGAACAGCAGGATGGTGGCAAGCATGGTGATTGTGGCAGTACCTGGCCTCAGCAGGAGAGCTCAGGGGCTCAGTGTCAAGCACCTGCACAGATGGAAAAAGATGGATGTTTTGCAGGATCAGACACTAAGATGTACTTGTTGTGAAAATTATCAAACTTAATCCAGCAGAGGACCATATGAAAAGCCTGCTGGAGCTCAGCAGACTTACCCCCCCCTTTTCAAGGGTTCAGGGCAGACTGAAGACACCCTCCTCCTTAGGAGGGATGTCTGAGTGCTGCATTGCAATGTCTGCTCAGCTTAGGACAGCTGGCTGCACACAGGGAGATGCTCTCTATGCTGGTTGGACTCCATGAGAAGGCACACCACAGGCCAGGGAAGTCCAGGGAAGTGCAGGGAAGTCCAGGCTTTGCTTGTAAAAGGAGGGCAGTACTGTGACTTCCCTGCTTTTTCTGCCTGAGAGCTGAGGTTCTCTCTGTGGTGCAACATCCTTAGCAGCCTAGCATCAGCCACATTCTTTGTTCTCAAAGAAAGACAGCTTTTCTTGCCACCATCAAGGAAGCTGGAAGACTAGTTTGGGATGGATATGTCCTTTTTGTTTAGCTGAATTTAAATTAAATGAACCCCTCTGGTACCCTAGAGTTCCTTTGACTCATGCAAAAGGAAAACCAAGCAGGATAGTTGCCTCCTTAAGACAAATCCGAAAGTTTAGGCACAGTAACATCAAATATTATGTTCTCTGTTTAATACAGGATTAGGTAAGACAACTTTCTTTCTACTCCAGAAAAGAAAAGTTTTAGGGAAATTTCAGATATAGCAAAAAAAGGTCTGGCAACATAACTGCATGCTAGAGCTTTCAATTTATTTCTACTACAAGGAACTCATCACCAGGAAAAAAGTAGGGAATTACTTTTTGAACTAGTTGACAACAGAGAATTTCAGGCAGAGTGAGTGAATAAAGCATGGATTTTATTAGCTTTTCCAAGTAAGACAGAGGGACAAAGGGCACCTACAAGGTAAATAAGCTGAACACGAGCCAGCAATGTACCCTTGGGGCACAGACCAGCCTCGTCCTGAGCTGTGTTAGCAGGACTGTAAACCAGTTGCAGCGCAATTTCTGAGATCGCATCTGCAACAGCCCAGAACTCCTTTCCCATCTGAAGTGTTCTAACCCTGCAATACTCTATGAAAACAGAACTTGGGGCTACCAGGCAGGTGCAGCAGGGTAAGGGTGTTGAGAGCAATCTTTGAATGTTTGCCTCAACGATGACCAAACCAAAGTCATATCAGAAAACGATATCTCAAAAGAACAAAGGCAGACAGAAAGTCTTGTGGGATGCACTTGGGAATCCAAGGTGCAGCACAGGAGACTGACACCAGTAAAAAAGTATGGAGCTACAAGTATCTGATAATTTAAACTCATCCAAAATGCGAATCCTCATGGTGGTCCAAAGCCCAGAGACATCACCAGCTAATTAAATCAGTCTGGACTGGAAAGGAAGTCACTGTGGCAGATGAGGGATGGCAAAAGACAGTAAGACATACTCCAAAATATACTTTGGGACAAGCACCCTTATTTTTAATCACAAGCAATGCTAAATAAATTCTGACAATGAGAAGATAGATTGTTCAGTATCTACCAGAAAAGACTTTGTACCATGGCACAAGTGTAAACACGCTCCTAAAGAGTGCTGAGTGGAGAAAATAATATGGAGCAAGTCACATGGAGAAAATAATCCACTTGGACAAATCTTCCTCTTATTCTCCTTGTGGGATGGCTTCCAGCAGAAAGAAAATTCCTGGGCTTATTCAATTAACTGCTTCATGATTACTTTCCCCCTATGATAGAATCCCTGATGCTTCAGACCTGCTTTTGGATGTGCAAGCTGTGTTAATTCGCTGTGCAAAGAGGCACAAAACAGAGAGGTTATTTAGGCAGTGTAATTTCTGTTCCCTGCCTGGATTCTGGGTCTGCTCACAGGCTCAAAGGAATCTGTTTCTGTTTGTCTTTGATCACTGAAAGCCAGAGGTGTAGCACAGATTTTGGTGACTTAGGATGAGAGCATCACTAGAGGTGAGGAAATGCTGATTTTCCCAGCCCTTTTAGGCCAGCTCATGTTTTGCAGTATGCAAGTCTGTGGGTGACCTGTGTTTTACTGGGGGGCTTTGTTGGAGGGAAATATTGCCATTCCCCATGACTTTGTTGGTTTCTTAAAAGCTGTCATAGCTCTGCTGCAGTGACAGCAGAGGGGGAAACAAAGCTTGGTCCTCAGGCCAGCTCCAACCCATTTCACGGGCTTTTGTGGGTTTATTAAAATATTTTGCATTTGTATGTCAGACTAGAGAGACAGCTGGAATGCAGGTACATGTTTTCCTTTGCTGCCTTGGCAGTGGCTGTGTTGGTCCTGGAATCAGGAATGTCCTATCCCACCATAGCAAGGTTCACCATAAGATATCTGACAGGAGCCCAAGACACAGGTCCTTCAAAAATGTTTTGTTTCAGGTTTGTTGGCTTGGGAGATGTGTTCACATCTTATTTTCTCTCCTCACACTCCTAGGAAATAGCTGTGATGTGGTCAGGGTATTGTCTGACTCATTCAGTTTCCTCTCTGTCATCATTCTGGCATATGCTTTTTGGGGACGTCTTTACTCATGTTGAGCAAAGCAGTGTCCCATATAAATATTTCCCTCAACACATCAACTCAAGAAGGTTAAACTTCTCATTATTTGTGCTTCAGGGAGTGGCTGAAAATACAAGTTTTTCACAGCCACACTCCAGCCTCAGCAGAATGCAAACTCAAAGAAGGCAGCAATGCAGCAGGAGCACATTCCTTACAAATAGGTACGTGTCTGCCTGCAGACAATTCATAGCTGTGCCCAGGTCAAGATTTAAACTGTGTCAGGAAAACAGATGTAAATGCTTGCAGTAATTCACCATTCAGTAATTCACCCCATACAGCCAAACTGGAACCCTTTGTCCAATTACTGTTCCTGCTGGGAATCTCAAGGGTCTAAATCACATGGGAAATGATACAGCTTTAAAAGAAAATTAAACTTTTACTGAGTTTCTTCTGCCATAGAAAATATTTCAAAAAAGAGACTCAAAAATATTAAGGTTGTGAATGGTTGCACAAACATAACCACTGGTTTGTAAATAACTGATTATAAAGACTGAATTTTGTTTCAGGCTGTTGGTAAAAGGGGAAGGCACAATCAGAAAACAGATCTGAAAGCAGCTTAATCTCCAGAAGCTTCACAAGGCAACTGGAGATAATTTATACTTGCAGCTAAACATGAGCTTACTGGTACCTCTTAATAATTTTTAAGCTTTTAATGATTTTTTAATAATAAACCAGTGATTAGAAAAGAACATCCCAGTTCACAGATAAATCCAGGCTGTGTCTGGATATTTTGCTTATTTGCTACTTTAACTAAAGCAACTTCAATTTGCCAGCGGCCAATGAACAGCCGGTAGCAAGAGAACTCAGTCTGATGGAGCAGATGTTGGGAAAGGGAAAACCTTTTCATTGCTCACTCAGAGGGAAAATCTGCCAAAAGCAGCCTTTCAGCATTTTTAGTAATAGTAACTTTTGCTTGTTGGCTTTTAGAAGAAACTTGCAGATCAAGTAGCTTTTGAGTTTGGGTTTTGTTTTTTTTTTTTTTTTGGTGGAAAAGGACCTTGAGGCTCTCTACAGGCAAATCACACAGTGGGTTGCAGCCTCCTTTGGTCCTGGATGACCCAAAATTACAGCTCAGGTGCTCCAGGAAGACCTGTGCCCCCTGGTACTTGCAAATAGCTGAGTGTTAAAAGCTGAGCAAAAATCTACCCTCTGCAGCCAAAATGTCCTACAATTTAGGTCTGGGTTTTGTGGGTAACTTGTTTCCCTGTTGGGGAACAACCCTACATCTTGGTGGGCATCACCAAGATTTCCCCAAGGCTCATCCGTCTGTTCCTGAGTTCATGGGCAAAATCAGGTTACAGGGAACAGTGACAGAGTTTGTTGTGCTCTCCTCTGTACCCAAAACTGCCTTTCCCCTCCATGTACAAACAGCCCTGGCAGGCTGTCTGTCTCCTGCCCCTCTAGGTCTTGGAGCTGGGGTGCAAGAATAGATGGAGCAAAGGTTAAGCAGAGGCTGGATACGAGCTAGGCTGAGCCCAGGTGATAAATAGATGCATCAGGTGGGTGCTGTGTCTGAACTAATAAGCCCTGCAGGAGACAGGATCTGTTCAACAGCATCCTGACAAGGCCTTGTGGTCTCTCTGCCTATAAACATGATGAGCCATGCCATGGGCACTCCATCTTGTTGCTGGAGCTGCAGGAGCCATCATCTAGCTGGGATGCTCTGCAGGAATCTCTGTCTTTGGTTTGTCTCTCTATAAATTATTAGTGAGGGACAATATTCCCTGACATCAGTTAAGTGGTTTGGGGTGGAGGCCAAAATAGTTAAATCACCTGTGTAGGTTACCTTTCACTGTGTGTGCAATGGGTAAATCTGCAAAACTGATACTGTTGTCATAAATACTGTGAAGTTGCCAATCTTTTTGGTGTCAGTAAGGCCAAAGGATATGCTCCACTGATCTCACCACTGTAAACAGGTAAGAAACAAAATGAGGATGCTGAAGCTCTACTGCAGCCATCTAAGTTGATAATTTTTTTTTACTTTAATCCCTTAATGATTATTACAATGTAAGTAGAAAATATAAAGCATTTTGGGAGCATTAAGTAATACCTGGAAGGCTCATTAACCCATGGTTAATATGCAGCCACCACTGAGAAGGGAAGGAGCAATCATGCCGCCTCAGCATTGCACAGTGTGCCATCGCCGCCCGGCTTCGGGAGGGAGGCAGAGGATGGAGGATGCCCCCTCAGCCTGGCACTGCAGGAGGAGGCAGAGCTGGACAGAAAAGAAGGGTCTGGAGGAGATGCCACAAGGCACAAACATCTCCCTAACCTTCCTAGTTGTGGTGCATTGGGGTTTGGGGGCAGATCTGTGCCAACAACTTGACTCTTTCACCTAATGAAAACAGCAAAGTTGGGAACTTTTTCTTTCAGCTTCCAACCTGAATAAAATTCAGCCACCTAGATCATAGCTGAAGGTTGTGCTTTGGAAAAGTGTGTTTCAGTGCAGCAACCTCTGTGCTTTTCCCTGGCAAAGGCAAGACCCCAGGGAGCTCACTCATCTAGACTTCACCACACCAATGACTTGATAAAAAATAAAAGTGGAAGTATTCACCAGCCTTATCTGCACCAATAAACAAAAATGGTCTTCATCATGTTGGGTCTTTGTGGTGGTTCCCTGTGCACAACAGTGATAAAACTGTGTCTCACTCAGTCCTAAGTATCATGAGTTGCCAGACCTGAAGAAGAAGTCTACGTCTGCAGTGCAGCCACCCAGTCTCTGGGCTTTAATTATGGAAAGGGGAGTTAATATCATACAATATGTCCAAATATCAAATGAGAAAAAAACCCCAACTTATCAGATCAGTGATCTTCAAGAAGTCCTTAACTGGCAGAAATTTCACGGGTGTACTGTGCACTGCCTTAGGACAGGGCCAAACAAGAATGGAGGGACATACCAGGCAATAGTAGGTGTACATGGACTACACAGTCAAAAGCAAGATCTTCCTTTGTCTTGCCAAGGAACTTAATTTTCCTGATAGCTATCACCACAGCAAATAAGTAGGGAGGCTGTTGCAGTTCCAAATGATATTTTTTTTCATGCACTATCTTCACTTTCAGTGTGCAAGATAAGGCTAAGGCTGACTGGGATGCAATGCAGTGTCATGGCCAAGTCTCCACAGGGGAGGTGGGTGCCCTAGCTGTAAAGCAAAGAGAGGGGCAAGAGCAGGAAGCCTTTTGTTTTTGATGGGTTTACCCCTCACACCCTATCCCTGAGGTGAAGAAGGAAATAAATTCATGTGCTCAAGGGGTAAATCCTTCTCTGGACAAAGCCAGCAGGGATGCAGGGCCCCCTGAAATCTCAAAGCCTGCAGCTTTGCCCTGTGGCTCACACATGGGTGCTACCCATGGAGGTAAGAGACCTGTGGCATTCTGCAGTGCTGGCCACCACCCCAGACTCCATGGCCAGGGAACAGGGAGTGTGGACAGGTCATCTTCAAAATATAACAGCTTGCTGCAGGTCAGCCCCCTCCCCGCTCTGTGCTGCCCCTGTGCCTAATGTGGGTGTGTCTTCTGTCTGCCTTACCTACACTAACCCAGGAGATATGCCCAGGGAACCAATAAATGCCATACCTTTATGTGATGCTCCTGATTTTCCAGAACTTTTATCTAAGCATAATCTATTGGTGTTATTTAATTACCATAAAGCAGCTCCCCTATAGCATCCAAAACATATCCATTTGCCTTAATTCTGCAGTATGGGAATTAACTACCAACAAATGATTTAAAACATATTTACAGAGGGAAATGTCAGAGATGCATTATTTTTTCATGCCCAGTAAATGCACTCACAATAACCAATTTGGTATTTAATTAACTCGCTTATGAGCTCACCTTTGAGAAATATTATTTGAGAGAACATTTAGTTATGATGCTTAGGCAGGCTCTCAGAGGGAGAATGCACCAGCTGCAGGTCAGCAACAATTTTTTGCTTTATTATGTCAGGGTGTTTTGCTGTTTGTATGGGCTTAATGTAGTTCTGGCCTTCACATCATTTCAAAGTTAAACTATTAAACATGCAGAAAATCAATATGTAACAGAGGAATGTTCATTAAGTGAGCCATAAATCAACTCTTCTGTAGACAGAGCAGGTACCAAAAGTTTTCATAAAGCTGCTGGCCCGTCATGATCAGAGCAGAGGAGATGGTTACCATGAACAGCACATTTCTGTGTTTCAGAACCAGGGTTAAGTAATACATACACACTAACAAACATTAATTAGGAAGGGAATTTGAGCCCATCATGACCTAGCAACAGTGTCCTTCTAGTGTTCCTTCTGCTGTAACTCCCCAGATGAGATGGAAATTGCACAAGTTAAATGGCTCTTCCATTTCTGCTCCTATTTGAAATTTCACTGACATAACACGAGGTGAAGCACTGGTGAGGGTACAGAAATTTTCATGCAGACCTCAATTCACATCCTTTAAAGCTAGAAGAGGATCCTATGGCAACCTAACCAGGCTAACTGCACAAATCCAAAACCAAAGTCCTTCCTCAGGAGCTCAAGGCCATAACTTCAGCTCCCAGATGTCTTTTAGAAAGTCCTCTGGTTTGAACACAATGACTTTAGTCAATAGAGATCACATGTCTATGGGTAAAATATGATATTTTTAGAAATTGTACTGTCAGCAGAAAAAAAAAAAAAGGCAACATTTGATTACCTTGGAAGGCTTTGGCAAAGCTGGGAAGGCACTGTTCCCAGTTTTCCTATTCCTGAATGTTAACAAAATAGCAGCAAGGTTTGTATCAATTTGGTATAGCTTTGCAGTAGGCTTGCATTCCCTTGGTGTTTACTGCATCAGCCTGCTCCCTCTGCAGCCCCTTTTCCCTGTGCTCTTCTCCCTACCAGCTTCTGCAGGTGCAGATACAGCTCGTCTTGACTGCTGGATCAGCACTTTCTGCCCTCTGAGGCTTTGTGAAAGTCACCCCAGCTTGCAAACCTCCTGACTGATGCTTCAGCACTCTGTAAAACCAGCGATGTCTGCACATACCACCTACCCTACAGCAGAGTCCCAGCTCTCCCCACTGCTTTCCCAGGTAGCTGCAGCTTTCTGCCCCTGACCCATTTTGCTGGATTGCTCCTTTACTTTTCCCCCAGTCACCTCCTGACCCATCCAGCTGGCTCCCCCATCCAGGAGAGGGCAGAGAGCACTCTCCCTGCAGAGCATCTGCTCCTGAGTCTCCTGAAGCAGCCCTGGTCACCATATCATGGGGATTTGCTGTGGGCTTTCTGCTCCCTTTGGCCTGGCCTTACCAGCCTGGCAGAACCAAAATGCCTTAATACTACTCCTGTGCCAATTAAGTATTGAAGCTCCTGTTTCAGTGCTCCTGGCACTAGATATTCTTGTACCTTTTTTTTTTACCTGCAGTATAGAGTCCGTGGCTCATTGATCTGGAAAATATCGTGCTTGTCTTTGGCAAACAGCTAGGCTTCCATAAAATGTCCCTCAAGTAGAAACTCCCAGTTGGCTTATAAATATTGTCACCTGCATTTTAGAGCTGGAAAACCCAAGGCCTTTCTGAGGTTAAAGCAAGATCTGTGACACAGAAAAGAAAAAACTCCAGTCTCTTTTCATTAAGATGTTCTCAGTAATTTTGTGGAATGAGAGATGAAATCTCCTCTGAAGTCACAGAGTCTCACGGGCTCAGCACTTAGAGGTTCACACCTCCCATTAGCTGAAAGAAGGGGGTTTTTTTGAAGCTGATCAAAATACATTTGATGTTGAAGTTACAGAAAGCCATTAATTATTCTGAGTTTGGAGATAATCAGTCGAGGCACCTGTTCATACAACAAACAGCAATACAGTGCTAAAAAAAGAAGAAAAGCAAATGTAAGCTGATAGCATTTATAGTGAGGAAAAGGTGTCCTTTGAAGGACAAACACTATTCTTTATCTCACCCCAAAGTCCATGGGCTTTGTGAGAAAGTCCCAGCTCTTGTCAGAGCTGTTTTGCTAGCACAAACAATCTAGAAAATAAATTAAGGAAGTTACTTTCAAGTCTGTGCTGCATCATCTCAAGATTGTACTAAACTTGTTATACAAAATAGAAAAAAAAGAAGACATTGTTGAGTGCCTGAGGGCAAAAGTGCAAATTTCATGCAAGATGCCTCTATTTGTCCTCAAGGGAAGTGCTTGGGCAGTGCCTGTGGGATGCTGCCTTCCTGCTGTGCCTCTGCTGCTGCTGGTCATGCAGGGGAGACCTACAGCAAGTACCTTCTGCTGATTATTTAAGAGGAAGAGAGAAGTTTTGATTGAATTAAGTCTGTGGCAGAATTTACTTAGGATTAAATTGCAGCAAAGTTTAATGCTCCTTTTGAACAACTGGGAGAATGTTGTGCCCATTTCCTAGAGGTTTTATCCTCTTTTGAATCAGAACTGGAGAATGAACAGTCCAAGTGGGAGATGGTTTCAATGCCAAAATGTAGGGACTGGGTTTTGTTCTCTCCCCTATGGATGGGCAGGTAACAATCCCAAGGCATGAGAGGTGCATGGCAGCAGCTCTGGAGCTCAGCCTGGAACTTTGGCCATTCGGCAAGCTGAGCTCCCTGGAGAGCAACAGGGTAATTGTCCTGGAAGCAGACAAATCTGCACTTTTCTCATCAACCAAATTCACAGAAACGTTGACTATACTGCAAGGTTTGTACTTTTCTCCTGTCTTTTTCTTGCTCTTACTGTAGCCAAGTGGTGTGCTGTTAATGGGCATGCATCAAACTGCTTGAGACAGCAGGTTCAGCACTGAGAGCAGGAAACAATCATTTCAGGGCCACTGCTAAGAAAACCTGTCGAAGTGTCTGGGGGCAGAGTGAATATCTAGTACTTGGGGATTAATTATCTGGAATTTAATGAGGCCAAAAGCTAGGTAGCAATTAAATGTCTGTAGATGGAGAGAGTAGTTTCATAAAAGACTTCAGTGGTGAGGCTGGCTTAAAAAGATTTTGCTCTCCCATCTCAGGCTGTTACCAGCATTACTGGCTTTAGGGATGTGCTGTGAACCAGATTGCTGAAGGGATCTGCATTGCAAACTCTTTTGGGGGATTATATGTGAGGTGTGACATTTCAAAATTAGACTTTAGGTTTCTGCCAGACTGGAGGAAAGAAGGAGATGTGTGTCTGTGTGCAGCACATATGCCCTTACATGCACCAACATAAATGTGTTGCAGAAGTGATGTTTGCACAGTATCAACATCTAAGACTGTTGGGTTATGTATAAATAAAAGAGGGGTGGGAAGTAAGCTGTTTCCAGAAGACAAATACAAATTGCTTCTTCAGCTGGTTAGGGTTAGCTCTTGCCACAGAAATTTCACCTTGGAGAGATGTAGCTAGGGTGGTGTAAAAAGAGCCAGGGTGTGAGCTGATTGTTTGGGTATGTGGATGATCAGGAGTTTTATTTTCATATGTACACATAGGCATAAAAGAACAGTGGTTTTTAACAGTAAATTACACTTTGATAAGTCAACAGGAAGTCCTATTTTCTTTCTAATTTATGTTAAGGGTGTAGCAGGTCAGGAGTCAGTCTCTTCTCTCAGGTAACAAGAAACAGAACAAGAAGAAGTGGCTTCAGGTTGTGTAAGGGTAGGTTTAGATTGGCTAGCAGGAGGAATTTCTGCCCTAAAAAGGTAGCCAAGCATTGGAACAGGCTGTCCAGGGAAGTGGTTGTGTCACCATCTGTGTAGGTATTTAAAAGAGATGTAGATGTGGCGTTTAGGGATGTGCTTTCGTGGTGATCTTGGCAGTGCTGGGCTAACAGTTGGACTCAAAAGTCTTTTCCAATTTAAACAATCCTGTGATTCTAAGAAATATGTGAACAGTTCCCATCTACTGTGTTTAAGAAAAACATGTTGGACAGTAGAACTCCTGACCACTGCATGACCCACCATACAGGTGTTTATGTGACATTAGCCAAAATCCAGTCCCGTTCCCTGCTTCATCCAGTCCAGTTCTTCTGCAGAGTTCATGTTTCCCTCTGAGTACAATAACAATATCACTTCAGTTATTGCTGTTGTAGCAAGCAGATCAGACACGCTCCCTGGCATCTCCATACAACATATTAATTCTGATTATGTAAAATATTACAACAATTATTGCATCAAGCAAGAGGCAGACAACAGGATTAAAACACTATGCCATGACACATATAATATGAAATTATAGACACATTACTTGACTGGGTATTATATTAGTTTGCATATGGGACCTAGGAAAAGACTTGCAGCATCAAAGATCATCTCATTTTTAAATCAAGAATCAGAATATAGCCACTCTGGGCTTCAGCAGAGCTCTTTCTTGCCACTTATAAAAAGACTGATGGTTTTCTTACAGCCATGAACCAGCTCTCCATCACATATTTTGTTTTTAAAGCTGTAATGAGATCAGACATAACTCAGCTTTCCTTAACTCTCCACGGGCTTGTATCAACGCAGATGTTCATTAAGAAGAGATAATGGTTTAAAAGCTCTAATTTTGTTACCCTCTCTGCCATCTAAACTGATCCTAATGTGATTAGGAAAGTCCTTTCTTACTTAGGCAGGGTCAATTTGTCTCTGAGGAGGTAGGGAAAGGAGACATTGAGGGTGCCAGTGCTGGCTCCGTGCTCAGAAATGTTATCATGGTGGTGAGCAGACTTGTTAATGCTGTGTCCTTCATCACTTCCTCAGGCAGGGGAGGGCAACTCACTTTAGTCTTTCCATGTTTATCTGCATTTATCTGGAAGCAATGGGCTGCCACATTTCCACAAGTGCACTTTATACAAAAAGAGGCTCCCAAACCTGGTCACTGAGGCTGCACCCTTCACATCTGATTTATCTCAGCTTCACCTCAGTGGAGGACCACAAGAAACCCAGTGAACTGAGAGCAAGCTGCAGAAGTGTTGGCACAACAAGTTTGCTTGCCAGAGCTCCTAAACATTTCGTGTCACATGGAACCAGACAAGAAGTTAAAGCAGTCACAAGGAAGTTTAGCCTAAGTTCAGAGAACACCAGGGTGCTCCCACACCCTGATGAGCCTGTGTGAAATAATAATAGCAACCAAAAAAGGAAGAAAGTTCTAAAGGTATGTTGGTGCAGTGTTGGCCAATGGTCCAAGATTTGGCTGCAAGTACAGGGAATGTCATGGGCAGCAAGTTGCAGGCTGGAAGGTCATTATGGGCTATGGGGTCATGAGAGTTTCAGAGCCAGAGTGGGGAGGGAGCAGCAGGGGTGAAGGGCAGAGCTGTAAGATGAAGCCCATCAGAGGAGATACACGTGATATAAGCAATGCTGAAAGTGCCTGTGGTCAGGCCACATCTGCTCTGTTTTGGGACAGCCTCACACCAGGGATGTATATGGAAAGGTTACAGAGCTGATCACTTCTCTCCTGCTGCATTCACCTACAGCAGGCCTGGGTGGAGAGAAACACCACTAAGCTTTCATATGGGCACTCTCATCTGGCCCTGGGCTGTGAATTACCACTTCTCTCCTCTGTAGTTCCCCATCAGATGTCACAAAAAAACTACTTTCAAAAGATGGTGTTACTCTATTCCTACTGCAGTTGATCTGCCTCTGGCTTTTTTTGCCCTTTGTGGTAAGTTAACCCTGTCCAGCAACTAAGTGCCTGCAATCTGCTTGCTCACTCCTCACCAGCAGGATGGGGGAAAGATGCAAAGCGAGAAAAACTCAGATCTTAAGATAATCTAATAAGAGAAAAAAGAGAGGAAAAAAAAGAGCATGTGATGCAAATACAGTAACTTGCCACCTCCCACCAGCAGACCAGCGTCCAGCCAGTCTCCAAGCAAAGACTCCTTTGAAAAGAATACACTCTGCCCAATTTATTGAATAATATGACATTCCAGAATATACATTTGATCAGTTGGGACCATCTGTCCTGGCTGTGTCCCTTCCAAAGATCTCAACCAACCCCAATAAACTTGTTGAGGGGAACCATAGTCATAAGCACAAACCTTGATGTGGTGCAAGGACTTCTCAGCAATAACTAAAAGGTTTGTGTTTGACCAAAACTTTGATTTGTGTTCAAATCACGGATTTGTTGGTCACAAGTCCAAAGGCCAACACCATAAGGGCCTCAGTGAAGAAAGTTAATTCCATCCAAGTTGGACCCAGTACTCCTTATCTGATTTCACTCCACACCCTCAGTGACTCCTCCCTTTTTGTACACTGTTCTAATCTGGTGCCAAATATAAAGGAATGCCTGACTAAATGGAGAGGCCCATTTTACCCAGTGGAGGGAAATAGGCATCCTGGAGCAGATGCAAAAGCAGATCACAAGGTGAGTTCATGCTATTCACTCTGACTGCTGGGAGATCCTGTATTGACTAGGTAATGAGCAGATGTCTGTGAAGCTCTTTTAGGTAAGGTGGATCACACTTACTGCCTTTGAACCCTTCCAGTGATCTCAAAACTCTGAGACACAGAACAAAAATCTTTAACCAGATTTCTCTTTTTGGCATCATAGACACTAGTCCAGTAGACTGTTACCTTCCATTTACCCAAATGGTTCATATCTTCAAAAAGTCTTTTGCTGTGGGTCTTACTAAAATCTGAATTGTTGCCCTTAAAAAGAGTCCACACCATGATATACTACATACATCACTTTCCACTTGTATACAGGTGAAATACATCTTTGGCTGTGTTTTTTACCTATATGCCTTTGTGGTAAACTTCAACACCAACATAACAGTGAAATAACAGGGAAATAACAAAGTGTTTCATGCTCATTAGCTGGAGAGCTGACAACAATTCAGAGGGAGAACAAGAACAAAGAAAGTGGATTTCCTTCTATCAGTCATGCTGGCTTTGTGTTCTGGGGAGAGGAAACAGTAACCCTCCTTTTCTAGGTCACTTTGTTCAGGCACCTTTTGCTATGCACAAAGAGATTCTGTAAGCAGGATATCCCCAACTTTGAAGTATAACACAGTTATTTATTGGTTGAAACAGACAAGGGATCTCTGGGATTTCATGTGTTGCCAGACTAAGCACTAAAATGCTCAGTGCCTCCAGCAGGCATCTGAAAAGTCCTTGCTGGGCAAGCAGTCAGCCACCAGGCCAGGAAGGTTTGCACTTGTGATATGTTCTCAGTGCTGCTGAGTTTCCTGTCTCCAAATCTCTCTGTTGGTATCAAGGATTTTATCTGTTATTTTATCTATTTATTATTCCCAAGCTGGTGTTTTTCTTCTTGAATCCTGTAGTTGCTAACTGTCTACCTACAGAGCAGAGTAATAATCTGTAATCAATACACTGAGATATCCCAGGTTTTCAGTGGTTCCTCAGTAAGCAGGGGGGGGATAAGTTCCTGTGAGGGTTGCTGGCTTTACCAGAGTTGGAAAAAATTGTGCTATTTCCTTTACCTGTTCATGAACATGACCTGCTGGGGACTCTGGGCAGGATCCAGCTCCTAAAATACAATTAGCTGCTATTTGGTCTCTGACTCCAAATGACTCACCTGATCACTTGAAGTCATTAAGAATCCCTGTACACCAAAGCTGCCACTGAAAATGTGTAAACGTGCCCAGTGTGCTTCTTTGCCCTGGGTTGATGTCCTTGGGCCATCTTGCTTAGCATTGCATCTCCCACTTGTACCTCCCTGGGTGCAAAACCAGATAGTCCCATGCTCCCCAATGGACTAGGTCCTGTATTTAATTTGGGGGTGTACCCAGCACAGACTGACAGTCTAGAGGACAGGAGAAGACACAGCTCCCTAGGAACAGCTTTCAGTCTATGTTTCATCCATTGTTTACAGACCAACTCAACAAGTAAGAAGCCTCTCCCAAAAGGGAGGGAGCTGTGATCTGCTACTTCCCACAGGAGTGCCCTAGTGATGGAACAGATTGAAGCAGGGATCACCTTTCACTCTTTCTTTTGAAGCAAGATCATCATGCAGGAGAAAACACAAGCATCTTGGAATAGGAAAAAAAATATTCAATACCTATGTCTCTTATGGAAAGAGTGAACCACAGCCTGATTTTTCTCTCTCCTGTAAACACAATCCACAGAAACCAGGGCTCAATCCTACATTTATCTTCCTTCACAGCAGCACACAGCAAACTTTGAAAGCCTCTGCTGTCCCCATGTCTTCCTGCTCCTAGCAGGACAGCTCTGTGGAATGGCTGCAGTGGAGCTGTCCTGGCTTCGTTCCGCTAAGAATTTGGGTTTACAGCAGCTCACCCTTTCTGAACAGAGCTTTTTCAAGGAACCCGTTATGCTCAAAGCTAGAGAAAAACCAATAGCAGAAACAATGAGGGTGGCACAACAGTAAAGCAGCCAAGTGAGAAATGTAGCACTCCAGGGCAGCTGAGACTCATTCTGGCCACTCAGCACCTGCTCTTCTCCCTGGAGCCGCAGCTCCACTACCAGCGACGTCCACAAAACCTTGAGGTGCCTCCACTGAACCATGATGTCACCTGCCCACAGCTGAGCGTCTTCAGCTGAATGTGGCCCCTCACCAGGTGTCTGTAGTGGTGTGGATGGGATTCAGATATATAATGAGAAGCCAAGTTTACTCGAGATACCCTTGCTCCACAGTGCCAATATCAGGGAACAAATGACGTGAAAGGAAATAATGCACTCCTATGACTACAGTATACACTTAAAATTAATTCCCTGTAGCTGAAACGGATTGTTCACATAAATCTCACTCTGCTTTTAAGCTAGGACATAACCTCTGCTTAATTGATATTCGTGCCTGAAGAGGAAGAAATCAATTTGGCACATTTAAGGAGACTTTAGGTTTTTTGCGTAGAAAGTCTTTCCCTGGTAAATGAGTTTGTCTTTTTATAGGCTCGGGTTTGTGAAACAGAAGATAAACCTTTAATAGTTGCATGCATAGATGTAGCCTTTCTTGGTAGGTTTGGAAACCAAAACACCTTCTGGATGCATCCTTTCCATCAAATGCCTGAGCATATGTGAACTTGCACAGTTAGTTCCCATTCTTTCCCTCACTGGCTCACTACCCTAGGGTAAGATGTCCCTTTGTAATCACTTATCACTGTGCACACAATCAAGTCCTGCAGAGGCACCTGCTGAAACAGGGGTGTGACACTTCCATTCCTGTTTTATTGTTCTTTTACCATTGCCCACCCAGTAACATCCTCAGATTCACGTGAAAGTGAAAAAATTAGGTAGGAAAGCTCATTTTAACATCAGGCCTGCAGTGTGGGAACATGAGCATTAGAAAATACAACATGTGGGAAAGCTCAGTCCCATTTCTGACTGACTGGAGTTGGGATGTGGTTAGCAATGCGTGCTTACAAGCACGCCCTTCCTTAAAGCCCTGAATCAAGCAAGTGGAAGAGCAAGGAGTGTGTGCTAGATTTTGAAATGAGCTTGTACAGCAGGTTTGGTGCATGGTTATCATGCCTTGTTACACACACTGCCTCATGTCCTACAATTTATGTGCTAAGTATTTCTAATACAGCAACCACATTGATTTCAAGGGCAGTTTGCAAAATGCTGTGACTCTGCAGCTGACAGGGAAGGTAAAACCTGAATGCCCTCTCCTACACATAGAAGGGCTGCAGTATGGCTGAGGAGTTGAAACCAGTCCAAAAGCTGCTGACAAAATGTGCACTTGAAGAAGAGAGGCTCTTTACAAAGTGCCTTATGAAAACAAACACGTACCTGACATGCAGCTGCATCTTGACATAAGATGCCAAAAGAAAAAGCCTTTCACAGGAAAGTGCTTATTATTTTGACTTTCAAATGACCAAGTGCTTAGGAAAGGTGTCAAAAGAAGTCCCTGAAGGCTGTCAGTCTCTGTGCAGCCATTAACCTTCAAGGGCTTGGGAATCAGGACACAAAGTCCCCCGATGTGGATTTTTACCTCTTGCTTACACATGCTGATCCACCTCTGGGTGTGGGCAATTCAGATGTGGCTCTATCTCCCAAACCACAGCAGGCCAAGGCCACGAAACCAACTTACAATTATCCATGCAGTGTGATAGGCAGCATTCTCCCCAGATTTGGCACATACCAGCAAACATTCTCCTTAATTGCCTTGGAGAGACCAGGAGCTGTTTCCACCAGACACAAAGCAGAGGCCACTCTGCAATAAGTTAAACCACATGGACAAAAGATGTTCCACTTCATCTCAGGGCCAGGAAATGACTCCTGATTTGTTTTATTCACCTGTGTAAAGGTAGCCTCTGCTGATAAATTAGGGCTGAGCCAGTGTGGGGCCAGATAGATGGATCAGGAAGAGAAAGACTCAAAGGGCTTGAAGGTTACCAGGGACCTCAGAGGCAGGAGCAAAGTGGGATTCATCTCACCTTAGCGTAAGAACTGAAAACCTAATATCTGCATCTGGGCACAGCTTAGTCACCCTTAACTCCCCTTACAGACAGTGGAGAGAAATAGCCAAGTGAAAACGGAATCAAGGCAATGCCAGACCAAACTGGGAAGTAATTTTGGCTGTAGCTCTGCCACTCTATGGCTACAGGTGATTTACCTCAATCCTGATGCTATTTTATGCAGTCTTTTCCAAATTTTCCACCTGCATTCCTTTAACTACAGTCGCCTGTGTAGGGTCTGTAACAGGGAACTCCAGCAAAAGGGCATTTGCAAGTCAGCTTAAGTTAACACCACTGTCACCGATTTTCACTTTCACCTGTGACTGTTAAGAAAGAGTTGTAGATTACCTTGCTCCCTATTTTAATGTAAAGAATTCTTCTTAACATTTTTTAAACCTCAGTTTCTCATCCTGAAACATTCACTCTCCTCTCATCTTCTACCAGAGTGATCTTAATGTCCACCACCTGGAGTTGTGACTATGCCTTGCCTTTTCTGTTCTCTCTTGTACTGTCCTTTCTACTTCACTGCCTGAGTTACATGACTTGAAAAACAGTAGCCAGCCATCACTGTCACCTGGTCTTGGCACCTTTCTAAGTACAAAGGAAATTAAATATTGAGCAGTAATAAGTGAAAATGATACATGGATCAGTATGGCAGATCTTGAGACTACTGGGGAGCCTTGAATTACAAGTGTTTTTTCGTTAAACCATTCTAATTTCACAAGACCATCTATGTACTCTGTACCCAAGGGCACTACCAGTCCCACAGCATTTAACACAGCACCAAGTCTTCTCCCCTGTCTATTAACTTGGATGATCTCTGGCTGGTTCAAGCCACAGCTGTTGCAGACCCTGTACAACTCTGCTGCTGCTGATTGCCATTCTGGTAAAAGGAGGAAAGCAGCACGGGCCTGCTCCTCCATTTACTTAATGTATCCTCACTAGCATTGGCCTGTAATATATCTGTTACCAATCAATACTTAATATAATTTTAGCAAATGGTGCTGGAGCAAGCCCAAAAGCTAAAGCAGATCTTCATGTAAAACAGGCTGCAGAAATAAATGGGGAGAAAGCTCATGTGGAAAGCAAAGCAGAGATGGTACTTTCTGTGTCTGCAGATTTACCCTGTGACAGAGCGTGGACAGACCTCTAGGAGTGAAAGACAATGGGACAGTTTTCTGTCTTAGGACGGGAACAAAAAAGAACAAGAAGTCAACTAAAGAGTAACTATTAGTTTATTAAGTGGCAGGAAATTATTAGAATTTTCTTTCCTTCAGTCCATGAGGCAAGGCCAGAGCACTGTTTCATGCAATTGGGAATCTCTGGAGAGTCAGGGTAGGTTGCAAGGAGAAGGGAAGGCTGACCCAGGGTGCAGCTGGAGCACAGGCTCAGACCAGGATGGGTGTTGTGTGCTGAGCCTCTAGGGTGTGATGGCCCCACAATCTGTCTGGGGGCAGGAAGGGCGGAGAAGAGGCCAAGCATGTGTGTCTTGAGTTTGAGACTCTGCAGAATTCTAGAGTCTAATTTTGCCTTCACACAGCTCAGGGTTAGGCTATCCATTACATTCTTCAATATTTCCCCTAAAACTTGGAAGCTATTGGTTTCCCTGCACTGAGGATGCTTTTGAAGGAGACTGGCTTTGTTTCTCCACAGCAGAGACTGCTTTTCAATCAGCATCAGACTAAGAACACAGGACTCTGTCACAGTGGCTGCTGTTGGGAGAAAACTGTCCTGTGCACTCACCTCCTTTTGATTCAAAACCTGTTTGGTGGGCAGTTTAGCTGCAGGCAATAACGGAGGGAAAAGAGCCAAGTAAGTACATAGCTGACTGCTCCTTTGTCTCTATGAACTCCAGCATGTGGCAGCTGGATTGCCCTTCCAGGTAACAGTGGGAGGAAGTCTGTGTGAGTGGAAAGTCCTACTAGCCTCAAAATATTTGGGCCCACAGCTCAAGGTCCTGATGTCACTGAGCTTTTCCTGCATATAATTCTAGAAAGAGCCTCTGGTAAAGGCAGTGTTCATCTCTTCATCAATTCAATTTTTGTCATAGCCTTGCTAGGCTCTTAATTTCTTGTGTTAAAACAACAAATGAGATGACCCAGCTGCAATCTCTAATAGGTATCATGGGTCAGTAATCATTCATTTGTTATAGTGCCTCTCACCCGAAGGACAGAGACGAAAATTTGTCCTCCTAATGGCAAGAGCTGTAAATTAGCTGTATTTCACTGTTAAATCTAGCTGCCTGAAAATTAGGATGACCAGTCCTTAGCTGGGAAGAAAATGTGTCAGCTCAAGGGATTTTCTGCATTAGGCAGCTAGGCAGCTCATAATCACCCATTAAATAGTCACAGTGGCTATGTCCTGACATCCTTGCTACTCAGAGTCTGAGTGACTGCTGATATACTGAACATGGTGAAACTTTGCAAGCCTGGTGCCCACTTCTGGGCCAGTGACCCCAGCTCCACTTCTAGCTTAGGAAGAGATGTGAGCATGTCCTCCTGATGCTCATGGTAATTTCATCTTTCAGGAAGACAGACATGTTCAAGATAGGGATGATGGATTTCTCTGTGAAGGTACATCTTATCTCTGTTATTAAGAGAACTTCAGAGGAGCAGGTCAGATTTGAACATGTTGATCTTTTAGACTTACACATTTAGATGAGACAAATCCCACCCAAAATTTAGCAATTTGTCACAGGTGTTTCCTCAGCTGAATATTGTTGTCTTTATCCTTGAAGTATTTGCAAACTCTGTGGGTCTAAAAGATGTTATTCTGAATTAGCATGGACTCACTGTGGAATTGGAATTTAAAGGGTAAGCCATCACTGCAAACTTGCAGGGTGCAAAAGAGAGAAATGAAAGGGTTTTTAAACAGATGGAAGCTCTGTTGACAGGGGCATGAAGGTGTGTAACAGCCTTCACCGAGCAAGTAGCTACTGGTGAAGTTGTAGAAACACTTGAGTGGCTCCTCCTGGGAGTGTGGGTGTCCCTCTAGCAGTCACTTCACACATTATTCATGCTTTTGGCGAGAAAGACTGCACAAAACACCACACAGCCATTCCTGCTTGTTCAGCCTGGTCCCAGAGGGCTGCCCAGAGCTCTCCCGGCTCTGTCTGAAACCAGCAGGGGATGCATTGCTCACCCCGACTGATGCAGGTCCGTGCAGCAAAGCCATGCTGTTCACTGCAGGGTCACAGCCCAAGAGGCTGCAGGGATGGCAGCAGACATCTCACTGGCCTGGGACACCCTCAGAGGGCAGGGAGGCTGTTGTTTGCACTGTAAGAGGTGGGGAGCAGATATTCCCTCCGTCCCATAGCTGAGAATCCCTGCTTCCTCTGTGCAGCCCTTTGGGAAGAAGGAGAGAAGTTTGTTCTGGGAAAGAAAGGCAGAAACACCTTGGATGTGATGAAATGAGTGGTCTGTCATCTTGTTCAATAATGTGTCACACAGAAAGCTCTCTAAAAAGCTCTCTATAGAAAGCTGAAAATAAATTTTAAAAATCTACCCCACTGTCAAATCCTCAAAGCCCATAAGTGTATCAGAATAGTTGTAAAATTGTTCATTTTATGATGTGCAAGTTATAGAATATTGTGCAGCCAGACAAGTTTATAAGAACATGTATTACGCTGCCATCATGGGGAGGATCTGGCTGAAATTAAAATATAAAACTTTGCCACAAGACAAGCAGACATTAAAGAGTGAGAATAGCTTTGAATAAGAAATGTGGTCCTCTGCCTCCATTTCCTGGTGCTCCACTTGCACCTATTTCCTATAGGAAATTTCCTATTTCCACTGAAATAGGAAATTTTGGAATGGAGAAGCAGACAGACCAGAGCTGATAGAAAGAGCCTGTGGTGCTGCAGCCAGAGCTGCATAGTCTATGCTAATGGATTCTGACTTTAAAAATAACTAGACTCTAGGGACTGCAGCTCTGCTGGGTAATGGGACTCTCATATCTGATTGTGCCTGTTTTCCCCATGAACAACCTCATCATTCCCTGGTGATACCCAAGCAGTCAACCTCACCTCCATGCCTGGTAAAATCATGGAGCAGATCCTCCTGGAAGATGTCAAAACGTGTGGAAGACAGGAATATGATTAGAGGCTGCCCACATGGCTTCACCAAAGACAAATCATGCCTGACTATTTCGGCAGCTTCCTTCAATGGAGTGGCTGCATCAGCAGACAAGGGAAGAGCTACAATGGCCATCTACTTCAACTTCTCTAAGGGTTTTGACACAATCCCCTGCAATATCCTTACCTCTGAGCTGGAGAGACGTATGAGTTTGATGAATGAGGAATTGACTGGATGGCAGCATCCAAAGAATAACAGCCAATGGCTCAATACCTAAGTGGAAAACAGTAATGACTGATGTGTCCCACAATAGTCCCATTCTGGGACCAATCCTATTTAATATCTTCATCAGTGACGTAGGCAGTGGGACCAGTGCACCCTCAGCAAGCTTGCAGATGACATCAAGCTGAGTGCTGCAGTTGATTCATTCAGGGAAGGGATGTTATCCCAAGGGACCTTGACAGGCCAGAGGAGCAGGGCCCTGTGAATCTCATGAAGTTCAAGTGCAAGGCCCTGCACCTGGGTTAGGTCAATGCCAGGTATCAATCCACGCTCAGTGATGGATGGGTTTGGAGCAGTTCTGTGGAAAAGGACTCAGGAGTACCTGTCCACATAAAATTAGATATGACTCTGCAATATGCATTTGCAGCCCAGAAAGCCAACCATATCCTGGTCTGAATAAACATAAATGTGACCAGCAGGTCAGAAGAGGGGATTCTGCCTGCCAACTCCACTCCTGTGAGATCCTACCTGGAATACTAGATCCAGCTCCAGGGTTCCCAGCACAAGAAGGGTGTGAACCACTTGGAGCAGATCCAAAGAAGTGTCATGAAGGTGATCAGAGACTGGACCAATTCTCCTCTTAAGACAGGCTGAAAAAGATGGGGTTGGACAAGAGAGTGCTCCAAGGACATCAGATTGCAGCTTTTCAGTTTATAAAGGGGACTGATAGAAAAGATGGAGAGACATCTTTTACCAGGGCCTGTAGTAACAGGATAAGAAGTACCAGGTTTAAACTGAAGGAGGGCAAGTTTAGATTAGACAAAATGAATAAAATCTTTACTGTGAGGATAGTGAGACAGGGGAACAGTTTGCCCAGAGAAGCTGTGGATGCCCAATCCCTGGAATTTTTGACAGCCAGTTTGGATGGGAGTTTGGGAAACCTGATCTAGTGATAGATGTCCCTGTCCATGGCAGGGCATTAGGACTAGATGATCTTCAAAGGTCCCTTCTACCCCAAACCTTCTGTGACTTGGTGGTGCTACACTCCCTCTTGCTGCTGGCACACGAGGTCAGAAGGCAGGTGCCAGCAGGCTAGGGGATGTTTTGGGATTCTCCCCCAAAACAGCAGAGCTGCAGGAGGCACAGCACAGAGGCTGACTGACTCAGCCTCTCCTGGATAGGATAGACTGTAGCTTTCTGTGAGCAAGAAGGTTAACTTAAAAGATTGCTGCTGTGGATTTTGGTTTTCTTTTCTTTTCTTTCTTTTTTTTTTTTTTTTTTTTTTTGTTGTTGATTTTTTTTTAACAAAACCTTTTAAATTTTCAGTCTATTAATAGCAATGGAACATTGTCTTCTCAGGCTAAGCTGAACCTCCCTTTCTGTTCTTTCTTTCTTTCTGCCTGCATCTTCCCCACATGAAGAAAACTTCTAGAAGAACTATTCTTTGAGAATTTGAGGGGGAGGATGAAGAAGGAACAAGCTATGATTTACACAAAATTAAAAGAATATTTGAGACACAAGACAAATGTTACCAGAGAAATGCCCCTTTCCTTACTGCAAAGAATATGTCAATGAAGCATTTGCATACATTACACCAACTAAATTAATTTACCCAGACTTGCTGTTTGCTTTTCATGCCCAAAGCTAACGGCTCACATGGATTTTCTGGGTTGCTTTGTGGGTTTTTTCCCCTTTCTTAAGCCTGACTACACAAACTCAGGACACACTTTCATCTGACAGTGGAATAAAGATGAATTTTGGGTTGCCTTGTAACAGGGAGACTTTTCTTTCAGTGCCACACTTACGTTGCAAGGTACCCAGAGCAAGGGCAAGCTGAAAGTCTCTTGTGGAGAATGGGCAGAGATGTGCAGGGGAACAGAGAGTTAATCTGAGCCAGAGACAATTTATTTTCCCCCCTTCTATAACCTGAGCATGACCCCTAGCTCACCAGGCCATTGTGGGTGGGTTTGGGGAGCCCATTGCTTGCTGGTACCAGCAATGCCTCAGCAAGAAGGAGACAGACACTAAGACATTCTTTCATTTCCTCAGAAACAGCTCTCAGGAGAAAGCCTTAACTAAAAATGTGGAGTGTTTTATGGCTCAGACATTGCTCAGTGACTGCTACAGAGGTGTAGGCACAGACAGAGCCTATGAGACAGAACAGGGAGACAGGGTTGGCAGCACTGAGAGCCCTGTGTTCCCTGCTCACTACACCTACCTGGCCCCAGCCTTCTGTCTGCACTCCGCTGTGACCAGTCTGGCACAGGCTTAGCTGCACATTGCCCTGTGACAGTTGTCAGAGCAATGTGACATAGACCACAGAGCAAATCCTTGGCCAGGAGGGGTGCATGGATGGGATTGGAGACACTGGTCCCACCAAGAGAGGCTGTGGCGTGTTCAACAACCATCACCTCATCCCTTCTCTCCTTCCAGCAGACCAGTAATGTTTGTGCCATCCTTTGGCACTCCTGGGGTGCATCTCTGAAAGAGCAGTTAATGGATTTACATGTCATATAATTGTGATAGCTGGAGATTGTCTGATGGAAGGGGAGAAATTCAATTGTCTCAGGGTGGATTTGGTCTAATTATCGCAAATGACACCAGCAAATCTGCTTCTCTTGGAGACACGCTGTTACTGTAGTAACTTGTAAAAGAATATCAGATGATGAGTAATTTAGAGGCAGTCTGAACTGCTAAGTTTATGAGCACAGTGGGCAATCATTTCTTCTTTCTTTCTTTTTTTTTTTTTAATTCTTTTCCATAATAATTTCTTTTTCAGTGTGAGTGTAAACCACAAAATCAACAGGTCAGACATAGGGCTCTTGTGAACTCTGCCTTCCCTATCAGTCAGAGCAGATGCAGCTTGGAAGCGCTTTATCACTTTGCTTTTAATTAAAGCCTATAATGCTTCTGCATTTTGTGAACAGGCTTTATCCAAAATACAAAGTGGATAAAGGATGAAGCAAATCTTCAGATAACTCTGCATTTTTGATTATCTCTATTGTACATATGCAGGCTGCTCACTCCCCCCGCCAGAGCCCAGATCAGCAGTGTCTCATGAGCAAGCTGCTGATAAGCAATGGTTGCACCCTGCCCTTGTGGTGAAAGAGCTGATAGGGTGTGCCTTGACTTCTCATACTTGCCTTGTATGGCCAAAAGACATGGCTTTTGGAGGCATCACCCTTGCTTAAATCAAGGCATAAAATCTTCTAGTCCAAAGAGAAGATGGTAAGTGTCTGCACACTCCAGTGCATCAGCAGTTGGAATGCAGCATCAGATACACTTTGCTACGGTTTGCTGTCACGGCACTGCACCCAGCCCTAAAATGCTGCAGAGAGAATACAAGCTGCAAATCAGGTCCCAAGGGCATGTCCCACCCTCCAGCCTAGCTTTTTATTTTGAGTAGCAAATAACTGCCAGATGTTCCACAGAAACTGCCCACGCACACGGTTTTGCTTGCATCTAGTCAGTCTGTTTTACGTCTCAAAGAGAGCACGGAAAGTGATCCCAGGTGAGATCCATCAAACTCAGCAGCTAAATCAGGATCGTTTTCCTGGGTGTCCATGACCCTGCTGCAGCTTTGGCTGAGGGTCAGCAGGGTGGTGCATCTCCCTTCAGTTTGAAGCACGGGAAGTTGTGGTGCCCATCTGGGCTTGGAAGAGTTCATCAAACTTAGGTTTGAAGTAGGAGAGATGGAGAGCATGATCCTGCTCCATCCTACCACTGTCCACATGGATCTCTCTCAGAAAGCATCTGACTGAAATGTTTTAGTGTGGATCCTGTTTATATTTCATTATAATTACATTGTGTTCAATATATTGAAGAAGGTTGAGTTTCTTGAAGTTTTTTGCTTGCACTTCAAGAGTGCATGACAGTTGATGCTGAAAAAAAATATTTTTGAAAAGAAAGCAAGGGGATTTAATTTCAGAATAACATCTTTCTTTTGATCTGGGATACATTAAAAAAATTAATCATAGATTTGTTAGATCTACCACAAAACCAATGTTTTTTTTTCCAAAATACTTCTGTATATACCTGGATTCATCTCAAATTTGGGGTTGTCTGATAGAGAGAAGTGTGTGGTACAGTGTGGACATGTACTAAAGCTGCATTTTCTCTGCATAGTCAGAGGTGTGTAATTAGCATGAGGACAGCCATTAACACATCCCGTGTGCTGTGTCACCAAGTCATGCCTGATTATGTTGCAAAGTGAGATTAGTAAAATGAGCTTGAAGTTGTCCTCTCACTGCCATTTGATAGCAGGGAAAACAAATCCTTCCACTGCCAAAGCTGCAACTAATATTCAGTACTTAAGAAATTCAACTGATGCATTCATAATGAACAGGATTTTGTGTAATTAAAATTTTAAATAAATCCCCAACATGAGACCCTGGCTTGGATTTCTTAATTTCAGATATGAAAGTACAGCTTTTGACAAAATAGGTTGAGGGGGTTGGGGGTTTTTTTCTTCTTTCTTTTTTCTTTCATCTGAAAGACTTTAAAAATTGCATCAGCATATTAAAAAAGAGCAGAAGATAAATTAAATGAAGACCAGGATTAAAAGACTCACTACTTTCTTCATGTCACCTTTATAGTTCTTTTGAGCTTCTGTCCCTGTGAGGTGGGTGTAAGTAACGTGGAGGTGGATGTTAGTGGGTGGCAAAGCTTTTGTGAGGCAGAAAGAAACTGAGGATTAGACAATTACTGGAGGCAGTTTCCATACAGATGAGAAGAAGCAGTCAGTCCCTGAGAAGCCAAGAAATAGGAGGGAGACAGTAAGGAAACAGAATAAATGGCACATTTCACTGGCAAAGAAAATGCCGATTTGTTTCAGCAGAAGCCCTAAAAGTTGCCATGGTTGCTAAAAGTTGCTGAAAACCCTGGAAGCTGCTCACTCAAAGCAATCTCACAGCTGCGGGCCCAGGTCCCTCCTTGTCTGCAGAAATCTTTAGGTCAATGTCAAAAATCTACAGAGTTTTCACTGCTCATTTCCAGTTGCTTACACACCTGCAGGGTGACTGCATCTCCTGTTGTTCCTTGTCATAGGCAGGTTGGTGGGATTGTAACAGGGGGTGTGAGCACAGCCCCTCTCAATCCTGGCTCCCACCAAAGGTTGCAGCTGCCATGAACATGTCCAGCTCCTACCAACTCTCCCGTAATCCAGCCAAGAAAGCTGTGGATGAAGAGGAAAGGGTTTGGGTACATGGAAGGAATAGTTTCCTCTTGGGAGGAGGATTAGCTTGTAATGTCTCAGGGGGTGCTAAGGTTGGACTGGGGTAGAGAGGGAGCACCGTCTTCTGGTTTGGGATGGGTGGCATGTGTGGTGGCTTTGTTTTCATCTTTGCACTTTTCTGTGTGGCCCTGCTCAGAAGCCCCACCATGGTGGCCTTCAGACCACACCACTGACTGCCCCAAGCAAGGAGCCCAGCGAGTGGGAGAATTGATGAGTGCTTGCAAAGTGCGTGTGACCACTGGAGAAAACGCAGTTGTGTGGATGTGAAGGGTCTGGAAAACAATTATTATTTGCAGCACCTGCTTTCCTGTCAGAAACACTTATTTACTGGGCCGTGAACCAGTCCTTGTCCTCCCTCCTTGGGATGTTCTCGGCACGCATTGGCACTGTTCACAGGGATGTGAAAGGATGATTTTTGCATATTACGTGCATTACAGTAAGTAAAACTATGAATGAGGCATCCAGCTTTCCAGTATAACAGAGGAACATTGGAAAGTGCTGAAAGGTGACACTTAGCCTTTACTCTGAAGACCTGAGGGGTGTTTATTCTTCTACAATGTGGTGGTGCTACTCACCCTCATACTCTAGGTCAGCAGTGTCCAGGCCCTCTCCCATGGGATAGGAGCACTGCTTTCAAATCTCCCTCACCCTGTGGGAATTATCTTGAGCCAATTAACCATTTTTAAGTCAGAACTTCAGCAGCAAGACACTTAGCTTCTCAGGGCAGCAGCTGCACTTGCTCTCCCTGCTGAAGCTGTGCCACTGCACAGCAGAGAAGCAAGGCTTGGGGCACGGTGGTGTATCGAGTGCCTGCACCAACCAGGGCCATGAGCTCAGCCAGCAGAGCTGCAGTGTGGGTTGCTGCCCCTCTTTCCACTATTTTCACCGTAGCTGATTGAAAAACTTCACTAGTTCAAAAACAAAAGGTCCCTCAGAGCGTGAGGAGCAGTAGCAAAGTCCTTTTTCCTGGGTGGATACCTCAGCTTTGCAGCTGCAGGCTCGGAGATGTGTTTGTGTATTCTTTACCTCTTAGAGGTCTTTAACTCTTGCCTCTACCCTTTATCCTTCCCCTGAATTTTCCATCAAGTCATTGGAGTTGTAATGATGGTAGGGAGCCACAGATTTACACCCTCATGTGAGCAGGCATCCCTTTCTCTCTCCATGGGCTGCGTTGTCTCCAGCGCAGCAGGAGAAGCCCACTGTGGCACACATCTTTCCTGAACAAAATTGGGTTGTCCTTCTGTTTCTTGTCTCAAAACCAGTTAAACCTCTGTGGGCCTGTGCTGAGGATGGGTTTGGTCCTGTCTGCATGTAGAGAGGGTGTCCAGCAGGATGTTCTTTCAGCACCACTTGGAATCAAGTGAATTGCACTTCAGGACTCTTAATGGGCTGTAAAAGGAGCTGGCAGTCTTCAGAGTTAGGGACTTACCCCTCAAATATCAAAGGCAGAACAAATGTGTCACATCTAAAGCAATTTGCTGCATTTTTAGCAGAAACCCTGTGTCGTAGTCCAAATCTAGTCATGGTTTGGTTGGGGGATTTTTTCCATAAGAAAAGCACTGCGTGCTTATAAATTGGTCTTTGCCAAGTTACTTGGTCTTGAAAAGAACTGCTCTGTAATAAGCTGCATCATTAAAAAGAAATTTTTCTGTGAGCAGCAGAGCCTGGTTTCCTGCGGTTTGGTGCCTCATGGTGGGATTATGTTGCATCTAATGAGGAGCACTCTGGCTGAAGCCTTTTCTCCTGTTCATAAAGACACTGTCTCATGTGAGTTCTCTGGTGTCTATAATCCATTTGGGATCAAACTGCCATTGTTTAGGTTCTCTCCTGTCTGTCAATGTAATACTGCCCACGTGGCCAGCTGTTCCTCCCTGGAGACAGGAAAGGGTCATGCTGCTCTATTCTGATGCCTCTTCTCTCTGAAATGGTTGAAAATTAAAGCATTTGGGAATTCCATCCTGTAGTTCAATATGACTGAAATTGGCCAACAGGCTAAAAGATAATTGAGAGTAATACTGGACTGACACAACAATATAATAAATCTAATTTTATTAGGTAATTGGGCAATAAATGGTAGAAAGTAAATACTGGAGCAGATTAAACATGGAAAAACTGTTCATAAATATTTATTCAAGCATTTAAATACACTCAAGGTGACCATTTTCTGCCTGTTTTGCATTTCAATTTTAGCATTTCAATTCACAGCCATATGAATGACCAGCAAGAGCACAAACACCCTAATAGTTACACTCACACCTCAAAAGTAAATGTAAAATTATATTTTTCTCTGAGACTTTTTAAAAAAGTGACAAGGAATCATTAAACATTTCTTGCTAAATACTACAAATTTAAAATTTTGAAACAGGAATGTCAAACAATTCAGAAGCCAGATTTTGAAAATGGTTCTTACCAAGACAAAGAATAAAAATAGATCACATGGTTTGTATTGAGTTTCCAGAATTTTCAATAAACTTGAAATGAACAAAGTTAAACCAGAATTCCTTTGTTGAAGTGGTTCATGGAAATATTTCAGAAACATGAGTTGTGAAAAGGAATTCGTAATTATGCGCACACACACCAAAATTCCCGAGTTTAGGAAAGAAGATATATTGTATAAGGTGCTCATTGTAATTTACTTTTCCAGTTCCTGAGCCACAGAGACATGCTTTTCATAAAAAGATTTTTGAAGATATTTGTATTTTCTTGCCTTGGTTGCAGTTTAGATGGATGAGCTACCATTGTTCTCCATGTTTCTCAGATTAGGAGAATGCATTTCTAAATTCAATTTCATCCTCAGTGGAAATGGTTTCTTTCACTCTGGTAATCTTTGGAGAAGAATTATACATAGTCTATAAAGCTTCAAATTTCAAAACCTAATTTGGAATGTTAGTCAAGAGGTTAATTTAAGATTCATCTTCCAAAAGGGGAGTTAAATAAAACTGATAGAAGGCTGGAACTTGTCGAGTGGTTGAGAGGTTTATCAGCATGTGAGTATGAGTTCATTAGTTTTAATTAGTATAATCACTAATTTTGCATTAACAGTTTGGTGAGAGAAAGTAATTGCTCACACCCACTGTATTAGATTGGGAGATTAGAATTCATTTTATGAGGCAATTAGCATTTCAGGAATTTTTTTTAAAGGCTTTTATGATCTGCCATTGCAGTAGCCTCCTTCACCAAAGAGTTTAAATTAACCATAACTTTCATCCTAATGGGATGCAAAAATTAATGTAGAATTAAGTGTGAACCAGTAATCCCACTGCGATAAGCAGGCTGTTAAAGCCACAAACCTTGATTAGTTTATAATGACCTGTTTTATTTCCCAGACAATGATAGTCATTTATCTGTCCTCAATTCATTATCTTCTCGAAAAGTTTATATTCTTGAATTTTATACAGCAAAACAAATATAAATGAGGAAGGGAAAAAGTAGAACAGTACTACTGAAGTAATAATTGTCAAAAGAAAAAACTGCCAGTTTCAATAGTAAGGCTTAATTTGTCAATTATTCTTCATATCAAATGCCAGAGGAAGCAGAAACAGCTCCCTTTGACATCCAATGCCTTGGGAAGAGCCGTGAATTTCACAGCAACAGCAATCACAAAACCTTGCTCTATCCATCATAACCTTTGGCAGCTACTGACACAATGAGGACGCATGGAATTGTCATCCTGCTTGGCAAAGAAGCTCTGGTCGTCTGAGATTTAGGACAGTTTACCCAAGAGATTGCTTCCAAAACATCCTGTAAAGAAATGTGCAAGTTCTGGTGGGAAAAACTGCTTACAGCAAGGCTGCAATGAAAGCTTTCATGGTATCCATAACAAGACAAACCAGCACATCCTTTGCAGCAAACCTACCACCCATTATATAGGATTATGCTTTCCCCTGGGTAAAACAAACCTCTGCTCAAAAATCCCAAATCTGCTATGAGTTTGATGGGTCATGGAGGAGAACAACTGTTAAATGTTAGAACTGTAGTGTTGTTAGTTCATGCAATTTTGGGTACATATATTAAAATAAGGGGATGTGGGACACTGCTAAGGGAATTACATTAATCTTCCTCGAATTTATGTTAAAGCAAAATGTATGTATAAATGTATGCACTGCTATAAGGGACATTAATGGATGTAAGATATGTACCTTTATAAGAGGAGTTCAGAGAGAAAAAAATGTTCAAACAGCTAAAATTTAGGCACAGCTAGAGAGACTGGATCTCAGTCTCTCTGGCATCAGCTGGCGACACCTTCAGAAGCTGAACTACTCCAGCTAATCTCTGAATCCTGCACTCTAAGGGCTCCCTCACTCTACAGGCTGCAGAGGCAGTCCCAGATAACCAGGATTCTGTCTTGGGTGGGTGAAGTAAATACTTAAAATTGGGTAAGATGAATCATGACCAGCATATGCCTGTGCCCGAGGGTTTGTCTATGCACACAGTTACTGTGGAGAGACATTACTCTTCCTGAATAGCATTATATGTGAATACACTTTTGGCTGAGTAAGACTTATTTCTCTTCAACAAATCCTCTTGAGAGAGGCAGAACAGTTTGCTTTTTAGTCCTCACGTGGAATTCTTCTGCAAGAGCTGCTGCTTTTTTAGCAAGCGCCCCTACCTTAATCCAAATTTACTTTAGTATAAAAATGCCCTAAATCTGCCACCCAATCACCTTTGAGACCAATCTAAGATTTATGGTGGTAAGAGCATCAATTAGGCACAAATATGTTGACCAAAAAAATAGTGACGGTATCATATACAATAAAAACTGACATTTATTTCACAAATTATGGGTGTAATAAAGGCTATTGTTTCAGGAAAAATGCCTGTATTTGCCCGTATGTTTCATTAAAGAATAATAATGCCATACATATTTCATTCCCTTGTTCTGAGCAGCAAAATTCTTAACTATATAAAATGCCCCATGCTGTCCTTGCTTTGTTGGGTTGTTTTTTCTTTTTAATAAGATTTTTCCCCCTGAACTAATGAAATTACTCCTTAAACACATACATCATTTTCATTTGAAGTGACTTATCATGGCTCAAACCGTTTGTCTGCTCTCCTGGAGAACAAGGCAACGGCCATCTCCTTGTGCTGTGCAGATCCAGGTCAGGACTGCCTCTGATCCCCAGTGTACTGAGTTCTCTGCACCCCCACTGGTGCTGCTTTAGGTGGAGTATGGGTGACTGATGTCTGTGGGGTCTGCACCTTGCACATCTGCACTGCTTTTTGGTCCACTCACTCTCACATTTAATTTCTCTCTTCCCGTAGTATGCAGCGACCCGCTGTGCAGCTGCGCAGGCGTCCACGGAGCAAGGCATCCTTCCTCCCTGCCACCACCACGGTGAAGCAGTGCACGACCCCCAGCTGGTCCCCTGCACGTGCCCGCTCTTCTCCTGCCCGTGGGAAGGGCATCTGGAGGTGGTGGTGTCCCACCTGAGGCAGACCCACCGCATCAACATCCTTCAGGGCGCGGAGATTGTCTTCCTGGCCACGGACATGCACCTGCCCGCGCCCACGGACTGGATCATCATGCACTCTTGCCTTGGCCACCAGTTTTTGCTGGTCCTCAGGAAGCAGGAGAAGTATGAGGGCCACCCCCAGTTCTTCGCCACAATGATGCTGATCGGCACGCCTACCCAGGCCAACAACTTCACCTACCGGCTGGAGCTCAACAGGAACCAGAGGCGCCTCAAGTGGGAGGCGACGCCCAGGTCGATCCTGGAGTGTGTTGACTCTGTCATTTCGGACGGGGATTGCCTTGTGCTGAACACTTCCCTGGCTCAACTCTTTTCTGACAACGGAAGCCTGGCGATAGGAATTGCCATAACCACCAGCAAAGTTCACAGCTCCGAAGCTGAAATGTGATGGGGAGGAGGAAGAGGAGGAGGAACAACAGCAACAACAATGGTGCTCTAGCTGCCTTCTGAGAGCCAGAACTCGTGGACTTTTTATGCGGGGGGTCTCGGGTCTTTTATGGTATTTAGTACTTGTCCACAGCGGGCATTATGTAAACATCCCGTGGTTACGGTCCCTGTGTCATGTATTTACTGTTTTGCTAATACAATTTTATGAGAAATTTTAAAGAGGCTAATCAATTTATTGTCGCCCTCCAGCAGCACTGGAAACAACACTTGTAAATGAAAAGTGCACCCAGGGTGACTGGCAGAAACCTACGGTCTGACCATGCTATGCAAATGTTTCCTTCCTTGCCTGCCTAAGGGACCAGAGGCCCTGTGCCTGATGAAAGGTCAAGTATTCCAATAGGGGACAAGAGCACCCAGGTTTCCATATTAGCTGTAGTGATTTAACTCCTGTATTTTGGGCACAGCCAAGCCCAGTGGGAGCTGGCAGTTTCAGAGTTCCCTTCAGCTTCTGAGGAAACAACTTTCTCACCCAAACAGTGAAAGCTTAGAAGAAAAAGTTACCCCCTCTGCTGAGCAGAGGGCTTGGAAGCCTCATCCTGCATTAAACTGGGAATGACAACTAGTGGTTGGTCACTGTGAGCATGGTTAAATCTCACCCAATTATAAACAGAAATCTCAGTCATAAACAGCAGGGAGAGGTTGCTAGTTGGTCTGGCTGTAGAATGGATATAACCATACCCAGCCATTGGGGCATTCATCTTTTTAGCTGCTCTTTCCTTAAGCATTTAAAAAGTGATTTTCAGAAAATAAAGCATAAGAAGGGTCTTAAGCTGGATACTGATCTTGCTACTGAATTCTGTGCCAGTTAGACCCTCCATTTGTGTGCTAAATATTGATGTACAGCAATATAGATAGGACAGCTATTTGCAAATTGACTTTGAGATTTGACAGGCACTCCTTTGAAAAAGAACCTCAACTTTTTTTGCCTTGCATACATTTTGTGGGGTGGTGGTGAGGGGTGACTGTCGCTTTCTTCTCCTGAGGGTATTTCACAAACAGTGATGGCCACAAAAAGACACAGGCTTCTCTAAGAGCTTCTCCTTTGAATGGTTCCTTGGGGGAGAGTTGGAGGCAGGTGCTGGCCATCTCCTGTCACTCATTCCCATCTGCAGTCAGGCCTGTTTCCTCCACAGCCAAGAGCAGCAGTGAAATCCCACTGCAGTAGGTGATGTGTTGAAGGAGGGGGCTCAACAAGATAGTGTGACACATGAGAAGCATGGGAAAGTGTCTTTTCCTGTTTTCCCTTCTGCCTGTGTGTGGCTGTGGTCTGGCTGCTCCTGAATGCTTTTTCAAGAAACATCTGGTGGGTTGGGTCAGTTACTAGCTAGAGACTGAGACTCATAGTTTGTGCCCCTTGGAAAACTAAGGAAGGGGGGGAAACAATCTAAAAACAGTCCTTCAGTGACTCAAAATGCATCTCACTCCAGCTTTGGGTAGGCAAAAACACTGATGCTGATCTCTCCCACATGTTGCTCTCCTGAGGATTATTATAAATGATGCATGAAGTAAAATGAATTGTAGTTTTCCTGAGATGGATGCCATGCAGGTAAATGACTTCTGAGGCATAGATGCACCTCACCTCCTTACCTGGATTTTCACAGCAGGTCAGAGAAGGGTGAGGGTCTCCAACAGGCTGCTCATGGCCACACAAGCTGAGGTCTGAGGAAGTCTCAGTCCCTGTAAGAAGGCACTGGAGCATAGCTTCCCAGCTCTCCCCTCTCTGAATTTAGGGGGCCAAGGGTGGCACACTGATTTGCAGTGCCTCACTGGAACAGGCAGGCTTCAGAGCGGCTGGCTTTCTCCCTGAGGTGTTAAATATTCAGGACCAGCAAATGCTGCCCTTTCCCTAAATGATAGCAATAAATAAATCATTGGTGTTTTTGTGGACTGAAACTGGCTTCTCCAGCTCCTCTAACGATTGTTCTGCTGCTGAATTAAAACAAAGCAAAAGCAATAAAACCTCAACAAAACCAGTTCCTCTAGTTTAAACTTCCTGAGCTCTTTGTACTATAGGGTAGAGACCAAATGTAATGATGCTTTTGTTGCCTGACCACAAGTTCTAAGGTGAGGACTATTATTTAATTACTCATTTTTTTAATCTATTTACTACTTGTTAGTTGGCACATTTTTTTCTTGAAATATCGACTGAAATGCAGGTATTTGGGGGCATGGTTCTTGCCAAAGGACCAGTGTATTTCTGGCAGGATGAGTGTGACAGTATCAGCTCTCTGGAATGGGTATCTCCATCTCTTGCCAGCACCCTGGTTTTGAAGGAGGGATAGTGGAAATAGGACCTTCCCAACATAACCTTCCACACATCCCATGTGTTCTTCTCCCAGAGCTTTCTAGTGACCACACCAACAGTTCAGCTTTTCCACTTTGTTTTCAGTCTTCTCCCCTCATCTGATAGCTGCCTTTCTCAGCCCATTTTCAAGACCTCAACTGTGTTTTCACCCTGTGACTTGCAGAGCCCATGGCACTTGTTGCCTTCTCACATTTGTATCTGTTGGATGCCATTGTTTAAATTGTTCTCACTGCTTTCTGAAGCCAACCAAGTAACTTCCTTTATCAGTTTTCTCCACATCTGCAAAGACCCAGCTCTGGCAGGGATTTCAGAAATTCAGATACATTGGAGTACTGATGAAAATCTGCCCAGTAAGACTCCCAGTAAAGAAAAGGAAGACCTATTTTGGGGAGAAATGAGATATGGTTGCTTAAATCCAGCTTTCTTACGTGTCTCAACACAAAGTGCAAATGTTTTAAGTTATATTTAAGGACTTTCCACCCTGGAAGATATTCTAATTCTGTCATAATTCAAAGCCTATGAGCAACCTTATACTGCCATAAAGCAAAGGTGAAGCAAATTTTCTGCATGGTAGGACATAAATCCTATGATACTGGCAAGTAGGATCAACAATGAAATTCAATTTGCAAGCGTTCTTTCAGTGCTCATGGTATAACACTTTTTACAGCTCTCCTTATGGTTGAAAGGCAGATGAAACTTGGCCTCCTAAATTTGATCTGAAATCAGGGCTTCTAAAACTAATTTTGAACTCTAATATTTTACATCTTTACAATGTATTAAATCTGAATTCCTGCCTTCCTGTGAAGAACACAGCCTTACATCTCTTTGAAGTAAGGAAGTACCCTTCATGTGGTGCAGGAGAAAATGAGATCTTTCAAAATTGCTATGCAGCTGTTGCAAAATTCTGTTTTCCCAGATACCTGAGAGTGGTGTTCCATCTTTGTTTTGATGGGGTTTCAGTTGTCTTTTGGTTTTCTGCAAAGACAAAATATTGGCTTTGGGCTTGTGGTTTTATTTTTAGGATTTTTATATATCTCTGTTCACAGATAGATTTACTTGTGCTTAGTTTAGTAAATTGCAACAATAATTTCATCAGGCTGAGACAGATGGATTGCTACCAGACTCACTAGAAAACCTACTTTGGTTCATCTGCACTATCCATCAGACACCATGTGAATGTAAATGTCACATCTGCAGTAAAACAGCATTAGTGCTTTCAGCTCAATCCCATTATGAATTAAGCTCACATCATATATCCACGACTCCTTATAAATCAGCTGAAGCATCCTGAGTCTCATCATCTTGACGATGGCAAAGGATCTTGCTGTGCCAGTGCTGGCTGTAGGGCTTGTTGAGAAGTAGGGCAGGAGTCTTCCCACTGGACTTGATATCTCACTCTCTGTTTCATACCATCCTTATGAATACAGGCCAGTAAACTACTGAAGGAACAAGAGGTGGTAAATTCTGGACAAGTTAGGGTTATAACAAAATGAGTCAGTTACTTACAATAAATTGCTGGATGCTATTGCATGGCTCTCTCTTTTGTGCATTAGAGGAATTAAATCCAATTGACAGTACTGTAGTACAGGTGATTTATCTGTTTTTCTAGCCCAACACACACCTGACAAACGCTTTAATTGGAGAAGAGTCTGTCAGAACAGACTCAGATGTGCTTCTTCAGCAATTGAATCAGAAACAGCGTCTCACATGGAAGAGCTGCAGATTTTGAGCTGTTCAGACATAAGCATAAGTTTTTAATTTTTTTTTTTTTTTTTTTTTTTTTTTAGTTCAATAAACTCTGTCTGCTTACACCATCAGAGTGAAGGGCGGAAAACAAACATTGCCATGTGTCATCACCAGAACTCTTCACACACAAACATGATTCACCTTCTGCAGAGACGAGGCTGCAGAAACAGAGAGGGTTTCACAGCAGGGTAGCACAGGGCAGCACCTGCAGGCTCCAGAGGCGTGCACATAGAGCAGAGGGCAGAGCTCATCCTCCAGGCAGAAACTACTCAACAGGAACCCCTCGGAGTGTGGTCACGGTGGGACTACTAGGAAAGCCATCAGACCTCCTGGGAGTAGCAAACATCAGGAGTTAAGGCTCTGTGTAGAGAGGTTTCTCTTCTCATCAGCACCTTCCACCTGGCTCCCAGGATGTGAGGGTCTCCCCTCTCCTGGGAACCTTGTCTCTGGAGCAGTGCAGGTGATCAGATCAGCTGGGTCTGCATGTGAATGGTCCTGCACAAAGATGCTGCATCCGGAGTGCAAACATCCAGCCCCGGTCCTGCCCGGCTCCTTTGAGTTTGGTGGGCACCCAGCTACCTGCACCTGCCAGTGATTCCTCCAGGTCCTGACACCTGACAGTTCTGCTGTCTCTCACCTGCATAGCTCCGCCCAGGGCAGTGAAGTTCTTGCTGAAAACCACACAAAAAATCTTTGGCAGAACTTCCCATTAAATGTCTGCCTCATACCCCTGCCCAGGACTACAAGCAGTCATTCTTTCTCTCTCCATACAGGCAACAGACTAATGCATAGCTTTCTTATCTCCCTTTGGGCTCTGCCACTCCAGAAAATACATGTGAAAGATTAGGAGGCAGTGATAATCTTCAAGAGAATAATGAAGACTAACTTTCATTGCAAAGATGGCTCTTCTCACAGTACTTTCACAAAAGGATGCCAGGCTCCAAGAAAGAAACTAACAAACCCTAGTGGAAGGCAAATAGGAAACACCAATTGCAAAGCCTGCTGTCCTTCAACCAGAATGAGCTTTATGTCTTCCAGGTAAGGAAAATCCTCCTGAGACATTGCCTATCTGAATACATCACTTAATCTTGTAGAGAGCTCCAGGACAGAGAGGTTCTTCCTGTTAGAAATTGCATCAAGTAACCTTATTGAAGATAAATGGCTTTGAACTTTCATAGCAACAGTGATGAAGTGCTTCAACATCCATGCAGCACAGACTGAAAAATCAGGGCTGTTAGACAAAGAAATAAACTTATTCAAATGCAAACATGAGATTTAGGGCAGAGTTTCCAGGTGATCTTAAAAGCACTTTTCATATTATGGAGACTGGATGTCTGCATAGTAAGAGATATCTCGCTGCCAGCCAGGTCTTATTGGCTTGAGTTCAGGAAAAACTCAGATATTCTTTTTTTCTCTGCTAAGTGAGACCACTTAAAAAAGTAAAGCAAAACACTGTAATCCATGAAACAAGTCTGGAAAGGATCTTTGTTTTCATATCAGACTGCCTGGCGAGCAGACTAGGGGGAAAGGACTTCATCTCCCACCTGTTCAAGGTGAATCCAAACTGACAAGCAGAGTCTATGTAGAAATTTTCTTCATGTTGCAATTTCTGCTTCAGCCACTGAAGATAACAGCTGCCAAGCAGCTGGCTTGAAGACTTCCATGGCTCTGAGAGTGTTCTCTAAATATCTGCTAAGATCAGCTTTTGGGCTGAGGTGGAATCAGGGTGTGAGACAGGAAGGCTCCACAGAGGCTCTGCAAGGCTCCTCAGCAAGAGTGCATGGAAGGGGTGCAGGCAAGCCTTACATCTCTGCCTGTGCCTTTCACAACAGGACCACTGGGTATACCCACAGGGATCCGTCTGGGTCTTTCCTGACAAGCTGTGGCAAATAGCTGGGCCACAAAACTGGATGCTACCATTCTAGAGTTGTTCAGTTTAACAGCAGCCAAAAGCAGTGTGAGTTCCTCCCTTAGCTTTGAGAATTAAAACAGGATCTGGCACATCAGAAACATTTGGCCCATTCTTAGCACCATCAGGTATTTCCTATTTCAAGACAAATGTTCCTCTTGGCTTCTGACAATCACAGTAGAATACAAAACACGGCTGGGTGCTACTGCAACTTGCACAGTACAGCTCTGATCCAGAGAGAGATCTCTGGCAACTACAGTAACACAAATGAATAATTGTATAATATATTTTAGCTTAAAATAATACACGGTGAGGGCTGATTACATCTTTAAAAGTAGCAGCTGATATTGAAAGGGGTCATTACCTAAAGTGAGCTTCAGGAGAGGCCTGTGTTTTTGCCTAATTGAGATGTGGAGGGAGATATCCAGAAGAGTGACAGTCTCAGGACAACTCTGATTACTCAAAGAAATGCTTACAAAAAAAAAAAAAATCAGCTACAAGAGTTCTGAGTGAAACAGAAATATATTGCTGTTGCCTCTGGGCAGCAGTTTCTTGTGGCATGTGTCCTTGGAAAAGGAATTCCAGTAGGCAGAGAGAGTTGAACTTCAGCATGCCACAGCTACTGCACTGTCACTTCTGAGTTTTTGCTAAGAAATATTTAATCAGGACTGCAAAAAAAAGGAGAGTATAAATATCCACTGGATGGTGTGACCAGTGTGAGAGCTGCCAAGGAGATTTATCCATTTTCCTCTGGGTAAGCCACCACACAGCTCCTCTGCTGGATTGGCAGAAGACAGGGACAGCCCCAGGTATGAGGAGGACTGGCTGGATTCCTGGCAGGCTGTAAATTGTTGCAATTGCACAGTGACTGTGTGTGATAAACTCCCACGCTGAAAACCAGTGAAGATTAAACCTGGGCCCTCCAGCAGTGTATGTCTGCACTGGCTGATGCTGACAGCCAGGCTGTGGATTATGGCAAACTCACTGGCCTTACAGCCTATATGCAGGACTGGCACGTGTTTGTGGTTGTTTATACACTGAAAAGTCATCTTGAAAAAGGATTTCTGCATGAGATGTGTCCTTAGTGTGCTGAGGGCAAGAACATAACCACACTGCCTGTGCTGGACCACACCTCACCCATGTGTCCTGATTGCTCTTCTCTCTGCTGGAAATGTGGATGAACCAGAGCTGAATCATGAGCCACAGAGATCTCCAGGCACTGAGGCTTGCAATGAACACCACAGGGGTGTGCAGGGCCCATGGCTGTGCACAGAGGGAAACACCAAAGAGCACTGACTCAAATATGGAGAAATCCTTGTATATGAGCCATAACATGACATTTCCACATATTAGAGGATTTATTTCTGCAAAGCACACTCATCTTCACTCAATTTGCAACCTAAGTGAAAGCCCTGCTGTGACTTATGAACTTTCCATATGCAGTGGTGGTTGCACTTCCCATTCAGCTGGCAGGTGAGATGGGCTCTCAGTTCCTCAGTGACATGACTTTCCTCTATAGGCACAGCGTAGTTCTTCTCCAGACCTAGTGATACTCCCCTAGGTGCAGACTTGCTGCAGAAACCCCCTCTGCACCAGGAGTTTAGCCTGGAGAAAAGGAGGATCAGGGCTGAACCTATCACTCTACAACTGCCTGAAAGGGGGTGTAGCCAGGTGGGGTTGGTCTCTCCTCCCAGGCAACCAGCGACAGAATGAGAGTACAGAGCCTCAAGCTGCACCAGGGGAAGTTCAGGTTGGACATCAGGAAGAATTTCTTCATGGAAGAATGAGCCATCCCAGCCCCAGAGCTGTAAAGCTGTTATTTCACACTGCATTTGCTGTGGGGTCTGTGATCTGACCACTGCACAAGCATTAGAAGCCATCCTGCCCTAACAGTCCCACTTCTTGGCCAGGTTACAACACTTGCTCAGCCATGGTGGGTCAGCTGCCCATCCTAGAGCTAAACTAACCCTGCATGTGACACCCATCTACAAGGCTGATATGCTGTCTAACAAAACAAACCCCATTCTCCTCTCCTGTTTGCCCTGAGTAGGCACAACAGCCAGTTCTAGAGACAGGTCTGAACCATCACAGTTAAGTTAGAAGCTAATATGCAGGTGAAAATTGACAGTGGGACAAATGATAGCAAAAGTTAATTCGGGTACAAGGACTAGCGGACTTCATCAGCAGCTCAAAACAAGAATGGGAAATGCTGATAGTGATTATGTTAAATGGGGATAATGGTAATATATCCAAACGCAAAGGTGACAGGAAAAAGACACTCCTAGGTCAAGAGGTTTTTCTGGAGCAACCTTTATTTTTGGTGTTAATGCCCTGGCAGAAGGCTGACACAGCTTGGCTTTTAGACCAGTCAGGTTGGACAGCAGCCAAAGAACAGCTTTTATTCATTACATGTAAACCGAGCAAATTGCTCAGGGAAGGGAGTCGATAAACATGGAGTCTCATGGCACAGTTTTCCCAGAGTGACCTTTCAAAGCATAATTGCATGTTGAAAGACTCAATGGAAGTTGTGTCTGATCAGAGAAGCACTATTCAAACTGGACTGGGCATTTACCTGTACTCAGGTGGGAGTGTGTCGAAAAAGGGCTGTGTAGTTAGAGACGGCTTTTAGCTAGGTACCACAAGAGGCTGTGATCAGGAGAGCTTCAAAAATCTCTGGCCTCAGGCTCTCTGGGAAATGGAAGAAATAATAGTGGTGATAGTGGGAAGCATCTTCATTATCACTAAAATCCCTATGGTTTACCGCTCTCTTCTCATCCAGCGGTGATAACCATATTCAGATCACTTCATCTAGGAGAGATTGTGACTGTGTCCATGGAAGTGCATGACTGATCCTCAGTCCCTCGGACCACAGCCTTCCGGCTGCAGCTCCAGCTCAGTGTCACGGGCTGTGAGGTCACCATTCACAAGAAGAGCTATCCTCTCATTACCCCACCCCCAAGCTTCTTCCCTGTGAAGCAGCCTTGCCCCCACAAAACTATCCTTGCTCTTCCACAGATAACAATCTCATCCCCTTCCAATGCTTAAAGGCCCTCTCTTTAATTCCTTTAAAATGAATATTTTCCAGCTGAAAAAGTAAACCTGAACCACCTTTGTATTATGTCAACATAATTGCACAAGTATTCATATTCCCAGAGGGGTAGGAAATCCTGGGCCTCTCTTCAGCCTTGTCTTAGATGCCACATGTCATAACACGGTGTCATTTCCCAGGACAGACTCATTGAACCCTAAGGCAAACTAGCGCAAGGCATCGCAAATCACGCAGCAGTCGGAAAACCAGCCAGAGGCTGAGGCATCCTTCCAGCTCCAGCGAGCTAATAGAGGCATCAAGGAGTGCACTAAGGAGTGCTCAGAGCTGGGCTGGCAAGGTGAGCACCCCTGGAGCTCAGCAGAGGACTGCGGAGGAGAGGGTTTCCTGGAAGATGACTACTGCATTATTAATGACAGTGCAGGTCACTTAAATGCTTAGATTATCCTCTGGGACACTGGGGTGTGTCCATCTGTGAGCACCAGCAACAGAATTGCAAAAGCCCATTTCCTCTTTCAAAATTCAAGCAGTACCACTGTGCTACTAGATCAAGAAAATGAATCCTTTGAGAAATTGAAACTGTTCTTTTATTGGATAGACAGTGCAAGGCTTATCCTTACAGAACCACAGAATTGTTTAGGTTGGAAAAGATTAAGATCATTGAGTCCTACCATTAACACAGTATTGCCAAGGCCACCTCTAAACCTCAGTGCCACATCTCAAATCTTTTAAATACCTCCAGGGATGGGGACTCAGTCACTTCCAATGGACAGCCTATTCCAATGCTTTACCACCCCTTCCATGAAGAAATTCTTCCTGATGTCCAACCTGAACTTCCCCTGGTGCAGCTTGAGGCTCTGTACTCTCATTCTGTCGCTGGTTGCTGGGGAGGAGAGACCAACCCCACCTGGCTACACCCTCCTTTCAGGCAGTTGTCGAGTGATAAGTTCAGCCCTGATCCTCCTTTTCTCCAGGCTAAACTCCCCCAGCTCCCTCAGCTGCTCCTCAATGGACTTGTGTTTCAAACCATTCCCTACCTCTGCTGCCCTTCTCTGGACATGCTCCAGCACCTGAGAGTCCTTCTTACAGAGAGGGGCCCAGAACTGATCACAAGATTCAAGGTGTGCCCTCACCAGTGCCCTTAAGAGCAGGGGAACAATCACTGCCCTGATCCTGCTGGCCACACTATTGCTGGTACAGGCCAGGATGCCATTGGTCTTCAAAGACTTGAAGACAAGCACAAATAACCTGCCTGAACTCAGGTAAATTATGCCAGATTGGAATTTAAGTAAAGAAAATAGCATAGGAATAAGTTATTTACTGCACAAATCCTAAGCAGTGTTTTTCTCCACACGTATTTTGACACATATTTGTATTTGCTGTCATTCATACGCCACTGTCCCCCCAAATATTTGACTTTGTCTCAACATGCTACATTTCATGAAGTGCTCTAATTGAACATGCAATGAATGGTACCACAGAGAAAATTTCGTAATCTGAACCAATATAATGTTCTAGAAATCCTTATGATGTATAACGTGAAAGAGCAGCAATAAACCTTTCTATGGGTATCTGTAAAACATTTCACAATGTGTGCCATGCAAATCCTATTTGACATTCTCAGCTTGTATCACCTGCTTGCATTGGAGGGCTACTTTTATGAGGAGGATGGTGCATCGTGAGACAGTTGAAATTAAAAACTAGGAAGAAAAGAAAAATAGCCAAAATGCACTGCCTGCTAAAGCTTGTCTTACAATTTGTTTGCTATATTTAATCTTCTCAGTCACAATTGGTTTGAAGATAAAAGTGTCTCCATCACCAAAGGCAAAACAGAGGTCCCTGTACTCCTGCTTGGGCTGTCTCTCATGAGCTGGATTTAGGACCACCTGCAATTTGTGGCAGGAGCTTGAGAATCTGCACAGGAATCAGAGTTTTGGACCTATGTCTAGCCCAAAGCTGGTCCTGTGGGGAAGCAAAGAAAGGAACTCTTGGCATTTTCTAATCTTTCTGTCATTTCATTAAATGGAAACAACATGAACCTGCTTCTCATTTCTTGCATCGATTTTTGTCTGTTTGGGGTTTTATTTCTTCTGGACAATTAACAGGGAATACACTTTAATGTTACCACATAAGTTATCAAAGACCTTCACAGATTAATTACTTGATTTCAGGTTGGTTATTTGTAAGATCAAATTTGGGCAGGATCTCTAATCCTATTGCCTGTCAATTCCTTTTAACGTCATTTTTTTTTCTTTGCCTTCTTATTGCCAAAATCTGTTTCAGGCTCTCATGAAGCTTGATAGGAATTGCCTTGGAAATTCAGCTGAGTGATCAAAACTGACCAGACATGCAAGATGAATATTCATGGTTTATTGAAGCAACCTCCACCTCAGAGCAGGATACCTTCAGCTGACCTGTTGTCTCTCATACAAATTACTGCCTCATTACCATTCATTCCTCTGGAACTCAGCTGCAAGGAGCATCAAGCTTGTGTTAAATAATTCAGAAAAAAAGTGAAAGAGAACTGGTCTGGAGTGAGGCCCCTGAAATTTCCTTCTGTATCTGCAAATGGAAGTGGACTTCAAAGGACTACAAGAACTAGCTTCTCCCATTGGAACTGGAGCATGGGTGTTACCCCCTTTGATTTTAGACAAGTGGAAGGTAAATGTCTCTATTTGCTCAGGTGACCTATAGTTTCTCTTGTGGAGCGTGGAGGTAGGGCACTTTGAGGATGTGATACATTTCAGTTATTTAGACATCAACTTCAGGAGGCAAGGAATAAAATCCTTACATTGCTCCATCAACCTCCACTCTTTTGGGGGCTCAAATCTCCAGGAAAACCAGACTGAAACCTACCCCAAACACCACAGTCTAGGAGCAAAGGGTACTTTGTGCTTGCACTCCTCCCAGACGTTAAAATTGCCAAGGAAGGCCCTTCATTTACCAGCTGGCAATAACAAAAAGCTACCAAAGCAGCATCCTGGGCTGCGGGTTAGCACTGAGATCCAGTTCAGCAACAAACAGAGAATTTGATTTTCACTGTCCTCATTTCTCTGGCCTGCCAGAGCAATCCTAGCCTTTCTTTCACCAAGGTTCGAACAGGAGAGCTCCACCACTTTCAGGATTAACAACTTTCTTCACAACAGACACACAAAAAATTGCTGATAATGAGGAAGGAGATGTGAGAGGTGATTTTCCTCCATTTACCCATGAACAAACACACTGGCGGTTGCAGAGCAGACGCTAATTTGCGGAGAAGTGAGTTGTGCCTTAAAACCCCGGGCAGGAAAAGGCGGAGTGCCTTTTGTGAACCAAAATGATGTTTGGGGGAGGCATTGTGGTAACTCCTTTAATACAGCCAGATTTCATGTGCAGCAAGAAGAGGCACTAAAAATAGAGCAAGATGCTAATGAGGGCCTGGCGCACACCATCTGCACAATGAGATGATGATTCTTTTTGAAAATGCAATAATTTAAAAGGTTGTTTCATTTTGTTTCTCTCTGCTGCTGCAAAATGTTCAGAAACATGAGGCTGTTTGGGTCTTCATTTTTTTTCTCCTTAATCTTAGGAAAATGAAATTGTAATGGACAAAGAAGAAAACAACTCGAAGCAAGAGTTGCTTTATTTTTCCTGGGGCTGCTCACACGTGATCAGCAAACAAAGTGGGTCAGAGCACACTTTCATAACACTTCAGGTGGATTTCCACACAGCCCAAGATGGGGGATTTTTATCTTTTACAAAGAGAGACTTTGACTCTTTTCCCAATTTTTTGCCTCTGTTGCAGACACCACTGGGAGCTCCCTGTCTTCAGCTTGGTCATCTCTACACCCAAAACCCACCTGACAGCTCAGGTCAGCCTGGGACACTTGCTCTTGTGGCACATCCTGATTCCTTGTCTGCCCCTTTGGCTCACACACAGACTTTACCTGGGGATGGACATCCCACTACCCTGGGAGGAAGACAAGCCAGAGGAAAGGACTTGCTGATGTCTGTTAGGAGCACGGGCACAGCAGAACTCAAATACAGGATGAGATGCAGCTGCTGCTGGTGAAGCTGAGCTATCCCCAACTCTGGTGCACCCAGGCAAAATTGCTCAATGGTTTGGGCATGGTAAGGACATTGAGCAATACAGGCCTGTGTAAAATACACCTCTGAAGGGAACCAGGCTGAAAATCCCAGCAGGAAGCTAAGTGCTCCGGAAACATCTTTTTTTTTCCTTCCCGTCAGAGAGAGCCAACTACCTGCCTGTTAGCAGTCTATGTTGGTGGACCATAAATGCATGCAGCAGATCAGGAACTGTTTTCTGTTCTTTCTGGCACAGGCACACTCATCTCACACACTCACTCATCTTCTTTATTTATAGGAATAATTGCTACTCTGGGAGGGAACAAAACAGGTATTGTCTCTTAATGCTCCCATTAAACAGAGCACACAGATGGTAATTAATACATCATAGCATGGCTAAATTGTAAGGAGAAATTGCTGCAACAAGAAGTCACCCCAAGAACAGCAGGATTCAGATTAGTGTTCATTTCAAGATCAACTGCTTCTTCATTCCTTGAAGAGCTAGGAACCAGCTATTCCACATTATGGAAGATTTATTTGTCTGCTTTCATGAGTTTTGTGTCACAATAGAGCTTTGTTATCTTTAATAGATTCATGCACTCCTTCCCTAGTGCTTTGTCAAATAATAATACTTACAAGGCAATAAAAGGGAAAAGAAAGCACAAAGTAAAGAACCACCCCCTGTACCATAAGTCCAGGGTAGGCGAATGTGTGTGTATATTTGTGTGTGTGTGTAGGAGAGGGGTTGTTTATTGCACCATCCGGTGCAGAATTAAATAATACATGTACCATCTACATGCAAATGTATCCTTCATTTAGGTAATAAACTGCACCCTTTTATAATTTACCCAAACAAAGGAGCTGCGAGGACACCGCCACTAATCTTCAAAAATCAACTGTGCCTTTTCAAAAGGGATTTTTGTCTTTCTGTGAATTGATCAAACTTGACAAGTAATTTCAACCTAATGTTCACGGCTACCCTCCTCTCTCCTCACCATCTGTAGGTGAGAAATCCTATTTTCTGGAAGTGACAGGGTAATGCAGGAGGCTGCAGACATCTGTAAAAAAAAAAAAAAAGAATTGCTTTTCCCAGAGCTACAGGCACACCAAGGGTGGATTCAGAAAGGATATGAGGGGTTTCTAACAAATGATAAATTCTTTATGCCTGCAACTGCCCAGATGGAGTCACGTATTTTAAGCCACTAAGTTTAATGAGAGCATCTGAGAGATTAAAACATCTCTGTATTTAAAATACTGTCATAGAAATGCTTCACTGGAATAGCCTTGCTCTTGTTAACAAATAAAGACTCTCAGAAGAAATTAATTCTGCAAACTTATTGCATCAATGAAAACTACATTATAGACAAAGAGACTGAATGCAAACTCAATTTGCTTTCAAATTTGTTTATAAAAATACCAGCTTTGACTGAAAGCTGAGCAGTCCCACATCAAGCAGTGGAGGTGAAATAGAAAAAAGGTCAGTTATCATGCCAGCAGGATTACTGACATGACTGAGACTAATCCAAAACAATTACAAGGGAATCTTGTGCAAATTATGGTGTTTTCTCACAGATGTACAATTCCAGATTTAGGATCCCTTTGACCCATGTGAGGACACTTCAGGGAATGCAGCGCAGCCTCCATGCACCAGTGGATGGAGATTCTCATATCCCTAGGCCGAGACTATCCAGCCTCCACATAAGCACATCTGTGTGTAACCCATATAAATACACCAGTATTTTCTTTTTACTATGCACGTGCTTTCTCCCTTTCTGGATCACTGCTGCTCCTGAGAAATTGTTCAGGGTTATTTTCCCCAGCAAGTAGGAGGTTTTCATGTGATACATCAGATGCCCTCACACCCAGCTCAAAGTGAAAATATCTTTTATTCACCATGCCTCAATCTAGATAACTGGAGCCATGAGTTTCCTCAGCTGCTGGGTCCTGCTGCATGTGCCTTGCCCCCAAGAACATAAAGGCAAGCTGTTCCCTAAACCAGAGGCATTCCCTACATCCTCCTCTCTTCAACCCTCTTCTGGGGATGACCCATTGCTTTCATAGACAGTTACGATACAGCTGGAATTGATTGCTCCTTTAATTAAAACACCATCACCCAATGGCTAATTAAGAAACCACCCTTTGGCAAACAAATCTCCATAACACATTCCGCATGTTCATAACAACAGGTGCAGCAAGTTAAGAATTGTTTCTCATTCTTTTCTCCGATCTTTTCACAGCCTTTCCCCAGAAAGGCTTGGGAAAGTTATCTGTTGCTCTCTGTAGCCAGAGAGCTGCTGCCACAGGGATGCTTAGTGGCATCTTTGGGACAGACCGGCCACACATAAGCTGAAGTGCTCTTGAGCAGGAGGAGGTGAAGTGGTGGCCAGCAGAGGGGAGATAAGGCTCAAGGCCAGCTGAAGGTCAGGTTAAAGCACCTGGCTGGGCAAGGCACAGGGGGCAGCTGGAGAGTGGCAATGCGCTTTGGTGTCACAAAAACTTTTGAAGTTATGAAATCTGCTTTAATTTCCCCATTAGAAGAAATCCCATAGCTTCTGATGGTTTTTGCAGAAGAGGATTATGTCAAAGGAGATTGAAAAGGTCCCCTGGAAGATTGAAAAGGTCAGACTTTTCAGGTCTTTCTGTATTTCTGCCTCTTTGTTTCCCTCCCTCAAGGATTTAACCAGACAGTCCACCTCAAACTTCACTGAAACAGAATGGGAAAACAGAGTCAAAATCAATACATGATCACAAAATGTCTTCTTCAGGAAAAAAATAATAGAAGCTAGTAAAAAATACATTTTTTTGATTAAAAAGAAAAAAATCTCTGCCACTAGCCTAAATGAGTTTTCCCAGCCATCCCAGCTGCAAGAAAAATTAAGCTCCTTTCTGTGGTCAGGTAGCTGGACACTATGTTAGCTCCTCAACCAAGACAATTATCATCATCTTAAAGTCTGGTCATTGCTGGGCAATGCAGGTCATTGGGTTTTCTGATTGCACAATGAAGAGCTGATCCCTTAGATTTGCCCTGTGAGGGTGCTGGCAGCAGTGAAGTCAGTACAGTGGGAGCAGACTGGCCATGCAGAGATGAGATTGGGTTTGGTCACAGATCTCAGCAGAATGGATTTCTGAGGCAGGAAAAGGCCAGGTATGTTTGTTCCTACTTCAATAAGGGGGATGAGATTTTGTTTTCATTTTGTGTAAATAAATAGCTCTTTGCCAAAATACATTGGCCTATACTGACAACATTACTATTGCACATAAAACAGAACAAAGCATTTATAATGATTCATCAATTTCTTGAATCATTCAGTACTGAAGAATACTAATATTTTTTCCCTCTTAACCCTTGGTCTTCCTGAGGTTGTGGGCTTAAACCCATTGTGAGGTCAGAGAGACAGACCTCTCCTCTCCTCTCCATCAATCCTCCATCAAATCAGGCAGGACTGGACCTGCTGTTCTCTCCCCCAGCAGAAAAAGGTTTATTAAGTTTTCCAGATCGTTTGGGTCACTGAAGGGAGGAGGGCAAGAGCTCAATGCCAACAAAACCCTCATTTTTCTCTGAAAGGAGAGGCAGCAGGCTAAGTTACTGCCAATTTTCAGAAAGCCATAAAAGTCCAGCAGTATCACTAAGATAGGATTCAGTCCACGGCTCCTCATTATTCAAAGGGATGGGAGGATATGGAGATGCCAGAGTAATCTGGAGCAGACAATGAAAGTTGTCAAGTCTCCTCTGATTAAAACTGCAAATCCTAGCACCCTAACCCTAATCCCCTCCTGTGGAAAGGGGAGATTAGTTTGGGTCCCCAGAAAAGATAACTCTATCTTTTCCTGAAGTTACATGTTAAAATTCAATCTTCTCTCAGGAGACGGCAGGCATGGATATTGCTTTTTCGCTCCCTCTAATTAGAAAACCATAAGAAAGCAAACACTGCAGCAGCTTGCACAGCGACTGGTGTAGCAGAGCTCTCTGCTCTCTGATTGCTTCATTAGCACCCCAAGACTACCAACACCACCAGGGAGGCCAACCATAAGGATCTTTTTCCAGCCCTTGGGGGTTACGTGGTGTTTTGTAAGATACTGAAGCAATCCATAAACTTTTGTTTCCATGCACACAGGAGTGCATCATCAGCAAGCCAGCATGCTGTCGGGGAGAACGCCAGCATGTCAGGGCACTTCAGCCCCTCTGCTCCTTGGTTCTCTAGTCACTAGGAGCAATTTTTCAATGGGATTATATTCTGCATCATCTGCATAACCAGGGGTGATCCTGACTTCTCTGAGGCTCCCAATTCAGCCAAATCCTAACATCCCTAAAAGCTGCCTTTAATGTCAGCAGGACAGGCTGTGAAGGTAGCTTTCTCAGCAGCACTCTGTAGGGATGCAATTATGTGTTCTGTAACAAGGAGCTCACAGCCCATGGCAGAGCCTGAAATGGCCAATGTCCTGTGGGGACAGGGGCAGGGGCAGCCCCACAACACAGCTGGCAGCCAGTGGGGGGAAGATCCAGAAGAGGCTCAGTGCTGGTAGGTGGTGACACACTCCCCTCTCTGGTGTCCTCCTCCATCCTTAGTGAGAGCCCTGTGCATCCTCTCCTGGCTGACACCTTGGCAAGAGCAGAGGCAGGTGTGCAAGGCAGCTAACAGGGGAGGACCACACAGAGCAGAGGGCTTTTTCCAGCTCCCACTGGTGTCAGCACTTCTTCCTCACAGCACGGCACATCCTTGATACATTTCCTTCTCTCAGTTTTTCAAGCCACTGTGGTCCCCAGTGTCTCCAAAAGGGGCTGCTAGGTTTCAGCAGGAAAAGGCCAGTTTTGGAGTACAAGGTGGAGTATTCCTGGAGAAGCACAGTCACCACAGGGCAGGGAACTGTCACTGTAGGGGTCAGCAAGGCCTGTTGAGGAGCACCAGAATGAGTCTCTGCCTGTGAACAAACCCTTCACAAAGCCCAGAGAAGATGACAGAGTAGCAGCCTGCATTGATGTGACACCTTTTTTGTTAGCCCAGCTGTGACTGTGCTCAAATAGTGACAATAATAAGCCTCTGCATCTTGGTTTCCAAACCAAACACAGATGAAACCTTTGTGATCAACTGGAAACCCTGCTGATGTCTTTAAAACATGTCCATGGGAGGACTACAAAGCATTAGCAGTAATATTTATTTTTCACAGCATAACTGTGTTTTGAGAAGGGGAGGGCAACCCTCATTAGCAGCACAAATGTACCAACCTGTATTTTCAGGCTATTAATATGGTGGCTAGAGTTAATGGAAATATAATGGAATGAGATGCTTTTAAAAGTATGGGATTTAGCACAGTCAGGGAAAAAAATCATAGGCATTAAGGAAATTTTAATGAGAAAATCAGCTTGTAGTAATTTTACAGGCAATGATTATTTCCTTGGTTTGACTACCCTGAATAGCTTTGTCTTTGGTACGATGCACTTGCAAGGTGTGCTCATGAGGGCAGCGAATGATGCATTCAGGCCACGGCTATGACTGTCCTGGAAAAGAAACATGGCTTGATGTACAGAATATTGTCTGCCTGGAGGAAAGGCTAGAGCCTGACCCCCCCCTTTCCACCAAAGAGCAAGGGAGGGATCTCAGACCTGCTTTGTCCATTGGCTGCTAGTGACACATCATGTCACAATTCAGTTATTTCAATATTTGGAGTCACCTACCCCCCTCCTTTGGAGCTTGAGCCGAGGTAGTGCACTCTGCTCTCCAGCAGCATTGTGCTCCTAATTAGGCACTCAGTATAAACCCAGTAATACACAGGATTTTATCACTACATGTACACACATACTCATGCCCTCCTTACAGAGGTTTTCTCTTTGCTAGGAAGTGATCCGTGCTTTCACCCCCCTCTAGGGCTGATGGACATCACAGCTGTCCATTAGTGAAGCTGATCTGGAGGGACTGAGTGGTGCTAATTGGGCTGAAAGGGACAGGGATTTGTTTCACCTACCTTGGGTGCCAACAGAGCAGTGCTCTCTCTCGGATCACTTTAGCTGTCTGTGGGGAGACATGGGTGCATTTAGCATCTGTCCCTCCTGACTGCTTTTGGAGCTCTGAGCTAGGAGAGACCTTGCACACTGAAGGTGCCTGTTTGCCTTCCCTGGAGATACCACTGATCATATCTGAATTTGAAACCTCCACAGGAAACTTCCTGTTTGAATGCATACAGACTTGGTCAGTCCTCCCAAGAGTCTCCTGTAGTGAAGCTGGGGTATAGACCTACATCAGTCTTCTCTGCTGATGGCACCAGGAATGCCCAGGGGCCCAAGGAAACAGCAAGAGAGATGGTGTTTCATGGACAGATCATGATGGTTTCTATCCCACAGTTCCAAGTGAGGTTGCAGGTGCCTGCCTTATAACACCCTGTAGGTATGGAGGATCAGGCAGGAAAATGCCTCCCTTGTCCTACAGAGACAGCATCACCCAAATCCTCTGCTCGGAGCATATCTCGCTAACCTTGCATGATTGAAAATGAATGGGGGCAGCATGGTTAAACCTGTGTGCATCTTAAAGGACATAGCCTCAAAGAGACACTTAGTGCTGCTCCTGGAGTCTGACATCGAGAATATCCTCTCACCCTTCTACAGCTCTGCACTAGTTAGGGAGAGAAAACTTCTCCCATAAGGCAAATTGGCTCTGGTCCCTCATAAGGAGCTGGATCACAGTAGTTAGCCAGGGAAGAAACTCCCTGTGACAAAGACTTTAACTGCTGGTGCCAGCCACTACAGGTCCAAAATTCATAAATTTTTGGGAAAGGAAGGAAATAATCTTCTAGTATGAGCTCCTTGACAAAATTAAGGTTCATTTGATTTCGCTCATTACTCTGGCGCTGACCTCGAAACTTCTTGCTGAGCTGTGGCATGCACTTTAGGAGAACATCCAATCACTTTCCAAGGTCACCAGTGAGAAAATAAGACTGAAGGCATCCAGGAGGATTGTCACTTATGGTGCCCTGTTTCTGAGTACTGGTCATGCTTTGCATAAAAAGAAAACTTTAGCCCTGTCAGACTAAAGTGATTTGTTAATTTTATGCTCAGTGTTCTGCCTCCACTATCACTGCTCACTCAGACAGTGTGTGAGCCTCCAGTGTGGGAGCTGTGTGCTTTGACAGGCTGAAGTCCAGGAAATGTTATTACCTGAGCTTTTCTTCTTTTTTTCTTATTTCTATTTTTTATGGTTTCTTTTTTTGTTTATTTGTTTTGTTCTGGATTTAAAAGGACTAAAGTGAAAACTCAGAGCCAAACCTTCATGCCTGAACTTCAGTGACTGTAATACAGCAAGGTAGCTATGACCATTTCAAAACTGTATGAAACACCTGAAACACTCAGAAGTCACTGGAGGGACCATCCATGATTTTATTTTCCCCATTGAATTTATTCTGTAATTTCTTTTGGGATTTTTTTCTTTCCAACATACCATGAAATTTAAAATTAAAGATCTACTCTGAGGAGAAAGAAGTGCAAAAAATGTTATAATTTATCTGAGGTGCTAAAGAAGTGAAAAAATCAGCAAAAATGGCTTTTTGTCATCTGCCTTTAAAACTAGAGTAGATTGCTCTGAAACATGTATAATTCTGCAAAGAGCCCTTAGTGCCATTTGGAGTATTGCTTCAAGCTTGGCTGCTTGCAACTTAATTTCTCCAACATTTTCTACCTGAAAGCAAATATCATATGAGGAAATGACACTGCAAACTCGGATCACACAGAAACGCTTTTCAGCATCAGCAGAAGTATCAGTCTCACAGGCATCAGGGAACTGTGGGGTTGTGCAGAGCTCTTGCCTCTCTATGCACATGGAGCCAAAAGGGATGGAGCAAACTGTGTCACTGTCTCATGACCATTTTCCTGCTAGCTCTCCTGCAAATATTATAATAGTGAAATGTCATCCCAAAGAGTTTCGGTTTAGTCCTTGTCACAGACAGCACAAAACCAGTCACCTTTCTTTTTTTTTTTTCACTTTGATTTCACTCACTGAATTTTCTGTGGACTGAACTTGTTTGCTTCAAATCCTGTGTCAGCAGAGTACACAAATGTGCATTTATTATTCAATGGGATATTAATAAAATGTCTTGTAAATATTTTCAATATGGGAAACTGTGTCTGTGCTAAAGCTATCTCTTCCTGTAGAGGAGGGAAACTAATGGTAGTGTGTGAGATAGTGAACCCCTTCAATTTTTTGCTGTTGTCAGCTTTTTTCATGCAGAAAACTTGGACTTTGCAGCAGCAAAATTTTAGCATGAGGAGTCAGAGCTCTTTCATCCAGCTTTATAGTTTAAAATGTAGATGTTTAGATCTAAAGCAATTGTTGTGGTTTCCTCTGTTTCCAAGGAAATGAGCACTTGGGGGATTCTGCCACAGACTCCCAGTGTAGGTAGTGGTAGCAGCAAACCCCCTTACATGCTGGAGACCAGAGTCCTTATGGGTCCCCACAGCATTCCTCAAGGGTAAGCCAATCTTTTCCTTAAAACTTGAGAAGCATGTGTTTCCAACTTTGAGCTCAGGTCATTGATTTCTTTCCTCAGTGGAAGAAATGAAGCCTGTTTGCGGATAGTGACGGCATTTCTGCCTTCGCAATCCATCGGAAAGAGGCAGGTAGTGCTACCGAGCTGTTCAGTTCCTGGGATTTATTTGTGCTTTCAGCTCACTGGGAAGCTTCAAAGTGCTGTGTAAGTATTATTGGGACTGGATGTTCAAGACTATCTGTTGCCACTCTTACTGCTGCATGCTTGTGCATACAGCTCTACTTTGTAAACATCAACTCCCCCCAACCTTGTACAGGCATTATTTATTTGTTTGTTTGTTTGTTTGTTTATTCCTGGACACCCTTAAAGGATATGGAAATTAATTATATTGAATTCCATACATAAACACGTGTGTGTGTGCACGTGCACATACACATATGTATATAAGGCTTATATATGTTTTATATATTTATGTGTAATAAGCTGGAATTGTGTTAGAAATGGGTGATCCAGAAAAATAATTAGCAAAGCGTGGGCTGTGCCTCTTCACCTTCATATTACCTCTGATAGATGCATTTGCATGAGTGCCTTGTTTCCACTCTTGCTGCCTGCATTAGTGCCAACACAACCTGGTAAAATAGGTGTGGGATGGTGAAGCTTTGGTGCTGAGGAAGCATGAGAGTTCAAATGACTGGGAAAACCCCAACCATAGTATTTCCTGGGGTATTTACATGGCACACATATTGGTTAGCTTATTAAGGGAGGGTCAGAGGCCAGGCAGAAAGGAAAGCTGTGGCTGCAGATGAGCAATCCCCCAGCAAAAAGGTCACCCCAAGCGATGCTCAAGCTCTGAGAGGTGGCAGTGCCCAAGCCCCAAGACTCGTTCCCAAGGCTGAGTGCAGCAGGCAGCTAGGTCCCTTTCTGCAGACCAAGAAGTTGTCAAAGAGCCTGGCTGTCTTCCAGGGCATGTCAAGACCCAAGGTAAAACGGATAGGTCTTCAGACTGTTTTGCATGTGTTCAAATCCCTTTCCTGGACACTGTTACTGGGGATAACTTTTATTAAAGCACTGTAAAAAAAAAAGTCACCTGGCAGCTGCTGTTTGGTCTCTGCCTTCACCCTATCTCTCCCAGAGCAAGTGGGTGCTGGCTGTCCCTCTGTCATAGCCACCAGGCTGGAAGCAAGTCCTAGGGAGGGCCCACAGTTCTCTCCCTGTCCCTCTCCCTTCCTTTGCTTTCTTTCTCTCCTGAAAACCATGTGTGTTCCTATCCAGCAAAGTAGTGGAGCAGCACAAAGCTGTGCCTGGATGCTGCTCTGGTGGGACAGTCAGGGTCTCAAAGGTGGGGCTAGATGAGGTAAAGTTTTGAAATCTGAGAGCTGACGTAGCAGGAGGGTGCAAATCCTGGGAAAGAGGCTTGTCATCTGTTCCTTTGCCTAAATCCATGCCTTTCTCACACATCCTGCAAATCACTTCTCACAAGGCCAGAACTGATATGTGTTTTGTCTTCAGGGGAAAGACTCTTTGCAACCCATAGTAAATCACAATATAGGAACTCTTCTGACATGATGTCTCCCTTTTCATGGAGCACTCAGCTGGGTACAGCCAACACAAGGGACTTCAGCCATACCTGGCTGCTTTTTCTATTCAGAAAAATTAGTACAGCTCCATACCTGAGCAAGTCTGTCCTGCTGGGAGCTAAGGAAGTTTAAAAGAAGGTGGCAGGTCTTATTAGAACAGCACAGCCCTCTACACCAATGCACTTCTGAGCTACATCTACATGAATTTCCACTGTGTTGGAGTGACAGCCCTGTGGCTACACTCACCCTGCAGATTTGCCACAAGTTGCAGTGGTAGAAATCTCAAAGCTAAATTATTAAGAGGAAGCATTTCAAACAAGTCAAGGCCTGCCCCTCCCTTTTGCCTGTAAAATTTGTATCTCCATGTTTTCAGTTGCAAAATATTTCTCTGTGTACTTGCATCTCTTCCCACTCCCATTTAGCCCAGCAAGACTCTGAAGGTAGCAACATTTTCATCTGAGCTTGCTTTTCAATCCCAAGTGGAAGGAGTCCGTGCAAATTGCAAGGCTGACTTTCTGAAAATGAGGCCTTGACTTACCCCACTCTTGTATTTAACTTGCAATTTACCACACAGAGGGAAGATAAATTAGATAGGTTAATTAGGAAGCTCTGGAATACTTTTGATCATTGTGCTATGCAATTGTAGATGCATCTTGTCTTTAGGACCCTGAACATGCTGACATGAAGCCTTTTCTGCATGCCAGCCTCGTGGCATCTCCATCACAATAAAGGAGAGGGAGGGCAAGATGGAGTAGCCAAGCAAATCAGGAAAAACAACCAGCTAAATTGAGTGCTTTCTAATCTAATGCATTTAACTCATACTCAATAAAGCTTGCCAACAGTCCCTGGCCTCTCTGCTGCAGAGTTCACAGAGGCATCTGATTAGAATAACATGTGTCTTCTAAAAATCCTCTTTTAAAAAGATTTTCATTCTGGATAGGGAATGCATAATGAATTGGAAATGTCCCTTTGGGAGTGTGGGGTGAAGGGGGGCATTCAGCAAGCCCACCCAGCCCCAGAAGTCTGGCTGCTCTCTGCCTGCTGCAAGATGGAAAACCCATCAGCTCCAGCAAGTTTTTTATTCCCTGCCAAAAAAAAAAAAAAAAAAAGAATAACAGAAATAGCCCTGATCAGTTTTGTATTCAACTGTCTTCCTGAAATTATGTGAAATCCAAGCCCATTTTCAAATACCAGCAATGACAGTGACATATCCAGGAGTCCCCAGGAACCTCGTTCTTCAGAAAAGTGTCAATTTCAACATGTGTGTTACATGACTTAGGGTAACTTGTTCAAGGTCTGGCTTTTGAGATTTAAGGGATGGGAGCGGACAGGATGTGGGGAGAGATGAGGAATATGGTGAGAAAATGGATAACCACTATATCATATCATGAGCAGAGGGGCACAGCCAAGCTGTGACATGGGTTGTCAAGAGTAAGAGGAGAGAGACATTTTTTTTCCTTTTTTAAAGACAAGTTAAGTTTTGTGTCTGAATCTTGAGAACCAGACCACATGATATGTTGTAAAAGAGTACAGATTGTGCAACAAATGCTTTGTCTGTGACCGTATCAGCTTTGCCTGGAGCAGCTTCATGGACTGTGTGCATCCTTGCTCTTTTTTTTTTATGCTCCCTTGAGGAGTCTGAGCTTTTTCCACTTGCAGAATAGTTGGTGTCAGTGCCAGGAAGAGTGCTTTCCTGGACAGTCTTGGTCAGGAACATGCTAAAGCTTGAGAGATGTTCTCTAGCAGTGTCATTGCTGCTTCCCCCACTGCCATCTCAGCAGAGCACATCAGCCTGAATAATGTCACAAACCTTCTTGAGCAGGATTGTGTTGGTGTGTTGTATTTCATGCAGGTATAAGAGCCAAGGAACCCCTCAGGGTGTCTCAGACCACACCTGAGCAGAGCTTTGCTGCCAGCAGTGATGATGTTCAATGAACCTTCCCTCATTGCAGTCCCGTTTCTCCAGACTTCCAGTATCTTTGCCGCCTGAGAGTCTCAGAGGACAGGTGATGGAGAAGCTGTTTCTGTCCAAGACATGGCTATAGGTGTAGTGAAGAAGGGGAGAGAGGGGTGGATATTTAAGAGAGATCCATACTGGCCTTGATTGGACTCAATGACCTTAGAAGTCCTTTCCAGCCTAAACGACTCTATGGTTCATTGCCCCTTTCCAATAACTTCCTGAATTGCTGAAATACAGCAAAGCTCAGGGCCATTTAGAGGTCTTTATGCCCAGTCAAAGCTCCAGGTCTGGCCTGGTGGGGTGGGACAACCTCCCTTTTCTAATCCAACTTCACCTGAGGGAGGTGATGAAATCTGCATGGTCCTCTGCTCCTTGCCCAACACCCACACCACTGTAAAATCCAACTGATGATAAAAGCCTTAGATAGCTGAAAAAATGTACAGTCAAAACAGAATTTCTGTGTACTGGTGCATGAGAAGAGCCTGTGATATCACCTGTATTCTTCAGTTGCATCGGCAGTCCCCATGACATCACAATTCCTTTGGAAAATTGGACAGGAATGATGATGTACCTCATGATATCTGATGCCTGAAGGACCACTGAGCTGTCTTGGACTTGCAAATACATTGAAACTGAGCAGTAAATCATTCTTGAAACTTGGTACCACACTCTGCTTTTATTTTCTCTGATAAAAAGGTTTCAATGTAGGACTGGTTTTACCAGGAATTAGACTGCCAGCTTTAGTGTGGCATATGGCATTTTGTTGTATCAACAATTAGGTATTTACAGGCATGTTGTTTTGTGCCTAAGGCCAGCTTCTGCCAAGCAGGGAGGATTTGCACATATGATGCAGATTTCCATAAACAAGGAGCTTAGGTAGAACAGCAGATTGTGCTCAAGTCTGAATGTACCATGAAGAATTGTAATTTCACTGGAAGATTGTGCTCAAGTCTGATTGTACCATGAAGAATTGTAATTTCTCCTTGCTTGTTCCATCTTGGTACGGCAATGCACTACCTCTAACCATTCCCTACAGCGTGTGACATAGAAAATAGTTTTCCATTCTCTTTATGGAATTAAATTAGCACTGTTACCATTCCTCCTTCAGAATGTTTAAGAATATATAGGGAACCTGGTTTTAATCTCCAGCTGACACACACACACAGTTTTATACTTCCAGTATAAGTGAAATTTGCTCCAATCCCCTGGTTGCTTCCTTGTCAAGTGCTCTTTTGCAGTGCATATGAAATTTCTGACTTTTAAAATAGTTAAAAATAGCTATGGGTTAAGAGCACTTGAACCTTCTCATTCACTTTGAAGACTAATTTAGGAAACCTGACAGGGTTCATCATTCTGTTTCTGATCAGTACAATCTATTAACAGCGTTGGCGGTGAAGTACCAGCTAGACAAAGGGAAAATGACTGCTCTCAAGCAAGCTGTTGAAATAAAAATATATTAAGCAAAAGGCTTGGACATAATTCAGTAATGACCTTCATCAGCTAAAATGTTTTTGTGTTTTAAGTGAATTAATGAGATATAATTATTAGTGTTCTTGGAGATGGTGATCAGAGAAAGCATTTTGCATAATGCAAGCAGAACAACACAAATGGAAGCCCTGTCTGTCTCAATCAGACAAGGTCTCTTTTGTTATAATTAAATGTTATCACCTTCATTACTTCTTAAAATGTGCTTCACAGTTTATACTTTGACATCCTCATGCCACCACACCATTGCTATTTATCGTACAGTCACATCTGCCATAGAAATGGAGGTTTTGAAAGTGTTTTACCTGACTTTTAACAGATGGATGTTAATGGGATATTTATTTACAGAATAAAATTAAATTGAAACTGAATCTTAATGCACAATTTACATAATCAGCTTTGTTCTGAGCTGGTGAGCTGTTTTTCCAGCACTTGGGACCCTTCAGCCACAGCTGCATCAAAGAAACAGCCACTGAGAATGGAGATTAAACAATTTCCTAAAGCTAGAAGTCTTGATGAAAATCTATTATTCCATATTAGAGTACCATAATTTCTCCAGACAGTGCCATAAGATCAAAGATGTATGTTAGAGCTTTGGCATAGCCCACGATCAAAAGGAAGATGTTCAATTTGCATTTAGAAAACATTTCTGCCAATTATATTTTTCTGATGATTTGAAAGTTTTGTGATTTTACCTTTTGCACCAAAAGCATTAAAAAAAAAAAAAATCTATGAAATCAGACACATAGAAAAGCTGAAAAACCAAAAGGTATGTATTTGCAACAAAGTAGGAGAGATTTGCTCTTACTATTTGTGAGATGTACCTACGACCTTCTGCCCTGCTGATGCTCAGCTCAGCTGGATTTTGGCACAGGATTCAAGTGGCATGGGACAGAAGCCTCAGATGCAATGCAAAAAAACTTGCTGAGTGTCTAATCCCTGACTCTGAGGCTGCATGAATGGCTGTAGGGCAGCATGGGGTTGTTCTGACCCAAGTGTAGGACCCAGAATTTTTACTTGATGAACCTCACACAACTGGCCTCAGCCCACTGATGCAGCCTGTTCAGATCCTTCTGCAGAGCTTTCCTGACTTTCAGCAGATCAACACTCCCACTCAGCTTGGTATCATCCACAAACTGACTGAGGGTTCACTCTGCCTCTGCCTCCTCATCCAGATCATCAGTGAGGGTGTTAAACAGGAGCAGCCCCAACACTGAGCCCTGGGGACCTCACCAGTGACTGGCCACCAACTGGATGTACCTCATTCACCACAACATAGTCCACATAGACAACAGCCTTTTCCTCAGCTGTTAGCCAGGTCACCTTGTCACAGAAGGAGATCAGGCAGGTCAAGCAGGACATGCTTTTCACAAACCCATCCTGGCTGGGCCTGATGCCCTGGTTGTTCTGCATGTGCCACGTGATGACACCCAAGAGGACCTGTTCCATAACCTTTTCCAGTACCAAGGTTATGCTGACAGGTCTGTAGTTCTCCAGACCCTCCTTCCAGCTGACTGGAGGTTAGAGAGTTGACTCACATTTAGCCAGGGCTGCTGGTAAATGGTGGGGAGTGCCTTGGTGAGCCCTTCCACCAGCTCCCTCAGCACCTCTGGGTGGAGCCCAATGGGCCTCCTACACCTGTGCATGTCTGGGTGAGGAGGCAGGTCACTGACCATCCACCCTCGGACCCTGGGGGCTTCATTCTGCTCCCTGCTCCTGTCCTCCGCCTCAGAGGGCTGGGTACCCTGGGAACAGCTGGTATTACTGTTAAAGCCTGAGGAAAGGAGGGATTATGTACCTGAAGTCTTTTTTTCGTCCTTTGTCACAATGTTTCCTCCCACATCCACTTAAGAGTCAAGATTCTCCTTAGCCTTCTTTTTCTTGCTGACGACTTGATAGAAACATTTTTTACAACCGTAACTAGAATAAGTTTTATTTGGGATTGACCCTTTTAGTTTTCTCCCTGTATAACCTCACCACACCTCAGAGGTCCTTCTAAATTGCCTGCCCCTTATTGTCATAAATTCACATTTTTTTCCCTTAGCTCCATCTAAAGCTTTCTGTCAGCCACTCATCAACTGATGTGACCATGTCTCAGGCCTCGACTCTCCCCACCTAACCTTGGCCACTCCAGGCTCTCTGCAGTCAGCAGGGAAAGACCTGGACCCTCTGGCAATCCTGCCTACCTCCACCAGCTCGGGAAGTGACCTCAAGTGGCCATGGGTCTCAGTTACTGCTTTCATTTCTAGTGTCTCCACCTAGCTGAGATGAATACCACTATGGAAAATGTGGTAAAGTTTTAAAGCTTTCTGCTTTAAAACCAGCCAACAGCCACTGTAAGAAAGAAATTCTTTATGAAACTTATCTGAGGAGCTACTCCCCCTCTTCTTTGCACCTCACTGCAGGAATATTTTGAGTAGTCTGTGCCCAAAGTGGATGTCAAAAAAAGAAGATGACTAGTCCAGGTTCAGCACAAAAAGTTGAGTGAAAGACTTTCACCTTATCCGGCATTTAAACATACACTTATATCTAATTCTGATCTAAACTGGAATTGGCTGGGAACTGGCTGGGAAAGAACAAACCGGGCTGCTGGGAACACCAACAAACAGTCTGCACCACTGTGGAGAGGATGGCTTTTGGCCAGCACAACAGCTTTTGTAGTACATCCTCAGCTTCACGAAATCACAAGCATAACTCTGGGAAAACTGTCTTCAGCAGTTAACAGGGGCAAGCCAGGGCTCAAGGCAGCTCATAACACTTCGAAAAAATTCTGAAATTGCAATTTAGGGATGAGAGGATGTGGTGGGGCTGCTGAGATGAGGACAAAAGGCCAGGGTGGGTGTTCTATGAAGACAGTATAAACTCAGATGTATTAGACTGTCTGGTAAAAAATGAGAACAGGACAGTCAACATTTCCACAGAGCCAGCTAGAGGCAATAATCCAATTCACAGGGAAGTAAGAAGCTGATGGTGACCTTGCCAAAAATCCAGATTTCCAAAAATAATACTGATAAATGAATAGTAAAAAATAAGGACCTAATCAGCACCAATAAGGAGAGAGACAAAAAGTTTGTTTCCCTGCAAAAGGTAAATTATACACTGTAAGAATGACATCCATCCATTTCAAGCCACAATAGCTACCAATTTCCAGGGACTTGTAAACCAGTGAGTAGACTAGAAAAATGTATTAAATTTACTCAATTTTTTCCCAAACCTGCCTAAATTTTACTTTTACTTATAAATTCTTCCTGTAAATGCCTGCTGTTGCACTTTTCTTCTATTTGTACCTGAAATAGTGTGTAAAAGCTGTCAGTCCAACAATTCTCACCCGCACACACTCTAGAGATGGAAACCTGTAGGATGGCACCACTGAACTGGGGAATGGCACTGGCTGGGGACATGGAACAATGCAGAAAATGGGCCGTGCTCAGGACCCTCCCCATGCAGTCCTGTGGCACTCTGCAGGCCACTCAGTCAGACCTCACATCTGTGCCTCAGCATTAACAGATCGAGCAATACTTGTGATCATCTGCCTTTCCAACACCCCCAGAAATGATCCTGCACTGCTGTCACCGACTCGCTCTGGTTTGTGACCAAATAAGCAGAGTCTGGAGATCTGGTACCTTCTGGGATTATGAGAGGGTCCTAGGGTGATGGTATGGGGATTGTATCCCCAATTGTTTGCTCTGTTTATGCTGGATATTAAGTTCTGCACCTTTAAGACTGGTTCTGAGAGCAAAGGGGGGAGAGAAGAAGTGTGGATTTGTTATCAGGGACTCATTTGCTCCCTCACATCCTTCTCCTGGACTGTGTTGTCTGCAGCACTGACAGACAGCAGGAGAGAGCTGTCCTTTGCTTTTTTGTTGGTTGTTTTTTTTTAGCTAGCTGAGGCAGAGAAGCTGCCCCAATTGTGAGGGTTTTTTTTTTTCTTTTCTTGGAACTGTTCAAAGCTGCTCTGGACTGAAAACCCAGAAAAACACCAGGAACTCACACCTGTGGCCCACTGGGGCCTGGGACACAACATTCCCATGCCAGAGGGACTGATTAGAGACTGAGCGAGCTGAGCCACACCCCATGAAAGGACTCTCTGAATTTGCCATCTCTTCAGAACAGTGAGAGGTTCCATATTCATCTTTCCATGTTTGTGAGTACTTTGCTTGTTAAATAAAGTTTTTTCCACTTTTCTCAAAGGAGATTTATGTCTCCTAAAAGGGGGGGGAGGGGGCAGGGGTGCTTGAATTTGATTTCTAGAGGGACCCCTTTGGAGATTTCCTCCCAAATTTGCCGTAAACCAGGACAGAGAGTTTGAATAGCACAGAGTCCTCTGCAAGGTTAAGTGCTGGGCAGTCTTCTATGGACATTGTCATCTCACTTGACAGACTTGAGAAAACATGAAGGAATGATAAATTCAACTTCTCTGTGAGACATGCCAAAAGATATTTACCAGGTGTAGACTTTCTCATAACCAGGAAGATCAAAGATCCAAAGAGATGATCGAAGTGCAAAGGACTCACAGAACCTAATGTTTCCTTCCAGAAACATCATTAGTATTCAGGAGAAGTAGCAGGCTCCCCTCAGGATCCTACATGTGTGCATGATATTTAAGCCCTGCCCAAACTATCTCAATTTTATTCACAAAGTAATAATTTCTCCACACAATAGAGAGATCTGAATCAGCTGCTTAATGAAGGCATTGCACAGAAAGCAAAGCCAGGGACTGGGACACACTCCCAAGCTTGTGCCACTTCACCACTTGATGGAACATCTCCTCTGTCTGGAACTGCCAAGTTCCTTACTCAGAGAGCTCCAAACCAAATGTCTAAGTTAGAGTTAATTGTCCTCAAAGTAATTATAGAGGCAGCAGAGAGAAACAAGGGACTCCAGCTGGTGACACAACCTACTTTTAGTCTAATAGGAGCGAGATTAATCACATCCTGAACATGCCCATTCCTTCCTACAGGATAGAAAGGAAGCACAGGGAGACTAGCTGAGATCTGGATGTCCTGTCCTGGATGGACACCTGACATTAGATGAGATGACTCCTCCCAAACACCTGGTGGAAATTTGCACTCCCAAGTGTCTTTCTTGCCCACATGGCAGGAGTCGGTATTCTGACCACTGGCAAAAGAGCAGTTTATTTCTTCTAATTGAGCACAAATAAGTTTGTTAAGATATGAACACATGGTCAGAGCTTTTTGCTTCTGCTGCCCTCCTCTGAACCTCTGCATTAGGGTCTTCATAGTCCTGTTTCTCCCTCTTACCAAACATTATGTTCAATGTTTGGTAACATTGGACATGTTACCAAACATGGTGAGGGAGATGGCAGAGAGAAAAGCAGCGTGTCTGAAGGCACAGAACATGAACATGTTCCCCAGCACAGTGCTGAGGCATTAATCTATTAATAGCTGTAACCCAGTCATTAAGCAGGAGCAACTTGCTGTCTGCACATCCACCTCTTAATGAACACTGTTCCTCTTCTTCTCACCTGATTTTTACTGATGCAGCCCTACCCACACCAGTGAGAGCCAGCCATTTAACTTCATGCCTGAGGGATTTGCCTCAGCATCCCAAAGCCTGAGCAGCAGAGGAAAACACCTGTTGTTTTAAGCCTCTGAAGTAAACAGTCATCACTTGCACTTGGCATGGTGTTGTCTGAGTGAAATACAAGGTGAAAGATAGTTCATGCTTCAGGTAATTGCATGGCAAATCACTTAGAGACTTTTAAACTAGAGTGACAGCCTGCTTTTGGGGTCTGGTTGCAGCAGATAAACCTCACTGTAACTTCTCCTTTGCTTTTCAGTAATGGTCCTACAATTGCTCTGCAGAAGGCTCCCTGCATCTGTCCTGTCAGATTTCTTAAAGGCTCCCATATTCTGCCTGAAAGATTGTGACAAAGTGCCCTGCATCCGGACTGTCCGAGACACAGGAAATGCATTTCCAGCCGCTCTGGCCACTCAGCTGAGGCCAGACCAGAATTCCAAACTTGAGCAGATAAAAGGCTCTTATCTTCTGTGCCAGCAGATCACTGCAGACTGGCCTGTCCATTATAGTGTGAGTAGATGCCCTTCTAAATACTGGATTAAGCCATGGAACTGCCATCAAAATGCTGCTTTTGGCAACCTATGCTCTTGCTCTGGGGCAGGTAAAAACCTGCTTCATCTGACTATCCCAGAAATCAAGAGGAACCTCACTGCTCTGTGCAGGACAAGTCCTGCTGTCTGCTCCATTCTCTCCTGTTGCCCCCTCCATGATGTCTGGGAGGAGGGATCCGCCTTTATTAATCGAAGCTTTTTTAGCAGAGGTTGTGAGTGTGTCCTTGGACTACAAGCTGGCACATTGTAATCAGAACAGAGATCCTCAATCAATAACCTTCTGAAAATCTAGGCCTTGTTATCAGAAATTAAAAAAAAAAAAGGCTGAAAAACATGATTTCTGACACTAGGCAAATTCATGGCAGCCACCTACACCATATAACCAGGAGGTGAAATATATCTAAGTAGTGCAAGAAAGTTTCAGAGAGACACGGTGTTCCCCAGATATCTTCAGGCTCAATTGGGATTTTATCAGGTTTCCTGAAAAAAGGAGAGAGGCTTTCTGAGAAATGAACTAGCAGTTCTAAGTCCCAAGCTTCACACGTCTCCAAGCTGATGCTCAGTTCCCAGCTTCTGTCCTGCTTCCTCGAACATTGGGGAAGTGATGGCAACAATCTCCTTTTCCAGCATATCCATTTGAGCTGTAATGTCTGACACAGTGTTTTTCACAGCATTCAGCTGCAGCTTCAGTTTGTTGTAATCCTCTTGGAAGGACCTGTTCACGTCATAGAGATTGTGACAGCACTGTTTCTCGCCAGGAGGAAGGCTCATTTTCAGGAAGGTGTGGAGGAGCTCACGTAAGTCCTGGAGAACCCTGAGGATTTCATGCTCACCCGACGTACTTGGAACAGACTCAATCTTATTCTGAGTTGGAGTAGAGCTCTTCCTTTTACCTTCATGTTTCTGCTGGGGGACTGGGCCAGGGTTGCCCTTTTCCACAGCTGCGATGGTGTCAATGTTCTTCTGAAGATCTGAGCGGGCATCTTTGCTCTCTTCACAGACTGTGATGGCTTTTTGGCCTTTCCAGGTAACAGGGAGTGCTTTTTTCTCCTGCTGGAAATCCTCAAAGATTTTATTCTTTTCCTGGACTGCCTGGAGAGCTTTGTTGCCCAGGCTGTGCTGAAAGCCTGTGCTCCTCTCTTGGAAGAGTGGGAATGGTCTGTTTTTGCTCTTGAGGCTTTGCTGAATAGCATCAGTGTAAATTACCTGGACAGATTTGTTCTGTGACTGGAGATATTGTAGGGCCTTGTTTTCTTCCCAGAGCAATCTGTTTTTGATCCAGAGGACTTGATTTTCCTGCCAGAGTGCTCTGTTCTCCTCCCAGATGCTCCACTCATTCTGTGCCTTCTTGCTAAAGAGTTTCCGGTGTGAAGAAAAGGGTGGCTGGCAGTAGATGTCACTCACCCACCTCCCATCAGTAAAGACAAACATCTCATCCCTTGGCTTCACCTGAGGGATGATGCAGTCTGTCTCAGGCTCTGTGTGCTGCATGCTCTGGTACCTCTGATCAAAGGCAGACATGACCCTTCTTTAGCAAATTGAGGAGGACTGGGAAAAGGCTTCTTCCAGAGCTTCTACAAGAGGCCACTGACCACTGCCAAGGAGTAGGTGACACAGCAGGGCTGGAGAAGCTGGATTAGGACTGAAAGAACAGGGAACACAAATACATAGATTTACTGCCAGAATTCCAAATCAGAATTAAACTACGTCAATGACAGGACAAGCAAATAAATCAGTTCTCACAGTTAACCACGTTACCCCTTTGATGCTGAAAGGTAAGGAATTCACCAGATACCTTGTTGAGAAGAAGAAGAAGCTGAGAAAATTTGCATTGGTAGATAAAGCAGCTCTATGGCAGCACTAAAAGCTTTTTTATAAAAACCTGGACTTCCTTTTTATCTCTCCACCTCATTTTTACAGACTTGTAAGGGAGCAAAACGCAAGATATTTTCTGCTTCAGAATAGCCTGCTTCCAAATGACTGATGCACAAACACATTAAAAATTGTTATGAGGCTCAAACAAACTTTTCAAAATAAAACATTTTTAAAGGTTCATAGAAAAAAATCTGGTCTTGAGAGCAGGTTTTTCTTGCTAATGCTGAGTAGCCTGTGTTAACAGGATGCCACAAAAATGCGGTGACAGTTTTGCTTTTTGATCTTAAAATCCACAATATGCACAAACCAAAGCTTTGGGACATCAGAGCTTTGTTGCTCTTTGCGTGGTTTTTTGACAAGCTCCCATCACCACAGTCCAAAAACTGCCACAACCCATAGATAATTCTCCACCTTTCATTCTCATTTCTCCCGTCACTCTTGCTCTTTATATCCTTTGATTGCTCTGTTATTTTTCATGCATTCTAGCCCTGCAATAGTGATTGCTTATCTTTTTCCTACAGTCCATCTGCCTCTTTTTCACATCATCAGAAAACTCATCTCTAAAATCCACACTGCAGGGCCAAACCTCTAATGCTTCTCATTTCAGACACAGAAACCTCAGACTTATCTGTTGAATACTCTCCCTTCCTTTCCTCTACCCAAAATATTGCATCTTAAATCACCTTCTAACCATGAGAGAACTGGGGCAAATTAAGATTCAACCAGACAATCAAAAATTATTGTTTTGTGCCAAAGAAAACTTGTTTTCTGCAGCTTTAACCAAAATTTAATTTATGAGATTTTCATGATAAAGTTAGTTGATCTGAGGTTGAACTATTTTTTATAATAAAATTGTTGGAATTCACAGGGTTTCTGCACAGAATTTCTAACAGCACAAATCTGCCTTTTTCTAGGTAAAATAAATAAATAAATAAATACATAAATTAAGTTACTTGTCAAATTTCACTCAGGTTTATTCTTCTCCCCCTGGTGAGGTCTCCCACCTTCCCTGCTGTCCCTTGGAAAGCTCAGTTCTGCCCTTCTGGCTGTGAGGAGAGTTTTACCTTCATAAATCCTGCCCTCACATCTCCACCCCAAGCATTGAGCAGAGGGCGACCACCGCACACTAGCCCCTCACGGCCTCCAGCTCTGCCATCTCAGTGTGTGCCCCCTGTCCTACTGTTGCCCTCTCCTTTTCAAAACCTGTTGCTCTCCCCCTTCCCTGTCATTTGCACCAAACAGCACTGCATGTCCGGGCTCCTCCAAGTTACTTCTTAGAGCCAACATCCAGAGCTGCATCCTGCACCCTCTTCCCAAGCTTGTCCAACCCCTCACAAAATTACTGCTTCATTAAAACCTCAACTTCCTGCATTTAGAAGAGGGCTATTGCAATATAGGTCTGTTTGCATTAACATTTGATTTTAATGCAACTTGTTTACTGTCTGGATTTCAGGGCTGTCTTCCACGTCATCTGCTGCTTTATCTCATGTCACACTTGTGCTTTCATAACATCATTCTTCTGCTAAAAAGGTGTTTCCCAAAAACTCTGTTTTGGACTTTTTTTCCCCACTCACACTACATTTAGAGCCATGCATTGCTCCCTCCCTTACACCCTTTTCCCTGCAGCCTTTCCAACACATCCCATTGAGGTGCCCAGTCCCATTTTTTTCCCCCAAAAGCCCCAAAATGGGGGCCTGGTGAGGGGTCAAGGGGCAGAAGGCAAATCAGCCATGGAGGGAACAGACCCCTAATTATCCAGGAAGGATGCAGAACACATGCAGCAACAGAAGCCCAGACCCACGTGCCTATCATGGACAAGCAGCTACAGTTCTTAAAGTCACTTACAGAGAAAGTGTTTAGATTGCACATTTTCAGGATAAACAGAAATGTATAATATATACGGCTTGGAAGGACATTACCTGGGGGACAATTAAACTTGACAGTGGCTCTGTCAGCTCTTTTGCACTGCCAGGGAGACACTGACCCAAGCTTTCGAGAGATGCTTCAAGATCTCAGTGCCTCCCCTATAATTTTTTCCCCCGTCTCTGAATAATCCCAGGAAATGTTGGGCAGCTGGGTGGATGGGCAAGGCAGCCAGCTGTGGGGAAGCCACACCAAGCCAAGACAGGCTGGGCAGTCTGGGAGCACACCATTACAGCAATGCTTACCTCCTCAGCCTGGCCAGCGGTGCTCCTTCCCTCTCCCCAGAGCCGAGCTGAGTTGCTGGGGTGTCCAGAGGTGGAGGGGTGCACAGCAGGGACAGGGGACTGAGGCTGATGTGAGCACTGGCAGGGACCTTGGCCCAGGAGCAGCCACCTGCCCCCCAACCCTCCAGGGTCTGGCAGCTCCTGCACACCCTCCTTGCACAGCTCCCTTCTGCGCTCCTTCCGCGCTGTCCTCCCAAGACTGGCTTTGACTTCTCCCAGCGTTGCTCTTCTGGGTTATTTCTCATGGAAATGACCTTTCTGCTAGCTCGGCTCCCATGCCCTTTCCTGAACCCAGGCTTCCCGACCTCCCTTTGATGCTCGTAACTGAGAACAGTTTGGACAGATTCTTTCTCCATCACACCCTCTAAAACAAATTTTGCTTTTATTCTGAAACTTTGAATTCTGTTTGTTGCTGAACCGATATTGATACATTCAAAAATCACTTCCTTGTATGCACTGTGAGAGTTAAAGTTATTTTCTGAGGACAACGTGAAGTTCTTCTTTGACTACAAGTTTAAGAGCAGACTGTAACTGAATGCTAGTAAGAAGAAAATGGAATATAGAAGGCATTCACACAGGCAGGTTTAGATATTATTTGTATCAGCCATCAGACTTCCACATCTTTACATTTCCAATTAAGTCTTTCTTATTTGCTACATCTTTCAGAAGTGGATTTTTATTTTTCTAATCAAGATTCTTGAATAACAAATACAGCATTTCATTTATTTTTCTCTGGAAGCTACCAAGTTGACATCACCCTCAAGGTGACTGCTATTGCTTTAGGAACTTGGAGGTATAGTTCAGCTTTGGTGTTATATGAAAATTATAAACTCAGGTATAAAATCCTTCTCTGTTATTGCTCCCTTCCTTATATTTAATCTTAGACAGCAAAAACACATCACAGGTTACTATGGCAACTCCCCAGGGAGTATCCTTCTTCATTTGAGCTCCAGGATCCTTTACAGGAAAACAGAAAAATGTCCTCAAAAGAGAAAATATTTTATCATGGGCTGTTTGTGCTTGGCCTGCCATCAGATGGGATTTTAAGGGTGCTACCCAGTGCAGACACTTTTCAGAGGGGTGACTGTCCATTCTGAACTTCTGCAGAACTGTGGCTGTGGACTCCGAAAGTGACCTTTGTTGAACATTTAAAGACCCAAGAGCTGACTAGAAACTGAATTAATATAAAGAAGTGCAGCTGCTTAATCCAGAGCCATGGAGAACTAACTTTAGAGTGAGGCTACCTTTGCTTTTCTCATGCAGTATTTTCCTTTAAGTTTTGTAAAGTTCTTCTGCCAAGTCAATTTTCTACTGAAAATTATGAATTCAAATGCCAATACATTTGGATCAAATTTAGTGAATATCATCAGATGTGTTTATGCACACATCAGAATTGGAAATACTGCAAGAGTTCACAGCAGAATTTTTTATAGCAGCTACACTGATTTCTGAGCTGGACTCTCAAAAGGACTGAAATGTCATTCACAAGATTACAAAGGCAGAAATAATGCTGAGTGTGTTCCCCTCCCTGCCAAGAGACAAGTAACCATGCTCTGTAAGAAGGGTTTGAACTAACTTGCCAGCTGAGTGTTTTGTCCACAGCTTCAGACCACTCAGTTTCTCAAAGATGTTTCACTGTACAAAGAATTTAATATTATTTGGAACCAAAGCCTTTTTTCTCCATCCTACACTTGCACACCTTATGCCAGGCTGCTCAGCTGACTTTGCTGTCCTTCTTCTAGGAGATTGTCAGGTTCTAGAAAGGATCCAGTGAGGAGTGTGCGATCCCAGACACAATCATATAATATTCTCCATGCTCCGTGCTGGGGTGCAAGAGGTTACCATCCAGTGACGGGTTGAAAGCCAGGGGAAAAGCAAGGTGTGAACTACTGACACGAAGATTTTGCAAGAAGGGCCCTGAAGACCCCATACCAGCCTCCTTTCTATTAGACAGTGGTATGTACCAGCAGTAAATGTCAGCCCTTTCCACCCTTTGCTTTTGGATTGGAAGATCTGGTAAAATGTCTAAAGTGAAAAAAAATTGAGTGGGGGGTTTTCAGTAAAAAGCATGCTATATTCCCAAATCTTTATTTGATAGAACCAAAAGTGTCTGCTGCCACTTTCTGCCATGCCAAACACATCTGTGCTTTTGAAATGCCAGCCTCTGTCCATGCCAGTGCAGGCTGGTCTCACCACACACTCATCCACTGTTCTCCAGGGCATTAAGCCTGGATGTGGATTCCACCTAGTCACTAAAAAGACTCTTGCATATCTGAGTGCTCTTGAATCATCTCCTGACCTCAATTGCTGGGTAGGGAGTAAAAATTATGTTTTCTCAGTGTCTGAGGCTGTGAAATGTCTGGTAATATCTCAGCATTGTATTCTGCCCAGGAAGAGACAGCCAACAGTGTGAAACTCAGTAATGAAAAAACTCCAGGTCTTTTTTCAGGCAGATAAATGGCTTGAGTGGCCCACCTATGTCATCACCTATTTGGACTAATTATCCTTCCAGGGCACTATCACAGTGCTGCTGCCAGTGTGCCTCAGTGTAACTCTCACAACATCCAATGTTGTGCAAATCACCAACCCTGTCAGCACTGGGTCAGCTGAGAGCCGAAATGAAAGGGGGAAATATCTGCTTTCATATCTTCCCTCTGATCATAATTTTATTTTAGACATTGGGCAAGTCATCATTTCCTCAGGTTCTCAGTGAGTTTGGGATGCTGACTTTCTGGTGTAAGCTGTCAAGAGAATTTAGTTCTTCTTTGTGAAGTGCCTTGAACATGAAAGCATGACAGAAAGAAGCCCTACACACCACTCTTATTTATCCCCCTGATTGTAATACACGCATGGTTTACAGGGTGAAGCAAAACATTTTACTATTGCTAGTAAGTGACATCTTACAGACATGTCAGGCTTTGTGTTGTTCCACCTTTGATCTCATTCTCACTTTGCTTGCTTTGTACTTTAGCTATGAATATTTTTTTTAAAAATCATCAAAACCCATGTGCAGTCTCTCGGTCAACTCTAAGCCATGTCCTGTCAACGCTGTTCCAGTGTGTTGTGCCTCTGTGAGCCTTGCCAACAAAAACCAGCCCAATTACCATGTCACTCTCCTAGTTCTGTCTGAACAGATCAAAATTTACAGAGCACTCCATGCTGCTGAAAGAGCCCATTGCTCACTGCTGAGTTAATACTAGCAGAAATGATCAGTGGTGCCCTTGTTTCTCTTCTGAGGGCAGAGGGGCAGAGCTGACATTGCCCCTGGAGGAGCTCTCTGCCCTCCCGGTACACGGGGACAATTTGGAAGGGGACAGTCACCTCAGTGCACCAGGTGTGAGTGTGGGGTATCCCACATGGGACCCCCTGAGAGGCAGGCCTGCCAGCAGGACACGCTGTCCCTGATCTCTGATGGCCACAAACAGCAACAGGCACGGTGTTCAGGAAGCAGACTTGGGCCCCCAGAGACTTGTCAGCCAAGTGATGCTTCAGCCCTCACCACTGCCCTGATGAGGTCTCTGCTGACTGCACCTGAGCTCTGAGGTCCTGCAAACAGGTGCAGTGTTTGGGAGTTGGAGGCATTTCAGCTCATTCTGAACACAGAGCAGCTCTTCCACGTGACAAGTCTCTGGGTGAGAGGCAAAGTCAGTGGCTCCATTCCTGATTGACAGGGAGAAAATTAAGGGTTCAGGCTTATTAAGCAATCTCTAACAGTGATTTATGGGGTCCTGTACATTTTAATCTAACAAAAAATTTTAAATCATCTAATTAGCTAAGTGTGTAATCCTGTATATTAATTGTCTATTAGCCACTTCTTAATTATAATGGAATGCTTATCAAATAACATGTGATGGCCACGTAGCACCAATTTAAGTCATTATCAGACCAGCTCCTACTTTAATAAGGATCTGTTCAACGGGAGTCTAAGCATTTCATTTTATTTTAAAAGCTCGACAGAAGAGGAAGAAATCACCTTAAAAAAATAATATTCCATTAGGACTTTCTAGACCCTTTACTGTAAACAACATTACATGAAGAATCACAAAACCCACGTAAAATATCCAAGGAACTATCAAGGAACCTGGAAAGGCAGATCTTGTTTTTAAGTTTGTCCAGGAGATCCTTGCTCATGCACACAGTCCTTCCAGCATTTTTGCTTGGCTTCCTCTTTGTAGGGATGCATCACTCCTGAGCTTGGAGGTGGTGATTCTTAATTATTAACCAGCTTCTCTGGGCCCATCATCCTTCCAGGGAATTCTACCAAGCAGATCCCTGAAGAGATCAAAGCCTGCTTTCCAAAGTCCAGATGAGTTTGTTGTGTGCTCTCCTCAGTGCCCTAAATATTTGAACTCCATAATTTTGGGGTCACTGTGGCTAAGGCGTCCCTTGAGCTTCACATTCCTCGTCAGATACTTTTGCTGGTGAAAACAAGGTCCAACATTAGCACCTCTCCTCACTGGCTCTTCTATCACTTGGAGAAGGAAGTTATTATCAGGGCATTCCAGGTGGTCTGAATGTCCTGGGTGGTTTATGCCCTGTTGTGTTGCTCCCCCAGGAGACTCCAGGGTGGATGAAGTTCCCTATAAGGACCAGGGCTTGTGGAGCTGAAATCTCTCCTCCCTGTCTACAGAGGAACAAATCCACTTCCTAGTCAGGCAGCCCATAGCAGACCCCTACTATGACGTCACTTGTCCCTGCTCTCCCTTTAATCCAGACCCATAAGCTCCAAGGTGGCGCCTGATCCATCCCCAGGCGGAGCTCCATTCACTCATGCTGGTCATTGACATGGAGGGTGACACTTCCTCCTTGTTTCCACACCCTGTCCTTCCTAAAGAGCCTGTATCCCTTCATTCCAACTCTCCAGTCACAGAGCCCACCCATCACAGCCCTGCAGGCATGCACAGTTCTCTAATTCCTCTGGTTTATTCCCCATTCTGCTTGTTTTCAATAGAGTCATTGAAGCTGGGCCCCCCATTAATCTGATTTACTGTCTGGAGTGGCTGGAATCACACTGTGCTGCTTTTCAGGTGCTCTCGTGCTGGCCTGTGACCCCTCTCCAGGCTCTGAGCATCTCTGGCTGGCACCGGCATCACACTGGTAGGAGAGGGATGGATTGAGGTTTCCCTCCCCTGGCAACATTAGTTTAAAGCCATCTTCACCAGCCTGGCAAGTCTATGGGCAAAGATGCTCTTCTCCTTCTCTGGCAGACGAACCCCATCAGCTCCCAAGAGATCAGGTTTCTCAGAGACTCCCATGACCTAAGTAGCTGAATCTCTGGTTGTGGCACCAGTGCTGTAACCATCCTAAGATTTTATACAGACTCTCCCCCACTGCCCTGTCTGATTACTCATGTGTCATCTTCCAAGAAATTTTGAAATAGCTTACTCGGACTTGTACCCGTGTTCCAATGGGCAAACGCTGCTGAGTACATCTCTCTCAGTCCTTGTAGGCATGCAAGATTTGTTCTCCCATGTTTCTTTATCACTAGACCTGCAGGAGCAGGCTTCTAACAAGGCACAGGACCCAACTGGTAATCCTGTTAAAAATCAAATTTGGCTTTCAGAATCAATCTTTACCCAGTGGGCTTCTCAAAAGGTAGCGCTGTCACCTGATTTCTGCAAAGAGCTCTGCACTCAGCTCCCAGGACTATCCTTCCACAGCATTTTTGCCTTTACAATGGCACACAGACTTTTACTGGAGATGATGGGCTTGTGCAAAGCAAGCATCTTATAAAAGATATAAATATCTTGAAGGATGTCTGAAGCTTAGCGCTAGACAGTGTAATTTTGCCAAACTAGAAATGCAAAAGGAACATTAAAAAAAAGATAATACAGGCTCATAACTAAATTTAAATGTGGAGTGGTACTGAAACGAGACCATTTCAAGCTCTGTGGAGCACTGGTTTACCTTTTCTAGCACATATCATGCTTTCATGGGCCATGGCACACTTTGCTTAGAGGAACACAATTTTAACATCTGCTCTTCCCAGGGTTTAAATTGGTGGCAGAGTGCTCTTTTAATGCTATGCCAGAAGAAGAGAGGTTTAAACAATGAAACAAGAGAATAAAGTTAGAACCCAGGTACTGTTGTTAAGCACACCTAGGAACAATTAAACAGGCAAATTTAGAAATGTTATGTAACCCCTAGGAATGATTTTATGCTGGAGAAGCAGCCCCTTTTACCCATTTCCCTCAACTTGAAACCTGCAAAGTCCGTCCTGAGGAGAATGGAGGTTACAAAAGTTACCCGGTTTCCCAAAATTGCCTCCAAACCCCTGTGCAAATTTAGGGTCTGTCCAAGTGCTCTGCAGTGGCACTTAAAAAATAGCTGGAACCAGAACAGACATCCACCCAGAGAAATGCAATGAGAGAGAAATAGGTTAACCTGTCTTCATACATGTCCAGAGGATATCATTAACATTAATGTAGTCATAAAGCAGCACCTGCTGGCTCAACACAGCACATCTTTGCCTACTACCAATTAACTCTTCAAAAAATAATAGAGAACAGTTTTTGCCCTTCTGCCCCAAGCACAAAAACTTGCTTCCTGTTAAGCATTATTAATTATAATGTTCCTGCTACTTTGCCTCACTGAAATGAACAGTCCCATTAGTGACATAAGCTTCATAGCAAGGTGTATCCCAGCAGGAGCAAGTGCAGAGTTATTGGGCTTTAAAAATATTATACTGCTTTTTATTACTATTGTTGTTCCTTACTTGCTATAGAGCCTTCACTCTTAACCATCCAGAAGGTAAAAAACCCCACACACCTCAGTGAAAGCACAGCTCCCACCTAGGCAAAGGCACAAATTGCACGAAGGTGTTCGTACTACGGCAATGTCAATGATTCGGCAAGCAAAGTCCAAGCAAAAGGCTTGGGTGTGGCAAGTCGTGTGATGAGCTGGGCAGAGACACTCCCCAAAAAAAGCTGTAACCATGATCTGCATTGCTAAATGTGAGCTGCAGTCAGATGCTGATGGGAAGAGCAAAGGTGTAGGTGAACCTTCGTCTGCGGTCAAGTGCAAGGCGCTGTGACTGCTGCAGCACACCAGCTGGGTGCTACCAGCTTTCACAGGCCCTTGGCTCTCCTCCAGGGTCCTTTTAGAACCAGCTCTTCCCCAGTGCAGCCACCCCTTGTGCAAGGTTTCTGATGTGATGTCCAACGAGGTCACTCACATATACACAAGACTCGTATCTCTGATTTACAGTGTGAAGGTCACAGTCTCTTCTGCAAGGTGTCTCTTGCAGCCCATTTCATGTTCTGTGGCTGAGCTGCCAGCCCTGTCTGAGCAGACACCACCAGGTCTGAGCACTTCTGGTCTGAGCAGAGTTGGCTGTACAAGAAGCCAAGCTGAACCTGTTCTGCTTAGAGAAAGGACAGCTCTTCCCTTTCCATCTCTATGCAGGCATGTGGTGGCAGATATATGTGATGCCCATTAAAACATTTTACATCGTATTTAACCTGAGCATTTTGTCAGAAGCCATAATCCATCTGAGCTGTCTGTACAACACAAACATACAGTATATGGCAGCCAGCCTGTTAACTGAAGAGCTGTTTTGCTTAACACAAACACTGAAGTTACACATCATGCTTGTGTTACCCTTCCTATCTTACCAAAGTCACTTTCTGCATAGACAGGATGTCAGGAATATGATTTACTGGTTTTGCTTGTCAGTGCATTGCAGGTGATCACAGACCAAGTATCATTGCTGAATGGACGAATGCCAAGGACACTGATTCTTGTATTTAGAATAGAAAGACAGCAATGTGCAACTAGATTCTGCCTAAAGCCAAGCTGCCATTAGTAGCTTCCAGAAAAAGTGTGTCTGATTGCATGTTTATTCACAAGTTTGAGCTGCACAGAAAAATGCAGTTGTTCTGGCTGCTGAATCTCTGTCAGCTCTCCTTTTATGAGACACTCAAGCCTTTCCAGAGCCGTGAAATACTTTGTATTATTTGCTGCTGGGATTGTCACATCTTCTATATCTAACAAGGTACCTGGAGACTGTCCTTCTATTTCCAGCAAAGATTTCTACCTGACACTAATAAGAAGACAGCATCCCAACACCACCTTTTTGAGGCAGAAAGGGGCACTCCAGTGACCTGGGAACCTAATCTGAAATAACTAAGCCAAAGCCTGCCATCATCTTACAGACAAGGTACATGCCATCAGCCCGTATCTCCCTCACCTTCCACCTCAATGCTGATTAATTTCTCCAAGTCTCATCCCAAGAATTGCTGAATGACAGAAAAAGAGATATTTCTGTGACTCACAGGCCAGTTTTTGCAGCACATCTTTATCTGCTTTGCCTGATTGATCAAAGATACCATTATCTGCTGTACTCTGCAATCTCATTGCCTGGGTTCAGCCTTGCTAACTTCTCGCCTTCAACGGTCATAAAGCTTCCTAAAAATAAAGTTAAAAAAAAAAAGGTTGTTTTTTTTTTTGACTGGGTCGTAGATCTTTATAGAGGTCAAATTTCCTTTCCACCCCACAGAGAAGTTACTTTCTTTCTGATGACAGTGAATTATCTCTTGCAAATAATGAGACATCTGCCTAATTATTTGTCTTCATTTTTTCCTTCTCTTTGCATCAGCTCCACCCCACCAAACACAGAGCCCTAAGAAACCATAGCCAGCCATCTCATTTACTTCTACACATATCCCCCATATTTCCTCTTTTGGGGAGGCCCCAGGCAGCACTGTTTAAAGGCAAAAATTTAGATGCAATAAACACACTTGAGCAAATGAGATCAGAAATTTCTTGCCTTGTTGCAACCCATCATCCTTGATGCACAGCTGCCACCAATGCACAGCCACACGTGGGTGATGGCAAGGGCTGAGCTGCAGATCTCCTGGGAGGCCTGCTAAAGACACTCCTTCTGAGATTCAGGTGAATGGTAATGCCAAGTGAAACTGTTTTCATTCTGTGGGATACCTGTGTTCTTCATGAGGAGAACATAGAACTGGAAGGACAGGAACTCGCAAAAATTTGAAGCAGCATTCTTTCCATATTATGCATATGAAACATCAATACCTGAGAAGTGGCATCCCACAACCTTTTTTTTTTTCCCCAAACAAGAGAATCACTGCAAAACTTCCTAAGTAAAGAAAAGCAGATGTGGTTAGCAAAAGAACTAAAATATGGTTGGAGCAAGTAGTTTATTAAAAAGATAGTTCTTTTAAATGCCTTGTCATTTGCAAATACATTTAAAATAAATGATAGAGATAGCAGCTCTTCCTTATACTGACATCTTTTGTACTGTGTCTGAGAAATCACGGGGCCAGTTCACATACATGTCACTGTGCAAAGTGCTCGTGGTAATCATTTTCATGGGGAAAAATAAGCACTTGAAGGCTCATATATTTTATGTCATGAATTCAGTTAATGCACACATCAATCAGGTTGTCAAAGCTGTTTACAGCCCATGACTGGGTATTTCTAGCTTCTGACATATTATATCAAAGAGAACCAGAATCCTTGAAACATAATTTTATAGCTCCCTCTCTCTCTCTCTACTCACAGTTTTCTTCCCCTATTCAATTCTTCTGGTAAACTATATCATTTGCAGCTCCTTCAGAACTCTACAGTCACCAGCTTATTAGCAACATCAAGATCACATTATTCCTCTTCTGAGACCCTGCCCTGGGTTTTCCCCAAAACTTACAAGGACTAAGATTTGCAATATTTAGGTAGGTTCAACTACCGCATTCTTCTAAATTAAATTGCTCTGTATTCCTTCATGCCTTTACACATCACCATCTAGTTTCTTCCATCCAATTTCAAAAATGTGCTCTTATTCTTTTTTCTCCATGGTCTTAATCTTTTTTTTTTTTTTTTTACTTTTGTACCTAATGACTTTATGTTTGTCTGTTGATTACTCGCTGTCTCCTCTGGGGTTTGTTCAAAGTTTAGAACTAGTCTAAGATATTAGTCCCAAAAGAGGATGTGAGAAGGAAGAAGGGTTGAAGGATCTGTATTTTTTCTTGTGAAAATTTAGAACCCTGGAATTAGAAATTACTCTTTTTTCTATATTTTTCCGCCAGATGACAATCATTAAGAAATACCAAGTTTTCCCTCCATGTATACCACATGTAACAAAACAGGGAATTTGGAGTCAAGAAATTTCATGCTATGAAGACACAACTTAGTGAGCACCAGCACAGGAAAATTCCAGCAACATGCACTGGAAAGATACAAGCTCAGATGTGCTCTACACCATCACCAAATGAGACCAGCTCCACCTGACAGAATGTCTTTAAGAGACAGACACTGGACTTGACAGCCAGCCCATGAAAAATTAAGAGGTGTGATTTATTCAAAGGACCAAATATCTCACAAAATTGGGCAGGGGGAAGAAAGGAAAATGCAGGAGGGAAGAGGATTCAGAAACAGTCCAAAACTTGTGGAGGCAACTGCAGCATAAAAACAACCAAACAGAACTACTCCAAGAACTTGGTCATAAAGTTTAATGGCTTGTTATTTATACAAAGCCTTCAGTAACACAGTAAGAAGTGCCTGTTTTCCCTCACTTCACATCTTTACTGTTGAATGCTTTCTTTTCTCTCTGTCTCTCTCACCATTTTAGTTTAAACAATATATCTGGTTTGAGTGTGACTATAAAGCAGACACTTAGCAGGGACAGATGTGTGTGCCAACTGGAAATGGCTCCACTCCCATCCTTTCCCAAGGTCATTCGGCACCAGCCACACCTGAGGACAACAAGCCTGCAGTGCTGTGATCAGCCAGGAATGTTCTCCAAGGGTAGCAAAGAGACAGCATGCCCCAGTAGCTTGCATGCAGCAGGATTTCAAGTCTTTGAGGTGTTGTCAAACATTGTTTTCCTCCAAGACACTTATTAAACACTAGATTAAAAAGTGCCCTGCTAGGTTTGCATGAAGGACATTGTGAGACTGACTGACAGACTGATGGGATAAAGATGTCAGGAAAATGTTCAAAATTTACTTTTGGCAAAAAGTCAAGAAAAGGAAAGGCAAAGCCATCCAAATCTTGCTGCGAATAGGCTTTCCCACAGATTTAATAGGGAAAAAAACCGTGCAGATTCCGAGACCCTACTTTGAATCACATTAGTGATTTGAGATGCTTCATCATTCTCTACATCATATGAACGGCATACTTCTGATTTCCCAGACTCTGCTAATAACGAGCCCTGTAATTAAGTATCTGTCCCTTGCAATCAGCACTACAGCTTTCTGTTCACAGGAGAGAAATTGGAGAGTGGGAGAACCACTCAAGAGCATAGGAAAGTTGTCACTGGTGTAGTGTGGCTGGCTAAAGGTTTCAAAAACGTTATTAGGTATGTAGCATGTTAATAAAAATGTTCTTGCTCATCTGTCTGTCTGATTGAACCCACACAAGTTTTGGGTGCGAGCTCATTTTCTCAGACTCCAGCAGTTAAGTAAGAGATTTCTTCTGATTTCCTCCTCCCCTGTACCCACAAGCCATTTGCCTGGATGACTGGCCACAGACTCTTCCTGCTCATTAGGCAAGACTTGCTTTTGAAGTTTGATACAGCAAGATGATGTAGAAAGGCATGATGGAGAGAAGCTGCCTAGGAATTTACCATCCTATTTTGCCCTGTTTTTTATTTTGCCCATGCAGTTTGCTGGTTTCTGTTCTTTGATTGAAAAGAGGAGCCCAAGCACGTCAGCAGGCAAAAATCAGACTGTTACTTGACTATCTTGGAAAGCTTTGAGAGGCAGCAACAAGGAGGCTTCAGTATAAAACCTTGGCCTGTTAAAGTCACAACAACACCAAATGCATGAGGGATTTTACATCCAAAGGTAGAGACATTTTTCCAGTCTCATCACAGCCATTAGAAGCAAAAGAGCAAAAATTAATCTGATTATGCTGCCTACAGTAAGGCAAAAGTCTGCTGCTCACTGCACTGCACTGTTGAGATCACAGCAACTCCACAAACCATTCTGGTGGAGTTCCTCTGGACCCCATTTTATGTCTGGAGAAGTAAATTTCCCCACCAAGTTGTCTCTGACTACATTTTAAAAATTAATCTAATGCCAGTGCATCCCATTCTTCACTCCAGCAAAACTGCCTTTGGAGAAAGCAATGACAGCTCTCAGACATAATTTTCTGCCCAGTGCTTGCCCGAGAGGCTCTTCATCTCTGAGGTTTTCAAAGCCAGGAGGGTTATTTTCAGGGACATACATATTAAAATTAATGCTAAATCCAAAGGACTGCATGCTGTGGGGCTTGATTGGATTTGGACAAAGAATGTCACTTTCTAAAGTCAACCCTGCATGTAGATAATTTTTTTTCTCCACCTAATCATGATTGTGAGAACGTAAATCATGGGAATTACAATGAGCGGAGTTAATGAACGTGCGCTGCAGGAACTCCAACTTCAATCCCCTTCCAGGTCACCACTGGACAAAGTCCCTTCCCTAGGGCTTGATTTCTGCTGCCTGGCACACTCCCTCCTTAGCCACACTCTTTTAAGGGAGATGAGAAGTACACCACCTTTCCTTCTGCCTTGTCTCTCCTTTTAACAGGAAAATGAAGCCCCATAAGCATCTGTAAAGGCTTCCTGTATTTTTCCTACATTCACTTACAACCAGGCTCTTAATAATTGGATATAAAGTGAAAATCCTCAGGAGCACAAGAGTGAAGTTTGCAAGTGCATGGGAACTCAGTCCTCTCAATATTTATGTTTAGCATTAAATACTTCATGCAAAAACAATGACTTTGACTCCCAAGGCCTTCCCTCTCTTATCTCAAAAACTGTTCATACATATGCTGCGGGATCCCTATGCAAATATAAAAAGGGGATTAAGTTGTACGTGGAGTAAATCCTGTTTTTACACTAAATAGGCAAGAGCTAACAGAGGGCCTTTGGATTAAAAATAGGTCCCTTTTTGCTGAGCAGACTAAAGTATTCTTACCTCTGGCTTCCCTGCCATGCAGGAATTGACTTTTTCCTGGTGAGAAATTAAAGTGAATTATAAAATCTATAGTGTATTAGAGGTGTGTTCTGTAAAATAAACGATTTTGATTTAAATATCTGTATATTAGGGAATGTCCCCTGCCTCCACAAAACCATTCCTTGTTTTGCAGTGGGAATCTGTGCCCCAGCCCATGTATGACAGTACCATTGCATAAGAAACTTCTATGCCCTTAAGGAAACACTGGGGACACAAGGTGAAAGCTGACATCATGACTCTCTCAATAGCAGGTGAGCACTCCCCCCAGCCCCAGACATCATCTTTGACCATCATCTGGTGTTTTCTCTCTACATTTTGCAGCAGGATCCAGGAGGAGGAAAACTCCAGTCTCACCAGATCAATTTTTACTTCCAGGACCACACATCAAACTCAGTGGCATTTTGGCTCAATTTTTATGGCTTGTCCCACAAAGAGGAAAATGGGGCTGTGTTGTTGAGCTGAAGGACACAGAAAGCAGAGGGCTCAGCAGGCAGCCCAGCTGTGGGACCACTGACCTGGTCATGGGCTTTTTTGTTTCACCCATTTTCATTTGTTCCTTTAAAACATTTTTTAAAACACCAAAGCACTGCTGAGCACAAGGAAAATTCCTCTCTCTGAGTCTTGTGAGACCAACCCCTGGGTCCACAATGAACATAGTCACCAGAGTGGAAAATACCCCACAGAGTCTGATGGAGGGACTTAAAGGAACTGACTGCAGAGGGTAAAGCACAGCTGGAGGAAGCAGAGATGGAGCCACAACTTCCTGACAGCACCAGTACATCTCACAGCTGGACTCAGGCAAACATTCCCTTTAAACCTGGCTTTCCTTTCCTTTCAAGAAATCTCTGAGAGAAACATAGAAGCAGTTTTTGCCCAAGTCATTAGCCTTTGCAACTTCCCCAAGACCTTTCAGCTCAGACACTCAGCTGCCAGAATAAGCAGCCACCTTATTTCACCTCTGGATGGTAGAAAAACAAGGCACATACAAAAAAAAACCTAAACTCAACAAGCTGGGGAGCCCTTTTGAGGACAGCAGGGGTTACTGACACACTCCATGCCCCAGCATGGGCAGATGGATGGGGTGAGCATGCTGGTGTGCTGTGGCCCATGGGGGCAGCTCGTGCCAGAGAAGGCTCAAGTTGCAGCGCACAGCAAAAATACCCAGCAAGGAACACTTGGATGGAACCTGTCCACCATGACTTAGATGATGAGATACCCAGGCTCTCCTTATGGAGAAGCACAGAAGGGCACTTCACCCACCTGTCCTCAGGGCTTGCCAGGGACAGGGTGCCCCAGGCACCAGCAGTATGATCCTTCTCCAGACAAGCGCGCAGGCTGGCCTCCCACTTCCAGCCTGCCAGGCAGGAGTGACATCCCTGGATGTGATCTCACATATCCTCCACCACTGCAAGTCCCTGTCCCCTCCATCCCCCAGCCCTGGCCAATCTCCCACAGCCCCACCAAAATATCCAGGAAGAGCTGCAAGCTGGCAGGAGCCCTCACCTCCATGACTGAGAAATGTGGCGTGGCAATGTGAGAACTATGGCAACAGAACCCCCATAGAATCCCAACAGAACCCCAACAGAACCCCAGTGAATCCCCAATGGAATGTGCAGGGGTGGGGGCCAACAGCCCAGCAAAACAGTGAGAAGAAGAGTCCCAACAACACCCAGGGACACTGAGGACAAAGAGGGTGCCCCAGGCACCTCCCAGCAATCAGATCTCTGCCTGGTCCTTGTGGCAAGGAGTCTCCTGGGTATTCCTGCCCAAAGAGGTATGCCTGTTCTGTGACACCTGTGCAGGGTTTGATGGGATCAAAGCTTGTTTTGTGGCTCTTGGATGCTGCTTTACTGTTTATCCCCCATGTATCCTTGTTGAACCCAAATTTGCTGTTCTTCTTACCTGGTTTCCCTTTCATGTGGGAGATGAAAACCAACCCCTGATGGAAAAAACCCCCATCCTGTATGGAAGTTAGGAAGGAAAGAGGAGGAGAAAGCTGCAGGATGTCCCAAGGGCCATCACTTCCCTGCAGCAGGCAGGGGTAGAGACAGAAGAGTGGGTAATGGGATGTGGAGAGATGGAGTCAACCTCCTCCCTCAGACCCCCAAGCATCCCTGAGATCAGACCTCCCTGAGATGTAGGAGCAACAATTGGCCAGATCATATTGTAACATACCTTAATAAAAATTAACAATAGAAAATAGAAAGGGAAAATTAGGGAAAACCTTCTCAAATATATGTTGAGCCAATCCTTGTGGGAGCTGGAGTCAGTGCACCCTGGGCTCACTCCTCTCTGGCCACAGATGCTGCCTCAGACCCTCAGGCTGGCAGGCCCCAGAAATGGCACGTGGAGACAACACATCCTGGCAGGTAGCTTCTTGCCAGGAGAGGAGCCTATGAACAGGGCACAGGCAAGAGATTTTTACCTCATCTGGTGGGACTGTGCCTCAGCAGGGTCAGTGTTGACAGCATTGTCCCTTGGCATCTTTCTCATTCTCCAAGTTCTCTTCATAAAGAATATTCACATTCCTTTATCTCTTCATTTTCTTCATCATAAATTTCTACTTCAGAACTTGTCGTTTTAATGCAAGAGAGTCCTGTGAGTACATGTATTTTTACCTTTGACTTAATATAACACTGAGATATCTGGATGTGCAGCATAAATAAGAGGCACTGTTGAATAGCACAAGGACAGTTTATTTCGTCAGGGTAAGGAGGAGACACCAGAGAGCTTCTCAGCTCTCTTTCTCAATACAACTGGCTCTGTATAACTGTGATTTTTTTCTGCTCTAAACCTACAGCAGTTGTAGTTACTTGGTATCACTGCAAATTTCACCACTCTCTTTTGACTGGGTGCATTGTGACTATGACTTTTTGTGCTATGTTTAGGGGCAAGTGGATTAGTTATGCATTATCTGCCACCTCTTGGAAATGCTCCTTCTCGTCTCCACTAAAATATTTGGCTGCTGCAGAGGGCAGGGCAAAAGGCAGTGGAGCTGGGGCTCCCCTTTTGTACTGCAGGACATGAAGCAGGAGAGACTGTTCTGCCAAAAGTCCTTTGCGTGGATCAGGTCCTGTGAGCCAACATGAGGAAAAATGTTTCTACCTGCAGTTTGCTGCAGTGTTAGAAATCAGAAGCACAGCCAGCAGTAACTTCAGCTCTGTGTTACCCAGAGCCAAACCCAATAAATCCCTGGTGCCGCTGTCAGATGAGTCCTTTACTCTTCCAGAGCATGGAAGAGACAGAACCGCTGGCAGTTAGTCGGGGATTTCTGTGCTCTCAGACAGTCTAACTTCAGAGCACTCCTTGTGTCTCACACCACAAGTCCCGGTACACACACAAACAACCATGATTTATGGCTGGAGCTGCTTTGCTTTCCTGTGCAGTGTAATTGCTGTGCTCTGGAAGTGCCAGGATTTCTGAAGAGCATTCATGGACTCTGCTCCTCAGCTGTGTGTCCTGTCTGCTCTGCGGCCCAGGCAATGGCATCTGCCAAAGTCAGGTTTTAAATCCATGCAGCAGAGGTTGGTAGACTGATTCTGCATACCCTTCTTAAGCTGTTTATGCTTACAAGTTACAAATGTATTTTTTTCTGATTTACCAGAATAAATGGGCTCCATTCCTAATAGTGAGTGTTACTGGTTGCAAGCAGAGGCAGCTGGTTCTCATCCCTGCACCTGCAGAACTAGCATGATCTCTGAAACCTTGAGCCTGAGTGAATTCTCTGGGGTCTGGATCGTCACATATTTACCATGTATTTCTATAGGCCTACAAATGGCCACTGCATGTTACAGAGAGGTAATCATCCACTCAGCTGGAGCCAATGTCACTTCTATGGTGAGATCCAGGCTTTTGGATGCACCCCTTCAAATGGAAAGACACTGCTGAGATGAGTATTGCTGGCTCTGCCAGTGCTTGCAGGACTGGCAGGATGCAACAGGCACAAGAGCTGCTCAACAGAAGACCACTCCAGAATCTACTGTGTGATTTACAGTGACCAATTGCTTTCCAAACATCTTTCAAAGGGCAAAGTACAGAAACAGAGTTATTTTAGGAGATTGTTTTCTCTACAAGAGTTGTGGTTATAACTCAGAATTTGGAGACCTACATGGCAGAAATAGATGAAACAACCTGCTTGCTTTCAATAGGCTTGTTTGGCAATTAAAGGGCATAAATGTGTTGGGGTTTTTTAGAGAGATATATATTCTACTGCATTATGTTATATATTTGACTGTACATAATGTGTGCAATAGTAACAACAGTACTGAGTGTATAATGTGCACATTACCCTCCTTGAGTCTGTAAATATTTGCACACCCATATGTACACATGCACAAACGCATCTGCCTCTCTGGCACTTAAGGAAAGGTGAAGTCCACTACCCCAACCTGCCCTTGTAAGGCAGTAGCTTTCAGCATCACAGCACCTGTGGTGCCAGCAGGTGTCTCTGCCCCAAGCAAATGGGGAGACTGCAGTGATGCTTTACAGGAGACCCCAGTCCCTGCTGGTCTGTGGGTCTGACCGCTCCTGACATCAGCTATTGCTCTGGAAGGTCCTGCCAGAATGTCACATCTAAACAAAGTCAAGGCACTGTCAGGTGCCTCTCATTGCTGAGGGCTATAAACTAGGAGATTACAAATCCCATAGGATCCAGCAAGCATTGCTTAGAGGGAAAGATTCCCTCTACCAGCACAAACATCTTGAAGATTGCGATGGAAAGCAGAGGCTGACTAAATTCTGATCTACATGGCATTCTCTTCAGACCTGCTGTGGTCCAGAAATTCCATCTGTGTATGGATGTCTCTCTAGTCTTGTGTACACAGCACTCCTCTACCTTTTGGGATATGTGCAGGGGTCTTACAGTAGGAATTAATTTTCTTGACACTTTGCAGTATGACACAGAGTTTAATTCTAATTTGATGGCATTGCACTCTGTGTCTTCTGCCTCTGCCTGGGGAGTTAGAGATGTGCAAATAAAACCATTTCCCCTGAGATGATCCTCCAGAGAAGGGGTTGTCTCTTTTGCAGCACCCTGCAGAGATGCCTAGGATACTGGGTCCCAGCAGGTGCTGTCAGTGAAAGAGCTTGACAGTATTTTCCTGGCCATCCTTCCCCCAGTGGGGGACCCCAACCCAAGAGATGTGGTCACAGAAAGGGTCAAGTCAGCTTGATTCTTAATGGGGGACAATGGGAGAGCTCAGAGTAAGGAAAACAAGGCTTTGATGGTGAGGCTGGTGTTTGTGGTGGGAATACCACATGGAGCAGCTCAGTTTGCCAGCCTCACCTTGCTCAGGGAAGTGCCACAGGATGGAGACGGCAGGAGGTGCTGCTCTGGCCTCCCCTGGACATATCCAGGCTGGCTGTGTCTGAGAGCACAGGAGTGGCGGGCTGTGAGATGAGGCATGACAACAAGAGCTAAAGAAATATCGGGGCAGCGGCGCCAGGGAGGTAATTCCACGGTTATTACCACAAACACAGCCATCGCTCTGCCTTTGTCTCCTGATGAATCAGAGGAAATTGCCTCCCGAGCCCTTCGCCTTCCAGCTACTTCAGCTGTGTTTTGTTTCTCTAAGATTCAAATATTCTGAGTAGATTTCAGCATATTATTATGAGAACAGAAGAGCTATAAAGAAAGTGAAGCTTCACAGAGGAAACAGACAGTAAATGTTGCTTTGAATTCTCTTGCTTTTTATGACAAACTCTGATGTCAGGGACAGATATGGCTTTGGAGAAGATGTGTTGCAGTGCTGCAGATGTATTTGTGAATACTTAGTGACAATTTCCTGTGACATTGCAGTGGGCAGCTTATCATCATCATGAGATTTTTAAGCCTGCCTTTTTGATGTAACTGATTCTTCTATTTAATGCCAGTCCCCATGAACTATGAACTTACAAAACCAAGAGCACTCTTCTTCGTGTGCCAATCCTATCTGGCCAGATTAGCAAAATGTTCTATTTGCATTTTTGCAAATATATTGCACTTTGTAACAAAAATATGCATCAGGTCAAGTGAAAAATGTGACAGTTTGATATCAAAACCCCAGAATGGCTCATGATGGAGAGGGTGAGGCAAACTTCCAAAGCAGGAATATTTAATTTTGGCACTTTCAAAATGTGGCATTCCATCCCTCTAATTTGCCATGGGCTTTTTGTTTCAAACATTTCTTCTGCTGAAAAGAAGCATGCAAACCAAAAAACCCCACTCCAAATTTAGAATTCAATAAAATACTTCATTTGATCCTCTTCAGTTTCTTTGAAAAGTTCAACATGAACATTCAAGTGCTGCATTCCTTCAAACTGTGTGGAAGCTGCTGATCTGGGAGTTGTGCAGCTTTGATGTGCCAAGTGCCAAGAGAGGGTACTCTAAGAGCTGCTGCAATTCAGATTATTTGGTGAGACTGACCTGATGGGCATGAAGCCTCAGTCTGGCAGGTACAGGTACAAGAACAGAGACAGAAATTGTCTGTCCTGAGGGCTTTAACCTCCTGATCTATGAATGCCATAGGGTCAGGGATATGTTTTTGCATGGAGTGACACAGAGAGAATGGGATAATCCATTCAAAACAGTTTTCCCCCACTGGAAGAGCAGTTCTCCACACTTCTTCTATGAGGTGATTTTTCTCTTTTGTTTTGGAGAAAGTCAGGATAGGAAGGGTGACAAGGCGATGTAGAAAAACTGTGTATGAAGGATGAGATTCTGCCCTTAGGCACTGCTGCTGCTGCTGCTGTATGGGGACAGACAGGGAGCTAAACCCTCCAGTTCAGGGCTTGTGCTCTTCCACTGGGTTTCATAAAGGCTCAGCTCAGTTGTGTTTTTACTTATTTCAATTCCCCATTTACAAGGTTGCAAGAGAAAATATTTTAAAAGCCTTACTAATAATACATTATAAAACATCCTTTAAAACATTCATGAAGAGGAAGGGTTCAAGGAGAGCAGTCAGTGTTAAGTGATGGTGGTGTGCAGGGACACACATGGGTCAAACACTGTGTACAGACACGAGGCCAGGACAGCCCTGGCCACACAGGCATTGTGCAAGTGCCACCAGCTTGCCCCAGAGCAGACTGTGAGCTTGCCCAGATCCATGCACTGCAATCCCAGGCAAATAGCAATTACAGGGCAATGCAGCAGGGACACAGATGGTCCTGACCTGGATGAAGACACAGCCAAAACAGCCAACTTAAATGTGACTTCCAAGCACAAGGTGGAGAAACACAATTATTACCCTCTGCTTGGCAGTGGTGAGGCACATCTGGAATGCTGTGTCTTGTCTGGGGCTCCCCAGAGTGAGAGACAATGTACTGGAGCAAAATTCACCAAGACATGTAGAGGCTGGAGCTTATGTGCACAACAGGAGGTTGAGAGAAATGGGTCTGTTCAGCTTGGAGGAGAAAATACTCAAGTACCTCTCATTGCTGCCTGAAGCTGCTAAATGAGAGGGTGAGGACAAAACAGACTTCTCAGGGCTGCACTTTGGTGGGATAAGGGACAACAGACACATGCTGGAGTATGGGAATTCCAATTAAATATTAGCCAAAGTATTTTCAGCATAAGGGTGGTTAAATATTGGAGTTGGAAAGGTTGTAGGATCTTAACTTTTGGAAATACTTGAAATTTGACTAGGCAAAAACCCAAGGACTCTCATCTGTAGACTTGCTTTGGAGAGAGTCCTGGACCCTGGTGGCCTCCAGTGGCACCTTCCAGCCCTGCTTGTTCTACAGCTCTGTGACCATAAAAACTCAACAGGAAAAGTAGAGTGACAGCAGTACAAAGATCAGCAGAGCCAATGACACAGAGATGTCCTAAAGTATGATTAAGAAGCAAAGGAATCTAAAAGTCTGTTACAACAGAAAGGGCAGAATTGTTCATGAAAGGCAGAAATGACAGACTTTTCCAAAACTAGCTCCCTAAGGAGATTAAAATTAAGCAACATAATTAGATTACGTGATAATAAGATGCTTCGTGTCCTAGCAATGAAAGATGCAGTGTAAAGCTAGGTTCTTCACAATCAGGATTTGCCAGCTAATCTAGACCAAAGAGCAGTAAGAGAAACATTTGAGGGTCTTTCTGGGTCATTTGCAGTTGGTTTTCACCGTTACCTGGATCAGAAGGAAAGTTACAGAAAACTGAAAAGAAAATTATCCTAAGAGAAGGATCAGAGGAGAATTAAAGACCATTCTTAATGTGAATTCAACACAGAGTTAGGGAATATGGCTTTTGCCAGACCAACTAACTCTGTGATTTCTTTTAATGAGATATTGTTCAAGTTTGATTGACAAAGGTGAAAATGCTGATGCCCCATAGATGTGCTTCTCTGTAGCACTTCAGCTCATTGTGTCAGGCACTTGTATCACACAAGCAAACCAGCCTTGTGGATTCCAACATGCTAAACACCGTGTCTCAGACTTACAGCCTTCAGAATGCAAGCAATGGTAACAGAGGATCACTGCCAGGGCACCCCAGAAACAGCCCTGGCTGGGACCTTGCCTGGGCAGCATCAGCACCTGGACACTGCTGTGCTGGTCCTGCTCCAACCTTACCTACTCCCTTCTCAGAAATTATTCCACTGGGGAAGCCCAGCCCACTGAGCCATCCCAAGGGCACCTGCAGTGCCTGAGTGTGAGTGTGTCTGCGGGCTCCCACAGTGCTGGCAGAGACCTCTCTGCCGAGGGCAATGGAACGTTTTGGGTCTTCTGCATTGAAGAAGCAATGGAAACAGCCATCTCAGTCTGCAGTCAGACACAGCAGAGGAGCATCATGCCTGATGGGAATTGACGGTGGGGGCAGGCCAGGAAAGAGGAGGTTGCAAAGCACTAGTTCTGCCAAACTAACCTTATTATTTTTCCCTCCTTTATCTTTTGACATTAAACAGATTGAGTGGGAGAACGGAAGATGCAGACACAATTAAGCAGATATTGCAAACAGGAGGGTGAGTTGCTTTTTATGGCTAGTTTATGTTTCAGACACACAACTATACAGAATAATGCAATAAGAAAAACCATGCAGTATTTACCCTGGGTTTATTCACTGCAGGTCCTCTGAGAGCTGCTTTTGTTTGTCTTTATTTAATTGGCATGGTCAGATGGCCACCAGCAGGTCCAATTAAACAGATTCAATAGATTCCACTGTACATTTTTATTTTTTTCTCCATCAGCGTGTAGCAAAAACTGTCCAAAATAATTTGTCTGAGTAGTAGTAATGAATATAAAGTGCACTCTATTCCAGCCTGCACACAGTAAGTTTCAGCTGTACAGCATTTTACAGCCAAAGCAAACTGGGTTAATAATGAAATCACTGACGCAATCTTTAGTACAGCCTTAGTGGGGAAGAGGGTGGTGTGTTATGATATGAGATATTTGGTTGCTCAACTTTGGGCATAGCTGAAACACAGATAAGCATTATGTCATCCTTTGTAGCTATTTTAAGTTTTGGGCTGAAATGTTAGGTGGGAACAATTTAAGAAAATCCTACCAATAGGACCTGAGCATGCCCTCAATATCAGGTATTTGTTTAAGTGCTTTGTTGAATTGGTGCCTAGTAGATCCTCTTGAAAAGAAAGTGATTTTCAATCTAATAAGGTTATCTTAGTGTGAACATTTTAACTACATCAATCAATATGCCCATCAGGAGTAAATGACTAATGGGATTTCTCTTTTCTTTCTTTCTTTGTTGCAAGAATGATGAATTGACTTTGCCTGTTGCTAAAGATTCTCATCTCCTTAATGCATTGCAGATATGTTTAATGGACACAAGCTGTCAGGGTCTTGCAGTAACCAGTTCCAACCAAAAACATTTCCCCTTCGGATTTGGTCATCATATCCCAGTTCTGCTCTCACAGTGGAAAATTTGAAAAGGCTGGAAGAGGAATATGTGGCTTCTAAAGAAGCCTTCAAAATGCAGAGAATGCGAGATTATATTGAGCAGAGTAATCTTGCTCTCTTCTACAAAGAGACAACTAGGAGAACCAGCAGAGGTTTTATCTGGGATGTGGAGCCTGAAGAATCCTCCTTATCCCTTCCTGCTAAACAAGCAAAAATTGCAATCGAGTTTCCTGAAAGACCTCTGAAGAAGGAAAAGATATTGACAGGTATTTTTGAGCAATCTGTTACAGGGAAGAAGAGAGAAGAAGTCAGCTGTTCTGGAGTTTTCCTAAGTTGCTCTCTGCATATCATAGAATCATAGAATGAATCATCATAGAATGGTTTGGGCTGGAAGGGACATTAAAGATCATCTCATTCCAACCCTCTGCCATGGGCAGGGACACCTTCCACTAGACCAGGTTGCTCAGAGCTCTATCCAACCCTGCCTTGAACAATTCAGGGATGGGGCATCAACAGCTCCTCTGGACAACCTGTGCCAGTGTCTTATCACCCTCACAGTAAAGAATTTCCTCCTAACACCTAGTATAAGTCTCTCCTCTTTCAATTTAAAACCATTCCCCCTTGTCCTGTCAGTATCTGACCATTGAAAAAGTCATTCTCCTGCTTTGTTATAAGCCTCCTTTAAGTACTGAAAGGCTCTAATGTCGTGTCCCTGGAGCCTTCTCTTTTCCATACTGCACAACCCCAACTCTCTCAGCATGTCTTCATAGGATAGAACCATCTGTTTTCATTTTGTCTGGATCAGAGTTGCTCTATTGCATGTAAATGCCAGCAAATTAATATTAGACACTTATCTCTCTTATAAGACTCTTCAAGCTCTGTTTACTTCAGGTAGATAAATAGATACACAGGTAGACAGACACAGGTAGATATACACAGGTAGATATACATATCCTTCTTTTAACAGCACTTGACAGCTTATTAAGTAACCCAGCCAGGATGGGGTCACAAACTGGGGTCCAGGTGGGACAGCTTGGCATTATCCTAGGTCTAAACAATTTTTTTGGTGGAAAGATCGGACTTTTTCTTCTTGGAACATAGTATGAGCAGGGATTCTGCCTGCTATAGGAGAGCCCCTGGCATAGGCAGCATGAAAGAGCCAGGCTATTCCTTGAAGTAAAGAGTTACCTATTTCCTAAGGAATTCATGCGTTGGTCCTCCTTGGGGGTTATCAACAGAAGTGTTTTCTGCTCACTTTTGCATTTTTCTCAATGCAAATTTGCCAACTCCTAAAAATGAGAAAAATAAACTGTTCACACACGTAAGGTTAATGTTTGAAAGAGCTTTCCACATGGAAATCAAGTATTCTTATCAGGAATACATGTGAGCTGCATCCTTCAGGACAAATCTGTCCTGGCAAGAGGCTGAGAGTCTGAAACTACCACAAAAGACAGGAAGCAAATACATGCAGAAACCTCTCAGCGCTATCCTAGGCAGTAATTTCTTGGATTTGCGTATCACAATTAAAATTCAGGTGATATATGAAGTTTGTTTCAGTAGGGAGATAGTATGTAGACACAGGAAGGTTTACCAAGGAAAGTCAAATATGGGAATGCCTCATTAGGGACCCAGTGTCAACATTTAATATGTCTTCAAGAATTTGTACTCTACAGTGGTTCACGGGGATTTTTTGGCTTCTTTTGATTGCTTCTCATTCTTTTTTGTCTTTCATAAGAGTGGCTTATGTAATCTGAGCAGTAACCTGCATTTCAAATCTTTTTCTGGCTCCCTGTCATGGCTATCTATATCTCTCTTTTTTTACCATGTGTCTTACTCTTCCACATTTTCTTTTCTACCATCTCTTCTGCCACCCTGCTGTCCTTCCCAAATGCCTCCTTGTCCACCCTCCTTCCCCAGACAGACCCCTGTGTGTCCACAGGCACCTCTCCTCTCTCCCACCTCCTTCTGCATATTCCTGCCCTAAATCTCTTCCCTCTGTCCCCTCTGATGTTTTGGAAATAAGACCACTTGGTATGGAGACACTGAGGTAGGCTGCACAAGAGCTGTGTGACCTGACAGAGCACGTGAGACAAGGTGAGATGTACAGCTGAGCCAGTAGGTGTGAGCTGTACCAGCCCCCAGGCCTGCTGTGCTCAGCCCAAAGAGGGAAATGTGCAGCCTGTGGCCACTGGATTAAGGCAAGCCTGGAGGAGGAAGGTGCTGTTCTGGCAGCAAATCCCTCATGGCACCATACCTGCTTGTACGACATGTTTGGGCCAAAATCACCATTTTGGGATCACTCCTCATTCTTGCAGCACCATGGCCTTCCCAGAGAGGGGCACCCCAGTCCTCTTCACCCACTGCTCCTGTGCAGCCACAGGCAAGGTAAAGCTCCCATGGGAATATGCCCTTCCAAAGAGTCTCTAAAATAAGGAGAGCCAAGCTGTTTACAGAGGAAATCTGAACAGAAAGGCAAATTAATTAGCTTGTTACTCTTGCCTCTTCCTCTGCAAAGCCTGCCCTCAGTCTCCAGCAACTTTTTTTATGGTTCATTTTCAGGAGCTTTTTCTTTGCTCTCCCTCAATTTATTATACCATTAAAACCAGTGGGGAAAAATGTTCCTCGTTAAGGTGAGAAGGTTTTATCTGAAATACAAAATAATGAAATGGTAAGAAATCTCAAGGCGGGAAAAACCAACCAACCTGCTGTTCTACACAAAAAGTGGATCTTTTTCTTATTTTTAAAGAAAACTCTTTCTCTCCTGTCCAGCACCAGCGACATATTCTCCATCAGCTCAGCCCACAGGACCTGTGCCAAAGGAATGCAGGTAAGCAGAGTAATTGGTAACATTTTTCTGTACCATTCAGTCACGTTAGGCTGTATTTATGCCATACACCGGCAAGCAGCAGGAACAGTGAGCAACTGGAAATTTACAGTGTGCCTGAGACACTCACAGCCTGGCAGCCTCTGCTGTGCCCTTGCTGTTAATAAACTGCAAGTTATGTCTGTCCAAGGGGTTGTCTCTGGGCCCCTCCACATCAGCTGCATTGAAAGGGATGCTACCAGCCTCTGCAGAGGGGTTTTTTAATTTTTTATTTTATTTTGCTAGACAGATAAATCTTACACAGCATCTCTCAAATCAACTGAGATGTGTGATTTTTATTTTACAGGCTTTTCTTCCAGCTGAGGAAAAAAAGCAGGTCTTATTCCCCAGGCACAGTAAATCAGCACAGTGGCACCCTTCCCAGCACGGGTGCTGCTGCAGGAGCACGGATTTACACCATCTGGAGATGCGGCTCCCTCCTCCCGGCCGCCCGCTGCAAACACAGAGACACAGCTAACCTTCCTTGCACAGTGAAGGCAAGGAAAAGAAATTGAATAGACACTCTCGTGAAGAGGCAAACAAAGACCAAACTCTTTTTCTTTAAACAGCACTCTGTTCATTAATAACAATCGTTATAGGACTATTCAAATGATTTTTTTTTAACTTCTTTCTTCCCTCGGCACCAAGGGAAACAGATGCAAGCAGCTGTTTTAGGGAAAGCTGTTAAATTGTTACAGGAACATGCTGCAAGGTGTTTTTTGGATTATATTTTATAAATTGCATTCATAGAAATTGTAAATATGCTATAGCTTTTAATAAATTTAAATGTCCAACACTTATATAAATAACTGTTCTAAATTCATAACTCCCACTCTGAAAGAGTGCAGACTCTATTTCTTCCCCAGATTTTGAAAATGTTATGGATTGAAGTAAAACATCTAATGGCAAGTCAAGGGAAATCAGTCTTAAAGGTTTCCTGGCTAAGGTCGCTCCACAAATGCAAAAAAAAAAAAGAGATTTTCCCTATCTGAAGGTTTGTGAGAGGGCAGCCTGCAGTCAGCTCCCTGCAGGGCTGGCCTGGGCTGGCCCTAAGGGCCTGGCAGTGATTTGGGGTGCATGCAGAGAGCTGCCCATGCACCACTGAGGCTGCAGCCTGCCCTTCGTGGGCAGGCAGGTTGCTCACTCTGAGCACGTCTCCTTCTCAGGCAAACACCAGCTTGACCCAGGGAGAATCCCAAGTCTCCCACCTACAGCCTGGTCCCAGGAACAGGCATTTCCATGGGATTTGGGCTTGATACTGGTCCCAGTTAACCTGCAGATAGTCCTTTACTGGGCCCCTCATGTGCAAGGCAGAAATGATGGCATTTTACTGCCTCAGGAGAACTGGCAGAGCAAACACAATGGAAGCAGCCCCCTATTCCTCATAAGTTTTCATCCACAGATGCATTAATTTGTGTGTGCTGTGCCCAGAATCCTTTACAATTCATAGGTAACTAATAAGAAAGCAGTGATGTGAAAAGACCTTGTTGAATTACTAATGGATATAAATAAATAAATAAAATTTTAAACACCTTTCACTCCTTACCTTGAATCAGATCACAGTCGAGCCCCGAGCAAAGTTTGTTCAGTATCTCATTTTCATCCTTTTGTGGTTTGTTTATTTCAATTGCCAAGGCCACTGGTGTCTTTAAATTGGTATATCATAGGGACTGTAAAAAAATTAGCCCTCCATTACATAGATAGTAGTGTCTGGACACCTTGATAGGTCTGTGTTGTAGGCTCAGAATGATCTTGCACCCTGACTGACAGCTTCAGGTGAAAGGAGAGAGTGGAAGGGTGTATGGGAAGCCTCAGCTGCTCATAGACATGCTGTGGGAAAAGAGGGGTGTCCCAGCAGGGTCCCAGTCCAAGTGTGTGCAGAGGGACACCATATTGCCATCAGAATGGGAGTCACCTACTGCCATTTGCAGAGCTGTGTGAGCTGAGACCAGCAGGAGGGTGATTTTAGGATTAATAAAACCTTGTTTTGTCCAGTGGCAAGGAAAGCAGTGAGATCATAGAAGAGGCTGCACAGCTGCCACCAACACTCCTGGTCCATTCTGGTGTGCCAGCTGTTACCCTTCTCCTCTATGCTGACCTTAGCTCTGTGAGGGCAATTCTCTCCTCTGCTTCCTGCAGAGCTCATTTCCCAAGGATGAGTGCCTTGAATGACCCGTGTCCTGAGTTCTGTTCCTCTCCTCTTAAGCAGGGTACCCTCCTGGTCAGCCAGGGCAATGCTAAGCCCCTCACCTGATAGCCCAGCAGCTGAAGAGCATCCTCAAGAGCTCTCTGAGGAAATGTGACCCCAGTCCACCCTGTCAAAGAGCAAGGATTAGCAGATTTCACTGTGGCATGCCCCTGGAGGCTGCTCTCCATCACCACCCAAGCCATGGTGCCACAGCTGAGGGATGAGAGCTGCTGAGGCGGGAGGATGCCCAGAGGTGCTCAGCACCTCCAGCCTAGGTGTGCCAGCGTGGGCTGTCTCAGCCAGCAGAGATGGCTGTGAGCCAGAATGGAGGAATATTCCAGTCTTCAGCTTCTTGATTTTAACAGGCCTCCTCAGGCTGATGGTTCCCTCTCTTCTTGCCTGAAAAGGGGAAGTTAATTCACTTGAAATTCACCAGTAGTCCAATGGTGCTGAAAGTCTACCATAAATGTGCAAAAGCTCTTCCTCTCCTCCCTGCCTTATGCAGCCTTCAGGTTGTGCCTCCTCCTTGCCACCAGTGAGGTGAGCTTCAAGGCCAGCATCCCCTTTCAGGCCAGCACAACTCCTCCATCTCCAGACATCCAGGTTTCAAAGGACATTTGAGGGCCTTTTGAACCATTCACAAATGTGATTCAAATCAATCTCATTGATTGCCAGGGGCCCATTAGACACCTCAGTGTTTTAGGGGTTCCTGGCCTAAGGGTTTCTCCATGAGTGAAGCACAACGTTGTCACCAGGCTGCCTGAGCCCACGAGGGTTTATGAAATGCTTAGCTGGCAAAACAAAAAGCATTAACTTCTTGGCTACAGCATTCTGCCAAAAGATAGGCAGGTCGTGCTTCAATGCAGATGTCTCAGGGAAAAAAATGTGCAGTGCATTAAAGAGCTGTGACTCATAGAATAATTATCCTTGTTTCTCATAGTTTATTAATAATTTAAACCCAATCTTGATGTTATTGATCTATCATTGAATTGGAGATTTATTTCAGATCTGTAGTCACTGAAGCAGTAAATTTAATCCCCCATTCCTCCCGCCCTTCCATCCACTAAATTCACTTTATAACTAAAACATGATGTTTGGGCTGTTTCAGTAATAGCACAAGAGAATAAGAGCTCAGAGGCAGTGGGTGGCAGGAGCAGCCTTAAGCTCACATAATACCAAGGCAGGGCAGATAAGGTTCTGGCTTTAATACATCATTTTGACCAAACCATCACATGGTCTCAGGGATGTCAAAAGGACCAGAAGCTACTTGCTGGCATGTGCATCACAGCCAGATCCTGGACCAATTTTGCCTGTTTCCATCTAGATTTGGTTATCCATGCCCACAGCTGGCCATCAGTGTTGCAGGCATCACCCCAGCTGTGTACCCCACTCATACTCTTTGTCACAGACACGAGCTCACAGAGGTAAAAGTGCCTGCAACACGTGGGCTGTTGCAGGGCACAAAAGCTCTTGGGCCTGATAATAATCTTACTTAAACTGGCAAAAAACCTGAAGCAGCTGCCTGGATGTCCCAGGAGCATCGTGAGTGTAAAATCCATTTATGTGTGTGAAGGATCAAGCCTGGAGAGCTCTAATGGGGAGACTCCTGCAGCAGTGCTCACTGGGCTGTGCCGTGTGTCTGCTGAACTCAATAATACAGCAGCAAGACTTGGTCTTTCAAAAGGAGCCAGAAATAGAAAGCAGCATCCTTTATGGCTGTAATGTGCCCAGAAGAGTGATTTTTGTAGGCAAATGAAATACATTTTTTATTAGACCAATTGTGGTGTGCAGTTGGGTAGGAAAATATGTTCTTGGCTGTACCAACCCTTTCTCAGGTCTAGAAGAAAATAAATGTGCCCAAATGCGTGTCTGTTCTTTTCCATCTATATTTATGGATACAATTAAATATATTTCCATCCTCTGCCAGCCTATCCTTGCTGCTGATCTTAGACCCTGCAGCTGGAACCACAACCACAAGTAGGGTCTCTTGGCCACCATCAGGGTCCCTGCAGCTGTAGAAATGTGTGACATGGCCAAGCTGTCACAGCCTTGCTCTAAAACTCAAACCTGATGGGTGTCACAAAACAGAGAGGGTGTGTTGGTGTGGTTAGTGCTGCATGCACCCACGAGTGTGTGCTCTTAGTGTGTCTGGTGCTTCTTACCCAAGTAGGAGACATTCCTAGAGATGAAAAGCAGGAAAACAAGGCACAGAAAACTCCATGCACTTTATGTTTTCCAGAGGTATCATTTTAATGAAATAGTCACAGAGCTCAGCTTTCCTTGGTTTGGATTTGGGGAAGTTTTGTGTTTCAGTTGATGTTAGCTAAACCTGGAATAAGCCCAGGGAAATGCTGCTGTTGCTTTAATCCTGCAGGACAAGGGACGGTGCCAGCAGTAGCACATCAGGGTGGAGGTGCTGGGTGTTGCGGGGCTGTTGGGAAGGGAACAAGCCCAGGGAAGTCCCTGTCTGGAAATGCTGCTGGACAGCTGGGTGCCTGTGTCACTGGGTCCCACCTGCACTGATGGGAACATTGTCACTGGCAGGTTACAGCTCCTGCAAGGCCCAGGCTCAGTGTCATTAGACCTTTCTCTTCTTTGAGGTCTGAGAGCCTTCTTAGGTAAATTTTCACCTGAAGTCAGGAATTCCTGGGAATTGGGGCTTTCCTGCAGTTGGAAAGGAGTGAGCTCTCTTCCTCCCTGCCCTTGGTGAAGTAGGTGGAGTGATCCCAGGCACGGGTACCCATCACCAGGGCAAGGCTGTTCTGAGCACCTGCCTGTGATGGGAGCAGATCTGGGGCCTCTCCAAGCACATGACCTCCACTCCCAGTTCAGTCCCACCCCAGGCAGTTAGGAGGGTGTCGTAAATGCACAGCGAGCCCCGTGGCAGGGAAGAACGATGCATCTGACCCCATGTAGTCAGAAGGCTAATTTATTACTTTATTATGCTATATTATATTAAAGAATACTATACTATACTATACTAAAGAATACAGAAAAAATACTGAATGCTAAAAAGATAATAATGAAAACTTGTGACTCTTTTCAGAGTCCCAACACAGCTTGGCCCTAACTTGCCAATGAGACAAAACTCACACTGGAGTCCAATCAGGCAATCACCTGTGGGTAAACAATCTCCAAACACATTCCACATGAGCACAACACAGGAGAAGCAAATGAGATAAGAAGTGTTTTTCTTTTCCCTGAGGCCTCTTGCTGCCTTTCAGCTTCCCAGGAGAAAAACCCTGGGCGAAGGAATCATGTTCAGGGAATGTGAGTGCCACAGGAGGGTCTTTTTAGTACTGAGCAACCAAGTAGAGAAGCTGAGCACCACTTCAGGGCTTGGGCCCTCCAGAAAATGCCATTTAGCATGTCTAGGTCTCACTGCACCCTGGTGAGGTGCTTTTAGTGGGGTAACTAGAGAGCTGAGTCCACATCTCTTTCTCCCCAGGCTGTGTGCCTCCTACTCTGACTTGCTTGCTGGAGGTGTCTGTTTCTTGCTGTTGACAGTATTAGGCTCCTAACTCAGGCTCACCCACTCAGGGTGTTGACCTTGGGCCCTGGTTCAGCTCACACAGGGTGTGTTTGTCTCTCTGGGCGGCCAGTGCACATTGCTGGGTCGTGTTGAGCTTCTCCTCTCAACCAGCACCCCAAGTCCTTCTCCCCAGGGCTGCTCTCAGTCCCCTTTCTGCCAGCCCTGTATTTGCCCTCAGGGCTGCCCTGACCCATGTGTGGGACCACGCCCTGGCCTTGTTGAACTGCAGGACTTTCACATGGAGCCACCTCCCAAGCCTGTCGAGGTCCCTCTGGATGACACTTGTCAGGTAGAGAGTGACAGTCCAAAGCAGAGGATGTGCACTGGGGTGAAGTGTGCTCCAGCATATTCCAGAACAAATACCAGGCAGCAGGAGTGACACAACTGTAGAGTGCCTGTGCCACTTCTCTTTGCCCACCCCAAACCTCTCAGTCTCCCATCACTGGGGTGCAACAGCTTGAAATCTGCAGAGGGAGAATTCCTGGGAATCTGGCTCTAAGCCTTGCCCTGCCCTGCAGCTTGTCCCAGCAGCCCTACTTTGGCTTGCCAGGCATTTGTATCAATAGGATTAACATCCACAGTTACAGTTAGCTAGGTTGCAAATTACACAGGCTATCCGGGCTCGTGCTTCAGGGCATACACTGATTACCATCAGAGGGGCAAAAATGAGTTTTTCCAATAACAGAATATTGTGTGATTGACTGGGAACATTACAGGGCAGAGTGGATTAGCCTTTGCCATCAGTATCAGTTAGATGTCATTACCACATCAAAGCACCAGCCGCTCCCACTCAGGCAGCATGGGAGGCAGCTGGCTCTCCAGGAGCGGGGCTGCTTGTTAAACCCGACACAGATTCTGAGGCTGTTTCTGAGACGTGCCTCCAGCAGGCTGGGCTCCCTGCTCTGCTTGCCTGCCTCCTGGGCTGCACACCTTCAGCTGCCCAGAGGAGCCTGCCCGCCCCTCCTTTGCCTCCTGGGGTTTCCTGGCTCTGGTGGGAGCCCAGGCTATCAGCAGATCTGGGACTCGGGGAACAGGAGGCTGGGAGGCATCTCTACTTATAGGTCTGCTGACCCCATCCTCACGGTGTTTCCAGAGGAGCTGAAGTCCCTGTTAGCTTTCTATTATGGATGAGCAGCTTTGCCCACTTCCACATCACCTCATTTCCTTTATCTTGGCAGCAAATGATTGTCTCATTGGAATGGAAGAGCTAGAACTGACAGAAAATCTAAAATAAGAAAGATAATTAGCAGCAAAACTTTTAATTCTCCTTTCTGAGCCATTTCTAAATGTGTTAGTGCTTATTTATTGAACCTGGCTTGGCATTTAGACAGCTCCTTTTAGTGCTAATAGGGTTGATTGCTGGGTTGAACACTACAGCTTTGAGGAAGTGGCTGCTCAGTATTCAGAGATGCCAAGTCCCCTCACACAGAAACACCCACCTTTCTTCACAGGAAATGTGCTGGTTTATTCAGCACAAATATATTATAATAAGGCTGTCTCAGGAGCCACAGGAGTCCCAGGAGCCACCCCAGCAGCCCATGCAGGAGCTGGGTGGCTGTGGAATGCCAGGGCTCGGCCTTTCAGGGGCTCAAAGCTCCCTGCAGCAGGGGCAGGACAGTGCCAGCCTTCGTGATGGCAGCTGGGCTGGGGCTTGCTCCACACCATTGGCTTGGCTCTGGTGACAAGGGGCACCCAGGGGGTGGCAGGACCCCCGAGAGTGATCCATGGGCAGATCTGAAGAGGAGGATTAGGAGAGAGGGTAAACAACCGGAGAAGAGGAGGAAAAGGAGGAAGAGGAAGCTACCTGGTTTCCCCAGGTTACAGTCAAGATCTCAGGTTTCCTACCCTTGCCCACTTGCATTTCACACTGAAATCCAAGACTCTTCCATCCAGAGCCAAGCAGAGCAGGGTCTCCTTCCTAATAGAAATCTGGAGGCAAGAAATGTGGGAGGGGATTTTTTCCCCTGTAACAGTCATTATTAGAGTTCCTTCAGTGTGTGTAATGGACCTTTTTGTGTTCCCTCTCCTGCAGATCAATCAAGAGGACAGATGTCTGATTGTCCTCCTGTTCCAATGTATATCATCATTACTCCTTTGGAGTAATAGCACAGGTGTCAATAAAAATAGAATTTGGACTTTCATTTGCTTTCATTTAGGCTTTATAGGTGAAAATGGTGGGTTTTCAGAAAATGAGCCTCACCTTCACATTACTGAGCATGTGATGTCAACACAAGGCTGCTTGGGCGAGGCAGCAGCCTCCAGAGAGAGGATGGGCTCCTAAAATCTGAGAGTGTCAAGCCAGCCTGGCTGGCTAAGCTTTGCCAGTGGCTAGCCAAGTGCAATGAGGTTACCCTGATCTGGGGAACAGAGATACTTGAGCTCAGGAATTTCTCCCTGGGTGTGATTATCTTGTAATAGCCACTATCCCTCATTCTCATTTCTAGCTGGGAAGGAGGTGCAGTGGGAGTTTACTGGGTTGTGGGCACCAGCTTGTAAACTGCCAAGGCTTTTAAGGCAGCCTTGGAAAAGTGCACAGGAACACAAATGTCCCTGTCATTGGGGAACTGAGACTTCAGCCAGAAGGGTCACTTGCATATTGTGTCAGCGCAGTGTCCAAGTGTTTGTTTCTAATTTACTGGGGGAGAATTTAGCAAATCACTCAGATTTGAATTGACCATTAGAGCCACTGCTGCACTTTTTTTTCCTCCATCTCTTGTTGATCATACCCAGGCATTCTCTTTCAGGGATGCCTTGGAACAATAAACCCAGGGTGACCCAGGCCAGACAATGAGATGCACATGAGAGGTCTGCAGGGAGAACAAGGTTGCATCCCCATCCCTTGGTTACCTGTTGCATTCCAGAACAACTTGGCCTCCAGCTGTGAAGCCTTGTCCACGCAGGTGAAGAATTTTTCTTTGGGAGATAAAGGAAAATGGGATGTACCTGCCTGTGGGTCTTGATGGAAGACTTTTTCAGGTGAAAATTGTGCCTGATGTGGGGAGACAGGCAGGAGCACCAGAGACCTCAGGCTTCATTTCAGCCCTTCCCCTTAGTGAGATACATGGCCTGGTGTGAAATGCAGGACAGAGGGATGACTGAAAATGGTCAGCCCCCAAAATACACCGGGCCCAGCACTCTGCCCTGGATGAGACCCAGCAGATGCTCAGGAAGTAATACAAAAATAGAGCAAACATTTGTTTTTACTTCCCAGAATACTTTCCATTTCCCCAGTGGTCTGTGACTCAGGAACCTCCTGGACTGCCAATGCCATCTCTGCATTTAACAGCCCTTGATGGATTCCTCTTCTATCGATCAGCTTACACCCTATTGAACCAACACAAACTTTAAACATCCACTGTACCTTATGGCAAGGAGTGCCACAGCTAAAACTCTCCTCTGTTTATTTTGAACTTGTCACTTGATAGTTTTCTTTGATGTTCACTCTCTTCCTTTGAAGAGCACTGAATAATTTGAACAGCTGTTCCCCAGTCACATCGCTCTTCCTTTGACAAAACTCGGTCATATTTCTTCTTCAGTCATTTTTTCCTCCAAGATAAAAAGTCTTAATCTATTCAGTCATTCCCTGAATGGAGGCCCTTTTGTGCTTTTGATCATCTTCAATTGCCTTCCTCTGTAACTTTTCTATTTCTTCTGTATCATATTTGAGATCAGTGAATCAGGACTGCACAATGGCATTCGAGAGAAGGGAGTCCATGGAGTTATACAGCAGCATAATGATTTCCCCTGTTTTGCTCTCTCCTCCTTTCCTAACAATTTCTAGTTTTCTGTTTGCTTTTTTGATTGCTACTGAGTCTTGAGCTGACATTTGCATAGAGTTATCTATTACACCCTGAGGATTTTGCTCCCAAGTGGAAATAGCCAGCTTGGAGCCCATTATTTTGTATGTAAAGCTAGGATTGTCTTTTCCCATGCACATCACTTTACATTTATCTACATCAGATTTTATCTGTGATTTTATTACCCTCTCGTTCAGTGCCACGAGGGTCTTTCTGAAACTATTCACAGTCAGCCCTTTGCCTCATCCACCCTTAATATCATCAGCAAATTTCTCCTCTCCCTGCTTGCTGGTATTTTGAGATTATTTCTGAATATTTAGACATGAATATTTTTTCTGAATATTTACAAAGCATGGGACAATGTTCTGGCTAATTTAACAGCTTACTCTCTCAAATTTGAACTGCCAGCTCCCAGGGAGAGGGGGAGAAATGGCTCTTCCCAGGCTCTTGGGATGTCACAGGAGAGCAGCTGGGGATAAATGGCATTGTGCCTAAGCAGCACTTCTGGCTCTCCCCCTGCACAGATAGGATGGGGGTGGTGGCACTTGCTGGGATGTGTCTCTGCCTGTACCAAACCAGCCTAAGATGAGCCCAGCCCAAGGAGGTGAGCAGAAGGCCTGGGGCCCCAGCAAAGGGTGCAGAGGGGGAGCAATGAAAGGCAAAGCCTTCCTCTGGGAAAACCTTTGCACACAAGGTTGTGTTGAACCAACAGGAGCTAACTGGGAACTGCTCCTCACAAAAAGCTTGTCCAAGGGAGCCCAAGGCCAGAGTCAGGCAAGGAGCCTCTCTCCATGGGAGGAGAACACAAGGATGATGGAACAGTCACTGCCCTCTGCCCAGGCAAGGGGAGACCCAGCTCTGGCTGTTTGGTGAGCAACAACCAGAACTGGCCAGTGAGGAGCACTTTCCCAGCAGTGTGCTTTCCCTGGGAAGCAGCACCTTGCAGCAGTGCCTGGCAGGGGATCAGTGCTGGGTAGCAGCACCAGGGGCTCTTCTCCCTGCTGGGGGTGTCCTTGTTTGGGGGAAGAGGCTGGACAGTTGCCACTGCCATTTGTAGGCAAAAGGAGCCAGACTGAGCCTCTCTCCATCACCATGGGGGAGCATGAAATTAATTCACCTGGAGAAAAAAAACAGGAGAGGGTTCCTCATTCCTACCCAGTCGCACTACCCAGAGCCACAGGGTCACACAGAATATGTTGTCTTCTCCTCTCTGGTCCTAGTAAATTCGTGTTGCAGCCTCTAGAGCCAGGCAGTGCAGGATTTGCCAGCTCTTTGGCAAGATGCCCTTCAGAAAAGCCACGTGGCTTCCAGAAAAATGCTCTGTGGAAGTGATTTGATGCTCCCACTCCTGCAAGGGGAAAAGGGAGGTGTCTTTTTTCTAATGACAGAGCAAAAATTGCTTCAAAGGGCAGAGGCTCTCCCCTTTTAAGAGCCTTAAGCTTGACCATCAGAAACCAGAACAACTTTTGATGACAAAAGAAAAGAGCAGGCATCAGTGGCTCAAGCACAAAGTGTTTCTTGAGCTGTGTGAACACTTTTGGCAAAAAAGATATGTGTGCACATAAAAAAAAAAGACCAACTGGTTTCACAGATCCAGGGAGCAAAACAGAAATTCAAGAGAAATCCAGGGGCAGACCCACTGACATTGCAGCCACCAAGCCCCTGCTCATCTGAGTGTGGAGGCTCTCAGCCACCGAGGCAGAATCCTCATTTCCACCCCAGCCTGGCAGCTCTGGCCATGCCACTGCCCACTCCAGGGACTGAAGCTGAGGACAGGCAAGTGACCAGGGCTCCTCCAGAGTGGCTGAGGATTTCAGCAGTGCCTTCACCTGTTGTTTAGGGGTGAGGTTTGGGGTGGGAGCTGTGTGGTGTGCCCTGTACCAGCTCAACTCTGGTGACCCACACCAGCATGGCTCATACCTCAGCACAGCCCTGCCACACTGACAGTGGGTGCAAAATCAGCCCCTTTGGCTCCTCTTAAAAACTCTGCATTTCATTCAGGTCAGAACTGGAGGGTCTTTGTCTGTGTCTCTTGATGGGAGGTGTTGAGGAGGAATGAACAATAAATAACAACTCTTCTCGCCACCAGAAAGGCAGATGTGGGTCGTAGGCAGAGCACAGCTTTTGTACCAGCAGCAGGGGCAGCAGCCTGTGTAACTCAGCCAGCACAAACCCACAATGCCTGCAAATAAAGCTGCAGTAAGATGCAAAATGCACAGATGCCATTCATTGGTCCTGGTAGTACCAGGGTTTGTTCTGTCAGCCCACCCAGCCTTGGACTGGTTGACAGATAAGAAAACCCCATCTGGAAAGAAACCTGGGCTGGATTTAGGTGACAGGACTGATCACAGTAGAAGGCACCAGAACGGCTACTACAAATACTACAGAGAGGAAAAAGGCCCTTAAGGCTAAACCAGGCTTGCAGGGCTTTTGAGCCATTATCACAGAACCACAGAATGGCAGGTGGTTTGTGTTGGAAGGGACATTAATGATCATGTAATTCCAGTCATCCAGTTCCATCCCTTCACCATGGGCAGGGACACCTTCCACTAGGTCAGGTTGCTCATAGCCTCATCCAGTCTGGTCTTGAACATTTCCAGTGGTGGGGCATCCACAGCTTCTCTGGACAATCTGTTCCAAGTGCTTCATCACCCTCAGAGTAAAGAATTGCTTCCTGATACCCAATCTAAACTCTCTGACAGCTTAAAGCCATTCCCCCTCGTTGTATCACTACATGCCTTTGCCAAAAGTCCCTCTCCAGCTCTTCTGAGCCCCCTTTAGGTACTGGAAGGTGCTCTAAGGTGTCTCTGGAGCCTTCTCTTCCCCAGGCTCTCTCAGCCTCTCTTCCTAGCAGAGATGCTCCAGCCCTCTGACCACCTTTGTGGCACTTCTCTGGAGCAGGTCCATGTCTTTCCTGCTCTGAGCACCCGAGAGCTGGATGCAGCACTGCAGGTGGGGTCTCAGAGCAGAGCAGAGGGGCAAATCCCCTCCCTCACCCTGCTGCCCCCACTGCTTTTGATGCAGCCCGGGACAGGTTTGGCTTTCTGGGCAGCGAGTGCACATTGCTGGGCCATGTTGAGCTTCTTGTCAGCCAACCTCGCCAGGTCCTTGTCCTTAGGGCTGCTCACAGTCCACTCTCTGCTTGGGAAATCCCCAGTCAGGAAGGAGGAGAGCTGGCTGTGAATGTTGCCATTGCACATGCTTTGCAAGTGCAGGCTATTTTACTTTCCAAAATGCAAATTCTCCAATTTCCCTTGAAGATTCTTCATATTAATGTTGTCTTAAAAACTGAGTGTGTCTTGATTTCTAATGTAGTTTCTCAGGGTTTCCTTTTTAAAGAAGAGACAGGAGCTACTTTTTTAAAAATTGCTTTGCATAAAGCCTTTTTTTTTCTCTTTCTCCCCACTTTCTCAGTGCTTCACAGGATGTTAAAAGAAGCCCAAATTCCCAAGTTGCCCACATTTTCATATGAAAAACAGCTACAAATTTCCATTGAGCTCTTAAGAAGGAAGTGTAAACATGTCAGCTGTGTTTACGTGGGAGCACAGATAATTAAATATAACCTACATTTCCTGCATTATATATATATATATATATATATATATATATATATATATATATATATATATATATGCCTTGATGAGAACAGTCTAGACCTACAGGAGCTGATCAGAAGGAACAGCCCCAGGAAAATGTCACTCTCTCCATACTGTGTGAGCATGGCTGTAGCACAAGCTTCTTCCTGGCAAAAAGGGAGAGTGACCATCTCATGGCAGTGGAAGAGAAACAGACTCTACCCACCTCCATACCATTCACCTCTCCTGCCCTCCAAACCAGGCTGCTCCATTCAAACTGCCCAGCAGGAGGGTCAGGTCCAGGGTCCTCAGCCAGGAATCACCAGGAGAGTGCTCCTGGTCCCAGGCCAACTATTTAACAGCACAGGCAACAGCCTTGCAGGGTTCAGGCAGCCTGAGTAAGGACATCACCACTGAGTCCAGCAAGGCATGGGATATCCTGGGACATCCCCTCCAACCCAGCTGCCAGGGGAAGCAGCACCCCAGGCCCTGTTGTCCCAGCTTCTGTGACCTTGGAAGGGCAAGCAAGGACTGGAATTCTGCCCAGTGAGCCAGGGGCTGGGAGGGATCTCCCTGACAGCTCAAGCCCCTGCAGCATGGCTCCTCTGTTCCCTGCCTGCTTCTCCTCTCCCTTCCCCAGCCAGACAGCATTGCAGTTTCTGCCAGCATGCAAGAAAATTACCTGTGATTTATCACACAATCAGTGATTTTGTTGCCTTTTTTATTTTGGACATAGAAGCACGTTATACTGCTCTCCCACTCTGAAATATAGGGGTAGCAAATCTGCCTGCCTGGGACTGTCTTTTTAGCCTCATAAAAAGCCTGGAAAATGAAAGCAGGAACAAAATAGTCAGTTTGTTGCTTTTCTTGTTCCCCTCTATCCTTTACAAGCAGGAAGGAATTTTTAGCTGTTCTGCAGAGCCAAAACCTGCACCTCCAGGTTATTAAACTGGTGCCAGAGCTACAGCTGGAGTCACCCACTTCAAGCACACAAAATGCCTCCACCTGGGAGCTGCTGTGGGGGAGTCCCTCAAGTTCCTGCCACAGACACAGCCCGAGCACAGCCCCTTTCTGCAAGTGAGGATTGGCTGCTGCATGAACAATGACCCCTCTGCTTCCCCCTCTCCTAGGTGCTCTCCATTCTTCCCAGAGAAGCAGGTGGTAATGCTGCTTATTTCTAACAGAAATTATTAAGCCCTGCTCCCTTGTAATGCTGGGAGCCAAGCCCTTAGCAAAGAAATGTTTCTATGCTCCTTGTCAGTACCTTGCAGGATAAATTACTTCTGTGTCTGATGAAAAGAGGGCCCTTAGCAAATTGTATCATCAGAGAGCAGCTAATAACACAGAATAAAAAGAGTTATCTTTGTACATGGAACGTGAAAACACAGAAATGAAGGATGAGTTTTCCTCAGTTATTTGAAAGGGTTTAATTAAACAGTAAGCAAATGAACAAAAATACCTAAGGCAAGGTAGAAAGCACAGAGTGTGATGGTCTTGCAGAGCTCTGGGGTTGGTACCAGCGGAGGGGGGAAGACAGCCTGGGGCATCACATCCCCGTCCCCTCTGTCCAGGCAGGCATCCCCACCACACTTCCACGAGGAGCTCCAGGTGGCCTCAATGGGAAAATGTGGGCTTGTTACCTGCACCTGCGAGGGGAAGCTGCAATAGAGCTGGTTAGCTTCAGGTCAACATTGCTGCTGGAGTGTTTCTCATCTCCAGTGAGTGTTCCTCACTAAAAGAATCACTGACGTGACCAATTTCTTGCAGTCTAAGTTGTTATATGAGGTGAGTGATGACTTTAGTAAAAGCTGCAAGCATCCAAGCCATCAAATAATAATTTTTGACATCCCATTCCCAGTCTCCAAAGTTTCCCTTCAGAAAGCTCATATCTGGGGGAACCACTAAATCCCATCTCAATTTTACAAGTCCTCCTTGTGCTGAGGCTAATTAATGGACATCTTAAATGTCTAAGCAGCTATTACAAATCATTTTAAATATCTTTTGCAATAAGGCTTCCATCAGACTGCTGCAGTGCTGCCGTTTGCCTGCAGACACGTTGGTGTTCCCTGCATCACGGGGCAGCCAGGTGTGACAGCCTGACTGGATCCGAGGGGATCCTGAGCAGCACCAAACCATCCCTGACCTGCCACCAGCCTCTCACAGCACTGCACCCTTCCCACCAGTGTCAGCCACGTGCTGCCTGCTGCCTCACCTTGATGCCTTCAGTTTATCTTTCATATTTTTCATGTTCTGTACTGCACTTGTACATAACTCTGAACTTCATATAAAGTGTTAGCAGGTTCCCTTCACAGTTTAGTCAGACAAAACCATCCTTTTCCAGCCTGCAAACCAAGGACACCATTGCAGCTTCAGGCCCAAGAAGTGTAAACAACAGTGAACTGAGGAGAGCAATCTGGAAGGATGGGACTTCAGACTCTTGAGCTGTGATTGGACCATTAACCCCAATACGTAAATGGACCAAAACTTATAAAAGTGTGAAAACTCGTGACCCAGCGTCCAGCTTGGGTGGAGCCACAGCCAGGCTCTTGCACTGCCCAAGGTGTATCCTTTAAAGGCCTTTTAATAAATCCCTACTTTATTCCTTTAACACTGTCTAGCCTCTGTTTCAGGTAGCCTCACAAGGCATCAACCTCCGAGCTGAGGCTGGCTGCTGCAACACACCCAGCCTCACCCAGCACCTGCAGATTAAGGGCAGTGCTAAGTGACCACTCTGATATTTGTGAATAGAGTGTGATAGTTTTGATGGGAGGAAAAGAGAAAACTGACAGCTTGTCCTGCTTATGGACAGGCTTAGGCTTGCCCATGGCTGGTGCTGCAACACATCACAGATGCAAAGTTAGATTTTCTTTTTATCCTGTTGTTTTCTCTGAGCTGCAGCACAAGGTAACACTGAGGGAGACCAAGCCACTCTTGCAGCCTGGTGAGAAGCAACTGCTTCATGCTTGGGCAGGAAAAACTCAATGCAACACATGCTGTGAATTATAAAAGCTCCCCCAGTTGTGTGCCACAGCTGGGGGATGGTCCAGCACCCACAGCTGTCTACCCAGGCTGTCCCGAGAGGGAGAGCATCAATTTGTATTTGTACATGTAAATATGGGCTGTTTCCCCTCACATGCTGCCTTTCCCTCTCCTCTGTAGTTTGGCAGGGCCATTTCCCAAAGTCAGCTCCACACCCAACCATACATGGATGCATGGAAGACCTCTTTTTAGGGACTCGTAGCTGTAGACGTGCAACAGGAAGAGGGGGACTGTGGAAAGATGACTGGGGTAAAAAAGATTACAGTGTGGAAGCTGCTACAGAAAATCCAGCTGCTACTCCCTGGATGGAGCATGGTCAGCCTACCCCACCTTCCACACACAACACAGCACAGTCTGATGGGGGCTAAAGGGAGGGTGCAGTGGAGACACCACGGCCAGGCTCCACTGAAACCCTTGCAGATGAGGAAACTCAGTGGTACTGAATGGAAAAAATGGAAGTTTGGACCAATTGCAGACAAATTGTGTAGCTGGGAACAGGAAGTTGTTGAGTCTAAATTCACCCTGCTGTGTATTTCTCCCCAGGGCCACTCTGGACCCACACACTGGGACCTACTTGAGGAGGGAAGGAGCGACCAGAACCACTGATCTGACCTGACTTCAGCCAGCACTCTCACAGGCCTCCTTTCCAGTCCATCACCGTGGAACAAAAAGGCCACATCACCATTAGGGTTCAAGCTGACTTAGTGTCCCTCAGGCACAACAATCCTGCCTGTTTCCATGTGGGGGTCCCAGCTCTTGGTGAGCACTTGCTGTGCTATCCCTGCCTACCAGCTCCTTGGAGAGCAGCAAGGAAACCACCCAGTGGAGATAAACCTGGGGCTGCTGCATGGGACTGGTCACATATTTTCATGCAGAAAAATAACTTGCTTCATTCAAGACCAAATTTCCTGCCTATGTGACTCTTAATTAAATTCTCTCCTGGAAGCATTAAGAGGAGTTGAGATGCTGTCATTGAAGAGTAAGAGCAAGACACACAAATCCTTTTTGAAACACTGTTTCTTTTCAAAGCATTAATATTAAATGTCAATATAAGCACAAAGCTTCTGATTTTATCTAAACAGCATTCCACTTAACATGAAACAAGCACATATGGGGGAGAAGAACACCAAAATCCTTTGGTATGTTTTGTCACCCACTCAGGTTTCCCACCTCTGACCCTTAGAGGTGGAAATTCTGTTCTGGCCAGGGTTGAGCCTTGCATGGTGCCAGTGTGACTGTCCCAGCCTACTGGTGTGTAACCCTGCCCCTTACCAGAGGCAAACACAACTGGTCAGCACTGAAATCACATCTTGCCCATGGTTGGTTGGGGGCTGAGGCCTTGAAGGGAAGGATTCAAGTCATCTTCTCTGGTGCAGGCACAGACCAAATGTTGCCAGCCGCCACAGCAATGCCCTGTAAGTGGTCACAGGCACATCGCTAATGGAAACAACCTCTGCAGTGGCTGCTCAGGAGGGTGGCAGTGAGCCAAGGCCCCCAGTGTGCAGAACCATACAGCTCTGTCTACTGCTCTTTGACTCCCAAAATTCACACTTCTTCTCAGAACCATCTGCTCCATTAGATAAGGAAGTCATCTTCCTTGTCCCACTACTTCTGGGCACTCCCACCTGAGCTGGCTCAAGTCATGAGTTCAGTTCTTTGCTCCTCAGTCCCCTTGTGCTGGAAGAGGATCGGCTCCCAGGGGAAGCTGTAGGGTCAGTGTGCTCCACGAGCATGAAGGGAAAGGGCACCCATGGCAGGCTGCACAGTGGAAGGTTGGGTTACAAGACATGCAGGACGCTCTCCCACTCAGCCCCCCCTCAGAGAGTTCAGCACTAACATCCTTCTCTCTGCATGGGCTTTCTTTGGAGCTGAAAGATCCAGAGAAAGTCACCCACTTAGGTGGCTGGAAAGCAAAGAGGAGCTTCTCCTTCAGTCTAAAAACATTCAGCTCATGAGCCTGCTCTGCAATAATCAGAGTTGCAATACTTTTGACAATCTTTCTCAGTGATATCACTCCTTGCATTTTGTTATCTCCTACCTCCATGAAATACTGAAACGCAAGAAATCAGTGCTCACAGCAAGCAATCACATCAGCATTTCAGACCAACTTTTCCCTTATCAGGGTGGTAACAGTTACTCTGCAACGCAAACAAAGCTCCTTTCTTCAAACTCACAATGCCCATCTGTACACCAAGTCCTTGTAAGCAGGTTTGCCTCAGCTGACAGCACGTGATGGATCCCAATGTGACCAGCAGGGTTACACACCAAATGTACAGTGCCTTAAAGCACATGGCTTCCACACTGCAGCTGAGGAACTGGAGATTTGGGAACTGGTTGTGCCAAGTGTGCCTGAGCAGCTTGCTCTGGCTCTCAGCCAGAGACACCTGGGCTGGTGCAGAGGGGATGGCAAAGAGCAGCCTGGCAGGGGGATCAGGAACAATCCAAGAGAGGGAACACGAGGTGTGTCTTGGGTTTCCAGACTCCATCTGATGGCAATGCCCATGGCTTAGTGGCATGGTTGGCCTCCACTGAAAGGAACCAACTGATTCTTTTCTCTTTTTGTGCTATTTAGAGGTCTTTATATCAAAGACCTGACTTGCTCCACATATTGGCTTGGTTTTAGGGCTCAGTGGGGATGAAAATGCACAAGAGTAGGAGAAAACAGCATTTGTGGATGGAGGTAGATCCATCTGCAGTCACATGGATTTGCTTCAGCAGCACAGACTTTTCACCCTTTTCACACCCACATCACTTTGTCAACACCAAATATGCAGTTTGAGAAAAGAACTACTAGGTTTTGCTTGGAAAACACATGGCACAGAACAAGATTTTGCTGCAGGCATCACTGTTGTCCAAAAGCTGCCCAGGCATTCATTTCATTTGGATGCAATCCAAAGGGCCAGACCCCTAGAGGAGCCTCCAAGTGACCAGGAAGCTCTAGTCACACATCACTGCCCCATACCTCTCAGACAGAAGCCAAATTCTACAGGGAAGGAGAGCTTTTACTTTGACAGTTCCATTCAAAAGACATTGTGAAAGGCAGAGGGTGAAGGGAAGCCTCATGCTGACATTACAGGGGACAAACCACAAGCTCCTGTATGATGTGTTTTACACCACCAAGGGCCAGAAGAGCACTACAGAGTAATGAGAAACTCTGGGTAGATGGGTCTGTGAGTAACCAGGCAAGAACAGTCATCAAACACAGTAACACTTGGGTTTTCTGCCACCGGCTCCCAAGCTCTCTTAGTAAAAGCCAACTTAGCTAAAATATGTTCTTGTATTACAGTTGTGGTTCACAGTTGCGGTTTCTTCCTTCTAACAAAACTGCGAGGAAAGAGACCATTTAGTCACACAAGACTGCTTGTCAGTAAAGAAAATACAAATTTACTTTTATTATAACCATAAAGAGGCATATATTTAACAATTAGCTGTACATTCAGCACTCAGGTATATCTGTGTCAAATAAACTCAATTCTCTTACTGCTAAAAAGAGAACACTTCTCAGCAATGCACAATCTGTGCTTATTAGGATGTTTATTGTCTCTGTATTGCAGTTATCTTGACAGACAAGCCTCAGGATACAGAATAAAGCTTTACTCTTGGACCAAAATAGGAGGCAACATTTTTATTTAAAAAAATTAAAAACAGCAAGTTTCTAGTCAGATAATATAAAGCATCTTAAATTAATCTTTTGAAACTATTTACACTATTTGTAAACGTAAATATCTGAAACTGTACATGTTTAAACAAATGTTCATTTAGCAAACAGGCTGTATAAACTGATTGCTCTTCTAATCCTTCCACCAGCTGTCCTAGAGCTGTCTGTGTACTCTAAGAGAGAAAAAGATCCCAAGCACAAGAGTGACTACTGCCATGGTTTACCCTTCACAACTCTTCTGTACAATGTCTGCATTAAGTTAGTCATAACTCTGTACAGTGACCATGCAGTCCTTCTGAAAAACCTTGTAAAAAACAAATATACATATATTACAATGCACTGGACATTATTTTACAGACTGTATTTCTACATAAGTAAAGGGAGAGGGCAAGTTTTTCTCCTTGTTAGTTCCTTTACTTAATTTTTAAGGAGTCATGTAAGGTCCTATTAGTACCATTTCTGTATTTCAGCACCACTGCTGTAACACTTCTTGTGGTAGCTTTCAATCCTACCATCTTATACTCTAGTCTTGTTATTTATATCAGGAAAATTATTAAATCAAAATATCACCAATGTGCAAGGAAATTTCTTCATATTCAAAAGTACAGAATAGGGTTTATAAATAAGATTAAAACTGTCACATAACCCACTACATTTTCATTTTACAGTGCTGCACAATGAAGATTTACACACTGAGAGACCCTGAAGTATTCGTTCCATTAAGAGCCAGGCATTTAGCATCCAGCTTTCCACACTAATGTCCAATTAATGCTCACTCGACAGCGTGCACTGTTTACCAGTTACTGAGTACTTCTCCTCTCTTTACAATGCAGATTTGACAGGCTTGCACATCAGTTTCAGGCATCCCCACATCCCCTGATTAGCATTTTCTCCAGGGCACAAAGGCTGTGCAAGCTCCAGACCCCATTCCCACTTTAAACAATGTGACACCACCACCTGATCTTGAGAAAGGCAAAAAAAAACAACTCTGCCCTAAAATTAGATAGCTGAAACCCTCAAAGCTAAGCAGTGCTGTAAAGCATCTGAAAACATGTAGTTTGCTCAGAAACAACAGAAATTATGTTGCACAGCTTTCCATTGCAAACCCTAAGGATCTGAGACCCTTCACATGGAGAAAGACTAGAGTATGACACTTCAGGTCAGGCCTCACAGCTCCCAGTCACAAGAGTGTAAGAAAGACAGCCCATACAGTGTCTCAAGAAACACTTCACATGTGGAAAATTAAGTTTTCCCAAGCAAGAACCTCTGAATTACCTTCAAGCATGTGGTGGATTACCAGGATTTTCAGAGAAGTTAAAGAAAAAGTCAGAGCACACCTGCTTAAGTCAAATTATCATATCAATATGGTCATCTCCCAAGTCTCACAAATATCTATTGCTGTTCTCATTTGATTCCCTGCACTGTATTTCCAGCATTTGTTTGAAAGTGTGACTTTCCATTGCATATATCAACTCATTAAGGGAAAGCAAGAATGGTTTTTACATTAGAAAACAAACAAAAAAAGGTTTTCAATTCTGAAAATATCTAGAAAAGGCAGTAACTGAGCTTCCATAAGAGTGATCAGCAAAGGGGTTTTTGTTTCATTTTCTTCTGCCCACTGCTCAATCCAACGAACAGGAAGACCTCTACCAAATCAACAAACCTGTTCATTTTGGGTTTTTTCCCTAAAACAGGGTTAAGCAGCCTGGATAGTTTTGAAGCAGACTGCACAGGGATCCTTTGTTTACTTCAAGCAAATGTCTCTGCATTCCCTTCACTCCCTGGCATTTGGCTGAAGCTTATTCCAAGCAGCCTCACTGTTGGGCTACTTGGACATTGACAGCAGTAAGTTCACCTGAAAGACAAAATGAAAGCCTACTTTAGACAGAGAAGCCAAGTTTTAGAACTGATGTGTCATATTTGAACCTTTAAACAGGATTCCTAGGAAGTACATTAATCAGAAGACAGGTACAAAACAACAGCCAAAATTTCCAGTCAAGTGCCTACTCACAGGCTTTTTAAAATGCAACTGATGACCATGCTGACCACTCTTTTCAGCAGCCACAAACTACTGTGATAAACTTCTCAAGGTAACTTCATGTGTTGTCAAGAAATTCCAAAAAACAGGCACACTGGCAAAAAATTTTACCATTCACCTCAAATATCTGAAACAGACTTGGGATCCTTCACAGTACTTGTTTGCCATAGATTACAATATGGTTTCCTACACACTTCAGTTTGTAGGATAAGTGATCCTAAGGTTTATCAGATAAATAATTAGAGGAAGCCATCTCCTCCAGGATAACCTCACCTCCTTATGGTAACATCACTCCCACTCCAGGACAGTGCTCCAGGACAGTTATCACACATGCCTGTGGCCACACGCACTGCAGGCAACATCCTCTAATGCATAAACTAGATTACCTGTTTAAATCATCCTGTGATAATCAAGATTCTACCTACATTCCCTAGACTACTAGGGTCAAAGTGACATTTTTAAAAGCCTACTTGGTTTCTGATAGAGAATCCTAATACAGGGAATTCTTAACCCAAATTATCTCTGAGACTACAGACCACGTAGGGTTACACTTCTATAAACACCTGCACATTTTCTCACTATAAATCACTTTAAATGCACTCTAGTAATTCATTCTCGTGCTTCCTAAATGTAAAAGCTGCTGCTTTTTGTATTTGTCAAAGGAAAGACTGCCTTCAAATGCAGTTTTTTTAAGGCATATTCACTGGCTTTGATGCCTTTCCAAGAAGACAATGCCAGGAAATGGCAAGACTCTTCTACAATGCTGTACAACTCAATCCCCAGCAACATCAATCACCACCTTGGTTTAAGAAAATCTATTAGACATTCATTAAAAAACCCCAACCAAACAAAGTCCTCTCCTAGCTGAGAGTCTTAAGATCAGATAAAGCCCAAAGTTTAATCATCCAGGATTAAGGGGGATAAGAAATAAATAATGATACTGAACACTGGAAATACAAAAAATGAAAAAAGTCAATGTTTATAAAAGCCAGTCACATGAAAGAGCAACTGATAAAATAGGGAGCTTCAATATATACCTGTTCCATTGAAGGACAAGCTATGATCTGGAGGTCTTCATTACTAAATTCTTCCTTTAACAGAGCATGGAGTTTCTGGAACATTTGCTGAATGTTATTCTTTTAAAGGAAAGAAGAAAAAAATCAATATTAAAAAACACAACACCCACCTTAAACCAGAACAAACACAATGCACATGGAATAACTACTGAAGTGACCAGGTAGGGAGAAGCAGTCAAGCTTCAAGAGCTTTTTTCTAAAACAAGCCCCAAAACAGCTACAGGAATCCACATTAGTTATGAGATAAAACCTTCAGTTAGATGTGCTAAAGTGAAACACGGAGTCCTAAAGACTTAACCTGGAAGCTTAAATCTCAAGCTTGCTCTCCTGGCTGTTTACAGCAGGTTTTCCACTCAATCTGTATCACCCCCTCTGCCTCTGGTGCTCTTGCCCACGCACAACTGACCGAAATTGACTGGCTGGTGTGGGACAGAGTTAATTTTCCTTATGGCAGCTCATTTGGTGCCAGGTGGAAGATGTACACAATAAAGAGCAGCAGTTACTTCCCTGTAGTATCCATGTGTTGCGTAGTACAAGCGAGAGCAGTACAGCTGTTTGGATTTGGCTTTTTTAAGCTAAAGATATCACCATGAAACGTCTACAGGAAAACATGGCAGCAATACTCACCCTGACTGGCTTAAACAGAATTAATTCTGTATCTTTATTGGACAAGTATAAGGACATGCTTCGTAAAGTTGATGGCAGCTTTGTTTTTATTGTCTTGTAAGTGGAAGAGACCAGATCGTTGATCTTTGCTGAAAGTAAAAGAAAATATGTTTAACAGGCTAAAATGGAGTTTTGCTTGCTGAAACCTACACTCCAGAATATTACCTCCACTCTCCTGGGGTGGATCATTACCAGAGGTTTGAGTGGAAGGGAAAGAGGAGGCGCTGGGCTGTGCAGTGCCAAACCCATCACAGGACCACAGCCTGCCAGACACTGCTTCCCATCTCTGCAGAAAATGCACCCATCCCATTTCTGAAAGCTACCACATCCTCCTGAGTTTTCTGAAATCACAGCCCTCCAATAGCAACTAAGTTCTACTTAGGCTCCCTCCCAGAAAACCTAACTGGAAAAGCTGGGAAACAGTGCTAATAAAGAGAACAGGGTCACAAATCCTCCTTACTGGTTATAGGCCATGTCTGTGAGAGGAAAGGCTGCACAGAAATCTGGATTTTGAATTAACCAGACAGGAATCCTCTGTCAGACAAGACCTTCTTTCTTTATTGCTAGGAATGTTAATGATTTTACAAGATCATTGCCTAAAGGCCAGAGGAAAAATACATTTTGTAGTTTTAAAGCACTGAAATTAAAATCCTGTGTGGGTTTTTACCCCCCTCAACTTCTGCCGCATCTAAATTTTCTGCCTAGTCCCACTTCCCAGACAAATGACTCCAGGAAACAGCAGAAGCTCTACTTCGATTTGCTTCTATACACATAATTATCTCCAAACAAACATTAAAAAAACTCCTGAAGAAGTGGGAGATACTAAGTAGAACCTCGAGTTAGCCCTTGAGAGTGTCTGACCCATGGAGCAGCACTGAATTATGTATGAACATAGCTGGTTTTGCATCTTAAGAGTATGATGCAACAGAAGGTTCCAGTGTATGATTTAGAATAATCAGAGTTTTTCATCTAGAAGCACAACTTTGTAAATGAAGAGTAAAACGACCAAGGAGCATCAAAAACTGCTCCAAATGTTCCTATGAAGTGTTCACATTTGAATTTTTAAAAAAGAGGGAAACAAACCCAGATTCCATTTTTGCATGGTGACAGGAAAACTGAAAACAAAGTAAATACCAAATGTACAGACAATAAGGGCTTCAATGAAGATTCATTCTTTCCTACACAAGTAAAAGCTTTATCATGACATAATTAATTAATTCCTTAAGCACATTCTGTATGCAGTTCAAGAAATGCTATTTACATGCAAGAACAATCACAGCTTGAGAAATACTCGAAGCATTCATCTACTGCACCAATTAAACACATATTCTGAAGTTTGACAGGTTTTTAGAGCTGGCTTAAGACACTTCAAATAGCACACAGGCTCAAATGGAAGCCAGGATTTGCAAGAAAAAAATAGACAGTTCTTACATGTAGAATTTTTCAAAATAATTCACAGTCTCTCAATCCAAGTTATTCTGACCACCTCCTCAGATTCCTAATAGTAACATGAATATAAACCAAAGTAAATACCTGGTTGTGCCCAAGGCTGCTGTGAAAGGCTGTAATTGGGACCTCCTTGAGTGGCCATTGTTTTTAAAGCAGCTACCTAAAAGAAGTAAAATCAACAAAATTATGTTTCTTTCAGTTGAGTTCACAACAAAATAATGATGTAAAAATCGCACAACTCTTTGAGGTACCACAATGTACAGAATCTCCACTGATCTGTCTCTTCTATGACCTAACTTAACAACACACAGGGGAAGCAGCTTGACAGAAATGCAATTCAAAATTACAACCATGATCAATTCTTGAAAGTGAAATTCAAAATGGGATTAATTTTACAAAGATGCTTAGGCACCTAAGGATACAAAACCTCAAAAGAGACTTATCCTTAAGCAGCTTAGTCAAATTCCCCACATTCCCAATGAATCACTGAGATCACTCAGACAATCTATCAATCTCACCAGTTACCCATCTATATTTGAGGCATGCCACTGACCCCTACGCCAGCATGATAGGCATGAGTAAATTTAACACTGTAATCTTCTAAATTCTTAAAAAATCAGCAGCTGGGATATCTGCAGTCCATGCAAAGGTGTAGCCCCAGTTTCTGAGACGTCATGTCACTAATTCTCAGGACCTAAGGTTCAGAATAGATCCTGTTGAGAGGTCTTCTCACTAGAAATCCTGGCCTCTAGAGCAGGTTCTAGAAAGAAATGCTTTTTAACAAGACATCTAATACTCTAACACTTCCCTCAAGAACACACATGACCCAAGACTGTTTTTCAAGGCTTACAAATGCAATCAAAGTAGTACCTGCAGAAAGAAAAGCTCCTGCCAACCTTCACACACTTGTTACAATTCAAGGAAAAATTAAAGCTTCTTGATCAAAGAACACAAGAGTTGCTTGTAAAAACAAGCTATGACATGTTCCTTTAACCCCATTAATCTCAAAAATGCCTGGAAAATTGCTGTTGGAAGTTAAAGGAAAGCACATTATCTTCAGCTAATCACACAGCACTAGCAGATTGTCATATACTCAATTTAAATACCAATTCCTTTATCCTACCAGTACTTCAGTTAGGTTAACAAACATGCAATACATTTGTACCTTTGTCATGAACTCCTCCAGCTGGTCTATAAACTGTTTGGTTTGCTGCTGAATAAACTGCTCACAAGCTGATTTCAGATGACGATCTACATCTTTCTTGGAGTCGATATAATGTTCTCTGATTTCTGGAGTACCCTTGAACAGAGAACAATTCTCTTCTTTTTAATTGCCAGAGATCACCACACACTTAATGACGCAACTTTTCTTAATGCAATTACCTCCAGTAAGAACTGTATCAAGGCGTTGTTGCTGTTCAGTCTAAAAAATCTTGAAACTGCCTTAGGATTCAGGATTTTAAACGCTGCATCTGTGAACCAGAAAGTCACTCACACTATAAGTCAATGACACTCAGCTCCAGGAACTACAAACTACAATCACTCATTTATGCATAAAAACGGCCCAGCATGAATTATTATGACTGCAACATTAATGACTCTAGCACTGCTCAGAGTGGATGCACAAGTGCACATGCACAGAAGCACACAAAGCTTAATTCACTACTTTTCAGTGGCACTTATGGGACACCTGTACCTAACAGATGCACAGTCTAAACAGATAAATATATTACGAGAAACTAACAAGTTGCTGATATTAACTGCAGTACTATAACCATGAAAATTGTGTGAGCTCTCCTTTTCTTCTTACTGTAATCTACAAGTGGAAGACTTACATAAGCTATTTAGGCATTTACAAACAAAAATTTTGCACACATTGCCTGGGAAAACCAACTACAGTTGCATGAAATAACTTTTAATTGGCACTTTTTTCTTCTGTGCTTAGCTGTTTTAGTTAGGACAAAGCAACAAAACATCAAGGTTGATAAACATTCATGTTTATGTTCTCTACACCAGCCTCAAGAAGGAAAAGCAATAATGTCTGTAAATAACACAAGATACTGAAATTACACCTATAGTCTCAACAGGATGCTGTCACACTGAAATATAGTCAAATTGGGAAAAAGAAAATTATTAGTTACAGTATAGCTTTTTACCCTACTGTCAGCCATTTATCATCCTACACATCTATCTGCCTTTTTTTTTTCACTCCAAAAGGAATTCTGCACTCTGTATAAAACAGGAGGAGGGAAAAAAGACATAAAAGAAGTATTCTCTGAGACATTAAATAAAGAGAGAATGCCAAATATACAGGTTTGTAAATTTTGCACTGAAATAAGAATCTGCACTCTTACGCAGTGAAAGGTGAACATGGAGCAAGATTATTTTTGTTCTCTGAATTTTTTACTAGCAATTTGAGAAATTCCAAAGATTTCCCAAATTCTTGATTAGAAGAGCAGGAGCTAGTCCTTTTTCCCACCTAATATTTCAGTTACATGAACCTTAACATTATACTACTTCAAAGAAATTGGGCAAAAGCCTGACTTTTACAGTAAGCAGTACCACTTCATCTGTAAATACCAAACCAAATCTTAAACCTGTGTGCAGGAAGTTTGGCTAGAACACAGTAAAACTATTAGCCATATTATTTTTCCTCAATAACTCATCCCAAATATAAGAGCCCTACTGGCTTATGCTACACCACAGTAAGAATTAAGCACAACATATATCTTTTCAACACCACTGCCACCACCACCCAATATAAAGAAAGTGTTTTCCATTACTTACCACTACCACCTGCAAAGCACTGGCTGGCACAAAAATTTATTCCATTAAATAAATATGGAGAACAAACTTGTGTGTCAGCCAGGACAAGACACCAAAAGGATGTATTTGCCCTTTAACCTCCAGTCAACTAGAAACCACTCAACAGGTAGGAGGTTTCATTGATGTTCAAATGCAACAAGTGAAATGGTTAGTGTAAGAAATGCATGCTTCAGAGTTAAGACTGCAGCATTTTAGCAGGAAAGAAGTTATTTCTTCAGCTTTCTCTTCTGGAATGGAAGGAGAGAAACTTGACATGCTTCCAATAATTTTTCCCATTATCCTCACCACTTGGAAAGTACATGACAGTTCAATTTTGTGTTAAGAGCTTTTTTCTTGAATTTTATAAAGGAATAATAGTACAATTTCAAAAACCATGACCATGGCCACTACTTCTATTTTCCTACGAGAGACATACTCGCTACATAATACCAATACTGTTCACTGAACTTGTAAAATAAGAAATCCTTCTCAAAACAAAAACCTCACAGAAAGGTCCTGGAAATCTTAATTTGCTCTAGCTAAGCTGACTATGTATTGTTAAATTCCCCTGCTAAGCAGCAGTAAGGAAAGATATTCCTTTAACAGGCAGGAAAAGAGGAAAGACAGTTCTGTGCAATAGAAATGTAGATTATTTAGCTGTTCTTAAAAAAGACTGGATAAATGAGTTAGGTCAGCAGTGAAAGCAGGCAAACGTATTTCATACAAAAATAAAGAATTTATTAGATACATTTTGAATTGCCCTGAGATGGAGAATGGTTTTGGTTTTTTTCAGAAAAGCTAGGAACAAAGCAAGAGATGAGAAAAAGCATACAGGTCATTGCAAGTGAACATAAAATAAACCCAAAACTTTTGCTGGCACAAAGGGAGGACAATCTCATCCCATTCTGTAGCCAGCAGCTGTTTAGTACCTCTAGTTTTCTTAAGGTCCAGGGAAATTTCCTTAATGGTGAAATCAGTGTGGAAAGGAGCAATTTGTTCACGAAGAATCAGAAGGTGTTTTATTAAGAAAAGCTGTCCATCGACCTGGGTCTACAGCACAAGAGAAAGAACATAACAATTAAATGAGGAGCAAAGTTTCAATGTTTCCACTTTTATTATTTAACAAGCTTTTTCCATTAGTCTGTAGCATGATTAACGACACTCTGGGATCAACAAATCCCACTTCTGTACTATTCCTAATACACTGCACTACAGAAGCATTACTTCTACTTTAATGGGTTACTTTATTCCCATTTCTTAGAAGAATTGGATTACACAGCCATATTACTAAATGCCCTCATTAAGTAAAGGTATCCACTATTTGAAAGATACAAATTTATTCTTCTTCAGAGAGAGGAATTATTTCGTGTAATTCACGTAATTTATAGTTGAAAAACATAAGGTTCTAAATTTGTTTTCGTCATTACAATGACTAAAAAAAGTCAATGTTCCTGTGATAATCTTGATTAACCGTGCTGGTCTGCAAAGGTCTTACAACACATTTTTCTCATGTCATTAAACACTAAGCTTAGTTAATTTCTAAACAGTACAGCAAAGATACAAAGAGTAAAAGAAGGCCAAGTTCACTCCATCTGAATGATGTGTTTTGCACTGCTTGTTATTTTAACTACATGCTTTATACCGCGTGCTTGTTTTCATCTTTAAAGTTCATGGCCCATTGAGGTAAAAGGAGGAAGACTCTAGAACTCAAATTTGCTTTTGCAAGCTGGAGGAGGACTTTCCTTGATATAATGTTAAATAAAACAGAAAAGAAGAAATCATATTTAAATCTGCAGTTTCAACAAATAGAAATTTCACTAAAAATGAGTGGTGGAAAGGGCTTCCTGAGTTGTTTGGGGTTGGTTTTGGTTTTTTTTTAATTCTTATATGCATCATTTTACCAGATAACATTAAAATAACATGCATCAAGAACAAAGTGGTAGAGATCCTAGTTCTGGGCGAACCTATTTAGGGTTCATTGCAGAACAAGTTTCATTCTCTGCAATACTTTTAAATCAATGCTGGCCAGGTACATAGTGCTGAAATTGGTATTTAACTGTAGAATTCTGAATCAGTTACACAGGAAATAGTTATCTACTCAAGTTAAAGGGAAATGTAGCTTGCATTTCTTTGTAAAGGTGCTATGTTTAACAGATTTTTTTAAAGGACGCTCAAAAGAGGCACTTTAAAACAAATAATTTCCAATCAGAACTAAAACCTTTTTCACTACTAAATATTTACTGCTTATAAAAATCCAACAATTTTAGCCTACTAAGACTTTTCTTTTTTAATTCACTTCCTGGCTGTTAGGAGTTAGCAAATTACTACAGGATTTAAAGGAACTGTGACAGGAAAAAAAAAGTTTCCTCCAACTACTTAAACACAGTTAAAGCGTAAATGACTTAATGAATCTGCCTTGAATTCTGAGCAACACACCAGATCAAACCTTTTGATAATACAGTTCTGAGCAGAGAATACTTAAAACTTCTTCCCAGTGAACATAAGTTAGAAAGATTTTTTTAAAATTCGAGCAATGGAGGCAGAGAAAAAGAGAAAAGAGTAACAGGCAGTGAAAATAAATACAAAGTCCCCTAGCAAAAATTTCCCTCTAGGCATCACGTCACTGAATTCCCATGAGTTAGAGCAGCCTGTAACGTGATTGCTACGATCTGTATTCCACCTTTTCAGACAGGCTACCATGTGAATCACCATCTTTGCCCTGTAGTACATTAACTAAAACTAAGAACTGGCAAATCCATCAAGTCTCTGGGGGCAGAGCAACATGCTTTGACTAAGATTTTTAACAGAATTCTGAACCACTGCTTCGTGACTTTAGATCTACAAGGGGCTGGGGGCTGTGGAAATCATACCCAAAGCACAGATTCTGACCTTGTTTTTGCTGATGGAATCAGCAGCTCCCAGCAGCGACTGGATGCAGGCAGATAAGGCCTCTTGTGATAATCCCTGAAACACTGCCCTCTGCAGGGAAGAGGAAAAGGAAAAAAAGACCAACAAAAGAGGTGTTAGCAAAGCTTAGGCAGAATTTTAAGAGTTGCACCTCGTGAATGATGTGTTTACCAGCTTATTAAATTCCAGATCAACTAGCTACAAACATGTTGGCTAAGTGCAGGGACACAGGATGGAGCATTCCCATACAAAAGCTTGCTACAACCACTCAGGCTGGATGCAGGTACCCACACAAGCCTGCCCTGCTCACCCTGTAAGTCTGAATTGGCACCTGGGTAGCAACATGGTCAGTGACACCTCACACATTCAGAGCCAACAGGATGAATGGTGTGTGCTGGGTAACCTGACCAGGCACTCTGTGTGTCAGGGCAACTACCTGTGCGTGCAAGCTACACCTGCAACAGACACGAGATCATTCGAGTGAGCTTAACCTCAGGCAGACTCAAATTACCTCACATTTGTGACAGCTTAGTAAACAAACATGACAGCTGCCATGGCCCAGGGGACACGGAGCAAGTCCTTAAGTGGCAGCAATATGATCCTACGGCTGAGCCAGCCATAGGAACACAGCTTGCTCCCACCAGCACTGCAACGGAGCCCTGACTGCCGCAGACCTGCCAGCACCACTTCATTCATGTGTTCCCTATCCACAGGGTGCAGGCAAAGGAAACCAGTTCTGCTACAGTGTCTCAGGGAAAACTAAATTAACCTCTGTGCAGATACACTGTAAACAAGCCTTACAAACAATGCAGAAATCACCTCATTTACAAAGGAATAGCCAAAAACAAGGGCAAATAATCATCTATTTTAGTGGGATTGATATTTCAAGCAATAAAGCATTAGTATTTTCTGGCTTCTTTTTTAGTAATAGCATCTTGGCAGGAATTTTATGTAACACACATCAAAGATATTTTGGAATCCATTAAATGTGTCTAATAGAGATACAACACATGCAGAAAGCAAAAACACTTGCATTAGTTTCCTCAGAGACTTAGCAGCCTTATATGCTGTTAAGCGAGTGACACAAAACAGATTCTAACGGGAAAGTCTTAAAATATGTGTTAAGTAAACATTGCTTTTGTTTCTGATAGACATAAAGATTTTCACTGTCTTAAACTTCCGAAATGTGCTCCTACGTTTTGGAACATGAAGAGATGTGCCACAAAAAAAAATTCAGAACGTTTCCAAAATGTAGAAGCAGCACAGTCACCATTTTTAAGACCAGACACATCACACAAACACATTCACCCAGTAATTTCAGCAATAAAATCGTTCCCTGTAATTGACCCAGAACTTTCTATTTTTTCTGGTCCTATTCACTCCTCAGCTTTGGTGAGACCAGTATCTTGAACATCAGACACTGAATTATTTCTCTAACAGCAAAAGCAATAGATGGACAAATCAGTGCCATTTTTCTAATTCTACAAATATAAAATTGTCTTGGAAATGACAACTTAAATTTCTCAGTTTGTTTTACATTAAGATAGCAGCAGAAAGACCAAGAGGTTAGAGGTCAGTAATTGTCCATTCCTAGTTTGTATTAAAATATTTAGACATAATGCTCTACACACTTTATAACTTCATCTTAAAAATTATATAAAGAAATTTTTGCATACATCTATACATCTGTACAGTTTAGAGAGACACACTAGAGTCCTTCTGACAGTAGGATACCACATTCCATGCAGATCTGCAGGTGAAATTGTGCTCTGATGTCTGGGATTAAGGGATTCAGCTGAACCTGTTTAAAAGCAAAATACACATATGAAAAGCTTGCCCATCTGTCCTTCCAACCAAAGGAGACTGTAATATTGACTGTAATACAAAATTCCATTTTATACTTTCTACACAGAAATACGACATTTTATTTTACCCAACAGGTTAATTTTTTTTTCTTTCTGAGCAGGTCAGTACTAGATTCCTGATGTGAATCGAGTACAAGCCTGTGAAAGACATGAATTTGCTTTCAGGAGTGGCCCAGCTTGACCTTTTTAAATGAGTTAGTGTTACAGGCATGTCTCCAATAACACACAATTCCCACTCAGCTAAACAGCTGAAATGATCAGTTACTGAAAAAAAAAAAAAAAAAAAAGCACAGGAGAAAAGAGGAAAAAGAAATGGTTAGAGATCATGGAATTACAAGAAATGCTTAGGAAAAAAAAAGGAAAAAAAACCATTCTATTTATTCACTCTTTCCTTTCTGCTGGGGATAATCCTACACGGATTGAACAACTGCAAAAAATATAGGGTTTAAACATAATTTATAAACTGTAAAAATAACAGCAAAACCAATTTTGTCAAGAGGTTGTTGTAAACATAAAAAAGTGCTCCTCCCAGGTAACCTTCATAATAACACAGTAGGCTCAAAATGGATTTTCACAACACCTGACAGACAGAAGTCTGTTTTCATTTTGTCCTTAAATCAAGCTGGGAAACAGCTGAGTCAATAGCATCAGAACTCTGATTTCAAATACCAACCATTTAAAACAAGTAAAATTTTTGTAGTTTCACCTGCTGATGGAAAATGCACTTGTGTTTATGTGATCAGTGAAGAAATCATCTGAAATAACCCAGCAAAATCTTTCTACCTCTTGCAACTATAAATTTATTGTCACAGTAATTAGAAAGCCTGTAAAATCTTATGATATCAGTTTGAGGTTCATAGGCCACTTATTAGCCACTTCAGCTACTCCTGCAGGTCCTGAAATGGGAGAGGCACCTCTGAAGGACAAATAATCCAAATTATCTCAGACACATATCTTCAAATTAGACTATAGAGGTTACTTCCATCTCCTGAGTGCAGGTGAGACTTAAAGAACTCGCAAATTCCATACACCAGGGGTGAAGTACGATGAACTCCATTCTCCATGGGATTTGTGGAGTCCAGCTAGAAACACCTCTGCAGACTTTCCAAGCCAAAAGCAAGAAACTACCATGTAATCAAAAGGAATACAAGAAATGAGTGATAAAGAGCTGAGAAAGATGCTGCTGTGTAAATTACAACATTGTACCACTCTGAACAATAATAAAATAAAAGGAGAAATTCTTAATGGATCTTCAATAGTAATTTAAATATTTCTAACACTCAAATGAACTGAAATTTTATTCCAGTTTCCTGTAATTTACAGACACATGGGTCACATGTTTAAAAAGTCAAGGAGTAAATTCTGAATTATTTAAAATACATATAATTTAAAAGACATGCCTGACACACCAAATCACCTTTCCCATCTTAGCACAGCTAAGAAACAAAGGCATCCTCAAGTACATATCTTGATGGCAGGGACACTTTTCAGTGGAGAATACAAAACCTCAGGTTTATACAAAGTACAATAGATGCTGTTGGTTGCAAAAGTAGTTGCTTCATATAATAGACTGTACTTGAAGTACAAAGAAATAACACCAAAAGAACAAGATCAGGCTGTTTCTCATCTAAAATACAAAACGAAAACTTTGAGACAAAGCTCACCTCTAAAAATTGCTTATGAATTTGTCTAAGAAAATAACCCATGCAACTTTCTCACAGATGGTTCAAGTGAATGCTCACATTCCATGAGCTTTATGCATTAATTTGACGATATGAGATGTATTTCATACCAGATTTAACTAAGCTGCAGGACTCGGGATCTTCTAGCCGGACATCTGAAAATGAAGCTTCAGATGGCAGCTTCTTCTGTTCCTCTTTCAAACTCTGTGCAATTTGCTGCAAAGAAAGATACACAATAATATTTTAATATCACATAACACTGCTTTGGTTACAACAGATAAAAGCATGCTGAATTGCACAAGAAATCAGCTACACTCAGCTTCCAGTGTTTCAAAGACATTTAGAAGAAATAGGCAGATGTTTCCAAAACAGTGGCAGAAATATTGCATACGATAAAGATTCATAAATACGTATCTGTGTAAAGCGCTGCTCTTTCCATTTTGCCTGTTTTACTGATCTCTCAATAATGACCTATAAAGCCACCTCAAAAGAAAAGTTGAAAATAGGGTAACCCAGTTCAACACTTACTTGGATTTTAAACAGATCATTTTTTATGGCTTTATTTCTATAATGACATGTGCAGATGGCCCAAAAGTACTCTCTAGTTTATTCCCTGTGGGAGTTCAACCAAAAGCCTTCCCCTAACATTACTCAACATTTCCACACTTCAACCTTTTCCACTACTTGGTCGGCTTCAAAGCAACAAGAGGCAGCAAAAATGGGCAAAGAACTGCATTAATATTTGAGCAGAACAGCACAAGAAACATTTCTGCCCCCTGCTTTTAACATTTTAATAATTCATTTACTAAGACAGAAGGTCTCTCTAAATAGCAAGGTTTTGAGGTTTAAAAGCAATCAAGTAGCAAAATTAATCTCAAACCAGGCAAAAACTGAAGTCTTATGAGGACATATGAAGAGCAGCATAATTTCTCAATTTCAAATGAACTTTCTCTTCCTTAACTGAAGGGCCACAGGACCTTTGCTAGAAAATAAGGCCTCATACAGACCAAAGAGGAGAATCAATTGCCTGAAGATGCTTATTAGTCCTTAAACTTGCAGTACAAAGAGCATGCACTCAACAGACTCACTAGCTTCAGGGTTTAAAACCCTATGGCTATCCCACAAAATTGCCAAAGTACAAACTGTAGTACAATAGAAGCCTTAGATGTATGTGTATAAAGACAATATCATAGCAACATGAGTTCACTACTGGTAATTTTCTCACAGTGTTTTTTCCGTTTGCAGGCAAGACTTGAGCCCAGTAAGGCACAGTCACACAATATTAATGTCTTTCAGCCCACAGGAAAATACATATACTTTAGGGAGGGAGGAAGGGCTGGAGGGTGAAGAGAGAGATAAGACAGACAGACAGATAGATAACTAGCTTCTGTATTTTTTATAAGTAATGTTCTGATTCTGAAGTCAAACAGCAGCTTCTCTACCAACTGGTCAGCTGGAACTAAGTCCTACAATTTTCTAAACACCACCAGCTATTCTGGCAGCTAGGTGGAAAGCAGAATAATATAGCAATAAAATTTGGATCTTGCCAGTCAATGTTGGAAAGGCCACCTCAGTCACCTCTGTCCTTTGACAGCTTGGGCCTCCCATTACAAAATGAATGGCAACAGTTATTTGGAGGGGGACCTTTACTATGCTTTACTGCTTCCATGTAGTCTTCATGCAGTTGTAGCTTGTTCTAGTCAAAAACTCATTAAAGGTTTCTCACTGGGCATTTATTTATTTCTGTGAGTTGTTTTATTCTGAAACTTTCATCAATATAGCATTAACCTTTTAAAGCAAGTAGAATTAGTTTGATACATTTCAACAGGAACATTGAGTCAAAGGGCTTGGAATGACTAAAAAATGGCTAATACTGATAAGAATTTAAAAAGGGCTTCTGGAAGCCATTGCTAACATGTTAAATTATCTAAAGCAAGTCTCCCTCTCACACTGCCTGAGCACAGGGTACACACATGCCTACCAAAAGCTAGTTGATCAGTAATTCTTAAAACAAACTTGCAGCTAACTGGGACTGTCTAAAGCATCTCTTCAATTCCAGCTCAACTAGAAAATACATTGGGTAATACCTATTACTTACATAGGTAATGTAAATGTAAATAAAAATTCAGAAGCTTTAAGTTTTGATAAAACTGTTAACTGTGAGAACTACTGCCATTGTCACTAAGTTTGACATAAAACATTGACATCTAGTTCAGGGCCATAATTTAATCAGCAGGTGTCAATTTAAAAATGCCAGTAACACTAAATACACCTAAGAACAGGGAAACCCAAGCTGCAAAGCACTGTACTGCACCTACACTGCATGTACAAAGTCAAGGACAGTGAAAAAGCTGAGGCTGTACCTCCATCATTTCCAGCTTGTCAGGATAGGCGAGATCGCCCGGCGCGGGCTTGTAGCCGGTGATGTCAGTCTGAATGTAAATGTGCGTCCTATAGACAAGGCGCTCCTGCACATCTTCCAACATCTGCTTGACACCAGCTGCAAATGCACCCAGTTGTTCAGCTGACAAAGGTAAGAACAGGCAAAAACTGTTAATGACAAAACTAGCTTATTGAAACACAAGTCTGAAGTATCACATATAGGACCATAAAAACCTGGCTTGCTGCAGATGGAGTCAGGGTATTTTTGGAACAGCAGCATGCAGACAAATTTGTGACAAACAAGGAATTACTGAACCCCATGCTGCAGTTGCTCTGGCTCCCCAGATTTTCATTACGCTATGAAAATGCAACCTCACACTGATGACATCAGATGCCTTGCTAGAATTAAGGGTTCTAATTATTTCAGACCTGGGTACATTCAGTGGAATTTTGATGGGAACAACAAAGCAAGGTGGCTTTGGTTCCATCACAGCCAATACCCGTGGTGTGACTGTTGGGAGCTGATAAAAACAGCTAAACCAATGCAGCTCACATCAAACTTAAGAGTTATTGTATCAGGCCAAATTTAAGTAATAGTAAGACACTTCTTATGATAAGCCAAAAGATTACGTCAGCAAGTTTTTTCCAATTCCCAACAGTGTTACAATTATACTTCCAGGAAAGTGAAAAATTCTTCATGATTACTGGCATAGCTTCAGAGACCAGGAGCTACACTGGGTGATATACCAAGTATATCACAAAGTACCAAGTATCAAGGATGATTTCTATTTACTGCCTGGTGCAATAAAGACTGTGAAAAGATTCCATAATGCACTGGTCATATTATGAAATGAGACACCCTGTCGGCTCACTCCTATGAGACTTTAGACTCTGCATACTTAAAAAACTCCAAAATCTACACTGCTGCTTTACTCCTCTGCCAAAGTTACAATTTCTAATCTGGGAAATGTGACATTAAGGAGAATTGAAAAAAAAAAAATCAGTTTTCATTCCTTTATGATCATTATGCAGAAAGCTCTACATGGATGATGCAGTAGCAGGGCCAAGTGAAGCAGTTCGTTAATTTACACAGTTAACTTAAATCAACCCTGGTGCATGTATATACATGGGGTGGATGCTTGCTAGCATTCGTACAATCTAGAGAAAACATGACTAACATCAGTATATTACTTAAAATGATGCTATGCACAGACCCAAATATACAGACCTTCACTATAAATGAAAAAGCATAATTAATTTTGCATAAACATGTCAAATATGAGATTAGGTTAAGATCCACTAGAAAGAAATAAGCATCTAGAATTTCTGACTATGCAATTAAACAATTTTATCAGTTAAGAAGACACTTAAAAACAATAATCTTTAATCTATGAGTTACCATTGTTCTGTACATGATCCTCAAGCATCTCATTTTTGAGAATCCCACAGAGCTCAGAAAGTGTCTCTAAGTGAATGACATGGATGATCATTGGCCTCAGGACATCATACAATGAAAGACACAACTTCTCCAAGAGTTCACTAAGAAGAAAGAAAAAACAAAGCAAAATACTTTCAGGATCCCCAAAAAGCAAAAGAAAATTTTATCACAAACATAAATTATTTTGTGGCAAAGATTTTTGAAAGGGGGGAGAGAAAAAAGGTGTCATAGAAGACCTTCAGACAAGGCTGTTTAAAACATAAACCCACTATTTCCTACAAAGTAGGAAAAGTTTTCCTTTTAAAAGATGTGACATAACAGCTGCTCAAAAATGGAGTTACAGCTTTTAATAAAATTTAAAATAAAATTTAAAAAGCCCAAATAAACAAAAAAAATCTATACAAACCAACCAACAACCCAACCTGTCACAAAGGCAAGACGCTGCAACCTGGTTTACTTGGCTTCTGTGCAAAAAAATGCTCCTGCTGAGCTCAGAATCATAACCCAAATTTTCCCTTGAGAAAAGGCTCATCTGATTGCAAGGATTCAACAGAGTCAGGACCACACAAAGAGGGACGCAGGAGGAGAAGCTCGGTAATGTTTTCTGTCATAGCTACCAACATCTCAGAGCACACTTTCCAATCTAACTGAAGTTACGATATCACTGCAGTGGCACACCACTGTATCCATTGAAGAAATCCAACTTCAATGGATTTTTTTCTTTCATGTTCAAAGTGATGCATATCTTGGTTAAGACACCAAAGCACTCACTCTAGATATTTTTGCCATTCTCAATGCTCCCCTCACTAATCACATATTATGCACTAATGCTATTGCTAGAAGCTGAAAATTCAAGTAATTTCCCAGTTAGAGTTGGAAATATAAACATCAAGAACATTGAAGTAACCACAGTGTGATAAAGATACTGAGTTTACTGCACAATTTGTTTTTTTTCAAATTCACAAAAAATGTCTGTTAATAGGACAATGACACTTCAGTTCCTCAGACAGGGAACAAAAATGCTTATGAAAGAATACTCAGAAGAAACATTTTGAAGCCTCTTCCTTTGCATCCTATAGCACTATAAGCAACTTGATAAAACACTAACTCTCCATGTTAAAAGCTGAAACAAAAAAGAAAGTTTCCCCAGCCTTATTGTTAAGTATAATACTCAATCTCAGATCTCTACTCTTGGGTAGAATTTTGGTAAACCCTTATCTCTACATAGACACCTGGCTGTAATTTCTTCAGAGCACCTTAGCAGTGCAGAAAAGGAGGCCATACATTACGCTAAGAGAAACCTAATAAAGTAGCTACTATTTGAAACATTTTTAAAAAATATTTTATCTAGATGTAGGCAAAAAAAAAGGAAGTAAGTTCTTAGGAAATGAGGTAATTACATTCCATCAAAATTAAAAAAAAAACAGAAGTCTATTATCATTCTTGGTGTGAATAGCACTAGTGACAAGATTTCTGGCTGAACAACATTTTACACTTGATTTCAATCAGGGATGTTTAGTCCAGGATTTGGACTGAGATAGCTAAACTGATTCTTAAGCAAATTTATTTCAGTCACCTCAATTCTGAGCATGCCCCACACGAGACCACAATTCTTCAGAAAAGACTGGGCCTATTCTGGCACTATAGTTTATCTCTAGTGAGGCTTTATGCAGTTTTGGCTTCCCTTTAGCTTTAAAGGATGGGGAGGGTACTGGGCGGTCTTTTTTTCAGGTTACACACTTGTATAACTTTAGCTGCACTCAATTTAAAACATTGCAACACTCAAAACCAGTGTCTTGCTTAGTCATTAATAAGTTAGACTTACACTAATAGGAACTTACACTTAAGTTAGGAACTTTATAGCAAGGGAACATGACCTACCCAAATTTCAAAATCAAGTATCAATACTAAACCATACCAAAAAACTGGAGGAGGGCCATAATCTATTCAAATGCTTTACCATTACAGGTCTGTTGTAAAAAACTCAACAATACTTTTACATTGCAATTACTGTGTGAAGCAGCATCCTGTTCCTCTTTTAGGTTTAGGCACGGGAGACTGGGACACTGTTCTTGTCAGGCATCCACTACCCTGACTTCTGTTCAGCCCAAATACAGGCAACGTGCAAATATTCCTTGACAGTAAGGGCAGCTCATTAAATCCTTCCAGAAAAGTAGCTGGAGTTCATCAGCCTAATTTCAGACTGACGCAAATGAAAGCACTAGTGCAACAGGCTGTGCAAAACAGGCTGTACAAAACCGGCTGAGAGCTCTAGACTTCTACAGCTATTTTCAAAGAACCTGAATATCTTTACTTCTTTCAGACTATCTACAGAGCATTTGCAAAGATTATTTATGGAGAATGGGAACTATCAGCTTTGTTGCAGAAAGAAGAAAACGAAAGAATATCAAATTCTGATGCTAGAAGTGACTGAGGTGGTTTTTTATCTTGCTAGATCTTACCAAACCATTTGAACACAGCTCTGTTTGCCACAAAATATTGTCTGCTACATCACAACACACTAAATACAGTAAACAAAACCAGCATCTACCACCTACTCCAGTTTTGGTGTTGGTTTTGTGAAGAACTCATTGTAAAGCTGGTGTTCATCCTGGCATACATGGACCATAAAGGCACAACCACTTCGTACCTGTATTCACAGAAATACAAATACTTGATTATTAATTCTTTTCCTTGCATCAGTATCAAAAGAGATATTATAGATATGATTACTATGTATTATATACTGTGTTGTGATTATTACAGCTACAATTAAACTGAAGGTTGGTAAAATTCAAAAGCAATGAGATGAACTCTAAGACTACAGGCTGAAAAGATGTTACTAGCCAAATAAAAGCTCACTGTACAACTTCTGTCCCTTTTTTGTTTCTGAAATTTAAGAAACCACATTTTATGCTTATTTTTTATCCTTCCCCCTCTGTGAGGTTTGTAACAGGGTAGAGTCTTTTCAGAAACAAAACATGTATGTCTTGAAAATATTAGTAGAATGTTAATGATTCAAACTCACAGACAACAGTAACAATTCTGCATGTAAATTACTGAATTAAGTAAGTTCCTTTTTCCTGGAGGAGAGAGGATTAAAACATGACAAAACCTTCACAACACATGACTACTTTACCTACCAGAGCACAATGATCTCTGTTATTCTGGCTGGTTAATTCTGTAACAGTGCTAGCGATACTTGGACCAAGCAAAAGCTCCCGCTGGTCAAGGTAACATTGATGGATTTCATTGAGAACTTGCTGATACCTAGCCAAGAAATTAAAACAGTAACTGAATCCTGAAGATCATTTTCTGGCACACCTAAAATGCATTCTAATACCCTCTTTTAGGTCTATGTAATTTCAAATTTCAATTTTTAAAACTTTCTTCTAAACAAATAATGTGTTTAACAGTACTTAAACAAAAGTAAATATTTTCAAAACTCATAACTGTTGAAGATTAATTATGTAGACATACTCACTCTGGCATTTTTTCAGATCTTTGCTCTACTTGTTCAATAAGAGTCTACTCAAAAAAAAACAGAGAAAGAAATATTATCAGTAAATTACTTTTTTGTAGTAATTGGAAAACAGTTTGTAGTATTTTTCCATGGATACAATATGCAATCTTTGGACATTCACACTTGCACAATATGCAATCCCTGCATTCACACTAATAAATTCAAGCCTCATTTTCATAACTTCCTTTTTAAAAGGTAGTTAGCAGCTACTTACTCTGACTTTGGGAGCAGCTGCTCTGAATTTGACATAAAACAGCGTGAAGGCATTGTCAGAATTTGGCACAGCTGAAGGATCCTGAAAGAAGAGATGAGTAATTGGTTAAAAAGCAAAATCCTATATTTGGTTTCTAGTATATAATGGCTGAGATAATTAGGCTCTAAAACAGGGTATTAGCTGTTTATGCTTATGCTTCCAGTGAAACAGCTCTTTGCCACTTCCTACCAACAAAGGCACGCTGGCTTCAGAATTGAAAGTCAGATGGAAGAACAAAACCCAAACCAAGCGTTTCATCCAACAGACTCTACAGGAAAAGGAACATTTTCAGTAATTATGACATTCTCCATTAGAGACAAAAATTTTCTCTGGACCTGCCAGAGAAGTAGTGATTGTTGGTCCTTAACATGTAGTACTAAAATGGAACGAATCTCCCTTTTATCTGCCGGTCCCAAGGCAGAGAAGCTAAGTTTCAGCTTGCATTTAAACTACAACCCGAATATCAAGTCTTGAGGCAGCTCCCCCTACAGTTCCCTCAGCCCAGTGGGGCAGACAGCTTGAACTTAAGACAAATTCTAGCACTAACAAAGCAGAGCAGAGACCCAGTTTAAACACCAAGCTTTCCTCCCCTTATTCCTACTGAAGTGAGAGGGAAAGATGGTCTTCTTCAGAAACATGATAGGGACAGGAAAACTCCACCATCCTCACCTCCTATTTTCATCCCTGTGAGCAACCTCATCATCCTTCTATAAATGTACATCAAAACCTCCACTCACATGTGTGCATCACCAAAGAACATCCAGATCTCAGTCCCTTTTCAGTCCTGACAGTCTTGTTCTGCTACAATGGGAAAACTCAACATTTGATCACAACTAAAAAACACTGATCCAGTACTGCACTTGTAGCAGAAGGAGCCATTTAATGTTTCAAAGTATACAAAATATCCACAAAACCCCCAGGTACATGGGAAGGAAAAGGTCATCCAACTCTTAAAAGATGTATCCTTCCTGACTTAAAACTCCTAAGCAGCAGCTCAAATTCAGAAATTAGATAATGCACTTCTTTCTGTAGACATGCTTATTATCAGAGATGTTCAATTTTGTTTAAATTCAGCTCAGTTAGGGCAATCCACTGGCATCAAAACAAGCTATGATACCTTTTTTAATAAAACCTAGTTTTGTACCAAACACAAAAAATGTTCAATGCCACTTAACCAAGATCTTCACTTCACGAGTACTCTTCCACAAGTTTCCATGAACACTGCCTAAAATTCCCTTCTTTTTGGTGTGCCAGTTCTCAATTCTAGCATCTTTCAGTTTCACTTATTATCCCTCAGGACACCAAGTCTGCCTGTAATAAAACTGAGCACAAGGTGCACAACAATTATTTGGAGAAGGAATCAAAGTGCATAGGAAGAGACATTCCTCTCTCTCTTCTGCTCTGCCAGAATATTGCAGCATGAGACTACCAACATTTTAATGAGACCTTAAAAACCTACCTGCTCACATTTATGCCTACATCTCCCTGGAGAGAAAGGGAGTAAATATCTGGACAGGGTGTCTCTTCCCTGGGACACTCTAGCATCACTGTCAAAACTTTAAACTGAAACAAAAAATACTGGCAAAACTAATGGGAAACTGGCACAGTTGTTATCTGCAGCTACACAAAACACCGCAGAATAAATGAACATACATGACCAAGAGCACCCAAGAATACTTACCAGAATGTAATACTAAAATGATCATGGTATGAACTTGGAGTTGTGCTTTACAATTACCATCCAGCTCCTGTACACTTTTTTCAAGTATTCATTTTAATCTCTCTCTGTCTCCAAAGCAATCTACCTCCAAAATAAAACAGCACAGTACCTCTTTCTCTTGTGTACCTTCCCCATTTGGCAACACACCAACAGACAGTTCAGAGCTTCAGTGCACACTCTGGTTCAGGAAAGCAACTGTCTGGCCATCTGGTGTCTCTAACACAGTCCTTCATCCATCCCTGGCTTTCACTAGCTTACTGCTCCTCTACTTCAATTCACTGACTTCATCTTCTTCAATTTCCATCATTTTTTAATTATTACTACTTTTAAATCTTTTGGATCACTAGGTCTCTGTCATGCTTGGCTGAGTATTGGACAACCTACACAAACACCATAGTGTTTGCATTGACCTATTTTCAAAAAAATCTGCTGACACATCCCACTTTCAAAAAAAAAATAAAAAGAGAAGTCTTTGATGTTATAATAGACATTTCAGTACAGCTCCACTCCCCACTTGCTGGTTCACCTTACCCTTTTCATTAACTGGGTTGTGAGGTTCTGTAGTGTATTCACAGTGTATGTCTTGATAAGGTGCATAGCTTTAGAAAGGCATTGTTTAAACTTCGTCAAATATACAGGATAGTCTTTAAAATTTGGCTGAAAGAAAGAAAAACATCCATTTAAAATAGAAAGAGTAAGAGTCAAAAATTTATCAAAACTTAAAATACATAACTAGCCAGCTTGTACAAACTAAAAGAAGTATTTTACAAAAAAATAAGCAGAATAATAAGTATATTCACTAAAAATTTCTTACCATCCTTAACTTCTTCCTGTATTTGGCACAGAAAACTTTTTATAGGGGGGAAAAAAATTACATAGTTGTAACATTTTAACCAAAAATACAGAATGACTTACATGTGATGAAATATATGCAATACAATCATCAAGCTTAGCCAGCATGGGAATGAATCCTTCACTGTTCACGGACAGCGTAGGGGAATTCAATTTCTTTGGGAAACAAGACAAAGCATCATTGTAAGGAATCTAAGCACATTACTGTTGGTGACTAAGTTCAACAGACCGGTAAACTTTTGTTTCCTAAGACTATTAACAATTAAATAATACTTACAGTGTTGATATTTTCCAGCTCGTTAAAGTAAGAAAGTTTCTGCTGGATGTTTTCAGCCAGGTCAACAAGTTCTGACTATTAAAGAAACAAGAAATAAAAGAAAATCATCAACCTAGCAAGTGGTTTAAATATATATGCATATATACACACACACACGTGTGTGTATAAAATTATTAAGCCTCCCTTTTAGCTTTCAGCACACACCATTGTTCAATAGCTCCAAGTAACTCGCAACTAATTAAGTACAACATAAGATGCAGAATACACCAGTGCTCTCTTGCTCTTCTGCCAGACACATTATTTTCAGTAGTGTATTTAAAATAATATGTACTACAGGTTTGTCAGTATCTCACAGACAATGCTGCATAAAGACAGCAGTGCTGCCATCAGTATTACAAAGAATTGTAAAAATTGTGTATCTCAGGATTGGAGTTTTAAAAAGTTGTCTCTTATCCAGTCTGACTATGAAAAAAAAACATTCATTGTATCACTGTTACATCAGTTCATCAGGAAAAAAAAAGTATCTGGGAAATAAGATCCCAACTTTAAGGATCTTGCAGAAAGCAGCTCAAAATATTTCTGCAAATGATATGAATTATTAATTCCACTATAGTTTGCACTTGTCAGGCAGGCATCAGTTACAAAAACTCTCCTCAGCTAACTTTCTTCATTAAAGCATATATTGACACATACTGAATATTTGACTGCAGAGCCTGACACCCCAGTTTCAGGAGAAACATTCCCAAAAAATTAGGTCCAAAGCAAACGGATGTATTGTTACCACAGCTCACATGTTTTCCCAGCCCAAGAAAAAGAAACTGTCATTTAAGATGACTTAGCAGTTCCCAGTAATCCTTCCATCAAAGATTACCTGCTCTTTCAAAAGCTGTTCACAGGCCTCATGCAGCGTTCCTGTCTTTGTGGACACAAAAAGATACTGTTTTTGCAGTGACTCCAGGTGTTGAAGGGCACTATTCACATCATTCAAGATAGCATCACACTGCTCCTGAAAGCCAGACAAGTAATCCCTCATCTGTCTAGAAAAAAGAGAATCAACAGATAACAGAAGTAAAATTTCCCTTTCTGTATTTGCAAATCCAGCTGCCTGCAGGGACACTGACACCACTTTTCTCCTTCTAGAAACAGGAGATCACTTGCATCAAGCAAGAGTTCACAATAACCAGATGTTTCATTATCTCAGAAATAACAGAGCTGAAGGGTCTGGAATAGCCATTCCAATTCCCTGACATTCCCTATAGCAAGCCTACCTAGAAAGCAGCAGCTTGCACCACAGCTGGTCTGGAGCATGTGAATACTGTCTAGATGGGCAGCACAAACACACTGACTTCTGCAGCAGCCAAATTCTACCTGCCTTGCAGGTGTGTTGATTTGGGTCTCTTCTATTTCCATTTAGAAATTACTTTTGCTCTCCTGAAGTAGCTGAAATTATTTTGAGGATTCAAAACTTACTGTGAGAATTGAAAGAGGCTTATATGAAATAGATCCGGTGTCTAATGTCATCAGATTTGTCCAAGGCTCAATGCAGACAAAAACTCTAAATAATAACTAGATGTTATGCCAAGCATTCAGCTTATCTAAAGCATATAAAAAATTAATTACTCTTGGATGTCAGCTAAAACTTCAGAGTTCTACTTTACCATGTACAAAGCTGCAAGTAACGCAATTCCCTGTATCCATGTGCAACAGGCAAAGAAATTATTCATTCTCCTTCTGCACCTTTGGCCTCCTGCAGACAGCAGCACACTGGCCATCCTACAAAGCATTGTGCATCCATGGCACACTTAAGCACCTGTGTGCACCATTACAAACATGCCAACTGACAAAGGGCAAGCCTGCTACTCCTTTTAGGTTCTTAATGATCAGGTCACAGGATCAGTATATGCCTCACCCTCTGCTTTTAAGAAAAGTCACGTCCTCAAATGTCAGAGCAAAAGAGAAAGAAACAGCCCAAAGAAAAGCAGAGGAAAAACAGAAGAGGGACTACAGCAGCATCCCCTTGTGGCCAAGGGCGTTTGAGAAGTCTCAAAACAGAAGCCAGTTTCTATAAAAGCCACGAGCAGATCTAGCTAAGCCATTCAGCTGTACTTCAGATTCCCAAGGAGTAACTGTCAAAGTCAGTGGGAAGGGGTTCTTCTGAACCTGATGGAAAAGTCAGTTACACAAAAGCAGATGAGAATGGCAAGACTCAAAACGAGAGTCGAGCAAAGTGTCAAGGAATGCAGGGAATGAAGATACAGAATGACAACCACAGTCACTGGTGAGCCAAATGGTGAGAACAGAAATGACCACCAGCCACATCTGGTTACACAGTCTCACCCTCAGAGGATGACAGCAATTGAAAAATCATAGGAAAGCTCTTAGACTGCCTTTGTCTACAGCCCTGTCTGTAAGCCAAAACTAATCTCCATCTGTCTAAATACACTGGGCAGTTCAGAAGGAAATGTGCATTCCCTTAACTGCTCTGCCACTTGGGCAATGGCCTTTGGGAGTGAGGCACACAGCCTTGGAAAGCCTCAGCTGCTCCAACACATTAGCCCACTCCCCGCCAGCTGAATGTGAACACATGGTAACATTAATGGACAAGATGAAGTCCTTCAAGGGTGGAACTGCTTAGAGTGAAAAGAACTGAGGAAGAGCACGTACCTATACTTGGCACCTTCATCTTGATCCATCTGTGTTTGCACCTGAGCAAACCAGGAGAAGAACTAGAAGAGATTTTATGGTGTGAACAATATAGATTATCACATGCAATCAATTAAAAAAAAATTAAATCTATGATCTATGAAATGAAGATGAGCTTTTGTTGAAAACAGAGCTGTTTCAGAATTCAGTTATTAATTTAGGAAACTAATTCCACACTGAGGGTCCCTTCCAACTGAAATACTCCATTGTATTCCTTCACTGAGTTAAAATGGTAAAGACTGGACTTCATCTGGCTTTATTTGCCAAAGAACAAGTGTATCACATTAGATAGTGTGTGTTCTTCTACTTCAAAAGCAACACCACTTTACTGACAGGGTGCCTTATTCTCACATTAGATTCCACTTCAAATGCAAAAAGTACCTGTCACTTCAGAGCTAAGACTTCAGTGTTGTTTTCCCCCCAGGTTCACCCTTATACATCTTGAAAATAGCCCAAAAGGTTTAGCAAACCCACCAAAAGCTAGGCAAGACACACAGAAACTAACAGAATTCTCTGAAGATCACTGCATCTTGGAGGTCATTCACTTACCTGCTGTGCTGTTTCAATTCTTTCATCCTCCATCCCTAGTGTTGCAAACCCCTTCAAAAGGACATCCTCTGTGGATTCTGGCACCGCAGCTGTCAGCAGAACAGGCAGCGACTGGGATGTCAGGCTGCACAAGTCCTCGATGGGCAGCTGCTCACAAAACACCACAAACTTTGGTCAGATAACTCACTGAGAATCCCTTCATATGTGCAGCTCAACTATAAAGCAATACAAAGCAGTAAGATGAGAAAATTACAGGCATCTACTTTTGAAGAAATAAATGCAATGGACATTTTACCTATCAATATGATAATCACTGAAACATTAAGTTTAGAAAAAACCTCTGAGATCACTGAGTCCAACACACCAACAACTACAACATCCATATATTTAGAAACACCACACAGGAACTGTCAGGGTTTTTTGCCAGACATTCAAGGAAAATTCAAGACTGCTGACATAATTTATTCAGAAGACAAGGAATAGCTCTGCTGAACAGGAATTATTTTTTAGCCACAATTATTTTGTTTAAGCAAGAAAAACATGGAAAAAATTAACTTGAGATAAGTTGTATTTAGGCATGATCAGAGACTATTAATTAGCCTATATGGAAGAAATTAATTCAAGAAGAAAAATACTATTATATACATTTAACTAATACCTTCTTCAATTACATGATGATGAATTGTATGTTTCCTGAGAACATCAGTAGGGAAAAACCAGAAAACACTGCTTAACTACAAACTGGTATCTCTCTAGAAAACAACTCACTTAGTAAAATATTCCCTGCCTGGTAACATTAGTCCGACAGAAAAAGAGCCATCAATATTTCAACTATTTGAGAAAAAAACAGATGGCCATACATTGTCCAACTCACCTCTCCACCCTGCCCCCAAAACAGGGCTGACCCCAGCAGGGCAGCCAGGGTTTCCCTGGTGTCTAATACAGAGGGAAAGGTGAATCCATCAGAGCCTGCTGTTTCAGGACAGCTGAGACAACACTGTCCCAGGTCTCTGATGAACTCAATGTCTTGGCTTTGCTGCTGTTCTCACTGGCAAATACAGAACCTGCCTTGTTGCAAAGCTGGTTTAGACCCTTAAAAACATCCTCTGTTATCAGGACATCCTTCTACAATCACTTTGGATGCCTGCCAATATTTACTTTTTGCATTCTGCTCACACAAAAAAAAGCAACCAGGAAGGATTAAATGAAACAGGTGCATTTGAGGAAGGAATTGCTTTACACTCTCTCTTTTGCAGTTCTGAGCTTTCAGAAACTTGCTGAGAGCAAGCTTTCTTGAATTTATGGCACTGTATCTTACACTACGACCCTGTTTAAATACAAACCCTCTCCTGAAAAGTGCACTTAGGAATGCAAGCACTCTATTCTACCTCCCTTTGCCAACAAGGGAGCATTCATAAATAATCACCTTTTCAGAGTTTGGAATTTTGCACGGTGGGAAACCACGTCCTCTATGGTGCTGACAAATTATTAAGCTTTTTATCCCTATTTCTGGCTTTCCTCACTTCAATCGAGAGCCTGCAATTCGTACCAGGAAACAACGTCGGCGCCAGCAGCTGTGCATTAGTAACGATCAATTTAAGACCAAAAGAATGAACTTCACGACTAAAGTTCTCAACTTTACCAGGGCAAATGCCGGTGGTCCGAGGGAAGCAGCGAGGGCGGGCAGAGAAAGCCCGCGGATTCTCAGGGGAAAGCTCCCACCGCTGCCCCACAAACTCCTGCCAGGCAGGGCGGGCGGGCGGCAGGAGGCTCCTCGGGAAGGCTCCCAGAGAGCGAGCCCTCCCGAGGGCGGGGGGAGGCTGGGGACGCGGCTGAGCCCCCTGAAGCCCGGGAGCGGCCGCGGCCCCGCAGGCCCAGCCGGTCTGGGCCGTCACCGCCGCCCGCCTGGCGACGTGGCACCGCGGCCACTCCCGCCCTCGCTCCCGCCTTCCGCCCCTCCGGGCCGGGCAGCGCCGCCGCCTCACCTCGGCAGGCACCGGCAGATTCTCGGCCGCCGCCTTCAGCTCCAGCACCGAGTCGGTCTGCCGCTCGCTGAGCGGCGCGGTGGGCTGCGGGCGGCGGTCCCAGAGACTGAGGCGGTCCCGCACGTCCCTGCCCGCGGGCGGCGGCTCCGCGGGCGGCGGCTCCAGCATGCTGCCAGCGGCGGGATGGGCGGCCGGGCCGGGACGGGCCGGGAGCGGCGCCCGGAGCGCGGCGGAACGCCGGGAGCGGGGCGGCGCTTCCGGGGGAGGCTCGGAGCGCGCCGCGCCGCGTCGCGTGGCAGCGCCGTCATGGTCACGCGGCAGAGAAGTGCGTCACTAGGGGCGGACGGGCGGCATGGCGCCCCCTGGCGCCTGGGAGGACCCACAGGGTCACAGACTGGCCGGGAAAAGCCCTCGGCTCGTCCGGGCCAGCCTGTGGCCAAACCCCACCATGTCAGAGAGACCAGGGCAGTGAGTGCTACGTCCAGTCATCCCTTAAATAGCTCCAGGGACGGTGACTCCAGCCTTGCAGAGAAGAAATTGCCCCTGATGTCCAACCTAAACCTCCCCTCCTGCAGCTTAAGGCTCTGGCCTCTTGTCCTATTGCTGGTTTCCAGGGAGAAGAGATCAATCTGCCCTGGCCATACCCACATTTCAGGCAGTTTTAGAAGTGGTAAAGTTCTTCCTGAGCCTCCTTTTCCCTAGCCTGAGCACCTCCAGCTCTCCCAGCCGCTCCTCACAGGACTTGTGCTCCAGACCCTTCCCCAGCTCCAGTATCCTTTCCCAGGCACACTCCAGCGCCTCCATCCTTCCCAAACTGTGGGGCCCAGAACTGGACAGAACATTTGAACTGCAGCTTCACCAGTGCCAGGTGCAGGCACAAATCCCTGCCCTGGTCCTGCTGGCTACACTGCTGCTGATACAGGCCAGGAGGCCATTGGCCTTCTCAGCCACCTGGGCAGTCTGGCTCACAGCTTCAGCTGAGATCCTAAACTCCTCTCTCACTGTTTTGGTGCCTTTGGGATGTAGCATTCAATTCCAGTCCATCTTGTCCAGTTATACCTCTGCAGCTGCCCCACAGATTAACTGGTACAGTGCACATACTGCCACTCCAAACTGGCAAACTTCTTGAAGTATTTGAAACTTCAAAACTGAAAGCAATGCTAAGTCATCACACTTTAGATTTGAATGCTTTTAATAGTCTTGGAAAACATATACAGTGTACAAAAATATTTACACTTTTTTTATTAAAGCACAGAAACAGTTGTAAGGGGAAACACTGCACATCAGCATACCCCTATATATAGAAAATGTTTACCTTAGGAAAGAAAGTGCCTTGTGCATTTAAAAATTCTATTTGTGAATTCAAAATTAGTAATTTTAAGTGATTACAGCAATTTTGATATCTCAATGAAACTTCTTTAAGTGGAATGCATGATTCTACAAAAAATGTGTCAAAGATTAACACAAGGCCACAAAAATCCAAAACTATGGATCATGCTTTGCTGCCCTCTGTAAACACAGAAGATACATCCTACAATTTGCATCTCACATACTCCTTTTTCCTGGAATTCAACAAAAGCACTTGAGATGCTTGATGTAACTATTGAGTTAACGGCCCTGAAGTTTTTATATACCTTTAAGCCTAAAGGTAATGCTTATAGAAGTTGTGGTTGATTTCTACATCAAGTGTTTCCTTGCATGTAACAGCAACTTGAGCATCTTTGGTATCTGAAAGTGTTCACTAGTCCTGGACTTGGGCGTCTTTTTAAAAGAGAAAAGCAGTCTTTATAGTAGATTTGCTTTTGGAGAGTTTGGCTCTTGTCCACATAGGCACTCACATGACAGAGCCTGACTGCTCAGTGTAAAACAGCCAGTAACCAATAGTTCTTCCCAAGGATGGAAGAGGCATGGAAAGTTTCTCTGCAAGATCAGCAGATGGGCATGAACTTGTTTGAACTTCATTCCTACTAGCAATTTCCATATGAATATGTTGAAGAAGCACTTATGCTGAAATCAAGAATTATACATGGAAGAAGAAAAAAAAAAAAAAAAACCACTTTCTTCAAGCTATGCAAAGCTGTCAACTGTAGCAACCACACTTGCTAATGAAGCTGGATTATTCCCAGAAAATTATGCAGACATCTCAGGACTTAGAACACAGGAAAGCTTCAAAACCAGAAACAGATTTTATACTGCAGTAGTTATTTTGCCAACCTGAAAGCCAGCAAAGATGTTTTGTGACACTTCCAGTTAACTGGAAGCTTTAAAGTTCAAATTGTATACATTTCTGAAAGCAGGAAAAGCCCAATTCCTCAGTTCTGCTTATCCTCCCTTACAGAAATAAATTTTTGTGTAAAGGAAAAAAGTTTCTTTTCCTTCCTTTTTGGAAATCTATGGAAATACAGGAGGAAAAAACCCTTTCCTTTGACTCTTATAAAACACTATGCTTTGAGACTCAGATGCACCAAGTTGCATTGCGGATCTTTACATTCAAGAGCATTGAAACAGTTGACAGAAGGTATTCCACCGTGTTTGGTTCAGTCTGAAAAACAGTGCACATCATCCACTGAATCACGTGCACAAAGCATGGTTACAGGAGCCAGTTTGCCTTGAAATCACTTCCAGGTTCTTCTCATTCAGTCTTGCAGTGACCTTTTCCTTTGGCCAGCAGCTCAGACAATAAAGAGCGAACACTCAAGACAACTTGCACATTGCTCTAAACTCAAGACAGTACATTAACAGAATTCTGTACACAGCTCGGCATGTCAGGCATCCAATTTCTTCAGCTGTTCATATGTCAGAAAAAACTGGCACAGCTGATTAAGGAAAACTTTCCTGTTCATGCAGTGAAAACTGGGCCCTTCACTACTGAAGGTTTGCTGCATCTGTGTGCAACTGTTGTCCACTCCTTGGTCCTTCCTTTGCCATACTGCAGGTTGGCCACATTTTTACACAATACTAGGCAGAACAATGAAACTTGCTTAAAGGCTGGTGATACAAAATAGTTTCCCATCCATCTTCCTCAGGATCTTAAACCCAGGACTGAGGAGGCAGTCCTGCAAAAGCTGCCATAAAAGTACTGCAAAAGCCCTTAAGACTCTTTAATCACTTAGCTGTAGAGGGCTAAGAAGGATTGTTTATTGTAAAAAACACTTCTACCAACCCACTTTCCAGGGCTCTGATCAGCTGGCTCCTGAAACAAAGCTAAAATTGTGAGACTAAGATAAACAAAAAGATTGCATCAGTAAATGCCAACAGTTTCCCCAGTTCTGGAAATAGCCCCCACTCCTAATTCACCTGGTCAACTTTGACTAAAACTAGGCTCATAACAAAGAAAATGGGCAGGGATGAAATTGAAAGAACATAAAATTATTTTGCAAGATCATATTTTAGTGTTGACTCTGTGTGAATCAAATTCCATCCGACTAGAAGCAATTGACTAAAAAAAAAACCCTGTCAACTGCACAATTTTCCATTCATAAAAAAAGGGAATATCTGTGCTGATATGACACCTCCCACACTGAGTAATTCTGTAAAAAACAATACTTGCTGTTGTATGGCTAAATTAGTGGTTTTGCACACTTCTGGAAAGGATACAATGATATTCCAAGGACCAAGTCTTAACCAGTTTGGCCAAAAACCTTTATACAGAGCAAAAAAGCCTTCATTCTTCCATGTCTAGGGGGGAAAAAAAAAAAAAAACACATAACACACTTACGTAATTCTTTTTTTGTGAAAAATCTAGACAGCACCTCAGCTAACAAGGCTGAGTCCTGTAACCTTAACTTAAATTTATTGTCTGTCAGGATAAAGAAATACATTTTATTAGATGTAAACTTGCAGTTGACATTTGACAGCCTCTAGAAATCTGCTGCATGTAAACCTGTAGCTAACATTTGGCAGTCCCTTGAAATATTTGTTTGCTTTATGGACCTCAAATTCCCCTGGACTTGGACTGTTCAGTCACCAGTTGGACAACAACAGCTTACTACCCATTCTTCTCCATGTACAAGGCCATCATGGTCCCACCTCATACCAAAGTTAGAGACTTCAGAAACCAAATCAAAGTAATCAAAATCAGAGGCTGACCTTGCCTCTGGCTGTACTAGGCTTTCCATTATGCAGTAAGCAACATAGGAAACCATCTGTTTCAGAAAATCTTGTTCTTCAAGGACTGACCTATGAAATTATAATTTTCTGTCAGCCTGACATAGTATAAAGCTGAGCAAGACAGTGCTGCTGAGAGCCTCTCTCTCCTCATCCAAGCACCCAAAGAAAGTTCTTCAGCAGACACTAACTTTCTTCCTGCCTGTCTCTCAAGACAGTAGATACTTTTCACACTTGAGTGCATTACTGACAGCATAGTCCTTTTAAATATTATGGCAAAAAGCATGTCCAAGTTACTAGGGAAAACAGAACAATTTTGAGCTCCGCAGCAAAACCAATTCTTGGTGGCAGCAGTTTCTATTTACGATGATACATGAGCTACTTACCTGTAACAAGCAATCCACAGTGCCCTTGTAGGCTGAGTGTCCCCCATGGTTTTGGCTTTTCTGATTCATCATACGTGTTCTTACAACATCAACAGGGTTGGATGCAAGGGCTCCAGCTAACCCACAAAGAAAACTGGAACTAGGAAAAGAAGGGTTTAATGAAAGCTGATCTACCACACAGATGTACAAGAAATTCCCCTTCCCAGGAAGCACACAGTAATAATGACTGTTTAATGCTTTTACTAAAAGAATTAAATCAGCTAATGGATGTGAAAAGTTACTTTTCACTTACTATAAAAACAATTTTGAAAATTTGCTATATAGCCCTTATATACATTATGCTTGGAAAGATGTTCATGCCCCAGGGAATAATATTATGACTGCAAATTTCTTCTAACCTCAATTTGCACAGTTGATGATTCAGACCACCCACAAAACAAATTTCCACATTTCAAAAGAAAGCTAAATTCAAATGCTAAATAAAATTAGCTTCCATGCTACCATTTGAGATGCTATTACACTAAAAATGATAAACACATCAGAAGTATATGTACATATCTAGACAGATAAAAAACCCAAAATACTCCTCTCCCCTGTAGCAAGAGCTAACTAATCATGAGGTATAGAACCAGTTATACAAACTTACAGGAAGTGAGTATATACTGTATCTCCCATATGTCCAGACATAATTATGTGCTTCTTGGTAAGGTCATACACTGGCAGTTCTACTCCAACAACAATAGCAGCTCTCTGTGCTGTCAGTGATACTCCCTGGCAAAAGAAACGATATAGCTGAAGTTTAAAGTCAACCTTTGTGCACTGTTAGAAAAGCCAAGCTCTTACAATACAAAGCAAAACACCACAAATGTGTTAAGAACACTGCAAATTCAAATATGGCTAATTAGTACAAGTCTTACATCTAAGTGCTCCAAAACCACAAATCTGAAATAACATAAATCACTTCTCCACACCTAATGGCAACTGCAGATCCTTTAAGTTATTTTCTATCTCTACTTAACATCTCAATTCTTGCATCAATAGTCAGCTAAAACCTCAAAATTTCCTTTGCTGCTAGCTGAAAAACTGATGAAGTAAGGAGGATGAACAAAAAATTGGAGATCAAGAAACTTTGTGAGAAAAGCACACTAATGGAAAAACATTCCTATTTTCCAGCTGTTTCAAAACAATTGTCGGTTTTGGCTCTTAAGTTGTTACACAGTCGTTGACTATAATTGGCCCAAGAGACAAACTGTAAGACTGAATATGAGAGTTTCTGATCTAGAAGGGATGCTCAGCAGCTCCTTCACTTGCAAATGTTCTTTAGCATATGTTTTAAAACAGACAGAGCATACAGATTGAGAGGTGTCAGGCAAAGGGTTGTTGAACTGTTCCTAGAGCCAGTCACTTTAATTGAACCCTGTATTTGTCCTCCTTCTCCTAAGTGGCAGCTAATCCTCACACACAAGACTGGCTGTAACCCTTCACCAAAAAGCACTGAGACACCAGCAGTGAAGCAGTCATGGCAAATGAGAGACATTACATCCTCCATATTTCAGCTAAGAACAAGGTGGAATACATGACATTCAACTGAACAAGGAAGTGTAAGATACAGTTCAAAAAAAACTTGCCTTCCATAATCCTTTAGTGCCTTCCTTTTGGTAGATCTGTATGAAGTTGCCCATCATTCCTCCTTGAATTGTTCTGCCTTGAGCTTGCATTCTGATCTGAGATTCATTTGAAGATACAATTAAAAGATAAATACAACAAAAAAAAACAATAAAACTAGATTCAACTATTAAGTTAGAACTGCAATAGTAAAGTCAATTTCTCTTCAAATATAAAAGCAAGAGCTGACATTATCATAACTATATAAGTGCAATCTTTTGCCTTAACTATCCAAAGGCAGCTGCTAATTTTGAAGTAGTATGTGGTAGAATTCTTAGCTGCATTAAGTCACTTCTATTTCTGTATGAGTACACTGCTCCATTTAGATAAGACTGGCAGATGGATTCTGCAGGATGTCCTTTACAGTGTTCTCACAGGAATATGTTGAAATGAAAGGTTAAACAGATTAATGTTTCAGCCACTGAGAACCATGGTCTTCAATCCTGTAGATTTATAAGAACATCCTTAAGGACCTGTCAAGGTAACTTTCATATACAAGTTGTCAACAAGTGACTTGGTGAGTGGATATAATTTTAGGAAGTAACTAATTGAAGCCACACTTGAAATACAAGCTAATGTTTGAAATGCCACTACATAACCACACTAGCACTATGAAGGACAAAGCTTTTTAGTAGTTTCAGGAAAACAGTTTTCTTGACTTTTTCATTAGGAGCAGCTTTGTAAGTCAGAAGCTCCAGTTTTATAAGATAAACCCATCAACCCTTTCAAGTAACTGACGATGATTAAGCTAATGGATTCTTAAAGAGGTGACTGTTTCACTAATTCACTTTAAAGAACTGATGCTGGAATGCCATTTCCTTGGAACACAGGTTTGCAAAGCCTCTCTAGTGTTAAGGAATCATATGGTACAAGTAGCATTCACTGGAGCTCTTGTCTCTGAACTAATCTTCATCTATTTTGAGCTCTAGCAACATCCAAGTGTAACAGTGTTACCAAGAAGTACAGATGAAGTAGGCAGTGTGGCTTCCACACAAACACCACAGCAAAATTATTCTCCCCCCACACTCAAACATGTGGGTCTAACTACCTCCCCAGCTTTCACCTTCCTCACACATACTTCCAAATGATTAGTATGGACCAGAAGGAGGCTCCAAGAATTGAGGATGTTGCTGATTCTTTAGAAGTTAAGAGATGATAATAAATAGGGTTACAAAACAAATCCTAGATTCATCAGGAGACTGCTCCTACTTCAGGAGAGAACAAAAACTAAGACAAGCTTTACATAATTACCTTTAAGACATCTGTAGGGTTGGCAATAGATGACGAAATTACTCCCGAAAGAACACCACACAGAACATTCATCATGAGGGTTTCATCTGTTTCACAAACAAAGATTTTAGCTGCAGATTTACAAAAATTAATATGCATTAAGACAGGATGATGCCTCCACTCATTTAACCAGAGAGTGCCAGTTACAGAAGCCTGCTCTGATGAGTTACTCTTGCTGAGTAACTTTGTTGTAGCTGGTGTAAGGAATGTCTTCTCCGTGGACTTGTTCAAATGCTACAGTAATATGCCAAATGGAAACAATCAGCTTCAAGCAAATCAGTCCTCAATTAAATAGACAATGACCACTCACCTTCTGGATGCTCAACAAACATTCTTTTTAAGCTCTGGTAAGTGCCTATTTTTATAGTTCCATATGAAGCTTGTCGTAGCATTGCAGGTGCAATCCTGTGAAAACAAGCAGCAGTTATGTTTATGCTCAAGATCTCAAAAACTCATCAGAAAATTCTTCCTAGTGCAGAGATAGCTAGCAAAGAAAGGTTTGTTCATTTAAATCAACAATTTAAACTCGTTATAAACAAAACAAGCTTTGGAGCTTCTTAGGTTTTGGGTTTTGTTTTTCTTTTTAAATAGAGCCTGAAAGAACATGAAAGGATTATTACTATTAGACCATGCTTCAACTTGTAATCTATAAAATAGCTGGCAGACATATCTGAAATGCAGTTCCCCCACCATCCTGCATGTTTTGAAGTAAAGCATGCTCATTTATAGGCAAAGGTGAACCCAATTTTTATTCTGAGAGATGGAAAAACTATAACAGCACTATAGAGAATAACCTTATGCTTAGGTATTTTGTTTCATGTAGGTTTTGTTGTTTGAGGGTTTTTTTTTTTGAAACATGAAATGCTATGGCAGTGTGCAGCACTGAAGGTATCAAAGCTGGGTCCTCCAACTTCCAGATTAAGGCTAGCCAAATACCTTGCAATCCTGAAGCCCAAAAATTCACATACAATGGGCTTATAATTTCATCAATAGACTGTTCATAAGCCATTGCTGCAGCTCAATTAATCTTACCCAGAGTATAAGGCTTTCAACCCTTCTTCTCTGCATATTCTGACCAGTGCATGCACCATTCCACGGTAGCGGATCTCTTTATATTTGGCATCGTTAACTTGACCTTGAACCTGGAGACGTGTTTTGGTCAGATCAATGGGGAAAGTACCTTAAAGGAAAAAAATCAGCAAGAAAATTAACAAAGTACCTATCTAACCAAAGACAACAGAGACCATCACACAAGAAACAGCAACATTTATTATGTATCATAATATGTAAAAGTGCTCCCATGGGAAAGAAGCTTTTCCTACCAAGACTTTCTTTTAAAGAGGTGATTCACATTCTACCACCCTGTTTCTTCTAAAGGCCTGACAGAGGCCCTGCCTGTTCCTGTGTTCACATTCACTATATTTTCAGGCAACACAGCATTGCCTGGTTGTAAGCAGCCACACTGAACAGGACTTTGCAATTCCAATCAGGCACTGAGTTTGCGCATGTATTCTACCAACACCTTTGAAGAGCACATCACTGAAGGCAAATAAATTCTGTAGGACACACTATGCAGCTTCTGGCCCAGTATCTGAAAAAGAATAGCAGCAGTACCTATTTCTGTTACTGCTTTCCTGTAGCCTACTGCTATGTTATGTTCAATTCATATTCTCCATGCTCCCCATATGAAAGGGTTCAGAAACTGTATCCATCCAGGAAAGGACCACTTCAACATTCCATTCTCACCTAAGTACAAACAGGAGTCAGGATTAACTACATCTGTTTAAATGAGGCTTACCAGACAAGCAAAGCTTTCATGAATTGTATGTCTTCCTTAAGCTTTTGGCATTCTTGGCCATATTCAGTCAAGTGAAAAAATGACAGGTTTCAAACTCAAGTTTGTACAAATTTCCTAAGTAGAAACCCTTCCCATCCCTGCAATCATTCAAAGTCGGATTGGACGAGGCTTTGAGCAACCTGTTCTAATTGAAGATGTCCCTGCTCAAAGCAGGGGGGTTGGACCAGATGACCTTCCAACCCAAACTACTCTATGAAAACAAAAAATAGTAGTTTTAAGTGTAATTTTATACTGCCTCTACTTTACTAGACAGACCTTTCATGCAAGCCCACCACATGCTTAACCATGTCCTGCTACAATGAAAATCCAGATTTCCTTTACTTTCATATACATGCATTTCAAATACAACTCTGCAAAAATGCTGATATTTAAGGTTTGTCTTTAGAGGAGGCCTAAAACATCAGATGTGCTGTCTCACTACAGCAATTATTCTGTGTTGCTCATTATTGAATTTAGGTGTTCAAATCTAAGCAACCACTTACATTCAAGAAAAGATTATTTAAACTGCAGCATACATACTGAGTAAAGCTAAAGAAAAATCTGCAAGTTAAGAGAGTAACTAGTCTACTGCAGCAAAGCAGAAGCTGTATCTACTTATGACCACTGTCTAGGAACAGATCAAAAAACACCAAATAATAAAACACAGAGGCAAAATATGTATAGAAAACAAGACTCACCAGGGATGAGAGTTTACAGACATGAGTGTTCTGACATTGAAACAGAGATAAGAGAAACCCTTCAGCATTAAGCAAAAAACTCTATGCTGCAGACCACCATATACCACTATGTCACTGGCAGCATGGAACCAAACTTGTTTTATCTAGAGACTATCCAAGAAAATCACGTCAACAATTAAAGCAAATGCTTACCACATTCTGCAGTGATTGATGCTAAACCTCCATAGATAAAGGGCTTCCAGTTCAGTGCTGGCATTATTGGCTCCTCTTTCTGTGAAAGAAGAAGATTAAACACTACTGTAAGTACATGTCATAAATATCCATGTTAACACTTAGTAAAAACTTTGTGCCTGGTCCACTTAAAACAGGCCTTTCAAACATGAGTAAAGAGTAAAAAACCACATTTAATACACTTGACAATCAGAAGAAAGACAGGAATATCACAGAAAACCATCTGGGTTCAAATCAGTGCCTGCTATGTGTTTGGGTCACCACTTCCCTCACCATGAAAGGTTAAAGCAGGTCATCTCCCAGGCATAATGTTCAGGAGCACTGCAGTGAATAGCCTCCAAGGATTTTTACTAAGCTAAACTAGTCTGACTACAGCCCACAGTCATTACAGAACTTCCTTTTTTCCAGTTACCAACATTATTTAGCATGAGCTAAGCTGGTACACTTGGACAGAAAATAAGGGTGCATACACCAATTTGCTTCCATTCAGACCTATTTCTGCTACCCGTGTTCACAATATTAATTCTTATGAATGCTACATGAAAATTGTGTCAATTATTGAATTGACAAAGTAACCACAATTTGCAATTAACAATAGAACATGCTTTGCAAGATGTTAAAGTAATCCAATTATATTAGAAAAGAGATAAGAACTTCAAAAACCAAACTAGTCCAGCCAATGTAAGGTTGCCCTTCCCAAAAGCAAGCATGTCTCTCAACATCTTTTCCTCACAATATTCAATATAAATAGTTCTCATTCCCCATTTTCTGTGATATCCCCCCAAACATTGCATTCTACAGCTGGTTTTGCCATTAATTTTAGGGGAAAATTGTACTTGAAAATACCACCATTAGCACTTACACTCCCTGTTATTCTTCCCTGCTTTATCACCCGTGGTGCCTAACTGGAAAATATCACAAATGCACCCGTTACTTAGCCCTGCCTTTTGTACAGCTGAACCTTCTTTAGCCGCTTCCTCTAGCGATGCCAATAACCCAGCACCTAAATGAATTTTCAGAGTTGCAGACACTCAGCAGGCCTGAACAATTTCTGCAGCTCTAGTTTTCCTTTTATCAAGTTTACTTCATGATGAGTTACCTAGCTCTTCTGTCACATGAGGAAAAGAAAGAAGCTAAAAAAAAAAGTCACAACATTTTGCATATTCAACACCTACATGCACAGAAATCCTTCTTATTCTTTATACTGCTGCAAAGAACATCATTAAAAAAAAAAGGGCAACTAAGGTCACCCTACTATACTGCCAAAAAGAGTGCAGTACAGAGGTCTGGACACACAGGCTTAGACCATGCCAGTTTTTCAATACAAAGGAGGCAGAGCCACATGGATTTACACTGTATCAAAGGGAGACCAGTTCCAGCTCCAAGTTCCTCATAATCCTGTTCTGCCATGATTAATGGCAGATCATTTAATTAACAGAAACCAAGCCAAGCTCAGTTTGCCCACTATCTGCTAAACAGCTGATCTTTACTCCTGAGAAACTCATCAAAACTGACAGTTAAGCCCCCTAAACATACTAAAACAAGATTTCATATATCACAAATGTCACAAAACTAATAAAACAAAAATAGATCCTTTTTCTGTTCATTTCATATTTCACTCTGCCTAGGCATTGAAGGCTACTCACTTTTTCTATGGTTATTCTGAGCACAGTCAAATAAAGTTTTTAATTTGCACACAGATTTACAAATATAAGTTGAAACTTAAATATATAAATAGGATATTCTAATGCAAAAATTTTATAGCACACTCTTCCTTTGACAGATCCCAAGGTGAAGGTCAAGGTCTGTACATCTGAAAGGCTTTCAAGTCTTAACTCCTGCCAGTATGCTAAACTAACCATATGAATTTTTCAACTTCTAACCTCCAGCCCCCTTCTTCAAGATATCCATACTTTAGGAAGAAGTATGAAGAAGAAGAAAAAGATAAAGCAAAGAGGTAGAATTTTTCCCAAGGAAAAAAAAAAAATAAAAAGACACACCATCCAGTAATTTCGCCCCATGACCTCAGGTGTCTCATTTCCCGCTTAGATTCCAAATTCTTGGTTTGCTTCTTAGTCAGAACTTCTTCCCTATATTAATAAAAATAGTAAGTGTCTCCTCAGAACAATTCTGTATCAGCTGAGTGAGTAGCAAACTACTTAAAAAGAGAATCCAGCCATCATTATAGAAAAAAATCAAGGTCTCCACTTTTACTAGAAAGATACTGCTTTTACAAAATACACGTTGCCATACCCTGAACATCAACGATGACAGAGGGGATATTCGACCCTACAGAACATGGGGTTGAATACAGAGATTCATCCACGCACTTTCTGCAGTAGTCGGAAGAGAATCCTCTTTCTTTTAACCACAGCATGACTGGACTAAACCCAAAAGTCCGGGTTCCATGAAAGAACGAATCACTTAAAGAACTCGGTATTTCCCCGACGGGAAGCAGGCTTGAAAATCCCCACATCGAATTACATGTTGGTTGAAAACATCGCTAGCGTATTAAGCGCGCAGTATATTCGAGCTTATAGAAGTTTTAACTATTTAAAGCGGATTTGGGTCTAGGGTGGCAACAACTACGACTACTACACAAGAAAAATAGTCTCCCACCCTCCGAGACCTGAGAGCAGCAGCCGCCACCTCCTCACTCACCGCCAAGCCCTGCCCGACCCCCACGTCCTACCACGCCGACCCCGCCGCTCCCAAACCCCAGCGTCGCTCCCCGCGGCCGCAGCGGCTTTTGAGGAAGGCGGGGCTCCGCCCCGGGGCGGGCTGGCCCGAGGGGACGAGCCGGGAGCGGGGTGTGGAAGGGGTGGGTGCAAAGCCGCAGTGGGTTTGAAGGGGGGCCTAGCCGGCTCTAATTATCCGGGGAAAATATTAACCACGCTGACCTTGCAGTCAGAGGTCTCCCCTCGCCGCTGGCCTTGGAGGACTGCTGGGCTGGCGGAACAGGCCGGCATTTTCCATTAGCATTCCTGCCCCAGGAGTATGGAACGGCTTTGTTGGGCGTTTCAGCGCTCCCCGGTTAACGAGCAGGTCACTTGGCCCTTAGAGTTTCTCCTCGCCATTATCTATAAGGACACTGATTTTGCCCCTCGGTTTACGATCCTGTGGGGGCAGCGACACCGCAGCAGTACCGGGGCTGAGCTTTCCTGAGGCGGCACAGGAACCTTTATCTACCTGCTGTGTGGAGGAACAGAAAGGGGCAGGGTGGGCTTAAATAGCTACTTTGCTCTTTAAATTACCCTCTTCAATATTTTTGGCAGAACGGTTACACGGGTGATTCAGCAGTTGTAGTAGTATTACACAGTTCTGTGCCATTCTATGGTTTTTTTGCATTACCAGGGCAGAAATTATGGATTCAGTATATATGCTTTACATGGCTTTGTTCACCCCCATGCAGTGCCTGTCCAGAAGGAAAGGCGCTCTCCAAAAGGGCAGGTCTCTGGTCTCGGCCGCTGTCCGGGTGGCAGTGACCCGTGCATGAAGACTGGATGAGAACCAGAAGTAGTCTGGTCCAGAGCCCAGGGCTTCCTGTGAAATAGTGGAATCAGCTCTTTTGCTGCCCCTGAAGGCAGAGTGTTCTGGCAACTCGGTGCTTTCTGTTTCTGACTGAAGAGCTGCCAGGAGTGCTTGTAGGGACCTACCCCCACGGTGCAGCTCTGCTGCCGCTGTCAGTCCGCTGCCTTGCAGGCGGATGACATGCCTTACCCCGGAAAGGGCAAAACACCCTGCGGGACTGCTCCCCGCGCCCATCTCAGGGCAAGGCTAGAGGTTGAGAGCCTTTATTTAAGCTTACTGACTGGTGGAGAAAGACGGTGACACCCGCTCAGCCCTCATTAAGAAGCTGGATGTGGCTTTGCATGCAATCCTCAATAAGGCATAAGGAATCCAAAATTTGGGTTCCGGTATGCCACAATGTGGGAGCTCAGCACATCACTCCTGATGTCCAGAGCTACCGAGAGAACCCTTGGGGGGCTCGGGAGTCTTGGAATGTTGCCAAAAGCACTTGGTGGCTTGATTTTGATCCATCTAGAGATGTGCCACCGATGTATGAAGAAATGGAACCTGCCAGAATCACTCGAGTGTAAATGGTGAAGGGAAGATATCATTATAGGGTGAATCACAAATTTTGGAGTTTTGGTACAGGGGGGTTGTAGAGACAAGATGGAGGAATCAGGGCGTGCCACCAGGCTCTTCTTTCTTCTTCCTGTCTTCCATCTTCTGGAGCGGTGTTGGCATTTGGGGATTGGTCTGGGATGAGGGTGTAGTTAGTGACGAAGATGATAGGTATTGGGGACAAAAGGTAAATATGATATACGTAGTTTTTGTTATAAAAGATGCGGCCGCCTTGGGGGTGGGCAGAGTGCCTTTGGCTGCCGTGCTGGTCAGATCCTTCGGGCAGAGAAAGGACTTTATAGATAAGAAATAATAAACAATTCCGAAGACCGAAAAAACCTGGCCTCCAGACTCATCTTTTGAAGCCCAGCGTGCAAGAACCATCCTGAGCGTGTGTGGGGGCAGAGACAGACAGCCGACACCATACCACAAGAGCTTCATACTGTAGTATATGATGTAGATAATTTATGCTTCGGAAATTGTATAAAAATTATAAAGATCCAACCATGCATCTGACCCCCATGGCCAGAAGCAGGGCTTTTCATTTTCAAAAGATTTCCCAGATAAAATCATGACCACTAACGAGTGAATGAGTCTTTCCTGGGCAATCAGCGACCATTTCCGAAGAATGTCCAGAACATTCACCGAACAACACCTGGGAGAGATTACATCGAAAAAGCAGCAAAGTCCTGGCTACAGCTGAAAGCAAGACATTTTTGAGGAGCCCAGACAGCCATCCAAACCTATGGACTGACTTTTGTCCGGGACTGCATCTGTATAGTTCCTGTTATACATATGTAGGAACGTACAGAAATCTTGGGTCATTTCTGCTCCAGGCAGAATAAGCTGTATATAAGCTGGCTGCATGGAGCAGTGGGTGTGACACTCTGGGGAGACACTGACACTACGGCAGTCTGACCCAAGTTCACCCAGCGTCAAAGTCCAGGGTTGACACTGTCTTGGCTGTGGCGGCTTTATAATATTCTATTTTTTGGTTGTTGATCCAATAAATTTATAATTTTTTTTAATAAATTTGGCTGCAGAATTGATCATTTCTAACAATACAATGAAAATAGTTCTCTAAAGCAATCCGAGTCCGTTACAGACTTCCCACAAATGTTACATTTCCATCGTTGAAGGATGGGTAGCCTACAAAGCTCATGCTCTAATCACAATGTTGCAAACTGTCTTTGCAGGTGGGCCTCATAGAACCTAGCTACAAAGTCCCACCTCAGAACTGGTATTCACGTTCTAACCCCCTCCTGAAACTCCTAGTACCTGGCTAGTACTTTACAGGTTTTATATCTACAGCAAGTACGATCTTACTTCAGATAAACTTTGAACGGCCCCCTTCTCTCTTTTTGCACAGAGATCATTTGGACTGATTTTAACATTGAGTGATTTTGCACTTTGGTGCAGCCACTTTGGTTTTCTGGCTTCTCAAGTTTCTGCCTCCTTTTAACAAGGACTTTAGTTCCACTCTGATCTTGAGTTGGGCAATTTCTTCTGTAGGCAGATGGATTTTATTACCTCTGATGAAAATCAGCTCCTGCTCACATGTTATATCTTGCACCCAATCACATTTCTTATTTTATTAACAACCTAGTTGCTACTTCTTAACTGTGTACTTTTGAATACAGAAGAATTCAGGTTTACTTTTCTTGCTACTGGTGACTTTTGCATGGGTCCTGTTGTATTCTCAACCCGATTCATAATACGTATGAGGTACGTAATGCTTTTGTCAACAGACAGTGGACTACTTCTGGCAAGATGCCTTGAACCTGGCATCTGCGTCATACCAGCACTGACTTAGGTGCTCAGCATCTTTCCACATGTGCTACTGATTACGCAGTCTTACAACAGCTTTATCCAAGCGCCAGTTCTTTCCCAAGGGGCTGTGCAGGGCTACAATTTAATTAATTAATTCCAAGACCCCTAAACTTACTGCTCCTAAATTTCCTTGCACATTTTTTGTTTCTTTTTTTAAGCAAAAAAAGACAGCCCTCAAAACATTTTTCTGGGGACCTCTGCTTTTTGTGCATTCATTCCTGTTTTGCTACTTCCACGGCTGCTTAAAATGGAAAATCATTTCACGTCTGGTCTCTGCAGTGGTGAAGACAGGTCTGCCAAATCTCCTACTGCTTAAATGAATGGTTAGTGGAGAGACACAGATGGCTACAGGTTCTAGCTGCCTTGTCATTTTGTTGCTAGCTGTAACCACAGGAGAGGTACCTTTTTCCCTTGGAAACTTTCACAATTATTAGTTACATAACTGATTTGCATTTTTCATGTTCCATTGGTTGAGTGATGAAAGCAAGCCTAGGACATGGGAGTCAAGAGCTCCCTGCCCTGGCACAGCCTCCTCACCTTCAATTATTTGCACTTTGTCTCTGAAGAACATTTCATCTGACCCTCAATCATACATCAGATGACTTTGTTGGGAAAGTAGACACTCAGTGTGCTATTGGCACGTGTAAAACTGTAAGACATAACAAATAGTACTTCCATTGTGTTTGCCAGGGGCAAAGCCTCAGCCTGGAGCACCACATCCAGTTAAGTGTGGTGCATTTCAATACAGCTGAACAGAAGAGCTAGGAAAATAAGGCTAGGAATACAAAACCCAATCTGTAATGAAAAATTGAAAGAAACAGTCTTTAAAAAAGATTAATATAACATAATCTTCAAGACTGAAAGTTGTCCATAAAGAGGAATAAAATTCTCTGTTCTCCACCACTTATATTAGACATACAACAGACTTTCTAATGGTGTGGACAGTGCTAGATGAGAATAACTGCAGAGTTTGCAGTACCTTCATCATCATCAACTTTTAAAAACTGTTAAGCAGCTGCTTTTGAGACATAATTACAATCTGGATTACCTGGACCAAGCATTGGGATGGACTCTCAAGGATCTCTCCAGCCCTTTTTGTCTGTAATTATTCAATGAAATTTCCTCCTCCAGCTGCTAGCATATGTTTTGTACAATGACAAGACAACTGAAGTTTCTAACTTAGTAAGATAATCTACTGTGCAGAGATCAGGGAGAAAGGAAAGTGAAATTAGAAGTAACAGTAAATGTTATTTTGTAGTCTTTTTTTTAATAATTTTTTTTTATAATCTGATTTGGACTCTGGCATTGGCAGGAGCCAAAGGTCTTTACTGTGTCATTGTTTTGTGGATATAAAAGGGTCATGTTATTTGTTTTTAATGGGTAAAGGGTGAAGGAACAGAGGGCAGTTCCAGGCTTTGAGTGGATGAGAGTCACACAGCATAAGGTCCCTGCAAAGCAGTTCTAGTAAATGTAAACTTGTAAACCAAACAAAATTTTCTGAAAGTGTTGCAATCCTGCAGCAGGTCCTGGGAAATTGATTTGTCTTCTTTTCTGAGACTCCATACAGAGATAATAACTCCTATGTACGTGACAGTGTTGGGCTTAATGTTATTTGAATGAGCAAATAAAAAAAAAAAGCTAATAAAGTTGCTCAGATAGGAAGGCACCATAGGAGGCTTTTAACTACTACAAAATACTTTCCAACCTCAAAGGGTGATCCTCCAGGTCCTTGCTAAATAAAGATCAGTCACAGTTGCTTCACAGAGGCTTTTGTCCAACATTGCACTGCGCTGAGCAAGTAGCAATTAGAAGAAACAATGTCAATTTAAATGCTGGTAGATGCAACACAAAGAAGAGCAAATATTTTTCTATGTCCTAGTAAAAATCACACAGAATATGGTGTAAGATACAGCCTAACCTTTCCCACAAGGGAGATGATTCAATGTTGAATGAATGACAGAGAGGTTGACGCGACACCAAATAACATCTCACACATGGTGTGTTTTCTGCCATTTCCAGTACACCCCTTGCTGGCAGTACTCAATATCCAGGGACAGTAGGGAGCATTTGTTGGGGGAAGCATATATTTGTGGAATTGTCTGCTGGGAGAGATACCTGTTTGCACTAGACTATCCTGTGAAAGCAGAGTTGCAGTTGAAGTAGTTCTACAGTAAAAGCAACATGACTCAAACAAGACAATGGTCAGGGAGATGTACTGGCAGGTGACCCCAAGCCATGTCCTTCACAATGCAAGATTTAGGTTGATCAGAATACTGAACTGCCTACACAGCAAAATTTCAAGCTTTCAGTGCTATTACTTCTTAAAGGAACCTCACTATTCTCTTTCCAGGTGCTCAGGTTTTGATGGTTTTCCTCTAGTGTTTACAGAATGCTTTGCATTAAATCATTACCCAAATAATACAGCTTTTCTTCTGATTACTCCAGTCTGGCTTTGGGTAACCTAGCTTTCACTATCAGTATCCGAATACCATATCCCTCCTCTGAAATTTAAAAATGTACTTTATAAAATTTTGTCAAATGAAGCATTAAATAACTTAAAAAAAAGAAAAAAGTTCTGAAAAGGCAAGATGCTTTCTGAAGAAGTATTCTCCTGCTTTGCAGCCCTGCTGATCCACAGGATAACAACACCAGAACTAACACAGTGTTTGGCTGAGATGAGCTGATTGCTGTTAACCTTGAGCAAGACAGGGTATTCTGCACAGCAGGGAAAAACAGCTGTAGGATTTTGTCCTTGTGGTAATTGTCTGTCACAACAACCACATCCTGAACAAGTCATTTAGGACCTTTAATGTGCAGTGCGATTCCTTGCTGATGCAGCAAAGCAGCAGTCATGGGTAGGAACTCACATCTCCATTGCTCTTAGTAACAAAGCCTGGCAGAGTGAGAGAACAATTGTCTTCCAGAGGCTGAAGAAGCACAAATGACAGTTATAGACATCTTGGGTTTCCATGAAATAGGGCAGCTGACATGCTCATGTCCCTCCATTTCTCAGAGTTATTCTTCCCCACACTTGGTTCAGTGGATGCCAGCTTTTGGACACGCTCATGCCTTAGGAGGCAGCACCAGGGAGCAGAGCAATGTGCCTCACAGCTGTAAAAAGGGTCTTTGTTCTGCAACAAGGCAGCACTGATGTAGCACCTCACTGCCAAAAAGGCAGATGCTCCCTTACCTTCCCATGTGCCCCTCCCATTCCCAGGCACAGTTCTGGCCCTTTGCTCAGGCTGCTGATTGCTCTCATCTGACTTATGAGTGGGTTCAACTCACTAATTACAGAATGCACCCATCAAACCCCAGGTTTCTGCCAACTGATGCAGCTGAACTGGCTTCACACTGGCAGCAGCAGCAGTGTAACAGAAGAAGCAGCATTGCATGACTTGCAGTGGGTTCATCCTGTTGGAAGCATTGAAATATTGGACGGTCTCAGCATCGCAAAGGACTTAGCTGCAAGTATCTGGCAGAGCAAATACTCCTGAGGGGCTGCAGTATGCATCCTGCCTTTAACACCCCATCCTAATACCTCTGGCCTCCTGTCTGGCTTGCAGTAAGAACAGGAGGTGGCATTAATGCCCAGACTTCACACAGTGTGCTAACAACTTTTTCTGACCTTCAAGGCCAGACAACAGAGACAAGGCAGAGCCACCTTGCAGCCTGCAGGCTGCCAGCTGGATTGCGTCTAAAATCTCATCGAAGAACTTTGGATGGCCTCCTACAACACAGCTGAAAATGCAGACTTCAATTCATGCCAGCGACTCGTTGGCCTTGTTTCAGCTCTAAGGCCATGGGAAATCCAGTTCTGCCTAATCGAAGAACCAGCCTACAAACTTCCTTGCTTTGCATTTCAAATGAAGATAGGGAGAAGAAAGACAAAAAAGCAATTAAAAGTAACAAAGACGAACAAGAGAAGATAGTGCAAATGAACGTTGAGACAAGAGATATGAGGAGAACAGGCCTATATAAATTGTGCAGAAGGTTTTACTTGTGCTAGACTGTCTGAAATGACAAGAGGGATTTTTGAAGGTGACAAGAATAAGTGATGCTTTGAAAACAGATGGTTTGCTAGCTCAGTGATAGTTGCCATGAGGACTAAGACAACTAGGTAGGTTGTTCTAGAGGAAAGCACTTCAGGTGAAAGTTACTTCTGACACTTTCAGGATTCTGAGAGAAGAAATGTTCTAAGGAAGCTGTCTGGGGATTGAGTGATTGTCTCTACTTCCTGGGGGAGGTGTTGAGGGATCCTGGAAGGTCACAGCACTATGCAGTCACACCTCAGGATACCCAGCACAGGACTTAGCAATAGATTATATACCTCCCCTGGATGGAGTTAAACTTTGTGGATTTGTAATATCTGTACATTTTATAGGAAACTAGCCCAGCTCTTGTGGTTCTTGCGCATTCTGGATTTTATGTGATTCCAAAAGATCCACTGGTTTTATTGTTTGTATATCTTAAATGACAGTCCCTACCTGAAAGGCTTCGGTAATGGAGGTAATTGTATGTGTATGAAAATGAGGTAACTATAGAAGCTACACAACATTTTTCCAAATGTATCTCAGCAATATGTAAATGACAGCACTTTTTTCTGATGCTGATTTTCACTGCAGACTCCATTGTAACATTGAATTTTGGAGATTATAAACAGGCTGTTCTCTGTTTCAAAACCTTGATGTATAAAAGCAGTTCCAGAAATAGGGGAACCCCAGAAAATGGCTTTTGATCAGTAAGTATACAGCATCTGAAAGGAATGGGAGAGGTGAAAGTGTGAGCAGTGAAATGTACAGTGTAGATGATCTTACTCACTCCAGACTATCCAGTACATGGTAGAGGCATTTAAATGGTGTGGTTAAAAGACTAGGTGGGGAAAATAACAGTGGTGTGCAGACTCCTGCAGCTCCATCTGGTTTATCTGAACAGAGCTTGTTCAATTAGCTCAGCAAGTCTCTAATCAGCAAAAAATATCTTAGTTTAACCACTGTCCACGTCCACCAGTGCAGAAGGAATTAGGTCCCAAACCGAGCTCATCTGACCATGTTAGCACATAGTTATGTGTCTGTCTCTTCCATGTAAAAGTTAACACACCTGACTTCACAGGTTTCAAGTATCAGATTAGTTGTGTCCCAAAAGCCCTCTAAACTTAGCCAAACATAGGCTTCTGGATATCAGCCCAGAAAGAGTTCTAAGAATTTTCTTAAACTCTGCGTTGTGCTGTAATCCCCTAACAATTGTGATAGGAGACAAAGCTGCAGCAGCAGTAAGACCTTCAAGACTTCCTTTACGTGTTGCAGGAAGACGGCACTAGGAACGAATTCTTGGCATGCTGTCAGAAGTGCAGCACTTTTTGCAGCAGGAAAATCAGAATCAGGATACTTACAATCAAAGCTGTCCTGTCAGTTCCGCAGAAGTTTTGTTTTACTGTTTTGCCTCAGAAACAATGAACAACATTTTTGCATTTTCATTAATTAACATTCTTGGTCAAAATCATTATACCCAGAAAGCTCAACTGAATAGCATGTTGTTTTTTTCCTAATAAATCTTCTAAATCCACTGCAAAATACAACAGTTCTCTGGAAAACAATTGTTCAGGCAGGCTGCAGCACCCATCTACTCTCTCAACAGCTCCAGCAACCCCAGAGTGCATCTGCAGGGTTTGGAGGTATTTGCCATTTGCTGTCAAGTGGCAATGGCATCAAGCACTGGAGTTTCTCACTGACATTCAGTTCTTTCTCCTTTAATTTCCCTGTTTTGTTTACTTGGAATGCACAGAAACAAATGGCCATATAAATGTTAATGAATTACAAGCTCACTAATCAGACCTGGGTTTGCCTCCAAGTTTTAGCTGATCTCCCTCAGCCTTGTGAGCAATGTACTGTGAAAATTCTTGAAAAGCCAGTTTAGTTTCAGAGGGTGATGGTGGGAGGCCAATTATTATTTTGTAATGTTCTCAGACCAAAACTTTTATTGTAGTAAAAATGGCGGGGGGAAGCCTTGAATGAAAATCAAGAGCAAAATATTCTTGTAAGGACACCAACTGCTGATCCTGAACCAAGGGTCTGATTTTCCAATATTAGGCTAGACACAGTAATCTCAAAATACTCCATGTGCACCAGCACTGCAAAAGATGTGGCTGAATTTATGAAGCAGATTATCCTCTCTAGTGTACATTACACCTAGAGACATCCTGTGACACTGGCACTGTAAATACAAAGATGTGTCTTCCAACAGTGCTCTGAGCTCACAGAGGCTCCGCTCTGCTGATTTGAGTTGACTGTGACCATGGGGGTGAGGAGTCAATGGTGCAAGGCACAGTTGTAGTCACTCTGCATTTTTGATGACTGAGATTGGCTGGTTTTATTCATACTTAAAGCTTGGTCCAGCTTGGCTCCAGAACGTCTCAATTTTAAAATCTTCTGGAGCATACTCTGAAACGTTTTCCATTTCCATTTCCATCACAGAACACACCCACAAATAGAGATATTCTCCACCCCACTCCCAACCTTACTTCATACTTGAAGAGATGCTTGCAAACATGAACCTTGAAAAGTTCAGACAAAAGGGCAGGCAAAAGGGCAGTGGAACAGGTAAAAAGATTATAATAAATCTCCTCTGTCAGAACTGCATCTGAGTTCTTGCTGCCTCTGTTTATAAGCCCAGATTTGTATGTCTGAACTTTCCCCCAAGTAGCACATGACAGAGCCAGTTTGTGCCAGGTTCCAAAATCAGCTCCCAGAGACCTTTCCTGACCACAGACTGGAGCCAGAGCAGGGAGTGTGACCTTACTGTGGGGTCATGCTGTGCCCATGTATTTAAAAATAATTATTTTCTTTTTTGCATTTCACTTCTGCAATCACATGAATGTTTCATTTCCTCCTACTATACACTATTAACATAAGAATTGGTGTTTGCACTAAGTCAAAACAAAGCCATGATGTCACTTGCCAGAGCATGGAAAAGAAAACTTTGCATTGAAAACCCCAGCTCTTGTCTTGCAAACTACATGACTAAAAAATATAACAACTACAGCCTGCTAAATATTACTGCTGTTTCACACACTAGGCAAAACCAGAACTCATGTATTCAACAGTCTTAAGCTCTCAGATGTCTACTGGACATTTGTATTAAAAGACTAAAGTACTTTCTGCATGAGTTCAATATGCAAGTCCAGGTGTGCAGTATATACAATCTGTAGCTTTCATGTTTTTCACATATTTTTTTTTTTAATATAAGCTGACAGTAGTTAACATTGGGTGCATTTTTATATAATGTTTAATCTTTGAGATAGATATATAGATTATAATATATTGTTTAAATGTTGTGGTGATAATACAAACCTGTCATTCTCCTCTTTGTGCTTTGCTGGTAAATTCATAGCTATTCTTAGTTAATTTTTAAACTAGCAGGTCCTTCACGTTAATGATATAAAAAACCAAATAAAGACTTCAGAACTCTGAATATGACTGAAATTGCACTGACTGTGAAAAAAGACTGTAACAGTGCCTAGTGCTGTTCACATCTCTGTCACTGGGCTTGAACAAGAGGGCGCAATTCCTACATGCTTTGTAATACTGAGTCCTCTTCCTTGAGGCAATGACTCTTCAGGGTATTTCTGTGTGGTCTGTAACTGCCCACATGTACACATTATGAATAAAGGGACTGAAACCAAAAAATGGAAATCCAAATTGAGTGCCAAGAACAAGATCTGAGCATCACAGGAAGCTCCTGCCTCTGCTGGGAAGAAGAAAAGTACTTTGGTTCCTAAAAACATACCTACAGGCTTAGCCCTGAACACCCTAGAAAGCAGCACAGCTCCAGCAGGCTGACACAGGAGTTCCCCACTGTCAGTCCAAAACTCAACCCTTTTTCATGCTTCTCTTTCAAGATTAACATTCTGTAACTTGGGCCAAATGCCACACTGTGAAAACAAACTTTGTACCTCTCTGTAGACCAAACTTCATCATCAGCACCACTGAAATATTATTATCATGGCAAGATCTCATGTTCTTACTATCCATCCTGAATATCCATGATCTCCACAGTTTTGTTTCCCTGCCAATGGAAATAAGTAATAATTTGTTATGACTGCATTACCCCAAAGAGAAACTATGAATGAAGAAACATATTTGGTCAATATAAGTACCAAACATCATGGCTATGTTCAGGAATCGAGAATATAATCAGAACTCAAGGAAATTATGAAAAAGAATTTTACTCATCCTTAATTTTCAGTGGGCTACAAAAATCAGAAGACTCGGCCTTTATGTTTGCACTTTTCATGTGAAATGCTCTAAAAAAAAAAAATTCCAAACAAAAAATCCTGCCCACAGCCTCTGTCTGCCTAGGTCAGACGCCACGTAGTAAAGACACCCACAAATGATCAGGTTGTTCCTCTGTAAAAGCTGGCCCTCAGGAAAGCAGCTTGCTTATAAACAGGACTGCATGCAGAAACTGAAATGGTGCCTTTTGTGTTCAGCAGCAGCAGACCTGTTCAATAAACTAATGGAGAAATTGCTATTTTTCTGTCTGTGTTTCTTGTGTGAAGCATGCAATGGAGGATTTTGGATGAAAGCCAAGTCTTTAAATAGCATTGGCCACCAGCAGAAATCCAAAGCAGTGGATAGTAAACTCAGATTAATAGAAAGAAAGAAAAACTACCCCCATTTTCATGGCAATGCTCTTATGTGCCTGGCTGGATCTCACCCCTTTGACTTGCCCTAGAGGATTATGAAGCCAATTTCTATCCTGCTGTTTAGGGGCTCCCCACAGCTCTGGGCACCATGAGCACATCAGACCCTGCAAGCTCTCACCCTGTGTATGCAACATCCACTCTCCCCAAAAGCAGCTTCTCTCTAGGATGTTCAGCACAAACCCGCCCACGAATAGTGAGAAAATGCACCAAAAAGATGATCAGAATAATTTGCATATATTTGATGTTCAGTATAGTGCATCTGTTGCATGGTTTCCATATTCATGCTGTTCTCAGAGGAGAATCATTTGCTTTGTGCTGTAAGAGCTATTTCCCCATGCCTCCCTGATTTCTCTGCATTCACTTGCTCCCATACGTATTAATTTTTTCAGTGGGATTTCTTCCTGGTTTCCTATCCCCATAGAGTAGTAATGATTTGTTCTATGAAGCCTTGGAGTAGGTGGATAAACATTACTGGCCTCATTTCATGCATGGAGAATGTGAGACAGGAGGGTTATGCACAGACTGCCATCACAGAGAGGAGGGGCTGTAAGCACCAGTTTTGACACACAGGAATTGTTGCCTCACAGGTGTGTACTGTGCTCCCACCCACGCTCTTGAGCTTCTCAAGACTGAAGGATAGCATGACGTTTTAGGAAAAACAAGCCCAAACCTAACAGGCACTGTGTGTACCACGGTGGTTGTTATTTACAGCAGAAAAATACGTGGGGTTCAACTTTGATGTGCAAAAACGTGATTTCTAGGTCCCAATGCACTTGGCTTGTACACATGTACACATTTCTGGGCTGAGGTATTCACATGTGGCAGGATGTCCCAGACAGGAAATTTGCTGTGATTTAATGTCTGATGAGCCACAGCTGGAGGAACACAGGACTAGACCACATTGCAGAACAACTTAAAAATGAGACACACAGAGGGGGCCTGCGGCCATACAGAAGAGTGCTGAGGGTGGATGTGATTTCTTGGCACTGCTGAAACAAGGCAGCCTGACCTCACATCACCTCTGCAATCCTTCGCTTACTCAGGGATATCCAACACTGCCTTGGCTGGGCATTTGAGCACAGTCATTAAACAGTAAGGAAGCTGGTGGCAGCTAAACCACCTGTCACATGTGAGGAAGGTTTTGCTTGCTCTTTCAAATGTCAAAACCAGGTCAGAACTGTAAGACAGCAGGATCAGATGAGGAGAAATCCTCAGGGCAGCAGCTAATGTAATTGGCATAGCTGGGAGCTGGTGAGGCAGAATGGGCAGCAGTCCTCCCTCACCTCAGCATGGCCCCACAAGTTTGTCAAGGGTTATTGCAGGGCAGAGAAACAGACAGAGATGATTCCTTAGACTCCTTACAACTTTCTTTCCCCCTCTGTGTTTCTAGAAAAGTTCTCTCCTAAGGCTGCATATGATTGACAAGTTAATAAAGAGCATTTAAGGATACAGAGATATCTTCAAATTCCTTCCTGAAAAACATACAAATCTATGCAGAGGAAGGCAACATCTCAGTGTTGAATTTCCTGACCTCCAGCAGTCCTTGGCTGTAGGGCTTCTTCCTGAGCCAGGAGTGCTTAGTAGCCTTTTCTGCAATTTTTAAAAATTTCTTTTACGATAATCTAAACTTTTGGCACCCACAGCACCCTCAAGCAATAAGTTTCACAGGGTAACTATACACAGGGTGTTAAAAGGAGCCTTAAAAGGAGACTCTTCTGAACTTGTCATCTCATCATTTTCTTGATGTTCCCATATTTCCTGTCTGCTGACAGACAGTGAATAGTTGGTCTCTTCTAAGTTTCTCAGCTCTGCTGGTGATTTCAAAGACTGCCATCACACCCACCACCCCAGATATCACTTTTTAAAATTAGTATGTCCTATTGCAGTTAATACTTTGCTCCTTGCCTCTCTTCTTGGTACTGGTTCCACTTTTATCACACCTTTTTGACACTGTGAGGCCCGGCCTGCACATGGCACTTGACATTTGGGCATGCAACAATTACATACAAAATGTGTGTGTGTGTGTGTGTGTTATCTACTCTGTGTATATATACATATTTACTCTCTGTGTGTGTATACAGACATATGGCAGGGATGTTTCTGCTTTTATTCTCTATTTCCTTCTTACAATTTTATTAACAGTTTAGTCTTGTGACCAGCACTGAGAGATGCTCTTATGTTTTCACAGAAGTATCAATTATCGCTTCAGGCAACTCTGCCCTGAATTGTATTCATTAGCTAAACTGCTTTTTTCTGTAAAGCTGCTGAAGAAATACATGAGATGAGCTTGTTCTTCCATTTTTCCTCTCTACCTACAGCATCACAGATGTGGAGAGAGACTTCCATGTGCCCACTGACCCAGTGAGGAACACCCTGGCTCATCCTGTGTGAAAGTACTCACAAATAATGTAGTTGGGTTTTTTTAATAAATAAAGAAACAGTGTAGCCAAGTGTCTGTGTAGAATGGGGCACACTGAGCTCCATAAGGATCTGAGCATCAGACAGACCTCTAAATCCACATTAATACAGGTTATGATCCCCCTTATATTTGCAACAGTCACTGGGGAATGGTAGGGCCCAGCTCCCTTTTCAGTAAGCAGTCCTGTTTGTTCTGCAGAGGACGATGGAAATCTCCAAAACCAGGAAATCTGAAGAACAAGGTAAGCAAACATCTCCCCAGAGAAGTGCATGTCTAACTAATCTCCCTGATGAAAGAAAACTGGCTGACTGAACTCTCAAGGTCCTCTTCCACCCTTATCTTGAAGTGCCTCAGATTATCAGCCATCTCACAGATAGATAAACAGATCAGTCCCTATTTCCTCAGAGCATATTTGTGGATAGAATCTGCAAACACCTTCTTCTCTCATCCTTCTCTTAAAATTCCCCATTCTTGAGTAGCTCCTACAGTGCTGCCATACCTTCCTGAAACAACAGAGCAAATCAAAATCACTCAGAAGCTGGGAGATGGCTCCTAAGTGTCCAACACATCCTTTGTCACCCTGGTACCTTTTTGGTTTTTGCAGGATGGAGGAATGTAGTGGACACTAAATTCTTTATAGAAAATAATAAATATCTGTCTTGAGGTCTTTGAAAATGACAGCAGCTTTGTATTTCCAGCTGACATGTGTTATGACCTCAAGTTACTGGATTGCCATTTGAGAAGCTGTTTTCCAAAATGGAATCTTTTCATCCTGCTGCCTGCTGTCTCCTACAGTATTTTAAAGTGATGCTTTGAGAGACCAAGAAGTTAATTTACCCATTTCCTTATAATGGGTATTAAATCCTGCCATTTTCCTGGTGCATCTGCAGCAAAGTTTGCTTTCTAAATGTAACTGTGTTATCTGCTGGTAGTATCAGAATTCTAAGGATAACACCATTAACATGCTGAGTGCTCTGATGATTGTTTCCCTATTGACAAGACTGAGAGCTCACTCTGTGTAACAATGACCTAAAAAGCACACAGGGATGGATTAAAATGGCAGAACTCAATTTCAGGCTTCATAAGATTTCTGAAGCAAATGCCATTTTGAAAAATGGCAACTGAGTGAGTTCAGCATGGCAGGATTAGCCCCTATAATGGCTAAGAACTCAACAGACCCCAGCTCATTATGAGTGGATGCTAATTATCTGGAGTGAATGGTATCTGTATGCAGCATCCAGCTGGCCGGGAGCCCAGAGCGGCTGCATCAGTTACAGACCCAAGATCGAATTTTACTTGCGCTGGTCCTGGGGCATTCCAGGTGACATGGGAACCGTACCAACAGCAGTGGAAAAAGCTCTGGCCTCCTACCAAGGTGAGTGGAGTCCTGCTTGTCATCCACCGGCTCCTGTCCCGCCATCTAGTGGGGTGTCTCCACATGGCACAGGCGTTCAGAAAGCCTTAAGGCTGGCACAAAAATAGAGAGCTCGCAGGAGAACGTCTTCTTTGAGTCTTTAGAACAGGGATCACTAAGTTAACTGAAGATGTCTTCAGGGTGAAGAACTGGGAACCGATGTTTCATTAGAAGCACTGGCTAACTTTGAAGTGGTGCTTGGGGATAGAAATTTCATGTTGCAGTAAAACCAGCTCCATGGATGGAGCCCTGAGCTGCCCTGCTGGGACCCTCTTCCCCAGGGCTCAGCAGCTGTTTGTGCTCAGGCCCATCCCTCACTGCCCACCAGGGCTGTGCTGCAGCCACACTGTGTCTGGCCCCACATCTGGCTCATCCCAGCCCTTGGGGTGGCTTTAGACATTGGTCCCATGTGGAGAGTTTTGTGGAGACGTGGCTTGAAGAGAAAGGACATGATAAAATACAGCTGGTAAAGCAATGGGCCTCTGGTGGGAGGCCTTTGGCAGGGCCAGAGTGTCCTTGAGCAGGAAGTTACACAATAACGGGATGCAGAAGCAGAGACTAGCTAATGAGGGGAGAAAACATAGGCATCCTGAGTATCTGATAGCAAAGGTTGAGCTGACCTCTTATAGCAAACCAATAGTGAGCTTTAGTTTTGCAATATGTATGAGCCTTATTATCACTGTTATAAGAACACGCATGTTAAATCAATAAATTGAGACTTGTTGATCATCATTGGATGTGCTTGTCTCCCGTCGACTCCGTCAGTCCCACACCACTGGCCCGGCTGGGACACCTGGGGACCAAGCCCTGGCTGGGGAAGACACTTCCCCAGCCTGCAGTTTCAGCTCCCCTTCCCTTATGTAGCCAGCCCGGCTGCTCCATGAGAAGTCAGCTTGAGCTCTCTTAACAAGTGGATCTGCTTGTGAGCTATCTCTGCTGTGGAGAATAAATAGGATAAATTCCATTCCCATTCTCTGCAAAACAATTGAACCAGCCAGGCAGGCACTGATAATTTTTTTGGTGGATGACTTTATAAAACTTCCACTCTGCTGTAAGAATGGATATCTCTGCAGAGAGACATCCAGGTTTACTGCCCATGGACTAAGGAGAGTCCCAGCCAACACAAGAAATTAGATCCCTGCTTACCTTTGCCTTAGGTTTGGCATGGAAGGAGCCCTTTCTGCAGCATACCTCTAATCTGAGTCCAAGGATTGTACCACACTGTATTTAAATAGGACTAAAATAGGGACTCACTAGGATTAAAACTCTGGGCACTGCAGAACCTGAATGCTTCTCTTTCTGTGTACATATGATTTCCATGCAGACCCATCTTGCCATGCAGGGCAATATTCTTTTCTCATAACATCCCTTTTCCAAACCCTCTTGTTCATTCTGAATAGAGATTTGGGGATATTAATTTTATCCTGATTATGTAACCACCCTAAACAGGTATGAATGACAGCACATAGTTAATCTAAGAATCACTTGGTGATGAATAGGTTTAAAAAGGACCCAGAGACAGGCAGAATCAGCCACTATTTGTGTCAACAATAACAGACCTAACATGCTTTCTGATCTCCCATGAGCAGGTTTCTAGCTTATTCTCAAAAACCTGCCAGGACAGAGAACTAGGTAGACAGCCTATTCTTTGCTTCTCTGTTGGCTGTACCGGCTAATCTAAATGGCTAATCTAAATCTCAATGGCTAATCTAAATCGTCCTCGAAACAAAACAAACAAACTCATTTTCCTTTTACTCATTCCCTCTGCTCTTGTGAGCCCTTGAATACCTTTTTCAAAGTGTGTTGCTGAAGCTGGAGTCAGTGCTCCAGGAAATACCAACACCACCAAACAAAGCTCAGCTTCTCACATCTACAAGTTTCTTACACATAACATTATCACTGAGCTACTCCAATATGGTGTGGGCTTTTCTCAGAGCAGGTGAAATAGACATCAGATTTTTTTTTTCCACTGAAAGGCTGGTCAAGCATTACAATAGGCTGCCCAGGGATGTAGTTGAGCCACCATCCCTGGAAGTATTTCAAAGACATGTAGATGTGGAACTCAGGGACATGGTTTAGCTGTGGACTTGGCAGTACTGGGTTAACAATTGGACTCAGTGATCTCAGAGGCCTTTTTCAAATTAAATGTTTCTATGACTCTATGATTCTTGTTCAGCTTTGGATCCACCAGTATCCCAGATCTTTTCTGTAGAACTGCTGCCCAGTTCTCTGTCCTGTGTCCATGGCTGATCATTTCTGTTCTGCATTTGTGAGCATGACATCAGAGTACCCATATGGAACACATCATATCAGCATTTCCTGGCATTTGCCAGCAGCAGAAGCCTACAAGAGAGCAGGAACCAGGGCCAGGATAAAGTAGCACTTCCCCTATGCACTCTTTCAGTTTCTAGTAATGTGTGGCTCAGAGCTTGTTTGAATGTTATACTGCATCTTTGTGTTCAAAAGCCTTTGGTAGGTTTTCCTTTTAGCAAATGTCTGACTGCTCATTGATGGGCTGGCCTTGTCCAAATGCCTTCTAACAATTCAGGCCACTTGTCTAATGTGTTAAAATCCCTTTTAAATTCCAATCTTAATCTACAGTACACTTGTGGTCCATCCCAATGTAATGTTACTGCCACTTTAATGAATGCACTCTCTATTCCATCATTGAGCACATCAGTGGGACACACTGGCAGCAGACCTGAGGATCAGGTGCAGGTATTTCCACCACAGCCCTTTCAGTCACCTGGATGTTTATACCGTTAGTAAGGATAAAATTGCAGGTGGGCAGCACCTTGCTTCACAGTTCTTAACTTGGGAATCACAGTCCCGTTTTCCCTAAAAACGCAGCAGTTGCAGTGCTGGCTGACAGCCTCAGAGCCCCCAGGGCAGGGTTTGGGTGAGCTGGCCTGGTGCAAGCAGTGCCACAGATAAAAGGGGTTTGTGGCTGCGCAGTGACCTCTGTGTCTGTTCGCAGAAGTGCAGCAGCCAGCGAGAGGAACAGTAAATACTGAAAGTGCCAAGGTAAGAACACCTGCATTTGTTGTGAGTGCAGGAGGGGTTGTTGCTCAACCAAAGACCTTCCTTGTAGTCTAAAAATGATGCCTTTGTCTGGGATACCTTAATCTATCTAGTCCAGTCTAATATGGTCTATCATTTGTGAATAGATCTGAGCTGATAAGCTACACTAATGATCAAAGCTCAACTCTTTCAAATATTAATCTTGGGATCTGGGTTTCTGGCTTAGTACACTGCCAATGTAAACTTAAATTATGAATTTTGGCTCGAGATTCAAAACAGTTGAAGGATTGCCAAGCACTGGAAGACTGACTATATTCATAACATAAACTCACCTGAAAGAATAAAACTGATGGTCTGGCTTTGTAAGATCAATTCCCAATAAGAAGGGGTAACAAATAGTGATCAAATCTTTATTGCCTGGAAATGCCCTGAGGAAAGAACTTGAAGCAAACCAGTTAAAAGCTACAGTTTTCATCTCTGTGTGTTGAAAGAGGGGCTACAAAGTCACAGCTCCTTGTTTCAGTCCTAAATTCCAGACAGATTTGTGAAGACTGGAGCTGATCACGTGCATCCTCTCTCCCAAAGCCTTTGTGCTGGGAGATGCACTGGGGTAGGGGGCACTGGGCGCAGACTGTCCTGCCAGCCTCTCTGCAGCACCAGGGCTTGCTCAGTCCTGTAATCCTCATTTTTTCCAGTGTCTTTCTACCAGCAGATATAGATGTGTACTTAGGATCCTCCCCCCCACACCCAGCAAATGATGTAAAAAATCACCACTTTTATGTGACTTTCACAGCCTTTTACAAAGGTTAGAAGAACACACTGGTGCCATCCCTTATGTCATAGCCCAGTATCACCTCCCTTCCTCCAGCCTCACCTCTGCATTATTTACACTGATTGCACCCTGCAGGAGACATAAGCTGAAGGCAGGATCCCCTCCCTTTTCTTACAGCTCAGTGGGAGTTGCCACAGGGGCTGAAAATGTACTGTTTATTTAGGGTCAGAATGGTGTAGTATCAGCTGTCATCTGGCACTTTAATCCAAGACACAATTAGTTGAGCACAGCCTATCCACACAATACTTGATGGAAGAAATACTGCAGTAATTCACAACTGTCTGAGGTGTGGTTTTCCATGAAAAAGGCTTCTTGTGAGACTCTGCAGACACCTGCCTAGAAAATCCTCCCCAGATAACTGTTAGAAGACTCCTCTATAAACCCAAAGGATTCCATCAGTCCTTAGGGATTTACACAACACCAAAGTTGAGGTGCACTATCAGGAAAACTTCTCACATAACTTTGGTTGTCAATCAGCAACTAAAAAGGTGGAGGGAGGAACCACATTTTTAACCTATCACTCTGAAATGTGAATCCAACTCTGGCTGGATGTGAGAAGTGCTTGAAGAGGCTGCCTGGACAGAAAGAGGGCGAGGAACACTAAGGTTTTCTCAAATGGTTTCTGGAAAAAAAAAAAAAAAAAAGCATTTTCAAATCTATTTCACAAAGTATCAGCATATAACATAATTCTGAGTTTTTATGGGATCACCGGAAAATTTCAGCACTGGTATCTCAGTGAAACCTATGCCAATTAAAACACTGCTAACTTCAGCTTGATACTGATTTAACTTAACTCCACATCAAACTGGTGTTCACACAGGAGCCCTGACCCATTTAACAGACACGTTTTTAAATGACATCTCACATTTTACACCCGCAACTCTTAATACAGACCTACAGGCAAGGCAAAGCAACCTGAAGGTCCATCTACCTTCACACTGTGCTAAAGGCTTTCTACCCTGACTTTAGCAAATTGAGTCAACTGATGAATTTGTAAGAGGTTTCCAGACTACTGCAGAAATATCCTTTTTTCTAGAATGGTCTCTTGAAAATAAAACCAAATTGAAGCACACCTACTAACTGGATGTTTTTAGCTGCATATTACACTATGTAGAAGAAGCCAAATGTTCCCCTGTCACTCAACACACTGCTAAAGATGTAAGTTGCTCTTTTTTTACTGTGGTTTGTAAAAAGGCGGGCTATCTTTTATCAGTCCAGCTGCCACTGAGGAAAAAAAAAAACAACAGGAAAAGCTTTTGGGAAGAAGCCCCTTCTTCAGGCCTGAAATAGCAGCAGTAGTCTTGAAGGTGAAAACCAGCAGATAACGACTGATAAATTTGATTAGATTATGCAAGAAGCTAGACCATCTTAAAAAAAAAAAAATAAGGGCACTGATATCTGGAGCAAAGGAAGGAAGAGCAAGGAAGGAGGAGATAAAAATGGAGCTCCACTGTCACACACAAGGAAAGCAATGAGCAATTCACTGCCTAAGGAAGATGAGGGACAGGGAATTGTGTCCTGTGCCCTGATGTCTCTGCCAAGTCCAGGATCATTAGCAGCATTAAGCGTTTCAGGTCCCACGATGTCTTTTGAAGGTATTTTATCAATGTCTCTAAAGAGTCAGAGTTCAAGTGAGGTCTAGATTTGTTTCAGCTGTGACAGGCTGCTGCAGAAAAGGGGGAAAAAGAGGTCTAGGCATAACTGCCCTTCCATCTTTCATCTCGACCCTGACTACTGGGATAAATCTCACTTATCCTTTTAAGAAAAATATAGCTGCCCCAGCCAGCCCTTTCACAAGTGCATAAGCAGTACCTCTGAACATACCCAACTCAATTTCCCTGAGGGAGTAATAACAGGAAGAGTCCCACAGCTTCCTAATTATTTCCCTATAAATGTTTTGAAAACATCACTTATTTGGAGGAGGTCCAGCACCCAGTAGAGCAAATCTATGTCCCTGTACACCCAGCAGGGCAAATTACTTTCTATGACTCTGTGTCACAGCCCTTGCAAGGTCCAGAGTGCCTCAGCAGTGTTTTGGGATCGCAGCGAGGAGGCATTGGGAGCAGCTGGAAGTGGCCAGGACAGCTCACACACACACACACACCCCTGGCAGGCTGCCCATGGAGGGGACACCCTGGCTGTGGTGGGACATGGGCGGCAGTGCTTCCCTGGGGTGCTTGGAGAAAGCTGGGAAGCTTCTCCTTGGAAAGTCAGTGTGTGGATTTGCGAGGCTGCCTGTGTTAAATTGGAGGCTAGTTTGGAACATGTGGGTGCAAAGATGCTTCCTAATACAACACAAGGAAAAGAGAGTAGATATACATTAAAAAAAAAAAAAAAAAAAAGAGGAAAAAGAAAAGATGCATAGATGTGCCCAAAAGCTGTACCATCTTGCACCAACTGGCAAAAAGAAAGTGAAAATGTGATCGCCCCAGCTCAGTGACCCTGAGTAATGAGAAAAGGGCAAGTGATCACACATCCTAGACACCTCATAAGAAGTTAGACAAAAAGAAAAGTGTTAATGAGAGCTTAAAAGATTAGGAGAAAGAGGAAAATTGGGTGTCGAAACCCATGAAATGCAACCACAGGCAATGAGGGAGAGGCACCAGCCCTGCTCTGGCACGGGGCAGGACTAGTTGCTCTCCAGAGGTCCCTGCCAGCCCTGACCCCCTCTGACTGGGGAAGGATGAAACCCCACTCCCCGTTTTGCAAGCTGAATCTGAGCAGAGCCCTGGCAGCCAGGAGGACCAGCCCTGTCCTGGGGTGCATCAGGCACAGCATCGCCAGCCGAGCAAGGGAGGGGATTGTCCTGCTCTGCTCTGAGCTGGGGCAGCCTCATCTCGAGCGCTGGGGGCAGGTCTGGGTGCCACAATGTAAGGAAGACATGAAGCTATTAGAGGGTCCAAAGGAGGGCAATGACGATGTGAAGGGCCTTGAGGGGAAGCCGTATGAGGTCCCTTGATGAGTAGATCCTGGAGGAGGCGGAGGGAAGGCCTCGGCGCAGGGACAGCTCCCCGGAGCGGTGCGGTGGCCGCTGTGGCGCTATCCCGGCCCGCGCTCCGCGAACCCCGCGCTCGCGCCCCCCTCGCGCGGCGGTTCCGGGCGCGGCCGCGCGGGGGCGCCGCTAGCGGAGGGGCGGGGCGGCGCGAAGTGCGCGTGCGCGGTGACGCGCGGGGCCGTACCCGCTATATGAGCTCCGGCAGGCGCTGACTCGGCCCTTTCCGCCCCGCTCCCGCCCCGCGCCCGGGTCGCTGCGCTGAGACCCCGCGCCCCCGCCGCCCCCCGCCGCCGCCATGATCATCTACCGGGACTGCATCAGCCGTAAGGCCGCGGAGGGGGGAGGCGGCGCGGCCGGGAGGGGTGGCTAGGCCGGCACTCGGAGCGGGGGGGGGGAAGCACGGTCCGGGCCCGAGCGCTGGGCCCGGCCGTGCCGCCGCGCATGTGCGGGGCTGGGCCGGGGTGGGGGGGGGGGGGCGCGGAGCCCGGGGGCGGGAGCGATGGGGGGAAAGTGGTGGGTGCCGGGAGGCGGAGGCTAACGCGGCTGGGTGTGTATGTGTGTTTGTCTGTCCCCCGCAGAGGATGAGATGTTCTCGGACATCTACAAGATCCGGGAGGTGGCGGACGGCCTGTGCCTGGAAGTGGAGGGGAAGGTGAGTATCCGCCCGCCCCGAGGGAGGGAGGGAGGAAGGGTTGCCGCGGTGACTCACGGCCGGTGGGGAGTGGGGGTGGCCTCCCTGCGAAGAGCCCGAGCAGGGAAAGAGAGAAGGGAAGACTCACCTTGGCCCAGTGCCCCGTGCTGCCGTAGATGGTGCCTGAGAGAGCCTGGGTCAGCCAGGTGGAGTGTAATGGAGCTTGAGTTATGCACCCTGGGGGAGTCGTGCTTGGGAGTCATAGAATCATAGAACGCTTTGGGTTGGAATGAACCTTGAAGATCGTCTAGTTCTAACCATCCTGCCATGGGCAGGGACAGCTTGCACTAGATCAGGTTGCTCAAAGCCCCATGCAGCCTGGCCTTGAACACTTCCAGAGGTGAGGCATCCACAGGTTCCCCGGGCAACCTTTGCCAATGCCTCCCACGAAGAGAATTTCTGCCTAATACCTAATCTAAACCTATTGTCTTTCAATTTGAACACATTCCCTCTTCTCCTGTCACTGGGAAATTAGTGCTCAAGCTGCAGCCAGGTTCCTTGCACTGAACTGTGTCTCTCGAGTTGTGCCCTGCTGTCAGGTCATAGGAGTGTAAGAGCAGTAGTGCTAAGGTTTTTTGCAGAACCGTTAAGTTTTTTGATGTCTCTAAATCTAGATGGTCACCAGGACAGAGGGTCAAATTGATGACTCTCTAATTGGTGGCAATGCCTCTGCTGAAGGTCCTGAGGGAGATGGAACAGAAGCCACAGTCATAACTGGTGTTGACATAGTAATTAACCACCACCTTCAGGAGACCAGCTTCACAAAAGAATCCTACAAGAAGTACATCAAGGATTACATGAAAGCGTAAGTGTTGGTAGGCTATTCCTTTCAGTTGGATTGCAGTGGTTTTGTGTGCTTGAGATTGTAAAAACAGCATTGGATTTATTCCTAGTAGGTGTTCATTCTGATACAGGTGTGAAACTGGCTGTGAACTTCAGTAATGTCTTAAAGCTTGGCAGAGCTGGCGCCCTAAAGAATGAGGGATGGAATATCTGTGTTTATTTTGGCTGAGGTAGAGGACCTGATCATGTGCTTTGGATCTTATTAGTAGCATTGCTGTCTTTTCTATTTCTCCATGTGGAGGAACAGAGGTGGTAAAGAAAAGCTTCTGAAGCTTTTCTAGAGTGAGAACGTAAACAGCTAAAAAACTGTGTGAATGGGTCTTTTTGCTAGTTTGTGGTGTAATAGCTGTTGGTTGGTGTTCAGTGGGGTTAATACTGAAAGTAAAAAAGCTTTGTGACATGGGTGGGTGATACTTCTGGTGCTGTGGAAAGGGCTTGCTGATTTTTTGCCTATCACTAGCGTGGTTGTAAAATGACCTTGGTAGGAATGGCAGGTACTGTTCTGTGATTTCACTTGAAGAACTTAGTTAAAATTTGGGGGCTTTGAGAGGAAGTGCGGGGAAAGGCAGCAAAATCTGAGTTTGACAGGTAGCTGGGTTTACTCTTTCTGCTATGACATCTTGCCAGACAATGAAGATATTAGGCTAGAACATGTTTTCAGAGCATTTTTTTCCTTCTCCTTTCAGAATCAAAGCCAGACTTGAGGAACACAAGCCAGAGAGAGTAAAGCCTTTCATGACTGGGGCTGCAGAACAAATCAAACACATCCTTGCCAACTTCAAAAACTACCAGGTAAGTTATGTCTCCTTACAGCAGTATTGATAGGCTGTGATTGGTTCATCTGCTGAAGAAGCTTGTTGAGAATTTTGATGGCTCCTGTTGTGAGGATGCTAACTTGACAGTCTTTAAAAGTATTAAGGGCCCTGAGAATCAGGGAGGAGAAATGGCCAAAGGCTGTAAGCTGTTTGGTGGTCTCATTTCAGCTGGTAATGCTTGTAGTTAGTTACATTTGTTGTTATGGTCATTTAGGGACTGTGCAGTTAGACTTGGAAAGTAGATCACTTTGGCCCTTGCTTTCTCTTAATCTGTTTATAGCAGCAAGGTAAAATTACTGAATCACAGAAGGCATTGGGTTAAAAAGCGTCATTGAGTTCCAGTTCCCTGCCATGGGCAGGGACACCTTCTAGTAGACCAGGTTGCTCAGAGCCCCATCCAACCTGGCCTTGAACACTTCCAGGGATGGGGCATCCCCAGCTTCTCTGGTCAGTCTGTGCCAGTGCCTCACCAGCACCACAGTAAAGAATTTCTTCCTAATATATAATCTAAATCTATCTTTGGAGTTTCAGTCATTCCATGTTGTCCTATTGCAAGGTGCCCCTGTCAAAGTCCCTTTCCAGACTTTTTGTAGCCCCCTTTATGTACTGGGGTGCTGTAAGGTCTCCCTGGAGCCTCTAGGGGTGAACAGCCCCAACTTCCTCAGTCTGTCCTCATAGGAGAGGTGCTCCAGGCTTCTGACCATCTCAGTGGCCTACCTGGGCTTGGTCCAGCAGGTCCACATCCTTCTTGTGTTGGGATCCCAGCTCCAGAGCTGGGTGCAGCACTCCAGGTGAGGTCTGAGCAGAGCAGAGGAACAAAATCATGTCCCTTGACCTGCTGGTCATTCCACTTTGGATGTTTGGGTTTCTGGGCTGCAAGCTCTCAGTGCTGGGTTACACGGACTTCTTTGTCATCCAACACCCCAAGTCTTCTCCTGAGAGCTGTTGTCAGTCAGTTCCCAAGCCCCACATGTATTTGTGTTGGGGTTGTCCTGACCCAGCTATAGGGCATTGCACTTGGCCTGTTGAACTTCACAAGGTTCCCATGGACCCACCTCTCCAGCCTGTCAGGATCCCTCTGGATGGCATCCCTTTCTTCTGATATGTCAGCCATGGTGGCACTAAGATGGACAAGCTGCAGAGAAGGAAAATCCCTGTGGCTGGTCAGAGAGACTTTTTAATTGAGCTTGGTGATGTTGCATTGTTTATACAAAGGTGTTGTATAAAAAGGCATTTTCTCCTGGCATTAGCCAATTAAATGACTTAGAGACACATTCTCCTCTGAAGTTCTTTGTAGGGGAGAACATGAATCCAGATGGAATGGTGGCTCTCCTGGATTTCCGTGAGGATGGTGTGACCCCATATATGATTTTCTTTAAGGACGGCTTAGAAATCGAGAAATGTGTAAGTACTGAACTGAACTGGGTTCATGTGCCCGAGTACATGGTGAGCTCCTTCATCTCTTGTTCTCCTGTATCCCTGTTGAAGTTGAACTCTAGCTGCCAGTTTGAAAACTTTAAGTATTGTGTACGTACAGCCTGATTGGTGCTTTTGTATTATCCAAAGTGCCTGAAACTTTGAGTACTGTTCAGTTGTACTAAAAGGGGATGTATATCATTGCTGTGATTCATGGTGACTTAATGGCTAAGAAATGCAGAAGGGATGGCCCTGGTGAGACGTGTGTAATTGGGAATGGGTTTAAACCATTAGATTAAAGAGCAGGTCCTCTGAAATGGAGCACTTCTACTTTGGATCCCTTTTCTGGAGGTTAATTATGAAGTACCTTGCTGCTCTCACTTAATCTGATGCCCTTATGCAAGAACTGTCAGTTTAAATATTGCCCTAAATTTGGGAACACAGTATTACTTGACCAGGTACTTAACCTTTTTCTATCTGGAATCTCCCAACTACCTGGGCTCCTGTGGTCTGCTTTAACTACTCTGTATTGGAATGTGGTTACCACAAGATAGTATTTGGATCTCAACACTTGTGGGTTTTTGGTTTGCTTGGAGACCTGTGGAATTCACTGCAGTGTGGGATCAACAGTTCCTTTGCCCATTGTGGACTTGTGAAGTCTGTATATAGACAGCTAAATTTATCTGTAAAGCCTCTCACAGGCTTTCTGGTATGCAAGTCATGTAAAGATGAGCCAGATTCTGGTGTGGAGCAGTCGCCCAATTAAAGGAATACTTCAATTGGCCAGACAGACACAGCACCTCCCACAGCCTGATGGAGGGGGGATGTCTCTTCAGGCCCTGGAACCTGCAGGACACCTCCTAGGAGCAGAAGCTTCTGCTCCTCTATGGGGCATGCCTTTTGGATGTGTTGTTTGGATAAATTCACCTACTTCAAGGTGGAGTAAAAGAACAGTAGCAAGGTGTTCCCATGTGCAGTAAAACATGCTTCAGCTTCTTGGTGCAGCTTTTTTCAGAGACAGCTGGGTACATTGTAAGCTCTGGTAGTTGTTTAGGATGTGCTTGAGAGGAAATCTGAACCTTGTTGTGTCAAGAAGGAAGGGTGTGAATGAGTGCTCAGCCTGGCTTGCTCAGCAGCTGGTGGGTGCCAGTTGCTCTGTACAATTGTAAAAATGATCAGCATCCTCTGATAGACCATGAGCACTTTTCCTGTTGCTCCCTGGTTTGCACTATGATGCAAAAATAACTTCCTTGCGCTTTCTGCCTGCCTGACTGTGGCAGCCCAGATTGAATTAGGGAATACACAAACAAGTTACAGAAACTTGCTGATACTGTCATGACTTTAACTAACACTTGCTACTCTTGTTTCAGTAACAAATCAAACAGTATGGTTTTGGATCACTCGTCTTCATAGCTGGCTGCTGTTTCTTCTTCATCGGCACAACACCAGGAATCAGCAATGTCTAACTGGACTGATGTCATCTTGAGCTTTATTCACTTATTTTGACCCTGATTTGGAGTGGAGGCATTGTTTAAAAAAACAAAAAAACATCTATCATGTAGGTTGTCTAAAATAAAACTCATTTAAACCCATTCTAGGTGCTGTCTTTTGGTCTGATGTGTCTCTCAAGGTGACTCGAAGGAGAGGTTGTACCATGGATTGGATGCTGTCAGTAGCACAGCTGGTGCCAGAGCAGTACAACTGGACTGTTTCCAGATAGATTTCACAGTTTGCCTGTGGCACTGGAGTGCAAAAGCAGGTTGATGTCAATAAGGCAAAGTCCAAGAAATGTCATAACGGAGTGGACCACTTTCATCTTTTGTGATTGTGCAGAGACATATCTCTGGAAGATATAAGAAGGTAATAATAAAAACATCCCCGAATGGAATATGTGCTACTCAAGCTGAGTGCTGGCTGAGCTGCTTTGTCAGACAAGAGCACTTGAGCCTCTCTTCAGCTATAGTATGTCTCCAAGATCAAGGCAGGAGGCTGAATGGGAATACTGGGGAGAGAAGGTGAAATGGCTCAGTTTTCCAACACAGCTTGGCTGTGGTACTTTGAATTTGACAGCTGTTGGAGAGCATATGAACTAGAATTCAGTCAAGTTGCAGGATTTGCAGTTTTTCTGTACTTGGCCTTTCAGAGAGTGATGTTAGAATGGCCTAGCCCTGCCCTAGACTTCCTCCAAACGAGGGGCCATGCCTGAGTGTTTGTAACTTGTGTTCCTGCTATGTTCCTTGTTAGGGAATGCATCTGTTTGACAGACCTGGAGCAAACGCTGTTGCTTCTCAGGTTCGCTTTTGAGATGCAACAGTAATGGGTTCCTTGCGCTTTCTGCCTGCCTGACCTGGTGGCAGTTAGGATTGAATAAAGGAACACAAATTCTTTCAGAGCCCCACCTGGAGCAAGAGGGATGTCTGTTGCTGCTGACCCTGTTCCTGACCAGGGATGTTGCCTTGGACTGCTAATCATTAACTTCTTTCTTGCTGCAGTGATGACAGAGGCATGGGAGTTTAAGGTGCCTGAAAAGGGAGGGCATGGCCCACTTGCTAACTGTTTTATCTCCTTCAGAGTTTTCACATCTTTGCTGTCTTGTGTCAATTTTTGGCCCCTGGTGCTGGAGGGTGGAGGGGGGTTCTGCAGGGGTGAGATAGATATGGCAGAAGGCTGGGAGGAATGAGAGACTGGATGAGGGAGTGGAGCCGCCCTAGTTATCTCCTAGGTTCCTGTCTGGTTAAATACACCTATTTTAGTTCTGTGGGAACTTCATATATATATATATGGGGTTTTAATTTTTTTTTGTTTTGTTTTGTTTTTTAAGCTTTTTCAATAAAGGATTTTGGGTCAGCTGTGCTGGATGAGGTACAATTCTGGTGTAGCCTGCTTCATCCAGTGAGGCTGGGAGGCAGGTCCAAAGCCTAGGTAAAGTCACTGAGGCAGCTTGTGCTTTTCTTGTAGAGGATGTTGTTAATGGGGCCAGGTGAGGATTTTATCTTCCCTTTCCTGATGCATCTGCATTAAAAATGGGAACATGAAAAGAGGGAGAGGAAGCAGTTGAGACTTCTCAGTTGAGTGAAGTTAGTGTGGGCAGGGCAGTGCTGGTATGGCTGTGCTGCCCCTCAGAGCCCTGGCTCCCACTTCGTGTGAGTCAGTGTTTAAAATTCTGGAGCTGATATGTGGGAGTGAAAATGACTCCTCCCCTTGCAGGCTGGTCCTGCCGAGGCTGGGAGCCCTGGGCACCAGCCTGGAGCAAATTGCCACGTGGCACCTGTGTACAGATGGAGAGCTGCTTTGAAAAGCAGGTGCTTCAAAGCACGATGAGCACAGCCTTGCTGCTTGGTTGAATGGCATATTGTGTGTCATCCTGTCTGTACTCCAGGCTCACTGGGGTATTTAATTACTGTGTGCAAACATTCCTAACTAGGGAGTTCTGTGCTCCAAGCAGGTGTGCTCTTCTGCATGGCAGAGCCTCTGGTGGGAAAGCTCCTTTCAGCCTGCTGTAAGGAAGTGTCAGTTCAAAGGCTCTGGAGATGAGGGATTTTGTTTCTTCAGTGAGCTGGAAGTGAAATGTTTTTGCTGGGCTCACTGCACTACCCAAAAATGCATTGCTGCCTTCAGTTTCTCAGGGAAGAGGATAAGCATTGCTGCTCTGCAGCATCATGCCTGTCAGATGCACCAGGAGGGTGTGGTAGGGAAGGACTGCGGCAGTGCCAAGTGGTTGTTGCAGCTGCACTGCTGTGCAGTCAGGCTGAGGGAGAGGTGGGAGTCACTGCTTGCTGTGAATGGGAGCCCATGCTGGAAAATGCACTTGTCCACAGTCCATGATGCAGCTCTGCACTGGGGAGGAAGTCTATGTATTTCCTCATAGCATAATTCCTCTTCTTCCAGCCCATCTTCATCTCAAGCAGCTGTTTCTTTAAGTGGTTTGGAAAGGAAAGTCTTCATACTTCAGACAACAGCTTTGAAGTTATTAAATTGATAAAATCCTCCATGATAACAAATTTGCCTGGTGCTGCTTAAAATACAACTGGAACTGAAGGACAGCTTTAACACTCAGTCCAGTCTTCTTTTAAAATGTGCTTATCAGGCTTGCATCTCACATGCCTGGAAAGATACTTTCGGTGGATTTGGGAAGGATCCAAATTGCATTTTCCCTGAGCCTCATGGAGCAGGTTAAGCAGCTAGGTAAAAACCTCCCTTATGCTGGCTGGGGTCTCAGGCTCTGTGGGGCCAGGAGGGTGCTCCTGCACCCACTATGAGCTGGATGCTGACAGGAGAAGGAAGGTTGATTTGCTTACAAAGAGAAAAACCTGCCTTTCTAGTTTCAGGCTTCTGTGGTTAAAGGAGTGATGCCTTGGGGCTGAAGGAAACAGCTGCTGTGCTGGGCACATGTCCCATGGTCTTGACTTTTTGCCCTCCTTGTCTGCTTCTTGTCTTACAGTTTTGCTACCCCACCTACAAATTCACTCTATTTTTGCCCTCTGGAAGCAAACAAAAAACCCCAAACACCTTCCACGCTCCAGTGACTGATGTTAATGGCCATTTTGCTACTTGGCCATCTGCTTTGAGGAGAAATGGTGCAGACCATGGGGTGTTCATGCAGTGCACAGAACATGTGGTGTGCTGGGAGAGGCACCGGTGTCCCCACTGCCCTCTGGAGTTCCCAGCTTTGCCTACTGAGCTGGAGGTGGATGCCAGGGCCCAAGTGGGTGATGGTCTTTGAGCCTTGTGCAGCCCTCAGCCTTGACACAAGGAGGGAGAACCTGCAAAGGGAAGATTCTAAATGAAAGTATGTTGGAAACAAGGAAACACAGTTGGGTTTGATTGGTGTGTGGGGCTTTTTTTGTGAATTAATTTTTTAACTCAGTTTAGCTCACAGCCAGAAGGCAGTTACAATAAGCACAGGACATGGTTGTTACCAAAAATAGAATAAGACTGATTTTTTTTAATTTTTTTTTTTATTTTTTTACATTTGGAAAAAAATGGAAAAGCTGCAATTTGCTTACTTCGCTAAGCAAGTCCCTGACTGTTGAGCTGGCGCAGTAAACAGCTGTTCAGGGAGGATGCTTTCATTAAAGAGCAATAGTATCCACATAAGATAATTCTGCTTTCTCATACTCTCTCTGCTGCTCACTTGGCACAGATAGGATGCCTCCCTCTGCTCTTGTGAACCTCCATCTGCACTTTAGCTCTGTAGCCACTTCCCTGGCGTGTTGCTCCCTTTGTAAGCTGGGATATTTTGCTCTGGACCAGGAAATCTCTGTGTCACTGTAGCTGGCAGTGGGAGAGCAGCAGTTAAACACCATGTTCATTAGCTCAGGGATAAATGTCTTCGTAGGAGGGAAAAAACCCTAGCCAAGCCTGGAAGTTGTTGCCCTAAACAGTACCAAATCCATTCACAAGAGCATGATCTTGCTGGTTTGCAGTCCCTGTGTCTTGGCTGCATTTTGGTTGAAGCCACAGCTGGAAGCTGTTGTGCAAAGATCACAGCCAAGTGCCTGTGGCCAGGGCTGGTGGCTTGAGGCAGGTTTTTTTGGGTGCCAGCAAATGCTGGCAACCCTGCCAGTGTGTTCTGCAGGAGTGGGTGGGAGGTTGTTGAGGATGCACATGGCTGCTGGGCATTTTAATCCACTAGAGCTGCATTCATCATCTTCTACCTGAGGCAGAAGGGATCCAAACACCCTTGAAAATCTTTTTATGACCATTTTGGTTGTGTGATGCCAGTCTTGCCAATGTAGCAGCAGCTGGACACACTGATAAAATGCTGAACCATTGTTTTCTCTGCAGCCCACACTTTATCCTGGGAGCTAACAGCTGAGATTCCCCTCCCCATCTAACCAGCAGTAGTAGGAAGGAAGCACTGCTGGCATTTCGGAGAGCAAACCTCTCTTTTCCTATTCTCAGTAAGGTGCAGATGTGCAGGCACAAAGCAGTGCAGCTGTTTGATGATTTTTATTATTTTTTTTTTTTAATAGGGAATGTTCATGAACATAGATGTTGAGAAAGTTTTTTTAAAGATTAGTTTCCCAAATTATTTGTAGCAGAGTGGTTAAAAATGGCCAGGTAAAGCTGGGTACTCCTGTCCTCCTCAGCTACTAAAACCCCACTGTTGCTACTGGAGTGGTCCGGTTCAAGGGCTGAGGTTTAACTGCTTTACCTACAGCTGTGTCTGACCCGAGCTGGGTGCCCCTGGTCTGTCCTATGGTAGAAGGGAGGGATGATTTCACTGTCCCTGCAGCTGTGTGCTTGCTGCAGCCACAGAACTGCCTGCAGCTGCTGGTGCTTCCTCATGCTGCCCACAAAAAGGTGTTGCAGGGAATCAACTCTGCTCTTCACCCACCAGCTGCAGCTGCCCCAGCCCACCAGCCACCCCCAGCAGCATGTGCCATCCCAGTACTCCCATGTCCTGATTTTCAGCCATGCTCATTTCTGAGTAAATTTCTTCTCAGTAGCTGTTCAGTGCTGTGTTTTGGATTCAGAATCTGAGCGGTGTTAGTAACACACCGATGTTGTTTTTCTGCTAAGCCGTGTTTACCCTAAGTCAAGGACATTTTTCTGTTGTCTCATGCGCTGCCAGCAAGAAGAGCTGCAAAAGAAAGAGGACGGGGGTGGGGGGAGGAAAGCACAGCTAGAACAAAGAACCTGGGCTCACCAGGGATATTCCACACCACAGAATGCCATGCCGAGTATATAAATGGGGGCGGGGGGGACTTACCCATAAGGGGGGAGGTCTGCCATCAGTCAGAGGGTGATGAGCACTTGTATTGTCCATCACTTGTTTTTCCCTTTTTATAAGCATTTTTATATTTTTTTACCATTACTACTATATTTTGATAATTTTCAGTTATTGAACTGTTCTTTCTCAACATACTAGTTTTACTTTGATTCTCCTCCTCTGGAGGAGAATTTCCCTGACATTGGGGGAAAGAGAAGGGAGGTTGAGTGAGCAGGGGATCTCTAAAGGGGTGGCTGTCACCTTGTGTCTGCTCAGGTCCCTGCTGGTACTGCCTGAGCTTACCATGTATGTAATTTCCCATGACTCAGACTGGTCATTTGGGTCAAGCAAGGCTGGAGAGTGGACGTGCTTTTAATCTCATTTAATGGCATTTAGCACACAGAAACTTCTGCTCATGCCTGTGGGACCCGCTCACCAAGCAGCGTTCTGGCCACTAATATTCAAGAACATCTGCATGAGCAGAGTTCAGCATCAAGCAGAGACAGCAGCAAATGGGAAGACCAGCAGGGAATTGTTCATTGCTGCTGCGAGTCCAGAGTTTAATCCAAATGTGGGGGCCAGGGAATAAGACCTGAACGCCTCCAAGCCTCCTCCTCTCTTCTGGCAGATGGAAATCCTGCCAACAGCACTTGTGTAAGGGCGTTGTGCAGAAGAAGTGTAGCAGAGCTGGAGAGCTTCTGCTGGTTATTAAACGATGGATCCAAATGAGGTTCTCCCAAATGCTCAATCATTATCCCAGCCTTGCATGAATTTAGACTAGTCCTGCAGTGCCCTGGGTTACAGCAGAAGGTGGAATATGGGGGTCATAGCACCATGTTTATCTTGCTGCTTCTGTCTCTATGATGGTTTGTAGCCTAAGATCCCACGGCTTAGCTGCAGGCTGGATGATGACCTGCCAAGGGCACCTAAAAACTCCACCTTCATCTTTACCATGTGCTCCCACAGGCAGGAGCCAGCAGAGCCCTTGAATGCGTGACACAGGTCCTGCTGCCAACACAGGAGAGCATCTTTCATGCTGTTGATCAGCATCTCTGTGGGCTCAATGTTACCTTCTCTCATGCCACTTGGATTTTGTGGCAGCTTTTGAGGCTAAAATTCCAATTCCACCCTAGAAAAACTTCAAAATCATGCAGGAAGCAGGTTAAAAAGTAGCTTACAAGCTACCTGGCTTCTGGACTCAACTGGTTATCTTTTCTTCGTTTACTCTGATATAGCATTTTCATTTTTGAAATGCTGTTTCCTCACTGTCCCGCTCTTCATTATTTATAACTGGTGCTATTCCACAGAAGTACAGTTTGGCATTCCTCAACTTTTCTGGTTGCTCACTGGTTGAAAACCCCTCTGCTTCTTTTTTCTCTTTACTTCTAGCACTCTACACGTTTTTAATGATACCCATAAAAAAATCAAGCCTTTGCAAACTCCATAAACCCCATAAAAAACAGAGTGCTCTGCACATTTTCCATTACTCCTGAGCAGAGCTTATTTACCCTGTCCAAAGGCACTCTGCAGATCAATAAAATATCTCCTTTACTTACAAGTTCAGGCGTTTCATGCTGACTGATTATGTCCCTCTCGACTGAAGACAAACTGTGAAGCAGCTCACATAAAACCAGAAATACAAGCAGATCCAAAACTTTCCTGCTAAACTAATCCTGCTGGGGATTCCACTCAAGGTAACCATTTCCCTCTAGAATGTCACAGTCATTTTTACCTGTGGTAAGAAATTACACCGCTACTTAATCAGGATTGCGTGGCATCCCCCTGCATGGTTTTAGAGGACCATATGAGGAGCAATACAAAGGAGAAGCTTACCTAGACTTGCTGGGTGCTTCAGCTTCACCTGCTGAAACAGGACACAGATCCCACAGAGGAGCCCAGCTCATGAGAGGCAAGAGCTCTCATCCTACTCATCCCTGAACGCAAGTCCACAGAGGACAGCAGTGTGAGCAGGCTCTGGCTACTGCCCGGGAGCACATCATGTTCCACAGCAAGACACAAAGGCTGACTTCCTGTGTTCCTCTCAGCATCCTCAGATGGCTCCTGCAGCCATCTGCCAGCTGGGTCCTGCTGTAGAGCCCAAGGAGACACGAGTCAGTGGCAGTATTTATGAAAGCACACACTCCCCTGGAATGCAATCTGCTCTTCAAAACTCGCAGCAGTCCCTCTCCTGGGAACTGGGCACTTAATGCTACAGGACACTGAGCACTAGCCCCAAGTGTAGTTAAGAGAGATACCTACACAAACTACTCTAGAAAAAAATGAATTGAGCAAAATTGTGTGACTTATGTATAAGAGGTGTTTTACAGACCTCTGAAAGCACTTGACCACTCCCAAAGCCTTTCATTGCTTCGAAGTGGACCAGTAATGGAATGTTTGCTTCTCACACAGGCCTCCTGTGTCATCAGGGTGAGCAGAAATGATGCATACACCTGAAGGACATGAGAGAATGTGAAAGCTGAGCTATCAAACCTCACCTGTTTAATTTACAGGTATAATAATGAGGTTATCCCCACTCTGTTTTTTGCTTTCTTTAACATAAAAGCTTTGAGAATATAATTAAATCATCCCTTCCCTGCTCCCTTCTGAAAAGGATGTTGAAGGAATAACCCTTGCAGTGTGCATTTCAAAAATGGGGAAACAGAGACACAGACACATTTAGCAATCTTTCTCAAACCACAGAGGAACCCAGTGGCAAAGCCAGCAATAAAAATATGCTTTGAAAAAACACTTCAGACTTATGCCACCTAAATCACAATGTGTTCAAGTCAATATTGTGTGGTACAAATTAAAATAATACTTTTATTGATATGCTTAAACAGAACAAAGGTAACAGCATAAAAACCAAACAAAAAAGAAAACTGTTCCTTCCTGTACCAAACAGACACGTCATTTTTTTCTCAGTAATCACATGGAGGGGACTGACATCTTCCCACTGACTTTATGGGTTTTTAACTGCATTGGTTTGTTCCCAGGGAGTCTAAGGATTGTGATGAGCACCATGGTTGTGGCTGTTCTTCCTATAGCCTGATACTAGGAGGAGCGGCATGTCCATTCCACACAAACACTGCACAAAGGGTTGTGCACATTTGCAGGCTTCCAGACAAAGCCCTGACAGATCCCAGCAGAACCCAGGGTATTAACCTGGTTACACTGGAATGCAAACCCACAAAGTTATGGTTTCCTCTAAGACACATTTTCCATCAAAGTTATCGAGACTAGGAAAAGCCACAAAGCTACCAAGAAAAAGTAAGAGGAGAACTCAGAAGATTTCTAATAAAGATAAATCTAATACAAGTTTATTCTATAAACTTTTCCTGTCAAAAGACAAAGCATATATAGAAACATACAAGAAATATTCCTTGCAGAAAAAAGCTACAGAAAATTACAAAGTATCAGCTGCTTTAATTTATCTTCATCCTTGCAGAATTGCACTGTACTCAGTCCTGTCTGTAAACACCACAGATCCCTCAGTGCAATCACTCTTACATCATAAATATTTTTGTTAATCACTCTTTTCTTCTCCTTGGTAATGTCTGTATTCCGGCTTCAGCTCCCATGTGTTTTTGTGGGTCCCCTTCACATTGTAGATGCCTATTTCTCTCAAAATTTCTTTCAAGTATATCTGAAAGGAAACAAAAGTTCAAATTAAACAGGCAGGCAATTGCTACAGTTCCTGCACACCTGCTCAATTGCATGGACTCAGTTCCTAAGGGGCAGACAGCCTGGCTGGCTGATGGGCACTAACTGGTGTGGGAAAGACTCTGGGATAGACTTTGACCCTCAGGCACCAGCAGGGATTAGCAAAAGCCCCAGGGATGCAGCAGGGAGCACCTGAGCCCCAGAGGTGATGGCTCCCAGGCAGTCCCTCAGGGAGGCAAGTACTCCAGGGGCTGCTGAAATGAAGTTACCAGCACCTCTTGGGAACTATTATGTCACACATCTTCCTCCTGCTGGAATTTCTCCAATTGAGCTAAAAGCTCTTGACCTTTCTTCCTGCTTGGGCTGGGATTATCTTGAAAATCCTTGCCTTATTCAGACTTTGTCAAAGCCTCAATCTGTTGGTTTTCATGCCCTTTTGCAAAGCTTTAAGCATTTTATTATGGCCTCATTTTTAGAGGAGAGCTGAGTGTATGTCTGAGAATTTTCTAATACCTTAAAATATTAAGGCTTGGAAGAAAAACAAAAAAAACCAAAACAAGTAGAGCTATTATGCCAGTAGTATAATAATCTTTGACAAAACACAACTCGCTGATATTGCCCTCCTTCACTCTTTATAATAAACACCAGTAATTTTCTTAAGAGTCACAAGAGCCTGCTTGTTTGTTTAATTATTAATTGGGACTGAGATGAGTGGATTGTCATGGCAACTACAGTCCACAGTTTAAGAATCCCCACATTAAATTCATAATTGCTTGAGTTTGAGCAATTTAATCCTGTTGGAATGCTTAAACTGAACTGGAGTTGTTGAAAAATACAAATGCTTGTATCTTTGCATCTGCAGTTCCACTAAATATCAATGTACTCCAAGCCATTAAAACCAACAAATATATGTTGAAGACACAGGAAAATAAGAAAGGCTGATTTTCTAAGTGTTTCTTGCACTCTTTCCCTCTTTACTAAATGGAAAGCTAAGAAATACATGAACAAAAAATATGTTCTCAGTCAGTAAAATAAATGTATTTTAGTAAAACTTATCCTTACTCTCCCTCTCCATGTACGCATCAAAGGTATGCAAATCAGCCCAACACGTAAGAAAGGTGACTGTCAGGGATGTGCATATGAACCAGCTTCTGAGGGTCTTCTAGGGTGTTTCCTTTGAGCAGAGTAGCTGGGCTCAGGAGCAGGCAGCTCACTGTGCAGGGATGGCTCCTCAGCCTGCTGGGGCGCAGGATGCAAACCCCAGCAGGTGGCAGCAGCAGATCACCGCCGTCCCCTCGCACACCTCGTCTGTTGCAGAGATGCCGTCATTGTTCCCCTCAGGTACCCGGGACACATGCACGCTACGGCAGCGATGCAGCACGCGTGGTGTCACAGGTGCTGGGAGCAGGTGAAACAGCCATTTCTGCATGGGTGCGTGCAGATGTGCACACATGCATACCCACTGCCTGCTTTGCAATCCCTGCACACGAGGCAGTGTCACCGACAGACGCTTCAAAGCATGGCAGAGTGGGTGGGAAAAACACCTGGCTGCAAGGTTAAATTCTGCTCCAGATCACATGGACAGAGAACTGAAAAAATCCCACATAACTGCACCCAGTGCCATGAGGTACACTGATGTGCAGTTCTTGAGCTGGCAGATCTAGTCTGCCTGGTAAGCTGGGTCACAAGGTGTGATGCTGCTGCTGGGCTCAGGCACTGTGCAACCACTATGGCTGAATTGTCCACAGCACCCACCCAAACCCACCCACCCAGCTACATGAAGGCTATTTTTAATTTCAGGTACTTTTCAGACCTAATTACCCAGGCAGTTCTGCTTCTCTCAGGGCAAAACTTCCAAGAGTGTAACAGAAGGGAATAAAACCAACCCAAACCGAATAGCAAGGTAAGGTCTGAGACACAGATAACAGCACTTCAACTGGAACCATGAACTGCAGCAGCTGAGGATTTGCCACTTACTTCCCATCTCTGCTGCAGGGGGTAACCAGGCAGGAGAGGTGTTAGGGAGGGCAGCTGAGAGCATTAACCCCAAAACATCTCTGTGTGTGCACAGACAACACTGAACTGCTGGAGTTTTTAGACAATTATGAAACATCACGGTGTGTGTACAGACAACACTGAACTGCTGGAGTTTTTAGACAATTATGAAACATCACTGTGTGTGTACAGACAACACCGAACTGCTGGAGTTTTTAGACAATTATGAAACATGGATAATCCCACTGTGCTGTGCTGTACCTGAGAGCAAGTGGCTTGAAGAGATGAGTTCAGGGGATGCTGTGATTTTTCCTGCAGGATCAATTCTCCTTCTAGAAACCAGGACTCCCCACCTGGGACTGCAGTGCACCAGGCTGGCCTATGTATCTTGAAGTACAGTGCTCTGACACTGTACCATGGAGAGAAACCCCACACTACTCCCAGTGATGCCAAATACTGAATTTTAGAGCCTGACGATTGCTAATCAGGGGGCCACAATTTTTTCTCAGAAAGGGATCCAGTGCATTTATGTACATATAATCCTAGCATAGAAACTCATCTGTAGGTGATCTCTTAATATATTTAAAGCATCTTCTGCTCTGTTCTACCTTTTCTCGTGATTTTTTCCATATAAAGTGAGATGTTATCATGGAATTATGGGATAAAAATTTCTGAGGAGTTAACTTACAAGCTCTAAAAATACTTCTGAAACTTTGAGGGGGAACAAACCCTGTTGTATTTAGGATAACCATTACTTAAAGCTAAAATAGAAGAAAAAATCCAAACAATCTACTAAATTTTTTAAAAATACAGTTCTTATGCCACTGGCTACATCCTGCTTCCATTCTTCACAAATATTTATTATCTCACAGGCTGTATTATGTTCTCAGCCATGAAGCTCAAGTCTGGAATTACTGCAATATTTCCAGGGAGCATTCAGTACTTACACCTGTGTAAGTGGCAAAAGATTTGCCTACTACTGCAAATTGTTATTTTGTTAATAGAATAAAAAACAAATATATTGAGTTTTCCCTAATATAGCAGTCATTTACATTCAGAAAATACTTGTTTTGTGATTTCATGACACAAATAAAGATGGCAGCAACTTTTTGTGTAATTGGCAACATATTCTGTAGCAAGGGTTTAATTTACTATTTACATTTACCCTTACATAAGAAAAGTACCTTTATTTATTTGTAACTTCAAGTTCTCCGGTGGCTTAAGTGGGAGTCTACTGCAAGCTGATGTCATGGTAGATGAGATAAATCTGTACCGAGTTGCATTCAAAGTGATCCAGATAGTGACTGCCACACTTCTCTTACCAAAAATAAAACCCACTTAAAATTTTCTTGCCACTTCCTCCATACCTTCCTCCTATTCCTTCCTCCTTCTCAGCTCCCATGACCCACACACCTTCTCTTTCGCAGAGATATGGAGCTGACTCATGAGATAAACGAATGGAAGACATGGATATGTTACTCAACTTTCAAGTTTCTTTCAAGGCACTAGAACCCAGTGAAGCTACATGGATTTTACTTGGGTAACATCTTCGTGCAGCTTCTAACCAAACAGACTGGTCACTTATACGAAGGCTCTGACAGAGATACACTTCATTCTAAATGTGAAGTGAGCAAAACTAACAAGCATTTTCATTTCTGCCCCTTTTTTTACAGAGTATTTTTTCCATAATCCAGCTGTTACCATTCTTTCTTCTGCCTTAGCTCTAACAACCTGTGACATTGTTGCTCCATTTAGACTCAATTAAATCCCCTTAAGTCTTCTGAAATCTGCAGCAGGGTTGAGGACAAATATTGAAGTTGGCAGTGAAAAACATCAAAAACACTGAAGGTCCTTTGGATATCACTGTCACCCTGCCACTCTTTCCTGGTCTGCTCAAGGAAAACTTGCACACAGAAAGATGGGAAAAAACTGAAAAGTTATGGGTCATACATGAAGAGGCTGACAGACACTGCAAGACAACAAAACCATCACATACGCAGATGTCTTGGTGCTTTTCTTGTCTGTGTATCAAAACTGCTCAAAAGTAAACCCCAAATAAATCCTAAATATCAACCACCTAAACTCTCAACCTAAAAATTACCCTATTTGTAAAGGAAATCCAATGATTTTGGAGGCATTGAGCCTGAGGTCATGATGCCTGAGCTCCTAACATGAATAATCCCTGCATTTAATACAAATTCCTTTAAATATAGAAAAAGAGCAACCCCTGTTGCTGTGCCAAAACAAAGTTCAGAAGCTGAGGGAAAGGCTGACCATAGACTTACATAAGCTGCTACTGCCAAGAGAACTAGGCTTCAGTGAGGACAGGAGTAGCAGGGGAGACATGAGAGCATAACAGAATTTGCTTCCTAGTATTAAAGCAAACCTAAATAAAAAAGAGACCATTTAGGTTATTTAAACCATCTCTGTCAAGAGAAAGCACACTCACTGCAATGTTTGGTATCCTACACTGTCCTACAATGTTGAACTTAAAACTTGGTGATTTCAGTTTGTTGTAAAACATATTTAGAGAGGAGTTTCTAAGGCATATAATACATACTAAACTATTTTCTAGATATGCAAAATACACACAGTAGTAACTACTGAAAATGTTTATATTTACAAGACTTGCAGTACATACCACTGGCTGTTTGGTTATGTCCACCAGGTCTTTAATGTTGTAATACTGATGTTTCTCAAAGGCTGAAAAAAGCATGTCCAACACTTGTTGTTTATCAGCTCGAGCTCTTTTTCCATCTTCTTTCTTCTTCTTCTCATATTCAATCTGTTACAAAACATGTTTTAAAGACATTCACATGTAATGCTGTATAATTCTCAGTGCTGACATTAAGCTACAAAAAAGTTCTTCTATTTAACAAAACATTGTTGAGTGCTTTTCATCTGGAAAGTTTTCTTTTGAACATTCAAATATTCTTTTAAGAACATAAACTAAGCATTTTGTCCTGAGCACAATAAGCTTCTCAGATTATCTGCCTTAACCAGAAAAAAAAAAAAAAAAAGTGGAAACAGAGCCTGCAGGTGCCCAAACCCAGGAAAAAAACGAAGAATAATAATACAGGAATCCAAACTGAGACTGTATTCTCACTCCATCTCTGTTGGTACCAGCTTCTGAGGCACAATGACAAATGTCAAACAACCTCCAAACTGCCATGCTCGGGAAAATCCACAGACTAACATGGCTACATCCACAATTATAACAAGCACCTGCGCAAAGAATGTTCCCAATGGCCCTTGGACACTGCCTCATTTTCTCTAGAAGCAGCACTCAAGCTGCTGCATAAACTCCATTCAATATACAACCAATCTTCAAAGACACGCTTTGAGGATCTGGATGGTTTCTCTTCAGGAGAAACCAGAGTAGCACACATGAAGTTGCACTAATCCCAAAAAACCAAACCTTCTAAGCAGGCAGAGGCCCCTTGTTGCCACACATCATCCTACTTCAAACTGTACATTAAAAATTACTTAACCATTATAATCTGCACCAGATGACTATATATCTTCACAGAAACTTTCATCGCCTCCAAAAATACTTCCTCTGATTCATCATCAGAAGCACAGACCAGCACACCCCAAACAAACCCCAGCTGCCAGAGAGCACCAACTGTGACACCTGCCAGCACATCACCCCACCCACCCCCAATACCACCCTGGAACAGAAAACCAGCCAGCTCCTTGGAACCAACAAAAGTGATCCAGAAGGTAGTGTAAGTCACATAATTATCAAGTGCTTTCAGGCAAACTGCGTGGGCGAATCCATAGCGGCACAATGTACAGCAGAAAAGACGCATGTGATCAATAAGGGACACACGCCTGGCTGTAAATGAGGTAATTCTGTATGGGAGTCGTTCTGCTTCTGATGGCTCAAATCTGACTCTCAAAAGAAGACCTTCAGATGAAAAGCCTGGAAATGAAAATGCACAGATCTACTAGATACTAAAGATCTTATTTTTAACAAGAAAGATTGGTTTTACGGCCCAATTCATTTTTTTCCTATGTATCCTTGCCAGCTAACTCCCTCCTACTCTCAGAGTGAAAATAGCCTGTCTCTTGGTAGCTGTCCCAAAGTGGCTAAAGAATATTGCCACCTTTGCTGTGGCTCCCAGGTCTTCAGCCAGCCAACTACCTTCTTCACATTCTGAAATGGATGTATATCATTAAACTGGATGCAGAGCAATTGTTCCCAACCTGTAGCTTGAAATCTCTTACTTCTGCTTTAAACTAAAATGGGTGTGCACAACTAAATACTTGTCTGCTTTTCTAACTCCATGCAGTGTTATAAAAGCTACAATCTCACCACACAAATCCATCATGCAATTGATTTTTATCCAGTAAATACAGTTTAGTTTAATTATTTTTAACTCTTTAGCCAGTGCATTTAAAGAAGAATAAATCTTCAAAACAGTAATAGCTTTGCAACACAGCAAAGTGTAACATCAAGCAAAGCAGTTTGACAGTACATCATCTTGGTTGCCAGGATCCACAGCAGAACTGCTGCCCCACGAGAAGAGGAACATAAACCCATGACACTGGCCTTCCCTTAAATAATAGCATGTTAAAACATTTGCTTCTTCTGGAAGTCCAACAGACAATTACTAAAAAAATTCCATGTGAATATTCTAATAGTCTTAATTCACTGATGTATAAAATCAACTCACATAAAAAACGGTGTATCAAACCCTCCTTTTATTGAAAAGTTATTAGATGCTGATCCCAAGTTACTCACTCTCTAATTAGCAATACTCTAGCATTCTCCTCTAACCTCAGTAACAGTTTCCATTGCTGTCTGATAGAAGAGCACATTAAGAAGTGCTAAAAAAAAAAAAAAGAAAAAAAAAAAGCCTGGTGTCTTCTGTTGCTGATTTCTTTTTGGCCTTGTGAATACACTGCTCACAGCAACTTACAATGCAGCCTTTCACTTTTTTCCTTCCTGTTTTCTTTGCAAACAGGATCCTCTATGTAGTAGGCTTAAAGCACTTTTTAATAGTCATGTAATAGAATGCACCTACACTGTAAACTAATTAGATGTCTCTAAAGTTCGGTGGTATTTTTAATTTAAAAAACATTCAAATACTATTTGATTTCAAGGAAGGACCATTTTAGAACAAGCTGTTTAGCACAGAAGTTGTGAGTTTATCCCCAGAAGACTTTATACTGAAATCAATTTTTCTTTGTTTACCTTCCCAGGATGTTGCTAAGCTTGCTGAAAAGCTGCTAAAATTGCCTTCTTAAAAGTATCATTAATACTGAAGCTGATGTCACTGCTTTGGTAGACAGCGAATACAAAAGTGATAGAGAAGTTAGAATAAATCCAAAGTATCAAAAGATACTTTAAAGTAGTCCTAAAGGTTTTCTTTTCTCCTGGAGCATGGGGACCAACCTCTACAGTACAGGACATTGGGAAGAGAGGACCACAAAGAAACCACTAAAAGAAGCCTCTGAAGGGCTAACCAGAACCACTGAAGAACCTTTTTGCTGTATTATGAAAAATAATTAGGTCACAGAAAGGTTCCAGCTTCAAAAATATTAACCTTGCAACTTTGCAAACACATTTAATATTTATAGATATAATAGAGGTCTTTTCCCCAGAGAAGAAAAGCTAAATTGCAACCTTAGCATATATTGTAATGGAATTGCAATTTCTTCAAATAAAAATAAAGGTGCAATATAATTTCTTACAAAAATAACCTAATCACTTTCCCAGTCCTTGAAGTCAAACAAGCTATTGCTATTCCCCATCCACATGTAATTTAGTTCCCTCCTCCTTCCTGCCATATGTTCATTTATAGGTACATGAAGCAGCCACACTTAAGCCCCATTTTATATTGTTTCCTTCAAGAAATGTTAACCCTTTCTGTCTTACTTAGTAGATACTCATTCTTCCCTCAGAAACTGCCCAGATGATGACTGTATTAACATACATGACAGTTTCTACATTTTTATTTCTTTCTTGTGAAAGTCCTGTCCCCAACACAGCATCCATGCAATTACATGCAATGCAGCAGGTTCTAAGAAAGCAGTTGCTGCTTGAAAACAGCAGAAAAATTCAATCAAGAGGTTTTACAAGTTCATGGACTTTTTCTCCCAGTTATATGCCCTTTCAGCCATCTAACCTGAACCTTAATAAAAGACTTAATGAAAAGAAAGATTTTGTAGAAAGTAGCCATGCCTTGGCCTTTAGAGTCAAGGCAAGGTCAAGGTGACTCAAGTACAAGTATGTCTTACAAGATTTTTCCCATCAGTACACCTTTAGGGTAGACATGAAAACTAAACACACTGCTGATGGATTTCCATGACCATGGACAGCTATGTAACCAATAAAAATATAACAATTAGGAATAAGATCATCATCACTTTTAACAGGCCTGGTTATACCCCCTCAATCTCACACAAGATTCAAATTTCCATAATGATATGGTGACCTGCACTTTGCAGCTGGAATAAAGATACAAAGATTATCTCTTGGTTGTAGTCATACTGCCATAATTATGCTGGTGTCAGGGAAATGGAACAGCAACCCACTAAAAAGAGAAGCTGTACCCCACCAAGGCTTATTCCAGAATTAAAGAAGAACACCAGCAGCATCATAAAACAATATACTGATGTAAAACTGCATCTGCACAGCAGAACACATCAGTGTGACTGTTTTGGTTAAATGGCATTCCCTCAGCTGCAAGAGTTATATTGGTATGATCATCCATGTACAAAGCAGACTTTGAACAGTAACTACTACAAAACAGACCCATGAGAGAAAAATTATTATTTCTGGTTCTGTAGCAATAGACTGACTTTCATAATAATGCTTAAATATCATTCAGTATATTGTCACTTGTTTTATGTAAATAAAATCTTAATAAAAAGTGTAAAAGTTTAAATGACTAACACAGTGATTCATTTTCAGTATGACTTAATGTTGCTCACATTCAACATACTCAAAGAGTATCTTTAAGGAAAAGGACGTTACAATTTATATGTACATCAACTGATCTGGAACAGCAGTGTGGGTGTAATATTGACAAAGCCAATGATGCCAATAACATGTACTGTGAAGGTAGGAAACTGAGAAAAATTATCAGCTGTTACTCTTCTCTACTTTTTGCCAATTCCTCCAATGGACTGGAAACTAATGATTCTTTTCAAGTCCTTTACCCTCCTGCAGATGATAAGTTATTTGGCTCAAAAGAGCGTTTCCATATCTTATAGCACAAAGCCAGAACTGCCTTTCATCCACAAATGTCAAAATTACATTTCAAAAAAGATTAGAGGAAGAATGTAATAAAGCCACTAAAGAGGGTTGGGTGAAGGTGGTCTGCCCTCCATCAGATAACACAAGACAGTTACGACTGGCAGACCTTAGCCCCAAGGGTGATACTGGTCTTGAGACAGAAAGAAGATCCCCAGAAGACAAAATCAAGGAGAAATCAGGTGACATAGAGCATTGACAAAGACAGTAGCCATCTGTGAGCAAAAGACCTTCTGGACAGCAGCAGAGCAGTGCCGGAGTCCTAAGCCAAATTCCTTCTGAAGAAAAGAAGGGAAAATACTAAAAGCTACTTACATTATACTGATGATTAGCCACTGGTTTATAGTTTGTGGTTACAGCTTTGTCCAGCTGCTGTGATAACCTTACAGGTTTTGAAGATTCTTCTATCTGTAATCTACAAAAAAGAAAACAAGAATAAAAAGTTCAGACCAGCACACACTGAAAGTGAATTCTAAAAATCTGCAATTATGAACCAGCCATTATCAAGGGTCAGATGCAAACAATCTATAAGGCAAAACAGATGTACTCTTCTGGATTAAGTTCTTCTTACTCTGTTTTTGCTTAAGCACACTGAACTATTAGGGTGCTGTATGTTACAGAAGATATTGAAATGCTGAAAATCAAACAGCTGAAGGGAAGATACTAAAACCAAACTTTGAACAAAAATTTCACTGCAAAAGCCTAATGCTCAGATTGAAAAAAAGCCCTTGCTCTTAAAAAAGACCAAACCCAACCCAAATGAATGCAGAATCTCACAGCTTACTCAGCTTAGGGATGAAAAAAGCTTTTCATCCACCTCTGCTAACCCATAACCTTCTCTTAGATATTGAAATGCAAAAACATAAATTTCTGTGACCTTTCTTTTGGCATTACAGTTCAGAAAGAGAGTGCAAATAACAGTTTTAAGAGCACTATAAAGATATGAAGACAGAAAAATCTACCCAGCTTCAAATCAATGTGCAATCAAGTCTCTATCACACAGATAACAATAGGTGACCTTCAATTCTCTTTGGGAAAGACTCTCAGCAGGTCACTGGTTGAGGATATCTTGTTAAGCTCATCCCTATGTAATTCTATGTAATTTAAAGCTTCTGTATGTTGATGTAGAGGGAGTGTTCCATTTAATTCAGATTTAGCACTCAAGAATTTCTACTTGAAATGAAGAGGCAAGAAACCAAGCTCTAGAAAAGCACAGGACAACAGCCTTTTAGACACAATGGCTTTATGGCACATCTGATTAACACGTTAATTATCAGAGAAGCAGTTTGTTTCCAAAGGCGCATCTTGTAGGCAGAGGAGTCAATTTCCACTAAACACAGTATAACACAGCCCAATAAATGCACAGCGGTGCTTGCTTCTTTCCAAACAAAAATTAATATGGTGACCTTAATGCCAATAATAACTGCATGTTTACTAGTGTAAAACATACAAATTATAAAACTGACAGATCTTTAAAAACAACTCTAAATGTTTGAAATCACTGATTTATTTTTGTAAAGATATCATTTACACCCAAAAAGATAAAATTAAAATTCAGTGTGTTTCTGAATGAACACCTGAACAACCTAAATAAATTACATTTGAAGGAAGTAATAAATCAAGAAATAAATTTTCTAGTTGTAGTGACTTGAAAGGAAGAAAATCATCCCTCACAGCTGGTATTGCTGGACAGTAGGCAGAGACAGTTTTTCCTCATACATAGAAAAAGATTCCTCTCAAATATATCATAAAAATGTAGAACATGAGGCAATGGTTGCTTAAGAGTAGTTAAGACTACTGAAAAAATGACAAGTCTGCAGAAGGAAGAAGGAAAATCAATTGGAAGGTAAATGAACAGTGAACATGTTTTGCTTCTCACAAGAGTTTATCTTTTGGCCTTCAATCTAATTAAATTATTTTAAAGATTTCCTTCATCTGGTTACCAAAGATCTTCTAAATTCATTTTTCATGAAAGGCATAGACCAAAACTAAATCACTATCTTTTCTACAAATCTGTCTTTTTCTCTTCTTCTTCATTGCTTAATATTTTTCTTTTTGGTCCCAATGACATTTTAAATTTTTAAACAGTTTAGCTTTAATTTTTACATAGTTTGGCTTTAATTCTTTCATTTTTTTTCCCAGTTCATCATGTTTCTATTGGTTTGATCTGGGGAGTTTTCCTGTTCTTCCTCTCTGTATTCTAGCTATTTTTCATCTCACTTCTACCCCCTTTTTTCCTTCATAAAGGAGATTTCCTGCTCAACCTATTTACTGATACTGCTCCTGCTCAAGAGACTGGCTTCTTGAGACGAACTGGGAATTCTTGTCACCCTCTTCCCTCCAAGGCCACTGCATGTGCACCGGATTAAGTTATTTGATTTGCAATGTAGCTCCAGAGTCCTTCTCATAACAGCTACAGCACAGGGTCCTAACAATACTTAAATACATCAGATGGTGTTCACGTTTTCAGGGAGCGCCAGGCATTCAACAGTAACCTATCTTCATGATTAATCCTCCTTGCACTGGGCTTTATATTCATTACTCTTTACAATGTAAATTAACAATATCTCTACTTCTTCAGGTACACAGCCAAAGAACTCTTCAATGATGAATTGTTAGCCATGGACCTTAGACACCACTCATGTTCAAGGCCTCTTCCCAATCTGGCATTTTAAAATTGCAATAAAGGAAATTTCAACCTCCATTCAGTGTGGCTTCCTTAAATTAATTCTTCTTTGCACAAAAGTACACGAGCAATTTATTTCTTAATCTTTTTCACTCTCCATGCAGGATATGTATTTCAGCTTTTCTATGTTAACCTCCAAATTTCCAAACCAGTAGAAAACCAAATGTGTAAGAGAGCTAACAGAATTCTCAGAGGCCTCCCTCCAAAGGTTGATGGAAGTGAAGGTACATTTAACAAGTAAAGTTCTCCAGCACGTAATCCTGAAAACAAAGAAAATCTTACTGCCTGCTTAGGAAGCAGAATGAAAGCCAATCAAGTGAAAATGGAGAGGGACCATCTAAGCTTGTTTGTGAAATGGCAGAAGACTTCAGAAAGATCTATACATAGCAAGTAACAAAAACATCAGCTACAAATGTATGTCTCTGGAATTTCAGAGATATTTGTGCTGTACTTTTGATATTTCTTGCCAAAGGTTTCCAAATTACAACCACAGAGCTCACAGATCTCAGATGGTCTTTAGAAAACCAGCTTACAGTAAAATGTTAACCTTTTTTTTTTGTTTCTACTGCTGTAGTGAGAGCTAAAAATACACTACATTCCTGATACTACTTTTTAATGCAAACAATTACAGCCGTGGCCACATGCCAATATGGAAATTTATATGGGAAGCATGGTGACTCAGGAGGCAAAGCTTTTTATTAATAGCTTTTATTCTACACATGCATCTCGCTCTTCTTCCTAATGGCTGCCCTTCCCATTTATTTTTCTGCAGCTTTCACAATTTCACAGAGCCTCGGGTTACCTTCCTTTACCTTCCTTCCACCGGGCTTGCAGGTGGAATATTGTCACGCAATCCCACACGGAATAAGAGCTGATGCACATCTGGAATTGGCCTCACAAAAATGCATGAATAAAGGGACTGACAAAGATGGTATAAACACCAAATTAGCAAGTGGTTCACGTGGGGATGAAGCACTGAAATTTGCTTAGCGCATTACAAAGGGTAAAGACAAACAGTCCATAATCATTTTGTCCAGATGATTTGTTGATACAGACACTATCTGCAGGGAAAATACAGCATGGTTGTTTGGGTTTTTTTCAAAATCATGCTGCAATTCTGTTATATTCAGAAAGTAGTATGTCTGGGGGAATATAATTGACTTTTAAAATTTGCATAGATGTTATCTGAAAAAATTGATTAAATATATAAATTTATACATTCCAGTAATTATACACTCAAAAATACATAACAAAAGCTATAAACTGGGAATTTCAAATCGTACTAGCCTTTTAGGTAGATGTTTTAACATGTTACAGATATAATTACTTTTAATTATTTAAAATTTCTTAAACAGAATTTAAAAAGCAGTATTAACCACGAATATATGGCAGTGCTTTATGCAGAATTTTCTCAGAGTGGACCTGCTGAATCTTAAACTAAACTGCTGGTAGGAATAAAGAAAAAAAATCAATAGTTATTCTGGGTCACTGGTGACACTGATTTAAAGGAGCAGTGGCTTTTTACCTATTACTCTTTATTGTGATTTGCAGGAGTTAAAAGACTTAGTTATGGCTCTGAACGATACGCAAATCTCCAAGGAATTAAATTTTACACTGAATTCTCATTGAAATAGTTAGAGCAGTATTTCATGCTAATATCTGGCCTAAAAAAATAAAGAGAAAATGCAGATATTTTTTCCCCAAAACTGCCAATGAATTAAAAACAGAGCAGCCACCAGCCTGCACACTGTGGTTTTCTCTTCCGCCCCCAAGATCAAATATAGCTCTTCCACCTTGAAATACAGCAAGTAACCAGCACGACATCAAATTCACCATGGTCATTTCCCAGCAAAACACATTTCATACCGCAGCTTTGATTTGTCATTGTGCTTATACTTGAACAAGGGGAAAAAAACATTCAAACAGACTGGAAATAATTCCATAGGACTTGGCAACATGTATCAAGCTCATACAAGAAGACAGATGAAGATAATATGTACATTCCTAGGAAGAGATATTCATTGTTTTTTAAACACGTGTAATTTTCAGCAACAAAAAATAAACCGAAGACCTTTAGAACTGATAATCTACTGTGATTAATCTTTTGTCACAAAACAAATGCTTCAAAGATTTGAAGCAGGTATTAATCAGAAACACTGCTAGGGCTCGAATTCTTGGCATTTCTAAAGAAATTATTTTACAGATAAGAGAGGAAAGTTTATGTACCTTTTTGTGCTTGGCTATCTGTACCAGGGCACCATTAAGTAAGGAGTCAGCCTTAACAATGTAAAAAAAGGAAAAGTTGTGTTTCTTCTCTCTCTGCAGTAACACCGATGCACTAGATGAGAGCAGGCCCACTGCCCAAAGCTTTAGAGGGGAAAAAACAAACTCTCCATCTTTGCACAGTTTGGTAGCTTTTCTCTGATTGCTCACAGAAGTTCCCAGTCCAATACCAGGGAACTAATGCTCTCATTGTCCCTTACTCAGTAATTTTGTACTAGAACCATGCATTGACAGATACATTACATGAAGTTTCATGATACCTGGTATGGGCCATTGCTTCCTTATTTCGCTAAGCATCCCAAACATGACAGAAGTAAGTACATCCTGAAAAATCTCATCCAAAACAAACGAATAAAATAAATGCAATAATATAGCCTCACAACTCCTCTTTTTTTGTTCATTTGGATTTCTGCACCTTGCTGAGGTTCAGGTAGAATCTCTTTTGACTTTCCTTCCAAGCAAGAATAGCAGTAATGTAAGAAGCGAGCAGATGATCAACAAGAGATGAACATTCTTATAAGATATTGAAACTTTAAAAGTTTCACAAGTTCTGTGAGAACTAAGGGACTTCAGCACCTTGTAGTGCACATCCTGCTAAAACAAGCCCATGGCAGTGCTCAAGCACAAACAACATAGGAAATTACTAGAATGGCCACACCAGTAAAAACACGCACTATCTAATAATAAGAATGACAATCTGTTGCTGCACCAAACAATCTGTCATATATTCTCAAAGATAAGAACAACACGCAAATTCTGCACGTTGTGTTTCATTGCAAGGAGCCCTACTGTCTCACGTTCCATGGAGGCGGATGACAGCCTCCATCGCATGGATGAATCCACTGTTCTTCAGACACTCAGCATTACTCCAGCGCAGTCAAAGCAAAGGGAGTCTGTCCCCATTTCTGAAGACTAGACAGGCAGACAGAGAAGAGCATGAGCTGAATGAAGATGGCATTAAGAAGCGCCTTTGCCAGCGTTAAATAACTGTTTCAGATTATTAGTACAGGATATGATTTATAACTAATTTTAAGTCCCGAAACCCTGGCACTTCAAGAAAAGAGCTGTAATTATGATGTGTTCAGATATTAGATTTTTCTGAAGTCGACATCTTCAGCTATATATTCTGAATGATAAGCAATGAATCATATGAATATATGACAATTTCATGTCTAATTCTCAGACAGCCACCACAGCCACAAATGAAGACTCCAATTCTACATATTGTATCTTCCTCCAGTACAGAACACCAGATGATGTAAATGGCAATTCAACAATAAGTAACAACTTCTTATGCAATTTATTTTCTGGATTGACAAAAAGTGAATAATTGATTAAAACCAATACAAGTGTTCCTCTCTGAGTTTAGTATTGCAAATGACTAAAGCCTTCTCATCTAAGCTTGTGTAAACAAATAATATAAAGATAAAATAAAACCTATTTTAGCATTAGTAGTGATATAATTGAATAATTTTCTCTATTCGTTTGATGCACTACTTTAAACACGTTAAGTGATGCACTAATGCAATTAGCATGAAAAGAATTGTAATATCTGCTTGACTTCACAGGTATTTTTAATCAAGCTCATGTGTGTCTACAGACACTTCCACGGGAAGCATTCTGACACTGATGAAGTCAGCCTCTGGCATTGCCTGGTCCAACTGGGGACAAGGTGGAAGAGTTTCATCTAAGACTAAGTCCAAAAAGGAAACATACCTCAGAGGTATCTTCTTTCTTAAATGAGGTTAGAAATAGCCTATCCATTAGTGTGGCAGACAAAGTTTGTTTCTTGGCCCTGCCTCTATGAGGTTTGTCTGTCCAGGTCTGGGTCTCTGTTTTGTTTGTTGCCTCCCCCTTTTACTCAGCACACACCCCCTTTTCCAGTGAAAAGGGTCCATGACCAGATATCCTTAAGGGCTGAGATTCCCATTCAACCTTGTGCAGCAAGGCAGTCTTTGCGCCCTCCTTGTCCTTTCAAGAGGACTTAGGTCAGGGCTTGGGTCACAACATCACCCCCTTGCCCCCCAGGTGAAAAGGCTCTTTCAGCACTGTTTAGGCTATTAACTGATAGAAAATCACACAACCAACCACAGAATCATTTAGATTGGAAAAGGTCTTTAATTTCAACCATTAATCCAGCACTGCCAAATCCACCACAAAACCATGTCCCAGAGTGTCCCTCCATGCCTTTTAAATGTCTCCAGGGATGGTGACTCAATCACAACCCTTGGCAGCCTGTTCCAATGCTTGATATCCACTTCAGTGAAAAAATGTTTCCTACAATGCAATCTAAACCTCCCCTGGTATAGCTTGAGGTTATTTCCTCTTGTCCTACCATTTATTGCAAAGAAATGAACACTTCCTTATTACAATTCATGTACTCTGGAAGAGCAGAGAAGTTTGTAGCTTTGCAGTTTTTAAAAATGTCAGGATTTTGCACTCCTTTCCAACATATGGTCATCATAGTCAATCAATTAGTGACCAAAAGGAAAAAAACTCTACGTTATTGGTTCCTGCCACACTTCCAGTATTTTCTTATTAATACACATAGCACGAATATCTCTGTTCTGCCCTGCTTCCTGCCCAACACAAGTGGTAAGATCAAGTTCAAAAACAAGCAAAAGCAGAGCTAAAGGCGAAGGTCTTCCCTGAGGACTAAGTTGTGGGAGCTCAGCACATCACTCCTGATGTCCAGAGCTACCGAGAGAACCCTTGGGGGGCTCGGGAGCCCTGGAATGTTGCCAAAAGCACTTGGTGGCTTGATTTTGATCCATCTAGAGATGTGCCACCGATGTATGAGGAAATGGAACATGCGAGAACCACTCAGGTGTAAATAGTGAAGGGAAGATATTATTATAGGGTGAATTACAAATTTTGGGGTTTCGGTACAGGGGGGTGGTAGAGACAAGATGGAGGAATCAGGGTGTGCCACCAAGCTTTTCCTTCTTCTTCCTGTCTTCCATCTTCTGGGGTGGTGTTGGCACTTGTGGATTGGTCTGGGATGAGGGTGCACTTAGTGACGAAGATGATAGGTATTGGGGACAAAAATGTAAATATAATATACGTAGTTTTTGTTATAAAAGATGCGGCCACCTTAGGGGTGGGCAGAGTGCCTTTGGCTGCCGTGCTGGTCAGATCCTTCAGGCAGGGAAAGGACTTTTTAGATAAGAGATAATAAACAAACTGAAGACCGAAAAAACCTAGCGTCCAGTCTCATCCTTTGAAGCCCAGCGTGCAAGAACCATCCTAAGCGTGTCTGGGGGCAGAGACAGACAGCCGACCCCAGACTAAGTCAGGATAAAAGTGAATCCATTCACGCTCAGTTACAGGCTGTGGCTCCATATGGGGCACTTCATCTTAGTTCCTAAGTGGATTAAAGCACAGTAGATTTTTATACCATGGTGCTTATACTTGTGGCTTATTCCAGTGACAGAAAGGTCTAAAAAGAGGATGAAGTAAAACCTGGATGTCCATTTGTGTTGTCCAGATATGGTACATGTACAAGGTACATGTAAGGGTACCTTGACCACAGGCATGAGACAAGGTTTGAGACTGGCAGAGTGATAAGGTACACCAAACAAAAAAATTAGGCAACATGCCAGGAGAAATGGGAATGAGGGTGTGATTTTGGGGAAGAGCTATAAGAACCATGCAAATGTACATGGCACACATGATTCCCACATGGAAAAAGAGAGGGAGGCAACACAGAGGCTGCAAGAGAGGGACTACACAATAGGAATGGCTGAATAGGCAGGAGTCTGGGCCACATACTCCTGAAAAATAGGAAGAAAGGGCAAAAAGTAGGTTGAAGAGCTTTTGGGTTTATTCAGCTAAAACACCCAGGTGACAATCCACAGGCCTCTGCCTCTGAGCCAACCCTTTGACACTGGACACTGCAGTCTATACAGCACAGGCAGATGTCAGCATCTGAAATACTGTAGGGATGAGTAACCACAGAGCAGATCCTGGATCCGGGGGAAGCACCAGCAGCCTCACAAGCCCATTACTAATACTAGAGAAGGTGATCTAGGAAAAGTGACTCATTAGGAAACTAAACAAGAGAGAAAAAGCCCAGCTCTTTAATTTTAAAATTAATATTAGCTCCTGAATTAAAGCCAAATAAAATCTCCTTTCTCACTTCCATTTTCAAAGATTCAATTTATTTCCTCGCTCCTATTTTTCTCAGTCCTCAAATTTCTCCATAACAAATGGATTTACATGCTAGACACGATTCCAATTCAGATTTTAGAAGAGGAATTCTAAATTCTGAACAATTACTCTTAAAAACAAAACAAATAGACTTGTCTCAAAATTGCATAATCTTTGTTCTCCTGCCAAAACTCATCTGGTGTGCTTGGAACTGTTTTGAAATCAATGGCAGAAGTAACAGGGATTTTTAGGTCCGGGCAACACAAAGCCAAATAGTTCTTGTCAGTCTGCAGATAGAGAAATCGTGTACATTTTGCTAATGGGGACAAGAAAAGAGAATTTTAAAAACTAGTTTGTAGACAGAAAAGGTACATCTTTACCATACCCTGAAAGGCCTACATCTTCAATTACTGATAAAAGTAATTGGATGATTTACAAGCTCAGTCAATTTACTCCACAATGAAATTGCTCACAGCTAAGGAGATGGAAAGAAAGAGGCAGACTCTTGGCTACAAGTCCTCAACCAAAAAAAAAAAAAAAAAATCCCTACAGCACCTCAGCTACATCTCTTCCTCTTCAATCTGAACCTCTCCTCTCCTTCTCCTTTAAAATGTCTTTATCAAGTTACAGCTGCCAGCACTCTGCCTCCAACCACACGCTGCCATCTCTAAAACTCCAATTCCCAAATACTTCTCCACTCTCCTGATTGTTCTGCAAACAGCTATGGCATCTGGCTCAATTGGGGATCTTCCAGTTAAAATTTACTGTAAACAATTTAACAGTTTGTGACAATCTGGAAAACATTTGGACTGCTTCCCTAGAAAACCTAGCTGGCTCAAATCCTCAAGGTTTTTCTCTGTCTCTTACTTCCTTAGCCTGTAGACTCTAAAACGCTGGATAGCAAGAACACCTTTTGGAGGACACACCCCTCCCTTCAGTTAAAATACACTTAGAAACAACCATCAAGAACTGCTGCAAAGAGCACTGAAAGGCAGGTGCTGGAAGAATGTACTGCACATACCCATGGGTTCATGACTATACAGTGCCTTTGATCGCTTAGAGGGGAATCTTGCACAGTTCAGCTGCTGTTCAATGGTTTAAACACATGGTTGCACTAAACTGCAGAATTAGCTCACACAGAATTAGCCTGAATTAACCTACCCAACACTCTTCCCTGCAAGCAAAGAGAATGAAATTAGTTTTAACTGAACTCTGAAATCATGCTTAATCCAAACAAAACCAGCATTAAGTTAAAAAGAAGAGCTGGGTAGGTTCAGCAACCCTAAAAACCCTATGCTGTAAAAACCAAAGCAAATGCAGGAAAGAAACCAGTCTTTCTCCTCTGTCCATGTGAAAAAGCAGTCTTGCTCATCCCCCAAGTGGAAAATTTACCAGTTTCTCCTGCAAGCCATGGGAACAAAAGAGGTAACACAACACAGACTGAAAGATATATCAGTTAAACCAGAAAACTGGAGATTTTTTTAAAACTTTGATCATCATTCTTTCAGCCAATTGTATTTTCTTTGCCAGCTGTATAGAACTACTGCTCTACTGCATTTGCTCAAGTAGTTAATTACATTTTACCTCCTCCTATTTTGCAAAACAAGTGCTCCCCCAACTCCCTCTCCCAATATATCACATACCTGCCCACCTCCACTGGAAAATCACTGCTGGACATCCTTCACCTGTCCAAGTGGGAACTATGCTCCCACAAACAGAGCAAGAGGATATGGAGCTGCAGCAAAGCCAGAGGCAGACACCAGTTGCATGAAGGGAATCCAGTAAGCAGGAACAGGGCTGGGAGCTGCAGGGCTGCTCTGCAGCTGGAAGGTGATGGCAATGGGGAAAAAGGGCCACCAAAGGGTCACCTGCCACAGGACTCCACTCCTGCTCACCAGTTTGTGAAGGAAGGTTTTATAGCAGCCCTGCATCATTCAATTTGGTTTGAGTCACCCTCCTCAAGGTGTGGTCTTTGAAATGCTGCTGCAGAGGGCAAACCTGGATGTTATTTTCTTAAAAAGCCTTAACTTGCCTTCTGTGCATCATCTTCAGGGTGGTGCTTATCAAAGCCACAGCTGTATCACTATTAGCCCCAATAAAAGCTCTCAATAAACCTTCAGGATCAGGAGCCTGTGGCTCAGACTCAGCTTCAAGCTCTGCTATAGCTTTAAACCAAAATTCTCAAAGTTTTTTCAAAATAGCTTTCTTTAAGAAGCACACTGATAACTACAAGGCACTACAAGGACATGACTAGGCTTTAAGGCAACTGAGTCCAGAAAGTGTTAAGGTTTCATTTTGCATTTGAAAAATTTAACTTAAAAAATAACTCAGCCTTTGTTTTGAAGAAGAAACCAACATAAGCATAGTAGTTCAGAACGTCATCTTTTGAACACTCCCTAGAGAGCTTACTTGTTAAGAAATAAACTCAGCTCCATGCACTTTGAGGTCTGCTACATTAGTATTCTCTTAATTAGAGATTTTCAGAAGACTGCATCTTATTTGTGAGCACAAAGAAACTCACCCAGACTTTGTGAAGCCATACCTATTCTATTATTAAATAAAAAAACCCAAAGATTTGATTACAGATTGTCTGGCATGACAAATTCCAAAAGCAGTTAGTGGCTGAAGCACAAACATTGCCTAGCTTCCCCAACAGGAAGCTGGATAATTGGGTTTTCCATAAGATCTGTGTGAAAGCAGACTCCATTCATGCCCAGCTTGGTTGAGTATGTCTTCCACAGGAAAGGAAGGAGAGGGGGAAGAGTCATGAAAGAAGTTTCAGGACTATTGTATTTTAAAGCTTGATTTCCACAGTGTTCCTTAATTAAACTCATGGCTGCAATTTTAAAAACTGCATACATATAAGAAGAAATGTTCCACATAAATTTCACTGGTTCGTCATGAACTGAATTTGTTAGTCAGTATTTCAAACGTGAAATGCAATGTGAAACCATTATTACTGTACTGATAAACTGTGAAACCATTATGACTGAGAAAAGTATCAGTTTTCCCAAAACTTCTATAGTTTTTAATTCAGTGGGTGTATGTCTCTCAAATGGCAGTGTAAAACAGCATCTATCAGTGCACTGAATCTGACAGGGACAGGCTGAGCCTCCCCCACAGCAGCCCCAGAAGTGCCTGAGCAGCACCCACACAGCACCAACCCAGGGGCAAGGAGGCTGGGAGCGGGCAAGAGGTTGGGAGGGGATGCAGCCAGGACAGCTGACCCCAGGTGACCAAAGGGATACCCTGTACCATATGGTGTCATCCTCAGCAACAAAAGGTGGGAGAAAGGAGGAGGATGACATTTCTTATGAAGGTGTTCTCTTCTGAAGCAGCTGCTATGTGCACTGCGGCCAAGCTTCCCATAAAGTGGCTGGACATCGCCTGCTGATGGGAAGTAGAGATTATATTTATATTTATATTTTTGTTTTGCTTTCACACACAACCTTTGCTTTCTTCCATCAAACTGCTTTTAACTTGACCCATGATATTTTCCATATTATTTTTTTTCCACTGCCCTGATGAGGAGTGAGTGTGAGAGAGCAGTTGGGTGGGCATCTGGCAGCCAGCCAAAGTTAACCCACACACTTAAAAACGCTAAAAAAAATTGTAACTTTATAAAAAGTTAGCTCAATATTAGAGATATTTAGAGCAACAATGTTTTGAAAACACTGAACATCAACGGGAGAACTTCTCTGGACTCAACAATACACACTGTTGTTGGCAGAGAACACACAATATAGGTCAATATAGGTCAGCTCAGAACGATGTGAACTGCTGGATACCTGCTCCTTCTTCAGTGATGTACATGGTACACTTCCAAGAATGTGTCCCTGCTTATTATGGCAGAGGTTTGGAACCACGTGATCCTTAAGGTCCCTTCCAGCCCAAGCCATTCCTTGATTTGATGAAAAAGAAGTGTTCTTTTTTCTACTGACATGTCTCCTATTAAGTTCATTTTTGTTTACATAATCATCTTAAAAGACACTTAATAATTTTTGTTGTTATTATTTATTGGCTTTGTACAAAAACAAAATTATAAGCATCTCTAGGGGAAAAGAGAAACAAATCATCTTTTGTGAAAGTTGTGAAAGCTCTTTGGAGTTGTTTAAAATCCCATGGGAGATCAATTTTTAAATTCTAGCTCTAAGTCTAGAGGAGGTTAAGACATTCTAGAAAAAAGAACTGGAGAACAGATTCACGTAAAAATCTCCCCCAAAACAGCTGCAGCAAATACTTAATTTTTAAAATGTAGAGAACAGTCAAGCAACTACTCAGAAAGGTAAGAAGCCCAACAGGTTTTTTTCCGAACAGATCCTTTTATATCATGTTATTTCTGCAATACTTTTTGCACTACTCGCTCTGCTCCACCACATATTTTAATTTAATAACTCCACAAGCCTTTGGAGGATTCACACATCCTTCACTGCAACAGGAAATGAAACATAAATTACCTACCACTTTCTTTATTGCTAGAGTTGCAAACATTTTGTGCTAAGTGGGGAGAAGAAAACTGCCTCTGCAAGCCTGTTTCTCCAGCTAGACAGAGCCTCAAGACCTCTATGACAATTCAGCACTTCAGGCCAAGTACCTCCTGCTTTAGAGATGACAGGATCTCTGAGCTAAAGAAGACAGGTACTATGCACTGTATTCTCTTCTGCACTTGGCTTAGCAAAAGCAGAACACAAAAAGTTTATATGGCCTTCATAATTTTGGAAAATCCTCTATTCTGAAGAAACAAGGAAACTTCCTTTTCATAACGGGAAAAATGCCAAATTAGGCAAAATGCTGTTTTAATTAACTTAAAATTCCTCTCTACTTGATAAATAATTTTATCAAGAAGAAAATAACTTAACTGTCCATTGTTTCTTCTCAAGTGCAAATTCTATTAATGGCTAAATTCTATAAATGGCTACATGAAAACTAGGTTTACAAAGGGGACCAACAGCACGCTGTTTTGTAATACAGAAGGGCCAATGAAAAATAATAACATATAAAAATATCAAATAATAAATAAGGTAGTATTGTGCATTGAAACAATGTGCCTTTACAAGAGGTGTTCTGTTATGCCATACCCCATGTAACACATGAAATAAACACTTTTTTGCAATGACATACAAACAACCTGAAATGGGACATCTCCCTTTGTACATGTTCCATGACAGACGGTACTGGAATGGTATTTGCTGCAAACCAGATTAAATCAGTTTTAGAAACTAAATTCCATCAATGAACAGATTGCACCATCTGCTTCTACTAATATACATTAGAGAATGTGTATTTTCCATAGCTGCATATTTACTCTGTAATCAGAAGCCCACGAGACAAATAGGTATAGCTTAGCTACAGAATGGCTGAAAAGCATCATCAATTGAGAATGTCAAGGGTGTAAACAAAAAAGCACTTAGGTTATTGAAGGCTGTGCAATGAAGTAATGAAACAAAATTAGGCAAAAGAAAAATTAAGCAGCACACTGGGACACTAACAGTCATTTCAGTGATGAGAGAAATACAAATGCAAAAAGCGTAGATGCAATAGACTTCCTTACAAATAACATTTGTAGAAAAAAAATGGAAATCTTTCAACTGAAGCCTAAGTAAGGGCGTCTGAAAATCTGAATTTTCACGACGTGTTTTTGTGCTTTCAAGAAAAAAACGGTTCACATTTGAATCAGGAGGTAAGCCAACATTTGAAGTTTTCATGGAACAGAAATCCTGCAAAATTTTGTTTTGGAAATCCAAACATGATGTTCCCAAAACAAAATATGCTTTCCCAGTATCCTCAGCAGCTGCTGACTGAAATTAATGCAATTCCTTTTATTTTACAACTGCCATTTTTATGGCTTGCTATGGTGACAAAAATGATAAAATCTGCCTTAGACTCCAGCTCAGGGACTGGCAAAGCATCTGCAGGACCTTCTCTCTGACAGTGCAGTCATGTGAGCTGCTCAGAATGCCAGAGCCCTGCATTCCCAGGCCAGCTGGCTCCCCACCACCCACAGTCCGTACAGCCAGCCAGGTGACTTTAGAGCCACTGACAACTCGCACACAAGACGCTTTCTTATAAGCACCTGAAAAGTCAGGCTGACACATTGCTGTGACATTTTGTGGCACACTGATGTAACAGCAACATAAAAATGAACCTGAGGAAAAAGCTTGAGAAGTCAGGGTGAGATTTCACCATAATTATTCTATGTATCCTCAGTAGCAAGGATGGTTATTTCCTGGAGAATACGATACCAACTGCAATTAATGAAACAGTATTTCATTATAAATTGTGGTCTTCTCTCTGAAAGGACAATAAAACAAACAAGATCTACTGGGACACTAATTTGCCCTGGTCTAAATGCACAGAGGAATGCAACAAGTTACATTCTAAGAAAAAAAAGAGTAGGAACCCTCAGGGCCAAAAAAGAAAAAAATGAGATATGAAGGTATGACTGAGGTGTATGAATTCATTCAGTCCAGGAATAGGGAACAACTGTATGATGTGAATACCAGAAGTAGCAGGCATTAAATCATAGGAAAATCCCCAGCAAACTGAGGAAAGCAGTTCTTCAGACAACTTATAAATAAATGGAGGAATTTCTTGATGCAGAGTATTATGAATGCTAAAAGTGCATATGGATTCCCAAAAAAAAAACTTTATTGATGACCGCTAAACACCAGACAACCCAACAGTCCTTGAGACACGTGTATCACAGGACAAGCACAGTGTGCTGGATTTAGCAGGAAAACTGGGAAGACAAGCACTCCCTATTTCCATCAAGAAGAGTGAGGCACTCCCTCTGCCATGCCCTCCCGCCAGTATCCAAAGTAAGCAGCCACAGCCTGCTCTGTGTCACTAAGCACAGCTTCATGCAGGACTGAAGATTTGGATGTGCCAAGCACTAACTCCAGCTCAATACAATTGAGACTCCAGAAAAAAAACCCACCAGACACTGCTGTGATATTTTTCTCACAGTCTTGAGAAATATTAATTACTGGGACAGTAATAATGTTTCATAAACAGCTGCTACAGATAAGGAAAAAAAATTAATGTCATGCTAAACGTGTGTAGATTTAATTAGCTACTGCTCAAAGGTACCTCTTAAGAGAAGGATGGGATCCAATACAAAAACACAAAGGCATTATATTGCTGCAATCCTAATGTGGAAGCAAGTCTAAGATATAGAAGAAAACTGAAAGGAAGACTTTCTGAGTTGAGTATGTATTAATTCAAAACCAAGGCTTTTGACTTCAGAGTCTTGCAGGGGAAAAAGCATCTCCTATGACCTTTTTAGACTAAAAGGAAAATAAGATGAACCTAGTCTGTGCCTGAAACTGGGAAGTGACCATGCCACAGAATTTCTGTCAGGACAAGCAGAAGAGCACCATCAGCTCACTTGCCAAAGCAGGACTACTCAGCTTCTTCATATCTCTATTTCCCCACTCTAAATCACAGCATGAAATCGACCACTCAAAGTGCAAAGCCTTTTAAGACCCTTGGGTACAGGCATATTACAGACAGTATTAACAAACCCCAGTGTGCCATGCCACGACCATGTGAATAAACATAGAGGTACCACTATGGAATAAAATGCAAGCTAAACAGTTAAGCCAAAACCAGTCAAAGGAGGAAAAAAGTGAAACATTAATTCCTGCTGGCCAGTGAAACTGCAGAGAAATGAAATTACTTCTTCAAGACAGACATACATGACAAAGCTGGATATTTACATGCAGATAGAAAAGAACTAAAAGAAAAAAAACCAGAGTTTAAAAAAAAAGTTTGTGAGTTAGTGTATTATTTAGAATGAAGATGACTTACTGAGGATAGCCTCAAGCAGGAAACCCTATGCATCCATACAGACATTCAGACAGGCCCACCTCCTAAAGCTAGAGAAAATGAAGAATGAAAATATAGACAGAAACGCATGACAGATAATTGGAAGGGTTTTGGAAGAGTTCTTTGAATAATCAAGAAGTCATAATTACTGAAAGAAAAAAGGATTTCTTCAAAGAGGAATAAAGGCACAATGGGGAAGAAAAAAAAAACCAAAAAAATATAAAGAAGAGGTCCACTAACAGCCTTCCTAAGATAGTAACTTTCCGTACTTCACTTAGGAGAGGCACATCAGATAGAATTTTGTCTACTTGGCATTCTTAGATGAACACACTTTCATTTGTAGGTGGACATCATGAAACTACTATTGCACTCTATCTCCATCCAGAAGTCAAAATAGAGCATCATGAAGGATAATTCAATGAGGAACAGAAATTGTGGATGGATTCAAGTACCTCTTTCTGGTAATCTTGAGGGACATTTTATGGGTTTTTTGTTGAGTTTTTTTAATGTCTAGAGCTTCATCTTCGTTGAAGATGGGCTACTAGCTGCTTGGCTAGAGTTACTTTGATGGAGTTGTTTCTAAAAGGCTCCTATTTGCTGCAGCAAGAAGCTGTATCTGAACAAGAATAATTTTGTCATCTAGCTTTTAAATCCTCTAAAAACGATTTTTCTTCCCCTTCATTATTAATATTGCAATGAACTGAAAGTACTTCTGCATTTTGCCAAAACTTCAACAATCTTTAACTTCAGAAAAATTCTGAAGAAAACCAAAGCAAAACAGTATGTTTTAAAAAGTAAGGAAAATGCTTATACTCTGAATGAACTTACTGATTTATCTTATTAGAAGGCAAAAAGGCAGGTTGCACTGATTGCCTGGTCCCTGAGAGCTCAGAGCAGATAACTCTTTTTAGCCTCAATTCCTTTCACAGGGGACTTTCAATTCACACATAAAACTGAAATGAAAGCCAGATTCAACTTATTTTATTCTGACATTAACTTAGTCCAGGGCAATTGCTTGTGTTCATACTGTTTAACTAAGAGAAGAGATGTAATTATCAAACCAGTGTGAGAAGCCAGGATATCTGAAGAGCCCCTGGGGGACAGAACAACACTTAATCATTCTGAAGGGAGCGCTGCAGAATGGGTGGCCTCCACATTGCACTTTATTTCAGGGAAAAACCCCTCACTATTATGGTAGTATCATCTTTGCTTATATAGTAAAAGTAGACCCATGAGAAAAGGACAAAGGAATTGAAAAAGCAAACCAAATACTAAGCTATTACTATAGGTAACACATAGGATTCTGCACCACCATTAATGGGGTGATTTAATAACTACTGCACTTGATGAAAGTCCTCCTTGATTTGATAGGATTTAGAGACCAGGCCCTAAAAGCTCCTAGCTCCTACTTAGTGCAGCATGACATGAATTCACAACATTGTTTGAACTCTGCCTTTTAAATTTTGCTAAATAAATGCCTTGTGCATCAGTCACTTATACAGACACAGAAATACATCAAAAGACTTTGGCAAACAACAAAGCTGATCATGTGACACAATGCTTCCATTGCTTCCAAAAAGAACATTGGTCTTTCTGAACTTAGTAAGAGCTTGTGCACTTGCTTTTCAGCAAGTTTCAGATATCTATACCAAGTATTATTTCTATTTTGCACACACCAGATTTCCTAAATCCTAGACTTGAATTATGTGTTTATTCTTTTATTAAAATAATGGCACATGTGACATGTGGGCAAATATGGTTATAACTCTTCTTCATCTTCTCTGGATGATACATAGGACACTTGTGCTTCACTCATCAGCTTCTGAAATGGATCTGCCCATAATCTTCAAACTACTTCATGCATAATTAGGCAATTCCTGATTTTCATTACTCATGTTCATTGTTGCACCATTTATACAGCACCAATCATACAGCTGCCCATGTACAGATTGGAACACACTACTAATTACATATGTTTCATTTGGTTCTATTCCTCTGTAAGTGAGGTTATGGTTTCCAAGGGCCATGTTCCAGGCTCATACCCAGATGTTCAGAGACCAGAAAGTCCCTGAGGTGTATAAACTCATTTGAATTTACTGACCCTTTTAGAGAAATAAAGCCACAAATAAAGTATGTCTGCCATTTTATTTCCTAACTTGTGTATCTTCAGCTAAAATATGACAGCTTAGATTCATTAAATCTGGTGATGCTTTACCTGTGATTCCTTACATAAAATTTTGAAGTATTTTTTAAAAATTGTATTAAAAGAAATTACAGTTTGAAATCTTTGTTGGAAAATAGTAACAATAGATAAACAATAGATAGTTTATAATTTGTTTGCTCTTTTGTCGTCAATTTAGATGAATGACTGTGTCTGTTTAGATCAAGCAGCTGCTTTTCAAGAAGCTTTCAGAAGTCTTACTTTCTTTCATACAGCTGAAGTCTCATTATATACACAGAAGACAACAGTACAATACTACTTATTGTCCTCTGTTTAGCCAGTTTCAAGACTTCCACAAATGCTACCCTTAGGTAATTGAAGCTAGTGAAGTATTTCTTTCAGCTGTACTATGCACACATTTAAACATGATGCAGAGTGTAATAGAAAACAACTTAGATTTTTAAGCGCCTATAAGGCAATTAAACAAATAACTGCCATATTCCAATCTATGCTCTGCTAAATTTTGTAACATAAGTACAGACCATGCAGCAGCTAATATACTTCACTGAATACACAAAAAAAATAGCTCACTTTCCATAAGCATTGGCTCTTAGGCCTGTCAGGAACAAAAACCTATATGCTCACTGTGGCTAACATTTATCATTTACTCACCTAGCATTTCACTTACGTACAACTTAATGAAACAATTAAAAAAAAACTAAATGCTATATAATAAACCACCTCCACAAAATACAAACTAATATCCAAGTGACAGTCAAATTTAGTTTTTTATTTTTTAAAGCAGCAAAAGGATGTATTAATTGATAATTCTTTCTGTACCAGACCATACAAATCTAAGAGTACAGGACAGAGAAGAGGGAAAAAATACTGCAATGAAATGTCTCAAATCTGGCAGATCTGCTTTGTCCTCGCTAAGATACCACAAATTGTGGGAAGCACTTTTTACCCCTAGAATGGATACTACATCGGGTATTCGTCTTCTAATATGAAAGTAGGCTAAAAAGAGTTAAAAGGAGAAATGGCAATAAAAACAACTTTAATAATCTACTCCAGTTGGCTGATTTAGGCATCAATTTATAAAACCTACACCATTACTCCTACTCTAATAATGCGGCAGCATAACTACACTGTAGGTGTTTCTCTCCAAGTTGCCCTGAGTACCTTTCATGGTTGATATTGCAGTAATAAAGTGCATTTCATGTTAGTTTAAATTTGTGGTATAAAGGCCAGGAAATAAGATTGAGGTGCACAGTTAGGAATTTAAAACAGATGCTTTAATTTATTAAGAAATATTCATATGATTCAGTTTCACAGCATGTGTGAATATAAATCCTCTAGAGATTTAATTAGGTGTATTTTATCATAAATTGCATTCCCATAGAGATATGCTGCTCCTGCTTCCTGTTGATAATAACAAAACCAACTGATACTTCTGAAGTGAGCACATCTGAAGTGTGGTTTTCTGACAACATTAGGTACAGTAAGAGAATAAAAAAACAGTGCTCAATATAACTATCAGTGGTTTTCCCAGTTGCTTAACCATACTGGCTTAGAAGGGAGTTTATTTTATACAGTGCAAATTAACCTCATGAAGTTCTATGTTTTGTCAATCTACAAAACATATCCTTTGCTTCCAATACCATAAACATGGTGTATGAAAAAATTCTGTTTGCTGTACCTATGGATGTGTTTCATGAGAGCCTACAAAAACATTCTCTCGTTTTGAAAATCAGTTTTGATCAATTAGCATCTTATTAAGTCTTTTCTGAGCCTTTTCTGCAGTACATTGATTTCTTAATGCACTAAGCATTTCAATCATAGTTTCATACTTTCAGGATGTAGTACTTATTCCCTGAATTTCACTTGAGAGAAAGAGTACTTAGTTTTCCTGGACTTTGTTGAAAACTTCTTTGTCAACATGAGCCATCAGCTGCAGAATAGTTAAAATGATCATGATTTTTCTAGAGAGTTCCCAAAGTCAAAACAGAAGCCAATGTCTGAGTTGAAATTAGAATTCAAAATAAAGAAAGCATTTGAAATGTAATTTGAAAATGATATACGGGTGGTTTGGGTTTTTTTAATTTTAGTTTGAAATGTATTATATAAATACAGATCTAAAGGGTAATTCTCTCTCAGATATTATAATTTAACATCTCCAGGTATGCATCCACATATTGGTGTTAATTTCCATGTAATCTGCTATTTTTATCACATATTTTTCTACTCCCGCCTACACTCACATACAGTGAAGTTTCTCTTTCAAGATGACTTCACAATTCAGAATATATCCCAGAATGAAGGGATTTTCTTCTCTTTTTTTACAAAAAAGAAATCTGGCCATGGATATTTTTGTGTTCCTGTTCCTCCTGTCTGTTTTTCAATTAGAAAAAAATTTGAGTGAACTATGATACAGACAATATTGAACCTTGTAACAGGTTTTGAGCACTGGGCTTTCTTTAACCTCAGAAACAGCTATAGTTAACACTGCTGGAGAGCTAGGATCTTTTTAGATATGACACAAGAACTTTTAAAAATAAGCTTAGCAGCCAGAATGCATGCCTCACTACTTCTAGGCCCAACTAAACACCTTTTAAAAAAATCTGAACCATTTTGAAAGAGATTTTTTTCATCTCCTTATTGTTTTAGATCTGAAGTGGTTGCATTGTCACAGTCATGAAGGTCTAAGGGTTAACAAGTGCCTAAGTTCATGGGAAGATAAGGATTTGTGAGAAGCTGTTTTTTTACACTTAGATTAAGTCTCACCCTAAAGGTGTTGTCACGTTCCTGACTGACTCTAACCTGAGATAACACTGTTCAACCAGTTCTGAAGAAGGACAGAACCCTGTGTGTCTCTGCAGTTTGCAGACTGGAATCTTGAAGTCAGAACCTCATGTTATTAACAGAAATGAACCCTGTAAAATCCCTAATTTCTCCATGCCTATTGTTGGGAATGCAGCACAAAGCCTCAGAACTGAATACAACCAAAAGAGGAAGGAACAGAGGAAAGCTCTTTGGTGAGCTGTTTCTTTGTCTAATTCATGACTATTTCTTCTTTTATCTTCCTCCTTGGCAAGGTCTCAGTCAGCACTGAAGAACACACACACAATCTGAGGGAACAGCAAGGCAGTAATTCAAATTTTTATTACAAGTCACAGGTACAGTTCCTCCTGATTCTGCCACTATCATATTTATCATTAAGAAAGGGGTTAGTCAGATATCCCTGAGAAAATATGGACCTAACATGGAGACTTCATTGCTATTAACTTTGGTTAACAGTCTGTACACACTTTCCGCAGTTACTGTTTCAGCGTGCCCAAGACCTGCAAGATGGTGCTGTACCTGCTAATTTTTGGCAGGTATTTTTGGAATTGCACAATTAATTCTCAGAACTGTCTGTCAGGATGGACTAATACATTAATAAGACAGGAGGCTTGCAATCTTTGGCATTTGGAAAATCAAACATAAATTATCAATAGAACACCCTGTATGAGTTGAGCACAGATTTAAATTTCTTTGTATTTTAAAACTGCTGCTGAAGACAACTCCTGGATAAACTTGCAACTTCACCTTAGTAAGAAAGGGCCACCCTAAACTTCTTCCAGCAAGTATTTGAGTGCTTGGCAACACCAGAAGCATCCAGCACACCTCAAGTTTGAGTGAGAAAAGTACCCTGGATGAGGGAAGGGAAGGTAGGGGATAAAAGAAGACGCATACAGTGATCAATGGGAAAAAAAAGAGTCAGTTTTTCCTCCAAAACACCCCAAACCCAATCAGACTGCTGCTACAGGTTTCACTATTGCCCTTCTCCACCTCCTAAATCTAAGTTCTGGTCTGTGCACACCGTGGTTTCTAAACTGTTCAGAGACAGCTCAACTAGAAATGGCTTTAGCTAGCTTATATTACAATACCCTAGAAGTGATAATGGATCCCAAAGAAAAGAAAATTAAATAATTTTGATAGAGCAGGTAACATATATCAATGCCTACCAACACAAAATGTTTGGATATCAATAGGATATTAATTCTGGCACGCAGAGCCACTTTTAGTGCAGAACATTATTGGCCTTGAGGTATGTCAGAAACTTGGGTGAAGATGAGAGCATTTTTTAAATCATTTCCATTTAGTGGCTTTGCTATATTAATTACACTCTGTTGGAAACTTTCATTTCAAGTAATGGCATATAATCTTTCTAAGTTTCACTACTTTATGCTATACCTTGCTTTCAAACTTGAAACAGGAGAAGCTGACAACTCTCAGGTGATGCACTTTCCATTTTAACTTTGGGTTTGAATATTTCAGTCTTCTTGAGAAGCACTGGGAAAGCACAGAGCAGTCACCTGGAACACGGCACTTCAAGGCAAAAACAGATCTTTACAACTCCTGTGTGAGAGGCTTTCTGGGCTGTGAGCCCACATTGCCAACTCATGTCCAATTTTTCATCTACCAATATTCCCGAGTCCTTCTCTACCAGACTGCTTTCTATCACCTGGTTTGCACTGATACTGGGGATTGCCCTGCCTCAGGTGCAGAATATGTATATTATCATACATTTATGTGTTCTAAATAAGAAGAAACTTATACAAAATTTTAAACTAAAGTAACATTGACCCTAAACCTTAATGATCACTGGTAGTTGTCACAAAGCTGCCTGCAGTTCCAGCTTTCTGCCAGGGCCAGCAGGAGAGGAACTAAGCAGTGGAGTCCATGCTCTTCATGCTTCCCTGTTGGGGTCATCACAGCATTCAAGGTACAAGATTAGCTCAGAAAAAAACTTCTCATTTCAATCTCAGGCATGGATAAAGCACATCAGCCCTGTAACAGTTTCACTGTACTATTCAACCAACATACAGCCAGATTTGAGTTGTAATACTCTTTCTACTAGCAGAGAGGCATTTGTGTTGAGTCCTAATGGTGGACAGTGCAAAAAAATTTTTTTTTTCCCATGGCTAGGTGCACAGTGCAAAATTTTCAGTAAAGTATCACAGATACAAAACTTTGGTATCTGTGATTACAATGATTAAATCCCAGGCAAATCTACTGACTACAAACAAATGAGGCAATAGTCTTGCAAAAACATCATAACAGAATTCAGGAATGGTGCAATTATTGTACACAAGGTTCAGTTAAAAAATATTTTTCATTAAAAAGCACAAAGCAGTTTGAAAATTTCAAACTCAATGTAGCCTTGAAAGGAAGGAATACTTTCAGGACTTACACATTACTAGAACTGACATTTAAATCATATTCTGTTGATAAAATACCATTTCAAAGAGAAACCATCTCATTCTCTCACAATTATTTCAGTCCTGTAAAGGTAACTGAAAATGGCAGCATATGTTTTTCTTAAGGCCATAAGCAGACATATCTGTATTTAAATGAAGGCATGGAAAGAACAAAGAATTTGTGAGCCATTGTTTTTATATGAAATTGTTAAATTTTTGTATGCACATGAATGTACATAAGAAATATTTCAGGTAGGGGTCCTTTGTATTAATTGCTGCTTCTTTCATGCTGTGGGAAGTAACAGTCTGTAGAAGAGTTTTTGTGAAAAATATTACTGAAAATTATTTGCATTTGATTTTAAGTGTAAACAAGCCTCCTATGATTTTAATGTTCCTTCAGTGTATTTGCAGCTTAAGTATAATTTACTGGTCTCTGATACTGGCAATCCCATTTTTCCTAGCCAGATGATTCAAGAGAAAAAAAGTGAGTTTAAGTAGACTAGATGAGTAAATTTCAAAGAATTTTACATTATATCTCTCACTTAAAGCAAAAGGAAGTAATTTACTGCTCTTTTCCATTTTAGGGCATTAATCTGAATTCAACTTCAAAGCCTTTTTTAAAAACATCCCAGACTCAAGCATTAGCAGGTGGCTGCACAATTTCCTCCCTATTGGAAAACATTTCAGGATTGTGCCTGAGTACTAACTGATTGTTGCAGTGCTTCAGTATCTTGTATTAATATCTGAGGCATTTGGAGAATGAAAGAGTCTTCCATAAAATGCAATGCTGTGATTAATTTCTAAAGCTGGTATCTATTCCACCCACAGAGCCTTTAAGGAGCACAGGAGGTACCTCCACATCTTTACTCCATGGTACCTGGTCCTACGGCACTCTGGGACTTAAGCTGCCACTGGAATTTCGCCATGTCTTCAGGAATTAAATCACCCACTGATCACAGGGAAACTCAGTTTGATAAGCACTAGAATCCTACAGACAGACATTCCTTTAAAAAAGAACCAGAAACAGAGGATGGAGTTTGTCATCTATGAATTTCCTTGAACTTGGTGACAGCCCAAGTAACAGGTGCTATTTGGAGGGACACATGGGGACCCTGCCACCTTTCAGACCACTGTCTCAGTGCCTTCCTGTAGCTTCATAAATTTCAGAAATGTTTTGATAAGCCAGGAAATCAATACATCAGCAACAGAACTTGCCCCCTGATGATTCTAATTCTTGATTCTGCACCAGGTAGCTTTTAGTACTCAATGATACCATAGCATTTTTAGAGCTCTTTTGAAGCAGGGAACTGTTGAACAATACCAGTCTACTGATCTGTTACAAACTCCAAATATCATCAGTAGTATGTGAACAAAGCAGCTTAAAAATAGAAGATGTGGTATGGTGATGACATTCTACATATTGTGAAAAATTGAGCTTGTCAAGCTGGTAGTTGCCAAAGCAGTTTTGCAGAACCCAGAACACTGGCAGTACTCATCATGACTACAGCATTTGGAATGGTGGCTAGTAAGAGATCCATGAGCTTCAGTGAGCTCTGCAACAGAAAAAATGCTGACATTGATGAAGAAATGAGCTTTTTTATTTACATCAGTAACACCAGATCAGTCATGGTAGTTAAAACTGAACTCCCAGATTTTCACCCACTACAGTGTGACTTTCATATTACCGATGGAAAAGAGGATGAAAAGGCATGTGCTACCCTGGGAAGAGGAAGTATGTTCCTATGTACTAAACAAGTCCCTCACTGAAATCTGGAAATCACCTTAGCAGCAGAGACATCCTTGTAATTATTGCTTGCCCTAGTTAAAGGACCTCCAGCATTGTACAACACCAAGGACTCTGGTTTCAAGAGAAAGAATCAGTGCCCCTGACATTAAGGTTTACTGGAATTATAAATATCCAGAACTTCTGGTGCTGAGCACTGGTACTGAGCAAGGCTTTTTTCCAGCCTGAAGAAGCTGGCTATGACTGAAGCCTGAACAGACTCCAGGGTGACTATTTTTAGCCTCACTCCTTTTAGCAGATAGAAAGGAAATGGATGCTATTTTGCTAATTACCATAAAGGCAAACTAGATATGTTCTTAAATGCAATGCCTCTGTTTCATGAACTTTATGTCAAAAAAAAAAAAAAAACAACCCAGCACAATGAGAACTCTCCAATTACAACTATTGACTTCCTTCCCCAAGGTATAAGGAAAAATTCACGGAGTATTTGCCATAAATACTTCTTAAATATTCATCCCAAAGCATCTATCTTCTTTCTGAAAATGACCTTCATGCTAGGCTTCTATCAACAACATACCTTTCTAAAAAGGCACAGAGCACATTCACTACGCTCTCTATTCAGAAGCTATTTCAGTTCCAGAGAAATGCAGAGGAATCTGGACACAATCTTGTGCAACCAACTCTAGGACCCGATGACTTCCAGAGGTCCCTTCCCACCTCGACCATTTTGTGGTTCTGTGACTCTCACCTGGAAATTATGATATTTAAAATACAGAAAGAAGGCAAATCCCAGGTCACGCTGTAATGAAGCCATTTTAAGATAAAACAAAAGAAGAATCATAAGTCAGCCCACAAAGCCTACTTTTTTAATCTTGTTCCCAGACTTTTACAAAAAAAAAAAGGAAACTGAGATCCAGTGACCAGATTAATGATCTCTCCCAAAATTTAAAAAGTATCAGTTTCCATAACCAATATAATTTATATGCTAAAAAGTGTATTAAAAAAAATTTTTTATGCCTCTTCTCTCCTGCCCAATTCCCCTCAGATTAGCCCAAATACACTTGGCTACAAGAAGCTGAAGAGTACAATGGAGTAAAAAGAACATATTAACCTTCTGCATCCAGCTGCAGATTTAAGAGAAACACAATAAAATACCTGCTGCATTACCAACAGTAGGCTATGCCTTATTTATTAGTATCATTATAATGGCTGGAAGCAAGGACCAAAATTACAACCTTTTTCATATCACTGAACAAAAAACCATGGTAATATAAAAGGCCTATTAAAATCCAGTCTCAGAACACCACTTGTAAAAACAACAAAAAACAACAGGAAAAATAAAAAGGACAAGGGACAGTGAAAGAGTCTAAGATCACAAAAAAATACAGAGGAAACAAACAAAAGCAACACTCCTGACTGCTGAAATGAGGAACAACCACTTCTCTGGGCTGCTGAGCTCATCTCATTTAAACCTTGTTTTTCTTACTTGCTTCTCTCTACTACGCTGGTAAAAAAAGTGAAAAATGGATCAAAATGGACACACATACTGAAGTGTGTCTGTTACTCTGCAGTCCAATTGTTCACAATTAGAGTGTTATTTGCTTGATTTCTTATAAACTGGTGGGTGCCCAGGAACACAAGAATCATATTATATACATATCTTAACAGTACAGCTTAACCTACATGAACATGATTAACATTAATTTTTTACAAAGTGCACATAACTCTTCAGGAAAAACTGGGATTGGAAATACTCTATCATATGAAAAAAATACATTTTTTTGTACTTGATAAGTAACTTAAAACACCCTAGGAATGTGGTTTTTTACTATGCTGAATCTTACCTCAAGCCAGAGAAACTGATCTTTGATACTTGAAAAATCAAGGTCGCATTGACTGACAGGCAGATGCAATCTCAGCCCTGCATAAAATTGGCTTCCCACCTCAAACAAACTGAGCAGCATTTGTACAGCACATCAGCCTTTGTGGAAAATGCACAGATGTATGCATACTTATGTATTTTGGAAAGGAATTCATAGCCAACTAATCATATCTACAAGAATATATAGGAAGTGGCATGGTGGTCAAATGACTCATTTTCTTCTGCTAGTGGGAAGTATTTGGGGGAAGGGGAGAAAGGAAAAAACCCTAAAAAACCCCAACCAAAAAAAAAAAAACAAAACCCAAATCCCTGGCATAATGCTCACTTTCAGCAATATACTGAACTGTCAGTCAGTCAATAGTCTCTCAGTACTTTAGAAAAGGTGAGCATCTCATCTGCACTAATTTAATTCCTAGAACACAAAGCTTCCTAATTGACCTAGAACACAAAGCTTCAGGACTTCTAGAGGCCTCCATAATATGGTTGCAAAGAAATATGACTTTTCAAATGTGGAAGTTCATTATTCTAGAACGTTTTACAACCCATGGCTCCTTAAAGTCTATTATGCACACAATCTATCCAGCAGCTTTTATAAGGACTTTCATTATATTCTCTGTAGAAAACTTTTATAAGAAAAAGCAAGAAGATACACAAAATTCTTGCAGCCTTGTTACAAGCTGTTGTACTGGCAGAGAGCTACAAGGATTATGACCCTTGTTGCAGTGCTAAATGTTGGCTCTTCTAGGCTTTTGGTAACCCTAGGGCTTCTTCTCTTTCTTCACTTGGTGTATGGTTTGTGGGACTTCAGTGATTCAAGTTAGGTGTAGTCAAACCAGAGTATTCCAAAAGCCATTGTGAAAGGCGACCAGCATTTCAACATCACACTTGAGAATGAAACAAGGGCACTGAATTAATCCTTTTTTGCCTGCCAGTCTCCACTGTTGCAGAAGTGCTAACAAACACATCACACAATTCATCAACTGCTTGAGCTGCACTTCCCATGTGCCTTCAAAACCTCCTCTGAGAACTGTGAGTCTGCTGCCCAGCCACCCCAGTGCAGAGGACCTGAGCAGTCCCAGAGACCTTTCTAGGTCTCTAAGCTACTCAACTTGACCATGTTAGTTTGAATTGCAGCTTTGCAGAAGTCTCTCTCAGAGATTTTTTTTCTTCTTAACTTTACCTTAGAATGAAATGTATAAGATACTGATGTGGTCCAAATATTTTTGAAAATATTTTTTTATATGAGGAAATGGAGAAGCAGAAATGGAAAAGCAGGAAAGGGGGACTGAGAGAGATTTGGGGAAGAAGAGAGTTTGCTATGATCAGAGGGATCAAGAGAACGGACATGAGGACCAGTGCAAGGATAGAAACAGGTAATGTGGCAGAAAGAATCTGAGATGGCTATAGCTGGCATGATGATATTTAAAATACAGAAAGAAGGCAAATTTCATACCATGCTGTAATGAAGCCATTTTAAAGTAAAACAGAAGAAGAATCATAAGACAGCCAGCAAAGCCTATTTTTTATCCTCTGTCTCCAGGCATTTACAAAAAAGCAGGAAACTGAGACCCAGTGATCAAATCAATGGTCTTTCCCAAAATTTAAGAAAGTATCAGTTTCCATAACCAATATAATTCATATGTTAGAAAGTGTATTAAAAAAAATTAAAAATTAGTTTTTTATGCCTCTTTTTTCCCCCCTGCACAACCCCAGCCCTCCATTTTTCCTCTTTTCTGAATAACAAACACTTCTTAGGAGTATCAAAACCATATTCTCATCTCCTCTCAAGTCATCTGGATCCTGAAGCAATCCTGAATGTCTGGGGAACTCCTCTCTTTCTGTGCCTCACATTTCCCAGTGCAGACAAGCTGCTTGGAAGATCTCTCTCTTTGGAACCAACATTAATCCAAGGTGGTTAAACACTGGAATCACAAAATTAAAATCTCTTAAGTCTCAGAAAGACAAAATTAAGACACAGACAATGCATCTTCATGGTGGAAAGTTGACTACAGTAAGAAAATAGCCTGGTTCATGTGGGACTGTTGAGGGAGGATGTGGAGCCTGCCTAAGACAGCCTGACAGAAGGGAAAGGCAACCTGCCTGGATGACATGGATGGTGAGGCACAAGCCTGGTACAAATACAGAGTGTGCTGCACAGTGAGCCATGTGTGTGACCCCACCTGTGACCCCCACCTGTGTCTGACAGGCTCCATGGGGCAAGAAGGGAACTATCATAGAGTATTGTAGGCACAGTATTTTCTGTGACACTGCACAGCAAAGCTGACTGCAGTTAGGAATGGTCTGCCTACTTTTTTTCCCCACACAGTCCAAATATTTTTAAATGGGATCATGAGATCCACTCCCACAAGACAGAAATCATGACAGGTGCTTAGAAACCACATATATTATTTTCCAGCTAGCCTCAATAACAGAAAATGTAAAACCAATCATTAAGGTGCTACGAAGAAATATACTGCTAATAAAAATTGTGCAGGAAGTTCAATAGCACAAAGCTTTACTAGTGCAGGATAGTGGGAGTTTCATGGTATTTGTCCCTCTTCTAGAACGTGAAGTTTAGGAAAACTGAAAAAATTTAAGTAAATCTGCCGACAACAAAACTTGCAAAATGGAATACCAAGTGAAGGTCACACAGCCTCCGTTTCACCTTAGTTAGGGAGCAGCTATCCCTAGACACACATTTGTACCTTGTATTCAAGGTGTTGTGAACATCAGCCACCTCCATCCTTTCTGTAATCAAATCAAAAGCGGGGGGGAGGAACCCTCCCGACTACTACATTTGTTAACATTTTGACTCACACATGTCACCAGTTTCTGTAGTTTCATCATCCATCCTTAAACCCACATGTCACGCTTATCTCCCACTTAAGTGCCAGCAAGTCCATCACAAGACCATCGCTTCATCCTCACAATGAAACGCTACAGAGCAGCAAGGAAACCAATGCCATGCCAGGCATCCATCAGCTGATCTCCTCGACCCAGATGCAGACGGCAAAATAGACAGGATCTGTATCTGCATTTAATACCAGGAAGTATATAATCTTTTTTGGTTACTGCCAGCTCTCACAAAAAAAGTGATTACAGATTTTGAGAGTGTGCAGCTCCATTTTCTAGATCTTAAACATTTGAAGCTACTGCATTTATCTTTTAATTTTACTTCCTTCCCAACTCAACTTAGTATTATAGCACTCAAAGCCTACACAACAGACTTGCTGTTTTATCAATATTATAAATTCCATCTTTGAAGAGTCTCTCTCATATAAAGCACAACAGTAAATAGAAAAATGAACAAAATGGTTTAATATAACAGAGCTCTATAATGCATGTGTTTTATATTTAATGCTGTCACCTTTTTTTATGTACAGACTGTAGCATGTTGAGGGTGGGAGAGCATAAAGGGAGTGAAAAGTTAGATCCTACTACTCAAATACCAGATACAGTATTTGGATATAAACCAATTCCTTCTGAGGCTCTGACTGCTAGATGTGCTAAATCTCATGCTGATTCTCAGCAGATCAGACTATTTTTTTTAACTTCTTGGTAGAAGGCAAAAAATCTTTAACAACGTGTGAAGTTAGAAAGTAGGAATACACAGCCTGACAATTTTTCTAGAGGAAGGAAAAAACAACGGTACCATTGTTTTCACCTGCCAATGTTTTCAGAGACAAAATGTGCTTTTGTGTTTGTACTTCTGTAGCTCCTATAGCAGTAGACCATGACAAAACTGAATACCAGGAGGGGCTGCATCCATGCATGCGTGACAGAAAGTAGAACACTGAAAAATTCAACATTTGGGTAGTACTTAATTAAAGCTATCAGTTCTGTTTTGGTCTCCTTCTGTGGCCTTACAAGAGGAAGCTTATCTGATCAACTATGTATAAAATGCAAAAAAGCACTTGGATCAGGAAACCTGTGATTAGAACAAGTATGAAGCAAATACATCCTACATTCTATATTCATGTATATTTAAAATTGCTAGATTGAAATGAGTCCTTTTCTATAACATAACATTTGCCTCATCTCCATTTCCTACTGATGACAAAAACCATGACAGTAATCATAGAACTCAATCTGAAACTAAGTAGTTCAGTATACAGGAACAAACTTATGGTAGTAATTTCCAACAGCTTGAACATAAAATGTCAAAAAATGTCAAAACTGAATGAACTCTGCAAAGAAATACTGGAGCAATTTAGATGACAGAGAAGGTTAATAAAATACAAGATACTGAAAATGTATATGATACATGGGTATCAGATCAGGCATCAGAGAAAACCACTTTGCATTTTATGTTTCTTTTGAGAATTTTAAAATCAGTCACAGTAATTCTCTTCCTGAAATTTCCTGCTTTGAATTTCTCTATTTACAACAAACTCACAGTATAAAAAGGTGATTTAATGAAAACCCACATGCTTAAAATATATAAAGATGGACTTAATATAAGGCATAATTCAATCCCAAATCTGATTGGTAGAGAACATCATCAAGTTAATTACCCATAAGATATATGAATCACATGGTAAATTCTAGAGGTATTTGCTTTAATTTTCAGAAGTCACTAAATGATCCTGTTAAATGTGCGTGCTGTGGCGTCCATGCTACTTCTCGTATTTTCAGTCACTACCTGTTCTAAAAACCATGCCAGTTTAGGTCCAGCACTTTTCCAGATACCCTTTCCTATTCTGGACATTTTAAATGTCTTTTCAGAGATCCTTTTTGTCTAGCATGGCACAGTGTAAAGTGGAATAAAACTTGGGTGATCCACAGAAACCCACACTCAAGAAGTGCACCCCAAGCAGAACAATGTAATCCCTTAAGTACTCAGGAAATTCAGCTTCAATCACATTTGAATATAGTCATATGTTCAGATATAAAAAGGTACATGTGCTCTAGTAAGAGATTTGCATATGATGGGATGCAGAAGTCTGCATCATCCCACCAAACAAAACCAGAGGGAAATACAATGCCCACAGCAGCCTTCACTCTCTCCCTAGAGTAAATCCACCCCAAAAGCAAAATCAGTTCTGATTCTGTGTATATATGGTGTAAGACCATGAAATACTGAAATCACCCTTCCGTAGTAAGGCAATAATAAATGCACCAAAGTCAGGTATCACACATCATTTGTCATGAAGGACTCCTACCTTTTCAGCTTCATATAATTTTCACTAGCTGCAGGTCTGCATTCAGCACGTTGCACCACTATTCCTTCCAAGGCAAGTTTATCTAGAATGAAAAGAAAATGAAGCAAAACTGGACATTAAAATAAGATCCACCAAGATGGTCAGCATTTGAATTATTTTTCACTAATTAATTAATTAAGAATTTACTAAATATAACATAACTGTAAGTTCTCAAATCAAGTTCTAAAATCTCTGCTATTCAGACACCAAAGAAATAAGCAGGAAAAACATGCTTGCATAGCTGGTATACCCTAGACTTCTTGTTTTGCCTTCAGATGTTTTGCATATTAAGAATGAATCACAGATATCAAATTTTAAATAAGAGATTGCAACTCCTTGCTCTAGATGTTGCACTCGGATTATTATCTAGGAACTTTTTTGTAAATGGGCAATTAATACAATCAGTGACTACGAAAAAAATAATCTACAAAGAGAATCCAATAATCAAAGTATCCAAAACTAGTGGAAGATATAATAAAAGCCAATTTTATTCTTATTCTCAGAAAAATAGTACCACATTTTCCTCTGGTTACAATTTTTTTAAAAAGTACACTAAAGGAACACAATGCAAAAAAAGTAATAATACAACAGATGGTAACAGTCAGGGAAAAGAAGTAAAAGCTTTCAGTCAGTAATCTAGGACACCACATACATGTATTTAGGTAATACTCCTATCTGTACATTCACCACAAAGTGACACAGTCACTTTGTTACCCTACGTGACCACCTTTTGCCTAAAGCAACAGTGACTAACAGAGCAGTACCAGTCTACACCATAAATGTAGGTAAACCCAAAAATTAAAAGCAGCTTAATGCAGAAACGAAGAGAGAAGAGATGCAAACTTCTCAACTTCTACTACAATGTTCTAGTGCATGATGTGTGGATGTGGGAGGAGCACATGTCAATTTATCCATCTGTATTGGGCACAGCCAGCATATGTGTTAAACACCTCTGGAACAGCCTTGCATTAAAAGAAAGGATGAGTTTTAAAGGCTTGATTAGCTCTCAGTATTAAAATGTCCTTCCAAGAGCACTACACTGTCATTGTCACCTTTTGCTGGCAATGTCACAGAAGATGACAGAAACACTTTGAAATACTGATGTCCAAGCAATCCAAGGCACTCTGAGACACCTCTGAATTTCCTATCACCTTATAGACTGAAATATTACTACATCTCTGCATCTAATATGCTCTCCCTGAATAATGCCAGAAGCAATTATTTAGACATCATGTATTTCAAAATTATTTAATCTAAAATTTATTGGATTGATTCAAACTAAATCTTTGAAAGCAGAAAGAAAGCCATATTTTTTCAGATAGGTTTGAATGAAATAGAAGGAAATCTGTTTTAAAACACTTGTGATTTTGTAGACTCCCAGCTTAATGATCAAAAGAGACAACTTGGCAAATTTGCCTGACTTCCTATGTATCACAGACAGAAAAATTGTGTAGTCTTTCTTCTTCACAGAACATAGTAACTTATTTGTGGCTTAAGTAGTACTAATATTGCTGCTTAATTTCTAATAAGAATTTGGCTTCAGCTTCCAGCAGTTGGTTCTTCTCATGACTTTCTATACTATGGTAAAGAGCCTTTCAGTACCTGGTGTTTTCTCCCTTTGAAAGTACTTACAAATTGTTATCAATTTGCTTCTCAATCACCTTTTCAATAAAGAAACCAATTTAAGCTCATGCATTATCTCATTACAAGACATTTTTGCCATACTTAAATCAGTCTGGGGTTTCTTATTTGCATCTTGTTCAATCTCGAAATGATTTTTTAAGATAACAGAGACCAGAAACCAGACATAATAGTACTGAACCGATTTTATGAAAAGCATACATGTACGTAAAATAACAGATACAGGAGCTGGAATTTCTCTCACCTCACTTAAACCATTTGAATGTTATTCAGAATCTATGAATTCATCAGAGAGACGACAAAGGGAGACTGTCAGGAAAAAAAAATGGTCCTATCTCTTTTAAATTATTTTCTGGTGAGTTTTTTTGGAGGTTTTTTTTTGGAGGAGGGGGCACACCATGTCTGTGTCCCATGACTGCTTCATGCGTAGATGGCTAAAACTGGGTTAAGATCAATTTGTCTCTAAAAACCAAGTTCTGGGGGTTTGTGGAGTTGACTGGCTATTATATTACTAACACAACTATTTTGACTCTTTTTTAAGCCTCACATTTTATGTGCTCTGCATTGTCTAGGTGTATAATTGCCTTTGGCTTGGTGAAAACACATTGTCTTTAAAACAGATTCTGTGAATTAAGCAATCCCAGTCACACTATGACAGTCCTGTCATAGTTAATCACTGTCAGACCTGCATTTGTGTCAATCATGACATATTTTATAAGCAGTGATTCTCACTTAACACTGTCCTTCTTGCAAATCCTGGAGTAAGCCCTTCAAACTCCAACTCAAGAGGCTTCCTACTCATAATTCCTTTCTGATAACTGTCAGATAGTTTTTAATCTTGTTCTGTGCTTGTTTTAGTTTCTTTTTTAATATAAATCAGAATCTCACAGGGATCTAGACTACGTGCAGTATAAAATCCTAAGCAGGCTGCAAATTTGCTGTTACTTTAAACTCATAATCTTCAAAACAAACAAAATTAGGTTTGTTGGACCAGAAAAACTTTACAAAAAGCCATGTTTGCTAACATTTATTACATTTCCAATCTTAGATACCTCTTGAACTCCTTAACAATATTTCTGCTCACCTCTATGGTACAGGTTTCATGGCTAGCTAACCTATATTCATCTGAATCATCTAACCCAGCTGCCTGAACACTGACATGTCACTATCAATCTCCCTGCACATTGCACAATTTTCAAATTATTTTTAAGTTTCAAGGATCAGAATTAGTAAAGCAGAGAGTTCTTACCCACTAACTGTTTAGAAAATGAACATGCCAATTAAACATGTTTATCCTTAATATTGCCACAGAATCACATAATAGTTTGGGTAAGAGAGGGCCTTAAAAACCACTCAGTTCCAACCCCCCTGTCATGGTCAGGAACACCTTCCACTAGACCATGATGCTCAAAGCCCCATCCAACCTGTCCTTTAACAATGTCAGGGTTAGGGAATACACAAGTTCTCTGATATCTCATCTTTGATGTCTTGGCTAATACCCTCGTTTAATTACCACTGATCCAGATTTGACTTTTGCAGTCAAATCCAGACAGAATGTTCCAACCATACGTTCATCATTAGCTTTCAAATGCATGCTCACCCTGACCTCCCTGCCTGAATGCCCCGGTGCCAATTCATAAAGCAATTTCAACTACTGTCTCAGTGAGATGATAGATATGCTGGGGAAACACAGATTCCAGCTTGGAATCCTGATGACAGTCATTATCAAAGAACAGAATATGGTAGAAATACTTAAGCCAATGTTAATAAACAGGCAGGAGAGAAATTTACTGGAATTGTGCAGTAGGATGGTCTGATAGGGGTTGGCTTGTTGTAGTTTTCAGAGAGAGAGAAAGAGACGGACTGGCTTGGAGATTTTAATGTATCAGACTTCTAGAATGACTGCACTCAGCTTTGATTTCCAGCCACTGTCTTGTTGGACCATTGACTGCTAAGTTGAAGAGCCTGCTAGGAAAGCATTTCTGCCTATCCAAGCACTTATACAGCCTTCACCTTTATCAAGCCTAATAAAAATAAATCATGTTTTCTTGAACCTTCCATTATGCCAATTCTTCAGCTTCTTAATCATTCTTATTGGCCTGAGAAAGTCCAGTTCATGTACGTCTTTCCTGAGATACTGTCTCTCACAGCCAGACTCGACAGCACGTGGGTCAGGTTCTGGAGCTACCAACTCCTCTGCCCTGTGAGCGGTGCCAAGGAAAAAAGGAGAAGACCACACTCAGGATGCATGGTTCTCAGGCAGCAGGAAAAAGGAGATGAAAGTGGAGGAAGGCCAGGCTGTGGGCACGAGTGCCTCCAGTTCCTCAGCTGTTAGAAGATGGGCTGTTGCTTCCCAGCTGTCATGGCTAAACCCCAGCCAGCAAATAAGCCCCGTGCAGCCACTCACTGCCCCACCAGCAGGATCAGGGAGAGAATCAGCTGGAAAAAAGCTGGAGTATAAGCTGGAAAACTCATGGGTTGAGATAAAGACAGGGCTGTACTGCATATAACAGTTACTTGGGAAGACAAATGCTATCACTCCAAATGTCCCCCCTCTTTCTCCTTCTTCCCCCACTTAATATACTGTGTATGATGTCACATGTTCTGGGACATCCATTTGGTCAGTTGGGGTCACCTGTCCTGGCTGTGTCTCATCCCAGCCTTCCATGCACCTCTAACTTCCTGACCAGTGTGTCAGTAGAAAAAGCAGAAAAGGCCTTGGCTCTGTGTAATCCCTGCTCAGCAATAACAAAAACATCTCTGTATTATCAAACCTGTGTTCAGAACAAATCCAAAACCCATCCTGATACCAGCCACTGTGAAGAAAGTTAACTCTACCCCAGCCAAAAGCAGCACACCAGCATTCAAGTCAGAAGTCCTGGTAAGCTCACACGGCTCACTTAAATCACTGTGCAGCTTCCCAGGCTTCTGCATGTGTTGGCTGGACAAGGAACAGCCCCTTCCTTCACTAGACCTCAGCTCTGCTTCTACAGACCAAAGGCATTTTGTGGCACCTCTCTTGCCTCAAAGCTGGTGCCCTTCTCAGACCATCCCTCCCTGGTAGCTATGCAACTACAGAAGAGGCTCTCCAGGTCTTCATTTGCCATTCCCTTATTGAGGCATCCAGTGATACATTCTGTGTTTGTTTTACTCACCACTGTACAGAACTCATGCTCAGCTGTCAATGAGCTATTATACATAGGTGAGAACCTCTGCCCTAACTCTCCTGCAAACATAAATAATGCAAGCTCTGTCTACAGTGTATTCCTGGGCATATAAACTTTGTATTTGGTGATAATAAAATGTCATCCTAACCAACTATCCAAATCGTTCTGCATCATCAATGTATCACCTTACTGACTGTACTCTCAGGTGTATTATCTCCAAAACCATCACCAACAACCTCCTCAATCACTCACTAGAAAAAAACCGGACCAAAAACCAACTCACAGCAACATCTGAGTGACAATTTTCTGCTTAACGTTTGCCAGTTTGAGCCTGCAGGTTAAGTTCTGTAGAGCTAAATGATAGGGAAACTAAGGTGTTATATATTCTACTACAAAATGACAAATGAAACATACTGAAGGATTTATTAGAAAAAAGCATCACCTGCTTTGCTGAACAAATTCTAATTTTTAAAAAAAGGGCAAAAAAAATTGGCACCACCCATTTTCTCTCCACGCATTGATTAGCATAATATTAATCTCCCTTACTTTTTAACTGATTGATTTTCAAGTCAGATATTTTATCATTCTTCATACAGTACCTTTTCATATTTAAATACCTGTCTCATCTAATTTGTCTTTCAGATATTGGCACAGCATTTGCTTTTCCAGTCTTGTAGAATTCCAGGGCTCAACAATTATTAAAAATATCAACAGCAACTTTGACAGTTTCTTAGACAGCCCTTTAGAAACTCCTGAATGCTAATTATTCAGACTTGCTGGTTTGAAAATCTTTAATTCTAATTACTATGTAGAGCTTGTCTTCAATTGCTGTTAATCAACATCTGGAGATATTTTTGAAATGAGAATTTCTATGCTACCAACACTGTGAGACAGGAGCTACTGAACAGTCTAACTGTCCAACAACGTGGCCAATTTTCTGTGCTATGACATTAAATGATTAGCAAACTGCCTCAATAACCCTAACAGATTGCATTAGCATGGCTTCTTAATACACTTCTGAATTTCTCTCCCTCCAATAGCTGAGAATTCTCCTCATATTCTTTTGTACTCTAATAAAAAATTTAGCTGGTTTCTATAACCCAGGTTATTTTTACTGACAGCAGGCTGTCAGTAAAGCTGATGTTCTTTGGATAGACAAGTAAGCTAAACCATTGGTAAAGCAACAACTTTTCCATGGTGTATTCTGGTCCTGAATCCTCAGCTCCATGGCATGCTCAAGCTTACAGACCAGGAGGTTCAGAAAGAGGGTGGAAGTTGAGTGAGAATGAACTTATTTTCCAAAAGGAAACACGTAGGGCAGAAGGAGGGGCAGATATCTAGCTCTCTTCTCCTAAGTTTTGTTTTTCTGTGCAGCTGCTAGACACCAGCACTGAATTTTCACTGTCTCCAGGACAGCTTGTCTGAGCGAGAACCTGGAAATCTCTGTGGATTGCCCTTCAGCTGCAACCCAAAGTGTGTGTAACTTGGGAAGGGAGTACTAATACTACTATAGCCACTCTCCTAAGTGTGCACAAGGGTGCTCAGTGTATTTCCTGACTTAATCTGAAACCAAAACAATATCCTTCCAATGGCTGAATTCCAGCACTATTGCCTACCTCAATGGCAAACCCAGCATACAGGTGACACTAAAAATTTGGGAAGAAGCAGTCACTTCAGGAGTGCTATCCCACATTGTAAGCAGAACACTTCAGCTGGATAGGGCACAAACAGTTCACTAACAACAGGGGAAAGCATCCAGCAGCAAGCTACTCCATTTCAATCCTGGTGGGAAGCAAGAAGATCTGGGATACACTTGGCACGTCTCAGCTATCACAGACTGACTGGTACATAACACAAAAGACTCTAAGAGGACAAAACTGGTCAAAGTCTTTAACTTGATTGCAAGAAATACCTCTGTATCTTTGCCAAAATGAACTTTTGGATGGTCTTTCAGTGCATGGACAAAAGGACAGAAAAAAAGGAAATCCAGCATAGCTACACCTTCAAAAAACAATAAGTTACATGAAACCACCCCTCTAAAATTACATGCACTACAATACCATATGTATCACCAAGTGCAAAGGAAGAATTAGGGCTTTTTTTGAAAGTCTTGTAGTACGGCACAGAAAGTAGAAAATTTTTACTAAGAAATGCCATGCTTTAGTTTTGTGTTACAGATGACTGTCAGCTGCAGTGAAATAAAGCTACATGGGTTTGTGGGGATGAAAATTTTACAGCAGCTCTAAATTTTTCAAGTCTCAAAGGTTTAAGTGTAAATATTCATGAACTCCACAGAGTATATTTTCCACACCAAATCCATTTTGAATATTTTATCATACAAACCACTAAAATGATTTTGCATGATCTTTTAAAGAATACTTACTTCTTCACAGAAGTGGAAAATATCAACTGCAAATGTTAGAACATTGAGAAGATGATGAAAAGAGAACACACACTGTTCTGTAAATTCTGTCTGTTAAAATGCAGACAGTTTGACTGGACATGGAAAATTTCTTGTCTTTTACAAATCCCTTCTCTCCTTGGAAATCTCTAGTCACTTGTACCAGGATGCTCCTAGCTCAGCTTCAAAATATTTCAAGTTCACTGTGTGAGATGAAAGAACCACCAATCATTCTCTTAAGGTTTAACGGACAATAAGATGGTTCAATGTTTTAGTTATGCACAATCTAAGCACATTAAGTGAATTTTCCATCACTTGACAATAAAATAAATTTGAATTAATGTCTCCTGTAATGGAAAAAAAATCTTACTTGAAACTAATTGGCTTTTTCATTTTTTCAATTACTAATTCAGTAACTTGAACACCTTAGTAATTAGTGAAAGGAGTTAATCTTGAAAAAAAGTCCAAATGTTTAAAAATTAGAAACTGATTGAAATCTCTGACTGAAGTTATGTTAAATATATCCATAACATCAAAGAGTTAAAAATAAAACCATTACTAATTCGTGGTAAATCAAACCTAATTAAGAATACCGCTTAATATATCACATACAGCAGCAGAAAAATTTAGCACATCAGCGCTAGGGATAGGATACCCTGGCAAGGAGAAGAGTAAGAGAAAAACACTTATTTTCACTAGAGTCAGTTAACAAATAATAAAATAGTTCAGTGATTACTCTGTGGTATCAATAAACAACCTAACAGACAGTGGGAGCAGTAGGAATAAGATACTTAGAGCAGAAGAATTTACAGAAAAACAATCTGCTTTCCACTGCTAGTCAGACAAAGCAGGACACATCTATCTCTAAAGTGAAAAATACATCTTGAAAAAGATGGAACCTCCTCCTCTCCAGGTCTAACCCAAGAAAAGCCTTTGCTCCCACCCGTGCTGGGGAATGCGTGCAGTGGCTCCCATCTGTCCACTCCCCAAGGAAACGCCCTTAGAGATGTGTGGAGAGCTTTTCCTTTCCTGCTCCAAACTGCAAATGTTTAAAGGGGAAATCTTTTTCTAAGAGGCAACTGAGAGGCTCAAAGTACAGGAGAGAAGATAGGCATTTGATTTCAGCGTGCTGTGCCGATGTTTCTGCCTCCCTGTACCCCAGTGTTGCTAAGCTATGGTGTTATGTGATGTTCAAAGCTATCTGTAGCCACACAAGCCCTTTGTTCCACAGGGCAGCTGAGTTTTTGTATCAAGAGAACCAACTGATGCTAGACAGTCCTGGTAACTTAAAACCCATCATCAATATAAATCATAAATCCTCCCTGTAAAACTGTTTTTGTCTATGGCACACAGGAAGGCAAAAAGCAAAACCTAATCAGGCTGCTGTTCTTATGGTGGTGAGGATAGATCCTTTGACTGCAAATAAAAGCTTTTGCTACAAACTTAGAACAGTCAGATCAACAAGTCCTTAGTACCACTTCCAGGGTGTCTTCTGTGGAAACATCTTACTGCTGCACACGTGCCTGATAAATAAGTGACATGCATGTGCACACATTCCACAGATGACACCCCGCTTATACACACAGGGACACCTTTCATTTCTGTGTTATCCTGCTGTATGCATCAGGTACTGTAATCAGTACTAAGAAACAATGTGAACAAACAGGCTTTGTGAAAATAAAAAATCCTTGAAACACAAATGAAGCTGGTTAACACCATAAGCACAAAATATGATTTGGCCAGCTGACAATACAAATACATCTTCAAGTATTAAAAATAAGTTGCAATTTAGTATAGCAGTAAGAATTTCTGTACAGAACCCCCTAAGCTATGCAAACTTCTCAGACTTAGGAAAGAAATAAAACAGTTGTTATACGCTTCTTCCCTTACACAGTTAAATGCAAATTCTCTCTTACAGTCATATTCCTGCTATCTCCCTGCACACACAGCTGATACGCCACCTACTGCAAACCCAAGCTGACAGTCAGAGCAATGCGAGCAGCATTTCTATTCCAACATCGAGCTGCAGCTGAATAAAGGTGCTTTTTAATAAGAAACATCCTCTTTGCAAGCTGACAAGAGCAAAGCAGGATAGCTGTGTTGCTGTCCTAGCTTCAATAATGGAGAGAAAAGGAAGCAGGAGAGAAAACGAATGCGAAGAAAAAAACAGCAACTCTGAAAGCTCCGAGCTAGAAAAGGACTATAAAACGTCTCTGATTACTCTGAATGTCGGTGGTTATCTATATATCACACAAAAACAGACACTAACCAAGTATCCAGATTCTTTCCTGGAGGGGATCATAAATGGAAGAATAATGTGCCCATTTGATGCAGACGGTCATTACTTCATAGACAGAGATGGACTCCTTTTTAGACACATCCTCAACTTCCTACGGAACGGAGAACTTCTTCTACCAGAGGGGTTTCGAGAAAATCAACTTTTGGCACAAGAAGCCGAATTCTTCCAGCTTAAGGTACTCTCAGAAGCAGTGAAATCAAGGTGGGAGAAGGAACAGATAGCATCCCGAGAGACTACTTTCCTGGAAATAACTGACAGCCACGACCGTTCTCAAGGACTTAGAATCTTTTGTAATGCTCCTGAATTCATTGCAAAAATAAAATCCAGAATTGTACTGGTGTCCAAAAGCAGGCTGGATGGATTTCCAGAGGAGTTTTCAGTATCTTCAAATATTATTCAATTCAAGTACTTCATAAAGTCTGAAAACGGTACACGATTGGTACTGAAGGAGGACAACACCTTTGTCTGCACCCTGGAAACTCTTAAATTTGAGGCTATTATGACGGCTTTAAAATGTGGATTTAGACTGCTGACCAGCCTGGACTGCTCAAGAGGGTCGATTGTTCACAGTGATGCACTGCATTTTATCAAGTAATCACAAAGGCAAAGGCAATGAGCACGCAGCCAGTAAACCTCCCTGAGCTGCAGCCTCCTGGCATCACAAATAATGCATCTAACTAGCCCTGTACCACAGAGCTCAGCTGCTAATCAACTGATGTGAGCTAATGGTATGTAAATCTCATAATGACATCTATCTCTGGCTTACTTAAGCTGAATGAAAATTTTATGCCTGAATTTAACAAGAATTATCTGCTAACATTGTAAACACATGGAATGCTTTATGCTTTTTGTAATATGTTTTCTCGATGGTGTCTTTCAACCAGAGAGTCTAGCTGAATTTTTGTGTACCTGTGTGATGAACGTGCATATACCTAACTGCTCTGCTGAACAGCAGTGGGAGTGTTTTCAGATAATAAGCAGGCTTAAAGTATGTTTTGCTTATAACACATTAAGAATGGATTTTGACTGGAATAAATGATTTTGACTGTTCATTAGTGTTTATGGTAATCTATTGTACTGAAATTCTAAAAAGAAAGATTGCAAGAGAGTTTAAAATAACCAACTTAATGTTTAAGTTAAATGGCTTCTCAACTCACTTAACCCCAAATTTATAGCATATTGATACATTAATGCTGCCAGAAATATGTAAACCAACAAAATAATGCTGGGGGAGATTAAGTTTATAATAGGTATCGGGTCCAATCTGCACAGAATGTTAAATTTTCTAGTCATACATACATATCAAATAGCTAACAAAAGTATTTGACGTTTAGCGTAACAGGTTTTCCAGTATTGGCATCCAACAATGCCACAGTCAGTTTTTCCTAGCAATCATTTGTGCTCATAAGGACAGGCAATGACAGAGCCCTTGCTTTGCACAGTGGCTCACTAAATGCAATGAGTACTATCAGTTCTGAACAGACCACCTGCTGGCATTAAAGACAATTCACTCTAAGTAATGGAATAAATATCTTCATTCTCCTCATCTTCACTATTTATAAAATCTTTTAATTGTTATTTTAAACAAAGTTTTAATAGTTTCTATAGAACAACTGTAACTAGTTTAAACACAAGTACTACAAACCAGTCATATCACAAAAGCAAGCTGAAAAATCATCACAAAAGGCAAGAAGAAGCAGCACTAACTCTGAGCATTGTTTGTCATTGAAACCAATCATCATTCACAGCTTGTATGAACCCAAAATTCAAGTTAAATGCTTATAAAGAAAGAAAAAAATCAAGTAAGTAGTCTCCCAAAGCATTGATTTTATACAGGAAAAAAATAATGTCAACAAAAGGCAGTACAATCCATACTAGAAGTGACAACCAAGGAAAACAGCTAACAGAAGACAGGCTGAGAACAGTTGTGGTTTGAATTTTAAGGGGAACAAATCAATCCTAAGTATCAAGAGCTGAGAATACAAATGCAAGGTACGCTTATCCGACAACATGAAACTCTTTTTCACTTTTAACACACAACAGGTGTTGTTAACTAGGTCCCTTGCTAGAGGTGAAATAACACAGTGATGCTACATCTCCAGACTAGGGAGCAGTGACTGACATATACTCCAAGACGATTTCATCAAATGGGGGAATTCAACCTCTCCAGAATACTCCATCAGAATGAATACACTGTCTAGAAATTATGATGTTTTCTATCTAGTCCTCCTGTTACAGACTTACAGTTCTCAAAAAATGTGGTTCTATAGAAAATATGGTTCTAAGTGGAACTTTTCCAGACTCTAATGTTTAAAAATCAGATTACTTTATATTTCAGGCATACAAGCTGAAGAACTGCCCATGTATCCCAAAACTTCTCTGAATTTGTCCAAATGCATTAATTATATACACACAAAAGATACATAGTAAAATACTATTGTTTACATGTGCCACCAGCATGTGTCATCTTTCCTCCTCCCCCTCCAAGCTATTTTCAAATTGAGGTATTAAAAAAATCCTCATTAACCACTACTCTTGTACTTATAAAAATCTGTAGGACTTCTGTGAAAAGCAAATGTGAAAGCTTCCCTAAAAGAAATACAAAATCCTGTTGCTCTTCTAGGACAAGAACTAGAAACACAATCACACAGAACAATTACATGAAAGGCCCTTTGCAGATACAATTCTCTACCTGAACAAGAATAAAGTGGCAAGACAATCTAAAAAAGCTCCATAATGAATCCACAAGTTTTAAAGCAGCATGCTCATAGTGCTGTCAAACACACAGCCTGCATCAGCACAAAGTCTGGAGGAGGCTGTTGCTCCTGGGATGTCAATCTATTTGCACTTAAACACTTTTGATTACAACCTTCATTTGTCCTGGGTCTCTGACTAAAATTTAAAATGTAATTGCAGCTGAAAGGAAGGAAGGTGAAAACCAATTTTTATTTCAAACAATTAATATATGTTAATTAAAATATGTTGTGGTTGCTCGCCTTTCAGTTAAGCTCTTAGGATGCCAAACACCAAGAAATCAATTGTCAGCACTCCCCTATTAGAAGGCAGCACCAGTTTTTTATTGGAGCATGACTTTTGCTCATGAAAAATCAGGAGAGAATTTGATGGGTCTGCATTTATTGTAGAAAATATTTTCAGAATATAAGTTATTCATAAGCTGATAATCACAGGTAACATGGAAACCATCTGAAGCATTTTCTAAGAATATTGTATAGCTATTCATAAAAGATTTATTTGCCAGGCTTTTGGTTCAGAATATCTACTGCCCTCTCAACCTATGAAAGAGAACTTGAAAAAAAAAGGGTTTTTTAAGTGAAAAATGTACTTCTTTAATCATTATTAAAATAAATACCTGTGTTGTTTGGTTTTTATTGCAGATTTGCTTGTTTGTTTGTTTGTTTAAAATTCAATTATTCATTACCTTATGCAATTTTAACTGGATTTTTTGTATATTTCTGTGTAAGTAACACTGACATCTACGGCACACACGTAAAGTCATCTGCTGCAACACTAACTTCAGTCTTGTTTCTTTTCCCTTTTCCATGAGCAGTGATGCATTTCTGCAAGTGTCAGGGTTTGAAATATTTACATGCTACCTCTGATCGAAGGCACCTCAGCTTTTTGAATTACACAGCAGAAAAAAACATGGAGTTAAAAAATTTAATTCCCTTCCCTATTCAGACTAAACAAATCCCCAACTGTCTTGGATCATGTCGTATCAGCTACAATTAGACACTTCAAACTAGATATAAACTTGAGCAATTTTTCAGGGGGGGACTGTTCTGTTTTGGTGTATATACAAAAAAAGCACATAAAACCTCAATATTGTGAATAATGTTTCCTTTGTACTTCATAAACATACTAAATATAACATAAATATATTTTGCATATGTTCAGTCAGTCAGGTAGATACTTGTGTTCCATCACAGTCGGATGAGCCAGAAAAAGTACCCAGTTAGGCATCAGCTACCTTTTCTGTCTTTTCTTTAAAGCTGGGAATTTCATATTCAATAACTGCTATGACAATATGAAAGCTGCAAAATCAAGTGTTTAAGTCAGAAATATCCACAGTTGTTCTAACCACATTAACATTACTTAGTATATGATGTGCAGGCAAATTATTTTTATTCTCCTTTATCTCATTAAGACTTGGATCACAACAAACTTACAGAACTGCCCTACAAGTATGAGGAAGGAATGACAATTACCATAATTTCTCTGATGATTTTCAACTGCTCTGGTAGGAATAAGAAGGACCTTCCATTTTCCCAAGGAGGCACTTAACCTGCTCCCAGGCTTGGTCAGCTCTGCTTGCCTCCCTGCCTGTTTTGTCAGGTGAGAAAAGGCGGCACCAAGCAGAAAGGAGACAACTGAAGGCAGGACTATATTCCATAGACTACAAAAAAATGTCCTTGCCCCTATTAATTTCTTGAATGACTACTCATGGAAAAATATAAACAGCTGCCAAACTAACTAAAATACTGACACCTGGAGGCTCACCTTTCCCCACTGGTGGAGGAGAAGCCAAGGACTGTATCACACTTGGCAGTACACTGGCATAGGTACCAACTATATGGATTTCCATTGAGAACAAAACCTACAAGTGGCTGCACTATGTCAGACTAAAGCCTGTTTTAGCCCAGTTTTCCCTGGTGACTGGGAACTGTTTCTAAACCCAGAGACTTCACATGTCTGGGAGAACCCCCATTTTTTGATGCTTTTACCCTCACATTCTTTCCCTTGTCTTGTTCTCTCCTCCCATCATACAACTATTTTTCATTTTTGTTTCACTGTACCTCTTCCTTCATCAGGCCAGTTGTGGGGCTTTGTCATGGATGCCTAGGAAAGAAAAAATACTGGGAAAAATATATACAATGCCTGCTCAAAGTATTTCTTCAGTCTCTAACCAGTCTTACTGCCCAATGACTTCTAGAGTTAGATGTGGTTTCTGGAAGTAGTCTTGATGCTGTGAAATTCAGAGGCTGCACAACAAAGTCAAATTGCAGCTCTAGTTCTGTACCTTCAGTACTGACTCACTCACTGACCGGTGTTTCACAGCCTCATAATTGCACTATTGATATTTTCAAATGCTCATGTCTTATTTTTTATTTTTTGCATTTGTACCTATTACAACTGTTTAAGTGACAACAGGTCACTTCTTTTCTACAGTAGGTAAAAATTACATCATCATTTACAGAAAATTGGTGGCATTGTTATTTTTGCCTCTTAAAAGCATTTTTCCACTCAGTAAGATGAGGTTGAAATAATTATCTTCTTCCCCCACCCCTCATTAGTATACAAACAGAATAAGGGCAGGCAACAAAAAAATACAATTTAATAAGAGCAGTGTCTAATCCATTCATTTATTTGTGTAGAAGGGTCATGTTGCCCTAATGCTACTGACTGATAAATCAGGATTGGGGACGAAGAGCACAAGTTCACTTGGGTCTGTGACAAAATAAATACTATTTTCCTAGGCCAGATCATCTTTGCAAAATAACTATTACATAAACCTAACATTGTCTGCTGCCCTGCAGCACAAGGTAGATTGACAGGAAAGTGACTACTAGTTAAAAAAATGAAGGAATCCTTATATAAAGAGAGAGGCTTGCATAATTTACTGTGTTGAAACAAAATCAATAAGTAAGGCACAAGAAATTTAGGATCAGAAAAAATACCATTTTGGGGTTTGTTTACATTTGAAATAGACATTCTGTAACTACTATGTATTGGTAAATCACAGAGAACATTGTCTCAAAACACTGCCTCTGTAAATCATCATCATTCCCAACAAAATGCCAGAAAACAAGCGGTATGGCAAGGACTGGGGAAGGTAGGAGGAAGATGTATGATGACACCTGAGGAACATGGATGAGCAAGCACTCCAAAAAAGCAACTGCAGTTGCCTTTCTTTCTGAAATTACGTAATATTCTGTAAAACAAGACAGTTGATCTCTTTTCCCAAAAATGCTTGTAGTAGGAGTACCACACACAGCTAATGCAACAGTCTCCCAAGAAGCTGTTTCTATCTGTGCTGTTCAAAGCTGGTACAATAATTATAGCTGTAAACAGCAGCTACTTATTTAAAACACCATTACAACATGACGACATGCAAGCTCAACATGCTTGGATTTCAAAACCAAGTTGTTAGAAGATGACTCCTATAAATTGAGTCATTCTGAATGTATGTAAGCTTCTCCTGATAATGGTAAAAATTACAACACTGCCTCTTTCACTGCAATGTGACTTTGGGGGACATAACCTCAGTTTACACACAGTTCATGAAAGCCATCATCTTTCTGGGCATTAAAGGAGTATTCCACTAGTCCCACCCCAAGCATTATTTTAGTTTTGTGAAAAGCTAGATCTCTACGCTTTTCCAGAATACATCTTTTTTTAACCTTGACACCACCAAACTTTCAGGGGCAGCTTTGTTCCAGGTGTGGAAAGCCTGCTCTAACCAAAGCACAAGGTCTCCTTGCTCACAGCTCCTGAAGAGAGATTTGGCATCCTGTGTCAGGGGGAGGTACTTTACCAGCAACAGAAACACATCAAGGAGATGAGAACTCAGGTTTAAAAACCAAAGGCTGCTTGTTGGGGAAATGCCCCAGGAAGATGAATTTCCAAAGGGCTTGCTAGAGGCTGGAGTCTGATGCTCAGGGAAGTCTGCAGTGTTGGACTCCCCCAGCTGTGAGAATAGAGAGAGAGAAGTGTGGTGAGAGAGCCTATGAGCACTGTAAGATGAAGAGAAAGGAACTCAATGTCACTCACTGTCAGCTGAGGGTCTTGGTTTTGTGATGAAGACAGATACCCACACAGTGCAACACTGAGGTTATACAATACAAGTAATGTCTAATAATCCTGAAATTAATAAATAAATAATGGACAAAAAATCTTACAAAATACTCTTTTTGCTTTTCATATGCCAGCTTTCAAAGAGGCAATTTTCTTTGTTATAGAAGAAGACAGAGGAATTAACTTTGTAAAAACATTTTTAATAGAAAACTTCAAGCTACAAATCTCCTGCTGCAGCTCCACAGAAAGCTATTTGTTAGCTCCTAGGAGATTCCTGATTTTGTACCATAGCGAACACATGAAGTGAAAAAAAAACCAGGTCAGAGGTGGATACAGACTCTCTCAATCAGGAAGAAAAAATAAGCAAACAAACTAGCAATGAACAGGCTAAGCATGAAAAAATGTAAACAGAACAAGCAACTCTAACACCAAACCCAGTCATTTATTGTCTCTCTACTACTTAAATAAGGCCCTTGGCAAGTATTAGGTATAAAGCAGTACATTTTCTCAGTGCTGAAACTGGTAGTCTGAGAGGAGACAAATTAAAGGTCCTGCCAGCCAGGTTGATAAGAATCAGCTAAAGAGAGGAAAAGGTACTTTTGAGGTTAGAAGTCTTATCAATACTAACATTATCTAAGGCCTGCAGCACTGCCAGGTCTCGTGACATTTCCAACACATTTTCTAAAAAACCAGCAAATAAAGCTCTTTCCCAATAGGGCAGAAATCTAACATATAGGCTGTCTTATGCCTTCCATTTGATGATAAAAGACCACTTCTATAACTTTTCTGCTACACCAAGATTATGATTTCTGGGTTTGCCCACAGAGTTCCCTCATTTTATTCACTTTGAAACTGACTCCTGCAAGCCTTACATGTCAGTCTTATACTGACCAAGATAGAAAACATTTGATTTTCCTCTGCCCTTTTGATCCATCATTCAAGGCTCTGAATTTGCAATACTCCATCTGAACCCATCAAATGTGATCAAACCCATCAAAAGCTGGTAGGTGGGTGAACTGCAACAATCAGCAAAATACCTCACAGAAGACGAACACAATTTGTGAAGTCATGATCTGCAATGCCCAGCATGGCTAAGATTCCTGGGATTCCTCAAGAGTCATAAGGAAAACCAAGAACTCTGGTACAAGCAAAAGCATACTTCTGTTTATTCATTACTTCTACAAGCTGGACATGGACATCATAGGAGGACAAAATACAGTCATGGGATTAACTCCCATTGTTTTGTATTAGGTTCTGTTCTCAGGAGAGAAACTGTATGACATTTAATACATTCGTTTGCTCAGACATACCTGTTAGACTATTCATACAATATCCTAAAATAAATAGCCACACTCTAAGGGCACCAAGGACATTTACACAAATTCTCAAAAAAAATTAACTCCAGTTAATGCTGGCCTACATTAAATCCATATCCTTTTGCTATTGTACCACTGCACCTTCCCTGTTCTTCCACAATATTTATTATTGCCAGTACCATAGGCCTTGACTACATATACCTTAAAGCAAGAATCATTGCTTCTTTATGAGTTTCAACAGCTACCAATGGAGTCTCACACTGATTACGGCTCCTGGAAAGCTACTGGGAAGCTTGTACTTTAAGCTGTGTTGTATTTACCTGCCAACAAACCCAGCTATATTTCCAAGACAAAAACTGTTTCTGTGTCTTGAACATGGCAGAATCTGCATCTAAATTATCTTCAACACTGAGCTGCAAGCTAGTATTTAAATTAAAAGTTACTGTTTTATTCCTCCTGACAATCATTTTTCAGTTAGAGTTTCACTTTTGGAGTTTAATTAATATATGTTAACTGCTTGAAAGAGGATAAAATCTGCATTTAGCAGCTTTATAACATCCCATGTTATACTGTAAGAAGTGTCTGTCTTTACCAAAAAATTGCTGATTTTATCACATGGAGGTCAGTGGTTATCTTCATGCTTACAATGAATTTCAAATATTCCAACATATGTATAATCAACATGTGAATCATTTTTTTTCCTATAATCTCAAGAAATTAAGGAATTGCTATCTACAAACAGTTTGAGTGTTGTATATTTGTATCTGCAGACACATTCATACACTCACAATTGGTAACATTTTAATACTAAATTCACCCAATATTGTCTGTCTACATGTCCAAAGCTTGGGCAACATTAAATACTCAGTTGCTGCCCCTGCAGCTTCCATATAATGCACTTCCACAAGGACTGCACCTAACTCAATTTCCTCTTACATGAGAATGCATTTCTTTACTGTATCATTCTCAGCAGACTACACAAGCTCAGAGCAGCAGCTTCTGAGTATTTTTATTGGGGGGGAGCCGGTCACACTTTATACTGGCACAAATGCTTGGTTTTCACAGCTTCTGTCACCACTGACAGCACTTTCAGGTAGGTGCAAGCAATGTCATAAACAAACAAGAGCCACATACACATATTTGGATTTAAATTGCTTGCTTATCCTCATACAGGACCAAGCAAAGCCAATCCTCATTTCTCTTTTCCTTTAGCTTAGTGTCATTTGCTATGCTCTTTTCACTTTTAGCATAAACCAGCCTTCAGGCACTAAACAACACTAGTTGAATCACCAAGCACTGTTTATCACAAGCTCTAAACAAATAGATTTCTGTATGGAAAAACTGATCTAAAATGATAAAATGCAAAAGGAATTCAAATTTTATTTAAGGAAACTTGTGTCACATATGTCTTGATTCCTGAATATTTTGACTGTAAACATAATTTGAGATATTATGGATACTAAAGATTTTACATGGGCTCAAACAACAGGGACACTTCACAGAAGAAAAATCCATGAGGTCCCACCATCATTTCTGGTTCTGGAACTCCCTGAGCTGTGAATCACTAAAGGCTGGAAGAAGCTGGAACAGGCTCCCCAGAGAGGAGACAGGTAGGTGCTCATCTCTGCAAACCATCAAAGTTAGGTTGGACAGGGGTCTGAGCAAGCTGTTTTAGTTGGAGATGCCCCTGCATATTGCAGGGGTGCTGGACTAAGTGAGCTTTAAAGGTCCCTTTCAAACCAAACGATTCTATGAGAAGTATTTTGGGGAGGTACCATTGTGCATCTACGCTGCTCTTACTCTCATCTCAAGTATCTGCTGCCAACCACCACTGAGGACAGGACATCAGCCAGATGAACTTTGGTGTGATCCAGTATCACTCACAGTCTCTCTCAAACAGCATCACGTAGAGTAGCAACACTATCATAACTTTCCTAGGTGGTTTACAACTATCCCAACAATAAATGTGATTAAAAATATCATACACAATACTAAGGATTTACAACATAAATTCCAAAGTTTGAAGCACCTTGCCAATGTAAACATCTTTTAAGGATGTAAATCAAATGCTTTTAAAATGTCATTTACCTTCTTTACTTACTAACTATGAATAAACCTTACATATTTTATTTCAGTAAGACCCAAAAGGATCTTGTTATGCTAACAAGCTAAATAAAAACATAAAAGACATCATCTTTGCCTCAAAAGTACTTGATGTAGGCCGAGAAACAGTAGATTAACAGAAAAACTGAATCCTAAATAGCCTGAATTTCCTAAGAGGTAGTTTGGAAAAGGTCACCAGAGTTCCACAATGATTTTGAGAAAAAAGAGAATAAGCAAATAGTGTAACTGGTGGCTGAGTCCTTCTTTATATGCTCCAGGGTAACCAACTACCATCACTCAGAGAGTGAATCCATAACCAGTTTGATTCCATAAAATGGGTTTAGAACTTCTCTTGTCAGCATATTTAAACAGCTCACACCATACAGTAATTCATTCTTCTGGCTGAAAGTAAAAATACAAACAACTAAACACGTGGCCATCTTACATAACATTCACAGAACACGGAGGAGGCACCAAGCGAAGAGCAGACAATTCAACCATTCAAACACAAACCAAAACAAAACAAAACCAAGAGTGCACCCTTACAACGAAAAAAAAAAAACAAGTAAATGGAAGTATTGAAATTCTTATTCATTTTAACAGCTAAAATTTCAATATCTTATTTACATGAGACACTGCACAGCCATGAATATCAGTCTTGTAGTAGTATAAAATGCCACTCTCTAGGAAGTATCCTTTCTTATCTTAAAACTCCACCACGATTCACACAGAATCAGTGAACTGGTTTTACCAATTAACTAAGAAGAACTGCAAGCTACAAAACACACCTTGGATTCAGTACAAGTCTGCAGACTATAACATTCCTAACACCAGTCTTCTGACATGCTTAGGCCAGTGTAATAGAAGGAATCTCCATTTCACAAAAAATTCCCTGCTACAGAATACAAAACCCAAACCCTACCTCTAGCCAGACACAAAAATAAGTCAGGTACTAGAAAAAGCAGACATTTCCATGTTTAGGGGTCCAAAAAGTACTTTCAAGAAGACATTTTAAACACCCACTAGCATTAGAGTTTTGTTTAGGAAATGCTTTCAAAAAAAGCAGGAGTTTGAAACTCTTTCACATGAGCCATCTCCTATCAGTGCCATTACCACTCAAAAAATGTACTCCAGTCCTAGTACTATTTAATCCATGTGCACCAGAGATAATACTACTTTTTATGGACTATTTTTATGACTGCTTAGTTTACACAATTGGAATCAAATAACAAAAGATTTGGAAATGTATCACAAACTTTCCAACCTAAAGAAAAGAATTCAAACTAAAGGTAGACTAACAATAAATTAAAACAAACAAACAAAAAAGCTTGAGAAATAAATAAAAAATCTAAAACAACATTGCAAAGAACATTACATTTCTAAACCTCACCCTCATCATTTTATTCCCCTTATTTAAATAAAAAATATTCATAATTTAAACTTTTGGGCACAGCAGATAAACAGTTATGAAGTTATTTTTTAACATTATGATCTTCTACAAAATATTTTTAAGACACTTTTTTAAATTTAACAATTTCTTAAGAAGCAAAACTGAAAATCTGCAATAATAAATAATTTCTTATGTGCTTCAAAGAAAATGCCTGTACTCACCAGCACTGCCACTTTCTGATTTTTCTTCTGATTGGTTTTCTGGGAAAAAAAATAAACAGAAAAGTAATCACAATGTTTCTGTGTTGATTATTTGAAATTACATCCAACAACTGTGTTGCAAAGTAAGGAATGATAAATTATTAAAACGTCAAAATCACTGGATTTGATTAATGTTTATAAATATACCTTCTGAGGAATAATTTGCTACCAGGAGCAACAAAAAATCTTTTAGTGCCCCAAATCCCTCACAACTTGAATAAGAGAACTCTATTGCACCTGTGACTGAGCTCTGTGAGAACAAAGTTACACATTTACTCAAAATCAGGAGCAATGCACAAGCAATGTACATTATTCATTTATCTCACTGGTTAGCTTAGACAAACATTTTTGTATGTTACAAAAATAAGCAGGGTTCTGCAAAAGAATCTTCTTAATTGGCATTAGGTAATTTTTTGACCTTGATCAACCTATTCTCTACCCTTTTTACAGGCCATGGAAAAATTTATTTCTTTAATCTTTTTCCTCTCTGATTATTTGTCCTACAATGATACGATAGTCCATTGGTTTTTTTTTTGTCAAGTATTTGTACTCGTCGAGTACAATACATATAATCAGAAACATCTCCGGTTCCACGTAGCAGAGAATCATATGTATGAAATAGACACAATGTTGCAAAGTGACTTGCTAAAAAATTATCACTCTGCTGAATGGCAGAGTCAGATTCAGAAGCAGCTTTCTGCAAGAAATTCCAGTCCCAAATTTCAAGAAATGGCTGCCAGTAGATGTATTGTGGTAATCTGAGTTACAACCCCTACCAAGTCCTGTAAGATTAAACTCCTCCATTAATTTGTCAGTATTATATTTGACTGTTCCTCCTATATTTCTCCTTTTTATGCATCCTCTGATGCAGAGAACAAAAAGAACATTTTCATTTCCCTGAAACACAGTTAGAAATGGTAAAGCATACTTGTCCTTTGCTTTCAACTCAGGCAAGTTACAGCTGTCATTACAGGCTATTTACTTACAGGTAAGAGCGAATTACTGCTCTAACTCAGAGAGTAATTTTTGAGTTCAGTTAGGTTAATAATTTCTGCCATTTACAGGCTGGGTATTAAAAGAAATGAAAACATGAAATATTTTAGAAAACCTTCTTCTTGCCACTGAATCTTGCTGGCTTTGAAGGCTTCTGTCCCTCTTTTCTCATTGAGATGGCTTGAGAGCCTGAGGACTAAATGCAAACATAAAAACCCGTATCTTACAGCTCCTTCTTTCTTTACACCAGGTGGCTGTCATTAGTCTCTGCTTTCTCTATGAGAAACAATCATTATATGGCCCCTTCCCAGCCATGAGTATTCACAAAGTGAGAAAAGATCTCTGTCAACTTTCAGACGTACATCCAGGATAGCCTGTTTGCAGAAACCAAGTATTTTCTCGTTGATGTAATTTTTTTGTGCATATTTGGCACATTTACAGCATGACTTAAAATAAACACCCAATCAATACCTAACTCAAATGTAGCTTAATGAAGGAAACATTCAGTACACACACGAGAAGCAGAGAGGATGAAATGAAGAACATATAAACATACAAAGATACAAACACCTGTCTGAAGTGAGAAGCAAGATGGAACTGGACTTAAAGCTGCTCAATTTCAACTCAGTTTCAATGGAAGACCAGAGCTACCTCACTGAAACTACTGCCAAAGACATCACACTTGAACATTGCTAAGAGCATCTCTGATTCAAATGGCAATAAATGTACTTCATGTCCACAGGGAAAGTGTGTGTCTTTGCATCTGCCCTCAACAGCAGAGACAAAAAAAACAGACAAAATTCAAGTCATGTAAAAAAGTGTCATTTTTCTTCCTCATCATTAGACAACTCAGTTTTGTTATGATTAGGTCACAAGTTCTGCTTTAAAAATCTTCTCAGCATTAATACAATGAAGAAGGTAAAGGAAGTTGTAGTATGTCTACTGAATATATTCCATTAATGCAGACTACAGCTGTTCAGCCTCCTCTACAACATGCAGGAGTTGACAAATGTCAACAGATTTGGGTTGGTTAGTTGGGATTTTTTGTTGTTAGTGGGTTTTTTGCTGTCATTGTGGTAGTGGGTGGTAGTAGGGTGTTTGTATTTTTCATATACATCAGTGAGACGGGAAACAAAAGGTATTTTAAATCAATGAAGTTTGCAAAAAGACTATTCCCATCACACAGAGCCCATTCTAACAGACCGTATATTTTGTGTGTTATATCCTCAATTGTTTAAATTTGTACAGGAATTAACAGTCTAAAATTTTAATAACAGAAATGAAAATAAAATTAGCTTATCCCTGCCAGCCAGCTGAACCTGCTTTACAGTACTTTTTTAACCCTCCAACAAGCATAAGTAATTAAATAAACATAATTTCCATTTCTTTGCGATGGAGAAGCGGTATGATGTAAGCAACTGCAATTGTTTTCTAAATGGACTGTAAATCTCAATAATACACACAAAATTTTGAGCCATCAAAATGATGTCTGTAATTAAACTACCTTGAGCCTCAAATTGTCCTTTTCTGATCAAGGGTTTCATCTTTATAATTCTTGAAAATATTTGGAAATTTGCATAAATGCCATAGATTTGAAAGGCTGCTGTTGCTTCTATTACTTTTGATCGTAAGGCTGCTGATAGGTTTTCTGCTTCTGCTAATAGTTCAGAAAAGACTGAAGTACAAAACAGAACACAGAAGCATTAGGTTAGATCCCAAAATCTTCTGGAGACTGGACTATGTGGTTAAGTGACAGCCTGAACAGAAACAATTGGAAAGTACAGTTAATGTAGACAGGTACACGTCAAAACTCCTCATCAGGCTTCACTAAGATGGCAGAACAGCGAGGGTGTTTATTTCCTAAATAACAGTTTGATGAGGAATTTCAGAATTCAGACACTTCTCTAATAGAATTGGAAACAGTATTACATGGCATCAAGATTCTGAGCACACTGTATTTTACTGAGAATAATTAAGTGTAATTAAAGAAGTAACTGCTTTAATGAAAGGTTTTTATTAGGGTTTGTTCCTATCACATTTCTTTAATGGCTGAACAGAGCTGATATTTAAAAATATATATATACAAAATACAGAATAAAAACCTCTGAATATTCATTTTCACTGGAATACAATTGCACATTGTATGTTATAAGGTAGGTGTGACTAACGTACAAACTCAGAAAAGGTCCTTTCATATATGAGAAGCTGTGTAAAGGAAAAAACTCCAACAATTCAAAACAATGGGAGAATTTTCAAGGAATGAGGGAATAAAGGAGCTGTTCTTGGGTATATAGGCAGAGTTATGTATATTATTGAACAAGAACACAAAAAATAATTGAGTGTCACCAATTGAATTTCTGAAAGAGTGAAGGCTCAGGAAACTGAAGAAAAACAAAGTATTAAAAACCAGCAATGTTCTGTGAAGCATGAAACAGTGAGACAACCCATGCATGAATGCTACTCAGAAGCAAAGCTCTGATATGTGTTCTGTCAATGGAATTCTCTGAACACTTTTTACTTTCAGTAAGATGGAAAGAGCATGAAAGAATTTAAAGGTGCAAAAATAGACATTACGGCTATCCCACTTATGAAGGGGGAGTTGTGAAGATATATTCAAAATTTAAATAAAATGAATCATCTCATCCAACTTTACAGAAATATCTTACACTTTATCTGTGTCTACAGTGTAAAATCTTCTCCTCCACCCATCAGTCCTTTACAGTCTGGGATGCAATTGCCTGCCAAGGTCTGTGTTTTCACAAGTCATATTAGTAGCACATTTTTCCAAAAACCAGTTCAATAAGAAACTTTTATCATTATCTCTAACAAAGCTGCAATTTTATTTCTATTAAGATCCAGCAACCCTAAACTATGTGCAGAAAAATTAAGCAATGGGCAATTAAAGCAGTAAGGAAAGCAATGTATAATCATAATCAGAAAAGTTTGCAGTTAAATGTTTAACAAAAGTGTATTCCCATTCCTTCAATGAGGAAAGAAACTGTTAAATTACAGTATTATCTAATGCTAGGGTGTCTGCCAGCGGGAAGCTCAGAAAACAATTTTAACCAAATATACCCTATGTATCAGATCCATGAATTGCCCCTAGATAATTTCTAGCTATATGCACATATGAAGACTTCATTTTGTTCAATAAGACACATTAGAATATATGCAAAATCTTCTGCTTCTCACCCGCCAAAAACCACAGCTATGATAGCTGATGACAAAGATGAGATAAAACGACTGGAAGCACAAATAGCATTGTAGCATAGCAACTGTTGATGTACATATGGTGATGTTTATGGAACAGAATGTAGTTCATATTTAATGCAGAAATAACACCAAAACCAGCCTAGACAGCAAGACCTAGACAGCAAGAGACAATGTGCTTTGGATCCCTCTGCAGACATGACAGAAGCCATGCTTCCCACCAGCTTTGCTACACTCATACTCAGGAGCGCCACCACTGAGGCCAGGAGGCCTCAGTGATCTGCCCAGTAAGAAGACAATGCAATGTCCACACGTGCAACAGCCTTGCAAATGAATTAGGGAGATACTTCGCAACTACCACCTTCAGAGTACTCAGTATTATTCACTGGGGCTATTTCAAATCACAGAAAAAGGAAAAGAAAAGAAAATAAATGGGAGAATTCCCAGAGCTAATCCATGCAGAAGACGCAGCATGTGTGAAAGCCAGCACAGACCAGATTTTTAACAGTAGCTGGGATAGAAGCCACTTTGCCAAGCTTCCTCTTAGCTCAGATACACACTGCAGAAGAGCAAGAAACTGCAATCCATTGGACACAATAAATTGCACCTTAGAAGAGCCTACTGCTGTCCATAAAGAAACACAGGACCACCAGAAATGCAGACATTCACAATGAAAGAACAAAAATATTTATTCCAACACTACAAGTAGGAGAAGCATAGTTCAGTTAAGACAAAGCAAAACAAAACCCACAGAAAATCCATTCAGAAGACTAGAAATTACATCATGCAGAAAATATTAAATTACTTGTCAAATTTGATCTTTTTTGCTTGCTCTAAATGACCTGATGAGTCAATGTGAAGTGCTGAATTATCCAGAATGTATAAACTGCCTACAGCATCTTCCAAGATCACAGCATATTTCAGAAAAGCCATCAAAAAGACAGTCACTCCAACATAAGGATCCCAGGGTTAAAGGACTACACAGGGAACAGATCTTAGGACATTCAATGTGCTGAAAAAAAAGGGGTGGAGGGGGGGAACAAACCACAAACCCACAAAGAAAAAAACCCCCACCCTGTGCAAAACAAACCCAACTGCTTTACGCCATTTGCTCTGGTTGATTTAAGTCAGTCCTCAGTAAGGGTACTGACTGAGAGCAATAGTGCATGAAGCACTTTTTATCCATATTTCATTTGCCTAATTCCTCAACTGCACCCATCTAGATGACATCTGCAGTTTCATACCAGCTTAATCTTTGGCCCAGGGTTGAAACTGATATATTGCTTGTGTTACGTGGCACAGATTAAAAAAAAAAAAAAAAAAAAAAGGGCAACATGCTTTCCAGAAAAAAATATGCAAATTATAATATGAAGACTCACATGGTCTGTGAACCTAGGAGCAAATTAATTTCAATTTCCCATAATTGCCTTACTGTAGATCGACTGATGTGCAAAGATATGTAAGTTCTCACTGAGTGTTTTTTCATGGTCAATATAGTGGGTTTTTCCATGGGGATTTTCTGGCATCCAATACAGTAGCAGCCTTTCCTTCAGTTGGGACATCTGTACAGTCCACCCTTCAGACACCTGTTTCCCCACTAGCCATAATTCACTTTGAAATTTGCTGAAAATGGACATGGAGTTCAAAACATGCCTACACATTTAAGTATATAAGAGCAACCTCAGAAACACGGTGCCTGTAAGGAATCTGACTGGAATTTGGAATATTTATGTCATGTTCATTTTTCAAAGCAAAAAAATTCAAGCAAGAAAAGCACAATAAAGTATATTTTTGACTGTACTGTCACTCCACCAACTTAAACGCAACAGCAAAAGATTTTAGCTATTTTGCATTTAAATCAGTTTCAGTAAAACTCACTGACTGCATGTTATGCTTGCTAACCTCAAACAAAAACAATTTTGAAAGGGTCTATGCTTATTCAGTGCTTCATCCCAATCATTTCTCATCGGTCCTCAAATAACTGTTTCTAGTTGCTGGAAAATGCAAAATGTTTAATTGATTAAATAAAAAAAATGGACAGAGGAAAAAAATCAGCATTCTTATAAAATTCTATTCACAGCAGAGACCAATTCAAGGAGAAAAGAACAAACACTAGTTCATACAAAAAATACATGGGAACACAAGGCCATGTTTTTTCAGTCAAAACCCTAAAGGAGAATGTACACAATGTACTGCACTCTGTATTGGATTCCACGTTCCCCCTGCTCTCTCCAGCAGACTCAGAGCTGAAATGTACATGATAACCCTGGAGAACTTAAATCAGCTGCTCAATCACACAAGTAAACAGACAGACACAAAAAAATTACAACAGTGTTATCTACACAGAAAACACCAAAATCTGACTTAGGAATCTTCTGTCTTTTACAGCACTTATTGAAATTATTGAAAGCAGACATACTGGTAAAGTCATAACAACTTTAATTCTAACTTACCTACTGAAGTTTCTGTGAACACTGTTAAGGTCTGTCCTCCCACACTTTGAAGAAGAAATGGATGTTCCCTTGGTGCACTGACTGAAGCAGGCTTTCCTCCAATATCATTGATGCTTGCAAGCTCTTCATTCAAAGTAAATGACACCTAACAGTCACAATTGCCACAGTGTTACCAAACAGACTCAATTGCACTGTTTCCCAAGTTATGGGGAAACAAAAAGAGAGAAAACACAAGTAATATAGCATATTTCTATTTCAAAAATAAAGGGTAATATAAGAGTCCTTCCACACCGATCTCTTGTTGAAATACGGAATTCAAAGCTTTCATGTACTTAATAAAATTTCCACAGCTTTCAAAAAGTTGCAAATTACCTCCTCCTGAAGTCAGAGAAAACTTGATTTTAGTTGTTAAAATATATGGCATAATAGGTTTTCAGCCACTGCTCAGTATGAGTGCTGAAAAGTGTTTTGCACAGCCAGATGAGTTCCAGAAAAAGTGCTGAAGTACCACAACAAGTGTTACTAGCCTGGGACTCCTGAATTGCATACAGCCCAGAAGAGGTTTAAACACAGCTCCTTTGCCATGTTCACATTGTACACTCAATAGAGAAGCTAAAGAAGCTTGAAGAGGGATACTTCACACCAGCACTGCATGCTTTTCCTGTGCATCCTCCTTAGCCTTTTGTACTAATACATCTCAAAGTGTCTGAAAAGAAGGTAAATAAAGTGAGGGAACAGAGAGACCTGATGCAAGTCCCACAGGCATCTATGGGCAGAGCTACTAACAGAATTCTATCCTCCTGATTCTGTGGTACAATGCCTCACTAGAGGTATAACGAAAAATATGTGAACTTAGAAACCAGCATGTTCTAAACAGTTTTTAGAATTCAAAACATAAACTTTAGAAATTACTTACTTCTGTTCTTCCTTGATTTCTGAAAAAGAAAATATTTAATATTTAATAAATATATAAATATAAAAAATTTTAATGTTTTCATAGCCTAATTCCTCAAGTTTAGTTTTCCTGATAAAAAAGCAAATTCAAATTCTAGTTTTATTATGCATCTTTACGCCCGAGCTATTAAATTTTTTGTTATGCTGATGCCCAAGAATAAATGGGAAAAGTCAGCATGTGAGAACAGAAGCAGCAAAATAACACATGTAAATAAAACCAAGTTCATCAATTAGGTTTCCTTAAACCTAGGAAATCAAACCTCCTGTAATGCGACAGAGTGACTCTCCAGTATAATTTTGTACAATTTATATTCCTAATCACTACACAAGCAAACACTGTTCATGTATCACAGAAAAATGCACACTGTTGGCAAGAAAGAGGATTATGTCTTAGAACAGGTGCAACACATTCTTATTTTACAGAGGTAACTTCTAAGAAATGCAACCAGTAAATGTAAAGGCTTACTTGACAATCCTTAGTTTTCCCACTTCACCTCTTCCTGAAGCTTTACTCCATTGTTGTGACAAGTATTTTGGGACCTAAGAGAAGACAACAGATTTCGAGAAAAGCAGATTTTAAAATTCTATACAAACTGTGTAGGAGCAAATACTTTAAATACTTTTACCCTGACCACTTCAGAATAAAGTATGAGCTAAATATAGTAGACAATAGAGAGCCATAGATGGTTTTGGTTGGCAGGAGCCTTAATAGACATCTAGTCCAAATCCCCTGCAATGAGCAAGGACATCTGCAACTAGATTGGTTTGCTCAGAGCTCCACTAAACCTGACCTTGAATGCTTTTGGGGATGCAACATCCACAACTTGTCTGGGCAACCTGTGCCAGTGCCTCATTATAAAATATCACCCTCACATAAAACATTTCTTCCTTACACCTAGTCTAAATCCACCCTCCTTTCACTTAAAACCACTAATCCTTGTCCAGCTGTATAGGCCCTGCTAAAAAGTCTGTTCCCATCTTTCTCAGCTGCCCCCTTGAGGCACTGGAAGGCACCTATAAGGTCTCCCGGGAGCCTTTCTCTCTTTGAGGTTGAGCAGACCCAGCTCTCTCCATCCGTCTTCACAGAAGAGGTGCTCCAGCTCTCTGATCATCTTTGTGGTCACCTTTGCACCTGCTACAGCATGTCCACGTCCTTCTTATGCTGGGGGCCCCAGAGCAGGACACAGCAGTCCAGGGGCATCTCCCCAGAGCAGAGCAGAGGGACAGAATCCCCTCCCTTGACACAGTGCCCAGCCTGCTTTTGGCTTTCTGGACAGAACTGGCTTTCTGGGCTGCAAGTGCACATTGCCAGGTCATGTCCAGCCTCTCCTCTACCAGCATCCCCTCAGAGCTGCTCTCAGTCCTTTCTTTCCTCCCTATGCACTGATACTGGGGGTTACCCCAACTCAAGTGCAGGACTTTGTGCTTTGCCTTGTTGAATTTTATGAAGCTCATGCAAGCCCACTTCTCGAGCTGTTATATACAGAAACATGCACACACACATGCATATGTACACATATGTGTATATATATTCAGTAAGAGGGAGCAAAGAGAATAATGTAGCACAAAAATAACACCAATGTAGAGTCTCAAATGAGAGAAAAATCTTAGTAACTTCAATTTCAAATACTACTATCCAATCATAAAAAGCAGAAAAAGATCAGCATCAAATTCTTAAACTAAGGAGTCTCAATATTTTATTGGGTAAAACTATACTTTTAAATATTCATTAGAAATTATCATCTCTCTGGGGGAAAAAAAAAATCAACCAATCAATCACAGTGATGAGAAGTTAGGCAATGTCTGCTGTGAAGGGAAGGATTAGAGTCAGGGAACCTCAGACATGTTGAGCAGTAGACCACAGCCTACTGTCACTCCTCCAACAGCAGAACCACGTTAGGCAAATCTTCCTCCCATCACTAATTGCCAGCTCTTCACTGCATTGGACAAAGTCTTTGTGCAGCTGGTCAGTATATGGAAAGAGCAGACTGATCTAGCTAGGAGGAGCGGGTGACTTCTATGTTTAAGTTGTGCTGATTTTGTATTTAGCAGGTGGAAGAACCAAAGCAGCTCCCCAACACATTTTCCAGAACAGCTGCACAAAGTTGCGACTAGTCCAGGGACAGAAACAAGACCTGCATAAACTGAGAATTAAAAGCTACTGCAGTGTTCTTACCTCACCTACACACCAATTCCTTCAGTTGCAAAGGGTGCGGTATCTGCAGCATCAGGTGACCTGGGCTGAAAATGTACAATAAAGGCCTCTGGCAAGCAGCACACTCCTCAGAACTTTACAGCCATGCTCTTTACTGGCACAGCAAAGTTTGTCCTGGCTCACACAGTCCACAGCTACTGAAAACATCTGTGCCAACGTGGAAAAACAGTGTGAAGCACAGCCAGTAATGAAGAGAAATACACTACGCTATGCCTGGGGCATTTTCTGTTTCAAGCAGCAAAGAAGCACTTTGAAACCTAAATTTTGTATTGCACAGAGTAAAACTAAACCAAGCTGAGGAGAAAAAGAACCTGTTCCAATACCTTACTGACAAAGAACAACCTAAAGCTAACTTCCTAAAGCTCAGATTAAATTAACACTAACTTTGCATTTATCAGTTCTTCAAGAACTCCAGACCTTGGAACTGGTGCTTAGTTAGCACTTAGCTTTAGACTCACAGCACCCCATAAAGTACATGTGGAATAACTACAAAATCCAGATGCCTCCAACTGCTCAGACAAACTAAATGGTAGTCCAGGTTCCCATAAAGTTCAGACAACTTTGGCCAAAGATACCACAAAAGCACAACAGAAAGCCATGAATCGGCACAATCTATTGATATACATATTTCCAGTTTTCAAAGTGGTAACTTTCTACAACAGATTCCATGCCAGATCAGATACTGTTTTCTTTCTAAAGTCAAGATAAATGCTATGACATGCTCCAGCTACCCAACAGAAGTATTATTACATGCTTGCACCTAATCTCTATTTATACTGCCAGATAATAAGGTAGATGCACATTCAGTATGAGTGGACAAGGAGTGAAGGGCTCTTATGGTGCTAAAATCATTGCCTTGCTATATAATACATTCAGACTAGGAATTAAGTCAGATTAAGAGGTTGCAGATCAATCATACTGCATAGGAAAGTCTCAAAGAGTGCATTTAATCATCTTTCAGCTGGCCTACCTGCAGTCAAAGGCCATGCAGAGAAAGACAAAGGGTTATGAAGGGCTGTGATCAAAGGATTACTTCCAGATATCCATAGGTACTTCAGATAAAACCAGGTGCTACTCACAAACCCACACGCGAATGACGTAAACAATCAGGAAAGACTAAATAAAGTCTTAAATTCCACAGACATCTTATTTTGCACCTTTCTTTTAACTTTAACATAATAATTTTGGTAAAGAGTCAGGTTTCAAAATCTTAACAATCCTTGAAAAAACACCCAGAAAACAAGAGCAACCTGTTTTTACAGGGCAGAATTTTTACAGATCCCACAGGAGGATTTTGAAAACTGCATATGCACAGAAAGAGCAACCTGTGGACAGAGTGCCTGCCCAGCTGAAAGGCAACTGAACACAGCCTTTCAGGCCAAGTGGTCTTTATTCTGGGATTTTGTAGGTAAGAACACTCTTCTCTCCAAAAAAGAAAAAAATGACAGTTTAATCACTAGAACAAATCTGACGTACTAAGGAGCATCACTTCAAGCCCTCTTCCCACGGCTGTTCTCCTCTTGCTACTCACATCACAGCACTGCCCAGGCTGCAGTACACGAGGCACACTACAGACAGTGTAGGACACGAGGGCCCCCACTCATCTTTCAGCCTGGGCACAGCTTCCTACCCCCCGTTAGAAGGGAACACACAAGCAGCCCCACTCTGTAACAAACTACTTCCACTTTTCTGCAAAAAACTAAATTAGCTCTTTCTCTATATAGCAATACATACGCAGTGCATACAACAGAAACTAAGGCTGATATCAGAGTCTATATTCTTTCAAAATACAAAAAAAAATTTATATAAAGATATCCTCTTTCTAGCTATAGAACAATGCAGCAGATTAAATTTAAAAATCTGACCAACACACTCAGGGAACAAGAAAATTAACATTCTAATGGCTAACACTAAATGGGCTTCACTTTACCACGAGTACATAACCAAATACTTGTACTATTTCTCTACCTTAGCTTTCACTGAAAACACAGAAATAAAAATCTAGTGGCTTTCTGGATTTGTACTAAAGCAATTCACTCTCTTTATGGTACCTCCTTTTACTGCTCTTGCTTCTAAAATACTCATCACTACATTTTTTTATTGCCTGTTAAGTAGTCTCTCTGGAATACTTCCTGTGCTAGCACAATGCATGCTAAAAGGAAATCAAATAAGCCAGGGCTTTTATTCCATCAGAGCTGAATGCTCTCTCCCTCAAAGGAAGGATAAATTCATCCTTGTTGTCCTAGCTAGTGAAGATAAAAAGTACAGGTACTATGCACTGGCTTGCCACTGAGTTGGAAGTCCTACTAACAGATGTAGTTGTTTCCAAGCTCAAGTCCAAAGGAAATCAAAGGATAAAATCCTGACTACCCCATGTTATGGTCTATCACTGTTAGCATCTTTTCAATATTTTTTACTATCATTACAATACAAGAAGACAGACATAAATTCAGAACACATGAAGGACAACATCCTCATTTACTTGGAAGAGTAATACTCCAGCTTTCCTTTCAGTCCTGTTTTCTCATTAAATAGTAGCACCAACTGTAAGCACAAATGTGCCTGAAAATTCCTTGCTTCAGGAAACATCAAACTGTATCAGACTAAAGGACAAGCAAGTTCAGTGTCCTGTCTCCAAATGCAGCCAATAGCAGTTACTCCAGGAGGAACATACAAAGAAAATTTATTTCCCCAGTGTGCTCTTCTAATTTCTAGTGTGTTTTAGCAGACATGGGGTTTGGCAACATGTTACTTTTTAATCTCTCAATTCAATTTTCTTGCCTGAGTTTGACTGCATTTGAACTTCTGTGAAGTTTTGAAATTCAGAACTTCTAACTGCAAGAAGTTCCAAAATTTAACTACACATTGTGCAAAACAGTACCTCCTTGGCTCACGCTGAGCCCCGCCAATTAACTAATCTGACACACCTCTAATTCTAGTGTTTGAACTGATTCTTTCCTGTTCACCTTTGCCTATTCACTTCTTCCTTATCAACCCGTGACATTACTCATTGCTTCAGATCTCTACAAGTTTTCCAAATTAATTCTCTTGCCAGCCTAAAAGGTAACAAGGCATTTAGGAGTTCCCTCCACAGCCATCATTCCTTGTTGCTAAGAGCAGACCTGGTGCTCTCCTCTGTACTGTTCCCAGGTGCACTGTACACTTCCCACAGCAGGGAGGATGAGACCATGCTTACACAGAGCATTCCGGAGAGAGTTAACATGACGGTACAGTAATATTTTCTCCTTTGTTTTCTGTGTCTTTTGTAATCATGTTGTCCAATGTTGACTCTGCTCATTTAACATGTTCTTATAGAGTTATCTCATTGTACAGAAAAAAAACCACTCCTCCTGAATGACAACAACCAGCAGAAACCCAACGGCTGCATGCATATAATTAGGATCGTTTTTCTCTATGCACACCAGATTAGATCTTTCAACTCTTAAATTCATCTGCCATTTTATCATCCTGTCACTCAGCATGTCATGATCTAGTTCTGCAGCTTTCTGCTGCCAGCATTCATTGACAGTGCCCAGGAAAAGCTACTACAATTAGAGCATTTGCACAGTGCTTGTTGTGGCTTTGTGACACCACACACTCAGGCATCAGTACAGAGGAGGAAGCCAGATGCAGCAACCTGCCCAACCTTGCTTTCTGCACCGCAAAGCAAGTCTGAAATCCCCAATCATTTTTAAGGGCCACAGCAAGAAGTTTTGGTAGCTGATGTATGATAGTGTTACACCCCCTCACCGCCCAGGACTAGTATCTGGGTACCACCCTGTGCCCACACAGTCTTTGAAGTTGATGGTCTGAACCTATTCCTAAAGGAGGAATGGGAGGAAGGAACTGCTTCTCCCAAGAGAGAATAAACACAGGTCTAGAAAAGGGGGAGCATGCCCAGAGGGGACTCGAAGCAGACAGGGCACACGCTCCCCCATCAGCTTCAAGTTCCTCTTTCAGAAACAATGCCTGGTATTGGCAGCAAAATGTCTTGACAGCAAAGACACTGACTCCAGGGAACAGAGCAGTGCCAGCCTGTTAGTGGTGGCACCAGACGGAGTGTGGCCCTGCACCAAACAGGTTTGATTTGACACCCTCAGCACCTTTTCACAGCCCCTCCAGTAGAGCTGTATTTCACTAGCACCTAGAGGAGGTGTAATGGCAAGACACTGGCGTTTACTTTCCTTGTTGAATGTGGACAGTTTTTTTATCAGGACGTGAATCTGGGCACACTCTAAACTTTTTCCAACTCTCAAAGTTTAGGGGAAACAAAAGTTACAGGGCCATGTTTGTTGCTCGTCACAAACCACTGGCATGGAGAAGGAAAATATGTTTTACTGCGACGGTGGAGAAACACTGGCACAGGCTGCCCAGAGAAGCTGAAGATGCCCCATCCCTGGAAATGTTCAAACGCCAGGCCGGATAAGGCCTTGAGCAACCTAGTCTACTGGGAGATGTCCCTGCCCACGGCAAGTGGGGTTGGACTGAATGATCTTTAAGGTTCATTCCAAGCCCTCAACATTCTGATTCTGTGATAGCGCCCCGGCAGCCCAACTTTCCCTGCGGTGTCTCCTTTACTCAGGAGGCGTCTGGGCCCAACCCCGCGCTGTCCCCGAGGAGGGGAAACAAGCACAGTGGCTGTCCCGGGCCACAGGGCGAGCCCGACGCGGGCAACCCCGGCCGCACGGCGCCCACCCCGGGCACGGCGGGGCGGGGACGAACGGAGGCACCCGGCTGCCACAGGCCGCGCTGGGCCGGGCCCAGGGCCGCGGCGGCGGCTCCTCACCTTCACCAGCCACATGCCCGTGTTCTGCTTAGCGCCAGTGAGGTCCAGCTCGCCCTTGTCGCTCATGGCGGGGCAGCGGCCGGGCCGGGCCGGGCGACGGACGAGACGAGAGGAAGGGAGGGCGGCAGCGGAGCGCACCCGGCACACGGCGGCCCGTGAGGGACAAACCTCCTCCGCTCGCACTGCACGGCGGGGCGGGCCCTCGCTGCGTCAGGGCCGCGGGTTCGGATCCCCGCCCTGGCGGGGCCCTGGGTTGGGGCGGGAGTCCGTGGTGGCCGCAGGAAGTTCCAGTGTCACAGGATATCCTGGGTTCGAAGTCACCCGTAAGGATCATCGCATCCAGCTCGCGGCCCCGCACAGGACATGCCCAAGTGTCACACCATGTGCCTGAGAGCATTGTCCAAATGCTTCTTGAGCTCTGTCAGGCTTAGTGTTGTGCCCACTCCCGTGGGGAGCTGTTCCATTGCCCAACCACCCTCTGGGTGAAAAACCTTTTCCTAATATCCAACCCAAACCTCCCCTGACACAATTTCAGGCCGTTCCCTCCAGAATGGTCATGAGAGAAAAGACATCAGTGTCTGCCCCTCCTTTTCCCCTCAGGAGGAAGCTGTAACTGCAATGGGGGCTCCCCTCCGTCTCCTCCAGGCTGAACAGACCAAGGAAGCTCAGCCACTCTTCATACAGCTTCCCTTCAAGACCCTTCACCATCATTGCCCTCCTTAGCTCAATGTCTTTCTTACGCTGTGGCACCCAAGACTACACAGGATTCGAGGTGAGGCAGCACCAGAGCAAAACAGGAATTTATTCCCTCCTGGTACCAGAAGAGTTATCCAAGCATGCTGAAGAAAGACAGCAGCATGTAAATGATCTAGGGGAACTGGAGGAGAAGCCTGGAGAGAGGAGGCATTACCATGAGAGTGCCCTTCTCTTTGGGAGGGAAATGGTGGCTAGAGGAGCAGCTCCTGTGAAAGGGATCAGAGCATCATGGTGTGCCCAAAGGCCACGAAAGTGAGGAAAACACAGCTGGTGAATTACTTCCTGGGAATAAAAAGTAAAGATTTAAGCTTAGCTTCCCAGAAAGGGAACTCACATGGAAGAGTTGGAACAGGCTGTCCGAAGATAGGAGGGCATCTCAGATACTGAAAATGTCCTGTGTCAGGAGAGAGAAAGCACCTGCCCATCCTACTTTGAGATGGGGGTGTTTGGCCTAGAGAAACCTAAAGTCCTTATTTTACAGCTGTCTCTATCCCTGGGGAAGTTTTCCCCCTTTGCAGTTTACCTTTGTCATCTACCTTCTATCCATTGTGGGCACAAGAAAGGCTTGGACACACTAGAGACACTGGCAGAGGTTGCCCAGAGAAGTTGTGGATGCCCCATTCCTGGCAGTGTTCAAGGCCAGGTTTACCAGGGCTCTGAGCAACCTGGTCTAATGGAAGGTGTCCCTCTCCACTGCAGGGAGTTTGAACTAGGTGATCTTTAAGGTCCTTTCCAATCCAAACCACTCTATGATTCTATGACATGGAGTGTATTTTATTATCTACCTCTCTTCTTTACTTTATCCCCTTATTGAGATGTAGCCCTTTGATTTGCCTCCTGTCATACTAAATAACTTCCGTTTGTTCAATTCTGTCTCATAGGTCTATTTTCTAGACCTCTGGCTATGTCCACTGCTCTCTGAATTCCCCTCAGTACAAGTTTACATCCTCTTTGAAGCCTGGTTGCTCAACACTGAAGGTTATACTCCATCTGAGTCTGTACCAGAAGCAAGTAGTGGGTTTTTTTCTGGTACAATATGCAAGAAATTGCTCATCTGGCTCACAAAAAATGATCTCAGTATTATATCTCAGATATGAGAGTCTGCCTTTCTAATTATAGGCAATCATCTAGGTAACCAAGGCGGACATTTTTTATGTATCTGAAGCAATAATGGCTAACACTGAACTATTATATTGACTAGGGTTAGTTACATTTAAAATTAATTACATTTTAAAATTGCTTTTGTTTTTCCATTGGAACTGTGTTTGCAGAACTCAGCTAGGAGGGTGGATAGGTCATATGTCTTATATTGTTAGTTGACTTCCACTGAAAATTCAGTTTTCTTTGAAACAACCTTACATAGACCTACTAGAGGCTCCTCAGATGCTAGTAAAAATGGAAGTGGGTGCATCTCAACAGCAGGAAGACCAGCCCCATTTTCTGGAACTGTGTCACCCCCAAATCATGTAGGTCTAAGACCCTTTGGTTTTGTTCACCTGGAAAAAGCTTGTATCTACACAGACAAACACCATTGCTTTACAGTCTGCTTTGGATCCTGCTCATAAGATTATAGAACAGTTTGGGTTGAAAGGGACCTTAAAGACCATCTAGTTCCAAAGCCCTGCCCTGGGCAAGGACACTTTCCACTAGACTACGTTGCTCAGGGTTCCATCCAACCTGGCCTTCTAGGCATAAGGCATCCACAATTTCTCTGGATGATTTATTCCAATGTTTCACTCATTTGGAAACATTTCTTTCCGTTGTCCAATCTAAACCTACCCTCTTTAAAACCATTGCACCTTGTCTTTTCAGTACAGGCCCTGAATAAAAAGTGTCTCTCTTTCTCCCTTTGATGTACTGAAAGGCCACAAAAAGATCTCCCTGGGGCTTCTGTTTCTCCACGCTGAACAGACCCAAATCTCTCTGCCTGTCTTCATAGGAGAGGTGCTCAAGCCCTCTGATCATTTTAGTTTCTTTCTTGTGGACCTAATCTGACAGGTTGGTGTCTGCCTTCTGCTGGGAACCCCAGGGCTGGATGCAGTACTCTGGGAGGGATCTCAAACATTCCCGTGGGATAAACACTGAATTAACAACAAAGTTGTCCCTCTGCCACTGCTCCCAGCTCAGTCTGTGTACTCAGATCACATGTACCACTACATTTTAAAAGAAAAAAGCAGTGGAATGGATGTCTCTAACAGGGGTGACATTTGCAGCAAAGCATCATCATGGGGGTTCAGATGGGCCTGTGCTCCACCGGATGGACAGAGAGGAGCTCCATTTGAAAGAGCCCAGTAGCAGGTGACAGGAGCAGGGGTGACCACCCCAGTTCTCCTTAGAGAGGGAATCCATGAGGAGTCATCACTCATGTTCCAAGTGTAAACAACAATAGCAAAAATCTCTGACAATTGGGGTGGCTAAAAGCCTTACAATTGGGGTGGCTCAGCTGGCAACCCAGAGAGGAATGCAGCCAGGCAGAGATCTCTCCTGGCTTCCTCCAGGCAGCCTTTCCATAGCTGTTTCCATGGAAACTGAATTTAAAGGGACAACAAGCAGGAAAAAGAGAGCATTTTCATTAATTCCTCATTTAAAATCTCAACCTTGTCTTTGCCAGGGACACATTTAGTGTCATGGAGGAGGGTCCAGGGGCCAGCTGCTGAGCTGTAGAGCTGTGTTAGTCACCCATTTTCTTCTTGCTTGCATGGAAGCAGATGTGTCTGAGAAGAGAGATGCCCAAATTCAGACTTGCAAGGCCTTTCATTCTTTATTTTCCCCTTGTCCAGTTAGGTAAGATGAAGAGTTGGCAGTGTCATCAGCAGCCACACAGAATTTCTCTTCTTCCGTTTTAGGAATGGGCTAATTGATGCAGCCTGGTGGTGCTTGGTGAAAACCAGTGCAGCAGAAGATGCTGCCCTGTTGAAGATGATGCTGCCCTGTTGAAGCTGATGGGAGTTTTCCATTTAGGAGCCCATATACTTTCCTCAAAGCCCAGCAAGAGCTAGGGAAGATGTGCTCCTGGGAGCTGGTGGTCCCACAAGATATCAGTGATGGACACCATCAGAGACGTTTCCATGTGCTGGAGGAGCCAAGTACTGCCCACATCTGGATGCTCCCTGAGTTCAGCAGTGTACACCAGAGCTGTGCTGGGCCTCCGTGGGGTCGAAATATTTGGGTCTGGAGCCAGAGCTGAGATCTGCTGCAAGGCACAGAGGGAATCTCCTGCAGAAGCTGATTTTGATTTGGGAGTATTGAGACAGGAAACTATTCCACCAACAGCTGATGCTCTAACTTCACTCATTCCTGCCTGCTAATCTCCTCATCAACAAATACAACGAGGCGAGCAGGGAACTCATGCTGGAAGAGGAAAACTACTGGAAGGAGATTGTTACAACGTTGCTTGTCCTACTCTGTAACAAGTACCACACTGCATAGGCAGAGCTCTGCCCGCCAGCAAGGATCTCTCCTGTATTCTGAATACCTGAATTTTCAGTCAGCAAAGACCTTGTGGACTTACGAGGATGCAAGAAAAGCTCAAATCTCAAAACTACCATTATTGCTTGAACTGCTTGAGTAAGAGGAGGGCAAACTTTTGCCACCTTCAACTATAATGCATCATTCTCTTGTTTGCGGCGCAGTTGGTCTGTGTAAGTTGGTCTGGAAAAAAGAGAAGAAATAATCTGCAAAGACGAAAAGAGCATCTGGGCAGATCATGGTTATTTATTTTTGAATAAGAGAAAAGAAATTCTGTGTAACTTACTCCAAAACAGGGCATGGCCCATCGAGCTGCATATCTATTTCCTTTGGCAGCAAAGAATTCTCAGTGTGTCTTTTTAAGACAAAAATATATGTTGGAGCTTTTGTGTTTTCAAACTGCTTTTGAGCAACATGTTAATATCAGACTTGTTTACTCCAAGCTATTCTGTGGCAGAGAGTTGAAAAACATCAAGCACAGGGCTGAGCTCCTATTTCAGTACTATCCTAGGCAGTATGAAATCTTCAACATGGCACTTCTGCTGCAAAACACAACACAAAAAGGCAGTTCTAAACAGAGGGCAGCCTTCATTCACTTATTTATAATTTTTAATTCTTTCTATATATTTACAGCCACACATTTTTATCTATGCTATGTGTTGGAGAACACTTAGTTTTCACGGTAATGGCACTGCACATCTTCTTGCAGTTCCAATCCATACCGTGTCTTCCATCATATTGGCAGTGTGCAGTAAATTTGACTGTAGGCAGCTTGGACTTTTGCTTGTTAGGATTTTCACCATATCAAGGAAGGAGTCGGTGTGGGGGGAGAGAAAATTGAAAGATGCAACTGCAAATTATTTTTTTTTTTCAAAAGAAGGAAACACTTATCAGAGGATTTCAGGTACTTGGTTTAAACCTAATTTAAAATATTTTTTTAAATGACCTTAAAGTTGGCATTATCTCTTTAACTCAAGGTACTTTTTGTGTCTCACAGGCATAAAAAATGTATTATCTAGCCTTTTTCACCAGTTTCTCTCATGAAGGAGCTTTAAGCATACAACATTTGCAACTTAGTAATAGTACAAAGATAATGTGAGGTTTCAGCAACTTGTTGCCTTTCTAAAGTGCCTTTTCATTGTAGGTGTATTGAAAATGTTACAGAGAACTGAGTTTAACCTGTTCTCCTGCACTCCTTGATATTTTTTCTGATCTTCTTCTCTGGCAATGTACTACCTCAGCACAAAAGGTCAGCAGCATCTACAGTCACTCATCTCCTGGACTTTCCACTAATGAGTTGGTGAAGAGCAAGGAATTTTCTCTTCAGCTACCAAAAAAATTGTTTTCAATGGATTTATTTCCCTTGTGTTATAATTTAACAAACTTGATTCTATGCCACTGACATTTGCCTTATTTTGTAGGTATAGGCAATGCACAGTCACCAAGGTATGTTATTGATGCATAAATTATCTTCTAATGAACTACTGTTTTGCAGAGGGAGCTTCCCAGTGAGACTAGGAGAAGGCTGTGTGACTAAACTGAGCAAAAACAACATTATTGACCAGAAGAACAAATCTACAATGCTCCTAAAGAAAAACAGGGCTCTTCTGTTGGAAAGCCTGACAGCCTGAAAGCATAGGCAGGTGTATATAATTTTGAGATTGTGGGTACATATAAATGCAACAAAGGCATCTAGTTTGTGGGTGCCACTGCTTCAGAAGTGATCACTCTGGGACTCTTCAATGCCACATGTGTCAGTGCTGTGATTAAAGGAAATGAACCACATGCATGTGCATCTAACCTCATGTCCCACCCTTGCACCTAGTTGCAGTTCAGCCACAGCAGCACCTCACAACAAATTCTCGCTGAGATAATTAACTGGGGACATCAGAGGTGTCTGCTTCATTACTGCTGTGTGCCACCTGCGGGTTCCCTCCAAAGTTTTTCCACCTAATGGCCTTTGCTGATAACTCACTTTTTTCCCTATGTGCTGCTTGTTGGCACTTCTCTAAAACAGCACTAATGATCCAATAGATATGATTATGCAAAAGTAGTTTGTCTCCTTTCAGCGTAAGCTAACAATGCTATTACAGACCAGAGCAAAATACATTCTCTTTGCCACAAAAAACAGCTTTCCCACTGAATTGAAATAAATAAACTGGAATGAGTAGAAAGTGTTACAGACCTGCAATTGGATCATATTTTACTGGATTTCTGTTGATGGATGAGGTTAAATAAGGTCTGAAATTTTGACTTCTAGTTAATTGTGATGGCTTAAACATGAAAAAAAAAAAGGAACAGAAATGACATTTCAGTCAGTGGGAGGAAAATTAACAGAAAAGGAACCAAGGAAAACAGAAAATAAAACCAGTGAGATTAAGAAAATCCAATGAGAACATGGGGGCCAAATGGTCATGAGAGGGGCAGAGACCACAGCTAGTCCTGATGGCTTCATGTTGTTTCATTTTATTTTCTGGCAAATGACACATGGGACTGGGGGCGAAGAAATACAATAATTCTAGGATTATTTGTTATAAGATACCATTTCTTGATAGCCTGTTTCTTGTTGAAAACTGAGAACACTTTCTTCCAGAGACTGAGCATTTGGCAGCAGCAGCCCTCAAATCAGCTCTTGCAGCGTGCGGGATACTTCCTCCTCCCTCCTGAAGCTCACCGCCTGTTTCACATGCACCTGTCATTTCTGCAGTGAACAGATCAGGTCAACTCTTCACTTCATATACTCTTGAGGATGAGTCACTGAAGCTTTTTCTAACAAAGCTGAATGATAACCTCTTCGTTAAATTACCTGAACTTTCTTTGTTCACATGGAGAATTTCTGGGGTGAAAGAGAAGGTATCTTTCTAACAATGCTAGGAATAAGGAAGTCTTATTTCTCTTCCACTGGAATCTCATTTGACTGACTTTGAGCCCTTGTTTTGGCTGAGATAGGCTTTTCCCTCATTATTAGTCTTAGGTATTAACCCTGTGTTAACAGAAGTATAATACTTTTCAACATGTGGAGGGCTGAAACTGAAAACAGGAAACACATAAGGATTTTCTTACCATATGGACAGATGAGTAGCAGACTCAAGATTAAATTTCTTTGTTTTGCTTTCCTTGACCTTTTGTTCTGATCCCAGTGACATATCAACCATGCTTCTGCTGAAGAAAACCCAGACATCAGAAGTCACTTGTGCCTGCCAGCTCATCGTGGGCATTCCAGGCATACAGAATCCTTTGCAGAAAGGAGCCCACTGCTATATTAGAAAGGAGAACAACATAAAATCACTGAGATGACTGCGCAATAAAACTCAGCTTTTGAAAATGAAGGCAGGTCATGAGAAATGTCCACACACCTTGATGAGTCGTAAGTTTGACATGATGTCCATTTGAGCACTTGTGGTGAAGTCATTTTCCCTCTTGTAAAACACTGTTGATTGAACACAATTATGGTTTTGATGAGGGACTTTGAACTGGGCTGTTGGAATATCAGGCGATTTCACACAAAGAGAAGCAAATGTACAAAGAATGGGTAGCAATTTCCTTTGGGTACAATATGTACTTAGCTGACATGCCTGTGCAGAGCAAAAGGCCTGGATATTAAACCCTCCGTTGCCTCTGCTGAGCAACAGTGGAAATTACTTCTGACAGCCATTAAGAGATGCTTCAGTCAAGCACCCGTAACTGTACAGCTCTTCACTAGAAAATTTGCTGATATTTTGAAAACATTGTGATACTTCACAAGTCTCAGAAATCCTTGACAACTTATCAAAGATAAGAGTTGATGTCTCTGCACTAGTAATTACTCCTCTAACCAGATAGAGAAAGTGCCAGATATTCACCTCCCTCTTAGGAAATGTGAAGTCTCTGGCAGATAATAATATATTTTTAGGGTATTTAGAGCGATTGTCGTTTCTGATCCTCTCCAATAATGTAGTTTCTGAAAGCTGCTTTTGAGAGGGCCAGGAGTGTGCTGGCTGGTAGCAGATTTCCATTCTCCCACTGTCTGTGCTTGTAAACAGTGACCCAAAATAGAAACGTGAGTGTTGTTTGAACAGCCAGTATTTGCTATGAAGAAAGTGGCTCAACAAGTAGGGGCAGATCCCACAGTTCTGCTCGAATGAGTCATCTCCCTGCACACAAGTGGTGCTGTCAAGTTCAATACGCCTGTCTGTGCAAGGCTTGAGGTTCAGACTCATCTGCCTTCTATCATCCATGGCATGGGGACAAGGATGTGGATGGCTTTTGCATTGCTGATCCTCTGCATATTTGTGCACAGGGTTTGTGAATCTACTCTCAGTGGGCGAGAGTGTGTGAGGGAAAAATGCAAAAAGGTGAAAATCAACAGAAAATTACAAGGCATGCTCCCCTACTTAAACAGAGTCCATCAAAGTTAACACGCCATTGCACAAAGTACTGCATTGAATATAAAAATGATTCCTTGAAAGAGTCATTACAATTGCAAAGCCAAGTAGCCAAATATTAAAGAAGGCCAAAGTTTAGGCTGCTCACACCCCATTAGTTTTGTATTTCTATGTTTCTGCATTATAATAATAAAGCCTTGAATGTCATGACTACATAGCATTTAGCTTGTTTTTCTGTGGGAAGGTAGCCCTTTGGATCGTATTGTCTCTGTAGGTGTCTGCTTGACAATGGCTCTGTCCTTAACTTTTGAAACCATCAGTTTCAACCAAAGCCTAAAGGTACTATACTGCCACAAATCTGTGGAAATTAGAGGTCCAGTTGAGGAAAGAGATGCTGCTAGAGATGCAGTGAGAGAGAAAAAGTGCAGTGTAAACTCAGCCCTGAAAAGCTAATGGAGCAACCCGAGGGAGGAGAATGCCTAAAATACTACAGGTATGAGAAAGGCCTCAGCTAGTCCTTGTCTCATGCTTTATTAAAACCTTGGCCACAAAGTTTACCTGCTGTGTTCTCTAAATGGGGTAAATATGTATTGTGGTAATTCTCCTTCCAAAGGTCACCCTGAAGGCTGGGTTCCTGCTGGTCCCAGAGCTACTTGCTCTTCTGCCCAGCTCAGTCCCCACTGTCAGCACTTCCCATGGGGGCATTGCTGCAGCACTGACTTGGCCCACACTGTGGGGATTCCCTCATCCTCTGCCCTGCTTGCTGCGTTCCATGAGGAGTGCTCCTTCTCCAAGTCATCTCTGAAGGTCTCAGTCAGGATGCCTGGCTTCAAGGAGAAGAGATTCAGGTCTTCTCCCACTGTGGAAATGTACAATAAAGTTATTACACAGCTGCCCTCGGAGCTATTGGGAGGACACACTGTTCCCTTCATGCAGTAAGTTGACAGTGAATGTACAAAACCCTGGGGGAGAGCAGTGCAGGTGCCTGTCTGAAGAGAGACTGGCCATGGTCAGGAGCAAACACAAGCAGTGATAGATAAGCACTGGGGGAGATGGCAGGCTGGAGTGGCTAAGCCTGACCTGTCCTGCTTCCTTGTTCTACAGACGGGAGACTGAGGCTCAGTAAAAGGGCAGCTCAGACACTGCTTCCTTTGTGGAGAGGAGCCTCCTGAGGGAGTGCAGAGGTGTTCTTTCCAGGCAGGGGCTGAAGGACTGAAGGGCAGTCTGTGTTCGCAGGAATTTGTAGCTATGGGTCATTGTTGCTACTCAAAAGTGAGCATCTATTTTAAATTAGTGCTCAACCCCCACTCTGTCCTGTGAAACAGAATTTAAGACCTTCTGTGAAGCATGTCATAGTGTCACACTTGTATTTTTTAGAAACCAGATCCAGTCACTCCCCTGCTGCCCCTCCTATTCACAGTCTATGAAGGCTTTTGGCATGCCAGTATTGTAAGAGCAAAGGTTTCAAGATAAAGATTTTTATGTAGGTGTAATAGCTTTTCTGAAGCCACCTAGTATAACTGAAGAAAGCAGATGAATTTTGGGGCATGTACCGTCCTCAGAAAAGATGGGGTGAATTTCAAACCTAACTGCATCTTGGGAACAGTTGTTCTGGATTTAATTAGACCTGTGTCCGAGCTAGACATCTGACAGCATGGAATATAAAGACTATATTGGCAGTTATATCCTAGGGGGAAAAGAGATGCAGGTAATTTGTAGAATAATAGTAGCGTGATGTAGAGCACTGGGAGATTGATAATTGGGAAAGGTGCAGAGAGGAGGATGGTAATGTGTTCTAAAACATTAGTATTCAGGAAAGTAATGAGATACAGTCCCCAGATTTACCTCACAAAGATATTGTAGGATTTTCTTTGAGAATCAAGGCTGGAAGATCAGAAACTGAACAACTACACTGTAAGGAACATTGCCTGTTGGAAGAACTTCATCCCAGATGACTCTTTTGAAGAGTTGAAGGCTGTATCTTTTGACAGGCTGAGAAAGAAGCTTTCTTTTACCTTTGCAAAGTTGTGCCTAGTGCATTTCAAATTCCCAAGCATTTGGCAGATTTTCACTCTCTCACATTAGCTGCTAAACCAAGAATTCCTCCCGCTGAAGACTTTTTAATATGACTCTGTAATCAAGACTACTCAATTGCTAATTCAGGGGGTACAGCAGTCAAAATAGGATGATGCTTCAACTGCCTGTATCATCTCACTTGCTATTGCTATTTGGATTTCTGCTTTTTCTGTGTGCTTAAACCCAAATGAGAGGTTACAAGTTCACTTGTCCATGTTCCAGAAGGTATCAATTTGTTGGGCTATGCCCGTCTCTGAGTACTAGAGAAAATCACCACCAGCTGGTGGGTGACCAGGCAGCTCCTTCCACACTCCATTTTCCAAGACCCTGATGAGCAGGATTTGACAAATTGGTATGGGACAGAAATTTTACTGTTTGCCTCAGCTGCTGGTTGTGATACATCATTTAATTCCAGAAGCTGACAAGGCAAAGTAGATCTCTCCACATCCTTCAAGAGAGCAGGCCACGAGATTCCTACTGGTCAGCTCAGCCACACAGATGGAGAATCTGATCCTCTGGGGTAGACAGGTTCCCTGCTCACAGATCCACTCATCCTGGCATCACTGCAGCTCCTGCATGCAGAAGCAGACATCAGCCAGCCTCCTTGCCTGGGGTACAGCATTGCCAGAGCAGGTCTTGGGGAGCTGCTTCTTAGGCACCAACACATACTCAGCATCTGTGACCTGAGAGGGTTGAAGGCTTGTAGGTAAAGGTATATCTGGTAAAAAAAAAAAAAAAATACTCCTTATGCTAGCAAGAGTCCCAAATTTAAGTTCATATTCCAAACCAGAGTTTTTTAGCACACAGTGCTCTGACCTCTTCATTATTGACAGTGCTGGGGTTTGTGCTTTGAAATACTCTAAAAAAGTCATATTGATGTGATATTTTGTGACACAGGGTCTTGTGGGTGAATCAGAGCTGACACCTGGAGTAGAAAATGCCACTTCCAGGAAAGCTGCAAATACCTGGAAAGTAGGGCCTCCTGCTGCCAAGTTTTTCAGATAGTGTTTGAATTTAGTATCATTTAGTATCATCGCCGATCCCCTGTTGGATCCTGGGCATGTACTTGTTCTTTTAGAGTATCAATACTAAGCAGAAACCTCCTCAAGACTATCCCCCATAACCCTCAGCACTATGGTGCTGGTCTTGTGCTAGATTCTACCCTAACAGCTCAGCCTGGTGCGTGTGTTCTTCTCCCTGCTGAGGTCTCTGTGCTGAAAAGGTGTTGGAGAGATGTTAGACCAGGGGCAGCAGCAGGGCCACAACCTGGGAGTGTGTCCTGGGAGGGCTCTGTGGAAGGCTAGCATTTTTGGGCTCCCTGCCAGTACACAGCATGATTATGACAGGAAGAACTGCACAGAGTTCAGTGATGGCCTTAAGTTTCTCTGCTCCTGGAAACTCCCTTTGTGGACAATAATGCATACATCAAAGGATTAAAGTATTGCACTCAGTACGTGACTGTGGGCACATCCTCTCACTCCTCTTCTCCTCTCTGGTGCTGGTTTTGAAGAGGCAGTTAAAAGTCAGTGACTTTTGTCACAGGTGGCGCGGATGTCAATAACATCTAACCCATGTGACTCCATACAAGAAGTGCCACTTGGTTAGGTGGCAGAAGCCCAGCCCTCTTGTGGTTGCCACAGAGACAAATTCTGAGAGATCTTCACTCCTTTATTTCCCTAGAAGATCCCAGGATGGCTTTGAGGTGGCAGCCAAGCCTAGCTGGTACTCATGCAAGCTGGAGAACTCATGGATCCTCTCAGATGAGCATGGGAAGGTCAGATCCATGTGATGCACCAAAGAGCTGTGCGTTGATGAGGTTCCTGGACTCCTGAGTTGTAACTCCAGTTGGAAAGCCACTATGATAATTTTGAATTAGCTGACTTCCATCTGGCAGCGAGTCAGGAAGGTTCAGCTGCTGTGGATGAATTCCTTGTTCCTGTCACTTTGCCTCAGTAGGCTGATGTGGAAGGGTGGAAGGTGAGAAATGACTAGCAGAGCAGCTGGAGTAACACGTGGCATTTTGTGTGTGCTTTGTTTTCCACATCAGGCCCATTATTATTCTGCTCACATGATGAGAAAGGCTGAGCCTCACCTGGGTGGCAGAAGATGGAAGTTACCTTGGAAACAACAGGAACGTCTTCATTGCTTCTAGACAGCTTTCCCCTGGCTGCAGGCTTTGCACACACCAGCAGCCAGCTGATCTCCTTTTCCTGAAGTTGCTGTTTTTCCATTGTGCCTTTTCTCCCACATGGGAACCCACCACTTTGATTTACCATTTCCTGGTGCTGTGGGGCATCAGATGGGGAGTGGTGCTGCACTGGGAAGCAGCAGTAGGAGCTTGGCTTGCTTGCTTTCACACAGCTCCGATGTCCCTCTGGGTCAACCCTTCATTGCCCTGACAGGAGAGGTACAAAGCAGCTGACCAGAAGAAAGGGGACTCCAAGCAGTGGGAAGGATCATTAGGCTACCATGGCCTCAGTGCCAAAGGCACGCGAGGCCCTGCAGAGCAGACACATGACCCTCTTGTGGGTCGTGGAGAAACACCTAGAGGTAGTTACAATAAGATGATGGGTATAAGGCTCATTGAGGGATGAGCCTTATACCCATCCCTGTGGTGGGAAAAAACATTTTTGGGATCGTCTACAACTTTTTTTGGGATTTTTTCCAAGGGCCATGGGAATGTACAAGACTTAGTTCAGGATGTTAGGGATGGATTAAAAGTGAGGAGAGGTAGGAATTGAGGTGGATTGGAAAGGAGCAAGTGTGGGAAAAAAAGAGTATAAAAAGGGCAGGTCAGTGTGCTTGCCTGAGTCCTGCCTGCACTTGATCACTCCAATCTGTTCTGTATTCTCATTAAAACCTATTTTTATCTGGTATAAACCAGAGTGTTCTTTCTGGTCTGAGTGGGTGTGTGTGAGCACAGCCAACGTGATGCTGGTCTGGTTGGTGAGCAGCAGAGGAGGGCTGAGTGGTGCAGCTGCAGCAGGGCTGCGAGCTGGGGGCATGTCCAGGTACCAGGAAGGCTCTCTGAGAGAGACAGTCAGGCAAGGACAGAGAGAAGATGTATTTCACCCCAAGTTGTCAATTCCTGGCCAGATGTCACATGTACAAGGACAAGTGGCTACAACCCTACAAAGTGAAGCAAGTGGTTGTGCTGTTAAGCAGCTGAAAGCCTGGGTCAGCCATTTTTTCCCCCCTTCCTCTAAATCTGTTTGAGTATTGTCGAATATTTATGTTTGGAATAATTATTTGGAAGAAGTCACAGCTGCATCTGCTCCTGCTGAACTGACAGTTTGTGCTGCTGTCTCCTAGACATCTTAAATTCCCACTCTGAAAGAAAGACTTTGCTTTTTAAAACGAAGTCTTGATTTCCATGCTGATTTGAAATGGGTGTAATTTCAAAGAGCAGTGGGACTTATTACTGGTTTAAGGACCAATGTAAGAAAATGGATGAACTGAACCAGTGGCTGTTGCAGTAACAGCCACTTTGGGAGGATCCAGAAGCATCTGCTATGAAAAAATCAGCCCTGCACAGGTAATGCCTCAGCCTTCATGCCATATTTGGAAAGAACAGAAATGCCACATTTGTGTGAGATCCTGTTGTGGGTCATCACTTCCCATACATCTGCCAGAGCTGGAAGCATCAGAAAGATGCATTTCAGAGGTGCACAACACCAGGGAGCAGCAATTGTGTTCCTCAAACATCTTTGTGAGCACATGAGAAAAATTTGAAGACATTGAAAGACATTGCCGAACTTGTTGGGTTTTTCCCCCCCCCCAGCATATAAACCACTGCATGCAATTCATAAGGACAGGAAAACACATGCATGTGTTTTATTTGAGAATTAGGTAATTATGCAATTAGAAACTATATGCACTGTATGCAAGGTGGGTGGCAGGAGCTGAGGATGCATGCACAGAGTTTTCAGATTCTGATTTTTAATGCTATATGACTTAAATCTTCGTGTGATTTATAAATGGCTGGACAGAAATCACAACAAATTTACATTTCAGAAACAAAACAAGTCCCCAAGCTCAATTAGCCCCGAACTCTTGGAATCTTCTGGAGCATTTAAAAGCTTCTTTTATGTGGAAAACCCCCTTTCCTACTGGACAGAAATATATTAATGTTTAATCTTAATGTTTCTTTCTAAAAGAAACATATTTCTACAATGCCATTTTGGTGCTATCAATATGATGCCATCAAAGCCCTAAATAAAACACATTTCTACTGCCATTGATTATTTGGGAAATGCATTTTATCCCAGGAAAGCCAACATGCACAGGGCATCCAGCAATATCCATTCTGCAACAGCAAAAGCAAAAAATTACTTCACAAATAGGTGTTTGCATTGGAAGAGCCAAGACAAAGATTTTACCCAAGTATTACTGTATCATATTCTAACAATATTTTCCATCTCAGACAGCACGGTAGCTCAATATATTTGTCCTGAAGACACATACAAAGCAATCAGTAAGTTTTCTAGAAATGTCTTTATTGCGTTTAATTGTTCCTTGGTAACAGCAAACTCAAAAGATTGTTTTTTAGTTCTTTTCCCTTTCTTTTTTGTTATTAACATATAATGTTCCTTAAAATTCCTTTTAAACACCCAATTTATCATACACATACCACAAAAGCCTTCTTTTTATTGACTATACTATGAATTACACACCTATTTAACATTTCAGAAGAGGGAGACCTCACTCTTGAGCAGGAATGTTCAACATTAATATAAATAAAGGATGCCTATGCCAGCCCAAATCAAAGGTAAGCACACTAAAATCTAGGCTGGTAGACTTTTCACATTCAGGAAAACCTCTCAGACATTTTTTTTTTACAAAACAGGATTTCCTGATATGCCTGGAGTCAGTATGGTGTGACATGGGCTGGCACTGCAGAATAGCAACAGCATACATTAAATCTGTGTTGGGAGCTGGTTACCAGAAACACTGCATAGTAATTATGGTGAAGATTCTCTGTGAAAGAGATTCTGGTTTTTCAAATGAGATTTTGAAAAAAACACCTCCTAACATTGCAGCAGAAAAGCTTTACAACTTGTCTAAATTGAAGAAGATGTCTCATCTTTTCCCATGAAAGCGTACAGAGCTTGTAATTTACTGAGTTACTGCTTGTTCTAATGACTACTTGAGGGGATGGCTTGGCATGAGTAAGAGATGAGTTCGTGTATGAATTCAGTTCAAAGGTTCATGCAATTTACACAAAGTAATGAAAAGCTTGAACTCTCAACAACTCCACTTTCCCCCAGCTCAAGCTCATAACACTGATATCAAGTCTTTAAGAAGCTGCCACAGAGGGGCGGGGTGGGGGGAGCGAAAGAAGAGTCAAAAACGAGTTCCCAGCTCACACCAAGGCTTCATTAATTAGAACCAGGTGTCCCACAGAGGCAAGAGTAGTGCACGATGGCAAAAGGGCTGCTGCACTCCTGTTATGAGACCTCTCCCCTCGAGCAACACTGCAGAGCCTCCTCAAACATGGCCTTGGACAGGGCAGGAGACCATGATGGGGCCAGGCAGGCCAGAGAGCCAACAGACAGGTGCCAACTGGATCTGGCCATCTGTGACATCTGATGACCAGTCCTCAGTTTGGAAGAGGGGCCAAAGAACAAAAATCAAACAGCACAGAACAACAACAAAATTTTTATACAAGCAGCCCTCATCCTTGCTCCAGACTTTGAATGAGCAAGGAGTGCACGATGCACTCATCAAGTAATTTTTTCTCTGTGTGAAGATTTAGCTAGTCATACCATCCTCACCCTGTCATCACTTCAGTTGCCTAAAAAAGTCCCAGACATTTCTAATACTGCTTTCCCAATAAAGAAATCTACATTTGCTCAGAAAGTAGAATCTTAATGAGGCCTTGCTTGCTGAGGTAAAAAAGCATGAGGCAAGAGAAGTCTGTATTAGGGGAAGAAAAATAAATAGCCCTTATTTAAACCCTCCTCTCACCTCAAAACACAAGGCTTAGAAACTGAAAACTGATAAAAAGCAAACACAATACAAAATCAATCATTCTCCTGAAGGTAGCAGGTTTTTCAGCTGGTAAAATAAATTGTCCATTAGAAAAAAAGTAGTATCTAAATGCATTCCACATAAGCAGTCATTTACAACATCAGAAACTCTCCAAGACTTCTCAGCACATGAAGCCTGTGTCTCCAGCTCACACACAAATGCAATATAATAAGACCAAGTTTTTAACTATTCATTTCTGGAGCTTGTTAAGTCACTGCTTGATTAAACATGAAGTAACCCAGACACCATCTCTCAGGGTAGCCTTTTTCCAAACTACAGGAATTTTTTTCAAATTACAGGAAACCCCACAGTATTTATACCTCCAAACAAATTACCAGCACCTCATATATAAAATTGTTTTAATGTATAGGTACTCCTAGTAACTTCTTAGGAAGGATCCTAAACATTTGAGACAAAGGGTAAAAAAAGCACAGGTCTAATTTTAAATAATTAACACAGAATCATGGAATCATTTAGGTTGGAAAAGACTTCTAAATCATTGAGTACAGCCTTTGACTGATGACCACTGTGTAGACCAAAGCATCGAGTGCCATGTCCAGCTGTTTCTTGAACACCTCCAGGGATGCTGACTCCACCACCTCCTTGAGCAGCCCACTGCTAGGTTTAACAACCCTTTCTGCTGCTAACCCACAGAAGAGGTAAAGAACCCTAAACATGAATGTAGACTTTTTTAAACGTCGGATTTATTTCCTTCCTTACAGAAGAGCTGCTCTGGTCTGCAAATTGATGGACAAAATAAGACTTATTTTGATTTTCACATTGTACATGCTAAAAAAAAGACAAGATTTCTGATGACAATCCCTACAAATTGAAACTCTAATTAGATTTTCTCTTCTTGTGTACTATCATTTTACAACTAACTCTGAAAACCTAGAGGTTTTACTACTCCTGCTACCCCTAGCTCGTCCTGCTACAGTACAGAAACAGTACTGCATACATATAAACCTGTATTTATGTACAGACACAGAATCAGAGAAATAAAAGCACTGGGCAAATGTAAAAGCTGCCATTTTAGTTTATACTCCCCACCAGGAACTCCAGTCAAGCAATGTTCTGCACACAAATGTAAGGGGGATTTTTCCATGGCCTTCAGATCAGGCTCAGAAAGAGTATCTTAAACAAGGCAGGAGAAAAAGCAAAACTGCCAACTCCATTGCAAGATTAAATCTAGAGCTCCTTAAAAGCCCACCTATTTTATGAATTATTTTTATGCGAACAACAAAAAAATATATGTATCAAAGTTTTAAAGTAGCAAATTTCTATTTTTTTTATACCAGGATTTTCCTTTACTAATTTAGATTTAGTACAGATGATCCTCCCTAAGAGAGTATTTACAGACAAGGAAAAATAGTTAAACATCAGGATATTTATTTTGCATACAAATATTTACAGAAAAATACTTACAAAATTAAGTATTCAAATTTTAATGGACTTCACATCAAAAAAGCTTAATGCTTTCATCTTATAAAAACATGTTGCCTTTACTGTGCTCAAATTTACTATTCAGATCTCTGGATTTTCTTATAAGAGCTTTCTTTTGTGCTTCATCAAAGCGATTGACTTTGAGATCCTGCTCTCGGTCAAATGGCCTTCTTTCCTGAGGTTTGCTCTTTTCTTCGGATGCTTTGCTCTTCAGCTTTTTCTGGTGGATGTCCATGAGAGACTCTGACCTCTTTGACTCCTGGAAAAAATGGGGAGGAAGAGGAAGTAAAGTATTAAAGAATATCAACAACAACATACAGAAAATACAAATGGAAAGACTAAAGTCAGGAAGGCTTAAAATTCCAGAAAAAGGAAACAACTTAGTAACCGGATATAGAATGATAAATTTAGCATACATGGAGTACAAAGTGTGAGCAATCTTGGCTAGCCTAAAATATTAATAATTCACTAATGTAGATGGCCATAATGTTGTAGGTAGCCCTGATGTTGTTAAATCTTCACAGACAATGCAGATAAATTATAAACATAATGCAAGAGAAATATAAAAGTTGCTCTGACATTATTGGCAGAATGAAGATACCATGTCAAAAGAAATAGCTCAAAGTACAGGCCTAGTTTCCTATACACATCCCTGAAGCACCTGGATTTGGTCACTGCTAGGGGCAGGAACAAGCTAGACACCCTTTCAATCTTTCATGCAGTATGATGGGTTTTTAAATGTGTGCTCCTAATTTTGAATCATCTGTTGAAAGCCCACAGGACAAAGTCACAGGTTTGAGCTGAAGCATGTATTTTGCCAACTCAGTGGCTTTAGCTGGATTTCTTAAGAGAGCATGATCCAACTCAAACACAATATAAAACTTCTGCTGACTTCACACAGGAGCAGGATTAGTGCTCCCAAGGCCATGAAGCCCCACATTTACTCAGGTACAGCGCATTTGTGTATCTAAACCAAATCTCTCATCAAAAAGCGCAAAAGTTGAGCAGCTCTGTTTTCTCATGATTTTCCTTCACTTCCTGTGCAAACACTTACTACATCACATATGCAAATAATAGCTTATGCAGGAGTTAAGAAAAGATTCTCATGGAAAATAGACAATACTTATTCATGATGTAACTGTACCAGCATTGACAAAATTACACCAGAGAATGTATGTTGTATCAGCATTGAAAGAAGAAACTACTTTAAGAATGAAATCTGTTCTAGTAAATGTTAGTGGGGAAAGAATAGAGGAAAAAACTTTAAAAGAAAAATAGCCACAACAAGCACCTGAAAATGAGAAAATAGCTGATTTAACAAAAAAGAAAAAACAAACAACAAAACAATCCAAGAAACAATGTTCTTAAACTTTGAGACAACTCCATGAATCTTAGAATCAGCAAAGGCCTGCGTATGTTTTATTCCACCAATGGCAGAGAGCAAAACCCATAGTTTCACATGAAAATTATTCTACTGTATTCATAGTGATAGGAGAAACAGATACTAAAGAAGAACCTTAAGACAGAATGCTAATAGCTCTGGATTTGCAAGTCTCTAAGTCAGGAGAAACATATGAGTTAATGAATTACAAATAAATTATCAGAAGTTAAATTAATTATCAGATAAACATGTAAAATAAGCCAAAGATGTGATTTCCAAGTTAACTGTCCTCTCAAGAGACAAGACTGTCTTCAGTAAGAGTTCAGGCCATACATCAGGGAAGAACTAGAAGTAAGAGCTGTAAGGCAGGCAGTGGTCCACACTGTGAGGCACAGAGCTGACAGACAAAAGTGAGAGGGAATTTGACATGGAGTTCAGATTTCTAATAATCAACATCTGTCTGTGAACATTATCTGCTCCTGTAGAGATGGAGAAAAACGACATGTGGTGAAGTTCCTGTAATGAGTAGTTAGTGTAATTAATGACAGAGGGTAATTAATGCAGTGACCTGTTTAGCCCATCAACCCTTTTTTAGGTTAGTACATATGTTGGCCTAAAAGTTAAACCTGCATTGTTGTTTTATTCTTGGGATGTCAGTAATTGGGTGAAGCAAGCTAATGTTTGAACTAAGGTCCCAGCAACCATGCCTGACATGAGAATGATTGAAGGAAATTACCATCTAAAACTGAGGCAATATACACAAACCCAAATTCTGTCACTTTGCAGAAGACCCAATCCTGCTCTTGTTGATCTTAATGCCAAGCAAAAGCATTAAGATCAACATTTTAATGTCTTAAAACAGCAGCAGGTTTGGGCACTAAAAGGGAAAACTGTAGTGGCATCACCATGGAAACCAGAAGCACTAGAAGAGAAGTGAAGAACTAAAGGAAATAGAGGAAGTATTTTGTGATTACACTTACATTGTATGAAGTCACCTGCTCAATAAGCCTCTTGTCCCTCCCAGATAATACCATTTCTTCATTATCCTTACTGCTTGACTTTTTTGCCTCTTCTCTTTCCTGATGAGTAGAAGAAAATCACATGCTATAGTAATCAGAATGTCTGAAGTAAAAAGCAAGCAAATCTATACCTACCCTCCAGATTTAATTAAAGGCCATGATAGAGGCTATCAGATATTTTCTGCTCAGCTTGATGGAAGAAGAAACTGGACATGCTAATTGGAAAGTCAATGAGCTGATACAGAGTATCTGACAACTGACAAAAGGGAGCAGAAATAAATGCATATCAATGATATTTAATGTTGTTACTTTATTGCCTTTATCTTTAAGCCTGAATTAGTAAATTTTAACAACAAAGAAAAATCTGGGAAAGAAAATTTCACCGACCAACCCACAGTATCTTTACTTTGTTTTCACAGAACATCAGTAACACCTACTACCTGCAAGTGTATATGAATGAATAAATAAATGCTCACCTTGGCTTTTCTCTCTCTGTCAGCAGGAGTATCTGTCCAAATAGATCTATCTCCTGATTTGTCATCAGCTCGTCTCTTGAATGTTCTTGGGCCAAATCCAAAGCTTTTCAACTCAGGTGGAAGCTCTGTCATCCATGATTCCCTGGTAACTTGTTTGGGTTCATCCTTTGCAAAAGAGGTAGGGGTGGAGGGAAGAGTGAAAAAAGCATAATCAAAAATTACTGTCTGAATCTCTTGGCTTCCAGCAGAAATCATAGACTTTTCTTCTTTAACACCTGCACACATATAGCATCCCAAGTAGAACTGCAACCAGGTTTACACAGAAATAGGCAAAGAGAAAGACAAATGCACTCTAGCAACTAAATACTATAAATAAAGAAATCCAACTCACGGTGTCTGCTGAAGTAAGCTTTTCTTTCATTCTCTGAGCTCTGCGTTCAAACTCTTTAGCCACATCAGACTCCACTGGTCCTTTTGCAGGCATTGGGCCTATTAAATTGTCTTCGTCCTCGCTACTATCCGTCAGCTTCCAAAAATAAAACATTTCTTTCAAAGACAGTGCTAAGAGCATTAAGGAACACTTCAGCTTTATAGAATTAGAATGACTTTGTCTAGAAGAGCATATAAATCTAATGTAATGCATTTCCCACACAATAAAAACCTGGATTAGAACTCCAGAGTAGACCTGTTCTAGCACTTGAACACCGATACTTTGTCTCCATTTTGCCAAAAGCAGCACCTCTTGTCTGAGGCAAGACTGCTGGTAAAGGCAGCGGCAGCACACAAAGCCCTGCTACTTTACATTGCTCTGCACACAGCCAGGCAGCCTCTGTGGCTGTGGGTGAGCTTGGAACACACAAGCATACAACTTCCATATTTTGGGCTTTACCATCACCAGCAACTTTAGGGTGCATTTCCCTAATAAGGATCACAATTTCACACTGCAAGAAATGTCTTGAGCTCAGATGCTGTAAGGATGTCAGAAAGAATGAAGCGCAAGGTAGGGTACTGGTGGCACACATGGTACTATGGTCCTGCAAGTACAGCATCTCCAACTAATCCTTTGGATCTGTCATTCACTTCTTCAATCCCTCACGGATCCCTTCAGGAAGAATTTCTTCATTGCAAGGGTTACCAGGCATTGGAACAGGCTGCCAAGGAAGTGGTGGAGTAACCATTCCTGGAAGTGTTCAGAAAATGACTGGATGTGGCCCTTAGTGCCATGGTCTATTTGACAAGGTGGTGATGGGTCAAAGGTTGGACTCAATGATCCTGGAAGTCTTTTCCAACTTAATGATTCCATGATTCTGACATCGCATTCTAAGGAAAGTTTTGGAGAAGGGCTAAAAAATTAAATTTGTTAGGGACTAGATGTCAATAAAAATCTTCCTACTTGCCAGGGGCTGTACAGAAAGGTCACTGGTGCCTCCCTCCAAGTTCAAACAGTACAGATGTGTACGGAAGCAAAACTAGACAGAAAATTGTGATGCCACAGTGCCCTGAGAGCAAAGCTAAGGTGCCCAATATCTACAAAAGTGCAAAGATTTTGCTACAGTCTGACTGTGTGTGATAAAGCAATGGGAGTAGGATGACAAGGCTGTGTAGCCAAGAAGCACAAAACATTACTTGAGAATACACAAGGTGGTGAGTCATTAGATTCACTAAAGCAAAGTGAAGAGTCAGCATGCCTCTAAAGATGTACTTGAATACAAAATAATTAAATACATTTTTTTAAAAGCCAACAAGAAATTACTTATATTAAAAAATAAGAAAAAGAGTATTATTAGGAAGAGGTAACAAAAAGATAACTATTAGGGAGAGAAAAAAGGTAAGTTCTGTAATACCTGTAAAAAAGCTGATGCTAGAAGATGTATTTATGAGAAGAGAGACTTTTTTGTTTGCAAAATAAAAAAGCAGACAGCAGACATCTCTACCTCAAGAGATTTGTCAGTATGATAAATTGCTTAATCATTATTTGGAGTTATAAGACGATGAGTACTTCAGAAATGTCAGATAATCTTTCTGCACGATGAATTACAACACCACTCACTGTAGGAGGCTGGAGAATTATATGCTTTGCAACTGCTAACCAAAAAAGTAAAGCCTCAGAGCAGCCTTTGCATCCTTCCTTCTTAGCGTGTCTAGCATCTCGTACAGTATCTGGGAGTTAAATGTAAAAATGTAATTGTTTCTAAAGTAAACAGAATAACCATTAATTCTCCCAAGGAATAAATATTCAGTTTAACACAGCATGAGAGAGATTCACTTGCCTAAGCATTGGTATCCAGCACCATTTTTGGTGTCTTAGGGTCTCCTGCCTGACTTAAGAGGCGCTGCTCAAGAAGGGTATGACCTTCTCTAAAAGTGCTGCTCCCTACCTGCCAGGCCCTCCCACAGGCAATTTGGATCCCTAAGAATGGTACTGGAAGCCCATGTTCAGGGAGTTCAACCTTCTCCATAGCTGTGTTTTATCACACTTCTTGTTCCTCATTGTTCTTTAGTAGCACATGCATTATTTTGCAACCAGAACTACCACCTAGTTTTTACCTAACATGACCAGAAAAGTCAAAAAACATGAACCTAAAAGGCACATCAGTGTCACTGTCCTGCACCTCACTCCCAGTTACCGGTATTGTCCTGCAATTGCTGAGAACAATTTAGTGACACTGTGATGCCATTCTTTATTGTATTCTTTTGGATAAACTTATTTAAAGGTTGTAGCCACTAGTAAACATCTTTAAGGAGGTGAAGATGTGTTTTCTGCCTGGACTTTAAGATGCCAAGATTGCTTGTGTTCAGTGAGTGCACCATCTATTTAACAACAAAAGCACAAAAAAACAGGCCAGTCTTTTTTGTTTATTTTTTTTTAAAGGCTTATATATGCTCAAGTATTTGACTCCAGCAAAAATATGCCAGATACTTTATGGTCCAAAATTAAACTGTCATCCTGAGAAGTGTCTGGTAGTCTCTTTCAGGCTGCAACTTGTTTAATCATTTCAGATAGCTTGTACCAAAACAAAAGGCTTCTTTTTGCACAAACCTGGGGACGGGATTCTGACGGAACAGACGGTCCTATGAAACATCTGCTACTTCTGGTGTCCTCTGAAGCTTTCCTAAAGCCAGGTGGTAATGCAGGACCTATAATGGGCCTTGACAGCAGAGGAAAAAAAAAAAATCTTGTTTTTTCAGTTGAGGGGGAAAAATAGATCAGTATAAAAATAAAAACCAAAGATCAATGAGAAGTATGACTTCCCTTCCTCCCCACACCAAGTGTGCCTCTCACATACTGTAGAAATAACTGAATAAGAGTGATTCCATTTCCCAGGAGGACCTGTGCAGTCAGATTTGATGCAAAAAAAAAACCCAGAACCAGGAAAGTTGCAGCATGTAGTCAAGGAAATTCACTTTTCTTTTTCCTAGCTTCCTTCACCAGATTCAAGAGCAATGAAGGGTGATAAGACAAATATACACTCCTCCTTCACAATCAACAAACCCAATTTTATTCTTCCTGTCTTGCACCTCAGTTTCATTGTCCTTTAATAAGCAGAAACAGTGAACTGCTCTGATTTTATTTTACCTTGGAATGGGAAAGAGAAGGAAAGTTTTGTAGTCCAGGTAACTTCACTGATTTGTTTTTAAACAACAGCTCTGCAAGAAATGATAATCAGCTGTCTCCACAAACACAGAAAGGTGAGAATCTCTTTTCAGTGGTGAAAAGACTACTACAAACTGAGCTCAAAGAAATTGTGCTTGCTGTATTGAAAGTCTTTTGAATGTGGGTTCCTCTTAATAATCCACTATAATAGTCTTTAAAGCTAATGACAACTAATTAAAAGCTTAACTGTCACCTGAAGACACATCCAGTTGACAGTATTTTCACAATGTAAGAGTAGACTTTGTTTATTATGACCTTCAGTTGTGAGCTTTAGGTTATTAAATGTAACAGCACCTGAATTGAATTTGCTAATTATGGCCTTTACTCAATCTCACTTAATCTAATCAGGACAGCCCTGATGTAGTGATATTGTTGCCAGGGTGTAAAGAGGGGAAATAAAAGACACAAAGTCTCCCTGAAGAACCAACCACAGATATGCCCACATGAGCAATAAATATGAGCTCAGGCCAAGACAAGGCCACTGGGGAGGTTTTAAACCTAGGCAAGAAATCCAGGATAATTTTGAAGTTCCATCTCCACCTAGCTGCTACAGTTTTATCTTCCTTCCTTCCTGACTAGTTTCTTGTTAAGACCATGTTTTAAATTCCTAATGTAATTTAAAGAGTTTAAACTTATACAGATATAGCAAAAAGAATCTTTTATTTTAGTATACAAGTACCTTTAATCTGCGTGGAGAGACAGAGAAATCAAACTATAAAAAAAGCTCTCTACTGAAATATATATATGAACATCTCTTCTGTGGGCTGTATCTCTGCAGCCTGTGAAAAAGAACCAATCCCAAATGTTCTGTCTTGATTCTGTCACAGCTCAAAGGCCCTTTAGGGAACAGAAAAGTAGTTTTCATATTCTTCCTTCCCATCCTTTCCATTCCTTGTGCTTTTTCTTTTCCACTACGTGAATATCTCTTCAGTCTTTCCTCAGCAATACAGAGGTGACATGATCCTTGACAGTTTCCTGGATGTCCAAAGGGTCTCCAAACAGGTGAATTGAATCTAAATACTAGTAATATTTAATTCTGATAATACATTTACTCTAGTAATATATTAACAACTAATAAATAACTGGTAAACACATTCTACTGCTGTAGGTAATTTCAGTACGTGTACCATGTCAAAAATACCCCCCAAACTTATGGACTAAGCATTAATTTAAGGACTATTGCATTTCATACATGGCAAAGACTGTTCTCCAAAGACTGTTGCTGGACTTGGAAAGCCTTGCTAATGCACATTTTGAGATGGCTGTTTCAGCATTCTTCTAATGTATAACATAAATTTTTTTAAGATCACCTTTGCTCTTTACCTTGATGTGTGAACACTTCAGAAATATTTATGAGTGCTGCACTTCTACCTAACACTGATAAACAGCGATATAATCTTCAAAGTTGAAGGAAATCTTTTCACATATATATTTTTTTATGCTGAATGATTCAAACCATTTTCAACAAGCTGCAGGTTGCCACACGAGCTGCCCCTAATCATGAACATGTTGCTTTGACAAGTCTGGAAAAGATGTAAGAATAAAAGCTTTCCTAAAAGAATGAGTATGTCACACAGAACTGATAAACAGCCTGTCCATACACTGAAACAAACGACCTGCATTTGTTTCAATTATTCATGGCTCAGTTGGCAGCTGGCAATCTGCTCAAGGCTAAGGGCAATGCAGCAGGCAGACAGCAGCATTGTGTCTGTGCCCTGCACAGCTCACATGCCTCCCAGACTCCCAGGTGTGCGGGGGTGGAAGACAGACAAGGCTCTTCCCACACATCTCACTCTTCCCACCTATTCAGGGAATCAGGCTGGGTGCAAAACAGCTCTCCTCAATCTGCTTTCTCAGTGTGTGCTAGGAGCAATTGTATGGAGAGGGAGGAAAAAACAATACAGTGAGCGCCAAGTGCCTTCTACTGCTTTAATCTATCACAGACACAGAGCAGACTCTTGCCTCAATGTCACAGAATATTCTGAGTTGGAAGGGAACCACAACGACCATCAAGTCCAACCCTTGAGTGAATGGCCCCTTCCTCTTCCATTTTACCATGAGTATTCATGTCAAAAATCAAGAAAGTAAGAAGGCTACCTCTGCTGATATTAGAAGTTACAAGCTTTTTTTTTTTTTTAATAGAGAATACGTTATTTTTAATGACCTGGTAAATTTTATAATTAAAATCCTATTTTGTGCATTCACAACACAAGAAAAAGGAAAAAAAAATTAGTTGTTTGTGGGACCATCAAAACACCAAATGATCCCACTGAGCATGATACCCACAACTACAAAAGAGTTTTCTGATTCCAGCAAAGTGGAACCAAATGCACACAAGAAAGATACTTCCAAATAACCTTAGTTACATAAATTCTTGCTTAGTTACATAAATTTTATGCTGCCAAGTATCATAAAAATTTATGCAAACTAAAAAAAAAAAAGCATTAACTTTGAAATGTCTTTTGAGATGGTATATTACACACATAGCTCAACAGTAAATTGAGTCACTTTCCTGGAACTGAAAACTCATACCTGACAGGCAAGTATTATTTTATCTACCAACTCCTATTGCTCTGAAGAACATAAAAGCGATCAAGGACTTCTGTACTTCTCATCAGGAAGTATCCCCTTAGAAGCACCAATTCCACCATGGACTATAATTTCAAATTATAGAAGGAAGTGCCCAGATTGATGTGAAGACTAAAAGCCTGTGAGACACTGTTGAGTTCTATATAGAAAATCCATATAATATTTTGGGGGCAGAGTATTTTATAACTGTAAGCAATCAAATGGAAAGCTTCCTGATAGAGACCATAAAGAATGTTTATTTGTGTAGACCTGACAGCCTCTTCTCTAGAAACCTACAGTGTTCAGAGTAGTTTTGTACCTGGAGACATGTGAACAATAATCCTTGATGCATTAGCAAAGGACATGGTATTGTACCACACAAGTACCACTGCCCCAGTCCCTCACAGACCGGAATGAACACTACAGAACTACAGGTCCTGGTACCTATAATTTGTTTTTTCTCCACTGATCTGAGACCTATCAAAAGAAATGGAGGAAATTTGACATCCGAAAAACATCTCAGAAAATTTACATTAGTTCTTTTACTCTCCTTCCAACCTGGCCTAGAGGGCTGGTACTCTGTTGCAAATGAATGCTGTTCTTGTTCTCAGAACATGGAGGAAGCATTACCTCTAATCATCCCAATCTCAAGTGCACAACTGAAATGTTCTGTAATAGTGACACAAAACATTTAATCTAAAATAATTGTGTTTTGAGGAAAAGAATCCAAATATAATTCCATTTTAATTACCTCTCTGGAGAATCATCCTGTTTTTTAAATCCAGGAGGAAGAGCTGGCCCAAAAAAGCCATCATCATCATCGTCTTCATGAATTCTTTTTGGCTTTCTGCAAATACAGATTTCACTTAATAATTACCTTGACAAGCATAGCAATTATCTACATTTTAAAAAGGAAAAAAAAAACCACATAAAATTATTTCATAGGGTCTTCTGTACTAAATACCCTGCTGTTACCATGGAAACAGTGCAAAAGGATCCAAAATTATTTGAAGCAATTAAAAAATTGCGAGTATAAGATTCACTTTAAAAACGTTCTGACATTTAAAAAAGAAAAAAAATTTAAAACAACATTAAGAATACTTTTTCTGAAGAAAGAAGTTTAGTATAATGTTGAAATACCATTTTCTAGTCATAAAGTAATTTAAAATTCAGTACTTTCTCCATTTTTATATGCTGTCTGCATTTTGAGTAGTATTTTTGCTGTTCAATTCTAATTAGCTGAAAAACTATTGACTAAGAAAACAAGAAAAAAATTGAATAATAATTACTCTAGCACTCATTAAGATGGCATAATGGCCTTCAAGTCTCTTATACAAGGCTTAGAGCAAACACACACAAATTCTTAACACAGCAATTGTGAGTAATCAACCCAACAAATGAGAGCATCTGCAGACTCCTGTTACTTGCTAAACAATTCAGGTTTTTTTCATTAGAGTTGACTTAACTGAATGCATAAATTCATGTCCATAAAGACGTCTTATGGCCTCTCAAAGAGAGTCAGTATACCAAAACCGGGGCAAAAACTCAAGTACCAATTACTTATGCATGTGGTAAGTGGTGTCTGTCCTTAGCAAAAACATGCAAATTTGCAGAACTAAAATAAAACATATAAATAGAGAGATCTGACTGCCCCAAATAATTAAATTCCACTGTAGGGTGTCAAACAGGTCAGCTAAACATTCTTGGCCATGAAGAACATGCAGAACATGTAATCAAAAGTTTTACACAGGTACAGAGTTTACCTTTTTTTATACAACATTGTTCCTTTTTCATGAGTTAGACACATTACATTTGCAATACAATTTGTAAATATACAAATAACCCAAAAACATGCTCACTTCAGTGCTGGATCTCCTTCTGCCTCCTCTTCAGAATCTCTGTTTGTGTCTCTGGGTAGGGGAAGAGATTCTGAGTCGTCATCACTGTCAGGAGTTTCTGAGCTACAGTTGCTTTTGTAGTCTGGAGGCAGTGCTGGTCCTGCAACTGAAGATCCAGAGTTATTTGGGATCATAAAATCACAGAATGGTTTGGATTGGAAAGGACCTTAAAGATTATCTAGTTCCAATCCACTTCTACTAGACCAGGTTAAATAAGGATACCTACCAAATGTTTCAAATAAGTATGATCTACCATGGCATTTCCAAAACACATATTTACTTGGAATTAAGCTAATTTAATCAGTGCTCTCTCCAGCATTTAGAGAAGATATGTAAACAAATTTCTAGAAGCCACTTCTTTCAGCACCTTATTTCTGTCAACAACCTACCCTGAACTGTTCTGACTTAGGACATTGCTAATCCATTACTACATGAACATCTCTGGAACAGGAGTAGAAAGCCCTGTTTTGTGTAACAACTAATGTACAGTGGATGTGGCATAAACCAGGATATTCAAAAGAAACAATTTAATGAAGCATTTGAAGCTTACTTGTGAAGAAACACATCATCTGTACATACACAGTGTGGGAGACCATAAATTATTAAATGGGAGCATTTGTGACCATAAAGTATTAAATTAATTGCCAGCCTGCTTTGGGAATGGTTTAATGATTAAGGTTATTCCCAGTTCAGCTAAATGTGAACAGCACGGACAGATTTAAGTACTCTGCTGAAAAAGGGGTGATTTAGGCATTCAGAAAATGAATTCAAAGAATTGTTGCTGTCAGAAAGTCAGGTCAGTGGATGGAGCTCTCATGCTCCAGTAAAACCTTCATGCTCCAGGGTAATATCTCAGCAAAATTAAAATTCAGACACTAACACTGCCAACAGGTCTGAGCTGCTTCTGGCACTGTTCCCACCAACAGACACTGATTTTTACAGATTATTTGGCTATAGCACCATGTGCAGTGGGTCCAGAAGCAGCATAGTCATTGACCCTAACAGCAAATGCCCTCCAAACAAGACCTCTAACACAGACACCCTCACAGGCTTGATCAACAAGGGGTCAGCTGGAGCAAGCAAAAACCAGCAATGGTTCCCAGGTAAAAGGCCTTCCCATTCCAGGGCAAGGCATCCATTTACACAAACACAGTACAAACAGCCCGTGTTGCCATGTAATGGAGATTTGATTCTACTGATGATTTAACATCCTGAGACACAGACACCATTCCTGCTCTTAATATCTCAAGCACTGAGTACAAGACTTGCAGGACAGAGAGGTGCTTTGGTGAGGAAAAGATATTGTTCCCTTTATGAATAGTCAAGGGTCAGATGAAAAGATAAATGGTACCAGGAAATTAGATCTTCAGTTGAAGAACTACAACTTTTTGATAGTACAAAATACAACCTAATGCATATTATGGTTCCATTGTCAGCTGACAAAGGCTAGGCAGAAATCAAGTCCTTGGAGTGAGCTTCACTAAGCTTTTAATCATGGTTTGCACAAGACTAGTTACAAAGCATCCACAGGCAGATCTGCCCACTTCTTTGTTTCCTGTTCTAATGGAAAAGACTTTAACTGGGACATAGAAATCCATTTCAGCACTAGAAAGGATAAAAAAACCCAACAAACCACTTCATCCACCCTGAAAAAACCCAAACACAACACCCTAGCTGATAAAGGTAATATAAGTTCAAGAGGAAACAAACAGATTAATGATAGGTAGGAAGAAAAACTGCTATCAAGAAGTTTCCTCTTCTCGTAAGAAAATCACCACTTGAATAAAAACACTTAAAACCCAGATAAAACCTGCACAACTGCTTTCTCCAGCCACCTGGTGCCCTGACATCATGCAAGCAGACTTCATTTGCTCTAAATGCAAAAGAAAAGACTTGGAGTGGAAGGAACAAACACAGATACAATTTGATGAGTCTGATACCAGAGAGGAAGAGAGAAATTAGGAGTAGTTTTGTGAGCTGCACAGAACTAGTAAAACCAAAACTGTTAAAGGAAGGAGACTGGTCCCACTGGCATGTTGTTCAACACCAGGGCTAACACACATACTTTTATCCCAATTCCTCTCCATTATGTTGGCAAAACTGTTTGCATGGGCTATGTAATAAGCTGGATCAGGGAACTTAAAAGGCATAAAAATAACACAGCAAAACACAGGACTACCCTGAAAGAACTGTTTGTTAGTGGAACTGCAGCCTAAGCAGGACAACCAGATATTAAACAGAGACTGAGACTGACTAATGAAGGGAAAAAGGCATTTAAAGCCTGAGGAAGAAAAAGTCATTGGACATGATGAAAAAAAAAGGAGGGGAAAGAGACTTGGGATTAAAAATTAATATGATCATGGTACTGACTGAGACTAACAATCAGCACAGGCAAATATACAGCTATGGATCAGGATGGTTTGAGGAGCCCCAAGAAAGAGCAGAAAGGTAGGAATGGAATTTGCTAAGCGTAAATTCTGGGAGGAAAGAAAGAAAAGGGTGAGGAGGGAGGCCAAGATCTAATCAGAAGTCCATGAAATTCCCCAAAAGCCACAGAAAAGTGGAAAAAGACAGATGAAAGCAGGAACAGAGGAGAGCTCAAAAAGAGTCCGGAAACTAAACCTAATGAGGTGAGGAGGATAAATGGATGTAGCAATGGCAGAGCAACAGAAAAATGACAAAGCAACCAGAGCTTGTAACAATTCAGAACTGAACAATGGGATAAAAATGTATGAGAAGAAAATGATGGGGATAGTGAGGAGAGAAACAGGACCAAGTGAGATTGAACTGAATGTTTCACAGCTACTAGAAGTGACCATCCTATTAATGAGGTGGCTCTGGTGACTATCTGCCTGAAAATTAAGTCAATTCAATTCAGAAACCAAATTAAAAGCTCTATTTGCTTTGTTAGGGTTATTTCTGCTGTATTTGGAGATTCTAAGCAAGCTACCACACCATCAGACATGTACTGGGAAGCTCTCAAGGACAGACAAGGCCTTTCTGCTCCAGCACAGTGGTAGATCAACTCAGACATATCAACACATCCATATGTGGCCTAAATGCTGAAACAGACAAAACTCCCTTCTGCGTCTCTGGTTATTTTTAGCCATTCCCTAGCACTTCTTTCCTGATGGTACAAGGACAGCCCAGAGGCAGGGACAAATGGGCCAAAGGAAGTACAATTCTTCCAGCAGAAACACAGTTAGTCCAGCTTCAAAGCACCATCATGAAGTGAAGAATCAGGAAATAAGTGCATCCCATGGGCTGGACAAGCTGAAGAAGGTAAAGGATTTACTAGGGATGAGCTTTTGGGTCTGTCCAGCTACCATTTGCTTCCATCCTGCTCCCAATTAAGGGTCAGAAGTATTATTAGCAACCTCTCTGACACCATAGGCAATGTGGTTTGTCCTGTGGTAAGAACACCAGTGGGCACTGTGGGACAAAGTGTCTGGATGCTCGTATCCAGAGGGGTGGTGGGAGTGGGGCTCAAGGGGGCTGAGATATTTGCTACTGACTGTGGTGCACATCAGCCTGCACAAGGGTATAAAATGCTGCTGGACACTGGGCCAACTAGTCTGCCAAGGCTGCAGACAGCTCCCAGGTGGATTGTCTCCAGAAGGAATGTATTAGCAATAAATCCAATCATAGTGACTCTCCTATTTCTTGTGTCTGTTTGAGAGCCTTCTCTTGTGCCTCAGAGTCTTCTCTGCCACAGACTGCTCAAAGGCCAACTTTCTTGCTGTTGGGAGACAGAAACTATGAAAGTAGACTAAAAGAACAAGTGCTCTTCAAAAAATTCAATGAGCAGCTCAAATATCAGTGAGATTACTGTGACAAGAAAAATATTGGAAAAGCTGTTCAGCTTTCAAAGGTGAAGCATTTCTTAAAATAGTTAGAACACACAGGAGAAACTGTTACAGAACAAATTCTAGGCCCATTTGACTCAAGACTCAGCAAGTGTTGCAGCACAGAAGGTGCTGGTAGCAGCCCTACTGTGTGATTTTTGTCACTCCAGGTGCAGGGCTCCAGATGGAGCTGCAGTTCTGTACAGCAAAGTGTGTTATGCCAAAGTACTTGCTCTCCTTTTTTCCTCTGCACTGCAGCAGTCTGCTTCATGGGGTGAGCAGGGACACTGAGCTGCCTAAGACAAAGTCAGAAAAAGTTTGTGAAAATTATAAAAACAAACAACCTGCCAGTAGCTGGAGTTTGGGGTTTTTATTTGTTTGTTTACAAAGGCAAATAAATTCCTTCACCCACTTCACACAGGAATTTCCAAGCAGAACTTGGATCAGGTGCCAGAGCAACTGTAATATCATGGAACTGATTTACACAGGGACAAAGAGGGGACAAACTCAGCTGATTAACCTAAACTAGACACTGCTGAAACACCCAATGTCACAAACCCACAGCCTAAGGATAAGTTTAACTTGTTTTGTTCATACACAATACAGATACTTGCAGCCTGCTCAGTGTGTTGATGGAAAGTGAATAAGCCATTAACACAGATATGGCCAGGAAAGGCAACACCAGCTCCTGCAGTCAGGGCTTCCGCACAAGGCCGAGATCCAGACACAGAGCTTGATGTTGCCATGGTGTCAGCTGATGCAGCAGCTTTGTCCCTCTTGCTATTGCTCCCTCTTCTGGATTAAAAAATTACAGAGCAGACAAGCACGACAAACCTTTCCCATCAGAGCTGCTTTCTTTGGAGTAACTGAATGCTAGAAACTGAATATATGAACTAGTGCCTTGAACCTGGATTAAAGGCAAGGAGTACAAACGCTCAAAGTGCTGCTTCCAGAGATATTACTGACAGAGAATATGCAAGAATTTTAGTGGGGAAGCTGAGCTCCACTGCAGAAAAGCCAGCCTGGCAGTCAGCTGGTCTCGGTGGGATCCCACCTCTGATGTGACAGCTCTCGACATGACAGACCCTGGCAGGCAAGGCACCACAGCCCCACTGACCGGCACTCTGCTCCACATCCTGAGGTACTCTGCCTGGAAAACCACAGCTGACGAAGTGGTTTGGCCTGGCAAAGGAAAGCACGCTGCACAGGCCCAGCCTTCTCCTTTCCTACCCGCTAACTGCACTCTTGGAGCTGCTGAATAGCATAGTCTTCAAAGCGCCCGGGAGACTTGAGCGGGACAAAAGTAAGTGACTAAAAGCGGTATTTTTCTGGAATGGGTTTTAGAGCATTTCATATCTTTAGCATTCCATCGCATACAGCGCTTGCTTTTTGTGGGTCCCCCACCCGAAAAAGTCACTGTAAGACCCTCCCGGTGAGTTTAGCTCCATCCAGGCGCCGCACTGGCGGCGTTCACCCCGCGCTGTGACACACTGGGCTGCGGAGCCCCGCTATCCCCGCCACGGAGCACCCCGCGCCGCGGAACACGGGCTGCAGAGCCGCTCTATCCCACTCGCAGAGCACCTCACGCTACGGAACACCGGCCCGCTCTGTCCCCACGGAGCATCCCGCGCTGCAGCACAAGGGCCGCAGGGCCCCGCTCTCCCACCGCCGGCGCGTCCCCGTGCTCTCACCCTGGCTGAAGTCCTCGCCCGGTTCGGCCTCGGCGCGGCGCGGGAAGCCGGGCGGCAGCGCGGGGCCGATGAGCTGGCGGGCCATGGCGAGGCCGACTCGGGGGCAGCCCAGCCGCCCTCCCCGTCCCGCTCCCCCTTCTCTGCTCCCGCCCCTGCGGCGCTCCCGGATGACGCCGCGCCCGCCGGGAAGGAGGGAGGGAGGATTCACCTTCCTCAGCCCGGACGTGACGCATTCAGCGGCCGCCACCGGAGGGCCCCACGTGGTTGTGGGAGAGCATCGCGGAGCGGGGTCTGCCCACCCGGGCGGCCTCTCCGGGCCCGACATGAACCCTTTCTCCTGGTACCCGCCGCCCCCACCGGGACTGCCTCCACCGGGCATCCCCCCACCCTTCTTCTGCCCGCCGCCCTCCTGGGACACGAGCTTCTGGGCTGCCCCCGTGCCCTACCCGCCGCCCGGCCGCTACGCGCCGCCCGACAGCACCTACGCGTCCGCCGACACCTACTCGCAGCCCGCCGAGTCCTACTCGCAACCCGCCGACAGCTACCCGCCCGCCGAGAGCTACTCGGATCCCGCCCAGAGCATCCCTCCCGCCGAGAGCTACTCCCAGCCTGCCGAGAGCTATGCCCAGCCTGCCCAGAACTTCTCGCAGCCCGAGGGCTACCCCCAGCCCGCCGAGGGCTACCCGCCGGCTCAGAGCTACCCGCAGTCCGAGAGCTTCCTTCCCCCTCACGGCTACAGCTCGCCTGCCGCCTGGTTCCCGCCGGCCTACGGAGCGCGACCGCAGGGCCTGCACGCTGGTGAGGGGCCGGGGCAGGGCAGAAGCCGTCTCTTGGGCCCCTGGGCTCCATCCCGTCCCGTCCCGTCCCGTCCCGTCCCGTCCCGTCCCGTCCCGTCCCATCCCATCCCAGGCAGGGAGGGGCCCCGGGGCTGTCCTGAACCCTTGGGGCTGCAGGACTCTCCTCCAAGCATGTGGGTCATGCAGTCCTCTCTTTTCTCTTCCCTGGATCCTTCTCTGTTGCCCACCGAGGTAGGAGGGGGGGGGTGTTTTACCAGGTGTATCTGTGAATGGCTCATATTTTTTTTTTTTTTCTCTGTTCTGAAGGTGGAAATGGTAATTTCTCCCAGAAACGGCAGGGCAAGCAAGCACCTGCATTTAGTAAACATTGTCCAGAAGAAAATAACAAGCCAAAGGTATGGAGTGGGGTCCCCAGTGCAAGAGGGACATGTACGTGTTGGCATGGATCCAGGGAAAGGCCGCGAAAATGATTAGGGGTGGAGCGCCTCTCCTGTGAAGGCTGAGAGAGCTGGGGTTGTTCAGCCTGGAGAAGAGAAGGCTTTAGGTAGAACCTGCATCATCCTTTAAGGGAATTTAGGAGAAAGACTGGGACAGACTTTATAGTGCAGCCTGTAGTGGTAGTGCAAGGAGTAATGGTTTTAAACTGAAGGAGAGTAGATTTGGATTGGACATAAGGAAGACTTTTTTTATTATGAAGGGGATGAGGTACTGGCACACATTGCCCAGAGAAGCTGTGACTGGCCTGTCCCTGAAGTGTTGAAGGCCAGATTGAATGGGGCTTTGAGCAGCCTGATCTAGTCATGATTGTCTCTGCCCATGGTGGTGGGGGTTGGAACCAGATGATCTTGGACGGTCCCTTCCCACCCAAACCATTCTGTGGTGGTGTCAGTCTTATGCGAATTGTCCCAAGGCACTATAGAGATCCCATTCTCCTGTCTGACCTGCTTGCCCTTAGAAGAGAGCAAACATGTGACAGTCTGTAACTCTTGAAAGATACATGTCAACCCAATTCTTATACAAGTTTATGTTGCCCTACTGCGGTGATGCCCAATGACCTAAATTATGCTAGTGCTCTGTTACGTGGTCAAGGCCAGCCAGCCAGATGACGCTGATGTGTGTAGTGGGAGAAGGCAGGGTCTGTGCAGCCCTCTGAACTTGTACCTGTCCTGGGAGAGCAGTCATGGTCTGTCTTGGTAGGGAACAGACATGGGGCTTTAGCCTAAATCTCACAGCCCTCTGAAGTCCGTGCCTGCAGACTGGTGTGTTTGCAGAAGCAATAATTGGTTGAAAGGTGGTAGTGGGAAGTCCTGAGTTTAGACACTTTGCTTAGAAGATAAGTAATTGAAATTTAACTTTTATATTATGTTAGCTTGTCTTTGAAACTTTTGAAACACATAACTGCTTTATTCACAAAAATACTAATAGTGTTTCATGACTAACTAAACACAGAAATATCTTGTAACTGCAATCCTGAGATTATTTATTCTTTTTTTTTTGTTTGTTTGTTCAGACCAGAAAGAAAAAAGAGCCAGTTTTCTCTCATTACTGTGATACCTGTGACCGTGGCTATAAAAACCAGGAGAAGTATGATGAACACATTTCACAGCATAAACAGGTTAATGAGTTTGGCTTCTTTTATTCATACTTTGATTTTTTTCCTTTGTGCCTGACAAACAGTTAGGTGTAGTCACTCTTTGAACAGAAGACATAGGAATGAGATTCCAGAGCTTTGTCAAGTATTAGTGGGGGATTTTTTTATGAATGCTGTATGTAGGGGAGGCTTCAGCTGTATTTTTGGTTTTATTACTGAAGACTTTTAAACTGTTTTTCTTGTGAAGTATTACTAAGTCGTAGGAATTAATTCATTGACACCGCTATAGCATGTACAGTTTTTGTGTGGAAACATTTAAAAAATTTCATTTATTGAAAAATTATCAAAATTTGCAAGTATCAAAATTTGAAATTGAAGAGTCTTGCAAATTTTTATCTTAGGTAAACTTCACTTTCTCTTCAGTTATCAGATACATTGCCTACACTGGTTATTCTAAAACCAGATGAAATATAAAAGTACATTATCCCTGCTTGCTGTTTTTACAATCACCTTTGTTAGCAAACAGGGTAACTTAGAGAGCCTGTGCAACAAACTGTACAGGCAACTGGCACTGAATTTATTTCAAGTGTGCTCAAAAGCTTGTTTAAAATTTGTGTAAATTGGTATGTTTTAAGTTCACCCTCTTATCTTGCAGTGCTCAGAAGAAGGTTGCAATTTCAGTGCCCATGAGAAGATTGTTCAGATACACTGGAAGAATGTAGGTAACCCTCTGGGCCCAAAATAGGAGTCTGTGCCATCTTTACCATAGCCCCTTTTCTCATTCTTCAGAGGTTTCCTTTCATTCATTTGGAAAGAAAATATATCACCTCTGAGGAGAATCTGTTTCAAGACAATATTGTGGATGAAAATTTGTTAAATACTATAGGCTTTCTTAATGGATTCATTTTATCATCTCTGTGTACAGTCTCACCAGTTTTGGAGATGAAAACAGAGTGATACCACTATGCCTGACATAATGATGTTTTCTTTTTTAATTTGTGGGTTTTTTTCCTTTCGCTTTTAAACACCTGTGAAATACTTTTTCCTTAGGCCCATGCACCTGGTGCTAAAAGAATAAAATTAGATAGTCCAGAAGAGATTGCTAGATGGAGAGAAGAAAGAAAAAGGTAAGACTTGTGGCCTATGGATTTGTTTTACTGTATTTTCCCTGTGTGAGCATGAGATGACAGCTGAGGGGCAGGAGCAGCATGTAACTGCTGTTTCTGCTGTCACATTGACCCTGGAAAACTCTTGCAGCAGTGATCTGTGTCAGGATGCATGAGCCAGGAGAGTGTGAGCTGTGGAGATTATAATAATTTAAAATATTATAATAGAAGGCAAGGTATCAGCTGAGAAGGAAGCAGCTTTCCCAGATGCTTGATGTGGTATCCCAGGTTAGGTGAATATCTCATTCCTTTTAGCCTCACCACGGATCACATTTTAGGTCAGAAATGTTTGTGTGGTGGTTTTTAATGGCTTAAAAATCTGGAACTATTGTACTGATTATACTTGCAATACTGTGTGCACATTTCCCCATGGTACGTTGTCCCAGTAGACCACACCAGTGAGTTTTCCTGACTTTTTAAGGGCTTTCTGTGTTGCTTGATGCTTTTCTAATGAAAGAGAACAAAAACTGTGAATGATACTGTTCTCGGATAGTCTAATTTACATTGTATTCAGGGTGCAAGGTAAAATTCTCCTATATAGCAGTATTTCTCACTTTTTCTCATCCTGTGATGTAACAGGGTGTGACTTTTATCCAGAGCAGGATTGAAGTATTTATCTCCCAGATTTGTTTGTTTTTTTTTTTTTCCCTTCAGAGTTCAACAGATTAAAATCCACACTTTCTCAGCAGCTTTCTCAGCAGGAGAGAGATGCTGCAGGCTTTCTTCACATCTCTTGATAATTTAGAATAGTCTTGCAAGTGATCAGTGCATGAGTTTTGTTTCCACGAGCAAGAGTCCTGTATGCAGAATGGGAAGTGATATAAATTTTATTCTGAGATCAGTGGTGATGAGCTAGGGCAGTGTCACATGGAGTTTTTTTTAGTGAAAATAAAACCCTGATGGAATCTTACTGATGGTCTGATGGAATCTTATTGATGCATCCACCCTGCATCCATGTCAGAAGGCAATGTTAATGTGTTCTTGCTTTGAACTTCACTTCCCTTAATATATCTTTACACTGTTTTTGTTGAAAAAGAAAGATGAATGGAATTTATTGTAGAATTTTTTTAATTGCCTCCCACCCATTTTTTCCTGTATGGAGAAGCAAAATTTCTCCCCATGTAATTGCATTTTTGGAGGTTTCAATTTTTCCTTGTACACGGTTTCAGCTTTTTCTGCAAATTTCCAGAAGGCAATGGGATATCTTACCACTATGTCAGCACATTACAGCAGTCAACTGTTGCACCTGCTGTTCATTTTTTACAAATGAAAATAATCCATAGGTTCTTAAAAAAAAAAAAAAAAAAAGCTTTTTTGATAGAGAAACAAGAGAACAAGAGATTTTTTTCTCCCTTTTTTAAAATGCCGTCATTAACCAGACAGAATTTGGTTGTGATCTCTGCAAATATAAGTTTGGTGTTAGATTAGGCAAGTTTTGGTGCTAGATTAGTTTTCATTCCAAGGCTTCCTTTTATTCAAAAGATGCTTGAGGCCTTGGTTTTTATTTGCTTTCAGTCTACATATTACTGTTGTGGTTGTTTGGTGACCTAATTTTCTAATGGTAGCTCCAAGGAAGAAGATCCATAATATGCAGTCTCTGAGAGAGTCTTTACTACTCGTTTTCAACTTTTCATACACTTCCCTGTTTTGGGAAGTGTTCAGGAGAGTTCCTGTCTAGCAGCTGATGCTGAGGGTTAAGTGTTGAAATGATGTTTAAGGTGTACATGTCAGTATGTGCTCTACTAGAACATTAGGGAAGTGGGAATTGAATGTAAAATTACGGATATTGTTTGTGTGGGGAGTGGGTGCTGCAAATCACAGCAGCCTTTATCTACACTTAACTGTAAGGGTGATGCTCTGCCTGAGATGGTTTTGCTGAGCTTCTGAAGAATCTCGTTTTTGGTTTTATAGGTGACTGATTTGGCTGTGATACAGCATTGCAGAAAGCCTTTGCTCACTGCAGCACAGTAAAATCAAGGGACAGAAAGTCGTGTGGTCACAGGCACCAACCAGAAAAGGCAGAATGGGATTAGGACTGTCTGAGCCAAGGCCACTAGATGGAGTAGTGCCTCATCTTGGTACTTCAGGCCTTCTGTGGGCATCTTATTTAGCCGTGATGGATGGGTGGAGAATGACTACCTGGGTGGCTTTTGTTACTCTTTGTACAGCGAGAAAGCTCTATGAGCATCCTTCTTTTTTTAATTAAAAAAAAAGGCGGGGGGGTTGGAGGCAGGCAGAGAGAGAAAGCCAGCTGGAACTTTTGTGCAGCATTAATTGGGTCACCAGCAAAGCATCAGTTTAGTACTGAAGGTCTGTTGTTGACTCACAGTAAACACTGCATTGTACAGAAAAGAGGGACACCAGAGGGAGTCTGAGCTATTAAGCAGTTTTGGTTTACAGTGACAGGAAAAAACCTTTTTCATTCTAGAAGCTCCAGTCAGAGCTAAGAATGAATCTTTTTAGGTCATTAATAGTTTGTTCCTAATTAGGTTGCAGTGATTTAATATGTGTGTTTCCATGCTGCTTCCTGTCTTGCTTGTTCTTTCAGCCGTTATAAATAATTACTTGCAGAGTTGAGATTTTTCTTCTTAATTAGCTGCTGTGTTGCTCAATTGTGTATCCTGCTTAAAATCTTGAAGAAAGAGCTTGTATTTAAAGTGTAGCTTACTCTCATAGAGGAAAGAGGAGGAGGAGAGCTGGTAAGGAGTATCTCTGGATGAAGCATGCTGGATTGGAATGCTGTTTTCCTGTTGAACCTGCTGAGCCAAGAAATCTAATTAAGTAAAGAGCAATAGAGATGAAGTTCCACGGGATCTTAGGGTTTCCCTGTGTTTTGCAGACAGATGGTTGTGAAGTCTGACATCAACTTTTCTTGTTTTGATTTGTCTTGTCCCTTCCAAGTGTTGAGAAATGTGCTGTCTTCAGCATATTTTTTCTTTAACATGAGCTTAAAGAGAATTATCTGCAGTGCATTTCCTTAATGTGTCAGAATGAGGTATTGCTGTCTTCCCTACTCCACAAGCAAGATCTGGGTCCTGCCAGCCCATCTGTTTCTCACCAACATTTCTTGAGCAATGGTTATTAGTAAGAATGTGGCAAGGCTGCTTTAGTGTTAAAGTGAATAATTTAATTTACTTTTGCTTAGCTCCTAATAAAACGCTGGGGGCTTTTCTTGAGCTCGTGTGTTGCTTGTAAATTCTCCCCTTTCTGCCCCGCTTTCTTTATTCTCTTGGCATTGGTTTGTTCAGATAGGAATTGTCTGTTGTATTTCCTTGCAATACATCTCACAGGCTGAGCATGTGCTTTGTGCTTGAAGTCCAGTACTGTTAAACACACCATTTTTAATTAATTTGTGGTTTTCTAGTTGCATAATGTTAATCCTAGAGTAGTTTGGAATCCTCCCTGGTGTTGCGTTCATAGTAGTGAAGTATGTCATATAGAAAATAATTTCTTGTGACTTGGTAAAAGTGGAGAAGACAAAGCAAAGTAGAAGGGATGAGTCAATAGATCAAGGTAAACATAGATGCAATAAAGTTTACTCTGATCTGCTGGGATAGATCAGTAGCGAAACTGCCTCAGCTAACGTATGGTTAAATCAGATGTGGGAAAGTTAAGCCAAGATTTTATCAGCTCTGTTGGGTCATTTTTGTTCCCTTTGGGCTATCCATGTCTCCTTTGCTGTTGGCTTTGTATATGCAATTAAGACCAGCTCAAGAAATTTTTGAGGCATTTTGCTCACAGTGCTATTCCTATTAAAATGATGAACTTGTATAGCTCTTGACTCAGGAATTCGTTGTAAAAACTACTATAGAAACAGGTCTCTTTTCTGTTAGATGTTGGCAAAGCTCTGTTTCTTCACTGCTTGCTAAGAGCTGTTTTACTTCAATGTTTATGAGAGCAAGATAAAGTATGTTGGCCTATAAAAAAAATGCATGGCTCTGGCTAGTGTGCTCATTTATCAGAAAAAAAAAGATCTATTCCCTAAGACACATGTGTCATTGATTAGGCTCAGTGTCACTGTTCCTTGTCTCTAGAAGCTTTAGGATATCCTTTACCTGCATGTCTCACTTTGTTGGGATATATTTAATATACTTATCTTAACCTGAAAAACAGTTTTTTTGATACTATCAATTTATTTTGAAAGCTTTGGGTATGTAGAAGTGTATACTGTTGGGACCTGCAGCTGCTATGAAGGAGGGCTGCCTTTCAGGCTGTACTGGCTTCATGAAGTCTGCTGTGCCAGACCATCACATCCTGGTTCAACTCTCCCTTTTACAATAAGTTGCTTAGGGTTGTAAAGCCCTGTGGGGACTGATGAAGCTCTTTGTATTCAAGCTCTGACAAGTTGTTTGCAAGGCATGAGTGCTGGGGTACTTCTACTTCAGTGGTGTTTGTAGGTAACATTTTAGGAACATCGTTTTCTTAGGAGAGGAGGAGGGCATGCCATCTTAGAAGGGTGCAAGCCCAAGTCAGCTCTTGGGATTTAAGCATATGGTCTTTTATGTGGAGGGGCTCAGTCAGTAAAGGCATGAGGTAAAGGCAGTGAGTAAAATGCCATCTAACATTTGAGAAGAGATGGGAAAGATAAACACAGCCGCTACAGATGCCTTCAGATGTGCTTCTGCAGGCATACTGGGACTTGTGACTTGAGCTCTCGCCAGCTGTCAGTTACTGCCTGTGTCAGCTGGAAGGGTGGTTTAGGAGAAATCTGTCAGTCTTGGCAGTTAAATGGAACTGAAAGCCTTGGTGCAGTCCATTACGGTGGCTCGTGGAGGGAGTGGTATCTCACAGGAATGAAAGTGGGAGGCATTCATGTCTCAAATTGTGTTGGGAGAGCGTGTCTGAATATGTCCTTAATCAGCATAAGTGCTGGAGCATTTGAAGACTCCTTTGCTCTAGTATTTAGGGTCTTCCCTTATATTTAAAACACCCTCCCCCCTACAATCTCTACAATAAGCTTGGGGAAATTTTGAGTATAACTACTTGTTTTATGGCTTGCTGTCCTCCTGGGAGCCTTTGTGTTTGAAGGAAAGCACCTTCTCCTAAAACTGCAGCACACAGGGGTCTTTGTCAATACGAAGCTTTGAGATTAAAGAGTTCATTGCACATTTGCTGTGTGCTGGGAGTGTTGTAACATGGATGAACAAATCTAACTAACAGGGAGGAGCAGAGGTAAAACATCACATCCCTGTGCTCACTTGAGCTATATGGCAGATTTCTGGGAGAAATCCAAAGAAAATAGATGTTGACAGCTCATGTTCAAATCCTCTTAAAGGGGACTAGTTCTGTAGTGTGTTTAGGTTTGTCTTGTAGAAAATGCTTCTCTTTTTCCCTTGATATGTGTTTGAAGCTGTCTTGAATCAATGTGACACTTAGCATTCATGCTGTAGTATGGGGGAAATGCATGTGATAAGATTAAATATTTAAAGAAAGATACGTGTCTTTTTGATAGTTATTTTTAGGGAGAAGCTGTTCTATGTTTCTCTCTACTCCATTTTAATAGACATCAAATATTTATTCTTTGTGTTTCTATATAGAAACTGGGGGAGCATGTGCATGTGTTTCTCATTTACCACCTTTATCTCAAAGCACTGGCATTTAGCTAACTAATGTTTGCAGAGCAAGTAGTGTAGCCATTTTTGGGCTTTGATGGTAAAAAGACTTCTGCCCAGGCTCTGTGTGTTGGAACCAGTGAGACATTTGTCTGTAGGGAAGGATGTTAAGGGAGCTGAGGAATAGAAGAGATTGAATGGGTTGGAAGATGGTAGTAACAGTAGATTTCTTTTCATCTGCATGATCTGGCAATTTTTCTTGAACCTAGAATTAAAAAGGGGCAGTAATTCGGGTGAACTTGAGGTCAGTGTGCGAGCACAGTGCTAAATACTGCTCGAGAAGAAACTTGTGTTCTTTTCCATGTCACATTAAAGGAATCTTGTGCACCCAAAAACTGTTCATATAACCTTTAAACTTTACAAGAACTCAGCAGTTAGTTTGCTAAAGCTAGTTTGCTATTTGTCATTCAAATAATCCAATTGAAGCTCCATAGAAATAATATAGGTGGACTAAATTGTGCTGTTATGTGTTGGGGCAAAGAGAGGGTCCATGGCTGTAACCAAACTGTTTGTCTGTACCTTGCTTGGTGGTTTGGTAAATCTAAGAATGCTAATGTGATATATTTTTTTAATTTTTGTTTTGTTTCATTTGTTGCATCTGGATATGTAGGCCTAAATGCACTCAGGTTTCTTTTCCTCACTAATGCCTTTTTAAGAAAGAAACAGTCTGTTAAACTTCCTTGAAAATTTTTAAAAAGCTGTCATGTCTATAGAGGAAGCTGATTCGGTAAAGGGGGATTTGAGAAACTACAGTGAATCCTTTAAGAGCCAGTGAAACTATTTTTTTCTTCTAGAAATTTTCCTACTTTGGCAAACATTGAAAGGAAGAAGGAAATGCAGACACAGAAGGAGGAAAGGGGAGAAGTGCTGACTACCCAGCAGTTTGGGTAAGTGTTTTGAACCAAGCTTGTTGCTTTCCTCCCACAGTTTTCAAAAGTATGCTCTCTTACTGTGGTCTCCCAGCACTTGCTGCTTCCACTGTATACAGAATCTGGCTGCCCTTTAAGAGAGGACAGGCCGTTTGACAAACTGCTGATGTAATATTCTTTTGTTTACTTCATAGGGCTCCAAAGTCCATTTCAGTTAAATGAAACAATAAGTGCATTAAAAATCTGGTATTCTGGCTTGTTTGAGAAAACCACTTTCTAGTGGCCATTCATTAGATCAGCATAACATTGGTCTCTGAAGAAGTAGTAATGGGGGCAAAAGTCATGCAACATAATGATTCCACAGGATTTAATCCTTTATTATCTGAAAATGGCCAGTAGAGATTTTCTTCTTGCTCTCTCTTCTTTCTGATGATAAATCAGTAGTCAAATGAAGAGGGGAAGAAGATAAACATGATGGAAGGCAGAAAAAAGAAGCAGCCCTACTTAAGTTATAATGAAAACCATATGAAAATAAGGTTAAATCTATCTGCTACCATTGTTCTGAGCTGGTGCTTACTTGTCTTGGATTTTTATCTGTTCACTGCCTTATAAATGATTTTCCAGCATGGTTTTGTTCTTCTCTCTCAGTTTCATTGTTAGGTGGAACTGGCTAACTTCGTTAGCTCTGCTTTAGGACCTGTGGGAAGATTGTTTTTTTAAAAAAGATGTTATAATGAGCCACACTCCTAAAATATAATTTGTTTAAACTGGAATGACTGAGCTGGAAGGCAGGAGCAGACTCAGTCCTAAGGGGCTCTTGCTAAATGCCATTTTTTTGCTGCATGGAAGTGCAGCTGGGGTTTGCCTAGCTTTTTGTGTAAGGGATGACAGCAAACAAAACAAAACTTGCAAACTTGCACCATGCTAAAATGTTTGAGTTAGTGCAGAATAAGAAGTTAGTGTAATTTATTAAATGTGGACAGTGCAAATTACCTTGTTGCAGCATGTTCTTCAGAAGATCCAGCACTTGCCTGCCCCCACTCAACCAGTTGCCTTTCATGCCTGGAAGGAAAGGTTTATAGAAGACTGAAGTAAAACTTCCATAAAAGGATATAAAGTTGGAGGAGTGCTTTGCACCCAAGGAACCAAACCTGGGCATTGAAACTAAAGATGCAAACATATATATTGTATATATATATGTGTGTGTGTGTGTGTGTGTGTGTGTGTGTATATATATATATATATATATATATATATATAACATATATATTGTGACATTTCTTTGTCACAGTAACAAACTGTTTGATATCTACAGGTTTTATTTGCTGACTTTCCTGGCTGTGAGTCAGATGCATCAAGTAGCCTTAAATGTCCATCAGAAATTCCATGCTGTTACATTTGTTAGTAGGTTTATATCTGGAAAACTGGAAAAAAAAGCCCTCAAAATTGCAGGTTCTTTACTTCTGCATAGCAACTTTTTATTCTAGTTCATTCTAGAAATCTCTTATTTTTCTTCCCTCCCTCCCCTTAGCACTCTAGACTTGGTGAGCTGTCCATAATCTGTCATTTCTGCTTTGTATATCAGCCGTAAAGATTCTGCAATTGATGTTTATCTAGCAAATTTACTGATGTGTGAGGAAAAAATAGAATACAGCTTGTTCCCTGCAAGCTGTACTATTAAAGCAAATGGCCAAGTAAGATTTAGAAAGGATTAGATGCTTAACACTTCCATGGTGCTTTCCAGTTGTGGTTGTCTGAAGTGCTTTGCAACTCCTAAGTCTCAGCATCCCTGTGTGTGAGATCGGAGATGCAGAAGGACCACTTTGGAAGGCTGTCTGGTGTCTCACAACACCTGAGTAATGCACAGCTCTCCATGCCCACTGAATGGAGAGTGAAGAGCAGGATGTCTTCCACAAGGGAACGTAAGAAGGCAGATACCAGGCTGATATTTGTTGGGACATGTTTTTGACCTTGAGGTTTCTTTCGGGGTGTTTGAGGCCCCAGAGAATTTAGAAAGTTGGTTTTAACCCTTGGTCAAGGACAACAGCTTTAATTAAGCCTGTATTTGCTCAATGTCTTCTAGGTTGTACAACATGCTGAATTTAGAGTGTGGTTGGGCAAATTCAGAAATGCAGTTTTCTCTCTTGTTGGAGTTGAATCATAGGAGATAATATTAGCCTTCTTTTGTGGGTGAGGGACTGATGCACAGGAAGGCAGTGGCTTGCCACTTGTACCACAGGAACACTGTGGTGGGTGATGCCATCAGGGATGAGCAATCAGCGTTAGACATTGTCGTGAAGTGACTGGAGAATGAAATTAAATATGTTTTGTTGTGATATAAAGTAATTTTTGTTATGACTGGCCTTGTTCTCCTCTAAGGAAGGACTTGATAAAGCCAGAAAAGCATGGAAGAGAGGAATGCTGGTAACAGGAACATTTCTGAACAAACAAAGTAGTGGGTGGCTTGAAAGGGCTGTATGATGGAGGCCTAGAAAGATTGCATAGGTGCAGGAGGTGAATAAAGTGTAATTATACACTGGTTCTTCTAACTCAAGAAGAATGGGTTACTAAATGACTTGTTTAGACCTCAGAATGAAGACAAACAAAAAGTCTTTTGTCACAAAATATTAACACCTTGCTGCAAGATTTTAGCAATGCCAGACATGAAGTCAGCATCCCAAATGAGGGATAATAGGACCTCAGCTGTGCTGTAGGTGAGGCTGAGGCAGAACAAACCATGAGGTTCATTGAGGACAGGAGATCTTGTGTCGTTTTTGCTGTTGTAATGTACTGCTGATTAGTTACAGTCCTGTTTTGCTGAATTAAGTTTCTGTTGCTTGGAAATAAATATTTTCAGAAAGCTTCAGCTGTCCCTTCTATATTTGCTTTTCTCTCTTGGTCACATTTATTCTTGTATCTATAGAATTCAACCAGTTTGTTAAGCTTTCCAGGTATCTTCCTATCAACATGTGTTTGTAGGATAACCTGGAAGATAACAGAACTGTGAAAGATAAGTGGAACCAGCATGCTGTGCTCTTCCTGTATTTCAGGACTTGTTATTTTGTTTCAGTTTTTTAAAAAATGCATTATCCTGATGGACATTTCTTTTATTCCTTTTTCTTGGAATGGGAAAGATGAATGGCATGTTGGTTGGAGGCGGGAGTAGGTAGTCATTACAGCTGATGGTGTCAGATGGCTGAATGGATTTGGTGCAGCAAGATGCTTCTCAGAGCTGTAACTAGAAAAAAGGGACTTCAGCAGTGAAAGAATGTTTATAGTAGATGCTTTCCTTTTAACTTCACATTGCCTCTGTTTTGAGTTACTTTAATGCTTAAGTGAAGAGTGTATTGTTGACTTTGTTATCTGAAATGAGAATGCCATGTCTTCACGCTGCAGGTTATCAAGGAACTTTCTTAGTCCATGTACCCTTGGCCTTGTTGAAAACTAAAAACTAAAAGTTGTGAGCTTCAAAACTGTTCATTCAGTTCCTGCTTTGTCCCATTGCCCTGCCTGAGATGAGGTGTGACTGATTTCATGGTCTGTCACCTCATGTTAGCTGAGCTGGTGTAAGTCCTGGCATCATTCTGTGTTGCTGAACCTTAAACAAGGGCCTGAGCCATTTGGTTACATCAGTTGTTTTTATTCTCATAGCTTATCATCTGTATGAGCTTTCCGTTTCTATTCTCCAGCAAAATGAAGGGGATGTGGAAACCTCCAGAAAATGGAGAAGCTCTTGGCCATCAACGAAGACACAGGAGAAGACAATGGCGCCCGTTCTGGAAGAAATTTAAGAAAAATGGTGGCGATTATCATGGACCTAAAACTCAAAATGAAGCCAATGGGCCAGAAAACAGCACATGTGAAAAGGGACACGAAAAGCAAAATGCATTGGCAGGCCAAGCATATGAAAAAGACATGGACCCTCTTGGCCTTCTGGCAAACGGTGATGTTGGTAAGATTAAGGAACTTGGAGAAGTTTTATTTTAAATGATTGTTTTAAGTTTACATGCTGAGACTTGGTTCTTGCTAGTTACCGTTTTGGAAGTCTGACATGAACTTTGTGTTCAGTGTTACATGGTCTGATGTAAATATTGTACAGTAGTCTAAAGGCCATGCAGCACCAATGTAGGTTGCTAAATTAACATAAGAGAGATAAGAAAGTTTTTATAAAACCAGAAGGAGAATGAAGTACTTCAACAGCCAAATTATTTTTAAAGACTGTTAAATGTCCCTTTGTGGTTTTGAAAACAACAGTATTTAGAAAGTGAAAACAAATGGATTTCCTTGTATGAGTTAAGTGAATTGCTTAAAATGTCAGTATTTTACTTTTAATTCTGTTCTTTGCTGTATTATTACTCTTGATATTCTCCATATGTGTGTGTTCTCTGAAGTATTCCTGCTTAGTTTTTTTGGGTTTGGTTTTTTGTTGGGGTTTTTTTTTTTTTTTTTGTGAGCATCTCTTGTTTCCTCATGCTGGCAGCAATATAAATTCTTCAGATCTAACTATTCATAATATAGTCAGCAGTGATGCAGTACTTCTAGAATATGGCATGTAAGCTGACTTATACTCTGGCTATTTTTAGCAACAAGGGTAGAATACATTCCCTGGAAAGATGTCTGATGCTGAGTTTTTCCTCTTGAAAACATAATCTTCAATTAGTGAGAACAAGAACTCAGCATCCCTATGCAATTTGTTTTCTCCATTAATCTTTGCATGTTGGGAAACTTAAGTATGCTTAAATATCTATGTATTTCCCTGCAGCATCTGTGTTTTACTTAATGATAAAAGGTCTAATTATGCCAAAGTACAGCTAGTGACCTCTATTATAGTAGGTAGAAAAGGAATGTGGTAGCCCTTAATAAAACAATATTAAAGCTAGTTGCAACTTTTTATACAATTGAGAAATACAGCCAGAACAAATAATAACAAACACAATATAACTAAGTAGAATTAAAAAAAAAAAAAAAATCAGCCCAAATCTATTATTTTTATGTATAGGTGCATCTTTTTAATTCTCCTTTTTTTTTTTCTTTTTTTTTTTTTTCTAATTCCCCCTGATTGTCTTCTAAATCCTTCTCCTCCATCTCAGAACTAAATCCACCAACACTTCAAAATTTATTATGAAATCCTCTCTCTCTCTTTACTTACATTTAATAACAAAACTTATAATTATATTTGGTACGCAAAGAAGGAACCAGAAAGCTCAGCTTTCTGCTGAGCTTCAGGAAACTTGTGTTCAGGAAACTTTTTGTTTCAGTAGCTTTGCTGGCAGGACTATAAACCAGTGGAGGCACCAGTTTGCCACCCCCTATCTATAGAGGGTTAGACAGGTGAGGGGTTTTCTATCAGTCCACAGCACCATTGAGCAATGGTGCCCAACATCAGGTGTGTGTGGTGCTGAGATGGGGATTTGGCAGCAAAGCTGGATGTTGGCAGGATTGTTGGGAAAAATCCCTCTTGCCTTTTCTTTCCCTACAGAATCTGACAAGGATGAGGCAGCTGAGGAGGATGGGAGACTGGGAACGACAGTTGTCCCCAGGCAGGTGACCTCTGCCCTTAGCGCGCTGTCGGCCAACTATGGCAGCGCATCCGACAGCGAGCCCGAAGGTGTGTGGAAACAACCTCTGCCCTTCTCCTCTCCCCTTCTACCCTGTGTCACACTGCAGTGACGGGGACTGCAAGCAGGACGGTGGCTTTTTTTTGCTGTCCTTTCCTCAGCAGCATGTCCTGGGTTGAGAGAGGAGGCATAAAATGTCTTTGATTAAGTTGTGTATCATCAAATTTCCCAAGCCTTTTCTCCCCTAGTTGGGGGAAAATAAGGAACCTGTTTTCAGTCTTGTTTCAAATCATGTTTGAATAGTGCCAGGAAAAAGCTGTTGTCACTCCATGAACTAATTTCCACATCCTTAAGGGCTTTTTCCACAGAAGGCTGCTGGGTATTGCAGTAGGACTTGAACTCTCTGTTACTTGGATTTTTTGCTTCTCTGAGTGTATGAATCAGTGTGTGGCGAGGAATTGCTGCTGGTGCTTGTTTTTGCAAATATTTACCAAGCCTTACTTGCCCTGGGTGCCCTACCCAAAGTTAGAGAGCATGTAGCATCCTCTGCCCTAACTGTATCATGATTTTCTCAGCAGCCAAATTTGCAGCAAGCTATAATGTGAATCAAGGTACTTCTTAAATGATAAGAGGGTAGAGGTTTGAAAATCTCAGTCAGGTGTTATTCCTTTTCCTTTTCTTTTTGTGCTGTAGAATTGAAATTGTTTTCCTTTCTGTGAATGTTTAGAGATTATTCTTTGTATTTAAAAAGAAAACCCAAGCCAAAAAAACCCTCTCTTCCTCTAAGTAAACCTTGAACATCTTCACATCAGGTTGTGTGACCAAGAATATTACTAACGAACTGCCAGTGCATGGGGATATGAGCATATTGAAGAGGCTTTTAAGTTTGAGATGAAAGTGTGTTCTTTTTCTTTAAGAAATCCCTGTCAAGACTGCAACAAAAGCTGAGAGAAACCAGGCTGTGCTCAGAAATACGCCTCAAACTACTCCTGCTCCTCAGAGTCGGAAACCAAATCAAAACCGCCCAGAATGCGCAGGCACAGCGTTAAGGAGCTCGAATTCAAATGCACGTACCCCCAGAGGGCCTGATAAGCGGGGCAGGAAAACATTACCTCGTCTTCCCAAGCGCCGTCCAACTCTGCTGGAAATGGTAAGAGGCTAAAATAATGCCTCCTGTGCAAGAGTAGAACTGCTTGTGAATGTTTCTCCTCTTCCCTGTGGGAAGTTAGAGCAGTCTGTTAGCACAGGGCCTGGCTTAAGAATAGTAAAGTGAGTGTTTCACTTGGAGAAGGTGAAGATGCTTTAATAGACAAATAGAAATACCCTGGCATGCATTCAGGTAACAACTCACTTTGGTAAGCAAGGGATGACAACTGAATCATGTGTCTGAAATGAGCTGCACAAGGAACAAACCCTTTGTTCCTCCCTCTTCTCTTCCCTTCCCTGTGTCAGTATCCAGTAGGTTTGGGTTGTATGTAATCCCAGCAGCCGTGTTCTGATCTTTTTGCTCCCAGCTTTGCTGTTCAGCCGCCTTCCTCTGCTGGAAGAGCACACAGTGCTTTTTGCACATGCAAAGAGATCTTGTTGAGAAGTGTGTTGGTGACTTAAAATACAGAATGATGTTTTGCTGCAACCTGTTTGCAGAAGGGTTTCTTCTCTAGGCATGTTTTGATCAATCTGAGGGAGGGACAGCACCTTGAAGAACAGCAGGTTGGTGTCTCAGAAGTGTAGAAGGAGGTTTGTTGGGGTGAGTGCAAGGTATTCCCAGTAGCAGTGCAGAGCAATCCACTTGGCCACAAAGCTTGGTGTCTTTCTTTAGAAAGCTCTGACAAAACCTTGGAGCTTTTATTGTGTTTATTGCTCAAAAGCAGTACTACTCTTGTGAGTCTATAAATGGCATGAAGCTCCTCCATCAAGGGAAAACTTGCAGTGGGCAAAACACAGGAGAAAGCAGGGTGCCACTGACATCAGAGCTCTGAAATAGCACAGGATGTTTCAGCAAGAGATACCTGATAAGGTACGACTCAAGCTGCTGATGTGGGAGAAATCCCTTGGTAGTCTTTTTAGCACATAGTACTTTATTGCTGCCAAGAATTAAAGTTCCTAGTGACTGAAAAGGAAGTGTTTGTCCCTTGTGTGGCTCCCTAAGCATGCAGTTGCCTTTATCACTTGCTCTTCAAAGTTTTTGGTGATCAAAGCAGTGACGACTCTGGAAGAAAGTCAGATGAAGTCCCACATACTGAGAGAAGCTGGCAATACATAGGAAACCTGAGTTGAAGCTTGCCAGTATAGTCCATTTTTAAAATGGCATTTTAGTGAGGTTTTTTTGCCTCTTCAGATTGCTCAGAGTTGTTTTTAAAGAATGTGTACTGTGGCTGTGAATCACAGAGGAGGGCCTGAGGTTTGCAGGTAGGCTTCCACTGTCATTAGAAATGGTTACTGTGCAAAAACCTTGGGAGGGAGCAAGGTTGAAACTTTACAAAATGGATCCAGAAAGTACATTAGAATACTGAAAAAAGGTTGTTGTATCAATGAAATGATGCGTTAAAAAAAATGAAAAGGAGGTAGGAGAAAAGCTGCAGGTATCTCTTGGCAGTCATTCAGCAGTGAGCTTGGGCACTACTAAAACATATTTACTGTGGACATGCTAACACTAATGTGTATTTAGTCATTCTCTGTGCTGACAAAATCAAAAGCTTGTGTACTGTCACTCCACTGATACCCATCCCTGCGTTAAAAAATGAAATACAAAGATACAGTCTTTGATAGGGTAATTTCTGCAGCCCTGCTGGGCCCTAATTTGGCCATTTGGGAATTCACCAGTTTTTCCCAGTCAAACAAAGAGAACATCACTCTGTCCCTTGTCTGCCCTGAAGTACATCTCCTAGTTCATATGGAAGATTCCTGAAGGCTCATTTTAGGTGTCAGCTGCTTGTAACACCTCTTCGCAGCTGATCTAAGTAGAAATACTCAGGCTTGAAAGTGGCTGGTTAAACCACTGTTGAAACTTGTAACAACAAAAACGCGCTTCTTGATGACATTACTAGCCAAGCTTAGCCAAATCTCCTGCAGTGTGTAATACAGCTCTAGTGCAACTGATAAGGTAGTTACAAATTTAGCCTCTTGGCTCAGATTTTGTTTGTCCATACTACTAGTTCTGCTGACACTCACATTGAAAAAGGTTCATTCGGCTCTCTGGCTGATAGGTTTCTTTTTCCTGCTACCAAAGTGAACCTTAATGAGGTTAAAGTCAATGAGAAAGGCCTCTAGCACATTAAGCTACTAGAATTAGGTTGGTATATGTATTATAGCCCAGACCAGTTATTGCTGTTTAAATCCATGGTCTGGTACCTGATGAAAGATGCCCTTTCCTTGTATTTATCTTTTACTCATAGGAGGTTTAAATTAAAAATGCATGGGATATGAAATTGCAGTTACAGTATAACTCAAAGTGTGAAAAATGATAATAGACCTGCTGTACTGGAATGCATGGCCTGGTATTACAGTCTGTGGAATGCATGGCCTGGTATTACAGTCTGTGATTTGAGAACATCATTGTCTCTGTGGTATGGCAGTCTCCAGCCCCATGTGCCCAGGACCTGTGTGAGAGACCCAACTGCTTAACTTGAAAGATGTTGGAAATCACTGAGTAGATCAGTATATGTTGCTATGCTTGTATCAGCTACAGAGCAATAGATGGAAATGTGCATCATCTTCTCTTTTTTTTAATTTCCAGCTACTGGCCCAGGACATTCGGCACGAGAGGAATGTGATTTTGCAGTGTGTTCGATACCTCATCAGAAATAACACGTTTGGACTTCATCTTAAAACAGAACCACAGGCTGAAGCAGAAACTGAACAGTCTTCTACACCTACAGCAGAGCCTTCTATGGAAAAACCTGGTGAATCTAATTGTTCTTGTAGCTCTGACCTTCAGTTAGAAGGAGGACAAGAAGATGCATTATTAATAGCCCAGGGTGAGAAAGAACCTGTGGATCAGACTTCACAGATGGCTCAGTTGGCAGATGAGGACACGTGGGAAACCCCATCAATTCAGTGTGAAGGAGCACCATAGAGGATGTCTGTTATGGACAGTAAAGGCTCACATTTTCTACTCAACTGATGCTTTTTGAAAGACATCAGTGTAACAAAAAATCATTAAAGTACATACTGAGAGCTGTTAAAACCACTTTCCTAATCTGTTCTGCCCTAGGTGGCCATTTCCTTGGAAAACATGTTGAGTAATTCCATATCCACATGGCATAAAGGCAGCAGTGGCACAGAATATGACCTTCCCTAGAGTAGATGCAGATTCCTGCTCTAGAGCTTCAGAGTTCTGTGTCTTACCTTTTTATGGAATGTGTGTGAGTCCATCCCCAGAGCCAAGTAGGATGGATTTTCTTCATGTGAAGTCATGGTCTCGTGTGTGTGGAGTATCTTGAGCGTCCAGAAGTATTTCAGTGTAGTTTCAAAATGGCAATTCAGTGCACACATTGTTTCACTGCAGCTGTTACAAGATACATCCAATATAAATCTAATATAGCCAGTGTAAAATATGGAAGATATAACTGACCTGTCTCAAAAAGTACTGCTTCTGCCAGGAGCCTCTTCCTCCCTGAATTAAGTTGTTAATTGAACAGAGAAATGGAAACAAGGGTGCAGGTTTTATTTATTTAAAAAAAAAATAAATACTATAACTGCTTGCATCAGTGCTGGGTTGCTGGTTGAACTCAGGTACCCAGTATTGAACTTCAACTTCTGTTACAGTTATTGCCTGACAAATTAACTCCTGAAGCAAGCCCTCAATATCATTATCAAAGTTTAGAAAGCTTACCAAGAGTTACTGGTTACATTGGGAATTTTTTGGTTGGCCTTCTGGAAGAACGCCTTGGTACATTGTCACAATACTCCTAAGGCACCCAGCGACTGGTTTTCTTTGTGGCTTTGTGCATTCATCCGTAGTGTTGTGGCCATTAAAAAAGAAGCATCAGCCAAGGTTTAGAAACAAGTTTAGTCTTTTGATTATATTGTGCATTTGTTTGTCAGAATGCTTCTTATCAAGGGCAGGTGTTTTGTAACATTGACACTGAAAACACACCACAAAAATAATCTATTCTCAAAACCTCCACTTCAGAATCTGCTCTTTGTCTTTTAGTCATGGTTAAATATTGCCATTAACTTTCAGGGACTGGCCTTATTTTCTTTTTCTTTGGTAGAAGTCTAGCCTTCCATTCCGCCACATGAAATAGGGAGATTCACATGAGGGTTTTTTGTTGCCTAATAACTGTATTTTCTTTCCTTTAGTTCCTTAACTTGTGCCACACATCTCATTTGTGGAGTATAGGAAACGAGAAGTAGTTGAAAATTCTGTCCTGCTGCTCCGCTATTTATAACTACAACTGCATATTGTGTTTGTAATGCACTGTCTAAATTTATGGAATTATATAAATACCAACACCCTTGTAAAAGTTGTGTGTCTCAAGGATATATGTGCAGAATAGAAGCAGTGATCATAAACATTTATATTTCCAAGGCAGATGATTCATTCTTCCCATGATGATCTCACGAGCCATCTCAATCTCACTGACTTGCCTCTGGCTCTTACAGTTTTACTGCAATGAAAATACCAACGAGGAACACTCAGCCACGGAGATCTGGCACTCGAGCAGAACCTGGTTTCACAGTGGAGTGGTACCAGTACTGTTGAAAGCATAAGTAACAGCTGCAGAAAGAGAAATGGTTGTCTTAAATTTGCTATTAATTTGCACTTTAAACAACCCTGTGTCCTATCAAGGTGATGGCAGAGCTTTCTTTGACTGTACTTTTTGACCTTGTGTTTAAAAAGAGAAAACCTTTACCAAGAATTCTTTATACTGTTGTCACTATGACTTAAGAACATTAAACTTTCACACAAAACCAAAAACTTTGTCAGAAAAAGAATCTTTTTAAAAGTCTGTTTCATATAGATAGAAGTTTTAACCTAGGACTTGTTACATACATGAAGAACTGCTATTTTTCTTATAACAAGCCATTTCTGGCAACTCATATAGCAGCCATGTGGAGACAGACACTGCAGTGATGTCAAACCCTGAATTGCAGTCTTGGTCAATGGTAGGAGGTCTCTGTCCTTTCCTCTTCCCCTACTTTTCTTTTTGTGTTCTTCCAGACTATGTTCAGACTTCACAGACCCCTTCCTGCTCATCAAGGTTGTGCTTTCTTAGTACTTTGGATTCAGCCTTTGTATAGGGAAGGTGCCATAATGGCCTTCTCTGGTACTCTCAAATGCCTGCAGGCTTTTCTGGTCCCTGCAGTTTTGTCTGCTCTGTGTTTGCAGAGGTGGGTTTTGTTCACTCAAATAAAATACCTCTCTGTGTCTGTAAGAAGAGCCTGTTGTCTCCAGCATGCTGCTGGAGCCAGTGCTTTGTGTAGCTTTTAGCTTTCTCATTGTCTTGATTTGGGGTTGTAGTTTCTTAAAGTTTTTTTTTTTTGCAGTGTTATTAAGAAAAAAAGAATCCTACTGCTCAGTCTTTGTGACTCACTTTAGATAAAAATATTCCAGTGACAACCTTCACACTTCTGAAATTTTATTTTTTATCTTTCTTCTTTTATAACTTAGCTACTGAAAATGTAGTTGTAGGCGTCTAGTTTAAATTCAGTTCCCTTGGGCTTTGCTGGTTTTTGTTTGTTTTAAACCCATCTCACCTACTGAGCTAGAAGAGTGGAGAGAGGGAAGAAAAAAATCAAGACTACTCATTTGTGGAGGTGCAGCTTAGGCAACTTAGGCTTGCCTGTGAGCAGAATCCTTTGTGCTACAGCTCAGCTGCTCCTGGGAGGGTGAGGGAAACAAGTGATGGGTGCATTTCTAATCTGCGTGACTCCTTGGTCAGTGAGGGCTTTTGCAGCTGATTTTACATGATGATGTTGCAGTCCTTGCACTGAAAGCACAGGAGAAGGGGTGGTTTGATTAGCCCTGCACCAAAGGGAGGTGCTGTCCCTGCTGCCAACACTATGCCCCTCTGTGTCACATCTGGCTGTCCGTTGTGTTTACCCTTGTTCCTGTGACTGCTAATCCAAGTCATGTGGTGCAGTCATTATTCAGAATGACAGTCATGCAGTCCTAGCAGATCTTAGATGTTTGAAAAATGCTGAGGAATAAATACAGGCTCTTTGGGCTGTTTTTTTGGTCAAAGGCAGAAGTCTGCACTGGAATGCTGCATTCCTCTAGCTGTCTATTCAGCATACTGCATCGTTCTGACTGTCTGTGAAAGCACAAGACAATTGGAGAAAGTTCATGAGGACTGGAAAGAAAACAAGTATCAGTTCAGGAGGATCTCAGGACCTACAGACTCATCAGCTTCACCTTGACCCCACTGAAGGTGGAACACATGAGCCTAGAAACTTTCCAGACATAGTAAAGACAGTAATAGAATGGTTTGGGTTGGAAGGGTCCTTAAGGATATCTGGTTCCAACCTTCTCCAATGGGCAGGAACACCTTCCACTAGAATATGTTGCTCAAAGAACCATCCAACCTGGCCTTGAACACTTCCAGGGAGGGAGCATCCACAGCTCTTCTGTGGATGCTTCTTCAAACTATTCTAATGCACATCACCCCCAGAGTGAAGAATTTCTTCCTAATTTCGAACATACAAGAAGGTGTTTGGGTTTAGCCAGTGGTGTTTTATGAAGGAGGAATGCTTTATCACTTGGCTAGTCTTTTACAGAGAAATTGCTTGATTGGCTGAGGATATTGCTCATTGTAGATTTGACAAGGCTTTAGATGCTGTGTCCTATAAAATCCTTATTGGTGAGGTATGGGTTGGATAGGTGGATAGTGAGGTAGGTTGAGCACTTGTTGAAGTGCCAGGCTGAAAGGGCTGTGGTCAGTCACCAGCAGGTTGGAAGAAGTGATGCTTTCTCTCTGTTCAGCACTGGTGATGTCCATCTGGAGTGCTGGGTCCTGTGCTGGGCTGCCCAGTGTAGGAGAGACATGGACATACTGCAAGTCTAGTGCAGGGCCACAAAGGTGATGAAGGGATTGGAGCATCTTCCTTATGGGGAGAAGCTGAGAGAGCCTGGAGAAGAGTAGATTCAGGGAGCTTTCATTCATGCAGACAGGCACCTGATGGGAAAAGTAAAAGTGTAGCCAGGAATTCCTCTGTAGTGACCATGGACAAGACTTGACAAAAGCACCCCTAATGGAAGGAAATGCGGGAAATTTCTTTTAAATATTTGAAGACTTGTTTTTACTGGGAGAGGGGTGAAACACTGACACAGATTGCCCAGAAATGTTGTGGCATGTCCATCCTTGGGGGTATTCAAAACCTGACAGGATGCAGCCCTGAGCAGATTGCTGTGGGTGAGAGCTGGAAGGGATGACCTCCAGAGGTGCTCACCAGCCTCAGCTCTGCTGGGACTCTGCAGGCTGAAGTGGATGTGCTGCTCAGATTTGCTTGTTGGTACAAAACACTTGCTGTGAAGGCACTGTCCCTAATGAAATGACAGAGCAGACACATCCCATGGGCTGCCCTGCCTGCACAAGGCTGATGGACTGCATCAAGTATTGAAGAGAAGGTCCAAGCTCAGCACCCGCGACAGCTGACACGACTGCATGGCCTACATTTGTCCCTAGTGTTTGTCCTTGTGCAACCTTGAACTTCAGCTCTGCGCATCAATTTGCAGAGAGGGATGCTAAATCCAACACTTTAACTCTCCCTGCAGTGCAATTTGAGATGGATGAATGAAAAATGCTGTGTAAGTGTTGGGTTTTGCTGTTACTTGGTGAGGTGAAAAAGAGTCGTGTTGGTCTGGGTATTCACTGGCGTAATCTGGGAGTGCTCAATACCTGAAAGAAACTCCCACTCTCCCTGCTCTTCGTTACTCTTCTGGCTTATGTTGTGTGACTCTCTTCCTAAATTGTCCTCTGATTTCTAAATATATCCTTCAGGGGGTGGCTCTTGTTTGGCAAGGCAGCTTTCTTGGCAGGGCATAATTTTTCCATCCTTTTTGTATACATAAAGGAAGCTTATTGACTACGTATGAGCATGGGCTCTTGTATGAAAACAATATCAGTTCAGAAAAATAAAACCTTGTGTGCTGAGGAGTATCTGACATATCAAAACCCCTACGTGGTCATAGGAGCTATTGTTTTGGGTGAGGGGAAATCCAGAGTGGATTTAATTTTCTTTCAGGTTGACTAAAGTCTTAATGAAAACACTGATAGGGGTACTTGTTGGGGAAAGAGAAACAAGAAATTGGAACAAGTGCAATGTGTAGTTGGAGGGAAACAACAAGCTTGTTTTCTATATTTGTCACAGCAAGCCATGTACTGAGTTGTTAAACCTGCTTCCCCCCCTCCAGTCTCACCATCTTGCTTTGTAAACACGGGCTGATGTGCTTAAATGGTATATCATTGGCATTGGGGAAGCTGAAAGAAAATTGCACCAATATTTGTCTGTACTGATCCACACTCTCTTGACTAGTGAATATCTGTTCAGAGCTGGGTCCCTTTTGAACTCTGTTTCCTTGGCAAACAGTTGGGGTGAAATACCTAGATTTCCCACTGGATTGACTTATGGATGGATCTGGGCAAAAGGCTATTTTTCCAGTTCCAGAAATGGCCTGAAACATGCCAAAGTACACCTGTTTATAATGATTTCAGAAGAGATTTCTTTCTTGTGTTTGTCCAGAGTGTAACTTTTGTGGAACATTGGTTTTAGGTTGGTGAAACCTTTCATTTCACTTGGGACAAAAGCATTTTTTTTCTGTTAAAACAGAAATGAGGAAACCAGAGCAGATCCTTCTCAGCACAGGAGAAGGTGACTCCCCACTCCCAGGCTCCCAAGAGAGGGCTGCTTGGAGTGGCCCCCTTGGAGCATGCAGGGCTGGCTGATCCCATCTCCTGCCTCTCAATGGCTCCACTTGGCCACAATGTTTGTCTCCTGATGGAGAGGACCAGGGTGCTTTGCTGAGGGGCTGCATTTCTCACCTGGGAGGCTAGACCTCTGCAAAATGGAATTTAAAAAAAACAAAGCCAGAGAATGCTGGAGAGAGTCAAGGTGATGTTTGGAGTATTCCTGGTCAGAGACGCATGGAGGCTTCATGCTGTTGGGATGCCTGTCTCCTGAGCAAGTACTTTTATTAATTTTCTTGTTAATCAAAGCTGTCTGCTTCCTCACCTCCTCCTCCTCCTCCTCCTCCTGCTCCTCCTCTGCTGGGGATGGAAAGTGTAGTCCACATTTTCTCATTTGCTGGAGCTACTAAGTAAACCCAACCTGAATTGGAAAATAGCAGTGGGATTACTTAAAAACACATTTCTCAGCAAGTTTGCGGTTTGTAAAACTCTTAATACTGCTGTGCTTAAATCTAAACCCTCTTTATTTTCTTTTGGTCCCTTAGCAAAGAGATTTTGACTTTCAAGGGCAAGATGTCAGTATTGTACCAGGCAACATTGGAGAGAAGCTGATTGCATCATATAGCAGCAAAATGTTATTGCAGATTTCCAAAAGTAGAGCTGTTCTCCCCACCCTTCTAAAATTCATTCTGAATTTTGGTGCCTATCTGATCTTTTGCGTTATTAGGTGATACTCTTGATAGACATTTTCTCACAAGAGAGAATAAAATTTGTCTCTCTTGCACCATCGAGAGAAAATAACAATACAGGAAAAAGAATCTTCTTTTATTATCCTTTTGTTTCATGGCCAGGAGCACAATTTCCATCTCAGTTTCAGATGACCCTTTCAGAGAACTTGGTGTCTGTGAGCCCTTGATTTCTACCCACACATGGGAGCTCAGAGCTGGTGTCTGAGCTTCTGTGACACCCCCTGAGAAAACCCCAAGATGACCAGAATCAAAGTCTGGTGCTCTCCAAGAACAAGGGTGTGTGGAAGGAGCAGCCTTTTGCTTCTTGTATGTACTTATTTTTTAAAGTGGATAAAAATAGTGTTTGTGTATTGTATTTGAACATATATATTAGTAAAATAATGTACATTTTCAGTATTTATGAGATTAATATCCTTATATTGGTGGATCCAGGGCCATGCCAGGCAGGAACCCCCATCCCCTTTGCCTGCAGGAGTGCTCTTCACTTTCCGTCATGGAAAATACTGGGGGAACTCTGGCATAAACATCTTGCTCTGCTATGCAGTCAGGTGTGGCATAAAAACAGCAGTAATGTGAAAAGTGAGTCTCTTCTTTGGGAAACAACTGGTTCATTTTCATCATTAAAGTTAGAGGCAATGTGGAGAACAGACTGTTCTTGGTGGAGGATTACAAGATTCTGTTGGGATTTAGGGACGGAAATACATGCAGGATTTCCTTTAAAAGCCCTGTGCTTGAGTAGCTGTTTTGTTGCTACACTAAAAACTAAAATCCTCAGGCTAGTGCGCCACTTTCTGAATTTTTGGGGTGTTTTGGCTCACCCTGCATCACGTCCATGGCAGTGTGAGGTACTGATGTGCCACATCAAGTGCTAAAAATGCAGCTCTGTATTGGAGTTTCTTGATGAGGGTACTGCAAAGTGTTCTTAATTGAGGTACCACAGCATGCACAGATAAAAAAGTGGGGGCAAGACACCTGTGGAGGAAAATGCAGGCTACTGCTACCTGCCTCCTGCCGCTCTGGTTCAGGAGCACTGGCTGCATGCAGGCAGCTCAAGGTTTTGGCGGGAGTGCAGGTGATGATGCTCCATCCCATTAAAGAAGGCAGGCCGAGACATCAGCCCACTGACCCATCTGTGTCTCAAGGCCAAGTCAACATCCCTCTGACCCACTTTGAATTTACCACTTAATTCATCTGCTCCAGTGCTATAAATAATTCAGCCCGAGGCAGTCAATGGTGATAAATAGGACAATAAACCTGGTACTGCAGAGGAGGCTACAAAGAGAGCAGCGCTTTTAATTGACTGTTGTGTGGTGACTGGGGAAAGCAGAGAAAACTCACTCAAAGCACTGCACACAAATGTCACCCAGCACAAGTTCTTTGATGGCTTTGAAGTTTCCTGGAGTAATTCAGCCCTTGTCAAAGCACCGTGTCTCATGTAATGTTGGGGATTTGAACCAGGAGATTATTTGTGATTCTGAAGTCTTCACACAAACTAATTTAACCTCGTGGGACCACTGTGAAGGTCCTGCTTTATTTCTGGTTGAGTCTGTCCTCGGTCTCCTTCCTTCCTTCTGCCCCCATGAGAGCCTGATAAAAGCCAAAGACTGTAGGTGGGGACAGTTCTTGCTGCCAAGCTCTGTGCTTAGACCACTGCACAAGAGTCTCTCAGTTAAAAGATGCCTTCTTTGCACTGCTAGTCGGGTGTCATTACTGCCTCAGTGAGAGACAAAAGCAGGAGTGACATCAGTGGCTTCACAGGGTTAGACCAGGAGGTTGTCCTGGTGACAGCAGCTGTTCAAAAGCTGTCCACGGCTGCCTGTCCTGCTCATCACTGACTGCCCCCAACACTCCTGCTCTCCAGGGAAATGAACAGTTCTGTCCTTTGGGCTACCCAGCAGGAGCAGCCATGAAAGCGGGAGTGAGCCTCCGGAGGCTGGAGAGGGTAGCACATCCCTAGGATGCTGTGTGAACTTGCACATGTCTGAGAGTAGAAAATTACCAGGCATGCAGGAAGCTGAGTCTTCTTGGCAGCAAAGCAGAGGCACAGCATCCTCCCTGTGGTTCTGGGGAGATCTGGTTAAAGCTTCCTGTCTCACTAGAGCAGCAGTTGCAGCGTCTGAAGAACATCCCATGCACTGGGATTTTCTGCTCCCTGATGAATTAGGCACAGAGCTTTAGAGTCAGTGGTTTGCTTTTTTTTTTTTTTTTTTTTTGATGTCTGCCTATATTTAGTTTAATTTTAATGGTCTGCTAGACTTCTCTGTAGTTAGCTGATGAGATCTGGTTCAATAGGTTACTGTGCTATATCTGTGTCCAGTTTGACTCGCAGCTATGAGAAAAACTGGGACTAGGGAGTCTTGGAGCCTGTATTTGTACACTGCTTTTTCTGCACTGCTCCCAGAGCTGATGTGTCGCTGCTCTTTTCCCTGATCCCATCCAAGCATGGAGTCCCAGGGTGACTCATGGGAAAGGCCTGTTTAATTTTATAAGCCTAGGATTTCTGCTTAGGGTCATGGGTGGTGGGGATATAACTGGAGAGGAGCTGAGATCCAGCAAAAACACTCCTTGGCTGTTAGCAGCTCCAGGGAGTAATGACAGAAGAGGCTTCTCCAGCCTGCATCTCGTGCTCCTCTGGGAGCTGGGATTGCTGAGTAGTCTGAAATTCGGTCACCTTCAGCAGCCTCTTGGCCACCTCTAGGAGAAGCATTATAGGGGTGATGTGGAAGAGGAGGGAGGGAAAATAAGGAGATGGCACAGTCTCCAGGGCCAGCCCAGCTCTGATAGAGGGCTTTGGGAATGTGTTGCCCTATTAAGGACAAGTGAATGAGAGAGCAGTGACTTATAAATACCCACTATATCTGGGAAGAAAAGACCCAAGAGACAATTGTGAGACCAGCCATCAGTTTCTGGACTCAAGAAGATGCTGTTTACACCAGCAGCATCTAAATATGCATCTGAATTCCTAACTCCAGCAGTAAGCATCAAAAGGGTTAACTATAATAAAACCATAGCTTGGCACTGTATCTTTCCACTGAGAGTCACTGAAGGAGAGAGTTTCACTCTAGCCCATGTAGTTGAGTTCATTTCACTTGGAGGTCTCTTTAAATTCAGGCCAGCATCCTCCCAAGACAGTGTGGATGTTTTCTTACAGCTTTTTCAAATTAGTGTTACAAATGCTGTACCTGAAGCCATTTTTGATCAACTGATATTTGCTCCATTCCAAAAAAGAGAGTAAGGTTGCATCCCACCTGAGCCTGGTGAAGTGAGACAGTTTAGCTTTTTCCTCCATGGTTTTAGCTGCACTCCCTTCATCATTGCTCCCGCTGCATGTAGCAGTACATCAGAGGAGGGGCATAAATTCAGCAAGCAAACAGGGACAAAGGGTCATGGAAGCAGACCTTGGCAGATAAGCTGATGTGAGGAGCCTGGTCAGTACCTGTGTGGGTAATACATCACTGCTGCTGCAGAGAGAGAGGCCACCCTCTACTGCAGCTGAAATGGAAACCCCTGCAGTGACAGGGCTTCTCCCAGGGATGGTGGTGGGAGGGAGGTAGATATGGGAGGGTCAGCTGTAGGTACTTGCAAGTGCATGGGTGGGGGAGGCAGTGCCTCTGCAATTTTTTCACTCAGGTGAAGCTAATCTCTAAATCGTCTCCTGACACTAAATTCAGTATTGATCTTCAAATAATTTGCTGTCCTCGATGGATGAGGTTTGGCCTCCAGAAAGTAGGATCTCTTTCTCTTTGAGACAGGAAACTACAGAGTAAGAAGCCAACTCCCTGAAAGAAACCTTCAGTGCAATACAACATTGACCTGGTCCTTTCTCCCTGACAAAGCAAGGGTCACACTTTGTGTTTTCTGTGGGAGGTATGCTCAACTCAGATACACCTTCAGAGGACAGTGTGTGCTCCTTTGAGGACCTTGACCTTGAATTCCTAATCAAGCTGCTTTGGCTCTCAAAACAAGGGTTCCTTCTTTTGCCTGTGAGTGTTTTGACCTTAGAGTTCTTGCATTTATGGGTTCTCAAAAATTAAGCTGGTGAGTGCTCTGTCAGCACCACTGTGGGTAAGAAGCTCTGATGGGATGGTGTTGATGCAATTTGTAATCAATCACATTATTTGCAAGTGGCTGTATAGTGTTTACATAGGTTATGGCACTGAGACATTGCTTGAAAAATCTACCCTTGAGTCTCTTTCTGGGTGTCTCCACAGCAGGGTCTGTCAGGCAAGCTCATATTGCCCTCCACAGATGCTTAAGGCTACAACTGAGTGCTGGGTCTGGTTTGCAGATAGTGAGATCCCAAAAATTCAGGAAATTTTCTTGAAGACCTTGATCAATGATGGTGGGAGTTTTTTCTCAAGGTAGTGGAGGCTGGAGAACAGAGCAAATGCTGTCAGGCAGCCAGGTTTGGAGGGGAAGGGATTCAGGGCAATGAAAGACACTCCTGGCTTAGAATGCACTGAGCCTGCAAAGCAGTCCATCAGCTCCTGCAGGGCCATAGCAGGGTGCACTCTGCACCAAAGCCCTTCTCTAGGATACCCTGAGAGCAGAAGCAGTTCAAGCTCTTGCCCCTGAGTGTTAAACTAGAAAATTGCTCCATGCAGCCCAAATCAAAGAGAGCTTTATAAGTGTGAAGGATTCTTGGGAAGACCCTAGGAGCGCTGTGGCTTCCTCCTCCTTTTCCTCTGCTGACACTTTCCAGTGCAGCAAGCATTCATGCAAGAGCTGCCACGTGCCACCTTCCTCCTTCCTTCCCCCATCAGCGCTGCAATTGTGTCCAACATTGTACCTTCCCATAATAGCAGCTATAACCAGCCCTGCAAATCAGCTCTGTAATTATGGGGCCCAGTCTGGAGTAACGGGATGGATGGATTGGTCAGCAGCCACTTTGAGGGAAACATGCAGATACACCAAGGGGCCCCTGTAGGTGCTGAAAACAGTTTGTACCAAACCCCAGACTGTCCTAACAGTTGGTTTTAGTGGTGATTTGTGCTTTTGCTGCCTCCAAACATAGGAGAGCATCATCTCCCTCTGTCCCATTCTCCTCTGTAAAAGTTCTCAAAGTGCAATTGCAGCGACAACTGCACAGTGAAACGTCACTTTGCAAAAAAAGACTGGAAAATAAAACAGCAGGCAAGGCTTCAGTTTCCCTCTATGTCCTCTGTGACAGATTTGCAAAAGGGTCCTGATAAAGGCCCAGGCCTGCTGCAGAGTATTGGTGTTGTGCCTGAGATCCCAAACTTTGTGTTTTTAGGCTTTTAGTCATAGATAAACAGAGCGATTACACGCTCCTTCTGGATGTGCTCCCTCTTCTGCTGTGAAATTGTTTGTTGCCATGGATATCGCTTTGTCTTGAGAGACACATAACCAAAATGAATTCAAACAGATGTTTGTGGGTCAATATTTCCATAGGAGCAAATGCACACTATGAGGCTTCCTCGTATTATTTTACTTGTCCCTAATGCAAGGAGAGTGAAGTACCCAGAGTTTCAGCTGGAGAGGTAATGGGTACCCCTTAATTGTAAGGAAAGACAAATAAATTCTGTAAATTATTTTACCCAAACCCAGAAAGGTAAAGGAACTTCACTGATCTCAACAGCCAGAAAGATCAGGTAGAAGTTTCTCTATTGTTTCTTCTTGACAATTTGAAACTATTTTTTCTTGCCAGTCCTAATCTTTTTTTTTTTTTTTTAAGTGCCTTTCCGTGTCTGGGGTTTCCAAGATGTGTCATATTGCAGCTCATAAATGGACTTGTGTTCTGAGTGAACAATAGTTGTTACTGTTTAATGCAGAGATTTGATAAAATTTGCTAATGACTGCTGCAGAAAATGGGCAGATCAAGTGAAGAGAAGTTTTCGGTTTCTACCCAGGAGCAAAACTCCCACTCCCTGACTTATGAATTTCATTAGGTGGAACTAATTAAAGGGATGTTTCTTATTACCAAGATGAGAAGCAGTCCAAGAGGAGTCCAGGGAGGTTTGTACTCCACAGCCCAACTGCTCTGCTTTTAAATCCTGCGAAAGCGTTGCGTCCTATTTAATTTGACATTCCTTGTGTTTGTTTCTCTTCGTGACTCATAGCACAACACTGGCAGCAAGCCTAGGAAGTAGGTTTTGGGATCTGGCGTGGAGACACTGGTGGATTGTATTCCAAGTGTTGTGCTTACATTGCACCACCAGCCATGAGAGCATCCAGCAAACTGTGTTCATGCTGCCCAGCAAGCTGGTGGCTGCAAAAATCAGATTCACAGCTGCAGTGGCTGGTTAAGGCAGGCTTGACTTGGCTTTTAATTTGCCACATCTATTAGCCTAGCTTGCTTAATGCGAAGCAATTTTAGTCCGTGAATAAAAAAGCTCTGCAAAAAATGCAGTTCTTCTAGCTGTTACACTCTGGTTTTAAGCAGTAGGTTGATCCCTTCCAGCCTCTCACCTGTTCCCTGACAGCACTACAATCACCAGACCTGCACAAAAATAGGGTGATCAAGTAGTTGTTGATAAAAATTGCACAAAGGTTCTGATTGCACACACTGATGGGAAGTTAACACATTGATTTTCACATTGATGGGGACTTGATGGTGAGGGGGGGTTATGGCAGGTGGCAGCAGCTCTGCCTCAGCTCTTCATTCTCTCTGGTATAGCCCCAGACCTCAGATCTCTGCTCCCTCTGGCTTAAACTAATTAAAAAGCAAGGACATCACACTGCTCTTGTGGACTCTGAAAGCAAAAGCACTAGGAATATGTCTGGAGAAAGACTGAGTGGCTTATCTAGCATTGCTCTACCTTTGGTCTTCTGCAGAATAAAAACTCACAGCAAAGCAAATAAAGTGCTTGGGAGGGTGCTTGAGCTTTGCACGGACATTTCACTACCGATAAAGCCAGCAAAGCACAAAATACAGCTGGGTGGTAGGCTATGTCAAACCACACTTCTTTAACACAGCCACCCTCTGTGAGAGGACCAGAGTCAGGATTTAGGTTGTCTGTCTTTCTTTGCAGATTTCTTCTGAGAGAAGACAGATGACTTCTTGCAGCTTGGTGACAGGATAAAAGTAAGATCTGGGGAATGCACTGTGAGAAGCAACCATTTGCAAGCAGAAAAAATGAAAGCATCATGGAAAGATATTTGCCTGTGGTGCCTATCAGTTGTGGTAGTGGCTCCTTGTGTCACTGAAAATGCTGTGTGCGTGCTTGTGCATGTTCTGCTGGACACAGAGCTCAACTGAATTAAATTTAGTTTAGTTTTGTCAATTTATGGGGAATTTACAAAGTGGCAGGTCAAGGGCAAGATGCAACATTCATGCTGCCTTATGAAGAGCTGAACAGCAGCATTAATTTTGAGTGATTCTGGATTGATCTTTTTAAATATTAACCAGAATTCAGCTAAGCAATGGAGCAAAACTAAAAACATTCCCTACTGTCTTCCTTGGGACTTTTTTTAAAGAAGATAGTTTCTCAAAAGCTGTCCTGGCCTTCAGAATGACCATCCCAAGATCATCAGGAACAGTACAAATCCATCTTTTCCTCTACTGTGCAGCACCCAGGGCCATGAAGAAACAGGAGTGTGCTTGGGAATCCAAGGCAGAACATACAGATTTTCTCAGGTGTTCCTAGAAATGCTTATTTACATTTTATTTTGTTCTCAGCACTTAGGAAAAAAACTCAGAGAACAATAAATTCTCCCTGAAATGAAATATCTTTTTTTCTTTTTTACATGCTGTAAGTATAGAAGAGCAGAGTGTTATTTGGGTTATTTGCTATTTTGAACTCACACCAGGGCTTCTGTACTCTTCCCCAATTACAAAACTCCTTTATTTAGAGTTACACATTGAAATGTCTCTGAGGCAGCACATGCACTGGGATACACAAACAAAAGTTAAATTAATCAAACCATTAATGCATTATTTAGGTTTTGAGGTTTTTATGGTTATTGTTGCATCTTGGAAACAAAGAAGAAAGCCATACCATGGGCCAGCTGGAGATGGGCCAGCACCTGGATACACACACATGCACACACTCTCACAGTCTCCTTCTCCTTTTAAATTCTTGCACAAGATTTTTTTCAAGGCTCCCTAAACAGCTGTCTGTCTTCCCTTTTGGAGAGAGGAAATGGAAAAAGGAGCCATGACTGAGGCTGTCAGAAGCAGTTGCAGACCAGCCACAGCAAGCTTTCTGCCCAGGTGGTGCAAGAAAACAAGAGCCAGGAATGGCTTCATCTGGTGTCAGAATGACAAATCCTTCTTATCCAGGGGAGGGAGGATGGAAAGCAACAGATCATTGGAGGCTTCCTCTAAGTTTGTATTCTGATATATATTACATGTTTCAATGATAAGTGTGGTGAAAGGGCAATCTTCTTGTAACTCTTTGGGTTGTAGGGCAGATTGAGCTCTCAGATGTTGTTACTTTGATTTTCATGCAGTCCAAATCAGTTTAGCACTGGTAAAATATTGTTTTGTCCATGAAAAGTGATCTCAGTCTCCAGCCTGGGCTGTCATCTCTTCAGTGTGCACTCCTTCTCTGCAATAAATGTTCTGCTCCAAGGCTGTAATTTTCTGTGAGGGGAAGCATTAGATAGAGGTCTGATTTATCAATTATCCCGATAAAAATTATGTGGCTTCCCATGGTAAATTGATATTGTTTTTAGAATGACATTTTCTACTCACTGAAATAATAAACACATTACAATAACGACTTCAATTTTTTTTTTAACCTTGTGCACATGAAATCAATGAGTTATCCAAGAGAGTGAAATTACTTATCTTCTTTCTTAGCCTTCCCTCCTCAAGCACTGCTTCTCCTCCAGGGAAAGGTGGTGTGTCAGCAGGATGCACATTAAAAATGTAAGTGCACTTTCTTCCTGAAATCTTGCAACACACCAGAAATATCCAAATGGAATAACCTGACTGTGGGGTTAACAACTGCAACCTGTCAAAACATCAACCCAAATCCGGAATTGGCCACTTGACTATGAGAAACATATCCTGATAATAACTTCTGCTTCCCTGCTGAGCAGTGTGTTTTAGAAGTGTGTCTGTGAGACCATCTAATGCCCCATGCATCATTTCCCCCACCTCAGCTCTGGATGGCCAAATGAGAGGAACAATAATTAGAGTTTCCTCAGCTAGAAGACCCATCCATCTGCAGTCTTGCTGCTCCATCTTAAATAATGCACACGTCCTTATGCGTGTGCAATTTCTGCATGAGAACAGGATCCATAATGGCTAAGCAGTAAGCTCATAAGAAGCTCTGCCTCACCTGAAGGTATAATCCTTTATTTGTAACATCCCAACTAGTTGCCACTGGAAAGGATTATGGCTCCAAGAGAAAAATGGACAGAATCCGTGGAACATAAGAGGTTAAGAGGTGGATTTTTTCTCACACATTAAAATGTCTCCAGACATTAAAAACAAAGGAGGCACTTGGGTGTGCTTTGCCTGCAGAAATGCTCCTGAGAAAGTTTGCTCCTGGTATGACTTGCTAATGTCTGCCTGTGTTTTACTTTACTGCTGCAGAGGAATGGATAGACAATACAAATTGTGATACAGGGGCAAATCTTAAATAACAAAAAGTACCCATGTTTTAATCCTGTGGAAGTAACAATGATGAATGTTGTCTGACATTATTTTACCAGTATAACAAAATGGGGGTGTTTCCACTATAATCAAAACAGACAAAACAGCAAAGACTCGAGATCTGACCTGAATTTAGCACTAGGCAGAGTTGCCTGTCCCCTGCTGAGCCCTGCTGAGAGGCCCAGGCTTGCCCAAGGAGGGGCTGAGGTGTGCCCGGTGGCAGTGAAGCCACCCCGTGTCTCCCCACCCAGCCCTTGTGTGAGGTGCAAACCTGCAGACCCAGCCCTGCAGGACTGTACAGACAATTCCTGATTGTCCCAGGGACCACTGAGGTATCTTTTAGTTTTTCAAGAAAGTGTAGCCTGCTCCAGTGGCCTGGCCTCACTCACATCTCAGATTATAAGTACAGGCTCGTTTGTACTCATAGCCTGACTCTGTCCTGTCAGTTTGTGCCTGAAGGGTTGGGGTAGAAATAGGATAGGGGGAGATTGCTTGCTAGGACAGGCACCAAAAATAAAAGGCATCTGAGCAACAAGTGGAGTCACACAGATGCAGCCTGGGGTGGGCACTTTAATGTGATCTTTTCCTCTTCAGAACAGTTGTGGGAGGCTGCTAATATCTAGCCTGTGCAATTGTCAGGGGTCCCTGTCCCTGTGCTTGGCACCTCTGGTAAGCACAGGATGCAGGTGTTCTCATGGATGGATCTGCCTTCCAGCAGCTTAGAGTAGGGAAAAGAGAAGCTTGATGCTTTGAGGTTGGTGCTGCTTGTGTGGCACAAGTGAAGGCACTATATAAGGGCAGGACACATTGTCCTGATTTGGAATTGCAATACAGGGCTATTCTGTCTCTCTTCATCCTTGTTCCATCATGGCTTGCACAGAAATCCCAGTGTGCCCATGGCAATGAGCAGCTGGGACATGGCCTGTTCTAAAAAGTGCAGTGAAACATCATCACAAGGCCTGAATTGCCCCAAAATACTCAAGACTGGACAAGCTTCTGCCCAGAGCTCCTCCCATGTGGCTGTACAAAGGGCACACAAAAATTTCCCTGTGCCTCTCTCACTGGGAATGCAACTTGTTGCTGTGAACAGCACTGCCAGATTAGGGGTGAAATGTAGCCTCTGCTGCTTTTCATGGCATGGTGGTTTCACTTACAGCACTGGGACCTGGATGGCCTGGGCACACCGGGAATGTGCTGCACCATGAATGCCATGGGGCAGGTGATAAAGCAAATCAGGACCTTCTCTCCAAATGTCAAAGCCCAAATTCTGCCTGGAGCTGCTTCATGCTTGTGAAATTAATTTTACCAATCCAAGCTGACTCCAGATTAGTTTCTGGTTACGGAGTCCAGGGAGAAGCCAATCGAGCCAGAAGGGTGATCCGGCCCTCTGCCTGCTAACTCTGAGCCTGGAAGATGATACTACCAAGTGGTGGCTATTTACAGGAGGTTGTGACTTTGTACAACACCTGTAAAGTCCCCAGAAGCTTGGGAGTGAGGACAGGAAGGTTTTGCTCCACGAGTAACTCCTCAGCTCAGCAGAACAAGCCAGGCAGTAAAATAATGCTAAATGAAAAATTACAGGGTGAATTTGGCCTCATAATCACACACAGATAATTTGGTGCTTAAACAGAGTCAGCTGAATATAAACAAGTCTACAATGTGCCTCATTAATTGGAGCTATTTTTCTAGCAAGCCCCATGGAAATATGAAGTGGCTTCACTCTGCAATTTGCGATAGAGTTTGCTATTAAACGCGCTCGGTTTAATTGTGGCAATGCGTCTCGTTTTGGAAGCTTTCACAGCCACCACGTAAAAATAGCAGAAGATGGCAGAAGCCAGTTCCCTGGCACAGATGTCCTGCTCCATTTGCTGCATGCTCTCAGAGCAGACAGGTGCGCTGGGTGAACCTGAGCTGCAAAGCACAGCAATGCTGATGGCAGCGAGAGGCATTTGGGGACAAGTGGCTTTTCTCTACCAGTGGCACCACACAGGGCAGATGTCACAGGTTTGGCTGTCTGAGCAGCCTGACCTTCCCCCAGCTTTGGCTTTCTATCCATAATCACAGTGACAGACCCGTACATCTTCACAGAGACATAGTACCTAACTTTGATCGTATCTGACTGTTTCATGCTCTGATCCCATGACCTGCCAAAGATGAGATCATTCTGGGCTGCCAAATATCAAACTCTCACATCAGCCTCTTGTTGACTTTGGCCATATGTTGTCAGAGCAATGAAACAAGAACATTTCTAACCTTGACATGCCAGGGCTTAAGATACCAACGTAAAACATTTTTCCCTAATTGGGGTTATAAAGCCTTCTCTTTAAATGTGTGGTTTATTTTAATCTGTGTGCTTTAGGTTGAACAGAAACCTGTAAGTGAAGGCCAAAGCTGATTAGGAACCAGGTGAGTGTGCCAAGCCCAGAGCTCTTTGTTTCAATGGCAGAATACAGCCCCTGCATCCACAGCCGTAAGAGTCTATTGCCTGCCACAACAAAAACTGACTATTTGACTGGTTTGGTTTGTCAATCACACTGCACAGATCTGGGCTTTCAGCAGTCTGAATATGACCAAAAAGGGATCATCCAATCTGTTCAAAGAGCTCTGGACTTGCTGCTGGTAGGTGACATGGCCAAAAAGAATTAATGGTCACATGGTCTCGGGAGGAAGAAAATAGTTGTCAAGTATTTATCCAGCACCTCTTTCATCCTTGCAGCCACTGCAAGTGGTGCACAATCACTGTGCCATGCCTGATGCAGCTTCTGGTTATTATGGAGCCTGTGGCAGATGATGAAGCTGTGGCTTTACTCACTGCCATGAGCAGGACAGGTCTCATTCAGGGGGGAAGCAGCAGTGCAGAGCTATCTGAAGCAGAAGGAGCCCAGAATTCTTATCTTCTTACAAGCAGAGTTCAGTGGTGACCCACGAACTCGGTGCCACATGCAGCAGGGATCTTCCCCAGCCCATTGTCTGGTTTTGCCTCAGAGACAGACTCGTCTCTTCACCAAGACCTTCTGACTCCTGTCCCCGCACACGTGAGCAGCCCTTCTTGGAGAATGTCAGAGCAATTTCACACTGCCTGTTTTTCAGGAGCATGTACTGTGATGACACATGTCACCCAGTGTCATCTGCGGCTGAAAAAATATAGCATTCAGGAGTAAACACTTGGCAAAACAACAGCACAGGCTCAAATTTAGACAGCAATAATTTATGCTGTGCAGACCCTGGCTTGCTGGAAGGGGGCACGCTCTCTGGAAGGCAGGCAGGAAAACGTGTTGCTAATTTTACTAGGCAACTTCTGCCCTCCCCTCCTTTTCCTTTTGTAGTTGCCAGCCTTCCTGGTTATTCTTAAAATAGAAACATCTGACGCCTTGTTTAACTTATTCTGGGGCCTGCAGGGAGGAGGAGGAGGAGGGGATAAATCCCCTCTCAACACTGCGTCCCTCAGACTCTTCTCTTCTGGGAATTGCATCCCGGTTTGCCACCTGCTGCCAGTTTCACACTTTCTCCCGCTCTCCTTTTCCTGCCCCAACTTTGTGATGGCTTGGGAACTCCCCTGCCATTGTCCCACTGTCCCACATTGCTCTGTGACTCCTCTTGTGTGGCAGCGTGCGGTGCAGGTGTGATGCAGGTGACACCTGGCACATTGCAGGGCACTGGTCTGTGCCATGCAGGCAGGGCACCTACTCCTGCAGTGGGGAGAGAAGCTGGAAATGGAGAAGGGCTATTTCAGTGTGCTTAAACGGAGCTCTCCTTGAATTTCAATGAGCCCATTATTGTTGCCTGCTTGCTGGTGGTTAATCCCTCCATGTGGTATTAGTGTGCTGCTGAGCACGCTGAGCTAGCTGTGAGAGGGGCAGATTGTGCCTCCAAACAGTTTGAGGGCTTCCCAATCCTCACACGATGATCCCTGTGTAAGATTGAAGTTCTCCTTATTTCTCCCTCCCATGGGGGATTGCCTTTCCCCCGACTACAGATGAGAAATCCAGTTTGAACTGTAGGGGTTTTTTTTCTGAGAGAAATATGTGGAGAAAACCTGCAGGAGACTTCATGAAACATCCCCATGAGGCAGATTTTTTTGCCCCCTTCTCTGGTGAAGATGCAGACAGTTCTCAGAGGCAATGGAGCCCTCAGTGGTGAAGAGCCTGTGTGCTCTTTAGGGGCCCAAAGCAGCAGAGCACCCCTCCCCAGAGGAGGCAGGAGCACAGCTGAGTGCAGAGAAGGAGCTCCAGCCACAGGACTGTAAGGCCATGCCCACCTTCCCTGTAATCACCTCGCAGCTGCATCCGCCCCATCCCATTTGTCCCAGGGACAGCCACAGGACAGTTCTCCAGAGAGAACTGTCCTGCCTGGCTCCATTGTGATCTTCTTTTTTTTTTTTTTTTTTTTTTTTTTTTTTTTTTTTTTTTTTTTGGGAAGAGGCTCTGATGCAGCCAGGATGTCACTGGGCTAAATTCCATCCAAGCCATTCTACTCCTTATTTCCCTGCCAGCTTAAAACTTTTCTCATCTTCAAAAAACTTCAGTTACAAGGCAATGAGAAATGTAATGGAGCATGGAAAACACCAGTGAGAAAAACATTCAGATGAAAAAATAAGGAAACTTTCCTGGGAGAAACCTTTTGAACCCTGGAGGTGTAAGAAATTTCTCTCCTTCACTTCTCTCTCTTTTTATTGTTTAACAAGCAGTCTCCACCCTCATGTTTGGTCTCAAGCTGCTCAGACCTTGGAAATATGTATGTTGAGCCTCTGTTTTCTCATGGCTTTGCAATGGAACAAGATACAAATATTAAGGTTCAATGCAATATAGAAATTAATATTAACGTACAAATATTAATGGTGCCTCCATTTGGCTAAGGACAACCTCAGTTCTGCAAGAAGTAAGCAGGACCTCTACAATCTCGGGAATGTTTGTGCCTTGTGATGGAGACACACAGAGCATTTATATGTGCTATAGCTGAAATGACCAACACGCTTCCAACTATTTAAAAACCAAAGTAGCATTAGAAATTTCTATTTAGATAGATGTGACAATGGCAGAGGCATGTGAGTGGCCCACCCTAGCTTTCCCCCAGGACTGCAAACATAGTTTGGCCATCTGGCACCTGAGACTAGGAAGTTTAAATTGGATTTTAATAATACATTACACTGTCTGATACCAAAGGAAACTCACTCTACTTACATCTTGAAAAGTGCAGCCTGTGCTGAATCCCAAAGCATGGACGTAATCCGCTGTTTCTTTCCAAAACGGTATAGAGCACTTTGCTATAAAGAAAAAAAACCAACCCCACATAAAAGTAAGTGCCTTGAGCTTGTCATTTCTGTTTTACAAGGGAAGTGGCAATTGGGTGACAGGTGTGTAAATTCCCCAGCAATACTGCTGAGCACAAAGCACGTGCTGATTTGAGTCTGTTCTTGGAAATCCTTTCCCTACCCACCTCCTAGAAGGAAATGATCACACTAAACCCATCATTTCCTCATGGGCTTTGAAAGGTTGGGGTTTCTTTCCTTGTATGGTTCTCCACAGAAACGGAAGGGTTTGGAGATCGAAAACCTAATGATGGCTTTTAAAACAGACTGACTTAAAATTAGGGATGGAAGAGATGAATGATGGTAGTTAGCAAGGTTTGATACTCCTTCCAAACTCAATATTCCAGCTTTAAACAGCTATAAATCATTTCCCCCTCTGACCTAGGCGAAGCATTATCCCCCAGTGCAGCTTTCATGGCTCTCTTTAACTCCTTCCTGCTATCATCTGTGTAAAGGCTTCAGTTCCTAAATTATTAATCACATGCACTCTTCAGCTAGCTACCACATGATTTTCACCTCCCAAACTAGAACCAGCTCCATTTTTTCCTTCAGGATGAAAAATATGTCTTGATGCAGGCATGTGGGTTTCTCTGCATCTTTCCTAATGTGCTTACTAAAGAAGGCTAAAAAAATGTTTCTGTCCATCTCTGCCCACCTGTGTCCTCTGCCCTTGTTGCAGCTTGAATTGCAAAGACCACAATGATGCGCATTATTTTTAGGAAGTCTCACCAGAGCTCCCTGCAAGGGCAGGAGTTCTACCTGGACAACACCACTTCGTGTGACAAGTGATCCTCAAAGGGTGTTTTGGGACAAGGGGTGCCTGGTCTGAAGTCTGAGCCAGAAAACATATCTGCCTAACAGGAGGGATGGAGGAGGATGGGCTCAGAGACAGGGGCCATGATGTCTGAGAACAGAGGTGGCTGCAGGTGACCATTCCCAATCCAGATGTAGAGCCAATCCCATCTTCACTGGCCTGCAGACATTGCCCCTGGGTGTGTGCTGAGAAGTGGTGAAATGCAGTGCTTAGCTACACAATAAATACCTTGTCATGGTGAAAATCATTGCCCAGCAGGTCTGCAGCTGAGTTGGAGAGACATCAACCCTTGTTTTATCCCTGCCTGGGGAGCCTCAGCCCTACTCTACAGTGTCAGATTTGGCATCACCAAACTCTTGTGGTGCATCTGGTCTGTAGTTGAACCAGCCAGCCTTCTTGCTGCCAGGGCAGAACTTCAGAGTCACTGTTGACACAGCTCTATGGGACATTACAGTCCTGCCCAACTGTACGTGCTGGGGGAGGTGAACCAATTATCTGCTTCCCTGGAGATTACCCACTGCTTTTCTTTGTCCTGCTGACAGCCTTTCTACTCCAGCAGCAGTTATCTTCCTGAGCTGGTCCATCTCCTATCTATGGAGCACACAGCTGCAGCAGGCTGCATCTGCAGCACATCTGAAGACAGGGATGGAGAGCTTCCACCACATTTTTAAGACTGGCATTCTGGTTCCCTTGAACCCAGACTATGGCTTCATGCAGCAACCTCTCTGAAACGCTGCCTTTCCCAGGGCATGCACCTGCTCTGCAGGGGAAGGATCTCTGGTCCATCTTCTGCACAAGGGCAACATCATTCCTGGCAGGTGTCTGTCCCCCTGTCATCGGTGGGGACCTTCAGTGATGGAGAAACCACAGCTTTCTTGGTCTTCTCCAGTGTTTCCTTATATTCACTTTTAAAAACCTTCTATTCCTTTGGTCTGATTTCTCAATTTTACCATTAAATAATTTCCTACTAGACCTGACTACCCTTCTCTGACTGCCCTTTTGGCCCATCCATCCTACAGCTTGTCTTTGTAGTGCTCTTCCCACATTGTGCACTTCGGTCCCACTGATGGCTTTGAGAGAAGACCATCAAGTGAAGCAGTGCAGAATTACCTTGTGTTTCCACACTGGGACACATGCTCATACATCCAGTACAAGATTTACTTTTTTTACAGCAACAAGATATTCTTGAGTTGTGTTCAACCTGTAGCCCACTTCCCCAAAACTCCTTCTGACCTGATAATTCCCTGGTGGGTTTGTGCAAAGGTGTTTTTGCTGTGCAATGCAGAATTTTGCATTTGACCAGTCAAATGTGAGCCAGGATACTTCTTATATGGTTACTTCTAAAAAATTCTTTGTCTATACATTAACCTAAATGCAACCTCTTCTAGCTTCATATGTCAGTAGCAAAATTCCTTTCTTTTCTGTTCCCAGATTGTTACTGAAAATGTGAAGTGCTATCAGACTTGGAACAGACCACAGACCACTGCCTGAGCATCCCTTCAGCCTGTGAGATGAGACTATGGCACTGACAACTGTTCTCCAGATATGATTTCCCAGACATTTCTACAACCACCCCAAATAATTTAATCTACACAATACTTTCCCAAATGTGAAAAGTTAAGAAATATGACATTTACTCTTTCTCCCACTAACTTGTAATGAAAGAAACATTTAGATTTGTCTGACAGAACTTGATACAATTAGATCTGTGTGATGCATGCTGGCTGCTAATAATCTCCTTTTTTTTCCCCAAGTACTTATAAAATTGTATGTGATTTGTTCCAGGATGGTTTATGGAAGTGACATTGAGCAGTTGTTAGGTACCAGAGTTAATGCTGGAGTCCTGAAGTCCATGGTACCCTGCCTCTGTCAGGAGGCAAAACCAATGTTTTAGATCTTGGATATTTTGAATTTTCTGTGCATTGCAAAATATAGGACCTTTGATATTTAATTAAAGCAACTATCTTTCCTATCCATGCAGAAATGTGCCAGAAGTATTTTTCAGGCAGAATAGGAGTGTTCAGCAGGAAATGCTAGAGCGGCCCCGGAAGCTGTGGCAAAGCTGAACTCACCTCCTGCTTAGGTGGAGCTAAGGCCTGACTTGCTTACAGTGGGGCTCCTTGGAGTCACATGCGAGAGGAGTAGGATGCCAGGCTTCTTGGAAGGCAGACAGGGGCATGTTGGGTGCTCTGGGGGTTAGGCAGCTCCTGCAAGGTTCTGATCAGTCCGATGGATTCTGGGTGTCCAGGGCCACAGGGCTGGGGTCAGGCTCAGACCTTTTCTTGCCTACCTTGCACACAGTTGTCATGTACTTCTAAGGGACTGCAGCTGTTCACAAAAAAAGGAGAGCAGATCCGAGCCTTGAGAGAGGAAAAAACCCTTCATGTCTGAATAAATATTGCAAATGGAGGATCCATGGGTCTTTTCTGGTGTGTAGGCAAGGAGGAATCTCACGGCTGCCTCCAGCACAGCTGGATGCACTGAGGGCACCCCAATTCCACCCCAACAACTAGGACTGGAAAAAAATAGTCCTCCCATAAGTACTACCTCCACTATTTCCCTTATTGCTGACCTAAGAGTGTGTTTCAGGTCCTGAAATGTGGCAGGAAATACCCTGGATGAGTAAATTGCTCCCCAGCTCCCATGAGCATGTTGCTGCTGCTACAGCACTCACAAACACCTGGTGCGGTTCAGCATTTCATTTCTGGTGTTTTCCCACACCAAGCCTAGACACCCTTATTTTTTTTTTTTAATTTTGTTCTATGGCATGATGTGTTTGTTCTTATATATTTTTCTGTGAGGATCACTGCATCAATACCATGAAAGAGTCTGTGCAATCCATCCATGGCAGGTGCCTTCAGCTGCTGCTGAAACTATGTAAAGCATCCAAAAATAAGTAAAACTTCAAGTTCCAGAGCAAATCTAGTTTATTGGGATTTATTAAAGCCATGAAAGAGGAGCAGGCTGGCTGGAGCTGAATTTCCACCCCCACTCCTGTCTTGTGGCAGGATGCACTGAGCTCTGCCCTTCCCACCGGAGCACAAGGGGAGCTGCCTCCTGCAGTGGGAACCCTGTGGCTGGGGATTTCAGAGGAAGATCTGGTTTCTGCTGTGCCAGATGCTAGGTTCTGACAAGCCAGGCAACGTCCTCAGCAAACACCCTCTGGTTAGGATCAGGGGGACGTGGAGAGATCAGGCCTGAGCTATGAAAACAGTTCTGTTCTCACGTCACAGGTTCCAGTACACCAGCACGTAGGAGTGCTCATTCCCTTTAAACAGAGCAGGTTTTTATCAAAATTAAAAAAAAAAAAAAAAAAAAAAAAAAGGGAAACGGGGAGAAGAAAAGAAAGGCAAGTGAGCCACTCTTTTGCTTCTCTGATGGCTTAAACCACCCAATCTGAAGCTAAGGTGCTGAATTTCCAAGCACTCTTTATAGGTAATTTCCCTTCCCCTTCTCACATCCTCAAGAAAATTCTGATTTTCATAACCACTGTATTTGGGGGTTTTCTTGCTCTGACTATAATTTTTTTTTTTTTTTTTACCATGTAAGATATTTTCAATCAGACTTATAAAAACCACTAAGGAATAGGACTGTGTTCATCCAAAAGTTATTATTCTTATGAGATAATTTGACTAATGAAAGTCTAATTGTATTTCAGAGAACTGTGTGCCATTGTGGTGTATTATTTTTGTACCTCATAGCTTGTGCTATTAAGAAATTGTAGCTGATGCAGAGTGATATGGGAGGATGCCAGCTGGATTCAGATAATTTAATCAGATTACTTTGGCTTTGAAATCTCTTCATTGGTTAATCATAAAATTTCCTATTAATTTTAGGGCATTCCTTCTTACTTTTAAGGTCTCTAACAGCATTATCTTGAAACCTCAGAAATTATTTGAGAAAGAAGAAATATTTCATGTTCTCTTTCTTACTCTGTTTTCCTCTAGTAATTTTTTTCAGACATTTCAGCTTGTGTAACATTGGGATGGGTGTTGAATAGTTTCTGAAAGTATGTGAGTGCACTTTGTTTTGTAAGCTGCTGTCCACATATCCAAAACCTCCTGCCTTTACAGATTTGAAAGTCTTATCTCCATTTTCACACGCAGTCCTTTCTACAGTTTTGAAACTTGGAAGTTTCTTGTTTGAATAAAAGACGTGCAGCTGCAAAAGCCTGTAAAACAGCAGTTACAAATTCAATTTTCTCCCCACATTGATACACTGGGGTACTGGGTGGGCAGCACCTGAGTGGAAGAAAAAAGCAACTTCTAATGCTGGCTACCACAAACAGAGAAAGAGGAAGAAATAACTGAAGTCTACCTGACTTCACATTGCATGGAAAAAATGCCCACCAGAAGGACATCAGACAACAGAGCCTCTGCCTAGAAGGTAATTATGATTCCAACAGGAGATGTCTTCAAGGCAAGATGAAATAGATTCTCCTGAAATACAGTGTTGGCAGCGTGGTGGCACTGGAGGAAGGTGAGGGTCTGAGGGCCCCAGCCTGGTGTCTGATGATCTGCTTCCCTTCCCAGCACTTCTCCATTGCCTTCAGCCTCTCCTGTTCCCAGGGGACACAGGAGGCTGGCAGGCCGCCCACTGCATTTCACAGGAAGGAACTGGGGCCAAGATAACCACTTAATAAACCCAAAATCAACCCTGGTGTGGACATGGGACAGACGGATGCACCAAATAAGGACAGCCAAGGTCTGATTTCTGAGGGTTTGAGCTTATCTGAGCCTGCTTGCTCACTTCTTATCCAGTGGGGATGGATCTGGTGCCTGTGCTGGTGCCAGTCCTGGCTGGCTTTTTTTCAGCTTCTCATTACAGAAACAAGGGAACTTCTGCTCTGTTTAAAGAGCAGGGGTGGGAAGAAAACCCCACTGACAGCATATGCCTTATGACAGCACTAGCACATTCATTGTGAAAGTGATGGGCAGCTTATGATGTCAGCGTAGGAAAAAACCCAAGGCATGTTGGTTTTCTTCTTTCTCTCAAAAGAACTCGGCCTGAGAAGGGGCTGCAGAAACAATCACTGCCTGGGAAATCAGGGCAGTATTTTTTAAAAAAAAAGAGGTGGGGGAAAAAGGAGGATATATAAGTAGCGCCAGCTGGATGTGAAATCAATCTGGCATTTCCAAATAATGAAAATATTTCTTTCCCATTCATTTGGTCTGGCATGTAACATCAGTGCTGTTGTCACATCGTTATTCAGAGTTAGCATGCCAGAAAGGAGACACCAGCAGAGACCCAATTGCTGCTCAGCCCCCCCAGAACAGGACACTACTGTGGGACAATGCTGCAGATACAGCACCACAGGGAAGGATGCTCCAAGCAGGAACACTCCCCAGATCCAGGGCAGCAAATGGAAAGGGGTCCTCAGAAGAGAAAAAAAAAAAACCTTTGCAATTTGCAGGAGCAGCCACTGAAAAAAGGGAGGGGCAGCTGCAGCTGAGATAGAAAGATGGTAGTGGGACAAGCTTTTCTGTGTAAAACCTTGCATTATTTGAATCAGGCCTAGATCATTCGGAAGGCATTTTAGGTCTGAACTTCCTAAAAAGAGAAGATGAGAAAAAATCTCCCCAAAAAGTACAGCACAGCCTTGTTTCAGGCTCTGTTGGCTGTTCTGAGCATCCCAATTTGCAACAAGAGGATTCGACTTCTTCAGTCTTCTCTAGCTGACCCTTGTTCCAAGCCTCCAACTCTGGTAAGTGCTGTCAAAACAACAAGGAAAAGCAACTTTCACTTCCCTGTGCTATGGACACACACACACCTGCTCCCCTTTCCTTCAGCCAAGTCTGGGAGCTGTGGCAATGAAGAGCCATTCCAGTGAAGGATGCACCTTGTTGAGCAAGTAAACCTGGAAGTGTCAAGCAGGGAAGTACATTCCACACTTTGCTTTAGTGCCTGCTCTGTGGCTGCTCTGTGGTTAAGATGAGCCAGAGATGCTGGAGAACCAGAAAAGCCAGAAATTTGGGGGAGCACAGGGGTGCAGGCTGTTCCTGGGCTAGGACAGGTGTCACAGAGCTGTGCAGGAGGAGGTGGCACCTCCCCACCTGGGGAGAGGCTGTGTGCTCAGCCTCTCAGACCCTCCCTCCACCCCTGGGCTGGGGCTGACATTGTCACTGCTTTTGTAAAGTAAGACATGCCAAAAGCTGTGTGTCACACATTCCAGTTTTCAACTGGAATGGACTTTGCAAGGGAAGACTCAGACCTACCTGGACAAGCAACAGAAGGACACTAGTGAAGAAGAAGGACCAAAAACAAATTGGGAAAAGCAAAGGACTTGCTTTTCCCATGGGTTTTTAAATGGGCTGATTTAAAAAGGAAGTTGCTGTAAATCAAGCTGAGTTAGACCCTGAAAGCACAGCAAGAAGCTAAGATCCTTCCGTGGTATAAACAGAAAGAAGAGGCAAGCAATGTGGCAGCGATGAAAGAGGCAGGAGATGTTCAGATAGTGCATTAAGTTGAAAACCCACCATTATTCAGTTTTCTACAAGCAGATGTTAAATACTTGTGGTAAAACCAGAGAAGCTCTTAGGAATTAGGGCCTGAAAATTCAAGGGGCAACACCATGGATAAAAACAAAGCCAGTCAGTGCACCTTACCACAGAGGTAAGATCATCTCCCTGCCAGAACCCCTAAAGCCTCATTCACTAGTTTGCATGAAATCTCTAATTGAATGTTAACTACTTTTTCTTTAAGCCTATTCAGTCAGAGGTGCTAACCCAGATTTAGAAAATGGGAAATTATTCCTAGCCAGTTGGCCACTGTGGCCTGGATATTAGGAAAGGCCCAGAACAAAATTTGAAGGGCAAATAAAAATAAGAGGGTGTTCAGGGTGAAAAAAACCCTCCACCCATGAAATTCAGGTTTAGAAGACAGCTCAAGCCAGACTAGTCTGAATGATAAACAGTAGATGGGTAGATAATTGGTAATGATCATTTAGTAGTTCATTTTCTACACAGGAGAGATTAAATGGATCCAATACAGCTGAATTTCAAGAGATGACTTTGGTTTGTAGATAGCTGGACAATTCCCAGGGAAGCTAAAGAAGACAGGCATTAGTGTAAGAATGATGAGATAGGTAAAGGTATGGCTCACAGTGAGAAACAGCTTTTGTGTTTTAAGGGAGCATCAAGCTGGAGGGAACCTCCCAGTGGCATTCCTTTCATATTGGTCCTGGATTTGCTTTTCTGCAGTACTCACAGGACTGCTTTTGGCACAAACAAGGGGGAGCACCCTGGTGAACCCTTCTTTATTGCACTGTCATGACAGAGCAGGATCAGGGCGGCTTAGGTAAAGAACTGTCAGAGTTTGCAGAGCAGGTTAGTATGTGCAGGATGAGACAGGGCAGCACAGAACTGCAAAGTGATGCACAAAGGACATTTTGTGCTATGCTCTGGGAGATTTGTCCATTGAAAGGCATCTGGCCTGGACAGACCTGTGCACTGGACTTGACTGTGGAGAACAAATGCAAGGTGGCTGTGAAAATGCAAAGCAGACCTAATAGTACAAAAGCCAGCGTGGAGGAAGGACATAATTAGCCATAATAAAGATGCTGGCAAGCCTTGACTTACACAACTCACTTTCCTGAGAGAGATATTTTACTGAAATGAAGTGCAGATAAGGACATAAAACTGGGCTAATGGGAGAAAAAATACCTAATTGATGAAAGGTAAATAAAATATTTGGTCTGTTTTCCTTAGCCAAACTGGGGCTGTGAATAGTTATGGTTGCTGTCTATTGAAATAATGCAGGTAACCCCAAAGGAGGGATACAAATTATTTTAGATGGTCTACATGAAAGCAAATGTGTCAGAAGTGTCTGCTGTTGGCCAAGGCTGGAGATGAGAGGATGTCTCCAGCCTGAGAGCAGCGAGGCTCTGGGACAGCCTCAGCCTTCAGACAGAAGCAAATGCCCAGTTGTCATGAAGATGGATTTTGAGGAGAGCGAGAAAGAACTGTAAGCAAGGGGGCAAGACTTGAAGTTATACATTTAATTCCCACCCTCTCTTCTTCTGTTTGAGTAGCCAGCAATCCCTTGATGAGCCTCACAGCGGACTCTGTTTGCTCTGTGCTATATCAATGTTTATCTCATTCGCAGTAGAAAATGTAAAACTAGGAAATGGGAATTTCAGTCGGAGTCAGAACGCTGCGGTGCCCTCACTCACAAGCTTTGAAGGGCAGAACTGCCTCTGGGTTCCAGCAAACTATTCTTCAGTCATCTTCCATTCATCTTCTGGAATGAGAGCTAAGTAACTCCTGGCCTGCTCCATAATGGAGGGACTAGCCTCTCTACGAGGTAAAAACGTTTCCTTTCTTCGCTTGAAACATCATGAACTTTCAGACTTGGCAAGGCTCTTTTGCATTCGATCTAATAATAAACCCAAACCATCCATCGCACAAAAGTAATGAGTCTGAACTTGCCTGAACTTGCCTCAGGGAGCTGAGATCCAAAGCTCTGTCATTCCCTCAAAAGCCTTTCTCCTTTTTGCAAGGACAGGATGTTGTTGTGACAAGGCATCCTTGCTGTTTGCTCAGCCTCTCTCCCTCGTGATGAAATCCCTCTATAGCGACTCTGGAGGTCCTACTTCAGCTCTGATTTTTGAGCATACAAAGTGCTGCCCAGCTAATCTCCGCTCTTTTCTATGAGTGATTTATGGAGGCTTGAAGGACATTGAGACTCAGCACATTCTCTCTTTTCCAAATGTTGGTGCAATGAGAGGGGCACTTTTCCTGCCAGTGGGAACCTGAAAGACCTGATGGACTTTTCTGGCAGGACTCAATGTCAGTGAGAGGGGCGCCAAGGCGCCTGCAGAGCAAGCGGAAGTACAAGTGTGTGCTAGCTTTGACTTCCACTGGGAATGACAGAAAAAATATTTTGACTTGATTTTACAGTTCAGTTTCTTGTTAGCACAAAGTGAATGCTCAGCCAGTGATCAGAAATGCCCTTGCTTAATTTGCATCTGTTCCTGTCCAGTTATTAGGCACCATTGATGTGAGAAGAACAAACAAACAACCTCCACATTGAAGAGCGAGTGAAATACTTCTTCTTTTCTCATCAACTCTTTTGTTGTGGTACCAGTTCTATTTTAAAAAGAGAATGATTCTTGTGTCATCATGAGGAGTTTGCTCTGGGAAGGGAGGAGGGCAGTCTGCAATGTTTGTTCTGGGTATCTAAATTTAAATGACTAACTTAAGCACATAATCTCCCTAGGCTGCCTCTAAAAACCAGTGGAGAGGGAAGGGCTTCTCTAATGAGCAGTTCAAAGGCTCTTGCTTTAGCGAGCAGTATTTTATTACCATGCCATACAGTGTTATAGGTGCTTAGGGTTTTATTTTGCCTTCATGCATGCATCTGCTCTCCAGTAGGATGTGAAAAGCAAAACCAAGAAGTTCTTTGTGTATGCGGATTTGTTACCATATCTTTCTATATTTCATTATGCAAATCACAAAATTACTAGAGCACAAGGGAATGAATTAGGTGATTTCCTTCCCCCTTGTATAAAACAAACATTCCACTCTGATGTGAAGTTTGAAGCTCAGCAATTTTTACCTGTGTGGCAATGGAGATTGCTGGTAGAATCCCTTATACTTGATTCTGGAAAGTGAATTTGGGCTCATACAGGCCTGATCCAAATCTAATGGAAATCAGGATGCCCATGGTTTGGCAACTGTTACACTAAATTATTCCCAAATCCATTTAGTCCACCATCCTATTTAGTGCAGAGGAGATCACCAGCAGATGCTTTTGGTGAATGCTGGAATGGGTTTGCAACTGGCAAACTGGGACATTTGGTCACATCCTAATCCTCCACAGACAGCAGCAAGCTGAATCAGCTCTGACACGTGGATGTTAGTTTCCCTTCTGCATGCTTTCTTAGCATTCACCATTAAAAATAAAAATTTCCTTACTGCCCATATAAAAGGGAGAAGCTGTAGCTACAGTATCTTGCTTTTAGAAATGCAGGGTTCTTATATGAAAATCAAAGAGAAAAGGTTCAGATGAAATGACAGAGTACTCAGAGAGCAGTTACCAGGTGAACACTGTCAAATGGGAAAGATTTATTGAGCTGGCTCCCATGGGATATCCCTAGGCCTGGGTTCAGACCTATTCAGTATTTTCATTAATAATTTGGATGAAAGGGTAGAGAGCCCTTTTGTTAGAGTTTCAGCTAAGAGCGAGAGACACCAGGGAGGAGGGGATTAGTGCTCGGGAGATCTCAGTAATTAGAGGAATGGTCTGGAAAGGAACAGGATGCAATTTAGTGAAGACAAGCACAAATCTGCACCTATGTTGAAATAATCAGCTCCACAGGCACACGGTGGGAGCGAGAGGCCAGATAAAGCTGTGCTGCAAAAGAGGCTCTGATGGAGCAATGACTCAGCTGTGGAAGGAAGGAACATTGTGCTGGGTTGGACAGATGGGGATGTTGCACATTGGATGTGGGGGATAAGCCCTTCAGCTGGATCACTGGGACTGGTTTCTGGCATTCCACCTTGGGAAAGGCAAGACTGCAAGTCCCAAGGAGAGCAGAGCTCCAGAGAGGACAGTGAAAGGCTTCGTATTTAGCCTAGGGTAAGCAAAGCTGAAAGGAGACACAATACCGGTCTTCAAGAGCAGTCAGTCTGCCAAAAGGAGGAAGGTGGTGAGCTGTTCTGTGTCCAGAAATTATCCTCTGTGGTTTAGCCACGGTTTTCTGTGGTTAGAAAAAAACAGAGAGGGAGAGAGAAATTGAGATGGCAGATAAGTTGGCTTTACTGCTTTACTTATGAAGTGCCTTGGGGCATAAAGCACATGATCAAACATAGTTGAGTTACTGTAGCTTAATGAGTTATTGCCTGCTGGCTGAACCATGCTAATTAACCATGTGTGTGCTCAGCCTGCCTCAATTGCCAGATGAAATGGCCTCACTTAAATACTTGGGTTTTATTTTGCAGGAGGCAGCCCAAATGCTTATGTAGGGTCAATGATTACAGCTCAGCTGATGGATGAGTGACTTCTAGGGGATGGAAACTTGTTCTTTAGGGCTCAGCAATAACACTGGCACTGTTATATCGGGGAATAATCAGAAAATGGGGACAAGGGAGGAGGAGCAGAAAACAGACCTAAATGCATATGTTACTTCACAGGCTTGTGTCAGTAGAAAGGGGCTCTATACAAGGGTATTGGAAATGTAATAGCACTGAATTTTATAAAAGATCTCAGTAGGTTTTTGTTTGGGAAGGCTGGTAATATGGTGATTTAAAAATATAGCATTAAGAACTCTATAGAGCACTGCACACATTTCTCTTACAACTGCACATACACTTGCCTTAAGAGTATCTCTTTTTTCTAGTGTTTTCCAGTAAATTATTCTTTTTGGCTCACACCCACACAGACTCTCCAATTGTTGCTCTTTGCCATCAGTGATGGCTGTTGCAGTTTCTGCATTCAATGGGCTGCCCTCTTCCTCTTACTCTGATAAGTAGTAGCTGTTGGAGTGGAGCCTTCCTGGTTCTGCTAAGCGTGGGGTGTGCTCCAGGTTCCTGCTTCCTCTGCCTTCCTTGCCACCTTCCTCCCTCCCTTCCTCCTTTTTCTCCTTTGTGGCTGTTTTTCCACTGTTGTCACAGTTTGAATTATGTGGCTGAGGATGAGCATTTGGATGTTGCAATCATTGGGAAGGTTTTTGTTCACAGCAGTGCTTCTGTCTGTGCTGTCCCTTTGAAGCAACTTATCCTTTTGCTTCCAGCATGCCATCTAGGCAGGCAGCAGGCTTGGCAAGTTTGCTTGGCAGACAAGACACACTTGACAAGTGCTGTGTGACATGGAAGCAGAGACTTCTGCTTTGTTAGTTTGTTGCTATTTCATGTCATCACACAAATTAGCCCGGAAGGGGACCTGAGGAAGTTATCTGGTTCCTTTCTGTGCTCAGGGCAGGATCAAATGCATCCCTGCCCTTTTTGGCTGGTGTTTGCTTAACTTGCTTTTGAAGTCCTGCATTGCTGCAAACTCCCAGCTCTCCAGACTACTTTTCTCTGTACTTTCCTGCATTTGACCACTCCATCTGATCTGAAATACATAGCTGAGGACAAGTTAACACACAATTAAGCCTAAACCAGCTGAACTACATTCATTTGCTGCTGTGATCCTTTCAATTTTCTGTAGGAAAGAGAAATCCTAGAAATCTTCATAGAGATTATTTGATAACATAACTGTTCTGTAATCTAATTTAATCTAAAGATGATTGTTTTCCCTTCAGGAGCCAGATTTTTGCATTGAGAGAAAAACTACAGCCAAGAGCTATTACAATAGCATTGCATACACTGCTTTTCTGTAATGCCTGCAACAAGGAAACAACTTTTCATAGCTGTGTTTTTTATGTGTATAAGGAGGGATATTATGTAGCTATTGGTGTAAGGCTTCCTTCCTTTCCCAGAGACGCGCTCTAGGCTGAGGATGTGTGATTTGGTTGGAGCTGAAATTGGTCCAGGTCTGGGGAGCCTGTCTACTGTAGCACAGAAATAATGAGCATCTGCATGAAGTTCTTACCCAGATGTGGAAAGCCTCTGACCGATTTCAGAGGGGCTTTGTCTTATCTCTGGTTTTACTGCAAAGAAATTTTATCTTAAAACATTACTTTCACAGGGTCCCTGCAGTATTGCTAATCCCCCCTTGGTATTACCAAGGAAATACCAGACCATAACTATTCCATGGAGATCTGAAGTGAAATCGTCATGCAAGAAGAACGTGAGAACTGCTGAGCAGATTGTACTTCCTGTTATCTGAGAACAACTGTGCATCCACAAGAAGCTGAAAATTGTGATGCTTCTATGATCCTGTCACGTCCTTCAGCAGATGCATTTTGTACAGACCCTTGTACAAAGAGAGAGATTAAAGAACAAATGAAACATTTTCTCCCCTGCATGTAGAAGAAAATACATGCTGCCTAAAATGAGGGGTGAAACTGAAAAAAAGATGCTTGAACTAGGAGGTCATCTTAAAACAGATGAAAGAAAGTCTGTTTCTTACACAATGAGCTATGGACTTCTGGGATTTATTAATGCAGAGGATGATGAGCACTGGTACTACCAGCTAGTTCAAGAAGCTCTTGAGTAAATTCATGGACAACAGGTCCATAAAGGGAAAAAGCAGAGTTGTACTCACTCAACTCCCTGTACAGCATGTCCTGCCACCATCAACAGAGGCAGGAGGTGGAGCAAGGTGGGCCATCGACCTTGGCCCAGCAGCACGAGTTTGACACTCAAGTCCCTCTCTTCCCTATCTATCTGCCCTGCCGGTGACTCCAGAGCCAAAACCACTGTCACAAGGGCAAAAAGGCTCTTTGCTGAGCTTGCAATATTCTACAAAACTGGAACTAGCTTATGGGGAAATGAATAATTGGGGTCCTTGGCATAAGGAAAACTTGATCTGTATCCAGGTTAGACCTCTACCACCCATATCTAACAATAGTTCAAGAGAAATGTTGATGATAGCAAAACAGCCTAGGAACACCTAGTTATTCCTCAAAAGCTGCTGAGGTTTGCATCTGGATTCCTTGTTTCCTGTGCTCCAGGAGAGCAGAGGAGGGACAGACTGTTGGACACACATATTGCCTATTTTTGTTTTCACTACATTTGGTGAGAGCTGGAAATGTGATGTATTTTCCACAGCATCAAATAATTCTCAGTAGTGTCACAAATAGCAATGTTTCAGCTCTCTGAGAGATTTTGGACAAGTGGAAGACCCTTGAAATTGATATCCATAATTCTGCTGCTCAAGCTGGAGGCAAAACTCCAACAGCTGTCAGGGGTGTGTGTGGTTTTTTATACCCCGTCTAGCCTCAAGGAGGCAAGACCATCATAATTAGCTGCTAATTGAGAAGTACACATCTGAAAAGCACAATTTCAGAGAACAAAGAGCCGGAGAGACCCATTTCCAGGGCTAATTAGAATTAATTCATTGCTATAAGTAGAAGGTCTCCCACAGTCCTGGGACTCTCTCTTGCCCTCTCCCGAAACACTAGTCTAAACACACGCATACCAATCATGGAAGGCTCAGCATGACTTGTGCAGCTCTTGTGCAACACAGAAATAGCACTGCTTGTTAAAAATCAGTCTTATTTTCTTTTTTTTTTCCTCTTTTTTTTTTTATAGCCCTGGGCTATGTCTCCCCTCTGCTTTGCTACCTGCACTTCCTTCCTATTCTGCATCTGCCTACCAACAAACAAAGCGACAATGTCAGCAATTTTTCACTACTGCATGAAAGGGGCTTTTAGGGAAAAAAGATCCACAAAATCAGGCCTCACTGTCTGTGGCACCCTCCTGAAGATGCCTCCAATGGGACTACCTTCATGCACCTCCCTGAGCTGCTGGAGCCCATTTGTTTTCCCCCCAACAAGTCCACAGCAGCTGTTTTTGCACTTGATCTGGGGCTCCACCAGTAGCCCTTCAGGTGGTGAGGACATGGGCTGCAGTTTTCAGTCTTCATGTGGTCTCTTAAAAGCCTTCAAGAACTGATTTTTCTCTTTAAATCTTGAAATGCTTTTAAAAAAACACCTGCACAGTAAATATCTCAGTAGCAGGTCAACCTACAATGTTTCTATCTCACTTGAGATCAACACATCTCTCTTACATGTATTTGGTGCCAGCATCTCATTGCTGAGTGGCTCAGTAGTCACTGCAAGGACACTCCAGTGAGAAAATGCACAAGACCATTCCCTTATGATAGCCAGTTTTGGTAATCCAATATAAGGTCCTTTTAAAATAAGTTTGATTTTTTTTTAATGTTGAACACCTATGTTTGGAAGACAGAAATTACTTCAAATTGCTTCAAGTTATGGACCCAAAAAAGAGCAAGATAATTACAGGTTTGGAGGAATGCAAGGTAACACATTGTCATTAGTGATGATCTTATTATAGAGGACGTGGCCTGCTGGATTCTGCTGTGCTGGCCTCCCTGTGTAAGGATATCTAACAAACCTTGGAAGCCTCACAGTTTAACCATGGAAGTTGGAAGCCGATGCTCCTAAAGAAGATAAATGGCTTAATTTGCAGGAAAGAGGAGTCTGTACTGCTTAGTAGGTGTGAGGTGCCTCATTTATGATCCAAATATAGATGCACTTCTATATCTTTACTTAGCCACTACTGAAAATCTGGTGTGTGATACCTCAGCAAGCCTGTGCTGGGGCAAATGTGAACAGCGCACTGCTGAGATTGAGAGACTCTGAGTTCTTTGAATACCCTTAAATTTCCTATTGAAGGAAACTGATCTTCTAAAAAAAAAAAAATTTCTAAAGGATTTTCTTCCCACCAGTGCTCATCTGAACCACTACAGTGCAAGAACAACCTTTCAATTCTTTTTTCTGTGTAGTTTTGGGATGTTCTTTCTGTGTGGTGAATCTTGCATGTTATTACACATTTCCCACATGCTCATTTTGGTGAGGGACAGTATCTGCTGCTGCCACTAATGAGGCCAAAAGCCTTACCTTGGCTTTGTATCCCACTGCTGAGAGGAGATGTAGCTGCCACAGTCTGTGCCTCCATTAAGGCTTCAGCTGGAGCCAAACCCAAGCCATAATCCCTGTGCTCCCCTTCTCGTGTCACCAGGGCCCTGAGCCTCTTCTGCATAGGAACATCAGCCTGAGAGCTGGCACTTCGTGTTCTCATCTTATCCTGAGGACCCAGCCTGCCCCCTCAAACTTCCCCATGGCTCAGAGCCCTTCTTTGCCAGGAGCCCACTGCCTGTTGGCAGATAGCTTGAGGCTTCTGGTGCCTTATGCTGTGTAAAAGCAGCTTGGTAGGCAGAGAGTTGGTTTGTAGAGGGTTGCCAAACACAGCAATGCTCCTCAAAACACATAATAACATCCTCCCCCTGTCCTTCACACAGCCAGCACTCCTGCCCTGCCCCCCCACGCTGGCATGGGCAGTCTGCCTGGCATTTCTGCTGCTGCCACAAACCCAGATGCTCCTCACCGCTGCAGCCTCCTCGCACTTTCTGGGAGGCTTTCACCAATTTCCTTTGCCAAACATCTGGATTCCCTGTGGGGTCTCCAGTAACTTTACACTGCTCCAGTCCTGCAGGCAGGCAAGGTTCCCTTGACAAGTTCCCCAGAAGTTCACTTTTGCCAAAAACCAGAATTTCCTTCCCTCACTCACCTGATTCCTGCTGCATTGCCTCCAATCGTACTTTCAGCTGCTGCTTGCAACACTAGGAAGCAGTCACAATGGAACTAGTGGTGTTCCATTAGATCCCAGTGGCTCATATTTGCTGAATTTGTTTGTATCTGCAGTGGGCCTGTAGCAGAGCAATCAGATGACTACAGAGCCAATTGTTTTTTGGGCAGTGTTCCCCTCCTGTCCTTAGGTCTCTTTCTCTTGAAGGTATAAATCATAGTATCAGATGAAAACTCATTTAATGGGTCATAAAACATTTTTTAACACATTGTCCCCCTGCTCCCTCTAATTTTGAGTTCAAACAGGCTGGTTGGGCTTAGAAATGGAACCAGAGATACTGAAACACCTTTACAATAGTGCTGGGACTGCTCTGTACCTAAATGATACCATATGTTGGCCTGCTTCTAGTGGTGTTTACTGTGTAACCACATTGGCTCAGTAGGAATCTGTCTGGAAAAACAGTCAGGGTGTAAATGAATATCTGAAAAGAGCCTCTCTGAGCAAACTCTTAAAATGCTGCTAAGGGGCAATGCTAAGACCATCTGTGATGACTTTGTTTCCAAACCATCCAACCTGCAGAACTGGTTATGACCAGTAAAGGAAGAAGACTGCCCCAAATTGCACTCAGGAGATGTCTTTGCCAGTCATCCTCAGGTCTCTGTGTAACGATGATCATCAATCCTGGGGATGGTGCCCAGACAGAATTCCAGATAGCACTTTAGTGGGACATTGCATGGAAGGGGACTACAACTGCAACTGGAGAGAAACTGAAATTTGGCAAATGGCTCTAAGCCTTGAATCTAATCCCCACCTGTGATATGTAGAAGTGCCCATAGATTTCAGTGCTTGCATGACTGTGCTTTCCTGTCAGACAGTCAGAGTCCTTACACCCAGTCTGGAAACTGGGAGACAATGACAAAACTCCCACTGCCCTTTTTGGACAGAGAAATAAATCCCATTAAGTCCTTACAGTCACACACATGGGGAGCATGGCTGGTACCTCACTTACGGTTTATCTCATAACTACTACAATTATAAAATGTCTAAGTTTCAACAGAACTTTTCTTGTACTGTTCCCTAAACCTTTCTTCTTGAAGTGTGTTATTTGCTCACATTATGAGGCTCAAAATTTCCCAGAATCTGAAAGTTATTTGATTCAATCCCACAGCTGCCATCTCAACAAACATGTAAATAAAACAAAGATCCTGTGAATGGGCATCTCAAGCAGTTGTGGAGAGGATTAGGGATTAGTGAAAGATGATTCTGCCATTGTTCTCCTAATTGATAAAAGACAGACCACTGCTATTTTGAATAATATCATTACCACACAAGCCTCAAGCAACTTACACAGATCCTGCCTCATCAAGAGGAGCCACTTCTGGATGTTGAAAAGGTTCCTATGAAGTTACTCCATTTCAAGTGCTTAAAAATAAGGACCAGAGTGAGTGAAGCAGTATCTCTCCTTCCTCTTTTTTAATTGAAAAAAAAAAAAAAACTTTCAGATGAATCCACTTCCTTCTGAAAATTTCCTTCCCCCAGCTGCCTCTCTTATGTGCCTGAGCTCCTTCCCAGCTCTCTCACAGACCCATGGTGTGCTTTGATGCTACATCACTCCTGCCTGGTCAGTCACCCCTACCCTCCCAAGCCCAAAAGACCAGGAGAAAATTCAAAAGCAGCCCTGCTCTCCCTCCTACAGCAGCTTTCCATCCAGTGCTTGCTCATGACCTGAACCTGGCATCCAGGCTGATTCATGTTTGTAGCAACAAAAGCAGCCAAGCATGCAGGTTGAGGTCATGAAAAACTCAAGATGGCTTTACAAGGTGTATTTAGAAATGTCCACATATTTCACTCTGAACATCAGCTCCTCTGTTGAGTATCACTGCATATTCAGAAGGAATTGAAAAAAAAAACACATGAAAAGGAGTGGCACACTTGTGCAAGGTGTGAGTGTCCTCCTAATGCAGAGGTTGCACCTTAAAAGGTGAAAAGAAGGTGCCTGGTGACTCAGAGTAGTCCTTTGTAAATCCAAAGGGGATTTAAACTTGGGATTTAAAAGCAGCTCATCTCTGTGGGATACCTGAACAAATCTTAACACAAACCTTACTAGCTAGAATTTCCAGGAGTGCCTAAGCTCCCAGCTGCAGAGCCCCAAAGCCTCTGGCAGGATTGTGTCAGGGTCACTTGTGACCCACACTCTGAGTGGGGCTGGTCCCACACGAGCTCTGACCAAACGCTGCTGTGGAAGCCCCGAGGATGAATGTGCAGGGTGAGCACCAGCCCATTCCTCTGAGGCTGAGGTGGGGAATCCTGGTTTAGAGCTGCAGCAGCCCCTGCCTGGGTGGTGGGCATGGAGCTCAGGTGGGAGAGAAGGAAGAGACATTTACTCACCTAAGCTGGAGCAATGAAGGGGGAGAGGCAGCAAAGGGCTTGTGAGGTTGTGCTGCCCTATATACAATACCCTGGCACGTTAAACATTGCACTGAGAGAGCTCCCATGAAGATGCTCCATCTCCTTCCCAGCTTTATCACGTGACTGTGGCCTCCCAGTGCTGCTTTAGACATCAAACAGGCCTTTAAAACCATTGTGTGGACCCCATACCATGTCACACACAGTGTGAGCTGCCCTCTGGGCGAGAGACTCCAGGGAATTTTTAGGTCCATTCATGTCGGATGAAAAATGGTCATCTTCAGACATAATTTATTTGCCTTTTATCCCTCCCAAAAACCAAGTGTCTAAGCAAGCCAAACCAGCCAGAGGCAAAGGCTGTGATTTTCCTTGTGTTCTGGTAGCTAGGTTCTCCTGTCCTTTCCCTCATGTCATTCAGGGGAAAAAAAAAATAAAGTACTGTTTCTGATTGTTTGGCAGCTGCTCACAAGCTTCCATGAGAGGTAAAGAGCGATGTGCTGGGGAAATCTGATTCCCAGCATGACAAGGACCTGCAAGCAAAAAAAGAACTGCTGAATATGTACAGAAGAGCTAAACAGTCACCAATGGTTCTCTAAAATGCCAAGGAAAGCATTTGTTATCCTTTATGTATACAGCACGGGTGAAATTAATAAAGGAAAGCTACAGACCTAGAAATCATGGAACTTTTATTAGAATATGCTTCCTAGAAGCACCCAGGGAGAAGAGCAAAAACTGTGTGGCTTCAAAAATTTAAAACTGGGTAAGGAAAAAACCATGAAGAGGAAGCAGAGTTAATAAGTAAAGCAGAGTCAATAATCCTGCTTGGGGATGGGGTGAACTGTTGGCCTCATGTCATGTGTGTTTTCCACTCTCCACTTCTGGGATACTAAAAAAAGTCTGACCCAATCCAGGGATTACACAAAGAATGCACTCCAACAAAGGGAAATGCATGGCCTTTCTACTCACCCTCCAGAGGCATTTGGGACCAGAAGAGGGGTTGGTCTGAATAGTCAGGATTACATTCCTGGCTGTGTCTAGCAAATGCTATGTGGATTGAGAGAAAAATATATATATATATGCTCTGTCATTGGAATATTTTCTCAGTGTTCTCTTGTAAGGCAGATGTCAAAAGGAGACAGTGATGGCCACTGAAGCCATTCCTGCTTAACAGTGTGTCTGAGATGTTGTTTCTTTGTCTGCCTGAGGATGGGCTAGTCTGAAGCACAGCTCAGCAATTAGGATATTAATAGTCCTATTACTCCAAGCCATCCAGTTTGCTTTAAAATTCATGGTGCAGTTAGCTGAGGTTTGTTCATAACAGTAAAAGTACAGAGATGCAGGAAGACTGAGTCAGAACAGAGCTTTGAAATGCATCAAGCGACCATTTAATTAAAGAAGGGAGCTCTAATATTGTGTTCCAAATGATTACTTATTTATATACTCCTCAAATAGTGCTATTTTTAAACAAGATTTTGAAGGGAAGACAATTTATATTTTTATATGCAGACAGTCTTAAAATTAAATGAGCTGCCAGTACAGCACTGCCCTGAAGGAGTAGGAGAAGAACAATGTCTGTGTCAGTCCTTCTGGTTCTTCTGCTGCCTCTCAGCACCACGGCTGCTAGAGATCAAAACAGGCATCTCAAGATACACAGGCTTGCCAGCTCCTCCCAGCCATCCTCCTGGGGCAGGTCACTGCCTGGCATTGTTGAAACATGGGTTTGGAGGTGCCTGGAGGCAGGCACCAGTAAGCCCAGGGAGATGGACAGGTAGAAACGCAGGGAGGATGGGGGACTGTGCCTCCTGATGAGAAAGAAGCATTCTAAACTTTTAAATTTAAACTTTTAAGACTTCCACTTCCTAGAGCAACACGGGGTTTTCATTTTACAAAACTGAAACTAAATTGGCAAGTCTCGGGTTCAGGCAATGACCTTCATCCTTCACTCATCGGACACTTGCTGGTTGCACCAGTGTGGAGTGTGAAGTTCAGCAGGGCACCGTTTGATGATCATTTGTCACTGATCTGAACAACCATGCAAGTTGCAAGGAAAGAAAATGTTGGCTCCAACAGATGTTTGAAAACTTAAGTTTTTCTTTACACTGGAACTGAGAAAGGCCTGTGTGGGAAGGAATGAATGTTTGCTGAGTTCCTAAATAAATCTGAGCCCAGCTTGAGAGACTGAAAGCCCAGTGGCTTCTTTGAGTTCTCTAACAAAAGGCTGCACCCAAGTGCACTGAAGTCAGAGAGGGATTCTCATTGACATCAAAGAACATTGAATTAGACCCCATGAAGGACTGTCTCTGCCAGAGACCAGCAGAAATAATGGTGTGTGATGTACGTGACCAACCGCCCCTGACCAACCGCTTGGATTCCAGGCACTAAACACTGCAAGCAGTGAACTCACAAACAATTCATGAAAATGCGCCAAAAAATTCACAGAAAAATATGTACGGAAACTGCAATGTGTTTGTGGGTATTTTGTGAGCAGAAAAAAAATATATTTGTGGAATAAATTAGTCCCTGAGAAGTGCTCTCTCAGCTCAGAATAGCGTGCAGTCAAGTCAGCCAATCGAACTCAAGCTTCATTTCTCTTGTCAAAGAAAGTGGGCAAGTACAGAGACATGGATGAAACGAGTTTGGGTTTGCTTTTAAAATGTGAGGTGTCAATTAAATCTCATTGTAATAGTTCTTATAGTTGGAAAAATAATTTTTTGCTGCTATCCAAATGCTTTAGATTATTCTCTCGTGAATGCTGACAAGCTTTGGTCTGGTGTTTATCCGTATCAGACACTGCCAAGCTCATCCAGTCCCTTATCTCCTTCTGATTAGATTACTGTAATGTCCTGCCTCGAGGTTCCTCTGGCAGGGGATGCCACCACTCCTGTGAGAGCTTTACACACAGGAGGAAATCCAGTGCTTTTTATTCCAAACACATCGTGTCTTTCACTGGCTATAAACAAAAAGGATTAACTAGAAATGGGAATATCTGCAGCTGGAATCCAGATCAATTAGGAAATGGGGTAACACCAAGAGCAGGCATGTCTCTGATGTGGTGAAAAATAGCTGTGCAGAAGCAGCAAGATAAAGGAAGAAGGCTCGAGCTCAAACCTTTGGCTCACCTTTGGTTCTCTCTAGACCACTCTGTTTAGGCTGCTGGGGGACTGGTCTCAGGGAATCAGCCTTTTGGACTGTCTCAGGGAATCAGAAGGACAAATTTATCTCCCCCCTGAGAGGGTTTGCTCTTGGTGACAAGGAAGGGAGGTGGGATTGTCCATGCCCTACAATGCAGGATGGTGGCTTCTGATGGTGGTTGAAGAGTCTCTAAGAAGCTCTGCAGGTCCTTAAAATTATCTGCACACAGGCAGTCCACACCTCCACTAAGCCATGCAGGATCAGAGACAAAGAAGCAGAGGGGTTTTGGCGGCACAGCTCTGGAGAGAGCCCCTGAGGTTTTTCAGATAAGGGATCAGACACTTAGGCACAGGAAGCATGGAGAAACACAGGGCTGGAGGATAAACTTCTCAGTCCTCTGTGCATGTCGGCAACTGCCTCAGGTGCTTGGTTGCAGGCTTGGGTAGGAGGGTTACTGCTGTGTTCATTTGAAACTGAATTTTAGTGTGGCTTCTAAGGTGGGAGAAAAACAAGAGCCACGCTGTTCCCAGCATTGTTCCACTTCAGACTGAGCTCTGAAAGCTGCAGCTCTCCTTTCTGGAGTGTGGTTATAAATACAGATGGTCATAAATGCCCTCAGGCGCCAACCAACACTCAGTCCCAACAAGCAAGTGCCTCTTCCTATCTGGGTATCACAAAGTGCTCTAGGAACCTTCCCAGATACACTCTCAGAAAGACTATTTTGTGTCAGGCCACTGAAGCATGCTGGGTGACTTCTTCAAGGTCACACAGGAAGCAGTGCGGCGCGGACGGCAGGTTGTTTAAACCCCCAGAGATAACTCCTCTCCTTGCTTCCCCAGAGAGCGCCTGTCACTGAGCATCAGTCTTTGGCCCTCTTTGTCTTTCAGCTGTTCAACTGACTGCTGCTGCTCTCTGCACGATCAAAATCCTGTCTGATATGGCTCTCTTGCTTCTGGTGTTATTTATAGCTGTTCTTGCCTTCGACCAGACTGGGCATCTCTTTTATGTTTAAGCATGTTCAGCTCCTGATGTTGCTTCAAGGGCTGTGAGTGTCTTTTGTGCAGCAGGTGCTGCTCAAAATTAATTGTTTGTCTTGATATTCTATTATCACTCATCCATGGATTTTCAAGTGTGTCAGTTGTTCCATTAGGGCTGTCACTTCCTAAATCCTTTTGGTGAACACCATATTTTACTTTTACTGCTCTCATAGCCAGTGTTTCTTTGCTCTTTGCTCCCCACAATACAAAATGTTTCCTGAGTGCCTTACAGAGGAATACCTCACCCTTTTATTCTGTCACAGACAACAGGCTACTGAGTGGGGCTCTGAGGCTCATTAGAGTTCATAACATCACTTGTTTAAGTGTTTGAGGTTTTTTTTTTAACTTACCATGTCAAATGTGCTTAGTGTGTGGAATTGGCTTGCTGTAGTGGTGGGTGTCTGCAAGCTTTGCCATGCTTCTGCTGATGGCAGGCAAAAAACTGCCTGGAAGGGCCCCTGGAAGGAAATAGCTGGCCAGCCTGCAGTGCTGGTGGTTTTCACATCTCCATCGAGCCTGGGGATGGCCTCTGCACAGCAAGGTGAGCACCTCTTTCCCACCTCTCTGGAGATGCTGCAGAGAAGTGGGGAGGCAGCCCAGTCTGGCTGTGACCCCACTGGGGGCCTTTCTGCACAAGGCAGAGCTGCTGCAGTGAACATTTGGCCTGAGACCTTGGCTTGGCAGCGTTACAGGAGCAGATTTACTGGTGGGGATTAAGTGAGCCTTTGTCATTCCTCTCCATTAACACCATCCAGCACACGGGTGGTGTCACAGGATGACATGTGGAGCCCTGCAGCTGCCCCTCTGCAGCTGTATCCAGCTTTGACATCCTGCTCATGTAGCTCTCCAGAAGACACCCAGAGGCCACTCAATCATGAATTCAAGTTCTTTGATCCAGTCTGACTGAGAATGGTGTAGATACAGACAGAAAAAACTGGATATTGTCTCAAAACAGCTCTAAACATGACGAAAGTTTGGTAAGTCTGCCCTGCAAGGCCAGTCCTGTGAATAATGGTCTCTCACTTTTCTGCTAATACTTTGTATGATGTTGTCTCAACTTTCCTCCCTCAGGTTCCTGAATTTCCAGTGCAGTGAGAAGTGCTTTTAGTCCTGCACTGGTGACAAGGCCTGCCTTGAACACTTGTTTCCTGCTTCTGGGGACTATCCAAGTTATTTTTCAAAGGGCACATCAAAGTAAGTTTGGTGGTCTCCAAAGCCATTTTGGAGTAGTCTTGGCTTTGCTCTACTCTGGGGTTCACTACAGGCAAGCTAAAGGTAGAGGGCAAATGTGGAATTTTTGAGCATAAATTACACAATATAAAATCAGACCTAATAAGGTAAGGAATAATGTACACAAAAATGGCATAAACTATTGTCTCTGTTCCTTTTCTTCTTGCACCATTGAGGATCTGTTTGGCTTCTCGTGTCTTGAGCTTAAGCATGCACCTAGAATTGCCTGGGTGAAGTCTCCCTTGGCTTCTGTGTTTGCCTTGCAGTGCCCCAGGATGCTGGCTCCCCCTCGGTCCCTTTGGCTCCAGTTATGGAGCAATATGAAGCAACAATAATTTTCCCCTGTGCCCTCCTGGTGCAAAGGAAATGCTGCTTGCTACTTCTAGTTGGAATCCTTTAAGTTGACTTCTAGTGATGAACAGATTTTTCTGATTATGAATACTCCCTTAGCTTTTAGCATTTGGTTCTCAAAGTCCAAGGAAGAATCCATTTCCCAGAGCACTACACCCATGTACCTGGACAGGATAGTGGGAGTTAGCTGAGAGGCTGAGTGGGATTTCTTTGGGGTTTTATTTAATCTCTTTTTCTCCAGGGATTTGGTTGGTTCTTGTTTATTTGTTTGTCTACTGGTTACTCTCTCTGCTCTACTCCTCACTTTCAAAAGCTTTGCTACACTCCTTCTCCTCATTGTCATTACTCTGGGAGTCACTGCTGCTTTGTCAGCTTCTGCCTGAGGCTGAGGTGGCTTCCAGGGGGTTCCCTGAAGCTTTCTTTTGCCTTCAGCAAGGATAAAGCTGGGCAGAAAGCTCTGTGTTCTGTGGCTTCAAGAAGCAGACATTCAATTCCCTCCTTGCAAATGAAGTTTTTCATTTTTTTTCCTTTGCTGAGACAGAGTATTCTCCCTCCTGTGCCAAAGAGAGGACACTGCCCACTGCCAAGGGTAGATATCTAGTTCATCAGTGTGTTTACCATTTTCTTCCTGCCTTTCCTTTGCTTTACCTGAGGGAAAAGGGCTCATTAGCTTTATAAGAGCTCAAAGCAGGCATGTCTCACAGACACACAGGCAGCAGGTTAGAACTGTGTGGTGAGCAGAGCTCTGGCCCTTTGCTTAAGGACTGCAGCAGCTCATGCAGGTGGGCTGCCTCAGCTGTGCTGTCATCTTGCCTCACGATGGACTTGTGAGAGGAGAGAAATAATTCAGTCCCAGTGACAAAGAACATCAAATATTTCATGTCAAAAGCACCTAATGTGGTTGTTCTGGAGGGCAGTCAGCTCTTCCCCTGAAACCAACCCTTCTTCTCAAGCTGTCACCTGCACAGGTGAGCTGGTAACCGAGAGGGCTGTGACCCCGCTGAGCACTTTTACACAGCTGCAGCTGGGATGACCAGGTAGGAATTCTGGTTTCTAGCTCTGTGAACAGAGAATCTGCTATTCTGCTCTACAGCAGGCATGGGAGCTGACTGGGTTTTTTGGGGGGAGTCTTAAAATTTTTTTGGTTGTTTTTCTGGGTTTGTTTATTTGTTTGACCTTTTTTTTTTTTTTTTTTTTTCCCTCCATGAAAGAAATCTCCAGCAGAAGAAAATGCTTTGAGTTCTGGGAAGGATTTTTGTGGGGTTTTTTATTAAATCCAGAGGCTACTGGAATTTTTTTCTTTTCTCTTTTTTTTTTTTTTTTGTCATTACAGGCCACAAAGTCGCATTTTCTCCACATTACTGAAGCAAGTAGAAAATCCAAAGGCAGCCACTGATGTGCAAACACCACAGCTAATGGCAGACAGGCAAACAAGCTGTTGTGGTAGAAGGTAAACACAGGGAAAAGAAAGGAAGAGAAAAACCTGAATGACTGAGATAATGGTGACACACACAAAAAACCCCCTCAAATTACAAAAATGTGAGAGGAGAGCTGTCCCCTTTTTACTGGGTTTTGGTGCTAAGGATCTCCTCATTGTGTACTGAGGTAGCCACACCATATAAAGTGTATTAATTGTATATACATTATGTATATATATATGAAGTATAAACCATTGGATTTCTTCTAATAACATTCATGTTTCTTGGCGTTATAGTGACTTAGTGGTGGTAAGCTGGAGTTAAAAAGGCTAAGGCTTAAACTCACTCAGGTCACATCAGAAGCCAGAGATGATAGATTTCCCACGTCCTGGACTAGTTTAATTCTCTCTCCTCTCAATTGCAGATCTCCAAGTTTCAGAAATAGGGATGGAGAATTTTCACTTGTGTTTTCATAGAAGAAAACACCTGTGCAAATTGTAAGCACTTGGAGAGACCTTGAACCCTAGCTCCTATGTTGGTATCATTGGAGGAGGGAGAGAGGTGGCCAAATAGCAGGTGAGATATTAAGAAGTCAAATGTGTGGTTTTGGGTTCTGCCACAGTCTTGCCCTGAGCCTCTGGACAAACCTTATCACCTTTTGGTTTACTGCTTTTCATCTGCTAAAACACATGAGGCAACTTACCTTGATCTTCTGGAGTGTTGAGGAAATTGATCAGCACCCATTTTAAGTGTGCTTGGAACAGATGTTGCTGAGTTTTGTTAAAAGGCGACCAGAGATGAAAAACTGAGATAAGAATCACATAAAGTGTAGCCACCCATTTGTATTTTTATTGATTTCATTTTTCATTTCTAGAGCAATTTATTCTAAAAGGTCTTGGAACAGAAACAAACCTCTACATGGTTCTGTCTCAGGAGATCATGGACCAGAGCTATATATAGAGATTGCACAATATTACCTCTCCCTGTACCCTTGCCTGGCTCATGTCTTTGGACCTCCAGCACTACAACTAAATTGCTGCTGTTGCCTTTGCTTAGAGCCAATTGTCTGCCATCATCCTGTCAGGCACTTACACTTATTCTCCTAATATAATTTATATTAAGCCAATTTATATTACACAGTGAGTGCTTGATGGAGATGGTACCCACAGGAGGCTTACGTGCTGCTTTCCCTCAATGATATTTAGCTGATCTACTGACAGGTATTATTCTTCCCATAGGCTTTTCCTCATTTACGTCCTCAGGGCACCCAAGCTGCAAGAACACATTTACTCCAAGGAAAAGCCCTGTTTTTCAGGAATTACCTTGCTGTCCCCTCTGTAGGATACAGGATTAGTGCCTCTCACCAGGCCCTCCAGGAGCCCCAGGTGGTGCACTTTGATTTTCTCATTTGGTCTCAAATCAGTCCTTGCCCAGATACGTTTGTGTTTCTGTTTACTTTAGATCTGGTTTGTTTGCTTCTCCTTCTGTATTGAAGTTTTCTCCAGGAAACATGCAAATTGCCTAGCTTCTGGAGGTGCCTTCCTTCCACCACCTTCCAGCAATGGACCCAGCTTCAATTAGCATCTTTTCCTGTGTGAGTTAGTTGCTGTTTGCACCACTGGAGTTACACTGGTGGGAAATTAATCTGACGACAGCTCCACCAAATCCTGTTAAGTTACTTTTGCTGTAATTCAGCTTCCTCAGCTATTTTTTGTGTCTTTTCATCTTATAGATCTGTATAGTGCTCTGCTTGTTGGGTGCTCTGGGAGTACCAGGAAATGAGCTAGCAGACAACCCAAAAATAGATATAAGCAGCTCCAGCTCATCTGAAGGGGTTGGGAAGGAATATATATCATGTCCATTTCTTTAACTTGAGAGAGAAGCAGGGACAGGTGTTGATATCTGGTGTCTAACAGGGAGGGAGAGAGGAGGCATTAAACCCCTCTTTCTCTTTTTGTCACCTGTTAAATCCATGCCAGCCTTTGATTTAAACTCCCATTCGCATAAATATTTCTCCAGGTAAACCTACAAAATCCATATAGAGGAAAGGTGATGAATAATTGTTCCTTCTTTGCTGTTTAGGAGATGAACACCCTCTTCTTCTGCCCTGCCCCTCTGCAGAGGGGTCAGAAAAAGTGCCCACTGAGAGGCACTGCCCATCAAACCATCTGTGAGGGGTCTGGTGGCCAAAGACACCTGGATGCAACAATGTCCTCACTCGCTGCAGGCAGCAGCGTGCGTCAGGCAGCCCAGGCGGAAGGTTCACCCATTTCTCTCTCTTTTGACCTATTTTATGAGTAACATTTTGTGCTTCCCTTTGTTGTTCTCTACTGGGTCAGTAGCAGGGCAGCCTTGGAGCACTGTGCTCTCAGATCCCACGGGCAGGCACAAGCCCACCAGTGCTGGACTGCCTGCTGGATCCCACAGCACTTCGCTGGTTCCACAGCCATCAGAGTAAATCCTCCTGTTTGCAAATCTGCTTTCCAGAAAGACAGCTTGCACAGTGAGGGGTAGAGAATGCCCTATGAAGTCTAGGGCAGCACTTAAGCCAGAGATGTGACCTTTTTATTTTTTTTTCCCCAGTGGCTTTGATTTTTTGCCCTGTAGTGTTTTCAAGGCTTTGGCTCCCAACCTTACCAAAGTAATTATGCGACTTTGTAAAAACAATTCATTTTTCAACACTTCTCCAGCACTGCCAACTTTTCAGTGGCTTTATAGAAAATATTGCGTTATTTGGTGCTTTGCCTGAACTTACATGTGCTTAATCAAAGAAGCTTATCCCTCGCTGTAGAATAAATCCCCAGCACCATCCCTGGGTCTGAAACTTTGGGCTGGCCGCAGCCCGCACACGCTGGCGGTGCCCCGCCTGCACCTCTCACCGGCTCCATCCCTGCAAGGTGCAGCCCCCACAACAGGACCCAAGCCAGGCACGCAGCCTGAGCCGTAACATTACACAACAATTTTCATTGTAGCTGTCTGCAGGACTCCTGCGAATCAGCACAATGAGACATTTACCAGCACAATGCGACATTGACTGGAGCGGCCGTGGGGTGTGAGCAGTCCCCCCTCCGTGCACGTTAGCTCCAGCTGGCATGGCACGTGCTCCGCTATCACAAAACCCAGTTTTGAAGATGCTCACACCATTTAGGAGCTAAAAATGTTAAAAGGAAAAAAAAAAAGTTCAGCAAAGGAAAAATTAAGCCTTTCAAAAGGAAGCAAATAATTTGAATGAAAGTATTTAAAGGAAATTATTTTATCACTCAGAAATTTTATCTATCCTCTAAAAAAAAAAAAAAAAAAAAAAAAAAACAACAACCCCAGTAACTACTTTTTCAGGCTACGTTTTGCAGGCAGTTTTTATCTGCAGAAAGGATTAGCTTGTCCGTGGATGGAACGTGCTGCACACACCCTGTTCCCATGCAGATTCATGCGGCAGGGAGCTGTATTTCCAGCTCAGCTCTAGGACGTTTTTTCTGTTGCTAAATCAGATGACTGCAAAGACCATTAGAGCAGTTTATCGCTGGAATCTGCAGGAACGTACTGTACCCAAAAGGAAAGTGTTCATTGACAGGGGAAGTGCAAGATCTGTGATCCTTGTAATTATGCAGATGATCCTCTCCAGAGGTCTGTGGTAAGTGAGCAGGTCCACAATGAAGGCTTTCGGCTACAACGCTTTAACAGTCCACTGAAATCCAGCTGTTCCTGCTCCCCAGTCCACTTGGCTGCAGCCCTGACTGGCACATCAGCATGAATGGTTTTGTCTCTCACTGGGGACGTGCAAAACGCTGTCATCCAAAGGGCTCCTTGAAATTAAAGTGCTGCTTTTCCAGGCAGTTTGTGCTGTTGCTCTGCTGGGTCCTAGCAGAAGTTTGCACCTTGCAGCTCACTGGTAGTGAAGATATCAGACACAAAGAGAGGGATGATTTTTGGAATGAAATGCTAGCACAGGCTGGCAGTAACACAGGTCAGTCACTTCCTCCAAAAATCCCCAGTCAAAGCCTGGTTTAAGAAAGGATCCCTTAAAATTAATGCCCAGGTAAAGAGCAAACCTCCTCATCCCTTGGCAATATTTCTCCTCCATGTGCAACCTGGTGTAAGAGCTGCACATTTCCCAGCATGAAGCCAAACTCACTCAGGTGCTGAAACTTCGGAAGGCTGCCTGCAAGAAAATCACCTGGTGGAATTTACAATTATAATTTCTTGAAAGGCATTGCAGACAGCAAAAAGATTTGGGAAATAAAAGAGGTTGCCCTCAAGGGTTTGAAAGCTGTAGTACTGATGAGCAAAACAGACTGTGCAAAATTGTGTATGGCTAAATTGCATATGGCTAAAATTGTATATGAAAAAATTGTGTAAGCCTTGCTGCCAGTTGGTTCCCAGCCTTGCCAGGTGAAAGCCATCCTCCTCCTACGAACACTCTATTCCCATAAAACCATGGCCTCACCAGAGAAGGCAAAGCATCTTAGGGTTGGAGGGCTGTAAACTTCTGGTGACTACAGGCAGGCTTTTCAGTGGGGAATATGATCTCTGTTGGTCTTGAGGACACTGTAGCTGTTTCTAACTTCTGATGGTGTATCAGGGAGTTTTAAGAAACATCCAGCTGTGTTATGCCTCTCTGCATTCAGAAAATGATCCTGCCATCCCCCACTTCTCCCAGGGCAGGACCTGGTTGTGCTGTATCCATTTGAAACAAGACTCAGCTCCTTCACTGTAAAACTTTACCCTCCAGTGGCCACAACAGGTTGGGAGAAAGGAAATGCTGTTCCAGCTTTCCTGATAAGGACCCAGAGGAAGCAGAGAAAAAGTGTTTTTGCACAAGGCCATAAAGGACAACTGTTTCCAATCTGGGAAACAAGCCTGAATCTCTTGACTCTTAGTGCTCTCTCCTTTTTGGCAGTAACCTAACACACTTTTTCTGTCTCTGGGACTGCCTATCTCCAGGGCAGAGGACAGCTGAGCTGACGCAGAAGGAAGCTTTGGTGGCTGCATCTTGGAAGAACTCATCAGATTTTTTCTATGACTGAATGCAGCTGGCTGCAGTGTGGGAACTGCAATGACTTTAGGCCTGAAGTTTTGGTGTGAAATGGCCTGAATTAGCTTTTGGTAAAAAACTGTGTACCCAAAACCTTCATTATTTGCCATGCAGGTTGTCTGAGCCTGATGTGAGTTCACCTGTGCAGCTCACTCCAGAAAAAAGATTATAGTGAGTGAAAATGAGAATTTCAATAGTCGGGCACAGACAAGGAATGGCACATCAAATGCTACTTGCCTACTGTCAAGTAACATTAAAGGGAGCCAGAAAACAGAGAGAAAAAGCTTTCTGCACATCTGAGTCCCAGAGGAAGGACTAGATATGTCCTGTTCCCATAGAATATTATAAAATTGCAACAGGCAGCTTTGAGGTGAGAATGAAGGCTGTTCTGCAAAAGCATGGCTGGAAGACAAATTGCTGAAGGGTTAGGTGAATATTCAGAGCAGAAACCAGGATTTATTGGCAGGACACAGCCTCTGCATATTTTATCTTCCAAGAGTCTATTGACACAAAGAAAGGCTTAGCTGAGCTAAATTGGTGTTGGAAGCCTATGAGATGAAGAGCTGTCCATCCAGGAGCATCCCAGAGAGAGGTAATCCTATGGAAAGGCATTTAACAGGGATGATAGGTTTTCTCATATGGGAGAGAGTGGCAGGGGTTGCTTCCACAGGCACACCATAAAACAGAGAAAGTTCCAGCAGCATGAGGAGTTGGCAGCACCCATGTTTCCCTGCTCACCCAACCCACCTGCAAAGGTGTGGGGCTGGGGAGAGAGCCCAGGGGAACTGCATGCTGGAGACAGCGGGGTCACCTCAGGTAAGGGAGGGGAATGTTTTCAGTGGTTATGACTGTGCTTTGGGGAAGGAGGAACAGGTCATTGTGATGACCATCAGAAAAGCAGCTTTACATCTCTTGCCTGGTTGTCACCTTCTTTGGGAAAACAGTGAAATGGTTTGTGCTGGCTGCTAATAAACATTTCTTGTTTGTGAATTGGCTTTTTGGTGCTCCAAGCTTCCTGCCAAGTCCAGTGGTCATCCACCCTTCCAGCTGTCTCAGCTGGGGGCCAGGACACCCCTTGAATTTCTGTCCCACCTGTGCAACACCTGTATTTTCCCTACTGTGCAGCTATGGCTCAGAGCACTGCACACATGTCCCCAGGCTGTGGCACATGGCAGGGGAAGTGCTGCTCCTGCCAGGGACACGGGGAGCTGCTGCCAGAGCTCCAGCTCGCACCCCTGGGGATCCTGGCTTAGCAAGAGTCAGCCCTGGGACTAGCCTGCTCAGGGGACACTTTCCTGATGGATCTGCAGCCTCTCATCAACATGGGGACTCCACTTTGCTTGTGGAGCAAGTGCACACAGTGCTTGGAGCATCGAAACGTGTACATTTGTCTCTGTACATATATACGCAGAAACAGATTAGAAGTCAAACAAAGCATTATAAATGTGCAGTGAAGAAATAACAATCTGGCTTCTTTGGTTAAACAGTTTGATTTACTGGGCTAAACAATAGGTTTTTTCCTCTGTGCTATGTAATTATTATTGGGAGGACACATCTGGTCACTGAGTAGAAATGCGCATCTGCGATGTCAAAGCATTCAAAAATGTGAGGGAGCAACAACTGTCAAACAGGATCTACATATAAAAAAGTCAGCCAGAAAGCTCAAATAAATTTTGAATGATATATACTTTAAAAGGCTGAGGGACAGCATGGCTCTTTAATATTATTGTGGCCAACTTATGACATTTATAGCTCTTCTTGTGTTTGGCCACTAGGAACTTGTCTGTTCATGTCAAGAAATGATGCCTCAGAGACAGCAGCCACTTGAGATGGAGATCTCAGGTCGTGTTGGAGATCACATGGAAAAATAAATTCATCTGAATAAATGGATAACTGCACAGAACAGAAAGTCAGTCTCCAACCAGGCAAACCTGGAGGGAGGAGCACCTCCTGCTCTTCAGCCCTTATTGCTGATTGCAAAGCCAGGGACGCAGAAATGTTGGCTCTTGGCTGTCAGGACTTATCACTGTCACAAACCGGGGGAAAAAACCCAAATAAACTCACAACAGAGTTAAGGAGATTAGAGGGACTGAGCAGTGAGATCTCATGTGGGTCTCCTGCAGTTTTTTAATGAGGTATAAAAAGGGTTTTCAAAAGTAGACCTATTTTTGATTTCCTGCTTGTTTTGCTACACTACAAATTTAAATTTCCTCTGCTTTCTCAGGAAGACTCAAGTGAGGAAGGACTTCCAGCAGCACAGGAGCACTGTAACTACCATGAACCTCCTTCTTCACTCACCCAGGGCCAGTCCTCAGCTTGCTGCCTTCCTGGTCATCCTCACCGACAGACAATGCCAAAGAACTGTGTTTTCAAAAGAGACCAGCAATTTCCATCACTTAGCCAGTGACATCCTAAAAGGAGGTGAGGTTTCTGAAAGCAACAAGCAAGCTGTGGAAGAAGCCAAGAAATCTGAAGGTTCTTCAATGTGGCAGCCAGAAATGAAGGCTTTCCACCAAAAAAACCTAAATAAAGTTCAAACTGAGTGCAGAATTCACCTTTTCCTTTGGAAGAAATTACTCATAACACACTTTTCATGGGAGAAATATGGGATCTACTCAAGCTGTAGGGCCATTGTATGTGCAGAGATTGATTAATGTCATGGGGAGAAGTTTGTGCCACCTTTAAAAATACACACTCACATACCTCACACATGTACAGATACCTCACACAGCAGCTGGCCACATCATAGAGATAAAAAACATCTGTTAAAAGTGATTCTCTTAAATGAACTGGGGTTTTCAAGCTGCCACACTTGTGCCTGTGTGCTACCATGCAGTATTGTCACACCCAAGAATGTGAGAAAGCATGAGTCATGTCCCTCTGAAATTAGGAAATGAACTTTAAAAAGCACCCATTTTCTCAAGGAGAGAAACCCCAAACCTGTCGAGAACTTAGTTTTCACTCTGTATATACATGGGAGTCATAGCGCTAGAAGGAAAATTACAATTTTTAAAGTAATTTTTTTAAATTTAATTTTTTCCTAAAAAACCCAAATGTAATATTTTTGTGCAATCCTGTGATTCCAGACAATGGTGCCTTATGGGATCTATCAAGCGATACTTATACTTAATTGGTGAGTCATAGAGACTGGAAACTAGATACATGATTATCTTACAGAAATGCAAACAGAGCACAAAGACCCTCAACTTTTTTTCACAGCAATGAAGAACTTAATAAAGAAAAGATGTTAATACTAAAAATGCTGTATTTAGTCTTTCTTTGGTTCTTAGACCAGACTCTGTAGCCTTCTGGTTTCCCCTAATGAAATGAAAAAGCATAAGGGGCACCTTGATAGCCTCCTTTCTGAAATCCCCTTTTTCTATGTAGAAAGCAACAACAACAACAATAAAATCAGTTCCTGGTGACAAAAGGTCTGGCCTTGCTTTGAGCTCTGCCTGCCATATCAACAGCTTTTGATGGGGCAGTGGAGGTGGCACCTGGTGGGGAAGGTGCAGTCACCTTCACCCTTCCAGTGTTGGGCGGTCAGCACTGCCCATGGAAGGGTGTCCAGCAAGGCTCCATGGGGCAGTGCCCCAGAGCAGGGAGCCTGGAATTTTCGGGATTACAAAGGTGCCAAACACAGGAGATGAAGCTTTTATCTCCAGATTAGCAAATGGGTCTCTCTGTGCATTTCCTTGTGAAGGTGCATCAGCTCAAGGAAACTGGTACATGCCTTCTTGTCATCTGGCTCTAGCAGATGGTTGATATTAAGGGAAAAACATGATTGTTTTAGTTTCCACTGTTAGGGCTTATCACTCATTACCTTTGGAATTACGAATGTATATGTTCAGCTGTGCCAAAAATTTTGATGGAAAAATACATTGAGAGACTCTAATATATGCAAAATAAAGGAAAAGTAAACACTGGACCTTTTTGAAGCTAAGAGAGCTGCTTGCTCCCTGGTGCTGCATTCAGCATGGCCAAACTGCTCCCCAAAACCTGAAAAAATGGGACATGGAGAAACCACAGGGTGGAAATACAAGGACTGATTCTACAATTCTCACGTTCCAGACTGATGAACTTGGAGCATGAGAGAAGCCTAGAGGAGCCAAAGGCATCCCACAGGAGTTCATGCAAAGCCCAGGATGTGGCTCCGTGGCTCTTTGGTCCCTGCTGCATCGGCAGTGCAGGAGTGGGACGAGGCACTGAGCCACTGAACCAGACCAGCAGAAAGCCACTACCCATCGCTTACAGGGATGTTCCTTGGTGGTGGAAGGGCTGATGGGGCACACCCTGGGCCCAAGCACACACTGGTGCTGGCCCATGGAGGAGATGGGAGCCAGGGGATGGAGGGGGAAGCAGGACAGGGGCAGCCCTGGCGCAGACTGATGGAAGTTTCACGCAATGGAAAGCAAAGTGCATAAGGCTGGAGCTGTATCCCCACCTACATAATGGATTGCCCTGGGCACTGCACTAAATACATTAAGCAATGATGAATATACATATTTTAAGATTAAATCTACTTCCTAATGGAACTTTTCACTGGCAACCTTTTCTTATTGTGCCTTTGAACTCCATGTGCCTGAACAACTGCTGCTGGGTGAAAACAGCTTCCCAAGTCAAAATAACAACATCAAAAGATTGAAGAAACATTCCCAACATCCAGAAAATGTTTCGGGTTTTGTTTTGTATGGGTAAAACCAATGAAACCATAAAGTTCCCTCACATTTAACTCTTGATTTGAGAAATTGGTTTAAAATGGATGAATTTTCACAGAGGCACTAAATGGGTAAGGTTGGAAGGGACCATTGGAGGTCATCTGATCCAATCTCCCTGATGAGTGGGGTCCCCTAGAGCACATTACTCAGGATTGTGCCCAGGTGGCCTTTGAGTATTTCCAGCGAAGTAGGTTCCACCACGTCTCTGGGCAACTTGCTCCAGTGCTCACACACGCTCACAGTGAAGAAGTTCTTGCTCCTGTTCAGGTGGAAAATCCTCTGTTCCAGTTTTTGCCCATTGCCTCTCATCCTATTGCTCAGCACCACTGAGAAGAGCCTGGCTCCATCCTCCTGGCAGACACTTAGAGATACTGATGAGGTCCCTCTCAGTCATCTCTATGCTGCACAGGTCCAGCTCCCTCAACCTTTCTTCATAGGAGAGATGCTCCAGTCCCTTATTCATCTTTGTTGCCCTCCACTGGACTGCTCTGGGAGCTCCCTGTCTCTCATGTGCTGAGGAGCTCAGAACTGGACACAGCACCCCAGATGTGGCCTCAGCAGGGCTGAGTAGATGGGCAGGATCACCTCCTTCGACCTGCTGGCAATGCTCTTCCCAATGTATGCCAGGATGCCATTCACCTCCCTGGCTACAACAGCACAATGCTGGCTCATGGACAGCTTCATAGAACATCCTTAGTTGGTCCATCCATCCATCCATCCATCCATCCATCCATCCATCCATCCATCCATCCATCCATCCATCCATCATCCAGGCTGAACTGTTACATAACCTTTCCAAGAACTGATGTAGGTCTGACTGGCCAGTAGTTCCCTAGGTTCTTCTTCTTGACCTTTTTGAATACTGGAGTGATGTTTGCTTTCTTCCAGTGCCCAGGCACCTCTCTTGAATGCCGTGACCTTCCAAAGGTGACTGAGAGTGGCCTAGCAATGACATCTGCCAGCTCCCTCAGCAGTCATGGATGTATCCTACCAGGACCCGTGGACTTGGGGATATTGAGTTTGACTAAATGGTCCCTAACCCAACCCTTCCCAGCCAAGAGGAAATCTTTTGTCTGGACCTTCTCCCTGGTCTCCTGGGTCAGAGATTCCTGAAGGCTGGCCTTGGCAAGGAAGATTGAAGCAAGAAGACATGCAATATCTCAGCCTTTTCTACAACCTATGTTTCAATAGTTCCTTTTCCATTCTGCAGTGGGCCTATTTTCCCTGCTAATAATTTAGTTGTTGGTGTGTTTGAAGAAGCCCCTCTCATTATCCTTGACAACCTTAGCCAGATTTAATTTCAAATGGGCCTTGGCCTTTTTCATTGAATTCCTGCATATTCTGATACTATTCCTTTACTCTTCCCTGGTAGCCTGTCCCTGCTTTGACCTCATGTATTTCCTGCTTAGGTCCTATTTTCTCTCTGGGAATCCTGTTACAAGTGGGAGACTTCATGGAGGGGAAAATAGTCACAGTACAAGACTATCTCCTTTTCCTTGATGTTACAAAATGCTTTTGAATTCTATTCTCAGTCTGACTGAAGACTTTAGAATTGGGCTTTAGCTGCAGGGTCCCAATCCAGTACTTTTTTCCCAGCCTGCTTTTGAATGTAGAATAAAATGCTGCTGAAGTCTTCTGACAAGAGGCAGCAGCTTCATGACATGGTGCTACACAAATACTTCCCTACCACAAAATCTGACAGCACATTGAGGTCCCCATCTGAAGACACCATTCTGGTGCCATCCAGCAGTGTGGTGGTGTGGGGTCACCAAAGCAAGACTGTCCATACAGGCTGCAGCCCTCTAGTCCCCTCTGAGGTGTGGGGCCACCCCCACCCTTCTCTCTAGCCCCAGGTAGGGCCAGAGCTGGTGGTGGGTCCTTGAAGAAGTTTGGGTGTCAGCCTGGCTCTGGTTTCTTGTCGATGGCACTGCACTCCACTGAAGGGAGGGTAAAGGGTGGCAAGGACAATCATGCCATGTTCCCAGGGATGCAGGGTGGCTGCTCTGGCCTCTTGCCCACATGATGTAAAACATGAAAAGGGGGAACTCATGCAGGGATAAAATGGATGGCCTAAAGTGGCAAAAAAAATGGAAGGTCCAAATTGGGGAAAAAACCCCACTTTGGAACTCCTCTGTGATGCTGTGCCCATCAAAGCTGGTTGGTCCATCCCTGTATGCAGGGGATGATGTATTGCCACAACCACATCTAAGGATCTCATAATGAAGATCAGGAAAACCACCAAATGGAACAATTCCTTTGCCAGCTCTGTCATCTATCTGGACTTTGTCTTTCCCCTTGGAACAGGGCTAGCTGAAGGGGATGGTGCTGCAGCTTTTCCCAGCCCATTTCAGAGAGCATCAGCTGCATTCCTCTGCACCTGTTGACCAGGGATTAATTCTACGGGTCCTTTGCAGCGCCTGCTTGGACATAAATTCCACTGGAGACAGCAGTAGCTTTGCTGCAGAAAGCTGGAAGCAAGGACAACAGAACAGGATTTTTTCAGAGGCAGTAAAACTTTTTCTTAAAATATGTCAATAAATGAGAGAACTGTGGGGTTTTAAAAGCAGGAAGATGAGAGGCTGAGTCAGACAGGGTTGCTGACCACAGCTCTGCCTGCAAACTGGGAAATGAAAAGAAAATAATTTCTGCACTATAGAAACATCTAATTATCATCTGCCATCTCGAATGCCTCCAAAGAGAAGCTCCTGCAGAGACCTTTAAAGCTCTTTTAGTACAGAAAGCAGGAAAATATTCTGTCAGACTGAACCAAGATGGGGAGTGTGATCATATAAATCCCATGTCTTGGAGCCCAGCCCAGATGCTTCTGACTTTGTTGTTTTTCACAGCAGTTTAGCAATTCAGCAGAATCACGTTTGCAGTCCTAGATCTACTGGTTTTGGTAGTGGTGGTCCTTGAACTAATTGCTTATGTAAATAAACATTTAAAAACATAGAGGAGGAGGAGGACTAAGTTACAAAAAGAATTTAAAAAAAGGAATGACTATCAACTTCCAGCAATATATCTGGGAGTTAGAAATAATCATTCTTCATTGAATTCTCAGAGGCTTTATTTTTAGAGAGGATAAAAACCTGCTAAGCCTTCAGTTCCTGACACATCTCTTTGGAGCAAGAAGAGAGCGATAGCAATTAACAGGGAGGTCTCTGGCAGTGCCGATGGACAGGGGCTTTTCTGTGTCTTTTAATCTTTGAGCCCCCTAAGAGAGAGGAAGCGGTGAGGTAGGCAGTGCTCAGCCCAACAAAGGTAATTATTGCTAATGAAAACAGAACCACCACTCCAGCGAAACCATCCCAACCAGCGTGGGAGGCTCTGGGCTCGTTATCGACCTTCCAGAAACCCTTGGGGACGTTCATCAGGAGTGGGTTGGTGCGATTCCCATGGCACTGCCACCGTCACCTGTCCCGCTGGCAGCAGCGCCAGGGAGCCTTTGCTAAAGGGCCAGAGGGGCAGATCAGCCGTGTCGAAAACACCTTTGGTGGGCCAGACCTTCATTTTCCCCCCTTGGAATATGTTTTAAATGAAGCAATATGTTTTAAATGGTGAAAAGAGGAGCGAGAGCAAACATTTAGAGCTGTTTATTGAATAAAACAAGGTTTAAAAGCCGCATTATCGTCCCGGGACACAATGGCCGTCACTGTTTTTGTTGGTAAGTACCCGTGTGATTTAAAGCTGCTGACAGCACCAGACGCTCACAATGAAATCATCTCTCCCTCCCCTCCCCGCAGTTCAGGCAGACACTCATTTGTATGTATGGGTTCAGCCTGTCTGCTGCGGCTGGCCAAAGCGACAGATACTAATGGCATATGTTAATTACAACCCAACAACTTCCTTTCATTCGCGTGTTTATTAACATTCTCACTTCTGCCCGTGGAGGCAGCTGGCGGGAGATGCTGAGGCGGCCGGGGATCACATGCGATCTCCGGTCTGGGACCGCGATGTGCGCGGGATTGCGCCCGGCAGCCCGGCCGGGAGCCCGGCATCCCAGCGCTGACTTTGTTCCCCCTCTGCTTATAAGGCTGCAGAGGGGCTGGAAGGAAGAAGGGAGCTCAGATCAAACTCCCAGCCACCGCTGCTGGACGGCCCCAGGTGTGCCTGTGCCTGGAACCCGGCATTTCGCTGGTAACGCCTTTGTGTGACAGCCCCAAAGAGCTGGAAAACAGCTCAATAATTCCGAATTTAGGGGGATCATAAAGCATCTGGTGTAAGCAACGAATGCAGCCAAACGGGTTTTGCTGGGAATAAGGGGAATTGTCATCTCACCTGGAGCCAGGATCCATCTACTCTCCTGTCCAATTGCTGACTGTAATCGGAGACAAATACTTCAAAGGAAATGCAAGAAACATTTAAAGGGACAATTCAGGTGTTTACCTTCCTCTTCACAACTAGTTTGTGGCATTGGAAAATTAGATAAAAGTTTACTTTGTAAGAAAGAAAGGATATCAGATACTCATTTCTGAACCCCTCATCCTCATTAAGAGCTATCAGCGATTTCTTTCTTGCCTTTCTTATGGCAAGGTGATGCAAGATGATCAGGTAATTCTGTAATACACTTTTAATCTCTTTTCAATTGTTGTGCTTCAATTTAATTCATAATCAACTTTATTAATAATCACTGTGCTGGCCAGGAGTCCTGCCAGTGGAGCAGGACTGGATGCAGCTAGGTTTAGCTGTTGTATGGAGCAAACCCACCAGCTGACAGTATAAAACAAGCAGAGTCAGACACAGGACCACAAAGGAGAGCAGTGTGAGCAGGCTATTCTCTGCCACCTTTGAAGAAAATTGTATTAATCAAAAGACATTTTCAGGAGCAGTTTCTAGGAGGCAGCTGTGTGGCTGATGGGAAGCTTTGAGGCAGCATGAAAGAAAAATAGGAGAGTTCCTTTGCTTTTGTTTTCAGACTGGGTTTGATGCACGTCAAACCCTGTGTGAGATAAGTCTGAGTATTCCTGGCATTCCTCTCAGCAGGCATCAGGCTGCCTTTGGCATCTGGGGACTTCATATAGCATTGTGCTGCCCTGGTGACTGTGAGTTGTTAAGTCCCCACATAATTCCCTACAGCCTTCACTCATCTGGAAGTAAAGCATAATTAGCAATTTTTGTTATCTCACTATTTAACCCTTCTATGGAGTTTGTGTCTTGAACTGTTCATTTACAAATATCCAAGCAAAAAACCAAAATTATACATCTGCTTTTGTTTGTTGAGATGTGCAAAGAATTACAGTAGATCAGTAAGACACAACTGTCCTTTACAGTTGTCTGCTATTTCTTCTTTCTGTATCCTGTTTATCTTCCCAAGGTTAATTATTTAAGTTAGTGGTTTGGCCCATTGCACTGCACATCATAAATAAAAGTAAGTTAAAAAAGTTATAATAAAAAAAATAAAGTCCTTGATACCATGTAGGTCATAATGTAAAAGGCCACTTGAGGAAATTTGATTTTTGTGTGCAGTTCATTCTCAAATTCCTGCATTTGTTCATGGAGGCTGTTCTTGAGCAATTCAGGAGTGAATGTGGAGGATCTGCAGGCCGAAACCAGGCAAGGGGGCACTTCTCTGGCCTACAGCACTTTTTTCCCTAGAGGAGGCAGAGAATGGTTCCTCTCCTTCCCTCCTTCGTGGGACACTAAGACATAAATACCTCTGCCTCCAAGGAGCTGCTTGTGTGGTTTTTCTTCTTCATGCTGACCCAGGGCACGGCTCTGAGGCCTCTGAGGTCTCAACAGGGCTGAAGAAGTCATATCTGGGATGGGTAAGCCTGAACAGTAGAAGGAACAACTTTTTTTTTCACTGTTTACATCCAGCACAATCCCCACACAATCCCTTGTCACAGAGTACCAAGCACAGCCCCAAAATCATGTCAGGAGAGCAAGGGTTCTTGGTTTAGCAGCCTCTATTGAAAACTACTTTGTTTCTTGTTTAAAGACAAGACATTTATTTATTTGGTTGTACATTGTTCTCACTCCCCATGCTACTGGACTGATGGGACATTTCAGTTGTTTATTGACATGTAGCAAAGCCAAAACCTTTGGGTACTACACTGAGGAGTTTGCATTGTCCCAATCCTCTGCAGGAACTGTCCACTAGACAGAGGGAATTTTATTTCTTTCTTACAGTGAAAAACAATCCTGTACTGCAACAACCACGTAAGCAGGAGGTGTCCACAGGGCTAGGTTTTAACAACAGCTCACAAACGAGTGCTAAATTGTCCATCATTATCCCAGGGCAAGGGCAGCCATGCCACCTGCATACACCCATGGGCAATCTCACCATGAAAGGATTGTTTCAATGCTCTGTGTCTGATTTTTGTATTAACAGAAGTGATAAAATTAGAGCAGGAATGGCCTTGGATGGCTTCTGCTGTATTCTGTTTTCACAGGATCAACTGCCTTGTGTGAGAATCTCTGGTTGGTAAATCCCAGCTGTCATACAGGAGTTCTAGCTTGTGCCTCTTGCTCCCATGTTCACAGCCACAAACCACACTGAGCAGCCCCCTGCCTCATGAATTCTGCCCTTTGTGTGCATCCACTGAGAAATTATGGTGCAGGGTTTTTCCAGCCATGAGTTTTCCACTGTTTCTGGTATATCTCCTACCCAGCTCAATATGTGTAAAGTCATCAGGAGAAACAGATAAAACTGATAGGCTGATACAAGCAGTGCAAGAGGAAGAGTTTGTCATTGACCATGGTGGATGGGATGCATTGGGTGAAGCAAATGGGGCCCATCTTTGCAGCAAAGCCTGGTGACACCTGTCAGTCCTTTTCTCACCTCTGTGTTAGCCCATGTCCTCACTGGTTCCAGGTGGAACCAAGCACTCTGATCACCAGGAGCCCTCTGGACAGCTGCAAACCCAAACTCCCCGGGGATGACTTGTAAGGGCAGGACCTCATCTCGGGGCTTTAGCTGGTCAGAGTGACCCTGAGATGTGTTAGAAAGTCTCTTCTCAGCCCGGCCGTCGAAGAAGGAGTCAGAGCTCTTCTGCTCTCGGTCTCAAGGTTGTTTATTGTTTCTTATCTGTAAAATTCTTTCTCCTGACCTGCCGAGGTCTGCTCAGCAAGACAGTCTGAGGCACTCTGCCTGCCCCCAGGGTGGTGTTATCTTTTTATACTAAAAACTACGTGTACAATATTTACAATTACTTTCCAATACCTATCACCTATGTTAGACAGTGAGCTTCTACTCTAAACCTATCTAAAAGTGCCAACATCACAGCAGAAGATGGAGGCCAAGAAGAAGAAGGAGAAAAGCTGGACATGCCCAGATTCCTCCATCTTGCCCCCTGAACCCCTATTCTAAAAACCCCAAAAAATCTATTTTTCACCCTGTGACAAACTGATTGTTATTCTACTTATACTTTTGTGGCTTGCAGATCCTCATATAAGGTTGGTAACTTTTTCCATGAGTCATAATCAAAGTCACAGGCATCTTGGGCTCTGTGCCAGGGCCTCTGAGCCCCCTGGGGGGGGTCCTGGCAATCCCGGACACCCAGAGGGATGTCCTGAATTCCAACAACCTCACACATAATTTTCTAGCCTGAAAGCCCAAACACTTTGGAAGATCAGGCCTCTTCTTTTCTCCTTCCTACACCACATATCAGAGAACCAAGGACTGGAACCAATAAAATACTGAGTTTCCAGTAAAAACATCCCCACTAAGTCCTAAAGGAATTTGGGATACATTTTTCTGGACTGCTAAGCACAGTGATTGCACCAGTCTGGAAAATAAAAGCTGCAGACCTGAAGTCTTGAATCAGGAGCAGGAAGCACTGTCTGAACTGATAACTGGGACACTGCTTTAAAACAACCTGGTGAATACAGCAGGCAAGGCTAAGGCAAGGCTGGGCTGTGCCTCTCTCATCATCTATTACCTCCCCTGCAGTAAAGAGAAGAACTGATTCAAAAACAGACTTAAATCCTTAGTAGCATTTTAAAAATGCTCCTCAGATAACTGGATAGACGTGTGGGTAAAATTCAGTCATGGATAAAAATTGCCAGTGAGAGTGTAAAGCAGGAGTTCACTTGCCATGTGGCAAAGGCAGCACATGGCTACTGGTGTCCTGATGGGCAAAGCAGGAGGAGGGGAAGAGAAAAGGAAATATGCTGAAGACATCAATTTGTCCAGGTTAATTGAAACTAGAAAAACCTGTGAGGCACTTCAGAGATGAGGTCAAAGTAGTCTGAAGAAGCCTAGAAAGAGCAATAAAAAGATTTGAGGAGCGGAAGAGACTGAAAGATGAAAAGGCTCAGGTGAGAGTGATGGTAGATATGAAGGAATCTGACAGAATGACTTGAGATAATATAGAATATGTCAGCTGAAGTAACACAGAGAATTTCAGCTGAACACGGTATTTCCTTTTATTTAACACAAGAGAAAAGTGACATCAGATGAAAATGAAAGATGAGGGGTATAAACATCCAAAAAAGAAACACTGATTTTCAGAACAGCGTGCACCTCCACTGCCATAACTAAACAGGTGGGCTTTTTTCATTCTGCCTAAATACAGGGCAATGCCCATAGGTGTGTGACTTCACTTTTCTCTCACAATACTAACAGAAAATGCTTCATGCATGGAAATGGTTTTCATAACGTAGTGTTAGAAGAGATAATTCATCTAAGTTCCAGGAACAGGTTGCATTTACATGAGTAGCAGGTATGTCAAGAGAAAAAAATGCTCTAAAAGCCACCCTACTTGAGGTGTGATACAAACAGTAATTGCCTAAGATTAGCAGGAAAAAAAAATCTCCTGAACTATGTACTCCAAATATACCTGATTCTAGGATCCTTTCACTTTCTTTTAGCACCAAACATTTCTGGAAGCATGTACATCTGCTGAGTTAATTAGGAGGCTGGGACCTATGTCCTTAGCAACCTCTACAGTCAGGTGGAATGCAGTGCACATGCTACAGGAAGGGAAATAAAATCCTGTTTTATAAAGCTTCTCTTAAGGACAGCGAAAATACATGCAGACCTGATGGACGAGACCCCAGTGAAAGCCTTCCCTCCATGAACCCCGCTGGAACCCCAAATATTCCCACAGGCCAACAGACCCAAACCCATTGAAGCTCTGTTTCCCTCAGGACAAATGAGAAGTCCAGTGGCCAGAGCGGCAGAGTTGGGTCCCCAACCCAACCCAACCCAACCCAACCCAACCCAACCCAACCCCACCGCTTTCAGCATCTGAGCTGCAAAGGGAGGACACTGTAGCACCTTTGACAAAGCAGCCAGCAGCCACTGCCACAGGGCAGAGCACAGACTCCCAGCTGAGCAAGTCCTTGCTACCCTGCAAGACCAACTCTGAAGCCACCAGGGAAGGTTACACATGACTGGGAAAGTTGCCAAGCACTTGTATCCCAAAGTAAGAGAAAGTGAAAGTGTCACAGTTTAGACGTCTCTTCTTACAATGCTGATAGCCATTCAGCTAGCATCATTCACCTACCTCATTCAAATTTCCTTTTTTGCCCTTTAATAAGTGCATTGTTTGTTACCCACCTGGCACACCCATCTTAAAACCTTTGGGAATGTTTTAAGAGTGGCTGCCCCTCAGACAGCACAAGCTGGTATTTCCCAGGTTGCAGGTTCTGAGCTCAGGCTGGCGTGTTTGAAGTGACGCCCTTACACCTGAATGCAGCCCCGGCTGCTGCCCGCCCGTCCTGCAGAAGGGTTATACACACATGACTCTTGTTCACTCCTTCGGAAAAGCTGAGCGAGCTCTGTCTCCGTGAGCGGATACAGTATCTCATATGATCTGGAAGGATCGCTCTCAGAGATTCAGCACTGGGATGACAAATCCGTAAACTCCTTTGGGATCTGTTTCTTTGTAAATACACAGACATGACTCATTACACTAATGTAGTTATGTGTGAAAATTCAAGGGGAAAATATAACCCCAAACCACCTTCATAAGAAAATAAGCTGCAAAGCCAAACATTACTGCATGCTTTTTTTTTGTCTGGCTATCAGCAGTTTACAAGTTCCCTCTTGTTGGCCCTTGGGAAACAGCACATCCTGAGACTATGAGCACCAGTTCAAAGCAATGCCAACGCTCTTCAGTGTGATTAAAACAGCAAGTTCGTTGATATTTGGTGGAATTATCCATTGGCCTAGATAGTCCATGAATTCCTTTCTGTATGCCACGCTGCCTGACCCTTGCAGGCCTGAGTGTTTATCCCCTGCCACGCCTGTGGCTCTTGCGCTTGCTAAAGGCTCCCAGGTCTCACCCTGCTCCCCAGCAAGCCCTTGGAGGTCTGATGTTGCAAGTCCTCTGCTAATGGGCTGTGCACTGGTGCTAATGAGGTTCGGAGCACTGACCACAGAGAGGATGGGCCACTTGTTATTTTTCTAATTAATTCAAGAACTAATCACACAGCAGCATGCCCATCTAACAACCGTGTTAAGAAGTCTGCACAAATCGGTCTCCTCTGCATTCGGCCCTGAGTATTTTTCCCTGTTTTTTGCAACTCATTCGAACAAAAGATGGCAAAAAAATCTTGTTCTACCAGCTGCTTGTGTTCTCCCCCATGGCAGCTCATCCTGTACATTAGCTCCTTCTGCTGTCTTAAATCATTTGGCATTCCTTTTGGGCCCACCCATCCCGCATACCCTGAGCTTAAATTCTTGACCCCTACTGGGAGATGACATTAGCTCTCTGCTTCACTGCCTCTCCCATCTTACTCAAAGCTTATCTAAACCCACAGTTGCTCATATCTCCGATTTCTCTTTTTCTTTTGGTTATAACACTCTAATTAGAGCCTTGAAGCATACAGAGATGTGATTTGCATGAAAGGCACTATTCAAAATGAAACTGGTTCCCAACCCATGCAGCTTAGCAGCAACATTTGAAGGCGATAAGTTATTTAGAGCCCTCACTTCTCACCATTATTTTTTAAACACTCAAAGCCCCATTCATCTGCTCTTTTCTAAAGGACTGGAGCTAGTTTTGCTAGTTTTTCTAGATGGGTAGTACCCTCATAGCTCTGGACTGTGTTAAATAAACCCTAGAAGAGTTTCCACATTCCTCTTCTGTGTTTTATATTTACTTGAATGTGTATCGCCTGTTCCCCAGCCCACGCAGTGGATGTCTATCTTGTATGTTAAAAGACAGAAAATAAGGCCATCATGATAAACATCTGTGCTCACCACTTTCTTGCTCCTCCAAAGCTGCTTATTAAAAAGAAAAAATATTGTATCAGAGAGGTAGGCAACTTTAAAGTAAAGTACTAACAGTAAAGATGAAGACATCTTATTATAGCTAACAGTTATTATTAAATATTAACTAAAATTAAATCTGGAAAGTTTGTAAACACCCTATTTACATACCCAAGTGGTTGTCTTATGTTGGAAGCCTCCCCTCCGAAGTAAAGCAGCTCCCAGTGCCATTTGGCATGAAGGAGACATAAGTTACAGAAGACCTGACACGAGGAATTTGTGCTGTGGCTATTCATGGTGCCAATGCTTTCCACGTAACTCTCCATTCGTGGCCTGCTTGGGGAACGGGATGTGTCCCAGGCACTGGAGAAAAGCCAGAAAAGGGCCATTTATTGGTAGCATATTCAAAGCAACATTTGCAAAACAAATTCAGCACAAAATCTGGCCCAAACAATGTTGACAAATCTCTGCTTGTGCTGTCCATGGAGAGAAAGTCCTTGCTGGGGCACTCTGGCTGGGCTCTGTGAATGTCCTGCTGCCTGTAAGGATGCTTTACCCATCCTAAAACTGTGAGAACTCCCAGCACGCTGAATGCATGGCTAATCCCATGGGAAGCTTTCTGCACTGTGCTGTTTCAGCAGCCAGCCAGGCAACAGCAAATTGGTTGTGCAGACCCAAGCGTTTCCCCGTCCCCCTGCCTTTGAACAGGCAAGGATGAAGAACAAACTTCTAATGAATGGACTTCAGAGCACAGAATGTGCCCCTGGCTGGAGCGGTACAGCTCCGCTGGCCTCGGGCAGAAATGCTGCAGGGGAACGAGAGGCGAGGAGCAAAGCACTCAGAGCTGAATTTGGCCCTGTAATTTCAGTCTGAGGCAGTACCAGGTTAAGCTATGCAGCACTACATGCGAAGTTGAATGTTGTTACTCCAAGGATCAGGGACAGAGGGCAGGCCAAGGCTGAATGCAGGCAAGGGTTAAAAATCAATAAGGAGTCTAGATGGAGAGCTGAGATTGCCACATCTGCCTGTAGGGCATGAGTGCTGGGCAGAGAAGATCCCCCCCGCTGATCACTACATCCCACCCCCCCCTCCAGCAGCATCAGTAGCAGTTCCTTTGGTTTCCAGGGCTCTGACACAGCCAAAATGAAGAGCAGGGTCCCAGACCTTGAGCTGGTCCCTTTCCTCCACCCTGCTTCCAGACAGCCGTCCCCTAAGGACATCCATCCACTTCATCTGTGTCTTCAGCTGGCCTTTCTCTGTGGGCTGCATTTATTGTTTTATATAAAAGATAATTCTGAGAAGAGCAAGCCAGAGAATGTGTCAGAGAATGGGAAGAAGTGACTTTGTAACTCCAAATAAGCGCATGCAAACAGGGATGACTGCCAGTGATTACTCCCAGAGTTGTGCCTCCTGAACCCACCACATTCCCGTCCCGTGATGTTTGTTCTTCTCTCCAGCCTGACTGCAGTCATTATCCAAAAGATATTGTGGAATTTCACTGTCAGCTAGTAAAACTAGGCCCTAGAAATGAGCCTCCTCTATAATTACTTCAGAATACTCAGAGGACCAGATGTTGAGGCATGTGGGACACATCACAGCATAACAGGATGGTTGTGGTTGGGCAGGATCTCTGGGGATCATCTAGTTCAAGTCCCCTGCTGAAACAGGGCTGGTTGCCCAGGTCCATGTCCAGAGTGCAGTCCCAAACTCCAGCAGCAGGAAAAGTTCCTGAGGCTAGCTGTCTTCTCAGAAGGAAGAGAAATTCTCAGAAGGTGCTCAGCCCAGATGGCAAAAGATGCCTTCATGGCTTCTGTAGGATAAGGCAGACAGCAGGGTGGGGGGAGGCTGGGGTTTAAGTGGAAATGGGTTTTGACCACAAAGAAATAGGTGGATACCAGAGAAGGGGGGCTGCCCCAAGCTAGAACAATAATATTCCAAACTCCCATCAGCTCAGTTTCGTTCTTGCCTATGGAGCTGAGTTAAGGACAGTGCTTTAAAAGAAAAGAAACCAGTGTTGGGAAGACAGTACAGCTGTTATGGTTGGAGGGAGACCCAGTACCCAGGGACCCGGTGGGTGGGAGAGCCAGGTTCCAGTTTCTTCATTGCATCAGGCTTCCTATGCCATCCTGGACAAATCCTGCCTAACAGTGCCTCAGTTTCCCACAGGAACAAGAGGCAGGTAAGAGCTTTTCTCAGGCTTTTTTCTTCTTTTTCATGGTACATGCTAGGATGGGATGAACCTTAAATGGCAAGGTGCTGGTGCCAGGCAAAAGTGGTGGATATTTAGGCAAAACTCTAAGCAGGTGGTGCCAGGTCACCTTTTCTGAAGACATCTCTAGCAGCCTCAGAATAGAGGTGATTTGAAGACCTCCCTGAAGTGTTTCACCAAATAAATCCTGATTATTTGGGCTTTGTGAAGACAAAGTGATTGTTACTGTAACTTCTTAAGGCACATAAGCATTTAAGCTGCCTTAAATCTTTAAGGTAGCACAATGTAAGCATTAGAGCCAACTTAAATCCTTATTAAGTCTTCTAGGTGCTTAAAGCATTTAAGCCATTTTTAAGTCTTTTTAGAATGACTGCTGATTCCATGGGAAGGATGCAATGTTGAAAGACACTTTGTATGCGATGTCGCCTTAAAGTTCATGCTGTCAGACAAGCTGGTGTCTCATATGCAGCCTTATCAGGAGAGATTTGAAAAATGTCTAGACTTTAATTTCCCTGCCATTTCAGCTTTGGTCCCAGGTTCACAACAATGCTTATAAATGTGACAGGGTTTTGAGAACATAATGATTGATCCATCCGCTCATCCTGGCGGTTCATGTTATCCCACATCAGGGCTCTATCACACTGGTCTGTAGTAAGTGCCACAAAGGACAGTAGAGGATGCTAAAAATGAGTGAGTTCCTTGCACATACAGGGACAATCACAGCTCACAACTAAGCAAAACTTTTTCCTCTGACTTTTTAGCAGTGACCTTTGGATTGCAATCAACCTTGGAACGCCCAATCTGAAAAGGCAACATTTTTGGCATGCCGTGAAAGCGAGGCTTTATAACAGAAACTACTTTTGCAACTTTTATTGTATGACTTGAACTCAAGAGGATGCCGTAACAAACTGCTGAGCACAGTCTTTCTACGAGAAGAGATGCAATCCAGCTAAGCCTGTCCTGTGTGCACAGGCAAAGAAACCCCCTAACCCCTTAAATAAGGGGCAGCATATGTGGCAAAAGTTCTAAAGGACTGGGTTATCAGTGGACAGAGGGTTTTCCAGTAACTCCAGTGATAATTCTGACTTGTTCTGGTTCTTAACTTGTCTTGCGAGATCATATCCCTTATACAATTATGATTCTGAATGGCTGATAAAGCTCTCCTTTTAGCTTGATTTTTGACTGGCAGTGGCTCCTTCAGACCCTGAGCTGGCGCTGATATTGCAGGCACCCACTGAGGCAGCTCTCCAAAGTCAACAGAAGAAGACCCAGAGCAAGCACAAACCAGAGAGACATCTCACCTGAGTGTTGACCACTGTGCTGGGACATGGGCTGTCCTGCTGGAACCCTTTAAGGACTGACCCTTCAAGAAGCTCAAGGGACTATGGTACGATTTGTCTCTCCTCACCTTCTAATAAAATCTCTTTCTGGGTGGGTCATCTGGTCAGACCTAGTCACACTTCTCAGTCGATGGGCAGGGATAGGCACCTTCAGGAAGCCATTCTTGTGACCTGTTTAACACAGCTCTATTAGTAAAGGGCAGCCATACCTAAATATAAGCTCATTGCTCTCCTCTATGAGTCCAGGCAATGTCACACATAGGCCACAGTGCACATTTGAGCCAAGGAAACTGTGCATCTTACATCTAGGTACAAATCAAATGCTTAAATTGGCCAGACTGGATCTTACCGAGTGTGCTCTGGTGTGAGTACAAAAGTGAATGACTTTCTCACCCATCTCTTGAGGTCAGTTTCAAAGACCCCCTGTGCTTTAAAATGCCATTGCTATTGAATCATGGGGCCAGTCTAGATTCTCCTCCTTTCGCTTAATTGCAAACTGTTAGCCAGTATGCCATAAAAGGTTTATGCAAGCATACCCAAGCGGGTTTGAATGCTTTCCACTTCCCTGCTTTTGCACGTGAGAACTTGCTCACTCCCATTTGCAGACTCTCAGCAGATCTGGGGGTTATGACTGAATGCCTCCAAGCTGGGGGATGCAAACAGACGTCAGTGTTTGGAGTCAGTGACCGCACTCATGCCCACGATAATCACGAGCATGTACAAGCCACGGGGAATTGTTAACATTGAGACTGATTTGACCATAACAAAAGTCTCAACTGTGTTTTGTTATAAAGTGCCTCATTAGTCTGATATTCTTTGTGACATCCCATTGGCAGTCGATATGAATAGAGAGTTTTTTCCTGTCTCACACATGAGCAATAGGCACAAATTCCCATGTCAGCCAAAACCAGGCCTGATCTCCACACCAGAGATGTGTAATCTGTGGAACAGCTTGCCCAGGGAGGTTGTGAAGTCTCCCTCACTAAAGATATTCAAGAACTGTCTGGACACAGTCCTGTGCCACATGCTCTAGGAAGACCCTGCTTGAGCAGGGGGCTTGGAGCAGATGTCCCCCTGTGGTCCCTTCCAAACCGACCCACTCCGTGGTTCTGTGACTGTGTGTCTGAAGGACTGAGCGTGCAAGATGCTGAACATCCCCTGCTAATGAGAGGAGCCAGGTAGTGATTGCCTCAGTCTCTGGGATAATGTAGCCCAAAAAGGGAATGGAAAGTTCAAGAGCTTATTTAAGAGCTCTGTGCCCAAACTTAGTTCGTGCAAAAGGAATCTGCAGGCTGAGCGAGTGCAGCCTGCTGCACAGCTCCCTCTCCTCCTTACCCCCTGGGATGAGCTGAGGAGTATCGCAACCCGAGCAGTGACTGCACCTGATGAAACTGAAAGGAGATTGCCACGCACAGAGTAGCATCTGCTGGATTGTGTAAATATGCAACGTGCTTGGCTCTGCAGACCAGCAGGAGCAAAAGAGGGCTGGCTGTGTTCCTGCTCATGCAGCCCAGGATAAGGCTCATCTCCTCTGCTGCCATGAGGTGCAGCTGGCTCAAGGTCACCTTGTTGGCCACCAGGACAGCCAGATCCTTCTTTGCAGAGCTGCTTTCCACCTGGCTGCTCCCAGCCTCCACAGGTGCACAGGGTTATTCCCCTAGGGGCAGGGCATTGCATTTCCCCTGCTTGACTTCATAATGTTGGATTCCTGTTGGATCACTTCTCCAGCCTCCTTAACATCGTTGTGCATGACTCAGTACCACTGGTGACCTCACTGATGAGGCAAGCTGTCCTGTTAAGTCGTGCTCCTGAATCAAACCTGACAAACTCCTCCAGCTGGACTCTGAACCACTGCCCACCACTCTGGCAATACAGCCAGCTTTCCATTCACCTTATTTATATCCAAATCACAATAATTAGGGCATGCCCTATCAAGCATTAACTTTACAGATGAGGCCACCACGGTCAGGAATTGAAAGCATATCTGCTTTTCCTTTTGAAAGCAGCTATCCCTGTTTGAAAGAGAGTCATCCCTCTTCTACACTGCTATCTAGACAGGCAGAATGATTCAAACTGCTGATCCCATGAGAAACAGCAAATGTCATCACAAACATCACAGGAACACCCTATTTGGCTCCGTACACTAGTGAGAAGGAATACATTTTATTTAATGAATTACAGATCAAAGGCCCTGAACCAAGCCTTGGTATCACCTCACTTACTACTTGGCCAGAGGAAGGACAATATTCCTGATACACTGAGACCTCTCTGTTTATCTGAATGATCTGAAAGAGTGATTTGCAGTTGTTCCAATTAGATTCATAAAGAATATACTGCATGCTTGGCTGTCGCTGAGATGAAAACCATGTGCAGCGCGCTGTTGTTAAATTGCTGATCACCTGCGGAGACAACGACCTCGATTCCATAGCACCCTCTTAATAGCTAAGGCGAGAGATCCTCTGCAATTGCAGTCAAGAGTTCATTCTGTTTGCTAAAGCCATTACGGTCATTATTCTAATTACCTATCGAGGCCTATTCTTGTGCGTGGTGCTGCACAAAGACAAAGGGAATATTGTTTCTGTCGCTCAAAGTTTGCACTCTTAATCAGAGAAGAAGAGCATTCAGGCACCTAACAAATTGAGTGAGTTAGGGAGGGGAAGGAATTGCCCCATGAATTAGCTACGAAATGTTTGTGAGGAAAATCTCTGGGTGAAAAACTGATGTATTCCTGTCAATCGCCAGCCCCTATATTCTTGCAAAGTGGAGTGCAGGAAGGCTGAGTGTCTAATAGCCTGCTTCACAGGCAGTAATTCCTCTGGAATATGGTGACTGATTTGCTTGACATTTCCTCTGGCGTCAGTGGTATTAGAACCATCAGGCAATTTCTGGGAAGCTAATTTGTTCCTTTCTACTATATGTTGATAAGGAACAAAGAAATGTTAAGTGCTGAAATCTCTCAAAAATCCAGTATGATTTGGATGCAAATCTCAGGAATCTTTTCTTTAGTGTCAAGTAAGGATTTACACAATTCCCTTTTCTATTTCATTAACAAAGTTTCCTGCTGGCAGTATCCAAAATAAATCTGAGGTCTGGCATAACATATAGACATGACTGTAGAGAAAAATAATTTTGTTAATTTAATCAATAATATGTCCTTATATGGAAACCTTGTCAGAATATAATTATGTATCCAAGCAAATGTATTTCTACATGCTTTTTAGTAAGACTATTGCAGAGAAAAACTGTGAACTTAAAAGGAACAGAGAGGCTTCAGATGCCCAAACTATTCTATAGTCTTTGTGCAGATGAAATTCCCAGTGCTAGCGTGGTAGGGTTAGGAGAGCACTGTAACCCTCTTATTTACCAAAAGCAGCTATTTGGGATTCTTTTGCCCTTTTTTTGGGTAGTGGCTGAGATTATGATGGTTCCTGCTGGTAAATCAGGTTTGCTAGACAGGAGTCCCCTGGCATGGGTTCAAACGAGTTTGTACTGTATTACATGGCTTGGCCCAAGGGACTGGCCTGTTTACCTTTGTCTGTATTCCTGACCTTTCTGTTCCTGTTTTTGTCACCTACATAGCACTTCTGAGACAGTTCTGCTCCCACGATTACCACTGCCACTTCGTGATGCTCAGCTTGGCTTTTTTGCAGTGCTTCTGCCACATGGATCTTGACTATTTGCAGCAGGAGCCATTTGAGAGTCCACGGCAGGACATCCCTTGTCCTGATATGCTGCAGTAAGCACAAAAGCTGAGATGGAGGATCACCATGAAGAAATAGCTGTGTTTTTATTGTTACATCCCTTCCTTTCTTCTTCTTCCCCCACCTATTGCTACTCCCCACGAATCTAGGTCTTGGAAACATAGTTAATATTTCCTGTTGTTTTGTCCAAGGTGCAGGCTAGACACACAGAAGCACGAGCTCTTTCCCATGCAGGAGCCAGTTAGGCTAATTAGCTGATGTGAACACCAGCTGAATGACTTTCAAGGTCACCTCGTATCTGAGAATTGCTTGTGTGCTACATAAAGCTCCAACCTCCCAGCAGACTCTCTCGCTCTACCCCTATTTTCTGCAATTTGTTTTATTTGGTGAACCCAACTCCCTTGTTACCCTGGATCATGGACAGTTGAATTCACTCATTCTTCCAGCTCAATGGAACAAAAGATTTGGGCCCAGAGTCCCAAGGTATCACCAAAATGCACGTAACAGGGGTGAGCATACTGCCTGCTCTGCTGTTTGCTGCAGTTTGAAGATCAGTGCTCTCTGTGGATGTGACCAGCTCCTTCTGGAAGCTCAGACAAGATTTCAGTTCTATCAGCTTTTAAGAGCTACTTGTTATTTACCAGTAGAAGCATTTAACAGCATGCAGCTTCCTACAACATGATTTCCCCCTCGCCCTCTTGATTAGTTTAAGAAGAGGAAATACCCTTCTTTATAAGAATAAATTAGTGAGAAAAGACTGAGCCCCAGGTGAAGTCTTATCTCAGACTCAGACTTTGCATACACTTACCTGTGGTGCAAGCTACTGCACTCAAAGGAGAGTGCTACAGCCTGGAGGATGTTTAAAGGCAAGCACTGAGTGCTAACAAATTCAGCAGTTTACTGATGATGGTTCTGCTAATATGTTTATGCAAAACTTGTCCTTTGATTCTCCCAAGGTATGGGTAAATGCGTGCAAGATGTGTTAATGATGAGCGACAGAAAGTGTCAATGACTGAGCTCTTATTTTACTGACAGCACTGCACACATAGGCAGGCATCCAGACCAACTATCTTTTTGGGAAGGCCAAAGGGCTGGCATCCATACTTGTGTTTAGGTTCTTACATCCCACACAGATGCTGGCATCTAGACCCTCCTCACCTAACACCAGGCATGCTGTAAAGTTCATGTGTTTGGAGCTTAGTCACCCAAGCCAGCAAGAAAAAATCGGTGTTTTCAGGGGTGATTCAGACTTGAGCCACCTCTCAGAGCCACACATCTCCATGTAGGAAATCTACTTCAAATGGGCTCCCAGTTGCACTGCCACAGGTGTCCGAGAGCAGCAAGCGCAGCTTTGGTGCTTCACAAGACTGCAAAGGAAGATAACAGGTATGGTCCGTAAACAAGCCTGGAGAGGAACTTTGTGTGAGAGATTGAAGAGCACTTCTGTTAGCAGCAGAAACATGAAGAAAAGATGGTGCTTTACCCTCCAGGAGTGGGGAGTAGAGACATTGGTGTAACTGTTCTATGACTTCCATGCCTGGGAGCTAGAGAGTTGTTGAACCTTAATTTCTGCCTTTCAGACTATTCCATTCCAGCGTTCGAGTGTCTTCCCAAGGATGCTGGGGATTTTTAAGCTGTGAAGAATTTTATGCCCATTTCTTAAAGAGCACTGACTCCCATGCATCATGTGTTCAGTTTTCCTTTCTTCAAACCACCTAGCATGGAGAGGAGGGAAAAAGAACAAAAAGAGTTACCTGTAGGGAATGCAAAAGAATGCCTGCAAGGCTTAACCCTTGGGAGAATGTATTTGTCCTATATCCACAGTTTAATTAATTTATTTCTGGAATGGTGCTATCCTGTTTTGGAGCAGACCAAAGCAAACATTTATTTGCAGCTGCCTGCAGTGAGGTTACAAGTAAACTAATGATATAATATTTTCTCTTGGAATTTATTCTATGAAGATGACTCATACTGGACAGCTAAATGCCATCAGTGTTGTGTCAGCTTTTACTGACTAAAGTGTTTTTCCATATGTGATAGTGGACTGTTCTTATTAATGGTTGAGCTGTAAAATCTTGCTTTCCCTCTTATTTATGATACTGGAAAAAATCCAGTGTAGCACAGTACATATGTAAGTCATTACCCTCCCTCTAAGCTCCCCCCCAAGTATGGAATGTTACTGTATTTTAATATATTACAGAAATAAACAAATGTTTTACATGTGGGGGATGAGTATAAATCAGAGATGACTCAAAGGGCAAAGGGGTTTAACAGAGTTTGCTGTGCCTGAAAAATCTCTGGAGCCCAAGCAGTACTGTGAGGGGGTGTGGCTGTGCTGCTGCACTCTGCTTCCCCTCACTGGTTTGGCCACGTCCAGTTCTACATAGTGCCAGGCTTAGTGTTCAAAAAAGTTTTCAGGGCTGCTCTTTAAAGGGCTCAGGATATCTGATGGTTTTTTTCTATCATGTGGTCTGTGTTCCTTACTGCTGCATCCCAAAGCCTGATGTTGGGGGGCTTTTCCTTCCAGACAGCAGCTGCTACAGCACCTCCTCAGAGAGCTCCCATCCTTGAAGCTTCCTGAGGGCCACATGCAGACCCTGAGTACTCCTGTCCCAACCTCAGTGACTTCAGTCAGCCACTCTCGTGGTGTCCGCATTTCTTCTCACTGAGACTAGCAAAGGATGGTGGAGGTTAAATACAGAGACACTCCTGAGAATAGGGACCTCCTAAGTGCCTATGGATTTTAGCTCTCTTCCCTTCTGGCACCCCTTATCTCACTTCTCCCTTTCCATTAGTGGTCCAGTTTGCAGAGGAGAATGATGGAGATTGCCTTTCCTGAGGAGCTGTGACTTGAATGCCCTCACTCTGAGGGGTGAGCTGTCCCTTGGCTGCTGGCTCCCACCACTGACAGTGTCACCACCAAAGGGCTGGAGTCCTTTGGAGAGCTCTTTTAGCCTCACCAGGTGCAGGATCGTGGACTGGGCATCAGCAGGTGCCACTTGTGCTGGCAGAAAGAAGGGGCTGCTGAAAACTCATGGCACACACAGAGTTTCCATCCTTCTGCCTGAACCCTTTCACCTCACCTCTCTCTACCTGTGGACAATCCCAAGGCTCTTCCCTGGGCTTATCAGCATAGCTGTAGGCACTGAACCCAAGCCTAAACCTGCTGTGTGGGTAAGGCTAACTGGGGCCACCAGGGATAGCTGGTAGTGGCCACTCAGGAGTTAGGTGTCACATCTCTTACCCAGGAGGTGCCCAAGTGCCCCTTTGCTATCAGGCTTTGATTTTGCCATGCCAAACTCCTCAGCTCAAGCATTTATGCTTGGATCAATTCTCTGTCACTCAGGGAGCGAGGAAAAGAAATCTTCCTCCTACAAGAGCCTTTTCCTCCCTCTGGATCAATGCATACAACTTCATTTGACATCAGTGGGAGCTCTGTCAGAGATCAAGAGCAGTAAATGGCCTAATGGAAAGAATAATAATGCTATCATGTACATACCACTTCTCATCCATCTTGTGGGTTTAAAGACCTTCCTCTTGGTGATCTCACTGGTCATAATGCTCACCCTCAGCTAATTCATACATTTTAATTATCTTTTCAAAGACACTATCAAAAATCAGGAGGAAAAGCACAGACTATGCAGATTGCAAGCTGAAATGAGATGCTCTAAAAGTTGAGTCTTCCCTTCTTAGTAATATAATAGGCAATACAATTTTCAAAAAACCAGTAACTTTTATTAGAAGCTCCACATTATAAAAACTATGATCCTGAGATTTAATTTCATCCAGCTGTAAAGCAATAGTTTATTGACCTCAAGCTGGTTTATACAGGTCTTTTTTTCTGCCTCTTAATTATAACAGGCACATCTTTATAAGCCACTGGATTATTTACTAATGCAGCACTTTCATTTTGTTTCAAGTGGGAGAAAAATCTATTTGTTGTGGGATTTTATTTTTCATAGTGTTTTTTTCCCCTGGATGTTGCATCTTTGTGGGTACCTTTCATCTAATACAATATTAACCTTCATGATGGAGCTGACTACTTCCTTGATATTCACTTGAAATTGGATAATAAAGTAGGGAGGAATAAGAGAAAGACAATAGAAAAGTCTGCATATATGTGGCAGTTAATTTTCCAGCAGCAGCATCATTATGCTTCCCCAAAAGTGCTTCTTTGTTTGAGATTTCACTCTCATTTTGATGCATTGTGGCTCAATGGACACTTCAAATAATTATTGTTATTTTTCCCCTTTGCTTGAATAGCAAAAATATTCTGGCACTCTCAGAGATTCAGTGGCCTCATTCACTTATAGTTTAAACAGAAGGGATGAAAGGAAAGCTAAGTTATTTTCTATATTTATTTTGGCATCCAGCAAAATAGAAAACATCATCTTGTTACTGTAAGTGGTCATTACAAAGATATTATGAGTTTCTTGATGGAATAATTTAGAAATTCTTAGAAAAGAGGAGGTTAAAAGTGTGTGATAGTGTAAAAACCTGTAATGGACTGATTTTCAAGAAGTATTCTGTCTATGTCAGGTACCACCATCTACTCACATTGTGGAAGACCTTCTGCACAATGAATAGATTACAGCAAATCACAAAAATGAGGAATCACAATAAAAGTATTTGTGTCTCATTTCAAAACACACTAAGGAGCTAAAATTAAATATGTGCTTCCCCTCTCTCAGCTGATTCACCTCAGTCTTCAGTAGGGAAACCAAAGCACTTCAGTACCTGACGCAGTAAAACACAGAAACTGAGACTATTGATAGAAGATGATTTTAGGGTAATTGCTGCTTGCATTCAGCCTGCTCCTTGGAGATGAATGAGTTGTTATTAACCATATGCTCAAATCTGTGATGAGTAAATCCGCCTTGTTTGCCTGGATGGAGAGATGGGTCTCAGAGAATGTGAAGGGTTATGAGGAGGAAAGAGACATTTTAACATGAAGCATACATCAATGTGCCGTGATCCTTAAATAGAAGAGAAAAGGTCTTCTGTGGCAGGGAGGGTTTCATGCAGAAATTCTGAAATTTTAAGGGTAGACAATTGGTGTTTAGTTCATGTTATGAAACAGCACACCATTCCATCAGAACAGTTGGGAAGCAATCAGCTTGTCCAGCAAATTCTCAGCACAAAGGAAGACATATGAAAATATTCAATATTTTCCCCACTAACATTTGGATGTTGGACAACACAGGGCAAAACAGAGCTTGTGAGCAGCTGCCTGCTGTGGCAGGGGAATGTGTGACTCCATCAGATTCTTCATTAGGTGCCAGAAAAGATGCATGTCAGGTAGCAGCCACCATGCCTTGGTAGTTTGGAATGATTCAGAAAACAGGAAAAATTATCGAGACTACAGTTAAACTCCTTTGAGCTCCCATGAATGAGCTAAACCAGCTCATTTCCAGTTTCCAGAGCACTCCTTCTCTTGCAGAGGTCAGGGCTGAATCTCACAGAGGTTAAGTGCCTTTCCCAGGACTGGAGAGCGACAGCAGTAAGGGCTGTGGGGACCGATGACAAAGATAGGTCACGCAGCAGAACAATTGCAAGTCAGGAAAGGAATCTGGGCCATGGGGATGCTCAGACCCCCGCACAGCCAGACAAATGGTAACCATGGTGGGAATAAGAAAGAAGACATTGTTCCTTCAAACATCTTGGGACTGAATGTTTATCAACACAGAACCCTCTTCAGATTTTTTTCAAAACATGGTTCAGCCCAAGGCTTTCCTGGATATCAGCGAAGGAGTTAATAAAAGGCAGTAAAGACTAATGAGCCTTTAGTAGACTTGAACTCTGTCAGAGTTACATGATAGATGTCTGCACATCAAAATAATTTGAAAAAAATAATGGTTTCCATCTTTATCTGGAAAATAAAATCATATAAGAAAAAATTGAAAAATCTCAGAAAACATCCACCAGAAAGACATCATTATCCAGACTTCTCTAGGAAAGTATGAGAAAAGATAAGATCAAAGGTAGATCCACCAACTGCCTTGAACCGTGTTTATACATAACATCTTCCATGTGTTCTGCTTTTGAAAGTAGATTAGCATTGGAAATAATTCAAAAACTTCTTCAAAATGAGCAATGAAGCATTAGGAGTACCAACATGAGGATGAGAAAATGCACAGAAAGAGGTTCAGGGCTGTAAGGGAAGCTGTTGTAAAGTCTTTGCAAGTTAAAGATGTTGGGGAAGACATCCAGACATCTGGACACAGGGAGCTGCATGTGTCACATGAGAACCTCAGCTATGAATAGAGGGAACCAAGAAGGGCTGACGAAGGAGAAGGAGAAGGAGAAGGAGAAGGAGAAGGAGAAGGAGAAGGAGAAGGAGAAGGAGAAGGAGAAGGAGAAGGAGAAGGAGAAGGAGAAGGAGAAGGAGAAGGAGAAGGAGAAGGAGAAGGAGAAGGAGAAGGAGAAGGAGAAGGAGAAGGAGAAGGAGAAGGAGAATTATGCTGAGATTCTGGCAAAGAGAAATGAAAATAATCTAAAATCTCTTATTCATTTTATATTATGTTTTGGGTGTGCGATAGGGACAGAATATGCATTTGACTTAGCTTTTAGTACGCTTTTTCCTATTTTTGTTCCTCTCATGTCACAAAAATGCTCTTATTTAATGGGCTAAGATAAGCCTGGGAAATGAGGGTCCTTACCTTCTGCATGGAGCCCAGATGTGGTGATGGAAGCAAAGGGAACCTGCCAACAGCTCCTTGAGGCCAAGATCAACCAGAGTTTTCTAATTTCTGCAGGTGTCACGGTGGTTCATCAGTGACCTGATTTCACTAGAAGATTCCAGTGTGCTAGATTGTGGAAAGGGGGTGTGTAAGAGCCTCTCTGCCGACCTCATGCACACAGCTTGGGTTTCTTTGTTGTGTAGGAAAGACAAGGAGATGACAGAGGAAGCTGTCATCTTGCATGAGGTCAACATTTCCCCAGCTGATTTTGACAAGCAAAGTTGTCTTTGCTGCATTCGAGAAAGCTAAAGGGAATGTGTCCCTGCACAGAGCAGATCCTAAGGAATGGTAAATATGTTGGCATTCAAAATACACTTGAAATACAACATGCCAGACCTACTCTTCAAAGAAGTTATGGGTCCTGCCTCAGCCCACCCCCTGAGTGCATGCTTTGCTTTGAGTCCCACTGAAATCAATGCCCCTTTGAAGTGTACTTTCCAACACTTTCAAGAAGCACAAGGGAGATAACAAAAGGTGAACCTAAAGTAATGGCACTATGAACTATATAAATCCTACTCTTGGATCTATAGCCTTTCCATCTGCAGCTGTATAGATGGGCAAATTTCTTTTGATGCCTGGAACTGTGTTGCAGCACACCTACATTTAGAAATTGCACCTCCTGATTTATTGCTTGAGTGAATTTCTCTTGTTGCAACAGAAGGCACAAGAGAGCCTCTGTGGATCTGGCCAGTCTGAGGACTCGTCTGGTTGAACTTCTGCTGCTGTCAGTGCTGGGAGGGCTGCCAGTGACGGGCAGGTGGGAATACACCCTGGTGAAGACAGGATTACTCGGACTGCTGGAGAGTAGGTGTATAATGCTGAAAAGCTTCACGGGAAAGCAAATTGCAGCCTGGCTCCACATGGGGATGCCTCACCCTGCTGTGCCTCCAGCTGTATGGTCTGGCACCCTGTGTGCCAGAGTGAGTTCCAGAGTGCACCTTGAGTGACTGGGCAGCTGGCTCCAGCATGTTCCACTGACACTGCCCCGTCTGCCCACGGGGTCATGTAACTTTGGGCCAAAATCCTCCCTATCATTTCCTTTCACCTGTCCCTGCAAAGCTCATTCCTCACATTCTGCCACTCCCAGATCACCTCCAAAGCTCTGACTTTCTAGGTTTCTCACCCTCTTGAACATCTGCCTTTTATCTGGTTTTCCCCTAAATATATCATGTTTCATTTTCTCACTGAATGTCACTGTTATTTTTCAGCTGGTATCCGTCTATTCCCACTTGTCTTTGCAACAGTAATGTCTGTGAATCTTAATAAACCAGAATATCAAACACAACAACTTTGGTTTTTAGGAACCTCTGAGCTAAGGGAAAGGGAAGGCAAACACTCTGCCCGCAGACACAGAGGTGCGTTCAGACTTTGGTGGCACAGAGAGTGTTTGAGCTTACACCTGATCTGCAAAGATAAAGTTTTTCATCTATTTGAAAAGAAAACAGCAAAGACAGTACCGCCCTCAGCCCTCATGGTTTGTAAAAATGAGCATCAGTAAAGATGAAAAGCAATATGAATAGAAGAAGAAGAAAAAGCATACCTATGAAAAGTGAAATTGGCATTTCAGAGGCTGCTTTTGCTTTTAATCTGTAGGTTTTAGAAATGAATCCACTTTAGCTGCTGTAATAAGAGATGACTTGTGCTGAGTGGGCAAGTTTGGTGGTGTGTGGAGGAGCTGAGTGAGGAACAAGCCCTGCCCAAAGGAGATGTATGTTCAACCTGACATTGCTCCAGGCACCCACAGCTGACCTTTAAACAAAACATGAGCCCTGGGCTCTCCCTGAGGCCACCAGAACTTTTCTAAGATGTGCTGGGATTTAGTGGGGATGCTTGGAGATTGGATGGGGCGTATTTATAGAGTACAGATTCAAACTGCTCCACAGCTACCTTGTCTGTCCACAGCTTAAGGTGTTGTCCACGAACCTGGGTCTGGCATTCCCTCTGCATGGGAATCCTCTTTTCCCCTTGGAGAGGACCATTTTCCCCAACTCCATTTCAGGGCACATCTTCACGTCCTCGCTATTCTCCTAACCATTATAAACAGCAGGTAAAGGGTGGATTTTATAACAGCACTGATGTATCTCCTTTAAAAATACTTCTTCCCTTCTCTCTTCACCTTTCCCATCTCTTTCTTTTCTGGCCTCAGAGTGAACGGTAAAGGGCAAACCCAATTTCACAGTCTTGGTATTATGTATGGTAGGCTGGAGAGCAACAGCTTTCTGAAGCAAGTCTAAATATGGAAGTTCTCATGGGAAAGGAAGGGAGAATGCATCTGTAGCAAAAAGGAAAGCTGGGATGAATGAGAAATCAAACATTGGAGGTGACTTCCTTATGGCAGGTGAGTACTTGCTTAGTTTAGGACAAAAGTGGTTATTGTAAAATCCATTAGCTAGTGTGTTCTAACTGCTACCACTTAACATGATTATTAAAGCATATATTTAATTTAATTTCATATATATAAAATATTTTATATTTATATTAAATTTATATTATCAGATATTTCAAGGTACAGCTCAGAATGAAATGAAGGCTAATGAGGCCTAGCTGGCTAATCTGTGCTAAAATAGTTTCCCTTGTCTAGATTAAGGTCACAGGTCCATGACTGCAAGCCGTTGCAGTAGCTGATTGAGTTTCCCTCATCAGCTGACCTGCACTACTGGTTGCGTGTCTGCTCTACACTCACCACAACACTGAATTCACATAATTTCCCAGAGGGGACCCTTGTGCAAAACCTGAGTCACAGTTCATGCTAAGATGTACAAAACAAGTAGTTGCTGTGGCCTTGGTTGGCATTTTCAGCAGAAGATCTGCCTCAGTTTTGTGCCACAAGTACGTCTCTTGATGCCATGACGTCTGGGTTTTGGATCACTCACCAGTCCTTTGATCCTTTAAGAGTCACAGAATCTACGTGAGGCACTGCTGATAGGCAGTCTGAATAAAGCCCCTTTCTCTATCTAATCTGACTGGGCTGATGTAATGCCCGATACGAGCCAGCATCTTCACAAGATAGGAATCTAGGAGCGGCTTATGTGGCTGAGCCTTGCACCAGACACTGCCCGGTAATGCCGACTGCGGGGGGAATTAACTGGAGGAACAGTCAAGGCTCTTTGCTGAAGGGATTGCATCAATTGTTATAAGATATATTTGCAATAAAGATCTGTGGCTCCTGCTAGTAGGTTGGTATCAGTTGTGGCTAAGAACACTATCTTGCCATCTGCTCTTGGCAAGAATTGTACAATCCTTTCTTTCAAGTCGCAGATATTATTACACTTAGTCAGCCTTTGTCAGCTCAGGACTTGACCATTATAATGCTCCCTGCAGGATGCTGCTCGCTGTGACCATCTGGAAAAAGAAGCTAGATCAGTATACAGCTGCTTATTCAGTAGCATTCCATACCACAAATGTCTCACACATCTGCCTTGTCGTCTGCCCCAGCTATTCATTTGAGGGTGTGGTGGGAGGTGCTGCTTTGAATTTATATAATGCTGTGCATGCAGACAGAACTATGCTAAAGGAATACTAGCCTGCAAGATTTCTAGTTGCAAGATTTGTAGTTTGGAAGCTTTGCAAGAAGCCTCTGGACTTCATTAAATAGAGGGTAAAGGAGTATTTACACCTCCTATCCTAGGTTACATGGACACAACCTGTCCCCACCAATTAAATTTTAACTTCTTCCTCTAAATTGCCTTCAAGCCAGATTGCTGTGACATCCTCCAGTCACTGTGATGAGTGGCACAGAAAGGATGGTGCCCACCAGGTGAACAGCTGTTCTGTGTTTTGTTTCTCATTATCCACTGCATGGCCCACTGCCCCACTGAGCACACATCACCCAAGCCTTTTACTCAGAGGCAGGTCTGTTCTCTTCCTCGTGGTTCCTTCTGTGTCACTCATCACCATGATGTGGTTATTAATCAATTTATTCTCACAGACCTGTTTGTGGGGGAGATGGTGGTTATGTCTTTGCCTTGCCTGACTGTGATTGTTACACTCTCCTGGGGTCTCACCTGCTTTGTTCCACCTCTCACACCAAACCTTCTTGCTGCCAGTGGCCAGTGTGGCTCTCTCAAATTGAGGGCATGGTGCCTGTGCCTCCTGGATTCTTGACATTCCCCTGCCTGATGCCCAGGCTGCCTGGAGAAGGAGGGGCTCACCTCAGTGGCAGAGAAGACAAGAAGCAGCACAAATATGGGAAGTCATGGTGAAAGCATCTGAGATCTAGGAGCCTTGCAAGGTGGGTGAGGGAAAGAGGAACAAAGACTATGACTGAAGTCAGGCCATTGGCTCTGTCCCCTGTGGTACTGCAGAAACTGAACCAAGGACTAGGAGAGAAGGCTGGGTGAAGGATAAACAGCTCAAAAGCTGGCAAATAATTAGGGTTGGAATGATTAGGAGACCAGGAGAAGGAAGCATGGATGAGAAAGGGACCAGCAGAGGCTGGGAGAGGCTGGAGCATGTTTTCCATCATGGTCTTGGACAAAAGCCACCCTGGCACTCCTCTGTTGGCACGAAATTCACCCTCAAACTGTGCTATCACCCTCATCTTCTCACTGGTCCAAAGATTGGATGGCAACCTATCGCTACTATCAATTACTCCCTCAGATCAAGTGTCTGAGTCACTTCAAGTCCCAGAGGACCAATCTACCACAGACCACATCTCACCTGCTGGCTTTTCAAGGCAGATCTTACCTGTGGAGGCAAGGTAGAAGTTAAAATTCAATTCACAGCTGAAAAGCTTTGGAGCTGCTGCCTATACTGTGAGTTGTGTTTTCCCAGGTAGCGTTCAGGTAGGTTGTAGCAGCAACACCATGAATGCACAGCTCCTCTGTACGTAGCTACGACTGCATGAGGACATCACACAGCCTATTTGCACAGCCCCTTAGCTGCTTAACTGCTCTTTTGTACACAAAATCTCTGATTCAGCCAGTTCTTTAATCATGTGTCCCACTTCAAGCACGTCTCTGAAAATCGGGTCTTATGCCACGTACCTCTGAAAAATCAATTTTTGTCAGTTTGTGGCTTTTTCTGTAATTTGAACTCTCTAGCTGGATTTGTCTGGAATTCCCTGCCTGAAGCAGAACATCAAGGAAACATACAAGTCCTTATAAATAATTACATTTGTCAAACAGTTATCTTCCTATGGCTTTAAGTGACACATCCCTGTTTTCCTTTTTTTACTGTGTTATTACCCCACAAAAAAGGACTACCCCTTTAAAGCACAAAAATCTGCTCCTAAAGCTACCCACAGTCTTAGGGTTTTGTCCTCTTTTTGATTAGTGAGAATAAAACAGGAAACCAGAAAAAGCCACATTGGACAGGATCTATTTACTCTATTTACTCCTATTTACTCTATTTACTTCCCTTAAGCTACAGAAATTGTATGGGCATAGCATTCAGCTTCACAAGTTTGTTTGCAAATCACAAACACCCTAAATTGGCATGATCCCACAAAGCCTACCATGTACTGCATCCAAACACATTTGTCCAAATAACAATTATATATCTGGTTCATATCTAGTTTATATCTAGTTCCAGTATATACCCTACATGTGCACAGACCAAGATTAGTGATTCAATGATGCCTGCTGAAAAATGGGGAAAATTACCTGTATTATCAAACCCTAGAAGTTTTCCTCTGCATTTAGGGACAATAATTTTTGGCTGGAGTTATCTAAACTGCACCTTGCCTTCCTACTCCTAGTAATGTGCATGACAGACTTTACTGCTGGCTTCCACAAGGATGATTGATTGCATTTGGATATCAGAGAGTGCATTCCTGGGTCTCAGGAAGTGTGTGAAGGCAGGCAGCACATGGCTCCCCTGGTGACTTGCAGAGGTTGTATATGCCAGTTGTGATGGAAAGAAACCATGACCTCTCTGTTTTGTCTTTTGAAATTTTACAGATCTGTCCACAGAAAGACAATTTGGGAATCAAATAACCTTTGTGTTTTCTAGGCTGCAGTCTGAATAGGCAGAGAAGGAGGAAACCACTGTCAATAAATGCAAAGCTAAAAATAGGAAGACCAAAAGCCTCAGCAGGGCTCTGGAAAAATCCTTAAGGTGGAAGTAAGAGTTATTTATAAGGTTGGGAGCTGAGAGGGGAGAGAGAGGTCAGTAGAAGACATTACATTACTTACATAGTTTGGGTTCCAGAAATGACTTTCTGGTGCACACAACATCATTAGGAGGTGTTTCTGTTCAAGTCCTGGGTCCTAGCTACTTTTTGTGCCAACATGTCATGCCATGCCAGGAAGGAGGTTTCTAGGCATTCCCAGGATGTAAGAAGGACGGGACTCATGACCTGAGATTCTGATTTGGAAAGCAGAGATTCTTCCTTGCAGGTACATGTTTTTCAAAAGCACTTCTTGGAGCCTGAAAGCAGGTCAAGCTCCCTCCACAGGCATGGTCCTAACTGGCGGGTAGTTTGATGGAATTGTAGACAGATGCAAGCCTTGGGTGGAGTCATCTTCTCCAAACTGAACTGCAAAGGACTGAGTTTTCTAAGTTTGTTACCTAGGATGGGTCCAGACATCTCCACAATGGAAGGTGAGCTTTGAGGATTGGTACTGACTTAGGCCATGTACAATTAAGCAAATAGTTCAGTGCAACAGGACTAGGTGCTGGAAACTTGACATTTACATGGAATAGATTGGTCTCATTCTAATCTCATCCCATTAGCACACCAGATGTGTCCCCAGGGAACACCTTTTCATTGAATTTTATCAGCAAGGGATCCAGCTGGTGTCCCTGAGACTACTCTGTGATGTGAACCCTAGCAGGGAAAGGAGAGGTGCCTAGGGGATGCATTTCAGAAATAGTTCCAGTGCAAACCAAAACTCTGTTGTAGACAGATTATTAATCCTCAGATTAAGAATTTTTATACAGCTGAAATAGCTACCATGATACCTATCCCTCAGTTTGAGTAGTCCACTGAAAATGTGAGGTCTGAGACAAAACCAAGATGACTGACCTCATTTATACTTCCAAAATTTGAAAATTGTACAGATTTTCACCTCACATTTTCAAAGGGAATAGAGGGACTATTTCTTTCACAAGAGATCACACACTTTTTTTTTCTATCTTTACTCTTAAAGGTAATAAAATATTTGGTTATTAACCAGCAAATTACCAAATTCTGCATTATAAAAACTGTACCAATTTTATTTAATGAAAAGTCTTGGGCAAGCTAAATAACAGATGGATATTCCAGCCTACTGTAATGTAATAGAATATAAATGACCAGTAAGTGTGTATTTAAATATCTCCTCTTGGGCATATTTTAAATTGGCTATTTACATTAATTCTGAGTTAAATTGCTAGTGAATTTCATGAGGAATTTAATCTAGTTTGCCATGTTAGAAGGAAGGACAGCAGTTATGCAGGAGGTGTGTCCTGCCTGGCGCTTCAAGTGGCTGTGGAAGGACACCTCTGAAAAGCTGCCTGTGCAGAGGAACATCAGAAGGAAATGTTGGGACAGTCAGCTCCTGCATGAAATAATTGACAGCATCCCACCGAGGAGCACTAATACTTCAGAGGCCTGATTTACTTCTTGCCCACACAAGACAATTCCACCGGCACAAGTGCGGGACAGGGAAGTGCCTTGTGGAGGCGGGAAGGAGCACCCGGGGCTGTAATCACTTAAATGGGCTTTGCTGCATGAGGAAATGAGTGAGATAAGGAGCAATGAGGTGGAAATGTCTCTCGCTGAGGCTGAGGCTTGAAAAGCAGCGGCAGTCCTTCAGCAGCTAATTTAACAGTCATATTGCATATCAAAGGGACCCACTGACTTTTGGAGTGCACAGAATAAATAATTGATACCTCACCAGGGGGACTATCACGTCTCAGCCGTCAAGCTGATGGGAATTAGCCTCATTGGAGGGGATGTTTGCGAGGCCAGACCATAGGCAATACTGTTGATAAGCAATTTGGCTGTGACATAATGCAGAAGTCAATGACATGTCAGTATTTTGTTACACCATTTTACTCTCTGCTCTTCATTAAACCCTTCCAGTGTCTGAAAAATAATTTCTTTCCAGTCACCGCTGCAGTTGTTGGAGCCCTCTGACCCCAGCAGCCTGGTCACAAGGGTGTCATGACATTTTCTGCTAGAACAAAACAGCTCTCTGAAAAGTGTGTAGGCAAGAGACACTGAACAGGCTATTTCCACTTGCAAAGCTTCTTGGATGTTTCTGCATTTGGGAGTGAAAATACTAAAATTATTTTTTAAAATAAAGGCTCAGGGTCAGGATCCTGCCAATGGCACCTCAGAAACAGGATGATTCAGTGTCACCCACCAGTTTGTACATAAGGACATGACTTTGGATGGGAAAACTGGCTGTACGGCCATCGGCCATCGGCAGGAAAGCCTTTAACCTGAGCTTTCATTTGTATTGGCCTGGGGACAAACACTTCACCAAGAGAAAATCCCATTGCAAACCATTTGGTCAGTCAGTGCCTGGTCACTCAATTTAGAATCTAGATGAGGGACGTGAAAATCATCTGGGAGTACAACAAAAACTGCAGGGAATAGCTGTGAACTGGGAAGGCAGTGAGTGAGTGGCTGCGTGTCTTGGTCTGATTCTACACTCCCATGCTCTGGATCTGTCTGCAAGTGCTGAAAATTTAGAAGAGAGGTTTTCCCAGACACCAGAGACAGCAGAAAAACAGACTCAGGTGGAAGTAAATCCACCCCACAACTTTATCAGTGATCTCTGCAACAGGAAAAGGAGACATAACAAAGCTTTTGTTTCTCAGGGACAGGCTAGGACAGGCTATTAGACCTGACTATCACAGTGATGACTGCTGAGACCTTTGAGGGATACAGGGCAAAAGTACCCTCTATCACCGTGTCAGGGGGCTGAAGGATTGTAGCACCTCTTGCTCACATCTGAGCAGTGCAAGGCCTTGGGACACAGTGTGCTGCAGCAGCCAGCTCCCAGCTCCAGCCCCAGCCTGCAGCTGTTCCTTGAAAACAACATCCCAGGTCATTGGTTCCACCTGGGACTGGACAAGAGCTGCCCCCCAGCCTGGCCCTGCATGCCATGCATGCCTCAAGCCCCCTGCAATCAACAGGGGGGGGAGCTGCAGGGAAACCGGGTCAATCCTGTGCCATTAAGTGCTAGTGAACAAGCTGGCAAGAGAGGGGGTTGTTTTTTGGCTTCCTCCTGGGAGGGAGCCTAAGGTAAAGACTAAGGTGAGCAGGTCATTCCTGCTTTGGGCGGCCCCAGGTCACAGCTCTTTCCACTGGCACTGGGTCACAGCCTTGAGCCGAGCAGTGAAGCTGCTGCACTTGCCCAATGTCAATCAGGGATGGGGCAGGGAAAGGCCATGAACTCGTTCATGTTGAGAACATGAACAGCCAGAAGACAGGCTGTGCTGTGCTGCACATCAGCTTCAGTAACATTTGAGCTCTGCCTTAAGCTTTGGAGGCCTTAAGCCCCCTTAAGGAGGCTGCTGTTTTAGAAACTGAAAAAACAGTTCCATGGGTGGAATCTGGGTATGGTCCACAAGACTTAAATCCATCGAAATCACCACTTTGCAGTCTGTACTGCTTTCAGAATCCTGGAGCCAAGGTCAGAGGTGGTTGAAGTGATGCAGGTTACCTGACATTACATTGCAATAAAAAATTATTGGGGAATTGTCAACTTATTAATGAGCAAGACCATTTCACCAAAGTTTCTGGGAACCTAAATGCCATCAGTGAATATATCCTCCCCAATCCTCTCTGTATTTACCTCTGTACAGGTGAAGAACTAAATAAAAACAGGCACTGGGAAATAAAGTGACTTACTCAAGGTCACACAAAAGACCCTCAGCCTTGCTTTTGGCATTCAAACCAGGTACACATGTTGGCAGCAGTCTCACCCCACGTTCCTCCTCTTTTCTGAGATTAATATCCCTGAGAAGCTGAGCTCTCTGGAGGTGCTTGTGTCTTCCCTTTTATGGCAGATGGAGCCTCATCTGGGTACATGGAAGGCACTGGATACAGCTCAGCCTTTTCTGAGACACTGTCCAATACCTTTAGAATGATATTAATCACCATTCCCAACTGCACTCTTCAGTCTGAGATCAGGATTTAGCATGCTTGCATTTCATAATCTGCCTCTGAATTCTAAAATAATCCACCACAACCACTGTAGTAGACTCTTCAAATTAAAATGCTGTTCAACAGGAAAATGAAGTTCTAGAAATGTATTGCAAAATTAGAATTACCCACAAAATAAAATAATTTTGATGTGACATATCTGGCTGTAAATTTGCCTCGCAACAGAAATATTCATAATTACAGTAATTTGCAGCTCAGCCTCTTACTGTAGTTACATGATCCTGTAATTGCTGAGTTGTCTGCAAAGCGCTGGTTGTGCTAGCTAAACCAGTTTGCTGCTTTAAAGGAACAGACTCTGAGCCAGCTCCAGTGCGTCCTGAAGCCATGGAAAACTTCCTAGAGACTGCAGAGAGCAGTGGGCTGGACCTTCAGCTGGAAGGGAGGATATTCAGTCTCCTGCAGAACTGTTCCAGTAACATTTGTTCAGAAGTGTGGAATACTGGGATGGAGACAGATATTGGTAAAAATTGTGTAAAGCAACCTCTACTGTAAATCACTGCATCTTAACTGAGCAGTTCTGGGTTTATGCCAATACAAATGGAAAATACTCTGGTCAACATTATGGATAAAACATTGGCTTGTAGTTAGGATACCAAGCTGTTGATTTCCTCAAATTCAGAAATGAATGTTCACTTTATAGGAGCCACAATTAGGAGAGGTGTAATTCAATAAATACTACTTCCAGACTACATAGGCATGCCCCCCAAAAAACATTGAGTATTCAAGCTTGACTGCAATTAATGACCTTGAAAAAAATAGTCTGTTTCTGCTATTACATAAGAAATGGCATAATCCGTGGAGGTATCTTGTCAATAACACCAGTAAGCAAAGAACTTGCACAGGAAAGGAGAGCCTGAGGTCTTTGATCCCAGGGCAGCAACTGCATTTAATTTTGGGTAAAGCAAAAAAAGAGCCCTAACATTCTCTGTTCCTAAATCCTGAGCCTTTAATGTTGCTTTCACCTAGCTCTACCATCTTGCTTCCTCCAACCTGTGTTCCAGGGAGGGTTCTAGTCAGCAAGAACAGAGACTGGACTGCCTGTGGAACTGTGTTCTCTCCTGGGATGTAGACACTGTGGGCTTGGACTCCTCTAGACTGTGGTCCAAAGGGATTTTCCATCTCCTAAGAAAGCCTTCTTAGAGCCAAGCTATCAGAGGCAAGCTGTGTTGCATGGTCAGACAGTATGTAATTCTGTAATAAATAACAGATACTGTTGGGTTTGGTTTCAGTTTTCTAAAATAATTAAAACTTTTTTTTTAATAATGAATGCTACTATTAAAGCTATCTTTCTTCTGGTCTATAAAATTAATGTTACACTCAGTCTCATATTTTATGACACTAGAAAAAGAGAAACTTGCAAGAGACAGGTTTTTATACTTTGGCCAATGTTGTAGCCGTGCCCGTTTGGTCAAAATCATTGAGCATAGTGTTTGAAGGATAACTCCTTTATTATCTAATGCATGTCAGCAATGATCACTCACTTATGAAGCACTTATTGCAGCCAACAGCACAAGGTTTCTTCAAAAAAATTCTGTGACCGAGGTTGGCCAGGTACCAACCTAATTCAGCTAAGAGACATAACCACTAAGGTCTTTCTGCTGTGCCTTTAATTGCCTAAAGAAGCAATTAAAAAGCTACTTTACCCAAAAGCTCAGGAGAGTCCCGTGACACAGTGCCTCTTAGCAGCCTGAATCTTGCTGCTGATGGGGTGTGCCCATCCATCCAGGCTCATACATTCTAGCATTTCATTATGCTCATTATGCTACTTAATACCTCCTAGAGCAAGCAGGTTCCTGGCACACCAAAAAGCATCCAGCTCACATGGTCACTCATTGCTGCGAGGAACCTTGCGTGGTGTGCCACGGTATTTTATGCTACAGGTTTCGTGGCAGTTGGTTACAAATACTGGTATTATTAGATATAAAATACGGCTATTCAGCTTGTGTAAATCCCTTCAAAAGACTATTTCAGTATGTGACCTCTGAAGGAGAGTTCAGGCGCACATACTGCACCTTTTCCCTTTTCCCTGGGCCAAGAAGGGAAGCTGCTAGTCAGTCTTTGCCCAACAAGTTTAAGGAGTTTGTTGCTCCTTCTGGCCTCATTCCACCAGGATTTTCTCATCACTTCTGTTGAACTGGGTTTCTGTCACTGTAGTTTGAACAATGCTGTACATTGCTGACCTTCCTGAGTAGGAAGGAATCTGACTTCAGACTTGGGATTTGGGATTGTTCATCCCCCACTGCAATGCATCCTCTTCCTCTGAAATCTGTACCTGGAGCTGCTTGTTCCTCTCCCCCCTCATCCCTAGCAAGCCTTCACCTCCTCCTCATCAGCCCTGGAGGTCAAGCCTGGAATACTGCAGGTGGGAAGGAGAAAGATGAGGTGAGATTGTGGTTGCTGCCACACAATCAGGAATGAGAGCTGCAGGGACACCTGCTGCTGCTGGGAGGGTGGGGGCAGCTCCATCCTGGCCAGTCTCCTCTGCAAGCCAGTGGCAGCTGCATCACTGCAGCACGTGTGGCCAGTCTACAGCAGGCACTTTGCCACTTTCCTTTTAACAAACAGGCCAAGGAGAAGGGACCTGCAATCCCTCTTCAACCTGCAAGTCCAAGAGCAAATGATTGTCCAGTGTTTCTTCTGGAAGTAACGGATTGCAGTACAGGAATTGCCCAGAGTGTCTGGGCAAGCTGCTGTGAGCAAAATCCCCCCTCCCTTCTCCCTGCATGCACATCATCCCAAAATAAATGTTGATGCCATCAGTAACCACAGCAGCGTGCCAGCTAATGGACCAGCAACAAGAGATGTGCTGCTACCGCCTCAACAGAGAGACATGTTGGAGTAGAACTTGATCCAGCCTTGTTCCTATACTCTTTTTTTTTTTTTTTTTTTTTGTTACAGTTGTTACAGGTCTTTGGGGTGGCAGAAATGCTAGAACTTCTTTCTGGATGGTTCTTCCATCCTCTACTCCACCTCTTTTTATTTTTTAACACATGCCTCTCTGCAGTTTTTAATTGAAAGTACCTTTCTCCCACCTAAAGAGCTGACAGTACTGATTGCTGGTGTCTAATATAGTGATTCTTATAGAAGGACACACTGGTGCCTACAGAGATGGAGCCATAGTCCATACACAAGGTCTGCAGTGGGTCCTATGCTGACCTTCAGCACATGATACCAAGGATCCATCTTCTCAGCAGTTTTCTTGGTTGTGTCCCACATTTTGGATCAATTTTATGCTATCATCTTATATAATCTATTTTTCCCCTCTCTTAAAAAAAAAAAAAAATAAAAGCCATGACAAGACGGTTGTTACTCCAGTAAGAAAAGCAGTAAAAACATTGACTTTATGGAGACTTCTGCCCTGGGCTGTATGTTTTGTAAAGCATTTTTTCAATCAGTGCCAGGCTGGGATTATGAAGTGTGATAAACAGATGCAGATAATCTGCATGTACAAAGCTGAATAGCTGGACAGTGCAAATGGCATTGATTTTTGTCATACTTGATGAAAGTTATTATTCTGACCTTAACGCTTCCTCAACTTCCAAAGCAGCGTGTGGTGTTTTATCTCTATGGCTTCCTGGCCCCATACTGCTTCTGTCCAAGATTACAGAAATTTTATCAGGGATTTCAAAGGAGACAAGCTCATACCAATGGGGTCAATACCAACTGCATCATAAGGCTATTCTCTTGGAAAAAATACGTGAACAGGAGTTCCCTGAATAGGAAGAACCACAGTATGTGTAATAGCACCAAATATTTGCCATATGACTTCATGTGGATCCACATGTCTGTCATAGCTCTCACAGCTGATGTGGCAGCAAGTAGATGCTCAGCTGGGCTCATTTTCAGGTGTCTGTTTCCTCTAGATGGAAGCCAAAGTCCAGATCTGTTGGCAGTGACTCTGTAACATCAGTAGAGCTTAGGCTTCTGTGGCCAAAGGTATATTGTGTCATTCTTTTTAATGAAATGTTCCTTAATTGCCTTTATAGCATGTTTGATAAATAGAATATACATTTTATAAAGAGATTACAGAAAAGGAGAGCTGCTAATACCATTATATAATCTTGCAAATCCTAAACCTGAAATTGCCTTTTGCTTGCTGTTCTACAGCACATCTTTTCTTTGTGTCCTCTATAGCTGACAGAATAGTGTTTGTTTAAAAAAATATGTGACGGAAAACACCATGGGAAAAAATGTATTGTGAAATCTCCGCCAACCCGCGGGAAGGCTCAAACCAGGACTGTCAACACACACAATCCCAATTCAATGTCTGCTCTTTGCAGCAGAAGAAGGCAGTGCAGAACTAAGCAGAAATTAATTAGAAGAACAAAAAGAAAGAACAGAGCAAATTTTATTTATTCCTAATCCCAACACAAACATGATTGGCAAATACCTGTCTACTGTATAAGGATATAGTTTCACTTTGTAGTTCCTACCTAGTGAAAGCCATAAACTAGCTCACAGTGAAGTTCTCTTTTTTTTGAAAGCCCAAACAAAACTCCTACTGATTTCAGTGGAGCTAGGCTTTCGTTTGATAAGCTTATCTTCTGCAATTTCAGCACTCTAAGAAACCAATATTAGTCTTTCATTTTTTTTCAAATCCTGCATTTCTTGGTCTGTGTATTTCAAGTAACTCATCATAAACACTGTGAACACATAGCGTGATGCCATATATTTCTCAGAGTTGTAGGAAGTCATTTTACTCCTTGCCCCTCACAGAGACACACTAGATAAAACAGACAAAAGGCTTCTGTGTAACTCTTCCCAATGTAAAACAAGACCAGCTCTTAAATTGACTTTTCTGATTGGAGATGGATCTTGAGATTGATTAACTGTTCAGGGCTCGAAGGTACCCACAGGCTCTGCCTAAAAATACCTATTTGTTTGGCTTGGTTCCATCAGAGAAAAAAAAATTGTGCCACACCCCAACAGACTCACTCACATCCGTTTTAGATGCTTTGGACACTCTTCAAATAAAAGTGGTTTTGCTATTGCTAAGGAAAGGTTTTCACCTTTGATTATGAAGTGAAAATATTGCTATGGAAGTAAAGCATAAAAAAAAAAAAAAAAAAATCCCAACAAAAACCCACCCAGGAACTTCAAATGGATTTGATAGCTGCTTATGCCCAAGCTGTCACTTAAACTTCCTTTGAAGCATGATAAGTCCAGGAGTCCAGGACTCCACAGGAGTCCAGGCCAGAACTGGTGAGCAGCAGGTTTCTGAGATGCTCTTCCGTTTGGTACCCTGATCTTCCCAGATTGCTAATGCACCCCACAGTATCAGGGTTCACTGTGTGCCAACAAACCGTAGAGTTCACAGGACTCTTTCTTATACTAAGCTACCAAGGGACCCTGAACTATTTTTGCAAGCATTTAAGCATACTTTAGAGATGGTCTGGATGTGGGATGTACAGCCAGTGCCAGGCTTACCTTCCAGAATGAGACTGCCCTTCCCAGGAGGCATGACCTGCACGGAGAATTTCCGATAGTGTCATAGCAATGTACACATTGCTTATCACACAGAGAGTTCCATTCAGAGCCTTTTGACAGCCTCTGGAGTTGTGAATGACTAGCACTGGCTTTCCACAGAGAGGTTACGGTCTTGGGGCAGGTGTGGGGCTTGGTGTGTCACCTCCCCACCTACCTTACGTCAGTATTATAAAATCATCACATATGCTATTGCGTCAGTAATGGCTACAGAACCTCCCTCTGCAGCTGCTCCTGCTCAGGGTGGCAAGCTGGCCTGCAGCAGGGCTAGGAGAGACTGGCTTCCTGCAGCTCTGTGTCTGTGAAACTCAGGAGAGCTATGGCTATAGGGCTTTTATGCAATAGAGCTTCTCTCTTACACACATCTCTCCATCCTCGTGTCCTATCAGAAGTAAAATTACACTACAACCTTTCTCCTCTATTTCATTAAGCTTGTGCAAACTAAAGGTGTTTGGGACCTCTATCTTTTTATCAAATACATTAAAATTCCCATATTGGTTGGGAATATATGTAATTGCTGGAGTTTGGAGAAAAAATTGGGAAAAAATGCGCTCAGAGATATTTTGAATCTTTTGGAAAGTAGGTTAAAAAAATCCTACATGAGATATAAGGCTTTCACTTTCTACCATGCTGCTCAAGATGAGTAATATGGTCACAGCACATTTCTATTTATAGAAATGGTGCTAGGGCAGTGCTCCTGGACATCCTGCTGGCAGGGGCCCTTCTGCTCTGTAGAAAAAGCCTTTCATGAGTAGGATGCCGGTCACCATTGCTGCCCTCCAATACTGTTCCTAGATATTGGGCACACCAGAAACCAGAGGCACAGGTTTAAATGCTGTCTGTGGCAAGTTGTGACCAAAATCTGGGCTTAGTTATAGTCACCTTTTTAGCTCCCTGAAGGTATTCAAGTGCTTATATGAAAGATGGGGGTTAGCACAAGGCAGAACGGAGTACTTCTAGGATATGATTTCACAGAACCATAGAATGGTTTGGGTAAGAAGGAACCTCTAAGATCATCTTGTTCCAACCCCCCTGCCATGGGCAGGGACACCTTCCACTAGACCAGGTTGCTCAAAGCCATCTAACCTGGCCTTGAACACTGCCAGGGATAGGGCATCCACTGCTTCTCTGGGCCTCCTGTGCCAGTGTCTCTCCACCCTTACAGTAAAGAAATTCTTCCTAATATCCAACCCAAATCTACACTCCTTCCATTTAAAGGCTTTCTGGTTTTTTAGATCAGTTGAGGCAGAGGGTCTAAGATTTCTTGTACTACCACAAAACTGAATATCCTTGGATTTATTGTCCACACTCATTGCTTATGCTGTCTTTTCCACTAACTTACCAGGTCAGCAGGTAGTCTGCATAGAGTCAGCTGCCTTTGAACAAGCAGAATTCCTTTCACAATACAGAATAAGAGCTGGTTTGGGGTTTAAAAAATTGATTTATTTCATAAATATGCACTTCTTTTTTTTGTCCAGCAGCAATTTATGCTGCTGAATATGTGACTTTCTAATAAATCCCTTGCTTAAAGCATATAGAAAGAAATAATAATAGAGTGGAGAACTCTAAGTCCTGTAAGACTTGTGGAGATCTCTGCCAAAGTAGGTCAATGTGTTTGCACATCAGTTTTAGCAGAACTGCTAGAAGATTTGTGAGAGAGGTAAAAATCTGAAACTGCTTTATTTGTTGCTGGCTTTGCAATCTGCTACGACTTACTTTAAAAAGTGATTTAAAATATAGTGAAACTATTTTTATAGGAACTGAGACAATAGCAGTCATGTTGAGAAAGGAAGCAAAATACTCATATCATTATGCAAAGCTCTAAATGATTCCTTCAGTAGGCTCCAAATGTTTCTGATTTAATCCCAGATGTTTCTCATATTTATTATAATTTTTAGCCTTAAGAATTAACAAATTATGAGAACTTTCAGAAACCTATGGCAACAATCATGATCTTAGAAAAAAAAATGTTTACCTGGGATTTCCTGAAATAGCAGGAGAACAAATAGAAAATTTCTGAGAAGTTTAGTGAAATATCTGCCAATTCAAATCCTGGCCTGTGTCTAGAAGCCATAGCACTTTCTGCATCCTAAACATGCAGATGACTGGATATACAGGTTTTGATAAAATATTATTATACTTACACTGATATACCATGCTAATTTTTTGGTACCCTTACACCTTTGTCTCAAACCAGAATGTTTTCTACAAAGATTCCCAAATTTTATTTTCCTTTCCCAGTCTCCGGTAGCTAAATTTAATTCCTGGTTTTTTCAACTTTGCTAAACAGCAACAACTGGTGACCAATTATCATTTTTGAGCTGTGTTTTCAGCCAAAGAGCTGGATTTAGAGCTCTGAAATGTGAAAACACAACCAGGGCATTTGTATCACATGCAGTTGCCAGCCTTTCCTATAAATAGCTGGGTCAGGAGAGCACCTGTGTTTTTTCCCTCCCAGCATTTGATGGATAGCTTTGCTGGCATCTCTGCAATAGACACTACACTAAATTCAAAAGAGAGGCTTAGTCAGTTCTAAGTAATGGAAAGTGTCCAAATTCTTTTTGGCTTTGATTCTAACAGGGAAAGACATAATTTTCTTGTCTCTTTCCAGATTAAACTCCATTCCATTTTCTGCTGCCCTCAATGCGCACTCCTGAAAATCCCACCGACACATTAACATTCAGTCAATGAAATATTTCTAGAAGCTGGACTACTACAATGTTTAGGTTCTTCTGCAGTTGCAAGGCCTTGATTTTAGCTTGCCCTGACAGTGCATAAATTGCCTTTAATTTTGACAGCCCTGAACAATACCATACCGACAGCCTGTAATATCTTGTACCCTTGCTAGCTGTGCCACGCTATCTTTAAGGCTGCCATTTTGATCTTCTGTTGATTGCTGATGTGAGAGAAAAAATTAATAATCACCATCGAAATCATGAAGAACCTGGCTTTTCACAAGTTCTCCTGGAAGTTCATGAGGAAACTTTCTCATCATAGATTGGAAATTCCTCAGAACGCGGGTGAAACAACAACGTGCAAATGTTTTCTCTTTCACTTGTGCAGGATAAATAAACCACCCCCAGCTGGTAGAGTATCAACAATTCCACATTCTGGCATTGGGGAAGCAGAATGAAGGGAGGGATAGTGTATCAAGGGAAGCACAAGCAGCAGGTTTGGGCTCTGAATGTAAACTACACCTACGGAAAAGACAAGATGTAACCTGCTAACGTTGACCTCTTAAACCCTTCCCTTGAAGATGGCATGCTACAGAAAGTACAAACTATTTTCTTGCCAGTCACAACCTTTGGTTCAGCTCCTTGCAGACTCAGGAGGATTTGTTACCCAAATTTATAGCAGATCATGCTTTCAAAGTTTCTTTGCAACTTCAAAGGCAGGAGGCTACTTCAGACTGGAAATTAACAGCAATAGCACACAAGTTCTAGACTGTGCCAACTGCTGGCACTGTCTGGGTAGTCCATTCCAAGACACTGCAGTGTCCTTGACCCAGCCTTATATGAGCCCTCTTGCACATGCTAACATGTGCACTAGCTAAGGGCAAGATCACCAGCCAAGAATACACCCCATTCCTCAAGAGGCTTCTACTACTTGTGTCAAATTTCAGATTACTACATTGATGGAGACTCCAAGATGGCTTAATGGCAGCTCATGCACGTCTCTGCACACCTACAGTCGAACATTGCTTGCTAAGCAATGTAGTCAAATGTGTTCAAAAAGTGTGTGTCATTCTCAGTGGCCTTTTTCCACATAAAATTCAGTTCAGCTGAAGTAATTTCAGTGGCCTGAGCATATGTAGAGCTCCAAAAGGGCAGGTTCCTAGGTTACAGCTTACTTTACCTAAGCCCCATCGAAACTGCTGAGTTTTGTGACAGAGCACACTCCACCAGACTGACCAGTTTGTGTTTGGCCATGACATTTCGAGCCTGATTTCCTTAGGCAAAAGTTTGTGATTGCAGCCTTCATGCAAGGGCACATACATGCATAAGTGTACATTTGCATGTCTATGAATTCTCATCACTGTCCGTCACTCATTAGTAATGTTGAAGCTCTCAGTCACTTCCAAACAAATCTGACAGCAGAGAAGAGATTTCTAACATGCTTATTTTCTACAGGTGTGTATAATTAGGTAGTTAGTTAATGGCTAAAACCCCTGGTAGTATATCAGTAGTCCAGAGGAAAAGGTGTAACTCCTATAGTGTACGTCTATATCCCGCCATTAATTTTCCAGGACCATTTTCTGCCATTAAGGGCAGCAGGCTGTGAACAGCCCATGCCATATCCTACTAAATGCTCTTGCCTTCTGAAACAGGGTGGCCAGCTACTTGATGGAAATGGCATTGGCCAAAGCTCACTCCCACACTGTGTTCTGGATCCATTTGGGAGACTGTTACAGATGCAGGTCAGCACCACGCCAAGCACCGTTTGGATAATTTGACAGTACAGAGCATTGAATTTGAGTGGCCAGAACTGTTCCCTGGGACTGTTTGATGTAGTACAAAAACTCAAAAGGGAAGGGTTTAAGTATGTTCCATCCAGAGGAAAAGCTTGGATCAAGGTCACTAGCATATTAGACAACGGAGAATCCAAGAATGAAGTACAAACCTTCAGGGAATAGGCCTCATTAAATCTGTTTCTGACAGAATGACTTGTTTAGCTGATGGCAACTTATTTAGAATTCACTCCCACTAGCAGCCCATTTCAGATATGATACGGAAAGTCTCAGCCCTGGATGCCAGATGCATGAGTTGGGGTTTTTTTAGTATTTATTTAGCTGTTCAGATTTTGTTCTCTAATGTGTTTGTAGTAGCTGCCACCGTTATTGTTTTTTTAAGACATTGTAATTATGTGCATCTTTATTGCTTAACATGTGAATCAGATGATTTATCTTATTTGCTATCTGTAGAGGCAAGTGAGAATTCAGATTGTGACCTCCACAGCTAAAGCATGAAGATGTTAAAATCTTAGAGCATGAAGTCTGCTAACCAGCAGCTGCAAAGTCTCATCTTCCATGGCACAAAGAGAGACAGAGGACAAATACCAAGTATCTGCACACTGGGTATCTGGAGAACAGCCTCCTGCAAGGATAAACAGCTGAAAATTGTAGCAATGCTGAGAAGACTTTAGACTTGGAGGAGCTGAAAACTTGAATGCCCATGAGGACTCTGAAAATTGTAAGCTGTAGGCTCTATCTCTTGGGTATCAGAGAATGAAATCTCATATTCCTGCTGCAATATTATTAACATCTGTTTGTATTTCACTGGCACCTACTGACCCAAATCCAAGACCAAGCCAACAAACTGAAGAATTAATACACATGCACCATGGGTCCATGATGTGCATACACATGAAGAGAAAGACACCAGAGAAGGAAACTCTTTTTGCATGCATCTTTCTTTGTCATAAATGCACTTGTTCCGTGAATAACAGCAACAACAACGCTTGCCTACAGATTGCTGTGTACAGAGAAGGCCTCCATCCTTCCCAATTCATCAACATTTTTCTCCTCACTAGAACACTGTCCATCCTCAAGCCCTTTTTGCCCCCAGAGAGGGCTGTGTGGTGGCTGGCCAGACCTTGCTGGCTGAACCGCAGTGCTGTGGCCACTGCCGCCCCAAACGGCTGCGGGGTCGCCTGTTGTTCCCTGGAGCCTGTGTTAGGACCTCATCCTCTCCTAGGCTGCAGAAGTGCAGGATCTTCAGTGCTAGCATACCTTTGGGATCTCTATTCCTGTCTGAAATGAACAAACAGGTTTGGAGTTATTAAAGAGGGGCTGACAGACAAGCAGACAGACAGCCAGGCAGAACAGTTGTGTAAGCTTTGTTTCCTTAGGAAAGCAGGCTAAAAAAAGAAACAAAATAGAGTATTCACTCATCATTGTCTACAAAAACACTGAAATCAGCTATTTAACACTTTGCAATGAGTGTAATGGCTCAGCAGAGTTATTTATTCTGCTTGAAAAACCTGTTTCTAGGCCTCAGAGGATTAGTTGAGAAGCAGCATAACCTCTGTGTGACCCTACCTGAGAAGAAGCTGGTCTAACTGGAAGCCTGAAAGCAGCATTTTGAAAGTGGTGGCAGCTATGTGTAGCTGCTCTAGGACTGAAATTAAGGGGAAGTTTTGCAGAGAACAAAAATACTCTAAGCATCAGAAAGGAGAAAGAGTCACAGAAAGTAAATGAAAAGTAGGATTGAAGACAAGCAAAGAAAAAAATCCCAGGATCAGCACATTAACAAATGCATTTAAGTGGGATAAGGAACATGGTATATAATTAAAATGATAGGTTAAAGGTATGTTTGGATAGTTGTTACAAGCTGTACAGTGAAGAAATTTATACAACACAGATTTGGTGTTCTTAAATACTTTTTAAAACAACATGAAGCATCACTGCCTCCAAATGCAGTGGATGCCAGAGCAGACAAAAGATGACATCAGTAACATGAAGCCAGGCTGAACCCAAAAATCTGCTTTCATCTACCTGCCAGTGGGGGCTTGGGAGGTCATGTTCACGTAGACTGTGGAGAGATGTCCAGTTTGGGAAGAAAGAAGACAAGAAACATTGGAAGGAGCTCTCAGCTGCACAGGCCAGGCTAAACCAAGCCCAGAGCACCCTTGGCTAATAGCATCTGACAGCAGGAGGAGGTGGAATTGTCAATCAGCAGACAATGCCAGCACCACCAAGTTGTGTTAGGAAACATTATTGAGATTATTATTTCCTAACATATATTAACATATATGTTAGGAAACATATATTAAGATTGTACATATAAAATAATACAATGTATATTTTCATACAGAAAACCACAGATAAAAATATTTAGTTATGTATATGCACATATTCATATACATGCATAGATTTATCTATATAAAGAATGTGATTTTATTCCCCAGCATAATGTTAAAGAATAAAATCACACTCCTTTCTGCTCTGGATAATCACTTGTCACTTTAATCCTGGTGTCAGGTAAAAGTCTTCAATTATTGATTGTTGTTCTTTGCCAGATAAGAGTATTGTATATATTAATGGTAGGAATAATCTTACGGATTATATGAACCCTCTCTTGGCAAGCGTAGGATTACTCTGTACAGGCAGTTCTTTAGTAATTTATCTTGGCTAAATTTGAGTGTCACCGTAATTGATTTTCTACCCTTTTCTCATAGGCTGCCTTTCACTGTTAGTGTGCAGTGTACCTTCCAAACTGTTTGTTCTGATGTTCAGTCTAAATATTCTTTTTCTGATGCCATGGGCTCACATACTTCCCACCTCACCCAAGGTCCCTTGGGTTGAGAGACACACACTAGACATCCAATTAGCCTGGATTCACCTAGCAGTCAGTGGAGACAGCTTCAGAGGACGCAGAGCTTGTAGGTGAATGCTCCTTCTCTGTACGAGCAATGTTACAGCAACACTTCTAATTCAGGTACCTCACTGGGGTTGAGCTGAATTTGGATTTTGAAATACTACCCCTCCCCTTTAAATAGTCACAGATGATTATCTTGTGATTTAATGCCTCAACTTGAGGACACTCACAAACAAACACACATTATGACTGAAACTCCTGCTTTTTCCAACATCACTTTTTTGCTGCATTTTTCTGGGCTATTTGCTGTTCTCCAATATATTTCTAGTACCACAATGTTCTAAAATTATTTCAGTTCACAGGGCATATCAACAACACCATCTTCACAAATGTCACCAAACATTAAAAATGTTACTTTGCATCCATTTTATATTCCAAAATCAGGTCTAATTTTGTGTTTACTAAGCATGTGAACTAAGCAAACACTTCTGGAACTACTAAGCCTACTTGTTATTTCCTGGACCTGTGTGACTGACACACCACCTCTCATCTTCATGTCAATGAATTTCATTTGTATCCCATTCACTTCCTCCTTTATGCACCAAGAAAAAAGTACCATCTCCTGCAGCCCCCGCCAAGAGGGAGTCGTTTGAAGTCCTCTTGCCAAGGATTCCCCTTTGACCACCCTCGCTAGGCTGCTGAGGAGGCACCTGTCAATTGGAGAGCAAGTGTTCTGCATGTTGCTGAGCTCAATTCAGCACGCCTGCTGACCAGGGTTTGTCTTCTGCTTCCCACAGATGGTTTCAAAGAGACAACTGGGAAACACAGGGCAGGGGGTGTTTGCTGCAGGAAGCTATTCCCTCACATTGTCACCATATTTTGTCTCTCAGGACAGACACACTGACATACTGCCCTTTATTCAAGTAGGATGGGCTCCATCAGCACAGTCTGAGGTATGTTTTGACACTATTTCTGCCTTTCCTCATCTGTTATCTAAGAATTCATTCAGCACTGAGATGCGGCAAGTAACCCCAGTGGGTTTTAAACTCTCATCAGTGCTTCCATGCTGAAACTACTAATAAAGGTTTTAAGAATGAGGAGGAATAAAGCACTTTCCAATCAATAGCAGCATGCATTTTTGTTAGATGGCCTATTTCAAATAGGGAATTTTCTGATTTCTTATGAACAATTAAAATGCTTTAGTAACAGCTAAAAGTGGAAAAGAGGTAATGTAGCTTGATCCTAAAGCCATGAAATATTGCAGGACTGGCTTTTAAGCTAAGACACAAAGCTCCATCAGATATAATGTCAGCATCTTTCAAAAAAATATTGGCAGCATAAGGAGTAACCTTCTTCTTGATAAGGACTCAACAGTGTTACCAACTAAAGGCAAACAAAATCCTAAGTCTCCATAAGGCCACACCTTAGCACATACCTCATCTTTTTGTCTTCTAAGCCTACAAATATTTACACATTTAATGTTAAGTTTTTAGGGGTTTGGCGACCAAATGTTAATCAAAGGGACTATTCACATGACTGAAGTTAAGACTCTGACTTTGTGTTTGAACTGTCAGGACCTGGCACATCTTTTGTTCTACTGAAAGTGATAAAGACAAATTTTTTTCTTGTGCTTGAGTTAGAAATCCTAAACCTGTTTCCCACTGAATTTTGTCACAAGGGCATTTTTAATATAACTTTCAAGGCTTGTCAGTGTATGTGTGCAGAAGCAAAAGTGACACGTACAGTATTTAAAATGCAGAGATAATCAGAGACAAGATGCCTGAAAAATCATAATACAGGGAAACAAATCAAAGACCTCACAGATACAGAAGAATTAAATTTATTGTTATTGTGACTCAGTTTGTAAGTCCTTTAGCAGAGAAATAATGCAGTATATATAACTTTTAATATTGGAGTTATCAGGAAACATACCAAGTGACTACTGATTAAAATTGTGTTTACTTCTGCTGTGCTCATGACCAGTCTGTGCTTATTTTCAGTAAGCAGTTCAGTTACATTACAACTAATGCATATAAAAAACAAAGCTGAAGTTTTCTCAAGCACTGTCCCATAGAAAATTCTGGATTTCTGCAAACAAACACTTGCTTCCACAGAATATATTTTAAATAGCCACAAATACTGTTGACACAGTCAAAAGGGAAATGAAAACTAGATACACAAGCTTCAGACAATTAAATGAGTTTAAGAAGAATTTCTCTGTACCCTCACAATCCTATCTGCCTCCAGTTACTGTGTGATAATATGACCAAAATTCTGTGGCTGTACTAAATACTACCTAACTATACATTCTACTTTTCCAAAGAATTGAGCATCAAAGAAACCCATCTCTTCAAGGGAAAAAACAAAATTTAATTCTAGGCTGAGATTTTAAAGATTTGTGCCTTATCGCAACAGACACATTCATTCCTGACCATTCAAGAACACCACACATAAATCACAGAACTTTCAGACATCACAAAATTCCCAGTGTAGTGAGGGAACACAAAGTATGTTCCCAAACAAAGCATTTTCCTAACTGCTTTTCTCTATCAGGGTTAGGATCAGAAGAGAACAATTCCACACAATCTTTGCAACTGAGAACTACAAACCAAGAATTCACATTTTCTGCATTTTTAAACAGTCCTATGCAAATGTTTATGATTAATTCATAAAACCTAAAACTAATCTTAAAAAAGGTTGACCCATTACTTTGCTCATTGATTACCCAGACAAAAAAAAAAAAAAAAAAAAAAGGTGATGAGGCTCTATTTAACTGTATGACCATTTTCCATTGATTTGATCATCTATTTTATTTAATCTTCAGCTTAATTATATATACCATTTGGCTGACTAATCAAAGATCAAACAGTTAGCAATCTAAGACCTGTACTCTACAAACACATAATTAAATAAATGATCTCACACTACAGTGGTACTGCATTCATTACAGTTGCCGGTTGAGATATCTGGGAAATATTTTCCATAACTTGGCACTTCTATAAGATGCAAATTCATCAGTTGACTACAAATTCAAGAGAAAATGGAGGAATAAAGGAGAGCAAGATGAATACAGTGATAAAATCATGGTGATCTTTTGGCTGTTAATTCATTACTCATGGGCTGGTGGAGGATTTACTTTTAACCCTTGCTCCCACAATACAGTCAGTATAGTCCTGTATGTAGCCTACACACCTGTAAACTTTAAAGGGATGATAAAGCTTCTAAATATCTTTCATTAAATCTGAATTTGAATACAATCCCCATTAAAAAAAGACTGCCTACTTGGCCACATTCCCCAAGTGGAGGTATAATGAATATTTTAAGACAACTTTTCCAGATGATCTAGAAAGATATGATTTTGTGTATATTGGCATTGGAATACACCTTACTAGTCTAAAGAGAACTGATATTTTTTTCAAGACTTCTTGATTGCAGTCTTGAATTGTTAATTTCTGCAAGCATTTATTTAATAAAAACTTGTGAGAAAACTTCTCTTTCCCAAATGTTCAACATTATTTAATAAGAATTAAAATAAGGGATGAAAAATACCTCAGTAGGCGTTTTGGAATCAGTAAACTCAATCAACCAACTAACCAGCCAACTAAAAACAAAACAAGAAAGGAAGATCAAGACTTGACTTGAACTTTCTAAGAAAATGCAGAAGCAGAATTACCACTTTTTCAGGGCTGAAAGGTGAGAATTTTCTTATGACTACTTCTCTTAGAAGGAAGAAAAAAATGCATACATCTTTGCAAATCAACTGAGAGACTACAGTCAGCAATATTAATGAACAGAGAGAAGCTTTCCATCTAAACCAACAATGGCAGCTTCATGGGAAAAAAATTCTTTTCATTAAACTTTTAAAAAAATTATTTATGAAGCAGTCACACAGGATTTAAAGCTCGTATCAGACTGATTTGTCATAATTCTGACTGTGTTGAGTAAAAACCCCACAGTATACCTGCTTGTTGGCTTTATAATTACTTGGTACAAAGATATAAAATACTGCATATGCTAGGATGAATGCACACAACTGTGTCAAATAATAAAGGAGCCAAAGAAAGAAAATATTAAAATACTGCTTCTTCTGGTATCCTTGGAGAATCTGTGGTGGTAACAAGGCTTGTTGTTTCCTGTCTGAAGAAATATTACATATACAGGAGACAGATTTCTAAATATTTACACTGTGAAGATCTTGTTCTCTTGCACTAGCCTGAATCATAAGATTTTAAAGTTGAAATAAGGGTTATTCCAGACACTCACTCTCCCTGCCTGGCAGCAAGGACAACATCAAGCTCATCTGCGCTTGTTCATTTGGGAAGCATGTATGTAAGAGATGCAATCCAAAGGGATTCCTCGAACCTGGCAACCCTCCAGCACTCTTTGGTCTGCAGCAGAGGTAATGATGGCACTGCAGGAGCGTCTGCCTTGCAGTCACGAGCAGTGATCACGGTCAACAAGCTGCTGAATATCCATCCAGTGATGACACAAGTAACTCTGGTTCCAACTGGCTGATCAATAGAGTTAATTAAAAAATAGCAGGTAGACCTGTTTGCAATAACTACTGGGAAATTTCATTTACTTTCTACGCATGGTCAGTTGTGTGGTGGCTGAATTTTGAAATATATGGTGTTTTGTAAGTTAGGTATATGATGAAATTTCTTTTCCCACCTTGAACAATTAAAGAACACATTCCATAACAATTATAAATTTCAGTGGTTTAATTTTAATTTCATATAGTTTAATGAAAAGGAATTAAAATAGTTAATCTGAGAATCCCATTTTTATGCTTAGACTAATGCTTACAAAAAAATGAAAGAAAAAGAAGTAAGTTTATACCTGAAGAAAATAGGTAAGGAAAGAAAAAGGGTGTAACATGAAAATGTTCATATTTACAAACAGCATTAAAAAATTCATTTCAAATGTGCCACTTCTGATGTGCTTTGTCCAGTCTACACCATTATTTTGATTGTTAACAGATTAGTGACCACATTATGCAGATAAGTTAACACTGTTATCTAAATTTCATTTTTTCTTCAGTTTCTCTTTATAAGAAGAGAACAATATGGACCCAATTGATAAAAACCCCATTTCACACATTGTACTATGAAGCAGCTCAGCTACTCAAATATAAGTTCATTAGCATTGGCAAAGCAAATGTTTAATTACTAACAGTACTGCCCTTTTATTTCTTTTTCAGTTTTGCTGAGATTGATTAGGTATATACAAACTTTACAGCTCAATCCTTTTTAGGTTGCTTTTGCACAATTTTTTAAGTCTAGAAACCAACGCGTCTGTATTCATAGCCTCTGTGCTTTAAAAGTAGTTGGACTTTGTTCAAACATTCAAAAAAACCATCTTTTAGCTGCGACTCATCATAGAAGACTCAATTGCTCAAAGGAAATTGTTCTGGGAAAATTATAAGCAGACAGAACAGGGGTTTTAATGGCAGTTGACTTGCAGTGTTGAGCTCTCATCTCAAAAATGTTTACACGTGAGTATCTTATTAAAGACAATCTAAGATTTCAGTGTTGCACCAAGGATCAATATTAGACAGATTGTGGGCACCTTTGTGATGCTGTCCTGAAATCTACAAAGGTTACATGTAGACAGCTCACTTTCACATAGTATGGTCTTTAAGTATAGGCTTCTATCTGATTATCAGTTTTTAAAAAATAATAGTGGCTTGCCCTCAGGAAAAGAAGGATCTTATTTATTTATGTGTCAGTTGTTCTTTAGTTTCTGTAAAAAGGCAGTATAAACATGGAAGGGTTGCAAGTCTACCTTTCAGATACCTAGAGACCTGAGCTGAGTGCCTGCATCCCAGATAAAAGGAATTAAACTGCAAAAGGCAGGGGTTTCTCCAAAGCCACCCCTATCCCCACACCAAATGAGAGCTAGATAAGCCAGGTTAGCAGGGAGAGACAAGATGGAAGTCTGAAATTCAGGAACAGGCAGCAAAAGCTCTCACTGTGTGTGACCTTGAATCCTTGCCCTTTTCACAAATTGGAGCAAGAAAGGCAGCTTTTTAGTTCCTCAGTGATTGAATGTCACACACTAAACATGGGAGACTCAAATCTCCTCTCTGCCTGAAGGAACTAACATTTACATCTCCCATAAGAACTCTCTAATGACTCAGCTATATGATATAATACCTTGGACTCTCACAACTTTTTTTTCCCCATTAAAGCTCTACCACTCTTCCTTATGTGCTTAAATATTCACTGCAGCAAGAGCCAAGCCCTGTTTTTTCTCCATGCCTTGTTGATTGTCCTGACCAGTGGGCTCCACAGTTACAACACTAGCCTGAGCCCTTGAAGTCCTGCAAACACCTCACCATTCTGCAAGCCACACCAATCTCAAAGCGGTGATTTGAGACAGCTCCTGCCTTCTCATGGATGCCTCTCTTGGGAGACAAAGCCATGCTGCCAGGAGTTGGGAATACGAGCAACTCTCCAGGCATGGTGCACACCGTATGTAGCATCAGGCTACTGGAGAAACAGGGCAGAGGGTGTGAACCTGCACCCATCTCTGTAGGACGCAGAACAGCCCACCTACCGAGCTCTGAACGTCCGGCTGGAGAGGGTTCTGCTGCCAGGAGAGGTGGAGCAGTGCCAGTGGTGGCGATCCATTGAGCATGGCGGGGCCATGAGATACCTGCCAGCAGCTCTGTGCAAGCCAGCAGACACAAGGATGCGAAGGAAAACCTCTGGGCAGATATGTGTGTCTCTGGAGATCAGGAAGGGGAGAAGGTAGATCCCTTTGGGATGGGACGGGAGCAGCCTCGCCGTGGTGGGCGTGTTGAGCTTTGCCAACTAGCCCTGACGATGCCGGCACTGGAACAGTGAAGGAAGGTCGGTTGATTTCACCTCGATTCCATTTAATAAGTTTTGTACTTTTTTTTTTTTTTTTTTAAATCAGTGCTGCGGTACGGTCCTACTGGAGCTTTCATGAGAAGCTCCTCCACACATACACACACGCACACTGACACACCGCATGTGGATGCGGATCAACGATTCCACCTGACCTCCGGGCATCTCGGCACCGGCGGCGCCGAGGGCGCCTGCGGTGAGGGCGGCGACCCCCGCCAGGGCTGGGCTGGAGCGGGGCACCGGGGCGAGCCGCCCGCCCCGGGCACAAAGGGAAAGGCGGCCCCGAGCGAGGGGGATGCGCGCACACTCCGCTTTCCTCCCCATGCGCGGGGGAAGGAGCGGGCAGGAATATTCTGGACCGAGGGAGGGGAGGAAGGAGAGAAGGTGATGAATAACTTGAATCAATCTGCAGCGGAGCTGAGGAGAGGGGGAGGGAGGCGGCGGCGGCAGGTCATGTGAGGCACAGTCATGCTGCGGGCAGAGAGGGGGCACCTGGCGGGTACACGACGCGGCCGGGGAGGGGAGCGGACTATCCACCGCCCGTCACGGCCGTGGCCGCAGCCTCGCCCCCTCCTCAGCCAGGACACCCCCACCCGCCGCGGGCTCGGTGCCGCTCGGCCATTTCCGCCACGCGAGCCGAGCCCTATTTCCGCCGGCCCCGGCCAGACGGGCTTTATGTCTGCCGGCGGGCCGCGCGTGCGCGGCGGCCGCCGCCATCTTACGTTGTCTCTCGCCCGCCCTCCCCTTTGGCGAGCTCTCCCCTCCTCCCCCCCGCGGCGCCTCCTCCAGCGCTCCGTGAGGAGACGGGGCAGGCACAGGGAGGGAGAGACCCGCGGCGGCGGGGAAGCCGGGAGTAGACCCTGAGGGAAGAAAGGACGGGGCGGACGCACACGCGGGAGGAGGAGGAGGAGGACGGATTCCAGGCGCGGTTCTGCGGAGGACGAGCGGGTGCCGCCTGTTATAAAGGGGGAGGAGGCGGCGGAGGGGGAAGGAAGAGCGTGCGGAGCGGAGCCTCCTCCAGAGACAGCCAGACACAGGGAGGAGAGAGAAGCTGCCTGGCTGGCTCCCCCTTCCTCCCTCCCTCCCTCCCTCTCTCCTTTTCATGGACTCTTTTGTCGGGTTGCTGCTGCTGCTTTTCTTCCGTCCTTATTCCGTCTCTCTAATACCCAAAATGATTCAGCTCCATGGCTGCCACTGACGGGGATGTCCCTGCCCGGCTCAGCCTGCCGCTGCCGCCCTGCTCTGCGCCAGTCCTGTACGTATCCGCGCCTTCCTCCTCCTCCTACTACTAAGAGCGGTGATGGCGAGGGGCGCCGGCCGCCTCGCCGGGCTGCCCTGCGGGCCCGCCGGCTACCCTCGCCCCGCCGAAGCGGGGAGGGAGGGAGGGCGGTGCTGCCGGCTGCCGGCGAGCCGCGGTGCCCGGCGGAGCCTCCGCGGGGAGGAGGAAGGGGCTCGCCCCCGGGTCGGCCGGCTGGCTGCCCTCCCGGGTGAGGCGCAGTCGGGGGGCTGGGGAAGGGGGGGGGGCGGCCGAGCAGGGAGGTGGTGGTAGAAATCAAAGGGAGGCTGGGGGGAGGTGGTAGGGAGAAAGAAAGTGAATGGCGGAGGATTGTAAGTGTCACATTCAGAGGCGGCGGAGGACCGGTGCTCGCCCCCTCCCTGTCTCGGAGGGGAGGAGGAGGGGAGGGGAGAGGGGTGGTGGTGAGCGGCGGTGCCGAGCCGCCTCAGCCCCTGCGCTGCGGGGGTCGGGGGGGGTGGTTGTGCGTGGTGGTGTCTGCCCTGCCCTGAGCACACAGCTAACTGTGTGTGTGTGTGTGTCTGTCTGTCTCTTTCCATACCGGGGGATTGCACTCTTAAAATACACTCGATACAATGCACCAGCCTGACTCAGCCGCAGACATTAGTGCTAGGAAGATGGCGCACCCGGCGATGTTTCCTAGAAGGGGCAGCAGCAGTAGCAGCGGCAGCAGCTGCGTTACTGCTCCCACTGCACCAGGTACCGGCGTTGGGAGCGCTGCCCTCTCCGCCGAGGATTATCAGCCGCCTTTGCTGGTCCAGCCGCCGCCTCCATCTCCTGCAGCAGCTTCAACAGCGGGTCCACAGCCGACACCCCCTCATCCACAAAGCTTGAACCTCCTCTCACAGTCTCAGCTCCAGCCGCAGCCCCTTGCACAGACTGGAGCTCAAATGAAAAAGAAAAGTGGCTTTCAAATTACCAGTGTGACCCCTGCTCAAATATCAGCTAGTATGAGCTCTAATAACAGCATAGCTGAGGATACAGAAAGCTACGATGACCTGGATGAGTCTCACACTGAAGACCTGTCATCTTCAGAAATCTTGGATGTGTCTTTATCCAGAGCCACTGATATGGGAGAACCTGAGAGGAGTTCTTCTGAAGAGACTCTAAATAACTTCCAAGAGGCAGAGACTCCTGGGGCTGTTTCACCAAACCAGCCTCATCTTCCTCAGCAGCATGCTCCTCTGCCTCATCACCCACAGCAGAGTGTTGTGATCAATGGAAGTGTTCATCCCCATCATGTTCATCATCACCACCATCTCCACCACCACCATCATGGACACCATCATCCATCCCATCCTGGGGTGGGTAGTGCCCCAGTTTCTGGAGGACCACCGCCCAGTCCATCATTTAGAAAACTATCAACAACTGGAAGCTCTGACAATGTTATATCAACTGCACCAGTTTCTGCTGCATCATCCACTGGTTCCCCAGCATCTGCCGTGTCTAATATCCGCACTACAAGTAGTCCTGGCAATTTAGGTATAAGTCCTGCTGCTGGAACTAGTACCTTAAGTAATATTGGTGCTGGTAGTTCTAGTGTGGCAAGCAATGTGCTTGGTACTATAAATTTAAGCAACATCATGAGTACTGGTAATGTAAATGCTTTGTCTGGAACTAGCAGCAATGCTAATGTGAATATCTTGAGTGGTGTCGGCAATGGTACGAGTGCTTCCTCTAGTGTCATTAACAATGTTACTAATCCAACTGCAGGAATGGCAGTGGGATCAAGCCAGCAGCAGCCTGCATCTGGCACATCAAGGTTTAGGGTTGTAAAATTAGATTCTAGTTCTGAACCTTTCAAAAAAGGTAGATGGACTTGCACTGAATTCTATGATAAAGAAAACACTGTTGCAGTTTCGGAGGGAGTAGCAGTAAACAAAGCAGTAGAGACGATAAAACAAAACCCGCTTGAAGTGACTTCTGAAAGGGAGAGCACCAGTGGGAGTTCTGTTAGCAGCAATGTAAGCACACTGAGTCACTATACAGAAAGTGTGGGAAGTGGAGAAATGGGAGCACCTACTGTGGTACAGCAGCAAGCATTTCAAGGTGTGGGTCCGCAGCAGATGGATTTTAGCAGTGCTGCTCCTCCAGCAATTCCAGCATCTAGTATACCACAGAGTGTTTCTCAATCACAGCTTGCACAAGTCCAGCTGCATTCTCAAGAAGTAAACTATCCACAGCAGAAGCCAGGGGTCCAACCTCCTGCACAGGCCAGTCTAACCACTGTTACTGGGGTTCAGCCAGCCCCAGTTAATATACTAGGTGTATCCCCATCTCTGGGCCACCAGCAACCTGCCCTTCAGAGTATGGCTCAACAGCAGCTGCCGTATTCGCAGCCGGCGCAGCCTGTGCAGACTTTGCCAGTGGTGCAGCAGCAGTTGCAGTACGGACAGCAGCAGCAACAGCAGCCAGTTCCTACGCAGATGGCCGCGGGTCATGTTAAGGCGGTGAACCAAAACTCTGTCACAGGGGCTATGCCAGACTACATTCAACATCAGCAGATCCTTCAGACTCCAGCCCCGGCCATGCAGCCAAGTTCTACAGGAGTAGGAGCTGGGCAACCGGTTCCTGTTGCCCAGGCACAGGGCATGCAGCCTTCAGTGCAAGCACATCCAGCTGCTGCCCCAGCTCAGCCTGTTGCACATGCTCCAGCAGCAATACCAGGTGTAGCTGCCAGTGGTCAAATGCTAAATGTTGGGCAGCAAGGAAGTGTAGCTGCTGTGGTGCAACCACCATCTGCTGCAAACCAAATTCCACCTCCAGTTATGCCATCAACGGCTGCTCCTCCATCTTCCCAAGTAGTGCAGCCTGTGCAGACAGGAATAATGCAGCAAGGATTACAGGCTAGCGCTGCAGGCCTTCCTCAGCAAATGGTCATTGCTCAGCAAAACACCTTGTTACCTGTACAGCCACAGGCACAAGGAGTGGAATCTGTAGTCCAAGGGATGACTGGCCAGCAGCTGCCTGCGGTAAGCCCTATACCCTCTGCTAGTACTGTTCCTGCACCAAGTCAAGCTGGTTCAGCTGTGCCTCCTGGCATACCTTCTGCTTCTGTAGGTTTGGGACAGCCACAGAATATAGCACAGGCTTCGGCTGTGCAGAATGGCAGCTTGGCTCAAAGTGTTAGTCAGCCTCCCTTGATATCAACAAGTATAGGTATGCCAGTGGCACAGAGTGTGCCACAGCAGATGCCATTAAGCTCTACCCAGTTCCCTGCACAATCACTAGCTCAGTCCATTGTAAGCCAAATCGAAGATGGCAGACGCCCTACAGAACCTTCCTTGCCGGGTTTACCTCAAGCTGCCAGCGTTGAGAGTGGTGGTGGAGCATCGGCCGCTTCAGATGGCGGTAGCAGCAACATGCCGTCCTCGGCGTCCCTCTTCCCGCTGAAGGTGCTGCCCTTGACAACGCCTCTTGTAGATGGTGAGGATGAGAGGTAAGACTGCCTGTAACTTTATTAAAAGATGGACACTCTGGTAGTTTGATTTGCACTAACTTGCAGGTCTTGTTACAGCCATTCTGTGAAATGAAGCTGTGTGATGTTTCTGTCTAATTAAAATACTATTTCTCAGGTCTCATCACATGCAGATATTGTATTAAAGAACTTGTTTTCCACTTGAGGGGGTGGGTTGTATTGATTATGCTTTGAAACTACTGTGTGGGTAAATTGCGCTTAACAGTCTGTTCAGTGTGTATATTCCCACTGTGTTGAGGAAGACAAGAATACTGTAGAGTGTGGGTGTACTAGTGGTGATTGCAGTTTAGATTATTATATGGAAATAATTAATATTTTTTCTTAGGTATATATTTTTTTTTCACAAGCCTAGACTTCATCCTGCCTTAGCTTCTCTTTTTAAAGTATTGATTTTACTAAGGTTGAACCAGTCGCGACTCTGTGGTGTATTCAAAACCTCTTTGACAGCCAAGACATGCTTTAGGCATATGAGTATGGTGGGCTAAGGGATGTTCAGCAACATTGTTGTGGCTCTTTGAATTGAACCTGGGGTACTTTTAGTCTTGATGGTGTTGCTTCAAAGCATTAATGCATGGTGAGATCTGCTCAGGCCTGCCAAAGGGTGGTGAACCTTTGTATCTGGTGCACCAATTCTGTGCAGTTGGAGTAAGAAAACTGCATATTTTTTCCCCATTTTCACCAGCTCAAACTACGTGTTCTCTCACCTTCACCTTTTCAAGTAAATGACCACTTCCTAGTCTTAATAGTACGTGCATGTGAACATTCTCATTTCTTTGACAGTGTGTGCAGAGAAGTTGAGACTGTTGTGTATGCAGGCTGAATTGATTGAAACATCAATTTTAAAGTGTGATGGTTTGGTATTAATTATGTGTGGAAAGTCCTCAATGTGTTGAGGACCTCTTGTGATATGGGTTTGTGAGTGGCCAGGAAAACTGGTTCTTCTTCCAAAGGACTTCCTGTCTAAGAAGCTACATTAATGGAGAAGTAACTTTTAAGATAAATAACCCTCCCTGGGAATGTGGAGCAGGACAGAAAACACTAGAAAAACTGAGACTGGGGTGAGGAGACAAAATGAGGCACTAAACACAAGGTGGGAAAAATGCAGTAGCAATGGGAGGTGAAACACTTTTTAAATACCTTCTTGGTGCCATAACTTAAATCAGGAGTAGTACCAGTGGCCAGACTTTATTAATTTTATTTTTTTCAAATGAAATGGGTTGCTGGGAGAGGCTGGATTCTTTTCTTAATATTGAAAATCCTAACTCTATCAGCAGTCTCTGATTATGTTGATCATAAGGTGTTGACGGCCGTAGTGGCTTTCATCACATCTTTCTAAGATGCCAGAGAACTGTAATGAGTAGCAGCTTGTCTTCCAGGAGTGCTAGAAGGCAAGTTCCAACACTGTTGCATTCTGATTAAGTTTTTTAGTCAATAAGTACATGAAGGTGATAGAAGACAGATTGAGGTGTTAAAGCCAACAGTGTCACCATTATGCTGTTAGCAGTTTTTCAGAAATATTTTTTGGGTTTCTTTAATTTGAATTTTGTAAACCAAGACACTAATCCTTCTATTCATGAGTCCCACTGGTGTTTGGTAGTGTTGTTTGTTTTTGTTGTAGTGTGGTTGTTGTTTTTGGGTTTTGTTTTCTTTTATCAACCAAAAAATACCCCTAAGCTTTCCGGGGATCCTAGCCAAATAGAAAAATCATAAGCTTAAAGATAGGATTTTGGAGCATGACATCTAGAATATGTCTGTATCCTGATTTTAAGAGCATATGTTAACAGTTCGACATGATTGGTAGTTTTTCCAGAATGTTTAAATCCCTCAGGGTAACAATAGCCAGAAATACCTTCTTCCTTTGTTGTTTGGCTAGCCAAAGATCATATCCTTTCTTCTCCCATGCACGTTGCGTCTTTGTTCAATCTGTCATCTCCAGGTAGGCTACACTTTTGTTTAGCTGCAGTTGGAAAACCATTTATATTCTTTACACAAAGCAGGATATGACTCTATTAAATGGAGACCAAAAATAATTGGGGTTTTTTTGCACGGCAGTAGTGGCCAGGTTACTTTTGTGTACAGTCAGACCATTTACAGCAGCACGTCTCCCTATATATTTGTACATGACGTTAAAAACCTGGTGAGATTGCTTCTGTTTCTGCTTCCAGGGGATCTCAGGGCCGGGTACTTCTGTTGTCATCCTCACTGGAATTTTGGGCTGGAGCTGAGAGTTTGTTACTCACTGAAGGCAGTGCAAGATACCTTGTTACTCTGCTTGGCTCCGCACTTTTCTGGCCATGGGATCTCTCTAGTTCGTTTTTTTGCTGGTTTGTTAGATTATCTCCTCTTTCACAGGAGGTAAAGGGTAGTGTGTTGTAAAAGGACATAACCATTTCACAAGCAGGTGTCTTGTAATTATGTGTGTTTGAAATCCCCATTTCTCTTGCTGTTATCTGCACACACATATATCACTGAAGATTTCTATCAATACATCCCAAGTGATTCTAAACCTGGCAAAGGAAAAGGCAGGAGAAAAGAAGTGAGTGGTGACATAATTGGGCCAGCGAAGAAGCTGTAAAATTCCATTTAGTGTGCCTTTGAAAAAACATCTGACCCATGTAATACCTTGTATAGATTAACTCCCAGCTTTCCTTAAAGCTGTATATGACTGCCTTTAAGGCTGTGCCAGTATCTTTAACTCTGTTCAGTTTTTAGAATGCCATTTGTAGCTCTTTCTATGCCTGTTAGCAGGGCATGGCCTTTTAAATATAGACAGTGTGCAGTGTATCTGCTTTGAGAGCCGTAACCTTTATTTCCCCAGTATGAATGACTTTTATTTCAAGTCATAGTGAAAATTAGATATTAAAAATGAGCTGCTTGGCAGAATGCCATATGGAAAATTAATTTGCAAATGTTAATAAATAAAGAGAGGATACAAATAACACTCCCTGTATTTTCTGTTAAAAAAACCAAAAAATTCAAACTGCCGAACAAAAAACCTCAACAAAATCACCAAACAGGTTCTATTCTTCTGACTAGTCTTTCTTAAGCCTGTTGGGTATGCCATAGATGTTTGTGTGTTGGTAGATTCATCATCTCTGAATTTTTTCAGTCTACAAAAATGCAGGCCAGGTTTTTCTGTTGTTAAATACTTAAAGATAGGATTTTGGAGCATGACATCTAGAATATGTCTGGACCCTGATTTTTTTCTCCTTCTCCTTAGCCTGAGCAATGGTATGGACTCAGTGCATAGTTCTTAATTAGTTTCTTGGATTTGGAGTGGTTGCCTTGATTTATTCACTATAATTACCGAATCTTGCTAATTTTAGGCATGGTCTTTTGAGTTTAGTATTTCATCTTTAGAACTGTAGAGAAGGATTGCTTTTATTTTCATGTGTTTGATATTTAAGCATGGAAGAATGCATGTTTATATCACAGTGAATCTTTTTGCATTTATACTTAGTGTTGCAAAATCAGTTTTACATCCTTGTAGACAATGTTTTGCTGTACATGCTTGCAGTAAGATTTTGTATGGACTTAAATTATTTTTAAGTTACCTGTAAAGAGAAGACTTCAAAAGTTAATGTATTTTACAGCATCTATGGAGGCTGCTGTAAGTGAATTTAAAAATAACTTAATCTGAAGCATTGTTTGCCATTACTCAAAAGCAGATTTTGTGAACGAAGGATAAGAGAACTAGTAACTGCCTCCCTGTCCTTGACAACATTTTCAGCAGAATTGTTTGCATTCTTTAGGCTGGTGCAAGTTGTGTTCACCTGTTTGTGCATGTCATCCAATGAAGCTGATGAGAAAGGAGGAAAAGGTGATGTAAACACAAAACAAGCATAGAGATTTAAAGTATGTTTTATTATCTGACATTCTCATTATTTTTTAAGAGAAATTTTTATTAAAAGATCCCTTTAGAAATGTTTTTTGTGTAGGACGTGTGTTTTGGCTTGTTACTAAGTTTATAGAGGAGCTGGAAGATTAAAGCTGAACATGAGAATCGAGACTTGTGAGCAACCTTTGAGAGATCTCTAGCAGTAGTAACTAGTACTAGATTGTAAAGTGAAGTACATCCAGGAAGCTGGATTAATGTTCATCGTATATGCAGCTGTGTAGTGGAAAGGCTGACCAGGTAGAAATGAGATTTTTACAGATGTAATTCAATAGTTTTTGGAGATTTTAGCAAGCACTAGTGAATGAAGTAAGTAAGGTAGAACTGGAAGCTTCAATTGTATTTATGGTGCAGTAACTATTTTGCATACTTTGATTGTGTAAGTGGTTTTAGAGTTTATATGGGCTTTTTTGTTTGCTGGAAGTTTTGCTGCTCTATATTTGTTGAGAAAGGGAATAGATACTTTACAACAAAGGATTTCTGGTGGATTAGCATAGATTTATAGTGATTTATTTTTTTTAGTTGCATCTTAGGGGCACTGGTGTTATTTTCTGTCTTGCGGATTTTAAACTTGCTTCATAGTCTTGCCACCATTTTGAAAACCATGTGATTTGAATTCTAGGAGATGAGCTGTTGCAAAAATCTGTTCATATGTTCAATTGAGCTTTCTGTGGAACTTGAAAAAATTATTAACCTCACTAATGTCAAGTGAGTAGAAAGAGAGAACTTTGAGGAATAAAATGTGCTTGCTGTTATGTCATGCTGACAAGTCCAGTTTCTCACTTCATCTGATGGAGTAAAAGACCTATTGTTGGTGGAATTGACTTTTTTAGTTCTGCTCTAAGTAAAGAGCAAAGAGGAATTTAGGGTCTGCGCCTTGTATATCTGCTGACTAGCTGTAGGTGGCAATACCTTTTTTGATGGAGCTTTTCCTGGCATCTTTTATAGATGCATTTTCTGCATGCCATGATTGACTTTGAACTAAGGGTTGCTATAGTGCTTGGTATTGCATTGTCTTTTAAGACAGGAAGAACCAACAGATACCAGGGGGTTATAAAAGCAGTGATTTAGCACTTAAGGCAGATGCTGAGAAATTATTCTCTTCAAGTGATTTCCAGAAACCATTCCTTAGCACTGCAGTTTTGGTTGCTCTTTGGAGCAGTGCATAAATATGAAACCATCTATGTATGTGAAAATGAACAAACAAGATTTTAAAGTCTTTAATATTGAAAAACAATCTTTGTTACTGTCTCAGAGTTTGCATTCTTTACAGGCGAATCTGAAAAGTATAATAAACCCACTGACAAATGGGTTGGTAGTGAGTGTTTCAGCCTTTACGAGTTACTGTGATCTGCATAATGGGGAACAGAGTAATGACTGTATCAGTCAGTGGTAAGCTAGCAAAGTTAGCGGAGTGTGAGGGGAAAATAATTAAAAAACAAACACCACCATCCCCTCCAAAAAGCCCTAACCCTAGCAACCCCCAATATGTTAATGTATCTTGCTTAGGCATAAATAAAAAGGTGTATAGTTAGCACACCTGGGCTACGAAAAGACCCCCTATAACCTGTTTGTTTTACAGATGAAAGTAAAGTAAATATGCCTTTTCAGACCTGTTTCTTAACAGCTTAGGAAGTACATCAAATTGTAAACAGCAATATTGCTAGTATGGTCTTTTGAACAGGAAACTGCACATGCCTGAATATCAGTGCAATTATAGCGAGTGATTCTTGGTATGACCTTTCTGGGAATAATTTGTGATCTGGATTCACAGTGTGATGTAGGTGAAACATAAAAAATGACTAGAAAAGAATAGTGTGTCTTTGTTCTCATTGATTTAATGGAATGGTTCTTTTTCTATTCTTTTGATTAATTTATGAGACTAAAATGTAGTTTGTAATACATATTATACTTTAACAAATGACTGAGAACTTCTTAAAGTGGGCCTATACCTTTCATTTATGGATTTACCCCACCAAAAGCAGTGCTATTTAAGACGGACTAAGGGAAAGATTATTTAGTAAATTATTTAATGGTAATGATTGCTGTAAATAAGAAACTAGTTTGTTCTCAGCATGGTTGTACAGGAAACCATAGCCTAAAGCTAAGATGGAGAGAGTTCCTGAGTGACTGGAGATACAGCATTTTATTTATTGTAGCCTGTTCTAAAGCATTCAGACTTAGGAATTGCATGATGGAAGTGCAGGATAATTATGGTATCAAATTGGAGCACCTGATCATCCTTCTGGCTTTAATGTCTGGAAACACTTTAGCTCTTTTTCTGCCTTTGGAATTTGCTAACAAAGATAGTAATTGTGCTACAGTCAGTGGTGTAGAAATCCTTATCAGCTCATTTTGTGCAAGCCTACAAACACCTATTGTGCATTGTCAATGTTGGAAGCAGGATTTGGTTTGTGGTTGCAGTTATATGCAAAAATCTGTCTTCCACTGAAGCTGAATTGACTTTCCCGAGAGAGGTATTTAGAGGTTATAAATGTTTGGCAGGCAGGGTTTGTAATGATGCCATACAGGCAAGTGGTAGAGCCTGTGGTAGTTTAAGGTGTTCTGTCATTGTTGGTTACCTTATGGACTAAGTGACTTGTTAGTACCTACTAAATGAGGGCTTCTGATTTTGGTGCTGTGCAGAGATGAAGAATGATATTCATCATGTTCAAACACATCCTTATACTTTAATAATGGGAACTTGTTCAAGCGTTATACTTGCAAAAGTAAGATCTTTAATGTATTTTGGTTAAACAGAAAAGTCACAGTAAAGTTTTTCATGGTTTTCTTTAAGCAAACAGTTGGTTTGATTATGCTTCCTTTAAATTATTTTGGTATTGTTGTGTACCAAAAATGACTTCTGAGTTTTTTCTTTTCTTTTCCACTGGGTTGTGTTAGATGCTTGTCCCTCATGTTTAACGGTTTATTAATGCTGTTTTGAGGTGTTGGTGAGGCTTCCTGTATTGATGACCTTTGACACTCAGGATGTAAATTTAAGAATCGTAGGCATTCGAGTCTGAAGTTCTTGTTCCAATTTCTGTTTTTTTTTACAGTGCAGGGTTAGTGATGGTCCAGAACAGCGAAAGTAACTTTGCTTGCTTCAACAGAGAATGGCTACCAAAGCAAACTCCTCTTTATAAGTAGCCTTCCTTGCTGGAGCTTGTAGGTATTGTACAGTCTGAAATGGGTACAGAATTTTGAACATACACTAGAAGAACAGAGGAAGAAGTAGAGTAGTTGGGGATTTTGTTTATCATTATGGCTTGGAAATTTAACACAGTTCTGGAGCTTACTGTAGTCCTCAAAGAGCAACAAATGCACCTACCACTGATGCTATTTTTTTTTTCCTCAAGGAAATTCTCAGAAAATAGCTTTGTAGTTGTTTTAATTACATTTAAGGGGTATCTTGTTCATCTGTTTACATACTTCTGAATAATCCATTTATTTGAATGTACCTGAGAAGTACCATTTTATAAATTGCTAAAACAGGTAGCAGAGAATCTTCTCTAAGGTTAGATTTAGAGATGAACTTGATATTAGGTGAATGGGACCACAGTCTCTTAAAGATAGGCAGTAAAAAAGATAGGTATAGAATTGATAGCAACTGGAAGTTGGTTGTAGAGTGTTTTATAACCTTCTCCTTAAGTTTGTTAAATGACTCGGCCAGGCATATTGTTTGAGCTTCTGTGTGATTTAAGTATTTTTTTTAGCCTTCTTGTTTGTATGTCTTTTTTCTCTTTTTTGTTTTTGATGTTTTGTTTTTGGTTTTGTTTGGTTTTTTTGTTTGTGGGTGTTTGGTTGTTTTAATTAGCATGGATACCAGCAGGAAGTTTTCAGGACTCTGATTTCTCAGTGTGTTGCTGAGTTTTGAACTTCTCCAGCAGCTGTTTAAGCAACAGTGTCAAACTACTGTGCTAAGTACTAGGGATAGTACTGAAAGCTGCTGAAAATGTGGGTACACATTCAGCAATAGTTTTAGCATCTTAATGCATTTAATAATAGGGTTCTTTTTTACTTCAGTACTGCAGCGTAGCTCTTAATGATGAGTTACACAGGTAACGTAATTTCAGCATGCAGTGCTATTACTGTATGGTTGTTTCTTTATCCTCAGTGTTACACTTGGTTCATTCCCCCTGTAAGATCACGAGGTGTGGATCAGATGTAAGTTTCACCATCTATTTTGCAGGTATTGTTAGTCTTTTATTTGTAATCCATTGTCTTGTGGGTCCTAGTTATTGATAACTGAGTTATTGATATGTTAATTGTCTTTGGTTCTTACATATCTAGTTAGTAGTCCTTTTAGTTACATAAAGTGTTAAATTCTGAGTTTGGTATCCATTAAGTGTTGCTTATGCTGGTTTATAAATGGTGTTTTCCTCCAAATCCTTGTAAACAGTAAAAATTATAGAAATAGCTTTTCGTGTTTCTCCAGTAACTTTGAAGTCTGTGCAATGTAGAGAGATGAAATCCCTGTCAAGATGAGAGAAAACTTAAATGCCTCTTAAGCTTCCTCTGACCTTCATTTCACCCAATTCCATCACTGTTATGGACAGATAACAAAGAGAGATGATGACTGGCAGTTGACTTTTTTATATAAGAAACTGTAGAAATCGAAAAAGTTAGAATGTAACCATACTAAACTGGTTTCTATATATTTAGTGCTCTTATAGCTGTTAAGGAAGACAGTGATTAAAAATTAACCCAGTAATTAATGTATGATTGCTTTGATGTCTGTTGTGACTGCAATTTTGAAATACTTCTCTTTTTAAAGAAAAGCAAGTAAAAATTTCTCAGAATCTGAATAATGAGTGACTTGTTTGGCATATATTGCCACTGAGCTGGGATAAGCAAAGGGAAAAAAATGGCTTCTGTAGATTTCCTGGAAGATTATTTTAAGCTTCATAATTTTGCTGGATGTATGTGTGTTGAAATATCATAATTTGTTTTTGTACCATATGAAAGATTCCATATTTTTCTGAGGAAGTCTGTCTGTGGACTATAAACAGTGTTTTAATTTGTACTTCCAGATTGAGCCTGACAGAAGTAGAATGCTTTTCTTTGCCTTTAGGATTTTGTGAGGGTTCATGCTGTAATGCCTGCCATATAGAATGGAATGTAAGCGGAAGGAGAGAAACTTAGGATGTTTCGTGATTATTGTGTGTGTGTCAACTTGTGCATGGTATTAATTGTAATTTTCTCTGCATGTCACTTTCAACAGAGGATTCTCAGACTATAAGCATCTCTGAAATCTGTCAAGGAAGGATTTTATAGTAATAATTAGTTTATATTTAGCATTAAAGTTTATGCTCTAAGCTGTTCAGTGAAGAATCTTGACCTGACCTTAATTTGAAATGTCTCCTGAACATCTTGATTAATTTGCTTTTGAAATCCTTCAGTCTGAAATTGTTAATGTTCCTTACCTATATGTACACATATGAGAATATATAAAGCTTTTTTTTTTAATAAAACAACCCGAAACAAACCTACTGGTGAAAGAATGAGCAATTGCTGCTTTTACAGTCTCATTTCTTGCAGTCTTACAAAATAAGACCAAGTGAAAATAAAATAAAAGGAACTATGAATTAATGACTACATACTTTAAGTACTTGTTAAATAATTTACTGTAGCACCCAAATGAATTCAAGGTATAAATGTACCTCTTTAATCTGCTGAATGAGGTTTTTATGTTAAGAATGGATCAGCATATTGCACAGCCAAGTGTTTCTTTAGTAGGCCTAATATCCCAAATTGGGTGAAATGTCGAATTGCTCATAAATGTTCAGGGATTGGTGTAGGATGTGTGTGTACCTCCATGTTATTTTTTTTCTTTCCAAGTGTATGAGATTCCTTCCAGTTCTGTAATTGCTTGTGAAAAAGAGGAGTTGCCAAGCCTCGATTTGATTGGAGAGAGAGGAGGGAGGGTAGAAGGTGTGAAAGAAATGTTCACTATGCTGGTTTTGGTTTTCTTCTTTATTTCTAGTGGGGAAAGGGATTTTAGTTTTTGAAATACTGTCAGGCATGCAGTGTGTCAGTCAAGTATATGCAGTTGTTGGCAATACAGCCTCTTCCTATTTATGGGATAGTAGCTAAAAGGCCTTGTTGTGAATTGGTGCCCTGCTTTGCTGGGCTGCTTTATAACCAAGAGCTGAAAAGATAATATTGAAGGACTTGGTGTCTAATGTCCATATACCTTCTGAAGTGATTTTAAGACAGAGATGCTTTAAAGCGGGCAAAATCCTAAATATTTTTAGTGGTTTATGGAAAAACAGAGCAGCAAAGCAGGATTAGTAATCTCTGTGTTCTTGTGGAGTTGTACCCTGCTAATAATGAAGCGCATCATCTCAGGAATAGCCCTGCACTAACAATTGCTGGAGCTGCTGTTTTACCATGAAGGCACGGGTCAGCCTCTTCAGGAGGTCTCACTGACTGCCCTTGGGGTATGTAGGTCTGTAGTGCTGCTTAGTGTTGGAGGTGGGGAAGAAACTGAGCAGTGATTTCACTGGAATTTAACGTGTAAATGGAAGATAATGATTTGCATCAAGATACCTTCAGCTTCTAGAGCACTGTGATCTGTGGAAGGGGAGAAAGAAATACTAGCATGTTATAGCAGACAGGTGTAGTTATCTTCACTTCCTGCATTTGTCTGGCTATCAGAATCCAATGTGGAATCTTTATCATGTATGTTTACTGTCAAAATTCTTAAAATATTCAGAACTGTTTTTTTTAATTTCTGTGAAATTATTGAATTAAAATATTTTCTCTGAAAAAGTTCTCCAAAGAATTTTGTAGAGGACATTAAACTTGTATGAGGTATTCATACATATTTTCAAATAGAGGCTTGTCTTGATACTTCGATATTTGAGTATTTAAGCAAGCCATGTAATCCTCCCTCTCAATACTTTTTATCTGGGGAGATGTTTAAGGAAAGCTGTCCAGGGTTTTAATTTTTAAAATTTTATTTTTAAAAGTTTCCTCCTATTCCAGCCTCTGAACATGATAGACTAAATCATTCTTAATGTTTCAGAAACGTGTACATTTTATAAATATCTAAAATGTTCTAATTGTTTTTTTATTCCAAGAACAACAATAAAGAACAAAAAAACACCTAAGCCCTGGGATATCTTTTTTGTTAAATAATGAAGTTTACATAATAAGTTAGCCAGAAGATAAGTCAGATCACTGTAAGAGCCATGCAGTACCTAAATCCCAGACATCCATCCTTCTAGTTTGGCTTTAAAATCCTATGATTTTGAGGATTTACAGGTACTCTTTAAAAATACATTCTTGAAGTTGCTGTCAGGTTGCTCTGGATTACATCTGTAGCCTTTGTGAATGCAGACAAATCTTCTCATAATTTTGTTACTGTGATCACTGGAGTCATACATATTGTATTAATCAAATGATATTGCCATGTAGCTATGCTCAGCTTGGGGTAGGCAGCTTGGCAGTGTGAGGTCTGTGCTCACAATTGGTCAAATATAACTTTTGGTTGTCTGTAGCAGATGGTAATATGTATGATATGTAGAGTTTCTTTAAATTATATGCTAGAAGTTCTTAATGTATTTTCTACTAAAAACTTCAGTTTTCTTGCATACCATTCTTTAAAAATGTAATTGTACTATGAAAAATCATATTAAATGAAACAAATATTTTCTTTAGTATGTTATATCCTAAATTATGTACTCTAACCCAAGGTATGCATTTAAATTTGTTATTAAAATGGTTTCTTCCATTGCAGAATTGTTCAAGCATATGGGTAACCCTTTATTTAAATTTTTTTTTCTCATCAGTTTCATCTTTTTCACCACTGATTTATGTTGTCTGCTTCTGATGAAGAGGCATGATTGAGAAACAAAGCCATTTCAGAAATCATGAGATTGCTGGAAAGATTTGCATTTTGTTTCAGAAATAAGAGTTAAAAGTAGCTATCATTGGTAGTCTCATCTTCCTAATGTGACCACAAGAAAAATGTACCAAAAATAATTGCTGGGAAAAGTAGGCTTTTTTCTTCATGAAAGAAGATCCAGCCATGTCTGAATACTATTTAATTATAGTGTTTGTCAGTGAATGTGACTAGTTTCTGTGAGATTGTTCTTAAGTGGTGAACAAGGGTTGTTTTTAATCTCAAACTGGTAAGAAATGGTTTGAAATACTGTGTTTGAAGAGATGTGCAATTTTTTCTGGTGAAGCAAGCAATTTTTTCTCTAAGTATTGATGTGGTGGATTTTATGGAGATGGCCCAGATAGGAAACATGAAAATTAGAACTTTTTGCGTCTGGCTGTTTTGAAACTTTAAACTGAATAGAAAGTGTGTTTGAAACATGGCGATGAACACCTGAAATGTCATTGTGGCTGCTGTTGACTTGGCAGAGTGATTTTCTTGAAGGATGATCAAGTTAATTCACCTAACTGAGGAACTGATGATAACCGTAATAGAAAAAAGAGATGCTGAGGAGAAGGGTCAATATGAGCCTGAGAAGGCTCAATATATAAGGCTCTTCTCACCCTATGAGGTGAAGAACTTGAAAATCCTGGATTGAGGTTTGCCTTTTTGGACCCCTTTGGTGTTGAATTCCAAACCTTTACCTACTAGAAACTTTTGAGTCTAGAAATGTATTTCTGTCCTGTTATACCCTCAGTATGATTTCTTGAGAGGGAGTAGAAGAGTTATTATCTTAATGTTTCATGGTTGGAGCCCCATTGCCATAGGGAGAAGTGGCTAGCGGAGAAGCATTTGGCCAGCTGGAGCGGGTTTTGTGGAGTCTGGCTGGTATGACTGAGTGTTGTGGGGATGCCACATGTCCTTCAAAGTGGCTGTTTTAATCAATGCTTAACTGTTCAGGCCAAGACCATCCAGATTTATATGCAATAGAAGCAATTGTTTGATGTTAATTGTAGGTTTCCTAGGTAAGTATGTTTTATGTGTGTACAAATTACATTTCAAGATTTCGTAGTGTATTTTCTTTGCTTGGCATGAACTGTTTGTATTTTGGCTTCCTTATATTGCTCTCCTTATGTGCTGAAGCATAGGCTTCAGAACTTTGTTCTGCTTCTTTCCTAATAATGTTGGCAAAATGCAACACTTGCATTCTCCCAATGCAAAAACTAGGTTTTGCTGCATGAACTAATGCATCCTGTTTCTAAGCCTGGAATGATGTCTTAGAGGAGTTCTGCTTCAGGCTTGTGTCCTGTGCTTTTTCCATTTGTCCAGTTTGGTTCAGCGTCTGCTGTTTGCTTGAGGACTCCTGATGAATGGTAAATACTTGGGTTCGGAAAAGTGAGGTTCTGTTGGTGAGTCTGAAGAATAGAAGCAATAAAAGGGAGTAAGGAAAAGAATGGTATGAGTGATTTAACTAAAGTTGGTGTGCTGCTAATTCCTCATCAGGTTGTGAGAAGACCTCCATTTGTATTATTTTCCCTTCTTTGTATTCTCAGAAAGTCATTTGTACTGAACCAGAAAGCCTTTGTGTTGTCCTCGTAGACCAGGCTTGCTTGCTCCAAACATTTGGTGTCTATAGGAAGTGGAGCCAATGTCAGGGTCACTGGCTTTCCTTTTCTCTTACGTCACTGATATATTCTCCAAGTACAATGGAGAATTGTACCCTGGTCATTTTTGCCTTCCTGAGGATTTTTCACTCTCACCCACTATTACTATGGTGAATTATTATGTTGAAGAGTTCAAATCTCTTGCTAAATGTGCCAGAAGGGTCACTTGGTTTTGGTGTGGACAGGTGAAAAGCATGGAATGTCCATCTTATAAATTAAGACTGTACTTTAACTTGGTTCTTGGCAAGCAAAAAGCTGCTGTTACTGAGGCCTACAACATCGCAAAGTTGAGTTGTGGTGTTGTATTTTTCTTAAATGACAAAAGATAATCTACAGGGATTAGAAGGAATTCAAAATGAAACCACCAAGTAATACCTAAACCAAGAAGTAAATCTCTAAAGCTGAATGATAAACCTACATCAGACTTCTGATTGAGACATTGACTCATAAGGAGCCTTAAAGCTATGACAACATAGTCACTTTTTTGTGCTTTAAATTATAAATGAGTGCTAGTTTAGATCATGAGCTAGACTGTATGTGCCTATGTGCCCTCAAACAATTTGGGAACAAGAGGCCATGGGTAGAATTGCCTGAGCTAATATTAAGAAAGATTTTGTCTGTGGAGCTCATTGGCCCAAGATCCTGTGGAGACCTACAGAGAAAAAAAAAAAGTTTAGAGCTTGTTGCACCTTTAAAGTAGGGGAAAGAATAACAACTGCTCTATCCTGTCAAAGCATAAACCAGAAATTAAAATATTATGTAAGTAGAAGCAAGATATTTGTGGTTTCATTAAGAACAAAACCACTTATTCACAATTATTTTTTGGGAAGCTGTTCTTAGGCTTGAAAAATGTAACGGTCAGCACAGCAATGGCTCAAAATAGCATTTTGGATGCTATAGCACTGGCATTAGAGCCTCATTGGCAAATATCCAAGAGGCCTGTAAAAGAAGAAAATGCCTTAAATGTTAAAGTTTCAAAAGCTTCTGCTTAAATTTAATTTAAAATTTAATTTATATTTAAATTTAAATTTTCTAATCCTTTCCAATTATATACTTATTTAGTCAAATATTTGAGAATGAGCTTAAAATCCTGTGAAAACACACTAGATGGCAAGAATTCTTATTTGCAGCACAAAATAATGATATTGATTATAGGAGTACATGTAGGTAGGTAGCTGCAAAGAATTACTCAAAATTTTTGTGTACACAATCAAGTGGTCACCGTACCAATGAGCTAAAAAGAAATAATTTCAGTAGCTGGATTTTTCTGTTCTCCCTGCTTGTGTGTTTTTCAAATTCTTAGTTGCATGTCAGATTACAGTGTAGGCCTTTCTAGGTCAGTTCTTCTTTCTAAACATACAAGTAGGTTTAGTGGTTACCTGATGCAATTGAGGTGAGTTTGTCCTTTTGCAGGATACTGCTAGTACCACAGGGAGGGGTGGCCTTTAGCAGCCTCCTTCTCTGCTTTTCCCTACTCTTGGTAGTTACACCCTGCCTCACGGTAGGAAAGATGCCTCCTGTTGTAAAACCCCTCTTAGAGTGTCCATGGATAACTCCTAGCTGTTGCTAATGAATAAATAGGCAAATGCAAGCATTTAATATTACCAGGTTCTCAGTTTTACTGCTGCATAAAGCAGGACTTGGAATAAAGGGTGGTAAATGCTTCCTGTGCTTCGATGTGTAATTGTATTGGGTAAATGCTGTTACCAAAGTTGCTGTGAACTGTCTTCACAGTAAAAAAAAAAAAAACAAACAAAAAACCAACCAACCCCCCAAGAAAAAACCAACCCAAACCCCACCCCCTCCAAAAAAAAAAAAAAAAAAAAAGGAGAAATGGATGTTTTAGGTTGATAAATCTCTTTGTGGTCATGTTTGCAACCAGGAGACTAGGAGTTACTTTTTTAAAATTAGTTACCAAGACTCTGACATCTGGCATAAGTTTTAAAAGTATGCCCTCATCACTGTGCTGCTTTTTCAAATGTTTAAAGTAATTATCATGGAGGAGGAGTTTGACTTTATGCTGCTAATAAATACTGGAGCACATTTTCCAGGACTTCAGAGTTGCTGGCATATCTGGTTCTCTGCAGATCAGGAAGCACGTCAGAGATCACTAAACCCTAAAGGAGACAAGTAATCTACTTAGGCATTTGGGGGTTTTTCTGACTTTATTTATAACTTCCAGTTTGAAATACATTGAAAGTAGCTTTCTTTTCATTGTGCTGCATATTTGTTTTAATCCATCCAACAGCAGAGAAGGATATTTTTATCTTGTCCAGTGTGTGGAAACAATTGTGCTTAGACAAAGTGTACCATTGTGGACTTAGGTCAAAACCTGGGTTAAGACAAGGCCCAGGTACTGGATCTGCCATTTCTCTCTGGCTAAATATTAGTGTTGTGTTTGATCTACAGCACCTGTTCCAGACCCCTACTTCAGCGGCTGGAGGAGTCTGCAAACTTTCCAGGGGTTATAATTAGTGTTTGGAGAGGATGTTTGATTAGGGTTTAAAGTGGAGTGTACTGTGGCTTATATAGAAATAATGCATAATGTTGCAAGTCAACACTAAAAAGAGCAATAAATGTAGAAATACAGGAAGCCTGTTGATCTTGTTTTAAATAGAAAAGGTTTGGCAAAACTTAGGCTTTTTTTGTAAAAATTAATTGCAGTTATGAAAGTCAATAAATAACCCTCGTTTTTATTTACTGTATAGAAAATGTTACTTCAAATATTGTTTGCTGCCACATGAGGAAGCATTGGAGAGAATTACTCTGAAGATACAAAATTCAAAACCCAGTGTAGTATATCCCAAGGCTTTGCATGGCATATAGCTAATGTGTGAGGCCAGTTAGCAAATTTGGTTTGGCTTAGTGTTAGTCTTGGCATGAATTTCTATTCTTAATCCATTTTTTCGGTCTGTAACCTATTTTATGAGTAAGTTGATCTATAGTATCTTTCCATAGCCTTAGAGAAGCATCTTGAATATGAAATTAGAATATGCTAAATTACTTGTGCCTAAAATAAAGATTAGGCAAGTGTTCTATTTATACTTGCACTGTTATTCAGGAAATTTCTTCCTCATGCTGGATAGTCATTTACATCATGTTATTGTCTGGGTGATATTGTAATATGCTGTTTGCTGGGAACACTGAGGTGATGGATTACTTTTTCAGTAGGCTTTGAACATCTTAAACTTCTCTGAAGATAGGTGCAGAATTACTGAAAGTGGAATAAAATACACATAAAGGAATAACGACTAAAATGCTTATTATGTTAGTCCTTACCATGTGCCACATCTTGCTCATGCCTACTGAAAGAGGCACAAACACATGAGCATTTTACATTCTTGGAAGAAAAACTGCTGTAGATTGAGGAAGGTGGTGCAATTATGTGTGTAAACTACTTGTGTAGCTTTACTCTTAAGAAAATGTACCTGATCCTCTCTAATATATCTTTGCTGATATGCTCTGTAAAACATCCTGGGAGAAAGGGGTCTGACGAAGTTGGGACTTTATTGATCTGTGATTTTTTTGATTTGTTCTGTATCATGAAAGAGACAGCAATTTGTATATGGCTGAGCAATAAATGGCTTCTGAAGATCAGGAGTAGAAGCTTGACTGCAGGGGACGACTGTGCTCATGAAGGTGGTTAAGTACCCAACATACAGGATAAAGAAGGGGTGCTGATAATCAAGACTAAAAGGAGTATGTTCTTCAGAAAGAAATCATGGGGAATGTTTATAAACACTGGTGGGTGAGATGGGGCAGGTAGGAAGATAAAGCCAAGGCTGCAAGTATATCCTCTTTCTCCAGATATTGCTCTCTAACAGTTGGTGCTGTTTTAACCTGTCATTTTAAGCCACTGTACTGAGTACATTTAGGTATATGTAATTAGACTGGCTAGCATATTTCAGAAACATTTTCCATACTGTCATTGACTAGAGCATTGTGCTCAGCTTACAAGTGTTATTCTTGTCTTTTTGTCTTCCATATTTATGGTACTGTATGATGTTTAAGATGTGTATGTAAGAAATGTCTGTGTACGTGCTGCTTGCTGGATGCAACCGGATATGCTTGTGATGAACAGCTCAACAGCATAAGAAACTAAACTCCTCTGAACTAGCCATGTGATTCTGTAGAACAGTGGCAATTGGGTTGGATAAGTTTATAAATCTAATTAGTCTAATAACTTGGTGCCAGAAATTTTAATAGGTGCCTTTTGCAAAGCTTTCTATTATGCAATCAGTTTGGATTTCAGCATGTTTGAAGTATGCAACATTGGTTAATAGGCTTTGGAGATGGATGGAATTTTATTTTTGCTGGATGAGGACTTAAGGCTAAGGTGCTCTTGATACTCTTCTTTTTAATTACTTAGAACCAAGAATTGTATTGACTCTGTTTTGCCTCTGAAAAGAATTGTCACTGCTATTTGTGCTTTGGAAACATTCATGCTCTTGTAATTAGGGGTTTGAGACTAATGGGAGAAAATTATGAAAGGGATTGCTGAGTTTCTAGTATTGCCAAGTTTAGATAGTTAGGTTTGGTTAATTGATGTGGATTAAATAGTTTTAAAAACTGTGTACCAAGATGGTGCTGAAGTTCTTCTAGCTAAAGCAAAGAAATGTAAGTAGAGTAAGGCTGAATACAAAACTCGGAAGAAAAAATAAGCCAGAACAGCTCCGTGCATAGTTTATGCTATGTAAATTGCTTTGAAATTTGTGATCCCTGATGTCACTGCCCTTAAAAAATGCAAAAGGGAATAGAAAAGCTTGCATGTTATGTAGATCTTGACTGTAAAGCTGGTTACTCATTATAGTATGTCTCTTACTTGAAAAAAAATATAAACTGCTAAAATCCAGAAGCTTAAGGAGTTATCAGATGGAGTAGAAAATTTAGAAATTCAGTGACTGTGTTTATCAATAAATGTATTATTTGTTGGAATATGAGACTGGAAAGGAAATGCTTTTACATTATTTGAAATTCATATGGAATATGTGCCCAGTTGTAAGCTCTCTGGGACCTGATTCAGGTATTTGTGTAATGCTGAATTTTTGTTCTGGTTTGGATGATCCCTCATGTAATTTAAAGTTTTTAAATGTTGCACAAATGAACCTTAGATTGCATTTCAGCATCAAAACAAACTGTTAAATTATTTTTCTTGTGCTAATAGTTTTTGTCTTTTAAAGATTAATGTAATCAGTTCCGATAATTGGCTATGTAATAAAAAGCATACTTAGTAATTAATAAAATCCCATTAAACCTGAGGTTTAATGCATTGAAGTCCAGCTGAAGGGAGATGAACAAATACTTTCCTTAACTTTTCAATTGATACTTAATAATTCTTGCAGTCTTAGATAGATCTAGGAAAAGCATTCTTAAGAAATTTGTATGTGATTAGTTATTTCTGTGCTGTATCTAGGCAGAATGAATTTCAAAGCCTTTGACAAATGCCTATTATTTCTAGATATTTGGAGCCCATTTTTCCCTGGAGGAAGAGTGATGTATCTAGGGAAGAATTTTCTGTTGGAATTTACTCATAGTGGTCTAAAAATGCATTGAGTATTTGTATTGTAACTGCTTATCAATGTTTTGGGGTTTTTTTTTGTCAGAATGCCTCTCTAAGGAACGTTAGCAAGACAGGGGGAAATGTGAATTGCCATGGTTTTGACACAGAGTTGATTATATTAGTTCTTTGAACTTCATCTATCTCTTGTAACAATGAAACTCAAAAATAGTAATCTAGATACATTCCTTGAAGATTTTGATTTCTTGTAACTTTGACATTTGAGTAGTTTTTGAAGCTATTTATATATTTAAGATTTTTATTAATATAATGTCAGTTGAAAACATGTATGTACTACAAGAGGTTTTATTGAAGTCACTGAGATTGCACATGTTTTATCTCTCCTAGTGTGTTTGCAGTATAGTGTGTTTTTTATCATTAATGTGGCCATTAGTTTATGAAAACTAGAAGAGATGTCTTACCTTAAGAAAAGTCTTTGATTTTTAAAACCTTATTTTATTATACATAATAAGTGTAATATGGAATGCCCGTGACAATTTCAGTCTTTTGTGCAGTTTAAATAAATTACTGTTTTTGTAGGTCCCAAGTAATTGTCAGTTACTTGACAAGCCGGGAAGAGCAATTTTGTCTCCTTAATTCTTCCTATGGGTTTAACATAACGCTTATATGCTGCAATAACAAACTAACTCAACCAACCAGAAAAATCCCTCATGCTAATATTCATGCTTCCAGAGTGGTTATATTACTTGCTTTCTTGCTCTTTTGGTTTATTTTGTAGTCTTGCCATGTACTCTTTTTCAAACCCTTGTGTCCCAAAGTATCCCGATGAAAATCTCTTTAAGTCAATCAAAATAGTGTCCCTGAACATTACTTGCTGTCTTTGCACATTTTGGAACTTGCTCTTTGAAGCTTCTGTGTCTATTCACACTTTGTTTTTTCATGTCTTTTGGTGTTTCCTAGGTCTTGCAGATAGATAGAAAAAAAAAAATCACACATTTCTTGTAGCTGTCTCTTTGCTCTTCACTTTCAAAACAAGTAGTTATAAATAAAAAATACAGTTATGTGACGGTATCAGTTGAAAAAGAATTTAACAGCTTCACTAAATGATTACGCTCTTGAAATTAAGACTTTAATATGGCAAGCTTTTTATGTGATACCCTAATTCTGCTGTAGAGAAGTCTTTAGTAACAGATCAGTTATAGACAGTTCCTGGTAGTGCAGGCATGGTATATGACCTGGAAGAAATTGCTGACAAATAGAGAAGGGCTTCCCCTAAATTGGGAAATATCAAATTGTGACACATGTGTAAACAAGAAAGTTGACCAATTTGATAATCAGGTGTCAAAATGATATGTTAAATATAGTTACCTCATGGGCTGGTCGCACCTTGTGCATCACTGAATGTTTGATAGTTCCTGTAAAGAAAAAGCCTGTTTTCCCAATAAGTAGAACACAGGACTCTAAAATGAAGCTTCTCTTTCTTGTAAGGGGAAGTACTATTGTTACTCACTCAAAAAAAAAAAAAAAAAAAAAAAGGGCAAGAAGAGAGGAAGGTGGTCTGTTAGTTGCTAGCCCCTTTTGTTTCTGCATCTCAAAAGTTGGCACACTGGGACATATTGCAGTGTATTCTTCTGTAGCTTCTAACTGCTTTCTGCTAGCTGGCCCTGCCCTGAGCTGTGGTGTTTGGACTAGGTGGTCTCCAGAGATCCCTTCCAGCCTCAGCTAATTAGTGGTCCTGTAAGAAATTCACTACAGTTGCATTAATTTCTATTTAAAACTCTATTTCTTACAAAGCAAGGAGATGAGATGCTTGTTTGGTAATTCTATTTTTTTTTTTTTTTTGGAGAAATGAACATAGACATAGAAATTGGGACCAATGATTGTAAAACCAGAACTGAAGGTCATGCTTCACTAAAACCAATAATGTTCTTCCTCAATTACAGAACTGAAATCAGAAACCCTAAGTATCTTAGGATGATGTATGGACTGCAAGTCAGAGTTTTATTAATCGTCTTAAGCTTGCATTTAATTATTGGTTCTCTGGAACACCTTTAACTTGCTCCTGACACACACCTGTATTTTATTTAGATTTTTTTTTTCATGAAACTTTATATAGACACTGCTGTAAATTCCAGTGGCTGCCTTGTTTCAAAGAGGTTGCTTCCTTCCTAAGGTCCCTTTACTTTCTCTGCTTGCTGTCTGTACCTTTGCCTTTCTCCCCAGCCTCAGTTTGTTTTATTGAAAGGCTTCAGATGGGATGTTTTGGGAAGATTAAAGGAAAGGTGATGTGGTGAATTCACTGTAGTATTTTGTCTCTCTTAAGCCCATGGTTGTGGCACTGTTTATTATCCTTATTTGGTTTATTCTAATATAGTATACAATTGTAAGTTTAACTTAAAAGTAGCAAGTTTTAGGAAGTGAAAAAACTTGTGTTTTGTACAACACAAATCATAAAAATAATATTTGCCATCATTATATAAAACTATGTGTTATGATGGTGAGCATACATTTTTAATGAATTTAATTTACTACCCTGTAGTTTGAGAGAGAGAACATCTAACTTTCTTTCAAGTTTCTGGAAGCACCATGAAAAAACTTACTGTTTCTTCTGCAGTCTATAACTAGTGCTTGCCTGTTTTACCCTTTGTTTGGTTATAGCCGTATCATGTCCCCTTTTCTGGCTCCTACAGTCTTGGAATCTACAGTGCTATTGGCAAAGCTGCTATGAGCTCAAACTTTTGGGACTGAAAGATTTTAAATTTTGTTATGCATATTTTTGGGGAGATACCTAAGGAATGACTGTCTTGGCTTTGTTCCCATGTTTGAATTCCTTTTCACTGGTGTTTGTAGAAGGGAACAGAAACTTCAAGTAAAGAATTGCGAAGTTTGACAGAGTATAGCAGAGAATTTGCTGCTGTCTGTCAGCAGTTCCACTTTTTGTGGTGCACTGTTAACCCATTGCTTTGGCAGCAGCCTACAAGCTTCTGGACAGCTGACAACCTGTGCAGGTCCAATAGTCCTTCCAAAGGAAGCAGCAGCTGGATAGGCAGGATTGTCACACAAGGGGAGAGACATCCATTGTACTTGTTGTATGCATCTCTAATTCTCAAGGGTTTACTAGGCCTAGTACTTCAGACTTACTCTTTCTGGATATTCTAGAACTGGAAAGTTTCTGTTCATCACTTTCTCATTTCGTTTCTTCTGATCTGGTAGAGAATGTGGTATAAATGCATGACGGGAGTGAAAATAACATGCTCAGACTATCATTAGACCAGTAATTCAGAACTTGTTAGGTCTTTGTGTGGGTTTACTTTGGCCAGTGAGCAGACCAGAGTGAGTGTGTTGGAACCAAGGAAATGGGATATGCTTTTGAACCATTCTTCAGGTTTATTCCAACTATTCTTTTTCCTGTTTGCTGAATTGTGAAATAGCTTTGGTAGGTAACTTGAGGGAAAACAAAGGTGGAGGAATTGGCAGCTGCATGTGTCTCCCTAAACACCCTGTCATGAGCCTGTTGATTACCTTTTCATGAACTTCTGTGAAACTTTTTCAAAAAGCTTGGATGTTGAAAATTAAACAGGAGAGGGAGGTATCTGGAAGTGTGTCTTCCCTTTGCCAGGTTCCGTATTTTGGGGACCAATAATTTCATCATGACAACGGTAGTTTTACAAATGCTGAATGTGTTTTCCCATGGTGTGTTTTTTTAAGATACATTTATATTATGGCTGACAAACTGCTAGTGTTGCAAATGTCATCCTGAATGTGTCTTGATGAACAGGAAAGCAAGTCTAAGGATCAAGTCAGCATGAGAAACAAACCAATGATTGTAGCTTCCTAATTGAGTTAAACTACCTGACAAATCAGACTTTAAAATGTTTTCTGAGGTTGTAGACTATCTGAAAATTGTAGGAAGGCACTTCTTTAGGTACACAGCATAGGAACTGTGGAAGGCTCAGCAAAACTGACTAAAGGATTCTGTTGCCTTTCTGCTACAGTCTTAGATTGAGAATTCCCAAATTCTTCTTTTCAATTAGCCTCTTAGAGCTCAACATTAAAAAACGCTAACCTTTCTGAGAGGGTATGGCATTACCTTTCATAAATGTTTCATAAGTGTGGTTTTGCTTCTTTGGAAATACTTTGAACTTTGGTTTGTGTTAGGTGAAACAAAAATATGGTCACATGTAGTTCTATTGTACTTTTGACTTAACTATTGCATTCCTTTTTTTTTTTTTTTTTTACAGGTTTGTTTTTCTAATAAAACTGCTTGAATTATAGTTGATTCTCAATTTCATGCTGTCTGTTGGATGATACTTATTCTAGCGCAGACTAGTCTCACTTGATAATTTTCTAAAATGCATTTGTACTGGTGGTCTCAAAAGGAGAATGCTCCTGAAACCGGGGCAAGGATTCTTCACTCAAAGCCATTTGCAATTGGAGAAGACATTCAAAACATTTGTCCCAGATTTGGCTGGTGGAGGAAGAGATTTTTAAAATGTTGGGTACATAAAAACTGGGAACTTAATGTTCTTCTCTCCCAATATGAGCAATTAAAACAAGTGTGGGAAAGAACAATTATATCTATTGCAAAATATTCTTGACAGGGCCTGATTTCTTCAAGTACTTGATTGCCAGCTCTGGTAAGTGCTAACGTGTTCATTGATCATCCAAAAAAAATTTCATGTGGAAATTCAGAATTAAAAATACATGAAAATTATGAGCTATAAATTCAACTGATCAGGCTCTTGAAATACAACACAAATAGATGTGTACTGATTGGAAATTTTCAAGACTGAAAGCTGTGTTCCTGAGAATCCCCCTGCTTTGCTTGTTTAAACCTTGATAGTCCGATTTTTCAAGTAAATTCTTGGGCCTCTGTTAGGAAAGTTTTGGTTGCATGGTACCTGTGATGCTTTTTAAATTTTTTTGCACAGTGATGCCAGATGTTTTTACACTATCCTTCATTCTGCCTAAAGTAGTAAAAAATTATGTAGTAAAAGCAGTAGCAGGGAAGTAATAGCAAAAAATGTTTTGCCAGCTTTGTGTTAATTAGAAGGATAGATTTTAATGTTAGCTCTCTTGTTGAGCATAGCAGTCTCTTCTATGAATAAATATTCTCACCAGTAGATACTGTTTTGTGATATTAGAATGGTTCTTAAATATTTGGCAAATAAGATGGCATTTAGCAACTTGCATTGGAACAGTGTTTAAAAACCAGATAAAAACCATATAGACTTGCATCAGATCATGAAAAATTTGTACTTAAAAATAGCATGGCTGATGCAGTAGTCAGGATAATGTTGAAGCCTAAGTATTATACCCCAACACTGACTCTAGTCTTGCCAGTGGCTTCATAAATGAATAAAGTTAATGCTTCAGGAGCATTGAATTCAGTGGAGTTCAATCCAGTCAGTGGTTCTGCTACAGGGTTAATGTAGGATGTAGGAACCAGCCTTGAAAGATTTTATTTTCAAGTATGTTTGCCCCCCTGGGTATTTTTGTTTAATATTTGAGAAAGAAACAAAAAGATCTGTGAGTACCGGAGTTCAAAAAAAAGTGTGTGCATGACTTTCAGGGGTTTCTGTCAAAGGTCTCGTTGACTGTGGCACTGCATTTACCCTTTTTCTATTGCCATGCTGCTCTTCACTTTGCTCCCAGTATTTCAGTTCTTCTCATACCTCTTTCCCATGTTCCCCATTGGTTTTATGTATTTTGGCTTGCTGACTGTCTGAAAAGAAACCCTGGCTGGGCTGTTGCTGCTCTTTCCACTTGGGGTGTACTGCCTGGGTAGCTGGTGGTTGTCCATCAGAATGAGTAATATTGGGGATGCCTCTTTATGTTCTTCACCTTGTATTGCAGAGGCAAAAATAGGGCCATACTCATCTACTTCATTGGTCCAGTCTTCTGTTCTTTGAGGTGAGGCACTGGATATAAAATTAACAGTGGCTTCAAAAGTGGTTTTGTGGGGAATGTGCAGTAGAAATACTGGATTTCTTTTGTTATTTTGGGTTTATTTGCTTTTGAAGACCCAGTAAGAATTGTGCAGTAGGCAGTAATCCTGTTGAGTATAAGAGGTGTATGTTTGCAATCTATTTAAATGAAATAACTAGAAAATTTGCAAGTCATGGAGTTACAAACCGTGTGTGTGAACTAAATAAATTTCTATTAACTTTGTTAATTTCTAAACAAAATTAATGGTTCTAACCAAACATGGAGATGAGTTAGTTGTTACACTAGCTAAGAGCCCCCTTTTCCTGTAACTTGTACGTTTCTGTGTTTAATGCTAGCTCCAATTCTGAGACAGATTGTTAAACTTGTTTGAGTCTGGCTTCCTCATAGTAACTCCAGTTCGTTCCTTTGAAATGTGTACTTTGCCTGGGCCATGGGGAGATGGATTACTGATGTCCTTGTCCATAGTATCATGTTTTTACATCAGACTAGCTTTGGTTTTGCTAGATAATCATGCTGCAATTGAATGTGTAGTGGTAGTTTGAATCTGCCTTATGATAATTGGAGAACAGGGTAATCAGATGATATTGGCTTTTCTGATTGCAAGCTTCTGCACAGACATAATTTTTTTTACGTTATTATTTAGGACACTGCTCAGAATAACTGTTTGCTCAGATGTAAGTGACGAAGAAGAGGAAAGGAAGATGTGTTAATGCATACTGGGGAATGGAGTGGAGAAAAAAGATGGATTGGTAGTCTGTAAGAAGAATGTTAACGCTCACATTTTATCTTAACTTTCCCTTTAAAATACTTAAGCTTTGTCAATGTCTTTTACCACTGTTACTAAATTGCTGTTAGATTCATAGGACCATTCAATGGTTTGTGTTGCAAGGGACCTTAAAGATAATATAGTTCCAATGCCAGTCATCTATTTGCATACTTTTTTTAAGTCTGTACTCAGTACCGTCTTGCTGCAGTTAAAGAACTCTAGATATAGTAGAGTTCAAAAATCTGTGCTATCCAGTTAATGATTCATTTCCTTAAAGGCCAAGGTTATCATGGTGAAATTATTAGCTCTTTGAGAACAGTCTGCCACATGCTTCTAACAGGTGATCGAGTGATTCCACTGGAGTTGTGGAATTATACCCTTCCCCATGTCCTCCCCTGCCCCAGTGCTCTATGTCCCAGCTTTGGAGATGGGTAGCATCTTCCAAGTAACTTTTTAAATGCAGACTATCTTTTATTGCATGTTATTGTAATGAACTGCAGTAAGTATGAAAGGAAATCATTACTTGAATGTGGTTTTGATTGGCTTGGTATTAGGCAGAAGCATTTTATTAAATGTAACAGCTCTTTCTGAGGAAACACTGACCTTATATTTGGTACAGAAATCAGAGATCAGGCAACTAATTTCATGCTAAAAGAGTCATGTCAAGCATATCCCCATTGTATGTTATTGTCAGGCTTGTTTCAAAATAAACTCTGCATGTTGTAGATATTCATCATATACAGAAATGTTTGGTAGTGATTCAAAAGGTAGTGTTGTTTTCAAGAGGGTTCCTAAGTTTTCCAACCATAATGATTCTGAGATACCGTCTTGCATGTTTGCCTGAGTGCGTGGGAAGCTCTTTTCTATCTGCCCTGGATTGTGGTTATTTTTATCAATGAAATCTCGACTCAAATGAAGGAAAGAGGGTCCTGTGAGATTCAGTGTATGGTTAAACACTCTCCAGCCCAGATCAGTCAGTGGGGTAAGTTGCTATTTTGGTACAGTTATTTATGTCTGTCTGTTTCCCTGTTCTGAATAATTTTTGTGAAGACAGTATGCCTAGCCTAGAAATCAGTGGCTTTGTATGTATTCTTTTATGTATGACTTGATACTGTTTTTTTTTTTTCTTGTATACAAGCTAAACCAAGTGCTAATATTTCAACAGATACAGAATGACAGTCAAACACTACACACTGGTATGCCTGAGAAGAGGCACTGCCAAAGTTAATTGTGTCTAGTGCAAAAGCTTGGAATTCTGGCTGATCAAAGCAGGTAGGTGTGAAGGTGCTTGCATGGAGAGAAGATAAGGGGACTCAACACAAATAGTTTTACATAAGCAGAACAAAATTATTCATTTCACATGGCCTTTACATCAGCTGACTGAAACATTTTTATAATAAAACTTGCGATGGTCTTATTCCAAGCGGTTTGGAAAAAATGACGCAATTTTAATTTAATACTGAAATGTGGGTGAATTGAGGCACTAGTCCAATAAGGAAAGTTAAGTCAGCAAATCCTCAGAAAACATTTAATTAGCTAATTAAAGACAGCATATTTTGCATGGTGGTAGCAGTACAAGACAATTTAGAATGCTTTTTTAATGTACTGTTAACACATACTAGGTAAAAATATAAGAATGTAATTCTGATCTAAAGCATCACTGGCTGCATGTGAGACTTTTTAAACTTGTATCTTGAACCTGAGAGTCAGACTGTATTACAGAGGTGTATCATGGTCTGCTTGCACATCATTTGTAAGTCATGACTAAATCAGTTAGTCTTCACTGTCAACTGCTCATGATAGACAATAATAAGCCTCTGTTGCATCACAAACCTATTAATGCTGAAGAACTAAGACAGCTTACAATAGCATTTGACATCACTTTGTGCCTGAGCAGTAACAGTTACTAGAAAACTCAGTTTTGGCTGTGGACTTCTTACTGCTTCTGAAAATGAAGAAGGGATCAAGCCCATTGCTCTGAGCGCATTCTAAATTTATTAACTCTAAGACTAAGGAAAGCCTTTGTAGAAATCAGGACTTGATACGGAAAGTAACGTAAGTGCTCAAATATGAAATACAACTTTTGAGCGCTTTCCGAAATAAAACTTTGTGAAACTGATTACTTAAAAAACCCCAGGTAATTTGTTTAGCTTTTATTTATCAGTGCGCCCATATTGCCTTTTCCTAACATTAATCTATTAAATATTTATATTGGAGTAAATATTGCATGAAAGGGGAATTTCTCTGCTGTGTTTGAATTCTTCAGAGATTGCAGACACCAGAGGGAAGTAATGAAGTGTCAAAACTTACAGAGAAAAGCCTTGAGCTGTTCTCATCTGGAAATTCAGATAGAACCTCACCCTACCACCAAAAAACCCAGAAAACCATCCCAAAGTCCCACAAAATCAAGCATCCAGTCTGATGTGGCTCTTGGAACAGCACTGAAATCAGTCCTAATATTCCTTGTATGTGGTATTTCAGCTTCCAGGTCCTACAGATAGCCAGTCTAGAAGACTCTGACCAGAGAAGTGTAGGAATTATGTGAAGATTAAAAACTTAGTAAGAGAAATGGTGCTCTAAAAAAAATTGTGTAAGAAATTTCTGTTAGCTAATTGTATGTAAATAGAATCAAATTATTTTGAGCAAGCCATATATCAAGAGCTACAAAGGAAAATACAAAACCCACTGTTAATATCAAGAAACTACAGGTTTTATTTAATTTTTTTCAAGGAATTTTAAGTTATACAGAAATGCTGTAGCCTTTATTTCTCTAGATGGCTTTCTTAAGCAGAAAGAAGCAAACAAATAGCCATCATATGATGTCTTTAAAAAGAACCCTGTTTTTTAAAAATATTGGCTCATGCACTCTGCCCAGAAACATAGAATTTCCCTAAGACTGAAAGAAGGTCTGTTTTTATGACAGAAATGTATGTTAGTGCCAATAAAGTCTGTTAATCTGATTAAAATGTGGTTTAGTTAGGCCAAAAAAGGTTTGCTTTCAACTGTACTTGGCATAAAAGCTGACAAGAAATAAAAAGCATGTTAATGAAGACTTTTAAAAATATTCTTGTAATGTAAACAGTTTTAAAAAGGAAAAATAATTATAATATTGTTTAGCGAATACCCATTTCTTTAATTGTATAAAATTGATGCTTCTATTAATGGGAATTATTTTTAAAAGGTAGTATTTTCTATAATCAACCAGTCATTCATTTTCACACCTCTGGTGTTTTCCTGTTGTTGTATATGTGCCAAGAAGTATTGGCTGTGTTTCTCGAATGTGTGGTGTTGTGATAGCTATATATAATTTTGGAATTCTGTGTCATGCTGCGTTCAGAAAAGCCAGGGCTTTTTGCCACTCCTAAACTAGGAGTTTATGGAGGGTCTCTCAGGGATTGGTACTTATGCCAGTCTTAACTAGGTATTGTCTGATGCCTTGTCTGATAATCTAGATAATGCTATGACCCTCTGGGCTTTAGTAGGCCTTTAAAGAAGTTGAGCACAAAACATTTCTGGAGAGAGGCCAAATGCTTTTAAAACACCTCCTGGAATTTAGAAAGTCAAGATTGTTGCCATTCTGTTTGTTGGCATATTTATCTTTTAATGACAGGTTGCATGATAATCTTAAAATAACACTTTGACCGAGGTTTTTGCTGCCTTTTCTATCCATCTTGGGACTCAATAACATTATCTGATGTAGTTATTATAATGTTCAATGGCTTCTGCCCTTCTCTCCAATCAAGTCTCCTCCTCCTGTTTCCACCCCTCCAAAACACCTTAAACCAGAAAGTTTTGGAAAGCTACTATTTTTTTGTAGTTTCAGTAGCTTGGAATTTAAACAGCTTATATCACTCATCAGTATCACTGATACTTAATACATGAGCCATGTTGGTGCTAATTTCCAGGAAAATGATGTTTTACTAAAATTTATTGTTCTTGTAATGTTCATTTTGAATAACAGTTCAACTGGATGCTGGTGTGTAGATCCCATGGTGGGTTTGCAGCCTGCACATATGTCTAGAGGTGTAATTAATGGCAGCAGGAGACAGCAACTGTAAGAGCTGCAAATGCTCTGCAGGGATAGTTACACCTTAGATCTAAAATAATTGCATAATGCTTTAAAATTTCATTTTGAGGGTTGGGAAGTACTAGACCTGACTGCAGGTAACTTGAATTAGGTATGGCAGTTTGTCCTGTTTTCTATGTTCTTTCACTTGGATCCTGCAGTTGTTGGAGCTGCAGTATTAGAAATATGAAAAGTATTGTTGCTTATATTGTGTACTATTAACCAAATATGGAGACTCAATTTTTTGCTTATTTTGCAGATGGTATCCTGTACAATTTACTCATAATTGTTTAAACTTTAGATTTCTTGGCTATTGAGCTCACTGATGCAGAAAAATGGAGACCACTCCTCAGTGATTCATGAATTGGCTGTGGAGTGTGCCCTATTGAGAAGGAAGAAAGCAATAAAGGGAGTTTCCCTCCAGGTGTGTTTATCAACAGTCAGGGCACTATGGAAAGACATTGCAGAGATTGCTCTCTTTGCCCAAAGAAAATGAGGGTATTGATTATAGGATTCCTTACCATCTTCCATATGCTCACAAACAGAACTGGTTCCTTCCTGACTTCATCTGTATCTGTAGATCACCAGTGTGTTTTTCTTGTGTCATCATAGCCGTAATTTCTTTCTGCTTCAGCCCAAAGGATCCCATCAGAGCCTGCCCTTGAGGTAAATCAACAAATTGCAGTACAGTGACTGAGAAGAGCTGTTGGATATTCAGCTGCTTAAGCTGATTTAGCATCCCATCTAGGTAGTACAAATCACTTCTGGTGATTGATATGAGGCAACAAAAGAACTTTTTCCAAAATTCCTATAAGAGGGATTTGGGTGCTTTGGATAGTCTTTTCTAGACTTCTTTTTTATTATTTAGAATTTCCATAAGGGCAATGGAGTATTCATTAACATTTCTCATCTCAAAATGCAGAAAGATTTAGTTGTTTCAGCCTGAAATACATATATCTGTGTAGGAATCAATCAAGCTAGGGTTTTTGATATCTAGAACACAAAAATTACCAACCTCATGAATTCTTTACAGTTCAAGACAGGTCTGTTCAAGGGAAGAATTCTGTATGAAAGGACAAAAATAAGAGTTCTTCCTTGGTTGTAAAAGGAGAGATACCGTGATCTTGATGAAAGAAAAAGAATTTAACATCAAGTCATTCCTAGCAGCTTGTTTCAGATTGATCTTCCAGAAATTGTTTAGCGGTTTCTGTGAAAACACCAATGGACAAAATCCTCAGAATGCCTTTTATTTTGCCCTTAAATTTCACTTTGGATCTTTGTGTCTTCTGATGAAGAAGAGACACGAATCAAATAAGACCAAGTACTCCTCACTGCTATGCTCCTGAAGCTGCAATAGGTGATGTCAGACTGTTTAGTGTATTGAAGGTCATCTGGAGTTTTTTCCATTGATTAGGGTCTTTTGTGTGAAGGACTATTTCTTACAGAGGCCCTAGACAGATTCCCGTTTGAAAGGACCCTGCAATAAGCTGGGTCCTGTTGCTTTGTCTGGGCTGATCTGCTCTGATGCCTTCTGTTGTTTTGAATATCTTAATACCTTCAGTTGCTGGAAAAGAATATTGGCTTAGAAAGTCAGTAGTGTTTGTAGGCTTCAATGCATCACCTGAAATGAAGCTTGCAGTACTGTGTATGGCATTTTAGTTTTGAATTATAACTAGTATTAGAGCAACTTCCAATGCCTCGAATCTCAGGAACTTATCAAATTATCTGGTTAAAAAGAACCTTCTATTCACAAGGGTGTCTTTGAGAAGAACTAATGCTTTCAACTGCTGCTGTCCTCTTATAATGTTTTTCTTAGCCGGCAGATACAGAGCAGTAGACACTTGCATTGAACACATTCTGTTTATTGTTTTTTATCATCTTTTGTTTTCTTCTGTCTCCTTTACTGGAAGAGGGGAGTACAAACATCAGCCTGGAGACATCTCTTGGCCAAGTGCGTTTATATTTGTGTTCATCACTTACTCTTTCTGAATAGGAAGAAACAAGAACATGCATGTGGGAGGAAAAGACTGAGCCTCACTCTCTAATCTTTGAAAGTTGGTCTGAAATAATGAGACAGTGTTTTGTCCAGTTGAAAGGCATAGGAATATATCTTGATCTCGAGTTGATGAAAAGTAATGAAATTACAATAAAAAAAGAACCCTATTTTTGTGAACCACTCTTTTTTAGACTACAAACTCTTGCCTTAGTTTGAGATACTGTAACCATATTCAGGAACAAAGAAGCAGAGTATCCTTCTGCATGCCCAAGCCGTTTCTCTAGAAAGAACTTGCCATTTTTCTGTTTTAATTAGAGTTTCAAGGTTTGTCCTTGATGGCTTTATCTGTCACTTGTTTAAAAAAAAAAAATGTTTCCTGTGTGCTACTCTAACTGCAAAATTGCCTGACAAAACCTTCCCCCCCCCTCTTCCCCACCCCCCCTCACAATTTTCTTGTATTATTTTGAGCACAATGAATGAAAGCTTGTAATTAAAGAACATGTGAGGTATCTAACCATATGAAGCTATTTTGTTTAGGTGTGTGCTCTAGAGGAGAGGATGAAGAAACACCACCAATTGCCCCAAAATGAATTAAGCGAAATTCTTCAAACATAATGAGTGATGTACCTTCTTGGTTAACTGTTGGATTATGCTGTACCTGATGTCTTAAGAGCAAAGAAGAGCCTGTCTGGTAAAGTGATGGTGCCTTTCCTGCCTCAGCACCATAACTGCCCCACATGCAAATGCCTGGTGCTGCTGTTGTGCAGAAGGTACTGCAGTGGATAATAACCAGTAAATCCATATGTGAGCAGCTATCCCTGTAGCTGTTGGAAGTCCAGTGACTTCTGGTTCTGTTTTGTTGTATCTGGGCTCCATGCTACTTATAAAATTTCACACGAGTCTTAACCAGCTTTCAGGATTTGTGAAAAAGAAAATTTCAGCTCTCTTACACATTACTTTTGTTTGTTGTTCGTAATTCACAACTCCTAGGGCATTTGGGTTTTCAGGAATAAAAAGAGGAGTATTTTAGAAATCCAGAAATATGATGCAGGAATTTGAGTAGGTTCTTATCTTCCACAGCAATCTTAATCTGCCTAGGTTGGATCAAAGGTTGTCACAACAGCATTAAGCTACTATTAGTGTTCAATCAGTCTGATATTGGCAAATAAAGTAGGAGACCTGAGATTGGACTAAGACCTTTACAGAGGAGTTGGGAGAGGTGTTAGGAAGTCGTTGGTGAGGGAAACATTCAGGTAAGTATGACCATTTCTTCTTAAAAGAAATTATGGGGAGATGTTCACTGCATTGCAATAGATGCCATTTTTAATTCACTTGAGAAAAAGTGAACAGAGGAGAGATTTGGATTATTTTTCCAAGAAATGAGCTCTTAAATTTCCCCCCCCCCCCCACCTACATCTACTTGTAACAAACTGAGAGAACTTTCTGGACAAAACATCTTATGGATTGATCTCATCTGTTGTTAGATGTCTTAACAGTCTTGAAAGTTCGCAGTTCAACACTTTGGGGTTGGTTTTTTTTTTGCATCAGAGCATGAAAAAACTGCATGTACTAGTACTCATCTCTTGTCATCCTCCCCTATTGCAGTGACTATGTGTATGTCTCTGTGTGGCAGAAAATGAGGGAATACAGATCATTATTCAAGAAGTTACCAACTAGCACTTTTCCTTCCCCTCCAGTCTTTCTGCCTCCCTACCCTGGAAGTATGGAGTCCCTGCCTCAGCCTACGGCTTCATTCTTTTTCCAGCTGCCCACAAAAGTAAAGAACCAGTGTGAGAGTTTGAAGAAAGAATCCGCTCAGAGGACTGAGTCTCAAGCAAAAGCTCCAGGTTGCAGACTCAGAAAGAAACTTCCTTTGGGGAAGGATCTGCTTCCAGGATTTGCTCGTCTCTTTTTCCTTGGGCAAACAGTTCTTGAAGCAAACAACAGGGTTGCAGGTAGGTAGGGCCCCTCTGAACTGCCATCCGCTGAGGTGTGAAGGATGACTTTATGCTGTTTCTCTATGCATTTTTTTTTTTTGTTGATGTTGTCTTCCACCTCTCTAAGCTGAGAGAGGGAAAGAGTGTGAACATTGTAAAGAAAAAGTGTTGGGGAGAGAGAGAGGAGAAAAATGTTCTGGGCACTTGGAAAGAATGCCTCTGTGTAAGCTTCCTGTCCGTGGGTCGTACTTGTACTTCAGTTCTGTGAAGCACTAATGACGTTCTTGGTGTGACCCTTCTCCAGACGGGAAACTAAGTCAAGAGCAGAAACTGGTGGCTGGAGCCAAGATAAGGCCAGTGATTGTGTATGGTCCATAGCCACACAGTTTTCATCTCCTCCCTGTCTCTTTACACTCTTGCTAGGTTTGAATGTGCAGTAAGGCAGAGATCATCAAATGGGTTTGAAATCTGACATGATTCCCAGCACTGAAAAAGTTTCCCCGTTCTAAACACGTAAATACTTTTCTTCCTTTAGAGGAGCCTGTGGCTGCTGGGTTTGTAAAGTCGTGTTCTTTTGTCCATGTGAAGGAAATAGACTGGAATATTCTGATTAAGGGGATATGCTGCTAACCCACATGATCAGCAATCCCTCAGGCCCAGAGAAAGGGAATCAGCTCAGGTAAATTCTGCCTTTCTCGCTTCATGCTGTGCAGAGCAACAGCCTCTTCCTTGCAAACATCAGTAGCCCACAGTCAGACCTTTCTTTTTCCAGCTATGTCATTGCTGGCACAGGAAGTTTATTCTAAATTCCTTTTTGATTTTTAGCAAAAGAAATCACTTGAAAACTGGCAATGAAATTCTGAGGAGATTTTACCAGTTCCTCTTTCGTGCTGAGTTGAAGTCATTTGGAACTATGTTACGTGCATTATTACTTTGGTGCATCTTGTGACTCTCTCTCCCTCTTCATTCCCTCCAAATTGCTTCAGGACACCTTCTAACCTTTATACTGCATCACAAGCCTTCAGCAGAAGATCTTATGTTGCTGGAAGATGACTGGGTTTGGATCTTGGCCTTCCCTAAGCAGGATCTCCTGGCAAAAAAATGGGATTGGGAAAGAAATGCCTCCTTTTTCCATCACACAGAACCACCCTAGAAATGGCGGCCTAGGCAGAAAATTACTTGTAATGCATTGTTCTTTAGGAAATGTGTTTGGCCTCCCATGGTCCTTTTGTTACAATGTCATACAGATATCCTTTATAAAATCTAAACCTGGCATCTTCCTATCTGAAGATCAAGTCAATAAATCCAAGATTAAGAGTTTACAGGTCTAGTAATGTGGTCGGGTCTTGCTGTCCCTTGCATAGGAGATGCCACGTGAATCTGTGAAACAGGGTTCTGCTGTGGTTCCGACTGTTATATTTGTAAAGCCTTTTCTACTTATATTAAAATTATTAGAAATAATAAAGGTTCTTGTGAAAATGGTATTTAGACTTCTACCTTGAAGGGTTTACTTTAAAAATAAATTTGAGCCAAAATGTCACAATGGGTGATTGGGAAGTAGTGTATCTTTTGAGGTTTCCTGTGGCTTTGTGTCACAAAAAAAAGTGTGTTGGAACTGCTGAGAGCTATAAAAGTGGAAATCTTAGATTTTTCTTTAAGAGTGAGAAGTTGTTTGTTAGAAAGCAGAAAGCTTTTAATCGTTCCCCCTAAGGGATTCTGTAGTCAAACTTAATTAAATGTCTTCTAAGATCTCAAATAAAAACCTTCTGTTTGGCAGTAGCAAACAGCACACACAGGCCTGTGCACTTGTGTTGTTGTCACTATAGGAAATTAGTTTCAAAGAATGGGGCTTAGTTCTAATGTTCAGATTAGGAAAGGGGAAAGTTTTGTTCTGAAGCTGAATGTGAGAATAGGAGGCAGGAGGGTGTACCAGACCCTCTGGCATTAGGTGAAGAGCACTTTCGTATTTTCTGTTTTCTGCTTCTGGCAGTTGAAGTAAACTAGCCAGATGCTTATACTTGAATCCAATTAATTTCTTAAATCAGTTGCCACAAAAACATTGTTTTTTAACTAATGCCTTGATCTTTTGTTAAATTCACCAGCCTATTTAAATTATTCAATAGTTTTAACATAGCCCTGAGGCTACTGCTTCATGGCAGTTGTCACTTCTTACTATTCTGGAATGCACTGCAGTCCTAGTACATTCTAAAAATAATTGTTCAGATGGTGCTGTTTAAGTACATACTTATGTAGTGAGCCATTTTCACTGGACTTTCTGAAATTGGCTTTCTGTTGGATGGCTTTTTAATATCTTATTTTGCTGTGATTATCAAACTTGTTTGTCTTGGTGCTTCTGTGGTTATTGAGTAAAGTGCTGAATTTATAACCTGGTATTTTTAGAGAACTGATAGTCACATGCCTGTGTTAAACTATGCAAGCACAGTAACACTTGTTAACTTTGAAGTTTAAAATGAAATCAGTTTAATGTATCAAATTCCATCCTATTATAATATGTGGAAATATGTATGTGATGAACTTAAAATTTAGTAGTTGCTACAGATACAGACATGAATTGTGTACTGAACAAAAGTAATCTAGACATTAATAGCTGAAGATCTGTGGGTCTCAGAAATGAATTCTAACATCTGTGACTAGAGTTTTGTGCCAGCAGTGCTTTTACTTGAAAATACCTGTTTTTCAAATTTCTAGTCCATTTAAGGTCTGATATCCTTTGTGCCTTAATAGGTATACTTACACTTGCCTCAGCCACAGGTTTTGCTCATTTTGTTCTGTAGTAGGTAAATTTAGGACTGTCAAATACTTAGGAAACAGGCACTGAGAACTGTTTGTGTTACTGTCTCAGTTCTTAAAATGGCTTTACTCCTCCCCATCACAATTAAGAAACAAAACCACCAAAACAAAAGCAAAAACCAAACAAAAAAGCCTGTTGCAATTCTACAGTTGATATTTTGATATTTGTCTATCACCACAGCGTTAGCATGTTTGTCATGCTCTGAGTTTTACACTTGGAATCCTGGGTTCTTGATACATCCTTAGAACAATAACTCATGCCTTTGTGTTACTAAATAATAAAGATACCTGAAACCATTTTCTTCTTGTTTATATTGTACTTGCCATAAGTGTATGTATCGAGTGACTCCTCTGACAACTCCGGAATGCCAGGAAATGTGGAAAAACTTTATGATTTCAGAGATTTTTAATGCCTGGTACAGAATTTTGAATAACAGGCCTAATTTTCCTCTTTCTAATCTCTTTAAGATTTCTTTGATCATTTGAGCTACCTAACTCACTTCACTTGATCCTTTGTCTTCTTTACCAGATACCAGCTCCTCCTAATTGTTTCATAGCCAGTTAATAAAATCCTGGCTTTTGACACTGTTTTGCCTGTCCCAGAAGAGCTGTCTTGTTTAACTTGAAAGTTTTGCTTTCTCCTTTTCACCTTATGTCTACCCTTAGTGGCTTATGCTGCAGCTCTTTCTCTATTACAGGATGCTTTGAGGAAATACCCTGTAAAGTTCAGGAAATTTGGGGGAAATTCTTGCTGATGTTGCTACTTCAGCCAGAGCTAAACTTGTCATTTGTGTGAGAGATGCTTCGTCAGTTTAGTTTCAGGAAGGGAGATGTATCAAAAAATGTTAATTTTCTGGCTTACAAAAAAATTTCGATTTTATAAACAAGAAAGTGGGACTAAAGAGCATAGATTCTGGGGTGTTTGTATCCCCTTGCTTTACACAGAGGAGGTGGGTAACAAAACATGAGCAATTTTATGTGATTTTCTGAAAGCCAGGCTTGTCCCTTCAGCAATGGTGTTATTTAAGTTGGATTTCATTCTTTCAGTCCAGTTTGCAAGATGTGGGGATTTGAGCAGGGAACAGCATCAAAAATATTTTTTAAGATTTTTTTAAATTGAGGAAAGTAGGCTCCTATCTTGGTTCAGCAAACATGAAAGCATCCCTGAGTCTTGAAAGAATGAATGTAATTTAGGGGTAAGTTTAGAAAAAGTGTTTTTAACTGAAAGCTGGAAAAAGGCATTTTCTGAAAGCAGTGGTGACTAACGGTTGAACCATTCCAGTTTTGTTTGTTGCATGGACTTTGAGAAGAATTGGCGGCTGCACGGCTCCTAGGACAGGTCCGTAAGTTGATGTCAGCAACGTGAGGTGAGTTGGTGGGTTGTTGCAGGAATTGCTGTTTTACTATTTAACTTGGGTTGTCAGTTTAAAGACCATATTAAGTTTGTGATTCTTTTGCTGATGACAGTGACACTTCCCTGATCGCTTGCTAATTTTTTTTAAAAGTATAAATTTACTGTTCTCCTGAACTGTTCTGTGTTGCATTGTTTTGTTTCCTTGGTTGCTCTCACATGTGTGGCTTTGCTTTCTCCCTGGTAGAAAGTGATGTTTCTTGTTTTTTCCATTTACTGAAGAAGTGGAGGTCAGGGAAATGTGTGGGTTTTAGCCTGGTGTAAAAAAACAGTAAGTGAAGAAATTGTACCTTGCACAGATGGGTGTCACTTTCATGGGGGCAAGATAAAATATTATCTTGAGAGAGAGTTGTAGGAGGTTGCACAGTTAAGGAGGCATGTGGCTTTTGGTGGTTTTCTTCTGGGTAACTATTTCAACAATTTTAACCATACCAGTATCCGACCTCTTCTTGCCAGATTCAGGTTAAGATATCACCTGTAATTCTGGAGAAAATAACTTTTAAATAAATAACAACTTGTATTGTTATAAATGGATATAATGAGATCATAATTGGCCTGCAAAGATAGAAATGTGATTTATATAGATTTTCCCAAACTATGACTTTGTCCTGACTTAAACTGAAGTTTCATCATTGGATGGAATTATTTTAGAGCTCATGTTAAAGCATCCTTATCCATTTGAATGTTTCAGAGGAATTTCTACATACCTGCTGCTGATGCATTTAGAACTTTTCAGAATAGTAAACTTTGAACTATTTTTTAAAATGGTTTCCTGGTCTCTGGAAGTGCTTTGTATTAGATGAGAGAGCATGAAAAATTGATTTGCAAAATCTTTGTGTGCATATATAAACAATGGAGAGATGAAATCAGACGGAAGTGAATAACAGTAAATGAAGAAGAGCTGACATCAGCACAGCTGCTATGTACAGATGGAATGTTCCTGGATGACTTCAGGATTACAGTGAAATTGAAGCTTAGTTGGATACTGGAGAACAGCGCAGGAACTGGACTTAGAAGCAGCTAGCTAATGTAGGAACTCTCCCTTAACAGGCAGTAGACTTGACAGAAAATCACTTGAAGCAGTTAAGTCTTTTTTTCCCCCACTACAGGTAATGCTAGAAAAGTCTGGACTCATAGATTTATAGCTTGTGTGGTTAGGTTCTCTGGTGTATAATAGAGTATAAGTGCTGATTTGAAGCTTTATTATGCCTCGGGCACTAGTTATGTTTATCACCTAGTGGTGTTTGAAACCTGAGTTAATGCTGCAGCTTTTTTTTAAGGGGAAGAAAGCAGAGACAAGTAAGAAGGGCTTCTGGACTTGTACATTTATTCTTATGTAACTTTTTAAGACTTTTTATACTTTGGCGGCTGCAGCACTTGCAGCTGCTTGAAATTAGGAACAGGTTAAAAAATTGATAAGAACATTGGAATAAGGATGTTCAAAGAAAGAACTTACAGTGGTTTCTTTCCTAATAAATTAAGAGTGGTGATAAAAATGAGAATATGCTATACATCAAAAGTGAGTATCTGTTCCCTTGTATTAGTGCTAAATTTTATCATAAGTTTTTAGCTATTCTTCCCTGTGCTAATATCTGTTCTGGAGATTTCTCCCATTTATCCCTTTTCAATGAGTACACTAGTCAGGTCTTTCATACTTCCTTTTTAACTAGCTCAGAACTGTTGGGTTTTTTAATAAAGCAGCTTGCAAATGAGAACAATGAACAGTAATTCTACATGTGTTCAGAGAATAAAAACTTCTGTTCCCATGTCTGTCTTCACATCATTCTCCAAAAAGACATGCTGCTTGGAAGACCTGACCGTATCTCCAGTGCTAGCAGTCAAACCAGTGCTTCCATTGTGAGAGTACTGAAGCTACAGGGCATTTTGCTTGTCTCTGCAGGCAACATTAACACCCAAATTCCTGCTTGTAGTTGAACTCAAGTTACTGTTTCAGATTAATTTTCTGCCTCCTTCAAAGACGTTTTAAAAACTGTAATTTTGATGACAGTATAGTAATGATACAAAAGGCTGTGCTCCTTGCTCATTCCATACAAATTTGCCAGTTCAGCATTTTTCTTTGGGCTTTACCACCACATATGAATGGATGAGATAAATCTCGGATCTTTGTTTGCCATTGCTCTTAAGCAGTGAATGGTTTGTATTGCCACATTTTGTCACCCTGGACTGCCATCTGTTTTGTGTCCTTCCTTAAGTGCCTGCTGTTTCAAAATCTGGCCTGCTTTTTTGAATCTGTGTACATTTTTCCTAAAAAAATTCTCCTTTTGCTGTTCTGTAAATACCAAAGTATATGCAAGATGTTATGGCTTGACTAGCTGTTCCTATTTGGTTCTTAGCACAGAATGCAGAATTAGACTGGAGATGTTTGAGAACCACACTGTATAATACCTTGGTTTAATGAATAGTGTCATCAGTTGTGACCTGTGACATTCACTTATTCTCAGGTTGCTCCTTTTTGGAACTTTGTTTGTATGTGGACTTCACTGGAATAAATTGTGTAGTGATTGGCTTTCTTTGAGGCAGATATTCTTTTTGTCTGAAGGATTTTTTTTTTCTGCACTACTTGAAAGAAAATACAATAGAACTGCTAAAGCCCTGTATTTATTCCCCCTTCTTTGCTCCTATGTTTACGCATTAATTTCTGACACAATTAAGAGGTTTATTTACTTAGCAAACTCCATCCATGATTTGGAGAATCCGTGCAGTTTCAATATGATCCATTATTTAATTTACAAAGTACGTTAATATCAATAAAGCCTCACCCTGTATCAAAATATAGGAATTTACCTTTCAACCTAAAATTACAGTGACTGTAATGTGATATAAATGTTGTCTCTACCTACTCCCCCAAACCTGAACTTCAGCTTGGTCAGTGTAAAATTCAGGATGTAGTTATTTTCTCCTTTTTCTCTCTATGCCAAGGAGACTTTGCTTATTACATAAGACCATTGGATGGTGTTTCAGTTCAAACATAACTAATTTGTTTTATAAGGCAAGGGATTTTATTTACTCCCCAAATGAACGTCAATTCCTCATTTGCACCTAAAGTTAAAGATTGTTCCCTCAAAATTCTGTCTTAAACATAGTCTGTCATACAAGGATTTTGCTTTGGCAGAAATCCCCCTAAAGTAGAGTTTTGGGCCCTATAGTATAAAGTATGGTGTAATATGTGATACAATATCTCTTCTTAACATGGCACAAAAATAATTACCTTCAGAGACTGGGGACTGTACCCTGTTACGTTATTTTCTTACCAGTTTGAGGTGTTTTAGAAAGGAGTAATTTGTACCTGTGAATGTGTGAAGCTTTGTTAGTGAAGACCACCATTTTTTAATAAGCCTTCTGCCCTTGTCGCCCAGTTGCTGTCTTACTTGGCGCACTGACCTTATTTTTTTTGACTATGTTTGTAGTAGTGTCTTCTTCATCTAAAGACAGTAGAAAGATTTTTTTTTAAGTATTTGAATGTTTATATGTTGTTTTTACTGTGCTGTTAGTGAATTTGTTAGCCTTTTGCTAAATGAAAACATTCTTACAGATATGGGAACTAGGTATATATTTTTAATGGTTTTTTAACAAAAATTGTGCTCTTGTATATAGAAGTGGTCAATTAAATACAGGTATCTTATTAAAGAACTTCTTCATGGCACTAGGCATCCATACTGACCTTTAAAATGAAGGCTAAACCCCAAAGAAGCTCAAACTAAAGCAACTAACATGACTGCTTGCAAAAAAACACACTGAGATAATGAGTTCTCTGAGTATTGTGGGAGAAGCAATTCCAGTGGTCATAAGGAGGTTGAGTTAAAGATGCAGATGATTACTTTTAAAGTGAGGTCATTTAGTGAGAGAGGATATTGTTTTCTTCAGCTCCAAACCCATTACTTTTGGTATCTTGTTAAGTGCTTAGTAAATTAAAAAAATGAATTTGTGTCGACTCCAAGCTCCTGCAGCTTGTAAGAATAAGTTGGAGTGTTGGATCAATTTTGTCTGTGGAAATAGGATTATATGTTTGTATATAAACAGATCCATAGCTATGTCTAATTCTACAGCTAGAGCAAGTTGGTGTGGAATATAATTTTTGTAAACAGGTTTGGGAATTTAGAATTTCTATTTCTTCCATTTGATTTTAAAGACTATCAAACCCAGCCTCTAATAATTAAATACTCTAAGGGCTTTAAAATAACTTTCCCCCAGCTTTTCAAAGCAGTGTTATTATACTGCAATTATCTAGTTTTTGATGATTCAGACTAATGTATAATCAAAGGGGTTTGTCCCCACAAGGAGCAGTGATCACCCTCTGCAGCAGTGGTGTCCCTCTGTCACTACATTCAGCTGTCGAAGCTTTTTTGCCGTCTGTTATTCCTATGTGCTGATTTTTTTTCTTGACCTGAATGCTTTTGACCTGTAAGGGTGGTGAGGTTTAAATGCTGAGCACAGACTGATTAACAAGGCATTAAGTCAGTTAATTCTTTCATTTTTAAATAAAGTATTAACATGGTTTTGGTGGTCGCTGATGTGCATTACAGGTTAAAGAGATAGCTTATGTAAGCAGTGTGGATTTCTTAACCATTTGAAGTTTTTGGTGGTTTTAGTCCTCAGTCTTAAACTGTAGAGTTCACAGAAATTAAGTTGCTGGATTTGCTTGCTCATGGTAACTGTTGCAGTATTGAACAACAGGTATGTTACTAACTTGTTCAAAGAGAAAGGTTTTAAATGTTTTAAATGAGTTTGTGTAAGCCTTGCTCTGTAAATGTGGATTTTAGAAGGGATTTTCCTGTTTTATAAAACAATGCTAGATTTACTAGGTAAGAGGTGGCTTTGCCCCTCCTGTGGCTTAGTACCTGAGTGCTAATTCAGTGAAACTTGAAATAAAGTAGGCTAGGGCTTGAGGAAGGTGGGACTCATGTCCTCTAGATGGTACCGAAATAACATGACCTACAACCTAATTTTTCCATGCTTTCTAAACTTCAGATATGGTGGACTTCAAGTATTTCTGAGTTACAACCATAACGGTGTATAAGATTAAGACCAAAAGTCCCACTGGAGGGGAAAATAAATTTAAATCCTTATGCTTTAGAAGTAGTTTTAAATGCTGAAGAGCATGAACTAAAGATTTCTGTTTTGAGAAGGTGCTTTTTAGTCCTGAGGCCATCTGTAAATAGACTTTTCATAAAAAGATCTTTCAGTCATCTAAGAATTCAAGAGAATTCATTAATATCACTCTTAATTTCATGGAATTGTAGAATATTCCAAGTAGGAAGTGACCCACAAAGATCATTGAGTGCTCTGTGGGGAAGACATAAAAATTCTGTATGGCTTTAACAGAGGGCCTGTTACTTCAGGGCAGCCTCCTTGAGAGGCGGCTGCTGAATTTTCTTGGAGATATGGTGCTTATGGATAGACAGGTACTATCCAACACTGGTACCAACTTGCAGCATCTTAACCTCTTAGGACTCGTTTTGATTTATGCTGTTGTGAGTTGATGTACCCTTGAAGGACATGCTGACATTCCTGGTTGACACAGTTTCCTCTTGTATGCCTTGCAAATTATGGGGTACCTTCTGACTCTAAACATGTGCTTAATTAGTGTTGCTGTTGCTTGGAAGGATGGCAGTGCATAGGGCAGTGCTTTTCCCCCAAACGCTGTGTTGAGCAGTCCTGCTGGGTCTGTTCTAACATCTCTCCTGGAGATCTGGGGCATATTAACAGGTTTTGGATTATACTAAACCTATTTGTTACAGCATGTTAGAATAGATACTGTAGTTAGGGCATGTGTAGGGAGAAGACACAAACTTCAGGAGAGGCTAAGAGTTCCTGGGAACTCTTAACAATTGTGTAAGACTTTGTACAATAAACACAAGTATTCCAGGTTTATCTTGGCTCCCCTCTCCAGCTGTGTATCTTTTGTGTGAAAGGCCATTAGTCATGTTTCTGGATGCCAGAGTAAGATACAGAAGTTTATTGCTTGCAGGTGGTGCTTCACATGCAGAAATAAATGATTTCTGCTCATGCAGTTACGTGACAATGTTGCACAGCTTGGTTGTAACTTTTGAATTGTGCTAACGTACATCTGAACCTGGAGTTCTTGCAGCCCTTGGAAAGCCCTTTAGGAAAGGCTTGCAGTCCTTTTCCTAAAGCCTATTTTGATGTTATGTAGACCAACTAAAAGTTCTTAACAGGTTAGTTGCTACAACAAAGGAATCACAATTTACTGAAGAAATCTACTGCTGTCTTGCTGATGGCCTTTTAAAGTAGGATTGAAAGTGTAAGTCAGTATAGGGAATGGCATCTGAGCCATAAAGACTTTTTTTTCCCTTCCATCATACATATACTTTGGACCAAGTGCCATACTCATGATTGTACATGAAAGGAGAGTCTGCACAAAGAGTAATTAAAATAATGTTGATGTAACAGACTCTTGGTGGTCAGTCATTTCCTCTGTAATCTGAGTGCTGAAATCTCGCAGTTTGACAGTTTTAAAGCTTGTGTTTCTCTGATCATCATAATCACAGAAAGTGGTAACATTCTCTTTTTTCAGTAATATTTCCCTTTGAGGATTTTAGGCCATGCATAACTACTGCATCTATCTAAAGATAATTTAATGAAAGGCCTCTTCTCATACCTTCATGTTATCATGGTGATACTCAAGTTTCAGCATAATTGGATGTGTCAGGACCTAGCTTTAATTTTGGTCAAACTTATTTTGATAATGGCATTGAACTTGTACAAATTTGATGCTATCACATTCCAATTCTAAAGGTATCCTAGTCTATCAGTATGCGAGTAGTTCTCCATTGACACTGATGGTTGGAGCTTTGTTTCCATTCTCTTTTATTGTTATATTGAAATATAATGTAGGTTTATTATAGGATTTAAAAACCCATGACTGTTAATCTGAGTAAGCGTATATAATGTGCTTAAAAGCTTCTGTCTGTCTTGTATCACTTCCTTCTGACTTGGAAAAAGATACAAACATTCCAACATGTAGTCTCTAAAATATCTTACCTTTTAACCCAGAGACAGAATTGATGTATAGTCCATTATTCACAGAGATAGGTCTGTTTGATGCCAGGTAATGCCATTATATACATATTAAATGTCTATTGTTTTATGAAAGTATTTAACCTGAGGAAGCTATTACTGTGCTTGGAATGTGTTTTTGTTTATTAGCAGTGCATGTTAAGTAGACATTATAGGGCTGGAGAGGTAGGGAATTGTCCTCTCTTCAGCCTTACTCTTTCTACTTCTGATTCTTGCTGCTAGCCAAAATTTTAAGAGCATTGCCCTGGAAGTTTTTTCCTTTTTAAAAGGGTAGTAATATTCTTCTGTTTAGCAGTCCACTTCGACTTGGTGGGTAGGACATCGTTCTTGTAATTTCTTCCTCCCTCTGCCCCAGCTGTTTTATTGTTGACTTTGCAAGCAAACTGAAACTTCCTCTCTCATGTTTAATATAGAAAGGAGATTCTCTGTCCTAGGACCTTCCCAAACTATGCTAAGAGGTCAATATTTTTGCAAAAGCAGCTTAAATCTGTTATCCTCTTGTGTGAGGTTTCTTGTGCTTATGTCTGTGTTGAGCTTTAGGCTGCAAACAGTGATGCCGTAGCTTCCCTGGTAATAGTACAGGTGGGAAAATAATAATCATGAGGGAAAGATCAAACCAAAAATAAGGCAGTTAGTTAGGGATGTCTGGTATAACCTAAGCATATGGCTGTGTGGGTGGCCATAGACTTTTTGGAGCTCCATGTTTAGAAAACCTGCCTAACTAATATTTGGATGATTCTCTAGCTAGTAGAGCATTCAATTCCAGACACTTGGTAATCAGAATTTTTGTAGTCATGCCCAGTGCTCCAAATTCCTGTCATTCATCTATTTTAATGTGTCTCTTGTGGAGTAGTTGTAAAATTACCCACTGTTTTGACCTGACAAATGGAAATATGTGAGCTCTTCCTGCTGCTGTTCGGCTGGTGTATGGCTGCTTACACCACTGAAGTGAGATGATGCTTCTGCATGGAAGAATGGGGCATGTAAAACTATATGCTGACTTGCTATATGTTTGATCTTTCCATAGCAGTGACAGACAGGGTTTCAGTTCATCCCTGCAGTGTTGAGAGTGTGTTTTGTTTGTTCAGTCAGATTTTTAGAGCCCCTCACTGAATTTCAGCCTTTACAAACTTGCTCCCATACAAAAGCCTGTTTTGCTTGCCCTTAGTGGGCTTGCCCAGCCATGCTTCCTCCCTCAGCTTGTCTGACCAAGCTCATTGTTCCCTCAGAATGTGAATTTCTGTAGAATGTTTTGCACAAGGCAGTGAGCCATTTCACAGTGAGACTTGGGAAACATGGTGTTAAAAGTTATCAGTAACAGTAGCTCTTCTGCTAGGTTGTATGTCATTGAGATCAAATAGTTTGGAAATAGTGAGGTTTTGATTCAAATAAAACATGTACTTTTCAGAGAAAATGGAAAGGAAGAAGGATCTGAAAGAGCTATCACCGCATGTACTGGTGAAGGAGAGCACAGGCTTCCTGGAGAAGGCAGTATGTAGGAGGCAGTGGAAGGGGACAGCTTTTTACTCCTAACATAAAAACCCAGCCCTGCTTCCTCTTTGTCTGTTCCTCTTCCATTTTCTAATTAATTCTTTTTCTTCTCACTAACTAAAAAAACTCTTTTTCTGTACATGAACGGATTTGCATTTTGCAGCTACTGTAACCACTAGGTAAGAAGTGATGTGTTCTCTCACCTTCTAAGCATAAAATGGTGTTTCATGAATTCCAGATGATGTCTGCAGTTCTAGTTCTGCCTTGCTGAGCTGCTGTCTAATTAAAACTTCAGCTTTCCTCTTATCTCCTATACAACCCAAACCTCCCGTATTTTTTAATGTCTTACAGTTCAAATTTCTTAAGTACTAGTTGTGAATGAATTTTTTCATCCAGTGATTTGGATAATTTATCATAAGTTTTAAAAAACCTGTTCAGTGTTAGTTAGGTGGGAAATTCTGTGAATTGTGATCTAAAAGAGTTGAAAGTCATTTATTTGCTGATAGGCAGTGCTATGCAAATACTGTATGGTAGATCATCCAGTTGCTTAGCAATAACATTAACAGTCATGAGTGTTTATAAAGCAAGTACAATACGATATGGTCAACAAGGTATGTGGTGCTTTTTGTATTACTTAAGTGTCCTGATAATTGTTGGAAAACGTTTATTATGATTACACGAGCCAGCACCTGACACTTAAGAGCAACAACTTGAATGAGTAAATCTGATAAATTATATGCCTGTGTTTTTTAATCTAAACCCCCACAACTTGAAACAAGTGGTGAACAAGATGGTTTTCCAAATACACTAGTTTTGAACTTTGAAATGTTATTTTCATGGCTTTGATAAATACTCTTGTAATGGCTTTGGATGTTCAGGCTGGAATTACTAAGGTTGATAGGTTATGTGATTAAAAGGCTTGTTTCCGTGTGCACAGCAATGCCCTGAGGCACAGCAGTGGGTGGGGGAACTCGGTAACTTCATCAGAGAAATGAGCCCCCTGACCTGGCTCCTGCCAGGGCTGTCACTGGAGATTATCAGCCCTTGGGGAGCTGGGTGGCAGACACTTGAGTTAACAGAGGTCAGCTTGCAGACTGGAAGGGGGTAGATGCAGGTAAGAACATTTTGGAATTGTACTCAGCTCAGAATGGGATGTTTGGAGAAAGGAAAAGGTTGGGGAAAGGAGGGATCGGTGACTTTGTGGGGAATGAATAATGGGGAGAATAGAGGAGCAAAGGTAGCTGCTTGTGTGTAAGCAGGTGGCTGGTCAGGATGTTTGTGAGGCCGTGCCCTGGCCTCATCAGTGCAGTCTCATTAAACTCTAATTGTTTGATTGTGTAAGGGGCTCAGTACTGTGTGTGTGCCTATAGGGGGTCTCAGTGCCAGCAGCTCGAGGCTGAGCATGGGTCACAAGGGCCCACGTGGCGGGGTCAGGTAAGGGGTGTGCGTGGGGTGCAATGGCTGAGGACAATGAAGCAGGAGAGAGAGCAGGAGAGAAGACTTGGGAGTGGTCACGAAGTCCAGAAAAAAACCTGTGTGCTTCTGTATGATACAGTTGCAGGAGCTGGGAGCCCAGGCCAAGTGCTGCAGAGGCTCTGGGGTGTGGCTGAGAGCCCTGTTAGTGTGGGTATTTGTGCATGAAGTAACAGCGGGCTCTGGGGGCCAGCTGCTGGGTAGAGAGGGTACAAGGCCACATCCCAGAGGGCTCTGTAATGAGTGTCTGCATGTTTGTGAGGGGGTCTCAAGGGGGCTGGTGTGTCCTGTGCTGCTAGCTGGGCACACAGGACCTCGGCTGCTGGGTGAACTGTGGGAGAGCCCAAGGGCAGTTACAGGGCTGGGTATTCTCTGAGTGCGTGTGCACGTGTGTACGTTGTCTCCTCATGGACTTTCACCCCCAGCAGCGAGGAGCGGGAAGAGGATGTTGGTGCTGGCTCTATTTACCCAAGTGCTGAGTTTGCAGTGACCTGTGTTGCCAGACGTGTGTGTGCTGTGCACGTGTTTTGTGTGTGCCTGCGGGGAACTGTGCTCAGCCTCACTAGCAGGCCAGACCTTGGGCTGGGGAGCTGGGGCTGTGGCGCCTCTCCTGGGCTGCTGGATTCGGCAGCTGCTACTAAAGGGCTGTGGGTCTGAAAAAAGGTGCCACGGCTCCTGGAGAAATCGCTCCTTATCAAAACTCCAAATGATCATCTGAGATAATTTACTTCAGGAGATACTGATTCCAGTTTTCAAATGTACTGTGCTGGTGAAACATGTAAGAGAAATTGTAGTATGATGGGAAATAATTTCAATGTAAAGACCCGCAGATGCTGGGGCTTACAGAAAGTCAGAAGTCTGAGCGTACACCATTTATAACTAATTTAGAATATATATACAGTTTAGAATATAACATCTGGTTTAAAATACAGCTATTAAGTATGGCATATCGTGTTGGACAGCATTGTTCCCCTGCTGGATTTCTACTTTTCAGACAGTTAATGAAATCTTTTTGGTAGTACATTGTCATTTATTTATTACTGTTGCACTTTTTGTCTAAGCTGCCTCAAAACATTTAGATCTGACCTTGAAACCTTTTCTATGCATGTGTATCCTAAAGCAAAATCCATATAAGCAGCACATATTTAAGTGTCTCCCTTTTCTGGGATAGTTCTCTATTTTGATTTAGCAGAGGTTGCAAATCGTATTAGGCCTACAATAAGTTTCTCTGGAATTATGTAAGAAACTTCATCTGAAGGAAAGCCATCATTCATAAAAACCTCTAGATACTTAAGCTGTTACTTAGTAATTTTGTCTAAACTTACACAAGTTGACAAATTTTTAAAAAATACTTTGGTGAATTCTCTCAGCCACCTGCTTGGCTGGAGGAAATAGCTATCAGTAAAAAAAAAAAACAACCAAAAAACCAAAAAAAACCAACTCAACAACCGTGATACAGCAAACCAGGAAAAGTGAAAAACTCCTTGAAGCAATCATGAGAATAAATGTTTCATGCTGTTGTTCTCTGTGAAGCTTCAGATACTGTGCTGCAAGGGTGTTTCAAAATGTCACAGGCACTGTGTAAATAGGTTGGTAGTTCAGCCCTATTCTTGTACCCTGATACACCTGTCCCCTTTTTTATTTATTTTGTTCTTAAAATGAGCTCAGACTCTGAAGAAGCTCACATTAGACATATGGTATCATTCTAATGTCTCATCTATTTTAAAGCAACTGATGTAGGGGGAAAATGAAGAATGGTTTGCTTCATACAAAGTACATACTGGTAAAAAATCAGGATGGCTTGTGCTGTTTGGGAGATGGTATGTAGCCCAGTGGCTGAAGACTGATGTAACACAGTAGAAAAGAGAGTTAAAGGTCTCTGATATCTTAATGTGGAGTAAGTTAATGCAATATATAAAAGCTGAGGGGGTTACTGAATCTGGAAAGAATGAGTTCATTCAAAATATGTAGGCTAGAATGCCTGCATCGTGAAGATGGAAGGAAGGGTCCTCTGCTGAACTTAAAAAAAGAATTTAGATGAGTTTTTGAAAACTAGAAGTGCCTTATCTTTAAGTAAAAAAGCCAAACAAACAGATACTAATTTCAGCAGAGGAATATTTTGGAAAGAACATGTTATGCAAACCAAGTTTCTAAGGAGTCTGTCGGCAAAGCAGAGTTTAAGACCTGATATGCAAAATGATTCATGTTCGTACTGCAATTAATTATTGGGGGTATGTGTATCAGTTATCTAGTGTAAAGGATTTTATTTATCCTTGAACAGATCCTTTTGTGAGAATTTAGAAAGACTGACACTCAGCCTTGTGTGACACCAGTGTATTGGAAACAAGATTTTGCAGTTCAGATGGCCTGTAATGTTCTGGCTCTGGCTGTTAAATATGGGCCAGATCTGTGAGAGCTGTGGGAAGGTCTGAGTTCTGGACAACAATGAACTGATGAAATAATTGTGGTACCTGATTTTGTTTTTTGTTTGCTGAGGATTATAATGGGCACATGTTCTTTCAGCCTTTGTACGTTCTTCCACTATGGGTCCACAGTGCTTTTAATTTGTTTCGTTTCCTGGCTCACTTAGCAGGTGACTTCCTGAAAAGTCACTGGCAACTGAATACTGTGGCTTCATTATAGGATTAAAACTTTGATTCAGAAATCATCAGCTTCATCCTCTTTGACCACTAAGTACTGAAATAAATGTTTTCCATATTATGTTCTGTGAGCTTCTACAAGATACAGCTTGACTTCTAACGTGTGTTAGTATTTAATCCTAATTAAAAAAGGGTAGGTCACTTACCTGAATACTTAGATAAGGACTTTTTTCTTGTCTATGTAGTGTCTGCTTTCTGATTAGTCACTTTAAAATGCAAAACACTGGGGTATGGGAACAAATGTCTGCAGTGAATTCTGGATTCAGTTTCATGATAATATTTTCCCTTCTACTTGTTAACATAGTTGCATGTCTATTCCTGCCTTCACTGATCTTATAAAGCTATTGGTTCTTTCCTGTTCTTGTTTGCCAAAAAGTCTTAGGCTAAATTAGTTGATGAAAATGTCTCTATTTTGCTGATGCTGAGTCAGAAGTGTTTATTTAAAGATGATGAATTTAGTAATCATCAAACCATGTTTAAATCATCAGGAATGCTAATTATAGATCATCCAACCTATATTTCTGAAATCCTTAATGACTTCAAGTCCAAATCCTCCTTGCTTAAGTTAATAATAAATGCATTGGTTTCAGTTGGAAATAGGTGACTGTAGTTCACAAAAGATAAAACTAGTAATTATGAAGATGAAAACATAGAACTTCTTTCCCATGACATGGAGGGGAGAGAAGCTGAAGTTCTCTTTTTCCATGTCCTTTAGGGTAAGAAAGGAATAAAAATATTTTGAGATTTTTTTCAAGCTATATATATATATATTTTTTTTTTTTGTGTGTTTATGATGCTTTCCTGTGTTGTGGTATATTTTGAATATTTATTCTGCCTGATTGGTAAGTTTTTTTTCTTAATTTTCATGGCTTCTGTTAGCATCTTTATTAGCTAATATTTGAGGATCATACTGTTGATTTTGGCTAGTTTGGGAGTCAATCCGAGGAAGAAAGCAAGTCTTCCATTAAGCCTTTACAATTTATTTAACACTTTATTTCCAGTAAGTATTTATAGTGGTAGTACGGTTTAATAGGTAGGGGAACATTTCATGGAAGGCTAATTCTGGGACAAAGCTATTTTAGAAAAGAATGAAAAAGCTGTCTTCTGTGCATAGACAAGGGTATGGTTACCAACGTAAAGTTCAAGTCTAAATTGTTATCATATAATTTTTGTCCATTACATGTGATGAGGAAATATCCAGATTGTTGTGCCTGTCCTTTTTTTAATCTGGAAATTCCATTTTCTTAGTGATTGTGAAATGTCATGACATTGCAATGGTTCTGCATGCTGTTATGAAGCAGTGCTGTTTTACTGAATGTAGACTTTTCTTATATTTTCAGGGACCAAAATACCATTGTTTCTGGTTTTGCCTTTAAAATGGATGGAAATCTGGGTACTTTCTAGTAAGAATCTGTGATGAAAAGAAAGAATATTAAATATATTAGTGTCTGACTAATTTAGATGAAGGATCCATCCATAATTATGCCTTATCTGCTTTCAGAAACTGATGGCCAGTTCTAGGGAAAAGTTTTGTTCAGTTAAAACTGGCTGAAAAATGATTCAGTGCAGCTTCCTAATAGGCATCATTTGAACTTAGTGGACCATTACACATTATGCTAACTGGTGTTAAATAAAATTAATCCAGAGTGGGCAGGTACAATTACTCTTACTGAAGTTTCTGTTAGAGTGTCTGAATTCAAGGTGTTTGAGTGTTGTTTAATCAAATTTTAAATAGAAATAGTGAGTCTATTCTAGGCTCTACTGGTACTGGTAAAACAAGCCATTCAGTAGTCTTTATTTTCCAAAGCAGAATGTTAAAAAAAAGAAACCAAAACTAAAAAACATGTTTTACTGTAGACAAGATGGATATGTTTTAGGGGCTGGGAGAAAAGCATTGCTGCTATGACTTTATTTTTTCAGTATATGACAGTGGCTTCAGGAGAAATGGTACAGAATGCATGTGAGATCAAATAATGCTAAGTTTGCAAAATTTATAATTCTGACAAATATAAGAAATTCTATGCTGTTAATGAAGGCAGATTTAATATGGCAGTATTGCTGATGAAAGGCAGACTTAATTGCCATGGATAATATTACATGCTTTGTTAAAACTCTCCTTTCTGCACTAGCCTACTCCTTCAAGTTTAGTTTTACGTGCATGCATATAAAGGTAAGACAACCTTAAGATGTTTCAGGTTTCTGAAAGCTTTGGGGAGGAAATGATTGTGACTCCCCTGAAAAGAATGTTTTATCAGAGGTTTTCTTTAAATTCCACCCAAGATTCAGAGATCAAATATACACACATTTTCTGATACCAAGTGTGCGCTTCTCATTTAGTATTGGGAAGAAAATAAGATTTTTATCTTGATGATGGGAAAAACCCAAGTCCCAGCACCTATTATCTAATTCTCTTCAGTGAGTTCCTGTTGTGTCAAATTACCCATGGTTTGTTACTTTTTTCCTTCTTTTTGTTTTTTTTTCTATGACCTGAATCTCTCAAAACTTTGTGACAGCAGGGGATTGTCACCTCATTAAACTTTTGTATGGCTTTGGAGCCAGGACAGTCAGTGTTTGAGAACAAATGAGTCTGAGCATCAGAAGAATGTTTTGTGCCTGTGTAGAGTCCCAGTTCATAACTGCCAAGTTTAGGCAACTGCTTATCTTTAGGCTATTCTTAACCTCAGCAAACATGTATTGCAAACATTTCCAGCATGTCTAACCTTGCTGTTAGCGCTCAGTCTAGAGTACAACTTCTGGAAAAAAAAAAAAAAAAAGGAAAATTCCATCATAACTTTGTGACCATCACGTTTTTGGAACATTTTAACTATTGGAAGCTATAGTATAGAAAGGTGTTTAGTATTGGCAGTGAGTGCAGAAAAAAAGTAACTGGTCTTAAGAGACTTCAGAGCCACTTAATATTGTATTTATGTAACACAGATGTTTTGAGAATAATGTTAACTGGGATGATGTAAGGCTAAGATACATCTCCAGTTCACTTACAGTCTTCATGTAACCTCCTTGCTTTTTCTTCTCTTGTAGTAATAGCAATGTTGATTTCTACATCTCTAATGTTTCTGTCCTCCTTTTCTGCTGTATTTTGCTTTTGACTTGCGATTGTACGGAGCTGTGCCCACTGAGTTATTAATTAAATATATGTCTTTGAACTTTAACAGACAGCTAATAGTCGTTTAATTTAGGCAGCATTCATCTAAACACTTGGACTGAAACAGTGGTTCAGAGTGATAAATTAGAAAGCAGTCCCAAGCTACACAGGTGATGAGCTTTGTGAAGGTGGTCATTTGAGTGTTAGAGAACAGCACCAATAGCATATAAAACTTGTGCAGATTCATAGGTGTGTTTTTAACTGAAGACCAAAGTAGCTAATTCTTGCCTTTGTATCAAGGTTTTTTTTGTGATATTATGTATCTGTATGTATTACAGTTGTGGCATTTTTTAAATGAATTCTACTTGGCATGAATGTTTTGGATCAGTCTCTGGGGTTATTTTTTAGATAGCATCTCTCTTGTCAGTTTGGATACGGCCTTCTTTCAATGCTGTCTGCAGCCTGGATCATGATTATCATACCTAATTACAACATAAGTGTTTGTGACCGTTGTTTTAAAATATGTAATTGGATCTAATTAGCACAATCTACTGATACAGTTACTGTGTTGACTTCTTGAGATTTCAGGGTGCTTCGGAGCTAGGACCTAGTCCTATTCACATTTGCAAGGCAAGAGAGCAGGGCTTCATCTGGGGCAGTACTACAAAACCTGTTGCCTTCTGTGTGGTGTATTTGGTGGTGTTTTTACTGTCATTTCTCCCTTTGATACCCCTCCTGCCCTAGTTCAAGTGCAATTTGGACATTTATGAAAGGGTTTTGTGTACTGAGTTTCTTGCTGTCTTTCTTTGGCTGTTGCTTTGATCACCTTTGCCGGTAGAAGTCTGAGGGCATGAGACCTTCCTCCTTAAAAACATCCATGAGGGAGGAGAGTTATATTTTATTTTTCAGACTAGTGTGGTCTCTTACCTTAAACTGTCACAAGAAAATAAATATGACGTACTACAGGTTACTGCTTGCAGAGAGCTGAGATTCTGGTTTGCTCTCCAGCTAGAAGTGCAGAAACCAAATAGCTGAAGTAATTTTTTGAACACAGCTTAATATAAGGTATGTTCTGATGAGTTGCCTGCTGTACTTTTGTAACTGTACTTTTGATGAGCCATACGATTTTTCCTGGTTCTCATATCCTAGAGTTGTAATATTTTGGAAATTGATTACTGGTTCTTTGGATACTCTACTCTTTTCCTTTCTGCTGTTCCAGAAAATAACTTGTGCTGTTTTAGTTGAGGGTGGGAGGATCATAAATGTGTGGCTTTTGCTGGTCTGAATTTCAAGGTCCATATGAAGTTTGCACCATTTCTGTTCACTGCTCTTCAGCATTCCTAAAGCTGAGTCTTTTGGATGGCACCTTCCAACTTGTGGTGGTCTGTCAGGGTTGTAGTGCTCATGAGCTTTGGGCTCTCTCTTCTTGTACCATTGCTTCAGAAGGCAGCCTCATGTAATTTTGAAGCTCACCTTCATTTGAGCAGGAGGTTAGATTAGATGGAAGCCAAAGGACCCTTCCAGTCTAATTTTTTTTTTTCTGTTATTTTGTGGTTGGTAACACTTGTATTATACTTAAGTGGTTTTGAAGTCTTACATTTTACCTACTTGTTTTCAGTGTTTTTTCATGTTATTGGACTTGCCATGTTATTATTTGTTCACATATGTTGAAGGCAGAAACTTTAAATTCTCAAACTTGTAAAACCTATAGCAAGAGACATTTGGTCAAATAAGAATTGCCCATCAGTATTTTTCCCTGTGCATCCTGGCAAAGGTCCATTTTCAGAGATTTTTCTCATGAAGAAAACTCACTGCCTGCTTTACTTTTTTTGGGAAGTAGAGAGTAAAAAGAACTTGACTACTTCAAGAAAGCTAAGATGATTCAGTGAAATAATTGAATAAAACATTGCTTTTCTAATTTAAAAGTATACATTTGGGTTTGATCAGATAACTTGTGGAGTCTACGTGGTGTATTGAAACTCCCATAGTAGACAAAACTCCAGGCTGGCACAGTAACAAAAGATTCAGACTCTTGTATCAAATCCTGTTATGACAGTTGATTCAATACTAAATTTGGAAGAGTAGGTTGCATAAAGTACCTGCTTTTCATTGAGTTCACAATATTGCAGGCACATCTTTTTCTGTGAAATACTATGTTCCAGTGCAGGTGTAGGTAAGTTAGTGAGGGAGAAGGTGAAGTGGAGGAGTGCAAAAAAAATCAAGGCTCGATCCCTTTTTTTTTGTGATTACCTTTGCCATTTCTTCAGTCATTTGAGTTTCTGAACATATGGATCTTCCTGTGAGTTGGAGTGTTTGTTTGAGGTGAATCCAGATTTTTTTTGATGTTGTTTTGTCTTACAAGCTTTCACGCTGCTGGGCTAAGAAAACTAACAATAGTTTCCATTAATGCTTGACCTGGCAATGTGTATGTTCTGCCTGTTCAGAGGGAAGGCCAGTGTTACTAACAAAACAGTGCTGACATCACTTTTATACTAGTGATGCTTTTGGCAGTTGAAGAACAAGTCTGTGCCATTTTGGCTGATGCTCTGTTAAAACAAACAAACAGTAAAAAAACAAGGAAGGAAAAAACCAAACAACAATACCTTCAAGTGTTTTGTGTGTTCATAAAAAGGAAAAACACTAAGCTGCATGTTCACCAACACTGAAAATGGTTGCACAGGGGAGTACACTCTCTTTAAGCTTCACATTTTTCATAAAGAAATGCTAAAAAAATCTATAAAGCCCAATTTTTAAATGTATTCTAGCAGTAAAAAGTCTTGAAAATTAAGACTCTAAAATCTGTTCTGAAATAAAGCCTCACTTGTGTGCACTGTGTACATACCCACACTTGTGTGTATTTTCTTAAGCTAGGTTCAGCAAGGGCTTGTTTCCTGTGGTATCCCTGGGAACAGTGGCAGAATTTGAGTGCACAGCATCTCACTGATTTAGTATTTGCTCACAGGTAACCACCAGCTACCAAAGTTGGACTGGGTTGGAGGTGAGAGTGCGATGACCCTTTGGCAGCTTCTGCTAAAACAACTCTTTGGATTGTTTTTATTTCCTGTCATATGCTCTGAGGCTGGCCCAAAGGATAAGAGTCCCTTCTCAATAAAACTGCAAGGCTGTGGGCATGCATTTTTTGTGGACTGGCTAATGACCTCCTAGGAATAGAAAGGACTAAATTTAGGGGAGTTTTCAGGAAAACATAAGAGGGAGTCTGGTAATCCAATTGATTAAAGGATTGCTTCAGTCTGAGAAATGACAATGGCTTTACAGTGGGGGAAAAGAGAAGGTTTCTTAAATATAATGTCAATTCAGTGTTTGGAAAGGAAAACAAAAAACCAGGTCTCTTATATATTGTGCCACCATAAATTGAAATTGTCATTTTTCCCCTTTCTCATGAAGTGTGGATTTTCTGATGTGACACCAGTATCTTGCTACTCTTGCCTGTGGCTTTTTTGCTGATGAGAGGACTGAGGGGAGGGGAGCGTGTTACTTTAGCTTGATTTGAGTTGGCAAGCATGGTATACTGCAGCCTGTCTGCTGTGGTGTTCTGCAGGTTACTCTCCCAAGAAAAACATGGTGTGCTCAGTCTGATTCAGATCACTGTCTCTTTCTGCCTCCATTCACTAGCAGGGTCCAGCAATCAATGCTGTGCTGGCTTCCTGTATGTGCAGGACCAGGGAGATTTTTCTGGGCTTCTCTTGCGTGCACACAGCCTTAAATATTTGGTTAGAGGGAAAAACCAAGATGTTTTGGCTCCAAGGTCTTTTTAGACCTGAAAGTGTAGTGAGTGACTGGTGGATGCCCAGGGGAAGAGGCTGGTGGTGGTAGTGGGGTTGGTATACAGAGTCCCGGAGGGACCTCCTTCTCAGGGCAGTCAGAGAGATGAGTTGCTGGTGGAAACATGTCTCAGTGTAAAGGCTCCCTCTCTCAGAATTTTGGTAGGACTCTGTCCCTGTGAGCTTTCCCTTGGCACTCTCTCTATGCAGTGGGACTGTAGTAACAGAAGGGCATCTATTAACGGCGTGTGGCCCAGGCCTAGGGTGATGCGCAGTAGCTGGGAATAGATCTGCCCAGCAAGCCGTGGTTTCCCGTATCCGGCTGTGCTCCACCGACATCCACAAAACTGCCTTTCACTGTCAGTCGGGTTTTGTCTGCTCTGATGCTCTTATTTATATACCCAGTCTCTGTGTAAAGCCGAGATATTCCCGTGCCAGTGCATTTGGCCGTTATCGCTGTGGGTGAAGGCCAGATAGCTGAGTCGTTGTGCCTCCGTTCTCAGGCTGTTTTCCGGGAGATAAAGCCGTTTTCTGTAGGGAGGAAGGAGGGGGAGCCTGGACCGCTGCGTGCAGTTCTGTGTGCGTGTCTCACGGTTTATGTGTATAGTTATTTATCTGCAGCAGGTGCGCGGTGGCGCCGAGCGCTGCTCGGGGCCCGCACGGGGAGGGGTTCCTGGGCCGGGCCCTGCGGCAGCGGCGCCCGGGCCCGCAGCGCTCTCTGGCGGCCGTAGCGGGGCGGCGCCGCCTTCCAGGCGGCCGTGCGGGCTCCGCCCGCGGCTCGGCGGCTCCGGGAGGGACGGGATGTTTGCCTCCCCAGCCGCGTCCTGTGCGGGGTGGGCGGGAGGGCCGCCCCGCAGGACACGGCGGAGCGAGGCGGCGACAGCGCGGGTGCGGTGGCGCATCCCGCTCGCAGCGGCGGCGCGGGCGCGGCCGGCAGGTGGCGCGGCTGAGCCGCCGCCGCCTCCTCTCCGTCCCTGCCCAGCGCCGGGGGGGGCCGCGGTGTCCTGAAATAACCGATCCCAGCACGGGCACCTGCGGGGAGCAGCCTCTGCTGCTCCGGGCTGTGTCCGGCTAATTCCTGAAATAACCGATCCCAGCGGCACGGGCACCTGCGGGGAGCAGCCTCTGCTGCTCTGCATTGTGCCGAGTTAATGTGCACGGGGGAAACGACTCGGTGTGCGAGTCGGAAGGGAAGCTGAATCCACAACTGGCCGAACTAACGGTAGATAAGATTAGTGGGGAATGGGTCCGGCAAGGGACAGTGATGCCCCACAAGAATGCAGATTTTGTTTGTACATGACAGTTGTGAAATGAACTCAGTAAGTTAGGCTGAGCTTTATACTGATCTTATATATGGGTTTCTTGGGAGGATAGGGTTGATGGAAGTAGTTAATAGCATTAAGGTTGCTTTTTGCGTGTATGTGTCATGGTGACTATTCCACTTTCTTCCAGACTGATTCTGCAGAAGCCTGGTCTGGTATTTCCTATTTAAATTTCACCTTGATTCAGCTTTTAACTTAAAAGATGTTTAGAGCTAGTCTTCTGGGGCAGAGTTGTCATTCGGGGCTTGACTGACCTTTGCAAGATAGCTGTGTGTCTGACCAGAGAAGCATCTGCCTCTCCAAGCCCATGGACCCCAATAGGAGGGAAGCATCGAGGGAAGGAAAGGCAATAAAAGCTTTAAAGCTGCCGGGGCAGGGTGGTGTTCACCTGAGTCTGTAGTGTCAGCAGTGTGGTGTATTAGAATAAGTTTTGCTCAGGTATGATATTCTCAAGGTATCCTTAATTATTGCAGTGGTTGAATAACTCCCAAATGGGATGAAACTTGTGAGAAAAATAATGAATGGTCTAGAGCTGTATTTACACTTTATAGCTTCCTTGTTTGAGTTCCCAGTAATAAACAAGGGAGGCTTTTCTGCTGTGGTGTGACTGTTACAGATAATTCCACATACAAAGAGCCCTCTGGGGGCAAGGTTGGTGCTGATAACATTGAGCCTTTCTGCACTGAGAGTAAGGAATTTCTGCTTATGCAAGCATTATGCATTTTTAATTCCTATTTTTGGGTACAGTGTGCTGTATGGAAAGTTTAAGAATCTGTGCTTCTTCCTTGCTTTTCTTCAAGCATTACATTTTGCACATGGTCACAGGATGGCTTCTTGTTGTTTTGGGGGATTTTGTTTGTTGGTTTGTTTTTTTTTTTTTTAAGCTGCATTTGTATTTTAGATGCATACTTACAGTGCTGATATTAGTGGCAGCTCCACCTTGCTCTAAGTTGGTGCAAAAGAGAAGTGTTTGTTGAAAAAATTCATTATTTGTCTTTTATGCTTGTTGTATGGAAACGAGTGTTTTGTAGGCAGTTGAATTATTATATAACAGGGGCTTTGAGGAAAAAACCAGGCACCTAACTGGTGAAGGGAGTTTCAAATCAGTCTGAGTAACCACTTGCTTTAAAAACAATATCTAGAATACCTTTTAATCCTAGTAAAAACTTTCTTTTATGGACAAGTGGCAATTTGAGACTGAAAACTGTCTAATTTTCTTTTAATTCAGGGTGAAAAGAAAATAATTGGGATAAATGCTAAAACAGCAATTAGATGATAATGTTCCAGTTTCTTAAGGTACCTTCTGCTATGTAATTGAGCAAAGGTTCAGATCTTAGAAAACCAATTTTTTTCATCTTCAATGGGAGTTGCTAGTTATTGAGCACTCTTTTTGAGTTGTTGAAATAAATGTAAAAATATCTGAAGCTAAAATTATTTTAAGGTTAGTTTGTGCAGCTTAGGATAATATATAATGATTTCTCGTTGCAGTTATTTTTTTTTTCGTTAAATCTTGTTATCTCTGGCTTTTCTAAAGGTGCCAGATTGACCTTTTTGTGTGGCTGTAGATCTCAGCTTTCCTTACAGTATGGTATGCTAGAAGACTCTGCATTCTCTACTGAGACATCTGCAGCTCAGATTAATTCTGTATGATTGGTATCCATTGCCTTCACCTTCTACTCATCTTCTTATGCTTCCCTCATGCTTGGAACTTTGTTGCCAACTGTGTCTTCTGGGAATAGGGGAAAGGAGAACACCTGGAAGGTTTATTTGAGCCAGTTTGGTAAACCAAAAGGAAAAGTACCTGAAAGAATAGAGAAAATAATACAGGAGAGGTGGGAACAGCGAAATGGATGGGCTCAGAAGCCAGCACAAAGCACAGGAACACAAAAGGTGCTACTAAAATCCTTTTCAGTAAGGGTCTCAGTTTCTGTAGCTTTGTAAAGTCATAGTAAAGTCACAAGTAGTTGCTGTGCATAGTAGATTTTTAGCTACCAGAATTTTTATAATTTTGACGGGGGGGGGGGGGGGGGGGGTTGTGTGCTTGTGCTTGCTTTGTTTTATGAGCTTTCATTTTGGCTTATGCTGACCACTGAAAAGTCTGCTTCATAGGAGGGGAGGATATTTATAGATGCTAACCTTAGTTTAGGATTTTCATTCTGCTGTTTCTGTGATTAGTGGAGAAAAGGCAGTGACCCTGGGTGCTATCCTCTAGACATCTAACCTTGTCTATACTAAAGTGAGCTTTAAAACACCACTTATGAATATGTGAGTTACTTCTTCTAAACTTGCAAGAAGACCTCTTTTTAACTGTGCACTTACCTTGCAGAGTGCCTTTGAGTGGTCCACACAGTCACACATGATAAATCCATGACTCTAATAATACTTTTGAATAAAATAATTGGATAATGTTGTATCTGTGCCAATACCTCTCTCTTCCTAGGCACAAGTGATTCAGTCACTTCTTGAGTGACCCTGAAATAACAGGTTTAATGTTAATTGTACTTGCTGTTGTGTCTCTTAATATGAGAACTTTGATTATAACTGAATTTTTTTTTTTCTTTTTTCTGCTGTCATTTCTGCCTGCCTGCTTATCTTCATTGGAATGTGGTTCTTCAATTATTCTGATAAACTTCTGACACAGGTAAATACCAGTCTGTTTGTATTTACTGAGTATGCCCTTTGCTTGGCAGTGTGCAATGAATCTTAAATCAGATATGCCACACAGCTGTAGACTGGGAAAGGGAAATGCTACTGCCATGATGTGCATCTTTCGAAAAGATAATTAGCCAGGAATATTTATTTCCTTATCTGCTCTTTCTTATTCCTCCCTCACTTTTAACAACAGTAAAATAGATATCCAGATAGAAAATAACAAAATTTCATATTTGCTTTTTGGTGGTAGTATATCCTGCCTGGTGTTTCCTGGGAGACCTTATGCTCGTAATGGAGTTGACGTGTGTGTAAGGAGGGGGAAAGCAGCCTAGAAAGAAAAATGTTTATACAGTCTCACTCTTCCCACTCTGCCAGTCACTCATTTCTGCCTTCACTTTTATATTGCTCACATGGAGTAGCAGGTGGTAATTTTTGGTTTTCCTTCGGATCCAATGAAAAGGAGGAGGCAAAAACATGTGGGCAGGATGAAGTAGGCGAACCTTTCATGGCAGTTAGTTGGAGCCCATTGTGAAATACAATAGTGGAATATGTGTAATGGAGTGAGAGTAAAGGAATGTTATTCAACTTGTCTTGTTAGCTGCATTCGTGCCTTTTATTACAACACAAAAAGTTCAGCCTTTGTCAACGGAAGGTTTGTTGCCATGAATGCTGAGTGGGTTACTTACATCTTTGGACTTAGCTCAGTATGTACGTACTGATAAAGATCACGGCAAAGGTTTAAAAAAGGGATATTGAACTGTTCACCAAAGGGGACAGTAATAAACTTTAATTGGTTTGGGGTTCTTTTTCTCCCCCCAACTGCCTTGGAAACAAAAGTCCTCATTCTTTTAACTTAATAAATTGATATTCAGAAGCCAGAAGTACAGAGAGTTTTTGGAATACATTTAGAACCCATCATCCTTGCCACTTCTGGTGCATTTTTCAGTGAACAATATGAAGCGTTAGTCATTATTAACGACAACTGAAATGCACATAGGTCAATAAACTGGTATTGCATCCATCCGTCTGTCCTGCCCACTCAAAATGGCTGTGCTCCGAAGAGGAGTGAGAACAGCAGCATATTGTTCAGAGCTCACACGGGAATGCTGCTCACCTAAAAACTCCTCACACGTGTGGTGAACGAATCAGTTGTGATTGTGGAAAGATGGATGTAGGCTGGGTTTTTGCTTTGCATGGTGCTTAACCAACCTGCACTGAAGGGCAGCTGCTGTGCTGGCTACAGGGGCTGCTGTGCTGCCTGAGCTGCAGTGCCCCTGGCAAGACATCCTGCGTGCTGGAGGTGCTTTGGTGCACAGCAGCAAAAGGCAGGACAGCACAGTTCAGGGCTGGATGTGTCACTTTGGAAGGAGCTACCCTAGCATTGTCACCTTAGCCCTTTCCAGGGGGGTAAGATGAGCCATGGTAGGGGTCTTGGCTAATATAGCCAGTTTACTTCTGGTACTTTAGGTTAAAGCATTTCTTTAGTACACTGTATTTGGAGCATGAACTAAAGAGAGAGTTGTCACAGGCTGGATGTTTTTGATCACGTACGTGGAAAAGGGAGCTTGAGAGTCTTCCCTGCTTCCACTTGCCTTTTTATTTTGAATCTTTGCTTCTTATTTTTACAGCTCTCTTTAGTTCAGTGACATGTTTTTCTAGTTTCCAAATCTGTAGTTTGATGGTTTTCCTGTGGTTCTGTTATTTAATATTTATTTTCATGATAAATATATTTTTTAGTCTCAATTGTAGTGTATATAAAACTAATCTGTCTTCCCCTGAGATGCAGTGATACTCTTCCAAGTGCTTATTTTGGTCTCCTAAATATCCTTCATAGCTTTTTGCTCACCTGATTACAGCAATTCAATTCAAGAAAACCATTGATAATGACTGGCTATGCAACTGACATCCCAGTTTCAGTGCATCTGAAATGTTGTCACATACCTTGCCTTCTGACTGATAAGGGAAGAAGTGAAAATATTGTCAGAAAGTCTCTGAAGAAAATGCTTTGTCAGAAGCAGCTAATTTCAGAATTACTGGCTGTTGTTACATAGCCCGATAAGAAAATTGAAGGTGACGACTTTCAGTCTTTTCTGAAGTAAACATTGGCAAAGGCAGTCAGTGCTGTCTTCCAATGCCTGCTAAAAGAGCTAATGCTTAATGTTAGGGTGTTGTTGACACTTGAACTAATGTAGCTTGATCATTCCTGGTAGGCCACTGATCCATTGCAGGAAAAGACCTGTGTGGTATCAGTGTTTCAAAGTGGCAAGGTATTTACTTTGCCGCCTGTAGTGTTACTTCATTGATGCTGTTTTTCTGTCAAATCTCTTTAAGCATTTCACTAGGTTTCATAGCATGATGGAAGTAATTTGTACAAGAACAGCTAACACACAGAGCACTTGTCAGACTTTGAAGTTTCAGTTTTAGCAGCCAGCACCACCTTTCTTTCTTCTGCATTCACAACACTTGCCTTGTGCTGGTCATAGAGGTCCTGGGGTGGTCAAGGACCCAAATGCTTGGGCCTGGTTGAGTCACCTTCTCTTGGGAAGTGTTATGTTAATGGGGGGTTTTATTCTGGTTTAAACATCAGAGAATCACTTTTTAGCTAGATCTTGCCTTGCAGAATTTCTGACCTAATTGAAGGAAGAGAGGCAGGATAACAAAATGTTTTTCCTTCCATGGGAAAATACTTGGCATGGCAGAGAGAACCCCAGTCCATCTGGTCTCGGCAGCTTGCTTAGAGCAGTGAGGGTCATGTTAAAACTGCTGTGCCCATGATACCAAAAGGGCCTGGTAACTCCTGTATGAATTGCTGCTTTTGTAGTGTCTCAGAGGTGATGTTCTGCTTGCCTCCTTTTGTAATCAGGCTGACTTCTTAAAAATAAGACAGTAGCCTTATGGCTCCCAAAGCTTATTGGGCTTGAACTGCTGCTTGAGCACAGGCTGCTCTCCAAAACCAGAAAAAAAAGGAAGAATTTTTAACTCTACAGCTGTCTTCTCCCAGATTTTCCTATCTTGATAATGGTTAGAACTATTATTCTAAATCTTTGATTTACCCTTTAATATGGATGTCATCAAATGCTCAAGGAATGTCTGCTGCAATTTAGTTTCATAAAGCTACAGTATTACTGAAGAAGAATATCATAAGAATAGCTTTAACTGGTTCCTGTTAGCTCACACCTAGTAATGAGTCTCAGTTTGGAGGTTTAGGCAGGACAGAGATTTAGTCTGCAATTTTCCTGTGGGGGTTTTGGATGGACCTTTTCAATAGGAAGCTCTGAGTGTTTCTTCATGGTGCATTTGTGTGTCAAAACTGTGAGGCTCCATTTCATGGACTGTATGACAGGCAACTACAACTTCATAGTATTCTCAAGTTCTCTCTTGTATGCTTATGTTAAATGCTGACATGTTTTGGAGGGCAGGGTTCCTTCCCCTCCAGTCTGGCTGAATTTCTGCACATTCTTGATTTTCAGTGCTGTATTCAGCTGATGTAACATGCAAAATGAAATCGTCAATCCCTCGCAGCAAAAAATGCTGAGCTGTTGTTAGGTGCTCTGACAGTTCATGTTCATCAGGCTTCTTGTTAATCAGAGATTCTGCTGGTTTGTGTTGCACAGGTACTAAAGGAAAGGAGCACTCACTTTAGACTAGGATAGCAAAGCATAGCCAGGGTAGAGACATGCCTTACTTGTAGAAGTGGAAGAGATAGTGAGCTTGTCCCCTGTAGGCTTAATCTCATTTTACTCATCTCCACAGTACAAAAAGCAGTAACCAGTAACTATTCTAATTGGCAGTGTTTGTTCAGTATCAATGCTAACAGAGTTGCACAATTTGAATATGCTTTGATGACATTTGCTCTTCTGTATGATTAAATGACAGAAGTTCAGTGACTTTCAAGTAGTGGAATGCAAAGCCCTCGCTTGCAGATGGCTCACTGTAGTTCTTGGAGGAGAAGACTGACTCCTGCAGCTGCTCCTTCATGCTTGTGCTGGCTTCCAGGTGTTTCTAATGTGTGTTCTTAAATCAGGGCTGCTCTCGAGATTCAAAATCATATCTCTTTGGAAGCCAGGGTGATTGATGCTTCATATTTGATAATTTTAAAAAATGTCTCTTCCCTGGGTAATTAACTCCAAATTAACCAGCCAGAATTTTACCAAAATTTCAGAACTATGTGATGTAAGTAATTTATTGAAAGGGAAATAAATGGACCAGTTCTTGGAAAAAGGTTCTCTTGCATCATTAAACACTAAGTTATTTCTTCTTGTGCAGGAAATCCTCAAGCTGCTGGTTGCTGGCAGGTTGGAGAATACTATAGGAAAGTTGCATTTATCTGCTTGCCTTTTGGGGTTCTCACCTAAATATCTGCCTCTGGCCATGCCTAGAAGTGACTGCCAGGCTAAATGGATGTTTCAATCCAGTGAGATCTTTCCCATATGTGTTTCTTGCTCTTTCACACAGGGAGGATTTCTTTTCAGCAGGTACCAAGATGAAAATAAAAATCAAGTGTAAACTAACAGGCTAAACATGTGCAATTGTAGTGCTTATTTCTGTGTAACTGAAACCCATACCCTTGGTATCACTTGGGGATGACTGTGAGGGATGTATAAAAAAATTCCTCATATGTTCAATTAGGATATTAATAGCTAAAGACTTTTTAAAAATTGCTTAATGATGGACTGAAAGCTATCGTCTCTAACTGCACTTCATTATAGTCATTCAAAATACAAAGATAGGAAAAATACAGCAGAGATTTTTGCTGCTAGCATTTGGGAATGAGATATTTCCCAGTTTGTTGTCCCTATTCTTGCCTTTCACTTCAGTACTTTGGTTTTCACTACAGTGCAGATGTCTTTTTACAGGGTTTTTTTTTGTGCTTTTTACCTTTTCTTGTCATCAAAACTATTTCCTTTGATAATCTGGCATGCATTGCTTTACTCATGGGTTCTATTATTTTTCTGAAGTCAGTTTTAGTTTTTGTGTGCTGCTGTTGCTGACTAGCAGTCTTGCAAAACCCTGTGCCAAAGCACTCCATGAAGATTGGTTCAAAATAGGAGATAGGTAAAAGGGCATTAAAAATCCTGTAGGTTAGGATGCAGTTGATGTATGGGATATCTCCTGTAACAGTAAGCACTGTAACTTCATAAAAAGCTTTCTTTGCTGTGTTTGTAAAGTACTTTTTTAACCTCTAAATATCTTAAGGATTGCATGTTTGTAACTTTAAAGTCTCCAGAAGAGCTTGAGTGTCTGGTGTATTTTATGCTTTATCAAGCACTCAGAGGCACATCTGAATTTTAAATTTAATCTTTTTTTGTTGCATCATGTCAAAATTGATGCTTGTTACCGTAGGTAACTTGTTTATGTCTGTAGTCTAAAGGTTGGCTCTATTTTCTGCTTTGTCATATGGTGAAGTCTGCATTATTCAAACAGTGTCTGAAGGCCTCTATAGAACGTGGAAAGTGAACCTACTAAATGTTTACCCCGTGAAGGTATGGCAGCTCAATCAGTGATGTGTAACACGCTGAGGAATGTGGGCTAAAGTGGTACACTTTATTCAGACTGACATTAACAGTAAATTCTGCTGGATGAATGCCAGGTTCATTCACTTACAGGTTAGATTTAAACTTGGGCTGATGCTTTTCTTAATTTATTTTTTTTTTAAAGCAAAGCTGTCAAGGAGTACCACAAACCAAGAATTTTAAAATAGGCTTCCTCTTCCCCTTTGGGCATAAGAGCTATGGGTGGGGGAGAACCCTAGGTACCCTGATGCTCTCATGCATGAAATCTTGTTTTTTGTTTCATTAAATGTTAAAATTTGCCTGTATCTGACATTCTCATGTACCCAGAGTGATAATTCATCTGTGTGCAATCTGTCACTTTATATAAGAGCCAGGATAGTTCAGGACAAAGGAAGGAAAGCATAGCTTGATGCTGAATTCTTGAATGTGACAGGAGAAGAACGAAAATCCTTGTACTTCAGGCATTTTTCAGTTGCAGCTAGAGGCTATTTTTCGAAGTAATAAAAATATTCAATCTCTTAGATAATCCAGTTGTTTTACAATTTCTTTCTGGTTTCTATTACCTGTAAGTTGTTGACTGCATGTAACTGAGTAATGCTTTTAATTACTTGAATGCACTGGAACCAACTTTGTCAAATTTATGGGAAATGCTTACAAAAAAAATTACGTAGTTGTCAGAATACCTGCCTCTGAAGCAGTTGTGTTTTCACTTTGATTTGTTTTCAGTCTGGTAACTGACAAAGCATATCCTTTGCTGCCTTTTCTGAAGGTGAGAAATGGAATTGATATAGATTGCTCTGGCACACAACCATCTCCCAAATAAAAAGTTGATTAATTTGAATCAGGTGCTTCTAGATCAGTGGTATAGAAATAATTTTCTTTGACATAGCTAAAGAAGTATCATCAAATGAAGTCTGTGAGTGTTGCCTTCCTGTGAAGTCATCACCAGAACTGGGGCTGAAGCATGAGAAAAGGTGATTGATGTTACCAGAGATGGAGCTAGCTGTGGCTTTTCTTTGTGAGTGCAGCAGTGAACTTGCTGCTTTGCAGAATGAAGCAGCTGCATATATGCTGCAGTCCCACATCATGCATGCTTGGGTGTGCAAGCTTATATAGCATTTGCTTTTCACTTTCAATCTGACTCTGATGTGGCTTCTTGTGACAAGCACAGCAAATTACAAGAATTTTAGCAGAAATTTATGAGAAGAATGCTGCAAAAATAATATTTGCATTAGTATATTTTTATTTGTGTTTGGATATTAGTTGATAGTACAGTTATTAATCTTTCATAAATTTTATTCAGTGCTTTAACTTGTGTCTCTTAAGAAATTCCTTTCCCCTCTGTGTAATCTAACATTTAGTGATCTTTCTGGCTATATGGGAAACCCAGATTTGAGTCAGAACAGCTTTGGAGCTGAGCAGTGTGTTATTCAGATGTGCACAACTTACTGGACCCTGTTTCTAACTCTCATGATAGCTGCTAGCTTGATGGAGCTCCTGTTCAAGGGCATCTTGGAATAGGAAAGGAGAAAGTAAAGACTGGAAAAGTTAATGTCACTGCTTTCATGCCTTCCCCACTCCAACATATGTCAGTGTGTATTCATAGTTTCCAGCACCCTGGAAAACACCTGTGAGCAGTGCAGGTACTGTATGCGCAGTAGGTAAGGAGAAAGATGGTTCTCCTACCTGGTGTTGACTGTGCAGCTTTACAGGCAACAGAGATGGCAAGAAGGATGTTAAACAGTGTTAGGAGAATGGCATCTTAAAATCTTAAAATCTTGGTGCAGTTCTTTGGGACACAGACTTAGCTGAGCCTGACTGCCTCTGCTCATCTGTGTAGAATGTCTGACAGAGGCTGTAGCATATCTGATATATGGGATTGTGTAACTGGCAGGATTCATTAGGAGTTATTGCTGTACCAAGTCTCCAACTCTGGAAGGATATGTAAGGATGCCACTCACAGTAAAATTTCTGTTTTGTCTCAGCTTTTTGGAATTGGTTTTGAGCATTCTTCTAGTCAGCTTCCTGCTTTAGCTCTTTAAAATAAACAAGATTTCATGCTGTAAGTAATATTTCATTTTGAATACTGAAGTTACTCAATAATACTGGTCAGACTTTCTCAGTAGTTGTTTATTAGTGTTTCCTTTGTTCCTTGTAATTTTCCATTGAAGCCTGTTGACTTTGATTCACCTCCCTCTTACATGTGGTTGTATCCACTTGAAGCTTTCAAGAGTAGCTCTGCTTTTAGAGTAAACATCCCTCTTTAAGGGCTGTTGTATCAGTCTGCCTCTTCTCCAAGGACCAGGATCCAGGAATACAAGTGCTCCACCATCTGAGTGGTCCCACCTCTGTGCCTTTTCAGTGGGAGTGAGAGGAGAATGCTAAAATCAGCCTTGACTGTTACTCATTCCCATGCTGTACTGAGAGAGGTGGACTTGATATAATAAGAGAAACTTTTATTATAAAGTGTAACTTGTCAGCTTCAACTCCTTGGTGTTAAAGGAACTCCTTGCCTTAAAAGGAACATTATGCTCTGTCCTTGTAAGACAGGTGTACAAGGATCTGGGAATACTGTTTAGAAATATTCTGCCTTCCTTCAGTTAGTACATCTGAAGCTCCATTTAAAGTAGCCAAATTCCCTCCAGGCTTTGGGAATGAAGAACTAATCTCATTGCACCCCTCATTTCTATTTTTTCTTTTCTTTGCTTCCTCACTACCTCCTAAAGAAAATATTCCTTGTGTGAGATGGTAGACTTCTTGGTTCTAAGTAGAATTGGTTTTAACTCTTCCTTCCTCACCCAAGCCAAACCACTTTCTGTTTTATTGTATAATACCTACTTCTCTTGCTGTCAATCACCTCTTCACTGCCTTGGCAAGGTACAACAGAAGTGCAGGTAAATAATATATGGCCATACTCTGAGCCAGCTGACAGAGGGCAGGTTTAGATCAGATAAAAGGAAGCAATTCTTTACTGTGAGAATGGTGAGACACTGGCACAGGAGGCCCAGAGAAGCTGTGGATGCCCTATCCCTGGCAATGTTCAAGGTCAGGTTGGATGGAGTTTTGAGCAACCTGGTCTAGTGGAAGGTGTCCCTGCCCATGGCAGGGGGGTTGGAACTAGATGGTCTTTAGGATCCCTTCCAACCCAAATCATTCTATGCTTCTAAGAACTTGTTCAACCCTTCCATTTGGTTTCTTTCTAATGTATTCTTGCAAGGCAAATCTACTTGAGGAGACACATCTGACATCACTTTAGCAGTCAGCAGTAAGCCCAAATAACATTTGCTAGGCTGGGTTTCTGGTTTTGTCTCTGCATTTGTGTGGTCTTGGTCTGATGGAAGGGTGTAACCATTGTAATCAATGCCCATGCTCTCTGGTGTGGTGGGAGTTCCTGCACACATACTGCAAGTAGCTGGCTGTTTCTGTGGTAAGGGGTTCTCTCTCACTCTGCAGCTTGCCTCTGGAGTAAGGAAATGAATCTTCTTTGCTTCTCTACAGTATACTGTGGGCACTTCTTTTCCCACTGAAAAGCATTCAACAGGGTCAAGAAAGGAAAATACTTATGTTGAAGCCATGTTGGATAATGATATCTGTGCATACAGGCTCATAGTTACATGGCAGAGAGTTACTACAATACACCAGAACCTCATACAGGCTCATAGTTACATGGCAGAGAGTTACTACAATACACCAGAACCTCCTCGTGGCAATCTGTGAGGAAGAATATGCAGTATTTCATTGTGGTTTGGCTTGATCCATGATGAGTTGCTATCTTCAACTGACTAACTAGATACATGTCTCCAACTCTCATCGCTGGTTCTTTTTAAAGTAGCAGTGATGGACAGGATTTGTCTGTGTAAAATATTTTCTGGCAAACAGGCTACTGTCACTTTTGTGTCTAATTAGAATTGCCATTAAGCCTTAGAACATTGATTTGAGAAACAGTACAACTTGTGCTGCCTTTCTCTAAGCAGAATTAGCTACCTGTAGTGAGTAATATGTGCTTCACAAAAAGCGGGAGCAAGTTGAATCAGCTTCAGAGCTGGCGAATTTGGCACTGCTGAGAGAAGATGCATTTGTTTGAGATTTGAAAACGTAATCATGAAGATTTTAATCTCTTTTGATGCTTTATGTAACAGAACACCATGTGACCTCAGGATCTGTGGTGTCACTGTTTGCCCTTCTTGTTTTTCTTGATCATGACCAACCAGTATTAAACTCAGCAAACTCTGAATTGAAGCAAGTGGATAATCTTTAACAGGCAAGGCTTTGCGATTCTTAAAGTGCTGCAGAATTCAGGACCTGTAGTTAATAGTGGAATGCTAATGCTAATCTTACAGCCACCACGGACTGAGAGGTATTTCTTCTGACCCTCCATCTGGGGGAAACTAATCAGCAGGTACTAAAAAGATACATCAATGAAAGTGGGACTTCTCCAGAAACAAGTGCCTGACCAAATAATCATGAAAGTGTTATTCTTGGAACTGGAACAGCATCTGAAGAGGTATTTGTAAAGTTTTTAATATGGAGATGCTTGATTTATTTGTTTTAATTTTTGGGGGAGGTTCCTTTATTTTGTGCAAGTATTTACTACTTCTAAATCAAGGTGCTTGGCACTTGTTAAAACTATTTCAGGCTAGGAACATCATACTGGCTGAGAGTACTGTCATGCAGAGTTGATTACTTATTCAGAGGAAATCTACATTCCTTGAAATATCTTTACTGCAGTATTTAAAATAATCTGTATTATAAAACATGTGCTCTTATACTGCTTTTATTTCTTTTTTCAAAAAATGCTATTCCAGCTATTACAAATCTCAAGTAATGTAATAATAAAAAACAACAGGATTTGAAACTCATTAACAAGTAAATTTGTATTCATTCAAATACTTTTAAATACTTTTCATATATAATATGCACTATCTTCTGTACTGTCACATGATTAAAGGAAAGTTTTGTTAATCTGTCTTGTTAAATGTTTGGAGAGAACTGAAATGCAGCTTAGTCTTCTGCAACCTCCTTTACCGTATTTACAGTGAAATATGAACTGCCTGTTTTTTATGTGGTTCTTTCTTGTGTTTAAAATTAGTACCAAGTAACTTGGTGAATTGGAAAAATTATTTTACTGAGTTAAAAATTCATGACAGTGCAGGGAAAAAATGCCCTGACTCTTCATGTTGCAGAGTTGTTTTTCTGTGTGCAGAAGGAAAATACCCATCTGTGGGAGGGAGCGTGGAATTTGTTCCTAACTTCTGATCTCTGAACTGGTGCTTTTCTTATGCCACACCCTTAAAATCTAAACCCCTTGATCTTATATAAATGTTTACATATATCAACTGATACATTCAGCTTCATATTTTTGTCATGTTATGTTTGTGGTAGTGCTTGTGGAGAACAGCTTTCCTCTGTGAATGGTGTTGCTTTAAAGAATATAAAATTGTACATTGGAAAACTTTTTTAAAAAGTTCAATTTTAATTTTTTCAGTAATTGATAGTTTCTGAAAACATGTTGAATTTTCAAATAAACAGTAAAATTGTAGTAAATTAATCTGAATGGTTAAGGATAAGTATATTCTATCACTGCAATTGATGTGTAATGGGAACAGTTATGTGTGAGCAGCACATGTATACAGCAGTGACTGCTATAATGTATTACTGAACAAGGGAGGTAGTATTGAGGAGGTTGTTTCCTACCATCAACCAAGCTATTCCACGGAAAGGGTAATGAAAAAGTTGTGGTGGAGTAAACATGTAATTTTCTTTAACCTTTTTGCATTACTAAAAGGTTTTATTGTGACTGACTTTTACTGATACACAGAGGAGCATGATGTAGCACCTCTAGTCATAAACCAAAGTCTGCATCTGCTAGCATTATGCAGAAAATGGGGACAGTTTCTCCTGTAGTCTTACTCTGCAAGCTACTTTCTATTTAGTTTTCATTTGCCTTTGTTTCCTCTAGTTTCTCTTGCAGAGATGCTGGTTTTCTCCTGGTTATTGTTCAGTGAATTCAAGTTGGCTGGTTGTCCTGTCACCATAAATAGCAGATGCTAAATGGCAATTGCAAATGGCAGCCTTTCTTGGCTAATATTCTGTGTGACTATATGTTTTTTTTCTCAAAACTGACCCTGCTGGATGCATGGGTCAGATACAAAGAAGCATACAGCTTTTTCTGGTGTAGATGCAGAATTTGAGAGTGGGTGCAGTTGTGTGTGGCCTTCTGGAGGAAAGAGAAGCAATTCTAGAGTCAGGCATCTCATTTAAAACTTAGAGACTATGGATACAGCTGTTGAGGATACAGCTGGTGAATCTTTTCCTTCTTGCAGTCCTTGGTCAAGGGCAGTTTGCAGTATACTGTGAAGGACTTGCACTCTTAATAAAATTAAATACTTTATGCATATTTTGCATTTTAAGTTTGGCTGCCAGAATGAAGTCCAAGATTCAGAGTTAATGCTCTGGAGCTCTACCAACTTGTTTTGGAAAAGCAATCCCTAATGTCTATGTGCTGCTGGGGAGCTGTCTAGCACTAGACAGCTGGAAATGGTGATTGTATGGGTGTGCAAGAGCTGCAGCCTCTTGTGAAGTGCAGACTGCAGAGAGGTGGCTGTGTCCACTTGGGATGTACACCACCATCTTTCCATATTCATACAGAAAAGAATAGTGGTGTGGCATCCTCCATATTTCTTTTTGGAACTTGATTGGAAGTGCAGATGGGAGGGCATGGGGAGATAAACACAGGTCAGAAGATATTTCAGCCTTTGCTTATGGCATAAACTGGAAGGAGAGAGCATTGGGTACATCTCCTAACTCTTAGGATGGGTAAAGTGGGCTGTAGTTGGTTAAAATACATGAATAGTGAAGGCAGGCATGAAAACATCTGTCTTGCTGTTATATTTAGGTCATCCCTATCGGAACATCAGTAATTTAAATTTATTAAAAACATACCTAAGTGATGGGCATCTAGTCTCTGACAGGTGGACTTGGCAGTGTTAGGTTTTACAGTTGGACTCAATGATCTTAAAGATCTTTTCCAACCTAAATGATACTGTGATATCAAGGGATAGAAAACTCACTGTATTTATGAGCTAATGTTCTTACTCTTAAAAAAAGAGGCTTAAATTCATCATTAGGTAAATATTAGGTAGTTGTACTCTAATATGAAAAAGTAAAACAAAAGTCTAACAGCCCCTTAAAACTAGTGTATTCTCTATTTGAAGGTATTTTTTCCTATCTCAGTCCTCCCAAGGATTTAAAGGATCCTTTCAAGGACCTCGACATCTTTGAGTCTATCAGTATAAGTAAATTCCCTCAGCCTCGGAATCAGTTTAATGTTTCTGTTCTACCTACAACAGTTTATTGATGGCTTGTTTTAAGATGCAGAGTTCTTCAGAAATAGGGCTGAAAAACGGGTTTGGGCAAGTCAGGAGCCTATCTGAGTGGCAGCAGTGCTACCCTGTGACTCAAACATTCACTTACAAATATTTTTGTTTGTAGTTGTCATGATTGCTTGTACCTGAGCTGCTGATTGATGTGACTGTCCACCTGGTGAGGGCCTCTATCAATTAGTAGTAGCTGGGAACAGTCAGAGGGGAATTCCCCTGTTCTGTATCTTGTGTGAGAGGAGGCATGCTTCCCTGGATGGGAGGTTGCCTAGTGTGGGTTTTAGAAAAGATCCTTCTGTCCTCTGTGCTTGGTGGACAGCAGTGGTTCCTTGGCTCTGTCAGTGGAGCTGGAAGAGGGAATTTAAATTCTGTGTTGCAGTAGGGATTTTCTCCCCTTCCCATATATTGAGAGTAGTGTGGAAGCTCGTTGTGTTTTTGCTGTAGAAGAGTGGCTACTGGGCTAACCCTGTATAAGAATGAGGAAACAATTCCTGGGAGCTGTTTTGGACTCCATGCATTTCTAACTGCATTACTCAGACTTCTGATACTACAGTTACTTTGGTTTTGTTTCTGTGGGGATTGGGTTTTGTTTTGAATTGTTTTAAGCCACAGAGCTTCAGGATAATGATAGCGGTTTCTGGAGGATGAAGTAATTGTTTTTCAGAAGTGTTAGGTGCCTGACATAGTATACACATGAGCCTTGGACCTTATATATTATATACAAAAGACCCTTGGACATCTAATTAAATGGTTTAGGTGGCTATCCACCAAAAAACATGCATCAGCAGTTTTAGGGAGAGGACAGGAATGCTTCATAAACAGATGCCACTCGTAAATGTGGCTGTCACTGTGTAAAGACGATTACCCAGATACTGATTAGGTATGAAATGATAGGCTGCAATCTTTCCTTTGAAAGTTGTGTATTAAAAGATAAAGAGATCGTCTTCTGCTGTTTGCAGAATGTCTGGCTCAAGGGCAGCTAAATGTGGTGGTGTGTGCCCTGCATGGCCACCTGCATGGCCACCATGGATCCAACTGTCTCAAGGTGCTTGCTGCCTTTAAGCTAGACGATGCTGTCCTGTGGAAAATTAGAGCTTCTTACTGCCTGAGGTTCCTTTACAGGATCAGTAGGGTACTGAGGAAGGCTGGCTCCCATTTAAAGGAGAACCAGGACTTCAGGATATACAGCCTTTTGTAGATGACCTGGACCCATGCCAGCTGTTTGCAGTCTCTGGCCTAGAAGGTGCTCCAGGGAAATGTTCAAAATATGCTGAGCCAGCACACCTGTGTTCTGTTCTCTTTGTTTTGCAGTGTGGCAGGGTTTCAAGAAAGAAGTGTTGTGCTAAAGTAGGTAATACACCCCTAAAGCCACAAGGCAGTCAGGTCAAATTATAATTTTGATCAATCTGTTCTTTAAGTAATTTTTAAGTTTTGAAGCATACCTTATTTCATAGTCTTACCTTCTTTCCCGGGTATCTTGTATTCTATTTCAAATCAGTATCACTTTACAATTAATTCCTTCAGCAAGGAGAGTGTAAATGGAGATATTCTGTTGGGATTTCTGTGATTGTGAGTCAGCAGGATTTGTGTCTCTTAAATCACTGAAGCTGTGCCTGCATTAAGAAGCCTGGGAGTGCTTTTCCACTACGGAGTTGAGCTGTACCTGTTTCTCAATGCTGTACTGAGTTTGAAGCATGGGCATTCCTCTCATATGCTTGTTTTCACCGATGCGGGGAAGGTCACAGGGGGAAGGTACAGGTTAGCCAGGAAATTATCCCACAAGTGCTCAACTCAGTGGCTGTTAAAAGGAAAGTAAGTTTTTGGAGTACACTGCACTGTGCAGTAAATCAGATCATATTCTTACTTGTAGGTAGAAATTCTCCCCATGCTTCCTGAATCGCAATGGAGGTACATGGGGCTTGATTTCTAGAAATTAAAATTTCCATTCAGGTAGAAAAATACCTTTAAATAAGCTACAGTAAATTCAGCCTGTTAAAGTACAGTTCTTCTTGGATGGTACAGAAGGTCTTGATTTTTTCCTGTATTTTCTTAGGAAGTCACCCAATTATGATAAACAGTGGGTTGTGGCATTACTAGAGCAGAGTATTTTGACCACTCAGAGATTAAGAAATACGGCATTTCAAATTTGTGTAATATGCATGCATTGGAACCAGGGGAGTTAATCTTAAAATCATTTACCTACTTGTACATTGATACTGCTGATACACGTGAAGCCATTTGCTGGTGATTGCAGAGACTGAAACTGTGGGAATGTAAATGTGCAACTGGATAGAGGTCGATTGTCTTGAAATACTTACTGAGGAAGAAAAGTGGCACTGAACTCTGAGCTTATTGTCTTGATTTTTCTATATGTGTAAACAAGTTGCAGGGTTGGGATTTTATTATTATTTAACAGAATGACCTTAAAATGGTTCTGCACAGCAGGGTGGTAACGAGGGATCTGCTACCACAAAAGCTGAGAAGTGGCCGATTTTCATCCTCGTTCACGGCAGATCGGGTTCTGCATCCCGGGTGCTCCTTTCCCACACTGAGGACTTACCTTTTGTTTCTGTACTTTTCATCAGTTGTTCTTAATAATTTCTGTAAAAGCTGGGGTAGGGAACTTTATTCCCAGCTTCCTGAAGACCATAGGACAACTCTAGTTAATTGCAGAAGTTTTGGCTTTTTTCCTAGCAACCCTGAGTTGGCTTCTAGTGTGATAGGCTTCTGTATGAAACATAGGCTTAATTTCAAGTGTTGCACCAAAAAATGGCCATCAAAGGACAAATGATATTCAGTAGGAAAAGTAGACCAGCTGTTAATGCTATATAAATACTTCTTTAATAAGCGTGACTAAATTATTAGCTGATCCAAGATTTTCAATATAGTTTCAAGGGTAACAATTAGAAACAGAGGAGGAGGTGGGAAAAGAGGAAGGAATGAATTAAGGAGTTAGAAAAAAAAGCCATAATGGGTGTAAACTTTATAAGGAGCTGGGGACAGGGGAAATGAAGAGCCTCAAGATCCTCCATCTCCCCCTTCCACAATTAGCAGTGCTCAGTTAGACATAGTTTTCCCATTTCATGAGACCTGGTGTGGCTTTCCTGCAGCTCTTAGGAAACAGAAAATAATACAAGTTCAAAAATAATAGGAGATGACCCTTCTTAGTTACAGGTTAATTTGGCTGGTTTTTAATTTGATAACTAAACCTACCATGTACTATTGAAGGTAACCTTCAATAGGGGTGGGTGGGTAGCTGTCAGCCACTTTCTTGTTGTCGCTCTGGGACTGTTTGTCCCCTGGGTCAGAGATGCTTTTTAATACAGAGACTTTCATCTTTCCAAATGCTTGTCATGTCAGTATGCCAAAACACTCCCTATACTTGCCATGCTTGTTATGTTAAGTGTAACTTAAAATGCTCCAGTGACTCTTTCCTTCCCTCTTCATTTAATTTTGGAGTATGTGGTTGAAAAATCTGTTGTGCAGTTAGGATAAGTGGGATTAAATATTTGTGTAAGTGGTTTTTACTTCAGGGTGTTCTTGCCTTTGAGAAAAGCATTTACACATGAAAGGTACAGAAGACTAGAGAATTGAACACTCTTTCTATGCATTAAATCTTTTATTGAAGCCAAACTTCATGTAGAGGAAAAATAAATTTGGGTTGTGAAACTTAAAGGTTGTAACATTTTATCACTCTTTTAAATATGCTGCATTATGGCACTAAACTTCTTTCCCACATCCATCCTGGGAACAATGTCAGCATGCAGTGTTGACATTGTGTGGAGCTTTCTGGAGGAAAGAAAATATTCCTGGCTCAGATGTCTCACTTAAAACTTTCAGGATGCTAACATGTTGGTGGATTCCTTCCTTTTCAGTCCTTGGTCAAGGGCACTTTATGGGATACTGAGGAGGAGGAGGGCTTTCACCTGTAGTAAAGTCAAATATTTCACACCTACTCATTTAAGGGTTTCTAAAATCAGGAAAGGCTGTGATTCCCAAGATGCATGTTACTGCAAATGCATAACTTCTTTAAAGTGCAGTAGCATCTGGATGTAATTTCAGGTTTTGAGTTATGATAGACCTCAGCTGGCTCTGTGAGGGGACTTTGAAACTCACTGGATATGTACAGAGCACAGACCTTCATCTCAACTGCATTGCTAGATGGTAATCTGTGGATGATCTCGGGAAAGGGGATGCCCTACATCCCTCTCCAAGCATCAAAATTGCTTTAAGATGGCTCATATTTCCCTGCAGAGTTCTCTCTGATGGGTAACAAGTGGGTCATGTCTTTGTTTGGCTGTATCCAGATACTTGATTATAGACAGTATGTTTTGTTTTGTCAGCATTAAAATTGGTAGAATCATTATAATTCTCATTAAAAATAACTAGGATTGACTTGGTAATTAGTTGGCTGTCAAAGAGAAAGAGGAAATCCTCAGAGGAACCAGTGAGAACCTCTCCTTGTTTTTCTTTTGATCTTACATGGTTATCTTCTTGCTTTAAACGCAGCCTTCTCTCTCTTCTGCAGAGCTCACAGCGTGATACTTCTGTGTATGCACTGTGATCAGAGATACTGTCAGGTTATTTCCAGAGCCCCAGTAGGGTGTGTGTATTCTTTCCACTAAATATTTATTTAGTTATGCTTGCACATCTGGAAAAAAAGAAAAAAAAAGTAAAAAAAAAAAAGTATTTACAAATACAGCCCTTCATTTCACTGGCATATTGCACAGCTTTCCATTTTATCTGTTTTTCCTGGAACTAAACCCCAATTTCTAGCAATCAAATAAACTAAATTATAGATGCAAATAAGATTACTATGGAGGAGGAAAAGCTCACATTCACATTTAGGAAAACTGAGAGAGTACTGTCTTGTAGAAAGAGCTTTTTCAATTTAGCAGAAGTACGTAAATTGAAATAACTGAATTCAATCTTGAAATAAAACAAGTCTTTTGGAGCTGAGCAGTAAGTTCTTAGTGGCTTGGTTTCTTTAAATCAAGATCTTAACTAAAGGTTTGGAGCTGGAAAAGGAAGTTGGCTGAGATTTTGTGATCTTTATTTAGGCTATCTGAAGATGGGGCTTGTGTGGGTGGGGTTATTTTGTTGGATTGTTTTTTTGGTCCTTAGTCTGTTAAAAATATTTATGATTTACTGTGGGAAAGTTCGTTGGACAACTTCTCCAGTTATGTACCTTTACTGAGATGAAGAAAAAAAATCATGGTCTCTTGAAATAAATAAACCTTTAGTCCTTGAGGTCAAGTACAGCCAGAGCTTGCTTTCTCAGTTATTAGCTTGGCACAATTTTGCATAAGTTGGATGCTGGGAGGATTGCTGTCAATACACAAAGAATTTTGAATCTATGAATTTTAAGGCAGAATGGTACTCTGCCATTTATTCTCCATTTTTAGATGCCAAGTGAAATGCACAGTCAGATGTCAGGTAGAATCTAATTACTGTAGCCTTTTCTTGAGTAAATAGCAGATTTTATTTTTAACCTCCTCAGTACTTGCATTCTGCAGTTGAAAGCTGTAGTTGAAGTTCGCAAGATCTGAGGCTGTCTGAGTGTAAGATGAAAGTGTGCTGTGACAGCAATTGCTGTTCTTCTAATATGGTTTCTGGTGTGGCATCTTTGTAACATCATCAAAAGATGAGATTTATTTTATGTTCAGAAGATGCTTATCGAGGGCTTTTAATGTTGTCATCTGAAGGGAGCATACACTGACAAGGTACTTTAAAGATAAATGTTTTAAGTTAAAGAACTTTTTAACACGCATGGAGAAACATGACAAACCAGACTTGCATAGAGACAAAATGATTCTGTGCTGTAGTTTACCTCATTATGTGCTTAAGATGAAAAGCACTTTCTTCAAGTGCTTAGCATGAATAAATTGAGACGAGGAAATTATTTAGTGGGAGCAACAATGTTTAAGAGATGAAATATTACAAAAGGTGACACGTGCTAAAAAGTCTTTGACTACTGTTTGTATGTTTCATTTAAGAAGTCAGTTTACTTGAGGATCAAAGATGCTGGTGAGCTACTCGTTTGCTGTATTGTTCTCTACCCTGCTGATTTCTCAGGAGCCCATCTCGAGTCCTTTTCTGTTACTTTATGCAGTTTGTGAACACCTGGGGGGCTCTGTAGGTACACAGGCTTCCAAAGCATGTGCTAACAACATGAATTTTTCCAACCCAGTGCAGACCTAGAGTGTCTTAACCAAACTGAGGAATTCTGCAGCCTTTTTCACCTCTACTCCCAGGAATTAAAGCTTTTCCAGGAGTCGAATATCATGTATTATCTGTTAATGAGGTGTTAAAATAGGTGGTTATAATGTTTTGAGTAACACAGTAGTAATGCTGACGCCCTTCTAGAGGAAAACTGAGTTTGGAGAACTACCTTCCTTAAATCTTCCATATACTTTCTTATTTTATAAATGAGACATTTGTTAAAAACAACAGCAAAAACCCATCCTTAGAGTTCAGTCTGTCCTTGTCAGGCAAGTATGTTGAACTGAGAACATCAGCGATAGTGGTGCTGTCCCCTCCTCCCAAAAAATTTCACCCCAATTTTGGAGATTAAAGTAATTTATTTCATGGGGTTTTTTTAATTCCCTACATGATCCACTTTCTCAGCCATAAAGGGACACTTGCGGTTTGCTTTTTTGTAGAGTGGGCAAAGCAGAGCACAAATGTTAATATGCAGTCCTACTTACGCAGCTGACAGCTTTCTGTTGAATCACAACTCTGCTTGTAGGCATCTAAAAATAAATGACAGGTTTTTTTTTAAAGCCCACTGAAGTTAATGGAAGATGGTTAATGAGTTTAGTGGGAATTTGATTTAGGATCATATGTGTTATCTCTTCTTTGTGAAGATTAATATAGATTAAAGATGGCAGTGTTGTTAATTTAGTTTGAGAATGGTATCATTTTTCTGTTGTAAATGGAACAATGGCATTTGATAATTATCAGTCGATATGGCAGAACCAAAAACCATGTTCGAATGAATCCATGACTTTATTTCTACATATATAAATGAAACCAAATAACAACAGTCTGCTGTCTGTCCTGCAACAGCAAAGCAGGACTTTTCAGGATACATCTGTCCAGGCCTGTGAGTTTGCTATCTTCAAGTTCTTTCTAAGAGCCTGATTAGCAGTGATAGGACATAGCTGGTTTTGCACCTACTCTGCCCTTTTTCTGACGAAGAACTACAAGGCACAGAGGTTGTCCCAGAGCTTTTGTCCTACTGCAGTTTTGTTAATTGTGCTGAGTAACTGCCATGGGGAGGAGTCATTTGAGACATTACTGATTTTGAAGCCCAACCTCTCATAAAATATGAATTTAGATCAAGTCAAGGAGTTGATAGAGATTCCAGTACAGATGACATGCTGCTGGCTCTATCTGTCAAAGGGCTGACTTGATCACTGGCGTGTAGTGAGTAACCTCTGCAGAGAAAGTGCTGCGGGGAGGTGTCTGTGCAGCACGTGGGTCCTGGGCTTGTCCCTTGGGGGGGGGAACCTGGAGCCTGGTGCACGTGTTCCAGTGCATTGCCTCGCTTTACTTGCTGTCACGAGTTTGCAAGTCAGTACAGGGAGGGGTTTTTCTAAAACACTTCCTTTTATTTTCAGCCTGTTAGCTGCTATCCTGTGCATATTCCCACATATCCAAAGAGTGGAATGAGAGCTGTGCCCTTGTAGGATGTAGGATCTCTGGTAGCAGGAAAGTGGCTGTGAGGAATTATTATTCTTAAATGTGACCTCCCTATGAACAGGATTAGTTTGTACTACTCTGCTGGCATTATTGAATGAAAGAATAGTAGTCTAGGACAACGTAAATAAACTAAGAAGGATGATGCAGATACGCAAATGCTAAATTTAGCTTTAAGATGATTATTCCATGCCTCCTGGCTTTCCTGCTTGTCTGGGAGCAGCACCTGTGATGTATGTGACTTGTAGCTCTTGAAGAGGTTTGCTGTAGAGAATGGAAGAGGGTTTTTACTTTTTTTTGTGCCTTTAAGTAATGTAACACGTGCTGATACTGCAGGTCTAGAAAAGAGTGGTTTTTAGGGGTTGGGTGTTTCTTGTGGCAGTATTTGATGGTGATCTAGTTCAGCCTTGGGTCTCTTTCTAAGCCATTACTGGTAGAGAAGATCACTTGGACGGGCACTGAATGTAGTTGCTGTGTTCCATGACACATGAGAGCATAACATTTATTGAGAAAAACACCACAGGTGGGAGATGGATCTTATCTTAAATTATTAATGCACGTGCTGCAACTTTTAGGACTAAGTGCCTTATGGCGCACCTAAAAATAAGTCAATAGGCATTTTCCCTGTTACTGCAGAATAGTATCAGCCGGCTTTCTTTTTGCTAGAAATCCACAGGTTTGTGCCGTATGTGCTTTTGTAGACGATCGGTAGCTGAGTATTTTTTTTCAAAAAAGGCTTTATGGGCTCGTAAGGCGTTTGTAAGAGATAAAGGGGGCTCGTAGCCGTCTGAAAGAGTTTTATCTGCAGTGTGTGAGTATCCTACTTTTCCTTCTTGGCATGGGCGAAGCGAGCAGAGCTGCCGGGTACGGGCTCCGCTTTGCGGAGCTGAAATGTGTGGATTTCGGGCCGAGGCGGAGGTACGGCTCCCTGGATAAGCCGTGGGAGGCGGCACCGGGACGTTCCCGCTGCCGCGCGCCGATAGGTGGCGGTGTCGGCGCGGCCACGGGCGGCCCTCAGCGCGTCCCGCGCTCCCGCCGGGCCGTGCGGGGTTTCCCCGCCGCTCCTCGGACCCGCTAATTATTATTATTTTTTCTCTCTCTTCTTTTTTTTTTTTTTTTTTTTTTAATTTTAAATCCCCCTCCGTTGCTGCGGGCAGGGGCCGGCAGCGCGAGAGGCGCTGCGGCAGCGCGCGTGCCGGGGCTCGAGGAGGCGGCGGGACCGATTCTTTCCCCCCCCCCCCCCCCCCCGCCCCCCTTTCCCCGCGCGTGCGGGACCGTTCCGCGTGGGCGCCGCCGGCCTGCGCCGCGCGCGGCCGGGGGGGGCGCGCTAATGAGATGCGCGCGGGGCGGGGCATGGGCAGCGCAGCCAATGGGAGGCGGCGCCGGCGCATAAATGATGGGGGGGGCCGGGATGCCCGGGTTTTGTGCTGCGCGGCGGAGCGCTGACCCCGCTCGGAGCTGGCCGAGCGCAGCCCCGCAGGGTCCCGCAGGGTCCCGGCCCCGCCTCGCCCGGCGGAGCGGCCCCGCACGCACGCACGCCTTCGAGAGGAGCGAGACCTGAATTTTTTTTTTTTTCCTGGGGAGCGTTTCTGGCCGCGGTTGCATGAATGCCCAATGTTGTAGACCGGTGGCAATGGATCTAGGAGTTTATCAACTAAGACACTTCTCGATTTCGTTCTTATCGTCATTGCTGGGCACCGACACCTCGTCTCTGAGGCTCGACAGTAGGTAAATAAGTGTTGTGTCCGAGCGGCTCTGCCGGCGCGGCGGTAGCGGGGCAGGTGAGCTCCGGGCTGGCTCCTTTGTCCGGGGGAGCCGCAGCGGCGGCACCGGCGCCCGCCTCTCCCCCCGGAGGTGCTCCCCTTCCTGGCGCCCAGCGCTTCTGCCGCAGCCTGCGATTGAGCTCCATCTTTATGGTCCGTCGGGGGGCAAAATGTCGGGATATTCGGTCGGGGCTGCGGGCGGGGGGGCTCGGCGCGGCTTTACAGGTTGCTTTGCTGCATTAGAGCATCCTGGTGAGGCGGCGGCAGGCCAGCGTGAGAATGACTTTCTCAGCCAACTGGCTACCAATGCTCGCGTCTCTTGTCTCTTAAATAATTCAGCCGCCGCTAATGTTGTATGTTTTTTCTCTTTCTTTCTCTCTTGCAGCTCCTCTGGTGCAAGCGTAGTAGCTATCGACAACAAAATCGAGCAAGCGATGGTACGTACCGATGGGGCATAAAACCTTGCTCGGGCTTGAAGCAGTAAACAATATGGGGATAGAGCGGCGATACCGTGCTGGGACGCGTTTCGGTAGCGGAGCCGGGGACGGAAGGGGAGGCACGGCGTCGGGAATTTTTTTTTTTTTTTTTTTTTTTTTTTGTTATACTTATTTTTTGATTGATCAAAGGTTTCCCGCGGGGAGGAATGCGCACGTTTGTGTATTGATGCCGGGGAGGGAATGACGGCATTGCTCTTGGCTACTGCCTCCCCAAACGATTGATCCCGGCTCCATGCGGCGGTGGAGGGGCGCTGCTGGGCAGAAAGCGGAGCGTATTTGTGGGGTTTTACAGTCGCAAAGAGAGGACGTTTTGGGGTAGTTTTAATTTTATCTTTTTAACTCCTCCCCAAGCGCAGGCGAGCGCAAGCCTAGCGAGCCGCATCCCCCGTGAGCTGCAGCCGGGGCATCCCCCGCCGCTGCGCCCTTCTCCCCGCGGGCGGCACGGGTGCTGCGGTGCCCGGAGCCGGCGGCTTCGCCGCGGCCGCTGCCCCGGCCCCCGCCCGACGCGGAGCTGGGGGCCCGGCCGCCCTTTGTTACTGGAGCGGTGCCTGGAGCCGCTCTCCCGGGAGCCTCTCCGGCTGTTGCTAGGCAAACTCCGAGCCTTTAACTCCTGGCTATAAATAACTCGGCCGCCCATTGGCCGCACCGCACTCTGACGTCACCCGCGGTCGCGCGCGGACGGCGGGAGGGAGGGAAATGCGGCAACCTGCGCCCAGAACTGGCTGCAGCCGGCGCGCGCGGGGGCGGGGCCTGGCGCGGGGGCGGGGCCGCTGTGCAGGCCGGGCCGCACGTGAGTGCCGGCGGTGACAGCCCGGCTCGGCTCGGCTCGGCTCGGCTTGGCACGGCCGGGACAGCGCTACCGGGGTCACACTGCATAGCGGGCTCTGCCGCGGCTCCGGCGGGGCAGGCTGGCAGCCCGGGCCGGGCGCTGCACTGCTCTTCTAACATACACACTCTGTTCTGCGTTGCAGGATCTGGTAAAGAGTCACTTGATGTACGCAGTAAGGGAGGAAGTGGAGGTCCTCAAAGAGCAAATCAAAGAGCTGATAGAGAAGAACTCGCAGCTGGAGCAAGAAAACACTCTGCTAAAAACACTTGCCAGCCCAGAGCAGCTTGCCCAGTTCCAAGCACAGCTGCAGACTGGTTCTCCGCCTTCCTCTTCCCAGTCACAAGGGACAGCACAGCAGCCTGCTCAGCCAGCATCACAGGGCTCAGGGCCTTCAGCATAGTTCAGGATGTCATCGCCATCATGATTGCTGGCTTCTGGACTGTCCAGAGTGAGGAGGACTAGCGGGAATCCGCCACAGCCACCCTTCATCCATTTCAATGCACATTGCAACCCAGACTGAGGACTCCATGCCTTGCACACATCAGGAGAGGCTTCTCCCCCTTGTATTACACACTCATCTGTCTCTCTCTTACCTCCCTTACCCCTTTGGCTTGAAGGAGTCTATGTTCTTAGGTTGGTTGAATAAAATAAACTTCTTCCAGAGAATTAGCACAAGTACACTGGGGACTTGAGCAGCTTCTGCAAATGGCTGAGAAACGAAGCTGCATGCCTGAATTTTTTTGGTTTGTTTTAAAATCTTCCACTCATCCAGTGCTACAGCTGATACAAGTGCTTTTCAAACTTGGAAACGTGAAGAAATAGACTGAAGTAAAAAGTGATGGCTCAACCCCCTGTAGTGCATTGGGGTTCCAAAGTGTGGACTGGTGCATAGGATCTAAGAGGAAGAGGGAGAAAGGTAATCTCAGTGTTTAACACTTAATTGTCACCTGAAACCTTAAATGCAAATATTTGCACCGTTTTCTGAACCAGCGGACAGGTGCATAAAGCTGTATTATATATAGAAAACAGGTAGGTGACAATACAGTTGTTGGGTCATAGGATAATTACCATGAAGGTTATTTGCCTACTGTATATTTGTGTATTTAGTGTAATTACTTTGTAAAATAGAAAACTGTAACTATTTAGGTTGTACAGATTGAAGTTTAGTTGTTTCATTGGCTGATCTGAAGAAGTTTGAAAAGTTTTTTTTTATGCTACATAAATAAGAATGCACCTACGCAACTGTTCAGAATTTGGCAAATTAATGCTGTTTGTGTAACTTCTGAAGTTCCCTGGCTGCTGATAATCTTGAAGTAAATCATTGTTCATTGTAGTTTGGTTCAAGATGGGGAAAACCACTCCAAAAATTATCAAGCCCTGCTAGCAAAGAATTAAAGAAAAAAAAATTGGATTTCCCAGTATGGATTTTTTGCATATGATCTGTATAGTAGTATGCATATGTTTTTGTGCATGTTCTCTACAGTTGTAACACGTCAATGTATTTAACTGTTGCACTTGTCAACTTTCAATAAAGCATACAATGTTGATAAATCACTGTTTGTATAGTGTACTGGTGTTAACCACAGCCACCTTGAAGATGTTGCAATGCAGTTTTACATGGGTGGTGAGGTCAGCTCTTGAAAACAGGCAGATACTGAAGTTAAACGGGGGAGGAGGGAGTAGGGCACCTGACTAAGCAAAATGCTGGGTTTGGTCCATTCCTGTATGGTCAGGACTGTGGGGCCACAGAGATCTGTTGTATATAACAATACATAAGTTGTTTCCTAGTGGCAAACTGTGCCCTTGCCTGTCCACTGGTCATCCCATGCTGGCACAGTTCCCACCCTTAACTCGGGGTGACAAAGGCAGTGAGCACTGCAGCTATCCCACCAGTATTAATTGTGCTTTCTGAAAAATGTTGAGAACAATTTCCAGTTTTGTGCGTGTAAGTTTGGAAAAAACGTCTTTTTAGTAATACCGATTAAAACTGAATGTGAGCTTGTGAATTTCTGGGTGAATGAGTTGTGAAGGTGTGATCGATGCACTGCAACCAGGGGAGCAAAGGAATTTGCAATTTTACAGCAGTAGAAAAGAAATTCATTTGACTTAAAATATGAGGGTTATTTACAAAGGGTTTTTTATAGGGTCATATGACTGCTCACTTGTAATGAAAATCAGGAGATAACATTTTTGTGGAGCTTCTTGTTACTGAGAATAATCAAGTGTAGCAGAGGAAACGAAAAAGCTGAAGGTTCAAAGTAGGACAGGTCACTCGTGTAATTCATAGCTAAAGTTTTGCTTTTGGTGCATACTTACCATGTAGCAGTTAAGGCACTGCTTAAGTAGTTGAATTGCCTTTACTGGGATTGCCATATTAAAGAGCTTGTGTGAGTGTCTTCATGGGAGTGTGAACTTGAATTCATGTGATCTTGAGATTTTAGTGTACAATTTAGGAGCACTCTTAATGAGGAAACACCAGGGAGAAATGCAGGGTTTTTCTTTCTAATGGATTAAGCTAAAAATAGAAATTGTTGATGGCCTTTGTGGCAGAACAACACTTGAATTATTTGGATCTGACAAAAGGAATGCTAATTTTGGTGCTTTTTAAAGGGCTTAATTGTCTGCAGTTGCCTTTATATTCTGACTGTCTCTTCAGTGCTTCCAGGCTCTAACATTGTAAAATTGACTTTTTATATACTTACACAGATCAGCTTTTTCACCACTTCAGCTATCAAAATTTGCAATTTTTTTTTTTATTTTTTAATGAAATGGACCTCAGGGCTTATTTCTTTGAAGAACAGCATCATCGTATTCTAAATTCCAGTTTGGGGTTTTTTAAACTGTTCTTTAAGAAATTATTTGGAAAGCTTCAGGATTTTGGTTAGGTAATACGTTATTAATTTTACTAAACTGTACTAAACAGTGGCAAATCAATGCTGGCAAATCTGATCATTTATGTACTGAGTAGTTCTAAACTCTGGAGCTGGTTCTTGGAGCTGTTTATTAATTACTAACATGAGGCCAAGCAATGTTTTGTTGGTGAGATGATTTTAGCAATAGCTCTGTCAAAGCTGCAGCCTCTTCATGAAACAGATTTAAATAGACTAAAATTGTGCTTGAAATCCAGACAAAGAGTAGATGTTTGTCAGTTATGTTGTAATACTTCTGGAATGAATTGTTTTGATTTTTCCTTTTGTTCTAGAACAAATAATTTTTCAGAGAACTTTAAATCAAATGTTATCAGTGGTCAAGAGTGTTGTCTTTTTCCACCAAAATTTTTCTTTTTACAAACTCTGTGATGCTCATGTTTTCATCCGCACTGAGTCATATTAAATGTAACCTATCTTTTATATGTCAACCTTTTTATTCTCTGCATATCTCCAATTCAGCAGTAACTCTTCAGGCTGTATCCAAGCTGTTTGTCATTTAATTTCTTGCTGTCAATTAGCTGCACACTGGCTTTATTTTTAACAGCAATATGATAAACTGATCAAAGCAAATTATCACTGAGACCAGGTTGCTGGTCTTTTCTTATTATGGCTTTTTTTTTTTTTTTTTTTTTTTTTTTTTTTTTTTTTTTTTTTTTTTTTAATCCAATGCATCTCTTGGCAAATAACTCTGAGGCAAGTCTAGGCAGTTCAGATTTTGGGGTCTCCATAAATACTTGAATACTTGGCTGTATCTGGGGTAGAGCTACCTTTTCCTCAGAGTAGCTGGTACGGGGTCCTGGGCTGGATTTGTGACCAAAACAGATAACACAGGGATGTGTTTGCTACAGCTGAGCAGGGCTGACACTGAGTCAGGGCCTTTTCTGCCTCTCACCCCAACAGAGAGAGGGCTGGAGGTGCACAAGGAGCTGGGAGGGGACACAGCCTGGACAGCTGACTCCAACTGACCAAAGGGGTATCCTATAAAATACGGTATTGTGGGCAGTGTATCGAGCTGGGGGGAAGAAGGGGAGGAAGTTCAGAATGATGGTGTCTGTCTTCCCAAATCACTGTTACATGTGGTGGAGCCCTGCTTTCCTGGAGATGGCTGAACACCTGCCTGCCCGTGGGGAGTGGTGAATGGATTCCTTGTTTGTTTCTCTGTTAAACTGTAACACACGAGTTTTCTCACTTTTCTGCTTCTCTCCCCTATCCCACTGTGGGGGAGTAAGGAAGTGACTGTTGTGGAGGGAAAGAGAAATAAGAGCAAGTGGCTGTTGTGGCACTTAGCAGCTGCCTGGTTAAACCACAACAGTCCTTTTTGTCGCCTGCTGTGGGGCTCGAAGTACCACAGATGTGATTGGAATGTGCTCGATCGATTTTATCACTATTATTGCTGTTTTGCTATTAATTGACAGGCTCCTGTTTGTTTGACAGGGCTTGCTTGCCTGAGTCTAGTGCTCATTAGTGGCTGCTCAGTGCACTGCTGTGCTGCTTATCTCCTTACTCTGCGGTGCCTGGGAACATTTCGATAGCAGCCATGGCAATGTGTCAGGCTGGCAGATAGCCAGAGCTACTGCTGCTCTAGACAGGCTGGAACTCCAGCATGAACTTGAGTGGAAGGACCTGGGATCTGTGGGTGAGTCCATGTGGGAGCTGGACACCCTGAGGCATCTGTGGCCCTGGATAAGGCCGTGCCAGAGCAGGTACATCTCACAGCATCTGTGGCCCTGGTTATGTCTGTGCCACAGCAGCTGGACCTCTGAAGGGATTGTGGCTCAAGGGTAAGTCCATGAGAATGGTCGCTGGAGAAGGCACACCTTGAAACATCAGTGGCTGTACCTGAGGTCATGCAAGACTACTCCAAGGTGTGTGGCTGTGGATAAGGCTAGGAGAGAGCAAACACACCCCTGGAGGGACTACAGTCATGGGTAAGGCCATACTGGAGCAGGTTTACTTTCCAAGGGGCTGGCTGTGGGTGAGGCCACACTGGAGTAGGAACATCTCTGAAGGCATTGTGGCCCATGGAAAAGACCATGCTGAAACTGGTCTACCTCAAAGAAATGTGGCTGTGGGTAAGTCCATGCCACAGCAGGTAGACCCCTGAAGACTCTGTGGTTCCTAGCTAAGACTTCACTTGGAGCAGGGACACTCCTAAAGGACTGTGGAAAAGTCCAAGCCAGAGCAGGACAAGCAGAAGAGTTAACTGCAATTTTAAACCCCATGGTCTGCTCCAAAGGAACCAGAGGTGGAGATTGTAATGGAAACATCTTGAAATTGCTGTAATGTGGAATTTGGCTTGCGTGTTATAGGAATTACTGCAGCAGGAATCACCCAAACCAGTGGAGGACAAGCCTTACAGGAAGCAGTGCAAGTGCAGCAGTGACCTGACGTGACCTGTCTTTGGTGCCCAGTTACTCCACACAGCACACCACATCTCCTGTCCTGACCAAAGTCATGGACTAAATGAACTCAAAGGACATTTTGTGGATGCTTGACAGACATTTCCCAGGGGTGATCCATAGACTAAGGAAATGATACCTGTGTGTTATATCAAAGGATGGTGACAGTGGTGGTGGGTAATGAGGATGTACTGGAGAGTGTGGGACCTGAGCATGATGTAAATGGTATGGAATCAGGGATGGAGAATATGCTGGTTTGGGCTGGGATGGAGCTAGGATTCATCATAGGAGCTAGTGTGGGGCTATAGTTTGGTTTTGTGTGGAGAACAGTGTTGGGAGCACAGGGATGTGTTTGTTACAGCTGAGCAGGCCTGATGCAGAGTCAGGGCCCTTTCTGCCTCTCACCCCACCAGTGAGAGGGCTGGGAGGGAACACTGCTGGGACAGCTGACCCCAAAGGGATATCCCAAACCATATGGCATCATACTCAGCATATAAAGCTGGAGGAAGAAGAAGGAATGTTTGGAATTAAGGGGTTTGTCTTCCCGAGTCACCATTACATGTGACTGAGCCCTGCTTTTGTGGGGATGGCTGAACACCTGTCTGCCCATGGGAGGTGATGAATGGATTCCCTGGTGTGCATGGCTTTTGCTTTACCTGTTAGACTGTCTTGATATCAACCTGTAAGCCTTCTCACTTCTCCAAATGTCTCCCCCATCCCAGTCAGGGAGGAGTGAGCAAGTGACTGTTGTGGAAGGAACCAGAAATACTCTTCAATAAAGTGCCTGGAAACTGTCCAGAGAGCACCCAGACAAAACCTCCCAGCAGCAGGGGAGTAAATGCAGTGCCTTAGAGATGCCTCTCCCTAATTCTTACAGAATAAATCAATGCCTGGGAGGCAGCTTCCTGTGGTTCAGCTGCAGAAAGAACCCCACAAGGCTATTTGGGAATTACCACCCATGATTTTTTGTAGCTACAAATCTCAATACAAAGAATTTTAAGTATTATTTACTCCTTGCAGGGAGAAATGGCAGCTTGCTGGCTGGAGGCATACTTGTTTATTTAATATGTGCCATTTGCAAAACCTCTCGTTAAGCATCCTGAGCACATTAGTAACAGGTCACGTCTTACAGATGATGCATTATCTGTCACTTTTCTCCTCTCTCTTTAGGATTATGTTTTTTGACTTCCTGGTGAATTCTCTGCTGGAGTAAACCTGAAATGAGTTAGAAATTCAAGGAAATCAGCCCAAATCCAGCCTTTGCTGTTCAGTGTTACTTCAGATGTATGAAAATAAATGGAGAATAGTTGCTGGAGAGACCTTCTGAGAAGTCTTAGGCATTTGAAATGTTTGGGGATGTTCTGAAAAAACTCCTGCCACTTGGCCAGTCCTTTTCCTGTGATGAGTAAGCAGACTCTTCTGACTGCATTTATTTAGTATGTGCTGAGCTAGGTCAACAAACAGCCTGCTTGAGAATCCCAGGCAAGGAGTTTCCAGCAGACACTGGCAACTGCCCTCCTCAACTGGGGTCCAATTTCCAACAGGAGCAAAGCCAAGCTCAACAACAAAGTTAAAAGCCAAACCATGAATAAACTGACTTCCTTACATTGTAAATACATCGGAAAAGGGCAGCAGTTCAAAAGGGAAAATGAGCCAAACTCTGATTATTTTCCTTGAAACTGAATCCCAGGGGGTGATTGTCCATTGAGATGCCCCCAGGAGAGTTGTGCTGCGCCAAGAAGCAAGAGGGTTTGGGTAGGACATGGCCGAGAGGCCTCCAAATTGTTGCACAACAGGAATTAGGGTACAGTGTAACAACCGGTTGAGGAAAGGGAAAACAGTTCTCAAAAAACTTATTCCTGAGCTAAACCAGGTTCTCAGGCCATCTTGAAGGCTAATTTTGATTCTTCAGCTGCCTTGGGTGGGGATGGCTTTTCAGTGATGTGTATGTGGTAATACACACTGCATGTGGCTCAAGCCATCGTGAGAAAGTAGCTGCAGGCAAAAAAAAAAAAAAAAGGTCATAACACTCCAATTTATAGTCTTGTAGTTTGGGTGCACTGAGATCTCTGTTAAAGTTCTCCCTCTCTGGAGCTCCAAAGGCACTGTCAGATGACAGCAGTTCTGATCTGGCAAGTGCAAGCCCAGGGCAAATCCACCTTAATCTTGAAGTAACAAAAGAAAAACCTTTCAGCCTTTAAAACCAAAGTCAAGAAGAACAAACCTCAGAATGGCCTTCAGAATGGAAAGCAGATGAAGTTGTTCATCAGAGAGTACTGGAAGCAATGGGGATGAGCTTATTTGTGTATTATTTAAATTACTGTTAGCTTCTTTCCAGTCCAACGTACACTCAGGATCTCTAGGATTTGGAAGCTGGGTATCTGTGCTGAGGTTTCAGATCTCTTGCCCCACATCCCAAAAAAAACAAATCTTGTTAAAAGAATCTACCTGCATTATGCTCTCTATGGAGGCTGCTGTAAATGGCCACTCTTCCTTCCATTAGTTTTATTACTGAGAACCTCCCCGTTCTGCCTTTGCTCCTGCTTTAATTGAAGCTTAGCTAGCAGATAGCCATCAGAAAAGACATCTGCAATTCAATTAGATCTGTGCTTAAACTCACGATCTCTGTGAAACCAGCTGCTGCCAGCACAGAGTGCCTCCATGGGCTCACCTGGGGCTGCAGCCTGCCGTGCTTTGCTCTTCATCCCCCTCCTGCCCTGCCGGCCCCACTTACAGGTGCTGGAAATGAGGGTCCGTTCCTCACAGGAGGCTTGTAGGAGCTCATTTCCTCTTCCTTGCATAACCAGAGAGAAGCTGGAAACTTGGCACCACTGGGGAGCCATGAAACCTGCTTTATAATGTACTGGAAGTGGTTACTTCTCTACTCTGCAGAATAAAATCTTTCTGCCATGGGAGGTAGGATGTTAAGGAGTTCCAAAGGTGCTTCAGGGGGAACTTATTGCATCTTTTGCATAGACATGAAAGCATGATGAATTTATAGGAATGTCCATACTAAAAGAAGTTGGGCTTTTTTGCTGACTTAATTCAGTCTCTGGAGCTGTAAGTGGCATGTTCCCTGGTGCCAGCTACTCCAGGGCCACCATTCCTGCTTGCACTGACCCTATGAGGTGACTGAGGTAAGGACCAAACATCTGGGCAGGCCAGACCACTGAAACTCTGCAAGGAACAGTTCTTTGGAAATATTTCCTTGACCTTAGAGGTAAATGTTTGTTTCTAAGTGATGTCAGGCTGGTCCCTGACACAACCTCATTTATAAATGCTCCAGAAGGATTTTACAAAGTGCTTCAGTGGTCTTGCTTAAAGCATTTGTAATAACTGATTATAAAGACTTGTAAAATCACAAGTGAAAGAAGCCAGAAGGGCTTCTTTGTAGAAAATATATGGTAGATGAAAACCCCAGATCTGAAGAGAAACTAAAAGTGAAGGTGAGCATGAAGAGTGGATTTGGTTTGCAGCTCTCTGTGAGCTCCCCTGTCTTCAGGGAGAAGTGGCCCCCAGTTTCTCCCTGGGATGGGAGAAAATCAAATGGGGATCAGAATAAAGCAGCTGAGTGGAGCAGATGGGTTGGAGTGCTGTACCTGTCTGTGCCCCTGGGTACAGGGCTTAGCAAAGCCTTGGTGAGAATCCTGCAGCCATGGGCTTTCTCCATCTGCCTTTCACAATATTGTTGCTCTTAGTTCATTTTTAATAAATCAAGTGAAATCTTACAGGGGAAGGAATTAGTCTAGCAGGGGTCCCTTTCTGTTTTAAAGAGGTGACAGTGAGGAGGTCTGGGGCTGCTTTTCTACTGGAGCATCCTCAAAGCCTGCAGTTTTAACTTGCTCCTGGACAATCTGGGTTTTGGCAGCTCACATGTGCGTGCCTAGACCCCCCAGGCCATACATTCCGAGCCTGTTGTTTCAGGAGGTGGAAGGCCTGTAAGATAGGTGATACAGGAGCTTTCAGCTGGCCACTGCCCACCCAGCCCTCCCTCAAGGAGCTCCTCCTGAGGGTTATGCCCCCAGCCACTGGTGAGGCACATGGGGCAAGGAGGGGGCTGCACCTCTGCACCCTAAAGCCCAGACCAAAACACTTCCCCTTTACATGGAATTTCTAATTCTATCTCAGCATGGCTATTCATAGGCAATTTGGAGATAAAATTATTTTGAGCCACAATTCTCTTTGCATTTCACCACACTGCTTCAGTAGCAAGCACCCCTTTATTTAAAAAAAGTTTCCTTTTGGGGATGTGAAAGTACAGGTATCAGTTAGTAATTTAGAGAGGGAAAAAGTCTTGTATCAATGCTAAAAACTAAAAAAAAGTCTTGAATCAATCTAATGTAAATATAAAACACTCTGTAGAAGGCCACAGCAGTTTTGCACACAGTGATGTACATCCCAGGGGGAAGGAAGAATCCTTCCAGCAAAGCCTGGCAGTTCATGGCTGTTCCAGCCATGGAATCTAGGGAATTTTATTTCCAATTGAGGGAAAGGTTGAAGTGAAAACACATACACCCTTTTGAGATGTTGTATATGAAAAATCTCAGATCTTTTCAGAAAAAGAGAAAAGCAAATTTTATTTTTGGTCTAAATTTTCACAAAACTCCATTTTTATGTATATATTTCAAAGTTTACCAATGAAGCTACTTGGCAGCATCAGTACAGAGAAGGGATGTATCAGCCATCATCTGTGTTAGAAGCAAACCCAGGATAAACCTTCAGTATTGCTAATTTCTGATGACCTTATCATAATGCCAGATAGATTTGATGTTCCCATTAAAATGTGAGTTCCTGAAATAATGCTGCTCCTGTGAGATTTGTACATTCTATTAAGAATGAGTCAGCTTCTAGCCTTGGGTTTCTGGGTAAAAGAGCTGAAAATACCAACGAGCTGCAATACACCAGTCTAGAAATCAGAAAAGAAATAAGAGAAGAAAATTCCAAAATTGTCTTTTGAAGATTAAATGACATATTTGGCCTGGAATTTTGGGTAGTTTGACAACTCTGAAATCATGTTGCATTAAACTTATTCTTGTGCTGTGACAGTGACACAATCTGCCTTTGGTGTCATGGTGCCCTGATCCTGCAACAAATTAATTAAGAGTTTGGGGTTAAACAAACATAGGATCAATCTTTCTGTTTCATGAAGTGGGACTGAATTTTTTTCCTTGATATGTGACAGTTTTGTGATATTTAAGCATATGCTGGATTTTTAACCTTAAATACCATTTATCTCTTTCCCTCCCAAGGAGCATTTTGTATTCAGTGTGTTTTATCTGGTGACTCATATTATCTGCAAATAATCAAGCTGAAATACTAATTGCTTTTGAAGAGGGAATAAAGGATGACATTGTTCTGGATCATCAAAAGCAATTCAATCCGTTCCTCAAGGCAGGAATAAAGGTTGCAGCCTTGTTTACAAAAATGGGGAAGGCAAGGGGCCACTCTCTTTCAGCTGTGCAGATGGGTGAGGAGAAACAGTGTTCAGATTGGGGTTATAGAATGCTACAGCTCTACTGAGCCTCTTAGAAGTAGCATTTAGTTCAGAGGCAGTGGTGTTCATTCACTCACCCCAAAAGAACCTGGAGGGCTTTTTATTACAGCTCTGCAGCCTGGGCAGTGTTTGGCACCAACTGCTTTGTAGAAGATTGCTTCCCTGGAGCTGGAACACAGGTACCAGGGGCACGGCCACCCTACTGCCAGCAGTGCTTTCTCAGTGGCCCCAACAGTAGGGGCAGGACTGTGGATCCAGAACTCTCCAACAACAGGCTTCCTAAAGCTTAGGTTGTGTTTTGAAGGGTCAAGAGAAAGCACTGACTTTTCTGTTTTCCAGAAACTGCTGGCTAAGTTAATGAGACTGAAAAAATATCAACAGCCGTTTCCAGCAAAAATAACCAGCGGCAGTAATGGTCCCATCTCCAGTCTACTACATCAGAACTTCACCAGGAGCATAGCAAAGGACAGGAGAGTTGTTTAAAAACTGGAATCATGCAATAATAGCATTGCTTCTGGTTGGTTGGCTCTGCCCAGCCCAAACCTATAGCCTCCCAGGCTCTGCATTTAATGGCCTGGAGGAGAAGCCATATGAGAGCAGCTGAAGTCTCTTGGTCTGTTCTGCCTGGAGGAGACAGAGGGGAGACCTTGCAGTCCCCAAGTTCCTTGTGAGGGGAAAAGTAGGGGCAGGCACTGATCTCTTCCCTGACCAGTGACAGGATCTGAGGGAATGGCCTGAAGCTGTGCCAGGGGAGGTTCAGGTTGGACATTAGGAAAAGGTTCTTCACCCAGAGGTGGTTGGGCCCTAGAACAGCTCGCCAGGGAAGTGGTCACAGCACCCGCCTGACAGAGCTCAAGAAACATTTGGACAATACTCTTAGGCATGTGGTGTAGTTCTTGGGGATGGTGCTGAGCAGGGCTGGGAGTTGGACTCAGTGATCCCTGGGGTCCCTTCCAACTCAGCATATTCTGTCATTCTGTGAGTAATGATTCATTGCACATTAAAATACTTACTGCTGCGTTGAAATGACAAACATACACAATCCTCTGGCTTTTGATTTTGACCAACTAGCTTTTAAAAGATGTGAGGCTGATCTAAGGCTTAATTGTTTCTTGAGCAGCCTTTGTTGCACTGATTCTGAAAAGTCATTTTCCAGGCTGTGACACCTGCTGACCTGAAGCATCAGGGGATGAAAACAGACCCAAACACGAAGTGACCTGTGCTTGGTGCCTGTTTGTGCTGCACACTCTGACACAGAACCCCGGTGTGCAGCGGCCTGGGCTGTGCTCAGACATGCTCCGTGTATTGACGCCGCAGCAGCATGTGGTTGTGTTGGACAAACAACTCGCTGTGCCCCCAGACTGGTGCTGCCTTGGGTCTCTGCCTGACCTTGGGTGGTGTGATACCAGTCCTTCAACCCCAGGCTGGTTCAAATGCATGCTTGAAACTATTATTTGAGAAGCCAAGGATTTTTCCTAGAAGGGTTGGGTGCTGTGCCTCTGATGGCACGTGCCTGGAATGGGAGGTGATGACCTGCACCACCAGCACAGCAAATGTGGGTAAGGATACAAGATCACGCTTGGGAAAACCTGAGACTTGTTATCTCCTGGCCTGGCATTCATCACATGATTGCAGGGACAAAGTAGCATAGATGTAGAATGACTGAACCTTTAAGGGACCTGGCGAGGTTGTGTGCTCCAGCTTCTCACTCAGAGCTGGGCTAATCTCAGCATGAGGGCAGATCACTCCGGATGTGTCCACCTGAGTTTTGGAAACCTACAACAACAAAAATTCCACAGCTCTTCTGGGGAATCTCTTCCAACATTGTTTGGGTTTTTTTCCTAATACCGAATCAGATTTTTCTTTGAGGTAACTTTTTTCTCGGCCCATGAAGTTTCTCACCTCATTTGTGGTAAAATAATTTGCAAGTTGCGGATGAGAAGGGGTGCCCATCTTTTCCCACTGCTGAGACCTTGTGCATGCTGCTTCCTTTCTGCTACCAGTTATCCTGGGTTGCAGACACCTCCTCCAGCTGCCGTGTCCATCAGAGATAACCAACCGTTCCTCAGCTGTGACTGTCCTCATGGAAAGCTGGAATAGCTTCTGCTGACAAAGCAGGAGAAAAGGGAGAGAGGATGAGAGGCTGTTTGACTTTACCTGCTCCACCTGCAGCTCCTGTGTTCAGGGGCTGCACACTCACACCCATCCTGTCTGTGGTGTCCCTGAGTTCAGCATAGGTGGCTACGGAAGAGATCATCTTCTCTTTAGAATGCAAATTAAGATAGAAATTACAATGTGCATGGTTTTGTTTGCTCGTTCGTTTTTCCACGGTGTGTAGCTGCAGTATTTATGTTATTGGAAAGCCATGGGCTCTCTGTGGAGCCATCCTGCATCCCAAGATAAAAGGCTAACATGTATGGGGGACTGGTCGGAGCAGTGCATTTGAGAAATATGGACAAAATAATCCTCAAGCAATTAACTTATTTAGGAATGACAAAAGAGCTGGCAGGTGATTCCTTTGTTCTCTGACAGGGACAATAATATTTAGTCTATAAATAGGCTTTTTAAAAAAGCTTTCTAAGTTGAATACATCAGAATTTTTTCAAATTAATCATTTTTGACAGAAGATGCTGATCAAAATTAAAATAACTCCAAAAAATAGCCAATTATGCTACAAAAAGGTAATAAATCTGTAGGGGAAAATATAATAGGAATGCTTTCAATTCATAAGTTGTTCATTTAAAAAAATCTGGAATTTCACAGTGATATTTTTGAAGTTTTATGTTCTGTAGGGTTTTTTAACATCATGGCTGACATGTCATGAAATCATCACGGTGCATAATAACATCTTATCATTTCTAGCTCAGAGTGTTGCCTGTTTGTTGTAGTGAAACAGTTTGGCACCTGATCAAAGTGTCTCCTGCCTGTCTTGTAAAAAAAAAAATGTCAAACTTCCATTACAACACAGACAGGAGACACTTTGATCTAGAAAAGAAAGTATGTTAGTGTTTACTAAATGGCAGATGGTTTTAATAGTTTTAAAATGAAACAGAATAAAAAAATAATAAGGTTTTCCTATATAATATGCAGGACAAATGAAATGCCATGAAATCATATGAAAAAAGCCCTAAACCAGAGATAAAAAGCAGGAAAGAGCATTTCTTAATAGAAAATGACCTTTTTTTGGTAAGGGTATTTTCCTTTGTCATTTGCTTTTGACCAGGCTGGGTTTGCCAGGCACTGAGTCTGCTCTGCACTCTGCTGCTGGGATGTGGGCATGGAGCTGGCAGGGCTGTGAGGCTGGAAATGCCTGACTTGTTTGAAAAGAGAGATGAGGTTGACCCATGTGACAAGGATGACTCTTGCGTTGTTGCCATTGGCTCGTTTAATGTCCAAGGAAAATTCCAGATCAGCAAATATGCCTATTCTTGGCAAATATGTTTCTTAAACAAAAATAAAACCCCAAAGAGGTGCCCAATCTGGAGCATTAACTTGAGACAGTTATCTGTGGTACTTGGGGATCTGTTCCAGGAAACAGCATGCTGAGCTCCACATCTGACTCCAGCTATTTGGGAACAGGGTGCCAGCATCACACCATATGTGTACGCATATAACTAATTATTATTATTATTATTATTATTATTATTATTATTATTATTATTCCTACAGAATCATATGATAGTGTGCACACAGTGAACAGCATCCCAAAATAAATAGACACACAAAATGCTTCCTGGTGAGAGCGGAGGAAAGTCAGACCAGCTTCAGGAGGGCTTACCAATATGGTTTAAATCAGGACAAAGCAAAAATGTCCTTTTCTGTTGCCGGTTCTTGTAGTTAGGTAGGTTGGTAGAAGCCCAGTGAGGGTTCTATTCCCCTCTGATAACTCATCCTGCCCTGCTTTAACTGTTATCCAAGAATGTGAAACCTTCACTGCTGATTGCAGGATCATTTAGGTTGGAAAAGGTCACCTAGTCCAACCGCAGAGCAACAGCTGAGCTTGCAGCTGCCAGCAGCTCGGCTGGCTGGTGGGACATCCCACTGCTGTCCTACCACAGGCTTCCAGCTGCACAGGCATCTGCCAAATGGAAGAGCAGCTGACTGCTGGCCTTCCTGCCTCAGACTGTGGCAGGTCCTCAGAAGACATGAGATGGCCAGAAATGTGTTTGCATTTGTGCCATCAGAAGCGGGGGTGTCCAAGCCCGAGGCACAGCTGTGCTGTCAGGAGCGGCGGCTGTGACGTGGAATGGCTCTGCTTCCTGCCTGTTCCTGAGGGCCTGCCTGAGCCTGCAGTCCTCCTGTGTGCTGAGATGCTGGGCATCTACCTACCTTACCTGTCTGCAGGATGGAGCCAGCACAGCTTGCAGTGTGTCCTGAAAACTTTCCACTGTGACATTCCTTATATGTGGCTCTGTCGGGTGCCAGCAGCTTTCCACTCTGGGGTTCATACCAGCCTCCTGTGGAAAGCAAAGCCATGGCACATGAAGGGTTACTGCAGGAGGAAGTACAGGAAAGAGGAAAGACAGATTTCAAGCCTCGAGTCAGCCAAAAAACTGAAATTGTAGGGAGCTGCACTGAAAAGATGAAAAAAATGAAGAAAAGAAGGGAAGATTTGAATGGATCCAAGCCTGCTGAGTGGTATAAAGGAGAAAAACAGTGGTGGCATGAAACTCTTCCAGCTGCTTTCCACAGACCCGGCACAGCAAATTTGTCACAGGAAGTAAAGCAGAGAAAGGGAGTGAAATGGGTCAGGGCAAAGAGGGCACACGGAGGGAGGGATGCCTTCTACCTCTGGCAAGGCCAGAGCACTGAGCTCTCCTCTGCATGCGGGTCTGTGACCCACGCCAGATTTTGGGTGCCCTTGGAGAGGCACAGCAGGGATGTGGATGGGGCTGGATGGGGAAATGTCCCCTGGGACTGGCAAAAGCAACTGTGTCAGCTCTGTGCCCAGGCAGTCAGGGTGATGCAGGGAGGAGAGTGAGCACTGGCTGCCCGGTCTGCCTCCTGCAAGGCCTGCCAATGCCGCCCTTCATGCAACAGGTGAATCAGGGGAACACAAAAAAAAAAAAAAAGAAAAAAAAAGGAAACAGAGAAGCCACTCAGTGTAGGAGATGAAGCAGTTATGAAGAAGATGCCTTTCAGGTGTGACATGCCGTGTCAGGAGCTCAGGAGCGCCCACGGGGGAAGGTTACCGCTCATGCCTGGTGGGAAGGCAATACCATCGTGTCCTGCAATCAACCAGCCCAGCGAAATGTTAATGGTTAATGACCCGAAACAATGGCCCATTTGTGGCGGAGGCAGGGTGCTTTGCACCCCCCGAGGGGGAGGAGGTGAGTTTTTGGGTATGTGATGGCAAACCTCTGGTCTGCACAAGCCAGAGGGGGTGAGCAATCACCACCAGCGGCTACAAGCCGGGCTTTGAGGCTGATAAGAGGCAGATCTCGTGAGGTGGGATGGTGCTTTCATCCTGCCAATTGCCCTCCCTGACAGAAGTCACTCAGGTGTGAAGCCCCCCCCCACACCTCCACCTGGGAAAGGTCCTGAGGGTTTTCATCCCTTCTGATGGGGCATTCCTGGCTCAACTGTGCTGATGTGAGAGGCAGCTGTCATGACTTAGGAGGTGTCACAAACCATCAAAGCCCCCAGAGTGCCCCCAGACTCATTTCTGAGGCTTCCCACCAGGCTTGCTGAGGCTCGCCCCCAGGGGAGGTGCCTGGGCGCTCCCACTGAGCCCGAGTGTATTTGAACCCATTGGACTTTGTGTTTCACGGGCTTCTTTCCCCACCCCCAACAGGTCAAGACTGCGATCATCGCTTTGACACAGGGACCCTAAATTGCAACAATCAAGTCTTGCCGTGAGATCCATGAGTGGTACTCTTACCTTTTATTTTTCTTTCTTTTCCCTTACACATTTTCTTAAGTGAGTGATATTTTGATGCTGTCATATTGCCATGTTACTGTAGATAACAGTAACCAAAACGGCCACGTGCCTGCTTTCCATTGCAACCAAATTATTCTAAAATAAACCCTACATATATCTCTATCTTTACAAACACTGATCGTCCAATGTCCCTTCAAGCTAATCCACCCCAAGGGATCTGTTAGAGAGAACCTGGAATGGGATGGGGAGCAGTTACCAGTGAAGAGGATGTTAGGTGAAATGCTACAGTGTTGTGGAGAAAAGCACTGGGAAGAGAAGTGACAGCTGGCCCCGTCGGAAAAGAAAGCTACAAGAAAGTTGGAGAGGAATATTTTACAAGGATATGTAGTGATAGGACAAGGGGCAAAGGCTTTAAACTGAAAGAGGGTGGGTTTATTTTAGGTATTAGGAAGAAATTATTTTCTTTGAGGGTGGTGAGGCACTGGCATAGGTTGCTCACAGAAACTGTGGATGCTCCATCCCTGAAAGTGTTCAAGGCCAGGTTGGAACCCGATCTAGTGAGAAATGTCCCTGTCCACAGCAGGGAGGTTGGAGTGATCTTTAAAAGCCCCTTCCAACCCAAACCACACTATCATTCTATGAAAAAGGGTTTATGGGTAAAAGCCATGAGGTTAATGACTCTGTAGCAGCCAACCTGAGGTGCAGTGTGTGCTTTTCACCTTTGGTATTTAGAAAAGCCCTATAAGAACCATGCATAAAAGATACAGGCCTGTGCATATAACCTCTGGGGTCACTTAGGGTCCTCCCTGGGAAGAAGTGAGCAGGAAGAGCATGGGAAAGAGCTTTCAGTGACATATATCAACAGGAACAAAAGCAAGCTGTTGCTCTGCTCTTGAAGGTGGCAGGTTAGTAGCAATGGCCTGGAGCTGAAGGAGGAGCAGGGTTCAGGTTAGACTTTGAGATAAGGGCTGGGCAGTGAGAAGTCACCCGCTGGGTGAAGCTTCCTGGACTTACCTGGAGCTTGACAAGTGATTCAGAAATGGCTTCTGCCAGCAGGAAATGTTTGTCTAAACAGCTCCCCCGGCCATCTTATTAAAGTTGGAGTTTCCGAGAGGCAGCACTAAACCTATGTCATTATCAGAGCTATCTTTTCAAGTTGGGTCTCTAGATAATGACACTAATTCTGTTTCTCAGGCAAAATTTCCATGTGATTTGCTGGAGGCTGTGCACAAACAATGAATGTCCCTCAGAGATTGATATTACAAATGTTTTTGCTCAGAAATCAATCTGTTGATTGAGGAAGTCATTTCATGCCAGAAAAATTGTGTTGTCTCCAAAATCCAGCCATGAGCTTAGGGAGAAGAGGCTACCTAGTCAGATGTGTGCTGTTGACTTGGTCTCTGCCAGAACATGCTTCAGCTCCTGTGCTCATGGCTTCCTCCACTGCCTCCTCCTCCTTGGCATCCCAGGTGCTCCAGGTGCTTTGGGGCAGATTTTGTTTTCCTACAGGGCTGGTTGAGTGTGATGAACATGTGGGAAGAGAGCCCAAGAGGCAGCTTTGTGCTGTCTGCCCAAGGATCCTTGAAATGGCTGGGCACTTCCTGTGACATGGAGCCATAGTTTGGAGATAATGATAATTTAAGACATACGTCTGAGAAGCTGTTTATAAGGTTTTCTTAAATAATTTCCCTCTTAGCTAAAGGTCACGGGATCCAAAAGCCACAGCAGTCCAAGCATGGCTGTTCTTAAGCACCAGTCCCAGCTTGGCCTGACTTTGCTGAACCCTTGCAAGGAGATAGCCTCACACAGTGATTTGTACCAAGACACATAGAAACGTGTTGGGATACATCCAGCCTGATCACTGGAACATGTAAAACATGCCTTTGAAAGCAACTCAAGGTTTGTGGAAGCTTGAGTGGGTTGGAAAGGCCTCTAGGTACCAGCTCAGGGACCAGATGTTCCAGTCCCCCATAGCCCACATCCCTGCCTGAAAAGGTGGCCCAGTTCATCCCTGTTAGGTGTCTTTAATGAGCTTGTAACCTAAAACTATAAATACTGGAGCAGATTTTGTCACTGGGGCTCACCCAAAAGTCTTCCCTTGAGAGTGATTAAAGCTATTCCAGATAACAGCAGTGACAGTCGCTGCCCTCCCAACACCAGATAACAACCCTGGGGAGAACAGCCACCAAACCCTCTGCACTGATGCCCAGGATCCCAAGCACCGAGCAAACTCCCACCAGCTTTCATGTCCAGACACGTTTTCTGTCAAGACTTATCAGCCATTAAATATTGAACGCTGAAAATTTGGGGAGGAAAGGTAGCAAAACAAACTTTATGGCTATTTCCAGAGCTGTTTCCTAAGGCACAAACACAAGTTTCAGGGGGAACCATGCCAGGCTGGTGACTGCTTTCCATGTTCCTGCTTTCCCTTGCTGCCCACCCTTTGGAAGTATGTTCCTACCTGGTCTGCAGACAGAAAAAAAACCAGAGAGAGCCAGCAGCTGGATCCTACAGGGGACTTCTCCTGTGGCTTCAAAAATATGGGTGGGGAGAGGAGAAAAAGGAGTTTTCGGTTGTTACTGCTTCGCTCTTTTGCTCTGCTAGCTCATGTAAAAACAGATGCAGAAAGACAAGATAAGGAACTCTGTGGTTTCATCTCGTAACCTCAAACAGCAAACACTCCTCAAAAACAGTTTACTATGTGGTCACATTGCTTCGAAGAAAGGATAAGAAGCCCAACTGAAAAAAACACAATATAGTAATTGAAAAATAATATTTAGTCACAGAGGAGCTATAAATAAAATAGAAGATGCCAGGAGATTTGAAAGCCTCAACAACTCAATAGCATCTCTCTCTCAGGTTTCTTCTTCTTTTTCTCCTGTAGATATGCTTCAGTTGCTATTGATACAGGCACCTCCTCCCAAAAACTGGCTAAATGGTTTACCCACCCCCCCCAAGTCCCATTAAAATAGATGCTTTTCAGCATGTGCCAGGAATAGCCTTATGTGAAATGTGCTAAGATGTTGCAACTTCTATTGGGTTTATTTTCAGTGAGTACGATGAAGCAGCATAAGGCAGGGCTCTGAGGCTGGGGACAAGCATGGAAAGGAGAAGTTAATTTATAGTAATATTGAAATAATAGAAATTAATTTATAGTAATTTTGAACTGCTGAGTTTCATTTTCATTTGTACTCCTAGCATGGCACTACGGGTTGAAGATTTAAAAGAAAAAAAAACAGACCAAAAAACATTAAATACCAATATGTTAACTATAGCACTTGCAGCTTCACAGAAAAAACAAGATGTTCTCTAAATGCAGGTGTTGCCAGTACTGAAATAACAGCTGGCATATACTGATAATTACTTACTGGACTTGCTCAGTGGGTAGAGCTTAACAGCGGCAGAGTAAGGGCAGAGTAACAGACTGACTCCTTCTCCCAGCTCCAGAGCTCTGAATTTCTACTTTGGCTTCCCTTTCTTCTTCCTTTTCCTTGCCATTTTTAATTTCAGCCTCATTGGTGCCTTCCAACAGCCTGTTTCCTCTCCCCCCACCCTGGGTACCCACCCCACGGATTCAGGTCCCGGGGCAGGTCCCTGCTGGCAGCTGCCAAAGCCACCCTGTCCCCAAGGCAGCTGCCGAGCAGGGAAGGAGGTTGAGAGCAATCAGCCTGAGGGGTGTCACCCACATTGGTCCCCCTCCCATTGAGGGTAACTTGTCTGCCTGATGCCAAGCATGGAAATTGAGCTTCAAACACAATCTTGGTGCAGGGAGTGTGAAGTCCCACTAACCAGCACAAGGCAACACAGCAGGAACATCATCTTAATCCCAAGGGGTGAGACCTGGAGCTCAGTGGGGCTGTGGGCAGAGGAGACACAGGGGCAGCAGTGGAGAATCCCAGGCTGTTTAAGCTGTGAGTGGTAGCTCCTGCTGTTAGTCGGGGGCACTTTGAGCTAAAATGCTGCCTCACACATCCACGAGTGGCAGAAGTGAAAGAGAAAAACAGACTGACTTGATTTAAAGTAAACATGAGAAAAACAAATCCACCCAAACCCTCATGCCGTGTTATCAGAAAGGTACCAGGCTGCAAGAATGCTGTGGGTTAAATTAGCCTGTAATAGCCGATTTTGAGCTGCATTTTTTTGTAAGAAAAGCAAATCAACAAGTTTTTCCTGAGGACTGGAAAACGCCAAGAGCTGTAACATACTTCTTTTCAAGTTTGTCTTCAGAGATGTGAGGACAATTCAACAGTAAAGCTGGATTGTGGCTAAACATATCTGAGGAAGTGTCCCACTTACCACGGTGTAGTGGGTCATTCTGCCTGGCCGCACAAAAATTCTGGCTGTGGGTCTCCCTCTGTGGTCACCAATTGTGGTGTTGTGAGGGTCGAGGTGGGAGATGAGAATTGACTCCAAGTTCTCAGAAGGCTGATTTATTATATTAAGATATTATATTATATTATATTATATTAAAGGAAAATGATATACTACAACTATACTATAAAAAGAGAAAGGAGACATCAGAAAGCTAGACAAGAATGAATAATAAAAACCTGTGACTGACCAGAGAGTCTGGGATTGGTCATTAAGTAAAAACAATTCACGTGGAACCTATCAAAGATGCACCTGTGGGTAAGCAACCTCCAGACCACATTCCAAGCAATCAGATAATTATTGTTTACATTTCTTTTCTGAGGCTTCTTAGCTGCTCAGGAGAAAAATCCTTGTGAAGAGATTTTTCAGAAAATATCACGGTGACATCCCTCCACTCCCTTGGGACACCAGAAAATCTCCTTGCCTGCCTTCCTGGGGAAAACTTCACTGCTGGGATGGAGGGAAGGGAAAGGAGTACATCCGTGTACTTTCCACCAATCTCCTTTTCTTGGTGGATTTAGGCTAAGGAAAAACTGCAAATTAGTTTTGAGTCGAGGCACACTAGGCTGGAATTAGAAGTCCTCCTTCATAAGCCAGGTTTTGGCCATGGCCAGCTTTGGCAGCCCAAGTGCTGGAGAGCGGGTGGGCCTTTGTGGCCAGATGGGCTCTCAGCCCGAGGAGCAGGGCCAGTGCCTGAGCCTGGGCACAACCGCTGCGGCCACAGGGCAGATTTTGGATCCCTTGGGCCACAGAGCCTCCCTTGCCCTGAGCCATCTGTGCACAGATACAGACGTACACATTCACATGGGATTGTTTTCTTTGCAGGGTGTGGCTTGACACTTCCTCTACTGGTTTCACTGGGTCAGAGATACGCTTTGCAATGAACAGGCAGGAGGTTTTCCTCCCTTTTGAAGAGGAAGTCTGGGAAAAAGAAGCCCTTGCCTTCTCCAGGCTCCAGGGGAACCTCATACTCATACTTGAGTGACCCTCAGAGAGCCCCCCTAATGCCCCCACCACCCCCCACACCACCTCAGCATCACCTTACCTGGGCTGGGCTACCTTTCCTCCCTGGTGGGTGGGGGTTTCACTGTGCTTCACACTTGCTTTCCAGATCCACTGTTTGGCCATCATTGCTTTCTTATTTCAGATATATATTAATTAACTGTAAGTACATGTACACAAATTATTACATATATTTGTGTTATCTCTGTGTTTTGGGTATAATTCTCTCACACCCACCTTTTCTATGGAGGGCTGGTGCAGAAGGGGCTGCTGCTGCTCCTCCCTCTGGCCCTTGAAGTGTGCACATCCCCCTGAGTGCCCTTGCCCACCACAGGCTGTGGCACTGGCACACATGGGGAGCCCCATGGGAGATGAGGACACTTGCCTAGAGAAGCCTTTTGGGTCCCCTCCATCTCCAGTGTGTCCCCACTCTGTGACCCCCATTCTTCCTGCCAGCTGTGTCACGCCATGCCTGGCCCCCAAACCCCTATGTCTCCCCTTGTTTCCACATGCTCTCCCATGTGTCTCGCTACTTCTCCACATGTGTTCTGCTCTCTTTCCACACCTGTCCTTCCATGTTTGCCTACATGGCTTGCCATGCTCTCCTGTGCCCCACCACATGCCCATGGGTCTCCTGTGCCCCCCATGCACCTCCCCTGTATCCCACCTGTCCCTTTGCACCTTCTTAAGTGTCTCTGTGTGCCATGCATGCTTTCCAGACCCTTCACACATCCCACCAAACCCCCTGCATGTCCCCACTGGTCCCCAATGCTTGTCCAACTATGGCTCCATGCCTGTCCCTTGCACCCTCCTTGTGTGTTCCCTACCAGCTTTCCCAGCTGCCCCATTCCTACTGTCCCTGGGCAGTAGAGTCTGCTGACATCTTGGCACACTGTGCTACCAAACCCTGAGGTGTCAGTTTCTGATTTTGGGAGAAGCAGCAAGGTTACCATCTTAGATGAAAGCAAAAAACCCTTTCCTCTTGTGACAAGCACTATTTGTTTCAAGCCCATGTGAGCACAATCTTGAGTGTTTTGGTGTAAATTGCCTGCTTGTGACACACAAACCAGTTCCTGAAAGAGTGCAGCGGGCTCACTGGCTGCTTTGGTCTGGAGCTGTCTCAGCTTTCAGGATGTAACACGTCCCCAGGAATTATTTCAAGCTGTAGCAAGAAAACACATGGCAAACTGTCCAGCTGCTTGCAGTAGCCCTGCAACAAGATCTGTATTGTGAAAGTATGACTAAAGATGGCAGGAGAGAGAGGGTGCCCATGGCAGAGCTCCACGGCCAGGTGACTTCTACTGTAAATAATGTAGATTGTTATTGACAACCGAAAAGCAATAAACCTATTGCTACATGCTTTTTAGGCCAACTTTTGGCTGGCAAACAAGGAATGTGATGGACCTTCCCAACGCTGGTATTCTGGTGTTTGCTTTGGGTATTGACATTTTATATCCCATTGTTAAAGGCTGGGAAAAAAAGTCACTTATTGATTGGGACAGAGCTATTTTTGTGGCAAGGGGTAGGGGCCTCCTTTTCATATTATTTGCATGCCTTCTCATTTACTGGGCATGGAGAGAGATAGGCTGTGTCTGTGACACTGAGTGGTGCACAGACCTCCCACCCTGGATGTGCACTGAGGTGACAGCATGGCTGTTGGAGAGGGCCATGTTGTGTGGGTTAGACTGGTTTCACATCCAGCCCAGCATCCATCTCCAGATGTGGCCAGTTGTTTTGGGAGGAGGGAGGACAGGGTTTGTAATTCTTCCCCTGCCAGGTGCTGAGATCTTTGTTCACTTCCTGAAGGCTCCTAGTGCTTGACCTGCTTTCTTGACTGCTGCCGGGGGCTCAGCTCGTGCTTCAGTGGACACTAAACACAGGACCCAGCTCTGGACCAGCAGTGGTTTGTGCAGAGCCCATGTCAGTCCAGGACTCTTTTTTCCCCCCCTCAAAATGTCTAGTTTTGCAGTTGTACGTGTTGAATTTTTTCTGCCCTTTGACCCTTCACCGTCTGCAGTTCTCACAGCCTGTCCTTGTCCTCAGTCAGCTCCTTATCAGTGGCCAACTCTCTCCCCTCCCTCCTCACCCCTTTTGCCAGGCCATTTACGGAGGACTGAGCAGCTGAGGTCACCGCACAGAGGCAGACCCCGGTGGAAGGTCACTGCTATCACGCCGCCATATGAGAACTGGCTGTCTTCTCCTGACCTCCGTTTCCTGTTTTTCAGCCCGTTATTTGTAGATAGCAGGACTCGCTCTCTTATGCCTGAGTGGCTGCATTTCCTGAGGAGCTTTCTCTGCAGCCTCATTTAATCCTGGGCAGCTTCCTGGGCTAGTGGAGCTGTTGTGCCCACAGGAGTGGTGTGCTGGTCCCAACTTGCCTGAGCCTTGGGATGGTGGTATATGTGCCAGCAGGTCCAGAGCCACCCCACTGCCTTGGTGTCTTTGGTAGGAATGTGCGTGTTTTGGGTCCCCCCTGCAATCACTGTGGGGCAACAGCTCCACACTCTCCAAGGGGCTGGTGGTCTCTGCCCATCGTCCAGAGCAGATGCTGTCTTGTGGGAGTCCTGCAGCCACCAGCTCAGGGCTGAACAGCAAACAGCAAACAGCAACAGTCTCAGCTCGGCAGAAGTCTGTAAGAACATGTGGCTAATTTGGTGCATGCACACGTGCAGCCAGGACCAGTGTGGTTTCTGAATAAGCCCAGGTGATTTTGCAGCTGGGACGGGGCTCAGGGCACATGTTTTTAACCCTGCTGTTTAGCTCACATGGTGGTGAGTCAGGTCTAAGACCTTTGTTGACTCTGCTCTCTCCATTTCTCTTTGTTGCCATCAAGCACTCAATGTTTATCACCAGCGTTGGGATGTCCTTCCCCAGCTGCACCTGAGGAATCTGTGCAGTAGCTGCAGCAGCACCAGGGTAGAGCACACTGGATAGGCACGGCTTGCTTCTCTTCCCACAGCTCCAGATGACAAAAATAGCTCAAAATGGTGACAATTCTCCTATTGTTTTATTTCATGATAATTTTCTTTCTCTTTTCTCTGCCCCACTGAGGGACTTTTTGGCAGTTTGCAAACATCCCCCTGTTCACATTCACTGAATGTTACTACAGGCATTTCTTTCATGTGACAGCTTGAAAAAGGGATGTGAAAGCTTTCCTTCTTGTCTTCCTGGCCTTTCCCTCCATCATCTGACCCTCATGAATGCTCTCCAGCAAACAGTTTTCCTTTCTTGCATGGTAGAATCTGGAAATAATTGCCTGCCACAGCACTTACTTCTATCAGTGAATAAGCTTGTGTAATTGCGCCGTGGTCTTTGCTCCACAGTTCATTTTCTTAGCTCAGAAATGTGCTTTTATTTTTTTTTTTAACCATTGCATATAGTCTGTTTATCCCCACAATTCATTGTTGCCGATAAAGTAGGAAAATAAGGGATAATCACTACTTAAATGCTTTAAAACCAATGCCATGTGTGGGGAAAAAAAGCCCCAACCAAACAAGGAAAAAGTCCTACCATCCTCAAAGGAATGTGCATCAAATGTGCTCTAGCCAAAGCACTGGCTTTTTCTGATGGATCATACAAAAACTCAAGGTCCTGATAATCTGACAAGCCACAGTTTGATTCTTTGAATCCCTAACCACAGCTCAAAAATTGTCTGACTTGTATCAGAAGCTCTGCAGTTATGGTTGTTGCTGATCATTTGTTTGTAATTGGTACAGCAAGCTCTGGGAGCAGCGAATATCATAATCCTGTGTCACTGTATAGCTCCAAGGAGATTGCTGATAAATAACAATAATATACACACACATAATGGATACAGGCAGCAGCCAAACAGGACAATAATTGCTGTCTTGGCGGAGCTTATTAACTTAAATCAGGCAGACAGAGATTTTTGAATGGATGCTGCCTTTGTAATTTCCTGGGGAAAAAAAAAAAGGCTAATATACAACTTTCAAAATATGTGCCCTGAGAGATGTGCTTCATGTGACCAGGGAGGAGCTACAGATATATGTGTGAATATGTGTGTCTTTTTTTTTCTTTTTTTTTTTTTTTTTTTTTTTTTTTTTTTTTTTTTTGATGGTTTGTAGTATTTGCCCCAGGACTGGGCACAGAGACCAAACTGGCCCTGTTTCATCTGATTGTCACTGTGACCCAGTCCCTATCACAGCATGTTTCCTCACTTAGCAGCAGATCTGCACTCAACCCCCCGAAGTGACCCAAACCAGCTGACCTGAAAGTCCTCCCTAAATCTGAGTGATATTTCAGTGTCTTGGGATGGGTCCCCCCATTTTCAAAGCCCAGGAGTGTCTGCTCTGCATGCCCTGGTGAAGCTGCCTCACTTTCACACCTCTGAGCAGGACTGCTTCGGGTTTTGATAAAAATTAGGGATGTCCACAGTACAATTCTCTAGCTCCAGTGTTAGCCAAAAGCCCAGCTGCTTGGTTGCCCATCCATGGTCTGTCTATATAGGACCATATATATATTCCAACAGGAAGTTTCAGACAACTTTTGGCCAGATTCAACTACACAATCAAGCTGCTTTCTGTCATTTCATTTATGCAAAGTAGTGGGAAACACAAGTAGCTACTTGTTCGACACATTTATCTCTATTTTACAGCTTGGGATTGATCTAAAGTAGTAGCACAGCACACCTATCCTGAATACATACATTTTGAAGACATAAAGTGGAAATCTTGGTTACAGGGAAATTTACGAGTGTTTGCATTCACTACCCTGTGAGTCCTGTCTGAGATTCACCATCAAGCCAACAGCTTTAGGTTCATCTCTACAGATGAACCTCACAGCTGAAGTTCATGGACCTTACAACTCCCAAAGAGGAGGCCCCACAAGGAGGATTTTCACCTTTGTTGGCTGGCATTAGTGTGAAGTCAGAGGAGTAATCCTCAGTACATATTGGTTTAATTAAAATTAGTCGTATCCTCAGTCAGTGGAAATTATCAAAGAGGGAAAGATTAGGGAATTCTCTGCTGCTGAACTGTGGAGAAATGTACACAGAAATAGGATTCCCAGGTCCCTCGCTCAGCTAATGAGGTGCACGGCATGGGTTGGGTCCCCTCGGTGCAAATGTGGGATAATCAGTGCAGTCTGGAATTGCACTCTGGGGAGAACCAGTCCATCATGCTCCCGCACCGCAGCTCGAGTCTTCTTCCATTCTGAGTTAATAATAAACACAACCGAGCTCAGTGATATACGTGACACGTTTATTACCATGTCCTTTAGAAGCAATTTCCTTTCTGCTCTGTTTTCTCACAGACAGTGCAATTACCAAGTTAAAGAGAACAGAGGAAAAAAAAAAATAGTTTCCAGACTTGATCTTTCCCAGATGAAATGACAAAATTACTGAACCAGTGTATAGTCTTCAGATCTGTAAGGAGATATACCTCAGGGTTAACAGCTGCATTTCAGCAAGTCTTCAAGTGAAGGGACACAGTGAAGTCAACTCCATATAGGTACAGCTTAGCAGCAGGGGATTTTTATATGATTATACTGAAGCTGTTTGTGCCTACATGGAAGGCAGGCATTGTGACATTCCTAGCCGTGTTTTGCAAAACAAACCCAGCCACCATTCCTGGCAAAACAGATTGCTCAGTTTCAAACAGGAAAAAAAAAAGAATAAAAATAATAAAAAAAAAGAGGCAAAATCCTAACGCAGTAGGAGGAGGTGACCATTGACTTTGTCAGAGTTAGGATTTCCCTCGTGTGTTGCCTCATCTTGGGTTGCACAGGGTGAATGTCATGAGTTTTACATTTATTATTCTTCCTGTTCACTCTGTAGCCCCATCACAGGGAACCTGTTCAACTGAGGACCAGAAAATAATCCCTCAACTGCAAATTGCTCAGCAGCAGGTGCCCTAAGCTGTCCTATGCATAATAGCTGCATGTTGAGTGCAGTGGTGCTGGTTAATGGCTGGATTTGATGATCTCAGACATCTCCAACCTTAATGATTCTGTGATTGATAAACCAGAAAGCTGTGAGGAGTGTGAGTGAGGATGTGCAGGCTGAGACGCACAGGGAAAGAGGGCTTTGGATTTCTCTGCACCAGTGTGTCCAGTGAGAAATAGTTTCCATACATGCTTTCAGCTCCTTCTGCTTGGAAAGAAAGGACACAGCCCCAAGGCATGATCATTACAATGGGTTCTATGTAAGTTGCTCCCTAGAAGCATTTGTCAAACTGGAGTGAGCACAGGACAGTGTGGCAATGTGTCCTCATTCAGCAGTGGTTCCCATGGGCCATGGATCATGCTGGGAACCGGGCAGACTGCTGCTGGGTTCTGGCACAGCAAGACAAGCTAAGGTGCTTGTGTTTTAACCTCTAAAATCCCAAATTATTTGGCTTCTGATATCCTCAGAGGGTCGGCAGTGAGTGTTTTGGCCAAAGCAGCAGGGCACTGTCTGGGTGGCAGGACCTGGGTGTTAAATCTTTCCCTGCAAAGTGTTCTCTGCTTCCCTGTTGGTCAGAGATTTGGAAACTTTCAGAGCATACTGCAAGGCTAGCAGTTGTGTGAGTCTGCCCACCCCATATTAGCTTTCAAGGAGGGTAATTTAGCAGCAGAAAAACAAGGAGGCAGAGTCAGCCAGCAGGAGGGTGATGTGATGGAGTGCCACAACACATGTGCCATGGCAGAGGCAGACAAGGACCCCACACTCACCGTTCTCCAGCACCACCAGACCATGAGCACATCCAGACCAAGCATGAGGAGGATCCCTTGGAAGGGTCAAACCCCTCTTCCTTGTGGAAAAAGTTTCAGAAGATGGTTTTCAGGGGCTGCTGTCCTGTAGGGCTGGTCTTGAAAGCTGCCTCTGTCAGGGCAGAAATTGGGACCCCCGTGGAGCCCTCCCACCTCTGAAAAACCTGTTGTGTGACCCCTCGTGGCCATCCCAACCAATCAGTGGGCCTGGTGCCCCAGCAGAGTTCCTGTTTCTTGCCAGGCAGCTGTCATGATATTGGTTTAAATAGGGATGTTTACTACAGCCAAGGGCAGAGATGGGCACCCTCGGGTCTGAGATGCTGGGATATCCCCATGCTGTGGGTCAGACATAAAGAACTAATTAAGTTTAATCCTTCCGAGGCAGAAACCATGGGCCAGATTTCAGCTGGTGTAAATCAGCATGGCTCTGCTGGGGTCAGTGGAACAAACCCAGCTTGTGCCAGTACAGCCTCTGGATTGGTGCCTGCCATTGTGCACAGTCACAAACACTGCGGAGTGCCATGAAATTAGAATGAAAGATTAATAAAATCATATTTTGCATTGTCCTCAGCACAGACAGGCCATTTGAAATAGCACAGCAGCCACGTATTATTGGTGGCTCTGAACCATGTTGCTTTCAAAATACACTGTTGTGTATAGAAATTAATATAGCTACATGGTGAAAAGTATTATCCTCTGCATTATTTGTTAATTTAGGCTTATGGCTAAACAATTCACTTCATTTAGCCTTATAGTTTTTATTTTAAATTGCACACAGCACTTCCAAGTACTTTAAAGCTCAGCTGTTCTCTAGACTGTTTTTCTGGGAATTTAGGAGGTGGTGCCCCTCAGGGTTCTGCTCATAGAGTGTCCTCAATACCAGTTAGAACCAGGTGTGCTGAGAAAACATCTCTCTTTTCTTCTCCTCCTGCAGTTTCTGCAGAATTCCTCTTTACTGACAAACTCCCTGAGAGAAAATTTCCTTGCAATTTATGATGGTCATGGTCATCTAGCAAATTGAAGTCCACTCCTTTCCTTTGACAATATGCATGATACTGAGTGAAAGACTTACTATGCAGATTTTTTGTTTTGAAGCAGCATCTTAGGACTATGTACTAGCCTAACACCCAGCCCCCTTTTCTCTAAATATGAAGGTGAGTTTTTCTAAAGTCAAGCCATTTGCTCCCTAGGCCTTAGACACTGTTCCAAAAATTGTAATTGAATTTTGCAGCTTCTGTCTCAAGCTTACTTGCTTAGGATATTAAAAGTTGGTATTGCCTTAAAAGCAGTAATAGTAGATTTGCTGTTTAATCATATCACACTTCTGATTTGCAACAGGAACAATTTTGTGGTCTAGCTGAAGACTGGAGCTGAAAAAAAACCCGATCAAATTTCATTTCTTGGAGATGTAATAGCCTTTATTCTTGCAATTATTCACCTATGTCTTGTCAGATTAGAGTTAATTACTGGGAAAGATAAGCTGCTCTTTCTTTCATTGTTACAGCTGGGGTGATACTGGATCAGAATGACTTGGTACATGCTCATTGCACTTTGAGAGACATATTCTCCAGTGAAAATTGACAGAACAATTTCAGCAGACATAAAAAACCCCTGAATTTGCACAAGGCCTGCAGATGCTCCTGGCCACAGAGTAAGTTTCCATACAGACAGCTCAGGAGAACGGTGATGTGATGTTCTCTTAGAGGTTATGGGTCCTCGAATGTGTTACTGCTTTGATTTCATGTCCCTGGCACACCCAGGGTGGTTTGCTGTACATTTCCTCATGGAGAAGGAGCCAGCTGGATGACAACAGAGACCTTAACAGGCATCCTTTGGATATGCTAAAGGCCTGTCAAGCATCCTTAGAGCCCTGTTTGATGTCCTCTAAACTGGAAAAGATTCTGAAAGGAGGGGCTGTCCAAACAGCTGTTGCTGGGATAGCCTTGGTTCCTGGGCTCAGGTTTTGTCCCTGCATTTCAGAAAATATCCCGATAGCTCAAACTGGCAAAGTTCGGGATCTTGTTGTTCAATCTCACCTGTGGTACCTGTATCAGACATATCTCAAAGGTAGCTCTGATTTCTCCTGGAGCTCCTGTTCCATGTCTGGCCAGTTAAGACAGGTATTTTGGGCCACCAGATCTGGATTGTATGAATTGCCACGGCAGATGTGTGAAGGTAAAACATTAATTCTTTTGGTAGCATTACTGCCTGGAGTTCAAGGAGGTATTCCCTTAAGGATCCCAATGTATCTCTATTGTGTTTATCTATTGACCCAAGGACAGTGGAAGGAAAAAAGGATTGTCTAAAAAGGAGTCAGTGTTGCTGCTCTGGTCCATCCCTCTTCCCTTTCTCTCTTCTTTGACTGCTAAGAAAGCAAGTTGATATTGACCTGGTCCATTAACATCCTGTTTCTACTCCTCACAGCCTCCCAGCTCAGCTCTGCCTGTGTCTGTTACCTCTCTGATTTTGCACATCATTACCTGCTGGTCATCACCCATTCAGCTTCATTTTCTCATTCCCTCTGGGAAATCTGACATCTTCTCTGTTGGAGGGGTTCCACCCCGTGCTGCAGCTCCAGGTTTAGCTGTGAGCTGGCAGGAGTCAAAGCCAGCATTGCTCAGCCCAAGGATGCCAGGAGGGCAAGGAAGGCAGGCAGCCTGAAGTCCCTCTCCACTGTGGCCTTGCTGTCTAAGTTGGGGGTCATTTCCTCTTAGCATTCCCTGCTTCAGCCCAGTTTGGTGAATCCCTTTGCTATTATGGGTGGGCTGGGCTTTCCAAACATTTCTAACTATTTGTGCACCATCATGCCTGACTTCCCACCTGTCTTCATTCAAATCCCCCTTGAACACTCAGTCCTTCCAAGAGGCCTATAAATGCTAACCTAAGTCAAGATAATGTCATTATCACTGCCATCGATGAAGTAACTCATCAAGTGCTGAAATAAATCATTTTCCCTGGGGATTACTGCCTGAAAGCCAAATGTAATCAGCAAAGCTTGGGTTTGACAAGGCTGTCAGAGATAGAATTCATTTACTAATGAGTTCCAGCCTAAAAGTCCACATTGGTAATGTGTCTGTGGTTGTAATGAAACATTACAGAGACCTTTTTCTCAGTATCTTTTGCTTGTTAGATATGCTGTTTGTCAGATAAGTCCTCCCACTTGATGTGCAAGTTTTCTTTCTCCCTCTCCCCCCAGCTGAGCAATAGGTCTCTAAGCATTGTGTTGCCAAATGCTGTTTTCTAAAAATCTTATTTGATCCTTTGGAATAAGGATCAAATTAGCCAAAAGCAACACAACAGCTATGCTATTGCCTGTCCATGTAGGGATACTGCCTTTTGCAGAGGTTTTTACAAAATTGTTCCCCCTGACAACCACTGAGTGAAAAAGAAAGGTGCTATCTGTTCACCATGCTATCAGCAGAAAACTTGAATCATCGATAAGGATGGTTTCTAAGCAACCAAATGCAGTCTACAACCATAATAACAGCACTTTGAAAGTAAATCACTTAGTCTGGTACATGCCCCACTCTCCAATTAATGGCAAATTCTTATCAGCTGTATTGTCTGGCAGACACACATTTAAAGGGCTGAAGTAGCTCTAAAACAACACTTCAAGTGGTAGAACAAAACTCAGAGTCATTCAGATCTCCCAAAGACTAATAGCTTTATAGAGTTTTTACAGAAAATACCCTAAAACTTTTAATGGAACATAACAATTCTTACCTTTTCTACCCTATAGGATATTCCAGTGAATTGTGTCTCTGTTCAAGGCTGACTCCCCAAAGCTACAGAAAAAGACATTGCCATAGGTTTTTGAATATTTTTTCTGATCTTCTGTATAGAAAAGTGACCCAAGTACCATCAACGTAGTGTTTATTACAGGGCAGAAAACTCACTCCAAGAGAATCATATACTGCATCATTGTCTGCTCTACTGAAGTGTAAAAAACAGTTAAAGTAGGAGCAAAATTATCTTTTTCAGTAGGTAATACTGCAGGAGGTAATACAGAAACCTGTGGAAAGTACCCTTCCCTGCCACAGTCCACTTCCCAAGTCCATTACTCATCAGCTTGGTTCCCTGCCATCCATATTCCTTTCTTGTCTGCTTCTCTTTGCCATCTTACTGCAGAAAGTGGGTGATGCTCCCCAGTGAGCTGCTCCTAGAAAAGGTCTCCTTGCCTGTCTCTAGTAGGCCTCCTCCTCTTCCCGTGGGCTGACAAGCAGCCCCCAGTTTCTCTTAGCTGAGAAGCAAGCCAAGAGGACTCACATCTTCATCTCCATCTTCCTGGTACATTTAAACAAGCAGGGAGGGATTTAGGGGACCTGCTGGACCATGAAAAGGGATGTTTTAAATGTTTTAAAATGCACTTTAGAAGAGAGCAGGCAACATGTGGTTGCTGTTCTGCATGGCTGTGGTGAGGAGGGAAAGGGCAGCAGCTGTTTCTCAGGTGGCCCCATCAAGGACGTTGTTGGGAGCTGCTGACACAGAGCATTGGAAATGGGAGACTGGGGAAGCAGGCATCTGTTGCAGTGTGATGTCATAGCTTGTCTCAGGTATCCTGGTCCTTTCCCAGGTGCCAATCACCTCTCCTTTCCCCCCATCCTGACCCCTGCTAAGTGCTGTCTGTCAATCCTGGCATTCTAGAAGGGCATCGAGTGATTGGCAGAGTTCAAAAGATGCCTTGCATCCCTGGGGGCCACTGGCCCATCCAGGTGTCCCTTTCACCTGAGACCTGCCCGCCCTACACCTGGTTGGTGGGATCCCTACCCCTTCCCTCCCCCTCTCCCTGGGGTTAAAGGAGCCAGGAACCACGCGGTTCGGGGGTTCTCTTAGAGCTGTTACGGGACTCAGAGGTTTGTGGGCTGCAATAAAGCTCTGGATGGAAACCCTCTGGCAGAACCGACTCCTTTTCCTTCACCTCACCTTAAAGCTTCTCCAACAGAGGTAAACCGGAGCTCTGCATGTCTGGACTTGTCTCTAGCGCCAGCTGCAGCATCCAGCTTAGCCAAAGGTGTCTCTGAGGTGAAACCACCGCAGCTGCCGCCTTTTGGTCAAGCAGCAGAGGCCAGTCAAGCCCAGACATGTCTCATCCGGCTGTATTGGTAATTATTCCAATGGCATCCTTCCTGGTTAGGGACCAGCTGAGAGGGGTGGCAGGGAGGCTGGGGATGCCTGCTTCTTCACGTGCATGGTGTTGGAAGGGCCACAAGCCCTGTGGTCCATGTGGGAACAAGGACCAAAACTTCAAAAAAGCAGATGTTTGCCTGGGGAAGCAGAGGCACTGCGGCCACCCAGGAGCCTGAGCAGCTTACAAAGAACTTTTCATGCTGCAGTTTGGGTCCTTTGAAGTGGCATGCTAAGATCTCCCCATAATGTCTCTTGACCTAGGTGTAAAATGGGAGGCAGAAATTGTGTGTCTGCCCTTGCTTTATCTGATTTGTCTAGTTTGACAGTGTCTGGCACAATGATAGTGCTGAACACAGCTGAAATACAAGCAATACCAAATACCAGAGGAGTTGTAGAAGCTCAAGGATGCAGCAAGCAAGGGTGGGAATCTGATCTAGGACATAGGGCAGGGAAATATTGTGACTGCCTTAGCTGCAGACCTCTGTGCTAACATACATTTGATAAATATTTAAAAAAAAATTTTGATGGCATCATAGAATCTGTCTGCATGTTAAATGCTCCTGGCAAGCTTGATAAATTTCGTTTTGGGAATGTAACCTCCATTTCTTCAAACGCATGCAAAAACCATCTCCTCTCCCAACAGCTTTCATGGAAGGACATTTGATCAGAAGCCTTGACACAGGGCAGCCTTTGGGGAGCAAAAGGTCCTTGAGTCCATGGCAAGCCGCCACATGACAATGATGTGGCTACTCAGTGGAGGATGCACAGCGAAATTTAGGAAACTAGGGGAGAGGAGGCATGAAGGGAGGAAGCCCTTTTACAGCAGGTATGAGGATGTCTTAGGCTGAGTCAGATTTGGAAATGTGATGAACAAACCAGATCTTTCAAAAATAGAGTTCTGGATACTTGGAGGGACGCTCACCTAATGCCAAAGAATTCTCCAGGATGATGAGAAAAGAAGAACAAAAAATGTAATGATGTAGATTTTATTCCCCCCCAACCCCCAAATTTATGTATTTCTCATGCTACCTGATTAAAGATCATGCTTTTGTTTAGACACCAAAGTGAATCCTGGGAGTTCTTCAATGTCTGAAAGGAAGAAGTCCAAGGAATGTTTGTTCTAGTGGAGAGAGTATGACATTTAAAAAATATTTTAAGATACATTTAATATGTCTATATGAAGAGGGGCAGCTCTTGAATGTTGCAGTGAGCAGCAGGGTTTGTGTTACGACACTGCAGAAGACAAGGCTAACCAGGTCCTTGTTAATTCCTTGGGGTGGATTAGAGTGAAACAACACTGGATGATCAGTGTTTGTAAATACATACATGTAGGGGTTATTACAGAACACTTTGGTTGCAGAAGAAAACAGGTATGTAGCTATCTTGGTTATTATTGTTTATTGCAAAATAAAACCACAAAATCTTTGCAATATGGATGTGCAACAACATGCAGGAGGAGGAAGAAAGAAAGAGAAAGGACAAGAGTGTTCCCACTCAGGTTCAGGTGGGAATGCCCTCATACCACCCCTGAGCTATGGGCTTCACACTGGACGATGCAATGTTGTGGATCACAGGACATTTTAGGGGTTTTTGACACCTTTAAATCCACACAGCTGCCCTGACACCAGCTCAGCTGAGTCCTCTGTGGCCCATTATGGCCCATCAGCCATGTGCCAATGTCCCAGTATGTTCCTGGTGGGAGGAGGCGGATCCCCACAAGCCACAGGTTTGTGCAAGGGAGGGCAACTCAGCTTGAGGAGAGGCACCACAGTGTCTCCACAGGACCTGCCTCCTGTCTCACTCACAGCCCATCATTCACCCTCTGAAATACCAGATCAGAGGTTGGCCATCACACACCCAAAAGCTCACCTCCTCGGTTTCCACAAAGCACCCCAGCATCTCCACAAAAGGGGGAATGTTTTGAGTCCTTATCCCTTAACAGTTCCGTCTCTCACACGGGAGCAAGGGACACACAAACGCATCCACGTGAATTAAAGGGCAGTGAGAAGAAGGAGCTTGTGAGCATGCCTTCCTTGTTGACAGCAGGGCATGCCATGCCTCTCCTGCGGCTGAAAACACAGCCTTTGGCTCTGGTTGGCCTGGTGGTCTGTGCTAGGAGGAACTCTAGAGGTGAGAGTAAATTGATGCATTAGGCTGTGCTGGGTACCCTAGACTAGTGAGAGTGAGGCCCAGTAGGAGAGGCTGGGATAGGAATCCATCACAGACCTACCTCTGTTCCCTGAGACCCATCACAGCCATCCAAACTGGGCAAAGTAGTGGGCTGCTCTTACTAAAACAGCCCCTGCCTGTGCTGAGTCAGCCACAGATGTGTTCTCACAGCACAGAACCAAAACACTGAATAGCAGCTGCACTGTGGAGAGGGTATAAAGAGTGAAAAGTTCTCACCCCTACACCCACATCACAGTTACCTGTGTTATTAATTACCTCCAAGGAGGGAATTAGAAAGTACAGAGGTAAGAGATCTCTGGGGTCTTCACAGCTCTTGGAAAAGCAGAGTTCAGAAGTCCCGAACCTCCCTCTCAGGGCAGTTTCAGACATTTGTCTCCTTTTTAAAAAACTTCCATATCAGCTTCTCAGCTGTACTTGCATATGGGGTACATATGGAGGAGAGGGAAAAAAGCAGCGCCTGGCGCCAAACGGGGCCTGCTGCAGCCTTTAACAGTCCTCTCCTCTTACTATTAAAATGCAGCTTTCCCCAGTGAAAATGCTGCTTTATTGCTGCAAAAATACTTCCCAAAGACATGGCCCTTGGAGCACAGCAGGGAAACATGACGTGAAGCAGGCAGCTTTGAAGGGGCAGGCAGAGGGGCTGAGTGCAGCAGGCAGGTCCAGGCTGTCCCAGAGACTCCCAGCCCTGCTGACCTGGCTGCCAGGGGCTCAGCAGCATGGGAGCTGCTTGTAGGTGGGCTGGGCAGTACATGGCCACGGCTCTTATGGGGAAAATCACCAATGATGCACGGTTCAGGCTGCCCTAGATCACAACTCAGGGGATGGGACCATGATGAACCTTCATCCATCCATCATGTTTTGCTCCCCAGATGGGCAACTCTCCTCCATCTCACCTGGACATTGGTGGGGACATGTCCAGCTCCAACAGACTGCTTTCACATGGGACCTGGCTCTCTCCTCTTCACATGCCCACAGTCCTGGCCTCATTTCCATGCTCCCCACTCTGTGTGCCTCAAAGAGCAATTGCACATAGGAAGATGCCTTCTGCATCCCACCACCATGTCCCAGTCTGGGGCCAGCTGGTTCTGCTGCTGTCCTGTAATTTGCATGACACTGACCAGAGGGATGAACCCTGGTAGGGGGCAGGAAGAGAAGTGACAGCCAGGACCCAGAGCAATCATCTACTGCATCATATACTGTCTGGAGGAGGACACACTGATGAGGAAAGCCCATAGTTTTTTGATACTTGTGGGGGGCTGTGGCTGTGCTGCTGTACCCAGGAGTGGCTGGCAGCTCCTCTGAAGCCTCCTGCCCTGTCTGCCTGCCAGCTGCTCTCCTTGCTGCAGCAGCCCACACAGGCAGCGTGGGCAGGAGGCGGAACAGGAGTGATGCAGAGGCTCAGGTTTGGTGGGATGGCGAGCTGCCCGCAGTGGGGATGGGTCATGTGCCACCCATGCAGCATTGGAGGGCAGATTTTTGGAGCTGTGGCTGCGAGCTATGGCCCCTGGGGTCTTCTTCCCCTCTTCCACAGCTCCTGGTAGTCTCTGAGCAGCAAGTCAAAATCTATTTCTGATCAAGACAAATAGCACTTCAGTGGGATGCCCAGTACTTTTGCAGGCATTTGGCTTGAAGCTGTGCTGTTTACAGCACGAACCTGCAACAGGACAGTGCTGGTGACCACATAAACCTAAGTCACTGTTTCAGAAATGCCCAAAAGAGGGAAGAAAGTTTGGCCTTACTGAGGTCAGTTGCGTCTTGACCCTTTCTGTGGGTTCTTGCCAAAGCCCCTAGGAAAAAGAGCTTGTTTTTCAAGAGTTGTTTTCTTGCCTGCACTACCTGTGCCTGTTCTCATGCACTGTATGCATCTCACCCACCTGGCTGCATCCTCAGCAATCTGTGAGGGCTGCACATCCTCTTTAAAACCAACAGCAGGCTGTGAAATACTTTGTTATCAAAGCTCTGTCTTTCAGCTGTACTGCACCTGTCATCAGTACCCATTTTAAGGCTTCTTGCAGGACACTGCAGAGTTTTCATCACCAAACAGGGTGCAGAGTAGATGGGAAATTGGTGCATTGTTTTGGTTTTTTTTTAACCTTTAGTTCCAGTGTGTATAGCCAAAAGATGTGGTTAGGACATGGTTTAGTGGTGGACCTGGCAGTGCTGGGTTAATGGTTGGACTTGATGATCCTGGAAGTCGTTTCCAAGGTGAATTAGTCTGTGATTCTCTGTTTTTGCTTTTCCGTTTTTTATATCAAATACAAAAAACAAATATGCACTCAAACTTATGCACTACCACTGATACCCACTTACATCCTCTCTTCATGCCAAAGTAGGATTTGTATCCATCTCTTCCTGTAGCAGCCCATTAGTGAAGAGCTGAACATTTTAGCAGTTGTAATCAGCTAAGACCAATTTTGATGTTACTTCAAAATGGAAAGTGAAATTAGAAGTTAGATTTCATTGCAAAAGAACTGGTTGCATTAAGAGGCAGTGAAATTAGTAAAGAAATGTGGAATAAAAATTATAAATAATAAAAATAATGAGATTCAGGGAAATGTTGGTATTGTTTTTGTTTTTCTTTTGGGTTTTTTTCCCAAGCATTGCTAAGTTTTCAGAATACTTTGCCCACACCCAAAGTTACCCTTCTGTGAAAAAGAAAAGGATCCCATTTTTTCAGAATAGTCTCTGGGAAGCAGTGATAAATCATGTTTATTGTTGTCACCTCACCTCAACCATTCTGAAATTTCTGTGGCGACCACAGCTAGAGACTGAGGTGAAAAATATTGGGTTGCAATGGAAAGGAATGAGTGGCTGCTCTTGGGCGATAAGAAAATAACACAGGTGTTAAAGTGTCCTCCAGTGCCAACCCAAACAAAGGGTGGTCTGTGCTTAATTTTCCTTGGAGTAACAAGAGTGTAGTTTCCAAATACAACAAGATTTCTTTCCATAAAATTTAGTTTATGAATCGAGATTACATTTTCAAACTCAGAAATTAGCAAGTCCACGGATTTCTGGATTCATATGCTTTGACAAATGAAGTCTACTTTAATGACATTAGCACTGAGTGGACAAATGGGACTAATTTGCAGGAGAGTGGATTCCAGATGTAAAAAAAATGTTGGTGATAAAGATTTATGAATACCGTGTTCACACTGATGAAGTGCTTGCTTGTTGCTACCTAAAATTTAATACTGGTTCCCCTTGGATTTTTTTTTCTTTTGTTTTCATCCTGTGGCCTTTTTGAGGGCAGGAAAAGAAGAAGACAGCAAAAGGATTTAGAGGATGTGAATGGGGTCAGGCTCCGCACGCGCTAAAGAAACAACAAATTGTCTGAGGTCATAGACATTGTTAAACTGCACTCAAAATGTCCAGCGCTTTTGTTCCAGCTGATATCCTAAAGCAGATGTTTGGTTGTTTATTCAGCATGGAGATAAAGCTGAGCTGGCTGTGGTGGGGACTGTCACTGGCCTACGCAGCCTGCCTGGGGCACTGTGCCAGCAGGAGATGCTTCAGACCCTGGCGCTGTGCTTTCCTCCCCAGCAAGAGGAATGATGCATGCAGAAGTGCTCAGGAAAAGGTGCCTGAGACCCAGAGGGTGGTGGGAACATCCTGGCTCGGCTCCCTCCTCCCGCTTTGCAGGAAAAGAAGAGGAAAAGGTGTGGGGATTTCTAAGGCAAGGCATACCCTCTGCTGCTGGATCTTTGGTGGCATTTCCAGGCTGTCCCAGGAGGGAAACAGGTGGAAAGGGAACAGCCTTTGTTGCCTCCTTGAATATCCATGCCTCCATAGGACATGTGGGTTTTCCCTCTCCCAAGCAGGAGGAGGGCAGAGGAACTCTTGGGGAGCCTTGGGCAGTGTTGAGCTCCTCATAAACACCACTGATTTCAGAGGCAGTTTTGCATCAAAATGTTTCTAAGAGCTTGGGGGTTTTTTGCATACTGAAGTGGCAGTACTCTGGGAAAGCTCTGGTGGGCTCTCAGCTCCTCTAAACACATTTCCATCAACAGCTGATGCCATGGAATAGCATCAGGCTCTGTGTTGCTTCAAGCAGCATCATAAACCTGGTGGTAGCAAAATGCTTCTCCAGGCCATTCTGCCTCCTGAATCTCTTGTCATGCACTGTTGGATGGGATGCTGAGTAGTTTAGGCAGAATTCCTGTAGCTACTGAAATATTCTGACCTTTAAAATTACCTTGTTCCTCTATCAATGACTAATATCAGTGACTAATAATCTTTCTTTTCTGACTGATCTTTTTTAAAAATAATTCTTGGGGTGTGGTGTAAGGTAGCAATTGCAAATAAACAACATTTCTTTTGACTTATCAAAATACAAAGGTAAAAACAACCCCAAGAAACATCAGAAGAAGGACTGACTGGGCAAGTAAAGTTCTTTTGCTTTATATAATATTCTCTTTGCAATGTGGGTTTGCAGTTTCATATCATACCATAAAGAGCAGGTAGTTCATGTGCCCTTCTGAAGGGCAAATGAACCCTTTAACTCACTCCTGTAATTGTCTGGTACATGCCTTCTGTTCAGCTATTATTAAAAAAAAAAAAAAAATTAAAATGTGATCTGAATAATTTTCTGAATTTCTTAGTTTTCTTTTCACTTGTTTTTGTCCTAAGATATTCTTGGCATTGCTTTTTGCTTGGGGATGTTACATAAAAGACTTTAACCTGTAGCAGTTGTTTAAAATTAACTCTGGCAAAATGAACGTAATATCGTCATGTTATTCTAACAGGAGGTGATTTCCCTGCTTCAGACACCAGAATATCCATGCAAAGCATCTGGTGAATTAAAGTCCAGGAGAGAAGAAGCTGGCAAAGAAGGCAGGGACACATATGAAGACAGAGAGAGCCAGTGTCTTTTTCCTTTCAGCTGTTGGCACCTTCTACCAGCACACCTGCTCCACGTCCCCAACATCTGATGAGCTGATTTGATGGACCTGTACTGTCAGGCTTGTTCTCATATTTTGAGGTTACATGTATGAGGTCTAGGGCTGCATTCATCCTATACCTGGAGCAACAGAAGTAGACATGCAGCTGACTGATTTCCCATGTCTTTCAAAATTGGGCATCTCTAGAGGACAGTTCACATTTTGAGTGGGACATATCAACATCTTTTTTGAATCGACTAAGGCTAGTTTTGCAAAATATTGTTCCAAAATCATCTGTCTATACTGACAATTCAGGCAGTTTGGGAAGTCTTGCCAAGGAAATGGACCACCAAGTCACTACACCTAAAGAAACCAGGCAGTGAAAACATTTCTGCCCTTTTCCCAGCAAATGGTATTTGAAGGCAGTTAGAAAAATATCTTTCAATCACTTTGCACCGAAGATGAGGGTGGGTGCTCACTGACATTGTCAGATGCCAACCAGTAATGCATTTCTGTCAAGATCAATAGGAGTTGGCAAGGTAACACTTTTCACATTCTGTGAAGTAGAAGCTTGTCTTTCTAAGCTGGCCATTAAATGCTTGAGAATCTAAATCTCCCTGAAAACCCCATTTCTTGGGAGTTAAGTTGCTTTTCAAAATGGTGTATTTGGGACACTAAGTCATTTTTCAGAATGCCTTTTTGAAAAGTGGGGATTGTAAATCCTCTTAGATGCTGCTTGTGACCACAATATGTTGGGGAAGGCCAAGAAAATTTGATTACCTATTTGTTGAGCATGTTCTTAGGCAGAACAAGTGCAAAGAATAATTTTATTTAGCTTGAAGTATCTGGTAAACATAAAGAGAAAAAGACCTCTGCAGTTGGACAGGTCTTATCTCAGTATCTTTATTTACATATTCAAAGAACACTGACGCAATCAAGCTACCAAAAGAACTGCTTTCCATCAGCCTGGGAACAGAAACAAATTAGTCTTTAATAGTGTTGTGTGAAAACTCTGGTGAATGTTATGTAAAACTGTGCAAACAGAATGTTTGTGTTCTAGTTCCAGGTCATTTAGTGGGCAAAAAGAGAGGCATTTTGTGTGAAATAGCCATGAAGTGGTTTGCTATTATATAAGGATAGGAACTGCTAGATCAAACTAATGGTGACATGCCGAGAACCAGATGCTTCAAAGCAAAATGCAAGACATCCCAGTGTGGATAATTATGAAATAGTCTGACCATAGGGGAAATTTCTGCATAAATGACTTTAGTCCTAAAAGGCTACATGTTTGTATTGCTTCTGAAAAGGTTTAGTCTGATTTCCCACAGACACAGGGCTTATGCAACCAGTGAGCTGCCTGGCTGTGCAAATCTCTGACTCCTTCCCTCTCTGTCTACTCCCCCGTCTCCAGCAACCTCTGAACACGTCCAAACTCTGCCACATGGAGCAGAGAGGAGCAGGTCTCACAAACAGTTAATTTCCTACAGGTTTCATGAATATAACCTGCTCCCTAGTGAGCAGAGACAGGTAATCATGCCAGCTCAAGGCGAGCTTACACCTCATTAGAAACCAGAGAAAGCACACAGGAGAGCATCTTATAAGTGTTCCATCTGTGGAAAAAGATTCAACCATGGCTCTCCATCAACATGAGATGCAAGTCCTGGGTAGCCACTGGCACTAATGGTGCTATCTCTTTCTCCTGTTGATTCTAACTGTGGACATCCCAAGGATTTAATACAAATGCTTAACTCTTTGTTACTGAACATGTTCTCAGCTTTTACAACCCCCAGGAGCAATGAGTGCTAGTTGAATAAATTGCAGACAGGACATTTCTTTTAGGTACCCGAAATCTATAGATTTCCTTGTAGCTCTTCCCATAAAGCAGCTGGGCTTAATTAGTGCATGATGCTTTTATGGGCCAGCAGGCTAATTTGTAAATTAATTAGAAGTAAGTTGAAGGCAATCTCCTGCCCCTTGGGGACACTACAATTAATTGCTTCAAGGTGTTGAAACCTTGTTTCTGCCACACTGGGCTGGTTGACCCCTCTCTGGAGTCAAAACCATGTTAGAAAATTTACGTTCTCTCTCTAGTCAGACCAGGACAGGGCCACTCCATGGCATCCGTCTTTTTCTCACTGGGATTCTGTGGAGTCCTCAGGATGAAGATACAGGGTCTTCAAAGCTTGGCCATCTTCTCAAGGACCTGGGCCACAGGGTGGTCCATAGGCCCCATGCCAATCCTGCAGTGCCCCTTGCACTGTCAAATGCCACATCTGGTACCTCTTCTTCATCACCTTAACAGCAGCATGAACTAAATGAAACCTCTGAGGAGATCTGTGGTCCCTGCCATCTTGCTCACATTACCCCTGGTGGTGTTTAATATTGAACAAAAGTCACAATAGGAAGTTCTGAGGTGGGAAAGTGGGTGCTCTAAGCTAGAAGGAGATATGTATATGTGTTTCCCACAAAGTTCAGCAGCTAGTATAACATTGCTAATGGGGGTGATGTATTCATAGATATTTTGACACCTTCTCAAGGCAATCTGATTTCAATTGCAATTGCACAACTCGCCTTATACTTTCCACTAATGTTTGTGCAAGGACTTTATTGTTCCTAGGAGCAGTATTACGAAGGAACTTTGACACACCCACCTCTGGGCTGCTTACTCCTAAAATGAAGTAAGATAAATAAAATGAATCTATATTTAATTTGGAAGCCCCAAATGATTTATAAGATGAACCAACTTGTCAGGGACAGTCAGAACTGGCAAGTAATATGTCATGTCTGAGATGGTGGATTACACGATTCAGCTGCTTGACTGAAACCCTCAAATATGCAGGAAAACATAGCTCTGGAGCCTGTTTAGGCAAGATGTTAATTGAATAAGTCCAGAAATTCACACTGTATGTACTTTGTCCTCACAGTGAGCAGAGCCATGTGTTCATTCAGTTTTCTTGGAGATGTGGCTTTGATTCACACAGAGGTGCTGAAATAACCCAGCGGCCTGAGAGACGAGCAGCAAAGCTCTGCAGGTCAGAAGGGACACAGACCCTGGGAAGTCCAAAGGACTGATGGCAGTTCTTACCAGTTTCTTTCTGAAACAAGGCTCTGAAGAATTTTGCTTGGTTCTTTTGTGAACTGTGAGTGTCACGTGTTTTTGACAAGACGACCTATTTGATGTAACACTGTGCTTCTCTGGGAAGCCATATCAGGATGTTATTTTCCACATCTTCTCTTGTACATTTGTGTCCATGTGTGCAATATACTCAGTGTTCCAGTCTTCTCTTGCATGTCTACCACAGATCCTTGTTTCTACACTCTCACATAATCTATTTAAAGGGTGATATTTTTGGCTTTTAAGAGCGGTGTTAACAAGGATCAGATGCTGCCATCACTTAGGAAAGAGCGAGCTTTCCTTTGCCAGTTGTACTATGCACCGGTTAAAAAAAAAAAAATAAAATCCATCAGTGTGGACATTACAGTGAGGTTCTTGTATTTAGCAGGTGAAAAGCCAACACTCAACCTGTAGTGAGATTTGCTCATGGAAAACCCCTGGAAGCTGTTTTTAGCAGCAAGGCATTAGTCACCCTTGGAAGGCTGCTGGCTGCTCTGTGCCTCTGGCTCGCGGTGTGCCACGCCACGCCACGTGCGAGCGGCGCCCTGGATGCTGCACAGCGTTAACAGCCACTCCCGCCTCGCCCCAGGTGCTGAGTTTGAGTGCACAGCTCCTGCTTATTTTAGGAAAACATGAGCTCACATTCCAGACAGCCTTCTCGGCAGCCAGGAGGTGTGGGCTGTGGTCCTTCCCTGCTCTGGGGGGCCAGGAGGGGTAAGGCTCCACATGTGCAGGGAGCGCGTGGTGGGATTTCTGTCGAACAGGTCTGGGGAACATGGGGTGATCAGGAGACAAGGCAAGGGTGAGGAAGGTTGAGAAAGGGATGTTTTCCACGTCAGATGGAGATCAGGCAAAGAGGAGGCAGCAGAGCAGTGAAATCATGGAGAGAGGTCTGAGGATTGGAATCTATTAGATCATCAGAAGTGGTGGATTAAGTCATGCTGCACGGAGGTTAAGGCAACTCCTAAAAAACTCAGGGAAAATACAGGTGATGAAGGAAGTAGTCAGTTTAACAGACTGGAAATCTGGCTTGCCTGCAGGGATGCCACCTCAGAGCAATGATTCTTCCTGGGATAAAGAAAGGCAGCTGCTGCCTGCTCGATGGTTACTCATCCTCTCCAATCTCCAGTTCCCCCTGATCTCCAGCACAGCTGCGCCAGCCAGGGAGGGGACTCTGGCTCAGTGCCCCAAGGGGAGTGCCAGATTTGTCTGGCTAGTGGAGGAGAGGGAGGAAAGGCCCAGTGAGGATGGCACTGTGCTGGCTGTGCAGGCATGGGGATGTGCTTTGGCACAAGTTAGCAGAGGCTCAGCCAGGTCTCTTCTCCCTGACCAGCCAGCCCTTTCCTTCCTCTGCAGCTGAGACAGGGATTTGCAGAGAATAAAGGCTGCTAATACACAGTGTCATTGCTTTATAAGGAAATGTCTTGAAATAAAACAGCTTTTGTTGATGTCGTTGTTTTGTGACAGCCTAAGAGTGTGTGGGCCTTGAAGTGGATAAACAGTGTTGGGAACACTTTTTTTCATGGAGGGTATTAAACAAATACGAAAGTGTTAGAAAAGATGTGGCATTTCATTTAGACACATTGAAACACTTTGATGTTTTGGTGAATTTTCAGGGCCTGGATACCCTTCATTCAAAATACCTAGAAAGTAAAACATGAAAAGAAGAACAGAAAAAAAGGGTTGAACCGAGGGTCTTGTTTGAAACAAGGTTGTTGGGAGAGAAACACTGGCTGTCTCTGCTGCTGAATTATCCCTTCAGTTTTTCTGCTAAGGCTCTCCTGGAGCAATGGAACAGTGGGCTCTTAAACTTGACAGGGGATCCCCCTGGTGCAGGAAAGCTCCTGGATGGCCCCAGGATGAGCAGGTTGCTTAAGAAAGGCTTTAGTTGTGTTTCAACCAGGCAGGTCTCTCTGTATGGGACCGAAAGCCTGCGGGAAGGCACAAAACAGCTGAGAAACTCTCTCCTCTGTTTCCATTTTGTGGCTTCTGCAAAAACCTCTCCAAAGAACCTTATAAACCTCTAAGTAGTGGGGTTTTTAAAACACTGCTGTTATAGGTGATAGTTTAGTTCTGCCTCTTTTGTTGTGTTAATGGGTTAATGGTGCCCTTCTTCAGGTCTACTAATAAAAGGAACTTAAACCTCAATGTGAAAGTCCTTGTAAAGTTACAAATCAAACACATTTGTGCTGGTTCTCCCCAGTATACAAGACACTGGGTGGCTGCTGCCTCAGGGGTAGGTGTCAGACCTTAGCCAGGGAGCTTGCCAGGTCAGCTCGCATTCGGGATCACCACCTCTACCTACAGGGCAGAGCTGGAAAGGAGTGTTTCACTCAGCAAAGGGTCTCCTAAATGAGAGGGTAAGGTGTGGGAAACTTCAGACAAATTAGAGATAATGAAGAATATGACATCTAGAATCTGGATGGAATGATTCATAATCTGTATTGCACTTTGATCATCTCTTTTATATAACTTTTAAATCAACCTCATGGAATAAATTCATGTAGGATTTATTTCCCTGCAAGTGAATTATGCAGGCTTTTTCACTGGTCTATGGAAAACTCTCAGTTACAGCCTTTAATTCTCTATACTGCCGTTTTAAAAAGTAGGAAAAGAGGGATGTATCTGGTTTTCCCAGACTGTCCAGGGTGTCACCTACATACCGTGCAGACAGCCCAGTCCTCAAGGCACTGGAGTCCTGTTACCTTTGTATGGAGGTGATGAGTGGATATAGATTGGTAGAGTTTGGGCATTTTTGGAGAAAACTACAGTTCACAAGACATTTTGAGAAGTCTCCTAGCTTTATATTTCCTATAGTTTCTGTGAGCAATTGCCTACTGGGAAAATTAATGAAAGAAAAATCTATAGGTGAGTGGGAAGTGTGGGCTGATTTGTGGAGAAAAGTACAGTGGAAAAAAGAGTAAGGCTGAATTTAGACAGATCTAAAAAATATAAAAATGATGCCAACTCTTTCTTTCCTATTGCCAAGACAGTGTGATTTTAAAAATAGAAGGAGTGAAGGTTTCTGTAAGTCATTAAGAGGTGGTAGTTTGGCTCACCTAATCTTGTCTGTATGTGCTTTTGTGCAAAAGCAGGGACTGTCCCCTGTCAACACCACGAAGGTCAGCTCTGCTTGTCACTAAGTGCCCTCAGAAAAGATGAAGATATCTCAAGATAACTTTTTAAGACAGCCAGGATCTTGCTGTGGAGATCCTTGGAGATTCTGAGAGCTGACAGGTTTCCACATGGTGTCCCCTTGGGAGCAGATAAAGTAGGAGTGGTCTCAGTTTTTGTATTAATGGATGGGAGATCAGTTTTGACCCCGATGATGCTCCAAACCCTCAGGAAACATTAAAGTAGAGGTGATAATGCTGGTGTTCTGGGATGACAGGGCTTGAGTCTGGTGTGAAGCCCTTCTTTGTGCATCACACAGTGTGGCAGCCCTGGGGACCTGCTGTTTTATGTGCTTGGGTATGATGAGGTATATGTTCCCAAGGACCAGCCAGGCAAAAGCAGTTGGCCACTTGGAACTGGCTTTAGGGCCAAATCCAACCCACGAGTCCTCATGTGAGCCATGCTGGTGAAGCTGTGTGAGGTCATAAACCTGGTTCCTCTCTGAGAGGGAAAGGATGTGCCCACCTGGACCATGAAATGAGCTGCTGGAGGCAGAACCCAGTTTCCACATATGCTGTGCTTTTCTTAGGGTGGCAGAAGGAATTAAAACTTCCAAAAATGGGACAGAAAGAAAACAAAAAAAGAAATTATTTTTGTAGTTGGGAAAAGGCAGAGAAAGTAAGAGAGAGACCTTGAATGGATCTTTATTTTTGCTGCCAGTGGTCCCAGGATGAAGGCAGGATCCTTATTTATACACCCATCTGGTTTCTACCAGAGGATACAGCCGTTGACAGGTTTCCACCAGGAGGGTTAGATCGTGTTAAAGCAGCATTTTCTCATGGAAAAACGCATTCTGCCGGAACATTTTGGGCTAACTTTGGGCATGAACACGAAAGGCTCTGACAGCCGTGCTCCGGTCACTCCATCCATTACCAGCACAGGGGCTCTGGAGGGGCAGGAGGGGCTAAAGGCACAGCCCCTGCCCCTCGGTGGTGATGCTGAGCCCGGGCTGCCCTGTCTGCAGCTCTGGCCACCCCAAAAGGCTGCGGTGGGGAAGCCCTGGGTGCTTGCAGGCAGATGGGGCTGAGTGCTGACAGCTGCATCTGCCCACGCAGGGCCTGCTCCCCCTGGGCCAGCCGCCCCTGTTCTGACTTTCAGCCTTGCTCTAATCCGATTGATGGAGTGGCCAGAGATGCTGACGGGATTAGAGCTCAGCAGAATGACGAAGCACTTGGGATTTGCCTTCCTGCAGATCCCCGCAGCGCAGCAAAGGGAAATGGCCGCTTCTGATTTCCGAGCTGCAAGGATGCCGCACTGAGGTGGAGGGTTTTCTCCACAGTCTGTAGCCACAGCTTGGCCTGACATGTTTTTGACGGTGTCTAATATGTTGTGCGCCGTCTCGAGCATCGGGAAATCATTGTGGAGCCGGCGGGCGTTGGGCTCTGCTTCCCCTGCGACCTGGCAGGTGCCAGTTCTGCGGGCACCTCTCTTCTCTCCCCCAACCCCATGAGAACTGACAGAATTGCTCTTGGGGTGCCCAGCTCCGAGGGGATGATGGTCTGGGCTCCTTGGCAGGTATGAATCACCCAGTGCTCACTGACTGCGAGGTGGATTTGCACCATTTATGAATTTCATTCATTGCACTTAAAAAGACTCCTTTTATTTCCCCCACGTGGAAAAAATAATAAAAAAGGGAAAAATAAAGCATTTCTACACATCTTGATTGCTTTATTTACGGGGACTGTGTCTCTAAACGCTCCAGGCTGAAGCACCGGTGCTGCCGATAGAGTAAATTGCAAGTACACCGCAGCAATCATCCCTGCCGCTTTCACAGGAACCGAGCACTCCCTCTTGAGTGAGCCTCCGGTTTTAAGCCCTGAAAGAGCAGCTTGACACCCTGTGACCTGCCTGGTAATGTTCCTAATCCACCTCTTTATAAATACACGTTCCCGCGGGGGCGGTGGGGCCGCGGGGGAGGATGGCGAGTGCGGCAGGCAGCATCTCGCAGCCTCGCCTTGTGCCGTGCTCGCGGGGAGCTGATGAAGGTGGTCACAGGCTAAGTGGATTAAACCCGGGGAACGTCAGCTCAGAGATAGGGGCTGCAGCCTGACAGAAAGATCTTGGGAAGTGAGAGGATTTGCTGGTGACCGGCGCCAGGCCCCCAGAGGAAGTGAGGGAGGGTCGGGTCTCGCCGGAATTTCCTCCGTTGGCTGTGGACACGGTCTGGAGATGCCCGGGGGATTCTCGGGAGATGGCTCTGCCTGGCTCCAAGCCCTGCAGCTTACACGCATCCCTGCAAGAAGCGGCTGGTGAAGCAAGATCAAAACAAGGTCCTCCGGGGGACTGGCTGCTCCCTCCTCCTCGCCCTGTCCTGCTTTGAGACCACCAGGAGCCTGGGCTTGGTTGGGCATGGCAGTGCCTGATACCAAACCCTCCTCCAGAAGGATAACAGCACCTGGAGTAAAAAATAAGATGGAGACACGTTAATAAAAAAAGAACTGAAAAACAACCAAAACCAACAACAACAAAAAAACCCCCATTACAATAAGGAAGAGCTTAAAGTAGGACTTAGAAGTACAAATAAAGTAATAAAAATTAGCCTCTCCTCCTTTTGCTTCCCCAAACTTTTTATTCCCTTCTTTTCTTCATGCAGAGAATGAGGTTCTTCATGGCAGTGGCTGGTTTTTCTTTCTGTCTTGTGCAGTGGGAGGGCATCTACCGGCTTTGCTGATCATAGCAATACTCAAGCTAATGACAATTCTTGCTTCTCTATAATATCTGATGTTTTTTGATTGCTCCTTTTCCACTTCATCCCATTTATTTGCTTCACATAGAGCAGTCTTAAACTTGTCTTTAAAAAGTAGTTGCCCTTTCAGTTGTAGTCTGAAATGTGTGTGGACTGACTGTTGGAAACTCAAATGCACACAACTCCGTGGTGTGTTGACCAAATAGTAAAAAAAATGAAACTCTTTAAAAAAAAAAACCAGCAAGCTCTTTGGCCCAATATAATAATATTAATGATTTTAAGTTTGAAGCTACTAAGTAGGGAAGATGGACAAATTAAAGCATGATGTGAGGGGTAGTGACTCTTTCAAGCTTAATAGTACTAGATAACAAGCATATATTGCTTTATATAATTTTCCTAGATTTAAGTACCCTAAGGAAGCCCTGCTGGGTTTCACACTCATAGGCTCTGAGCTAAAAAACAGCGGCTCTGATCCCCCATCTGTCTTTCAGCCCTTTGGAAAGGTTAGTTTTGTCTCTTTGTCCTAATACTGCAGGAGTTAACAGCTTAGGGATGGAAACATGTCTGAAAGTCTCCAGGAAGATAATACTTGGGAAGACAGGTTTAAGCTAAATAAGAAAGCAGATTTCATCGGCCTTCTTGGAAACAACCTGTCCAGAGACTTGTGATCCGTTTCTAAATTTGGCCTTTGCATTTTCCACGTAGAGGAAGTGATGAAAACAGCAGCAGTAATCCCTGGTGAGTTTGGACACGCACATCAGAGGCTGAATGCCTTTGTTTGTTTAGGACTGCTGTAAGTTGGGTGTTGTAAACTTGACTCATGACAAGTTTAATTAAGACAAAAAACATGGGAAATGTAGAGGAAGGTCACGCATCTCTCTTCACAGTTTTGGCAGCTGAAGATTTTTCTGAGATTTGAATGTGCTGCACCAGCACAAATATAAATTCAGGTTTTATACTGATTTTCTTTCCCAAAATTATTTTTACCCTTGTTTTTTGGATAATGCTGAAACAGTCTGAATAGAAGAAACCTGACCTAATGCATAAGCACATTAACTTGTGGCACGCCAAACTGCAGCTGATGAAAATAAAAGATGTGGTGAACATATGATAAAACTCCTAGTCAATTTGGTCCTGCCCCAACAATGAAAAATTTACTCCTGGATGAATTTGACTGAATGTATTAGACCCTCAAATGCACACTTGTCAATGCAGAACCTGCCTGTTTCTAAGATTTTCAGATACACATTTGGTGTTCAGATGAGCACACTTGCTGATGGAGCGAGAATTTGTTCCAGACTAAGATTCATGTCTCTGCAGATGTTGTGTGGAGCCTCAGACTTTGGTTCAGACAAGTTTCTTCCTGAAACAGCTTATATGGAGAACAAAATAGTCCTTATGAGTTGGGAGCTACAGGCACAGTGTTCTTGAAAAGATGGTGATGATACCCTTTTTTGCAGAGTGGATAAAAAATTCAGATGTTGGGCGTTGACCTGAAGTTTTGTTCATGGGGACACTTCTGGGAACTTCTGGCCTATTCAAAAATCTCAGTGATGCCCAGTCACAGGATAGTGCTTAATGCCTTACAAATAACAACATGTGTTGGGATGATCTGCCTCAACATTGGCTACTTGAAAGCTGAGCATCCAGTTAAGTCTGTCAGTTGCACTCTGCCTATTAAAAAAATGAGAAAAAGAGGTAGGTAGGAATATCTGAAAGAATTGATCTTGTGTCTGCAGTAGGTGCCTATTTCTAACCAGTGAAGCCAGACAAGGGAGCCCTGGTGATTAGCTGAGACTGCCAACCTAACTAACTTCATTAAATTAAATTAATCCCAGCCTCAGAGACAGTAGTACTTCTGCCAAAACACTTCTTCACATGCAGGACTTGTAAAAGCATGCTTCTTCAGGACTTTAGACAAGTTTATAACAAATTTCAAAAGTCTATTATCAAATAAAATTCTCTTGAGGGTTTTGAGGTCCAAGAAGAGCAGATTCATACTGGTGTGGGCAAAACCCTCCAGGCATGTGAAATAGGTTAGCTGGGAAAGGTTTAAAAATGTAAGATTTTTAGGTTAACAGCCTCTTGATTTTCCCTAGAACTTGTGTTTTTAGATCCTCCAGAAGCATTTGAAAACTCCCTGGCCAAATTAAAAAGATTAAATTTATGGAACTGGGAAAGTGAAGTTTGGATTCTGAAGAAAGTTTTAAGTCACAGGATTTGCAGAGTCCATGCCAGGATTCAGAAGTATTTTGAAATGCATCTAGATAAAAAATTCCAAGTAAGTACACAAATATTGCCAATACGTCTTTGAAAATCTACCCCCCATTATCTCCCTTCTCATTCCCTTTAATACAAGCAGCAAAAACCCAAATAATTTCAGATTGTCTGCTTGCCTCCATCATCCATTCACATAAAGCAAATATTTACATTTGAGTGAAGGTTTTGCATAGCTTACTGTCCAAAATGTATGTTTTAGATCCTTCTGGTTATGTGTATGGATGGATTTATCAAAGGTTTCTCAATCCTTCCCTTCCCTTCCCTTCCCTTCCCTTCCCTTCCCTTCCCTTCCCTTCCCTTCCCTTCCCTTCCCTTCCCTTCCCTTCCCTTCCCTTCCCTTCCCTTCCCTTCCCTTCCCTTCCCTTCCCTTCCCTTCCCTTCCCTTCCCTTCCCTTCCCTTCCCTTCCCTTCCCTTCCCTTCCCTTCCCTTCCCTTCCCTTCCCTTCCCTTCCCTTCCCTTCCCTTCCCTTCCCTTCCCTTCCCTTCCCTTCCCTTCCCTTCCCTTCCCTTCCCTTCCCCTTCCCCTTCCCCTTCCCCTTCCCCTTCCCCTTCCCCTTCCCCTTCCCCTTCCCCTTCCCCTTCCCCTTCCCCTTCCCCTTCCCCTTCCCCTTCCCCTTCCCCTTCCCCTTCCCCTTCCCCTTCCCCTTCCCCTTCCCCTTCCCCTTCCCCTTCCCCTTCCCCTTCCCCTTCCCCTTCCCCTTTCCCCTTTCCCCTTTCCCTTTCCCTTTCCCTTTCCCTTCATATTAAGTGTGTTTGCAGACCAGAAATGCATGCACAGCGTGAATTTCTGGAAAAACTAATGGTGGGCAATTTTACCATCATTTTGAAATCTTGAGTGCTCTGTTTTTTGGGGATGAGCCTGGACAGGCCAGTTATGTACAGGAACAGAAAAACATTGCAGACATAGAAAATGAAGCCCCACTCTGTTGTGCAAAATTCCTGTAAATGCATTGAGGTTCCAAAAATCAGCGATGGGGAAAGGCCCTTCCTCCGGGAGCAACACAGGCAGCAAGAGTGAATGCTCCCAGCCATTGCAAAATGAGGGTACATGTCAGTAATATCCTCCAGTCACCCCTGTTGCAAGCTGTTGCACTGGGAACGCTGCAGTGGGATTAAACAATTCTCTGGAATGGATTAACCAAGGCATGGCTGCAGCCCTGTGCAGATCCCTTGGCTGGGTTGGTGCTCCTGCCCTTTGTGCACCACGGCTCCACAGCAGCTCTTGCCAGCCAGGCTTTGCTCTCCGGGCACAGCATTTTAGCACCAATGAAGATTTGTAGACCTGGGTGGTTTTGTCGAAGTCCTGTGTGCCTGTCTGGCTTGGGATGCGTGGCAGGAAGTTCAGCATCCTGCAGGGTCCTGTCCCAACAGCCTGGCTGCAGCAAGTGAGCTGACCAGCACTGACTCATTAGCCTAATCAACTTGAGTGTCCTATGCATTCCTCTCAAAGCTCCTGCAAAACACAGAGTTAAAGGACAGATGAGCCCTGGAATGAAAGGGGAAGTATCATATTTTACAACCAGATTTGAGAAAAATCCTATTCATAGCTCTTCTGGGACTGTAATGGCTTCTGAAACATATTTTGTCTTGAATGCTGAACCAAGGATGCAAGTCAGAATGACACGACTTCTGTAGAATCTTCGTTTGCAAGAGGCAGAAGGGAGAAATGTGTATAATCAAAATAAGAAAAAAAATGGTTCAAATACCAAGGCAAGAATGCAGAAGTAGATTTGGTTCCACTCCTTAATTTTTATTTTTTAAAGTGACTATGTGTTGGGTTTCATTTCTTTGTTTAGGTTTTTAGGGTTTTTTGTTTGTTTGTTTGTTTTTTCCAGTAGGATAGGCCATTTAAGGCTAAGAAGAAATTCTGGATGATCAAAAGAAGCAGTTCTCAGATCAGAATGGTACCACCATGGCTCTGGTCAGGTTGGTGTGCATTTCATTCTCCTGTGCATTGCATTGAAGTGGAATGGCAATGACTAATGAAGAAAGGACTCTGAGGCTCCTGCTGAGTCAGCTGAGGCAAAACTCCTCTTTTTAGGTAAGAAAATTTTACCTAAGAGCTCAACATAGACTATAAAATCTGGTCACGAAATCCCCAGCTAAGCTGATAAGAAACCAAAATCCTTCAGACAGACAAGTAAAATAGGATTTCCAACCTCTATAGTTATTCACATCCTACTAATCAGCTCTGGCATCTGTGGCAGAATTGTTAGTGGGGTATTGATCTCCTACAAAATTTGGTGTGTAATAGTGATTTGCAGACATATAGAGAATATTGAATACTTCTCCCTTGTTATTTCCCAGTGGGCTGATCAGTTGGGCAGTACTGGAAAGGCAGATGACATTTCCATTTCTCCTTTTCATCCATCAAGTGGTTATTTGATGGTCCATCCAATCAGTATGACTGGGTTTTTTTTCCTCCCTTTTCACAAAAAATGTTATTGAATGTTGGTATTTGACACAGTCATATATTATAAAGCAAAGGTTTAATGACGGGAACTTCATTATAAACAGGCCCTTGATCCTGAGTAGAATGAAAGCAACTTCTTTTTTGGTAGTTTTAAAAATAGCCCTTGCTGTTAAATATATTTGTATTCCAATACATATTTTTCTTGCTCTTTCAAATGCCATTGCCTCCTCTACTGAGAGTGTTACAACCTGCAGCTGCAGCCAGGACTGTGTGGCAGTTTTCCAAGGAGAACAGTCGTGAGGACACCTGTACCACATTTCCCAATGGGAGTTAGATGCGATCTTACCAGCTGACGGCATGTTCAGCCAGAGCAGGGAGCAAACCTCAGGTACCATTTCAGATCCAGCATTTCTGCCTGACCCATCAGGGTCAGATCCTCCCAGGAGACTCCCTTGGGATGCTCTCATACATCTCATGCATCTTAGAAGAAAAGTAAGTTGTGTTGTTCCCAGGTAAAACCACTGCTGTCTTTTCCTGAGGGCTGCTTGTGCCATTACAATCTGGAGCAGGGAACTGGATTCAGTGATCTTGTGTTGTATGCCTGACCTCTTCCCCTTCTTTGGAAATGCTAACCAAATTTGGCTGAGCAGTAAATGTCTATTAAAAAAAAAAAAAAAAATCCACCCCTACATGATTCATGGAGACTTCTGACTCCAGAGCAGGGTTTCAGCAGTAAAGATGAAGCACGAGACCACGTGCTGGAGAAGAAAACAAGATATTGAATAGCTGCTCATTAATCAAGTGCTGGGAACAGGGTGAGAGAGGTATGGCGGTAAAACGTAGCAGGCAATTCTTACAATTAAAGGCTGTTTCAGGATGCAAATATAGAGATGGAGGTGGGGGAGTGAAGTGATATTACACAAGCAACGTTAATTTACACATGCCTTACTTCTGGAGTGCTCAACTTGGCAATTCTGCTGCTCAACTTGGCAATTCTGCTGCTGCTCTATGGGCACAAGAGTGGGGTTTTTTTTTTTTTGTTTTTTTTTCTATTGTACAGAGTGTTTTGCTGCCTTTCTGTTCCCTGTACTGCTCTGGCTTTAAAAGATGTGGAATATTTGTGACTGCCTTGTGCTGCGATGATGTGATTGCAGAGCTCTTTTCAGCTCAGTGGAAGAAATGAAAGGTTGGGCTCACTGCGAGCAGTTGCTAAGAAAGCAAGCAAGCAAGCCTATTTTAAGCTGCTCTACAGAAGCACATACTGCCTTGATTGGTTATTGATTCCAGTTTCATTATGGAGAAAGCACATTTTTAGCCACAAACATGGGCAGCCACATGTTGAGCTGCGAGTATGAGAACTGTAAGGCTCTGCTGCGGGCTGCACTGAGCCAAAGCATCTAAAAAGCTGAGGACCCACATTTCCCATTCTAGCAAATGGCACCAGTCTCTTGAGAAAAGTTTTCTTGGCTCCTTCAGCTATATTGAGCTTTGGATTCAATTCAGTTAGGAGTCGGTTGTGACTTGGATCTTGCAGGCTGTCCCTAGACTGGCAGATGAAACAAAGCCTCGGACTGTTTTGAGCATTGGAGCGTGACTGTCTATTCTGCAAAACTCTAGTGGTGGAGTCTGCATGAATTACTGCCCTCCCCAACTGCGCCGAGACATGCGAGCCTGTGAGAAGGTGCTACAGGCCCTCCTGTGCAGGATGGCTTTGGTGTCAGACAACGTGCAAGGGCACATTCAGTGTTCTAGGAAGTGGCAGGCACACTCAAATGAAGAAAGGACTCTGTGTATATACATAAATATGGGCAGCCTCACTGCCCAGAAATACACGGCGAGGTAATGCCTTACAAATCTGTGCGGATTTCAGCGGGCACACGAAGGGAGCTAACTGGTACAAGCTGCCTCGGAGTGCATGGAAAGAGGAGGTGTTGGGGCTGCTTTTACCCCAGCTAAGCCAAAATGGAGGTTTGTGGCAATTCACCATTAGCCAAGGGCAGGAAGAATTCGGGCATGGAACAGGAACAAGCCTGCGGACACTGGGCTTTTGATATACCCTTTCTTCAGAGCTGTGCCAGTTCAGTCATTAGCTGAGAATAAATAACAACAAAGTACCTCCCTGAATCAATGTTTGTAAGAACAGAGCCCAAGGTCAGGCACATTTAAAAAGGACACTTTTTCCCCTGAAGAAAGCCAGAGTCTGTGAAAATAAAAGACTTGGAAACTGTTTGCTATTTCCTGAAGGCTTTTCTCATTCCTTCTCATGCAAGTTAACGTGTGCTTTGCCTGGATGGGAGTGGGTATTTATTTTTTTCTTTTTTTTCAGAAGTATTGGAGATATCTTATTTTCCTTTTGAAGAAAGGTTCCAGACCCTTCAGAGTTTCTCAGTTTCATGGCCTAAAAGAACTGAAATGTGGTCACTTGTGTGGGCTGCAAAAGTCATCTGTTTGGGGCTTTTTTCAGAGGATGTTTGAGACAGGCACCCCACAACAATGAGAGAAGAGAAAGGAGTCCTCTCAGTGCCTGTTGGCATGGGACAGCTACTGAGACAGTTATTTCTGAAATTCCTGTACTGACCTATAGATCTAAATGATTATCCATCCAAATTATGATAATCCATTTGTCATCAGCAGGACCTGGCCAAGGTCTGCAGTGACAGTTGTCTGGCCTGAAGACCCAGGTTTTCCTTTTAAGGTTGGCAGGAAAAAGGGCAGGTCACTGCTAGAAAATTTTCCTATTTAGGGCTGGGTTATGGTCTAAATGCACATCTTGATTCATATTTCACCAGTGTAAACCAGCCCCATCTCTCATTAATGTTTCCTTAATATTTGACCAGTCAATCTTCCTCATTGGTTCAATGAATATTTAATCATCAAACAACTTCAAAATGAGAGATTGGGAGCCATTCTCCCCAGCCACAGCACATAGCTCTGTAATGACCAATAGAAGTAGCCGAGATGTGTCAAGCCTCTGCTCTGACTCAACTCAAAAGTTTGAGCCTGGACTTCTCCCACATTCTTTGTAGGTCCCAAGCAAAGGAAGATATTTTCTTGGTCTAGCCTTGTGGTTTCAGTCCAACCAGCTGCATTTTGATGGCTGTCTTGATGTTTCTCAGTCAGGACTTGAACCTGGCCTCCCAGGTGACAGGCTAGTTTGGAGCCCTGTTGTTCAGAGCTGTTCCCCAGGAGAGGAGATTTGGTTTGGAGAGAGTTGGTTGAAGTGACTGAAGCAGAGCTAGGATCTGAGAAGTACTGCTGGATTCCAGAAGCTCTGCTCTTTCCTAGTCTATGGAAGGGCAAGGAATGTACCTGGCACGCTCAGCTCCCCTCAGGCTTTGTATGGGGATGGCCTTATTTCTGGTCTGAGGGCTGACAATGCTCTAGGCAGCAGTGGGATGAGGAAGAGCAGGGGATTGCAGTGCTAGCATGGACATGGGGGCTTGTTTCTTGGTATCTGGCCTTGGCAATGTGTTACTTAATTCTACACTCAAACACATCTGTGTTCTGGGGTCCTCTTTCTCTTGAAGAAGTAAGAGGATAGATTTTATATCAGGAATATGATGCCACTTAGTAATGAGATGGAACAACTTGCTTGCACCATGCCAATCACCATAAATAAAGGAATTCAGACCATTGTTTTTGTTTTGAATGTACCATAACTGACTTCTAGAAGTGCTTCATTTATGAGGAGAACAGAATCAAATTTAACATCTCATGTTTCTCAATACTTCTCTAGCAGAAAATAAATTTCCAAAAGTAAGCCAAGACCACATCAAAATCATATCAAACCATGTCCATTTCTGCTTAATGATGCATCTTTGTATAGACCAGTTAGCACAAACACTTATTCATTCATCCTCTTGCTAACCACTCAACCAGAAAAATATAACTGACATTTAAATGGTGCAGGAGGAGAGAAGGCAGGTTAGGCAGGCTGGAGATAGGGCCAGCAATTTCACAGTGTAGCAGGAAGGCTCTCAAACACCCTGTGAATTAATTGAGGCTGAACTAGAAGACATGGATTTTGCTAAGGTTAATAACAGCTGACAGCTTGACCTATTCCTGCAGTTTACTGTACCAGCACCAGTCCCAGGCTCTGCTTGTCTTCTCTCTCTGTCTAAGGATGGTGATAAGAGAGTTGAATGCCCATGGGTAAGAATCGGGGGGAATGCCACCAAGGCAGGTATCCTGGTGGGAGTTTCTTACAGACCACCTGACCAGGGTGAAAAGGCAGGTGAAATATTCTGTAAGCAGCAGGAAGTCTCACAGTCTCTGGCCCTTTTTCTTGTGGAGGACTTCAACTTATCAGACATCTGCTGGAAATACAGCACAGCAGACAGAAAACAGTCCAGGAGGTTCCTGGAGTATGTGGAAGATAATTTGGTGATAGAGCTGGTGAGGGAGCCAGCAAGGAGAGGTGTCCCCCTGGACCTGCTCTTTGTGAACCAAGAAGGGCTGGTGGGTGATGTGATGGTCACTCTGAGGTAGGCGGGGAAACAGTCACCGTGAAATGACACAGGTTTTGGTTCTTGGGAAAGTCAGGAAGGTGGTCAGCAGAACTGCAGCCCTGGACTTCTGCAGGGTTGACTTAGGCCTGTTTAGGACACTGGTTGAGAGAGTCCCTTGGGACCAATCCTGAAGGGAAAAGGGGTCCAGGAAGGCTGGACATTCTTCAAGAAAGAAATCTTAAAAGTGCAGGAGCAGGCTGTCCCCGTATGCTGAGAGATGAGTCAGTGGAAAGGGAGAAGCTTGGATGAACAGAGAGCTTTGGCTGAAACTCAGGAAAAAATGGGGAGTTTATGACCTTTGGAAGAAGGGGCAGGCAATTCAGGAGGCATACAAGGCTGTTGTGAGGTTATGCAGGGAGAAGATTAGAAGGGCTGAAGCCAAGTTAGAAGTTGATCTGGCTACTGGCATAAAAGCAATAAAAATGTTTCTATCCATTCATCAGCAACACAAGGAGGGCTAAGGAGAATCTCCATCCTCGTGGAGGATGGTTCATGGCTTGGATGGGTGCACTGTTTACTGGGAAAAAATTGGTTGGATGACTGGACCCAGAGATTGGTGGATGGAGTTAAATTCAGCTGGTGGCTGGCCACAAGTCGTGTCCCCAGGGCTCATTTTTGGAGCCAGCCCTGTTCAATTCCTTTATCAACAACCTGGGTGAGGGGATTGAGTGCCCCCTCAGTTAATTTGTACAGGACACCAAGATGTGTGAGAGTGTTGATCTGCTGAAGCGCAAGAAGGCTCTGCAGAGGGGTCTGGGTGAGCTGGATGGATGGGCCACGACCATTTGTATGAAGTACCACAAGGTGAAGTGCCAGGTCCTGCCCTTGGGTGACAACAACCCCAGGCAGTGCTACAGGCTGGGGGCAGAGTAGCTGGAAAGCTGCCCAGCAGAAAAGGACCCGGGGGTGCTGGTCAACAGCAGCTGAACGTGAGCCAGAGTGTGCCCAGGGGGCCAAGAGGGCCAGTGGCATCCTAGCCTGGATCAGGAAGAGTACGGCCAGCAGGACCAGGGCAGAGATTGCCCCCTGTACTCGGCACCAGTGAGGCCACACCTCAACCCTGTGTCCAATTCCAGCTCCCTCACTACAAGAAAGACTTGGAGGTGTTGGAGCAAGTCCAGAGAAGGGTTGGAGCACACATCTTATGAGTAGCAGTTAAGGAAGCTGGGATTGTTCAGCCTGGAGAAAAGGAGGCTTATGGGAGACCTTGTCAGTCTCTTTGACTGTCTGAGGTTGTAGAAAAGGAGAGGTTTGCTCTCTTCCCTCAAGTAACAAGCGGTAGAAGAGGTAACAGCCTCAAGGTGTGTCAGGCAAGATTTAGACTGGATGTTAGGAAAAATGATTCACTGAAAGGGTTCTCAAACATTGGAAAAGCTGTGCAAGGAAGTGGTGGAGTCCCCATCCCTGGATGTATTTAAAGGACATGTAGGATGTGGCACTTAGGGACATGGTTATTGGTGGCCTTGGGATTGCTGGGTTAATGGTTGAGCTCGATGGTACTTTCCAACCTAAATGATTCTATGATTCTGAATAGCCAGTGCTGGATTTACCCTCTGTACAGAGTTGGGAAGTACCATCATTTGAATGTTGCTGCCCAGCCCTGGTCCCCACTGCTGGGTTAACCCAGGCACATGGCTGGGACGTCTCCCCCTGGCTCCCCAGGGTCCCTCACCCTTGCTGTTGGAAGCACAGGGCTCATGCTGATGGTGGAGCTAATGGGGTGTGAGTGACTATTGAGGTTTGTCATGTGGGTATTATAGCTTGTGAGTATGTTTGCCAGCTGCTTTTATGACCTGGAGTGAGACTCTGTCTACAGGGGTCCATTAGGAGACTTTTCATACTGTATTTATTCTTGGAGAAAAGACATTGAAACAACATGACCTGAAACAGAGTAGCAAATCTGAAAACTATAGTGTAAATTACCACAGGGAAAAGGCACTCTGCTCAGTGCCTGCCTGGTAATGATGCTTTCTTGCTCTTCTGTTTGTTCTAACCTAGTGTTTCTTAGCAGGCAGCATAAGGCCAGTGGCAAAAGTACATCTAACAAGAACCAATTGGCCTCAGGTGTGGATTTCACAGTTGTTATCACTGTCTGTTATCACCATGCAGCTTAATGAGGCACAAGCCAGAGCAGCTTGAAGTCTCAGGTGATTTGTGTTTGCAATGCATTTTGAAGGCCATATCTTGAGCTCTGGGTGAGGCTTGAAGGCACACACCAACCCTGCCCGGTGGAACCTGAATAGTGATCCTTACAATTGCTGTCTCTGCAGGAGTCATTGGACTGTCAGAGTGGAGAGGAAAGGATAGGAAGGTACAGGCTGAGGGCAGCACTCATATGGACACCATTCCTCGCCAATGCCAGAGTTGGGCCTCTTTGTCTAGGACAGTAAATGCACCAGGATGGCCATGAAGAAGAGCCAGACCTCCAAAGCTGAGGCAGAAATAAGGATTTTGTCATGAAACAGACCTAAACATAGTCATGTGTGGCTGGCAATACGTGGAAGATGCTGATGCTGGGAGCCTCGCCTGTCTGGGTTGTAGTTTCCAAAACACAATTGCCGTTAAAATGTTCAGCAGTGGTGTTGCAAAGGTGTGGAAGGCTTAGGTACTATGTGTAGGATTCATCATGCCACTCATTGGCAATCCAGTGAGTCTGAGGTTCTTCCTGCCATCCATGGAAAGCAAGGTTCATTTAGCTGAGCTTACCTTAGGATGTGATGGCTTTCTCTATGGAAGTACCTCTTTCCCCTTCTCAATTAGAAAAAAAATCCTGGAAACAACTTGCTCTGACCTGTACATGTTTTCTATAAATGTCTAAGTGGGACCAGATGGTTGCTACCACCCATGTAGAAAGGAGACCACCAATTTGAGCTACAAATAGGAGCAATGGATGCTGGTCCTTGGCTTGTTCTTTTCATCCTGCCATGGAGCTGGGCTTGGCTTTCCAAATTGTAGCAGGAGTGCAACTGGCAACAACTCAGTGATTTTTCTTTATTATTTTACTCCAGGTTGTGCGAAGCAAAAACTGCTGATGTTAAGGGATATTCTGGATGCCTAATACAGGTATTTTTCACTCTTGAAGACTGGTAGTCAGAAGTTTAATCCCTCTCCTAGAATTACTTGCTTCCTCTGTTGTACACAAAATTGAGTTGGCTTACTTCTGTTTGAGTCTGCACAATGTTAGAATACAAGGGCAGCAGTGCAGATCTCTGTGCTTTTGCTGTCCTGCCTCCTTTCCTATTAGTTTCCTATTATATTTCAGCTCACTCTGATCTGGGATCCCTGCCAGCTGCTACAGCCATGTCCCAGTGCCAGCTGGGATGTGTAGGTGCAGCGATAGGATGATGCTCACAGTACTGGGCATTTGTTTTCTGACATTTTGCAGAAAGCAATTTCTCTGTGAGCTCTCAGCCTCTTCAGGAACATGCTGTTAATGGGCTTACTCCCAAAGGCAAAGATCTTTTCCATCTCCCACTTTCTTGGGTTTTGGGATCTCATGGATTTCCATGAGTTGTGTGGGCATTTGGCACTTCAGATTAACAAGCTCTGTTCCTGCCAAAGCAGATATTTGCTGGCACACACTGTGCCCACATGGGAAGAGCTGCTTCCAGAAATCATGCTCTTAGAAGCTGCAACCCTGTGCTGGGAGTCCCTGTGACTGGATCAGGCTTTGCATTTATTTATGGACTAGAAGAATAGTTGATTTTAGTCAGACCCTCTATAAGCATGAAGAAAAACACAGCTGAACATCTCCTCCCAATGTTACCAACCGGTCCTATTGTACAGTGGTTTTGTCAGGAAGTTATTTAAGATCTTAATCCCTTTCAGCTATTAGGGGGAACTCTGAGGTAGAGTGAGACTGGAAAGAGAAGTGATTTTCATTTGGATTTTCTTTTTTTTTTCCCTCTAGTGCTGTAACCTGATGAAGAGGCAATGGCATTTCACAATGTGTAGTCCATTCACAGCTACCTGCTTAAAATGTGGAAGGTGGAGGAGTAAGAAGAAAAGACTCCTTTAAATCTGTAGCGGAACGCTGGTGCCTGTAAGGGTTATTTAAAGAGGAAGTAAAACCACTTTATCTTGTTAATCTATTTCTGCATTGTAACTTATGCTGCCATTCACACAGTGTCAGAAAGCTATTGTAAACCCTTGTATAAACCCACCCTGTAGATTTGAGGGGCTCGAGTCCATGGCTCTGCCAGCCCTAGAATATTGGTGATAGGATAATAGCAGGTTTCACTCTTGAAAGTTTTTTTGGAGGGGTTAATGCACAGGAGGAAGAATGTTAATGATTCCCAACAGACCACCTACTTAGCTGCTAGCAACAGGCAATCTCTAGTGTGTGCATCCTGGTAGAGACAGGTTGGAAAAGGCTTTTCTGGGTTCAAATTGGATAGGCACATGGTCTCTGAGCTTGTTGCCTTGGCTAAGGTCACCCAAACGTTTGTTTTTGTTGTTCTGCAGGTAAATCTGGTAGAGGTGAGTTCTGAAAACAGATATGAAATATAAGCTAGGAGGTTTTGGAAATGATTTTTGCAAGGCACTCCATGAAATGCTACATGAGTGAGATATCTGAGAAGAAAGCCCAGGTGGGAAATTGCTTCAGAGCAGCAGCTGGAGGAAAGTTACCTTTTCTTTGGGCATTGCCACTCACGAGAAGGAAAGCCAGTTGGACAGCTTAGGAGGATTAACGTGCTGGGAGCAACACGGGAACAGAGAGAATAATGACATAAAGGAAATACGCTTGAGGACAGGCTTTGTCTCAGCTAACACAAAACATTTAGTCATCTAGGCTCTCTTTGTGGTCAGCAGAGCATGGCACTTTGAAGCCATGATTCATCTGACCTATTTTGGGCACTACCCTACCTAGGACGAGGTGAATTGCACTTTATCCATGCCCGTTTCTTCCTCTTGGTACTGAGAGAGCTTCAGGCACATAGCCTAGATACAGACATCTGTATTTCAGACACATCAGGGGAGGTGAGACAAATCCTCCTTTGCACATGGAGTGGGACTGTGAGAGAGGACATGGATGGCCACATGGCACCCTGTGAATCTGGGACAGCATCCAGCCACCCTCTGCCCTTGTCTTCAGGAGAGATGAGGAACCAGAATGAGAGAGGATGGAAACCAAAAAAAAGAAGAGAGAGGAAAGAGAGCAGGGAGCTCTCTTTCATCCATGTTGTTTCAGCTCTCATTTAATGCTCCTGCAAGGAATATGAGAGATGTGGGCTGAGGAGAATAACACAATAAATTAGAAATGGGAAAATGGGTGTTACAAGTTTTGCTAAGATATGAGCTTCTTCATGAACAACCAACATTATTATAACTATCAACTAAAAAAGGAACAGTGACATTTTGTTATTATAATTTTGATCTAAAATTACATTCCAAAAATTTTATGGACTATCTTAAACTTGCTGAAATGTATATTTTGCATTGAAAATCAGGGTTTGCATGAGCGGAAAAAAAGAAAGCTTTTGTGATGACTGCAGCACAAATTTCTGTGAATGGCTCTTTAAGCTGCATTGCCAGAAATGTCATGAATCTGCTCAGAACTCCAAGGAAGGGAAGTGGTTTGAAATTCCTCACGCTGCTCTTTCAGCCAGAATAGCCATTTTGGGTGTACTTCACATGAAGCATGGCTTCAGGGCTTGATATGTCTTCATGCTGGGCCCTGTATTGTGCCAAGGAACTTCTCAGTGTTTAACAAATAATAATAGCTATAAGCTGTGTAAGCATATGTGAATCTTCATGTTATAATTTCACGTGTAGAAAAATGATCTCATAGGCACATAGGAAACAGAGCAGATGGTAAAATGTGTGTTGGACTACACAGGCTGGAGACTAAGTCTCCTAGATAATAAAAGCACAAATGCTGGATGGTTCCCTCCAGCCATGCTCACAAAGTACTGCCTCCTGAGCTGAGATGGGGGAGCACACATCATAACAGATTAAGAGGCCACCTTTGATCTGTTGTTTTCTCCTATTACTGCAAGTTGCAGCACTGTGGTCTGTCATTCCCTGGGTGGATATTCAAAGGTGTGTGTGCATGGACAGCCCTCAGCTGGGTTACTGGGAGATGAGTACCCAGCTGCATTATTCCAGTTCTGAATATGTGCAATTCCACCCATTTCAGAGGTATTTCACCTGCAGTGAAACTGTCTCACTGGGGTGGTTCTTGATGAAGACTTATAGCTTAACCCTGCTTTTTTCCTCCAGAGATCGTCCTTGGTGGAGATGGATGAATCCTAGTCCACACTCCTGTTTCAAGGCATGAGTTTCTCTCAGAGACTAGGGCCAAGCTGCAGCCCTGAGCAATAACAAGGGAAGCTGGGAAAATCGGGAATAACCATGAACTGGCTGAGCTCAAAATTTCTGCTGGAAGAGGAAAACTGAGAAATGGGTCCATGCCAGATTGCAAGGAAGTTTTCCTCTGTATACTAGCAAAACAGATACCAGCAGAGCACTGTAAAAGCAAACCACAGCAAACAAAGCCTCTTCCCAACATATTTCTCACCAGAAAGTTTGTAGGTAAACAAAAGCTGCACATGCCAGGTCTGTTATAAGAGTAAGCTGAGCTGGAAGATTTCTTCGATTATATCAGTGTAAACATTCTGAGTGCAGATCTGGCCTGTTAGTAGCCCCTGATTGATGTACAATATTAGATTGCTGCCTGAGTCAGGAGAAAAATTATCTTTTGCTGTCATGTCAGTTTTTTTCTCCTCTCTCTTTGCTACAGGATGCCTGATGGGCTATTCTGGAGTGTTAAATACAAATCATCACAGTGCTTTATTGGATAAGCTTCTCTACACTGGGCAGATCACCTGCTTGAGAGACCAAATCAGCTCATATCTATCCAATGGCAACTTCAATTCACTGGCAGTGGCTTTGGCACAGCTATCCAGGATTTCATGTCGGAATTCAGGAAAAATTTGCCACAAAATTGAAGGAAATATGATTTAAAAATGGAAGGACGGCCAGTGAAAATTTTGTATTGGGATGCTGAGATATCAACGCTGAGATGCATTGGAGTAATAAGATCTATAATTTGGGTTTGGGGGTTTTTTGTTTGTATTTGTTTCTGTTTTTGTTTCTTTTTTTTTTAAATGGACAGTTAATCTGTTAGTGGGCTAATGAGTTAGTTCAAAGCACTGAACCCTGGAAGACAGTGTCTAGATCCTGTCTTTTCCATTCACCTTAGTATATCTTAGGGAAATGCCTTTGCACCTCTCTTCTCAAAAGTAATCCAGACCTAAAGGTGTCTGCTTACATGATTACTTATTCATTCAGAGCACAACTGGCACCCAGAGTCCATGGAGGAACACTGGAGTTAGAAATTGCAACCTGCTCTGAAGTAAGCTGCCCGGAGGTTTTAACTGGCGTTGGTCAGGGGGAGATAGGGACAGAGGGAGGAGGTGGGAGGTGCTGTCTTGAGAAGAAACTGTGTTTGTGATCTCTCTAACTTGCCTTCTTGACAACTGGAGGGGGATTTTCCTAATAGAAAACCTGTGAGCTATGTGAGGAGGGTAATCCACTTGACCCTTGCCCTCTCCTAAGCCTTTAAGTCATCATAACATTTCATTTCTTACCAGCTGCTGGACCACTTCTTGGGATTCATTTTGACTGCAATGCAAATCCAGCATTGTTTAGCCAGGAGGGAGATCAGAGTAGGGGTGTTGGAGCAGGGTACGTGAGTGGGGACATAGCAATCATATTTGAAGAGGGTGAGAGCTGGTGGCAGCGCGGAAGATAAACAGGGTGTGTTTGTGCAAGTGACCTTATTTATTTCAGCATCCTGAGGAGGGACCAAATGTACTGCATTGGAGGAAGTCAGTGCACACACACATGGGAGCGGGTCCAGCACTACGTGGCTGGCACAAGCCCAGGCGCTGCTTTGCGGGGTGACAGCTTGGGTTCTCAGGGCAGCTGCTGTCCTCAGCACTGGCTTTTGAGAGCTCTGTGCGCTGCAGGCTGTGCTGAGATGGGCAGGGTGGTTGTTCAGAGCTGGCGGGAAGGGCGTTCTGCTCCAGCACCCCCAAGCCTGCGGCGGGCTCCAGCAGTGGGGGAGGACCCAGAGCCCCCCTGGCACTGAACAGACCCCCCCAAGCAACTGATTCAAAATCCTAATTTGTTACTTCAGCATTTGGCTGCTGAATGGCTCACAGACCAATCCTGACTTTCTCTCTTTTTAATACTGTATTTGTTATCCTCTGAATATTTTGGGTGGGTAATTATCCAGTGTGTACTGTGTATTGCAGAGCCCAGGAATATTTGCTTTGGCTTTTCTTCCTGGTTAGTTAGGGTGTGCGGTTTCTGGCCTAGATCTCATGGCATTGTTTCTGACTACGTAAATGAAATTTTTATACAAGAGAATAATGAATACAGACCAGAGAATAAGGCACATCCTGTGGCAATTTCACAAAGGCAATTTTTCTCGCAAAAACCATAAGGGGCTCAGCAGTTGTGATTATTTACACATGTACTTAATGGCTGTCCACATATGACTGATGCAGGATAACAGACACCTAGTAACCAGAGACAGCTGGTTTGGTGGGTGCTTTGAATCATCCCTGGTTTTGTCTGTTTTCTTTCCCTCTCCTCTTTCCTGTTTGACTATGGAGGCGCTTCTAAGGATGAGGAAGAAAACCTTCATTTAAAACCGCATGAAACCAAAGGCTGGGTGTAACCGGCTTCAAATCCAGACAAGAGTCAGCGTGCAACTTCATGTGTAAATGTTTTCATCGTCCAGCATATCATATGGATGGGGTGGCCCTTTAAAACACACAGAGGATTGCTGCCACACATGCAGTAAAGTGCACACACACCCCTTGGGGTACACAGACTTTGCACTGCGCCCAGCTTGGCTGTGGTGCCAGCAGCAGCCCAGCTGAGGTGGAGAAAGCTCAGCCTGAATGTTCCCTCAGCTCATCATGAAAATTCTATGCCCTGTGTTGAGACCTGCTTTGGCATAGCTGAAATGGCTGTGAAAACTGGCCATTTTAAAGAGTTTATCTGCACTAGGTGTCAGTCAGGGTGATTATTCTACTCAATGCAAAAGCTAAAGAGTTTGCTTTTTCCGAATCTTTGAATGTGGTCTTGTGGCTATGTTAACACACACATGACTTCAGGACATTGAAACTTCAGTATCAAGTGTCAGAAATGTGTGTCCAAGCCTCAAGTGTGATCCTGGTACTCAGACAGCAGCTGTTGCTAGAGTTCAATCTATCACTTCTCATTCCACAAACAAATGGCAAATGTTCCTGAGGGCCTTTTAAAAGTAAAAGAGATCAAATATAAGAAAAAATAATATTTTGAATGCATCTAGAAAATTATCTTGGTAAAACACTGGAAACCACAAATTCCACTGACATGAGATTTTATTATTTGCAGGTGCTTTTGTTTACTGCCTGTGCAGGTCCAGACCTTGCCTTGGGTATGCAGTGGGGACTTGCTGCAAGAGGACATGAGTGGAGATGAGGAGGTAGGGGTGGATGTTCTTTGCAAATTACCAAACCCACTGCTTGGGAGAGAATGGGAAACCTTTGCCTGACAGAGAGGGTTCCATGGGGTTTGAAGGCAAGGCTTACCTGTCATCCACAAATCAAGGGAGCTGTGATAGGGGAATATCTTGTGCCATGGTGCTATCTAAGCTTGGGAACCAATGCAAGCCAGCAGGGGTGATGCCTTCACTAGCTGCCTTGTCAGCCACAGTGCTCCCTTTCCATCACTGCACCCTATTCCTGAGGTCAGGATGGGTGCTGGTGTGAGCCCCCCCATCACAGGCTGGCAGTTGCTCAGAAATCCTGGCTCTGAGAGGGTGAACCAACGGGTGGCTTCACGGTGGGTTGAAAATACAGCCCCGTCCTCAGTGCAACCTTTAATCTTGATTAAAAAGCTTCCAGGGCCAGGCAGCCTGGGCTGCATCCTTTGTTCAATTCTGGCAGTGGCTCTTGCATTCCCTAATCCCTGTTAATATCACTGCTTGTCAAAGAAGATTTGTGCCTTTCCTGGAAGATGGATGCCTATTTTGTACCAGCCGGAGGAGAAGGAGACGCCTCATCAGCTGGTGCTGGGAACAGCGAGTAGCAGACAAGAAAGGCATCCTGTTTTCTGGGGAGAAGGAGTGGGAGGTGGGCAAGAATCTGGCTCTGGCTATTAACTCTGGCTGCTAGCACTGCTCCTGTATGTTCAGGATGCAACACAATTCATGCACAATCCATGAACCTCTCCTGGCAGCATTTGAGGCCAAGGTACCAACATAGTATCCTGGCCAAACTGCAGGACAGATTATGCTCTGCTGACCTATATCTCCCTAAAGTCATTTTCAATTAATGTAGTAGTTAGTCCCCCTTTGTGCACCAATAAATTTCTCCCTGCTGTAATGTTGAGCTGAGGCTCCAGCGGCCATGCTCTCTTGGGGGTATTTGCTGGCTCTTCCAAGCAGTCAAAGAAAAGGTCTGGACATGCATTGCTGCTCAAGCAGCAGTCTCTGTTGCTGAGCCTGAGCCCAGACCATAGTTCTTCTCAGCCTTGTCAACTCATGTCTCACCTCCCTATTTGGGGGCCCTTCCTGGAATGTGGAAGAACTTCTCTGGCTCAGTCATGGCAGGAACTTGGTACCACATCCTGGGAGAGGGTCTCAGCTCTGCTGTTATCAGGATGCTTTTGGTGTGGGGCTTTGTTTCTCTCTTCTTCCATCAGCTGATTCATTTGCTGCAGGCATGGGGAGAGGCAGGGACACTGCAGCGTGATGCCAAGTGCTGGTAGAAGGAATCACACCATGGCTCTGCTGGTCACCTGCCAGGGTGACCGAGCTGGCACATGTGGGTTCCCTGGAGGCTCAGGGTTCTTGCTGGCCCAGAGGAGGCACGGGTCACCTGGTCTCTGTTGTGGTGTGGTGCATCCTGCATCAGCAGACCAGCTTCAGAATAACCACACTGTCATTGCTCTGCATTCCTGCCCAGGCCTGGCCTTGCCAGCCAACCCCCAGCAGGTCAGGTGCAAGGACAGCTGTGGCTTACAGTGGCACTAAGGAGAAGGATGCTCGGGGTACCCCTCGGGATATGTGTACCAAGAGCTCCCAGGGCAGTGTGTCTCCAGCCCAGCACAGGCAGGCTCCTGCTGTCAGCTGGTGACAGCTCAGCAAGGTGGCTTTTGCCATCTGGAATTGGCAGCAACTTCTGCTGCAATCTCCATTAGGTGGCTCAGGGAGTCTGGCCAGGGCTGCAAAATGTGAGAAAAGGACCCAAAGGCCGCTTGGTCTGTTCCCCTTGGCAAGGCAGGATTCCATGTGTCAGTGCGTTTAGAGAGTCCTCCTCGGGAATCGCTTCTGTCACTATCCCTTTCCTGGCTGCTGCCCACGCAGCAGCTGAGAGGCAGCTAATATAATTAGCAAGGCTTAATGAGGGACAGCGCTGTTGGCCAGTGCTTTCAGTGGAGCTGCTGAGCTCTGTTTGCATCAGGGCAGAACCCACTCTCTTATCAAACAGCTGCCTCAAAAACTGGATGAGATTTTATCCTTTGCTTTCAGGTTTAATACGGAAAGCTGTGATTCAGCTTTGTGCAGAAGACTGTTCATCAGCCTTCCAGAAAATCTGACCCAGCTGGGATCTCCCCCACACAAGCAAACTCCTGGGCATGAACAGTGCCTTGGGCAGCAGTGGGACACAAGGACTACGATGGAAGAATTTCTAAATCATTACTGTTGTTTATTCATAGACATTGAATATTTTTGTGCTCAACAGTTTCTTTGTATCTCTGGTGTTAATGAACTGTATAAAATACATACATCATCCTCCTTCCTTTTCCATGAAAATGTGACATTTTCTTGCCTACAGATTTTGAATTTTGCCTTCTCGTTTACACAAAAAAAAAAAAAAAGGTCCTGCATAATGAAAACTAGAAACCTCATGGCTTGAGATGTTCTTCAATATAATGAATGGATAAAATTCATTTGTTTTGGAGCCATAGCATTTGATGACAGTAATTGTGCCTTATAATTGGTAAACGAGCAGGCCAGCTGAGGACACAGCTTAAACTACACTCCAGGTGAAAAAAAAAAAAAAAAGCTGAAACAGTGCTATCAAAGATAGTTGACAGTTCAAAGCAAAACTTTCTTAATTTTACCTTTTCTCACTTGGTACTTGCTAGGATCTCACTGGGATTTAACTCTAGTTGAAAACTAAGCCTCACACAGCCAGTCATTTAGTCTCTCCCCACTGGGATAGGGAAGAGAATCAGAAGAGTCAAAGTGAGAGAGGTTGTGTGTTGAGATAAAGACAGCTCAACAGGCAAAGCAAGAGCCACACACAAGCAAAGACGAAGAAGGAATCCATTCCACACTTCTCATGGTCAGGCAGGTGTTCAGCCATCCCCAGGAAAGCAGGGCTCCACCACTTGTAATGGTAGCTTGGGAAGACAAACACCATTAGTCCAAATGCCCCTCCCTGTCTCCTTCCCCCAGCTATATATGCTGAGCATGATGCCATATGGTTTAGGATATTCCTTTGGTCAGCTGGGGTCAGCTGTCCCTGCTGTGCCCTCTCACAATTCCCTGTGCACCCCCAGCCCTCTTGTTTGTGTTTGGGTGGGAGGCAGAAAAGGCCCTGACTCAGTGTCAGCTCTGCTCACCTGTAACAAAAACATCTCTGTGTTATCAACACTGTTTTGGTCACAAATCTAAACCGTAGCCCCACAGCAGCTACTAGAAGAAAATTAGCTATCTCATCCAAAACCAACACAGACATTTCTACTGGTTATTTTCCTAGAAGTACTGTTGGAAGACTTTTGCTCCTAAAGGAAAAAGGCTGGAGAAAAGCAACTGCAACCTGCTACCTCAGCATACCTGCAATGCAGCTGGTATTTCTCAAATCTCTTCCAGTACTTTTAGTTTTTCTTCAAGGTGGCTTTAAATTACTTGTTTCAAACCACATTGTTTAAATCTAATTTATTGGAGCCAAAGGCACGTCTAAGCAATCACTGTCACCTCTCCTTCCTGGTGCCTAAATACATAATGCCACTTCATGAGATAAAGTCTCCAGTATCCACGCTGACCCAAGGTATTCCTGACACATAAAATCTGTCCTTGCCCCTGTCCCCATGCATGGCACTGCAGTCCCCCAGCTCCCTGGCACACTTTGCACAGCACTGAATTGAACTGAGGAACTGATCTGGCTTAAGGAACATCTGCCAAAACCCTTCCCCCTATCCTGTTTTTTAATCTGGACCAATTCTCCAGTCTGACCCTGGTGCTAATAGAGCTGACAGGGAAAAATCCCCTGGAGGATGAGGGGTGAAAAGGTGAGAGAGTAAGAAAAGTCTTCATCTCATCCTGTTGCTGTGGTGTCTGTCCCACGAGCTGTCTGCTGTCAGACGCCACACTGGGAGAGGTCACCCCAAACCTTTCAACTTTATTGAATCTCTGCTTCAGCAGAAGTGATCAGGACAATCTCTATCAGGCCATGGCTACTGGGGGGACGTCAGGCAGTAGTAAGGAAGATGTGGTGAGTGCTGGGGAAAGAATGAAAGAGATTTTGAAAGAAATAGTATTTTAAATAAGGAAACCAGTGGGAACTGTGTAAACACCCACCTTTTCAGTAGATGCACCTGTGTGATGAAGAAAGTGCAAGCCATTCTGATCAATGCAGGCTTTGTTGTGCTGTCAGGCACTGTGTCACAGGTGCATCAGCTGGGTGACTTGCTTGGGTATTTTTTCTCTTCAACAAACTGTAATTTTATGTATATTCATATGTATTAATACAGGGCAAGCCAAACGTGACCACAAACACCCTTTTCACATGCTCTCTGCCAAGAAATCCACCCTGAGCTGCACATGAAGCCTTGCCCCTAGGAATTCTCTCTGTGCAGACAAGCAGTTTACAGCCCATGACCCCAAACCATCAGCAGATGCCATTGTTATTGCCCTCAATGTTTGTCTGTATCCCAAGGGTATGTGAACTTCACTTTCCATCCCCACCCCTGTTTTATATAGTCATAAGTCATCCCAGAAGCATGTTTACTTCCTTGTCATTTTTGGGCTTAAGTATAGAGCAGCCCAAACTGCTTGAGACTTAAAATTTTCTAATTAACCAGTGGGAAGCAGTGGAAGAACTTTGCAAACTACAATGCACAGCTAAACCGAGCAATCACCCTTGAGTTTAAGAATGGGAATGTGGATACCCACCAGTGCCACCCACAAGATATTTTTTTTTCCTTTCTTTCTCCATTTGTGCAGGCTTTAAGAACTTCTGGTGAGTATGATTTCTTGTAGAAGTTCAGATGTTTTCCTTTACATAGGCATAACTTCATTGCACTGTGATGGTAGTTACTGGGATAAACTTCTAGAAGGAGAGTGAAGAGGGAGAGGTCTTCTCTTGTCTTAGGCTAAGGGAGCATCATTAAAGTCAGACAGAGAAATAGAAGGCTAATAATTAATTGGAGGAGTTTATCTTGCATAGAGATACTAGCAAAAATACAGCTCAGGGTTTTATCTCAGCCTTGGACTTTTTTCTCCATTTTGTCCAAATCTCATTTAATCATTCATGACTCTTTGGTGATTTCAAACTCTTTCAAAATTATTCATTTAAGATAGTTTTGTCTGCTCTGATTATCCTGGACATCATTCCTCTACAAAGATGTTGGTGCATTGCTTCTGGTCAGTGGAGAGCCAAGACACCTGTGGCAAGGTGTGAACAGCACCTGTGCAAGAGCCTCCAGCTGTTGCCCTTTGAGCAGAGTGGAGAGGGAAACCTTCTGGAGATGCATCCAGGACTCATGCAGTGGACAAACCTCCCAGTCACTGGCAGAATCCAATTTCTCCAGTTCACCAGCTGCTGAACAGGTACAGAGGGAAAGCTTGTCTTTGTGGGCAAGAAGGACAGGGTGTCCCCAAAGCCCCCCTACACCACACAGAGCCTGCTCCTGCTGCTTCAGAGGTGGGCTTGGCAGAGCCCCTGGTCTGTCCTGAGTGCGTGGCTGGGGCGCTGTAGGGGTCACCATGCTGCTAAAGGGTTTAGCTGCTAAAGGAGACAGGTTTCTGACATATTACCTTTTAATGCCTCCAGAGGCATCTGGAGGTTAAGACATGGAGGAACTGAACAGACTGAGTTCCTTGTATTACCTTGGCTGTTATATTATGTAAGGGAGGCAGACTGTCCTCACGTTATTATTATTATTATTATTATTATTATTATTATTATTATTATTATTATTGTTGTAATTAAAGAATATTGTGCTTTTAATTTGTACAGTTCCTTCCTCAGCATTGTTTGATACGAATAGATGATAACAGGCTGGTTATTGTGAGTTATTAATAACATATTGTTTTCTCACCATATGCCCAGGAGAGCAGTGAGCAGGGCTGCTGTGTCCCAGGTGTCCCTCCCTGCACTCACAACTGAGTGGGTCATCTTTGATCTCTCTTTGCCTCCCTAGATCTCTCTTCAATTTGGACTACTGCTTACCATTCCCTTTGCCCCCACCCCTGGTTACCTTTGTGTTTGAGGGATTCTGGAGACAGCAAGAACAGTTTGTTCTGCCTTCTCCCATACCTCTTGCATTTGCGTGGAGTGGATGCTCTGGTCTGTTTTTAATTTCCATGATTCTACAGTGCTTTTGAGTCCAAGGTGCTAAATATAGATCTAACCCATAATAGCCAGTCTCTTTTTCATCTGTCTTATGATGTTATTTTCTGCTTTTATCGTTTAAGCCTAATGGATTTACATTATTAGGAGCTCTCCAGTGTGTACAGCTCTCCAATGTGGTTATGACCAAGACAAATGCCTCCAAAGTTTCCAGGAACATTTTTCTGAATAAAAGCAAGGAAAAAAGTGACTCTTTCTTGGCTCTGCAGGAGGAGGACTGGTGCAGTGTAGGCACCTTCTATCTCCCCTTTATACTGCAAACCTGTGCGTGCCCTCTGGACAGGGGAAGCACTTCCAGCACACTGCCTAGAAAAATGACTCTCTGGAGAAAAATCAGCAGACACCATGAAAAGTGCTGGCTCAGACACCTTGTGTTGGCAGACTCCTACCAAAATTAGTTCTGGATAAGTCAGTACATCTGTAGTCAGAACAAACTATTCCTTTTTCTTCCTCTTCCGAGCACAGCCATGCCCAAAAAAAATACAAGTCAGGAAAACGTTTGGGGAAACTATTAAGGAGCATGAAAGGAAAAGAATATCCAGACAAATATGGAGCTATTTGAGACAAACATGAAGTCATGTGTAATAAACAACTTGAATTTATAGGGGCTAAAGCAAGCCAAACACAAGTGATGGCTTTTTGGGGCTGAGCTGCCCTAGCAAGCCAAGGGAGGAATGTGGTGGATAGAAGAGGCCAGGCCCACAGACAGAGACACGAAGACCACGCAGGACAAATCCAGAGCCACACCTGTGCCTTTCCAAGCCTAACTAATGCCAGCAGCCTAAGCCAGCAGCTGGGGAGGAGTAGGGTGTAGAGAATTGGTCATTTCACTTCATCTCTGTCCAAGTATCTTCCCCCCTGGCTGTACAAGAGGCATATGAGAGAGAACTTGTGTCTGATCAGGGGATCCATCCTTGATGAGCTTGGTTGGGGTTAGCGTCTCTTGGTGCAAGAGTCCAAGCAGCAGCTCTCAAGACTCACCACAAGGTATGGACATGGAAGACTGACCTCTCCAGGAGAAATAAAAGCTGGAACCTACAAGAACAGCTACCCTGGGCACAGTGAACTTCTGTCTACTTGGAGAAGCTCACCATGCTTAGCATGAGTGTTGAAGTGCTATCTGAAAAGGGGATGAGAAGTGCAGAAGTATGCCACAGATGTCAGTGTGAATACTTTCTTGTTTTCAAGTGCTTCTCAAGGAAAACATGTACTGGTTGGGGAAAGCTGTGTCTTCAGTACCACCCTTGGTCAGGGTCCCTCATTCACTTTGCACTACTAACAGTTCAGCTAGGGTTGTCTTTGGAAAGCAAGTTGGTTAGCTTTGAAATAACCTTCAGGTACAGCTATGAGCATAGTTCACTCCAGGCTTTGCTCCTAGTAGACACCAGGATGAGAGACGAAGCCTGGCTAAGCCCTCCAGCACTAAACCAGCACTCTGTGCATCCTGAAATATGACATTATGTCCATAAGGCATGGTCAACTGTGGCCAAGAAAGACTGCAAGGAAGCTATTTGGCATATTCACACTCTAGTTTGCTGCTGGAAGCATTGCTTTTCATGGTGCTGTCCAGAAGACCAGAGGAGAAATCTGTTGCTGCTGGAAATGGCAGTAGTGCTGTAGGTCTTGGTTGCTGCCAGCAGAACAGATGGCCCAGGAATGGTGCAGGGCTGGCTGCTGCACCCATCCAGAAAGTGCGTTGTGCCAAGCAGGACGAAGCTGGTCCCTCTGTAGCCTGGCAAAGGAGGGAAGGTATGCTGTGTAGGAAGGGAGCAGGTGTTTACTTTGAGTGTGCCAATGACCATGTACCTCAGTGGGTGGGGAAGTTCAAATATGACAATTCCAGTTAAACTTAATTTTCTTAGCATGAAATGCCAGAGCATTGATGCACATGGCCAAAGGGTTGTTCACCTGGTGAAATAGATTCTTCTACATTGCTCCAGACAGTCCTGGAACCAGTTAATGGTGTCTCTCCTGTTTCTGAAATCTTGTGCTGTTCCTAGTATTGCTAAAATTAATCCTGAATATTCATGAAGTGATAATTTTAAATGCATTAGGAGCAATTCAGGGGCTGGAAATTAATGCCAGAATAAAAAAGAGACAGAAGATGTGGTGAGAACATGGGCAAAAAAAAAAAAAAAAACACAACAGGTATGATGTCTTATGGGTACATGAATTCAGTGACAGAGGGCAGACTGTGTCCTCCAGACCAGTGCTCTGAACCCCAGTCCCCAAAGCCTGCAGGGGAGAGCATGTCCAAGAGCAGGGACTGAATGTTGTGTCCACCTCAGGTCTTCTGTGAGCCCTCTGCTCAGCCAGGGCTTAAACCAGGCAGAGTGTACTGTGTACTGTGTGCGTACTGGAAAACTGAAAATGGTCCAGGAGGAGCCTGGACACTGTCTCACATTCATTCATACTCTGTCCATTCGATTACGGACACAGTCCCGCTTGCATTCTTCCAGGCAATGGATCAGCATGGACCGGCATGTGTCACCATGGTTTGCAGATGGTTAACCCACTCCCAACACTGGTCTGGGCTAGAGAGGACTCAGCTTTGAGGAATACTTGAATCTTTCCTGTATCATCCCAAGCACTAAAACCTGACTGACAAAGCCCTAAATCTGATCATCTTTTAGCTCCTCTTGACTTGCCCTCCTCCTGGCTAGTAATGCCTCTTTTGAGGCCAACTGTGAATTATCTGCCAGAGGGAAGTTCTTAAAAAGCTTTATGCTGAAGTAGCCCACCTTATGTTCTCCATTAGGCAGGCTTTATTCCTCCCTAGTTCAGCATTACACTAGCAGAAGTTGGATTAGACTTGCATTTCTTGGCTAAACAATGACTAAAGGAAGCACGATAACTATCTACAAGTATTTGATGGGTGTAAACTCCAGTGAGGAAGAGGAATTGTTTAGTGTGGTTAAAGGACTTTCATGGCTAAGAGCAATTAGATTAAATTGAACAAAGCAAAACATAAACTGAACAACCTTTGTAATGCTAGCAGGCTGCGAGGGCAGCTCCCAGGGGACGTGGTGGAAGCAGTGATGTCTGGGTCAGCTGAAACGTCACAGGACGCAGAGCAGCATTTACGTGATGGACCTTGGAACAGCGTCCCATGAACAGCGTGTCAACTTTCCCTGTGTGTCCACACCCGCACCGCCCTGTGTCTGTGTGAGCACACGCCCCAATGAGTAAGGAGGGAAGAGGGGGTCAGGGTGGTTCAGCATCTGCCTTCAGCTGATTTGTCCCTTTCTTTTGGTGTAATACGTTGCCCTAAACAATAAGTTTTCGTTCTGCTGAGAGCGATTCTGATCTTGTGACTGTCAAGGGAGAGCTTATGCTTCCACTTTCCATACTGAGTCAAGAGTAAGCTTTCCTTAGTACTTCAGCAGGATGGGGCTCAAGCTCCAGTTATCTTAGGCTTGCTAATAACCATGGGGTATCACATACCTACAGGGATGCCATCAGCATTCTCTTCAGGTTATATCTCTCTCAGCTGGCAGGACGTGGTATAGGATGATCAAATCTGGAGTGCACTGTTCATCTTAAAATATACTAGTGGCCCCTTATTCACTGCTGGGAAAAATGAGATAACTCTCTTACATGTGAGAAGCAGTATGTCATAATCCCATCTTGCCCCTTTTCTCTGGAAACCAAACACAGACCAGGCAATCCCATCCATCAGGAGTTTCTGATGGAGATCATGAACTGACCTGAGCACTGAAAATGAATGTCAGTGACTCAAGCACTGCTGTGTCTTTCAAAATCCTACAGACTCTCAGGGTGAAAGAAACAAGGGGATATGTGATGTTTGATGAGTCAGGATGCTTTCCCCTGGCATGATTGTTTCTCTGCCTAATTACACAGACACAATAGCAAAGAAATTAGATAAGCCAGGTAAGGTTTGTTGTGGATGTCCTGGTCATCTAGGAGACGAGAACCTTATTAACCTGACATGACTTGTAAACAAACGACCCTGTTTTTAAAACAGCACATTGCTTCCAAATTGCAGGTTATCTGTTCTGAAAGAGCATCACTTAATGGGTTATCTTCTCCTTTAATCGGTCACACTTGTTGACACATCACTAAATCCCACTTAGCACAAGTGTGAGAAGCCTGCTGTTAAAAGCTGCAAGCAGATAGCCAAGGAGGACACACACATCCTCCCATGACACTTGCAAAGAAGGCCCTGGTCTGTTCATAAAAGGTCAGGAAGGGAGAAAGGAATTCAAAAGCCTTAAAAACCAGCCTGGACTGTAGTCTTGAGTAGTGCGTCATCGCAAGTTTTCTTCTCCTGAGGGAGTAATTCTTCAGATGTTTTACGTGCCCCTTGCTGGTGTCTCTCCATGTTTTTCTTCAGCAGCAATTTGTCTATTTCTGCATTTATTGAGCCTTCTATTTTTAAACAGAGGCCGACCTCATAGACATCTGTGCATGTGGGAGAGACTGAAAGGGTTAACACCACCTCCCTTGCATGTCCACTGCCCAAGTGCTAACACTACCTGGTTAGGTGTGCACATTATGGACCATGCAACAGAACAGGCATGGAACTGTTGCAGAGTCCCTGCTGTGCTGATACATTCTTCTTCCCAAATCTGACTGGCTGCAAAGGGCTCAGATAATAATATGGGTTTTTCTGCACAGGCATGGAATACCACTCCTGGTGTCTTCATTAAAAATAGCATGCTTGAGGATAGTTTCCCGTCCTGGCCAAGACTTTTTTTCATATTAGAGGCTGGCAGGTGTTCATGCTTGTGGTGATGTTCAGTAAAGATGAATTCTCCTTCTCATGTACCTGCTATATTTTCAGTTTCAAATAAAGACATGTACATTGTTTGGGAAGAGAAGAGAGGAAGAAAGAGGGGTTGCAGGGTTTATGTCACCTCATGTGACCACGTAGGTGATCTCTTACCATTATCAGTGGGTGATCTCAAAGCCCCTGATGAATGCATGTCTAACCAGCACCACAAAAAGCTGCAATTCCTGAGCAGTCTCTGCTGGCTTGGAAACTAGCAGTGCCCATTCTCCTGGGATTTGCAGCCTTGGCTTCACAAAGGAGGTTCAGAGCTCATGAACTGGGTTTAACGACAGATGAGGATGAACCTGAACAACTCTAAGCATGCAGTGACCCCATTAGAAGGAGGTGAACGTTCCAGCATAAGCCAATGCAGGTTTCACAAATCTCTTTTTCAATGGCGCTCAATTTAAATTGTATGTTACCATGTCCTCTTTCCTCTGTGTTGAGGAGTACAGTCCTGGAAATCTGACATATACTAACATATGAATTCTGAGAAAAAAAAATATTGAGAAAAGACAACTGTGTTGTCTTCAGAGGGTTGTGTGTGATATGGACCTGAAGTGTTACAGATGGCGTCCATAGTATTGAGAGTAGCTTGACAAGTACATTCTATGTAAATTACAGTGTCTTCTCAAAGACACTCATTGCAGGTTCGTCCACGCATCAGCTTCTTCTCACACTGACCCTCACAGAATTGCCTTCTCTTTTCCTCGCTCTTGTGCCTTCCAATAGAAAATCAGTATGCAGCCAAAGAGAGAATTTTGCTAGACCAAAAGACCCAACTAGTGTTTTTAACATATAATTAGATTTTCTTTTCAAGAGTTCATCTCCTAAGGTATCTGAGGACATGACTACCAGAAATGTCACCTGGCCATTTGCCAGCTATGGAGCACATCTTATAGTGTCACCTGTAATGATCTTTCAAGGCAGAATAGCTCATCCTGCCTGAGCAAATCCCGGAGGTTCAGAATCATGGAACAGATAAGGATGGAAGGGATCAGACTTTCTCTCTGGTCCACTGGGTCAGAGGTTCCTGAGGGTTTGCCTGGCCAGTGAAGACTGAAGCAAAAAAGACACACAGTATCTCAGCCTTCTCTGCAGCCTATGTTTCAAGGGTCCCTGCTCCTTTCAGCAGAGGACACACATTTTCCTTAGAATTCCTCTTGTTATTGAGGTATTTGAAGAAGACCTTCTTATCCTGGACATGCTTAGCAAGATTCAATTCCAAATGAACTTTGGGCTTCCTACATGCATTTCTGCATACTCTTAACAACATCCTGATATGCATCCCAGGTGGGTGGTCCCTGCTTCCACCTCATGTATCTCCTGCTTATGTCTGGGTTTTGACAACAGTTCCTTGTTCATCCATGCAGGTCTCCTCCCTCTTTTGGTTGACTTCTTGCCACTGGGAATGTCTTGTAGGCATTTCCTGGGCTTCATGCACCTAGCTGAAGTATTCTCACTTGAGCCTTGTTTTGCTACAAACAAGAAAAGTACCGTGTCCCCATTTTAAGGGTAAGAAGGGGCTCAGGTTCAAAAATGCCCTGCAATATATCCACAAAACCTGAGGCAGCAGGCCAATGCTTGAGTCCAACCATCTCCTTACTTTAAACACTATTTATTTGTTTTACCTAATGATGCAACATATATGAGTTGGCCCTGGCACTCCTCTTTTCCCAGGGCAGGGACTCCCCTGCTAGGGCATCGTCATTTCCTGGCCTGCCTGCTGTCTCTCTTGGCAGCTCTGTGAGCCTTGCCTTCTCACACTGAGGTCAGTGAGCACGTCAGAAAGGCATCAGCCCCAAATTCAGACTGCGGTGCTTAGGATTGCACTGAAGACTGTGGAGATGCTTCTGAGGTGATGGGGTATCAGAATCCAGTTTCCTCCCCATGGGAGGCAGAGCTTATTGCGTGCTGCATTTGAAGGAGACAGGCGATGAGGTACCTCTTCTTTGAGAGCAACCTCGAGGAGAAAGTCTTGGGGGTGTTGGTTGCTGAAAATCTGGGCATGACCTGGCAATGTACACTTACAGCCCAGAAGGGCAACCATGTCCTGGGCTGTATCCCAAGCAGTGTGAGGGATGGGATTCCGCCCCTCTGCTCTGTTCTTGTGAAATGCCTCCTGGAGTGCTGCATCCAGCTCTGGGGGGCCTAACTGGTTGTGGATCTGGTGCTGTGAGTCCAGAAGAGGGCCATGAATATGATCAGTGGGCTGGGGAGCCTCTTCTGTGAAGACGAGCTGAGATGATCAGGGTTGTTCAGCCTGAAAGAGGAGAAGGCCCCAGGGACACCTCATGGCACCTTCCAGTACCTAAAGGGGGCTACAGGAGAGGGACTTTTTGCTGTGGTTTGTACTGATGGGACAAGGGGGAATGGCCTTAAAGGGAAAAGAGGGCAGGTTTACATTAGATATTAGGAAGCAATTATTTACTGTGAGCATGGTGAGACACTGGAATGGGCTGCACAGAGAAGCTGTGGATGCCCCATCCCAGGAAGTGCTGAAGGCCAGGCTGGATGGGGCTCTAGCGGAAGGTGTCCCTGCCCATGGCAGGGGGATTGGAGCCAGATGATCTTTAAGGCCCCTTCCAACCCAAACCATTCAATTATTGTGTGATGTCTTCTGGCTGTTGGAGGCTTCACAGTGCTCAGTGCGACACATCCTCTTCCTTGGCTTTCCTTTTCCCTGCATCAGGAATTAAAAACTGTTATGCTGCACAGCAACTACCTCGTTGCTGGTTTTCCTTACATGGTGGTTTGACAAAGGGGTGCCTCAGTACAAAAGAGACATCTGTAAACTGGAGGAGATTCAGAAAACAATAATAAAAATCACAATGCTCTTGGAAATCCCTGTAAGGCAGCAATTTAGAGCCCAGCTACTAGCATGCTAGGACAGACCTCAAGTGAAATAAAAAGAAATTAACTTGTTAAATATCTCTAAAGCAGGCATGTCAGAAGTATTATTTTCTGTATGCAGTGTGTGCTTGTGTAAACAGCCTTTTCCACTTGGGGCTATGTCTCCTTAATTATGTATTATTTGCAAGAAGAATGCAGAGCGTGAGGAGTGAATATGTTCCAAATGTGTCCAAACCCTGACCAGGCGAAGGCTGTGATTTTAGCTCACTTTAGGGAGAGGAGAACAATCCCATGTCTTTTGTTTATTCTTCTTGAGCTCTTTGTAACAATTGTACTTTTTACTGGAAGTGACTCACCTGGCAAAGAAGATAAGAAACCCAGATGAACCATTCAAGAAAAATATAGTGCTGAAAACAATCCTCCAAATTTAAGGCTTACAGTCCATCTGAAACCATACTCATATCCAGGCCCTTCAGGCTTCCCTAATTAACGAGAAGAGCTATCATTCTTTTCTAAATGTGGTGTCAGCATTTGTTACAAGCAATCAGCACAAAATTATCCAAAAAACCTTCCTGTGACCTATAAACCTGAAATTTGATATGACTCACCCAATTTTTATTCTGTAACAAGTGAATTTTTTGCATAGATTTTTATTGTAGAGACTCTTTAATCTATCAGGCAACACATAACGAGATCCCATGGCTGGAGGCTGAAGATAACTATGTTTCAGCTAGCAATAAGGTGCACATCTTAACAGCAATTAATTAAGCATTGAAGTAAGTCCTGAGGGGGTATGACGAATTCATCACTTCTTGAAGTCTCTGAACTTCATCTTTCCAGACAGCATGCTACACCTGAAATACAAAGTGTGGTCTTGGTACAGGAATTATAGGGAGGGGCAGTGTTACAATATTTCTTAACATCAGGGAGAAGATATTTTCCACATCAAAACCTCCAGGTTTTTCTTTTTTCTCTTTTTTTTTTTTTTCTTTTTAACACACATAATGAAATTCATTCCTTCTTCCAGTATCAACCAGTCTACTTCAGTGGAAATCAAGAGGCCACTGCTAGTTCATGTCACTAAATAAAGCCAAACTTTTAAAAACATATACAGCTAAACTTCAAGATGCCTACTGGGCTGTAGAGCAGAATTTTCAGACACACTGCCTCCTGCTCCTTATTTTTAGTGAAGTCTCTTTTTCACTGTCAAGCCTTCCATCTCTGGAACAATACATTGCTATTGAAATATTCAATGAGTCACTTTTAAATATCCCACAGGAACAACAGGACATTTATCTCATGCTGCAGAGCTGTATTTTAAAAATAATAATCTTAAAAAGAAAGCCCCATGCAACAACTGAGAAAAGTCCAAATGCCGTCCCCTTTCTGCTTCACAGAACTTTCTCTCCTTCTGCCTTTCTCTTTTCCTTTCTCATCCACTCTTCACCCACGGGGTTATGCTGAGGTGACTACGAGGACGCCGGGCTGAGACACTCTGTTTGCATTCCTCCATCAATTTGGGTTGGCTGCTCTCCCCTGTGTAGGCTTGGCAGTGTGAAAAAGTGACCTTGTGGCAAACTTGGGTGTGACCTTCTAGAACGTCAACAGCTCCCAGCCTGACTGCCTGGTCTCCGAAATACTACTCCATGGAAAATTTGAGGCAGCTTATCCCATGTGCACTGACAAACTTAGGTTTATCTTAGGGGAGGAGCATGCATCTGTGGAGTTATCACAGCAGGGCTAACTCATGGTGCTGCCACATCCTGACTCCCCTGCCAGGAATTTGCCACAGAGCTCTACTCTGTGCCTTTCTTTGTTAATGGTGGTGTGCCAGAGCCAGATGCTCGCTGTGAGACTTGGTGCTTCTGCTACTGCAGCGCCTCAGCAGCACCATCCCTTGCTGCTGCTGCTCTGGCCTCCGTGACTCTCTTGCTCTAGCTACTCCTTCAGCTCTGAAAAGGCAAAAGGTGTTTGGAGCTGTTCTTTGAAATGTCACCTTCAAAATAGCTGTGATGCTATTCAACACATATAAGAAGTGGTTAAGAAGGTAACTGCTGGATCTTGCAGCTCTGCGGCTTTTTGCACCATGAGTGCTGCTGTCAGAAGGCTCCAGGTGTGTGGATTCAAATATATCCATTTTGGGACCAAACTAAGCCTCTGTTTTCCTGCGGATAACATCCTGTACAAGGTTTTTGACAGTAAGATTCACAGCTGAGTCAGAGGTTCTTGCAAAAGGGTTCTGACGCACCAAGGAAAGTTACAGACCCTGCACCACCAAACTTGAGCCAGACACAGCTCACAGAGCATCACTCTCTGTGACCCTGGGTGCTCCTCTGAACTGGGAGTATTCCCAGTTCAGGATATTAGAACCCTATATGGACTATTCCCTTAAGAGTTGGACTCAATGATCCTTTTGGGTCCCTTCCAACTCAGGCTATTCTATGATTCTGATTTCTTGGCTCTGCCCATGCAAGGAATGGACCCAAAAAAGCACAAACCATTGGCCTACCGTGTCAGTGAGTTGTGTGCCTCACACTGCTCACAAGACTGGATTTACATTCTGTTTTTATCACCAACAACCAAGCCACCCCAGCCTGAGCTCCACAGCCCTGCTGTGGTGACACTGGGGTTTTCAGCTCTGCATGGGCTGGGCAAGGCTGGCCTTTGCAGGCAGGGAGACACCTTCCAAGCCTGGAAAGCTAGTTTGGAGGTGAGGGAGGACAACATATATATTTCTGACAAATCAGGGTAATGAGGATCTTCCGTGTTGTGCTGTATTTTGGACTGGAGGAACTTTTTCTCTGCTGAGGTGTTATTATGCACACACACACGCCCTACTAGAGCAGAAATTGTTACATTTTGGGTTTTTTCAGGCTCTGGTGCTTCTGAAAGCCGTAGGCTGGCACGCAGGTGCAAAAGTTGACTGTCTGTCATTTGTATGTCACACAAACAGTGCTTTGACCTGCTCCTTCCCACTCCCCAACCCACCCACATACAATGCTTTGCTCCTCATGGGAGCAAAACAACAGAGATGAAGCAGCTGTGAAATACACCTGCCCTCCGTTTGCAGCCCTGCTTGATTACACACCTTTAACTTGGCAATATAAATCAGTTGCGCTGTAATATAAATACATTTCTTTCCTCTACCCACAGCTCTGGATCAATCAGCAGCATGAAACAGTAGGAGGGAAATGAAGTAGTAACGTGGGGGTAAAAAAATAAGTTGATGTGGTAGTCAGCCAACTAAACACCATTAGAACATACTGTCCTGCTCAGTGGGTGTACAGCTGCACTGGGCCATGACCAAATCTATTAATAGGCCATGCAGAGCTCTTTGTAGTTCTATGAGCAATGCTCCTCAAACGCTGAGCCTTGAGTTCATTCTCTGTAACTTCAATAACCCCTCATGGTGTATAGTTACAGTAGCTGACTCTTCAGCAAGGATGAAAAGTCTGACTCTAGTCTCTTCAGGCTAGAGGCAAAAATCCTGCTCTTCATTTTTTGCCCAGACCAGAAGGGGGAAATAATGCTGGGACCATAAACTTATTTGGATGTGGACAGGAGATTGCCTATAGAGTATCTGGGTTGTTCTAGGCTTGATGGCAGACATGAGGAGTAAAGATTGGTGCGGAAATTCATGGTTTGTTTTTTTTTGTTGCTGTGGAAAGGACCTGTTACATCCCAGGTCCAAGGGACTGGGCTGTCACATGCCTTCAGTATTCTACACCCTGTGGACCAGCACACTTGCCTCGTCACTCCATAAACCGGCTGTCATGTTAGGATCACATGCCTCCTGCCAAGAAGCCTGCACACCTACACAAGAAACCTCTTAGTCCCTGTCTGTAACTTCACACTAACAAGCAGAGACTTCCAGCCTAAAAGTTATTCCATTTTAGAAACATTAAAAGTTAAGGAAAATTATTTCTACCTCACACCCAAAACACATAGGATGGCGGAACAGTGCAGATCAGAGGTTTAGAGAAGGTAACTCCACGTATCAAGGTACTGGGGAGCCATTACTCCATAAAAATACCTGTAACATCCTCGGGCTGCTCCACTCTCTTTCTCCGACCATAGACTGGTTTGTGGCTGGAGCCAAAAGCCAGTGCTCCAGCTCTATTATTAATTTTCATCTTCCCAATGACTGAGGAAGGGACTTGAGGTCCCTGGAGGCAGTGGATGCTTTCTGCAGGACATGACCCCAAAGAATTGGAGTCTGGTGAATGTCTGAAACTCAGGGGTGAAATCGTGCTTGGTGGGAAAGAGCAGCAGCAATGCAGGAGAGAAATGCTCGAGGGAGAGGGTGTACCCAGAGAACAGTGGAGGAAGCATGTGTGAGGCAGCAGCTGAGGAAACAGGCAGCAGGGACATGGTAAGCACTTGGGAAATGAGCAAAGGCAAAGTGCTATGATGGAAGGAGAGGTGAAATGAGGGCTATGTCTGGAAACAGCCTGGGGGGAGCCCTGCATGAGGTCAGGGGCTGTGTGATTTGCACTGACTGTGCAAGTTCAGCCTCTGCAAGCTGGGAAAGCCTGACTGCAGCTTCTGGGGCTTGGTGGGGCACCTCTCCAATTCAGAGTGGGGCTGCCACCTAAGTCATCTTGGGCTTGGCTGTGTGCATTTATTTATTTAACTGAATTGCCCAAGCCAGCCGTCGAGTCACCACCGACAAGCAGCGTCAGTAAGGCTTTCACACCTTCCAAGGTCTCCTCTCAGCCCACTGGCAGCAGCAGGGAGGGCTGGTTGGGGCAGGAACACAGCAGGCTTGCCAGCCCTGCCTGGGGCTCCTTCCCCAGTCAATGGAGCAACAGGGAGGGGGTGCAGCCTTCCGGCAATGATTCAGCCCACCAAGGAGCAGAACCGCCTTCCTGAGGTGCATGTTCCCTGCTCTGACTGTAGGAAGAGCCTAAAGCAAAGACAGGCTGTAATTTAAGGATCCCAGCCAAAAAGCTCAGAGTCAGAGAGGATGAGTCTGGATATCCATGTAGATAGACGATATGTGTAAAAGGTAGCACGGTGTAGCAGAGTGGGAGAAGGTGAGTCATCTCAGAGAGCACCAGAGCTGACTGTACAATAAGCACCACTTCTTGAGTAATTATAAATGCACATGAAGTGGGAACTGGTGTGTTGGCTGTGTCTCCCAGTATTGCACATTTCAGTTAATCTCTCTGGAACAACTGGCTGTTGGTATTAGTTTTAAGATAATGCCAGTGGGAAGTAGTGAATGACAAAGCACTGCTGGCAAGCAATCAAGCTGTTAAACAACCTCTGAGAAACACAAGTTATAAATTCCTTTACTATATTAATTTGACATTACAATTTAGAGATAAGGTTTTCCAGGAACCCAAGTGAACAAGCATTCAGTTTTATTCATAAGGTGCATCTGAAAGAAGTCAGTAATACTTAATATTTGTATACTGTTCTCCAGCTTCTTTGTTGATGAAAAGCTAGGCTGTTTCTGTTTCCAGGCTAGACATACTATTTTGGCATATATGCTGTTATGTTATTATGATAAATCCAACACAGATACTCTCTAGTCATTTTGGACTGTAAAATATTTCTGAAGGCAGCACCAAGGCGGCCTAAAACCAAGTCAGGATGAGACTTCAGGGGCAGTTTTTTGTCCTTCACAGCTGTTTGTACTACCAAACAGCACATTCCCAGTATAGTGGTTTCCTTCTGGCTTTTCTCCCATGCTTCCTACCACAGGTGCATTGCCAAGGCAGAAGTGTAGAAGCTACATCACGCAGCAGCCAAGCAGCCTGTGCCTCTCTCAGCCACAGCCCCGTGAGAGCAGTCACCCCGCTGTCCCCAGGAGCAGGGACCTGTGCCCAACTAGGTGGCTGTGAAGGGTCTGTCAGACCCCAGAGCTGATGCAGAGGGATGTGCATGGCCCAGAATGTGCTTCCTCCTACCAGTGCAGTGGTTGGTCCCTCAGCTGCCTTGCAAAGGCTCTCAGTGCAGGGGGAGTGGAAATGCTTAAAGCTCCGTGGGCGATCAATGGAAATGTGTCAGTGGGTGGGTGAGGGAACATAATGGAGTAAGCAGCAAGCATTAGGCACTGGATACTGTGGAGAACACATGAGCAGCAGAGTGAGGCAGAGGATTTGAGTTTGTCACATCTTTTGCCTCTGTTCCATCTTTTTTTCCCTCTTTTTTTTTCATTTTTCATTTGCTGGGATAATGCAAGTGGAAAAGGGCATCCAAACCCATCCATCCTGCCATTCAGGACACTGTTTTTAAAATGAAACACACTATACCAGTGTTTATGTGGAGAACATAATGGATAAATATTTTATGCCATGGATCCAGTTTCTTATCAGGACCTGTATTAATAATAACTGTATAGTTCCAATTGTTAGTGGGCTCCTCTCCCAATGAATGCTTTGTTTAAAAGTAAATTGAAGACTTGTTTTTACAATGGCTTTCTTCTCTTTAATAGGATTTGACGTGTTGGCTGTGGTATAGCATGCGAGTGGTTTGTAAAAAGATTTAAAATATATTTCAGAATGGTGCTATATAAATACTGCATGCATTGAATTGTATTATTTTATTGTGAAACTGAAAGGTTTCCTGTTCTATACCAAAATACAATTTGTTATTTTTCCAGTGCACACATTAGCCTGCATTCAACTTCTGCACAAGGTAGAGGAACTCAAATTAAATTTACAAGCACACCTGAGCAAAGCTAGTTAGCTGTGGCCAGATCATGTTTCTGTGATTAAATAATGCTGGCTATTATAACACATTGCAAGAAAGTGCAGCTATAAATCCCTGTCTTGGTTTATTTCCAGTGCTTCATTGTACTACAGAAACTCTGCTATACTTTCTTGCAGGCAAGAGGCTGGACGTGGGACTGAGTCACCCTGAGCAGATGTGTTAGATACTAACTGGGAGGAGATAAGAGTAACAATACTGCTCTCCCCTGAGCCTCCCCCTCAAGGACGTTCCCATGCTACACAAACATTAATAAATTGATCTTCATTGCATCCAACCACGGACTTTATTAACTGAGGAAATTGGTTCCCAGAAAAATTTAGCATTTTTCTCAAGGTCAGAGAGTAGGACCACAGTAAGGAGAAAGAGCTGGAGCTTCACTTATTTCCAGTTCATGTTTAAAGTTACACTAGCATGTAACGGGGTGTGCTGAAGGCACAGTGCTGCTGGGGGTTCACATTGTCAGAAATGGATGGGCACTGGTTTCACACCCTACAGCAAGGCCCTGCTGACCATGTTGGTCACCAGCAAGTACCCCGAGGGACCTGTTGGGGTAGCAGGTCCTGAGGGACTGAGGGACCATCTCCTGCCTGCCTCTGGGGATAAAAGTCCTTGGCTCCACCATTGTCTTCACTGGGACATGTCAGTAGGTCTCTCAAGGACTCAGGAGCATCTCTTGGGGTTCATATCTACCCAACTCAGGGAACAGAGCTGAGGAGGTCCTGGCCCTACAGTCATCCAGGTCACACTGCAGCTTTCCTTTTGATGGGAACAAGGGTGACAGAGCTCAGTGGGGGCTGGTGCATACCCAGCTCTGAGCTGAAAATATACAACACATGGCCAGGACAGACATCTGAGACTGGGGACACTAAGGCAGCTGAGTTCTGTCCAGAGTTCAAGGTTTTTACAGGGGGCTCTGACAGTTTTGCATTTTATTAAGATTTCTCATTTACCAGTCATTTACGTTGTTGCCAGAATTTGACCACTGGGAGTGAAGTTTCCAGTCCAGGTGTTTGCCTGAGGCTGAATTACTTAAGGTAGAGAGGAAAACTTTGTGTGGTTGTTCCTCATGGTCAAGACTTAGATTGAGGGAAAAGATTGGTTTGTAAAAAAATTATATGACTTACCCTTTGAAACTCTCCAGTGCTCTGTAAATGAAAAGATAATTGTATGAGAGAAAGGAAAACAGAGCCGACAGAATTGTACTCTATGGGCACAACTCAAGTTGATGGTTACTGTGGGAAGAGTGATGGAGGGCCTGGGTGAGGTGGACTGACACAGGCAGTATACCATGATTAGAAGTGGGAGAATGGGCCAAACAAACACCAGACTTTGCAGAACTGGACTGAGTTGTTGAGACTGGGGAAAGTTTGCAGTGAGCCAACTGCTAAGGTGTGAGGCAGAAAGTACAAGGGGAACCATTTAAAGTTTTGCACCCAAGAGAAAACACTAGTCTATAGCCTGGACTGGGCTGGTTCCTAAATTTCACCAGTCCACTGCCGTCAGTGTTTATGTGTGAAACCACTGCTGACAGCGTGTTTTATCTCCCACACAGTGTAAGAGCCGGCTCTCACCCCACAGGTGTGGTCTTTTAGCTGCCTTGGCAAATCTCAACATCACGGTGTTTACCCTGCTGATAAGTCATGTGGATGTCATGCAACAGTACTTAACTCCCTTTAATTTTGTCTTTAATTGCACACACGTACTTGGGGTTTCTTCATGTATTCAAAGTCCTTCAGCCTCATACTGTGCACTAGAAAAACATGTCTCAGCTGGCAAACACCTATTTCAATCTGTTATTTTCCAGTATATTCCTGATTTATACCATGCCCTTTGAAATATTTTCTTCATGGGATTTTCTATAGTGCTTGCCACTGCAGAACAGGAGCTCCCCAGCCATTAGCTGGTTCATTTTAGCAGAACTTTTCTGTGATGAGGTGTCATGATACTGTCATTTGGCAAATGGGCATCTAAGTCAGCACTGCAGCTGCCAAGCCTGAACCCACCGGGACTTGATTTCTCAGAGCACTTACTGCACGACACGAGGGTGTGAATCACTGAAGCATCTCTCTGCCTGTCTCAGCTGAGACTGGGACCTCAGCATTTCTGCACACCAAACCACTGGCCTTGGAAGGCAGGCACCTGGAAAGTAAAAGGACACAATTAGAACCCATCTGTGAGAAGCCTGGATGAACAGTATTTCCCAACTCTCAGGAACAAAGGGTTATATCTGAGGATATAATTTTGTACTCTTTCTTTTGTGTCCCACAGTCCTGTTCCTCATTCCCTTCTAGCTTTTGGAATAACATGAAGAAGAGGTGCTGCCATAGCCACAAAGTGGGTCTAATTTGGGTACTGAAAAAAGGACCTGTGTGGGAAAATACTGCCTGATCAGACAATCCAAACCAGGTCTGCATAATTCTTGTATGTATGGGAGATACATTAAGGTATCAAAGGTAATTTTAAATTAGTGTTTTCTAACATTTGTGTGCCTGTTCTGCCAAGCTTATTAGTATTCCTTCAAAGAGGGGGTTTGATTTGTTTTGGAATAAAGCTTATATATTCTAATTACACATAGGAAATAGCTAGCTCTATTTTTCTTACAAAATATTTTTGCAAATAATAGGGTGCCCTTCTCTTGACATTCCTCTCCAACTTGGGTTCAGCGTTTGAAGATGATAAATGGGCATCAAGCTCAGCATTTCTACCACCTCCTACCTGCTTTGATTCTTGTTTCATTAGAATTTCAGCAATGTGCTGGTTCATGGCAGATAACCTCCTCTCCCTCTCCAGAGTGCCTGTGAGTGTGTAGGGGGTGAGGGAATGGGTGCATTTCTCATCTCCTCAGCATTTATTACATTCCTCTTTCTCTACCTCCTCTGCAGCAATAAATCAATGCTACTTGTTATTGTCTACTCTTGGGCAGCGTCGCAGGGGGAGAGGCAGACTCTCCTGACTATAACGCCATGTGTTTTATCAAATGCTAAAACAGAGCTAAAGACCCAATATAAACCAGTCTCATTTTTGCAGCTTCTGAGGGGAAGGATCCTATCCAAGTCCTGCCAGCTGCATCACCCATCAAGACGCTTTGTCACACAGGCTGCAGTTACCAGCCCCAGCCTTAAGCTGCCTGCACAAGCAGAAGGGGACAGTGTGTCACTGGAGCAATGTTCCTGGTCTTACTCTGGGAAAGAAAATTTAAAGTTTCTGGTGCTGCTGACTATTTCCTGCCAGCAGGCAGCTCCAGGACTGGGATGCTGGATGAACCTTTCCTGTATGTGTGTTGAGATGTGTTCATGCTCCTTGCACTTCTGCCACTTTTTAAATGGCAAGTAACTCTCTAGAAATATGTTGTGGGTGAAGTAAAATACAACCTGATGATTGTTTACTCTATCAAGACCAGAAGCACACTGGTACCTGGAGAAACTGTAGATGTGACACTTGGGGACATAGTTTAGTGGTGGATTTGGCAACCTGAATGATTCTGTGATTGTAAATGAAAGGCATCTTCATGGGGGATGTGGGACTGTGGCTTGCAGCAATTCCCTGGAGAAACTTTGCCCAGAAAGCCTCTGCCTTTTTGTTTTGTTGCCTGCTTTCTAATCACAGCAAACTGTTTTCCTTCACCCAGGCTTCCTGATTTTCTCCTGGAAAAAAAGGCCTTCCCACAAACCTGACCCAACAACCAGGGATTAGATGTTCACTCCCCTCTCCCTACTGAGAACACCCTGAAGAGATGGGCTGGAGAAATGATCATGATAGAAATCGGTGTGGTGGAGAAGTGGGTGAGAAAGGCAGGCACATGACTTCTAGAACAGAGGTGTTTGGCTGGTCCAAGCCCAGAAGCACAAAAAAATACCTGACACACCTGCATAGGAATCCAGGACCAATTTACACAGGCAGGTTTAAGCTGGGGCTGCAGCTGGGATTTTTTCATCCTTAACCCCTTTCAGTGTTAACTGAGGTAACTCATATGGGAACCTTCAATGCAGAAGTTACTGAAGGGGTTTGCAGGCAGTTTCTCAGGGTTTAAGTGCCAAAAAGGGCCCCCTGACACATTAGCATGTTTTTATTGTGGCTTTGTAAATATATTTTGCATTTTCTTTTTGCAGTAGCAAAAGGTGTACAGTTAGATCCCCCCCAAGCAAGAAGTGTACTTTATCCAGCCTTGGTTTGTCAGCAGTGGCATTGGTAAAAGCATGCACACACATGCACCTCTTTCTCTGTGCCTTCCCTAAACTTTGACTAGTTTTTTATTAAAGTGGCTGCCTCAAGCTACCGACAAACTAACAAAATGTTCTGGGTATGAAAAAACCCCACCAGCTCCAATTCAACTCAGATTCCTTCTCCTGCTCTGATTTCACCATTTCTTCCTGCCCCTACCCTGCTACCCTGGTGTTCAAGGACACATGCAGGGGTCAGGATGCTTTTGTCAGACCTTTCAAGGGAAGCTGATGTCCTTGCATCAGACTTCACTCAATTATAGCCCCCTCTGCCAGGGGTGAATTGAGTGAATAACTGAGAGGGCAGACTCACAGCCTGTGCTGCAGAGAGGCAGGCCTGACGTGCAGAAAGGACCCATCTCTTTCATGCTGCTTTTTGAGGCTCCAAAATCTATGGATGATAAGCAGGCAAAAAAGTATTACATGCAGAAAGGGGAGGGGTTGCTTTCTGTTTGCTTCTTTGTTCTCCTTTCCTAAAAAATATCTCCCCAGCCTTCAGGCAATTGTCAGGGTGTGGACTCACATGATGAAAGACCTCAGATGGGTCTGCAAATACAGCACAGACTTTGAGGGAGATCTCTGGTTCAAGAGCTCTCCTTGCCCCATGGCATGGTGGGAGGGGGTAGAAAAAGGGACAATTTTTTTTTTTTTTTAATCATTAGTTTACTTCAAATAGTTCCATAGTGCCATAGTCGTGGGAGAGCAGTGAGTTTAGTTCGACAAGTGGAATTTCTCTGCACACTCTCTGCTTACACTGGACACTAGTTTGCCAGTTTCCTCTGTAGAGATTATTTAGATCTCATAGTGCTGACCAAACATCCTTAATGTGGACAAAAGGATTTCAGGGTTTGTGCAATCAAATACTGTAGGGATGTCCAGCAGTGTGAATGCAGGCAACAGCCAAGAGCAGACCATTCATCACTGTCACTAGGCACTGTCTCTGTTTCACATGCCAGTTAGATGCTGAACTGGAAGATGTCCAGGATCTTGCAGGATTGAGATGGAGATAGGACCAGCCCTTCTCAAGGGCTTTTATCATGTTCAAGGTAGAGCAAGATCAGATACTGGGGTATATTGAGAGAATTTGCTTACATAAAGCAACAATTAAATTATGATAAGCTTTAGGTGGAGGTTAAATGTCTCTTCTGGAGGAAAGCATGGATAACCTCATGCTTTGACTTTGTTTTTTTTTTTCTCCTAGAAAAATCAGAAAGCAAGAATGACAATGGAGTCTCCCATCAAAGACTTTCCTCTGTTTTTGTTATGTGGAAGGGGTTGAATTGGGAGGTGGAGAGTATTGACTTGCTGGTCAATAAGGAGCCTGTATGGAGCCTTCTTTCCTGAAATGTCACATTGGATGGAGATCATTTTCTGCAAGAAGCAGGCTGAGAGGGATGGGTAATAAAGATGTTCAAGACTGACAATACTATTGGTGGCTGAGAATAAGGCAGGAAGTGTAATTAAGAAATCCTTAGACTGAACCTATGTGGATAGCTTTCAAAATAAATATGTTAGGACAGGGTATATAAAAGTGAGCATGTTTTAAACCATCAAGCAAGGAACCTTGGTCTAGAGTAGCTATTTTAATCTTGTTTTGCATTCATATTTGTTTGTCTTCTTTAAGGAGAATAAATTCTTATTCCTTGGTAAATACTAAATTGCATCTCTTAAATAAGGTCTGGCTGGTTTAAACTACATTCTGTTCTTTTTGTTAATGTTAGCCAGGACTAGAAGAGGTCCTAGAGGATACACAACATGGGAGGCCCCTGATATAAATGGTATGTGTTTGTTTGGAAACAGCTTTAATACGTTTTTTCAGAACAGGAAATGGTAAGTGATCCACTCTTTTTGTTGTTGTTGTTATTGTTGTTGTTATTGTGTTTATGTTGGATTCTACTCCCACAGAAAGTGGAATTAAATGAAAAGTGAAATACACTTATTTTACAAGGATGCATTTGTGAAAACGATGCAGTTGAATTGATCTGATTGCTTGGGTTTTCAAGATTTTAGATGAATACAGCTGATCCTCTGGCCCCAGAGTCTAGGAGTGGGAAAAAAGTCCTCCTGGGTCTCCAGCTCTCAGATATTCTCAGCCTAAAGTGAATAAGAAGGCAGGCTGAGCTTTATCCCTCTGCCCAATGGCCGTGGTGAGCTTATCTGGGTGCAGATGAGCTGTGCTGCGGGTGCAGACCTGAGCTGGCTCACACAGTGAGGCTGATGGGTTCAGGTGCAGTGTCATGTGAAGGCAGCTTTAGGATTTGAAGGTCAGGGAAGGTTCAGGAGGTGGATGGTCCTGTTTGCACAGAAGTGAGCTTAAGCTTATAAACCCAGCCTGTTTCCCTGCACAGCTGCCCAAGTGGCTGGTGCCATATGTTTTGGGGTGTGTCTTCTTCTAGAAGACACACTCTGGCTAGCAGCTTTTATTATTATTATTATTATTATTATTATTATTGTACAAAATGCCCTCACTGCCATACCACATATACTATGGAGGACACTTGAGCTGAATAAACAAAGCAAACAGTTTTGTTTCAAAAACTAGTTAAGCAGACACATAAATTCTGCTTAGTCCATGACTTTCACAAATTCAGAGTTTTCTAGCTTTCCTCAAAATTGGTAATTTAAGTTAGAGTGCTTAGTACAAAATAAATTTCTTTCAATATAACTCAAATTGTGTTATTATATGTTGTAAATCCAGGCTTTAACATGTGCTCATCACAGCTTTAAATATTCTCATTTTTAAAATAAGTCAAATTCTAATTTAAAGGAAAAAATTTCAATTTGTGCTTTTGTGCTTCCTCCCCCCCCCCTTTTTTTTTTTTCCTTTTTTTGCACACAGGCGGATTATGCACGGGCAGGATTTTCTATGACTGCCTATGTTTTATGTCACTGGTAACTCTTATTCTTCTGGCTTCTTTGATTTTTGGTTATCATGAAAACCATGGATTTCTGTAATATGGGATTTATATGGAAACTAGGAAAAATAAAAGGAAAATAAAACAAAAATGAAGAGAGTAATAAAACAAATGAAGGGCCAGAATATTTTGTGCTTGCTTCCTCTAACACCATGTGACCATTAGAATGCATGAATCTTTCACTACTGGTCCTTTACTAGAGGGAATGTCTGATTATCTGGTACTTCTCTGACATATCCTTTCTCTCCCTCTTTCCCTTCACTGGCTAGAGGGATTGGTGATGGTCAGAAATACTGCAAACATAAATTACTCCAGCTTCCCTAAGGAAATGGAATCAAAAGCACACCCATTCAAACATTTTGAACTCTCTTTAAAGTCCTGCAGAAGTAGTGGAGGGCTTGAGGTGGAGTTTCTTAACCTGTCTAAATCAGGACTCTCTTCCTTGACATGAATCAGGAAAGGAAAAATTCAATGTTTTACTAATTTGTGCAGGACTTTGATGATAATTTGCCAAGAGACATTTAAGTGGTACAACATGAAATAACAGAAACTAAAATTAATGGAGTTGGAATGGGATTGCATTGTGCAGGGCCCCCACATATGGTTACAATTTGGTGTTTCCTCTGTATCTGACAGGATCCTTACAGAAAGAATGCTTCTGAGGAACTGCTACTGCACCCACCATGAAAGCATGGAGAAGAAAACCTCACCCCACAGTGTCTGTTCACCATGCTTTCTCCTCCCATGGTGGCTCCTTGTGGGTTTCATTTGCGCTTGAAATTAAACACAAGTCTGACTTTGCTCTCATAAGCAGGCTTGTCCTTTGTTCATGGTTTAAAACTCAAGGGCAGCACTGGAAGGTCTCTCTGTTTGGAAGCAGTTGATAGGAACTCCACGAGCTCAGTGAAGTTGCTCACCTGCAGCACCATGAGCCAACTGAGATGCTGTGAGACAGCTGAGATGCTCAGGCTGATCTGGCAGACGTGGCACAGCACTTACAGGAGGCACATGTCCACCTGGAGAGGCAGCCAGAGGCCAACCACACCACTGCAGGGCAGCTCCAGTGTTTCAGAAGACACAGTGCACACTTGGTGTCTGAGCCAGGTGCCTGAGCTCCCAGTGTGGCCAGCTGAAACCCAGACAGTGCAGTCAGCAGCTTTGAAAGCTGCACATGGCACCAAATGCTGGGGGGCAACCCAGTTGCCTCAACACTGGTATCAATTTTCGTTTGAGGTGTTCTCTCATATTTCAACTATTCACACAGGCTGGCAAACACGATTTGGAGCTATTAATAGTATCTAGGAGGAGCAGTTAGACACCAGGTAGGACACTCAGCCAGAACCAGAACCTCTGTTTTGGCAAGCAAATTTCTAGGTCTAAAGAGAGGCTCATGCTCTGTGGAATGAACAACAGATGATTCAAGTTTAGAACCAGCCCAAGAGCTCCAGCTTGGCTCCTCCTGTGTTGGGCTATGATGGTGCCCCAGCACACAGCGTGAATGAGGAGCTTGTGCGTCACAATGCTCACGAGCCAGCCTCTAGCCAAGTTTTCTCCTCACCTTGTAGACGAAGCTACGCCTCCAGTTAGCCTGTGGCAACCACTGACCAAAGTGGAATGCCAGGTAAACAGTGTGTGCCACGTTGACACAAACCTGGCCAGATACAACCCTCTCTGAAATGGTGAACTTGTGCCCAAGTATTAATCTGTCTTTCATTTCACTATTTCCATTGCTCATAATTATTACCATTGGCACAAACAGTGAGTTATCCCCCTTGCTCAAACCTGCAACGAGTCTGACTTTTTCATAGCTATTCTTAATTGTTACCAGGGTTCCCTGCAGGAGCATTAGCCTGCTTAATATTACATGGCTTGAGAAAATTAAATGATCAATATCAGGTTAAGAGCACTCGGTTGTTCTTTCTTGGCTTTTGTAATTGCTTGTGTGATGGGAAATAATTACTATGTTGAGTTTATTGTTATTCTCATTGTCCTCAGTTGGTGATTTTGTTGTTCGGCTACGGACATGTCTGATTTAAATTGTCTATAATATTGCTGTCTTAGAAGGAAATAGAAAGGAAAGGGGAAGGGAAAGGAAGTTGGAAAATTAAAGGCTGATCTAAGATTAACATAGTGTTTACTCTGGCTCCTGGCAAGGTCTGTTTGTAAAGGGAGACTCCCAAAGCAAAAATCATCTCGAGTGAATTTGTTTAAAGTGACACTGTCAACTTCAATATCACACTTCAGGATTTTTGGTTTTTACTCCATGATAAGTAACACCCAAACCAATTATACCCCACTAATCCCTTTGGAACACCTCAGGTTACAGTTGTGAGAATAGAGAAAGAGCATCAATCTCTATTTTTTGGCTTGTTTTTACTGCAATTCCTCGCATACTAATTTCATATTCTGAGTTGGAAGGGACTTACAAGGATCATCGAGTCCAGCTCCTAAGTGAGTGGTCTGATACAGGGACTGAACCCTTAATCTTGGCATTATTAGCACTATGTTCTAATAGCACAGTTCTAACCAACTGAGCTAATCCATGATCCCCAACTTGCATGGAAAGCTTACACACATAAAGGATCATGTGGATTTGGGCCATGCTCAAATCTTCTATAATTTCTTAATAGGTCTCCTTCCTGTTGTTTATGTAGTTTTGTGATAGAGTAAGAGGAGAGAGAAAAATGCCACCCATGATTTTTGAAAAAGATTTTTGAAACCAAGAGGGGAAATAGAAAAACAGAAATCCTCACGAGTCCTCTGCAGGGAGGGGTCAGGGTCCTTGCTTTCAGCCATGCAGAGAGAAGACAGTCCCTAGTGAAAAGATGCCTACTGTCTCCAGAAACCAGTGGGAGTGGGCTGATAAAGAGATCCCTTTAACTGTGGTGCTTATGAGTCACTGGTGTCAGCATTAAGACATCCTGGGAGAAAGAAGGAAACAAAACTGGTTATTCACTGCCTTTGTTTAGCTGCCTTCAGAGGTTTCAAGAGACCTGAGTATAGAGACACTGTGGCATATGCCAACTGTTGACTCCATCACATAATAAAGCAATCCCAGTGGGTATTAAGAAGCGTGGAATCATTTTAATGAGTCTGGCAAAATCTCATTAGGATGAACAGCAGGTGATGACAAAATATTTGCTCTGTATGCAAATGACTTGTTTCCTTCTCTGTCTGCACGTGGTTGCATGAGTGCTCGGAACAGGAGCTGTCACATAATTACTTACTGCAGTAAAGCACTGCATATGTGGTGGTTGCATTTCAAATATATCAGTGGGAAAAATTCTAGAAATAGAGCCCCTGAATTGCCAAACTCTTGCACAATTGAGGGCTTTGCTGGGCATCCAGACAGTCCAGCTGTCTTTCCAGAAATGCTTTCAAAGCAAGGACATATGGCCTGCAAGTTGTCAAAACTTCTCCAAGAGCTGTGAGTATAGAAAACATGATGGAAGAAGGGCAGGGGGTATGCTGAACATTGAGAACAAGGCAAAACATGGCAGTTCCTGTTGACAGAGGTAGGTTACCTGCATAGACCTGGGTCTGACCTGACCTGCTAGTCCAAAAAGCAACTCCACTAATCAACCCTGAACTATCCAGCTGCAGGCTCAGATGTTGCACAGTAAATCACTGCTTTGTCCCCTTCAGCAGTTTTAACATCAGACTGTGTAGCCCTTGATATCTGTTCTGTTCCTGATGGTGTTTCTGGCATGGTATGCTTCCATTCTCTCCAGTGTATCATGAATAATGCTTCACACATTTGTTTTTAATCACTTTGGTATTTATTTATTGCTGCAGTCCTGTTCCTACTCCTCATACTTGTCAGAGACAAAATTCTTGTGTGGGGGAAGTGGAAGTCCCCCAAGAGCCCCATTCTTCTCTGCACACTGGTGGAGAGGAGGACAGGGCAGTTGAGTCAAAGGACACTCCAGATTAAATAACCCAAGCTACACAAACAAAAGTGGTCCTGCAGATATTCTCTCCAGTGCCTGGCAGTCAAAAACCTACACTATATGCTCTGCCCATGTAATTGTGGTTTTCTCTCGTAAAAAAAGGAGTCAGAAATGCATTTGAAGCTTTCCTTCTAAAAACACCTTAAAGATCCCCAGGGCCATGAAAAAATTCCAGGTTGGAAAGGCAAAGGACTGTGTGTCTGATGACCCTGTGCTCTCACCATGCTCATTGGTTCTTACCTGGAGACAGCTGGCTACAGACTGTCCATCAGACAGGGAATTCAGTAAGCTGATTATGAGGGAGAAGCATTTGCTTTCCTGCTGAAGTCCTATAGAGATGGAGTAAAAAGAATACACGAAAGGACAGAAATTTGCCTGCCTTGCCATGCAGCAACTTGCAGCCAAAGTCTTATTGAAGTCAGAGAAAGGGGACCAGTCCCCTAAAAAAATAGTTATATGAGGCTTTGTATTCCAAGGATATTAAAATGAGCTATTATGTGCTTTTAATAATAGTGACTATTTTAGATTGTTAACACTGTTAGATGCTAGTAATAGGAATTTCTTAGTCTGTAGATCTTAATAAAAAATGCTTTTCATACAAGTGGTTTGTCGTGGTAAAGTCAATGTTATAATTTCTTTTTTCCTAAGTTTGAGAAGTCTGTAAAAGTCACTAGGTAGCTCATCAAGTGAACTGGGAAGCAATGCCTAGATCTCCTGATTCCCAGAGCAGCAGCTTGTGAGCACAGGAGCACTATGACTCACTGTGTCATTGCTGTGGGTCTGGGACTTACAGAGCTACCAGAGCTCCTTCTGCAGCTGGAGGCTTTAGGAGTAAGTTGGATAAACATCATTTGGGGTAGCATGGGGTATGTTTGACTCTCTGGGCATGAGGACTGGCAACACCATCTCTTGAGACCCAGACCTGTAGCCTAGGATTTGATGGCAGTATCCTACACAGTATTCATCTTAGATTTAATAATTGCATTAAATTGAGGCCTGCAGTGGAAGTGGTGCCAAAATGAGAGCAGGCCAAGAGCTACATTAAGCTGGGAGGCGGGCTGGGCGGGGTTTGCAGGGCGGCAGGGCTCGTTCTCACGGCTGGGTTAGGGATGCCAGGGAACACGCTGCAACCCAAACCACAGCAGAGCTCAGGGGGGGAGCACTCGGCTGGTTCTGCTTAGCAGCTTTTGCTGACCAGCAGAAGCAATGGAAATCCCAAGCCCTCAAAAAGCAGGAGTTCTTAAGCAACCACTTTTTCTTTCCTTTTCTATTTTTTTTGCTACCCGATGAGCCAAACAACCGAGTGCTTGTTCAGTGAGACTGGCTGCAGTAAGAAAACTGGACAGCAATGGCAGTGATTCATTTCAGACCCGAAATGTCATCAGATGTTAGCAGTGGTCTGTATCAGCTGACCAAAGGCCATGCACATGCTGATAACAAATGCTCTGAAAAAAAATCCTATGGAGCCCTCCCAAATGCAGGATAGGTCAGAATGCTCCAGGTTTGGCTCCCTCTACCCAAAACAGTCCTCCACCATGCCCAAGAGGCATTGTGTCCTCACACTCATGCTCTAATAACATACCCCCAGGCTGTGATGTGTCTTTGTGAGCATTCTGGAGAAACATCCCTTAGGTGAGTGAGGCACAGCTGTCAGGGTATTTCACACGCTTCCCACTGGAAAAGACAACAAACAGAAAGAAGCATTTTTCTCTCAGAATCACAGGAAAACTACATGTTGTTCAGATGAGATCTAAGACCAAGCAGCCTAGCCAGGAGAACACAAGCCCTAAAGAAGGGGCAGGAGTCTGTTTGTGCTGCTTGGCCTTGTCAGTAGCCCTTGCCTTCTCTTCTTTAGCAGTAGAGATGGAATCTTATAGAAAATACGAGCACAGCTTACTCATGCAGAGGCATCCAGTGCTCTCTGAGATGCCAAAACATGTCCTGTATGGCTTTCACCTCTTTCTTCCAAAGGGATATGTTGCATTTAAGACCTCTGTGGTATTTGTCAGGCTGACCATGTCACTCGTGCGCTGGGGTTAGGGCAGGAAGAGGCGAGAGGCAGGATTGTAGCAAAGGCGAAGAAGAACTTTATTCAAAAGAACCGCGCGGTTTTTATGGAGTGGTACAATAGATTCTATTCCATTGGCTAACTAACAGAAACATCTTTCTCACACACTGTCCTTGAGAGGAACAGAAAAATTAAGTAGAAAAACAGCACCTGCAAATTGTTTATAGTCAACAGTTATCACATCTTTCCAGCTCCCTAAAACTTCTCACAAGCCGCTGCGAGAAACGCTTGTTGTTTCTCTCTCCCTGTCCCATGGCATCCACATGACCAGACCTCTTGGGTACCCCCAGGGATCTGAAACAGCACTACAAGTCCCTGTTTAAAGAATGAGACCCGTGTCTCTGTGCTGCAAGGTGTTCCAGTTGCTCAAGCTCTCATTTGAGTTTTTGCAGCCTGAACTGAGCTCTGTGCTTTTGCTGCTGAGTGAGTTTGCAATTATCAGCAGCCAGCACTATATATTCTCTGCAGTCTCAGAGGTGTCTGTAGAGCAGGCCCACCTTGAACTGACAGATAGTCTTCTTGTTCCCATAGGTGATTGGTAGTACTACTCTCCTAAAAGTCCTCTGAAAATTAAAGTACTTTAATTAAAAGCAATTAAATTAACACAAGGGTCAAAGTAAAAAGAGATTGCAGTGGGCAGCTTTTATTGTGGGTTTGGAGTGGATAGAGAGATACTATACAATCATGTCATTCTCCTCATAAAAATAATTCCTATTAAATGTGGGGAAGGAGAGAGCTACCCTGTGATTTCTTTGTCCTTGGCCTGTTCCCTCTGAGACACCAGAGCACTTTGTTTTTCCCTCCCTTATCCTCCAGTCCCAGCCTGTAAATTCCTGACCTGCCATTCTCATCCCCACCTACCCTTTCTAATGTGTCTTCAGCATTTATCTCGGAGTTTGCTCCATTCTACCTCTGCTGTATCACTGCTTCCCAAAACACTGTAACCTTGTTCTTCCATTCACTTCCTACTCTTTTTATCTGCCCCTCTAACCTTGGCTGTCCCAGACCCTCAAAGCCTTTCCTATATTCTGCAGCTTCCTGAGGTCCATCTCTCTATGAAATCCACCCTGTACCTATCCTTGAAGGACATCACTCCTGCTCTTCCCTTGGCCAAAGTAGATAAGTGTACATTTCCCCTTCATCTTTCCCCTACTCAGGGACAGAAATCCACCCATCCAGACCTAGAGAAAAATAGAATATGTCTGGGTAGAAAATGGTGGCCCTAATTTGGGGATGAGAAGTGCTACATCAAGATATAGTTTTTGTTTAGATAAGCCTCTAGGAAGTCTGACCCATGTTGGAGCATCTCCACAGCCATTTCTGTGGACAAACTGTGCTGCTACCACTCATTTGGTGTTTATTGGTAGCAAAATGTAAGTCACAAATTGCTCCAGAGCAGGCAAGAAAAGGTTCTTAAGAAGAGAACAGCAGCTAAGTTGATGGACAAAATTTCCCAACTTTTTTCATTTCCCAGTTTTCAACATTGTGCTGTTTGCTCTCCAAATGCCTGACTGACAAATGTCCTTTCACTTTTACTTAAAGTAGCTCAGAAGGCAGATTATTATTATTATTTCCTGGTTTTCCCCTTTGTCTTTGCATAATAAATCAAAGTGGTAACCACTGGCTTAACTAGGTATTTTTCTGAACTCTGGAAACAAGATTCATCCTGTCTTTCAGCCTGTGCTGAGGCATTTAAACCAGAAGTCTAATTGCCCCCAGATACCCTCACGAATCACTTTGCCTGAGGCTGAAGCACCCTACATTGTCTCACTTCTCCCATACCCAAACCTACCGGAGGCCAAAGGTGCAAACTGCATTTTGTTCACCCTCCAAGCTGCTTCTCCTCAGCAGATCCAGAACTCTCTGTGGGGCTGGCCCACAGTGGCCTTTATGCCTTATAGGTGTCAATCCTTTTTGGCAACTCTGCTTTGCAGGTGCTTGGGATTTTCAGAAACGGATGTATGTCTCCAGCTACGTTGGTTAGCAGGGACAGACCAAGAGGAAATCAGGAACCTGAAGGCATTGTTATCCTGGCAAAGGCTGTTCTGTACCTCCTAGCGTGTGCACAAGGTTTTTCCTCAGCTGTGCATGCCCACACTTTCATTACAACAAACTTTGCTGGGAAGTCATAGGATTATCTTTATTTCCTGAAAAATACAGCTGCAGACGAGTCTTTGAGGCCTTTTTGTTCAATTTAACTGAATGAAAATTTGAGCCTTCACCTTGGTGTAGAGTTAAAATGTTCCTACTTAAGCTAAGAGAATATCTTCTATATTATTTTAATGCACTGATTTCTCCTGTCTCCAGAGAAGACACAAAAAATCAAACAGTTTGCTCTGTAGCAGTTAGTTACAGAGCTAACCTTACACTACCACACAATTTTTAGTAACATTGGGAACAATAACTTACGAGGTTGTGTCCTGTAAGGGAGCAGTATAACTCCAAATCTTGAGTAAATGAAACGTTCGCAAACTTCAATGAGACTTTTCTTCTGCCAATTATGGAAAAACAAAGCATCTACTCTTTCATATTTAAAAAATCACCTCATTCTGGAATCTCAAGTGTAAGGTGTTTTTACTGTGAAAAAGAACTTCATGGTTACGATAGCAGAATATCAGATTACTGACTCTGTACAACAGTCCTCTGTTTGGCTTCTGTCTACTTCTTAACAACATTTAGTAAAAAGCTGAATGCCTTCCAGAGACACCTTTAATTTACATGCTAAGAATGTTTATGCCTCTCAAGTGGTCAAATTAAATTGTATCAAATGAACTGCATGGGATTGACATAGGTTCTAAGGCCCTGTTTAAACTGTTGTGTGTTCATGAAATAATTAAAGCAGAATAAAAAGTACCAAATGAATTTCAGAGAGGATTAGTTCAAATGTTTAACTAAATTAATGTCTGCCACGGTTGGTTTCCATGGGCATTCATTTGATCTGGAAAAAATGTCCTTTCTTAATAGTTTAGCCAAAGTCTGATTGTAAGTCAAATCTGTTCTGTTGGGGAAGGTAAACAACGATTTTGCCTCCTGTGATCACTTGTAACTGAACAGCTCTATATCACACCTCTGGCATTGCAGGTCTCCAGCAGCCAAGGTACTCAAGAAAACTTTGGATTTTTACTGACAGTACATTCTTTGGCTGGGTCTTAAAAATAGTAATTCTGTGTGCATTGACTGTTTTTACAGACCACAACAGCTGGGGCTCAAGCACCTCAACTTCATGCAAACTAGGCATGACTGGAGCCATGGCATCTCTGGGTGAACACTTTGACATTTCAACAGGTTTTGATGTCAGCAGGGATAAGCAAGTCTTCCAACATGGTCTGTTGAACTGATTCATCTTTCCACACAGACCCTATCTTCACTATCTTCACTTCCAAGTCTTCAGAAAAGCTTGAAGATATGAGGTAGGAGTATGGGAGTATTTAAATGAAGAGGGAAAAGAGTGTTTATGATGGTGTTACACAGTCCCTTCAGAGTAAATAGCCCTCATGCTCTACTCACTGAAATTGTAAACCTGAAATACAAAATTAAGGTGTAGAGAGCTTAGAATATTTTGTTTACCCCTGCTTCAAATAACAACATCTTTGCATAGGTTACTACTGATGTTGTAATTAGCAACCAGTATCCCAAGATGCCTAGAGAGGTGCTCTCTCCCAGTTTTTGTTATCATCTCCAAAGGACCTCAGATGGAAACATTGTTTTTGATAACATGATATGAAGGGTGCTCATACAGATCAGATAGTTCTGACACTTACTCATCAATTTTGTCTATGAGATCTTAGCAGTCTAAACCCGTGCTCTTCCAAAGGTGGACAGAAGTTCTAAGTAAAGCCCAATAATTTATTAACATTTAATGCTTTTGGTTGTGCAACAAAATAGATCTTTTCTTCATGCTTTTGATAAGGGAATAGCTTATGGTCAAACTACAGGGCAACTGGCTGGACTACTGCAGTCATGGGATGACTTTGTAACCTCTTCAGCACTACTTAGGGTTATTATCTTTATTTATATGTTCAATAATGTTTTAACAGATATTGCCAGTGAATGTTCAAAGGGGGACCTGCTAAGCATAAACAGTAAATATTGATCCTCCTGTCTCTTCCCTGAGCATACCTGCCAGTGCATCCCTAGTCTTCAGACCTGAGATCTGATACTCCTCTTTGGCACTGCACTAAAATATCACAAAAAGAAACTACTACAACTGGTGATCTTTGCACTGTACTTAACAACATCGGGAAGTAATCATGGCTAATTGCTGTGGCTGTAATTCCAAACCTGGCAGCTGGCAGAGAATCAGAGGCCTCAGTCACATTTGCTGAATGTCTCTCTAACACGCTCCAGCAGATAGTTTGAGGCAGTGCTCTCCGAAGCCTTGCCCTTTGACTACTTGCATTTCTCCACTACTTAGGTAGTTGCTGCCAAGGCTGCTCTCCTCTAGAGTAATTATTTGTGCAGTGTAATTTCTTGGAAGCCCAGCTGGCAAATGCTGCTTTCATGCAGGCTGGGCTACATCTATCTAGAGAAAGGCTGGCAGTGTAAAGCTTTTAGGGGCACCTAGAGGGGATGAATAAACACTGGTTATAAAGAAAAAGCAGGTGCCATCTGCTCCCGCTCAGGTAACTCCTGTTGACTTCAATGGGAGTGTGACAATTTTCACAGCCACTCCATTTGCTTTTGTGGAAATACTTTCTTTGATATTAACAATGATTCAAAATTACAACCCCCAGAGGTCTGAGGGGACCAGAGAACTGAAACCACTGATGATGGAGTGTGGATACGTTCCCAGGACAGTCACCAGAACGGATCAGTGGACATTTAACAACAGTCTGTATATCCCAGCAGTGGATGCCTGAGCTAAGATGAGTTAGGTAGCATTTTCTAAATGGCTTTGGTATTATGGGATCAGTTGTTCTCATTGAAGAATCCAGTTTAAAGAAAGTACCATCAAGACAATTACTTTTAGTAGAAACCTGTGTGCCAGAGGTCTGTAGAAACAGATGTGATTCTCTCTGACAGAGGTATTGCACCTTGGGAAATGCAGCACCTCAAGAAAGAGTATTTGTGCTTCTTGGGATGACATTTCCCTTGGAAATAAGCAGATGATCATATCCTGAAAAATTCTCACTCCAGCAGGAACACCCAGGTAATTTCAGAAAGCCCTGCACCACCTCTAAAAGGAACAAACACTGAAAGATGGAAAGCATTTCTGATGAAACCGTGGGTGTAGGAAGTTCTGCATCCTGTGCCACCCAAGTTGGAAAAGAGCAAAGTGCATAACTAATCTTCTAGTGTCTGGGCAAATGAAGAACAACATGATAAAATAAATGCAGTGGCAGCTCCAGGACAGTGGATAAAATCTGACTAGAGACCAAAGAGTGCCTTGAAGGAACACTGGTTTGTTTTGAAAGGACTGCTGAACCCAATGTTGGCACTTGAACTAGAGCTGCAAAAAAAAAGATGTAAAATTGCTGCTCATTTTGCTAGCAAAGCCATGGAATCCTGCAGACACTGCCATATATCACATCCTGTAGTTTTCTGGTTTTAAAAGTAGCACATTTCATAGTACAGCAGGGCTGTGACCAGAGCTGTGTAGAGACCAAGCTGAAAACTGAATGAGCCTAGGTTCAAAATCACTGGAGAGTTTCACCAAGAGCCTTTAGCTGTGGTGGCTCTCCCAGCTTCTCCAGGGTGTGCACTGCATGAACCTGGTTTGCCTCTAGACTTGCCCAGACACATTTGGGGCACAGGCACCTGGTCAGGGTACGGTGCCTGAGTCATCACTTCCCAATCCCTGCTCCTGGTGTGGAGTCTGCATGCGCAGCACCCCAGGCAGCAGGGAGGTAACACAAGGCAGAAGAGGCTGTAGATAAGGCTTGGGCACTTGATCCTGTGTTAGAGCCTTTCACTCCAGGACCTGCATATGGCAGGTGGCATATACCTCCCCTCAGGCTGTTTTGCTGATGCTCCAAAGCCAGTGGAGTGTACGTGACTGCAGAAGAGGTTAAACTGGTGTAACCAACCCAGCACAATGAGAACACTTAAAGGAGAATTCAGCAGGATGCATTTTTCTTTCCTTAAGGTGTCATCTAGGAGATCAAACCAACTGATCTAATGACCCTCTCTTACAGACCGTGGCTATTCAAAGATATGTACATCAGTTCTGCATTTGACTCTGCGGCATGCAAAACACCACTCGTATTCTAGCTGGGCTGGCACAGGCAAACATGATGGCTTCTGCTGACTGGAGCTGAAATGTAGTCACTCCCTCCCACCCCAAGAGTTGCTCTAGGCTCCTTTTGAGTTAAAGATCAAACACTGCTGGTTTTAAGGGTAGCAAAGCTCTTTTCTCTGGCTTAATATATTGTTTTGTGTTTGTACTGACATTCCTTCCTTCCAAACAGTCCCAGGCACCAGTATTAAAAGATGCTTATGGTACAAAGATTTGTATTTCATCATAGCACAACACGTAGGGCTGGGGCAGAATCAATCTGTGATTGTTTTCACAGGCTTTGGAGCATCTGTAATAAATAAGATGCTAAAAGGAAACTGAGTCAACAATAAATGCTTGAGATTTATGGTTTTTTTCAGGAGCATGGAGAAAGCAAGTAAGAAAGGAGAATGTCTGGATGATTACAGTTCACCCAGCTCTATTCAGATCTTCACATGGCTGTGAAGAGCAAAGCACAGTGCACTCCTCTGTTGGACCAACTGGGCTGGCCTTTGACAGTGGAATTGAAAAAGACTAGAAGACTTCAAGATAAATAAGACACCAGGAAAAAGTAATGAAGAAATTAAACTGACCTTCTTTAGAAAAGGGTGAGACAGGATAAACAGGGAGAGATCTTGTTTTGCTTTCATCCTGGAAAAAATAACATTTCTTCCTTTCCAGTTCAGCACAGTTGACTGATTTGGAAACAAATCTGTTTTCTCTGGAAAGATTTATTTGCCCAATGACTTTTTTTTTTCCTTTTTTTCTTTTTTTTTTTTTCCTTTTTTGGCAAAAAGCAATAGGTTCAAAGAACAAGGCTTGTCTTGTTAGTAGGTTTAAAGGGCTCAGTAATTAACTGGTACATTTGGAGGCATGGCATGCAGGATACTTGCTGCAACCTACTTTATTACAGTGTCACAGGGAAATGCTGTGAAATGGGCAAGAACTTTATAAAAACACTGTTTATTTCTCAGGCAGTATCAGATAGCAGGATTATTTCATTATGAAGTTACGCCAGAGCATTTGCTGAATTAAGGACACTTTGCCCTGACCTTTGAGAACGTGCTTTCATCTGTGACATGCTTTCTCTCTCTCTCTCTCCCTTCTTTTAAGTCGTTCTTTCTGTCTTTTTTAAGTTGGAAACAGAGCGACTCTTATTTAGTCTAGGGACAGCATGCACTTTTTCACATCAGTCCTTTGCAATACATAGTAGGTGCCTTCAAAAAACATTGACATCCTGTGACTTGGGAAGTCTGTCACAAGGGTCACTTGTCCCTGAAGCCATCTCCTTTTAATGCACAGTGTTTAGCAATGTTAATCACAGCCAAACCTCTTTAACTCCCTTACATTTTTCTGCCTCTTTTTTTTTTTTTTTTTTTTTAATTTGGTATGATACTGCAGGCAATTGCTGGCTTGAAACAAAATTAACAAAAATGTTGGTGGCTCAAAATAGGACTGTAATTCCATGCTGCAGTGTTTTAAGTCTGGGTGACTTGACCTTGTGAAGACCTAAAGATCTGCATCCTGCAGTAACTGTAAATAATGTGGAGAAGTGCTCAGCACTTCTGGAATACAGCTACTGTTAGCCCATTCCCTGGATGTGCAAGCCAAACTAGATGCATCTGTATTTGGAAATGCAAAGCTAGCGAGTCTCTTCAAGTGCCAAACAAACCCTTGTGGGAGGGAAGAGAGTCTCTTCAAGCATATTTCTGGAAATGCAAAAGATAAACATTTATCTTGCAAAATTATGCCTCTTGTATCTCAAGGGCAACCTAAACAGTGAAAACTTCCTCTGACTCTTGTGCAATTCCACATTCACTACTCGTACCAACTCTGAGAAGTGCAGCATTTGCCAGTGTGGCAATTAACTTCTCAATTCTTGGATATACCAAGCAATGTATGCAACTGCAGATATCCACATACATTTCCTTCTGTTATACAGAACCCTTCAAACTGAGGTTGAGATTTTGGCCCTAAGCATCAGTGTCTATTTATTACTATATTCCTTTTGTTTCTTTCCCACTATTTCCTTTTGTTTATTTCCCACTTTAGACTCTGACCTGTTTTCATCAAGTAATAAGAAGGATCTTGGTGTGGGGAAAAATCACAAGTATCTGGATATATGGGTGTACATTACACTAGGGTTGCACAGTACTTGGATCACTATAAGGTTTGTCAGAAAACTCTATCCTCCTTCCCATTTAAAGGCCAGGTCCTTGATTTTTAGTTTTATCCAGAGCCCAGTGGAACAGCCTGGGAGGAAAGTTGTGACTTGCTGAATCATTGTCTCTTCCTGATCTCCTCACTGCACTGGAATAGGACAGAGGCATCTGCAGCAGTTCAGTTCCTCTAGCAGCATCTTTTTGGGATTGCACCAGTCGTGACACTTTGTGATGGTAGTGCTGTCTTTTCCCCAGCTCCTCACACGAGATCAGGGTCCCTGGCACAGGAAACACAGCCATGCAGGCCAGCAGGCGAGGGAGGAAGAGCCAATTGCAAATCAGCATGGTTTGCTTTCATAGTCTCCTCCACAGGGAGAAATGAAGTGCAGAGGGAGAGGCTTATATTGAAAAGATCAAAGGGAATAGAGAGGAATGAGTTAACAGGCACGCTTTTTGAAAGGAATAATTCTCCTGACATCTCAAGGGATGGGTGAAGGGCATATTGCCTTGTCAGTTAAACACAGCCGTTAGTTCCAAACCCATACTAATTAGCCAGCTTAGAAAAACACACTGCTCAGCATTTCTAAATGCAGACTGCAGCCTCTGCCACTCCTCAGCACAGATATATTTGTCCACATCCTCTCAATGGAACATGCTGGTACAGAGGAGGCTCCGTTAGCAGTTAAAAGAGAGCTCAGGATTAAGCAAGGCTCCGTCCGCTATTTTTCTCACTTGCTGCATCCAGGTCAGCCCAGGACAAGCCATGACTGAATAAGGAGTGGGAAGCCTGCTGTGTACTGGGAACCCATTTGCACAATGGAGCAAATTGCAGCACTGCCAAGACCCGAGGCACTCCCCTGGGACTGCTCTGCCTTGCACCTGCATAAGCAGGTCCCTAATCTCTGCTGAGCTTAACTGCAGCAGAGGGCAGGAGGGAAAATCTCTCGTTTGCCCTGCACTGGAAAAGGGATGTGGGAGGGGATGGTAGTATTACACCAAGGGCCTGGGGAGCTAACCCAGCGTGCAGAATGGTTTGATAGGGAATCTGCTTTCCTTAGAATGGCTTTAAGTCTGACTTTTCCTCTGGTTCTTTGCTTTCCACTGTGTAATTCAGGGCTGCTAAATTGAAGGGGCCTTGTAAGCCTCAAGTCACTTTTATTGCTTGGGTGCAGCAGCAATGGGTGGCCATGGTGGTCTGTAGATGTATAATTTTAACTTGATAGAAACACTCAGTTAACAAGTTTACCTACACCCATTTTTCCCCAGTAAACACATAGCTAAAATTACCTGGACAAAATTCCATGAAGTTTTGACTCCAGACTCATCATCTGCTTCCAAGGAGTTCACAGGCCAGACATTACTTCACCAACAGAGCTTTCCCATCAAAGTGGTGCGGGCTGTAGCTGTGCACCAGCATAAGGAGAGCAACAGTCTCCCATGATTGTACCCCCTCCATGGCCTGGGTGGGCACAAGGCTTGTCTGGCCTTCATTTCTCTTCCCATCCTTGCCCTGACATGTGCATTTGGACCAAAACTTCTTCAGGACAGCAAATGTGTCTCCTTGTGTGTATGCTCAGCTCTGAGTCAAAGTAGACCTTTGAGTGTCCTTACAAGAACTGTAAATGTCCACTGTACTTGGGTTCCAGGCTCTTCTTAAGTGACAGCACTGAACACATCCTGGGAAGGAGACCAGAGCATGTCCTTTCTTTATATGATTAGATAACCCCTGCAGGATCCCTTCTTCTCCCTGCCTTTGTCTCACTGTCTCTTCTACCTACCCAACGAGTTAATCACTGAGAATCCACCTGCCCTGACTCCAGACTGTCTCAGCTGGAGCACATCTGCTCTCCTGCTGCAGAGCCCTCAGTGTCAGCATGGCTCAGCAGAAACACCTAGAGCTTTATCTAACTCAACCTGCATCCAAAAACTGTAAGGATGTTTCTCACATCCCTTTGGTTGCCCTATGGAGAATCACTGTTTGGGTTTGTTGGTTTTTTTTTCCATTCTTTTCTGCTTTGTTTTGTTTAGGGTTTTGATTCGTTTGGGATGTTTTGGTTGTTGTTTTGTTTTGAGGTTTGGCTGGTTTCTTTGGGGGCTGGGGGTTCTTTTGTTTGTTTGTTTTATTTGTGGTTTGTTTTGTGTTGGTCCCAAACACAGGGATTGCTTCATTGACCCCAGTGACATGAGATGCTACTTCAAGCAAATTGAAGCAGTATTAGAGAGGGGGCAGGGGACGCTTGCAATGAACTTCTTGGAGTCAACTTCTGGGGATTTCCAGTATGCACTGGCCAATCTGTTGTCTGCTTAATTTTTACAAGGACAGCTGGCCTGACATTCCTCTTATATTCTCGTGACAGGGGTTCCCCTCTCTGTCCGAGAAACCCAGTGGTTGCTGTCATACATTCTGTACCTTTCTGTTGGAGAAGTAGGGTGGGGACAGATTCTTCACAGTCTTGGGACACTTTCTAAGTCACTGGGCTGCCAGGAGTTGTGTCCTACTGCTAACAGACTGTAGAAAGTGGGATGAGAGTGAAGCTCTGTATCCTGAAGGTTATTCACCAGCTTTATGCATCTCCATGGAATAAATGCCACTGTTCCTGGGACAAGGGTGCATCTGCTCCACTAGTTAATCATGGCCCAGACCATTCTCCAGCCCAGAGCTGATGACCCTCTGCATGCCTGGCATGCCTGCAAACACCAGGGTGCCAACTCCAGCCTCAGACTCAGTGAATTTAGGCCCTTTTTTGATCCTGCTCTTTATTTTTTGCCACCCAGAATTAGCAGTAGTGCCCAAAGCAGCTCTCACACTGCAGCTAGGCTGCCCAGAGCCATCATTCCTTTCTCTCAGGCACTGTGCTTGGTCATGGGTGCAGCTCCTGGGATGGTAAGCCGGGCTCTTTGCCAGTCTGGGGTCTCCTGCCATGCCTCCAGACACCAACTGGTCCTTGTGGGGATGGGACATGCTGCTCTCCCTTACTTTCTTTTATCAGTCTGATTAGGCATCACAATTTCAAATGGCTGTAAAGGGCAAATCTCTAGTGGATGGTAACCAGAACCATCCAGCTTACTGTCTCATGGATGGAATCCATAGCTTTACACCAGAAATTTACAATCTTATTTTGTGTATAAAAAATTTCCTGTCAAGGCTTTATATCTACTCCATTGCTCTGCTCTGCATGGAAACCCTTATTTATCTCTGAATCTTTCCAGAGATAAATAAGCCTTCCCCTGAAAGCTAAATGATGCCATTACTTTTTTGATATTTATAGTTGTCATCCTGCTGTGCTCCTGTGCATGGATTCCAGACAGCCTGGACCTTTGTTTTTCATTTCCAAAAGTTCTGTAGGAGAGAAGGATGTTGGTGTAGGGGGGACAGCGTGGCAGGCAGTCTGAGGCCACACTGGGTTACACACAAGCATGCCTGCCTGCTCTGGATGAGCAGCACACAATGGACACCCCAGCTGCTTCCTTGGCCAGGCAAGCTTTTAGTCTAGGCTCCTGCCCTGCCCTGCAGAAGGATGGGAAAGGAGGATATCAGAAGGACCTGGGCCTCAGCCACAAGGATGGAAATCTTTACCATGAAAGACATCTGAGTATAGCTGCACTCCTAAAAGCTGCTCAATAAGAAGAGGCGCTGAGAGGCTCCATTGGTGAGAATTCAGTACAGTGTGCCAACCTTATTTCACAGATGGGGACTTTAGTGACAGATAGATGTTAAGTGATGTGTCAGAATCACAGGAAAATGCAGTCCTGGGGTTTCAGGAAAAAGTTGGGCTCCTACTTTAGCAGTATGAATCATTTGGACACAAATACATGTGTATATTCAAAAAATTGGGATGAGGTGAACTCTGAGAATGAAAAAAAAAAGACTTAATTAACACCATCTTGAGTTTTCTGGAGCAAAGTGCTGCTGCTATTGCTTCTGTATTGCTGGAGAGATTAGCAGGGTATTTATTGCCTTTTACATTCATTCTCTGGCTTCAGTGTCTGGCTTTGCAATGCCAGACCTGGGTAATTTCATTGCTCCATGTCAACCAGGCCGACAGGAACGCAGCACAATAACAGGCAGAGCAGTTACAGTGGCTACATGCACTTAAGTGATTGTCTGGGAAATGGTAAGCTCTGCTCCCGCCAACTAGAGGAATTAGACCAAGCCTCTATTTAAGCTGTAGAGAAGGTTTGTAAGTTGTCCAGGTTTTTGGGTTTGGGGGTTGGGTTTTCTCCCTTCTCTAATATTTACGGCTTGCTGGGAGCTAGACAGCCGCAAACTCACCTAAATGTTTTTCATCATCTTCCCGTGAATTGAGAGTATTTGGCAAACAACAGCAGCAAATCCAGAAAGCTGGCTTACAGCTGCTGTAAGGCTAAGCTCTGTTTACATCCCAGCTCAGTGGGACGGACCTTTCCTATTCTGAGCCAAACCAAGGCTTGTGTGCCAGAGCTGTGAGCAGCATGAGGTAGGAAGCGGCACCAACAGAAAGGCTCGGCTGGGCTGTGCCATGCTGCCAGCGTGGGACATGGCTGGGCTGTAGGACTGCAGCTGCAAGGAATCTCAGGGGAAAGAGGGATGTTTCCCAACCTCCTCTGCAAAACCTCAGCAGCGGATATATCCCCTTCCTCCCCCATGGTGCTGTTAAACGAGCAAAGGAGCTGGGACTTGTTTAGCTTCTCTTTCTGCCAGCTGCGCTGTCCCTGGGGTGAGAGGGTTTCCAGCAGCCAAGCAGCAGCACTTCTCATGCCCTGGGAGAATGGACAGCCAAAATGAGCATGAGGACATGGGACTCTCCTCCTCTGCTTGGCCTGGGTGAGACTGCACCTCATATTCTGTGTTCAGTTCTGAGCCCCTCACTACAAGAAGTCACTGAGATGCTGGAGTGTGTCTAAGAGGCAGCAAAGCTGGGAAAGGGTCCGGAGCATAAATCATATGAGGAGCGGCTGAAGGAGCTGGGATTGTTTAGCCTGGAGAAAAGCAGACTCAGGGTGGGACCTTATGACTGTCTAGGACTGCCTGAAAGGAGGGTGGAGCCAGGTGGGGGTTGATCTCCTCCCAGGTAACAAGTGACATGATGAGAGGAAAAGATTTCAAGTTGCATCAGGGGAAGTTTAGATTGGATATCAGGAAAAAGTTCTTCCCTGGAAGGATGACCGAGATGCTCAGGGAAGTGGTGGAATCGCCTTCCCTGCAAGGGTTCAAAAGGAGTGTGGATGTGGCACTTGGGGATAGGGTTTAGTGGTGAATGGTGAAGCTGAGTTAATGATTGAACTCAATGATATTGGAGGTGTTTTCCAGACATATAATTATATTAATTATATGATAATCATTATGATAATGATTCTATGATTTTATGACTTTTTGTGTTTTATGGGACTGCCTTGGGGACTTGGTGTTTGGAGAGAATCCACTCTTTCCTCCTGCTGCCACCAGTCCCAAAGAGGAATGGTGCTTACCCATGAGTGATAAGTCCTGTTGCTGGCCATGGCCCTCTGGTGTATTCTGAGCAGAAGGATCAGCTGTCCCTAAGGTTCTATTCAGTGCATGATGTTATCAAAGGAAGGAATTGATTCTGCAGATGAAATACAATGCTATATTGATCTTTTGGAAAGCACGAAAGACGTTCAAAGAAGCAAACAGACCCACTGCTCCCACCTCCAGAACTAATTTGCCAATTTATTTGCATGTTTTTGTGAAAATTATGTGGCCCATGTTGCATTCATCAGCGTGTGTTTCTGAAGTCCTTAAGAGCACAGCTACCTCATTTCTTGGTAATTAGGTAGTCGGAAGCACCAACTAAGCCTAAACAAACATCCTTTACTCTAACAAAGCGAGGTATTGTGTAGTCTTTCAGGACACAGTTTTCTGTAGTATGCTATGACTCTAATGTCTATTAATTATTTCTAACTAGTTTAAGCATTATCTGCCTTTGGGTAAATTCTTTCTCTATAGTGTAATCTAACCTGTGGGAGGGGAAAGAAAAAAACAACTACAATGGTTTGCCATGTCACCTCCCCAAATGTAATAGATTCTTGTTTTAATCATTATCACCTTCATCATCACACACCAAGCTCCAGGACCTGGAAAAGGTTAACAGGATGGTTTCCTAGACTCCATCCCACATGGTGTTGACTCACTAGTTTTAAAGGGCTTGGTGTGGGGCCCTTTGACTCTCACGTCTCCTCCCATCTACTGCAAGAATGGAGCATGCCTGTTTGCTCTTTGCCCTTACGACAATTTAGCCATTGTAACTATTTCAAGGCTTTCTTCGTGAGGTGAAGAGTTTGATGAGATTTTATTTTGTGAAGCTGCAAAAATGTCTCATAAATAGGTGGCCAGGAAACCCAGACATATCTACCCATGCAGAACACTCAGTTTTGTTTTACAGAAGAAATTTGTTATTTTGTGTGAGTCTGTATGGTTTACTACTCTGTAGTGTCAAGCCCAGACCCAGAATTTTACGAGTGTCTATCCATTAACTGAATTCTGACTCATCCCTGCTGAAACAGAGTGACAGAAGAATAATTTTAAATTAAATCGTTTGGGAATATGCTTTTTCTTTATTACTATGCCTTTTTTAGCAACCACAAACTTACAGGAGTTGTTGTTCCTTTGTCAGGACAGACTGATGGGAGAACAAAGAAAACATTAAATCTACAAATCGGCTTCAGAAAGGGAATATAAAGTCCTCTCATGGCTATATGGGCGAGAAGAAACCGAGTTGTATTTCTGTGTACCCAGCATGTTTGTGTTCCTCAGACACAGCTCAGGCAGACCAGAATCAGCGAAGCAAACGTTGGCTGTGTGATTGCAGAGGAGGAAGTCCCTGCTTACTCCCGTCGGTGTTTATCAGTACTTTTTTGCAGAGTGCTTCTGAGGCCAACATTTCAAAAACCAGAATAGAGTCTTTCAACCTCCTTAAGCCAAGAGGGCTTCCACCTTTCCATGAGAGTTTTCTCTTGAAACATTGCAGCCACAAGGGTTCCCTTATGTAACCGTAAAGCGCCACGCATGTCTGCCAGCACTCAATAAATTCAAATTAATAATAGGCCCTCAAAGAGCTACATACTGCTTCCAAGATACCTCTATATGTGGGCAGGAGAATGGTCTCCCCACAAAAAATGAAGCGTGTTCTTGCCTAATGGGATGCTTATAAATAGATGCTGTTTTTTCCTATGAAAGACCGGATTTACAGCTCAGTGTGTGCAACCAGCAGGCAAGTTTGTCCAGAAAAAAATGCCCGGGTGAAATTTTTACAGTGTATAACAAGAACTAGCAGTCACAAAGAAAAAACACGAACAGGAGTCATTCATGTTTTGCCTCCTCTGCCCAGTACCACTTGAGCAAAGATCAAGGAGGACTGCAAAGACCTGAGTCAAAGCTGACTCATCTGGATCCTGAGAGGGGATTCATCCCCAGCAGCAATCCACATACATGGTGAGGGCACACGCTCCTGCCTGGGGAGGGCAACCACATGGGCAGCTGTCTTGTGGCTGCTCAGGGGAATGACACATTCATTCACTGCCTCACCTGACTTGCCTCGCTCAGCCAATTCCCTTGCTAGTCCCTCCCTCTTTCCACCTCTCCTGAGACTGCTTCACACCCCCTTCTCAGAGGGCTTTCTGCTGCCACTCCTGGCCAGACTGACTGGAGGGATACAGCAGCGCTGGAACCTTCCCAGGTCCATGAGTTTGGGCTAAGGTAGCCTTGACTTTGCACAGGGTAGAAACAAACCCCACTTCTACTTATCTGTCTTTAAACCTCTGTGCAGGAGATGACACCTAAGAAGATGTGATATGAAGGAGTGTGTCCCTGGCATCCTTACAGTCCCTAAGGAGGTTGTGTAGATCGTTTTATGTAGATGAGCTTGACTGGACCCATCAAGTGATGTCTGTGCCCAAATGCAAAAAGACAAATTAACTGTCCAGCCTAGGCCATGTATCCCTCCCCATTATTTCAGCCAGTCCTCAGATTTTTTTCCCCTGCAGTGCAGCAGCTTCCCCTCCACGGTGTGGTTACTGTGGCAGGACAACACAATCAGTGGTACTCCCATGTCACGTTCCGAGGCTCAGGAGGTGGCAGCATGGTTGGTGCAGCCTGTGGAGCCGTCACAGCACCACAGGGACAGCCATGGCATGTGGCAGTCTGACTCCAATCTGACTCCCTGTCCAGCCGCATGTGTCAGGGGCATCACACCTCACTAGACACACATGAGCAGCACAGCTTTGCCTCCAGAGAGGACACCCCTCTGGAACAGTGCCAGGATCCTACCCTTGGGTTGCAGAAATGGACAGGCCAGATGGGACCTTATAGAAGGATGAAGCTGAGCAGCTGGGCACCTGCCTTAAGAGTAAAATGCTGCATAATGACCACCTGACAGGAAGCCAAAGCAAGTGTAGAGTCTGCTAAAGCGTGCTTGCTGGGTCGGTGTCCTTTCATGTTTCTCCACTCATGTTTCCAGATGTGTCCCCTAGCCAAATCCCTGCTCATCACTAGGATGTGACTCAGCAGAGGTGTTTCCATTCAAAGAAACTGAGTTAGAAGGGAATTAGGACATGTTCAAAATGGCCCCCTGGTTTTGGTGACTGGGGGGCATCAGAGTGTGAGATGTCTCTTTTGTGTCTGTCCCACAGGCTAGACATCTAACAGGTCTTGGAGGTCTCTGAGGAAAATTGGAATGGAAAAATATTTATTTTCTTCATGTTATCAAATTCCTATTGCCATGGAATGCATTAAGTCTTCTTTGGGAAAGGACAGTGACACAGAGGAAATTTAAGAGAACTGATGAGAGCATTGTGTGGGGCCAGGTTAGGACTATCTATATTTGTATGTCTGTAATGGAAGTCCATGGAGATAAATCTGATATAGTCCACCTGGCTTTGGTACTGATATCACTTAGCTACTGCAATATGGTGCTTGGAGTAGACTGCAGAACTCTATAGAGGAGCTGCAAATATAATTTTCTTTTGATCAGCTCTGGTCAGGAGGGATATCAGGGCCTGACAGAGCACTTGAACCTACCTAAGAATTTGCATGAGGCTAAGAAAACAGGAAAAAACATGAGAAGAGCCACTGCTTGCAGTGGTTCTGGCTGGGAGTTAGAGACAGGTTGTGAGACAGCACTCACCTTATCTTCCAACTCTGTTCCCAGGGAACCATTCTGCTTTAGTGCTGTAACTTCTACTGCAACTCTGGTAGCTTCTTACCTCCTGTGCTAACCTTAAACCTGGTTTTCCCAGGTCAAACCAGGTATTTCTCCAGTCTACATGCAAGCCGGTTCAAACGGCAGCTCTTTGACCTACAGGAATAGGGTGCCACTCATAACTACAAAGAAAATACTTAGAAAACTTCTCCAAATGAGAAAATCACCTGTCAGATCTGCATTTTCTAGATCCCTTGGAGAAAGAAGTAGAAGCAACAACCACATCTGAAGGGCTTTTTACCTTTTTACCTGCTCTGTACACTCTCCTGAACTTCAACTCTTGTTAACCTCAGCAGCTCTCCCTGTGTGCTATGCAGAATTAAGCAACATCATGAAAAATCAAACAGGGCCATGACCCCAACAACAACATTCCTCAGGGCTACAAAACCACATCACCAATTGCTAACCTTGCCCCTCTGCCGCTGTCCTGCCCCAGGATGTGCTGAGATTCCTGTCCTGTGGTTCGTCACATTGGGATACTTATCTGCTTCTGGAAAACAGGCCATGAACAGCCCTGTAACCCTTGACTCTGCTCTGTGACTGCAGTGTGACACGTTTCTCAAACTTGGTCTTAAAACCAGCTGTAAGAGGGTGTCTCCCATCTAGATGATGTACTGCTGATCCCCACAACCCTTTCCTTCAGAAATCTTTCCCTAACAGCTAACTTTGACTGTAATTCAAGTACATTGCTTCTCCTCCAACCTTCAGTGGCCACAGAGAGCAATTTATTTCCCCAGTTTGGCAGGAGTCATTTACCTGGAAACAGTCAAGGGTAAGTTCCCATGTCTTCTTTTGCTTATCCCCCGTCTTCCAGTCTGTACAGGGAAATGACTTGACCTGCCAAATTTTAGAGAGGCAAATTTATTGTAATGTCTGTGGGATCCAGCACTTCCTTGAAATCAGAAGCTGGTGAAATAGGAGCAAGAGGAGATCCTCCCTTGGCAGTGCCAGCAGCTCACTGCGGGGCTGAGCAAACCATGCCCAGGGTGGGTCTGGGCTCTTTTAGGAATAAGCATGTTTGTCAAACCTGGACTGGAGGAATGTTCTATGTGTAGGGAGTGTCAAGGAAGAAGACACAAAGTCCGGGCCTGAATCAAAAATGGACTGAAAGGCAAAGGGAAATTAAACTATTGAAGTGGGATCAGTGTGAAGCTTTGCTGCCTACAGGCCTGGTAAAGAGGGAGAGCAGGGCATGTCAAGGCATGGAGGCAGCATCCGTGTCACCTGCTACTGCATGTCTACAGAACAACTATTTACATCCCAGCTAACCATTTGGATCCCCGTTGAGTCAATGCAAAGGAATACACAGCACATCTGAAATGTCTGCCTACAGATGAGAAGTCCACCTTTAGATGTGCTTATTATTCCTGCAGATGCTGAGACGTCCAGGATACCTAAATGTAGGTGTCTTAATCTGCTCAGAGACATCTGACCCAGAGAGATTGCTTTTGGGTGAGAAAAGTTTGACACCACTCTTAAAATGCTTCTGTCTGTTCCTTCCTTGTTCCTTATGGAAAAGGAGGATGCTTATACTGTACTTTTCTTCATTCCAAACTTTCCTAGTGTTCCTGTCACGTGGGACCAGCCTTCTGATGGATGTCTGAAAACATCCACCACAACACTGAAATTTCTGGCCTGTGTTCCATGAGCACAGGTCCACATGCCGGCAGAGAGGAGCACGTGAGCTTGCTGCACCCTTGTGTCAGGGCACAAGGGTGGCAGGGCCCTGCTTCCAACATCCATACCCATTTTCTCTCAGGAAAACCTTAAGCTGGGCCACGGCCACCTCTGCAAGCTGCAGGTGATGAAGGTCTGTGACAGCCAGTATTATTCAGTGATGGTGATATAAGTGATCTTGATACCTTGTGCAGTGTGATAACCCAGACTGTCACCACCCTATCAAACTGCTTGTCGGGAGTCACAACAAGCTAGAGAGCTGTAAAAGAGGGAAGAGCACGAAGGGAGTGGAGGAATTAGCAGCAGGAGGAGGGACAGGAAAGCATGAGAAGGCTACAGTAACAAGAAGAGCTGGAGGCCACCAACTTCAGCTCATGATCTACCTTTAGAGATGCCTCACAGATGACTTTTGAGACATCTTAGGACACCTATACTATTTCCATGACATAGCAGAAGGGCTGCCAGCAAGCAGCAAACTTTTCAATGCTTTGTCCAGGCCCATGTTTATGGCTTATCCTCTGGGACTCACACCATCTTCCTCATGAGGCTCAGCTGGCAGCTTCTGGGAAATTAGGCTGTAATTTTCCTTGGCTCCATTTTATGCTGTTACCTCAAGTTGCTCCTCTTGCCCTGTCCTCTGCAACTCTCTGACCTGGTGTTTTCTCTCTACTGACTCCTCAGTTATTGCTATCTCAATCTCTGCAAGCCCTGGACACAGTTTAAAAACACGTCCCCAGAACCTCGGAGGTGTTTACTCCTTTCTGCTCAAAAACAGCCTTGTGTGGAGTGTGACGTATCCCTCACACAGTTCAGAGGCAGGGCATTTCCCACATTATAAAAGAGTGGACTGCAGCCACAAAAAGTTGAAACATCACTTAAAAACTCTGCTATTTGAGAGGGTGGATTGCTCATTGCTGCTAAAAAGTACAAAAACACAACATTACTCAAAAAGCCAAAAATAAAATCCCTTGGCAATTTGTATATGTTTCAAAATGCTGATGGTTTTTGAAACCCTTTCTAGATACAAGAATCCCTGTGCCAAAATAAGATCCAGCAATAAAAACAAACAGATAATGAAACAAAGACTGTGATCATTAAAAAAAAAAAAAAAAAAAAAAAAAGAAAATGAAAAGAGAAGACTTGTTGCAATAATGTACTTTTCCAGGAAAATTAACCATAACAACAGTGCTGGTGAATCACTGGGTTGCAGCTCCTGCTTATAAACATGATTTTGAAATCTTACAGTGTTGTTATTTCCACAGTAGTATTGGCAGTAGCTGTGTAAACGTTTTCTAGCACAGAAAGAAATTTCTCCTAAAACACTTGACTGGGACTTTTTTGAATGCTTCCTGGAGAATTATATTAAGTGAATGTGAGTTATCTGCCTAAATTATTTACAAATATTTCAAAGTCTTATTCCATCTCCAGAAAAATACAAAGAATAAATATCCTTGTGAGGAGGGCAGAGGCCCATAACTCCTGTATGAGTGAAGAAGGAAACCCTCTGCTCTTTCAGTATCAAAATGAGAAGATCAAGTAGAAGTGGTTAAGGTGGTATTCAGCTTTGCCCCCCAAAATCTTCCTAAATCCCAATTTTGTGGGACTTTATGGTCTTACACCTCAGAGTAATCTGGGTGATCTATTTTAACCCAGTCAGGGAACTGCTGCCACACTAGGATGCCACCCAGGAGGATGCTGCACTTGTGGGCATTGGAGCAGAGACTATGACACTTGTTTGGTGGAGAGGAATGCAGATTTGTCACAAATTTGGCCATCTGAACATAGCATCTGACTACAATGCAAATCCAGGCCGGGCTAGTGTCAGCTGCAGGGTGTTACCATCACGGTGTAGTAGCTTTCATGGAGGGACTTGTGATGCTCTGAGATCCCCCAGCCTAGTTTCGCCTACACACCCTGCCACAGCTGGTGATAGGCAACATTCCTGCAGGCAATTACAGTGGAAAAGAAGGGATAAATGTGAAGGATTAACTGTTCTCACTCAGACTTTGACGTGTTCCCTCTGGATCACAGCTTTTGGCACATCTGTGCTTCTATGAGCAGTGGTGAAAGTACTCTGTTAATGTGATATCTGTCGTGGGCTGTGCCTGTGATCACACACACATAAACACAGACATACTCACTGGTTCAGGGGGAATTTTTCTGTAAAGAGCAGCACTTTTCCAGTGTGGTCTCCAAGGCCACATTGCCACTGCAGTGGAATTCCTTGCCATTAGGCACTGGGTGAAGCATGATGTTACTGCTCCTGTGTTTCCCAGACCCCAGTCTGTTTACTCACAAAGTCTCAAACCTCAGCTAATCTTTTTAAATGTTCCTGAGCTGGAGATTCTTCCCCACATAAAGAAATTCTTTTGCTCCAATGTCTGCTATATCTCTGACACTAAAAGTACAAATGGTTTGTATCAGTCTAAGAATGAAGGTGGTAGAAAACTTCAAGTTCTCAGAACTGAATTACTCCGTTTGTTGTTTTCAGCTTTAAACTTTAATTTCTGCAAAAGCAAAAATATGCTACTCTGAGCTGGACACACATGTTATTTCCTGGTTATTCAGATCCTTATTGTTGATATTCCCTGGCTTAGTGACTTGGTTTGATTCCATGGATCTGAAACTGCCAGAATGATACTAAACTGGCATGATTCCTGTTAATGGAGTCAAGGAAAAAGAGCACTCTTTCCCTCTCAGATCAGTAAGAAATCTTGAGATGGAAGTGATCAAGTGTAGAAAACATCTTCCTATCTTCTCAAGAGAAGAAGCAGTCTGTGGAGGTGGTTTGGGTGCTGAGCTGGCCACAGTGAGATGGAAAGAGAAGGAAAATTCTTCCAGTGGCTCTTGATGTTCTTGGAAAATGAGAGTCTTAGGGAACTGTGGAGCTGAGAATTCTACTAGAGAAAATCATGCTTCATTCCTCAAGAGGAAGAAGTTCAGCCACCTTTTTTGGAATTGCATGGTTGCCCTGAAATTTGGCAGATTAGCCTTCTTCATCAACTTGCATCCAGCTCTGGGGTACACAGTATAGAAGAGACATTGACCTGTTTGGAAAAGTCCAGAGGAGGGCACCACAGGAATTTGAGGGGTGCACCATGTCTTCATGGGTGAGAGAAATGGGTATTTGTTCAGCCTGGAAATAGAAGGCTTAAGGGTGACCTAATTGGAGCCTTCTGGCACCTGAAGGCAGCCTGCAAGAAAGGTAGAGAGGGACTTTTTACAAGGGCTTGTAGTAACAGGACAGAGGGGAATGGATTCAAACTGAGAGAAGGAAGGTTTAGATTAGATATTCAGAGAAAAGTCTTTACTGTGAGAGTGGTGAGATACCTGCACAGGTTGCCCAGAGAAGCTGTGGATGCCCCATCCTTGGCAGTGTTCAAAGCCAGGTTGGATGGGGCTTTAGATGGAGCCACCTGGTCTAGTGGAAGGTGTCCCTGCCCATGGCAGGGGGGTTGGAATTGAGTGATCTTTAAGGTCCCTTCCAACCCAAACCATTCTATAATTTTAAGATTCTACGAAATACTGAGTGGGCAGGCCACAGAAATCAAGTCCCTGGCAAACATATCTGGGATTTCAAGGAGGCTAGACAAGAGCCTGCAGATGTAAAAGCCCCATCAGGGACATCACCTGTACAAAACCTCTGTTCTGTGCGTGGCCAGACACGGAAGAGTCACAGAAAGAGTCATACAGTGGCACAGAGGCCACATACAATGTCAAACAGGAGCAGAGAGGAGGTAGATGAATGCCCAGCTATGTCACATATAGTAGACATGCCTTGCAAGGAGTGAGGATGAGGGGTGGCCATCTCATGCACTGCATGCAAAGGGACTTACCAGATTAATTTAGATTGTAGATTGAGGGCTTGGCAGCTAAAGATTAATAAATTGAAACCCAGCTGTGAATGCCTACATGTATAAGAGAAAAAAGCAAATGGATTATTTAACATTGTTAATAGCATTATAATGAGATGCAATGATTGAAAGTGGCAGCTGGGCAAATTCAGACTAGAAGTAAGGAATGTTTTATAACAACAGAGATAATTAACCATTGGAAACATTTATCCAGTCTTGTGATTTGTTCTTCCATCACTGCAATTTCCAAATGAATCCTGGATTGGTTTTCAGACAGAAGTGTTCTTTGTTTCAAGCAAGAATGAATGCAGGAAGTTCTGCATGTGCCTGACACAGCTTGGGCTACAAGTTGCTTGAAAAGGTAGATAGAACAGGAGTGCAGGCTCGAGTAGAAGTATCTCTTGTGTCGCAGAGATACTCTTTTCCTGGATACATTATTGGCAATGCATCTTTGCCACGCCAGGAATCATCCCTATTGTATAGCCTAGCATATAGATCCAGACAAAACTCACTCACAGCAGTTCCCTTTGTGGCCTGCCTCAGAAGATTGCTGAAACCTGATATTGGCTTGAGCTTCAGTCTCTAATGGCAGCTCAAATTTCCCAAACACCAAGTTAGGTTCACTTTAGGTGTATAATGGCCATCTCCTTATGAACATGCCCTGCAACCATTTTCTTGCATAAGAGAGGAAGATAATGGTTTGTGATGTCCCAGACTCAGTGTCTCCTTTGCATTCCAATATTACAGGAAGAATCTAGGGGGACCTGCAGATGTATTCAGAACAGTTTTGTTTCTTATTAAGAAACATCTCATTAAGAATATCAAAGGATTTTTAAGAACAAAGTCAGCATAATAGGTCCCTCCTAACAATGGCTGGTTTTTAACCCCATCACTTTTAGTATTATGTACTGAAAGGCATCCCAAAGAAATAAGTGTCAGAGTGAGACGTGTTTTAGCTGATGTTTATAAGGGGGGAGGAGAATCAAAAACCTTTAGAGCATAACAGCAAAACAAGCCACAGACAAAGGCTTTAATCCTCCTTCTAGTAACTTATTGAAAGGTAGTTCCTCACAGATGGCAGCTAATCATGTGGTTAAATCAGTAACTGCTGTTACTAATAGGCATTAGTTCGTTATGAGACATTCTCTGTTAGCAAACATTCCACTCACTGCACAATCTGCATCTCAACTCCAGATTCAGATTGACACCAGAGTTTACAACACAAAATAAAGTTTATTAGTAGAGTTATTATAGCTGTGATAATCCAAAACCACAGACAAACAATATTTACAGATAGTGATCACATATTTTCTGAAGACGGTTTCCATTTAGAAAATTTTTTTTTTTTCTCAAAAGCCTTTATTTTGGTCTGAAATAGAATGAGGTTTAGTTATTTTAGGGTACTTAGCTTGTGTACTTTAACAGCAAAATTTGGGTCACGCTTTATTGAACACATATCTACCCGCAAGAAAAACAAGGCTTGCATTTATGCATTTTTCCTACTGCCACAGCTTTGGTAGCAGCAGCTAACAACCTTCATGCTGCAGAATAGAGACCAAATTCTGTTGCTGCTTCTGTGGCAAAAAACTCCTTAAATGACAGTAAAAGCTCAGAACCTATTTAGCTGGAAGTTTCCAACTGCTCTTTCCTGAGTAGGGAGCTGCTATACCAAAAGGAGTCTGAAAAGTCCCCAGATTTTAAACTAATCTGAACAGCTATATCAATAAGTGAAGTTAATTATTGAAGCCAAGTTGCACCAGAGAGCTTAAAGAATAACAGTTGTCCCAGAAACAGAGTTTTTGCCATGCTTGCATGGACACAGTCTATAAGCAGCAGGACATCCAAGAGTGGTTTTGGGCTGTGCTTCACTCTGTCTCCAAGATCTTTGGACTTCTTCTTGACCTTCTTTGTTTTTATGGCCCCATGTAATAGTACAGTCATCTGAGCATTCCCAGTATCACAACTGTGATATAGTTCCTGAAAACAACCAAACATGTGTGCCACTTTTTGCTGCAAGACTCATTAACCTGGATCTGCAGAATGAGAGGACACATCCAGTCTGCCCTGCTAGAAACTGTGCTGTATCCTGTCAGTGCTCACAGGCTGCCGACAACAGTCGTTTGTAGCAAATTTAACCAACTTCCTGCTTTTCCTCATGTTCTTTTATTGCTATATCACTTACAACACATTTAACTGAATCTTGGATCAACTGAAGGCTAGGGGAATTATTCCAGTAAAAATATTACTCTTCTCCTGCTGTGAGCAATTCCCGAGAACAAAGCAATTGGAAAGACTAAAACCTCAGGCACAGAGAGATTAGTCAGGGATTGGTGCCACAGTCGGGACAAGTGTTTAGTCATCCTGACACATTCTCATGCTGTGCCCTTGACCAATAAGTTCCAGCCTTGCTTGTTGTCTTCACTGAGGACAGAAATACATGAGAAACTAAAGTTCTGTGGTAGACATCTGAGTCAAGCACTTACCACAGCGCTGTCACACCCACTGCTGTTTGGTCTGCTCCAACTTAATAACTCCTCAGTGCATTACGTGGATTTCGGAAATGCTGTAACTTCAGCTGAGCTGGCGAAGCAGCACATGGCTGTACAGCAGTGGGCTGTCCTCCGTCCGGCGGCCACGGTGGTCTCTTCATCTGCCCCTTCTCACTGTAGCTTTGTGTGTCTCTCCCACAGGAATTGCCCTGATGGAATATGTGTTTGTCCCTGGCCAGGTCTATACAATAATTTTCTTTCCCACCAGAAAGATTGACTAGTAAGGGATTTACTTTCTATTTGAGTTAACTGTTTTGGTTTCCATCTTCCTGCTAAGCTTGGGAAAATTTGCCATGGTTTTGCTGGGCTTTAATATTATTTACCAAACTGCCAATCCTGGTTTTGCCTGAAAACTTTGAAATGCCACAAAGTTACATCCTCTTAGTAAATCAGTCTGATTTGGCTTTTTTTGGATTTTCAGCAGCATGCAGTTACATTGCACCCCTATCCCAGTACACCTGAACGTAGGGATACTGTTACATCCCACGCAGATGTGGCTTTCAGGAAAGCTGAAGGTCCTGAAGCTGTCCCTGGTACATGACCATTATTCTGTAAAGGCAAGAAACCCAGAAATCTGTTTTGGTAATTTCATTTAAGAAAAGGCAGGAAGAAGTTGCTCTGGGTGCCTCTAACAGGAACACATCAAGGGAAAAAAAAACTGTATTTTGGTTGCTAGACTTCATAGTGTGTGTACGTATGCATGTGTGCAAGTATGTAACAACCCATCTATCTAGAATTAAAATACATTTTATGTATCCCATTATGTCATACCACCACAGGTTTTTGGGGTTTTTTTGGGTTAACACTGAGTAGAGGATAAATGCTCTGCAGAAGCTTCAACCTTAAAAAAAAAAAAAAAAAAAAAAAAAAAAAAAAAAAAAGGAGAAATAATCAGGGTTATTAGGGTTATTGCTATTTAAATAAAGCAATAAATTGCCCCACTTGTTTCCAAGTCATTTACAAGGACTATCTGTACTACAGGTCTCAACAATTACCATGTTTAAGCTCAGAAAATAAATTAGTTTCTAGGTACACAGAGAGTCAAAGAGTCAGCTCCCTTTTCTTTATACTGCTAGTGGAGACAGGTAGTAGGGGATATGAGCAATGGGCAACTTCACTTGCCAGAACAAAAAAAAAATAACACTGATTTCTGTGTCTTTACCAAAAACCAACTTCATGCCTTGGAGGCTATATTTCTGTGGCTGCTGAGTCTGCGAGTTTGGCAGAGAAAGGAAAACAAAAAGCAAGTGGAGTGATCCGACTCTGGCATGCTGTCAGGGAAGCGTCATGCGCATGGGCTGGGAGATCTTTCCTACAGACATCAACATATGAGCAATTTTCAGCTGGGCTCCTCGAGCCTGACAGAGTGCTTACAGCACAAGAGGAGCTGGTGAGAAGGCAGAATACAGAGCTCTGAACTCCCAGTCACTGGCATCCCCATCAGCAATGTCTCATGAAGGGCCACAAATCTGATGGAGGGACTGGAGCACCTCTCATACATGGAGAGCCTGAAAGAGCCAGGGCTGCTCAGCCTGAAGGAGAGAAGGCTAAGGTGGGTTGTATCCATATGCATAAACACCTGATAGTGGAGCAAAGACAGGACCAGCCTGTTCTCAGTGGTGCCCAGTGACTGGACAAGAAGAAATGGACACAAATCAAAATACAGGAAACTCCTGTGAGTAAACTTTCTCACTATGAAGGTGGTTGAAAACTGACACAGGTTGTACAGAGGGATTGTGGTCTTTCCAGCTTTGGGAATATTCGAGCTCCGACTTGACATATCCCCGAGAAACCTGCTGTAGCTGATCCTGCTCTGAGCAGGGGTTCTTGCCAGCATCACCTATTACCCTGTGATCCCATGAAATGGCTTTGCTCTCCATAAAGTTTCCCCCTTTCATGGGACACAACGGAACATGGCCATGCCAGGGGTACCTGCCACCAGGTAGGTGCTCCTCCACCTCCTCCAGGCCAGAAGCCCAGCCTGCTCTGCAGACTGCCTGTGCAGTGCAGCAGCCACAGCAAGCTTCTGCCTGTGTCATCTCACCCATAAGCTGTGCAACAGGGAAATGAACCAGCCAAACAGCCGGCAGAGACGGAGGCTTTCCCCATAGCAGTGTTGGCTAGGAGGAATGGAGAGGAAAACAGGCACTCCCATCCCTCTTGCTGTGTTTTTAAACACAAGGGCAGCCAAAGGAGGCATTAGGAAGCGTGGCAGCAGTGCCAGAGTTTCTCTTACAGCATTGCCACTGTTGCCTTTTATCAGCTCCTCTGAAACACAAACAATTTAAAAAGGGCAGAAATAAGAAGGGTCAGTGCTCCCAGTCAACTAATTAATGTCCTGAATGCAGTGGAAACTCTAGCAAAAAGCAGCGGGAACACGGAAGGAAGGAAGTGCCCTTCCAGAGATGTTCCAAATGTCCTTACAGGCATACAAATTTGTGTGCTTTAGACTGGTAAAAAGCAACTCCTCAGAAACAACTGCTCATCAGTGGGGGTGTGCTGCAAAAAGCGTCTTGCTTAGGTTTCCCAAAATGTTGCTTTGGTGCAATTTGCTGGCGTTCGTTCCTGCTTTGCAATTTTCCATTCCTCATCTTGTTTAGATAGGGGAGATTAATGAGAACTGCCTGCAGTCAGCTGAACTGCCTTTCTGGCAGGGACTCGGGAGGAAGCTGTGGAGATCAGTACACTGAGCTCAAAGTGTGGGTGGCCATGAGCTGCCATTTTTTTGTCTGCATGTGTAAAGGAAATAAGAAGTGCAGCAGTCAGCCCTGTCAGACAGGGAAGATATTTCACAGGAAATAACAGACAGCTTCAGACTCATATTTCTCTTACAGAAAACTCTGCTCAGGTACCTTGGAAAATTGATGCCCCAGACTAATTTATGTTTTCTTTGGGTACCTCGAGGTATAATTCATACATGAAAGCATAAAGCAGGGGCTGAAGAAGCCTAGGCCTTGTTTGTTTGCATAATTATATATGCTCTTGTTTTGGAGGACAGTGGATGATACAAAGTTCAAGGTCTCTGAAATAACAGGTGTGGGGTTTCTTTTTGGTGACAACCAGCTGCCAGCATAAACCAGAGCAGAGGTGTCCCTTTCCATAGGTTCATTTGGAAGAATGTAAAGTAGTAGAGTCCCTGCAGGACTTCAATGCTAGAGTGATGTCTTTCACTGCCACAGAGGGTGCCTGCTCAGTGTCATTTTCTTGTGCCTCTCCCCTGAGTGCAGCTCCTGCAAGCACAGACTCTCCTACAGCTGCAGACCAAGCTCAGGTACCTTTCATGCTGTGCCCCACCAGAAGAACTTCCACAGAGGGAGCAAAACCATTGCTGGTGGCTTCTGGGAAGAGCTGCCAATTGCCAAAATAGATAGGAAGAAGTTGTTATCACAGCTTGTCTGCTCTGCGTGGCTGAAAGCTTCCTGGATGTTTGCAGTGTCTGTAGGCTGAGGAAGAGGAGCTCTGTATCTCCAAGGAGTGTGAACCTGCTGTCTCAGGAGCTGAGCTGTGTGAGGCCCAAACGTGACTCCAGAGAAAACCACGTTGCTAAAAAGGAATTCCTATTTTGGGTAATATACATCAGATCAAGACTCACATGTATGGTGAGCAAGAAGAGCTCAGCATGTGAATCACCATCAGTGACTGTGACCTTGGGCCGACTGCAAGTGACTGAGGTTTGTCCTTGCTGAGGTATCACATATTTTGGGACAGTCAGGAGCAGGTGCATGTTACTGGGAATGCTGGAATGGTCATTTCCCCACCCATGACCTTAATGCCTGCCTGGTGACCTGTCATTACACCCTCACAGTGACAGATGTGGTGACACACACCAGGAAATCCTCATCTTGGTGGTCCACCCCTGCCAGCCCTCCAGCCCTCCCACTCACACTGGGCTGCTCTTACCACCTCAGAAGTCATTGCACAGCCTAAATAGCTCCTGCCACGTGATGAGGGCAGTCAGGGCATCCCAGATACTGCAGCTTGGCAAACCCGTAGCAGACTCAGTGTCTGACAGCCACAGCTGGAAAGGGGCAGCAAGGGAGGGCAGCATGTGAGATATACCTCCCTCCTTCTCCATTGCCTGTCTTCCTTGGGGCTGTGCAGATTGATCCTCTCTTGGCAACCTTGATTTTACACATGGCAGGTTGCAGAAATGCAGCAGTAGGGAGATATGCAGCTCTCCATCATTTTCTTGCTGATGGCTAATACCAGATGACTTTCAGCCATTCAGTCTCCTGCTCTGTGTTTCTCTGGATATTTACTCACACCACGTTCCTTTCTCCTTGGGCTTAACCAAGGATGTGGATGTGACTAGAGTGGTTTGCAGGTGCAGGCCCCAGAGAACAGTACAACCCAGCTTTGCATGAACTGCTGCTCCAGCACTTTTACCCTTCTCAGACTGGCTGACGTGGTTGTAGGACTAGCCCACAAACACCTCTCTACATACCCATAAACAGTGTTTTCCTTTTGGCTGGTTGAACAACCACCATGTATCATTTCTGTATTTTCTTGGTTGCCATACTGATTTTAAAAAAATTGTTTTGATGCTTTGATTTGATCGAATGCTTTGGGAACCCACCAATTCAGCTGTGGCTGCCTTGATTTTTCAGCCTGTTTGGTTTAGTCCTTTTGTTCACTTCTGTATCTTACCTTAAAGGCTTTAGGGAGTAGTATCTCAATAAACCATTTCCATATTACTTAACTTTATGCCCCCACCAAATATTTTTACCCTAATTGACCTAACCACACTTCTTTATTCTCCTATCTCATCTGCTGCATTTTTACAGGAAGAAGACCCATGTTAAAGTGAGAAGATTTGATTTGGCTTTGTAAGAATCAGTCTTGAATTATGTCTGTTCAGTACTTTCATTAACAAAATAGATGAGAGACTAAAAGGGACAATCAGTGAATTTGGAGATCAAAGTAATGGGAAATACGTTGAAGGAAGGAATTAACGTTCAGAATTACCTTAACAAATTGAAAAATGGTCTGAAAGGAAAAATCCAAATGGTATTCAGCAGGTACAAAAGGTACTGTCCTCAGGCTAAAATAATCAGCTATATGATTATACAGTGGGGGCAAATGAGTTGGTAGCAGTTTCAAGGAGGAATGTATGAATGTAATGGTAGATCAGAATCAGACTGTGGGTCAGGAGCTTTATATTCTTACATGGCACTGAAATGTGAGGCCAGTATAGCGTGCATGAGAAGATCCTTCTGATGCTCCCTGGTAAGGTATCACCTGGAACACTTCAGCATTACACTCTAAGAAATTTTAGAGAAAAATGCAGACAAATAGACCGAATCTTCTTCAAATACTGCTGAAAAGAAGATATGATCAATCTCACCTTCTCATCCATCTGGGAAAGAGTGGGAAGGTTAGACACTATCTCTGAGATAAACATATTAATGAAAAGGGTGAAACTTTGCAAGATCTGGGAAAGTTCTGGAGCATCTGCTGACCTTTAAGAACTGGTCAGGCATGCATGTGTGAGGAATGATCCTGACAGGGAGGGTCCTGCTGTGGGCAGAGGAAAAACCTTCTTGATTTTTAAGGCTCCTTCTAGCTCCAGGTCTGCTTCCTGCCCAGATATGAACCTGTATCCTCTGCTATTGCCTCTCTCCTGTGTGCCACCCACAGCCTGGCCTAAGCCCACACTCACTCATCCTTCTGCAGAAACATATTTGCCAGCTTCTAGCAGATCACTGGAAGCCACTTCAGTTTGCTGCCTCTTGGCTTTCTCTTGTCCCTTTTTCCTTTTCTTTCCCGCTGTACTCTACTTCTTCCCATTCCCTGCAATCCTCCATCCTGTCCTGAACTGACACCCAGCCTTGCCCCTCTTCTCCAAACAGATCGGGGGATGGCAAACGTCACCTTTCGTGGTGAAGCTTGTACCAGGACATGGATCAGAAATCTCTACTCCTGGGTCTCTGAACATTGCTCCAGACTGTTCATATTCACCCCTGCTTTGGTTACATTTGGTTAACACAAGTTAGCTCTTTTCCCCAGCTCCTAAGGATATTTCTTTGCTCATTTTTTGGAGAGGGCATTGCTTCTGCAGCCTTTGAGTGAAATGGGCTCAATGTTTTAACGCAATCACTGCTCTATTTGTCTCATCTTTTCGGATTTTTTTCTGTGCCTTTATTATTTTTTTTATAACACATCTCACACGTGCTTCCAATCCAGCCCAAACCCAAAAGACTTTGATTCTAAGAAGTGTTTTTGAGCCCACAATACAGAAGGACTGGGTTTATTATTAAGCCAAATGAGCAAACATGCCCATAAAAGGAGAGCACCTGGGCCAAGACTGTGAGTAGACTTGCAAATCTGTCCTGGGATTTTGATTCCAGTAACAAACCCATCTGAGATTTGCTCTCACAGTTTACACTGTCCTCCAAAAACAAGCCTACAGAGAGCATGATGCAGCAGTTACCATAGCAGCCAGCAGAGAAGAATCCATTAAGTGATCACAGTCCCAGCTCAAAGTGAATTACCAGACTGCAGGTGAACTTTTGCACCTCACAAAGCGTCTCCTGGGGAAAATATGTTGTCGTGCAGGGTGGAACAAGAGAATGCCGACCGGCTGCACTGACTCGCTGCTGCATTGTTAACCTTAATTATGTCTGTGCTGATTTTCAAAAAGTACTGCACAGGCTTTTCCTTTTTCCTGTCAGGTGTTTTTTGTAATTTTTTTTTTCCCCTGAAGGACAAGACAGACTAGCCCAGTCAATAACTACTAATGAAATGTGCTTCAGGCCTCCCTGCATTCTGCCACAATTAGATTGTCAGCTGTCCCAAGGGGGACACTATTATCTGTGTGGGTGTGGAAAATGATCTATCGCTGTTAATAATTTCTGTTATGGCAGCAGATAGCGTTCCAAACATGTCAACACCTCATTACGATGGCTTTTTTCACACATGGGAAGTGGAAAGTCCTCTTGGATGCTCAGACATAAGAAATATATAAATGGAGCCGGGAAGTGGAAGGAGAGGAGACTGATGGGTTCCTAAGAGCACAGGAAAACACACTATCTCCTCATAAACCCAGCTCCCTAGATAGCCGGGATATACTGCCAGTATGTGCTTGGGAGGAGCTGGTCCTGCACACAAGCTCCAGATCCAGACATGATTTCTCCTTTTTGTCTCTGTACAACTGTACAGACAGACTCTACAACTCTGTCCTGTTATAACAGCAAGTGCTGACAGGTGTGCCAACACCTTTCTCCAAAGCTAAGTGCAGCTGTGGATACTGACATCTTGACCCACAAAAGATGGCTTCAGGCTTGCAGTGGCAGAAGACCCAAGTTAAATTAGCAGAGTGGTTATTTAACCCACTTATTGATGCTCTTCCTGAAAGTCACTTGAAGCCTTTAAAACCCTCTACACTGGGACCACCATAGTAGGCACATGAAGAGCTACTAAAAACTTCCTGCAAAGGGAGGTAATGAGAAAACTATAGTGTCTGGGAAAACCAAAACAAATAAATGGACTAACAGACCCCAGGCTTCCAGAGAACTTGAGTCGAGCTTGACCTCCATGAGGTATCATTTGCTTCCTGTTTGCTGGCAAAGTACAATGAGGTTTATATTCAGGCCCCACCTTTTAATGTCTGGGTCTAAAAATATAACAATGAACTTGTGACACAAAGGCCCTGTCTCCTGAGGAGGTGGAATTTAGATCTAACTGCAGAGCACAAATTCTACATTCTTTAAGGCAAAACCAGTTTTGAGTAGGTGGATGGGGGGTTTATTTTCTTCTTTTTTTTTTTAATCCTTCTATTTTTACGTTGTCAGACTTGGGAGGATTTCATTAGGATTAGGCCAGACTTATGCAACTGTTTGTTCTAAGTTGTTAAGTCTATCATGACTACAACCATTTTGAAGCACATATCACTATGGTTACCTCTGTGCCATTCTGTCTGAGCTGACACATGGCTGAGAGGAGACATCAGGACACATGAGAAGGAACACACGTGGATGTCTAATCTATGTATCTTTTTAATTCTGTGGAAATGTTGACTCCCAGCTCCACAGATAAGAAAAGGAGGTGAATACTCTCATTTAGTCCATGCTCAGATGCCACCAAGCTGACTACTTGATGGTCTTCAGACAGCTCTTGCGTTAATATAAGGAAATATAAGGAAATATATGGGAAACACAGTAGGGTGGTGGCAAAATACTTTTTGGTAGACAATTTCAATGCCTTAGTTTTAATTCTTTCCAAAAATTTACTTTTAGACCGAATGCTGCTTTGTTCTGTGCTTTCATACCTTCTGGGAAACCCACCACTTAGGTCTACTGGGAGTAGAGCAGATGTGTTCTCTGTTTCTCAGCAACAGACTAAAACTGATGTTTGTATGACTCTGGCTCATTTGCTTCCTCTTATCTTTCCAGAGTTCACTGCTTTGTTCTCTTCCTGCTTTTTCTTGAAGTATTTCTGCTTCTGCCTTTCCCTGTTTATTTTTTTCCTGTTATTCCTAAAGCAGTTACCTTCTTACTGGTTATTGGAATAGTTGAATGTGGTTCTGCTGATTCAGTGAAGCCCCTCAAAAAATGGTTGTTTTCTTATTACAATTTTCCAAGAACCAGTCTCTTTACAGCTTCATCTCACTCCTTGGTTTTGCTGGGAGGTGTCTGAGCATGGGCCCTCCTTTTGTATGCACGGGAGTAGCTTTCACCAGTCAGACCTCCTAAAAAGAGGACTGGGGTGACTCCCCAGGCCATTGTACAAGGGACTGAGAGAGAGCATTCCCAGCTGGCAGTCACAAGGACTTCCAAATGAGAGAGAAATCGCTGGAGAGCTGCTGCCAAAGGGTCACACCATGGAAACCTAAGAGGCCTCATCTGTGAAAGGACACAGTCATTTACCCACCCTGGCCTTTTCTATCCAGAAGATCCACAAAACTCCCAGGGTAGCCACCTGGCTCTCAGTCTTCTCAGCTCTGAAATATTCCTGAGTACAGCAATTAATGTGTGCCCGGAGCAGACCGGCAGAGAGCTTGCATGATATGGTTAAATAGCAAAAACTTTGCAGGGTCCAGATAAGAAGTTAAGATTATGTATGGTGTGACTGGTTCATAAAGAAGTTGGAAGAATTTAAGGAGCCAATAACAGCACCAGGGTGGCAGCTGGGATTTTGCCTGGTGCTTATTTGCAGTATGGCAGTTGTTAGTCATTGCTTACCCATGGAGTTGCAAAGTGCTCCCACCAGTATCGTTCACCTTACTAAGATGAAAGTTTCAGACCTGAGAGAAATTCTGCCAAATCCAGAATTTGTGTGAGAGACAGAAATATGAATATCAGAAGAAAATTATTTTAATCAGCTCTATGTGTCAAAACTAGCTGATTCTCAGAGCCAAATTCTCAGAACAGTCTGGAGCCCTTTCTAGCCAGCCTGGATACTCCAGTACTCCTGAGATGGTGATGGTATGACTTGCTTCAATATGTCCCAGTGCCAGTGAGAAGAGCAGAATATAAGTGACAGCTCATTTCCATCCAGCACGTCACAAGATCTTTTTCAAGCACTGATTAAATAAAGATCCTCTCTGTTCTGGAAGGCTCATAGAGATGCAATAGCTCCTGAATAAATCTAGATACCATAGAGTTAGAAACCCCAAAAACTCTTTAAAACAAAAAAACCCCACACAACCATCTGAAAAAGGCAGTATGTGATGGAAGTACAAGAGCAACTGGACTTGCTTGTAAATAGAATACCAATCCAAAAGTTCAGTTCTCTCAGTAGGTGTTGTATATTTGTGTAAGGGTGTCTTGCAGAATGTTTGGACAGCTGCTGCTATTAAAATTTTTGCCAAGTAAATTTAAAAAAGCCTCCTTCTAACCGCCATTTTCACAAATACATAAGGAAGTTTACAAGCACTTCAATACCAAATTGAAACCTTCTTGGAGTTATTTTCAAAATATTTAAAACCTTTGAGTAGCATGATCCTTTTTACCCTGTATATGTGCCTCAAAGTAATACAGACGGTTTTCTAACTTTGAGATTATACCCAAAAATGTTTAACTTATTAGGGTTTTGTTGGTTTTTTTCCTTTAGAATTTATGATAAAATTATAAATCTCAGAATTGCAAATTTAGATGAAGAACATTTGCTGCAAAATTTGGCACAGTGTGAGCCAAACTGCTGCTCTCTATACTGAGCAGCACCAGCTGATTTGGGACATATTCATGGCTGGGAAAGATCTCTTCAAGATGTGTACTGATTGTGCAACACAAAATATAGACTTAATTCCATTGGAAGCCCAGGGGCCTTTGCACTGGGTGTGGAGGCAGATGGTGCAGGAAGACATGCCCCCAGGGCTTTTTTCCATTGTGTCACTCTAGTGATTCCCCAAGGGAACAACACTTATTCTTACATTTTCCAAATGCGAATAATATCGCCCTTCCTTTTTTCCTTTTGAATCTTCGTCACCAGTTACAGTTCCAGAATACAGGGCAGGGACCAGGAGTGGGAGGAGGTGAGCCTGAAGCTAGGGACATTTGAAAGTGTATTGCTTTACCTCTTTGCACGCTGATAAGGAGAAGGGATACCATCCCTGGTTTGTCTCTAGATTACAATGGATGAGGTTGCCCATCTTTGTGTGGGAAGGATATTTCTGACTCCAACCTGAATATTTTTTTGCAAAAAAACATTTTTTTTCCCTAGGTCCAGCTGTGGTCCAACAATTCCCTCCCACAGGAAAGTAATTCAGCAGCTCAGAAGAAGCCAGCACTACACTTGCTGAAGGGTTGAGTCCAAGCAATCCGAGCACGGGAGCAGGTACCATGCAGTCCGTGGACGGGCCCTTTCCAGCTTCTGGCACTCATCTCCTGCATACACTCTGATCAAGTTATTTGCACAGCTTCTCCCCAGTTTCATCAAATGTGGCATTGCATTTGTGGCGTGTGCTGACAACTGTAAGTTCTCTGTGGAGGGGCTGAGGTGTTTTGTTCAACCTCCTATGTGAAAAACTCCATGATCTGGAGGATAAAGGGCTGAAACATGTTTCTGAAATCATACAATCAAGCTGATTTAGATCTGAATCAGAGGAGAAGCTTCTTTTGGCAGTAAATATTCTACTTGGTCTATAAATAGTTCTTTTGATTGCCAAATACTCTTCATTAGTTATACCCCTCATCTGGCATGAGTAAGAAACAAAACATAGTCCTTAGAATGGAAAAGAATAAAATAAAATAAAATGTTCGCTCAATGGAACTGACATGACCTTGGACCCAGATGGTGGTTTGTGCTTTATGACCCACCAAACAAGTTTACCATGTGGTCAAAATTGCATTAAACATTTCTGCAGTCCTGATGTGTGCAGTAAGATGCTCTTCTTCCAAGGGAAGTAGCTCATCTTTTGGAGATGTTTGTGTTGCTATCACCACGGCAACCAGAAAAGGTGAAAGTCAGAATAGGAAGACAAAATCAAAATCGCTGGCTGAAGCATGGATGGGCAGTGAGATTGTAAAACCAGGCATGGGCTTTTAAAGGAAATTACTGTTCTGTATCAAAGAAACCTGGCAGAATGACTCATGCCATAGTCTAAAAATAGCACTAGCTGCTTCATTAAGTGCTATGTTCTCATAAACCCCGTTAGAGCAGATGTCAGGAATGGGGGATTCTCCCTCTGACTGGAGTGGTGTTGCTCCATCCTGCTTCACCCAGGAATGTGTCCTGCAGCCCACACTGCTCCCAAGCAAAACAACTTGTGGTCCCACTTTTGACATGAATTTTATGAAACAGAGCTGTGAGCAGCTGTGGCACTCACTCTGCCTGAGCCATGAAGACTTTGATAAACTCTGAAGTCTGGGCCCTTTATATGACACTGGATCCTACTCCCATAGACTTGGTTGAGACCCATTGTTTAATTCTGCTTGAAAGCCACTCCTTGGTCAGCTAAATCAGGATTTTGGTGTCATTCCCCATAGAAAGATCCTTTGCCTTAATGCCTACATTGGGAGAACGAACCCACAGAATTCCACAAGGATTATTTTCAGGAGAGGGGATAAACCTATATTTTCCATAGACTAGAAGTCTGATTATTGAAAAGTTGCTAGAAAACCTACACATGTCCCACAGCTATATTCCATTTAGGCATGGTTTGGCCTTAGATTTAAACTATGAGAGCCTGTCTAAAATTAAACTAATTCTGGCTCAAAACAGTGCCTCCTCACTTGTTCCTGAGTTCTACCGCAGATGAGTCTGGCAGAAATGGTAATTTGAAGACAGCTCTCAAACCCATTTTCAAACCCCAGGACAGACAAACATTACGTCTTTCACCATCATGTTAGAGGGAATAAGATTTGATTAAATCAGTCTAAAATATTGCTTCATTTTGTAAAGGGAAGGCTGTGTGGATTAGGCTGCTTTACTACGACACAGAAAATTCAGCAAGATTCTTCCAGGTCCTCCACTTATTTGTCATAGGCTAATAAAGAGAGTTTTTTTCTCTTGGAGAATTTAGGGATTAGATAAACAAAGCTCAACAACCACTGAGTCAGATGAGGACGTGCTTGTTAAACATTAACAAGCACCCAGCCTTTTCAAGCGTCTGCTTACCAATACCTCTGCCACAGGGTGGGTTTTTGTTAAGCAAGCCTGTCTGTGAGCAATCACCAGGATTAGACTCCTTTGGCTCTCTCCTTCTGGTGCATAATAAAAGGTGAGGCATCCAATTCATGAGAATAAGAAATGGCTTTTTCTATTCTGTTTTTCCTGAATGCATCCACTACAACGGGCAGGAAGAGTCACCCAGACTGCCAGTTATCTTTATGGCCAGTTTATGTTACATGGGCCAGCAACACCTACTACGTAACTTTCTGGTGCCAGCGTTGTCTGCTGTGCCCAGCAGACAGAGCACACAAACCTCTTGTGTCTCCAAGGTGGGGTTTCAAATGCCAGGTGTTGACCAAGAGCCCCGATACACTCCAAACTCCCAGAGCCTTCCTTTAGCCCTGACACTGAGGTCAGCCTTGCAGACCCAGAAACTGGTCCCAGACAAAAGGCTTTGTTTGAAATCCCCCCAGAGGCACTGTTTGGACTGCTCCCCAAGGGGCTGTTTCCGTGTGTGTGTGTCCTCCTGCAGTATGAAAGCTTTGGTCTCCATGCACAGCCCGTAAAAACAGAGACGGTAAAAGAGAAACAAATTATGTCAGAATAGCTGAAGGCTTAATGGGGGTGCAGTGAGGCAAAAGTCACTATGTTTGCATTTATTTTCATTAGTTCTGAGATTTACAGGAGATCCAGAGAAATGTAATTCAATAGTAAACCCAGTTAGTTACAGTATCCAAGCAGAGTGAAAATCCCTTCAAATTGGATGAAACTTGGTGCTGCCAGCATACTCCTGAATCCCCTCCAGTGTATTTCCAATCACATTCCTCCTTTACTCTGCTGAGTGACGCCCAAAGGATCAACACTAAATCAACTAAACTGCAATATACTTCTTTGTCTAAAATGCATCTATAAATTACATGGAACGATGGATTTCTTCTTATGAAATTTAATTTGAGTAATTTTGGGAAACCTTTCCATATTGAAAGGAACTCCGGGCTTTCATTGTACTTACACTTTATACTTGCTCTTACTGAACTGCAAATGCTTTGATTTAAAGGAACATAGCCAAGGTAAATCTTGCCTGCATGAAAGTGATTGGGTCCATTTCCACTTGGCAGAAAAAAACAGGCAGCTGCTGAGCCAAGCAATCTCATCTCTGCCAGCCACTTGAGGATGGGCACAGAGAACATGGGCCTGAGTGATGCTGACTTTTCCTCCGAGATTGCCTCTGAGATTGCTGTGTCATGGGAAGGACAAAGCAAGAGCCTGGCTGTCATTTCCAACAGGCTGAGTCACAGAGAGAGATGCTGCTGACCTCTCTCCATCCCAAGGAGCACCAGTGCTGACCTCTGCATTCCCATCCCTGGGTTTCTGTGAATGGGGCTTTTTGGACCCTAAAACATGTGGGTCTGAGTGAAATGATGGGGGCACAGCATAAGCTGAGGAACACCTTCACAGCACCAAAACTGATCAGAAACAGCTTTTTTTCCTTCTTGCTTAAAAAAAAAAAAAAAAGACTGTTCTATATGATTGCTGGGCTCCCCAGGCAATTTCTGACAACCTCTGCTCCCACAGTGTTTTGTAACACACACAATCTCAGGTGCAAATGCAATAAATTGTGCTGTTACTAGAACAGAGGGAAGATGGTACAGCAGCAGTTTCCAGCTTATGGCTCATAAATTAATACTGCACAGTCTGCAAAAGGTAGTGGACTGCAGTTCAGTATGCATAAATGTAACTCCAAATGTTAAGAGGGCAAAAAATTTGAAATTACTGAAGATGTCAGAGGTGGAGATTGAAAAGAGAATAGAAGGGGGGAAGTGGGACTGAGGCTTATATTTAAAAGTCACTAAAAGAAAATAGATTCAGGAAAACTCCTCGGTTAGACTTGGATATCAATCCAGTTTTCTATTATGGAAGAAAAATGCATTATTAAGTGCTCGGACTAAATACGGGCATAGATGTTTACTGAAATAACAGAAGAGGAAATCAGAAGTTTGTAAATGCAAGAACAGAATGAGGAAGACATAGCAGTTAGAAAATAGATGTATCTTGTTTGACTGACCAATCTGACCTCTTGCTGTGTCTGTCTTGATCCATCCTGTCCCTTCACATGGACATGTATCACCTCTCACAGCTTTCTGAGACCAAAGGTGACATGCCACGAGTTGTCTGAAGCACCCACTGATGTTGCTGCTGCTGTGGCACACCTAGGACAAAGACTTCATGCAGCTTGTCATTTGGTCTGGTCCTTGTTCCACAGGCAGAACCCCTGCACAGGACAGCAGGACAGAGCCATGACCGGGCAGGACAGGAGACTTGACTTTCTGTCACTCCACAGAGGACAAAGCACCTGCACTCAGTGGCTCACAGATGCATGAGCACAGCCAGGAAATTGATGAAATCCAGGAAGAGCTGGTAGAGGAATCTTGATTTGAATTTGAGGGCCAAGCCTCACATTTTTCTACAGCAAGCCCTGAGAAATAAGGCATCAGCATGAAAAGGCATTGGAAAGAAAATGACAGAAGCACTACACTGGTCACCTTCACTGGGTTTTCTAAGAACTGGTTAGAGACCAATTCTTAGAAAAATCTCTCCCAAGAGATTTTTGGGTGAGTGTCATGGACGAGATATTTACTGCTGGTGTTTTATCCTCCTCTTATCACATAGACATACCTAATTCACATCAAGATCACAATGCCATTCTTTCTGGTTTCTCACCACCTTTCCTACACTCCTTCTGTCTCTCATGTTGCCTATTTTTTCAGCACTGTCTACTGGCTTTTTTGCAACCATCTGCATGGATAGGTTTATCTCAAGAAACAGATGAGCTGCCTTCATGAACATCCTAGAAATGGTTTCCTATATCCTCAGTGGTAAATGTCACACAGCCTAGGTACATTCCAGCCAGAATTTTCTTGACATCCCTTCCAGTGCTCCATATTCCCATTTCTGTGATATAATGACATACATCCATATACTTGAAATATGTCCAGCTACTTATAAACTCCTTTTATTTTTCCAAGAAAGGCTTGAACATTTTTATTTATTCACATTTCCAATATTTTGTCATTACTTTCTAAAATCCAGTGTAAAAAGGAGAAATGTGGTTTCTATGAAGCAGATATGGGATTGCCAGTGCAACCTTGGTTTGACACAGTTTTGAATATCTGGAATTATTTGCTAAGTAAAAGAGTTTTACTGTTATATAATACATTAAATATTCCCTTAAGACACCCTTTAAGGAAATACATTGTCTTGGGGCAGAATAGGTTTATGGGTTAAATCATCATGTATGTTAACAGGGATTTAAAGTGTCAAAGATCTGAAACACAAAGAGCATCATTTATAACTAGTAAAACTGGTTTACAGCTTTCTCTGGGTCATAAATTATCCTTATGCCTACCTACCTTACCTACCTACCTACCTACCTACCTACCTACCTACCTACCTACCATCTGCACATCTATTGCTTGCACACTGGTTAAATACTATTTGAAAGTATTTCAGCATAAATGAAATTAGCAATGGATGAAATGGAATGACTTTAAATAGGCTTCTCAGTTTCAGATCTTAACAGGAGCTCAAAAGGATTTGAGAAATATGACTTGATAGAACCTTATTTCTCAGTCTTCTATAGAATGCTGTGTTTTCTCACAGGAGTGGGAATAATGGGTCATCCTCAAATGAAAGGAAGCACTTAGCTAATTTGGGGCCTTCCCACTGCTGACTTAGTACACACATCATCAGCAGAAGAGATGATTGAAAAACCTCTCAAATGTGCCAAATGCAGTAATTAACATAATGCAAATTTGTGCACCTGGGTGATGGCAGAGGAGTCAGTCTTTTCTGCAAATGACTCCTAAAGTTCCTGGGAACCTGGAGTTACGAGCAGGTCAGGATCAAACCATAAACTCCCAGCAGTTTTCTTTATCTCACAGGAAGTCTGCTTCTAGACCATACGCAAGCAAGCCCTGGGGCTGTTTGTTTGTGTTCCTTTCCTTTCCACGGCATAAGTGGTTTCAGTGCACATGTTCCTGCCTGCTTTGGATGCAGGGGCATTGTGAGTGTGTTTACAAGTGCACTTCTCTAGCACGCACGCTGCAGCGCCCAGCACAACTCCCAGAGTTTTGTACCGCAATAAAACCCCACACGTCGCTGACTTCAGAGGAGTCCTGCCTGTCTTTCCACCTTGGAGCGCTCCCAGATGTGCAATGCAGGCAGCTCTCACTGTGTGAAGAACTGACAAGATCAAGGGGCTGGGCAGCATTTCTCCCAGGCCTGCCACTTCTGCCTTTCCACGATGATTTTAGGCAGCTGTACCTCTGCCTGCAGCACTTTCTGTGTGCGGTGCTCTGATGTGCGTTTCTGGTTAATGCTGGAGCACGACTGCAGACAACTGGTGAGCTGATCCTGGGGTCAGTGTCTCAGGGCTTGTCTCAGAGAACTACTCAGGTTGGGAGGAACCTCAAGAGACTGTCAAAGCAGGCTCAGCAGGGAATGCAAAGCAGAAATTAAACAACTTGATTCTTCTGACAATCATCACGAGAGCAGACCGGTCTCAGGCTTCCTGTCGTGGAAAGGAACGGCTGTACAAATGCTTGTGAGAAAGAGGTGGAGGGAAGGAGATATGGTCCATTTTAGGAAGAGAGATAAGAAAAATTTCAGGCAGCTGGGCCCAAAAGGCTGCAGGGGAGGAAGGAAGGGAAATTAATCTTGAGATAAGAGTCATGGTTTCAGAGAACATAATTTCTTTTTATTTTTCAGAGCTTGAAAACTGGGAACAAAATGTGATATATGGCTTAACCCTTCTCTAATTTTATGTTTAATTATGTTTAATTTAATTCAAACATTTACACTTAGAGCGGGTGAATAAGGAAAAGCTGTGCTGCTGCTTGAGTAATCTTGTACTTCTGCCCAGGATAGGTACAAACGGAAAGCACACAGTGTACAAGAAATAAGAGGAGACAGGGCACACTTACTCAGGTCTGCATAATACAAAATGGCCTTGAGGAAAATCACACACACAAAATTGATCCTGGATAAGGATCAATTGCAATTTAGTCACCACAAAAAAAACCACCAAAACAAACAAACCAAGAATACAAAAAAAACCCAAAAAAACAAAACAAAGAAAACCACCCCAAGCCAACAAAACAAAAAAACAAACCCACAAAAAAACCCCAAAACAGCACTCAGCAAGAAAACCTCCAGACCCAGAAAAAGACATTCTGTCTTTCCTTGGGCTCATTTCTTCAAGTAGAAATTGCTGACTGCTTTGTTTGACCTCCAAAGTCGCTAGATTTTATTCTGCTCGGACCTGATCATTCAGGATGCCAGCTGAGTTAATGCTCTCAGTAAAATCACAAATTTCAAAAATGTATGATTTTGAAAGTTCTGAAGCACTTGCAGAAATACAGGTTGCCACTTGCACCTGGCCAGGTCCAGTCTAGGGATATCATTAAAATAATTGCAACTCCTTTAAGACAATTTTTATGCAAGTGTATGAGCATGTAGTATCTTCAAAGATCAGGAACATTTTGTTGCCTGCTCACTTTGAGTGATGCATCATTAGATCTGCCTAACTTAGATTTGGCCTTCAGTGCTGATCTCATATAATGATTTGCAATTGATAGTGCCCCAGTTTTACGTCCCCATACCTTTCTGAGTTAGACAGTGAAAATGAGGAGCTGACTCTTCACCACCTCAATAACCCCTGTTTAGTCCCATTTCAGTGAGAGTTATATGTGTCTACCAATCTGGGCCAAGGATCCTCAAGGTCAGGTCTTCAAAGCTCACTGGCACAGACAGGACTGGCTGGGATTCTCAAATGTTTCTGCACTGGGAAGGAACTTCAAGGGGATTTAAAGTGAGATTCAAGTATCTTTGAGGATGCTCTCTGTTCCTTGCATCCCTACAGAATCTGCTGTAGGGCAGCTTAAAACAGACAAAGAACTTGAACTCTACCTACTCCCATTACTTCCCTAATAAGAAGACACTTTTATTCCAGTTGGTCAAACCCCATGTGGTTTGCTGCAATAGCTCTCCCCTTGGTTAAATGGGTGATTAGCAGTACATACAAATGAAGGTACATTTTGAAAATGCAGTGATATTTGTTTCAGTGAAATAAAGAAAATCCACAGTTTCTGTTTCAATTTTTATCCCAAAAGTAAGTTGCCGGTGATTTTTGGCAATCTTTATAACCAGTAGACAGAGTTCCACCAGCAAATAACTACCAGTTCTGCACAATTAAGTTTTTTTACTTAATAGATACTGACAAAGAGTTTTGTGAACTGCCAGAAAAATAACTCCTGGGAGAATGGAAGTAGGAACGTGGAAACACTCGTACCACATTTGAGAAGTCTCTAGCTGTGAGTTACTTTTGGGTGGATGGATGGATGGATAGAGAAATCAATAGGCACATAAACAACAACAGACAGAGAAGATACACAGTTCACTGGAGTTTGCAGTTCTCTGGAAATTTAAGTCTTGCATAACAGCTCTGGATTTGCACACAGCAGCCCATGGCAGTGTTCTTTCCGATGCAGGTGTATCAGTCCTGAGCACAGAGGAGCTTTACAGCACGAGCCACAAAATCAGAGGTCGCCATCCCGTCCAGCTCCTTCATCTGGTGGGGCAGCTGCTCAGCTGATTGCTGGCAACCATTCCCTGTTTGCCATAGCTAAAGTGCTGACCATGACAAAGGCTTTCAGCTGAATTTGGGAGCATTTTCTGTTTTGAGAGATACAGAGTTCCATGCAATGATTCCTCTGAGGCAGAGGCTTTTTGAGATAAAATATAACTTCTGAAGCCTCAATAGCCCTATATCCTGTTCCTAGTGGCCCTGTGCTAAAGGGATTATGCATTATCCCTGCTGCACAGAGGTATTTTGCAATTTAGTTTTCTCTTCTTTGGCAACTTCACTGCAAATGGACAGTGTCACAAGGGATGGTATGTTGGCTTGCAAGACCCTGAAGATTGCTCCTGTGCTCCAAGGTGCTTCCTTCTATTGGAATCCTACAGAATTACATCTGTAATTTCCAATGTTTGTTCCATCACAAATACTTTGCTAAATAGATAAAAATTCCCCACACTGATTTATGTAAGATAGCTCATCCACGAAAGAAGCAATTCTACAAGGTCACTCAGATTTTACTCAGTCAGAAAGAAAACCTGATCTATGTTTAAATTGGCCAGTGGAATAGCATGGGGGACACTGAGGGATCATATTCCCTTGGAAGTGCAGATGAGAGACTTTTCAGACTGTCAGAGGTTTTGCCCAGGCCACACACCCACTGGGGACACCAGAGCCTGGCGTGGGTGGGTGGCACATACCCGTGTTTTATTTCAGCACAGAGTGGGAGCACACACTTCAGACTTGCTCTCAGGTACCCCAGTGTAAAAATACTGAATTCTTTACCAACATCATTCCTTGTCCCTCACACTCATTTATGTCAGGACAGACATCCCAGACTCAACAGGAATATATATTTTTCTGGTTTGATTTTCTATTAAACAAAATATATGCTGTGGTGCTTGTCTGATTCCTACAGCTACAGCTCATGAGTTAATGTATAAGCAGCATATTCCTGAAGTATTTAAGTTGCTATTTCCCTTCACTTTGCCAAGGTAATGAGGTGTTTGATGAAGGGAATTCAGCTGCAGGACTGGGAACATACACTCTGTAGGCTACAGAGAAACCACAACAGGCTCTGGCATTTAATATTCTGATAAATCGGGCATTTCTGCACCTTACATCAGACAGTGACACAATGCAGCCTTGTTAATCCACATGGAAAGTGCCCCTTCAGTGATGAAGTCTAGGCCTGTTTTGGCAAAATTAGATTTGCATCACTAATTCAAAACACCAAAAAAATCCAAAGGATGCTCTGGAAATAGAGGTTGTCTGCTCATCTGTTCAGATAAGTGAAGCATAAAGCCTCGACAATGTGAGGAGGTAATGGAACAAACTGCTCTCAGCATGCTGCACTGGTTAGTTAGATTAAAAGAGCATATCTGTTGATGGTTGTCTCCTGTTTTGGTTTTTTTTGGGGGGGGGATTTTTTTTTGGTTTTGTTTTGTTTTGTTTTTTCTAAGAAACATATCAAGAAGTGTATTAAAACAGTTCAAAATCACTGATGGATTTTGTTATCAGTTGCCAGGTGTCAAATTGCTGATAACTCCAAGACCTTCTTTCTTTTTCAAGACTTTGAACAATGTAATTAAGGTTTCTTGGGAATAAATCAATACTTGATATCACCTCTGAATAGTATGCTGGCCAGACAAGCTTCCTGCCTTATTGAGACATGGCTTAAAGTCACTGGTGTCAGACTGTAAGCTCTCACCTTTTTTCTTGTGTGTTTTCTTTACAGGGAAGGTTTTCTTGCTGCAGTTAAAGCTTCAGACCTTCCCTTCACGAGGCACAGCTGCTGCATGGCAGAACACAGGCACTCCAGAGGAGTGTTGTGATCTACTCTGATTTCATTAACCCTTGCTGGGGTCTGCGTGGGAGGTGGGCTGTGCCAGACTCACTGCAGTTTTCCAGCCATCTTCAGGAGCAGTTCTTTGCACAGTTTGCCTCTCCTTTGTCCTTTATTCCCCAGTAGCACACACAGAAAATGAGGGTGCAGTAGACTTTCAGACAGGGTTAGTCAGCTGGGAGGGGAATGGGGCTCCGTGGGGTGTCGAGGGACTACTGCCCAAGGCTGTTATGGCTCTGCTTTTAGTTGGCCCTTGTAAACACCTCTCCAGGATGGGCAGTCACTTTAATAGAGATCATTCACCTTTTTTAAAGTGATTTCAGAACCTGACAAGGCTTAAGTAAATTCCCTGGAGGCTTGAAACTGTTTAGCCTGAATGTTAAGGGAAACAAAATTGCTCTTCTGAGCAGTTAGGTCATACGTAAACCCTAGGATTCTCTTGCTTTGAAATGATGCTGAAATAGGAGGATTTGCTGAAGTCTGATGGTTTAGTTTGAAAAACAAGAAAGCCCAGAGGCCTTGATACTGAGCTATGCTGCTTGGCCATTTTCTTTTCTGCAGCAAAGGACAAAAAAGGCCCAAACTCTTCATGCTTTCTATTTGAAGTTTCCTTGGGAGGATAACCCAGTAAAGAAGCACCCAGCAGAGAGAAGAGACCCTTGTACCATATGTGCAGACACAACCTGACTCCAAGCCTCTCCAGGTCTAACTTCATCCCCCTCTACCATTTGGACATCCCAATCTCCAGATGCACCCAGGGATCTTCTCCTGGGAACAGCAGGAAAGTCTCTGTCCCTCCATACTGCTTTTATGAAATCCCATGGACATTTTCCCCACTATCAGCTGATGATGTAGTTGGCAAGAGCTCTTACTACAGTGCTGGGGAGGTAGAGGAAGATGGTACTTGGGAGGTGCCATTATGTTTGAAGACCTAAAAAGAAAGAAAGGGTTCATTTAGATACTCAGTGTCAAAGTTAAACATTCAGTGCAACGAAATCTCCAGGCTGTTTTTTGCCAGATCAAGCTGAGCTGTTTCAGCTGGGACAGATTGGAACTGAAATGTGTCTTCAGGCAGAATGGGGGAAAAATAATTATCCTGATGACATAATTGAGGAAAATCAGGGTCACAAGCCTGGATAGTGATCACTGCCAGACAGAGGTTACACATAATCTTTCTTGGCCACATCCACTGGAGCGCTGCAGGAAATCAGTTTCCTCCCCTTGATGCACCCAGGGAACCATGCATTTAGGATTAAATATGTGTTTAATCCTGTGCTGTCCTACATGGTCCTAAGACACTCTTCAAAGAAGCAAGTCTAGTGAAATTCAGGTGTGATTTATGGAATCAGAATGCACCAGACTCCAACTGCTGTGCTTGTCCTTGCATGGTTTACCATTTTATCACCTGATGCAATGGCCTAAATTTGGCATGCCATTTAAAACCACAATGGCAGTGGAGAGTGAGAGACCTCCAGAAGAGCAACCTCCACTGAAATCTCCCACCAGTGACACAGCAGGGACTGTGCTCCTTTGCCCACCTCTCATGTGCCATCACAGAGCAGCATTTGGACAGAGGAATCTTCACCTGGGTCTTTCATCATCCTTGGCCTTTTCTGTAGCTCATATGTAAGTAGAATCTGGCTAGTCTAAAGCCCTTAGGGTGAAAAATGCAATGTACTCTTGCTGCTATAGCACCTTACACTGAATTTAACAGCTCAGCGGAGAGGTCTCAGCCTCCTGAAAAAAAGTGCCCTTCTCCCCTTGTGGCAAAGGAGATTTGAAAAGCCGGTGAGCATGAACTGGAATTTTTCTGTTAAATGCAGCATCAAAGCCTTTCATTAGGAGCTAAATGGATAAAAACAGTGCATGAAATTGAAGCTGATAATTAGCTAGTCAGTCCCAGTGAGGAGCTCAAAACCGCTTTAACCTTCGAGCTTTGTGCAAGGGTCGAGAGGAGAAGCTCATCTCTCTAGCTGTGCAGCACAATGGAGCTCACGTGGTTTTTACCTGAGGATATGGCAGTGCAGTGAGCTAAGCCCTGGAAAGAGAAATAAGATTGCAGATCAAAGGTAATATATAGAAGAGATTGGTCCTAAGCTGCCTGCCAGAAAATTAATGTGAGGGCTAATTCCCTCAGAGATGCTCAGAGCCTTGTCAGCAGCACCCCAGCGTGCCACCCAGGATCTGTAAGGGCCGTTCGGGTGAGGTTTCCTGAGTCTTTGTGGGTCGAAAAGACAGCACTGAGCTGTCTTTCAAAGTCTTATTTCTCTTCCCTGGAAGCATTGACATTTCTTAGGCCACTACAGTTATTTGATATTTCTCTAAAGAGAAGATGTCACTGCTGTGTTGTGGCCTTGGCCAGCAGCCCCTGAAGCCAGTGGAAAGGCTTCCAGAGGTCTTTTGCTCTATGCTCTGGTGAGGGATGGGGATCCTGAATGGGGAAAGGTCTTTACTTTATGTTTCAAAGATTCACATAATTTAGGATTAAGAAGAGCCATTGTATTATGTAGGTGTGCTGCCTGTGTACCATATATACCAGCTCACCCGTATATGTTGGCAATGGGGTCAGGAATCTGCACTTCTCTCAAGTATCTCTTCCTATCTCATGTTGCAACCAGATGGAAGCACCTTTTACTGATCCCACATAATTGCCTACCCTAGTACAGTCACTTCCCAGCCTTTTCTTTGCTAAAATTTCAACCTCACATTTGCAGGCATTTTTCCCAGCCCATGAGTAATTTTTTATTGCCTTTCTTTATTGTCTCCTCCCTTATGAAACCGATGCTGTAGTTGTGACTACCAGCACCAGGTATGCTTTCACAGGGGTGAACCATGTTCCTTACTTATCACCTGCCTGTTAATACAACCAAGAATTACTTTTTTAGCTCTCCTTACCCCACACTTGCCAATGCAGAGCTCATCACTGCTTCCAAAAGGCTGTCCTCTGCCTCTCAGGTAAAGCCTGTGTTTTTGTAGGTAAATTTTGCTGAGTTTTGCTCTTGGCTTCTATTCTAATTCTTTTTGTTTTAAGAAGTCTGATGTACCAGATAAATCTTCTGTCATTTAGCTTTTGCACCAAAACTTGTGCCAGCCATTAATTTTTATCTGTAGTGATTCATAGCTATTTCTGGTCTGATCTCAAGAGTCTCAGTTTAAGGTTTAAAACTGGAAAACATCCTTTGTTTTACTTTTCTGTGGAGTGATGTATTGTTTACAGGGGTTTTAAGGTGAGGGAAGAGATGAGAAAGTTGACTCTATGTTCAGAAGTCTTGGTTTATTATTTTATGATATATATTATGTTAAACACTATACTAAAATAATAGAAGAAAGGATTTCATCAGAAGGCTAGCTAAGACTAGAAAAGGAATGAATAACAAAGGCTTGTGTCTAACCAAGACAGTTTAGACATGTGGACTGTGATTGGCCATTAATTAAAAACAACTAGATGAGACCAATCACAGATCCACCTGTCGCATTCCACAGCAACAGATAAAAATTGTTTACAATTTGTTCTTGAGGCCTCTCAGCTTCTCAAGAGAGAAAAATCCTAAAAAAAAGATTTTTCATAAAACATGTCAGTGACAGTGGAGTTACTCAGGATCAGCTAGCACAAATTCACACACTAACCTTGAGTAGCAAAGGTTTTAGGATGGTTTTATTACCAGTATCATCAGGTCAAACAGTCTGCAAAGCCAGCCAAAGCAGATGTGTTTTCTTGCAGTGCTGAATCAGGACATGGTGTGAGCAAGACAACAGTAGAAGGGCAAAAGCCTGAGTGGGAACCAGCCCAGCCCACTGCCATTACTGTGCCTCAGATGCACTGTAATCTGCACTCCCCCCCAAATACCTTGTGTAGGAGAGGCAGGGATGTTTTTAAAATAACTTTAATTGCAGTTACAGATACGTGTGTCAGTCTAGAGTTATGATTTACCATTTCCCAGAAAAGCCGTGGTTGGTATCTGGGACATAAAATCACGTAGAAAGCAGAGGTGGCACAAAGGTCGCAGGCTTTGGCCAGGCAGTACTGGCAGGACTTGCTGGGATATGTGAAGGAGAGACTCTGAGTCACACGAAGAAAACTGGAGTGAGAGAAACAAACCACCATTGGTTGAATAAACAAATCTACCATGCCTTAAAGCATTCTGGTCACCTGCTCTAACTGAGCTAAAAAAAACCCTAACCAAATCAAACAGTTGTACCTAATTGGGATATTGCACCTAAAATTTCACTAATGTCTTCTAAAAGTGCATGCTTACTTTCCTGTATTTGTTGGATATACTGATACGTTTGAGATTACATTTGTCTTTCTCATGGCTTGTTTGCTGCAGTTGCCTTCTAATCAGCTGGCCTTTCATTAATTTTCTTCAGAAAAGCTCTTTTGTTAATTACACTTTGAATCACATCCTTTTTTATTCAGATGCTGTGATTTTTCTCTGCATTAGCAAGAAATTCTTAAATCACCAGCCACATCAGAGAGAGTGCCTCCTTTATAATGCCTTGACTTTCAATGCTAAATTCATTTATGATCCAAGTTTAGCCAGTTCTCTGTAACATTTCTTCTGTTAATTCCCTTCTCCAGCTCACCTAACAATTGCCTATGTAGTCCCTTTTCACATGCTTCACTTAAGTATAGGCAGGCATGATTCACTTAATTTTCTTTGTCTCAGAAAATAATTGTCCTACCAAGGAAAGGTCACTTCAGTCTAGTGTGCTGCACTTCTTCATTTGCCTGTTATCCACATTCTTTTATTTCATTCTGAGGACCTGTGGTTGGTTGAGATCAGATGAACGAGCCTGTGTTTCATCATGTCACATTTTTCACATTTCTAAAACATAGATACTACCTTTGCTGTTCTCTATTTCTGTAATATCACCCCCAAACTGTGAATTTTATTAAAAAACTTTGCTACCAAGCCTGGTAGCAAACCAGTTGTTTACTGGCTCTTTCAAAGTCAAGTGATGGAGGTTATCCATTCATGAATTCATGAACACCCGAGCTCCATGTAGTTAACCTCATTTGCATTAACCACTGCCTTTCTCCCTAAGTGCTTGAAAACAGAGGCAACACATTTACTTAGGTTTTGGAAGCAAAGTTACAATATCTTTAATGTTCACCCCATAATGCTCAGCTTTCTCACTTCTCCATTTTTTGTATAACCAGTGAAGGTGTCATCCTTCCTCACAACCTTTGAAGTGTAAAGTTCACTTGGGGTTTACAAAACCTTGCTTTTACCTCTGTAACTGTTAAGATAATTTCTTTGCTTTCATTTTCCTATTTTTCTCTCTCTGTTTCCTGTTTGTTTCTAGGATTCTTCAGCTTGGATTATTCATCCATCCTATGATAGTAGTCCTTCTCTGCTGGTTTTTCTCTCTTCTTTCTTGGAAGAGAAGTTTAAGGTATTTTCTACAGTTGATTGAAACTTGCACACACACATTCAAATTGTGAGATTAGCTGTCTTTGATAATTAGCTGCTTCAGTCTGTCAAGGCTTCTTCCTTTTAAATAAATAATAATAAAAAATCTTACTTAGCAGCTTTTCTTTGCTTATACTGCCTTTTAATTGAAAGGTCACTGACTCATAACCCACCCCTCCACAAATATTTGCCGTGGGCACCTGTTTTATAACCCAAGATCCCATACAACTCCTCCATTCCTGTTTTTTTTTACTGTCTTCCTCCTCTCCTCATTCAGTCCTCCATAGAAATGTGATCTCACTGGAAGAATGTGATTCCAAGAGCAGAAATTCCTTACCCAGTTAATGGATGCTCTGAACAGCCCTCTCAGAGCCCTGCAACCTGAGTTAAGCACATTCACTGACATTCAGCCAAGGGACAAGGTATTTGGATGCATGCATGGTAACAGTGTGTCAGAGCTCCTGCCTCTGCCAACAGCTCCTGTGGCTCATTAACACCGGGCTCCACTGTCAGCAGAGTCTGCAGAGCTGTTTGGAAGTCAGGTGCAGGTGACTTGAATAGCTCTGTGCTCCTTGCCCTGACTCTGCCAGCCAAGCACAGGCCCCCAGACACTCCTGAGCCCCACACCTGTGTTTGAGATGCTTTTCCAGAAAGGTGTGGTGCTCTTTTGTTGTATTTCCAAGTTTAGTGAAGATGTCTTAGATGACCTCTGGTGTCATAAATAGAATCAGACAGCTACACTTCAGCAATTGAATCAAGCTCTAACTTTTCAATAAATTAGAGGGAGTTTTGTCACCTTTTGCTTATGAAGACATATACATTCATACCCCTACATTTTTATGTCAGGAGTCTGGGGGAGACTGAAACAGGTTCAGGATGTTCTTAAAAGTGTTTTCTGCATAAGAAAGTTTCTCTTGCTTGCCTTAGAATACTGTCCCTGATAAGAAATTTAAACTAAGATGTGAGAGGGCAAGACTGAAAGGGTCTCTCCTACACATCAATTTGTGTAGACTGCAAGAGGAAAGCAAAGAAGAGGAAGGTACAGCAATGGCAAGGAAAGGAAGGCAAATAAAGATGCAGCAATGGAGAAAGCAACATCAGTGGTAGGACAAATTCCCAGATGAGAAGAAAAGTACAAGTATTTATGAGAAAGTGGGTAAAGTACTTGGTGATATGGGTCTGCGGAGTTGGGTCTGCAGAGTCATGCTACAGACCTGAGTGCAACGAAGAGAATTTTTGTAAGAAGGATCTAGAGGATTTTACCTAGTTCAGTGTGAAGTCTTGAAAGGGGATATAACTGATGCTCATGTATTTTAGACCAGTGAGGAGGAGGAAGGGCCAAACACGAGAGAGAAAGAGCAGAACTACTACGGTGAATCCTGGCATAAGAATAAGTCAATAAAATGCAGTCTGGAAATTAAAGAGGTGTCCTTTCTTATTACAGCTGTGAAGTTGAAAATGGTGGGTTCCAGAAAACCTTACTGACTTTGCAAAACAGAACATAACCAGCTCGGGGAAGGTAACATAAGATGTGATGGCAGAAGAATTTCCTTTGGCAGCCATCAGGGTGCATTTTATAAGCCCCCACATCAATCCCCACTCTAGGCAGCATGGAGGTGAAACAAGGCTTTTTGTCTTGCCTGCTTTGCACAGAGATGCAGCCCAGAGTCTGACCAAGCTGGCAAGCAGTGGTGCTGCTGGCACCTTCCCTTTCATTGACAGAGGAAAAAAACTCATGCACAGCATCACTGACGACACATCAGGCCACAGACTAATGTTTATTTGCTTTTTCCATTTACAGTACTCAATAAGGAATGTTAATGGAAAGTTGTTTAAGCTTAACAGGCAAAATTAAACTCTTATTCATGGAGTTTTGGAACATTTTTGTTTGAAACTTCCTTCTTGTTCCTCTCACCCCCTCCACCTCTCCCCTTCTTTCCTATTAAACTGAAGTCAATTTCCCTTATAAAGTCCAAGGCTTTTAAACCCAGCCTAATGTTCATGATTGCTATCTTTCACTGAATAAACATAATACTTTATACCTCCTGTCAGAGGCACAGACTTCTTTTATTTGCAGGGGAAAGTGTAAGCAACATTTAAACACTGCTTTGTGCACAACAGCTGATTAAAGCTGGAATCTGTGAGAACTGGGCTGCTCAGTCCTCAGCCTTTATCAGGAACTGAGGACATAATGAAACCTGACATATCTGGCTTCTTTCCTTGATCAACTCCTGATTTCAGGGCTGCACAAAGAGGAGCCAAACAAAGGCAAAATGGGACCTGTCCATAAACCCAGGGACTGGTCCTGCAAAACTCAGGTAGCTCCCAGGTGCTTTATATAGAACCAGGTCCTGAGTGTCACTGGCAATAACCAAGAGATTACCCATTCAGATAGGTACCCAGAGCCCTGGGCAATGCAGAAAACTTGTCCCACGAGCAGATATGGGAATGTGACTCTGACAGATAGAATATCCACAAAGCACTGCTGAGAAAGACAGACATTCCTCATTAGGTATTGCCCTGACATCAAATGCTCCCCTAGAGATGAACCACCTTTTCACAGTCACTTGGAAATGTCCTAAAGGGAGGGGATGCTACCCTGGGTTGCCATTTGGGATGATTAACCAGAACAAAATAGTCCCTGTGAACCTATAAGCCCTGTGTTTGCTCTGACACTGATACACATTCCTGAAGCCCACTTAAGAAAACAGAGAAACACAAGGGAGCCAGAGCTCCCCATTGAAATGTCTCCTTTGTCCCATTAAATCAAAATAAAACAGGGCAGAAAAAATGCACAGTGACTGAGATGGAGGAGTTTAGTGTGCCCTTCTAGACACACATGTTTCCAATGTACTTTATAAGAGCCACAACAAAATGCAATTACTTGGTGTGGGCAGGCGGGCCTCTGGATGGCTCAATAAAAGTCCAGACAGGCTGTGCAGAGCAAGGCTGGGGCAAGGCCCTCTGTCTCCCTTCCCTTTTGCATGGTTGCTCCCTGCCCTTGTGTGTTGTTGCTGATACAGGGCTGGAGCAGGGAGGGGGTAAGAAGATGGAGAGACCTGGAGGTGATGGAGAACAGGTCCCGCAGTTCCTTGCTTTCCCACCTGACACCTTCACCAGCTCACAGCTGGTGCTCTGCAGAGGCATGGCAGAGAGGAAAGAGCATTTGAGTTTTAGGGGTGAGGTGTGAGGGCTCAACTTCATTTTTGGGTCAGCCCAGTGAACAAAGTCTTCTCTCTCTTTCCTACATTAGGGAATGACCATTCACAGCAGGAACAAAGACTGCACTTAAATCTCTTGGGCATCAAGCAATTGTTCTGACAGTCTCACCTTCATTTTCCAGTAAACTGAGCTTGTGAGCCTAAACATGTCCTGACCACTGCAGTAAAATCATGTTTTTGTCCCTAGGACTGGCAATGATGGTGGGTTTGGAAAGGAATCTGAAGAAACCCTGTGAATTTCTGTCTGTGGCTGAAGAAAGTAAAGATTTTCCTTTTCTCTCTTCTGCACATAATGCTTACTTCTAATCAAAGTGCAGATTAATTCAAATTAAGGGAGCACAGCAAGCAGCAGCTTTTATTATATCTGTACACTATTACATTGCACCTGCAATGTCAGACTCTGATATAGTACAGATACAGAACAGAATCCCATTTCCTAGAAAAATCAGATGCAATCCTAGGTCGAACTGACTTTCCAAGTGTTCGCAAGTACAAAGAAACAACGATGTGCAGTCCTGAATCACGTTCTATTTACTGCTCTCATAAAAGGCAAACCCCTCAATGATCTTACCATTAAAAGCCCCTGCACCCCAGGATAAAAGTTCCATTCAGCCAGTATCCAATAAACTGATTTCCAAGGCCTGCTTGTTGAAATTAGGCTTGTGGGACAGGACTTGCCTAGGACATTGCTTTTCTTCTTGGCTTTACTTGAAGACTTGGGCACTGTCTTTTATTTCAATATTTAGGTGCTGCTTTTATAAATATGACTCCTGAGAAATCTTTTAGTCAATAAAATCTCATGTATTTTTCTGCTAACTAGGCTCTGAAAATCAAGTTGCAGTCAGATGTTCACCTCTTAACAGGAGCTGTGTTTTTGAGTGATACTTGGTGTTACACAGCCTCTCCGCACCTCTGCATTTTAAAAATTAATTTGGGTGCATCATTCAGCATCTCAATTCCAGTCAGTTCTGGGTAATAATAATCATTCATTTCATCGATCTCTGCTGCATTTCCACTCAGGGTAAATAATAAGACAGCATTGTATCATGGATTCAGACTGAAACTCCAGCTCTAACGATGATTGAAAGCCCCCACGGGGGTGTGGAGAAGTCAGAGACAACAGCACATCAATTATGAAGCCCTGCACTTTATCTACTGCTGGCAAAAGAAAAGGTTAATTATCTAAAAATAAAGCAACTGTATGCTGGCGTAGGAGGGTGAACTGGGAGGAGGGCTCTGGAGCAAGCAAGATAAGGTTGTGATCTACAGCATTAGAAAGCTGAGGCTGAATAAGGAACTGTCCAGTATAACCTGTCACCCACAGGCAAATCAAATTGCATGGCTGAAAATCCTTGACTAAAATAAATGGACTACATCATGTCTGTTAATAAGCCTTTTCTGGTTCTGACAGTGAAACCAACAGGTGCTCAGGAGCCACAGACACTCTCATACTCTCTTAGTCACTCCAAGGCTGAACATGTTACAATGACGACTGCACCACAGCAAGGCAGACACCTGAGGAGTGAGTTCAGAGTTTCCTTAGTGTTTCCTTATCGTTCCTTCTGCCAGTTACATTTTAGAGATACGAGTTTGAAACCATATCTCCAAAGCCCTGTTTAGTGTTTTTCTCTCCATGAGCATCCATGAGTCACTAAGGCTCTAGGGAGTGGAAGAGGCACTAAAAAGTTTGGGGTGAGTGCCACCACTGCAGATGCACAGGCAGAGGCAGCTGGCAGCTTTCAGTGTTTGCTAGGACTGCTGTACTGGAGAAAAAAATCAGTAACCACCAGTGGCTCTGCTGTGGAAATACAAACAGGAAAGGCTACATAAGAAGGGTGAGAAAGAAGCTACACTCCTCCAGTCTGCCTGCCTTGTTTTGAAGGCCTGCCAACAGCCGAGGACCTCACAAGCTCCAGATGCATATTTACGGCAAAGAGGAAAGAGCAGCAACTCCTCCAGCCTGCCATAATAGCTGAAAGAGTATGAAGTATATGGAGTCCATCCCACTGAGTGAATAGGAAAATCACCAATAATATCAATAGGAATTTAATGGAGTCCTTAATATAGGCCCTAAATACATTTTAGAGCCTTGGACACGCTCTCCTTAATGCTGTTTTTTAATAAGTCCTTGTTTCCATTGGGACAAAATTTTGAGGCTCCGTTAATACTGTGGGTTTTATAGCAGCTAAATCATTGAAGATCATTACAGGTGTTTGCTGCATTCTATGCAACTCCCTCCACAGAAGAAAGGGGAAAATATCCTCCCTTTATAAATAAAAGACCTGCGGCACTAAGGTGCTAAAATTACTCAGTTAATTGCACATCAATCATTGGGGTGGGCAAATTTCTCATCTCTTATCTCTGAGCAGGTCCCTTTATCACATAACAACTCATTTGGTTTGAAGAAGCTGATATATAAAACGGAAAAAAAAATCCAAAACAACATGTAAAAAATGATGAATTTGGGTTAGATTTTCGGGTCACTGTGCTAAATACTGCCAATGACAGTATTAGATTTATATTGCTTCAGTTTAACTGAACTGAACATGAATCCCATTATGTCCTTCATATTTTTGGTCAGGGGAAATACACATGGGCATAGGTGGGTGCTCGAGAAGTCCCCTGGGGTCACAAGAACAGGTTTTCAGGAGAGGATGGCTCCCACTCACATCATTCCTCTGGCAGCCTTATTAGCCCAAGTGGCTACTCATCATGTTGTCATGAGGAGAAGAAACCAGTGGGTAATACAATCCTATAGAGACAGTCTTGCTCCACTGAACACAGGATGGAAGTACTCTCTCCCTCATACATTTGTTTTAATCTTTAAAGAACTGTAAGTTGTCTTTCTGAACACAGACTTTTACCAGTCACTCATCTGGGAATATGACAAAAAACCACACTCAGTCATCTGGGACCAAATGCACCATAGCTGGTGTGGTGGGCTGACCTTGCCTGGATGCCAAATGCACACCCAGCTGCTCTCTCACTCCCCCTCCTCAGTAGGACCCCAGGAGAAAATAAGATGAAAAAACGCATGGGGCAAGATAAAAGCAGTAAAATGAAAAAAAAAAAAAAAAAAAAAGAGAAAAAAAAAAGTAAGCCAAGATTATGTGCATAAACAAAGCAAAAGCAAAGGACACGTTTGCTCTACTTCCAATCATCAGGCAATGTCCAGACACTTCCTGGGAAGTAGGGATCCAGTGTGCAGAGTGGCTGCTACAGAAGACAAATGCCTCAGCAATGAATCATCCCCCCAGCCCATTTTCTGTTACCTTTTATTGCTAAGCACAATGCCATATGGTATGGAATGTTCCTATGGAATATTCCTATGGAATATTCCTATGGAATTCCTACTGGCCCATGGGGGTGTTGGAAAGACAGCTTTGGTGCTGTGTGGGTGCTGCTCGCAGCAGCCAACACGTGGTGTGTTACCAGCTCCCTCCTGGGTACAAGTGCAAAGCACAGCACTCCCAGGAGAATGTTAACCCCATCCCAGCCAGAGCCACCACCTGGGTGTCAGTGGTCACATCATGTGGGACACCTCCATCTGATATGTGCTGATGTGTCCCTGACAAAAGAGGAGGAAAGGAACTAGGAATAGTTCAAAGTTTTGGCTGGCTGGGATCGCTGTAACACTGTCCTGTGTGCATGGACAAACTCACCACACAGGTATCAACAGCTGAATTTTTTCAGAGGCATTTCCCTGAGAGCTGCATGCACTCATTATGTCTGCAAATGTGAGCCCTTTTACTTAGAGACATCCTTACAGACTTGAGAAATCATGCCCACCTTAAAGATGTTGACACATATTTGATGAGCTTAACCATGGCAACATGCAGGATTCTTGTAAGTAAAATTCCTATGGGGAAAGAAAATAATCCGATCCTAAACTTCTGTGAGATTACTCATTTCATTGGAGTCCTGGTACTTGAAATGCAATGTTATTTGCTAAGTTGTGCCTGTTGCTAAAACCCTGGGGCTGTGAACACTCTCCTACTGTCTTGCTGGAGCATTATATCCTTTCCCAGCTAACACAGGTCACTGGAAAGGGCCAGACAGGTCCTCCTCCTTCTCGTTCCTAAGTATACAGCCCCACAGTTGTGTGGAGAGCACCTCTTTTTCCAGCTAAATGCCCACAGAAATGAGCTCAGCACACAGCTGGGGCACTCTGTGTGGTTAAGGATTGCAACTGCCGTGCAACAGGGAATAGCTTTGCTGTTTGCCAGGTGCCTCAGACACATTCTCCTCGCCCTTAACACCAGTTTAATACATAGCAGACACTTGTGCCTATTTACAGAGCCTAAATGCAAACAACACCCTGAAAGGACCTAGAGACAGGGGAGGAAGACAAAAGCACAAGCACTTATTTGCTTATCAGCTCCAAGAACTTCTTCCACTCTCACCTAATGAGCCGTATCTAAGGACCTACTTTTTACCTAGGATTCATGTCTTTAATACTCTTTCCTGACAGAAAACTTCAGTTCTTTTCCTTCCCTTTCCTTGTGGACCCCAGGCTTCTCTTTAAGTCACTTCTACTCCCAGGATTATTGGTATTCATTTATTCGGGAAACATTTTCCACACTGCTGCCCCAAGGCTAGTGTCTGCCTTCAGCTGTCTAAGGATGCTGATGGCATTTTTTGGTGGGCAGGGGCCATCCTTTTCCAGCCTGGCAGCAACCAGATATCGCCGATAATGACCTGGCTGAACTGCCAGCAAGTCATTAACCTTTGTCAGGGTAAAATGCTTTCCCACCTGGGGAAGTCATACTCCGACCTCATACTGCAATTTGCTCAGAGAGTAAGTGATTTCCTGCAACACACAGGCTGACAAGAATGCTTTATACAAAGAAATATAAACAGATTCAACAGATATTTCTCATTACCAGTGCTAAACATTACAGTAATCACTATTTTGGGGTCTTAATGGTGATACCATTCTCAACTATGATGAGACTGGTCTCATCTAGGTCAGGAAATTTACGGGATTTTTAAGTTTGACCCTTCTCCCTGTTGGAAGTCATTAGCATCTGCCTGTGTGCTGGCCAAGCATCTGCTGACAAGGGAGCTGTTTGTTCCTAAAAGAGTCTCTTTTTCTTTAAGGAAGCTGTTGATTTAGAAGCCAATGACACCCCATCAGGAGCTTTCTGAGTGATGGCTGACCTTCACTTCAGAGGCACAGCTGCTGATTTAATACTCTAGCTGGAGGGGAGAGTAAATCCACGACATCTTTGGGCCACTTGAGCTACTTGTATGTAGTGGTATTTGTGGTGTCTGCAGTGGTGCTGGAGAGGGGTGGTGACACAAGGAAAAATATCCCTTTTTTACTCTGTATATTTTAACTAGACCTGCCTTATTAGGTGCATAGTGAGTACTGAATTTATAGACACAACAGTCCATATGCTTCAGCCATGTGAGCTAAATGTTTATGTACACAGGAGGGTGGGTTCCTCTCACTGAAATGTGGTCATTTTAAGTCAAGTATTAGCTCTGCCATATTCTCCCCTAAGACAAGGCCCTGTAGAGAGTGGCTCATGGCTCACTCTGATGCTCCTAGATACTATGATGAGGTGGGGTGCACTGCCTTTTGGGGGATCCCTGTGAGTTGTAGAAGGGGTGTCAAGCTTGACAAGGTTAGAGGGACAAATGCTCACCGAGCTGTGTGCCTTTTGCCTCCTTTGTGGGGTACCAACAGGGGTGATCACCACCCAACATTTCATGCCTGCTAAAATGGCTAGGATTTTCTTTACAGAGGATTTCATCAGACACATCCCTCCATTTTCATTATAATTTTTTCATAATTGCTAAGACCAATGGCCTAAATCACAGATTTGACAGGAAAAGAGCAGGTCCCTGAAGCAGCCTCTCTGCTGTGGGACAAAGCATTTGCAAAGAGAAGTGTCCCATGAGTGTGCCCTCTCCCAGCTGTTCCAGCACCCGTTGGCAATGCCAGCTGCTCAGGCTTGCATGCTAAAGCTACTGAGAGCAGCAAGGCAGGGATTTTCCAGAGAGCTACCCAGGAATTAAGTGACTGGATTCCTTTCACATTCCACAGGTGCTAGTCCAATGAGTTGTGCCTCCAGGTTTACTTTCCAGTTCAGCTCTGGTACTGGAAAATCGCTCCATTGAGAGGAATATACCCACTTGCCAGGCAGTTGGAGGGTGCCAAGAGCAACTTCAGCAGGGTTTATCAGACAGACAGCCAGGGCACTGGCACAGAGCTATCTCAGGAATCTCAGCACTCTCACCACAAACCTATCTTGAGTTCTGATTTTGAAAATATGCTCTTCCTACACAGCAGAAACATGAGTTAAATGATGCGGTCCTGCCTCTCCCAGGAGTGAGCCAACAGCGACAATTGCTAAAGGTACCTCTTGGTTTTTCATATTTCAGCATGGTAACAGCTGAACACTCAAGTGCACAACAGAAAAGAGCTGGGTAATTAAATGAAAATGCCTCCTGATGGTCTGTTGAGTTACAAGCCCTGCCCTTGCCTGGCTAAGGAAGGAAATCAGTGGCATTAGGTGCTGTGCATACTATTTGGTAGCTAGAGGCACAAAATTTTATGTCTCTCCTTGCCTCTGAGAAGCTCTGCTAGCCTGGTGGGACTCCATCCAGCAGCAAACAGGATTCAGGGCACTTACAGGCTCTTGTTCTGCCTGATGCATGAGAGATGGAATCAGACAACCTCTCAAGCAAAAAGACTCCAAACAATACAGGCAGCAGCCAAGGGTCTGTAGCAGGGGCCGTACAACGCATCTCCTCTGCATTGGAAGGAAGATACATGCAGCAGGAATCTGCCCCTGCTTGTGTTTTACACTTGTAATTCAGAAACAAAACATATTAAGAGGAAGGGAATAGAAATGCAGACAGGAGAGGATGAACCAAAGCACTGCAGATGTACCTGTTTTTCCCTGTTAACTCTAAGAAAGTTCTGGTGTCTGGCCCCAGGAATCATGTGAATGAGGTAAGTCCTACTCCAGCCGTTCATGGGCAATGAGATACATAGGCAAAGCTCAGCTTGAAGCTGGTCATTGAAAACTGATGATTCAAAATTAGTGGGAAGCCAGGGATAAAGAGGAGTCAGGCTCTTCACCAATTTTTGGCTTGGTCTCATCAAGCTATTGTATTGTTAGATACACTGTAGATACAAAGTCTTTAAATATGGTTTGCATTAAGTCTGTTCCCTCCTGAGGATGGCTTGCAATTCAAGACAGATGGGAAGGCTTCAGTATAAGGCTATGGTAATTTCAGAAGGGATATAGGAAACAAGCTCAACCTTTTTGTGTTGGAATGCAAGGTGCTGCAGGGCTGATAATCAACCACAAAAAAAAAAAAAAAAAAAAAAAAAAAAAAAAAAAAAAGTCAATGAGTGGTGAATTTACCATGCTTTCTAATAGAATGAATCACAAAATGGTTTTGGTTGAAAGGGACCTTTTAAAGGTCTTCTAGTCCAACCTCCCTGCAAGGAGACTCTTCCAGACCAGGTTGTTCAGAGCTCCATCTGACCTAACCTTGAATGTTTCCAGGGGTGGGGAATAAAGTCAGGTAAGTACATTGGCCAATTCCATGGAACTTTTGCTCAAATTTTATCAGACCTGTAGCTAGGTCACATTCATACGCTGCTCTGTTTGCCATTCCCATGCTCTTCTCTCCCAGAAGCTAAAGAGAGAAAACCAATTTAATTTTTTTTCATAGAGTCTCACTGAAAAAGCCAGGATAAAAATTGCCTAGGATCTTATGACATAATCTAAGCTGTATGGGCAATGGTAGCAATTGAATGGTAGGAAATTGGAAACGGCTGCTATGAGATACACTCACATAATTCATATACATGCGCCTAACTCTTACTCTAATTAAATAAGAACCTAAAACCCCTGTAGGTGCTGTGCTCAGAGCTCATCTTTCCCTGAGCTATGCAACAAATAATTCTTTGCAAATCAATGGGAGACACTAACTTCTAGAATGTAAGGGATATTATTCAGTCGTAGTTTATTTACACTCTAAATATTGTATAATATTTTGACTAGGGAATAATTTGTATTCTAAATAAAAAATAGTTTTGCACAAAAATCTTCACAAAATTAGAATATGTTAAAAACCTCATGAAAGAATCTAAAATTAAGTAATAAGAGATACAATTAAATTCACTTGGGAATCCAGTCAATTGATTAGGGAATTTTCAAATGCATATTCAAAACTTTCCTATAGTACATACTTCTCCAGTCAGGGGCATGTCTTTAGTGGTTTGGGATAGGGAGTTTTTTGTGACATATTTACAAAAAAAAGATTTATTTTACTGAATCAGAACAACAACAAAAAAAAGGTAAAATGTGCATCTCCCCTAGGACTGGAAATCTCAGCTGTGGAGAATGAGAGAGGTTTAAAAAGACTTTATGTAATAGTTATTATTGGATTATTCGGTGTCTGTCTTTGGGGAGAGCTGATATTTGTCCTTGTTTTGCACTCTGTGTGTGGGCAACACTTGTGTACCTCCTGTATTAAGTCTATAGAAATGTAAACACAACTTAAGTCAACGCACCAGCTCGGTGGACTCCACATCCTGCTAGTAAAGAGCATGTAACCCAATCCCCCTTAATTTTGGGGATGGGGGTGGGAATCAGTCTGGAAATTTCATTTTCCTCAAATCAGGCATAAAGCATGAAAAAGCACAAGCTTCTTAATTTACACATTCTCAAAACTGCAGGCATTTCTAACATCATTTCTGTCCTTTATTCAATGGTGACAAGTCCTGAGGGGGTGAAGGAGTAGGATGAAGCAGTGACTCTTGGTGCACTCTCTGGCCTCATTATCACTTAATCAACCCTAGCAATGTCAAAAAAGAAACACAGAAATGTCAATCCATTTTCAACTCTTGCCTCCCTTGTGCCTCAGAAGGCCCCTTTGTTTTAAGAATTTTAAAAACAATTTCTGTGAGACTGAGATTTTTCTTATTACTATTTTTCATCTCTTTCTACTACTACCACTACTACCACTACTACTAGTTTTTGTCCTTCAAAACTTTTCGTACACATTCCTGAGAACAACCTGTTAAAGCCCAGTGCTGCTTCTGAGAAATTTTCCAGACTGTTTGTCTCCTGACTGGGCCAAAATAGGAATATTATGCATGATGAACAATGAAGATAATTGAGCAGAGCAAACAGATCTTTATTTCTTTTGAGCGAAAGAGGGGAGAAAATAGACTTGGATCTACTGGATCATAAGAGAGATGAAGAAAACAGAAAGCTATGATGGAACTCCATCACAGCCTCAATTCCTCTGGCTTTGCAGAAGTTAATACTTCCTGATGAAGTTTGCTTTCTTGCTGGGCTACAACAGTAGGTTCTAGCCAACTCCCTGACTTCTCTGGGAAGACTGTCCTGGTTTCTGTTCCTCACACCTGCAGTGCTGAGTCATGATGTTTAAGACGTGCAGCTAGCATTCTTGGTGGCCCCCTTGCTGTGACTGTCAGAGAGAAGTCTCTGCACTTGGAGGCAGCAAGGACTGCGGTGTGCACAGGAAGCTACAGCAGTGTCACACCTTCCATGGCACAGGCAGACACAGCAGGGTGACAGGTTAACCACTCTTCTCTTGGATGGTGCTGAGGGAAGGGGAGTGGACAGAAGGGGAACTCACGCTTGTTTTGGCCAGAATGTCTAAGGGGCAGCTGGTAAAAAAGGTCTGTATGCAGAGGGTGTGAACGGCAGGAGCTGGGCATTAACAGGATGTTTCTATGGAGTAAAATTAAAGACTGCCCTGCCACTTGCCAGCCTTTCAATGCCTGGACGTGTCACTGTGCATCATTCTACAGTGAATTAAAGGTTACACTGGGTGAGCTGAATGTGGGCTAGTAGAGTGCTCACACTGTGATATGGAGACAACAGAGCAGTTGTGAACAGTGCCACAGGGCGTTCCTTCAACCTCTCATCGTCCTCCACCACTGCTCTGGAGGCTCCAGGGTCCTTCAAAACCTCACACAAAGCCCTTGCACATACATGTACATCACTTCAACATGAGTTGAAGGGTTAAAATGTTATCTAGCTTTGAAACAGACAGATCTTGTTGATACTTGTTTGGATGTGGCCGATGCTCCTGGCTGCTGCTACCAGGAGACTTCTTGGCAGGAATACAAGGAGATAGTGCTGGATGCCATTCAGCATTGAGCTGTGAAGCTGGGGAACAATGCCTGCCTGGCCTGCTCTGAGCCTCCAGTATGAAATATTCTGCCATTTTATGAGCCTATGAAATGCTGAGGTCCTGCTATGTACAGATTCAGGACAGAAACTGGAGCTCCAAGGCAGATCTATAGATTTGACATTGTATTTGTCTCTGTGCTGAAGTCTGTTCTCCTCAGACACAAAGTGGAACCTCTGTCTTAATCATGAAGGAACAATAATTATGCAGCAGTATCAATTTATTTTCAGCACTTCACCCCAGGACCCATGGCCATGAGCCCTGTGGTCAAAGCCACCCTAAAGAGCTTTCCAGACAGGTTTCCATCCAGATGCAATTACAGAATATGATTTGCTAACAGGCCCACTTGCAGTAAGGTTTGCATGTGCTGCAAGGGGGGATCCAGTGCTACAGCATGCTTTTCGAAAACTATTTTCAACTAGCACCCTCCAGAGCCTTGAGGTAGCAGGAAGCACCAGGTTCTTCCCGCAGAAAGCCTCGTGCGTATTTTCCAGGTCTGTCACCTCCATGTTGGGAAGACAGAGTTCAGCTTCTCTTTACCAGCATTACCTATGGCTGGGTAACATCTGAGTCCCAAACTCATTACTAAAAGGCTGCAGAGTCTTGGGAGACTTGAATTTTGCTCTGCCTTCAACTTCTGTGATTTCTACACAGAAGAAATCTTGAGGCTTGAGAATCTCAGCTGAGGCAGTTTTTCTGTGTTTGACTTTCAACACTTTCAGGTATTACCCATATAGGAGCCTCAAGTTTCCAGGAGGTGGGAATTTTTCTTTCTCTGACTGTTGCTGAAGCTTAAACATGCAGTCATCACTTTAAATCACCAAAACGAAACCTTTGCTTAATTCTGACTATCTTGGTGCTTGGGAAGGGCCAGGATGAAACACAGTCCCTGGTCAGACACTGTCTTCCTACCCTGAGACTTATAAACAGCTGGTCAGGTCTCCTGCAAGCATCAGAGGGGAAGATGTGGCTGTCCTGCCTTGCTTTAATCCCAGTGTTTCCCTAGGAAGTAATGACATGATGTGGCTGCTGACCCTCTCCATCCTCATTAGACCCTGAATCAAGCACTCCTTAAACCCTAGTTCCTGTAAATAAATAGAATTAGAATTGCAAATCCTAATTATCAAAAAAGCTAAGAATCCAGAACTTCAGTGGGTTATTGAAGACCTTGGCCAAACAAGTCAGCAAAGCTTTAAAACGAGATGGCAAATAAATCCATAAGGCTTACTTGGAACAAAACCCTCTACTCAGTCTTTTCATTTGCTTTGTAGGTATGTCTCATGGGTGTTTGGGTGATTGGAACAGCACCCACCAGATCCATTAATTGCATCAAATCCAGGTGCTTGCTTGAAGCCAGCATTTAACTATGCAAATCAACATTTTTGTGTTCAAGGTAAATTACAGCAGCTACTCACGTGTACCAGCAGCTGCAACTACCCTTTGTTTTCACCCAAACAAGTTTTTGCATGTGCATCCGTTGTGCCTGTTTATGAAAATGTTATTTATAAATATTCATTTTATATTTTGATAACTTCTATTTACACCCCTCAAGAAGATCAAATTACCGCTGCAGTAACTGCCTCAACACTGACAAATACTTAGGCTGAGATAGAACAGATACTTGTCTGCAGTAAATGCCAGCTTAAACTATTCCTACCCCCTGCTTCTTCTAGAAGTATCTGTGTCAATAACATCATCTTTTAATTTCTTTTTCTTCTGTAGCCAAGTAAACATCTTTAATTAGACTCAATTAATGTGGATTGTGCCTTGCATGGAGGCCTGAATTTGGATCACATCCCAACAACTTCAATTTTCCTGTCATTGTATGATAATTATCATTAATGCCTGGATCTGTAAATTGGTGTTGCTAAAGCTTGGATGATTTTTCAGATTCATGCAACAAGGATAAAAAAATAAAAGAAAGTTGCTACCTCAATCACTTTAAAAAAACCCCTACCTTTCTGAAGTTATATCCAAGAGTAATGGCCTTAGCAGTCCCACCATTGACCCAGAGGCTATTTTGTTGTTTTGTTAGCCAAGATGCCCTTAGCTTGTCAATTCATCTTTCCTGATAGATCAGTGAAACACAGAGGGATCCACATTTTCCTGGGGTTTATTTCAGAGTAACAAATGGCTAGGGCCAACTCCCGCTATGCCAGATGGTGCTGTACACGAACATCCCTCTCTCACTGGGTATCTGCAGGGACCCTGCTACTCTGCGCAGCCCTGCCACTGTTCAGGTCAGTCTGAAGCAATTACAGGTTGACATGCTGTTTGTTGAGACCTGCCACGGGGCTCAGTTTCACCCCACAGGCTGCTGCACACATTTCACTCAGTGTTCAGGTGGGAACCATTCAAAGTGCTTTATCTGTAGCCATGACTGCCTGATTCGATGGGCTCTGGGTTGTATGCAGGGTTTGTGAAGTGAACTCCAGTGAAGACCTTGCTGAGGACAGCAGCAGAGGTGACAGATTTACACAAAACCTGTAGGTTTCACTCTACTGATAGCAGCTATCATTTCCAAATCACATGGGCTTTTGTGGTAACTCATTTCAGTCAACTGCACAGAGTTACTTTTGGGAGCCTCTAGGACACAGCCTGTTGTCATCTTCCCAGAAGCCAATTTTTCTTCCACCTCATGGCTGGTTAAAGGCTTTCCAACTAGATTAATTTTTAGCCCAAATGTGCTGTATCTGCAAGCTACCCTTAGCATAGAGAGAACTTTTACTGCTGGAAATAATCAGAGATTTTTGGTCATTGGGGAATTCTGTAAGGGTGGCTCTTCATTGAAACAGGCTGATGCATGAAACTGAAGGTTATCTGAAAGGTTTGAATATTGCTGTGTTGTTGTGTTTGAGAGCTGATAACCCTACGATTCTTCTCCTGGTTTGGTTTGGTTGTTCTGCTATTTTAAATAGTACCAGTGACTTCCTGGGGAGGGGATGGACTTAGTTCTCCCTGTTAAAAATTGCCACTAATAAATACCCAAACAGCAGCCAGGCTGGAGGATACCTTGCCCTCCTGCAGACTGTGATATTACCCAGACATGCCACCACTGCCCACTAGAGCAGAAATATGAATCATTGCTGAAAAGGTTCCAGCTGTCCTGGACTTCCCCACATAAATGAAGAGCAGCTGGACCAAGAGCAGTGGGCTCCTAGCAGTGAGCCTGTTAAAAAGGGAAGCTGGTGGAGGTATTGGGAAGTCACCAAGGTCCAGTTGGGTGCTGTGGTTTCACAGCCAGAAGAGAGTGCAGGGCTGTGCACTGCACTGGGTAAACAGAAATAAACTGGTCTGTAAGGAATGCATGCCAATACAGTGAGTCAGATTAGTTCCTAAAAAGAAAAATAGGGCAAAAATCTAATTTTTTATGCCTCCTTAATTAGACAGCTTTTGCATTGCAGAAGACAATGAAGCCAGTTCTGGGAAAGGCTTTTCTGATGCCTCCACAAGAAACCAGAGTGAACAAAGGCAAGCTGCCCTCTTCCCTGCCTCTCTGCAGGGTCTCAGCATTGCTCCCCTGATGTTGGAAATAAAAACAACACCTGCGGGAGCTGAGCTGCTTGGAGACACCCTCGACTCTGCTTGATTTGTTTGCTGGCTCGCAGGCAATCTGGCAGAGCCTGTCCACCTGCCAGACTGCAGGGGCTTGTTGTGCAGTGCCAGCAGCACCCTGAGACCTGCCAGCACCCCCCTGCTGCTGACCCAGCAGAGAAGCCCCTGGGGTGGGTGTGCTGCAGCCTCCACTGCCCACGCTGCTGAGGCTCTCCAAAGCAGCCAGAAGCGCGAGCTACCTCAAACTCCCTACTGGTGAGCTCAGGGGTGGGCACTGCTTGTCTGGTGAATGTGGAAATTAAAAGAACAAAGACAGGTACCCTGCTTCACACTTCCTACCAGCCCCCTCTGCAGATTCCCCATCTCCAGGAGATAACATCACTCTGGGAGCTGCCACTCCTGCTGTCAGGGAATGACCATGGACAGGTGCGTTTGTCTCTGAGCCTGTGCTGGAGCTTTTCCTTGCTCCAAACTCAAGTGCCAAATGTGACAGCTCCAGCTGGGTCTGTGCAAGTCCCTCAGGTAGCACCCAGAGATCAAGATCAAATTATCAATCTAAATATTATTTTGCCTAATTTATTAATTGCTCTCATCTCCACAGGTGAAGCTGAAGGAGCAGCCTCAGTTGCTTTGCAGCTGCAGCTGCAGCTTGGTTCTTCAGCAGCCTCTTCACAGTGAGTCAGTGTCTTGAGTGGTGTGAGATTTCAGCTCACAGATGAGCAGTCAGTTGATCACCCATGGAGAAAAGGGAAGAAAGACAGGGAGAATTCTGTGGTTTCATCAAATCAGATTGATACCTGCCTCAGCTCTTGGGGTCCTCTGCAGAGCACCATCACCTGAAATCTCACGCTGGGACTATCTGAGCAAAACCTTGTTTGACAGGGAATTTGATAAGGAAATTGAAATATTTCAGAGTCTTTGAAAGGCAGAATGTGAAGTTTTGTAGCCTTCTGACACAGACTGCAGAATATGAAATGTATTTGAAAGCAATATACAATTCACCAAACTTCAGACCCACTGGCAACACAAAAGCTTAATGTTTCTGACCAGTCTCTGGTCAGACAACCAGTGGATGTTGGCTCCAAAAACAAGATTCCTCCCCGCTGCCTTGACGCTAGGCAATTTGGGAGACCTGCCTTCCCTCTCTCTGCCTCCCTCCTCCCCCAGGCACATTTTGTCTCATCTCTCTTGACTCTCTGTGTTCCCCAGGGCAGAGGTGCTCTCTTACCCATCTTAACACAGCCTCCAAAACTGCGCTGATTGCAGTTTCTTGGTACTGCTTATTGAGAACAAGTCAGAGAAAACAGGGTTGGAAGAGACCTTGAGAGGACACCAGGTCCATCTGCCTGTTCCAGCAGAGTCAGATACTGATCTAATCTGTGTGCTGGACTTTTGCCACCTCCTGCTCTGGCAGCTTGATGAAAGCTACACAATTTTCTTTAATAAACTGCTCTATGGCTGCACTGTCATCTTTACCATGAGAAAGCTTTCCCTAGTACCCAAGCAAAATTTCTGTATTGATAATTTCAACCCCTTCCATTTTGCCTTATTGTCCAAGGACATAGAGAGCATGCCCTTTTCCTAGTTTGCAATATTTACCCTATTTGAAAACTGGTACAAAACTGGTATTTCTTCTGTAGACTAAACAATCCCAGAGACTTCCCTCACATGTGCCAGTGCCAAAAGCAGCAAAGTCTTGACAATAATTTTAGTCTCACTAAAGGGAACTTCTGAATACAAGCAGACAGTGAATTTTCCAACAGTGGAATACCCAACCTGGCAAGCAGAAGTGACGAGACATATCCCTTCTGCACACTTGCTGATGCCCACCACTGTCTGGCTCTACATTAGCCTGAAACCCAAAGTGAAACTCAGCCACTCAGACCTCACAGAAAGTTTGCACAGATGTATGCAAATCTGCTGGCTTTGTGCTGCACTGCTTAGCTGCAGTTGGATGTGGGTGTGATAGCTGGCTAGGAAAGGTGAGGGAACAGCAGCCACATTGCACCTGGACAAGGAGAAACTATCTGCCCCAAAGCTCTTGTGTGAGTTGCCTGGGGCCAGTGGGCAGCGATGAGATGGGGTGGAATGGAATAAAGGAAGGTCTGAAGGGCAAGAAGTAGCAAAGTGAGGAGGAACATAAAACTGGAAAACCAAGAGCTGTGAGATGTCTGTGCAGGCCATCAGATTGTGAAGGAAAGTGAGCACTGCTCTTGTTGTCTAACTTAGATGTGGTGCTTGGCTGAACAAAGGGCCCCTGTTTCACTGCTTCCTCTGGGGCATGTGCTGCTTGTGCTGCCTTTTTACTCCTTCTCTGAAGTGGCGATGGAGCCAAGGTGCAGCATGCCAAGGACTATGACAATTCTCTGTGACTTGCCTCTCCTACCTTCCTTGACAGCCCAGACTCAGTGCCTGGTAAAGGCCTGGGAGAAAACAGGAATAAAGCAAAACAATCCTGTTGCCAAGTCAGGAGAAATGAAGGCAAAGACTGATGTAACATTCAAAGAGTACATAAATGACACCATTAAAATGCCCTTCTATACCTTACCTAAGATCCAGAAGCTGCAAGATGTTGTATGGAATTTGAGAAGAACATTTTAGAGCAAGACTGGCGATGACTAATAGCATATTAATTCACAATTACAGCAAGCTTTGAAAGGGCCAGGTAATTCCCTGAACACCAACTGCATCCAAAGGGATCATGGGTCTCAGGACACATGGCAAACTAGCTACAGGAATGTCTCCCTGCCACTTAGATGGTTTCAGGACAGTGTTAGGAAATGGCCAACAGCAAATAAAGTACAAATGCTCTGAGTTGATGTGCAAGGCACACTCCTTTTTCCTGGAATTTACTCTCCTTTTTGCCCTGAATACACCAGGGTGAGTCCTGAGATATCCTCAGTGTGTTCACCACAATTTTGAATAGAAAGTCCTTTTACTCTCTGTGTTTTGTAGTTCTTATCTAAGCATTGCATCTATCACAGTTGGAACAAAACTGCCCTGTGGAAATCATGTGCTAAGCAGAAGTCCTTGCTGATGAGCAGCTTGCAAACATCCAGTTTCTTTCATAGCCATAACCACTTCTGACCTTTTCTCCATGTGACTTTAGGTTACTCTGGGCTCTCAGGTTAAAAACCCTGTACCAGCAGAGAAACTCCAGATGGAAGACTGTTTGTTTTCACCTTCCTCTGAATGTCCTGTCAAGCAATTTGCTGCTATTAAAAATCCAGGCAAACAAGATAACTGCACACACAAATCCTGTTTGTGCTGTTGGGCTTCTTTACTCTAAATAGTGCTGGGTAGAGGAGCCCTGACCAATAACACAGTAGAGTTCTCTGCTTAGCTGCACCACAGCCTTGGCATCTGCAGAGGCAATAAGCCATTTTCCTTGAGTTCTTTGACCAGACACATATTATAGGGGTATAAAGCTGAGCAAAGAGTCAAAACCATTACTTGTGCTTCTCTTGCACAAGTACTCCACAAAGGGGGTGCATCCCTTCTTCTCTGGACACCTTTTTAGGGATCGTAGTGACTCCCATTTTAGTGACGTTTTTAGACCTGGCTGCTCCTGCTGTGGCAGGGAGACTTTCCATCTCTTGTTGGCTGAAGGCTGATGGAACCATGCTCTTTCACTGCAAATTCTCATCTCACTCACTCCATTTTAAACCTGGAAGCTTTCCATGCAATTTAAAGGCTCAATTTCATAAGGCTCTTCCAGCTGCTCAACACAAGCCCTCTGTCAACTGGCTAGTGAGGATGGGTTTACAGCAGCCTGGTAAAGTGATGAATATAATGTGGCTTTGACTGAGTGGACCAAATTATATTTTTTTTCCATAATAACATTAAATGTTCCCTTAGGAAGCTCATTCTCCTGGTGTCTCAAGAAGTCTGGACACGAGCATGTATTGGCTTTGAAATCACTCGGTGACTCAACTCCTCAATAGAGACCAATAGTGAGGAAGAGGTTTGGGTGGGTTCTTGTTGGGTGGTGCTGTTTTTTGGTTGGTTGGTTTGGGCTTTGCTTCTCGTTTCTTTGTTTTTCACTTGCATTCTATACTTTGACTCCATCCCAGCATGGGGGAAGCTAGCCAGAGGTGGCTGAATTCTGTGTGTGTGTCCTCCAGAGAAGCTCAAATCCCGAAGCCACACAAACACACTAGCAATGCAAGACTGGAAATCCTGTTCAGCCCCCAGTGAGGCTCATTCTGCAATGTCCTCTCTGCTAGATCTTAGCAGGGTTTGTCACAATCACCAGATTTTTGTCTTTTAACAAACATGACGTATCTTGGCTCCATTTCCTCCCTCGCTTATCACTATTTTGTTAGCTTGAAGATAACTTCCAGGAGATCTGCTCTCACCTTAAAGTCTGATCAAAGCAAATTCCCGGGGCTTTTTTAAAGAAGTTATAGGGGAAGAGGGTGGGTGTCTTTCTGTCTGGTAACAGTTTATTTTAATCTGCCTGTTTTCTCCTTTTGTAATCCATAAGCACTCATGTGTTTAGAAGGCTTGCCAGTTATGATAGGTTTCCTTGACGTTACTGTAACAGGCAAGGCTAAACACAGCTGTCTGGTGCCTGGAATCCTTAGGAGTCCTGCTGGACCTGAGTTGGAAAAAATAAACTGAACTTTAAACATACTCAAGCTAAAGGGCTTTTTCAGCCAACTCCTTTGCAAATAGTCAAAAATTCTAAGTAGATATGGTGGGACAAATTTGTGTCTGAGGTCACTTCAGTAGCTGTTCTGGCACTCTGCTTAGAATTCATTTGCTGCAGTTCATCCTCTACAAAAATCCTTGTGCTAGGAACAGGCAGTACATAAATCAAAAACCAAGGCTCAACTTTGCAAGTTTTATGTTCATGGAAATGAATAGAGAGGAACTACTAATAGAGAAGGCATGCATCTAAATGTCAATATAATACTGCATTTGATGAGTTTTCATTAACTGCCAGAGCTGAAACAAACATTTCGGGATTATAAATGCCAAAACACTTTGAAATATTCAGAGAGCATATGAAGATGCATGCTGTGAAAAGGAGATAGATGCCATCCTGCATCATCTTTGATTTTCAGTCTAGATTTTGATTGTTCATCCAAGTTTTAGAGTAGACTGATAGGCTTCTGAGTCATAGTCTGGAAGGGCAAACCAGACATTGATTAATATCCCAGAAAAGCACCAATAGAAAGTGTGTCCAAACCTCCAGCAGGTCAAAATGCCCTACTTCTCCCCATGGGTAGTTTGTGGTGGGTTGCTATTTTTTTTATCCAACTTCTCAGCCTAATTTTCAGTGCAGAAGGAGAGACTTTCCCACAGATGAATATTCAGAAGAGGAGCTGAATTCAGACACTCTACAGTTGTACCTATCTTACTGCACCTGAGCACAATTCCAAGCTCCTCATCTGGAGTCATGTGCCAGACATGTCCTAGTCCAGGGGCTCACCAGACCCTGAGCTTTTCTGTCACACGGCTTTCCACAGAGAGGCAACCCAAACCAGGTGGTGAGAACCAGGTGGTGGTTCCCAGTGAGGGAGGTGGGTGGCTCAAATTGAATCCCATGAAAGAGTGGACAAGACTGGCCTCTGCACTGGTTTCCGGAATAGCCTCTGCTCCTCCTCCCATGGGGAAGGGGATCCTGAGGACACTGTGCTCCTGCGTGCTAATGGCAGCTGATGTACATACTCCCTCTGTGCATCCCCTTGGCACAAGTGTAATTGGCCATCTGAAACCCTGCAAGGGGCCAGGGATGCAATGTGTCGCTTAAACCCTGCATGAGCAGCTGCAGAAAAGCATTGCAACACAATGACAAATCAGGGAATGAACTCAGAGGCATTAAAGAAGGGCAAATAATGAATTGGAAAAGCTTTCAGAATTCTTCCAAGCACCAAACTTCTGTTCTATTTTCAAATGTTCCACATCATAGGAAAGAGGCATGGTTCTCTTATGTTTCTCCTGGAGAAACTGGAATTATATGTTATTTTTAGGAATAGCATGTGCAGGTGTTCACCAGATATTAACAAATGTTTAAGTATTAATTGCATAAAAGGTAATTTCTTTAGCAAACACTTCATCTTCTAATTCATACAGCTCCTATCCTGTTGCCTCTCTACCTTTAAAAAAATGAGTATGTCAGTAATGCCTAAACCGTACTATGCACAGCTTACACAAATGAAATTCTTCCAAAATAGCAACACCTGTTGTACACGTGCTTTTCCCAAAAGCCCCTAGATGACTTGGGTGAGCCCTCAGCAGGGAATAGATACGTAACCATGAGGTTTAGATGATGAATACAGGTCCTAATTTGTAAATCAGTGAATACTCAAAGCGATAATCATAGTAAAATCTACAAGACATCTGCAGGATGAATTATGCTCCCCCACCGGCCACTGAGCCACCCTGAACATCACAAAGAGGACTGGCTAAATTCATCAGAAACTGGTCCCTGTGTACAGCTTTCAGCAAGCTCTCACAGTAAACAGCAGACCATGTTGATGTCAGACCTGTAAATGCACGAACACACACAGACGTTCACATAAATCCTTCCTTCTCACACATGGAAGTCACACCCATAATAAATATCAGGACTTTGGGAGGTTTGATACCTACCTTCAGTGCTACTGTGTTACCTTTTAGAGCCAAGTGAATTCAGCAGAAAAATACCGTGGCAATAGTTTGAAGGGCCATACTGTGTTTAGAAAAAGCATTTATTCATTAAAAATGCATTAAAACTCACTGAAATCTGAGGTACATATCAATATTATAGTAGGCACTTGGGGTTTACTTTCCTTAGATTGATCTCACTCCTGTGTAAAGTCTGCCTCAGTAAACGCCAGCTGTTTGGTTTTGTTGTTTTCTTTGAAATTGCTATGCCAACACTGAAAAAATCTGCTAAAGAATATCACAGTAAAAGCAGCACTCTTCTGTAGGAACTGGTCTATTTCCTAGCATGTAGGAAAAAAAAATCAAAGCTTACCATTGCTCTTCCATGTTCAAAGACATGTCTTTAATCAATAAATTTATCTGATTCACTGCTATTTTGGCACCACTGAAACAGTAGAGGAGTTGCACCTTCTTGTATATGATTTGAATTTGTTCCTAAACATAAATATGAATAAGCAGAGCATCTGCAGCTACTCCAGATGCACTTAAATGACAAGGACTATCAATCCTCATGCTTCAGGGTACATAATCTGATAACCAGCTGAGGTCAGGGAGAAATATCCCCCCCTGGTATAATATTGACTAATGGGATTCATTATAAGCCTTTTATGTCTTTCTCTAAAAAGTCTTACATTAGCTGCTAGATGGACCAGTGGCCTGCTCTGGCATGGCAATTCCTGCATGTCTAATCCACAAACCAGTTGGCAATGGGTGCTGCTCCTGTAGTCACTGAATCAGCAGCACACCAGCTGGAAGGGACTCAGCCTGCATCCCCTCAGTGGCATGGAGCACTCCAGATGAGGTCTTAGTCAGGAGGTGGGAAAGAAGAGGAGGCTTTTTGCCACAGTGGGCACATTTATGGAATATCTGATTTACAGACATCTGATGCATCTCATGTACAGCATCTGAAGTATGCATCACCTGACCTGGAATCTAGACAAGGGCAAGAAAATTAGAATAGAATAGAATAGAATAGAATAGAATAGAATAGAATAGAATAGAATAGAATAGAATAGAATAGAATAATGTAGTGTAGCATAGCAGAAGAGAGCATAGCATAGCATTGGACACGTCTGAAGGTTGTACACAGGAACAAGAATCCTAGAACTGGAGGTGAGCCAGTGCATGTCTGTGAAGTCCAAGCTAGTCAGATGCCAACCTACTTCTTTACTTCCCAAGTTAGTCAGATGCCAACCTACTTCTTTACTTCCACTGCAGAGAAGGAGAACAGATGGGTGGGCTGGAATGAAATACAAAATAAAAGCGGGCGCCTATGGTCAGCTTTACACAAAGAGTGATAAAACCCTTCATTATATAACAGAAAGCCAAAGTGTCTCACTACTTCCTTAATGGCACTTCCCACAGAAGCAAAATCTGCATCTGCTTGTTAGCCACAAGGTGCTTGGGTGATTATCAGTGAAAGGGAGCAGAAGGCTGTATGTGATGCAATTAGGAAGGCTGCTCAGAGAGCAATTTCACTGCTGAGATGAGGTCCATGCTATCAGAAACACAGACTCTCCCAGACTGTAAAAATTAGAAGACAGAGTGAGAGGTTTCTGTTATCCAGTTAGCTGAGTCATAGGTCAAGGTATATTTTCCATCCAAGGCCATTCTTTCTAATATGTCACACTTCAATAACACTTGAGACTCAAAATGGAGCAATCTTTTTTGTCTGGCTGCTTGCCAGGGTAGCTGGAGACTTCTGGGCTGTGCACTGACAATGCTTTACTCAGCTAAATGCAACTGTACTCTCTGTCCTCGGGAGGAGAGCAGGTTACAAAACAGCATCTTCATGTCCCTTTATGTGAAAAACACACTACTCAAAAAGGAAAAAAAAAATAGTGCACTTGGTTTCCCTTTACATTTATCATCACCAGTGAATGTATCAGTTGGAATGAGTTTCCAGCTTCTCAAAGATGCTCTCAGTAGATAAGCTTATCTGTTGTGAATCACATACACAGGCTGCCCCACAACCTACAAAATAAACATTGCCACAGCTGTCTCTAAGGAACAACCCTGTAGACAGTGTTCTTGCCATTGCAGTGCACAGCAATATTCAGGTAGCTGAACAGGTAGCCCCAGGAGGTTGGAGTTTTTCTAAAACTTTGTGTTTTCCTCATTTGACCTATTTGCTTATATTTATAAAAGTTTTGAGGAAATTCTTCTAGAAAATAGGGCTCTGGTCTTTTTTAGACTAAAATCTATTTCTTATCTGCTAGAAGATGGTCAGCAGGTCAGGGTGGCTCACAGGCAGCTCAGACCTCCCTCCTGAGCTGAGCATACTACATATAAATACCTCCCTCCTGTGATGGTACGGGGCTGCTGGGTCTTCTGCACCTCTCATGGTCAAGAAAATGAGCCAGAAAATCCAGCATCTCTATCTCTTACCTGCAAAACCCCAATGTATCAAAAAGCAACTGGGACATCTAGCTCTCTCTTCCTGTTGACTCTTCAGGAGATGTATGTGGTGATCCATGGCCCTTGATAGCTTGGGACAATTTTGGTATTCCTACCACAGGAAGGTAAAATGTTCTCAATAAACTGGCTGTGGTAAACTGGCCTTTGTATATCTTGGACTCAGATCCTAAGCAGTACTTTTTGGTTTTTTGCTGGCATAGGTTGTGAACATCAGAGGAGAGTCGAGGGAAAAGGACCTGGCCTTTTACTCACAACACCACTTTTGAGACTGCCCTTGTAATCTGCTTTCCTTCAGGTCAGCCTCAAGATACACCTGAGCACTCATGACCTCTGGGCAATGTTGGCAACATGTTGGGGACAGAAGGGACAGCTGCAGCACTCATCTCCAGACAGATCTGTGAAGGTGGACTATGAAGCACGTACAATGGTTGTGACCATCGGCAGATGTGAAAGGGCCACACAGCCGAGTCTCTGGCACTGCAGGAGATTCCCTGACCCCTGGCCTCTGGGCAAAGGAAGTAACACAGAGACAGTAGCAGGCATGTGGGCAATGTTGACAGGGATGAGTAATTACTGACTCACCACTTTTCATTGTTTTTCAGTTTCGTTTTAGCAGGGTGTTTGTCTGCCAGGTGGATAGCATGGGAGATTCAAATCCCACTTTCTGCATGGGGACTGGGAATGACAGTGCTGGCATATTCAGTTTCACTCCTGAAGTCATCTACCCAAACTGAAAGGGACCACCAAGAGAGAACTAGAGTTCACAATTTCCAAGGTGTCAAAGCTGACACTACTGCATTTCACCCTATTTCTGATTCAAGGGGGCATTCTGTTTCAAAAAAACCCTTGTTCTCAGGCACAAGAAAGTGACATTTGAGGCTTTCTAAAAATAAATATGTAGTTAAAATGAATCTGATACAATTAGTCTCCTAGCTCTGGAGACCACATAGAAGAGGGGGACGAAAGGAGAGGACAATGAATTTATAATCTGGTTTTTAACAAGGCGTAAATTTACCACCCAGACTTCCACCCATTACACCACAGACAGGAAACCAGCTGGTGGAGGGTGCAGTGAGTTTGTTGTTCCTCCTCACACAATGACTGTGTGTGTTATTGATTTCACAGGCCTAACCATGACTGGTGTATTTTTTAGATCTTGCCTGTTGCCTTTTAATGTTTTCAGATCAGCTATGCATTTCATCAGCCTCCTGCCCACCAGCAATCATAAAATATGAGCCTTTGTGGGAAAGCAGAGACGCAGAAAGAGTTTCTTATGAAACTGTGGCTGGGATTGTTCCAGACACCTCCAGCCAGCTGCTCTCCAGGCAGCAGCTTTGTGATACAAGAGACAGTAAACATCAGCTTTGGAAAGTCAGACGGTTGGGCCCTTTGGCTGCAGGCCCACTGAACAAGTTCTCCTGACTACTGAGGCATGGCTCTGAAAATAAAAGGGCTCTTTAGTGCTGATATCTTTGGATGCCACTGTGCAATATAGCTGGAGTCAGTCCAGGGTATTCCTACCTGCTTTGCATTTTAGGCTATAAAACAAATCCAAACACATCAGTCCTTTCCTGGTGCTTGGTTTTCATTAAAGTATCTCCTGCCCAGTCCAGCCCTGGGCAATGCAATGTCACTGGGCTGCTGCATGGCCAGTGGGAGCTAGAAATAGATGACATAACTTGAGGGCCTTACAATTGAACTATAGGAAAGGCATAGATGGAGACCAAAGGGTGACCAGCTTACCCTGTATATGGGGAAGGTAAATAGGCTGGGATTCTCCAGCAGGGAAAAGAAAATTACATGGAATGTAAAATCCTGCAGCTTTCCAGATAGGTCAGAAAGCGTGTAATTGCTCACTGCAGGGGAGGAGCTGGGGACACTGAATTAAATGATCAGCCAGGACATTTCAAGGAAATAAAAGGGAACACTCTTTCATGCAAAACATAATTCAGGAAGGAGAGTCACTGCCATAAATTTTTTACTGCCATAAACTCACCATCATAAACTTTTGGAATACCAAAAGTATTAACAGGGCAATAAAAGAGTTTGAACATTGGTCCTGAAAGGGTAAGATGGAGAATAGCTCTGGAAGTCCCTAATGCATGGATTTTATTAAAGGTTAGGTAGGTCCCGTTTCCCTGACCTCTTTCTTTTATTCTTTTTCAGTAGTTGCTACCAATAATGTTAAAGACATGATACTGTCTTGATGGGCGTTTGATTTGACTCAGTGCAGATGCTCTTAGGAGGTTTAATGGACCGGCTCCTCTTTGGAACAATTCCAATGTCTTCAGTGAATAAGAAGCAGAAATGATTTCCTACATGTCTGACAATTCCTGCTTTGTTTCCATTTCAGCATTTCCTAAGGCTTAAAAGCAACTCTTAGCCTCTGAACTTTCCATTTGAGTTCCTGTCTTGGTTCTCTTAGTTATGCTCAGCATTACATTAAGACAAGCATAAAAAAAATACAGTATTGTTTTATTAAATTGTCACAACGAATAGTGACAAATGAGGGGCTGAAACTCACACATGTCCTGGTGATTGGATGAGGATGTACTACATTACTGCCACTCTGGACCTGAGCAGTCTGAAGCCCTTGACAGGAGGGGGCAGATCCCTGGAGCAGACACGGGAAGCCCCTTGAAGCACTGGTACAAGGGCTGGGTACAGCTCAGTGACCGCGGCCAGCTGGGCCAGGTCCCAGCCCCCTGAGGCAGCTTCCTCAGCCACCCGCAGTTCCTGCAGAAGAGGGAAGACCTGGAAGGTCTGGCCAGGTGTGTACATAAGTGTGTTCTCATATACACAATCTCCCAATTAATATCATGGTTCTGTTTTGGTACATTACAGGACACAGGCAATGTTTCAAACCTTAAAAAGTTGCGGACAAATGGTATAGCCTGTTGTGTAACTAATTGATTCTAACAGTTTTGGTTTAGTCATAGGATGGCTTCATTTTAAGATAGCACTAAAATAAATTAAACATTTATATTTTTTTTGCTTTTTAATTTTTTTTATTTGCTCTTCTTTTAATTTCAGGGTGTCACAATATATTCACCACCTCCTGGGACCCTTTTGTGGGTTGTCAGTTCTGCAATTTTTTTAGGTTACAAATCGGTTTGCTTTGCAGGTTTGTAGCTTGAACCAGAACTGATACTGCAAATGAATGAAATGAAAGAGACCCTCCAAGCACCACATGAATTTATAGCACAGATTGCCAGTGCCACTTAGAAAACAGAATGAGATCAAACACTAACTCATCTATGTCTGCAGGATGCTCTAGAATCCAGCATGGCCAAAATTGGACACATCATCCTTTTTTAAAATATGAGTTACAGTTCTCATAAACAGACGGATACAGACTGGCCATCTCAAGGCATTATGAGACTTGTACATATAGCTTGTAATATACCTTGCGTATATTTACTGCATATATGTGTTTCTGTAGGCAGTTTTTTTTTCTTAATGAAAATTGCTTTAAAATTTTCTCAGCCTACATTTATTAACAGACATTCCTGCGCAATGCAATTCTCAGTGTGAGACCCATTGGTGACCTTCCCTTGCAAACCAAGATGCAATGAATGTGGTGAAATCTGTACACTTTTCTATGATCCCAGTCAGTAGATTTATGATTTAATAATCAGAAAAAAAATCAGTTAAAGAAAACCCTCTGGCTCTGTCAACCTGCTAAGAGCACCTGATTGCTCTGGAGCTCTGTGAGAAGTCACAGTTTAATAAACTCCACCCGTTGTTGCCTCACCAATCCTGCTTTGTACCTCTCTATTGCCCAGGAAGTCTGAGGCTGGTTTTATTGTTCTGAGCCTTTTGATTATGCTCAGGCTAAAATGAGGGATTGCACATTCCAATTTGTTGTGACCCTGTCTTGTGAAAGGATGTTGCTATGAGCAAAAATAGAAATCAGGCTTGTGACCCTCTGTTTTAAATCATTTATTGTCACTCCATTCTTGAGTTTGCAGAGCTTCTCTACCTTCACACTTAAAGGTATGCTTAGGACCATTTGTTTTATCCAAATGGAACTATGTATTTAAACCTATATCTACACATAGGAGCTTGGCTCAATGAAGTTGTAAAGCAAAATGGGAAAACTGAGGTTTCATAGCAAGCCAGAATGGAGCTGTGACACAGTCCTAAGCAGTATGCAAATGATGACACACATCACAGCTAAAGTCATAGGAGGAAAGGAACATTTCTGGCACAGGGAAAAGATTGACACTGACAGCTAGTGGGGGGAAAATACAAAAATCAGAAATCACACCAACAACACACACAAAAGTTGAAGCTGTCACCATGCTAAGATCTCTAGAAAATAAAATAAGAAACACTCAGTCTGTCTAGCCAACATCAGAAAATGAGGCAAAAGCGTGAAACCAAAGAGGAGTATAAAGTCACTCCTGTTGCTCCCTGATGCCACAAGCAGTGAAGGGGGAGAGATTAAATAAGCTGTTTTGGAAGAGAGGGAATCCAGTGCATCCAAAGCAGAGCGGGGAAAAAGGAAATTGAAGCCCACATTAGTGCTACTGAAAAATGGACAGTCTTTTTTTAAGGAGAATGTGATCCAGGTACAAGTAAAATGTGTTCTCTGTTAGATTTGATTTAAGAGAAAGAAAAAAGTTCATGGACAAACCACAGGAACTAAAATCCTGATTTAATTTTAACAAACTACAGGGAATGATGCTGAGGGAACAGAGAGAGGGAGCTAAGTGGATGAGAGGTTAGTGTGGATTCCAGAAAAAAGAGCCTTTTCAGTCATTTCATTACACCTAACAGAGCACCTGCTACTGCTTGAGCCATTTGTTTTCTCCTCTTTGTGAGCTTCATATTTATTCTTGGATGATACTAAGTTTTGTGTATACAGATGCTACAGGATCTGAAAGAATTAGGAGAAATGTGTCAGAAGTCATCGTTTGCTTCTTCAGCCAAAAGTATCCAAAGAAATGCTGGATATCCTATTTCTTCAAATGTTTACTACCCCAGACACAGAACAGACAGCTGTGTATGAGCTTGTCCTGGCAAAGGAGTGGAGAGGGTAACCTCATCTACCCTTTCAGTCTCTGAGCTTTGATGATTCATATTTTGCAAGAGCAGCTTTGCTTATAAATAAGAGCAGGTTTAGCAAGTGAAACCAGTTAGCCTTCAAACAATTAATGCATGCTTCCTAACAGAAGGCAGAGCTTGAACCCAAAGAGCAAAGCCCTCTTGCTGTGAAATGCTTTCCAGAGTTTAATTTCACATGTAGGACCAGCAGCACTCACAGCAGGAAGGTGGAATGAGTCATGTGGGGATGTTGGGAACTGGGATGAGAAAGCATTGCAAAAGTACTCGTAACATAAATTGCTTATCACTCTGCACTTTGTTCTTCAAACAGAGATGATTTTGACACTATCCTGTTTCAAGGAAAGAGGAAAACCAGGAGGGTGCTAGACTGAAAGCTAATCCCAGCAGCACTCTTACCATCCTGAACAGTAGTACAATTGTTTCTCATGCAGGCTGTAAGAGAAGATAAAATTAAAAAAATAAAATAACAGATTTAGAAAGTGGGACTGCCTATTTGTTTCCCTGTTACTGTATGGACAGACTTATTTCATAAAGGATGAAAGAGAAAAATGTTATTCTGGCTTGACAGAGTTCTTATCTGTTTTCAGAGTCCTTTAGACTATTTTACACGACAAAGTGTGAGGCAAAGGATGTTCACATATCCTGGTAGTTACAGAAACTAAGGAAGCCTCCATCCAATTTATCTCCACCTTGGTACTCCCTTATCAGTTATATCACTGCCAGGTCAACTGAGATAAAGAGAGCCTTCTTCTGAGAAAGAAGGGATTTGCCCATTTCAGGGCAAGAGTACACATCCTCAAATCAGTTTATACTGGCTGCCATTTCGCAGGGCCTTTTACTCCTGAGAACCACCTGCCCAAGTGACTCCATTTCACCAACCTTGTAGGGAAAAAGAAATTGATATTCTTCCCATTACATTTTTCTGGATTGGATGGTTGAAATGATGCCTTTGGGAAATAGCAGAATATTCATGCTTAGGAAATAGGTACAAGGATCAATTCCAGCTGCCTTTTTTTTTTTTTTTTTTTTTTTTTTTTTTTTTTTTGGTGCATGTTCCTACCAATAGGTTTTGTGATATCCTTTTTTTTCTTGCTCTATTTTTTTTTCCTGTTTGTGGGTAGATGAAAATGTAGACAACAGTATGTTTCCTAAAAAATGCCTGTTTTAAACAAGGCACTATGCTGATTCACAAATCAAAGTCCAACATTCCTCTCCCGTCCCATCTCAGCACAGATCCTGACACATGTGTATACCATAGCATCAGATTTACTTCTTCAGGGAAAGGGAAAGTGATTTTCTTACTGATGTGATAGGTAATTCATCCTCTTGTGAATCAGTGAAATCAAGGCAATCCAATCTGTACCGGCAAAGCTTATCCTGCTCCTTCGAAAAGGTGTTTTCCATGCTTGGCCAAAATCTTCCCTGATTCAAAGTAAACAGCATATTGCCAAACTTTGGGAAATATGGAGGTGTCTCACTGAGGTGGAGGTCAGTCATTTCACTTCGTATATGTGAGAACAGTCCAGTGTTTTATTCCTCTGGCAGAGAGCAAGCAACAGTGGCAGGAGCAGTGCAAATCCCAAGGGCTTTTTCTCCCCCTCTCAACCCCAGTGGCAGTCATCCAGCCCAGGACAAAATGGGGTAGAGACATTCCTGCCATGATTCAGTGACATTTAACACCAGTCTGTGCTGGGATGAGTGGATTGCCTCCATGGGGACCTGAGAACTGAGGCCAACAGAAAACCCTTGGCAAATGTGTACAAACAGACCCAGTCCTGGCCCCGAGATATACAAACAATCAAGACTTCTATGACATTTGGCTTTTTCATTTAGTTTGAGTATTTCAAACTGGGTGGCACGAACCTGTTTTCCTTGATGCCTTTTCCACTGTGGCACGGGAGTAGTAGCTTAGTGTCATTTCCCTTTGCTTTTCCTGTCCACAGCAAGTTCCTGAAGAACTGAGCAAAACAAGAATTTTTCCTGGCTGGATTGGGACTGAGCAAGTCACTTGCTTGGGGAATGTGACTGTCACATGCGAGGACTTTCTGCTTTCACAAATCACAGACAAGGAAGAAGAGCAGATCACTGGTACAGTGCTCCATGGCAGCCTGGGGAATCCAGAGATGGAGAAATAAGGGATATGGATCTCTAATTCAGAGCAGATTGAAAAAACAATGTTGGAAAATGGGTCTGTATTTATAGTCATAATACAGAACACAAGGATCACTTTATTCAGCAGCTGGAGACACAGGAACATCTATATCGTAGATTTAGGTTTGCTTATTGTGCTTTTAGTATGGGATTTAGCTTATTAACTTCTGGCATACATACGTGAGCCAAACAGATTCTGCTTCCTAAATTATAGTCAATGGAAGGAAAGAGACATTTCCAAGCCATTGTTCACCTTATCTTTTGTAAAAGACTTCTGCACGCTGAGACAAATTGAACTTGTAGTGTCTTTCACCTGCATTCCTCACAAGGTAAAGCATATCACAGACCCATAGTGAACTTCCAATAAATACAGTCTGCTAGAAGTATCCCAGTAAAGGTAATTTTTTACTTCATTAGACAGCTTTTTTCACTAAGCAGCACCTTCTATTTTATCCCTTGAACACCATTTATCCCACACCACAGATTAGCACTAAAGGAGCCTGCTGGCAGGGTCATGTGTCTATAAATGAGATTCACATTCAGATATCCTGCCCAAACCCCCATCTGCATTGCTATCACTGCCCAGAAGCACTGCAGGGGCAGTGAGCTCTGCCTACCAAAGTCCCTAAATGTGCTTGTCCATCAGCTTGCCACCCCATCCCACTCCAAAGTCTGAGTTGTCATATATCTGAATTTCAGGAGGCTGAGAAGGCATTACAGCCCATCTTCTCCTGCTAGCACAGAATGATGAGGAGCTCCAAATGCTCCTGGGATCACATGCACCCTAGGAGGGCTCCTTTGAAGAGCGAGCAGTGGGGACACTGCACAGTGCCTGGGCAACCTGCCTCTCCTAGTCCAGCTGCCAGCAGATCAGAGGATCCCACGAGCAGCGATACTGGCGTGGCACATCCCAGGGTGGCAGAGACACCACCACTCTGCATTATAAATGCATTAAGCAAAGATGGGTAGTGAGGGAGCCAGGTGGGAGCTTCATGCTAAAACACACAGGACCTGGCAGGTCTGAGGACTGCAGCTGATGGTTTCAGGGAGGGGTTGTATTTAACAATTCTGAGCTGGAAGGACAGGTTAGTCATGCACATGGCCTAAAGCAAGGAAGGCAAAGAAATGAAAGCTGGGGAATCCCAAAGAGATGAGAGGTGCAGCTACACAAACTCCAGTAAAGAAAACCCCAAACTTCATTTTGGGAAGGGCAGCTTGTTCTAGTATAAGAAGAAGCACACAACCTTGAGTGCTTGTCCAAGTGAGCATCAGCCAATGGCGTGTTTACATTCTTCCCGGTATTAACAGTGGACATGTTTTTGTCTTCTCTTTAACCAGATGAGCAGCTGCCTACATCTGATACAGCCTGATGCAGGGGTGAGCTTGGCTCTGGCAAACAGCCTTTGCTCTGTTACTCTCAATGCCTTTGTACTTGTGCATGTATGTATGAGGCACATCCCCCAGACTTTTGTCCTGAAAGGTTAGAGGTGATGGCTCACAAACGGAGCAAATTGAAATAGTATCTACTATTTATCTTCTTAGTGCATGGGACACAGATCCATGGAAAGCTTGAAGGTTACTGGCAATCTGCTGGTCCAAACCTTTGGAAGCCACTTATTGAGGAGTCCTCTCTAGGTGATCATCAGAGTAATTATCATTTGTGCAAGAAAAAAGCAAGACTATCACCACCCAAGTGGTCTGAAATGAGATGTGCTCAACTAAGTCAAAGCAGAGCTCTGTCTCTAACCTATGCCTAGTCATGTAAGTTAATCTTAACTTCCATTACATATGTACAAACAAGTGGGTGGCACTGCCACCTGTGGTACTCTTCTGGGTGCCTTCTCTTACCCATAACTGCACACAAGACCGTCTCAGATCAAGAAATTGCTGATTGTGCCTCGGAGTAACTGAGGCACACCCTGACACAAGGTAGTAAGTACCGGGCAGCTCATACACAATAATATGTTGTTTAGAAAAAGCTTACTTGTCAGCCTAGATCCCTACATTGTAGCAAAGTTTCGGTTTCTGCACGCTAGGTAGACAAGAAGAGATTGAGAGTTTGGGCTGGTTCTGTAGTAAAGATCTGTCCTACTCATGCAGAAACACTACCCAAATCACAGATGATCAGGAAAATCAACTACAGGCTCCCTGAATTTCTATATGAGGCAATCACAGTTACACAACTGGTAATTGAGTTTACTGCATTTAACTCTCTGCTCTCTATTACAGTGTTGACTAATGAAGTCTTACTTTAGAATAAAACCCTGCTTCTGGTAACATTGTGATGTTAATATAATTATTCATTGTCTGTGTGTTGTGTTTGTGCCAGTGCTGAAGAGCAGATGTTATGAGTGAAATCTGAAGAGTTTATTATAAGCAAAAATAATTAGCTTCCTCTTCTGTAGGAACAAGTCTCTTGTCCACCAGACTAATTAGAACTCCAGTCAGTCTTGTGTCATGTTGCAACTAAATCTCTGAAATGTTATTTTTTAAGGTTCAAAGACTTGACAGTGAGGCAACTCATCTGGATATCATAGGAAAAGGCTGACTACTTTCATTTATCTCTGTATCACCTTATTCACTGAAGTGTCATTATACAGCTAAGAGGCTTCTATAATTATTTTGTGCTTGTTTCTGTTATATAATTGTAACAAAATTTCTTTTTATTTCTGCAGGGTCTATAAGCTCCTGTGTGCATAGGCAGAAAAAAAATATTCTAAAATCCAGGAAAACTCGAAGGTGAAGTCAAAAGAGCAAAAGTATTTAGAGTCCACTTTGGGAAAGATGTTAATCAATTCTAGAGCCATGAAGTAGACCAATGAGAATGATCAAACATCTGTGAAAGGACAGGGTAACCTTTTTCAAGCACATGAAAGATTGCCCCAAACAAAGGAATTAATCTTCCCTCCGGTATTTGTGTTAGATAGGACAGGAATTAACCTGCAGCAATGAAGATTTCACTGAAATATGAGGAAAAAGCTCTCTAATTGCAAGGACACTGAAGCAGTGCAATAGACTCTAAAAAGACTGCAGATAATAATTTCTTCAAGGAAGTTAGACATCTGCCATCACTATGCATGCTGCTGTGGGATAAGATGAGATGACCCTTCAAGATTCTTTCTGCTTTGTGACTGTATGGGACAGCTGGGCAGGCTGTCAAGGCAGAGAAGTAGGCATATCCTGAGACAGGTGAGGGTCAGAACAACAGCAGAGCTGACTGGGGTCACTAGGACAGGCACTGGAAGGAGGCTTAGGTCATGACATGTCAGGAGAGGAGCTGCTTTAGGACCAGATTTGGGACTTGTGGGGGTCTAAAATGAAGTTTTAAAGAATCAATGTTGTAAAAGAATTCGAGTCCACATGCAATGTTCAAAAAGCATATCTGACTATGGTGCCATGCAAACAGAAAAAAAAGGAAGACAGTCACTGCCAGAGAAGGGTCCACATACAAATTTGTCAGCATCAGCATGTTGAGAGCCAATCAGCTTCATACAAAGCTTTATCTGCAAAGCAAAATGATTAGTGGATACCGGTGACTTATTTTTCTAAGCAGGTTCCTGCTCACCACAGTTCACAAGTAAAAACTCAGCCTAAAACCCTGAGGGTAGGATCTGTCACTGTTAGATGTGCCATACTCTGAAGGAGGGGAGTGGGGTCAGCTTACCAGATATTTTGAGGTGTAGCTCTCTCTCAGAGAGCTGCCAGGTGCTAGACTGAAGCATCACCATATCTTTTACTATATCTGCTCAGAAAGACAAGCCAAAAGTGCTGGGATCAGTTCATATGAATCTCTCCTCAGGTCTCTGTTGTGCAACGCTGGTTTCTGTTCCTCTTCTCGCAATAATAAGCTGCAACTGCTGCTTCAGGGATTCTACAAAGGATGCAGCTTATGTAATATCCATTTAGAAATGACAAAGCTTTCTTTTTTGGGGCTTTCATGTAGTAGTCCACCCACATGCAGGCGGTGCACACAAATGACGTATCACCCGGGGGCTGAGACTTGTTGCAGAAATTGATAGTAAGCTGTTGTTATTCTAATTATGTGTCTGTCTTCCTTAATTAAAGCTATGCCACAGGTCATTTACCCTGGTGCAGAGTCCATGAACATTAATCCTGGCAGTGTTTTGGAATCAGAGAGTTCTCATTAGCATAGGATTGGCTGTGAGGGAAGTATAATCATCTGAAAACCTTTACAAAGGAATGTAAATTAGCATCCATGCCTCCCATGTACTATTGACATAGTGAATTATTTTACTGGCTAGAAATGAAAATGAGCACGGAGCAACGGCTCTCATAACTGCAGCTCAGGCTGCACTGTGTTTGCAGTGGGGATTTGTGTGTGTGTGTGTTTCTGCAGCCAGAAACTCCAATTATCATCTCTGATGGCTCACCACCTCTTGAAGCTCACACTCCTCCCCATGCAAAGCACCGCAATCTGTTTATACTGAAGTAATAACTGAGAATATAAAATAGACTTTAGAATGCCTTATTAATCTTGGTGTTCTTCACTCAGAAGCATGGATCCCCATATTAGGAGTGTATTTAGGTTTGGGAGTGTCTTCTGAACCACATTGTAATAACAGGAATAATTCTTCACTTGTCTAATCAAGCAATGTTTGCACTTTTTTGGTCACATATCATGCTTCAGTATAGATCTTTAGTTTTGCAAAGATTGAAACAGGACCCAGGTAGAGAAAAAAAAAGGGCTGTTTTTTATCAAGCACTGCATCTACAGATGAGCGAGAACATCACCCAGAGCTAATCAAAAACCATTCCTCCAAGGAGACAAGCAAGAAGTCATTGCTAGAGCTGAAGAGAGGGATGCCACACCCAGGGACAGAAGCCAGAAGTTCTGACTGCTGGTCCCCTACTCCATCTATCCCACACAATCCCTTTTGCATTATGCGATTATAGCATGGTAGAAATAATAGATGCACTTCTACAATAGGAATTGTTCTTCTACAGAGTAAAGTTCTTTACTTGGAATAATTACTTCCCTGGCACACTTCCCATCCTGCTCAAAAGCCAAGCAATGGCCATGGCTAATAGCCAGCTATGGCCAACAGTACTGTAGCTATAATTTTGGAAACCCAATTTCAAAACAAAGAATTATGCTACTGATAGTAATGTATAGCCAGGACATTGAGCTGTGATAGAAAACATTATAATATTTCACTGGCATGTGTTAAAATGCTCTATTATCTTACATGGATATAGTCTCAGAGTAGTTCTTACAGTGAAAAAAAGTTAGGAAGTGGCAGGATAAGTCCCATTTTCCTCAAAGTTAAAGAAACCAGTTCTAAGGTGTGATACTACAGGCAATATTTACCGGAAGGAAAAAACCACCCTAAAAATAGGAAATAGTGCATGAAAAATGAGCAAAATCACCTACTGATCTTAAGGGTGGCATTTAGACAGTGGTAAATCAGTCTGGAATAAAGCAATTCCATTTCTATTTAATTTATGCTATGATATTGATACGATAACCAGTAGCACAGTATCCAAGTAGTTCACAACGCAGAGGTGCTATCCAACATCATAAGTTAACAGATGAAGAAATTAAAGTCCAAATTCTCAAAGCTATTAAAGTTTACAGATAAGATATCTTGACAAAGTGAGTTGCCCTATGGTCTGTCAGGAAATCAAGTTCAGGTTTCTCACTCCCTCAGCAGCACTCACATAACTGGCTCAAGGTTTGCTTTCTGTGGGATGGTTTTGCTTTTGTTACAATACAAAATAATTTTAACCAAGACCATATGGTGTTATTGAGTCCTATTCTGTGAATTTAAGAACTGTTCAATCTCACTTGCACGCTGAGGAAAGTAACACGTATTTTTTTGAATGTTCAAAGTGGTCTCGTGTGTGTGTGTGCTTGTTAACAATTCACAACTGATTGATTTTCCCAGGTATATCTGTTTTTAGCAGCCATTTGCCCCGGTCTACAGTCATCATCACATGGTAATTTGAAACCAGCCTACTGCCATCAGAATTATTTGATCTTCACGGTGCGAGGACCATGATGGTTGTGGGCACTTCCACAGAGAATCTGAATGTCACAACAGAAGGCAGGGAGCTGACGAAGAGGTTCAAACAGAGGTTCAATGTTCTGAGGCATTTAATCTTTTCTCTGTGTTTTGCTAGGGATAAAAAAAAGTTGGAGCACTGGTTAACAAAAATGAAGACAGGGCCATAAAGCAGTTTTGGGAAGGAAAAATTCAAATAATCTCAACTACTGTCTACAATCAAACTTTTGCTCTTGATTAGGTATCTAAAATGTTTGGGGTGCATAGGCAGCAGTTTTGGCTTTATTCTATGGCATTAATGAATGTGGCAAAGTTGGGGCAGCTGAACCTTAGACAAAGGTGACCACCTAAATCAATCAGACATGCATAAGTCCATAGGACAAGATGTGATTAATAATTTGGGGCTCAGAAAGGTGGTGAGTGTCACTGCAAGTGCAATCCCTGTCATCCTTGAGAGGCCACAGTAATCAGTCAAGATTCCCAAAGACTGAAAAAAGGCAAAAGCCACAAATGTGTTCTTGAAGAAAACCAAGAAGGAGGAGCCTTCTTGAGGAGGCGAGACCTTGAGAGGTGAGACCTTCTGCCCTACAAGCCAATGCCTCTCACCCTTCAGTCCCTGTAAAGGCTATAGAGAACATTTCCAGGCACGCAAAGGACAATAGGGTGATTTGAATCAGCCAGCATGGATTTTCTGAGGACAGATCATGTCTCACTTACCTGGTTTTCCTCTATGATCAGATAATCAGCTCAGGGGACAATGGGAGAAGAAATGATGTTGATTTTGAAAGATCTTGGACGCAGTCTCCAAAAGTTAGTTCCAGCTAGTTGTTCAAGCATTGACTGCATAAGTGGACAGTAATTTGGAGTAAAACTTGGCTGGACCTTTGGGTTCAAAGGCCTGTTATGAGCAGCATGAAATATGGGTTGCATCCAGGTCATGGAGCAATGGTGCCCATCTGTTCAATGTCTTCATCCATGACCTAAATGATAGGACAGAACTCACTCTCAGCAAATTCATGGATGATACCAAATTAGAGAGAACAGTTGATAAGCTGGGGAGTTGAAATATTGTTTGGAAGGAAAGCAGCAGGCTGTGAGCTGTTTGAGAAGGAAGCTGTTTGAAATATGAACTGACAAGAACCATGAACTTCAAAAAAGTCAAAGTGCTGCATCTGGGACATAGTCATTCCATGCCCCAGTATGGGCTGGGTTGTCAGTGGGATAGAAAGCGACTTTGCAGGGAAGAATTGGGGTGATACCATGGAGAGCAGGTTTAATATGAGCCAACAGTGCGCCATTTCTACAAAGAGGGATGGCCACATCCTGGGATCAGTCAACAAAAGCATAGCCAGCCGGTCAGCTGCACTACCCTTTGCTCACACCCTGCAGAAACTACACCTACAGTAATATCTCCAATTTGGGATCTACAAGCGGGAGCCCAAAGGAAGGCAACCAAGGCGGTCAGGGGGCTGGAAACTCAGCATATGAGAAAAGGCTGAGATTTGTTGAGGGGAAATTTCTGCTACAGTTGACTACAACTACTTGAAGAGAAAGGTGTAGAGAAGACTTCCTTCTCAAAGCTGCACAATACTAGGAGGAAGACATGTTGCAACCTGCTAGCTCTGATTATGTGTCAGGAAAAAAAGATGATTCTGCAGGTGGTAGAATATTGGCATAGAGCCCCAGAGGAGCTGTCTCCAAAGGTATCACATTTGGAGATACTCAGAACTTGACTGGACACAGCTCTGAGCAAGCTGGTGTAGCTTGGTGCTGCTTTGAGAAACAGGCAGGACTAGATGACCTGGTGAGGTCACTTTCAGCTGAAATTATCACGATTTTGCAATTCCAGGTGAGCACAATGACTTGCATTTGTATTTTGAGAAGATAGCAAGTCCTAACCTGAAAATTTAAGACAGAAAAGCCATTTCTGCTGTTACAGCTGGGTTTCATTCACAGTGATAGAAATGAGCATTTCCTCCCCTCTCAAATTGCCTTCTCATTTGCAATATCTGGAAGAAAAAAAGACTGCACAGAAATCAGAAATAACCAAGTTTTACTTTATTTACATAACACCCCTGCCAAAAAAGCAGATGATCATTTCAGTGTGCTTTATTACATATGCTGCCTAGGCTCCCATCAATTTGCATCACTTGTCATTATCTCCTGGGAGGGTCCTCAGGACACATCCAACTTTTTCATGAAGTGCTGGCATAGACCCTAATACAGCCTCAAATGGCCCCTCCAGTGACCATAGAAAAACAAATGCAAAGATATCCTAAAAAAAACACACTACACACAAAGGGCTTTTACTCTCCCAAGTAATTTTTGACAGATAGCTAGGTCATTCCCTCACCCTCTATTTTTATCTGGGAAGAAGCCCTTAAAATGCTGACTACAAGGTCAGAAGGGACAGACATAATTCCCAGAAAGCTGCTTGGTTGTGGGAGGTGAGTCCTCAGTTTCTCTGTAGGGAGCTGGAACATGAGGAGGGCAGGGAGCCTTGGGGTGAATGTATCTGGCTGCCCCATCCCAACTCTTGCACTGGGATCCAAGTAAAGTGAAACTTTTGTAGCTGGATGCTGTTGTCATACCTGCACCACAGCATGCAACAGTGTTGGTCCTTGTGTTTATATGGCTCAGACTACTCAGGGAAAAAGGCAGCTGTTCCCCTAAAAGGAGTGTTGTGGGGTTGCATCTATGCTGCTCAGCAGATCTTTTTGACTTTTCTTTCCCTGCCTTCATTCTCCACCCAGCAATTCACAGCAGATGAGTGTTGTTGACAGGCACAGTGCTGTTTCAGAGACAGTGTGATGCATCACAGGGGGATGTCCCCACGCAGACGTCCCCACTCAAGTTCAAGGCTGATCAAAAGGTAGACAAGGTTGCATTTGGCTTTTCTGACAGTGGACTGCAGCTGGGTCTGTTTCTGCCACAGAAAGGGGAGGTAGGGGATGGCTGTTCCATGGGGCATGAAGGGCTGTGGGAGGAGAGGCTGCCTCTTCTTCCAGGTGCAAACACAGTCCTCATCACCTCAGCCTTGGCCTTGGCTGCCATGGGCCACCTGGCTCTGCACCCTGGACAAAGTGGTGATGGGACATTTTGCAGGGCCCTCAGCAGCTCCCCTCAGCAGCTGCTTTGTTTACCTGTGCTTTGTTTACTGTGGAAGAAAATGCCTGGGACCAAGGCAAGCAGCCAAACCCAAGCTGACACAGCTCATTTAGGCTTGGCAGGGAGTAGCTCTTCTGGATTCAAAGCCAGTGAAATGATGGAACTGGCAAAAGAACACTTTGCTGCCTGTATTTTTCAGAAAAGCTTTGCTTGTTGTGCTACGAGTCTTGGGAAAAGGGCCTTTGAGAGAAGAAGGGCAGAACTACAGGAATTTGACTCTGATCTTGAGAAGAGAGAGAAAGCAGGCCACATTCTATTTGCGTGGGTTTTTTCTTAAAACACAAAAGACAGAGGAAACAACAGACATTATTATACAGCAGGGATGTGCAGACATGGACTCCCAGACATGTCCATGGGGTGTCCTTTCAGCTCTTTACTTCTGGGGCCAGCCTCGCCTGGTCTACCTTGAGCTTGCTGGAACAGAGAGCAAAGACAATAAGAACATTGCAGTTGCACTTCATGCAAGGCCCACACAGAAAACACAGGGATACTCACTTCAGTGGGATTTAGGTACCCTATGTAACTTTGAGAAACTGGACTTGAGGGTCTCCCCAGAGGCTGAGTCCCTCCTCCAGGCATGGTGTCTGACTTAAGGCTCTTGATTACTGGCTCAGTGTGTGTGTGTGAGATATATTAAGTCATCTGACAAACAAAAACTAAACATTCCACAGGCTGTCAACTACAAAAGCATCTTCTCTAAATGTATGTAAACTAAACCAATTTCATTACCAAAATGCTGGCAAACCCTCTGTCTTGCTTGAAGCTCTTAGAGTCCTTTGTTTCCAAATGCAGTAGTGGTGAGCAAACACATCAGGCTGCAGGAGCAAACCTGATCTCCAAAATGGCAAAAAGTAATGTCCAAATGACTACTCCAAAACACACAGATAAATAAAGACAGAAATTTCAGTCCTCGGCTGGGAAAAATGAGCAAGGGAAGTGGCCCTGCCGGGCAAAGCAGACAGACTGGCCACATAGAAATTAGTAAATGTAGGAGACTCCCAGTTCCTGAAGTAGGACTCACATATCATGACCAGGGTGAGATGGTAGAGAACCCCTGAAGTCATTCTTGTCACCTCAGTCTCCTCTAGAAAGGAGATGTGGCATCCTGCATGTGTCCCTAGTCTGCATGATGTGGAGGCTGGGACTCATGGCAGAGCTTCCTACGTAGCCCCAGGGAGCCCCACATCAGCCACAGCAGTGCTCAAATAAGGACTGAGAGAACTACTGGGATGATGTGTGGTCAAAATCTGAAGGAACTGAATTAATGGAAAGTGCAGAACCCATTTCTATTTGAGGATTTGAAATTTTTTTTTTTGCCTGTTTATTTTTCTATCCTCCTTAAGACTTATTAAATTGGCTTAAAAAGTAACAGCTAATCATTAAATATCCAGATTTCCAGGTTAAAAATAATTATATTATTTTCAGAAAGTGAAAATAGACATGATTTAAATATTGACCTGTATAACACCATTTGCAAGAAACATTGTTCATAGCATGGCAAACACAAACACTGGATTAATTTAAAATTGAAAAAAATTCCTGCTAAGTTTTATTTAAAAAAAGAAAGGAAAAAAAAAAAGAAAAACATAGGTCGAACTTTTTAATATTGCATCATTTGAGCATCTGGAAGCACAAATGAAATCTCAAACCCAAAAGCAATATAGGAGGGGAAAACCAAACCAAACAAACACTTCCTACCAATCCAAATGCTGTAAATGATGAAAAAATCCTTGCTGTGTTTGGATGCAACCCTGGATGGTTTCACAGAATTTTGAGTTACCAACTCACCCTTCACAGAAACCTGTGATGCAAGCACTGGTGTTTGATAGACTTGTGTGGGTAACCCCGAGATTTGGGGACTGAGATTTCGCAGAAATGCTCTTTTTGTGGTAGCGTATGTGCCCGGCCGAGGCAGGGGGGCAGCATCATTCCTCTGAGAGCAGCCCTGCGGCTGTTCCCGGCGGGTCGCGGTGCGGATCGCCGGGCGGTCGCGCCCCGCGTGTCCGGGCGGACGGTGCCGCTGCGCGGTGCGGCGCCGGCACTGCAGGCTCCTCCGGGCGCCGCCGGCCCGCAGCCTGCCCGGCTCCGCTCGAAGGGAAGGGAGAGAAAGGCTGGGGGTGCAAGGACAGGTGTTAGCTCGGGCCGGGAGTTCCAGCGCGGCCGGGCTCCAAAGATGTCTCTGATCTCAGTCGCCCAAGCTGCCAAGAGCTGGCCAGCCGGGAGTGGGCTTCGTTTCTTAATACACGGGCTCAGCGTGATGGGGATTAAGCTCAGCCTAAAAGGGTTCGTTGCGGGAACCAAGGGGTCAACAAAAAAATACTCTCCTGAGCAGTGATTACCCCGTCTTAGAAAATTGGCTAAGAACCAAGTGAAATTAAGGAAAAATTCCTCCTTGGTTGTTTTTTTTTTCTTTTTTTCTTTTTTTTCTTTGTGGTTTTCTTTGTTTGGGGTTCTCTTGTTGATTTTTTGTTCCTTTTTTTTAATCTTTCCAGATCACACAAGGATTCAGGATGAGGATGTTTATATGTTTTGTAAGACAGGGACTTGCAGACCCTTGTGTTGTGCTGCAGCTGCTATTTACGGTGGATACTTGAGGAGATATTTCAGTAAGAGACCAGGAGGAGACAGAAACAGGAAAAGGCCCTGTTCCCAGCCTGCCAAGAGGATTGGGACAGACAGCCCCTTTCCAGCCCCTTGTGTCCCTTACCTGCCTCTGTTTTGCCCCTCTGCAGTTCCTGACACAGTGAAACAGTGTCCAGCACAGAGGGACATCCATCTAGGAGCTGCCATCACGCAGATGACATCAGGAATAACGCTAACAGATGGCAGGTCTGGAGACGAGCCGCTGCCACCAATGCAGGCTGGCAGGCAAACATTCCTGCTCTGGCAGCTGGAACAACGGTAGTGCAAATGAAACATGAACAATTTCCTCCCCGCCAGCAAAGAAAATAGCTCCAGGGAGAACCCAGGGAGAATAATTGTCAGCCTCCTCTAGGTATCATGGGAACACAGGCCATTCAGCGATCTCCTAGTAAACAACTGCGTCTTATTTTTAATACAGAATAGAACCCCAAGAATCTAAGAGCTGGTACTGCACAATTGCTGAATTAGATGCACCTTCTGACCTTTCACTGAAAATCGCTGAAGTGAGGCCTGCAGGAGTTCTACTGTATCTAAAATGGGCTCTAATAGAGGGTGAATCTCCTGTCACAGAACGATGCAGATAGGACAAATACTTAACATTCTTCTTGCTCCTGTCTTTGAAGAAGATGCTGATCATTAGACCAGTGAAATTCCTTCTCCTCTTGGGACTCAGCCAGGTCTCCCTGTCTTCAGATGCCTTTTTTCTTTTTCTTTTTCTTTTTTTTTTTTTAATTATTTTCTTTCCTTTAGTCATGGTTAAAATATGCTGCAGCCTTACAGCATGTACTGCCAGCTGGCTGGTGTGGCCCCAGAAATTTTCAGTAGCAGCAAGCAGAAGCAGGGTTGATGCTGGCATTCACAATGAGCATGGCTTATCTTAACTGATATTCAAAGAGTTACAACAATGCAGAAATCCTGTAAGCCTCAAAAAAGTCAAAATCCTGTAAATACTTGCTGGTAATTCACAATAATATACTGGTGCTATTTGGCTCAATGGGACTACTCCTCACAGAGGGAACTGTGTCAGACTACCAGAATATCTGCACTCAGGCTTTCCAGCAGCAGTTAGTTATGGATACAAAGGGAATAATAAAAGAATAAGGTAGACATACCTCCCTGATGTATTTCACCACTGCCACTGGCACAGTACCTGACTTTTAGACTCCTATTATAGGGAATGTTCTTCTATCTCCTGTGAAATTCAGCACACACATTTGTTGCCATCCCAACAGGTACCAGGATTCCCTCCAAACAGGGGTCTCGACTATGATCATTTTATGCCATGTGCTCTACTTCACTTATATTTGCAGATTAGCCTGTTTAAGAGATTTCTCTGAAATAAAGAACTTGTCTAAGGATAATGCAGTATATATATGACTACCAACTTTTTCTATTTGCAGGAACCCATTCAGCAACACACCACTGGCTCTGGTATAAGAAAACTGATGAATACAAAACTGCCATGAGCACACATTGTAATGAGCACAGCTGCTGTTTATAAAAGTAAAATGGCAAGTTATTTCTATATCCAGGGCTTGGAGAGCAATGACTCTTCATACCCTGCAGCCTGGCACAGGCACAGACCAAGAAAAGATAACAAGAGGCCTGCTCAGTCCTTATCACAATTTTTCTTTTGCTTTCTTTTCCTTGGTCCTCACTCCCCCTTGCCTTCACTGGTAAAACCCTTCTCTCATTTTCTCAGACATGGATGCAGCAGAAATAACGTGGGTAGGAAGAATGTTTTCCTCTGCTCGATTACTGGCACCCAGGAGCCCACTCCAAAATTAATTCTCCAGCCGGTATCTCACATCCAGTCTCAGGAGTGGAAAAAGCCACAGAGACAGACATGAATCACAGGTGATGCCTCTAAACCTTTTTTTTTATCCTCCCTTCCATCTGATTCAAGGGGGGAGCAAAAAACCTCAGCACATTCCTGTAGTGGCAAATAATAACTAGAAAGCCTCTGGCATTTCTCAGAGAAAGACCTGAATATATTTTGCCAGGACGGTTGGTTGAAAACCACTGCAGCTCCATAACCCTTCATTTCTGTACACAAAGCCTCGAAACTGTTAAGGTCTTAGGAGAGAGCAAAGAGGTAGGAAATGGGGGGGGTCTGGCTTATGATGTGAGCTGCAGCCAGGCTGCCCAGGACTTTGGCACATCTCCTCCCTGTGATGGGGAGGATTTGGTTTCCATAGCAGCAACGGCATGATTTCCCCCACTCTTCCTCTCCGGGACTTGTATTCCACAAATACATGGGAGTGATATTTCCCCCCAAGGCTTTCATTTTCCTGCTGCACGGTTTTGTCGTGCTCCAGCAGGTCTGCCTTTTTCTGCCTTATTCTGCTTTATTCTGACACTGGTTTGGGGAGCGAGGGGGGGCCATGGGGATGCCGTGCAAGCATCACTGTCTCCTCCCTCTCCCTCTTAACGCCACTCCACAAAAGATGCAGTGTTCCCTGTCCCCAACTGACTCATCTTCGCTGAGGTCCCCCTTTTCCTTGCCTGTCTCCAGTGATCAGCTCACGCATGCCTGGCTTTCCATAACAGAGCAGAGCTGTGTGCAAGTGCCAGGCCCCCGCACAAAGCTGGAGTGCTGCCTGCAGAGGAAATGTCAATACAGGAACACCAGGCTATTTACAAAATCCCCCTTTATTGTGTGACAGAGATTCATGTATCTCTAAAACAGTCATACCTGCTGTTTTGATTTTACCCACATGAAGCATATGAAGACTCTTGTCTCTCCTGATGAAGAGGACTTTTTTTTTTCAGTAAAAAAGAGAGGAAAACATGCTCAGAAATAGGATGGTATAACTGCAAACCACACCAAGTATTCTGGGGACTCGTAGGAGGATCTGAAAAGCCAAGCCAATTCCTTTTTTGCAGCTGATCTGCCTTCAAAACAAGTGCTCCTTTAGTTGTACACATTTGACATTTGTCTGCTTCAGGACCAATGAACTTAGCTGTGTTCTTATTAGTACCACAAAATGTTTTCTTCTTCAGTGTGGAGTCAATTCAGAGGAGAGGCCAAATTCTCCCTGATTTTAGCAGGCTTCCCAAGATATGGGTGCACTGTATGTTGTGCATGCGTGCCAGTATTTCCTGTGCTCTGGAACATCCCAACCCACATATCCAGGGCAAATGCATACCAGAGAGCCCTACTGGCAGCTGGGATCAGGGAGCTGGGGCTCAGCACTGGGGAGAAGCAATCCCCAGCTTTTAGATCACAGCTGGCACTGGTCCTACCAACACAGAGGCTGCCAGGCTGAGCCTGTTTTTGGTGCAGGCTCCCCATATAGGGTGAAAATGTTACAGAGCCCAGCACAGCTCGGTGTCTTGACCTCTCATGGAGCTCTCAGCCCATCCACCATGCAGTGGGAAGTGCATGGCTTGGCATCCACCCACACTCAAATACTAGTCAAGATTATTCCCTTGCTCCTACCAGATTGCTCCCATGCTTTGGGCAAGTTAATGTCTCTTCACCTAGGAGAAAGAGGGTTCACTTATTGGCATAAATATGTTTTTTCACTAACCAGTTTTTATTTATAGTTACTGATGTTTCTAAGCACCTTGAAAGAAGTGGTTTCATCATTGCTTTATTGCTTTTAGTAATGTCATTGGACTTATGTGGTGAAAGAGCCCCAAAGACTGCACTCAGGAATCAAGACCTCCTTGTGGAAAGTGATGCTGAGATAAATTTGATCACAAAATTCCTATTAATTTCCATATGTCACTGAATTCTCCAGTCATCTTGGAAGAGCCTTTTGCTGGAGAGCAACATCTGTTCTGGCTCAGAAAGATGGTAGTAAACATCACATCTTAATTAAAACTCTGTGTACAGTTTTGGGAGACATACTGGTACCTCCTAGAAAAAAAACAAAAAACAACTTAATGGCTTTGCTCCCATGTGCTGACAAAAAACGCCTGTTACTGTCCTTGTTTTGGCAAATGCCAAGTCCCCATTTGTCAGAGTAAGAACGGAGTTTGGAGGAAAGGCAGCAAAAGGACTCTGACTCCTCTTGGCAGAGTGTCCCTTGGCTGAGAAAATTGCTTTACTTTTCACAGCCACGTTGGTAAGAAAGCCCCTCTAGATGAGCTTCCAGAGCTTACAGATGTAGGTCACAGGTTTAGAATGGGATTTGTTAGGTACACTCTACTTTTTCTTCCACTCCACTTAAATATATCTCTAAATATGTTTTTTTTCAACCAGCACAATGCCGGGTGATCCTGATACACTAGCTTTATCAGTCAGGTTCACAAATTGGCTATGATGCAAATATTTTTTATTCGCAGTTTCCCTTTCTTGCAGACCTGCAACAGGGGTAGCATAGCTATATTCTCATTCAATATGAATAAAAGAGCTTCAAAAACCTGTTGTCAACATTCAACCCTTATTCGGGCCGTGCAAGTTTCCAAATAAAGTAGAATTTATTATAAAATTTAAAGAAAAAATGAGAACTGTATTCTAAAATTTCTTTTGTTTGAATAAGACTGGGATAAAACTGGAAATTCCCCAAAGGATGCACCAGCACATACAAATTATTAGAACATTTATTTTAGTTGAATTCATTCAATAAAAGGACCATTGCAGAGACCTTCAAGATCTCTCATGACATGGAAATAAAAATATTTGGAATATATAAGTGAGAATATTGGTTTCACCAAGCATCTGCAGAAGCCTTCCATGGTTCCCACATCCCATCAAGTTCTTCTGAGGTCAAGCAGCCTGTGAGTTCTGGATCCCCACTGGTAAAACACCTCCACAGAAGATAAAATCTGGTCTTATCTAAATGCCATGTAGGTGCACAAACCTGAGCTAGGTAGACCTTTTATAGTCAGTGTTGCAACCTCTCAGACCTAGATAGCATAGTATGAAAATTAATCACACCCAGCTTTTCTCTCCTGACTATAAAGGAGGTCTTGGCTGACTAAATCAAGTGCAAATATCAGTATTCTATCTGTCTGAAGTCAAAGAGTCACAGAATGATTTAATGTAGTCTGGAGCTCCAAAGCCCTACCCAGAGCAGGGCTGACTTCAAAGTTAGATCTGAAAAGCTGAAGTCCTTGTCTAGCTGAGATGTTAAATTTCCATGGCTGCATATACCATTGTCTTGCTGAATAATGACCTCACTGGGAAAGAAAGAAACCCGACTTCCATGCAATCAGAATTTCCCTTGACATAACTGCTAACTTCTCCTTTTTCCGTCACTATGCAGCATGAGATCCTTTCACTCAGGGTTAGTGTGACTCTGACTTTCTCTAAAATCCTCCATTAAAAAGGGCTATTAGGGTGTGAGCAAATCCCATCCTTGGTTCCCCAGTCACAGGGCAACAATCAGTTGTGTACTCTTTCAAAACACAGGAAACCCTAAAGTGTTTCAGATTAAGGAGTGCATGCTGAAATGCTGGGATTTCCCAGAAAAGCTTTTTTGTCCATCAGAATTTTTATCCAGCACTAGTGCTGAAGTGGGAAGATTTATGCTAGGCCACTAATTTATTTTCTATTTTGGGTTCATCCTTCCTTTGATAGCTGATCTGGATTTACACCTCTTGGCATAATCTGATGTTGGTACAAACATGTTTTTGCTTTTGGAGGCATGACACAAAGGCTCTTCCACAATCCAGGCTATAACTCTTTCCCTGTAGGTCTTTCAATCTATATAAAGCGCAGTGTAGCTGAGCACAAAGCAGATAGAAAGAGCACATAGGTCACGACTGCATGACTGTGACTGTGCAATGAATCCTGTGAGTGTGCTTTGATTGTAAGTTGCATTCTGTTTTGATTTGTTACATTTCTTTTTTTTTTTCTTTAGCAGTGACCGGCTTGTTGTTTCAAAGAAAATTAATAAACAAATCAAACCAATCCAAAATCCATTCTAATCTATTTCTGTTTCTGTTAAGTAACTTAGTATGATAATACAGTAAGTCAGCCCTACAACTTAAATATAAAAAAGCTGATATTCATCAATCTTTGTTTTGTTATGGATGGTGTTGACATAAATGCTGACCACAATTAAGAGCTTATTCTGGAGCTGCTATGCTTTTGCTGAAAGCAAATGAATGATGGCATAGCCTCACTTTCAGAATTGTCTTGAATTGCAAAAATAAAAAAATCAGAAGCTTAGTGATTTGTGTCCTTGGGAAAGCCTAGGCAGATCATTTAATAGATTTTTATTTTACAAAGAAAATAGGAGCTGCATAAATATGTAAATGAGCCATCCAAGAATGAGCAAGCAGGAGAAATATTATTGCTATTTGACTGGCTGGTGTGATATATATATATATTAACAAAAACATGCTCAGAGTCATACATGGCTCTTGTGTGCATTTTTAAACACAGATGCATAGCTGAAAGTCTGTGCCTATGCATGCAAATAAGTGATAAAAATATGGATGGAAGCATACGTATTCAAATGAGTTGGCGCCTCTGTTCAAACAGCAGAGAAATCTGTATGTGTCATGATTTCCTCTAATTCCAAGAATCTTTCTTTGTGGGCTTGTCTGCATGTTCTCAGGCACAAAACAATCTCTTCTGAGATCCTGGAGACCTTCAAATTCATTGCTATGTTTCACATTTTCTGCCAATAATTCTGTGATCACAGTAAAAATATTTTCCAGGTAAGACTATCATAAAATGATCCTACCACCATATTCTTTTGCAAAAGTATTCATGCTTGTTTTCATTCAGGAGTAATTTCTTTGTTAATCAGTATGGAGCAGAGTTTGGCCCCTTTTAAGATGTCCCCCTACAGACTGATGAAACCATAAGTTTTCCATGTCCAGCTCACAGAGAATCCTTCAAAATCCAGCTCTAGTTCCCAGTGTCGTAGGCTTGAACAGTCCTGTCATCATCACCACTGGAAAAGAGTATCATCTCAGTTTATATCCAATATGATGAAAAAAATTAAATTTAATACTAGATAATGGAGAAAGAAGACTGCAATGCACATCATTAAACAAATAACAAGAGAGAGGCCATGGCAATCGGCTTTTGGCTAAGAATACTCCATCCTCCACCTTTTTTTAATGGGAGATTTTGTGCTTTCTATAAACAAAGCAAATTTTCCACTTCAAATTATCTGGGATTGTTCACTTCAGTATTTAAACACACTCTCTTTGGTAGTGATTTTACAGTTCATATTTTTGTTTTCACAAGTTTTATTCATTTTTTGCTGGAACTTATTCTTCCATCATGAGGACTTTGAACTTGTGTCCATAAAACGCACTTTCAGTTCCCAAGCAGCTATACCTGGGGGGAGGTAATTCATACTCCTCCAGCCAAAGGACTAATCAGATTAATCACAGCTGATCAGTAATTTAAAACACAAACCACAACATCCACAAAACATTTGCTCATGATCAATCCTCAGAGCTGAACATTTAAAATCCCCTCTAACTCAAACCACACCTATACAATATGCAATCTGCAAACAAAAGTAAAAATACTACAGCAATTTCAAATTGTTACCTCTGTTCTCTACAAAATCAATAAGAATTAAAATGCTGCTTCCCACAATGGGCACAGCAGGAAGCAGACAACTGTTCTAATCTTCCTGAGCTGGTTTGTAGAAACTGCATATTCAGAATTTGAGAATTCTGATTTCCCTATCCCTTAGAAGAGTATTCACTTTCTCATAGTGGGCCTTCTAACAGCATCCACAGCCAGTCTAAAATGGTAGAGCATTACAGAATCCAAGGTAGACAATTATGACTTCTGAGAGGCATGAGGGTCACAAGTTTTTACAGCACAGCACCAAAAACCAATGCTGTCTCCCAAAACTCATGAAAAGGCACTGTTTTTTCATTGTAGATGTTGGGCATTTGGGGTGCTCTGTGACAAATGCAAACTCTGCTGCTGATGCTCCCTAAACACACAGTAGGAAAAGCCATGGGATTTCCATTCTTTGGGCCTCTTCTAGAAATTTCCCCTTCTCCTTTCTCAGATTTGAGACCCCCTGGTATGTGTCTCATGGCTCTGAAATTTTGGGTGCTTTCAGGGCCTGGAAATGTGACACAATGCCTCTTGACCTGTAGACCTTGAATATCTAGACCCTTCAGAACTTTGTGCATTGTCTGCAGAGTTGCTTAATCTGGTAGTGGCATTACTCAGAAAGAATAATAAAACCACCATAAATTCACAGATTGCAAGTTTCTCTTTAATGTTTTCTTATGAGAAGTGTGCAATACATATTAAACTGACCACTCAAAATCTTGAACCTACCACTACCAATTTGGCTGAGCCAGGCAGGATCAAGAGTATCAGAAATGTCTATTGCTTCAAAACCAGTTTGTTGCTAACGTCTATTGCTCAAGATGCTTGGTCACTTCGTACTGCCCAAACTGGAGCAAAATATACAGTGGATAGGATACAAAAAAAATCTACCTTGCCCATTCCACATGTTTCCATCAGAACCCAAGATAACTGGGTTATTTCTCTTCATGATCTACCTTTTCTCAGCACTGAAGCCTTGTCTGGAGTATTAGGTGGCTGCCATGTAAGTAAGAAGTAGTTTCACAATATTTATCCCTCTTGCCCTCTCTGCCCTTCTAGGACTGATCAGGAGGTCAATCTGCCTTGTCCATTGGGAAATAACTTCTGCCACAGTAATTAGTACAGCTGAGATTAGAAATGTTAGCAATTATTCACACAGGAGAGTACTTGCCCCCTATACTCACGATGTTCAGATGGGGCCTCATAGCAGCAGGGTGCCTGGACTTCAAAGCAATAAGTTTGGGATTTGTTCCATAACAAACAAGAAAAGATTCTTCAAAATTTAGACTCTCATCTCTTGAGCCAAACATACATTATGCCATTTATTCTTACAGCTTACTTCAGAGAAATATTATGATGGAAAATCTTCCAAGTCTGCTGAATTGGGCTGTTAGCCAAGCTGAGTGAAATTTCAAAAAGCAGCTTGTCTTCCATATTTTCAGTCCAGAAATACTGCCGCAGTGGGCAAGGGCAGATTTGCCCTTCGTTGTGATCATTCTGGCCCCAGCAAGGTCCCAGAGTCCTGCATGCAGATAATACATACAGTTACCATTATCTGCCTCCCACAATAAACTGTGGTCCTCTCCCTGCCTGCAGAGATTGGAAGCTTGTGAGTGAGTGGTATGCCTGTAGCAAGGTTTGAATCAGGGATGAAGAAAAAGGAGAACTAAGATAAGTCCATAAGAAATTAATACTCCAACCCCTCCAGGTTCTGGGGAGGAATCATGACCCCACAAAGAAGACTCAATAGCTTTAGCAACTGTGGCAAAGAGCTGCACACAGGAAGATGCTTGGCAGACCCACCCTCTGCTGGGACAATAAGGTAGGGGGCCAAGTTTCCACACTGATAATTCTTCTTGCACTAAATCTTTCATAGGCAGGTGTAGAAATATCTTCATCATCATGATGCTGTCTTTTCTGCCTCTTGTATCCAAGAGTGTCTCACCATGGATATCTGTTTCAGGCTAGCTGCATCCTAAATGAGATGTTTGTTCCCTGCTTCTGTTTGTGTATTACAGCCTCCAAGACTGCTGCAGAGCCAAGGAATGACTGGCTGCTTTTTCAGTCTCAGATACTGGCTCCATGGAAAGTGGTTCATCATTAGCCTGTGCACTCTTTAACTCACTTGCTAAAAGGAATGCTCCTGTATGCCTCTTTTCTCCTATAATTTATTATAGTCGGCAAACAACCTCATTCTTTCCCTCTAGCCTCTGCCCAGTTTGCTAGGGATAAATGAGTACTTACAAAGGCATCCAGTCCTGATGTGAATATAATTCAAGGAATGAATTTTCAGCATCACACATATGGGTATTTTTTCCTCCTGCAAAAACTGTGAAATTTTTTCCATATTGTTTTAGCTTTCTAGTATCAGCTTTCCAACCTCAGATATTTTAAAAAGTTTTTGCTTAAGTTATAAAGGCTCTCCTACCATAAATTCTGTGTTAGCCTCAAAAATAACAACTATTTTTCACTTTCTGGGTTGAGCCTCCTTAATGAAGATTGTTTCCAGGAGCAATGTGATGAATTATGAGTTCTCATATGAATTATGAGTTATAGCTGGGAAGCCTAAAATAAATCCTAATTGAAGTGCAAGAGGTTATGACTCTTTGGGAAAATAGAGAAAAGAGGAAGACCAAGGTCATTCAATTAAGGCTGTTTCAAGCTTCTTTTTTTTTTTTTTTTCTCTTTTTTTTTTTTTTTTTGTATCAAAAAGCACCACTTTGAAAGTCTACCAGAAAAAAAAAAGTCTCTGTACAAAGTTCAAATGTCACTCTCCTTCTAAAAGAGCATGTAAGTGAAAGCTGATTAACACCTAATTGACATTAATAAGGCAGAATCTGGAAAACTAAGAGCTGAATGGTCATCTTAGGAAAGATTAATGGAGCTAAATGTTGTATGTAAAGCTTAGCTAAACATTTAGTGAAGGGAATATTAGGATCTATAATCTATGAAGGAAATCATTATTGAAGAAATAAGAGGACTGTTCATGCAGATAAATATACATATATAGTAAGATGAGCTCTGTGGAAGACAGGCTATTTCAGCATAAATTGAGATTTTAATATTTGTTTTAATTTGCAATGGTACTTCTTCAGTTTTAAAGTTTATTTCAGATTACTTCTAATATTCAAAACAGGAAATAAGAGCCACTCCAAAAGTTGAATCGAAATCAGTCATCCTGAAGATGCTGAAACTAGCTTTGTCTAAATCTTTACCCTTTCTCCTAAAAGAGCATTTTAGTTTCAGCAGTTCAACTTTCCCATTTTGTGGTGCCCGTATTTTCTAACAGACTTTCATGCTAAGTAGTAATGAAAACTAATGAAGAGGGGTCAGCTGAAGTTTGCACTTCCTAGCCAATACACACACAGTCAGATTCTTCTTAAGAAGCCACTATTAAAGGAAATTAGAGAAGTATTATTGTACACAGGACAAGACTCTAAAACCCAAACTGTGTCACTCTGATGAACACATCTACTAGATAAGGAGAGTGTAGGATGATCCTTAACTTTCCCAGTCTCATTAAAAGCAAAAAATTTCTACTAACCTAGTGTTGCTCAGGAGATTTTTCTTAAAATATCTTACCATCATGGCACCATATTTTTGTCCCAATGTCTTTTATGTCAGCAACATATAAACAAAAGCTGCAACACAAACATCAGTATCAACTCTGCATCTGTGCTTCTGCCATGGTTAGCATGGAGTTACATGAGCCAGGATGCGTCAGTGCTGAGAAAATCCATGGACCCAAGCTGCAGGATAATTCAGGGGACTGAGGAAGATCTAAGTATCAAATACAGCAATAAACATCCACAAACCTAAAGGAGCCTCTCAAAGGAGTTTCTTGATTGACTCACCTTTCATGTACTGCAGCTTTTTATGGGGACGGTATAAAGAAGAAAGCAGAGTCAAAATAAAATCATCTGCATGACCCGGTTTTCTTTAATGATCATTTTATGAAGCATTTACTATAATCACATATTAAAGCCAAGTGAAAGTGTTTGAGTTACCTGTCACAATTTTGTTTTTACAGCTGAGTTTTTTGTGATTCATTCTTGTGCAGGAAAATCAAACTCACATATTTCTAAGAAAGATAACCAAAGCAGAACAGAAATGTTTTCCTTTAGCTGCAACATATGCTTCAATATTGCTTTAGGATAGAGCTCAGTGCCTCAAAGAAAAATACTGAGGTATTTATTTCATACAGCTGTTGTTCGAAAAATCACTTTCAATTGAAATATCTATCCAGAACTATGATTCACTGCTGAAAAATATTGCAAAAAGTTATACATCTTGAAATACAAACATTGTTTTCAGGCTTCCTTATAAAATGCATGTTCAGTTTTTAGTAGGCTCACCCCTCATTTTTATGCTGCAGCTTATTTATTTCAGATGTTTAGGCCTTTGCTTCATGTTAAAGGGAAAAGATCAAAACAAACACAGTAGTTAGTTGTTCTGATTTACATTTGCACAATAGGAGAAATTTAACCCTTAGATAAAATTTACTGTGAAAAGAACCCTCTTAGTCTAGTCACATATTGATTTTTGTCTCAGATCTCTGTTCAGTTGCAGGAATCAAACTGAAATCCATGCCATGTCCTTGCTCCCGTGACTGTCAGAATTCAGGTTGCCCTGGAGACATGATGCTGCATTCATAGAAGGATAAGAGAGAGAATTCAGTCCTGATGTCCTTTGGAGACCATGCTCCCAAAATTCTTCAGCGGGTCTCCTCTCAGCCCTGAGACCATGCAGATGAAGACAGCCAAGTATTTGTCATGTGAGATGCTACTGTAAATTAAACACTTACTAATGAAAGATCAGAGGGATCACTTATAAAAGCTAGCTTCCTATTTCTCTGCATGCCTTTGGGAAATACATAATCGTGCTTTTTAGCAGCACAGCCACAGGCACTGTATATTTAAAGCAAGCACAACAGTAAAATCTCTGTATCTTATAAAAAGGTGTTACACTGGATAATGATTAGTAGCATCTTGGATAAAAGAATATACACAACCAGGACAGTTTTTAAATCCACATACATATCTATCCAAGTCATTAATCTGTAAGTACTGGATAGTATCTGCTGGAAATGGAAAGTAGAACAAGCCAGCCTCACAGGCAGAGATTGTTGTCAGTCTTTGGAGATATGTAAATCCCTCAGCAGGTCAGTACACTATTTCCTCTGTCACATATAGGATTTACTACTCCTATCAGTGCACTGTCCTGTTAATATTGTTGCACAAGAGGCTGGAGTTCAGGAAGGACTTCAGTACTCAGAGAACAAAAGATGACAGAGATGACATGGAGGCGAGTGCACACGCGCAGCCCCTTTGGGCCTCTGCACAAATGAGTGCAGCTCATCTCCCACTTTGCATTGCCCAGCAGCAAATTGAACATGGAGTGGAAATGAGGACAGCAGTGAAGGAATCTAGGAATATTGGCTTCTTTACTGTAAGCTGAAAATTAGTAGCTCTTTTGGAAACCTGTAAAATGGGAATGGTTTGGAGGATACTGATAAAGACCTTGTGCTGGGAACAAGAAGTTTCACATTACTGCTAAAAAAAAAAAAAAAAAAAAAAAAAAAAAAAAAAAAAAAAAAAGCACAAGCATACAAAAGAAAGCAGCACTGGTGCTGCTCTGAGCAGAATGGCATCTGTGTCTTCCAACCCCTTGTGACCAGATTCACAGTCCTCACAGGGTGATTGCGAGTGGTGCTGGACAGAAATGCAGTGATGCACCAGTGATATGCATGAGGAAAACAACACAAGAAAGATGACCACTTTGCAAGTCCATGATTCTGCTGGGGAAAGGAGATGCTTTCCTATAATTGAATGCTTGTAATTTGGGAGGGATTACATACTTTCTGTGAGTCAAGATGTGCCTGTATGTTTTGCTGAATGTCCAGGGCCATGGCTTCTGAATTTGTAGCTAATCACAAAGGCAGCTGTCAAATGCAAAACCATCTTGCCCCCATCCTGTCTCCTCAGATTGTCAGCAGAGAGAGAACAGCAGTCACTAAAGGAACTGACCTCTACAAATGCATTAAAAACATTTTTCATCTAATTGCCTTAATAGTTTTCACCTTTGCTATACCTATGGCAATAAATGACATGGTTTGGATAAACATTTCACTAATTATCTCAGGCTTTGATCTATTCCTCTGAAGTTGCACTCTGCTTCCCCAGGCAGACAGCTTTGCTAGAGCTGCCCTCTTCTACTGGAATAGTGAATAAAGCCTTTCTCAGACATGTTTCAGTACGCCTTCATTCAAGTATATAATGTAAATAAAGAGGCCCATATTGAGAATCTACAGTAGTAACAAATGTTAATTGCACAGTAACAACTAGCAAAAACAATATTCAATGTGATCATGTCGTGTGCTCTTCTCAGGGCACACCATTATCATAATTAATAATATCATTTAATAACAATAATAGGGCAAGTGCAGCTTATAAATTCAATGGATATTAGGTTAGTAAATGGGATCTGATAATTAGTTAGATACAGCTGAACAATTTATGAAGCATTTTAACAGCTTCTCTAGAGGTGGTGAATCAGGGGTGATGTGCTTGCCTCCTTCAGTGAGCAGCAAGAATGAAAAGTAAATAAACAGAGATGTAAAACAGCCTAGTCTCCTTCTTGTCACGCCTATCCTTCTAACAATTTTTTTAATACCAGAATTACAATGCCTTTGTAGCAAGGACTTTTGAAAGAAGTAATGATTCAGAGGCTAGCCTGATTTGAGACTGAACCTTACAATATTTTCCTATTGGTTGTAGACTTTTCCACCTCAGTCATTCAAGCGCAAAAGACTGTTTCCTGTCTTGAAAGGTTTACAGTCTAGGTAATTAATATAAAAGAAAAGAAAAAAAAAAAGAACAGTTGTGGTAATGATTTGTCTTCCAAAGTTGAAGCCTTTGGTGTTCCTGCTCATTCTCGTATTTTCTCCAGCTTACACATCCTTATCATGACCTGTAAATGGTATTTTTCTAAACATAAAATCTCTACTGTGATCCTTGAGCAGGTAAGAACAAGACAGGGCTTACTCTCAGTATCACATTAATGTGACCTAATATACTGTTGAGCATTTGAACTGTGGTAAGTATCATGACTGCAAGGTCTTTGTATTATTGCAAGAATAAATGAATAGTTTAAAGCCACCTTTGAGATGAGATGGGATAACAGCAGGCACATGGGCCCCTATGATGCTTCAGCTGTCAAGAGCTTTGCAGAACCAAGTAAATCAGCTGTTTTTGATGGCATACCCTTGATACACAAGGGAAAAGGGTTAGGTGAAGGGCACTCAGCTTTGGCTGAGCTTCAGATGCAGGGACTGAAAGCCATGTAGTGCTACTGCCCCTATAGCTTCAAGAAGGATACTCACCTCAGTGCTACATCAGTCAGTACCCACAAAGTGGAACAGAAATCAGGGCAAAGGGACAGAACTAAAAGGTGAAGGTAGGCTGTTGGGTTGGTGTTTTTAACTAGTGTAGCAAGATAAGCCTGTCAGACTCCATATAATTATACTATCCTATATTTAGAACAAGTCAATAATACATACCATACACACCATGAGCTGGTATGCAGCAATGTGCTTGGCAACTCTAAACTGAGTAGTGTGAGTGTTGCCCCTGTTAGATCCTCAGACTCTGGTTTGAAGCCAGCTGAATGGTGAAAGCAATAGAGGAGTTTTAAAAAGGTAACTGAAGATTAGCAATGACTGCAGGGCTACAGCAGCAGAATAATATTTCTGAAGAAGTATGATAGCTGGCAGAAGCATATCTTTTTTTGTAGATAGTTGCAGTCAGAGAACATACTTAGAGCCAGACTCTTCTCAGACATACCATTCACAGGTAAAAGAAAGTTTTTTAAAAAATGTCTGTTCTTCCAGAAAACAAAGAAAAGTCTAATTCGGTCAGCTCCTAATCAAAATGAAAACAGATTATTCCTCAAGCACAGATATTAGGATAACTTGGCAGATGACTGTAGAGGCAAAAGTAGCAGCGTGTGCTGTGAGGGGCTTTGCAATTCCCATGATTTGAACCCCCATCAATCCATCTATCCATCCGTGCCTCCAGGATGGAAGAGCAGCGCGAGCGAGCACTGACCTCTAGTGGACAGAGCAGTCAGACCGGGGAAAGCTGGAAGAACCCAAAATAGAAAGTACGTCATGAGCGCCGCTGGCCCAAGGCTTGTGCTTGGCAGCTCTGCAAGCCGCAATCAGCACAGCTTTACTGTTAGCAATCCCTCACTGTCTGAGTGTCAGAAAACATCATGTCTATTGTAAAATCTAGAGGCATTATTTTTATGGCCAAAAGAAAATTGTGCACACTTAGAATTTGCTTAGTAAGACGCTTAAGTCCAACTACTGGTCAGTAAAATTAACTCAGGATAAATTCACTGAACTTTTCAGATATTTATTGAATGCATTGTTGAGAATGTGTCAGTGACATTATCAAAACACCACTATTTAAAGAAAAAAATCTTGAGGAGACATAAACATACACGTCATAAACTAAGGGTTTTAGTCCTACTTCTCCTACAACCAAAAATTACAGAATGATGAGAGTTCATATATTTTCAATATCTGCCCCAAAGGAGCCTGCTTGCTTCTCACTTTCAAGTTATTTTCCATAGGAAAATTCCTGTGAATATTTTGGTGTTCTTTAAACTAATCCAAAGGAGAAAATCAATCCCATGCACAAAATTTTATAAGGCTTCAATTGAAACTATCAAAGCTGCTTGTCTGAAACAGATAATGTGCAATACTGGTTTCCCTTCCTATATTAGCAATGTCATAATTAGCATCATTCAGCAGTCTCAACCAGAAGCTAATGAAGACTGGCGTTTTTTGGGCTTCCACCACCTTAAGATAGTGAGGTTTCTGGAAAATATCTGGTCAAGGAGGATCCATAAACTTGGAGCTTGTATCTGGATCTTGTAGAAGGATTTTGCCCCTGGATTGGGTTATCCTTGTTTTCTTTGCACCCTGTCTCACACAAGAACTGTTGTCCCCGCACCACAGGTACTTATTCTTGCCTCAGAAGGGCAAGGGAAGGAACAAGCAGGAGAATCTCAAGACCCATGGATTCCCTACTGCAAGTCTGTGAAAGAAAGGAGAAAAAACTTCTATGAGGAGAGCAGGATGCTGGACAATGCAGCGGAATTATCATCTAAATGCTGCTCTTGAGTAAGACATACTGTCTCAGTCTTTGATTGATATGAAGCCAATCTGTGTCCCAAAGTTAGCGCCATCACGAAAGTGAGAGTAAAATTTATCAGGGTGGCATGCAGTACAGAAAGTGATGTTTTGGTTCTGGTCTGTGATAGAATCATCTTGGATGTTCTCGGGAAGAATCCCACCCCTCTCAAGAAGAATCCTGAAAAGAAAAGAGAAGCAGAAAATATTATTGTTTGTACACCCTCCATAAGGGTGCACACATTCCATAAGGCACTATCATTAAGGCAGAACCTCAAATACTAACTGAAGAAACTGTGCCAATATTGTGATTGGGGCTTTCATTTTGCTTTTTTTGTTTCTTTCTTTCAGTATTAGACTAAAATAATTACTTTCCTGCAACCCCTAAAGTCACATTAAATTTGAACTTTTGTCTATAATCCATAGACTAGCAATATGTAACAGTATAACAATAAAATAATTGCTGAAATCCAGCAAAAGTGAGCAGATACCATTCATTCAAAAATATCCTTTCTTGATCTTCAAAGAACTAGAGAATACTTTGTTGAGAACCCACACCATATTAGTGCTGAATAATACAGTATCAAAGCAATTTTTTACAATGAATGTGGAATTAATCTTTTGTTCCCTCAGGAAGCTTACCTTGTTGCTCTTCTGATATCAATATAAGGACTTGCAGAGTCAAATAGTCTCACACAATTTGGATCAATTCTGTGAAATTCTTTTGCTGATTCATGAGGAAGTTTATAGCAGCAAGGTCCCACAGACGGGCCCAGCACCACAAGGATGTCTTTCATGTTACAGCCATATTCTGATACCATAGCATTCACTGTGGCCATAGACACTCCTAACAATGTGCCCTTCCATCCTGTGAGAGATGAGAGGTTGAAAAAAAATTGGTATAAATTTTCTTTTTAATTTTCTAGCAGCTAAAAATAAATGCAATTATTAAAGGAATAAATTAGGAGATGCATTTATACCTAAAATTACATAATTATATCTAATAATAAATTAGCTTAGAAAGCCTCCCCCTTACCCCCCCCCCCCCCCCAAATTTCACATTAACAGCAATCAGTTTTCAAATATAATTTTGTGGAGATGGAAACTAGAAACAGGTGTTTAGATTAGAATTCCAGAGTTCTTTTTCCCAAATGTTCTGGTTTGGGCAATTAGAGCAAACCTCACAGCTCCTCTGTGCTTGAAACATTTAAGTGGAAAACAATTGAAATATGTCAGAAATATATTTTTATAATATGGTCTAAGTGTTTTAATGTTGTTTTTAGGGGGGAAAAAACCCAAAAAACCAGGCTCAAGCTAGAGATATTTTTTGGAATAGACAGAAGCAAAGTTTGCAGTTGGTCATTGTTTGGAACAGATAGAAGAAAGCCCAGCTTTGGGTTCTTGTATCTCATTTTGAGAGCCAGGAAATCTCTGCATTGCACAGGGAGTGCAATTCCTACCAGAATGAGCAGCACCGCAGGCTCTTCTGACAGGATCAGCAAAGAGCACGGGTATGCAGTCAGCACCTGGAGCTGCCAGCGTGACACCCCTCTGATTCGTAACTATTCCATCATAGTCGTCAGGCTCTGTCTTTCCCATAATACACACAGCATTAGCGTGATCTACCTGTCAAAACAAAACCAGAATGTGGACAGTGATATGGCTGCAAAACAACACAGCTCTGACTAGTACAAGGTTTTTTCTTTGACATGAAACACTCCTATGCCCTAACTGATTACACACGGAAATCAGGTCTCCCTTGTTCAAATGCCATGAAGCTGTATCAGTAGAAAGCCACTATAAAAGCAATGGTGTATTTTTCTTTTAGGACAAAGTGCTCTTATCATTTATTTGATTATTCTACTTTGTGGTAAGTTAAATATTAGAACAGACTTGGAAGAATCAGTGCTGCTTCTCCATATTGTGACAAATGGCTGATAGTTTGGATGGCTATTCCCCCAGATAAACTGCCAGCATAAATGCTTTAATTGTCCTGCTTATCACAGGTTCTTGCTGACAAAGATAAGAATAATGCCTACAATTTAGCCAGTGATACATGAAGGAATATCTGAGCCATTTACTTGAATTCATTGTTTTATAAGATACCTTGACTCTGTGAAAAGCCTCAGGGTTAAATCCTGCAGCATTAGCCAGCCGGCGGAGATTTTCTTTAACAACAACTTGTGGGTCCCTGCGCTTGGAGCTGCTGAAGAGATTGCAGGAGCTTAGAGTTGGTATGTAGGAGATCCCACCTGTCCTTGTGGTGAACCCATGTAGGAAAATATCATCTGCCAAGGCAAGAAAACACAACAAACAATTACTTTCAAAATAAGATCAAACCATCTATTACATGGGTTTATACTGAAGCGACCTGGAATGAGCCAATCAAGTAAGAGTATTGCTTTACCTTGGATTTAGCTGTGGCATTTAAATTTAAGGATTCCTAATTTCCTTCTTGCTCACAATCATGCCATAGCAGGGACACTAAGACATCAGGCATGTCTCGAGCTGCAGACCAGCAGAAACTCTTATCCTGCCTTTCCAAATTATGATGGTTACTCTCAAAATGTGTAATTCCCACACAGAGAGGAGAAGATTTTATGGTCTGCCCTCCCTAAACCCAGGACTGTCTTTTCTTGGATCATGTTCAGGCCTAGAACAGTCTTGCCAGACTTTTGCTGTATTTTTATTGACGCTTCTTCCTTTTATACACTATTATACACTATTACAACATCATATAGATTTATTTGATGCCTGAAGGCATTTCCAAATCTTAGTCATTTTGCAACTCCCTGGAAGAAGTATGCTTGGTAAGTCTCTATAAAAACTGTTAGCTGGAGCTCTCTACCTGGGATCAGGGAAGATCTGAGGATGGTGAGCTCCCCTTTCAGGCTTGGCAGGCTTTCCAAGTACATCTGAATCTCACTTTGGATGAGTGCCATGTCCTGTGAAGGAAGTGTTTGCCCTTCATGCTGATGTTCTGATATCTGCAGGCTTTCACTGTCAGGTACCACCTGTAAATCCTCGAATTCAAACTGGTAGACTGCTGTAAAGAGATGGTCTATATATACTTTCATTACGTCTTTTCTTAAGTTAGGGAGAATAACTTTAATGATACTCAGGTCTTTTTCATCCAGTCTCTGTTTGATGGTGTACAAAGCAGCAGCTGTAGTCTGAGCACATACCACCTCCAGTCTTCTCTTCAGACTCTGAAAACCTCCCAGAGCTGGAAGCAAGAATTCTAGTTCACCTTTCCTTTCACTCCCCTGCCTCTGGCAACACATGACATAAACCAATGGAGCATGGCTTGAAGAGCATTTCTCAATAGCTTCCAGAGTGCTGTGTAGTAATCCCTGGATGTTGTTCTGCAAGTTGTCTGGGAGGCTGAACAGATCTATCAGTACTGCTTCCACCATATTCCAGGATATTTAAAGGTTTCTCCAGCTGCCAAGTAGTAAAAACATGAAAACAAACAAAAAGTCAAGAACAGCACTGTTATTCTGAACACAGAATAACATAATCATGTTACGACATTTAATTCAGTGATACTGTGCAGAGAAGGTACATAGCAGTTAATTACTGACTTAGGCTTTCCCAGCTGCATCAAAAGAAATTCCAACAAAAGAAAACTAATGGAAATGGGAATAATTATGTATTTATTTAAGCATTTAGGTATTTCCCTACCACTCCACCTACTTCAGGTCTTTCCCAGGTCAGGGACGATGAAAGGTTGGTACATAAGATTAGATTTATTGAATCAATTAACCCTCATTAGCCTAATGGATCTTCTTGACATGATTCACGGGCTGTCCTCCAGCTTCCATGATGCAAACAAATACAGAGGAGGTCCTTTAGCTTCCTGGGACTGGAGGAGTTTCTGTAACAATTTCTTTGGAGGTGTTTAACATACTTATGTCTGAGGTGGAGCTCATGTCTGCTACCCCTCCTGGCAGTAGGGTGCTAAGCTGTGAAGGCAATGACATTTTTTCCCACAGGCCTTCACAAGACCTTTAGTACTTCTCCCTTCTGCATTTCCAAAAGTATTGACTCGCTGTTTTCTGACTTTTGTTGAAGGAGCACATGACCAGGATAGTTCTTCTTTTCAGCATGCACAAGAACCCAGTAGTGGTTACTGACACTTTATCTAGTAATGGAAGAAGTACTTAGAACCAAATTAAAGCAAGAGAATACGGTGCATAACTTCTTACCTCAGCTTTTTCACTCTGCTAGCTGCACTCTGCAGCTGAAATCAAGATGTGTTAAGCTTATCCAATATCATCTTATCATTCACATTTTGTTTTGTGGTCCATGATGTAATTCCCATTTTGGTGGTTAGTTTTTTCCCTTTTCTGAACTGTGTTGATCCAAGCCCAGCTAGGCCCACCCGTGGAAACTTGCCAATACATCTTTTCCTCTCTCTGTTGCTATGAGGGACTATTTTACATATTCTCTTGAAAGTGTCTTACTTTCTTTTCTCTCTCTCTGATAATCTTTCCATTTCCAGTGCAGGCATCCAGAGGTCTGGAACAAAAGGCTGGATCCCTCTGCTTTGGGAGCCTCAAAGACCCCTACTTAGATCTCATGGCTAAGCACTGTGCTTGATCTAGGAGAAATATATGCACCTTTATGAACAGTTGTAAGGCCCCATAATAATCCAAAGTATAAAGTATTATTTAACACCATCTTTTTTTTTTTTTTTTTTTTTTTTTGCACAGCAACAAATTGTGCATGAATATTAATTTACTTGTAGGAAAATTCATATCTTTGCAGGAACAAAGACCTTGAGAATCTTTTAAGTCTTTGAAATCAATGCTTTGCTACCAGAGTTAACCACACTAAATAATGCCTGGCAAAATTTTCCTGCCCCAAGAGCTCCTGTAACCACATGAATGTTCTGGCTCCACATCACTTCATTATCCTGCAAAAATACTACTTACGTGTGTACTTGAGGCCTATCATTATGGTAGACATGAGGTACTCCTTGGCATTTTATGTTTGTCTGTGGATCACCAGAGTTTCTCCACTGAAATGAGAGGTCAAAGACCTTTGTGGTTTTAAAAGATAGCTTATTTAGAGAAGATTTTACAGAAAACATTCTGTATTTTCTTCATTGTTCTTTCCCCCAGACTGGAAGAAAAATAATCCTGACTGAAAATGATGTTTTCCTTTCTGCGAATTGAACACTTACAAAGATTAATCAGCGACTATCAAAACAGGTGAGCTGAAAATATCAAAATGTGACAGCAAATAAAAGCAACTGCCAAGGAATTTATGACTCCTGATTTTGCTCAGAGTATTATTTACACACAGCTGATAATGGATTTCAGAGGAAAGAGTTTGCTAAGAAAACAGTGCTGAAACGGACTCGTGCCAAAGACCACGACTTGGGAAATCGGAGTGTTTCCTTCCCTACCCTGACACTGTCTGTGGGAAGTCTGTCTGAGTGTGACACAATCCCAGCCGAAGTGTAGCGAATAGTCCCAGGAAAGACAACACAACAGAGGGGTGTAGTGCAAAACGAGATTATTGCTCCACTTCAGATATGTCAGTAGTGGAAGGCAAATAGAGCTCATTGCTGTTCTTGTGCTTGTCCAGAAAAATACCACCAAAGAAAGGGTGGAAGGAAAGTGTTTGATGAGGGAGAGGTAATTGCATACATTGTTATTAAGTTGTGTATGCACTGCAAGACTCCACAGGAGCAATTATTGGGACGTACACATAGGAACAATGGGGCTGATTCATCCTCGTATCCTTGCAGCTTTGCATCACAGAGTCCTAGTGAGGACAGTGGTGTCAGAATAAATTTGCTTACAATCATAGCAAAACTGATTCTTTTCTAAGTCACTCCAAAAAACCACCCTTCTCAAAACACATGCTTACCAAGCACAGCAATGTTTTAGCTTATGGGAGATGTATTTATGGTTATTCAGGTTTTAATTAACATGATCTACAGTCTCAGTGTTCCATCAAAGCCACATCCAAAAAAATAAGTACATTTATTAAGGAGTTGATAGTTTTGGTACGCAATTCAAGACAAACACTCACACAAACTTGAAGCCTAGGCCCCCCATTAGCTATTTTCTCACTTCCTGAAACTGACGGTACAAACATTTGGAGGTTATGAGAATTTCTTGCACAGATATCAAAAAAAGTAGGTCAAAGAAAATGATAAATAACAATATGAGAGGTGAGGAAGGTAACAAGAGAAAAAAGTAGAAAAGCAAAATGAATACAGAAAAAGAACAATGAAGGAAATAAAACCAGGCTGCTGAGAAGAGACAGCCCAGGGTGGAAGAGAGATGCAAAAAAGCAATTTTCAAGAACACCAGAAATCTAATTCTAAAAGTGCACTGTTGGCCAAGAAAGGATTGCTGACAATTTCCTGCATCTTTGAATCCTGCTGGTCATCTTATATTAGTAGAAAAACTGAGAGAACAGACATAATTCTTTGAAAATTAAAATAGCATGAGATATTTAACATCTGCCAGAGAGAGGTGCCCTGAGAAACAAAACAGGTCATTGAAGCAGCCGAAATGAACAGAAATAATAGCACACGTGCAAAATTTCAACAAGAGCAAACACAGAAAAATCCAAAAACTAGGGGGGAAAAGTAATACATTTAAGCCTCTTAAAGTGGATTAGAAGAAAACATTTTTCTTCTTCTAACCTAGTTTATTTTAGGCAAGGTTGAAGAAACAGAAATCACCACAAACAATGGAAATACTGAAGCACACGCAGTTTTCATAAACACAGGAGTTTACTTACACAGGTGGACAATCCTATTGCATTCTGAAAGGTACCATCTGATAAAATACACAGACATTTCCAGCTTTATATATTGCTTCTTTCAGTCTCGGAGCTGATTTGCACAGGCTGGAAATTCCTATGTTATGTAAAGGAACCTGTATTTCTTCTTTTTGATGGGACCCTGCTTTGCTGCTGGCTACACCGGAAAGAACAAACTGTACTGCAAGGCACCAACACGATGAACAAGGGCCCGGGGAGTGCTGAACGCGGAAGCGCTGTTAACCCTGCTGTGATCACACCTTCTGCTGCACCGGCTTTGCACAACCGCAAACCAACTCCCAAACGCACGGCGCAGCCAAACAGGACAACCCCACAAAGAAGTTAAAGGAAAACTTGTGCAGAGCAGAGGAGTTTCATTTTCTGAGCTGTAGCTGAGTGTTCCACTGAAGAATTTGGCAGCCAGCCACGAAGAAGTGTATTCTGGACCTAGATACGGAGGTTACACAATGGCAGCTTTTGGGGCCACAGGTCCCAAATGAGGATGGCAATTTCTCCTTGCAGCAGTTGGGAATTTCACACAGCTAAGTGAAGAAGTCTTAATCTTTTGACAGGACAATGCAAAGGTTAAAAGGCAAGCAAGGAAATGAGAGATTGATGTCAGGCTTTGTGCAAGAATCAAAAGATAATAAATACATTTTTTCAGTTGCATTAAAATTATAGTCATGACTGTTAAGTATATGTCAACGGAAGAAAGGGGCAAGAAAAAAAGGACAGTAATTTTTAATGGACAGAGGAATTAATAAAGTCTGATTTCCCATAAAATACTGTCTCCTGTTTCTCCTTTCCCTGCAACCACAGTAAACCTACAATTCTGCCAGGTCCAAAACACACACGGTGAGTGCTCTGAGATTTCCCCTCCTGCTATTCTGTTCAGTATGAGCTGGACAGAGGGTCGAGAGCTGAATCCTGGTTCTCCTTCCTGAAGGGGACTGATGAGGCAATCTTGTCCCTCCTTACCCAGACATCTCTTTTCCTGAAGTTTGCAAAAATAGGTCATCTCTGAGGCTTTCCACCCCACTGCCAAATGTGACTAGGTCATTAAAAATTAACAGGGGAACGACTTGGTCGAGAGAAACCAATACAATCATTTTCTTTCCTTCAGCCAGACTAAGGAAGTAAAACTAATTACTGGTGTTATTTTTGGTGCAGAATGCTGAGATGGAAAAGGTCAGAAAATATTCAGGGTACAAAACAATATTGACATCTACTGAATGAAATATTAAATTACCTTATGGCACTTCAGAAAAGGGATTAAATAAATAGGTCATATGCAGAGATGAGCTATTAGTTTATAAAATAGTTGTTACAAATATACATATAAGTATTTTTATTTTTATTTATATATAATATATAAAATTAAGTTGCTTAACATAACATGTAATACTTGTAATTTAAAGTTAAATATGTCATAAAAATATAAAAAATACAAAATAGGTAAATTTAAAAATCGAATTATAAAAATAGCGCGATTTAGGGTTAAAATTCCCTACAATTCCTTAGAGGAGTACAAGCGGGGCAGAGGCAAGTCCGTGGCTACAGAGAAGGGCACGGCATAGGCCAGCAGAAACGGGGCCACATCTCCTGTCCTTCATAACCCAGTGATGCTCGGGAAAGCTTGATCTCTGCAGAACAAATGATGGCAGCAAGTGCAGTCTAATTGAGTGAATGGGTAACTCGGGGAACTTTGGGAGCAAAGGGCGCGGAGCAGGAAGCCCTCAGGCCCCGCCGAGCCGGGCGGCGCCACCGCCGCCTGTGGTGAGACCGCCACACTTTTCCTAAGGGAGCCCTCCCGCCGCGTTCCCTCCGGCTCCCGGAGGGACCGGCCCCGCTCCCGAGGGGATCAGCCCCTCTGCCGGCGGGATCAGCCCCTCTCCCCGCTCCCCGTGCCCCTGGGCTGCCGCAGGCCCCGGGCGGTGGCGGGGACGGGCGGCCTGAGGGGTGGCGGCCGGAGAGCGCTGCAGGCGCTCCCGGTACTGGGCAGGAAGGCGGGAGCGCGGCCTCGGGCATTGAAGATGCTCTTTGTGTACTTTGAAAAGTTAGGACTGTGCTCACAGACTGACGATCTGCTCTGCAGAGAAGCCGGAAGAACATCGCAGTATCACATCGCAGGTTTATTTTATGAGATTCTGCAAGAAAGCGCTCTAATTCTCGGTGATTAGCTTTGAGTGACCTGTTCTTGCTAATTAAAAATGAACCGAATTAAATTATTGTATCGACTTGTGATCCCACGGGACAGCCCTCAATATTGTTTTGTCCGCAAGAGCTAAATAGAAAGAAGATGAAACAATTCACTTCTTTTCTATCCCTCCAGTTCTTCACTTCTGCCTGAAATGGCCAAGGAAAATTCCCCATCACTAGCTGAAGTTGTAAAACGAGTTGCAGAGCAGCAGCAGTCACAGGCGTCAGACATAGAAAAAAGCAAAGCAGTTCTTTTCCAACTGCAGGTAATAAACCTTGTTTAGAGTAGTTCCATCAATTATTTTTCATTCGATGAAGAAGTATTTCCTTGAACTTAAAGGATGAGTGCATTCAAGTGTAAGACAGCTATTCTGTTCCTGTGTGTGACATTTAGGCTCAGCCAAAACTGTGGGTGTGTATTGTTGTTTGTAAGGCCACAACACAGCCAAGTCTTCATTACAGCAGGTGAAACGTTGGTTTGTAACTTGGAAAAAACAAAACAAAAATACTGGGCTGAACCCACAAAGTGAACCCACAACAACTAAATGCAAAGTTATAGCTTTTTGATTTTTTTTTTTTAAAATCATAATTTCCTAGAAAATTGTGCGGGAAGGATTTAAAAAAAAATTTTTTTTTTCAGATTTTTTTTCTTAGCATCTTTTTTGACACAAAATACTTTTTTCCCCCTTATGTTTGAAGTGAGTAACCTAAGTAGTAATTAAATACTGGTATTATTAGGTACTATTTTGTAGAACACTGGGTATATGTAGTTTTTGTGAAGACTCTGTGATCATTTCTGTTGTCTTTTATTAAGCTTTCAATTGTTGTTTAACCTTCAATATCAATTTCTATCGAGAAACTTACTTTTAAGTCTGAGAAAATATGATTCCAGTCAACATTTTTGATCGGGGAAGAATGCAAATGGAAATAGTAGAGTTATGATTTTAATATCTGTGCATAGGTCTACAACTGAAATAATTGATAATTGAAATTTTGTGCAAAAATAACATTTCTGAAGTAGCAGTGAAATCTTGTATTTTTAGGAATTTCAGTGGACTTGCCACACTTTACAAGAAGCTTTTCCTGTATCCCAAAATATAGTCTGATGATGTTGCAACAATAATTTATGATCTTACAATTTAAAAACATGTATCTGCTTTAAAACAGACCCAGAGAACTTTAAAACCCTAGGTAATGACAGGTCCTTTCCAGCCTTGATGATTCTGGGATTTCTTATGATGGTTTGAAGTACTACTTCCTGGTTTTGTTCACTTGCCATCTGTTGATGCAGAGGCCTTTTTAGGACTAGATACATATTTCTTACAGGGTTGAAAATAGCTGTGATTAATTCAACTCTCAGCTACTACTGTGATGAAGTCAGGATTAAAAACTTCAGTTGGACAGTCTCGTTAAGGTCCATCACCTTAAACACTCCTCTTGTGTCTGTGTAGGTTTTCAAGGGATTTTTGGCATCTTTAGTTATTTTTGGTCTGATGAGGACTTCACCAGCACTAAGCAAACATTATATATATATACATATATTGCAACGATGAGGTATTTAAAAGTGAGTTCAAAGGTATCTTATTTAATATTTAGACTCAATCTAAGGGGGGGAAACTATGATAGTATTCTTACATTGTGCCTCTAAGACAATGATATTAAGAAATATAAGTCCAATTATCTTCCATTCAAACCACTTTAGACAAGTGAAAAAAAGGCTGTTGAATACATATCAATTACAGTGTTTAACGAGACACTTCATATATTCCTCCAAAAAAAAAATTCTTAAATGAACATTGCAATATTTTACAGGCAAAGTGCCAGGAACTAGAAGAAGAAATGAATTCTGTTCTGTTAGAAACAAAGACCACAGAAAGGGAAATACACCTGCAAGATGATGCCATAGAAGTGACAAAATATCATTGTGAAAATCTGGAGGCCCAAGTCAGAGCCCTGTATTCTGAAAATTTGAAATTGAGGTGTGATGCAGAAACAGTACAAGAGGAGTTTGAGATGATACTTGCAAGAAATAATGAATATCGGGAAAAAATAAAGGATCATAAACATCTCTTTTGGGAGATGGAGAGTAAATTGCCAATTATGATTGAACTTGCTGAAAAGAAAGTGGTTGTGGAAGAATTAAAGGCAAAGAAAGAGGAGTTAATATGTGATCTGCAGAATCCAGAAGGATCTGTTATAAAACAAGTGCAGGTACGATATTTCCTTTTTGATTCTTTCCTTTTATGTAAAGTAATTTTGATATATTTCATATAATATGATTCTTTTGTCTAATATGTTTATGGTTCATGAGGGACTGACTACAAGGGAATATAGGTAATTCATAATGCTGCATTAAGAAAAATTTTTACTTCAATATGCAGTTAAAAATATCAGTATTGTTATCTGTGTAATATTGTATAAAAACATTTATACTTGTATGTGTGTTCGAATGAACACAAGTATGAAAATATTATAGAACTGTAAGTTAAGCTTTATCATTGGATGAATTTACATGGGCACATTTCAGACTTCTGTGGAAGATTGCCATATTGTTACATGTTTCAGGTAAGAACACAAAAGTCTTTAAACTTTGCTGTCAACAAAATATATTTGAGCTGTTTGCCAGCAGGAGGTAGATTTGATGAAATGGTGATAGAAATAAGAAAAGAGAAAAAACATGTTTGATATTCTAATCTAACACTGTTGGTTTTACTTGACCCAATTACAATTTTTACTAATAACAACTACATAGGAATTTTTCACTGTGGAATTTTGCCACTATATGGACAAACATATGTATGAAGTGGAAATGGGATCACGGATTTAAATTTGATGTAACTTACATTATTGAAAATTTGATGGTACTCTATTAATGTAAATTGATGAAAATTTGTTTGTACAACAGATCTTTCAATACTGATAAATAAAGACTAATTAATATCCTATTTTCCTATGAGAAAGAAAAATATATCTAAAATATTACATTATTCTTCCATTTTGCAGTTAATTGCACTTTAAATAAAGACCACAAAATTGAGCTCCATGTCCTGTACTGTTGTAGTTCTTATATTTCAGATCAAGAGTATATATTCTTACAGGTGTAGAACCATATGATAAGTTATTTAGCAGTTAATTTTTAATAACCCATCCTAAATTATTATCATTTTAATTACTATTAATAGGTTTATTGTGAAACTGTTTATTATAGACCTTTATCTCATCTCTATTAACTGAGACTGTTTAGATGAGACAATTTTAATAAGTATGTTGGATGAACTGGGCAACCTTTCAAGGAGTGGATTTTTGTATCTTGACTTCTGTAGGAAGAAATCACACTTTTAAAAAGAGAAGTCACAACATTGAAAGATTTCATCAATAAAAAAAGAGATCTGCTGGAAGAAGAGAAAAAAAAGCATGCTAAGCTTAGAAAGGAAATTGAGGTGAGTCATTGGAATAAAATTTAATTGCAGTTCTGATGGAACGTAGATAATGCAAATGAAGTTTGGAGTACTTTATACAGCATTGCTGGCTATACATTGTTCAAGTGTATGCAGTAATGATGCTGTCTTAAATTCTGGGTACTGATAGTCTTTTTCAAATTCAGAGCTTAATTGTGAGGAACATTATTTTCTGAAGTCTTTTGAGAAGGACTTCATATGAGAACTTTTGGAATGATTCCTGGAAAAAGAAGAGGTCACTGAATGGTAGTAAAGCAAATGCACATTTTAAAATTTCTGTGATACTTCTGAAATACTTTACATTCCACTGATGACTTGATTATTCATGACTTGATAGCTCATCAGTGGAAGAATCAAATGCACCACAAAATTGGACTTCCTATGAATCTCCCTAATTTAAGCTGACATTAAATTAGGAATAACCCAGCAGCTCCTAATTAGCTGACTAGATAAAATTCTGATCAATACTTAAAAGCTTCTCTTTTAAATAATTGAACTATATTTTTCATTTTGTTCCTTACTAAAATACCCTTAGATAATTTTTAATTTGGAAGTTTCCTACCATTTATCTTGTCAGTTCAAATAAATGCCACAAAATTTAATGAGCAAATCTTAATAATATAAAAATTAACTGATTTAAGGTTAGATCTATTGCCCTTTGTAAAATGTAGGAAGAAGAAAGAATAATTTTTTTCATGTGACAGTGAACAGAGAGAATTTTTAACCTGAAGAGTAAAACACAGCTGCTTTAAAATAGATCTACTAGTCAGCATTTGAGAAAATTTTTTATTACCAAGGCAACATCCTCTTAAGAAAATTCTCTAAATTCAAAGTTAAATTAGGTAGCCTTAAAATAACGTTCTGCTATCAAAATGAATTTAATTAAATAGAGAAGGTTAACCTTCACTTTTTTTCTTCAGTTGTTTGGATTATATGTTCTTTCAGTTTCAGAAGGAAGCAGGTTCAAACCCAAAGCCTTTCAGGGTATTATTTTCTATTAAGAACTCTCCTGAAAACAGTCCAGTTTTTAATATAAGAACTGACAGTGGATAGACAGACATATTTATACCCAGCAGTCCTCAGCACAACTTGGGAAAGAATACCCAAGTCAAGCACAGGAATAAACTGAGATACTAGGCACATGGAAGAAGTTTTATTGAGCTGCAGTGGTGGAATTCAGCTACAGACTGGTGGCACCAGATGCAATGTTTGGAGCATCCAAAGGAGGACAGCTAAGATGGGCCTTGAGGGGAAGCCATATGAGGAGCATCTGAGGTTGCCTGGTCTCTTCAGCCTGGAGGAGAGGAGACTGAGCAGAGACCTCATTGCAGTTAGAGCTTGCTTGTGAAGGGAGAAGTAGGGGCAGGCACTGATCTCTGATCTGTGGTGACAAGTGACGGTATCTGAGGGACTGGCCTGAAGTTGTGTCAGAGGAGGTTCAGGTTGGACACTAGGAAAAGGTTCTTCGCCCAGAGAGTGGTTGGGCACTGGAACAGCCTCCCTAGGGAAATAGTCACAGCACCAAGCCTTCACAGAGTTCAGGAAGTGTTTGGACAATGCTCTCAGACACATGGTGTGACACTTGGGAATGTCCTGTGCAAGGCCAGGAGTTGGACTTGATGGTCCTGATGGGTCCCTTCCAATTCAGCATATCCCTGTGACTCTTAAAGCAGCCTGTGAACCTTTTCTTACTCTCTTTCCTGAGAGAGTAAGAAAAGATGGCACCAGCCCCATCACCCATTTCTTGAAAAGCAGACCCTGTTCCCAGCCTTGGACAGGATGGTCAGCAATAAATCAGGGTGGTTATCTGTGTAGAGTCAAGGACAGGATATCTGTGGATATCTGTGTAGGGTTCAGTCATAAGGATAATTCAAGATATCCACAAATAATAGAAAATTTGTTGTTATGTAAAAGTAATTAAAAAAACCCCAACCCAAAAGACTGTCTATTCCCCTGCTGCCCTCTTTCCCCAGTGCCAGTGTGTGACTGTGTTACTCTTGGCAGATACTTGCCTATCCTGTCCTTAAATGACCCTGGTGATGGAGATACCCTGAGTGCCCAGACAATTTTTTTCTGGACTTGACTTTTTTTTGACTTTCATGTACAAAAGATCCAATAAAAAGCATGTTGTTCCTTCCCTGTCTCCAGTAATCATATTAGTGCTCCCTCCCTCAGCAGATGTGCCAGACTGTTCCCAATAATGATGCTAGAGACGCATTTCTAAAAAAAGCAGATAATATTGATCATAGATGTTTCATGTCGTGCAATGCAGTCCTACTGATGCAGATGCCCCAAGCACTCGTTCAGATGAGTGAATCTGACAGCATCCCTCAAAAAGTTGCAAATAATTTTAGTGGAGAGTGAGGTAACATGAAGCCAATGAGGTAACACGAGGTAACAAGCCATCACCAATAAAATACGGCCGTTTATAGAACACCAGTGAGGCAGTTTCCTAGTTATTTGTGAAATTTAAGCAGTGAGATTTGCAGGAAGCCACGAACAGTGCTGTGGGTTCTGATGCAGCTGTACATCATCATGTGCATGTGAAATACAGTGTCATTCAATAAGCAGACACAAGAGTAATTATACACTACCACTCATATGCCATTTAAACTAGGGTAAGTAAGCCCAAATTTCATTAAGGGAGTGCCCATTATTTCCATTTTTATTGCAGTGAGTGTTTCATTCTTGTAACACTTCAGAATGCAAATTTACTTCTTGACATAAGGCAGCAATGAGGGCAGAATTGTCAGTCCTGCATTGCTGCAGTATTGCCTAAGAAAAATGTGCCATTTTAAATGCAGTGCAGCTATAAAGGTGCTACTATAGTCAGCAAGGTTACCTCATTTGTATTCCCATTTATACCCAAACATGCTTGTCAAAGAATGAAGATTTCTTCTTTCTCACCTCTCATTATGGAGCCTCAAATCTTCCACATGCAAAGCCTTGCAAGAGATGTGACATGCTGTCCTTGGTGGTATTTACTTGGTTAAATTTTAAACATCTACAGAGCAGATATCCACACTGACCTCCACACTTAAGGTCTTAGTAGGACAGAGCTTTTCTTTCCTTAATGGGAAAGTGAGGCATGATTAATGTCCTAAACCAGATATCTGAAATAAGTCAGATGAATGCTTGAGGACCACGCAGGACTGGAGTGGGGGCTGAATTGAAAGGGGCCTCTAGCGTGAGCGGCAAACAGAGGCATGGCATGGCACTTCACGAGGCAGTTCGTGCAGACAGGACAAGCAGGCTTTCTTTGTTACAGGTTTTCTTGGCAGTAAGATTTACTGTGTGCTGTTTACAGTGTTTCTGTTGTTTGGTAGGTTTTGGGATTTGTGCTAGTAATGGTTTGTATGCAATCCAAGACTGTAGTTAGTACAAGGGTATGGAATCAAATGGAACCCTCCAAAAAGGATGCGTCTGTCCAGACCCATTCCTGAGCTGATCTCAGTTTTTTGAACTTAGTTTTACTGGAATGAATTATTGAAGTGTTTGTTTGTTTGTTTTTAGGTACAGAATAAGAGATATGATGCAATATTAAAACGTTTGCATTGCCAGCTGAACAAAGTCCATTCAAATAAAAGACAATGGCACTGGAACATTCAGCAGTTGGAGAAGAAGGCCGCAGAGCTGAGAAAGTGTCTTGGAGTAGCAGAGTTACAAAACATCATGTAACAAACTTAACAAAGAATAGAATGCATATAGTCTTTTCCAGGCAAGGTTTTTTTTCTGGAAATGCTAGAAATCTTAAATAGCCTCATACCTGGGCCAGGCCTTGGTGATTTATTTCTTTTTAAAGTTTTTCTTTTGTTTTGTGGCCTAAACTAATAGCCACAATAATGAGTTAGCTGTTCAGGAATTACTTAGCTGTTCAGGAAGAAAGTTACTGACACTTCCAGATGTTTTCAAAATATGTGTCAGTTTTATCTAAAAAGTTATTTAAAAGTCAACCAAACAAGATTTGGGAAGTTCCTTTATATTTCATTTGGTCTCTGAAGGTTGGGATATATGCTGCTTTTCCTACAGAGAAATTAATATTGGTATGTATTTTCACTCCCGAGACACCAAAGTTTTTTTATCTTTTATCCACATCCCTTTTTATTGCAACTTGCTGAGGAACTCTGAAAGATTTGATGGCCCGTATTTTGCTCTGTGGGAAACTCATATGAAGATGTTACAGTCTGCCAGGATGTTTTGGCATGGGGGCCAAAGGCTGTCCAGTTGTAAAAGGCTTTGGAAAAAGTATGCTCCAAACTGGACTTCAAATAATCTGACTTCAACTGGTCTAATAGATGTTAGGAAAGAGGAGTGAGTAGGCACCACATCTGGACAGCTTGTAAAATGGAACAACTCACCCTCAAAAAACAGGAATGCATTATAGATTGATGATAGAGGAATTTATTGTTTAGAGGATTTTAACTAGTATCAGCCATCTAGCATCTAAGTGCTTAATGATCTGAGATGACTCAACATAAATGACAATGTATTAAAAATTCTTCTTAAAACAGTAGTGAGCAATAGCCATTTTCCTTTACTTCCTTTTTATTTTTATATTGCTTGGGATTTGAAGAATTTACAGTACTTTCCCTACTCTTACACTTAAGGTAGTCCTTCTGCTTGAACATAACTTGTAATGTTTATCTGTTCTGTGAAAGTAGCTTTTTATTTAAGGTGTTGTCTCGAATAATTTAGATTTACCTTTACTCATGAATATAAAATGAAGACTTGACTATTTACTGTGAAAAATGTTAAACTGCTTATATATTGTTATCTTAGGAAAGCAAGGCTTAAAATGTAGTACCATTATTACCTTCATATATTCATGTATATTTACATTTCCCTTAATATGTTATTTCACTTAATATAAAGTTATTTTAAGCAATATCCTGATACATTAAGGCTCTCTCTCAACATTATTAGTCTTTCAAGTCTTCTTTGCTCAGTCTTTTTCCTTTGCAATAATATGAACCAGGCTGCTTTCATTACAGCAATAAAGTAGAAATAAAAACCTTAATAACCAAATCTATACTAACAGTATGTCCTGAATATTGAGTCTTATTGAGTATGTAGAGCAAAACTGTAACATTACAATTGTTTATCCCTACACAGAGCAAAATAGCATCCATTTTATGCGTGTGTGTCTTCTAGAAAGGGTCCACATCTGAAAGACTGGAGAATTTACTGAGTTATTGTTAGTTTCAGCAATTAAGTGCTCTTCTTTTATTTTGCATCATTCCTAGTTTCAGTTTATTCATCCATCAAGTGAAATGACTGTGCTTTATATCAAGGACAATGATATAAGTAAAAATACTGATGTGCTGTCTTCTTGATGGGTTAAATAGCTCAAGCCTTCTAAAGATATTGATTATCAGATCTGACCAACAGCTTTAGCTTAATGTATCCCCCCCAAAGTGGTACAACATCCATTTTCGGGGTCTTAAGATGATGTATCCTTAAGTATGCCTTTTACCACTGATATTATCTTCTTTTATTTTCAGTTTGTAATTAATTCTGCTCCAGAACAATTAATGCATCAAAATATGTTTTCTATCTTACTTCAACTAAGTTCACTTTGACCTCTATTACCTTGGTCTAATATCTCAGTTTAGCCTTTCATTTATTACCAGTTGAAAACAACTATAGCAAACAATCCAAACCATCTAATGTAACAACAATATCACACCTTTGTTTTTCTTTCTGACCAATGAAGATATTCTTTATTACTTACCTGGGAATAAGGATGGTTTCTGCATTATCAACACATGTACAGAATGACTCACTCATCTCAGATAAATACCTTGGACTTACACCTTCCTTGTTCCTTTTCATAAATTCTGGTATCTCAAATTACTTCTGTGGTTCTTTGTACATGTTTTGAAATGGTTTAATACAATTTAACAGGGGTACCTGCAAGGGCTGTGTTTAGTACTCCCTTTACTGCTACTTGTGGAGGAAATGTTCCCTTCTATACAAACACCTTGCTATCATCCAAGATCTAAGTTGTCTTATACTCCTTCTTGCTCTTTGCAAGAGAGCCCATGTTTTTTTCCTGCTGGGACCCTTGAACCCTTCATAGGATCTCAGCTACCAAAGGTAGCTTTTCTTCAGTGTAAAACTTGCTTTTTCAGTATACATACTTGAACTATAGCTACATTTTGTGGCAACAAGGCTGAGAAGTTGAGGTATATTTTAATTTCCAAAGCTCACTCCATTCATATGGGGGCACAGCTAAGCCATGCAACAGCTCCTTTCTGGTCTGCACAGATGAGTTTCTTGTAAAACCAGGATGTGAACTGGAAGGAATCACAAATGGCCAAGCATCTTTTTTGATAGAGATTTCAGCTGTTACCAGGGAATCCCCAGTAGTTACTAGAGTATTTGAGACACTGCTTAGTCCATCTAAATATGTATATTGAAAAAACATTTTATTATTTTATTATTTTATTTAAAACAAGTTTTATTACATTTATGCATGCACTGATTGTTGTTGTTGTCCCACATCACTGTCCTAGTTAAATGCCACAATTATAATCTCTCATCCCACATAGACACATCATTTGTGTGTTTAAGTCAACTGCCTTAAAACATGAGTTGATTAATTTTTAATTTTGGAAGCTTTGTCCTCAGTTTCCAACAGACTTCTGCTTTAGTCAGTGACTACACCTGAAATCTGTATTCAGTGCTAAACACCACATTTTAGAGGATCAAACACATTTTCTCCACTTGCATTAAACAGAACTTTATATAGCAAAGTACTTATATATTTTCCAGGTGCAGCATCTCAAATTTAACATTCAGAAAATAAATATAAGGAAGGTATAAACATTTCACTAGGGAATTACAGTTAATTGGGAGAAAACCTCATCTGAAGGAAAAAGTCAGCCGAAACAAGGAAATATAAATTACTGCCTTCTCTAAACTATCAGCATTCTGTACAACAAACCAAAAAAAAAAAAAAAAAGAAATTCTGTATCTTTTTCTAACAATGTCTAGTTTCAACAAATCCTGGCAACCTCCTGAGGCATAATTTTCTTGGTACAACATTGAACAGTAGCAGTTTGATTTCAGGGCATTTTTCCCCCTTAGCAAGCCAGCCCAGACAATAGGAAAATGGTTTATTATTTTTTGGGAAATAACTCAGTGAATGAACTTTGTATTCTTATTACATGAAGCTCTCTCAGCTCCTGTTGGAGCCAAACTGTGCTGCCAAACCCATTATCAGTCATTTCTGAGGATGGTTGTGGGGCTAAGGGAAGAATTTCAGGATTCAGTGCTCTGCAGAGAATGGCAAGAGGAGTCACTGTCTACTCTGAACAGCAAAACAGCAATGAGCAGTGGGCATGTAAATAGCTAAGCGTGGGAAAACTTACCAACCAACGAGTCCTACCCACCACCTAGGAAAACTTTAAAGCACAGGAAACTGGATTTATTTCAACAATATAGTGTCAATGAATAGGAGAATACTGGGGGAATTCCACACTTGACAGGGAAAATATACAGCTGTTGAATCACTCATGACTTGGAGCAAACCTACTGCTGTATGATAAAGGGAGGTATTTCCCCATACTCTAAGCCAGTGCTCCACAGGAAACCCTTTCATGTGACTCAACAGCCTCAGGTGCTGGAAGCAGAGGAAATGTGTCAGATAATGCAGATATACCTGCTAAAGCCACTGCTCTCAACAAGGCTGCACCAGATAAACAACATAAAAACAGAACAACAGAGGATGGAAGGAGGGTAGACAGCAGATCTGTGCTGCTTTGCCTCCCTAACAGTTTGCTTTGTCCCTCAGTAGAGTCACTTGCAGAGCTGTGTGCATGAGTGTGACAGGAAGAAGTGCATGATAGTCTACCATAGTTCTTACACAATGCTTCAGAGAAGAGGAATCATGACATCATGCATTGATGGTACATAATGCCACTGAGGGTGGGGAAAAAACCAAATTTCAGAACCCTTATCTGATTTTCTGAAATGCATGAATATAGCATTACCAAAGTAATTATTGGATCCTTTTCTAAAATGCAGCTGTAGCATGTAGTTCTGGGTCATGTGGAGGCAGTGGCTTTTTGAAGAACTGCCTTAAAAGCGTGGTGAGGCACTTGCACGGTTGCCTGTAGAGGTGGTGGATGCCCCATCCCTGAAATCTTTCAAGGTCAGGTTGGGCAGGGCGTAGAGCAACCAGATCTAGTTGAAGATGTCCCTGCTCATTCCAGGGGTTTTGGACTAGATGGCCTTTAAAAATCCCTTATAAGCCAAACCATTCTATGTTTCTGTGAAAGCAAACAAAAGAGACAGCTTTACCATGTCACTAAATATAATTCTTGTTGAAAATGGCTGCTACAATAACGAGCAAATGACAGTGATCTGTGTTGAACAGGGATTTCTCCTGTTAGGAAATCACATGAGTTCTTTCTACCTTTTCCCTTTAATTTAAGGGAAAAGGTAGAAAGAACTCATGTGATTTCCTAATTTTAATGGGTACCTTTTCAATTTAAAATAGTTCAATGTTTGTACAGAATTCAGTAAAATTGCCTCTAAATCTTTCCAAGAGCAGCAAGCTTCTTAATCTTTAATTTTATTATAAATACCATATACCATATATTCAACACTTATTGACTGTCTCATATTGACATAAAAGCTTCGATGCTTTTCTGTCATCTGCACGTTGTATTAATTAACTCAATCTACCACTTGCAGTGATTTCAGCAAGGTTGCCCTGACTTTTCTGAGGTGGAACAAGCACTGGCATCTGAAACGCAGCTGCTGCTTCCCCGCACTAGCACTGAAGTCCAATAGTTCCCTCCAGTGGTGAAACGTCTTCTTACATGGCAAAGGCGCCTTCCATCCTCCGCTTTTGAAGGTCAGTCCTTACCGTGAGAAGCGTTAACATTTCTACAGAGCACGATGTATAATCCTAAATGCAATTATTTGTTTTTAAAAAAGTGCAGGATGAAAAGGAGATGCTGTGCATTCTAACTTTTACAACAACTGGAGGAGTCAATGTACTCAATTTTTGATATGCTTTTTAATCTCAGACCTTGTTTTAATTTTAGTTATAATAAAAAGTCCAATAAAACCAGAAGGAATGCACTTTTTTTTTTTTCTTATAAAATAATGAAAAATATTTGTTTTGTCTGCTACAAATTTTTCCTTAGGTCACTATCTTCTTAGTAAGAATTATTCTGTTTAAGATCCTTGTCTCCCCACTCTTTGATGAAGAATATATTTCAGAATTATCAGATCAGACTCACAGCTGACTAAAACTGATGACAGTTGATAGTTACAGATTTACAACATATTATGTAAACCTTTGTTTTCAGGCTTCTTAAATAACTCTGCCTGGACTGAATCTTTTGGCCTGAAACTGCAGTTCTGTCTCAAGGTCAGTGTTCTGGAAAGCTGAAACATAAGGTATGAATGTCAGCACTCGAGGCTCCCAATGTACTTGACAAGAGAAAGGCATCCTGCAGCTGATTCAGCTCTTGCATGCCTTATGGCAGAGTCTGGCTCTTCCCAGACACTTCAAAGGAATCCTAGTGCAACTATCCTTAAATTAAAAGACTCAATTAAATACCTGTTTCATGTGAAATAAGCTCAGAACCAGCACAGACTGCCTGTTGTTTACACATATTTAAAGATTTATTTTATGGCTGCATGCTGTGGAGAAAACGACAGCTTTGGTGGGGGATTTTAAGGGGAGAAGGACGACAGTTTCAGGTTAGACATCATATAATGACTGACTTTTAGATTTTTTTCTCTTTTTGAGTATTGGCACAGAATTCTAATCTATTGAATCCTGACTTTATAGCATTCCTATAAAATAGACACTAATAGAACAGTGGCCTTCTCAATCCCCTTGGATAAAAGCTATCTGAGGCTTGCGATTAAAATTTTATCCTCAGGCTTTGTCATATCTGTCATATTTACTAAAGGATTGGAATGCCCTGCCTCAGGTGCAGTACTAATACATTATCTACCTTTTGTACATCTCTACTAAAATTATTACCATGTCTCAAATTATGAGTTCATCTTGTTCCTAAGACTTCTTTAATTGCTAGTGCATTTATTTTGGGTTAACTGGTGCAGTTGGGAAAGCAAGCAAATATTTTTGCAGAGGAGAGCTTGGGTATCTCAAGTTTTTTCCCAGTTATATCTGATGGTTCTTCCTTTATAGTCATGGAAGGAAAGAAACACTTACAGGGATGCTTCATCTGAACTGCTTTACATGGTTGCTTTAGGATGACAGGAACTGTGCCCTAAAAAGTCCCTCTCATTTGACTGTAAAGAAGTGAAGGAGTGAAGTGTCACTAGCTCAGATGTAAATAACTGTTATTCTGATGTCTAAAGTAAGGTAAGATGCATCCAAGCCTCAAATTCTTAAGCCATCACAGCCACAAGATCATTATTAGTAAAGGCTCTTTATTGTCTTATTGCTGGCCACATATTTTCCTTTGCATTTCTAGCTTTCCCTATTGATTTCCTGGGCTGCAAGCTTCTCATTTATGTATTACATTCAATAATGTAACAATTCAATGTTGTCCCGTTTTCCTGAATGTTACACTGGGGAGCCGTGGGAGGTGTCTTTAACAGCCATTTCCTTCTGTAGTGAACCAGAGTAGGCTTTTGGCTAAAGGTTTTCTTCAGACTCACAATTTTCATCAGCTATGGAAAAATAGCCATTTTGCAGCATCAGCTAATGTTCAGGGGAATCACCTTGCCTGTCTTGGATACCTTTTTAGAATTTTGCAACTCACATTGTGGTGGTGCCTTGCTCTTTGCATTGACTATGGAGGGGATCTGGATGGGAAGAAATCTACCTCTTGGATAGCTACCATGACATAAGATGAGACTTCCTAAGGCTCTAAGATGGGTGGCATGTTGCCTTCTAGCATGTTGGCTCTGTTGCCTGAAGAAACAGTCCAGGGCAAATAGTTCTAAACTCATGGTAGATGATTAAAATTACATGACATAAATCCCATCTATTATCTCCAGTTATCCCTGACTGACTCCAGGCCAGGAATTAATGTAGCTCTATCCATCGTAGTGAGACCGTAATTGAGTTACTCTGCTCTGAGAGCAATAATACTTTCTGTGTTAAAGGATAGCAAGGAATAATTTTAGAAACTCTAATAAGTTGTGTGACCTCCATGCTACATTTCTGAAATTGAAATCTCCCATGGCAAGACAATTGCTCCCCCGCAGTCTGCCTCTCTGCAGACAAGTCATAAGAAATAATTCAGCTATGGTTTCATGGTCTATAAAGAATTTCCCTTCTTCCCACTCTGCCGTATTCTCTTCACGTCTTCTATGTTTTAGCACATTCACAGTTTGTTTCTGAGTTATCAGGATATACAGACAGGTTAGCAGTGTCTTTGTAGTACTACCACTGCATCATTCTGTACTTCACCTCTTGCCCTAAACAAATTTTGTCTAAAGGTCTTTAGCATTCCAGTCATGTGAACTGTCTCACCAGTTGTTAATAATACTTGCATCAGTGAAAATTTCCAGAATCTTCTTGGCCATCTGGACTTTTAAAATTAGTACCTAATGACCAGAAAAACTTTGATCAGTGGTTGGAAACCAACTTTGACAAGTATAGCAGAGGAATGTGACTGGGAGACTGACACAGGCTGCAATGAGTAGAAGTGATAGAAATTGGGGAGGGGAAAACAGTAGCACATAGGCCTGTGTCCATTTTATACTACAGAGCCTGTAGTGGAACATGAGGTTCCTAAGTCTGAAAAATCCTCAATGGTCAGCTGATAAGTTTGTCATGCTCCCGCTGCCGGAGAACAGTAACAGTCCACGTTACTGTCAGGGTCTGTAACTCATGTGACAGGGACCCATGCAAAAGATCTGAAGGATTTATCCTGTTTTAAATCCACAAATGTCAGAAGAATCTCACAAGGTTACTCTTTTTTTTAACTGCCTCTTTGAACTAAGCTATTTGTTTGATGCTCAGTTTTCCATGGAACTTCTTTCTCTTCTTCATGGCGCCTCCAGTGCTTCCTCATAGGGTGCAGGGCTGCTTAAATTCTTTAAGGCACTAAGTACAGCAGCTGTAGAGGTAGCACCTAGATCCCATTGTGGCTCAACACTGCAGCTACTCCTTCACTCTGTGATCTAATGGCTCGAGTGTGTTCAGCACCGTGGGACCCCACCTTTTGCTGTCTTCTGCACTAGAAAAGAAATGTCTTGAAAGTCCCAAGTGAAAGAGAGTTTTCTTATTAATGTTCTGTTTTGTGCTGCAGGCTCTCTAAGGTATTCTGTTATTCTGCGGTGGTGTATAGCAGTTCCTAAACCTCCAATATCCTTGAGATCTGGTTTTACATTCATTTGAGAATTTGAGTTTTGGTGAGCTACCCATAATAACAGCTGAGTTCTGTGGCTGAACTTGGAATCCTACTCAGAGTGAGGTTGCTCACAGAAGCATGTGGAGAAGAAATTCACCCCAGTGCAGTTATGTAATTCCCTGGTCTGCTTCTGAGGGAAGCTGTGTGCAGAAAAGATTTTATTTTCTAGATAGGAAAAAATCATTTTTCAACGGGTTGTTTGCATTAGTGTACACAACCCCTCCCTGAATTGCTGGAAAATGTTGTTTTTATAGCCATACCTGTTTTAATGAACTTCTCCTTTATAATTATTCAATTATTCATTCTGCTGCTCAAGAAAACCAGCATAACAATGATTTAACACAGCACTGCAGCAATTAGCACTCACAAAACAACAAACACCTCACTACTCAAAGGGGATCAAAGTGTGAAATCACAAGTAACTCATTACAAAAGTAAATCATTACAATAACACCACTTCAGATCTTAATAGCAATCACAGTCTTTTGGTGGATTTGACTCCTTTCCTTCAATACCTAAAAAGAAGCTACAGAGGATGATTATTCCATTTTCAGAAATGTAGTAATTAAGAATTTCAAAGCTTTTCTGGTTTTCTGCTGAAAAGTAGGATCTAATAGATCAGTTGCTGAATCACTGCAGCTTTTGTGTAGTTTAAATCCTCTCACTTCAGTAAGTTGGAGTCTGGAGTGGAAAAAGGAACCATATGTTGGCAGTTACACCTGTAGGGTGTTTATCTGTCACTTTGAAAACTTAATATAACTCACTTTGCCTTCATATTGTCCAAGCAGCTGCAGATGGCTTTCTTTCCATTTGAATGGCTTTGAATTCTCTGCTTCTCTAGTAAGTACTTGCTTGCTTTATTTTGTTTTTGTCTTCATGATACATTTTATTACTGGATGATGGTAGAAGGGATTTTGACCACTTTTAATGCTATTGACACCAGAGACTTTCCTAAACATACTTATTTAGATCTTTCAGAGTGCTAATTTTCTCATACAAAGGGAGTGTTAAATCTTCTTTAGTGTCCTTTTTTCCAAAGCTTTAATTTTCTGATACCATTTAGTATTGTTTTATTTGTGTTTAATACTTGCACGTGGAAAATAATGTACATTGGGAAACAAACAATACAAAAGCTGTCATAAAATCATAAAAGAGCAGCTGATCAGAGAAACAGCAATGCAACATTGTTTTTAGAAGCCATGGAAGACAAGAAGAGTTGACATATTCTTATGCTAATATTTTTAATTAATGATATATAGAAGGTCAAGTATAAATGAGAAAGAGAAGATCTGCAAATAGAGAACATGTGCTAGTATACTAAAAATAGAAGTTTAAACATGTGCAATAGAAAAGCTGAGAATTCTGATTAAATGTTTGATTGGAAATACATTAGTTGAGATTCTTTTCTCTCCCGCACGGAAGATGAGGCATACTTGTGAGGGATAACAAAAAGGAAACTTTGGTCATTCAGATCAAATTACCAGTGTGAAATACGTGCCCACATCATTTCTTCCTCGTTCATTTACGGCAGTCCTCTTTGGGGCGTAGCTGGGTACAAGTTTGTTTACCTGAGGGTTATTTTGAATCGATAGCCAAGTGGGAGCACTCCTTCAGTGGGGATTTAGCAGTCATGAAAGCGAATGGTCTGTTTCACAGCCATTAAACCTCTCACTTCTGCAGATGTGCCTAATAAACTCCAGCTGGGAACGACAAACCAGTGTAGTTCTTTAGTGCTGGGATTCCAAGTAATTCCTCTCCCTGCACAGCCTGCACTTGACCGTTGTGTCAGCTCATCAGCCCCCTTTGCCCACACGGCAAAGAGACTTTCCTCAGTGGAATGAGCAGCAAGGCAGGAGATCACCAGCAGCGAAGGATTCACCCTCTCCTCAAGTAAGTGTCTGTCGGTGAAATCAATTGCTCTAAGAAAGCAGAATTGCCCTGTAGTGCTGTCCTTCACTAGAGTTTTTTGGTGGCGTTGGAGATGCCACAGCACATCCTTTCTTCCTGTGTTTGGGACAGAGGTGGTGACATTCAGATAAGTCAAGGCAAACCGTTGCTTTTGAATTTCAAATTACCTTTTCTGTTGAGGTACTCCACAGATGGTTCTGCCAGCATTTCCTGTGACAATCTCCTATATTTAGAAACACACAGCTCCATCAGAAATGAAAGTATAGAACTTGGCCCTCTAGAGAGTGATTTTTTTCCATGTGAGATAATTAAACAGATCCACATGGACAGTAAAATTCCTTTTTAGGCACCTGTGGCATTATACTCCTTCCATTCAATAAACATTTTGCTTCTTTTGTTGCATGTTAAATGGCTGATCTGTAATGAGTAATTTTGTTTCATTTTAATGAAAAAACAGAAAAATTCTTAAAAAACACAGAAAACTTAGCAACTTTGCTAAAAGTGAAATACAGACAGAATCTCTGATATTTTACCTCCCCTAAAGAAGTATAATCATGGTCATTTACTGTCCCAGAGCCTACAAAATATGGCAGAGACATTACGGAAGACAAAGCCACAATCGTTACTGCAAAATTAACTAAGATTTGTAGTCAATAATTTCTGGAGAAGAAGAAAATGTGAAAGCTGAAGTCTTACATAGTATAAAGACTGTAATCTGGTGCCATTTTTTAAACTGAGACAGTTTGAGGTAACAGATCTCAAACTTTTCCACTGTTTCCAGCATGCTCCTGAACTCTCTTCCAGTTTTAACTGCAGTCTTTTATTCCTGCTCCTGGCTGCAAATCCTGCTTTTGCAATGAAACTTCTGTTGCACTGACAGCCTTTACTGAGCTCTAAGCCATTGCAGTTTTCACCCAGTGTATTATTTTGCACATTCTACTTTTCTTCATTTATAACTGTAAACAGGTATTTTAAGAAAGCTGCAAAAATGCATTAAAAATTACAAAACTCATGCAAAATAATTGTCACTTGACACTGTAAGAAGTACAAATCACATCTTTTGGTCTGTAAGGTGTCTGACAGTCCAAGCTGCCTCACAATATTCTGCAGAAAATTTGGTCAGCACAGTTGAAGAAAAGGGATTGTCTGCACTTGAAGTGATTGCTGTTTCCACTTCCTTTGTTATCGTTCCCATATCCGTAGCTCTTTGACATGGCAAGTCACTGCTGAGAGAGAAGTGCAAAGTGACTGTCAGCTGATGGCCCAGCATCAAAACAGACCAATTAGCAACATCCCCATCTGCTGCCTGGGCTCCTGTGTGTTCCCAGCCTGTTCTGGGAGCCAGGAATTGAGCTGGAAGCTGTGGCCTTTGTGTACAGCAGCAAGTGGCCAATTTTGTCAGTGCTACATGTTGTCCAAAGAAATTCTTACAGGAGCTGGAGAATGGAAGTATTGCCAGCACCTTTCCTGTAGGAGCTAGGCCTTTTCTCTTAAGAGGTCACCAGAGACTAGCCAGGGGCTGTTTTAGACAGTGGGTTGGAGTTGGTGGCAAAAAGAGAGCTTCTACCCTTGCACATCCATAGTGGGACAGAAACTGCCCTGTGTGCTGGAAGGGGTCAGTGTGCTGAATATCCTTCTCATTAGGCTAAAAACTTACAGTAATCTGACACTGATGAAAAATGGACAGGGAGACTAATGAAAGCCTTATCCTGTATCTAGCAGGATATCAAATCCTCAGAACTTTGGATTTATGATACAGGGCCATCAGCTACTGGGTAAACTAAACTGAGAAAATATTTGCACACACTGACATGAAAATACAGTCTGCTAGAGCAGGTTTGCCTGCTAATCACAAAATGTATACCACTTCTATTGTAAGAAGCTTCTTTGGGGCCGCCAGTTCCCCCCTTTTATAAGTCACGACTACACAGGTGGCAATAGGATTCTTAACCTGTGTTTTGTGATTTTACATTTCAGAAGCCTCCCATCTTAAGGGCTGTCTGAAAGGCTTGCACAGCAACTCCAGTGTTCTCAGTCCTTTCCAGCCCAACTCCAAAATGGAGTTGCATTGCCTGAAATTCCTGTATGTGTCTGCCAAAACTCCTGCTCCTGAGGATTATATCAAAATCCTGTCTTGGGGTCCAGAAGTGAGAGTTGTCTGAGTATCTTTGCCCTTCTGATTCTCAGCTGGTTAGAGTATGGTGCTAAAGTGTCAAGGTTGTGGGTTTGATCCCTATATGGTCTATTCCCTTAGGAGTTGGACTTGAGTTGGTCCATGTGGGTCCATTTTTGGTCCATTCCCTTCCAACTCAGAATACTCTGTGAAATCTACATCTGTGTCAAGAGATGGTTTCCAACTTCTTATATTTTTAAAATCTAAAATTACTCCGTGAGGCACAGGTGAAAATGATCTTCATTGGCAGGCGATAAAGCTGAAGCCCAAGAAACTGCAACTTACTCTGATGTGGGTTCCATTTGTAGCAATAAAAGCTCTGATAACCTGCATTCCCATCCTTTCCTGCTTATCTGTTTCTTACTGCGTGAAAACTATCATGACAAACATATTTGATGACAAGTCAAACTGAAGGAGAGCACCTTCCTGTGAATTTGCATCTGTTGGAGTTGTGTTATATCTAAAAAGAACTTTTGTTCATGCTTTTTCCTCCAAAGGGGCACTAACAGCCACTCTGCTTTTTTGTGACACTTGACATAATCGTGTATTTTTGCAACATACATTTTTGTTTCCCCTTTGCCAGATACTATGATTGCACTAGTCTCTTTTTCCTAGGAAATCAGACTAAAATAGCTCTACAGCCAATTTTGTTTTTTCAAGCAAATTATCCAGATTCATTAAAAGGAACAATGAAAATAATATCCCTGGCATTTCCTTTATACAGGGAGTCCAGTTTGACCTCAGAGGAGATGCCAAGATTACTTACTGTACCTAGCAGTAGAACATGTCACAGTTCATGTGGTTTTCTGAGGCATAAGCCAGAGTGTCAAATCTTGCTCCTGGTGTCAATGAGGAAGAAATATTGAACTGTAAGAAAGAGATTGACCCATAACATCTTTGTCTGTCTGTATACCTCTTCTGTCAGGGCTGTTTACATGTTCTACTTTGTTTAATAGCAGGAAGTGGAGTGGGCGGAAGGGAAAAAACCCATCATGATTGGCTGTTCTTTTTCTAACAGAAGATTAATTAGGAGGGATTGGAGAAGCTCTCTTCTTCTCTCTAAGGAGCCTCATCCCTGATTTGTCCTCTGGGATGGCTGCATCTGGTTCAGCTTAGCTGTATCCGTCTTCAGTATCGACCCTTAATCCAGTTTCACATGTCTGCTGGAATCCTGCCTTTTCTCCTTTGCTTGTATCTTGCAATTTTGCTTTCTCCTACTACTCTTATTTCATTTTAGGCTTGTTTGCTTTATGGAAACTCCTGTAAATCATTCCAAGATCCAAGAAGAATGCTAGCTACAGTCAGGTTGGCTTGATTTCTTTGGCGTTTTAACGCTACCTGCAGTAGCTATACTGCACAAACTGTGACACTGATCAAAAGCAAAAGGGAGCCAGTAGATGGCACCATTTATTATATTATAGAAGATTCACAACCAAAGCTTGAAGGGTTTTCCCCCCTTAAACCTGGCTGTCAGTAAAACATAAATCAACCCTCCATTTTCAGAGATGTTACTTGCAAGCTTAGTAGAGACCTCACTTTATATCCTTTCCCAGAGCTTCCTGGGAAGGACTCAGTGACAATGCCTTAAATGGAAAAATATTTTAGAAATAATAATGGAACTAGAGGTCAATAGGATACAGCCCAGGGGAGCTTTCTTCTGTTTTGTTCTTAAAACACACCCCATTGCTGCTTTACTTTCTTCATTCTATTACATAACAGATTTACTTTGAGATGCATCTCCAAACGCAATAACTTCAGAAAAGAATCGAGCAATGGTCAATTACAAACATGGTTTAGCTTTTCTGTAATAATGAATAGCTGTATTTTATTACAACATATAGCAGCTGTTATCTAGGGCTCTCAGAGTGCTTCAGAACACTAATGAACTGTGCCTTGCAACACCTCTGCCAGATAGGAAGTGGTAATTCCCCAGGAGTCCAACTGACCTCGGTGGCTGCTTGCATGGTCCTATGTGACAGAGAAAGACATACTCATGTCAGTAAAGAATACAGAATCAGGAGTAAACAGTGCAATATATTTTATGCTATTTCAAGTATTTCTTTTTCCCAAAAGAAAAAAAAAAGAGAAAAAGAAGTAGTTTTGCCTTTCAGGAGTTAGCCTCTGCAGCATTTTTGGTGGGGGATCAGACTCCTTGCTTAAAGGTCAGCTCCAAGTTTTCAGTTGATAGTGCATGCACTTTGTGTGCTTCAAAGACAGATTAAGTGACTTCAGCATCATTTACTATTAAAGGTTAAAAGCTGTTGCTCTTTCTAATCTCCAGCTGCAGAGCCAATGTAATTTTAATACCATGTGCTGTAGAAAAGGAAAGAAATGCAATGCTGAAACATTTAAAAGGATATATTTTTCCATCTTTATTTTAAGTTATGAAAACTGGCTGCAAAAAGCTAGTAAGTGTTTCCAGTCAATGATAGTTTCCTGGCATCAAAAGATTCTGAAAATGAAATGAAATATCCAGCAGGAAAAAAGCCCCTACACACCAAGAGGAGAAGACAAAGAAAAAGAGAACAACTTGGATTTTCTATATTTATCTCTGTGTTATGTGTATCTGCTTCACTGGGTTGTCAATTTTAATTGGACTGCAACCTACTGTAGTTGGCTTCACACTGGTTCAATTAAAAAATCCTGTTGCTACTTTTCTTCCATATTACTCATAAATAGGAGTATTGTAGGAGTAATAATGTTAACCCCAGTGTCCTGGCAGAATGCCAGCTTAGGTAATTATATTCTGCCTTTGGAAATTTCAGTTGCCGATTCAGCTGAATCTCTTAGTCTTTATTTGCCATTCCTGATCATCACATTTCATAGCACTGCTGTGTATTGCTGAAGAGCCACCCTTCCTGTGGCTGCATTAAAGTGGTGTCTGAACTAAGGAAAAAAAACCCAGAATCTCTACTCCTAGTAAAAATCTAGACAATTTACAACATCAGAGTGGAATGTTGGGGTGACAGTTGCTTGAATTAAGGATTATTTAATGGAAGTATGCATGGGAAATGTGGTTGGACTGTACAGGTAGTTAATGGCTTGTAGAAACTTTGAATAGTGATGTGGTTATGACAAAGAACCAATGGAAGGATTTTATAGTCTCACTTAGGGAGGTCTTCGCAGGCAAGGTAGGTCAAGCTGAGTCTTTGACTTGAAGAATGGTCTAGTTTGGGAAAAATAATCCTTTAATAGTCCATCTGATGGGATTGCACAAGGACTACTTATCACCTAAGGCAAAAAGAAGAGGAACAGTTGAGAAAAAATGGTGATAGTGCCCTCAGAGAAGAGTGTCTGGACACAGCAAGTTTATACATCATTTTCTGCAAAGATGTCACTATGAACAGTTTAAGAAAAAATGCAACAAAAAACCCCTTCCTCCTCTATCTCCCAAGAACAAAACTCAAGACTAGCCTACTAAAATTGAATCTTGCAGAATGTTTACTTTTGTCTGTTTTGCAAATTACCTGTGGTGTTGTTGAAAAATAGATATTTGCCCACAAAATAATCAGTGCCTGTTAACTCAGTATTTATTGACATTAACATGAGAAAAATTGAATAAATCTGTGCTTTGAGTACACCCCCTTCCCCCTGATGGGGCAATAATATCTGGAGAAGAATAAAGAACAAGGATTATGCCTGCTTGGAGTGATTTCTAAATAGAAAGTACAAAATAAGTAGAACAGTGACAAAGTATAGTACGCATTCATGAGATCAGCAGCAAAGAGACAGAATAAAGGTCAAAATACCAATCTTCTCTTTTGAAAAAACTCTGAAGCCAGGGAGGTGTGTTATGACTCAAAAGGCAGAGAGGTATCTTAATTCACAGACTTTTGATGATGATTTGGCACCTACCTGTGACTTGTGTCTTGGGGACATCTACAGCTTACAAATATTCTTAGTTTTTGCTTCATTAGCTAGGAAATGGAAACTGCATTTTTGTATTTGTCAGTCTGCTATTTAGCTTGTATTATCCACACTGTCTCTCTACCTGAGTTTACTGAGCTTATATAGTGTTGCCTTTTGAACTGTCTTCATATTTTTTCCTGTGGGATTATAAAGACCTTGTTCAGCAGAATTTTCCTTATCTAAGTCAGAGTGATTATTCTGAGAAGCCTCTTTGAGTTAACTGGAGTTTCAGTGGAACTGGCCACAGGGTGGAAAATCCAACCAATGATGTGAGCTTTGGCCCAAATATCCTGCTTCCCATATGTGGTGGTTTTGAATTCTCCTAGATTTAATTTTTCACACTTAGGAGAGGAACACAGTTGTTTTCATTTCCTGATAGTGAGTGGAAGATGACAACCAAGTTCCAGGGCCAGTGGCAGTTCCCAGGACTGGCAGCATTAGCTCACGTACCCGATCATACGGCGGCGATGCAATCCGTTAGCATATGGTACACAGGGAGCTGTCAGGTCTGTAGCAATCCAATTAACTTACATGGTTTCTAAAGCTAGATGATTTGAGGAAGCTTAAAACAGAGTTAACACTGTGCTGGCTCAACGGCTGTGTCAATTATCTGGTTGGACGTGCTTGTAACTCTGCCTGCTGAAGCATGTAGAGGTTTTTTTCCTCCCCTTCTTCCTAAAGCAAGACCACAGAGAACACATTTAAGAGTTAATTATTTCCTACCTTTATTATTATTTATTGAATGAGAATCCTTATATATACTTGAAAGAGATAGTCATATCACAGAGGAAAAATCCTCGACAGAATAAATGGATTGCATAATGCATTTTTTAGACTTTTTCTGAAACTGAAATACTGAAGTTCCTTTATAATAGCTGAAGTGGCATTAATTTGCATGGAGGTCACTATTTTGACCTTTGCTGTGGGAAGCCTACGTGTTTCTTGTCAAAATCTTTTCCTTCTAACCTTTAGTTTCAGATATCTGCCTGCATTTCTCTGTGCTGTTCCCATTATCTTTGTATCTGAAATGCGTGAGACAGAAAAGGAAAGTGGCTTTGTGGCACAGCTCTCTATTTTTTACAGCATCTCTCTTTGTGGCAAGTTAATCAAAAGCCCTGTGTGAAGCCCTCTCTGAGCTCAGCCCTCCATCCTTCCCAGGTATTCAAGGACCTGCAGTCTGGTAACCCTATCACACTCTCACTGCAGGTTCCCCACAGGTGCGTGTGCTTCACTTTTTGTCTAGTAATTTGTACAAGGAGCTGCCTTACCTGCTTTATGGGAAACAGGCAAGATTACAGTACTTCTCAGAACCCTGCTTCTTTTTAGTCAGAGGGATTGTCCACCCACAGAAAAATTACCTAGCTCCCCCTTGGTGAAAAGCCTGAGGAAAGAAAAGAGTCACTCACTGAACACTAACAGCACCTGGCCTTCTTCATCTTATTGGGAAATTAAAATCAATTTTAAACAAAAACACTCTGCTGCCAGCCCTGAGAAGCAAAATCACAGTTGTGACAAAATAGATGACAAAATTAATACCTGCTTTTACTGGGAACACAATTTCAGCCCAGATACATTGATCTAAGAAATTACCAACTTGATCTCATTTCCAGCCTCAGAGCAGAAATCAGGAGAGCCAGCTGCATCTGTACAGGAGTGAATACAATGCACCATGTTATGTTTCAGGAAAGGTGAATCGCAAGAATAAAGGAAAATTCACAAAAAAAAAGCCAAAGATGAAGGAGGAGAGCGGCTGCACACCTGCTTTGGAGACTCCTAAATCCAACCCAGCTCTGCAAAGGTTCCTCAGAATTTAATAGTACCAGAGTTGGTAGAATTATTTAATTTTTATACCATGTAATGGAGAACACATCTTAGTCTTATATGCTGCATCAGACACTGATGGAAAACGAACTGTTTGTCTCTGCAGTTTAGTTGGCATGAGCATTCCCATCAACTCATGTCTTACAGAAAACATTCTGCTAAATTCAGAGGTTAGATAAGTCTGGCCTTCTGTGAAGAATAAGCCAATATTGGTGCAGATGTTGGTGGCTAGTTTTTGCAATGGCTTTTGAAATGTTGAATCATGGAATGCTTGTTGCTGAATTGCTCCATTCCATTTTTGGTATCAAGATATTTATCAATACATGTTGATACATTGCCTCCTAGTATTCTGTTTGCCAGCCAACAAAGCTGAATCAGGAAGACAGACACATGCATGCTTTCCAATACAGAAATCATGTTCTCAGAACAAATTCAAATCTTCTGCTGTGAACTTGAGTACAACATCATATGTAGAAAACAAGGGTTGAAAAAAAAAATTAACAAAAATGGCCCATCTGCAGTCACTGGCAAAACTCCCCAGGGAAAGCTAGGAAGAAAAGGAATCAGGAAAATTTTTAAATGCAGTTTTCTCTTTTACTGTGTTTCTAATCCTATTTTCTTGGCTTCTCTTTGTCTTGCTTTGTTGTTGTTTGTCACTAGCCTGCATGTTCTCAAGGCTTTAAAATGCTTCATCTTAAGGGGGAACCTGGAGAGCATATTTTCCCTGCTAACGAATAACCTGGATCTTTTTCATCACTGAAGCCAATCAGAGGAGGGAGATTACAGTTGGCAGAGGGCTGAGATTTGCATATTAACAGCGTAGTTATTGAAGAATAGCTGTCTTGCATTGAGACCAAACTGTGCCCTCCGATTCGCCAGCACCGGCTGTCAGCCAATGCAGATGAGGGATTCAAAGGTCAGGTGGTTTTTATTGTTAGTTTTGTGGTTTTGGGTTTTTTAAATTTTTTTTTAATTTTTAAAGAGAGAACTGTGCACTACTAATGATATTAAGCCAGATAGTGAACCCCACATGCAGGAAGCAAAGAAAGTGGAGTGAACCAGCTTGGCTGTGGCTTCGTTGCGGCACAGCTGCTGTACCCTCTTGTTGGCTCTGAGGAGTCTCCCTGCCTAATGTATCATGTTGTGTATATTAATGTTTCAGCTTTACAGTTCTATTTCCATTAGGGGAAGATTGCCCGTGAGCCTCTTAGTGGATAAATAGGAATTTACAGCTTTCAAAAATTCTCTTAAAGCTTGCAGGATCCACAGAAGAAGGAATTACACATGACTATTTTTGAAGCTTTAAAAGGTCCAGAGGGTCTAATTGTACTCTCAGATATGTCTGTGCAGCTCCGATTGAAGTCTTGGGATATAATGCATGCTTATGTGACAGCTAAAATGAGTCCTTTTTTAAATGAAAAAAAATAATCCTTCAGTTATTAAAAAATTAGATTGTAAAGTCTCCAGGGTCAAGCCAGCAACTTCCCAAGAGCTATTCAGAACATAACAAAGTGAGGTCTTGGTTGGAACTCATCTCTGTACCAACCTGCAAATAAAAAATAAATGCTGAACATGTTAGTGAAATACTGTAAAGACAGTAACACCTTCTTCTGCAGATTTGTGCATCCATGTTTGTGTGCTTGGACTTGTCCAGGCAGCTCTGTGGCAAGGAAGGAGGGGACAACCCTAAATTTCAATAATGAAATAACCTTAACAAGTGTGTTTGTGCTTCATTCAATTGCATTAAACAAGGCCAATACTGGGAGAAATATTTTCTTTTACCTCTGTTTTATATCAGCCAAGTCTTATGCAACTGACAAGAGGTTAAACCTTGTTTTGTTGTTGTTATCTTTGTTTCTAAGTACAATTGCATTCAGTGTTAGGAGAAAGAAATGAAGAAGCAAATTTAACACAACCAAAGGAAATGCAGTTCAGAAATGTATTCAGGCCCTGAAGTTTGTGTAGGTTTTTTTCACTAGTCCTTGATTTTGCAAGCTAGTTTACACTACAGGTGAAATACAAGTTGCACATGAATTTCCCCATGGGATTTCTGTGTGCTTTTCAAAATGTGCTTGCTTAGGGGTGAACAGGGCTGGGCTTTAAAAGACTGAAAAGATGTGTTTTACTGTAAATAACTTAGAAGAGGATTCCCAAGCTATAATTACATCTTACTTTCATCAGGGCTACATTTAACAGAAATTCTTCCAGCAACTTTTTCTTTGTTCAGCTATCTACCACTAAAAAGCAGAGCAAGAACCAGTCAGGAAATAAATAGTCCACATCTGCACAGCTGGATCAAGAGTGGCTCCTGCTCCTTACCTAAATCAGTGCATTAATTTCCTTAATTTGTCCTCCATGTGTGTCCTTGTGTTTCTCAGTATAATATGTGTCAGTATTATTTGTTGTCACTTCTCAAACTAAAGCTGTGACACTAACCCTGCCAGCCAAGGGAAAAAAACTACACACAGAGGCAACACAAGCCAGTATTGTTTAAATCAGATGAGCTCAGTGGTGTGGAAATTGCTTCTGTTGCATAAGTGTGCTCACTGGTAGACCCAAACTGATGGGCTGGTAAGCATACATAATTAGCCCAGCACCTGTGGATGTAATTCCATATTGCTTTGGTGAAAGAAGTACTGTAGAAAATAACAGGCAGGAGATTTTTCTATTGGATTTTCTTCCTACCACTAGAAATCATAGCTGCTGTGTGCAATATTTAATACCTGATGTTAGTTTCCACCTTTCAGCCACGGCCACTTTTCACTTGCCAACTAATTGTCACCTAGAAGTCTGCTAAAACACATTGTAAATGAGCATACAAAGGCTTTCTCCAGCACTAAATCACAACCATCTCTACAGAGGAAAGGACTGCATGGTAATTCGGGCCAGAAAAGAAGCAGGTTTTCCCCTTTCAAATAGCAGGAAGACTTCAGATTAGCCAGCACTGTCCTTGGGAGCAGAGGTGCAGCTGCAAAAGCCTTCTTTAACTCTGCTCAGACGAGGTGTTCAGCGGCCCCTCTGGGAGCAGCGCTGAGCTCTGGGGAAGCACTTGTTGCTGCCAGCACCCCGGGGCCCAGCGTCTAGTCCTGGGAAGAGCTGTCCTCGGCCACCTACTCCATGGCTTCCCGGATGAAAAGGTGAGGTTAGGTGCTCTTGCCACACTCGTTTCTCTCCTGCCCGGGAGATGAATAAGCAAAAAAGCAGACCCTCTAGCTAAGGGTGTTCCCTAAAAGGGGTGCTGGTTCAAAGCCAGGCTAAAGGGTAGGTGGAATCCTCATAGATGAGACTACTGCTCATTCGCAACGAAAGCACCGATCCCGTCGAATGGGGTGCAGCTCATCAAGCGGCACAGGCTACTGCACGTAGCACAAGGGCCGTTTTAGGTGGGGGAGGCCTCGGGGAAAACTTGCGGCAGGATGCTCAGCTCGGGGTGCCTGCAGCTCGCTCTCCCCCGGCCCTCGCGGCTCCGTAGGGCCCGCTCCCCGCCGCCCACCGGCGGAGCGGGCAGCGCTCCCCGCGGCTGCGGCGGGGCTTCACCCCGCTTCGTGCGGCCCCAGCGCCCGCCCCAGGGGCCGCGCCCGGCACCTCCCCAGCGGGGCCGCTGTCCCCGGGACGCCGTGACGGCTGTGCGCTCCCCGCCCTTCTCACCGCCCCTCTCCCCTTTCCTCCTCCACCTCTTCTTCCTCCTCCTCCTTCGGGAGCCTTGCCTCCCCTGCACACCTGCCTTGCTATTTGTCGGCGGCTTTGCTTGGAGGGGGGAATTTTCCCTCGGTCCCTTGCAGCATCCCTCCCCGGCACACACACACACACGCACACACACACGCTCGCTCACACAGCCGGACAGGCAGAAGCACCGCGCTGCCCGTGCCTCGGCAGCCGCCGCCTCTCCGCACTCCGGCCCCGCGCTCCCCGCCGCCGCGGGGCGTCCTCCGCCTGCTGCAGCGCCGCCGGGCCCGGCAGCCGCCGAAGGGGGGCGGCGGCGGCGGCTCCCGCTGCTCCGCGGCCCCGCACCGGCAGCGGTAGGTAGGTACGGCGGTCCCGCGGCGGCAGCCCGCTCCGGGCAGCTCCCGGCGCTGCGGAGGGACGGGGACGGAGGGAAGGAGGGAGGGGAGGGCGACGGGAGCGGGGCGAGACGCGCTGCCCCAGCCCCGCCGGCGGCGCTCGCCTCGCCCGGCTCCTGCTCCGGCTGTGCTCCCGCGGGGCCCCGCGCCGCCCCCGCCGCTGCCTGGCACCCCCCGGGCACCGGCTCCTCCCGGTGAGTCAGAAAGTTTGCTCTCCTGGGCGCCCGGTGTTTGTTGTTGTTTGGGGTCCGCCTGTTTAGGCTGGGCTTTTAGTTCCCCATTCCCGCTAGCGGGCTATTTATTTATTTATTTCTCTTTTCTTCCTTTTTTTTTTTTTTTTTTTTTTTTTTTTAATTGCAGTCGCTGCTGCAGCGCGGGTTGAACCGGGTTCCCGCGCCCGGCGCTGCCCCCGCCTCGCTGGGCAGCCTCCCCCGGGGCACACGCGTGGGTGGGCGGGCAGCGCACCCAGGGCGGCCGGAGCTCGGGTTCCTCCCGGTGCCCCCCTTCCCTCTATGAGCTGGGTGGCTGCGGCTGAGATGTTGCCGGCAGCCCTCCTGCAGTTGGCAGAACAGTTTTTGGTGGCAGCTCGGGAGAAGACTGTCCCATCCCTCTCCTGTTTCTCCTCGTTCCTTGAGAGAGTGTTTTAAAACAGGTTTCAGTGAAGCTGTAGGTGACAGGATCCCGGTGTCACCGAGAGCTATGCTCCGTTTTGTAACTAGCAGTGTTACTGTAGCGGGTTATCAGCTGGGGAACAGCCGTATTCGACCCTGGAGAGGAGAGGGATTGGCTGTGGGTCATGTCCATCTTCCGCTGCTTTCATCTAATTGCTAGAAGTAGCTTGCTGTTGTTTGGGGTAGAAGAAGCTCGCTTGCATTTTATCCTTTTGTTCTTTAATTCTAAATGGGGTTTGGTGGGGGCTCCTAGTTTCTGATAGGAAACTACCGGAAACTACAGAGGTTGAATAAATCCCTCTCTGAGCAGGAGAGGCAAGAAGCTTTCAGGTCCTTCCCATGAGCTGTGTATTTTCTATGTTGTGTGTTGTTACTTCTTTTTTTTCTTATCACTGGGAGTTCTGCTGTAATGTCTCAAAAGCTTTGATGTTTTTTTTGCAATGAAACTCATTCTTTTTTTTTCTCAAATTTAAAATGGAGTGATAAAATGCATAGGCGTTAATAAGTGAGTTGAAAGGACTTTGAAATAGTGCATGTTTTGCATGGTGTGAAATTGTAGATATACATAAAAGAATAATAACCACTCTGCAGGTTTTATTTTAAACCTTCTCTATGACTTTGTGGTGAACTCTCTTGCTCTGTCTCTCAGCTTTTAAGTCTGATTGTTTTTTGCCCTTGAGGTCTATTATCTTGTGGGAGTGCATTGGTGGGCACCCACATTTGCCTGGTTCTCATAATCTTTTATTTGCTCATTTTGCAAAGACTTGACATGGTCAAAAATAAATGAAAAGATAAGTGGATTTCAATTTTAGATTGCTTTTCCTGGTGCTTTTATTTATTTCTCTATTTGATAGCTTATTTATTTATGTTACAACTGAAGAGGGAGGGGGAGAGTAGGGAATTGTCCCTGGCTCTTCCACATATCCAAAGGTACAAGACAGGAAAAAAAAAAAAAGATTGTGTAAAGAAATTAAAGCACTGAAACAACCTAGATCTGAATTCCAAGAACAAAAATTACGGTGGCATGTGTGCTTGCCCACACCAGGCATTCTGCAGCATGTGGTATTTACAGAACTTGCAGTGTACAGTAGCTCTCCAGTAGTAAGAGAACGCTTTGTATCCTTGGAAGTGAGAGAGTCTTTGACAAGTCAGCAAAACTATAGAAACAGTCAAGGAATGCTGATACACGTGTGAGTGTGTGCATATATAAATATCACCAGATTGCCTGAGTTCATTTTTCCTCAGTATAGTTTGTCTTCCTCAGCCTGGAATATATACATACTTTCTCGTGAATTTTGAGGTATTTTTTGCCGTTCTTCTCTGTTTGCATGTGTTTTAATGTTAGTCTTAATCTCGCTGTAAAATACAAAATAATCCGGTAATAGATTTAGAAGACTTTATTGCCAGGCGAACCAGGCAATAGATCATGAAATCAGACAATAGTATTTTGTTTCCTAGCAACCCCCTACTGCAAACAGAAAACAAAACGGTGGTGGATGCTGCCACATCGTGATAGCTATATGTCGAAATCCCCAAGTAGAAGATACTGAAGTACTAATTGTGCTGCGAGATTCACTCCTATTTGTTTCAGCTGCTTAGTTAATATTTTCCTTTTGTGAGAAAGATTTTCTGGGGTAAATGCAGTTAAATGGTTAAAATTTCACTCTGGTCTCTTAAAATAATAATGTCTGTTAGAATGAAGAGGGCACAAAATTAGGTAGAATTTTTGCCATTAAGAATGATTTAGAGTTGTGTTTTCATATTGCAGGATTGTTTCTAAATCTGCTATTATTGCAAATCAGATATATCATCTCCTGTATCCAACATCCAGTATCTTTCTGGATTTTGTGTTGTTAGTCGTTCTTTAGCTTTGTGTTTTAAAACTATGTTTGTTACAATGTATTGACTCCTTTGTGGCTCCTAGGAACAGAAAGTAAAATCCTAAGTGCCTCCTTGCCATGTTTACATTCTTGGCACCCCGTTCAGCCCTTCCAAGGAATCAGTGCTATCACCGTGCAGCAGGATTGGGTCCTAAGCCATCATCTTTCTAAAAGTGCTTTTGATAATGCAGTAGTTCCCTTGGTTAAAGTGCCTGAGCACTGAAATGGCACTGAAATTCTCGACCCTGAATCAATCTGGGATGCACTTTGTGCACTGCCATCTATCTGAAAAAATCCATTAGTGCAAGCTGGAGATCTGACCTGGGATGGGTGCAGGTGTTTGTGTCCTGGAAGCTGCTGGAGACACTGAGCTGCAATAGGAAAAGGAGCTGAGCAGGCACAGATGTGTAGTTGTATATACAAGGCAGCAGAGAAATTTCTCTTTTATAGGAGAAAATGGCAAAAAGGTGTTTGCCGAGTTTTACCTACAAGTCTTCACTATCCAGCAGTATTTACAGACATCACACAGTAAATTGAAAGAGAGGCAGTTTTCCTATTGGTTGCATCAGTGATTCTGTGAAAGTGAAAATATTATTCCAGTCTGGGAAACTTTAAAATCACAAGAAAAATTTGCTGTGGGGAAGACAGCAAACTTAGTCAAGTATGCGTTATTAAACAACAATATTCGCGCTAGGCATGCAAAGGGTGTTCTCTGGGTGACTTAGGGGTTCACAGCATTATTTAAGAGATCCCATGTGCAGTCACAGGCAATTTATTTATATTGCCCATAGGTATTTTCCTGGTTCATCTCAAGTACTGAGGTGCAAAAGGGTTGCAGCAAATGCCACTTGAATAAAAAGCGTTGAAGTGGAATGGTCAGAGAGTATTATAATTCTGATAAATATCTATGAGCAGCTACTTTCTTGTCTATATTTGAAATCACACATTTTGGTGCCATAGCATGTGTAGATGGTTTAGTTTAGAACGTGCTAATTGAATTTTGGAAGGCTTTATGGATTGAGAGGAAGTAGTCATTTTCCAATTTTTCTTCTCCGTTTCTTTCTCAGATGGCACTACTCCCAAAACTTGAATCTTACAATTAGGTAGTCCACAGATGAAGCTTGATATGGCTGCCTAATTACAGTCTCTACTTCACCTCTGCCTGTGTTTGCCAGACAGCAGAATGAGAAAAGGCAAAGAAAACAAAAAGTACAAACAAAAAACAAGGGGGAGAGACAGGTCATGAAGTATTCTGTGTATAAACAATGGAAGTCATTTGGAAGTGATTTTAAATACTCTCCATGAAACTCATTTTACTCCAACTGCATTTGTTTCTGTTGGTAAAGCTTTCATCTGCTGTAATGTGGGTTGGCCACTGATGGAGACATCCAGCCCATGGCCCAAACCGAAGACCTTCTTCTCCCTTGTCCCCACTAAAGATCACCTTAAGTGGAACAGTGAGTTATGTCCATTCCATTTAAAGGTGTTTAGGAGACAGGAATTAAGAAATGGACAGCTTTGTTCTGTCTCTTAACTGCACAATGGTGGTTGTGGCTAATGAGCTACCAGGGAATATGCTGCATATCTTGCTGTGATACACGAGCCTTTCCAAATTTTCACAAGGCTTTCTTTTATAATTATTTTTCAAAGTGGGTACTGAAGTAATGAGAATATAGAGTTACTTACTGCACGTTTAAACCTATAGGCTTTGTGATTACTGTACTGAGGGATAAATACTTAGGTATTTATTTCCTGTTCTTCTTTTAGAAGAGAACAAAAGCATGGTGCCAGTTTTGGACTCTCTTGAGGCTTTCTTTTTAAAATCCTGTTACCTTTAATCATTGAGCTGTCAATTATTGCCAAATACAGAAAATAGACTATCCAAGTGATTACAGAAACTGAGGATTTGGTTCAGCAGAGCACTGACTTGCACACCCAACTTTTTTTTTTTTTGTGTGTGCGTAAGCTTATCTCTACTTGCTGAGATCAACTGGATTTAAGAAAGTGGTGGAAGTTAGGCATGTAATTATTGCTTTGTTGAATAGGGCAAAACCTTTGAAACTAATGTCTTTGCTTTGTAGTAAACAGAACTTCAGGACAATTCCTCCAGGATTGTAGAGTGAAGGGAACAAGTAGGGGGAAAAGGCAAGTTGTGGGGGCAAGGGCTCTCAAATCAGGAACTTACTGGTGGGTGATAGTGATTCTGGAAGGGATTGAGAATTAATAAATGAGTCTGGAATGGGATTTAATTACAGAAAAGTATGGTTTGTGCTTGAGCTGTCAAGAGAAAGGTAACATTTTGGTGAACAAAGAGGTGGTATTTCCTTTTTATAAGACTGTTGTGAACATGTGAAAATTAAATATCATCTAAACAGGAAGGTATTGACAATTTAATGGAGACTCAAAGAAGAGCAACAAAACACTCATGGGTCTGGAGGAACTAGCTTGAAGAGAAATATTCAAAAGTAGACATGTCTAGTCTTGGACTGAATATGGGGAGATGGGTTAACTATGTGTCTGTGTTTGAAATGCATTTTAGTCAAAGCAGTCAGATTTTTTTCCTGCCTTATGTGAGAGAATACTTATGACTAAATGGAGAAACTGAGGAAATAAAAGTTTAAGATGAATTCTGGGCCAAAACTCAGTAATAGAAAAATGTATTGTGGTTTATATTAATCTGGGTGTAGTGCAAGCCCCCCATGACTCTTCAGATGTTTAAAATTAGAGTAGGCAAATTGTTGGCAGGGGTACTGGAGAAGGCAATCCTGCATTTTCAGGGAGGTGAAGTACACGATCAACCAGCCCCTTTTCATACTTCTGTACTGTTCTAGTTTCACCTGAAGGTTATATGAGGTCAGATCCCAGTCTAGCCAACCTTGCTTTGGTTTCCAGTGCTGAGACAGTTGAGTTTTGTGCTTTTATAATGCAGGATTCAGAACAGGGTCATCGTGTGAGCTCAGGCTGAGTCATTGATGGGACGGTGGATGTACAAGGATTAGCTACAGTAGATTTTTTAGTAAACAGCCATGGATTTTTAATTTGTTCGTTTTTCCTTTTGGAAAATGATGAGCATCTCAGGTGGTGTAGAGGGCACAGAGGTGACAGCTTCCTCTTTCTTGACAGTTTCTGCAGCAGTTATTTTATCATTTGAGGACATTTACTGCCATTAGGTGCAATGATGGATAGCAGGTACTGTTCCTTCCTTCCTGTCCCCCCATCACGATGCCCAGATCTCAGCACGGCTGCCTCCTGTGATTTGGCTAGTCAGTGTGCCGTGCAAGTCCTGATGACCACTGCCACCAGTGGGGTGTTTTCTGGAAGAGACTGAGAAAGGGGGAGAGACATAGAGATGATTTTTCCAAGGATATATTGGTTTAAGTGTCTCCATCATCCATGTAAACTTGAGAGAAGATTTAGCCAGGGAATGCACAGGTTCAAGGTATAATGACAGCTTTCTCATGGAATGACAGCTTTTCCTGGAATGAAGTTTAATAAATTTGGCTTATTGCAATTCATGTTACTCAAAGCAAGCATTCAGAAAAAAAAATGTTGTGCAGACTGATATCATCAGGGAGTGTTTTCCAACAGCCATGCCAATTGCAGAGGAGGAGGTGGATTTCCCTCTGCTGTGCTTTATGCATACCTGACAGCCAACTGTTTAAACAAGGCCTATTTTGGTAACCATAGGTAAAAACAAGTGATTCAGAATAACCCTTCTTAGCTTGTTAATGATTAAAACAGTAATCCTGCAGCAGTATCAGATACAGGGGAAGGCTGATCTGGGATATCTGGGCTGAGCTGGTTGGTGAGACTGACCTTTGGTTTAAGTACTTGACAGTGCAAGAAAGGAGTGTTTTGAAGTGGTGAAAGACAGGTTTAGGTCTTCTGTGTGCAGTGTGATGTGGAAAGAATTGGTCTGTCTATTAAAACCCAGTACACTCCCAGTACACTCCAGGTGCCTTTGCTTATATAGAAGTCCTCTGAGAGTGAAGCCAGGTTCAGTCCTTGATGATGCTTGTCTCTGGGAACTGGTGGATTGGTTGGTGATGGAGATCTGAGAAGAGGTTCATTTTGAAGGAATAAAATGGAAGGAAGCTTTGGTTTTTAGGCAGAACATAAGGATTAAGACTGAGGTTGATTGCTAATGCATTGCTTCTGCTAGAGGGACAGTTTTTTGGGGACACAAATTATTCATTTGTATATGTTAATAACACTCTTCTGTGTAAGTGTGTCTAAGATCAGGCTTGTTGGATGGGATAGTTTAGACTGAAAGGTACTGTGTAAATGTAAGATTATTATCTCCCTTTTGCAGAAAGAAGCTAGGTCAACAGTAATCTTAATTACAACTTGTTTCTGTTAATAGATCTTTATTTTTAGAGTTAAGTTAAATGAGGCTTTAAAGTGCTTTTATACAGGTACTTTTAACATAGTGTTACCATTTAGGATGTGGGGTTTGGTATACTGGATCTTAACAATACTTGTGGAGGAGCAGTCTCTCCATTCGGAGAGTGGATAATTCACAACTATTCTGATATGGCAGGTTGTCTCTCTGTAAGTTTTAAAGGGACCTGTGCCCTACACACAGTGTAAAAATGCTTCAGGACATACCAGCTCTGCCTGTGGCAGAATACAGCGAGGATTTAATAGTATTTTTAACAATTCTGTTTAGATTTATTCATTCCTTTTAGGAAGCATTTTGTCAGGAAGCAAAGAAGAAATGAAATAGAAGGAGCTGATAAAGGCGTGGGGTGAATTTAGGGAGGTGGATTGCAATAACCAGAATGAGAGCATGCTCTTAGAACGAGCACTGGTTCTTCTGCCCTTATAAGAAGTATTTCAGCAATGAAAAATAAGTTTGTTTCATCTGAAAGCAGCAGATTGCTTCCTAATATTTTGCTGGTCTGACATTCTGTGAAATTGTGTTATATCCTAATTCAGTGGCTGCTCTGTATGTAGAATAAGAGCTTGCTATTTTCTACCAAGGGAAGCATTCCCTCTCCTTCTGCAGTGGTAGAGGTATTTTGGTGTTAGAGGTCCGTGGATTAATCTCTTCTGATGACTTTTGATAGATGTTGGCATGACTCAGAAGAGGGAGTTGCAATTTCTGAATAAGCAATCTGCTTAGTTTGGAGTTTTTCTCAGAGGTGGGACCTTGGCTCAGCAGTGAAATCTGCTGAGATCACAGCACAGGGGGTATGGCTACAGTCACATCAGAGTGTGGCTGTGGTCCTCTGCTGGCAGATAAGGAGCAGCACTCTGTGGATTTACTAGCTGTAAATGGGTGGTCTGTTCATGCATGCTCATGCCTCCCATGCACACGCCCTTCTGGCTTCTGCTGTCTTCCGGCAGAGCAAAAGTGCAAGTATGGTGACAGGCTCTTCCATAAGAAAGCTGGTGATTTAAAGATCCTGGAAAGGATCTTTAAATCACCATTTGATTTAGAATCTTCTATGTGTTGTCTTTCCATTAGTTTGCCTAAAATGAGCATCTCTGGTTAATTTCTTTTTAGCAAATGAAGGCACCCTTGGCCATTTTTTTGGTTCAAACTTATTCATATCTTCAGAGTAAGAGGAAATACTGTTTGTGCTGATGAATCATTTTCTGCAGTGTAATCTCCCATTTCATATGAACCAGAGAGCCATTACCATTTATTTCATTGACAGCCTGTGAGGGAACATGCCATTTTAGTTCCTAGAGGGACCTGGTGAAGCTTGAGCAAGAGCCTCAGATTGCTGTTGCCAATCTACTTAGCTACCCAGTTTCTTGCCAATTCTGTAAGCTTAACACTGTTATGTAAAAGCTTGTGAAACTAGGTATGGTGTGTTTGTCATTAGTTGGGTTGTTCAGTTTTATCTTTTGTGATATGTTTGCTTAACTTCTGTATCATCTTACAGAACAGATGTAATGTGTAGTTTATATTGTTTTCTTTACAAAAGAGAAGGGAGCTGTAAATTCACCCTACAGAGGAAGCTATTAACATTTTTTTAAGTAAGGGAGGCTGGAAAATTGGAATTTCTTTTTCAGTTTCTTGGAAAATACTAAGGGAGATTATATAACTGCATGAAGTCCCTGGGGAAAAGGAAAAGAAGCCCTGCTGATAATGAAAGAACCAAGTAGCTGCTTAATGTAATCCACTCTTCATGGAAAAGGGAGAGAAGGGAGACCTGTGCAGTCAGACCAGGCTTCATTTATTCAAAGCTGAAAGTAGGTGGCACATCTGATGGGCAAATTGGTATATAGGGCCAGCTTGCTGGTCTGTGTTTATCTTTTCCACATTAAGAAAGTTGATTCTGTTCAGTGTTATACACTACAAATAAAACAGAAATTACAAAAGTAATATTTTTCAGGCTCATCTTGCCCAAGAATTGAGGGAGTAGTTTGAAGTGAGTCAGTCAAATTTCTGTAATCAAACAATTTTTCTATACCTCAAATATAAATGCTGCATGAGTAGCTAGGCAGGAAGGACTAGTGGTCATCTTGGAATGATGAAGAAAATAAGTTTCTTTTAATTCTCCTGTGTCAGACAGGCTACCTGACGAGAAAGCAGAAGGTTGAATTTGATAATCCTGAAGATGAGATCCCTTGCATCATTGAACTACAACTTTGACCTTGGCAGATTCAAGCTTGATATAACCTTTGCATCACTGAAGTACAGTTGTGATGATCACTGAAGTCACTGTTCTAGGTTTCAGTGGCACTTCAATGTAATTTTGTTGTAGAGGAATCATTTTGTTATTGGGGGGACAAAGAGCAAGAGCCACTCATGTTTTAAACACGAGGAAAATGAAGACTTTCAGAGTTGGTGAGAAACCTTCTTTCATGCTAATACAAAATGAGCAATATAGAGTGAGATGTAAGCCTGTATGTGCTGCCCTTTCAAAGACATTTAAATTCACTAGCTCACTGTTAAACCAATGAAGGAAAAGGGCAACGCAAAACTCAAAACTCAAACCTAAATGAAACAGCACTTCTGTTGATGCAAGGTGTTTAGTGAATATGAAAAACATTCAGAAAGTGGCTAGAAGCATCCGTGCAAGACAAAATGCAGACCTTTGTAGTGCTCCCAGCCATGTCTCTAAGGGATGTCATGGGATGGCTGTACAACAAGGAGGCATTCTGTAAGCGCCTGAGGAGCAAGTGTAGTAGTGGCAGAAACAAATTGAAATGAGAACTTCTGAGGTAGGTTTGTCCTGATGCTGAGTTCATCTTGGTGAGAGAGAACCGTCTGTATGATTAGCAGTTGGCTGGAAACAAAAAGAGTGTTTGTGCTTCCTTCCTTTAGTTACTCATGGACATCATCTGAGGAAGATTTTATTTTCACTTTTGCCTCTACTCTATGGTCCTCAATAATGCAACTTGGTTTAAACAGAAGTTGAATATGATTTCTGTAAAGACTTTTTATACTGCATTGTATAATTCTTTTATATTTTTATATAAATATAAAAATTCCCCAGAGACTCCCCAGGGAAGTGGAAGGCATGTAATGATGGTTTCAGAAGGATTTCCAGCAGCCTCAGCCTGGTGATGCTCCAGTTCAGGTGGAAACTTTCTTCATCTAACTTGCAAGTAACTGACATCAGATATCTAAGAAAAATATTGAAGGAGGTCTCAATAGCTATAAAAACTGAATTGCAAGAGTAAATGTTTTACATGAAGATGGAGAACAGGAAGAAGTCTGACCTACAAGGAAAAAGTCTACAATGCCCACAGTGAGTAGAGTAAAATAATGGGCTGAATATATTGCAAGAAATAAAACATTTAGAAAGTTTTTTCTAGTGGCAAGGATGCAGAGTGATCCTAGCATGGGTTGGTATGTGAACCCTGTGGGGCTTTATCAGTTAGGGTTTTTAAGAATTTGATAGATGTAACTCTGTTGCCTGGAAAGAATGCAACTGATTCTGTTGCGTGGTTGTTTCCAGCTTCTTTTTTGTCTGATTCTCACCAAGCCTTACAGTGAGTGGGATAACAGTAAATGAGACAGTCAGAAGGAGCATGTTTCCCAGCTTAAGCTGAAATCCAGATGATCAGTCTGTTTGTTACCCTTGTTTGTGTCAGAACAGTGGAATATATGGCAGTTGATCTGTAGGAGATGCTGCCAGTTGAACATGGATGTTTCAGGCTTGAAAATTTTCTTCCATCTCTGGGTAAGTGTGGGGTGTTTTTCCATGTTGCACAGTTAGGCTTGAGATGTTTTGATAAATTCACTTTGTCATTCATGATCCCATGCTAACACAACTTGAGGTTCATACCTGGCTGATGCAAAAACATCATGAAGCAAGCGTAGCTAGAGAGAAAATTGATCTGTTTTAGAAAAGCTTATGTAGCTGTATCCCAAGTTGTTAAGGCACTCCTGAAAATAAACTAAAAGAATGGTAGATCTTACTGTCTAGAGACTTACAACTCATCTACTGTGTTTTAGTGTGTTTTGAGTTGTATGCTTTCAGTTTTGTACCACGTTGGAGGAATAATCATGTTACAGAATTAGTTTGGTAGTCTGCGGGTTGTGTTTTCAATAGTAAATGCTTTGTGGACTTCTTGCAGTGTTTCCAGTTGCTGTCTTCAATCAGAGGAAGAAAGTTGTCTGAATTCTGGGAATCATGTGGGGAAAAGACTAAGGGTCCATTAGACCCTAGTTTCTGCTTTTCTCCAGATGTTTACTCCATAACTAGTAGTAAACGTAGCACGTAGACCAATAAAAATAACATAATATATTAGAAGTACCAGAATATGAGTTCTTTTGGCAGAGAATGTTGGACTCTCCTAGAAAACAAATTAGTTCCTGTGCATTATGTGTTCATGGAGGTTTACATGAGTAATGAGTCAAATGTTCTTTTAAGATGTATGGGGCAAGATTCAGATCCCCAGTGATTTAAATTTTGAGTAATTCAAAAGATATTTATGAGTTATACTTCAATAACAGATTACAATATGGTTCTTATTCTGTAGGATTTTAATAAGGTTATAAAAGGGAAATTCATCTTAATTTTCCAAATGTGTAGCAAGTTACATAATTAATCCAATATTGTCTTCATTCTGGAGGAGGCTGTATAACTTGAATTTCTTTGTCAAATACCATGCAGACAAGCCCATGTGGTGGTAACGTTAACTAATGATAGAGTTATCCAGATACATAGTTCTGTCATTAACTTGAATTGTTTTCAGTAGAGAAAGAACACGTTGCTGAAGAGAAGAAAGCATGCTATTTTTGCAGTCACTATGCAATTAGCTCATATAACCCCTGTGCTCGTCATGCTTTGTGTAAGATGCAGGGTGACCAACTGTAGGTCATTTGTGTGAGAACAAGGACCCTGGGGCTGAGAGACAGTTTATTAAGATAATACTGTGGGGTGAAAATCAACTGTCTGTCACAGCAGTTGCCAATGGAAGCATGTCTGTATTTATTGAATGCTTGCATAAATAAGAGTTGCTTGAACTGGGATGTTTTGAGTATTAAAGGATGGGGAAAATGACCAGATAAATGGTTATGGTAATGGTGTGAGCATGGAGCTGACCTCACCTTGTTTTCTGTAGGTTCGCCTTTAGTGGTGATGGCTGTGTGGATTTTCTGATGCAAGGTTGAGTGCCTGCCATTTTAACCATGGGATGTTTATTATTTTTGTCCTTTAATTGTCCACTTACTTTCATTAAAATGAAGGGACCTCTGTCAGTTTTGGCCACTCTTAAGCAATGTCACCCAAAGTTAGCAAAGAAAAGGGAGGAGGAACAGTTGAAGTTGCAGACAGAGCATCATATAAGATTCATTCTTAAGATGCAGGGCTAAAAAGTATTTTTCCCAGATATTTCTCTTTCCAGGTAGAAAAAACAAAAGTTGAATTGAATTCTTTCATCCATGTCAAAGAGTACAAAGTGTGTTGTCACTTGCTGATGCCTTGGTGTATTTGTCACTGGGAAGCCCACAGCAATATGCTTTCTATTTGTTTATGAAAAATGGACATACAATCTGTTTAAAACAAAATAAACTTGTTGTTTTTATCTGTGTAAGCAAAACAAAGCTGCTCTTGTTTGCAGACTACTCTATGACCTTAGCATGTGTGTAATGGCATGTCTGGTGCAGCGTTACTAACCATAGTAAGAGAAGCAAGTTCTTTGTCACAGTGCCTCGTAAAGGATTTTCTGTGCATGTTTTTCTGCTAAAAATCTTTGATAATCTGTTATTAAATATGAAAACTTCTTATTTCAGCTTTACAAGAACATCAGATTCTTCTCTCGGAAGCACACAGAAAACTCATGCTTAAGATTCAGTTTTGCAAACCCTTCCCCCTTCTTGAAACATTCATATGGAAATACACCATTAACTGTGAAATTCCCTAGCAACTTAACAGCCTAGAAGAAGAGATCCAAACCCCAGGAATACTCAGTTCTCAAGAGCATTTGTGCTGTCTTTTGTTAATATTCATTATATTCTAATAAGTGATTTGATAAATTCTTTTGAGGGTCTCTGCTATTTTTTTCTCTCCATTCCAGTGGCTGTTTAGTTGTAACAGTGCAATATTCTCACTGGTGGGAAGTGGAACCCAAAGCTTCTTACCATCTCTCCTAGAAAGCCTTCAAAAATCCATTTCATGGTGATTCCTTTGCTAATTTCTCTGCCATTCCATAATTAAAAAAAAATTATTTTTTTGTTAGTGAGGAGTAAGTTTTTGACAGCTGATAGAGAAATTATTAGTACTTTACAGCATAATAAATTGCTTGCTGACTCAGTTTAGGGAGAGAAGTCATTCTTTCATATACATGGTGGCAGAAATATGTAGTACCTTGATGGGTTTTCTACCTCTCAATTCTCTTACCTAGGAAAGACTAGTCATCCTTACAAATCCAGAGCTGATGCTAAGGAATGCAGTATCTCAGGTGTCTCAGTGCAGAAAATCATTCAGGCATTGCTTCAGTTTGTCCTTAATCCCACAGGAGCTGAGAGGTTCTGGCAAAAAAATCTCACTGCTTGATGGAGACAGAGCTGAACCCTAAAATGAAATCAAATGAAACTTCATTAGCCAGTGAAATTAATTTCTCTTACTTTTGTTCCAGCTCTGATTTCTAGAGTAATTTTTGGGAAGGAATATAGAGCTGTGGCTGTTTGTTGGGGTTCATTTGGTTTGTTGTTTGTATGGGCTTTTTTTAGGTGATTGATTTTGGGTTTTCTTGAAATTTCAAGTGGTCCTTTCTGTATGCCTTTTTCTCTATCACTTTATGTCTTCTTCCATTTCTATAATCCTCCTTTTTCCTTTTCTTTATGTCTGTCTGTCCCATGTCTTTTTACCACAACCTCTATTTCTTTTATATTTCAGATGTGTTATTTTCTTTTTAATGCACTCTCTTCTCTATTGCTTTCCTTTTATTTGCTCTCTTCATTCTTTTTACGTGCTTTTCCCACTATTTTATATTTTCAGGCTCTACCCTAGAGATTCTAATTAATTTGTTACTACAGGGATAGAATTGTAGACTACTCTAGATTTCCTTTTTTGTATCCTGTGCAAGTGATAGAAATGTGCCCATGTCACATGAAGCAAAGACGGGGTAGTGAATGTAGCCCTGCAATGCCGGGCTACACTAAATTTCTTTTTGTTCGAAGGCTTAGAAACTCAAGTTTCTCTCTTGAGTTCAGGGCTTGGGTAGGCTTTCTTGTCACCTTGCCCTCAAAAGTAATTTTCTAATAGTAATCTCTCTTTTGCTCCTTGCATTATATAAGATCAATAGTGTTAGAGGCTACCCACACCTCTTTAAGTGTAATAGTTTCATACAGTTTGTCAGAATGTTCATGTTTTTGCACAAAGACAGCTTTGCTTTTGTATTGGCATCCTTAATCTGAAGTAGTTGTTCCAAAGAAAGGGAAATTTGTGCCATACAGTATATTTAATCATTTTTTGAGTGGGTAAGTCAATTTGAGAAATGTGTTATGTATTGCTAAGGTCTGTAATCTTAAATGTCCAAGAAACATTCTCACATGTCTTAAGTGTCAAAATTTGACTGTGAAATAGGTAGTACTATTAGAAAGCTCACTGAGTGGTGAGTCAAAGTAATTAAGGGAAAGTAAATAATCTCTGAGGTTCTCATTCCCCATGAAACTAATTTTGTATCTTATCCTTCATGTATTTAAAAATAGTTCCCTGCTAATTCAAGATGCTTGTGTACTATGTCTGTGAAGAGCACTTCAGTCCTATTGAAGGGATGGCAGATTAGGGAGCTATTTGCAACAGACTATTTTTTTTTATTTTAAGAGAGACTTTCATTTGGGCAATCTGAGTGAACAAATCTTGCTGGAAAATTAGCTTGCTGTACAGTGAGACAGCAGATGATCAGCCAATCATTTTGTGAGGGTTTATGATGAGGAAACATCTAGATTTGTCTTCAAAGGGATAGAGATGACAGTATTTTCTCAACAAAGATGAGCTTTTCTCCTCAGCCTAGTAAGGCCGTAAATGTTCTTCATACATGCTTTCCTGTTTTACCTCTACTGTTTGGAATATAAGTTATTTTATTCCCTAGACAAATAAAGTGTAGGTCGGGAGAGGAATGGGATGTATTAGAAGAGCTAGACTGCTCTGGAGCTGCAGTTCTGCTGTGCACGAATCTGACAGTGGTCTGACAGGAGAGTGACAAGATTGCACTGTCAACTCCATCAGTATCTTGAGTAGTTATCTTAAGAGGGCTAATAAATCTCCATGACATGTCTCCAGGTTTCTGTGCTGAAGAAAATGAATGTAATTTATTTATTTCTGTGTGCATTCTACTCATGAACTCCTGAGGTCTTCTGTTGCCCAAAGAGGCATAATGCATATGTAGATTTATTTTTTCTTACTCTGGGAGGTGCAGGTAGGGAAATGAGGCAGCAAGGCTGAAATTGCAAAGGAGCTCCATTCGTGTGTACAAGTGTGCATGAAGCGCAGTGCTGCGCTGAAATGTGTGGAGGGAGCACACAGACTCACTCTGGGCATGTAACATAACTGCAAGAATTAGCAGCTTATGCAGTATGTGTATTGCAACCTCTTGGGCTCTGTACTGCCTGCCTCAGGTGTCGTGAGGAGCTGCTCAGTGTGCAGGAACCCTGCAATTACAAGGTTCAGTCATAGCGGAGTTACATGCCTAAAGTAGACAGTGTAGATGTATTCCCTCGCATCGGATGGGGATGCATGTGTAGCTTATTAAATAAGGATGCTAACCTGTTTGATAGTGAATTTAGAGGAGCTGAAGATGGTCCCTTTTTTTTCCAGATCTGCAAGATGAACTGGTAAAGCTTTTTTTTTTTTTCTTTTTTAATGTATGTTAACAGAGACTTTCTGGTTAATTAACCACAGATCCTTGGGCAAACTTAGGAAGACTGGAACTTTATGCACGTGTCCTGCTGTCATCTTCATGCTCTCTGAAATCACTGAGGAATTAGGTGCAGAAAAAGTCAGTGCTTGGCCAGAGCCCTGTAGATTTGGTGAAAGAAAATAAAACCATCAGTTAGCATTCTTGAGAGCAGGTAAACCTATTCAATGTAAAGGGAATTCTGTGACCTGTTATCTAGAGCACGAAAACTGCTTTTTATTAATCAATCAAACAAAATGTTGAAAATAATAGGAAAAATGACTTGAGGGAGGGAAAAACAGAGTTAAGGAATATTAGTTGGCAGCTGGTACTGTTTGTGAAAATAGACTATTCTTAAAGCTTTCATAGGCATTGTGTAGTGGATAGGAAAAAAGCCTTTCCCTTCTTCTTTCAAGAGAAGCCATGATTTTATCTCAGTAATTGAAAATAATGTCTGAAGTTGTTCTTAACTAAATTTACATGAACCCCTTTTACAATCTGTTGTTATCTTTCAGAGAATTTCTCAAAAAATGCTGCTGCTTGTGCTTGGATGGCATGATCCTATAAAGAAAACAAGGCCGAGCACATCCTCTTCATTACTCAAAAAAACAGCATTTCTAGCCTAATTATGGTGCCATTTGGCAGTGATGCTGTAGTTAAAGGTGATTGTTGGTGTTTCTGTTATAAATTCTGTGTACTTGAATGACTTCATTCATGCCAGGCAGAAGCCTGACTAGCTATTTACTTACTCATTTTCCTCCCTTTATTAAAAATCCCTAAGTAAAGAAAAGTTCTGAATTTCTTTGATATCTGTTAATCTGTCAGTCTATTTTTTACAAAAAATGCTATGCTTTTCCTTCATTTCCAAACTTTCCTCTGTTGTGCAGCACACATGGTGACTGGTTGATGACTTGCATCACTCAGCACTGCGAGTTGCTCAAAGAAAGCCATGCCTGTGAAAGAGGGGAAAAGAAACACCAGAGCATATGGAATTGTCTAAGTTGAGCAGTCTGTGCACAGTTATGCCTGCAAGCAGAGATGGTTTCGGTTGCCTCAGTTGCTGCAACTGGGCAATATTAATATAATGACTTCTTGCTTCCTAGGGAATGTTGCCAAGTTCCTCACAGTTCCATGAACACATGAGCCATCCCTCTAGGCATCACTCAATAGTTAGATCTGTCACACTTGCATTAATGCACATTTACTATTCTGTCATTTCCTGCTGCCTAATGACCAGTGCTAGGTCCAATTGTATTTCTATGTTTGGGAAGAGATGGGGGGGAAAAACCCAACTAGACTCAACTAACTTTTAAGCAGTTCCCTCAAAAAAAAAAAAAAAAAGCACAGTGAGTTTTACAAAAATACTGGTTAATGTGGGATTTTTTTTTTAAAGCTTCTGCTATTTAGAAGGCTTTTTTCTTTTTTGATAAGGCAAAGGGCCTCATCTGAAGTCTGTTGAACTTAGTGAGTGTTTTCTGAGTGACCTTCTAATGTCTGTTCAAGGCTGTGGAGGCCCCCAAAGTCGTAATGCTGAGAGGTGTAATTGGCCCTATAAATCTCAGTGGGTCATTAATTCTAAATCTCAGTAATGTTAAGACCAGGATGCATGTAAATGAAGCAGAATGATGAGCATAGTAGGAAGATTTATACAAGCATTTTCTTGCTTTGCTTTGCCCAGTAGTAGAAATTGTAGTTTTGGCATGGAAACTTGCTTTCTGCCTTATCACCAATTCCTATATATCACCTATGTGTTTTTGGAAATTTATAAATGCATCTTTTTTGGGGGAGATGGCTGGGCATTTTTGTCTTTGCCTATCAGAAGATAATAGAACATGACTTTTAAATCTCTGTTAAATGAATATAAGGCCCTCAACTCTAATAATTTAACTGGATAAAACAAATATTCAAAATGTTATTGCACATAGAACACTTGGTCCTGAAAATCATGGAATCATAGAATGGTTTAGGTTGGAAGGGACCTTAAAGAACATCTAGCTCCAATCCCTCTGGATGCCACTCACTAGACCAGGTTACTCAGAGACCCATCCAACCGGGTCTTGAATACTTCTAGGGATGGAACATCCACAATTTCTGCAGCCAGCCTGTTCCAGTGTGTCATCACTGCCATAGGGAAGAAGAGACAGTTCAAATTTTAAAGCACATGTGTGAGTTTTGTTTTGGGATCCTGAAGTGTGCAGTGTCTGTATTTGTCACACAGGTACACACACAGAGGGAAAGCCCCTATCATAGTGAGCTATGAATTCACCATCTCTGGAGGTACTTTATGAGAATGGCTAATGAAAGCCTTATTGTTGTGTAGTATGACCAGAAGGGCTTTTCAGTGTGTTCCTTTGGAAAAAGAAAGTGAAAAAAAAAAGAAAATAAAAAGTCATACTTGACTTGGCTCAGTAGGAACATTTATCTTGTTTCCCCCAATCAGAAATGATTTGAATATGTCCTTATCTCATGGTATTTGTTGGGGGTGGTTGCTGCTATATTAGTGCATAAACAAGAAGTCAAAAAAGAAAATTAATCAATGCAGTGGTGTGGATTTTGCCCTATGTCTTTTGATTGCCAGCTGTGTGTCCAATCCATTCTAAAGTCCCTTTTCCACTTTCCCTTGATACAATTGATCCTCCTTTGCTTCAGTCCCCTGACAGGGATTGTTCAGAGACATAATCTTTGCACCATTCCTTCAAGGCCAAAAGACCCCTAATGCATCCTAGCATAAAGAGAACACTAGGAGGAAACAATTAGATAAAAAATATACAAACCCACTCAAAGAAAAAAAAAATCAAGCTTTTAAAAATGAAACAGGCCATTTATATGGGAAGTTGAGTATTGGTATTTTTATGTTATCTGAAGTGGAAAGGGAATTGTTTGATATGCCATACTGTTCTGAAATAACATCACATTTAAACTTTCTGAAACATGTATTTGTCATCATATCTACCTCTATTTATAATTGAAAAGAGAAATTATGAAAGCTTATTGCTTGGTCTCTGGCCTTTCTGTGCGAAGGCATATGTATTGCCTTACCAATTCTGAGATTATTAGGGATTATCCTTACACATGCTGCTCAGACACTTAGCAGCAATGAGGGCTCAGGTGGGAGGAAAAGAAAAGGGCCTGTGTGTGTATATGTGCAAGTACTTCCCTCTGTTCTTCAGGCACGAGCTTCAGTTTCAGTTTCATCTGTAATCTTCTGGCAAAGCAGCAAATTTGACTGCAGCTTTATTTGTTGTCTGTACAGTGGATGCCATCAACTATGGAATAGTTCCATATTCTTTTATAAAACTATCTGTAATCTTGTGTTGGTGCCCCTAACAAACATTAGTATTCATGCACAAAATACTACATGATATACTTAACCTGCCTAGGCTAGAGCCTGACCCAAGGGAAGTGTAAGGGGACCTGAAATAGATCAACTGATGAGAATTTCTATTTCAGATAGCATTAGGCATGCTTTGGTTCTGTTTTGAAACAAGAAAAACTAGGTCAGGATCTGGGATAATGAGAAAAGGTGTAGCAAGAACTTCTCTGCTGTAGGTGAACCAGAATCTGATTCAGGCCAATCAGACTGTTCTTTGCAAAGAAGGATCAAATTCAGAATAGCTGTGAAGCTGCTTTTTGTGTACTTCTGGCAGAGCCTGAGTCAGCTGGGGTTGCAGAAATGGTTGATCTTTGAGATCTGTCAGCCAGTCAGGTTGCACCAAATATTTCCAAATAAAAGGTTAAAAAAAATGTTCCTTCTATACATCTAACCAGAACAGATTTACAGTTTTCAAGATAGGTTGTACTTAATTTTGTGTGATAACATTTCTTTCTGCCATTTTTGTGTATTTAAGTTAGAATACAGTCCCAGGTTCTAGAATAGAATTTTCCCTGGAAAGAAACTTGTCTGGGGATAGTAGAATAGCAAAACTCACTTTAGTTTTGCTATTTAGTTTGTGAAATCTTGCTTATTGTCTTTCTGTCTATGCCACAGATTTTTTTTTTTAAGTTAAGATTATTGTAGCATTAATGTTGGACGATATTCTTCCTTTTTCTATGTTTGAGCTTCCATTTCAGGATAAGAACATTCACAGGATCAACACACTTCTCTAGATTCTCATTACAGTCATGGAAAAAAGATGTATGGTGGAACTTCACTTCTGTGAGTTCTTGTGGTGTCATTCCCTTAAAAGATATGAATGGGAGAATTATCCCAGTGGATGTTGTGATCCTTCTCTTGTAAAGGTTGTTGCTAATTGCTGTTCATCATTTTGGAGAGACTGTGTTCAAATGTATCTTTGATTATTCATCTTCCACAGATTTGTGTCTAGGGGACTTAAAACTGACAACAAGAGTACATAATAAAAAAAACCAAACCCATTTGCACATAAGCATTTTCTTAAAAGTGAAGGAAGGAAAGAAGAGGGAAAGTCCTTTTCCTAATTATTTTCCTGACTTCATTTCTTTAATTACTGCCTCAAACCCTCTGTTTCTGCTCCTCCACGCCCCTAGTTTTGGTTAAGGAAAAGTGGTCCTTTCTCTTGGTGAAAGCCAAGGAAAGCTCAGTAGCATTCATAACAACTTTGTAGTCCAACTATTTTCCTCTGTGTGCAGTATAGTACTTATTTTCCTTTATTCTATTAAAAATTTTTGTTGTCAACTTTTAAGTGTTTTGACTGAATGTTCAATGTTCTCTACATGAAAAATGTTGGCGTGCCTTTTTCAAGCTTTTAGAAAAACACTTCCAAGGGGACGAAAATGTATAGCTTGTTTCTTCAGAATGCTGCTATATTGTGATAAGAGTATCATTCTGACTAAGGTTTGATTTCTAATCTCATTTGTTTGGCTGCACAAACTTTTATGTCATATAAATAGCACGGAGGATTATTCCCCTCAGTGCAGGGAAGTTTTCTTTCTGAAAAAGCCTTGATTTTTTTTTTTTTTTTCAGAAACTCCTTGAGCAAGTTGGTTTGGAAACTGTTGTATTTATGTAATCTCAGCATTCTGTTTATGGATTCTGGTTCAGTTGCTTTATCATGGGATGCCTCAAGCAATACGCAGTTGGAGCCCGGAGCAGGAGTGATAGATGACCATTAGCCTTGATGGTGCCAACCGAAGTGGGAACTGCTGGTGCTGGAGTCTTAAGAGAAGTGCTCAGCCAAATTACTCTGCAGGGAAAGCTGTGGAAGCATTCATTATTTTTCCAGAAGCAGAACAAAGTAAGTTTATAAATAAGACCCTGGAGAACTTGCTGAACTCCAGGAAGCTAGGCTGACTTCTTCAGGAAAGCAGTTTGCTTTGCATGACTGTCTGTCCTGGAGGAAGGAAATGTCCCATATGGGTGATAGGGCAACAGGATTCAGTAGAGTCATATAGAGGGAAAAAATGATCCAAATATTCCTGCTGGGTGCTTGTTTCAGTGTACTTTAGGAAAGGGAAGCAGAGAAATACAAGTCTAAGTAAGGTAAAACTGACTGTGTTAGCTCTGAACTATAAATTCTGTGTGTCTATAAGAACATAGTTGGGAGAAGGTGTGGTTTATCTAGCATGTTGTTTTTGGTATCTTTGCATTTTCAGATCACATTTCTTTGAAGAAATAAAGGATGGGAAGGCTATCCAAAAATGCATGTGACATGTGGTTCAGGTAGGGAGCAAGGACTGCCTAATATAGGCTGCCTAGGGACGCCCTGGATGTGTTGGGACCTGGATCCCAGTCATCTGGGAAACTATCCAAACTTTTTGAAAATGTGTGAAAATATACTGTCTAAGTAATATCGACTCCCTTAGAAAAAAACCCCAAAACTGGATTTTTACTGGCGATTGTGTTTCAAATTATATAGATTGGGAATCTATGCTCATATTAACCATAGAATATCAGGGGAGCATAAAGATTTTCTGGTCTAACCAACCTTTCATGGCAAAAGCACATTCTAAACAAGATGGCCCAGCACCCTGTCGAGCCAAATCTTAGAAGCATCTAATGCTGGGAAATCCCCCATTTCACTGAAGAGCCATATATTCCTGTGTATGGTTGCTTATGTTCTTCTTCTATCATATTGTAATCTCCCCAGGAGTAACTCATTATTCCTTGCCTTTTCAATGTGACTCATTGTAAGAGGGATCTCCATCACCTTTGCAGTCGCCCTTTAAATACTGGAGCATGGTGAAAAGGTCTCCCCTAAGCCTTCTTTCCTCAAGGCTGAACAAAGCCTCCAGAAAGGCTGAGAGAACTGCCTTTCTTCTTGTGCCAGGCTTCCCAGTCCTTTCATCACCTTTGTGGCCCATCTTTGGGCCCTCTTCATCTGTCCACATCTATTTTGCTTAGTGAGGACCAAAACTGAGCACAGTGTTCCAGGTGTGGCCTGACAAGTGCTGAGTAGGTTGGGACAGTGCTGCCTTTGTCTCTGCTGGGGATGCCCTTAATGATGCATCCTGTTGGCTTCTTTTGCCGCAGCAGCTGCATGATGTTCACTCCTATCAAACTGCTTGTCCATCAGAACTCCCAGATCCCTTTCCACAGAGCTGCTCCCCAGCTGGGGGGATCCCAGCCTATGATGCACTGCACTGCTGGATTATGCTTCCACTGCTGCAAGTTTTTACATTTGTCTGTGGTGAACTTCATAAGGTTCTTGTTAACCTATTCTTACAGCTTGTCCAGATCTTCCTGTGGAATGGCTTTCCCTTACAAAGTGGCCACTTCCCTGCTCAGTTTGATATCTTTGTCAAATTTCATCCAGGTGCACTTGATCCCTTTATCAGATCACTTATGGGGACATTAAACAGCATTATTGATCCCTGGGAGTCCCCACAGGTTGCCAGCTTGTAAAGGAGCTCTTTGCCATAACCCCCTGGGTGCTGGTGGTCAGCCAGCTTCCCACCCACCACAGGGACCACTTGTCTAGGCCTCAGCACATCAGTTTCTCAGGGAAGAAGCCATGGGAAACTGTATTGATAGTCCTGGAGAAATCCAGGTAGACAGCATCCATTGCTTAACCCATTTCAACTGAGCAGGTTCCTTTGTCAGAGAATGTGTTTAGGTTTGTCAGGCATGCATTGCCCTTTGTTAATCCATGCTGACCTTTCCCAATTACCTGTTTCATCTGACTTGTGATTGCCCTCAGGAAGATTTGTTCCATAACTTTCCAAGGGAAAGAAGTACTACTGATGAGGCTTTAATTTTCTGGATACTCCTTTAAGTCCTTCTCCAAGATATGAGTGATATTAGCCTTCTTCCAGTCTTCTGTGATGTCTCCTAATCTGCATGATTTCTCAAAAATTATGGAGAGCAGCCTCCCAAAGACATCAGCCAGCTCTCTTAACACTCTCAGGAGAATATTGTCAGGGCCCATGGATTTGCTGGGTCATGGATTTGCTTGAGTTCACAAACCAAATCTTATGTCACTGGCTCTGTGTTTGCATTAACCTGGCTTTTTGTTTCCAAGGCTTGGGGCCCAACACTGTTGGTGATGACAGAGCTGAAGAAAGAGTTGAAAACCTATGCCTTGTCACTGTTGTTAATGACTAATTGATCTTTCCTGTTTAACAGCAGGTCAATATTTTCATTTTGTACCTGCCTTTTGTTTACACATCTGAAGAACTCTTGTAGTTTTTTGCATCTTGGGCCTACTTCCATTTGAGTTGAGCTGTTGTTTTTCTGTTTGCATCTTTGATATAATTTCTGCAACCACAGCAGATTCCTGACACTGGCCCTGTAATTCTCAACTGGTTTTCATCCCCTTGTCCATCTCTGCTATGCTCCTCCTGGTTTTGAGCAGGCTCAGAAGCTCACAGTTAAGCCAAAAGGATCTCTTGCTCCATCTGCTTCCCTTACTTTTAAAGGGGATGGACTCTTTGTGCTTCCAGGAGAGTGTGCTTGAAAAACTCCCAGCACTCACTAGCTCCTTCATGCTCCATGAAAGCTTTCAATGGAATCCCTCCCAAACATTGCCTAGTTCTCAATACCTGCTTTGCCAAGACTTAGTAGATATACTTTCTGTTAACCAAAGCTATTGTAATCAAAAAGCAGACAGAAGGAGAGCTGCATTTGTCAGACACTAAATATGAATCTGAAAGAAGCAGTTTTACAGACTCTGTTAGTTCCTGCTGTGGCTCAGATATCTGGAATCCTTTTTCAAGTGTACATTTGCCAGCAGCCAGGGCTTCCATAGTGCAAACCCCATCAATCATCTGCTTGTATTTCTGCAGCATACAGCACAGCCAACAGGGCATGAAAATCTAGACTGTCATTTCTTGGAATTAGCAGAGGTAGCAAGAGAGGCAGTGTATTTATTGAGAACCTCTGTGTGAGAGGATGTCATCACAGCCTTCTTGTTTTTCTCAGTTGTTTTGGTTTTTTTAAACTGTCATATGCATCAGTCTCTTAAGATGTCTAGTAAACTACGACCAAAACTGTTATGTGTCCTAGATACTCTTGATGTCTTTGATGTTGCTGAGAAAATGAGGTGTTAGTTTGCATCTTGAGAAAAAGTAGTCTGAATTCATCCCAGGTAAAAATAAGTCTTTAACAAGGCCATCTATTCTAGAAACATACATCACCCAGCTTTCCTTTGTGTGAAGAGAGGCAGATACCTTTATATGTCTCTTTCTGTAGGTGTAGACTTTGGTCTTGGCATGGCTGACATCTTCTAAAGATATCTGTTTCTCTGCATTGCCCAGACAAAGAGTCTAGGACGGTTGTATATTCAGTTCAGGTCCTTCAGCTGGGAACAACAGGTAGGTGGAATCTCTGATACTGTGGGAGTGGTGCTGTGGGACAGCAGCTTTTCTATAGCCTCTCTTCACCAGCTATATACTGTTGTGCAATAATTTAGAAATAGATGGATTACCTGTACTACTGAGATAGGTCATGATTGGCCCTCAGCTGTGACACAGGAACAGATGGAAGTCAAGAAGAAATGCCGACCATCCTGCACATCTCTCAAGTAGAAGCAAGAAAGGAAAGGTTGTTGCAACACCTAATTCATGCATTCTGATGATCTCTGAGGATATAGAGCACCAAAGACAGCTGAAACCTGATCAGTGAAGTAACAACTTCCCAATAAACTTGCTAGAAAACTTTGGAGGGTGTCTTTGAGGGCTGAAGAATGGTATGATTATGTTAATGTGCTTTAGGTCTGCTCATCTCCATGGGAAAGCATAATGATTCCATTTTGAGGAAGAATAAGTAAACACGTGTTTCTGATATCTTTCAATCTGAAGAAGTCACTTACCTTTTGAGTGCACTCAAAGGCACATTTTTGAGGGGAATAGATGAAGTAAAAAGGGGTGCCTTTTCTGGCTGTACAGTTAAGAATTTGGGTGTGACTGTAATAAGTATTACTCATATATTTCATATTGTGTCGAGTTGGGATTTTTTAAAAGAAGCTCATTAGCAACTTTATTATAAGTTAAGCAAATTATACTTTCTATCATTTAAGTACTAATATTTTATTGAAGAACATTATTCACTAGCTATAAATGCCCTGGCAGTACTCATATATGATTAACAATTAATTCTTATAATCATTGCATAAAACACAGAATAGGCATTGCTTTAATCTGTCAAGTTCCCTGAGCATAATGCCATAGGTGTGTGATCAAACACATACCTTCCATGCTGCTTGCCTATTTTGCTATTCATCCTAAGTAATATCACGTATGGAACGTGGAAGTTGTGTAAATGGAAGTTAGTAATATTTGTAGGGCCCAGTGTCCCTGAGACAGATTCCAAGCAGCTTGTGTTCCCACGTTCAGACTTTCTGTCTGAATTTTGAGAGAGCTTTTTCCAGTTTTCCCCTCCCATAAATCTTTTTGTTAAGATATTCTCTTTCAGTGTCTGGGGCTTTTAATGTTTTAATCATTCACAGATGGCAGAGTGCTGCCTGGCTGTGGTGAGCATCCGTGGATGCTGACACGCTGCATTTCCATGTTGTTTCAGAAACAAGGGGAGTTGATTGCAGTCAAGGGGCTGTGTTTTGTGGAGGGCTTCTTCTATTGCAGGAATGGTACGAGTGAAAACTAGCATCATGCTTTCTTAATTCCACAATGACAGTCAAAGGACTGTGCATTAGTGGTGTTCTAGCTAGCTCACTGTCTTTTGAATGTCTTTATTAGGTCAGAAAACTTTAACATGGACTTACATGCAGTCTGTGTTCTGAGTCCTCCACATCTATTATATGCCATGGAGGCTTTTAAAGTGTAGCTTAGCTCCCAGCATCATTCTTCAAATTACAGTAACTTACTTCTTGGCTGAGAGCGCTTTTGAGAACTAATCTGTAATGTGTTTACTTTGGCTGGAGGAATTGAAATGCTTGAAAGGGAAAAAAAAAATTAAAAGCTCCCCAAATGTTCCCGCAGCTTTGCTTTCTCCTCTTATTATGCTAATCTGATTGTTTTTAATGTGAGGACTTCTTTTGCCCCGAGTCTTATATACGCTGCAGTGTCATAAAAGGTATACCACTTTACAGCTAAGTAATGTTGACTTGTAAGTTAGAAAATCTGAGGTTTTCATTTGGAATACTGCACTGTGTAGGAATATGTCCATTTTTTCTACTACTCTCCTGAAATATACGAAGTCGCCACGTTTAACATCTATGAGGTCTTACCAGGATGGCTAACTAAGAGGCTGCCAAAGTTAGCTTAGGAAGAGCAAAAACATCTACTTGAATATTCAGTTTTTTAGTCTTTGGAGAAATAGTTTATTATATGCCTTGGTTATTCCCATCATTTAGATAATGGGAAAATTAATGTACTATTGGAGTTAATTGCCCTGTCTATACTTACTGGGACAAAGAGATTCTGAAGTGATACTGAGAGTTTTTTCAGTATTTGGGAAGTTTTGTTTCTTTATTCTCTGATAGTTAAGTTCACACCTGTGTGTAGTGTAACCATGAGGACCATTCTTGCCTTTTTGGTGGACTTCTCTTTAGAAAATACTAGGCTAATGTTCACACTAATTCAAGGGGTAATGCAGAGCTCTTTTAAAATGTCCTTGTACAATTCTTGTAAGGGTACCTAGAATCTTGTGTTTCTTTCTGCTTCCCCGTTCCTTCAGAGAAATCCCAGTGGGCAATAATTTGCCTTCAGGCTTTGTAGCGAATGGTTCAGGTAAGAAGGCTCCTTTCCATGGCCATGTGCAGTTAAAATATAGACAAAAGTGGTGAAGGAGAGTGCAGCTTGGGACTCACTGATGTCGTGGTGCTGATGAGATGCAGGCCTGCTGCCCTTGTGCTGGACCCAGCTGCTAATTTCCTAATGTTTGGCTGGAGCCTAGGCTTGGATAAAAGGGAGCTGGCTGTAGCTTGGGCCAGATAATTTGGAGATGCTAATGGCTCATTTGTTAAAGCAAGTAGAGGGCTTGGCAGAGGGAGAGGGAGTTTCTCTCTGCCTCACCTCACTGTTTCCCTCTGCTTTCCACCTCCAGGGTGTTTGTTTAGTGGGTGCTCTTTGGAGTGCTCGCAAGGAGAGACATTGCTGTTCTATACTATGCACATCATCGCTGGGGCCTGGCTTCAGGAGGAGGAGTGTACAGCAGAAGTGCGCTATTTTGTTCCGTTTTTTCCTTGTTTATTCCTGGGACCAGTGTTGTGGACTCTGTCCCTCTCCTGTTGCCACCTGTCCCTTCCCATCCCTTAGGAAAAATGCAGCTCCAAGCAGTGAACACAGCTGAGCTCAGCAAAATGCCAGTGCCGTGGCACTGGTGCTGGAAGGAGGTGGGGGGACAAAGCAGTGGCAAACCGAGTCAAAAGGAGCTGAGCCCAAGCCAAGCCCCAGCCAAGTCAATGCAGCTGAGTGGAGAGGTCCAGAGTGAGTGGCATTACATGGAGTCAAACCAGCAGAGCAGTCTGGAAGGGGACAACACTGTGTAGTCAAACCAGAGGAATGGAGCAGTCCAAAAGCAGAACACGTGGTGCAGTTTGAGCAATCTGGCTTTCTGGGGGTTTGTCCCTCATTGTTTCTCATTGGCTCAAGCTTGGGGAAGGGAATGCTAGCTATAGAGAGCATGTGCCATCTTATGTTTGTCCCAGTGGCCACACAGAGCTGAGCTGAGGTGTGGTGCACACCTTTTCTCTGTAAAGCACCTTCTCTTTTGTATACTTAGGTTATTAATATTGCTGCTGTCACTGTGTTTCTTACTCCATTGCTGTTTGCTTTCAGTAACTTGTTATCTCAACCCATATTCTTTGTCTTTGTCCCTTTCTCTCTCTGGAGTGGGGCTGAGAGAAGGGGAAAGGCTTATCTGGAGTTTAATTTTCATCTAGTTTTAAACCACCATGACTAGTCACAAATGCACATTTCCATCTTTCTTCTTTGTCATTACAAGTGTTTCTTGTGAAGCTGGCTCTTCCTATTGTACATATTTCCATTTGGTACATTCTGGCTCGTTGCAGCCGCTTACCCATGAGTACATCTTTGCAAACCACTTGAGAGAGAGGAAGAAATGTCAGCTGTTGCAGGCCATTGACTGCCAGTTACTGATTTGGGCTGGCTGGCATGAACACATTGATGTCTGTGGTTAAAAGCTCTGGGTTTCTTTTCTCTCTTGGCTTGGATTCAAGGAGCTTTATGCAGAAAAGTTGGCTTTACTTGAGATTTATGGCTGGATTTCCCATAGATCCTTATGTGCATCTATGGGAGATGAAGACTGTTGGTACGTATGTCTTTGGCACGTTAGCCTAGATGGAGTGTGCACGAGCTCTCCTTCAGGGCCACGATCCCTGCTCCTGTCATCACTCACCAACCATGCTTCCTCACTGAGAGATCAGTTGAAGAAAGAAGTGAACTTTCCACTTAGGAGATTGTGGCTTCTGTTTTGGCAAATAAGTACCTCGTGTTGCTTCTTAAAGAGGGAAATTTTGCAAGATTTTCTGTCTGTCTTCAGTAGCAGTGCCCCAGCTCAACAGCTTGAGGTTGGGTATTTTAAGCTGTTGTATCAGTGTGATCACCCCTGGGTTTAGTGACGTGTGGAGACAGTTTCTTATAGGACAGGCAGATCCAAACTCTCTACTAGTTACAGAAGAATTTTTCAGTATGAAACACAAAGGTGGTTTTCATATATATATATATATATATATATATATATATAAAAATTATATAATACATATATTTTTATTCACTCCATCTCCACTAGCTCAAATTTGAGGACATATGGCTGCATGATTTACAAGCTGTAGTTTCCATTGTTAGCCATAAGTAGGAGACATTATGAAAGTGACAGAGGGATGGATTGCTGTGGTCAGGTCTGCATTTGGGTGGAGCAGATGAAATCCTGCCAGGTAATAATGGAGGAAAAACTATCACTGGCCACTTTTTACAAGTGAGATGTCCAAGCGTAGAGGTGTGAATTTGAACTTGCACCAGGAGTCATGGGATCCAATTTAAAGTGTCACAGACTTAGTTAAAACATGCCAGTTGACAGCTCTTGCCATCTTGGATTCGACCCAGGATGAACATTTCTGAATACTAGAAAATAAATATGAACTGTACCTTAAAGAAGGCTTTCATGTTTGTGTACAGGGTATACTTACATAGGTTTGTGTTGTTTCTAGCTAACTGCAATTAGGATATTGTAGCTTTAAAGAAGCTCTTCTTGTAACAAAAGCTGTGTTGTGTAATAAACATGAGTTTGGTCACTTAGTAAAAACACTTTGATACAGGTTTCTTTACCTGTCATTGTACAAGATATTTTTTTAAATTTATAATGTATGTTCATCGTGAAAGGATCAAAATACACTGTAATTGAAATAGCTTTGTTTCCAGGGCAGTTCTTTCCTCAATTATTTTTATGTGTTCTCTGCTTCATATACCCTCAGTTGAACTGTTTTATTCTTATCATTTTTATAACTTTTTAGTGGTGAACTTGTTCCTGTCGGAGTTTGGGCTTTGTCATTTCATTTAGCAGTTTTCCTGGGAAGTCAGAATGTTACATAAATGCAGAAAAGATGTGCTGTACATCAATTTTGATTATCTTGAAAGCACTACAGAGTTTAGATCTATAAACACAAGTACAGATATTTTAAGCACAGTAGCAATTCTGCTAAACTTGATGAGTCTGTTTTCAAAGTTAGAGTAATAGGAATTTCTGAGTATTAAAGTGGACAGACCTTCACTTGCCTGTGAAATTCATTCTTTCCAGAGTGTGGCTTACTAATAGTAGGGGTGTATTTTTTTTTTCTTTTTTTTAACAGACTAATAGGAAAAACATTAGAGGGAAGCAATGTCTTCTGGTAGCATGAAGGTGACAGTTTGAAAGATGCTGCGTGGGGTCCATTTTTCAGCTAATGCCCCTTTTATCCCCAGCTGACAGCAGCAGCAGAGCAACAAAATCTTGCTGCTTGAACTTCATGGTTCATCCATAGTGGTCTGTTTTTTTTTTTTTTTTTGTTAATAAATCACACTACCTAATAAGATGTTTTAATATATGATAATATATTTTAATAGCTATCTGGTGTAACTATTAAATTATAAAATTGCCCGTTAAACTCCATTAGTAATTACTGAGAATTTTCTTCCAAAAAGGTGATTCCCCACCCCCATCTCCTTTTGCCCCTAGGGAAGCTTTATTAATTTCAACAGAGACTTGCTAGTGATGTTCTTTCCTTTTTACAAATAGGTTGGAGGTTGGAGTGCCTTTTAGTAGAATCTCTAGGTGTTCCTGGAAGCAAAACATTAAAAAATAAAGACAAATTGGATTGTTCAAGAAGAAAGGAGGAGAAACAAAATAGGGACTTTGGAAATAAAGGTGACATCTGAATAGAGCTGCAGGAATAAAAATACCCCTGTGGGAGATGGGGGGAGAGGGGAAGGCCAGGCTGAAGAAGGAAGCAAAAGAAGCAACAACAAAAAAAGCAAACTGCTGTGCTTTGCTTGGAATATACAAAGAGCCCTAGGTACTTTCTGCAAAACAACACTTCCTACATACTGTGATGGGAATGCAGGCATTTCTCTTCTTTTGGATGAACTTTTCTCACAATTGAAAAAGTTTACCAATGATTTTTTTTATTTTCTACAGTTCTTCTTCTCAGGAATTCCATGTTCATGCAGGGGAAGATGTACTTCTTTAGGAGTGCCTTTCCCCAGAGAGATCCAGATGGTGCACTTGGAACTGCATAGCTGTACAGTCACATTAGCCACCTTGAGAAGAGCAGAGGCTTTATGCTCCCAAATAATTTGCTTTCTTTGGGAAGCTGGCAAGAACCTAAATGTTCATCTAAAGTGGTACTAATAGAGATTAGTATGTTCCTAGCACGAGGGAGCACTAAGTGTTCCTAACACTACGTCTTTAGTGTAAAAGCACTAAAGATCCAATGGTCCCTAAGCACCATCAGAGGAGGAGGTCTTAGTTCCATGGAAAATACAAGTGTTCCTCTGGCTCTGGCTCCACTTTGAGGAGGTTTGACCCTGATACCCATCGAGAACACAATAGAGCAGAAGTGAAGGGCACTTATGCAAGTAAAGTCCTTATACATGATAATGTAGTAAGACCTAATGGAGACACTGCAGAATTTTCTTCTAAATACCCAGTGGCAGATGACTTCTTGTACAGGAAGAACAAGATTTTGTTGTTTGTTTTGTGCAGCCCTTCTACTTCTCTGTGTTCTCTAAGTGATACATTTGTGTCAGAGAATTTCAGCATAGTGGCAAATGTTTCTTTTCAACTTGCAGATCCTCTACAGGGAAGAACCATTACAACTTCCTCTTTTAATTTTGCATCCCAGCCCTCTTCCTGCTGAGACACCTGTCTGTACTGTTTCACAAGGTCAGACTGGTGATACCACAGTTGCCTATTTTTTCTTTAAAAGGAGCATGATTATGTGAACCAAACATTATTTTAACAAGAATCATCAAGTATGGGGTAAAAGCAGAACAAATTTGATCATCTAACAATATTTTGTGGGGGAAATTTTCCAGAATCAGATGGTTTTAAAAAAAAATACACAGAGATAGTAAGGCCTTTATTCATAAGCAGTAGTTAAATTCCTGGCCTAAATCTACCATGAATGTCAAGGCAAGATGCAGAAGCTTTCTCCAAGCAACCTATATTCAGCCATTGAAACTTCCACAGTCTCTGACAAAGTAAATGAGTAGATACATGTATCTGGTTTGTTTGGCAAATTGTTTGAACAAGTTCCTCATGTTTGGTAAATTGTTTGAACAAGTTCCTCATTTCTTGGTGGCATGTACTACCTGAGGACTGCCATAAAAACACACAAGATACTAGCCTGTCTGCCTATCACTAACAAGGTTAAAATGGATTGGGAAGAAAAGCTAAGTTAGGCCATGTCTTGGGATGATCTCTTAGTCTATGCATTATGGAGGACAAAGCAATGAGTCTTCAGCACTGTTTTGAAAAACAGTGCTTTATCAGTGCTGCCACAAAGAGCTCACAAGGGACAGAATCTTACCAAGTGTAAAATGTGTGACATATCCCAATGACAAGTGAAGAAGCTCCAGTGATTGTTTGGTGATCTCTGGGTGGTGTTATAGGAGGATCTTTCCTGGCCTGTACACTCCAATGTAAAGACAGAGGAAAGGAAAATTTTGGCACCCAGATGACCACCCAAGTGTTTTCTCACTCCCCCTCTTCAGCAGAACAGGGGAAGAAAATGAGATGAAGTATAGGTTGAGTTCAAGACAGTTGAATGAGGAAAAGAGAAGGCTGCCTGTGGAAGCAAAGCAAAACGATTTGGTCTGTACTTCCATCTGCAGGGGATGTCCACTCAGGGAGAAGAAGAAATCCCACTATACATAGCAGCTGCTTCAGAAGACAAACGCCTTGATAATGAATGTGTTTCTCCTTTGCCTTTCACTAACTTTATTGCTGAGCATTATGCTGTGCAGTATGGGATGTCCCTTGAGTCAGCTGGGGTCAGCTGTCCTAGCTGAATCCCCTCCCAGCCTCTTGCCCGCTCCCAACTTCCTGGCCCCTGGGGGTGTTGGGGAGACAGGCTTGGTGCTGTGTGGGTGATTCTCAGCAGCAGACAATGCGTGGGTGTGTTACCAACACCCTCCTAGACGCAAGTGCAAAGCACAGCACTGTGAGGTCAGCCGTGAGGAGTGTCAGCTCCAAACCAGGTGGGCCCACTACAGCAAGGAAAGTAATCTTTCCATGAAGAGACAAAAGGACAGAGGAGCTGTCCTTGCAGAGACAGAAAATATAAGGAACAGTACCAAACAGGCGCCTGTACAGAAGCGCCTTGTGGAGTTGAGCAGAAAAAGACAGTGCTAGTGCTGAGTATGAGGGTGCACTCCAGCACTTGTACAGCCACGTCCTGCAGTCTCTACAAAGCAACTTCCACAAGAAGTAAATGGCTGTTCAGGGGTTTCAGCAGATGTGCAGTATTTTCTACACTTGCTGCTCAGAGCTAGCAATGATTGTCAAAGATGTAAACTTGTAATAGGTAATAATGTTGGTTCTTGACAGTACTGTTCACCATCCTAAGGAAGGGAGCAAGCAAAACCCCACAGTTACAGATACTTGTTATCAAACAGCATAATCATGAACAATGTCTGAAAATACCATATAGATGTGGACTAAACTTTAGGCTACTCTGTGGTGTGGTTAGTTACTACAGGAAAAATCTGCACATATTTATTTGTGTGGTAAACGGCACTATTACTCATGCTGTTTCTTTAGTGAGTTATTTTGACTAAAGTGCCACAGTTTCACAAAATGACCCATCAACTTGAAATAAAATGCTCTTTTAGTAAGTTACTGCTGAAGGGATGTACTCAGAAATGATGAAAATCTACCAGGCTTCATAATACAAGTTTTCATTTCTGTTTTTTCAGTCTGTTGCAAAGTTTAGGCCATCCATAACAGGGCCCAGATAATTTACTTAGGAAGCTGCTTTTGCTATATTTAACCTTTTTTTTTTGGTCAGTATTTTGTATTTCAATAATGAAGTTGAAAAATACTGCCATTGCAAATTAGTTATGGGTCAGCAGCTGCTAATTTTACAATGCTGCACTATTTCCTTCTCAGCTTTGCAGACGCTCTCATAGCTCATTTTATGGCTGCCTGGGGATAGATGTGAATATCAAGCAGAATCCAAAGCTTTTTTTCTTCTATCCAAATGCCTGGCCAATGGTTCCACTAAAATTTGGAATCATAATTTAAGTATTCTGAAAGTGAAGGGTTGTAAATACAGGTATCATGGTGAAAGTATAAGAGTTGTGTAAATAGGAGAACCCAGTGTGATTTTGCCCAGAGAAGCTGTGAATCTCTTTCTTGTATGCAGAAGTATTCAAGGCCAGGTTGGAGAGGGTTTTGAGGATTTGTCTAGTGGAAAGTGTCCCAGCTCATGGCAGGGAGGTGGAACTAGATGGTATTTAAGGTCCCTTCCAACACATGGAATGATTCATGACTCATGCTGTTGAGAAACTTCTTTTGTTTAGAACAGTGATTCACAGTAAGGGTCACAAGAACCTTCTCATGGCATGTCAGTGGTCCCAGGAGAAACTCAGAAACCCAGAAACCTCTCCCTGTCTTCTCCCCAGCAATTCTGTGAGAATTTTACAATTTTTTGGCATTTTTATGACATTTTCTTTACTGCAAGTCATCAGTTTGGGAGAAGTTTCAGTACCAAGCTGCATAGCTACTGGCCAGGCATGACTGCTGGAAAGAATAGAAAGCTTTTAAAGGAACACATTTCTATTTGTTGAAAGACAATCTCCTCCCTCCCACCACAGTTTTGAGATTAGAGCCTCAGGGGTACCTGGATGCAGTTATTCTGTGGTGTGTCACTCATCTCCATTGTTTAGCTCTCAGCGTTCCAGATGAATTTTGGCCTCAATATACAGCTGCCAGGGGAAAAGTGTAATGCAAACTCTTGTTTCACAGTGGTCCACTCAGGTTTCCTCAACCTGGAAGCAGCAGCTTCCTGAAAAAGGGTATGCCAGGTAGAGTTCATCTTACCCTCTTCTTGTGCTCCTTTGTCTAGATGAGATAAAAAAATCTTGTTTCTCCACAGCTTTTAGCAAATGTAATGTGATACTGTCTGCCAGTGGAGGTGAGTGCAGTATTTCTTCTATTAGTTGGTGTAAGTTTGAAAATATTGCTATGATCCACAAAGAGAAAGGAAAAGCTGCTGATGAAATGTTAGGGAGGAATCTGGGAAATTACCTAGATAGACCTATGTGCTTCATAACTGCGAGTTCAATTATGAAGCTGCTGAAAGCCTTATGTCTGGATCCAGTGACTTAAAAATACTTCTACCATAGCTCAAGTATGGGAAGGAGGGAAAGAAGATGAGGGAAGAGCAAGCCCAGCAGACCTCACTTGCAGACAAACCCAGGACCAATCCCAGTTTCTTTCTTCTGGCCTCCTGAACCAGAGATTCCTGGGGCTTATGTGCGTATTTCCTTACGAAAGATACCCTTGCTAGGGTCTTTGTAGTAAAGTGTCAGGAGTAAATGCATCTATGTAAAAAGCAGATAGGGATTTTTAATTTTTTTTTGTTGTTGTCGTCTCTGGGAAGACCAAAGCTCAAACCTGCTTTTGTGAGGATTCAAAAGATTAATAACATCATGTTTCTTCTTTCGTTTATGGGCTTGGTATGCTTGGGGCTCAGTCCAGCAAACATGTAGGTGTGTGACTGATGTACTTTGGGTTGCAAACTACCTCCAGTATATTTGATAAGTTCCTGTTAGAGACTTTAAGGCGTCTTTTGGCCTGAATGAATTTCACATGAAGTTGCACTCTAGAAGGTTTTTCAGCCAGCAGCTCATTATTTTCATGAGACCTCAGATGCAGATTTATCAAAGATCTTGAATAGAGCACCCTGATGCTTCTGTATTCCAGGTGGCAAGAGTATGGGCAAAAGAACAGGAAGAGGCAGTTCCAGTCTCTGCCACAAACATTTCTTCCCGCTTAGGATGGTGATTTCCTTGCTCCTCATTGGTAGGCTTTCAGTCCCTTTGTATACCAAATGATACTCTGCACAGAAAATTCTGTGCTTTAAGTGGAGAATAAGGAGTGGTGAGGATTTCAAAATGAAATTGTTGGGTCCCAGATGTCTACTAAGTAGATTTTAATGTCTTTCCGAAATTTACTCCAAAATACATCCATCTTTGGGTGTTGTTTCTATTCTGTATATCTGTATATTATCAATATGTTCAAAATTAGTTAGAAGTCCCTAAACCTGCGTTTGATTCCAACAACACTTACATTTTACTTTTTTCTTGTGTACAGTGTGTTTTTTCTATTTTTTTCTTTTATTCTGTTCTCTAAAAAACATAGCCAGAAAAAGTAGTTATAACCAATGTTGCAGCTTTGACTAAACTTGGAAATGGAAAGCAGGAGTTGAAAATTGTGTCTTAAAATAAACTATTCAACTCATTTTGTTGTTGGTGATTATATTAGTGTCCAAGAAAATGTGTGATCTTATATGTTACACATGCTATAGTCCTCAGGCATAATAGGGTTAGATGAGGACAGAGTGTCAGATGTAGCATTTGTCATTGCCTTTTATTTCATGCTGTTATGGCTTTGTGTTGAACTATTATACTTGAATGTAGATCTTTCTCTGACTTTGTGAGGTTTTTTTAACAAAACTTCTCCTTGACAAGCTTTATTTCCATGTCACTTTCAACAGCAGAAATGTTTCTTGTTAAATGCAGCTTGTCTCCAGTTTTGATTCTTCTTTAAAGAAAATAGTGTGTGAAAGTAAATTCAACTGTTTGCTTCTCTTTTGTAAGTACTGATAATGTGTGTTATTAATTACCTTGCCAATGTACAGTTAAAAATATTTTTTTTCAGTAACTCTACCTTCTGTTGTGTAACTGTTCCATAAAGGTTGTATTTTTACCAGACAATAATCTTAAATGTCATGCTTTCCATTATGTTTAACTGCTTCATATCTAGATGTATACCTAGTGAAGCAGAGTACTTTGCTAAATGAGTTTTGAAGATTGGCAAAGTAATTTAATTCAAAAGAAAAGGAATGTCGTTATTCTTCCCATGCCTATATGTTGCTACTTTGATATCATCAGACAATTCTGAGAATACATGTAGCTGATCTCTGCTTTCTGTTTATATATGTGGCTACCAAAAAAGCAATGCTTTACACATGGCAGCGACTTAACAAAAAGAAACTCTTTGTGCCTGAATGCTGGTTGCCTTCTGGGCAATTCTCTAGGGATTCCCATAAAGCACGGGGAGGTGAAATAACTACCTGCATGTTTGAGGATGCCAGTGTCTGACCAGGGGTACTTATACGTGGTGGTTATGTATTTTTGGAGCAGTATTTAAATATTTCATAGTGGTTTACTTGGGCATATTTGTGTTGGGTGCGGGCATGCAGTGCACACCACAGCAGAAGGCAACCTGTAATTTCTACGACATTAAAGGCTTTTAGTGCAGGATTTAACCTAGTATTTGAAATGCTTGTGGTCTTTGCTGCATGTTCTCCAGGAAGGACACAAACCTGCCAGGATTTTGTTCCTATTCTCAGTCTTTTATTTCCATTATTGTTCCAGATTGTTTGCATTTCTCTTATGAGCTTTCCTCTTCCTCCTTCTTTTATATGTAGGATAGTGGTTTAGAAGGAACAAACAAGGAAAGATGGGAAGGCTTCCTTGTAACACCTCACAGAGGGAGAATTTACTTCATGAAGCAAAGAGTTAAGCTGTCTTATGCAGCCAATTAGGTGTATGCTGTCTTTTACTATGCATGCATGCCCTTAAGGAGGTAATAGCAATTTATGTGGGTAGCTTCTGTCATTCTTTCTTTAGTGACCTGGACTCAGACTGTTACATGTTCAGTGCAGCTTGACAGTGAGGGAAGAAGACCTATATATATATACACAGGTGTAAGACAGGATTGTTAAAATTGAGGTAGGAAGGTGAAGTTAAAGATCATATTGTTTGCTAATCATTTGCAAGCAGGTAAAAATCAGGTCTGGTGACTCTTGCAAGGTCCTTGACCAGTCATTAAATTACTTGCCTTAAGAAAGACCCGCCAAGTTGGCAATTAATGGGACGTAGTCCAGCCAAGAATGTTTTAAAATTAGTCGTGTATGAAATTGTGGTATAAATTTCTTTTGCCTCCCTACAGTTTCTGCTGGTTCATAACTGGTGAATCACTGCTGGTCTATTATTGAGCTGGAACTAGGCTTGTCTGAAATGGTACTAAATGTAGAGATGATTTTGCACTTTCTGGTATTGGAAGATGAGTTGCCATATTTAAGAGATACGTGCTGAAATATAAAGCAAAAGTATACTTTGTATCTATTAGGTTTTGTTTTTTGAGATTAGATATGTGTATTTTGCCACAAAAATACATGTATATATGTGGGTATATGTGTACAGTATATGTACTTTATAAAATTGTTTGCATCTAAAGTACAGCTGTTATGCATCTTCCTTGCTGTGGCCTGATTGTAGGCTTGTGTCTCTTTTCAAGACAGCTATTTCCTTGACTCTGAGAAGAGCATCAACACAACCAGCCTTGCCTTTTGACACCTGATTGCTTCTTGGTGTCTCAAACACAGTAACCCTCATTTCCATATTTCCATTTAACCTCTCATAGACTACCAATAGCATTTACAGATCTTAGTATTTAGGAACTGAGCCATAAACAAGGAAACTCCATTTGTGAGGGCACAAGACAGAGATGTACATAAGCCATTTAGGAAAGCAGCCATAGGGCAATGAGGTGAGAGGGAACAGAAGGCTATGGGCAGGTTGGAAAAGTACAAGGAAATGGTGACATAGTATTGACCAGTGTGGTAGGTGGTGGTTTTGGGACATTTTAAAAGAAAATAACTTGGAGGCATCTCAACAAAGCATATTTTAGTAAATTCTGCTTGGAAATGTTTAGCTAGTACAGTGGAAACTAACATCACCATAAAAAGTGGGAAAATGTATCAGGTGTGAGATTACAGTAAAGAATCTTTAGAAGTGAGAACAAGTTGTGTTGGATGCACAAAGGCAAAGAGGAGTGATGTGGTTAAAGTGAATGACAAAGGAAAACAACCTTTGCAACAGGCAAGATTTTGTGTCTCAGATGTAGAGAAGAGGATGCCTGTAATGATGGATCTGATAAGATTTTTGGGCAGGAACATGAGCTGTGTGAATGGATAGAAAAAGCTATATAATAGAGAGGTTATATAGAGCAAATCCAGTGAACTGACAATTAATTGGGATTTGAGAGACTATCTGAGTTGAAAATGTCATCCATATTGTGGTTTGCAAAGCAAATAAGACAGTGATGTTGTCCAAAGTGATTAGAGGAAGATATGGAGAGCTGAGACAGGGGAGGATATTACCTGCTTTATTTTACTCGTTCTGGTCTTAGGCAAGACTTCTCATGGGGAGGGGAAAGGGAGAAGGATTACAAGGGGGATTTTAGTTTTGGAGGAAGAGGTTTTAATGGGAACAGTAGTAAGGAAGGCAAACCAAGAGCAGAGATGGTAGATTTATTGCTTGTCTGCTGGGAATTTTTGTTTGCTGATGTTGTGCAGAGATAAGGCATGGATGAAAGGAAATTAAGGGCAGCGCTGCTTTGAGTACCCCACGGGAAGCTGGCACCTGAAATTTGGTATTCCTTTGATAAAGGACTTTTAGGATAAAACATCTATGTAAGTTTCATGTGTATTTTATCACGTATTTACAACTCAAAACCGTAGGATGTAATTTATTTTGAGATAATTTTGAAGACGGCTGATTTTATTGCCAGAAACATTTAGATCTGGGGAAACATTTAAAAGATGGATGAAAATGGATATGGAGTAGAAGTTATGTGCTTTAGGGAACAATGATAACTATCAGAAGATTACATACTTGTTGGGGTGCCATACTTGATATGAGAATTTGCTCTTTTTGAAGACAACCAATGAGAACCAAAAATAGAAACCAAACCACCACAGATGAAAATAAATTTCTACATAAATAATATTGGCAGCTAAGTAAGTACATATATATATTTTTTTTTTTTTTTGAGGTGATAAGCATTGTTCATTCTTCTTTTGAACAGTTATTCCTGTGATGCAGACTTTAAAGAATAGGAAAGAGAGCACAGCCTCCCCTGGGATTTCGTCTCTATTCAGGAAAACAAGGAGTACTTTAAAATTCACTTTTGTTTTTTTAGATTTCACTAATTTCTGGGATCTAGATTGTCAATTCATAAAAACTGGCACAAAGTTGTTGAAGTGAATAGTTCAGAGAAATTGACAATGCTGATTAAAAAGTGTGTTTGGAGCAGAATTTATGTTAAAACCGCACCCAATTATTTTTTCAGTTGCTCAGAGAATTCTTTCACTGTGTGAGACTTTAGGAGACTTTTCTCTCTCTCTGTGTGTGTGTGTGTGTGTGTGTGTGTGTGTGTGTAGAAGGTCCCAAGTGACATCTGGAAACCAATACATGGAATAATAACTTGAGGCAGAAGATTAGCCAGTTCTTGTAGTCCCAGACTTGATTATGGCTAGACTAAGGAAGTGAATTCTGTTCCGTACTCTAATTCGTAAGATGGCAGCAAAGAAAATTGACAAAATTTTAAGTGATGTTTCAAAATCCTTTTTAAAGAATGTTTGCCAATAAAGAGAATCAAAGTATAAAACTTCTGAAAAAGAACCCCAAACACAAAGCAGACTCGATGCCAGATTCAGTAATTTGTGGAAGAAAAGTGACTTTTTTCAGTTAGTGAATAGGAAGGAACTCCATTACTTTATTAGAGAACTTAATATTCTGCATTCTTTATGCAGCTATTCTTTTGTTTGTTTTTATAAGTTCTGATCTAATAGTATACTGGTGAATGTAGTATAATTTTTAATTAAAAAAATTGAATATTTAGAATCTTTGACTCCATACATAGATATTTATTTTATATGTATTTGGTATGTGTCTTATTTTTTTCTGTCAGGGATTTTGAGTTGTTAGTGACTGCCAAGAAGGGCCAGACCCTTGTCAATATTGCAGAACAGTATGATGGGGCCCTTTGAATATGGTATGAAAGGAAAGCTGGAAGCTTACCATCTGGAAGAGACCATCAGTGGGCTAAAGCTGGCATTTCTGGCTTTCTGCCACACCTCTCCCGCTGTCTGACTAACCTCGGTGTTAGACAAGGAAGGATCTCCAGGTGGCTTAGTGTCCTGGTTTTCCTTCTCTCTGCCCCATTGGGTGAACCAACCTGCAGTACAGCCAGAATAGTGCAGTCCTACTTTCAGAGGTTAGACAATATATGAAAGTAAGGAAATAAAGATGCAAAACCCCCCAAAATACAAAACAAAACAAAAAACCAGAAAAGCTGTAGAAGAAAGCTCAAAATCTATGTATTTTGCTGGTAAAATCAACAGATTGAGTCTCCCCGTAGCTTTATAGAATTGTTAGCTGTTGGGGACCTCTGGATTTTTGCTCCTATTTCCTGCTCAAAGCAGGACTGCTACTACCAGCACTTCAGATCAGCCAGGCTTTCATTGGTGCACATTGGTGAGCTGGTTTCATACGCTAGACTGTTGTGCAGATGAGGGACCTTTCTTTGCAGAAAACACAGCTCCTTGTTCTTTATGTCTCTGCCTTTCCTTTCCAAAAAGCCTGCATCCATGACCATATTCTGGTCATGTGTGCCACCTCAGATCTGGGATTCTGGTTATGTCACAGCTCTGCTATCATACACAAACTTCCAGTTCTACTTGTTCATTGCTCAAGCTCGGTACAGTGGTGTACCTACCACTGTTTGGGAAGCTGAATGCTCTCTGGTTCATGGCCTTCTCCAACATGTACTTCCCCTTTATCTGCACTGCTTCCTCCTTTACTTCTGCATTTGGATACCATTCACTCATGATCTGTCTTAAAGCTTTCTCCACTGGGTTGCAAGCCTGTTTGCAAAGATGTTCTTTTGTCTGGACCTTTTTCTGAGATCATCCAGCATCTTGTGTCTGGAAGCATGGGACTGGGGATAGAAAAGGAAACCACACTGCATAGCTGCTTGAGATTGAAGTGCTTCTTCACATTTTTACAGCTGAGGACCATAATGATAAGGTAGTGAAATTCATCTGGACACAGTGATCTCCTGCTGTGTCCTTAGTGCATGAGATTCATCAAACTGCCTAAGCAAGGACTTAATGTGCCTTGCAGGAGCTTGTATGAGTGTTCAGAAGTTAATGAGCTGAATTAATTCTAAGAAAACCGAAAATAAAGTCTCAACTATATATAGATAGAGAGATATGTATAGGTACGTATATAGCTGTTGGAAAGAACCTTCCTGAGGAGGAAGAGAGTTTATGAGGCATTTGGATGTCTTTATATGAAGCTGTACAAATTTCAGCCACTTAACTTTAGCAGGAATATCCTGTAGTGTTTGAAGAGAGTAAATAATTTAAAATAAATAAGGTCAATGAAGAAGACCCTGTTTGCCAGACTGAAATGTAAATTCTGAAGAACCTTTAGAGATTTTGCTCATGCAGAAAAAAGAGAGTAAGTTATTAGGTCCTGCATTTTATAAACTGTGGGGTGAAGAAAGTTCAGTTATCTCAGCCCTTTGTTTGGTCAAGATCTTTCAGCACGTGATCATCTGTCTTTGTTGTGTTAAAATTTAACTAATTTTTTAAAGAAATATTCTTGAAAGTGTATCTGAGAGGATTCGTGAAGACCAGATGAGATTTCTTTGGATGTTTTTCTCAGAAGCAGTCTGTCAACAATATGCCATCTTTTGAAAACATTATTAAAGATTTTATTTCCTGTTCCAGAATTGCCTGTGGCTACAGGAATAGGTAAAATTTTTATGGTGCCATTTACATTCTCTACTATTAAATATGTGGGTTTTTTCTACTGTTTTCTTCAGGGCAGGCATTTGGCAAATATAGCAACTCTGGCTGTTGGACTGGATTCCTTTCTGAAAATTTTATTGCCCATGCAAGCATAATGTGGACACACAGAGAAAAATTTGAAGTACATTTAGTGAATACCACAAAAAAAAAGTTCAAAGGCAATTTTTTAAAAGGTTTATTAGTAATCAGGAAATTTGCAGAGTTTGTCTTTTGACAATTTTTGTGATCAATAATGTGTGCTTATTGTCAGAATTCTGTAAAGAATTTCTCACCTCTCACCTGTCTCATACACATCACCTGACTACAACAGAGAATGATATTGAACTATGAAGATCATGGTAAAATGTAATATTTGAATTTGAGTTGATACTTAAGTGTTTCCCTTGCTTCTCTCTAATAAAAGATAGGAGGGAGGTTGCTGTTACCAGTGAATTAATAATAATGTCTGCTCTAAGATAAGGGGAGCTGGATTATTCAGTCGTGGTGGCTTTGGTGAAGGAAGTGTCCTGCACCAGCAGGATGTGTGGTCCAGGATCTCACTGCTCAATTGTTATGGTCTCACTTCAGAGTTACTCATGTGAAAGACAGAAGGGTATGGTTCTGAGCAGTAACCATTCCCTTCTCTGCCTTTGCAAGAAGGCAGAAGGGAGCTCGGTGGACCTCCTTTGCTGCTGCTAACAGTTCTGGAGGTCTGTGTTGGGATACTGAGAGGATGTACTGTGTGAAGATGTGGTGATCATTGCATGTCTGCCAGAAGTTCCAGCCCTTATGTAGTGCCAGGGAGAGAAAAAAAAAATTTATATGACAGCTGTTCCTCTGTGAACTGGCCCTGGGAATTGCTGAACATCATTGGCACACATTGTGCATCTGACCTGGGGATGAGTAGCTCTGAATTTTCTTAACCCTGAGAGCACTCATGGAAAAAAAAATAATCAGAAATCTTTTAGGCTATCCTAGTATTCCATGGCAGGATCAGTTATATTCTGTCAGATCCCTGGTTTGTTCTTAAAAATATTCTAGTCCAGAGTGGCACGGTTCTAACTGTTACAAAATAAAAATCTTTCTTGCTACAGTTTGAACATATTGCTATCACTCTCTCTTTTGTGGATGTTTCTTATTTTCAGCAGGCAGTTTGGTATATAGCAACTTACAGATCTCCTTCTTGGTGTCTTTTCTTGTACATTAAACAATCCTCATTCTGTCCATGCATCCTCACAGGTTATGTTTTCTAGAAATCTGTCTCTGCAATTGTTCTGCATTTTTCTTGGAGTGTGATGCCCCAAACTGAATGTAAAACAGCTCTGTTCAGAGAGGATTACTTCACTAATGCTGTAACTTTTTAGTGGTATTGTATATTTATGCACAATATACTATATTGTACAATATTCTTTGTTTGAGATTCTCCCCTACAGAATTGCAACTGAAAAAGGGATTCCTCCAGCATTTATACAGTTCATTATTTATGCAATTAATTATACTGTTAATTATTAAGATACCCAAGTACCTTGCATGTGCTCCTACTAATTGACTCCTATGCCCTTAAACTGTAGATTGTACCCAGCATCAGGTTATAAACATTTGAATGTAGGTGCCTAAATGTACATCATATGTTAGTGGTGTCACTAAATTCCCAATCTAGTCAATGGAGCCTGGCCAATTGGACATGCCTTCCTGAGGGTCAGATGAAGAATCTCATTTAGGTCCCCAAACACCAATAACTCTATTGACTTGTCCTCCATTAACTGTAAAAATAATTAGTTTACAATCTGGACCAGGATCTCATTTCATCTCTCCAATTTACCCATGTCATTCTGATTTCTGATCCTGCCTTCAAAGATACTTGCAGTCTCTTAGAGCTCAGTATCGTCTGAGAATTTCATAAACATAACTTCTATTCCACTGCTGAAGCCACAGACATAAATATTGAATGGCATTGGACCTGAACACAGCCCCATGGAGCCCTACACAATATGCTGCTCCATTGTGATTTCAGCAATTGTTTTCTGAGGGTTGCTTCAACTAGACAGCACCCATGTTAGTACTTCAATAATTAATTTAAGCCTGCTGTTGAAAAATGCTTTGCTGTTTTGTGGTTTTGCATCCTCAGGATTATAAACTCTCTTACTTTATAGTGACATTAGAAGAACCATCCTATTCCCCTCCTCCCTTTATTAAACTGCTCTCTTTACCTTCTGTGTCAAAAGCTGACTTCAGTTTATTTTGAATTTTTGCAGAACAAAATGTCCTGATGTATTTCTTTCTCAACTACTCCCAGATGCTGGAGTAGTTAAAATACATACTATTCCAGCCCTGTACTCTGGATGGTTCTGGCAGTGTTTTGAAAAATCTTTTCTCCCTGCTCTCCCTGGTTTGGTGGTTTGCAACAGATCCCCACCATGGGAGTATTCCTGGTTTTTTCATCTCTAACTTTGCAATCATTACATGGACGTTTCCCCAAGATCTGAATCTCCCTGTGGCCTGAAACTACATCAATTCTATGTGTTCTTAATGTACAATGCAGCACCAACCCTTTTGAAAGAGCAGTGCCGCTTTATACCCCCACAAGGGTTATCCAAGTCTCTGTTACTCTAACTAAATAATAGTTTCTTTAGATATCTGGCTTCTCCAGTTTCTTTCCAATTGTATAGTGTGGGTGCTTTGAACTTCAGTGGACTTATTCACTGTTCTTTCTTTATGTTCTTAATTAGTTTATTTCAGGTAGCTTTCAGACCTCAACAGAATTCCTTTTCAAAGATCCCCACAGGATTTGGGGTTTTTTTTAAACCAACCTGACTTAAAAGTATTTTTCAGTTAATGTAATAAATCAGGATGTAAAGATGCCTTCCTCTTTTTCCTGATATGAGCTCCATTCCTGTCCCATTTGCTTACACATTGCTGCCCACTTGCTCTGGAAGCCAAATTCCTCAGCATCTTCAAAGTCTAAAATAAAAAAAAAGTCTCATCAGGAGTAGGATCAGTTAAAAGTCTTTTTGTTTCTACATCTAGCAAGTTCTTTCCCTGTTGCTGCAGTGGTGGCACTGATTGTGGTATTTGAAACAGTAAGTTAGGACCTTCCACTGTGTTTCTTCTCCTTAGTGCTCCTGTGCTGGAGCTGGTTTGGGTTGGAGATGCAACTTTGCCAGCCACTTTGTGTCTCGCACAGGACTGGAATGATCTCTTTCAGACTTCACTGTGAAACTTACTTCTTTGATCTTGTGGTTTCATTTCAGCACATACAGTTTCAGTCAGCACTTGTGACAGTGAAAATAAGAGCCTTGTAGCTCTTAACCCAGGCTTCTTGTGCTCAAACTGGTTTCCTTGTCAAAGGTTTAGAAAGCAGTCATGCTTTTGATGTGGCAGATTAAGAATTGTGTCTCATTTTAGAATTTTATCATACCAGGGTTCCTTAAATAAAAGATGTGCAGTTACAGCTAGGATACTTAATCTCAGAGTATTTATTTTCCATTTAAATAAATTGATTTTGCACTGTTCTGATGAGGTCAGGGTGCCAGACTTTGGGTTTACTTGATCTGAGGAGAAGCGAGTGTTGTGCTGAAGAAATTCCACTGCTCTGGGAGGCTTTGGACCTTGTGTTTTTGGCAACAGTGTCTTTGACTTGCCAGCAGAGGAGCGAAACCCTACGGTGTCTGTCTAGAACAGCAGTGAAACAGTTAACAATGCTAACATTTAGAGCAGCTGTGGTTGCTTCTCTGGCATTGCCATCTGAAGGGGGAGAGGGGCCTTGAGCTTGGACCTCCATGGTGGCCGAGTGGGAGCACAGCCAGACTGCGGCATTCAGGCCCTTTGTCCAGGGCCAAGATACTGCAGGTGAAGTACATTTCTTGAAAGCTGGATGAAGCAGAAGTGAAACTGTAAACTGTGGGCAAATATATATTCCATGTTTTTTTCTGGACCTCATGCCCAAGTAACTTTCAACCTCTTTTATCTTCTTTCTTTTAAGTATAAAGTCATGTCCTTTAACTCATTTGTAACACACAAGCTTTTAGCTCCAAAGCCTCCATCTCAGTCTTGGGTGTTGGCCAGCATCTGGGAGCCTCAAGTTGTGAAATAGTGTCATTTTTCTCTTTGAAGTACTTTAATTCACCAGTTCGAGGAAGAGCTGTCAGAGTGGGGTCTGTTCCCTTTTCATGGCTCAGAGGGCCTGCTTATGACATGTCTAATCAAATGGAATTAGGGGGAAGATGCACACTGTAGTTTTGACTCTATTACTGAGAGCCTGAAGAATGACTTTCCTGTGTGATCTCTGATGTTCACTATATTATTTAAAGGCCTAATGTTCTGTCATCTCTAATTTATGCAATAGAGTTCCATTTCCATTATATTAGATGCAGAACGATATAAGCAGCAGTAAACTGCTGTAATTTTACCTTATTTTTTTTAAAGGCATCACAAAAATCTGACCCTTTGAACAGCTTTTTCCCTACAAATTTATTTTACTCTGCTCAAAAAATCATGGAATCAGAAGTATTTGAGGCTTAAATGGATTTCTGAATTTCATCTGGTCTACCTGCTTCTTAAAACAGGGCCATCTTAATCAAATTACTCAGAGCCTTAGCTGGATTTTGAGCATCTCCAAGGATGGATATCCCAACTTTTGTGGGCACAGAGGGTATTTCTGTGACTTTATGACCCTTCTTTTGGCAATTTTTCTACCCCCTTATATTCAGTGAGAATGTCCTTTATCACAAAGTGGGTTTGCTGCCTTTTGTGTTGCCACCTTGAATCTTTGGGAAGACTGGCTTTATTTTCTCTATACCCTTCTTTTAGGTAGCTATAGACAGGAGTAAAACCTCTGCTTAACATCCTTTTCTAAAGGCTGAAAAACCCCTGAGTTTCACAGCTTGATCTTGTATGTAATTTTCTCCAGAATTTAATTAGTTTCTCAGACAAAAGTGTATTATAATGCAACTTTTAATATTTATTTTATTTTTAAGAATGCAAAAGAAATCTTCAAATGTAACATACATGTACTTTGAGGATATGTCCTTTATGAAGCAATTTTTTTGGGAATTTTATGTTGCTGTTGTGTGCATTTGGGGTTTTTTTAAGAGCATATATATGTGAATGCATGATTTTAAAGTTTCTCTAGATTATTTTTAGAATGTTATGATTAATGCTACTGGAATTTTAAATCTTTCTTTTTGTAAATATCCATTAAAATAATGTAAAATGTAAATCTACAGTAGTGCTTTTTGTCTATCTGTCCATATACCTATGACAGCATGATAGAGAGAAAAAACAATCCTGTCCTTGAGGTTTTGTTTCACCAGAAGTATATTACACATCACTTGTTGATGATTTCTTCTGTTTGGCTTGGAGGAAATGATCTTCAGCTGGATTCCCCTGAGAGCTAATCAGAGTCAGTGCTACTGTTGGGATTAACAAGGAGAAATTGCTGAGCTCTCCTTGGCAACTCTTAGCCAGCTCTGGAGCATTTGCTGTTAACAGAAAGACCAAATTCTGCCAGACCTGATGGTGGGCAGGAGGCTGTTCCACTACAGCATTGTGCAGCTCTGCTAGACAGCTGAGGAAGCTGCTGGCTAAGGTGCATATCCAAGGAATCTGAAGAGTCTGCTGATCAAACTAAGCTCCTTTGGCATTCAGGTTTGCAAATTTAAATTAAAGATATTTGAGGGTTTAAATTTCACCTTAAACATAGTTTAATATATATATTTTGATACTGTTTTCTAGGTAATGAAGTTGCAAGTACTCAGAACCTTTAGGCTGCCTTCTGTAAAGCCCTGCAAACTAAAGCCTTGTCAGTGAAGACAATAATTGATACTGTCCTTGAACCTCCTGCAAGTCCTTGCTTTTTTGGCACAAACTTAATTACTCAAATATGAAAAAGCCAGGAGTTAACACACAGACTTGCAATTCCCTGATCTTAGCAGATGGATCATAGCCATTTCCGAGATCAATGACTGGTAACTGAATTATTCACTCTCTTAGCAAGAAAATATCTTGGTATCTGATCTGCAGTTTTCTTCAGGAAGCCCTAGTCATTTACAGATAATTTTTTTTTCCCACTTGGAAGGAATTTAATGTGTACTAGATACTCTTTGTCTTCCAGCTCTCATTTAAAATAAAAAAAAAAACCCAAAAAAATGAGGTCTGTCTAATCCCTAATCCTCTCCTGAGGTTCTTAAATTTTGCTGGAGAGTATAACCTGTCATAGTATCCAAATGTGCATCCTTTCAATGTGAAGATTTTGGTTCCTCTTACATAAAAATTTAAATATGTGTCTGGCAAGATATATGCTTCCTACATGTTTCAAACAAATATTTTCACTTTAACAGCAAAAGTTATCTTCTTAGTTATATGTAATGAGCTGTTAACTGTAACTAGTATTTTCAGAGTCCTGATACTCAAATATGTAGGGATATATTAAAAACAATGTGTTTTTAATGTATCTCTCTGGGCTCATCCTGTTGTTCTTTGCTTGCTGTAAGCCAGTAAATTTGTTGTTTGGTTTCGTGTTTCTATCACAGAGTGCTGCAAAGCTCATATTTTTGACAAAGAACCCTATAAATGCCTGTCTCCCAGAACCTTTGCTGTTCTCCTTTCTCTCGACAATGAACCATCTCTCTCAACATCTCCTTTACAAATTGCCCCTTCTATAAGGTTTCCTAGTTTTGCTGCTTTTGCCAGTTTTGCTCCTGCTTTGGTTGCAATGGCAGGGAGGATCTCAGTGGCTGCCTTGGTGAGAGCCCCTGAGTGCCCCGTGCTGGGAAGGATGGGCGCGCTGGGAATGGAGCACAGGGAGTGCAGCGAAGAGCAGGGCAAAGAGAGCAGCTCTTGGAAGAGAGGCGCTTCTGAAGTGGCCTCTTTGCTTGCTGAAGAGCCCTGTCGTGGTGCCTGGCCTGAGAGCAGACGGGGAGTAGGGAGGAGACAGGCTGAAACCCTGCTTGCTTATCTCCACGCTCTTCTCAGTTGCTCTGTTTTTCATGCCTCCAGCTCAGCTGTAAAGCAATAATTAACCTGAGCCTTTTAATTTCTCCCAGTTGGCTTTAAATTAACTCTGTTGTCATGTTGCGTGGAGTAATCCTTCAGGCATCAAACATTTGAATTTTTTGTGGCTGCATGGGTATTTACTGTTTGGTCAGTTTTCGTTCTGTTATTATAATGGCATTCATTATTTTTGGAATTTTCATGTATGTGGAGAAGAGTATCTTAGATACTGCACACATAGAGAAGAGAAAAGAAAAATCCCCGCTCTGTCAGTGCTGCAGGGAAGTCCAAAGCTTTTTAACAGTACTCAAGGCCAGACCTCCTAATGTGAAATAAAATCAGTTTGGGAAAATTTCAGGTGAAAATCCTGTTGCTAAGCTCTGTTTGGTTCTTGAATAGACTGTTGTTTGTTTAGATGCACTGAAGTGGTATTGTTTGCAGTTGTTTTAGGTACAGTCAGCTCTTTTCAAGGCAGGAAAATTTTGGATTTCTTGTAAATGGCATTCTTTAAACAGTTTGCAGTAGGCAAGAGCCAAGGAAAAGCCAGGATCTTTATTTCAGCACAGGCTCTCATAAATCTCATATTAGTATCAAAACAGTGGGACTAGTGATTTTTTTATATATATATCATAGGTTTATTTGTGCTCTAGTTACTGAAGAGTCTGAAACTGCTATTTTTTAGTGTTGTTCAGTAATATGGTCCGTAACTATAAAGCCTATTAAACACTTCATAAAGCCTTCATGGAAACTTCTTACACATTAGTTGCACTGTGTTTTTATAAGTTATAACCCTCTGGAAATTGGCTTATTATCAGTTTTCCATCAAAGTGAAGTGTTCAGAGGAGTGGAGGATGACCCAATGTAATCTAGATTGAAAGCATCAGTGAAAGTTGATGTTTATCCTTGCTTTGATATTGTGTATGTTAACAGTGAATTCTTGTCAAAATGCATCTGGATAGATGCAAGGCAAGTGAGAAACACATATCCAGAAATTAAGGGTGCTGCTTGCATCTCTGTAGTAATAATAATTTTTAAAGTGAACCTGTAGCTCTCTTATTTATTTGTGAAATGAGTGGCAGAAACTCCAGCACAGGACAAGATAATATGGATGGGGTGAACTTTAAGTATTCAGAACATGAACTCGCTTCTTTGCATTTGTTAAATGATGGTGTGGAAATCTAGTAACGTACAAAAACTAATCTAGCAGCGTGCCAAAGTAATTAAAGCAAAGTAAATAATCTCCAGTGTTCTTATTCCCCACAGAAAATGTTTAATATCTTATCTTTCCAAAGTAGTTTCCTGCTAATTCATGATGTCTTTGTAGACTCTCCTTATTCAGCCAGTGCTGTTGTTTTCCATGGTGTGGAAATTTCTCCCTTCCTGTCCTGAGGGGAAAGAACGTGTTGGGTACTGTCTGTATTCGAAAAAATTATGTTTCTTCCATACAGTGGAAATCAGGAAGCCAACAGCTGTAATCCTCTCTGGTCATTTGCTGTTTACTTAGCCAAAGGGCTTCGTTTACCTCGTGTGTGTGGTATATGATACTTTATAACATCATCTTGATGCTGTGGGACATTTTGTTGCTGGAATCCAGGGACCTGATGCCGATCTTGTTTTGGTACAAATTAGAAGTAGCTCTGTTAAAGTAGGTGAAGCATAAGGCTGTTGTGAGGCAGAGCAGATTATCTGTCTTTGAGTCATCCCTAAATATTAGACTCTGATGACCCATAGCTCTTGAAGTTCTCTGTTACTGCAGACAGGAGAAATAGAATAGGTCATAAATTGTGTTAAAATTGTCCATTATTCTTACAAAGGAGAACATGTTTCCTTATCTATTAGTGTATGCTGAAATTTAGTTTTAAGTGAGCCAATAAGTAAAGTTTAAGTCAGTTCTGTGGTGCAGTGGTCTGACTTGAAACTACTAGTTTACTTTTGGTTTTGGTGCTGTTTAGAAGAATGTGCGGCTGTGTGTAGACAAGGAAATGACAGAAGACAGCAAGAGCAGGTGCTAGGCAATTAATGTACTTTTCTGACCAAAAAAAAAAAGTCACTGTTTCTAAACAAAAGAAGCTTTGGAGACTGCATGACCATCTTTCAGTCTGGACTTTCCATCTTATGTCACAGCTACTGTGAGAGGATCACGACCGCACTGATTGTTGGAAAATTGCCGGTTCTGTTACATCTCTTTATTTCCAAATAAGTGTTAGTTTATGCAGGATGGATGGTGCCTTATTGGGAACTTCCAAGTGTTATGAGGAGGCTGAATCCAGCAGTCCAGTTAAGATAAGGCTGCCAGAGCTGCATGTCCCTGAGTCCAAGCAGGGCCAGGCTGTGTTCGTACAGGAGAGTGCTAGTGGGCACACACACACGCAGTGTACATTACATACATGGCCAACTGCACAGATCCACAGGTACACACTTTGTACTTGAATAGCAACAATGACCACATCCTGCTCCCCCCTTTGGCTGCCCAGGACTTACACCTCTTAATTGGGAGTATATAATGTGTATGTGTGTACAGCATGGGCAGTCACTGTTCCCTAAATATCCTGTCTCTGCTGGTGCTGGCACCTGGACATATGAGCTGCCAAAGCCTCTGTTTTGGTTTGGCTTCCGGAACAAACTCCCTGACACACAGACATGGACACAAATGCAAAATACAGACCCCCTGGCAGCTGGTCTTCCATGTGCCAATTATCCAGTAGCTGGTTCTGGATCCTCTTTCTCCCCACAGGTGTCTCAATCTACACCCAGGCTGTCCAGTTCCTGCAGCAGCTGGCTGGGACTCCCCTAATCCCTGTGATAGCCACCTCCTCTGGTGGCCTTGCCCGTAGGAACAGGCTATGGGGTGACCCAAATAGCCTCTTCCACAGAATTCTGGCAATGGAATACTCCCCTGGTCCCCAGGGTGAAAGCTGTCTTTGCGGGGCTGGGTCAGGGCTCATGCCTCCCAGGCATTATTGGGGCTCCCTGAGCTGTCATGGTGCCTCATGGTGAAGCTCACTGTGTGCTGCAGATGGCAGGACTCCAGTGATGGATGGGGGAAATGGGGCAGGAAAAGATTTGGGTCCTCCTTGCAAACTGATGATCCCCTGTGCTCCTTTGGGTGCCTGCGGAGCAGTTTTTTATCACAGCAATCTAACACCAGGTAGCTGGACAGAGCAGGTTCAGTGGAACAGCTTTTCCTTAATGTTTCTTGACATTAACAGCTCCATTTCTCAATTAGATTGGAAAATAAAGTTGATTATGCGTGTCTGCAGGGTGACGCTGTACTTTTGACCGGTAACTGTAAAGTTAACGGGAAAAGTCACAAATAAATAGTGTTTTAGTTTAGTAATACCACCTAGAAGGCCACAGTGACTTAAGGCAAGGCTATTGTTATTGTTCCTACAGCCAGCAAGCAATGTTTAAAAGACTTATATATTTATAAAGGGACTGATTTGGATGACACGGCTTTATTTTTTTTTTTGAGAGCACTTTCTGTAAATATAGAAGAGTTCTTGTGCGTGTTTCTTTTGTAGCATTTCCATGTATTTGTTTTGTTTCCAGTAAATATTGCAAGCTTAAGCCTGCCTGTAAAACAACTTCCGTCTTCGCACTCAATCTTTGGCAGAAATGGCATTCAGAGATGAGATGTACAGATGAAGATATTTGAAGAAAATAGTGGATTTGCTTAGATAATATTGATGCTTTTATAGGGTCATTAATAAAGATCTGTCAGAGCTGACAAAAACTGTTTAGAGAGTACAAAGTAAAAGTGTTTAGTGTTAGCTTTAGTTTAATTTTCTCTAGTTAGGCCATGCTCATTTCCTCCAAGGAAAACAGGACTGCTTATTTTTGCTAATTAGAAGTACATCACTGGTCTGAATCACATCTGTAATTAGTAGCAAGGTTTTAAGTAGATGTCAGAGATTTTTTGGTAAAAGATTTGCATTGTTAATCTACTATACATGCATACGTATGCGTAAGTACAGACTTACTGAACAAAAGGAACAGCTGGTTGTTTTTCAAAGCAATCAGGTGCTTCCTAGGCTGACATTGCTGTTCCTTCTGCTCAGAGCTGAATTTGTTGCATCTGAACAGCTCGGTTTTGTCACTGGAAAGTAAGTGGGGTTGCGAAACCAGAAAATAAGCCTCTGCTTTTCTTCTGTCATCCACTCAGGCTAGTAATGCACTCCACAGAAGTGTTGGTGTAAATAGCATTCCTTGGGCTTGTTTGCTTGATTTTTGAGACAGATAAAGGGAAGAAAATGCTCAAGGAATGGAAAGGTTTTGAGGGAAGGCTTGCAGCAAAGCAGGCCTGGGAGATGGAAGAGCTGGTTTGGAGCATGGTTCATGTCCCTGCGGCGTCCAAACTGAACCACTGAATAGGTGCAAATGTAGATGGCAGGCTAAAAATGGAAACTATTCAAACCAAAAGCAATTAATTTGTATACAGATGGCTTTCTGGCATTCACAGCTGCATAGATTTTGGTTGTGTACTTTTTTAGATGTGCTGCAGAAGGTTAAAGCCTCTATACGTCCATCTCCAGCTGTTCATGCACATAAAATAGATAAGAAAATGAAGCCAAGTGAGCACTGTACGTAGTGCCAGACTTGCTTGCTGAGATAGGCATCTCAAACAGTAGTGCAACATCCTGGCCTGTCAAATGGCCCTTGTATTGGCCTTTTATGAGAAGAAATTACATATTTTATATCAAAGGAGTCACTTCAATTTCATAAAAATGATATATGGAAAAGTGCTACATATATGTCATATCTCTAGGATAAAACCTAGGACTGAGAACCTTGCACAGAAGTGCAGGATTGCTGAAAATATGAAATGTATGTTCTTCAAGCAGCTTTGGTATATCCTGGAAACTGTGTCTCTGGAAACTCTGTGATTTAAGCTGTCTGACGTAGAACCAAGTGTGCTCTTCATGTGCTCTTTATACTGCAACGCAGACAATTAAGTTTTAAAAAAAACTTATTAAGCCATGCTTTAGAAAAACAAAACCATTTCTGGTTAGAGGAAATATGCTTTGATTTGCATTTTCATATAGGACATGAAAAATACTAGGGTGTTTAGGGTTTGGGTCAGTGGAAACCTGTATTTTTGTCTTGCATTCCTTCACCTTTTGAAAAAAAAAAAAAAGTCTGAAATAGCAGGTTCAAATGGCTAAAAAATTTAGGTCAGGTGTTCCAAAACTGTCGTGTAAGTGCCTGTGCAGATATTTCAAGCTGGTACACAACCACCATTGCAATGCAATTACTTCTCCATGTGCATATATTGGCGGTGAGTTGTCACCACTGCTCAAGTGGAACAGTTACAACACTGACAAAAAATTATCTCAATTTTGTTACTCTTTTTTTTTTTTTTTTTTGGCATTGTTAACTGGAATGATCTGTCTGTAGCTTCAGGTTTTGGGGTTGGTTGGTGTTATTTTTTTGAGGGGAGGGGTAAGAAACTCACTTCTCTGTTTTACTTTTGGTCTGACTTCATACTGAAAAGCACTATAGCCAACACCTAGTGAAGGCCAGTTGGCTTGCAGACCACTGGAGTGCCTCCCAGAGGGCCCCAGTCTTCCCTTATCAGCTGTGTACAGTACAGATCCATGCATGGATTGCTCTTAATCTCTGCGAGCTCCTGCTGTGTCGGCACAGCGGTGAGTCTGCAGCTGTAGGAGCCATGTGCTTCATCTTCCTCCTTATTTCTTACTACAGAGCTCCCTTCTGGCCAGTGGGTACCTGGAAAGGGATGGCAAGAGTCCATCTTGTTCTCTGTTGTGAGAAGTGGGACCTGGGCTTTCAGACAGGAAATGAGAGGGTCCATCCTGCCAAATCTGGAGGGATATTGCACCTGTTTACTCATCACTAATAAGACTTCTCTATTTAATGTTCTCTGGGGTATGTGTTTCTCCCTTGATCTACTTGAAGCGCTTTCTCCTGGTTAATGATCTGAATTTGCCAAGCACACTGACTCATTTTGGTGCTGGTTTCCATTATGCAAACTGTTAACGGGTCACTGCTCGGATGGTGGGAAATCTGTTTCAGGCTAATAGCGAGGTGCACAAGTGCCTCTCCATGGTGTATTTGCTACCTGTGCACACGTGTTCTGGCTTGATAGGTGGTAGCAAATCCCACAGCAATATGGGATGCAGCATCTATTCTATTAGCAGTCAATTCCTAATCAGCCTTGCATTAGCACATGCAACACTTCACCTTTGCTAGGGTTTTTTTTACTATGTGACTGAAGGAGAGTGAGAGGAAACACGCTGATGTGTAGAGGAAGGTGTTGATAAGTGAGGAAATCAAATTCTTCCCAGGAGAAGCAGTGTTCTTGCAGTAGAGGAGGTAATAATGCAGGGTATGGAAGTGTCTTGGAGCTGCATATTAAATCTGTCTCTCTGGCATTTTCCCTGAAAGTCAGTAACAAGGCTGTTGAGGAATTCGAATTTATGAAGGCAATTCAGAAGAGAAGTAGTGCAACACTGAAAAGCATTGAAGAAAACTTGGTGGGGTTTATTTTAGGTCTCAAGTTTTGACAACTCAAAATGACACTGTACCAGCAAACAGCAATTACTACAGGAGCAGATCCTTCTGTTGCCTTTTCTTTCTTACATTCAGATAATGTCCTTTTGCTTACAGATGGTTCCCTTCATATGTACACATTGATTTTTAGTGTTTCCTTTACTGTATGAATAAATAGAGAATCAATGAATGAAAATTAGAGGTGGGTCCAAGCTTGGATTTTATTTCTGAAATTCACCCATTTTCCACGAGGGGAGGATCACGTTTTCTGGCTGTGGCAACATTCCTAGAAGAAAAGAGTTCAAGGCTATTTTCTTTTTATAAGCTGTTTCTATGGCTGAAAGCTTCTAACAGGGTGAGCTTCTTTTTGTTGATTTTTTTTTTTTCTCTTTAGATGATGTCTGAAAATCTTTCAGGGATCGAAAGAGGTGAGCAAAGAAACAAACAAAAAAAAACAAACCCCAAACTCAAAGGAGCCTACCATTCATACCTCATTCATTTTGAAGGAAGGATTCTAAGTTAGGCTTCTCATAACTAGGACAATCCTAGGAGGAGACTTCATCCATGCAATCATTCACAGGCTGATAGTTAAAGCCGAAGATCTTTGATGGCAATACCTTTCCTTACCAAGGAGAAAATGAAAAAGACAGTCTTTGGATGTGCTTGCACAGGAAGGAAATATCACAGTTAATGCTGTGCTGAGGTCTGGAAAACCTTTTCAGCATAAGGCAGTGCAGAGACAGTTTCCCTAGAAGGAAGAGGGACACTGAAGGATTTATTGTGTTGCAGTATTTATTATGTAAGAGGAATTTGCATGGTAAAGAGGGAAAGCACATTTTATTCAGAATATAGAGGATGGGATGAATGATGTTAATGAAATACTGATTGATGGAAGCAGAAGTTTTTCTACTACGCCACTCATATTTTCTGAACCCCAGCAATCATTTTATGGACATCTGAGTTAAATAATGGGTGTATTAATCCTTTGGCATGCTAAATTTTTAGAGAGAGGCTGCTATGCCAAAATGGTGGTGGGATGAATCCAGATGTGATCCTACAGATGTTAGTTAAGGGGCCCGTTCTCCCCAGCTTAGAGGACAGCTTCAGAGAGTGATTTAGCCCAGATATGCTTGGCATTGCATTTTGGCACTACTGATCTCTCCCCACATGGAGTGGAAATGTAATATAGCCACAGCCTGGATTTAGTCCATCCTCTTCTAGGTCCTTCACCAGCCATTTCAGTCAGGACTCCAGCTCCCATATGCTCCTTGCTTTGTCCCACTGAAACTGGGGGGCCCTAGACAAGGGGTGGATGGTTGTTCAGATGCCTCTGTTTTTCTTCAAATGCAGGAACCCTCATGATTAATGGGTGGTACTCTGACAGTTGGGATTGTTCTGTTTATTTTAGTTCTTGTTCTAAGAATAAGACTGCTTGAATCGCTGTATTAATAAATACAATCCCAAGTAGAAGCATGTGTTTTGCAGACTATTTTTGTTATCTGATTGGGCTTCTTCACATCCTCCTTTTGTGACTAAGTCGAACCCACAGTCTGCCGAGTGTCTGCCAGGATAAGAACCTGCCTGCCAGACTCAATGCCACTAATCATTTCCCTGTTTTGTTTATTTCAGCTAAGATCCCTAAACATCAGCCAGCAGGTCCTGACAAGAGCTTGTCTGGCGGAGGGAAATCAGTGTCCTGATTTCTCTTTGACAGCCACTAGTGTTATGCTGGTGGCCATGATTGGTAGGACATCACATCCCAAGAAGTCCTCTGCGGCACTGCCACGGCTTGAGATTGCTTTGAGCCCCCTTTGTAGCAGATAAAAATTTCCTATAAGAAATTAACTCTGCAGGGATGAAGGGCTTGTAAACCAAGTGTTTAGAGTGACATCCTAAATTGAGGCACTGTGAAAAGCCAAGATTGTGTGCCCTCACTTGAAGCCTGGCAATCAAGCTGAAAGCGTAGAGATTGCCTCGTGATACACTATTATCAATTAACCACCTGTCAGGGATTTTCTGTGACTCAAAGAAGTATTGGTTGGCTGGCTGCTGCTTCCTAGGTAGTCCCTCATAATATGGTCCTGTTTCCTCAGTCTTAGGTAAAAGCTAATCTTTGACATTGCAAATGATTTGTGTTTGTTCTCATTATGTCAGGCATGTCTGTGAGATGAGTCAGATGAGCAACTCATCATGACCAAGACAGCTGAAATTATACAGAAGATACTGATTTAGTTGCTATTATTGTTTTCTCTAATATATGGGAAGTCAACCATATGTTAATTATTTTTCTTCAGAACAGCTCCATTAAAATTTAAACTGATGTTGTTAGTGGCAAGAAAATCTCCTTCAGTCATGCGAAAACACTGTGTAGCCAGCAGACCTTGTGGTCCTTTGCTTGGGTTGTAAATCTTTCAAAAGCTGGTGTGACAGACTGTGCCTTTCTTCCCTAAGTGAGAGATGGGACCCTTTAGTCTTTTGTATTTATTATTAATATTGATTAATTGCATGTATCTTAAAATCTTCACAGTTTATGGACAACTGTTCTGCCTTTACCTGAACTGGTAGAGGGATCTAATGCAGGAGAATCATAAGATGATATTTCAAGATTGCATGAGGGATGGTGGTTAAAGAATCTGTGGTGTTTAAAGAACCTAGGCCTTGAGTATTGGTAAAGTTGTGAGATATGTGCTTCTAAACTGCCATTTTCTGAATTGCAAAATGTGTACAGTGCTTTCAATATTTAGTTCTCTTTGTCTTAGAAAGGCCTAAGCTGAAAAAATCCAACCCACTCTGTGATCTAAAGAAAAACTGTAAAGATTTTTTGCCTTAAAACTGTTGAATGGCTTCCTCTGCAGACAAGGAGTGTTATCTAACTGATTGGAACAATTTTAAAATATGATATGCCTGCACTGCATGAATAAATTTTACAATTTGGGCCTTAATTTGGTAATGCAATTGCACTCACAGACACTTCAACATTGTGGCAACAATCAATTCATGTAAACTTACTGGATTTCTGTATGTAGTTATCTAAGAATCTCATTTGTAATCAAATAGTCTTCTTCCAATTCAGAATGCCAAGCCAATTTTGGTAGTCTTTTGTAAATGTTTCTAATTTGAAAATGCCCTATAATTGTTATGTTTGCTCAATATTACGAAGTGGAGGGGGAGCCCAGGAGTTTTTTGGCTTTACAAGGATATGAATGTGTCACCCACTGCACATACAGAGCCAAAGTAGTCCCTAACAATTCCTGGGGCACACTGCAGAGATATTTGCGAATACTTTGTGAAGATGATTTTCCCCTTGTGCTCCCTATTGTATCCATTGTTCCCCAAACTCAAAACCATCCAAACAAAACCTTAAAAGAGTCCTCAGGATGGTAGGGTAAAATGTGTATCTCAAAATAAAGCAAGGGAAGTGCTATTGATTGTGATTTAATCCTAAAACTCAGAACTCAGATTCCCAAACTGGAAGATTTTAAGAAAAAGGAAAGCTTTTCTCCCTCAATCTTTATGCAGTTTGATTTTCCACGACTTCTCTCACTGTGGGTGTGAGGAGGTGGGAAGCAATTTGAAGTTGAAAAGTGCACCTTTGATTTGGAGCCTTCCCTACTTTCTCCAGCTGAGATGATTTCCTTTTGCTTACCCTAAAACAAGGACAACTGTTCCAGGCTTTTTATTTCTGTCCAGCTTCTTCCTTCCTATTTCACCACCTGGTCCTCTAGATATCCTGCTGAAGTAGGTCTATTAACATACAAAATTCCAAGCCTTCAAATGCTTTTTCTAGCCTTCAAGTTACTATTTTCAGTTAAAAAAAAGTGGTTTGGTGTGGCAGATATTTGTTTAGTTGGTTGGTAAAGTGGTTTATTATAGCTTTTCTTTTTGTTTTTTGGGGGGGATGTTGTTTGGTTGTGGGGGTTTTTTTCCCCATTCAGTTTATCAATCTTCCATTACCTTTTACATAATAATCTGAGCTTGTGGCAGGACTTCATATCAGTTTTGGTTTTCTAAAAGTGAGCACACTGAATCAATGACCTCAAAAGCTTCTGGTACCTAATGCTGAGTGTTACAGTAAGTGCACAGCAGTAAACTGGAGTTATTCCACTTCTTCCTTCATCTGTTCTTCTGTGTGGCATTTGGAAAATGCTTTAATCAGCGTTTCCATTCCTCTGTCTCATTGAATTCAGGTCTTGCTATTTGTTTTTTGTTTTTGCTTTGCGTAGACATCACGGAGAAAACAAGCCCAAGGGCAGCAGCGGGGACTTTGTTGCTGGATTTACATACTGAGCTCTGCCCATGTTGCCCAGAAAGCTGCAGGATAAAATGAGTTCATCACATTCTCAGGGTATTCTGGAAGGCAATTTCTTGTGCCTCGTGGTCATTTGGAGATGATAAAATGCTGCTTTGTATAGGTCATTCCTTGTCTGCTCCTCTTCCTGTCCCTGCCTCCTGCTCTGGTCACTCCACACCCGTGCAGTCCCCAGACCTGTCCTTGGGCCCCAGTGCCTTCCCCTTCATTACCTTCCATCATCTACACATCCCAGGCTGCTCTCAGGACCCCGTGCAGCAGCCCTGTGTGCCCAGCCCCTCTGAACTGGAATGCAGCAGCTGGCTTTTCTCTCGGTGTGAGTTCAGACCCATTCAAAGCAGTGGTTTCCCCCCACCAAGGTGCAGGCAGACTGCAGGGTCACAGCTGCCACCTCATTGCTGTAGCTGTCTCCAGGAGTGGGAATTAGCAGCTGCATCGGGTAAAGGGTGGTTCATGCTTTATGTTGAGTATTATCTTAAAAGGAGAGAAGAAAAATCTCACATGTAGAAGCATTAAGAAGGATTGTGTGTGATGAAATTCTAATATTTGCTTTTTCCTGACTTCTTTAACAAGGGAAAGAAAGTAGGAAAATATTAATTTGGGTTCTCATTTGGGAAGTTCATTGGAAAAGAGAAAGAAATCAGGGAGAAATAATGTGAATAATTCAGAATGAGTGGTGTAAACTATGAGCTGTTGATCACTGCTTTATTATGCAGACAAAGATTTCTGTTAATATTCCCTCTTTTGAAAAACAGAAATCCTGTCTCTGCTGTTGTATGCTTAATTGAGCACTTGAGGCAAAAACCCCCTGATGACAAAAAATAAAATAAAACATAACAAAAAACCCTATGGTATGCAGATTTATTCTTCAGATGATGTTCATGTAATTGTTTTTTTAGGAAAGTTGTTTCCTGCTATACATCCTAACTAGATTCTCTGAAGCCTCAGACCTCCCCCATGAAGTGGGTACAGGGGTTTGGTCAGCATCACAGAGTGTGACTGCAGTGGGAAAACTGGAGCTGAAATTGGTTGTGGAAAGATAATGTTACACTTGAAGGCACTTTCTTCAGAAAATATAGTTTTATGTATATATACACAAATATTTTCTAGAGAGAGAAATCAAATCCACAGTTAAATTGAATAATCGTTCCTTAAGAAGGCTTCTGTTACTTGTGGCTTAGCTGTAACAGAAAACAGACTGTGTATTAGCACAGACTCACAGCAAGATATTTTAGTTATAAAATGTCAAAGCCTCTTCAAAAATAATGAGTAAAATATTGCCTGGCTTTAAAAATGAGTATCACAACTTTAGGAAAACATTGTTGCCCCACTCCTTGTAGATCAACAAGTGCCGAGATGATTTCAGTGAAAGTATGTGCCCACAGGCTATGTATCTTTGTGTTTTGTTTAACACCGGTTGGCATCTGGGATCAAGAAAGCTTAAACCAATTATGAGTAGCTGGTGCAGCAAGAATCATGATTGATACATTTACAACACAGGGTCGATTCTTCTGGCAGAATTGTTGTATTAAGAGGGGGAAGAGGGGATATCAGGCATGTAACTTTGAAGCCCTGAATTAACCCAGTGCTCTGACCACATACAGATGTTTCCTCCCTCTGTGCAGTGTGTCTTGCACTGATTGCAGCTTGCAGACCTCGAAGAAGAAACAGCTGTGCAATTGTTGCTAAGTCTATTTCCCTCTTCCCTTTGATTTACTGGATTATTTAATACCGCAGAATGATAGGAATTTAAAAATGAAAAAGCGCTCTTGAGTCATCTAGTCCATCTTGCACCAGGATTGTCTTCTCCAGATCATTGTCCAGTCATGAACAGGCTTTGTGATGTGATTGGACTTCAGCCAATTCCCTTTGGAAGATTGTTATACAACAGAATACACTTCATTATAAGAATTTTTCCCTGTCAGCCTGAACTTTACTTTGCTTGGTATAATCACATTATTCTTAGCTATATTTTCCTGAAAAACCCTATTAAAAAAATCCTTAGTGTGTGCATCCTTTCAGAGCTTGTAGATAGTTATCATATTTCCCTTTCAATAGTGGCTTTAGTCAAGCAATACATATTTAGTTATTTTAATATTTTCCTATAAATCAGCCTTCCTGATGACTTTTATTGCTATCATTGAGCAAAATCTCAAATTCTTCTATTTAATATTCAAATAGAAAAGGAAGGACTGAATAAAGACTTACAGATTAGATCATGATGTCATTGAAAACCCATCCTTTGAACCAGTGTTTGTGCCTTCAGATCTGTCTGAATGCCAGCTCTCCTGAGGCAGACTTCAGTCATAAGATTTGTCTCAACTTTCTTATCTACAGCATAAGTGCCTACATCAAAGCTACTTTCCCTAGATTCCTTTTATGATCATTAGACCCTATAGCTGCATGCAATTAATCTAAGCTGTTTTAGGTGTCCACATTTAGGATGAGAGGAATTGAGCATTAGGGGTATGTACTTCTCTCTGTCTAGAGTCTCTGTCCTGGGCCCGACTTCCCTTGGGTAGTTAAATACAGGGGGTGTGGATGTTGGAACACTGTGGTTTCAAGAAGTGAGAAGACTCAGTGTTGGCCATGGCAATGCCACCTCTGCTTCAAAACAGCAGTAGTGGTTTGATGCACTGTGTGTCCTGAGACCATTCCTAACACAGCTGAACAGCATTGAATTCAACACACAGGGATGATGATTCCATTCAATAATGGGGTGGCTGAAACTGCATTTTGCATAGGCATAGAATCACAGAATAGCTCCAGTTGAAAGGCACTCCTAAGGATCATTGAGCCCAACTCCCTGGTCCTTGCAGGACAGCCTAAAACTCAACCATGTGACTCAGAGCATCATCCAGAAGTGCCTTGAGCTCTGACAGGCTCAGTGTTGTAACCACTTCCCTGGGGAGCCTGCTGCAGAAAGCAGTCACCCTCCCCCTGAACTTCTCTGTGTCCAATCTGAACTGAAGCAGGCACACTATTTACCCAGAGAGTAAGAGTCTAGATGCCAGATATATTGGTTTTCAAGTTTCTTTGGACTGAAGGAAATCTATGATCAATCCCTTTCATTTTCAAAGGCCTCTACAAAATGGCCCTTACGTGACAGATGCCAATTGCTCTTCCCTTCTCTATCAGATATTTCTTCTCTGCTGACAGCTTAGTGCTCACAATCCTCACTGCAGCCCTGGGCAGATGCCTGCTCAGATGAGGTCCTTACCTCTAACCACAGGTTATGGCTTGCTCTCCATACAGGTCCATTCCTGGTTTATACTGGAGTAACTAAGAAAAAAAATCAGCATCTGCCTTTTGTTTATTAGTTAAAAAAAAAAAAAAAAAAAAAAAAAGGTTAAATATATTTTCCCAGTTATTGGTTACCTTCTGTCAGACTTTCTGACAAAATATGCTAAGCCTCCATTCCTAATAACTTGTATATAATGTCCAGGAAATTAAATCTTTGTACTAAATTCCTTTGTAGGGCAAACACCAGAGAAGGAGGAGAGCTGTTGAAACTGAGGAATAATAACTGCTCAAGATATTATGTTTATTAATTAATCCTGAATGAATTTAGACTGAACATTAACAGAAATTTTTCAAATATTTCAAGAGGGTGAAGTTGTGGAATAAACTTCAAGTGCTCTAGTTGAGAAGAAAAACAAAATAACTTGAAGAGAGCATTTGATAAATTTAGGGAAATTTTTATGAGAATATATAGAAGCATTTACAGGGATTGAAAAAAAAAAATAAAACAGCCAGGCACATGCAATATGAAGTCATAGTGTTATCAGAAGGGCTAAACAGGAGACTGGCCACTGCTCATGTGTCTACAGTATCACTTATTTAATGTTTAATGCAGTGGTTAGTGGCTTCTGCTATTTATCAACAGAGGCCAGAAGGCCTCAGTCCAAGGTCAGTACAAGAATTTCCTTGTTGTTGCCAGACCTTTGGAGTTTGGGATGTCTCTTCCTGAAAAACATATGGGACTCTGGTCTTGTTCTGTTGTTGGTGATGCTAGGAAGTGCCTGTGTGGAGTGCACGTGTCTCTGTGGAAAAGACACTGTGTTGTCAGTCCTCCGGGGCAAAGCAGGAACAGAAACCTGGACAAGACCCAGTTCATCCTTCTGAGAAGTGTATTCCTTCAATACTGCAGCCCAAGCCCAGTACCCAGCCTTTTCCCACCTGAAGCTTGTGCTGAAAGCTTGCTAGTCAATGGGTTCTGCTGCTAATTCACAGTAACTGGAACGAAGTGCAGCTATCCTCATCATTCACAGAGACACGCAGTCCTCAGAGACTGCAAACCTACCACAGCATGCTACAAGTCATCGTGACACTGGCAGACAGTACAGGGCTGTCTGTTGGGACAGCTAGCTTTGAGGCATCAGCACACTGGAGATGAGAAGAACTTGGGAGAAGTGTGTGCTAGGCAGGTATTTTTAGCTGCCTTTTCTTAAAATTGCCCTGCTTTCCTAATACTGTTTTATCATCACCATGGTGAACTAATTCTGCCACTAGCCTGTCTGCTAATTATCTTGATAAGCTATTGCTCATTGAATCTGACTTTTCAGAGAATGACATCTTGGTGCCTGGCCTCCTTTCCTAACGGTAGACATGAGCGACTGCTTAGGAAGACTTCCTAGACTCCTCTCAAATTGTTTGATCTTGCTCCTCTTCACAGCTCCATCCTCTGTGCTGGTTCTGTGACAGAAGGGAACATTATAATTTTCTTTCTTTCAAGTAATGTAAGCAGACAACTGTGAATTGCATCTGGCCCCCCACTATAATAGGTGTCTGTTTCAAGGAGGATTTGATGGTCCTCTTGTTTCTCTTATGGATTGTTTGACTTACCTGTTGTTTCTAAGACAGGATGTTACTAGTGGATATTTCTGAGTGATTCCTCCTTTTATGCAGGAATGGGGTATCATAATCTTCAGATGTTATTGTACTAGTGTTTAAGGACTTTCCAGGACAAATGAATGTCGTGGTCATACTGAGTTTACCCATGTTGTCCTCATAAGTCTTGTTAACAATATTACCTGTATTGATCTTGCTGAAACCCTTTTTCACATTCCTTATGATGATTTGAACAGGGATTTCCAAGAGTTGTCACTTTAATTAGAAAGGTAAGGGGTTAGAGATTTATTGCCTCTATTGCATTCAGCTGTTTAGCCAGTCTTTCACTGGTATGAAGAGTGCAGTGCTTCTGCCTTGCTTTTAAAACAAAAACCCCCAAAAGTTAAGTATTTCCTTATAAAATTTCTATTCCAGTGTCTAGACTGCAGTGACAGCAGCACATTTCTTTGTATCTCAGACACTCTATGGAGGTGGAGGAAGGTGGCTTAGGCTCTGCATTGTCAAACCAAAAGCATGGCTGTGTTGCGTGCCTCCCCTGCCTTTGTCAGGGCAAGTGGGGACCCTTCCCGTCAGAAATATTGAGTAATGTTTCTCAATGCTTCCACAGAAATATTTTAGATTGGAAGTCTTTGCACCTAGGATGTTACTTTTGAAACATAACTTCAGAGCAGTGAGTCCTTCCTTGCATTTTTCTACAAGTCAGGGAAAGAGGGCATTTTCAGCCACTGGAAATTCACTTTCTTTGAGTAGAAAAAGGTCTGAAATCTATCCAACTTATTTTTTTTTTCTTCTAATTTTTCTTTTTTAACAGGGAACATGGATTTGTACTAGCTTGCCAAGGAGCTTATCAAAGCAAGGATTGCACTTTCTCATCTATTTCAGTGTCAGTTCAGGATTGTCCCAGAACCATTTGCTGTTACTGATTATGCTGCTGTCCAGCATAGATAGTTTGTCCATAACAGTGATGGGTTAATATCCTCACTGCAATGGATGCCAGGAATCTGTCAGTGAGTAGGGACGTGGGATAGGGTGGACTGGCTCTGCTTCCCACCTATTTCATTAAAGCAGTACATCCTGATTTTAAATGCTGCTGTTCCTGAAGAAAGAAACCCTGACAAACCACCACAAAGTAACAAGTTAAAAAATGTTTTTGTGCATTATCATGTAGCACACTCTATTGCACAAACAGTAATTTTGTCCATGATGGTCTTCATGTTAGTATACTTTCTTGAAGGCATTTTCTTAAACTGAATCTGGAATCTGTATAAAACGCTCCTTTTGTACCCTAAAATCTATTAGATGTTACATCTTAAGGGAGCTGTAAAAGATTGACTCCCAAGAATAATAATTTTCTCTCTATTTCAGGGAAAAGTTAGAATGTTTTATTTTACTTATGATAATTAGTATAATTTTATATAGGTTCAGGAGATAAGAGAGGAGGTGTGACATGGAACTTCCTTAATTTGCCTTTATTACCTATATCATCTGTGAATCTGTTGGCCTTGATGCACAGTCAAAAGGGGAGAGATTTTTCTGTACTTGTAGATTTACGTTAAAAAGAACAAATTTAAAATAGGGATGGTAATGATGGAAGCTGAAAGAGTTTTTTCGAGAAATGAGGTAGAATAAAGGAAGGCTTGTCATGTTCATTTATTCCCTGATTTTAATGTATGACTGAATGCAAAGCTGGAGGACCAAATCTGAATATGAAAACAAAAGGCATAAAAATGAGAACTTCCTGCTTTGTTAAATGTTGCTAACTGGCATCTAGAAGTGATACTGGCATGTAGAAGTGATACACAGTGTTAAAGGTATCACCCCTTAATTGTCAGTTATATAAACCCAAAGCTAGAAGAATGTTATAAACACTCACTCTAATGTATATTCATTTGCACAGAAATAAAACCTTTTTACACGGTGCCTGGCGCATACTGAATATTTAGTGTAACAGAATGGAAAGGATTTTACAAGTTAGTGCCTTTAAAATGAGGAGATCACAATACCTTTCTGACATGGTATTCCAACTTGGACTCTTATTTTACAATTTAGTTAATTCTCAGTGTAGAAACTGTGGTCCCACGATAGAGAGATTTGAGAATCCTGCACCAAGTACTGCTCATCTTGGTCATTTTGCCTACGGCACTGAGCAAAATTTGTGTCTAGCTTTGACAGTAACAGCAATTACTTCTGTTATAACAAGAAACATCTAATGCACAAAGGACCTAGTGCACAAGTCTTGTGAGGAGCAGCCGAGGAAACTGAAATTGTTTAGCCTCAAGAAAAGGAGGCCTAGGAGGACCTTACCCCTCTCTACTTGAAAGGAAGTTGCAAACTGGTGGGAGCCAGTCTCCTCTCCCAGGTTGCAAGCAATAAAACGAGAGGAAACGGCCTCAAGTTGTGCCAGGGAAAGTTTAGATTGGATATGAGGAATTTCTTCAGCGAAAGGATGGTCAAGCATTGGAACAAGCTGCCCGGGGAAGTGTTTGGGTCACCAGCCCTGGGAGTATTTAAAAGAAATGGTGCTTAGGCACATGATTTAGTGCTGGCCTTGACAGTGCTAAGTTAATGGTTGGACTCGATGATGTCAGAGATCTTTATAAACTAAGTGATTCTATCATACTGTGACATAAAGTAAGAGTTGAAACTGTTTATCTGTTCAACTACTACACGGGGAATTCTCCTAATATAAGGTAACTAAGAACCACCTGAGAAAGTGTTACCTAGTGTTTGTTTTCCTTTTATGGTCCCAGCATGAGAGACAAAGAGATAATCGTGGTACTTCACAGTCCTCTTTCTCTTTCACACCTGCCTGCCCTTAAATGTAAGTGGTAAAGCCAAGATCCAGGAACTTTGCACCTTCCAGTTTCTGATGCACACATACTGTGCTGTGTTCTTTTTCATGTGTTGTTTTTCCAAAGTAAAAAAAAAATTAGAAGAGTTCTGCCTGTTTTTCCACAAACTTCTTAAAGGGTGATTGTGGGTTTTAGCTTCTTTGACAATGCACAAGGGTATTTTTATACATTCTTTTTTCAAGTCAGTTAGTGAAAAGAACTTTCAGTTCTCAGGAGGGATAGAGCTCTAGAAAATGTTGATTTTTTTTCCATCAGAAATATTTTTTGCTGATAAACTATTCTTTCCTTATCTTGATAGGGAAAAAAAAGATCAGATTTCTAGATCAGTAATGTTGAAAGCAGCAGCAGCAATCATCCTCGATGCATGTTGTTTTCTGGTGCACTTTCATATCTGAGCATTTCCTCATGCTGTAAATATCAGCCTGACTTGCACTCAGGCTTCAACCTCACATCAAGCAACAGCAGAAAAAAATAGGGGCTGTTTAAATGCAACAAGGCTTGGAAAAAACAATTTTTTAAAAGTGCCAGCATGTCAAAACATTGAAGGAAAATATTGAAGAGTACCAGTGTGCTTCCAGTTTGTCTCTTGCTGCATGTTTTTTCTATTGAATAATCACATCTTCCAGTGCCTAAAGCAGTAGTTCTTTGTATGTAATGTGTGCTTCAGGGCACTCAAGAAAAAAAAAAGATTGAAATTATCTGGAGGAAACTGAATCGCTTTATTTCAAAGACAAATTAGATTGATCTCTCTCACCATTCTCCATAGATTTCATAGGCATGTTACTTGTTGAAGTGGTATCAGGCATTTTATGTATTATAGCAATTTGCATACGTTCATTAAGCTGCGCTTTGTAAAGCTCTCTGACAGGGGCATTTGATGAATCCTTCTGTGGACTGCATAGCTGCTTTATGTGGAGCAATCTGTTAAATCATGCCTTTGTCCTTCAGTTTGTCAGAATCAGTAAGTGAAGCAGATGTTAATAACTGTGGGAGAGTTTGGGGTTTTTTGGTGTTTGCAGAATATGGGATAATATGTGAAGGGCATAATGTGTTTGTGAAAGCGACAGCTGGTGTTATTAAAGACAGAAAGTCTGCTAAAAGTGAAAACTTTCTCTGGCATCTTGTAGCAACTCCAGGAGGTTTTTGGAACAGTCAGGTGGGTGGTCAATTCTAAAATAAAGCCTGCTAATATTATGCACAGCAAATTGTGTGCTTGCACTTAACACACAATTGTTCTTATCTTTGGTTGCAAACATTCTGTCACAGAGCTATCTCAGCCATGCAATAACTCATAACATTTCTCTGTAAATATGTCGTAAGAAATTCTCAGGTCAACAATCCCCTGAAATGTGTCTGTGAGAAATAAAATTTCATGCATTATCGAATTACTAGGGTTTTATACCTGGTCAGTTTGAAGGTTGCCTTTATGACACAAGTTTTGCAGGACCTGACAGTTCAGTCCCTGGAATCTCTACTTATTGTCAAGGTCACTTGGCTGAAGATGTTTCAGTCAGGGAACAGCCTATATTTAGGTGGTTAAAGTGCCATCTGATGGGTGGTAATTCCTGTCAAGGTGTGGTAGGATGAGTGCTTCTTGTCAATTGCAGAGGCCTTGCAAGTGGAGGTAAAATGGGCAGTCATAAATTGGGTAAGAAATGAAGGGGATAAATAAGAGGCAAAACATAGCTCAGGAGAGGCCAGCAGAGGTGGAGATGCTGATCTCCTTTCCCCAGGGATCAGTGACAGGACTCAAGGACATGGAATGAAGTTGCAGGGAAGTTCAGGTTAAACATTATGAAAGGTGCTTCTCTGAGTGGGTGGTCAGTCACTGGAGCAGGCTCCTATTTCACAAGGAAATAGTCACGGCACCAAGCTTGTCAGAATCCAAAGAGTGTCCAGACAATGCTCACAGTCATTTGGCCTAGTTTTAGGTAGTCCTGCAAGGAACAGAGAGCTGGACTCAGTGATTCTTGGGTGCCTTCTATGAGTGTCTTCCCACTGGAGATTTTCTGTGATTCTATGTGGAAAAAGTTGTTACAAGGCTAACTGATGGAGAAGTAGAAAAAAGGAGGACATTACTGTAGAAAATAAAGGGTAAACTTTGACCACCTTCTGATCTTGCAGATTTTTATTGGTATAATCTAATAAGTAACTCCCACTCATTTTAGAGGTGGGACTTTGCTGAGATTCACTTTAATGACCTTCTCTTTGTGATTATGCATTGTTGTGGAAATCTCTTTTGGGGAATTGAGTAGGAGGTGCAAAGGGTGGAGATGTAGTGGTGTTACTCGTGCCTGTGTGATTGAATCTGAGCTTCTGAGCCTGGCTTGTCTGCAGCTGACATAAACAGCAGGAATGGCTACACAGTGCATAGAATAAATAATCCTAGAAGTTGCCATGGTTGTAGTGATTGCCTGAAAATATGTAGAAAAGACCAGTGAGGGATTTCTGTTGTTCTTGCACATGAAAGTAGGCAGCAGCTACAAATCAATGAACTGTTTCTTTTGTAAGAAGAATTGTCAGAATCTTTCATGCTGTTGCTGGATAAAAATTTCTACTGCTTCTGCTCCTCAGAGTGAATCTTATCTTTCTGTCTGATTATCTTGCAAAAAAATGAGCAGTGAAATAATTATCCATGCTGATATTTACATTTCATCTCTCTGCTTGAAAATTACCAGCTCACAAAAGGGAACAGAGGGAGTCCAGGACTCCTTGGGTGGGCTGATCCTTTGGAGAAGCAAATGTCTGCTCTTCAGCTGGGACACATGGGAGTTCCCAGCCAGGTGACCATTGATGCATGGTGGGTGTAGACAATTCTATAGCTGATTCTCTTAGCCTTCACTGGGAATCATGTGGTAGGTCCCAGTAGCACAGCTGCTGTGGAAAGCTCAGGAAAAACTCTGTGGAAAGAAAAGAGACGAGACTTTTTTTAATATAGGCTGTTTATTATCTTAAAGGGCTGTGCCTGTTTGGCAGTCCTTTGTGAAATGGTGTTTCGTGTTGCAGAATGCCAAGTTGCCAGTAGTGCCACCAAAATGCTCAATAGAGCATGTATTAATGATGGTGATTATGCAGAACAGAGATCAGACCAAGTGCATTTGGACACATGAACTTTCTTCCCATTTTTCCTTTTCTTTTTTTTTTTCTCCTTTGTGTCTTTCTGTAGTCTTCTGAGCCTGTTTCTTTCTACTGCTGCATCTTCTTCCTTTTTGCTTTGTTAAGCACATCAGGTTTAATAAATGCATTATGCTCAGGGTCACTGTGTGAGAATCACCAGGAAAATTTACAGAGACTCTGGGACTAATTGTGATTAGGTGTTATATGTATCCTTACAAGGATGTACATCCAGAATTTCACACCTGTAACAGAACTGCCATGTGCAGCATTTTTGGACATTAAAGAAATAATGCACTTAAGGATACCCTTGATTTTTCATGTGGTTTCCCTATTCATGTCACTGTTCTGCTGCAAGCTAAAGGCAGAATACTCCTTCAATGCACATAAGGATGCTTGTGGTTTCCTAAATCATTGATATTTTCTGAAATGCCACTGGCAGTTTTTCATACTCAATACATTGTGTTTGTTTTTTCATTGCAAATGGGTGTAGCAAAATTACTATTTGAAAATTTTGGGATTTTTTTTGAGTTTTCTACTAATTTTGAACTCATGTGTAGAAGTTGCTTAAGAATCTATACAATATTATATACCTTAAATGTAATGTGCTATAAATTACCATACCATCATTGTTATCACCCACAACATGTCTCAGATGATGCACAGCTTCAGAAGGACTGGCTCATGGGCTCATTTTTAAGTAGTAATTTTGCACAATATTTTTTTTCGTTTTGTATGCTTAAGCCGTATACTTTTAATGACTTTAAAAATATATAATCTTTTTTATCAGATCTTGGATTCTGAACTTGGAGCAGTTCTTCAAGATTATATGCTTCTTGAAACTGGGAAAGTATCTGCAATAAATAGGTATGTGTAATGGATACATTCATGCCTTGTGTTGGATGGTTTGGACTGTGTGAGTTTTGTTGACAGTTTAATGCTGAGCTTCTTACAGCTCTTGATAAATCTCAGTTGCTGCGAAGGGGACAGTGTGATGGATCTTTGCAAGCTGAATTTTCAATAACACATGGTTATTGTAGGACAGAAATTTGGAAGGATACAACGTTCACAGTTGCTCAGAGATTAATGTTTAGCCAAACCCACAAACTTGAGAGTGAACAAAAAGGTGAGTCTCAACAAGCAAGTAAGAAATTTTGAAGGTAAAAATCAGTGAGGGGAAGTGGCTCTTCTCTTGATCCCTCCCTACTTGAGGCTGTGCTTCATCTGGCTTTACATCTGTGTTTTCTTTGGGGCTTTTTTGCAACTGTTGAAGGTAGTAAAGGTATGAATATAACTAAATATGGGAAGGAAATGACCATAAAGGTTGAAAACTTGAAGTTCCTGGTACATTGAAGTTCCTGGAAATTTTCTTCATAGGTGTTTCAGTGATGCTCACATCTTAACTTCAATCATTTACAGAAAATATTCAGGCAATTTCAGAAATACATTCTTGCATATAACAAAGCAATTTCCAGGTGATTTCTTTTTTAAAAGTCAGATCACACTTTATGGTTCTTGAAGCTCTGTTAAACTCCTGGCAATGGAGAAAGTCAAATGAAAGAAGATTTAGAAGTTCTTATTCTTTCGAAAGAGTTCATAGACCTAGGCAATTTTTTTGAGATTCGGTTCAGTTTGAGGGAGTGAAAGGTTTCTTGAATACTGGATATAACAGCTGGAGTTACCTTGACCTGTGTGAGAAACTTTGAAGAGATTTAAAAATGAGGAGAGGTTAAATGCTTATGCTTGAAATTCACAAAAATGGATTTTTGCACGAAGTTGCTTATTCTGTAAGAATTTGGATGCAACATATCTTCATAGCATGCTTCACCTGTAGGTCCCAAGATATTTAGCAAAAGCTAAATAGCTAAATTTTAGCAAAAGCTAAAACAGAGAAGAACCATTGTCTCCAATTTATGCATGGGGTCAGGTACCTGCCTGGATCACCTAATGTCCTACTGCTGGAGCTCCTGAAAGAACAGACCTGTGTCCGGGGCTGTCACAGGATCCCATGGGATGTCTAATCATATTTTCAGAGTGTGTGCAAAAGATCAGTGTTTCCAATGTTTATCTTTTCATAATATTTCTCATATCTATTGCCATGCCGTTATTGCTCCCTTTTGTGATACATTTCTTCACCCTCATTTCTTCTGCTTTGTTTTCTACTTTGCTTTCTTATTTTGCTTTCCTATGTTTTCTCCTCTTCTTAATTCATTTGCAGTCTCTGGAGATTAGCTGTAGTGAGACCTTACACAAGGAGGAGTTTCAGGAAAAAAAAAAAATCACAGCGGAATGATCTTCCCTTTTACTGCCTCTCTAGAGAGCCTGCTGTAAAAGGCAACTTGCTGTCATTCCTGTAAATTTCCTTTTGCAGCCAGCTCTGCTGGGTGTCCCCTTTGTGCCCTGTGAACATCTGTGTTGCAGCTTACGTCTGAACCCAACTGGAGAACAAATGTGTGAACCTGCTTCTTATTTTGAGCAGGAAGCTGCTGCCATTAGTAAGGCACGTGGCCCTGCTTCGCCTGTGACTTCTTAATCCCCAGCTGGGAGAGAACCAGCCGTCTGGATTCTCCCCTCCTGCCAGCCATGCCCTTGTCCCTGGGGTAGCAAGTTTACCTGCTTTCCTCCAGACACTGTCCAGTGCCTGTCGTTTTGCAGCATTCATTCTCTCCCTGAATTTTCCCCAAGGTGTCATGCAGGAAGGAATGAAGGAAGGAGTGAGCACTGCAGGACTTTGTGACATAGCTTACTTTCCGCTGCTCCTGGAAACTTCTCCTTGCCTGCACACAGTCATACAGGCACCACCCTTCTGCATCAGCAAGAAATCCTTAATCCTTGAAGTATTCAGGCTCCAGGAATGCTGGAGCAGAAGAGAAAGCTTCATTTGCTAGTCTGTGCATGGGGGTTCCAGGAAAAAAAAATCGACAATATTTCTGTGCCAGTTTTGGACACAGCACAAGACTGAGCATAAATTAGGAACTTAACTTCAAACAGACTTGCTTTAGCCAACTTTTTACTTTAAAAGGGGAAAAAAAAAAAGGGTGAAGAAAAGGAAGAAGGAGTGCTGCCCAGTTTGCAAAAGTGCTATCCCACTTGGGTGTGCTCAGGAGTGCTTGAAGCATATAGGTGGTGAACTGCAGTCTCTGTGGCATATGCATGTCTCCAAGAGAAAAAGGAAATCTGTTGTGTCAAGTTGGCTTCAGCTTATGCTCGAAGGGCTGTTGTGACAAGCCTGGAAGGTGCAGGAACTTTTGTGAAAGATCAGGTGTGATAGCAGAGAGTGACTGTAACACTTGGGGGAGGAAGCTGGAGTATTTGAGGTCAGGCTAAGTCAGCAGCCATCAGCAGGCAAGGGAACACAGCTGATTTAGCAAGAACATGCACCATTTCAACAGCTTCCCTCAGATATTTGAGTTGGAGCAACTCAAAATTAGCAAATTCCTGGCTGGCATTGCTGAAAAGGCTACTGGACAACTTTGTTTTCCTTGTCATTAAATGAGCTCCCTTGTGGTATAAGGGTATGTGAGTTTCAGAGCTTTTCAAGCCAGGTTAGAAAAAGTTGGCCCCTTTCTTTCCAAAACTATCCATCAAGGCAGTCCCAATGTGCGCCAGACATCCCTGGGTGTGTGAATCCTGTGCAGGCAATGGTCTCCCCTGTTAATTTTGTGAATGCATTTGTTATGGAGGGAAGGGCTGGTCTGGCTGATTGTATGGCTATAAGTGCTGAACAGCAAAAAATTTTAAACAAAAAAATCTGGTCCTCTTTAACATTGGCAGACAGATGTCTGTCTTCCATCTGTGGCAGCCTGTGCCAAACAGCAGAAGAACTGCAGAGTTTGTGTTCTGAAACCTCAAAGGAATAACTGGCACGCTCCAACTTTTTTTTTTTAATATTTTTTTAAAATTTTTTAAAACTTCACACAAATCTGAAACATTAAACACAGAAAGTAATGTTAAATGTGACAAGCGGGCAGAAAGTGGGAAGTTCAGCTGGAAGGGCTGTGCATGGAACAAAGCCCTGGCACAGGGCATGGAGCCCCTCAGCACTGCTGCATGGGCGTTGCTGTCGAGTGACAGCAGGCAGCGGTCACCCGTTGTGGAGGCTGTCCTTTGGCTGTCCCCTGCTCTAGGGGCCAGGGAGGTGGCTGGGAGTCTTCAAGGCCTGTATGGCTCACAAGACTCCTCCAGAGATGCAGAGTGACTTACTCCATGTTGAGGTGTGACACCTGGAAGGGGGACACAGAATACATACTCTATACCAACTAAGAAAATTAGTTTTCTTTAAAGAAGAAGAAGGCATTCTGATCAAACAAAGAACTTTCAGATACCAACTGTCAGAAAATAGTCTGAATTCTGCACTGAGCTTTCTTAAAAACATAAATATTTTACCTCTTTGGAAACACTTTCAAACGGACTTTTTGCTTAGAAGTGTTACCAGGAAAAAGTAATGCATGGATCTTCTATTCTGTAACCAGTAGGGAAGTAGCACTTCTGCCTTATCCACCATGATTTGATAGAAAAGTTTCTCTGGATGCATTGCTGGCTTATGTTCAGCTGGCTGTCAACCAGCACCCCCTGGTCCTTTTACACCAGGCAGCTTTCCAAACCATTTTTCCCAAAGCCTGTAGCATGAGGCTGTTGTGACACAAGAGCAGGACCCAGGACTTGGCCTTGTTGAACCTCATACAATTGTTTTTGGCCCATCAATCCAGGCTGTCCAGATCACACTGCAGAGCCTTCCTGCCCTCCAACAGATCACCATTCCCACCCAACTTAGTGTCCTCTACAAGGAGACTGAGGGTGCACTTGATCCCCTTATCCAGACCATTGATAATGACATTAAGCAGAACTGTTTAATCAATTAGACTGAGATATTTGGTCTGTTCTAGTTCTTACTTGTGACTGCATCCAAAAAGGACTGTTTTCAGTGAGCTTGAATCAGTCTCATGGAGCAGCTGGGAAATAAAGCAGGACTGTGCATCAGCCATTATGAACCGGGCAGTAGCAATTTGCTTTGGTTAGAGAAAGTGTCAGCTTTTAGCAGTTCCCTGTTAATTTTTAACTTGCTTTCTTATCTAGGTACTCTGTGTTTTTAGTAATATGCACCTCTGCTGTATTGTCCCTTTTATCAATCAAAGCTATTTTGCTTTTCTGACTTGGCATGGTGTTTCATCTCTTTGTCTCCTTTGGCAGAGCTAGGAAAATGTGTGTTCACGATAGGTGATTACAAGGACACCACTTTGGTACCTGGGAGCAACTTCTCCTAATTCACTGGAGCAGTGGTGGCCGAGTCCCACTGCTAAACATGCCATATGCTACCCAGTACCACATGGTGTTAATAATTGAGGATGTCAGTAATGGGTGACACAATTGTCAGACTTAAAAAGAATAAAGTACTAATAAGGAGCTTGAAATAGTCTTGTTTAAGATTGGCTGCTGTTTGTAACACCATGAATTCTGAACAGGAGTTTAATTCCAAGTGCAAGAAAATGATGGGAAATGAAGGCACTTCTCCTTAAATGGATTAATGGGTCTGAGCATGGAAGAAAGGAGCAGTCCCCTATGTGAGTGTGTTTTGTCCATGTTACATTGCTCACCTAGCTGTTTGTCACCTGCATGGATCATTTCCACAGACCTCCCAAACCTCCCCTGCAGAGTCACTGCCTGTCACTGCATCCTCTGCATGGATGGGGCATAGATGGTAAATGTCCAAGTGGGATTTTTAGCTTGAACACTCAAGAAGCCAATGCCAACAATGAAGAAAATGGGTACAAGCTGCTGTTGATTCTGTTTTGTTTTTGCTTGAGGAAAATGTTTCCAAATTGGAGAGGCAGGTGCACACTCGTGTGGTGCTTTTTGTGCAGATACTAATGATGCCTCCCATGCATCCCAATGTGTATCCCTATTCACTGCACAAGGGGTGGATCTGGAATCCTACCCGCACAGAAAGTGTGTGGTAGCTAAATGTAGCTACACATGAACAAAATATCCTTATTTTGTCAAGATAAAATACCCAGCATAGAGTATCATAAATTGATCCCTGGAGGACAGACCTAGAATATAAACTGTAGTACTTTGAATATATGTGTGTTATAATCGCATTGAACGCTGTGCAGCAATTTGTATTGTATTACAGCTGACAAAGTATTTTACCTCCTAATAACTAACTAGGGTAAATAATGTTGATATTTTCCCCATATTTATAATTACGTTAATTGCTTTGTGCATTGATAACAGCTAGGTGTCAGAGCCAAGCTGTAGCTGCCAGTAATCCACAAGCAACTTGTTTGCATATTCAAACTACAAAACCGATAAGTAATTGGCCTTTTTGCTCAAATTTTACACAGAAAAGCCCACTGTTACCTAAATATTGTCATGTTCAATATTAAATCTAGTGCTAATAGAATGTCTTCCAGAAATGAAGAGAAACCCTCTAACAGATCAGAAGACATCCAGTGAAAAGTGAAAGAATAGTTAACTTTAGCTAGGAATTGTGACTTACTTCCAAATGAAGCTAAATTTTGAAAAAAGTTGTTTCCTGCTGTTGAAAGTAGCGTTTTTCAGAGCCAAGGCTGGAACATCCATATGCAGTGCAATGTTTTTGTTTTGTAACGTGAGATAATTGGGCTAACAGAGTGTCACAAAGAAGCATTTGAGGATTGACTAAATTTTTCAAACAGAAGCTATTTTTTGGGAAAGTTTCCAGAGAAATAATTGTTCCGTTTTGCTATCTTGTGGACTTGAGCATTTTTATTCTTAGAGACAGAGCAAATAAAGATTTCAGCTACATCTTGCTAAAACTTCAGTTGAAGAAAGCAATTTCTTCAGCTTCTAGGGAGATTTTTTTGAGTTATTTTATTTGTTTGCTTGTTTGATTTTTTTAAAACTTTTGTTTTCTTTGTAGTTACGGTGCTTTATTTGTGTTGAAATCCTTGTTGGAGGCCAGCATTTAATGCAGTTGATGGTTTTGAAATTTTGCAGACTACTAGCATTTGTGAGGGCAACAGAGTGAAGAGTCAGTTCCAACTTAATATTGCAGATGTACACTGAATTATCCAGGGAAGAGCAAAGGTTGATTAAATTCACAAAATAAGGTGATTCATAGTTTTCTAAATATGTCATTCAGCCTAAAATTAACTCAATTATTTACCAGTCACACACATGCTAATGAATCCTGACAATCTCAATTGACCTGCTGTGATGAACTTTGCTGTCACCTAATATTGTTTCCTCTGTATTTTCACTGAAAAGAGTGATTGCAGCATTTATCACAAGCAAAGCAAAAAAATGCTTGAGGATTATATTACTTTTTTAATACTTGCAATTCCAGGGCACTAGTAAATTAATTACATTTAATTAGAGGCACTTTTTTTTTTTTTTTTTGTGGAAGGGTTTCCTAAAGTTTAATCCCGCAGAGATTTTACATGTGATAGTGATGAAAGTGGCTGCTTCTAAGGCAGCATCAATGATACAATTTGAGAAATAAAGTTGAGCTTATCTTTGAATGCAAAATGTGACAAAATTATAGAACTTTAAGACTAATATGGTAAATAAGATTTATTATTATTGCTAAAATTAGAATCACCTTGGAATGCCATTTTTAGCTTTGTTACCAGTAGCTATAAGAAATTTGTAAGTTAACCAAAATAATACATGAGTTTATCTACTTTCCTACTAAATACAGAAATATACAATTTAAATAAAAATGTAGCTATTCTGGATTTGTACTTGAGTTATGGGTAAATCTCCAAAAGGCTGCCCTGGATTATGAAATGGTATCTCTCTTTCCCTTTCCAAGGTTTTTGCCTCAAAGCTTTACAGAATCCTGGATGAAAATCAACATTGATCCATAAAATAGACATCACTGTAGCATCCACATGGGTAGGGCACAGCAGCGAAAAGATTTCTGGCCTGAGGTTATTTCTGCCAGGAAAATGGAGATAGATGAAGATATAGATGTATAGTATTTAAAGCTGCTGGGCAATGGTAGGCTATTTGCAGACAGCTGCACGTTCAGCCTCTTTTGCTAGAATGGTTAAGTGGCTAATTAAGTGGACAAGTCAGGTCTCAGCATACCCTCGGGGAGAGGACTGCTGTGTCTCAGCCTCCTGTGAAAGTTTTGGGAGACATGGGTTTGACGCTGCAGCAATCTCATGGTGAGTTGTGGTCCTGGCTGTGAGGTGGGGCAGCTAGAACCCGTTTTACAGGATTATGCTCAGTGGCTGCCTACCACAGAGAAACATAAAAAGTTAAAAAAACCCTAAAAATTTCCGAAAACTGAAACTAAAGCATCATATTTAATTGAATTTCTTTCTGGGTAGTTCCAAATTGTTAATGATTTTGTTTAAAAAGCTGTTTGCTTGATGTTTTTGGGTTTTTTTCTTAAATATTTTCCATGATTTTCATACTTGATTCATTCTGTGACATCAGCTATGGTGACAAAACAGTTGTTTCCGTGGTGATAAATTGCAGTGTTACAAGCATGCTTCTATGAATCAGGTAAGAAAAACAGATCAACTATAAATGGAGAAAATTTACTTGCAAAAACAAACCAGAAAAATTTGGTCAAAGTTTTCTGGAGAATGGTTTGGAAATCTAAAAATGATTTTAACATAGGTGAGTCTTCAGTTCATCTGAAAATTCCAGCATGGCTGGTTTTATAGTGAAGCACAAAAGGATCTGTCCACATCTGGTGACAGGAGCCACATGGAGAATGCTAAAGTAGGTAAGTAACTTCATAAGAAGTGTGAATTAATTCAACTGCAATAAAAAAATATATAGCTTCTTGCTCATCCTCTAAAGTATGACAGCCAGCATCACAGCTCATTGTGATTAAGGTCTATCTCTCTAATAAATTGCATCTTAAAAGGATCTTGAATGCTTCTGTTATGTCACAGATACAGTTCTGATTCCACTGGGGTGTAAGCCAGGAGCTCGACCACTGAAAATGGTGGAGCTGCATCAGGCTTCTGTAAATACAGGGAAAGGTGACTTGTGGTCTCTATATGTAAAAGGGAATCTACGCCCAAATTTAGGACACCCCAAATTATATGTTATATGGTGTACTGCATTGTCATGGATTAAAATATATTTCGGGGTACATGGTAGTAATGCCAAAAAGACCCTGGATACAACCAGTGACAATATGAATTTAATTCATTCCCGTCATGACAACTCTCAGTGGGAATATTGTGCCTTGGCTGGGCTCAGACGTTATTTCCAATAAGTATGGAAATAATGGCTCACAGTGCTGCAAAGTGCTATGAGATCTCCAGGGAAATCTCATCAGATTATGTGATAGGTTTGAAATTAATTCATGTCCCATCTGTATTTACACAATGTACAGTTGTCTCTCTGATGACTTGTACAGAAAGGTAAATGCAACCATCTTAAATCAACGTGGGGACTTGCTGCAGTATGCTCTCTTGGTAGAGTATGGGTATTTTTCTGAGTTGTACAGAAAGTCCAGACAACTCAGAAAATGGTTATATAACTTTCTTACACTGCAGACTTTTTGTTGTCTTGTCACCTCATTGTGCCACATTATCGTCTTTCTTGCATTTCACCTTGCCTCCAGTTCAGTAGACTTGAATGTTCACATTGTCCTTTCGAAAATCTGAAAGGGAAAAAACTGTTGAGAAATTCTTGCTCCTGGTGTGGGTATGACCTAGCTATAGATTCATCCATTGATATCTAAATACACGTCATTCCTAGATTGATCTTTGGTGAAGGCTTCTTTATGGCACTGTTCCGGCCTCTTTACAGGCTGGTTTGGGATTGTGCCAGGATTTGCCTGGTCAGGTGTGCAGAACTTTGTCATGTTAGGCCAAAGGAGCAAGGGATTATCATCCATGGGAGAATGTGGATATTCACCATATTTATAAGTACTGAATGTATCAAGAAGCATATGACAAATTTGCAAGCCCATCAGTTGAGTTTATTGAGCCTCATCTGGGAGCCATAAGCTAAAAGCTCAAATATGAATCCTTGTAAGATTTGAAGAGTGCAGAAAATATGTTCTCTAGTCAAGAAGTCTTTAAAGGACTAGGAGAGGAGTGGTCTTCTTCAGAGGTCTGCTTCTACCCTCAAGTTTGAATACCAGGGCTAAGTGTTGGAGGCCCAGGGCAAAAGGGAAGTTAGCACCATGTGCGACGTGCAACGGCTGTGAGCCTGGACTAGATCTTTACTTTTTTTAAAACTCCATGGCTTTTTACATTGCTTTTGAGAACATGGAAATAAAATGGACAAAATACTGTGCATACTGCAGCTTCTCTCTCCTCTCACTGATTTAACTTTGTATCTGGCTTCCACATTTAGCTTCAAGTCTTTCCTTCCTTCCCATTGTAAAAAGGTATTTTCTTCTCCGAAAGATATTTCCTTTGGTCCTTTGTAGAGTCTTTGGTCTCCTTAACGATTCAGTGACTCAGAGAAGAACCTCTAGGATCCTTTCAGTTGACTTTTCTTCCTTGCCTTTTCTTTTTCTCTTCTTTTCTTCTTTGACTGTCTATAGACAGTCTTCTAGTTCTTTTTTCCTTATTCTATGTGCTTTCATTTTCACTCTTAAGAGAACTCGATTCTCCTCTTCTCTCCGATAGTCATCAGCTGGGCAGGCAAAGGGTTGATCAGGCAACCTACTTTCTGTCTCTGCAGATTGGTTACATTGATGGAAACATTTGGTGCAATGGTTTTGGTTGGCTATAAACTCTAATTCTACCTAAACCTTCTTTTCCCTCTCCATTTTGATACGATTAGTGAATCAGCAGTCACATCCGGCACTGGAGTCTCAATGCAATAGATACCTGGCTGCCTTTCATTAATCATAGAGAAGAGAAAACAATAGAAAATCAAAATAAAAATTTATTTCCTCTACTACTAATTCTTCCAGATATGAGTTGTCTTTATCATTTATAAAACACATCTGATTACATAATAGAATCTCCTCCATTTTATCTGATAGGTACATACGCAACCTTCTTTATTTCTATCCATTATTCATGGTAGCTATATTTTCTATGTAATTAGGAATTGTATTTTTCCCTTACAAGCATGGGGAGGAGAAGGGACTACAAAGGGAGAAGGGACTGCAAAGTTCTTTGCTCTTCTTTAATTTGCTGAGCGAAAATAGCTGGGATGGGACATGCACCATCCAAAGAGCCATTCACTAAATTCTGATTGATCAGTCACTGAGATGACCAAAAGTGAAACAGATTGCTGATATGCCTGCTGCTGACAGCACAAACACAAGATAGTGATGTTGCAGCAAGAGAGTCTGTGGAATCATTATGACTGGTACTGATGTATGAGATGGAAAGAAATCAGGGTGTTTCAATGTTGGGTTTGTAAGTGGCAGTCTAGAGAAAAACAGTGTTTTTCAATTGAGTAGTTTGAGCCTTTTTAAACTTTATATGCCAAGAAATTAATAATTTAGGTTCCTTTCTTAGTGCTTTCTGAAGCATTGAAAATACAAACCTGAACAGTGTATGGTGCTTTAAAATTGTGTTTAGCATAGAGGTATTTATCTATTTGTCATGCAAAAGGAAAATTAATAATCTTCTTTGTGCACCAAAACTTTTATACTGAATGTTTTCTGAAATTTCATTATGTAGAAGCCCTATGGAAGCTGTGCTGTCCAAAACATTTTTCTTTTAATGTACTGTAATGTGTGCTTGTTCAAACAAAGAAATGCTTATCTGTTGAAAAGATAGCAGTGATAAATTACTTCAGCTTTCATGCTTACCTACTGTTTTCCATTTGGCATTAAATTCCTAGTTGAATCCCAGAGCAGATACATCTGAATTCAAAAAGTTACCTTGATGCCCTTTTTTTAACCAGCCCTTGTGTCCTGATGATAAAAAATAGAAATTTAGTCACCTAAACCATCCTTCTTGTATAGTTTAAATCCCACTAGATATGAAAAGGATTGAATTTTTACAATTTTCTCTGAACTATAATAATTTTCAGAAGCTGTACAAGACCTCTACCTTTACTGTCACAACAACAGCACTTTCGATATCAACAGTTTAAATATCAATTTAATCCAAATAGCATGCAAATTGAGCTTCCTATACTTACCCTATCTCATTATGGATAATGCTGCATATGCTCTGTTAATCCCTTTGAAAAATTATTGACTCCTGAATAACTTTCTTTTACTACTATAAATCATATCTTCATGGTATTTTTTTTTCCTGTCATTGACTTTTAAGTTCAAGGGTCTGTTTTATTTTCATCAGAAAACAAATTTCTCCCTATGCTTAACATGAAATATTCTGGGCTCGTGTTTTCCATTTTAATGGAAGTTCATCACTCTCCCCTGCCTTCTCCTCACTGAATAAGTGATACTTATGCAATGCACAAGTGGAGCATACAAAAACAGAGGAGCAACAAAACAGTTCAAGAAGATAAAAGGTAACATGAATGTGTAAGAAAAAGTAATTGTGAACTCTTGCCTCATTTGCCAGTCTTTACCATGCATCAGTTGGTAGAATAATTTTTATTTCCAAAATAACAACACTGGCTTTTAAGCAGGAGATGCTGTCTGTCCTAGCTGACTCTTTAGGTGTTTATCTTAATCTGCATTTTCACTGATCCATATTGCTTGCCCTCTGAAGGAGTGTAGGCATCTGCTTATGAAGGAGGTGAAGTTTCTCACTCTGCTTACGGAGGAGCATTTCCTGTCCTGAGATGAACAAACATGCACCTGACCAAACTCTTAACATCAGTGTGTGAGAGTTTCTATCTGATGATACATGTACTAAAATAGAATAGTTTGGTGGGAAGGCACCTACAAAAGTTGAACTGAAAAGTTGGTGCTGTGCTACAAAAACCAAGATATGGAACATCTCCTTTTGTAAGGTAAAATTCTGCTAGGCTCAATAAAGTACTCATTATTAGAATTATTATTAACATCACTACTATTATTATTTTTGGACTCCAGCTGGGTCCTCTGCATTCCTAAAAGGATTATTTTTAGTGTAAAATCCTACCAGGAAAGGTGCACTTTTAAATAATGAAAGTCAAGGACGTTTAGTGTCTTGCAGAGCTGGCTCTACAGCAAAGGCAATATTACTGTTACTTCGGGGCCATCAAAATTCAAGCCCTTCACATCAGGAAGTGCTGTCTGAAAAAATGATTTTGAAAATGCTGCTTCACATTAAAAGTAGCTGGAAAAAATTGTCCCCAGGATGGTATTATCTGTTTGTAGCCAGTAGTTTAACAAGGAGCTCTTCCAGACATATTCCTGCTCTTTTGAAACAAAATCTGTTTTCTGGAGTACATTAGCCTGCAGAGGAGAAGAAACAGGGAAGCTATTAATATGTTTTCCCATTTAACCACAAATGCTCCTAACTCTCACTGAGAATATAGATAGTTCTCTTTTGGCAAGCAAATGCCTGTTAAGGGCACTTTGCTGGATGCATTTGTGCTATTCTGTAATCTTGGTAGTCTGCACAAATGGGCACAATCCCCAGAAAAATGACAGCAGGTGTAGATTAATTAAAGACAGGAACCATTCTGGCTTTTTTTGGTCGAAGGAGAGAGCATGCAGCTCATCTCCTGCTAATGGCATGGTTGACTTTCTTTGTAAATTATTCCAGCCCTGCAGTCCTTCGTTTTGGTGGGGGCAGGATTTTGGTGGTGGGAGTTATAATTAGTGGGATTTGGCCAGGGAATACCCTGTAAGTTAACAGAGCCAGAGTGCTGCAATTTTTTCTTCCAAAAGGAAATATATATGTTTGTATATATGTATTTGATTTTGTTGATAGTATTTAGACTGGGTAATTTGAAATGTGAGTGAAGCAGGTAAGATGTATTTTGTGAAGTCTGAGGTCATTCTTCTTGTGGAAAATCTTTCTGAAATTATTGCATGGTATGTAGATTTCAATCCATGCTATAGATAAAAAAGGCTGTTGTTTAAAAATATTTTGATGAAGCACAGACACCGTACATACCACCATACAGAAGGTGTACATGGTATGGTGGATTTCTTTATACTTGGAAAATAATCCATGCCTGTTAAAGACATGGATTCTTCCCCTTCCTCTCTCTCTTTTTCTTTCCTCTGTATTGCCTGTATTGTAAAAATGTAAAAGCCTTTGGTGTCCCTTCATGCATAACACTACTCAATGTGAAAGTTTTGTGATGATGAAATCATCAAGAGAAAGCAAGAAACCAATTTAGCTGTATTGTTATTGCCATATTTAAAAAAAAGTTAACCTTTAGAGATCAGAGTTTCAGTGGACTGATGACTTATCACACCAGTGAAACAAGTGATTCTTTGAGATAGTAATAGGGAAACAAAATATTCTGCCATCAGGCTCTTGCCCTCCTCCTCCCCCCCATCCCTAACAGCAGCATGATGTTTACTGTTGTTAGTGGCCACCTGCTTCCCTTCAAATCCTCCTCATGCAAAACACAGTCATTTCAGAACAGTCATTATACGTTTGGAAACAGCAAAGCAACTCTCCAAACCCCCTCTGATTGTGTTGTATAGCAGCTCCACTGTATGCCATTTCTGCTGCTTGGAAGGCTGGTAGCTGCTTGGCAAGCTAAAGAAGAAGCTTCTTCCCAATAACAGTGTTTTTTCTTTTATCCTGGAGTGTGGTATTATTTTTCTAGTGGTATGATTAGGAAAGAAAATATATACAAAGCTTAAGAAATATTCCAATGTATTTATAATTCAGTATTATGATGGGAATTAAATAAAGTCACTCAAGTGCTTGAGTTCATTCAAGTACTTTGGGGGCTTTTAAAAAGAAATAATTGTTGCATAGAAAGTCTTGCCTGAATAGCAATTATTTGATTAAAAGAATACTGGCCCAGGTCTTGTGCTTGGCTTTCTATGAGCTTAACCATGCAATCATTTTTTATTGCCATTGTTGAACCTAGATGGGTTTAAATAGGGCTTCTCCCACGTAGGTTCTTTAATGTTACTTTAAAGGAAGAGAGCACGAGTGAATTGAAATGAAATCCCGAACCCACATCTCAAGGAAGAGGGTGGGACGGGGTGTGAAAGGAACCCTGGAGGTGTCGGAAACGGCAGGAGCAGCATTATGCAGCAAGGAGACCAGAGAGCTGGAGTCTTTCTGAGGATGGAAAAACAACATTCTTCCTGCTGAGAGTCCTTTGCTTTGACTGGATGCAGATGACATTCTCTCTGAACCTACTGCTGCCTACAACAATACTTCCAAATGCAACTGGCACCCGTTCCTGCTGCCTACAAGCAGTTATAGAAAGCAAGCTGGGTTTCTAGGTTTTCTTAGACCCACCCTACCTAAGAAGTACAATTTCTTAACTGTACATAAGGAGAATAAGAACAAGATAAATTGAAAAGTCATGCTAAAATCTTTGTAAAACTTGAAAAAACTTGTATTCTGTCAGTTGAAATCTGAAGTGCTGAGAAGGAATGACATATTGCATTGTGGCAGATCTCAACAAGGATTGAGAAAGGGTGAGCCTATAATACTCTAGGCAAAGCTTCATGCTCCTGGAAACATTCTGGTTTTGCAAAGCTGAATAGCAGCTGATTGTTAAAACATGTTTGCTGCTGATGGCAGGAAAAATGGGTAAAACGCTAAAATGAAATATAGTGGAAAGTAAGTTTTAGGAAGAATTCTGTCTGCAAAAGCCTTGTGCTATAAAATTCCTCTTGCCAAGAAAGGAACAAGGACTTGACAGATAAAGAAATATCAACAAACAAGCACAGCTTTTCCAGAGGTGATGGAAGTATGCTCAGAGAAATGATGCAAGCCCTCAGTGATGATGGGTGTGTTGCCCATATCTTTGCCTTCCAAAGATGTGCAGAAATACTCACTGCATCCTTAATACTCTGGAGAGGCTTGGCAAGAATTGTCACTGAGTATTTATTTGAAATGTTGTTGCAGGGAATTGTGAAGCAGATATTCATTTAATCTCAAGACTACAGAAAGATGTGAAAAAAACCAGCCCAAACAACTCAGAGGTGCAATTATTTACCTTAAGGCATCTGATTTTTACAGGTTAAAAGAAAATAGATCTGTTTTTTGTCTACTGATGTTGGAAATTTTGCAGGGTTTATATAGAAAGTATTCTGGCTTTCATTAAATAAATGTCTCTAAACAACTTATAACAGAATTCTGAAGGATTACCACAGTAGTGTATTCGTGTTGACATTAAGTGATAGTGTCTGAGAAGCTGCCACCACAACTCTCTGTTATTAGTGCTCTGTCATGTATTTGTGCTGGGTCACTCCTGTACTTGGCATGTCCTGAAATGGTTGCAAGATTCTTGGTCTGAAAGGAAAATATGTGAAATTACTGGGCTTTTTTCAGTAGTGATTGGGGGAAAGAAATAATTGTTTCAAGTTCCTTTCTGGTGTTCAGGAAGAAATTCATTGAAAAGACAAAAAGAAACTCAGTTCTCCAGGACCATGTCTGAAGATATCAGAGAAGGCACATTATTCTTTTAGTTTCACATCCAGTTTTCAAAACAGCTGGATAAATTCAGAAGTAAGGGATTTTTTTGTTACAATAAACATATAGTTCAAAAAAACCCCTAAAGTAAAAATTTAATGGATTATGCCTGCCCATCATCAATAGATGGTTCTATGAACAGGAAAAGATATTAAAGAAAAAAAATAGTATGAGCACTATAACTTAGATTGAAATTTCACCACCACAGGTCTGCATAAAATCAATATGTTTAAGTCATTCAGCCTCAGCTGTTAAGGATTTTAATGAGTCCATTCTCTTTGTAGATATTCTGAGTTAGTACAAACTATTTCCTTTACATTCCTTTCACGAGCCCAAGAGATTCGACATCCCTGGAGAAGATATTGAACAAAGACAGGGTTTCTAGCAGAGAATCGTCTGCCCATTTGCTTTGGACATCAGGCAGTAAGGTCCTGATGGTTGTTATTAGATTACTCCTAATCAGAGTATTAAACAAGGTTAAAACTCAAGTTATTTTTTTCATCTAGACACTGTGACTCAGTAGGAAATGGGTATGGTTATTCTGGGATAGGATTTGACCTAAATTTGTTTCTTGGTTAGATTTGCTTACTGACCTCTTGAGATCTCTGAACCATCTCTTCTATGGTCTGAAAAAATTGCTGACTTGATTAGTGGTAGTAATTTAAATTTCAATATCTGACATTTCTTTGCTGGTCTGTTTTGTCTGTATTGACACCAGTCAATACTAGTGTCTCAGTGATTTCAGACTCTGTCTGGGAGAATGTTTTATCTGAAAGGATAAGAACTTGGAGTGGTGGGAAGTGGCTGGAACTGGACTTTAGGCTTGTCAATAGAGTGAAGGAGGGAATGAGTTTGAATGATGTTCAGATGCAGCTGTTGTTTCATCTTCATCATCTTTATGCTGTGCATGAAGAGTAGAAGAAGAGGTGGAGAGAGAGGTCACTCAAAGGGAAAAAGAAACCAAGGGAAAAAGTAGAAAAGCATAACACGGAGCAAGGTTGGGAGAATAGGTGGAACAAGTGTGCCAAGAGTAGGATAAAAATACCAAAGGAAATGTGGTAAAGCCCCTTCCAAGCACTCTGAATCTCTGCTCAGTGCTTCAAAGCAGCTTTCTTCAGGCTGGCAGTTACATCCAGCTGGTTTGAGGAGCTCCAGGTGGCAATGAAGATGCAATGGCAAAGACAGCCAAGACTTTGGCTGTTCAGGGATCCCAGGAAAATATTTTGGACGTTGTCATGCAGATATCTGTGTTACTTTGTCGTTAGAACCCAAACCAAACAGGAACAGCAGACTAAGGCAGTGCAGTAATGTCTCAGCTCTGCAAATGCACCTCTGTTCTCTCCTCCTTTCTGTCATTTGCTCCCCATTGCCCAAAGGATTTTTATCCTCTGCTTCTTCTACCATATAAAGGTCCTTGACGAAATATGTAGCAAGGCAGACTTGCTGAAGCAGATTCTTGATCTGACATCAATCCAGCTTCAAATTTGCATATGAAAATGTAATAGGGTAATTTATCACCTTTATTCAGGTAAAGAGATAAAATTGCAGGCAGTTAACAACCTTCATTTGTATGTTGAAAGTTAGAGGGAAGTTAGGCAGTTAGATAGCAGCACCTTTCCTTTTCTGATGTGGATTACCCAGAGGGAGCAATCATCATTCATAGTTTTCCACTGGCAACTTTACCTGATACTGGCAGGTAAATCACAGAGCAGAGCATGTACTATCCTTTAGCTTTGAATCTTCCAGTTGTAGGAGGTCTTCAGCAAACATCCGGTATAACCTGTGCAGGACTTTCAGCATTTAAAAGTAACTAAGCTTTTAAAAGTAACTAAGGAGTTTAAAAACACTGTGCTCTATATGAGAGCAAACAATAAAGTGAGTGTGGAGGAGGCTTCATTATGATTTTTTGACCTATGAGCAAAATAAAGAGTAGGACAAGACAGGCTTTCCTAGTGATTTACTTTCTATGCCTATGAATCATGGGTTTTTTTCCTCTGTTATTGTGATTGCATTTTTTTTCCTCAGCACTGCTCACCCTATCATTATGGGTAGAAAATGTAAAGGGATTGTGATATTTTCTCAGCAGTGATGAAAGGAACAGGACACTTCAAGGACATGCTATAAAAGTTGTTAGGACTTCAAGATGCTGTAGCTTCTTCATCTGAAAGCCCTGTGTACGATCCGTATTGGATTAATGTGAGTCATGGTGAAGGATGCTGGCTTTACTGTAAGCTATATTGATCTCACATATTTGCTTTTTAACTTACCAATTACATTAATTTCCCTATTTTCCCCCAGCATTTCTGGGTGAGTACACTTTTGAGGCTGTAAACCCCGTGGGAAGGAGCCAGCCAGTTCATGTTGGCAAAGAATCTGGCAAAAGACATTGCTTAAATATTTGCCAAGAGCAACAGAGGCTTGTTTAAAAAATAACTATATGTTTCAGCTATTGTTTTGAGGGGCTTATTGGAAGAGAGCTAATAGAGGCACAAAATTTTGAAATTTTTATAAAGCACTCAAAATATTAAGGGATATTTGCAAGATAGTACAAGTTAAATATATTTTAGTGTGGCTTGATGTGGGTTTGCTTTTTCTCTATTTTTTGTCGAGAGGAAGGGAAGAGAAAGCAGGAGGGGCTGTGTGCTTTGCAGTCAGTGAGAAACCTTGCAATTGGAAAGCAGAAAATGAAAAACAGCAGATGTGAAACAGTGGTTTCTGACTTCCTTCTTATGAGCACAAATGTATCAACCTATTAACATCATTTAAAAGCCCTCTTTTTGGGCCATGGAAGTAAAGAAGGTGGAAATAATTAGTAGCAGTCAAAACAAATTCACAACAAGTCATTTGTTCTTGGTGAAATGTTTCTCCATATTGCTTTATGGTTTCTATCTGTCCAGACAAAGTATTCCCCAGACATAAGGGAATACTTCTGACATTGTAAGATTTCCATGCAAGACTACAGTGTGGACATGGCTTTGTCACAAAGGACAAATATTCCCCACAATGTGCAGCAGAACTCTTTGCTGAATGAACAGAGAGATGGAAGCCCCAATGATACACCACACTGCAGGCATAGTTTTATTCAAACATAATAATTTTAATCCAATTGTACCAGCAGGTCAGAAAATTGGTGGGCTTTCATACTGACCATACTGTGTGAAATATTAGTTGAGCTATGCAGCCAAATAACTAGAGAGGATTTATTTATGACACTTACTGGTGTTTTTCAGAACATCAAAGACCTAGCCAGCAGATTATGCAGCAGATGTATTACATGAAGTAGAATTGATTGTGATCTCCTGGATATTTGGGGATTTTGTAAAAAGGGAGAGCATAATTATTGAATTACTTCTACTACAGTTCTGACAGTTTTTTTGTTCTGTTTTGTTCCTCCCTCCCATACTAGTTACCTTGATCTGGTAGAATATGGATTTTTCCTTAATAGAAGCTCTTCTCTTGTGGAGAAGAATCATCAGCTCCTAATTAGCTCAGCACACTTAACGTTGTGCTACCAAATATGTGGTCTGTCTAAAGGTAGATTGGATTATCTTAAGGTTCATGTTTCTGAGCTCATGCCGCCTGAGTAGTGTTTTTCTTCAAGAGGAGCTCAGGCAGTAGGAGTGGTACAAATCTTCTCAAGCTGTGCAAGAGTGGCAGGAAACATGGTCTGTTATCAACAGAGCAAATGCGGGTCACTTGCAGGTGGGTTGAAGGATATTCTTTTCCATTTTGTTAAAATATCTGCAGGCAGCCAGAAGCATTCTAATTTTTGCAGTGCTGTTTTGTTAACTGAAAGAACCTAAAGAAATTTTTACATATGAGCTGCAGCATGAGCTCTCAGACCTTTTGAGGACAGCAGCTACAGTAGATGAAGTTTGTGAGGGGTTGAGGTAGACATTATAGAACACTTAACCTATCGTTGTTGCTTTTCCATGGTGGGCCAAGATGATACTATAAATATCAACCACCTCCAAAGCGGATAAGCTTCTGTGCTGGAGTGTGAGGGTGGACACGACAGGTGAAGAAAATAAAGGCAGAGAGCAAATACAGTTATTTGGCGTCTTCACCACATGCCAGCACCACTGCCATCAATAGGATCTCTCCCCTTTTTGCCAACTGCAGTGTTAGTTTTGTGGCATCCGAGTGCTACAGGACCTCGGGAGACTTGTGGCAGATTTCTGAGAAAGTCTCCAACTGAGAGTAGTTTTGTTTAGGTCTTCCATGAAAAATCCACTAAACCAAAAGGCACCATTTGGGAGAAAAATTTTGTGATGTTCAGAGTGGTGGGCTCCCTACTGATAGCACTGAGTGTGGTAACAGATACTGCTCTGTTATCTGACACATTTAGTTCAGATTAAAGTATTACACAAGTGTCAAAACAGTCCTTTTTACTTAGAAATGTTTGAAGAATTTCTTCTGGGAAGAGCACTGGTAGGTTGTTTTTGAGGTCCTTATAGCCTAACAGTCCTTTCCCAACTCTGGAAAGTTTATGACAGTCAAGAGAAAAGTTGAACAGCCTTTGCTGGGATGCTGCAACAGTTTCATGAGAAATGGCAGTGGGTCATTCTGGATGTCAAATTCAATTGAAACATGTTTTTTCAGCATTGAGACATTCAAAGATCCATCTGCAGAGGGTGTGACCACTTCTTCTGCCATGACATCTGTTTGGAAGGAAGTGTAAAGTTTCCTTTGTGATTCACACCAGAGATACAGAGTTGGGAAATTCCCTCTCCTCTCATTATGTTTGGTGTCTCACCCTTGAGTGGAAAGGACTATGGTTTGCTAAAGGTCCAAGTGAAAATCTACTTATAATAAAATATGTGAGGAATCAAATGGTAATTTCTCTTATTATAGATGCTGGGAAATTAAGCTCTTGTTGTGACATTATTAAGTTGTCTGAAAATTGTTTATTTATTAAAACACCATAGAAAGGACTGTTGTGAGGCATCCTTTCCAAAGTGGGCTAATGAGTAAGAAAACAGAAGGCAAAATGCAGGAATTTGTTTCAGAGTCATGGATATTGTATGTTAAATATGACTGTTTATAATAGAAAAACCTGTTATTTTAAACTACTGTTCAAAATCTTGTGGTTTGGACTAGTTAATTTTGTTTCCTGCTTGGGTTTGAACATTTCATGTCCCTTGGAAATTAGATGCTGTAACTAGTGTTCCCAGTAGTAGTGCATTAAGCTTCAAAGTGCTGGATTTCAAGCATATTAAGCAGTAAGTACTCTTGAATTTTTATTGTTGCCACATATACCTTCTGATATCCAGTCCCATAATCATATAATATGATGCCTCAAACTGATATGTTTATTGTTCTAAAAAGATTAATAGGCAGATGTTGACCCTGGCAGCCAGATAGAAGGGAAGATTTCCAAAGCATTAAATGTGATATTGAATTTGCTGCATTAAATGATCTATCTTTATTTTGGCTAGGTTGCTTATCTATTAATTGTGATCTGGAAGTCTAGTTATAAATGTTTTTTTAAAATACTGTCAGAAAGTCAAATCTTGTGTTTGTAGTCCTAGTGGGCAGAGGATAAGGCCAATCTCTTTTCTTATTGTGATATCCTGAACACTTCAAAATGCTTCTGCATCTATGCATTTTGAAGTGAATACTGCTGTAAAATCCAGGTCACTTCAGTTGCTTTAAAATCCAGTCTCAGAGGATTTTTGGTAATTTTGAGCACTGTATCCACTTCTGGGGCTCCCGGCCTAAGAAGGAAATGGACCTGTTGGAGTGGTTCCAGAAGAGGGCCACAAAGATGATCAGAGGACTGGAGCACCTCTCTGGTGAAGGCAGGCAGAGAGAGTTGGGGTTCTTCAGTCTGGGGAAGAGAAGGCTCTGGAGAGACCATCCAGCACCAACTAAAGGGGTCCTACAAGAGAGCTGGAGAGGCAGCTTTCACAAGATCAAATACTAGGATGAAATTCTTTACTGTGAAGGTGGTGAGACAACGGAAGAGATTGCCCAGGGAAGTTGTGGAAGCCCCATCCCTGGAAATGTTCCAGGCCATGTTGGATGGGGCTTTGAGCAGCCTGGTCCAGTGGAAGGTCCAGAGACACCTTTGTCTCTGCACATGTCAGGGAGGTTGGAACTAGATGATCTGTAAGGTCCCTTCACACCCAAACTGTTCCTTGATATATGCCCACTGGGTTAGAAAAATTGGCTCCCTCAAGGCAGAATTTCTTAGCATGGGCACAGTCTTACAGCAAATCATCAGACCAGTCTTTTTTATGGAGTAGAGCAGCCTCTGTCTCATACTTTGCAGCTCAGATAATGGGTGGATGAAGCACAGGACAACTGCTGAGCACAAAAACATATCTTTAAAGGCATCTATTTTGAGGAATTACAGAAAATAAAGTCTGTTTGGAATAATCTAACCAAACTAGCAAATACTCAAGTTTATTTTCCATTGTCTGTGAAAGCAAGGAGATTAGTGTTTGCCCACAGAGGAATCACATTGGATCTGCCTTTTAGTTGTTACAGGATATACAGCTGGGTAGGCATATCTGTAGGGATGAAATGAGAGAACTGTCTCTCGTTTGTTTTCTCCAGTCAAGCATAAATCTCTAATTTTAAGGGCATTCTACCCTTGGTTTAGATTTGTTTATTTTAGTTTTACAGTCTCCATTTAAAATCCATTTTAATGAGCTGTTTATGCAATGATAGTGTTTTTAATATATGTTTAGGCTTTGTGCAACTCCAAGTCAGGCAATGATGTGTGAAGAAGGCATGAATTAATAATATGGCAAAGGCAACTGGAATACCTCCAGCATACCAGCCAAACAGGATTTTGAGGTGGATGCCTGTCTGCCCATTTCCTTGCCTCTGCCTCACACCTGAGTTCAAGCTGCTGTTTCTCTCCTCAGGGGTGACTTTTATTTTCTGGCCTTCTTGCATCCTGAAGCTGGTTAGGACACCCAGCCTGGTGCATGAGTGGTATCAGCGTTGGTGTGGGTTTGAGTGTGAGATGAAGGTCAGGGAATGGAGGAATGCCAGGAATCCAGCATTTCTTCCCATATGCTATCATTCTGCACTAAATTCACACAGTATGGGTGAAGTGGCATGGTACTAGAACTCAAGTCAGCACCTCAAATCAGCTCTGCAGTAATCTTTACCCAAGGCCATAGGGGGCCAGCTTAGGAACCTCTGCTAGTGTTTGAAAAGTGTTGCAAGCAAACCCAAATCCCAGAAGCATCTCCAATAGGGAACATGGTGCATGAATGTTAGCTGGGCAAAGACTTTCCAAATGCTGTGTTTGCCTCTGGCCTTTCCAATCGTAGCAGATCTGCATGGGACAGTTTGGTGACCCAAGCCTTGCCATAGGGCAAGGTGTGACAGGGCCTTTTGAAACTCTATATGTGTGCCTACTTCCTGACCACTCATATGAGGCTTCATAATTTGTCTCCAGACATACCTTGAATATAATAACAAGAATAATTAAAACTCAAATAGCAATTTGGTACTCTGACCATCTGGGATCCAGCCTGAGAGATGAGATGTAGTACAGGCCCTAAAGCTGTTAGTAAGGTAAGCTGTAGTCCTTTTTTTCTTTTTTTTTTTTTTTGTAATTAATTTAAATGGCTTTTAAATGATTTTTAAATGAGTTCATACTCACAACAGCTTTGAAAATTTGTGCCTTGCCGGTGGGATCTGACTGCTGCTTCTACTGCTGTGCCTCAGTCTGATTCCCAGCTGGAAAAACCAAACCTCTGTATCAGCTGGGAGCAACCTCAGCACAGTGATAAAGGAAAGCGAATAAATAGTTGGAAGCTTTTCTAAACATCATTTAGAGAATCCTTTTTTTAATATATGAACCCCAGGGAGAAAGGAAAACAGGGAGGAAGAGGATATTACATTTGCTTTATTAGCATAAGTGTGTGATGGCTCTGTTACTTGCTTGAAAAGAGGATGATGAGAAGTATTGAGCGTGTGAAGTTAAAGCTGATGGAAGTGTTTTGTGGAATATCACTTTCTAGCAAGGTTTTCTGTTCTCCTTTTAGAGGTTGTGTGTTCTCCTTTTCAGCTGAAAAGCCTGGATTGGGTTTTATTCTACTAAGGAAACCAGCTACACATTGAGCGTTAAGGGAGGAACTGGAAGAATGGCAGAACCAGAGCAGTTAAACCTGGCCTCACCTTGGGGCTTCTGCATCCCAAGTATAGCAGCAGAGTAAAGAGGAGTCACAACTGCACTGATTGTTTTCCAGTGTCAAATAGTGTCTCTGAGGCAGGGTGTGACACTCCAGTGCTGCCATTTCTAGCCTCATTAAGCTTGTTATTAGGAGACAGATCTAATGCTACCAGGTGCAGTGGTACACTGACGCAAATAGGCAACTTTCAAGTTAAACCACTGCACCCTGTCACCCTGGGGTGGCTGATGTGTCTCATGCCTCCTTAGCTGGGGCAAGCTTCCTGTGGGTACGGTGGAGTTAACACTTCCAAAAGCCTGTACAGAAGGACTGATGAGAATGAATTCCAACTAGCGTCAAAGGGGAGAGGGAATCCTTTCAGATGCCACACACTAGGTTAGGCAGAGGAAAGGGGAAAGGGGTGGTTGTTTCCTTGAAGAACTTTTAAGTTATAGGTGAAGCTGAGGCAAAAGGGAAACTCTTTCTCTTATCTGAATGTGGTCAAAGGTTTTTGGCCAGATGAGTAATCCAATACAGATTACACCATTCTTTTCTTTGTTAAAAAAAATCTGTCATTAATGAAGGAGAAGTGGCAGAAAAACATCGTGAGATTTTTAATTTTGCAGCCAATGCCACAGAGCAAAAAATCAGGGTTTGGTGACTCAGCTCTTAGCAGGACTGTCCCATGCTTGGGTGCAGCAGTGACTGCAGAAGCAGTAGTTTTCAGAGATAATGCTGAGCTGAGCCCTGATACTGGCTTCCGTGCTGTCATCTTCAGGGCTCTTGGTCAGACAACCTATACCTTCAGGTCTCAATATGCTTATGTCACCAGCAAGGTTTTAGGGCTAAAGCAGCCATAAGGAACTTTTTCAGGTCCAACCAAAAGGTGCCTTTTTCTCCCAGGGACTCTTTTTTTTTTTTTTTTTCTCTTTTTTTTTCCCTCCCTCCTTTTTCTGGCTGCTCTGTGCCGCATAGTTGCAATCTTCACTTGAAGATATGCATCACGGTGGGCAGCCTGGGGTTAACCTGAGCAATTGTGCCAGCTGTCTTTCAGGCTTTACCAGTCTGATCTGATCTCAGCTGTCAGCATTTACAGTCCTTGCTGCTGACAACTCTCAGGCCCAAGAACAAGTAACGTCACCAAAAAGGCACTTCAGCAGCTTGTATTTCAGTCCATCTTTAGCAAATATCTTTTAAATTTCCTGTGGATCTTAGGAGCCATATGAAGTACCCTGGGAAGCTTTATCAGAGGAGGGATACCAAGATGCCAGTGGGAATTGGCAGTGAGGGTTATGGAACCATCTTCCCAGCCCTTTTCAGCTCATTCCCAGGATGTGAGCCAGGAAGGTTCTTGATTGTTTCAAGCCTATCAGAGTGTGATTCCCAGATATTTTACCTGTGTCTGGGGGCTGCCTCGTGGTAAGAGTAGAACTGCACAACTAAGTACAGCTCAGGAGAGTGCAGGGACGGGGGGAGGGAGGGGACCTGGCAGAACTAGACAGTTTAATTGTGAGACAATTCCCTTCTCCTTCACCTGGACAGACAGGCAGTGCCTTCAGCTTGCATCTGAGGAGCTTCTCTTCAGACCTTAATTTGCACCTTTTCACTGTCCCACCAGATCCAGGGTAAATAACTACATAAATACATATATATAAATGAAAAAAAGCCACATGAAAAAATCAAAATCACCACTAGAAAAGGAGAATCAGTGGTAGGAAGGAGGAAAACTTGGTTGTAAGTGGGCCACATAGAGGAGAGACTGCAAATTTATTGTTGGAAACAGATGATTTCCCCCCCTGGATACTGTTCTCAGTGGAGGAATTCCATTGATTTGGTCCTCAAACAAGAGGACAGAGAAGGATCACATCCTGAAGCCATCTTCCACCACCTCTGAAGGACAGGGACAGTCTCTCCACTCAGAGTTTCAGAATAACTTGCTCTGCTGCATGGGACCAACAAGCTTGAAGCCCTTGAAGAGGCAAGAAACAGAGCTGGTTCAGTCCAAATTGTCTTGCAGCTTTTTTAGGAGGAGGGCAGCACATTTGTATGCCCTTCAACCTTCATTCCCCTCTCTTTGGTCCTGCTTTCCTTAATCCATTCTTGCTCCTCAGCTTTCACGTATGCTGCTAGAAGCTAAAAGAGACCCCCCACACACCCCCAAATAAAATTAAAAAGTACTACTGAGTTGGAATGTAGTGACTCCCTAACCTGGCAATTGTCCTCTCTTCCCCTTCTTTCTCCCACAGGCTTTGCTGTTCACTTTCCCTCCTTCAGTTCTGCAGTAGGAGTAAATTCCATGCCACTGAAGAGTATCTCCTGCTTATCCATTTTAATGACAATCTTAATGGGAATTCAAATAGTATAAGGCACAGATTGGACTCTGTACCCAAACTGTGCAGCACTGAGACCCTACAGTGTGTTACTGGAAAAGTCTGTCTTATTCTTGCAGGTGAAACAACAGATCCTGTTAACGGGAAATGAAATTACTAATAGCAACTGGCCCGTGTTGTTCCTCTGACAAGCCAGCTTGTGGAGAGTGGTTTGGTGACTGATAAGATAAGGGACTGGAAAAGAGACATTGGGAGGCTGTTTCATTGAAACCTAAACAAATCTCATGTGCTGTAGATTGGTTGATGTCCTGCCCTAATACTTCACTTTTATTATTAACCAGAAAAACAAAATCAAATCAAAGTTCCCAAGGCAAAACAAAACAAAGTGAAAGTTCCCAAGGCACAGCAGGCTAAATAAAAATATGCTGAAAGACATGCATAATATATTAACTGTAGTTTGCTTCATTTGTAAAGAGCAAAAGAGAACAAATAACCAGTGTTTTTGCCCCTTACGGGCCTTTGTCAGGGACATACTTCTCTGAGCTGTTCAGTGGAGAAAAAGATTTTTGAAAACATTTTTTCATAAGATTTTCCAAGCTGCCCTGCAAATATATATTAACTATTAACTTGTTCTCGGGATTTTTTGAAGCAGGACATTTCCAGCTCTCTGACTAATTTGAGTAAATTTATGCCAACGATAATGCAACCAGTTCAAACCTGCACACCTTTCTCTGTCTAGCAAGTGGGTGCTACGGAGCTGAACAGAACAATTTACATGTATGTGAACTGGCAGGACTAGACCTTTAAACATAATTTCTGTGATATCCTCCTCAAAATTGCAGCTAATAATATAGAAGCCTTTTTTTCCCCTGTCTTAGTCATAAATCCTCTTAAAATGTAATTCTAAGTAATGTAGATTTAAAGACTGTAATTTAAAATCAAGTGTTTCTTTTTTGGTTTCTTTTTTTTTTTTTTTTCCTAGAGGGGGTGTATCCTGCAAATGCTTTAGAAATGAGAGCCTTATTTCCAGTACAGATACAACTGTTCTGGCTCCAGTGCTGTCCTCAGCCTGACTCCTGTCCACATGCTGTCTAGTCCACACCCAGCTGGCTGCTATTCTGTGCCAGATCTTGCTGACACAGCCATCACTGGGAAACTTGTAGGAAATATCATCAAAATATGTCCTAAACATAACACACACACTGTGGTGCTGTTGGCAGATGGAAACTAGTGTTTTTAAGAAGTTGATTTAAAAGGTGACAGATTCCAGGCAGACAGAACAAAACAGATTTTCTTGCTGTTCTAATTCCTGCTGGAAATACACCCGGGTATCTAAAGAAACAGTGTGCTTTTCAAACCTTTACCTGAAATGACCTTGCAGAAATCTGGAGAATTGTCTTTGCAAACTTGTAGTCAAATTATGAGTAAAGATTTCTTTTGTGAACCAGTTCTCAAAACGGGCTCAGGCTTCCTTCGTGACCCCATTTCACCCCATTAAAATCCCTTTCTAATTTTTTAACAGTTTCTGTGTTTGGAAGCTTAAAAATCTGAATTGGAATATTTCAGTCTAACTGAAGAGCATTTACAAAAGTAGAAACTTGTATTTCAGAGGATAGCCCCACTTGTGTTTTTAGGGTGTGAAATACATTGTATGCTGCCATACATGCAGACTGTCCCTGGTCTTGGAAATGCTTTATGAGCGATTTCATCCCTCACTGATGTCTTGCTTTTATGATTTTTAATATGCATGTGTACTTGCAAACACAGAAGTTCATGTGTGCAAAGGGCTGCTGTTCTTTTGAGAGTATGGCTTTTAGGATTAGGGTGCTGGAGACCCTATATCCATCTTTTCCAGAGATGACCTCTGTTTGTATTTAGTTTTCAGTGTAAGAGCTGCCTGTGCATGCAGCTTTTCCATTATTCTATTAGTATTTCCTTTATCAGCTCATGACACAGATACTTTAGCAATGGCCATATTCTTGCCAAGTCTCTTGCAGGCACAGGAGGAACCTCTCTTGTTCCAAACAACCTTACTTTAGGTGGCTGTAGTGATTGGAGCGCAGACACTTTGCAATTTTAGTATTAATTCAAGAAGAAGTGCTTGAAGAATTTATTCCAATGCAGAATTATTCTGCTCATTGGTGTTTAGTGGACACAGGCTAGTTCAGCAGAACCTTGCCATGTGCAGGGCTATAGGGATGTGAAAGGATGCCATTAAGATTCTCCCTTGGATGACACACCCTGATACATGATTGCAGTTTTTTGGAGGAGTTGTTTATTTTTATTTCATTCAAATCTTTCTTTGCTAAAAGCTTTCTGCCAGTAATTGCAGGCTCCAAAGTCAGCGGTAACATGGCAAAAACACATCCCAAATATAACAGATCCTAATTATACTTTCATTTCTTTAAGTCTCTGTCAGGCTGATTTCTGCTTAGAGCAGCTTGCCAAACTGGAAGTGAGCTGGCTGGTGATGTGGGTAGGAAAACTATGCAGAAAAATAATGACCTTTCCCTCTGTCAAGGGCATCTGCCTGCTCGTTACTGCAATGATGTGGTGCCACAGAATCCCTCAGGTGTACTCACTGATTCCTGCTGATAGAAATCCAGAAATCCTCCACTCTGCTCAAGCAGACCCTTTTTGTATGTTCATGTGGGCACGATGAGACACACAATATCCCCTCCAGGCTTAATTATGTGACACAGGACTGTGAGTGAAGACGGAGGCCAGCAAGGAGCTCCAGCAAATCTCCATCAGGGCAATTTTTCCAGCCAGAAGTAGTCTTGTGGAACCCCCACCAGCACTACTTGTTCCTCTAGTCTGTAGTCCAAAAAGAATGTATTTCCATATTGTGGCTTTGCTCTGAGTAGTTTAAGACAGCAGTTTTCAGCTTCAGTTGTGCTGCTAACCTCTCCCAACCACAAAAAATCACTGTGTGGCCCTATTATCACATTACTTAAAATAAATACAAACATGGCAAGTGCTTCTACCCTTGCTAGAAGTATTTTGTGCCTAGAGCCATGGACTCTGGTTTTAGAGGAGGTAGTTCAGTCCAAAAGACCATTTTCTGCTTTGCATAAACCTACATAAATTTTGCTGGGTCAAGGATAAGACTTTATTGCAAGTAACTCTCTGTAACAAGCCAGTAACAAAAGGAATAGGAATATGCCTCTTTTGACAGAGGGCAAAGTTAAAAAAAAAAAAGGAAAAAAAGAAAGACAGAAGAGTAAGTTTGTATAACTCAGTAACTGTTGGCATTTTTAATGCCTTCCTTCTAGGAAAATGGAAGAAGTGGATAATGCTTCTGACCATTGGAATGGACTTGGGGAAAGTCTTGTCCATGTGGGAAATCTATGTTGGCAGAAAAGTGTCCATGACAGACAGTTACTCATCTGAGTAATTCCTCAAATGTTAACCAGACTTTCATGAGCAGATTTCCAAATCATTGAACTGACCAGAACTTTGCTGCAGTGCTTTGAGGACTATTCCTGGTGTAGGAGCCTCCTTCATCCCTTTTCTTTCTCTCCAGTAACAAAGCAAGAAGAAACCTGAGTTTTGCTTTTGATTGTTCCTTATGATCAACTCGTGACAGGGACTCAATTCGTGCTGCTGTTGCCCCTAAAAAATCCCCCATGGCAATGCAAAGTTCCTTTTTCCTTAGTACAGACAACATTTGCGGGCCTGATGAAAGCATTCTCCTCCAGGCTGTTGTTTTATCTATACTCACTACTGCTACCATGTCTCATGGTCCTAATGCTAAAATGATTCTTTCCTGAGGGAGTTACTCACAAAGGTGGCAGACACATCACTGTTTTTCCTCCCCCTGTGTGTGTATGCTTTCTTTCTGGTATCTCTTAGGAATTTTTCCCTCTTGTTATTAGTGGTCTCTTTTCAAGGTATATGAAAGTTTTGGTATTGTGTATTGCAGAAGAAGCTTTGCCAAGCAATTATTTTTTTCTTTTTTTTTTTTTTTTAATTTTTCAGGATATCATTGGTTTGGATAGCAGATGCAAATATGTAATCTCTTCACAAATATTGTATAGATTGCAGTCTTCATGTGTATATTCTGTGTTGCAGAAATGCCTCCACCAACAGGTCAATTGATTAATACCACTTTTGGCCCATTTTATCATCTCTTCATGATGGTGCTGTACAGTGTCTAATCATGCTACACTGGTAATAAGAAAATATGTGTTTGCACTATACAGTTGTCCATTATATTATAACGGAGAAATTGCTGCTGTTTTTATTCCTGTAATATCTGCAGTAATTTAAGCTCAGTTGTAGCTGCTTTAAGTGGTTATGTGCTCTGAAATATTATGGTGTTGCCTACCTTTCTCCCCTCATATCTGTCCAGTTTCTCCCAGCTGGTTGGGCTGCCTTACCTGTGAGCCTGCTTCTGCTCTGGGCTTGGGTGGCTGACTTTAATCTCTATTTCAGTGCTTCTCCAGTCATAGTAAAACTCTGTACGTTTGTGCTCATACTTGTAGGGTGTTTTGTTCTAGCTCTGTGCTCTGCTGACCCCTGGATACTTTTAGCTGGACCTATCTTGGTTGGAAGTCATAATTGTCCTTCACTCAGCACCTGAAGTACTGTATCTGATTTTGGGCTCCCCAGTAGAAGAAAGGCATAGGTAGACTGAAGCAAGGCCCCTGGAGGACCACCAAGATGTACAGTGAGCTGGAGCAGAGGATATATGAGGAGTGGAGAGATCTGGGACTGTTCAGATCAAGGAAATGTCATTGGTTAATCTTATTGCTCTCTAAGACTACCTATTGGGAGGGGATGCATAAGTAAGACGCTTTTCAAATGTGCATGATGATAAAAAAAGAACAGACACAATTTGGAACATTTGAAATCCTGACTGTGTATATTTGGAGGGAAAAAAGTCACCATAGGTGTGCTCAAAGACTGACACAAATTGTCCAGAGAGGCTGTGAAATCTCCAACCTCAAGGTTGTAAAAAACTTGACCGGAGAAGACTGAGCAATCTCCTTTAAGCACAAGGGGACCCTCAGTGGTCCCTTCCAATATAAATTATTCTGTGACAACCTTAACCTCAGACAGAGAGAGCAGATAATACGGGCAGCTTTGAAGGTCTGGATGGGAAGCTCTGGGAATCAATCTCCAGAGAAATAGGATTTGGGGCATAGCTAGTTACAGAATCATAGAAGATTGGAAGAGACCCTGAAAGATCATTGTCCAACATTTTGTGGGAAAAGAAGCCTAGATGAGATTATCTAGCACCCTGTCCAATTACATCTGGAAAACCTCCAGAGACAGAAATTCTACCACATGCCTTGGGAGGTTGTTCCAGTGGTTGATTGTTCCCAGAGTAAAAATTTATTTTTTGTATTGAGCTAAACCTCTCTTGGTACAACTTTCATCCCTTGCCCTTTCTCTTTTCCCTATGTCTCCTTGTAAAGAGAAAGCCTCTTTCTCTTTGTAGCTGCCCTTTAAGTACTGGAATACTGTGATGAGGTCCCCTGAGCCTTCTCCAGGGTGAAGAGAGGCAATGACTGAATGCAATTTTTATCCAAGGTTTTATAAACAGTTCCACTGAAAGAGAGGAGAGCTGCAGGAAGGTGAAGGACAGAGACAGTAACTCTAGCCAGTACTGATGCCTTTAAGTCCCATCCTCCCAGATTGCTCTCCTCAATTTGCTGTTGTTTACACTTCTTGGGCCTGAAGCTGCAACGGTGTCCTTGGTTCTCAGGCTAGAAAAGGATTATTTTGTCTAAATAAACTGTGAAGAGAACTTGCTAACACTTTATATGAAGTTCAGAGTTATATACTAATGCAGTACAGAATCTGAAAAATATGACAGCTAAAACTCAAGACATCATTCCCTCTTCTATTTTTGGAGGACTCAGAGAGGAGCTGGGCACAGAATACCACTGCTGACCTGCAGCTTGTCCCGAACTGCTGTGGTTTAATCCCAGACAGCAACTAAGTACCATGCAGCCCCCCACTCACCCCATCCCCCAATACCCCTCCTTGTGGGGAGGAGAATTGGGAAAAAAAAGTAAAAGTTGTGGGTTGAGATAAGAACAGTTTAATAAATGAAGTTAGATAAAATTAAATATTAACAATAACAATAATAATGCTGCTAATGATGATAATAGTAGTTATTGAGTAATAAAAAAAGGAAAGAAATAAATCCCAAGAAAAACAAGTGGTGCACAACACAGTTGCTCACCACCAAATGAGCAAATGCCCTGCCCATTTATGAGCATGATCTTCTAGGGTATGAAACATCCCATTGATCAGCTGGGATCATCTGTCCTGGCCATACTCCCTCTCAACTCCTTGACTGGCGGAGCAAGGGAACGTGAGCAGTCCTTGACTCAGTGTAAGCACTACTTAGCAGCAATTAAAGCATCACTGTGTTATCAGCCTTATTCTCATAATTCATCCAAAACACAGCATTGTACCAGCTACTAGGAAGAAAATTAACCCTATCCTAGCTGAAACCAGGGTAAGGACACAGCTAATAGGCAAATGTTGTGGAACACTGGCTGACTCCTGTACTCGTACATGAGCTCAGTAAGGAGGATCCTGAACAAGAGGCTCACAGTTAGGCAGGGCTGCCTGTATTCCTTTGCTCCCTGCCTCACTGCCTGCCTGCCTTCATTCCTTGGTAACACCCAGGCTGCTGGCAGCACAGCAAGGAGGCTGGTGAATATCGTTGCATTAGCCATTATGAAAGGCTGTTAGCATTGTGTGCTGTGACATGTACCTGCTATTTATTACTTTTTCTCTGGATTGCATGGTATCATCTTGGATGGATGTGAGCCAGTTTCCAAATCCTGCCCTTCCTCTTTCCCTCCCACGTGTTCGAAATCCAGCTGTGTTCAGCAGGTATAAAAGTGCTGACCTAGAGAGCCCATGACAGCCAGCTGCACTCCCCTATTCCCTTTCTCTCCTGCTTCCATTGCTCATTTTTCAAATGAAGCAGTTCTGCTCTTTCTGGTGCTCAAAATGGGAACTGTGCTTCTCGGTGCAGAAACTTTTTGCCCTTGCCATCAGTCACACAAGGAGTTCATGTGCCACCTGCACCAGTTTTGGAAAAGAATCACTTGTACATGTGCAGGGAGAGCCAGCTAGTCTTTAATTCAGTTTTCAAGCATGTAGTATGTTTTGCTCAAGCAAATAAGTAATTCAGTCTCAGTAAGGCATTGTTCAGCAGCATAAATCCTAGTAAGTCTTTAGAAGTATAAATTTTGCTGTGGCATCTTCTGATCAGTGAAATAGGTCTTTTGCTGTCTGGTCAGCTTTCTTCCCTGAAACAGCTGCCTGGGGAAGGGCAAGCAGAAGCATTAGACCCTCCATGAGAATATTCATCTTCCTTACACAGCTAACATTCCCCAATTTGCTGTTCATGAATAGCTTCACCCCATGGCCACCTTCCCACAACAGGTCTCTGGACTGAAGAGTCACAGAGGCCTCAACAGTACAGAGGAATCACCATCTGAATTGCCCTGTGCAGCAAACATGAGGCTGATTTCACTCTTTGGGTGCTGGTGGAGCTGGAGAGCTATGAACTCACAGACTTTGTGCTTGGGTAGTCAGCAGAGGAAAAGAACCTGTCATGCTCAGAAGGTTAGAAAAGTGGAGCAGCCTCTGTACCTGCATTGCAGAAATGTGGGTGAGAAAATACATGATGAAGTAAGGGTGAAATCTGTTGCAGTGAAGAACTGAACAATAAACAGCACCTGTTGCTTCTGTGCTTTTTGACTGTCATATATGAAATGACCATATCCTTCAGGACACCGCTGTTCATTATTTTATTGCATTTGGCAGAGCTGAGTGTGGAGAAGATGCAACCTAGGAACCTCTCGAAACTGAGGGAGGCATGAAGTTTTTTGGGTTTTTTTCCCTCTGAAAACTTTTTTTCTTGAAAAACAAGTAGGACAGACAGAAAAAGGAGCATTCCCTTCATTGTCTTGATACTGGTGAATTAAGATATCCTGGGAGAAATAGTCTAAACAAAGGGATATGCTGGAGTGTAATCATGCTGTATAAATTGGAAGTTGATAGCAAAGGGCTGTCTGCAAGTAAGCATCTTCACAACGTTTCCATCAGTCCAGGGCATTGAGTATCCCTGCATGCTCCAAGCCAAGTGCTGGCTTGTTTGGGGGCTGGGAATTGCGCTGTTGGAAATGACAGGCTGCCAAGCTGTTCTCACAGATACAGGCAATTTTTGCAGTGAGCCAAGAATTAAACTTTGTGGCCAAGAGTTCAACCTTGTAAACCTGTGTCAAATAACAACCCTTTTGCAGTTCATATGGTGTTTATGCATTTGTACCATTAAAGAATAAGTCTTATTTGGAAATAGGTGTCAATTTTTAAATCTTTTAAATTTCCCTCTTTACATACTGTTCTTGCACTATAAGAAGGCATCATCTGCTGCTTTTAAAATGTACTCTAAGCAGTAAGACTGGAATAACAAATGCTACATTAAGCTAATAAACATCTTTAGACCAGTGGGTCATGGCACTGAAACTGCCTGTTCATGAAAACTCAAAATTCTTCAGCTTTAGAAACCCATGGAAGCACATAAATCACTCAAAATAAACCCACAGAGAAATTACCTCCCCTTCCCCACTGCTGTCCTGCTGTGGGAAAGACCTTTTGCTATCCCTGATTCCCCCCCGGAGTGAAATCACATCCACCATTCAATACAAAATTAATAAAGGTATATAGAGCATGTTGAGCAAACACTGACATATCCCCAATGGTGAATTTACATCCTTCCATTCTGTTTAAAATTAATAAAGGAAGACAAGGCATACAAAACCAACAGAGGAGAGTATAAAACCCCTCACGCAAAGCCCACCAAGGCTTGGCACTGAGCGTGAGCTTCTGCTCTGGAGTAAGAGGCTCTGTTTGTGAGGCAAATCTTGGGGTGGAAATGCTGGTTCCCTTTCTTGGGCAGGTTCAGGAGGGCTGCCTGGCAGCATGCCCAGTGGATTTGTCACTCAGGAGTGGGAATTGCCTGAGCTATTTGATGTGTTTGCAGCATGTCTGTGACATTCCCTCCTTCCTGCAGGTGATGTGCAGGATAAAAGATGATGTTTCAATTGAAGTCTTGCTCAGCTGCATCCCACCTTCCACTTGCCTTCTGCCCTTCCCTCTCCCAAAGGCACACTCTGCTGTCATCAGTGTGCAGTTATGGGTCTGTAAAAATGTTCTGTGATCTGAGCAGGCCAGCCAAAGGCTTCATGGGATGTTGTGATGGACCAGGGACTGCTGGAGCAAGGGATTGAAGATACTCTGAATGCCTGTGGTATTCGGCCCCTTTAGAAAATTGCCTGATTTTAGCATAGAAAATAGGTAAGTGTCCTCAAACACTCCTTAGATAATCTGACTCAATGATTATTTGCTTCTCAGGTACTTCTTTATGAACTGGGAGGCCAGGCACAGAGGTGAGATACCAGCAAGATGGGCTCTCACAGTTATCCTACAGAAATTAAATATAATCCCTTGTACTCAAAGCAGTTAATAACCTCTTCTTTACCAGCACCTGTTACATCTGTACCCTTCAGAGCTGTGCCAGACCCCTCCACAAGTGCCAGCCATTGATTCAGCTGCAGAAACTTCCCACAGCGGATCGTGAACAGTTGGAAACTGTCAGTTTTCGAAATGTTTATGGCCACACATTTCTGAAGAGATGAGCTGTCTTTTGTTGCATGCTGGCTTCAGGTTAAGCTATTTTTTATCACTCTGATGTTTTGTAGACACCGCTGGTTACTCCTAGGTTTGCAGCATCAGCTTCTCCCACCAGTTCATGTGTATTTTATGAGCCGGGAGATGTTTTGGCAGAAAGTGGAGCTGTGCCAAAAAGAGTTGTTCCTGCTTTCCTTCATGCTTGCCTTTTTTAATGTACTTGCAGCATCTGAAGAAGGGGAATGCTATAGCTGTGGCAAGGAAAAGTGTGGCCCAAACTGCTTTGTAGAGTGATGGCTGATGTGCATATTTACAACTGTCCAGGAGCAGTGTGTCAACTGTGTGTCTTAGGCTCCTTGCCTACCAACTCCTCACTCTGTTTCTGAGAGAAATTGTGCCAGTCTCTGGTGACCTGTTGGAGGTCTGCACATGGTACTTTCGTTGCCACAAAAGTAGGGTTTATTTGGGAACTGCCTTGCAAAGACTCCAGAGATTTTTTCAAGCTTGATATCCCATGTGGGATCACACCAGGAATCCCCCTTGTGCCCTGTGGGACAAACCCACAGTGTCCTCCCTCTGCCAGCACTTCAGTGGGACTTTAGTGGGTACAAGGTCAAGCTGCTAATCTACAAATTTCAGAAGCACATTTTCCAAGCAATGCCTTTTAGCTAACTTAAAGGTGAGCTGCTCATTTGGATGAGGAACTGCATTAGGTGGGATGAAGCTGTTGCAAGAAAACATCTTCCTTGCAAGAAAATTCCTTTCTGTAGGCGAGTCTTTAGTCATCTTTGTAACCTTTGTCATCCTGTCCTCCCTGGGGAGTTTACTCTGTGACCTTTGCTATTCTATCAAGGCTCCTCATAAATTATTATTCTTTTAAATGGCACTTAGACTGTCGTCGTGACTGCTAGCCTTGAAGATTTGCAGTCTACTCTGTAATTTTGAGGGGGAAAAAATGGTTTAGTGACAGAAGAAATATTGTTCTTCACGATAAAACTACTTTTGTGTTTCATTTTCCACTCAAGTCATTCATATCCCTGTCACTAACCTCATTCAGGTCAAGGGCTTGAGGCAGAGAACGGGCATAATATTTTTGGTCAGACTGATGCATCTGAATATTGCAAACATCTGTAATTTTGAATTGAAATGAACATTGTGTTAAATCCTCAGGCAAATATTATCAAGACGTAATAGATTACTGAAGTTTGCATTTCTTTTGGCAATTCAGACCAAGGCTGTGTTGACTGGTTATTCCAGACATTAATGAACCTGTTTACACAAAGGGAGCTAGCTGCTCCTTATGGCTGCAGATTAGATCCTGGATTCTGCAAACTTTGTAGGAAAATCTGTGGGCCAAGTAGTTGAGATAATAATGAAAAAATTAATCAGGCACACATTAAATGTGAAGCATGGAAGAAAACATCTGCAGCACTCGGTGGACATCTGGGAAACATACTTGCAGTGCTGTTTTGCCAGCTTACATCTGGAGTGGTTCATGAGAAGGGAGCAGATGCTAGTGTGAAATAGGTCATCATAGCAGCAGGGCATCTGAACAGAGGCATTTCTTTTTTTTTTCTTGCCGTAACAGCTATTTCTTTTTATTCACACCAATTATGAAAATGTTAGCCAAGTATGCAATGTGAATGCATGTATTGTGACAAACCAGTACTCCTAAAGGGTGTCAAGGTAGAAAAATAACCTAACGAGGAGGCTTCTGAGAAGCAGCCTTTTTGCATTACACACTGAGTATTCTTTAATAGACATAGTGATTATTTTTTGTTAAGATTATGATCTTTTTTCCCCCATGCTTTATTTTTGTATTTAGTTGGGAATTTACTAAATGCCTTCTAGGTGGCAAATGCCCAGAAGCAAAGATGCTAATTCAGGCGAGTTTCATCAGTCATTTCAAAAGAGAGGTCACATAGATAAGAGAAATGAACAGTACACAGTATGTGAAGCAGTGACATTCAGTGAGCCCTTGTCACTAGCAGCCATTAGCATGGAGGCCTGCTGCTACATTTCGGTGCTTTATGTGCTTTTCTTGACCAGGCAGGGAGCCTTCGGTGCACTGCAGCACTCAGAAGCATACAAGTTATTGTTTCTTTCTTGAATGCTTTATATTTTTAGTACCATTTAGATTTTTTCCATGCCCCCTTGTGCATCTAAATTTTAAAGAGAATCGAAGAATGCATAATTCATATCTGTCCCAGAGGTAATGGAATGACTCAATGATATCCGTGAAGGAGATGATTTTAAATTTCATGTCTTATGCAAGAGGTCATATTTATACAAAAAGTGCAAAATTGGTCTCAGGGATACCCAGATAATTATCCTTACAATAACGAGCGTGGATTCCAGGAGGGAGTATCACAGGAAGCTTTAGTGTCTTGTGTGTCACCATCCCTTATTATCATGGTGTCATTGTTGCCATGATCGAAAACTTAGCTCATGGTGTCATTGTTGCCATGATCGAAAACTGATAGATCTCAGGCTATGACTTGTATTTTGACTTGCAACAGCGCTTCCAGGAGGTGTGAAAAGACAGGTTTGCTTTGATTCTGTTGAAGTATTCATGCAAGATGTGAAGCATTTGTTTACTGCTGAAATTCTTTCCTTCATTTAAAGGAAAAACAATTATTTATTGATGTTGGGCAGAACCCACCAGTAAATGCTTTGTCGCACAGCACAATTCCACTAGACTATTTCTGCTCTCCTTTCCCAAAAGCCTAGAAGCGCCATGGCTAGAAATAAGTGTCTGTTTCTGTGATATGCTATATGTTTGAAAATGCACTTTAAGGTCTGTATTCAGACAGTTCAAAGGGAATATAAATTGGTGCAGTATTCTCTCTTTTCTTCTAATCCAGTTCCATATATTCACTGAATTTTTACCCTGAAACATATCTTTAAAAAAAACTTACCATTTTGCATTTTATTTAACTTGGACTTTGCTATATTTGTGTAATTGTTATGATCTAGCTGCTCCTCTAGTGTAAAATGTTTAATATCCTCTAAACCAATTCTGCTCTGACTTTTAGCATTGCATATCCAAGGAGACAGCTGATTTTATTTGCTTTTCCTTTAGAAACTTCCTAGTTTTAACTGTACTTTCCACTTTTTGCAGGATTGACCATGAGAATTTGTGGAGTTTGAAATTTGGAAGTTTGGAAATACTGTGATGGGGCCACTGAGAAGTTACCTTCCTGTGTACAGGTCTGTAAAATGTATTGGGTTCTGACTATTTGTCATGGTTTAGGAATGGTATTCTCCAATTTAGTGTTCCCACTGAAACCACTCCAAGTTACATGTTGCTCACCCCCCTCCTCTCTCCCAGCCTCATTCCCTCCTTCCCTCCCCCTACCTCTCCTCCATGATGGAATGGTGAAGAGAATGGGAGTCACAAAATATAAAGATCACAAATTGAGATAAGAACAATTTACTGGAAACAGCAACGAGGTAAGAAAATGAACAGTAACAGCAATGATACTAATGACGGAGTGTGTAAGAGAAAGAAATCTTCTTGCTGACCCCATGGAAACCTCTGACAGTACACAGCCACTCCCTCTGCCACGCTACCCCAGTCCAGAAGCAAGCCCTTCTCCCTGTCCTTGGAAGATGATCTGAGGTGGTACAGGATAACCTCTGGGTCCTAGCCATACCCCATCCTGGCTACTGCAAAAATTAACCTTGCCCTGGCTGGAACCAGGACAGTATTTCAGCATGCAGACCTCTGTACTGACTTGTTATCTTTTTTATCTTGGATGACTGCAAGCCAAATCTAACGTTATGCTAGAGAAAATGTTGTGAAAAATTCATTTTGTTTCTCACCAGATGCTTAGGACATAACTCTATTCTGTTGTACAGATGCAGAGTAACCCATTCGTCTTTCCTTCGAAGTGAATGATTGCAGTTTATAGAGTTGTACTGCAGAAAGGAATTGGGCCTGTATGTCATTTTCTTCTCACTGCTCTGCCTTTCAGTATGTTTTGGAGCTGCATTACCCTAAAAGGCCCTGCAATCGATTGCTTCCACCCAGGTTGCTCATATGTGAGCAGCTGACCACAGTTACAGCTGTGGATATTTTCAGAAGCACACTTAGCAGACGATCAGCAGAATTACTGAGGCTTTTGGGTCAGGAGGAGCTCAGGTTCATGGAAAGTTTACAAAAATGAAAGAAAAAATGTATATTTAAGAGACTGTAAAAAGAGCATAATAATAATGGCTTGACTCCTGTAGTGTCAGCATGGCAAGAAGTGGTGAGAAGCCTGTAGCTAATGCTATGTCCTTGTCAGCTGAAATGATAGTGTGGCCAGCAGTCACTCTGATTTAGAGGGTAGAAAACACTCCCCTGCATTTCAATATGTTTTTCTATGCAGCTATATAACAGAAAAATTTTATTTCTTACTGCTCTCACAGCTAGTACTGAACAGCATTTTAATAGAAATCTACCAAGAAAAACCGATGGGAATCAACTTTTCCGTCTAGGTGGTCATACCCTGGTCACACTTGGGGTCTGTAGGAATTGTATGCTCTAAATAATAGTTTTCAAAAATGTTCATTTTTGAATATCCTGTATTTCATTTGCTTGGTTTATCTTGGCTTGCTTTGGGTGTTACTGTTCCTTGTTGACTCTGTAGTCGCATGCTGTTTTATTAGTCTGCAGGGAAAGTAGACTGTGAACCTTAAACAAAATCAGATGGATTTAGGAGATGAGAGGTATCCAAAACAACTTCTAATTCATTCTTGGAAATTATTATGATAATACCTTTTAAAGCCAACACAGCTCCAAGACACTTTAGAAACTCTTTGAACCTAGATGTAAACCTCACACAAGGGCACAGCTTCTGTAATGAGTGAAAGCCCTACATCAGACTGGTTGAGATACTGCAGATACAAATCTGATAATGCTGCCTTGGGCCTGTGTTGAGTGAAAGCTCTGTGTTCAAAAATAAGTAGCTTTTCACTGTAATTGAACAACTGTTGAATGATCTGTGTCATCCTAAGGCTTTGACTGCACTACTTCTTTCTTTAATGATGATACCCCTTCAGGCAAAATTTGTGGTTTTCTTAGACAGGGGGTGGGGAGAAAGAAGTGCGGAACACTGGATGACATTTGGGATAGAGGGAGAAGACTAGTTGCAGTTGGCATTTGCTATTACTTTACTAGTAGCAACAGCAGCTTTATAAAATCTTCCTTTCCAGACCTGTCTATGAGTGTTGTTTGAATCGCGCCTCACCCAAGGCTTCCAAGAGTTACTGCTAAAATTGCCAAAGCAAAGTGAGACTGGGCCTGCGTCTTAATAACGTGATACAAATGCGATCAACAGCTGCCATGTGGAGACTTTTTAGGCAAGTCATTTGTCTAAAGCACATTTTAAAAGTTTCCTTGTTCAGCAGTCTAGTTCTTGGAAATTTGTGATGTAGATACAAATTAGTATTGTGCCATTTAAAAAGAGGATAAATTTGATATTCGTTTGATATATGTACATGTTAGATGTATGTATATTAAGAGGCATAAAGTAGTTGGGTAAGGATGTGCTGTACCCTCATTATAATGCAGAAGCAAAGGGAAACCAATTAAATTAAAAGGCAAGACAGTTCTACTGAAAAGGATATAGAAGGTGTAATTTCTCTTGGAAAGTATTTCCCCAAGGTATTATCAAAAGGTATTGCCAGAAATAGATATTTACATCAATAAGAATGCCATCACAGAGATATTTTTCATATTTTACCTTTATAGAGAAGTTACAGTGGTTACATACCAGTGGCAGAAGGCTGAACTCACTGATCCTCAGCCTGGGTGAAGCTTCTTCTCCAGCTGTGTGGGTATCTCTTGTACCACTTTTCTGCAGTGTCTGGTATTGATGTTGAATGGAAACAGGACAGTGATCTAGCTAAATAATTAGTTTAACCTGGGTCAGCTATTTCCATTTACCCCATGTCTTTCACTGCAAATTTCAAAGTTTTTTTTTGTCACTTGTAAGTATATCTTCCTCTTGTTTTCTTAATCTCTTGTGTATTTCCTGCATATGATCCCTCACCTTGTTTTCCAGAGAGGCCTCTTTTTTTCCTGACATCTTTATTACTTGTTCTTCCTTGTTGGAGTTTGATTAATGTATTGCTTGAGTTTCTAAAGTTTTCTCTTGGGGTCACTAAATACCTCTTGGGGTGTCCTCAAACCTTTGCCCTTGACACACCTGTGGTGAATCAAGTATAGTTTGGTTTTACAGGAAGCAGAGGAAAACAAAAGTTGTGAAAACAGTTCATGGCCGCCTCTTGGAAGAGGAGGCTCTGACTCCTGGGGCTGGGCTCCTCTGCCCTGTCCTCCTGTCACAACCTCCTGGGCACACAGTCAGCGTGGGCTGGCTCCTGGGGGAGTTTGCTGGGGGAGCACTGCTCCGTTGTCTTGCTGCTTCTCAAGTGAAGAATTCACGACTGGCAAAACACAAATCTGTCAAAAAACATAGGAGGCAAATGGAGAAGGGAGAGGAATAGTCTAGCTGATGCACAAACGAGGACTGTGAAAGAGCATGGTTATCTTTGTGCATCTTATATGTAAATTACCTGGCTACAAAGAGACAGGAAGGAAAGGGGATGTTACTGCCTGGAAATATGCCCTGAGTGCATTTGATGCATATATTTGAATTATTGAAAAGATGGAAAGAAAATAGTTTGGTAGGTGGAGAAAATCTGTAAGCTAGATGCTTGAAGGAAATATGGGAAGATAAAATGGGAAGGTGGGGGAAGTGAATCTCACTAAGCTGCCATGGAGGGAGAATTGTATTTTATTAGAACAGAAATCCAAACAAGACTGTTATTTTCTAAAGACTCTTGTGTCCAAATAATGAGTCTTATGTGCAAACTAATTACAAACACAATGAGCTGGTGCAAGGACTTGAGCACAAGCCTTGTAAGGAGTGCCTGGGGGAGCTGGGGGTGTTTGTCTAAAAAAAAAAGGAGGCTCAGAGCAGACCTTATCACTCTCTACAACTGCCTGTAAGGAGGGTGTAGGGAGATGGGAGTTTGTCTCTTCTCCCATATGAGACGCAGTGGGTGAGAGGAAACAGCCTCAAGTTGCACCAGGGAAGGCTTAGATTGAATATTAAGAAAAATTTCTTCACAGAAAGGATTGAAACAGCACTGGAACAGGCTGTCCAGGGAGGTGGAAGAGTCACTATTCCTGGAAGTGTCCAAAAAACATGGGCATGTGACACTTAGGGACATGGTGGGAAACTTGGCCATGCTGGGTTAACAGCTGGACTCGATGGTTTGGAGGCCTTTTCCAACCTCAACAACTCAATGATTTTATATGCATTTTTAATTTTCATTTTTGATTGGTGGCTCAGAGTGTCTATTACCATCCAGGTCTGATTTTTTGTTGCCCACAGCAAGCCACAGAACAAGTTATTATGAGAAAATCTAGAATGGCAGTGTGCTCACCTGAGTAAGAGCTGTGGCCAGAGGAACTGCCAAGAGACTGAAATTCATATGTATGCAGGGAAAACAAACCAGCAACCAACCCAGACAGCAGATTGACCTTCTGCTGGATTTTATGTTTTGAGTTCTTTTCAAGGTATTTCTAGGAATGGTTGCAAGTACCTCCTCTGCTGGAGGAATAATTCGGAAACATCCTTAAATACTTCCCTGTTGTTTAATGACAGCTACTTCCCAGAAGAATGGGAAACCAGTTGAGACACTCCTGCAAACTAAGCAAAGTTTTCATAGGCTCAGATTAGGAGTAAGGCTCTTTACTTGCCTCACTGTGGTGCCATCATCTTCTGCTTCCAAGTGCACTTTGATGATAATCTTTGCTGATCTTAATTCCTAGGCAAAACATAAAAATAAGGGATATCTTTGGTGTCAATGGTCAAGAACACCTTAGGGACACCAATGATAATTTGGCTCATTTGCCTTCACTACCAGCAAGAGTTGTCTAGATAATCAGAGAGAAAAGTTTATCTAATCTTCCAGTGAGGACTTTTTCAGTGCCACCCCATGAAGTCTTTTCCAGACCTACACAACACTTGGGTATTTCTAAAATCCACGCCATGCTCTATTTGCTCTATAGGGAGCATTTTGGTGTCTTATTTATAGTGAAGCTAGAAAACAGTTGAAGGTAACTTTCTTTATGGTAATTTTCAAATATTAGAAGGGAAAATGACTTTACATTGTAGCTGATTTAAGTTGTTAATCTGTTTTTTTTAGAATAAGCAATTGCAGATCTTATAGGTCCCATTTAAAATACTTTTCCTTGTCTTCACCTTCCATGTGTTGCTAAATTCTTGATGCAAGTGCCAGTAATAAGAAGCTGAATATAGTCAATATGACTTTCAGATGATACAAATTATGTAAAATAAGCCCGGAATTTAAAAGTTCAATAATTACTATGGAGCTACACCCTCAGCCAAAATGACCCCAATCCATATTATGCCTCAGCTGTGTGTAAGTGGAGTCACTGCTAGTGCCTTCTCTCTCTTCCATCAGTTAAGCTCTCTCAGTGTGATACTGGGTAATGAATGACACTGTTGGAGAAGCACTAAGTGAGCAACTGATGGCTCTCAGCATATGGATAATGGCACATCTTCCACCTTTTCATTGCCCCCATTCTGCCTGCACAGAGATAGCTGAACAATAGATGAGGTGAAATGGTGGCCATAGAGCATTGCAGAAACAATAATTGTCCATTAGGTCCCTCTAAAAGAAAAGACAGCAAAGAGCTGCTAAGTTTTTCATCCCTAAGGCCCTCAGAAGAATCAATCACACATCGTGAATAATAATAATAGTAGAAGAGGGAGGACAGCTGTTCAACCAAACACCATCAGTATTGACACCTTCCAGGAGGAGTAATCCCCTTGACCGAAGCAGGTGTCACAATAAGATAAAAGTCATAGGCTACAGCTCCAGTGAGAGTCTGTTGCCATATACAGAAAGACATGAATTTATTTCACTTCTGAAAGGCAGTTAAAACATCTTCTCCAGCTGAGAGGAGAAATACGCTGTCACCACTGTTCAAGTCTCCAGAAACAGCAGTGAAATTTGAAGAGATAGTACTTAAAAAACAAGGATTGTTCATATGGCCAAGCACCAACCAAAATGAACATTTCTCCTGCTTTTTAGCTAAAGTATGAAAAAAGGCTACCTGTTCAAATAGTAAACATTAAAGGATTTTTAAAATTAGTTTACATGAGAGCAAATCATAGAATCTTAGAATCATTTAGGTTGAAAAAGACCTTTAAGATCATCTCCAACCTTACCCCAGCACTGCGGAGTCCACCACTAAATCATGTCCCTAAATGCCACATCTACACCTCTTTTGAGTACCTCCAGGGATGGTAACTCCACTGTTTTCCCTGGGCAATGTATTCCAGTATTTGACAACTCTTCTAATGAAGAAATTTTCTCTAATATCTAAGCTAAATCTCCCTGGGTGCAACTTGAGGTCATTTCCTCTTGTCCTGTCATTTGTTATATGGGAGAAGAGGTTGACCCCATCTCAGAGCAACCTCCTTTCAGGCAGTTTTAGAGAACAATAAGATCTCCCTGAGCGTCCTCCAGGCTAAAGAACCCCAGCTCCCTCAGCCACTCCTCATAAGACTTGTGCTCTAGAACTTTCACCATCTTCCTTGCTCTTCTCTGGACTCGCACCAGCTCTTGAGAGGTCCAGAACGGAACACAGCACTTGAGGTGTGGCCTCAACAGTGCTGAGTTCAGGGGGACGTCACTACCCTAATCCTATTGGCCACATAATTTCTGAATGATGATGAGTTTGATCCTGCAATTAATATATTCACAATGCTATCAGCATTAGAAACTGCCTGTGACAAGTATTCAGTTCCTTCTTGTCAGCCTTGTAAAAACGCTTCAACACCAGCTTAATTTAAGACCAAGCTTTGTTCATCTTCAGAACTCAAGGCTGAGCAGAGTCAAATCAATATCATAAGTAATAGTAAGGCAAAGTCTTGATTTTGGTAAAGTTCCAGCCTTCTTTCTAGGCTGAGGTGTAGCACATAGAGCACTTCTGGGATTGAGAATCCCAAGGTATACTGCTCCAGAATTACTCAGGTTTCTAGGCTCAATGATCCCTTCAGTAAAGGGAAAATACAGAGGAAGTGACTAGTAGGTGCCACAAGTTAAAAAACTAACCAGAATTAAAAAGCAAAACTTAAAAGAAACCATATCAACTTTAATTGACTATATGGAAGAAATGACCTAAAAATGGCTGTAGGCAACCATTCAGGAAAGAGTGTGCTCCTACTTAATATCACTGATTCCACATTCAGAAAAAAAACCCAAAAGACCCTTGAATATTGAGTTCAAGAAGTGTTATGAGAATCTGGGGAATCTTGACCAACTTTGCTCAAACAGCAAAAATTAAAGTAGAAAGATGAAAGAATATCTTGGGTCAAGCTACTCTTTAACTCTGGGCCTTCAGAACACTATTAAAAAGGTAAGGAAAAGGTAATACATACTATTGCTCAAAATATCCTAGAACAAACAAAAAAGATGTTCTTCATCTAAGTAGCCACAGGTTTTTTTTTCCTAGAACTATCCTAGAAAATTAGGAAGTAGCTTGAGGATCCTGCAGCTTTATCACTTGTACTGACGCTTCCCATTAGAACTGTGGCTGACCCATTTCTGAGGGCCTCCACTGATGGAGATTCTCTGAGCAATTCATTCCAACGCCTAATTTTCTTTACAACTAGAAAAATGCTTTTTTTTTTTTTTCTTAACTTGGGAGTTACTTCTCTCCTACTTGCAATGAAGAGGAATAAGTTATTCCATTTTTTCTTGCAACCATATTTGAAATTTTCAGCGTGTTTTGTCATGTTTCCCCAAGTTTTGTCTTCTTTGCATTAATCAACAAACTATTCTTTCAATTTTTTTGTCATGTTTTTAAGAGTAATCACTGTCAGTCAGTTACATCCTCCTTAAAATGTGGCATCCAACATTTCACCTAAGGTTATGGTTATGAACTCTTTCCAAAACAAAGTAATAAAGGAAAATTCCCTCTTGTGTCTTATAGATAACATTCTCCTTTATGTTTCTAATATGATATTCATGCATATGTGTCAGTGACTATTGAAGCTTGTGATCTACTGGCTAACCTCAGGTCTTGCATAGCAAGACAAGTCTATTTGGTTATTTCCCACTGAGTGTTTGCTAAGTTAACTGTTTCTGACCTCACCTCCCAAAGTTAATTGCCAGCAGCTCTAAGATTTTCTCAGTCAGTGATATATGTATTCTAAGGTGAAATTTGTAAGGCCTAGACAATTTGAAAAATTTTAACTTATCTCAGTTCTTTCTAATCTATTTTTTCCTATTATGAATTGAATTTCCATTCCTTTGTCTTCAGTGTTCACTTTTGTGGCTCTCTGATCCTGCAAATAGCTTTTCCTCCTGATGTGTGGCAAACCAACTCTCTTCTCCCCCTTGCTAATAGTGGTCTCTTACTATTGCACTTAGTGGTTTTCTTAGGAAATTTTCCTGCCTTTACAGCCTCCAACAAAAGTACACAAAATGTTACACAGACTGGATGAAGGGCATTGAAAGACAATTTTCATAATTCCTGACTTCACAGAGGCACTAGAATTACAGGAGCAGTTGAAGGTAGTTATGACAGGATTGACAGGTTGCACTCAGATGTCCCTATTCTTACAGTCTCAGAGAAAACCTGGCCTGATCTGACTGAAACATGAACCAGCACTAAAGAGAATAAAATAAAACATTTCAGAGGAACCAAGGATCTTGAACGCAAAGGTCAGGTATTAAATCTAGGAGAGGGCTGACTGAAATATGGCACCCTGTTTGTCAAATTGACTGATATCATATGTTTTGCTTAAAGGAGACTTAATTGCTTCATGATGCCATTCTTTAATGTTTTAGGGCCACTAATTCACTTTACTTAATAGTGATGTTCTGTATTCCTGTCAGTCCATGAAAAAAATCCCGAGTGTTGCTCTCTTCACCCAGCCTTTTTACTATTTTGAGGTGACAAGGAAACAAGGGGAGAAGAGAGAAGAGATGATTACAGAGTAACAGGTTAAGGACATCGTTTATTCTGCAATGAGTTCTTATGCCATTGCCCAGGATTCCTTTCTTTTTGTGGTTTTTTTTTTTTTTTTTTGTGTTTTGTTTGTTTGTTTGTTTGTTTTTGGTTTGAATTTTGTTTTTTGGGGTTTTTTTTGGAAGGTTGTGTGAGCTATTCAGCAGTATTCCTGAAATCTGGCCAAAGTTCTGTAGACCATCTCCTGTCAGGCTCTTGTGTCTGTCACACATGAGTGAGATCAATCAAACACCCTATCTGTTCCCAATGAAGTGTAAATATACGGAGAGATCTGGTTGTTCTCTTGTTCTGGGGCATGAAGCATTTTGAACCTCTGATCTTTCTATAATCCTTCCAGGAACATTCCTCTTTAATGCTAGAGGCCTTTGCCTCCAGATTTTGTGGTGGTCACTCCTGCAAACCTTCCACCATTAATGCATCTTTGATTTTTCCACCTCCATAGCTCTGTGTGTAGGTTGAAGTGAGTTGGGATTTCTATCCAGGAGGTTTGTCTCTGTCAAGAGCCATACAGTCAGCAGGCAAATTGCAGTGCCATAAGATGGGCTTTCAGAAAAAAAGTCAATGTTTGATAGCCAAGTGCAATATAGTGTTTTAAGATCTTAAAGTAGTAAAAAATCTCTACAAGTCAACACAGATGTGCTTTATGACAGCATTTTGTTTCTTTGGAGGTGTTTCAGTGCATATTCTGAAGACTCACTTGACTGCTGATAGTCTCACCACTGAATGCATGATGTGCTTAGGGCAGTGGAGCCTAAATCAACATAGAGGGTTTTAACTTAGCAGCCTGTGGCTCATTCAGAGGCTTTTCCTCAGTTCTTCGTTCTCCACTTGTACTCCACTCTGCAGAATTTCCCCCAAAGTGAAATCTTTGGTTTATATTTCAGTCTCCCAGGATTCAGGTGCTCAGTGAGAGCCCATAGGCCTATGGCTAAGGGTTTCCCTCTGCACCATGGAGGAGTTCCCTCTGTCCATTTTCCAAGCCAACCAGAAGCTGTGTAGCACAGTTAGGAAGATGCTGAGTACAAGCTCATAAATTGCCATGATTGGCAGTGTCCATTAGCTCTGACTCAGTGCAGTCAGCTTGGCCTCAGCACTGCTGATGAGTTTATGTGGCTTCCAGTGGTCTCCAACCCAGAACAGAACAAACACTCAGCAGGCTGGTGTCATCACCCACACCATGCTACGGTAGACTTTGCACAACATTTAAAGCACCACAGAGTCCTGGAAACAGAGCACCCTGTGAGCAGAGAAGAAGCTTCCTTCAATGGATTGATGTCCCCTGTCCCTTAGAAGTCCCGCCTCAGTTTCCCAGCTGCCCCCTCAGCTCCCCGTGGGCAAGGGGCAGCCCGTGCTTTGAAGGCACCTTGGTGCCAGCTGGCAGGGCTGCCCACACCTGCCCATCCCATCGGCTGCTCCCAGGCACAGCTCACCTTGGCTGCTCTGCCTGCTTCCCTCTCCCTAGGCAGCAATTTGTGCGCAGCTTCACCGTCCCGCTGCTGGTTTTCATTAAACTTCCAGTAATGAAATTACCTCTTGTGACTTCCCTCCAACTTTTATGCTGGCTCAAAAGTGTGTTCAGATTTGCTACTGCCCCTGTTCTGCCAGGAAAGGTGTAATAGATGGACAGGCAGAGGTTCAGTTAAAAATAACCGCAGTGAACGAGAATCAGACTTGCTCTTTGAGCTTAGGCTGCATTTTTATATTATTTCTATACTGTATTACACAGATCTGATCTGGGAGCATACTGCCTTCCAGATCTCATTTTCACACTCATCACCAGAGGCTGCCCTCCCTCTGGCAGAGCTTAAAGGCTCAGCAGATTCTTTGTAAGTGGGAACTGAGAAATGATCCATGTTAAAAGAATCATTTTTTCAAAAGATTTTTTTTTTAATGACCCTGGTATGATTTTGGGTATAGCCAGGCAAATGATTGAACTGAGGCAGGTGGGGGAATGTGGTGGAGGGGGGCATGGGTCAGAAACAAGGCCCTGAGCTACTCACCAACATCAAGAACTTTATATCCCTCAGTGCAGAGCTGTTACCAGAGGCAATACCCTGCTCCTTGTTCCCTTATTTCTGCGTCATTTGTCTCCACAGTTTGGTAGTTTATAGGAACAAGTTCCAGGACAAAAACTGAACAATAAAAAAAGTGAATTTGTAAACTGATGGAAATGTCTTTACTAGAAAATTGAAAATTTTGCATGTGCTTGATGTCTTGATGTTCTTCTGTATTTGTGACATCTCCGCTTTCATGATTGCATGATCTCCCCAGTACTTTGTTGTTCATATTCCTTGTTTGTTGCTCATATTCAGTATGGGAGATGACCAAAAATTTTCACTTTAGATCTTCCAAGAGGTGAGATAAAGAACAAAAACATTTGATCTCAATAAGATTTAATTGTGTTATGGTCTGTAGCTGAGTCAATTACTTTGGGTATCAATAATATGACAAAAAATTCAAGGCCACTTTGGCTTGGCTGTGGAAAATGACAAGTTTAATGAGGAATGTAAGTCCCATTGCCTTCATGTTTGTTTTGTTTTCCTTCATGGAAAAAGTTGACTGATGTGACTGGAGCATTTTGCCCTTGGCAAATCCTTAATCAAGGAAATCTGAGTAATTTGATTATGTTGCCAACTCTTCTCTGATCCCCACTCCAGCTGAGACAGGTTATAGATAGGACAAGATTTGAAACGACATTCCCTTCCAGAGCATTGTTTGGTGAAGAAGCAAAGAGCCATTACTGCTTTAAGAGAATCTGTCACCTTGTCCTCTAGAAGAAAGGCAACAACAATCTTTTCCAATAATGCACCTGTTATCTCCCTCCTGGAATTTATCAGGCAAGAAACATATTGATCCAATTTGCAGGTTGCAGCCTGCAGTTCTCTAAACAAGTCCAAACTCCTGGCACATGACAATGGCCAGAATTTAGTCTGAATTTAGTTTGCAGACATGTACCTGTCCACCCTGCTTTCTCCCTTGTGGATTGCTGTTCTTTTTACAATTCAAGCAACCTGAAGTAGAAGAAAATTCCTTTGTTTAAACTCATCAATTTTAACTCACTTTTTTAGGAAATTGTCTTACAGTGTTTTTCTCCATGGTTTCTCACCAGCCGTGAATTTGGAGCAAAAAATAGTGCATGGAAGTGTCTATATCTAAGCACAATATGCTTAATTGGAGTTGAAAAAAATCTAGAAACTTTTTTTTCTATTTATTATTTATAAATTGTTGTCATTTTTTAATGAAGACAGTATTTTGTTTACATAGAACTGACACTTCACTTTTAATCTCTGGGCCTGTTCTTTAGGATTGCTTTTTAAGATAACAGACACGTTACACTTTTCAGAAAACACTGTTGTAATGATTCACTGTGCTTTACCCATCATTATCAAACAAAAATGAATGTGAAATCATTCATTTTCTGATCGATTTAGAGCGTGACAGATAAATCTTCCTTGTTTGTTAGAAACCACTTACAGAGGCTACTATGGCAACAAAATTAATGACAAAGAAGGTAGCTGTTAATTAATTGTTCAGGCTGACTAGAATAAGAAAATCCTGAATCTTTGCTGAATCCATGTTCTACCATCCCAATCACTCTTGGTTATTTATTTGAAGAGCAAGTCTGTCTTTTTACTGTACTGGAAAAAGAAAGACTTTTATGATAATAGAATTGAAAGGGCACACGGACTTCATTAGCCTTCTCCCCGTGATCCTGTTGGACGTGATCGCTGAAGTTTGGGTCGTGCTCACAATGATCCCCTCAGCTGGTGATAATTTGAGGAATAAAGCTGCTAATGCCTTTAGGCCACTAAGGACATAAACAAATAGGAGTAGTCCCTGCATCGAGAGGTTTACAGTCCACAAAGCTGATACATGCCAAGCAAAAAGTAATACGTTGGCAAAAAGGGCATTTCCAATTGCTTTTGGAAATAGTCCTGGGATGCTACCAGAGAAATTATGTTGATGTGTGTTAGTAGGCGTGAGATGAGCTGAGGAATATGTGATCTCCTCAGGAAAAGAAGAACTCTTGGGATGCCTGTAGGCAGTTAAGTATATGAACTAGAGCAGTTTCCTTACTATTAAAGTTTGCATATTATGCTCTGTAAAGCAGGATTGATAAGTTTTCTACAACAGGAGGATCAACCAACAAACTGATTCGAGGCATAACTTATGGAAAGACTGATCCGTTTTTCTTTCCAGAATAAATTACAGTTTGAGAAAATAAATGCATCTCTATAGAGAGTTCAGAGCATGAAAAGTTTAGGCACTGTCCATTTTTATGCTTACTTAACTGAAAGAGCTGGTCACATGGTGGAAATGCAGATGGCCAGAACCTTGTAAGGTCTATTGCCATATGGCCAAAACTCTGCTTTTCCAGAGAATTTTGATAGATGGGTAAGGTGTCTGCTGTTTGAAGTGAGGAGAGGAGATATCACGTAGCAACAGGATGCTCCTTCTCTCTTCCTGTTTGGTATTGTTTACTTTCTTGTCAGCTTTCCAGACACATGACAATTGACCTTCTAAAGTATCACATCTGTAGAATCAGAAGCTTATGAAATATGAACTGGTGGACCAAAGAGTACCCACTTGAATTCCACAATGAAATTCCTTCAGTAGATGATTCTTTTACACAAAGGCAACAATTTTGCCACCAAATACATTAGGAACAAGCTTCTAAAGCTGTGACAGGAATCAAAAATAGTGATTGAACAACGAGAAGCATTTGCTTTCCTGTAATATTCCTTCAATAAAGAGCTAAAACCAGATTACTGAAACAAAAGAATAAACCCAAATGCTGCTTATAACAGTATATTACATTTTTCTCCTGGTGGAACCCATGGGGTTGTTACTCTAGTGGCACTTTCCCCACTAGGTTACATAAATTCTCTATTAGATCAAAAGGTTACACTATAAAACAAAAGTGCTGTGAGTTGGCATTTCCAAAAAGAGATGCTGGTGGCTGCTCACAAGCAGTGCAGAAGTGTGCTCCATAGATGCATGTAGGTTTGCAACACTGTGAGCCTTGTCTTCTTCTCACAGCTGTATATTTGTACACACGTATATCCACACATATATGTTTGTGTGTAGGAGGGTTACCTACTGTGCAGGACACGATCGTGGTATTCTTGGACAAAACTCTAATTTATGTCACGTGGCCAAGAGGGCTTTGTGGGTACATGTGATGATGGCTGTGAACAACGTCTGGTGAGAGGAGATGTTCCTTTACTTGAAAGTAGCCATTAGAATATTTCTTCCCTTCTCGTATTCTAGTGTTTACAAATCTTGGCTGATTCTTTGCTAGCTAAGGAGGGGAAGAGGAAGAAGCCTCAATGCAAATAACAGCAAGGGGATTCTTTTTCCAGTCAATAATAAAGATATCAAAGGCCATCCTGTTTTCCAGGTGCTCTTCTGTTTCTGCCAGCTATGATATCTACACCAAACATGGTGCCATCAGTCAGCTACGGTGTGGTGGATTCATGAATATTTAGCAATTTGCAAATTATGCGTGGAGAGCTCTTAGCATAGCTGTTTCTTTGTCTTTCTGCTTTTCTTTCTTCACTAATGATTTAAAATGTTTACATGCCTAGCATCAGAGGCTGTATTCTATGCTTGCCGTTTGCCTTTGTACACCAATTAGGTCTTTGTAATTTAAATGATGTTTTATTTGTTGATTTGGAAGCATCCTTGTTGGTAGAATGAGGTTTTCTTCATCCTGCAACTGTTCTTTGATATAATGATTTATTAAGGTACTAGGAGAAATATTGATCCTGCTAATAGCTTCTGCTTTGCCACAGAATGCCTTACATTTTACTTGCTGAAAGGGCCATATTCCTTTCCTCTTCATCTGATTGACCATAAATGCTTTGGCCTTTCCCCAGCAATTATCAAAGCAGTGGGTAAAAGTCAAGTATTTATAGACTAATTAGAGAATTCAGCATGTCCAAATGTGTACTTTACATAGCACAAAGAGTTAGAGGACAGCACTTTGAAATTAGGGAGTGAGTTCATACTGCTCAAAAACAAATTAGCAAATTCAGAGGAGTTATGTATTTATTATCGATTAGGACAATCTTTCTGGGAATTGCTATGGGGAGTTATGTGCTGGGGCTGTGATTTATTAATGGCATTTATACTTATATTACATTGGTATTTTCACTGTATTCTCTGTCATCTATTCTAACCTCCTCTTTCTTGAGAAAGCTTTCTAATGTTAATGCCTGCAAGGTGGTGGGGAAGGCATCAATTTTGTAATCCATCTGGAGCTGATTCCTTTTGTAGTTTTTGTTAGCCGCCTAGGAAAATGCATTATTTCTGTAGTAACTACAAATGCTGAAAGGGAATAGGGGACTTCTCCATGGAAAATAAGGGACAAGGCTTTTAAGGGTTCAGCAAAATGAAGCCAAATAGAGGTAGAGGTGGAGGTGACCTGATCAGCTGTGGATTAGTGTCTCCATTAGGTTGCTTAAGGTTGTGGATACAGCATTATGAAAAAGTTTCCTGTATTTAATCTAATTGGGGCATTCTTGTGTTGCAAACTTATAATAGTTAGTGAAAACATATTGGTAGAGACATGTTAATTTTTATGCTTCGCAGTTAGAGCTAATTTCTGGCTATTTCAGGATCAGAAAGACTTTGCCTGTGGGGGGGAACACTATGAAAAATCTTTTTTTCGTAGACCTTTAAAAAACTTCCCCCATTGAAGACTGCTGAAAACAGAACACAAAACAAATTGTGCTGCTTTTCATAAATGTCACTTGCTCCTGTGCAACTACATACTCCTGAAACTCTGGTCAGAAAGCACAGAGTAGAAGAGTATTTTTGCCTTGCATTAAGATCTGTATCTTGAAATATGCGTGTATTAGTCTGTTCAAGGTTTGTTTTTAGTTAACATTTTTGTGTTTTATTTTGCTAAGTGTGAGCACTGTTGCTAGTGAAGCTGTCACATAGATGAGAGGACTTTTGTCACCTACATGAGAGCTAGTCACCCTGCATAGCCAGTGGAGACAAACAGGCATTTCTAGGACAAGAATCATCTCAGCTTTAAATAGACAGGCAAAATAAATCAGATTCATCACACCCTGTAAGTGTTTCTCTCTGGTAGCAGTGAAGGGAGCTGACAGTGACTAGCTCAGAGGGAGGCATCCATAGAACACTGAGATGAACCTATACTGCTGTGGTACGTGGGCTGAGTTACCCCTGTGAGTCCCCAAAGGAAGGAATATGTTGCTGAGAAAGTCTAGATAGCATGCTCAAACTCAATCCAGATTTTTTCGATTATCTAAATTAGCTGAGGTCTATCCTGCAGGTCCAGGCAGGTTGTTGCTGGTCTGGATATAATTTGCATGTAGGAGGTGGGTCTTTTACAGGTGTAGATCAGTACAGCTCCATTATGCCAGCAGAGCTCTGCTGACTGCACCAGCACAGGATCTGATCAGCAGAAAGGTGGTTCTGCACCTGAGTTACAGCAGCAGTCAGGGGGTGAGATTTTATCTTCCTTTAAGCAGGATAATGTGATCTATGGCTGAGCCTGGTTCCAGGAGCAGTAACTGGCTGTGACAGTGGTGGGGGGGACAAGGGGAAGGGAGATCCCCTTTGCAGTAAGTGTGAGGGGATAGAGTGTGTCCAGGTGCTCTGTTTAAATCACCGTGCTCCATATGGAGGGAATGGAAAGGATCCAGCCCATGACCAGCATTGTGAATAGATGCCCTTAAGTAATTTCTCTACAGCAACATATCTTCATCTCTGAATGTTAATTAATAATTGATCTTGTTATGTATGTAGAGGACTCCCCATAATTCAATTCTCTATATTTATGTCTCATAAATGACTCTGCCTTGTCAGATTTTATGGTGAAATAGTAGATCCAAAAATTAACATAATGTAACAACCAAATTGCATATATAGCCTTGATCTGCAAACTCTTTTGCCCATGAATAATTTTAGTTATTACAACTGAACTCACTGGGACTTATATATGCTTTTGCAGGATGAGAGCCACAATGTTTATTAAATTAATTTCTTTCATACACTACATGTGTTCAAATGAAACTAATTTATCTGTCATGTATCTAGGCATTTTTCAGCATATATTATGTAATTAATTTTTTAAAGCATGGTTCTAGTGAATCAGAGGCCTAGCTAATATTTCCAGTAGATAGATAAAACTGAATCTGAGTTCATGTTATGAAAGAGAGTATTACTTCGTACATGTGTATTTCTTGATATGCATTACACTGTTTTAGTACATGTTATTATGTATGCATGCTGTTATAAATATCTATGTGTAGCTGGGCCTATACAGGTAGATATGCATGCATAGATGCATGGAAGACTTGCCGTCTCCATACATATATTTATATTTGTATTTATATAGCTATGCAGATTCTGTATGTTTGAAAATACAGACAGTTTTTTTACTTACTAAATATATGCACACCCAGGTATACTCATGCTTCTCTGACTCATGCCATCTATCTTCACTTTCAAATAAACAATCTTATTGTCTTTCTGGAGTTTAAAATAAGTGCTCCCCTTGTAAGGACCAGTGGTTTTGTAACCCTGTGAAGAAGGAAACTCATAAGATTCAGTTCTAATGCTCATCCAGACCTTCAGTGTGGACAAATGTCATCTGCTTTGTGTCAGTGTATTGTGAAGCTGAAGAAATGTTGCACTTTGTTATGACACTGTGCTTATATATTGCTTTGCTGAGAAGAGGGAATGAAAGGAAGGAAAGAACCTTGCCTGTAGTCTGTCAATTAAAAAATATGAAATAAAAGGTTATCCAATGTTTTTGTATTTCAATACAACAATAAGGAATTTTTAAATTCAAGAATAAGGAAATATACTGAGCTTGTTCAGAGAATGTTGCTTAATGATATACAAATAATCACTCAGATTGCAGTGTTTGAAATGAGTGTGGTTTATGATCTAATGTCTAAAGATCATTAACCGACATCTGCTAGTTTCTGGAAACAGTGCTGAAAAAAGCCCCAAATATAAACTCCTTCAGTTAAATTGCCCTTTTTATATGCTGTAAGTAATGGGGAGAGAACCGTAGGGAAGTCTGGAGGTGCTGCTCACATTTGGGTAAAATGAGTTTATTCTCTGCCATTCAGAATTGACATGGAAAGATTACTTGGTTTCCCTTGTAAGAGAAAAAATGGTTGTTTTTCTTTGCTTACTTCTTTTATTTTAAATGGACTCAGGCAGCCATGAAGGCTTTTAGACAGGACATTTGGCCCGTGGGGCTGGCAGCACTGACTTTAATACATTGCTTACTGACCTTAATCCCTGATAGTGTAGGTCTCAGTTAGGGTCCTCAGCATTCCCTTGTGGAGCTGCTTTCCCACAGCTCCCATGGTGGTGCTCCTCAACACACAAGATGCCCTGCTCATGTGGTGCTAAGTACTGCTGGGTGGCAATAAAGCTGTCCAGGAGTGACCCCTGGGGGAGAAATTCTGAGTGTGAGATGTGCTGGTGTTTGGGTGTCCCTCCCATCATGTACCTGGTTGTCCTGTTTGGGTAGTGTAGGCATAGGAGTTTAGATAAGTCAGATGAGAACTGCTGTGCTTATAGTTTCAGCTCATAATATATAAACATCCTATCTTCCAAACTTCTGCTCATAAGATATCTTGATATTCAGAGGCTTTTCCAATGAACTTGTCAGGCTGTGTGTAAGAGGAAGGTTTTTTAAGATTGGTTCCTTTAAAAAAATTGAGATAAAAGTGCATCAGTGCACATTAGAGATGAAATTTTCAAAACAAGGTCATCCTATTGAGCTCTGTTTTGTCATTGTTGGCTTATATGTTCCTTCTTTTGTGGGAAATGCATTACAAACATCTCTGCCAGAGGCCTTTTATTTTGGGGTTGATCTGAATTTAAGGTCAGCCACTTAAAAATGAGATTAAACAAAGGTGATGAAATTATGCTAAGTGAGGCTTTTCAATTACCTTTACTTTTTAAAAGGAAACTACCTGGAAGGTGGCACTTACATTGTTATAGTGGCAAATAAGTATCATTATGGAGAATATAGTAAACAAATGTCTACAGGCAAATGTCTGCTGAGACAAAATGATCTGTGCACAGCATCACCCCCCTGAAAGCAGTTTGGATAGCTGCTTCCTCAGTGAAACAGAAATGCTTTGACTTTTCTTTACTGGGGAAGGAACATACTTTGGGCTGGTAACACAGCAGCCAGTGCACATCTGATTCTCCCTGTAACTTCCCCTAATGAGGTTTATTTATGTCCCAGCTCTCTGCATGATCACCAGTCATTAAATACTGTCACTCAGGAGTATTTGTGCTTAGGGTTTTTGCAGAGATGATGATAACGTGAAAACAGGAGTTAGTGGAGCTCAGCAGCATTTGGTTGCATTTTTCAGTTCAGTGTTTTGACATGTGGTCCCTTGTAGGGGGTTTAATTTTGGTCTACTCCAGTTCTATTAAAACAAGGACAAACAATTACTGTCCACAAAACAGACTTAACCCAGGCAATAATTTATTGGTGTTTGGGAGCTCCTTGCAATGACACTGGAGGATGTTGAAAACAGTCTAAACTGTACCAATATATATTTAAATGAGAAACTCTTTTCAAAACTTTTATGGAAAGTTTAAAAGGAAGAGTATAGAAAAAAACCAATGTTTTAGTTTTATTAAGCTAAACTTGAAATATATCAGCCTTCTGAGGAATATACTTCCCTTTGGATATAACAGAAGATGTCCCTGTGTATATCAGGCTGGACTCAGGTGTCATTTTCTCTTAGGCAACTGAGAAATACACTTTCTCTTCCCTGTGATTCAGGGTCCTGCATTCCAAGGAGAAAAAGGGTTTCAGGAAGAGAAATGACAGTTCCTTTAAGTTTATATCAACATTATCACACAACTGAAAAGGTCAGGAAATTTGAGATTGTCTGTAGTGATACAGACTATAATGCTGACTCAGGTGATCTAGCAAGCCTATAGAAGGCAGTGGATTTGTGCTGACATAGCATGAAGAGTCTTTGAGCTATATATTTAGCCATTCTTGGCTAATTAATACTCTAAAATTTCATTTTTATGTACCTTTGGACATGTACTGCTGGGGAAATGTCAAGTTGAGCATGGAGGGAGACTAAATTCATCCCTGTGATTTGAAAAGAAGGGTAGGAGCTGAGCTTCTCTGCTTGACTGCTTTAGGGGGACAGGCAGGGCCAACTAGACATGCCCAGACCACATACCTGGACTCACCTTTGTCTTCATAAATTTCTTGTTCTTCCAGAAGAGTTGGCTTTTTAATTGGTCATCGTCCTGCTACCTGAAAAGGATCAGATGAATTTCTCTGTTAGGGAAGCACAGAGCTATGTGCTATGAATTCTAATGTGGAAAACTCACTGTGCAGGAACCAAAGAAAAAGAAGTGCTAAATTAAAAAAGCTTCTAACCTGATATAAATAATCTTTGTTGCCTGTCACTGCACCATATCATGGATCAAAGTTGTTTTTTTTCTAACAAACATTTGGGTAAGCTGCTTAGAATATGTAGATGACATTGGAAATCACTCCTGAGTGGTTTGTTGAGTTGTGGTTTTTTTCTTCTTTCTGAGGTTCTTATTTTAAATCCATTTATAAGTTACCAATGTCATAAGCAAAATATTTCATTATTATATTAAAGGAAGAAAAGCACCCTTGGCCTGTGATCACATTGACCAAGATGTTATGGTGGAATTTTAAATCCCCTCACTATAGGGATTTGTAATTTGAAATATAGATGCAACCTTGGAATGAACAGTTTCATCTTTGTTGGCTGTGAAAAATATGAGCCATAAAGTAAACTTGTGCTCTGAGCCAGATTGGATCAAGCATCGTTGCTGAAGCTCCTCTGCCATTTTTCTGTGTTTCTCTTCCAAGCGTCTGGTTCTACAGATCACAGTTCTCCATTTCAAGGTTGTATTTTTTTCTGAGGCTGAGGTTAAGGAATTGTCACATCCCAAGGGGAATCTTTGTTTTATTTTTTAATCTATCTTGCTGTAGCTTTATTTCTACAGCAAGTGGTTTCGGTAATCCATACTGATGAGTTGTCTGCTCTCCAGGTAGGGTGACAGGTAGATTTATGAACCAGGAGAAGATAATCTGCTTCCACAAGGGGTCACTGGTAGCAGTGCACACAGCACAACTAGTTTCTGCCATGCTTCTGTAAAGGGCAGGTCTGGACAAGCCTCTCATCAAACGGAATAAAAAAGGAAAGGGAGTTCTTACTCTTTAGAGGTACACTCTATGTACTTTACAAAGAAAAGGGGCAAGATAGTTAAATGAGAATGCTTTTAAGAATTCCTCTCCTTTCAGTAGTCAGGTAGCCAGGTGTCAGAAGACAGAAGTCGTTTGTGCCCTCCCCATCTGAGATGGGACTTCACTGTTCCCTGCTGGTAGGCGGTGCTTGGCTGATGTTGCTTCAGAGTCTGAGTTCTAAAGGCCATGAGGATGGCTGAGCTACAGAGAGTGTAGCAGGAAATTGTTAATTCATCCATAGAGTCTGTACCAGTAATTAAAACAATTCTCCTGAAATCCATATGCCTGCCTGTCTACTGTTAAAAGAGGTTGCCACAGGGTATAATTTTAGGACACTTCTCTTCTGGTTTCTTTGTGTGCAGTCAGCAAAGGTTCCTGGTGTTAGGGGACAAATCTCCTTTTTAATTTTTCAGTCTGCCTGAAAATCACCTTTGGAGAGAGGCAACCCCATTAACAGGAATTAATGGAGCCCTTTCTGTAGGCAGGGTTCTGCCCAGAGTGCTGCTGCTTGTAAAAATCAGGATATTTCATGAGCATGTTATTTCTGTGTTCCCAAAGCTTTATTTCAAATTTGATTGTCTAATGGTGCATGTAGCTTTCCAGCACACTGAAAAATACCAAGCATTTTTTGTCTTGTTTTGGCATCCTGTCTGTGTGCAGCTCCCAGTCCCCCAAGGATAAACAGAGGAAAGCTTTGTTCTGCTATCTGGTGATAATTTTTTAAAGGTCAGTGTTGTCATCCATTTTACAGGAAATCTTACCTGTCAACGGCTGCCCGAAATGACTAAAAGACATTTCTTTGCATTTCACCTTCAGCAGGGGGTTTCCAATTGAAGCATTGGCTAAGCCTTTTTGCATTCAGATATGCTATATATTTATTTTTTAAAACAGTGTTCTGCCTTTACAATCATTATCTCTCTTGTTCCTTGCCTGCCATTCACACCAGTTCTAAAATTCCTGGAATGTATAGCACAGATTCCCAACACAATGCTTTAATTGCTGATATGGTGAGATATTTTTTTTCTTCTCTTTTCTTTTTCCTGGAAGAAGAACAAATTTAGTATTCATGCAAGGTGAAGAGACTGTAACTCCCATCAGAACAGTTTTACCTCTTAGCATTTAGAGATGACTTTTAGAGCTGCTCATTGCAAGGAATAAGTTTCTCTTCAGAGAAAATCCTCCCTGCCATCAGTTTTGACATGTATCTGCAATGTTCCAGAAGGACTGTCTGCTTCTGCATTCCCATTCAGCACTGCCCAGTGAGGGGAACAATCTCGCACTGCCTGACATAATGGCAGCTGCCCAGTCTTCTTAGCCAGCTGGGAGCTTCATTCACCTCTCCATTAGTTAGAAACAGATGTTTTCCTCGGAGGAAAGGAGAAAGAGGTGGGAAAACACACCAGCTGCTTTCCATTGTGGAAAGATCTATCTAATCCAGGGCAGAATTTCTGATCACAACCCCTGAGTGTTTGGCCTGGGAGCTATGGCCCATTTGTACTGGAGTGCACACCACTCACCTGAGGAGTGCGATGGCAGCTGGCATGCTGCAGACTTCAATAAAGGGTTCTTTGCAAAAATCTTCAACAGTTGAAATCAGTAACTTCATCCCAATGCAGATTCCTTTGGTTCTCTTCTAATTAGCATGCTTTTGTGGGACATGAATATTGCTTTTTGCCCAGCTCTAATCATATACCCGGGTTTGGACTAGAAGAAGTAATAAATAAGAAACATTTTATTTGGATTAAATAAACATTCATCTTCTTGAACTGGTCAGAAAGAAATTAATTGTTTTATTCCTCTGATCTACTAATTACATGTACAGGCAAGCCCATGTAAGCTTTGCCTGCATGCTCTATCATTAAAGAATGGATTACATTGGAATTAAATTACTGTATTTCCATCAAAGGTCTCAGTGGGTCAGGGTGGTTGGCAAGATTCATAGGCTAAAAAGGAGGAAGCCAATGGATATTGGTGCTTAAGAAATATCGTGTTCTGCTGGGGGAGTTATCCTTTCCTGAGAGTCTGAATTGCTCTTTTTCTCATTGTTACCATCTTTTTGCACCCTTGCACTGCCTGGACAATAATTCTAAATTCCTGTAGGTTTTTTTTCCAACTCCTACCCTTTCAACCACCAGGAAACACGGAGTCCATTGCATGTTTTCCAAGTCCCAGCCTCACAGGGAAATGCAAGGGTTCATGATGACAATGCCTCATTTTTTAGGATGAGATCTTTTTGTCGTCCTGTTCTGTCTACAATGGGGCTTTGTGTTTGCTGGCAGTGAATACACACACAATTTCTTTCTCCCTGCTGTAAGTATAATAACTGTTTTCCACCTCTTCCTCTGGCTACATAGAAAAGCAGATGAGAGTGGAAAAGTGAGGAAAAAGCTTGACAAAAAAATTGTTTCTTGAAGGTGAGATTCACAGGCAGAAAAGACAGTAGATGTCACTTTTGGGTCAGCAGCACAGAACAATGATTTAAGAAAGAGGAACAACTCTATTATTTTAAAAAGTGACAGACAATTTTAGGCATCTAGGTTTTTTCCAGCCTATCATAAGAGGCCTTTTCTCACATTTTGATTTAATAATTAGAAAATATGTGTAACTATGGTGCAGCCTGAAAAGCTTCAGTAAATGCAGAAAATTGCAGGTGTCAGATTATCTTATCCACTCTTCCATGTACAAAAAGTTTACCTGCACAAAAGAGAAAAAAACGCAGAGACATGAAATGTAAATGGTCACTTAACAAAAATTAAATACCTAAATACCTACATTTATGCTGATTTCTAATCAACCCTCTGTTTGGGCAGCATGCAAAGGAAAAGCAGGAAATCATAAGCACTATTTGAGACTTGCTTCTCTAAGCCATATTAGTTGCATTATTACCATAATTAACACATTCTCTAATCGAACCAAACACACCAGAGATTGCTCCACATTCTGGGCTTTGGGACAAATTACTCCTCTGTATGAAAGCCAGAGAAATGCAGAGTTTTTCCTTTCAGTCTCGGGGGTGTCAGCATTCCCAGCGATGGTCAAGGAGCTTTTGCAGGACTGGAACAGAGCCAGGGCTTTACGAGAGGAGCTGCACATCCCTCCCTCGGCGCGGTCCTGACCTGTTCTGCCGCACAGCGGTGCAGGAGGTGCAGAGCTGGTTTCCGTGTCAGCAGTGCAGATTCACCAGTCACCTGAGGCGACATGGTAATAATGAAAACACGTGCACCAAGCAAGCAGGTGAATTTTACTTGGCCAAAACTCAACAGATCTTTCAGAGGGCCCACCAGCCTCTCCTTGCAATTTGCCCTTGAGACTCTCCGATTTTCCAACCGGGCCTTTGTGTGCAGGAAATCTCAGTAAGACTTTGGTGACTTGTACAGCTTCATCAAGTTTCACTGAATAGCTATTTACAGAGAGAGTGAATGAGTGAATAGCTGCCAGACAATTTGTAATGTGTGTTGCTGAAACGCAGAAGATAAGACAGCATTTCCTATCATAATCTACTAGCTCAGACATGTTTAATCTTGCCACGTTTTTTTTTCCTGGCGAATGAAGAACATTATAGGAGAGGATGGAGAGGTGGCAGAGAACACTGCTCTGACCTTGAAACTGCAACTGTATATTTATTTGAACTTATATTCTTTGAATGCTGTTTTTCCATGTGAGTGGTTGCTGTGTCAGGAAAGGGGGAAGCAGAAAGCTGCATGACTGAGAAAGATCCATGAAAGGTTCTCTGTTATTATGTTGTCCACATCTTTGGGAATCCTGCTGGTGGGAAATTTTTCTGAATCGCAGATGTCTGCCTGCCCAGGCTGAACCTCACACAACTATCTGGAGAGGTGAAAAGGAAGGGACTCTTGTCAGAACACAGGAACTGACACATAATTTGGGTGTCCTTGAGTTCTAAACTGGCTGTAAAATTCGCTGACAGAAAGGGTGAAGGAAGTCAGAAAAGAAGTAAGAAATTTCTCATTAGGTTTCATTGCAAAGGTTTTTTATATTCTGTTTCAAATTATCTTGTCAATATTAATATGTTCTTCAACATTCTCATTATAGAATATATACAGTCACAAAAAAAATCACAGAATCTGGTGGAGGCTGGAAGCACCTCTGAGATTATGTAGTCCCTGTTAGAGCCCCTCTGCTGTAACAGGGCTGTGTCCAGTCAGGTTTTGAGTATCTCCAAGGATTAAGACTCTGTGACATCTCTGAGCTACCTAACACTAGTGTTCAATCACCCATATAGTAAAAAGGTGGGGTTGTTTGTTTGTTTGCTTGTTTGTTTGTTTTCCAGGCAGAATTTCCTGTGTTTCAGTCTATGCCCTTTGCTTCTGATCTTATTTCTGGGTGCCACTAAGAAGAGTCTGGCACTGTTTGCCTTACCTGTCCCAGATATTTACACACATGGATATAAGATCCCCTTTAGCCTACCCTTCTGTAGACTGAAGAGTTGCAGCTCTCCTCACAAGCTAAATGCTCTATTCCCTTCATCATCTTTCCGGCCTTTTTCTGGACACACTCCAGCAAGTGCATGTCTCTGGGGAGCCCAGAACTGGACATGGTCAGATACACAAAAGACAAAACAGTTGAATGCTGTAGACTTACCTATCTAAAACATTTTTTAATATTTTGATGTTAATTCTGTATGATGGGGGTTCACATTTATGTGTCTGGCCTGGTGTGGAGAGAAAGTATGTCTTGAAGGTCTCCTCCAATGCTGCAGTAAAGCAGACAGTCTCAAGATTAGTTTCAATGTCTCACTGAATTCTGAAACTCTCCAAGAGTGATGATTCCACAGCCCTTCTAGGCCCTTATGCCAGTGCTGCATCGCTCTCATTGGAGAGAAAATTTTCTGCGTTTCCAGCTGTAATTTCCCTTGGTACAACTTGTGATTGCTTGCTTTTGTCTTTTCACTGTGGGCTCCAAGAGGGTGTGGCTTCACCCTTGCTCTAACTCAGCTCCTTTAGCCTCTCCTTATGTGCCAAGTGCTCCACCTCCTGCTGTCATTACTGATTTCTACTGTACTCACTGACAATATCTTTCTTGCCCTTTGAGCCTCAAAGCTGGACACGTCATCCCAGATGTGGCCTCATGAGGGCTGAATAGAGGGGAACAACCACTTTCCTTGGTCTGAAAGCTGACCCACTTTATACTTGACCGCAAAAATGTGTGTTGGCACAGGCTGTGTCCTCCAGTAATTGTTGCTTGAAATTTCGGTTTTTAGTATGCTGCCTTAATTTAGGTCTCTATAAAGTTGTTCTCAAAACTCTCAGCTGATAAATAAAAGTTATCTGCAGCTTCACTGTCTCGCAGTCCTCCCCACACACATGCTTTTTTCTCTTCTGTCATATATTTACGAAATGTCATAAGACAAGAGGAAATCTCAGAGGAACTGTTTTTGTTTTTTTCCCAAGATGGAAGCTATCAATTAAACATTTTTCCCTTTTTCCTGTATCCTGCCCATTTTTCATCTATGGCATTATCCTTCATTCATTCATGGCTGATTAGTTCCTGTATTAGCTTCTTATGTAACAACCCATCAGAGACCTGTTGGAGGTTGTTTGCTGCATTACTGCAGGATGTCAGCCATAGACGAGGAAAATAATCTGGTAGATGCTGCACAAACAGACAAAGAAAAGTTAGCAACCATCTGAAACAACTCCATTTTTGGATTAAATGTTATGGGTCAGCATATCTCAGTCTGTTCCTGGTTACTTTGGGAAGAGACTTCATGGGGTATTTCTCTAAGTTTCTGATGTTGCATATGTCCTGTCTTGTAAAATTAGCCTTAACAGAAGGACATCACAGACAGCCACTAGAGCCCAGCTCAAGCATAGCTGTTGTCAAAATTTTTTTTTGGCCAGAAGGTATTCCTAGGGACAGGTTGAGAGGCTATAACAAAGTAATGTTTTACAGAGACTTTCTCACAAATGTGACAAAGAGTCTCAAGAGACTACAAAGTTGGCCAGTGATGAGTAGAAGCAGGAGTGTGGACTGTTGAGGTGTGAGAGTTGACCTTTGGAAGCGGAATAGAATGAGCAATACAGTGGAAGAGTCCTTGAAAGTGAAGGCCAGTTGATTGTTTGATATGAAAAGGAAAAGGAGCCAGCAAGATGAGTGAAAAGAAAGCCGGGCTGGGGAATGATCTTTGCAGCAGCACCATGGTGGATCAATACACCATCAGGGCATGAATGAGTTTGTCAGTGTCCAGGAAAAGGATGTTGAAGTAATTGAGACATGAGGTGATGAGAGCCTAGATAAGAATTTAACAGCAGGCCTGGGAGTGAGGGGTGCCTCTGAGATATGTTAATTGGAAGGAATCTGCAAAACCTTTGGTACCTCCACACAGCAGGCAGGGCTTCGACTGCAGTACTGCCCTGGTGGGAATCAGCCTGAAGAAGTTTCCCTCCATACAGCTCAGCAGCCAGAAGCAGCAAAGGAAGGTTTGGTGACATGGGCTTTGGTGTGGGCTGGCTGTACTCAAATGGGCTATTATGAGTTCAGTTGTGGCTGCCACTGGATTTCTCTATTCTTTTGCTCACTTGCTCCTGTTGCAGGTGTAAGCTTCTAAGCTCTGGGAAATTTTTCCTTTCTTTTTTTTTTTTCCCCTCTGAGCTCTTTGACCCCTTGAGTACTTGAAGTTTCCAATTCCTATGGTTTGGCAGCTTCTCAGATCTCTTTTTTTCCTGCACATCCCCTTTCTTCCCCTTGATACTGAAGTCACTAGCATGGTAAAAACTTCTTCCAGAATGTTTTCAAATTCTGGAAGAAGACAGAATTTGGCCAGTTGAATAACTGTATGCAGGAAGTTAAAAAGCAAAGCCCGGACAACCTCATCTCCCCAAGGCAAACAAAAAATATCAACCAAAACATTGCCTAAGGTGGAAAAACTGATCTCAGTCCTGCAGGATGTTAGACTGGGAGGAAGCACAATGTAACATAGACACGAGTTGTAATTTAGCTCCAAGTCTTCTTTCCAAGTCACTTATCTCATTAAAATCTGTCGCATGGCCTTTCCCGAGGCCCATCTGGGGCATTTCCATACGAGCAGCACGGTGCTTTGGGGGAGGCACAAGCCTGCCCACATCGGAGCGAGAGCTCTGCAAAGGACTTTAAGTCATTTGGCTTCAAGATGCACAGGGCGGAGCTTTACCCACCACACCAGCTGAAATCATGATCCTCCTCTAAAAGGCAAATGCTGCCTCTCTTAGGGAACAACAAAAGATCCTGAATACAGCCTCAAGGTTAATACTTGTTTTTGTTTCCAGTGACATAGGAATTATTTTGTATTCTGCACATATGTGGCGCACCTGCTAAACACGAGGATTCTTACTAAGGTAGAAACTTGAGACATATGAGTAAGACAGTGGATTACTCATAGGAAAAATCAGAGTTTAGAAATTCTTTGTGACATCTGCCATGCATTGTTTTTCAAAGAAGTCTGAAAACTTTGAATTAACTTTGGTACTTTAACTGCAGTTTCTAGGGAGCTGCAATAAAGCTTGTGCTCTAATATCTCATAGAATGAGCTAGTGGGGAAAAAAAAATCAGTTGGAGCAGAGGGATACAGCAGCATGAGAAATGTTGCCTGTGACATTTAAGCTCAATTTAATCTGCTGTGACACTAGTAACATTTGTTGGTGACTTAGGGGAGAGGATGTTTGCAGTGGTGGGTGGGATCACGAATGTCATTTGATTTTAAGGCCTGTGCCTTGGATGAACCATCTTTTCACGATGCTGACAGGGAGTCTTTTATTGAAGCACAGAAATCCCAGTAATGCATAGATTGTCATTTGCATGCTTTAGTCCAGTGTGGCTGATGCAGTATGTATTTTCCATTATTGCTCAGCAACATGTGAAAATCTTGGTCAGGGAAATTCCTTCTCACATGCAGTGATAACCAGATTTCCTGGTTGTTCAGTTCTTTATCCATGACCTGTTTCTATGATACATGCCAGGGAACACTAGATAGAGGACACCAAACAAATTTTCTCATTAATTCTTGCCAGAGTATCTGTCCTATAAGAAACACAATTAAACCCATTCCTAATCCCTGAGCTATGCTTTCTGCAGGGCTGATGCTATTTCAGCTGATAACATAAATGGATTGTAATGAAATTCACATGTAGCCAAGGCAGGGCTTTCTGCTTTATAAACAAAAAGACACCAACTGTTTTGGTGGTGTAGTGTTTTAGGGAGATGCTTGGTGTTTCTACTTCAATATACTACAATGTTAGTATAGCAATGTTTCTACATTGCTTTTTTAATGTTTCTTTTCTGCCATACAGTTCTGCAACTTTGCAAGAGATGTAGGATTCACTCTCAACCCTGACATTTTCATTTTTTAAGCCTAAGACTCAGCAGCATTTGGCTTTGTCCTAAATCTTAAAGAAAGAGAAAAAGAAAAAAAAAGAAGGAAAATGAAACCTAAACCAAATCCAGGATGAAGTTTGATAAATTCTTTGTAATGTATTATTCCATATAGAAGAGTCAGATGTCATCATGTGGGATTACTTTTCCTAAACTCTGACAGCTTTACATGTAAAAAAAGAATTCATTCTGCTAGGCTTGGCCTATGCCATTTCATTTAGCAAGCTAGCAAAAACAAGTGTATATGGCTGGCTTACACATATACACATTTTGATGACTCGATGATGTAATTTATTTGCTATGCTGCTTTTGGTAAAATGTGTGTTTGTTGTACTGCTTTTGATGTTTTGATTGGGCTTGATATTTTGTTAATGTGAAAAAGTGGAAAAAGTGGGTAAAGCTCTTAGTTCTGTTTGGGAACTGATATGCTGTCTCTGTTTTGAGTTGCTCTGGGGGAATTAATTTGTGTCTGCTGGAACAGAGCCCAAAAGTATCTTTTAAATTACACCAGTACATCACCTGTTCTTTGCTAGTGGGAGTCCCAGCAGGATTTGGCATGGTGTGTCTGTCTGGCTGTAGCTCAGACACCACTGCTCTGGGAATCTCCTCAGTGCTTCCGGTGGGGCTGTCTCTCCTAAGGGTATCTCTGTTGCTTTGCCCTGTAGCTGTTAGTTAGTCTAGAGAAATGGAGTAGGAATCTGATGTAGCTATCTTCTGACAAGAAACAATTTTTCACATCTCTTTTCCTTCTGTCTACATCTCTTTTGGGGTCTGCCATAAGGACAGTAAAGATGACTTTTCAGAGGAATCTAACTCTCTCAAAATAGTGAACCCAGTGCAGGAATTCAGAATAAAGGTGGCAGGAGTCCTTAGCTGAGGGTCATTTTCCAAGCTAAAGGGAACAAATATAAACTTAAAAAGCCAAGCATGACTTAAACCAAAAAAAAAAAAAACAAACCCACAAACATAAAAAACCAAAGCAAAACAAAACCAAGAACACCTGCAAAACCCAGGAGATTGCCAGATTGCAAAAAGTCCTTATCTTTTGAGTCCTTGCTCATGAGCCAGTCAATTTTGTTGAGGAGTATACAGCCCAGAAACTTACTAAAAACCATGGGCTTTTGTCTGGTGCAATAGATAGCAGCATCACAGATTTCCCAAGTGATCAGGTCTTAAACTGGTTTAGTGCCTTGGTAAGGATAGGCTGGAACCTCTATTCTGTACTTTAAAAACAGAATTGAAATTAATGTGTAAAACTATAACTAAGTTAACAAGGGCCCCAAACTGTGCTAGTAAGATCCTCATAGTCCCAGGGAGGCACATTAAAACCCTGAGGTGCAAGGGCTGACAGAGTGGGGCCTTTCCTGTGTATTTAGAAGTCTGTCACATTTTGATGAATTTTTTTTAATTAATAAAAAGGAGATGGATAATTGCATCAGAAAAAGCCATTTATTGTCATGCCAGGGCAGCACAGGGGGTACATGATAAAGTCTCAGGTTTGCAGAATTGCAGCTCTGGCATGCCAGACCTACCCAGGGTGGTCACGGCATGCTTGGAGCCAGGACCATGCCACTGTGCTACAGTTGTGGTAGGGGCTTTTAAAAACCACACTCAGCAATCTCTGCTCCCCGCTGCCATCTCCTCTCCCAGACAAAGCCCTGTGAGCTTGGGCACAGATAATAAATACATCATGCACTGAGACATTCAAAGCAGGGCTTGGCCATTATGCAGCTGATTGCATAGGGACTGAATGTGAGCACAGACAGATCCTGTTGACAGGCTTGAATTACACAAGGTGAAACTCAGCAAAGCCTGAAATTCTTATGGTTTTAGCCAGTGGCTCTCCCCAAAATGCTGACAGCAGGTGTGTAATAGAAGACACATGATCTAGTATAGTGAGTACAGAGGTCCTGTTCTCCAGAAATTGCTTTTGTTTGAAGGAAAATTGAAGGAAAACCAGCAAAGAGCTGCATTTCCCTCCTTACTGACACAGCAGCCTGGGCAGAACACAAAGTAAATGTGACACAAGGAGCAAGCCACCATCCCTGCCTGAGGTTGTTCCAGTCTGCATGAGGGGTTGCAGGTCGCTCTCCAGCACATTCCAGGGCAGAGGCATTGCCTTGCTGGTGCGAGGCACACAATAGCAGGGACTGAGCTTACCCAGACATCTCTCCTGTCTCTGCTGGTCCCTTTCAGTCCAGGTTCAAGCTGTGCTTCCCCCCACACACCTCACCAGAGCTGAGGAGCTGCCCACAAATCCCCAGCTCTGCCTGTGGTCTTGCATCCCCTAGGAATCCAGTCCCAATTCCAAATGTCTCTGAGACATTTGTTCTGGATGAAGAAGGTGGTACAGTTTTTTCCACTTTGCAGGAGTTTGTGTTTTTGATAAGAATCCTTTTCTTTTAGAATCTTTTTATTTTTTTGTCCCTCTCTTCTCTATCCCTCATTCCTGCCTAAGCTGAAAGAAGGCACATTATATCTGAGTTCTACTCTGCAGAGCATGGATTTGAAATTAGCAGAATGAGTTAGTCCACTCCTAGTTTATTAAAAACTGTTTTTCTGGAACTGATAAGGAAACCAATTAAAAGCCATGAAGTCTATTTTCATAATAATGCTAAATGGGGCACTTCATAAATTGAAGATTCACCATGCAAAGAAAAACTGATGTATTTTAGTTTAATAAAATGAGTTCAGAATTCTTTAAAGAGGAGGATAGTAACTTTTTTTTCCACTTGCTTTGAATTTCATCCTTAATTCTTGCCCCTTATTTAAACAAACTTCCTGCACATAGCCAGGAGGCAGTGCAACAGCTGTTCTGTGGACTGAAAGCAATGGGATATTTGCTTGAGGACATGGCAGAAGAGGGTCAATTTTATGCAGTGAACAAATAATTTATTAGGTTGGCCTAATTTCTTCTTTGTCATTTATCTGTGAACAGAACATAATTTCAGCAGTGCTGTTTGTTTTTCAGAGTTTGACACATGGAAACATAAATAAACAAATGTGACTGCTGAATTTCTCATGAACTTTAATCCCTTATACAACTAGATATTCAAACATATTGGTTTTGCTCTTTTAATTGGATATGTGGTACTGGTTTCAGTCTCCTAGCTGAATAGGAGTTACAGACCTCTGGGATAAATTAATGTGCAAAAATCAAAATGTATTTTCTATAAGATTTCTGCTGAAACAGAACAGTTTAGAATTCTGCTGAAACAGAAGACAGTTTAGAATTCTGCTGAAACAGAACAGTTTAGATTTCTGCTGAAACAGAAGACAGTTTAGAATTCCAGTCACAGAATTATTTTTCAAAGATTTGGGGAACAGGAAGCAGACTGGAAAGAAATCAGCAAAAAAAAAAAAAAATCAAAATAAGTTTATTTCCCGACTTTAGACAAATGTGTGAAGGAAGTTAGTAATTTTGACAATTTCTATTAGGGATTTAGCCATCTTAGTTAGCAGATATGATCACAGCTTTACAGGAGTTTTAAAGTTAAAAACAAGAGGGCTGTATTGATACTGTCTGTAAGCAGTGCTATAACTTTCACTCATGTCTAAATGTGGTGTGCATATTAAGTGCCTATTCTGGTAGCAATAAATATGGTTTAGCAAAATTTATATTTTGATATGCATGGAAGTAAATCAGCAGAAGATTGGGTGAACTGAAATGTGTAAACTTTTCTAGCTGAAGGAACTGAATTACTGAAATGCAAAACTAGTTACCTGCTTCATTAAGAACTATGAGTAGAGACAATTTCTAGGGGGAAAAAGTGATGGGAAGCAATTGGCTAGAGAGTGATTGCAGAGATGGTGTTGGTGCTAATTGACTTGTTCAGGAGGTACACAAAATCGGATTTGCCAATCATACGTGCTTTTTGTGAATGATAATATTATGGCAATTAAAGGATAAATCACTTCTCCATGATGTTGCTGTATTAACTTAAAGTGATCATCTGGGTTTAATTCAGATCTGAGAAGAAACAATTTGTTTTAAAGTGTTACCTTTCAAGTCTTATTTCTTCATGTGAGCTCTGAGTGCTTTTTGTCTGCTGTATATTGACGGTTCTCATGCTCAGACTGCTGATCCTAAGGGTGTTCATATAAACAGATGTTCCTCATATCCTGTCTGGGTTATTTTTTTCCCCTTCTTTATAGAAGTCATAATTCTACTGTATGTAGAGCTGTAGACATTTTCATGGTAGAAAGCCACAGTGTCTTTCATAAATGCTGTTTCCCGTGATAGTCCAACAAGTGCGTGGATCCCATGGTGATGGATGTTCATTGGAGGCAGCAAAGGGCTGCAGCAGGAGGAAACAGATACATGAGACACCCAGGCAGTGTCTCACATGGGCAGGACGTAGTTAACCTTAGGGGGAAACAGCCTAAAATGTAAAAATGAACTTATTAAGAGATATTTTACTCAGTAGGTTGGAGAGAAAACTTAAATTCTCATCTCTAAAGGTTTTGGTTTGTTTTTTTGTTTTTTTTTTTTACCCTGCACTTCCAGCTATTTCAATTTGCTGAATTTCATCTGCACACAGAACAATTATTTCTCTCATGTCTGCATGACAAACCAGGAGGGCTTAGCTAAAAGGAAGGCTTCTTCTTGGCTTCAGACCCTGAGGGTCTGCTGTGCAGGCTAGCACTGGGGAGCTCAGGCTAATAGCTGCAGAAGAAGGGGTCTGAAAACTCCAAATCAAGAGATCACTCATATTGAACAAGAATGACAGAACTCTCTCCTTGAAAGTGGGCTGAGGATTTATGGATTTTTGGAGAACTTTTTTCTTTATTCTTGTAGCAGGTGTGGAGGAGTGATGGATTTTGTTTTAATCCGGCCCTGTAGGATGAGAGAAAATGGAGTTATGTTGAACTGGCTACCAAAAAAAAAAAAAATTCTCTGAGTTTGCTACAAATAGATAAAATGTATCTCACTGTTTGTAAAAATTACAGTGAAAAATGAACTACAACATGGAGACAGCATAACTTCTGTTTATAAATATTTGTACTTCATGCTAAGAATTCCTTTAGCTGAGTAGATGCCTTTAAAAAGTATTTGAAGATTAGAAAATCTGACTCCAAAAAAGTTAATTTAATGGATTAAATGTACAAGAATTAAATTCTTCTTCACACAGGACAGAGTGGAATTGCCCATTGGACAGCTGTTCATGCAGTTTCCATGTCATTCTTGAGCCTGGTGCCCTCTGAACCCATACTCACAAGTTGACACTGTATTTTGCAAACTGGCCATTAACAGTTGCCTTTGTCACCCTGGATGGGTGAGCCATACAATGAGCTAAGCTGGCTGCAGGATGAGCAAATGATTTTACAAGCCTTTTTATTTCAGTAATTCAGGTTCTCAAACAGCAGGGGGGAAAAAAAACCCCAAAATATTAACATTGTATCATTTTTATAAACTATTGACCAAACCACATGTTCTGATCTTCAGTAATATGTTGTCACCCAGTTTTTATTAATTTTCCCTCTTTCCTTCATCCTTCTCCCCTTTTTATGTGAAGCCCCCCTGACAGGCTCCTTCCCCCTTCTCCCCCTACCTTGTATCCATTTTGGATATTCTTCTTCTGATGTTCTCCTAAACATTAACTCTTTCCTCAAGCTCTGTTATTAGGATGTTACAGAAACTAAGCAGCATAGACTATAATATATCCAGTGCTTTACACTGTATATCAAAACTGGTTGCAGATAGCTGTTAAAATCATTTGCCTTCCATATCTTACCTCCACTGGAAGAGATGGTGGTGGTTTCATTGGCTTTGATGAGGGGATACCTGATCATTCCCCTGTTTTCAACATCCCCTCATCAAAGGGCTCACAACAGGAGGCATCATCCAGAAAGGTTCAGATTCCAGCCCAAGCCCTGACTGCACCCCTGGGGGTTTCTGTAGGATATGAAACAGAAGGTTCAGCTACCCAGAAATCCTCTCTATAAATAGTGGTGAGGGAACTGTGGGGTGCTCTGCTGTGTTAGAAGATGCCACTTCAATGTGGAAAATACAGTGAAGGAGGAATCGATCTTTTTGAAAACCTGTGTTTGGAGGTGCCGAGCACCTGAGATGCTGAGTAGTGAATTGCTTTATCAATACTTTGATGGAGATGAAGCCTCCATGGAAGGAGAAAAGTATAGAGTAGAGGTAGCTTTGTGCCTCTCCTGTTTATTTTGAAGGATTTCTGGTCATTCTAACAGTCTCACCATCTCCTGGTGCCTCTCGGTGTGTGCTGACAATCTTTGTGCCTCAGCAAGATCAAGCCATTGAGGCCATGGCTGATCAGTTGTCTTGTCAACTCTCAGTGTAAGGGGAACCTGATGAGAATCCTGTGCAGCAAAGGGAATTCAGGCCCCACAAGGAGCATTTTCTTCAGTTGAATATTGAAATATTTGTCTCTGTTCAGGAGTTTATCTTAACACTGTTGAATTGTATCTTCAGCCTGAACTAGCAACATCTACTGAGCTGAATAGAAGCCTCTTGATTGTTCTGAGCAACTTATCTGTGTTTGTTCTCTTCAAAAATGCATTGTTAGCAGAGTCACCTCTTAGAGCTGAGCAACTCCAGGCAAGGAAGCCAGCGTGCACTTTGCTGAAGGAACAGTGATCCTTGCTGGTACTTCTCAGACCTGGAGGGTCCAGTGGTCACTGACAAATGTGTGCAACCCCCTTCTGCACTGGGCAGGCGTGGGTATCCCTGTTCTTGAGTAAGGAACTAAAAAAATTGCAAATTCCAAGTGGCTTTCCAAGCCATACAGTACATTTTGTCTGTACTGTAAGATCTGGCTCACCCTTTGAACTGATGTGTTCAGACTGGCATTCCAAAGCTGAAGGAACAACTGGGACCTTCCAGAGATAAGAAAATTACATAGATTCATAAAATATTTAGTTTACAATTAACACATGAAAACACAGTGTGTATTCCTGTTACTTGACACAAGCGAGATATCATGTGTACGAAATAAATCTCTGAAAAATTACACTTTTTTTTTTGTTGAAATTTTAGATTTTCACTTCAAAAGATATTTTTCCTTTAAGGTTACAATATTTTTTATTTTTAAAAATATATCTTGGGGTTCACTGTTTTCCTTTTTAGTGTGCTTTGCCTATCATACTCCCCCAATGATGCCACACTGTCTTCTGAAGCTTGTTCCCTTCCTGTGAAAAAAATGCATGTCTTTTGTGTATATAATGGATATGATCTCTCTGTGAAATCTGTGCTACTCCTTACACATAGAGCAGACTGCAGAGGAGGTGGAGATGGAAAATGTGGTGCCAGTGAGCTCCCTCCTCACTAGGCTTTGGGCCTGTAGGTGACCCTCTCCATCCTGATCCTGCCTGAGAGCAGGTGGTGCCAGCACAGGGACTGGACCTGTCCAGGGAAAAGACACAAGTCCATTCCAGCTCTGGTGAGGAAGAGGAGGTCGTGGACACATTCTCACAGGTTTTAGTAAGGAGAAAACATTGTCATTGTCATTGTGTTATCATTATCATCCTCTCCACTTCTTGCTACTATGTTTTCCAGTAGTCTCATTTCAAGTCTGTTAGGTATTTTTACTTTTTTTTGACACCTCTAAAGGAATAGTGACATTTCTCTTTTCTCCACTTAAAAGAAAAATTCAGAAAACACCCTGCACACAAAAAAGTCCACGATTACATTCTGCTGCATAATTTTCAGTGATCTGCAGATTTGTGTCACATGGTAGCTGTTAAAGCCTGCATTCAAAACATTTCTCCAGAGAGCACACTCAGGTTGCGATATGGTTAAACGCCAACTAAAAATTAAGAACATTTTGAATATCTGCTTGAGAAATTTAATTATGTAATGATTTGAAATTTGTAGGCTTCAATATCTGTAAGAATGCTACTTAATTTCCTGGAAATGCTATTAGACTTAAGCTCCGATCAGCTGGAATATTTTATTCATAATCATGTGGCACTCAGTGCCCATAATTAACAATTGTGTGTCAATTTGTCAAGCACCATAAAAGACAAGTGGGAAGGCAAACTGTACTCTCACTTTTGCTTTTTCAGCAAATATTTTTCATTATAAATCCCATTTTCTAGAGGAGTTCTGAGATTACTTTGGTATTTTAGTCATTTAAAAACAAACAGTAGCCGGTTTGCAATTACATGCATTCCTGACTGGAAACGCTTCTGAATACAGTATTGCAGTTTGTCTTACTATTTGTCAATACCAGAGAGGAATGTTTCTTCTGTAAGCTGTCAGAAATATCTGGCAGGTAACTAAATTGTCCTTTTCAGTTTTGGGTAGATGATGATCTGCTGTGCTGCCTCTGCTCCTGGTCTGCCACACACAGCATTGCAAAGTGCACAACTCCTCAGAAAATCAGGGCTGCTCCCTTTATCTTTCTTTTCCTCTTTTTTCTTTCATTTCTCAGTTCATTCCCAGTGATGGTAACTATGTTAGTGAGGGTAGGACATGATCATTTTATTAATTTCTGGGTACCTTGACAGTAAATCACCATCAGGCATCTGAAGAATGATAATTAAAATGAACAAACAGAATCAGTCTATGGTGCCAGCACAAGTTGCCCACTCCCTTGTAGTGGCTGTCACCACACCACTTTTCTTCAGAAGGTAAAAAACTCCTGTTCTCTGCAGGCAGAAATCAGACTTCAAGAGAGGCAAGTATTGATAGGGTTAAAGTATTTATTCTAATACACTTCACTGGACAGTCTGGATTCCTATTCTGCCTGCTGAATCTGCCCATCTCAATACACATCTGTGTTTTCTGTAGGGAGCAGGTTTGTAAGCAGAGTTTAGCAATTTTCTGTATTCATTTTGTATGCCCGTCATATTTTTTTTTTATTTTTCAGAAATCCCAGTATATAAATGCTGGTTTAGAAGCAGAGGTTCATTTTTCCTTATTTATAGTAGGTAATACTCCTATAGGACCTATACACATAATAAATGTAAACATACAAAGAAACAAAACCTCCTGAGAGTTGTGAAAATTGAGTGCATTTTCTAGCATTGTGGGGTTTTGGTTTTGGTTTCCTGGTTTGTTTTTTTTTTCCCCCATTTCTTTTTCTTACCTACTTGTGTTCATTGGTTACCCCATAAAACTTCCATCACAGTTGTTGTTTGCTGGTCACCAGGCACAGTGCCAGCAGATGAAGAGACTGACACCTCTGCTTCCACAGACAAGACTAATATCATGCTAATCCTGGCTGGTGACTCTCTGTAACTATTTTTCATGCCTATAGAACAAAGAAAATATGGAACAACCTATTTTAGCGTAGAGGAAAAAGGTGGAAATTCTTTTGTCTACTTGAGTGCCTTGAAGGTGGGGTTTAAGACTCAGTAAGTCCTGGAATTTAAAGCATAGCAGTGGAAGACCAAGGGATTTATGTGGGTAACCTGGGATTTGTTTTATTACATATAAGTTTTATGTATGACCAGTAGTCACTTGCTGGAGCAGAAAGCAAATGCAACAGAAGGGGCAGGAGGATGTGAGCAAAATATTCTTGACTGTGAAATGGTTCACCTCAACCCTGCTTTGAAAGAACCCCTTGCTGGGCATGGAGTAGCCATGATTGCAAGGCTCTCTCTGACTGTAGGAGCCTTTTGAAAATGCTGTTACATAAATGACACATATTGGCTCATTCTGTGGATCCTTTTCTCACTAGGAACTGTACTAAAACTTCTAAGAGGTTTATGAAACGGGTATTAGACAGAAATATTTTTTCTAAATGGGATTAAGTCCAAGATTCAGTCTTTAAAGTTCCCTTACATTCCTTAAAATACCACAGTCCATTTCCCATGTGTCTATACCCATATTTATTTTGTTAGCATTCTTTTTTAAAATTATTGCTGCAAACTTGACTTTTCTTATTGATCTCTCTTTTTTTTTGATCCTTCTAGTGTAGCTCCCCTTCTATTTCAAATGTCTTTGACTTTTTCTACTCTCTCTTTTGCTTTTCACATAGAATTTAAATGCTGTGCCAACAAAGTACTGAAGTAAAAGCTTGTATTTTGATGTGATGATATTCCCCAGTGCCTTTGAACCCACCATTCACAGTAAAGCCTTACTCCTTGCTGGATGACTCATCTCAGGAAATAACTTTTTGTAATGGATGTGTTTTGTGTAAATATCCAATGCCACCTCCGTATTAAAGAGATCAGTTGCTTATGAGGGAACACTGGCCTATATCTTTCAATAGGCAAGCTTGTCAGTGTAGTACTACAGTTGGAATTTAAACCATTTTGCCTTGAAATCTTCATTTGCCACTGTAATCACATCTCTTTTTATGCTTCTGGTGATGGATCCATGTGTTTGAGGTGGATCTTAGGAGAACTGTGCAGTTATAGATACTGAAGATGAACTTCAGAGTGTTCTAGTTTAAAGACAGGCCAGGGTGGTGGCTGTGGAGTGCCATAAACATCTGGCAGCAAGGTAGATGACCACGTAGCAGTTTCATTCCCCCTCACAGTGGACTTCATCAGGTAAAATACAAATAGCACTTATCAAAACCTGCTGATATGGGGGTTTTCGCCCTGTACCTAGAAAATACTGACTTTGTCTTTGCCTAAGATTTAGGAAAGGACATTGGAAACTAGGTTTTAGCATCTTCTTTCAGAAGTGAGATGAAAGAACAGATTTGGGCTAGAGGGCTTGAACCCTCTCTTGGCACATGGAGTTCAGGAACATACAGTCTCTTGACAGAGGCATCATCTTAGAAGTGTTTGAGGTCTTTTCCTTCTACTTTTCCCACTGGAAGGCTGATTCCAAACCCAGTTAATGGCTAGGAACTTTATTTGCATTCCTAGCCTAAATATATTCACGAACAACCTTTATCCATTTGTTTTGTGACACCATTACCTTTTATCTTGAATAGTTCTTTATTAATAATTAATAGGGTATTAATTAATATTTAATAGAGAGCAAACACATCCTCCCTTACCTTTCCCCTTAGCTGTTTCACTTCATTTTGCTAGACTAAACAATCTAAGCTCCTCTAATCTCCCTTGAAGAAAAAAAGGTCTCTCCAAAATGATTTTTGCAGACATTTTCTACACCTGGTCTATTTTCATTTTATGATGACGATGGCCAAAGTCCAACTTGCAAAATGCATGTGGCTCATGAGCTGTTACACTGTGTCTCTTTTGCTGATTATTCAGTGTTAGAGCTGCTGCCCAAAATGCAAGAGAAGTGTGTTGCCAGCGCTGCAAGGTAAGGAAATGGAATAAATAGGCACAGGATCAATGTACAATGCTCTGGTACACGTGATGCTTCTAGTGTGAAGAAGCAGCTTCCAGCTCTTCTGTGTATTCCACTGTGCTGGCAGGAGCTCTGGACCAAGGATGCAGGAACAAGGTAGGACATGGTATTTCAATGGGAAGATGTGCAAAAGTGGGGAGGCTGATAGGGCGGGAGCAATAATTTTTAGAGAGGTGAATGGCACAAAAAGCAAAGGTGAGGAGGATGCATCCTTTGGGATGGGCTCCAACCATATTGCAATGGGCTTAGGGACCATTGCTCAGATAAAGTGTTAATGCAGGTGGTCTGGAGCCCAGCTTAGCTTTATCACCCTAGGATGTGTCTCTGTGGCAGGCTGCAGTAGCACCTGAGCTGTGTGAACACACCAGCCACAGGGCTGGAAGGCTGCTTTAGCCTGATATTCCACCTGGGATGATTAGCCCTTCTCACATAGCCAGGCTGCTCCCAGCATCAAGGCTGGCACTTATGGGCAGCCTGACTTTGGATATCATGACCAAGCATTGTAGGCTTAGACGATTGGCATATAAGCAGCAGAAAAATCTCCTGGAGTCTGGAGTGTTTGTCAGGTACGTAAATATCTCAGATTATTTTTCCCTAAATTATCCCTATGGGGATCGTTTATGCAGCAGTTTTATAACTAGTTTTTGCATAAAATATAGTCCTGGTACTCAGGTTATCTTTTATGTAGTCAAACATTTTATTGTTTGCATGCTAATCTAAACTCTTCATCACTGCTGAATGCTTTCAGCAGCCGTAGTCTGGTTTTCCTATGGTGCTTTGCTTTGGAAAAGAAAATGAATGTGTCTGCTTCTCTTAATCATAAATTCAGTCTCCTGTTTCTTTGTTATAATTCTTTTGATGTGAACAAAACTCCAAATCCATTTTTTGTGAAATTTAGGAAGCTAGTATGTTTAAGAATGCATGTGTGTTAACAATGAACCCTCTGCATCTGTATGCTCAGTAAAAGCTGGGGTGATGTCTGTGTTGAAAGAGTTCTTTCAGTTTTAATACTTTACTCTTGATTGTGTCCGAGATACCATTTCCAGCCTTGAAGTAAGTACAGGATTTATTGTTCCAAAGTGGTACGGTGATCAGTTCACACCTCTAGTTTACTTTTTTCAGGAGTCTCTTTTTCAATGTCTCATTGAAAAGTTTAACCCTGATAGAGGAGCCTAGATGACAAAGGGAGCCTGAGTAACCTCGTATTTCCATTTAGCTGGAGTATGTTGGGGTGTACCAAAGTTTAGGATGTAAGTCTGTCTCACTGCAGAGTTCATGGCAATGAAGAGTAACACTCCTGTATAAGGCACACCCACCCTATAATGTGAGGGCTCTAAGTGCTTAACCTTCAGCTCTCATTTTATCTGCATCTAGACACGTGCTGTATGTGTAGCACTGCACAATCCTGAGGCTTTGTCAGCCCAGGTATCCAAACCCAATTGCCACCTGCTTGCATTTGATTACAGCTCCCAAACTGACCTGTGCTTAATTTATCACCATTTGAAGATTCCATACCCTCAGGGTTAGAAATGGCTGGCTGCTTCTTGGCCAGTGAGAAGAGAGATCCTTGAACCCATAGACCTCAGCTCTTGAGGTGAAAAGGAGTGAGGTCACTGGTACAGGTCACTGTAAGGATTGTTTGCACCCAAACCATTTCTTTCCACTGAGCCAGTTGTAGGAGGGATGCTGAAGATAAAATAATAGCAATTTTCGTATGCAGGCTACAATGAGCAAGGCAAATGCCCCCTCCTCCACAAAGGCTCTTCCCAAGGAATGCCTCAGGGAGTAAGGAGGGGACTCCACTGTGGCACAAGACACCTTTGGGGCCAGAAGCCTCTGCCACAGCAGCAGAGGTTTCATAATCCAGTAGTAATCCAAACCTAAAGTCTATGCACCTTTGATTTTTTTTTTTCCCCTATTTTCCTCTTTTTTTTTTTCTTCCTATAAAGATTGAAAAAAAAAATTTCAGGCTCTGCAGTAGAATGATACCTGGAACAATAATTGGATCAAATGAATAATGTGCATTTTTACTCATAGTCTGAAGTGTCCTAGTTTGTGTGATGGATTAATCACCATTTCCTTGTGAATTATGTCACCACTTTCAAAATGATATCTTAGTTTCCATGGAGTGGCTGAAGCCATAGACATCTGCCTTATTAACTGCTTGTTCATATCAGCTCTATGAAACTGGAGTTTTAGTTAGTGGTAATGGTTAAAGAAGGTGGGGAAAAATTCCCGGGAGGTCACAGTTTACATAAAATAACAACTTTCATCAAGATGTAGTTGTCAGTTTTAAGTTGTGTCTTGCTGGTTTGTGTCTGGGGCTTCTTGCATAAAGTAATCAGAGTCACAGTTAATTGGGACATACCTGATTTCCCCTCAAAATCAGGGAAGCCCAGTGGTGGCAGATACAGAATATTATTTCAGCTGTATCTTGTATTTGAAAAAACAGCTGCAAGCAATGGTTGCTAGCATTAGTGACACTCTGCCAACATATGCAGCACTTTGGGTTCTGTTATAAATAGGAAAAAATCACAGTTCATGAAATGTAGGGACCCATTTTTTTATAATAACTCATCCATTTGTCTTTTTTTTTTTTTTTTTTTTAGCTGTAAATGACCACATTGCAAAACTGGATAATTTCAGATTTGGATAATTACCATGTGGGTTTTCAGAGATGGGTGAAAAACAACACTTTTGCAACCTCTTCCCAAATGCACCTTTGACAGGAGAAAGGAAAAGGGAAACACCCCAAATAGAGATGGGTGGATGGGTGGGAGGAAAAGGAAAGGAAAGCAAAGGAAAAAGGAAAAGAAAAAGGAAAGGAAAAAGGAAAGGAAAAAGGAAAGGAAAAAGGAAAGGAAAGGAAAGGAAAGGAAAGGAAAGGAAAGGAAAGGAAAGGAAAGGAAAGGAAAGGAAAGGAAAGGAAAGGAAAGGAAAGGAAAGGAAAGGAAAGGAAAGGAAAGGAAAGGAAAGGAAAGGAAAGGAAAGGAAAAAGGAAAGGAAAGGAAAGGAAAAAGGAAAGGAAAAAGGAAAGGAAAAAGGAAAGGAAAAAGGAAAGGAAAAAGGAAAGGAAAGGAAAAAGGAAAGGAAAGGAAAAAGGAAAGGAAAGGAAAAAATACTATTAAATGTTCGCTGTTGTAAAAGCTGTAGTATTTGGTTGTGCTCTCTGAGGTATAATAAATATTGTCCAAACCGCAAAATGTGCAATTCTGTAAGACAGACTCAAAACACTACAATCAAATCCTCCTGCCTGCTGAGAGTGTTCAGCCTGCCATAATTTAGAGTTTGTCATTAATAACTGGCATGCTTTGCAGACATATTTCTTATTCCTTCATGTATTAGAAATTTTAATGAAATTGGTCTTAGCATGCTGAAAACATGATCATTTGCTAGGAAGTTTTATTGGTCAGGAATAAATACATTGAGAAATAATAATTCCGAGTGCTGCAAGTCAACTTTAGCCTTTCTGTTGCATTTACAGTTTTCCATCATCTTGGTGTAGGACTGTGATGTGTAAACTCTTTTCCCAGCACAAATTTGGGTTATAAATCTAAGTCTCCAATATCATGTTCCAGCATAAATAAAAATAAATCAAATTTGTTGAGTCAGCTTTTTTACCCCCCTGTTCAAAATCACCTTCTGATTTTTGATTTATTAGATTATTCCATTGACTAGTGACTGAAGGCTAATGCAGGAACAGCCACACTGGGTCAGATCAAAAGTTGGTCCAACTCAATACTTGGTCTTCAGCTCTGAAATTAAAGCCTAGTAAAGAGTTCAAGAGGACAGGCAGGTATAGCCATTTCCAAGAAGTACTTTGTGCTGCTTCACTTCATTGCTCAAAGACTACCTGAGCCAGAGGTAATAGCCCTTGACAGGGCTGTCACCTGTGATTCCTATGAATTGGTCCAGTTAACTTTTCAGAGCGTGTAAACTTCTAGCAGTTACAGCTTCCCATGGTAAGGACTTACACAGAGTTTCATGATGTGCTATATGAAGAACCACATCTTTTTGCTGGTTCTGTAGCATGATACTTTCATGTGCTATGCCCCTGTTCTTCTCTGTATCTTCAGATAAGATGAACAGATTCCTTTCCATTGTCTTCATTCATCTGAGGATTCTGTAAATGTCTGTCACATCCTATCCTTAGTCATTGCTTTCCCAGGCTGAAAATAACTAACTCTGTCTAGTTATTTTCCCCTGGATACTGCTCCATACCATTGAGTGCACTTTCCACCTTCCTATTGGTCTATTCATTCTTTCCACGTCTTTTTTGGGTAGGGAAACCAGGAGATTAGGATGGAACTTTTGTAATGAGAGAATGATATTTCTATTTGCTTTCCCTGTCTTTCCTAGTAATTGGATTTATTGTTGTGGTTTAACACCAGACAGCATCTGGGCACTACACAGCTGCTCACTCACTTTCCCCTGGTGGGATGGGAAAGAGAATCGAAACAGTAAAGTGGGAAATCTCATGGGTTGACTTCAACAGGTAAAGCCAAAGCCACACATAAAAGCAAAGCCGAACAAGGACTTCATTCACCACTTCCCTTGGGCAGGCAGGCAGATGTTCAGTCATCTCCAGGAAAGCACGGCTCAATCATACATTTAGTGACTTGGGAAAACAAAGACCATACCTCTGAAGGCTCTCCTCCTTCCTCCTTCTTCCCCCAGCTTTACATGCTGAGCATGATGCCATATGGTCTGGAGTATCCCTCTGGTCAGCTGGAGTCAGCTGTCCCAGCTGTGCCCTCTCCCAGCTCCTTGTGCACCCCCAGCACTCTCTCTCTGGGGTGGGAGGCAGAAAAGGCCCTGACTCAGTGTCAGCTCTGCTTAGCTGTAACAAACACCTCCCTCTGTTACCAACACTGTTTTGGTCACAAATCCAAAACACAGCCCCATACCAGCTGCAGTTAAGAAAATTAACTCTATCCCAGCAAAACCCAGCACATTTACTTTCATGAGCACTGAGCTGAGCTGTTTGAAGGGCTGACTCTTGACTGTTTCAGATTGTGTCTGAAATCTCATTTGTGCCTCATAATAGCCTACTGCAGACTTCATCACCCTGTGTACAAAGTCATGGTTGTTGGCTTTTTCCACATGTCCAGGACTCTCAAATTACATGGTTTCAATTTTACCTGCTCTTTAATTGCTTGGGTTCTGAGCTACAAAGAGTGCACCGGTATTGGTGGTGTAGGAGCAGGAGGGTGCTCTTGGAGCAAATCTCCTGATTGTCTCTACTTACTGTGTATTTGTACATACAGATGAATTTGATTCCTTTCAGATGTAATTAAACCAAAAGATAAGCTCCTGAAGTTCAGCTTAGGTGTCCTATTCTCAGACATTGGAGCCATGGAAGTAGACTGGAATGAGTCTGAATTAAATTTAAAAAAGAAGAAGAGTGAAAAAAATTAAGAAGTTTGGATCATATGTGGTCTTCATCAGCAACTATTTCACTGTACACATCTGCTCCTGTTGATCCTTGGTTCTTCCTATTTTTAACATGCTTCAAGCCTTACTGCAGTAGTTTAGCACTTGCCCTTATCTTTACCTCCCTGAGCAAATTCGTGTCAACTTCATGGGTGTTAAAAAATGGCAAGTATTCTGCAGTTTTGGTTTAAGATGTTAGACCAATATCATTGAGTAGGGATACATTTTTTCCTCTAGATCTTCTTATAGGTACCATTTCTTACCAATTCTTTTCTACTACTGTGCCCGACATTTTGAGTTTTTGTATGATCTAATTAAAAAAAAAAAAAAATTAAAGAGTCTTGACTGTTTCCAGTAGTTGTTCTCTGAGCTTTAATACTCAGGGTGATTTTTTTCATTGTCTCCTTTATATTATTATTTTCAGTGGAAGAGAAGCTGCCAGAAGTAAGGGAGGGAAGTACGATTTTGAGGGAATGGTAAATTCTTTAAAATTGGCATACTTGATAACTGATCTTCAGCATTTGATTTCATGGGAAACAAAAACAGGGACTGATCTTGAATTATTATCTTGTTGAGGGATGATAAAAAAGCTGGTGTGGTTTATATAAATTGTCTCGCTAACCTTGTGGTCACAGCCATAGTTATGATATAAAACCTTTTTAACTTGCAGGATTATCACATTTTGCAGTGTTCTGTTTTTCTGTTTCAATAGGCAAAAGTTCACTTATTGGTGCATTTGATTGTGGGTCTGAAGGAACCAATTTTCTGCTCCTTTTGAGATGGAAACTCATCTTGCTGGACTTCTATTTATGACCTCTTGACAATGCTTATATTTTATTTAGGAAATTGTTTTCATTACTTCAGTTTGCTCAACCAAAAACCTCCAGGCAGTTCATTCAACGTTAGATGCACAGAATAAGATAAATGCATAAATTGATGGAGTGCACTGATGTATGATTAATTTAACTTTCTGCTGTTTTGATGTCTAGTTTTTCCCATCTACCACACTTGGGATTGAAGTAGCCATGGTGGAGGAGTCAAAAAAGGCATATGAAGTGCCCATGTCATCCGTCTATGAAACGGGTCTGAGATTTCTTCCATGAAACTTCTGATTACTGTGAAGCTATAACTGGCCTGATAAATATAACAGGTGTCTGGTCTCTTTAAGTGTGGTGTGAAATCCACTTTAAGATTAGAAGCAAACAGCCTGATCTGGAGAATTTTTCAGGCAGGTATTTTTTGAATAGTTAAAAGAAAATTAACCTAGTATTGTTTTTATATTGAGTAACAGCCTCCCCTTTGTCAAATGACAAACGTGCTTCAAAACTGCAATCTACTTTGCAGTTGTTCTGCCAAAACTGCTAATAAATTAAATCCTTATTGTTAGGCATATTTATGAAATATTTGTTTCATTCCTGATCTACGTGCCTTTTTTTTCAGTACATTTACAGAATTAACATGCTTCTGTTGCATATTTATAAATCTTAAATATCGTTAACTTTGAATCACAGAATTAAGTGGTAACTCTGATTATTCTTTTATTGTGAGAATGGAACAGGCATCTGTTCATTGACTTTACAAGATAACATCTGGTGCAGAGGGTGCCAAACAGCCAGCTATTCTGCAAATTGAGCGCCAGAAGATGACTTTTAAAGCAAAGTCTGTGCTGCAAAGACAATGGTGCAATGCTTGGACAGAATTCAGAGGATGTGTGCTGCAAAGGGATCTCAGCCATGCTGTCAGCCAGCAGGAGAAACGCTCCCCTCACATCTCTTGCATTACAAACAGGGTTAGTCACCTGCTATTCTCTGGGCTCTTCTTGTAGATTTTAATAGAGTAGTTGAGACAGGACTGCACTGATTTTCTGATGCCTTCTAGTGACTGCCACATCTGCCCCACCACCAGGGGTATCAGTGGGAGAACTTGTCTGCTTACATCCTGCCTGCATGAGGGGTGGCCCTAGCTCAGTGAGGCTGAGGAAACTGAGTCTGTGTCTGCTGTGCTCCCCTCTCAGTTCACCCCAGGGTGTGCTCTTTCTCAGCTATTTGGGAGGATTGAAGTGTATCCAGTCTGAACAGTTCTACAGCAACAAAGAAGCAAGCATAATTTACACGTATTTATTTTGTGAGAAAAGAACTTACGTAGCCAACTAACAAATCCATGTGATCTGCTGATGAACAGTTTTCTTATAGGTATGAGTATATCATGTGATGAAAACCATTCAAGAACTGAAGCGACAGTAAATCAATTAGATGCAATCAAACAAGGAGCTAGTTAAAAACTTACAAAAGTGGAAACAGTGTAAACACAGTCCCACCGGATGGGACAGTGCGGCCCTACTTAAAGCCTTATCATGGCCCCGTTAATACTAGTATACACTTCAATTTAATCTATTTTATTTGTCTTCAGATTATTTGAAATTATCTCTTTTACTTAAAAATTTTTCCCTCTCTCCTGCCATGTCATTTGTCTTTCTTTACCTATTTAAGCTATTCAGAAAAAAACATCTTTTTGTTTCTTTTAATAATCTGAAGCAGAATTCTTGAGTTTGTACTGCTTATTCTTCAATCAATCTTTTCTGGCCCAGAGAGGTTTTAAGTAATTCACGTTGCCACAGTGTTGGAAAATATTATTGGGAAAGGAAAGAGATGTTTCTGTTGTATTAGAGCATTAAAAAATTGCTTTCACACTGCATCTTTGAAAAAAAAAAAAGTATTTCTAACAACCCTGCATGGAATCTCAGCTGGAGGTGACTGTATAGCAGTATGTACCTCATGTTAGATCCAAATTTAATCCAACTGTAGTCAACCAAAAGCAGATGCAGCATCGGTTGTATAAGCTGAATACAAAGGCAGTCATTTTGCCGAGACAATCTTTAACAAAACACTTCTGTTCTATTCAATTTTCAGATTTTTATGTTCTCTAAGGGACTGATGACAAGTGATCATACTGTTTTGATGGGGGTTCCTGATTGACATCGGATTTTATTAGTGGCATTAGTATTGAAGGGAAGGGTCACAGGTTGGTTACGGTTCATTCTACCTGCCTGTCTCACTCAGCAACAACCAGGAAATGTCCAGTAATTTTCTGGTTTTCTGCTTCTGTTAACGTTTTAATATTTCAGATGGGTAAAGTGCAAGTTAATCATGTTTATGCATTAATAAAAGGTACATAAAGCGTTTCAGTTAGTCAGTTGAATGAAATGATTTCAGAGATGTGATAATAACCTTAAGTGATTTTTTGAATACACTTCATATAAATTAGATCCATTAGATGGGATAAAAGTGATGTTTTCTAGGCATCCAGTAATTGTCATGTTCACTAATTCCTGCAGCCACTCTGAGCAGATGCTGGTAGCTTTCCTTCATTGTCCAAAGTTTTTCTGTGTTGTATGTATGAATTGTATCCCTGTGTTAGGAGTAGCCCACCTACTCCAGTTTGTGGGGGGATAGAGTGCAAGAAAATAAGGATCGTGCAGAAGGTAATCTCACCCCTGTAATCTCACCCCTGAGGAGTTGCAGCTGTACTAATTACCGAAGATTAGGAACAGGCCTGCCCTTAACAGGCCACAGCTGTGTCCAATGAGGATGAGTGCTATAAGTGTGGGTTAGATAGTTCAGAAGGGAGCTGGAGGTTGCTGGTTGTGCTGCGAAGAAGAAGTTGTCAGTGCTGCAAGGAGCTGCCCATGAGAAATCACCAAGATGTTATGGAACTTTTGCAATACGATGACAAAACCAAGTTTCCCTTCTCAGTCAAGACTTCCATAAATTGAAAAAATATAATTCCAAAGCCTGAATGATCATTCAGCTCCTTTCAGAGGATGATGGTATAATTGCATGCATGGATTTCTGACCAGAGCCCATCAGGTGCACAGAGAGGAGAGGTACCTTCTCCCATTACTGTTCCTTCTTGCTCCGCCTCGGTGCAGAGTGATTTTTGGGCTTACGGGTGGTTGTATGGATGAAACTGAACAAAGTAATACTTTGTGCCCTTTTGACATGCCTCTAATGGTAGAGAAGAGGAAAGAATGTGTTACCCTGTCTTCTGTCATTTGCATCAGAATGGCACATGTTGAATGTTGGACCATGTACTCAGGCGTTGCATCCATAAATGAAACAGGCAGAAGAAGGACTAAAAGGAAGGGGCTAGCTAAGAGGAAGAGCCATTTAATTCTGTGGTGGATTTTGAGCTGTGTTTTTGTGGAAAATTAAGGGCATAATCAGTTCAAATAATGTAAACTAATCTTTATCTGTTCATAGCAGTCTTCTTTCCCTGAATTAGTGTTAAACCCCATCTATAGTAACTAATGCTATCATCTTTCATAAATATTTGGACTCTTGTTCTTCCTCAATAAATGATGATTGCATTAAGTAAATATTTAGCAATTAGATAGCATATCTATTTTGGCTTTCTTCTCCACTTGTGCCTTTGAGCATGCCACAAAAAGACTCAAAACTCTTTTTGGCTCCTCCACTCCTCCATGCTTTCCACTTTTTTCGGTGTAAATATGCAGTTGAGATTTCCTGTTGGATATTTCTAAACTCAGCAGTGAAAAGGCAGTTTAAAAGCCAGGCTATGCAGCTCAGGAAGGATCAAGGAAATGAGGAACAAAACCAGTCTATAGCTCCAGTAGAAATGTGATTACACAGCAGAACAGGATAGTTGCACTTTGCAAGTCAGATTTTGTGCACTTCTCATATCAGCAAGCAGACTCATGGGAAAATAAAAATCTAATATGATCCTAATCTGCTGGAATTTTATATTGTCATTAAAGAGTGCAGGGTCTGTTTTGAGAGGTGAGAAATTAATTGGCTTTCATTGTTTATGTTCTTTGGTACAGAACTCCTTGCAGAGCTGAGGACACAAATAAAATTATTCTGTGTGTCATGTACATCTTCAGTGTGTCCATTATTTCAGGCAGAAAATCCTCCATGTTCCTGCATTTTATAAGCTTCAGGCACAGGGTGAATAAATACATACTTGAAAGCATAGTACAAAAGATCACAAATTTTGGTTCGAATGTAAAAAAAAAAAATATTCCCTTTTGTCATCTGAAAGCAACAAACCTTACATACATAGTTATTGTTTTATTTAAATCTGGACTAGCATCAGCTCCTATTTTAGCCTCTACCTTCAACAATACATATTGTTCTCTAAAAAGTGTCTTCTCTCTCCAGTGAGAACTCTTTTTGTTCCTAAACAAAGCCCTGAAAAGGTCACATTGGAAATCTAAGTCCAGGTAATTCAAATGTGAGCCTAAGTTAAAAAATGATGTGTCTGCAGCTTGCCAAGTGCTATTAGAATCTAGAGTGTTAGTTTAGATTCAAGTCGAATAGAGCAGTATCCATTGGGAAATTATGCTTTCCTGAGAAGCGTGTATGGATTTTTTCTTTCTGTATACCTTTCCAATAAATATTATGATAGCAAGATTCTGTTTCCCATGAATTCTTTATTTAGGTTAAGTATTGTGTGTGAACTCTGATTTCATGGTTTAGTCCTGATCAAAGTAGCAGATTTTTAAAAATTTTTTATTTATCTGGTAGAGAATTGTGTTAAAACACTCAGCAAACTCACATGGCTGTCCAAATAAACGTGATATGTAGTAACACAAGTCCTGTTATATAGTAAGGAATAGAAATGAAAATACTTTGAACTGCAAAGGAGGAGGAATTTTGGTTTTACTGTTCAGATTCACAGTTAAGAACTGGAGGTATGAAAGTGAAGTTCATGGGCTGAGATAAGACCAATTTACTGGAAACAGCAGTGAGATAAGATAATGAACAGTAATAGCAACTATATTAATAAAAAAGCTGTACAAAAGAAGGAGTGATTTACATGCAAAATCCTCCTGCAGACCCTGGTTGGCTATGAACAAAAGCAAGTGGCTTCCCCCTCCTGCCACATTTCCTCTGCTGAAAACCCTTCCTCTTCCAGGAAGCCAGAGAATCCCTCACTCCCACCCAGTGTGATGTGAAACGGTACAGAATAACCTCCTGGCTACCTCAGACACACCCCTCTCTCTTTTTTGCAAGATTAAGCTTCATGTTCCTTGTTCTATGTCTGAAGTCTGGTGCACACTTAATCCCTCCTAAGAGACTTTGATCAGCATAGCTCTGTCTGCTTCTGTGGGATACATGGATGCATAGCTTCTCATAGGCTGGGCTTCATCCTGGTCTTTGCATGCTGGTTGCCCATCCTTCAGTCTGACAATTTCTGGACAGTGTCAGCTAATAGAGGACTGCAAATCACATCCGTATAAGGGTGACTGACATCAATTGCGGGTCTGGGAGGCTTGGAGTTTTGGTCCAGACAGATTTTGAGTGCAGTGTCAGCTACAAAAGGACTGCCTATGCCTAGTGCCATCCATCTGAACATGCTGGTATTCAGAGCATGAATGAAATTTTTCTTGTGTATTTTTCACTCAAAATGAAAAACAAATATGGAAGTGTTAAAACTAATAGATAGAATAGAATGGAGAATGCTGTTGCTAAGCATCACTTAAAAGGCCATTCTTTAAAAAGTGTTGGTAAATACAGTGCTATCTGACTCAGGAGATGTAATCCCAGAGTGTATTCAGAATGCTATCTTCAAATGCTAGCAATAAAAATAAAGGGCTTTTTCCCCCCTTATATTTTACTTGTGTTAGCACAGCAGAGTCAACATCTCTAAACATGAGCTCTTTATTCCGTTTCACCTGTCAGTAGAGTGGTTCTGAATGTTTCTGCTTACAAACCTCAAATCATCTCCTGTGTGTGTACACTGCAGTGGCCGTTGCACAACCAAGGCAGGGTGAAGGATGAGGCTGGAAATGACACCAGTGGGCAAACTGGACTCACATAGTTGCTGTTTACTCTTAGAACCTCCAGAAGTTTTTCAATCAATCTAGAAAATGGCAATTTGGTGAACTGGAAATATTTCACCTATGAGACAAGGCTAGACTGAATCACATACATCCCAGGAAACTGAAGTTTTCTAGGGGCAGGCAAGGGTAGGCGATTCCATTTTCAAGATGCAGGTGCACAAATTTCTGAATTGCCCAGGGATGTTGTCCTAATCAAAACATGGTACATGCTACCACTAATACCAGAGGCATGAAAAGTTTTTAACCCAGTTTGCATTAATGGGGATGAACAAAGGCTTCTTCAACAGGAGGAAAGATCAATAGAAAAAGTAAAGAGAATTTTGAACTGAAGCCAGTTGGCAGGAAAAAACCAATTGCACTGGAATCTTCAAATAAAGATATTGAACCATGCTTAATGGTGAAATATGATTTTATTAATTGGGACTCCCTGTCAAAATCCATTGAAAAACTGGCTGAGTATGGAGAGAAAAGTTCATGTCCCTTGCTGCTAAGGTCACTTTGTAGCTGGAACATCCCTGTGGGCATCCTGGAACACAGCAGCACAGCCCCAGGCTTGAGCAACATCCATTGCAATGCACAGATCCTCTCAGCTTTGCTCCTCTGAAACCCCTGAAGAATTGCACAACTGTCAATTTTTGGCCTTCCAGATTGTTCAGTGATATGCAAGTGAGTGACTGAAACATATCTCATTCATCTCAGAGTAGCCTTCAGGTTTTTGGGGCTGTATATATACCTGCTCTCTTGCAGAAACATTATACACCAGAACTATCAAAAAATCTCACTATTATTTTTACAGGGCAGCAGACCTAATGTCATCCATCCCCTATGGCTTCCGAGATTTGACTGCTCATCTAAATACAAAGATGAGCTCTGCCATCTTACATTTATTTCTTCCCCAACCTGTGTTGCCCTTTTACTCTGAATGTCAAGTCTTTCTTGAAAATACATCTGTCATTATGTGGTGCTTCTTGTTCGTAAGCTTTTCTGGCACCTTGAAATTTTGCAACGTGCCCCCAACCTCTCTTAAAAAATGTATAAATTTGGCAACTGAAGAACATAACCTGAAGTGCCTTTTTCATTGTTCAGAATATGCTGTAAGCTGGCTGGTACAACCCAGAATCAAGGAGGAAGTTTGATAAGGTTTAAGCCTGCTTGAGTGGTTTCTCTCAGAAATGTGCCTGGTGGTAACAAATCCATTGTAGTGGAGCTGTTCCATCTACCTGTTAGTATGTTACTGTATCAGAGAGAGAGGTGAAGTGGGGCCCAACTGCAGCACTGACACAATTTAAATAGCTTTTCTAGCAGGGATTTGCTGTGGGGAAGCTGCAGGCTCTAGTGTATGTGTATGTGCATGGCTGTGCATGCAGAGACATGCAGAAGTCTGCCTTGTTTGCAGAGCAGGTGCTGTTCTTTCACCTCTGCTGGATGCATGTATCCTCTGTGGCCTCTTGGTTCAGTTCTGCACCAGCCTGGAGCTGGATGATGCTCAGATTTTGTGTGGATGGTGTGGTTAATCCAGCTTTGTGCACTGCCAGTTTAGAAACAAAATAAGCATGAAGGACTTCACTGCAGTGGGCAGTGCTCGTCCTGAGACTCTGGCACAGTAACTGAGGAGTTAGTCACACAATATTTCTTTAGGAACTGCAGCCACTGAGCAAGTAGCTATTTTACTGTCAGCTGTGTTAAGGAAATCAATTTTCTTACATTTTAAATCTTGCCTCCATGCTTTTCCCTAATGCTTTTGAAGAGCTGTGATCCTCCTTAGTTGTTGTTGCCTGACAAGGTGTGCATTAGCAAAAGGCCAAATGTGGAACACAATGCTGTGATGAATTTTATGTTTCAGCTGCTTTTCAGAAGGAACTTGTAAACCAGATAAATTTTGTCTGCAAACAAAGAAACTATAAAGCAGTCACAGATGTTTCTTTTTAAGCACAGTGTAAATAAGAGTACTCATAAAACTTTTATGGACTGTATCTGTACCTTTTTTCTGCAATGTTATAGAAAAAAATTAATAACTCCCTTCTATAATCAAAACAAAAATAGAATTTTGCCCTACTTTCATGGTGAAAAAAAATTCTAAGTGTATTTCTGTACATGCATCACTATACGACTCCTGGTAGCCTGTAAAAATAAATGTTGACTCTTCCATCACCATGTGATTTGTTAGGCTAGTGTCAGGAAAAATACAAAAATCTTGACCATACATCACACATATAGTGACTATAGTTCAGTGACACACGTGTTCAGTGGCACACAAGATTCTTTTCTCCTGTGTTTTTTTTTTTTTTCTCCTCCTTTTCTCCACCTTTTATGTCAGTGGATCCTCTTTGCATAGCCAGAAATGAGCACAATGAAGCCTTATGGTACTCAAATTTATTTTTCACTGCAGGGACTAGCATTTTTTCAAGTTTTGAATGTATTTCATCTTTAGCCCAAAAGATTTTACACAATCTTACTGAATTTTTGTAGTTAAGAATTTGACAGTGGTTAGATTAGAATTTGACTTCTACAAATTTGTAAAAATAATTTATAAACATGTAATGGAGTATCAGATGCCTGCAGTTACTGCTTCAATTATCATGGATGGAAGAGCAGTTTCTAAGTGAATACAAGTTGGATACTTCTATGAGAATTAAAAAAGTAATATTAAACTAGAAAAAAGCCATTTTCTATAATCTGATGGAAGTGTCCTTAGAAAATAAAGACCTTGGTGTTCACAAGCAGTAGCTATGTATATAGTTGTGTTTAGTACCTGATTCATCTTCAGCTAAGCAGATTTGCTGTGAAGTAAAATTTAAAGATATTATATCAGAAAATTTAAAGTATTTCCAGTTTGCTAGAGTTCTTTCCCTTCTAATCTGAGCAAAGACTTCTGCTATTGAGCTAAAAACATGCAATGAATATATGAAATAAAATTTCCATCAGTCAGACCAGCACTCTCTAAACACACTTATACTGTATGTAAACTGTACACAGTTTTCAGGCTATCCCTTTCTGGCAGCTCTTTGCAGGGGTCTTGCAGCAAGAGAAGTCACAAGGGTGCTGTTCAGCAGAAACAAAGGAATGTCTCCTCTCAGTTTTGCATTGTACAGGGTTCTCTGCTTGAAATGCTGTCTCAGTAAAAATTACAATGCAAAAGTAGGTGCTGGGTGAAAAGCTCCTTCATAAGTCTGTCTTTACGTGTCCCACCTGTAGCTCTCTCAGCAGGTGGTAACAGTGACTGAAAAAAGGAGTAAGAGACCTTCTTCATTCAGAAGGTAAAGACTGAGAACATTCAGCATTTATATGTCCTTGGAAGTTTAGAAAAATTGGGGTACTGCCAAATCAAAACAGCATCCTGGGGATACTCCTATGCTTTTTTTGTTATTTTTGGCATTGAGTTTATGCCGAGGTTTTATACTTGGATCACCTTTCTTTCTTCCTTGTTTCTGTCCTTTCTTTTCCACCCCAGGCCCCCTTAAGAAGCAGAAAAAACTATAAATGCTTTAATGATGCCTTTGTAGTACTAAACCATTTTCAAAGCACCTTTAAAGCTGTTCCTAAATGCATCAACTTTGCTAAATCACTTTAACAGTACATTCTTATCTGTGTATCTGTCAAAGTAGGTAGTCATGGAGGCTTATCTGTGCATGTTCAATATCCTAAATCTGTCCAAGATAAGGACAACATGGAAAAAGGAATAGAAAACTGTAAAGTGTATGAAAATGTTAAAAATGTTGAGAGAAATTTGCTTTTATGTAAACCCACTTAATTTTAGTTATTTTTGCCTCTCTGTTTGAAAGGTTAAGTGGCAGGTGGATTTTGTTTTGCTGACATTTGAACCTCTCCAATGCAGATGTGTACAGCAGTGGTACTTGCCTGAAGGTGGTATAGCTAGACAAGAGAAATAGGCATGTCTAAAACAGGTCAGATGAACCAGCTGCCAAAACTCACCCATTTCTCTCTTGTGCTTGTAAAAACAGCCTCAGATGTTAAATACCTGCTTTGCAAGTGTCCAGTGTTCAGTAAGATGAACCACACTCATACTGTCTCACAGATATTGATTAGCAAAATATATCGAGCAGTAGGAGAGGTGTTAACTGCTGTTGAGATAGAAAGGTCTTGCTTTAAGAAAAAAATCATTGTCAGATCAGACATAGAAGAAAAAGAATGGAACAAAGGCAAGATTTCATTTTTTTTTTTGGGAAGTAGGGGCATGGTTAACAGGTTAAACCAGTTTCAATCATCTGGAAATTAACCATCCCTGAGGTTACAGGAAAGCTGAATTTCCCAGGAGATATTTGTCCCAGTTGAGCTTTATCAAATACATTGACCTATTTTTTAGTGTCCAGGCTGGGATATTGATTTTTCAGGATATTTCATAGCATTTTATATGTTCCAGACACGATGGATAATGATTTCAATCTATAGCTGTGCTCCTGCCGTGTCACTTCCAACCCAAAATGAAGTTGTCTGATTAGCATAGCTCATCCAGCACCCCCAAAATAATTTATAACTGGCAAATGAAGAAACTGGCTCTCACCACTGAAATCCCATTGCCTCTACATATGGCCTTTTTTTCTCTAATTCCACCTTCGACTCCCAAAATATCTTCAGCCTTCTGCAACTAAGGAGCTGGAGTCCTGCAAGGAAATAAAGTCATCTTCTTTTTTCACCCTAAACCTAGTCAATAAAAGTAACCAATACTGAACTGCTGAAGCAAACAGTAATGCAGAGTCCCGTGCCTAATCTGTATCCTATTTAAATGGATAAAATAAAAAATGCCTAGATTGGGATATTGCTTGCCTCCTGAGAGTTCGACTTTAGAGTCCAGTAGTGTCTCTTCTTTTAAAACTAAGAAAGTAGAAATGGTATCTTACATGCTACTGCTCACAGGCTAACTGCAGGTTAAGATGTCTGCAGTCATAGTTCATACCTCTCCCATTTGAGTTAGTTGAACAAATGACAATAATAATAAGCTGTCTGCCCTCTGTGGACACCAGGAATTAAAGGAGGGCTAAGACAGTAATTTTCCTTGTGAATTTCAGAGGTGTTTTGTTAAAATCAAGGAATGTGAGAAATGAAGCTCTCTAGGATCGATTCCACCTTCTGGAGAGAGACATGTAACCATTACTTTCAGACTAGTTTGACTTTTGTACCTTCCAAGCTGATGGTTATTCTGCCACTCACATATTTTCTCCCCACACTCTGTCCTTATTTTTTTTTTTTTTCTCTTTTTCCTTTCTGTCTCTTCCTACATCTTTTATTCATCTTGGTATCTTTTCTGTCCACTGTTTTCTTCTTTGCACAAAATCAGAATGGGTAAGTTTAGTTTATCCCTTTTGAATCAACTGAAACATAGACATTGACATTTGAACCAGCCTCTCAGAGCTTCCTCTATATCCTCTGCAGAGAAATAAACCTTTCCAGGCACAGCTCATACCATCATCAAATACACAGGTAACATCAGATATAGCTAAAATACAGTGTCTGAGATCAGTTACCCCTCATGAAAAACCTCTTTTTCCCATTGACTCTAAACAGTCTATTCCAGATCCTAATGTCTTCCTTTCTAGGAGACAAAAGGTAGGGCACATGAATCCTCTCTGGAGCTTTCTCTTCTCCTTTGGCAATAGGACATTAGTTCAGGGGAAAGAGTGGGCAGAAAGAAAAAGATCCTTTGTAGTCTTAGAGATGGCGCCCAGGATCAACAGGAGTGGTCCTGGAATGAGGGCAGATTAATGTGTGAAGGTACTGCTGGGGGACTGGAGCTTCATGGGTTGGGCTGCACTCAAGTGCAGGCATCATCTAAGGAGAATTTGGTGCTACCAGGAGTCAGATGTATGAGGATGTTTGAATTCTCTGCTGAGGACAGGCAATAACCATTTTGCAGGTCTCAGGTCTATGCAGACATAGTTGAATCAGTGCTCACAAATTCAGCCTTGCTTGACCCTGCTCAATATGTGTGTTTTCCTGGGGACTGTAGAATGTTAAAAAAAAAAAATGAATATCTGTGTCAACCATGTTCTTAGAAACAACCCAGTTGTTCAGATGAACTAGCACAAGTTGATTTTAATTATTGATCTTCTGGGAGCAGGGTGATGGGAGAAGATAGGTGAGGGATGAGAGCCTGAGGCAGACATCTCAAATAGAAACCTCCAGCCTTCATTACTGGTGAAGCTCTAAACTACAACTACAGATATACAGGATTATTCAATCAAAAATATGCATGTTGTTCAAGTTGTTTAAGGTGAATATTTTATGTATAGTTTTATTTCATTTCCATTCCAGGGGAAAGAGTACAATCCATATTTTCTGTTGGGATTGTTTTTATCAGTTTAAACCAGGCCAGTGTCATAGCTTACTTTCCTGTATTCTTCATATCTTGATGTACTGGAAGCTGTTTCTAAGGGGAGACTAGGAGAAATGTCAGGCTTTTCAACCTGCTCCCATTTGCAATCCAGCCTGCTTTGCTCTTAAAATACCAAACCTTCTGGGAGCCTCTCTACATGACATGGACTATAAAAGGTATCAATAACAACAGCAGTTCCTGCTGTGGAAGGGACTGTAATTGCAAATGTCTAGGATCTGGAGCTTCATTATAAAGAAGGCAAATATTCTGCAGTCTGGTTCTCTTGGGTATATTCTGTCTTTCCCTAACAAATCACCACTTCAAGAGTGAGTTTTCTTTTTATTTATTTACTTATTTATTTACTTTTAAAAATAATTGAGCACAAACCAGTGCACCTCTACAAGCAGCAGAATATTGAAAGAGGAAAAAAAATGCTACTGAAAAACAATTTAAGCAATAATAATAGTAATAATAGAAGAGTAAATGTTTTACTTGCATTTTCATGTTAGTCTCTGATTTAAAGCTTGATGACCACACACTTGGACTGAATTCCCAACAAGACATATTTCTCCTTGTGTACATAAATAAGATGTGTTTGTATAGCTGTAAGTCCTGAGTTTGCAGTGTAGCTTGGTGCTTATAATAGAGGAATAAATATTAGTTTTATGCTTGATAATTTTAACAGCATTTGAAAAATAGGACATAATAAAATATAAACATAATATTTTAAAATATAGGCATGTATTTTCTTTACTCACAGGTTTATATTTCACCTCTGTACACAGTGACAGCTTGCTAAGGAAAAGCACATTTGCAACGTAACTTGCCTGCAGTCATTAGCTTCTTTCTACTTTTTAAGCTATTTCTTTTAAATTACTCTGGAGTAATCTCACCAGAAAAATGTTTCTGTCCATTGTTTTTGGCACTGTGCCTTATTAAGATATTTTTAGTTGTCTGTTCTCATTTTACAGTTCATGTGAATATATGAACACCAAAACTAACTGCCCAAAGCACTATTTCCTGCCTTCTTCTGCAGGTGTTTAGCTTCCACATATCAGCACTGAAGTTTGTGAGATTTGCAGGTTATGGGCACCTCTTTGAAGATTGTGCTGCTAACTTATTATTCTACAAACTTAGATCAATTATTCCCACTAATTAATGCATCTGTAAATATCCTACACCAAATCACTCATTAATGATGAAGCACTATCTTAGTGTGAATTATTTTTTTTTAAAACAGAGTAGCTATGTAAAAAATTATAGTCTCTGAAGGCTGTGAAGAGCCCTTGTTTGACTGTTCAGATGTAGATCTCTGTAATTCCATGCATTGCATGTGATTTCTCCTGTATTTGTACCATTTCTCATAACAAAAGAACACATTCCCAGATGAGCCCCTTCTGTTACAAGTATTAAATAAAACTCCAGACAGCCTAGCTATAAAATGTTACATTTAAATGCTGTTATTTTATATAGAATATTAAGAAAGATCTGTTCTTAAAGCTGTTTCTCCTAAACCTTGGAAAAATTGTTACTGAAGTAACAAACCTCAGAATGCTGCTGGAGTTCCTGAATATCTGAGCATTTTAATTCATTTCAGTATAGCTGTGCTCCATCTTATTCCAGCCTTGGCACTGTTTGCAAAAATACTCTTGCCAACCCTGAACAAACCACCTAATCCAGTCCAACCTCCCCAGAGAGATTAATCCTTCATGTGACACTGCAAAGCACTGAAAAGTCACAGACATCCTTTTAGAAGCTCGACTCTTTCAAAGGGCATGACTGCCAGCTCTTCCAAAATACTCCTCAGACATCCTGCTTCAGTACTGAGAGACAGTTCTTACCTTTCAAGCACCAACTAGGTATTCCACTGCTAGCCACCAGAGAATCCACTAGGGCACAGAAACACCTTCTGTGCAAGGTGTTTACCTTTAACCATGTGCATCTGTCCTTCTAGCCATCAAGGCTGTCCCAGAACCCAAGAGCTGTTTCAGAAACGCACAAAACTCCCATCCATCCATCCATCCATCCATCCATCCATCCATCCATCCATCCATCCATCCATCCATCCATCCATCCACCACCCACTTTTCCAATACTTGCACTGTACAGTAAGACTGAGCTAAAGGACTGCAGGTGGTGGTTGTGGGTTCTCCAAGCTGCTAGAGCCCTCTCTGGTGTCACATTTTCCTCTTGAGGACAATCAGCCTTGTGCATGCCTGTCCATCTACCTAAATGCAAACCCAGGTGCACATGGATACTCTTGCCATAGCTGCAGGCTCTCTGTGTCACAGCAGAATTTTTACACTTTGTTAAAAAGTCAGCCTTACAAAAGGGTCCAGAGTTCCAGCCTTGCAGACAGGCTGTGCTCTGGTATTTGCAAAAATATTGAATTATTTCTTGGTAATTCAAGAGTAATTCTCTGAGGTCACTGCCTGAGAAGTGAGGAGCCATAGAAGAGGGATCATCTGCTTACACGTGCCAAGCCCCAACACAGAGGTTGGCATTTTAGATGGAACCAAACTGGTTATGTAATATTATGAGTAGGATGGATGTGGAGTAAATGGAATATAGGCATGACCTCTTCTGCTACCTCTGCCTCAGAGCCAGGGAGGAAGGAGGGACAGTTTACAGCACTAATATATGTGGAATTGGCCAACCTTTTGTATGCAAGAGCTGGAGGTATGGATATCTCTTTGTTTTCACATGCCAAAGAGTGAAATGGTATATCTTTTGAGAGCCCCTTTCCCTGTTTCTTTAGAGTTACATCCACTCCTCTTCAGTGTCTACAGTAAATTCAGGCTTTTTGTTCTTACTAAGTTTATAGGAGAGTGCAGTAACAGGAAAGGGAAATGGGTTTTCTTTCCTTTTTTACTGCCATAGCAGCAAAGTCATTCTTTGTGTGCAAGTGATTGTCACCTATGCAAATGTGCTGAAGACATAAAGTCTGTGCAGCTGTGGAAGGGACTACAGGTTTTGAAATCAGCAGGGTAACAGAACTGTAAACAGTGGCCTAACATTGTTTGCCAGTCTTTTGATACTGGTAAAGATCTAGGCAGAGGAATGTACCTCTCCTTTTCAGACCCCAGTCTGATTAGTCAGAGCTGGGAATTAATTCTGTCATCATTTTTTCTGCATTTAACATAAGACAGTTCACAGTAAGTCACTGGTGACAGCAGGGGTGAGCTAAACACAGACATTAAAATGTCTCAGGATTAAAAATGAAAAATTTGTCGATGCAGATTAGCAAAGCAATGGGCTGAGATGATGAGGGCATTTTTCTCTGGTGTCATCTCTTCAATACACCTTTATAACCTATGTATTGCTAAAGGACTATATGCTAAAGAGTGTGCTAAAACATTCTTTACATCTCTTTTGGATAACAGGACTAGCTTTGGAAAGCCTCACATATGAAAAGAACCATGAATATTCTGTTCAAAAATAACAAGTCAAACCCTTAGGTTTTTTATTCTTATTTATTTAATTTTATTTAATTAGTCAAACCCTTTGTTTATTTTTTAATTGAGTTTGCCTTCAGAATACCCCAAGTTATTTGACTGCACAGTTCTATGAATTTATCATTTGCAAGTTTAAATTTTTAAAAATCAAAGCCCTTTTTTTTGAAGACCACTAACAAGCACAGAAAATGTCCTTTGCACTGCTAACTACATAAAAATGACCCAGATTTAATTTGTTTAGAAAATTATTTGTGGCAAGAAAATACTCCCAGGCCGAAGTGTTCTTTGCCAAATGTAGTCTGCAGTGAGAGTCTGCTGGCCAAATTGTGAAACTGCTGAAAACCAGGGCTTTTAGGGGGAATCCTGACTTTACCTCTGCTCATCTCCATGTTCACAGACAACAAGTAATGTTCACTATTTCGTTGCATTCAAAATCAATGTATTTACTTAGTAGATCCATCATTTTATGAGAGTTTTTAAAATTCATCCTTAAACTCATCTTCTGCTTCCCCAAATCCATATTTTTTATTGATGGTGAAAATGAGATAAATTCATTGGAAGCAGACAATAAAACCTGTATGCATAAGGCAGTTTACTTACTGCTTATGCAAGAGAACGTATGTTTATTATACTTTTGGTGAACTGTCCAGGCTCTGTTTATAAAGCTGATTTTTTTATTCTGCAGTGATCATGCAGTACTTCACTGAATGCTTCTTATCTGAAACCTGGGGTAGTCTATAATTCTCTAATCTGAAAGTAGAGGCATGTCAGACATAAAACAGGAAATGTGGAGGTTTTGAGGAGTATTTCAGGTGATTTTGAAAAGTATATCATAGCTAATAAGAAGAAATTCTGCTTTAGGGTAAAGAAAAAAATTCAGGAGTGAGGAGTGAAGATATTCTTTAAAAGAGGTTTTAGCTAGGAGACAATAAACAGGTGCAAAATGAATCTGGTACTATGCTTGTGAATAATGATGAAGTTGCATTTGTGTAATGGATGTTAAGAAATCTATGTTTCTGTGAGTATGGATTCAGAGAGGTGACAGAAATCAAACTGAATAATGGAAATCAGACTATCGGGTTTTCAATAGCTAAGTCGGAGAAGAATCTCTTCCTGTAAGTCTTATCCAATACTAACGGTGGGAAAAGAGCAGAGAGTGCAGCAGAGTAATGGAAGAGACTATCAAGTGCATATTCAGAGCTTTTTAATCTATTACTTGTTATTCAGCTCTGACTGGGGCATTAGAGCTGTAACGATGATGGGATGTGAGCTTCAGAATGCATTTTGAGAAACAAAATTTTCTTTTTCTGTCATTAGATTTTTATTCATATTTTACTTAATGGAAACCATTATACTGATGGCTGGGAGGTTGTGACTGTGTACTTGTGAAAATGCCCTTTTTTACAGAGCTTTGAAAAGGATCAACTTGTAGTTTAAACTTTGTACATTATAATTTTGGGAATCTGGTGCATTTGGCAGACCTTATGAAATTGCACCTCAGAATAGCGAACTCTTTGGCATGTAAATGCTCCAGAAAAGAGTGTGATAAAAGCTGTCCAGTCTTTCCTTATTTTATGTTTTTCTTTAAGTGAGAGAAGTGTCAGGTTGCACAATTTATTTTTGAGTAAACTCTTTTCGTGTTGTTTCCTTCACACCTGCCTTCACTACATCCTCATTTATGTGTTTTACCCTTCTTCCATCACATAGTTTTCTCCTTCTTTCTCTAAATGACTAAGTCTGCTCTTTTATATATATATATATATATATATATATATATATATATATATATATATATATATAATATGTTGTGTAAATATCTGCACAAAATGTGCAAGGGAGATGCCTGCCAAGTGTTCTCCCTCTGTACTGGGCAGAGAAGCCTTGTGGCTTCTCTTTCATAATCCCTGTCCGAAGAGATTCAGGACATAAAGCAGTTAACCAGGAGAAACCATGAGTTTTTTCTCTACTCCCATGCCATCAGGGCAGAGGAAGAATCTAGATGTTTTTACTGTCATGTAAAGTGAAAGAAGTGCTATGGTCCCTCTTCAACTATCCCAAGACTTCAGGGAAAACAGGAAGGGATGAGGCTTCTTTCACATCTCTTCTGGACTCGAGGATCAGTACAAAAAAGATGAGACTCTTTCTGATATGTTTAGTTTTCTGCAAAGAAATGGTGTAGGCCAAGATATAGACAGCAACCAGGGGTGCAGGAGGAGGTCAGTATGTACACTCATCTCTTGTAGCCTCTTGGTGATGGCTCTGTAACAACAGCAGCAGCTAAAGGAAGGCTAAGGAGAATCACCCTCCTTTATTGGATGCAGTGGGAAACAGTGACAAAGGATGAAGAAAAGACTTCAGGTACATAATCCCTCCTTTCCTCAGGCTTTAACAGTAAGACCAGCTGTTCCCAGGGTACCCAGCCCTCTGAGGCGGAGGACAGGAGCAGGGAGCAGAATGAAGCCCCCAGGGTCCGAGGGTGGATGGTCAGTGACCTGCCTCCTCACCCAGACACGCACAGGTGTAGGAGGCCCATTGGGCTCCACCCAGAGGTGCTGAGGGAGCTGGTGGAAGGGCTCACCAAGGCACTCCCCACCATTTACCAGCAGTCCTGGCTAAATATTGGAGGCCCCTGTTGACTGGAGGTTGGCAAACGTGATGCTCATCTACAAGAGGGCTGGAAGGAGAATCCAAGGCTGGTCAGCCTGACCTTGTTGCTGGGAAAGGTCATGGAGCAAATCACCTTGAATGCCATCAACCAGCAGGTACAAGATAACTCAGGAATCAGGCCCAGCCAGCATGGTTTTAAGAAAGGCAGGTCCTCCTTGATCAACTTGATCTTGTTCTGTGACCTACTTAGCTGGATGAGGGAGTGATGCTGATGAAGGATCTGGAGCACAGATGTAATGAGAAATGGCTCAGGGAGTTGGGTTGTTCAGCCTGGAGAAGAGGAAGCTCAGGGGGACCTTATAGCTCTCTACAACTACCTTAAAGGAGGTAGCCCTGGGTGAGTCAGTCTGTTCTACCAAGTAACAAGCAGTAGGGGAGGTTTAGATTGGATCTTAGGAAAATTTCTTCACACTTCTTACCAAGGGTTGAAACAGGCTGCTCAGGGAGGTGTTTGGGTCACCTGCCCTGGAGGGGGTCAAAAGACACGTGGATGTAGTGCTTAGTGACATGGTTTAGTTGTGGCCTTAGTGCTGGCTTAACAGTTGGACTCCATGATCTCAAAGGTCTAGTACTTCCACTTTCAATACCTGACCTCATTTCAATAAATGTTTTCTGTCTGCAGATTCTTACAGAGTCACAGAAAGGGTAAGGCGGGCAAGCATCTCTAGAAGTCATCTAGTCCAACCCTTTGCTCAGAATAAGGTCAGCTACAGCACATTGTGCAGGACCATGGCCTCTTGAATGTCAAAGATATACAAGGGTGGAGATGCCACAACCTCTCTGGGCCTGCCTCAGTATTTGACTATGCTTAAAGTAAAAAAAAAACCAAAAACTTATGTTTTCATGGAATTTTTTGTGTTTCAGTTTGTCTTTTTTGTCTTGTCCTGTCACTGGGTGTTGCTGGGAAGAGTCTGGTTCAATCTTCTTTGTTTCCCACCCCATCAGATATTTATACATATGGGTAAGATTCCCTAGGCCTCCTTTCCTGCAGGCTGACTAGTCCCAACTCTCTCAACCCCTTCCTATTTCAAAGATAATCCAGACCCCTCAGTGCCTTTATGGCCTTTTGCTGGACCCATTCCATTGTGTCCATGTCTTGTCTTGTACTGGAGATCCCAACACCAGGCCCAGCTCTTCTTTTGTGCCTCACCAATGCTAACAGAGAGAAAGAATGATCTCCTTTGACCTGTTGGTGACCCTCTGCCTCATGCAGTCCAGGAGGCTGTTGGCCTTTGTAGCAAGGGGACATTACCTGTCCTACAGGTTCCCCATGTCCTTTTCTGTAAAGCTGCTTTCCAGATATTATGGCTCAGCATGCACTGGTACTTGGGGTTACTCCTCCCCGGAGGCAGGACTTGACATCTGCCTTAACTGAACTGCATAAGCTTCCTGTCAGCCCATTTCCCCAGCCTGTCCAAGGCCCCCTGCATGGCAGACCAGCATTTTGGTGTACCAGTCACTCCTCTCACTTTTGTATCTTCTGCAGATGTGCTGAGGATGCACCCTGCCCCATCATCCGGGTCATTAATGAAGATTCTGAGCAGTACTCACCCTAGTATCAATCATCACAAGGGACCAGTCCCAGCTGGACTTTGTGCCACTGATCATAGCCCTCTAGGTTCAGCCATCTGCCCAATTGTCAGCCCACCACACACTCATAAATTCTGTTCTCAGCATCCTTGGAAATCCTGTGCAAAGTTTCTCACAGCAGCTCAAGGTTTCTCCTCATATCTAATGGTATCTAAAATCAGGGAGAGGTTTGTCTGTTTTATGTCAGACATTGTCCAAGGCAGTAAATTCTTGGAAGAGCTACAGAATCAAACCAGATTTTCAATATTTTAGCTGTTAAAAACTTCCTGTCTCTGCTGCCTTTAGTGACTAGATTTAGAATATAGACCTGTATCTACAAAGAGATTTTTCTTTGTCACAGTCTCTTTTTTCACAGCTCTACTTTAAACACATCTATAAATATTTAATAGTACTTTATATTTTTTCATCATGGGTAACTGAAAAGGACAGAAAATGTAAAGTGTGAGAACACCCTGCCTTTGGACAGCTGCATCATCACAAGTGTGTTTTCATCCCAAACACTATTCTAATGGAAATAAACAGACATGCGGAAATTCTGCTTGTCTCCTGCAGAGCATTCTTATGGCTTTTCTTAAAAGCCTGGCCTGAAGAAGGCTTGTCTGAAAAAGACTGAGCACTGTCTTGCTCAGAAATAGTGGGGGAAAGTGTGGGGGAAGAAAGCAGAAATGGATACAGCTCCACGGGCAGCACAGCTACACATGTTCATGCCCGATAAAGACACAACAGTAGGTTGCATTTCCAAGCTTCTGAATAAATGTATAATTGAATAGTCATAACATACTCTGAATGCAGGGCTGGTCATTTGTATTTTAGATTGCCTTCAAAGTGGCGAAGCCTTTCTTCTTCAAAACTTTAATGATACTCATTGCCTGTAGTGCTAACTTTTCGTTCCAGTGTGACTTCAATCATGTGACATGCTTTGACTTTGGGAATTTTATCAAAATCCTGGGAGTCAGGATTCTCTTAATAAGATTCAGTAAGTTCCATTTAAAAATAGACACTGTTTCATTTTTTCTGCTTGGGACTCATCTCTAGTGTCTCAGAGAACAAAAGGAATTTTTATTTTTTACTATCGGGACTTTAAAGGGGAGGAGGAAACTGAAAAAAAATCACATTAATTTTTATATAGATATGTGTGTATAAATGTGTGTGTATGTATACACCATTTAGTTTTCAAAAAAAGTTTTTTTAGCCTTACTCCCCCTTTCACACCTAAGAAAAGGAGCCCCTGCTTTGTGCAGTTCAGAGCCATGGCAGTAGCCCCATCCATGCTGGTGCACTTTAGGACATCCTGTTCATCCAGTGGACTGGCCATGCCACTGATGGATGTGATGGGAGCAGTAAAACAGAAAGGGACATTTTGAAACAGCGCTGCCATGAATGATTTTCTTAAGAGGTCTGTTGAGCACTGCCATCACATATTAGTTGAGGCGTTTTACTTTTACAGGTCATATTAACATTTTCAGGTGAAGGGTGTGATGTTGAATGCCTCTGTCGTGACTGATGTCCTCTGTACCAGAATTGTCACAGACAACAGTTACAGGAAGCACAGCGAAGAAGCTGTGTTTTCAACATCAGAGCTAAAGGAGCTCCCACTTACAACACTTCTTAACCAGTGAGTGCCTACACATTTCCTAGCAAGTGATTCTTGGAAGCAGCAAGCTTTAAAGAAAATAAATGAGAACTACAGTGGTATTTTTTTTCAGCCTACAATTGTCTGAAGTTGTTGTCAATAGAAATAGTTGCATACATTTGTCTTCATTAATCATTTCAAGGTGTTGCTTTTTGATGCAGCCAGCCCTAGAAGTTCACAGGCACTTTAATTTTCCAATTATTGTACCTGTGGCTCAGAACAGATACTGATTAGTTTCACATTTTGGTCTGTGGGCAGCTTAATGTTCTTGTCACCTTACATTGAGTTTTAAATGTGCAGAGTGTAAGAGAATGTCAGGTGTGCTCCCAAGTCTTCCGGTCAGGCTCAGCAAGTTATGATATTTCCAGGTACTGTACTGATGGGTTTCTGAAAGATGGATGAGAGAACAAAAATATGGGTTTAGGATCCTATGACAAAAGTAATGATTCTTCGCATAAAGCGCATATGAGTGATTTTGTGTTGTATTCTTTACCACACAAATTTTCAGCTGGAGATGGAGGTGATGCTGCTGGCTGCTATAACAGCAATAGAAAAGGAAGTTATGATAGCAGGCAACAGCAATGCCTTCCAATATTTGCACACAATTACAAGACCTTTTCAAACTGTAGTTGTGAAACCAAAGGAGAAAATCAATTTTGAAAAGCCCTAAACACAAAGATTAATCTTATAACAAATAGAAATGTTGCCTGTCTCCTCTTTATCAATTGTGTACCAGCTATGACTCATCCATCCATGCTTTTTTCTTTCCAAAAACTGACATGGAAGAAATCCCCTCCAAAACACAAAACCACGCTGAACATCTGCTGTCTAGGTATTCATTAGCTCTGTCTGCTCTGCTTTTGGCTAATTGCCTGGGAGTGAAGTTGAATAATTTATGGGGACTTAACCTGGTGGCAGTTACAGTGGTAAAGATCATGTAACATTTGATAAAACCTAGGAAATGTTAAACATGTAGCCTCCCAAACATAAAGTTTATTTACTGTTTTCCCATGCACTTTGTTTGCTACGATACTGCCTGCACAACTGATAACAGAAAATGTATTTAATAACTACTCAGTGCTAATATGTTGTAGTATGCATGACTGACTAATTTAATTTATCTCTGATTAAGCCTATTATGTTTGAGATCACTTTACAGAAGAGACTTTTTTTGCCAGCTGTAAGCTTATTTGAATTGTAATATAAGTTAATAATGTGTGAAATAACTACTGGTGCCTGCTTCTAAATGTTAATTTTACCAAATCACTTCCTGAGTTAGAGTGTACACATCTCATCCATTGCAGTGCCGTTAGTGGCGTGTTTGGATGTAAGATTGGACAGGTAAAAAAGCAGGTGCATGGCAAGGGAATCTATGGCTGTTTTTTTCTGCTGAGAAAAAGCAAAATAAATAAAATGACAGCCCAGCCAGGGATGGCACACCATCTGTGTAATGACAGCGTCAGCTGAGAAGGAGCCCTTAGGATGTTCTGCATCTTGAAGTGTTTGTTTCCTACCAGGTGCAAAGAGGAACAGGGACTCCTCAGGAAAACACAGAGAGGAAAACATTAAACAAAAGCTTGTGAGAAAGGCATTAGTATGTCATTAGTATGTTTAAGTAGGAAAGTAGCCATTTGGGTGTAATTTTAGATTTTTCTCAGACTGAGGATAGAGCTGGAAAAGAATTGGGGAAAAAAAAAAAAGGAACATCCAAAACAAACCCCAAACAATTAAAACCTGGTAAATGTAAGGGGGGAAAAGTTCTTCCAAGGAAAGCTAAACATTTTTTCTTTAGGGACAAGGTAGATTGTTTCTTGTTTCCCCTCCACTCTTTTCTGTGGACTAATTTTTAGAGTAGACAGAGCCCTAATGGAGAGGGAAGCAAAGCTTCTTCTGTGCAGAAGCTATACCCCAGAGCAGTTGATCCCTGGCAGATGAAACTTTGTAATGTCTGTGCTTTAGCCACTTGTTTCTCTGAGAGACTACAAAATGCTCTCAATTGCTGATTTGGAAAAAGCTCTGTGTTCATCAGTTGTTCCTTTAATGAAAAAACATAATTATATATAGTCTTGCTTTAATATATGTTTACTTTCAATCAGCTGAGAAAATTCAGGTGGAGAGAGTGAAGTCTTCTACCTTGTTTAGAGAAACAAGTGTGATGGCCTGGGGTTTAGTCTATGAGATTATTTACAAGCAGTTGCCTAAATTATGTGTACTTTGCATTTAAATATATGCAACTTCAATTGGAATAAAAGGAAGTCAAATCTTTCCTCTGTCAGATTAGTGTATCTCTTCTAAATAGAAAATATATAGGATACTGTACTTACAGCATCAGACTGAACTGCCAAAACAATGTCACTTAACTAGCATGGAAAGAAAAGTATGCTGCACATAATTTCTTTTTATGTCATTCTGTTCCACCCTCCAAACATTTCTGGCATGTGATAGCATGTGGGATGTCAAGCATCGTTGTTCACATTTTGTCATGCTATCTCATATAGATCAGTTATCAGCAAGTTGAGCTGCACAGCAGCTCTGATTTCAAGGTCTCTTTTCACAACATGTCAAATCCTAGCTGGCAGGACGGGACTTTGGCAGGCCCACTGCAACAGTGGGGATGCAGGAACACGTGCAGCTAGAATGTTTGATGGCTGTACTGTGCAGAGTAAATTTCCAGTGTTATATAATCACAAAAAGGATGGTACTTCTACAAACATCTCTGAGGTGGTGGTTTCAAGGTTTGCCATGGCATTGCCAAGGCATTCCCCTTGTTTGCTCAGAGTAGTCAATCAGTGAGTGTCGGAGGGACAGACATGTCTGTTTTAGCATCAGACAGAGACAGGACTGATACTGTTAGAGACTGCTGGCAAGGTGAAATGGTTACGTAGTATCATGTGGAGGGTACGTGGTACACTGGCTTCCCATGCTTTGTATATTCTTCCAGGTGTAATCCAGGGCTGAGTGTGATACCCAGAAAGTGTGGTGCTGTAGGTAATTTAGAGCTAGCTCTGCATGCTAGCACAGACTGCAAAAGTGCCAGTGGCACTCTTGCTGGTCCTAGTTCTCAGGCTGGAGACAAGGCATTATTGGGGAGGACTTTCAGCTTTGGGAGTTGCATCTTCACTGTCCTGAGAGCACTCAGGTTTGCCCCAGGTATGAAGGCTTCTTCTATATTCTCTACTTCTTGCCTGGGCAGCCAGGGGTAAACAGATTATTTACTTTACTGACTTTTCTTTTACAAGGAGCAGGATTCTTTTAAAAATTATGAATGAACACCTTTTTTTTTTTAATTTCTTGTAGGAGTAGCAGACTGAGCTTCTTCACCTGACAAAGATGATCACAGTAATTCAATTTGTAGATCAGTCAGTGCTGAAACATTTTTTTCTCTTTCTACAAATTATACATACTTAGGGATAGGAAAGTAGAATTTGATGCTTCATATTCCCTATCTGTAAGAGAGAAGTTCCAAAGAATAATTAGAGAAAGAAGGTAAGATATTTGGTTATAAATAATCTAAATTTTTAGTGACTTCCACAGTCATGAGGCAGTGTCTTAGATGCTTTGAATGTATTAGTTGTTAATGTATTGCATTATTACCTGCAAGTGTCTGTGATGTACATGGTTAATCCCTCCCTGCTCAAACACTCCTCATGCAAAGCTTTTGGAATTCTCCATGGCTCAATTCAACACAGAAACCATCAGTGGATCAGGAATTCTTGTGCTTTACAGAGGGCCAAGTGAAAACTGGGACTGCTTTCTCTCCATCCTCTTTCATCTTTCCTTTCCCCCCAATGCCTAAATTGAGATTGATCATTTAGCAGGAAAAAAAGACACCATGAGCAGCGAAGCAGAACTCGATACAATTCTGAAAGCTGCTTAGCTGTCGTATCAGACTCAACTTACTCTTAAGCAAAGATTAGCCAGGATAACTTCTCTACAAGCCTGTAAATCTGCTTAGCAATCTGTGACTCTTATGGGCAAATAATGCTTCCTAAACACAGCCTTTGGACGTGTCAAGAGTCCCCTTTTTGAATGACTGATATATAGAAGCCAGATTATTTCTTCTGGGAAAGAAAATATTGTTCAAGGTACTACAATATAGGAAGCCAAAAGTTGATTCATACCTTAGCAAATTGTGTTATGGTCTATCTTAACCTACGTTGCAAAAGCTTATTTTAACTGTCAGTGACACCCCATAAATATTTGTTCTTAGGAAGTTTTCTTTCTTGCAGCAGTGATTGTCTCACCTTTTCTTAAAAAAATCACCGAAGAAATATGACATTATAGACCTCAAAACATTTGAAACCTCAAAACTTTTTTAAAGTTCACCATTTCTGTTTGCCTTCATTGCACTGATATTTCTTTAGCTCATTAGGTGAATATGAACTATGTGCAAAAAATATATAAAAGCAATCCACAAGGAAACATGAATGTCATTATCTGCACCTATGCCTAAAGGCTCTGGACTCCATGAAGACTTAACATTGAATAAAGAGCATGCTTTTTTCCTTGTGTTTTTAAATTTTACTTCTCGATCTGGAAAAAAAAAAGGCAACACAAAGATGTATACAGGATTCAGATATATTTTAAAAATAAAACCATAGTGTTCTAGAAGATACCCTAATACATCAAATGGGACTTTTCTTTTTGCTGTGTAATTATTCAACTTAACTTCTTTACTGTTTTGTCTACTTAAGTCTAAATGAAAACAGCCCTGTAAAGCTGGGGGGACATACAAGACAACTGGTAAAGATTAATACTATCTGAGTTTTGGGGTTTTTTTTTTTTTTTTTTTTTTTTTTTTTTTTTTTTTTTTTAATGACTGTTTCCTCCTTTCTTTTTCCAAATTGGTCCAAGTTCCAGGATGCTTTTTGCTTCAACCAAGTCCATCAGGGTTTTTTTGTGGTCTTGTTCAGGAAACCCCTGTCATCAGTGAAGCTTGTTAGGACAAGATTAACAATAGCTTTATGGCATGAAATCTCATAGCAAGCACTCTGGGTTTTTTGTCTGGGATTGATGAAGGGCTTATAGGTCTGTTTATACCTTGGTCATCCTATTTACCTTTTACAAAAACTGACATAGTTTTAGCATTCTTTCACTGCTCTGGAATTTCTCTATTTGTCTAAGATTATTTAAAAATCAATGCTGGTGGTTTAAAACCTCCTAATTGAGCTTTTTATACAAAGTGCTGATACAGCTACTGTTTGATATGCTTTCAAGTTACTTTACAAGTAAAGAAAGTATTTATCATAATTGAGTGTAAATTAAAATATCCAAGTAGCTAAGTCACTGTACCTATATATGATGCCAGGGGTGGGTTAAGGACAGTGATGGAGAGATTGCAGGCATCTCCTGGGAATGTCACAGACTTTACTTCTTTGTAGAGTCATTTCAGATTCATTTACCAAATGGTGACACAGAGAAGAAAAGCTCAATCTGAGGAAGCACTGTAGAAGACAATAAAAAAAAAGAAACACTGACCATCAGAACACTTGAAAGTCCAAATGAACCAGCATGAAACTAGAGTAAAAAAGTACATTTGGCACAGGGGCACACTTAGTGTGGAAAAGTAAACTTCAGAGAAGCTTCTCACCAGCAAAAGCAGAAGTGATCTATTTATTGAGCATGTTTAATTTTCCTCCATCTTTATTGGCATTACTACAACTTCTGTCCAGAAAAGTACTAATGTAATTGCTGACATTGCTCTTTTGCTTGTCATACTTAGAAAGTTGGTGATGTCCTTTAGTCTACATATCATTGATTTTCTTTCATTCTTTCATTTTTTTCTTAATTACCTAATGTATATTAATTGCAATCCATTTCCCCATGTTCCCGGATATGGATTATTTTTTATATCTATTTTTATTTCACTAGGCCATTGTGATGATTCAGGCAAGTATTCTTTTTTTTTTTTTTTCCTTTGTTAGTGGCTTTTTTTAGCATCTGATAAAATGTTCTTAAACAGGTCCCAGCTTTCATCTTTTTCCCAAATAAACTCTTTCTCCCAGCTGAATTTGCTCATAATCGTTCTCAGGGTTGCTAAATGAATCCTTTTAACACATCAGGTATATTTATTTTCATATTATCCTGTTTGTGATTAAGAAACATAATGAGCAAGAGGTGACATTCATAAGGAAGCAACTGATAATTTTTAGTTCTGTGGTAAAATTTATGTTATCATTCAGGATTAGGTATAATATAAAATTTCCACAAGCTGAATGCTTACTGAGTTCAGAAAACATTCTTATGTAGAATTCTTAGAATCTTTTTATTTATTTCAAAGCAGCACAAAGCCTCCAGCATGTGCTACTAAGTCCTCTGTGGTGAGTCAGATTTCTCTCCTACACAGTGTAAACAGATGTTTGAGGAATCCCTCGTCAGCATTTTCCTCAGTGTATTTGTGGTCTGGAGCAGATATCACCCTGCTTTTCTTGCACAGCCTTACTTTCAAAAGCATTTCAGCCTCTGAATGCCTCCCTCCACCGCACCAGGATGGGCTGTGGGAACATTCAGCTGTTTGTGTCCAGCAAACACTTCTCCATGCTGAAGGCCACAGCTGCAGCCTGTCTTTATAGCTCAGCCAGCCCGGGGAAATCAAAGATTTCACTGGATTGTGGTCAGTGTGTAAAAACACTTAATTCAAGAGATTTGGTGTTTTCCATAGAACCATAGAACATTCTGAGTTGGAAGGAACCCCCAAGGTTCATTGAATCCAACTCCTGGCCCCGTGCAGCACACCCCAGGTGTCACACCACATGCCTGAGAGCATTGTCCAAATGTTTCTTGAGCTCTGTCAGGCTGGTGCTGTGACCAGTTCCCTGGGGAGCTGTTCCAGGGCCCAACCACCCTCTGGGTGAAGAACCTTTTCCTGATATCCAGCCTGAACCTCCCCTGACACAGCTTCAGGCCATTCCCTTGGGTCCTGTCACTGGTAATGAGAGAAAAGAGATCAGTGCCTGCCCCTCCTCTTCTCCTCATGACAAAGCTGAAGACCACAATGAAGTCTCCCCACAGTCTCCTCCAGGCTGAACAATTTGACTTACAAGAAGTGCCAGTCTTACAGGAAATGGCAGGCTGATAAAGCTCTGGCCTTTATCAAAGTGGCAGTGCTGGGTTAGAGTTTAATGGTGGAACTCATTGATCTTGAAGGTCTTTTTCTACCCAAAAATTCTATGATTCTATTAAAAAACAGTAGAGCACCTTTCCAAGAAATTATGGGATAATATGGGAAATACAGGATGTCTCCACACACCCCTGTGTCAGGGCTGCTTCTAAGGGCCAGGGAAGCTGTGAGGGTGGCAGAGCAGGAGCAGGAGCAGGAGCAGTGGCCTTCCTGGCCAGGGCTGGGACCAGGAAGGCTCGGGGCCAGGCACACCGCAGAGCTCCAGCAGAGTGTAGGCAGGCAGAGAGGAACAGGCTGAGCACAAACAGCTGCTGAGCTGTGGGGGAAGAGGGTCCCAGCAAGGCATCTCACAGCTCCGTCCCACACTGCAGCTCATCTACACCACATTCAGCTGGCATGGGTCAAGCAGGACTAGAATGGCTGCTGATCATTCCCAAGGGTTATGGCTTCTCATTATATCAATGAAACAAGCAATGCTTCAGGGTACACAGGTGGTGCTTGCTGATATTAAACACGGCATCAACTTTCCCTGCCCATGAAGTGTTTAAAAAAGACTATAATCTGAATTTAGCATGCTTTTCACTTGACTTTCTCATCAGACCTAAACACAAATTGTACGAGAATGTCTTTTAGTGTTATTTCTCAAGTGGTAAAAGACCCTCAGTACAGCCCTTCAGATTCCAAAGTAGAGAAAGCTATTAGGTATGTTATTGTTTTAAATTTTAATCTGTTCTGATGTTCTTGAAGTGCTCTGTCTGTAATGTCTTTTGTATTAATCATCATAAATATTTTATCTTTTCTAGAGAGGGTATGCTGACGTAATGTCTAAGTGAGTGAGGCAACTTATCTCAGCTACTTTATCATACTTGCTGGACTTAGAATGAATATTAAGAAGTTCCAGCAAAGGTGTTGTGCAGATTATAAAGGAAAAATAAAAAAAAGAATAAAGATACAAAATGGTAACCACATGTAGCTATTTCCTTGCTTGCTGTTCTCAAATTCACAGAAACCTGAGGTCCTCTGTAGTGCAGCTGTACAACTTCAGTAGGTGCAGCAGTCCCTTTTACAAAAGTAGTGGGCTCAGGGGATGAGGAAGGTCCTCTAAAGGTGTGATAAAGGTTTAAAAGGCAGATGCTTGTTGACTTCTTGCATTATTTTCTTTTCTATGCTGCTCTGTAAAGAATGGTCAGCCTGTATAGGACTAGGTCAGTAGCTTCATGCCTGTGCTTGGTCTCCAAAAAAAAATCCAGGGACATGATGCTAGAGAAGATGAAGCAGTGGCCTGAATGATACGAACATCTCCTGTCTCACAGCTCATCTCATCTCACACCTCATCTGCTAGTGGGCAGATATGAGCTTGGGTGTATAGTTTATTCCTATTTTCCACATGCAAACAAGTGTATTTCAGGCTTTACCTCAGGTTTTGTCACCATATTCGCTTTACAATGAGGAGAACAATCTTGGATAAAACTGTGCTATGATTTTCAGGGGTTGGTGTCTTGTAGGGTAATGCACAGCATTTATCTATTACCCTCCAAAATAGCCAGATCAAACTTTCTTGCTAGGAACTGATCTGTGTTCAAGGCTTGACAGACTTTGGTGTAGCCTTCCATATTGACATATAAGGCACTTGCACTCATCATCCTTCTGTAAAAGTACTGAGCGCATCCCATCTCGAACATTCCTAGAATTTGTGCCCAGGCTCTGTTTCAGAATCAGATGGACCGGTACTGGCATGCACACCTAAATAACTAATGGCTGTTTATCCAGGTACTAGCAATGCTTTTTGGTTTGCTCTTTTAGTTGCAGCCAATGAAGAGTGTTACTTGGCTTACTTCTTGGCCAAGAGTAAAGTGTGATCAGAACAAGACAGCCAGAGAAATGCATATTTTAGAGCATCAAATAGATCTAAAAATAAAAAGATGTGCTCTTCCTTCTGGGAGGCACTCCTGTCCCTCAAATTGTGGGTATGTTTGCTTCTCATTATTATCAGTCATTTGAAGGAGAAAATGAACAAGGGAGCTAAACATTTGGGGAGAAACTGCCAAACACGTAGCAGAGCCCTTGGATAGGAGGGTGCGGATTTAATGCATGGTGCTGGTTGTGAGAGCATTTTGTACATCTGTTTTGGTTTGTGGACTGGATCCATTTGTGGAGGGGAGCCTTGGCTATTACTGTTTGGTCCCTCTGTCTTATTTTAGCTTCACATTACTCAATGTCTGATTATGTTGGACAATACTCACTGTTGCTGCTGAGAACATTTTGGACAGCAGTGACAAAATGCCAGGGATTATGTCCATATCATTCTATCACGGCTTAGGAAACCTGTGAGAGTGAGCCAAGGCAGGCACTGGATGCTTTGCAGGAGGAGGGCTGCCAGCCTAGGATAAATTAACTAAGTTTGTCTCCCATCTTTCTCCCATCCTGACTGTCTGTATAACAAGATGATGAACTGCGAGCCCTCAAACCCATTGAGCGATGGACCCAAGTCTAAAAAATTGTAAGACGGAAAAGGAAACCTACTTTGATACAGCAGGGTGGGAATTTTGCAGATCCTGGGAATTCTGTCATCCTGTTAAGAGCTGAGATCATTACTGGGCATGCTGTTCAGCAAAGAATTTCTGTCCATATTTTCTTTTCAAGTTTATCCAGCCTGTTTTACAGCTGTGATAACTTGTGGCACAGCCCAGTCCAAAGGCTGGCATGTCTATGTGTGTATATATATATATATATATATATATATATATATGCATAAAATCAGTTATTCATATTTGCTATCTGAAATTGTGAGTTGCTGCTTTGAAAAGAATGGATACCTGAATTTTGAGTTGTTATGTGAACCAAACAAAACCAGACAGAATATTTGGCACAAAGGGAAGTATTATATTTCATTTCATTGCAATGCTTTCAATGGATCCAAAATTCACAAGCTATCCTAAATTCACAAGGTTTTTTCAATGCTGCATATCATCTTTTTATCTTAGGTTTGTCTGGAACAAGTATCTATGTCAACTAAACCAGAGATTTCAGGAGTACTGATTATTTCACCAAGGTTAATATTACCTTACAATAAAACCTGTTCTTTACAGATTCACTTACTTACGGCAATACTGCTCACATATAGGAGGTGATAATAAAATCTCTATGAATGTTTTTGTAAGTAACTGAAATTACTGTGACATTTATGGTATTCCCTTCTCTTAGACTAGGGAATGAAGCAGTTACTAAAATTACTTTCAAAGCAAAATTATGGAAATTTCCATTTAGGATTTACACTGAAAAAAATGAAGGCATAAAGTGCCATTTTGGGTGGTACAACTATATTTTAGTATCCCCCATGCCCAGTGGCATGTCACTGCAAGGGCTTGAAAACTGGATGTGAGGGCATGTTGCCTTCCTGTGTCTCTTTGCCCAGCTGAAGAGGTGACACATGTCACAAGAAGGATGCATGTGCCATTCAGATGTTCAACTCTATGAGGGACCAGCGCAAGGTTTTCTGCCTCTGTAGACAGAGCCTAGAGCTCTGCAGTAACAGGGTGAATTTAGGATGCAGAGAATAAGGGAAAGCGCTTTGAGATAGTAGTTGAGCTGCTGGAGATGTCCTAGACAGACAAGAGGTCAGCTGTGTGTGGAGAAAGTTAACTTGCCACATCAACTCTCTAAGAACTGCTGGGGAAAAGGAGTGAGGAGCTCTGCAGAGACAGCGGGGCTCAGGGGAAGGTGCAGGAGGCTGTAGCAAGCACTGGAACAGGTTACCCAGAGGAGCTGTGGATGCCCCATCCCAGGAAGTGTTCAAGGCCAGGTCAGATGGGGCTTTGAGCAACCTGGTCTAGGGAAAGGTGTCACTGCCCATGGCAGCAGGGCTGTAACTAGATGTTATTTAGGGTACGTTCCAAGCCAAGCCATTTTATGATTAGTGAGGGCTCTTTTCTCCCTAGAAAATCCCTCTCCCTCTGCAACCTCCTTTCTTTGGGATATGAGTCTCTGAGCTCATATTTCCTGGAACTTGCAGCCTTGTCACCATCCAGCATTGTATTGTCACTCCAGCTCATAAAAGCCGGTCTGCCCTCCCCATTCATCTCCAATAATGCCTCCCCATCTTCTTGGTGCTCTGAAGGAGGAAAAGGAAAAAAAGACTGAGAAAAAGAAAATACAGAGAGTCCTCCCAGAGGAGGTGCTGCAGCTGTTGCCAGAATTAGGTGTGAAGGTGGCAGCTTCTGAAATGTAAGCAGTTTTCTCCTCTTCTCCACCAGATTTGCAGTGCCAAGACATAGGGTGAGACTGCTTATCTCATCCCTACCTTTCCAAGCATTGACAGTGCTTATCAAGAACTAATAAAGTATGTAGGGTCCATCTCTGGACAGTGTCTACCTGCCTGTGTTTGAAGTTTTAGCCCAAAAACACTGCCTTGACCTTTCAATCATTTTTTTTCTTTTTTTTTTCTTTTCTTTCTGGTAGCTTCATGAAGTTATGAGGAGTTTAAAAAAAATTTAAAAAGGAAACTTATCCTTGGTACTTAACTCAGCAGTTGAACAAAAGTAGTGCAAAAATACTGCAATAGGTATTGAGTAAAAATGTCTGTTGTGGTAACTATTCTGGGTATAGCTGCTCTTTCATGACAACTCCTTTGAATTATTTCCATGAGGAATAGAGCAGCTCTGACAGCAGCTCTTTTTTAGAGGGAGGCAATTTCCCTCATATATGACTTGTCAGCTGCTAACTGTGGGTGTGTAAATATAGCTGAAATTTGGAAATAGTGCCAATCTGGCAGAGGTGTTGGGCAGTTATTTATGACAGAATGGATGATTTTTACCAAGTTTAGATTGATGGTAAATGTTGCAGGGCAGGTACATTACCCAAACTTGTATTTGTGTGGAGCACCTTGACAGTTTTATATTGATTTCAATAATACAATTCTTTTTTAAACAGCTAAGTGGTGGATAAAGTATGTAGTTTATATAATAACTATAAGAGTATTCAGGAACACCTCACTTTAATTTTACTTCAGTCTTATTGACCTTTTTTTCTCCCTTTGCTTTTGTGCTTGTGTCCTTCTTCTCTCATCATTCTCACATCTTATTTGGGGTTTCTCCTCCTCCCACTCCATCTTTCAGCCGAACTCCCACAAGACATGGGAACCTCCCTCCATACCTCATTTGTTTGTGAAGCATCTGCTTGATCTCTGCAGTTTTAACTTACAAATTTATTTCTTCCTGCTTAGTTTGTCTTGCACCATCCAGTTCCATGTTTCTGGTTTGTGTTCTGTCTCTGCTGAGCAATCTTCCTGAGTGTAATCCCTTCCCTGACTTGCCTTGGTATGCTCCTGGTGTGTCAGCTTTTAATTTCTGTCTACACAAAGAACAGAGAGTCTGCTACAGGCAAGTTCCCAGGTCAGCTTTGCCATAAAGCCACTCATTTCAAAATAAGTTCAGGCTCATGGGGCCTTAACTGAGAAAGGTCTTAAGAGCTTTTAGAGGGCTAAGAATACGTCTGTCATTTCAAGCCAACTAAAGATGCCAGTACTATAATTACATATCTCAACCTTCTGTAAACGTTCTCTTTGACTGGAAGCTCTCCTCCTGAGAAATCAAATGAAGACTTTTCTATCTTACTTTCAAGGTGTTATCTCACTTTTCATCTGGCTGTTTATGAGATCTTCTCATCCACATGGTCCAGAGAGAGTGCTATAGAGTACGAAGCACCTTTTCTGTCGTCATCTCCATGTCTGAAGTGCCAGACCCTCTGTTTCCTAAAATTCAATAAATTTTATTTTTACTCTTCATTGTATCTAAATTTATCAAAATAAAAGAAGAACCTCTTCCTTTTTTCAAGAGATTTTCAAGTGCTATTACTAGCCAAAATTTCACTCCATCACAGTATTGCAGAAGGTGCAACTAACTCAAGGAGTAATTAGTAAAAGAAATAGAGGAATCAGCAGATGAGAACTTCCTCTTTCAAGAACAGAAGCTTGTTTTAGTTGTGTCTAATATGCTCTCTAGGACTGAGTATTGCCTTTTTTGTGCTGAGTCTTTGCTGCATACAGCAGCAAGCTTATATTGAAACTTCAAGTTTGTATTTAGCTTGAGCTGTCTGGAAGCTGAAATTTTGTATGGGTTCACATTTCTTGCAGATGTCTGTCACATACAGCAAATGTTGCTGGCTGATTGCCCTCAAAAACATAGGGAAAAAAACAGGATCCTTGAAAAAGTGAAATACTAATGACTTACAGCCACTTCATATCTAATAGCTAGTGAATGCACTTCTTGCTTGAGAGGAATGGGAACAGGGAAGATTGGAGCTGGCTTAGTGGTGGGAGGCTTTGTACTGTTTTTGAAGGAATACTTGCAAATTCTCTGTTTGGTAGCTGACTTTCTAAAATGCAGTCAAATCAGCATGTGATGATGACAGAAATAATTGTATTATTCTAAGTTTGACTCAAAATATGTATTTCATTGGACAAAAAATAACAAATTATTCAGAAAATACACTCTAATATGCTCTGCTGGGTTTCAATGTCTCCAGGGAGCTTCATTTTATGACTATCATCTTGCCTTAAAGTCCCAGAATATGTGATTCACTATCTCACCATCCTATTAGTTCATGTTTCTGTTTGGTAAGTGAATCAATTTTTGGATCTGATGTGTGTATAAACAGCTTCTTTTTCCTTAGAGTCTCAAGGGAAATCATGAAATGTCAGAGAATAAAGGTACACAGAGATATAGATGAATTCCGTTGCTGAAAGCTGAAAGTTAAGATGTAGCTAAACATTAGAACTTTAATAAGAATTCAATGATCAGTGCTTTGCCAGCAATGTGACAATGTGCTCTCTCCCACTTACCAGCTATTTGTACACACTGTACTTTGGTCACTGGGTTCAGTAACCAGGTAAGAACAAAATACTTGGCAAATTGAATCTAAAGATTTCCACTCCTGCTGTAGAACAGATAGATGTAATGTACCATTTCATCTTAAACCAAATTATGTACCAGGACATTTAGATACTTATTTCTGAAGACATCGGTGTATAATGTCTGATATCATAAGGACTGAAATGCTTAAATTCCAATTATGAAAAAATCTTTAAACTGAAAGCAGAGATACCTGAACTAAACAACTCTGTGATATACCCAGTCTTTCCCTCCTGCTGCCTTTCTTACTGCTCATTCAAGTACTCATGTAAAAGAAGGACTTGATTAAAGGCCCTTGGAAGTAGATGATAATCTGTCAGCTGGCTTGGCCACTGCTTGGACTTCACCTGTGTGTTCTGTCTTTGTAACAAACGCTTCAGAGATTTCATGGGCGGCGATAGAGCGTATGACACACACGATGGAACTGAGACAATGGAGTCTGTTTGGTGTTGTTTGTTATCCTCAGCTGTTACCTTCTGCACATTCGTGGAGCTAAGTCTTTGGCACAGCATGCCTCTGCAATAGCTTTGCCACAAGAGGTTTTTGATGAAAAGAGTTTTGAGGAAAGTTGTAAATGGTATCTTCAAGATCTAAATGTTGTCTTCAGCTGTCTAATGGGGATATAAGGAAGCCCCTTACCAGATGTGTCTTGAAGGGGAAAGTGATAGGAGAGGGAATGGATACAAATTGCAACATGGGAAATCCCACTTGGATATTAGGGGGAGAAAAACCCAACCACAACAAATCACAGTAATGTAATCAAGCGTTAGAGCACGTTGCACTTGGAGATATTCAAACCTGACAGTCTTGAGCAACCAGATCTGACGTGGTCACACCTAGAGCAGGGAATCGTACCAAGGGACTGCCAAAGATTCCCCCCAGCCTATGTTGTTCTGTGCTTCTATGAATTCTGTTATTTTTATGTAGTTTCCTGGTTTCGTCTAACTCTTAAATAAAGGAGAAATGTTCTTTGTTTTCAGAACCTACTGGGTTTGCTCTCATTTACTTACACAGATGAGAAATGGAAATATTGCTGAAGAAATGATTCAGTGAACTGCAAAACCATATACTTCTCTCCGGAACCATGCATTTTATACATTTGGTTTATAATACCCAGTAGAAAACATGTGCTGAGAGCTCACTGATTTTATGAGCTGAGATATCTGTATCCATGAATGAGATTTATTTGCAGTGTTTTCCTCTCTTTTCTTTTTAATGAACAAAACAAATGAAAGTATTCTGTGGTTGTTTGGAGTATTAAAACATGCCTGCTTTCATACTGAAAATAAGATCAAGTATAATAAATGTAATTATTACCACAAATAGGTCTGCTTTTCCATATAAATGTAAGCATTTCTTCTTGCTGTTTCTAATAATCTACATCTTACAAGATGCATGTCTTTTGCACAGTGCTTTTGCAATACTTTTGCCCCAGAAGATTTTCCTTGTGAAGTTATTAAAGTCAAGACTTTTAAAAACTCTTGTCAATAACTGAGAATTAAAACTGGTTCTATTTGAAATACAATTTTTTTAAGCAATTTTTCAATGAAATAACCCAAGCATGCCTTTGCAAATTAAGAAGTTTCTCCTTGAAATTTCTTTTTTTCCATTTTTAAGTAGAGAACTTATAAACTTTTTAAAAAGCTACAACATGAAATGTATTATGAGCTGAAACCCTGGTCAATAAATTTGGCTTGATTTAGGGTGGTAAAACATGTATGTGAGAATTTCTTATAGCATGGAAGAATGTTCTCTTATTTAGCACACAATATATTTTGTAGAAAATTACAGCAAAGGAGAGGATATGTTTATGGAATATGTACATATAGAATATGAAAGCTAGGTGTTATATGGATGCTGTGTTTTAATTCATCTGGCAGCTAGGCCCCACACGTCCCCTCACTCCTTCTCCCTGTGGGATGAGGGAGAGAATAAGGTGGGTTAAAGTGAGAAAACCCTGCACTGGGATAATGGAAGTTTAATAGGTAAAGCAAAAGCTGAGCACACAAGCAAACCTGAACAGGGAATCCATTCAGCACTTCCCATGGGCAGGCAGCTGTTCAGCCATCCCCAAGCGGGGCTCCATCACATGTGATGGTGACTTGGGAAGACAAATACCATCACTCCTAACATTCCCTGCTTCCTTCTCCTTCCCCCAGCTTTATATGCTGAGCATGACACCGTATGTGCTGACTCCAAACTCCCTTTGGTCAGTTGGAGTCAGCTGTCCCAGCTGTGTCCCTCCCAGCTCCTTGCACACCCCCAGCCCTCTCTCTGTTGGGGTGAAAGGCAGAAAAGGCCCTGACTCACTGTCAGCCTTGCTCAGCTGTTACAAACACATCTCTGTGTTATCAACACTGTTTTCTGACAAATTCACAACACAGCCCCATACCTGCTACTGTGAAGAAAAATAGAAATTAAGTCTATTCCAGCAAAACCAGCTCAATGGACATCTATATATCTGTTCTATAATAAAAGTCTGGAAACAGGACAAACCTGTCTCATGAAGGAAAATAAGAAAAAGATGAAATGTCCCTGATTTGTTAGATCCAACTAGGTTGCAATCATGATAGACACTACAGTAGTACTGCTTCTAGGAATGAAACAACCTGGGAAGTGAATGAGGGTGAAAAACTTTAAACTGTAAAGGAAGTTTACATTTTTTTCTAAAACTGGTTATATCGCAATAAATGTTACTGTCCTTCTTTGAAAAACAGAGTAGGAGCTAGCACAGAACCAGGGTAGTTTAACACAAATATCATATATGGGGTTTTTCTGCCTAGTACATCATCTTATGGTTATTGTCGAAACATCTGGCTTTACAACTAGTGTTTTTATCCTTTTCATTTGGGACAGGTCTTGCACAGTTCTGCCTTCCTGGGAAAAAGGAAAGAAATCCTGTGAAAACTGATGTTTCTTCCAAGAAACATGTACAGTAAAGACCAGATGGATTTAATCAGTATTATTTACTTAGCCAGCAAGGGCTGATTATCAGTACAATATACAGATCACTGTAAGCTTATAAAAGACAATGAAAGAGTTGTGACCAAATCAGTTAAGTTTCACTCTTACTTTCTGAACGTTGGCTTTCTTGGCTACTGAATAAAGCTTTTGAGGAATTAAGCTTTGGCTTCGCAAACCAAAATGTATTGTATAGTTTAATGGTAAGCAGCCAAGATTGTAATTTTTGAGAGACCAAAACAATTTGTCTTCTTCCATGAAAATTTCCTGAAGCATTTGCATGACAAAAGCATTGATGTTTTACACAGTCAGGTTACTCTCGGGTAAAGACTGCTTTAAATTGTATTTCATTTTCAATAGTTTTTCCATTACCTACTTGTTGAGCAAAAAATAGGCACAATTAATTTTTTTGCTTAGAAATATCTAATACCCTAAGTATCTATATGCTTTAATCTCCAGGAAACCATTGCAGAGAATTACAATATTCTCAAAATGTTGCCGTTAGGATAGATGATGATTGACACTTATTCATTAAGACATAATTGATTTCCAAAAGCAGTGGATTTAGATTCCCTTTGAAAGGCTTTTTTTTGCCCCATATTAATAAGCAGCAAACTTCAGAAGAGATGCACTCGTGCAAGCTTTTGGTTACACTGAAGGATATATTCTGTGTGAGTTTAAGTAATGCTTATATAGATGTGTATGCCTCCTGAAGAGGCAAGCAGAGAGGATCTTTACACATGAAGTGGAAACCTAAAACAATAGATAGGAAAACACCATCTAATTTAATGCACAGTGAGGCTGGGAAATTACTGTCGAGCAAGTGTTGTGTAAGCTTGCAATGCAGAGCTAAACCTTGCAGAAATGTGTGAAGAGAACTCAGATACAAAATCAAGATAAATATCTCACTTCTATCCCTGGTTTGCTTGTCAGGCTGTCCCCCTTTCCTTTTTCTTGCTGCTATTTTATAAGAAGCATCTGCTTTCTAGAGGATGGGGGAAGTTCAGCTATAGTGAGTGTATCTGCTTTTTAAAAGTTTACTAATTCTGTGGATTTGATAATCATCTCTCTATTGTCTGGTCTTTGCTTTTCTGTAGAGTTAAATTCATTCTGCTGCTTGTTCTTCAGCTGCAGTGTGTCCTCAGCACACACCTCCTTAGCACACCCATGGTTCAGGAGTACCCTTCCAAAACTGCATGCGTGGAGTGTATTTATACGACTTCTGTCACATGCCATGGAATTCTTTCTGGGGTCCAACACTGCCTTTCAGGAGGAAGACAGCTACTGATTCTTATTCTGGGGCTGCAGTTTCACCATGGCGAGTGGCTGCTCTGGTGTTTGGAGCACTCAGCACACCTTGACTTGTTAGAGATGAGTGCTTTGTAGCAAGAAATTACACTGCCGGAGAGCAAATTAGTGATTGATGTAAAATGGAGACTTCTAGATTGTAATTGTGCTAGCAAGATATGAGACGAAGCTTAAAGTATAATTTTAACAGTATTTAATTAAGTGGAACAGTAGATTAACCACCACAATCCTAACTAAACACATGTAGAAGAATTGCAAAGTATAAATGCTCATTTTTGCTAAGTTGCCTCTGCCATCAGTGACTGACTTAGAGAGGGTGTGATTGACTTGAAGCTGCTTTAAAACAGCTCAATTTAAAAACTAAATTTTAAATCTTTTCCAATTGTTCTCCTTTAATACAGGCAGGGAATGGTGACTCATCTGTTCAGCATTGCATGGTTCACTGGGAGGGGAGAAAATGACATATTTTATCTGGTCACTGAGATCTTACTGTGTCATTTCACTTGTGTGTAGCAATTAAAGTAAAGCAAATCACTTACCTGACAAATTTAGTCTGTTGTTCTTTCAATGGAAGTATTATTGCCTCTAGTTTATGTTTGTTTGAGTTGCCTGATGGCAGGTTTCTCTCATCACCTCAGTTGCTGACAAACTGTAATTAGGTATCCTCATGCACGGTGCTTGATGAAGAAGTTGCAGGGAACCTGTGCAGTTCCTTTACAGTTTGTTTAATTAACTTTGTGTGCTGGATCCAAAAGATTTGGGGAGCCTGGCCTCCCTTGCTTTGTCAAGCTGTGTAAATCCCATATCAATTATAACCCCTATTCTGGAAACAAACAGTGGAGCATACAAGCTTTGAATTTGCATGACTCTTTGTAGGAAGCGAACATAAAAGGAGCTTGTATTCAGCCACAGTACATTCATTGTTAATTTGAAGTGAATATTTATAACTTTCTTTTTACTATTAGCCTGACACTATGAACAATTATAGCAGTATTCAGCTAAATCTGCCCAGCCTGTGCCTGGTCAGAATTTTCTTTCCCTGTGTTTCTAATACATTTCCTATGCACTATTTTGTCCTTAATGCCTTTATAGCTTGTTTATTGGATACAGGTTTTTAATTATTTTTCAGCAGTACTGGAGACCTGATTTAATGAGCAATTGTTATATATACTAGGGAGACACATTCACCTGATTAATGTGATAGTTAACTGAGCAACAAAATTGCCTCATGAAGAAGCAGCTGTACACAGAGTTGAAGCAATAAAAAAGTTTGAGGGAATGTGAAGAAAATATTTGAGGAGAGATAATTTAAAATAGGATACTGAGCAAGTTGGAGGCTAAGTATAAATACACAGTGTTGGCTGGTTGGTTGGTTGGTTGGTTGGTTGGTTGGTTGGTTGGTTGGTTGGTTGGTTGGTGTGTCTGTTAGTACATGCATGTGTGCACACACATGCCCATGTTTGTTAGGAGACCGTTTATATAGGCTTGACTGAAAGGTACTGCTGGGAATGCTGGGATGTTCAAGGGCTGTAGAAAAAGATGAGGAGGATGGGTCCTTCAGGTGTGTGGTGGAGATGAAACTGTGCTGCAGCCAATGCTTTAATGGCATGCAGTGTTGTCCAGCTTCAGTGCTAATGTGTGCTTTTGGAAACAAGTCTGTCCTTTGAGAAACGGGTCTTTTCTCAGAGGGAGGAAGGCAACAGAGAAGTTTGACATTCTCTGGTTGTCAGAGCTCACACTGGCGTATTTCTTGTGTCACTGACTTGCTCCTACCAGCACCACTTACATTCTCAGTTTGGAAGCTTGTGGTCAGCTTAAAGGATCAGACTAACATGATCACCACAGATTTTAGTGGAACAAGATAGTTCCACTCATGCATTTCAATGTCATCTTCCCTCCTCTTTGCAAGCAGCATTTGCCAAGGATGATGATACAGTGGTGGCCCAGTAGAATCTCATGACTAGATCATCAAGTTTCTTTTCTGCAGAGGGCTGTGGCATCCATGGAGAGAAGGGTCCACAGAGGGGACACAGGGTGCACTGAGGACAAAAAGTGGTAGCAGACAAGTCGAAGAGGAGAATTAAGTATGAATGCTAGAGGAAACACAGCCCAGCTAGTTTCTCTTATGTAGTTCCCATCTTGGCTTGTATGATGGGTATCACTTTACAAGCCTGAAAATACAGAATATTTCAAAGTCATTGTATATTATAAACCATCCCACTCACAAACTGACTGGACCACTTATGGCCTAACAAAACCACTCTGGTTTCAAGTTAGGGCTGGTGGCTTTGTGTTCCAGCTCACTCATATACCAGTGAGGGAAGGAATTTTTTTCCAAAAGGAAAAGTGAGTTTTTGTATGGGATGTTGTATTCTTTTTCACATGATTTAAACAGATGAGAGCTGTATAGATTATAAAGAACTCACTCTGGGAAAATGAGCTGACTTTCCGTGCAGTTACTGTGGGAGCATGGATTAGGGAGCAGGCTGATAAGATACTTTGCCAAGATCAAATCTAAGTGAAAGTGGGCTGGACACATTACTGGGATTATGAGAGATTTGGAGAAAATAGAGAAAAAGGAGAAGGCAATTAACACATACCTGTTTGGAAGAGGAAAATGTTCCATGAGTGTCCAACTCTCTGCCTCACTTTAACTGATTCAGCTCATCTCAGTTGTGACAAGTAACTTGGACAATTCTTTGCAAAACATTTTTATTTCCTTGTCTTGATAACATGATGGAAATATAAATTGCTTTACTTATTATTTGAATGCTTCTTTCAAAGTCAGGAAGGTTGCTGATCTGATGGTTGGAGAATCAGAGTAGAATTCAGTAGATCTGGATTAATTTCAAATTCTTTAGCGGATTTTAACTTTTGGGGTTTTTGCCTGAAGCTCATTTTATTCATGTTGTCTGCAAAAAGGAGAGAATGATCCCTATGTTCCACCCATGCTATCATGCATTACCAGTTTAGCTGGGGGGATTTTTTGGGCTCTGTGTGTCTGTGCCCTGGGTCAGCAGTGCTCCAGCCCTCTTGGACCACACTTCTGCTTAAGAAGTTTTTGTCTTTCCTGGCTTGAAAGGCAAGTTCCCAGTGATCCTTCAATTTGGGCTGTACTTGCCTTTTGTTATTTTTATATGGTGTGACCATATTTTTATATGGTGAGACCTCTTGTGTGAAGGTCCCGTGGTGGTGCTGGAGGCAGCGGGGTGGCCGTGCAGGGCAGCTCTGAGCATGGCAGCGCATCTTGTGGGAGCCTGAAACAGGTCACAGCTCCTCCAACTGACTGGGCTCCTGCCTCATCTCTGCCTGCTCAGCAAATGCTTTAAACATAAACTTCTTCCTGAGTGTTTTGCTACAGATGGGTGATCTCCAAAATGTGCTGATGTGCTCTGCTAGATAAGGATCAGGATTTCTTTCTGGAAGAACTCATTACAGGACAGACACACTCGCATTGCCTGCATTTCTAGGTAAAAGGCTTGACACTTTGCCATTTATGTTGCAGCCAAAGTAGACAAAAGCAGAACATAATTTTAAAATTGTTTCCTGGCATATAAATAAAGATTATGTAGTGTTATAATTTGCACATGTATTATATTTTAATACTATCAAACTAAACTATACACTCCTGCTAATCTTGCATTCTTTATTCTTCAAATCCAGCAAAAGTCATTTGTTGAACTCAACACTGAGTTGTTGAGTACAATTTTTTATTGTTATATTATGTTTTGTTTGAATGATTAGTTTGAGTTTTGAAAATTTTTTTTGTTTGGTTTCATTTTCCTTATTTAAAAAGCAATCAAGGTAAGAGATTTGAAGTGGTGTGATCATGTGTTCCAACAGAACAGAGTTGTTCTCCTATTTCCCTGCAGAGTGTTCTCCTCTTTTTATGAACACCATCCTAAAAAACTGCTGATTAAAAAAATAAAAGGCAAATAATATATTATGCTATCATCTTTGAAAAATTTGGGAGTTTAATTTAATTTAACAGCTGGCCATTTATATGTCTCTGAAACTTGTCATAAAGCTAACACTGTGCAGCTAATAAACAGCAACAGGAAAAGTGATCAATCCAAAGAACACGCAGTCAGAGCATCCTGGCCTGCCTGTGTCAACTTCTGTATAACCCCACATGGAAAACTATCAAGTCTGGATTCCTGCAATGCCTGAGGTATAACAGCTTTTGAAGCAAAAGCAGCAGCCAGAGTTTGTAAAAGCAACTGTCTAATTCACGTGTGTTTATACACACATGCCTATATATATATTTACAAACTGTATGATATGTATTCACACCTGATACAGAAGTATGAATGGCAAAAGTGGTGTACAGTTCCCTTCCAAAAAACTGTCTGCCTTAACTGTTCACCCCTCTTCCCTCACCCTTGTCCTCAGGCTAACCAGGCATATTTGCAGAGCTCAACCCTTCACTAGCTGACGCTAAAAGGAAAACTTGGCATGACTTCCTTTTTTGTAACTGAGGTCATTTCACTAATTGGCTTGACACAGATATGGTCCTGAGGAGTCCCTTAGAGGGATTTAGATCCCTCCCTACCGCTATCATCCCTTGTGCTTTGTCCAGGTGCACACACTGCAACTGTCTCAAACCAGTGGGTTCTTTTGTTTGTTTTTTTTCTTCTTCCCAAGACCCAAATATTAACAGTTCTGGTAGGAGGCACGTAACAAAAATGTATTTGCCAAATGGTGCTGCCTCTTTCCTTGGATATGGGAAAGCATTTTGTGGAAATGGGAAAACCAAATGAAAAAAGCCTGCCAGTTCCACACGCCTCCTGTCTGCGAGCATCCCCACCCTGGGTACGTGGGCTGTGTTACTGACTCAGGGGAATGGGTTTAGAGGAGCCCTTTGTTGGAATATTGGCAGCACATCACTGGACTTGCCGTTGTTGCAGATGGAGCAACTTGCCGAACAGATGGATTCTCAGTTTTCTCAAAGAAAGGGAAGGTACTTGATGTACCACGGTGGGAAAGAAGGGAGGGTATTCCAGGCAGATGGGAAGGCAGGAAAGAAGGCACGTTCTGTGCTTTTTTGGGGCACTTGGAGCCTAGGAATCTCTTTCTGGCAAACTTGGGAAAGCATAAGCACAGCACTCTGTGAGAGGGCAAAGGGACTGTAATTGATGTGGAGGAAATTATTTGCACAGAAGCAATGAAAGGGGAGGCTGAGACTAGGAAAAGCCAGAGTGTATAACTGAGTATGATGTACTAAGTATGGAAAGGGCTCCTGCCCTGCATCAACAGAGGTGCGTTCTATTAAAGCACAGGACTAGTGCCAGAAGAGCATAACTGGAAGAGAGGAAGATTAATATTTTAAGGTGTATTGTGTTGTGAAAGAGGCTAGAGATAAATATCATCTGCCGCTGTGAAGCCAAGGATCCCCATGTTTCTGCAGTGTGTGCATTGGTTTTGTGACGGCACAGTTTGTTCAGTGGCTTGGATGCCGTCTGGCCTCTTTTATTCCGCTGTTCTTTCTCCCCTCCCCATCTTACCTCACTTCCATCTTAATTGTTGGGGCAGGATCAGTCCTGTGCAGCACCCAAGAGCCTGTAAATCCGACTTGAAATCATGTTGTCTGATCCAATATTTACTGCTAAAATCTTCATGCAATTGCCAAATGCAGTAGGCATGAATGGAAAGAAGTGATGATACTTTGGTGTTTTGTGTTAACTCCCTAAAACTTTTCAGTCACTTCATACACAGACACCAGACTTAGCAGAAATATACTTTATCATAGTATCATTATGATTTAATAAAAATGGACTTTTATCTTTATTTTTAAACCTTAGCTTAATTAGTAAATTTCAGCATCTTAGAATGCAGGCATTAAAGCTGTTTAGCTATAGTAAGGATGCCAAAGGACTTGGAAATCCAGATTTTCTGGGAAATGAATGTGATAAAGGGCAAAATGTTATTTCCAAGTGTGATTCACTGTTGAAAGCAGCTATGCAAAATTATCACATTCTTAAATAATGGCTTTGGCTTTTGTTCATAGTCAGGTTTTTGTCTACAGCAGAAGAAATGTCTGAAGTATTTTTATGAAAAATAAAATTGCCTGGATTACATACCCACTTTTGCATCAATTGTGCTCAATTTTGCAGGACTGAATTATCAGGGAGGCTCTGAGATAAAATGAACAAGGAATCCCATCACTGAATTTAAGTATGAACATTTTTCAGATTGTTGTGTCTGGATCTCTGCCAAGTTTCAGCCCAATAATAAATTAAGTCCAACCCACAAAAAGTAAGGAAATAACAAAGAAGGGAAAACAACCCAAAAACTTCTACAGGGCAAAAAGACTAGGCATTTTTTATGGGGAAACAAGTGGCCAAGAATAATTTCTTGGAAAAGTAATTATCTAAAGAGAGAGTGGGCTCTTCTCTCTAATTGGAAATGATAACATTTTCCAGCCTTACTAAACACAGTGGAGGATCATCATTTTTCTTCACCAACCTGGTTAAATTAAAGTTGAGAAGTTGCTTTCCTCTAGTTTTATTTCTCCTGACACCCAATACTGCAATTGAGCCCACTTCCCTTTCTTTATGGCAAAATCTAATCTGGCTGCCACAGAACCTGTGAAAATCATGGAGGTGATGAGCCAGGTGATGAGCCAGTCTGCTTTCTGCCTTGTATGTCTGGCTTATTTAATCTCTAGTCACCCTCAGATAATAAATATTTCATATGTTGGACAGGTGAAAGGTTTTATTCAGCTGCAGATCTGCTTCCACAGCAACCGATTCTTCTCATTTGAATAGTTTAAATGTGCTGAAAACAGAGCTTGCTTTCTATTTTTCTCCACTGTGTTTTTTATGTGTAATGTATTATTTGTTTTCTCCCTCCTGTCCCTCCTACAAGCAGATACAGAAAAGCCGACAGCATTAACAAGTAATTCTAAACAATTTATAATCCAAACAAATTCTCTCTTCCAGTCAAAATGGGATGAAAAATGCCATTTCATTTGACAAGCCTAGAGTAAATAGCTAGAGATATGAAATTGCCCGGGTTAGCATCTATAAATATTCTGTATGCAAAAAATGCATGCAGTCACAGTACTGCTTTATGCTTTATAGTATGTTTCTCCGTTGCTACTGGGTGTTTCCTCAATACCATTGTCCACCAATTCAGTTAATAGAGTTGGGTTTGATTTTGGGGTTTTTCTGGGGGAGGGGGAGGCAGTATCCCAGGTCTTTCTCTAAGAAAAGCTTCCTTCTCTAAGAAAAGCTGCTGGCAAAAAGCTGAAGAGAAATGTCTGCAACCATATCTGATTTCTGCCAATGTTGGCGCTTGTGACAGATCTTCTGGAACACGTCTGCTGCATCCTTTGCATCTTGCAGCAGAAGGAGTTCTTTGGAGGCATAGCTTAGCTCATTCTTCCTCTGCACATTTCACATGTAGGGGGCAGCTGCTGTCCCTCTTGCTCTCTGGCCATGCCCACATCTGGACTCTCTGATGCATGCTGTGCCCCATGCCCACCTCCATACCTCTGTCTGCATACATGGCTGATGGCTTCACAAAGCACTTCCCTTGCCTGCCTGCTGAGTCAATTGTGACTTGGTGCAGTGGTGAAATTTTGGTAGATAGGCTCCAAGGAAAGGGATTTTCCCCTACCATCTCCTGTCAGGCTTAGAGACACTTTTCCTTGCATCTGACCATCTGTGTGGATGTTCCCTTGATGCAGTTATGGCAGAATGGGGACGTTATTTCATAAGGCACACAGCTGTCTTCAGAAATAAGTTAGAGAACACATCTCAGGGTGTTATTTGGGAGTTTTAGATATGATGGAGAACCATGCATAGGTGGCTTATTTGATCTCCCCATCTTCTCCTTCTATTTACTGTATAGCTTCCTAGTGATGCTATATTTGGGAATTAGGGCATTCTAGATCAGTTTGGAAAAACTGACAGGACGTGATGCACAACTGCTATTTTGGCTTTAGGGGGAGATGGAAAACGGGTACAGCCTTTGATAGGTGTCTGTGTCTGTGCCTGGTAGCTCTGTGGCAGATCCCCCTATTAGAAACAATTGAACTATATCTGACCTTGCAGCCCTCTCCCTTCTGTTTCCAGGCATATAGATTTTAGCCAGCAGGTCTCTGGTTAACCCCTCCTCACTGTTGTTTATTTCCTGCCACTCTGCAGACACACCACTGAGCATTAAGTATGTGAACTCAAAGACGCTCCCTCTTTCCTGAACAGTCTTAATAGCAAACAGTCACGAGCTGGGCTTCTCCAGGCAGAATTTCTACCTAAGAGACATAGGTTTCAGAAATATATGCCCTTTCTCTCACCCTTTTCAGATTTCATTAAAAGCATCTACTTGAAGAAACTACAACTCTGTTTATTCAAGCTTTGAATTTGGAAGTCGTGCCGGGATCCCTGCCACGGCACACTTGAACCGTGAAACCCAGGTCAGTTCCATTTTTTGGTTTTCATGTACTGGCACTGTGCTGCAGCTGTTTGAGCTACCAGGTCTCTGTGGAAGCAATACTTCTTTTAACATGCAGAGAACATCATATTTGATTTTATAACCTTACCTCTTGTTGTAGGATTGGGATTTTTTTGTACTACTAAACAAAATGTCAGGGTGGCATGTCAGTGAACATAATGCATTCAAAAGGAATCATGCTGACAGAATCAAAAACTAAATGCTCTCTTTTAAACAGGCAGGAACAGCTCTGATTTTCCTTCCTGCCCACCAGGCTATACTTGGACTTGAGAAGACAGCTGTGCTTCATCTGTCACTGTGACTGCTGGCTATTGCACTATATAATGCGATCTTGGGCTGTGAGATATGACCAGTTTCAATCAATGTTCGCTGAGGTTGACTTTGTGACTCAAAGGATACTGACTCAATAGCCCATTAGTTTTGTCAGTGAATCAACCCTTTCTTTCTCTTCAAGCCTTCTATGGTGTTGAGGAGTTTGTGGGTTTTTCGTGTTGCTAGAGAGAAAGATACTGGGTTGGCTATTGCAATGAATGCAGCTGGAGGGGTGTTACTAGGTTTGCATGAGGCACTTTCTGAAAAGTGCCTTATTTTTGTTAATAATTCTACTCTAGATCTCAGATTCCAAATTCACAAAGAGTTTGCATTCCTGAAACTTCATGTGAGTAGTCTTTTACTGCAAGGTGGATTTGCAGAGGGAATATCAAAGTTAACAAAATTTGGTATCTGCAATGTGTGTTTCCCTCAAATGTGCATTGGAAAACTCTGTTTGAAGGCACAGTACTGCTTGTCTGCTTATGGGGAAAAGATCTGGAGGCAGCAGTGCTTTATGCACGGAAATTCGTTAGTGTTTGACTTGTGGCTCTGCCTTCCCTTTAATCCCTGTGCCCTGATCCCTAGTGATTGTGTGCTTTGATGTTGCTAGAGTGCTCTTGGAGTAAGTGCTCCTCTCAGTGAACGTTACACTGCAGTCATTTTTTAATGTTTCATGCAATGGTGAAGAATAATCTGGAATAAACCCAAACATGGGCATTTCATCACCATGAAGCCTGCAGTTAGGGCCATTGTCCCATTCAGTCACCAAATAAGAGTCTGGAGAGCAAATACCAAGTCCAGCTCCGCATCTTCTCTGGCTCTTCCATGGTATGTTCAGTTCCTCTGCTTCTAAGCATGTTTCCCTTCTTTCCAACTTCTTTCTTTGTGCATTTGTTCCTTGTTTAATTATTCTAGGTCAAGTCTGCAACAGCTGAACAAAATGCATTAAAGGTAAAGGTCTGTGATTTTCCTGTGGCAGGAAAATTTGCATGAAAAGATAAATATCTTTTTGGGTGTTATAATTGTCTAAGACAATGGGAAGGTAGGTTCTGAGTGGCTGGAAATGTTGTAACTGCACCATTAATGTTTAATTACTATTGGCAGCCAAGAAGTGCGTTTCTGGATTAACCAGACACTCAGCTTGAGATGTGCATAGGTGCAAGAAAGTGATAAAGCTCATGAAACCTCACCTCTGGGAACGTGTAATGGGATCTTTCCTGTGATATGCAAATTATGCTGCCAAGTAGCTGTGTAAACAATTCATGGGAAATGTAGTGAGAGGTAGTTAAAGAACTGGATCACATATCAAAGATAAAATCCATCACTGGGAATGGAAAAATGTGTTAAAATAGTGGTTTTGCTATTAGAAATAAATAAATAATGAACTGAAAAAATCTTTGCCCAAAGCATATAGCAGCACTGAAAAGTAAATAGCAAATGATTTATCACAATTGTTGCAGTTCAGAGTAAACAAGCATTTAGGAAACCAGTGTGCACAGAGTTTGTGAAAACCAAGACTTTTCCTAGTACAAATAGTCTAGCCAATTATGCTGGTGGGGTTTTTTTTTCTTTTTTTGTTTTTTTTTTTTTGGTAACTGAGAAAAAAAAGATTCCTTCACAAATGTTAATTTGGTTATTTTTCAGGCAGAAGATATGCACTGCTTACTTTTCAGTGATAAAACCAATCCCATCATTTCTATTCTGGGCATGAGCAAAGATCTCAGGCAGCAAAACGTATTTCAGGGTCATATGTAGCCATAGATCAATGAGTGTGAGCAAACCATATTGACACCAGCAGAAGCTGAGCTCATGCCTTCAGCCTGAGTTTCTAATTTTTGTATTTTACACTGTATGAGAAAAGGATTCCACATAATAGCACTCCTCCTATAAATCAAAGATTACTCTTTCACAAATGATACTGAAGCCTTCATTGACTGTCTGTCCAACTTCACTGTTCTTCCACAGAGGTCAATTCCTGTAGCACTTGTCTTGCCTCAGCCTTTTCCTATATCTGCTGTTCATTTAGGCTCTGATGCAGCTCAGCTGAAGCCCAGTGAGAAGCCTGGTATCCCTCCTTAGTGGGAGCTACAACATGTGCTAGAGTCCTGAGGGGCCAGCAGCAAAAAATTTAAGAAGGCAGCAGGGAATATTAAAGCATCGTGAGTCAAGGGAAATGTTTTTGACCTGGGACTTTATTTTGTTTTGCTATGTAGCAGGAATGCTCTAGATAGGATTGTACAGTCACAGTAAACAGATCCCACGTTCAACAAATGTATTGAATTCTGTTCTATGTTTAACCACCAACAGAAACTATGTCAGATGATCTTCCACCAGGAACAATATCTCCTAATTACCAGTAATTAAGGTAGATTATGACTACAGGATGTGAAACTAGATGGATCTGTCTCTCGACATTTCATATTTGGATTTTTTTTTTCTGCTAAGTCCCTTAATATGCTTCAATTAATGATAACAGAGGCCAGGCCATTCTCAGTGATGGATCTGCATACGTGAATCTTAGAACCACTGAGATGAGATGAAGCATGAATCTTTCCATCATTAAACTCCCCTTAGAAACATGAATGAATTCCAATTAAACTGAGTTTACTAGCACAAATGTTGATTATGAGGAAGCTAAGGGTCAAAGCTTGATTGCCTTATCCTGTAAAGTGCAAAAACCTGTGCCAGACATGACAGAAATGTCAGGTGGCCTGTCTGCAGCGTCTTCAGAAGTTCTGTAGCTGTTCATAGCAGGTATGGCATTTCTTTTCATTCACTGAGAAGTCATACGAAACTGTTTTGTTCAGGCCCTATTTGAACAAGCACATGTTTTAATTTTAGTGCCCCACAAAGGTTTTATCATCCAGAAAATTATTGCTTCTCTTTCTGCACTGTGGCAGATACCCAGTCTTCACCAACTGATAAGCATTTGGAGACCTAATCAGTAGTAAACCTGAGGTAGAGCCTTTGTATAGATAGGTTAACAATTAAGACATTTAAACTATTCCTGAATGAAAGGAAATTGCCAACTTTAAGGAGAGAATTTCCTAGCTCAGGCATTTCTGGGCATGTAATTAAACTAAATACGCCGCTTCCTTGCCCCCAGCCACAGTTGTCCTAAAGAAGATTAACAACATTGAATTTCTACCCAGGCTGAAATCTTGTTTGTACCCTGAAATATGGACCCTGAAATAACATGGCAGTGCACTACAACTCCATCTGGTGACTCCTCTCAAGATCAGTGATGCTTCATTGTGTTCCAGTGATGCCCTTTGCAGTATCTCCAATCCACAGGACTCAGGGAGGAGTTCACTATTTTGAAGATGAGTATAGATGAAACCAGGTTTCTGCAGAGTTTACTATGGTGTGGAGATATTTTTCTGAAGTAATCTATTAGATGTCATAGAGCATATGCAATCAGAAGATCTTCCATAAAACACCGGGGAAAAAAAAGATGTAAAGCCTGTTTTCCATGCTATTCCACTCTATTATGATCTGGCCTTAATTTAAATGATCTACTATATTTGTGATTGCACAACATAATCGTGTTCCTGAGATTGTTATTTTTTTCTGTCATATATTTTTAGCTACCTCAGTTCTCTGAAACTTCTTAAAGAAAATATTTCTTAGATTTATTTGAATTGTGTTCCCAAGGACAATTGTAATTCACTTTATCTGATTGAGAAATGGCATGATTACAAACTTCAGTTTTCTTTTAAGATACCAGTAAACTTTTTTTTTTTTTTGAGTCTTATATTTTGCTTGCATCCTATGTGACCACACTTGCTTGATCACATGCAGGAAATATTTTTGTACATTGGTGCTATGCATGACTATGAAAGGAGCTGTAGATAGAACAAGATGAGATACAGGCTGTAATTTACACCTGACAGAGTGTGAATTTTATTGCAAGTGCTTTTAAAGGAAACTTGCTATTTTCTCCACCTTCAGATAAAAAGTAATTCAGTAGGAAATTATGATAATTGGGTTTTTTTGTTTGTTTTGTTTATTCCGCTCTGCTTTAGCATTGAATTTTTTGGGGAAAAAATATTCCTTAACCTAATGCAATCCTGTGTTTTCTGCAGGCTTGGGTCATGGTCCTGTGATGCTGGACATACCCCGTTATCAGAGAACAGCCTGACTAGGCAAGATTAATAAAGTCTGAGATAAAGAAAGTATAATCAGGCCATTTCATGGGTGGGGGATCAAGGTATAGATGGTTTAAATTACTTGCCAAAGGTGTGTTACAGAGCTATATGAGGAACAGGAGTCTCCTGGATCCCTGTCAAGTTTCTTTTTCATTTCTGGAGAACTGAAGACCTGCATTTGTTTTGGCTGAATTGCAATTTGGATAGGTTGGAAGACATTTGGAGGCAGAAGGGCTCTACTAAGTCTTTCTCACCAAAAGAAATATTAGTAGGCAATTAAAAGAATAACAGATGGGACCCATTCAAAATGCTCCACTTGCTGTTGCTCTGAGCTTCAGGCAAGAAAGTACATAGAGGTCATTTAACTTGACCACTTATATATCAGAAGCTGCTAGGGTCACTCAGGCACTCCTAAATTAGACAATATATTTTAGACAGAAATTTAGTAGTCTCACAAATCATTTTCCATTCAGACCATAAATTCCAAGGACAGAGCTTTGTCCTCTACATGTATCTGCTTTGCACTTCCTGTAGTATCACCTGGATAAACCAGTGCAGTTCATACTCCTGTCAGTTTAATCTCTTGCATCATTGCTGTTATTTTGATTAATTTGATACCTCAGAGCTTTAAAGAACAAAGAAACCATTAACAGCACAAGCAGAGATGGTGCCAAAGAGGCCTGGACACTGACCCTGGCACTCTGTTCTCCTCCTGTGTGCCAGAAGAGCACTACTGCTGCAGGGAGGGTAGTGAGTGGTGGCCATTCAGCTCCACTGGGGAAGCTGATGGAAACTGCTGTGCCCCAGAGCCCTCTGCATGGGCCGTGTCCTCTGTGTGCTCAAGGGGTGAGTCAAGATTGACTCCAAGAGAACAGGGTACATAAATTTTCTGGATGACGATATAAACCAACAAGTCAAAAGCCATGAGATACCATATTCATAGCTACAGGCCAAATGCTTTATTCATAATGTTGCAGTGAAAGTATTAACATTGCATTTGTTTAAAAAGTAACTAGGAGGCCATTTGTGACCCTTATAATACACATGTGGAGCAGTGCTCTGCTGGTTTACACTGGTTTTGTTCTGCTTTATATTTTCCAGAGGGTCAATTTGCAAGGATCTTAACTGCTATTTATGAATATAAGTAACTAATTTACCAAGGTTTCACAAAGTGGCTTCATGGCTTCAGCTTCATGATTAAAGGGTCCGCAAATCTTTTGGTCTTGTTGTTGACTTTGGGTTGTTCCTGATTGTATCTTGAAGGCTAGAAATACTGTATTATGGTAAATATATTATTCTTGTTATTGCCTTTTTTATTAGAAAATATTTATATAGTGCAGTAAATTGACATTGTACTTTACCAACACAGATAAAGGCAAATTCTCTGCCCTGAAGAGCTTTTAATTCAAATTTAAAAAGACAAACAAATGTACAACACTTTGAAAAATGGTGGATGGCAGGATTGCTAACTATGTGAAAGAGGTGGAAGGGTTGCATAAGAAAAGAGAAGGATGCGATGATCATCATTATTCCTAGATCACTATTCCTAGTTTTACAACACAGTGGCACCTTAAAAGCTTCAAATGGGATGAAAGCTGCACAAGGGGCTATGCAGAAGCCTGCCTAGGGGGTGGCCTTGTCTCTGTGTCTTAGAGCAGTGCTGCCTTGCTGATATCCCTGCCTGGAAGGCACCTGGTTAAAGGCAGCATCAGCTCAATTACAGCCCAAGGAATGCCATGTTTCCAGTAGTTTTTAACCCTTCCTGAGGGAAAAAACAGATGATTTCCCACCCTGAAGAATTGTAACTGAAACTGAAGAAAAGAAATGCTCATACAAGAAGACGTTTCAGGGAAAGGGGAGTGGAAAGATTGTTGACTGGGTAGTGGTATGGCAGGACCACCTGGAGGAAAAAAGGGCTTTTAGCATAACTAGATTCAACCTGATCTGCAGCTCTAGCCTTCTCCATCCTGACCCCCTGACAGCTAGTTAAAAGGCAGAAGCATCAAAATAATTTTTGTTGCCTGATCATAGTTGAAGCACACATAGTAGCTGCTCTTTTCCTGATCTGACCTCATGTTAACTGTGGAATTGCTTCTCCCTCAGTGCTCGCAGAGTATGTGATAATCCTAAATTTATGTAACTTGCTAGTGATCCCATAAACAACTGTTTAGAAAACAGGCAAAATTCCTGGCTCTGCTTAGCAACTTAATTCAGCCTCTGAGGAAAGATAATGGGTATGCAGTAGCACAAAGACCCTGGAAGCTCTGCTTCGTCCTGTGGGAGGTGGAAAATATTCATCATTTCCCTCATTTATCTACAGTAAACTACCTCGTAAATCAGAAAGGACAGAGGGAAACTCCCTGTAGCTGTCCTCACTTCTGGTGCAAAAGCAGATGCTGTCCCCAAGTATGGCAGGAATGATGAAGAAAGCCAGGAGCAGCCTTGGCAAGGCTGGTGGGCAGAAACAAGGGACTGTGAAAGCCAAGAGGTGTGTGTGATTTACGCTGATCTTTAAAATGGGATTTACAAGGAGCAAGAAAGTTAGGTGTCTGGTAGAGAAATGGGGCTGAGGAGATGGGATTCATCATTTGGAAGTAGGAAGAAAAGGTCCAAGATGAATTTTCTCTCCGGAGAAATGGCAGACATAGGGCATCACAGTTGTTGGAAATGTGTTAGAGTGGGAAGTTCCTGCTGTCAAACACTAATAGTTATATGTTGGCATATTCACTGGGGATGGGCAGAAAAATAATCAGAAAGACAACCATCTCTCTGTCTCTCTAATTTGTGTGTATCTATATCTGGGGACATTCATTCTCACGAGCTATTGCAAACTGAGTCTTGCTTTCTGTTCTCCTGCAGCTCGCTGTGCCAGAGTTATCAGGCAAAGGACAGGAGTGGGAGCCAAGTCCCTCAGGACTGAGTGTCTTGCTGGGATTCATATGGCATGCAGGTAGCAGAGTGACAGCTGAGCTCCCAAGGCACAGTTTGCTCAGCCCAGCTCATCTCATCCCATGGGTGTCTGACAAAACAGATGTTCATATCCAAAACTGCAGCTTAGACTTCCAGCCAGGGGAGTGAGATATGCACCTCCAAGGTGAGCTTCACTGCCTGGCAAGGTAGGTGTCTGAAACAGGCTGGCAGAAGTATCTGGTTCTCCCCATTGGCAATAACATCAGCAAGAAAGCTCAAGCATAGATGTCTACATTGGCAGAGTTTAGGTGAGGTGAATCCCTGCCTTCCCTAATACAACTGCCCAGTGTAACATCTTGGCTGTGAAGAGATATTTGGGTGAGAGAATGGCCCATGGCAGATTAAGGCAAGAGATGTGCCTACATTGTAGGGGGAGCATGCAGTCAATGGATGGAAGCAAAATAATGCAAAGAAAAGCAAGAAAAAGTGTTATGAGGTAAATGGACAACAGGAGGTATACTAAGAGGGATGGAAGGATTGCAAGATAAATGAGCCCAGGGGGCACACTGGCAATTTAGAGCTTGTAGCTGGAGAAAATATCCTGAGTGTGATGTGCTAAGAGGAGATGGCAGCTTTCAGAGTGAGGACAGATGTAAGCTGATAGAAGAGATAGTGGGTTTTTCTCTGAAGCAAAGCTTATCACCAGAAACCTTGAATTAAAACAAACAAAACAAGCCTAAATCTCTTTTCCAGATTTTCCCCTAACAGCCATCACTGAGAGAATATTTGATGGTATTGCATAAAGCTTTGATCAATATGACTTTAGATTGCTTAAATATTCTGCAAAAAGTGCTCTGCAGATCACCCTTGCACTTAACCAAGGGCACTTAGATGTCACCTCTTGCCATAATTTGACCCAATGATAAAAGCGTATTTTGAAAATACGAAAATGGTTTGACTGACAGGTTTGGGGTTTTTTCCCCTGATGAATGTCTGCCTGAAAAGACAAACTGCCTTAACTCCAGGAGTTCAATTATACAGACTTTGAAGGAGAAGAAAAGTTATAATGAATGCATTTTAGAAACTTCTAAAAAGTTACTTAAAATAGACTCTCCATGCATAATGTTACCATGTGAAACTCAGCTGTATCCTGGTCTTCTGGGACTAGGAGACAGCAGTCTGTGTTCATTTGGAAATTCAATAGCAAAGCACCCCTGCCTCTGATGGTCTCCATGTTACAGTCCCTGGGGCTCTGCCACAGACAGGGCTTACATGTCAAGCTGTTCATTTTTTCAGGAGGTGACACGGGAATGATTTCACTTTAGGTTAGCCAGGAAACTAAAATACCTGTTCTAGAAGTGTGTCCTGGCTTTCTTTGGTCTCTTTTTTCTCCCTTTTGTCTTAGTTTTTCTTTAAAAACACTCAACCATACAACCCTTTGTATTTCAGCTTGAGGAGGGTTTAGTAAACATGAAGCAAGAACATTGTGTGTGGTACAATGAATAAAAGATAGTTGGTAGGTGTGGTGCATTTATATAGGTATTGTCTCAAGCCCCAAAAGATAAGAAGTAGCATGTATAGCCCACATGATTCCCCAGGTACTTTATGGCATCAAGAAGTCATTCCAGCACCTCTCATTTAGGTATTCAGCCTTTCAATGAAGTTGCTGAAGTGTCTTTGTACAAAATCTTCTTTGAATGTTCCCCCTGTTGTCTGACATACAGTGGTGTGGGATGTCACGTTTCTAAAGTAATCACTGGCCTTTAGTAGAAAGTGGTGTGATAAAAGGCTTGCTATTAAAATACTGCTGTAAATAATTAAAACATTTCAGAATATTTTCTTGTTGTTAAATATAAATGCAGTTAAAATGCAGCATTTAAAGAAAGGATTGTCCTAATTTAGTCAGTAAGTCACTGTTCTTTTAAATGGGAAGCAAGTGAGTCACAATTGCAAGCCATCTTGGCAGAGTGAAAAACAGAGATGCAGTCATCAACTCACAACAGTGTTTTGTGTTCAAGGAATAATCAGACCTGTTTTTATCAAGGCTGTGCTGCATTGCTAGCCAGCAATATGGCTTTTTTTTTTTTTTTGTTCCAGATGATTTTGGAACTGCATATGCTTTTTCAGTAAGTAAGCTGGACTTCTATAATGCTTTGCTTAATGTGCCTCCAGATTCTGTTATTTATAGACTTCAGCATAATCAGACTGCAGCTGCTAAAATACATGCAAAACAAAAAGCACATTTGTAACCTGTTAAGGCTTTGCTCTGAGATGCCAGTGAAGTCTGGGATTTACCATGAAATATTACCGAGTGACCTTTCAAGGAGCATCACCAGAGAATACCTGTTTATCTTGGAGACCTCTGTTTTATTTTTCTTTCTCTGTTGAAATCTTGCAGTGTTCTGCTTTCCAAGGGAAGTCTGGCCTTTGTGTGTACCATGTGTTATCTTCAATACATGCTGGGACAGTGGATTTAAGTAGTGCAGCATCTCAAATGAGCAATTCTTCCAGAAAATATGCTTTGTAAAAATTGCCTTTGTTGAATATAGAGGGAACTGTAAATATATTGTGATTTTTCTCTTAGTTGTCTTAGTCTCATCAGTATGGACATGATTTACTCATTAACTATTTTTTCAGTGAAAATTCGTGGAAGGATCCCTTGCAGTCAGGGGAAAACCTACATACTTGGTTTCCATAGTTAAAAGTGAAAGGTCTTAATGCACCAGCACATATTTTATGAGTTTATAGGATGACCATGTAGGTTTTTAGTGGCATAATACAGAATGAACAAAGGTGTTTTAAATCATTCATAAGACAAAAAATTGAAAAGTTTATGTGAGTGAACACAAATCCAGAGCTCTTATTTAGGCTCTAAGGGAGCTTATCTTCCCTAGCTTGTGCCTAATGAAGCTGGTTTTTTAAGGAAAGTGCTGGTTCCTGCAGAATTAATCTTTGCTTTCAAAGGCCTCCTGTAAGAGGGAGATGTGGCAGAAAAATCCATGTAAACAGGGTGACTATTGAGATGCTGGAAACCAGCTGGTCTTTGCAGGGAGAGCTGCAGGGGGATGAAGCATACAGTAGATGCATAGGTTAGGATCCCCTCCCAGAAAAAAAAGATTTTGCTCCAAAAAAGCTTTGGTATCTGATGTAATTTTTTACTTGCTGTAGTAAATGTGTTTTTGCAAATTGTTGCAAGAAATGTGTTTTCCTTCAATTTGTTTTGAATTTCTGAATTTAGGTGACATTTTCTAGATGTTAACATACATTACCATGCAAAATAATGCCTCTTCTTATAACACTGCATATGCAATAATATCAAAAATATTTTTAAAATCCATCTTAGAAATCACATTGGAGATGCTTTTTTTAATTTTTTTTTTCATGTAGCCCAGGAGGATGGCTATGGCACAAAAATATCATTTTCATTGTTGCTAGTCCCATCTTTCTTCATCATCATAAGATGGTCAGAAAGAAATGAACAGTTACTTACAGCATATCCTTGTCTAGCTTTTCCTTCTATTTTCCGTTCTTTACTGGGAGTCCTGTATGCAGCTGGAGAAACAAAAGCACTGGGAAGAATCAGCACGAAACACTTGATGTATTTTGGAAGACAGCTGGAGGTAGCCTGATAAATTACCTGTACTTTGGCAGGTCAGGTGGAGTGTGACCAACCTAATGACCACTGTCCTATGAATCACAGTGAATAGTAACAAACACTTTGAAATTACCATTCTTTTAAGAACTGGAAAACTCACCTAGATGTAACAGTTCACAAGATTCCACATTGCTCCTTTCCATCTGTGTTTCCTCAAAAATTGGTACCAATAGCATTTAATGACTTTGTGACTTGTACTCCCAGGTTTCAAAAGGTTGATGCCATCAGTTTTTTCCTTGAGGGATTTAGTGGTCACAAAAATTAGACAAAGAGCTGAAATGACTGAAGGTCACTCTGCAGGTCAGTGTCAGAGCTGGGCAGAGAACCTCCTCCTTGCATCCCAGGGCTGGCTGCTGACCCGGGCACTCCACAGAGCCTCGTTACAGTGGTGCTTTTAATCAACTTCACTCTGTGCTGTAACTCATTGTGGTGTTATGGATATCTAAAGGGTAGGATTTTAACTTCACAATCTGCTGTTATTGAATTAGTTTTATGTTGTGTTAATTTCTTTGTCTCATGGCATTCATTGCCTGTGATAATTGATGCACAATATATAACCGACTTCTGTATTCATTTGGGTAACTGCATTTAATTGCCTGGTATAAAATATGTGCACTTAGTACAATCTGCTATGACTGCTATGACTGAGAAGTGCTTATTGGTATGGACTTGAGGGTGCTTTATCTTCCTGACAACCTGTCTGAGGGAAGTCTAAATGTCTCTTGCAATTCACTGTCCAAGGACTGGTACTTGCATCATGTCTGCAAAAAGAGAGACCACCCAAAAAGTATAATGTGAAATTGCTTTACAAAATGTTTGGCATCAAAATTTTGTTAAGCAGAAGTTCTCAAATCAGGAAGTTTTTATTAATGTCCCTGCCTCTCCCAAACATCAAGGAATAGCAGGGCCCAGAATATTTTATACATTTTCTCCTGTAAATCAGGATTATGGCTTTATTTGCTTCTGAAGTTACTCCCCTGGAGCAGAGCTACCCCCATGCACAAGTGTTTATAAAACCAGATTTCTTTTACATATATCTTCAGGTCATTAATGCCCGGAGGAGTATTAGTGAATTGTAAATCAGGAATGCTCTCTAAAGGTGTGATGTCAGTGAAATGGCGTTGGTTAATGTCTGCTCAGGTTACACAAGATCCCTGCATGAGCTTACACTTTCTTGCCTGTTTAACCAGTAACAGTGATTCAATGTATTATTAAGAAAGCAAGAATCTTTGCTAATAGAAGTATTTCTCATCAAACTCAGGATCTTGCTTTTTACATGACTTAGACAGCGGGTTTGTTTGTTTTCCTTGCTTGTTTTATTTCCAGTGTCATGAAGGGTATAATAGTGCAGTGTCTGAGCTGCACAAAGAAATGCTGAAATTTGCCCAAAGCTGATTTTATTTTAAGCATTAATGAAACCTTCTCTATACAAATTTTCAAAAGTTTTTAAAAGATAATGTTTGAGCCTAAATCAGGTATGTAATATCTGTGGGACTATTTTAGCCATATTATGTTCCTCTGTCTCAATGTAACCACTGGAAGGGATATTCACAATTAGTATTTTTCTTTTTAAAAGAGCTAGTTTCTACAGTCTGTGTCCTTCAGGATGGAGCATTAGTTCTGCCTACAGCTTACTGCAAATTATTCAGCGTTCATAGGTTCGTTTATGCTTGTTATTCAGCTCTCTTCCACTGACAAAATAGCCTGCAGCAGTTCTTGGTTAGATAGAACTAGTTCCACTTTAGGCTCCTCACGTTCTCTTTTATGGCTTTTCCCCTGGTTCACCCTGCACTGTATCCAGGTACTTTTGATGAAACAGTAGACCTGGTGGTTAGAGAGAAAGCAAAGCTGCCCAGAGCCAGGGTGGGCTACGAGAGTGTGTTTTGAGCAAAGACTTCCTTGGCATATTGGGCAGAGCTGGTGGTACAGTACACCATAAGCTTCATCAATTCAACCTACTGAATATGCTTTCGTTCGTATTCATGGAGTTACATCATCTTCCTCTGCAAGGACTTCAACAAATACTTGCAGATAATTCATGAAAGTATACCAAAATTTGAAATATGTCAACATGTCAGAAGGAAAACACCAAAAAGTCATTCCCAGTAAACTGAGGTGTGATTTTTGCATTTCTGGCAGAACTGGGGCAACTGGCATGTGGGCTTGGCCAGAAGAGTGTGTAGCATTCAGCAGCAGAGCTGTTGCCCGGTACATACTTCACCAAACAGTAAAACCTGGGCCAGGGGGATGGCAGAGAAAGTCCAACATCCATTTTCTTCCTCTTATCCCAGCAATCCATGCCTATCTGAGATGCCTTTGCCCCAAAACCATGGGGCAGTACCTCCTTCCTCCCCATTAGCCATGGCTTTATGGGGAGAAGCAAGTAGAACACAGGAAGGGATGAAGAGGCATTTCATCACTGTTGGTTTTTAAATGCTCCTTTCTTCATCAAGGCAACAAGGCTGCTGGTCAGGGGAAGAGGTGAACCACTCTCATCTGGGCTATTCAGCATATATTTGTAAATTGGGATTGATTTGGCAGTGATTCATAAAGAGCAAGGAGGGCTGTACTGAGTAAGAAATAACTTATTGACAGGGAATAATTCAGCCAGCCCTAACCTCAAAACAGATGTTTGTGGTCAGCAGTTTATAGCCTCAGTGGAAAGGGCTAAGTACAAGCTTAAAGAGCTGAACAGGAGACACCCAGTTTTTACAAACTTGACATAAATCTTGGCTGCCTTGCCTTACGTTAGTCACATTCCCTGCAGAGGACTTCCATTCAGTGTTTGTTTGCTGTTTATAGATGTTATTTAAAAGCTAATTTTATGATAAAAATATTTTATGTTATGTATAATGAATAGTGGAGATCAAATAAGAATTGGAATTGCAAATTCAAATATTAAGGGTTGATAAATATTGACTTTTAAGTAGACACACTGTAGATTTGAACAAAATGCTTTTTAGCCTAGTATATTGGTTATTTGTAAATTACAACATACAAAAAATGTAGACCATTGAGCCTGACTCTTCACTTTTACAGCCATTGATTTTGTCATGTTCCTATGAAATGATGTGTACAGTGTCATGGAACTAAAACATAAAACTTTCTGGCTCGCACTTTATGCACATGAAATGAAAAAAAGAAAAGTGTGGGAGGTCCTAAGCTAAAATATAGTGTAATTATGTTAATTGTATCTTTTCTAAAGACAAGTCCTTAGGGTCTGCATGTTGGAAACTTCCTAATTATGATCTTTCAAGTAGTTTCTTAAAGTCAGCACAGCTATTCTAGGGCTGACCAAGTCACCAAGATTCACCTGCACAGTGCTAATGCTGAACAGTTGTAAGCTTCTGATCAGCTGCTGGCCCCCAGTACCCAACACCCTGGATCAGACCCCTTAGGCTACTGGACAGCCAAAAAAATGAACCTGGCCCTCCTTAACCCACAGTCCCATGTACCTGGTGCACAAAGAGTAGCTTGGGCTTGTGTATGTGATCATCCTCAGTCCAGGGTTTTCTGCCCCTGCCAGGAGCTCATAGACTTTGCTCACACCTCTTACCTGTCACCTGCTCAGCCTCCTTTTCGATGAGCGACGTGCTAACTTGGTGAGCCTCCCAAGCAACGACAGCAACAGCAAGAAGTTGCCCTTATGTAAAATTCATGGCCTGACAGATACCTGATGAGAGCAATGTGTTTTAGCTAGAAACAGATACTGCACTTTTGCTTTGAGTTATGTAACTTCTGTGAGCCAAGGGTGCAGTGTTAGTTAAGGAGCAGGCATCTTCCTCGGCTTTGTTAGGTTTTCTTTGCCACATCTCTGCAGGCTCCATTCTGTAAGTCATTGCATAGTATTTTCTTTCCTCTTTCAATCTCAGAACAGACGACTATTTCCTTGAAACTTGCAACACCAGTTAATTGTAAACAGTTTTAAAAAAAAAATCATATTCATCCCTTTATATGTTCTTCCAGCCGATGCCTTCATGCCGAGGAGGCTGTGTAGCTACTGATAAGACCTAATTTGTGAAGGGCTTTTCAGTGCCCTGACAGGTTCATACGTGGTACTGTTTGTTCAGCAGGTGAGGAGGAGCGTTTGCTGGAATGCCTCTATGGAGGCTGTGAAATGTGTGCACAGAGGCTGGGGCTGGTGATCCAGAGGGAGTGGGCAGGAGCTTCGAGTGCCTCCCAAAGAGGTCAGTCTGTTGTTGTGTTCTGACTCTGGCATTTGGAGTTATTTCCATCTTTTCTCTTTCAGAGCCTAATGAGCTGTGTGAGGGCCCTGTGCTTGGTGATATCCCATCTCAAGATGCTGCTAATACAGTAGCTAATTATTCCTAACTGAAGAAGTCGAACAGAAGAAAAAAGATCCAGGGAAAAGCAATGGCTGCCGGTAAATATCTCAGGTTTGCAAAGGCCGTAAGAAAATTACTGGAAAGAGCTGGTTTCAGGTGTGACTGGGGAGGGGAGAAGCAAAAATGTGTGATCACATCTTGTGTCTGGTGTTTCGGTATCAGGTATATTCAGTTTTCAGTTAAGGTGCCATCCCTTAACTACCCCACCCACTCTTCCCCCATCAAAGGAAGATCCATAGGTGGACTCAGTCTGTTTTGACCATACTAGTGATATTTCTCTTTTGGTTTAAAACCAGACCCTTGGTATTTGCTATAGTGAATGGAATTTTTTGGATCTCTTTTTAGTTAGGGAATAATGTGTTCCTAAATCTTTTACAAAATAAAAAATTGCACCTTATGGAAAATGGTTCTTTCCTTGGGTTGTGTTTGGTTCTCACAGGTTTCAGGCAAGTTCCACAACTATTTATGTATCATTAAGTTCTATCAGGGTGTTGTAGGGCAATTTATTCAGGTTGGGAGAGGCCTCAGAAGGTCTCTGATCCAACCTCCTGGTTAAAGCACGGCCAGAGATAGGGTCAGACCAGCTGTTCAGGGCTTCATGAAGATGAGTCTTGAAAGGTGCCAGGGATGGTGGCTGCACAGCCCGTTCTACTTCTTGACTATCCTCATGGTGAAAGTTTTCTCTTTTCCTTGTACCATTTATATCTGTTGATGTTTCCAATGTCTTTATACTCTATTATACAATACCAAGAACTATTACCAATGATCTAAAGCTGAATCATAATTAGGAAACAAAACAAACCCAAAATAAACAGTGGTTGTGATACCACATTCTCACTGAAAGATTTGGTTAAAAATTGTGGTTCATTGGCTTTTCTACTTACAGCATGTTTACTTTTTTTGCAGCAGCTGATGGTTTGGGAAGTATAGCTATAGATACCACGCAGCTTAACATGTCAGTCACTGATCCCACAGCTTGGGCTACAGCTATGAATAATTTGGGGATGGTTCCAGTAGGACTAGCAGGACAACAGCTTGTGACAGGTAAGGTTTTTCTTGTTTTAAAAACATTGCTTGCACCAGTCATGAATTCTTCCTGTCCTTTGAAAAATATATGGAATGTTTTCTGAAGATATTATATTTTTATGTTCTGAAAACATCACCTATGATTAATATTGCATACTGTGTATTAGTCTCTTCTTGTAGTAGGTATGTAATCCATATTACATTTTAACCTTGTGAAAAACTAAAACTTGCAGGGGAAATTGAACAGCTAAACCATCAATCTTTGTGCTGGGTCAAGACTAGGAGGCAAGTCATGTAAGAGGAACATTTGTTTTTGTTTCTCTGTTCAAGCAGGATGTCTTGAGGTTCTGCCAAGGAATACCCTGGGCTGAGAACTCTTGACTGGAGATTTTGGAGTTGTGTTAATTGGGCATAAAATCATGGAGCCTGTCCAGTTCATATGCTCAGTTGATATTAGTGAAGTGAAGCTTTCCTGTCAGGTGTGTGCTTATTTACTTTCTGACTGGTTCCATAAAATTGAATGTCAAGAGATTGTTCTTGTTAGACTTTGTCATTTACTTCCCAGTCACTGTTTGGGAGAGTGTTGCAAGGGATCACTTATTGTAATATCCACAAAAACATAATTTTGAAACCAGCAATATTTTACGGATAAAACTGGACATAGTAGACTTTGTAGTCAACAGTAGAGGCCCAATTAGTTGGAAACATTTAAACTTCTATGCTCCTGTGATGTAGAGAAGAATTATTTATATATGGGTGGGTTCCCTGTAAACACAAGCCACATGCTAGGCATATGACAGACTCCCTCTAGAATCTGCTCTGCCACTTCAGCTTAAGAAGAGCTGTGTAATATCTGTATCCGAGCAGCATCCTGTCACGTCTGCACCTTTCCACGTAGACGTGGATGCAGTGAGCCAGGTCATGATGTAAATCGCTCTGCTTGCCTCACCAGGGATGCCTGATGATTAATTTTGGCCAAATATGCCCCCTCCTGACACTGGGAACTGAGTGGAGCTGTGCCAGTTCACAGCTGACGGTCTGGCTCCGAATTACCTGTTTTACAGGCTGGTGCACTAAGCTGCTAGAAAGCTGATTTATAACGAATCAGTCTCAAGCAGAGAGCTGAGCTGGTGGAGGCTGTGAACTGATTGGTGATCTCTAGCTTTAACCCCATGCTCCTGATTAAAAGAAACAAGCAAAACCATCCGCTCCTTGGGATCCAATTCTCTTCAATGCTTCTGTCAACGATCTGGATGCAGAAGCTGAGTCCACACTAAGTTTACTGATGATACGAAATAAAAGAGAAGCTGTTGATTCTCTAGTGGGTAGATTGGCCTAACAGGGAGTCTGGATAGATTACAGACCTGGCCAATCACCAACTGTGTGATGTTTAATCAGGACAAATGCCACATTCTGCACCTGGTACTATGTAATCCTGGATGTAGGAGTGGACTGGGAGAGAAGAGGCTGGAATGCAGCCCTGCAGAAAGAATTTGCTGGGTTTTGTTGATGGGAAGCTCAGAATTAGGGAATAATGTGTCCCGGTGGCCAAAAGGGCCAGCCTGGGTTGCATTAGGCCTAATGTAACTAACCACTCAGAAGAAGCTGTTATCCCACTTTTCTCAGCTTTGGTGCAGCCTCACCGTGAAAGCTGTGTGTGGTAAATATAAAAGTATGAGAGTGATGAGTGTGTTCAAGAGAAGGCAGCAAAGATGATGAAAGGGACTAGAGGGCAAGGCTTGTGAGGAGCAGCTGTGGATGGTAGGTTTGCTTGGCTTAGAGAAGAGGAGGCTGAGGAGTGGCTGTCTACAACATCCTAATGAAGCTGAGTGCAGAGGATGATGCTGATCTCTTCTCTCTGTTGTCCGGTGATAGGATATGAGAGAATGACTTAAAGCTGCATCAGAGGATGTTCAGATTTGTTATTAGGAAGAAATTCTTCTCTATGAGGGTGGTCAAGCACTGGAACAACTACTCAAGGATGTGGTCATGGCCTGTTGCTCAAGTGTTTCAACAACACTCTTGGGTACATGCCATAATTTGTACTGTGAGGAGTTAGGAGCTGGACATGATCTTTGTGAGTCTCTTCCAACTCAGAATATTCAATGATTCTATGTGTTGGTGGGGAAACAACTTTTTTTCCATTTTCCAGTGGGGATTTACCTGCAGATGTTGTGCTCAACTTGAGCAAGATTACCTCCAACCTGAAAAAAGTCACATGTTAAAATCAGCTTCTGCTGCTTTCATTTATAATCATCTTAGTTGCATATGCTGTGGAAATTTGCCCGGCCTTTTTGTCTTGCTCAATTCTGTCTCTCCAGTTTTGGTGTAAACTTTGTTCTCAGATGTGCTGTGCAATCCCTGCATGGCAGCCTCATCTCAGGTGCAGTGCTTCTCCCCACAAGGGAGGATCTCCAGTATCTTATACCATTGACAGCCCCCTGCTGTAACTTCCATAATTATGTGTATCACGTATTGTAAAGATGTTGTACAAGTCAGTTCATGTTTGTTCAGCATTTTCAATGTACGAAAGGTGCCATAAGTAATAAATATTATTACTGAAGTGCTGCCTGATTTCTCTACAGGTGCTGAATAACTTCTTTTCTTTCCTTTCCTTTCCTTTTGTTTTTCTTTGTTTTGGACTCCTTTGTATTTTCAAGGTAAATAGGTGCTTTGACGCTTCATTATATTTCCTTAAGATTCATAAGTTTTTGACACATTTTCTTTATGGCAGATCCATAATAGCAAACTTCAGTTTGCCATAGAATTACTTATGGATTTATTTGCTCTAATATATTTACTGTATCTGTGTTCAGTGAGGATTTGCATCATTATATTCAACCAAATATCTAACTACTCCCTAGCTATTTCCAGCTTTTTCATTTTTTTCCTATTCAGCCAAGTAATGAAGTCAGCTTTGTCAGCAGTCACATACTGCTTCTTCTACTGTCATCTGTTACATTTCTTTGTGATGAAAATGACACAACCACATCCCAGTGCTGACTGTTTGTCCATCTTTAAAACTTTATGGTTTTTTTTTTGTTTGTTTTGGTTTGTTTTTTTGTGTTCCCAGCCTTGTTGATAGCTATGAAAGCAGTGAGTAGTTTAGATTAATCTTGGAGAGACTGTGATCTTTACATAACCTGCCATAGTCTGAAATGTGGTGTATGGTATTCACCTGTGTCCTGACACATCTTAGTCCTCTGGTCTATCAGTGCTCAAAGGACTTACGCATTCATGGACTTTCCTTCCCCAGACTGACCAGTTCCTGATTGCTGTGCAGGGAATTTTTGTTCTCATATGTATAGAGTCCATATGAGCTACTAAGTCTTTTTAGAGGTTTCTCGAGAGTTTTTTTCTCCCAAGCAGTTCTTAGCTTCACTGCTGTGTAACCCACTGGGATGCCTGCCTTGTTACAGTTGTGCTCCCCAGTTTGCAATCTGTGAAACTCTTGTCTAGCTCAAGAGTTTGCTAAAATGACAACTAAAGCTTCCTCAACATCTGCCCAATATTCTTCCCTCAGCCTGGGATGACGGCTCTCTGATCTTGGTAACTAATCAATTTTAAGCACTGCTAACCTTTTAATACCAGTTTAGGTGATATCTGCACTCTGTTTAATTCCTTATCTCCCAGTGCTGTAAAATTGGATTTTTGATCTGGGCAAATGTCAGAACCTTTCATTTATAAAGATGGGTTCCTGTTAATAGTTAAATAATCTCTCTTGTGTGTCGACATATATTTTGCTTACACTTATTCAGAAAGCTTACTTTTTCCATATATTCAGCTGCTGCATTGCATATACACTACTATATGCATTTATAAATTATATATGCATAATTCATACAATAAACTGTAGTTTAATAAAACATTAGTTTAAGTGTTAAAGATTAATGTGTAATAGTTATGGGTGAAAAGTATTTTCAGTCTAAATTTCCCCTTTCAGCAGGTTATGATTTCCTAAAAAAACATACTTTTTAGGCTGAATTTTCTCATGGTTGCTTTTAGCCCAGAGGAAAAAAAGATCTGGCAAAGTTGAGGGAAATCTGCTAAACTGCTTTTGAATTATCCAGGCCTTAAAATTGCTGTTTTCTATGCTTTGAGACTCTGAGAAAAATGGTCAGGTGAGAGGGGAAGGTTAGTTTGTAGTTCATCTTTTTGAGAACTAAATCCTCTTTTTGCACTCAGCAACTCTGATTCAAGCACATCTTTCAAGTGCATTCAAGTCTGCTGTTTTTTTAGATTTTAGGACTAGAAGAAATACTCAGTGACCTAAGCCAACTGAGAATGTTTTATTTTGCTTTTGCACTGCTGCTTTTTAAAGGCAATTTTGACATTCCTAGATTTAGAGTTCTTGCACTTTGATTTATTTCAGCAAATGCCATCAGGCCACCTGTTTCTTAAGGAAAGATATCCTGCTGAGAAAATTATTTACTTCTCTGGTTCAGTTCAGTTCTCCTTTCACTAATTAACCAGGGCTCTGAGAAAAAGGAAGCAATTTTGAGGCGCTTTCCTCCAGATGACCTAAACATTTGTGAGTCAAAAATACTGTATGTCACAAAGTTCCCCAGTACAAATGAACCTGGAGAGTGGTACACAAGTGGTAATTCATTTAGCCTTTATGTTAAGCTCATGCCCTGTGACGCATATTTGTGCTCTTACAGAGTAAAATAACAAACCACAAGGGCAGACATCCAAGATGAAAGTTACAGGTCTGCCTGGAAGTCAGGAGTATGTCTGAAAACTGATGCCTTCTGCTTATTTACAGAATAATTATTAAGGCACGTTGTTCCATAGGAGTCTGGCCAATCTGTCTCAGCCTCATGATACTCAAGATACAAAAAAAGATTTTCAGTGACACCCAGTTTTTGTATTACTTTTTTTCCTGAAGATAGTCTTTGACCACTTGTACAAAATCCTAGTGAAATCAGAGACTAGGAACCTTTGAAGACTAACATCTTGCTTACCAAAAGATATAGAAAAGAACACCATTTTTGTGGCTTCAGGCATGTATTTTTTAGACACTAGAGGTTGTGAAATAGTAGGCACTTACATCAACCTTTCTGTTTTTCCATTTGTCTCTGCTTTCCCCACACACTTGTCTTTTGACCTGATTGCAGTGAAACATAGGATCTGTCAGTTCCAATCAGGTCACCTTGCTCAGGATTGTGCTTTTGACAGTGTTGGGTACCAGATACTTCATAGGGAGAGATCCACAAGGCAAATCAGTGCTGAAGTGCTGCTCTCTCCAGTGCACTGTCCTCTTGAAAGGATAAAAAATAGAATGAGTTTTCCCAAACTAGAAGTTATCTACCCAAATCAAGTCATAACTCAGGAAAACTTCATTTTTGGAAGCAATACCCGCTACAGTAAGTAGTTACAATCCTGAAACTGCAACCCCAGACATACTTTCTGATAACAGAAAGATTTGTGAAATTTTGATCTAGAGACTCCTAAATCTTAAGACACAGGGTTAATTGTCGTTCCCAGAATTTTATTAGCTTGAGGCCTAAAAGTGGAGTCATAATATTCAGACTCTTTATCTTCATAATGAAGACTGTAGCTACACGCAATCACTATATTCAGATTCCAGGCATGTTTTATTAATTATTGTTCACTGCAGGTCATCATATGCTGACTAAATTGTAAACATATTCCTCACTGTTCTGGTTGTGTACCATTTTTGTATCGTTAATGAAGAAAAATCAAATCAAGTACAAAATCAAGATATATTTGATTATATTCAGCAGCTCCCCAAAGAAAGACTGTACAGTGCTGAAGATTTTAGGAAGTCAGCTGGCTGGAGGATTTTCCCAGCTCTCATGTGTATACCTCTTCTTCTGTGGCCTCTCCATTACTGAAGGCTGAGAGCCACTGGTGACCATCTGGCAGTCTCATTTCACTCTACCCCTGCTACCCTGTTACCTATTAAAGCTTCCTTTTTTTACACTCCATTGCTTAGCCGCTAATCCAATGTGCTGATGAGTCCATAACTCGAAGCATCCAAGAGAATGCCTAACAAAATACAGCTTCTTTTCCTGTAATTAACACTTAACTCCTGCTACCTCATTATAGTCTACCCACAAAAATTTTGAAGTGAGTCACTTGTATAATGAGCGGAAGATAGTCACTTTTCCAAGGGAAAAATTGCTTGAGGATCTGTAATTTGTGACTGAATTTTAGCTCTCTCCAGATGTAAGCTTTGGTGTGCACAGGCAGCTGTTTGGGGCACTCCTCAAGCTCAGGTTCCCCTGCCTGTGAAAGCTTCAGACCACAAGAGCTGAGGAGTTCAGCAGCCCCATGGCACAAAAGTATTCAGTGTCTTTACCCCCGCTCTGAATGCTGCACTGGCTTGTCATCTGGCAGTAAAAAAAGATATCAAAAGTCCTAATAAAATCCACCTTTCCGTAGATTTTACAACCCACTCAAGGTTACAAGGTATCTTCAGAAGGCATCTTTTAATGTCTTATGGCTTCCCAACCTGTTTTACGTTTCAGGTTTTGTTAACAAGTCAGCCTATGATGCAAAAGAAATGTAGTAAGGTATGGTCTGAAAAATACAAAAATTTCTTAATTTTATTTTAGCTCTTTTCTGTCTTATCATCTTCCCTATAGAAACATTTTAGTCAAGAGGAAAAGATATACCATTCAAATTATCTGAATGACCCATCAGAATAATTACACTTGTATGAAACATACTCTTAAGGATTAGCATTGCACTTATACCCAGATAAAACTACGTATTTTTATTACCAAGACACAGGAGAACAGCAAGGGTGAGAGAGAATAGGTACTGTGGGAATCCCAGTGTGTGGAGCCACTGGGAACATCTCTAAAGTATTATATACTAGTGTAACAAGTAGGTTTTTTTCATTGACCTGAAAAGCGCCTGCAGAGTTAATCACACTTTCTATCATGTGAGTGTTACTCAAGGAGACTTCACTCCAGGGGACATTAAAGTGCTAGGAACAAACACAGTCAGTTTACAGCAGAAAAAGGAGAGAAAGATTTGACAGCCAGAGGAAATGTGGCAGAAACTCTTGAGTGCCTTTTGACACGCTATCAGGGTTAAGTGTGCCTCTTAGGTCATTCAAGTACCTCCTCTATATTAGACCTTAATTGAGGCCAGGGATGAAGATAATGATTAAAATCTGCTCAGTGCTTGAAGAGAAATAGTACATTTTAACATGGTATGAAGGGCTGAATGTCCCAAATAAACAAGATTCAGAGGTGAGCAGGGCCACATAGAGGGAAGTGCTAAGTGCAAAGCTTGTGCTGAATGTGGAGTGGAGGTTTATTTAGGACTATAGTATCTCCCTTTCTGCTGTTATACTTCTATCCAAGCCAGTTAACAGTTTAGGAAAAAAGAATGATTACTATTTGGCATACTTTTCTTAATGGTCTCAAAACACTGGAGTAAATTTATGATGCAAGCCATATTGTTTGGATGTTTGGGATTTTGTTTTAGGGTTTTGGGTTTTTTTTAATTCCTGGCTGTTGGTAATTATACCACTAACAATCTGTTTGGCATGTTCTTATTTGATGTTACAGTAAAGTAACATGAGAAAATATTTTATTTTTGAAGAAGTTTTCCCCATCTTTTATGTTGTTTTGGAAAGCCTCCATTCCTATTATTTTCCATGTGTTTGTTTATTCTAGACCAGAAAGCCCATGAGTAACGATGAGCATCCCACTGCATAAAGTAAGCCAAGAGGCTGTTGGGAATCATTTGCTATTGACTGTTTACTTCTGTTGTAGTATAGCTTTGTCTGCAGCACTTTCCCTTCCAAGGATCCCAGATTCCTTGGCCAACACGGGGAGCCCAGAGTAACCTGGGTGACATACAGTTTGCTGATGGAAAAATGGAGTTATTGTGGATAGAAATCAACAGGAAAAGCAGACTGACCATTTTAACTAATCAAAGGCAAGGTGTGAATAGCAGGTTCCATAAATCAGGGGTGAAAAAGGCTCGCTAATGGCAGGCTGCTCAGAGGTGAGCTGCTGAGCACAGTTGTGGTGTCTAGGTGGCAAAGGGAAGGCGATGCTACCTGAAGCCCTTAGGCCAAAGCTGTTTACAGGTTCTGTAGTTGGCCCACAGGGGATGGACACAGCAGTCCCAAGAGGACTGTTAGCTCAGTCCATGCTGAGTGCTCTCACGAGGGTGCGGATGGCACCGCCTGGGGCAGTGCCAGAGCAAAATTTCTTGGGAGGGGTAGATTTGAATATGAATGGATCCCAAGACAGCCATCCCAAATCAAGCCTATAAAATCCTTTGTTTTTCCCTAGTCAGGCTCTCTCTTTGCCTGCATGGGTTAGGTTGATGCTTAGAGCTTGGCCCCCAGAGAAGAAGCATGAGAAGCTTAATTTCTATGTTTTAGCTTGCGGAGAAGAACATAAGCGCAGTTTCCTTTCTGCCACCTGTGCTTCAAATGCCCTTTGCATATAACATGAGAACTGGATCTCACAAAGAGCATGAAGATGCACGTTCAGTTCAAGGCAGGAGTCTCTCTGTGAAATATGAGCAGAACCAATCAGTGTGGAAAAATGTCTTTTGATGGTCTGCACTGAAGAAGAAAGTTGGTTTTCAGTTATCCTAATCCCTGGGCAAGTGAGGGAGTTTGTAACAGAACACTTCATTAATGTTGTCTTCAGTCAGATAAACAATGGATTTGCCACACCTTCCCGTGCTCTGGTGGTGACAAATGATGTTCCTGACAGCAGCTCTGAGTAATGTCTCTGTAATGGGAAGCAGCTGGCCACTGGAGTAGTTCTGTTAGTGGACATGGGGGTGAAAGATAATTAAGCTTAATACATACAATATGCTCTAACACGCTGTAGTATAGATTTAGATTGTATTCTGCCCAAATATAAAAGTTATTCTGTTAGTGAAGCTTCAGAAATTTAATAGCTCTATTCACGAACAAGAACGGCTTTATCTGTCTGTTCTGGTTTTGCTCATTTCTTATTCCATTTATTCTTTTCCTAAAAAATTATTTTCTTGGCTCTAACAGATTTTCCTTCATAGGTAATCTCCTCCTTCTGACCACAATGCCTACATTATTTAGTAATTATTTGTTATTTCCATTCAGGAAAGGCTTAGAGATACAGAACTCTACTAAGTTAAACAATTCCTGAATCCTTAGGAGTCAATCCTGGCCCAAATTGCACATGGTCTATTTTCTTTCACTTAGATAAACCAGGTAGGTAAGGGACTGCGTGGAAACAATGGGATAATACTGATTGGCATGAAAAGCAGCAGTGATTATGGAGCTTCCTGTCTGTTATGTAGATTTTTTTATAGGTATCTTGGCACAGCAGTAATATGGTGCTGAGTGAAAAAGCAGTTTTAACTCTTTTTATCTGATATTCTGAGTCAGGCACTGAAGAGCAAGAAAACTATTGTGCACATTAGAAACAGGCAGACAATTCCTACCTTCTCTTCCTCTTTGACTATGCTGGTGTGATATTTAGAGAAGGATTTGGAAAAGGGAAGGGAGAGAGCTTTGGTAGCATTTAGAGAAGACAGCACTGTGGGAAAAGGTGCAGATGTGCTTAATGTCACCTTTTTTGTTGCAGAAAAGAGTTGTCCAGACTACACTGAAGGGAGACGGCAAGCTGTATGCTTGTCCAGCACTTTTTCTTCTTTCTGACACAATTGTATTTCAAGTGGTTCATTTCCCTAGCATTAAGTGTGGAATATTATAAGTGACTGGAGTGTTAAAGTTTTACCTTATTTTGGTCTGCATCTGTCAAATGTATTTATCCCTTCTGTTGGAAATCAGGTCTTTATTTATACTTGGACTTGCATGACTTAGACCTTTCCAAGAACAGTCACTGAAACCTTCTTTTCTGTCCCCTTTTGGTAACAATTTTGACACTTTAATTAAGCATGCTTAATTGAAGCATTTTTGCGAGATGGCAGATTATCTTAAACTTTATCTGCTATAATAGGCAGTACCATGAATTAATTAAGTATTCATTAAAATAGCAATAAATTCACCAAAACAAGAAGACGAGAAAAAGTGACTAGATTTTGTTGTCTGTTAATTCACACTAAATGTGTATAAACCCAAATGCAGTGCTGCTGTCCTTTAATGTAATAAATGTCACAGCATCCTTTTCTTTCTTCATTCTGTTTTTAATACTTCCATAACCTCCTGGGTCTTAGGCAAAAGCCATGGGCTGTGGACAGAGAGAGCTCTGAAGCTGCACCTGGATTTCAGGGCTGTGTGCATGTAGCAGGGATTGGGAGGAATCTGCAGCTGAGAAGATGAATAGCTGATTTTAATGAACTGCTTATTATAAATATTGTGGGTCCCTTTATGTTATTAGCCAAAATTTGGTATACAAAAAGAAAATCAAGTACGAGTTTTTTCTTGCTATTCACCACCCTCTGTAAAGCAAGATTTCTCTTCCAGGTTTTCCTACATATGTTGCCTTTTAACTTTGTGTCCTTTTGTTCTGCTATGTCTAATTACCTCAAGTAGATAATCAAGCTTGATTTTATAATAAACCATCGCTGGCTCAGGCTTGTCATGACTGATTTGTTGACTCCCAAGACTAAAGACTTTCAACCTCAAGATTAAGATCATTTCTGGCTGCAATTCAGGGTATTAATTCTGAACTTTAAAATCTAAATATGGTTTGGAACATGTGTCCTGTGTTTTCCCTTCAAAAAGAGAAAAACTGACTGCTTTTCTCTTGGGGTTTTTTTGGGGAGGCTTTTTGTTTTGTTTTTGTTTGTTTGTTTGTTTGTTTTTTTGTTGGTTTTTTTTTTGTTTAGTTTGGGTTTGGCTTTTTTTTTTTTGGGGGGGGGGGGTGGTTGTTGTTGTGTTTGAGTGGAATTTAAACTGGAATTAAGGTAAAACAACCCCTAACCATCTGATTCTGCAGAAGCAGGCTTGCGTGTAACCATCATTACAAAGGTTGAAGGTAAGGGGGTTATTATATGTTAACAGAAGTTGCTAGTACAGGGCCTTCAAAGCAAACATACATCTCCATCAAGGATCCCAGCATGCACTTCTCTGTAATTCAGCACCACCTGATGGGCTGGTGTGTCTCTCTACACATGTGCATGCCTTCAAAATGTAAAGGTGCGATGCTAAGGAAGCAGATGATAGCTAATGACTCATACCCACCATTTGGTGTCCCTTAGGGACTGCCTTTCTTCCAGTGTTTTACTTCAGCAACTGAGCTCATCGGGGACATAAGAGCTAACCATCTTTCCAAATATTCATACAGGGATTTGAGGCCCTGAGTTCTCCTTGGAAGGCCTTTATTACCCCAGCTCTTTTAGAAGACAGTCGTGTTCCTGCCTCCCTGCTTTCTCATTCTGCCAATCTTTGTCTTCCATCAACAAAGCAGTGTCATAGATTTGAATGCAATCTCTGTAATGCTACAGAGGTCTGCTAATGGCCATGAAGGTCTCAGCTTCCTCAAGTGTAATAGAGGGATTCCATTGTTTTAAGGATGTAACAGAAATATTATCACACATCTTCGTGTTCTAGCCACTGTTCCTGGGTACTGTCATTCTCCCTTCTGAATGCTAACAGGCATCAGGTTATGGATCTAGTGGCATTTTTTCAGAGTTTTCTTGTTAGAATTAAAAGACAGTTTGAGGCTTTAGATATTTCCTAGGTTGTTTGCCTTATTCTCGTTCAATTATTTCACATTTTCCAATGCAGAATAGCATCTGGCCTCCGTGGGCCGTGTTGCGTGAGACCTGCATCTTGCTAGACTGGATTACATGACCTATTATTTGTTGTGCTTCCAAGATTTGTTTCATCTATAGCCTTGAGATACTCTGTTTAATGCCTCATCCACATATGTATATAGTAAGCATGAACTAAAGATGTCCTCTGGCAGATTTTTTTTACTCTTCCCCATGTTTTTATGATCAAAAGATGACAATCTGTCATAGTTTTCTTTTACAGTTCTGTTATAGATTGAAAATATCAGGAAAGTACACAATAGTGGATGGCTGCATAAAAATAGAGTTTACAGGTCTGCAAGTTCTTCATGCTCTGCAAACTCATGTTGGCATTTAAAGGGTAACAAACCTGTTTTTTGCTCTGGCATCAGTAAAAAACAAAATTTGTCAGGCAAATATTGTTGTTGGAGCCTTGATTGTCCCCCCTGGAGTTTCAGAGATGAACATAGAGAAGAGAGTGATCCCAGGGTGAGGTGGAGAGAGCCCCTCCATCAATAATATAGACCAGAATAGGAGCCAGTTTCCCTATTCCATTTGTAGAGGTTTGCAGAGCCAGCAAGGATAAGAAGTTGTGATTTTTTTTCTCGTTTGTGTTAGTAAAATTAAAGAAAGTGAATCTGACCATAGAAGACCAGGCTTCATCTGTCTTTTAGATTAGAAAACCTGTGGAAAAAATAAACAAAAAAAGTTGTTTCCATCACATAAGATTAACCCTTTCATTTAAAGCCCAGGTCCACTCACAACCTGTGATGCTTTGATCTCAGAAGCTGTGCCAATAACAAACCAATCTTTGTGAGTGCAAAGGTGAGGAGAAGAGAGGAGCAGGTTCACAGCAGACTCCTCTAACACAGATTTGCTCACAGAGCAAGTAAGCAAGTGGTGTGCATTTCTAGGAGCAGGCACTACCCCTGCCTGCCTTTCATACAAACCGAGATTTGTGTGTAAAGCTCATACTGCTTCTTGGACCAACTCATGTAGCTAGAAAAATATGCACCAGCTCCCTGTTTTCCTGAGGCAACCAGGTGACTGAAACTTTAATTATAGCACACAGTAAAAAGGTGAAAATCAAAGGAAGGAGTAGTTTTTTGCAGTACACTATAATTTTCCCCCCTTTAATAATCTTTTTATCTGACATAGGCTTACCTATCTATTCCTTTGCAGAATAATCACAGAGTCACCACTTTGATTTTAATATTCCCTCTATTTTACAGGTACCAACCAGCTTTTTTGTCGACCTGACTTAACATAACTAATTAAACTCAAAGGATGTGCTCCCTATTTGTACTTCTCTAGAAAGTTCACTGCTTCTCAGACCTGAAAATGGACTTCTCCTTTTTATTTTTTTTTCTGACTATACTGACCCATTAGCCTTGTCCTGCTTTTGCTTTCAGACCATTACAGCTACAGCAATATTATTACAAATGTGTGACATTATCTTTGTAGTAGCCCTCCAATTCCACACCCACAGGATAATGGTCAATTTATGGCTGTAAGGAAAAGATCCCTTGTGTGAAAGGCGTAGTCATCTTCTAAGGGCAAAGCAACAATTTGAGCTAGATTTTATACACAGAAGATTTCTTTATTTCTTTATTCCTGCCCTATGCCTCTTAGCCATTAATCTCTCCATGGAAACTTGTCAAATACTTTTGGAAATTGAAACAAATATGCTACTTCCATTCTTATTTTTCTTATCATTTATAAACACAATGTCTAAAAAAAAAAGGCCCCAGCTTCTCTTCCCATGCTCTGTATCTTCTAAATCCCTTTTGCCTCATTCAAAATGGACTGCTGCTCCATTTCAGTCTGACACATTTTTCATCTTGTTCCTTTTGCAAGAGTTTTCTAGTCAATGGCTTTTGTGAAATTTTCATGCGATGAAGCTCTTCAATGTTTTAAACATGTCTGAAAATCTCATCCCTGTCAGTAAATGTCTTGGCTGTTACATGTATGCAGAACCACTCAAGAATATAATGACATCTTTTCTACCTTGGCTTAACCAAAATGAGACTGTTCTAAGTTGCTTCTCTAGTTCCCAGTAATTTTTCTACCAAGTCTGAATTTGAGATTTAATTCCTTTTTGTCGATGGTGTTTAATAAAGTGGTTTCTTCATAGTACATGGTTCTGCCTCCCTGTTACTGGGTGCACAAAAGGAATGAGAAAGAAAGGCCCACGATGGCAGTAGATTTCTGCCATAGCTTTTGAAAAGAGATAAAAATCTCCTTCAGGGGATGCAGAAATTGCTGCAGGTGGGACAAATCACTCTACAAAATCTTCCAGCTTTTCCATATGAGGAGATTAAAGGCTCCTGTCTGAGATGCTGTGGTTAGGTGTTTTGGTGTGGGTGATATGAATCTTTCTGAATCTATAGAGAGGGCCCAGATTGGTGTTATCTTCATTTCATCTGAAAGAGATTTCTACAATAAAGCTGCTGCTTTTTTCTCAGGGAACAAAGAAATCCCTCACAAAAAACCTCATCATTCCCTGATATTAGATTAGACCCAAGATGAAAGTAGATTTTTGCTTCAGAACTAGAATTGAATTACAGAAAGGGCTCCTGGATTGTGTCATCTCTGAGTTGTCATGTTGTTGCAGAACAGGGGAAGACAGAGAGAAAAAATCAATTTTCCTGGGATCAGCCTTGCTTTGTTGAGTTTAGATTATATCAGCCTTTGAATTAGGAATGTTGCTGTGGCAGTTATGCCCTTGCAAGCTGTTGTGTTCATGGAAAACTGCAGAAACTGGGCTGAGAAACAGACAGAGGTAGGCAGAGGGCGGGAGAGGTTCCTCTTTCTCCCAAGGATTCCTGCTGGACCCGTGTGACAAAGCCAGAGGTAATGGATACAGGCGTGTGGGAAAAAGCTGGGCTGTCATGAGAGACAGACCTGCACTTGCCTGTGCAGCTTGTAGGTAGCAACTTTCAGGTTTTGAAGCTGATATTTTGTATATTTTGTTAATTAAAAAGTTGCAAATGATTGCACATTGCATGTTAGCCGTGTTGTAGAATGAATGTTTTGTGAGCATGGATAAGCTGAATGTGACTTTAGACATACATTCTGATGCTACTTCTCCACTAATTACATTTTCAATTTAGAGCTGTCTGTAGGGTGGAAGAGCCTACTGTGCTGATATTCACTGACAGAAAAAGTTTTCAAATCACCTCACCAGCCAGATGTTCTAAACGAGAATTTGACAGTTGGTCCATAAATCAAGTCAAGCATTTCATCATTGTTCTCTTAGGTGCCTCTTGCATTTGAGCCTGTTTAGCTAAACACATACATTTACTTAAGATGAACTGTAAAAATAACATCTGGAGATCTCTTCTCTGAAAGAAAATGCCAAAGGGTCTTACACAAGGATCAAGCACGTTTTATAAACTGTGGCTGGGATTTTGGAATTCAAGCTGAATAAATGTGCTTTCAGCTTTTGAGGGGATCAAGGGCCAGTATTATTTAAATGTTCTTTTTACTTTCATAGCGCTCTGCAGGGAATGTGCTCTCACCAAAGAGTTCTTACATTTCTTATTCCATAATGAGTTTCTGTTTTCATGCTTGCCACCTGGGACCCTGGCACAGTCCTGGTAGTAGCAGTGTAGTCACACTGGTGGAGCTGGATGTGAACTGCAGTCCAAAATATTTATTTTACAGTATACTGCTTTGCAGTAGATTGCCATCAAAGAGGAATGTCAAATAAGAAGTTGATGGGTGTTTCACCTTTTTATCTTTACTTGTATCAGCCATCTCTTTTTCATCTCCCCCCCCTCCTTTTTTTTTTTTTTTTTTTTTTGAGATCTATGAGTTTCTTTTTCTCCTGAAGAGGCTTTTTTTTTTTTCCCCTGCCTTTTTTTTTTTCTTTGAAAATCATTCTAATAAGTTGTGGTTTGATGACCTTCAGAATCAGTGTTACTATGCATTTTAGCTTTGCTGAGTATCAGTTTGGTCACTTTGCTTTTTCACATTCAGTTCACAGCGTGACAGACAATTCTGCTGAAATTTAACAAGCCCTAGGGAAGAAGAATCAGTCAAGTGCAGTCAGATTTATAAAGTGGCAGATAAAGTGGGAAGGGTTTTCCATTACTTCTACCACACTTGGTGTTTTTTTGACGGATGGGCTACGTCTCATCCATCAAATGTGATGAGACAATGGATTTGGAATGACGTCAGCTCATGTTTGGAGGGGTACCATGACCATGGCTGTTCATGATAACGTAAGACCTCTAATCTGGATATGTTGGAAAAAGTGGGGGCAAAATTATTGCACATGAATTCCTGGCCTGGTTATTTTGTGATTTAGTTCTCAGGAACACAACTTGTTTCATAATGTGAGACTGGCATTTAATCTGAGAAACCTGACTGGTTTGAGAATTATACAAGGCAGCATGGAGCTGTTTAATGTTTAAGTGACAACAAAACATAAAGATGTTGGCCATAATTCTATCTGAAGTAGTATACTTTCCTGTGAAGCTCAGACAAGTATGTTCTTGATTTAAATATCTGGAACTACAGTACATGGTGTGAAACATAAATCCTCTCAGTGCTGGAACCCAGAGACCAAAGGAGGCAGTTGGAAACCTCTCTGAACAGCAAATTTACTGGCTGAGTTAAAAGTCCTTATGCTAGGCTTAGAAAGGACCTTTCTTAACCTTGTCCTTCTGTCCCATTTCAACAGTACAAATAAGCTATAAAGCTGCCTAAAATGTCAAAGGCCGAAAACTCACTGGCGTGGCAAGGTGGTTGAGAGCTGGCATTACGCAGAGCAGAGCACGGGGCCGTGGCCCAGGAGCAGCCTTTGCAAAGTACCACAGCCCCACAAAACTGTCCTGTGGCCACTTCAGCACAAAGCAAAGGACAAAGCAGTCACTGGCAGTCCCAGGTACTAAAATCCTCTTCTCTAGGCTTCACTGAATACAGCTGTAGTACAGCCAAGAACATAACCCGCAGAGCTAATCAGTTCAGCTGGTGTGAAAATACCCAAGAAAATCTACTGCCTCAACCAGCCAAACCACATGGGCTGCCTACAGATTTTAAGCCATCCAGCCCATGCCAACCAAGCTGATGGTGTGGCCAGTCACTGTCCCTTCTCTCCTCCCTCACCACTATCTCCCTATGTGCCCTTTGCTGTGCCCATTTTAGAACAACAGGGAGAGCTGAGCCTCTTCCGATGGAAAGGAGGGCAAGGGAGGGTGGGTGATATCACCAGCTCTGACACTTTCTGTTTCACCCTGGAGTAAATGCAAAATGCTGCTACCATCTGCTGGCCCTCACTTACTGCTTAAAAAGCTGTTTTCTGCCTGTCCAGTAAAACTGGAGTTAGGTGGGGAGCTAAGAGCTGGTTCAGAGTGGACTAGGATGCATCCTGGTCATGATGTACCCGCTGTAGTCTGAAAAGTTGGTCTCTCCTCAAAGCTCCTGCAGAGTGGAGATGTTTCAAATGAAAGGGTCAGCAAGTGAACAAAGCCCAACTTTCTGAACTTTGCAAACCTCTCCTAGAATTGGCATGAAAGATATTTTTTCCCATAAATGAGGAGAGCGATAAGAATAGCAAGACTTGGGGGAAATTCTGCTTGCTGGCATTGTTGTTTTCTGTGTTCTGTTGTGGGAAAAATCACAGGCAAAATGTATGAGGCAAGACCCAATTAGCTGCTCCAGAGCTGACAGGCTTTTAGGCTGCTCAGACAGTCTTCTGATTTAACCACTATGATCTTAGCAAGTGTCACAGGGTTAGATTTGTCCTCGCCAGCTAAGCTGGAAACCTCACAGACCGAAGGCAAAGAAAGTAGAAGGCAACTTTAGGTTTTAAGTTATAAAAAGCTGAAACAAATCATTTCAAGTGTTAACAATGACTGAGATCTTTCTGCTTTAACTCTTTCCTTGCTTGCTGAACAGAGGCACAAACATAATCCAGAACATCCATGGAAGATGTAATCCTTTGTGATTTCAGCTATTAAAGCCAAAAATAGACCTATTTTTCAGAGTGTGAGTGAATATAATTTTATTCAAAGGCATAATTTGCCTGAATTTTCAGGTAGAGTTTAAAGAGAATGGCAAATGTTACTGCTCCAATGCAAAGGCTTTTCAATTCTGAAATATTACATCCTCCTTCAGAAGTCTGGAGGGGCTACAGTTGCTGAGGCAGATCAGGTTTTTTTAAATAATGAAATAAAAAAAAAAAAAAAACAAGGACTTTTCTCTGGCTCCATTTGTGCAGCAATTGAATTGTTCAGACTAAAATTTTCCAGAGCATTTCAGCCTTAGGCAGATATTCGATGTGTAAAAATTTCAGTCCAAACTGTTGATGATTGGCAAAGCTAAAAGCAACTGACAACAGGGTGTTGTAATAGGAAGTGTCAGACGATTTTAATAATAGATGACCCTGCCTCCTGTTCCATCACTTTGAACACTTTTGTTGTCTAAGGTGTGTGATGTATTTCTCTGTGTGGTTTTTGTCTGCATTTCTTTCTTTCTTTATATTTTAGCTCTGATAAGATCTTCATTCAGTTCAGTTTTATGTAATGTGGAGTTTCATGGGAATAATTATTTTTGCAATTAGGAAGAGTTTCCACCTACCTGTTCTTCATTTATAATCTCATTACTTATGTCACTAAATGCTTCTCAGTTTTGTATCATGTAACAGAGTCCACAGTACCTGTCCACCTCCCCACTCTATAAAATTCATGAGCTTTGTAATGCTCCTACACAACTGCCTCTTCTCCCCAGTGAGCAATCCAAGGCTTTTTCAGCTGTGGTTCCTCTAAGCTACTTTATAATGTTCCTGATGATACTCATTGTCCTGTTTTTGCTGTGCTTTTATGCTCCTTGGAGAGGATGGAGTGAGTAATACAGAGCATGGTATGTCAGGTGAGAGTCTGGGTTTTCTAAGAGGCTTGCAGTAATTTTCCCATTCCTATTTTTCTTACCCCTTATGCAGGCTCCCCTTTAACTGGCTTCCCTGACCCCTTCAATGCTCAGTGCCACATTGCCAGGTCTTTACTGCACGAGCCATTCAGCCTGTCCTCTGCAAAGAGACTCATTTGGGATTTGGTAGCACTGGCATTCTTGTGCTCTTATTTCTTCCTTGTCTTTGGTTCCTCTAAAATCCCTTTTACATATAAATATATATTTTTTCAGGCAATTAGCTCTATGTGTGTTGGATGTTTTGCTGTAACATTAATCTCTCTCTTTTCGATACAATTATTAACATTACTTGAAATCACACCACTCAGATGGAAAGTGTTTGTTAGTTCCTGTTCTTGAAATTCCATCTCTTTGGCCATCTTCTGACCTGTATCAACATGACAAAACCTTGTCTCTCTCTTTATGCACAGTTTCTTTGACAGCCTCTTGGGAAAGACTTTAGCAAAGATTTTTTTTCAGTCTTAAGTACCCACTATTTATTGAGCATTGCTGAATTATGCTGCATTTATTGTACACAGAATTTCAAACACAACTACACCTTTATCCCCAACACATTTGCATGCTGCAAGTGTCTTTATGTTATTTTTATATTGCTTCATTACCAGAGATTGTAGTTGTACACCTTGTAAAACAAGGCTTAACAAAGCCAGTGAAGGAGGTTTGGGTTGGGGTTTCTTTTCATATTTGAAAAAATATGCTAAGGATATATTAAGAACAATACTATCGTATATCCTTGAACTTACAACCAACACTCTGCCAATTTTCATCTTGGAACTTACTTTTACAGTTGACTTACAAATCTCTGGAAAGAAAAAGATTTTTAATAAAGCTATTGTCAGAACCCTAGCTGTGGAAATACACAGGGTGGGGTAAAAGAAGCATCTTAATGTAGGTAACATATTCTAGCTCACAATTGTTACAAAGGAATGCATGTTCACTAAAAATGGGATATAGACATCATTTTACTTTATTTAAATTTGCAAAAAAATAGATAATTCTTTAAATAATGAACATATATTCTGTTCTTGGTGTTTGCAAACCTTGCCTGACAGTATTGTTAAAGTGTGTCACATGTGGAGTGTTCTGATGGTAAATTGTAAATACCAAGAAGGTCAATTGCGTTTCTGAATGGTGGGGTTGATTGTGTGTGAGTGTGAAATTGCTACTCACTTAGTTCACTGCTCTGCAATATTAGCAGCTGAATCTTCAGTGCAGGCTGCCAGAAATTACAGATGAAATTTTCTAGCAGCAAGAATTTTTAGTCACAAATTTTGCACACAACCACCAATAAAATCTAAATTAAAATGTGTTTTGCACAGGAGACACAAAACCTGAATTTTTCCTTAATTGAATAAAAGTTGAGCTACTTCTGTGCACACTGTCTCAGTCTGCTTCCTCTAGTAGGCTGTTCATTTTTAAAAGTTCCTGATTTCTTTTTAGACAAGATTTTTACCTGTTAAACTAAGTAATGAAATATGACATTATACAAATGTTGCCAAGACTGCTACTTTCTAAAGTGAAATACCACCCTTCTTTTTTTTCTTACCCACAAAAACAGACAAGAGCAATGCCTGTATGTTAAGCTATTTTGGAGGTAGAGAGATGCAAGTTCTCTTGGGGGGATTCCTTCTTCCTCCTGTAATAATTTTTCATATTTTTAGTTCATTTTTTGGTGAAGAACATGCTGAGAGTTTGTGTCTGTTGAGAAATAAAAGCTATGTCATGATAAATTGTTTGCCAAGACATAAGAGCTTTATACAAATGTTTCAAGATTTTGGGTTTGGTTTTGTTTTTTTTCTGGTTGATTTGGAAGTTTCTTATTTACTCATCCTATTTTTACCTGTTTTCCAGAAGACTCCGGGCAATGCAGTGATTGAGCTAAGCTAATGGCTGGCCAGAGAGCCCCAGCTGTTTTATATTTGGCCTGGTGTTCTCCACATGCTCAGTTGCAGTTTATTATTAGTTGAGGCAACCATTTCCCCTTGCTGTGAGAGACAGGAGAGATGGAAGGAGTCACTGGGGGCCAGAAGCATTAACCCACTTCTGTGCACTGCCCTGCACAGCTCCCAGAGTGTCTTAAAAGAACCTCAAGGTGATTTAACCCATTCCAGCTGGCTGCCCCTGGGCTATTTGCCAAAATCAAGGTTTATTAGTCCGCACCGTTCCATTGATAATGGCTCCAGTACTGAGGCCCCAGGGAGGGAGGCTACAGAGCAGCTGGCCATTCTGGCATCTCTAGCTGCTGCTGACCTTCCTTGTACTAGAGAAATGCCCAGATGGTGGAAAGAAGGGTTTTCTGCTCTGAGGGATATACAGAAGGAATGGAGATGAGCTGAAAAATGTATTCATAATATTGTAATTATTGTACTTGTGCTGGAAAACTTTATGGTTGTGACCCAGATGTCAAAACACACAGAAATTTCTGTCAGAGTCTGCTAAAAGGCTGAGGTAACAGCTTTCAGACATATGGACCACCCTTATCTACCTTAGCATGATGCACATTCTCCTGACACTGGTTTAATGTCAAGCCCCTTCTAAACTGGTCAATGGGATAATGACTGTGTTCAAATAGCTTGAAGAGGAATTGCTTTATGATGAAGTTAGGGGTGTCCCATTTGGGATTTCTCTACCAGCCATGGAGAGTACTCCAGTTACCACCATTGCTGGCCACTTGGCAATTGAGTCTGGCTGCCTAAAACAGGCCCTTCAGAGGGCTGAGAGGGCCCTTGTGCTGAGATCATCCAGATCTACAAACAATCATTGAATCATCGTAGTCACAAATGGAAGGGGAATTTGAAGCATAGTCCTGAATTGCAATGAATGCATCAGAAAATTTTCAAACACTGTGAAATTTGAGAATTGGGGAGGTGACTGAAGGGAGCCTTCACTAACTAAGAGTTGTTTCAAAAACTATAATTCTAAATATTTTTAGCTCAAGCCCAATACTACATTCATGAGCTTGCAAGCAACCTGTGGAAGTTTATAGCATTTATTTATTTAATATTTTTCACTTATTAATTTGTGTTTGAGAACATGAGTGAAATCCCAGGTTGAACAATGGAAAAGATAAAAAGCCCCTCTCCAGTTTGATAAGCAATATGCTCTGTTTTTGTCTAGCAGACTTTATTACCTTCCCTTCTGGCAGGTCTCTAGCTAAAAACTGAGGGTGTTGCAAATCATTCAAAGATGAGGGTGTTGTGGATTATCCAAAGGTAGAGAAAAGAGGTTGACTGAGAATTGTGAATAAATTCCACAGTCTTTTTTATCCCCTTCTTCCTCTTTTGAATGTGGAAGTACTTTGTACAGTACTTTCCATTCTCTTGGTTTGTACAACTTTCATCCCATCCTCAACACAAAGTGCTTGCTCTTTCGGTTGCTGATTGCATCTGATTTTACATCCTCTGCCATCTCTATGTGCCAGCTCCCTTGTCACCACAGATCACTCTCTTCCTCCCCACGTGGCTCCCCAGTGCTGAGGCCGTAGCTGGCTGTGGCCCCTGTGAATTCCCAAATCCTTCTGGTCTGGATGGAGCCGTGCTGCCCATGGCCCAAGCCAGCCCTTAGCTACGGTACCTGCTGATGGGAGGTAAAAGAATGTCAAGTAAGGTACTTGCTTATGTAAAGATAAATGGTTTCTCATGTTCCTGAAGAGCTGCAGTCACCAACACTCCATGTTTGCACTGAGACCTAAGCACGTAGGAGTGTTTTCAGGTTGCTGAGGTGCTAGATGGCTTTTATAGCAAAAGTCTAGCCAAAATAGCTTTGTCATAGTGCATTGGAGTTTAATTAAGGTAGCTGTTTCTACAGACACTCAGGAGCATTACTTGCTGCTCTCAACTCAGGATTCTTTTCAGATCATGTTTTATGTAGCATAGTATTCTCAAGATAGGATTCTTGGTTAATTCTTAACCAATAAACAGTTTATTAATTCACCAAGTACCACTCTTTTACTTACTCAACAGTTAGTTAATCAAATTTAAATCCAACATGTATTCTGCTCATGCACAGAGCATTCAAATATTGTCCTACAAGTTACTGCCATAAACTGTATGGAGGTCAAACAGTTCTAGTGGAGGATAATACAAAATATCAACATTCCTTACTACATTCATATACAGACAGAAAATCTTTACTATGTCAAGTATACTTAACCTTCTTCTAGTACTCAGGGGGTTAAAGATACTGTAGATTTCAGAGTTTTGACACTGTTATTTAAATGATTTAACATAAAAGAGACTAGGAAAATAGTACCAGGAATAATAATTTAAAATTATAGCTTAAATCTCTCTTTTGGCTGTTTGCTCAGACTTTTAAAAGAGAAGCATGCATGTAGAATAACTTGGTTAAAAGTTTGAAATATCATCACTCAAGATGTTCCAGCTGATTTTACAGGACAACTTTCTGTCATCTCTTCTAATGGCACCAAAAGAAATACATCCCATGCAATAAAGCTCATTGGTATTTTCATCCAAAAATAAACCTGGAGGAGGTACAAAACTTCCTCTGCTTTAGGAAGCCCCTGAGCAGCAGAGTGAGTGTTGGAGATTGGGAGAATATTATAGGGAAGTGTCTCTTTAGAATTGTTCTGTTCTGGTACTGAACAAAATCAGGGATTTGCTGCTGGAGGCAGGTGTCTGGGCTAGAGGGCTGGAAGGACCCTTCACTCTGTCAGAGCACAGTTTCTGTTGTGTTTCTGTGAGAACCTGACTGTGCAGCTGATACACCTTTCTGGGTTGTACAGCTTCTTTCCAGTTTTGGCAAGGCTGTTGTTACTCCTGTGACCCTGGAAAGGCAAGGAGAGTGTTTGTATGCATTCCACAGATTCGAGAATCCACACAGTAACTCCAGCTTAATAGCCAGAACTTCTTTCATGATTCATGAGAAAAATTAGTCCCTTTTGTTTTCATTTGGAAAGCGTCCAATGGAATGTATGAATTTCTTTTTTTTTTTTTTTCACCCATTTTCTCTGAGGTCAGATTAATAACCAGAAGATGGTATTTTACCATCTTTTACACACTGAAAGCTTTTTATGTTTCATTTATTATAAGGATCATATTTCAGTATTAGCATAGCCTGGGAATTGAAATTTTTTCCTATTTCTCCAATTTCTTTTCAGTATTCATTTACATCTTAGGAGCTTGTATCTTCCAATAAACTTTTATTTTTTCTTTTTGTGCCTTTACAAATGCCTCTCAAATTTCTGGAATACAGCGCTTTCCTAGACATCAAGCAAGAAAAAAATCCATTAACAGTTCCTAGGCTGTGTAATCATGTTTTATTTATTTCTTTTCTCATCTTCTAGGACTTTGAAGTGAAAGGTGATCTTGCTTTCAAGGAACATGGCGACATTTTATTTTAGCAAGAGGTTCATTTGGCAAACAGACTGAACAGCTTCCATTGGAGCTTAGACAGGCTACTCAGTTTGGCTAAGGCTAACCTTACTAAATAGCCCATTGCAATGAGCACAAAATTGAAGAAATGGAGGGAAAAATCTCAGAAGAGGGGAGGATTGTGCTAAGCAGCAAGTAGTGAGCACACAAAGACTTTTGAAAGTCAGGAAATAGCAGCTGTGCACATTTTACAGCATATAGGCAATGTAATACATTGCATCTTGCATATTGGCCAGCCCCATCTTTTTGCAGCTCAGGAGCCATTAACTGGGGACCAGGTGGCAGTGTGCACAATTTGCATTTTTGTTATTTTCTTTACAATGGACTTGTGACTGACCCCTTGCAAGGAAGTGATTTATTGGTGAAAAGGTGGAAGAAGCCCATTGTTCCTATTCTGTGGAAAGGTTCTGAAGCAGCAGAGACTCTGGGAAGGTCAGTACTCTGGATATTGTGAGATGCTATAAACTCATGGCACAGGTCAAAATCCTGGCACAGGTCAAAAGAGCCTGTGGATAAGGTATGGACACAGACAGTCAAGACAATATTGTTGTCTTTTCCTCTTTCCCTCTCCTTCATCTCTTTCCCTGCATTTATTTTGTTTTTTCCCTTCATTTTTCCCTTCTTTGCTGTTTTTCTGTTTTCTACCATTTCAATTTTCATGCCCACATGTTTCTGCTGCAAAAGCAATAGAGTTTTCCACATGGAAGAGAAGCTGATTGTGGATGGAGACTAAGATTAGTCACTTTTTTCTGGCTTAGCTTCTAACACATGCAGCTGTCAGACATTAAAAACTGACAAGCCATCATCAGATTCCCTCAACATTAAACCCTGAGTTTTCCAGATCACTCTAGGGCTTGTCTGACAGGTATTTTTTTGCAGACATGTTCTAAGATGAAATTAAATAGATTCACCATGGACAGGTAGTGCCTGAAACCCCTCTGAGGTAAAAAAAGCACTGGTGGCTATCCATAAGCAGAAACAGTATTAGAAATAACAACAACATTGTAGATTTCTTAACACAACAGGGTTGAAATTGCATCTTTGGAGGAGAGTGTCATCCATTGTGGTAACGCTTTGTTGTATTATTATTATTTGTTATTCTCTCCTATTATTTGCATTGCATTAGAGGCTCTAAACAAGATTGAGGTCCTGTTGTGCCAAGCGCTGCAGCAATAAAAGATGAACCAGGATTCACCCCATGATTTGCTTGTAAAAAGAGAAGGTGGTTTTCTTTAATTTAGTCTTTGTCATGTATATTGCTCTAAATATAGTGTTTGTCAAGTGATTTTTGTGGGCAGGGATCAAGAGGAGTACAGATTTGCTTTTAGTGTTTTCAGCTACAGCATAACTAACTCTGACGAACGGCATCTAAAGTTTTGGGATTGTCTGCTGTAAACGATTCTTCTGTGCAGACACTGTGCTTTCTTCAAAAAAGCAAGTACAATAATACAGCCTAAAGCTTTGTCAGTGAAATGTCTCATAGATGTAATTTTCAAGTGGCAAGTGTTTTGATGATACTACAAGGGCTTTGTTTATGAAGTGGGTCTGGCAGACACTGTAGAGTTCACATAAATTATAACTTCATTGATTATTAATGAGAAACGTTCATCTGGATACTCCCTCACCCTCTGTTTTGTCAAAACTCCCTTAGAGACTTGCATTTGCTACAGACCAGGCTCTGTTTCACAGAATGTAGCTCTTGCTGAGTGGTGTTAACGGGGATCCCCTGGCCAACTGAGAAAGCCAGAGGTTTCCCAGCCCTTCTCAACTCACTCCTTCCCACTCCTCCAAACACACACCTTCACGTGTGCGCACACACACACACACACACACACACGCACACACACAAACACATTGATCCTGCACCCCTTACTCCTCTTCCTGCAGGAGTCCTGTGCTCACATGGTCCTTTCTTGGTTGTGTTCCTGCAGCATCTCTGTGAGGGCATCTGCTCTCATCTTCAGCACTCAGTTCTTCAACAAATCAGGGCTAGAAGAGCACCTACTCAGACATTTCTGCCCTTGCACTTACCTGCTCATGATTTTAAATGGGGCCAACATCAGAGGTTCCACATCCATCTTGCTTTTGTAGCAGTTCCACAGAGACAAAGGTCACCTTACCAAATACATGGCAAACTATAAAATCAGAAATGAAATCTGGAATCTTGTGGATAAGATGAATAAGGGATTCATGATTTCTCATGATGGAAGAACTAGAAGGTGCACCTGGTACTGCCAAGTACCTTATTTCAGCAAAGAAAAGCAAGCACAATTCCCAACTCAGTTTCTGCTCACTAGCACACTGTGAATGCCACAGACATTTCAAATATAAAAAGGAACAATTTATTTTCTAGTGACAATATATATGTTTATGTACACAGGCAGATTCTCTGTTAGATGTGCTCTTTATCAGGAAAATTTTAATTTCAACTTTTGGAAATCAGCTCAATATTCAGTCTCAAAATGCTCAGCAATGGTGTTTCTGAAGTGCACAGTCAAATATCCAGTCTCCAGATCTTTTTTTTTCCTCCACAGAAAACAAAGTTTAAGAAGCACCTTAATACATTTACTGCCAGCTGCTGCCAGGACCGTCCTGGTGCTTTCAGTTCATGTTGGCATTCCCCAGCAGAAATCAAGCTTTTTTTGTAGGTGTAAAATTATCACTCCCAGGCCATGGGAACCTTTTCAGCATTTATTATTTTTGTTAGTTGCTCTGTGTTCAGATCATTGTTTCCATCCATTGCTCGCCATTTCTCTGTGTGTTTGACCAGCAGGTCTGAGCCACACAGCTGATGATGTCCATGGTGGAAACCTTCCATGTATGTGCTCACAAACCCCTGTACTTGGCAGCTGTCATCAAACTCCACAGAAGCAATTGCAGGCAGTTGCAGGCAAAAAAAAAAAAAAAAAAAAAAAAAAAAAAAAAAAAAAAAAAAAAGACACACCCAAGGGCTGATACTCTGAAACATAGAGGGGCTAATACCCATAAAAAGTGATTTTGAGCAGATTAATACCTTGGTGGTAAGTTAGTATTGGCAATGGAGTGCAATACCCAAAAGCAGAGCTGGCAGGAATAAACATCCTTGTTACCTGAGCACAGCAATAATGCGGCAAAAACATAAGGTGATTCAGACAGCAACTGCAGCAACTGTTGCCAAAGAAGGAAAGGAGAATAGTTCTACAAGATTATCTGGCTATTTTTATGGAAGACAAAGTTGTTCCTGCCCTTCCAAAATGGACCCTAATAAAAACATTTGTTTTACACTACTTACTGTGTTAGAATGTAGTTTTCATTGAAGGAATTTTATTGTTCATCTGGTTTTTTCAGACTCAGAGATTTCCTGTGAAATGTTTTGTTCTTTTATTCCACTTGAAAGAAAAAGAAGCTTTAAAAACTACTCCACATGTTCAAGGTTTTTCTTATTGTCTCTCTGACTGCCAATTCCAAATATTTGCTTTCCAGAGGTTTTTATTGTTCTCCACCATGCCAACTTCTTATCAGATGAAACAGGAATTAACTTGCTTTGCCAAATTTAGGCCTCTCCATTTCAAATTATTCTTTCTTCAAAATAGCGATGTTAAATACTTTTATTTTCCTGTACAAATGTGTGACTGTTCAAGCCTTTTGTCCAGTATGCACAAGGACTCTAACTTGATCAACATGTGCATTTGCATTCTTAAAGTTCTTTATGATCTCTGATTACTTTCCATTTTAATGATTTCATTTATTAATTCTTTATTAACATTTTTAAAAGAAAATTTTGTCTCTTTTTCTGGATTGTTTTAATATTTATAAACCCTTAGCTACCTGCATAAATATAAGTAGATCCATTTAAAAAGAATGTCATGGTTACTGAAAACATAAAATATTGCTTATTTAACTCTTCAGATGCATTGTTTATAAATGTAATATATATTTTGGTTTAGTGTAACATATTAAAGTCTACAGTATCTTAATAATCATATCTTTAAGGGGATCTGTTAAAAATTAATGCGTGGGACTGATTCCTATTTTTTGAAATCCTTGCATAACTGTTATCATTTTCTTTTATGCTGAAGACCAGCAATCTCACCAGTTAGTTCAACAGGAGTTGCCTCCACTGCTAAATTTGGTGTCCTGGCCCTGCTCCAGATAGGCATTTTGCCAGGACGTGGAGCAGACTGGAGTGGTGGTGGTGATGGATGATCATCCCTTGTTTCTAGACAAGAGCTATATATCCAACTTCTATTATTGCACCACTCAATAGCATTAATATAGTTAAACTTGGGATTCTTCTAGATCCTATCACAGATGTGGCAAATTTATTGACTTTCTTTTCCGGTGACTTTATCATTCTTTTTTCTCTGCACCTCAGAGTCCAGACCAGTATTTCCTCTGGACATCCCATCTATAGTCTCTTGTCATGGTTTGTCAGCAATATCCAGGTGGCATCCATCAGCTTCTCTGGAGATGCAAGCACCACCAGTCTCTTCTGGTTTCCAAACAAGAGCTTCACTCTTTAGAAATTCATCTGGATTTTCCATCATTGCAATGCATAATAGTAGTTTTTAGTTTTCAGAGAATGATTTTCTTTTCCTGGATGTTTGAGAGATGGTGCCTGTGCATCCTCTCAGTGCTCATGCTGTGGGTGAAATCATTTCATTCTCAGTTTAACACACTGGGAAAATGAAGCAACTGATTCAAGAGGACAGAGAATTTAAACCTGGTCGGGGTTAATATCTGTTCGTGCCTTCAGTAGTCTTGCTATTGACCTTAGCAGGGCTTGGATTAGCTCCTGCAAGATGTGGAATTAGATTTCAAGAATTATTGGCTGAGTCCTCTTCAGTATACCTCAGCACAATCACCTTCTGAAGGCACAGAGTCCCAGCACTCCTAGAAGGACATTCCATGAGTGTTGGACTGGACCCCAGCACTTTGCTCATGTTCTTATAGATTGATTCTAGTTGTAAAAGAAACTGATGACAAAGCCATGTACTTATTTAACACAGGCAAAGTTACTTACAAAGTCACATCTGCTTGGATATGCCAGGAATTAGTGGCAAATAATTTTCTTCGGCTTCATTCACAAACCTGTTCTGATTAGCATGCAGCCTAAAAGCTTTCCTCCCCATGCCCAGATTCCCAGTGTTTGTGGACATGAGTTTCCCTGTGGCCATCTCCCTTAGATTTGTTTTCTCTGTGGCTCCACCACTGCCAAAGGAAAATTCAGAAAACTGTACCTTATTGAAACCTGCCGTCTTTGCTCTGGGTGGGAACACGTGCCTGTGGTTTGGGCAGAGTTTGCTGTTATTTCATGTCTCTAGCCCTGGAGAAAAGTTGAAATGTATCTGGTGGATGTCTTAAGGACAGAACAACAAAAGCTAAATACACCTTGTGGTAGCACTTGACAGGTTATGACCTTTTTTCTTGGCTGTGACATGGGGCCTGAAAGGTACTTATGGGACAGGGAGAGCTTGGCCTTCTGTCCATCATCTTGTGCCTGTGCTTCAGAATGCTGCAGCTCTGCTGTGGATATTGGATTCAATGTGATATTTCATATCTGGCTGGGACTGTAGCAGACCCTACGCTTGTCCAGAGGGATGGACAAAATGCCTCATTTGGCATCTCCTGATGCCAGGAGAGGACTGGTATGGCACAGTGTGTTGTGTGCTAGTGTGGTGACCTGCTTTGCATGCCACTGAGCTCTATGGGATGTTTTAGCATTGAGTAACAAAGATGGAGGCCCACCCACAGCCAGAGTGTTCTGCACAGGGTGGTCTTCTGTGACTGTCAGAAGCCTGACTTGTAAAACTGAGATTAAGATTATTAGCATAGCCTAAGGACTTCTTTGAATTATGTGTTGCCCTTTCACCTCTAACTTCATTTCCCAGCATTCACCATGAATATTTAATATATGGCCACCACTGCATCCTGCAGAATAAACGACAGCCTCCAAGTTTCAAAGCTAAATCTGAAAAGCTATGCATATACATCGATACTGAAAAAAAAAGCATCACACCCAGAGCAAATCCTTTTTCAAAACCCATTTATTAAAAAAAGTAATGTAATATCATGACTTTTCATTAATACTAGTCTTCACTAAGCCTAAAGCAAATCCTTGCTTACTGTGCACTTGCTATGCTTGTTGTACAGGACTGCCTGAAGGTGGTGAAGGCTCACAGTCAGTGCGTGAAGAACAGGGAGCGTGCGGCTGAGACAGATATGAGCTCTTTTAGAGCAGTTCTCAGTCCTCAGTTGTCCTTCCTGGAGAATATGATTATGGATGTTTCACAGGAATAATAATGCTAATTTTCAGCCCCCACAGAGCATTTTACACCTGCAAAGTGCTATAAAAATGTGAGCTAATACTCGCCAGCAAGTGAGTATTGTTGTGCCTGTTTTGTAGATGCAGAAATAAAGATACAGAAAGGTCAGAGGGCTGACCCAGGGCCACATAGCTTCTCAGCTGCAGATTTAGGATGAAGAAACTGGTGTCTCTCTGGTCACATTTCATTAATCATGCTGCCTTTTTAAAATTAGCTCAAAGCTCATTTATATACACCTATATATATATATATATATATGTATATATTTATGCATAAAATGCTTGAGAAGGAGTTGCTTCCCTCTTCCCTTTTTGCTTCTTCAAAATAAACAAGCTCCTGAGCTACCAAACCCCATGTTTACACGTATCATTAAATACTTTCCAGTTTCTAGCCAGAAAACTCAGCAGAAAATCTGTAGAACACCAAAGTAACTCTCTTCTTTTAAATAATTGATGATGCCAAATAGCAGCAGTGTTATGCCAACAAAGAGATCGGTCTCTCAAAATATTTTATTCATTATGCCTCAAGAAACCCAAAGCCTTGTTTTTAGCGAAAGCGAATTTCAGAAGTTGGCTCTCGGTTCCTCTGAAACATCTGCTTATTACAATTCTTGGTGTTAAAGCACTGGTGCTCCCCGGTAAATCTTTCAGCTTTAAGTAATACGTATGGAAGTCTTGGCAAGGAGATCGGGAAGAAGAAAGAGAAATTCTTGCCAAATATTCATTTTACTTTATGAGGCTGTAGTGGTATATGTTAATAGTACATGTGTTGAGGTGAATCTACTAATCCGATTAAATAACAGGACAAGAAGGAATTTATTCCAAGGTTCAAAAATACTCCATTCTGTGCAGATGTAAATTTATATTCCAGGGTTAAATGGTTAGAAGTCTTGGCTAACTAGACATCTATAAAGCAGCCAGAAATGGATCTTTCTCTGTATTGTTTGTAAATCAAGGTCACTTATGTGAGAAGGCTATGTTGTAATAAATCTGTCTGACAATTAGATGGAGAGGACATATCAATGTTAAATTATATTCTTTTTATGCTTTGGGCAGAAAGCAGTGTAAACACCAGAGTAGCATTATGAATAGAAAATTGCAATCCAGATAATAACAGATATTCATGGTGCATGGTTTTACACGTTAATGTGCCGCATTTTACTCAGTCGTGTTAATATTTTAGATTATGTAACATTCCCCTCCTTATGCGTAGTTTATTTTTTTCACTGAGAATGCAGCTCCCTCCTCCTCATCCCCCTCCCCCTCTTCCTTTCCCTTTCTTTCTCCTCCTCCCTCTCTTCCCCTATTTCTGTGCCTTTTCCATTTTTCCTTTTCCCCTTCTCCTTATTCTCACAGTGATGCTTCTGAAACAAACAAGGAGAATGGACTTAAAGGGAAACTGCCTATACAAGAAAATTTTAACAGGTAGTTTCAAGATTTATAAGCCAGGATTTTATGTTCTATGCTTACAGATTCAATCTGTGTACCAGGCTTTGATCCAAGCCTTAGCATGATGACTGGAATCACTCCAATTAACCCAATGATACCAGGCATGGGGTTAGTGCCGCCACCACCACCAACAGATGTGCCTGTAGTCAAAGAAATAATTCACTGCAAAAGCTGCACACTCTTCCCTCCAAACCCAAGTAAGTGCATCTGAAGAAAGAATGTTACTTTCCTAAATACATTGCATGAATATTTTTCATCTAATAACAGTTATGCTTTATAATTATGGGCATGTGTAGTCTTTCCTTTTAAGGTCTATTCTGTGTGTAAAGCGTGGTATGGTATAAGTGCATCCTTATTCACCTCTGTAAGGTCACATAAAAAAACTATGAAGCTTGTACAAAAAAGAAAAATACCTAAAGAAAAGTAGCGCAGCCTAAAGATCTACACTTCTCATAGTATATACCTGTCTTTCCTGTATATCAGGGTGTCACAAAACATAAATCTTATATGGTGCTGTTCATCTCTGTGCCCCCCTTCAGGCGCCTGTAGTTAGATGGGACCGATCCAGGCTCGTGTCCCTGAACAGGGACTATGGGTACAGTACCTTGCACCCCAAACTGCCTCTCTACAGTTCCTTTTTGAGGTACATGGAGTGAAAGGGGGCTACAGCTTCTCCCCTGCCATTTTTCAAAAGGTTCAACATGGCAGATGAGTTCCTTTTTCTTTTTGAAAGCAGGGACCTGGTTCCTTCCTGTTTCTGCTGTGATTGTGCAAATGGAAAACTCTTCCCACTCAGATACCAGGCTCTGGTTTTGTGTGTTGGCCCCATCATACCAGTTTCAGAGCCATCATACCAGTGACTTTCACTATCACTGTGAAATGAAAGCGGTGAGCAAACATTCAAGTGCTCTGGATTTGCAGTGTATCCAGATCACAGTTTAATCAAACTGGTTATGTATGTGAGTATGTATGTGTATATATATATATGTACACTCTAAGGTTGCAACTTCCTTTACTGTGTCATATTAGTCATATTCATTCTTAGAGAATTACTTTCACTGTGTATAAACAAGGTGAAGTGTTATGATAGCTTTTATTTTTTATACGGCTTTCAAAAATTTAATAGGTTTTCCGATACAAGTGTGTATAAATTCTCTCTCTGTATCCATGAAGGTAGCATTTTTAGCTACTCCACCTCACGAGCACTTGTAAACAATGAGGTTATCCTTCCCCTGTGCTGCCGTCTGCTCCATTATCTGGCAACAAGACAAAACAGATAACCGGCGGAGTGTTTTCATCATGCTGTCACTTTGTTGTGTTTCCCACTTTGTTTTTCTGTTTGCTGTGCTCCTGTACTCTGAGACAGAAATGAAATTATGCTAATACCAGGGAAAGGTGTCCAGCCCAAGTGCACAGGATGTACACAGCATGGGCTTGCTCACAGCCCACACACATGGTGAGCATAGCGAGTGATGGATATGAGCCAGAGATGGTGCAGTTCAGGCTTTGAATGCACTGCACTAGAGCCTGAGATCTGTGCTCAGGGTCCAATCAGTTGCAGAAGCTCCTCTGCTTTGAAACAGAATATTTTTCTGGTCTTTGTGTGGCTGTACAGGGAAGAGAAAAACCCTTTTAGGCCACACTGTCTGTCCTGGAGAACAACCTGCAGTGGCAGGAATAAATGTTTGAAGTGCCACCTGAAGCTTGAAAGGGTTTAGATTCAAGTAATCAATTTTGGATAATCACTGCAATATTCAATTATTTTGCTTGTCCCTCTCTTCTGCCTCTACACTATGTCAGGTAGCTGTTGCTACCCAGAACTGATTAAAGGGGTGAATAGAGCCAATGGATCAAAAGACAAATTTTGTATTCCAATGTGATTTCTGTTTTGACTTAGATCTTCCACCACCTTCAACAAGAGAGAGACCTCCTGGGTGTAAAACAGTGTTCGTTGGAGGATTACCAGAAAACGCAACGGAGGAAATTATTCAGGAAGTCTTTGAGCAGTGTGGAGATATAACAGCAATTCGGAAAAGCAAGAAGAATTTTTGTCATATCCGTTTTGCAGAGGAGTTCATGGTTGATAAAGCCATTTACCTTTCTGGTACTTCACATTCTTTAATGGATTTTCCTTGCTTCTCATTTGTATTTTGTGATGCTAATGCTTGCTTATTTTCTTAGCTTTTATCTCAGCAAGTCTTTCTTGAACTCAGTGGCTGGAGCAAGTGGCAAGGGGCAATTCTGTTATTTCTCCCTGTCTGCCAAGACTCACACATGGTGTTGTATGTTACTTACCCGGGAGCAATTTCCTGCCATCCCACAACAATGCAACAGATCCTGAAATTCACTACAGAACAGTCTTTTTTTTCGATTTACACAGGTTTATATAGTTTTGCTCACAGGTTGTGGAAAGAGGAGGGCACCAGGCCAGGAACTCTGCTGTTTTCCAGTGCCAATTTTTCTGATAGGCTGGCAATTTCACTGGCATATTTTTATAGATTTGTGGTGCAGCCTGAATAAATTCTGTCTTTATGCATGCATGTATTCAGCTACTGCATGGGTTAGATTCTGAGCCCCATCTGTAGGCTACGTCTGTTGCCTCCCATGACAATGAGTGCTGCAGAAATTACAGGGTGTAAAATTTCAGATTCTCTTTATTTTTCCAACAAAGGAACAGACAAAAAAACCCAAAACAAAACAAAAAAACAAGGAAACAACCCCCTCCTCCCCCAGTCTCTAATTTACAGGGGAAAAAATAAAAAAAAGATGAAAACCAAGTCTCCTTTCACATTTTTTGCCTTGTGACTATCAGTGTCCTCTTAAGCTTAATTTTCATCATTTGAGGACTGACTTGCTAAACAAGTCCTTTTTCACCTTAGTGAAAAAGTGCAGTGGGTGACCTACAGTGCATATGAGTTGGCTCACATGCACTGTATTTATTTGTCTGCACTCCACAGGCTTGTTCATCCATCTTTCTGGTTCCTGGAGAGACTCAAAAGCACTGTTTTGGCTGACAATTGTAGTGTAACACTTTCAACCCATAGGTAATGTGTTCTTGAATAAACAGGATCCGGGGAGTGCTCCTTAGCCAGGACAAGCTTACACAAACTGGCTCACTAACACAAACTCTGTCTTAGGTGACCTCAAATCACCCACTGGGACCATCCTTTTGAGCCTGGGAGAGAATTAACAACCCAAGACTCTTCTTTGAGCTCCCACCCTGACCATCTTCTGTTTAGCAATAAGGACAGAATCTCAGCATCCTGTAGGTGTCCATAGGAAGCTCCCCCAGCTGGAAATAAGCTCTCTCTCAAATCACCATTAACTATATAAAAATAAAGAGAAAGAAAGAGAGAAAGAGAAATAGAGAAAGAAAGAAAGAAAGAAAGAAAGAAAGAAAGAAAGAAAGAAAGAAAGAAAGAAAGAAAGAAAGAAAGCCTGCCTCTCAACTTTTGAAATACGTCATCAGGAAAAAGCTAGCTCCTTTGTTTGTCAAAGGTTTTCCTTAGGGTTTTTAGGTTGTTTGAGGTTTATTTTCATAAGCTGGCTGCTTGCTTTAAATACCTGTTTGAAGAACTACAGAAAATAATGAGTTTTATGGGGTCTATTTAAAGATTTCTTTGAAATATTTCTATATTTTCAGGTTTATACCAGATCTTTATTCCTTTCCAGATTTTTTCCTTTTTTTTTTTTTTTTATTTTCACTTCAGTTCTTCTGACCCCTCCTCCCCCATCCTCTCTTCCTGTTTTCCATGCTTCTCATTTATTTGTTTATTCATGTCACTTCCAAAATGCTGTAGATCATTGCAGCAGATAAGAGGCATCACAAGCAGTAGCACATTTACCAGCTTCCAACTCCTGTTTAGGGGACCCTAGTAACAGAACAGAAGAGGGGCACACCAGATGCAGTTGGAGCTGGTGTTACTGTATAATAATAAAGAAAACAGTGGCAAAAAGGAGAGCAAAGAAAAGCTTAAAAATATGCAGCTGCCACCCTGGGCCAGAAGCAGTGTTCCTCTAGCTCAGTTTCATGCTTCTCAGCAGCACCAGAGTGCTCACTCAGAAGACAGGACATGAGTAGAAATGGAGGTGAAAGATTCCTTTCCTCATTCTTTCTAATTCTGAATTTTCTGCAGATTTAATTCCAAGTTCCTGGAGCATCATTCCTTCTTCTGTTTCCTTCCATAACAATCATGCTGCTGCCTGTGCCTCCTCTTACATCTGCTTTGCAGCCTCCCCTCCCATCCGTGTTTTCCTCCCCTCTTTTCATTCTTCCAAGGTGTTGTACCTATTGTCTCCAGCTAGACAAGGGAAAGAACCAGTGCAACTGACAGGGATGAGAAAGAAATGCAGGAACACTCTGTAGGCAAGTTCCACTTTTTTACCAAGGCTGCTGATTGGTGCAGATGAAACTTGAAGCACTGGCTGTCCCCCACCACTACCAGGGAGGTGGGGCACTAGGCAGGGGCATGTTTTCCTCCGACTGAAATACAGGGTGGGAGGTTTACCAGTCTTTATTCCATTCTCAAACATAATATATTCTGAAATTGTGGGAACAAAGCATATTTTTGAGGCATTTTATTTTCCCTGTAAGAGACAAAAGAGATGTACAAATATAATATGTGTGTTATATTAGGGGAAAGTCATGCCTTTGATATTTCTGGTATAATGATAATTTTGTCTACCTAATCAGTTTTATCTATCTACCCCATCTAATCTCATCAAGTTTTGCATTTATCCCATGCTTATCATCAGAATAGAGCAAGTGATTACAAAATCCATCAAGCAGTTTAATCACTGGGTTTTTTTTTTCCTTTGTACTCCCAAGTAAACGTGTATGAAAAGGGAAACTGGAAGATGGGTAGAAGACTATGATAAGAATGTCGACCTAAGGAAGGCTAGATTTCATTTAACCTTTAAAGATCTATTTTGATCTCCTAAGGAAAAGACTTTCCAAAATCATACCAGCCCATGAGAAAGCTCTTTCTCAAAACTGTGTGTACTTTACTCTTTTGGCTGAAAATTCGGTAGCTCCTTCAAATATTGATGGCCCCAGATTTGAATATATGGGACAAACAGGTGTCTGGGGACAGACCTGTTTACACCCCAAAAGCCCATGTGTGCATTTTTCCTGTGCTGATATTTCCCCCTGTGGGTTTCCTTTCAGTACCATTTACTTGTTTTATTTTAAGTTCTCTCTGATCACCATTAACACTCTGATCTAGATCCCCAGTTAGCCCTCAGCTATTGGCTGGTGCCCAGTATAGCAACACTCAAAGGTAAGTCAAGCCATGGAGTTTGCACTAGACCTGTGATATGAAAATACTGTTTGATTTTTATTTAGCACTTTCATTAACTTTTCCTGTTTCTGCTCCTTTAAAGTGAAGATCTTGGCAAGTTCCCAAAGCCTTTTCGTCTTCCACTGTGTGCAAACCTGAAATTAAAAATGACAAGCCAGGCACAAAGTTAATGCTAGCTGCAGCCCTGAGCAAAGAGATGGGGAAAAAAAATTCATTGCCCATGCATGAAGGGGAGGCAGTGCCAGGTGTTTCTCTTATACATTCAAACACCCTCAAACATCAATAGGGAGACATGGTATTGAAAAACCAAGCCTCCCAGCTGCCTTGAGGCTCAAAATTTCCAGCACAGATGGCTGCGTGAGGATTTCATGTACAAAATAGAGACTGCCTGTTGTGCATGCAGAGTCTTTCTGGTTATCAAACCATCAAGGAGTCTGTTCTTCATTGGCCAGGTCATTGGTCCTATAGTGTCTGAGAGCCCAGTGTATGAAGGTGCAAGAAACCATCCTAGAGGCATTTGTTGTTTTTGTTAAGGGAAAGATTCCAAACTGTGACCATTCTGATCTGACTTTGAAGCTAACCCTGCTCTGGACTAGGTGATTTCCAAGGTCCCCTCTTCCTAGGTTATTCTAAGTATCTATTCTGGTGGAAATCACTTGGATGGCTGACCACCTTCAGTCTTTAAACAAGCAGTCATATTATTTTAGTGTGATTCATGGTAAATTTCCAAAATTTGGTAATTTGGTTTCCCAAAGGGAACCATTTGTACAGTGCTACTGCAATGTACAATGTTCAAGTTTTTTCCCATTTACTTCAAAAATGAGGGCCACTTTACTACAACTCAGCTTTGCCAGTACACACAAAACCTATAGATGCACAGTCCTTTTCATTAGCTCTTTATTCAGCTTATGTGAGGGGCCTTGAAGCCCACAAGAGCTTTGCCTTCTGCAGTGCTGTATTTCTGTCTCTGCCCATAACTATTGTGCTCCCGCCAATGGAGGTGAATGACGGCGGGGGGAGAGGAAGAGAGATTGAGTCTTCCTGGAAAGTGCAGCCCAGCTGGAAGATCTAATTTTAGGTTCACAAGACCTGGCACCTTGGCAGTGTCCTTTGCATTGCTGATAATGCTGTTCTGGCACAGAGGAAACACTCTGTGAGGAATGCAGCTGGCACGCCAAACTGGCGGGGAGCAGGGGGCTAACATTTGTCACAGTTATCAGGGTAGCTGCACCACTGACCCCTTTTGGCTAACTCCTTTGTGCCTACACCTCTGTGGATAAAACCATATAATTGCACCCTCATTAGTTCAGAGCCCAGTTCTGAAATGTCACCCACGCTTTTCTATTATTTCACACTGAATAGGGTGAATCTGTGACTCTTCCCTTCAGTGCCATGGGACTAGAGCTACATATATGGTCACAAAAAGCTTTTTGGGGGAAAGAGGTTTGCTTCTCTAAGCTAGAGAAAGCAAAGCCAAGAGGAATTTAAAATACTAAACAGTCCCCTCCTTTGCCACTCCTACAATATCCAGTTTTACTTCACCTTGAGCTCCTGAATCTTGGAGACAAGATTTGATAGGTTCCACTGGTAGGAACCTACCAAAACCATTCCTTGGTAAGGCAGTTTTTTATGCCTTCTGGTTTTGAAGGACCTCTGAAATGCTTACCTCAAGTTTTTCATCTTGGTTTGCACTCCTTGCTGGACAACGAAAGTCATATCTTTTCCTCACCTGCAGACTCCTTAGCTGAAATCCACAAGGTGTTTGAAAGGAAAATGTCAAATCAAAAGGCTTCCAGATTATTTTTTATTTGAAGGATCACTACATATATGGATATTTAATGTCTTTGAAGCTATTGTCTTGCATGTGCTGTAGTACAGAAAATCCCTTGTATTCATACAGCAGGATGTTTTTCCAGTAGTAAAACAAAGTATGCCTAGATACACATTTCTGCAAGGATGTGCTTAATCTACTACACAATTCCCAGCTTTACTATTCCTGGAGGAAGCTCAGAACTGAGTTTTAACTGTGGTGGTGAGGTGCTAAAGCTCTTAAAACCACAGGCAAACCACAAGACTGGAAGGTAGGTTCTCTTGGATTGCAGATCAAAAGCAGCAAACACCATTTTTATTAACATTTTGAACAGAAGTTTCCTCTCTCTGGAGTTATTATGCAGTGGTTGCAGTAGTGTGCATTTCTCAACAGCTTCCTGTGTACCAGCTCAGCACAGAATTCATCTCTGCAGCATCCTGTCATTTGAGAAATCTCTGCTGGGCTGTTGCATGTTGGCATGGAGAAATTAGAGCTATCCTGTGTAGACTGATTAATTTTACCCACATTTGAAGGCTCTGTTTGAAGCCTTGTACACAGTATTTTCTCACACTTTCTCTGAGTTGGCATTTTAAAGGTTAGATGAACTGCTCTGTGTATATATTTGTGCCTTAGAAATAAAACTTGGAAAAAAGACAGGTACCAAAATATGGCCATAAAAAGCTCCTCTTATAGCTTTGGCATGATTTTTTGACATCTGAGAGTAGTCAAAAGTTTTAGTTCAGAGCAGGACTGTTTAGTACTGCTGTGTAGACCTTAATTTAAAGCTTTGCAGTGTGCTAACTTGAGAATATGATACATTGACCAAATTATGAATATGCAGAATATCCCTAAAGATAAGGCGCAACAGGTTTCATTATTTGTTCTAAAAACAGTCTTGCAAATGCCTAATGAATCTGTTCCTACTTTAGAAATTACTTTAAGGAATGATGAACTCAATTAATTTGTAGGTGATTTATATTTGCTGCTAGATTATTTTCACTGGAGAATTTGAAAATAGTGGTTGCAATTGTAAAGTCTCAAAATTTGAGATCTGGCATCACTGTAGTTATGGAACCATCCTTTGTGGCACAGGAGTTTATGTAGCACAATTTCCACATTCACCTATAGTCAAGGCTTTTAGAAAATTCAGCCTTTCCCCATACTTCCAATTCCTTTGGCAGGGTGGAGAAAAACGCTAGACTGAGCATGATCTCAACAGGATCAGGGGAAGAAGGACTCCCCATTTAGACTAAAACAGATCTATTTTAAATATATAATTGGTTTTTGTCTGACTTCTGTGCTTTTAAAAGCTGGAAGCATCATGTGGAAAAATGACATATTTTGAGAGATTTCTAAACTGAAATGAAGGCTCCACACCTTAGGGTTGACTTCTCAGTTCATCTGCTACGGTGATAGGTGGTGCAGGAAATGGTGAAGAAAAATGAGCGAGTGGATTTTTATCTTCTTGTGAAAACATGGTGATTGATAGATATTGCATAGATATGTGGGAATCTGTTAATTTATATTTTTACCTGGCTGCACTTGAAAAGGGGGAAAAAATGAAGAGAAATTTGAGCAAATAAATCCTGCAACAGTTAGTTCTACTTGTTGATTTCAGGTTACCGCATGAGATTAGGATCTAGCACAGACAAAAAGGATTCAGGTCGCCTTCATGTTGATTTTGCTCAGGCAAGAGATGACTTTTATGAATGGGAATGCAAACAAAGAATGCTGGCCAGAGAAGAACGCCACAGACGTAAAATGGAAGAGGACAGACTGCGCCCTCCTTCACCTCCGGCAATAATGCATTATTCTGAACACGAAGCTGCTTTGCTGGCTGAAAAATTGAAAGGTAAGCAGCATTTGCTACTTCTCAGTTTATTATTACTTAAAAGCAGGAGCCATGCAGAGGCCAGAGCAACAAAGCCAGTTTCTCTTTGATGTGTTTCATTACTTGCCCTGTTAGCTTTCCCCCACTGAAATGGCTTTCTTTGCCATTTCTATGCCAATGGTAATGGCACCCACCCACCTGCTGGTAATGGATGACATCTGTCTATCTACCTGTGCTTTAACAGCTAAAACACTGCCTTCAGAATGCTACAGATGGGTTTTTTTCTGTTAAGTTGCTGCCATCATATATCTTGGAAACACTCTCACAGTAAGACAACCTGTTGCAAGCATCCTTCTTCACATGAAAGGCCTTATTCTTAAAATTACTTTAATCCTCAACATGTAGGTTACTCCATTACATGCACTTGACTGTCCCTGGCATTCAAATTGCTCTCATGAGCTGACACAACTTATCTCTGACACACACCATCCCTTCTTTCACTCCCTCTTTAGGGTTAGAACTACTTGTGCAGGATAGTGTCATGTTTAGGTATGTGTTTGCTTCCTTGTTTGTTTTTTTCTAGATATGTTTACTGAGTTATTATTTTTCAAGGGTACATTTCAAGGATTCATTTTATTTTAATAGCTAACATAAACAGTAAGAAGCAAAGAAATAAAGTTATTCATGGTAACAAAATTTAAAAGAAATATCTAGCAAACAACTCTTCACACTGCTTAGAGTTGTATTTATTTTCATCAAGTGTTTAGCAGTTGTGTTTGGCATTCTTTCCCCCATGATGGCCAAGCACATTGCTTAACTGTGTGCCAGGTCACAAGAAGCTGTGATTCTTGCCACTATTTCAGAATTAATGAGATTAGGCTTAGACTATCTAGCTGTCATCACACTGGGCTCTGTTCTAACTATGAAGCATGTTTGGGGAGCCGGAGAAGGACAGTGCAAAGTGTTTCCTCCTTGGAGCGTGGAGCAGAGATGCACCCTGCTGTCTCTCTGAGTACTGCATTGGTTGCTGTTAGTTGTTGCTACTACCTCAGTCAGTTACTAGTTTGACTGACTCTCATCCCCACCAGATACACTTCTCCATAAAATAATTCATCAATCTATCTGATAGATTGGTGAAATAACCCAGATGGGTTTATGGACCAGGAGAAAAGAAAACCTAATACAAGAAATTTTAATTCATACCTAGCTTCCAGTCCAGTTTTAGATCCATCTGGTTTTAGTTGAATATTTTAGGAGTTAATCCTTTGCAGGGAAGTTTTCTTTATGCAGTAAGGCCTACAGGTTTCCTGAACTAAACCAGAAAATGCAAGATGTCTGGACAATTTCTTCCATATGGCTAATCATTGCTTGGGGCAACTGAATGTGGGTTTTTGCAGGATGTTTAAGATGACTATATTTAGAAGGATTTTTCTTTTCATTATGGGAAGTTTCCATACTTAATTAAAATCTACTCCAAGCATTTATATCTTTGGTTCTCCTAAGGGAAATTTACCCGAACTTGACATATATGCTCAAGTTTAATATAAAAAATTTTTAGCACAATATAGACCAATACTATGTGCATTACTGTTTCTCCAGAAATAAACTTTCAGCAATTTAAGTCACTTGAAAAAAAAAATAAAAAAGGTAAGTTTATTTTTTTATTGGTTGAAAATCATTAAAATCCTGCAAAAGAATATATTGCAATTTTAAAAGTTCTGCTAATTAACAGTTGCCTTGCTGTGTGTGTTGTGAGATTAAAGACACCAGCCCTGGATCTGTACTGATAGGTGCGGGTGGAGAGTGCAGAAAAGACCCCTCTCTTCTTAGTGGGCATGAGCTGTGCCCTGTTCTAGGTAGTAAAGAAAGCAGAGTGGGCTTCAGTAGTTACACTGGTCTGCTTTCCTGTGGCATCACAGACAGTATCTGTAAAATGGTGGCGTTGAACTTTATGGGCTCCCTTGGGCAACGTGGAATCACCACATGAGCTCTTTGTGACATCCTAAAAAAAAGAAGTAAAGTAACAATAAAGAAAATTCTTCAGCTCTGGAAAGGGGCAGTTCATGCAATGGACTCATACAATCATTAAGGTTGGAAAAGACCTTGAAGATTGAGTCCAACCATCATCATACATTCACAATTTAAATGTGAAAGTAGTAAAATATATATATACACACATACACACATAGACATACGCATACACACTCACAGAGATGTGTAAAACTTGAAGTTAAAATCTCAGGTCTCTGTATGATCACCACATTTGTGCCGCTGCAAAAGCCTGGAGAATTCATCCTAAAGTAAAGAAGGATCACAATATGTCTGCACTTGTCAGGATTTAACTTGAAAGATTGTTCCTTCAGCAGATGCTCTGCAGTTGTTTTCTTAAGGAAGGTCATGACCTTGCTGTGGTGCCCACTTCAGAAAACTCCTGAGCTCTGTTGCCAGCTCATGAGACAGAGCTGCAGGTACCCAACATGCAGGTTTCAGCTCCTCCAGTGCCTCCAGAAGTTCACAGAGCAACACTAGCTAAAAAGCAAGGCAAAATAACTAAGCATATCTCAACCCAAGATACTGCTTTGCAACCACAGATGTAGATAACTTGGTCTGAATCCAAGCAACTTTTGTTGTCAAAATAACCTTGGAAATTCCTGACAGCAACGAAATCTTATGGTGAGCAGAGAAGAGTTAGACTTATCAGCCACTCCCCTAAAGTGGTCTAGATATTTACTGAGTCTGTAACAGAGGTCACAGTATCTCATGCTGCAAACTGCAGCATAAGGCTAAGAAATCATTGTTTTTGTGTAACAGACTTGTCTGGAAACTCTTGCCCCAGTGTTGCCAGCATATTCCTCTTCCTCCGATGTGCTGAAGTTACCTGCTACAGCAGTGACTGTGGGTGACAGCATACAGAGGAACTTTTGTGCCAGTTGGAAACAGAAGTTCATTGTGAATTTTCAGCCAGGTAGTCTCTACTGGTGTGGAGCTTCACAGAACCAAGGAACCAGTTCTTCAGTGCCTGGTGACTGGGGCTGGGAATCCACTGCATCTGAGGCCCCATATACATGAGGATTTATAATATACTCTCCATTCCCTATAGACTACCCTGAATCCCTTCATATCTGCAAAGAACTTGGTTTGAACACTTAATTTTTGCAGAAATTAAAGAAACCTATCAAACTATGGGCCAGTGGAATTTTCCACCACTTTGCAATTCAGTGTGTAGCAAACAATGTTTGTTTATGTGTATTTCCTTTTCCCTTTTGCCTTTTTCCTTCTTTTGTATTTATTAAAGTCTTCATTACTCCTGCAAATGAAGTCTTTCTTAACTCTCTCCTTGTTGGCAGTATGAACCATTCATGGCATTAGTATGAGCCTCAATTATCAAAATGAAATGAGCTCCAGCATTCCAACAAGATGAATAACATGAAGAGCATGAGATCCTTCTTACCTGTGTTTCCTTGAGAAAATACCTCAATAAATTCACAGATGTGAACTCTGGGAATCCAAGGTCGTTTACAATGAAGTGTAAATGTTATTTACCTCCTTAAACAGCCTTTGAAAATAGACCTTGAGTACTTGTTTTGACAAAACCAGCAGAGTATTGTGTCTTCTGCAATTACACTAGAAAAAAAGCGACTTTCACTTCTTCTGGTTCATTGCAGCGTTTGTGTGTGTCTTCGAGATTTTAATTCCTCAATGTTAAATCAGATGTGTTATTACTGCACAGCGGAATGTGTCGGTAGATATTTAGGTTCAAATTTGCATGCTCTGACATCTATTTTCCTGGGTGCATTATAAACAGTTAAGTGATGTGGTGCCCAGAACAAGACACAACTGGAGAGAGGCTGAACTTTTTAAGTGGAATGCTGCTCTGTCAGGTGCATTGGAACAAAACATTTTAATCTGTGCTTATGACATTTGCGTTTCAAAGCAGGATTTCAAAAATTATGGTTTTCTTAATTCAAGCATATCTGTACCTAATGGTATCATTTTCAGAGACCACTTCTTGCAAATAAGATCCTTTAAAACGCTACATATGTCTTATTTGCTGTGGGTAGCTAAATAGTCCTATCACTTAAAAAAGGTATCTCTTTATATCTGAATGTCTGGTTTTTTAAATATTTTGAGCAAAGGAGACATAAATATCTGAGAGTTAAATACAATACCCTGGAATTTACCTCCATTTTTAATATAGTGTTTCTTTGTGAGCATGGGGAAGTTATTCATAAGGTTTTTCATTTTAAGAAATATAATTTAAAAATTGAGAAGCTGCTTCTTTGCCAGGCACTGCATTATCCCCCGAAGAGAGCACAGATTGGAAATTTAAATAAATAGATGGCAGTTACAGTAGAATGAGGGATGTGCCTTGCACAAGACTCAGGTAACATCAAGCCTGACAATCTCAACTCTTGCACATCGTTTGAAATATAAACAACATTTAATTGCATGGGAGAGAGGATATTTCACTGAGAAGAAAAATAACACTGCTTTCAATATCACCCTGCACTTGGGAGCCAGACTAGTGGAGCACTAGAGAGACGGTGCAGTTGTGCAGAGAGGCAAGTCTCACCCAGAAAGGATCAAACTCAGTGCAGATCTACGTCAGATGGAGAGGCAAAGTGAGATCCTATGTACAAATCCAGTGAATGCCAGGTTTAAATGCTGAAATTCCAGGCTTTTTTTTAGCACAATTTTTTTTTTTTATTAGTGGTATATCAGGACAGAGCCCTGAAACAGACATGTTTCAACGCTTTAGCATCAAATCTGTTCCCTCACCCTTCCTGGTTTTAGATTATCATTTTCTCCTTCCTTCTTCCATATGCTGCTGACATCTGCTGTGGCACAATACATCTGGCTCCGAGAGCCTGGCACAGGGGCTGTGAGCAGGCACGGTGCGAGGGCACTTCTGTCTGCTGGCAGAAGAGCATAAGGTGGGTTCAGCTATCAGCAGCCTGGTAAGCCAATTCCCTGGGCACGTCCCTCCCAAAGCCTACAGGAGGCACACTCATTGCTTAGTACACTTCTAAAAGCATCCTCCCCTCACTTCAGCTGTATTGTATCAATTCAGATTTTGAGGTTTTAATATAAACCCACTGGATTAAATGTTCCACACTGGAAAATGACTCAAGTTAATTACTAAGAGTTGGGAAATGGCAGCTCGCTGATCTGAAAGTTTTTGGTGTGATTTTGAGAAATAGGGAGGAAACTCAATACCCTCATAATTACTTTTCATTGGAAATAATGGCAACAGCAGGAGAAGATAATGGATTTCTGTGTCTGACATGAAACACCCACCCCAGGAAGAATCTTCTATGATTTAATTTGAAAGAAAGAAAGAGTTTGATTATGTAGGGGGGAGAGACTATTTTTAAAAATATCTTTTAGTGAAAGTATAATTTTATTTTTATCAAATCTAGTGTCAGAGATTTGTTACATAACTGGAAAAGTTTCTTGGCTATAGTATGCAGTTAAGGCTATTTAAAAAATAGTAAGGTAGATATTAATCATTCTTTAAAAGAGCCCTTTGGCAGTAAGAATTTGTATTTCTTGATTCTTACTTGTTATGCAATGCCACTGGGTTAAAAATGTTATTAATCCCAAAAGTACTAGACTGATGTGTGTGATGCATGGCACAATTATATAAGGGATTTGAGCAGGAAAAAAAGAAGGTGAGGGTAGTAGACTGAAGAGTTGTGTTTCTAGGTCACTGACAGGCACTCAGTACAGAAGAAGCTCTTAAGCCAAGAGAAAAATAGGTTGTCATTTTGGCACCAGAAGTGATGTGTGCTGGGAAGAAAATTGTACCTGATACACAGGGGAGCTGGGCTGAGCCTGCTGATGAGAGAGGCTAGTGAGCCTTTTTTCTGACCTGATTCACCCACAGCAGTCACCTCCTAATGTTTATTCTCTTTTGTGATGAATTCAGTTTTTTCAATTTAGAAATCTTAGTTATAGTTTAATAAATTATCAAGTCAAAAGTCAGATTAAGAGTAACCTTGGCCATACATCCTCCCCTGGCTGCGGCTTTACGTAATGAAGAAGTTTGCATCCTGAACTGAACTGTGCCACTCTCCTGTTTGAACTGGGCCCAGTTTGGCAAACTGGAACTGGAGTCTGAGCAGCTGAGCAGCTCCAGGCAGACTGAGGGCAGTGTAACCATGAGCCAGGGGGTAGTGCTGAGCGTGGGGATGAGTCAGGGAACACATCTTCCCATGGCGCTGCTGCAGTTGACAGAGGACGGGCTGCTAATCAGAGGCAACAGACAGACATATCCCACCACTCTTGTCCTTTCTCTGCCTGCCCTGCAGCACAGTCATGCTCAGCGCTCTCAAGAACACCTTCAGGAGGTGTTGGTTAATTGGGTTTCTGCTGGTCAGGGCAGAACTTGGCATAAAGGTGTACCTGCCCCTTCCCATCTTACAGAGGGGCCAGAGAACAATGAGATCATTAATGCTCCCCAAAACATAGGCAAACAGCACAGGAGCTTTCTAGGTGTAGTCACTGGAGTAAAGTCCAACTCTGTCTTTTCAGCATGTCCTTGCAAGCCTGGGAGAGAATGCAAGCATTAGGGGAGCAAGATTCAGGACAAGAGACAATGAATGGTGACTCTGGTGACCACAGACCATAGGACAATGTAGAAGGTTTGCTGTTATTTAGAGAGGCTCCAAGTGCTGTGTGAAATATCTCAGATACTTTTCAAACATCTGAGAAAGACCAGGGTTGAAAAGATAATAAAAAGGCTAAATCAGTAGCCCAGTGTTTGATCTTGTCCTAGCTAGAAATCCAGCATGCAATGTCATTCTTGAAACACAGAAATATCAAGTTAACTATATTTGCAATATATCTATAAATGTAAAAATTATAGGAATAAGAGTGTTTGAATGCCTGGCTTCAGAGTGAAGGATTAGTCTATGTCTTTTCTAAGCCGTAGTCTAAGGCTAAGACCTTAGACATCATCACCCAAGTTGTGAAAGCACCTGATGGAGGTGCTTAACACTGAGAGATAAATAGTCACATTTGTGGGTACTCTGAGCTGAATTCTACCCTGTGTTACACCAGGGAAACTCCATAAGCTGAAAGTAAAACCTCTGTTTCCAACGCCTTCTCCCAGGATACCCTTCTGTAACAGTTGTTGTCACAGCTTTTTCAATTAAATGTTTATTCCAGTTGGGGCTGCTTAGAGGTGGTCAAATTACAAGCATAAAAATGCAAAACATTTGTCAACAATAATTCCCTTTTTTCATAGAAATATTCCTGTTAACAATTTTCCAGGCAGCTCTAGGGACGCATTTTCTTTTTTATATATTTTATTTCATCTAAGTTACGAGCTAGGATTTAAATGTCAAATATCTGTAGCTGATATAAGAGGAATTTGAAATATCTTATCTCTAGTGCCCTGTGATTGAGTCTGGCAGCACCTGGAAATCTCTATCAACAGAGACCCAGCAAGCCATCCTGGATGGATGGGTAATAATCTTCAAATGACACGACGTTGTCAGAGCTTGTGTTGGAGCTGCCCTTTAGGGGACATGCAGGGGTGCAGGTGCTTGCAGCAGGTGTCTGTGTGGAAGGTTGGGATAACTCCAACCAAACGTGTGCCTGTTGCAGGGATGTCGACGCAGGAGCAGGCCAGCCCATGCTCCCTTTGCAGCTGCCTGAGGACAGCCGGCACTTCTGGGGCACAGTTCACCTCACTGTTAAACAGACAGCAAAACCAGGACTGATAAAACCTACTGTATTTGCTTAGAATATGCTGTGACTTGGAGGAGGAGAAAGCTCTAAGTGTAAGAAATAATTTGCCACATGCTTATTTTAAAAGAACAATTACATATGGGAACATGTCTTATATAAAGGAATTTATTTGAAGAGTGTGTTTTTAAACAGTGTGTAATTATGTGCATCCTACCATGAGGGAATAATTTTGAACAGAATTAGGAGTTTTGTTTTATTTTTTTAAATAAATGGCTGCAATCATAAGGCAGTTCACGCTCTGTTTAAATTAGATTCCATTGCTGCATTTCTTCTACTATTTATCTACTAACTAAAAAAGAAATGAACAATCTCATATAAAAACCTGATTTTCTAAGGCAATCTCTCATTGCTAAGAAGGTATTCTGGATGAAAAAAATGGATTCACGGTGAGTTATCTTATACCAGTCACTGAGTGAGCTCAAGAATATAAAAGTTAGAAATTAAGGTGACATAAATTTTAAAACTGCAGAGAAAAGATTTTATTAACTAATGTTCTCCTGTTGTGCATATATTACCCTCTAGCATTTTTGTATGTAACTTCTAATTATGTAATCAATGAAGATGCTGATGTTTACCAATGAAAGGATTTTTTCCTGCTCTGTGAGCAGAGCTGTGAATTAACTATAATAGTCCCACAGACCTCTCCAGCTCCCTGGAAGTATAGTATTATAAAACGGGTTTTCAGCATGTCCTTTTAAATGGGTAGAATCTATGTGGCAGAAGGATGATATGTTTATGAACATCCCTTACAGACACCCACTGTGCCTGATAAAAACAAAACGAGGGGAGGGTGTTTTTTTTAATAGAGGCTCTATAGCAAAACAACACATGAATGAGTACTGGGGAGAGACTAAAACAAAGAAAAGGGAGGATATATCTGTGCTGCTGATTTTCCTCATGCATGGCAACATGCTAACATTGCCAGAAACCATTATAGGTTATTCTTATTTACTAGTGTAATTGTAATAAACATTGTGTTTCAGGCATGAGTTCTTGGCTGTATTGCAACTTTGACATCCAGTTCCCATGCAACTCAGCAGGCTGAAGATTTTGCCCAAGTCCTTTGGAGAGCCTTATCCTCATGTTTTCTTGCAGTGAAGAGGCTTTGCATGAGTCTTGTTTGCATTTGGCATTTCTTGGGGTCTGTATTCAGCCAACCTTGCTTGTCAGAGCCACTTAATACATTCCTGCTGCATATGTACCCAGCAAAGCTCGCAAGTGGAGTCTAATCCAAGGAGACAATATGAAATGAAAGGATGTCCATCTGACTCTTCCTGCCCAGTGAAAATTAATGAATGGTGCTCATGAATCACATGTTAATATTTTACAACAGATACACCATTGTACACAGGGAATGTGTTATGTGTTATTTTGCGCTTTTTTCTCGAGGGATCTTGGGTGAACATGCCTATTCAGCTGTGGAGAGCCAATCTTATTGCTGTAGCTGAAAGCATGTTTCAGTTAATAAGATGTTAAAGATCAGGCAATGGAAAAATCTTCTCTTCAGAGGCTGTGGGCAAAGAGCGTGCCACTAGTCCTCTCTGTTTCTTAGGCTACTCGCCTTTTACGGACGTGATTATTGATTCAGAATAAGAGCCAAAATAATCACTTAACAATTAGTATTTCATTATTCTTTATACATGGAAAGCAGAGTCTTACAAACTGTGTCACATGTTTCTGTATCCTGTAAGACAGTTGGCTGGGTTTACTATTTTCCAGTTTTTGTTTTAAGTGTCTGTTGGTTATGACTACACTGCATCTTCCTGCCATGACCATATACCTTCTCCTACAGAAAGGTGTGCATACCATCTAAAACATATATACAGAAATATAACCAAAAAGCACTAGACGAGATGTTTAAAATGACTTGTTGGGAAATTGAAGTTTTATAGAATAAAATCCTGGTGAAAAAATGATATCGAATTGCAAAAAAATGGTTTCACGGGAAGACATTGCTGTAATAATATTTTCTTGCAGTTCAGTCTAAATGGGACTTAAAATAAATGTTTCCTCTTAATCCTGATGAAACCTGAAGTGTAATGGATGCTGTGCTTAGAGTCTTTTGAGGAAGCTGAGAGCACTGTCAGGGAAAGAAGATTACCTGGGGAGAGAATGTGCAAAATCTAGCCTTCAGTTTTGGCAATCTTTCTGCAGAGAAAAACAACTTTCATTACCTGAATGGCAAACATGAAGATGTAATCTAGGTATTTTCCTGGATTCATTTGGAATCCTTTAAAATATATCTATATATAATGTGAAATATAAAACAAATAGTACAAAACAAATAATACAAAATTAATGCAGGCACATTGTCTGTTCAAAGCAGTTCCTTGTAATTAATCAGTGTTTTGAGGAGGAATTGTTCAGCCTCAACATTGTTCCTTAATTAACAACATGATGTTAGTGAAATCTGTTGACAGAAGTATGGCTGAGACCAAGCTCCAAGACTGAGCTTTTGGCTGAGCAGATTAACACAGACACATTTCATTTCCTCAGTGAGTCAAGTACCACAGAGGTCTCCTCACTCCCGCTGTAAGGTCATTCCATATCGCTGAATGGCTTAAGGGACACATTGCAAAAGTGAAGACTCAGGCCACAGGGAAGGGGGGGGAGGCTGCTTTTTGTTGTGAGAAAGCTATTAAAATGAGGAGAAGACAAGTCTTGAAGGAAGATTTATGTAGTTTCACATGGCTGTATTGGCTTCTTACATCTGATAGAACAAAGGACACAAAAGTTGCCCAAAATGATATACTGCAAGCAGGATTTATGGTGATTTTTATGTGACACGGAGCAGAAAATGTGTTCTCAGCAGGATATTTATGCCTGCAATTTGAAACCTGTGCTTTGATTGTTCTAGATGATAGCAAGTTTTCCGAGGCCATCACGGTGCTGCTCACCTGGATTGAGCGAGGCGAGGTGAATCGTCGCTCTGCCAACCAGTTCTATTCCATGGTGCAGTCGGCCAACAGCCACGTCCGCCGGCTCATGAACGAGAAGGCGGCTCACGAGCAAGAAATGGAGCAAGCCAAGGAGAGTTTCAAAAATGCCTTAACAGGGATCCTCACTCAATGTAAGTAACTCCCTTTTTGTCAGTGTTATTGTAGTGATGGTGGTGGTGGTGGTAGTGGTTTTATCATTTTGCTTGTTTGTTTGGGGGTAAGTAGTTGCGGTGCAGTCATGCTCTACTTCACATCCTATTCCATACTCTATGGCAGTTTGGAGGATCAAGGACCATTCCTAAGAACTTATTATTCAAGGTGAGCAAAGTTTCAGTAGTTTTTTTTTATTAATAGATGAAGACGTGCTCTATTCACAACGTCTACTGTTGTGTAGGCATAACGCTTCAAGAATGGACAAGACAGAAGCCTCACTGCTCTGAGAAAAGGTCATGGTTTTTTTGAGAGAAGGGATATGTAGCCTGTGTGTGGCAGCTAGTTAACTAGGTCAATCACAGAATAGAGCACAATTAGGTAATATTTTTAGACTGTGTTTAGGTAAAAGGCAGTAGAATCCAGTAACTTAGAGGGATATATTTACAGATAAAGGCCACCTCCACAGTAGAAAAGTAAGCTGTACTGCTGCTGGCATCAGGACTGATCTGCCAGTATTAATTGGGCAGATAAACTGTCTTAAATATCTAGTGCTGGCAGCTATTTCCTCAGTACAGAAATACAATCAATGAACTTACCCTAATGAGGTTTCCTCATAAAACAATGGTCAGGATACTTGCCTAGAAGTTTTCGGAGAGGAGAGGAGAGGAGAGGAGAGGAGAGGAGAGGAGAGGAGAGGAGAGGAGAGGAGAGGAGAGGAGAGGAGAGGAGAGGAGAGGAGAGGAGAGGAGAGGAGAGGAGAGGAGAGGAGAGGAGAGGAGAGGAGAGGAGAGGAGAGGAGAGGAGAGGAGAGGAGAGGAGAGGAGAGGAGAGGATGAGGGGAAAAAAAAAAAGGAAAAGGTAAGGAGAAAGAAAACTAATTTAATTGTTGGTGGTTTATAACATGTCTACTCGTGGCTCTTCAAGGAAGAGGTATTATGATACTCAGAAAGGTGAAGCCTGGAGCCAGCCCTCATGGGCCAGTTAAGAACAAAACCCAAGATAATTTACCATATAGAGGACAGTGAAGTTGTTACATTGTAATTTCTGAATCATGCCCCTAATCTTTACATTAAAAAAAAAGCTCCGAAGGCTTTTGTGCAATTTATTTCTGGCCCCTGAGTGGGCATCCTTTAAAAGTTAGGGTTGAAGGCATAAGCTTGGATGGACTTGTCTGGCTTAGCAGAGCGGCCACTAAAGCTTCCTGCATAAGTGATGGAGAGCTCATCATCTCAGAAGACAAATTCACCACAGGGCATATATCTAATGTAAGAGTTTAGATGCCAGAACTTAGAAACAAAGATTCTGGGCCAAAGACATTTTATTTCTGTGGACATATGTTCAGAGAGTAAATTTAAAAGACCGGCTAATTCCCTTGGTAATTTGCAAGGCATTGTTTTCTTCCATCTCAGCATCTAAAAGGCAGTGTGAGGCACAGAGATGCAGGCACCACGCATGGCGTGCTGTTCAGTTCACACCAGGGCCTCTCTAGTTTTGTGTGCGACAGCCAGCTCTAGCATTCAGAAATGCCTTCTTCAGCTGCATTTAAAAAAGTCCCCCATTGTCAGCAGGCTGAACTTTAGTTAAATCAGTCTAAATTAGCCCATTTGTCACCAACTGTTGTAGAACATCTGTCACTTGGAAATAGAGATCCCTGTAGTTTCAGGTGGAAATACGCAGTTTTGGCTATCTGTTTTGCTCCTGTAATGTGCTGAATGCTGAACTTACAAAAACAGAGATAGCTTTGGCTTCAAAATGTGAGTTTCTTAGTGCCACAGTAACAGCAGAGTCTGGAAGAAGAAAGTTTCTGACAGATCTGGCCTAGGAGGACAAGGTCAGCAAAAAGCATCCTCAGGGAAAGGTGTTACCCTGTGGATTTTATAAGAACAAGTTTTACAAGCTTTCCATATGTTCCCCATTGTTTATTTTATAAACATCATGAACATTGATCATTATTAGCATTAATGTCTTATTAAAATTCCTTGCGAACTTGCTGCGAACAGATGGTTAATGTTTTCCCTTTACACATGTATATGCCTAAGATTGCTAAGCATGGAGATTCTGAAATAAGCTTCCATTTTCAAGGAAATTTGAATTGATCTGAGGAATGCTTTTTGTGCATCTTTTTCCATTGCTGTTCCACAGTCCTGCATAATTGGTTACAATAAGTCAGTTGCTTTATGAAGAAGAATTTGAAAATACAAGATGTCCAAAATAAGGGTGTGTGGCCTATTAAATTCTGCAGACTGACAGAACCCCACTTCTGCTTTTCTGCAGTAAGGATCCAAAAGTCTAGTGTAATGCTGCAGCTGTGTGGCCATTTGACATAAATATTACAGTATTTTAAAAATATCATGTGGCAGTCCTCTCTCATGAACTAGGTCAGATGTCAACTTGGAGCTGACCATTCTGGGCTTTCTTTGCAGTCAGAAGAGAAAAATAAGAATCTCCACAGAATGAGTCATCAAACTGACCTCATGGTGCTCTTCCAATGAGATGAATCATCCTTTGGATATGCCATTTTTTCTCTGCTGCCCATAGAGGATTCACAGGGGGCCTAGCTCTGAGCCAGGTGTCCCACTTTTCACATGCCTTGTTCAGAGCAGATTAATCCCACTTCCTGTGTGCAGCATTGATACAGATGGGTGTAGCATAAGGGGAGAACTTGGAGTTAGATAAAAGTGCCAGCAAATGAATGTTATGGAGAGTGAAAAAGAAATAAGATTGGTTTCAAGTGCACTCACCTGGAACACACATACTCGCACACATACAAACACATAGTCTTGGTGAGTCTCAGTAGAAAATACTTTCTTATTAATGAGGATTACTGTGACCAGAACATTTCATCTTATGGCCTAACTAATAAAGAAGTACAGGCGTTGAAATCCCTGCTACAAATTTGTGCCTGGAGGTATTTAGGAGATTACTGAGCAGATTACCTCTAAAAATTTGGGTCAATTGCTCAGCACGTGAATTAATTACCTCATCAAAGTACTTGTGCCAGGATAATCTGGGAAATAAAGTGTATTACTGTTGTCACACCACTAATTTATAGCACCTGATTTAAATGCTACAGCGACTCTTAGCCTTGGTATGGTGCTTCTTCAGTTATTTAAGGCATAAAGGGAGAAGAATGTCCACTTCCTTCTTCTAATTAAATTACTTGATTTTTTTTTTAGATTTGAATTTGTGCTCAAAGTATAGATTGTTTTCAAGATGGATTTTGGATAGGTCTCTCTTTGTGGTTTGACATCTATTTACTTCTACAGCTTAGATACATGTGACACTGCCCCTTGACTTTCCATTCATCTCTGTTTCGTTCCCTCCCAAACCACCTGTTCAGCGTAAGGTTTACAGATGTTGATCCTCATGTTTAAGAAAAATTGAGGCCCTGGAGATATCCCTGTTGGGCCATTGGTGTTTTTTAGACTGCACCAAAGCCACAATTTCCTCCTCTGACTGTCTTCTTCATGTGCTGTTAACTTTTCCTACCTCTTACTGAGTTTTCAGACTGTTTAATGCAGTCTCCCTTGACAACACTGAAAAAGGTACCTAGAGGTGAATAATATTTACAGATTCAAAAATAATTTTGATATCTAAAGAGTAAGACACAGAAGGCGGTGGAAGTGTCCCAGTATACAAGTTCATAGGTTATATACACGGTGTAATGAAGGCCCCCATGGCTGGTTACTGAGCAGATTATGACACTCCATCCTTTGGTCATTTTTGTCCATTTTACTAAAGAACTAATGGACTTAGTGGACTCTGAAACCAAGTCCCACCAGAGTCTATGAATCAGTCTCTTGGATGCCTTTGGGGGAACAGTGGGAGGGTGTTTTTTGTCATAGAGCCCCCTGGCTAGATTACTTCACATGGAATCATAGAATCAGTAAGGTTGGAAAAGACCTCCAAGATCATTTCAGTCCAGCCTTTGAATGAACACCACCATGCCTACTAAACCATAGCTCCAAGTGCCATGTCCAGTCATTTCTTAAACACTTCCAGGGATGGTACTTTCACCCTGGGCAGCCTGTTCCAGTGAATTAATTGAAACCACACTTTCAATGAAAAAATTCTTCCTGATGTCCAGCATGAACATGAACAAGGGGGAATGGCTTTGAACTGAAAGGGGACCAGTTTGGACTAGGTATTAGGAAGAAACATAGTGTGAGAGTGGTGAGACACTGGCACAGGAGGCCCAGAGAAGCTGTGGATGCCCCACTCCTGGCAGTGTTCTAGGCCAGGTTGGATGGAGCTTTGAGCAACCTGGTCTAGTGGAAAGTGTCCCTGCCCATGGTTGAAGCCAGATGATCTTTAAGACCCATTCCAAGCCAAACCATTCTATGATTCTATGGATAATGAGATTAAGCACTTTACCTGCTTTGCCTGCTGCTAAGTATCTTCAGCCCTTAGTTGTGCAACAGGAAGTGAAGCTGGATTCAACTTTGAGCTGATTCAGTTGGCCATTTAGGAAGAATCAAAGGTTTGATTCTTTGTCCATTTAGGAAAAATCAAAGGTTTGGGGAGAAGGCTGTGTGTCATGTACCCCTTTTTTGTACTCTCACAATTGTCACCTTGAGTTTTCCTTTCCTTTCTACTGAAGGACTCCAGTGGTATATTAGATTACATTAAATATCTTTATCAAATAGCTGGTAGGTATATGACATGAATTACACCCCAATCCGTACAAAAAACAACTTGTATTTAAATAATTCTGAAGGAAAAGCATTCTCAATAGACTGAATAAAATTCTCCTCCTTTCATGTTTCTTCATTTTCATTCTCTGATCTCCCTGGATATGATTTAATCTGTTCTAATATTATCAATGCCTTTACAGATAGAATCTGCATTTTTTTAATGTTCAAAAAGTAAGAAAAATGTCAAAAATCCTTTCTGAGCTCTCTTAAAAAAATTATTGGCATCAGTTTTGTTTTACTCTTTACAGGTTGACTTCAGAAGTTGCTCTCTTGCTTACATTGCTATAATGATGATTGCTAAAATCATCATTAAATTCTTTTTAATTCTAAATCATTCCTTTAAATTCCATACTTCAGTAATTTCTCCCAAAAATCTTTCCACTTTTTAGTATTCTCACAGAGCCAAAAATGAAGCCAGTTTCATTAGAGATATTAAATGCATGCTGGTTAAATGCTTAGCAGTCAGACTTTTAATATACAATCATGCTTTCCAGAGCAGTCTTTCAATTGCTCCACATTAATAACAACTTTTAAAAGGATTTTCCTTCTCTTTAATTGTCCAGTCTTACAGTCTTTCTTTCATTTGCCACTGACTAATTCAAAAATATAAGCTTACTTTATGTGCAATTTTTAGGTCATCATTAAGCTCTTTGTGAAAGAGATTGAGTCATATAATGTGTTTTTACAGTGCAGCCCAGTTCTCAGCTGGTGTCATAGAATGCCACTGTAATACAAACATTAATCATCCATGTCATTAGTTGCCACTATTACTTTCTACCTTGATGCATTTCTAAAAAAGAAAAAAAAATTAAGTACAAAATAACCTCTGCAAGCCATCCAGTTCCTTTTGTTAGCTTATTTAGTCGGTGTGCTCTTGCCTTGTTTCTATACTGATAATTTGTCCAGTAAAGCTCAGCTGGATCTCTTTATTCTTTTTTCAGTTTTCCTTCTATCTATGAGATTTTCTATGTCATATACACATGTTCCTAAAAGCATTTCTATACAGGATGCTGTGGCAGTGGCAGAGAATAGAGATGAAAGACTCCATTTGTATTTTACCTTGCGTTCTTGCAGTTCCTCTCTTTCTTTTGGCAGTATAAGCCTTTGTGGCTGCAACTTGTAGTATTTCACATAGCTTATTCTTCTGTGTTTCATTTTCTTTGAATTTCTGCATTCCTTCCATTGTCTGTATCTTTCACTCCACCTAAAGTCAATACAAATCTTGTTATCGATTTAAGCATGGACAGAATTTCAACAGAAGCTCTTCTGTTATTTTTTTAAGAGAGTGTGTGGGTTTTTTTTTAATGTAGTCCATTAAATATGCATGGTATTTTGCAGAAAAATAAAAGCACTGCCTTCCAAGAGATTTCAGTCTATTTTGACAACTCGTGCCGCTTGCCTGGAATCTGCATTTCTCCTAGATAATGACACAAGGTTCAAGGCAAAGAAGCATGTGCTTTAATCACGTGGAAATCTGTGCTTGGTTTTGACTTGCCTTGCTGAGTAGAGATGGGGTAAGGGCCTGATGCATCACAGAACTGAGCTGAAAATGTTCTATGGAAATAAAGGATGAGGGAAAAGTCATTAGGCAAGGAAGGAAAGGTGGTTTCACCCAAAAGGATGAGTTGCCTGTGCATACCATGTGGTCTGCACATCTAAAGCTGTTCAGACTGCTTACAAATGATTGAATAAACCTTATAAATATGAATAATCCTATGCAACTAGGAGTGATTGAAATACTTGCTCCCTTCAGTGGGCGCTAGTTATGCTTCGTGTCAAATCACTGAATTTGTCATAAATGGTGTCGTTTGTGATGATGACAGAGATGTTATGGGGCAAGAAAAGAGTTTTGGAAAGGGATAGACTATGTGGGAGGAAAAGATGGGCATACACAGAAGGAACAATAATACAGAAGGAAGAAGTCATGGCAGGCAAGAGAACATAAGCTATGTCAACAGATGGAGAAGTAAATTTCACACCTGAAGTATGTGAGACAATTTTTTGGTTTGATTGCCAGTAGAGTCTATATCTGTTGAAACCTCCTCATCCACGTCTTTATCCTTTTTCTTCAGCAAAAGAAACAGTATTATGCCCCCCAAAAATATAGCCCTCCTGATCTCCTAGGAATATTTCAATCTGTTAGATTTCTGCAGATAATTATTACTTCACTTAATGGGACGTGCAATGGCTTAATGTCATTTATGATGTTCCTACATTGCAGAGTTCCCAGAGTCCTCTTTTCAGACAGATTTACCAAAAATGGCGGTTGCCACTTTTGCTATTTTTAAATCTGAGAACTGAAAAGAAGGCTGTGCCTAACAATAAATAAAAGAAGGAATAACTAATTAACTGCCGTTCTTTGGGAATAGTTTGTAATCTTGTCAAGCTGACAAAGAAAGCAGCGTTCACTTCACCTTCCTTTGAGTTGGTGGGGGGCAGGTGAGGTTTTTCTAGGGTTTTTTCCTGGTTGTCAAAAAAAGGTCCATTAAGTACATTCTGTAATGTAAGATGGTGGCATTGAAAGAGCAGGTACTGTACATTTGTTCTTGCCCTCCTGTGTTGTGCTGGTCTGATGTCAGGCTCCTGTTTGTTGAGAAATGACATGAAGGTGAAGTGGTCTTGTTGAGTCCGAGTGATTTATCACATGGCACGGAGCCAGCTCTTGCAGTTACACCAAGCTGTCAGTTTCTCTGTTGTAAATTAAACCCCAGTTTCATAACCTAGAAGATTTTCAAAGCTTATATTGTAGAAAGATTTTCTAGCAATACCTTGCAGGGCAAACTGGGCTCTCTTTAATTAAATTGCACTTTTTTCTTTATTTCAAAGTTTAACAGGGAGTGTTCTATTTCTAGAACTATCAGTTGTTGATATACATACCTCAGACAGGTTACTGCACAGGTTTCAGTATGAATCCTGTAAATTGGGCACTTTTAGTATCCCCATACTGCTCCCTCTTTCACTGTTCCCCACTGAGTTCCTTAGCTAAAAGAAGGAGAAAGGAAAACAATGGCTGCTGACACAGGGGTTTGATATTCTTACAAGACCAGAGGTTATATGTTGTGGTATAAATACTTTTTTAAAATTTCTCTATGTGGAAGGATCTCCTTATTGTGTTAGAAAGAAGTATTTCTTCCTGCATCACCCAGGTATAGACCATTGACATTCACTCAGCCTCTTAATAACCCACACAAGCAGATTGACTAGGGCCAGTCTGAGTCAGGTGGAATGGGAAGAGGGACCAAGCATGAGCCCAGACATACATCCTGCTGGTCTCAAATGCTGTACCCCTAGTCAAAGGGAAATGTAGAAGTAATTTAGAGAGAGGACATTCTTTCTAGTATTCAGGTAGGTGAGACAGGGTAGGAGGAAAACATCCTTCTTCCTCTGGTGAGTCTTGTAATTGCTGTCTGCACTGCTGAGACCTCTGTACCAGGATGAGAGCAGAAGAGGTGAGACTGCTAGTAAAGGATGACCCCCCTGACTCTGTCTGCAGGATTAAATTAAGCTGAGCTAGGGCAGGCTGGCCCATACTGTTCAGCTGTTAGAAAGTTGTTGCTCTGGGTCAGCCAGTGTTTTCCCACAAAATGTGATACAGTTTAGAGTTTGATGCAGGCCAAGTAGTTTCCCAGAAAAGCATCTTTTTGGGAAGAGAGAAGCGCTGTTGCTGCAGGGACACTCAGCATGTTGGTTTCAGGGAGCAAGAATGGTCCCTGCTTGTTTTTTATTGCTAGGACACATGTAGTTATTGGTAGAAGGGCAGGATGAGGAATGGCATCCTTGCAAGATGACCGCCCACACAGCAAAATGATTTGGGAGATAAATCACTGCAGATTCTCTCGGTCTGTCCAGAAAGGTGGAATTTGGGGATATAATAGTGAAGTCCTATGGTTTTCTCCTTTATCATGCTATGTCTTAACACTGTGTTTTAAGGAACCTTCAGGCATCTGGTCAGCACGCAGACCAAATTTCCCTGATGGAGTTGCAGATAGTTGTGAATTTTAAAAAGTTTTTTTTTAAAAACACAGCCAAACACAAAACCCCAACACAACCAAAAACAATGCAGAGTGGCAGATATTTTGCACAGCTGTCAAAACCTGTATCTTCATTATACAAATCTATAATGGCCTTTGCTTATGTATCCAGATGTGGTATGCTTTACTTTAGGACCCATCCCTTGCATTATCTGCAGTCTTCCCCAGGGTGATATTTCCAACTCTTATGTTTTTCCTCTGCTAGTAGAAAGGGAATCACATCTGTTTCTCCGTGCACGTGAATTGAGTAACAGGAGAGGCTGCAGGTTTTCAGCTCTAAAAGTGAGAAAGGCAAATTGTTTTTTGAAAGTAAGCAGTACCATAACCAAAAGAATGAGTGTTTGGCTCAAATTAATTAAAATAATACATGTTTCATTACTCTGCAATCTGTCTACCATTTCTCTTACCAATGTCACATGTCATTTACCTATGCACAGTTTTAGCCTTGGACTTAATGCTGAGTTCTGTTCAGCTCATTACCAAATGCCTTTCAGGACTGTTGCCAAAAAATATTCTCTTCCCTATCCAAAACTGACCTGGAGACTCTAATTCATTCACTACAGCATCTAGCCTTGACTACTGTAATTCCTGGGTTTGCTGGGCTTGGAGCCAAATCGATTGGCAGACTGCAGCTTAGTCAGAATTCAGCAACAGGGCTTCTGACCCAAACCACGCCAACTCTATATCCTCCCTCTGCTGAGACTCTATATTTGAAAAGCGTGTTATACACTTACTGTAACAGTTTCCTTTACACTGTAATTTTATGGGTTGAATTTTTCTTTTACCCTTCATGTCAACTGTCACACTCTCACAGAATTTTTCTGTGCTAAATTGCCATATATTCTACTCTGACACTTGCAGTAATTTAGTGCAAAGCCCTTTTCATCCTGTGTCCTTAATTGGTGGAATTTGGAGTAAAATTCTACATGAAACCCTATTATTTTGTCTGCCATCCAAGACTTTTGTTTTTCATTCTAACACTTTGTTTCTATTTTGTTTCTTTTTCTATTATAAATTATGTATATCATAATATATACTATAAAATAATATGCATGGCAGTTTATAATGTAATAAGCAAAGGAAAAATTGAGTACTTCTTAGCTCCTGAACCCAGAGATAAATTTCAGCCTTCACTCAATCATGTATTTAAAATAGACTGCTTGATAAATGTAATGCAGGGTAAAAGTATTCTCGCCACCTCTTAACCTGCAGATGAGGCTACACTTTGGTTCTCTTTTAGTTATGTTTTTCTTTGGTAGTACAATTTTCAAATATCCTGTATCAAATATTTTCTGGCCCTGGAGATACTCTAGTTTTCCATTTCATACAATCTTCTATGCAACTTCTGCAGGCATTGTTTAAGGTATTTTTGCTGTTTTTCCTGGTTTTTCTGGTTGCTTTTACATTTATACTTGATAGCAATACTTTTTCCAGGTAGCATTGTTTATGGCAGCAGAAACCAAATCTTAAACTTCCTATTAATATGCTTACTATGAGCTGGCATCTCTAATAAAGTCTATTGCACTTGCATATCACTCTAGGCTTAGTTATTTGGGTCTTTTTAGCTATTTATAACACAGCAGAAAAACAATTAGATAATAATCCTTTGTCCAAAGAATTAGCAGCCACAGAATAAGTCATTAGGAAAGATGCAATTACTTACATCCTGTAAGCTATATTGATGGGGAAAACATGACATGTTATGGACCCTTCCAGAACAATGTGGTTTTTTAAGTCCTAATTTAGTAAGGAAATAGCTTTGCATATGGTCAATGAAAATTTGATATAGCATAGAACTAACTAGCAGATGTTTGACAATGAATATTTCATGTTACTTAATAATTCTACTTTACCAGTCACAGTTGACACCACAGTGCATTCTGGAGTTCAAGGTGCCTTGGAGAGGTAGATATGACCTGTTATATAGTTTTGGAAATTTCTTCCTGGAGATCAGAAATAATCTGAAAACCATGGTCAGCAGTGAGACTCAGATTATGAAGGTATCAGCCCAAAATCTGGGGCCTCGTTTTGGACAAGTTTTACCCAGACACAGACAAAAAATGAGTTAGCTGGGGAGTTCCTCAGCTAATATAAACCTTTCATGGCTTCTCCTTAAGGGCGAATCTGCCATCCCTATGGGCTGTGTGTTTCTGGTTATCTTACCCATCCAAATTTGATCCTGATTAGGAGTGGGTACATCATGTCTTGTCTTCCAGTTTCACAGAGCACAAGCATTATGCCAGCTTTACGCTTCCAGGGCACCTATGGGAAAACAAATGAGTCTTGGTGCAACAAGAACAAACATGGCAGAGCAAGTTTACATTGAATTGCCATTTCATAGCATGTAAATGCAGGATTTTGGTGCAATACAAAAAGATGTGGAGGCACTTCCCTGTACTGTCAAACCATGGCCTCAGCTGCTGTTTAGCTCTAGTGTAATTCTTGGAGACCTTTTATGGTGGAATTTGCAAAGCTTCATAGCTTAGATCGCTGTGAATATTGAAATTGCTGTACATACATTGACACTTTGTTTGAATAGAGCACTAGTATGTTGGTCCTTGATACATACTAATTTAGTATTCTCCTCTGCATCTTCCTTTTTATTATCCCTTGCTACCTGTTTCATAAAGTTTCTTTAAATGCCTTGATTTTTAGCATGTTGTACTCATACTATCCTTCCTCTTGTCACTTTTTTAATTTCAAAAAGTTAGGTAAGTGAAGAAAATCCTTTTAGTATTCACTTTGTCTACTGCAGTTATACAAGAAGAAGCGATGGCATCTTCCTAGCATGTGTTTCCATTGAGGAAAGTTTCTGAAATGATCAGATAATGACTTTTGATAAATCTTAGCACCTGTTCACATAATGGAAATTAAACACTTTAAAGTTCAAATGTTTTTCAAAATTCAGATGATCTTATTAATACTTATTAGTGGAAAATGGCAAACCAGCTCTTCCTCATATCTTTGTGAATCTTTTCTACTTGAATTTCCACTTGCAAACTGAAAACAGATTGTTAATTAAGCAAAATTTTCTGAGCACCTGGGTCATCAACAGAATGACAGTAATTAAATTCTAGCCTCAATTTCTATACACATAATAATAGAGTGCTTTACCATTTTCACTCTTTTCAAATTAATTGAAAAAATATACACAGCATTACTTCCTTGATACATCCACTCTTTAGTTTAAGCAAGTTCTAATGGGCTGAAATTATCACACCTACCTTTAAAAGTTGAATGGATTACAAATGGATAAGATCATCACTGTAGGTCTGAAAGATTTTCTTTATTGTAAACTACCTATACATACTCATTTTAAAAGAAAATTAACTACAATTATTTTCTATGACTTTAGAAGGTAATTAATCATCCCTGAAAGAAAAACTTTCATTCAAAATGTTGTAATTTTCTGGAATCTTAAAGCAGCCTTCAAAAGTGGTTAAAAAACAGAGAATAGAAGAAATGTGCTCAAATGAGAGAGATTAACTTTTTGTTCTAGAGGTGAAAGATACTGCTTCAGTGGGTGAGCTCACCATTTTAGGAAGGATAGGTTGCTATGTATGATAAGATTCTCTACATCTCTGACTTAAGGGAAGAATGAGAGAAGCTCCAAATCAGCAAGATAAGGGACCAGGGCAGAGGGTGTTACAGCACACCCACCACCACTTTTCAGTGAGAGGAGTAAGAAGTACTGCAAGTTACAACTTGATAAAGAAAGGACATTGTTTCCACCCAGGGATCTAAAAAGATAGATAGCAACGAACCTTGTCAGAGAGCTGAAGCATTTTTCAGTTTGACTTCATAGGTTGGCACAGCGGCTCATTCATGAGCACAGCCGAGGCTGTTTGTAAAAAATCTGGATTTATTGGTGTTTTCTTCAGTTAATTGTGCTGGGATCAAGGCGACTTACATCTCGGCCAAATCATTTTTAGGCAGGTCACTGTTGTGGAAGGACAATTTTACTTGTAACTGAAGTGAAGAGAAAGAAAAGAGTGTTGAGAGAAAAGCTTTCTCAACTGAGATGAACAAATTACGAAAAACTTGAGGATCTTAATTATCCTAGAAAACTGATCGAAATATTGACATTTGGCTTCAGAACAAATTCATTAGAGTTGAATGAGGGAAGCCCATTTCACATCTGTTCTTCACCTTGCATTAAAAAAAAGTGCCTGTTCATGTAAGTAACAATACATAGTCCATGGAGACAGCGCTGATCTACCGCAGGTGAGCCCTTTGATATTGAGTGGAGGAGAAGCAGCAGCTGCAGCCACAGAGTGCAGGGTTGACGCACCTCCAGGTAGAAGGTTTAGCCCCCTCCAGGTGGGAGGTTCAGCCCTTCCCATCTCCTGACAAGTTCTCACTATCTATCAGATAGTCACCCTAAAAGCAGAGCCTGCCTGCCCTCCATGCTTCTGTCCGTGCAGCCCGCTCGTCTATACGCCACTGCGGCAGGAAAACACGCGTCAGGTGGATGTCTCGAGGGTCATTTCTATGGTCACACACCTATTGCCACACATTCTGTGTGTGCCAGCACAGGGAGTGGTAGCAGACATCACGGGGAAGCAGCTGCATGCCTGGTTCTTGGTGCATAGTTAAGAGTTGTGTAGACTAAAGTTATGGAGACAGACTTGAAGGGAGACATCTCCAACATTGATACAATGTAAGTACAAAAGACACATCATTGGATGGATATTGATGATGTTGTTTCAGTAATGACATCATCCATAGACTCCTAGTGTCTTTGCTTTGCTTCTCTATAGTGATCACAACATAAATTGCTTGTCTTGTTTGACTTCCTTGTTCACCAAAGTTGAGCAGATTGTCGCCGTTTTCAACGCTTCTACCAGACAAAAAGCTTGGGACCATTTCTCGAAAGCCCAGCGAAAGAACATAGACATTTGGCGAAAGCATTCTGAGGTTGGTGATTTTATTTTTACTTTCTATCCATCATCTCACAGCTGGATTGACACAGAACGAGTGTGATTGTAGCTGGACATAGTGTATTTGGCAATATTTACAGCTACCATTTTAGCTGTTAATCAACTGGCCATTTGCAGTCTCGTCTACAGTATGAATTGCTCCCATTGCTCTCATTATGGTAATAGCCATTAAATAACATGAATACAGGGAGCAATGTGTTTTTATTTTTCATGCAAAATTTGGGAAATCATTAGAAGATTATGTTTACTATCTAAAATAATGAACTGACATAGTGAAATTAAGAACAATATTTTCAAATAAGGAATTTAGGAGTCGTCGTGATCTGTTTTTAAAAGAAGAATTCTGTGGCAAAGATTTTTTTTTTCACTGTGCCATCTTATGGTCATTATAAGATGACTTTGAGTGAAAATAAAATAAAAAATTTCCTTCCTAAATAATGACTTAAGAATATTAAGTCTGTAACTGTGACCTATTCCTTTCCATTTGTTCTATGTTTATCTTTAAAAAAGTAGATATATCTCTTGTGTTGATTCTAAGTATTATGCCTGCAAAGAAACCAGTATAAATGTAATCATACAACCACACAGAGTTAGCAGTGTGGGACCATGCATGTGTGACTCTCATAAGCATGGGCAGAGGAAATGGGATTCTAACTCCCCTTGCTGTGAGTGGCAGCAAAGGAAGTGCTAGACCTCATCCTGTGTTTTGGTCATCCAGCTTTCAATTTTAATTCAGTATATACGCTATGAGCCTGTATTTTAAAAAGTAAGTACCACTGTCTTTGTTTTCTTTCTTTCTTTCTTCTTCCTTTTTTTTAATTTTAATACGAGCAATTTGCATACACTTGGTTTACTGCCATGTGGTACAGTGTGTTGATTGTTACTATCACAGTCCTCTAAATGATTTTTCTCTGTCTCAGAATAAAAACTTTAGAAGGTAAGGTGCACTTATTTAATTATTTTGTAGTACACTTGTAAAATAAGTGTTGTACACTTAGTTTGAGAAACACTGAAGTACTGTGATATAAATCATTTGGATAACATTTTAAGTGTCCATTAACTAATGCTAAATTACAGTTGAATACCAATGGCACTAAATGTAACATCTACATGAATACCAAATGAATACTTTATTATCAGTGCTATTATGGTGAATACAAAGCTACTTCAATAATGGGACACTTAAAATAAAATGTTAGCATAATTTATTAGTACGAACTGTATTTTGCATTTTGTTCACAAATATTTCATATACATAGTGGATAATGTCTTTGTTCAATCAAAAGTTGGGAAGTTGGGGATTGATCTTTGTCTTATATTTTAGAGAAATATAAAAATATTATTTGCTAGTAGATTATTTTAATTATATTAAGATCATCCCTTCTTAAACTAGCTTTCTCTAAAGGGATGTGATGTGTCATTCACTTGCTGGTTTCTAAATATTTAATAAACTGAAATGTGTAAGAGTTGGACTTTCCAGAAATGTTAATTCTCTACTCATTTTTTTTGAAAAATTACTGCCTTTTGATTTTAAGAGGACAACAGCTAAAACAATTCAAAATGATGTAAAGCATTTAGCTAAATCAATGTATTTTGGAAATGCCTGTTTTTCAGATATGAAATGTGATGGAAATAAACCAAATATTATATTTTATTTAAATTGTATCTTCTAACCATGATATTATCTGCTGATTTGCTTAATTACTTGATCACCTTCCAGTTTTTTCCTGAATTTAGAAAAGCTTTGCTAGAAACCCAAGGCAAAGAAAAGACTCATACACATAGACATTCTCTAAAGAAAATCATTGACTTTGCTGTTGTAGACACTGATGCATCAAGAACATTTGTCCACTAATGAGGGAGTAAATGTAAGACATGTCTGCTCATACATGTAGTATCCTTCCCCAGGAAAATTAGCAGGGGGCCTTTTCCACTAAGGAATTCAGAAATGGCCTGCCAGTTTCTTCCAGAGATGTTTCTGGTTTCATTTGACGCTGGTTGACAATTTAGCCTTTTAATAATTTTTTTTTTTTAAATTTGAAATTATTTCCCTGTAAAACACCCACTAATTAGGTTCCTTGCCTTTGCTGGGATTAATGAGCACAGATACATTTTTCAGAATATTTGAGATTTGCTGATGAACCAAGAGTACAGCTGAAGAGAAACGCCTTCCCCTTCTTTCACGCAGCCCCTTTCTGACAGATTATTGTTAATTGCGGAGAGCTGTTGTCGGACTCCTCAATGCTGTCTCCTCCTTCCACACGACTCTCCCTTGTTTCAGAGATTTCAAACCACCTCTTTGGGAATTAAGCTCTTTGTTGGCAGAAAAATTAGCTGTCTGCGGGTGGACAAAGCCTACACTAATCACAGTGCAGCATCCCCATGTTACACCTGACAGGATTATTAGGACAAAATAGAGTCCTCTCAATCTTCTCAGTGCTGCCATTAAAAAGGCAGCCGCTACACCCGCGCCAGCTTTTCTGCCCAGAACAAAGACCGTCTAGACTCCTACAGAGCCCGCGTGCCTGCTGATCCTTGTCTTGGTGACATGTGCAGGGGCTGCCTGCCTGCCCTTGCAGCGGTCACCCGGAGACCAAGCTGTCCCTGCTGCCACTCCTTTTGGATCAAGATACAAGGATTTTCAGGCCAGCGTTGTGAGACTGGGTCTTTTAAATCCAAGGCAATCTGGGAATAGGGACAGAGGGTGAGACTCCTTTGACCAGCATTAGGCACTTACAAATACACAGCTCTTCATCTGCACTGTCTGTGCTCCGCTCCATTTGCAACCAGCAGAGAGAACGAGGCACTTTAAAGGTGCCTTTTAGTTCATGCAACTTTGTGTGTTGGAGACACCTACATTTGGCCAAGTGACTTGTACCCCAAGTGGCAGAGGGAAGCAAGAATTAGCTATTCCTTAAGCAAGCTGACAATCTCTTTATCAGTCTGCTTTATATACCAGTTTTAAGCCTTATCCCTGCTGTTAAAACATTTTTCCTATGTCTGGCAGGCCTAAAGATCACTCAACAGGGAAAGTCACTTTTTCTCTTGTTTTCCCTGAGTGTTACCTTTGATAAACTCAGTTCTTTCACAGGAATAATTCCCTGTGCTTCTGTTTTTATAAATATTCATACACAAATAAATATGATTACAATGATAAATGATGTATAATTAAAATCAGATCAGTATTAAAAACAGATTCTAAATAATGCATAACAACTTTATGGAAGTTAATACTGACAAAAGGTAATTTTGGCTTTTAGGAGCTCCGAAATGCTCACAGTGAACAGCTCATGGGAATCCGCCGGGAAGAGGAGATGGAAATGTCCGATGATGACAGTGGTGACAATCCCAGCAAAAAGCTGAGAGTAGATGATTCAGGTAAATATATGCAAGAGTTGTTTTAGTAAAAGCAAACAAAAACTTACATATGAGAAGTGACATTTTAATACCTGATTATATAAGACAGTATCTTATTTTAAACCCTCATAAATTAGTTATTTGAATGATGCAAGCTGTCTCTAGGAGATGTCTGTCACCTGCTATGTTCTATAATGATGAAAATTCTCCAGTTCTGCCCTTGGCTGGAAGCATTATGTTTCCTTAGTGCACTCTCTGCAGCTTTGCATGACAGCATTTCATTCCATGGTAGAAACAATGCTTTATTATGAGACCAGTTCAAGTTATGCTTAGGTCAGTACTCTCTGAACTGTACCTTTCTTTGCAACAAAGACACAATAATCTCTCATCTCTATAAGAAATAGCATTTTAACTGTGGGGCTTTTTTGTTTGCATACTGCCCTTATAAGGGTACCTATTTCACAGTATGGTACTGCATTCTGCATGAATTAGACACTCATTAGATGGCTATCATAAGTCCAAGACCAAGGGTGCATGTAATGTGATAAGAAAAACAGCTTTTACAGCCTCTTACAAATACTCTGCTATCCAGGATGAACACCAAGAGGTGGCTCAGAAGCTGCCAGAGTTACTAACTGGTAACATGATCTGGATGTATCCTCTATTCCTTGGCATTGGCTAATGATTTATGAGTTGCTAACAAGGGTTTGCTTGTTTAGACACTCTTATAAAGAATGAAATTGGCTGAAGCCAAACCATGACTAAAAACTGCCAGGCAGCAGTGAACTTTCAGAAAAATAAAGAAGGATGGAATAATATGGAAATAAACTGAGTCTCCACTAGGGTAATCCTGATCTAGTCCTTTTCATACAGGCACCATAGTAAGAAAGGAAAGAATTTCATCCACTCAATGATTTCAAGTCTTTGTATGCTGGTCGAAAGGGGTGAATTCAAACTTACAGAGAGAACTCCTTGGCTCCTTCTGTGACAAGATACTGTGTGAGGTTGAAGGGCCTCAGAAGTAAAGACCACAGGAAGGAATGTCATTCTATCAAAGAAACTTTTACTTACTGTGACATCTCTCTTGAGGGGAGATTTAATATTTTTCCGGGAAGAAAAAAGCAACAATAAAACCCATAAAGGGCAGCCTTAATTTTTGCTAGGCTTATTTTTTTGATTTTTATTTTCTAGATGCCATTAGCAGAGTGTTTGAAGCTGAGACAGTGGGTCGTTGCAGACCAGGAATTGCTAGAAATCAGCAATTTTTATGACTGTCTAATCATTTTACATCGACTGTGTCTGCTCTCATGGAGAAAAGTCATTAGAACTAACAACAGGAAGGTAGAGCCAGAAATACATATAGCCTGCATGCCAGAAGAGATGCAGAAATGTTTTGACTGCGATACTTACCAATTCAGCAGGTTTAACAATTACATGCTTAGGGCAGAGCTGGTCATTCATTTTGTAACACCACAGATAGGAAAGTATGTTTGGTTTTCATGCATGAAAAAAGACATTACTGTCGAAAGTTTTGCTATCTGAGATTTCCACAGTATTCTATCACAAACAATTTCAAGTTGTTTGTATTTTTACAATAAATAAAATTGTGTGGGCACTTGAGCAAACCCAGTAATGTGTTGCATTCTAAATCAAAATTTAGCAATATGAATCCACTTGAGTACGTGTCCATCATTGTCTGTTGTACCATTCATCATCCTCTTAAACTCAGTGGAGTTGATCCATCCTGCTGCATACATAGTCATCCAGTTCTCAAATTAATGTTCTTCTTTCGACACGACACTCGTAGTTAAAGCAAGTGCATTTGGTTCTTCTGTCAATGACAATAGAGGGACCTTGGAATTAAACCAAAAGGGCTATCAGGTATAAAACATTGGTAAATGAAAATAAAATGAAAAGGTTCTTTTTTATTATTACTCTTATGTACAGAAATGTGATTCTTCTTTCCTTCTTCTGGTGATCTTTTTAAATTATTATTTGTGTTAGCTGCCTTCTCTTTTTTTTTTTCCTTCTCTAAGTACATCATTCCAGAACTACCACTTTATCTCACTGGAGTGACTATTTGTATTCACAGTAACTTCTGTTGTATGAAGAATGTCTTTAAAGAGTCTTTTGTCACAAAGAAACCATCTTGCACAGTAAGAAAACATTGTCATTTTCTTTATTTTTAACCCCTTAAAAAAAAAATTCCTAATAACTTTCTTGGGAAGAGCAAGACTTGAATAACACGAAGCTATTGTGCCTCTTCAATTCAAGGACAGCGTGCACACATAAAGTTTTAAAAGTCTAAACCCAAAAGTAGCTGAAGCAATGAGACATGATTAATTGATTTGTATGGTTCCAGAGCTCTGCAATGTGTGTTCTGCCATTCCAACAATTTTCTTGAGGACATTATTTTTCAGCCTGCCCTTTTTGACAGCGTGAGCAAGACTGCTGGGAAGTTATGGCCCCAGAGCTGTAATAAGTGGCATAGATTCCCTCAGGCTTCAACACCTGTGTCAGGTCTTTTTTTCAGTGGTTCACCTGGTTAAGTCACTGCTAGTACAAAAAGGCTTAATTAATTCAACAATTTAGAATGGGTTCTAAGACCTCATTCTGTCTCAGTAAAGCACAGTTTCAGGAATCTCCCAGCATAATTTCTTTTTTCCTAGAAGAAAATGCACTGAGTGAATCACATCTTCTCACAGCTAGATAGTTAGAATGAAAACTTTCCTCTAGGATATCTGAAGATAAACCAATTAGTCACCCTGAGAAAAAGAGGATGGATTCCAGGCCCAGCATTTGAAAACAGACTGCAACACATCTAAGCCCTGAGACTGTGAAGAAGTACTTCTCTGCTCGAATGCTTGTCCAGAGTTGCTGGACTTGGGGTTTCAGAGTGTTGTAGTTTGACCTAGCTGGCAACTAAGTATGACTCAGCTGCTTGCTCACTCCCCCAGCCCAGTGCAATGGGGAGGAGAATCAGAAAAAAAAGTATTAAATTGTGGGTTGACATAAGGACAGCTTAATAATTGAGCAAGATATAATGATGATGGTAATAGTAATAATAATAGTAGTAGTAGTAGAAATTATGATGGAAAGGAGAGAGAGATGGAAATGAAGTCCTATAGAAAGAAGTGATGCACAATTGCTCACCACCCTCTGAGTGATGCCTACCTTCTCCCCAGAATTAATTTACTCCTCCTGGCCAACTCCCCCCAGTTTATACACTGAGTATACTTGCAGCTCTGTGGTATGGAATACCCCTCTGGCTAATTTGGGCCACCTGTCCCAGCCATGGTCCCTCCAGGCTTCTTGCACACCTCCTCGCTAGCAGGGCATGGAGAACTGACAAGTCCTTGGTTTAGAGAATGCACTATTTAGCAGCAACTAAAATATCAGTGTGTTAACAACAATCTTCTCATACTAAATCCAAAACACAGCACTGTGCCAGCCGCTAGGAAGAAAATTAACTCTATCCCAGCTGCAAGCAGGACAGAGAGGAATGTTACAGGTAGCTGAGCACAATAGAGAATGTTACCCTAGAGCACAATAACATCTGGGGATGAATAAGCTGTTACTAAGAACAGTTTTCATTTTTCTTGGAGGCATGCCACATATTAAGTCATGCAAGAGATCAAATCATGGTTCATTTTAGAAACTGACCTTTGTTTGGGAAAATTTGGTCTTGCAACAATCAGAAGAGGCCCACGAGCACTTGTTGCAAAGTGTGTCGCTCCATTCTAGACTCAAATCTTCTTCTTTCATCTGCAAATTGTGCTTCTGCTAGCTACTCGTGAACTTGATTTATTGATATCAGTGACTCAGTGGCAGAACTGGAATGAGAACTGGCATCTCCAATTTCCTAAACCTGTCTTCCAAGCCCTAGTCAACACTGCAGGCCTGGGCCACTGCCTCCTGCACAGAGACCTGCTAACCCAGGTGTTTTACAGGTCATTCTTCCCAGGCTTAGTCAGTACCCTACTCTGCAAAGCTGAATTTTCAAGGAAAAGGAAAGCTTCACTGCTTGTTTGTTACGTTGGAGATCATCTCAAACTTCTGCAAGGATAGCCTGAAGAACTCCCTGGGGTATCCAGTAAGTTGGTTCAACTGTCACAAGTGCCTAATGTGTAGGAAATCCTCACAGTTTCACAGACTAAAAGTCATTTGCATTCCAGGGAAAGCTGAGAAAAGGCTGACCTGAGACTGAGTGAATCTTCAGTCATGGGACCGTTTTTTTTTTTCCCCCTACAAATTTCAGCCCTTAAACAGTGATTTTTCTGCAATGTGGATTTCGGAGTTTGAAAGAGACAAGAGGATTGTTGAAGTAAAGCAGGAAGATTGCTAAGAAAAAAATTTTAATGATGATTGGCAACTCAGTTAATATATTTGAAAGTCAAGATGCAGCTAGTGGAGCATTAGCTCAAGGGAGAAAAAAGAGATTCAATGCTGGAGTCTAGAGGATATACAAAAATCTTCAGAATGATCAGGATTTATGAATGCTTCCTCTCCCACCTGCTGGCACAGGGAGCAAGGAACCACATGTAAAAGCCTCAAAAGTGATTTTAAGAATTAGTAAAGACGTGTTTTGTAAAGCAGAGCTGAAGTCTGGTTTATGTCTGCAAGGCACCTGTTATTTTACTGTAAGGGGAGGTGGGTTAATATTTTGCTTTTGCAGTACAGAGCAGCATGCCATTAATTCTAGCAATTCTAACTTCAGAAAGAGACTGGAGCTGGTGCTGCAGAAAAGAATGAAATGCATTGTGGTTGGAGAGGGGTGCAGGAAAGATAGTTCTGTGATTAAGGTGTTTGACTGGGATCCCAGAGCTCTATGCCAAATCCCAGCTCTGCTACATGTCCTCTGCCTGGACTAATCAACGAATTTGTCTTATCTCAGTTCTCTGAAGGGTTCTTCCTTTCATTCAGCTACTACCTGTTCTGTCCACATGGATAATAAGTTTCTTGGTATTGGCATCCCTCCAGCTCAACAGAGTTGCAATAGGCCACACACTGGACCCCTGGAGCATTTCACCACCATTGTACAAGCTCTGATGAAGAAGCTTAATAACATCTCAGAGGATGTGTGCAAATAACAAATTGCAAGTTGCATAATGCAAGCCCAGTTTGAACTCGTAAGATTGGTGCTGTATTGCAAGTTAGGGAGGCCATCCTCCACGGCAGCATTTTCAAACACACCTAAAGTAGGTGCCAAACTTAAACACACTGAAGTTGGATCTTTAATGCTGTCCTGAACTGATCTGTCCTGTTTGCAGCATCAGCTATGTCACTTGCTCTAAGAGACAGGCTGCATAGTGGGCAGTCCATCTCACTGAAGAGTATAAGTCCTTGTATTTAGTATTTGAAAATTCCATCCTGGTCCACACAGCATAAAACAGGCTTTGGGATATTGTTTACAAGTCTGTCTTGAAAGTTGCAAGCCTGGCAAGTCTTCAAGAAAAGCCTGAAACAACACCAAAGTGATCTGTGTCATGCTTATTCATCTTTTCTCTGCAATTCAATCCTCTTTTTTCTTTCTCTAAGGCTTTTTGAATGTAGTGATACACATATGGAACAGGAGCTGTGGTTTATAGATGGATTAAACTGGTAGGAAACCTTTATATTGTTAAAACTTTGAATAGAAATCACCAAGCCCCAGCTATGTTGAGCTGAGCTTTGGTTTTCCTTTGTTTCCAACTGAACAAGAGTCACAGCAGATCTCATGTCAGGTTTTCTTCTTCCTCCTGATCTCAGAGATCAGATAATTTTCCCTTCCTTTCTTGTAAGACTAACCTTTTGGATTTATGGGAGACTTTGTTTCAAACAAAAGTCTGATTTATTTTTCTGTCATTACTCTCTATCCCATAGCTTTTTGGCAACAGATTTTATTGGTATTTAACAAACCCATTATTTGCCAACTGTCCTTTAAAACACTAATTGATAAACATAATGTAAAATAACAAAATGTATTTACTTCAGAAATTAATGGGCTAGCATTGCTTTTTATTCCTTAAATAAAGTGGTACCATTTCAAAGCCATAAGCAGTTGGTATCATAAGCAGCCCTGCAGTGATAAACAAATAAACCCTCTCAACAAACGCCACCAACCTGGTTTTAGAAGCATTCTCAAAGAAAAGAACATATTTAAAATGTGGGGCTCCGAAGTGTCACTGTAGTGACACAGTCCCCTCTCTGGCCACAGAAGATAGCTGAACAACCCTTTTGAGCTCTGTGAGCAGAGTAACTTCCCTTCGAATGGAAATGTTCTGGGCACAGCAGACAATCAGCTTTGCTCCCTGGAACCATCAGGGGTGATCACTAGAAAGCAGCACAAGATGATTACTTCCTCTGTGCTGGGAAAAGTCTGCTCTAGTGTCTTTCACAGCATGCCAGTTCAGAGCTGTTATCATCAGGCAGGCTCCAATTTTGTGCCATAAAATGCATTCCATTTTTCCCACAGCTTTTGCAAAAAAAAGCTGAAGTTCAGGACGCGTGTAGGCAGGGGCCTAATTTTATGCCCCTGGTTTTAAGTCCATTTGCCTCTAATAATGCTTCTTGTGCAGCTGAATTTAGCAGAAAAGTCTTGATGAATCAGGGCTGAATGTAGTTCCCTGGGGAACAAAGACAGCCTTGTCCTGTCCCAGGTACTAGACCAATTCCACTAGGTCATGTACAACACACAGGCTGCGGGATGGAGGTCTCTGCTGGTCCTGTGAATGCAGCAGTGAAGGGGTTAATCTAACATACAAATTTTGGAGGAAACAGGCACTTCAAAGGCATTTTCCTAATATGAGGTGTAGGAGAATGTCCTGTTTACAACTAAACAAGTCTGTTGTGCTTTGATGCTTTTCCGCTGCCAGAAATACTATTATCTAGATTACAATTTATCAAGTTTTCTGGGTATTTCATACTGATAAGGTTTTATGCAGGATCATTACATATGAGAATAGATTTAATCCTGTTTTTAGTAAGCTTTAAGGACACTGAGGGATTATTTATGTAATAAGATGCAAAGTTGCTATGGAAAATGCTATAGCAACCTAACATCTTCACAAAACCAAGCAGCCACTTGTGACAGCAGTCTAAATTTACATTTATTTTAGTGCTATTTTATTGACATTCTTAGTGTCTCCTTTTGACAGCATGTTAAAATATGTTTTGCATTCATGCTAGAACAAAATTAACAGCATGTTGTTGGAATGAAGATGATGCTTATAATTCTTGGAGATAATTTTAGCATATTTCATTTTGTGTAAATAGCATTAAAATAATAGCGAAAAGATGCTCAGGTGCATCCCATCTATTTGTAATTGAGAAAACAATATACATTGAAAGTAATATTTTACAATTCAGTGAAAACTAAATTGCTTTTATTTGCTTCATATTGGAATGAAAATATTTTTAAGAAAAAAATGATTTTGTTATTAGAATTTATTTCAAATCCTATATCTTTTATTATAACTTTCTCGATTCAAGATACGGGCTATAATTTTTCATTAGGTTTCATAAAACAGGGCATCATTTCTAACATGTAAAGTTACAGTTTGATAGGGGAGTGCCCTATTTAAATGGGACTTTTCTAAAACATAGGATAAAAATACACGTTGCCCCTTAGGAGGTTAAATAAAAAGGGAAAGAATAAACAAACACAAAGTGATGAAACAGTCTGAACTCTGTCCTCTGCTCATTGCAGTTAATAATGAAACTCACATTGAATTCAATGGGAGCAGAAGCAAGCTCTGTATATTGATTTTCTTCATCCCCCTCCATTAAGAGTCCTGAAGTGCGGCTGTAACATTGTTGAAGTGGGATGTTGGCAGCAAAATCAATAAAAGACAATATTAGAACATATGCTGTTTTCAGCTTCCTCACAATCTGATATAGCTTGTATTAGCATTCTTCTCCAAATTACATTTCATGCTTTCTATAAAGTGACCTTCCTTACAGTGCCCTCTCCAATATAAAAGTTCTGCGCTTTTTCTTTCATATTTAGCCTTCAAGAGAATGAGCCCTATTTATAACAGTGGAGGTGGTTGATTCTGAACTGAGCACAAAGAACCAATTCCTTCAAGAGTGGCTTTAGCCTAAATGATATTTCTGACCTCCAATGAAAGATTATTTCTACTAGTGTTTAAACTGAGATCTAGGGATTACATTTTCTTAATCATGCTGCCCTTCGTGCCCTCTTGCTTCTCACCCTGGCACATTAGAGAAACTAGAGATATTGCTTGAGGTGGAGATTTAGGTGCCTTCTTACCTGCCATTATTTCCAAGAATCATCAGCCATTGCCAGCATGTCAGAGGAGATAATGATCAGAAAGCAGAGTCTTTTCTAATGTCAGTTTCTAAGCTCATAATTGCAGGTTTGGGGATTGTTCTTATGTCATGAGACATGCAAGGCTGGCTGAAGCTTCCAAAGCATTAAAAGCTTCCTTTTCAAAGCATGAATCTTCTTCTTTCTCACGTGTCCAGCCAACTGTCAGTCTGTGATGTGGTTTCATGCCAGGAGATAAAAACACACCCAGCAGAGTTCCTGCTTGAAGATTTGGGGCTACAGAAATCCCCAAAATACTTCTTGTTATTGATGCTGTTTTACTTTGGTGAATGAGTCTTAGATTCAGAGGAGTTTCATGATGTCCTGCTCTTGTTTTGGATAAAGGCCATCTCAAGAAAATAAGCTTCTTACCAATGACAAATATCCATAGTATAACATTTTCATGACATGTATATTGTGGGGTTTGATTCATAAATTTGAAAGCCAAGTGGATTCAAAGCTGCTTGGAGGTGAGTGATCTTCTTTTAGTCTTATTTGGGCTTAGATTCATAGCAGAGAGAAGAGAAGAGAAGAGAAGAGAAGAGAAGAGAAGAGAAGAGAAGAGAAGAGAAGAGAAGAGAAGAGAAGAGAAGAGAAGAGAAGAGAAGAGAAGAGAAGAGAAGAGAAGAGAAGAGAAGAGAAGAGAAGAGAAGAGAAGAGAAGAGAAGAGAAGAGAAGAGAAGAGAAGAGAAGAGAAGAGAAGAGAAGAGAAGAGAAGAGAAGAGAAGAGAAGAGAAGAGAAGAGAAGAGAAGAGAAGAGAAGAGAAGAGAAGAGAAGAGGAGAACTGTCTTCTAGAATGTGAAATGAAAGACTGAAGAACTAGATACTGCACCATTTTATCCAGTTCTCTGGTGGTTCCAGTGTGTGACTCCTTGAACACCAGTATGCAGAAAGGTTGTTTGTTTTGTTGGTCATAGGTTTTGATTTTGTTTTGTTTTAAAATTAGGATTATTGGGTTTTTTTGTGGTTTGTTTGCCTTTCAGCGGGCAAAATAGTTTGCAACCTTTTATTTATTTATCCAGCCCTCCAAATATTTGACGCATTGCAAGTTTTATCAGGTTCAAGAGCTGTGCAAGCATATCTTTACAGCACTTGACTCAAATGATTTCTGGGCTGCTTTTGCAGCTGCCAAGTGCCCACCCTACATGTCAGCCAGGTACCTCTCTGGAAGTACTTGGGTGGTTGCTAGTCCCTAACAACACTTCCTTCATTGCTTCTTTGTCATGTGTCAGATACAGGCTATCTTCCTTCTTAAATTTGTCTGGAGACTAGTCAGCATTTTTAACAGTCAAGGAAGAACATTAAAAAAAGCAATAACTCTCCCTATGTTGTTCTGAGATAGTCATCTGTCTCATAATGTTTTGTTGAAAGATTTTGAGATGTATGTGCTGTAAAACCTTGATCCTACAAACTACTCCCTGCTGGTTGGAGTGTTTGCACTCACGTTCTGCTCAACACCTGCAGATAAAATGTCCTAAGTCGTGGCTTACTCAGAAAATCTGGTACAAGGACAGTTTCACACTTATCTCTTCAAAGTTACACACTCCCTGCAAATTTAAATAAAATGTCTGTTTCTGAAAGGCCTGGAAGTACCTGATGAAGCTCTGTAGAACCCTTTTATCTGCAAGTTTGCAACACATTTTATTTTGCAGAAGCTGAGAAAATACCCGTTAAACATGCTAAATTGTGGAAATGCACAGAGGTGTCTATTTGCTTTTATTGAATATTCTGGAATCAGAAGGAGGGGAGAAAAGGAGGTTTGGGCTTGCATAAACACCTCTTCTGAACACCCTTCCATTCACATTCTTCATTCTTGAGCAATTTATCCCCATTCACATAAGGGATAAATTGCTCAAGAAATTGTGTCTGAATGTGAGGGTCAAAAATTCCAAGCTTCATGTCATCATTTGCTTATGCCTTCTAAGGCATAAAGGGGTAAAAATGTATTCCCATTTAAAATCCATTTTTATCTAAGGCAAAAGTAACTGAGCAAGTATTTCAGTATTATGCATGATTTTAAAAGAAAAATTAACTCAGCCCTCTAATCCACCACAAGGTTAGAGAGATAGCTGGATAAATGCTCTCCTGCAATTGAAGGTGCAATGGAATTTTGTTCAAAAGTGGTTTATCCCCACATTTATAGAAAGCACTTTACATTTATTACCAAAATTTGCCTGTTATAAATCAGACCAATTCAAATCACCAAGTTATTTAAACCACTCATATCAGGCTTTTCTTCACTAATGAATGTGACAAATTGAAGGATTCACATGCACACTGTCAAGTTTGTTTCAAAGTAGCAATGGCATTTTCTTCATAAATCCTACAGATTTTTTTTCAAGCTCTCACAGTGGTGCTGTGCCTGAATGCAATTCCTAGTTCAAATGCCAACAGCAGTGATGCAGCCATGTGTCTGTAAATGCCAGTGATGATTGTTTAAATCTGAGTAAAAATTTAGAAGGCACTTTGACTCCTAAGGAGCAACTATCATCAGTGACCTACCTACATGGAGGTTTACCTGTATGCAATAATCCTTGAATATCCTAAGTGATTTATATATCACATGTACATGCATGCAAACAATACCTTTGTGCAACATATATAAGATTATGTAACATGTATGAAACACTCAGCTTCGTGAGCATCTCTTCTGCTGTGTAGAGTTCACGTCTGTACCCTCAGCTGCAAAGCACCAGCAGTACAAGCAGCATTTTCCATTACTGCTGTGGGAGTCAATCATCAATGCCAGGTAGTATCTCCCCAATAACCAGCACTTTTCTTATTTTCTTCTTTCCTTCACCCTTGAGACTAAAATTTCCTCTGCTCATTTTTAGTATTACATGAATACAGTAATTTTTAAAATATTGATTAGAGGAAAAAGCCACTTCTTTGCTAGCCTCTTTAAAGAACCATATCTGTAAAAGTGTTGTAACAGTCCTTTTTCTCAATTAGGAAAAAAAGTAGAACCACTAAAAGAGATTTATTATTTGATAGATCGTATTTAACTGAGACAGCAGTTACTGGTAAACACAAAGTATCAGAAAAATTCACCTCATCACAAACCAAATACACTGCTAAGATGTTAAGTGGCTTTTTGTGAATTTTGAAAATATCTGAGAATTGCTACTATTTTTGATCAAAATTATGCTAGATTTTACTGTGATGGCTTTCTTCCTAACCAACTCAACTAAATCCATCCATCAGAGATGTCTATGTAGAGCCACATCTCCTCTTTCCTGTCTCCCCTTATACCAGTCAGCTGGTCTCGGTGCATATCGTGGCTGGTGGTAGAAGAAATGCAACCCAAAATGTAGAGGAAGAAAGGGCCCTTTGCTTGAAAGAGGTGACCTGCAGAAACAGGTCTCAATAGGCCAGATTAACTAGCAACTGTCAAAATATCATTTAGAAGCTATGAAAGGTTCCTGTTCTCCAAAGAGGTGCTGTCAAGTAAAATAAACCTAAAATGTGTCAGGCTTTGATGTCATTGTAACAACGTGATCTCTTCCAAATTCCAAATATTCGTTTCAGTAATGTGATGTGACATCTTAGTAGGAAAAGTCCAAAATGCTTAATGCTGCAATTTACCTGGGACAGATCTGGGTAAGAGGGGACTGGAGAAAGTACTGCAAAATTAGTATGAGTGAGGGAAGAGAGAAACATCTGGCCATGTCAGGCAAGTGGGAATTACAAACGAGCAAATAGATGGACTCATGCATTTATAGCTGGAGATGAACTGAACAGAACAAGTGCAAAGGTAAAAGAGAGGAGAGTACAAAGAGAGGGTAGGAAGATTGGCTAAAAGTGGGATAATATTCTTGCAGCCCTTTGGAGAAAGTTGGATCACTGTTCAAGTGGGTTTTCTGCAGCCATGAGGTCCAGATCCCAAACTGATCATTGGAGTCAATGATAACTCTTAAGACTGTAGCAAGTAATCTACATCTTTATTCCTTGGACTGGCTAAAACAGCTAGATTAAGTAGTCTTGTTAGTGTTTTTAATTAAAATGCAGTTTGTGAGATCATGATTAAAAAGAAAGAGCCAATACTGGTCCACAGTCTAGAAAGTCTGGAACTTCCAGATACCTAAACCAGAGGTTTTCAGTTAATTATCTCTCTAGGCCTTTAAATAAATGTGAGATATCATGGGACTCATCATAACGCCACAGAAGTTGGCAGCACTGCTCTCTGGGGCATTCTTAGTCCTCTGCAGAGCCAGCATTTGGCTATGACTTTTTGTTACTAGTCCCAGCTGGACAATAATAGGTCCTCCCTTTTCCTGCACCTTCTGTGGCATTTGCAAAGAGATGTGCTTCATTACACAAAGAAAACAAGCCTTCATAAATTACTGGTGAGCCACAGGTGTAGTAAACCTAGGAAAGAGCAGTGATATTGCTGATGTCTGCTAAGCAGGGAGAAATTTTATAAACTGAGAAAAATCTCTCTTCAGAGAAATACTTTGGTTTCTCAAATGTGTAGAGGACTGTCCTGAATGGGATGAATAAAATTGCAATCAATAGACTCATAGAATCATAGCATGGCTTTTGTTGGAAGGGGCCTTAAATATAATCTAGTTCTAAGCTGGCCTTACTCACTGCCAGGGATGGGGCATCCACAGCATCTCTGGGCAACCTGTGCCAGTGCCTCACCACCTTTGCAGTAAGGAATTTCTTTCTAATATCTAATCTAGACCTCCTCTCAGTTTGAAGCTATTCTTCCTTGTCCCCCCACTACATGCCCTTGCAAATAGTCATACTCCAGCTTTCTTAGAGGCTCCCTTCATTTCTCTTTCTTCCTTTTTCTTTTTCTTTCTTTCTTTCTTTCTTTCTTTCTTTCTTTCTTTCTTTCTTTCTTTCTTTCTTTCTTTCTTTCTTTCTTTCTTTCTTTCTTTCTTTCTTTCTCTTTCTTTCTTTCTTTCTTTCTTTCTTTCTTTCTTTCTTTCTTTCTTTCTTTCTTTCTTTCTTTCTTTCCTTCCTTCCTTCCTTCCTTCCTTCCTTCCTTCCTTCCTTCCTTCCTTCCTTCCTTCCTTCCTTCCTCCCTTCTTCCCTTCCTCCCTTCCTTTCTTTCCTTTTCTTTAGCATCCTTCCATTTACTAATTGTTTGCCACCAAGTTTTATGTGAATAGGAAGCCTGAAAATAATTTTCATGATTATTCAATTTGAACATCTGGTATCATCATGAATGTAACTGGTGTAATGAGCTTCTCTGCATTGAACATAGGCTGCATGGTAAGGAAAGGACTTTGAAGCAACTGCACCTGAATTAAACAGGTTTCGCAAAAGAGTAAATCTCCCTCCCAGTGTGCAGGGCCTAACTCCCACTAACATTAATGACAATAAACCCTTCTCATATAGAATAATTAGTGCCCTCAGAGTTTAAATTTGCAGATACCAAGGCATTCAAATGAAGTGTGCTTAGCACTTGAAAATAATGTGGAAATTTTTTCATTGTTTGATTGCATTATGTCTAAAGGGGGAAAGGAAAAAAACTGTTCATAGCTAGGTTAGCTTGTAATTGCTCCAAATTATGTATTTTTATACCATGCAAATTTTGTTTCTAGAGTTTATTCATGATACTTAGCTAGCCATTTTCAAGCTGTAAGCAAAGTGTGTTTTTTAAAAAAACTCAAGTGACATAGTGTATTTTTTGCAGGAATGGAGGAGAACTGTGGAACAGGTGTTTTTTAAAGAATGCATTATAGAAGTGGGCTGCTTTTAACTGCTTATATCAGACATATTTCTATGCACTTGTCCTTGACATCTGAGCACTATGATGCCTTGAAAGGCTACCTAGAAGGAATAAAGTAGGGATTTATTAAAAGGTCCTCAAAGGATACACCTTAGGCAGTGCAAGAGCCCGGCTGTGGCTCCACCCATGGTGGATGCTGGGTCACAAGTTCTCACACTTTTATAAGTTTTGGTCCATTTACATATTGGGGTTAATTGTCCAATTACAGGTTGAGGGTATGAAGTCCCATCCTCCCAGACTGCTCTCCTCAGTTCACTGTTGTTTACACTTTTTGGGCCTGAAGCTGTCCTCGGTTCTCAGGCTGGATAAGGATTGTTTTGTCTGACTAAACTGTGAAGAGAACCTGCTAACACTTTATATGAAGTTCAGAGTTCTATATTAGTGCAGTACAGAACATGAAAAATATCAAAGCTAAAACTTAAGGCATCACTATGCTGGTGATCAGTTATTTGATAAGCGTCCATAAAGAAGGGTCGTCTGGGAACGCAAGACTATGGACCAAAACTGCTTTAGACATTGGATGACGCAGGATCCTGAGACTGTGAAGTGGGCTCCAGAAGATGCCTCAAAGTGACCAAGGAGTACTTGTCAAGTCTTCCTCTTTCAGAAAGCTTCTTGTAGAATACAGAGAGAAGGGTCAGCTTGGTGCTGGAGATGTTGGTTGTCACCTGCTGCATGTGTCGCTTCACCTCAGAGGTCATACAGCTTGCCATCTGCAATAGGGCTGTGCCTTCCTCCCCACCACCTTGCACAACTCCTCCAAATTTGACCTTCCCACACATCCCAAAGTGTGAGGCTACTGACACACACACCCCACCACTGAGTGATTATAATGGGACCCTCATAATCTAGCACAAAATTAAATTTTCAGTGGACTGGAGCACTAAGCACAGCCTTAGAGGGTAAAAATGAATGAGGATCCAGTGGTCTTATCTAGTTATAATAGAATTACAGAATAATTTAGACTGGAAAGGTCTAAATTATTTAATGATCCTCTAGTTATGATTTCCCTGTCCTGAGCAGGGCTGCCACCCACTGTATCTCCTAAGACCATCCAAACTGTACTTCTGCAAAGACCATCTTCCTTACTAATGAAAAATGCCATTACTCTATAACTTACCCTGTTTTCAACAGCATCAAAACACAGTTCATATCCTTCCAGATCCTCCAGAAACATTTTTCCTTGCTGATTTTCCCCTGCTTGTACTGCTTCACAGTTCACCTATTTGAAAAACAAGCGGGCTAGCTAGAGGCCAGGGATAACTTCTATTGTTTGTATTTATAGTTGTGAACTTTGTGTCCTTATTTTTCTCCAGTCACATTTGTTCAGTCCCTCAAGCTGAAACCTCTTTGAAGAAGTCTCTGTGTCTTGCAAGATGGTTTTTTTGACATTGAAAATGCTCTGCAATGGGAGTGATGAAACAAATTACCTTAATATCCATTATTTTGACATGTTTTGGTGCTTCTCTTTTTGCTGTTATCAAAAGGAACATTATATCATTTAAACCCTCATTTTCAAGTCAGGAAATCAGGATAATGGCTTTAGTAGAACTTACGTGGCAGGAAGGTTTGGGAGTAGGCTCTTTCTCTGTTTTCATCTGCCTCGCTATATCAATACACCAGCTACAGTTCAAAAACCCTGAAAAATTCTGCTGGTTAGACCAAAGTCTGGACAAACATCACAGAAGTTCTGAGTTTTATGATCTATTTCTGTACAAATATAGAAGAATCTATTGGAAATATAAACTATAGAAGTTCTGCTAAGAGGACATATGGAAAATCTTTGCTCTGAATTTACAGGCAGGTTTTCTGTTATTGTTTTTAGTGTCTGTCATTTGTTTTTCAGATATTACTTTCAGATTTTTTCAGGCTCTCGAGATAACCTACTGATTATGCTTTTCAACTCAGTGTGTCCTCAGTATGCAAATTAGTAGACTGTCATTAGCATTAACTGTAATGTTATTAGGGCATCATCTAATGAGAAATCCACAATGCAGGTGTGCACTAGTAGAAACAATAGAAAATTTTGAATTCTAACGTCCTCAATAAATACATGCATTTGGAGATGTGGGGTGTTAGCTCTATTTCCTGGCCACTGTGACATGATGTGGGTCATGAAAGACTACAATTACCCTGTAGCACCTGTGAGGACTTCCTCTGCTTTGGCTCCTATGGGCATTGATAGGTATCAGGTTAAATGCAGTTACTGAGTACCAGCTGAAAGTGAAAAGAACAGTGCAGGTCAGAAAGAAGACACTCTCCTAACTATCCAAGGTAGACACCCTAGAGAAATGAATTGCTTGCTTCTTCTGAGACATCCAGCAATGACTATGTCCTTAGATTTCAGTGGATTTCTAATCAGCCAGTCATTTCTTCTATTAAAGAGGGTGTCTTTGTGATTTGGATCTAGTCTGGATCACTAACTGCAGTCTATTTTGCCACTAAGGCTGTTGCCAAATTGAATATAGCACTTCTGCCTCAGCACAAAGAAATCACACTAACCTCTTGGAAGTCTTTGAAATATAAGTGGAAAGGTTTCCCCCACATATATATGTCTAATCTTCATTCAGCTGCTTCTCTGAGGCTGGCAGGTATCATTTTGCATCCCTCAGTGAAAATGCTGTAAAGAGAATATTGAGCTGTTTTCCAGCTGTGTTTGTTTAGGTAGGAATATTTTCTTCTACTTGCAGCACAGACAGCTATTTGGGGTTGTTGTCAGTTTTCTTTTGATATAGATTCCTTGTATATAGTTCTTCTGTAAATGTTTTCAGCATTCACTGTCTTTTATACAAAGATTTTTTTTTAGTGTGCCTCAGAGAGGGATTTTGTAGATGAGTATCTGAACTACCAAATGTAAAATTGCTTGAGATGAGATGAACAAATTTTTTTTTCAACTAAAACTACATTCATTAGCTTTTTCAATGACCTCTTAGCAAAAATTTATGCAAAATTTGAAAAAATTTCTTTTTAAAATGCAGATTCTCTTCCCCCCCCAAAATATCCTCTATTTTTAATTTAATATTCAATCAAGTGCCTTTCTCTATATCCTATATAACAAATCGCATATCATTATATATAATGGTTGTAAATGAAATGTAATTTTAAATAAATTGTAGGATGTTTTTAGAATAGAATAGTTGTTTTGCTTGGAATAAAAAGAGACATTGATGTAAATTCAGAGTTATTTTAATCTTGGTGCTCTAAAACATAAATATCTTAAAAATATAGTTATGTTAGGTCAACACAAAGAATGTGTCTGATTTTGTTTAAAGCAGTGTTGAATGAGCTGGACACCCTGAGGTCTCCCAGATGTCTTCTTTTTGTCTTTTTCTCCTTTCTGTTAACCATTCTGCCCATACATGTTGGGAACCAATTATTTACAGCTTTCAATTAAATAGCAAAGTATATAAAAATTAGTTAATGTCATATCATTTGGGGACTCTTGTCTATAATTAATTCATTTAAAAGTTTGCGGCCAGTTAATACTGTTACACTGTTAGTGTATGTGTTGCATCTTCCTGATTTAAAAACATATTTCTGCCTTGGACCCTGTTGCTATTTGCTCTGCTATGAGTGGTTAGGATGATCACCCAAGTGTATAAAAATGTTGATAAGGCTCTGTACACCTGAGGGAATCCTGCCTATCAGAAATGTATCTCTCCTGTATTCTTATTGTCTCATTTTAGGTGGTTTGGGATGTTTTCATTTTGTCTTAAAATAGATTGCAACATCTTCCAGACATAGCCTTTGTCTTCTGGTGTGCAGAAAAGAGCAGGGCACCAACCTCAGATGGAATTCCTTGGTAGCTCTGCAATGTAATTATTGTTATGCAGATTTTAATGTTACATGTTACATATAATTTTTTAAGTAAGGACATGATAGCATTCAGAAGTGCATCTCTGTTTTTGAACAGTAAAAACCTGCATTGCATTCCTACAGGATAAATGGACAGTTACCTTCACTGCTCCTATGTTTTGTGTCTTGTTTCATTGGGATTCGTTATTTTTTAAACTCTAATAGGTTCATCACATAAAGGTTACTTGCTTTTGTGAGATATTGTGGCCCCTTTCATTTCTCCTATTTTGCTGACCCTGCAGCAGACATCTCTTGCTGTCTGTAGCCCCACTTAATAGCCTGAACTCACCTAGGAGTACAGAAAGGAGAAGTTCTCCAATTAGGCTGTAGAGAGGCACAGAAAATAGTCAAGCAGCCTTTCCAGATAAGCCTTAGCTGGATCTGGGTCAGAGCCCATATTTCAGTGGGGGAATACACAGGCCTCACGCCCCCACTTGTACAGCAGCTCTCAGAAGTTTTTTGAGAGCTGGAATAGATGATGAGCAGCAGGTGAACTACTGCTCCCTAGTCGCTGTGAAACTTGAGTACATCTCTGATGGTCTCTGTTCCTGTTCTCAGGGAGATGAAGGGTAGGCAGTTTCTTGCTAGAATTTAGTGTTACATTAAAAAAAAAAAAAAAACCAACAAAAGGCATAAATTTTGTGAGAGTCTAATTGGTAGATGTAAGAGAGTACAAATGACAGAGAGACTTTTCACCGGGGGCTGCAGTGACAAGACAAGGGGAAACAGTTGTAAACTGAAAAAGGGTAGGTTTAGATTGGATGTAAGGAAGAAATATTTTAGGATGAGGATGGTGAGACAATTGCACAAGTTGTACTTAATAATTTTTAGAGGTCCATTCCAACACAAACTATTTAATTTTAACTTGAGTGGTTTTTTTGGACTAATATTTCTGTTTGCTTGGCCTCTTTTTTTTTTTCTTTTCTTTAATCCTTTCTTTTATTATAGCTTGTTGGCTCTTACAAAAATAAAAACTAAAAAAAAGTACTTTATTCTCTTATTTGCCCATTGGATTCATCATTGCAATTTATTGAGGGTAAATTTTGTCATGGGAGGATGATTACATGCTTTTCAGAACAATTTAATTTGATGTAATAATACTGTAACTCTTGCTAAATCTTGCAGAGATTCTGTACAATATCCAAATTAAGCACAGTAACCAATCCATGTCTGTATTTGAATGGTAGCTGACTGTACTTTATTTTGAATAATGCATTTGCACTACTTTAAAATTAGCAAAAATTATCTGAAATGAAGGTAGATTTGTCCTACCAAAGATAAAACATTTTTATTGCTAGAGAAATATTGTGACATTCTACCTAATTGCTGGTATAATTTCACAAATGTGCTGAATCATGTTATCATGGGGAACAGGGGACTCCTTATCTGCAGAAGGTCTAGTCAAGAGGTGCCTAGTATTAAATGGAGTTAATATGCAATTTCATATAATTTGGAGTTTAACCATACTGCTGTTGTAGGTGGGCAAAAAAGAATTCTGTGATACCAAGCCTGAAATCATTTAATCAGGAATGTAAATCAGTTATGTGGTTCAGTTACCAAATGTTGATAGAACTGGCCATAGTAGATTGTTGTTTTTTAATTACAGCTGCTCTGTAATGTTGTTGTGTCACCAGGTTCCAAGAAAGAAAATAGCATGGTATGGCAGTTTGCTATGCCAAATGACCACTACTCCTGCCAAATAGAAATACTACCAGAAGTGGGTTCTTCTATAGGATGATAGCCACATCCCTAATTAATGAATGCCACCTTTCCCTATATGTATTTATGTTCAGATAATTTATTTAAATAATGTTCCTACTACATGCTTTATAGCCTTCTGCCTTTTGCTACACAAATTTTAGCTTATATTGCAAACTGTGCAAGTCATTCGGTAAATGTAATTTCCATCCCTGCATACTAATCGATTTCTTCACAAACACCTGCTATCAGTTATGATAATAAAAATGCCATTCTAAATTGAAAAGGGGCCAAATGGAGCTTCCTAAGGAAATGACTTAAGTGTCTTTCAATGCCTTTAGTGTAGTAATGTTCTTGTAGTGCCAACACTTTTTTCAACATTTATATTTTATATAATTTTTTTCTATTACATCATTTTTCTGTCTAAATGGTTCCTCATAACTGTTGCTGCGAAGTAGTTCATAGCAAGGCTGGAGAGAAATTTCTGTGTTTCCTCTCTCATGGGACTAAATCCAGCAACTCTACATTGGGAAAATTCCTTAGCACAGACCTAATTGGAACATCTGGCCACTGAGCAAGTATAAATACTAAATGGCTGTATCAGTTCCTATAACATCACTGGGAAAACGTTGTAAAGTTGGTGAGTGCCTTGCCCTTGGACTGCGTGCCAGTTTCTTCCTAAAATATAAGCCTAAATTTAGCAGCCAGATTGCAAGTAGCATTTGAATTATCCTGGGTCACTTTATGGCTTCTTCCATCCCAGGAAATAACCTTCCAGCAACAATCCTTGCCAGAACCTAATAATTTTCAGCTCTGCTGGGTCTTGTCTCAGCTCCGAAATGTCTCATTGGCATTCAGCTGTATTGTCATCTCTCCAGACAATGTCCTCTGTATTATTTGAAAAGAAACAACCCATTTCACTGATTTTTTTTCACATTTTCATTTTCTCTTAGCTCTAGCCGCCCAAGCATATGCGATAAAGGAAGAGAACGATAGTCTCCGATGGCAGCTGGATGCTTACAGGAATGAAGTGGAGCTCCTGAAGCAGGAGAAAGGACAGCTCTTTCGAACAGAAGAAAGCCTTACCAAGGACCAGCAGCTGCAGTTCCTACAGCAGACAATGCAAGGCATGCAGCAGGTATTGCTAAGGAAGAAAAGAAAAAGTCTTCTATTTTAGAAAAGTGGTACCATGGGGCTCTGCTGCACTCAAGACTATTCATTAAGGTCCTGATTTCTTTTCAGAAGATCACAGGGACTTAGATGGGGGAAGAGGGAGGAGAGTTTGGGCATATATTTAGGCACAGTCATTTTAGGAATTCATAAACTGCAAACCCATTGATCATTCAAGAAAATTCTTTATGCATTTGCTAGTTATGTGCAAATTGCTCTGTTTCTCTTTCCACTTAATCCAACTGGCCCTGATATTGTACAGAAATTTTTAAAAAATTGTCTAATGTATCATAATCAGTGCTCTGTGGTGTTTTCATTTGCATTCATCTGCATCTTTTTTTCTGCTATTGTTTGAGAATGACTGAGACATCAGCGTGCCCAGACTACTCTCCTTAACTTGCAAATTGTTAGCAACATCAGTGCTATTTCCTGAGCTATTATCATTTATGCTGACCCATGGATGTAACCTTTTCATTCAGACAGTTTTTAAGTGGTTTAGTGCAGCAGAAAAGCTTTTTCTCTGACACCAGTCAACGAGAAACTGCACTGTTTCCCTGCAGGGTCAAAGGGTGTCAGTTTATCATAATTATTATCCCTTATTTGTTAGTGTGCTCCTGACACTGTGCTGGGTGAGTCTTGGCAAGCAGAGCCAGACTGCTCCCACTGCGTTGTCTGACGTGTCCGCTGACACACGAGCAGCCCTCACCCAGCGTGCATGTGTGCAGCATCTTCTCTGCCCAGGCACTTGTGTTCAGCTGGTACGTGACAGACCACGAGGGCAGTGGCTCAGCACGGTGCTGGGCTGTGCTCCCAGCTGGAGTGGAGCTTCTCAGCCTGGCACTGTGGAGGTTAAATTTACTTCCTTCATCTGTGGCACTGCTCACACTCCTCTGTCACCCCTGGTTATTAGATTCCAGAGGGGGGCAAGCTGTACCCACTTCCAGACTGCACTAAGCTACTTTTGCATGGCAAAACCCAGGAGATACTCAATTACTTATGAGCTGCCTCGTTGGGTTAGGAATTGCTCAGCTGTCCTGGTGCCCACTGAATCCAGCAAGTCTGCAAATCCCAGCCAACACCCAATAACAAAGCACAAGGCAACCCTACACACACATTGATATCAACACAAGCCCCTTTAAGCAGGCAAATTTTTACAAAATCAGGGTGATTTATTGTATGGTGGAATAATTCTGACCAAAATACATTAAAAGTTGAGAATAATTGATAATTCAAGAATGAAATCTTTCCTGGACTTCAAAATTAAGTGATTACTCAGAAATACTGAAGGTTTCTGTATACTTTAGATAAGCTTGAGGTCTGTTCATGATCTTATCCTTATATAAATGGATACTTAAATATCACTGGTTTTAATAAATTTAACACCATATGTAAAAATTGTGCTGCATTTAATCCTGGTGCTAATTCTCCATTAAAATTAGTGAAAAGGAGGCATAAAATACTGCTAAATAAAAAATCTGGATCCCTAGCACACCCATTTGGCATTATTATAATTTTCTGTCTGGAGTCTGGATGAAGTATAATCAAGTCTGTAGAATATAAATAGTTTTTTATTGAACTCCAAGCAAATGCTAATAATGCAAATCAATAACACAGAGTTACTGACTTATCTCTCTGTTCAGCTGGCCACGGACACTGCAGTCCCTACTCCTCTGAGAGTTTCTGTGTTTGTGACAGTTTTGCTGTGAGGTTCTCAATTTTTCTAGTTTGCCATCTCAGGGTCAGACCTACTTGCTCCCAATGGGATATAATTAGAGATGGCCCAAGGAGCTGGAGAAGACACTGCAGATAATCCAGTCTGACAATATGCTGAGGAGAGCAGCAACACAGAAGCATGGGAGGTGAAGTTCAGAATATTTGGTGGGAAATTATCAGTCAGTTAAGCAGCTGGATGATGGTTTTGAATTTCAGTAATTAGCCAGAGTCATGGCATCCCATAACCTTTGTGATTTTCATGCAGTTAATGCATGAATATGTAGAAATAAACCTCTGATTTAGGTAGACTCAGTTTTATCTCAGCTTGGTTTGGTAAGTATTGAGAGATGACAACCTTAGCTGAAATCTGTCAGTGTAGCAGGTGCTCAGCATCTATGGAAATCAGTCTCACTATGAAATATTAAATATATATCCAGGACTTGAGTATAAATAATTTAACAAGAAGACCTGTATTCCCTTTTATCCTTTTGTATATATTAAAATTAATTTCAGACAAGGTAAACTGAATGCCACTGAATTCCTGAACCCTTCATATATGTCAGCATTGAAAAACATATTTCTCCTTTTCTCCTCATTCTCCCCTACTCTTTCATACACTTCTTCTAACTCTGAAAACTAGAGAACAAGTGATTTGAGCTGCAGCCTGAAAAGCAGATTTATCTGAGAAAAATTAGATGCATTTTCAGAATCAAGACATTTTTTGTAAACATATTTGGTGCCAAACAATAGCAAATAACAGACCACCGATGTATTTTTAATGTACTTCTACCATCTGGATGTTTTTCAGGAGTCTTCCCTGTGTTTGCAGGACTGATGAAATGAATGTTTATTTTCTCTTCCATCACTCCCACTGATCTAAAGTAGCATCAGGAAAATCACACAGATGTTTGCTTATGAAGTGTACCTTATGGGCAGTAGTAGCAACCTCCTTATTTGCTGTGTCTAAAAAAAGAAAATCCTTTGGACTAATGACATTGAACTTATGGGGTTTTAGTCAACTTCCTCCATAAAACTGTTTCACAGTTTAATTTCATACCCACTGTGAGATCTCAAACAAATGGAAATAATGTCTTGTATCCATGGTAACAAATGAGATACACTTTACCTGATTTTGAGATGGAAATTGAATTAACTTGTCACTGCTGCATAGGTGGTATTGCCTTCAATTTATTTCTATATGAGGACACACATACCAAGACGATCACTTTTTGAATGGCTCTTTTCCAGCAGTGTTTGGTATGCTCTAAAAAAAGTCTGTGATCACAAGAAAGGATGTTTTAGTTGTAACTATTTTTGCAGCATTTCACAGCACAGCTGTAAGAATTTTTTAATCTTGCCTCTCTGTATGAAATGTTTCATCAGATACATGACTATAGGTAATGCAGAAAATATCACCTAGAACTGTTGCTTAATGGTTGAATTTATAAGCCTCAATTTTCAGTGGGTATATAATTTCTCCAATTTTTTACAATTTAGTTTTAGCATATTACATGTGGAATGGCAAGCAGAATTCTTTTCAAAAAAATCCTCAATGCAGTCTTTCAGCCATTCCAAGAACAAAGCATGAAAAATATACTTTCATTATATATTGTCCATCAAGTATAATTCTTGATGAAATGCACTTGCCACCTTTATTTGCCACCTTGCTTTGAAACCAAGGCTCAGAATTTGACAGTGAGTCTCTACTGAATTAATGATGTGGTTCCCAGATCCTTTGTACAATCTGTCTGAAACTGATAGTGTTAGCAAGCCTTTGAAAAAATGTCAGTTTTCCACAAAGGAGATGACACTCATTAGTATGTGTTTGAGAAAATTTTAGATTTTTACTGGTCATCCAGGATTGTTCATGAACCACTTCCACATCAGTGCAATGTTTTAAGCCTCAGGTTAATCCTGAGTCTACAGAGCACATGTCCTTTAGCATGACTCTCATTTAACAAGTTAGCTCTACCTTTTTTGTCAGGCTTAACTGGCCAAGGTGTGGGGCCATGCTTGTACAGCTGTGCTGATTCCTGAACTGGTACATTTGCCAATGGGCTGGTAATTTTGCATGGTGCTTAACTGCATCATGTAAATGTAGGATAATGTTCTTTCCTCTCATAACTCTCCAAGCATGATGGGCTGAATTTAGCTCCTGCAGGCAAGGGTGTCATCCACAAATCCCCATTTAAACAGTGCTCCATAAATGTTATGTCCAGGAAATGTACACTGGTGCCCAAAGTTCTGCTATTGCACATGCTGAGATGTGCCATTTAAGAGGCACCTCATTGCCCCCATCCCCTGAGGGCCTGAATCACTGGCTGAGCTTGGGACCATACTCCTAACACACAGTGACAGCACAGGCTGTCACCCCCTTCGCTGGCAGGGGTGCATTAACGCCCAGCCACGGGGTTATTGCAGCAGCAGGGGATGCACCACAGTGCCTCTCTTAAAATTAGTGCTCCAGCTGGAAAGCCAGAACAAAGGGAACAGTCGTGTGTGGTGGGTGTGGGGCTGACATAAAGGCTGCCACGCTGCTGTGAGTGCCACCAACTCAGCTCAGCATGTCTCAGCAGGAGACTGAGCATATTCTGGCCCTGCTGATGACCCACATCGGTGTCGCTCTGATGCAGTGTGATAAGAGTCCACTTTGGTCCTCTCTTCTTTTTCTCCCTGGACAATACCAATTTAATGTGAATTGCAATGCAGATTGTGAACCTGAACACTCAAAAGTCAGGAGCTGCCAGAACCACTGCCTGTGTGTTTTACTTTGTATACCTCAGAGACCCTTCCCCATTTGGTGCTGCAGGCAGAGAGAACACAGTTAATCATCACCTGTTCAGTACTTTGCTGTTCAATATGCAGCTCAAGGTCTTTCTGCAAAGGCCACATTGCTCCTGACATTTTCTACCTACTGAGGACTTTCTTTTGCAGTTTACTAATCATTTAACATGTAAAATAAATAGCACATGCCTCTGAGACTGATACACCTCTTTAAAGAGCTCTGATAAATGCCAGATGACTAGCAATGATAAAATCACAGAATTATTTAGGTGATAAAGGACTTTTAAGATCATCAAATCCAACAATTAACCCAGCATTGCCCAGTCCACCACTAAGCCATGTCCCTAAGCACAGCATCTACATACCTTCTAAATACCTCCAGGGATGGTGACTCCACCACTTCCCTGGACAGCCTGTTCCAAAGCTTCACAACCCTTTTGGTGGAGAAATTTTTCCTAATATCCAGCCCTACACCTCATTTCAGGCTTTCAGTGTTCATGCAGGGCAGGACTGTTTTGTCTGTGATACGCCTCGCTTTTGTGGTTGGGAGGAATTGCTGTTGGACTGCATTGCAGCTCCCTCCTTACACTCATTGCTCCCTCAAAGGAGGGTGGTCAGGGTACATTTGGTGGTGCAGACTGTGGGGAGCACACATTTTCCAGAGTACCATCCCTGGGAGACAGATTACAATCATTTTGTCTAATTGAGGTGTTACAAGAGTCATCTATCAGCTTTTTCAGAAAGACCATGTACCTGTAAAATGTAGTAACTCTTCTGAGTAGAAAATCCAGAGGTAACTATTGTTAGCCTCACTATGCTGCCTTTGAAATTACTTGGATTTCTACCATCCCCAGCCATTAGAGCAGAGCCAATCCATTTTCAGATGGAGCTAGCAGATTTTTCTACAAACAAAGATGGCACTTCTCTGGTCTTTCTTTCCCTTTTTTTCATAGTTTTTTCCCATACAAGTAGTAGAACTGAATATTCCCATGGTCCACACTCTTTCAGTGAGAGAAGGGACAAAAAGAACATTTCTGTGCAGGAGGTTGTAACAGACACTAGGGCAGGGCATCATGAGGCTTTTTTCCCTCATCAATCTTTTAACCAATCTACCACCTATTAAGTTCCAATAAGGCTCAGCTGGCATTGAGGTCTGCAGGTCTCAGAGCCTTCACATGTGTTGTTAACTGTCACATCCATTCCTTTCCATCACTTACAAACATTCTGAAATGTCAGAAGCCACAGACACAGATGCTGGTGGCTGAAAATTGCTGAATATGGTACTGTGTAAATGCCATGGCCATTATAACAATGATATACCTTTAAATATACAGGTTCTAGTAGCAGTTTAGTGCTGAAATTAAGATCATTGTTGAATAGATGGAGCATGTTATGCCTATATTTATTAAAATAGCCTAACTGCAGAGGAGATTTGTAGCCTTTTTTTATTCTATCTACCTCTTGCTCACCAAACATCTATTCAGCATACAACCCAACCAATGTACTTGTGCACAGCTATAAACTGATTCTTCTCCAAAGCAGTATTAAAGAAGAATAAATATAAGAGATAAAAAAAAAAACCCTTTAATTTGCACTTTACCTGGTAAATAAACAGACCAGAATAATTATGTTGGAAATGCTTTTAATTGCAGTATGAATTCCAGGTAGATCTTTTTTCTTTTTTTTTTCCTGTAAAAGTGGCACTTGAGTAGTAATGGTAGTACTGATGACCTTAAAGGGAATAGATACAAGTTAAGTGTGAGGGACTGGACCCAACATCCAGATGTTCACTTCCATGCCTGTTCCTTCTCTCACCCAGTGGCTGATATTTGAAAACTGGTTAAGAAATATATGAACTCCCAGGAGAGAGAGAAATGTCCCCATAAGTGTTTTCTTAGTTCACTTGGGCTTTTCAGGGCTCTGTACAGTCCAATCCATGTTTAAACTTCCAGATAACACTTAGTCTTTTGATTATATTAAAAAAAAAAAGGAGCAGCTGGCAATTAAGTGCTATTTATTTACCAGATCTCAGACAAGCCAAATGGCTTCTCATCTCTGTTTAACAACCTTTCTTTATTGAAAGTAGTGTTTGATTTCCCACTTCTGCAACCGTCACTTCCATAATATTAGGGGAGTGTAAATAAGGGCCCACAGATACTTTAGGCACCATATTCCCCACAGCTGTTCTAGTTGTAAGATGGAGGAGAGTAGCATCTTTTTTCCTGCTAGTGCTGGTAAAGCTAGACTGAGATTGGCAGCAAGAATAAATCCTTCACAGAGAAATAATCGGGTGCACACATTTTATTTACAATACGAAATAAATCAACTAATATATTCATTAGCATGGTTGTGTAGTCTGGTGGTGGTAAAGGACAAATCTTTTAAGTTTTACAGTCCAGTGATCTTACATGAATTTTTTAAAAGATCCTAAATACTAGCATTGGCTTGCTGATTAGAATTTCCAATTGTGTTTGATGCTATCAGTGCTAAGAACTCTGTTTCCATTACTAGGAATTGTGTTTCAGTGGAAATTACACTGGGTAAATTGATTCTCTTCCATAATATTGTTCTTCTAATTAAATTTTTATTCCACATCAAAATAAATAAAATATTTTTTCTTGAATGGAAAATCAAAATTTAAAAGATCTGTTCTGGTTTGCTGAAAAAAGGCATGCTGTATCATGCTCATTTTCAGTGCCATGGAAGAAGAGCTGGGATCACACTGCTCAAGTGCCATTAACTGGTGAGGAGTTATCCACAGTGGATAGTACAGGTGAAAGGCTGGAGAAGAAGCTGTTGTTATGACTAGATGATCACACCTTTCTTTGACTGTGCATCATGCAAAGTGCCAACTTATTGCCTCGTAGGACAGATATGAAGGTACCAGGAACATGATGCTCATTTGGGATCAGGCCTCTTTCTTTGATCAGGATCAGGATCTACTCACCTGTCAGTAAAGTCAGGGCTATGGGATATCTCAATCACCTCATTTAGCAAAGAAAGGAGGGAGCTTTATTGATGAGGTACAGTGGGTTTCTGTCAGGCTTCTCCCCTTCACAGGCCACCCCCAAAATAAAGGACCTTGCGTAATTTTCTGTGAAACCCAGATCCCAGAGAGGGATCCCTGATGCTATAGAGCTAAGTGTCTTATTAGTATATTTAAATTCTGAAATGAAGGATTTATTCTCTAAGGTTCCTAAGGACTTGGTCTTTTCTTCGTTTGCTGCAAAAGTCCATAGCTGACTGAAGACAACTTTTCCATCTTCATAAGAGGTATACTTGAAAATTACTTGGCAGAGGAAAGCTGTTGACTGTCTCTTAAACTGTTCATCACATCACCCATGTTCTCCTTTCCTTTGCTGCCCAGCCCTTAGCACTGCCTCTTGTAGCTGGTGTGGCTGAATTGCTAAGCCTCACAGAAAAAAAAGAAGTTGAGAGCTAATTCTCTGATATCTATCAGCTGTTCTCTAGAATCTTATAAAAACTGAAGTCAGAAGGTACATCTGAAGGTCAGGTATACCTCCCCTCAAAACAGGGGCATCTCTGGAGTCATCTCAGTTTTGTTCAGGACCTTGTTCACCTGTGGTCTCAGTACCCCCAAGGATGGAGACTCCAGAGCTTCTCTGAGCCCTTGCTCAAGAGGTTGGCTACCCTCACCGTGGAATATTTTCCTGCTGTGTAATAAAAAAAAAGTTTCTTGCTGCCTATTTGTCCTCAACCCTTACTCAAGAAAACCACCACCTCTGTAACCTCCCTTAAGGTAGTTTCAGTGTGTCTGTGTCCATCTGTCTTCTATTTTGCTTTCTTTCTTAGAATACATGCCTGCTGCAATGACTCTGAGCACTGCAGAGCTGCAGCAGGACCTCTGGAGTCTGTCTAATAGCAGGGGAAGGGAAGCATGGCAAACACCTCCCTAAGGAAGCAGCTGGACAGATTTGTTCTTTAGTGCCACCACGTGCATTCCCCCATCAGGTGCGTGTCCAGCTCCTCGGCCCCCTCTGAGGTAGTTAACCTGCAGAGCAAATGTGTTCAGCATGGTCTTTGCCTCTGGCCAGAGAGCCAGGGAAACTCACTGTGCAGGTCAAACAGGAGCTGGGCTGATCATCCACGTGTACCTCTTTACCAGCCCTCTTTCACCCTGTCATCCATCCAAATGATGCCATCCATACAGCCAGGGACACAGCCAGTCCCTGAGAGCTGGCAGGGATGGGAAGCATTGCACTATTACACTGTGTTTCTTTTTAATCCCTTAAAAAGCCCAAACCCACAGCCATACTCTTTATTTTAATAATGCCTTGCTGCAACATGGCTAACTTCCTTGAGGGCTCATTTCTAAAGCTTCTTTGACTTGTCTTTCACATTCTCCTGTTTCCTTGGTGATTTGTCAGGCCTCATCAGCGTCTTGTTACTAATGCATATTTGCTCAGCTGGGAAGTCACTTTCTCATTATTCAAGCCTGCCATGTGCTGGCCATTTGTGATATGAAATCTTGTCTGTCTTGCAAAGACACTTTTCCAGATGGGCCATGGGAGTACTGGGAGAGGGATTTGTATTTTTATTTTAAAAATGGTTGATTTCATTTTAATTCATTTTTTCTTTTCCTCCTGCCTAAGGAAGATTCTGAAAGGAAACGTTTACCATCCTTCCCTCTGTATTTGTTAACAGCTTCTAAGAATTTCAAAACATTCATTTCCTTGCGATTTTTCTTATTTTCCATTTGGCAAACTCTTAACTTCTTTTTCTTTATATAAGATGAACTTAGAAAAGATGGAACAAGGTTTTACTTGGGGAAAAAGGAAGAATATAATAAAACATCAGAAATTGCTATCATAAGTGAGTGCTTTAATTTTTAGGTGAGCTCTGCAGTCATTTGAATGCTGTGGTTTCATACTTTTCAGATCTCTGATTCTTGTGTAGTTTTGGGGCAAGTATTTTCCACAAGTGAGTTCTGCTTCCCAGGGTTACTGTTTTACATCTATGCCTTGGTTTCTTTTGGGCTGAAAAAAAGCAGAATTGATTGAGATTCCTATTTGAGACACATAAGTTCCACCTTCTTTTTAGGCACTTAATGAATCTATTTTTCTTGTATGGGGATATATTTGCTATAGTTAATAAGTGGAGAGTAACATGAGTATGTTTCTCTTACACATTATATGAGCAGGAGAATCTACTTTGCCTGAGTTCACTGTGTGTTGAAGACAATCATTCGACAGAGTTGGCTCAGTTAAGCTGTGTAAGAGCATCCCTGTTTGACTGATACACTGATTTCAGAGACCTTTAACAGAGATCATCTCTGGGCATTCTGCAGCTACTCCATAAATGGGAGAGTCTGTGCCTCCTTCCTGTGGCTGAACAGGCTGGGTTTGCTGAAACTGCCTGCACAACCTGTGATCAACGTCAGTGCTCCCACCCAGAGGTGCTGCTTTGTCTGCTCCTCCGTACTGACCTTTCTTTGAGATCTTTGTAACCTTTTCATACTTCATTTCAAGCAGCTGTAGAGAAAATCATAAACAAAATAGCAGGGGCAGGACCATTCAGCAGTATAACTGTTGAACTTGTGGAAAGTGCTGGTTTTCTTTTTTCATTATTCTCTCAGCCTTACAGCATCCTAAGTACAGCCTCAGGCCATTCCGTCGCTTCTGATCTGCCTCCCTTTTCTTTGCATGAAAAGTTGTTGGTTTCATGCTGGAAATCATGCTCTCCTTATGGGATCCTTGTCTGTCCAACTAGACTTGGGATGCGACCGCACTTCTAGGTATGTCCATATTTTATAGTCAAATCCACTCTGCCTTTTGGGGAGCAATGAAGAAATGTGGACAAAGAGAAGGAGAGGAAAAAGAAGGAGTATTTCATGGCTGCACAGTGCTACACAGCAGCAAGCTATTACTTTCCCTTTAGGACTTCTCATATATTCCGAGGCACTGTGTGCTGCTCAGTTGTTAGCATTCTTGGCCACACTGGCACTGCATTGTACACAGCCTGAGTAATTCAGCTGGCTTCAATAATGCCATCTATATTTAATGTTTCAGAAGCTGTGAAGATTGGTTTAAGATGGTAATTTTCTGTCTGTGCTTTTGAGATCTATGCAATATGGGTGGTACTGAACTGTCTGTGGCAGAGATTCAGCATTGGAGTCGGAATGTGGGGGAAAAAATAAATCAAAATAAAACACACACCCTCTTTCACCCCACATATTGAAATTAGCTACCTGCTTATTATGTAGAGGGAGGATTTGGTCCTCACTAAATAAAGAATAGTGGTATCTACCATTTCTATGCAGACCAGTTCCAGAATTGCCACTGGAAGCAATGTCTTGCGTTTTTTGGGGGGTCTAAAATGCTTTGATTGATCTCTGGACAGGCAACCAGGATGTTAATTCTTTCTGGCTTTCCCATCTCCTCTCTGGAAATACCAATAAGAGGATATTAGTGATGTCTGCCAGTCTGATCTGGTCCTACTACACAACTCCATCTCCTAGGATCAAGCTGGCAGCTGTGGAGACAAAAGCTTTTGGGTGCACGTAGACCAGCTGAGCTTCCAGGCTGCTACTGGTGGAGCTCTGCAGGTGTCTCTCTTCAGGATCATCAGATCTCTGATGAGCTCTGTGGTGTGCTTTTCTGCTTCCTGACACTTGCATTTTGGTTCAGGGAAAAGACACTTCCATAACATTCAGGGCACCCTCAGAGACCCAAAGAATTGCACACTGGGGGCATGGGATAAAACAGAAATATGAGCCAGGTATTTCCTGGCTGTATAGCCATGAAATCAGTTCTTTGCCTGATAAAACTGGGTAACTTCTGTCTGAATGCTGTGTCACAAAGCTGGGAGCATCAGGGCTTAGAGGGAATGGCCAGAGATGTGAGACAAGATTGAAAGAACAGACACTTATATAGCTGTGGTGACCATCTGTATAGTAGGTCAGTTTCCTACACAGGGAAACTCTGGCAGAAAGGCTGTGGGAGATGGCAAAGAAGGTGGAACAGTATCAGACAGCATAATTATTGAAACCAAGGGTATTTTTTTATTTTGATTGATTGTGGGATATAGCTGCAAGAAATTTGAAGGGCAAAAGAAATATCTATAGAATCAATTTTTAATAAGTAGATTTATGTATGGAAAACAAAGTAATTCTGAATAATTAATACCTACATCTAGGCATCATTCATTATATTCTTTATGGAAAACCTGCCTGTTTATAAGCAGGCGTGACAGCAGTCCCTGTTATGAAACTTGTCTCACTTCTGCCAGTGTAAGATCCTTTTCCCATTTGCTTCTAACTTTGCCAAACATCACGTGCTTGTGCTGCAAATTTTCAGGCTGTTTATCTGTCTTAGGTTGATTTTTTTTCAATCACATTTATTTCTTCATTTTTCAAAATGAGACTAAAGGAGAAAAATATGCTGTTTGGCAGGTATAACTCCTCGTTACGACTTCTTGGTTGCAGCATCAACTGCTCGGGAAAAAGAAATATGCAAACCAGACCCGTGCAAAATTAGCAGGTTCTGCAGCTTTTAGAGATAAATGTGAGGGGGAGAAAAAGGAAGTTAAACCCCCAAGGGATGGCTCCAAATTTAAACAATTTTGACATCTCTGGAAGTTGAATGGGAAGGTCCCAGTCCTGTGAATAAAAAACCTTATGTATGAATGGGAATAGGACATCATAGTTACTCTGCTTTCCACCCCTGTGAAAATAGGACACATTTACTGTCTTTGGAGCCTATGCACACACAGTAAACCTTCAACAGTTGACAGTTTAACCACTAAGACTGCTAGAAGGTTTTATCTCATAACAAGTGCTTTGTAGTTCATACTCCAATAAGAATGCACACTCTTTTACCCCAGGGAAACTGAGAATGTTGGATATTTTCCTGGGATTCATGTTCCTTGCTGGTCCTGAGCCAAGTACAAAGATGCAGAACATCTCCCTCTCTCTCTCATGCTCTCAGTGTCTTCCACATCAATTCCTCCCATGCTCAGACAGTTTTGGAAAAATTGCCTTAAACAAAAAACAGGAAAAGTTAGGGTCAAAAGAAGAGATATATAATTAGACTAAATCGCAGTGGGAGATCACAGTGGGAGATGTGAAAACAAAACAATGGAAGTTTGTGAGCTGATCTGCAATAAGTGAAACGTGGCCATGGAAGAACCATGGGGAGTGGGTGGGTGGGATAGAGAAGAATGTTTAAGTTCAGTTGTGTAAACAAGTTCAACCCAAGACTCAATCTTGGTTTCCTCTTTGTAACAGTCATTCATTAGTGAAACATTATTCAGGGGCAAGATGAAATGAAAACTCACTCAGGATCTTCCAGATGTGATTTTATGTTGCTCAAAAGGATGGCCTGTAGGGTTTTTCCCAGAAGCTGGAGTAAAATTCTCTCAGCCAGGATGAAGGTGGAGTCTGGTCACACTGGTGAGACATAACTGCTCAGAGAAGACTCTCAAATGAGGGCTGACTCCTGTGACGTCAAACAGGTTGCAGCTGCAAAGGAGAGGACATCTCACCAGCTGCTATTTGATAGGTGGTACTCTGCTTATCACAGTGCTTCAGATAGTGACCATCGAGAGGGCTTATGGCATCTTTCTGGTGTCTTGTTCTCTGCCTCTCTTCTGGGGGCTAGAGTCCATTCTCTCTAAATTGCAGACATCAGCTAGAGCTATCCTAGGTGAACCTTAAAGGCATGTTATAACCTGAGTTTACGTGGGGTAACTAGATGGTCCCTTCTGCATGGGAACCTGCATGGATATTAGTGTATGACCTATGGCAGTGCACACAAACCCAGTGCATCTTCTGGAAATGTGGGAAGTAGTACCCAACAGGCAAGGGGAACAGGTCCCTGTTCAAGAAATGCCAAAGCAGAGTTTCCCACACAAAAGTTGGTGGGATATGAGCCTCAGTGGAAGAGAGCTATTTATTTCATGGAAAAATCTTGAGATTTGAAGTGATCTTGTGCTGTGGTAGAGTGAAAACACATACCAGAATGTCTCTTGAAGGCTCCCAGGGAATGGTCCAGGCAGCATGATCCATCAAAAAGCTAACCAACTCCGCTGGACTGTAGAGTGTGTGAGATATAATCAGACATATACCCACGTGTATTTTTACTTCGGTGGCTGAATTAATCCATCATACTGATGTTCACTTACAACAGAAACACACTACCAATAACTCCACCAGTCCCTGAAATGTCATCTGTTTCCAAGTCACTCTGAAAACAATGCTGACACCATGTCCTTTGATGCCTGGGACTTCCAGTGCAGTGGAACAAGGCCAAGACTTTTTTCCTAGGTTTGCTGTCTGTAACTTACCAAAAGGCTGAACACCTGCATCATCAGTCTGAGTCAGCCACCAGCCCTAAGCACAACCATAAACTAAGCTTTAGATGTAGGTACATGGTTAAATCAGTAATGCATGTTAGTAAGGCAATTAGTAGTTCAATTACTCCTTTAAATGGAGTGTGCTAACAAGCAATATGTTGCCCCAGAAAATCATAGTTTCCTTTCTTATTCACAGAGAGAAAACACATAAACTCTTTGCTTAACCTGCTTGTCTGCTCTTGCATCATCAGTGTCTAACATTCTTCAAATCAATGCAAAAACATATAAGTATTTCAGAATTTAATCTACTGACCTGCTCTTGACAGTCACAATAAATCTATGCAGAATCTAAAGCTAGGCAAGACCAGGGGACGTGGGCTTTCAAATATGCTCCTTCATCTCAGAATTCTCTTCATAAAAATAGATTTTGGTCATAGCTTTTTGTTTTGACAGTAGATCAGCAGTCTCCCTGGCTGATATATTGATTGTAGGGCATCAGTCTTCCTGATCTAATAAAATATCGCAGCACAAGACAAAAAAAATTTAAAAAAAGGGAAAGCTTTTGTCTTCTTGGCAAGTCAGTCTGAAAGCTTTTCAGAATATTGCTTTGCATAGAATGAAAATGGCTGTGGGCCAATGACTAATTATATTAAAGGGCTGTGCTTTTAAATTATTTATGTACCATAGTGTTTACCCCACTCTTATTAAAACCACCACATACACTTCTACAAATAAGATTTCGGTTCAGACGAATGTGACAGTCACTCTGTGGGTGACATACTGTACCAGGAGTTTCTGCTTTAATGTAACAAATAGCTCAATGCACATTAACAGATGCATTACTCGTGCTGCGCTGCCGCGGAAGGAGATGCAGATGAAAACAATTTACCTCTGGTCCATTTAGACACAGCATATTACGCAACAATAATAAATGTAGGAGCTGACTGCAAAACATTGTTTGAAATGAGGATTTGTCAAACTGGGGATTTTAAACTGCTTTGGATCCAGACGAGGCTAACCAGAAACTTCTTTTGTTTGTGCAGCAATTGCTGAGCATACAGGAAGAATTAAATAACAAAAAATCTGAACTGGAGCAAGCAAAGGAAGAGCAAACGCATACACAAGCAATGCTTAAGGTCCTGCAGGAACAGGTGAGTGATTTTGGCAAGAGAAAAATGCTGGCTTAGGCATGCTAAGGAGAAGAAAGGCAAAACCATTAGCTCTGAAAGTCTCATGGCTTCAGCTCCAAAATCTGTAGGAATATGACCACAGAATATGTTGTGAGCAAGACCTAACCTTGTGTGTCTTGTCTGTCTGCTCTGATTAGGCTAACAGAGTATCAGATAATAGAGTGAAAATGGACCCTTACTTAATACAATCCAATATTGGATTTCATGTCTTGAGTAGTATTTCCTCTTATGTATTCTACATAGATGTCAGTGATAAGTGGTTTTGCTCTGAATTAAAAAAAAATGTTGGGGAAGTTAAATATAACTGAGCCAAAACAGCTCTTCCTTTTAAGAATAGTATTGAAAAAAGCATTTTGGCATCTCCTGTGTAATTCACACAAGTATGAGTATATAAAAAACTTACAGTAACATTATCATAATGGCATTGAAAAAGTAGTTATCAATGCACTTATTTAACCAGTGAGAATCAAATCTCTGTAAATCTGATTATCCCACCTTCTTTGATATAAAGGTGTACTGTGGCACAGAAGTATATTTGACAGTATTGTTTTATAAGGATGGTAAGATAGATAGCTACACAGCAAAAAGCAGGTCTGGCCCTAAACCTGTAAATCTAGAGAAGAAACAGTGCTTTATGTGCAAGCAGAGCATGCACAAATATGTTTTCTCTATAGACCATGTGGCTTGGGCACACTGAAATTGAAAATCCCCACCTGTGGGGCAGAGGCACAGTCTCTGCTTTCAGACCTTATTTTAACCCTTTCTGTATAAAACTTTAAGCTAAAATATTTGTTGGCTTGGTTAAGTATTTGCAGTTTAAGGTCCGGGGGATCTGAATTGCTTCAATGGCAGTGATTCAAAATGCTGATGATTCTAATGTTCAAGATTTTTCATGTATGTCTGAATATGTCTGCAGACAGATGTATACATTTAATGTACACATTAGGATAAGTAAATTATGTTTATTTCTGATTTTTTTTAATGTTCATTATGAAAGCTAGGACATTGTTCCACATTTAGCATTTCTCTTTGAACATATCTGATGACAAATATATTCTATAAACTAGTAATTTAGATTCTGGAAGCTTTTATGTTCTTTGCAGTTATGGTCACAGAGATAACCTAAATGAAAGCTGAGGCAAGACTGTAATACAGAAAATGTCAAGAAGAAGAATGGATTTGGTAATGACAGAGTCTTTTTAAACACAGATTCCACCAGGTCTCTTGAGTTAATTGTATCTCATTTCCATTTTCACATGACTTTTAAGGTATAGCATCATAAAGCGCTTTAAAAAAAAATAAATAAAAGCAAAAATTGCACGAAGTTATTTTATATCTTTGTAGCAATTATATGCTACAAAAACATATAGGAAGATCTTGCAATGTGAGGCTCAGTAGGGACCACCAGGGCAGACTGCTGAATCTCTGCAGACTGTTGCTAATTGCAAATCAAATGTGCACTCATGCTAGGCACACAGGCGAAACAGTAGCTGGAAGAAAGGCAGGCTAGATCTGCATTTCTCTTGAGAATTAGCTCTGAAACACGCCTGAGGCCAAGACTGTAAGTAGCCAGAATTCCTGAAGAGTGCTAGGCAGCCAGTGTGCTCCTCCAAGAACCTTGAATGAGTTCCAAAAGTTTCCAGAACAGCAGAAGCCTCAGCAGTAATGACCCCCACTTGCCAAGACTCACAGCTTTCCTTTACAAGCACCGAACTTATCTGTGTGTTTTATCCACAATGGGTATTGAAAATCATGCACCCAAGCCAAGTAAATAAAGCATTTCTTTCAAAAATAAATAGCACAGGACTCCTGCTTTGATTTTATGGCTTGGCTTTATGATAATTTTGCTTAAAATTGCCTTTTCATCCCAAGTTGGCACAGGAATCCTGCCCTGCCTCACTCAGGGCATGTATACATGGGGGGCACAGCTCCATCTGAGCATGGCTGCTCCATGCTCCCAGCCACATCCAGGCTGGGATGTCCCGCTGGTAGAAGTGCCACTTGCTGGTGCACCATATTGCATCGCTGTAGTCACAAGGCTTCTGAATCACATCTGGCATGTGCCCGTCAGCTCTGGTTGTCTGAGGGATTCATGCCCGCTGGTTTGAGTCAGGTCTACCCTACCAAAGAAATATATTTATCAGATACTTCTGATTCCTCATCCCTTCTCCTTCCAGGCAGCCCCCTGGTTGTTGCTGGCGCTAGCTCTGTGTGTTGCCTCAGCACACTGTCCACTGCTAACATCTCACTTGCCCCTGATTTACCCTGAAGTCAGAATAGGGGGCAAGGCAAGTCCTGTTTTTCCAATATTGTACATTTTTCTAAGCTTCCTATTCCAGCATTTCTCTATTTAACATGTGAGAGAAGAATATAATTTAAATAATAATTTAGAAAAAAAATATTGTACAAAAAGGGACTTCACCCCATTAACCTATGGGAATGCAGCTGCACACTTTCTAGCCTTAAGTTTTCCACCATTATCTCCACTGCAGAGGTGCTAGTCTTGGCAGGGATGCAAGCGCCTTCTTGCCTAAGCTCTGGCATCCTTTTCAGAGCATATAAAAGTGTGCAATAAAGGAGATGGAGAGGCTCAGGCATCCTCTCTGCATTATATCAACTGATGAAGTAGTGCCAGGGTGATAATGGAGGGAAACCTTGGCAGGGGGAAAGCCTGCAAGACCAAAGTGCGCTGCAGGCTGAGCCCAGTCTCCCATCAAACCCACGTGTGGCTGATGGGGATGTGGCATGTCACCAGAAGAGCACTTTGCCAGGGAGCAGCAGTCACCAAAAGGTGATGGCATTTTATAAACCTAGAAAGGGAAAGGCAAAGAGTAAGGACTGAACTGCATTCCTTGAGCACTCAGGACACTCTAACCAGCATGCAGAACAGTTTTACAAAACTGAGCATGCTTTCCTGACCTCATATTCAGATGAGTAACTCGGCTGAATCCAACAGGACTGCTTATAATGGATGAATTTCTATAATGAAGAATTGGCAGAATCAGGAAACAGCTCTTCCGGTCACACTGCGATCCATAAATACTTAATTCTGGTGCTGGTCTGGAAGTAGCCATCTCAGCTCATTCCTACCAGCTATCCTCACAGTGGAGTGGTTTCACAGGATGGTTATTTTTTCAGTGTAGGGAAAACATGTAGCATTCATTGGAAATGCACCACCCTGCTGTCAGTATAAATTGGAGACTTCTGGAGGCTTTTGAAAGATGAGCTTCAGTGAATTGAACCAGGAGACCTGATGATTTTGCAGTCCCCAGATATTCATTGTACTACTTTATCAGGAAGTGTTGCCCTCTTCCTTCCCCATGAGGACTGGTTTAGGGGCTTGAGCAGCAGTTCCTGAATTGTTGCAGTTCACAGCCCTGCATAATAAGGTACAAACAGACCATGGCCCGCTTGCCTTAAGTGTCAGATTGGAAACTGAACAGCTGGGAGCTGAATCACGCTCAGTTCTGCTGGTTCTGCCACATAGCAAAAATATGATGGAGGTAACCAAACCCCTAGGATTGTAGCCCACCAACACTTCTAAGTCAGACACTAATCAATACATATTAGTGTTCTTTTTCATCAGGATTTTAGAACTGTTGCCAATCAGAGCCAGAGCGGTAGAATCGACTGTTACGTCGTACCCAGTTTCTTTGGCAAAAAAGAAGGAATTCAGAGGAAAGTTGCATTTATTGTTCCCCATCCATCTCCTCTCCCTCCATCCCCCTCCTCCACACGATATCTATTGTGAATTAAATTACAATAAAAGCATGTCTTTTCAGATCTTAACCTAAAGAGCAAATGATTCTATGAGTTTCATTTAAGTGTACAAACCTCCATGGCTTATAGGCTCAGGAGAGCTGCGGTGTCTCCTCTTTGCTCTGTTTGCTCAATCACAGGATGAATGACAGCATATTTCACTGTGGCTCAAGATGTGAGCTAGGACTTTCCTTAAATCTCCTGAGAGTGATCTTTACAATTCCCAATGTAATCCTGGATTTTCCCCTAAAAGCTAATTCAGGAGAGGAAAAAAAAGTTTCTGTTCAGGTCATATATTTGCAGTGTCCCCTCAGTTCTTCCTGACACTGGTTAAATAAAAGAGCTGTTCTTCACTTCCCCTCCTTTTCCATCATACCCAGGAGCCATGCCAGTTATTTAGGTACATTGTCAGGAAGACAATGTATAGTAGCACTTCGGCATCTTACCTCAAAATATATCATGCAAAAGTAATCATTGGCAAAACACTATTTAGCTAGTGGCAACTTGCAGATATTGTAAAGTTTAAATTAATAGCAACAACAGTGGGAAATTAAATTGTTTATTATTCTTGGGAGAGAAATCTGTGCACCTTTTATGCCTTGAAACTACTTTCTAATCTTATTATTTAAAAAATAATGACCCAGTCCTATTATTTTTCTTTTTTTGCCAACCTATCAGGCCTTAAGTATGTTGGTTTCAAAATGGTTTGAGCAAAAACTCATTAGAATTATATGCTCCATCTGTTTTTCTCATTGGAAGCTTTATAAAAGACTCCTTCAAATAAATCAAAGATAACTGTGTGAAATACTGAAGTAATGTGCTTGTTTTGTTCTGTTTTGGTTTTTTTTCACTCTCTGCAGTTAAAAAGCACCAAGGAATTAGCAGAAATCAACGGGCATGATGAATCTCAAGCAAATGTAGGTACATCTGTCTGTGTGTAGATTTAGTACATGTATGTGTATGATCTCAAATTTACTGTGTATGTCTTAAAGCTGATAGAATGGCTGAATGATTTGCACATCAAGTTTGAAGTGCCTGTTTTGGTTTTTTTTCTTGAAGCCACGGGTTCAAATCCCAGCAAACTTCATTCAAGGTAGATAAATTGGGTTCCATGCAATTTACTTTGTAGGATTTATTTGGATGAGACTTTAACAACCAGTGTCCTACTTGCTGAATGTGGGTGTTAAAGATACCATGGAAACCACTGCAAAAGAAATGCTTTTCCTTAGTGTCCTGTCCAGGATTAGTCAAGCTACAAAGTTACACCATTTGTCTCTGTGGCTGCCACCTTGCAGCTGGGTAAGCCTGGGCGTATTTCGCTTCTGAATGAGATGGTTCATATATGTGTGTAATTTTGAAGCAGTTAATTTTCACAAGAGGACTAAATTAATTCACTGAATCTTTATTTTGTCCAAAAACATTAAAGGACTCTTAAGGTCGTATTTTTAAAAACCTGCTGCCAAAACAGAAAAAATTGCTTATTTTATTTCCTTAATGATTGCCATCAAAACAGCAATTTCCACAAGGGGGGAAGAGGAAAAAAAAGGGAAAGTTTCCTGCTATGTTTGTCATTCAACCATGCAGTCTTTGTCATAAACATGTCAATATTAAAACCAATTATATATGCTATCTTCCTCCTGGCCAAGTGAACTAGCAACAGTTTAAACACTAATATATTTTCACATCTACTTTAGTCCATGTGTTGTCTGATGGCTCAGTCAGGAAAACAGTTTTATTTTAAACCTGAATGGAAGACTCAAGTTTTGTGAACTGCTTTTTTGATAAGGAAATGTTGTCCTCGTTTTTTTAATCCTTTCCTAAATCTCATTCATTGTGATCCGTTTCCGCAGTGAAGTCAATAGAGCCTCGTAGCTCTCAGCGTTTGGACAGGAGACATTCAATATTGTCTGATAGCGCCAACAAATCTGCAGCTGCAGTCTGTCTGCACAGCATCCCATTGCCCCTTTGAAAGATTCTGTTTGCAAACCAAAAATACATTAATACAATGATGATCTTGAAATGCCCACATATGCTAGCTAAAAAATGGTCATTTTACAATAAATAGCTGATTGCACGTTTCCCAAAGGAAATCCTAAAGGAATAGCTACATGTAAGTCTTATAAACTCTCTAAAAGAACTTGCTTCCTCACCGAAAATGTAGATGAAACAATGTTTTGCAGTATTGAAATGTTTTAAAGGAAAATTACCTGAAAGCTTCAAGCTGTACCATTTTGGCTCATATGTAACTGCATAAACAGAAGTGCTTGAAAATTTTATATTTATATAATATAGAGGTTTAAATAGCATTAAAAAGAAACATTTCAATTGTGTTAAGAGAGTGTTTTGGTGCACAATTCCCAGATATCTAACGCGAAATATTTCAGAATCTTTGGTCAATAGTAAATTTTTCAAAATGTAATATTTTGATCCAGTTTGTAATTGTACAAGATCTCAAATGCCTGCATTTTCCATAGGATAGAAACTGTATTTTCTGCCCCTCTTTTCCATGAGCTTTTCCCCTGCTGATCTCATAGCAATATATGACTCTTAAGAAAAGAAGTCAATACCTAGATTAATGGCAAAGAGGGAAACCAGATAGTTACAATTATTGAGTCACAGTTGCAGCCATGTATTCAACACTAATACCACCATGGAATCAGAAAAAGCACAGCAGTATCAAAGAAAATAGAGAAATAGAGGGGAAGAACTGATGTTAAAACATTTGCTACGATAATGAACTTTGTAAAATGGAAGCTGAAGTGCCTTTTAAACAATTGTCATTTATATCAAATACGTAGCACTCAGGTGTTGTGCCTTGCAGGTTGTCTCCACATATATTCTCAGCAGACTCCATGGGTTTTGCCCCTGGCCACTGTGCAAATCAGGGATGATCAAAGAGAAGAAGGCTTGGTGGCTCCTGCGTGGTTCTTAGTGAACTGTGATGCATATAATTGGATTAGGACATATTTGTTACAGATGACAGGTTGAATTCAGCAAATTAAATACCTCTACATGCTGAGCAATAGTGGGAGGTGTTGGTAAGGAAAAATGGCAACGTATGCCTGTACACTGAATACACAGTCTTATCTTCACACTATGGCATATTTAGATTACTTACTCTGCAGAAAATCAGGCTCCTAGAAAGGACTGAAGAAACTTCAGGCACAGTGCATACACATCAAGAAAGCCCATACTGTAACCTTAAAGATTACTTTCTTCACTCAGGATTTCTCCTGATTGCACTAGTCTGCATCATCTTTTACATTAAAAAATGATGTTATTTAAAATAAAACCTGGAAACGTTTTTCTTAGCAAAAGCAGACACAGATGAAAATGTATGTCCTTAGACCCATCCTGGTCTACGTACTTATTATGTGAGACCATCCTGAAAGGGAGACAAGGATCTGGACACCTTTGGAAAAAGAAGAACTTCCCTCCTGAAGCAATTTGTAGGTGCCCAGCCTACAAACTGAACTTCATTTTTTTTTCCTCTTGTTTTCACAGGAAAATTAACTAAGTTGACTAAGAGACTGGAGCAATTGCAACGTCACATTCCCTGCATATCAGTTCACACAAAGTCTGTGGGGGTGGGATAGACCAAAATTTTAGTGTATTGCCAGTACATCTGTTATTTCCAGAAAGCAAAACCATCTTACAAGGTTCTCTACAGAGTCATAAGGGTGTTCCATGAGTGATTTGCCAGGTACATGCAGTAATATTTGTTATGGCTGTTGACATTTCCCAGCTATGCTCTGTGTCAGGAAAGGCCAAATGTTGGGCTTAGGCAGTACACAAAGCCCAAGATTCTGGTCTGTTGTTAAGTGAGACTTCAATAGCCAGCACTGCCAGAGGTGCTGTCACTGAGTGCTCACTTCCATCAGTCCTGTGCTTTGGAAGAGATCAGTCCTTGCTTCTAATCTGACCCCCTTTTCATTTCCTCTTCGTTGCTGCATATAATGGTATTTCATTCACATCTCTGTCTTAACTGAAGTGGAAATAATGACCAATGGACAATCATAACTTCAGATATAATCCTCTTCAAGGATGTCCCCAGACTCTTGGGACTTGAATACTCCCAACATGAAAAAAATAATCTTGCTTGGGAGCTGTGCTTGAGTAGAGACCATTTTGCAAACTGAAAATGCTAATCACATGTTTTGTGACTAACTCTACAAAGACAATTTATTCTTCTACTCTTCCTGTAAGTTCAGTGGCTTTCTGTGAAACCCCTAGTACATAAATTAATTTTGTGTTTTGATCAAAGATCTCCTTTTGCTCGTTGCTGAATTCAGTATAGATATGGCACTGCCTGCAAATACAGTGAATACATCCCTGGTTTGGAGGTCAGAAGGTTAACATCCATGGAATCCCTCTCCTGTAAATGGAGAAAGGAAGATTTCTTTTATACAAGTCTCATTTTAGAGTTACTTGGTAATCTTCCAGGAGTTTGTTGCTCTCCCTTGTCAGCTATCTGCCTTCCTTAGATGGCAGCTGTGAATAACTCCTACCCTTTGTAAAAGTGCTGTAAAATTGTAGTCAAGAGTATCAATTTGCCACATTCAGACCAAAACAAGACATGGTTAATGGTCACAGAAGCATTTTGAATTCTGATTGCAATTTCATGGCAAAGTCCTGACATTGTTGAAGTCACTAAAGAAATTCCCATCCGGTTAAAAAGTCAGAATTTTAGTCTTTGCCAAAAGACTTTAAGGGTTACCTCATTATCACCAAGACATAATAAAATTAACATATTTCAGAGAGAGAAACTGATTTCACCACAAGGGTTTTTTTTCCCAGCTTTTTGTTCTGTTTGTGTTTTGTTGTTTGAACAAAGTACTGGATTTGACCCCATTCACCTGTCTGCCTTCAGTTAGTGTCTCCCACAGCTTGGACACAATGTTCTGTGGGTTTTTCTCCAGACACAAAATCAATAATATTAAGTAGGGATGCATTATTCCATTTGAATGCTTGAAGCTGTTCTCAGAACATTTCTTGAGTTGAACCAAGCATCTTACATTTAATGTTGATTCTTCCTTTCATTTTTGTCTTTTGTATTTGCTTTTGAAGCAGTTTCCAGATGATCTCTGACTCTGAGGAGGGGGGATATATCACTGCATTGCTCACTTTATACTGCACTGACAGTCATCACGTTCTTAACTACGCCCTAGATTTCTCTTTTCATCCAGTAGGTTAATCAGTGATGATCTTCGTGAAAGAAAAGATGGTTCTTAAGTGAGGCTTACTTTTGCCACAAGTTGGGCAAAGATTTAAAAAGCCAACCCTGTTCAACTTTTGGAAAAGTCTATAATTCCATCAAACTCATCAGAGTTCACTTCCATGTACTTCCCTACGCAGAGCTTTAATTTGGGCAAAAAGGCGCCTGCTGTGATTGTCTTACATTAGCGTATGTGTTAGTACACGCATGCCATTTGTGCGGCAGCTCCACTTAGTGTGGCGGCATCACATTGAGCCCGGTGAGATGGAAAGGACCTTGAACACAGCGAGAGGAGTAGGAGCTAGAAGAGTGCAAAATCATACCAGTAGTTTGGGAGTGTGGGACAGAAGTTGGTCATCTTTAGTGATGAAGATCCCAAGCGATTGCTGATTCTTCTGCTTCACTTCCTTGTGCGTGCTACAGTCATTTCCTGGTTATCCCACTCTTCAAAAGGCTTGCTCTTCGCAGAGCAGCACAGGCTTGCCATAAAAAATGTGCTCAATATGGCTTATATAAGAGCAATTTGAGTCCTAAGTTACAGGCCAGAAAAACCCCAGTGCATGCCTTGCATATGTCAGGAACTGTCTGTTTCTCTCCTGTCTGAGCTTCCCAGGTTTGTAAGCTGTGAACCTTTGCCTCAGCAAACTGATGTTAGTCACTGAGTACCTTCCTTGGGCTCCCCACAATGAGGTCCTCTGGCCGTGCAGCAGGCATTTCTGGAGCACATGGACATGATTGGGCACTGCAGAAAATGAGGTGATGACACCTGGGTGCTTTAGAGGATAAAGCAAGGGTCCTGGTGGCCTCTCCACACCCATGAGCTCAAGGCTGACATTCCCTGCAGGGAATGCCAGAAGTTGGGATTTGTCTCTCTGCCACACCTCAGAAGAAAAGAGCACGAACTATGGACACCCTCCAGCCCCTTTTGTTGTAACTTTTCCCTTCTGCAAGAGTTAAAGAGAGCAGGCAGGAAGAGTGGAGTTGAAGGGATGAGGACAGCTCCTTGAGAAGAGAGGAGCGGGGTTTGGTTTCTCATCGTGGGTATGCTGTGTCACTAGGAGAAGGTACCCTGACTGGATTGGAGACACTGGGGGGCTTTAAAGAGACACATTTACTGTCTGTATTCAGGTTCTTCTGTCCTGGTGGGGCCAGTACCAGGGGCTGAGGAGTGGCTGTGCCTCTTTCTACTCCCCACCTTTTCCATTCCAGATATTTATTTGTAGCTCTTCCATCACTCATTTCTTCTCATTTCCTTCAATTTAAGGCACATGGAGCATGATAGATTCAAGCAGCTCTGACCGTTCACAGCTCAGCAGCTTTCCTACTTACTGAGACAGGCATGAGGAATGACCACCTCCTGAATTCAATACCACGAGGCCTGAAAAGTAGCAGGAGTTTAACAGGCTGTTTAGGATGTTATCAAAGAGCCCACTCAGCCTTCAGAAGTTCTTTTACACTGGTAGATCAAATCTCCCCGAGTTCCCCCCTTTGCCACCCCAGCCCTGGTTTGTCATTTCAGAAGACAGCGAGGGTTTCATTAGCATGGTACAGATGTCTCTGCTGGCTAAATCAGAGTCTCTGAGATTCCAGCCATGATTAAACCCTACGGGAGCAAACAGAGAGCAGACCAAGGTATATTCTGACACAGAATGTGCTGCCTGAAGTGGATCTGGGGTCTAGCAATAACCCCTTTGTTAATGTGCAGCAAGAAATCACACCACTTCTCTTGTCCCTAATTAAGAGTGTCAGAGTGACTTGGCTTTTGATTGCAGTGAATTCTGATCATCTGAGGGAGGAGAAAGAGAACTCTGAGACACAATGATAAAACCCATTCAGCCACCCACTCAGCAAATCACAAAAGTTTTTTTTTACTTTAAATTTCATATGAGCTCCACAGGGAGACAGATCTTCAGTGCCCAGAGCTACCTGACATTTTAATAATATCTGATCATTATATGGAGCCTTTCATCCCAAAGCATTTTCCCCAAGTATTTATACTGCACACGTATACAGGAGTCATCCTGTCATTTCTAGTGAGGAATAACATTCAGCCTTATACATATGCAGCTGTGGGCTTAACCCACACAGCCTGCAAGGCAGATTGGCTTGTCAGAGCACTCAGGCTCCCCCGCAACCACCTGAAGGATGATGGGCCACCTCTGCTTCAGCCACAAACCTGCTACTGCAGTCCTGGGGGTTGTGCACCACTCTCATGCGCCTTCCAACCAGCTTTCAAGGAATAGACAGGAAAAGAGTGACAGAAGTGAGAAAGGAACTTCAGTATTCCCAAGAGCCACTCTTCATAGAATGGTTTTCATTTGAAAGGGCTTTAAGGATCATCTAGTTCCAATTCCCTGCCATGGGCAGAGACAGCTTTCACTAGACTAGATTGCTCAAAGCCCCATCCAGCCAGGCCTGGAACACTTCCAGGAATGGGACATCCACAACTTCTCTGGACAACCTATGCCAGTGTCTCACAACCCTCACAGTAAAGAATTTCTTCCTTGAAACTGATCTAAACCTATCCTGTCAGTGTAAAGCCATTTCTTCTCATCCTGTTCCAACACGGCCTTGTAAAAAGTCCCTCTCCAGCTCTCTTGCAGCCCCCTTTAGGTATGTGAAGATACCCTAAGGTCTCTCCTTAGAATATTCTCTTCTCCAGGCTGAACAACCCCAACTGTCCTGTCCTCACAGGAGAGTTGCTCCAGGCCTTTTATCCTCTTCATGACCCTCCTCAGACATTGCTCCAACAGGTCCCTGTTAGGAGACCCAGAGCTGGATGCAGCACTGCAGGTAGGGTCTCACCAGAGCAGAGCAGAGGGGCAGAATCCCCTCCCTCACCCTGCTGGACACTCTTCTTTTGATGCAGCCCAGGATGCCATTGGTTTTCTAGGCTGCAAGCTCACATTGCTGGGTCATGTTGAGCTTCCCATCAAACAATATTCCCAAGTCACTCTAAGGAACCTCAGAAAGAGTTTGTCATCCTGATCAAGATCCACACCAAAGGAATAAGAACTCCAAAGTTTTTAAGTGCTTTTTACATTTTCAGATGTGGAGATTCCTAAAATTAATATCTTTTAAATACAAAACCATGAAGAAAATCATTCACTCTCATAAGACATTTAAGATTGGTTTTCCCTGACTATTACTTGTTTTTATTTCAACAAAATCATTTTTAAAACTTCTACAAGTCTTAGAAAGGAAACAAACTGCCTTTTTTTCTCTCTCTTTTTAATCTTTCTTTTGAAATTGCTTAATTCTAGAGGAGATTGCAAGACCAATATTTGTGCTAAAGACCATTTCAAAGGGTTTTCACAAATTCTCAATCTCAAGTAAACATGAAGTACCTCCTCCTCACTGACTTCAGCAGACCTGGTGGGCAAGTGACGCTTTCATTCAGCCAGCCATTGGTTTGATGCAAATCCCTAAAACAAAGTATGCAAAATGACAATTACCTTTTATCTTGCAAAGCAACCACCTTCACATCACATAAAACATCTGTGTTAAGTCATCAGGAACCTACACATAAATCCAGCTTTAGAAAATGAAGCAACCTGATCATACTTTTGAAAATGAGCATGAAGTAACTTTCCTATTAGTCATCCATATTTTGCTTATGTACATTCCCGTAAAATAAATGTGCTCAAATACAATGAAAAAATATAAAGAGATAATTTCAATGAGAAAAGCATTTTCAGATTATTGCTAGTTGCCTAAAACTCAGCAGGTGAAAGTTACGATAGTAAAAGCTTTACAATGAAAAAACTGAAAGCATCTCTCTGGCAAATGGATCAGAAAAATAGGATGTCAAGAGCACCATAATACAATTAATCTTCACTCCTGAAAATGCTTCTGTTATGTGGGATAAATCAGATAAACAAACCTTAGATCCATCCATTTGAAGTTTTTCATTTGCAAGGTCTTACATTCACAGCTCTAATTTGTCTGCATTGCTGTTCCTATAATTTTAATGCCAGATAACTTTTCAAGTTTTCAACTGTTTATTTGTTAATACTGGTGCATTCTTAAATTTACATGAACAGTAAATACTATATTAGTGTATTTGAAAAGTAAATTTCTATATGAGTGTCCTTTAAAAGCAATTGCAATGTGGTGTTTCTGACAAAACCAACACTGGCTTCCTGCATAGAACAAAATAAGTTCCCAAGTTTAGGCTTGATTTGAATGAAATGGTGAAACCAGGTGTCTATAATTTCTAATGAGAGACCAGTCATATTCACCAGCAGTGCAGCATATGGCAAATATGTCCTTCTGCATCACTAGGTAGGTAGTCGAAGGAGAAGGATCTTGTAAGACTCTGGAAAAAAACACTGAAAAGAAAAGGGTTTTTTAAATGAATTTTTGACCAGGTGCTATCTCTAACAGTGGCACTAGGTACTTGTGAGACCTCTGGTTTTGGGCAGATGTTGGATACCTCATTCCTTGCCTTATTCTTTTCATATGTGATGAACCACTGCAAATTTTTACTGAGTTTTTTTTTAACTGAGTTATCCCAGTACAAATAGAAAAGGCCAAGAAACCTCTCTGCATATAGAGAGTGTGTCGTGTCACAAGGCCATTTAACTTAGTGCTTGGCACTTTTCTAAAATCAATTCTTAGGCTGTGAGGAGCCAGGACCATGTAAAATATGAGCTTTCTAGGAAGTAGTTAATTCACCAGCACAAGATAATTCATTTGAAGCAACACAAGAATGATATTAATCAAAATTGTGAGCAATTTTCTAGTCAGAGTATTTTTAGAGGAGTAGTCAGCAGAGAGTCAGAAACAGTCACTGAAGAGGACAGGCTGAGAGAAGAGCAGTGTAGCACACACTATATTTTTCTAAGTTAGGACAGTTCTAAGTTACTTTCAGAGTTCAGATACTCAACCAAATTTTCACACATCACATCACAACACAGTGTGTAGCTGATGAAGGGGAAAAAGTTCCATTAAAGAAAGAATTAAAGACATTTGGCCCAAACCAAGTGTTACTGGTTTTGGGTGATGCTGAATCCTGGCAGCCTGACAGAGGCAAGGTGGTCATAGCTCCATGGAATGAACCTGCAGCTGCACTGAGGACGAATTCCTCACAGACATGTGGAAGAAAACACATCTGCAACACATGCATCATGTGGGTTCATCTATATACACATGGCCAGCCCCACAGCTCAGCACAAACTCAGCATTCATGAACACAAACAGCACGGAGGTACACAAACAGGTAAAGGTCCATTCGTGGGGAATACATCTGCAGGCTTTCACATACAAACAATGTGAATCCCTCCAGAAACTGGACTTTGACTCCCAGGCTGTCCCATAACTGGCTCCTACACACACACACACACACAAAGTAGTCATTTAGCCATTCCCCAGACCATTCCCCAGACTCCATGGTGTCCCCAGTTGGTGTCTTGGACAGTCGGGTCTCTCTGACTGCAGCACTCCAGGCTGCAGTGCCTCTCTGGTTGTTGATCCCTTCTGCTCTGCTCAGATGCCTTCACGGGCCCCCATGCTCACATAACAGAGTCCCTCACCCAGGAAAAGAGAAGTTAGTTTAGTGGGTTTTGTACACTGATCAGGGCCTGACATGGCCAGACAAGTGTAGGGACCAGCAACCTGGTTACATGCAACCACTCCCTTTTATACCCTCACAAACTGCCATGATCCCTTATTTTCCTGCTACTTCTTCCCCTGCTGAGGACCTCAGCTAGGTTTTGTTCAACCCCATAATGCTCTGCTCCCACATCCCATAACAAGTCCCATATTCCTACAGGCAGGGCTCCCTCAGTCTGTAGGATGTTTCAGAGAGGTGGACCAATGTCATGTTGTGCCCCTGGGGCTGATACTTTCCTGTGACAGCCCTGGAGGAGCTGGATCAGGGGACTCTGCTTTCTCTGATTAGGTTATCACATTTTCCCCATCTGTAATGGTGCCTCTGTACTCCATTGTGCTTGTGGAAACAAGACTTGAGTCACAAGTATCACAAGGATGGAGCAAGTGATGGTGGTTGGAAAATCCCTTCTGCAGGGGACAGAGGCACCCCTCTGTTGATAAGGGTGCAGGGCTGGGATGTTGCAGAGAAACTGCTGAGCCATTGGATTGCTGGCTTTCTGTTTCACATCCATGTGCCCTGCCACTGCAGCTGATCCTGCTCGGAGCAGAAGGCTGGACTAGAGATCTCCCGAGGTCATCTGCCTGGTTTTGTGATGCTGTGATTATCTGAGTCACAATCACTGCCTGTGAGTGTACTCATAGGTTGCCACATTTGCAAGGAAATTTGATTTAAGTTAAATTTAAATAAGCTCTTTCACCGTAGCTTAGTTCAACTTGGATTGAATAATTTTGAATTCACCGTGGATAAGAACATAGACAAGGACAGCAGCCCATTCTCAACTGACAACCATGCTAAGCTGTCAGGAGTTGTCCTGTACCTCAACCTTGTATGTCCCCATAAATTTAAGATGCCTGACTTGATGTGCATTGAAAGTATTGCAAGACTTCCATTCACTTGATTGGTTATTGAATTATGCTCCACTCAGGTTAAAACTGCAAGATTAAATTTTCAGATGTAGTCCTGAAGTACATTTAAAGAAAGACTAGCAAAGCAAACCCATCTATACCAGACTACAGGAGGCTGACAGATAAATGCAGATGAATTAAATATATACAGTTCTTCATGCTGCAGACCAGTTTCTACCCAAGTCTGCAGTCAAACCTGCATGGTCCTCAATAAGCAGTGTGGGCAAACTGACCTGAAGTCCAAGCCCAGTTCTGTGTGCTCAGAGCAGGCACACATATGCCTTTCAATACCTTACAGGCTGTGGATTTGGTATCGTGTGTGTGGCTCTTTCTTCTATCAGGATTTTAAAATTACCTTTTATTTCCAAGCTTACAGCATCTCTCTGGCCTGCTGTTAATAGCCTGCAAGATTTTTGCTTATGTTTCAGATATATAGTTTTTTTCTCCTCCTACTCATTTTCTCTCATAAATCCCCTGGCTGATGAGAAAGTGTTGTGTATCCCTTACATCTAACAACATTCAGCAGTTGCTCTGTTTTGCCTGCTGTGACAAACATCAAGTCTTTCCTTTTTCTGCCACTGTTTTAATGCCTCAGACAATTGGCTTTGTACATATAATAAAAATACAAACTTTTCCAGAGGCTGGTAGGTTTATGGGATTTTTACTGGGCCTTTCAGAAGACACAATATTATTTTTACCCCCTCACCACACGATTCTTCAGAATTCCATAAACTACAACAAAGATAATGAGGTCTTTGAAGACAGTATGCAAGCAGTCATCATTCCCCCTAGATTCAAAGATAATTATCAAATACTTGGATTACCCAGAGAGTGGAGGGAGTATTTCATCTCTTTGAATGTCATTGCATCCTGGGCACATGTCAGGTATCTTCAGTGTCACGTTCATTAAATCCTATATTCTGCCTTTCAAAGCAGAGTCCTGAACAACAGATGGTATAGAACTGCACTCTGGCCAGAGGGGTTTCCAGGTAGGGCAGCTACTGTGCAAGTCCTGATCAACTCTTGGTCAATGGTTATGGAGAATATCAAGTCCTCAGTCCCCCCATTTTTAGGGATGCTGGCTAGTATGTATTTTCAGGCAAGAACAAATATTTTATATTGTCTGCCTTTTTTGCACTAGTTTAAGACTGACCTGAAGAAGATTAATGCTATCTAGATTGAGAACTTTTTATTTAATATCTTACTTTTCTGTAGGGGAAAAAAGAAACCAATAAAGGAGAGAAAGACCCAAGTCATCCAGCCTAAATATCTGGAGTTTTCTGATCTTCTAGAGCCCTGGAGTGCAGAGATAGCCTTTTTTAATAGGATCTCTGACTATCTTCTGTATAATATCACTACCTCTCTTCTACTCTTCAGGAGTTTTGTGTCTTTCTCTGGCAAGTTCATTTCTCTTAAGAGTCACTCTCTCATTTGCTGTGTGTCCAGTGTTAGACACAGCTGCTCTCTGGACAGTGAGACCAGGCAACTTTTGGAGCAATATATTTGCCTGTGCCTCTTCCAAAGAAGCCAAGATACTTGAGTGAATGATGAAAACCAGACTTCTCTCCCACCTTACAGCCAGGCTTTATATCCATGTGAAAAACTGCCTTGTATGACTCTACACAGCTATCAGCTCTGTGTCAATGGTGGTGTCAGAGATCTGCTTGTGAAAATTAATAGTCCATGGGATAAAATTGTTATTTGCTGTCCTCTGTTTCATCCAGCAAGTTCTCCTGAAAGTTTTCCAGAAAGACTCCCTCCCTGGTTCAAATGCAGGGAGCCCTGAATGAAAATGCTGGTCTCAAGGGATATTCTACAGAGCCATAGGGATTTCAATCCCATGAGGCATGTCATGTGTTTTCATCATCTGCTGATGGATTAAAGTGTCATTTGCAAGAAAAAGCTCTAAGCTGGCAATGGTGAGAGCATCACACAGAATGGTTGCATTCATACTGAGCAGCTCTGGAGCTGTCGTCATCAAATTGGTCCCCCTTGTTTTCCAGTGCCTGACGTAATTTGTGAATAATAAATAGGACCAGGTCCCTAATGATCTCCAGGTGTTATTTAACCTGGATTAAGCCTTTCACACACAGTGTTTAGTTCTTGCAAGGTCATTTCATTTCTAATAAGTACCAGTTTGCACATGCTCAGCTGTGTTCTTGTCCTTTAATGCAGTAACTGACAGATGGTAGCAAAATATTCCTTTTATAATGAAACCTGCTGAAGGAGACTGCTTAGGGCCTCAGAAAATATAATTTGCCAAACAAAGAATGGTCTCCAGGAAAGAAAGGAAATACTGTAATGCAGTATATATTAAATAATTTTCCTCAGGCATCTGGTGATCAGTAGCTTTTTCTCACATCAGAGAGGTGACCTAACTATTTTTTTCCAATTATTTATTGCCTCATTCACCTTTGTACTCTTAAAAGTCTTGTTTCTGTGGGTTGACATAAGTAGTGCCTCTAAAAATGTGTAAATTACCTGCATGAGGATTTATTGTAAAGGTTTCATAGGTACCAGATTTGTATCTGCAGTATGCTGTCAGATTCTTAAGGTTTTCACTTATGCTATAATTAGCCCAGTTTCTGGGTGAATTTCACACCCATTTTTTAGACCCAATTATGCCATTTCTTTTAAGCCACTATTAATTCCTAGCAGCATTGCTACTGAATTCTGATTTACTTTATGTGACTATGCACACCCTGTATTTTCCCATGGCCTGTGCAAACTTCTTTTGGCAGCTGAATACATCAGAGTGATCTAATTTTTTATCTTCTGTGAGGCAGGTAGCATTGAATGGCAGAAACCTCTCATTTTAAAGCCTCCAAGAACCTGCAACTTTCTTCTAAAGCCAGTGGTTTGCTTTGCTACTCATTTCCTCAGGCTTCCCCATAAAAAAATTTTTACTCTTTTATCCTCTGTTCCAACATACAGCTAAGGAAGACTTGATGTGACTTCCTTTAGCATCCATTTACACTGTCCTATAAATCATACAAAACGTTCTGCACAGGCTCAAATCTAGGCATTAAATGAGAATCCATCTGTTCCTTGCTCCCAATGGGATTATAGTTTCTTTCTCTGCATCACTGCTTGACAAAACTTCTAATCCCACCTGAAACTGCAAGTGTGCTGTGTTTGAGGCTGTTATATCAAATACACATCTCTCTGCTCCCACCTTCCCCCCTCAGGAATTGCTATTTTTAGACTGCTTTTAGACTGCTGATGAAGTCAAAGTTGCATCTTAACCTATACAAGCTCTGGTGGCATATGCTGCTCTGCTTTTCTGCTGCACTATTATGAAATTTGTCATCCAGCTCTGTTCTGATCTGTAACCCCCTTGTCATTACTGCCCTCTTGGAGAAAGTCATGTAAACACCTTTTATTTCAGTTTCTTGGCAGGGTTTCCTTTCACTGCTTTTGGATGTCATGGCCAGCAGGAGATCAGAATTTGCATTAGCCTTTGGCTCTGTCAGGAGGGGAATCAACAGTGCTGGACAATTTAGAACATGCTGCTGCTGCTGCTGCTGCTGCTGCTGCTGCTGCTCTAATGTGCCTTGTGCACTACAACACTGCAGGAGGGTTGGTGTCAAGGTGATGTAGCTGCCAGAGCACCCAGGAGCACCCTTCTTTCCAGAGGGTATCACTGCCAACTCCTGAACTGCAGACTCCCAAACCTAAAATAGACAACTGAAAAGTTATTTGATCTCTAACTAAAAAACTAAAAAGCCAGCAAAGGCTGACATGTGCACAGCTCCACATAGGTCTGTGGCCAGGAGAAATGCTGCAGATGACCAGGAGAAATGTGACAAACTCCAGATGACCCAATGGACCTCACACCCCATTTGGTGTGGGTGTCAGAGCCCCTTGCTGCTGGGGGCTGGGGATTCACATGTGCATGTATGTCACTTATGTGCACACAGAGTTCCTTGGCTGACACATGGCAGCTTGCTCTTCCTTGTGACACGAAGGAGCACTTGTAGCCACGATGCATCTGAGCCATCAGGCAGCTTCCCCTGGGAGTAATCCTATGAAGAGCACAGACTACGTCACTGAGGGGTTTGGGCTTATGTTGTTTGTCATTTCTTCTTGTTTTTCAATTAAAAATGAGGAAGTGTGTGACTCTTTTTACCAGTCTCACAGACTGTGAAGCCTTTAGTCATCCATAAAGAGGCACATCTGACATACTTTGGAGTTTATGCCTTTTTTTAGCATGGATTATTCACACCTTCAGAAATGCCTCAGAGCAACCCAAGCCCAGTGTCCCTCTTCTGTTGCCAACAATCCTTGCCAAAAGTTTTGGAGCAAGGCATCACACCATGGGTATGTCCTAAATGAGCCGCATCATTATACCAAATAGTACATATTTGCTTGCATTTAAGGCTGCCCAGTCCCACACAACCTTCAGCAGATTACCTTGACTCCTTCAAACAGAGCAAGAGCACCATTCCTTCCCAGTCCCACCTCACACCACGGGGTCTCCAGCACCATGCTCTCTGCCTCCAAGGTTTTGCATGGAAGTGCTGAGCATTTCCCAGAGCAGATGCAGCAGCATGAGTCACTGCCTCACTGAGGAACGAGTCATTGCACATTGGCTGCTCCATGGAAACAGCCCATGGATATGCTTGAATATCATGCAATGCACTCTGAGGTTACTCACTTGCCTTGGAAATAATTTATTTCCTTCATCTCTGCCCAGTCACACAACTGCCTGGCTACTTCTGATGGAGCATCTGCTATGTGATCTCTCAGATGAAGTTTAGGTGGTTCAGGCCACTGATTCCAGAAAAAAAAGAGCTCCAAGTAGGAGCCTTGACTTGTTTGCCCTTCAGATTGGTGCTCTTTCAGTCCTTAAAACAAGGTAGCTTTATGCCAAGCACCTGTTAGGAATGGTCTTCCTGAAATGTGTCAACCCCCCAAAACATGCCTGAGATTTGTTTGGGATGAGCCAATGCCATGCCAGGCACTGGTTGAAGAGTGTAACAGGGCAGAGGGTTGTGCTCTAGCAGCTAGAAATGTTGTTAGTGACTGCTGAATTTACTCTTATGGCTGTAGCTGAAAAGTCTCCATCCATGTTCCCTGGAGGCGGTCTTGGTTTACAGCTTTAATAGCTACAAAGTGTGAGTTTTCTGACCATCCCCACGCTTTATGGCTCAATCTCTCCAGCTGTTATAATGAAGAAGAACTAGCAACAAAGTTATTATTTATTCCTAAAGCAAAATTTCCTTTCTTGGCAGCATGTGGCATAAAGGTAGTTCAAAATGTGTCTTAATATTCTGCAAGCAAATCAATTATTTATAATGGTCTTGTCTTTAGATGTGAATTAAAAATTCTTTTTTTTATATAGAGAAAGGAAGGAGACAAGTTTAATTGAGATAAATGAAATCTACATGACCACCTGTTTGTTTTTTAAACTTTATAGGAAATCAATGTATTGACAGTAGCATTGGTCAACCAGGACAGAGAAAAAAACTCAGAGAAACGAAGCCCAGGTCTGAAATCAGAGAAAGAGGCACTATTAATAGGTAAGATAACCCCAAAGAAGATTTTTGAGAACAAAATGCTTTCTAACAGGTTTCTGTTTTGCATATATGTTTACACACATCTTTCTGCTAATACAAGTATTAAAAAAAAAAAAAATTAATTTTTTTTCATCTGGGTTCAGAATGGCTTTTAGTAAGAAAAATCCTAAAATATAACGGAACTTTGCCTTTTTGAAAAATTCTGCAGTTTAATGAAAGGATTTCAGGTATGAAGAAAATTGCAGAATCTACATGTAGACTTGCAGCATGAATGTATGATGACTTTATTTACATCAAGATTTAGCAGGCCAGAGTTGTATAGCTTGGTATATGATTATCAAACAAAGTGATGAAGGAGGAGGGGATGGAAATAATATTAGTAAACTACCAAGCAAAAAATACATCTACTACATGTATTAAGCAAGCTAGATTTATGCCTTTGACATTAGTTGAGGGAATTAGCAATATGAATATTTATAAAGAATACCACAAGGACTGTCATACCCTTTACCTAGAATAAAATTTTTTAACCAAACCCTTTAATAGTGCCTAAAGCTAAAGCTTATAGGCAGTGGGCCAGCTAAGTGCAATTTAGCCACACAGAACTGGCTGTACCCATGCCACCCTTGGAGGGAACATGCCCCATTTACACCCACACATATTTTGCATTTGGGTTCAGTGGGGCAGGTTTTCAGGGAGCATGAAGGCCCACAATTCCAAAGTGTACCCTGTGGCATGGCAACAGAAATGCTGACCTGAAAGAACAGATCTAATTTCTTTGGTTTGGTCTTTTCACAAATCAGTGGTATCCTGATAAATGGTAGTTCCAAAATGTTTAAATGCAACTCATTTTCATCACCTAGGCACCAGGAACATTGCTGGCTTTTTGCTGGGTACAGATTCAGCAATTCACAAGTTCAGTTCAGACCAAAGAGGTCATTTAAAAGTGAAGAATGTATCTAAACGTTTAAAGTGCTTGGTACACAAACTCCCTGTGATTAGTGAGATGCAAAACAGTGGAATGTACAAAAATTGTATGACTTGATTGAATTATGCTTTTTATAATTAAATCTAAAACTTTTGATTGCAGGGGCAGTAGTTGATCTTTTCAAAGTTCATTCTGTGAGAAAGACAGCAAGCATGGGATTTTAAGAGCAGGATAACAAACCTTTTTTCTAGGTCACTCACTATTTGACTGTAACGAACGGTGGCAGTGTCCCAGAGTGGGTCCCATACATCTGCTGTTCAGTGGCACTCAGATGAACAGAATAACCTCACTTAAGATATTACTGGTCATAATACCCCCACAACTGACTCACTGTTACAGTCCCAAGATTAAAGATTCCTCAAGATAGATTTCATGTTATCTCTTCCTCTGAGGCATGATCAGATATGGCAAGGGAATAATGGGCCTTGCCTCCATCCATTCACTAAGTTTTTCTGTATTTTAAAAAATGCAGTGCTGTCTTAGAGGAAAAGAGCATACAAGAAAAAAGAAACTATGATGCAACTGCAGTCAATAACTACAAAATATTGACAAATTACTTATTATTTACATTATATGAAAGAGCTGGCTTTGAATGGCTGGAATTGAAAAGCCTCAGGAACCACATAACAGATGCAATAACACTGGTAAAATGTGATTTGAGTACAAATTGGATTTCCAGTCATCTCATCCAAGTGTGATGGTCTTGACTTTTGCTTCTAGAGCTCTTGTGTGGTTACCTGTAGTCACCCACAGCACAAAGAAGGTCACTGCTGCTAGGACCTGCCATAGTAAATAATTTATTACATGCCACTCCTTATGCAGGACCAGAAGTTTGTAAATGCTGTTTGAAAAGTGGAGGAGGAAAAAAGGTGCTCTTTGCAAAGCCAGTCTAAAACGCGTTAAATATTGCTTATCAGTTTCAACCACGGCCGGTACTTGGGGAAAAACGAAATCCAAGATTATCCTAATTCATTCAGCATCAAGAAAGCAGTATGGCCTGAAGTACACAAGATACAGTGACCTATTTTTGTCATTTGTAAGCATTTTTAATCCTGGTGTTTATGATTTAAGTATAAGAAATTTCCCCTAGGGTAGTTCAGCTAAGAAGCCCATCCAAAGAGAGTTGAAAATATTTGTTCTGATTCCTACAGTTCAGCTCTCCCCAAACAGCAAGTAACACACATGCCATTTTGTATTTTCACTGTTTGCTTTGAAGAAGAGAAATTGGATAGTGCTTTTAAAAGCAATACTGATGCCCCAAATCTTGTTTTCTCTGGTCATCATTATTAATGCTACCACTTGATTTTCACTGCAGAAAAGATCTCTAGACTTAGATCCTGACTCCTTCTAAGCCTCTTTTAATTCCCATACCTTTTATAATCATCCTGAAACAACAATGAAGATAGACAGAACATGCTCTCTCTTAAGAAAAAGTAAACAAGCAAATGTGTCATAAAGCATTTGTGTTTTCTTCAGCAGCAGTTAGGGGTAATATGGATTAAATACTTTTCATAACCAGCATCTGCATAATTACTAGAAAAATTTGAGGGATTGAGGGTTCTGACACAATTGTATGAAACGTTTTCACAACAGAGAATCCAGTGAAGGAGAAAAAAACAATAATTTTACCATTACGATATCCACAATTTTATATTGGTAAATCAAGCATAAAATTAGTAGTTGAAATGCTCCCAGCAAGGCTTTGTTTAGAAATTCCTTTATTCATCAGTATATTATCTTGGTCACTTACTTGCTAACTGCTGTCATTCCTGAAGATGAGCTATTGTATTTAGCACATTACTATGACTGTATTAAAAATGTGCTGTTTTGTTATGTTTATTGGGTTGTGCAAGGAAAATAAGAGTCATAATTCATACTGAAAAACCTGTAAGAACAGACTCTTCAGAATTATTTTGCCTATTTTAATGATACAGTGTCTGAAGTTAATTTAATACTTTGTGTCTATTTGTTTTTAATACAGGTATCATATCCACATTTCTTCACGTCCACCCTTTTGGAGCCAATATAGAGTATCTTTGGTCTTATATGCAGCAGTTGGACTCTAGGGTAAAAAAAATTAATCAAAATCTATTTTCTCTTTAGAAATATTGTATTATTCTTTACTGCAGGTTAAACTCTTCATGCATTTCCATTACAAAGATAATGGGATATGGGGCTTGGGGGTTTGCAGTCTTTATTCATTTGCAAATTACAGTGCACGTGCTTGGGTTGAGGTCTTTGCCTCAAACTGCTTAGCTATCCTTTGTGGCACAGAAGAGCAGAGCTCTAAATGGCAAAGACTAGGCAGCTGATTTTATGACACATGATTCTGAAATATAGCTGCGGAGAAAAAAAGCAGAATGAGAGGCAGGTGTGGCCATGGCCATCAAACTGTGCAGTTTTTGGAGATGGCCCTTTATTCTTTGAAAAGCTGTAAGTTGTATGTCACACTGAACCTTTATGATCACAGGAATGGACTAAGTTTCATGTTCTTTGTCTCCGTGTGGGAGCAGACACAACCACATAAAGGAATTGGGTGTACTAATTTCAGTGAAGCTGTGGCCAAGACAAAAGTGAGGTCAACACAAAGCAGTGTGCAAATTGTTTGATGCATCCGTTCATCCAGTCTACAGTCAATAAATACCTGCAGGATAAGATTCTTTGACTTATTTTTTAAATATCTGCTGTAGAATGAGATGAAATCAAGCCCCTAAATGGGCCTATTCCTCTGCACTGCATATTAAGCAAGTCAGAAGGTGAGAAGCTCAGGTGTGAAATGATCAGGTGAATGGCACTCCAAGTGCTAAGCAGCAGCTTAGCAGATGCAGGGGTCACCCTGTGGCCAGCCAGAGCTCTGTCCCATGTCTGCCAATACTTGGATGATGGTGCTTTCCCAGATCTTGCAACACAACTCCTTTGATCCTGGTGATGTTTTGTTCCTGAACAGCCCCCTCAAGCCCATAGCTAAGATCAGCTTCTCACTGCTTTGGTGAGCTGCTTCATGCTTCTGGATGATCCTGGATCCTTCCTCTGTTTCTATGAAAAAGTGTAGAGCTAAAAGCAGAGGAGATCTTGAACTAGAAGCTCAGTGGATTTAACACAGGCTGCATAGATGAGTGAAGAAGGATGATGAATTTTTTAGGTACTGTCTTCAGACCATGGCAACTCAGGTTTGCTAGTGCTTTACAGCCCACTGCCACCCACAATGAAAAGGGAGTAGGGGATGGGGATGGGAGAAAGAGGTGAGAAACTGGTGAATTTCAATATTTTTTTAATATCTGGTTTTATCAAGACCTGATGAAGCCAGAGCTTCACACCTACAGCCATTCTTCTGCTTCTCTGTGCCCCTGCTACTCATGCACTCTGCTTAGTCTTGTCCTGCATCACCCAGTCTGTCAGTCTCCTCATTATCTTTCAAGTGCTGTCCTTCCTTAACACAGCACTTGTCTAAGTTTCAACTGCTTTTTCACCTGGATGACCTCTCCAGCTCTGTATCTCTTGAGTGATGACAGCAATCATTCCAAAATATGGACTCTGGGCTCCAGCCCTGCTGCTCATTGCTTCTCCCTAGTGAGCTCTTCAGCATTCTCACCCTGCAGTGCTGTGGTCCCTTCTTGTGCATGGCCGTGGGCTCTGCCCTTGAGCTTTTGCTCACGTGAGTAACACGTGGGCTTCTGTGGGGCTGCCAGGGTCAAGCTCTTGACTTGCAAACAGAGCCCTCAAGGAAGGAGCACTGTCTGCCATCTCTGCAGCTACCTCTGGACCTACCTACTGCATAATAAACACAAGCTGCAAAATTTGACCTCGTTGGTTTATTTTGGAAGCAACTGCTTGTAGAAACAAATTACTTTTTAATAGCGCGATCCAGAGATGCAATCTCAGAGATGAATTTCAATTACTTTCCATGGTTAGCCTGTCATTCCTCGCCTGAAAAGGAATGATAAGGTCAGCATACCCGTGTGGGCTGAGGGCTCAGTACAGAGCTCAGATACATTGCACAAAAGTAACCAGACACCCACTGCTGCCATGTGAGTACTTAAAAGATGGATTGGATCACACTGAGACTTTAGACTGCCTCCAACGCTGAGTTTTGGTGCCACCTTTAACAAATTATTTAATCTTTCTGCTGCACTAACCTCTACAGAAAAATAAGAGGCAATAGATATTTTCTCACCCCCCCCCTTGGGTGTAGTGAAGTATAATTAGCACATTTTATGTTTATATACTGTTTTAAAAAGGAAAGGTTTCTCCATGGAAGGTTTCTACTAGTATGAATAAGCAGAAATATCATTATTTCCAGATAAGACTTTCAAACCATGGAGATACCTGTGGATCACAGGCAGCACCCATAGATTTCTTTGCTGTTCCTTTCATGACCACCACTTTAGAAGCAGCAGGATAAATCGGCTCATATTCCATGACTGTTCATTTCTTGACTTCCCTACTGACTATACCAGGAAGGTTGCCTTTGTGAAAGTGTTTTCTGTAATGAGAGCATCTTGCCTATTAGGAAGGTGGGCAGTCATTAAGGTTTCAAAATGATAAAAACATCCTGAGCAATGCAGAACTGCGAGCTTTACTGCTTAATTATCTGGGGCTGCTGAGCCGGGTAAGACTGAGGGAAGGTGGCTCCATGGATAGGCAGCCTTCAGTAACAACAGGGAGCTGATTAAAACCTTTCTGAAAGAGAAAAGCTGATGGAGCTGGGAGAAGCATTCAAAACCACGTAGGCTGAGAAGAAGAATAAGGTCCCATCTGCCTCCTCCTCCTCACAAGAACACCCATGACTGTAGTTTTTAGATGGACTTCATACCACAGTGTGGCCACAGCCCCAGCATGGCAGTGGTCATTGCTTTACAGGGGGATACTTTACAGGCATCTACAAGAGCAAAATAATTCCTTCAAGGAATCTGCACTTGTCTTGGAGTCTGGAAAGTCATATCAGGCTAAGATTAAAAAAAAAATAATGGTTGGCTGTTTTCATATGGCCTGGATTTGTCTCCCCCACACCCCTATTACATCTGTTCTTCATGTTTCCTCTTTACAAGCTACAGGGCAGCTTTCTCACTTTAATTTTACCTTTGTTTCTTTCTCAGATCTCTGCAAATGAGATAGAAATGCTTTTGATGAGACTGCCACGCATGTTTAAACAAGAATTCACTGGTGTAGGAGCAACACTGGAAAAGAGGTGGAAGTTTTGTGCCTTTGAAGGAATTAAAACTATCTGACTGTGACTCATAATGAAGCTATGCAGAAGAAGAATTCCTAGAGCATGGCAGGGTTATAAAGTATTAAAGTAAGAAATTTGGGTTTGGGCACATAGTAGTATGTTTTCAAAGTTATCCAAGCCTAATTTTAGTTACATTTGTGACGTTCTCTTGTGAGTGGAAATGTAGTTGTGCACCAGTTCCTAAAATAAAATAAAATTTTAAAAAAAGTTTCAAAATGTGACAGATTGTTTCCTATGAAAACTGAAGAAAGATACCACAGTCATAATGATTTCAAAATACTACATGTCCTACATCTAAGAAAAGCTCATTGAGCAAACAGTTAAGGAGAAAGATTGCCCGGTTATGGTCGCTAAGCTACAGCGATTTATATGTGATATGTAATAGAACTCATTAAGTTTTGTTATAGAAAGTTCTTTCTGAGTAATTTTACAGTGAGGAAAAGCATACCAAAAGAAAACTTGAAGACGTGTCTGAAGTTATTGTATTTTGTAAATTAAGTTATATGCTGTACCAGGGATTTTTGCCTTATTGAAAGAGGCCTGAAAATGTGATTGGAGTCCTCAAGAATGCTTTATCAAGAATATTATTTTTCTAATGTAACTATTCTCCATTACAAGTTCTTTTAACATGGATTGCATATCAATTTTCATAAACATGTAAATAAGGAAGAAACCAGTGTTACTGTATTGTATTTGGTATGTAACATTCAGGTTTATGCATCAAAATAAATATTCAGTTGCATTACTCTTACAAATTTTATAGCAGATATATTAATTTTTATCAATAAATATGACTTCTACCATATTGTTTGCATAAGTATTTCTTCTGATGTTATTGAATTTCAATTGATCCAGCAAGAGATTCCTGGAACACCTTTCCCCTACCTGAACTACTAATTGCAGATAACTTTGTTAAATGAATTATAAGTCAAAAAAGAGCTTGCAATATTAGCTAAGATTAAAATATTGGTAGAGGAAGTAGCATCATGGACCTTTGATTTTATCTTTCAACAAGTAGATGGGTGAAAAATGAACACAGTCAAATTTCCCATTTTCATTGTTTTGTTGGGTAAGAGCTGCTGTGGGCAGGAAACAGCAGCCCCCTCTTTGCCACACCCCTGTGCAGGCAGAGGAGCCTGTGACAAGAGAGCTGGTCCTATGAAGTGGGGCACCAGCAGTGGGAAATAGAGAAAACTGAAACAGATGCAGGGAGTCTCCAGATACATGTCAGAGCAAGGCTTCACTCAGGTCCTTCAATAAACAGCAATTAGTGTCAAATGCATTTAGTAGTGAAGGAACTCTCCAACATGGCTTTTGGTGATTGGTACTTTAAGATCTATTTCTCTTCTGGCATCTACCTGGAATATAGAAATATTAAATGAAATGCTAATTGTGTACAAAATGGGAAAAGAAAGAGGCTTAGCAGGTCTATTATGGGAAAAAAATTATGCTTTCAGGCAGTACACACAAAATTTAAAAAATCAAGTACATCTCAATTATGGTTGTTATAGAGCCTGTGATAAGCTACTCAGGTGAAACTAGTAATTATATGCCAGTTATGTTAATGAAAATTAACTAGTTTAATCCAAGTAATAACTCTTTCCTCTCTTGAGATCATACAGCTTCATGAATAATTCTGACATAAATGTGTTACGTCTGACAGCTTGTATTGATGTACTGTAACATAAATGTGTATGGATGTCACTTAGTCTGGGTGAGAAAACTTTCACCTCAGCATACTCCATGCCATACTTATTCATTATATTCTGTCCTTCCTTTCCTTGCCCTTCCTTCTTTTTTTGCCCTTTTAGATCATTGTCTCTCACAAGACAACTTCAAATCCAGACAGTCAGAAAACTTTCTCTTTTACAGAACCTTGTAACCTAATCACTATATTTGTTTTTCATACTTTTTTCCTTCTTCCTATTCTTCATGGGGTTTTCTTGTCTGTCTAGACCATCAGAGCTTTAGAAGGGTACCTTTTTAGTCCTTGTATAGTAACAGCTAAAAGGGCACTTCCTTAACTGGCTTTTAGATACTCCCAAAGAAGATCTAAACTTTGAGTATAAGTAGCATGTAGGCATCCTGTAATATTGTAATGTATCAGCTGAGAACTTGAAATCCAGGGGGATGCTCAATGAGTATTGGGTCGGGCCCAAGAACTAGCTTTAACTTTGTGTGCTTTGGGGAAAATTGGATTAAAATATTGAGCTCCATCATTTAGGTGCTGAAACGTCCCGATGATGACTCTTGGGATATCCAGCTGGGAGTTCTGCCGTTAATACAATGAGATTAATAATGAGAAAGCTGTTTTTGATGTGGGATTTGATATAGGATTTTTTTTAAACAGGAAAGCCACCTAGACTGGACATTAGAGAGCATTTCTTTACTGAGATAGTGACCAAACACTGGAATGGGCTTCCAGAGAGGTGATCAAAGTCCCAAGGCTGTCAGTGTTTCAGAACCTTTGCACAATGCCTCTAATGACATGGTTTAACTTTTTGTCAGCCCTGACGTGGTCAGGCAATTGAATTAGATGATCCCCATTGGTCCTCACAAGACCTAAAGCAAGTTTCTGCAGCTGAGTCAGGTTGAAGGACAATGGCCATTTGGCAAAGACTAAAGGCCAGTTACAGTTAGCAGGATCTTCACAACAGTAGTGGGGGGAAAAAAAGAGGGCCAAAGAGTTATCTCATCAGGCTAACCGTGAGCTCAAGAGATGAGACTGAGCAACAGCCTGGCATGCAACTGCATGTTATAGCAGTGCCCCTTCTTCTCCAACAGGGGCTAGTGGAGCAGGAGAAGATTTGATTTCTAACTGCCCAAACATGCTGAGGGCAATTTGTGCTGAGTTGCAAGTTAGGTTGGCCTGAACTCCTGTTCTCCCAGGAGAGCTTTTCAGACCATCCTCAGCCTTGAAGTGTCTTGGACTAACGTCAGGGGTGACTTTCATCAGCTTAGAGGGGCCAGCCTCTTACTGCACTGTATCTGATTCCCACTAGAAGGATTAAGAGATACACTGTGCAAAACCTCCCAGACAAATGTGCATTTAACCCCACACATTCAAGGGAGATAAGTGTAACCTCTCTGTTAAACTGCATTTTCTGTCCACAAGAGATGTTTTATGTTCGATCATGTTTGATGAAGACTGCATTATCCCCATCACTGAAAAGGAAACTCTTAATATCTCCTCGTCCATAGTGGAGTCAATTGTTTATTGAAGTGTGTGTGTTTAGGGCAAAACTTGCATGTTCAGGACTACCAGAGCATCACGTTCACTTAAGGAACAGCTATACTGAGATTTAGAGAAAATCCTGCATCAAGCTATGCTACATTTAGCTGCACATGATGTGCAGCAAATGCTGTGGAATCTAAAGCTAGAAAATTGGTTGTAAGAGCATTCTGTGGTTTGTTTAAGTAAAAATTCTGGTCTTGCAAGGATTGTTTTATTTAAAATCAGAATGGCTTTGACAGTCAGTGTTACTATGACAAAAATGTTCTGGGATGATACGAGCTGATTTGGGGAAGGAGATTTTGTGAGAGGAGGGAAAGGAGAGAGTTGGATTTGGATATTCTTTTGGTCCCTCTAGCACCAGTAATTAGCCAGGTCTGATGTGAAATAATGTCCATTTTTTCCACTTAAATTCATCTTGGTGTTCAGCATAAATATTGTGAGGCTTTTATAATATTTTTTTCTTTTTTGTAAAAAGGTACAAGTTGTCCCTTGACTTGTCTCTCTGGTTATCCTGCCAAGTTCTGCAGCTCTTTTGCTCTAACTTTTCCCTCAAAAAGAAAGTAGAGACAGCATCCAGTTCTTTCTGGTTCTGTGTGTGACTGCTTGGACAGCAAAAACTGACTATGTATTTACTGAGTTAAAACTGAATGTTTCAAGACCAAGTAAGTCAACTGAAAAAGCAGCCAGATCAGGAAATTATGCTTACAAGGTACAGATACTCTGACTTTATAAACCCATTACATTGAATTTGTAAGCAAAATCAAATAGATACACTCAGGAGTACCTTTGATTAAGTGTTCTGCCTCACACTGGGTAACACTGTGCCTGTTCCAATTTAATAAGCTGACTTCAATGTCAGATGCCCTTTTAAGGGGGATATTTGTGGGGCAGCAAGAAGAAAAAGTATATATTCCTTTAAACCTAGCAGACAGCATTCCTGCAGTCATACCACAGACATATTACAACCGTTTGCTCAGACTTCTGGTTGGTAAGTACTTCTTGCCAATTTATGTACTTTTATACACATAACATTGAAGCCTAAAAAATCATTGCCTTGGACTGCTCATGCCTTAGCCATGCCACTGTTAATTCTGTAATGATCCCAATAGCATAAGGTGGATTAAAATACACCTGCCATAAAAGCATCCAGCCATAATCAAGGTTATCAACTGATTAAAAGGATATTTTTTTGCTTGATAGTTTCTTAGAAGAGATTAGTGCTGTCAAAATTGGATCCTAACTTCCTAACTTCATTCCTTCTGGCTTCTTCTAGCCAGGTTTGCTTTTCTCTGCAGGATTAAATACTCCTTTAGTACTGCACATTTTCTCCCCGTGAAGATATTTATATATTGTAGTCTATTTACTTCTCAGTGTTCTTTCTCATAAGCTAAACAGATTGAGTTTTTAAGTGTTTAGCAATAAAGCATTTATCTTCTCTTCCTCGAATCATTGAATCCTTTTTTTTTAATATCCTTTCCAATATTTCAAAACTTGCTTTAAAATGTATGGAGAAAAACTGTTACTTGGATGAAACCAATCAGTTTACAGCATACAGACACACAGCCACATCTCTGCTCCAATTCAACACTCTGCCTCCTATTCCTGTCAGACTATGAGCTGATCACCAATGTCAAAGCAGAAACACAAGTGAAATGCTGTTGGGTCGTTTTCTTCATCCTGGTGTAATGGATTCCTCTGCATAGCTACCTTTCTGTCTGCTAAAGCCTGTCTTTTTTATCCCCACTCACAGGCTCGCTTGTGCAAGGCCAAAGGTCTCACCCCATGAGGATATTTTGAGGCTAAGATCCCACACACAGCCCTTTTCTTCACTGTAGGGTAGGTTTGGGTAACTCTCAGATGTTTATAGCCTTTCATGATTAAAATGGGGTAATCAGATTTGCTGTCAGGGTGTTCGGATGGCATCAGGCATTCAGAGGGCAATCACACAGGCTTTGTCTAGACTAGGGTTTAAATGTGTGTCATTAGCACATATTAGCTGATACATTTTAAAAGTCTGATGCAGACGAGGCATAATGCCTTTAATGTGAAAAGCTGGCTGAGTTGGGCCCTTGGGCATTGGCGTTGACAGTGGTTTGTCTATTTTAGAATTTTAAAGGTAGCTGAGGGCTTGCCTGCAAAGACCAGTTAATTTGGAAGAATATAGGCTATGAATTTAAAGGGCTGCTCCAGGACTTAAGGCCAGAAAAATCTCAAGTACTTGCTCCGAAATAGCTCAATATAATGTAATATAATATACACTTAACTAGGTAAGTTTTCCCTAACTTTTTCTTTTTTTAACTTTCCGCAGAAAAACCAGTTCCCATATTAGAGTTGTTGTATTTAAAAATTAACCCTCTGGTGCATTTTTGTTTTTATCACTACTCCTTACTGAATCCAGCTGATTAGCCTGGTTGTGTCTGGGGAGGAGGCTGGAAAACTCGTACACTCTGCAGATCTGATTGCTGACGTTAAAAGCTGACTTGCATTTCACAGGGGGAAGACATGGTACGCTTGTGAGAGGAAATGTGAGTGAAGCAACAGAAGACCATAAAATAGGATTAAAAATAGAGACTGGAGGGATTTTGTTAGAACCTGGCGTTCCATCAAAAAAACCCACGCAAATCCCAGGGCATCCCAGAAGCCTGTTATAAACTAAGAGGGGGAACAAGGAAGAAGAAGAGATAAAATTTCATAGTAAAAATCATTGTAAACTAAGGTGGTGTTGAATTTATGAGAGTTTGTGCATTTCCTCAGCTGGTTCTGCCTGTGGAGTCAGCTGCCTCAGGTGTTGTGACTGAGACTCTGTAAAGAGGAACCATCCAAAATTACTCTGCAGTTGGCTTTATCCCAGAGATAAGCTCAGATAATACTAACTTCCAATTGCAGAGGAGCCCCTCCCTGCAAGAAAAATCTGCATCTCTAGCTCTACCAGTTCACTGGTTGATAGTGATGTTAGCAAAAACATTTTCCTTGTCCTTGAAGGTTAGTGAGAATATATGTTACTATGGAAAGCAAGTATTTGTCAGGTAATCAGAACTCATTCCAGGGCATCATTTCCACCCCTTCACTCTGACAGGTTGTCACCTTGGTTGAACTTGTTACCTTGGTTAGATGGAGACAAAAAAAGCTAAAGCCTCATCAGGGTGGAAAATACATTTTTTTCTTGAGAAGAAGAACAGCCATGGGTAAGCATCATGCCACCTGTTCAAGGCTGATCTGTCTAATAAAGAATTGCAGGCAGGAGCTGCTTTGCAGGGTGGTAGTGAAGCTCGTTTTGCACAGTAAAGCATACTGACAGAGAAAGAAGCCAGATGGTGTCTCAACAGCCCAAGTTTTCTAAAACACGTTTCCTACCCTGAGAAGTTCTTGACTGACAGCTCTAGAAACAGGTGTTTTATTTGTCCACAGGGCAGCACAGGGAAGGCATCTATTATTGTCCCAGCAGAGGTCTACAGAAATCACTTGCCATTTCATTTCCATCCCTATGAAGTCTTTACTTCATCTGTCCAAACTGCAGAGGAAAGGGACATCTGCAGAATGCACATTTGACCCTTATTTGAGTCCATGGAACTTCTGCTAGTTAAAACTTTAGTTTCAGGGTTGGATTTGAATCTCTGATCTGTAAAATGGATAAATCACTGTTTTAAGGAAATTATCCAATGACAGAGGAGGGGAAAGCAGGCTTTCTTGAAGCACTAATATATCCTAGTGACCCCATTCTTCTCCCTCAATCTTCACAGTGAGCAAGAAGATTTGGAAGTACATAGCTGGCAAAGAGATTCATCCTATTAGAAAAGACAGAGAAGAGCTCATGTTATATTTACACGGAATGTTTAAGTTGTTAATGTTATAAGTCTAAAGAAAATCCCCTCCCTGTTTATAGTCATGAGATGCTCTTTAAAAAAGTTACTATAGGGAAATGGAGAAGCAATGAAAAAAAGAATATTATCTTTTGTGAGTACTTTATTAGTCTTCCCCTTTGAAGTGATTTCAGTGTGGAGGCTGAAATCCCTACTGTTTCAAAGATTTACAGTCAAGAGCAGGAACAATGCAGGATTTGCAGCCTTTGTTTGATTTTTGTGGTCTGTGCAGTTCAAATGTGCAAAGAAAAGTATGAAAGTGTTTGCCCAGGTGAAATGGAACTGGGCAGTCACACAGAACTGTTGCTTTTCTGCAGTGCAGAGCTTTTTAGTTACAGGAATAAATTCTGGGCAGATGGTCAGAAGTTCAGTGACGTACATTGGTCATGCAATCAGGAAATCTGTATATGTTTAGGATTGAGACCTTAAATTTTTGTCTTTCTTTCAAGAATGCTGAGATTTCTGTCATGTGCAGCATTGAGAAGGACACCAGAGGGTGATCTGGATGGATCTGGGAAAAGAGGCCTAATCAACAGGCAGCTAAAGATGTGACTGTCACACAGTACACATATCCCCACAAGCACTGAGCAGCCTAATTTGGCCACAGGAGACATCACAGCTGTGACTGTACAGCCTCTGCCCAGTTCAATCCACTCTACTTGCTGTTTCCTGGTTAAGCAATATGATACAATCTGGGCTGTCTTCTTTGGAAAAGTTAATTTAGAGGTAGTTCAAGCCTTTTTTAGGCAGTTAACAAGCTGTACCATCAACAGGAAACCATGGATGATCTGCAGCAATAGTGGGTGGATCCAAATTGCAGAAAGAACTTGGACAACTTCTTCCTAAATTTGCTACAAGCCTTGAAATTACTTTATTTACAATTTCCAAAGGAGAAGGAGCAGCAAAAACATTTCCAGAAATAACCAGAATAAGGTTTCATCTCCCAGACCCATTTGGCCCACACCTGTCTCATGTTCCCCAAACCACACATGCAACCATGTTCAGAAGAAAGAAAAAGGTGCTCCAGAATCATGTGAGGAATTCATGGCTTTGGGAAGGTTATAGAAAGGTGCTTGCAGGCAAGCCCGCGATCAATGCTACTGTTCTTCTGTGTAACTAATCTAAAGTAAGGGTTTCATCAACTCTCTTTTTTTGATGCATTGTGAAACAAACCGAATGAGAATGTTTGGGCTGGCAAAAAAAGCAACACAAAATCCCACAAGAACGCAGTGGAACAGCTCACATCAAGAGCTCAGTAACAAAGAAAATAGCTCTGGATACACAAAGTCTCAGTTTTGCAGCTAGGCAGGAGGTGCACAAGTTTAAAGCTATGCAGGAGTACCAAGCTCTTCTCCCAGTAGAGGTGTTGAGAAATCACCACTTTGTGCCACGACATAGAGCATAACTCACTGCTAAAAAGTTCTCTCAAATCACAGTTATATTACATGGCAACATACTGACTTGGGCTAACACCCAAGTCTTCACTTTTTTTTTTGAACTAGTGGGTGTCTGAGAGGTGTCACCAAGCAAACTGAGAGAAAGGGAATCTTGTGACCAAACCCAATACCAAAGCTACTCAGCAGCACTGCAAAACACAGCCACACAACACTTGTTTTCTATGAAGAATTTGCTTTTAAAAGCCATCAATACCATGATTTTCACTGTCATGTGGACATAGAGCCAAATATGTGAGGGATGACAGCCACTCAACTAACTTTGCAGAATATCCTGTCTCTGGAGGCACTCACCACTTCGTACTATGGTCCAGAGTGCAGAGCCTAATTTTAACTTGTCCAGCTGAGTACTTCATCTGCTGAACTATTGGATAGGCAAAATGTCCCACTGTCCCAGTCGCCATCACTTCATGCAAGGTTGCATCCATCCAACGTGTTCCAAGGACACCTACCTGACTGATCCCCTTCCTGCAGCTGTAGGTGCACATCTGGCTTCTCAGCACTCTTAACTCTGGGGTTTCAGACAGTCCCCAGACCTTTGTGTAGAATTCACTGAGAGCCATGGTCCTCGGAATTCAAAGCCTGAGAGTCACTCACATTCTGAGTAACATAAGGAAACAGAAGAAACACAGGTCTTGAATTGTAGCACATGGGTGGGTAGGACATTCTTCTTGGGATTCTAAGGAGACCTTTCTTAAGGTCTTCTTAATCCAGCCTTTATCCCTTCTCTTTCTCTCTGCAGATTGACGTGGGTTTGTGTACTTGTGTGTGAAGTCTCCAGACCATTTGAGTGGATGATGGCTTCTTGTTTCCTCAGCACATCAGGTCCTTCAGTTTGTTCATTATGTGATTTATGTTTATTTTAGTGAAAGTCATACAGGCAGGGGTGAATTGAAAAGGAATATGTCTACCAAGCCACAAAATAAAATACATTAACAATAATCTCATATGTAGGGGAAAATCTACATGTAAATGACAACCTGTCCAATTTACAAAAAAGAAAGGAATGATCAATTGCAATTGAGAACCCATAAAGATTTATATAAATGGATAATATTAACTAGCCTTGAAAGATGAAAGGCTGCCTACTCAGAGTAATTTTATCTTGATGGACCAAAAGCTACCACTTACCTAAATTTTTATTCAAGTATGAGAAACAAGAAGTCCAAAATGTAGTGTCTAATTGAGACCATGGATTACTAGTACCTAGCTTCAGGAACTGACACTACTCCTACAGTATCTAAATTCAGGAGAGCAACTGTGACTCAAGGCTTGTGCCATATGACTGGAAAAGCAGCTACAAAGCCTCCATCTGACATCTGGCAGGTAGGGGCAGAATCCAGCCTTCAGCCAGCAAGTCCCATGTAAAACAGGACTGGACCTTGCTTTCTCAGCCCAGTTATGCTGGTAAACAAGAACCAGCTTCCAGCTGTCACCAGGGACCCTGCTATTCAGGCATCATGACAAGAGTTGTGAGACTACAGTCAGCTGAGGAGGAAGAAATATGGGGAAAGTGCACTTGGTCCTTGCTGCAGGTAGCTGCTGGAAAACTGAGGGTTACAACATCCAGCCAGTGATGACTAGTCACAGCACAGAGAGCTGGAGAATGTTTATTGGCAGTGACTTTATCTCATCCCAGTTTAGCTCTCAAGCAGACAGATCTAGTGCTCATCCACAATTCTGCACTGCCACCTCCTTAAGGGGGTGCTGAGTTTATGGATCCGTCTTCAGCTGTGGTTCACTGGAAATGCTGGACCTCACTGGAAAGGCTAGCCTCCCACCAGCCTTCTGATTTCAGTGCAACAAGGAAACACCTGGTAAATGTTGCTGCTTGAGGAGGGTTTTCAGTGGTAGAGACTGTGATTGCTGTTTCCTGGGGTGCTCCTAAACCTGCAGAGCACCTCCTTGGTGTTATTACCCTCAAAAACAACACCAGTCCTTGAAGACATCAGTCAGCAGAGAACACTGCCAGTGCTGGCACACACAGGCAGTGACTTATTCACATCATCTGCAAAGGAGGCAAGTCACACAAAGGTCGTGGTGCTGCAGACAAAGTAAATAACTTACTATACTGTATGTGGTGAATATTAATGCCAAGCATTAGAACATCATCACAGAACAGAGGAGAGGATGGGGAAATATGTGCTTCCTCTTGCTCAAGATTTCTTGAATGATCAGAATCAGGGGAAAATGAAGTTGAGAGGATGTGGGTAGGAGAGGAGCTCCCTTTTTTCTCCTTCCATATCCCAGCCTTATATACAAAATGCAACATGTATGATCTGTGTATAAATGAGCAAAACTTGTAGTGCATACCAAATCTGCAATCCAATAATTTGTATTTGAATGTTTTAGCAAAAACTGACTGTGACTACAAACACTTCACAGACTAATTTTCAGATTCATGAGTTTCTTGCTTGGTTTTCCTACATGTTCTCTGAGCTCTCTGCCAAAAAAATATTTCCTTTTTTGCACTGAAACGTAGCACTGACATGTGTCAAACTACTTCTTTTTTATGGGCTTTAGCACACTTCTGCCTCTTTCTGCTTTTTGTAGATTCATACATATTAGACACACATCTTTGGGTTTTAATTATAAAATTAATGTAGACAGCCACCAGAAATAAAGCTGACAAATTCAATTTCCCAAGTAACTCAATATCATCTCAGGATATCTGAGGAAAACAAAAAAAATTATGTCCAAGGGGTTAAAAGAATGTTTCTAAATGGACAAACTTTAAACAAAGAAAAATGCTGATCTGATTAATAGGTGAGCATATCCCTAACACCAAAATCCATATTTATCACCAGCTAGAAGAATGTGATGGTATTTTAAACATTACATAACTTCTCATACTTCTTCTAATCCCAGACATTTAGGGGAAAAAAAGTATCTATCTATCTATCTATCCATCTATCTATCTATCTATCTATCTATCTATCTATCTATCTATCTATCTATCTATCCATCTATCTACCTATCTATCTATCTATCTATCTATCTATCTATCTATCCATCTATCTATTTATACACATCGTAAATGCATCTTAAAAGAAAATAATTTCTAAAATAGTTGTTTAATGATCCTGTACAAGATGTCTGGAATATTTCCTATTTAAAGTACCAATATAGATCCAATTGTAAAACAAACAGCTCTGTAAGGATTCAGTACATCCACATATGAGACTCAGACCTTAGACTCCAGAGAAGCTGGTATTCTTCTCCACTGCCATCAATAGAGAAGCCAATTTCTCAACTAAGCAATGGAATTTGAAAGAGTGGGCTGAGACACCTATGGAAGAAATTCATGAAGCCCTTCCCAGGGCCACAGAGAAGCTCAGACCTGTGTCCATGACATGGTGCTCTCCAAAGCCCTTAGCTCTCTCCTGAAGGACTGAGTTGGAGCTACTCCATGGCATGCCCCTTGGTCCAGCTCAGCAACATGCACCAAGCAGCTTGTCCTGCCTAAACCAAACTGCAACAGAAACACAGAGAGCCTTGAGGAAAAGGCAGGAGGCTTGCAGGTCTGCATGTTCCCTCCTCCTTGGAAAGAAATCTGGGGATCTGAACCCCAATGTCCAGTGCTCCCTAGTGCAGAAGCAGCCAGCCCATGGGAACTGCATGGCACAGCATCCAGTTTTTCTCACATTGTCTTTCAGGTCATGTCCAAACACACAATGTCTACAAGGAGGGAGTCATAGAAACACAACAGGAGCCTTTGCCTACCTAGCTCAGAGACATGTAGGTTCTGCAAAGGGCAAGGCCCTAGTTTATGCTCCCAAAGGTTGATGTGTGAGCAGAGTGCTTATGGTTTCCTTTACAGGCAGTGGAAAAGCAAGCCATTAAGTTAGGCTGAGAGAGTTTGTGGTGCTAGTCAGCTTCCCAGATGTAGATGCATGTTTTAGAGAGGAGTACTTTTATATCCAGCCAGCTGGGGGCCTCCCCAAACTCCACTGACTGCATGTATGATAGCAGACATGCAGACACCTACAAGTTCATCTGTGTGGGATATAGCTTAGGCTAACATGGACCGTATCTGCCTGCCAGAGCCAAGGTGAACATTGAGACCTACAATTTCCACTTAACTCCCCAGTCTACTCAAAAAACCTAATTCCATCCACAGCCAAAAACTTGCTCTGAGGGACCTGTAGCTTTTGGCCTATGGGTCTTGCTGACTTTTCCACCACTATTTTATTTGAGTCTCACTCTGAGCTGTGCCTGAATGTATTTGGATTCTAGCATGCAAAACTTTTCAGAATCTCTTAAAAGGTTTTATTTGGAAGTGGAATTTATGCAAGTGTTTATTAATGATTTGGCATCTTAAAGAGGTTATTTGGAGTGCTATCTTTAATTTCATTACCATTAAATTATTCCTTAAAATATTCCAAAGAGATTGTGGCCTAATGTGTTGAACTAATTTAAAAATTCATATGGAGAGTTTGTCATAGTCCACAGTCAAGAGTACATTTAAACAGTGGAAACCAGTTAAGCAGCTTTTGGGAGACTAAGAGTAGTTTACTTCAGTTATGCAATATTGACACTTATCTCTATTTTTTCTCCATAGAGTGATTTTGCAATCAAAACTTGAACAGGTGGAAATCAATCACAAATACCTAAATCATTTGGTAAAACACAATCCACACAGCCCTTATTTTGCAAGTAATTATTGCCACATGCACGCAGTAAAGCTGAAAAGCTTCTAGAAATCAAGTTCAATTTGAACAGTCAATCCCAGGTGGTTTCCACTCCTAAAGAAGAACATAATAGAAAACAGCATCTTGAGAGAAACATTCATCTCCAATAATTTGGCTGTGCCCTGTAAGGTCAGGATGCAGACAGCCCAAATCTCAGGATTGTACTCTATTTCCATTATAGATATAACACTAAAGGACAAAATAAAGGAATAATGGGCTTTCTTAATCCCTTATGTGATCCTAGGACTGGCAGTAGGAACTACTGGTGCTAGAAGTTTTTAAGTGTGGAAAGTGTGAAGAATGTAGCTAATCCATCCAAAGTGTTCTAATGAATGTTGTTTATCCTTAGCCAATGTTGCACTGAATCACTGCAAGGGAAAAGGAAATACAGACAACTGAATGCACACTTACATTCATCCTTAGGTTAATGTGCTCAGAGCAAAATCTTTTAGATTCTGACCAAGAGATCAATTACTTATTATGATCAATGACCACTGAGAATATCTCTGAAATACTTTTTCAAGGTGAAATCCTTGCCTTGTGAGGTGTTTCCTTAATTAGAAGAATCTTCGGCTGTGTGAACATGACTTTTGGGGTTTAAGGGATATGTAAGGGACAATTCTGTTACTTACATGAACACTTTATTTTCCTGTCATGCATTTCTACACCTCCTGAGGTTTTGCTAAGTACTTTAAAGTTACTGTGGGATAGGGGACAATTGGTATTACCACTATAAAATCTTCCCCTCAGTCCGCCACAGCATGAATCAGAAGTATAAATTGCTGTGCCTAAGTGGGTGAAGTAAGAAATAGACTGTTCCCACTGGAAGGATAAGTGACTGGAAATGAGCCCAAAAATTTGTGCTTAGGAGTCTCAAAGCTGGAATACAGCTAGAGTGGATTACCAGGGAAACCAGCTATGAGTTGGAACCAGAGCCTAAACATCTGACTCTGTTTTCCTGGCACACATTTTGGAAAGATGCATCTTTTTAGAGAACTTGGATATCCTTCACTGCCCATCTCAGTAAAGGGACATTTTTTATGAAGTTGCTGTTGAAAAGACTTTCTCACTGGTTTAACCTTTGATTTCTAGGTGTTCCACTCTCTACATCCAATGACTCCAGGTAACAGAAAAAAGCATTTTCTTTTTGCCTGCATGAAGGCACTGGATTGGTGAAAGAGGAAGGATGAATCTCTGCAACTAAACTCCTACTCCTTATTGTCAGTGGTACAGAACCCTCTACACATTCTCCTTTGCCCAGAGATGGAGGTGGAAAGCCCACCCACCCTACATTTCCTCTTTTGATAAACACTGCCAACATCTTTCCAAGAGGCAATTACAACAACAGTCCTTCCTTGCCATCTCCCCTTCTCCATCTTTCCACTTTCTGAAAAAAGAAAGTCTTGCTGCTTTTATATATTTTCCAAATCACTGGTACATCTTCTAAGTTTTGCATTTTCAGCTGACTTTCAATTCCACCTTCAAGGTTTTGGTTTTTGGTTTTTTTCCCTACACTTGCAAGAACTGGAAATATATTCTGGAAAAATGTCTTAAAAACCACTAATGACCCCAAGATGGCCAAGCTCAAACCTGTATATGTGTTTACACATGGACACAGGCAGCTTCTCTGCAAGGCCTACTATGAATGCAGAATTTGCCCTAATTTTGAGAAACTCACTCCTCCACACTCACACATACTCTAATGCACTCCTTCTTGTACTGATCCACCCTCTCCCACGCTGACATATATATTCTCTCTCTCCTTCACCACTCTCTTTGCCTCTGAGCTAAATTACTCTACTGCGGAAATTGCCATCAGCAATTTTCACCCTTTGCTGCTCTTTCAAGGAGTTTATGCAGTGGTGCAGTCATGACGTTCAATTAATTACTTGATATCTTTTGAGCTATTTCCCAACTATTTGCACTTATGTGTTACAGAACAGCAATGTTTCTCTTGCCACCTCCATGTGGTTAGGGCATGGGCTGAGCTGGATGAGGTTGAATCTTTGTGTTGATTTCTTAATCAGAATCAAATGGGTGTTTTTGGCATGATGTTTCTCATGTTACAAGGTCTCTGCCCAGCTACAAAGCACCTGCATATTACCAGTATTTTACAGGAAGAAGGTTAGTTCAGAGGCTGGAGTTAGCTCTCAGACCCTGGTGCTATCACTAAAGGGATTGATGTCCTGGTCTTTTGCGCAAGTGTGTAGCACCACCCAGCTGCTTGTCCCCATCCTCACAGCTCATGGTGAAGACTGTGATGAACAGGCTGAACATTCTGAGGCTGTTTCAGAGTACAGTCAGACAGGTTGTCTTTGATCCAGATGTACTCCATGAGGACACTGCACCATTCCCAGGTCAGAGATGTGAGAGTGGCTGTGAACCATTTTTCTTACATGCAGGCTTGAAAGGAAGCGAGAACGTCCCAGCTGAATTCAAAGCTTGAGCTCTTGACCCCTTTTGACTTTCCCTGGTGGCCATGGGAAAAGTCTTCCAACTTTTCTGCACTTCAATTTCTCAGTTATTACAAAGCAGCACTTTCTACCTCACGAGGAAATTTTGAGGCTGAAACTCTCACTCTGCACTACTGCTCTAGAGCAACAAAGGATACAAGGGCTCAAGAAAATTTTTGCTTTCATATGTTAGAATAAAAAAACAAATAAACCAGGTTAAAATGTTTACATTTGGGATGGATGGAGGAGTGTTATAAAGCTTGCTTATTACTTGTCTACAGAGCCCTATGATGCTGTAGAACCAGTTGGTGTTAGAATTATACCATAACACAGTTTGATGGGCTGAACAAGCCATGGCAGATGATTTTTTTAAACTAGTCCTTTAGATTTATTCCTTGAAAATCACAAAATATAATCAAATTCATGTTTATGAGTGGGCTTAAAGGAGTCTAAGTGGAGTGACAAAGTAGATTAATCTTTATCTCACATTAAAAAGGTGAGTCCTTAATATTGATTATTCTCCGGTAATAATCTTGGTGGTTATATCTAGAAAGCTGGGCTGAAGCACTCAGTTGCTGAAGGAGGAATAGTAGGAACTCATTTCTCACCCAAGGGCGTGTCAAAGAGGTGGGAATTTAGGAAAATTGTAGCTTCTTGAAAATCTAGGTTAATGTCTAGTGATCTCCTTGGAAAAAGTTTTCGTTGACAGTACCTGCCCCTGTGAAAATCTCAGGCTGCCGAGAGCAGATTTTTGTTCAGGAGAAATGCTGATTTTGTGGGAAGTGAAGGGAACCTTTACTCAGCTATTCTGATCTTTTAAGTAAATATTTATTTATTTTCTGCATGAAGTTATAAAGTTTCTTGGGAATACAGATAATGTAGCAGGAGGAAAAGTAATTACTGTAATTTTGCCTGTGCTTTCAGAAAATAATCCATCTGATAAGCACCCCATTTACATTTTGTGAATTGCACAGTTCAGCATAGAGGCATCTCAGCTAGATGCATGCAGTCCATGTTTACCAAATACTATGATTCTCCTGCTAACAGAAGTATTTGTCTTGGCCTTTTCACTTTTCAAAGACCAGATGATTAAGATGTCATTGACATTAAGCGTGCTTTGCATCCATTTCTTGAGGAATGAAGTGGTCCCTGAGGGTTAGAAATCCTTTGAAACAAGAAAGGAGAACCACAGCTCATGAGGACAGTCAGACACCAAACAGTTGCTCCTTCTTTTCACAGACCCAAAGTAGGTCCAAGCCCCCTATGCATCCCTGGGACAGGGATGCTACAAGAATCCAACCACCTCTTTTCTGTCATCTTCTTGGAGGTTTGCTTTCAAGCAGAGAAAAACATCTGTCCCTTTGATTTTCTGGGGATAAATGAGAAGCCTCTGAACGAAAACCTCATTAATTCCCTGTGCTAGAGATGACATCAAATAAGACATTCCTTAGGAAGTGAAGTGACAGGCTGCAGGGGAGAGGGGAATGAGAACTGACCTATCAGCCATCCCTGCCAGGTAGCATGAGGACAGTCAGCTCCTATCAACGCGAATGAGGACTGAAGGCACGCAGCACCTTGCATGATTAAGCCCAAACCAAAAGCAGCCTTTCTCATCAAAATTGCACTGCCTTCCTCCTTCCCAAAAGGCATGCTAATTTGTAAGAATCTGCTATCCTTGGCAGCTGTTTCCAATTGAGCTCTTTTGACCTCCCTTCCCATTATTCTATGGGAGAGCGAGATGTGTGCACACCAGCTGAGAGATTCAGGGCACTTCAGGGGCAGCCCAGTCTTCTTCCACTGGCCACACCACACTTTCTTTCCTATCATCCCACTTCATTTCAACCTCACCTGTATCTCCTTTTTCCAAGCAAAGCCTGGGAAAGGGAGAGGCCCATGCACATCCATCACCACTTGGTTCAGTGTTCAAGTGTGGGCTCAGGGTTTGCAGAGATACCTGTGGGATACCTGCGTCACACACTGTCCAAGAGTGAGAAGGAGAAAGGAAGGATGCCACCTGCTTGGAAGGGTCTGAGGGCTCCTCTCTTTCTCCCCTTCTCCTGAACTTTTCCTACCAAGCTTCAACCCAAGTGGAAACTGAGCTATGTCTTATTATGTAGGTTTCCAGAGGAGAGGTGTTCGTTACTTTTTTTTTTTTTTTTTTTTTTTTGTTCAGGAATTAGTAACTCTCAAACAGCATTCATGTGACATACAGTAATACATTTTTTCCACAGAATACCTTTCCCTGTGTTTTTACACTTTCTATCCTCTGCAGAGGAACACACAAAATATTTCTAAAGCATCAGGCTTGTTACACAGATTTTTCCTCACTGCCTATGTGCCAAAGCATTTCACAGTAAGACTTATGAGTCTGCGTACAGTGAAATGCAAGGAAAGCTGTTGCAGGATGACGCCACACATTGTGAGTGGGAGAGGGAAGGAGGAGTCAGCCATGAGACCAACAACTGAAGGAGAAATAAATTAAGAGTCATAAAACAAAATGTCATTCAAAACTCCCTTTCCACAGTAAGGCCATTACTGAGGTTTCTGTTGGCTTCAAAAAATGAGAATAATTGGGAAATAGTCCTGAGTATATATTTCAGTTCCTGTCTTGTGTGTCACTGTCACCCTCTTTCATTGTCTAGCTGCAAATATAGAGGAAAATACACTTGGCTCAGCAGCTCCACCTTTGAACATCTACCTCCTTCAAAGTTAATGGACAAATAAGGGTCAGAAAAATGCTATCATGTTAACACCTGTCCAGGGCTTCCTCACAGAGAGTCCCCTCTTCCTACTGCCCAAAATGCAGGGCAAGATAACTCTGCAAAAACTACTTTTTTGTGATTTTGGGTTTTTGTCTTCATTGCACTTGCACATAAAGAAACACACAACCCAAGTCATTATTGCTTTGAATGAATAAAATATCAGTGTAAAATATAAAAAAAACTAGTCACTGGATAATATAAATATATTTGCCATTAAGTAATTTCCAAACAACTGGAGCCTGAATTTGTTTAGTGGCCTTTAATCTTAGTCTTAGAACAGCTCTTGAGATACTGAGTAAACTCAAAGCTCACTTATTTTGCTAGATTTCACAATGAATCTCTGCTCTGCCATGCTCAGCAAAAAGAAAAACACCAGAAGGAAAACTCTGTAATAAAGGATAGATAATCTTCTTGTGTAAAGCGTAAAGCTGTCTTAGTGTGTACTCACAACTTCACTATCTTTGCAAGATAGTGTATCTAGAAGTCATGCCACACAAGGTAATTAGAAGCTTACAACAGGAATTTCAGCCTGTTTCTAATCCAAGACTGTCTATAGTACTTCAGTCTCTAAAAAGAAAACATTCTTTTTTTAACCTTTGTTTTTAGCTTGTCAAGTAGAGCAAGCATTTAAATTCAGAAAGCCGCTGCCTTTCCCCCTCATGCACTGCTTCTCTGGATTCCTAAACCTTGCAAATAAAAAGCTACAGTTTTCCTACTTCATCTGAACAGTTCTGTAGGAAAGGATAAGGATGTTAAAATTCACAAGATAACCATTTCATATTTGAGGCCTTGAAAAAAATTCAACATGGGATCTGGAGAGCAGGGAAAAGAAGGCCCTGGAGAATGATATTTCCTAAAGATTCATCTTAGCAGTTGCAATTAACTTCCTCAATACCTTTTGGATAAAAGTTATCTGATAAGAGATCAAGAGAGAGAACATGATTTAGCTCTAGCAAGTCTCGATTTACAATCTGTCTTCCCTGATCTGAGCTCATTTTGTGCAACTCCTGTGTCATGTTCCTCTCTTGCAGAAATGGAAGAAAGAGTTTAAGTCAAAATAGATAAGTGTAGAGCCCCCAGAAGGCAAAATGAAATGTCTCTTAATGGCATTTTTATGGCACTCCCAGGATATCACTGTATCCTACAGGGCTATTATGAGGGGAATTTCATCTCCTTTACTCGAAAAAGCTTTGGTGACATTCCGAAAAAATGCATAATGCAGCAATTTAAAATAGCTAAAATATTTGGTACAAGTTTCCTGGATTTCAGCTCTGCCTGAGAAAAAAAGTATGCAGGAATGCAAGTACAGAAGAAAGAAGGAGAGAAATAGAAATAACCCTCCCTCCCCTCCTCCTTTGCTCTCTTCTCCCACCTCTCCTGACTGATTTGAAATCAACATGTGGGTGGAGGGGGAGGATGCTGCTGCTGAAGAGTGCTCTGTGCCAGGCTTCTCTGTGGAGAGGTCTGATTTTCATGAGCATGAACAGGAGACCTCTCCCTGATCATGTTTCCAGGACTGGATTATTTATGGCTCTAATTCCATCCCTTTAATTACTTCCTCTTCTGGTGATGTCTTTTTAAGTCTTAGAGCAGCTAATGCACACCCAGTACATACTAAGTAATGAAAATGCACAATGAAGGCACACATACCTTGTTTATATCCAAGGATTTAAAATTAGTAACAAGGGAGGTTAATATTATTCTTAGGAGATAACACTCGTTGCTATGGTGAAGATCTGTCACTCACTCTTGGGGAGATGGCACCTGAGCTATGAATGTTTGATGGCATTTTTGCTTTTGAGATGAGCAGTAGTAATTACTCCAAAGCAGATACTAACCCCTCTGATTCTGAGCAGACATCTCATGTAGGTGTTTTGTATTTGAACAGGCTCCTCTCTGCCTTCTCGGTGGGCTCAGCATGCTGGCATTGACTGGGTTTTTCAACACTTAAAGAAACAATGGAAAACTGCAAGACCTGGTGTCAGAAGACAAAAATAGCCTCACACAAAAATCCCAAAACTACCAGGACACTTTTTTTTTTTTCTTGTTTAATGGGTGTTACAATTTGCATCAAATTCTGAGGATCCTTCAGCTTTTAAAAATATATACAATTTCATTAGGCCTGATCTGCTGATCACAACTTCATGATCTGTTCTTCCTTCCAAAATTTATTCAGGCCATAATCTACAAGAAATTGGTTGTTTTCAGCAGTTTATGACTTGTTATTTAACATTTAACAGAATGGCAATTTATTTTGGTAACAACCAATCCTGAGAGGTTTATAGCCATTGTAAAGCATAATCAACTGTTTGCATCATTACCAGCTTTTCAAGATATAAAAATGGCCAGCTGCCTTGGAAAATTGCTTAGCAGCTATAAGAATTTGCACTGAAGATAATGGATGAGGTTATTTCACCTTAAAGGTCAAAAGTTTTTAGAGAAACCTCTTACTTCAGTGGACATTTTCAGCAGACAGGTGAAACCCAACCCCAGAAGGACAATAAGGAAACAATTAGCAGCAATTTTTTCAATAATGAATATGAAAAGGAAACTGTAGGAGATGGACAATACAGACGATTGCACCTTCATTATCACAGCATCAGGCCTAAAACTAAATCTTGTTGTCTTTACATTGCAACTGTTTTGCTGAATTGTACAATTGTACTGTACTCATCAAATAGCTTAATCATCAAGGCTTCCCACTGATCTCTTACTATCAGGCAACTGGACACAGACTTCATAACTGACATGTTTAGAAAGATTCAAAATACTTCCATTTTGATTAAGTTACAAATGACAACATAAGTTTTACAACGGTGTTATCAGTTCTTCATCTTAAACCATTTTAGTGGGCCAAATCTCAGTGAGTAGTTAACAGGGAATAATTGAAGTCCACAAATTACTTTCTATTAGTGCTCTCAAAGATATAATTACAAACAGTATGCAAATTCCTTTTTTTTTCCTACTTATTTTGCTAATATTAATACTTCTTCTGTAGCAGTTACTGCAGAATATTTGAACTGGCCTCTTCTATTTCCACTGTGAAAGAGATTATGCACATTTGCACAGTTCATGCAAATGTTCACATGGGAATAAAACCAATTCTTTCCTCTTAACACTTGTGCCTAGCTCAAAAGTTCATTCTTCTAATCTATTTGTGCTACTAAAACTTTCACTAAGCAAAGGCACTCACAGAGAAGAAAAATGGATGAAAAACATCCGTTTAAGCCTTTGAGCAGGTAAGAGCACGTTTGGGTTTGGTTTTTTAAATTTATGTTTAGATAGTATACATTCAACTCTTTAATGTTGATTGGAATTTCTGGTGGAAAGCTTTAATTCATTTTTCCTCCAGTTTTCAAACATCATGAAGAAAATTAATCCCTACTATAACTCCAGGGAATTTGAGGGTATTATGGCAGAGATTACTTTGGCACAGCATTTCTTGTTTAAAATGCTTACCTGCTCACATACACTTTTTAAACATGAAGAGTGATGGCTGCTGAATTGCATTATTCACATTCAAATGATGTGAAATATAGGAAATGCCATGGCTTCAATTCTCCACTAACTTTTTGGGCTCCACTTCCTGTAACTTGGAGCAGGTTATTAGGATTTCCAGATAGATGCAGCTGTTGCTACTCCACTTTGCTGGAAACAGAAGTGTTCTGAATCTCACAAAGGTGTCCAACAGGCTGCTAAAGAAAAGAAAACTGAAGAGACATTTTCCTTGGAAGCAGAGACCACCATGTCAATCAGCTTAGAAGCAGGAAGATAATTTCTCTTTAAAAGAAAAATCAAAATAACAACAAACTCTTATTTTTTACTTATTCAAAAGCCTAGAAATAATAAATGACATGAAAGAAACTGAAACAAAGTCCTCAGGAAAAAACTCCACAGACTCATATCCACTGCCTTGTCATATTCAGCCTGTCTTTCATGTTGTTAAAAATTCTCTTCAGCCCTGGGCATTGGTAGCAAAACTGCAGCAATGAGGATCAGGCAATCTTGCCTGCCAGTCAGCAGCATTAGCAATTTGCTGGTTGCAGAAAAACTAAAAATAAAAGGGGAGTATTTCATAAAGCAGCAAAAGTAAGGCAGCCTCATTTCTACCAGACTGCCTCAGTATAGCTACCAGGTATCAGATATGAAGAGCATTTATACCTGCTCAATGCTTTTCCACAAGTGCAAGCAGGGATACAAAAGCAGGCACAAAGGTCAGTGGGAAAAGACCTGTGTTCTTGAGCTTACCTTTACTGACTGAAATAACTTGCAATCAGAATCATTAGCAACCTCTGCTGGATGGACACAGCAGAGGAAAATGTGAATCAGAGGGTGGCTTTTTCAGGCATGGATGAGTTATTTAATTGAAACAGTGCCTTTGTCTTTCATGAAATCATTTTCCCCTCCACATTTTTCTGAAACACTGAGTCATTCAAAGATTTGAAAGCATTTATTTTCATTCTTTTTGTTGCATTTTGGGAAATGGTATCATGTCCCCCAGCCCCTCAACTCCAGCCCTTTAGTAAGGTGTAAGTAATTACTTACTATGGCTTTTCTTCTTTGGTCTGGAATCACAGAGAACCCATTGGTATCATTAAGAGCTTTAGAGTTGTCATGCTTTCAATTTTTCAAATTGGGCAGTAAAAGACTACGCTTGCACATTTACTAAAGGCTATTGGTAACACAAGCTCGTAGGAGTAGACTCACTTTCAGGGCTGTAATGTCATTTATGAGTTTAATGTCACTTATGAGTTCAGCATCCTCACCCAGGGACGTTCAAACCAGAAGCTCACCAGGCACCAAGGACATCTTGACTCTGCTTTTTCTTGTCATCCATGGACAGGCTTTTGAAAGAGGACTTTTCACAATGTAGGACCTACTTACAAGTGCTTCCCACCTGCACTCTCAATCCAACAAAACCTGGGTCGTTTTTCAACTAAGCTTCAAGCCAACCTGAGTAAAGAGGTCAACTTTCCCACGCACTGGCTGCTCAGCAGCTAATGCTGAAGCAGCACAAGCTGATTTATTCTGTAGGGTCACCTCAAGTGTTAAGCTAAAGTGTCAGACAGGTACCCATGGGGCAAATCTCTGCAGCTTTTGGAGCACTGTTAGGAGGAGAGTTCTCCTCTTAGGAGAAGAGTTCCCTCCCTCATTAAAATTTGTTTTGTATTATGGATTTCTTCCTTCCTCACAGAACTGGAAGGACTATTTAGAAATAGTTATCACTACTGACATTCAAAGCATTATTAGAATGGCAGCCCACTGAAAAAAAAAAAAAAATCATTCCATTGTAGGAGATCCTGATAATTCAGGAGTTGTTAGACTCCAACGGGGTTGTTTTTAAAGCTTTTCTCAGCTTCAGGACCAGCAACACGGCTTTCATGGAAAACCAGTGAGACTGGAGTACAACTGATGCCCTCGACCTCTGGGTTGGTTGCTTTTTGGGTTTGTTTTGGGTTGTTTATTTTGGTTGGGGTTTTTTTGGCAGGGGGACGAGGAGGAAGAGGGGGAAGCTCTTTAGAGTAGAAAAGGCCCAGGCAAGCTTCTCTGTTTCAGAACCTAAGCCCTCATCTGCTGCTGCGTTCACGTCTGCAAAGGTTTTTCATTTGCTTTGGCTAGATGGATTCTGTGAGGTGCTACCTCTAGTTTTGTCACAGAATTTCAGCTTATTTATAGGCATAAATAAATCCATTCATCTGGTGTGGAGAGGGACAAGGAGAGAAGAGTTGGACTCATTGATCCTTGTGGGTCTCTTCCAGCTCAGGATAGTCTACAGTTCCCTTCTGTGAACCTGCAGGCCAGCCAAACCTGAAGCACATGGAAGATGCTTGTGTGTGCCTGGCCTTCAGCAAGTCTAAAAGTGCCACTGCCAAAGGCAGCTCCACTCCAGCACCCCAGTGTGCACCTATGCATTCGCATCAGGGCAAGCCCAAGAGACTGTGCTATGCAGCTGATGTTATTTCAATTCAGTGAAATTACAGCCCCATCACAAGCACTACTGCAAGAGGGAATCACGTGCAAGCCACAGGGGCCTTCCGTGGCTACATGCTTTAAAGTTGGTATAAGCAGGTCACGCTGCTGCTACCGACACCCACAATCTAGTAGAGACTCTCAGTCATTTAGGAAGATGTGAGGCATTTTCATTCTGTCTTCAGATTTCGATAGAGCCAAAATAGTCTGTCTTCACACCTTTTAAACCATATCCTTTTGGGGGTGGGAGGATATGTGCTGCTGAGGGGAAGAAACTATTTCATATGTATGTATTTAATTCTCAGCAGCTGATAGTCCGTGCAGCTCGCTAACCAGCTTCACATATGTAACTTCAATGCTTAGCACTGAAGACAGACTCACAAGTTTGAGGAAGGAGACAAGAAACCCCAACCCTAAATCACATTTAGAGATTCCAGGCAGATTCCAGGATCAAAATGGAAACATGAAGAAAGTTTCTAGAAGTTTAGGAAAGAAAAAAAATTTCCTCTGCGTGTTGCTGAAAAAGGTTTGTAATGTTTGTAAAAAGGTTTGGAAAGTCTTCACTGCAGTGTAATCCTTCCTTCCATCCCCCCAAACAGTTTTTAGTTATCTTCTCTGTTCATGATTGCCTTTATATTGTCATTGACATTGTGTTGCATTAAGTCAGTCTCTAATATTAGATGCAATTATGATACGTGACATTGAAATAGCACTTAAAGTAAGATTCCTTTTGAAGGAGTCACCTTAGATCTATGTCTTTGTGAGGCTGTTTATTGCTTTGGTGATTGTGCTATCAAGTATTCTTTGTATACAAGTACCAAGGTGCTAACAGCAAGATCCCAAACAGATAAAAGGAGAAAACATTTGAGTAAGTTGAATTATGATGTCTGCAGTCAGACTTGTACTCTAGAAACACCTCCCCAGCTGTTTCTTCAGCACAGTTTTGGGAAGTACTGCAATTACACTTTTTCCTTGATTTAACCTCTGGCTCCTCAGGACTATGTTGTGCCTCTGCACAGTGCTAGAATTAAGTCTATTAGTGCTAATAGCCCCTATGACCAGACATCAAGAAACCAGGAAATTAGATTACCCATGGATACTGTTGGAGCTAAAGTGACTCCTGATCCCCCACTGAACATACCGGCACACTGTCAGGACTAGTGAAAATTAGGAGTTTGAAACATTTTGTGGATTTACCTCAGTATTGTCTAAATTTTTACCCCAGACTTAGAAAACTGGACCCCAATCTGATCTTTTTATCTCAAAGTTCATATTCCAAAAGTTTCTGTGTCACATTGTGCTGTGGGTCACACTGACTTGTGCCTTCTGTCTTGTAAGAATGCCTGCAACAGCAGCTCATCAGTGGCAACACGTAAGTGTAACTCACTGGCAATTAATTCCACTAGGAGTAAGATCCAGCAACTTCACAGTTAAAATCATGACAGCAATAGAGCTAACAGCAAAAAACAAATTTAGAAGGAGAAGAAAAAAAATCAACAAAAATAAGATGTGACAAGTGCTTATTTACGTAGCCATTTTTCAGGAGCTGAGCTGCACTTCAATACATAAAAGCATTGTACCTTTAGTAAAACCTTCCTCCTGAATAGCTAATAAGTTATATTTAAGTGCTTTCACCAATGAACTGACTTACTTTAGTTACTGTGAAATCATTTTTATTATCCTTCTGCCCAAAAAAGTTGGAGGTAGCTAAAATCATTTTGGTGCACCTCCTGCAAGATCATGAATTATTGAAGACAGGAGCTAGAGTGGTTGCATGAAGAAAAAGACAGATAGTGAGGGCACTTTCACAGTTATTGAGAAGATGGCTTGAAGGGAAGGCAGTGAAAATATCTGCAGGATTGTCTCTTATTTATAGCAATGGTGGAAAAGACCAAAGCCAAGTCACCCAACACTGAAATATTTAATTGTGCAATAACAACTTAGGGAGATGCCAACTAAGAACATAAGGAAGTTGCAGATGTTGCTTTGTGGCACAGCTCCTGAATCCCAGCTTGCTCTGGGATTGCCAGGTATTTAGGCCCCTGCTGAAAGGGTACCCATGTGCCGTTGAGAGTGATGGGGACTGGTGGTTAAATAACACATCAGGACCAGAAGAAACATAAAAAATCAGAGCTTGCAAAGGACTTTTTTATCTCAAATGGGAATCACTCTGCTTCTCTCGCAGCTGCGAGTAAAATAAACCTAACCGGGAATCTGGCAGTCCTCTACTTAATTCAAGAAACCTGACCTGCTGTCAGTAACTCAGCACTCAGATCTTTAAGCCTCTCTTAGGTGATCAATTTATCCCCTGCAGCGGTTCCTTCCACAGAAATTCCCACTGATGCCACTGCGGGAAGCATGAAACAATTATGGGCTGGCCCACTGCTGAATGTGCTAACCAGGTGTGGATGATCTTGGGAGGTATTTCTGTCTGTTCACGCCACTGGCAGTTTTACAAGGCAGAACATCTTTGTTCTTGGCCCAGTAGAGACTAGAAGGCTTCCCACCAACCAGCATTAAGAACAAAGGACTGACTGGACCAGCAGCAGCACCAAGACTGGACCCAGAGTCCCCTGAAGCATTGGCTCCAGGACACCAACACAGAGTGGTATTAAAATACTTATATTTTGTATTGTGCAGCTCTCAATACTATTTTAAATATGATTCTAAGTTCAGCTGTACTTCAGACTTTATAAAAAGCAAGCCAACAAAAGCCATGCATAGAACTACTGCAGGATATATCCCTGAATGTGGCTCCTTTGTTATAATAGCCCTGACATCTATCCTCCCCACTGGATCTCATTGCAAAGGACAATTCAGGTTGGGAGGGACTTCAGGAGGTCCTTGGTCTTACCTGCTGCTCAAAGCAAGGCCACATGCAGGGTCAGAACGTGGATTTTGAAAAACTCCCAAGGAAGGGGAATGCACAACCTCTCTGGGCAATCTGTGGCACTGCTGGATTGTGGGTTAAAACAGTATTATTTATGTCCAACCTCTCTTTTCAACTTGTGCCCCTTTTTTCTCAATCTCCCACCATGCATGACTGTGAAGAGCCTGGCCCCATGTCCTTTATGACCTTATGATGCTGAAGGGCTGCTCTGAGGTCCCCCAGCAGCACTTTCCTTCTTCAGGGTGAACAAGGCCTACAGCCTCAGCCCCTCTTCACAGGGCAAGTGCTCCAGCCCCCAAACACTGAGTTGGCCTTTCCTGGACCAGCTGTGGCTGGCCAATGCCCATCCTGTTCAGAGGTCTCCAGACTGGATGCCACAGCACAGTATGGTTGGCTGAGGTGTTTCTGCTGATCTGGTGACCAAGCTCCCATTCACATGGCTGGGAGGCTGCTGCCCCTCTCTGCTGCCAGGACATGCCACCAGCTCTTGCTCTTGCTGTGCTCTAGGCCCCTTTCAGCAGAATTGCTCCCCAGCCTGGCATTCCCCAATCCCTAGAACTTCAAGGGGTGCTTCCTTCCCAGGTACCTGGCTCTGCACCCACCCTGGTGGAATTTCATAAAGGGTTCCTGCCACCCTTTTCCTGCAGCATCTCCCAGTCCCCCTGAAAATCAGCTCTTCCTTCCAGTGTAAAGAGTGGTTCACATAATTTGGCATCATTGGCAAACTTGATGAGACAGAGTTCAGCCTCCTTCTCCAGGTCACTGACAAGTTTGTTGAACAGGAAACAACCCAGGACAAACCAGCCTTTCCACAGAGTAAAGCCCCTTAACCACTTCCATCTGCTCCCAGTCATGCCAACTTCTTATCTATTGAGTTATTCACTAAAATTTTGTTTATGCTTCTTTCATTACACTACAGAATCACAGAATGGTTTTGGTTGAAAGGGACATTAAAGATCCTCTAGTCCAACCCCCCTGCCGTGGTCTATGTCTGATTCCATCAGACCAGGTTGCTCAGGCCCCAGTCTAGCCCAGCCTTGAACAATTCCAGAGACGGGGCATCCACAACTACTCTCAACAACCTGTACCAGTGCCTCACTACCCCCATAGTGAAGAATAATTCCTAGCATTGTATTACTCAAATTGTATTCACTGGAATGTTTAGGACCTCTACTGTTCTTTGCACCACAAACTGTTCACTCATCTGCCAGATGGAAGGAACACCCAAGTTGCCCAGAACAAATCCAACAGTCAGGAGGAATCACTGTACTCAGAACCATGCTTTATGTAATATTTACATCATACAGTAATTTTGGAGAAATTCGCCACTATTTTAAATTGCAGTTTATGAGATGCAATATTTGCTGTATTAAAAAAAATCCGGCTAACGAACCTCTCCTTATATAAGCTAGTATATAAATAAGGAAATTGCAATAGCAATAGTAAAGGTGTTTTAATGTCATATGAAGTTGCGAAGCAATTACTCTGTGTTCCATAACTACCTCTTGAAAATCTTAAGAATGGTAATCTGATTATGTTACCATTGTCAAAATGATATTTCTAAGTATAGCTTTGTAATTTCCTACTAATAAAGTAAGTAGGTGTATTGCTAACTAAGCTAACAATTCAAGTATTCACAAGTACCCATGGTTCATTGACCATTAACAATCAGTAAGACACCAAATGATGATTTAGAATTCCCTCCTTCCTACTCAATGCCCCCAGAGTAAAATACAAAAGCATATTTTAAATGTAGCTTAAATTGTAATCATTTACTAACAGAAAATTTTATTTGGGCAACATCCCAAAAAGCTGTCATTTTTTATTTTTGCCTCATTTAAAAAAAATTGGGTACAAGGATCTTAGGCAAATACAGTATGATGACAGAACAACACTATTTCTCTAAAAGACTCATAACTACACTGTATGTATGTATACGAAAGCAACACTGAGAATAAACTCAATTAAATGCAAAAATTGGAGATATTTGGGTGGTGTGTGTTGATTTTCTTTTTAAATTGGCTTCCTATTTATGCACACAATTAAATTAAGACCTCTAATTTACTTTGGCATTATTCTTGCTATCTTGATCTGATTTGGAAAATTTAGTAAACAAAAAAAAATCAAGAAAAGTATTCTTTTTTTACAAGTGTGCCCCAGAACAGATGCAAAATTCCACACAGGATCCAGAAAAGCTCTGTGTATGTGTATAAACAAGTGCGTGCTTATACATACATGTACATACAACCTGTTGCTTAATTGCTGAAATGACAAAGTTTAATAAAAGTCGCAAGATTGTGCTGGTGATGATCCAAATTCATTAATATGGCTTTGCAATCTACACACAAAAATCTGCTGCTTATGACCCACAGAAAACATTTGTTTTGTCATAATTCAATTAAAAATTCAGGAAAGTTTAGCTGGCCATTTAGTGCCAGTCTACCGTGCTGCTTGCCAAAGTCAGACTAGCATACAGGTGCTCACAGAATAGTCAGAATTAAAGGACAAACCCTAAAGACCAACCTGGGGGAAGTGAGTCTCCTAAGAAGTCAGTAATACCCCAGATGGTGAATTTCCTTAAGTTGTTCAGGCATCGTTTCACAGTTTGAAGCAGACCTGAGCTCAGTACTCAGGCCCAGGAATCTCACAGGCTTTATGAGCCTTACATTTTGCAGCAGGAAGCAGAGCAAGTGCTGTCACCTCCTCAGCCCAGCTTCATCACCAGTCTCACCTGAGTAGCAGGTCAGATATTGTGATTTTCACACCCAGGCTGATGAGGCACCCTCCAACCACAGACAGCAGACCAGGCTTTTTAGGGAACTGAAGACACCAGACACCAAATCTATTGGTTTAAGGATGAGAAAAGTGTTGAACTGAGCAACGACCTTGAAAGAGGAAAGTAATTTTACACCTATACAGAAGCAAAAATCCAAGCATACAGGACAGAAAATTTTTACCTTTAAAACTACCTAGAAAATCAGGCAAAGGCTTTGTGAACTGTGTCTACATTTTTTCCCAGTCCTATCCCAAGCCAGGAAAAGTTTTGCAAGTGGTATTCATGCAAAGGCAGATAATCTTTCTGCCTAGATTCCACTGGGTGTTTTTGTAGACCTATCCCTTACTCTGGTATGAACAGCAAAGAATGAAATATTAGGTAAAACTTCCACCGACAAAGAGCAAAAACCAGGCAGATGAGCAAGTCCCGCTTCACTAAATAAACTGGGAATCACCCACAGCAATGCCATATAAATGCACTCAGTCCTGCCTGACTTCTGAAGCTGTAGAGGATATCTGGAACTGGTTATCATCCAAGTAGAAAAACACCTGGGAATTCCCAAGCTAAGAAGTTACAGATGAACATTTTCTGAACATTAAAGCAACACATGAAAAATGAGTCTGCTTTTACTACAGATGGACAGAAATTGCACCAGAATAAATCAACCTCTATGCACTTTCCTTACACAAAAACACTTACCCATTTGACAAGTAAAGAAAATAGTCTCAAGAGGCTGAATATTTTTAAGATTAAATTACCAGGCTATGTTTTTAAAAATAGTAGCATCCTGTTCTTCCTAGCTCAGCTAAGCATCAATCCAGGTGCTGCTTTGCAAGGCAGTATCCAAAGACATTCCTCAGCCTGCCACGTTGACTATCAACAACAACAAATTGCGCAGCACTTCCATGATTTGCTTTTCCCTGTCCTATATTCATTCTTCTAAACATCACTTAGTAGGTAAAGCAAGCTGCTGTGCAGGTAAACAGACAAGAAAAAATATGCTATTGTATGTGTGATGCTTTCACAACTGCTCCTCATTAGCTTCATTCATTTTACAGCATTTTCCAGAGATAGGACGAGCCAGTTAATCTGCTGAATTTTTTAATTTGTTAATTTATCAAATTTGTTAAGCAGTCAGTATCTGTTCTGAAAAAAAAATGGAAAAAGCAGAACCAGAACTCAGTTTTATTTCTTTTTGTTAAGGACAATCTCTCTCATAACTAAAAGGCAGAAAAAAGTGTTTCATCCAAAATAATCAGATATAAATAATTATATCAGGAAGGAAATTATCAACAACAGAATCTCACAGAATAAAACAGACCCTCTACTTCTTACAAAGACATGGGAAGTTCATTCTTAAGAACAGAGCAAGAAGCCATCTTTAATGCATCTGTTTTAACTGATACTTTAGAACAGCTCTCTGCAACACATTTTATTCAGGAAAAATAAGGTAGCTATATGAAAACAGCAGCCAGTCAGTTCAAAATCATTAAGCAGAATGTTTTTACCACCTACCATTCACATCAATTTTGATTTTGCACAATGACTCATATCACTCACAGATTCCACTTCAGAAAATTAGTAACAACACCATTTCACTTGTCTCCTCCCAATATGAGAACTGTCATGGTTCCATTTTTTGCCAATACAGACTGATACACCAGTGAAAAGAATGACTAAACCTAAATGTGCATTAATTGATAGCTACTCCTTTAACAGGAACCAATTAAAGCTACAGCATAGGAATAAACTATTTTCATTCAAGATTCTTGTATCAGAGCACTAGTTATATGATGCAACTGTAGTATTTGTATAGCGTATGCTATTCCCAGGCAGGTTTCTCCTGGCAGTCCTTTTTGCTTTATGAAGTGAAATTGTGCCACATCTTGCCACTATAATTGCAACAAAGTCTCTAAAGTACTTAGAATTATTCTTTTCTTTTAGGGTTGATTTAACATGTTTCATCTCCCTTTAATGAAAGTAAGGGAATTGTGACCAAAGTGTGAGGAACCTGATAAAAAAAAAAATCGTACTTTTTCTTCCTTTCAAGGAAAAATCCACATAATCTGAACATCCACCACTGGATGAACTACAAATGCATGTCCTGGTGAATGAATAATTAAAGCATGAAACCTCATATTAACTGCTCTTAGCCACATACCTCTGGCTAAATAACCTAGAAAATGGAGTATCTAAATTTTCTATTTGTAGCACTTCAGTCAGCTGTTTGTTGTACCTTTAATGATAGAGTCTGAATGGACACTAGAGGTTTTTCAGTCTTGCACTGAATGCACTAGACTATCTGTGCTTAGGAGATTTAACTCAACTGCAGGCAACTTGGTGGTAGGTATCTGCAGCAGCCAAGTACCCCAAGTAATACCTACCCTGAACTGTCAATTAAAACTTGCTCTCTCTGAAGTCTGAGATCCATGGCTTCAGGATTCCCCAAAGCCAGCACAAGATTGCTAGGACTCTATATAAGGAGGGAGGTATGTATGTTCTGGGATATGAAGCAGAAATGCAGAAATGTAAGCATTACTGAAGAACTAACCCAGGAAGTGCTCCTGGAGCCATGTGCAAAGAAGGTATTCCTGTTTGTTACCTGCTGCTATCAGTCCTACATTGGGCTCACATGACTCGGCTAACCTAGACAAGCAGTAGCCAGGAAAAACCACCTAAACCATGCTACATGGACCTATCTCCTTCAATCCCATTGCCATGAAAACCCTTGCAGAAAACTCCATGTTTACCCCAACTGCTAGAGATTAAACATACTCTGACTTGAAGTAACACCATGTCTAAATAATTACTTGACAATTTCAGAGATCCTTTAATATGTAAAAGAAGTAACCAAACCCAAGAATCCTCCTTCATAGCTCCAAGCCCCAAAACCACACCTAGTGGAAGCTGCTGTCTGTAGTCCCATCAGTCATTTTGTCCTGAGCGGCAGCTCTCAAACTGCACCCATGAACAAACCCCACTACTTCACAAATGAACAGACTCAAGCGTAAGGTGGTGCTGAAAACTTGCCAAATGGAGTCTGTCATATTTCCTGTGACTCAATGCACTGTCACAGATTTTATGGTGACCCTAAAGATAGGGTTGTTTCTTTACTAGTGAAGAAACAACCCTATATTAAAGACTGTTTTTAAATTTTTATTTTAAAAGATCCAAAATATAACAAAAGAAACAAAAAAGTACTTCTGAAAAAAACACCGTTAAAAGAACTTTTTTCAAGCTTATAAGGGATTATAATTCAGTAAGAATACACTAAAATTGGGACAGAATCATAGAACATCTTGAGTTGGAAGGAATCTGTACAGATCATCATTCTAACTCCCTGCTCCTTGCAGGGGCATAACTGTACATTACATAACTGTAAAAGATTTCAGTTTCCTTTTAAATAACCTTAACATTTTAATTATGACAATAAATATGAACAATCAGTGTTAAGAAACTGTGCAGAACAAGCAGACAAGAAAGTTATTGCACAATATATCTGCTGAATCTCCTATGACCCAAGGCTTCGGGTTTCAGTTTTTGGCGCTGGATTCCAACAAGTCTTTTGCTTCATTAATTTTTGTTGCTAAGTAAGGTGATCCACCTGAGAAGAGAAAGGGGAAAGGAATACTGTTTACACATTAGTATTAAGTACCAAACTACGTCACTTGCAGCATCTCTTTATTACTCATTTTTATTAGCTCTTTCCTACACAGATCCTTTTGGTACAAATGACATTGATAAGAAGTAAACTAATGGATAAAGAAACATGAGAAATGTAATCAAAACTGAAATCACTGTAGAATAACACAGAACAACTTGTCTCAGAGAGAAGACTGAAATCACTTTACATCCTCTGATTTAAATCTGCAGTGGGATGCTACTGCAAATGTATGCAAGGTCAGCTGTCCTAAACATTCATTCAAACCTAACAGCAATTACTTCCACTCATACTAAAAACAGAGAGGTAAAATTTTAAAATAACTTTGACAAAGAATTATTGCGCAAGCATCTCCTGGTGTGAGATGCGAAGAGTTACCAGCCAAAAACCATCACATTAAAGCTATTTAAACATGGTACACCTTCTAACTCCTAGTGCTGACCACTGCCATTGCTTTATGCTCCATCTAACCATCTGATTACAGTTCAGCAGGCTTTTTGTGTCTGGGCTTTTTTCAGTCTCCCCGAGTGCCAGCCATCTGCCCACAGTCACCAAAAACAACACTGCAAGGTCTATATCAGTAACTTACCACTTACTATAATACACCTATATTTTAATGTGAAAATGTGACTCCAGCAGTACTGTGCACTGCATAGCCTTTTCCAAGGCATTTGTTAAACCTTATTTTTTTCATTCACCATTTCCTTCATTCTATTCATCAGAAAAAACAATGATAGAAGAAACATGTAGAGCTAGTTGTAGACACATACAAATAAAAAGGTGAGGCTTGCTTAAAGACTTCTTTAGGTCATTGCTGCAGGAATCCAAATCAGTGTAATTTCAACTGGGAAAAAAAAAAATGAAGTTTTTCCATGGTTTGGTTTTGTTGAGTGTCTTAGTTCTAATAAGGAAGCCACACTGGAGGAAAGTGAGGGAGGGCAAGGGATGAGTGATGAACTGACTGTTGAAAACAAAGAATTTTTTTTTATTTTCTTAAATCAAGTAGCTTTGTAGCAAGGAATAGGATTACTACATTGACTACTGCTTCTTTCACAGAGTAGATAAGAAGATCAAACAAACAGTAAAGACTAAAACCTGCAATAAACAATGTATTCCAAGTAATTTTTAAATGTGCATTGATTTTCTACATGTCTATAATACAGCATCTTAAAGTAAATTCAAATCTGTTGGAAGTGTTTTCACTACATTTACATCCTTAAGTGCCATATTAATTTTGTAGCCCTCCAATGAGAGGAAATTCAATCTCATGATTGCCTAAGTGTTTGTTTATAATTAAGGCAAGTCCAAAAAGTTTCTCTCTTTTTTTTTCTGTGAGGAATGTTCTTTCATAAAATTTGTAACTGATAACTTAGCATACAATGTATATAAAAACACTTTAATACTGAACTGTAAAGATTAACAAGCAACCATTTCAGTAGTACTCTCTGGGGATGTTTTTATGCAGATTTCTATACATTTCTTATTTATTTCTAATATTTCTCTCTCCAACAGTTTGGATCTCAGAACACATGTAACTTAAAATCTTCAATTACTGCTCTTTTTTCTATCATCTCCAGGTGGTAAAATATTATTTCAAAATTACATTATACCATTGAATATTATTTTTAAATGAACATCTGTGCTACCCACAGCCAGAATTGATCTATACACAAGCAAACAAGCCTCTCTGTGATGCCACATGTTCAAGATTACTCCAGGCCCTCACTGTGCAGCTGAAGATATTAAGGTTTTTTTCTACAGCCATGCCAGAAGAGCTTCAGGGGCATCAAGAAGTACAAATCCCTACAACTGGTGCTCCCACTGAGAAAACACTTGGTGTCTCACTAGCACGCTCACTACATCCATCCAAACCTACACTGTGCCCAGCTGCAGGGACATTAAAACTCTCAGAGTGCAGCATTAAAATCTTTGTTAGGGTCATTAGGATCTTCCTAACAAGAAGCATCTCTTCACATACACTCAATATCCACACAGAGATTCACAATTCTCTTTGGCTTACGTGTCCACATACTGCTACAACAAATGTAGAAGTTCATTATTAATAAAACTTGACCTAATAGAGACTCTGGTGGTTAAGAGACTTTTGACCACTGTAATATATTAGAAATGATAAAGAGAATTTCTTTTCTAGGTCTGTGCAACTTATACATTACAAAAAGAATAAAAAATAAAAGTTTGAAATCAAACAAGCAGGACAGCTTTTAAACTAAACTGAGGGATGAAGAGAAAAAAGCATCAACTAACCACTTCCCATGGCCAGTGGACACATTGTTTCATTTTCTTAAAATGGGGTGCTGGTAGGGAGCCTATAATTCTGTCAAAAAGATATAAAAACCCTCTGATTTCCCCTTTTGACTTCTGAAATACAGTGCAACTCTTCACCATCTGTTATTTTAAAGCAGAGACAGCAATGAACATATGGGCTTTCTTTCTCAACCAGCTGTAGTGTAGTTAAAGTTATAATAATAGCCTTTCTCTAAGATAAATTTACATTAAAAACCCGGCCAGTAAAGCAACAGTGCCCAGCTTTACATTCTTTCCAAGTGAATTCCATAAAGTCTGAAATTCATCAATGATGTACATAGTAACTGCAAAACATTTCCCCACAGAAAATTACTTTCATCCATGCAACTGGTCCATCACAGTTCAAAACAGGAATTTTAATTTAATGTAAAATTTTTATAGCTTATTTTTCCCTATTTTTCAAGAAGTTTTTGCCAAGTGTGGAAAACTGGTCCCCGAGCTAATAGTCTTAACTGAAGCAGCACAAGTACAGAAAACAACTTCAAATAAAAATGACTAAAACTGGTTCATAAAGCTCAGTTTATCTGAGAGGACACACAGAAGCTCAAGTCAATAAACAACAAACATTTGCACTTCATGTGGTTATTTACACAGTCAGAAAACTTAAAAGGATTTCGTTTAAGCCTCTTCCTTTCCAGCTCTAGTTAAGAAAAGTAATAATTATTTACCTTTATCAGGATGATTCAAAATCATGATTTTCCTATGCGCTGTTCTGATTTTGTCCTTGCCAGCAGATGGACTGCAAAATCAAATTGAAGTGCTTACAAGAAATGCCAGAGCACTCAGGCTAAAAATTAACAGTTTATACTGGCTTCAAAAATAATTGAAACTTGAGATTTTCACCATCTTGTGGACAAAACATAAAACTGCACCTCTGAGGAAGCAACAACAACAAAGGCATGTAAGGCAAAGAGAATGACATTTTTCAAAAGCCTGTGTATGTGACATATACAAGTATCTTTCAGGTTTTTGTAGAAAGTAATACATCCACTCATTTAAAATAAAAAATTTGAGGGGAGGGAACAGGATAGCCCCAGCAGTTCTAGGGTATATCTGGTTGGTTATTCTAGCATTAAATGCAGAAAACACAATTTTTCCTCCAAGAAAATAAATATCTTTATGACCAGTGACAAAACAACAAATATTTAATATTATCACATTTTGTTCTACTGTAAATATTTTTATAGCAGCTATAAATATTTTTTCTTTCTGCTGGGGCCTGAAAATAATGCCTGTATGTGTTATTTTTGCAAAGCTGCTCAGCCTGTTACATTCAGGGACATGTTGATTTACAGGTGCTACCTACATAATATTGTTTACTTCAATGACATACATAAAATATGTATTTGGCCTAAATTAAATACAAAATATGTACCTTACCAGACAAATAATCACTTATGGATGCAGTATGCCAACACAGTAAAACTCTTGTATGCAAAAGGACAGTTTGAATGCTTCAGTTTTCTATAATTTGTTAGTATGCAGAAATGAATCAGTGTTTTCCACTTCAGGTGACTTCTTAATCAGTGATGATTCAATTAATTAATCTTTTTGTAGATACAGCTTGAATGCAAGGTATCAGCCCAACTAAATTCACGAGGTAAACAACTTCTCTAATTATTATTCTGTCACAGTGAAATTAGGGTATGTTGCAAAAATAGTTCACAGAACTGCATAAGAAAAGAATACTCCAGTTGAACAGAAAGTGACATAGAACGTAAGAAACAAACAGAGGGTGAAGGGTCTTGGATTATATAGATACAAAATCAAAATGATTTATCACATAACCATAAATAACAATCATCTATATTTTGATTTGTAAAGCTGTTTTTAATACTAAAAAGGAAAGCTGTTATACCACATTTAGAACCTCAGATGGTTCTAAACCATAACTGGGGAAAAGTGGCAATTGCATATTACAGAAGATCATGCAAGTCTGCTCAAAGAAGCAGTTGTGAAATGAGGGGTTTACTTCAAATTTCCTTAGTTTATGAGATATTGTTTATCCCACAATGGGCTCTAAAGATTCTTTATCACTAGGAGAAAAATACATAATGTCAAAATCATATTTTCCTTGACTCTCATTGTGACTCACACCAACATCATGCTGCTTTCTAACATCACCCAGTGGCCAAGAAGTCTATCAATGTGGTGGGAACAACTGATATGCTGGAGGGCAGGACTGACATTCAGAGGCACCTCCAGAGGCTGCAGGAAGGGACTGAAAGGAACCCTTCACAAAATTCCACAAGGATGGGTGTAGAGCTTGGTACTTGGGATGAAGTCTCCTTTGCAATGCTAGAGGCTGAGAAATGCCTGAGTGGGGAATGGCTCTGCTGAAAGGGACCCAGGGCACAGAAAGAACAATTCTCCACTGCAGTATGTTACCATGCCTTCAATCCAAACAAAAGTCACATTTTTTTCTGAGCATGTTATTGCTTGCTTTTTTGTCTAAGCAAAGTACTAGAATAATTTATAAGGCATTAGAAGTCTTTTACAAAAAAAAGTTATGGTTTCGGCAAGATTATTCCACATTCTTGCAACATGCATCTGCTTCATTCAAGACTTGCTGAAGTAAAAACATATTGATGCAACACACCTACCTTACACCTAAAATAAGACTTGCTTCTCGCCTACTCATTTTCTGTTCAAATCCTCCCTTATAGTATGATGAAAGACTCTAAGAAGAAGAAAGGGGAAAAAAGCAATAATTAGTTCATGTAAAAGGTGCCAGGAACTAAACTGTAGTTATATGACCTCATTCAGAGCATTACATTCATCTATAATTTATTTTGAAGGCATGGAATGACTGGAAACCAGGTAATATGAACGGACCTCTCCTGAGTGATAACACATACAAAAACAACTTAAAAAAGCCTGCCTATGTTTTCACAATCTTCTACTGGTAATAAGAGATATTAATAGCTACAACCATTGAAATCCTGCCTCCAGGAAAAAAGTCCAGAATCAAAGTACATACCAGCATACAATGCTACAGTGCATTTGTTGGGGAGGGCATGGGAAGGAAAGTAGGATAATTGTTGAGAACAACACTGCTACCATCACAATGACAAATGCCAAAAGTGACAATATTTTGGCATCCATGGATATTAGGGACAATCACTCCAGATACTTGTACGAAGCAAGCTGGTAAAAAACCCCAACTGATATAAGAACAGATTTGATGTGAAGGAATGTTACTGCAAAAAAGTGTATAATGAGGTCTTTGAAGGAATCCTGAGAAAGAAACAAGAAAAAAAAAAAAGAAAAAAAGAAACAAGAAAAATAAATAGAAAGAAACAAGGGAAAAAAAAAGAAGGCTTAGCATAAAGCTACAACCTCTGTTTTAGGAAACCACTGAGCTGCAGAACACTGGAAAATAGTGAAGTATATGGGGAAATCCTAAGCCTTTACATCCTTCCTTCAAAATCAATGACTGAAAACTACTATAAACAGGATCTGGGGTTAATTTTTTTAAACTCACTGTTGTTTGAAACTTTATACACTGTTTTAAGAAGGGAAGAAAAAACAGTGGAAAAAGAACATTAAAAAGAAGATGGAGATGAGAGCAAATCATTACAGCTACTATCATAGAGAATGGGTTGAAAGCATATTTGTCAACCATAAATCTATTTTAAATTATGAACAAAACCTGTGGAACCATCATTGATGGTTAGCAGTGATCACAATGTGAATGTTTCTGTAAGTCCCAGAGGTAGCAGATGTAGCTCCAAGCCTTGGCGAACTGGCACACAGAAATCACTCAACAAGACGAAAGTCTTTTTCTCAATGCAAAACCTATCAACTGGGGGGAAAAAAGCTTCTTTTGTTGCTATCAAAGGAGAGTCTGGCCTAAAGGCTGAGATATTTTTAAGTATTCCCTTTACCCCCAAGTAAAATGTGCCTGGCCCTTGAAAAAACACTCTTCTCACTAAATAAAGCCATTCATATTCAGTGAGAATGCTGCCTTATGTCTACACAAGCTCTCTTATATAATTTCAAAACCATTATATAGCATTTAAAGGACTCTGTCTATGATATCTAAGAAAAGCCTTTAAGCTTAGGAGAGATATTCACCCAAAAGCATGGCTCAGAAATACTTCACCTATTGCTACCATAAAGTCACATGCAACTACAGAAGACATTTTTTTCAGTGTGCTGTTATCGTCCAAAATGAATTTTATCTTCCTTCTTCCCACCCCAAACCATGAACAAAGTAACCACTACTGTAACACTACAGGTATCACAGCTGAAGGAACTGGGGACATACCATGCCAACAATGAGAATCTGTGGAGAAGCCACTTCTGTAACTATAGGGTAACACAAACCAGGTCTGCAACAGTGCACAGGGACATGACAGGTTAGAGGGTGCAACACTTAGGGAACACACAGCGCTTCTCTGGTCCTCTGAAGGGAAATGATGTCAATAACTTAATGGCCAACAGGTAACACCCTTGAAGAGCAGAACTGCACAGAAATTTGCAACAACACTAACAATTACTACAAGCAAAAGAGAAAAACATACTTTAATGGTCTCTGAATTATTTTCCAGAAACATTTGCTCCCAAAGCAGTCTAGGTGCAGATGGTTTCCTAAATTCTTCTCTGACCTTCAACTCTTGACATACAACTCTAATGCAGGAGAACACTAGCTTGCTATTAATGTAGAGAAGAGCAACATTTGAATTTAACACAGCTTGTCTCTGTTCCTGGTAGATTTCATCTAAAACACAATTTAAAACAAGAGACTAGGGAGGGATGGCTGCAAGCTTACATTCAGAAATATTTTTTCATGTTTTTAAAGCCTACTTCTTTGACACTGTTCTAACCTTAGGAAGCCTCGGTTCACCTCCAAAAGAAATGAAAAAAGAAATTCTGTACCCTGTGTTCTTTCACACACAAACAGTTTGTTGAATTGATCTCAATGAAAAAAAACTTTTTTTCATAAGTGAAGGATGTAGAAACAATAATCAATTCTTAAATTAAGATCTGCACCCTAAGCAGAATTTAAAGCAAAAGGAAATTACACATAAAAGCATTTTTCCTGTTGGTTAGAAAAAAAGAGGAAAAAACACTAAGACTTCATTTTAGGCAACACGTAGGCAAATTTCTAGTTCCCTAATGAAAGCACTTTCGCATGCTACTCAAACTAAAACATTTTTTTCCTAGTTGTAAATTCTAAGTAATGGCTGGAAAGATATTTTTCTGTTATGAGAACTCCTTGATGAGCAGGCAGCTCTAGACACTTGATTATTTATTAGCTCCAGCAATTGCAAAGAAAATTTTGTACTGGAAAAATCATTGAAATTAGCTCTTCATTCCTTTGTACTTTTTGGGGGAAGTGGAGGAGGTATCATTTAATTTACTTAATTTCCTTGCATATTATTACTGCTTAGCAATTTATGTAACTCCTCCTTTCTGAACAAATGCTATTAATAGGTTTGGGGCATAAGGAGGGACAGAAAATGGCTGCACTTGCTTTGCAAACATCTATTCAGTCTTGCAAATCTTCACAAAAGCAACCAGATAAGAAAATCCAATGCACAGGGACCATGACATCTCCAAGATACTCTTTCTTTTGTAGCACAGGGAAAGCATAATCACTGTTTCCATGCCAGTTAAGAGAGTGAAAACACCAAAACTGAGACCATACATTACATTACATGGAGTAGTGAATTTTTCTGAAAACTGTATGCTCCTGTTCCAGGACCAACAGAGTCCTCGACCAAAAAGGGAACAAACACCAGAGGGGAAAAAACCAAACACAAAAAACAAACTACAGCTACAAACTATAAGAAGCTGGGATATAATACACAATTCTGCTAATATCAACTTTAACTTCCTTAACTTCAGTTGGAAAAGAAATCTTATTAAATGGACTGCATTGTTCTCTAGAAACTTTATTTTCAATCAAGGACAAGAGATATAGTTGCTACCCTTACCTCTCAATTCACAACTCCATGAGTCTGAGCAGAATTAGATCAACTAAAAGAAATACAGCGAGAAAACCTAATGATGTGCTACAGAAGACATAATTTTCTTATAGAACACGGAGTTTCATGATTGTGGGATTTGAGTATCTTGATAGTTCATTTTGCCTAGAATTTCTGTGTTTGTCTTCAATATCTTCTGTCTGTCTGTCTTTCAATCCTCAGTATCATTGATTCCACAAAGAAAGCTAATGAATGCTATTGAAATACTTGCTTCTTTATCTCATACTTTAAGGAAATATTAATAGTATAACTAATGGCATTAACCCTGAGGAAGAAAAGCCAAATGACTACTTAGAGCTATGCACCTTCTACTGGCAACACTCTTCTCACTCCACACAGAAACAAAACAGTGTCACTGACACCACTGACAAAACTACAGTCACACTAAACAACCACTTCTGTGGGAGCATGCATTATGACTTGCCACAGAGTGGTAATGACAATGTCTCCTCTAGTGTCTTTCTCCACTGAAAGAAAGATGGTAGAAAACTTCAAGACTAAATTACAGAAGCATTTACAAATACATATTCTTAAATACGAAGTGACTGCCTTAAATGAGATGTAGAAATTCAGAATAAAGCTTTTACTTGCTTCTGCTTACTATTTCTGACTAAAAGATGAGTGCAGTTGTTGACTATACATACTTATTTACGTAAGTAAATAGGAAGTGTAAAATCCTCAAGATACAGCAAGCAGCATTTTAAATTATCACTTTGTAATTTCTCAGCTCAACCTTTCCCAAATCATTTATTAGTGAGCAGACAGAAAGAATAAACTGCATCTCTATTATATGGTGCGATTGGGAGGGACCAAAACATCAATTCTGATTTCTACTGCAAACACAATGGGGGACACTTTGTAAATGGGGGAGGAAGAGTGGCAGCTTACAGAGGGAGGCAGCTAGCTTTTCGACAGTCAACTCGTCAGACTCTCAAGGAAAAGAAGGGCATGAGAGACAAGGTTTCATTCTAGAAAGCTAGAATAAGCACTGAAAATTATAGCGACCAAGTTAGGTGCCTTCACCATAGAAACCCAGCAAAATAACACTGAGCCCACACACTGAAGGTCATGAAATTTTGTTTTTCAGTAAGCACAGGTAGAAGTACCAACTTCTTGGTAACCTTTGTCAGTACAGTGTAAAGGGCAATAGGCTGTCAAGAAGCGTGATGAAACTGCTAACTCACAAATTATACTCAGCAGGTTCATATTAGACAAAGTCATGTGAAACTACTAAAATAAGCAGTTTCGAGAATAAGCACTTATATAGGACCTTTGCATTTAATCTTTTCGCTATTGTTTCAAAGAAAATAATCCATTGTTAAGGAGAGAAGAAAAAAAAAATTAAAATATAAGCTGAAAAAGTAGTATCTGTAGAATAGTAAAAGTCAAATAATCTTGGCCAAGAATTATACAAGGATCTTCAATTTGGACCATGGCTGCAGAAGAAAAATATTATCACTATCCTCTCACAAATATAAAGCCAGAAAATACACATAGTAAATGGCAAACAGGAAGAGATTTTTTACTGTCTCCAGTAGATCTCATCTTACACTGAAAACTTGTACTTTCAAGCTCAGAAATAGAACAGCAGAAGAGATACCCTACTGGGAATCAACACACAATTCTGGGCAGAAAGGCAGGATGTGAAAGAAGACAGAGGATACTGCTCCAGGAACTAGGAACTCTAAGAATGCAGAAGCTCATGGTTTGCTCTTTATGGTTTTTCATGAATTCTGCAGGACTCAAAGTCACTGAGGTAAAAATGAGATAGGTCTGTAATGAGCTTGGCTCAGTCAGTATTGAGGGGTGCAGTTTCCTAGGAACAGACACCTCTCCATGCAGTAGCACATCACATTTCAATGTGTTAAAAAGAGTCACTGCATGCTTTCTTATGTGAGTGTATCTGAATTTAGATTCTCCAGCCTGTGTCTACAAATGGATAGAAAAAGAATGGCTGGAGTAAATCAGCTAGGGAGGGAGGGAGGGAGGGAGGGAGGGAGGGAGGGAGGGTGAAGACTGAAGCACTCCATACTCTGAAGCCACATGTACTGCCAGCTACATCTAGCAAGTCTGCAAGTCAGCCTGTATCTGTATCATGTGAAAGCAATTTAATTCACAGTACCTAAAGTCCCCTCTGTTGTTTTGGCAGGCAATATGGGAATATCTCAAAATTTTTTTTGGAATAGGAAAAAAAAAATGACATCGGTCTCACAACAGCAATGCAATAAGAGCAACAGAGAGCAAAAAAAGTTTTCCAGGAGCACAGTTTCTGGCTGAAGCACATGGCAAGCGAACACAAATGGCAACCAGCCCCAAGAGGACAGTTGAATCTCCTCCCCAAGAAGCTTGCCTTGATCAAGCTTGCACCTTCAGCACACGGGAACACAAAGTACAGATGGCAAATTAATTTGGACCACAGTGTCTGTCTAGACAGGCTCTGTGCTGCAACTGGCCTAACATTAGTAGGTACAATGCTAATACCATATTTTTTAAAAACCTACTTGACTATATTCTTCAGGAAATAATAATCTGCAACAACTACTCCCTGAATGTGCTCACCCATCAGCATCATGAAGGGAATAGTACACAGGGGTAATTGGGTAAGTGTACACAGACTATGAACTCTGAAGGAACATACTGCTACAAGCAGACATCTAGCTCACTGGGAATTACTTCAATCAAACAGGAATGGAACACATGTATTTATTTACCAGAGGAAAACAGCCACTGAAGTAGTAAGTAAATGCTCTCAAATATTCCCTACATATGCATCCCACACAACACTCTACTTCTTGATTTTTTACCTAATTATTGTATTTTTTAACCAGTAGGAAAAATCAAAGAACAAAAACCTGGTTGTAAGTTCACATTAGCTGAGGAAGAAGAAAAAGACAAATCATATGTTAACTAGCACACAAGCTCTCCCATCTCCTTGGCAACCCATCCTAGAAGTTCATCTATTTGTCTTCTTGATTTTTAACACTGTATCTAAAAGACTAAATTCTTTCACTTTTAGCTGCTGGAAATGAAATTGCGTGTCATCACTTTGCAATATTTAGGAATTAGTGACTTTCTCACTGTGTACGTGAACAATTTATCTTTACACTTACTAGTAAAGGGTTCCAAAACAATGAACATCAGTATAAAAAACTGCAACAGTTTATCAAACTCATAAACATCTTTTGATACAGCTTCATCCATAGGGATTTAAAATATAGAAGACAACATGCCAGAACTTACACAGCAGGGAGCAGCCCTACCCTGGGAAAAAAATAATCTACCTGTCACTTTACTGTATTTAACATAAAATGTCTCCCTTCTGAATACTTGAAATACAAAATCATAAATTTAGCATAAAGTAGTATCTAAACTTACAGAAGTTGAAATCCTCCTTGCAGCTTCTGTAATTGCCTGCTCCAACGGTTTCCAAACATGGAAAGCATAACGACCTAAAAAAGATGGAGGTTAAATGAAATATTCACTAACATGCAAAAAAACACCCCATAAAGAAGCTCCAATTTATGTTCATCAGTTTACAGTGGAAAGAATTTTGTTTTTAAAAAACCCCAAACTATGGGGAGAGGGAAAAGAATTTTAGTACACTGCATCTAAAAACCTAGTCATGGACTGCGAAGACCCATTGTGTTCACTCACTATATAAATAGATTTAAATACATTTCAATATGATAAATGAAGATAACTGCCTTGTGAACTTTAAAAAAAAGGGCAGTTTGAAACATTGGCTTTGGGTATACATTATTTATTAAATACTCTTCAAAGGTTATGTCTTCAAAAAAAGAAATCCATGTACTACACGTTTCTTGCTGTGATGCTGTATGCTTAATTACACACCTTGTAAATACTGCATTTTTAATTTCGTTAGAAAAAGACGATCTTCTGGGATTCAGAGCCATTCAACTCCCCACTAGCACTGAGTGTCTATAGCGAGGAGAGACTATAGAGGAATTCCTGTAAGGCTGTGTTCCCAGAAGAACAAAGCAGCTTTGCCAACACCAGAATCAAGATTCATGCCATGTTACTGGAGGATTTTCCATGTAAATCCTCTCTCCCCAGTTATTTTTTTAACTATTCTTTAGCAATGTAACTTAATCTTACACACAATAGAAAAACTATTTACAAAAAGTGGCTCTGCTTCATTCAAATAGCATCTTGCATTTATTCTTACAACACATACCCTGTCTGTAAGTTTTAGTGATCTAAGCTTGTGCCTATGGTAACACAGAAGTCAAAACCACATTAGACTCTATTGAAATGCTGTGATGTACCATTACCTCACTCTCTTCTTAATGCTCTCTGTTAACCATTATTTAATGTTAAACTCATGCCCTGTCTTCAAACTAGAAGAATATTTTTAAGAATAACAAACAGTCCAGATGCAAAGAGTTCAAGTAATAAAAAATGTAGTATGGAAACAGTTACTATGATAAATCACTAGTCACTAAAACCTTTTATTTTCCTCTATTTCAATTTGTTGAGCATCACCTTCACATCACAGCATCTTCTTGCACTCTTCTGTACTAAAGGGCCTCTACACTGCAATATGTCATTAAGTAAATAAACTTTTCACCTTTCATGTTGCAGACAAAAAGCAGTGGAGCATTTTAGCTGCTGTCCATGACATTACATTGTCCAGCTTTCTCCACCGTTTTCAAAAAGTATTTTGGAATTTATTACTTTGAAGGTGGACACAATTCTTATGACTTCTATAGGTGGACACAATTTTCCATAGTACTCTCGAGCAACCTTTCCACTTTCCACTATTTATATTCACAAAAACTTCATTAACCCTTCCGCAAACTGCAGCTCACAAAGTGAGTTCTGCTGGCAATTTACCTTACCTGCAAATGCAACAGTTGCAACGCCAAGTCCGAGTGCTATCATAGTCCGGGCCTAAAGCAGAAAAACAGGAATCAGAATAACATGTGAATTCTAATTTGATATATACATACTTTATACTTTGACAAAGAGCACTTCTGATGTCTGATGTGGACATTTCATTTATAAGCTATGAAAGCAATGAAAGTAAGTTCTGCATTCCAGAAGCTGTTAAATTTTATAGTTCAGTCCCATTAACACCCACCATTGTATCAGGTTTAACTTGAACTACCCACTAGCAAATCAGTGAACACACACTGAAATCAGCTCATAGTATGCACTGATAAAAACACAAGACACATAACTATACAGGATTATTTGAAATTACTTGTGCAGTCTAGTTCTACATAACAAAGTATCAGTTTACGACAAAAACATGAAGAACTAACTCATAACTCTCATATCAGGTGTATGCATTCTACTACACTTTAGTGCTTTAAAAAGTCAGGCACTTCAAGAAGGGTAAGAAGTATTCCTGCGTTGATCAAGAAGCTGAAGAAAGATATGAAGTAAACCTTGAAGAAAGGACTGCCTTTTCACATGTTTGCAGAAATCAGGAAAGGTAACAAGCTCTCCACTTCTGAAAAGCCTCCATGCAATCTTTGAAACAAAGGAAATAGTCATCTGTGGTATTACCTGTCTTATCATACAACAGTTCAATAATGCCTTGAATTTCCCCCCAGGAAACCTGAGAAATCAGATTAGGTTTATCTTGAATTCAAAACATAATGACAGTGAAAATGCTTTTATCACCAGTCTCCTATATATGACTTACTTCCACAATTATCCCATAACTGGTTTATACCTTTTATACAAGCAATTCTGACAGAAGGACTTAAAGCTCCAACTTCAAAGTGAATGCCCTAGTAACTGGATCTGGAACCCAGAAGCCTTTACCACTAAGATTTCCAGGGCTAAAATAGTTTGTTTTCAATTGTACCCAACCTCATTTCTAGACTGTGGGAGCAGGGGAAGAGTTCAGAAAAACTGTTTTCAAAGCCTTCCTACAGCTGGCTTAGTAGGACCTAGATCATGGGTTGGCAACTTGCCCAGAAAAGGGCAGCTGCATAAGACGCCCTCATGCCCAGTGGCTCCTACAGTTTCGGCTCTGAAGGCGAGGGGCTGTGACTGCTGCCTGTAGCACTGAGCTCAGGGCAGAAGAAGTCCCAGCCTCCTCTGAGGTCACCGGTAGATGCAGCTATATTCCTCTGGATCTGGCATCTGGATGCTGCAGATTTTAACTAAACACCTACCTCCCACCTACCTGAGGGGGAATTCTTGCCTTAGATATTTGCCTGTATATTACATTTTAGTAATTTAACTCTTCCATTTCAGTGTAGTCTTCAGTCTCAATATTAGCATTCACTTTTGAATGTAAAAATAATGTAGTAGCTTTATGTCTGTTGTTCCGTTCAGTTCCACAAAATTTCCTCTCATCTTTTCCCCATGAAAATGTTCAAGCATGTTATCTTAAATAGTAAATTCTGTAAAATTGTAAAGCATACAGTTCATCTTCTCACTAAACTAAAACTCTTTTCACTTCTTCTCAGAAATCAGTTTTCCCAGGCTCTCAATATTCAAACATTCAAAAAAAAATTCCTCCACTTAGACACAAACCACAAACAGCCACCTTTCTGGAAATATCCTAACCCTATAGGAATTCTATATTATTCTGTCTTGTGGTTTGTGACCATGGATTAATATTCAAGAGTTTCCTGGACTTACTCAGACTGACAGCAAGAATCTTTTACTAAGTGGTTACAGGCAATTAAGAGCTCAATAATGTGTGAAACATATCATGCTGGAAAAAAAAATAATTATTAGCCTTTGATTGTCCAAATTAAGTTATACTTGCTTTGTCACCAAAAAGGTGATTTAAGTCAGCAGTTTACAAGACTTGCAGGTTCCAACAAAGCATTAGCAGCAGACACCTCATCACAGGCAAGACCAAGCACAGAGACCAGACTAATAACACCAGGATTCTGTCAGGTCAGTGCAGAAGTAGCTGAAATGTTTTTGCACAGTAGTCTGGGAGAACAATGGGAGACCCTGAGGGCTTTTGACACAGTCGGCCATGTCCGCTGGAATGCATGAATCCAACCTCAGTGGAAAGCACCAGCAGTCAGTGGAAAGCTACTGCTGCCCAAAGCACAGCAGGTAAAAACTATGGCAGCAGCCCTTGAATAGGAGCACGATGCAAGATCAAGGGGAAAATAAAGACAAACTGGTACAAAGCTCAAGCCAGAGAGGAACGAAAGACTGTCCACACATTTAAGTGAGGTACAGACAACAGAAAATCTGAAAAATACTGGTTTATGGTAACTCACGTTATTTGCATTCTGAGCACGTTAGAGAAGAGTCACTTGCCACATATTAGTAAAGAAGTGATAACTTGACACACCAAAGCATCTTGAATGTTATGGTGTGAGTGTATCCTAACTATACACATGTGATAAAGACGGAATTTGGATCAGTGTGAGATTGCAAGTTGGGTCTTTTTCTTGACACAGACTATCATAATAGCAGTGGCAATTCCAAGTATTAACCAGTAAATTCTTCAAGTCCAACTTGACTCAGTTTCCTTTTCCAAGCTCTCTCAACTCAGTTGAATATTTAAAAGAATAAGTCAAGGTTAGCCTGGTGCTTTGAAATGTAAAGTCCAAAGCTTTAATTAAATGCACTCCTTTCACGTCAATATTAAATGAAAGCAACTCACTCTCTCTGTGGAAGGCAGCAGTTCATTTACAGCATGCTAATACAGCTACCACCACGACCATTTTTGTCTCCTATTGCTTGAAATTGCATTGCATAAGGGATAAATAAATAAATACATACACACTGACTTTCAATTATGACAGAATTGATCTCCCCCCCCCCCCCCCAAAAATGCTGTTAAGAAACTTCCAAGATGGGGATTTTAAATGAAATCATTATGTTACAATCCAAGAGGGAAAAATAAAGAAATAAAATATTAAAAACTAACATCTGTCCCTTTCTTTATTTAATGAATCAGCTCCCAAAGGTTAGTCATCAACCCCATACTATTCTGCTGATCTCAGTATTTTAATTTTACTATGTAATTCAGTCTTCAATAGCAAACCCTGCTAAAGGAAACTAATGAAAAAGTTATGCTAAATCTGTAAAACCTGAATTCTCTTAATCCTTTCCAGAAATTAGTATAAGAAAACACAAGCATTAGAAAGGCAACTGCCAAGACCTGATTTACCGAAGCACTTGGCAAACAAAAGACCATAAAGCATATTAATTAATGCACAGTATGTTAGAAAACCGAGAATTCCTGCCTATTCCTTTAATATTTAATTCTCCAGTAGCCTTAATTTTTTAGCAGAAGAAACGGGAGGATGAGATATTATTTTTGCAAATCCCCAATCCATGGTGCCCTTTTAACTTACACATACTCAAAAAATAAAATTACATATGGAGTTCTTAGCATTAGAGCTTCTTCTTCTTCTGTGTAGTAGAAAAAAGTTAAATTTATAAACAAAAGGAAAATTTCAAGTGCATCATTTTAAAGCTTCAGCACAACACTCCAACATCTGACAATGGGCTGCAAATGCTAGTGCTTTCCAAATGTTAAAACCCATCTGCCTGCATATGATTTGGATTTTATAGTGGTTCTTCTACTACAACTACTGGAACACCCTTCTCAGTCAAATGAAAAATATTTTGCTCTCCTCACTACTAAGTTTCACACACACAGCAGGAGTCCTACAGTCTTTTGCCTCAGAAACCTACAGTGAGCAGAACAGAATAAAAAGCACAGAGAAAATAATAATTTGTTTTCATGGATTGAATGGCATTTTGCAATTAATTCACGCTTAATCGTGGACCAGCAAAATAGGAAGTAGGTACCTACATTCAAATACACACAAGTATAAATTGCTTAACTAAAAATGTTTAAGGTTTGGTTTGGTTGTTGTGGGGTTTTTTTAGTTCTGTACGCTGCTAAGAAGTAGGACACAAAAGTATATTAACTAAGTGTACAAAAATATTTCTGAAAATAGATATTCCCTTAAATAAAAATTCTTGACTGGAAATATAATTGATTGTTTGGCAGTCAGAACAGGGCTTCTATTCCTCAGAAGAGTAGCTACAGTTTATTGGAATACTGCTCTAGAGCAAACCACCTTACTAACACTATATGGAGGCAGAACCATTGTGAAGTGGGATTATATTATAAACTCTATGCAACTGATTTGATTTCATCATCTAGTGTTTCCCCTCTAGTCTTAACCTTCCTATGAAATTTAATTTGTTTTCCTACAGTGAATTAAAAGTAATTTCAGCTGGATACTGTTCTCCATACGGACACAATTCTCACGTCATTTTGTGTCCTTTAATTTCCAGCAACCTTTTTGGTTTGTATATAAAGCTACAACTACAGTTCTGGATGGTTTTTCACGGGAAATTGAACCAGAGCAAGATTCACTAATAGAACAATTACCATAAGGTATTTAAATCAATCTTCTTGAGTATGCACTAATTAGCAAAGGCTCCTGTGGGTGATCTTTGAGAACAGACTCCTCACGCTTCCGCTGCTGCTCTTCCATTGCTCCAAATGCTTTTGTAAAACAACTATGAGAGTAAATGTGACCATGATCAGGTGACTTTTAGCTAATACCCTGGACTAAGGAATAAATTCCAATAGAAAACTGTAGACATCCAGATTTCAGTCCTCTTCAGGCCCACCTCAGTCTCCAGACCTCAGTAAGAATGTGACAATACTCACAACAACAAAGCAAGCCATGATAACTCCAAATGCAAATTTTTTCCCAGATGGGTAAGAAGGCCCAAAAAATCAACAGAATTCTAGGAATTCCCTGCCAGCATTCCACAAGGAGAATGGCCATGACAATAATGAGTTTCAAAGCCAGCTTCCTAAGATTACACACTTGCTGTTAAATACACAGGAAGACTCTTCTGTGGGGAAAAAAAAAAGTCCTAGACTGTAGTAACAATGAATAAATAACTTAGAGAACTGTGATTTTTAAACTGTATTTTAAAAAAGTAGAAATATTGTAGAGACAACTTCACACACACAATTAGGTTAGGCAAGTAAGACTTTTAAGCCATTTAAAAAATGTGAAAACTTCACCATCTGGGGCTTTAAAGCCGCGTGTTTTTCCCAATTCTCTTTTCCAATGGGAACTGGCTGTTCCCTGAACTAGTTGAAGTGACAGGAATGAAGAAGAGGGATAAAATCCCAGCATCCTTTCCTCTAGAGCATGATACAGCACAGGAAACTTTGGAGACACTGCCTCCACCCAGCCTTTCCCACTGCACAAAGTACCAGATGAGAATTACTTTTCTGAAGCAGAGCTCTACAAAACCTTCAACACTCAAACCTGTCTGTGGTAATAACACTTGCACAGCGGGTGAAAACACATCAGGTATCACCTTTTCACGGCAGGGAACAAAATTTTTGGCCTCGTTTGTGAGTGCTGGGACTGAAGCGTTCCCACGTACCCTGCTGTGGAATCCCAGCAGATAAGGGACTAATGTGTATGTTCCAAACACACACTGACTGAGGAGCCAACCACGGACGCTACGTGGTGACAGACAAGAACTGCTGGGAAGAAGCAAGGATCATTGGCATTAACACACCATGGGAAAGAACAAGATGTGGCTGGAGAAGGGGCCTTGCAGAGGCAGGGCAGCGCTTTTCCCTGCTCAAGCTCCTGGAAGTAAACACAGTACAGGGCAGGGATGAGGCCAAGCACTGGGCACGGACTGTGGGGGGGAACAAAACCACCAAAGACACCCCAAGCCCTCCAGCCTGTTTCCAGAATTGCACAGAAAGAGAGAAACCTGTCTTCTTGGTAGGGAAAAAAATATCCATAGAAAAGTATCCCCAGGTCCCCCCCAGAGAATTTCATCAGCTGTACTGAAGCTGGAACCAGGACTGGTGATCTCCTTCACTCTCTCACTTTCCCTCTCTTTCTTTTTCTCTTTCTAGTCTTCTTTAATTCACATCTTCTTTTCTCTCTTGCCTTCCGCCCTACCCTTGTACCCAAAACCCGCTGCCGTGTGCTTACACAGTAGGCCAGAGCCAACATTTCCACACCGACCGTGTAACGCACTACTAAAACTTTCCGATTGAGGACCCTCTGCCTTCCGCCGTCCCCTGGGACCACGAGCACCCACGAACCCCGGCTGTGCCCTCCCCTCAGGGGTGGGACACCACGGCCGCTGCCCACGCTGCAGCTGCACCCGCGGCACTGGCCAAGGACCCGCTGCCCCCAGCCCCCTGCCCGGCCCGAGGGGAGCGCAGAACACCTGTCCCCGCAGCCCCGGCCCCCGCCCCGCTCACACACGTCACCCTTCACACGTGTGAAGGCCCGGGGTACGGACGGGGCAGTAGCGGCCTCACGGCCCCGGGGGTGGGGGTCCCGCCATGCGCTCACCAGCCCCCGGTCCAGCTCGGCTTGACCCTTGCCGGCGCCCGTAGGGGTCCGGGCGTACTCGGCGTAGCGCAAGCCCTCGGCGGAGGCCGCAGGGCCCTCCATGATGGCGCGAGGAGGAGCGAACACTACGGGCCGGCCGGAGGGACAAACAGCGCGTCAGGACGGAGCGCGAAGAGCCTCCTCCCGCGCGGCTAAGGCAGGCGCGCCGCAACCCGGGAGAAGCGGGAAACGGAGCGATAAGGAATAATCAGCGCATTAACAAATGGGATCAGGAGGGGGAAAAACATTCAAGGAAATTATTTCAAGGAAATTATTCGTGCCCATCTTCAGAATACAGGATTTTAGAAAGAGGGGGCGGGGGGGATATATGTAAAGGAAAGTATAAAGCGTAATTAATCTGGGAAAAAAACCCGCTAAAATGCGTTTTAAAATTTACATGCTTACTTGCACCTCACTTGATGTCTGTTTATGTTTCACTGTGTTTATACTTTGATTCCCTGCAAATGCTGCCACTTTGGATCGTAGCTCACCCTTCTGGAAGTGCTTCTCATCTGACGCCTATCTGTGCAGAAGTTGTCCAGTGCCTTTCGTCCCACACCACAATCAGTAAAATGCCCAGCCCCGTGTCCGTACAGCAATGAAGCCACTCTTCCCTTGTGCTGCTTTTCCTTCCCTCCTGCCTGGTAGTGCTGGCGATGGAATGGGATCATCTCCGTGTTGCTAAGCGGTGTGACTGGACAAAAAGAATTATTCTCCTTACCTCCTATTTCAAACGACGATTGCTCTTCTGAGCATCTCTTAAGTATCTTTTTAAAGTACCGCAGAGGAGAGCTGACCACATACAGCATTTCATTAACCTTAGAAAGACATATAAATTTAACTTTCTGCTGAACAGAAGTCATTGGAAGTTGCATGATGATCCGTTTGTCAAGAAATGCATTCATTTTCACTTCTTCCTTGGACATATAACATACAATCATGCATGATTAATTCTTTAAACCTTCAGTGGAATTGGATTTCTTAGAAACTTTAAAATTATCTTAGAATCAATAAAAATGTCCCCAACTAATCTTTTTTTTATTCATTTATTTGCATAGAACGGATGCAGAATAGCATGTCACTTACTACTTTCTTGATTAGCAAACTCATCTTAAAAAACAATAAATTGAAAGTTTTAGAATTTAGGGTCTCTTCCTAAGTTTTCCAAGCTGATCTCTGAGACCCCTTGACAGGGCAGATTCTGTTCTCATTTATCCAAAGCTATTTTTCCCAAATACTACTGTCTCCTGGTCACAGCAGCCAAATTCTTCCTCCTTTGTAAGTATCAAATCCAGAAAAGCATCTGCCCCTGTCAGGTGCTTGATCACCTTTGTATGGAAATTATAATCTATGAACTCAAGAAATATTTGATGTCATTGTAAGGGTCCAAGCAAAATTGGACTCTTAAAGACACTAGGTTATAATGTGGTCCATACAAATACATCCAGGCACACTCTGAGATGGAGAACAGTGCTCAAAACATCTTTTTCATATCACCAGCCACACCACTGCTACTGTTTTCTGGACAGAGAGCCGCAGGAAGCGTATTGATTACACGGAGCAAACCAGATAATCAACACGAGGAAAATGTATCTTCTGCCAGGAGTGAAACAGTGCAGTTTGTGTTCCTTGGAAGCCAGGAGGGAGGAATGAAAGCAGCTGGGTCTGGTTATGGTTCTCTCCCGAAGCTCCTCTCAGCGTGGCACAGCTGTGTGCTACTTTATGCACAGGATGGTGCTGGTAGAGACAATCTGTCCATTACTATTTAATTCAATCCTAAACACTGGTGTGTTCCAGCATATTGTCACTATTAATGTGTAGCAATGTTGTCCAGATTTGTTATGCCATTGAAGTTAATTGTCTGCATACTTTTCCCATAAATTATTTCCCTAACCGGTCTGTGCTGCAGTATTCCATGTTGCAGTTAGGATCCATGCTGGAAAGAGTCTCTGTCAGGAATGAAGGAGAATCTAGAAATGGTTAAACCAGGTTAAATCTTGTGAAATTGATAACAAGGATCCTGTGTGTGTTTGGGAGTTTTACCATTGAGAATTTCCAAAGAACCTGTAAATGTAGCACCCGATCAGTGAAATTAGAATGGCTGTGACCAAAGTTTCATCCTAAAGATTAAAGTTTCTGAGGTCAGGCAGAGAAAAGAGTATAATTGAAAGTTATCAAGGAAGTCATGAGGCATATCATATAAAACTGGAAAAGTCAGTACTTGAGCCTTGCTGAATTGTCATGTGCATACAAATGAATGAAGAATAAATCTTCCCAGCCAGGATTAGAAGTTGTAAGAGTTAACTCTCCTACAAGCATTTGTATATTTAATTACCACAATATACTATAAAAGTTAAACCATGAGCTGTGGACTTCTACTAATTTCTTTAGGTAATGTATTTGGAAACATAACACAATAAAGAATGTAATGTTCTTTCTAGACACTATAATTGTCTGTATGACACCTTTGGTTGACTAGGTACCACAAGGTAGTATATTATATAAAATCCTAAGCTGGAACTAATCATGGCCTTTAGGAATTCAAAGAAGATGGTATATATGCCAAAAAGCTCATGTATCTTTTGTGAATAAGTAAATCTATGCTTTAAAAGCTGTTAAGAAAAAAGATCTATTCAAGAATATAGCAAATGCCATTTTAATACTGCCAGACTTCTCAAGGACTTTTTCGCTCTGGACATAGAGCTGGAGCAATAGCTCTTAGAGATCTTTGTTTCTGATATCATTTGTGTAGTTTACCAGTTAATTTTGCCTTTTCCAATAGATTTTTGCTGGCATTTTTAATGACATAAATCATTCATTTGTAGTCCTGATTGTTTTTATAACATCAGACCTTTAAAACAGCCCTGCTTTATTATTTAGTGTTATTTATATAGCAATATGATATGCATAGTACACTCCAGGCTGTAAGATTATTATATATAATAATTTATGTATAATATAGCAATAAGATATGCATAGCACCCTCCAGGCTAAAGAGCTGCTCCTAAAATGTAGCAATAATCTTCAGGCACTGGACCTCAATACAGCAAATTCTGGACACCAGGTTAATTATATTTCTAATGCCCGCTTCCGTTTGCTGAAGCAGTATTAGCTAAAGGAGAGGAGGACTTGCTGTAATGCTGTAATACTGTAGAGAAAGCAAGGGTCAATTTTCTTTTAGAGGGTGGAAGATGATAGTTTTTGATAGGTACCGTCAATTTCAGCTTTTTGCAATAAAATGGGAAGTGTGTGCAGCATTTTACATCTCCTAAACAGATTACCCAACACATCCACACACATGTACTTGTCAAAGCTAATGGCATTCTTTCTGCTGAACCTGACAAATTCCAGTCCTCAATCTAAACAAGAATAAATCTTAACCAAATGTTGACATTTTACTCTCCTCCTGGGGCTCCTCTCCAGAGATCATAGAAATTTCTCTTCTCCAGATTCTTCAGCTGTAACAATTAGTTCTATCAACCCTGCAGAAAGCAATCAACCTAATTGTACAGGAAAGTAGAGTATTCAGCCAGAAAAAACCCTGGTAAAGCAAAATGCACCTCTAAAAATTCAATTCTTATTTTGCCATCATGGTATAACAACTCAATAAGCATTTCTAATTAGAGATATTCCTCTGGGGATATTTGCCATCATTTGCCATTGCTCTAAAATGCAGAGATATGTTCCCAATAATCAATTATTCAATATTCTCTGTTGTATATTCAGCTGTGTGTCTTACCTACTTAGCCAAAATATCCAGGAAAAAAAGCTTTGTATGTGAACCCTTAAGCATCATATTCAGCTGTTGGACTAAGTGTATTAATGCTGATTACAAAGGAAAAAAACATTTCTCCAGCAATTAAGGCCTTCTGACAACATTTCCTGGCTTCTGAGAAAAACAGAGAGTGGGCAGTATAAAAGGTTGCCTGTCCTGGCTGTCCTTTCAAAGTTCTCCTTCCTTTTGATGCTTTTCTTCAGGCTTTAGGCTTCTAGTATCCTTGGATTTAAAAAAAAATCTTAGATTTTAATGAAACATGTCTGTGGTTGTGGAAAAAAAAAAAAAAAACTTAAAAATTCAAAACCTTAAAATGCCATAAACCAACAGTAAAATAATGAAGAATTAACAGCTGTCTTCAGGGAAGGAAAGATAGGGAACATTACATTGGTTTAGTTTTATGGGGGTTTTAATACTATTTCTTTCAAAGAAGAGAGTTTTGTCCTATCTAACATTCCCAAAGAAATGATGACTTGGCTGACCCAGATCCTTTATAGTGAGAAAAGGTCTCTGATGCCTCTCATTTTTTGTATAGTTCATGATGCTGCAGAGTTGGAAATAAAGGTTCAGTACAAAATGTTCCTCCAGAGAAGTTATTTTGTTTTATTATTGCAATTTCATGAGAAACACAGGTGAGGGAGGGAATATGACGATTCTTAATATTTCACATGTCCACTGAGGAATTTTCTCAGAGCAAAAGAAAGATCATTTTCTGTCTTTCTGTCTCCCAAAAAATAAAATATAAAATCTGTTTTTAATTGCTAGAGGCAACAGAGCTTTACAGACACAAAAGCTTTATTTTGTCAAATGGATTTTCTCACTCCTTTTCCTCTTTTCTCCCCTATCCTACTGGTGGGGAGGGAGGGAGCCACCAACTGTGTGAGTGCTCACTTGATAGCAAGGGCCAGTGCATCACAGCCTCAGAGCCAGTTAGGGATGTGCAGCAACTACAAAAATAGCTCCTCAGGTAGAATTGGCAGTCAGTATTTGGTGGGTCTAGAAAAATATAAGTACTGAATTAAAATCCTTATGGAGGATTTGGGAAGGCTGAGATTTGGTGGTGTTTCAGGCGACTGAATACATTGGCATTCTGATGTTTTAGCATCTGTTTAACATCTATGACACCAAAAAGAAACAGGGCTGGAGGCTGATCCTCTTTCTTAAACACAGCTAGTACAGACCCATATATGCTGCCCAAGACTAGTCTCCACTAAGCTAGAAGTAGCTAAGTGGCTGTGTGGATCCTAGTGGAGGCAATATACATGTCCTTACCAAACTCCAAACATCCTGAGAGCCTTAGCTGGTACTGCCATGATGCTGGAACTTGATTATTATTTTGGGGATATTTCAGCTCAATGCATCTGAAGCAGTGTATGAGCTGGGTTGCAGACTGTGAAATGTTCTGTTTTAGCAGCATGAAACTGAAGGGCTGATGAATGATACACTGGAGTATCACGCAGAGGCTGTGGGGTGAGTTTGAGATTGCTGGGATAGTGATGAAGAGATATTTAGGGTGGACAAGGTGAATTTGGTATACTAGTCAATACTGACCTTCGGGGGGGTCATGTCTGGCATGAACCATCCTTAGAGCCAGACCTGGATGTTGTCCTGGATAGAGTTAGTTTGGATTGTCCACAACAGAGCTATGAAATAAATGAGCATGGAAGCAACAAAAGTGATCAAGCTTCTAGTGCTTGGGTTCATTTTACATCACTCTTTTTTGAGCAATATAGATATAAATATTTAGATTCTACAGTTACTGTTTTCAGCCAAAAGTTTCTAAATTTCAACAGGGAAATGACACTAGATCTGAATTTTACATAACATTATAGGATTGAAGACACAGCAGCAGTGGCCACATTAATTATAATCAATTTTTGTAATTAAATATGGGTTATTAAGACATCAATCTGCGTGGATAAGAACACTCCAGATGTCAAAGTTGGATTATTACCAGATAGGGTGTCTGTAGGCACAGCTGTTATCCCACAAATCTTTGCAGTCCTCAGACATGATTTTGGCTATAATTTCTGTGCTACTTCTAGTGCTTCGACATCTCCTGTATCGACCCTCCAGTTCTATGGAAGGGAGTGAGCTTCGTGCTTGCTTTCATTTGCCAGCACCTTGACATTAAATACATACATATATTTGTGAAGGGAAGTGATGCAAGGCACTATGCACCAGTTCATCCCTTTACAGCACACTGCCCTTGCACTCCAAAGTCTGCAGAATGATTTGTGTACAAATGAAGATCATCTGTGCTGCAGAGCATGTTAGGAAGAACAGGGGGAGGAGAGACCATTGGTGCTGCCTTCTTGGGGCAGCCCTAGGAGATGCATCCTTGTGGATATGGAGGCTCTGGGAGGTGAGCTGGTGGTGGCAGGGTCCCAAGGAGCATTACAACCACCAGGCAGCCTGTGGCTTTCCATATAGCATTTTACTTTACTCCTTCCCCTGCATGTGTGGAGAGTGCTGTAAGACCTAGGTGGTCCAGGCAGTCAGGAAACCTGGCCAGTGGTGTGTTTCTAGTGTAGCTTGATCAGCTGAGGACAAAGAGGGATGAGATCTGTGTGAGTGGAGCTGGATCTCCTTAGTTCTGCTGCATTAACCTGGAGTAGCATTGCTAGCTCCTTTTTGCTTGGGTTAGAAGTTGCTGAACATCTTTTATTTACTAATGATATCAAAAAGGTTGCTGGTTATCTCCAGCCCTGCAGATCCCATAGATACACTACCACTGGTTAGATGTGATCACTCAAAGGATCTCCCTTTTCAGTAAGTGGATCATGTATTGGTCCTCTATTCAGGTAGAATTAGGAAAGTCAAAGTTTTCTGATTGTGCAGAATTGAAAAGCTGAATTGGAATTTTTCAGGACCATTGCTTTAAGATTTATCTGAAGGTTAGTTTTTATTTTCATCTTTCCTTGTACACTCATGCAAAATAGAAACCAAAAACCCCCTTGTGAGAGCCTGGACTATGACTCAAAGCAATTGCCCATTTGTGAAGGCACCAGGGTTCTTTGCTGAGACCAGGTTTGCAACTCACCAAGAATAAGATGAGTTTTTGGGTGTGTAATGACAAACGTCTGGTCTGCAAAAGACAGAAGGGATGAACTTACAACTGCCAGAGTCTACAAGCTGGGCTTTGGGGCTGATAAGAGGCAGATCTTGTGGAAACAGGGTGGTGCTTTCCACCATGCCAAATTGCATGCTCTTACACACACCCCTGCAGGTAGATCAAGACCTTCAATCATCACTTCGACCAACAGCAACACTCAAGTCTCATTGTAAATCCAGAAGTGGTAGATATGTATCTTCCTACTCTTATCCTTTCTTTCTCTTTCTTCCCTTTTTTTTTTTCCCTTGCACATTTTGTGGTATCTTTATGTTTTCATATTGGCATATTACTATAGATAATAATAACCAAAATGGCTATATAGCTGCTTTCCACTGCAACCAAATTGTTCATAAATATATAAATATACATACACATATTTGCAAACACTGATCATTCAGTGTTTTTTCACTTTAATCCACCCCAAGAGATTTATTAACAAGAACCCGCACTACTTTCACCGTCAGGGGTAGGTAATAACGCCCCCAAGAGTAATTCCCTCTGTCATAGGGAAGTGCTGGGTTAAAAAATGTCCAGAAATATATCAGAAATATATGTCAGAAATATATCAAAAAAATGTCAGACCTCCCCATACTTCTGCACAAACTGTTGTCACCTGGTTTATTAGTGTGGATCAGCTTTGCCGTCACCCTCTGACCCCTGTCTGCCTGGGTGCTGTGACTGAGATGATGAAACTTGAGCTTCAGCTGGTGGATGCCTCAGAAACCACAACATGTATTGGCAGCCCAAAGTTCAGGAAGGGGAGGAGTTTACCAGGAATTGAAACTGATTTCTGGCAACTCCAAAGTTTTGAGTGTTCCCCTAGCTGTAGCAGCAATACTGATTTCTGTCAAGGCAAGGTACTTGCGAAACCATGTCTGGGGTTGGAGGATGGAGGGAAGGCAGCAGATACAGAACAGCTACTGCTTTCAATACTCCATCTTCCTCTCAGGGTAACCCTCATGGCAACAATGAAACCGAGAAGGGTGAAAACACCCAGAAGCTGACAGCATCTGAAGAGAAAAAAGGAGGCCAAGCATCAGCACACCAACAACAGCAAAAGCAGTAGTAAGTAACAAGAAGCCTGACTAAGATGATTTACCTGCATTGGGAGCCTGTTCTCCAGCTTACTTTAAAGGTATATACCTTTAAAGGTGAAAATACTGTACAGAGAGCCTGAATGTGGCTGAGCACACAAGCAGCATGCTGTCATATCCTTGGAGCTTCCTACATGGGACCTGAGTTGTTCTGGCAGGCTTCTTGACAGCATGGCTTACCCCCTGTGCCCTAGCAGTGGCCAGTTCTGTACCTTGAATACTGGCATAGGTGGTGTCTGGCATCTTTTTTCAAAGTTTCTTGGCATCTTTTTTCAAATTTCAAATCTGGTTCTAGCTCCCTGTTTTCTGTGTCTCCTAATATTTCATCCTGGAAAGTCTAAAAATACTTACTTTGGCTTAAGAGATGGATGTAGGCTGCATTCCAGCACTGCTCTGCATGCAGTCAAGGACACAGAACAGCTTCCAGGAACTTCATGCTCACAAAATTAAAACCGAAGATTCAGCATTTGGTGCTTTATTGGAATCTATGCTTAGTCCCTCTCTTGCTTTCCAGTGACAATCCTGAGATAGCTTGTATAAACTCTGTCTTGCAGATATAATACAGAATAGAAATGAAAAGCTCTGTGTGTGTGTGTTTTATATAAATATACTTGGATGACCATAGCTAAGTGTTTATTCCTTTTCACAATTATTCTTTCTTCTGAGTTCTTAGTAACTGTGCATGTAATACTAAGTTTATTATTATTGTTGTTGTTGTGTGCTGATTTTGCTTAGCTTGCTTCTTTTTCTTCCGTCTTTCAAAGGGCAGCTGGCAAATCTGCAAACTGTTTCAGTTTCCTTTCCTTCTTTCTGGGTGAAGAAGGTGGAGCCAACCTCTGGAGGAGGTGGCAGGCAGCTGATGGTGAGCAGAGATCAGCAGCTTTCCATTGAAACCCATGAATGCTTCCCTATTGGGTAGTAATGATACAGGGACTATTAAGAGCTGAGTCCCTTTAAAATCCATCAGCACTTTAATGATTGACTTTCAGGAGAGCAAACAATAATTCTTCAGTTGATGTCTGTTTATTTTCTGCCATTTCCAAATATGAAAAATTCTCTGTCTTGCCTGCTCTCACAGTGCCACGTATCCACAGTAGAGCAAGGACAGCCCCAGTTTGTTTATGTAGCTGTGGTGTATGCATTTTGTTGCTGTTTGGGGTTTTTTTGGGGGGGAGGAGGGGGTAGCAGGGCTAGTGGGAGTTTTCCCATTGGCATCACGGTGTTTACCCAGTTTGTCTGGCATACAAACCCCCTGGCAAAGGTTAGGTGAATAATTAATCAATTGGTTTGCCAGAGCTCCCTGCAGAATTTAAGGCCAGAGCACATATAATCACACAAATCCTTGTTCCCTCTTTCATCTCACATGTTTCTTGCAGACATAAAGCTGTTGTGCATCCACTGCAAAGCCTGAGCACTATTTTCTGCTATGTGAAAATATTCTCTCTGTGTCTTCATAATGTACTAACCAAGAATTAGTTCCTAAATCTCAGATCTACAAATTAAAGTCTGCATTAATATTCAGTTAATGAGAAGAGGGATGAAGGAAAGGCAGGTTGGAATAGAAACCATGTAATATGAGTGGGAAACTATTACTCTAATAAAAAATGAGAGTGGGGTTTGCATCCTTCCCTTTAGAAGGGGGATGCTACCTGGCAGTTTGAATGGATGAAGACACTTAAACTGCAATTTCCTTAACACAGATTAAAGGAGAAGGTAGCATCTGAAATACTGAAACAGAACAGTGGAGATCTTTATTCTTTAAAAAAATTGTTTCATTAATTATTACTTTGTTCATTTTCTCAAGCTACATTTCAAGAAATATTTCAGATTAAAATATAATTTTAGCAGTGATAAAGCTGACTCAGCTTTTTACCTTCCAACCTCTTTTAATATGACCTTTAAAACTAAAATACTGGGACACCCTCAGGTTCAGGTTTTTGGGTTCTGGGATAACAAGAGCAGTTGGAGAGCTGCAGTTAGAGGGTGACAATAGATGAAAAAAAGAACAGACTGGCATTACTAAAGGATTTCTGGAATATGCATAGCAGAGGGAACATGAGGGGCCCAAACAGGATACCTCTGTGCCAAGTAGCATCTCTATTCCAGCTTCTGCATGCTATTTTTTGGAGACAGGGGTATGGTTTTGCTGCCAGCAAAGCAGGAGATGGAGTAGCTTTTGAAGGCTCTGTGTGAATTGTTCCAATGCAAACTCTCTGTCTCAGGCTGTGAGAAAAATTGGGAGTGGGAAAACATCTCAGGAACATCTTAGGGTCAGATCAGGTAACCTTTTGTTTAGATTGTGGGATGTAGCATGTTGCAGTCCTATTCAGTACTTGATATTCAAACTGGACTATTAAAAATAAGCAGCTGGTATTAGAGTTTAGATAGTTTTGCTTTGGAAAAGCCCTTATATGATATGTCAAGGGCAAGAAGGGACAATAAAATGGTCCTAATTAAGAAAAGTACTTGTTCAAATGCAAAATTGAAGTCACACTTTGTACATCCCCATCCAGTTATACATAGAATGGGGTTTCAGGCTATGGAGAAAAAAGTCACCAGGATGACAAGAGCTTGAAACTGCTTATGATAATAAGCTTGCATTTAAGTGGCTTCACTTTGTCTGCTAAGTGCCATGAAATTAACTTGTAGAAAGCAAATTCCCAAATTGCCCCTGTTCATACCTATTCAGAAACAAAAGTCTGTACAGAAGAAAGGTGGAGAAAAGTGGGGAAATTAGAGGGTGAACTATAGCTAGTGCCTGAAAAAGAAACTGCTGCCCCCATTCAGCCATTTGCCTTTAGCGCCTTTAAAGCTGCCAAGAATAATATTGGTTCTGGTAAAATCCATTAAAAACTGAAATTCAAAATAATAAAGCCTGAAGATATATTGCTGCACAGCTGGTAACAGTCCCTCATAATTTTATTTGAAAGGAGAGCAAACTTGCTAGAATGCTTGACTCAAGAAATTGTATTCTTTGACCGCTGGAGCCAAATCTGTCAGAGCTTTCTTTCCTTCCTTTTCCAATCTTAATCCTGAACTAAAAAAAAAAAAAACCAAACAAAATCAAACAAAAACAAACAAAAACCAAACCAAAATATCTATGGTTTTATTAGACCCCTCATCCTGCTGACAGACTATACTTAGCAGTTCTGATTTTTTTTTTCTTTCATGAACTAAAGTTTCTTTAAAATAAAAATAAAAAAAAGTTAGTCTGTGTTCTGGTTTGAAAGCAAAACCAGTAAGAGAACTCCATGTCAGAAATACAATTTATTAGGAAAAGGAAAAAAAAAACAACCAAACTAAAATACATGCAATAATACAAAAGAAAAATCACTGACAGAGTCAGAACTCAACCTGACACCCTGTCGGTGAGGGAGTTGGTAGCAGTCCAGTTGGATTGGTGGCTGCAGTCCTCCTGGAGTGGCAGGTGTGGTTCTGTTGGAGCAGTGATCCTGTAGAAGGGTGTAGTCTTCCTCTGAATATCCAGTGGAAAAGGCAGCCATTCCTCTAGAAATCCAGAGGATAGACTGCTTGTTCTGTCCCAAAGCCCAGATTATATCCAGGTGAGGATGCTTAGCTCCTCCCCCCTGGGCAGAGCATCTCACAAAGGGCTGATATCATTCTGTAAGTCATGTGGTGTGTCCATTAAACAGAAATGGCTCCTACAGGGAGTTATCCCTGAGTCATACAGACAGGCATTGATGGGCCCATTAACAGGAGATAAGGAAAAACAATGTCCTTCCTGGTTTCAACAGGTCTTGAGAATGGGAATGGAATACATCTTTATATTGTAACCTAGTACACTCTACAAAACTGTAGGTGGATTTTTAGCAAAATACTTACTTTGCCCACTGCCCAGCCACTGGTGGGAGTGCAAGACAGATAATTTGAATTAGGGAAATCTGTTCAGACTTTAGCTCTCCACTTGCTGCACAGGAGAAATCTCCCAGCTCTCTGTCTTCAGGTTGATATACTGATGTTTATAGCCCAGTGGAGCACTTCAGAAATGCCTGGCTTCACCATAGCCAGCCTTTTCTCCAGGCACAGGATTGGTGGCAGGGTCTATGTAAGACAATAACAATACTGTCAGTCTGGATGGGGGGGTTACTGTGCCACATAATGCTTGGGGGAGGGAAGGAAGTCCTTCCAAAGTCTGTATTAGAAGCTTTTTTGGAAGAGCTTGCTTTGCACGAGCCCTGACATGTTCTCTTGGTACATAGCTTGATGAGGAGCTGTGGCAAGGTGATGAACAAGGAATGTATGGGAGGATGCTGCGTTTGGGCAGGGGCAATGAAAGAACAAATTCTCTGATGCAGAGACAGCGGAGGAGGAAATACATTGTTGAAAAGAGTCAGGGAAGCAGGGATGAACATGCCACTAGCTCAAATCTCAGTGTTCATGAGGTACAGCATCTGACCTGCTGGGCTCTTCAGGCACTCTGGCAAGCCTGACATGCAACACATGCACACCTCTGCAGGGCAGAGCTCAACTCAGCACTTGGTGCTGCCAAGCCCAGCGCCTGGCCTGCCCACCTATGATGCTCCACGCTTTTCAGGGCTAGTGATTACCAGGGGCTCCAGCTGGCTCTGGCATGCTCCCTACATGCCTACATCCCTCTCCCTACATCCCTGACGCTGTGCTGCACCGAGAGAACTGAGGTGCTCTAGCACGTGGGGACGGCACGAGCATGGCCATGTCTGAGTTTTCTAGACTTTGCCAGGTCTGATGCTGATCTACAGTCCTGCCCCTTTGGTGTTATCTGCCCAAAGCACAGGCTGACTAATGACATGTTAGTGTTTTCAGAAGAGAGAAAGCTGTGCTGTGAGCCAAGTTTGAGCTGAGAGCTACCCCTTGGCTCCCTGATTTGATCTGTCAGGGTGGCAATTTCCTTGGATCTTCAGAAGTTGGTTGAGAGTGTCCAAAACAGAGTACAGCTGAAGCCCCTGTCCTTCTTTCTGATATGCTAAGACCACAACAAGCTGCTGAGTGTGAGCCTCATCTAAACTGTTGGAAATTCAGTTCCAAATTTCAGTTTTAGTCTTTTGACCAGATTTTAGCTTCATGAATTTCTCTGCAAGCATGTGGGTAAAAGCAAAACCTCAGGTCTGTCTCTTTCCTGCAGGTTTCTGACTCTTAGTTTCTCCTGGGCTGCTCTCTGCTGCCCTCTCCCTTCTCACTCTTCCCCCTTGCAAGTTCGCTTCTTCAGGATTTAACTCTGCTTTAATCCTCACAAGGCCAAAAATATTGTCTGTTCTTAATGAAAGGGACCAGATACAGAAGTGAGTTACCCTGGTTTAATAATCTTCCAGACATCCTTTGAACTGTGTTAATTAAGTGCATTCCTGGCCTGTGGCAAACACAGGACAAAATCCATGGAGGTAGACTTTTGGTGATAAACATTTCCTGCTAATGTAATTCATTTTCTGCCTCTTGTGTTAAAAGCACATGTGCAGTGAGGATAAATCAGACAGTGTGTAATGCCAAGCCCCAGTAAATCACTTTTGTCTCTGAGCTGCAAACTGGTAAGATGATGCCACTGATAAAGATGGAAAGCCAGAGCCCCAGGCCTGCATGTAAGGTTTGTACACTCTCCTAGAGATCTGCTTATGGCACTGCTGGGACACAGAGCATATTGCTCAGCTGAGGTCTAGAATTGTGGCTGTCAATTATCATTAGCATCTGGCTGTGTGTGCCTTGCAAAATAGGGATACCTACAGGACAGTTATCTGCTTGCTGGGATTTGGCATCTAGTAGCCCTTTAATTTGGCAGCTTCTGTGCTGCTCAGCAGCATGTGGCTGCTCCATCAGGCATGGGAGCTTTGGTGAAAACAACACTTTGTGGTGGTGTGGACTTGACAGCTCTTAAAACAACTCCTGATAAATGAATGCAAAGTTCAGCTTAGTGTATCTTTGAAGGAAATTCGAGAGTTGGCTTTGGCAGTTTGATCTCTTTTAAATTCAGTCTTAACATACTATCTAATGCAGTATCTCACCCTAGGTCCCTCCTCTGACTGAATCTGCCCATGCCTCCTTCCCAAGCTTTAGTCATTTTGTTGCTCTCCGACTTCATTCTCCTTAGTTTCTGTCTGTTATGCAGAGTACTCTGCCCAGCAGAGCAGGATATTTGGCTTTCAGCTCTGTGACATTCATGTACCAATGCACCCACGGTATAAAACACAGTGGAACTGGAAATTATTTAGAACACCCAGTCCTTTTGTAACTCTTTAAGCTATTTCACACTTCATTTGAATATTTCTCCTGTGGTAGATGGCTGGAGTGGACCTAAGGAAAAACTGATGAGCACAGCTCTGCAAAAACTATTACCAGTGAGCAGCAGTCCTCATGGTTTTTTTCAATTTTAGAAATAAACTCTTTTATACAAACCTGAAAGGAAATAGAACAAAAAATGCTATCATCAATGCCTTTAAAGCACTGAAGAGGTGTCCTTGAGCTAGTTAGGAGAGTAGACTTACACATATGATTCAAAATTTAAGTTTTCAGACTTGGTGCTCCTAATGTTACTGATCACTCGAAGTGTAAACTATCACTACAGATTATCTATGACGTTAGTGTGTGTTTCTCCTGACTGAAATGTTTTAGATCTCTCTCTGTATGTGCTGGTTTTGGCTGGAATAGGGCTTATTTTCTTCACAGTAGCTGCTATAGGGCTGTGGTTTGGGTTTGTGGCCGAAAGTGTGTTGATATCACAGAGGTGTTTTGTTATTGCTGAGCAGGGCTGACACTGAGTCAGGGCCTTTTCTGCCTCCCACCCCACCAGAGAGAGGGCTGGGGGGGGCACAGGGGGTTGTGAGAGCTGTGGGACAGCTGACCCCAGCTGGAAGAGGTGTATCCTATAACATATGGCATCATGCTCAGCATACGTAGCTGGGGGGAGGAGAAGGAGAGATGTACAAAGTGTTGGAGTTTGTCTTCCCAAGTCACCATTACATGTGGTGGAGCCCACCACCAGGTGTGCTTTCCTGGGGATGGCTGAACACCTGCCTGACCATGGGAAGTGGTGAATCCATTCCTGCTTTGCTTGTGTGTGCAGCTTTTGCTTTACCTGTTAAACTGTCTTAATCTCAACCCATGAATTTTTTCACTTTACCCCTTCTAAGTCTCCATCCCATGCCATGGTGGGCAGAGTGAGCGAGCAGCCATGTGGTGCCTACTTACTGGCTGGGGTTAAACCACAATGATATCTTGTTACATAGGCATTTATAATCCCCCAACTGTGGTATATTATGTGTATCTGCTTGAAAAATCATAGGAGGTTCCTTTTTTTTTAAATTTCAATATAGATACATTCTCTTATTGGGTTCTAACTTTCTTACGCTCATTAATATCTGTTCAGTCTGTGTAATGAGTCAATACATTCCCATTTTCTGCAGAGAAAATAAAACAAAAAACACTCATCAAGATTAATATGATCCATAAAGGCAGAATATGATTTTTTCTTTTTTGAAGAGCTAGAGCTGGAGTAAGATGTTCTTTCTCCCCCTTCCAGTGACTTCTGTATTTGTATTTATAAAACAGCCCTACCTCAAAGATAGGCTTAATTCTTATAACAATTAGAATCATTATTAGGGAAACTGTAAAGTTAAATTCTTTATAATCTTTTCTGTCTGTGGATTTTGAAGCACTTCATATACTGGTATAAAGTACAAAATTCTGCACACCACTGATAGCTTAAAATCTTCACATTTCTTTAATTGCTCCCCAGGTAAGTAGGATAATTTGCTCCAGACTTATGGCTACTGTGGCAACCTAGAAACTGACTGGAATATTAAATTGGCAGGCTGTAGCTGGCTTTATAGGATTAACTGGATCAGAGGTTTTGCCTGAACAAAGAAATGACATAAAATATCCTGCAAACTGGATAAAAACACAAGGTGGAAGCTGGTATTTTGCATTAACTTTCTTTCCTTCAGAAAGAGAATCTCAAGAAAATAAGAAATATTAGGTGCAGATTTTAGGACTGGTAGGGCATGTGGAGTTTCTCAGGAAACAGCTCATTTGGCTTCCACTCCTGTAGGGTTAAAAAGGCAAGTAACCAGTGTGGACCCTGATTTTCACCCCTCACACAAGAAATTTACCATGTACTTACTCCTCCTTGCCCTGATCAGATAATCATAGAATGATTCTTTAGGAGACCTTAAAGGTCATCCAGTTCCAACCGCCCTGCCATGGGCAGGAATCCTTCCACCAAACCAGGCTATTCAGAGCCCCATCCAGTCTGGTCTTAAGCACCTCAAGGGTAGGGAATCCACTACATCTCTGGGCAACTTGTGCCAGTGCCTTACCACCCTGCCGGTAAAGAATTTCTGCCTAGTATCTGACCTAAACCTGCCCTCCTTCAGCTTAAGGCCATTCCTGATCCCATTACCCAAACCCACACTCTGGCCTATCTTTCCAGAGACCAAGGTGAATACTACAAAGTTAGATAGACTCAATAATGCTCCCCCTGCCTTTTTATTTTTTCTTATTATTTTTAATAATAATAAGTAAAACAAACCATTAGATAAAAGACAAAGAAAAGTTGGTGTCCTGTTCTCCCCTTCCCTCCCTGACTGAAGACTTGGTATCCTCACTTTCTTTGCATTTTTTTAAATAAAATGGAAATGAATTTTGCTTTTAAATAAACACTATTTTAAACAACAACTCTTAATCTGCTCTCTGGAAAACAGACGGTGAATGTACTGTCACCTCTACCTCTTTGGTAAACTGATTGATCTTTGTTGTATTTCACGTGCAGTCCTTTTGAGGTGCTGAAGAAGAGGCCACGATCAGGTACCAGAAGAGTTGGCCCCACCTGGCTTCCTGGGGTGTGAGCCTTCCAGCCAAAAAGCACAAGCAGATAAAGGAAATGATTCATGGCAAAAGGGCTAGATTTGATACCATGATTTCTCGTACGTGTTCAGACAAGACAAGGTATTTTTAAAAAAAATTGATTATAACTTAAAACAAATCAACCAGACAAAAGCTGTTTGAAGTCATCAAAGTACATGGTATAAAAACTCTTCTGCCCTCTAGTGCTGTGAAGCAGCGTGATATCTTAGATGCACTGATCGATTTTTGGGAGAGGAAGATATGTAGCATTGCAACCCACAATTTCAGCCACTTTTATCACTGCCAAAGGGAAGGGAGGGGAGTTTAAACGGTACTTAATAATTTTTGTGTATGAACTTGAGAGAAATATGATCTTAATATCTGAAACAAAAACAAAAGCTGTAAAAAAGTCTTGAAAGAGATACATTGTGTAGAAGCTTGTTAAAGGCACTTTGGGATAAATTGGAAATGCTGCCACTCAATCAAATAGAGAAAAATCTGAAACAACATCATTGATTGGGAGTGTTGTGCCATAAGCAAGATGTGTTGTACAAGCTTCTTTTAAGTAATGTTTGCAGTTGTGTGGTGAATGCCACTGGGGCGTTGCTGCACTCTGCATTCCAGCCTTGATTTGGTGGAGACGTGCAGAACGGTCTCACCATCTCAGGGGCACCAGAGTATGCCAGCAGAAAGGGAAAAGATCATGTTAAATGGCACCATTAAAGCTCACGGCTCTATCTTTACTAGTTTAATCTCATAAATTAATCCACATCCTCCTAGAATAAGTCTTCAAAGAGAAAGAGGTAATTGGATATAAATACTCTCTTACCAAATCCTGAATTACTGTGATACAGCAGCTGGCAGCTTTGGGCACTTTGATCTCTTTGCATGATTTTCATTCCCCTTTTAAGCCTTAGTCTTGGGCCTTATTGTTTCAATTCTTTTCCACTGCCAACTTCTCTCTCTGCTTACTAGCTTGTCCTCTAGCCACTCCCTGTGGTCCTTCCTGAAGAGGCTCAGCCTTCACTCCTAATTTTTCTTTGCTAGCTGTTCTTCTCCTTGTGCTTTCCCTGCAATGAAGCCAGATGAAATATTTGTGCCCACATGTGCACATAAAACCCTGCCTAGACTCTGATGTGTGGGGCCAACTGCTGCTTAATGCATTTCTGGTAAACCTGCACCCCTATAGCACAGCTCCTGATAAGTGGGAGCCGTGTAAACTCCTACTCACACAATACACCATGGAGATAAAACCCTTTGTCTTCTCCAAGTGGAACTGACAAGTTTTCATCACTCTTTTGATCACCTCGAGTCTCTTAATACACTCTGAACCCTGGCTTGCCTCTTTGCTGTCACATTAGATTGATAGCTCCTTGAGACAACAACTGCATTTTGAATTAAGTCTGGCAAAACAGGCCCCTTGTCCTGATTCAGTGAGTCGCACCTTAGGCGTGACAGCAAGATGAATATGCTCAAGGAATTCCTGGTGCTGAAAATGAAAGGCTGACAAGGAAACTGAGGCTCAGGCTGACAGTAAGTCATCTGGGTCCATCACAAACAGTGTGACTTTGCACACTCCTTGGACAACTTTTGGGCAGACGGCGTAAGTCCGCAAGGCGCTTGGTGCCTGCCCACAAGGTAACGGGTGGGACTGTCAGCACTAGTGCTCTTCCTGCTAGACAGTGGTCTTCCACATGGGACATTGTGATTCAAGGAAGTGATTTGATTTGAAATGCATGAAATTTAAGGTCAGCAGTCTAGAGTAAGACTTGAATAAGAACAGCAAAGGCTATGCTAGAAGTTCCTGAAAATATTGTTCTCAGTATATGCTGCCAATTCCAAATATTTCAGGTATTCCTAGAGTACTTACCAAAAATTCCTATAGAACTGAATCAGCTGAATAAATACTAGTTTTTCTATGAAATTATTTGCTACAACAGCAGAAAACTGACTTTGCTGATGAAGGAACTCCTTCTAGTTCTGGTTTTGTGTAAACAGGAAATATAAGAGTGTATTCTTTCATTTTAGTGTTGGCCCATATGTCTTGGTAACTCCAAATGAAACCAGAAGAAAACAGTTGCAGCAAAGTAAGTTGAGTTGTCTAATATAATACATTATTTCTACTTGAATAACTTTGGGTTTTTAGCATTTTATCGCTCTTGCAATTTTTTCCTTATTTTTGCTTTTATATGTACAGCTATGACAGTAATGCCAATGCTATGAGCATTCTCCATGATCATGTCACTTTTTTTAAGAGTGACTCATCCTCTGGCTTTACTTCATGCAGAATAAATCTTATTTGGAAGAGTTTTGATACTTTCAGTGCAGGAGTTGTTCAAGATGGCTTCTGCAAGACTATGCTGGAATTAGCTCTATCCAGCTTTTACAGGATTGAATTCGTATTGGGGAACCTTGAACAGTCTCAAGGTTAGGAGTAGGAAAAATAAAAATATAAATAAGAAATATTTTTGAAAATACTCCCATGTGGAAACAAAAGCAACTGCTGATACTGTTGGTTCTTGAACATGCGTTTGAGTGTAGGTGGTTCTTCTATTGAAGCTGGTAAAAGTAATTTTAGGTGGAAAGTATTTGTGGATATATGTTCACTTTTGCTTAGCTTTGAGTCTTGCTGGTGAAAGTAGCTAAGCAGGAGCACCCTGAATCTCTACCAGAAAGATCAGGCATATGTTGAAATCTTTAATTGGCGAAGTTACAGCCAGAGTCAGATGTGAAATAAATTCTGTATACAGAGCTGACTGACTGAGCACAGCAGTCCTACACACCTGGGTATTGATTTATGCAAGACATGAAAGCTGAAGGAGTGTGAGTCAGCACTTCGCATGTCTTGAGTCCTCGAGGAAACAGTGCAATCAAATCCTTTCTTCTCAAACATTATGAATTTAGCTGAAATGCTTTACCAGCAGGCTGGTATGGGTTGGGTTTCCTTTGGCTGTGAGAAAGAAATTGGACTTATCATGAACCAAACTATAATCTTTTTGAAGGAAAAATAGCAGCATATCATCTTAGACCTGACTATGATGTTAACAGCAAAGGTGCTGCTGCTCTAATAAAAATCTGTTTTCATTTTGTCGTGCCAGTGTGAAGGGTCTGAAGCATGTCAGGTATTTCTGTCTTGGACACTGGTAGAAATAGGACCTCACTGGATGCAGTCTCTACTTAAATGCTTGTTTTAAAGGTGAAATAAAAAGCTGTTCTCTATCTTTTGGGTCTCTCTAGAGGTTTACCCAAATACTGGCTTTATCCTCTTAGAGGAGGGCTGGTGTTAGCCTCCAATAGCCATAGCCAGCCATTAGGATGCACAGTTAGTAAGAGTGAAATAAACCCCTAGAGCAACTGAAGTGCTAGTGTAAAACACAGCTCCTCTTTCCATAGGCTTTGTTGGCCTTGCTATTCAAAGGAATTGGGGTTTTCCCTCTGTCAGTCCACAAAGAGAGAAGTTAAGTCAGCCATCCTGGAGCATATGGCTGCACCCCGGCTGTATTGACTTTCACTGACTACACTGGGAGCTTGCTGCCCATCTCACATGTGGGTGCCTATGCTGAAGTGTCTTAATTTGAAGCTGATTCATGCATTCCTCCTGTTTTTATTTAGAGAGCATGTGGTTGGGAGGGAAAATTACTTTTCATTTCCCTGCTGGGGAGCATTACACCACAAGGATTTCCCTCTACGCAGTAATAACATCTTCATCCCAACAACTTCTGCTTTACCTGCAGGAGTAAATACTGTGGCACTTACCTATAGGTTCCCAGGGGTTAAAAAGCAGTCTATTAGCTGTCTCCTAGCTGGTTTTGGCTTTTTTTTTGGTGTTGAGTCCTAGGGTTGCTCACCATTATAGTCACAAGTTAGGGAAAATGTTTTCCCTATTAGCTAATTATTGCAGTGACTGCGTAACCTCTTGTGGGGGTGTCTGCATCTCTTGAGAACCAAGCTGGTTCCTGGATGGTCTTCAGGATTACATGCAATTAGCAGTAATGGCTGCTTGTTAGTATTCCTCTAACTTCCATATATTTCTTTCTTTTTATACCTGCTCAGTTGCTAAGAAAGAGCTCGATGACCTGGAGCAATGGAAGAAAGAACACAGGCCAGGGCCAATTACATTGGTGCCACAGAGACTGGGTAAGACATGTAAATCAGCAGTTGAGAATTGCAAAATTTAATTTTCCATGACATAAGACATTTTTAACTTTTTCTCACTACCTGTTAAAGAGATTCAGTTTCAATAAGGGCTGACATGAGTCTATTATATGTTCTCTGTGCTTCTTGATGATCATGGCAAGGAAGATGTTTCTGAAACAAAACAGCACAGACTGTCACTCAAGAAATCTGTCAAGGGCAGGGTAGAAAATCTGTACCAACATTTGGGGAAAACAGGTGGATTAACCCTCCTGCTGTTTATACTGCCTGTGGTTGATGTCTCTGAGGGGGCGCACACTTGTCATTAGTGTGCAGATGGACAGCATGTTGGAGACCCTCCAGTTACCCATAAAAAAACTCCTCTGTGTCTGTGTGTTGCTTTCCTGGCTGTTGGCTCTTGACGAGGCAAAAGTGATCCCTGCAGCTTCAGCATTTTCAGGCTAAATGTGTGAAATCCTCTATCACCAATTTTTTAAAGATAACAGACAAGTAAATGAAAAACAGGGTAAAAAGCCGCAAGAACTTAAGACCCTGAACATAACTGATGTGTTTGCTAAGATAAGCAAGATGTTTTCTAGGTGTGTGAGGGAAAGTGTAGGAGATATCTTGAATTGTAACCACTATAAAGTACTGAATTTAGTGATATTTCAGACTTAGTTTAAAAAAGTTTTAGAAAAGAAGAGCTTCTCTTCCTTACTTTGGCTTTTGTAGGAGAATTTGGGGTGCGCAGGGTGTGGTCTGCTTTGACCTGCAAATTAAGTTCTTTCTCTGCCAGGCTACACAAGATAAGTTGTTGGTGGTGTACAGTGTATAAAAATAGACAGCAGGTGGGAGATAGAGGAGTTTGAACTGACTCCAACCCAGAGCTGATTTTTAGCACAAGGTGATCCTGGTCCCACATGTTCTGCCCTGCAGCTGAGTCACAGTTGTTTGCAGTGGTGGCAATGCCCTGTATTCAAATCACATGCAGTTGTTTGGCCAGACACAGTCTTTGTGAGTTCATGTGTAACATCTGCTTCTTGCTTGTGGGTAGTTTCTAGAAGATATACTTCTGTCACAAGAATACCATAGAGATTTTTGCTGAAGAAAGTGAAATCTGGAAAAAAAAATTTGTCATATTTACTGTGTGCGGGCTGGCTGTGTGACTGAGGGTGTCCTTAAAGCTGCAGGGACTGAGTGTCAGGAGTCTTAACTTCTGGCCCCACTGCATTTAAAATCCTTCTGGGCAAAGAAGAAATTTAAGAGGAAAAAAAAAAAAAAAAAAAAGAAAATATGATGTCATTAGTCACTCTCTAGCTGCCACTTAGACTCCCGGAGGCTGAGACACAGGTAGTATGTTAAGTGCCTTTGAAAAGAACTGAGGTGCAAAGATTATTAGAACATATCATTCCCACAGGAGCAAGTTTGGAGCTGAAATGGCATCTCTAATTTCACCCCTGTAGGTACTCATTAGGAGAAAAAAGTATCATGTGCTATTTTCTCAGAGTGATTTTAAGGGACTACACATCTAGTCCAAATCACTAAATAAAATCGCTAAATAAAGTTGAAGTTTCTTAAAGTTTTTTATCACTTGTGGTTTCCACAGGGAAATAAGTATTCTGGATTTCAACTCTGTAATATTTGACTGGCAAACTTTCAGGCATCATGGAGAGATGAGAGCAATGAAGGATGCAAGTTCTACTCTCCTCCGTAAGCAACAAGTGGAGCAACAAATCATGCCTGATAAATGCAACAGTCTCTTTTCTGGTATTATTATATGGGATCACAACACCGTCTGCCTTCGGTGAGGCATTTGACACATTACAGCCAAGGCGACTTGAATGAATTAAACCTGGCTGAAAGGATATAGGCAATTTCTGATAATGATCAGGAAAATGTTTGTTCTGAGACAACATCCACCAGTACTGGCAAAAAATCTACAGTGCACAAAAGAAATTTTGCTATTAAAAGGCTAAAAAAAGAGAAAGATTAGGCATCTAAGAGGTTTCAAAACCTGTTTAGTAGCAGCTTTATTTTCTAGACCTGGAGATGGGACACTCTACGATGCATACAGCTGTGTGTTTATTGCTACTCTAAGCTTATTGCTTGTATACTCTATGGCCGTTCTCTCTGCAGAACTTACCTTAGGGATTTATTTGTGTCCATAGAAATGTTACCATGCTTAGGGTATTGATCTCCCATTCACTGAATGTCACAAAAGCTCCTAAAGATTAGTTACCTTCAATTAGCAAATGGAGAGAGCTACCTTTAGACAAGAGTGATCCCTCCTAGTATTTCTTACATTTCTGAAAGGTCTTGCAATTCATAGAATGGTTTGGGTCTGAAGGCAACTTAAATATCTTTTAGTTTTAACTGCCCTGCTGTGGGCAGAGACACCTTCCACTTGACCAGGTTGCTCAATGTGCAATTCAACCTGGCCTTGAACACTGCCAGAGATGAGCATCCACAGCTTCTCTGGACAATCTGTGCCAGTGCCTCAGCACCTCACAGTGAAACATGTATTTATTATATTCCGTCTAGACCTCTCCTCTTTCAGTTTAAAGCCATTCCTCCTTGTCCTACCACTATATACTCTTGCAAAAATTCCCTCTCCAGCTGTCTTCTAGGCCCTTTCAGGTACTGAAGGGCTTACTAGGAGGTCTCCCTGGAGCCTTCTCCTCCCCTGGGGGAACAATCCTGGCTCTCTCAGTCTTTCTTCACAGGAGAGGTGCTCTAGCCCTCTGATCATTTTTGAGGCCTTCTCCTGGACTCAATCAAGCAGGTCCAAGTCCTTCTTCAATTGGGGACTCCAGAGCTGGATGCAGCAGTGCAGGTGGGGTCTCACCAGAGCAGAGCAGAGCAGAGGGGCAGAATCACATTCCCTCAGCTGGCTGCCCATGCTGCTTTTGATACAGCCCAGGCTATCAGGCACCTAAGGTAACACAGGTTGGTCCAGCTGCTTCTATAGAATTAGGAGGCACATAGAGGGAAATTTCTCATGAAAACAATGAACTGGGGAAATACAGCCCCCATCCTCAGAATGGAGTGAGCGCTGTCAATTTTTGCAACAACTGAAGGGAATAAATGATTTCCTTTCCTACAACAAGAAAATACTTTGGAAAATAGAGCAGAGTAATAGAATCAAAATCACTCCCTCAATCCCTTGATACCTAGTATCACTTTCTTTGTGTGGTTGGTTTTTTTGTTTGTGGGGATTTTGTTTCTTTTTACTGAAGGCTGAACATTATGGCCAGAGCTTTAGATGTTCACAAAAGAGAGTCCATGGCTTTGGAAAAGGATGCTTTCTGCTACCTGGATATGAATGTGAGGTCTGTGGGAAAGGCTTTTACTTCCATTTCAGAAAGGGGATTCTTCCCTGAGCCCCAAGACATTACTTAGAAAATATTCAAATTACAGTATCCCATTGGAGCTGGAAGAGTCCAAGATCCTAAATTTGATAAAAGATAAACTTTTTAGCAATAGAATTTCTGATAAACCTTTTAGCAATAGAATTTCTGTGTGTGAGCAAAGGTGGGGATAGCTGGATGTGAAAATGAAAACTCACCTGCAAAGCATGACTGATTTTCTGAAAATGGAATAGTTCCTCAGTAAACTGATCATATATTGTAGGGACATATTTGTTGGTAGAGTGGATGATACAGTGGGTGCTCTGTAAATAATAGGCAAGTGCTTTTGATGGATGAAAAAAATGATCAAAAAGGTCTCTTCTCTGTTCTCTTTAAAGTCAGACAGCTACTGTAATTATGAAAAATTTCCTGTATATGCATACATCCAATCTGTTATATTGCTGTATTCTGAAATGACTGGCATTTGCAGTTAAAGTGCTCATACAAAGTGCCATTTATATTTTTGGGGTTTTTTTAAGGTGGAAACGAATCAGAGGCTCGAGTACGACAAAACCAACAAATGATTCTCATGGAATCTAAATACCAGAAAAAGGTCAGTAAGAATAAATGTGTTTGTTTATTTTTAGAACTCAAAAGAAAGCTTTTCCTGTAGTGTTTTGTATGACTATAAAATGAACTCACAGCTGCTTGACAGGAGAAAGTCATGAAACCTGAAGGAAGCAGCAGAAAATCAGAAACTAATGTTCTGCACCAAAGAAAATGAAAAATCTTTCCATAAATATGTAGCAATCTATATCACAGATGATATCTCAAATAACAGCCAGAACAGTTGTAAAGCCACTTAAATGCCTTGCTGTATCTACCAGCATGTTGCTTATGCTTGGACTAATTGATCAATGTACCACCCTGTCCCGTGCTTATGTGGAAATGCTGTTCCTGTTACAAGAGGTATAAATGCTTGCAAGTTATCAATCAGCTGTGTGAGGCCTTGCATGGATGCCCATTTATCAGTCCTAGATTTTTCAGTCTTCTTAAAGCCAATATTGCAGTAGCTGTTGCAGAGCCTGCATTATTCAGTGTCTTATTTTAAGTGAAAAAAAATCCAGAAACTTTCCCCTAACACATTTTAGATTTGAAAGATGCGCACTAGAGGAGTCAAGTTGCCTTATATGTTCCTTGTATACATAAATATGTAAAATAACTTCCTATGTTTATGTCACACAGCACAAGAGAGAAGAGTATGTAAAAGCAAAAAAGGCAGCTGAAGAAGCTGAAATCCTGAAAAAGAAAGCAATTCAGAGAGAAAAGGTAAATCTGGTTACTGCAGACCTGAGGCCATATAACAGTTCATGTCTTGATGCTTGATTTTGCTGGACTACATGAAACTGGCTAATTAAATTAGGTGGTAGCCCGGGATGATACCAAGAAATCAGGAAATGTAGTCTTCCTCTTCTTTGTAGCTGACTGAAGGATGCCTGCCCGGGGTTTTTGGGGGCTTGAGTGTTCCTTTGACTCGTCAGAAACTCCAGCCTTTCAGTCGCATCTATCTGGCAGAGTTAGCAGAAAGGGAGAACACAGAGGTCAGGAGTAAATTGTGTGCTGGTTATATGGTTCACTTTGGCATGAGCTCCCTCTCTAAGACTGGATTGTAGCAGTTGGCACAAAGACTTTATAGAAATCCATAATTGCCTGTGCACATGGGAAGAATTCTAGAAAATCCAGCCTCTCAGGATGGAAAAGATATCCAAATCATGGAAAGGTCAGTGTAGTCTACCTGCAGTGTAGTCTGCATTGGGATGAGAGCACCCTGAAATTCAGCTGGCCCTCCAGCACTTCTATGGCCAGTGCACACAAGTGTCTTGCTAATAGGTCAGATCATTTTTCCTTCTAATATTCTTCATACATTGGCACCAATGATAGCTCACTTGCAAATTTTCTTTTATTATTTTTAATTTTTTTGCTTTCTCTAGTTATTCTCACAAAGCATCTCCTTCTTTGTGCTGCACAACCCTTTGTAAAAGTTCATTTGTGTCTCCTTGGTGGCAACCAAGTAGTACTTGCTTGAGAATGCAGTGTGGAATTTAAATTAAAAATGAAAGGAGAGGGAGCATGATACTGATGTGCTCATTAACAAGAAGAGAAAGGGAGATTTCAGGTTAGCAAGTTTTGTCTCCACAACAGTAAAAATGATTTTCAGTGCAGAAATTGAATGTTGAGAGTCAATTAAAAAGTCATTGATACTGGTTGGCGTGCAAGGGCATGCATAAACAAAAATAAATGTATTTGCTTCTGGGTGAGGGTTAGTCTGTTCCTGATCTCTCAGTGGTTAGTATTATACTTTGGGCATGAGCCTATACACAGTAGCTTACAGGGACAATAAATACTGTCCCCTGAAAATGTTGTTAGCTGTTGCCATCTCATATACAGCTCCAGACACAGTGATGATAGCAGTGGAAGAGAGTGGATTAATTATTTAATATATGTTGTTTGCCCATGGGCATCGGACAAGAAAAATGTTACAAGACTGCTACAATTTCTAGTTACACCTGGAAAATATATTGATGTATCAGGTTTGTTTTCATGCTCTTTAATTTCCTTACCTTCACTCCCACAGATTATAAAATCTTTATAGATGTTGTAGGTAGTAAAACTGTAAGTATCCATTTTTGCTGAAGGAGGATGCAACATTGCAGCAAGCATCTTTGCCAAACAGACTAATTTGACTAAATAAACATATACCCACACAGCAATCACACAAAACAGAGGTGCGTGAAAAGGAACTCTTAGTTTGAATTAGTTTATTCAGATTGTCTTCCACAATAGTGATTGAGCCGATGGAGATTTCTTCTTGGAAGATGATTAGGTATCAAATATTCAGCCTTGTGTTTAAGAACAGCATGTTGAAAACCCACTGGAAAGTGCCAATTTGGCTATCTCTCCCTGTCTACAGATGAAAGGCTCCCAAGACCTGAGAATCACACGGATCCTACTGGTGCTGTACAACCAGCGTTGGGCTCTGTTTACTAAAGGAAAGGAGCTTTTTATTTGAAGTGCTAGATTTGTATTCAACTGCACCTGTAGGGCATTGGCTGAGAGCATGTCTTTCTGCAAGTTCACAGGCCGTCTTTTCTTGCCGGCCAGCCCTTCCTTTGCTCAAGGTTATTATTCATTCACTAAAAACCAAATTGTGTGACAGTCTGAGAGGAGATAATAGCTAGCTAGCTTTATCAGCAGGAGCCCTGGAACTTTCACAGCTGGAAAGCTTCTTTGCCAACAGACATGAATGGTGAAGCCTTACAGACTAATGTGCAATGACTAGAACGAGTGCTGGTACTCAGCTCAGCTCTTTCTTGATTGTAAGGATGATGTACTGTGAGTCAGTGCTGCTTGTGAACTTAGGATCTGTTATGCCATTAAAACCCTGTTTATGCCAGTGTTTTAATGCTGCTTTTGCAGAGAAAAGCAGCATCCCCTTTCCCATTATCTTTGTGAACAAGCGAAAACTGAGTCTGCCAAAGCAGTACCCAAATACGAAGGTTTGCCTTACTATCTGTACGAGTCCACCTGCCTGTCTCTGTCATTCTTTAATTAACCATGGGGTTATTACCTGCTGGAAGACCAGCTTGGCACCTACCTTGTCTCTCTAGCTTCCAGAGAGAGGAAAAAGTCTTCATTCTGTGCTCTGCAGGGCCTCCTTGTGTGACCAAATACTCAGGACTCCCGTGCACTTCAAGACAGGCAGCTTGTCCTGGGACTGTTGTATCGTAAATCAGAGGCAATTCCGATGAAGGGGAGAGAGAAAATGATGCATCTGACTCCATCACCAGAAGGCTAATGAATTACTTGATTATACTATACTATACTATGTACATTGTAGCTAAACTGAATCTGCCATGCACTCACTCTTGCTCACAACTGCACAGAACTGCACTCCTCTCTCCTTCTCTCCTGACTGTCCCGCGACAGTCCCACACACACACACACTTCTTGGCCCTGATAGGCCATGGGGGCAAAACATCCTCACTTTGGGTAAACAATCTCCACATTGCATTCTACTTTAGCACAACACAGGCACAGCAAGCGAGATAAGAATTGTGTTTTCCTTCTCCTCTGCTTGTCTCACAGCTTCTCTCTGTTCAGAGGGCATGTGAAAACCACATTGTTGGGGTTTGTTCGTGGGGTAACCGAGGGCTGCCTGAATTTGGGTATTTGAAGCTAATGATGAGTGCTCAGTGAAATAATTTGGAAAAGACTTTGTAACATGAGCAGGGAATTCCCCTTTTCTGTATTTTTCCCAGATGCTGAGATGTGCGTCTAATTGTCTAATCCACAGAAAGTGTTTAAGTACATGAGAGGTAGTTTTTTTATTATTTGCTGATTAGTAGTAGATGTCTGGAGTTGGTATTTTTTGTGCAGCCCTTCACATCACAGTGTTTGACCAGACTAGATCATCGTTTCCTTTGTGTCTATTGGGTGAAAGGTCTGTCAAAGTTCCCCAAAAAATAAGCAAGCAGCTGATACTTGGCTTCTTGTTTTTTAAAGTTTTCTTATTTGTGTTGCATGTAAAATTGGATGACTTCAGCACAATGGATATTTCTGTTTCCTGTGACTGAATTTCTGTCGCTGTTACCCTGCCTTTAGCATTTCCTTTTATACTTTAGGTCTTGACTGATTAGTAGAAGATTCAAACAATTTGTAACGATAAGGCTCAGTGTCATTATACTGAAGGCAACATTTTTTTCTCTTAGATTATGTAGTAAACAGTCCTGCCATCTTCAGAAACTGTCTTACTTAGGATAAGCCGTAATTTTGTTTTATTCTTTATCAAACCATGTGCTCTTTAATTTGACTGTGTTAATCAGCATGAGCGGCCTTTTTTTGGGATTTATTAAAACTGGGCACTTTACAGACCTTCTGCTAACATTTTTCAACGTGTTTACCTTCAATATCACAGCTGTTCCACTCTTGGCTTTTTGAACACGGTGCCAAATGTGGAGTGCTTTGGCAATGTCTATTGATAGATTATCATTAGTTGGAGAATGTGCCCGTCTTGTCGCCTGTCACTTGTATGCATCCTTAAGCCGGTGTCCTAGGGTAAACTTCCAGAGTAAAAAATAGTCACACCAGCCACAAGTGAGAAATTTTAAGATGCTGGAGTTTTCTTCCGGTACCATTCTGGTGGTAGAATAGCTGTAGGATATTCCTTTATTTTTTCATCTAGTGGGAGACAGGGTTGGTACTGGAGGTTTGTATTTATCAAAGTTAATATCACTGTTCTCTAGATGTCACTAGCTAGGAACTAGACCACAACAAGTCCTGTGAAATTTGGATTATTTTGGAACTTTTTCAATTTCTCTTTTTGAACTTTCAGGAGCCTTGCAATATGATGGTGGATCCCACATCCAATGCTTTCTGAGAGGTGAAGGCATCAGCCTTGTGGTATTGGGCAGTGTTGGGGAAAAGCCTGGGAGCTATGGCTGGTATCTCAAGGGTATCAGCATCACCTCTGACAATAACACAAGCCATAAGATTTCTTTTCTGCCTCTTTCTTTTCCTGTAAACTGTGAAGATGCACAAATGAGTGGGAGCTTTTTTGCCTAACACATCATCTGTGTCTAGGTTAGGAGCAAACAATATATCCCCTGAACACACTAGAATCATCTGTACTGTGTAGTGATGTTCCTTACTACAGTTTGGTTAAATTTTTCAGTTGCATCAGTATGTCATGCATTCTATCACATTCTCTGCGTGTCAAATGAGTCAACAAGACATCTTATTCAGAGATTCCCCTTCCTCCTTTTGTATATTTCTCACTGCCTTTTTCCAAATAACAGCTTCTAAGTCTTTTGCCTTCCAGCAGTTTTTATCATCACACAACATAGTGGCTCTTTTCCTATCTGCAGACATCTGAAAGGATTTTTTTCTTAATCCTGTGCACGCAAAAGAGGAATTTGCACTTGTTTTGCAAATCTCTTTCAGACAGTCATTCTTTATCCAATTAAAAAATATGCATCCTGAAATTGCCAAAGGCAAAGTAATTGAGTATCTGCCAGCAGAATTGTAATTTTTCTGAAATGTTTTTCATTGCAGGACAGAAAGAAGATTGTGGAACTGGGGATATCAGCCCCCTGTTCTTAGCACCCCTTACTCACTTACATGTTTCCCCTTCCTCGTTCTCCCTGTCCTTGCACAGTACCTCTGCTCAGGCACTGTTCTCTCCCTGATTTGGGGCTCTGGCCACAGGGGCCATTTTCACCTTCACCCCCCTTCTCATCTATGCAATGTATTGTCTGAAATATCCAGGGCACTTTGTTCAGAGCAATGTCTGGTTGCTGGGTTACTGAGCAATTACCTTTTTTTCCTTTTAAGGGTGGGCAATGAGCAGAGTGATATCCGAGACTGTATTTTGCTCTACATGGGGGTTGTTGTGATCATTTCTTGGGAGCTCTTACTGGAGTATCCCCCCATCAACTGCAGTGTGGGAGTTCAAAATACAGCAGGCTGAAATCTCAGGCTGGAACTTCTAATTTGTGCTTTTCATACACTGAACTGCCTTTTAACTGCTCTTCCCACTGGACCTAACTGCATCCTGTGAGCCAAAAAAAAAATTTGGCTGGCCTCCTTTTCACTGGAATTTTGTTTGAATTGCACGTTGCTGCTGTTGCAGCAAGTTCTGTAGTTTTTGCTTTATTTCAGTGTATTATTCTACTTGAATTTGGGATTTGGGCAGCTTAGATGATACTTCCACTGGAAATTATGTGCAGTTTTGTATTAAAGGACTTAATCATATGTGCGGTACCCAGATTTACACAGGAGTTTTACGTGTCAAGGATTTGTTGGCTCTTGCACCAGATATGGTATCACAGGCAGAAGAATGCTGGCTAAGAACAAATGTCTCCCACCTTCATTCGTCTTAGCATGTATTCAGCTGGCCAGTACCCAAGGCTCCTGCAGGACAGCTCTGTGAGCTGCATGTGTTCACGTCGCTGCACTGTCAGTGCCGCGGGACTATCATCTGCTTTGGTGCAGCGGTTTAGGTCTTCTGCCTTCTTGCAAGGACCAAGGTTGCATCAGCTGCACCCCAAGATGTCCCCCAGCAGGGCTGTGACATGATAGCTGTGAAGGCTCACGAGGCCTTCTGGGTAGATGGGTACAAGGAGCACCATGTCATTTTCTAATTTAAGTAGGTCTCTTGACTACGAGGTGTTTGTTCGTGAGTGAATACCTTTAAATTTGAGATTGGGTCACTTCTGTACCCAACTGCTATAGATCTTTTAAAAAAAAAATATTGAAATATTGGAATTGAAATAATTGATGTTTGGTTTTGGTTTTTTGAAACCTAGAGTATTTTTTCCTGGTTTTAATGCTCTAGGCAGAGAGACTTGAAGTTAAAAAAAGACAAGAAGAAATGCAAAGAAGAGAGATGCTTCTTGAAGATCAAAAGTAGTAAGTAAAATTTGAAACCTATTACCTAAAATTCCTTATCTACTTGTCCTTTTGTTTTGCTTGTTTGGGTTTTTAATTATTATTTAATATTATCTTATTTGTTTGCATTTTTTCCCTGGTTTGGGGTTCAGGAAGGATTTGGCTTCTGGACCACAGGAGGTTCCTACTTAACCCTTTTTTACTCTGAGAGTGGCTGAACATGAGCACAGGCTACCCAGGCAGGTTGTGGATTCTCCATCCTTGAACACATTCAAAAGTTCTGGGCAGCTGTCTCAAGGTGGCCCCACTTGAGGAGAGGGTAGGACAAGATGACATCCAGCAACCTCAATGATTTTATGTTTCTGTGAAATATTCAAGCCTCCTCCACACCTTATTCTGTGAGAAGTTTTGTCCTGTAGACCTCTCTTAGCTTCCTAAAACATACACTTTGAAATGAAAGTTGTGAATTATAAAATGACTTTGTGCTTTTATTCTCTAACTGAATCAATATGTAATCATTCAATCCAAGACTAATTATCAAAACAGAATCCAAATTACATCTCCACCCATTTATTTTGTTGATTAGTTAAGAAGTCTAACCCACATGTAAATAATGAGGACTTCGTCTATTTAACGTAGTCCTACTTAAATGAGGAGATATGTTGTAAAGACCTATTTCCCAAGAATACCCCCTTAATATCAGATTTAGATACAGCCTAAGTCCTGATATAATTAGTTCCACTGGCAGTGAAGTTCCTGCCTTGCCATTCACTACACCCCATTTATTTGTTTTTAACTGATCCAAACCGATGCTATCACATAATTAACACACAATGCTGTTTAGTCACCTTTACCTTTTTTATCTTTGCCTTCTGAAATTACTCACCTGTATTCTTAGCCTGATTGATTGCTTTTTCCTCCTCTGTGACCTTTAAAGAAGTCACTTCTGTCCCATGCTAGTGGCTCTAGTTCCTTCATCATTTGCCCAGACTGTTCTCTGAGGTACAGACATTTTAGTGCTTTGTCACTGACTCCAGCTTTTCTTGTAGTTTTCCTTTTGTTTCTTCCCATTTGGCTTTAGGCATAGCTCTTTCCCTTAGAATGTTGCCAGTATTTGTCTCTAGATATTGGTGTTTGGCTTGCTGCTTATTCTGTTGTGGATGCCTACACACACACCTCCCCCACCTTGATTCCTCAGGAATTCTGAAGACTGCACAACTTTAGATCTCTGCCTGTTTCTGACAGACTAGACACTTTGATTCTCTTTGAGCCTAAATCAACAGCAGACACATCAGATCTTTGCAGTGCAAGGTCCTCAGTTATGGGTCTTGCTTTTCCTCAGGGGATTGTCAGGGTTCTTGTCTTCCCATTTAATCTGATTTTTTATCTTAAGGCATATTCAGTTATGAATGACACATATCTCTTCCCTTCCTTCCCCTTCCCTGCCTGTACCTTTTTTTTGCTTAGGGTGAAATGAATTCTGCTGTTAAGTGCTCTTTTCCATTAAAAGTAAATCTGGTTTTCCAAAAAGTAGGTCCAAACCCTCTGAAACATAGGAAAAGAGGAAACGGCCACAAGTGAAAAATTCCCTCACCAAAAGGGTGGCCAAGTATCGGAACAGACAGCCCAGGGAAATGGTTGAGTCACCATCCCTGGTGGTGTTTAAAAACTTGTACTCAGGAATTGGTTGCTTAGGGAAATGGTTGAGTGCTGGACTTGGCAGTGCTGTGTTAATGGCTGGACTTGATGATCATAGAGATCTTTTCCAACACAAATGATTCTGTGTGGGCAGCCAGGCCATCCCCAGGTGGTGCAGGAGCTCTGGCTGCCTGGGCACTTCCTGGCAGCCATTCTGCCCGCTGATTAAGGAAAGCCTTGTGAGCATTCAGCTGGTGTCATCTCTGATGAAACTGCAAGTGAGGATGGACTCATCACTACAGTGTCTCAATCTCCATTGCTTGAGTTTAACTATTAGAACATTATTTGTGTGTACTGTGTATTGAACATACACCAGGAGGGCCCTGCAGATCCTTCACCTGGAGGAAGTGAGCTGAAAATGAATGCAATTTTGGTAAAGCAAAGCCCTGCAGTGAATGCAATTTTGGTAAAGCAAAGCCCTCACATGCTGCAGTATTAAGAAAACTTTCCTGTCAGACCATCCAGGAGCCACTCTGTCAGTCACTGCACCTGAGCTGGTACTGAGGCCCCTTTGCAGCCACACCCCCACGCTCACAACCCCACACCATGTTCAAACCACGTTTCCCTACCAGTTCAACCCCAGATTTCCCACTGCAGACTCTCAGACACCAAAAGACTGAAAATAATTTAATCATGGTGCAATAACTAAATAATAAAAGAGCAGGTTGAGCTGCTGCTTCCAAGGAGGCACCCTAAACAAAGGAATCCCTGGGCTTTTATCCCCTCAAAGGCTAAGCACAGGGAACCCTGGGGGTTGTGGGTTCCTGTCGTTTTTCCCACTGTCCACTCCCCTGGCCAAGTGACAAGTCCCCAGGCCCTTTGTTATGCAAAGCGTTGGCAGTTCATGACCCTTTGCCTGGGACTCAGGCTCCAGCCCCCCAGGGCTCAACCTGCAGCTGGACACTGAGCTAGCTGCACAGAATTGTTCCTCTGCAGACACAGTGACACCAGTGCCTTCCCTGGCCTGAAGAAATTCTCTGGTGGGCACAGGAAGAGGAGGTTGTACCGCTGGAGGATGCATTGCTAAAAGATGTTGGCATTAAGGAGCACAGCATCCAAGAGTAATGAAAAGCTGTGTGACATTTCAGATTTTGTGAAGTAACTCCATTGAAGTACTGCTGGTTATTAGTGACATGTTCACATAGAAGTGCTTGGTATTTAGAGATGTGCTTTTGCCTGCCATGCAAAAATGAGTGACTCATTACTTCCCTCCTTTAAGGCCCTTCGTCTAGAGGCAAAGAGAACAAATATGAGGTTGTGCCCCTTTCCTCACTGTCTCTGCTAGGGTATTTTGATCTCCTCTGCTTGCTGGGAATGGAGGGAAAGAAGGTCATGTGTTGCATATAAAGCAGTGACCTCTGCAATATCGTGGCCTATAGAGCCATTTCAAAAGATAAGCTCCCTTGTTAGTCTGTCCTCTGTAAGATCTGTAGCTGCAACATCACAATTTTCCTGAGGAGATCAATGCCTACCAGCAGTCTCATTAACTGGGAAACCTTTTAAAATTGATCACCACCTCCAGCTGTATCAGTCGCCAAGGGGTACAGCCCAATCAGTACCTCTCCTGCATGAAGTGCCGCTTCTATTTGATAAGGAAAGGCACTTAAGATTCTCATGTGATTAACATGCTCTGACAATAAATATGATGCTGACCCGAATTTTGTTTTTCTGATTAAATTCCTGTCACTATTAAAAACAAGAACTTCTCACTGAAATCCCCTTTCAAAGGGTCTAACATGAAGTGAGTGCTAAAAAGAAAGATTGTCTGTAACCTTGTGTGCTGTCTGCAGAATATAGTTATTTCCCATCTCTTGAAAGACTTGATAGCTTCTTTGTGTGCAACAGGTCCTTGAAAGTCAGCTGTATCTGTTACCGCAGTTTCTTGAATATGTGTTTGTGTCTTGTGAGAATGTAGTCTAGACAGGCATGCAGACTGCCATGAAAAAGTCTTCAAGCCTCACAATTTTGGGATCAGCCCCTCCTTTGACGCCAGTGGACTCAGGCTTTGTTCAGTGACTAAAACAGAAAAAACACACAAGGTGTCTCCTGAAATAGCTGTGTATTAAAAGTCTTAAGAGCACACAGGAGCAGACTTTGGGGTGGAGAAGTTGCTGAATAGCGTGATTACTGTAGGTTGTGCTAACAGAAGAGAGGCACATGAGACATTTGTTGGTGACAGTGTTGTGGGGGCTCTGTCCCTGCAAATACCAGATTTAGAAAATGGGAAGTAAGTGTTAACTTTTTACCAGAAACTACGTACACATGAAATGGACTCTTTCCTTCTGAGTCAGGGTAACCTGGATGTGTTTTGCATTGTTGGCCTGATTGTGTTTCTGTCAGAGTGCATTAGAAGGTAATGGAGGCTCATGTAGTCCGTACTTTGCAATTGCTAATCCATGCGAAGGAAAAACTGAGTGCACATCTTTCCAAAAGGACACAAGGAACAGAATTTTTCAGGACATTCCCTCTTCAGTTAGTATACCACATTTGTCGTTTAAACAGTAATGAGGATGGATATGTAATGACTGGCTGTTTCAGGGGCTTGCTGTGCAGACTGTGTGGATCTGTGTCTGAGCTGTCGGGTGTCTTACCATGCTGTTTTGGCCCAGATTTCTAGTTAGATGCTTTTATTATATTTGTATTTGACTTCCCAGAAATTGTAGCATTGGATGGGATACGCTGTTTTTCTAACAGCCATCTACCTATTTATGTAATGGAAAAAGTAGTCTAAAAAATAGGGTTACTTTCTAATAGTACATGATGACAGTTGTGTCACTTCATCTTTCCCTTTGCTATATATTCATGCCTCTGTTTTTTGAAGGTTGTATTCCTGCAAAAATTCCTGGCACAGCTGCACTCGGGTACATGTGCGCACTCAATATATTCCGCTCAGAATTTGGAGCTGGAAACAGAATTTGCCAGAGTGTCTCTGAGTGCATATTCCAAACACAATGCAGGAGGTTCACCAAACCAAGCTGATATACACTTGCCTGCCAAAGGAGCTTTCTCAAAAGTCATAAAATGCAGGAGAATAAAACCTGAATCAAAACAGAATTTTTATTTATTTATCAATTTTTACAGGATAAATGCTAGTGTCCTTGCCAGTTTTCAGTCCCCTATGATGTGTGGTTCAAACAGCAGGCTGGCAACAAATTTTCCCCACAGAAGTGCAAGTGTGAACCTGACCAGACTTTTAATACAGGTTGCTAAAGAGAATGAAAGAGGGCTCGCACAAAAAGCATTTGCAGCCTTGAGAATCCTTTGTTTGCTTCTTTTTGCCACAATTGTCTTCTTTTTGTTCATTTGCTCCTGATTATTTTAAGCGTTGTCAATTATTTAGCTAACAGGCAGAAAACTAGGCTTTTATAGACATCCAAAGGGGCTCTCTTGAGTGTAATAATGAAAGCAGTTTATTGAACGCCTGTGAGGTTGCTTTCTAATTGTGTGCATTAATCTGCCCATGCAAGCTGGCTGAAAATATAGAAGCAGATTGCACATGCAGATGGAGCACACAGAATGGAATGCAATAGACTTATACGAAACTGCATTTTCCTTAAAACTGGATTTATGCTTATTACTTCAGGTAATAAATGAAGCTTACATCTAAAATAACATCCAGGAATAGCGGATGACTTGGTGGGAGGAACAAATAGCCGAGCTGTGTTATTTCATCCAGTCAGGGAAACAAAAAAAGCAGGTGGGTTGAGAGGATAGATTAGTTTTGAGTGTGGGTAGAAAATGATGAAAATAATTCTGCTGAGAAAGTTGCTTTTTATTTTTCTTTAAACAACCTGATTTTATACTTTCTTGAAGCCTTATACCTAAGATGAACTAGTGCCACATTTTTTGTTCTTATCCTCAAACTCAGGAATAGAAGCTCAAGAGCTTGCAGACAAGAAATCCTCCTAGCCAAGGATAGCAGTGTTTGATAATTTTCATTAGGTTTGTCCAAGTCATCTGTACTATGACCTAGCATTACTGCCAGTGAAGTCTGTGAATACTGTATTAAGCTTGGTATGTGGCTACTGAGAGGATTTCTGTTGGAAAACAGGTGAAATTTCTGTTGGAAAACAGGTGAACTAAATAACTAGAGAACGGCCTTTCTTCACAGTAAATGGCATTGCAGAAGAGCCATCAACATCATACATTAATTTGATGTGTTAACAATTTCGTGTAATTTTTTACCATATAGCATCTGACATAAGGTGAGTCCCCCACCTACATATGCTCCAGAAATGAGCATTAATTCATGCTGGCAATTTTGGACATGGCTGATTTTTGTTTATTATTCTTACCCAAAAAGTGGACTCTGTCCTGCAGCTCAGGGTAAGAATTGAGGTACAGGAGAACCATCACCCCTATGGAGTTGAAGGCATGTTTGTTGCTGACAAACAGAAATGTTTTTACTACCTTGCCCTTTATCATGGTCCAGCTGTGGGAAACAAGGCAGTTGCTTGTAACCTTCTGAATTTATTTAAACTGAGTGTGATCATGTTCGCAGGGGTCCCAGGATGAGGGAAGAGACGAGAATATTGACTCCATGTTTCAGAAGGCTTGATTTATTATTTTATGATATATATTACATTAAAAACTATACTAAAAGAATAGAAGAAAGGATTTTGTCAGAAGGCTAGCTAAGAATAGAAAAGGAATGAATAACAAAGGCTTGTCTCTGACAGAGACAGTCTGGACAGTTGGACTGTGATTGGCCATTAATTAGAAACAGCCAAATGAGAACAATCACAGATCCACCTGTTGCATTCCACAGCAGCTGATAATCATTGTTTGCATTTTGTTCCTGAGGCCTCTCAGCTTCTCAGGAGGGAAAAAATCCTAAGGAAAGGATTTTTCATAAAACATGTCGGTGACAACTGAGTAAACTGGCTGTGGCACAACTGCAAAGAGGAGGGGATGCGAGAGAAAGCATGTGTAACTGTGTACTAGCAAAAGCCACGTATCTTTGATGGGATTATTTTCACAAACAGTATTATTGGGCCCCCAGCTTCATTCTCACTTTACCAAATTATTTTCAGTAGCTAAAGTCCCAACTGTATCTCCCTTTGGAGTCTCTCTCTCTATCTTCCAACCAGGAAAGTGTTGGAGAGCTTCTCCTCTTTTAACATTTGGTCTTGTTAGGCCAGTGGCCCCAGTACCAGCCAGCCTACCTTGTGGGTGACAGCAAATGCCTGACCAAGATGCACATGGCAATGCACAAGGCAGAGTTCTCACTGAGGAAGGAGCGAGGGCATCAGTGTAAACACATCCACCACGGACCTTCCTGAAATGAAGGGCAGCATTTCTTCTGGGTAGGCTTTTGCAGGGTTATGCAACTGATCTTAATTTCTGCAAAAGTTGAGAAAGTTGTTATGCTTAGCCAATTAAGTATGTTGGAGTGAGAAGAAGTTGTAGATATAATTGCTGGTACTGCAAAAAGCTGTCTTGAATTAAATTTGGGGTTGAGTTTTTGTTGTTGGATTGTTTTTACTTTTCAGAGAGGGCGAGTCCTGCTATTTTTAAAAATTATCATGAAAATTCTGGGTAGATGTGTGAAACTAACATTATATATGCAGTATGCTTCTTAGTTTTCTAGATGAGTTGGAAGAAAATGGTGAAAAGTCACTTCAGCATTGCTTACAGGCAATTAATTTGGAAGCTGATGAGTCCAAGTCATTCAGCAATAAATGCTTCTCCTGTGGTCTTAGTGGCCACTCAAGTTGTCTACTCTTTGCAATGACTATGATGCTTTACCTGCTTTGAAGTTCTTTATTTTGATTTTTTTATTACTATTTTTGAATGCTCTTAGCATACTTGTGGTTGTTCATAAGAGCAGAATTGAAGTGGTGGAGATCCTGCAGCTTGAAAAAACAAGAAATTCATGAGCTGTCTTGTTTTCAGTAGTAGTAAGACTTGGCCATTATATTTTACAAATTGTCAAGAGAAATAAATAGATTTATGATACATACAAAAGTATTGTGTGCCTTTTTTTTTTTCCCCAAATGTACTGGCATAAACGCCAGTATATTTTTTGGTATACTGGCATTTCAATATCCATCAATTAAAGCAAAAGAATTAACTGCCACTGGTTCCATTGGGGAGAACTAATGAAGATTACAAGAACCATTTTAATTAATGCATTTTTAATGTTAGTCTGTAAAACAGACTTAAAGATGAGAACTTTATTTGTAGGCAGAAAAATTATTTTCTCTTTGTCTTTGCTCTGAGAGGAATACAGTCTCAAATGAAAAGCTTAGCAAATGAAAAGCTCGAATGAAAAGCTGGTGCTGTGTGACTCCTGGATGGAGGAAAATACTAGGTCCTATGTCCATATCCTTATTCATGTCCCTAAGGATGAATCCTTTTCAAGACTTTTGTTTTCCTTGTAGATGTGACAGTAGTTAAAAGCAATTGACACACAAAATTGAAGACCTTATTCTGCAGAGGAATTTTGACCTTGGATCTTGCAATGAGATCATTGTGGGTCCTCAGATCTTTTGCAGTTTCATTCTGGAGTCAACTGTGGAGCTGTCTGCTTCTCAGCTGTCAGGGCTGGTGATCATATGAACTCCTACACAGGCCAAAGGAACCTTGGCTCACTCTAGCTTTTACAACCATCCCCTCATCTCACCCTAGTGGGAATGTGGGCAGAAATTAGTCCCAAACAGTAAGAAATGCACGTGGGCTCACAGGTAGCTTGTGAGTGCAGACTACCTGAATTACACCTTTCTCAGTGGAACACCTAGCATACTCATGGTTCTGCACTTTACACGTACTTGTTGAGCTTCAAATAAAGGGTTTTGCATAACAGCTTTTTTTTAAAAAAAGGCCTCTGCCTGAAGAGTAGCTGTGGAATGTAAAGCTACGTCTGTATATCTAAGGACCCGCAGAGAGCATCTGCACATGGACTGATTTCCACTGTCATGCACCAGCCCCATCTAGCACATTACTCAATGACACTGGCAGCAGAGTTAGTATTTTCCCCTGACAGCTCTTAAGAGTTATTCAGACCCCAAATCCAGCATTGTGCTTCACTCCCCGGCCTGTGCATCTGTACTGATAAATTTAATGCTGTCAATCATTATAATTTCTGAGGCCAACTGGCCTGAAAAGTGCACGCTTTCATTGCTAGAAAACTTTACCACCCAAAATGGTGTGGTAGCATCTAAAATGCCTGTTGGGAGCTGCAGTTGATATTCATTCCTGGACAGAAGCCGGAATTATTTGCAAAAGTGCTGTTTGGGACAGGTCAAAACTATTCCAGGAATAGTTACCACACTATAGATGCTGAGTTGCCATGCTAAGAGTAGTGCTTGGTGCTATTAAGCACACCAGTATGGGAGGAAGCTGTTTTATTAGCACAGCAAAAGGTTTTTTCCCAGTGTTGTAATGGGAGATGAGGCTACCAAGACAAAATATCCTGATAAGATTACTCCAACTTAACCAGAGTGTCTGTGGCTCTCTTCAGAGGGATGATTAGGGGTAGTCAGAACTCAGGCTAGCAGCCTATTAGGAGGGTGCCTTCTTGGTTAAATTTTTTATCTCCTTTTGCCTAGCTGTGTTTGGAAGGTATCAGGATTAAATTTCTTCATCTCATGCTCTTCTTTCCTTAATGTTACTAAGTTTAGAGGAACACATTTTAGCATTTTTGATTAGCCCTTGAAGTTTCAGCAAAGTGGATGAGATGTTGCTCCAGCTGTCTTACTGTGTACTGATATGCTGGTTTCCTTCTGGAGATCCTACTTTCCTTCCCAAAACATTAATTGAACAGTCATCTCCCTGAATTCTCTCTTTCCGTGCAGCCTGGTTTAAGCTATGTTCTGCATTGTTATGACTGCAGGTTTAGTGTTATGAAAAATTCCTTTCAGACATTGTCAGGCCACCCTAGGTGCATTGCTAGGTTTCCACAGAGGTGACACACAACGGATCAACATATATATAAGACCTGACTTGTCTTCCATCAAAAAAACTCAGAAATCTGAGTCCCTTTCTTGTGATAGGAACACTTCATTAATGTCTAACTTAATTTGGTGGAGTCAGGTGTTTCTCCATTCAAAGGCAGTACACAGTCTTGTTGAGGAACTTTATTTGCTTCCACTCTTGTAATCATCTTTTCTGATACTAAAACTAATCTTTTCACCTATCAGTGTGCTGATATGCAAAATTCAATGGCCTCCACCACATTTTACTGCAAATAATGAGAAATTCCACATACTCCATTTAATTCTCTTGCCATCAATAAGGAATTAGAGCAACTAGGTATAGCACCAAGTTGCCACATATTTTTTTGCAGAGCTTCAACCTTCTCAAATATTCTCCAGGTTTTCTGTAGGAGTTCTTAGTCTTCCTGGGGTAGAAATAAATTGTTATTTGATCAGTTTTAGCATAGGTAGGAGAGAAACACAAAATCTGCAATTTAAATCTTCACTTTGCCAAAATTACTCTGTGCAATCTTACCACTTAATAACTCATCTTTCGTGGAAAAATTGGAGTGCTTAACACTTGTATAAGAAGACTATTAATTTGTTCAACCTTTAGGCATATGTACTTTGTATATCAGGGAAAACTGTTTCATCTGGTTCTTTCTTTGTTGTGCGTTGTCTGAGGTCTGTTAAATACCCAGGTAATGGAGGAAAGGCAGTGAACTGGGAATGGTGAGACTCTAAAAGCCTGACTGGCTAGAATTTGAGCAAGTACTTTGTACCTAAAGTGGTAACATGGTTTTGTATTGTGTAGAGTAACAGAGAAGAACTTGTGGTTTCTTGTTCCTTTTCCCAACTTCTCAATATATCAGTCCTCACTGACCAGCAGGACATTTTACCAATAAAGTATTTACTCACAGTTTTAGGTCATGGAGTGAAATATAAAGCACACTTAATAGTCTGTTTCAGCTGTTAATCAAAATCAGTCTTCAGCAGCCAATGCTTTTTCTCTAAGTCTTTGGTAGTAGCATCTTCCCCTACACAGAGCTAGCTGTGTGCCCTATGAGAAGAGTAAATCTTTGCGTTCAATATCTCTTGAAGCACTTTTTCTGCTTTCACTTCAGTGCTTTCATGTTTTCCAAAGCTGTACACAGAAATAAAATTGCCTCTTTACTCTAACTCTGTTCCTTTGAGTGAGAAAAGACTTCAATATACGTGCCTGGGAGTGGAGGTTAAGAAACTGATTCCTCACCACAGCACACAAACTCCCATCCTTTGTTTTTGTTTGTGACCTAGTTTAATTGTATTTGGTCGAAACTATGAGCAAAGTGATGCTACTTTGAAATTCTGAGTTTGTTAGGCATGCAGCTGGAAAAAGAAAATTACCCTTGCCAGAATAAGAAATGAAAATGTTGTGCATTAACGAAAGACAAGCATTTTATTCTTGTTACAAAATTCTTGAAAGCCTTTCTGCTTGATAAAATAATCTGTTGTAAGGCTGCATTGCATTAACTGTGAAAATAATCTTTTAAAGTACTTAGCTGAGATTTATAGATCTCGTAGAAGGATTTGCAACAATTCCTTGAAGCAGTTGGCATCCTCATGAAGTCCAGTGATGTGTGAGTCTGTTGTACAGGAACTTTACAATGAGGAAAGCATAGCCACTCTACACCCCAAATATGCAAATGACCATAATTGTTTGCTTAAAAAATCATCCCAGCAAATGTCTTATCCACAGTGTGCGTTCTGTATCCTCTGCCCCATTTGTCTGTTTTCATAACCTTTTTTTTTTCTACCTGTGATGTTTTTCAGCAGACGCATGATAAAATGTCTAGGCTAGATTCCAAGGGTGGAATAAAAAGCTGTGTTTATTTTTATGGAAGCACTAACAATTCTATTTGGATTGAATTTCTTCATAGCAAAACCAATGAATTACTGAGCAGATTGGACGTGGGTTTGCCAAAGAGTGATTTCTGTCAGATTGCTAATCCTGGCCCAGAATCTACAGCATGGGTAAGCAAAACCAAAGCTTGTGCTGTATTTTCTATCAGCTTTCCAGGTGCTGTCAATAGTGCTGTGTTAAAATCTCCTAATTGAGCTTAATTGCCAAGACGTAACTCAGTGAGTACCAAGGAGCCTTTCTGGGTGAATGAGACTGCCTACCTTGTCTCTTCCACACTGGCAGGGTATTTGACATAGTAGAGGACTGCTCACAGATCTCTTTCTGATAAATGAGAACCAGATTTATATTCTAAGGTTAGATGAGAATCTTAAGTATGCCCTGTGCCCATCCACTGGTGGTAAGCTTTTATGAAATCTTAATAAATTAATGTCAGCAGATGCTTTACTGCATTAAAAATCCAGTCAAAAGAGAAGCTTGTTTCTCACTGCATCCTAAAAGTGATTCCATACACTGCTTGGGGTTTTTGTCCCAGTTTGAAGTAGTCTGGTAAGTATCAGTGTAATTGGCCAATAGATAAAGTATTGCTTCAATTTCATTATTCTTATTGGCTCTAAGAGGCTTTTCCACATACAATTAGTCTCTTCAAGTCTAAACCAAGCTTTCCTACTAATGTAGAAAGTTTCAATGAGGAGTATTAACCCTGAAAGAGAAGTATTTCTCCTGTAGGGAGGTTTGTAGTTGGGGAAGGACAGAGAACAGGGAGCCAAGAGGACAGAAATTAACATTAGAAGCAACTGAGCAGAAGTATGGAAGTATCTGATCTGGGCAGCCCTCTGCTGTATACAGCCTTCAGCACCAGCTGTTGGGTAACAGGAAGGGAAGATTTGCCTCCATATTTCCTTGGATGCCTTAAAAATGGGGAAAAAATCCTCCCTTTATAGAACTTGCTGCAAACAGGTTATATGACACATCTGTCTTGCCTCTAGTATCTCTTCCTGGTTTTCATTTCATGAAAAGGGAAGCTGATATTGAAAATAGGCCCCATTCCTCTTTAATTCTTCAGGATATCTTTTATCTCTGAAAACCCTAAAGGCATTTTAGCAAGTGTGGGCAGATACATATCTAGAAAGTGCCAATTTCTGCCCAGCGCTGCTGGACAGAAGGTCAGTCATAGGAGAGCAGCTTTCAGAATGTATTTTGTAGTCCTGGGTGAACAACCAAGATGAAGGGATATGGAAAGGGACAAAAGATGTCTTGAAACCATTTCTACCTCCCTCTTGAAGCATCCAACACTTCAAACAGCAGTGGGAGTTTGCTCTTTGGTAGGGAAGGCCTAGCTCTGCAGCTTTTGTACAATGTGAGCACTGAACTGTGAAGACGAGAGAGCTCATGTCTGCACGACTGACTTGGATTTCAGCGCTTTGTTGTGCTGTCTTCATATCCACAACAAAGTGGGTGAATTGCTGAAGGAGCTGTACACTATTTCAGTTGTACAGGTCCTACTTTTAGCCTTGGCCCTCTGCTTTGCCTACCTATATGTGGCTTTCTCATTCCATGTTCTGACAGGTTTCTCAAAGAGTTGTGTCAAATTACATCCCATAGTTCATCTTTCACTCCACTAGTGTTCTAGCAGATAAAGTGCATCATTTATCTGTACTGTTCTTTAGTACTAGCTGACATTATACTTGTCTTTTGTGTGGCTGCATTTCTGTAGCTTTGTGAATCAAATAATCACTTGTTTGTAATGTAGCAATGCAGTTAGCAAAGTCTTCCCAAACAGCTTGGATGAGGTCCAGTCTATAGGCATGGACACAGCCTCTGAGCCAGGAATCCAGTGAGTTCTTATCTAAATAAACTTGGCATAGCACCAAAATGCTAAAACAGTAGGAAAATTGGGACTCTAATTTGTATGTTACCTTGAATGTGTCCTTTGTCTGGAGTGATTTAAAGATTCAGGAACAATGTATTTGAAATACTGAAGTGTGATAAGCTTACGACATGCCTAACGTGCATGCTAAAAGGGGCAATATACATACACGTATGTGAATTTTTTAATTTGAAAAATTTGTTCTGAAAACAGTCTGGGACAATGTGATGCAGATCAAAGCTTTTCCCCCTCACATAATTTCTTGGATAGTGATATTAATTTAGCACACCTGGCTCAACTATCCTTGCCATATGTTACTTCACATCCATGAACAAATTTGACTTCTTTTGAGGGGCTCTGCCATTGATGACTTTTTGGGCCTGCTTATTTAATCAGGCTCATAATTAATTTTAATCCTGTCTTTCAAAGTGTGACCAATCCTGTGTAGATTTTTATTGTCTTCCAATTTGATTAACATATTCTCCACACAATTCTCCAAGCCATTACAGAGAGTAATGAATAATATCGGACCCAGAATGAGTCTCTCTGGACACATGTAGCAACTTCTCCCAGCTCAAAATTGAGCTATTAATAATTGCTTTCTCTATTCAGTCTTTTTAGCAAATTATGTGCCTGTTGTTTTAACGGTGTCGTTCTGCATGCATATATCAAATTTTGGAAATAGTCTGTAGACCTGTAACAAATCCCTCAATTAAGTCAAACCTGCACAATTCTTGTATTAAATTATACTGGCTCATTTTTTAGTGTGCTACCCTACATCTCTGCTCAAAGACCTTACAGTAGAAGTTCCAGTGAATAATATCCTAAGGATCCTCTACGACCCTAATTGTAGGTTGGATTTTTGCAAACAATTACAACTTTGAAAGACCAGGGCTAGGTATTGTAATGAAAACCTATTGCACAGTTATTACATTATTCATGATGTGTAGTTCACATTGTCAATTTTTTTGATGCCTCACAAATAATAGCAGGTTTGATCTCTGCTGTTGCCCTACCTCCACAAAAAAAAATCCTGTGTTCCCTCTGTTACAAGGCTTCCATTTTGCTTTTTAAACTTGGTAGTGTGTTTTCATTACTTTTCTTTCTTCCCAGAATACCCCATCTCTTATCATATATCCCAACAGTGTTTTCTGACTGCTCAGGATATCTTTATGGTTTTCAGTGGGACACATAATAGCACTTGCTGTGACTACCTGGGTGTGATGCACAGGTGGACATTCAACCAAACCGAATGACTGGGAGGCTCTAGGCCACTTCTTGTTTAAATTCTAGTCTTGAGACTAATCTATTTCTTAAGTCACTGGAATCATTCAACCTTATGTGTTTGTTAATTACCCATATAAAAATTTGAGAATAAGGTTTGGGAGTTTGGCTCTGCTCTCACCACACTAATATATTTTTATTTTCTGCTGAGCAATAGAAAAGAAGCCATGCTTATAAGCAAGCTCTTCGAGAGGATGAAAACAGAAGATTAGAGGAAATGAGGCAAGAACAACGGAGGAAGGTAATTATACATTAACAGTTTACATATTGTATCATTTTTGCATGCTGTGAAACCAATTAAATACACTGATTACTTGTAGCCCACGCACAGAGCTTCTCTTTAGCAAAAGTGATTCAGTCACTGTTTTCAAATATTGTGAGAGAGATGAGTCAAGCTGTAAAATTTGAACAGGGACAGGACAATTATCTTCTGAGTTCAAGGCTGTTTGCATCTGGAAAATGAGCTCCTTTTCACCTCTTCACTTGAATAATTGTGCAGAGGGCTTTTTGAGCATGGCAACCGATTTCATAGTCTAAGGAAACCAGTTTACTCTCTTGCAGGCAGAAGTCGTCTTACTGAGGAATTAAGGATGACCTTTCTGAATTGTCTCTTTCTAGAGAATTGAGGGCCATGGGCCCTGCTTTTTCAAATGGGGATGCGGAAATGCTCAGATTCCCTCTTAATTATGGCATGCCTCTGTGTGCCCTTGCTGACTACCTAACTAAAGAGTTTTGAATTGTCTAAAAAGCAGGCATACCATAAATGCAACTTTGAACTCCATATTCTGCGTATGCAAAATGCATTGCCTGAAATGTGTAGTTCCTCTGGTATAGATTTGGGTACCATATCCACATAAAGTCCATCAACCAAAGGTGATGGCACTCTGCAAAGTTACCTGTCTTGGCTCCAGGTTTACTGTGAAAGTACAGGGAGCGCAACATGTGAAAATCTAGCAAAACATTTGAAAATATGTGAGCAAGTGCTGAGCCACTTGCTGTGCCTCTGCTGTTACTAACATCCAAATTAATGTTAGGCTACTTCCCCTGTGGGAGAATTTTAGCACAACAAATTCCATACACTGAGTTACTTCTACAACTGGAGAAGTTACTCATTCCCTGTCACTGATATCTTTCTTTACATGTTGGGGATGTGTCCTCATTTCATAGTATTCTAAGTATAATACTGGGGAAAAAAGGTGGGGCAAAAGGGAGTCTCTTCATTGCTATCCCATCAGGTATATGCTTATTCCCAGAACCTATACAGAGGAAAAATTTTTGAAAGCCAGCCTGGATGGGTGTAAGGCTGGTGCCTGTTGTAGTCTGTACATGGATCCTTCCAAAGAGAAAATAGCTACAGATGTAAATTAGCACACCCCTAATTCATGGGTGTGGTTGAAGGGACTTGTGTGGAGCTGTAGACTCTTTACCAATTTCCATGGCTTGCTAAGGAGGTATTGGCTGCCTCTAAGGCTGCTCTTGTTTGCTATGTGGTTCCAAGGTCTCCTTGCCTTCACAGGTGCTGCTAGCTATTGTGCAGAGTAATGCACTACTTACAAACCCACTGTAAATAATATGGATTTTAAGGGCTCCAGTAATTGTCCCTCAGATATATGTTGGCTCGTTTCTACTTCAAACTAATATTTATTAAAGTAATTGTGAATTCTGTCTTGTGTGTACCTCCTAGCACAGTGTAGCTATAAAATGTGTAGGTATTGTCAGTTCCCTTTTTTTCTTCAGTACAGGTTTTAGTATGTATTGCTTGATTTAGAAATTTTCAGTACACTTTGAACAGTGCATCATATACACACAATATATTTCAGAACATTACTCCAAGAGAGGAGTCGGCATATTGGAAAGTCAGATACTGAGTTTTAATTTTCAGGTTGAATAGTTATTTAAAATAGTGAAAATTGAGGTTGGCTTTTTTATTTCTTAATCCTGTTTCTTCTTTTAGGGCTAGACAAATATTGATACACAACACATTCTCAGTTATTGATTTTCTCCATACATTTATTGCATAGTTTTTACTTAATGTTCCACTTAAATTGATTTAAAAAAAACAAACCCAGTCATGTGGTTCCATTCAGTTATTGAAGCTTTTATCTAAGCACATCATTTTATTTTACTTTCTATTCCTACTGCTGTGCAGTTGCTATGGAAAATATGAAAGATGGGTGTGTTCCTCTGCCTTCCCCCTTGCCCTGCAAGCCCAAATCTCCTTTGCAGAAAGATCTGCTACTTCTTGGGTGCATTGCAGGCAGAAGGAGCTGGACAAACAAGCACACATAGAGACCAGAGTCATGCCAGCTGTGTTTCCTTCACAGCTTTGGCTAAAATTGCTTGAGAAAACTCTCCTCTGAAAAGAATTCCCTTTGACACTTTATACACCTTAGTACTACATAAGGCTGGCAGTCTGCTGCAATGCTGAGGGCTTGTATCTGTTCCCACTACACCATTTTCAACAAGTACCTATTTTCCTCCTCACCCTGAAGGGAGGAGCCCCAGGGAGCTGGAGGTGATACACCACATCACATAGCCCAGATCTCATCTTCTGCTTGCACTCTGTAGAGGCAGGAGGCAAGGACATGTCTCCTTCTTACTCTGGGCAGGACAGCTGTGTCTGCTCCTGCTCCTTACTTTGGCTTTCGTCTCCCTCTGACCCACCAGGAAATTCAAATCTGCGTTTTGGGACAAGGGGAAGCAGACTGGTGTCTGGCATACTCCCTTAAATGTAGGACTGTAAATGTCTAAATCCTGTAACTTCACACTTTTTAAGGCACAAACAAAAAATTATCCACATGTTGAACAGAAAAACCAGCTCAGTTTTTAACATAGTGATGTCACATAAGGAATATGCTGCTGAGAGAAGTTCTGACTTTACCTGAGGTTAACATCATGTGGAATTAATAGGGTTTGCAGCATAAGTATGTAATTAAAAGTAAGTTAGTTTATCTGTTTATTTGTTTGTTTTTCACTTTTATCATTGCCAGGCTGAATTATTGGAATTTAAACAAAAGCAGGAAGAGGAAACCAGGACAAGAGCACTTAAAAATGAACAGAGGAGGTAAGATGCAAAATAAATGCAGAATGCACTCAAATTGAATTTCCACCTGGAAAGGGTCTCAAAATTGTAGGCACTTATGCTTTAGAAGACTATTGCAATGAGGATCCCTGCCCTCAGCTCTGGTTTAGCTTTGCTTTCAAATGAACCACTAATATCCATGATTGCAGCTGCTCACTCCATGCAGTATGACCCAGAGTACCTTTCTCACTTTGTTTATCCTATCAGCATAGGACACAGCATAGGGTAGGAAATTTTTAATAGTTTTATGGATGACTACTAATACAGTAGTTTTGGCTGGGACACATTTTATCTGTGTATCTTTATATGAATCTAGATATCTATATATTTTTATTTTTATATCTATATTTTTATTTCTTTTTAGAATGGTCTACTTTGTCTATCTTGTGGTTGACTGTCTCTGAGGTCAGCAGGCAGGGCTAAACCTGGGACTTGGTATCGATTCAGATGGAACCTGTAGTGCAGCAAGGCCTTCTGCAGCTGCATTTCTTTGTGCCCCAGGCTGTGCCCCACTGCTGTGACCTCTCTGTGCTCAACAGTTCTCATCTTCCACTTCTTTCACTTAACTGACTTTTCATTATCCTGAAGCACAGCTTTATTCTCAGCTTTGTGTTCTGCTGGTAAAAAGAAACAATGCTCAGGCTCAAAAGTAAAAACAACATTTGTTTTTTTTTTTTTAAATCATTATGTAAATATAAAAAAAATTTGCCTTCTTCTGTAGGCAACCACTCTTCAGATTCTTTCATTTCTTTTTTATTCTCTAGCAAAGACATTGAAATAATTACCCATTGAAGTTAATGAAGGATTTTTTATTCAGTCCATCTCACATGCCTAGACAGAAATAACCCAGTATTTTCCTTTTTATCTCATTCTTGCCAACACCATTGTAAAACATTAAAACAACAGTCATGTCTGTCAGTATGTATGCATGTATGTCAGTAAGCATGAATGTCAGTCCTAAGCAGTAATTAAGGAGAAAAAGACACAGTTTTCCAGAGGATCATAGAATGATTTGCGTTGGAAGGGACCTTAAAGGTCATCTAGCTCCAACCTCCCTGACATGGACAGGGACACCTTCCACTAGACCAGGCTGGTCAAAGCCCCATCCAGCCTGGCTTGGAACACTTGCAGGGATGGGGCATCCACAACTTCTCTGGGCAACTTGTGCCAGTGCCTCAGCACCCTCATAGTGAAGAATTTCTTCCTAATACCCAATCTAAATCTACCCCCTTTCAGTCTAAAGCCATTCTCCCTTGCCCTTTATCACATGCCCTTGTAAAAAGTCCCTCTCCATTGCTCCTGTAGCCTACTTTAGATGCTGAAAGGCTGCTGTAAGGTCACCCCACAGGCTTTTCTTCGCCATGCTGAACAACCCCAATGTGAAAATATTTAAAACAGATTGAGGAAAACTTTGTATTTGTCCATGCTTTCCAGATTGATAGAACAGTGCAAGAAAATGCTGGAATTTCACAGCTGGATGGAGTAAGTTGTCAGCTGCATAAATTGTCTCTCTTAATAACCAGCTTAAGTGGGTTCTTTGATTTTTTTTATTTGGAAATCAGTACTTCTAGAAACTTTCCTTGTGCACTGAAGCCTGAAAGATGACCTGAGGTGACTTGTCAAAATATGTAACCTCCCTAAAAAGGTGGGTGGTGGTACACAGGTCATTTTTCTATGGAGAATTTTGGTGCATTATGAACAGCAGCCAAAGTGTGCCTCTTAATCCCAACAGGCTGATCCCAGGATTAGGATGCATCTGGTGAATTGAAAATTAAGTCCACCTGATCTCATGCCCATCCATGGTTATGCAGCATAGGCTTGAGAAATACAGGAAGATGGGCTCTGAACAGATGGGAAGGGAGAGCCACTCACAGAATGTTAAATTTCAGTAGTTTGTGAACTTCTCGGCTGCCTTCCATCATTATTCATTTTTTATTGTACTTTAAGGGTAAATAATGCTTTCCTGGACCGACTCCAGAACAAAACACTGCCTAATAACATCTACCACCCTGGATATACTGGACTACCTCAATAATGGCACCTTGGTAAGTTTTTTGGTACAGAATGGAGAAGCAATGAGATTCTTTAAACAACGTTGAGTTTTTCTCCAGACACTGTTGTGTGTCTGTGTGTGTTTAGCCTGCCTGACAGAACTTACAGCCCTGGCTGGCTGTCCTTAATACCTTTCAAGACGAAATTCTCTCTAAAACATAAGCTTTTCAAATGGGAGGAGGGAGGAACAGCTGCTCTTGCAGCAGAACTCAATGGCCTTGTGTGTGAGGTACGCACTGGCACATCCAAGTACTTCCTTAAGCTCAGAACAAGGATAGTGAAATCATTAGGGATTTTTTGAAAGTCTTTAAATGAAAGATGCTTGGATATGCTATAAATATTTTAATATGGTATTGAAGTTGGAGGGAAAAAATCCCATCACTATATCTGTAGCTATCTATCTATATATATCTTTCCAGGTACAGCTATTCATTTTTTACTTATATAAAATTATGACAAAGAAGGCTCAACTACATTTCTTTTAAAATCAGTATTTGTAAGGATTCTTTGAAGAAAAGATATCTTGGCTGTAATCTATTAAACATCAATTCATTTTTTCAACTGTCCTAATGAGACATTAATGTGACTGTTGTTTAGAATTGCACTTTTCAGTGTGAAAAAAAAAGTAATTCTATGTATTCCCCCATAATGGAATTTTCCATTAGGCTGAAAATTCTATTGATGAAAGGACCCTAGTACAGGAATGGAAGAGTTAGGAAAACTGAGAAGCAAAATGACGAGAGTCTAAGAGAATTAAGTGTGAGTGACAGTGTAGAGAAAGGTGTTTAGCTGATAAAATATGAAAGCTTGAATTGGATTAGTTGGGAGGATGTGTATGTTAGCCAGTGAATACCAGGAAGGGTTTGGTTCAAGCATCTCCAAAGTCAAGGAATGGTAAGAAAGCAGATATTCTTGCTACTGGAATTTTTCATGTCCTGAAAGTGGGAAAAGGGGGTCTCCATCACTACAAGCTTTGGGCAAGCCCTGGGTTCAGGAACCTTGTAGTGGTTCTTGGTCTTGGTGAGAGAAGACAGAACGTGCCAGCTCAAGCTCCCATCAGGTCTGTGAGCAGACATCAGCAGCTTTACTGATCTGAAACACAAAGAACATCAGGCAGTCCAGAAGCTGATGGAAGCCAAGTTACACATGTCCAGGCTAGTTAAAGAGTGTGAGTAAGAGAGCACAGTGTATGGCAGGCCTGAGCCACCTCCTGAAGGACAGCATGTCTGCAGATAGCAGAATTAGAGACTGCAGGTGGGACACAGCCACCTGATAGATAGTGAAAGTGCAAATGGTAAAGTCTGATGGAGGGTGCCTGGTTAACAAAGGCAACAAGGGCACTTTGGGTCTTTTATCCCTATTTGTGTGCTGTTTCCTGATAAACTCCAAGGAAAATGTATGACACAGCCAAGATCCCCAACATCTTACTCAAGCATCTCCACCAGAGCACCTGCCTTCACCCCTGGAAACCTTGCCATTGTCTGCAGAGGTGGCAAGGGTTTGCCTTTAGCCAGATGCACACACCCTCTTTCACAGGATGAGTTTTGGTACCACCAAATGAATGTGCTCAGACCAGGCACAGTTTTAACAAGAGATGACTATGTGAGGGTTTTTTAAAATATATAAATTCAAAGAATGCATCCACACAAATGCAATAAAACCCCATGTATGGAAGTGATAAATGTCCTACTCTGTTATTTACTTAATGACTCCCAAAGAGCCTGCCTTCTGTTGGGTAATGCTAGATCTATTTTTCCTTTATGTTATAATGTGAGATTTGAAGACTAAACAGAGTAGGAAAATACTAAAATATGAAAGAATATGTCATAATGGATAGGAATTAAAAAATGGGTATTGGTAACAAGTACAAGAAAGAAAAATAATCTCTCAAAAGATAGGCTGGAGGCAGCAATCTTAGTGTCTTTGATTATACCAAGATTCTTCTCCTTTCCTTTGGGATTTAAAAAAAAGAGCTGAACTCCAGGCAGGGCTTACAAGTCATGTGGTCTGCAGCCTGGCGTTTTACATTACAAGGAAGCTAACTGAAACAGGTCAGACTATATACTAAGATTAAAAGAAGGTAAAATGTTCCCAAAGTAAAGACCTGAAGGTAATTTTTGAGCCTATTCCATCTGTGCAGTGGCACCAAAGAGGAAATATTTGTTCTCTTTCCCTCTTGTATTTTTTTTTCCTGTTTGAACTCTTAACAGTCGCAACAACTTTACACTTAACAGAAGCTGAATGCTGTGCTCTATTGTTGATGTATCTACTCTATTTTTCACTGTTAGTTCTATTAGCTTGGTTTCCTAAAGAAATGAAGTTTGTACAATCACACTGTCTGTCTGCATGTAATAAGGTTTCCCAGCTGCTGGCCAATGTTAGCCAAATTTGAAAGGGATTATAAGTCTCAGAGATAATTAAATTTCTGTGTGTTTTGTGAAAAGCAGTGACTGGCATAGGAGACAGCCTAAAACAGTGCCCACTCTGAGGGGTGGTGCATTCTCTGCATTGTTTGACTGCAGCCCTCTGGCGGATCAGTGTGGGCCCAGCTCCAGAGCAGCTGCAGCTCTGCCCCGATTTCCTGGGGGCTAGGGGATTCAGAAAGGGACATGGATATCACAAATCACATGGAGAAAAGGGGAGGAGGCTGAATATATTGTGTGTGTCTGGGAAGAGGGCAGTTGCGTTGTCCAATTGTCCCTTAAGCAATAGGAAATGAGCTTTCATTAATTCAAATCCCCTCCAGACATTTTCTGTTTTATTAGGAATATTTATAAGCTGTTGTATCAAGAAGAATCTTCATTACTGTAATTTTTCCTGCCTTTTTGATTATAAATGCCAGGGCACTCTCTGGGTGGCTATGTAGTTTCCTTTTTCGATGGGAAAACAACGTAATGAAGATCCACTTCTATCTGTGAGGTACTGCACCCTTGAGAAAGCTCCGAGTCTTGCTGTATGCTATCAAGAAAGTTTTAGTGCCTTTTACACTGCCTTTGACAAAAGGATAAACCTTTCAAGATAGGAGGATAAGAAAATTACCATTGTCCTTTCAATATCCAAATAAGATCATATAATGGAATCACAGAATGGTTTGGGTTGGAAGGGACCTTAAAGATCATCTAGTTCTAACCCGCCTGCCATGGGCAGGGACACCTTCCATGAGATCAGGTTGCTCAGAGCTCCAGCCAGCTTGGCTTCAGCACTTCCAGGGATAGGGCATCCGCAGATTCTCTGGGCAACCTGCTCCAGTGCTTCACCACCCACACAGTAAAGAATTTCTTCCTAATTTAATCATGATTCATCTGGGACTTAGAACTGAGACAGTATTTGTTCACTGTTTTGGCACAAATGATCAGTAAAACAATTTTGTTGTTACAAAAGAATAACTTTAAAACAGTTGCACATTTTGTTATTCAACGCCTCCTGAGATTTGCCCATACCCAAGTACGTAAGGATTTTCAGAGACCAAAACCTAATGCATGGCAAGTCTGGAACAGAGACCTTGTTAATTTTTTGCAAGAAAATGGGGCACTGTCAAGTACCCTTTTGTTTATTCTGTAAGTGGGGGGAGGTCACATTGTGAACATAGGAAATTTATAGGTCTCCTCTTCTTTAATGAAATACTCGTTGTTAGCTGAAACTCCCTGAGCCATAGCAAACCCAGAATCTAGAAGGCAAGGTGACATATTACATCTTCCTGTCTCATGTCTCCATTATGTCCAGTGTGATGCATAAGAATGAGAAATGCTCCCTCGAGTGCTGACTCTGCTCTTTCAGTGGATGCATAATTCTAGATATTTGCTGTGCAAAGCAGCTGTGCCCTGAATACACAGGTGTAGTGGGACAGGAAACCCCATTCTCTTCCTTTTCCATGTGCAGAACAGGAACTCAATAAGATGCTGTATAAATTTGTTTTGAGAAAATATTTATGGTTAAAACTATTTTGAATAAACATGGTTTGTGGGTCTGCACTTTGTTTAGTTCTTGCAGCATGACCCATGGGAAAGTTTCTTTGGAGTCTCAACCAGCATTTGATTTATGCTGTTTGTGACCAGTTGAAGAGGGAACAAGTCATGAAGTTTACTGTTGCACAGCAAAAAGAGCCACAGCTCAAAGGCCCCTGAAGTCACAAGGCCAGCATACATGTCACAGGTTATTGTAAACAATCCATCTTTAATATACTTTCAGAAGGATCAAGTTGCATTAAAAATGCTGCTTTCCCAAAACAAAGAAAAGGCTTTTCCTTAATATGAGAATATTGAGAAAAGAATATTTGTGTAAGAAGGTTCCAGAATGCAATCCACAGTGGTTACATTTGTTTAAATGAATAATGTGATTTGCTAACTTAGCTTTAACTTGGTTAGTCTATGTACAATCTGAGTTGAAATGGTTATTAATTTCTTTCCTAAAACTGGTTGTTTTCTTGTTTGGTGGGTTTTTTCTTTTTACTGAAAGTAACATACTTGTCTTTCCTGGCAGAAAATATAGAAACTACTTAGCAGAAGTGTCAGCATCAATAATGGGACCTCAGATGAGTAGGTCCAGGCAGGCTATAGCTCAGTTTAGTGACTGAGCTCTGGCAAGGCTGCAAAACGTCATATGCAGATGTGTTTCCCCTGCCTTGATCTTGAGCTCAATCATTCTTTGCTTTGAGAATCTCATCCTAAATGAGAATAGTGGCAGTCTGGGCAGGAAGAGAAGAAACTTCTCACTCTTTCAAATGGTATGAGGTTAAGGATTGAAGAATCTTAAGATATTTGAAATACTTCTAGGGTTATTTTTTTTTCTCAGCAGAAGCAAGACATGTTTTTCTCTTGAGTCAATACATCCTGCTCTTTATTTGGAGTTCAAATCAAAGATGTTTCTTGCTAGGACTGGAATCTTGAAGAAGGGTTTGCTTGTTATTTTAAGTGGAGTTTCAAAACTACTTCAAATAATCAAGAAAGTGCCACACAACTAGATAACCATAATTCCTTGCATAAATATGTGATATACTGCACATTGTACATTGTACTGTCCTAATGCAGTTTTTATTTTTATACAGGAGTCAAACTACTTGGAATAAAGGAGGAGCAAGGTAACAATAATGGATTTGTTCTTTTTAGGACCAATGTCAGTATTAATTTAGTTTTGAATTTGACATTTCATTATGACAACTTATGTAGTTTAATTTTGAAACAGTATGAGAAGGGATCTTAAAATAAATGCATTCCAGCTCTGTGTTTGGGGGCCATGTAATGGCACATACCCAATCTGAAACATTATTTATTTAAAGAATCACAGAACATGTATTGCAGGTAAGAAGAGCAGACGATGGCATTGAAGGCATCTTCTGGGAGTGCCTTGATATTTAGGCTAAAACTTCACTACAGCCACATTCTCTGCAGCATAGACTGTGCCTAGATAAAGCTGAACAGCTGAGGAATGTAGCAGGGAGTGCAGGAGATGACTTAGTGAACTTTCAGTGTTCTTTAGTGAGAGGGATACTGTCATGGGCTGTGTTCTTCCAACTATTTTTCATGAACAAAAAGGGAGACTATGCATATCAGTGGAGGCTGTCAGTAAAACACCACCACAGAATCAGAGAAATTAGGCTCTCTGCTTTAAAATGTCCTTTTCTTAAGGCTCACTGCATCTGTGTTCCTTTCTGAAAGGGGTTCCCTACTCCAATTCTCAATTCTGTTACAAGTATGTCTGCAGAGCCTTTACTTCTAGGGTTGGAAACTTTTGAAGCAAGTTCAGGAACTGACAAAGATTATTTGTTCCTTAGGAGATGAGTTTGACCTAACTCTATTTTATTTTTTTTTTGAGACCTGGCATTTTTTGAAAAGGAATTTAAAATAATCAAACCTTTAAAAGCCCCTTTCTTCCAACCCTTCTCCCACAAATCTAGATAGGAGACTTTCTTCATAATTTGCTATTCCAACACTTATGTTAATATTTTTACAGCAGAACTTTATTCTGAAGACAGTGTCTAAATAATATTGTTGTCTTCAGTTTAATGATAAGTAAAATTTTTATTAAAAATTAACTCAAATTCACTATAGAAATGACAATGTGTAGATAAAGGCAATTCCCTGGAGGGGCAGAAATGGCTATTTTTTGCAGTCCACAGTTCTGCTAGGTTTTATAAGCTTTGGACAGCTGAAGGGCTTCAACATATTGGATCCTTTGTTATTGGTATTATATAATACCAGTAATGTATTTACATATGAGCTGTACAAGAAATATGGATGGGTGTATTTTTAAGCCTTGTTTTTCTGTTGTTCTGAAAACACATTTCAGCCTGCTACGCTAATATATTGTTCAAAGAGTTATTAATTTGTCGGCAGATAATTAGGACATTTTGTGAATTTAATTTACAAAAAGATAGAAATCCCTTCATGAAGGCTTTACATAATTAAAAGCTAAAACCTGTTGGAAGAAAGGGAAGACTGTTTTCCAGTGGACTTAATCCCTGAGAATTTGACTTTGAATTTTGTTTTTGTTGTAAAAGATAAATTTTAATTCTGTTTTCTCCCTCTTGTTACAGGGTATTGCAGAAATATTCACTTTTATCTGGCCTAGGCCAAATGACCTCATAAAAGCTCCAAGAAACTGCTCTTCATTGTGATTCTTTTCTTACCCTGACTTCAGCTGCACACCCTCTTCATGAGCAATCTGCAGAGACTGGTTTCTAGCTGTCATTATTCATGCATACATATTTGAAACAGCTGATTATGAAAGTCCTATTTAATTTTTAATAAGAATATGTGTAATTTTTTTTTTCATAAATTGTTTTGCCTCATGGAGAATGTAATTATCCCAGTCTTCATGATCTCTGGAAAAGAAGACATAAGTGACTGCAGAAGCTGCAGTAATATCTGTGTTTACTTGCTGCTCTTAACCCAGGGAAAAAAGAAACATTTCAGAGACACTCTAAAAAAGCAGGTAGAGAGGGTTTTTTTGGGAAGAGAGTGAGAAATGTTGCTGGGGTTTTGTTTGTTTGTTTGTTTTTCTGTTTGTTTTTGTGGAAGTTTTGTGAAATTATTTTACTCTTGTACTCAATAGCAGACACTCAAGAAGAAAAATGTGCATTGTAGACAGTATCTTTTAAATAAGTTCTTAGAAAAATACATAACATGAAAGAAATAAATAAAGCTTGAAATAAAACTGAAATGTATCTGATCTCTTCACATCTTTTGTGATCCTATGTAGTCTCTTTTCTCTTTGTCTGTTTTACCATGGTAACTTCTGTTACAGGAGAGGGGAACACTACTCTAACATTAGATTTAGTTTCTCGCTTTTCTTTGTCCCTCTAGTCCAGTGGAATTTAATTTGTGTCTCCCTGTCTCTGAGACAGATGACAACTTTTTAATGCTTTCTAAAAGTCATCATATATGGCCAAGGTACTTCTAATGTAAAAGAAGGGTTCACAGTGCATATTACATAAACCACACAGAGAAGAAAAAGTATGGGTGGCATTTGCAAGTGTGTCTTAGGCCCAGTTAAAAGTCACCAGAGCAATTTTGTTCAGCATGGAGGCATACCACGATGTTTTTCCATCACCCTTGCAATACAGAAACTTCATAATGAGTCACCTGAAGGTTTTTTGAACCACAGATGTTGTGATGTTTGCTGTCCCTTGTGGGACACTCTGTAGCTGTCTTTGGCTCAGACAATTACTCAAATCTCTCATACTGCTGGCTGGCTGATGTTCATTGGGAATGCTGGGGATTTGGCAATAGTTTCTGGTTTAGCCTTTTTTTAGGTAAAAATTCCTGGGAAGATTCCTTGGGAAAACTTTTCCATACCTACACAGTGGTATTGCACAGCAAATGGTATTTGACTGTGTCGTTGGACTTCTTCTTTGGAAATTGAATTTACCTCTCCCCCCAAGAAGTCCCTCACCTGGTCTCCTTTGGTAGATATTAGGGCTGGGACTAAACGTCTGCAGAGTGGGCAATATAAGCATGCATACACATACATTTCAAAGGAAATGTCTCTTTGTTGTAGTCAGACCCTGGTATTGTACTCTAATGGGACTCACACTTGTAGGTGGTCTTTTTGAAGCAGTGAAGGCTGAGTGGGAGGGGAAGTCACCATTGTCCCCAACAAGCTGAAATTTAGTCTGTGTTGTTATGTTTCTGTATCCAACGAAAAATAACTTTTTATTAACCTGCTACTTTCACATTCAGGAACAGTGATAGCAAGTCACCTTGTATAACCTCTTCCATTAAGCTTTTTTGCTTTCTTTTAGCTGTCTTCAAAGTGCTTCCCCTTATCCAGCATTTCAATCTCTTTTTTGAAATGCTATCTACAAATTATTTCAGACAATAACTATTCCAGCCCTTGTAATGGAGAAATATCATAATTTTTCCTCCCCTATCTTTCTGAACAGAACAAACAAATCTATGTTAACAGTGGCCCAGGAAGTGTCTTTGACAGCCACGCCCTGCAATGGAGATGATAAGAAGTTACATCCATCCACAAATTGATGTTAGCAGGATGTCTGGAAAAAGCAGTTCTTATCCTGTTGGAAAGCTTCCAGTATCTCAGAATTACCACCTCCATACACACATACCCTGCCCAAACTGTAAGTTTGAGAGCAAAGGGATGTAATGACATTTCTTTAAGGGCACTCTAATGAAATAAACTGGTGTTAGACTGGGAAAACAGATTCAGGTTTGTCAAGAGTTAGGAATTGATAGCTGGGCATCTTTTCTGTCTACTTGTTAGAGTAAACATTTGATAAAGGTTTTCAAACTCAAATAGTTTCTCTAGTTACAACTTACACAAACCAAACTAATTATCTTTGCGCTGTTGCATAAAACCAGATTTTATTACTATATAACAGGAAATGGAGAGTTTGGGGTTTTTATTTTGTTTTGTTTTGTTTTTAAATTGTTGTTGTTACAATATAATTTGCACCGATGATCTCCTTGTTTATTTTAGAAAAAAACCTTCCAGCAGGGAGTTGCGTGCGTCTGGAAGCTGCAAGAGGAAACCCCCTTGCTTTTTCGTTGCTGAGTCAAATTCATTTTAACAAACTGACTGAACCATTATGATCAGCTATTCTGAATTCCAATATAACTTGACAGCTAGAGTCCTATGTTCAGATTTTATGGTCTGCCTAAATAAGAAACTACCTTTCTACGAAGAAATGTGGTATTTATTTAGGACTTAAGACTGGTTCTCTGTTATGTAACCAAAAGTTGTTCCAATGGTTTATCTATTCCTGCTTTTAAAAATATCTTCCTGACTCCTAGTATAAACTTACCAAGTGTCATAAAACTGTTAATTAATTTTCTTAAGCATTTACTTGGTAAATTAGAGTTTCCTGCTCCTAAGACTCTTCTTTTTCTTAATGTGCAGAATTTGGACTGCTTCATTCAGTTTACAGGTTTTGTTTAGCTTTTATTTTAAAAATATTCCATATTTGAAGAAAGCTTTTGATGCAATGGGATTTGGTGTAACTGTATCTTCTTTTTGGTATGTGCCCCACTACTCAGATACTAAGGCAGAATATTATAAGCTACTAGAAAGGGAGTTAATCCATAGCTTACATTTTATGGTATTCATCCATGTTCAGTTCATGCCTCTGCATCAAGAAATTCAAATCCCTGTCTCCTGTCTGGGAGAACATTTTAACCACTGGGTTCTTTAGAGCAGTTCTCAGCACCCAGGCTATGTTGATTGTGCTGCTTTATGCGAAAGAATAGAAATTCATGTGAAATGAGAAGGCAAAGTGGCTTTATCTGTTCCAGGAGCTGGATGTTACTGCTGTGGCCCATGCCATGACTCTGCTCCCCATCATAGTCTTTGGAGCTCTGAGTAACCTAGTCTAATGAAGGTATCCCTGCCCATGGCAAGTGTTTGGAACTGATGATCTTTAGGAACAATTCCATGGTTCTGTGATTCTAGTGGCTCACTCACATTGACTCCTTCACACCTCCAGATATTTGTTTTCTCTACTTTTGCTCCTGGAATACAAACTGTCTGGCAGAAATCCCTTCTGCTCTCTCTCTAAGTATTACTCCTCATTGCCTCTAGTCATTCCCCTTTTCTTGTAGTCCATGGGTTCTTCCTTAGTACCCTTGACCGCTTCAACAAACTCTTTTTCTCCTATATCTTCTGGAATTAAAAATGTTATTAAATTGCTATATTAAAAATAGCAATGCTATTGCTATTTGCTGCTTCAATGTAACATTTATTCTTTTGCAATCATTTATCTTTCCTTTCTGACAGACCAGTATGTTTTCTTGACTCCTGTCTATGTCCCCTATTTTTCCCATCCTTTTCCATCTTGGCATGGGGCTGCATTAGGAAGAGCATTGCCAGTGGGTCAAGGGATGTGATAATTCCCTTCTGGTTGGCACAGTGAGACACATCAGGAGTGCTGGGTCCCTTGCTTGGCTCCCCAGGCTGAGAAAGACCTGGACACACTAGAGTGAGTCCAGCAAAGGGCTGGGAAGGTGGTGAGGGGACAAGAGCATCTCTGATACGAGAGCAGACCGAGAGAGCTGTGACTGTTTGGCCTGCAGAATATAGGGCTCAGAGGGGTCTCATACATGTGAGTAAATATTGGGAAGAGGGGGAGTGAAGGACATTAATTCAGGTGCCCAACAACAGGACAATGGGCACAAGTTAAAATACAGAAACGCTTAAACACACAAGCTTTTTTTTCTTTTTTTTCTTTTTTTTTTTTTTTTTAATAGCTTATCAGGCAGTGTCACAGCTTGCCCAGAGAGGCTGCAGAGTTCACATCCCTGGACTGTCCTGAGCAACCTGCCATCAGTGACCCTGCTCTGAGCAGGACTGGATGTTGTAGCAGCCATGGGCAGGCACTCAGCTGATGCTGACACTGCTAGTAGAGGGCAGAGCTTTCACTGTGACTGTCACTGGATAGAAATGGAAGTTTGAAATGAGAAAATTCACCTGAGGTTCTTCAGTCTCTCATTAAAGACTTTCCAAATTTCAAACCATTCTAGGGATTTCATCTGAACTCTCTCTGATCTGCTCTCATTAAAAAGAGTGGGTTTATTTCTTGCCAACATTAATTCATTTTTTTTATTTCACTTTGAGCCCCCATTCCCTGTTCCTAGCTGTTTGATCTTTGCACTTAGCTCCTTAATTAAAAGAAGGCAAGCCAGCTTTTCCTGCTGCCTGGCCCTCTCTCTAGGAGCCATCTTTATCTCTCATTCAGTTAGCGCCAACCACAGTCTTTACCACCAATTTCTCTTTCCTTCCCTCCCAATCCACGAACTCCCTTGAACTATATTTGGGTAAGAAACCCTAACAGAAATGTTATTTTTGAAAGATGATTCCCATTTAGTATTTTCTTTCAAAGTCTCTCTAGCAAATTCTCAATTTTCCTATCTAGACTTTGAGTAGTTCTTTATTTTTATACGAGAAAGTCATATGGCCTTGTATGACTCTGCTCTTTTAACAAATGCACACTTTTTCAGACTGGAAATCCCATCACAAATGCAACTCCTACCTATTCAAACTTTAATCTTTCATTAAGCTGTGTTGTCTGGTATTAATTATGTTGTTCACCCTTAATTCTTTATTGAGCACATCCTCCTTTGCTTTCCAAAGATTTTGCCTTGGGTAAGCATTAAATTGACAGACCTAAAGTTAGTTTTTCAGCACATTATCCTTCGGAAACATTGAAAAATTTATTTCCTGTCTTCTCTGTTCAATCTTTTGGACAGTCACCATATCTCAGAGGATTTATTCAGTATCCTGCTTTGAAAACACTGTTTTTACAATCTCATCACTTGATACACCTACAGCCAGTGGTCCATTGTTGATATTTAGTAACTCAATCCTTTACTAAAGGAATAAAAATAATATATATTTACCTATTCCCATCTGAAATAATCATCTGTCTGTTTCCCAGAAATAAATATGTGTGTACATTACTATCAGAAGTGAGGATTTTGCATTTTTGCCTCTTCCCTGGCACAGTGATGGCTGTGGAGCTAATCTGTGGGCGTGGCAGAGTTTCTGTGCTGGTTGGTGTTCCTTTGATCTCTGCCTGGAGTGGGGTGTTTTCACAGCCGTGGTACACGACTGGTGGCCACTGGAGAAGCAGGGTATTTCATTATTGTAAAATTTCATCCTCACAGAAGATAAGCTTTCAGTAGCCACCTTCCATGTTTACTCCCCCAAGGAAAAAGTTAAGTCTAGGGTTGCAAAGGCAAAAATAAAATTATGAAAAGAAGAAAGTAACAAATGCAGTCTTGGCATAGCTCTGATAACAAAGGTCTTATCCAACTAACTTCAAAGGTGTGAGTAATAGCACAGCTCAGCAGCCAAGAGCAGAACAGCCAGGTTGAATCTTTACAGCCAATTTCTTAGCTGGTTGGTTCAATTGAATATGATCAATAAAAAACCTAGGAAAAAAAAGTGTTTCTCACCTTAAGAATCTAAAATTTCCTCCTAAATGTGAACTATCCTATACTATTTCTTGCTCTGCTTTTGTGGAGAGACTCCACTGCTATTGGCACTCTCTCCTTTCCCTTTTTTTTTTTTTTTTAAGGCACAGAAAACTTGTTGGCGTGCTTGATTTGTATTTGGTTTGTTGATCTACATGACTGAAATTCTTCCTCCATCTTCATGGAGCTTGGTAAACAGATGTTGTACTGTTTTAGCACATCTCGAAGGTCAGCAAGTGCTAGCACAGCAGAGACCAGAGCCTTCAATCCTAGAGATTGGCCAGCTTGTCATTATTCACATACCTGATCCAACCACATTTGAATAAAACAAAGACCCTTGTTACAATGAGCTAATCTGGACCTTTTAGTGGAGGTTAGTGTAAGTGCAAACTTTGCAAAGGTAAAACATGTACTACACAAGGAATTTCTCAGGTAAATTTCATTCAGTGTGCCCAACTTCTTTTTAACCTGAATAAAATGGAAAACAAATAAATAGCAAAAAAAAATCAGAAAAAAAACCCAAAACCCCAGACTACAAAACAAAATTTAAAAAAAAAACCAAAAAAAAAACCCAACCAAACTCCTTTTTTAATTTTTTTTTTCCATTTCTTCCAGAGGCAGGAAATGGTTTCGTTTGGCAGGCTAAATTTTTTTGGATTAACCTTTATTTTACATGGCTTTTCAGAAGTTCTGCTGTACCTTTTCACTCTGGATCAATTCTGATTAGTATTCTGTTTTCTTGAACTTTTTTTGCCTCTATGTGAGATCAAAACTCAAAGTGCCAATTACTTAACTCTTTAAATCAATGTCTCTCTTGGCTCTCCTTCAAACAAAAAAAAAAAAGACTGTTTGAAGCAGTGATTCATTCTGCTTTCTCTGTTTAATCTGAGAAAATGCATTGCTTGCTCTTTGCACACTGATAATTGTCTCCTGCAGAAGGCAATAAAAATTTTTTAAACTGGAATAGGTTAAACTGATAATAAAAAACCACAGCCATAAAGATAAAATAATTTAATATACAGATTCAATGTGATTACTCTCTTACAGTTTCAGCTCCTTTTGACTTCAAGTAGGATGGCCAGCACTTGGGTATCCTGCAGGTTACCACAAAATGGACCTGCAAAAAGAGCAACTTTTAAGACTTGAGAGTGGGTCTGTGGGCTAACAAACAAGTACTGAAAACAAATGCTACTGTGTTAGCATTTTTCAAAATCTATGATTCGTAGAGGATGTCTCTCTTACTGGTTTTATTTCAATTCTAACACAGGTAGCAGTAATCTTTACAGCAGTCTTCCCATGGTGTGAGACAGAATAAAGTGCAAAGGAATGTGGAACACAGATATGGAGGTGATACAGGTAGACCTCGTGCAGGTTTGTAGGAGTGGAGGACACAAGTTGCTCCTGAAAGAGTAGTTAGTTTTCTCTTCCAAGGAGTGTTTTTACTGAGGAAAGGATTCAGTTTTCTGAACTGTCTGGAGAGCAGATCTGTGTAGCCATCTGTCAGGGGATCTTTGGTAAGATGAATCAGCCTCTGAGAATGTCTGTCTGTCTTTGCTTTCAGTGGAGAGAATAAAAATGATCACCATGGACTATGTTCCTAATATTTTTGATTATGTGAATCCTAACTAGAATAGCCAAGAGAAGTTATTTGCAGCATATTCCCATAGTTGCAACCATGTGTGTAGTCCTGGAGTCTTTCTAAAAAACTGCTTTTACAAATAAACACAAGGGTTTTCCAGGAGGTTACAGCACTCCACCCTTCAATCTGCCTGTTATCACAAATTGGTCTTTCAGGCAAGTAAAGGGTTCAGAGTTAAAAATTGAGGCCTTGGCACTAATTGATATCTATTAGCTGAAATCCTATATTGATACTTGTGGCAGTTTAAGTTTAAGGGCCATCTGAGATTAGAAATCTATTGTGTGAGCACACAGCATGGTGCATGGCTGTTTGCTGAGAGCCCTGGACCCAACAAGGCTGTGTTTAAACAGACAAGGCTGTGGTCAGGGGAATGGAAAACAGAATACAGCAACACTTGCTCATATATCTATCTATCTATCTATCTATCTATCTATCTATCTATCTATCTATCTATATATATATATATAATATATATATATGTGTGTGTATGTATATATACACTTTAAATAAATTCTGTGATCCTACATTTGGATCTGAGTACCCCTGGAGGGATTGTGAGGAAGAAGTTCTGACTATGGCTATATGGCTAACTGGCATCTTCCCCTTTCTTGCCTTCCTACAGCCTGCAGAGGCACTTCTGCCATTGATAGGCTTTCATTCACATCCCAACTTGAAGACACCTAGGCAGGGTGAGACCTTGAGAAGATGATGTGTTACGATTTTATAGTTGCTAAAAACTTTTTCATCCCTGAGCCACCTTGCTTTACTTGCCAGACATCCATTTGAGGGAGAAAACACCTCACATAAATACCATGTACCAGTACTGAGGTTTATGTCACTTGATACACTATTTCATCCTAAAGGCAATATGGGCCACACACGCATATAAGATACCTTGGATCTGACAGCATTTTAAATAAATATGTATGGTCAGATCATAAAGAGGGATAAATCGGTATAACCTTGCTGAAATTGGGTTCCTTGAGCTGCACCAGTTACATATCTCAGTGCCAGTAACTCTGAGCATCTGAGTTTCATGTATGCAAGGAGTCACACAATTGCCTACAGGCACGCTGGGGGGAATTGCAGACACCCCCTCTGCCAGATTGGGCTGGCAACAGACTTAATAGTGGGAATCCTTTCAGCAACCTACAGCCTATTGCTACCACACCTGCTCACACCTCCTAAACACATCAGCCGTGACACACTGTGGGTGCCAAAGCAGTGGGATCATGCAGAACAGTAAAGAGATACTGGAGATGCCCACGAGGTCAGTGAAGTGCCAAGGCACGGCCTGATCTCAGTGACAGCTAAAGCCCACAAACAATGGCAGAATCAGCCCTTGTGTTTAATTGCAAAAAACATCAACTACAGAGCTGTAAGGACAAGGATTTGGCTATTATGTTCAACCCTTCCACATGTCAGAGGAAAAGGCCAGTAGGGTTATGTGCTAATAGCTCCCAGTAGTGAGGAGCTGGTCTTTTCCGTGAACGCTTCCTTGCTAATGGATCTTTGAAGTGTTTTCCTACTTTAATAAGGTACAGTTAGCCGGCCAGAGATGGTCCTCTGTGCCAAAGCCTACTCATGCAGGTTCTACAAATAATTTGTTCCATTTCCCCAAGCTCCCGGAAAATGGTTAAACATTCATTGAATAAAGGTTGCATTTTTCAAGCATTAAGGGGCCACTAAAAGTCTACCATAAACTTTTGCAATGAGCTTTTTCACTCAGCATCCAGCAGTGCCACTTTCTCTATTATCTGGCCTTGTGTATGTATTGATCAGATACAGCTGGTTCTGGAGAGACCATGTCTGTTGGTAGGAATAGATCATGCTGGAATTTATTAACCCACTTTGCTGAGCTCTGCCACCCCAGTCAGCATTGCAGCGTAAGTTGTGTTCACTCAGGACTTCCACTCCTTATTGAATGAGGATTACATCTGAGCAGCAGGGACTTGTGAGTCATCAAAGGGTATAAATTCCAGACTCTGTTTAAATGTTAAAAAGGTGGTAAATGGATGATATATGAACAGTTAAAGTCTTCTACAGTTCGGAAAGCAGTGTGCTATAAACACGATTTATTTTCAATGTATTAAAAATTTCTTGAGAATTCTGCTGATAAATATCACAAGGGGCTTCATTCTTATTGTGCTATGATTAAAATGAATGTTTCAAAAATGCCTGCCCCAAGGCTGACAGTAATGACAGTGGAAACAGGTGAAGAAAATAAAAGTTAATGAAACTGGACAAGAGTTAGGAGATGTCACAAAACTGACTTTGTTCCATATGTGCACGTTCCATTTAGGAATATTTAATAGAAAGCATATATGTATTATTACACTTATAAATTAATCTTTGGTGACAGCAAATAGTTCATTATTGGTTACTCAGAGTCAGAGTTTAACACTGAGCACAGAGCTTGCCAAAACCTTTCAGCTTAAGGACAAAAATCTACAAAAGATGACAGCAACAAATTTGCCACACATTTAATCTTTTGGATACTTCTCTGCGATCTTGTGGGGGGCACCTCAAGACAGCTTTTTGTTGGAAGTGCTGACCTGGCTACCCCACAGGGCTCCCCCCATAGCAGAGGGGAGTCTGTGCATTCAAGTGTGCCTATGGCATTGGCACTAAGTCCGTTCCCAGCCCACTCTGCCATTGGGGTGGCTGGAAGGCATCCATATGTCTGGGGACTGAGCAAGTCAGGGATAACCATATGTTCCCCTCTGCTCTTTAAAAAAAACCAACCAAAATCACCCTCAACAACAACAACAAAATATTGACTCGGTCTTTGGGCATGGATTAGCCTTTACTATTACTTCCTAGTCTGATCATCAGCAAAAGAGGAACAAGTTGTCTTTGTTGTAGGACTCGGCAAAAATTGCAAGAATGAAGCAGAATGCACAATACAGAATGCTTCACCTAAGCTGGCATAAGGAGCAATTCTGTCTTAAAACTGTGAAGGGGAGTCACTGGATGGGTGGCCAAAGAAACCTCTCTCAAAACCATAAGTCTTCTTATAAAATAAAATAAAATGCCAGGGTGGAACAATATCAGATGGGATATGAAAAATATTTTTTAAAAACTCATAACCAAGCATAAAAACTCATTTTCTTAATTACAGTAATCAGAATGTAAAAACATCTGAGTCAATGAAATAAGAAGATTTTTATGTTCTATGGTCTAAATAAAATGCTTGTAAGAAAGAAATGTGCTTCTAACCTGATAATATGATGAGAAGTAGGTCAGGAAGAAATACATTGAATTTAGGAAGGAAGTCCTGAAAGGAAACAAAGGACTGAAAGTCATAAGAAATAAAGGAAAGAGAAAGGAGCCAAGGGGAACAGCTAGATAGAGATGGAAATTAAGTGTCAGTCAAGCCTTTAATAGCAAGATGTATGAGCAGGATTTAGGTGTTATGCACGGCTCAGAGCTATTACAAGCCTTTCTTTCACATGCCCGGGAGATAAAACTTCATTCTGAGGCCCCTCTTTGGAAGAAGTCTTGTAAAAACAATTGCATTAAAAAGAGGTTGGTCAAAAAGCACATATACTTTCTTTCACAAGGCCTTTATCCATCTTGTTTTAGTGATAGCACCAACCAGCAAAAGCACAGTTGTTTGCTAAGTGCAGTGGTATGGTTTTAAAGTGCCATAGGCAGCGGACAAACTCTACTGATTTCTATATGACTTACAGGAGGACAAAAGTCAAAGAATCAAGGAAGAAGGAAATATGTGGAAGAGAGAGACCTACAATTTATACTGGTTGCAAAAGACTGATACCTAAGTACAGTATGGAAAGCATATCACTAAGCTGGGACAATAAAGCAGAGGGATGTTTCTCTATGGAGAAAACTTAAATGTTCTCATCTAACTTCAGTAGTGTGTCAATTCATATACCAACTATATTGCAGAATAATGGGGAGCAAGTGACAGGACAGCAATTTTAATGAGTTGTGATGACATCCACAAATCCCAGTCCGCTGACATGAATTATCCTCTACTCTTTACTTCATAATGGAAATAAATGAATAAAAGGAAGGGGATAGAGGTACTTTTCCATTGCTAAGTAAGGCAGCAGTGCAGGCAAAAGTAAGAGCTATAAGGTGTAAACTGGATGATATACCACCATGAAAACTAATGACAAATGCCTTATCCTCACCATGAAAGGGAAAAAGGTAAAAGAATTCACTGATATTACATGACTCCACCAAGGTGAAACTTAGCTTAAGACAATTATGTTGAGCAGCAGAGCTATATAAATTTTTTTCTACAAAAAGCCTGGAGAGTGGAGCTCTTAGCTGATAATTGTTTATTGTATGCATATTATTCTGACTATGGACAATACTTTTATCTCAGTTAAATTCTTCCATGTAACAGCAAATTTTGTCCCTGTCCTGTCCCTTGAGGAAATTTTCATAATTGTAGGCATTTTTATTTTGTTATGCTGAGACTTATAATGGCTTCAGTAGAATATGTAAATTTCAATTTTCTACTTCTTAAAAATCTTCATTTTCCATCTCTTTCAAAGCAGTTCACAGACGGGATTCATCTGCATCTAAAACCAAAATTAATAAATCCAACATAGTTACCTTTGAGTCTTTTTTGTGTAGTAAAAAAGGTATCTCTGTTGGGGGACAGCTCTTACCCTGAGGTTTTAATGTCTCATTTAAAATGATTTTTGGAGGCCCATCTCTCTCCATTGGCTACAGAAGGAGCCTCCTGGGAATAGTTCAGCTTTAGATGTCCACTGCTAGATAATGAAAGCAGGCTGATTTGGATCCCTTGAAAATAATGAGACCTTTGTACTCCTCTGTGGGTTGTGAATCAATGGACCACAATGAAACTGCATCAGAAATCAGTGAGCAACCTCTAGGAGTCCAGATTCTTCAAGTTCTATCAGGTCCTCTGCTTTGTTCTTAGAGAGCCCAAGCTGATGACTCTAAATTGATATCTATAAAGGTCAGATCAGACTGCAGGGAACCTGCCTTTGTGAAAACTAAGAATCCTGCCTGGGGCTGGTAACAGAATTGATGGAAAAAACGTTTATATAGTAAGTATCATGAAGGCTAGCAAAGATGTTGCTTGAGAAATGGTGTGCATTTAAACATGTGCTTTTGTTAGGTTGGCTGGAGTGCAGCAGCTATGCCATATTGTAAAGTCGTTTGTTCAATAGGATCAGGTTTGTAGAGCAAAACCGTTGTTGCTGATGTACCCAGACCCATACTATCCTTATTTTTAGTGGTTTGACTATGGACTAACTGCAGATTTAAGGCCCATTAGTGACTGGAGCACCACAAGAGTCCTTCCAATACTTTAGCTCTGTCAATGAAAGCATGATCCAAGACTATTTTGAAATAAGAGTCCAAGTGGGGTAACTGGCACATCAAGGAAATTTGCTTCAAATGTGTGCTGTTGATCTGAATTGAAATCAGATGTAGTCACACAAAAAATTTCAATTCCACTGAATATCTCAAGACTTTGAGAGAAACATTCATGCAGAGTCCAAGTGAACCAAATGAGCCAAAGCATTTCCTTCCTTTTTGCCTTTCTGAAGTATTTTCTTTCAGAAACACTTGGAACAACTTTTTCTTCTTATAATGATGTATGAGTTCCCTGTGTCTATGAGATTTTTAAAAGCAAGGCTTATCTGCCTACAATGCACAGAGGACTCCTTATGAGAGTGTGGGAGCTCTTGAGGCAGCTTGCCTGGGAATACAGACAAGATGTCAGACAAGTCTCAGGTGTCAGTTTCATCGTGTGCAATATGTGCATCCCCATCATGCCCCTCTGAGTTTATTGAATCAGCATATTTTGTGTGTGTGCTGAAAGTTCTCAAATTGTTTACGGAGGCCAAACATAAAGTCATCCCTCTAGAAATAAAGAACATGGACCAAATGGACTAGATGATTGTCCTGCAAAGCAATGACTTGGAGAAGACCTTGGATATCTGATGAGATAAACAACTAATCTTTATCTCTCAGCAGTTACTCCCAACTCCTGTGGGGCTGTCTGCTTGTGGGGACACTGATACATTTCTTACATCTATGTGTAGGATGCTTCCCCTTTCTCTAGCATTGGGAAGAAATGTCATGGCTATCTGGTCTAATCTTGTTGTCTCTGTTTTTTGAAAAAAGTGATGAAAAAAAAAGTCAGAGTTTAGAGAAAACCATTATCAATATGAAGCCTGGAAAATGCATTTCAGCAGGACGGGCTGAAGGTGTGCAATCTCTGTGTTTGTTGAGAAGTTTGCAGACTTACTCAAAATCAGTGAGCTATATTGCAAGAAGAAAGCATAGAAGAGCCATCTAGTTAAGTGTAGAAAGGAACCAAGGACTGAATGTTAAGAATATGGCATAAAAGCACACTGGAGGCTAACTTCAGGACCAAGAAAGAGATATCCATCTGGAAAAATGAGAAAGAGGCAGCAAATTTTGCAAGTAAAGAAGTTTTACTCTGTTTCTAAGATAAGAAGGGGACACATGCTCTCAGGGAAGTGATTTCTCTATGTACCCTTCCTCCAAGGTTTTAGGTGTTGCATCTCTAAATCACTGTCTCAGAGTGACACCTATTGCACTAAGGCTGAAGAAGCAAATGACCAGACAAAACAGGTATTTCTCCATCATTCCAAATCATCAAGCAAATCTATGTGTCTTTCTAAAAATATGCATTTTGATTCCCACAAATAAGACAAGTTTGACTTAACAGTCAGAAAAAGATTACAGGACAAATGTTAACAATTTCATGTTCTCATTGTGACCACCTACTTGAAATTATGACACCACAAGCTTAAAAATGTGGCCCCTAGTTCAACAACAAATGTGCAATACTGATGTGAGAGCATGTTATTCAATGTAATTATATCGTCTTTGATGGTATGTAGGAACTCACATAATCAATCCTGGGTCCCTTAAAATTAGCAATTATTTCAGTAAACTGTGTGGAGAACTGAGCCATGTTTGCCATGCTTCTGAATGAGTGCTAATGTGGAAAAGAATAGCTTATGAATTGGAAAAGGGCAAGTGAACTAAACCATGGCTGTTGTTTGATCTATGCTGCTCAGCTTCCAAATCTCTGCCCTCTTTTAACGATGGAATGGAGATGCTGAAGTGATCCAAAATTCAGGTTATTTTAATGTATTCCTGAGTATTGGCTTGAGGACTGGGGGTACCTCTCCTTTTCTGCTGAAGTTAGCACAGGCATATGCACAGTGCAATAGGAATAATAAACAACATTAATAAGCTGTGAAGACAGTCAGATATTTTACTGTTTTCAGTCTTGTTAAAAGATATGGCAATCCTGCACTGGTACAGTACAACTGAGTAACATTAATGTGTGCAATCTGTATCTAAAAATTAATTTGGTCTCAGGTTTGAACGCCCACATTTTTAAATTCCAATACAAGACTAAAAGACTTGGCAATGTAATTTTCTTTCTAAGCTTTTTTCTTTTAAATTGAATTCATTTCTCTTCTTCGCTTTGTGTGCGTACAGATCAATCCCACCTGCTCTCTTGATGTCAGTAAATCTATTGACACAATGTGACCACTTTTGAGAGAGAGCATTGCCTGCCCTGGGATTCCTGGTGCACAGCAAAGCAAATTTGACACAGTTTCTAGAATTTTATGGCATTACAGCTGCTTTCCTCCATGCTGCTTTTGTGTGCCCACAAGCTCACGTCTCCCTTTCTCAATTATCCTTGCTGGAGAGATGACTGCCATCTAGTGATCCCTGAACCTCCTTGTTCCCCATTGTCACTTTACAATATGCTTGTCTTCCAGCTCCAATCTCTTAGTTTATAGCCTGCCCTCCTTCTCTTTTCCCCTAGTGTTATGAGCAATATCAATTATAAAGCTTTGAAACACAGCCTACCAATCCCAGCAAAGGACAGACTAAATGTGATATGAAGTCATAATTCTAGTCCACATAATTTTTTTCTCCATCTGTATTTTATAGAAGGGATATTGGATTTCTGTGTTTCGCTATAACCTTGCTGTCAAATAAAATCCTTCAGCAAGGAGGTGGGTTGTTTAACCCACCAGCAGTGAACCATTGATTATGGCTGAATGTATTTACCATGTTAATGTGCCCATCTACCCTGGTACACGCTGCCTGTGCTTTTTGGCTGTTCCTCTGAGTGACTTGGAGCAGCTGCCTGTGTGTTGAGGGAGAGACAGAGATCAACTGTTTCCAACACCACGGCAAGAAAACCCACTCGGAGCAAACTCTAACGACTCCATGCTGCAAAAGTGAGCATCCTCACTGCACAAGTCCTTAAACCTCAGCCATCCCCCAGCAGTGACAAATTGAGACACTATATATAGAAACGCTTTTCTTGAGTTGTTTAGCCACCTAATCCAAATTAGATACAAACTGTCCTTAATTCATTAACATCTGAGCAAGGCTCAGAGGAGGTAAAGCTGTCTCTAACTGCTGATAATTAATTTCCACGTCCAATCCAATTAAAATGAACTTCAAAGGGATTTTAAGCAGGAAATCCAAAATATGAAATATTACACTCTTTTCCCATACAGTCCTACCTATTTCCACTTTAGCAAGTGAAGGTCTTCCTGCCTATTTGTCTGTGTGTCCATTTGGAAATGGAGAAAGGAGAAGGAAGATAGCAAATTAAGTATTTCACAGTGGCAGGGTAACAGCATGCTCTCCAGACTGACATGTAGCCAGTCTGATTTAAAAGGAAAAAAGCAACAGCCATGAGGCTAATGTTGAGCTGGCAGATTTTTCCATGCATCAGAATAGCAATCACATTAGAAAGACAGGTGCTCAAAAACACTGGAGAAATCAGTGTGATTTATTCAGTGCGTTCAGGGAATCCCAGACACATGTTGATCCTGGGAGGAGGACTAAAGGCTTCATTTTTCAGCAAGCATAGAAGGAAGGGGCAATTTGTTCGAAGACCATGAAGACCCTAGAAAATGCGATATATCAAAGCATTACAAATACAGTTGCTACAGGCAGGAGAACCACTTACGTCCTAGGACAAACCAGCCAAAAGCTGAGGTGCAATATACCTGGGGTAGCCACACTGATCACTGAGCTTCACAGATCTAGAGTTAGTGTAAACAACATAACTAGCTTTGAAAATTATTCAGGTGAGATCTGTCATTTCTATTCTCTTCAAGAAAATGACTTTCCAGAAAAAATGAAGAAGAAAGCATGCACAAATACTGGGGGAAAGTGCATGCAGGAGGGATTTTGCAAATGAGCTGGGTCTGTTTTCAGCCTCTACTACTACGAAAGTAGCTGCTAATGTGTCCCTGCCTCAGTCTCCCCATCTGGAAAAGGTGATAATTGTGGCAGTTTTTGTCAAGCATCTCATAACCTATAGAGGTAAACACAACTCAAAAATAGTTTTCTGCAGTGTTGCAGTATGTATACATAACAAGGTCAGAGCTGGCACTGCAGGTCAAAGTCATGTCTCCAGCTCAGTTTCAAACAGCTTTCAAAACTCCTTCCTAAAAGCCAGGCAAAAGGGGTGGCCTATACACCTCCTACCCTGCTAGCAGCACCTGGGCTGATAGTTTGAGGCCAGTTTATCGACAGAAGCTCAAGTCGTGGGATATGCTATGGAGAAGGCACCCTTTTGTGCCAGGCATTTGCATTGCTGGCAGAAAGCCTTCACACCTAGCAATTGGCTAAAGTTAGCGGTGAACAGTGGGGATGTTCCAATTTGGCTGTAGTGGCAGGTGGCTTAGCAATAATTAGTCACATTCTTCTCTCCTCACAGGCATCAATTAATTTCCACATTATGTCTCTGTGTCTGTCTTCTTGATTAGTGGTACATGGTGCAACCCAGGGAAGCCATTCCAGGTCAAACAAAACTCTTCACTAACATGCTGTGAAAATTGTCTACCCAAGCAAAGTACTCAATAAAACAGAAAACAAAGTCCCCAGGAGACAACCTGTGTTGTATGCGACCCTGTCCACTCATAACATGGTATAGCCAAACTGCAAACCTAAGTGCTGCAGGCATCTTGCATCTTCCCAAGGAAAGCATTCATAAGGGAGGTACAAGCTCCAGAAACCCAAAGGATTTTTGTCCCCATGAGCTGGGATATTTTTCTTGTGAGGCTCAGTCTTCACTGAAAGAGAGATCTTGTCCCAAGGCAGCCTGGAAGGTTGGTGTCTTTCCACAAAAACAAGCTGTCCTTGAGAGATGAAACCTGGCTCAGCAGATGTCATTAGCAGCATTGACTTCAGCACGAGCAATGCTTCCCAGGGCAGCAAACCGTGGCACAGAGCATCATCCACCTTGCAGGTTGGACTAATTAAAGGGCAGCTACTCTGCCAGCTGGACAATCAGTGTTTTTTGTACTCTGATTACAGAAAGTATTCATTTGCTGGATACCTTTATGAAGTAAAAGAGCTCTCAAGGCCCCTTGATTAAAAAGAGGACAAACCCCACCACATTGGATGGATGCAGAGAATATTTTCTCTTTTCCTGGGTTCGTACAGCATCAGAATTTGAGGAGTCTTGAAAATGCTGGTTTCCATACTCTCAAAGGAATGAATTCCTTCCTTCCAAACAATACCCAATATTCCACTGGAGTGCTGAGAAAGCGCCAAGAATCGAATTGAAACATTGTTATTTCATGTTGCTTCCAGTGATAATGGAGCACTTTTTTCTATTATAAAAGAGCATTTTGCAACTCATTCTGTTATTTGGGCTGTAAAAGGTTTGCTTTGAGATGTTTATTATTTACTCAATACTTAATTGCCACGCTAGAATGCATTCACAGAACAGCACATACTGATTTTTATTACCAATTGGGTGGTTCTGTTTTTCCTTAAGAAGCAAACAAAATATTTCCTGCTGTGTTTCAGTTATCCATTGATCCTTAGGCAAAAACAGCAAAAATTCAGAATAACATGGCTGTGATATAATACACATAGAGTTTTATTGTGGAATTGGTTTTGTCCATTTATGTTTCTGATTGGCTGCTTAGGAAGAAGGAAATTAGGCCATAAAGAATAAGTTGTTGTACATGATATTTCAATTTTGGAGGAATGGCACTAGAAATGAGAATGCTGGGGGCCCACATACATTCATCTCTCTTGGTATCCAGAAATAAAATGAGATGTCACATAGAGATGCCCTAGCTTTTCACAGCTTTTTTCACTGTAACATTTCAGTAAAATATGGCATTAAAAGGAAACCCAGATCCTCAACCAATGTAGCTGTAAACAGCTTGAATGTGACTCTCTTTTTACTACAGAGCTCTCTGCTTTACCTCTCCAGCCATTCCTTTTAAGTCTGTCTGACTACCATACCATTTCACCCAGCACCAAATGGGCAGCAGTGTGGATGTACTCGTTTTGCTTATAAACAGGTCTGAAAGGCTCCCCTCAGCCAGTGGAGGTTTGAATAGATTTTGTATGCCTTTGGGCAGGTGGATAACTAACCACAGCATGACCGTGCTGTGAGATATCAGATCTATTCTCCCATCAGCACTTCTCCTTTCTGTTGCCTAATTTTCCTTTTTTTTTCTTTTGGTACCTAAACAACCAATTAGCAAGAGAGAGTAAAAATAAAATAAGTCACTTAAAATACCCCATCACATTAAAAGTGCAGATTTAAAATGCAGTTTGATAAGTAGATGATTTATTCTTTTGCAGACACCTTTGCTGTTTTTTCTGCAGTGAAAGAAAACACTTTCTTTTCATGGCCACTGGCATGCCAGCAGGGGGTTGACTTCAATGGAAGGTACACCTAGCCATAAATTTGGATGTGGTGTCAAGCTGACATGATTAAGACATTACACTACGTTAGGTTGTGAAAAGTGAACAGAAATATTATAAAGAAAAAATGGCATCACACTACATAGCAAGGCAAAACATCCTCATATGTATTTAAGCAGACAGTTCAATCAGTTTTTCTAAGTATAAATTTTTCTCACGTAATGGGCTCATTTTGTGGCTGGTCCATTTCTGGTCTCCTGCACGGGGCCAGCCCAAAGGCTCCTGCAGGCCCCAGGACTCCATCACTTGTAATCAACAGGTTCTGGACAGGAGCTCCCCCATGGTTCCCAAGCCAAGAAATCAGCAGAAATGGTGACTGCTGAAGAGCAAAACCTGCTGATAGAAACAGGGAAAGACATGTACCACCCCTGATGTTCATAAAAACAATTTTAAAACATCTTTTTTTTTTTTTTTTTTTCCCGGGAGAATGCATGTATGTATATAGAAAAACACATTTAATAAAAGCTTTGATTTTTTTAAAAAAGAAACAAACAATAATCCTCCGTCAAATTTCAGTAGTCTCTCAACTTTTTGTCAATATAGACTTAAAGTTCAAAATAATCTGAATTTTAATGTAGAAAGTCATTGTCTGTCAGAGATACAGACTGGATGGCAGAGCAGCAGTATATTAACCCATAAAGTATATGGCTTAATCTTTTGATTGTTTATGATTTGTTATATTGTATCTAGTACATATGTATAGTACATATGGATCAGACCATTTTTATGAGCACTATTTCAAATTTGTGTATAAAATTTATGTATAAAAATGCTAATATGTAATAACCATGCTAATGTATAATAGAAATCACTATATAGATATATAAATACTTGCATCGACACCAGTGTGTTCAAGTATAGATACATAAATGTATCTATATATATTTGAAATTATATGAGATAAATAAATAAATAAATAAATAAATAAATATAAGGTTTACTGACATTTATGGAAGGTGGGTAGGGTTTATCCTACTATGTGTCCTTCACTCTGTCTTGGTTATTCTGAATCCAGGATCTGTTTTAGTGTTGTCATTATCCTTACTATTACCATCTCTGTTTTACTTTGGGCACCACTGACAACCCAGATGCAGTAAGGGCATTTACCATGGGCAGAAAAGCCTTACTTTGGGGAATCATACTTTAGGTAATTTCTTGCCAATCAACAAAAAATCCACTGACTTTTCTGAGTATTAATTAAAAGAAGATAAAAGCTAGTTTTTTAAACTGTACAGAAACACCTCTCTCCCCTCTTCCCCACCACATTGCCACCTGCAGCCACAGTCCTTCTAGATGTTCTTGTTCCAGCATGGATTGCTCATGGCTGCAATCCCTCAGGGCTGTCGCTGCCTCAGCACTGATCATCCACAGCCACATTCCTCATGGATGTCATCACCCTTTTTGGCATCAGTTGTCTTCTCACAGAATCATTAAGGTTGGAAATTACCCCCATGATCATCAAGGCCAACACTTAACCTCAAAAGATGGCCACTGCCAGTTTCTTTCTTAAATTTTTCTCAGCAAGTGCACTGTGTTTTTCACTGACTGGATAATGGTGGAGATTTGTCATGGTGTAGTTTCTCCATCACTGCTTTCACATGTCCTAGGGGCAATGTGCAGCTGATTTCAGCAGGCACACAGTGGCCTGTGACCCTCTCCAGCACAGTCCCTTTGATCAGAAAGCCTGCAGCATGGAGCTGTCAGGTAGGACCCTGAAAAGCTCCACCCATCACCCCTTAAAAACAGATATTTGGAGATCATTTTCTGAGTGTTACAAGTTAACCTGAACAGTCAAACCGAACAACAGGCAATGCTCCAGTGCCCCCAGCCCGGGCCATGTGCCGTTCTTGGAGGCTGAGGAACCCTGACCTGCCCTTGGCTGTAAAGACACCCATGCACAGACTGCTTTGTGTGGAGCACATGAGGCAGTGGCTGAAGTTTTCCTATGGGATCCAAGTATTTACCTTAAATCTTCAATTACTCAGTAAACTATCAAGCCATGTCCTTTATGAGGCTGGCAGTGAGCTTACTGAACTGGAAGGAGAGCGGGAGTCTGTGTAACCAGTTCTGGCCAGGTACCCGTGAGAAGTGGGAAGGGTGTTGGCTGTGTCCATGTAGAATAAATGTAGGAAATGCTGCCCCTGGGTCACGGCGTGCCACTAACCATGAAGACTTAGGACAGAAGACCTTAGCAGGGCCTATTGCAGGCCAGTGCATCTCCTTACCTAACTACAAAATTGAAGGAAATGTCACAGAGAAGAGCACTGGGGACAGGATGGAGATGACCTTTTCATCCATACTGCACACCACGTGGAGATATCCTGAGTGAAAGATGACTCAGTGCTTTGAATAGCATACATTGTTCTCCAGCATATTTTTGTTTCCATGGGCACTAACATAGAAATTCATGCAGGCTAAGCTCCTGTATTGCTTACCTTGCTGTGACTGCCACACATTCTTATTAAAGGTTCCAGCGACTTTGCTCCTCTGCCATAACAACATTCTGCTTTGAAATGAATTGAGTTTCTTTCCTGCAAATGCCAGACTGCTCAACTACTCATTCAGGGTGAAGAAGATATCATAAAATCATAGAATAGTTCAGATTGGAAGAGACCTTAAAGGTCATCTAGATCCAAACCCCTGCCACATACAGGGACATCTTTCAATAGACCAGGCGGCTCATTGCCTGGTTCAACCTTGCCTTTAACACTTAGTGTGTTGGGGCATCCACAACTAGGGGTAGGAAATTCACAACTATACAGAGCTCCTTAAGAAAGGAAAATAGAAAAATAATGTGCTGAGCTGGTGTTTCCTGAGGTTTCTAGGTTTTCTGATGATGCAGGGTAGGAGCCTATGCTGTGTTGAAGGGTCGCGCTGCAAGTGCCCACCAGAGAAGAAGGCACTGACCTGGACTCTTCAGGTCTTTAGCCATCATGTTGTTTTTACTGTTTTCCAGCTGAAAATGCTCCTTTCCTATCATAGGCCCTGTCTAAATATGGTCCCAATAGTCTGTGAAAGTAAAGGTTTTCTCATTTGGTGTGTGAGTGGAGGTAATACGTTGAGACTGCACTCACTGTGCTTCTGACATTCCTTTCTGCTCTCTGTATACCCCTTGCACTATTTCCCACTCACTTTCCACCAGTAATTTGTGCCATATACTTCTGCCTTGTTTCAGTACCAATTTCATGACGGCAGCAATAGCTGCACTGAACAACATCCTTTCTTGCACATACCCAGCCTATCCTTTACCTGGCAATGTCTCCTGTCATTACACCTTTGAAAACTGGCCAGTCCTGGACAAGAATGGTTTCTCTGCCTTCATGCTGCCTCATGATTTCTTTGAGTGCATGGAGCCATTTGCAATATACACTTAGAGGAACTTATTCCCATTTATGGCAAAAGTCCTGGGAAGCCTTCAGCCCATGGCCCACTGATGACACAGCTCTTAGAAGCACTCGGCAATGGCTTCTTCATCATCTTTTCTGGTGGCTGGTGACCAGACTGCTTCAGCCCATGGCCCACTGATGACACAGCTCTTAGAAGCACTCGGCAATGGCTTCTTCATCATCTTTTCTGGTGGCTGGTGACCAGACTGTGTGTCCATCTCATGCCTGGAACTGTCATATTGGCATAATTCTTTCCTAAGGAGCAAAGCCATCAATTTTTTTTTTTTTTTTTTTTCCCCTAAGGAAATAATTTGCATGTGCCTCCTGGGAGTCTTTTAGCAAATGTGCTTATCAGTGGTTTTGCATCACTGAGGTTTTGCAGTGGAGTTCCAGACTTCAGCTGTAGCTGATCCACAGAACTGTAACACTGCAGAAATGGTGTTGACTTGGAACTGCCTCTAATCTTACACAAGCTGCTCCTTTGGTCCTCCCCACTCATTATGTGGTGACTGTATTAATAGCTCTTGGCCTTCTGACACAATGTGCTCATCCATGGATGGCAAATCTTTTAGATATTGGCAGCAAATTTAGCTTAAAAAGCACCCCAACTCTCTCATTACTGATGGTGCCAAGACTAATCTCTGTCAATGTCAAATCTGGTAACAGGGCCAAGGACTTAGCATTGCTTCCCTAATTTGAATTTCAGATCTATTCTCTTCCTTTCAATCCAATCTTGTCTGTTTAGTCCTTTTCCCTTGGTGTTTAACCATATGCTGAGGAATCCAATTCTTTTTTTGGCTCTGAATCAAGATGGGGAGACCTATTGTCTCTCTAAATCCTGATGTTAGGTTGGTTAAATTTCTTTTTTTCAAACTGAACCTGATGATGTGAACTTCTCTGCTCTCTATTCCCTACTGAGAATTTGCATTTGCTTATGTGCTGCCAAGGATGCGTGGCTTCTGCTGCTGTACGATGGTCCTCATGCATGTGCAGGGAACTATATAGAATTCCAGGAAGATGAGTCTTTGGGTAATACACACTCCTGAACTCCTTTTATTGTAGATAAGTGATTTTCTTCTTTTTGCTCTGTGCTACAGATTTTTTTACTGTTATTTCCTGCCTATCTTGCAATAATTGTATGAAAATGAATCAGTAAATGTTTACAAAATACTCCAGACATAAAACTGCCAGATAACTACTAAGTATTATTTTAATTGGAATTAATAGCAATAATAGAACTAGATTGAGAGCCTTTCCAAGACTGTAATATTCGTTTTCAGAGAGAGACCTTAAACTGACCTGATTATTTAGCAAGTTACAGCTACATAGTGTAGATAATTAAAAATAAATTACTATCAGGGTTCTAAAAGTAATTGAAAATCATGTTAATAAATTTAGATGGGAGAGAAAAAAGAGCCCAAGGCAAAAAACAAACCAGCTCATCTAGCCATCCCAGGGGTTTCTGAACAAATGCATAGGATTGAAGCCTACAGGATATAGAACAAACCTATAAATCTCTGGACACCACTGGCAATTATTAGTGCTTGCCTAAAGACCTGACCTCTTAAGAAGTGGAGCAGAATCAACATGGCAGAGTGTGTCTAGCAGGGAGCTAGATGTAACCATCCCTTGAGGCAAAACAGAGTGCAGAATATGATGACAATGCTTTGCAGGTAGATCAGGTCATGCTCTGTTTGGATTAAGTGCTGTTGGAAGCTGAAAAGGGCCTTGGCTGTCTTATTTATCACAGAATCAAAAGCACACCAGTGGCTGACTGCATCAACTTCCCCATGCGATGTGCACAGCCAGTGGCTCTCCAGCTCCAGATAGGACCTTCCCTCTGGAAATGGCATTTTAAGCCCACTTGGGCTTAAAATAGCTGACAAAGTATATGCAGACAAATGGATAGTGCAGGCAGACCCAGAGGGCTGTGACCAGGAGCATGCACTCCTGCGGGAGGCCAGACACGAGCGGTGTGTCCGAGGGATTGGTGCAGGGCCAAGTGCTGCTCAACATCTTCGTTAGGGACCAGATGATGGGAGAGAGTGCACCCTCAGCAAGCTCACAGATGCTACAAAACTTGGAGAAGTGACAGACACAGCAGAAGTTCATGCTTCCATCCAGAGGGACTTTGACAGGCCAGAGAAATGGGCTGACAGGAACTTCATGGAGTTCAGCAAGGGAAAATGTCAAGGCAATTGAACAATAAGAAGTAATCCCAGGCATCAGTACACACTGGTGACCAGCTGACTGGAAAGCAGCTCTGCAGAGAAGGACTTTGGGGTCTTGGTGGATGGTAAGACAACTATGAGCTAGCTGTCATGTGCCCTCACAGCGAAGAAAGCCAACAACCTCCTTGCATGAGCAAAAGCATTGCCAGAAGGTCAAGGGAAGTGACCTCTGCTCCACTGCACAGCCCTGGTGAGGCCACATCTGGAATACTGCTTCCAGTGCTGGGCTCCTCAGTAGAAGAGAGACATGGACATGCTGGAGAGACTCCAAGAAGAGGCTGCAAAGATGGTTAAGCAGCTGGAGCATTTTGAGACAAGGAGAGCCTGAGAGAGCTCAGGCTGTTCATCCTCTGGAGAAGAGAAGGCTGAGGAGAATCTTATCCAAGTGGATAAATGCTTGATGGGGAGAGTAAAGAAGATGGAGCCAGGCTTTTGGGGGGGTTTTTTGAGCAAGGGGACAGAGGCTGCCACAGCTCAACACCTTTCCAAAGACCTGCACTCACTGTTAGGTAAAGGAGCAGAAGTGCTGTCCCTGAAGAGCTCAGACTCAGTCCACAATTTGCAAGTAAGAAAACTGCAAATTTTCAGGATGAGTGGGATGCAGCATTTCACAATTCAAAAGCCTACTGGTGCTACTGACTGCCCTTAGGGAAATCCCTCCTCACAGTCAGCAGGAACCTTATCATTCAGGAAGAAGGAATACAGAACAATAAGAACTCAATCCTATGCACTGTCTTTGGATATTCAGTGGCTTTGTTGGGTCAAATTTCTGTGTTTGCGTGGTAGAATAGGAAGTAGGAAAGACTGAGTTATAACTCTTTTAACAGCTTAGACACTTTACCTTTTAGAGTCAAGCAGTCATTACACTGTCCCTGGTTTAAGATCCCAAGGAAAGTGTCTAGAATTTGTTAAAAGAGAAGCTAGGAAAAAGAAAGAATCCTGTAATGAAAAAAAAAAGAGGTTGGAGATGAAACTTTGAGTCCCCCAAAAAACCAACTGTGTAAAAAAAAAAAAAGAAATAGAAGCCAACATGATAGGAAAGAAAGTCTGTTACTTTGGACTAGGTGCTGAGGGAGAAAAACAAAATCAAAGCATCACTTTCTGATAAGGCAGAGCTGCCTGTACCTCTGTAGATGTGCATCAGCCACTACAGAGATGAGAAAGAGTTGCAGTAAGAAGGAGTAAAAGGAGATGTTGCAGATAGCAGCACTCAAGAAATCAGTTACTCACTTACAAGTAGTTTGTGACACTTGTGTACATGTGCTGCTACCAGTGCTGCCATAGAATTTTGTTATTCTCTGATTTTAGTATCTGTAAAAATGGGCTCAGCAGTGCATGAGTTAGTGTTAATAACAATGGTATGGTTGGACTTTGTCTGCATATTCTTTGTTATCCAGCTCTTTTCTAATTCCTGCTAGGTTGCTCGCTCCCTAAGCTTGGCAGCCAAGAGCTGCTGCACTAAACGTGAGTGAAATGAGAGTCTTGACTGTTCATGGTTTAATCAATAATAGATTTAGGAGATGAAGTCGCCCATGCTCTTCATTTTTGAATCTCAAGCCCCATCTGCTGCTCACTCACTGATTTGGTCTCATCCTGTGAATGCCTCTCTGATGATCTTGTTTACTACAAGTAAAATACTTGCCACTCAAGAGTTCAGTCAAGTACATACTTTTGCAGTCTTACCAATTATGGAAAATATTGGTATTGTCAAAATACAGTCTCTTTTGTATCATAAATGCTGCCTGATACCACATGAATGTTTATTTTTGAGCATTTTCTCACCTGAAAAAATCTCTCTAAAGACTGCAGTATCAGACAGAGAAGATCTGGATGATGACATCCTTCCTCCATCTTGTGCTCAACTTCCTGCTGATGAATAAGAGATAAGCTAATTTGTACTTCCAGAAAGCACATTTGCATAACAGCCCCACATACATTTTGTTCACTCTCTTTTGCTACTTCAGTGCCGCAGTTGCCCATACAGAGCAGGTATGAATATGTAAGGCAGCTCTCATGGATTTTCTTAGGAGCAGTTGGCAGCAGGCTATTAATATGGATGCTCCCGTGCTGAAAATTAGGAATAGGGAAGGACACACACTGGTTGCACTAAGCACCCCATCAGCAGAACATCTGCCTCCTGCCTCCCTCCAAGGCCGCTGTAAGTGGCCCAGCTGCACCAGTTGCTCTCTGCTGACTGCCCCTCGTGTAAACAAGCCTCAACCCTTCCGCACGCTGAATATTTCCACACACACAACAATACTGTAGGAACTGTGCAAGCAAAAGTGGCAGCACTCCATTCCTAGGCACCACTTCCTGGTGTCCACTGACCTCTGGTTCCTGCTCAAGCGATGCATCCTGGCAGATCCAAATGACAAAATTAATGGCAAGGCTCAAATATTTGAGGGGTTTGGTCCCAGGAGTTTTACCACAACCTTCCAGTAATGTTTCAGTGTTAATATCTTCAGGACATAGCAGACAGAATCTGCAAAATCTATTGTGTTACTGGATCAATAAACTCTCTCTCTCCCAAAATCAGATCTGTAAACAAAGAAAATTTCCTACCAGACTTGAATTCGGAAAATAACTTTGCTTCAGCTGTAATGTAATTGGGTTCAAAATCCCTCAAAGTGGGAAAAATTTCACCCTTTTACACCAAGATTAGGTGCTTCTTAGAACAACCAACTCTTTTCTACAAGGCCACTCACACTGAAATACTGAAAATCTCCATGGGAAGTGGGGGTGGGTCACCTGCATTCTTAGCATGCATTGTCCCTTCATGTCACTGACGCCAGGTGTGGGTGCATCATTTGATTTCTAGTGGCATTCATGTGAGGTGACAGACATAATAGGTTGATTTGTGGCTCACCAATACCCATGGAAAAGCACATTGTTTAAATCACCAGAGAAAGACACAAACTCATTTCCATGTGTAGCTATAGAGAACGTAGGTAATAGAGTAACTACAGAGTGATATTTTTAAAGCAATTATACTGGTTCCGCTTCTAATACATAGGACAATCTATTATCTCAAAAGCTGCCCATTTCAGCTCTGTTAATCCTGGAGAAGGTTTGTTTTGCTTAAGCACTATCAGTCCTCTCAAGAGAAAACAACATCTGCCTGTGTACTTGAAAATTTAACTTTGTATCCTAATTGAAATTGATGCACTCAGGAGAAGACCTGCTTGTTGCAATTTTGAAGGGAAGTTTTCTGCAGAAGTGTCGGCAGTTCTTTCCTCCCTTAATACTGCCTGTGTATTGCTACTTAGTCATGTCTCTAATTGCAGCACATTGGCATGAATATTGGATGATGATTTGGAGATGCTTAGTACCTCAGGAAAAATAATTGCAGCATGACCTCAGGTTTAACCCATCACCTTATTCTTATGCATGGCAGCTACTTTACTCTGTATTTTTAATAGGGAAAACTCCTAATTTCCTGCATCTTACTTATTGCAGACTGCTTTATGAATGAGATTTGGGCTTTTTTTTTTTTCCCCAAAGCTGAGTAGATTGCTCATCCACCTCTTTAAAAACTCACATCCTCCTTTTAAAGCATTTTAGATTCTACTAAACTTGATTATCTGGGGAAAGTGTTAAGTAAGCTCTGCTCCCATTAACGGGTTTAAGTTTACCATGACAAGATAGACAATGAATTGACATTCTGTTCTACTGCATCTGAATTTTATGGTGCCTGTTGGTGTAAGAGGACAGTGGGAGTCAGGCCCTCAGCTTTGCACTCCCCAGTCACCTCTTTTCAGCTTGCAGAATCATGGACACAGCAGCTGCTGGGTGTGTGCAGAATTACACACTATCACTTTTCTTTTGGTTTAACTGTCTTGTCATATTGTCAGACACTCAACACAGCACGGATTTTCAAAAAGCCAACAGAAGTGCAAAACAGCACAGTACAGTAATGGTGCAAGAACAGGCAAGTACAGAGCATAAAAAACATTAAAGAGACATTTGCCATTGGCTGGTACATGCCCCCACCACACAAATGGTGAATTTGAGTATAATATGAACTTCTAGTATAATTTTCTGTGAGACGTCTGCCCTTATTTCTTTTATGTTTTCTTTTATGTATTAGATGCATTGTAAATTGAAAGCAAACACAATTTTATTTATAAAGCAAACCTGAAATAGAAGATGTGATTAGAATGAGACGTATTTTGTCATTTGCATCATTTATTCACTAAGGAAAAACATGATTTGGACTGACAATACTTGAATTCTTTTGGCAAAATGCACAAATATTTACAGATGAAAACAAATAGATTTTGTGTGTGTGTGTGTAATGAAATTCTAATATATTATTTTCTCATACTGGAATAATCAAAATATTTCAAAATTTGGAAGCATGTATTATGCTATATATAAGTAGAATTCTTCTAATAGTATTTCAAGACTAACTTTAGCTACACTTTATTTTTTAAAGCATGAGGGAAATGCACAAAACTAAACCAAAATATCTCACTTGGGATTGAACTAGAAGAATGTCTGTCAGTTGAAATGCATATTTTTTTCATTATATTTTTGTTTTACTTGTAGATTAAATCATACTCAATCCACAGCATTACTGGAACAAGCTGGCACATGGAGCCAGGATGCTTTATAATACATATTGTCAAAGACAAGTGAAACACTGGTGAGAGGAAAGCTGTCTTAGCCCAGATATGCTACTGGGAACAAGGACTTTGTGTCACTCTTGAAAGCACCTCTTACCTACTAGAAAGCAATACATACACCCTCTGTAACTCACCTTTCTGGAGAAAACTGTCTGCAACTGCAATCAGCCAAGTTGATGAGAAGAAAAGGAGGTAGACAGAGGATTCTAATAGCAATCCCTGTGCTGGCACAAAGGAGGGAGTCAGATTAAATATGTGATGGGTTCCAGGACCACCAAGATACCTGCCAGTACTTTCACAGGAAATGAGAAGGGTCCCCAGAGCTCTGAACTCTGTGCCTGGTCCCTAGGAGATAAGGTGGAGGCTGTAGAAAGTGGTAGCAGTGACAAAACAGAGCAATCTGAAAGCTGCTGTGGTAATTTTAGCCTGCCATTTCCTTGGTAGCTATTAGACATGACAGTAGCAGAAGTCTGTAGCAGAGGATTCATCTCCTTGAGATTGCAAGTCCTTATTACAGCATTTCCAGGAAAATACTGGGATACCCTAATGACTGTTCTACACATGGACATCATTGGCTAGCAAGCAAGGGCTGCAATGTCCACTGCTGCTGTTACGGTAAAGGGAGAGGAAATGAAGGAAGTTATTTAAGAACTCATTGTTGGATTTGGCCTGGGTACAAGGATCCAAAAGATTTACACTGCAGAAAGATGCAGAGACTAGGTTTAGGGTTTTTTTTCATGATACTTCCACTTTATTTGCACAATATCCTTCTAGAATTTTCAAGGAAATAGTTAACCTACAGAGATTACCTAAAGGTAATTACCTAAAGGTAATCTCTGTCCTAAAGCACAGCAGGACAGCACCACTGGTGGATATGTGATTTCCAGAATAATCAGTTCCCATTTCTGTATGGTTAACTTCCTTCTTATTTGTTGATGCTTTGGCCAGTGCAGGTAATACAGAGACTTTACAGTTCACTGAAGATAAGTGATATATCATTTAAAGTATTCCTTTGCTAGGCAAGAACTACATACAGATTCTGTGCTGTCAGCCCTTAAATCTCCAAGACTATGGCAGCAGTCCCCTTGGATGTAGATGATGGCACACATATTTGTTTGAATGCTCTTCTCTAAATCGTGGAGATCACGCACTGTAGATTGGCAGACCCTGGAGAATTTGGTGCTGTTTCTCTGACGTAATAACTGGCCAGGCTCAGAGTTAACACCCATACTCCAGTTCTCTATAACCACAATATGCTTTTGTTCTTGCTTTTTTTTTTTGTTATTTTTTGCTTGTCTTTTATTTTACTTTTTTTTTTTTAGCAGTTGTGGACTCCATTGACCATAAAATTCTTTTCAAATAAATTGGGAAACAAAGCCATGCATTTCTTAAAGAAAAAAAGAGACATTTCTGAGTACTGCTTCCAATTATCTTCTCCATTTGCTACTGATGATTTCTTAGAGAGCCAATTCTGGCCAGAGTCTGAATGTCACCTGCTATTTCTCTCTCCTTCTTTGAACTCCATGCCTGACCTAACATGACATCAGTTTGCCCAAAAGGTGGCACTGCATCTTTGAGCATTTTGTGGACTGGTGCAGAAGAGGTCTTCCATGTAAATAAGTAGAGCTTCTTTGCAGATGTGCTAAATATTTCCTACTAGCTTTCCAACCATGGATCCTTCCTAAAGTGTGTCCTTAAAGTTTTTAATAATTTATAGCTTAGATAAAAACAAAAGCTTGTCCTTGAGTTTTCAAACTTCTAATTTTAATGCTGTGGCTAAAAGCAAGCTGTCCAGCTGAGAACATTAGGGTAAGAAATAGCTCCTCTTTGTGAGGCTCTTCTGAGAGAGTTGTGATTCTGAGCTTTCAGAAAAGGCTAACATCTTCTACCAGTACAGGGAAATTGTTGTCCTTTTTGATCACTTGCTTTCTCCCTTTCAATTTTTTTTTTTTTGGTCATGCAAAAACTACAGTTTTAATATAAAAGGTTTATACAGTTTTAATATAAAAACTCTTACTTAAGACTCCTCTTTCTCCCCAAATCACCAGGCACAAGTCACAGTCACAGTTTTTCAGGCCCTGGATGGTCTTAGGGGTATACAGTTTGGTAAAGGAAATATGAAGCTCTTCTTTCCACAACACTCCTCACAAAGCAACTGGATTCACATCATGATGGTATGTCCCAAATTAGCTCCTCTGCTGGCTGCAGTCTCTTTCTCACAGTTTTCTGGTACCACACAGATGTTAGACCCACCACTAATCCCTCTACCTGATTTTTGCCAGGTTTCCCACAAGGACATTTTTGACCCCTCCTTCCTTGCCTCTTGTGTTTCTGGGTCTTGCTAAGCCCTGGCTCAAGGCACCTGTTTTCTGATTCTCAAGGCTGCTGCAGAGATGCCAGACTCCCACTCTTACTGCCTTCTCCTCTCAAGTCTATCTCTACTCACTTTTTATCTTCCTTGTCTTTGGAAATCCAATTACTTGTCCCTTTTCTATCTTCTGGTGAGTTTGATTTCTTTCTTCCTGAATTCCCACTCCCCTCCTTCGTTTCCCTTCTTTGGGAGATCAGACTTCAGTTTTCAGGTTGACAGTCAGCCTGGCTCTAGTCTTTCACTCCTTGAATTAAAATACCTGGATTGCTGGCAGCTTTCAACTTTCCTGTTGACTGGTAGAGTTGCTCACTACAGTTTCTACTCAGCCTTTTCATACCATTTAGTCACATCCTGCTTTCCTTCCCTGTAATCTAGTCTTTCCTGTGTTTTACAAGCCCTCTGATGAGTTTCAGTCTCCTAGCACATCCTTTAACCTGTCTTTTCCTCTCCCAAACAGCATTCCTCCCTGATTCCTTTCCTGTGATGTTTTCCATCGATTTACATCAGACTGTAATCAGCAGGCATCCTTTAAATTTTTTACTTCTCTCTTCTGGCCTTTCTGCTGTAGTTGTGTTGCCCTGATTTACACTCAGAGCCCAGTTGAACAAGAAACCCCATGCAGGGCCAGTTCAGTTGCAGGAAGCTGTGCTCTGCAATTGGGAAGGAAAAGAAGCACCTGAAAAGCTTGAAGAAGCTCTGTCTTGGTGTCTGAGGTTGATCAATGCCACAAAGCCTTAATGAGAATTTACCGTCAAACTAACTTTTAAAAACTGCCCACCATTATATAGTGCTGGTGTGTGAGATGTGCTTCAATAGCACTTACGAGCTATAGGACAGATGTTGTAGCTATCCATGGCTTTGTGAATGTTTTATAATGATCTCATGCTCCTTTCAGAGTGGCCAAATGAATAATGTAAAGTGCCACGATGATGAGAACTGCCTAACTACTTACATAGATGTGGGAGATATCCATGGGGTAATTAGCAGGTATTACCAATATAAGCTTAATTCTTAAGAATCTATTGTAGCCAGAAAGTCTTTTTTCAAATTTTTTTTTCTCATTAATCCAATCATCTTCATGTTTAATTCACTTCTTCTCCAGTGAGAGCTAACAGTACTGCATAAAAATATCTTTTGCAGTAAAATGCATCTTTAACAACTTGGATGGGATACAAAACCAGATTCCCACCAGAGAAGATTTTTTATCTCCAAGCATATTGCAGCCAGTTTCCTTCCTAATTAATACCATACCCACCCCCAAATTCCATTTCAGTTCCCAAATGAAAATTGATGAGGCAGTCAACCGCAAATAAGCACAATATACCACCAATGGTTCAGTCAGCTCCATTTCCAGCATAGCATGTTGCTAAAGCACAACCAGCTTTCATGGCTTATGTCCCTTGGACATTCCCTGCATCTGCCATGCTTCTATGATAGCTTCAAGTTACACTTGCAGAGGTTTTTTTTAACATGAAGTTTGATCCAATGGTCAGCTGTGTGGATGTCACAATGAAACAGGATGGGTGAAGCTCCTCTTCTCTGAGGAGCAAAGGCAGGGCCCGAGTGGCAGCATTCTTGAACGGGAGACACCAGGGTGTGGAGCAAAGCAGGGGTGCATGGACCACATAAGCTCCACTGAACAGTTTGCAGTACCACTCCCACGGCATGGTATGCAGCTGCAAAGCAACAAAGCTGCAAACAGCCCTGCAGAAGAGGAGTTAAAATGACTTTTCTCAAGGTGAATAGTGGCCCTTACCAGCTGTGGTATGGATTTATCTCACCCCAGTGCTACCAGTCAGTGCAATCAATGCTGATGATGGTGTCAGTATTTCTAATGTGTTCAGCTTCCTTGAGAACAAAATAATGGCTTGTTCTTGCTGGCCTCCTTCTCAGAATCTTCTTGGGAACTGACATCAGGGAATGAAGTGAAAATCAATGATTAAATGTGATGGCTATGATCTTCCAAAATATATACAAAGCTTAAATGTCTACAGTGCAATCATTCTCCTTCCTCAGCAAAACCTATGTGAAATTCCATACTGCCTTCCAGGAAAGCAAGTGTGTTTAGCAAAAGAGCTCAGACCACCAAAGTCTTTGAGTTTCTAATAAGAGGAAACTCTACATTCATACAAATGAAAAAGTTTCTGGTTTAGAGAGCCCCATGTTTGCTCACCTTGCCTCTGTACAGAAAATTAGGGAGGAAATTCTGAAGGGTTTGTTTTGCAGTTCAGAGGATATTTACAAAAAAAATAATTTTATTTTGAAGTTCCAAAACACTGAGAAGAAAGTGGCAAAGCTAGGTATTGGCAATAGCCTTTTAAAATAGCTGTAACAGCTATGGACATGTGTTCTTCTGCCCAGGCTTATCCAAGAAGCACAGCTGTTGGTTGTTAAAAAAAAAAAAAAAGTAATCTTTTCATTTAGATAAAAATGCTCTGCCTCTAATGTTTCTAAATCTATTTGCCTAGGTCTGGTAAAGGTTACTTTAAAGGGTAAGTTTTTTCTTTAGGAATTTCTCAGTAAATAACATATTATGCATACCTCACTGGAGGTATTCTCAAAGCTGCTGCAAAAGCTACTTTGAGGTAATACTCCAGAAATTGAAGGAGTCCCAGCCAGGGAACTATACAACAGAAAAACTGCTTTAAACATTAACTCTAGCTGTAGCCAAGCTGATTAATGAAATAACCAAACAGATTAATAATAACAGTAATAGAGGCAATTAGTGTGATGGAGCTAGAAGACCCCATGCTCCTCACAGACCTCCTTTTTCTCTGCCCAAATGATAACCACTGCCTTGAAAAAGAGCAGTCAGTTAATTTGTTTCAACAATTTCCTACTATAACTACTACTACAACTATGGCTGCTTCTATTACAACTTCTGCTGCTACTGTTGCTACACCATAAATAAATGTGGTGCTTGTAATGGACATGACCTAAAACTCTCTGGATTTATGGGCCATGCACAGCACATGGCAGGTTTTATCCTCCTCAGCAGCCTTAATCCTGACCCAGAGGAAAGAGAGTACCAGTACCCTCTATCCCCTTCCAGCCCTTTGCACACCTTCAGGCTCTCCACAGAGCAGGAAGCTAATGCCAATAGTGATATTTCTTTTTCATCATTAATATTACAAATGCCATCTGTCAGAGGGCATTGCCCAGGGACACCAGCCAAACCAGGGCAACAATGTGCTGAACAAGCATGTAGCAGCAGATGTATTATCATCCTGAAGGAAATAAAACTCCAGAAAAATGAATTATCTGTCTTTTTCATAGGGCTGGGATGTTAGGCTGAATGCCTTGCTCTAAAGAAAGCCTTGAGCCACATTCTTCCCAGATTCTTCCCTAACATATAGCTAAAATTGAAATTCAGCTAACCATTTACAGCAGGTGGCTGCTATACATGGAACAAAACCATCATCAACTTCAGCAAGAGCTGGATGCAACCCATGGATTGTGAAAGAGCAACCTCATTTCATTACATTTTCTCTTCATTTTCATTCAAATGGAAAACAACTTTCATAAAGTTTGCAAGGCTGCTCAGGCCATCTGCCATTCATGCAGTGATGTCTGATCCTGTACTGTTTCTACTGATTAACTCTTCCTCTTTTAGTGATGAAGTTTCCAACTAATAAGAACTTACCTTATGGACTATTTTCATATGTTAAGCTCTAGTTAAAAAAAAAAAAAATCAGTTTAATAGGTATACCAACCACTACATAATGATATACTGCTTCTCTGTGTTATCTCTCAGACAATTATATTTGCAGTCCCCCAGTTTTCTAGAAATCAGCATTCATTCTTGCCCCTGCATTTCTATTTTTGTTCATTCTGGTTTACAGAAGCAAAACTTTGCCTGATGGAAAACCACTGTTTTCCAGATACTTAGGGGACGTGTCCTATTTTCATGGAACGGAGGAATTTCCATCCCCTCATGCATTGTGAGTAGATGAGTCATGCCACAGCTCCACAGCTACAGGTTCTCAATATATTTTCCCTGGAGAGCAAATAAACTGTTCAGACCATTACAGTTGCTGGAGTTTATCCTCTAGGGACAAGCCCAACCTTGCCTTCAGCAGAAGTTGATTTCAACTTCTGGCTTCAATGTATGGATCACAGAGTTAAACTGCAGAGTCCTGGAGGCCAGGAGACACGGTTTCTCCATCTCTCCAGTTCATTGTATTCAGGCTCCACTAACACCTACAGCTTCACAATTTATTTCACTGTGTATAAAAATTAACAGCACTGACAAAATAAAACCTGGCTGTATGTTCTCCTTGCCGATAGAGCTTTTTGGCTGCTAAAACAAAAAAAAAAGGAATGTTGTAGCTTGGGAAAGCTAAATTCTCCATGTTATTGCCACCACACTGTCTAGACTGCCTAAAAAGAAATTGTTTTGGAATGGTCTCATATTGTTTTTGACACTGACTATTTGTTTCAGTGACTACTTTGTTGGTAGATTTGGCCAGTGTTATGTTTGTTTCAGATTTGGGGGATTTCTTGAGGGGTGAAAAAGACTGAGGGCTTCCTTTTTGGAAGAATTACTTTATAAATATTAGTCTTCTTAGTTCAGTAAAAACCAGAGAATGAAAAAGTTTTGAATAGCTTCTGCCTAAACAAAATAATATTACACCAGTCTAAGAAGCAACATCAGGAATGACAAGTGATTATTTAATATTCAGGGCTTGACCTTGCTAGTCCTCCATATACACAAGTCAATGTGAATTCCATGCATGGAGGCTTTAAAGAATCAAGTTTGGAGTTTGTCGAGCACAAAAAAGCCAGTGCTCATTTTTGAAATGTCAGTGCACATCTAGTCATCAACACAGTAATACAGCACTGCTTAGGTCATTGTGTTTCTCTTGACTTAGTGCTAAATGTCATGTTTTTCCTGAAGAGCAACTACCCTCTGATGTGTGAGAAGTGTGGCATTCATTCTGCAAGGGGCAAAGTGCTCTGTGCTTCTAAGCATCTGCTCAAGCCCATGTCCTCCTGCAGCAAGCTTCAGAAAAGGCATCCTTTTATTGCCACTGGTACCATATTAGAGAGTAAGGTGGAACCAATGAGATCCCCTTGGAGTGTGCATACACCCTGGATTTGTACATAAAGATTATGCTATTTAGTACTAGATTAATCCAGATAGTATCCTGTTCTATACAAGGACTGCAGTCAGGGGGCAAGTGCTTGTTTTTTTGCCCTGAGGATATGCCACTGTAACTGGTGATTAAAGTTACCTCCACTTTTTTTTACTCTCTCCTGTCCTTATGTTCTTCTGTTGAAGGCACTTGACAGAAGCACAGCAGCTTGAGAACAGCACATGCAGATTCCAGTCTTCACCACAACCTCCTCAACACTTCCTCAAAAGGCCCAAATAAACATACAACACATTTTCCAAGTCACCTAAAACTCTATTTTTGCTTGTGATCTGTACTTCCATGATCTCTCCTAGCTGAGCACAACCACATTTATCTGAAATCATGATCTGAAGAGAAGGGAAACATCTCTTCCATCCCATAGCAGCAGCAAGAGGAGTGGGACCTCCACAGAAGTCAGATGTGCAAGATGGATTCCTAGAGACAATTTTACCTTAACAGCTTCAGACTGTAACCCAGGAAAACATCCTAAGCTGTTCTGTGACAAAAACCATTCTGCCCTTCACTGCTTGAAACAAGGACATTTGGGAAAAATAACATTCCACTAAGTCAGGAGGAGTGAGCACAGAGTCATAGAAAAACTGGATTGGGAAGGATATTCAGAAGTTGGCTTAGTCTGTCCACGTAGCATAAGGAAGGGTCATTTATCCCTCCTCCTTGTCTTATTTCTACTGGTCCTCCTCGATAGAGACAGCCATATCTCCATAGGCATCTGTGCAAGTGCTTCCCTATGCATAGATTTAGGAGAATTTTCCTGTTATTCTTGTTTGTGCTATCCATTTTAGGAAGAAGGAACAGGTTATTTTCTTCTCTCTAAAAATGTCTGTGGTCTGTTGTCATGTCCTTAGTCAGTTTTTAAGTTAAACAATCTCAAGTCCTTTAATCTTTCCCAAGAGGCCATGCTTTCAATAACACTTTCCTCTAGACTGTCTCCAGTTTCTCTTTTTGATATCCAGAACTGAACAGACAGCTTCAGCTGAGTTCTTACAAAAAATGGAACAAAACAGGATGCCTTGGAAGCTGTTCCTCTTCGTGTAAAATCTGATCTGATGGCTCCCATTTTTTAATGGAAACGATGTTTCAGTTTATGATGCCCAGCAGAATACATGTACATTAGCATTTCACTTGTTACAAGAATACTTTTGAAGTGGTTGACTTTATCCACACATAAAATGTTTTATTTTCTATTACAGAGCAGTCTTGAGGTGCATGACCTCCTTTCCTTTGGGATGAAACCAAACCAGGAGATGATCCTCAAGAATGCAGCTATTGAGCATTTTCTGCTAATAGATAGTCAACTCTAGGATGGACAGTCATGCAGATTTTTTTAATGAGAAAGTTATATGAGACAGTGTTCAGATGAAAATATGTTGAATTAACTGCTTCAGCTGTAAGATGTTGGTATAGACAGAAGCTTAATTGGTATGATGCATTCTGGTTGTGATGAATCTCAGTGGACTATTATTTGTCTTCTTGATACCCTTCAGGTCCTTATACATAGTGTATTTATTTGCTCTGGATTTTTGACAGGAACTGATGTTGACTGATCTTTTCCCTGTTTAAGAAGAATAACTACAATTGTTTTTTTTTTTTTTTTTCCTGTCTTCTGGTACCTTTCTTGACCTCTACGATTCTCAAAGGCTTCATTTTGCACTATCAAATAAAACAGGCTGAGGCACACACTCTGGTCCTGAGGCTAAGTGGGCAGCATAATTCATCTCCACATAGCAAACCTTTCCCCCTGCTCATCACAAAGGCATGCACACATTCAGGCTGTCCCTCACTCCATCTGCGTCCAGAAAATGTCTGGGAAAATAGTAGAACAAAAAGACAAAAATATGCCAAAGAGATTTTAGCAATAGACAGTTTGGGTGGTCCTAGGACAGCACATTAGCCTATAACCTGTCTCTGTTCTATTTGTCATTGCAGGAGTAGCCAGAACATGATCACTAAACCATTTGAGATAGCCTAAACCAATTTCATTGTCATGACGATGACAATGATGCTCAGCTCAGTGCTTATGACACAAGGTCCTTTTATGCCCCTAAGAACTGCAGTAACAGCATGGGGAATGGGAGAAGCCTTTTCAACCCTGCAGAGAGAGAAAATTGCCTGTATGTGCCAATTTCATTTAGGAATCTAACTTATTCCTTGCTCTGCGCCCACTCCATAATGAATGTTTCCTTTCTTTTCATTATATCTAATTTTCTTTCCTTTAGTTTCTTACTTACTTGCCCTCATTTTCAAATGACCTTGTTATTGTGATTCTGTAATATTCTCCGCTTCCCGTTTCAACACAGGGCTTCTTTTTAGTTGTCATATAGTTACATTATGCAAGAATCATTATTTGGTCCTGTCTTAAAGACAGAACCCCTAGCTGCTACATAATGCATGTACAGATTCAATGCATTTCTAATGCTGAGAATTTCTCTTCGTTCCCATTGTTCATACAACCAGAAAAATTCTGTGGAAAAACTAAAAATAAATCTTCACCAAATAGAATATGGTTTGTAATGTCTCTTGATATGGGCATTACCTCAGATTTAGCTCAGCTTATTTTGTATGGGAGACGGAGTGAGATTCAGCTCTAATTTAATATCTCTGAGATTGATCTGAGCTGTTTGCAGTCTCAGTCACACGTAATAAGGTGAAAGTACAGTGTCTGGCTGTCTGACTGAACTTTTATGCTGTGCATATCACAGTAACATATCTAAGCTGCTTTGGAAAAAAAAGGAACTCTGAAAAGGCAGCAAAAATTAATAATGACCTTCCAATATCATCAACCTAACCTGATTCCTTTGTGCTTGACACAATTCATTTTAATTTCTTTAATGGTGTACCTCCCCATTCTGCAATTCTGAAAATGGCTGGAGTAAGCTCTTTTCCAAGGTTGAACAGAAAGATGTGTCAGATGCCCTCTGACAGAGTCACGCCTCCAGATGGAGACTGGAGCTTGGATGGGTTGTAAGGCTCATGTGGCTGCACTGTAGGTTTTGGGGCGAGAAGAGAAAACACCACAGGAGGCATTGCTAACAAAAGCAGGAAGAAGAGGTGGATGGAACCTACAACTTCAGCACTAAATCTCTCCCTTGTGAATTCTTACCAAAGATAATTCAAAATTAGTAATTTCTGAAATATCTAGGCTACACAATTCAGCCTAATGCTGTGGTCCCTGAATTAGCTCCAGAAAAGCTAATATAATTACATTTCCCTGTCAGTCAGCTCAAGCTCCTTATTCTTCTAGAGGCAGATCTAATTACTCTGGGCACAGCACCAGCCTTATGCAGCCACAGCTCTGCTGGGACGGAGCCAGGACATCTGCTGACGCTGTGCTGGACTGGTCACTCTGACCAAGCCTGCTCAGTGGTGGCTCAGAATTGTCCTCCCAAGCCCTTGTGACACATTTCAGGTGTGTCCTACAGCCAGCCTGTCAAAGTAGACCCCGAACACAGATGAACTGTATGGCTGGGTTAAAGAAGCCATAACCAGGGAATATGTAGTTTCACCTCCATATCTTTGCTGCAGAGCAAGAAACAGTGTCAGGTGTCAGACTGCACATGACATACAATCATAGAGCCATAGAATTGTGTGGATTGGAAGGCACCCCTCTGCAATAAGCAGGGACATCTTCAACTAGACCAGTTTGCTCAGACCCTCATCCAACCTGAGCCTGAGAGAGTTTCAGAGGAAAGAATGTAGTCCTAAGAGACTAAAAAATAATTTCCTATGGTATTAATGGAAATATCTTAAGCTAGCTTTTACCTAAATACTGCTTCTTCTTGCTGCAAACCAGCACGAGACAAACATTGTACGTCAGACAAACAGAATGCCAGCTTCATTTTTAGAATGTCTCCCAGAACAGACTTCTGTACTGAGAGAAGGACTGTCGGTTTTTTCTGTGAGTTATTCTGAAATTCAAGCTTGTTACCTCTGCTTTTTTTCATTGTAACTTAATCAGTACATGAAGAACTGTTTGGATCCCCAGATTCACATTATGGAACTTTTATTTCTAATGCAGAAGGCCACTGAGCCTATCAGCACTGTTTGTGATTATAAGCTGGTGTGACACTAGTGCTGCCTCAGTTCAGTGAGGAGCTGTGGGCCACTTTCAGTATCATCAGACCCTGCAGGCTTTACAAAGGCTAATCCAGTGAACACAGTAGACATTTTTTGTGACTTCAAGCAGCCACTGGATCAGGCTGATAAATGACAAACAGTAGCCTGACTTATACTGACTTTTTTTTCCATCAGTGGTATAAGAGGTTGGACCCTGGCAGTTGTGGGCTGGAGGCAGTCTGAATTGCTCACCCTGTCTTGTTGTCCCACACAGTGTGAGGCAGAATAAACACTAGTTAAACTTTGCACTATACCATGGCTGTACAAACAACACTCTTTTAGAGAGTTGCCTACTGAGTGAGACCAGCCTGGATATGCTGCAATTCCTTGCATGCTTAGCAGTACCAGCAACGTCACCAGGGATGCTGGTGCCTGCCTTCCAGCAGCATGGTTTGGATCTACTGCACCTTTATTTCACCAAGTGCCTCAAAGAAATCAAGAGGATCAAGGGTGAAGAAAGCATGCTAGCATGACAGCCTAAGAATCTAATCTATCCTGAACAAGTTCTAAATTCTACTTTAAGTATCTCATCCCTTCCTTAGACTCTGTTCAGGCACATTTTTTAAAGCACAGTAAAAATCTGAAGATAGCCTCATGATGTCTTCAAAGTCTGTTTGTTCATTTCTATTTGTACAATGTTTGGCACAACAGGACTCTTACTCCAAAGACTTTGGGGCACCTGGGAGTGCAGAAGACTTATAGCAGAGATGGAGTGTCTGAAGCCAGGGGATAGTTAGCCACTGAAGCCAATCCACAGCTCTTCATTCTCCATCAAATTTGGTAAATCATGCTGAACTCAGTGGAAAGTTCTCTTGGGGAATCTTGACTCATTTGAGTGACTGTGGTGTTCTCCATCAAGCCATGACATGTTTATGGGCCAAACGAACTTCACTGCAGCAGTCGTGCTGCACTTTCCATTCCATAAAATGCACTGTGCAATTTACTGTTCTCTCTTCCCCTTTCCAATTTTTCTAATCTAGAAGAACAGTAAGCACATATATTGCTTTTATGAGGGAAAGTTCTGAGAACCTGGCAACTTGCCTCGCCTCCTCATTTCTTTGTCTTGGGCAACAGGCAGGATATTTCATTGCAGAAAAAGACTGAGTGGAGTTCTGTCCCTCTGAAATCAGCTGCAGGAGAGTACAGGACAGAGCCAGCATGTTGAGGTCTTTGGGAGAGACAGGGGATAATAAATCACCTCATTACTTCTTGTTTCTCATTACTGCCAGTATCAGGAGGAATGTGTCTAATCTTACTGTGTGGCACTGCTTTGGCGTGGGTGAGAGAAGGGTAAATAAGGTTTAGAGCCCATCCTGTCAGCTCTACTCTCAATATCTCCTACCCAGAAGAGATTCTGGCATTCTTGTGGCACTGGGGTGAGAGTGTGGATTCAGGATGAGTTTCAAAGGAGCAAAGTATAGAAATCGTGCCTCACAATTTGGGGGTTGGCCCATGTGTGTGTGACAAAAGACACCCTGGGACTGCCTAACCAGGCACAAAATCATTTTGAGTATCTGCTAGATCTCTGCATCTCTTGGTCGTGCCTCTAATACCGCTTTATCTATTCTCTCCCTTGACACAGGAGGCTCTGTGATTGGATTTTAGTAAAGTCAGTGACTTTTTTTTAATTTACTCCTGCCTCTCCACCCTCAGCTCTCCCAGACAAGCCCTTCCACCTCTCAACCACTTTCTAGTGCTCCTTTTAGTGTGGCTCCTGCACTCAATGTAAACAGACAAGAGCAGACAAAGTGACCTTGCCTTGGTGCTTGATGCACCACTGCCATCCAAACAGTGAGAAAATCTGAAAGAGTCCAAGTGCTCATGGGCAGAGTGGTCTGAATACTTCTGGGAAGGACTCGTGTTTACCTGTTTGTTTTCAGTATGTGGTAGAATTAGGGATTTCCTTCTCACACAGGTGAGCTATTCCTTGAGTAGTCACACTGGTACTATTTGCATCAATGTTTTATTTCTTTGTAAGAAAGGAGTTCTCTGTCTGCCTCTTACTTGAGGACTGGTGGAGCTGTCTGTATTAGACATTCAGGGCAGGACTGGCACAGATCTACATGGCTGTCATTGAAGAAGAGCCTGTGCAATGCTGCTTTCAAGCCCAATAGCATCAGCCTCTGCATCCTCACTGTCTTGTACCCTCTCCTCTGAAGCCGGTAGAGGTGGATATGGTTTGAGTAAGGGATGTGACTTCTGTGTCAATTCACTGTTAAAACTACAGGAGAATTTTCCTGTTCTTCAGACTAGGAGATAGACCACTTCCAAGTTGGATGAAGATTCAGCAGATGGAAAGTGTTGGTGGAACTATCACTGTTTCCCTGGAGATATACCCACAGTGACCTGGCCTTCACTGATATCCAGCATAAAGCCATGAACAATCTTCAGATGAAATAATTGAAGTGCCAGTAATATTGTAGCTGTGACACCATGGAGCCAACTCTCCACCTCACCCCTCCTCAATAATAATTAAATAATTCTGATAACTAAAAAAGGAAAGAAAATATTTCCTGCTTCACGCACTCAAGAAACAGATGTTGCCATTGATGAGCTTAACAAAATTGCGACAACCAAAGCCTCTGAGTCATCTGGTTCATCCCCTTAGCTCAGAATTAGTTATAAGAATGCCTTCATTAGCTCTTTTTCAGTATAGCAAACATAGCCTCCTGTAAAAGGGAGCAGGTGGAATGAAAAAGAGTATCTGTCCATTAGCACAAAAAAGTAGAAGTCTGCAAGGCGAGGTCATGGTTTTCTGTAAAGCTTGAGAGATGTCTTTCATAATGTAAGTGCTACTGAAACTATCTTGAGTGTGTGAGAATCTCTCAATATTTTTATAGGTGTTAATAAATACTGTAAGCTGCTAGAATGCAGACTTTGACCTTCTCAGGTAGATCTGACTTTTTCTCCTCTTTTTCCTACAGGGAATATTACATCAGTCTGTGGGCTGTGTTGCATAACTGATTAGATTTTATGGGCCTGTGTTATCAGGGAACAAGGTCAAACATCCTATCTTTGATCATCAAAATGACTCATCTGATGATTTGTCTCAGCCAGCTCTCTCCCAAACAAGGCTGCTCTATAGGGTCCTGTGCAAGGCACTGTGGACATTGTCCACCCTATTTGGTTTGAGGTACAGCAGCTGGGCACCTGAACCTTTTCTATTTTGGCAGCATAGATAGATGGACCATATTCAGACCACTTGCCTTTGTGCCAAAGCCAGACTGAGGCTGTTAAGACATCCTTCATTGTCAGGAGAACAATGAATGACTTAGAGGGGCAGTAGACAAGGCTGCCAGACCCTTTGCAACCAGCAGAGGTAAGAACTCAGTGGATGTGAGAAAGGATGTCACAATCTGGCCATCATATCCACAGTCAGCCACAGGCAGTCCCAGTCTATAGCTTTCTCCATTGACTACAGAGGTAGCCAGAGTCCAACTGCTGGTTACAAGTCGGACTCGGTCACTCCTGACTTTAGGAGCTGAATGTCTTTTAGCACGCTTATCCTGCATGTCTGTCATTATAATATGGCCAGCACCAGGCCCTGAGCCTGGCAGGGGTGGATGTGCATCCTCAAGCCTGTGGTCAAGATGGATGATGTGCAGACGTGATTTACCAGATGTGGTAGGAGGCCACTGTTGTAGGACAGGCTGTGCATGCGGCACAAAGTCTGCATCCAGCCTTTCGTATAACACTCACTGCTGAAACCATGGATCATCCCGGACCCTCAGCACTGTTTCTGGCTTTAAAGTAATGCCCAGATCAAATATCCAAGACTCTGAAGTATCAATTTGATCTGAATGTTTCAGGATTACCTCCTCTTGTTTTTGTTAAGTTCACAAAACTGCAGGTAAAGTTTGTGATATATTAATGTGTTGCACAGCAGCAAGCTCAGTGATAACTTCTTTAATGTAGCTTTTGTCCCTGCTTTTTATTCTAGCACATTTTCTTAGTCTTCTAAATTATCCCTTTTATCATCAGACTCTCTGCCAGCTTTGGTAACTTCAAGGAGGCCAAGTTTATAGGTTCTATAACTTTAATCATCCATTTTCTCATTTTCTGAGTTCTGACTAAAGAGTTCCCTTTACATTTACTCAAACTGTTATGAGTTTTTAAAATGTTTTTTAATAGAAAAAGGAAGAGTTTTCTAAAATAAAACTGAATTATTTCCTGCTGCTTCAGCTGAACTGAAACAGTCGAATTGTTGAAACACATTGTTCTGTTAAATTCCTTAGTTCCAATGTATGTTACTGGTTTTCATACAAATGTGACGGATCTGGTTTATTGCTGTAATAGTGATGACAGAGAGGTGTAACTGACTATGACACAGCAGGGAGTAAGGACTTGTGGATACGATAGATTTGCATTTGCCATCAGCTTTTAGGGGGAGATTTTAATCATGAGATGCTCACTGAATTATCCTGGAAATTAGCAGCATGGATTTGTGTGAGGTCCTGGCCATGCTATGGAGAGCTGAGAGTTTCTTTCACTTTTGTACTCTGGCTCAGGTGTGCCATTGTTTAGTTTCTTCGCGTAGCAGCCTCTTCCCTCATGATCACTTGGCGCCTAATCCTTATGATGTGGGAGCTACACTGAGACTTTACACTTGAGACCAAGAGACTGGGGAAGGAATTAAAAAGATGTTGCTGGGCACCTTAGGAACTCCTGTTTTACTAAGCTGGGAAGACCTTCTCTCACCAGAGGCAAGATATTTCCTAGTCTGTGGTTGGTATATCAGAAGGGACAGAGCTGTGTTCCCATCCTGCAGCACCAGGTCCAGCATGGTTTTGCTCAGAGAGGCTTTCCTGGACCACATTACTACAGGTGAGTATAAACATTAGCATACTGTGAACACTTCACTGAAATCTATAGCATGATGCCACTTAATTGCTACATTAATTAGTTCCAGATTCTGTATAGTTATAGTTATGACTAACTGGACTTTACCAAGCAACATGCTGCAATGAAGTAGCAAAATTAAATTGCAAAACCATTATCCTATGCTTGACAAAATTTCAGTTTAAGATTACAGTAGTATTTCTAGTTTATATTCACTTTTATATATGCCTGTTATAGTCAGAAAGAGGGAATGTTTGTTTAAGTTATTCCTTTCTGTGAAATGCATTATATTTTGGGCAACAGAAAAAAAAGAATTTTTTAAAAAAATATTATTTCCTTACCAGTGTCTAGCTAATAGCTAAGACCGTGCTTTTCTAAAGAGGAGACATCTGAAGATATTTGGATGGAAACTGGGGTTGAGTTGCTGTCTTGTATAAAGTGGACTTCTGCTTCGCATAATACTTCTTACTCTCACAAATTCCTTGTCCCTAGGCCTATGTTTCTCCCTCCCTGTAGTCGTCCCCTGAGGGACCAAGACTGACATGTGAAGTATATTTGATATCAGTATTTCATGGGATGGCACGGTGGTGGAAAAGCACTTTAGTATTTTCAAAGCAGCTTTGAAGACTGTGTGTGCAGAGTCATGGAATGCTGGTCATTGTAAACAGATTAGCAGAATGCTGCTCATTGAAATGAATTTCACTGAGGAACAATTTCAAATACTATTTTGACACCTAAATATATTTATGAGATCGGAAAGGGATTAAACTACCAAATATAATCTGTTCATATCCAGATATTTTCTCTTCTGCGTACCTGATTCTACGGTAGCTCTAGGTAAATACAATATTACCTTTTGCCTTTCTTGCAGGGAACTTGGTGTAAACATATCCTGTGTTATATAAACTTTCATGCTGTATCACTGATGACAAAATCTGAGTGCTGTTATTCAGTTGCCATGGCTGCCAAGAGATGGCTAGATTGCAATGATAAAGGGATTTTATTTACATCTACCCACGCAGAATGTTGTTTGGTATCCTGGCCAAGTACACATTGGCAGAAGATGAATTTACTAAGCTGGGATTTTGTGGGTGTACTTGGCAGTGGGGAATAGAGATTGTACTCACCTCTGCATAAGCATTTGGTCCTGAATTTGAAGTGGCCTGAGACCTTTCAGGGTAGAAAACCCCTCTTTCTCTACCCATGCAAGTGATTTGAGACTCAAAGGAGATGAAACCGAGCAGGTCAGCAGCAAGCACAACTCAGAGGGGAGCCAGGCATCAGGTGCAACCATACGGTCTGGGGCTGCAAACAAGGCAGCAAGGCAGACAAGGGAGATGCCTTTTAAGAAGGTCTTGAGCCAGGAGCAAGTCCCCTGTGGCCAGGAGTGCGAAGTCCTGTCACAAGGGAGCTCTGCCCCAGGAACATCTGGTGCAAGTCTGTCTGCACAGTCCCTGCAAGACTGGTCATCCCATCAAGCTCTATGAAAAGGGACAACTGCATCTTGCAGGGATGCAATTGCTGTTATCTCCTTACTGAATGGAGCTTTTGAGGAAGTTGGAAGGTGTGTTGCCAGGAGACGGGAGGTGAAAGAAGCTGTTCTAGTGCTGTGATGTCTGGGTTAATGTGCATGCTGTACCTCACTGCATGGTCATTGTAAATTTTAATTAATAGTTAGGGCATTTAAATATTTGCAGATGGGTGGTTTTAAAATTCGAATAAATGAATCAATTCAGATTTGAGGCTTGAGCTTAACATGATATTTCCAAGTGCAATTGAAAGCTGGCAGGATACCTTCCATTTTTGATTAGTGATAAATCTAATTGCAAAGGAATGGCTGACTTTCAGAGACAGGACTCTATTACAAGCCATCTGAGAGTAGGAATCAGGCTAAATGAGCCTGATATAATGATTTATTTACAGCACCTCTAATACTTTTAGCAATTCATTATAATTGTATAGACAGAGACTTCATTATCCCTTCACATGTCTGTGATTCCTGCAGGGGCTGGGAGCTACAGAGCAAACCCACAGGAAGGGGAGCACACAGAAGGCTTCATCCTGCAAGGCACTGAGCAGACTGCACCCCTTACCAGGCTGAATTGGGTATTTGGTTCATTGCACGATTTCCCCCTGTGAGTTATTCAAGCTGATTGAATGAATGATTGAATTTATTGTGTTTAGTGTCTAATAAAGCAGGCTAGTTAATTTCTGCTGGATAATTAGAATAAATCTCTAATTGAATCAAAGTCAATGCAAGTAAATATTTTTATTAGGTTGTTAATACGTTACTTGAATGTATTCCTGCACATGTTCATAGCCTGAACGTAGCCCTTGTTCAGGGGAAGGAAGTGGGTTTAGAAAACACAAAATTAATTAACCTTGTAAGAATTTCTTTATTCCTTTTGGAAAATATTTATTATTCAATTTAAAACAGATGGGTCTCTTCTTTGACTCAAGCCTACATATTTTTTGAGAGAAATAGGGCAGGTGGGTTGGGAGGATAGTGGAATAATAGGATATCATAGGATATTTAGGAATAATAGGATATCAAGGATATTTTGCCTTCAAAACTAGGATTACACTTTCCAAGTCAAAGGCTTCCCTGGGGAAACTCAATTTTCCTCTGAAAAACAATGTAGATGGAACCTTTGCAGAAAAACTGCCATCTAGGGCAACCCTTATGCATGTTTTTTTCATAGTTCAACAACAGCAGAGAGGAAAGGCATTATAACAGTGCTAGTTTTGTGTTGCTTAAGTGCTGCACTTCTGCCAGGAACATCGGTACCCCATCCTCTCCTCTCTCTATATCTCTGGGAATTAGTCCATTGAGGGAACATCCTAAACCAGAAAGACGGTTTAAAACCTGTCCAAAGAGTAGGGATCCTTTGTCTTTTTCAAGAGCATTAGCTAGGCTGATGTGTTTTTCAAGAAGCCCATGCGCTGAGTGAGATCACTGATGCCTTGTCTAAGGCTGGAGAAGTTAAATGAAGAGTCTTATTTGTTCCTTGCTTGTTTTGGGTAGGAACCTGGTTTTTAAGCTGTTGTTAAAGAGATGAAAGTTCTCCAGAGAAGGGAGGAGCAGAATATCCTGTTTCCTCATCTGTGTATCTGCCAGGCTTAAGCAGACATACTGACTCTCATAGAAGACTCTGAAATGGGAGCAAATACACTGAAGTACTGCTTCTACAGGTGTAGCTGATTGGGGCTAACAACAGGGAAAATTATTTGAATAAGACCTGTGTAAAAACCCAGGTCTTATTCAAGTAATTTTCCTTTGAAAAGAAACAAAGCCTGTCAACAAAACCCCTAGAAAGTTAGCAGTTAAGTATTTCAGTTGTGGGCCACACAGTGATGCTTTTCATCCCACATTAAAATCTGGGAACCTGACAAAGCATTCTGGCATGAGACACCTCACTACATCAGGTGTGTCTTTAAAAATCACAGTCAAAATCATTGCCACGGACAGATGGGAACAGTTTTATGCTGCCTTTTGTAACAGCCCATTTCTGGAGAGTTCCTATCACAAATCTGTCTTATCTCCCATCACTCTTATCAACACTCAGGTAAAACAACAACCTGGATTCTTTTTTGTTGGTGGTGTTTTTTAAGAAAGAACACATTTTAATGATTAAAGTGGAGAATACCATGTGCACCTGGAAGGACTTAATATACATTAATTCCTGGATGTTGATAGCACAAAAGGAAATAATACAGGTTTATAACACTTTAATTTTACATCCACCAGAAATAGGGACCACCTGAAGGTGATGGCCAGAGAGGAGCTAACAGTTCTCTTTCCTTGGGATCTCTGGGATGTCTGTACAATTAATTTGGTTCATACCCACCTGAACACTTTGCACTGAGATGCTGTTTCTAGCTGAGACTGTCCCAGGGGATCTCTCGTAGGCATGGTCCAGAAAAGAGAAGTAAAAAACTGACTCATTCTTAGGTAATGTGGCCTGGATGACAGGTGGGGGAGATGAAAATAATTCTGCTGTGAGATAAAAACAGATGCAGTCGGTCCATTGCTGCTGTCCCAGTCACAAGGCCACATACCCCTAAAAGTGCTGAAGAGCTGGTTCAGGAGAAGCATCCAGCAGCACAGGAAAGCTGGCTCAACCACAGACACAACAGGTCTGGTTAAAGCAGCAGAAGGTTGTAAATTTGGCTGGCCTTTGCCAAGAGTGAATGATGGAGTATGAAGGTACTGTTTGCAGTTAAAAGCTGGAGCTGCTGAGTTTTCTGTTGGCAGTCAGAGCCCTGGCACTGCGGCCCTACTCCTGGGATCAGTGAAAGCAGCAGCATTCCCCTGTGCGCAGGAAGCGTTGTCTGTCCCTGTGGGTGTCGGCAGTAACTCTGCTGAGAAGAGCACAGAGGGCTCATATCCATAGGCTCCCAGAGGTCCTCCAAGCCCCTGGGTCTCTGTGTGTGTGTGTGAGTGTGTGGTGACTGCACAGCCCATAAACCTCCCCTCATCACCCGCTCCACCCCCAGCTTTATCCTCCAGGCTCCAATTCCTTTAGGTTACTGCTCTGATGCTGTCGCCAGCAGGCACTTCCCTGGAAGCTGAGCTTGGATCGGTGGCACTGTGTTTCCCTCACAGGCTTGCTGTCATAAAGCTTCATGGTGCTGTAGAGATAGCACTTCTGCCCTTGCCTTAGGACCTGTCACAGAAAGGCTGCACACAGCAATTTGTGAACAATAGGACTGAATTTGCATCTGATTCAGAAGTAATTTCACATGGCTTTGAAAGGGTTTGTTTTTTTTTTTTTTAATTCCTCTGTTCTCTTGCAGGGAATTTTATTTAATGAAGCATGGAATATAAGTAAGGAAGAAAACTATAGGCTGAGAGATACATTGGAACATTTTAAGCATTTAAGTCCACTGAGAGCATGCTTTTATGATGCAACACTTGTTAGAGACCCCCTTGGTTACCTCCAAAAATGTTGGTGCTTTTGAGTGGCAGATGGCAACCACCTGAAAAACAGCAGCTCAAAGACTCAACATGTCGTGACATGCCAGTGCAGCTCTTCACTTTCTGGGGACTAAGAGCCCAAGGATGGGGAAGAAAGGAAGCAGTAAAGTATTTTGGCCAATTTTTATTCATGTTACTAAAGCTGAGGATTCCTTAAATTCAGTTGTTGAGTCCCCACTGTCAAGCACAGTAATGATTGGGTCTTTGCTGCCTTACACTAGTCAGGAATAGAAGCTTGGGAAGTGCACACCAGATTTATAAACATTCTGTTAGTCTTGAACACTGAGCATAAATGGTAAACATGCAAAATATTCTGTTAGTCTTGAACACTGAGCATAAATGGTAAACATGCAAAAAGGAAGAGAAGGATACTGAACTACACCAATAAAATCCTCCAGCTGGAAAAGCTCAAAGAATATGTAGAGTTCTCTTGGAGTCAGAAATGAGTTTATAAAAAGATGCACCAGAAGTGCTGAGATAAGATAATGCAAGGATGAGCCTGTGTCCATTTTTGCCTCCTCAAAAAAAAAAAAAAAAAAAAAAAAAAAAAAAAAAAAAGACAAGTGGATGAGGAAGGGAAGAAAGACTTGGAGAAAAGGAAAAAGGACACAGGCCAACCTGCATCTGCTACGCTGCAGGAACACAGCCTCATTGGACACAAGGAAACACAATGGCTCCATGAGATCCCCACTGGCACCTTTCCCAGTCACATCCATTGCACAGGCAAGGATCCAGAAACATGCAATCCTCTGTGTCCCCTTCCCTCAAAGCTCCTCTTTCATTGTCTGCCTTTTCTCTCCATCTTGCACTCAGCTTTTCAGCCATCTTGAGACTGACTGTGCTGCAGCCAAAAGGCTGAGATATCAGGAGCCATCCACAGCTAGCTGTCCAGACTGGGAAAAATCCATAGAAAAGAGAGAGAGAGCTGACCAGGCCACACAGTTAACTGGGGAAGGGAGCCAGAAACCAGAGCAATAGCTGTTGTGGCTGACCTGCCAGCCCAAGGCATCCATCTGTGACTGACCATCTGCCTTGGATCCTGCAAGCCTCAACAAAACACCACTTTTTTCTCCAGCTCTGCTATCCTTTCTCTCCTCCCTCCTCTCATGCCTTCCACGCCTGGCCACAAACAGGGAAGGCAGCATCTCAGAGCAGAACAGAAGTAACCACGGCCCTCCATTTGCCAGGACATCCATACAGCAGTGTCAGAGCTGTGCAGGGTTCCTTCAGCAGCTAATCTCCTTTCCCACAGGAAATTAAAGTGCAGAGTAGCACCAGCTACTTATAACAGCATCTACTAAGGCATGTTATCAGGACATGACAGGACATAGGACACAGCCAATGAGACATAACAGAAAAGGCACTCAAAGGAAAGGTGGAGTTTACTTTCAAAACAGACAAAGCTTCTCTTTTTGATCTTTGTATTACTGAATCCTTGCATTTTAAATTGTGCTATATTACTTTGTTTGGAAATAAGGGCAGCATGAGCAAAGGAATGCCTGCTGATGAGAGTTTCACTTTGAGGAGGAAGATAAATAAAATGTAAAATATAAAGATGGCTGGAAAGACAGAGACAAAGCAGAGCCTATTTAAAGCAAGGTGATGCTAAACATCTTCAGCCCAGTGTGTATTTAAACCTTCCTGTAGAACTTATCAAATACTGCCCACTGAGAAAGACTTTGATGAGCGTTTTACCCCTATTTCTTTGTTAGTGAAACTGTTTCTAATGACTACAGCAATGCACATTGCTGCTTAATGCACAAAGCCTGCTGTGTTTGCCTACCAGCTTCCCAAGCTGGTAGCATTAAATTCACAGCTCTGTGCTCTGAGTTACTCTCCAGAATGAAAGACTTCATATATAAAACAAACTCTACTCAGCTCTGACTCACTCTCGCTTTTCCACAGGAGATAGCATTAATATTAAATTCAATTTCTCCTTGGGAACAGTATCATTTCCATTCTGTTGACAAATATCTCAGCAACATGGGGCTAGAGGAAAAGGAGACAGAAAGTGTGACAGAGAGCTCTGGAAACTGATGTAAGTGTTTTGCACAGCCTCAGCCGTGGCCCTGCTGTTTCTTTCAGATGACCACATCTTTGCTGTTTTGCAATACATCCGCCTGCTCTGATTCTCCCTATGCAACCCCTGCCCAGGCTTCAAAGTCTGTCTCTGCATGGGTGTGTAGGGATGCCGAGAGCTGGAGCACACATGAGTAGCATCGTGCATCCTAAAGTCAGGCAGACAACAAGTCCATGCTATGCAAACCAGGCAGCAAACAGTTATCTTCATGTAGGTAGAAATAACAGATCCAGGAAAATCCTCTGAAATTGTTCTGTGATTCAAACAAGCCAGTTTCAACTGTGCTAATAAGGCAGAGGCGGAACATTTAATTTAAATCCTAATGAAATGGAATTACAGTGTCCCACTGACTTTCATCAGGGGGTTGTGGGTTGTGAAGTCTGTTGAAAATCTTGGAAAGCTAAAAATCTTTTTTTTTCAAAGGGATCTCTGAACCCCTGTAACTTTCTGTACCACTTTAGCACAAACATAGCTCCAAGTTAGTAAGTGAAACTGTAACTTTCCAATAAGTACTGTAAGATAATAATAGAGCTGAAATTTTAATTCACAATCTGAAACTTTACTGCCGAAAATTAATTACACTGAATCAGGAGAAAGACACATGTAGCATGGCTTATGCCTCTCCATGAGTATTTGGAATATGGGTGTTGACAAAGAGCCCACAAGCCAAAAATTACTTGTCAGAAGAGTGCAGTGAATAGTACCAGATATTGGATGCATTTAGGATGATCACACTTAATTCATAATTATTCTAGGGAAAAAAAAAACCCACAAAAGGAGGTGATGAAATATATCAGCACAGTAGCTGCAGCGGGGAGGCTGCTGTTTAGCAAATGGCTAGCACTCAGAAATGACGTCTTTTACAAAAATGTTGTGGTGAGACTGAAGAGTGGGTAGAAAACACTGGTCACTTATTTTCCTTTGTTCTCCAGAATTAGCACAATAATCCTCATTCACTGATGTTCATTGCAGAAGGCAGAACACATCTTGCCCTGAATTACTTGGAAAACAAAGCAGCTTATTGAAGCCAAGTGTAGTTTTGCAGACAGTAAATCAGGTAGCTTATCTAGAAGTTTACTGGTGTGATTTTAGATCTCATCTCCTGTGCTCTCTGTAAGAGGTATCTACCATGCTTGTGCACATGCCCCAGCATGGACTGCACCCAGAACTGCTGGACAGATCTCTATGACTGCTGAGCAAGCTCTTGAAAATCACCCACACTGCACTTAGGGAAGATCTGGATTCCCGTCTGTGGTGTCTGTAAAAAGTATGCCATCCCCAAAACATATCCCATCTACAATTAGGAGTCAAGAGTAATTTTAAGGAAAAGATTTCTCTGGGCCTAGTGGTGTATTTGTAGTCTGTATTTGTATAGAGGAAGGATGGAGGCAATTTCAGCCCCTTTACTAAATATTTGGCTTTTAAATAAGTACATCAGTGCAAATGTGCACTGTACATGACTGCTTTTTAAGGGATCGTGGAAGTTATTTGCTGTACACAAGGATGTTTGAACAGGATTTAAAATGGGTAGAGCCTATGTAAATTTAATAGAGCTTGAAAAGCTTCTCAGCTCTGTCCCATAACATTGTTTTACCAGCAGACCTCAATATTGGAATTACGTGAAAATCCTCTCCCAAAGGGACAGTTTATGCAAAATCTTTGCTAGGTGTTGCCCTCCAGCTGACAGCGATAAGCAGGCACCTCTCCTCACCACAGTACACATACAAAATTACAGAAATTAAATCCCCATGTGCACATATGCCTAGCTGCACCAAAAGGCTTTGCAGTGCTGACTGAAACACTGGGCTGTGTCCCACACTGCCTCCCATTCTGAGACAAGCATTTGGCCTCCAGACCCCTATGGTTTCACCATGAATTGTTCAGCTTAAGGGCCTGATACACAAAGAGACTTGAAGCAATGTAAGAAAAGGGGTTGGGAAGACCAGATCCCATCCATTTGAGGAAAAAATCTTTGTACAACAGATTTCAAGTGTAGTATTGGAAGTGAGTTTATTTTCAGGGGAAAAGAACCATGCTGGAAAAAGCTGGCATAACATAAACACCTCAAGGAGCAAGATTTTTCTCCCTACACAAAAAAAAGGATGAAGTGATAAAAGGGAAGAAGAGCACACATCCACAAAACTGGCATCTATCTCCTTTCTACCATATCCTTTCTTAGACCCCTCTCAGTTTATTAGTAATATGGTGGGTTTTAACATTCTTTGCATACTTTATTACCTCCACATATATCTCTTTACTGGTATGGATTGAAGCTTTCCACATATCAGATTTGATTTTAACATCCTTAATGAAGTGTCAATCTACAGCCACCATAATGACTGAATTCAGATCAGTCTGTGGGATTCTCATGGCACAGTGAGGAGCAGATATGGGCAAACTGAGTCTGTTTTTGTCTCCATTGCCAGCAAAAACCCATTTTTCAGTTACTAAGGCAGAAGACCTGAGGATTTTTTTCCAAATGTAAAAGCAATTTAATGTTATCTTGACCTTTTCAGAAAAGTACTGAGGGTGGAACAGACTTCAGGAACACTCTGTGCGTGACCTTGTCCCAGCACAAGATTCCTTCTTGCAAAGCTCTTCAAACTGTCATCGGGTCCTATGATTTATCTGTCTAAATGAGATCCTGTGGTTTATCTGAGACTCCCTGTCAAACCCAGAAGCCAAGCAATTTCCATGACAGGGACTCCTTGCATGAACACGTTCCCTCGAGGATCACAGGGGATGCAAGGAGAAGATGGAGACTTCTGTGCATTGCTGAAGCTGTGTATGAGGAGAAACACAGGACAGCCATCCAAGGCAGAGCCAATTGTGAAATCAGCTTAGTTTGACTAGCCTTTGGTGGCACTATGCTGCATCAGGGTGGAGAAACCGTGACCTCTGCGTTGCACCCTGGCCTCTCCTAGAGAAGAAAGGCTTTGCAACACACTGGCAGAGCCGTGAGCTGGCCCACCCATGGCCAGCCCCAGCACTTGGGATGGCCTGAGATCCCAAGGCACTCAGAGACAAATGAAGTTGCAATGTTGCAAATTTCCTTTTAGGAAGCAGAAAAGAAGGAATGGGAGCAGGAAAATGTTTATTGTACTTTCCTCCACTTTTTCTTTTTCTGGTCTTGTGTCAAGCATATCTGGCCAAAGAGAGGGGAAATGTGGTTTCCACAAGACGAAACTTTGAATGGATACAAGCAGTTTCTAAGGAGACCTGCTCTATAATTGTAGAGGAAATTACAAGCTGAATCATCTGTGGTGTGGGGAGAGAAATCAATGATATTTTGTAAGTTGAACCCAACTGTGATGTCTCTTACCAATAAGGAAACTTGAAAGAAATCAATTCCAAGAACTTTCAACAAAAATTCATCTTAATTCAGGTCTGACAGAACAGTTTTGTTCTCCTTCCCTAAAGCAACAGTGTGCACCAGCCCAAAATCCCCAATACTATTGCAGAGACAAGCCTTTCACAGCAGAGACAGACTGATGCACTATGCTCCAGGCCTGACAAACCACTTGACACCGAGTCTTGGGAATGCACAAAGGATTGCCCACCTTTCAGGGTTGGCCTGCCAAAACTGCTGGTGTTTCTCTGGAAGGCAGATTCAAAGCAGAATCCACCAATTGTGATGCACTGCACCACACATTGAGATGGATTGCTGAAGCAGAACTGCACCCACTGGACCCTGTAATGACAGCAGCAAACTAATTCTGCTCATAACCTAAATGGTATCTGACTCTTAAATGAGTGCTCTTCATATGCTGATGCTTTGCACAATTTTACTTTTTTCTATAAGACAGGGGAAAAGGGGAGATCCTGAATATCTAGCATTTGCCCTTCATTTTGAACTTTTACTTTACTGTATATCCCTGTGAAATGCTGAACTCACTTTAATCATAAGAGATAATAGGGAGACAATATTCTATTTCCTGGTAAGATGAGCGAGACTTTGCTTTTGTGTTTATTCTACACTTTTTTCTGGTGTTGAGAACTCTACAGTCAAAAATTGCAGTGCTTGGTTCTTAATTTTTGGCAGAGTTAGTCCTGCACATGGTGTAATTTCTAACCCAACTCATCAGGACTCTTCCACAAAACAGAATGACAAAATATGTGTCAGAAAGACTTGATTAGTTACAAAGGCCATTGCTGCTCACTCAAAAGAGAATAACATGAACACAGGCTGAAGCACAGGCTCCTTCAAAACTTAATTTTTTTCTCTACTTAATTTATTCCCTACTTCATTCAGTTGTTTTTTTTTTTTGTATCTGTCTGTTTTTTTTTCTGCTTTTCTACTTCTCATTTTGTGTATCAGTGTTGACCAAAAATCTCTATATTAAGCTCAATATTGCTGGTGAGGTTAGTTGCACTCTATGCAGCCATAGGACACATTCAGGTGTTAACAAACCAATGCCTGTCTGGAACTTCTAACTCCTGAAACTTTTATTCCTTTCTCATACCATTCAGTCAACCTCATTATGTCAAGGGTTTTGAGCATGGGGTCTGAGTTCCCCATGCAGTAAAATAGGGCACATATAATGCATCAGTGAAGGGAAGGCAAGGAACTTCCTGGGGATCCTTTACTGTGATGGGACACAGAAAGAATGGGTTAGAGCTGAGGGTTTTCTCTCTTTGCTTCCCACATGACACACAGCATGATGTCCACCAGCTACCTGCCTACAGCCTTTCCCTGTCATTCATCAATCCTCCTGTGAACAGTGTAGCCTGTTTCATCCTCACAGGACACAATTGTTAATGACATTCTGACTTCACCTTGCTCTCTGCTCAGATTATATCAGACGAGCTCTGTAACTTGAAACCCTGTTCCAAAACTACTTGCTCTACCTTTCAGAAGCCAAACACAAATGCTTCCATAAATGTTTGCCTTGAGGTGCCATAGCTCTCCTGAGCACAACTACAATAGGGTACAACATTTAAATCCCTCAGGATGGTGAAGGGTTCTCCTCTGAGCCTAAACATCAACACGATGCATGCTCTTGCATCAAGGCATGGATGAAAGTGTACTAAATACAAAAACAGACTCCTGAGGACTCCTGAGTTTGTTTGGAGAGAGTCAGAGGGGAGAACTGTCCCTCTCTATTCCATTCCCAAACTACATGGGGACATAAGGAAGAAGCACTGTAAGTATATCCTTTCCAGACAAGTTCTTCTGATCTATCAATTTCTACTCACCTGTCTTTTTATATTTCTTTTCACTGTAACTTTCATTTTGCCCAAATTTACCTGCCAACAAGGGGATGAGACCTAGGCTGTGGTGTTGGGTAGGGTCCTCAAATGACAGCAGCTTCTTCCTATGTCCCCTCAATATCTTTATTACAGTGGGTATAAGACACTTTGGATATACCTCCCATTCTCTACTGGCTGTGCAGAAAACTAATTACCACAGGCCCAATTTACAATCACCAAATAGCTGGTAGGATCCCATTGTTCAGGATTTTGTTCAGGTAGGATCCCATTGTTCAGGATTTTGCTCTTTTTTTCTGAGCAACAGAAAGAAACCCAGTTCTGAATGGAGGGAACTTTCCAAAAGACAAGCGTTTCATGACTAGAAATGCAAACATCAGCTGAAAGAACTCTATGATTCAACTGATAAAAAAAAAAAAATCTAGTATAAAAAATAGAGTTTTTTTCCAAGTGAACATTTTCCCTCTGTAAATATGGAAATTCTTTTCAGTCTCAGCAAAATCAGGGGAGTTATCAAAAAATTGTGTGTTTTAATCTTTCTGTCCTTTTGTGAATTGAAAATGGGGGAAGATAAGAGCTTTAGGGGAAAAATAGTTGAAATGGTAAGCTTTGATCAACAACATTTGATTTATATAAGGAAAAAAAGTTGAGAAAAAAATTAAAAAGAGAAGTTGAATGATGGGTAATTTAATCTGTATTTAATCTCTGGCAAAATGTCAGGTCACTTAGTGTTATAAAAAGCTGTATGGATATTTTCTTCAAAAGTCTTTTCATTAATTTCTTCAGAGCTTCTTCCTACTTTCAAATATTCCAGCCAATGATCCTGCTAGAGATATTGCTGAGATGGTGAATTCAGAATTAGCATTGCAGAATAGTAAAAGCAAGTGAATTGCAGATTTGTAAATACATGTTGGAAGTAGAACCTTGGTTCTGTATATTTTACCTGTGTAACAGGGCACAAAAATGACCTGTAAGTCCGTCCTGAAAGTCTCAAATTTTGAATGTCACCTACCTGAAATGAATGACTCGTGAGTTCTATAATCTATTCTGAATAATAAATATATTCAAGAAAATTACAACTTATTGGAGGACAATTCACAAAGAGAGGATGAGATGAAATTAATCTAATACGGAATTAAAAATGAATTATTCATGCAATGCTAAAGGACAATTATATCCTCACAAGTAATAACTGTATTGACATCCATGTGGAAGAGAGCCCCCATCTGGTCCTTCTTCCATCCCATCAAATATGAGTGTACCAAGCTTTCAGAAATTAATAGCAAATTGTTGTAAGATTCTGGATTGATTTTTGGCCTGTAGGGGTCATTCTTTTAAAAATGCATTGATGAATCTCTGACAATCTTCATCCAAAGGCCTCTGTTATTCCTTTTCAGATCTGTTGGATTAGTAGTTAACATAAAACTGTTTCACATAAAAATTTGCCTGATCCTTAATATTTGAGTTAGGTAAAATCTGGGGTGATTTATGGTTCACATAATTTACCTTGTTCTTGAACTTCTGCTGTACCTGTGGGAAAAATATTTCCAGGATTAGACAGAGAAAACATAATCTTCTTAAAATTTGCCCAAAGCTGCAATATACACACCATGGGAAGGAAAATTAAAGGAAATTGGATTTCCAGAGACTAAGCTGAGACTGAATGATTTCATGTCAGGAGTGAAAGAGTTCCCTTTTTGCATCTTCTTGTTTACCTTTTTGGTCTCTCTTTCTTCCAGGCAGGGAGGAATGGGACCAATCTCCCTTGCAGCAAGTGGCTACCATTCATCTGTGTTTGCAATCCAAAACTGATGCACCCTCAACCTGTCACTGAACCACTGATGAAACCCGACTGGCTGCTGCAGGTCTTGGAATAGAGTCCAGCTGCAATTCATTAGTGCAGAACAATTCTTTGTGTGGAAAAATCAGGAGCTTATACTTAAAAAAGCAGAGCTGTTACAGCGTGACACTTTTCTGTTCTGTCCGCATTATTGTAGCAATGTTCTTGTAGACTGTGTTTAAAATGATGCTATAAAAATAAATTCTGATTAGATTTGAATGCTTGATGAAATCAGCATACAATTTATTTTTTCCCACAGGGTGTTCAAGAATATTCATAAAAGCTCTTTAATTACTAAATAATTACAAATCACTCTTTAAAACATTATTCATTTCACCACATAATCATGCCAAGTCATATATTTCAAACCCTAGAATTTTCCCTTTCTTAGTGCCAGACAGATCCAAGCAAAGTTAATTGAATATTTTTAATATTTATGTAGTTAAATGGCTAGTTCACTAAACTGCAGTGGAGTCATAAGATGAGGCCCAAATCACAGGGGCAGCTCATGAGTGTGTCATGGGCTCAGCAGGTAGTGCACCACTTGGTGAAATGCATAGGATGACACTTCATTAACTTGGAAAAATACCCTTGCTAGCACATTAGTTTGCCCAAGTTCTCCATAGGACCCATGAAGTAACATTTTCACTTTGTTTTCCTTTGGTCAAAGTACCTTTATTGCTTTTGACTCGATCAGTTACTTGCCAATCCTATTCCAAGGTACTTTCCCTCACTATCCAAGAAGATAAATGGAAAATCTTGGATGAGGAAGGTTTGCTTGACTCCTCCAGATGATGACAAAACACCGCATCAGTTAGAAGGGATGAGGACACTAGCAACTAGTGAATCCCATTTCAGCCATCCCAGCATCCAGCCTGACCTCAGGGAAGGATTACACCAATATCAAGAGGAGCTGCCTTTTTAACCTAAGCATTTTCTGTGAGGCAGGTATCACATTTCCCCTTTCAGGAGTAAACCGAGGGTATGAGCAAGCCAAGAGTAAGAGTGGTTCAAGGGCTGCATGAAGATCAGGCTCACCTGCTGTTAGGAGAACAAACACCTAGTGTGGGCAGCACACCTTTTCACATCCCAAAATCCCCTGGGTTGTGGTCCTGCCAGGGAGACCTGCCAAGGAGCAGAGGACACCAGAGAAATGGCCTCTCCAGAGACTCCTTGTCCTTAACACTGGCATAGCTGTGTTCACTCAGGATCAAGGACTTTCCCTGCAATTATCTCAAGGACCACTCACTAACCATAACAAAATTAAATTATGTTTTCTACAAAACATTTTTTTTTCCTGTTTGGCTGTCATTCCAGTATTTTAATAAGATCCACAGGGGTTTGTTACCAGGAGGGATGGTGGTAGACCTGGGGACAAAGCTGAGAAAAATCTCATTCTCATTCTTTCTATCCTCCAAGGAATGCAGCTTCCCAAATCAAAGTGACAGGATGAGTTCAAAGGTAAAGCAGCAAATTTACCAGTTAATCCAAGCATTATTTCTACAAATGATACTATATCATACTGACAGAGATGAGGTCCACTCCTAGACCTTATTCTTGGCAGAATTGCTTTCTCAGGAGAGTAAAAAGCATTCTGTATCCTTGAGGTAGAGTTGTGAAGAGCCTTATTAGTAATTGAATATAGTTTCTTTTCTTCCCCAGAAGGCTATTGAAGATTCAATCTCTTGGCAGAAATAGCCATGGAGAAGCCAACAAAATATCTGTTTACAAAGGCACGACGCAGTGTGGCTACCAGCTTCCTACAGTAAGAGATTAAAGGCTACAACCAGGCTGTTCCACAGAAAGACAGGTCAGAAGGGTGGATGACATTGCAAATATGCAGGTGTAGCAAAACAGAGGTCTGCAACGCCTAGAAATCATAGTTGTATTAGTCAGAATATAATTAATATGCCTGCCTTCGTTTTAAATATGTGCGAGGATGGTGTAACTAACAGAAGAATATAAGTATTTTGCAACACTCAAGGCACAGCAAGTTGTCTTCTAAAAGCATTTTGCATAAGTATGTGAGCAACATGACTGTCAAAGATGGGCGAAGTTGCAAGTAGATGGCACTGAGCTAACAAAGATTGCGAGACAGAGAGTAAGATAAGCACATGGGACTGCAAATAGACAGGACAACCTGAATACCACGTGAGAAGGATGACTTGCAAAGCAAAGAGCACAGGAAGAGATACTGGGAGGAGGTGAATTCTTCCCTACTGAAGGCAGGAAACAGCATAAAACCATCAGGCAAAAGCAAATAAAAAAACAAAGAGAGAAAAGAAAGATGACAAGCCCGGTTCTGGCTTCTCTCATAAATGAGCTTTCATCCTGATCACCAAACCTTGGCAAACAGGGACCACTGAAGACCACAACCATCAGTGCCAGCTGTGAGGCAGCAACCCCTGCAGCACAGAGTGCCCACGGCTGGCTCACAGTGTGGCTGCTAAACATAGTGGTGATGTTGAAATGATCAGCTGTGAGCTCAAAGGTTGTCCTTAAGGAATGGATAGTAAAGGTAAAAGTTTAACACTTCCCTGACCTGTCAGCACCGGAACATCTCCACAATGGCAACCCCTAATTCCCACAGCATATATGCTGGCTCAGTTGGCACACCTGCAACACGAGTTTTCTGCAACAGAAGGAATTTCTTTGCAAGAGCTCATAACTGATCCTGAGGAAGGGACCCATCCTAAGAAAACCCAGGTGCTATGATCATTATTTTTCAAAATGAAAAGACTTTCCACAGATAGGGGAGAAGAGCAACAGATTAGGGGGTTCATAATGTGCATATCTCCAGTATCAATATGAGCCATACTATAGGATCTGTAGCCCAATCTGCATTCAGTGGATCACTGTTAAGCTGTTTAAACTGAAGCAATTGCTTCAGTTAAGCTCCTAATGAATATTGGTTCACACCAGAGGAGCCTTATCACAGTTAGCAGTAACTCACAATTTAGCATATCTTGGGCAAGGTCAGCAGAAATAGCAAGACTTGGGCAATGAACCTGAGTCTTCCCTGGAATGAAAATAGTCCCTTTTTATCATTCACTGATCCTAGAGGCCTTTCTGCAAGTGCACAAAGCTGTACCTTGTTTACAAATGGGCAGCAATGAGGTGCAGGATGGGGTGTGATTACCTTATGGCTATTTTAACACTGCAGGACAGTATCAGTGGCTGGAAAGAGAAACCACAGCTCAGCTTCCAGCCCTGCAGCCTTCAGCCCTGCAGCCTTTCTGCCTCCTTCCAGAGCATGACAGCACCCATTGTACCATACCTCTGAGTGTCAAAAACAGAGAAAAAACTTTGAGGTGAAATTTTTCTTGCCAGCACCTTTAGCCATCCAAATACTTTTGGAAATTTGACCCACAAGCAGCCAAGAAGACTCAATTTGATGACTTTCTCACATCCTTTTAATGACCAAAGGACTTCGATTTTCAGACAATAAATCAAATATCCTCCCTGAGCTTTACATGTTTAGGAATGCTGGTCATTAACTCCTTTACAAAAAGTAATTACTGAACTCCTAACTTGCATGAATGAATCTGTCTGTATGCTTGTGACCATGAACTAGAATTACTTTACCAATAATTTAAATTATGGTGATGTCTATAGGCCATAAGAAGGAAGGAAGCTTCATTATCCTCAGTGCTATCCAGGCTGCCAGGAGGACACATTTTCTTTCTCTTCCAGTTTGCAACTGAAGTTATGAAAAAGAGCATTAGGGCTGATGAAAGAGAAAGGTTCTTAAGAAGCTGTGACCTAATTTGCTGTTCTGGTTTCCCATGCTCTCTTGCCACGAAGATCACGCTTTTAGGAAATGTCTGGGCTGCTCTTGTGTGGCAAAACCCAGCATGGAGCATGGGCCACTCTCTGCAGAAGGCACTTTTGACTGGGTGTTCATTAAATGGTCTGCTCTCAGACAACTGGAGAGAAATGTGAGACAATACAGCAGAGAGGGCCTCGCCAAACCATCTGAGCTTTGTGGTAGCCCCATGCGAGGCTTTTATTGCCATCAGTCAATCAAGCAGCGTGTTTGGCTTTACTTGTGGGTTCTTTTCCCTCAGGCAGTCAATGACATTAGATTGATGTCATGTTAACACAGCTTTCTGAGCTAAGCAAACAAGAGTTTAGGCCTGATTTGTGTCAGTGGCTACCGCAACATGCAAGCAAAAGGGGTAAATGTGAGTAATTAGGCTTGCATTGGGTTTGCTCTGTGATGGAATGGGCCAGAACAGCACACCAAAACACATTCTGGGAAAAAAAGAAAATTGCAAGTTCTCCTGGAATGTGATTGGTGAAAATGCCCCTGGATTGGCATTCTGAATCCTCCTTTCAGGCAAAACTAACCATGTTGGGCATGTACGTTTACACTTATGCCAAGATTTAATAGTAGAACCAGGAGGCATCAAATAACTGGAAGAAAACTCAAAATAAACAAAAGAAAGTAATTCTTCACCAGAAGAATTCCTTGACAAAGGATGTTGTAGACAGAAATTGTATATAGGTTTCAAGGAAGACTGAAGAGATTAGAGAAGTCCATTGATGGTTAATACAACTTGGTCTGGCCCAGAAAACTTAAAAAAATGAGAAAGTATCAGAGGAAAGTACTATTATTGCTCTTTTTTTTTAACAGTCCACTCTAAATCTCTAGTTCTAATCAGCATTGGAACCAGTATGCATGGCTAGAAGAACATTTTATTTGACCTGCCACTTTTGTATTACATTTCATGTTCTGAAATAACATACCAAGTTTATTTGGCTTTTTTTCTTTTGCTGGGTTTCTTTGCTTTTTGTTTTGTCCCTTTGACAACCCAGGAGGCAAAAGCGTAGCCCTTCCTGTGAGTATGTAGGTGTCAGAATTTCCACACCGTCTCACATGCAGGCTAGATATCTTCTTGCAGGTACATGGATGAGTTTAAAGATCATCCTTGGACCACAGGGGGAAAAAAAAAATTTGCCAGGTCAGAGCTGTGCCTTCCACTCTTAAAAGTGCATATCAGTGTTAAGATAAATGCCTTAGAATTTGAATAAAAAGCTCACCAGAATCCACAAATTACATAGATGAAATGCACTTAATCCTGTATCACTATGCCAAGAGGATGAAAAATTACAGCTCTCTTCACTTTGATCTGGTAGGAAATATATAAATTATTTTTCTACAGCAAGAAATCCATTTCTGTAGCCAGGGCTGGTTGTGCTGCAGGGAAAAAAAAAAAAAATGCACGTTAATTCAGCTTCCAAACCACTACAATATACCACAAAGCCCTCAACTACTTTCCACACAGCCTTCACCTCAAGAGACTCTAACAATTTTCTTCTTGCTTCTAGGTGATGATTAATACACAGGCTCCAAATACACAAAGGGGTAATAAAACACCCTATGCCATGAACACGTATTGGATTGAATTCATTATTTCTTGAAGGTGTTGAAAGTCCTGCTGGCAGCTCTTCCTGGGGAACAGCCCTTCTCTTTCTGAAATGTTATGTTCTGATTATGAAGGGACACCTTTTAAAAAACTAAAAAAACTAAAATGAAACACCATTAGACAATTTCAATAGATGTTTAAAACTCCAGAAATAAAATACTTACTGAACGATGGTGCTCATTTTCTCTGGACAGGACCTGTGTTATTTCTCTTTCAAAGTGGAAAAGAACCAGTGAAAGGAGAAGCAATAACTGCTGGCAGCTGCACACAAGAGAGGCCTGACCTCATGCACCTGGGAACTAAACCACCAGGAACTAAATCTCACATCTCTTTTCTTTTACTGCAAGGAAGCAGATGAGCTTCCCTAGGGTAAAAGGGTGAGAAGGATGGGTATCTTTTGAGCCACCTCTCTGGGGCATTGTTACACTAAATTATCATAGAGGCATCTCCCACTCTCGCCAAACATTCTTTAACTAATCAGCTTTACTACCCACGCTGGGAGCTTAGTGTCCCAAGCCCATCTTCACCTGCCAATAAAGAACCATCTATGGTCACAGTCAGTGAGTGCCAGTCCATGCAGGTCATGGACAGCATTAGCCATAAGAGGGTGATCTCCTCAGCACCCCAGTAGCTGAGCCAGCTTTAGTAGTATCTGCAATGCTGGCAACACTAAGAACTATAACAAGTGAGAGATTGATCACTCAGTCAAAAGCATCTCTCACAAATCCAGAGTTGTAGAAGACCTTCTTTTCCCTGTGTCTTCTTCTCCTGTCATCATTGTCAGAGTTGATGAGCTCCAGGATGTCAGTGTCTTGGAGTCCAGTTGGCAAAACACAGCTCTGATGTGCCAAATTCAGTGCAAATAAAAGCACAGCCTGTGTGGGTTTCACTTAACCCTAGATATCTGCCTGTGCAGTCATCTAGGGAGACTCATCCTACTCTCCTTCTCTAAACTCTGGAAAACAATCGGCATGTTTAGGGAGCAATTTCTCTAACCACAGACAGCTATGCTAGGGTAAAGTGAATCACACCCAGAAATTCCCATTTTGCTGCAAAGGCTATGAAGAGAGTAGAGGGCAGGCAGCTTAGATACCAACAGATATCTAACAACCTGTATGTAGGAAATTAGCATCATCATCTCTGTTCTTGAGAGCTGATGTTCAAAAGGGAAACAATTTACTGGCAAAAACACTGCCCACAAGATATTTTCCAGGGATTCCTGTTTAAAGTGTCCATTCAATCAAACATTATCAAGTAATCCTGCTGAGCTAAGGCTAAAGAGCCAGGTAAAGAAACAAAGTCAGACACGGAGGAAAAGACAGCCTCTTTAGGTGATTGGATAATATGAAAAATCCACTGCTCAGACCAAGAGGAAGAGAGTTGTGGAGGTTAATCAGTCATCCTGCTCTAGCTGAGACACTGAAGTGCTGGGCAAAGTGCATTTCAGCCTGGTGGATAGACTGTGAAGAAGTCACGGGAACAGTTGAGCCCTGAGTATCACCAGCAAGGCACAAGCCTTTTACATGAGGCAGGAGTCAAATACTTTGTCCTTACAAATCCTTGCCTTGGAAAACACCAAACTGACCCCTTTAGTAAAGCCACAAGGCCCTTGCTGTGAACAAAGGCAGCTTTTTGATCTCTCCTGAGCAGCTTAATGAGCCTGAGGTTTTTGCAGAGACAAAATGTTTTCCATTTTCACTCCAAACAGCACAGAGAATACCTGCTATCCAACACCCCCATCTCAGCCTGAATCTTTACCTGTGTTTTCTCTTTGATACCTATTTTCCTCCAGGCTCATCACTTGCATGTTTAGCAAGTAATACAAATCACCTTGAGGACACAGCAGTTTTTCTTCCTCTGTGTAAAGTATCCCCATATTGAATAGAAAACTTTGTTCATCTATGGAGCAAAGGAAGGTGATCACCAAGATCCACCTTTGAGTGAAAAGAAGATGTTCTCATTATTTCAGACCTATGTTCCTGTAATCAGCAGCTCACACTCCAGATGAGGGAAAGCAGCATCAGATAGCAGAAATACTCGGGTTAAGACTGTGTGCTTATAGATTCAGGAAAAAATATTCTTGTTAGTGTATAATTAGTCAGCTCTGTACGCACACTAATGGCAGCTGAAAAGGTGTGTGCTGCTTTGAGCTTCAGGAGCCTTCACCTCAGGAAACAATATTTTATTATAATGTAGACTTCTGTATTATTTGCAAAAGTCCTCAGTGCAGGACAGATATTTTCATTACTCACTGCCATAGCTAAGAAAAAGAGATGGTAGAAAGAATCTGAGAATAAATATTTTAATAAATGAACCAAGGAGTTATTAATTCCCTGCTTCTCATGCAGAACATAAAGTATATATAATTTCCAGGAGGATGTGATTGATGGTGCAGCTCAGGGAGAAACTTTCTTCATTAGACTGAAGCAGACACTCAAAGCGTGTGGGACCATAATGGGCCATTCAGGCAGGGCAACACACTGGGCCCTGCAAAAAAAGTATGGGGAAAGAGAAAGGATGAGGGAAGGCTCAGACAGTATTTTCCTTTGCTCATGCTGCCCAGAGAAGTTGTGGATGCCCCATCCCTGGAAGGGTTCAAGGCCAAGTTGGACAAAGCTCTGAGCAACCTGGTCTAGTGGGAGATGTTCCCCATCCATGGCAGGAGGGTGGAAACGAGATGACCTTTAAGGTCCTTTCTAACCCAGGCCATTCTATAATTCTATGATTCTGTGTGGATTTCAGGCCAGACACCCTCAGCAAGCAGAGTGCTCAGCATTCAGGCCTCCCTTATCCTGTACAAAGTAAGCTCTATAAGCTCTTCTGCTCTCAAGGCTACTTTTTCCCTTCTTCACATGGGAAAATATGTCTAAAGCCTACCACTACTTACAAAGCTTTCTCTATTCCACCCATTGTATTCAATGGATTTTAATGTGCCTACAAAAAAAAGGTAAGCTAGTGAGCAAGAGTTATAGAATTCTGGGAGGAGGTGTGGGAAAGGCATACTTTTTCCTGTGGTTAGTTATCTAGAAGGCAGCTGGTCCCACTAGAAAGAGCCAACTTACTCCTTTTTATTATAGTCCTTTCTTTGGTTTATTGAGAGAGGAGATTTTTTTGTTGTTTTTCTTTGTTTTGCTTTAGGGCATTTTGGAGGTTTTTCTTTCACATTACTTTGTAGCAGGGTTCTGGGGCTGAAAATATCATGTAACCTATGTTACAAGACTTGAAGTTAAACTAACACAAAGTGACAATCAAGAAAGCCTCTTTTCAAGTCTTTTGAATTAAAATGGAATGTTATCAACATAACATGAAATGGGAAGAGCTTATTTCAGTGCAGCTTTTCGGCAGATTCTTTGCATCTGAAAGCATAAGTCAGATACAGATTTGACATGAATTAACATATCCCAAAATACATAATGAAAACAAGCACTTGGGATTCTGCAGATTCATGCAAAGGATGATTGCTGCCTACAAAAGTCCTGCCACTGGCATAGATTTGTTTTCACTGTCTGTTCAAAAGCTGAGGAGTGTTGGTCAACCCCGCTGTTTCAGGACAAGGAGTGGGAATCAGATGTGTGGCCTAGAGTGGTACTTGCAGATGAGGCGTGGAGTAATGTGAGGAAAAGCCTGCTGCATGCACACACTGCATCATCTCATCAAGATCTGTGCTTGGGGCTTTGGAGAAAGATAAAAAAGGGAAACCACAAATGGAAAAATGGATATCTGGAGTTTTTCTAAAAGGCTGTGTTAGGCCTTTCACTGTGTAATTTTGTTTTATGTTACAGAAAAAATAATGAGTCATCTTTAAAAGCTGCTAATTGATTGGGCTGGGGTCATGTGACCCATCAGCACCCTTTCAATCTATTTCATAGTGAGCAAACAGAGAAGGGATGTAGTTGCAGTAGAGGTAACAGGACAACCCAGAGAGACACCCGATTTAAACAGTCACCTTAAAATGCCCTTTTCTTTAATGTTCCATTTTTGTACTACATGCTCAGAAGACTTCAGCATTCCTTTAAAGAGCTGCTCAGTACAGGAGGAAAGGCTAGTCTAGACAGTTAAATTGAATAAAAACAACAGAAGCACAGAATAGATAAAGTACAGTTCAGCCCAACCTGCCATAGGATTTAATTGCCCTTTGCCAATTTTTTTCATTTAGATTGAAATTTCCCTTTCTGTGTGTCTGCTTTAGGCCAAGATTTTTTGTTTGCTTTATCTGGCTATCTATAGATAGATACACATACACTATTTATTTGAAAAAATATCACCAGTTTCTGAGAGTGGGGTAAGGCAAACACTAATTTCTCTGTGTGGCTCTATAAGACCCCTTTTGTGTCACTAGACTATAGGTGTTCAGATTTGACAGCTTCATCTTGCTCAAGGACTTGCCCAGTGCTGTTAAGAAAACAAAAAAATCATGTCTACATGGGGCTAGGTTATGAGGGTTTGATAAACTACCACGTGTGCAGGCTTAATAGAGGCTTGCCAGTGCTTTGTGTGCCCTGCTGTGCCCCAGTCCAGGGCTCAGAGAGACTTTTCCTTCAATTTCAGCCATAGCCAGAAACTGGAGTGAAATTAGGGGGAGGCATTCTCTTGCATCCTTCCTACCTTTGATGCCCAGGTACTGAGGGGGAAAATGCCACCAACAATCTGGGTCCAGTCTGAAGGAAAAGAACCTGGAATACTACTTGGAAGAAAAAAATTGGGGAAGACAAAGAGAGACATCAATTGATCTAAAAATAGGTTACAGAAGGAAAGTTAGGAGTAGATACAAACAAAAAGGCTTCTGGAAAGTAAAAATGAAAATATTTCCACAGGCCCATTCCCATGTTTTCCAAAACAAACAAATAAACAAAAAAACAAAAAAAAACAAAAAAAAAAATTTTTAATCTAAACAAGATTGAAAATTAATGTGTCCTTTTTCTTCCCAAATCATGAATCCTCTTAGATTAGGGGCAGCTTTCAATGTGCTGTAGTCAATTCCTCTAGAACATTTAGTGATCCCACAGCTCTAGACCAAGAAAGGGAGTAGAGAGGGAATTAAGGGATAAAAAATATCCATCAACCTGGAGATTTCTCATTTGTAACATCTTGTGGCCTGGCACTTTCCTACCTTCAAAGTGCAGCTGCTAATATTTGCTTGCAGCTGTGAATGCTCAGCTCCCTCACAAATCAGAGCTGAGGTTGAAGACTCCTAGAAAACAAGAGCAGCACAACAAAGCATCACTTCAGTGTCCTGCCTAGAGACATGAAGGAGGTGGAACCCTGCCTCATCCTCTGCACGGAGAGCAGGAGACAGACATTCTGTTTTGGGCCATGTCACCCTCGTTGCTGATGGAAGACACAGTACTTACAGCCTCACAAGAGGTCCTGGTTGTGGTATTTCATGCCTGGGAGGCAATAAGCTCAGTTATCCCTGTGATAAATTTCTCTGGCATGCCAGTGTGACAGCTGGATTGGGAGCTGCCTTCCTGCTCCCTGTTTACATGCCCAGCACTGGAGTGGTTTGAATGCACTGTGACCTAAACGTGCTTCCAGAGTAAAGGCTGACCTGGCAATACATAAAGACAGATCTCTCTGAGATTCTGGGTGACACCTTTCAGGCAGATAAACTCATTACATTACATTGCCTTGCAAAACCACCTCATCCACTAAACCAAAGAAGAAATTCTAAATTGTCAAATTAAGTGTGACAGCTCTGCTAACACAAGAATACGTTGTTATCTCAGGTGAATAAACCGAAAATCTAAACTATCAGCTGAAGAAAATATTTGGAAAGGCATCTTGTCTCATGATATAACCCAATAGAAATGGTATCCTACCCTAGCTGTAAAGTCTAGAGGAGAAAAAGACAGAAACATACAGCCAGATACAATGAAATAATTTCCTCTCTAAGGATGAACAAATTTAAATGTACAAAGTTATTTCATTGCTGGGTCACAAAGTGTTTTACTTGCTGTATTGGAAAGGTATTGATCCAAACACTGTTATAGCCTAACTTCTTTTTGGAACGTATTAGAAGTTCAGCGCAGAGTCTTAGGCTAAGAGGTAACTGGTGCAGAGTTAGACTCTGAATACTTACTTTTGTTTTGTCCTTTTGCGTTTATTATTGCTCTCTATTTTGCTTTAAACGGAAGGGAAGAGCATGCTTTCCTTCAACAGCCCTTCTACCATGCTGAGAGTATTGGATTAGGTCCTCAGATTATTGGGATTTGAAAAAAATATGTTTTTCTCAGAGTAAAAATGCACAAATACAAATTCACCCTTTGATTTCAAAGCATCTTGAAAAATTGAAGAAGAGTTAGAATCCCTTCACTGACCAGCCTGAGAATCAACGATGCTGAGAAGCAATAGTCACTATTCTAGGGCTCTCTACCTAACCTGAAGAAGGGCCAGGAGGCACCTAGAAACAAGCTTGAGAGTATCTGGTTGTAAATAGAGAAATATGGAACTTCAGCAATGAAACCCCAAACCAAGCAGGTAACTCAGCAGAATTTTGAATTTCTTATAGCCACCATACTTGGTCAACATACTCCAAAACATCCACCCGGGTTCAGAGACTGTCTCACAACTTTGGGTTGTGGCTGGAGTAAAACAGGGATGAGTTTCAGTTGAGCAGCCCTATTTATAGTTTCCGGCAGACACCAGGCCAAACTCTGTGGTTTTGCATGGTTTCCGTCTGAAATACAGCAAAAATTGGCCATTTCAGCTGATTCTTTGCTTTGGGTTTTGGTGTGGATGAGAGAAGAGAGGGAGGAAGTTTCATTCAAAAGTTGAAGCGATGAGAAAAGTAAGCGTCTACGAACCTCAAGCCAAAACTACAGAAGGTTGACATAGAGCCCTGGGAACAGAAACCACGGTGATTTTCCTGTCTCCCATGGTAAGCAGAGACTGTGTGGTGAGTGATAGCGCTGTAGGAAAATGTCTGAGTGGAGCTCCACAGACAGGAGGTGAATTGAATGGACAAGAAGCCAACTGATTGCTGCTGGATGGATCCTGTCCTCCTACATAAAGAACTTCTGATCTAAAATCAGCTGCTCACACGTTAGCAGAAAAAACCTTTACAGCATGCACCTCTCATCTGTGAAACCTCAAAGCACGCCAGGAGGAAGCCATGTGGTCTTCTCAATGGTTGGAATAAAAATATGGGAAGCCTGGAGTGCCGAGCCACTGACTCAGTGTGACTGTAAGGAAGTCACTCCACCTTCTTGTGCTTCAGTCATACTAGTCCAAAATAGCTTTAAAAAAAAGGAATCACTTAAAAACACCCACTCTGACTAACCCATTTGTTGAGTAACTGTACATGTGATGTCTCTGGGAGCTTTCTTGGCATATGAAGCACCTTCCCAAAACAATAATCACCCAAGATAGTTCAGGGTCATGATATTGTAAAGGGATCTCCCTTTAAGAGAAACAAGAAAATGCCAACAGAAACTATCAGTGGAATCAAAACTAACCTACAAATGTAGACGCCATCTTCCAAAAAGCCATCTGGAATCACTATAATTTTATTGTTACTCATTTTCACAGGATTATTTTCTACCTCATCATCATTTTCAAAGGGTTGAAACAAAATAATCCAGAATGAGAAACTACTGAAATGTACTTGCTAAAATGGAAGAAGACATCAAGATATACCTTTTTCCTTTCTCACAACTGGATGGAAAACAAGTGAAGCTGAATTATATTATCATGCACTTATCTTACTCTCAGTAGTGAGAGGTACAGAGCAATTTGGCAAGCATTAAAAAGACCTCAGTAAAACTTAAGTGAAAAAATTTCAGTAAAGTGACATTATTCACACAGTATAATGGCATGAACAGAAAGCACATTAAAAGTGTCAAGCCTGTTCTCTTCTTCCGATCCCAGCAGTATTCCCCCAAAAGTATTCTCCCCCCAAAGCCTTTACTCCATCTCCCTGATAATGCACAAAGAAACTGAGGCAGACACAAAAGCTGTATCTATAACAGAAAATTAAATGCAGTCTGACAGCACCATGACCTTTTGCACTGGCTTTAGCTAAGAGCAGCTCAGACACAAACCACAATCTAAGTGAGCTAAGAAACAGCCAAGCTATGGATATCTGCCCTAGCATGACCTTTCTGATCCAGCCAGGTATTACAAACAAAGGCACTTGATCACACCAAGGTGACAAACCTGCCCAGCCCAGCAGTTCCCAAAGAGTGTGACGAGATGCAGACACATGCCCACTCCTTCTTTTTCCTTTGCCCACAAGGAACTTTGAGTTGAGACAGTGCTGAACAAAAGACTCTTTAGCTCATTAATACAAAATGTTGATCAGTCTCAAAGAAACTGGTTTTAGCCCTAATTAATGGATATAATTGTACTGTATGGTTATCAACCAGAAAGATTATTTGGGGAAAAGAACAAAAGTAAATCTTCATTTATTTCTGTAAGGTTGACAAATGATGACCTTCTGATGAAGGCTGACAAAATACAGTAGATCACGTGCACCACTAGAACTACTCATGGTAGTTGAACACAGTGCTGTGTCACATGCAACCCATCCTATGTATAAGTAGAGTTCAAGAGTTCAGCTGATGAAGGTGGAAATACCCAAAAAATCCCTGATTCAGGTGAATAAAAACCTCTTGATGTCATCTAGTATTATCCCTGATCATCTCAACCCCTAAGAATGAGAAAGCAGGACTAGCACTGAAAATCAGCCTTTCCAGATGAGTTTTGAGTATTTCCAAGAATCGAAATGGCACAACCTCTCTGGAAAATCTTTTCCACTTCTTAAAAAACCTTGTGAACTCCTTTCTCTTTATGTTGAGCTGGACTTTCCCTTTCTGCAACTGATGTCTGCTGCACTTTCCTTCACTCTGTGTGTCTCTGAAAAGGGTCCAGCACTTCCTGGTTTTACAGTCCATACTAGGTTCGTGTTATGTTCCTGCAAAGCCATCTCTACTCAGGCAGCACATGCCAAGTCCCCTCAGGATCTCCTTTGCACATGCCATGCCCCAGCTCCCAGCCATCCTAGTAGCTCCCTATTAGCTCTCCTTTTTCAACAATCCTTCAGCCCCACTGTGAGCAGTGGCCCAGTCACAGTCAACACTGAACCACAGGAAGATTGCAACTGGAAGGGACCTCCTAGTATAGGGGCTGATGTGCTCTCTCCTCAACAGCAGCAGCATTCACTGATACAGCAGCAGCTGCTGCTGGTTTTGATGGTATCAAACTAACAGAGTTTGAGAAACCTTACTCCAGGGTGGAAAATTCTAAAATACGCCCAAATCCCACAGCTTCCTGCGGCTGCTCAAAAACTCCCTGCCTTCATATGCATGCCTGAAGATGTAGGATTTCATATTTAAAGGTTTTGGTGGCACATGTATTACTTTGTAGGGGGCTATTTATAGCTCACTGATGCTCACAGCGCTGGCTCTTTGTACTGCCCACAAGTCATGTGACCTGGCTTTTGCCCAGCACGGTGTTAGTGGAAGAGAGGGTACGCTGGTTATGCTTTGAGAAGTGGCCAAAAGGCAGCTGAGCACAATAAGGAACATAACCTGGACCTTTGCCCTTCCCAAATTGTAGGGCTGGCTGGGCAGTGGTCTGGTCCCCAGAGTATTTATGCTTCATTTACCTCAGATCACAGACAAAGCAGAAGAAAATTCCTGGCCATGTACAAACTTGGGGAAGCAACTAAGCCAAACCTCTCTCCTGACACTAACAAAACATCTAAACCAGAACTAAATGGGCAGGTTTAGGTGACTGAGTCTCAACCTTTGCAGAGGCTGAAAGACTTGGAAGGCAGCAGTCTCCCACCCTTTCAGGAGAGTCTCTGGGAAGAGCCCCCCCTCCCAGAGCCATGCTGAGGACTTGCACACCATCTCGAGAAGACTCACTGTCTTGTTTCCCCAACATTTTCATCTTGCCTTTACCTCTTCCCCAATCTGCAAGAAAACACAAAGCTCTTTTCCCCTTTCCCTAAACACCTGTCCCTCTGGACTCATCTTCTTCTCCCATTCTTAGGAACAGCTGACCAGGCTAATGTTTACATGGTGAGAGACAAGCAAGACATATCCCACAGTAGTGCTTGTATTGCATTGTGGTCCCAGAAATTCTGAAATAGTTTTGAATAGCCCTTTTTTCTTCCAGAGCATAGACTCCCATGGTTTCTTATGCTGACATTAATGCAGCTTTTATTTGCCTGAGAAGCACAAAGTGCATGGACATAGCAGAGAATAAGGGCCTACATATTTATTTAGTAGATTAAAGATCTTATATTAGTTAAAAAGACACAAATATCAAAGGGGAAAAGTACTGCACAACATAGGTCTCATGAATAGTCAGATTCCAATTACTGTAATTATATCTTTCAAAGGTAAGGTATGAAAATTATCACTTAAACGAGGGAACAAGGAAAGCAGAGAGAACAGTACCTTATTCCTCATCTTATCTTTGTCTCCCTGCCATTGTACTGAATTGCCATGATTACTTTTTGTTAGAGTCTTTTCATTTTTCTCACTGTTCTCTTGAGGATATAAGGCTCTGTGAACAAAGCAGGGTTATCAACCAAAATTCAATTTCACAAACTCGTAAAGGGAAATATTTATGAAAATGCAGACTTCAGAAAGATCAGGTTCCTGTCTAACTTTCCTTTATGAGTTTGAGCAGTGAATGAACAAAAGCAAATGCTTCAGTGTTGAGGTTCTTTTTCATTGGATGTTGGGCAAAATTAAGGGCATAGAAACACCTTCCCACAGAAGGAAGTCAGCAAAGCCTTCTTCAGGTTCTTCTTTTTCCTGCCTTCCTGAAACCTCCTCATCTTCATTCTTTTGAGCAACTAGGGGTGGGTCTAGATCTCATTGAGCTATTGCTGCAGTTGCCTCTCGCAGCCACTATGTTCCTGCACTGGCTGCTGCTGAGCTCCCCACCAGCTCCTGCTTTCCTCCCAACTGGATGGCATCTCTTGGACCATGAGTTACGCTCCCTGCCACCCTGTCCCATTCAATTGTGGGTATATCAGTGAAAGCAATTCTTTCCTCTTTGAAGGAGGAAGGTATCATCTCAACGTGGATAGCACCAAAATAACTCTGCAAATTTTTCCTGCAAACTCATCTCCTCAACACAATATAAGGCCTTTATCCTTCTCAATAGTCCAGAAAACTCTGGCAGGCTCAACCCCACGAAGTGAAGAGCATTGAATCCATTTCATGTCCTTTGGGCGTGAGGCAGCCTAAGAGCACAGGAGCTGAACACAAGTTGGTGACACATTCCCTGTGGCAGAGCCACCCAAAACACTGTTTTTCTAAAGGGTATCACAGGTTGTCTCTCTGTCATTTTCTCTTTTGGTGCCAGGGCAGAGGGTTCGGAAAAAGAGGAAGCTAAGGGAAGAAGAGATGTAAGGAGAAATAATAATGAAGAGCAAAGAGAGGAAGGGGTGTGAGAGTTAAGGTCTCAGACATGAAAGGGAAGGTAATAGGAGGAGGCCACCCAGCAGAGCATTTCTGACAGCATCCATTCTGCACAGAGGACATCTGGGTTGGAGACCAGTGTCTGACAGCGCTCCACTTGGATATGCAAATGGCCAAGGGAAAGAAGCTAGCCCCACAGGCCCAGTTATACCCTCCCTAGGAAATCTGGCACAGATCAAGAGGAGACCTCTCAGCAGTAGATGGTGGGGCAGCTGTGACAAGGTCTGTGACACCATGTGCTTGGGGCAGACTTGTCCCCACTCCCTGCTTGGCCTGGATATGCCTGAGTAAGGAGGGCTTGGACATCCAGTGCGCCTTGTCCCTCTGCTCTGCAGAGAATTTTTCCATCCAATGTCACCTGCAGTAGGACTGAACTTAGAACAAACACAGAAATGAAGCTGTTCTGTTGTAAGAAGCCTCCTGTGCTGTATTATTCATATTTCTCTGCCTCTAGTGAAAGCCCTGAAAAGGCTTGGTGAGGCGACACAACTATTTAGATCCAGCTTCCTAGTGGAGATAATTCACAGAACTACAAGGAACAAGACAGAAGGAGAGTTATTAACATTGCTTTAAACTTTGATGGAATAATTTGATGACTGAATTTCAGCTCTTTTTGAAGTAGAAATTAGTAGTCATGAACGCTGCATTTCAAGGTAACCCTGCGTAAATTAAACCAGACAGCACTGAACTCTCACTGGAACCTGTTAAATTAATGGCAGAAGTCTTTAGCAAAGCCTTTCCCCCACAACCCCCCCCCTCTCTAAACTGTGATAAGTGAGGAATTAGTGTTTTTTAAACAAAAATGCAATTTTAAAACTCTGAGTGTTGAAATTCATGCAGAACACTTAGCTTCTCCACTAATATCAGACAACTCCTACACACACCAGTTCAAGGTAATATGGGTCAGAAATAAAAAAAAATACTGATAAAAGCTCAGTTATAAACCAAAGACTAAATGTTTGTAAAAACAACGTGTAAACAAACCATGTAGTATCATGGAGGCTATGGCTGGAATTCCAAGCAGACAAGAACCAGATGAGAAATGAAGTGTGCATTTTGAACAGCCATTTGAATACCTTCAGTACAGATATGATAGATTCTTGTATGAAGTCTTGAAATAAGGGATTTCTTTTTTCTGAGAAGCTGTTTTGGCACAGCAAGGAATGATGACCTCAGTGTGGAAGTCTTTAAACAAAATGTTCTGCCTTTTTTTGATGGAGCTCAGCCTTAAGGATAATAGAGCTACCTTCCAGCCTTGGAGTCTTTGAATCTCTGCTAAGGGTTGTAAGTACATTGAGTATATCTAAAGCTCTCCATCTAGTGGCAGTTCACAGAATCATAGGACATAGATTCCTTTGGGTTGGAAGGGACCCTTCTAAGGCCTCTTAGTCCACCTACCGTGCAACAGCCAGGGATATCTTCCACTATATCAGATTGATCAGAGCCCCAACCAATCTGCCTTTGACTGTCTCTGGGTTTGGGGCACCAACCACCTCTCTGGACAACCTGTGCCAATGCCTCACCACCCTCACTGCAATCTAAATGAACCCTCTTTTAGTTTAAAGAAGTGTTGTGAGGAGCCATGAGGTGCTGCTCATTTGGCAGAGGCTCAGTCAGGTTGCTGCTGTGCTCTGAGTATGTACTGCACGTGCACAGAGAGGTTCAGGCCAGCCTCAGCCCACTGCCCAACACTGTCCTCACTGACTGCCTCGCTCCTCACTGCAGCACAGGCACCCACTGTCATTTCCTGTCCCCAGGAAGAATTACAAGGGAAAAAGACTGTGAAGATTCATCAGCTTCCTTAGGGCTTTCTCACCCTATGAGTATCTTTCCTTTGAGATGAGCTATCCTTGTCATTATGTTATTATGTTATCATTTTGAATCCTTTTTATTGTGGATGTCCAAACCTTGAAATTGGTGCAAGTGAGATAATGGAACACAGAGTACAGTAAGGTTGAGAGGACCACCAAAGACCCTAGCCAGCTTTTTGGACCTGTGTCTCTAAAATTTAAACACTATTATAAGGAGCAGAGAGCATGTGAGCTGGTAAGTGTTAGGTCCAGGGACATACAGAGTGTTAGCCTTGATCCTTCATCCGTGCTTCCAGAGTGGATTTTTACATAGCTGAAGGTTAGCTCTGAATCAGTGACCAAATTAAGAAGTGTCTCCTGCTTCCTTTCTGGTGAAACGAGGTCTTCCCCATGGGTGCCTGACAAGTGTGGGCACAAGTGTTCCCTTCATTCTTCCTGTCCACTAGAGCTCTCACTGGATTTGGTGGGAAACAGCCCCAAACAAGGGGTGAAGGTCACTGAAAAGCCATCTGCAGTTTTTCAGGCTTTTAGCCAAGTTTTATGTGGTTGACTGTTGGCTGGCTTGCAGATTTTCCAGCTGTTTGATTGAATTTATTACTTTTTTCCCCCGCTCTCCAACTTATGGGTTGATATTCTGGCCAGATGGTCCCAAGCTGAGACTGACTATCTTGCCTCTCTTCGCTCCCTCATTGTGCTATTGATCCAGAAGTCAAGTTCCCATCTACCAGCCCTACTTTTCTAAACTCTGTTGCCTTGTGCTTTTTTACATAAAGATAATTTCATATTACCTTCACATGCCTCATCACGATCCTGATGCATGACTGGCTGAGGAACAGAAGGAGCAAAGAAAACTCTTTCATGTGTCATGAAATGCAGAAGAGGCCCATCTCTGACTATATTCGGGACAGAGTGTGTCGCAGTTGACAAGTCAGTTTTGGTATTTGTGTTTCTCTATATCAACCCTAATGGATTGGTGGAATGGATTCTTTGGTGCCTCTCTTTGGGCAGAGGAGTGCCATCCCTACCGCAGGGACCTTGATCAACACACTCAAAAAAAGCTAGTTCTCTGCATGACAGGCAGATTTCTCAGCACAACTGGTTTTTTTAATTAAGCTCTTTATTGTAACATGAAAAAAATTATTCCACGTATTGAATATTTTGGAATTTTTGTTTTGGAACTATATATTATGTGTTTTTTTCCTTTGCTTAAAAACAATAATTTGATTAAAGTATACAAGATATGCACACCCATACAATTTAAGAATGAAAAAGAAGCATTAAAACTTCAAGTGCTATTTTTAGATGAAAGAAACATAAATGTTCTAGACAATGTCATAAAATCATAGAATCATTAAGGTTGGGAAAGACCTCCAAGAACATGGATTCCAACCTTTGACCAAACACCATTATGTCAATTAAACCATTGCACTATGTCCAGTTGTTTCTTGAACGGTTTCAGGGATGGTGACTCCACCACCTCCCTGGATAGTCTGTTCCACTGTCTGACTATCCTTTCAGTGAAGGAATTCTTGCTGATGTCCAGTCTGGAGCTTTCCTGGTGCTTCAGGCCATTTTCTCATCCTGTCAACAATGTCAAGCCAATGCTGTTTGGTGTTTTCCTTGCAATAATACAATCAGTAAGCAAGAAACCAGCTTTTAAACAGAACAAGAAATAAATCCATGCAGATGATTTCAGCATTAAACAGTTTTCCCCTTCTCCCCTTCCTCCAGGAAAACAACTGCTCCTGATGTCATAACATTTGGATATCCAGAAAAAGCATTATAAATCACCCTTAACAGAACTCTGCAGAAGTACAAAACCAGGGCATTTGGTAGGTGGAGGTAATTTATTTTATTGCCATCAATCTCTCCTATTTTATATGCTTGGGATTTAGATGATTATGTAGCTTTTTTGATGACAGACTTCAGAGAGCTGTCACTTCTTTGGGGCAGTGCCCCATGCTTCCCTACACACAGATCCTTCCCTCTGAGCGACAAACTCATGGACAAACAGCAAACAACTGCTGGGACTCTAACAAAAAGCGCATCCTGGCTGTCTTTTGACCTGCTTCTGCTCCCTGTAATCTCAACAGAAAAAATCCCCGTAATTCTATATGAGCGGGAACTGACTAGCTGACCTCCTCCAAGGACATCTCTTTGTCCTTTGCTGACTCTGATGAGGGTGTCCTCTGGTCATCTTCAGCCCAAAGGCCTATGGCAGCATCCCTCAGTTTTGGTCTTTCTGTATGCAAGGGGTCACTACACAGCTTCTTTCACAATACACAAATTAAAAATTGAAAAGTTGGACAGGGAAAAAAGGAACATTAGGGAAAGAGAAGGACATACATGGTCTTTCATTCCCATGAGTGTCTGTTGCTCTGTTTTTCTTCATTTTGTTAATTTGCTTTCTTGGTCAGTCAAGAAAATTTCAATTAATATACTGTTCATTTCCTAGTTTGCTAATCCTCAAAATGTGAGATTTTCATTTCAATCTATGAAATAGCTAGTTTTTTTCTTTAAAACACATGAAAAGGGAAATGACAAGAGCATTTGTGTTGTTAATGAATCTATTACAAGCCCCTAAGGAAGGAAAAAAAAACCCCTGGAAACCTAAAGGGGAAAGGAAGCGGTATAACCATGTCTAATTGACAAAACACTGGATAAAAAGAAGGATTGGGTGAAATTTTTAACTGACTGAGGTCTTACCTCATTAAAAGCTGCAACCATAGGGAAAACAAGGAAAATCCTTGGGATCTTGGAAATTGGAAATTCAACTTGTGAAACTTATGTGGTTGCACCTTCCTCTACATGTAAACCATGTGAAAGCTCCCAATCAGTTTTGTACACAGTAAATTAATAATGCGTATTAGCAAGAAAATCTCACTTTGTGACTCTGACTCAACCTGTCAAAAGATAAAGAAATTTTATGGAAAGCAAGCAATTGAAAATTATAATTGTAAATGAAAACAGCTCATGCCTCTTAAAGTATAAGATAAACATTTACCAAGTGGCCTCTTGAAGCAGACAAACAGAACGTTACTGAGTCAGAGTCTACTATAGCCAAAAATGGCTTGATGTTTTACTGGCATCAAATAATAGGTCCAAGTGCCCATCCCTGAAATCCTTGTATGGTGATTCAAATATTGGCTGCATATACAGAAGATGTGTGTGCACCTGGGGAATGGTAATGTCCCATCAGGGATGGTACTGTAAAAATTAATATGAGAGAAAATATTGAGTATAATCAGACATTCTGGACATTTTTCATACTGGGAATCTCACCTCTGTGAAACACAAAATGGGCAATTAAAAATATTTATTGAACTACCTCCCTCTGGATGTCAAAATATGAAGGGTTCATTATGCAGTGCTGTAATTGCAGGAAGAGAGGACAATTTAAAGTAGTTTAAAAAATTAATTTTGACACAAATGCATGATCGTTCCCTGACTGGATAACAGTTAAGCACACAGGAGAAAAAAAAAAAAGAAGAAAGCCATTTCTAACTCCAATCAAATCTTCATTTGGCACTTAAAGGAAAGTAGGATAAAGGGCATTTGAATGCAGAGACACAGAATGCAGTGGGCAGCTCAGCAGAGCTCTTGTTTCAGACAAAAAAAAAATTAAGTGAGAAAGAGAAGAGAATTTGCCTTGAGATTTTCCCATATGAATTTTAGCACACTACAGAAAAGACTGCTGGGAATAAAAATATAAGGGTCAGTTACCCCCCTCACAGGACATGTCTCAAGTCATTGAGAGACCAAACCTGCCCTTACCTTGTATCATTCCACCATGACACCTATGAACCAGCAATTTCACATCTTCCCAGGCACTTCCCTTCCTGGGAACCAAATTCCACTTGAACTTTGTGCTGAAACCAAGAAGACTTTTGTCTTTTGAATGCAAGCTTCTTCAGGAGATGACAGTCACTTGTTCATACAAACAATGAGAAGACTACCAGGTTCTGTCATAGGTGAAATCTGGCTTCTTTAGCCTGAGGGAAAAAATAACAGCAACCAACCTCTGGAAGTTACAAATACTTTTTCTTGACAAAATTTGAACAGCTGAGTAGGACTGGGGGCAGGCAGGGCGGTCGCAGAGGGTGTTTCACCTTCCATATAATAAGTGCACATTTCTTTTCTAAATCAGTAAAAGTGCATCTGATTAAATAAAAATTAAAAAGTGCAAATCTTTGAAAGAACAGTTTGTCATGAAGATGGCTTCAGCTGTTTAAATACAAAATTCCAGTGATACTCTAGACTCCCTATCGCACCTGGCACATCTGCATGTGGCTAGCATACAACTAATATCACATTAGTTCTCTTTGTAGGTACCTGTGGATAACTTGTCTATTCTCTGCAACAGGATAAAGGAGCTGATGAAATTAGCTGTTGCTAAAATCAGTCTACATCTAGAGGATTATAAAATGAAAGTAAGTTTTATAATTCAGTAGCGCAGCATCTCACCTTTCCTTTTTCCTTTCCTTTTTCCTTTCCTTTTTCCTTTCCTTTTTCCTTTCCTTTTTCCTTTCCTTTTTCCTTTCCTTTTTCCTTCCCTTCCCTTCCCTTCCCTTCCCTTCCCTTCCCTTCCCTTCCCTTCCCTTCCCTTCCCTCCCCCTCCCCCTCCCCCTCCCCTTCCCCTCCCCCTCCCCCTTCTCCTTCCCCTTTTTTCTCCTTTCTGCCTGGCCAAAGAACTGTACTTACTCACAAAAGAAGTCCATTGATTTCAGCATGCTGAGGAGTAAGCCCCCAGCAGGGCTACGTGTGTTTTGTACTTCACATCATTTTGTAGATGGATAGGCAGTAAAGAAACAGGGTGTGTTTTGCCTAGGGAGAGTGGAAAGGGACTGCAACAACCCTGCAATCTTTAGTTGTTTGAGGTGAAGATTCCCTGATTGAAGCAGGGTTTGAGTTCTCCACTCCTGGGTGCTAACAATGCATGCAAATGCTCCATTCACTGATAGCCTGGTGTTTCCAAGCTTTGCTGGTTCTGCCTGCCTCAGCTTTGTGCATCACCCTTTTGACTCTCCAATGGGCATTTGAATAGAATGAAACAATTTTGTTCCCATTGTGATCACAGTTCTCCTGGTAAACACACTTTTCATGTGGTGGTGAGCTTCTGGCATCTTTTATAAGGCACACAACCCACCCACCCCCACCCCCAAACAATGCAACAACAAACACAGAACAATAACTTAAAACATGGGAATAGGGAATTTTACTGTTTCCCTCTCTGCCATGATTCAGCAAATAACTCATAGTTTTTTCTCGAACTTCTCTCTACCTTGGTCAAATTTGGATGAAAATTAGGAGTGGAATAATACATCCAGTGGTTTATCTAGGAGGATTTGGGTACAACAAGCCAAATATTTATAGAAAAATTGCTAAATATTTGCAATCTGGGTTTCTGTATTGTTTAAAGTATTTTCAAAAATAGCTTCCGACTTCACCACAGTTTTTTTAACTTGGAAGATTTTGTTTTCTCAAAGTTTCTCTTCCAGTTGTTCTTAGTTTTTCTCTCTTATCTCAGTCCCTTCCAAGGATCTGAGTCTTTTCCTGTACCAGCCTTCCTCTGAAAGTGAAGAAAAACTCAGTGTGGAGTGACAGAGAGGAAAGAGAGGGAATATAACAAGCTACCCTTGAAATGCCTACAAGCATTGTCCCTGCAAGAAATTTCCCAGGTGACTTCTGCAAATTATATGCTATAAACAATTTTTTTTATTACAGTAACATACAAAGACATGAAGCAAAGTCGAGAGCCTGATGGTGCAAGATACGGGTAAAAATAACAGAGCAAAATCTTTTTCTGACCCCAGGAGCCATGACCCTGCTGGGAAAAGGAGTGAACACTCTAATTCAAAGAAACAGTTGGCTTTTAAGCATTCTGCATTAAAAGTGGGTGGGAATTGCTTTCTGGAGAAGAAAAGATGCAGGCTATGGTCCAAATCCTGAAGTAAGAAGAAGAGATCAGCATCTTTAGGCAGAAAGATAGAACCAAAGCTTGCTATACTATTGTAAATTAATTAATGAAACAGATGCCTCATACTCTTACTAGGGCTTAGCTGCCTTTCTCTGAGCCTCATAGTCTCCAAGACACCTGTATTACCTCATCTCAGCTGCCATTATTCAGGACAACACTCCCTGTATTTCAGCTTCTAGATAACAGCCTTTTGTTTGATGCTGTTGATCATATTACATTGTAATGTTCTGGGCCTTTGATTCTAAAATTGCATCTGTATCTTCTTTCTGTGTTTAGAATGGAGAAAAGCAGCTGTAAAAGTAAGTGCAGGAACAGAATTGTGCAGATCAACGAGCAAAAAATTAATTAAAGTAACTTTACAAGAAAAAACAAAACAAAAAACCCCAAAACTTTGCCAGGCCTCATAAATAAGTATCAGGCTTTATTAGGAACACAAAAACAAAAATGTATAAAACATGAAAAATTGTGTGTAAGTTTGGGATGTATGAAAACTGTGGTTAAGTAGAACATTTCTGTCCTTTGGGACTTAAGCCTTTTCTTCTCCCATTTACTCTAGAGTTAAAGAGCTGCACTTAGCATGCAAAACTGGATTTGGATTGCATCTTTTCCCAAAAGGGCCTTGGATCTTTGTAAGTGACTGCCCTGTTCTCTTGTACTCCAGGCTGAGCTATTTCCTACTTTCTCCTGTGAAAACTGCTGAATCTTGGCTTGAGTATTTTGTTCACCAGGTTGTAGAAAAAAGGAAAAAGATACATTTTGTGTGTATGAATGAACTTATAACCTGCTGTGCAAAGTACCAAAGAAATACATTGGGTTTCAAACCCAATTTCCAAGCAAGAGTTCTTGTTTATTCAAATAGTACCTCCCCAGTGTGTCCATCATATAACACAGGCATTGCTCTTAGGCAGGGGATACTCAGATTTAAACCTATCAGGCAGCAAAAGTCTTTCTGTTATCATCCTGCAGCCTTATTGAGTGCCCACATCATTGACCAAGGAGGGTGGTGCTTTTGTACATGAGCTTTGAATGGTTTGCCTTTATTAAAAACTAAAAAAAACCATTTTTTTCTGTACCAAACCAAGCTTTTTTTTTCCCCTTTCTCTTTTTTGGTTATCATTCTGTATAATGAAAAACCTGAATGTTTTGTTTTCGGCATTATCTAAATCTGTAACTTCCCTTGATTTGAGTTCTGAAACAAATCCCTCAGACTTCATTCATACTGAATCAAACCTCCAGCCTCTACTGGAGATGGTGCACAGTGCCACCACTGTGGAACAGGGATCTGCTCTGAGAATTCTGGAGTACAGGCAGACTTTTCTCCCACCATCCTACACATCTATTTAGATGTTTTGTCATTTGTTTGCTATTTATAAATAAGCAGCTTTCCATTGCATGATAAAGACTCAAATGAAAAACACTTCAAAATCCTGATGGAAAACTATTTGAAGTAGGAGCCACGTGGGTGCTCAACAACAGAACAAAGGAGGATCTTAAGTGTTTGCTAATCCCTGTGAACCTTTTATAGAGTCAATTTCTCTCACTAACCAGAAGAAAAATTACAGCAGACGAAGACTATGAATATATGTTAAATTCTCAGACTATTTTGCAGTACAGCTAGGTGAAATCTTGTCATTCTGCCCAATAGACAAGAAGTTCTTCAAAAATGGGACAGGAAAAGCTGACCTCACTGTAGTAAGCAGAATAAACCAGTTATACTTAGTCTCATTGGTGTTTATAAGAGGTTTTAGCTGGCTTCCTTCCTGACTGGCTATAACTGGCAAAACAATTTCCTTCTTTGAGAGCAGCTGTCACTGGTGTAGTTTCTCTTAGGGCCAGGAATGGAATAAAGCATTTATTCTCTCGAAACCTCCTCCTTTGTGTGGAAGCCTATAAACAAATTGCAATGATAACCAGACATTCATGAAATTGTGGGGAGGTGATTAGTGGGATGCCACACGAATTAGTGTTCAACCTAGGTATAATTGACTTTTTCAGTCTCTTACACAATCTAATAAAATCTAGCTGCAGGAAAAACTTTTCTTATTTCATTGGCTTACTCGCATAGTGTCAAGGTAAAAATTGTTAGATCACTTTCTGCAATTGTTCTTTTTTACTGTGGATTTTTCCACTGCTTGTAAAGGACTGACTTCACAGACGTCTGTCCATCCTCAAAAGCAAAGCAGTTTAGAAGTAACACGACAGTGATAGATGTTGCTATTTAGCACAATTCATAACCCCTTAGTCCAGAGGGACTGCAGTGTGTGAGCCTGACTTGTACAGAACTGAACCAAAAGGATTTTTCTGAATTCAGAACAGAGAACACAGAACCAGGTGAGAAATGTTAAGCTGATATCTTGGTTTTGTGGACAATTGAACCAAATATCCTAAGTTGAAACTTATTGAGTTCTATTTCTAAGAAAACAACCTTTTCTCTTCTCAGCATTTCTTCTGGAAATTCATTCCAACGCCTTATAGCTCTGTCATTCAGAAAATGAAGAAAAATTCCAACTTAAATTTATTCATTTTATTTCAGTCCCCATACATTTGGAGACTAACTGTAAGATTCTGAACTAGGAAAGAGTGCTTATTGTGAAAGCTTTTTCAGAGGTCAGGCTATACTTGCATTTCAGACTCTCAAAAGCTTGGGGCCAAGCCACAAAAACTTACATTGCACTTTTCACAGGTCTGATTTCGCTAACTTTGCTATATTCCCATATTCCCATAGCTGAAAGTGGGAAAAGCTATCTCCCTTATTAAAGTATTCCAAAATTTTGTATAAGAAACCTTAAAATACATGTTTGGTCAACGAAAACAACATAGCATTGGTTTGTGTCGTTTCAAACCAAACTAAACCTCCAATTAAAATTTAACACTAGGAGGTAAAGGTTTTAGACCATCTAAATGAAATCATGCACAAAATCAGGAGTGTAACTTTTGTTGATGGCAAGTTAAGATTTCATAGTTTAATTATGTATCATATAGCCCATCAGTTTAATGAAACAGAAAATCAGGTTAATAAGCTAATAAATATAACAATTAAGCAAATACATATATTTCCATAAAAAGAGAGTGATAATTAAACATATACCATTGTAAGAAAAAACAACTTGAAGAATGTAGGGGTCTTGGGAGCTGCTACACCCTGTCCCAACAGTATTTGTTGTTGTTTGAACTAAAAAGCCCTCTATGCGTCATTCCAAATGTCTTTACCAAAATTTGGCCCAAATACAGGTATTTTTATGTAGCTAACAACTGCCCATTTAGTGGTCTTGCTAAAAACAGAACCTACATAAAATGTGTGCAAGTGCAGTGCCACCCCTGATGTGCTGTGAAGATTTAAACATCTTAAGTCCAATGCATGGTTTGTAATGCTTAACTTGGACCTCAGATATTTGCAGGTATGGACATGGTGTACAACTGAGGAGCAGCATCTGCCAATGGTGAAGAGCAAGGCAATGACCAGAGGAAAAAAACAGGAAGAACTTTGGTTAATTATCCAAGATGAATGAGAGCTACTGCAAAAAAAGAACATTCCAGGGCAGAGCAAAACCAAAGTTGTAGTTATTATTGTAAGAAAAAATAAGAAAGTGCCTAGATTGGGAAAATACTACTGATACTGATGCATTTTCCTTTTTTTAACTTTTGGGGTTTCTTGTCACAGAAGATGCCATTTGGTTTTTGTTATTCATATAAAGGGCTAAAAAATACTTGCAATACATTATTTTGTTGTATTGGAATGAGTTTAGAAACTGAGAAATATGGCTGATAGTAAGTTTGTATGAAGATATTTATGATGTTAGAAATAATGGCACAAAGGAATTTTTAAAGTTATTAGTAGGGTCATTACCCCATACGCATGCCAAAAATATGGAAATTACATTTGATAGGTAGAAGACGATACACATATTCTAATATTTATGTAATAAATATGCAATTATTAACATCTGGGGTATTAAGTGATGTAGCTAAAGGCACTATGGAGCTTTTCTTGGGATTATGCCTTTGAAATCTGTTGATTTTCTCGCTGTTCCAGGGCAAGAAAGATGTATAAGTATACTAGTAAATTACAAACAAGATTTTTGGTTGTCTTTTTATATTAACACCAAAGAATTTTAACTCTTAATCACTTTTTACCTAACCAGAGTTTGTAATGATTTTTGCATGCTTATGCTGGATTGACACCAACAAAAATATTGATTGGTAATTAAGTTTTATCTAGTCCTCAAACAAATGATGGTTAAATCATTTCATGTCAGCACTGTTCCCTCATTGCTTTGTGGTTTTAACTCCTGAAGTATTTAGAGAGAGAAAGTATAGTCCTCAGTTTACTACAATAAACAAGTCTAATAACAACTCAATCCCTTGCGGATAGTAAGATTTTTGTTGATTCAAATTCTACTGTAAGATTTGTAAGTTTTAAATTCCACTGATCATTTCAGTAGCCTTTATCTCTTCAATCATTAATCTTAAATATGGTAAACTGCAATTAAAAGAGAAATGGTAGCAAGACCCAGTGAAATAACATTGGGACTTTACCTCTAGAAAGTACATTTTGTGCAACATACTTGAGGGTGCATTTGTCTTTTTCATGGCCATATCATAGTACTGACTGATGGCATGCAGCTCCAGAACTGGACTCCAAAATTTATGTGTCTGTATGTGTGTGTCTATATTACAGTCAGCAGCACCTAGCTAGCTATTAATCTCAACCTTAAATGAGCCTCTGCAGACCCCATTTTCTGTAACAACTTGATCTTTGTTGTGTACCTTAGGACCTCAGCAATCCAGCTCACATTGAGGCACATTATCACAAATGCTGAGATTTAGGAGCCTGAATCCACACCCCCACTTTACACCACATAACCAGCTCAAATATCAATCTCTTTTCTTTCATAGAATCACGGAATTGTACAAATCAGAGAATAATTCAAGATGGAAGCTGGACTAGGGAGACCTTTTGTCCAGCCTTCAACTTGAGTTAGGGTCTACTTTGTACTACGTGACCTACTAGAGCAGTCCAGGCTGTCCGGGGCTTTATCCAGTCAGTTTTTCTTCATTTCTGACTAATGACCATCATTTATACCAGAAATTCTTGCAAATACTACTGAGTTCTTGCTAACAGTACTGACTTTCACTTTTGTACTGTCAAAACAATTACCATCTCTCTTTCTCTATTTCTGTTTTCCTGCATTTGTTCCAGAAGGCATCTCAGCTTTGCCTCTATCATGCATGTCCAGCTTCAAATTCTCTTTGAAGTAAAACACAATTTTTTAAATAAATTAAAAAATCCAAACTAATCTTCACCCCCAAAAAACCATAATTGATAAACTCATCACAGGTCTTGATAAATTGCTTATTATTTTCTTAAGCTTGCCAAGTTTTAATTTCCAACCATATATCTTACCATTTCTTCAACTGATGGATGGAGGACACCTCAGGAAGCAATTTCCCATGCTCTTTTTGAAAACAGACATGAATATTTAGTGAATATTGCAGTGCATTATGTTTTACAAGCAGAAATTCTCCATTAGATCACCACTCACTGGAAGCAAGTTCATCAGGTAGGAGTAGAGGGCAGGACCCCTCCACCAGGCTGTAGCTGAAGAGCGGTAACTCAGCAAGGCATTTCTGGAGCTCTCATTCACACTTAATGAACTTTTGTAGTAAAAGCAAATGCCTGCAACATAGATGTCTATCACTGCCAAAACTGTCAAGAACCAGTAACCATACAGACAAAAAGTACCAGGATGAGGAATGGTCTGAAGAGAAAGATTCGTAGGACAAGTCAGCAGGACTAAATGGAGATGGTACAGCTTGGCTCAGTGACATCTAAGAGAGGCTGACCAACAGCTTCACCTGGTTTTCCCAATTGTATGGAAATTGTATGTTATGGGTTGAACAGTCTCCCTGTGACAGGCTCAGGCCAAAATAGCCTTAACTGTAACAACGTTGCTGTTTCTCAAATATTTACACACATGAGGATAAAGCATATATGTGGGTGGTGACAGGGAGAGGTACAAGAACAACTACATTTTCCTGTCTCTGCTGTGCTCATAGCCAGCTTTAAATCCCTGTCTGGACCCTGGGATCCAGGCAGGACCCCAGGGACCTGACTATCCCTGCCCACCCTTTGAGGGCTCCCTTGTCCCAGGGTCCAGGACTGGGGTCATCATCCCCCCAGGCTATCATTCCTTGCCCCAGCAACGGCAAGCAGGGTTGTTCTTGTTATCCCATATATACATTTGATTTTTGTCTATCATACTAATTGTTCTGCAATATTTGGCTATTATAATCATCCTGACTCAGCTTTCAGGCTGTCACAATAATTTAACAATACCTTGCTTAGTTACTCTTAACTGATCTGCGATTCCCTTCAAAACCTTTCTCATACAAGTAGATTCTCTCCACAGCTGAGTCTTTGTAAGGCATGTGCTACAAGGAGATCCTCTGTATGTCCTATCAGTTAGAAAGTTCTGTGGCACAGTCTTTGAAAGAGTTCTCCCATGACAAGGAAAATATTGTCCCTTTAGAACAAACTGATCAGCTGCGCAACAGAGCTTAAACACTCAGTCACTGATCTGTATTTTGACACTTCAGAGAAATATGACAATGTGTTTTGCCTTCCATCTGAAGCATCTCATTTCTCATCTAATAAGCAATTTGCTGCCATGTCTTTAATTAGGGCTCTATCAGAAAACATCCTTTTTTGTCAGAAAATATTGCAACATCTGCCTGGTACTCTATCTTACCCTGTTTCCTCATCCAGACCAACAACTGAAAACAATCTTTAAAAAAATCATCAATTTCCTGCCTACTCAGAAAAAAATACAACCCATCTTCAGTCCTGTATTGTCTGACTCTCAGAGGCATCAATTCTTCCACTGTCATCTCCCTCTTGTGTTATGCTCCTTCGGGAGAGCAGAGCCGCTCTGAGCAGTGGGTGGCATGGGAGGGCACCTTCCCTGCTTAGAAAAGTAAAGAGAATTCCAGCCGGCTCTGGCTGCCAGGTGGGGCTGTCAGACCTGGATGGTGAGCCAGCACCACGGAGCACAGGGAGTGCAGAGGGCAGTACTGCTGCCTCAGGGGGGGCACCCACCCTCCTCAGTGGAAGGAGCCCATCCAAATTGCATTTCTCTCCCCTGTGTCCCTAAGAGCCAGACACATCCCAGATCTGTGTGATTGATATGGGTCCCATCAAAGGGAAGGAAGATGCCAAAACCGCAGCTGCCCTCTGGTGTGTGTGTGCTTGAAGCAGCTGTAAGAGCAGGGGGATTCAGGGATTCTGCAATACTCTCATTTTCTCTTCCTAAAAACAGGCTGTTGGGAACACAACTACGGGAATTCCCACATACAAGCTTTTGTTGGTATGTATGTAGATTACAGCGCATCCACAGATGGATTTATACACATTAGGAAGACTTGTAGCAGCTTCTGCAGCTGTAATTATTTCCCATCAGTGGCTGTGAGACCTCAGAGAGGAGCGGGCTGCTGGGGCAGGCCACCCTGCTGAGGAGGCAGCTCTGCCTTAACGCGGTGCTGTGCGCAAAGCTGGCCCGTGGTTCATGCGAGGCAGTCTTATGCAGAGGATTTAGCAGGAACCTCGCTTCCTAAGCTCTGTTGATTTATTTTGCATGAGAAGCGTGGGTGTTGGGAGGAATTCTTTGGTCCTTCCTTGCCACTGCCTGCAGAAACAGAGGGCTGCTGTGCATCCATCTTAATTACAGTGTTTGCCTTGCAGAGGTTTGCCTTTCCAAAGCTGTCTTCCCATGACAGAGGTGACAGTCTTCATTGTTTTCTTCTGCTCAGGAGCCCAGTCACTCCATCACAAAGCCCACAGGCCAGATATGTTACTAATGCAGTTGCCCAAGTCCCTACAGGTTCACTGAAACAGTGCAGATCCAGCTCTGAAAAACAGCTCGTTGTTGCATGCCTCTAACTAAATTAACTAGAAAATCTGCATAACATAGAAAGAAGTCAAACCTTTTTCTATCTTTGCTTTCCTTTTGTCACTTAAATGTCCAGCATTTTCTTCCTGTGAGTTCAGTGGGCTTTGAATGGCCCTAGGAATTGGACTATTGAAGCCATATTCAGACAATTTCCTTATATCTGCCTATTTTAGATATTGCTGCTTCTTTTCTCCCCTTAGAACAATCCTTAAAACCAGGTAGACATTGCTTCCTTGTTTCAGGAGGCACAATATTTGTAGTTAACAATTTACATGTGCAGGTAGGTAGGTCTAGTCCAGATCCTCAGAATAATGCAGGTGATTAGAGTGAATTACGTTCATACACACCTTCAAAAAATTGAATTTTCATTCCTGAAAAGCAGTATTTGTGAGGGAATTTGACATCATATATGTGTTACCCTAAAGTGAATGGCATTCAGGGTAACAAAGGCATTAACTTCAGCAGGAATGGGTAGAGATAGAAAATGCCTGTTTGAAAACTGAACCACAAATATACAGTTAGTGTTCACTTGCCCAGAGAATGTTGCCCTCTAGCTTTGCCTGAAAAATAGGCTGAGATAGAAAATAATACCTGAATTTCTCTTCATTGCATCAATAATTTTCATTTGAGTATTTCTTTTCCCTAGCATCAATCCCAAACACCACTTAAAAGCAATCTACTTCTTGCTCTGATTTCAGAAAAAGCTGTTTTATTACTGTTTATATAGCACTGAAATCAAGTTTATATCCCAATGCTATCAGTGTTTCTTTTATATCACATGTGTATATAGTAAAAACTTCCTGGTGAACTACTATTTCTAAAAAATTCATTACTGAAATTTCAGTCTCAAGCATTACTTCTCCTCACAATCTCCAAGTCCATTCCACTTGGGTAGCATTAATCTGCAACACAGATTGAGGCAAGACATTCCCATTATTTGCTAAGATAACTAGTTCCTCCTCAATTTCTGCTGACAAGGTCTGTTTTGAGCTATTCTGACCCAAAAAAGCTGACCAGAGTGTATTAGGAATTCAAAGACACAGCCCTCAGGACTGGTCACTGCATCTATGCAAAATGTTAAGTCTTTTTATTTTTGCTCTTGTAGGCCTGGGAATACATGGTAGATGGTAAAACTGCAGCTCCTATATTTTATACTTGATATAAAAAAGCATTAAGGTCTTACATTGTGTAGGATCAGCTTTCTCCTGCAGGTTGAATGTTCAAAACTCACAGAGCCCAGTGAGTTTTTTACCTGGGGAAAACGTGCCTTTTACCAAATTTTAAGATAGTCTCTATAATTAGTGGTCGCATTTTGTTGTGCACAAATGACCTTACCCACCCAAGTGGGAGCACGAAACTCTTACTTATGAGCTCAAATTGCCTGAATGTGTGTCCTCAAACAGGCATACTCTGAGTCTGCTGCAAGCATAATATTAAGTATGGCAGGCTCTGAAACAACAGTCAACAAATGAATATGAAACACTGCAGAACTATTTTTGGTGTAACATAGGTGAGGCTAGGAAAAGGCCAGAAGGAAAACTTAGACTTTTCTAAATAGGCTCCAGTTCAGATCCCCAAACATGTGCAAATTCTCCCAAGAGACCTGGAGCACTCAGAAGAATTGGCAGTGTCAATGAACTGCACTAAAGAGGAATATTAATATTTAGATCTCTCAATCTCCTCACTGCTCCAGAATCTCAGGATCTCGCACTCCATTGCTGGAGTGCCTTGAGGCCCTGCATGAAGGAGGTCCATAAATCCCTGTGAACCAGCTACTCTATACCAGACAGAACAGAATACTGATAAATTTGTTCACAATTCCTAAAATATACTTGCATCACACTTACTCTGAACTGGCATTTAGAGGCTTGATTTTTATACTGTGCCTATTTCTGTGTTTGTAAGCTGCCTACCAGAACAGCCCAGACACTCTGAGCCTGATCATTCCTCAACAGTTGGGCAGTCCTTTTTCAAAACTTCTGTCTCCTTTCAATTATCCAAATAAGACTAAAGGAATGAAGAGTGGCAAAGGCACTAATTAGTGCAGTGATCCAAATCTCCAGGAAAAGCTATGAGAAACCATCATGGCAAGTAATGTGTGATCCACCATGCCTTGATTCCTTCCATGTTTCCTGCAATATTCCAGAGGGAAGCATAGTGCAGAAGGAACAATTAATCTTATTCCCCTTACAAATGTGGAGGGGTTATACACCCTTGTGAGTAAATACCCCAATTCCATTCTTGTCTTCACCCTTTAGTGCTACCTTCTCTACATAAGTAGAATTTGTATTAACATCAATTATTGTTATTACTATAACTAATTGCCCATTTCTGAAATTGAGACTATTTTTAGTTACACAACACAGAGAGCTTAAAACAGGTGGAATTATTTTCTTTAAAAAGTCACAAAATACAAACTGAATTACTTTTTTTTAAGGTTTTTTTTTGAGCTAAAAACAGAGTCAAGTTTCACCCTAGGGCAAATTTCTATAGATGAGTTATAAATCTCTAAATAATGAGGTTTTTAATGAAAACAAGGCTAACTCAGTGTGAACTGTAGCACAGCAAATTATGTCACTATAACTGTAACTTAATGGAAATCTACAGAATATTGAAAATTTTTTCTGAGTATTGCTTAATTTATCAAAACCATATCATTTACAGCACACTCTAAATGAGGCAAAAGCTTATTCAAGGATGTGGCAGAGATAATTACAAAAGGCACCAAGCAGACACGTAATGAGTAGTCAGAGGAATAAGTCACATGAGAGAAGAAAGTATTCATATTATTATGATGTAAATCTGTCATACCAATGATTATATCAGCTATACCTCTGGGAGATGGTGGGAGATGGTGGGACAGGGGGCTAAATGGAGGGAGGGATACAGAACCTGAGAGGAGAAGGCATTGTGGCTGGTGAGTCAGTAACATCGTCTCTGATGTTTTCTTCCCGAGGCACGGTATAACTGCTGTGTGTGTAGCATTCCTGACTGGAAGCCTGAGATGCAATTAAGCAAATGAACAGCTAAGCCCAAAGGCTCACGAAATAAAGAAAAGGTTGACAAATTAGTTCTGAAGTAAATAGCACTCATTATTTGTGCACCATTTTATATTTTCAAGGCATTGTACAAACACTGACTAATGAAGGGCCTTTTTTTTTTTTTTCTTTTTTGTTCTCACTGGAGTTCACATGAATTAAGGAATCTACAAACGAACAGGCCAAAAATGTAGTGCATTAACCAAAGACAACAGAAGAGGAAGCCAAGCAATAGCTGGCTACTAGGTAGACTTATGAAAGATAAAATCCTAAGCCAGCCATGAATGGTGCAGAGCAGACCTGGTGCATTAACACCGTGCACTTATAGCAGCTGCTCCTGAGCAAAGAAGGCCCCCCTCCCAGCCAGGCACAGAGTGCCTGAAACATCACAGGGCTCACCAAGAGGGTCACAAACCAGGGAATTCCATCCAACAGCAGCTCACACCCGCTGCAGGGAGAGCCCACAACCACCCCACTGACAACATTGCTCTTTCCTCTCTGGAAACTCAACCATCATCCAGAAAGAAATGGGAGATTCACAGAAGGGAAAAAACTTTAGAGCCTAATGTCCACAGAGTTCACTTGCTGAGGGAACAGCCATGTTCCTGAGCACTAATTTTACGTTACATAATCTCACAATAAAAATGCATTAACTATTTTGGGAATGAGGGAAGAAGCTCTTGCCAGTGAATGCCCTTATCACAAGGTGATTTTGCAAAGGATCCCTCTGGTCTCACAATTCTTTTAGCTTCAGTTTCAAAACAATCCGGTTTTCATCTTTCTCCTGTTTTGCTCCAATCACAAATCTTCTCATAGTACCCTGGATTGTGGGAGAAGAATGTACAACTCCTTTCTCTATGAAGACACTAGAAACATGATTTTACCACCTCAGTCAGTAACAGAAGGTGGATGTCACTTTCCCTTTCCTCTGAACAAAAGCTTATTTGATGGCTCACCATCCTGTGAGCTCAATAAACAAAGATGTAGCAGTGGTTTCTCTGCTTTAAACAGAAACCAGTCACCCCAGTGTGAGTTAAGTGTGCTAGTAACAAATATACCAAACCAGACTGCTTGGGAGTTTAAGCCTAGAAAGCCTTTGTGGATCCCACAGGAACTTCAGACTAATCCCACACTCAGCTTAAAATGTAGCAGCTCTGAAAATGGACACAAGCAGGACTGCCAAAGCCAGACAAAAGTGCAAGCACTGGAGTCTTCACTTCTGAGGAGGGGTTAGGTGCATTGCTCATGCCTCAGTTATACCTGTGTGGCACCTGAAGTACCTGAGTGTCTTCCTGGATGTGGGCACGGGTGTTAGAGATAACAACACATCAAGAGAAGCCCTGCGTGTCCTGGACTGTCAGACATTGAGACCTTAGCAACTAATACCTTCTGAGCAGTGAAGGCTGGATCACAGAAAGAGATGCTGAGAGTGTACATGTCATTTTGTGACTCTGTAGTGGCTGCTCGTGCAAAAGATAAGTTTTCAAGCGTTTGCAGTCCCACAGAAGCCTTGCAGCTGGTTCTGAGTCATTCTGAGCACCAGAAAAGGTGATGATCATTAAAGGAAATGATCTCCAGTTACTTCAAAATATTATTCTGGAATGGAAATTTCTGTGAGTTATTTGCTCTAGGAGGTATTTTGTGGTTATTAGGCTCATTTCTGTTGTTTCTGCAGAAAAGCACTGCCTACTCCTGCCCACAGCTCTGCAATGATAGGCACAGCTGCATCCCAGGAAGACTTTCCAAAGCCAATAAACAAAACAACAATAATAGCTCTCTCAGATGCTGAACATAGTGTCTTATGCTGGCACATGCTGGAATTCTTCCTCCTTACATCACTGCAGTGAATATTCACCAAAGTTCTCACAAAGCAGAGACTTTATCACCTAAGAGGACCAGACCCAAGTATTACAACCTGAGCCAGAGGATTCACTTAGGAGCCTCACCACCGCTCTGCTGACTGCTCTCAGTTCTCCTCTCTGTCTCCAGGCTTCCAGGACAATGGTCTGGTCTGTTCCTTCCTGGATAAATTTATCCCAGCTGTTCAGCTAAGAGATGATACAAGATCACATAAGTGCTTCCTGGAGATGAGGATTGCTTCCAGGTCTAGGAGCAGAAACATACAGGCCAAGCAGCTGGCACTACTTGCTGGTTGAAAATGCGCTGAAGACACAAAACATCAATCTTGCAAATTTTCAGACAAAATTTTCCTGACACTGGCTTTCATTCTATTGCAGTCTAATATCTGGAAGGAAATGGCAGAAGTTTCTTGGCTTAGGCAATTAAGTCTCACCTGCTGAATAAAGCTTTTAAAAACAGACTGCTGTGAGTAGCTTTTCCTGGGTAAGAAGACAGCCTCATAATAAGAGCTTTTTCTCTCACGTGTCTATGGTTCATGAGAGATTACAGTTAACCAGGTAATTAATGAAAAAAAAAAGTAGCTTAAATGGTAGCCTAAACCTGTGACAAAGGAGAATGATTATAAACAGTGCAGACCATATTAAAGAATTACAGTAAAAAGAAAAAAAAAGCTTCAGGAGGAATAAAGTGTTAAATAGCAGAGAGAGAGAAGGCAGTCTAATGCCTCTTCTTTTTTATTCTTCTTTTGCTTTATCTTTGTAATCCAGATTTAGCAGCAATTTTTGGATGCCCTGATGTGTGAAAATTGAGTGCACTTTCATGAGAATAATTTCCTCAAGAAGGATGGGGTCTGGTGAGGAAGTTTTGTAACTTCTTACTGCCAGACAGCCACTAGGACATTGCTGGATGTCTCAGCATAGGTCTTACACCTTGCTCTCCCCTTCCCTGGAGGCAGTGCTTGCAGGAGGGAATGGTTGTACCATCCAGCTGGAGCTGGGCAGTCCTGTGAGTACCACTGTTTATTTGGAGAGGGTAGATATGACATAATACAATTCTTTCATTATCTGGTATCAGAGGAGAAAGACACTCTCAAAAGAAAGAAACAGAGAAGACTTGTCTGAAAATGAAGCATGGATTGGACAGTGGGCACCTTATATACCCCTATGGTGTGGTAGCCCAAAAAAAGATGGATTTCATTGGGAAGCAGTTTATAACCACAGCTGATTTACAAGGTGAGTCACTGAAGCACATACTCTAAAAGAAGGCAGTGCCCAGTAAAAACTGACTACATGTGGCAAACCACACACCAGCCCTGCCTCAAATTCATGTGTGCTGGCCACGTTCCTGTGTCCAGCCTATGAACCAAACCTAACCCAGAGTGAGACAGCCCTCCTTTCAGGCTTGGCAATGCCTCTGACAAGAGCTAAGCTTAGATTCAGCTAATATATCAAGCTATTTGCACTGTGTGCCTTTGTCACTTGAGTGAAGAAAAGAGACCAGCTGAGAATCTGTGTTTCAATATAATTTAGCCTGTCAAGCAACAGTGCTTCTCAGTGGGGGGTGTTTAAACAGGAGTCAAGGTCCTTGTCATGAAACAGCAAGGTCAAAGACTCACCACCACTGTCCCAGCCCTGCTCCCAGCTCCAGGCTCTGGGGTGATGAGAGAAGACTGCAAGAGGACAAGGCAGCAGTTGGGAGAGCTGAGGAAGCCATGCTGCAGGGGCAGGAGCAGGCAGATGCCAGCTCCTGGGGCTTGCATTTCCAGAGGCAAACATCCCTTCTTGTTTTTCCTCTGCTGCTACCCACCCCCAGCAAGCCAGTCTGCCCATGCACGTATCTAGCTCCAAAATCAGCCACCTCCACAAGCCTTCTCCATACTGAGCTCCCAGGTCTGCCTTAGGGAAGCTGTCTCTGGGTAGGGAAATTCACCCCCTTGCAGGCACAGGGATGGGAGCAGTGCCAGAGCCACCTTTACACATCCTGCTGTGTATGCAGTCAGCTCATAGCTGCCTAGCTACACCAACCCTTGAAACAATCATTCCAAGAAAAACACCTCCTTAAATAGCGGTGATTTGGGTGATTTTAAAATGCCTCTACGCTGCTGCACGGATCTACTATCTGTGGCTGAAGTTTTCAGCGCTGGCATTCACTTCCCATAGGTGCTGAATTCTGCATTACTTTGGAAATTTGCCCATATGTACCTTCCAAGATCTATCTGACACAATCAAATGCTTACTGTTTTCAGTTCTGCAGAGCCCAGATAGATGAACAGCAAGCTGCAGCTACCTCTTGTAGCATCATCAAAATTTCAAGCCAAATTATGAGTTCCAATGCCTTATTATTGCAGTGAAGATATAAGGAGCAAGAAATAAAATAAAAGAGAAAAAAAAAAAGTGTTAGGTTTTATTTCCAGTACCCATATGATCCTTGAAACTGTCATTGAAACAAAAAATACGCATCCCCACTACACCCAAAAAAAGAACCTATTTTTCCTGAATGGCAAATGATCTTCTTAACACAAGAATAAATGAGCTATATATCATTTTTATTATAACTCTATGTGGAAGTAAATTCTCAAGACCAATGGTCATTATTATGAGCACAAATTTTACCACCCATGATTGTAACTGAGCATCCAGATGTAACCCAAATATCAACTCTTTTGGCATTATCTATGTATTTATTTGAAAGTACAAATAACAAAGCATCAACAGCTCTTTGCAAAAGCCAGGCACCCCCTCAGTGGTTGTAAGCATTGTGGGACAGACCAGGAACATCTGGTTAGAAAAACCTGGTTAAAACAAACAAGCAAAACAAAACAGATGCCCAAAACCAAACACATGCAATACAGGGACCCTTGGAACTAAAGACTGAATAATTAGACTTGTATCTTCTGTTTGCTCATGTGGCTTCTAGGACCCAGAGTTTGGTGGTTTGGGGCTCATTGAGCTGCCAGAGTAAATTCACAGTTCACTGTGGATGAGAGCTAAAAGCCTGAGGCTTGAATATCTCTTCTTTTTAAAAGGCTTTTCAGCTGGCTAGCTGTGTCCAATGCCTTCCTTGATGGATAGGACCCTTCCTGAGGAAGCACGGCCTCAAACTTCTTCATGCTGATGAGGGAATCAGAAGTAAGCTTTACTCAGGCAATGTCCTTGTCTCAGAGCTGGTCACAAGCCCTCCAGTCAAAAGAGAGGAGTGGAGTTTAAGATAACCTGCCTCTGTTTCCTGCCTTTCATCTTCTACTTCCCACACAGGCTGATGGGCTCCTGACCTTGGGAAGCAAGGCCCATCCAATGAGGCAATCACCAGAGCACAAGCCATCTCTCTGTTCACACACTGCTTCAGAGCAGGCTGGTTTTAAGCAGCCAAGTGTCTTAGCTCTGCACTTCTGAGCCCAGCACCCTTCTTTAAAATACACTTACACATAGCATTGAGCAAGTGGGGAGTCAGAAGCAAGGGCAAGCGGGAAATATCATGGAGTGCAGAAGAGGACACAGATGATGAAGAAATAGATTTTGGACAGGGAGGTTGCTTCCCATTGAAGCTCCATGGAGGTCTGAGAGACCAGAAAATGTTTGTGCAGCTGTAGCTATGACCCCACTTATACCTGTCAAGCCTCGAGATTTATGTCTGAGGGATATTTGTTCAGCTGACTCCTGGACTGGTGCTCTGCAGCCTGGAGAGCAGCATCAAGGCAGATTTTCTCTGTCTGTGTCTCCATTGAGCAGCTATTTCCACTGCATGAGGTACCAGGCCTAAGGGAGGCTCTGGCAAGGGATGGAGGCAATGGAGTTTTTCTTCCTATTGGGTCATCAGTGGTTGGTACCCTCTGGTTTCATACAGCAGCCACAAGTAACATGGATTGGATTGGATTGGATTGGATTGGACTGGACTGGATTGAGCTGAATTGGGGAAATGTGGTGTCAAAAGCCATCACAGCCATCTGTCAGGTATTCTGACACCTGAAGTTTGTTACCTTGAAAATGGCCAGATTTCAGCCCTAGGTGAGGTGACTCTCATGCTGAGATAGCAAAGAGCTCTGATTTAAAAAAATAAGGCATTATCATAGGTATTAGTAATACTAGTTTAGTTATTACAGCTTGTTTGGCACACCTTCTAGTTTTAAAGGCCTGGAGAAACCTGACAGCTGATATGGGGATTAATGTTGTCATTTGCTATGAGTACCAGCAAACCTTTCATTAAATTCATTGCTGCAAGGTAAACTGTATTTCCACATTTGCTCTTGTTCTATGGCTGCAGCAAGCTGTTAAGGTAGGACTTGGGATTTATCTGTTTCAACAAAAATGTGGGCAACTGATTCACTGTAATTTGGCTGTCAAGCTATTTGGCATCAGTTGGGTTTTCTCAGTGAATACAGATAATGATTACTGCACAGGCAGAAATGTATAGGCTAACTTTCAGGGACCTGCAAGGCACCACTCTGGTTCTGATCCACCTCTTGTCAATAATTCTTTCTCTTTTGAAGTGACTGAAGCACATTCTTCATTCACCAGACATTAAATGAAGCATATGAGTTCGAAACATCTAGGGTGAAAATGCTGGATGGAAATAAAAGGGCAACAGCTTTGTAGTTAGAGTTCTACACAGAATCAATATGCCCCTTCTCATTAAAATATTACACATTAAGGTTATAGGAAAGGCCATGCTGCAGCAATAGTTTGATTTGTACTGCTTTTGTCTATAGAGTACATAGTCCTGTCTTAATTTTGTCAGATGATATGCCAGCCTAGAAAAGGGTATGCAATTAAGAATGAAAAAAGCACAAATAAACAGTGCCATCTTTTGGGCACCGCTTAAACTCCACAAATGTTAAATTCCAGATACAAGTAAGGTATGAATGTTATACAGGAATGTGTGTGCACACATATCCATGTGGCAGGTGATTTTAGGGTATCAGCTTTACTGTCTCTTGAGAGGTAGTGATAGGGACTCAAAGCCTGAAATTCTCCATCCAGGTTCCTTCAGCTGATCACTTCTCTGCTGTGGCATCCCAGGCTCCAGCAGCATGAGGTGCAGAACAATGCCTGTTTCTGAGACTGCCTGCACCATCTCCCTGCTGGAAGTAATTCCTGTCAAGACAGATGGATGGCTGAATATTTCTTGTGAATTTTTGTGTTTGGAAACACACAGAAAGTGAGAGTAACGTAGAAATGCAGTGTTTTCATTTCTGTAAGAGGGAAGAGCTTCGTATTTTACCAACATGACGTCCAAATGGATTACATGCACTATCAGACTGCAAACTTATAGGACAGGTTTTCTAATGGAATCTCCATAAATAACCTTCACCCAATGGTTACAGGCTTTCCCACTGTGATCCACACTTCCACCACTGCTGGGATTAATTATTTCAACGTATAGCTGTGAGGAGAAGGAGGGCCTAAAATGAGCTCCAGCCCCATCAGAGCAAGCCTTCCAAACCATAAACACCACCACCTCTGTCTCTCAGGCACTGCCTTAACATTTCCTGAATGCCACAACAAATTTCATAGCTTTTTAGCTGTAATTATATGCTCATTTGGCTAAGAGTTGGGTGCTCAAAACTCCTATGAAAATCTGATCCAACCTTGAAAGAAGATTCAATGTTTGATCATTTTAAAAAGACACCCGTAGAAAGAGTCATACAAGGTTGAGGGCTAATTACAGGATGACAGAAAAGTGCTGCCCTTACCAGTGATATTTGTGCATTACAGTCATCACCATTACGGCTGTATCGTGGCTGGCTGTAAGCAAGTAATCAACTCCCTGGATCATAACAAGAGATTAGGCAGTTCTTGAAACATGCAGGAGCACTCTGGCCAAGAAGGGACTGTATAAGGAGACAGAACACCAGTCAATCTGCTTCCAGGTAAATGTCAAATAATAATTTGCACCTGAATTGGGCAGCATGGTCATTGATCATGGCTGTGTTTAGGCATGATTAACATAACCTCTCAAGCCTTATTATTCAGTAATTCTGCATGACTTCAGTACATTATGAGATCAGAAGGTCAAGCCCTGGCAGCTCCTTCCCTGACCTCCTTGGAGACATGGCATTAAATCCTTGAGTGTTGTGCAGACTCTGCAGTCCTGCCTTGGGATTCACCAGAGTAAGCAAGGACAATAAGGCAGAATATTCAGAGACAGAAGAAGTGCTGACACTTGAAGCCATTACTGTTGCAGTCAGGAACTGAAGAATACAGACAGGCACACAAAGCCTGAGCTCAGGCTGGAGGGCAAAACAAAACAATTTCTTTTTTTGCACTGATTCTAATGATATTTAGACTCTTAAAACGTCAGAAATTAGTGAGGTTTCATTGCCTCTGAAGTTCAGCAGTACAACCCCAAGGTTTCTTTGACAGACACATTCCTGTGCATCTCCTGTCTCTGTGCTCTCTCCTTTCTTTTTCCTGCACAGCTGTGTGGTGGGAAGACAGTTTACTCAGTTAGTTTTCCAGATAAAGGTACTACTTAACATCTCTCTATGAAAGACCTACAGATAAAGTGATATTTCAGGGCAAGGAGACTTAGATTATAAAGCACCATGAATTGGACAGGGATCCAAAACAAACCCATTTAATTTGGGGATCTCCAGATTCCTTACCTTAGCTATGTTCTGGGTGATGATTCTCTTTTCAGATTAGCATTCTCCAGCTAACATTGTTCTGCTCTACATTTTTCTTCTTACCATCACCAGATGCTGAATTTCTTAATATTTTCCCAAGGATACAGAAAGTTTGAGGTCTGATGTGCTCTCTCTGTAAATTGATAAGCTTCATTCTCTTACTCAGAGGAGTTTGGCAGCAGTGGCCACGGCCCAGTTGTGCATGGCACACATTGCCACATTGCAGAGAGATCAGCACACAGATCTGCCTGCTCTGCTTACCAAGCATATCATTTACTGCTTTGCAAACAGTAAAAGGCCTGATTAAATTCAGGGTTTGTGTGTTTGCCAACCTGACTTGAGTTCGTAGTCAATGGAATCAAAATTTCATTAGAACTGGTGTACACTCAAGAGCAAATCATTATCTTTCTCATCTGCAGACTCTTCAGTGGCTTGCATGTATTGTTTCTGTGTGCAAAGTCTTTTATTTGAATTGGTTCTCAATAATAAATGTTGTATCCAGCTGCTTTCTGGTGACAAGAATGCATGTTGGCACCATTTGGCATGGATACAACATGTGCAAATTGTTCTTTTCTACATTACTGTAATGCTGAAAGCCCTGGGTCAGCCAGGGGCATGGTACCTTAGGCATCTGCTACAGATTGGAAGTTACAATAAAAATGTCAAGAATCAAAGAAGAGGTGGTGCCTTCTTTAAACAACTGGATGAACTCTCTTGTCTCCAGCTCTGGTTCTCTAGGTGGGCTTTACCCACTCCAGCATTTGCTGTGGGACTCAGGCAAACCGGGAGATTTCTAGGATGCATTGAGAGCAATTTTAACAGGCAGAACATCTAGGGAGGAGTTCAGCCAGTGCAGCTGCTTGTGGACAATGAATGACCAATCAAGGATGTGATAAATGAGAGCACCCTTGGCTGTTGGGACCATGAGCTGACAGAGCCTATGACCCTTGGGGAAGTGCGGGGAAGACAAATGCTTCAAAAATTTATTATTAATAGAAGGAGAGTGGACAACAACTTTTTTTTCAGGGCAGCAGTGAGCAGGATCTTGTGGGAGGTTGTTCAGAGATCCCAGGAGAGATGGTTTTGAAAAACCACTTTGAAGAACAATAATAGTCCAGCCCAAAGGGCAGAGCACATGGCATGGATACAGCAGGAGGGACCAGCCTGGTTGAACAGGGAAATGCCAAGCTCAAATGTCAAAAGGGGATACAGGAAAGGAGGGAGCAGACAGGCTGTCAGGAAAGAAGATAAAGACATTGTGAGAACGTGACAGAAAGAAGTATGGTTGAAACCAGTGTGAAAGGCAAAAAGGAGCAAAAGATCTTGAATAGTTATGACTCTCTGGACTTACACATCCTCGAGAGATTCACCCCACACAGAGTTCTTGCTTCACAGTTTATTATGTCAGCCTTGCACCAACAACACAGAACTGGATGGAATTATTTCAGTGGAAAAATAACGTTAGCCTCAGAAGAAAAAAAATAGGGCAATTTTGCATGAGTAAATTTTCAATTTTGTTCAAAAATGTTTTGATTTTCTGTCAAGCAAATTGAGCAGACAGCAGTCCAGCTGCTGACTTGGAAAGCTCTTTCAGCTGTGTTTTATGGTGGCAAAACGTCAAATCAACCAAAGCCTGCCAAGGGGGAAGCTAAAGCCCACTTCATCTCCTTTGGTTTCCAGTCAGCTCTTCTTCCTCATTTACATGCCCAGCAAGCAAAGCTAAGTTCATCATCCTTCTGCCTTGCTGGATCCTGCTCAGCACATCTCCAACCACAGGGCAGGGGGGAAGGGTAGGCAGCTCCTGCTAGAGCTGCTGGAGCTATGGGGACATGTCCCCCTACCCCCAAGCAACATGGAAACTGCCAGCCAGTTTCACCTGACACCCACTAATAGGAGCCTTCAGATGAGCAGCCAGAAACCTTCCCGTGATGTTGCTTTGATTCTTGATATCTCTTGTAACTTCCATCGCTACTTCATGTATTTTGTTGGTTTAGGTTGCTGGGTTTTTTTAATCCAAAGGCTTTCCTTCTGAGGAACCATCAGTCTCCAGGCCAGGATGACCACAAGTTGCTTCTGCCGAGTCCTTCGGGCCACACTGGTACAGAGCAGAGTTCCAGGGATGAGTGTGAGGCCAATCCCGCAGGTGGGCTCCAGGCCATCCTGCAGAGAGCTCTGCCCAGTGCAGAGCAGGGCTGCAGCAGCAAACAGCAGAGCCACAGGCAGACAGCTCAAACTTTCACCCTGCCCCTCTTTAATTTAGTAGCACAGCCATACCCTTTGGCACAGACCTGGACCTTGCTTCAGACCACTCCAAGACACATCTACTGACTGGGGGAACTCACAGCATCTTCTGAGCCCTCCTTACTCCTTTTGACACTGGAAGAGGTGATGTCTCCCTCTGGGCTCTCATCTTCTGGGAGCACAGCAGTAGCCTGTTTTCTCCTACTCTTGACAACTTGTGCAGCTGCTCCTGGAAGGCATCTGTGGGGTGACCCCAGAAACCTGGGATTTGCCACTGAAAGCTGTACCCACCAGGAACAAACAGGTCTGCCTGGACAGCTGTGGTGGTATAAAGATTTAAAATGGGATTTTAAAATGTCTCAGAAACCTAATCCTCACATGACTGGCACTTCAAAGGCTAAGGACCATTGTGCCCTACTAGTAGCAGCCCATCTTATCCAGGCAGTTAATGGTAGTGTTTCTCTGACATCATAATGCTTAAACATTTATTAGGGATATGATTTATCAGCCAGCACAAGAATTTTCTTTGAGCCATTCATGCTGCTGATGTTCCAGGGAAACAAAATTACAAAATTAACAGTTAGTTTAGAAGTGAGAATTTTCGTTTGTGAATGTATATCTAAAAAACATTTAAGAACATATATATATATATGTCTGTATGTATGTATTTGATCATAACCCTACTGCCTAATTTGCATTGGCATTATGAGAATTTCAGCTCCTAGGTGAAAGTGGCATTTTGGAGAAATAACCCACAGATAATGAAGTAGAGTGGAGTGTGAATGTCTGCACCTTTACTAGGAGAAGTTAAATGAATAACACTTGACACAATTGAACTGATTTCCAGGACTAGAAGGCAGGCAATGAATTCTAGCATGTGCTGAGGTTATACCAGATAACAGCATCATTTACCAGATAACCCATTTCCTGCCTCAGATTTTTTATGATGTATTTCAAATGAAGAGGAAATTCTAGGTAGTGCAGCTGCCTTGCTGTGCTATACCACTCCAGTCTGCTAGTGGCTGATTTCTGGTGCAGCTTAAGGGCTGTGGATGCTGGCTCAGAGTGCGATAAGCAGCAGAGATCCTGGTTAATGCAGATACTTCCTTTGGCTCTGCAACTGAGGCCAAATCAGAAACTGCAAATATCTCAGTATCTACCCCTTGCTTACTAAGAAGCAATGAGATGTGTCCCTAAAAGGTCCCTTAATCTGGTCCCTTTATGGTACATCTCATTTGGGGATCTTGAGTGTTTTGGGGCGAGGAGAAGACTGATAGGAAATAGAAGTCTGGTTTGATCTTAGGGTATTTAGATTTTAGATTCAAAACAAGAAAGGAGGAAAGGTCTTTCCAGAGACCTTTCAGTGGAGAAGTGGGGCTAGCATCTCCTTAAACATAAGAGATAGAAGGACCCTGAGAGGATACAAGTTCTTAGTCATCTTAATCAGTGCTTCCCCTAATGCTGGGGAAGAAGAGAGGGAGATGAATAACCCTCATTTCCCTTAGAGGGATGTGTGCTGTCCTGTATGTGCTGCAGAGAGGGAAAGCTTTCCAGTGTGTACAAATAAGGGTCAAAAAAACTCCATTTGTCTCACTGAGTGACCCACTGGGACAAGTTATTTCAGCTCCATGCAAAACATTGTCAGCTTTGATCACAATTATTACAGCAAAGCCAAAGGATTAACCAAGGAGCTCACCAGACTAGGGGTTATAGGCACCAGAAAGCAGTCTCTGGGCATTGGTGGAGGCAGGTAGGATTCACAGCAGATGCAAACCAAAAAAGAAGTCATTGTGGCAAAGACTTTCAGTGCCAAATGGATGCAGGGATTCTGAAGTGTGGCAAACTGTTTGCTGTGGGATCCCTGGGCAAGGTACGAAAGAGGGAGAGGGACAAGATATGGAGGAGAGGAGGGCCTTGAGCTGAGCAGAGGTGGGTTGCAGAGATGCCACAAGGAGCAGGATGTGAGCAAGCAGTCAACACAAGGAGAGAAAATGAAGGCAGCAAAAGTCCCTGGCGTGCATTCTCAAGCCTGCCAGCTGCAGGGTTTCCCCTGAGCAGAGACTCATTGTCGTGCAAGTCAGCAGGTATTAGACTCAAGTGAAGTCTTCCCCCACCAGACTGGGGCTGGACTAAGGTCCTGTTTGGGGAAAATGTGGCTCTGTTTTATCTCTTTTCAACAGACATTCCAGCATTGCTTGTTCTTCCCCACACTCCTTATAGTATGTACACTTTTCATTCCACACAGCAAACAGGAAAATTCAGAGGATTGAGTTTTTCTAGGACAGGGAAAGAATTTCAGTGCTCAGCTCTCTGGAAAATTAGTAGCTAAACCCTTGAATTCAGCTTCAAAAATCTCAGCCAGATCAGTCACTGCAGTTGTTATTATTTATTCAGATACTTCTGGCCAAGTGTATTATTTATGGTCCTAAATACTGTCCATTACTGTTTGCTATGACACTGAGTTAGGACTCACTGGGAATGTTAAGAAGAACCTGCAGATATCAAACCTTTCTTGTGCAGAAATCAATGCTTGCAAGAATTGGCACAGATGCGTCAAATTGTCAGAAGTGTTAGTTTTGGTCAATTGATTCCACAGACGTGGGGAGCATCTGAGGCTGCTTCTCCCCTTACTGAGTCTAAAGAACCCACTGAGTATTCTACTTTTCATGTATAATTTCCGAGAGCTATCGACTTTGCATGGTATTTTTGAGGATTCTTAATGTCAAGATGTTTCATTGGTTAATTTAGAAAGCTCTAAACTTCTCCTCTGACCCCTGCAAACCCAGGTGTCTTTCAAACTTGCCAGAGCAAACCTCCCCCTTACTTATGTGATTTATAGGAATGGAACCAGAAAAGTCTGTGTTGAATGTTCCTGCTCGGAAAACTTTAAATTACTCAGCTAAAACCACAAGCAGCATCAATGTTTGCACCACCAATTATTTTGAAAAGGAAATACATTTCCATTTTCATGAAGCAGAGGAAGATAAAGTGATGTTTTATGAACTTCCTCTTATGTGTCAGGCTGGCTTGGTTGAATTTGGATAGCACTTCATCGCGTTGGGTCTTTTCCAGGAAATGATAATTTACGAGCTTTTGAAACTCATACTCCCCCTCTTCACTAGTCAGAAAGTATGACCTAGTTTAAGTTACAGCTTGAAGATGTGACCTAGTTTCACAGGTAGCCTGCATGCACTGAACTCAGTATTGTAAAATTTGGGAATCTTTTCTTCACCAAAAGTGAGTTGGATAGTCGCCTTGGATCATTGCTCCTTTTAATACGCCCCCTGAAAACTTAACAGTATTGCTTAATTTGGAAATCTCAGGACCAAAAAAAAAAAATTAGAGGTACTTGATATCCTAGATTTAGCCCCAATGATTAAAAAAGTCCTGAGGGATCTTCTGTAGATCCCTGCAAAGGATGATCATCTGAAGGCCAGTTAAAGACCACTTTTTTTCACAACTGAAGGCACAGCTGGGTAGCCCTGTGGTTGGGAAGCCTGAGCACAAATAGTGGCTGGCACTGCTGACATGGAACAACCTGGGAGAACCATGGTGTGGTGTGGGGAGGGCACAGATGCCAATGTTTTCCTTCTCACACAAACAATACGCAATGAGGAAGGAAAATGTTTCCTTGCTTTTCTGGTCTCTCTACTTCATGGCTGAATATTTAAGCACCTCTGAACTTTGAGCAAATACCCTGTTTTACACAGAGCCTGGACTGATTTGTGGCTTGATGTTAGCACAGCAGTTGACCTATTACCACTGGGACAGAGAGCACCGGCATGCTTTCTCTGCATCTCTACCTGGATTAGCAGGTTGCCCAGATGGGGGCAGTTCTAAGCATGTCCAAAATAGCAAAAATATGCACCCTTGCAAGCAAAGACAGATGGTGAGGGTGGGTCTTCTACATGGAAATTATCTGGCAGCTTTTCTGGTAGCAGTTTTCCTCTTAAATGCTGTGATTCTAGCAGAGCACATCACAACTCTAGCAAAGGCATCAAAACCTTCATGAGCTTGTCCTAACTGCTGATGACCATTTGCAGAGATCTCCACGTCGTTTCCCACTACTTTTCCAAATTTTTCATGGCATTAAATAATGTTCTGCCTTAGACACTCTAAATACCTGACAGCAGTGCTCATTGTCACATCCAAACAGGTGAACAAGAGGAAAAATACTAGAGAGAAAAGTTTGTGTTGTTTAACCAAGGGAGTGCTGCCGTAATTAAAATGGAGGTTCCTCTATGTTGAAAGCTACGCATGATCACATCCATCACATCAGTAACTTTGTGATAAGCCAGACTTCCAACAAACGTCTCACTTCCATAGCAGAAGAAACACCAGAACATGCAGCACTGAAATTTAGGAGGGATGCAGCATTTGAGTCTTCAGAGGCACATACTGAGTTAATATACCTGTTAAGAAAAATTAATGCCCTACAAAAATGAGTATGGGGGAGCCATAGGGATGGTCATGTGTCATCTACTTTGCAGATAAGTAGGAATGAGTTAGGTGAAAATGGTATTTCAAGGGTTACTTGCATCACCTAAATCTAGGTCACATCATGAAATTCAAAGAAAACTTCAGAGTTTACCAATACACTTTTAGCAAATACCACATTTCCGAGTACACAGGAGTTGATAATATGAGAAATACCAGTATTTCGGTTAGCCTGGTCTTTTCACACTTTAATATTAGTACTGTGGTGACTTTTGGATAAAGGTTAAATAATGTGAGACGAACACGTAGGAAGGGCTTTGGTGTAGCCCAGACTCAGCTGCCTGTCTCCATGGGTGAAGCAGCATGACGCTCCCTGTCACCTTCAGTCCTGTTTTACTCTCTGTGAGAAGCCGACCAGGGTGTGCTGGTCTTGATGCTCAACCCAAACTACTGATTCCAAACAAAAGCCAACGATGAAAGATAGTTCATCTGTAACCATTGGGCAGCATCAACTATAATTACTTTGAGAGGAGGAGCTGGTATTAAACCCATGGTGCATTCTTGGTGTTGGTCCTTATTTTAGTGGCTCTTATAGTCTGTTATTTTTTCCTCCCTCTAATGGCCAAGAGGGAGAGGAGATCCTGCCCTGGCAGTGGGAACTTGCTCCAGCAGACTCTTTGGTAACCAGCCCATTCCCATTGTTGATTCAGACTGTCTCGTGTTGGGAACAAACCCACATTCGTATACTTTTTCTTTTTCAGTAAGAACTTAAATTACTTTTCATTGAATGTGTCTCCAGCCCATAATGGTCATAAGGGCCATCTGCGCTCCCGGGCATTTGGCTCGCAAGAGGAGCAGCGGATGCCGGCTGGAGCCTCCTTTCAGTTTTGTAAGCATCATCAATACCTGGCAAAAACAACACAAGCAGAACAAAAAAAGCCTCCTTAACAGGAGAATTCCAGCAGAGTTTCTGCCTTACCTTACACAATGCAAGCGCCTCAGATATGGAAGTGTGAAAATCTCTGGCAAGTCAGGTGTGTCATATTACTTCTCCCTCACTAGACTACAGCCTCAAAACTTGGCACGGAGCACCTAGAAGCCCTTGTGCCTATTGCTGGCCTGTTCCTGGCTGGGATGCTGATGAAAGATGGGTCATTCTGGACATTTTATGAGCAAAGACATTTCCACTACCTATTCATTTGTTGTAGATGTTGTCAGAGATATTTGATATCATCCTTTTCACACGGGCACAAAAATGCCCAAACAAGTTAATAATCTTTATTCATGACAGACCTCACAATAGGTACAAAAACAAGGTATGTCACCAATGAGCAAATATTATTCTCAGGGCTGTATTATCCTCAGTTACACATACACTGTAGATGCTGTATTTGAAATAGATATAATAGAAGAAACATTATTTGCATTGTTGCTTTGTATTAAAGCAGTTTTCACTGCACAGTGACAAGTATTAAATATATATATATATAGCCTATATTAAAATAGTGACCAGCCAAAAAAGGCTTAAAAAGAAACTGTCTCATATAAAACTATTTATGATAATGTTATTGATGTCAGCATGAAAATATCCACTGATTTAAAATTGGGAAGCTCAGCCCTTTCTTACCAGTGCAATATTAACCAGGATTAATAAAACTGAATGAATTGTAACAAGCAATTTATGTATTTTGGAGGAATTTTTCACATTCAGCAAGTCTCATAGCACAGCTGGGCCAATAGAGTTCTCAATTATCTTTTTTATGTGAGCTGCTTTGTTTCACAATCTCACACATCAGCACAATTCTGCAAGTGTGCAGATGGCATATACCAGAGGACAAGAGCAAAACTGAGGAAATTTGTTTAGATATTTTCAAATAAATCAGGGAGCATATTTTGGCTCATATTTTGGGGAAAAAATGTTTTTTAAACATAATTTTAAGCCAAACTGAAAAAAAAAAATCAAAGCAAGAATAGAATAAAGTGCTTCAGGAAGCAGAATGCTGGACTACAGTCCAAAACATTTGTAAGTGAAAAATAGTAATCATAATACTACTTTTTAAATATACAATAAGACTAATGAGGTTTAAATAAAACTGTCTTTTTACATAGTGGTATGATAGGTCTGTTAGATTTGAGAGAAAAATGCAGATTCATAAATAGTAATTCAATTACACATTTACAGATGACAGGTGACAACTGGCAGTAAATTCAACAGTTGCTCTCAGGAAATAGTAAACAAATTAAAAATGCTTTGTTCTACCAGAGTATTCTTTAAATATTATTCTCTATAGACAGGGATAGATTTAAAAAAAAAAGAAAAAAGGCAGAGGCACAGTCCTGGACCTCTGCTGCCCACATGGGTTTATTTTAGCTCTCATGCCAGCCCTGTTTGACCTGCTTGGAGGAGCCCTCTCTGTGGAGCCCTGGGCTGTGCAGCACATATGCTCAGTTTCATGTGATGAAAACACAACTTAGTGGGTTGCAGCTTGGTAGGATCTTCTGCTTAAGAGGGAAGCTGGCTTAA